>NW_026988450.1:5000-10005000 GCF_030222135.1 Aotus nancymaae | reverse complement strand
CTGTAATCCAAGCACTTTGGAGGCCAAGGTGGGCGGATCACCTGAGGTCGGGAGTTCAAGACCAGCCTGACCAACATGGTGAAACTCCGTCTTTAAAAAAAAAAAATTAAAAAAAAAAAAGTGAAGAGTATGTAATAGCCTTTTCAAATAACTGAGTATTCTTCTTTGGTATGACACTGAAATTCACCTAGTCTTAACTCTCAAACAGCTGCAATGGGGCAAACAAAACTGAGTCAGTGAATTTTCCTTCCTCTGTTACATCAAAGCCCACCAGTTTACCTCACTCATTAAATGGCTCTTTTGCCTATGTGTAATTTTGTAACTTGCAAATGTTGACAAATTTTCTTATAACAATGTCAAAAAAATCACACTTGTTAGTATCTCCATTGATCTCAACATTCTTTTTTTTTTTTAAAGACAAGGTTTCACCACGTTGGTCAAGCTGGTCTTGAACTCCCAACCTCAGGTGATCCACCTGCCTTGGCCCCCAAAGTGCTTGGATCACAGGTGTGAGCCACCACACCCAGCCTGATCTTAACATTCTGTCAAGTACAGGGAGGCTGTGGAGCTCATATTGGTATATTGGTATATGCAGATTTTTGAAAATTCTGATTTTTGCTTAAAGCTTTGTATGTTTGCACACACACACACGCACGTTCAGAGGCTGCTACTTTAGAGTCTTAGAAAGAGAATTTCTTGGCTGGGTGCGGTGGCTCATGACTATAATCCCAGCACTTTGGGAGGCCGAGGCGGGTGGATCACGAGGTCAAGAGATCGAGACCATCCTGGTCAACATGGTGAAACCCCGTCTCTACTAAAAATACAAAAAATTAGCTGGGCATGGTGGCGCGTGCCTGTAATCCCAGCAACTCAGGAAGCTGAGGCAGGAGAATTGCCTGAACCCAGGAGGCGGAGGTTGCGGTGAGCCGAGATCACGCCATTGCACTCCAGCCTGGGTAACAAGAATGAAACTGTCTCAAAAAAAAAAAAAAAAGATAATTTCTTAGTGATTAGATAGAAAACCTGATCATAGATCATGATTCCCAGTGTAAATGACCAGGAATCAGGATCAGATCTTTCTGCAGGTAAATCATTTCTTCTGCCCACTTTTATTTTCTTGTTAAACATTTTATTATTAAAGTAATATATGTTTACTAAAGAAAAATAATAAAAATAAACAAACCATCATCCTACTAACAAAGGAACAGTGTTAACCTTTTCAGCATATGATGCTCTTTTTCTTTATTTTGTCTTTTTTCTTGAGACATGGTCTCACTCTGTTGCCCAGGCTGGAGTGCAGTGGTGTGATCACAGCTCACTGCAGCCTAGACCTCCCAGGCTCAAGCAATCCTCCTGCCTCAGCCTCCCTAGTAGCTGTGGCTACAGGTGTGTGTTGCCATGCCTGGCTAATTTTTTGTTGTTTGTAGAGATGGAGTCTTACTATGTTGCCCAGGCTGGATCTATTTTGTCTTAAGGAGTCATCAGACCTATCTAGGAAGAGAATAATAAAAAATAATGCATGTGCTAAAGTCATTTTCACATTGCCCATCTCAATTACAACTCTTATCCAGGTTTTCATATTTTCTTTCTTGAAAACAGTCCCATTACCTCTTCCTGTAATAGTTATGGTTGCTGTATCAAATTACAATAAATATAATTACTTTACAAAACACAATTTATTATTTTACTATTGTGTAGGGTCTCACTGAGCTACAAACAAGGTGTTAACAGGGCTGTGTTCTTCTCTAGAGGATCTAGGAGAAAATCTGTTTCTTTGATTTTTTCTTTTCTTTTTCTTTTTCTTTTTTTTTTTGAGACAGAGTTTTCTCTCTTGTTACCCAGGCTGGAGTGCAATGGTACAATCTCGGCTCACTGCAACCTCCGCCTCCTGGGTTCAAGCAATTCTCCTGCCTCAGCCTCCTGAGTAGCTGGGATTACAGGCACGCGCCACCATGCCCAGCTAATTTTTTGTATTTTTAGTAGAAACGGGGTTTCTCCATGTTGACCAGGATGGTCTCGATCTCTTGACCTCGTGATCCACCCGCCTCGGCCTCCCAAAGTGCTGGGATTACAGGCGTGAGCCACCGCGCCTGGCTTCTTTGGTTTTTCAACTGGATGATGCCTGCACCCCTCAGCTCAGGACCTCATTCCTCTGTCTTCAATGTCAGCACAGCTGGACTTACTCTTCACACTGCCACCTCTCTGGTTCTGTCTCCATAGTCATGTCTCTCTCTGACCACAATCAGAAAAAGATCCATGTGATTTGACTGAGTACACCCAGATATTCCAGATTAATCTCCTCATCTCAAACTCTTTTTTTTTTCCTTTTTTTGAGGCAGAGTCTTGCTCTGTCTCCAGGTGTCTGGAGTGCAGTGGTGAAATCTTGGCTTACCGCAACCTCCACCTCCGGGATTCAAGCAATTCTCCTGCCTCAGCCTCCTGAGTAGCTGGGACTACAGGCGTGTGCCACCATGCCCAGCTAATTTTTATATTTTTAGTAGAGACGGGATGTCACCATGTTGACCAGGATGGTCTCAAGCTCTTGACCTCGTGATCCACCCGTCTCGGCCTCCCGAAGTGCTAGGATTATAGGCGTGAGCCACCACGCCCGGCCAATTTTTGTATTTTTAGTAGAGACGAGGTTTTACCATGTTGGCCAGGATGGTCTTGATCTCTTGACATTCCGTTTTCCCAGCATTATTTATTGAAAAGACTATATTTTGTGGATATCTTTGGAGATCTATTGCTCTGCCTTCTTCATTTATTGGCAGCATTCTGAGGAAGTTTCATTATTCTCAAAAGTAATTTATGTAATTTTAAAGTAATATGCTCAAAGAGAAGGGGGCAGATCACAAGGTCAGGAGTTCAAAATCTGCCTGATCAACATGGTGAAACTCCATGTCTCTACTAATAATACAAAAATTAGCTGGGCTTGGTGGTGCATGCCTGTAATCCCAGCTACCTGGGAGGCTGAGGCAGGAGAATCGCTTGAGCCCGGGAGGCGGAGGCTGCAGTTAGCCAAGATCCTGCCACTGTACTCTAGACTGGGCAACTGAGTGAGACTCCGACTCAAAAAAAAAAAAAAAAAGAAAGAAAAAAAAAGAGAGAAGGTTAATTTTGACTTGAATAATGAACGATGAGTTGGTGGGAGGGGAATTACCAAATTCAAAACAGCTTGGCAAAGTTTTCAGTGTGTGAATGAGCACAGGAGTGAGCAGCCCATGTCCTCACTAAAGGCATCCCTACCAGCCTTCTGCATCTTGGAGAGATGCAAAAGTGAGCAGTAACCATAGCCACGGAGCCATAGATTCAGGACCAAAGACTGTATATATTTTTTGCCAACCATTTCCCCATGCCTCATTTCTCCATTTACCTCTGTCATCATTGGCAGTCCAAGCTTTTCAGGCCATTCGCTGACTCAGGACACTCATTCCCAGTCTGGTCCCATCCCTCATACGTCCCATCCTATCCAAGCTTTTAGTTCTTTGTCCTGTGTAATTTTGAGTTCTCAAACTCCAAGTAACTTAGAACCAAGAGATAACTGTCTTCCTTGCTTTGCTGCATCCAAATCATTTTTTTCTTTTTTCCTTTAAAAGCTATGATTCCTTAGAAGTTAATGACACCAGGGTATACAATCTGCTATCCAAGCTAGTTGTTATAATCTACCGGCATCTTGGAAAATCCACCTGATTCAGTAAAGGCTTTGGCTCTGGACTCAGTGAGTTTCTCTCCTCCTTATTTGATCATTATTCTTGATGACATTCACACCCAATGGCTGACCTATCTATTTTTTTTTTTTTTTTGAGATGAAGTTTCACTCTTGTTGCCCAGGCTGGAGTGCAATGCGAAATCTCGGCTCACCACAACTTCCACCTCCCAGGTTCAAGCGGTTCTCCTGCCTCAGCCTCCCTAGTAGCTGAGATTACAGGCATGCACCACCACGTTAATTTTGTATTTTTGGTAGAGATGGGGTTTCTTCATGTTGGTCAGGCTGGTCTTGAACTCCTGACCTCAGGTGATCTGCCCTCCTTGGCCTCCCAAAGTGCTGGGATTACAGGCATGAGCCACCGTGCCTAGCGGCCCATCTAATATTTTAGCTTATTGGTTCTTTCATCTTCTCACCTCCAATTATGTGTCTTATTCTTCTTAAACTGCCATAACCAAATACCATAGATTGGGTGGGTTAAACAACAGAAATGTATTTTCTCACAGTTCTGGAGTTTGAGAAGGCCAAGGTCAAGGTTCTAGTTGATTCAGTTTCTGGTGAGGGTCCTCCTCCTAGCTTGCAGACAGTGCTTTCTTGCTGTGTCCTCACATGGCAGACAGAAAGAACAAGATTTCTCTTTCTTCCTCTTTTTTTCCTCTCTCTCTCTCTCTTTTTTTTTTTTTAGATAGGGTTTCACCATGATGGCCAGGCTGGTCTTGAACTCCTGACCTCAGGTGATCCACCCACCTCGGCCTCCCAAAGTGCTAGGAATACAGGCGTGAACCACCACGCCTGTCTTTTTTTTTTTTTTTTTTTTTTTTTGAGACGGAGTTTCGCTCTTGTTACCCAGACTGGAGTGCAATGGCGTGATCTCGGCTCACCGCAACCTCCGCCTCCTGGGTTCAGGCAATTCTCCTGCCTCAGCCTCCCGAGTAGCTGGGACTACAGGCGTGCGCCACCATGCCCAGCTAATTTTTGTATTTTTAGTAGAGACAGGGTTTCACCATGTTGACCAGGGTGGTCTCGATCTCTTGACCTCGTGATCCACCCATCTCGGCCTCCCAAAGTGCTGGGATTATAGGCGTGAGCCACCGCCCCCGGCCCTTTTTTTTTTTTTTTTAAAGATGAGGTTTCACCATATTGGTCAGGCTGGTCTCGAACTCCTGACCTCAGGTAATCCGCCCACCTCAGCCTCCCAAAGTGTTAGGATTACAGGCGTGAGCCACCACCCCCGGCCTCTCTCTTCCTCTTCAGCCCTATTAGATCAAGGCTCAATCCTTATGACCTAATTCAGTCTTAATTATCTTCTAGACAACTTTATCTCTAGATACAATCATATTGGTGTTTAGGTCTTCAATATGTGAATTTTTGGAGGGAGGAACAACGCAATTTATTCCATAGCACCGTGTCTTCCTCTACCCTTTGGTGCCATCTTGGTTGCTCATTATTTTCTTTGTAGCATTCTTCATGATCTGCAGTTATTTTTGTTTGTTTATAGTCAGTTTTACCCAGTAGAAGTTCTGTAAGAACTGAAACCAGGCCGGGCGCAGTGGCTCACACCTGTAATCCCAGCACTTTGGGTGCCGAGGTGGGTGGATCACAAGGTCAGGAGTTTGAGACCAGCCTGACCAACATGGTGAAATCTCGTCTCTACTAAAAATACATCGGATGCCTCTCTATGGAGCTAAATTTTCCCTTAGGGCTTTCGTGAGCATCCAGGAGATGGCCCCAGGAGATGGGAGAAAACATACATTCTGATACAGATTTGTATTCAAATGTTAGTAGAAGCTTTATCCATAACAGCTAAAAATACTGAACACAACTCAGATATTCATTATATCTATACCATAAGTTATTGCTCAGCGATAAAAATGAATGAACTACTGGTCCACATAGCAATGCCAATAAATCTCAAAGCACTATAATAACTGAAGGAAGTCAGACATAAATTACTACATACTGTATAATTCCGTTTGCGTGAAATTCTAGAAAACGTAAGCCTAGAGTGACAGAAGGCAGATCAGTGGTTTCCAGGGACCAGGAATGGAGCAGGGATTCCTTACAACACGACACAAGGAAACATTGTAGGATGGCGAAGTATTCTATATCATATTCATGGTGGTGGTTACATGACTGCACACATTTGTCAAAACTCATCCAACTGCACGCTTAAAATTGATAAATTTCATTGTACATAAATTATACCTCAATAAACCCAACTGAAAATGGATTTACAAACATATAAACATTATAAATGGCTACTAAGAGAAACTTAGGAAAAGCAAACCTTAGGATTGATGTCAGAAATATCAAACATGTGCTTTACCCTCTTACTCTTCCTTTTGAGGCCACTGTTTCCCAGGAGGACTTTTGAGATAAGAACTGTGAGATAAGCTTGTTCTGGAGCAGCTCTTCTCCCTTGGGTATGGACAGGAGTATAATGATTTATTTTCTTCCCATGAGGTCCCTTAGAGCTTTACTTCAAGTAATGAGAATTTCTGATTCTTATCACTTTCTTTGAAAGACCTCAGAATTGCCGCTGGAAACATATAATTACAAAGAAAGTAGACTCTGAGTCAGGCAGCCATGGAATCAAATCATGTCACTTTTACTTACTAATTGAGTGGATTGCTTATGTTATTAAACTGGACAAAACCTGACTTGTCCTCTTCTGAAGATTGGATAATAGAACAGTCTCACCAAATGATCTTAAAGATTTGCCAAGAAGTCAAGCAGTTCCCGAGGAGCAGCAGGCAGCAACTATTAGGCTGGCTTGCCAAATATCCCTGGATTTGACTGGTAAGGATGCAATGAACCCAAATAGATTTAGACAGTTTGTTACTCATGAGAAGGCAGGCGTTGTGAGCTTCATGCAGGCATCAGCTTCCCTTGCCTGTCAGCTACATGGGGGTGAAGCAGAGGTACCCAGGTGGGTGTTGCACCCACAGTGGTTTTGGGGCACTCCTGAAGAATGCCAAGCTTAGCAGCCCCCTGGCCTTACAGGGGGGCTGGCAAACCTGCCTCCTGTCCTTCAGAGACAGAGATTACATTTGTTATTCTGGGATGTCAGCAAATCTTTCCTGGGAGGGGAGGGTGAAGTTTTTATCGTTACTACCCAGGAATAGAGAGAGAGAGAGAAGACAGACAGAGGCACTGTCTACCTTTACTATCCTGGGATTTAAATAAATCTGCACAAATTGATATTGATGCTTAGACACAAAAAAATTAGATTCATGGAGAATTTTCTCTCAACAGGATTGAAGTAGAAAAATTAATGCAAATTACAGAGCTCAGTGTTTGCTGCAGAGTACTCACATAATAAATTCAGATGGCGGCCGGGCGCGGTGGCTCGCGCCTGTATTCCCTGCACTTTGGGAGGCTGAGATGGGCGGATCATGAGGTCAGGAGATCAAGACCATCCTGGCTAACACAGTGAAACCCCATCTCTACTAAAAATACAAAAAAAATTAGCCGGGCGTGGTGGTGGGTGCCTGTAGTCTCAGCTACTTGGGAGACTGAGGCAGGAGAATCACTTGAACTCTGGAGGCAGAGGTTACAGTGAGACGAGGTCGCCACCACACTCCAGCCTGGGCGACAGAGCGAGACTCCGTCTCAAAAAACAAATAAATAAATAAATAAATAAATAAATTCAGATGGCAATAATATTGACAATTATGAGGGTGGGAAACAGTGGCAAAAATAGCATATTTCTTTAAACCTGGCACCACCATTCCTCTTAGGAAATGAATTATATTTCTTAGAAAAATGTGTTGATAAGTGTTTGCAATAAAATGTGAACCTTCAAGGCTTGTGTATTGGCTGATATCAAAGCTAAAGAGAAGGGGATGGAACAGCTGGCTTTGAGACCTGGAAAGAAATGTGTTGTTCTAGCTAGGCACAGTGGCTCACGCCTATAATCCCAGTTCTTTGGGAGGCTGAGGCGGGAGGATCACCTGAAGTCAGGAGTTCGAAATCAGCCTGGCCAACATGATGAAACCCCGTTTTTATTAAAAATACAAAAATTACCTGTAATCCTAGCACTTTGGGAGGCCAAGGCGGGTGGATCACAAGGTCAAGAGATCGAGACCATCCTGGTCAACATGGTGAAACCCTGTCTCTACTAATACAAAAAATTAGCTGGGCATGGTGGCGCGTGCCTGTAATTCCAGCTACTCAGGAAGCTGAGGCAGGAGAATTGCCTGAACCCAGGAGGCGGAGGTTGCGGTGAGCCGAGATCGCGCCATTGCACTCCAGCCTGGGTAACAAGAGCGAAACTCCGTCTCAAAAAAAAAAAAAAAAAAAAAAAAACAAAACAAAAATTAGCCGGGCGCGGTGCCTCACACCTATAATCCCAGCACTTTGGGAGGCCGAGACGGGTGGATCACAAGGTCAAGAGATTGAGACCATCGTGGTAAACATGGTGAAACCCCGTCTCTACTGAAAATACAAAAAAAAAAAAAAAAAAAAAAATTAGCTGGGCATGGTGGTGCGCGACTGTAGTTCCAGCTGCTGGGGAGGCTGAGGCAGAGAATTGCTTGAACCCGGGAGGAGTTTGCAATAAGCCGAGGTCGCGCCACTGCACTCCAGCCTGGGGCCTGGTGATGGAGTGAGACTCTGTTTCCAAAAAAAAAAAAAGAAAAGAAATGTGCTAAAAGTATTGTTCTAAAGTAGTATTCCTTAAAGAGTGGTCTGAATATCAGTATCAGCATTACCTGGGAGCTTAACAGAAATGCAGAATCTTTCCAGGCACAGTCAGGGTTGCTTATAGTCCCATCTACTCTAGAGACTGAGGCAAGAGGATCACTTGAGTCCAGGAGTGGTGCCATAGTGAGCGATGACTGTGCCTGCAGATAGCCACTACACCCCAGCCTGGGCAGTATAATAAGACCTTGTCTCTAAAATCTTTTAAGAATGGAAAACATGCAGATTCTCAGTTCCAACTTCAGATCCACTCAATCACACGCTATGAGTGGGCCGAAAAGTCTTATTTTAAACAAGTTAGGTGGTTCTGGTGCACACTGAAGTTTGAGAACTGTTGTTCTAGAAAGGGAAAGATGGGGAGGTAAGAAAAGAGGAGACAGGAGAGGGAGAAAATGGGAAGATGTGAGTCCGGACTCTTTACGGATGAGCAGCATGAGGAATCATCAGCGGCAGACTTAAAATCCTAAGCGGTAGGCTGGGGAGAAGAATTCATATGGAATTTTTTACAAAGCAGTTTGTACTGACATTACTCCTCGCTGGACTCATGGCTATCCAGTAAACACTAATACCATGAGGCTGGGAGGGAGGTCAGCAGGGAAAGAGGCCTCACATGGTGAAAACAAAGACCAGAGTAAAGAACAAGACCTCAGAAGGCAAAGGAAACCATGAATATAGAAACCCGAGAGAAATGAGGCCCATTTTGGAAAAGGCTTTGAATTCCGTGAGCCTTAGAGCCAATTTTGTCTACAAGACAACACACTAGAGCGGAGGGCCCCAACTCACACATGGGCCACAGTAATAATGTCATGATGATGAGCCCAACGGATGTCTTGAGTGGTTGCAAGAAAATATCAAGAAAGGCTTATTCTTTCTTTTTCTCTTTCTTTTTTTTTTTTTTTTTTTTGAGATGGAGTCTCACTCTGTCACCAGGCGCCAGACTGGAGTGCGGTGGCACAATCTCACTACAACCTCCGCCTCCTGGGTTCAAGCAATTCTCCTGCCTCAGCCTCCCGAGTAGCTGGGACTACAGGCACGCACCACCACGCCCAGCTAATTTTTGTATTTTTAGTAGAGATGGGGTTTCACCATGTTGGCCAGGATGGTCTCGATCTCTTGACCTCATGATCTGCCTGCCTAGGCCTCCCAAAGTGCTGGGATTACAGGCTTGAGCCACCACGCCCGGCAGGCTTACTCTTTCATAGGACTAAAGCCTAATGAATGACTGTGGTAATACCCTGTTTAAAAATTCTCAAAGATATACGTTTTCCACTTGACCTAGGGGAGTATGGTTGTCCTAATTGGCTCAGCTTATTCGTGTCTTTATGTTGTAAGGAAGGACTATAAGGAATAAAAGCATCCATATGGCCTTTATTAAAGGTGGGCTTAGATGAGGAATGAGAAAAGGATTTTATAGTTCTTATCGCCAAGAAGATGAAACCAGAAAGTGAATGTCCATTCAGCTTCATTTGTTATTTATTTATTTTTTTAGAGACGGGGTCTCGCTATATTGCCCAGGCTGGAGTGCAGTGGCTATTCACAGGCGCGATCCCACTACTGATCAGCACGGGAGTTTTGACCTGCTCAGTTTCCGACCTGGGCCAGTTCACCCCTCCTTAGTCAACCTAGTGGTTCCCTGCTCCCGGGAGGTCACCATATTGATGCCAAACTTATTTGTTATTATTATTATTTTTTTTTAAAGACAGGGTTTGCCGGGCGCGGTGGCTCAAGCCTGTAATCCCAGCACTTTGGGAGGCCGAGGCGGGTGGATCACGAGGTCAAGAGATCGAGACCATCCTGGTCAACATGATGAAACCCCGTCTCTACTAATAGAGAAAATTAGCTGGGCATGGTGGCGCGTGCCTGTAATCCCAGCTACTCAGGAGGCTGAGGCAGGAGAATTGCCTGAACCCAGGAGGCGGAGGTTGCGGTGAGCCGAGATCGCGCCATTGCACTCCAGCCTGGGTAACAAGAGCGAAACTCCGTCTCAAAAAAAAAAAAAAAAAAAAAAAAAAAAAGACAGGGTTTAACCATATTGGTCAGGCTGGTCTCAAACTCCTGACCTCAGGTGATCCACCCGCCTCAGCCTCCCAAAGTGCTGGGATTACAGGCGTGAGCCACTGCACTCTGCACTTCATTTGTTATTTTTAGGAGTGTTGGCCTAAAGAAAGAAACTGAGCCAAAATTAACATGGAGAGTTTACTTGGCCTAAAGTTGAGGACTGCAGCCCAGAAAATACTTCTAAGTTACCTTGGGAAGTGCTCTGGAGAACAAAGGAGAGGTTGGAGCTGTTAAAGAAAAAAAACAATGAATCAGGAGAGGGAGTGATGATAAAAGTTGTTTGTCAGGAATCTTCGTTAGTTTATAAAAATAACATTGTTGCCAGGTTCAGTGGCTTAGGCCTGTAATCTCAGCACTTTGGGAGGCCCAGGTGGGTCAATCGCCTGAAGTCAGGAGTTCAAGGCCAGCCTGGCCAACATGGTGAAACCCTATATCTACTAAAATACAAAAAGTTAGCTGGGTATGGTGGCATGTGCCTGTAGTCCCAGCTACTCGGGAGGCTGAGGCAGGAGAATTGCTTGAACCTGGTGTAAGGTTTGAATGAAGCAACCGAGGTTTGAATCAGGCAACTGAGGCCAGTTATTGGAATAAAGAAATTTAATCGGCTCCTGGGCAAGGTTCTGCGATCTGACATGAGGGGCCAGAGAAGTCGCACGGACTCCTCTCAGAGGTGGGGTTTTATAGGGAGTGGTGGCGTTTGATTGATTGTGGGAGAGCAGGACGTGGATGTGACAAGCTGCTATTGGCAGGTAGGCGGAATTTCTGGTGAGCGGGCCGCCCAGGGGGCGTGGGACCTGGACGGGACAAAATGCTATTGAGCAGGTTCTGGTGGGGCTTCTTTTGAATTTTGGCGGGGTTTTCCAACGGTGGACTAGGTGCTGAGTGCAGAGCCTAGTGCTGAGTGCAGATTTGAGTGCTGAGTGCTGAAGTGGGAAGGGAAAGTTACGTGGCGGAGCTAGGTGCTGAGTGTGGGGCTTGGTGCTGGGCGTGGAGTGGTGACATAGTTTCTAGGCGTGGAGAGGGGTGGGCATGTCCGAGCTCCCGGCGAGGCGACTGGCCTTACACCTGGGAGGCGGAGGTTGCAGTGAGCTGAAATCACGCCATTGCACTCCAGCCTGGGTGACAGATCAAGACTCCATCTTTAAAAAAATAATAATAATAACATTGCTAGTAATTGGCTACACATTGTTGAGCCCTTAGGTATGAATTATGGTGTCCAGCACATGGCATTGTTAGGTTAATTTATAGCTACTAGAGGCATCAGCCAGTCTAGAGGCCACATGACAAACAACTTCAAAATGATTACTTAGCTCAAGAGGGTGAGGGGATATGGGTGGAATATGATTGCAGTCTCATTCCAACATCTGTTGGGTCTGACTTTTGTTTTTTTGTTTTTTTGAGACAGGGCATCGCTCTGTCACCCAGGCTGGAGTGCAGTGGTGTGATCACTACTAACTTCAGCCTCAGTGTCCTGGGCTCAAGTGACTGTCTCACCTCAGCCTCCCAAGGAGCTGGGACCACAGATGTGCTCCACCATGCCTGGCTAATTTTTTAAGTTTTTTTTTGTTTGTTTGTTTTTGAGATGAAGTCTTTCTCTTGCCCCCCAGGCTGGAGTGCAATGGCGCAATCTCGGCTTACTGCAACCTCCGCCTCCCAGGTTCAAGCCATTCTCCTGACCCAGCCTCCCGAGGAGCTGGGATTACAGGTGCCCACCACCACGCCTGGCTAATCTTTGCATTTTTAGTAGAGACAGAGTTTCACCATGTTGGCCAGGCTCCTCTCAAACTCCTGTGCTCAAAAGACCCGCCCACCTCAGCCTCCCAAAGTGCTTAGCATCACAGGGAATCAGACACAGGTCACCATGCCTGGCCTGGGTCTGATTGTATAAAGGAGGCTTCCATTCCTCAGATTCGAAGTGTCTTTTCTTTCTCACAAGGCAATATGATCTAGTGGTTACATGACTGGGCTTTGGGTCTAAATTTCAGAGATTCCAACCCCAGCTCCTCCACTTTCCAGATGTGCAATCTTGTGCTTCAGTTTCCTCATCTATAAAATAGGCATAATCATGCCGGCATCATAGAATGGTTATGATGACTAAATGAGTTAACATACAAAAAATACATGAAGTAGTACTTAGCAAATGATAACCAGCTGTGCTGGTGGGATTAGCAGTGGTGTCCCACGACCAATACTGCAGGAAAACAGCCCTTGAAAGAAAAAAAGCCAATGTCAATGTGTTTGGGGGAAAATTAGGGAAGAAAAGTGCTGAAAGCTTTGTTTTTTGGATTGGCCAAGCTTAAGGAAAAACAAGCCCCAAAGGGTAGAATGTGTTCTGAGAGTCACAAAGGCAAGCAAACCAAGCTGAGTTCTCAAGACCGTAGCGAAAAAGAAATAGGAGAGGCAGGAGGCAGGCCTGGGCTGGGAAAATGACCCTGGGCCAACAGTGGCTCTTTGACAGTGGTTTCTTGCAAGCACTGAAGTAGAAAGTTTAAAGAAACATACATTTGGTGTTTTCCTAGTCCAGAAATTGACCAGAGAAAAATGGAAAAAGAGGATCTGATAGGATATACCCTTCAAAAATGCTGTTTGTGGCCGGGCGCGGTGGCTCACACCTGTAATCCCAGCACTTTGGGAGGCCAAGGCGGGTGGATCACGAGGTCAAGAGATCGAGACCATCCTGGTCAACATGGTGAAACCCCGTCTCTACTAAAAATACAAAAAATTAGCTGGGCATGGTGGTGCGTGCCTGTAATCCCAGCAACTCAGGAGGCTGAGGCAGGAGAATTGCCTGAACCTAGGAGGCGGAGGTTGCGGTGAGCCGAGATCGCGCCATTGCACTCCAGCCTGGGGTAACAAGAGCGAAACTCCGTCTCAAAAAAAAAAAAAAAAAAAAATACTGTTTATATGTCAATTCCTGCATAAGAAAATGGGTAAAAATGCTATTTGCTTTTCAATTACGAAAGTAATACAGTCTACCCTTAGTGACATGGTTGATTAAATCCATGGTTGAAGAACCCGCAGATACAGAGGCTGACTATAAAGGACT
Organism: Aotus nancymaae; assembly: GCF_030222135.1. Classification (NCBI taxonomy): domain Eukaryota; kingdom Metazoa; phylum Chordata; class Mammalia; order Primates; family Aotidae; genus Aotus; species Aotus nancymaae. The sequence goes on along the minus strand of NW_026988450.1, from coordinate 9,991,489 downwards.
TGAGTATCTGAGAATTTGGTTCGTACAGAGAGTATAGGGAAGCCCTGGAACCAATATCCCCAAAACACTGAGGGACAACTGTATACAGCAGTCTCCCCACATGCGTGAGGAATACCTTCTGAGGTCCCCAGCGGATGCCTGAAACCTCAGATAGTACCGAACCCTATATACACTATGTTTTTTCCATCTGATAACTGAGTTGGCTATTGAGTGTCTAAAAGACAGGGAACATCTGTGGCATGGAGAAGCTAGACAAAGGGAGAACTCACATCCCTGGTGGGACAGAGCCAGACAGCAAGAGACAGCATGCAATTTCATCATGCTACTCAGAACACCAAGCAATTTAAAATGCATGAATTGTTTGTTTCTGAAATTTTCCATTTAACATTTTTGGCCTGCTGTTGACTTCAGGTAACTGAAACTGCAGAAAGTGAAACTGTGAATAAGGGGCACTTTTATATTCTCTGGGAAATATATAGGAGTGTAAAGAAGAAAACAAAAATCATAACCTCTCCATTTAGAAATAACTGCTATGAACACTTTCTGAATTTTTATACTTAAGATATATTGAGATAATATAAAATATGTTATTTCCCAATTTTCTACAAATTCATTGTAGTCATTTCTCTAGGTAATTAAATCTTCTTTAGAAACAGGATTTTAAAAGGCCACATAATATTTTATTGAATAAATAATAGCGCCCAGCTGACTGTTGGTTTTTTTGTTTTGTTTTGTTTTTTTGAGACGGAGTTTCGCTCTTGTTACCCAGGCTGGAGTGCAATGGCGCGATCTCGGCTCACCGCAACCTCCGCCTCCTGGGTTCAGGCAATTCTCCTGCCTCAGCCTCCTGAGTAGCTGGGATTACAGGCACGCACCACCATGCCCAGCTAATTTTTTGTATTAGTAGAGACGGGGTTTCACCATGTTGACCAGGATGGTCTCGATCTCTTGACCTCGTGATACACCCGCCTCGGCCTCCCAAAGTGCTGGGATTACAGGCGTGAGCCACCGCGCACGGCTGGTTTTTTTTTAAGCTAGTCAAGTGAAGCAGTGGGAGTGGAGAAGGAACAAAGAAATCTGTAACTGGTTGTGATCAGTTAGTTGTAAACACCACTGCACTTGAACCAGCCTGACTGTTGGTTTTTAACTGATTAAAAATAAAACTGGGAAAGGCGCTGGGGCTCATGCCTGTGATCTCAGCACTTTCACAGGCCAAGGCGGGAGGGTCACTTGAGCCCAGGAGTTCAAGAGATCAGCCCAGGCAACATAGAAAGACTCTGCCTTTACAAAAAAATTTTTAAAAATTAGCTGGCTGTGGTGGTGTGCACTGCACTCCTCGCTACCCAGAAGGCTGGGGTCAGAGGATTGCTTCAGCCCCGGAGGCGGAGGTTGCAGTGAGCTGAGATTGTGCCACTGTACTCTAGCCTGGGCAACAAAGAGAGACCTTGTGTCAAAAAACAATAAACGAAAACAAATTTCGGTGAATCCTATGATATATTTAAATTGTCTTCCAGAAGAGCCGGTACACGTGTGTACATCTCTTCCCAAATCTGCATTCAGTGATTTCGTATTGGTAACATGAAACTGGCCAGAGTGGGGATGTTTTACACCACAGAAATTGGCAAACACTCTAAATCAGCCTGTTTTCTTCCAGTCTGCTGTTTACTAAACCTTTACCAGTACACACTAGAGAAATTTACCAATTTTACTTCCATCAATAGTGTTTAAGCACTTTAAAACTGGATATGACCATTGGCAGTACCGATATTTGTCACTTTGATATCTGAAAATAGTATCTCATTTTGTTTTAATTTTTGCTTACTTTTTATGAAGTTGACATTTCTGTATTTTAGAGCATACAATGTATGTATATCTTAAAATTATGGTTTTATGTACAATTTATGCATAATTTCCTGTTTATCTTCTAACCTAATGTATACTAATCTCCAATGAGCAACATGCGTAGTAGAAACATTGCTGGGCAGGGAGCGGTGGCTCATGCCTGTAATCCCAGCACTTTGGGAGGCCAAGGAGGGCAGATCACAAGGTAAAGAGATTGAGACCATCCTGGTCAACGTGGTGAAACCGCATCTCTAGTTAAAAAAAAAAAACACAAAAATTAGCTGGGTGTGGTGGCGCGTGCCTATAGTCCCAGCAACTCGGGAGGCTGAGGCAGGAGAATTGCTTGAGCGCAGGAGGCAGAGATTGCAATGAGCCAAGATTGCACCACTACACTCCAGCCTGGCGCCTGGCAACAGAGTGAGACTCTGTCTTAAAAAAAAAATTGCTGGATTTATAAAGTGCAAGGGAGAAAATCTTAAATGAAGAATGACTCCAGCAATTACACTAATCTTTTCTTTCTTTCTTTCTTTTTTATTGTACTTTAGGTTCTGGGGTACATGTGCCGATCATGCAGGATTCTTGCATAGGTACATACATGGCAAGATGGTTTGCTGCCTCCATCCCCCCATCATCTATATATGGCATTGCTCCCCGTGTTATCTCTCCCCAACCTCCCCACCCCGGCCCCCGCTGTCCCTTCCTTAGCCACCCCTCAACAGACCCCAGTGTGTGGTGTTCCCCTCCCTGTGCTCATGTGTTCTCGTTGTTCAACACCCACCTATGAGTGAGAACATGCAGTATTTGGTTTTCTGTTCTTGTGTCAGTTTGCTGAAAATGATGGTTTCCAGATTCATCCATGTTCCTATGAAGGACATGAACCCATCGTTTTTTATGGCTGCATAGTATTCCATGGTGTATATGTGCCACATTTTCTTTTTTAGTCTGTCATTGATGGGCATTTGGGTTGGTTCCAGGTCTTTGCTATTGTAAACAGTGCCTCAGTGAACATTCGTGTGCATGTGTCTTTATAATAGAACGATTTATAAACCTTTGGGTATATACCCAATAATGGGATTGCTGGGTCGAATGGAATTTCTATTTCTAGGTCCTTGAGGAATCGCCACACTGTCTTCCACAATGGTTGAACTAATTTACACTCCCACCAACAAAATTACACTAATCTTTACCCAAGCGAAGAACAGAAACTGTGCAGCTGACAAATAACAGATGCCCTCGGGCAACTATATAGAACTCAAGGAGGGAAAATTGATGCCAATATGGTCATATACAGTTTCTGTTTTATTTTTCCACTGGACATAAGAATCAGAACCTCAGAAACAGTATTAACTGCATGGGAAAAATCATCTAAAAAATCTACTTTAAAATTATTGCCTGGAAAAAAAATGGGAGGTCTTATTTCTCCATTAATTTCAACACTAACTCACAAGCCTAGATACGGATGAAAGGGAGAAGAGGAGGCTTGCACTCGCATTGCCATAGTGAGAAAACACAAGTGGTTACACACAATGTCTGCTGTCACTGAACTGCCTCGAATCTCATTACTGCCCCAGGATCTTGTCCTACTCACACACACATTTTCATTTGTTATTCCCCCCCTTTCCTACTTAACCCATGAGGGAAAGCTTTGGGGAAAGCTAACTTCTACCTCCAGTTCTAGAGCTGGCCCTGTCTAAATCCCAGAGAACTTCCCATTTCCTTGGTCAGCCTTGATTCAGGGAAGTCATGTGAACTAAGAGGGTTGATCAAGGAAATCTCTGGATTCTTGTTAGACACGTTGGGCTAGATGAAGCCTCTTGCCCTGAGGGAGAAAGTAGGCAGCTGGCCGAACACCAGAAACTACCTATCACCAGCCACGGGGGAGGGAAACGAGACTTAGAAGGCAGCTAACTATGCAGAAAGCCTAACAGGGAGATGACGAAAAACCGTGTCTCTGATGAACTTGTTGAGTCACTGGAATAATGAACACTGGTGCATATTATACCTTGGATTTTCAGGTACCTGAGCTACCGATTTCTGTGATGGCTAATTTTTGTGTGTCCACTTGACTGGTCCATGGGGTCAGATGTTTGGTTAAACATTATTGTGGGAGTGTTTGTGAGGGGGCTTCCATTTGAGTTGGTGGACTGAATAAAGCAAACAGTTCTCCCAATGTGGAGAGGACTTATCCAGTGTATTGGAGGCCTGAACAGGACAACAAAGGGGAGTAAGAGAGAGTAATCTCTCTGCCTAACTGTCTTTGAGCTGGGACATTATGCTTCCGCCTCTGGGGTTGGGCTCAGACTGGAGATTATACAGTCAGCTCTCCTGGTTTTCAGGTTCTCAGGCTTAGACTTGGATATATACATTCCAGACTCCTATATACAAACTCCTATTACTTCTGTTTCTCTGGAGGACCCAGACTTACAGAATTCCCTTTGTTATTTAAGCAAAATGTGCAAGAGAAAACAGCTGATCACAGCTCTATCTAAATTTTCCTGCTGTCCATTTAGTTTTGAGCTTCTTTCAGGCTTGTAACACAGTGGTCAAACTTTAAAATGTAAAACAATCATGTCACTTTCCTGCTCTTAACCTTCCAGTGGCCTCTGTCACACATTTATAACAATAATAACAAAAATTCCAGTGCCCACCCTTGTCCCATGGTGTGGGCCCTGCTGCCTCCATCCCCTGCCCTTAGTGTGCTCTAGACACGAAGTGCTGGCTCAGGCTGTTGACCTTGCTATTCCTTCTGCCTGAAATGCCTTTTCCCAAGATCTGCACACTCAAGTTTCTTTTTTTTTTTTTTCTTTTTTTTGAGACAGAGTCTCACTGTGTCATCCAGGTTGGAGTGCAGTGGCCCAATCTAGGCTCACTGCAGCCTCCACCTCCCAGGTTCAAGCCATTCTCCTGCCTCAGCCTCCAGAGTACCTGGGACTATAGGCGCATTTTTGTATTTTTAGTAGAGACGAGATTTCACTATATTGACCAGGCTGGTCTTGAACTCCTGACCTCACGATCGACATGCCTCGGCCTCCCAAAGAGCTGGGATTACAGGCTTGAGCCACCATGCCCCGCCCCATTCAAGTTTCTTAATTCATTTAGTTGCCAGCTGTAATATCAATGATCAGAGGAGACTTCTCTGACCCCCTAGCTAAAGAAGTACCCACCTGCTTCATGCTCTATTCCTTAATGTGGTTTATTTTTTCTGTGATACTTATCCTTACCTGAATTACATTATTCACTTTTTAAATAGTCACTCTTGCCAGAAGGTAAGTTCCAAAAGGTCAAGGACTTCATTTCACTTACGGCTGAGTCTTTAGTGCCTAGAACATTTCCTGTCATACAATAAACAGTCAATACCTTTTAGTGAAGAACATGTAAAGAAAAAAATAATAATCTCAAGTGTCATCTACCTTAAGAAGTATCAACATGTATTCCTGGCTAGTTTTCATTTTAGTAATGGGGTACACATTGCAGATTGAGTGACCCAGGAGTCATTCCCGATCTGCTTCTGCCTGGAGGCTTTGCACTATTGAGGCTGCAAGAGTTAAACACTTGTTTGCCCAGACTCCACTGCTGCTACACAACAGTTCTGGCCTGGAGGACTGGTGTGTGTTTCTGGGAGTGCTTTTGGTTTACTAATAAGAGAAACATACAAGGCTGACCCTGCCCTTCCTCCTTATTTCTCCTCAGAAGCTGAGTACAATCATGGTAATGGAGTGTGATCTTGTGACCAGAAGGCTACAAGCCTAAGAGAAAAGTCAGACTTCTATTAATCAGCTGTGCCACCCATGCCAATCATGAGGAAATATACTCCAATATTGACTAAGTTTTCTGCTATTTACAGTATAACAAATCAAAATAGATACAAGTGCTGACAAAATAAAGTGCAATATTCAATCCAATAAATATTTACTGGGCAACTGCTAAGTGCAAGACACTGTATTGACTGGTAATGTGGATATAAAGACCAACAAGTCGGCCGGGCGTGGTGGCTCACGCTTGTAATCCAAGCACTTTGGAGGCCAAGGCAGGTGGATCACCTGAGGTCCGGAGTTCAAGACCAGCCTGACCAACATGATGAAACCCTCTCTTAAAAAAATAAAAAATATAATTAATTAATTTAAAAAAGACCAACAAGTCACTGTTCCCATTCCCAAGGAGTTTCTAACTCAAATAGAGAGACAGGCCTTATTAGGTAGAATGAGATCACTGTTCACATCCCCGTTTGATCTGTGCTCACAAAGGCACCTACCCAGTAGTGCCCAGCTGGATGCGTGACATACGCTGATGTGAAATAAATATGTACTGAGTAAGTGAATGTGAGATAAATTCCACTTGTGTGCATTAAATACACTTCAAATAAGTTTTGAATGGGAATTTAGAGGACAGGTAGGATTTTCGCAGGAAGAAATGGTGGTAGAAAGGTAGGAAGGCATTTTAGACAAAGAGAACAGGAAGCTTAAAGGCATGAAAGCAGTCATAACATTTGTAAAGGAATGGTGATTGCCCGTTTTCTTCAGGTTAAAAAAAAGAATGTGTTAGTACAGGTTGACTATCCCTTATCTGAAATGCTTGGGACCAGAGTGTTCTGGATTTCAGAACTTTTTTTTTGAATTTTGAAATACTTGCACAATACACACTGATTAAACATCTCTTTCTTTCTTTCTTCTTTTTTTTTTTAACAAATAGAACGTATTTATTGAGTCTATTTTATGGGGAAACAGATGAATGTTTTAGCCTAAATTAAATTTCAGTTATGATAGTCTCACATATCTATGCAAAAATTATAATTCCAGATCATACAATTTAACATAGTCTGACAATTAAGTTATACAACTTGAAATACTTAGAAAAAAATTGCATAAGTATGTAATCTGAGAATACATTTCTAAGTAACATGTTAAGTAATACAATAATTATGCCAGAGGAAATTATGTTACTGTTTCATTAGCTTGCTAAGATATTGAGATTTCATTAATGTGTAGTTTATGGTTGATCTTCCATGGTAATATTCACATTTAGAGAATGAGAAAGAGCAATCATTTAAAAAAAAAAAAGACCTAAAACTATATATACATACAGTATAGGTAAAAAAATAAAATAGCTCTTTCATCAAATGGAAAAAGAAACCAGTGCTTTATATCTCTTATTAAAAGAAAACGTTCTTTTTTTTTTGAGACGGAGTTTCGCTCCTGTTACCCAGGCTGGAGTGCAATGGCGCGATCTCGGCTCACCGCAACCTCCGCCTCCTGGGTTCAGGCAATTCTCCTGCCTCAGCCTCCTGAGTAGCTGGGATTACAGGCTTAAACATCTCTTTCAAAAGTGTGAAATTCAAAATGCTCCAAGAAGCATTTCTATCGAGCATCATGTCAGCACTCAAAAAGTTTTTGATTTTGGAGTATTTTGGATTTTGTATTTTTGGATTTGGGAAGCTCAAAGTGTATCAGAAACTTCTTTCTCAACAGCCGTCTGTCATGGCACCAGTTGAAATTGCCTGGAGATGAGTAGAGAGAATCAACATTAAGTTAGGAAAGAAACCAACTTAGGAGACTGACAAGGAGCAAGAATCAAGGTAGGAGAAAAGCAAAGAAACTGTGGGCCCTTGAAAGTAGTGGGAGCAAAGCCCTCCAGTGAGGAGGTGCATTAAATGCAATGTATTACTGTTTTTCGCGTCTTAATAGTACCGAGTATTAAACGCATTTAATAAAGAGATCTTCCAAACAGGCTTTGTGTGAACAACGTGGCTGTTCATTCACCTGGGTCTGGTGGGCTGAAGCTGAGAAGGGCATCAGCGAAGGGTGGTGGGATAGCGGTTGGCCTCATAGGTTTAGGGTGGGCAGTGGTACAGTGTAAGATCAGTTACAGTGGTGGGGGTAGGGGCAAGGAATATACATTACCATAAGTTCAGTTACAATGGCGTGTGGGGTAAGGGTTAAGAGTAGTCAAGATGTAGGGTGGGGCGGAGGGATATTCACAGGGCAAGAACAGTTAAGGTGGCAGGGTGGGAAGAGAAGTTTAATGTCAGGGAAAGCTCCACTGGGCGATCAGGGATAATGGCGATGGTGGTGGGGGAGGGGTGGGGGGAGGGGAGAGGAAGAGGGGAGGAGTGGGGGAGGGGAGGGCGGGGAAGGAGTGGGGGAGGGGAAAAAAGAAGTCCAATTATTATTATTACTTTTGGAGGCAGGGTTTTGCTGTGTTATCCAAGCTGGAGTGCAGTGGTGTAGTTAGAGTTCACTGCAGCCCCAAACTCCTGGACTCAACCTATCCTCTCACCTCAGCTTTCCAAGTAGCTGGGACTACAGGCACACACCACCACGTCCAGCTAATTTTTTTTTTTGAGACAGAATCTTGCTCTGTCACCCAGCCTGGAGTGCAGTGATGTGATCTTAGCTCAGTGCAACCTCTGCCTCCCAGGTTCAAGCAATTCTCCTGCGTCAGCCTCCCCAGTACCTGGGATTACAGGCAAGCACCACCACACCCAGCTACTTTATTGTATTTTTAGTAGAAACGTGGTTTCACCATGTTAGCCAGACTGGTCTGGAACTCCTGACCTCAGGTGATCCGCCTGTCTAGGCCTCCCAAAGTGCTGGGATTACAGGCGAGAGCCACTGCGGCAGGCTGACACCTGACACTAAGTTTTTGGTAAAGATAAAGTCTCACTATGTTGCCCAGGCTGGTCTTGAACTCCTGCCTCAAGCCATCTTCCTGCCGTAGCCTCCCAAAATGTTGGAATTATAGGCATATGCCACCACACCTAGCCTGGAAGTCCAATTGGAATAGACTGTAGAAAATCCAGCTTCTCCGGAGGCTGAGGCAGGAGAATCGTTGAATCTCTGCGGTGAGCCGAGATTGTGCCATTGTACTCCAGGCTGGGCAACAAGAGTGAAACCGCGTCTCAAAAAAAAAAAAAAAAGAAAGAAAGAAAGAAAAAGAAAAGAAAACAAGGTGAGAAAATGGAACCGCATCTGTGATGTTTCAAGAAGTTCTTCTGTGAACGGGGAGTTGGAGGGAGATGTAGGAAAAAGGGAGAGTTTTTTGAAAACTACATTTATATTCAAATATAAATTGTAAGGTCTGACCGTGCCTTGAAAGGCATGGCAATCTCTGTGACTTGCACGTACAGCCCAGCCCGGATTGAGTTCCTGGAAGAAATAATCAACCCCTGCGGCGCTTAACTAACTTGAGACATTCTTCTATTGTTTCCTTTTCCGGCCTCAATTGACAAGGCCTTTGGACTTTGTACCCAAGCTTGGCCAACATCTTGACTCCACATCCTACGACCCCCTCCCAGCTTGCAAACCTACGACCCTCTCCCAGCTTACAAAAAAACGCCCTAAACTGTAACTCCTGTAACTTTCCGTTGCCTTCCCCACAACCTATAAAACCAACTCCTATCCCACCCCACTTCGATGATTTCCATTTTCGGCCTCAGCCCAGCCGCACCTGGGTAAATAAACAGCCACCTTGCTCACACAAAACCTGCTTGGGAGTGTCTTCATTCAGAGTGCGTGTTTTAACAGAAGTGACTCAATAGTGAGGGAGAAATAGACAAAGCAAGAGAGAGAAAGAAAGGAGAAAGGGTGATTGCAAAGGCTAAATTGTAGGGAAGAAAGGAAAAGTTGGCCTTTGATGGGAGCAAATATACCTTAAAATAGCAGGAATGAAGACAAAGCATAAGAGGGCAGGTGCTAGTAGGGTGGGTGCTTTGATGAGGGGAGGCTGAGAGAGCTCCAGTTTCAGTTCTCTCTTTTGTTTTTTCTTTTTTTTTTTGAAACCGAGTCTGGCTCTGTCGCCAGGCTGGAGTGCAGTAGCGCGATCTAAGCGATTTTCCTGCCTCAGCCTCCCGAGGAGCTGGGACTACAGGCATCTGCTAATACGCCCAGCTAATTTTTATATTTTTAGTAGAGATGGGGTTTCACCATGTTGGCCAGGATGGTCTTGATCTCTTTTTTTTTTTTTTTTTTTTTTTGAGACGGAGTTTCGCTCTTGTTACCCAGGCTGGAGTGCAATGGCGCGATCTCGGCCCACCACAACCTCCGCCTCCTAGGTTCAGGCAATTCTCCTGCCTCAGCCTCCTGAGTAGCTGGGACTACAGGCACGCGCCAGTATGCCCAGCTAATTTTTTGTATTAGTAGAGACGGAGTTTCACCATGTTGACCAGGATGGTCTCGATCTCTTGACCTCGTGATCCACCCGCCTCGGCCTCCCAAAGTGCTGGGATTACAGGCTTGAGCCACCGCGCCCGGCCTGGTCTTGATCTCTTGACCTCTTGATCCATCTGCCTCAGCCTCCCAAAGTGCTGGGATTACAGGCGTGAACCACCGCGCTCTTAATTCTCCACAAACACAAACTGTTATATAGCAGAAGTATGTCTCTTTTGAGCTATTGTTCAAGACAATCCTTTTGACTGTCTTTCTTCCCTTCTTTTGCTAAAGATAGACAAAGTCAGACACTAGTTCAAATGGTAAGGACAGATTTTAATCAGTAATACATTATTGCAGTAGGAGACAGGAGCCAGCATGAACTGAATTCAACTTTTGATTTGTGCAAAGGTGGGTGGACATTTTTGAAGGGAAAATGGGGGAGCAGGGAGGGGGAAATCAGCGGCTGAATAGAGTAAGGGAAGTAAAAAACTAGAAAGGGTTGTTCAGTGTAAATGTGATTAGGTCAGCTGTGTCTGCTAGCTGGCCAATATTGAAGTTGAGATTCTGTTTTCTCACAGAGCCTAAAAGACAAGGGCATATACTTCCTAATGATTGCATTTCAAAGGAATGGATTTCAGGTCCTTCAGAACGACACTGTGCGTTGTAGGAGACACAGATACACCTTAAAGGGACAGGAGTGATTCACAATTTATTTTTTCTTCTTCAGACGGAGTTTCGTTCTTGTTACTCAGGCTGGAGGGCAATGGCTCGATCTCGGCTCACAGCAACCTCCACTTCCTGGGTTCAAGCAATTCTCCTGCCTCAGCCTCCTGAGTAACTGGGATTACAGGCACGCGCCACCATGCCCAGCTAATTTTTGTATTTTTAGTAGAGACGGGGTTTCACCATGTTGACTAGGATGGTCTCGATCTCTTGACCTCATGATCCACCCGCCTCGGCCTCCCAAAATGTTGGGATTACAGGCGTGAGCCACCGCGCCCGGCCCGTGATTCACAATTTAAGTCCTTCTTGTTAAATGTTCTAAGAAAGGGTGGTCAGGGGCCTTTGTCAGGTATTGGCTGGTACAAATAGTAAGTTCTTTTTTTTTTTTTGAGACGGAGTCTTGCTCTGTCGCCCAGGCTGGAGTGCAGTGGTGCAATCTTGGCTCATTTCAACCTCTGCCTCTTGAGTTCAAGCGATTCTCCTGCCTTGGCCTCCCTGGTAGCTGGGATTACAGGTGCCCAGACCACGCCTGGCTAATTTTTTGTATTTTTAGTAGAGATGGGGTTTTGCCATGTTGGCCAGGTTGCTCTCAAACTTCAGCCTCCCAAAGTGCTGGGATTACAGGCTTGACCCACTGTGCTGGGCACAAATAGCAAATTTTTTTGATTGCCTTGAGCTTTTTCAGACAGGTACGTTAAGGGGTGCTGGGTTATCCTAGGAATGTGGTCTTGAACTGTTAGAAACTATGGCTGTTTGTTTAAGCGTTTTAATGTGGGGGATGGGGAGTGGACTAAATTATTTGTGCTGGGTGTCTGGTTTTTATAGGCCAAAGTTGAGGCCTAGTTGAGAAGTGGACTCAGAAGAATTTAGCTAGAGTTAGGTTAAGGAGAGATTCTTTAACACTCTGTACCTATCAGATCACATCTAATCTTCCTCTCATGTTTGACCTCAAGAAGACAACCTACATTCTGAGTTTTTGTTACTGTTGTTTTCCTTATTCCAGCCAAATATAATCTCTGTCCTCCGAACTCACAGAACCTTTTGTAGTACTTCTCATAAAGAAATTTATCATGTTGTAACTCTTGGCAAATTTTATTAACTTATTTCATTGTGTACCTGTTCATGTATTTATTTCCTGGCTACCAGACAGCATCACAAAGTCCTCCAAGAATATTGAGCTAATACGTTACAGGTTCTGTGCAGGACTTGGACACACGGAAGGGACTCAGTTACAGTCACGGGGTACCCAGGCATCTTCATTTATTCCCCCAATTTTTAATGGGTGTCCTCACTATACATAGCATTTTGTCCAGTGCTGCTAGGGGTCAAATTAAAAAGACCCAGCCACCGTTTTTATTTTTGGTGTCCTTGCCTTCCCCTCAGAGCCCTGCGACTTACTAGAGAGAGCTGAGATGTACATTTACCTTGAAGTTTTTAAAAATTGAAACCTGCAAAACCTGATCCTTCTGAGAGTATGAGATATGTTTCCACAAACATACAATTTAGAGGTTTGGATCTTTTTGTAGTTCCTACGTGTGATGATTGGGTGTTCATGTGCCGCTGTCAGATATGCCACTTTTGAACCTTGTTACGACGTTGGCACACTAGCTGTTTAAGGTGAAAAAGAAATGTAGAGGATTTGTATTCAAGAATCCCTCAAAGGTAAATAATCAGAGGCTCATTCTCAGCATATATTAATAAGTTATAACCACATTGAGATATCACTCACACCCACTAGGATAGCTCTAAACAAAAGTCCGGTAAATACTGGCAAAGATGTAGAGAAACTGGAACACTTCTGTTCTGCTAGTGAACGTATTAAATGGTACAGCCACTTTGGGAAACAGTCTGGCAGTTTTTCAAACATTTAGACATGGAGTTACCACATGACCCAGTGTTCTGTGGTGGGCAGGCCTATACAAATCTATCTCAAAGTTCCAGGATGCTGGGAGGTGAAGAAAGAGGCTGACAAATACAGTTCCTTAGGAAGAAACATTTAATAACGACTTAGGAACAGAAGCCATGTCTGTGTCTTAGGCAGCAAGATGAGATGGTGGATTGCTGTGCCATTAACCCCTAGAGTCAATGCTTTTTTTAAAAAAAAAGACAGAGTAGCCGGGCGCGGTGGCTCAAGACTGTAATCCCAGCACTTTGGGAGGCTGAGGCGGGTGGATCACGAGGTCAAGAGACCGAGACCATCCTGGTCAACATGGTGAAACCCTGTCTCTACTAAAAATACAAAAAATTAGCTGGGCATACTGGCGCGTGCCTGTAATCCCAGCTACTCAGGAGGCTGAGGCAGGAGAATTGCCTGAACCCAGGAGGCGGAGGTTGCGGTGAGCCGAGATTGCGCCGTTGCACTCCAGCCTGGGTAACAAGAGTGAAACTCCATCTCAAAAAAAAAAAAAAAAAAAAAAAGACAGGGTCTCTCTCTCTCTGTATTGCCTAGGCTGGGGTACAATCATGGCTCACAGAAGGCTCAAACTCCTGTACTCAAGTGATCCTCCTGACTCGGCCTCTCCAGTAGCTGGGACTATAGGTGTGTGCCACTGCACCCAGCTAATTTTTATTTTTTGTAGGAACGGGTCTTGCTTTGTTGCCCAGGCTGGTCTCGAACTCCTGGCTTCAAGCAATCCTTCAGCCTCAGCCTCCCAAAGCGTTGGGATTATAGGCATGAGCCACCACTCCAGCCCCTTAGGGCTTATATACCATAGGAGAGGGATGGTTCAGAAGGATGTGTAGGACAATTGACGTATAATTACATCAAGGTTGTTTGAACTAAGGACAGGACCTACTGGGTAGGTACCTGCTCTTCTTGCACAAGGAAAATAGGTAAGTAGAAATCTTAGAGGCCTTCCCAGAACAGGGGTTAATCAGAAGCCAACATGGACGATTAGCTTCCAAGATGGAGCTGTTTTAGCCTCCACATCTAGCAATTCCACTGTTAGATTCCAATTCCACTCAACAGAAATGGAAATATATGTCCATAAAAAAACTGTACATGACTGTTACAGCAGCCTTATTCACAATAGTCAACATGTGGGAACAACTGAAATGTCCATCATGATGAATGGATAAACAAAATGTAGTATATTTATGCAACAGAATATACTCCAGCAATCTAAAGGAACGAAGTACTGTACTGATACACGCGACAACACAGATGAACTTTGAAAGCATTATGCTAAAGGAAAGAAACCAGACACGAAAGGCCACGTATTGCATGGTTGCATTTATATTAAATGTCCAGAATAGGCAAACCCCTAGAGACAGAAATTTGGTTATTGTTTGCTAGGGCTGGGGTTTGGAGGGTAGAGTTAGGAAGACTGATAGCTAGAGGGTATGGGTTTCTTTTACATGTGATGAAAATGTTCTCAAATTGTGGTGATTGTTGAACCTATCTGGAAATATACTAAAAATCACTGAATGGTACACTTTAAATGGTCGACTTCTTTGGTATGTGAGTTATATCCCAATAAAGCTGTTATAAAAAAAATGAGACCAATTATTTCAACAATCAGGAGATTAAGTGTTAAAGATTCTTTGCTTGGTCAAACTTCAGGCCAGGCTTCTGAATCTTCTCCCAGGTCCTTGTGTGCACTTCCTTGTACAGGCAGTGTTAAGAAGTAACATTGCCACATCCTCCATAGGTGATCAAAATTCTTTACTTCCTACCCTTCGTATCTGACCCCTGGCCTGCCTTCAGTGGGACTCCTGTTAGGGTGGTTCAGCCAGAATTCCCCCCTAATTGATGTCTCCTCTTAGCAATTTTCCGAACACCTGCTCCTTGCTCCTTGGCTATAAAATCCCCACTTATTCCTGGTGTATTTGGAATAGTTAGATGCAATTGTCTTCACCTCTTTAACTGCTGTCACTTTTTTTTCACAGTTGAGGACCCAAAACGTTGTCATTTCAAGTCCTTGTGGCCAACAGATTGGTGGTTTATGGGCCAGCACCCTTTTTATGCGTAAAATATTTAAAACGCAGCCTGCAATGGATGATAAAGTGGTGAAACGTTTAGTATGTCAGGACGGATCCTAGTCTGGCCGCTGGACCTGGCGATCCCCTGAGGGCGCCTGAGTTTGGGGCTCCTCGTGTCACCGCGCGCCCCTCCTCCGGCCCTGAGTCACGGCGCCGCCGGAGTCCCCACGCCAGGATGCTGCGGTGAGCGCGGCGGGGACGCCGCGGGGCCCCGGGGCGCAGCGTCGGGCTCTCGGCCGCCCAGCGGCGCCGCACGGGAAGCCAGGCCGGCAGCCGCGCGCTCCCCAGCCGCCTACGGAGTCCGCCCTCCCCAGTTCCTCCAGACCTCCTCGGCGGGCGGCGGCGGGGCCTGCCTGTGCGCTCCGCGCCTGCCCGCGCCTGCTCTCCATGGCGTTTATCCGGAAGAAGCAGCAGGAGCAGCAGCTGCAGCTCTACTCCAAGGAGAGGTGCGCGCCCACCCGACGGAGGGCCCTGCCGGGGGCCTGGTCCGGGCGGGTCGTGGGGACGCCGGCCGGAGATGAGAGAGATGGGAGGCGGCGTGGGGGCCGGGCAGAGAGGCAGGGGCCGGGCGCGTGTTCGGGGCCCGGGCTGGGGGCTGTGGTGGAAGCCTGAGGTCTGGGTGAGAGGCCGGGGGCCTGGTCCGGGCCGGAGCCCGCCTGGGACGGGAACCGGATGACGGGCCAGTCCAGATCCCGCGGCGGAGCCGAGCCACGCGGAGCCGGCCCGCAGTGCAGGTCCCAGCGGCCACGGCCAGCTTACCCGGAAGGCCGCGCGGGGTCGGGGCGCGGATCCTTACCCGGGCGCCGGGCGTTCGCCGGGGAGGGTGAGTACGCGGCCCGGCGGGCACCCCCTTTCTAATCCTTCCCCTTAATCGGGTCCGGACACTCGGCGCCGGCGCCGCAGAGTTGGTCACCCGGCGGCACTTAGCTGGCCGGCGACCACCCCACTCGCTTCGCCGCGCCTTTAGACACAGGACTAGCTCCCTGCCCTGCAGGGCTTGGAGGAGGGCTGCCGGAAAGGCCTGATTCTGAGGAAGGCCCCCAAACAATTGCTTCCCGCGCAGTGGACCTTGTAAGGGTGTTGGAAAGCTTCGCAGTCGAAATCGCCGCGCGGCAGCATCCCATTAAGGATTTGGGATCCCTCGGGCTAAAATGGTCTCACAGCAGTTTCTTTTCAGAGTTTCTGGACCTGTCCCCCAGGGAAGTCTCATAAGAAAGCTCACTTCAGCTCTATGTGTAGTTCCCAGCGCATTTTTAGTGACAGAAACAACTTGCTGGGTCTGCAGCTCCGATGCCAAAAGGAAAGGGAGCTGAATTATTTCACAAACACACTGTTTTGATTGTGAGAGCTACAGATCTCCCAGTGCTGCTAGTCTGTCACGTTGTCTCATCAACGAATACCGGCAAAGCAGGTTACACGTGGGAATACAAGTGCAGGCTTCAAGGTTTGCCTACACTTGTGTTATAAGCGTTGACTCGACCCCTTTCATCCAGAAATTTCATCCTTCCGTAATCTGTAATGTTGGTCAGTGTATCTACAGTCTGAAATGTCATTTTCCTACTGTAGAGGAGAAGATTAGATATACTGAAAACATATCTCAGATATGGCTTCCAAAAATGTTTTTGGTGATATGATTAGGTTTTAGTCACAGAAAGGCTTGTTTATTAAGTAACTGAGCCCTAACTATATAACTCATCCTTGGAGATGCTTTTCTGACTGCATTTGTAATGCCTTTTTCTTGTGGAAAGAGCTTGAGTGGCGTTTGTTTAGTACTAACAATATTAAGACTTGTTGGTGCTCTGTATTAAAGTGGGTGAACATTCAGATTTAAATTGTGAGAACTTTGAAACACTTGAATTGCCATCATGTTTTATGATAGGAGTCATTCGTGCCAATACTGCGGCCTCTGTGATATACAGGGAAACGTATTTTCCTTGGTCCGGGCTGTTATTTTGATAGAAATAATTTGTGTTCAGTTTGGCTAGCTCATACAGCTCTGTAGTGTCACACAAACCTTGAAACCTGTACTTATATTTCCATGTGTATGCTGCTTTGATAGAATTCATTGATTAGACGACAACGTGATAGGCTGGCAGTGTTCAGAGAGAACTCTAGCTCTCACAACCAAAACATTTATCTATTCATCAACTGTTCCTGAGCATCAGTCATCTGAAAAAGTTGGCGCCATGTGTTTGATATTTATTGAATTCTAACTTGCTGAGTGCCCAAATTGTTTAGTGCTGTGCCCCAGGGCTTTGCAACTCTGGATGACAGAATTCTGTCTCACGGTCAGGTGATAGAATTCTGGCTCACCGTGGTGCACTATAATCAAGGAGATTCTTTATCAATAATCTTAGAATTCATTCTGAAACAGAAGAATATTTTAAAACAACTTTATTGAGCCCCAAATTTACCATTTCTGCCCAGATTTTTTCCTGGTTTGTTCCTTGCATCAATAAAGACAAATTAGCAAATGGATTGTATTGGTCATTGGCTCCAGCATACCTAAGAAAATTGTTACTTTCCTTGGAAAATAAGAAGAGGGATTGTTTCAGAGGTTACTTACTCATGAGAGGCTTCGACCTGTTCATTGTAAATTTACTGGCGACTCTTATGCTGATTTAGGGATTTTAGATTTCCAGAGCTACCAAATAACCCCAGAAAATAAGAAACTTGAAATTAGCATTTATTTCTCTTATTTATTTATTTATTTTTTAATAAAGATGGGGTTTCACCATGTTAGTCAGGCTGGTCTTGAACTCCCGACCTCAGGTAATCCGCTCGCCTTGGCCTCCAAAGTGCTTGGATTACAGGCGTGAGCCACCGCGCCTGGCCTATTTCTCTTATTTTTAAGTTGATATACTGTGTTTAAAGTGACTGATATTTTAATTTGCGGTAGCTTTGAAATAAAAAATTTTTAAAAAGTGAGTGATATTTCTGCAAAAGCAGAAGCAGAAAGACTGACTAGGAGATCCTTCATTGGTGGTTTAGACCAAGGTCGTGGCAGAAGAGATGGAGGAAAGTGGATGGATTCTAGATGTTTTTAGGAAGTGTGATTGACAGGTCTTGGTGTGGTGTCTCCTATGTGAGAGGTGATAGAGCAAGAATTCCAGCTAGGATTATCAGATAAAATACAGGATACCCAGTTAAGTTAGAATTTCTGATAAACTGAGCCGGGTGTGGTGGCTCACGCCTGTAATCCAAGCACTTTGGAGGCCAAGGCGGGCGGATCACCTGAGGTTGGGAGTTCAAGACCAGCCAGACCAACATGGTGGAACCCATCTTAAAAAAAAAAAAAAAAAAAAAATTCAGATAAACTGAATGATTTTTTAGTATAAGTAAATGCAAGAATATATGCAATATTTGGTGTATACTTATACTAAAATTTTTTTTAGTCTAAGTAAATGCAATAGTATAGGCAATTTGGGATATACTTATGCTAAAAATATAACTGGGCATATGATATTTTTATTTGCTAAACATAGAAATTCTACTCTCAGACTTCTGGTTCAAATAATTATAAAATGGTACCATTTATTGATGATGTTTATAAATAAATGCTTTGGTAATTTTAAGGATTAGAAAACAAATAGACACTTTTTTTTTTTTTTTGGGAGACGGAGTTTCGCTCTTGTTACCCAGGCTGGAGTGCAATGGCACGATCTCGGCTCACCGCAACCTCCGCCTCCTGGGTTCAGGCAATTCTCCTGCCTCAGCCTCCTGAGTAGCTGGGATTACAGGCACGCACCACCATGTCCAGCTAATTTTTTGTATTTTTAGTAGAGACGGGGTTTCACCATGTTGACCAGGATGGTCTGGATCTCTTGACCTCGTGATCCACCTGCCTCGGCCTTCCAAAGTGCTGGGATTACAGGCATGAGCCACCGCGCCCGGCCGCCTTTTTTTTTTAAAAGACGAGGTTTCACCATGTTGGTCAGGCTGGTCTTGAACTCCCGACCTCAGGTGATCCACCCGCCTTGGCCTCCAGAGTGTTTGGATTACAAATAGACACTTGACCATTCAGATTAAGCATACTTATATCCTGGTTAAAATTGAAAACATTTTTTAAAGGCAATTCACATATCTTCCTTGGATTTGTCAGGGATGGCAGGTATATACAGTGGGCTAGAAGATGAGGATATTCTACAAACTGTTGCTATTTAAGACATTTTTATTTTAATCTGAAATATATTAAAAGGTGGGACGATCACTTGAGCCCAGGAGTCCAAGGTTGCAGTGATCACGCCACTGCACTCCAGCCTGGATGCTATTGCAAAAAAAAAAAAAAGATATTTCTATTTATGATTTAGAAGTAGATTAAAGTAGGTTAATTGTTAAGAATTTTTGGCCAGGCTCGGTGGCTTACACCTGTAATCCCAGCACTTTGGGAGGCCGAGGTGGGTGGATCACGAGGTCAAGAGATCGAGACCATCCTGGCCAACATGGTGAAACCCCATCTCTACTAAAAATACAAAAAATTAGCTGGGCGTGGTGGCACATGCCTGTAATCCCAGCTACTTGGGAGGCTGAGACAGGAGAATCGCTCGAATCCAGGAGGTGGAAGTTGCGGTGAGCCAAGAATGCGCCATTGCACTCCAGCCTGGGCAACAAGAGAGAAACTCCGTCTCAAAAAAAAAAAAAAAAAGAATTTTTTTTGTTTTAACATCCATTGTGGAGTGTTGGGACGACAGCTATTTCTTAGGGAATGTAGAAATTTAGATCGTAGCCCAGGTGCCACGGCTTCACTTGTAATCCCAGCACTTTGGGAGGCCAAGGCATGAGGATCGTTTGAACTCAGGAGTTTGAGACCCGCCTGGGCCACATGGGGGGACCTTGTCTCTATTTAAAAAATAAATAGGCCGGGAGTAGTGCTTCATGCCTGTAATCCCAGCACTTTGGGAGGCCCAGGGGGCCTTGAGGTAAGGAGTTCGAGACCAGTCTGGCCAACAGGGTGAAACCCCGTCTGTACTAAAAATAAAAAAATTAGCCAGGCGTGGTGGCACAGACCTGTATTCCCAGCTATTCGGGAGGCTGAGACAGGAGAATTGTTTGAACTCGGGAGGAGGTTGCAGTGAGGTGAGATTGTGCCATTGCACTGCAGCCTGGTCAAAAGAGCAAGACTTTGTCTCAAAAATAAATACATACATACATAATAATAAAATAAATTTAGATAGTTGAGATATGTTTCCTTCTGAGGAAGAGTCATAGTTTTATCTCTGTAATATCATAGAATAAATTCTTATTGTGGTTTGCAAGCTGCCACTCAAGGATGGAAATTAGTGATCCTGAATTCCATATTGGGTGCCTACATATTACATTACTAGTTTAACAGGCACTTTGAGGTTCAACTTTGTTTCGGACATTCCATGAGTGTATACTCTTGGTAATGCTGATATTAAATTTCTTTTATTCAGTATGTTTAATCAATTTGAGTCTATATTTTTTATATTAAAAGCACTTGTTGAGAGGGCAAAGTGATTGTTATACTTCAGTTTAATCTTTCATTTCTAAGACTTATCATCCCAGTCTCTTCAGATCTGTTTGTGGGTTATACCAGGTGTTGAAGATGGAGATCAGTGGAGATAAAGTCAGGAATGCCGACAGGTCCCAAGAAATCTACCTGACTGTGACTTAAAGAAATGGGGTTTTTCTCACATAAAACACAGTGAGAGAGGAAATAAATGTTACATTACTTGGTTAATTTAGGATTTATATGACTTTACCCTTTTGCTCTTGTTGCCCAGGCTGGAGTGCAATGGTGCAATCTTGGCTCACTGCAACCTCTGCCTCCCAGGTTCAAGTGATTCTCCTGCCTCAGCTTCCTGAGTAGCTGGGATTATAGGCATGCACCACCACGCCCAGCTAATTTTGTATTTTTAGAGAGACGGAGTTTCTCCATATTGGTCAGACTGGTCTTGAACTCCTGACCTTGGGTGATCTGCCCGCCTTGGCCTCCCAAAGTGCTGGGATTACAGGCGTGAGCCACCACGCCCAGCCAATGAAACCCCGTCTTAAAAAAAAAAAAAAAAAAGAAAAAAGAAAAAAAAGATCTCTCTGTGGCGTTTTTCTGTCTAGATATAGGGATTATTTTCTTCATCTGTCCTGCTTAAGTTTCCTCAAGCTGAAATAGTTTTGGAAAATTTGGAGCCAAGCTGAGCTAAGACTAGAACAAATGTTCTCTGATCCAAGTCTGACTCTTTTACACTGTACCATACTGCTTCTATTTTAAATACTAGGTTTGTGGGCTACTGGCCAGTGCTTATTTTTATGGTATCCTTGAAGTTTAGACTGATTCAGGAATGAATGAAGCCTGCTTTATGTAGGTATCAGAATCGTTAGTCAAAGCGTGGTCCATGGGCCAGCAGCGCATGCATGCCTGGAACTTGTTAGAAATGTACATTCTCAGGCCACACCCTAAAGCTGCTGCATGGGAATGTGCATTTTAACAAGATCCCCAGATGATTGTGTGCACATTAACCTTTGAGAAGTGCTGCTCTAGATAACAGTAATTCAGCATTCATTTTGATTTTTTATTTGTTTGTTCCTTCCAACTGAACTTTCTTCTTCAACTTCTTGATTGTACGTATGAAAAAGGCTCATAGAAGCTCCTGCCCTGCACTCTGACCCTTGATGAGGGAACTGAAGGACTTTGAGAGCATAGACGACATTTTATTTATTTTATTTTATTTTATTTTTGAGACGGAGTTTCACTCTTATTACCCAGGCTGGAGTGCAATGGTGCGATCTCGGCTCACCGCAACCTCCGCCTCCTGGGTTCAGGCAATTCTCCTGCCTCAGCCTCCTGAGTAGCTGGGATTACAGGCACGCGCCACCGTGCCCAGCTAATTTTTTGTATTTTTAGTAGAGACGGGGTTTCACCATGTTGACCAGGATGGTCTCGATCTCTTGACCTCGTGATCCGCCCGCCTCGGCTGCCCAAAGTGCTGGGATTACAGGCGTGAGCCACCGCGCCCGGCCCATAGATGACATTTTAACCATTTCTTCTCATTAATCGCTGAGACTTGAAAATAGAATTGACTGACTTTATATGGTGTCAGTGAAAGGGATTTTGATATCTGAACCATCTTGGCTGGAAGTCACTGTATCTCACAGAGTCAGGGAGAACATAATTTTCTAGAGTCTGGCTGAGTGATAGAAAGCTTTAACTACTGAGGGGAAAGGCTAAAAAGACCAGATAAAGAGTGAAATTGTTTAAATTCATGAGAAGAACTCTTTCTAGGAGGGAGGAAGGGCCAGTAATTTACAGGAGAAAACAACTGATACAGGAACTAGAAATAATATTTGGTCCCTCAGATGTCTCTCTGCAAATGTGCAGAACATGGATGATAAAATGAGCTGGGCCTTATAACAAAAGGCTGTGTGTTTTAGGTATCACTGGAGTTTTGTAAGATGAGACCCAAGATTGGAATCTAGTGTTGACAAGCTGCAGGCTATTGAGAAGGAAAGACCTGCGGGGTGGTGAGGCAGTGGGCTCTGTATGTTAAGAAGGTATACATCTGAAGGGGAATCCATGCAACCCGAGGGGGAAAACCCAGAGAACATAATTGGAAAGTGGAACAAAGATAACATGATTGTGTTCTTTCGTTAACAGGCCACGTTAAGTGGGTAGAAGAAATGGTGACTGTGTACCTGGTGTAAATGGGAAAACAGGAAGTTACGAAAAAGATGCTAGCTGAAATGCCTAGTGAGATCTAAATACAGTTCCTTGGCTTCCTTTGTTGAAGTTTTAATTTATCCTGAACTTGAGAACTTTACTTAATATTGAATATTAATGACAAATTATTAACCAAGTAGCAATGAAATGAACCATCCGAAAAAGCAGTCATATCAAGTTGTTTATTGTTGAAGCTCAGGAGAGTTGAGAGGGATCCTGTCATACACATATCTAGATTTTTAAGAAAGCAGATATTGAAAGTTTCAAGGAAAAACAAGATAGGTGCTATTACTGGACCTTTTGTAAACATATTGACCCAAGGAACTTTGTGAAACTGTCAAAAATGTAATTTAGAACATCTAATGCAAATGATCTTTGGTGAAGAGTTACAGAAAATCAGGCAAGCTTACATGCTGGAAGGAAGCTAAAAAAGAAAAAGAAAATCAGACTAGCAAATAAACAAAGAATGGTTGTACAGGCAGTATTTCTCTGAGCTTATAATTATTAATTTTAGTATAAAACAAGAAGGTTATACATAGTTAATTTCAAAAAGTTAAAGCCCCAAATGAGTGGAAGCTTTGAAAAATGGTACAGGTTAAAACAATAAGAACAAAAAAAAAGTCTTCTAAAGTTGCCTTTGGAACTAGGAAGTACTAGGCTGCTGCCTAGGCCTAGCCTGGTAGTGTGACATCGATTTATGACAGAGAAAGCTCTTATTTTGTACTCTGTCGATAATACTCACCTTTAGACTGAAAGAGACAGAATGAACTTTTGCAAGATGAGTGAAGATGCCAAGGGTACCCATGTGCTTGTGTCTCCTGCCATAAAATCCTGGGAGAGTTTGAGTTTAGAACCACAGAATTATTTCAGTGATCTAGGAACTTTGAAAGGTGCTGAAAGAACATATGTGCATAAATAGGTTTAATGCAAATTCTAGATCAGACAGATTATTTATAAACCACTAGAAGAGGAAGTTGTCACCAGTCCCCAGCATGAATTCACATTGAAGTTATGTCATGCTGCTAATTTCATCTCTTTTGACAGAGTTCTGACTTTGTTTAAAGTCAGGTCAAATGCAGGAAAGTCAGGAAAAGGCAGTAGATTTAATTCATCCGAACTTTGGCTGAAGGTTTGCTTTGGTGAAGACGTCATAGCATGATTGAAAAAGAGAAAATTAGTATAGTTTAGGTGGCATAATAATGTTTGAATGACTCTCTTCAGAGATTGTTGTTTGTGTTAGTCTATTTTCATGTTGCTATAAAGAAATATCTGAGGTAGGGCGTGGTGGCTCACACCTGTAATCCAAGCACTTTGGAGGCCAAGGCGGGCAGATCACCTGAGGTTGGGAGTTCAAGACCAGCCTGACCAACATGGTGAAACCCCGTCTTTAAAAAAAAAAAAAAAGAAATATCTGAGACTCGGTAATTCATAAGAGGTTTAATTGGCTCACAGTTCTGCAGGCTGTATAGGAAGGAAGGATAACACTGGCATGTGCTTGGCTTCTACTGAAGCCTCAGGGAGCTTTTACTCATGGTGGAAGTTGAAGTGGGAGCAGGTACATCACATGGCAAGAGAGGGAGCAAGAGAGAGAAGGAGGAGGTCCAGGATTCTTTTAAACAACCAGATCTCATCTGAAATAACTGAGCATGGACTCACTTATTACCAAGGGGATGGTGTTAAGGCATTCATGAGGGATCTGCCCCCATGATCCGGTCACCTCCCACTGGACCCTACTTTCAACATTGGTAATTCCATTTTAACATGAGATTTGGAGGGGACAAACATCCAAACTGTATCCTTCTGCCCCTGGCCCCCTAAATCTCTTGTTCTTCTCACATCGTGAAATATAAGCATCTCTTTCCAATAGTCCCCCAGTCTTAACTTATTTCAACATCAAGTCCAAAGTCCTAAGTCTCATCTGAAACCCATCTCCTTCCACCTATGAGCCTGTAAAATCAAAATAATTTATCTACTTTCGAGATACAATGATGGTACAGGCATCGGGTAAACATTCCCATTCAAAAGGGAGAAATCTGCCAAAAGAAAGGGACAATAGACCTCATACAAGTCTGAAACCCAATAGGGCAGTCATTAAATCTTAAAGCTCCAAAATAATCTCCTTTGATTCCTTGTTCCACACCTAGAGTGCAGCAGTGTAAGAAGTGGGCTCTCAAGGCCTTAGGCAGCTCTGCCTCTGTGGCTTTGAAGGATGCAGCCCACATGGCTTCTCTCACAGGTTGGAGTTGAGTGCCAGCAGCTTTTCCATGCTGAGATTACAAGTTGCTGATAGCTCTACCATTGTTGAGTCTAGAGGGCAGTAGCCCTCTTCCCATAGCTCTACTTGGTTGGGACTCTGTGTGGGGGCTCCAGCCCACTTCTCCCCTTCACATTGCCCTCATAGAGGTTCTCTGTATGGGCTTCTTCCTTGCAACAGACTTCTGCCTGGGCACGCAGGCCTTTTCATACATCCTCTGAAATCTAGGGGAAAGCTGCCAAGCCTCCTTTTTGCTTGCATTCTGTGCACCTGCAGACCTAGCACCACAGGAAAGCTGCCAAGGCTTGTGCTTTACACCCTTTAGAGTAGCAGCCTGAGCTGTACTTGAGGCCCTTTGAGCCATGGCTGGAGGTAGAGCAGCAGGGCTTCAGGGAGCAGTGTCCTTAGGCTCTGCGGGGCAGTGGGAACCTGGGCTTAGCCCCCTAAGCCGTTCTTGCCTCTCCTAGGCCCTCTGTAGAGGGACATCCTGAAAACTTCTGAAATGCCTTTGATGCCTTTTCCCCGTTGTTTCAGTTATTAGCCCTTGGCATCCTTTTAGTCATGCTCTTCTCTCTAGCAAGAGATTACTCCATAGCCAGCTTGAATTCCTCTCCTGAAAATGCTTTTTCTTTCTCTGCCACATGGCCCGGCTGCAAATTTCCCAAACTTTTATGTTCTGCTTTCCTTTTGATTGTAAATTCCAACTTTAAGTCATTTATTTGTTCCTGTATCTGCTTGTAGGCATTTAGAAGCAGCCGGACTACTTCTGGAACACTTTGCTACTTAGAAACTTCTTCCGCCACATACTCTTCCTAAGTCCTTATTCTTTGGTTCAACCTTCACAGATCCCTAGGAACATGGACGCAAATGCAGCCAAGTTCTTTGCTAGGTTGTAACAAGGGCGACCTTTGCTTCAGTTCCCAGTAATTTCCTCATTTCCATCTGAGACCATGTCAACCTGGCCTTCACTGTCCATATTTCTATCTGCATTTTGGTCACAACCATTTAACCAATCTCTGAAAAGTTCCAGACTTTCCCTTGTCTTCCTCTTCTTTTCTGAGCCCCCCAAACTCTTCTAACCTCTGTCTGTTACCCTGTTCCAAAGCTGCTTCCACATCTTTATGTATAGTCATAGTAAAATGCACTACTCCTTGGTGCCAATTTTATGTCTTAGTCTGTTTTTGTTTTGCTATAAATACCTGAGGCTGGGTAATTTACAAGGGAAAGAAGCTTAATTGGCTCATGGTTCTGCAGGCTATATAGAAAGCAAGGGACCAGCATCTGCTTGCTTTCTGGTAAGCCTCAGGGAGCTTTTACTTATGGCAGAAAATGTAGTGGGAGCAGGTGTATCCGAAGGCAAGAGATGGCGCAAGAGAGAAAGGGAAGGTCCCAGACCCTTTTAAACAACCAGAGCTTGTGTGAACAAATTGTGAACTCATTTATCACTAAGGGGTTGGTGCTGAGTCATTCATGAGGGATCTGCTCCCATGACTTATCCTACCAGGCCTCCACCTCCAACATTGGGAATCACATTTCAACATCAGATATGGAGGAGACAGACTGTCCAAACTATAAACTGTCCACTGTATTACTGGGGGGATGTTTCCAATGGTGGGTAATAGGACTGCAGTCTTGCCTTGTGTATAACAGTTTTCTTAATTTCTTCCTTATTTCAAAAATCATTTTCAGAATCTTCTTAAAAATGCCCTGTTTAATTGAATCGACTCTCTAGTAGAGATACTATAGGAACTCTCTAGTAGGGACACTATAATCTAGCTTCATCCAAGGCTGGCGTTGGGGTATTGAGGGTAGAGGCGGCAAATACACAGCACCCCTGTGATTTCATGTGTCTCTGCACACATCATGAAGGCGTCACGGTGTCATAGTACTTCCTTCCAGTGAGCTCGGTTTACACTTCTTATCACAGAGAAAGCACTGACTAGCAGTACCTTCTGGATTCACTGTAAATACTGTTCATCAGCTAAGTGTTGAATAATTGTTGAGTGGAATGCAAGCTTACTCCAGCTATTTTAAGTTCTGGTTAAGTGTTGGAGGCTTTAAAATTTAGGTGACGTGAGAACAGGAAAACAACTTAGGAATGTTGAGTTGCTGAGTGAGGCAACTTCTCTTAAGAGAATGAAACCACACCACTGTAAAGAAAGATTAAACTGGGAATATGTAGAGGCAGGGCCAAGAGTCTTCTAAAGAAATAATTTATAGTCAGATACAATACCAATGAATGAGACCATAAAATTACAAAACGGTGATTTTAATTTTTTTTTAAAGCATAGACTCTTTTACTCTGAAAAATGTAGTTTGAAAATCATTCTTCTAAAAATCATGAAACTTGATTGTAATAATTTTTACATAGAAAAATTTTAAAGCAGGTATAACAACACTTTAGTAAAAATAAAACAGATTCAGAAAAGTTTCTTAATCCTTTAACTTCAAACAACATGATTTGGTTATATCCCTTCACTATGTGTTTTACATTTCTTGCAAAATGTGCATATTGATAAATTAGAGGCTATAATTAATTCACTTAATGAAATGATTTTAGTTCTAAAATAGTTGATATGATTATATTTTAATAATTATATGGAAGAGCTGTTGTCTCTGAAGGCTACTTGTGCTTCACAGAAATAAAACTATGCCATTGTCTTATTGAAGAATGATTACTTTATTTTTCTATAAGAGAAGTTGGGAGATTAGGAAAGAGAAGGAAGGATGCATAGCTCCAATTCTGTCTTGTGATTATATTGAAATTCAGATTAAGTATTGATAGGGTGCGTTTTATTTTGCACTCTGGAAGTTTATCCTGTAATTGATTCCTGTTCACGGATTTAAATATGGAGGACAGGTCAATAAAAGTTACCGATTATTGGGGTATTGAGAGTAGAGGTGGCAAATACACAGCACCCCTTTGCTTTCCTGTGCCTATGATTAGGATGGTAAAACTGGTTCCTGCTATCATTTTTAATTTTTTTTTTTTTGAGATGGAGTTTCGCTCTTGTTGCCCAAGCTGGAGTGCAATAGCGTGACTCAACTCACTGCAAACTCCGCCTCACAGGTTCAAGCTATTCTCCTGCCTCAGCCTCCTGAGTAGCTGGGATTACAGGTGCGTGCTACCATGCCTGGCTAATTATTTTCTATTTTTAGTAGAAAAGGTGTTTCACCATGTTAGCCTGGCTGGTCTCGAACTCATGACCTCAGGTGATCCTCCTGCCTTGGCCTCACAAAGTGCTGGGATTACAGGCATGATCCACAGTGCCCGGCGGATTTTTAATTTTTTGAGTTACTTTTCTTTTTTTTTTTTTCAAAGATGGGGTTTCACCATGATGGCCAGGCTGGTCATGAACTCCTGACCTCAGGTGATCCACCCACCTCGGCCTCCCAAAGTGCTAGGATTACAGGCGTGAGCCACCGCGCCCGGCCTTGAGTTACTTTTCTTTTAGTTCAGATTATTATTAATTTTTTTAATGAGCATCTCTTCCAGTGTCATGAATATAACTTCTTTGTAGGAACATTAATTATAGCCTTTTGACCTTTTTTTCTGTTCTCTGCATTGTGTTCAGTCCTTCAAGTTGCATTCTTCCTGCTTGCTTTGGCTTTGTTCTTCATGCTGGAAACTGTGATCTTTGGCTGTTCATTCATATTTAAATATGATGCATGTAATTCTGTGTCATTGGGAATGGGCCATTTGTGTTGAGTTTCACTGTGGGATAATGTTGTAGAGACCTGGCTTTTTCTCTGGTGCTATTTAGTTTTTTTCCAAAACTAATGTACCAGACTCCTGCCTGGAGTAATATGTGTTCTCCTATTAGTGTTCATCTATTTGGTGTTTTGCTTAGTCATCCTCTTTTCACACTACAGTCTCGCTCTCCACTGTGCCTGATACCTAGTGTAGAGCCTCTTGTTCCATTTTTTTTTTACAGAAAAACCACATGTGGCCATGTGCAGTGTCTCACACTTATAATCCCAGCACTTTGGGAGGTTGAGGTGGGCGGGTCACAAGGTCAAGAGATTGAGACCAGCCTGGCCAACATGGTGAAACCCTGTCTCTACTAAAAATACAAAAATTAGCTGGGCATGGTGGCATGTGCCTATAGTCCCAGCTACTCGGGAGGCTGAGGCAGGAGAATCACTCGAACCTGGGAGGCGGAGGTTGCAGTGAGCCGAGATCACGCCACTGCACTCCAGCCTGGCAACAGAGAAAGACCCTATCTAAAAAAACAAAAAACAAAAAAACACATGCCAGACTGGAGTAGGGGTAACCCATCAGGAAAAGAATTGAGGGCCACTGCCTTCATTCACTTTTAACCACCCCTCATGCTTTACAAACCCTACCCTCTTGGTACCTGATACTGCAATTTCTGAACTTGTTGTAAGTCCAGTGACTTGAGCTGGTTTTCTCCTGAGTGGTGCCTTCTCTGGAAGCATCTGAAATTCTGATTTCTGAGCACCACTTATTCCCCCCATCTGCTTTCCATTTCTCACAGATTTGTTCATGTCTCTTCCCTGCTTTAATATCTCTCCAATTTGCTTTAGCCTGTGGGTTTTACCATTTAAAAATAGTTTTATTCACATTGCAGTTGTGTTTCAAGAGGAAGTGAAATAAACATATATGTGTAACCTGCCATGTTTACTGTAAATTTCTTCCTCCAACACACTGGAACTTAAGGCCAATCTCAAGTCACACTTTTCATGAAAGCTTTTGCCTGTAACTCTGGATACCACTGAGGTTTCCTGGTCCTTATCACAAAACACAAAACAACAAAATGCCTATTTTCACTTCTTTGTCATGTATTTGTTGCTGTAGCCATCAAGCAATGAACTTAATAATTTTTCTTAATGTCGTCTCTGGTTTTTAAAAGTTTAAAGCACTTACAACTATTTTTTTTTAAGTTTTTTTTTTAAAGGTAATCAGTTATTTAATTAGATTATTAGGACATTTAAAACACCAATTTGTGAGGATAAATTCCATTTGTCAGGGAAAACACAGATCGCAGGTAGCCCTGGAGCTGAGGAATAGCTTTGATTTTTGGTAAAAAATTTTTTTTTTTTTTTTTTTTTGAGACGGAGTTTCGCTCTTGTTATCCTGGCTGGAGTGTAATGGCGCGATCTCGGCTCACCGCAACCTCCGCCTCCTGGGTTCAGGCAATTCTCCTGCCTCAGCCTCCTGAGTAGCTGGGATTAGAGGCACGCGTCACCATGCCCAGCTAATTTTTGTATTTTTTAGTAGAGACGGGGTTTCACCTTGTTGACCAGGATGGTCTCGATCTCTTGACCTTGTGATCCACCCGCCTCGGCCTCCCAAAGTGCTGGGATTACAGGCGTGAGCCACCGCAGATTTTTGGTAAAATTTGTGAGTCCACAGCTTTCTGATCAATCTCGCGCTGCTCTGTTATCTCATTTCTCTTTTTCTGTGTCGAAGATCTCACCTTCCTGGTGTCTGGGCTTCCGCAGCTGCTGCTGCTTGAAGTAAGCATCAGTAAGATGGTTTGGGATTTTTACATTGCCAATATCAATTTTGGTTGAGGTGGCAATGACAAATTTCTGGTGCGTTCTTCGCAGAGGAACTCGATTGAGGGCCAGAGGTCCAGTCACATGTAACAAGCCACTAGCCAGCTGCTTCAGGAAAACCACCCTCTTGCCCCTGTGGCGTCCAGTGAGGATGATCAGAATGGTCCCAGGGGTAATGCTGGCTCGCAGTTTTCTCACATGCTGACTAAAGGGTTTTTTGCCATGGCTCAACAGCTTTTGACACATCTTCAGTAGGATAATACCTAAGCATTTTGCGAAGTTTTATCATCCAGGTACCACCGTTTTTGTCACCACCAACTGGTTTTCTAACAGTTGCAAGAACCTTCTCCTTCTTTTTTCTTTTCAACCTTGGATTTAGCCACTGAGTACTTCCTCTTGTACATGGCCTTTCTGGAATACATGGCAGATCGGGAATACCCGCCGATTCCTCTGACAAGAACAGGATTGCAGCTGCAATGGGGCTTCCCCTTCTTGGGCTTTTTAGCCTTGAGGTTACCCTTTTTCACTTTGCTACCAGCATCAGCCTTCTTGGCTTCAGGTTTCTTCTCTTTAGTGTCCGGCTTATCAGCTTTTTCACCTGCCATCATGCAAGATGGGAAAGAGCTTTTTTTTTTTTTTTTTTTTTTAAGACAGGGTTTCGCCATGTTGGCCAGGCTGGTCTTGAACTCCTGACCTCAGGTGATCCGCCTGCCTCAGCCTCGCAAAGTGCTGAGATTACAGGCATGAACCACCACACCCAGCCACTTACAACTTTAAAAAGAACTATATTTCAATCCCATTGAGTTTGGTTTACTCATTTTATTTACTGAACACCCATGGTGTAGGCAGCATTGGCTGGTTGTCACAGGGGGATATCTAAAGATCTGTCTCCTAGAGGCATGTGGTCTTCTGGGAGTAACTCTGATAACCATGAGAGGGATGTTGGAGGGGGTGTGGCACGGAAGAGGTAGGGAAGCCTAACATTGTTTAGTTAGGGGAAACAAATGACGAAAATTCCCTAAGTGGGATAGCTCTGAGCTTTGTTCAGGTAAGGATAAGTTTAACTACGTGAAATTCGGGGTTTCTGTAAAAGAGTAGTACATCCACCTGGTGAGTGATTTTATTTTTGGCATAGTAGTTATTTGGACATGAGGCAGGCCCATCTATGTACTTCCCACCGCTGGGTAGAAAGGACTGCCTGGCATGGTATACATGCTTCCTTTTTTTTTTTTTTTTTAAAGACGGGGGTGTTTCACCATGTTGGTCAGGCTGGTCTTGAACTTCCGACCTTAGGTGATCCACCTGCCTTGACCTCCAAAGTGCTTGGATTACAGGTGTGAGCCATCATGCCCGGCCAGTATACATGCTTCCTAAGTGTTTGTTAAATTCATGAATGGAAAAGCTTTTTGGGAAACTTTTTTTTTTTTTTTTGAGACAGAGTTTTGCTCATTACCCAGGCTGGGGTGCAATGGCGTGGTCTCGCTCACTGCAACCTCTGCCTCCTGGGTTCAAGCAATTCGTCTGCCTCAGCCTCCCAAGTAGCTGGGACTACAGTTGTGCGCCACCATGCCCAGCTAATTTTTTTGTATTTTTAGTAGAGACCGGGTTTCACCATGTTGACCAGAATGGTCTCGATCTCTTGACCTCGTGATCCACCCGCCTCAAAGTGCTGGGATTACAGGTGTGAGTCACCGGGCCCAGCCAGATGTATTTAAATATATTGCTTTCTTATATTTACTAAAAAATAAACTGAAAGTTGTTTTTTCCCCCCGAATCTAGATTTTCCTTGCTGCTGCTTAACTTGGAGGAGTACTACTTTGAACAGCATAGAGCCAATCACATTTTGCACAAAGGCAGCCACCATGAAAGGTAAGGAAGCTTTGGGATCTCCATGGACAAACAAACCTTTCTGATACCTGATATTTTTAAAGTTAAATGTATGATCATATAGGTGTTAACTAAAGAAAATATTACATATTAGGCTTTAAAACAATTAGAGCAAATTTCATTTAGACTTTCATTGAGGATTATAACTCAGCTGAGTCTTTTAGAGAGTTTTTGCTACGTTTATTATTTTATCTCCCATGAAGTTTTTTTCATCTTTTTTCTTATTAGGGAAGTAATGAGAAGAGTGTATTTAAAACTTGAAACATTTTTCAAAGCTAAAAAGCATTTGTTCTCATTCTTCTAAGGTTGTGGATATCTTATTTATTTATTTATTTATTTAATTTACTTTTTTTGAGACGGAGTTTCACTCTTGTTGCCCAAGGTTGTGGATATCTTAAGCTTGATAGCACTGCAATCCATCCCACCATTTTTTTCTTGCATCCCTCTTGTAGTTATACAGTATCCTCTGCTCTCAATTATTCAGATGACAATGTTATAAAGTAATGATTATAAACCACAAGAGTGGTATAAAATCAGCACTTTCAAAATGAATAATGCTATTTGAACTAGAAGCAATATCTGATTTCTCCATATGTTAATAACTATTACTCACTACTATAAAAACAGATTGTTTCTTTGACTTAACCTTTTGAACACTATGTACAAAAGCATGTAATGAAGTTTTTTGTTTGCTTAAAATGGCAACTTAGAATGAACTAAGATGAAAATTATTCCAGCAAAAATGTATCTGCTAATGATTTCCTTTTGGGAGGTTACTTAACAACTTAGAAAATTCTTCAACATTAGATATATACATTATTTTTTATTATTCTTCAGGTTTTATCTTTAAAGGATCAAAAAATGTGATATTTGTTTAAATACAAGCTAAGGTAAAAATTACTTGGCTTTGGTCGGGCACGGTGGCTCATGCCTGTAATCCTAGCACTTAGGGAGGCCAAGGCGGGTGGATCACCTGAGGTCAGGAGTTCAGGACCAGCCTGACCAATATGGAAAAACCCCATCTCTACTACTAAAAATATAAAATTAGCTGGGCATGGTGGCATATGCATGTAATCCCAGCTACTCAGGAGGCTGAGGCAGGAGAATCGCTTGAATCTGGGAGATGGAGGTTGCAGTGAGCCGAGATTGCGCCATTGCACTCCGGCCTGGGCAACAAGAGCAAAACTCCATCTCAAGAAAAAAAAAATCACTTGGTTTTTTGTTTAGTAGCTTATGACATATCTATTTCCTTGGCATTCAATCAAATTAGACAATTATTAATCCCCGAACACAGCACCTTGCTTTCTTATCTCTGGAATTTTGCTTCTATTCTTTTCTCTAATTCTGTATCTTTTCTCCCAACATTCTTCTATCCTGTATCATAATAATGCCTTGCTTAAAATTAAATGTACTTGTTTATTATTAAAATACAAATAGGTATTTTAAAATAAAATACAATAAAATACAGGGTAGCAAACTGAAACCCTTTTTTATAATTTTAAAGTAACTATTAGGGCAAAATGATACAGCAGCCCGTGTAGGTATATTTGGTAATATCTGGTAAGATTACCTATTGATCTAGCAATGCTACTTCTAGGATACTATTTCGAAGAGACATTGGCAAATACATAAATGGACATATGCACAAGGTTATTTATCATAGCACTACTTGTGCTAGCGAAAGACCAGGAGCAATTCTACGGGAGACCGACTGAACTCACTGATAAGAAATGGCTACATGACAGAATACTGTGCAGCTGCTGCAAGGAATGCAGTTCTTCGTAATGCCGCGAAGTGATCTCTACGTGTGTTAAGTGTAAAAAGCAGGGGGAAGAATACTGTGTGTCATAAGCTACTTTTATAAGAAGGGGGCAAATTTATCGTTATGTTTTTAAAAATTGAGGCATAAACTAAAAGCTAGTGGAGATGGTTATCCACACAGAAGAGGGAAGGATCAAGAGAACAATATAGAGATGGAATACAGACTTCTCCAAATGTACCTTATTTTATAACTTTCCTTTTGGAACAATATAAATATTTTATGGATTTTTTACTACACTTTATCTTAGACAAAAGGCCGAGATGCGATCTTTTGTAGATTTTTAATATACAATTAAATTTAAAAAGAAACACTAAGGCTGGGTGTGGTGGCTCATTCCTGTAATCCCAGCACTTTGGGAGGCCAAGGCTGGTGGATCACTTGAGGCCAGGAGTTTGATATCAGTCCGGCCAAAATGGTGCCTCGTCTCTACCAAAAATACAAAAATTAGCCGGGCATAGTGGCACATGCTTATAATCCCAGCTACTTGGGAGACTGAGGCAGGAGAATTGCTTAAATTCGGGAGGCGGAAGTTGCAGTGAACCAAGATCGCACCACTGCACTCCAGCCTGGGTGATAGAGCAAGACTCTGTCTCAAAAATAAAAATTAAAAAAGAAACAGTAAACCCTAAAAATCAAAGTGAAACAGTCCAGGTGAGGTGGTTCATATTTGTAATCCCAGCACTTTATTAAGCCAAGGCAGTATAATCTCTTGAGGCCAGGAGTTTGAGACCAGCCTGGTCAACATAGTGAACCTCTGTTTCTATTTGTTACAATTAATGTTAAAAAAAGAAAAGACAAGAAACAAATGAATTTAATTATAAAGTTGGAAAATTAGCCACAGAAAATTATTTTAGTCAACTTTACAATATAATAATTTGACTGTGTATCTCTAGTAAGATGAAAAAGAATTGCAAAGAAGTTGAAAAAGAATGCAAAGTAATTGTAAACTTTCCAGTAGCAATATTGTTGTTAATAGTATAATATTAGTATTATTATTTTGAGGCTATTTTGTACACATATATACACGTATTTATATAATTGGATAAAACAATTGAATAAGTATGGCCAAGACTCAGATTTTCCAGTGTAAAAGAAAAGAGATATACATACAATATTAAAGAAATAAAGCCTTTTTCATGTCCTTTCCTCCTTTTTTCTGCTTTATTGAGATAGATTTGACAAATAAAAATGATATATATTTGGGGTATACAATGTGATGTTTTGATACACATACACATTGTGAAATGATGACCACAGTCGAGCTAATTATCATATCCATCACCTCACAGTTACTTTCTTTTGTATGTGTGGGAGTAAGAACATATAAGTTCTACTCTCTGAGCCACTTTCAAGTGTACAATACAGTGTGGACTGTGGTCAATAGCTCTACATTAAATATGCAGAACGTATCCTGGATAATGGACAATTTGTGCACTTCGCCCAGCATCTCCCTATTCCTTCCACCCCCACCCCCCTTTAAGTTTGTGAAGTTAAACTTATTCTTGCCTGCACAAAGCTCAGAGCTTTCCCACTTGAGGAATTTTCTTAAGTTCCATTCTACTCTCTTCTTTGAATTCAACTGTTTTAGATTCTACATGAAATCATGTAGGATTTGTCCTTCATGCCTGGTTTATTTTACTCAGCATAATGTCCTCCAAGTCCATCCACATGGTCACAAGTAACAGGACTTCCTTCTTTTTTGAGACTGAATAATACTACATTGTGTGTATGTATGTATATTTGTACATCTTATATATTCATATATATCATATTTTCTTTATTAATTCAAGTATCACTGGACACTTAGATTGATCCCAAATCTTGGCTGTAATGAACATGGGAGTACAGATACATCTTCAACATACTGATTCCATTTGCTTTTGGTGTATACCCAGAAGTGGGATTGCTGGATTGTATGGTAGTTCCATTTTTAGTTTTTTGAAGAACTTCTATACTGTTTTCTTTAATGGCTAACCCAATTCACATTCCCACCAGCATTGTATAAGGGTTCTTTTTTCTCCATCCTCTGGCCAACAACTCCTGTCTTTTGTGTTTTGGCAATAGCGATCCTAACAGGTATGAGGCAATAGCTCAATGTAGTTTTGATTTGGTTTTCTCTGATGGTAAGGCTGCTAAAGATCTTTTCATATGCTTGTTGGCCATTTCTATGTCTTCTTTTGAGAATGTCTGTTCAGGTCCTTTGCCTGTCTTTTAATAGGCCATTTGTTTTCTTATTATTATACTATCAAGGTGTTTGAGTTTCTTATATATTTTGGATATTATTCTTATATATTATATATATTAGCCCCTTATCAGAGGTATGATTTTCAAATATTTTCTCCCAGATTATCTTTTGACCTTGTTAAATATTTTCTTTGCTGTGCAGAAGCTTTTTTGTTTTATGTAATCCCATTTGTCTATTTTTGTTTATATCGACTGTGCTTTTGGGGTCATATCCAAAATGTCATTGCCCAGACTAATGTCGAGATGCTTTTCCCTATGTTTTCTTTTAGCAGTTTTACAATTTCAGGACTTAACATTTAAGTCTTCAATTTATTTCAAGTAGATTTTTTTTTTTTTTTTTTGAGACGGAATTTCGCTCTCGTTACCCAGGCTGGAGTGCAATGGCGCGATCTCGGCTCACTGCAACCTCCGCCTCCTGGGTTCAGGCAATTCTCCTGCCTCAGCCTCCTGAGTAGCTGGGATTACAGGCACGCGCCACCATGCCCAGCTCATTTTTTTGTATTAGTAGAGATGAGGTTTCACCACGTTGACCAGGATGGTCTTGATCTCTTGACTTCGCGATCCACCCGCCTCGGCCTCCCAAAGTGCTGGGATTACAGGCTTGAGCCACCGCACCTGGCCTTCAAGTAGATTTTTACGTATGGGATGAGGTAAGGGTTCACTTTTATTTTTTTCCATGGGGATACTAGTTTTCTCAACATCATTTGTTAAAGAAACTATCCTTTCTTCATTGTGTGTTTTTGGCATCTTTGTGGATGATTAGTTGACTGCAAATATGTGGATTTATTTCTGGGTTCT
This sequence comes from Aotus nancymaae, assembly GCF_030222135.1. NCBI lineage: Eukaryota > Metazoa > Chordata > Mammalia > Primates > Aotidae > Aotus > Aotus nancymaae. The sequence continues at coordinate 9,954,596 of NW_026988450.1, read as the reverse complement.
CTATTGTGTTCCATTGATCTATATGTCAGTATCATGCTGTTTTGATTAATGTAGCTTTGTAGTATATTTTGAAACCAGGTAGTTTCATGCCACCAGTTTTGTTCTTCTTCTTCTTCTTTTTTTTTTTTTAAAGATGGGGTTTCACCATGTTGGTCAGGCTGGTCTTGAACTCCCGACCTCAAGTGATCTGCCCGCCTTGGCCTCCAAAGTGCTTGGATTACAGGCGTGAGCCACCACGCCTGGCCAGTTTTGTTCTTCTTGTTCAAGAATACTTTGGACTGAGTATGGTGGCTCACGCCTGAAATCCCAGCTACTCAGGAGGCTGAGGAGAAGGATCACTTGAGGCCAGGAATTGGAAACCAGCCTGAGCAACCTAGCAAGACCCCATCTCTAAAAAAACTAAAAATTAGCTGAGGATGGTGGTGCATACCTAGAGTCACAACTGCTTGGAAAGCTGAAGGAGGAGGATTGATTGAGCCCAGTTTGAGGCTGCAGTGAACTGTAATCATGCTACTGCACTGTAGCCTGTGGGGTACAGTGAGATCCCATTTCTAAAAATGAAACAAAATAGATTGCTTTGGGTATTTTATTTTGTAGTTCCATATCAATGTTAAGATTTTTTTCGGTTTCTGTTAAAAATGCCACTGGGATTTTGATAGAGTTTGCTTTTAATTTGTAGATTGCGTTGTGAAATATGGACATTTTAACAGTATTAATTCTTCCAGTCTGTGAGAACCAGATATCTTTCTATTTATTTGTGTCTACTTCAGTTTCTTTCATCAGTGTTTTGTAGTTTTCAGTGTACAGATATTTCAACTCCTTGGTTAAATTTATTCCTAAGTGTTTATTTTTCTTTTGATGCTTTTGTAAATTGAATTGTTTCTGTAATTTCTTTTTTGGATAGATCATTGTTAGCATATAGAAATGCGATGCTGGATTTTATATATTGATTTTGTATTCTTCAGTTTTACTGCATTTGTTTGTTGGTTTGAATTTTTTTTTGGTAGAATCCTTAGGGGTTTTTTATATATACATAAAATCATGTTATTTGCAAACAGAGACCGTTTAACTTTTCTAATTTGGATGCCTTTTCTTTCTTTTACTTGCCAAATTACTTTGGCTAGGATTTCCAGTACTATGTTGAATAGAAGTGGTGAGAGTGGGCACCTTTGTGTTGCTTTTCTCTTTAAATGACAGTATTTCTTACCTCCATCTTTTGAAAAGACCTAGAAATAACTCAGTAGCAATCAGCACCAAGAATATGGTCTCTTAATACCACTTCCCACTGAAAGGATGGGAGTTCTTTGGAGAAATGGCTGATTCTAAGTCAGAGGCAGGAAATGTGTGAGATGAACCTGGGACATCCTGTCATATTGGCAGGTAAGGAAGATATCAAAGACTACTTGTAAATGAATTAAAAGGACGCAGGGCCAAGTAGAGGAGGCAAACATTGGGATAAAAATGGGACAGCGTAAGCATGAAAACATAATAACCGCTGCAGTAGATTGAAATGTTTCATAAATGTTAAAATTCATGAGTCCATAATTTTATAAGTGTGTGTGTGTGTGTGTGTGTGTGTGCATGTGTATAATCTTAATCAGTTACTCTCAAAGGATAGGAGGACAACAACTCATTTTTGTGGCACTTGATAAATAAAGGTAAAGAATCAAGCATTTTTGTTATTTTCCTTGTACAACTTGTACTTCAGGGTAGCCAAATTGCTGATAAGTAAAGTTGTTGTTTGTTGACAAATTCTAGCTCATAAAGTAGAAGGAATGATGAAATTTCAATGCCTACTAAAAGAATGGATTCACAGTAGGGCTTGGCAAACTGCAGCCCTTGGGCCCCGTCTGAGCTGCCACTTGTTCTTGTAAAGTTTTACTAGAACACAACCATACCCATTTGTGTACATACTGTATGTAGCCGCTTTCCCTATAACAGCATAAGTTGAATAGTTGTGACTGAGACTATATGGGCCGCAAAGCAAAAATATTTACTCTGGCTCTTTACATAGAGTTTGCCAGCCCTTGATCTAGATAGTATTTTTCCATGGATGCTAAAACCTTTAGGTGAGAGAAGCTGCTGGGAAATTTTGTATTGGATATATGGAGAATTGACATCACCTGACCCTCCCGATGCCTCTGGATGCGAAGGCAGTATCTGTGCAGCACCTCTGAAAGTATTCTTGTCAGAAGATCCAACCAGAATCTGGTCAGGGATTTTAATGTTATAAATAATTTAGAGGCAATACCTAAGTTAGAAGAATGCCACAGAGATGCACTCAGCAAAATTCATAATGTGAGAAAATTATTTTAGATTAAGAAATGTAAAAGACATGTTAACTAAATGTAAAATGGACTTTGCTAGGATTTTGATTTGAGCCAGCTGACTATGAAAACACATGAAATAGAAAAATTGGAACATTGACTGTATACATGATGACATTAAGGAATTACTAATTTTTTGGGGTGTGTTCATGATCGGTCACTTATTAAGAGAGCCTGTCTTTAAAGATTGTTGCTAAAATATTTATGGATGAAGTACATGGTGTCAATAATTTTCTGTGTTGTTTAGCATGGTCCCAGGGGGTTATACACAAGACAAGAATGACCACATATTGACAATTACAGGGCTAGGCCGTTGGTACATAGGAGTTTTCTATTCTATTTGTGTATGTTTAGAAATTTCATAAAAGTTTTAAAGTTACTATTGGGTAATTTTGAGTATTAGAAAAGTAAATGCAGTTAACAACTTGGAAAAATGATACAAAATTTCAAAAACCCTTTGAGAAAGAATTGCAAACTAAATCATGACCTTCAGTAGCATGGGCCTTCTCATCTATTCAGTACATATATATTGAGCAATGAGAATAGAAAGCTAAAGTAAATATTTGCTGCCCACAGAACAACAGGCAGCGTTACTTTGGGGTGGGGTGAGTGTAGGCATTCTCAGCCTGTAAGACTATTTCTCAATGTGATGTTTCTTGGATACATTAATTTTCCAGCCAATAGACTCCGTGAGCTATATGGAGATACAAAGAAGTTAAATTAAAAACTCTGTAACATTTGAATTATAAATGCCAATATGAACAACTATTCTGTTTTACCAGTTAATCTATAAATAGAGAGGTTCTCTTTATTTGCATTGTTGATCTTCTTTTTTTTTCTTTTTGAGACAGAGTTTCGCTCTTGTTGGCCAGGCTGGAGTGCAGTGGTGCGATCTTGGCTCACTGCAACCTCTGCCTCCCGGGTTCAGGCATTTCTCCTGCCTCAGCCTCCCGAGTAGCTGGGACTACAGGCGCACACCACCACGCCCAGCTAATTTTTGTATTTTTAGTAGAGATGGGGTTTCATCATGTTGACCTGGATGGTCTTGATTTCTTGACCTCGTGATCCGCCCGCCTCGGCCTCCCAAAGTGCTGGGATTACAGGCGTCAGCCACCGCGCCAGGCCAATCTTTATTTGATGCTTTAGTAACCTGCTTTCTAGTTAAAATGTACTATGATTCTCTTGTGATTTTCGTTATGCTCATCAAATAATCTGTTGTACTTGGATCACTAGGAAAATCAGAGGCTCCTTAAAAATATGTTCAAAATCAGTGATTTTTGAACCAGATGCAATATCCCAGCCCATCATCAAGGTAAATGCATTTTAAATATGAACAGAGACATCCTTATTTTTTGTGTATGTCTTACCTTTCTTGATTTTTATAATATTTCTCTCAATTTTATCCAGATTCCTTTGAGAGACTGTATAACAATAGGAAAGCATGGAGAAAATGGAGCCAATAGACACTTCACAAAGTATGTCATTTTCACCACTGCTTAATTTTACTTCAACCCAAAAAGCTGTATATATTTAATGACTTTTTTCTGTATTTTAGGGCAAAATCTGGGGGGATTTCACTCATTTTCAGTCAGGTAAGCACATAATAAATATTTTTTCCTTATCTGAATGAACATTCATATATATATATGAATGAAATTATTTATTTGTAGAACTATCAGGTGAAGACCATGGACTAGAATTCAAATGCTTTTAGAACTCAGTCATTGGGAAATATGCTTTTTAAAGAATGTGATCCCTAATGGGCTTCTTAATGTTTATTAAGTGTGTGGTACCTGTGGGCTTGTGGTTTTGTCCTTGGAGTTCTGATGATTTACCATTTACGAGGTTTGAAATGAAGGAACTTAGCTCTCCCTGTAGCTTCCTCGCTGTTTAGAAGGCGAGAGGCTAGAGTTACGCACTTATATTATCTTGAGGACTCAGGACGACCAAGGCAATGACTTGGGATTGGTGGTCTTGTATCATTATGACCCTTGCAGTCATAATCTTTTGTTCGTTCCAGATTTGTTCTCTTTACATTTATGTACCCACCACTGCATTCAAGATAGGCACGCAGAACAGCACTGGCAATAAAAGGTCAATTAAAACGTGCTTTTTCTCCTGTCATATTATTAATTAGTATGTAGATTAAAAAAATTGTAAATAAGAAGGAGCTAGATATTTTCCACTTTCTTTTGGCTCTGGACTTCACCTTCTTCGTCTTTAAAATAAAGGGGTTGGCAGATGTTGCCTTGACTCTCAGCAGAGCTCTTGTTCCTTGGGGTGCTGAAAAATTCAGAGAAGAATTGTTCTGGGATCAAGTAAGGGGTAAGAAAAACTGTGGGAACAAAGATGCACAGACTTTCTGACTTCGGAACTTGACTTAAATCCTCTCATGCGACAGAGCAGAGTGTCCCAAAGAGGCAGATGGGGAGGGGAAGAGAGTTGGGAAGGAGCAGGCTTCATGTAGAATGTCAGATTTGAGATGGCCACGAGACCTCTAAGGGGATGTCTAGCAGGCATTTGGATGCATCCATCTGAGTTTCAGAGAGGAAGCAGAGGCTAGCAAGACATACTGGGGAGTTGAAAGTTTAGAGACTTTTTAAAGCCCTGCGGCTGGATAAGATTTCCTGGGGGCTGAGGGTGGACAGAGAGGTGTGGGGACTAAGGCTCTGCAGCTCTCTAACTTGCAGCTCTCTAACTTAAGAGGTTGGGAAGAAAGCGGGATCCAAAAGTAGTTGGAAGAAGTAGCCAGTGAGATTGAAGAGAAGCAGGAGCAGGTGTCCAGGAAGCCATATGGAAAACTGCTTCAGGAAGAGCCATCAGTTCTGTCACATGCTCTGAGAAGAAGAGTCGAGGAAGACTTGAGAATTGACTGTATGGTGACGTGGAGATCTTGTACATTTCATGTGACTGTCTGAAAGTGGTTTAAATTGTATGGTAGGGATGAAAACCTGTCATGGGCCCAAGGAAAGGTACAGACAGCTCTTGCAGAGAATTTTGCCACAAAAAGGAACAGAAATGGCAAAAGGAGGATGTGAGATTAAGGGGAAGTGTGTGTGTGGGGCTGGCGGTGTGTGTAAAAGGAAGAGAGTGCAGTGTATAATCCTAGGAGCAAAGTTTCTGAATATCTGACAGGTTTTGAGAGGTGCCCACATTCTGTGCCCCAGTAGAGGGGCTGGACTTTGAGAGCTTGGGCAGCTTTCATTGTTGAAGGAGGAAAAGCAGTAATGAAGGTACAGGTACAAGGAGATTGAAGGTACAGGTACAAGGAGATTGTTGTGGATGGTGTCACTTATTCCACATAGTTATTAATATACTACGTGAGGACAGGTGGCCCAGTGCCTGTGAAAACACCACATGTCCAGATTACCTCTAAAGTTTCTTTATGTTAGTGAACATATTTCGTACCACAGTAACTTTGTTTTACCTGTTTCTTAAAAAATCATCACTTGGATTAGCCTCCCTCCTTGTCTACTTGGTTACTTGGTACAAGTGATGACATTCATAAAACATCTTAGTTATTTATTTATCTTGTAATTGTTGCTGTCTTGTTGCTTGGATAATTCTCTTTTTAATTTGCTCTTTGTTATTTGAAGACTATAATAATATAATAATATTATACTATTATTTAGTATAATACTAATACTAAATTAGTATTAATACTAATATGTATTGTATTTAAAGCCTCTAGTATGGCTTTAAAGAATATTTAATTATATTATATATAATTAATACTAAATTAATACTAATTTAGTATTTATAAATTAGTGTCATGTATTATACTAAATTAGTATTAATTTAGTATTAATACTAATACTAAAGCAAATACTTTTGGAAGTAGATATTATATAACAATGATTTAAAACATTTGTTTTATAATATCCTAATTTGTAGTTACTCTTTACAATGAAATATTTTGGTTATTATTTTACAAATATTGATTTTTCTTCCTCAGGTATATTTCATTAAAGAACACAATGTTGTTGCACCATATAAAATAGAAAGGGTAAGTAAAGCTTTTCATGTACTTCCAGCAATTTATATAGTCATTTTGAGCAATAAGAGTTTATGACTCTCTTAACATCTTAAATCAAATATAATAATAATAATGAGTATTTAAAAGCTTCTTACCTGGAAGTTATAAGAAAATTACCCAAGGGAGCCACAGATTTTAGTTCAAGAGAATTCAATTAACTTTTGACTTAAAAAAAAAAGTGCCTAATTAAAAAAAAACACTCAAATGATTAGATTAGAAATTAAAATCAGAATATGCATTATTTATAAGATTGTTTACTGGGTGTTACTGATAATTTATTTACCAGTACCTTACTGAAAAATTTAGTTTTTTTTTTTTTTTTTTTGAGATGGAGTTTCACTCTGTTGTCCAGGCTGGAGTGCAGTGGTGTGATCTCAGCTCACTGCAACCTCCGCCTCCTGGGTTCAAGCAATTCTGCCTTAGCCTCCTGAGTAGCTGGGATTACAGGCATGCACCACCATGCCCGGCTAACTTTTGTATTTTTAGTAGAGACAGGGTTTCACCATGTTGGTCAGGCTGCCCTTGAACTCCTGACTTTGTGATCTGCCCGCCTTGGCCTCCCAAAGTACTGGGATTACAGGTGTGAGCCCCTGTGCCCAGCTCAAAAATTTAGTTTTAAAAATATTCTAGAAATATTTACTGGTTGTAAAATACTCTTATTTGAGAACTCAGTAATAATTTATAAGTACTCTTAATTAGGCAGAAACTATGAGTAAGCTTGAATACAATGTCTTGTTCCCCAGGGCTTTTGAAGTAAGCATAGATATTTCATTTAACTGTTCTGTACTTTAATTCTTTATGCTTTAGCTTAATATATAGTAGAGGGATAACTCCTAGTGAACAAAAGTTTTTACAGGACCTAAGGTAGGGCTAGTGCTCCTTATAATGACACCTCTGTGAATTAGGAAAAGCCACCCCTTCTGGGCAAACACAGTCCCACAGGCTGAATCTGAGTCTCAGTTTCAGGCCAGCGTGCAGTCTCTTAGGCAGTACAAATTGTATAGTCAGTGACCTCTGGGTTTTATGGACAAGAAATACTTGCATGTGCTAATTAGTCAGAAATTATAAATACTGAGATTTCATTATTCTCAAGTGGTGCTCTTGGCATTTGGGCAGGATGGTTCTTTATTGTGTGGGGCTGTCACTTATATTACAGCTCTTTCCACCTAACAAATGCCTCTTGTACACTGCTCCCCTTGTTGTGGTTACAGCACCTTCACATATTGACAAAAGCCTCTGGGGCAGTAGAAAACCCTCACCCCAAGTTGAGAACCACTTACCTGGGGTGCTCTGCCTCTAAAGGCTCTTCTGAGAGCCAGCTGAATTGCATGGCTGCACATGGTTCACTGAAAAATTATGTGAAAGGAAATAAAAGTGAGATTGTCTGAGTAAAGAAAAGCTCTTTTGTTCCCATGTGAATTAGAATACCAAAGCATTCTCAGATTTCAAAAAAAAAAAGGTTAAGGTGGAGTAACAGTAGCAAGATGGCAAAATAGGAAGTTCTAGGCCCTCCTTCCTCCTTTGAAGACACTGATTCAACAACATATGGATTAATTCTCTTTATGAGAAATCTAGAAACCAGTTAAGAGGATCCTGCTCCCCAGGTGAACATGAAACTAACCACATCAAAGCTGGTATAAAAATTTGTGTCACTATCTGGCACTATCCCACACAGCACCACATGATTGGGAAGAAATTTCCCAGCTTTTAGCTTCTCCCTAGAGAGGGAAAGAGAAAATTGGACTATACATCCAAAGTACTAACTTTTGGGGGGAGCTGCCCAAGGGACTGGCTTCTGTCTCTGTCTCAGAGTACAGATAGAATCCTGCATTCTTTAGATGCCTGGAGCCACTGAAAACAAAAGAGGGCTGGGTAGCATGTTACTGCTTCAAAGGACCTGTGGTAGAGCAGACATCTAGACACCATAGCCTTTAGCTCCATCCAGGTTGTGCAAAGGCCGTTACTTCATTTTGCTTTATGAGTCGGAGAAAATTTTCATAACCCACATATGACAAAGGACTAATATCCAGAATCTACAAGGAACCTAAAATAAATCAGCAAGCAAAAAATAAATAATCCCATCAAAAAGTGGGCAAAGAACATGAATAGACAATTCTCAAAAGAAGATATACAAACAACTAACAAACATATGAAAAAATGCTCACCATTACTAATTATCAAAGACATGCAAATTAAAACCACAATGAGATACTACCTTACTTAGCGAGAATGGCCATAATTAAAAAGTCAAAAAATAATAGATGTTGGCATGGATTTGGTGAAAAGGGAACACTTTTACACTGCTGGTAGGAATGTAAACTAATACAACCACTATAGAAACAGTATGGAGATTCCTTAAAGAATTAAAAGTAGAACTACCTTTCAATCTAGCAATCCCACTGCCAGGTATCTACCCAAAGAAAAAGAGGCCATTATATGAACAAGACACATGTACCCACATATTTATAGCAGCACAATTTGCAATTGCAAAAATATGAAACCAACCTAAATAACCATCAACCAACAAGTGGATAAAGAAAATGTCATATATATGCCATAGAATACTACTCATTCATAAAACAAAATGAAATATTGGCCTTTGCACAACTTGGATGGAGCTAAAAGCCATTATTCTAAGTTTAATAATTCAGGAATGGAAAACCAGATATTGTATGTTCTCACTTATACATGGGAGCTAAGATATGAGGATGTAGAGGCATAAGAATTATATAATGGACTTTGGGGGCTTGCAGGGGAAGAGTCGGGGTGGTGAGGGATAAAAGACTACATATTGGGTACAGTGTACACCACTTGGGTGACAAGTATACCAAAGTCTCAGAGAATTTATTCATATAACCAAAAACCACCTGTACCACAAAAACTCAAAATAAATTTAAAAAAAGAAGATACACAAAAGAAAATGAGGAAGGAATCAAACTATATCAACATGAAATATCAATTTAATACAAAGGAAGATAGAGGAGAAAAGAGGATAAATGAGCTACAAGACAGACAGAAAACAGTTAAAAGAAATAGTGAGTCATTCCCTATCAATAATTACTTTAAGTGTATCAAACTCCCCAATCAAAAAATATGGAGTGCTTGAACGAATTAAAAAAAGTAAGATTTAAAACCTATATGCCATCTCCAAGAGACTCATTTTCCATTTAAGGACACACATAGGCTGAAAGTGAAAGGATGGGAAAATGTATTCTATGCTTGGTTGGTAACCAAGAGAGAACAGAGCTGGCCATACTTATATCAGACAAAATAGGCTTTAAACAAAAAACTGTCACAAGAGACAAAGAAGGATATTATATAATGATAAGAGTGTCAATTTACCAGAAAGATAAATAATTACAAAAGTATGCATTAGTCAGGGTTTTCCAGAGAAACAGAACCAATAGGATGTATGTGTACATACATACACACACATATATACACACACATACATACACATATATACACATATACAACCATATAGGGCTATATGTCTCTATATCTGTATATATACAGAGAGAGAAATTGATTTATTATAAGGTATTGAATCATATGATTATAGAGGTCAAGAAATCCAGACCCAGATGAGAGCCAGTGGTATAGGGTCTACTCTGAGTCTGAATCCAAGTCTGAAAGCAGGAGAAAACCAATGTCCCAGCTGGAAGACAGGAAGAAAGAATATTTTTCCTATTTAGCCTTTTTTTTTTTTAATGGAGATTTTTTTTCTTTATTGAGAAATGTAAGACTTGGGTACATCAAATAAAACCAATTTCTTGGGGGAAAAATCAAAACCTACAATAGAAAAAAAAAGTTAACACTGTCTGGGCCACAGCAGAACCCAGAGAATATATTCGTATAATTGAAAAATTCTAGGTGCTTCATAATTGACCTTTTGATACAAAATGACCTATTAAATTTGCAATTTATAGTTCTTGGTGTTGAGGTCCATAGGACAAGCTAGGAAGTCTTCAAACCTTGAGCTGAATTCCATGAGGGGTTATTTGGCTTTTGAATCGGTTTTTCCTTGTCTAAGAGGTAGCAGCAGCAACAGCGCCCACCTTCTGGGCAGCTTCTTTCTTGGCATGATGAGCCTGTAGAACTGCTACAGCTTCATCCACCTTGGAGCGGAGAGACTCAGGGGACTCTAACATGTGCAGCAGCTCGGAGTTGTCGATCTCCAGCAGCATTCCCGTGATTTTTCCAGCCAGGTTTGAATGCATTGTTTGAATGAGTGGGAATAAGCGTTCTCCCAGCATCTGCTTCTGTTCCTGGGGGGATGCTGCGGCCAGAATGGAGGCAGTCAGTGGCTCCTGCCCCTGCACGTGGACCGCAGGCTGCGGTGGCTGCAGAGGCTGTATGGCAGGATGAAGGCTGCGGACACTGGAGGTGTATCTGAAGGGGGCAACAGCCCGGGGAGCAGCAGCAGCAACAGCAGCGCGTGGCGCTAAGTTCTGCACAGCTGTGGGAACGCCTCCAGACTGGCAGCTGTCAGTCAGCCCTTGCTGGGAGGCACCAGCCCCACCAAAGTCCATAGCCAAGCGGTCCGGGCACTCAGATCCAACTCTCTGAGTGGTAGTAGGGAGGCCACGAGAGGCCGGAGCATTACCAGTTGGAGCCAGATGGCGAAGAGTTGGACAAGGCCCAGACTGGCGTATAGCACTTGGCATTCCTTGTAAGCCTTGAGGTCTTCCACCTTGCTGCCAGCGTAGATTAGGCCTCATCTGTGCTAACTGGTTAGGTGTATAATATGGAGGCCTTCCCTGAGCCTGTGGGATTGCTGGCACGAAGTAGCCACCCGCTGCAGGCTGGAACTGATTTAAGATGGCATTGGCAGGAAGTGCTCTCATTCCAGCCACTCGTTGCATATACTGGTTGGTCAGGTGAGCCTTTCTCTCTTCCTTCCTCTGGGCCAGGGCAACATATAGTGGCTTGGAACCCACAATGCGTCCATTCATCTCAGTGACTGCTTTGGTTGCCTCTTCAGGACATGAGAAGCAGACGAAGCCAAACCCTTTGCTTCTTCCATCTTCCAACATTACCTTAGCACTGGTAATTGATCCAAAAGGAGAAAACTCTTTCCTTAATTTCTCATCATCAGTAGTATCATCCAAGTTCTTAATGTAGAGATTCACCCCCTGATACCGACTAATTCTCTCCTGTTTCAACTGCTCAAATTTCCGTTTTAACTCTGCCTGCCGTTCTACTTTCTTTTGTGCACGGCCTACAAATATGATTTTCCCACTTACTTCTTTTCCATTCATCTCTTCCACAGCCTTATTGGCATCCTCGTGTTTTTTGTAACTCACAAAGCCAAAGCCTTTGGATTTCCCGTTGGGATCTCTCATCACCTTGACACTCAGGGTCTTACCAAACTGACTGAATAGCTCTTTCAGACTCTCGTCATCCACCTCTTCCCCGAAGTTTTTGATATAAACATTGGTGAATTCATTGGCTTTGGCTCCAAGCTCGGCTTCCCGCTCTTCGCGAGACTTGAATCTGCCCACAAATACTTTGCGGTCATTGAGGAGCATGCCATTCATATTCTCGATGGCCTTGTCGGCAGCCTCTTGGGTCTCGAAGTGGACAAAGGCATAACCCTTCGAGCCGTTCTCATCACACACCACCTTGCAGGATAGAATGTTTCCAAAAGCAGAAAAAGTATCATAAAGTGCCTTGTTATCTATAGATTTGTCCAGGTTCTTGATGAAGACGTTTCCCACACCAGATTTTCTCAAAGAGGGATCCCTCTGAGACCACATGATGCGGATTGGCTTTCCCTTAATCACATAAAAGTTCATGGTGTCCAAAGCCCGCTCAGCATCTACCGGCTGTTGGAAGTTGACGTAGGCATAGCCCAAGGAGCGGCGGGTGATCATATCGCGGCAGACCCGGATGGACAGCACAGGCCCCGTGGGGCTGAACTTTTCGTACAGCATGGCCTCGGTGACGTCCGAGTGCAGGTCGCCCACGTACAGGGAGGCCATGGGGTAGCTGCTGGCCGCAGCGTTCATCTCCCCGCCCCCCACCACCCCGAGCCCCGCCAGGAGGACAAAAGGGGCGCCCTCGGAGCCGGGGACCGCGCCGCGGCTCACAGGTGGCACCGGCGAGGATGAGCTGGAGTCGGCGGGCTCGGAGACTGGACGGAAACGGGAGGCGGGGGCCGGCTCCCACGGCCGCGGCACCGCAGACAAAAGGCCCTCCGCACAATGCGGCCCTCCCCGCGACTTTGCGCTTCTCCAAGGTCCTGCTGCGAAGCTCCAAATTTCAAAAAATCAAAGTAGGAAAAAAAATTAAATGGGGAATCCCCTTCCGAAGGGTAAAGATCCTTTAAGAGGCGACCGGACGCTGCCCACGGCGGCCTCAGGGACGCGCGTTTCTCTATAAATATAGGCCTCGGGCTCCGGCGGTTTAAGATTACAACCGCCCGGGCAGTGGGAAACTAAATCTGTGTGGGCGCCGACTCTGCGAGCCCCGGGCGGGCGGCCAAGGGCAGCGCGGACACGTGGTGCGCGGGGCAAGCGCTGGGCTCTGGCGGGCGGCTCACCCCGGGACCGACGGAGACCCACGGACGCCAAGCGCGGCGGCGACGGGCGCGGGGCCGGAAGCGAGCGAGAGTGACTTCCCCGCGGGTTCTCCGAGGAGGACTCGTTTTTTCTTTCCCCCACTTTTTTTTAAGGATTTTGAAGAGTTTTCGGATTTTTTAAATCTTTTTCTCTTTTTTTCCTCAGGCTGCGGAGCCTGAAAGCGACAGAGGCGGCTGTGACCCAGGGCGGAGAGAGCCCTATTTAGCCTTTTATTGGATTCAGGCCCTCAGTGGATTGGATGAGGCCCACCCACATTGGGGAGGGAAATCTGCCTTATTTAGTCTCTTAATTCAAATGCTAATCTCATCCAGATATATCCTCACAGATACACCCAGGAATCATGTATGACCAAATATTTGGTCACTCTGTGGCCCAGTCAAGCTGACATATAAACTTAACCATCACCCTATATATAAACCCAACCTCAAAACGTCTAAATATACGAAGCGAACATTGTTGGAACTGAAGAGAGAAATAGATAGCAACACAGTAATGGTAGGAGATTTCAATACCACACTTTCAACAATGGGTAGAACATCCAGATAGGACATCAGTAAGGAAACAGAGGCCTTGCACAACACTATAGACCCTGTTCCTAGCAGACCAGCAGTGCATTCTACGCAACAGCAGCAGAATACACGTTCCTCTCAAATACATGGAATATTCTCCAGGACAGATCACATGTGAGGTCACAAAACAAGTCTTAACAAACTTAAGAGGATTAAAGTCACAAGTGTATATTTTTTAATCATAATGGAATGAAACTAGAAATAAACAGCAGAAGGAAAACTGGGAAATTAACAAATACATGAAAATTAAACAACATTCTCTCAAACAACCAAAGGGTCAACAACAACAAAAAAAAAACAAAAGAGAAATTAGAAAATCTTGGAACAAATGAAAACACAATATATCAAAACTTAGGCCATGCAGCAAAAGCAGTATAAACGGGGAAGTTTATAGAACAACTATCTCAAATAAAAATCCCAATTTTAGGCCGGGCTCAGTGGCTCACACCTGTAATCCCAGCACTTTGGGAGGTCAAGGCAGGCAGATCCCCTGAGGTCAGGAGTTTGAGACCAGCCTGGCCAACATGGTGAAACTCTGTCTCTACTAAAAATCCAAAAATTAGCCGGATGTGGTGGCACACGCCTGTAACCCAGCTGCTTGGGAGGCTGAGGCAGGAGAATCATTTGAACTTGAGAGACAGAGGTTGCAATGAGCCAAGATGGTGCCGCTGCATTCCAGCTGGGGCGACAGAACAAGACTCCGTCTCAAAAAAATAAAAAATCCTAATTCTATACCTTAAGGGTTTAAAAAAGAAGAGCAAACTAAACCCAAAGTTAGCAGAAAGAAGGAAATAATAAATAATAATAAATATAGCCACAAATTATGTAGATTGGCTCCCCTAGAACTGTCTTCTGGGGGGAAGCTACACTAGGTGAAACATACATGTTTCATTATAGCAGGTTCTGTAGACACGTTCTTAAAGTAGCATAGTTTGACACACTGCTTCTCTTGCTGTATTTTGATATCTTTCTCTTTTTGTTAGGGCAAAATGGAATATGTTTTTGAATTGGATGTTCCCGGGAAAGTGGAAGATGTTGTGGAGACGTTGCTTCAGGTAAGTACTTGCTGGATAGAAAATTCAAAGCAAACTGAGGCAGAAACAGTTTTTATAAATTTCATATTTACATATCTTACCCAAATCATCATCTATTTTCTAACTATGTAGCAGATTTACTTGAAATGTTGACTTTGAAAACTATGTTAGGAAGAAGCCATAGGTATATCAGAAGTAATCTTGACTGTTAAGTGACAGAATGATTGCTGTTTTTCATTGCTTCTAAAGAAATACTTCATATCATCTGAGAGAAAAAATAAATTAATGTCTGTTTATGATATTGTAGCTTCACAGAGCATCCTGCCTTGACAAACTGGGTGATCAAACCGCCATGGTAAGTGTTCCTTACAATGTATGTCTTTGATTGTCAGTTAACTTGTATCAATATTTCACTCATAAATACTTATATTCGTACTTTTTTCTGGTTCTGTTTTTATAGATAACAGCTATTTTGCAGTCTCGTTTGGCTAGAACATCATTTGACAAAAACAGGTAAGTTTCTAATGATCTTTTCTAATTAGAAAAGCAGTGGACATTTTCATCTGTATGCCTCATTCAGCAAGTCCAAGCCTGAGGTCATCATTGGTCTCACTCAGAACCTGCTTGTATTAGGAATGGCTTAGCCTCAGTGCAGGAGAACTCTCCAGGTTTCCTCAACTCTTCTCCATCCTGATGTCTATCAGTCAGAAAGGTCTGTTGGATGCTTCAGTTTCTGCTTCTGTGTTTTCACATTGTGTTGCCTCAGTTCAGGCCACTGTCATCTCCCACCCAGAATACTAGCACAGCTTTTAGCTCATCTACCTGACTCCATCTTGCCTTCTCCATTTCTCTTCTCCTCCCTTACCTGACACTGTTTTTTTTTTTTAATGCCTCCAGCTGTTGTTGTCAAAGAAACAGCCTCCTTCAATAACCTGACACTGTTTTAAAATATGTTCTTTCTAAGGGCCAGGTACAGTGGCTTATGCCTATAATCCCAGCATTTTAGGAAGCCAAGGTGGGAGAATCACTTGAGCTCAGAGTTTGAGACCAGCCTGGGCAACAGAGTGAGATCCTGTCTCCACAAAAATAAAAATTAAAAAATTAGTTGGGCATGATGGTGCACACCTGTAGTCCTAGCTACTTGAGAGGCTCAGGTGGGAGGACCCCTTGAGCCCAGGAGGTCGAGGCTGCAGTGAGCCATGATTATTATGCCTCTGTACTCCAGACAGAGTGAGACCCCATCTCAAAAAATAAAAATAGTAAATTAAAAAAAGTTCTTTCTAAAGAACTTATTTGATCATATCACCTGCTTGTTTAAAATTCTTCAAGATTGAAACTAGACTCCTTCCTTACACCATATACAAAAGTTAACTCAAGATAGATTAAAAACTTAAATGTAAAACCTAAAGCTATAAAAACTGTTGAAGAAAATCTAGGAAATACCATTCTGGACATAGGGCCCAGCAAAGATTTCATGACAAAGACACAAAATCAATTACAATAAAAACAAAAATTGACAAATGACACTTAATTAAACTAAAGAAATTTTACACAGCAAATTAAACTATCAGGAGTAAACAGACAACCCATAGAATGAGAGAAAATATTTGCAAATTCTGCACTGACAAAGGTGTAACATCCAGAATCTATAAGGAACAAGCGAAAAATGAACAACCCCATTAAAAAGTAGGCCAAGGACATGAACAGACACTTTTCAAAAGAAGACATACATGCAACCAACAAACATGAAAAGTGCTCATCATCACTAATCATTAGAAAAATGCAAATCAAAACCACAATGAGGTACTATCTTATGCAAGTTAGAATGGTTATTACTTTAAAAAATTTAATAGAATGGCTATTATTCAAAAAATAACATGCTGGTAAGGTTGCAGAGAACAGGGAATGCTTATACCCTGTTGGTGGCAGTGTAAATTAGTTCAGCTACTATAGAAAGCAGTTTGCTGATTTCTCAAAGAACTTAAAACAGAGCTACCATTTGACCCAGCAGTCCTATTATTGGGTATATACCCAAAGGAAAATAAATCATTCTACCATAAAGACATGCACACATAGATTCATCACAGCACTATTCAAAATATTAATAGCAAAGACATAGAGTCAACCTAAATACCCATCAGTGGTAGACTGGATAAAAGAAAATGTGGTACATATACACCATGGAATACTTTGCAGCCATAAAGAAAGAGATCATGCCCTTTGCAGCAACATGGATGGAGCTGGAGGCCGTGGATGGAGTCAGAGCAAATTAATAAGGAACAGAAAACTAACACACCGCATGTTCTCACTTATAAGTAAGAGCTAAATATTGAGTACAAATGGACACAAAGAAGTGAACAATAGACACTGAGCCTACCTGAGGGGGTGGAGGATGGGAGGGAGGAGGGTGATGATCGAAAAACTGCCTATTGGGTACCATACTTATGTCCTGGGTGACAAAATAATCTGACACCAAACCCCCAAGGCATGTATTTTATCTATATAACAAACCTGCATATGTACCCCTGAAACTAAAATACACCTTAAAAAATAATAATTAAAAAATTAACTCCTTGAGGGTAAGAACTTGTCTGGTCTCTTGCATCCACAGAGTATGGTATATTACAGTGAATGAAATTAATGGATTCGCTCCATTTTACTGCCATTGCATTTTTCTAGACCCCCATTAGCTCTCTTCTGTCCAACTGGAATTATTTCTCCTCCTTCAGCCTTTTCATATGGTCCACAAAGTTATCATCCTAAAACAAACATGATCATGTGCCCACTGACCAGCTCCTAGAAGAGTAACAAGCAAAAGAGTCTTCAGTAACAAATAAGTGCCTCTCTTTCATTGACAATATCAAAATTTACTGTACCAAGAAACATAGTCTTTTATAGCCATGAATTTTAAAATTCCCTGGATTGTTTCATATTGCCAAGAGAAAGTGATATAATAAAAGGCCATTAAAATATAAATAAACATTTTCAAGAACAGCTCCCCGCCCCATCCCGTGCCTTCAGGGTAAAGCCTAAACACCTTAACATGGCCCCAAGCCTCTTAGGTTCTAGCTCTCATTTACTACTAGTTGTTGATGATGCATCTTAAATTCCGTGCCCTAATTATTTGCATTACCTGCAGTTTCTGTTGTGCCATGTTGTCTCTTACCTCTGAGCCTTTGCTCTTGTTCTCTCCGCTTAGAAAACTCATCCTCCTTCTCCTCTGCACCTGGCTAACTCTTCTTCTTCTTCTCATTTCAGCTGTGCTCTCAGTTCTTCTAGAAGGTCTTTCCTGAGCCTTCAAGTTGCAATGAGTACTTTCTGTGGCACCCTATAGGGTCCAAGAGAGTACACCCCTACTGTTCTAATGGTTTTTTCATTGACTTTCTTGGCTTTTCTTAAGTATACAATGTATTTTGTGCAAAAGTGATATTTCTGTATTATCCCATTCTCTTACTTATTGTCTTATATTAAGTAGATTTGGGTAATTCATCTCTGTCTTCATTTCTGATACCAGTAGGTTAATTATTATAGCTTTATGGTAACTATTGATATCTGGTAGTACAGGGCCCCAGACCTAATTTTTCTTTAACACTTAGGTCTTTTGTATTCTTGGTCTTAGGCACTGCCATGTGAATTTAGAGTCAGCTTGTCAATTTCCATAAAAGCAGCTGTGCTGGGATTTAGATTGTAATTGCAGTGAATCTATAGTCTTCTCTCTTTTTGTTTAGGTCCCCTTTAATATATTCCTTATGATTTTCTTCATAAAGGTCTTTCCTATCTTGTGTTAGATTTATTCCCAGTACTTCATATTTGTGCTGATACTGTAAATGGTATGTTATTAAAAATTTCATTTTCTGTTTATTGTCAATATATAGATTGCAATAGGTTTTTGTGTACTCATTTTGTTTTCAGCAACCCTACTGAACTCTATGACCAGTTCCATTAACTGTATATTTAGATTCTTTATATTCACAAAATCTTACCTATGAATTATTTGCAGTCTCTATTCACCAGCATTTTTATTTTTTATTTTTGCATTTGTAATCATTCATGCTTAGGACAAAGCAGAAAGTATTGGTTGAATAGGTTCATTTATTTTTGGATTATTATGTGCTAGGCTTTTGCTAGAAGCTTATGTTTATAAATGAGAGTAGTTTGTAATATTCTATTTTATTGCTACCTTTGTGAGATTTGGGAATCAGTCATCTTGACCTTTACTCTACATTTTAATGTGTTAAAGAACTTTCTAGTAAAGCCATCTGGCCAGTAATGTGTTTTTTGTGTTTATGTTTGTTTGATTCTTTCTCTGCTTCAGTATATAGCATTAATTTTCTTTCCATTTTTATACTGGCAGGATATATTAAGTAAGTGAATTGCTTAGGGAAGAATAGTTTCCATTTTAGAAAGGAAAGGGAATAATAATAAGAAGAATTAGCTTCTTCTGACCTACTTAGAATGTGTCATTTTTCTAAGTAGCAATTTAGACTTCAATTCTGGGTTTCAGCACGACATTCATTTAAAAAATGGTTCACTATGAACGTTTTATTGTTTCCATTTACTGAAATGTTAGGTTAAAGAATTTGGGGAAAAGGATTTTTGCAATATGAAATGAAATATTCCAGTGTTGTGTACTTCCTCTAGAAGAAAAAAAAGGTAAACTGCTAAGATAAGCTTTTGTCATATTTCTGAGGAGATAATTTTTTGTTAAAGGAATAGAAGGAATACTATTTTTTTATATTTTTATTTTGAAAAATTTTAAACCATCACAAGTTGAAAGACTAATACAATGAAGGCAGGTCCCCTATGATTCACCAGGTGTTAATTTAACATTGTGCCAAATTTTCTTTAGATAGTGCCTGCTTCTCACATGCTTGCTCTGTGGCGTGTGTGTGTGTATTATTTGTATGTATAAATGTGTATGTATGTATTACATATATATAATATATGTGTATATATTCTTTCTGAACCATTTGAAACTAAATTCCAAGACATCATAACACTTCCCCCATAAGTATTTCAGCAGGTTCTTGTTAGGATTGTTCTTCATTCCCTGATACCACTATCATATTCTATTAGTGGTAATTCCGTAATACCATTTAATATATCATATAATAAATAAAATCATAGTAAAATATAAAAAAGTATTAAAATAGAAAATCATATCACTTTATAGCTTCATATTAAAATTTCCCCTTTTCTACCCCAAAAGTCTTCCTTAAAATACTTTATTTTGTAATGATTATAGATTTAAGAAGAAAAGACCAAAAGATAGTGCAGATTTCTCTTTTACGCCTCACTCAGAATCCCTGTTCTGTGTCGTATGTAGATGCTGCCATCTTTCGTTGGGCATATGCATAGATATTTGATTGTTTGATACTATTTAAAATTTATTTTCCAACTATTTGTCACAGGTATATAGAAATACAGTTCTTTCTTAAATTGACCTTGTATACTATGACTTTTCTAAATTCACTCATTAGTCTTAGAGGGTTTTTTGATAGATTCCATGGAGTTTTCATGTACATAGTCATTTAATCTGTGAATAATGACAGTTTCACAGAAATCCCTATGACTTTTATTTTCTATTTCTTGCCTCATTGCACAGTTTTATTTATAGATGTGCTAGAAATGGACATTATTGCCTCATTCTTGATCTTACAGGAAATGGGCTCAATGCTTCATCATTCAAAGATGATGCTAGCTGTAGGTTTTTCATAGATGCCCTATAACAGAATGAAAATGTTCCTTTCTGTTTCTAGTTTACCGAGAGTTCTTTCAATAATGGGTATAGAATTTTGTCACATATTTTTTCTGCATTCAATGACATCATATTTTTTTAATTCTGTTAATGTGAATTACATTGATTGATTGTTTTTCAATGTTAAACCAACCTTGTATTTGTGGGCTAAATCTAATTTGAGTTCATGATATCTTATCCTTTTTACATATTACTGGATTTGCTTTGCTAGTATTTTTGCATATATATTGATGAGGGATATTGCTCTATAATTCTCTTGTAATGTATTTGTCAGGTGTGGTACAGGGTTGTGCTGACCTCACAAAATGAGTATGGAGGTTTTCTTTATCTCTTGTTTTCAGAAAAAGTTTGTGTAGGACTGGTGTTATTTCTTTCTTAAATTTTTAATAGAATTTATTGATGAAGCCATCTAGGTCTGAAGTGTCCTTTGGAATTCCATTTATTTACTAGACATAGGACTATTCCATTTGTCTGTTTTGTCTGTGATTTTATTTTTTATTTTTTTGAAACCTGTATATTTAAAATGAATTGTTCATTTCATCTAAGTTGTCAGACTTATTGGTATAAAATTGTTAATGTCCTTTTAATGCCAGCAGCATCTGCAGTATTGACTCTTCTTTCATTCCTTATATTGATACTTTGTGTTTTCTCTCTTTTAAAAAAAAGTATTGCCAGGGCTTACCAATTTTATTAACCTTTCAAATGACCACATTTTGACTTTGTTGTTATTTTTCTGTTTTTTCACTTTATTTATAGTTGATGTCCGCTTTTATCATTTCCTGCCTTCAGCTTGCTTTGGGTTTAAGCTTATTCTTCTAGCTTTCTAAGAACAAAGCCTAGATTACCAGTTTTATGCCTTCCTTTGTAATAGAAACACTTAAACTTACAATTTTCTTTATAAGCACTGCTTAGCAACATTCTGCAGATTTTGATATGTTTTCATTATAATTAATATAAAAATATTTTGTAATTTTCATCATCATTTCTCCTTTGGCCCTATAGGTAATTTAGAAATATGTTTAACTTCCACATATTTGGAAATATTTTATAGATACTGATTTATAATTTAATATCTGATCACAGAATATTCTGATCAGAACACAAATCATATGTTCTATGTGATTTCAGTCTTTTGATATTTGTTCAAATTTGTTATATGGTCTATCTTGGTAAATATTTCATATGCCCTTGAAAGGAATGTGAGCTCTACAGTCGTTGAAAATAGTATTTCACAAATGCCATATGGGTCCAGTTGGTTGATGGTCATTTCGATCAAATATATTTCATTACTTTTTTTTGTTGACTTGTGCTATCAGTACTGAGAGAAGGATGTTAAAATTGTCAGTGGTGATTGTGGAATTATTTCTTTTCTTATTCCTTTCAATTATGCATTTTGTGTTGTAAAGCTCTGTTATTAGATTCATATACATTAAGATGTATAATGTCTTCTTAATGATCTTTTCTTCATTCTGAAATGTCCCTCTTTATCCCTAATATTCTTTTTCTTGAAGTCTACTTGGTCTTCCTTTAAAGTAACTACACCAGTTTTCTTATGTGTTGTGATTGCATGATACATCTTTTTCTGCCCTTTTAACACTAAACTTGTGTCTTTACTCTGTTTAAAATAAAACATATACTTTAAATATGTAGTTGAGTCTTGCTTTTTGTGCATTCTGACAGTCTCTGCTTTTCAATAGGAATATTTTTTAAGCCTAGTATCGAAGGATAGTCATGGATCACTTAATGACTGGAATGTGTTGTGAGAAATGTATCGTTAGGCAATTTGGTCATTGTGAGAACATCATAGGGTGCACTTATACAAACCACAATGGTCCAGCTTAGTACACACTTAGACTATACAGTATAACCTATTGCTCCTAGGCTATAAACTTGCACAACATTTTGCTGTACCACTTGAGTATACCTAATCCAAACATTTAAAATCCAAAATGCTCCAAACTCCAAAACTTTTTGAATGCCAACGTGATAGTCAAAGGAAATGCTCATTGGAGCGTTTCAGATTTCAGATTTTGTAATTAGGGATGCACAACGATATGATACAAACATTCAAAAATCCAAAATTCAAAACACTTCTGCTCCCAAGTGCTTTGAATAAAGGATACTCAATTTGTACTAAATGCTGTAGGCTATTGTAACATAATAGTAAGTATTTATGTATCTAAACCTCTCTAAACATAGAAAAGGTAGAATAAAAATATGGTATTATATCATGTTGCTTTTCTAAACAAACAAAAAAATATATGGTAGTATAATTTTATGAGACCACTAGTATCTGAAGTGTCACTGACCAGAACATCATTATGCGGCACACGTTGTTTCTGTGTTTATTTCTTAGTGTCTCGTTTTTTTGTTGTTGTTCCTCTGTTCCTCCTTTTCTCCTTTCTTTTGGGTAAATCTAGTATTTTTCAATACTCCATTGTATCTACTCGATGAACTTTTTAGCTGTACCACTTTGTGTTATTTTTAGTGGCTACCCTAGAGATTACAATATGCACATTGTGCCAGAGTGTACCTTCAGATAATATTATTTTATGCTACTTTACGACATATAAGAACCTTACTCCAATGTATTTCCATTTAGCCTCTCCTGCCAGTTATGATCTTATCTTGTAGCTAATTTATGCATATACCATAAACCTACGATACAGCATTCTTATTTGTGCTTTAAAAATCAATAAGTTTTTTTTTTTTTTTTTTTTTTTTTAGAGACAGGGTTTCACCATGTTGGTCAGGGTGCTCTCGAACTCCCAACCTCAGGTGATCCACCTGCCTCAGCCTCCCAAAGTGCTGAGATTACAGGCGTGAGCCTCCGTGCCCGGCCTAAAAATCAATAAGTTTTAAAAGAATTTAGATACATAGTATGTGTTTGCATAGAAATAAAAAATATTAAAAATATTTTTAATACTGAGATATTTAAATGTTTATAATTTCTAGTCTTCTTTCCTTTCTGCAAATCTAGTGTTTCACCTGGTATCATTTCTCCTCAGTCTGAAGCACGTTCTGTGGCATTCCAATGCTGATCCATTGAAGATGAATTCTCTCAACTTTGTCTAAGAAGATACTTATGTTACCTTCATTTTTGAAGGGCATTTTTGGATATAGAATTCTAGATTGGCAGGTTTCTCACCACTTTTAAAGATTGTCATTCTATTATTTCTGGTGAAGAGCCCCATGATTTGAATTGTTGTTACCTATATGAGATGTGGTTTTCTTGTGCTTATTTTGCTTGAGGATTTCAGAGTGTATGATGGGGAAACTCCTACTATGCTGTCAACACAGAACACTTCAGTGATCAGCTGTTTGGCTTTTTCCTGTACAAAACAGTTCTCGGTTACCAGCTGGGTATTCTATAATTCAGTTCAGACATTGTCTACCCGGAGTTAGCACAGACCCCATAGGTTAAGAGCTCAGTCCCACAAGGCGCCCCCCCGCATCCTTCGATGCCAATCACAAATCCAAGTTGTGAGCACAGGTGCTCTGACCAACTAGCTATAAATCAGATTCCCACAACACATTCCTTGGGTTTGATACTAGAATGCATTGCTCACAGAACTCAGAATATTTACTTATGTTTACCAGTTTATTATGCTAATTAAGGACATGATAAAGGGTACAGATGAACAGCCAGATGAAGAGATGCATAGGGTGAGATCTGGAAGGAGGAAGGGTCCTGAGCACAGGAGCTTCTGTCCCTGTAGAGTGGGAATGCATCACCCTCCTGGCACATAGATGTCTCAGCAACCCAGAAGCTCTTCCAGCCTCATAGTTTATGGGTATTTATGGAGGATTCCTCACATAGGCATAGTCAAATGCTAGCTCAGTCTCCAGCCTCTCTCCCTTACCCTGAGAAAAGGGAGTGTGGCTGAAAGCTCTAAGCCTCTAATTAGGGCTTGGTCCTTCTGGTGACCAGCAATCATCCAGGATCCCACAAACAGTTGCCTCATTAGAGCAAAAGATGCTTCTATAACTCAGGAAATTCCAAGGGATTAGGAGATCTATGTCAGGAATCAGGACCAAAGACCAAATATTAGAACAAAAGATGCACCTAACACCTCTGTTGCTCGGGAAATTACCAAGTTTCAGGAGCTCTGTGCCATTCACTGGGAGCAGAGACCAAATGATTTTTTTTTTTATTATGTCACACTGAGTTTCAGAGTAACGTGCATCTATGAACTGATGCTTTTTATCAGTTCTCAGCCATTCTCCATTGCTCTGTCCTATTTTCTGTCTTTTCTTCTATAGTCAGTTATACTTATGTTAGTATGTTTAATATATTCTTTCAGATCTCAGATACACTCTCCTGTATTTTTTTTTTCATTCTTTTTTCTCTTTTGGTTTTGTTTTAGTTGGGAGACTTTTTATTGACCTGTTTTCAGTCTTACTGGACCTTTCTTCCACTGAGTCTAGTCTGTTAAGATTGTTTAATTAATTCTTTATGAGATCAACATTTTTATTTCTATGTTTCCCTTTGGTTCTTTTTTATACTTTCTGTTTCTCTGCTGAAACTCTCTGTCCTTCCACATGTGTTGTCATCTTTTGTCCTTGTTGACCCTTTTCTCTCTTTTTTTTTTTTCCATCAGTTCTCAGCCATTCTCTTCTCCATGGCTCTGTCACCCAGGCTGGAGTGTAGTGGCAATTATCATGGCTGAATGGCTGACTGCAGCCTCACCTCCCGGTCTCAAGTGGTCCTCAGCCTCCTGAGTAGATGGGACCACAGGGACATGCCACCATGTCTGGCTAATTTTTTATTTTTTGTAGAGATGGTATGTCAGTATGTTACCCAGCTGGTATCAAACTCTTGGGCTTAAGTGATCCTCTTGCCTTGGCCTCTCAAAGTGCTGGGATTACAGGTGTGAGCCAACATGACTGGACTGTTCTTGATCCTTTATAGTAGTTACTGTAGTTATCTTAAAGTCTTCCTCTGACTGATCCAATGTCTGGGACATCTTCTATTGAGTCTTTTCTCTCTTGAGCATGAGTCATATTTTCTTGCTTGTTTGTTATGTATTATAATTTTATTGTATTGTAATTTTTTATTGAACAATTTGTTAAAAAGGAAATTTGAGACCAAACTAAATAATATTTACCTCCAGAAGTGGTCATGTCCACAGGGAGACTCTGTCAATCAAATCTGTAACTGAGCTGCATTAAGACTTTGTTGCAGCTGTGGTTAAATTCAAGACAACACTGCCTGCAACTCTACTGAGGGAGTGATCAACACTTTCTCTTCCACAGGACTTGGGATCTGAGCACTTGAAGGATTCTAGGGATGTCTTTGTGCTTTACAGCTCAGCCATCAGGTTTCTGAACTGCGGGAGATTTCTCTTGCTTTGCACCCCAGTCAACAGCATTTTTGGGTCTCTGGGAAAGCTTTCTTCACTCTCCAGTCTCAACTCTGGCTTTCCATTTCCCTGAAGATGTCTCTTAATTCTGCAGCCCTTACTCACTTCTATCGTAGGTTGCGCTTCGTCCTGCTACTTACCTGTTGGTCTCTTCTTTCCTTTTTGCAATCATGTTCATTTAGGTTTCTTTGCATCCTCAACATTCCAGTGGGTTATAAAAAGCAACGATGTTTGGGCCGGGCACAGTGGCTCACGCCTGTAATCCCAGCACTTTGGGAGGCCGAGGCAGGCAGATCACGAGGTCAGGAGTTTGAGACCAGCCTGACCAATATGGTAAAACCCCATCTCTACTAAAAATACAAAAATTAGCCAGGCATGGTGTGCGTGCCTGTGGTCCCAGCTACTCAGGAGGCTAAGGCAGAAGAATCGCATGAACCTGGGAGGCAGAGGTTGCAGTGAGCTGAGATCTCACCAGCCTGAGTGACAGAGTGAGACTCTGCGTCAAAAAGAAAAAAAAAAGCAATGAAGATTTTTCAGTGTATCCAGCTCCTTTTGGTTGTTAGCGTAAAAGCTTCAACAGTCTCTTATAGCTTTCCCACCCTAACTTGAGTGAAGGTCTTCCCCTGTATCTTTTTGTCCTGTCATTTATAAAGAGATTTATTTTTATCCCAGTTATTTCAGTCATTGCCTTAAAATGTTGCTTATTTGATTGTTTTCCCTTTATTTTTTTTCAAAATCAGTAAAGCAGAATGAGAAGGGACTTTGTTGATTAAATATTTTAGGAGTGGGTAGTGGAGAGATCATTTTTCACTGGTTTTCTGCAGTAAATCCACAAAATGATATATTCAAGAATATACAAAGGAATATACAATTACTCTAATGTTTTATAATTCAAGTAATTTATAATTATGTAGTCACAGCCTTATAAAGTGTAGTATGAAATAAATGACACCTGTGTTAAAATGGTTTATAGGACAATATAAATAGGTCTAAGTGACAGAAAAATAGGAAATAATTTTAATGTAAGAGTAGTTTCAAGGCCTGTTTATTTTGGGAGGAGTGAGTTTAGCTAAAGGATTATTTGGTATTTACTTGTCTATCATGACTTCTGTGGTACATAAGCTCACCTCTTTCTTTAAAAACCGAGTGTTTATCATGCCATTTTTAAAGAGTCAGTTTTATCTAAGCAATCAATTTGTATTACCATTTTTCTCATATTAAATGTAGTGTTTAGACAAATATCATACAAAGTCACACTGTAGCTTTCTTAGATAAACCTAGAAAGTAGATCAATTTCTGATTTTTCTTTCTTTTGCTGAAAAACATATTTTTAGGTTCCAAAACATTTCTGAAAGGCTGCACATGGAATGCAAAGCAGAAATGGTGACACCTCTGGTGACAAATCCTGGACACGTGTGCATCACGGACACAAACCTGTATTTTCAGCCTCTCAATGGCTACCCGGTGCGTAGACCACAGGATCAGGTGGGGAGCTGCCCATGTTTAAGCTGCTTCCAGACCATGTTCTCACAATGCCAGGGTCCTCACTTTTTGATGAGGATCAAAAATCATGTCTGTGTATTTTCCAAACACTGTATGTAATCTTTTTGTGTGTGTGTGTGTGTGTAATCTTGGTGTGAAGTCTCCGCAGTTTGAGTTCCTCTGATCTGTTTTCAGTCATATTGGGGCACTTGCTCTCAGTATGGTGAAAAGAAACCCTGTTTCTCCTGATTTTAGTGGTTGTCAGAGATTTAGACCTTTCTTCTAGGAGGCACTTCTGAGAGACCAGTGAAGTGTACTATGGTTAATAAGAAATGAATTTTTAAATATATTTTCTTATATGTACATAGATGTTGGTATTTCTTGCTTCTACCTAATGATGAACAGCCTCAGTAGATCTGAATTTTTCCTGGAGGAACACCATGAGCAGGTTCTCCCAGCTAATACAGAGGTGCATGTGGAGATCCTGCTGTCTGGCAGTCATGGGCTCTTGCTAGAATTTTGGAAACAATCTTCTCTTTCACAGTGACACTGGACTTACAAGACCAGAAAGTAAAGATAAACTTAGATTTCCATGCTAAAACATGTAAAAGATTTGTTGTTTATCTAGATCTGGCCACTTTTTAGCATGATCCATTTAAAGAACAGAAATCCTAACACATCCTGGTAGTGCCGTGGGGCCATTTGGCAGGGCCCAAGAATCAGGAGTGTTTTCTGCTGGAGAAAGTTCCACCTTGAAAATTCTGCAGGCTGGTTATTAGAGGGCACTAAAACATGTCAAGCTCTCCCGAGTGAAAGATTATGCTATAGCGATTCTGACCACTAGGTGGTGGTGGGGCTCACTTTCTCAGTTCTCCTGTATTCACTGCATGTGGCTGGAACAGCATTCTCGGGGAGTGTAATACATTGCCTTGGCTGCTAGTAGTGCTTGGGTCTGAAATTTTGAGAAAAAAATGTCTTTGTACCCTAGCTTCACGATCCATGGTATGAGCCTTTACCCCTTCCCAATACTGGCCAGGATCCTTGACCAGTAGTTTCCAAGACCTAACTCATGGCCTCCAGGGCAGTTTCACTGTTGGAGAGGCTGACTTCTGCACACCCATCATCCCTCCCACTTGGGAGGAGGACCACGGGCGCATAGTTGTTAGCCAATCTCAGCGCCTTTTTAAACCTCCTTTCTCTCTTACTGGTGTTTTAAAATTAGAGAAAAGCAAGACAATTTTCTTCTTCATTAACAAAGAAATAGTTTAGAGACCTTGATTTATACTTTAGTAATTTGTGAGCCTTAATACACTGTAACTTTTAATGAGATAAAAGGATTTTTAAAAAGAGATGTGTGTCAGTAGTAAGCAAGCTATTTGTCTAAAAAAAGATAGCAAGATTCCTGAGAGGTTATTTATGCCAGTTCTTTCATATTTCTTATCACCCCACAATCTACCCTGAACAATACCACCCCACCCAACTAACCTGAAAGATACCTGAAAGATAGATGATTGCATTATCATTTGGGGCGGGTGCCACATGGGTGGAGGGAGACTTGCCCAAGGTCATACAGCTAGTGAAAGATGGCAGAGCAGAATGGGAAACCAGATATCCCCTTGTCCCAAGATTTCCTTTGGTTTATTAGGAAGGCAAGATTTGGTGATTTTTTTCCCCCGTTTCTGATACTAAAGAACAACTTCTAATTGTGTCAGAACAATAATGTTTGAGATTGTCTTTCTACTTTTAAAGAAACCTGTGGTCCAGATAACACTCCAAGACGTCCGCCGCATCTACAAAAGGAGGCACGGCCTCATGCCTCTGGTGAGTCCCTGGGAGGCCATGCTGGGGAGGATTGTCACACCTTCAGTGTAGCCAGCGGTTTATTGACAATACACACCTATGGGGTGTCTGAAAGTGCAAGTACATTGTATTGTAAGCAAATAGACTCTGATTGTGCTGTTCTTTCTTTTGGAGAAGCTAGAAATTGATAAAGGAATAACTCTTTCATGTAGAGAAGAGGTGCTATTTTGAAATATTTTTGGCTCCAAGAGCAAGAGGGCTAGAGTGCCCTTGAGTTTCTCACTCCTGCATTCTCAGTGTTGGCTCAGGCTAGAATGATCTGTGCAAAACCAACCCTGTGTCGTACTTGCCTCCACCACTCATAGCAGCTAGTTCTCAAAGCTAAACTCGGAAGATATTGTAATATTAATTCTTTAGTGGAACTAGTATATTCACAGCTAACTTACATTAATTCAACCTTTAGGCTTGCTGAGAGAGAGAAATAGACAATGTAGGCCGTTCTTTCCAGCATTCCCTGAATGCATGTATGTCTATACTTAGGTATTTATGGCACATGTCTTACTTTAGTAACCAGTCCCTACAGAAGGTATGATTCCAAGGTATGTTAATTTGACACCGATAGAAATTCATTTTTTCTTTTTTGAAGATTAACCAGAACTTGGTGACATTACAAAAGCATTGTGGAATTTTAACTCATTTTTGTGCTTTTAATTTGTGAAATTCAACTGTTTTGCTGCCTATTTTACTTAAAAGGCCATTCCTCCATTTCCAGCACTAATAGCAGATCAGGGAAACAGATACTATTAAAAATCTCCTTCTTTGAGTATAGAGCTGCAGTCAGAAAAAGATAATAAAATAACATTGATTAAGTGCTTTCTATGTACCAAGCAATTCGTATATAATGTTTCATTTATCTGCCATCATAATCCTTGTGAAAGTAGATAGTATTGCATTTTACAGATAATTGAGACTCCAGGGGTTAACTTCCTAAGCTCCCAGGTAGTACATGGTGAAAGCTGTATTCGAACCAAGGGCCGCTCTGGGCTTTCATCCTGGCTTTGTCTATTCTTTTGCTAGCTCAGCCTTACCAACACTATAGTCACAAAGCTCATAGGTTTTTGTAAGATAATTATAATGTATTAATTGAATGGGTTATTCAATTATCAAATTGTTAGGTGTGCGTAATTATTATTTATTAGCTGGGCATGGTGCGCCTAAGTCCCAGCTACTTGAGAGGCTCAAGGGGGAGGATCAGTTGAGCCTGTGAGTTCGAGGCTGCAACGAACTGTGTCACACCATTGCACTCCAGCCTGGGTGACAGAGCAGGACCTGGTCTTAAAAAAAAATATATATATATATATATATTATTTAACTTATAAAAGAAAGCTAAACATTTATGTTGAAGAAGAGAAGACATGGATCAGCTAATTTTTAATTTCAACATAGTAAGTTCACAAAAGCTTTTATTAATGAAAATATTCAACACCCAAGGTGGTTTACTAAGTTTAGCTGAGATACTATGTTGTTCTCAGAACATTTATAAACACAACATATATAATCACTGAGTTAAATTTATAGATTGGAAATAGGAATATGAGATATGAAAATAAAAAACACAAATGTTTAACTGAAAGCTTTTGTAATTATATACTCATATTGAGATTGTAAGATGAATGCCATGCCATTTATTTTATTCTTTTCTTTCTGAATTTATAGGGCTTGGAAGTATTTTGCACAGAAGACGATCTGTGTTCCGACATCTACCTAAAGTTCTATGAACCTCAAGATAGAGATGATCTCTATTTTTATATTGCCACGTATCTAGGTTTGGTGCTCACCCTTCATTGTTTTCTTTTCTTTTTTTTTGAGACTGAGTCTTACTTTGTCACCCAGGCTGGAGTGCAGTGGCACAATTTCAGCTCACTGCAATCTCTGCCTCTCAGGTTCAAGTGGTTCTCGTGCGTCAGCCTCCCGAGTTGCTGGGACTACAGGCATGCACCACCATGCCCCGCTAATTTTTTTTGTATTTTTAATAGATAAAAAATACAATAGATTTAAAAATATATATATTTTTGTATTTTTTGTATTTTTGTATTTCTATTCACATGAAGGTAGTTCAACTCCTAAGGATCTGGGATAGGAAATAAGAAAAATGTCATTTCTAGAATCGCCTCTTTGTGGTTCTAATTTCTTCCATCAGTAACTATAATTGCCAAAATAATATTTTTAAAACTCTGGGAAATATAAATTCACTTTGGTAATAGTTCATTCTTAATGTAGCTTTTAAAAACTCTACATAAATATATTTAAATGCTCTTATGTTTTAACGTCCTCCACATTAAATGGATTTTGAAGATCCACCCAAATATTTTTATGTTCAGTCAGGTCTTAGTTCATGAAAACCAAGACTCAGTTTTGTACTGTGAGGAAGTGAGTTATTCATATATTTGTGATCATTGATTGTGGTCATAACTACAAAGCTGAAAGACTGCAAAAGGAACATGTAAACTTTCTATGCTCAGTATACTGACTTTGGAGTGAAATTTGCTTTTAATTAATAATATTTCCTCAGTTTTTCATGGAAAATGTGAATTTTCCCACCTTTAGGAGAAAAAATACTTATATTTTTATTTTCAAGGCCAAAGTTTCTTTTAGTAAGTTGCAAGGCTAAATTAAATTATTCTAATTTACAAAGTTGCTAAATAACTAGAATGGAATTATCTTTAAAAATGGATTTTGGGGCCAGGCATGGTGGCTTATGATTGTAATCCCAGCACTTTGGAAGGCCAAGGCAGGAGAACCTCTTGAGCCCAGGAGTTCGAGACCAGCCTAGGCAACATGGCTTGACCTCAAGACTTTAAAAATTAGCTAGGCCTGGTGGCGTGTGCCTGTAGTTCCAGCTACTCAAGAGGCTGCAGTGGGAGGATCACTCAATCCTGGGAAGTCAAGGCTGAAGTGAGCCGTGATGACAGCACCGCAGTTCAGCCTGGGTGACAGAGTGAGACCCTGTCTCAGAAAAAAACATGGATGTTGGGATTTTATTAATACCACCTTAACTGTGTTTGTTATTTTAGTGTACCACGAAACCATTTATGAAATATAGTAAAGTACATCTTCCCTTACAAATGAAATTTTTCTTCAAGGAGGAATAGTTGGCTTTCAATAGGGAATATATTTTATTTTAAAGTAGGTTTATATATAGCTAGTATTTTTTTCATACATTAAACTATTCAAGGTAACTACATATAAGTATAGCTTTGATACAAGTTTACATTAATCTCCTGTCTCCTGATCTAATTTTTTAAGTTTTATTTTTTTAACTGTAATAAGATTACAATAAAAAGCTCGACTTTCATAGTGAGTCCTAAAATCTCAAGCCAAAAACTTTGCCAGGATCTAAAATATCCATCTTCTAAGAAGCTGTCAGTTGTCACTGAGTTTATTCCTAAGATTGTTCATACTTTTT
This sequence comes from Aotus nancymaae, assembly GCF_030222135.1. Taxonomy (NCBI): domain Eukaryota; kingdom Metazoa; phylum Chordata; class Mammalia; order Primates; family Aotidae; genus Aotus; species Aotus nancymaae. The sequence goes on along the minus strand of NW_026988450.1, from coordinate 9,922,177 downwards.
CTGAGGAGTTTCAAAAACAGAAAATGAGGGGAGGCCGGGTGCTGTGGCTCACGCCTATAATCCCAGCACTTTGGGAAGCCAAGGCGGGTGGATCACGAGGTCAAGAGATCGAGACCATCCTGGTCAACAAGGTGAAACCCCGTTTCTACTAAAAATACAAAAATTAGCTGGGCGTGGTGGCGCGTGCCTGTAGTCCCAGCTACTTGGGAGGCTGAGGCAGAAGAATTGCTTGAACCCAGGAGGCGGAGGTTGCGGTGAGCCGAGATCGCACCATTGCACTCCAGACTGGGTAACAAGAGCGAAACTCTGTCTCAAAAAAAAAAAAAAAAGAAAATGTGGGGCAAGTGTGTTTTGATATTTGAAGTCCTTTCCTAGTAATTGATTAGAGAAGAAACTTGGTAAAAATAAATGAGAAGAAATATTATGAGTTAAGATGCTGGGCCGGGCAAGGTGGCTCACGCCTGTAACCCCAACACTTTGGTAGGCCGAGGCGGGTGGATCACGAGGTCAAGAGATTGAGACCATCCTGGTCAACATGGTGAAACCCCATCTCTACTAAAAATACAAAAATGAGCTGGGCATGGTGGCGCGTGCCTGTAATCCCAGCTACTCAGGAGGCTGAGGCAGGAGAATTGCCTGAACCCAGGAGGCCGAGGTTGCGGTGAGCCGAGATCGCACCATTGCACTCCAGCCTGGGTAACAAGAGCGAAACTCCGTCTCAAAAAAAAAAAAAAAAAAAAAAAGAGTTAAGATGCTGAATGCATCAGGAAGAGGTTGAAAGCAGAATTTTCTGTACAAAAGGGAGAATCCACTTGCAGGACAGTTAATTCATTCCACACTCTGAAAGGGAAGTTCTCATTGCTGCATTATCTCAGATCTCATTTTTCCTGAGGTGTTTGGGGGGCAGGTCTCTTTCTTTTAGTTTGAGAATTAGTGCCCCTGCCAAATGGCTGTTTTCTTCTTTAACAATTTCTTTTCTCTTCCTTAGTCCTCACATCCATAAATAACATGTAGTCATTGACCAGTTAGCAGTAGTACATCTCTTCCATGCCCAAAAGAACACTAAAAGATTGCTTTAATTTCATAAATCATAAGGGAAGTAAGCTTTCATAGATGGCCATGGGTTTTTAGATGCATGGAGACACAGCGCATTTGGAAGGATTCTTTGTTATTGTATAGATGTTACCTATTAATGTGTAATATTTATATACTTGCTCTACACTTTCGAATTTGTTTAGGTTATATCGTATTGTGGAGGGTAGGGTACTAACTCAGTCAGTGTATTTAATAATTTCCCCTCCTTGATATTGGAGCTATTCATGCTTAGCTGAACAAATACTTTATGAAAAAATCAGCAGCCTGCTTTTCTTGTTCTTTTTTTTTTCTTTTTTTTTTGAGACAGAGTCTCACTTTGTCATCAGGCACCAGGCTGGAGTGCAATGGCGCGATCTCGGCTCACTGCAACCTCCGCCTCCCTGGTTCAAGCAATTCTCCTGCCTCAGCCTCCCAAGTAGTTGGTTCTACAGGCGTGCACCACCATGCCCAGCTAATTTTTGTATTTTTAGTAGAGACAGGGTTTCACCATGTTGGCCAGGATGGTTTTGATATCTTGACCTTGTGATCCGCCCTCCTCAGCCTCCTAAAGTGCTGGGATTATGGCCCTGAGCCACCACGCCCAGATCCTTTTCTTTTTCTTTCTTTTTTTTAATAGAGACGGGATTTCACCATGTTGGCCGGGATGGTCTTGATCTCTTGACCTTGTGATCTGCCCACCTAGGCCTCCCAAAGTGCTGGGATCACAGGCGTAAGCCACCGCGCCCGGCCTTCTTTTTCTTCCAATGTATTTTTCCAGAGTGCACAGGAAGGGTCTACACATTAAGCCCCTAGCTTTTGCATACTAAGTTTTTGAAGGTGAGTGGCAGACCTCGTGGGTCCTCTTCCCCCAGAGCACCATGTGGCGGAGCACACTGCTGAGAGCTACATGCTGCAGTGGCAGCGCGGACACCTTTCCAACTACCAGTACCTCCTTCACCTCAACAACCTGGCTGACCGCAGCTGCAACGACCTCTCCCAGTACCCCGTGTTTCCGTGGATAATACATGATTATTCCAGCTCAGAACTAGGTAACTGCCACATGTGGAATTCTGACCAAGCTGAATGGGAAGTGGTCATCTGTATTGTTTTTAAAGGAGATAATAAATTCTATTTTATAATCGTGGTGTGATATGTGAACAAATGACAACTCTTTTCAGTTGTATTGCTAAGGATTGCCAATTTCCATTCGAAGATACTATGTAAGTGTCATGTGTTTTATGTGTGTTTTTTCCACCATACTTCTTGAAAGACACACATAGAAAAAAATGGGTGTAATTTTAATTCAGGGTTATCATTATTACCTATAAGTACCATGTTTTGAAATATTTGCCTCTCACTTTGAAAATTGTCATTCACCTTATCATATTATTTTAAAAAATCACATTAAATACTGATTGTTCGCCGGGCGTGGTGGCTCACACCTATAGTCCCAGCACTTTGGGAGGCTAAGGTGGGTGAATCACCTGAGGTCAGGAGTTCGAGACCAGCCTGGCCAACATGGAGAAACCCCGTCTCTAAAAAAAAAAAAATTAAAATTAAAAAATAAAAAATAAAAAACTGATTGTTCATTATAGAACACTTGGAAAGTCCTGAAATAATCAAAGAAGGAAATAAAAATCGTTCATAATTATATTACGGAGCTATAACCATTTTACCTTTGTGGCATATCTACTCTTCTCTTGCTCCCTCAGATTATTTTAAGAAAAATGTAATTGTATTGTAACTTTATTTTGTAATATTTAAAAGTTATATGTTGTGAATAGGTAGTTCCTTTTGACATGTTACCTTGAACCTTTGTACTTGAAAGAGATAATAGATTTTCTAGAAATATGAGAATTTATTTCTCTGAAAATATTTAGGCCCCTAAATATTTAGGCTAATATTGTGGAATAATAATATTTACTAGAATTCAAGTGTAGAAAGTAAATCTTGGTAGAAGAATAATAGCTTTTAAAATTTGTTTTTTATTGTTTTTTACTTGGAATATATGTATTTTTTAATTAGAAACTTTTTTTAAAAAAAATTAACATTCAGAAATTGTCAAATTAGAGATACTGCTCTTAAGTGGTTATGGCTAACTTAAAACTCAGAAGTTCTAGCTTTAACATCTATGTACATAACTAAAAATATATAACTCTCATGGATCTATCTCAATTTTTAAAAAACTATTTTGTGGAAGTAAATGTATATATTTGAATTAATTCAGGAGGACAATGGTACTAAGTATAAGCTGAAATTATTTATTGATTTGTGTTTATAGATTTGTCAAATCCAGGAACCTTCCGGGATCTTAGTAAGCCAGTGGGGGCCCTAAATCAGGAACGGCTGGAGAGACTACTGGTATGTGGACTTACAGGTTCTTGGTTTCTAAGCAACACCAGGAGTCACAGCCTGTATTTTTATGGAAGGAAACTCGTTTCTCCAAGGCTTACGGGAATTACACCGGGAGTGACTCCGGGACTCTAGAGTGTTTTTCTTGCTTTTCTCCTGACCATGAATTTAGCTGCTCACCATTTACATTCCTTGTCTACGGTTTTGGAAGGAGGAGGGCGACCTGTTTACAGGTTCACTTAATTATTTTCATGAAGGTATTCTTTGGTAAATCACATAAGAGACACATAAACTCAGTTCTATTTAATCTAATGCCAACATTTTGTTACCATTAAGCCAAGGAAACCAAAATACTTGTCTCAGGAATGCTGTTTAGTCACAGATTTTCATTCTTTTTTATCTTTTCCTTTTCTTATCTAAGAGAGAAAGTAAGGAATATGGTGTATCCATGTTATGATTTCTTTTAGGCTTTTACTGCTTGTCAGTTATTATTTCATAATGAACACTTAGCACTATTTTTGTTTTTTCTGTATTCTAGACACGCTACCAGGAAATGCCCGAGCCAAAGTTCATGTATGGGAGTCACTATTCTTCCCCGGGTTATGTGCTTTTTTATCTTGTGAGGATTGGTAAGATTCTTTATCATTACCCCCGATTAAAGTTTATTTCACAATATTCTTCAATGATTCTGTGGTTTGACTTACCTCTGACTTTTTTTCCCTCTAGCACCAGAGCATATGCTGTGCCTGCAGAATGGAAGATTTGATAATGCAGATAGAATGTTCAACAGGTTTGATACAAATGTTGCTTATCGTTTTTTGTTTTTTGTTTTTTTTTCTTATAACTTAAGATAGGGTTTCACCATGTTGACCAGGCTGGTCTTGAACTCCTAACCTCAGGTGATCCACCCACCTCGGCCTCCCAAAGTGCTGAGATAACAGGCGTGAGCCACCACGCCCAGCCTGCTTATCGTTTTTAACACTTTCTGATTGTATATGTACAACATACTTGTTTCAAAGCAGTAGATACAATGAAAAATTTAAAGAAATGTAAAAAATCACTAATTGTAATATCTATTCCTCTTGGGCTTTTTCTAGACATGTATGTGTGTGTAAATATGAGAACATATTTTAAGTACAGCATTTTGTCCTGCCTTTTATAGCCTAATATTAAATATTAAAGTTTTCCCCGTATTATTAGATATTCTTCAAAACAGTGATTCTTTTTTAAAATTATTTTATCACATTCTAACATACGCCATAATTTATTTCAGCTTCTTTTCTCTATTGGGCGTTTAGATTGTTTCCGACACTTTATTATTCTTAATAAATTTGCTGTGAATTGAATGCAGCTCCCTGGGTGTATTTAAATGACTTTACTTTTTTTTAATTATAAAAGTAATATTCTCTTACCAAAAAAATCAGAAAATATAAAGAAGGAAATAAGTTTACTTGGTATCCCACCACACCGAGATAATAATTGTTAATTTTTTGGTCTGTCCTTCCCATCTCTTTTGAACTCTACACATATCTAATAATAATTCCTTTTGCAATGAGCCATTCAGATAGTTGTGCTAATCTTTCAGTGTGTAGGCACCCGCCTCCATTTGGCCCTTGGATGAGGCAGTGGCTATAGGGTGGTCTGGACATGGACTCCATGCTCACTCCCACCGTGTGACCCTAGAGAAGTTACATAAACTCTCTGGGTCCCAGTGTTCCTTTCTGTTAAAGTGGGACACTCAGAGAGATGGTGAGAACTATGAGTGAATGACAGACAGTGTAGAACAACCCCCAAGTGCATAGGAAATACTGCTATTGCTATTTCCATAGCTGAAAAGATGGTGAATTGTTTTTTCATATGTAGTATTGCAGAGACTTGGAAAAACTGTCTGGATGGCGCAACAGATTTTAAAGAGGTAAGCAGTTAATAAAGCTAATAATTAGCTGGACTTGCATTTCTAACTGCTTTAAAACATGTTCTTTTTTTTTTTTTTCTCTGAAACTTTCAGTTAATTCCAGAATTCTATGGTGATGATGTGAGCTTTCTAGTCAATAGTCTGAAGTTGGATTTGGGAAAGAGACAAGGGGGACAGATGGTTGACGATGTGGAACTTCCCCCTTGGGCCTCAAGTGAGTCCCCCTTGGAGGTGTTGTATTATAGACACTCATTACTAAGTAGTGCAATTTCAGTATCAGTAATTATTTTATTGCTTAGCTTTTTAAAAATCACAATATAATTCTCTATCTAAATGAGGCAATATGAGTCCTATTCCATATCACAAGTATTCTGTGTGTCTGTGATATAAAAACATTCATATGTATTTGAGAGACCTTCATGTGAAAATTATTCCTGCCACTTTTTTCCCCAAAACACTTACATTTCATATGATAGAAAATAAGTCTCATTAAGAAATATGAACCTCTTGCCAGTTCTAGAAGCTTTATCTACTTGTGGATAGTCAAAAGAAATGGGAGGAAAAAAATGAAGACTCCATGAATTTTTGATTGAGTCTAATCTAATAGGTCCCGAGGACTTTCTCCAGAAGAGCAAAGATGCGTTGGAAAGCAATTATGTGTCTGAACACCTTCACGAGTGGATTGATCTAATATTTGGCTACAAACAAAAAGGGAGTGATGCAGTTGGGGCCCATAATGGTATGTGATATTCATTGAAATTTTATTTAGCATTGGGTGAATATTTAGCATTGTTCATTTGCATGGGAAAATGAAAGCAAACAACGCAACAACAACAAAAAAGAGGCCAAAGCAATTAGGCTTATTTCTTCAGCGGAAGCCTGTTCTGTCAGAGCACAGTGCCCACTGACTCCGTGACCCTGGATTAGATGCTGAGTGACTGATGAGGAGGGAGGACATTTGCCCAAATAAGACCCACCTCATCATGGCCCCAAGAAGTCTTTTTAGTAAAGTCTTTTAATTTTAGCATATACTCTCCATCCCATTCAGTAATTTCAATAAAACTCGACTACAGTATAATAGAACAGTGGCCTCAATTCCTATGAAAGACCCAGAGTTTCATTTTTTATTTATTTATTTTTTGATTCAAAGTCTTGCTTTGTCACCCAGGCTGGAGTGCAATGGTGCAGTCTTGGCCTGCTGCAACCTCTGGCTCCTGGGTTCAAGTAATCCTCCTGCCTCAGCCTCCCAAGTAGCTGCCAGAGTTTTTAAAATTTAACAGAAAGAAAACAGCAGCAATATACCTTCTCTTTAGTTTCAGTGCTTATTTTCTTCCATGTTTCTCATGTGTGTTTTCTTTTTTAAATAAATGAATTCACATATAATCCACATCTCTCATGGTCATAACAAAGAGCTGTAGCTGGAAATTCAAACCTAATTTTTTATATGGAAATTCAGTCATTAATTCTCTAAGTCATGCTTCCTCTCAGGAGAAAATAATGCTGACTGAGATGACAGGTCCTCTACCTGACAATGAGATTTTTGTTCATCTGAAAGTAATATTCAAGTTGGTATTTACTGAAGTTGGATATTAGTCTGTTTTATAAAGTGAATAGTAATTTCTTTGAACATGAGTTTTAAGTTGTGGCCTTGTTTAAGTTCTGAACAAGGTGTGTATTATATTGAAATAGTACATCTTTCAATAGTGTTTTGTATGTCTTTTTCAGTATTTCATCCGCTGACCTATGAAGGAGGTGTAGACTTGAACAGGTACTTATATGTCAGTAAGGAGTTTCTACTTGTTCTAAGTTATGTAAGTTATGTCTTTATCTAAATTATTAAGATAGTTATTTGAATATTAAGGTATGGAAATTTTAAAATGAATTCTGTCTTGCTTTCATTGTTGTGTTACTGAGCATCAGAAAATACTCTAAAGGTCTAAGGCGAGGTTTAGACAACCCTGGCACATAGTTGCTCTCATTATTTGAGGGTTATCCCTCCTATTGATCAGTATTATTTGAAATGCGTGCTTCCAGGGAGCTCGAACCTAGTGCTTCAATACATTATTTGTGTTCTGTCCCAAAGCATCCAGGATCCTGATGAGAAGGTAGCCATGCTTACGCAAATCTTGGAATTTGGTCAGACACCAAAACAGCTATTTGTGACACCACATCCTCGAAGAATCACCCCAAAGTTTAAAAGTTTGTCCCAGACCTCCAGTTATAATGCTTCTACGGCAGATTCCCCAGGTAAATTTTGTAAAGAGAATAAACGTGAGCACCTTTTGTTTCTCTTCCGTGATTAGCTGTTTCTGAAGATTGTGAAGAGGAGATAAGACATGAACTGTTGTGCTACTTAGAGATGATCGTGTTCTCCTGCCTTATTGCAGTTCTCCCGAAAACAAATACCTGTTTTTGCTGATGTTGTTTGTTTTCAGCTATAGACTGTAAGGGAAATCAAATCACTTTTATTTTCTGAATATAAGTGAAACTTGGACATACACGTTTTGATGTGGTTCTCTTTCTCTTCTGTGGTTTTCAAGCTGGTGTTTGATCCTTGGCTATTTACCTTTTCATGCTTACAGTCCTGGCCGTCCAGTCTTCTTCCCAGTCACTGTCAGCCCTGCTGTCTCTGAGAAGTGACTTTCTCTGGCCCCAATTATGCTCTTCCATACCCATATACAGATCTTGAATTCAAAGTGCTCTCTTTTCTTCATTGGATTTCACTTTCTTATTTAACATTTGACAAACGTTTACAGGGTATCTCTGTTCTGTGCTGGGCATGTGGTTGGCGCTAAAATAAACTTGACCCAGTTCTCGCATCTAATATTTGGAAAGGTGGTAAAGAATACTCACCTTTTTCCAGTTACCCATGTTTTACCTTTTACATAAGACAACTTCAAACCTACGAGCTTCCAGAAGAAGGCTGACAGTCTGTGGAGCCTTGAGAGCAAAATCACTTTTTATCTCCAATCCTCCTCTGTTCCAAGCACATCCAGACTTATTAGGCATACACAGCTGAGCAGTCTCTCAAGCATGGAGAAATAGCTTCCTGGAGTTACGTGACGCAGGGGTAGCTTCTTTAAGAGGGAGTGCTCTGGAGGGTTAAGTCATAAAGATCACAGGATTATCTTGTGATGCCTTTCCAAACTGTGCTCTGCTTAGTCACCAGGCCATAACCACTGTCATGTGATTGCTATAAGAGGTTAATTGTTTCTGCCCTTCTTAAAGCAGAAGTAAAAGGATAACTTCTGCCAGAAGCTCCTGCAGTAATTGATTTCATCTCTGATTTCCCCACCTCAAACCAAAACAAAACTGCAGCGTTCTTAGGCAACTGTCAGGTTTTTGAAAGAATGTTGACAAGGAAATGATGACTCAGTCTTGTATTTCCTGAAGTTCATAAGTTAGCGGTCAAGTGAAAACTTTGCAAACACTGATAAAAGGATAAAAAGACTCCAGTATTATTCAAAGATACTTTTTATCTTTCTCTATACAATTTTTTCCTTGACTAACATGGAACCATCTAACAGGTACATTTCAAAGCAGTTATATTGTGATAGGGTGTTTCATTTCTTAGTTGCTTGATTTTAATAGAAAATATTGTGAATCTGATGCTGTTGTCTGTTAGTAACTTAGTCGACTTAGCAAAAATTTAATGTAGTCTCTCCAGGTGAAGAGTCTTTTGAAGACTTGACTGAAGAAAGCAAAACATTGGCCTGGAATAACATCACCAAACTGCAGTTACACGAGCAATATAAAATCCACAAAGAGTAAGCATATCTCTGCTTCTTCTCAGCAGCTGGTAGACCTCGCAAAAGTTAGGATTTTGGCATGAGATTGAACTGTTTTGAGTCAGAGGGAATATTCCCTTTCAATGTTGTCTTGATTTTTTAAAAGTCTCGCCAAAATGTTTATAGTGATCTCCACCTGAGGTGGATGTAGTCAGGGAAAGTTTGGCACAAAATGATTTGTGGTGGCTACCTTGCTGTCATTTCTGCAGTCTGTGGTTTCACAGTACAAGATGTGGTCTGCAGAGAGCAGCCAGTTTTGTGCCTCTCAAATTGGAGTACACAGCTCCTTGAATCTTTGATGAGAGAAGTGTGATACATACTCCACAAGTGTTGAATTTATACATAATGTAGGAGAAAAGGCACCTTAAAAAACTTAGCTCTCTCATAGAGAGAGAAAGAGAGAGAGAGAGAACATTGCAAAGTTTACATGAATATTAAAAAAATAACTATAACAATAACTATACTTCTAAGAAATTGGGCTTGCTGTTGGACCCAGAGGCGGTATGTGTGTTCTCTGCCCTCTGTCATTAAGGATTGTCATTAAGGGCTTGAGAAGCACTGACCTAGCCTGTTCATCCTGCTACAGAGAGGAAACCCAGGCCCAGACACTAGGCCCCCGCGCCGTTCCATGACCACAGACAGCCCCTCTGGCATATTGGTCATGGGGAGAACTGGGCCCGATGCTCTGCATTAGATGGATGGCTTCACATCACAGTCCGGCCTCCTGAAGAGAAACAAGGAGTTCTGGCTGATTCATGATGACAATGGCTGTGGTTTCTCAACTCCTCTAAATGGCACATAAGAAGAGATCTTGTAATCCAAGGTAGTGAAGAACAGACGATCCTTTAAGAGGACAGGTTGGAACCAATTTTCTCATCATTGAACAGTCACTGAGTAAATGAGGTTCAGTAAGAGCAAGTGAAGAGACTGTGAAGAAGAGTTTGTCATTTTGGTGATGGTCAAATGAGGGGAATTAGAAGGAAAAGAGTTTTCCAATCGCCAGAAATTGTCAGGAGTACATGAAGCATTGCATATGGCACATAGCGAAGCAAAGAGTGGGGCTGTTTTCTAGCCACAGGTGTTGCCAGAACATTGGAAGGTGCCAAGCGGTGATTTGGTAATGGCGGGTTTATGCTGGGACAGATCCGGCAGACATGCTGTGAAGAAAAAAATTAAGGAAACTTGGTAAAATTAAATCAAGGACATGAAACAAAGAGGGTGTCCTAACACGTGATGAGTAGTAATTTGTTAAACTTTGTTTTTGAGCAGGGCAGTTACAGGAATCACAGTCTCTCGCAATGGATCCTCAGTCTTCACAACATCCCAAGGTCAGTGTTCCTCCCTGAGAGGTGGCTTAACCGGAATCCTAGAAAGTGAGTCTTTAGCTCGTGGTCAAGGACTGCATTTGCATGTGCTGCCTTCACAGAAAATCAACTTAGAGCAGTTTCTTTGTGGTGTATTACATAGAGTTTCATTGTAATTTGCCAAAAACAATAACAAACATCTTTCTGTTGCTGATAAGGTTTCCCAGAGTTGAGGGTGTAGGACAGAAACAGCCTCTTTTCCACACCCTTGCTTGGTCGGGCCCTTCCTGCCTGCCATGAGAGGGTGCCCTGTCCACTTGCTGGGGTTGGCCATGAGTAGCAAGTGCTGTGTCAGAAATTGGCGCGTGCCTGTCAGCACACAGAGATGCAGATTTGCTGTTACGGTTTTCAGTTTTGTCATTCAGTCTACACTTCAGGCTATTTGCTGTAGGATTTAGCTCAATATCAAATTCATATATTATTATTTAATATGCTTATACATTATCAAAATTATAAAAACCCTTGCAGTGTGTCATTGATATGACTTATAGCTATAAAGCAGAAAGCATCCCTTACTATATACACCATTGTCCTCTCCCTGGCAGTTTGCATTATGTATTATTGATTAAAGTATGTCTTGGCCTCATCATGTTGAGAACTGTGTTGGCGCTCTAGAAGATGCAGAGCTGAAGGGGTAGTGTCTTTGCTTCCTGCTTCCATGAGAAGACAATTCGTTCTGACAAAGTTTGTAACTTTTTAAAGTAAGGCTATTCGCTCTTTAGTCTTTATCATAGGAAATTTTATTTTTCATTCATTAAGACAACATGCTATCCAACTGAACACTTCTAGGAAAATCAGGATTACTACTCTCAGATTCTGTTATCATTGTTTATGATCTGTAGCATTTCATTCTTTTCTTTTTCAAATACTGTGTTGGATTGTATGTAAAAGAATTTTCCACAAAGAATAGAAGTGATTCAACACAGTAGACCAAAGTGAAGTTCACGTGCAGTTGCCAAACTGGGCCGCACCAGGGTCACCAAGGCGATTCTCTGATAGAAGGAAGCAACCTGTATTTTGCCAGGATTTCTACTTACAGAGTTTGCCAACATTCTAGCCTCAGACAAAATGCTTTATCTTTAAGCAAAACCCATGTTCTTAGTGTGATTTGTCTGGCATGGTTTGTTAAATCCTTCAGCCCATTGTACTTGTATGACCTTGTGAACCATGAATTTTATGAACGTTGTGGCTTCAAACCTCTGAGGCTTATTAAGTATTATGTCACTTCTCTGTGGATTTTCCCAATAAAGGAGAGAGAGGTTTTGTTCGTTTAGTTGGTTGGTTTTTTTTTGTTTATAAGACAGTCTTGCTCTGTCGCCCAGGCTGCAGTGCAATGGTCTGATCTCAGCTCACTGCAACCTCTGCCTCCCGGGTTCAAGCAATTCTCCCACCTCAGTCTCCCAAGCAGCTGGGATTACAGACACCCACCATCATGCCTGACTAGTTTTTGTGTTTTTGTAGAGATGAGGTTTCACCATGTTGGTCAGGTTGATCTTGAACTCCTGACCTCAGGTGATCCACCCATTTCAGCCTCCCAAAGTGCTAGGATTACAGGCATGAACCACTGCTCCCGGCTGCGAGAGTTTAAAAATAAAGTCAAAAGCTTTTGTTTTTTCTGTTATTTTCTTCTCACATTTAGATTTTCCTAATTCATAGTACTGATTTATGTGTATCCTGATGGTCACCCCAAAGTTTCATATCTTCCCCCCTAGTATACAGTGTGTTTAGGTGTGTGGGTATGCACAGAACCCGCCACTTACGAGCTTAGCTTTTACTGTAGTCTTTCACATGATCACCTCTAGTACAGGGGATCTGTGATTTCAAGAAAAACATCTTTTTTTTCTTTTATTATTTTCTTTTAAAATTTTTTTGGTTCCCTGAGAAATGAACCCAGGCTGCTGAAGTGAGAGCACCAAGTCCTGACCAGTAGACATCAAGGAGAGAAAAACATCTTTATACACCCGACTGGTTTATGTTTCTTTTTGCAGGATGCCCCAAATTAATCATCTTAAACAGATTTTGTGGTGAATGCTCAGAATTGCCTAAGAGAATCAAAAGCAAGGTTGGGAAGACTATCAGATCTAATTATACTGCTCAGGGAAAAGTTCAAATGATACTGTGTCCATTCTTCTGTTTTCGTTTTCAAATTAACGCTGAAGAGTGTCTTATTGAGGCTCATGTTTATAAATTGTCAGGAATTCTGTGTGTTGGGGTTGCAAAAGTTGGGTTGAGTTAGTAAGTTATCCCGTGCAGAAGAAATTATTTAAAGTTCATTCTGACATGTTTTATATGTTAGAAAATAGATTATTACATATCTCAAATATAGGATGTTTGAAGCACATCAGAGCCTTGTAATTTGTGACTCTTGGTTTTTAAGAAGTTGTTTTGAGGCTGGGCGCAACTGCTCACACCTGTAATCCCAGCATTTTGGGAAGCTGGCGGATGGATCACTTGAGGCCAGGAGTTCGAGACCAACCTGGCCAACATCGTGAAACCCAGTCTCTGCTAAAAATACAGAAATTAGCCAGGTGTGGTACGCACGCCATAAATTCCAGCTACTCGGGAGGCTGAGGCACAAGCATTGCTTGAATTCAGGAGGTGGAGTTTGCAGTGAGCAAAGATCACATCACTGCGCTCCAGCCTGTGCAGCAGAGCGACACTCACTCACACACACACACACACACACACACACAAAATTTAAGGTTTCTGTTACACAAGAAAATTAAATGCTTGGATTTTTAATTTCTACTTTATTATTATTTAGAAAGTCAGTGGTCCCCTTCTATAACTAATGTTCAGTGTAAGGGTATCACGCTGTAATTGGGCAGTTTGTTTAAAGTAAACATTGTCAAGATATTTTTGTCTTATTTAGTATTAAAATTACTATTTCTATATTGCTATTAAAATTGCTATTTCCTCCCTGTAACTTTCTGCATTTATCAGCTATGACATTTCTGCATATAGTCATACTGAAATGTCAAGAGTATACCGACCATGTCTGTGCTGGATTTTTAAATTGATTTCTTTGTCATGGAGTACAGGTCATAGAATCTTAATGTTGGATTTGGCCACACATCATCTAGTCATGTTTATATTTGGTTTTTCCACAAGATTATACTTTGGAGTATAAAGTATACTGTTGGCCACCAGAAACAAGGGCAGCTGTTCTTTGACATCTGTAATCATTAGGAAATCTTTTTTTTTTTTTAGAGATGGAGTCTTGCTCTGTCGCCCAAGCTGGAGTGCAGTGGCCTGATGTTGGCTCACTGGAAACTCTGTCTCCTGGGTTCTAACAATTCTCTTGCCTCAGCCCTCCCGAGTAGCTGGGATTACAGGCACATGCCGTCCCGCCAAGCTAATTGTTTTGTATTTTAGTAGCGACGGGGTTTTGCCGTGTTGCTTAGGCTGGTCTCGAACTCCTGAGCTCAAGCAATCCACCCACCTCAGCCTCCCAAAGTGCTAGGATTACAGGTGTGAGCCACTACCCCCGACCAGGAAATCTTTCTTATATGTGTACTTCTCATTATTAAATTAGATTCCACCTTGAAGATGTTTTCTAAAGAATCGAAAATGCTACAAAGAAGTATATCATTTTCAAATATGGTGAGTTCATTTTATTAGTATTATGACAGAAATCTGTGTAGTAGTTTGTTTCATACACACACATACAATGGTACTTTATTTCTCCCAAAACAATTGAGTTTATTCCTGTGTGGTAAATCCACCAAATATCTTAGATTACTTCTAATTTCAATCTAAATTTTTTTTCAGATTGCCACTTTCTCATACTGTTGTGATTTCATCTTTAGCTTAAAATACTTGTAGAGGTACCCAGTAGAATTCTACTTAATAAGGCTTTCCTTTTTTTAGCTTTCAGACTAAATGTTATGTGCTACTTTAATAATTTATGCATCTCTGAGTTGGTAGGATACTGAATATGACAAAACCAATTCTTCTGAAATAACACATTTTATTTTTAATATAAATCATGCAAAAGATCTAGGAATTCCCTAAGGAATTTTGGAAGGTTTTCTGACTCACATAAGTCTATAGTCCAGAGGGAGGCAGTATTTTCTTTCTTGAAAATCATCCCCAGCCTGCCCTCCCCTGGAGATTTACTCTAAAGTGTGAATGGGCTTCTTCCAGCCCAGGGGACCCCAGAGAGTCATCAGGCTAGGTTGTGATACCCTTGACACACTTGGACATTTCTTTCTGCATTTGGGAAGAAACCCTATGCCTAGAATTAGCCAGTTGAGAAAATCTGGGTAAATAGGAGAGCCACCATAAAGAGAATTTGAGGATTAATTTTTGGGAGAACTTATAGTTTTACTATGTTACAGACTTACTAATTATTATAGATTATTAATGTCAAATCATTTGTATTTCAGGCTTTATCATCATGTTTACTTTTACCAGGAGATGCCACTGTCATAAGTTCTTCATGGGATAATAATGTGTAGGTATCTGCACCCCGCTCTGTGATTCCACGTGCAGAATAGCTGCCTCTGTGGACGTGAGGTGTGAAAAGCCAGAAGCTTTCCCTGCTAGGATACTGCACTGTTTTCAAAGGGAACAAATACTAGAGATGAGGACAGTATGGTTGGATTTGAATACAATTACTTGGATCGAATAATTTCTCCCATTGGCATCTGTTTTTCTCTAAGTTTTAAATTGAGGTAAAAACACAGATGAGCCAGACATGGAAATTTCTAATTTTAAATTTAAATTTAGAATATTTTGTTTAGTAATTTGAGAATAAGCAATTTGTAATTCTAGCCAGCCTTAGTAAGTATAGAATTAAACAGCATAACGTTTCTTTAATATGTGTTTAAGAGTCTTAAAATTAAGCTAGAGTACTGTTTTAATACTTCTCATTATCTTTTAGCTATTTTTATTCCATAGCATTTGGAAGACGTCAGGACACATTAATGGGACATGATGATGCTGTCAGTAAGATCTGTTGGCATGACAACAGGCTATATTCTGCATCCTGGGACGCTACTGTGAAGGTTTATATATAATTAACATTTTTTAACTTGGTATGCTATATGGCATATATATAATTTTTAGCTTAAAATGTTTGTACATACAGATATTATAAGCCACTCAGCTACCTGTTAACATGTTCAGTCACTTCCGTCTTTTTCACAAAGTATGTGATACTTAAGGATATTGAATGTTATTGCCTGTGTTTAAAATATAGATATATAAAAATATATCTATATTTATGACATATTTATATATTTATTATATATGTAAAATGTTATATATTTATGTATTTTTTGTGTATATAATATATATATTTTAAACACACGCAATAACATTCAGTATCCTTACATATCACATACTTTCTGATATGTACATTTTGTGATATGTACTTTTTTTTATTAAAAAACTTCCCCCTCGCCCTTTTTTTTTTTTTTTTTTTGAGGCAGGGTCTTGCTCTGTCACCTAAGCTGGGGCTGAAGTGCAGTGGTGAGAATTATAGCCACTTCTTAATATAACAGGAAGTTTATCATGATTTCTGTACTATATATTCCATTGTGGGGTGAATGGTCTAGCGTTCATTCTATAGCAGAATTAAAAAGAAATGTATAGTAGCAGCCCCTTTCATCTGCCATGATCAGAACTATTAGTTGATTAGTTAATTAGAAAGTTGAAGTAAGGAATCATTAAAAGACACATTTTATTTAAACGTAAAGCATCTGAATGCATATTCATTCACCATTTTTTTTTTTTTTTTTTTTTGAGATAGAGTCTAGTTCTGTCTCCCAGGCTGGATGGAGTGCAGGAGCGCCATCTCAGCTCACCGCAACCTCCCCCTCCTAGGTTCAAGTGATTCTCCTGCCTCCGCCTCCCGAGTAGCTGGAATTACAGGTGCCTGCCACCATGCCTGTCTAATTTTTGTATTTTTAGTAGAGACGGGGTTTCACCACCATGTTGGCCAGGCTGGTTTCAAACTCCTGACCTCAGGTGATCTGCCCACCTTGGCCTCCCAAAGTGCTGGGATTACAGGTGTGAGCCATCACATCCGGCCACCATTGTTTCAATGTAGGACTATATTCAGTCTTTTCTTTGGAATCTTACATACACCACACCAGCTTTCATTATTTTCAGTTTCTATTTTGTGTTGATGTAAAAGAAAGCAAGAACCTAAAATTGTTAGAATTCCTCCAGGAGTTTTTAAGGAATTTTTCTTCCATTCTTTTAGATGTTTATTTGCCTGTACCTAATTTTAGTTATTTTGGGGGTAACATCCTTTTTGATCTTCTCAAAACATTAATAGTGTTCTCAAAATACCGTAACACTTCTGCACTCATATTTCCTTAGTTCACATACTAAAGTCACATGATTACAGCAGCAAGTGCAGCTGAAGGAAACACAGGTACAATCAAGGGGCTGTAAGCAAGCTCATGCTGGTAGGAAAAAGTGCAGGCATAGAGAGGAGGAGCTGGAGCACTGTACAGCTTAACTTTATTGGCAAGTCTGTTGCATGGAAAGTGAGCAGTGGAGTTTTTATTGAATACACCAGAATGACTTTATGTTAAATGTTTGAAAATACCTTCTGCAACATGTTTCATCCTAGGTATGGTCTGGTGTTCCTGCAGAGATGCCAGGCACCAAAAGACACCACTTTGACTTACTGGCTGAACTGGAACATGATGTCAGTGTGAGTACCAGCAACAAACTGTGCAGAAAACTGACCTTAAAAGTCTGGGGGTTGGGCTGGAAGAAGGTTCTTGGTTTTGTTGATGTTTTGTTTTATTTGGTTAATGGAAGATTATAGGCTAAATCTCAGTTCTTTTCTTTGTGTTGACTCTTTAAGTTTCCAAATCTAGTTTTATTTTTTTCCTCCTCCAATTTACTTCTTTGTACATTTCCCTGAGAATTAGCTACCATCCAACTAGAATTCCAGAATAGTAGTTTCTAAGCAGGATGTTGAATATTTGGGTATCCTGAAACTCTTTGGGGTAACAAGACAGGGCCTATGATTTTTCATGTTTTCTGACCCAAAAGGTGGAAGGGGACCATCTGTCCAGGAGATACCCATCCAACAGGGGAGGACAGTGACCAGCTGTCTGGGATGGTCAAGTGCATGCAGCCTGTTGGCAGAGCCAGCAGGCACTCAGTTCTCACTTGCTGTTTTCTCCGGGTCACACTGCTGCATATGCTGTACTTTACAGTACTGCCTTTTCTGTAAGGTTCTGAACTGATGCCTAATTTCCATGGTCTTCAGCTTAGCTGAGTTTGAGAAATATTTAGTATGTAATTCATGATGATATGCAAGTATAGCCTCGAGAGATTCCCCCACTCCCACAAATCCCTCAGATAATCACGGACTGGCTGTGCTTCAGGCAGTTCGGCTCCTCACTATAATTTATTATTTATAGAGTTATCTTTCTGAGACTGTCAGTTTTAAGCTATTTTAAAACAGCATTACATTTACCCTAGCAATACTTCGTTTTCATTTCTTCTTGTATTCACTAGCTTATAAAGAATTTAATTTCATTTTTAAAATGTTATTATTCAGTAGGATGATGTTGAAATATATCTGCATTAGCAAAACCAGCACACTGTACAACAGAGTTTAATTTATATCATGATGGCTACATATTTGAATCAGACTAGAGAAACATAGCTAATGACCATAAATCTAAATGGAATATGTATCAATGTGTTTTCTTCCTTAGGTAGATACAATCAGTTTAAATGCTGCAAGCACACTGTTAGTTTCCGGCACCAAAGAAGGCACTGTGAATATTTGGGACCTCACAACGGCCACCTTAATGCACCAGATTCCATGCCATTCAGGGATTGTATGTGACACTGCTTTTAGCCCAGGTAGATATTATCCTTTTCAAAACAAATAATATCAGGTAAATTGGAATTCTGAAATAAACAATGTTGTTAATTTTGAAATAAAAAATAAAATTTACAAAAAAAGTTTGCTGATAAGAGGTTTTGCCTATAGCTAACACTGCTTTATGCCAGGATACAGTATACTTGTGGCATTTGTATCAGATAGAAAAGCAAGATTGGTTACGTTAAATTCTTCAATTCATTAGAGAAATTAATTCATAAGGTAAAAATGAACTCATAATCAAAGGATCATCTCATCCGTGACTTGGAAAGCGCTGGAACCATTTCAAGGAGAGGATAGTCATTGCTTAAGTACAAGGATTTTGAAGAAAACGAATGTGGAGATTAGGCCACTGGACTCAGAAATAAAATCCAGAATAATCTAAACCACATTCTGAAATGTCATTCATATCTTGAGTCCCACCTTGTATTGCAGATAGTCGCCATGTCCTCAGCACAGGAGCAGATGGCTGTCTCAATGTCATCGATGTGCAGACAGGAATGCTCATCTCCTCTATGACGTCAGATGAGCCCCAGAGGTACAGTTTGTCAGTTACGGGGGGTAAAGACATTTACAAATACATTCATGATTGCTTCATTTGGGCTCACGTTGGCCAGTTTAACATCGTCCTTCCTTCGTGATGAAGGAAGAGCTATTTCTAAATCATTCTTGCAGGTGCTTTGTCTGGGATGGAAATTCCGTTTTATCTGGAAGTCAGTCTGGTGAACTGCTCATTTGGGATCTCCTTGGAGCAAAAATCAGTGAGAGAATACAGGGCCACACAGGTAAGCAGCTACTGCAGTTGTCTTGATCTTTGTTCTCAAGATAATGAACTCAAGCCTGCCTTTTCCATCAGGGAACACAGTTTTCTTGGGCAGAAAATACCCATGGTCTTTCCATACTGTCCACGTGTCCCTTGAGCATCTTGATTGGCCAGGTGATCTGCATCTCTTAGGTTACTTGGGATTTAGATTTATGTTAACAGGCATTGGACTCCAAAAAGGAAGTCTTTAACTTTCATATGGACAATTAAAAACCATCATAAAGCTATAATTTTTTTAAAGATAACGGTATGATCTTAAATTGTTAGATTAAAAAAAAAGAAAGAAAGAAACCCAGAAACAATACAAAAGTAAAGAATTACAATGAAAATTAAGGCCTCTTTCTACTGCTGACTTCTGTCTCCCAGTCCTCCTTACAGTCCTTTACCAATGTGTGTCCTGTGAATAAGAGGTGTATGTGTATAAAATCATTTATGTGGAGTATACTAAACTGTTCTGCACATCTTTTTCATTTAGTAATATTTCTTGGAGGTTCATTAGATTGTTTGCTTACAACTTTTTGCTTTCTTTCTCATCATTTGGAGGACTTGGTTTTTAATTCTTCTAGTGAGATACAGAATCTCCTGTTACCTATGTTGACTTCCCACTATAAGCAGTAACTTCCTACCTTCATTCTCTTCCCTGTATCACTTGATTTCATATGGTTATTTCTTCTTAAATGTATATCTTAAAAATTCTGGGCCAGGCTCAGTAGCTCATGCCTATAATACCAGCATTAATGTGGGAGGATTGCTTGAGGTCAACAATTTGAGACCACCAGCCTGGGCAACACAGTGAAACCTCATCTCTACCAAAAATAAAAAATACTAGATGGATGTGGTGGCACATGGCTGTAGTCCCAGCTACTTAAAGGGCTAAGGTGGGAGAATAGCTTGAGCCCAGGAGATGGAGGCTGCAGTGAGCTTGATCATGCCACTGTACTCCAGCCTGTGTAAGAGTGAGACACTGTTTCAAAAAAATGAAATCTTTATGACTTTTGTTCTTAACTTAGTAACTTGAATGTCATTTGACCCCTTCCAGTGGAAAAGGAAATAAACCAATAACCTTACACCAATTCCCCACCTTTTTTTCCACATCTGTCTCCTAACTTTTGTCACGTTATACCTGTATTATACTTATTTTGCCAAGGTATTTATTTGCATTCTGTTCTTTATCTGTAATTCCAAATTGTTTTAGCTTTAGATTTACACTTAAATGGTTTCTTATTCCTCACAAGATCTTTGTACCAAGCAATTATTTTTATTCAAGAGTTTTGTTATAGAAAGGAGACAAGAAAAACAGAACAACTTACTTCACTTCTTCAGTAAACAAATAGCAAAGCAAGAGTAAGCGTCAGAGTAAAGTTCATCTTTGGGTGCTCCTGGTCAACTTCCTACCTAACCAAAATGTCTTTTGCTCTCAGGTGCTGTGACATGTATATGGATGAATGAACAGTGTAGCAGTATCATCACAGGAGGGGAAGACAGACAAATTATTTTCTGGAAATTACAGTATTAAGTGCCTTTTCCGCTCCTGAATATTAAATTGAACTCTATTTAATGCATTTTTAAACCAAACTTTTAAACGGACTGGTGAATGTGCAATGATAGTAATTAGAAGTTTTACCACATGGAAAATGTGCGGTTTTAAACTTTCAAAATCATGGTTGACTTCATTGAAAGCCATTAGTTGCCATTCTCTTAAGGCAGATAAAATGTGGCAGTGTTAGGGATAAAAATGTTACATTGAAAGGCAGATGATCATCCCAGTATGATGACTGTCAGAAGACAGGACTGAGTAGCAGAGAGTAGCTAAGCGATAAATTGGCTGGGGAAACTTGTCAGAAAGCACTGAAGAATTAAGAATTTTCCAAGAAAATGTGCAGTACTCTCTGCTACTTCTGAGGCTCTCTGTTTAGTCTTCCTAGTCTATCACAGTTGCCACCCATTGGGTTTTGGGTGTGTGTTTTCATAGAGTGGTTTTCTATATTGCTGTACCCAGATTCTAAGAACCTGGAGAAGGATTAGCAGTTCTTATAACAGTAAGTTTACTGTGTATAGGAACGGTTTGTATTTCATTATAGCTATCCATCTTTTCTACATTAAAAATATTTTTCTCTAAAGAAAGCTGTTTTCATTTTATTTAAGTAAGACTAGTAGTTTTTAAGACCACAAGTATTGATTCTTCTAGAAAACCATGTTTAATGATATGAATGTAATTCCATTACTTTTGAAATTATCTTCAGACTCAAGGTAGATAATCAAATATTTTGGTTTTCTCTTCTAAATTTCAAACAAGGTAAGCTGTACAGCAGTAGCAGACTTTCTTTTGTATTCAACCTCTGAACCATGGTAATTATGTGACTTAAGTTTTTCTATACTCTTTAAAACACTGTTATATCTTACAGGTAGTATGACAGAGGAGAAAAACACTTAAGTCAGACCACACTGATGATAGAATTTTCACAGTCAGTTTCAAGTGTTATTAAATATTACCTGGTGTCAGGTGTTGTCAGGGACAATCAGTAGCCTCAATGAGTTCCTGCTGCATGGCAGATGTGAACCAGCTCTCTCGGACCTGGTAATCTGAGGTTCCCAGCTGGAAGCAATTTTCCTGACACTCAGTCTCTCAGCACTGAGAGCTGTTCTTAGGGCACCTGAACATCAGCTTGTTCTGAGAGATAACTGTCTCCCATAGCTGATAGTGAATCTCACATGCCTATCTTCTATATCATGCATAAGTTTGGTGAAAGCAAATGATACAATAACAGACAGACTAAAATGTAACTTTATGTATACATATTTAATTAGAATAGACATAAACCAAAAAGAAACAAAAAATCAGGATAAAGTGTCACTATCATTTTGTTTGTAAGGAGAAGTCACGAAATGGAACAAATTACCAGAAAAATACTCTAAGACCATCCTCAACTAGCTAGGTTACATAATCTTAAGAGTCAGATGCCAAAATTAAGTATTATACCACTTAATCCACAAAAAAACAAAAGGGGAATCAAAAGTTTATCCTGTTTGTTTAGTGTAATAATTTTTACATTAAATATATAGCTATTCGCTTCTCACAAAGTGGTACTGACAACTTTTAGAAGAAAGAAGTTTCCATTATGCATTGACTAAAAAATCTCAAAAACAACTAAGCAGCTATGCTATAGCTCAGTAAGTACCATTAAACTGTTCTGGGCTAGTGTACATTTCAGGTTAATAGAGAACTACATTTTGGGTTTTAGAAAGGCAGCAATAACTATATTTTGGCTTTTAGTCTAGATGCTTAACATAGTTAAGGCGACAGTTCAAGCATATTAAGTGAAGGTAGTTAAAATTTAAAAACAATCATCACAATCTCTTGCAACCTACATACACTGTTTAATGCTTACATGGAATGAAACCAGTGTTCTTAATTGGCATTTTACACACACACAAACAGAATTTTTTTGAAAAATCAAAGGCAGTCATTCTAAATGTACTATGGTAGCATGTTAAAAACTCAAATATGCTATAGAACTAAAGTAATATGAACAGCACTACTCACTGACCTAGGAAAAAGGTGACTGGTTTTCACACAAAGCTAAGCCTGTATCAGTCATCCTAATCACAATGGCTTATAAAAGCATCAGGTTTCCAGTAGAGAAACTATTCTAGGAAAGTCAGTAAATCTCTTGAAAGTTTCACATCTGTAAAACCAGGATAAGGCTACAACTATTTTGAAATCTGAACAAGGTATCAGATGAAATAGTAAGATTCCCAGCCATAATGTAAGATAGAAAGGTCCTCATGCAGCATATGCTCGCTGGCTCCGGGAAAGCTTCATGTGCGTAATACAGAAGTTGCCAAAGAAGGAAACTGGAGACGTTCAGCTACATTTCCCTGGTGCTGTGAATTTAAACCTCAGGAATGGTGTGGTCCATTAGGCTTTTCATAATGCTTGGTGCCATCCTACAAGAGAGGTACTTTTATTGTATACCAAGGTTATGTTTTCTTTCAAAAATGCTATGTTAATCCAAGAAAATTCCCAATTCCAATTTAGCACCTGTTAGCATCAAAGGTGAATGGAGAGAAGGGAAAGAGCTTTTAAATGAGCTAGAAGCATCTCTGGTAATCTAGCTGTTGACAGATACTCAGTGGGAGAGGCTATCTGTATTTGGCTAGAGAAGTTAGGATACAAAGGAATTACTGTACATTAAACCTGATGATTTTTAAAAAACAGAGAGAAAATGACAAGGCTGTGATTAATTGGGGTAGAGGGATCCATCAGTGATTTAAGAGAACCCTAGAACAATTAGTCATGACAATAACTCCTTTCTACCCCTTCCAAGAGTAGCTAAGTGCATTCTATCCAGAAGCTGACACAAAAATTTCATTACAATGGTTATGTTTATGAATCTTTTAAATCTCATTTTCACATGCAGGATAGAGCTTCTGAAAAGTATTCCAAGCTGGCTTGATAAAAACAGCTATGGTAGATGCTAGGATCTGAAAAGCTCTATAGAAGTAACCCTTGTTGCCTCTTTTCAGTTCTGATCACTTGGCATTCTAATCCTCAGTTC
Source organism: Aotus nancymaae (assembly GCF_030222135.1). Lineage (NCBI taxonomy): Eukaryota > Metazoa > Chordata > Mammalia > Primates > Aotidae > Aotus > Aotus nancymaae. Next base: position 9,898,441 of record NW_026988450.1, on the reverse strand, counting down.
CAGAGCACAGATAGCATCAACACACCACACATGTCTGTCTGCCTCCTGAGATTCTGGAGAGAAGGGAAACTGTTTTTTCTAGCATTCCAACAGCAAGAATTCTCCATTACAAACCACCACAGCTAGATTTATACTGAGCAGAGAAGTGGTGGGCGGTACAACTGCAGTCAATTGTATTGCAAATTGAAAGCTGAAAGCAGGCTCACTTCTCCTTGGAGACCTTTTTTCTACTAGGCAATATCAAAACTGAGCAAGTATATGTGAATTTTATTCACACTTGGGAAGTTGTAAGAGCTCATCCTTACCAACCCCTCTGATTCAAATACTTCATTTCAAATTTCTAGATAAACACCAGTATCCATTCCTTAGGTAAAAGAACCAAAGAGCTGAGAATTAAAAGTATATGGTGCTTATATTAAGTCACATGACCATCTGCATTAAGTTGAGAAATTGTCTACTTACCGCTTAATAATATGTTCAAAGATAAAAGCAGGCATGATTGTAATAGTAACTACAGTCCCAGATGTTGACAGTATGTCTGCAATTTGAGAGTCCTGATAAAAACACATATTCAAAATTAATTCCACAGAGGCATTATTTAGTAAGTACAAAACTATGCCATCTTAGTAAAGAAATACAAAATATATGTCCTGTTACGTTTTGTTAATATCTCTAAAATCCTGTATTTCTAATTTTTTCTAGTTTCTTAACCAGTTTATTTGTACACAGTTTCACAGCTAGTAACCAAATTGCTTAACTGAGTTGAATATTTTAGCTAAAAAAACTTTTCATTTCTGAATATTAAATAATTTTCCCCATATACAATACTACCATCTTCTCTTAGTTAACTCTCTATTCTAAACCAAATTCTGTCAAATGAGGAGGTCATACTTAAAACCTTTTGACCTTAAGACAGACTTACTTAGGAATTTGTGGAGGGGAAAAACTATATAAACAAGATACTAATATGAACCAAAACTATTATTCATTTCCTTATATTCCTGCTTTGAGAAATGTTGGGCAACCATTCATTTAGAATGGCATAAAAATCTTTGTTGGCCATATTTCCACAGAATTCTAGTGTGAGGTACTTCTGACATCATTTATTCCAGCCCTCTTCTTATAGGAACTGTAGTTCCAGATGATAGCCCAAATAATTTTGGTGACTGGGCAGAGCAACAGCCTAGACCCCACATTCCCTATCTCCCACCTAAATCAATACAAATACAGCACCATCTAAATATAATCAAGAGACTGACATTTTCTAAAATTGCAGCCAGAACAATCCATAAAGTCTGTTCCTTACCTTCAATCCAATGACATTCTGTCCATTGATTTCACAGATGTTATGTTCTGTGAGAAGACCATTTCTGGCTGCAGAGCTATCTTTCACTATGGATGTTATTTTTCCATTTTTAAAGATAAAACCAACATGTCCAGTGCTATCCTTATGCATGGTAATCGTCCGTTCAAAGGGCCTACAAACATAATGGGTTCAATTAAAAACTTAATTCTAAGGTAGACCTTTTAATGGATTTCATATGCCATAAATGTTGCCATATTGAATACCTTTATAATAAACACTGTTTCTGATAAGAGCAAGTTATGGCTCTGATTTTATACATTCACAAGAACATCTTTGTGTAAAATATTTTTTTAAAGTTTATTTATTATGGTTTGACTGAATTACTAATCAACATTTCCTTTTTTAAGTATCAAAGACAACTGCTTTATATGGTTTTATGAATTTTTTTTTTTTTTTGAGACAGAGTCTTGCTCTGTCACCAGGCGCCAGGCTGGAGTGCAGTGGCGCGATCTCGGCTCACTGCAGCCTCCGCCTCCTGGGTTCAAGTAATTCTCCTGCCTCAGCCTCCTGAGTAGCTGGGACCACAGGCACGCGCCACCACGCCCTGCTAATTTTTGTATTTTTTTAGTAGAGAAGGGGTTTCACCATGGTCTCAATCTCTTGACCTCGTGATCCGCCCGCCTCGGCCTCCCAAAGTGCTGGGATTACAGGCGAGAGCCACCGCGCCTGGCCGCTTTTTCTTTATAATTAGACTTTACAGCATTAAGAATGAGATAGACTTAACTAAATCACAGTGGTAAAAATAATTTTTGTTTTTTATTAACTTTTGGTATTTTCTGGAGCCAAATCATTTTTAGGGACTATTTCTTTTATTTACAACCTTTAAAATATTTCTCACGTCTTGATTTCAAAAATTTTATACATTGCTATATTTGAAAAGAAGAACTAGAGCCAGCAATAAGACTTACGTTCCTCAAGCCCCTTTGGAAAGGAAGGCATGCAGCTGTTATTAAAAGGCATCCAACTGTCCTTCTAGAGCTGTTGCACCAGTTACATTTGCTTGATTCTCTATAAACTCTGTTACCATGTTCTCATAAGGGTTTTATGATAAACTTGTGTTTACATTATTCTGTTAATACAACTTACTCTTTGAAACTCTGCTTTAGATATAAAGTAAAAAGGACATTCATCTGAAACATTTACTAAATACCTAAACTGTATGAGAAACTGGAAACACAGAAAAGTTTCACTGAGAAGGAACAAAAACTCAAAAGCTTACCATAACGATGTGATATAGGTCCACCCTTAATTAGGTACGGAGTAGACAAGAAAATAAATGGAGGGCCCTATTTCATGAGCTGTTTAAGTTCTAAATGAAGAGCTGCTAAACAGAATATTCCATGTTCTTGAAAACTACTAGTTCATAACTACCCAAAAGTTTTGATATGACTTTCAGAACTCCCACACTACTTGGAAGTTTGCATGGGCTCTGACCCTCACAATGAGGGACCAGCACTGTGTGTGAACACCCTAGGCTGGATGTATCTAAGCAGTAAGTTGGAAAGTGAGCACAGAGATGCCTTGCTACTCAAGTTACTTCTACAACATACATTTTTTTATTTTCTAGAGAGATTTGTCCTATAAACTCTGAAATAAGGTATCATATCAGAATGCTTTAAAAACAAACTATGTAAGAAATCTGCACCACACAACTGCAAGACTATAAGGCTCATCAATAACATTCGATCATTTTCTGCAACAGAAGAATATATTCAGACTCTGAGCCCCCAAAAATGGAAAACTAATCTTGAAGTTTAATTTGAACTGTTTAGAAACAGCTTACCTGTCACGAATGGTCATGGTAATCTTCTCTCCAAAAGCCTGTTTGAGCACCTTGTGTGCTTTATCAGAGCTCCACCCTGCACAGTTTTCACCATTGATCTGGAGTACTTGGTCCCCAAATCTCAGACCAACCAAAGAGGCTGGAGAATTAGCCTGGACTAGCTGAACAAATATACCCTAGATAATTAGAAAATAAGTTTTGTCATTTGCCACTATTATGGTATGGTTCTAAAATGCTGGAAAATTAGGAAACAACTGTTTATGTTAAAAAAAAAAAAAACTACCCTGGTGACAGAAAAAAAAGGAAAAACTGTATGAGTATAATATATCAAGTTATCACTTCAAAAGAAACCGAAACATTTATCAAGGCAGTAACTCCAAAGAAGAAAGCAGAAAAGTGAGATTTCACTGGCCATTTCTATACTAAATCATAACCCACCTGACCAACCACAACCCCTCCACCTTCAACTTGGAATACAAAACTAAGGAAAATAAAGGACAACTTTAATAAATGCAAGCATCTATGAGTCTGATAGAATACCGAATTATCAGTACATAATCAGTCATATTTAAGAGAAAAGCAAGTCACATTTTAGAAAGTTTGGTGAGTTCTTTTACAGCTTAATAAATGACAGTTTAAGGTCATAATTCTACTTTTTAATCAGGTAAGATTAAAGTTTATTTGATAGCCTAAAAAGATGGGCCTATGAAATCTACATGCGCAGGCTTATAAGAACACACTATGAAATAAATATAGAAAACTCAAGTACTGTTAACTAGTAACTACACTTACATGGATATTTTTACTTATGTAAAATCTCCATCAGAAATTGAACAAAATATAAATAGATAAGTATAAAAGAAGAATAAGACAGGTAGAATATAAGAGCATCTACAAGGCTAGACCCTTCCTACAATCCTAAACTAGGTAAGACATTTCTATCACACATCTGTTACATTGTAGAGTCATAAGCAAGAATTAGGCAGCACCCCATAAATGAACCAATGCGCTTGGCCAAGTGAACAAATCCACTCCAAGTGTTACCTACAGTGGGGCCAAGGGGTCTATGAAAAGCATCTTTTCTCTTTAGGACAGAGGAAAGAACACAAGAGCAATCCTGGCATAAGGGGCAGCAGTATACTGTATCCCCTGCAGAGGAAAGCAGAAAGGGCGGCAAAGTCGGACATCCCAACCAAGCACACAGATGTATTCTGAATAAGATATAAGTGAACAAGGCCATCAATGGCCTCAGCCCCCTGGGTGGGCAGGCGTGGTTGGGGCTTCCTGCCAAGATCAGCCTTCTCCATTTACAGCGGTGCACTACGCTAGAGATGTATGACTGAAACTGAATCCAGTGAGGTAATGGCTAAAACTATAAATTGGGGTAAAGACTCAGCATGTCCTTAACAATTCTAAATGGTTCCTGAGAGTTTCATATCTTCAGTATGGTAAGGTGAGAGGTAAAGTAATCGTAAAGTCAAGTAATAGCTGCCCTAATTAGAAAAAACTTTTACTCAGCAAATGACATATTAAATTCAAATTTGAAGGGTGGAAATAACAGCAAAAACCATCTCACAAATACTGATTGTTTGGTTTAAAAATGCACACACGTTGACATCAACTGATGTCAACTGATCACTGATCAGTTTTTTCTTAACCTTCACATCTGCTCTATTTAATTGCCACAATTCTATACAAACAACATTATAATATATGTAGGCCAATGAACTGTATTCCAGTTAGAGTACTCAGAAAAGAAAAACATCTTTCAAAGTAATGTGGTCAGAAGTCCCAACTCTGCCTCTGCAAAACAGAACATCCCCAATTGAACAAAATTTGTATATTTAAAATATTCTCAACTATAGATGCACCATTATAGTTAAAGCATTTCCATTTCAAATTATTTTAACATTAATCACTTATATAGGTATTAAAAATACTTACATTATCTATTGATTTAAGCCTGAGTCCAATTTTTCCATCTTGATCCTTACACAAAATGACTTCACGAATCCCCTGCTTAATTTCTGCTCTACGAATTCCAACATCATTACCAGTTACAGGAGCCACCATATAGTTGATACTGGAAGGTCTTGCTACCAACTGCTGACAAAGCCATATACAACGTGTCAATATTTAGAAGCACTCTCCTTGAAAAAAACAATGATAATTAACTGGAACATACTCAATTGTGACTTTCCAAAAAGGAATCCACAAATAATTTTCTTCAGATAAAGTTTTATGTCTATGAAAATGGCACTGCCTCTATTACTAATTATTCATTAACTTATTCCCACATATATCATCTCTAATAGATTCAATGATTCTCTGTTACCTTTTGAATTCACTGACATTTGTTTCACTAGTAGATTGGCTTGTCTTCATCTCAAATGTATTATCTTTGAACTTAAAGGCCACATGCTTTGAAACACATTTTCCAGAGGGTTCTTTTATATGTCATGATCTTTGACAATCTACTTACCCTTTCAGAATTTCCAAAAAAGGGGCAACCTTCTTACCTCAGTGTTACTGAGAGGACTAAATGAAAAGTGCATGTTGTATGGACCTGGCACAAGTAAGACGGTCAACTATTATGTCTTCTCCCCGCTAATAACCATCTATGAATTAACAAATCACAGGCATAAACCAGAATGCCCCAGAATACCTATATTAGGGACCTGCGTCAGGTACCATGCTTCAAGTTTTTAATTTTTTCAAGTTTTCCTGACCAAAATTGGTTTCTTATTTTAAGTGGAACCTTTCCCCAACCAAAAAGAAAATGGAATAGTATCAGGCCATCAAAAAAAGGAAATCTTGACATTTGGACAACGTGAATAAACCTAGAGAATATTATGCCAAGTGAAATAAACCAGACACAGAAAGACAAGTATTGTCTGGATCTCACTTATATATGGAATCTAAAAAGAGTCAAACTCACACAAGTAGAGTTTCCCTCATTCTTTCCCCTGTCCACGTCAGGGCCTGAGGTGGGCAGGGGAAAGAATAAGGGAAATGTTGGTCAAAGTGTACAAACTTTCAGTTATGAGTACGTTCTAGAGATCTAATGTACAGCATGGTAACTATAGTTAATAACACTGTACTGTATACTTGAAATTTGCTGAGAGTACCAAGTGTTCTCACCACACACCAAAAGAAATTGTTAACTACATGAGGTGACAGATAAGTTAATAACCTTGACTCTGGTAATCATTTCACAATGTTTGTGTGTGTGTGTGTATCACTATATCAAGTTGTACTGAAATACACAGTTGAATATAAACATTTTTATTTGTTAATTATACCTCAATAAAGCTGGGGAGGGGGGAGATCGAGATGGAACATCAATAGAAGAAAAAAGTATGTGAAATGAAAAATTCACTAGGTATGGAGAGTTAACAGAAATCTCCAGCAACAACTTAAAGTCATTTAAAATTAAAAAGAAGAAAAAGAAAAGGCCGTGGTGCATTGAAGAACCCTGAAGATTCAGACACAAAAAATGAAGGTTTAGGTCACCCTTTTAGGTATTAAGTTTTTTTAAAAAAGACCTGCTGAAGTACTGCCCAAGGGCAAAAGGATCTAAGCATCTATGTAGTGAACAAAGGAACTTCTAAATGTTAACTACAGCCTCATGACCAGTTACTAAAATAAGAATCAGAGCAGCTCTTACTCTTCTTCTTTGTATCTGTATATTTTCTGTAAATATAGCAATTAATCTTTCTGTTTCTTTGTACCTCCTTTTACCTTTATGTATGAATTGTTGACAGTAGTTAACTTTACACTTTTGCCTTTAAATTAAAAATATTCTGTTGGGAAAGTGAATACTTAGAAGGGTAATTAATATCATATAGTAATCAACACCATGACCGTTGCCCAGAGATAGCCACGTTAACTGGTATCATCCCTTTCTGGAGAAAAGGTAAGAGCAACTTCATTTATATCGAGGGATACATGTCTTCATTTTGTACACTTCTGAGTTAAGAATGATTTTTATATTTTTAAAGATTGTAAACAAACAAACAACAATAAGAATATGTGATAAAGATCGTTAGTGACCATGAAAGCCTAAGGTATTTATTATGGAACGCTTTATAAAGTTTGGACTTTGATTTTATGAAGAAGTGCATCTTTTAAGGAGAAAGCATAAAGTTGTTATTGTTGTCACATGCAATTCAAATATTTGTACATGTGTGTGGACGTACGGAGTAGTCAAAGGAGAAGGTGGTAACAGATATTGAGCTACTATTGATCAGCTCCAAATCTACCCTTCTAGACTCTACTTGGTGACACTGGGCCTAACTGTGCAAATTATATTTTCATTTGTCAGTGACTGGAGTGAAAAGCACCTCGTTCCTTCCTGTGTGCTTCCTGTTCCTGTTAGCATTGTGTAAGCCTGGCCCTTAACCCTGGCAGCAGCAGTTGGTTCCAGTCTGCAACTTTTACTGACACTCCCAGAAATAGCCTCATTACAATCCCTCAGAGGTACTAGTAGTGTCCCCTTGTCCAAGGTCTGAGTCCCAGCTCTGTGGGGCTCTTCCCTCAAGCTTCTAGGTTCTGCTAACTCTAATCTCTCCCCTGTGTTACCCCAGTCCTAGGAGAGGCAGCTAGCTATATGCAATTACATCTATGTCCATTTATGTTTTTTCAATTTTTCAACCTCTTAAATTACCTCTGTTGAAATACCTACTATTATTTGTTTTCCCAACTGCGTCACCACTAACGCAAGCAAGTTTTCAATATTTGGTAACTGCATAAATGCCGTGTACTGTGTATGCATTGGGATATGGCAACAAGACAGACACAGACCTCTCATGAAGTATTTAACTACGATTATAATAAGTGGTACAAAGTGCTATGGTCATAGCAATAACCTTAATAAAAGGTTATCAGATCCACTATACACTAGAATCTGGGGTCTAATTACATGGAGCTTTGGATTTCAAAAAGAATGTTAAAAGATTAAGAGCAAAGGCCAGGTGCAGTGGCTCATGTCTGTAATCCCAGCACTTGGGGAGGCCGAGGCTGGTGGATCACCTGAGGTCAGGAATTCAAGACCAGAGTGGCCAATATGGCGAAACCCCATCTCTACTAAAAATACAAAAAATTAGCTGGCATGGTGGCATGCACCTGTAGTCCCAGGCTGTACTTGGGAGGCTGAGGCAGGAGAATAGCTTGAACCCGAGAGGTGGAGGTTGTAGTGAGCCAAGATTGTGCCACTGCACTCCAGCCTGGGTGACAGAGTGAGACTCTGTCTCAAAAAAAAAAAAAAAAAAAGATTATGAGCAAAGATATGATAGACGTGTATGTACATTTCAGAATGATTAACTTAGCAGCAGCTTAGGGCTGTCTGAAATAAGTTGCTACAGGAAATTTAAGAGAGTACTATAATAATGAAGGCTAGAAGTAGAGAAACCCTGAATATGGTAATAGTAGGACTGGAATGGATAAAAAAAACAGATGAAATGAATATAAGAAACAGAAACAGAATCAATAGGATTTAGAAACTGACTAAATACAGAAGACAAAGGAGAATGGACTATTAAAAGGTATCTGAATCTAAGTCCTAATAAACTCAAACAGTGTAGCACAAAATGAAGTAGACTATGTAAGAAATGATATCCAAAGGAAGTTTAAAATTTCTGCCAAGTGAGGTTCAATGCTAGTTATATATTTGTGAGTTAGCCACAGAGAGGAGAGGTTATATTTACATGTAAAGTACAGTTTTATATAATTCAAAATTAATTACACTATACATACCCCCTGAATTGGTACACCAGAAACCATGGCCACATTTGAACGTACTTCTTCTTCATTTAAACTCAGGCCCATGTACTGAGAGAGCTCCGGATACAGTCTGGGATAGAGATCTAATAAGTAAATGAATGAATGAATAAATTAAAAAGCACTTACAGAATACATAAAATGAAAACTACTTTTATTATGGGCTTCTGCATCTTAACAAAATTACATTTAAGTGATAAAATCTAGAATGAGTTTAAAGTAGCAATTTGGAAAGGCACCTCCCCATCTCTGTAATGATCAGAAATGGAAAATACAGAAAATGTTTAAAATTCTTAAAATATGAAGACATCTGAACTGAAACAACCAGAGATTCTTAAATACTCAAAAGTAGAAATAATTTTTCCAAATAAGCTATCTTGCCTTTCCTGTTTCTTAAATCTACTTGATTAGGAATTTAATAAGAATACCATTGATTCTCCAATTCAGAACTGACCAAAATATCTATTTGTCAAGTCAGCTACTGATAACTCATTCTGTAAAAAGGACTATGGAATGATTCTTCTGAACAATTTTTTTTCAAAGCTTGTACATTTATTTAGTGCCTTATTTTAATAATGTTAACCACATTCCAATGAAATCCTGGAAATATTTTTAAATGTTAACATTATTTCACTTATTAGTAGTTATATACTATTTCCAAAAGCTCTTTTTTACATGAGACTTAAAATGAATTATCTGTGACTTAAAATGAATTTTCTATGAGACACAATGTTATAAACTGAAAATGACAGGCCACAAAAACCTATTTACCACTTATTTTCTATCTTAAGTCATAATATTTAGGAGCTTTGTCCTGAATCCTTCTGAACCTTGAAGAAAAAAGGACCAAAGACAGGATACAGAGAATGAATAAAGACCTCAAGATTTAGGAAGCTCCCCAAAGAGGAGGTGGTTGGAAATTTCAGAAGCTCCCATAGGAAAGACAGAGGACAATTCAGAAAGTTCAGCAGCAGCAGCATGGGGCAATTACAGTTCTTATACATGTGAATTCATAGATATAATTCATTCATAAATGAATCAACCATATGTTAGGGATTTATGAGTCAGGCTAAAATCAATTTTCATTAAACCATAAAATACATCCCAAGAGCCACAGTTGACTCTCTTGATTAGAAAAAGGGTTAGTTTTTAAAGTAAACTTTTTTTCTTATTAATAACTACCACAGCTTAACCACCAATTTTATGCAGCCTGTCAAAAAAAAATCTTGGATTCCTTGTTTGAACAAAGAAGACAACAATATTTCTGTTCACAGAGAATAAACTCAAAATATAAACCTACTTCCATCTTGAGAGATGGGAGCAGAAGCTTCTGACAAAATTGCTGGATTGGCAGGGTTTGCAGAAAAAGCTGTTTGAGCCTGAAAAAGAAAAGAAGAAAATTCTAACAATATGCCATACTTACTTTATATTCTTATACAATTTATAAGTTAAGTCCAATACTTCCAAAAAGAAACCAAAAAATTGAAGATTTATTTAACAAGGTTTAATTTCAAACACATCAGCAATACATTTTTCAAAGGAAATCTGCAAATCAAAACTATATTTGATATTCTAAATACTTTTAAGGCTATCATATAAAAATTGTAGAAGTACCATTCTACATGTCTTGTAACCAGTATTTCATAGTGCTGCCACAAATATTTTCAAAGTGCATTCTAAAATGAATAAATTTTATATTATCATTATTCTTTTACTAATTAGTCCAAGTAAAAATATTTTATTTGCATAAGAAAAAAGCTCAGCCATATTTATATAAAAAGTCACATAACAGAAAAACACCTAAAAAACTAATACCAAGCTGCTAATATTTAACATTTTAACATGTCCCACTGAAATCATCTTTATCTTCATTGCAGCAAGTATAATAAGGAGTTTATGCTATACTAAATACTTTTAAAATATCAGAAATTATGCAAATAGTACACTTTATCACTAACATAAGTGGATGATGACAGGGTAATGTAATTTGTAACTATTAAACAAACTTGCCAAAATCACCCTGATAAGGTAAATATTTATCAGAGCTACTCATGCTCAAGTATCCTCTTCTGAGGGCTGCCTTGATGGCCTACATCATATGATGTATCTCACTGACTGAAACACTTTATCCTTTACAATTAGATCTGACTTTCTGAAATAGTTATATGGCATTAGAGACATGTTTTATGGTAAGTTGTATGACCAATCTCTAATTACCAAATTTTTACTTACTGGAATGTATCATTTAAAAAAATGAAGTTCGCAGTAGTATCTCATCTAGCCCTAAAATCAATGTCGAGTAGTCCTAAAGATGCTTACAGATATGAAAGCTTAGTTTAAATAAGCTTACAAAAGCTATGAATGGTACTAAAATCATATATTCTGATATACTTGAGTCATCCTTTAATATTTATTATTTCATAATTTGTTAAACATTCTACACTTAAAATACAGCATGAAAATCTTTATTATTGTAAATAACAATCCACGAACTGAACATGGTTGAACTTTGAAAGTTCTTTCGCCACCTATTAGCTAAAAGGAACTAGTGGCTTGTTGTATTACTTCTTGAATCATGTCCAAGAAAAAAAATACTGTGCAGCACTAAACAAATGAGCTAAAAAGACATGAAAAGACATGGAGGAAACTTAAGTGGATATTACTAATTAAAATATACCAATCTCAAAAGGCTACATACTTTATGATTCCAACTATATGACATTTTGAAAAATACAAAAGTGTGGAAATAAAATATTAGGACAGGCATGGTGACTCAGGCCTTTAATCCCAGCACGTTGGGAAGCCCAAGCAGGAGAGCTGCTTGAGGTCTGGAGTTCAAGACCAGCCTGGACAACATAGGAAAACCCTGTCTATACAAAAAAATTTTTTGGCCAGGCTCAGTGGCTCACATCTGTAATCGCAGCACTTTGTGAGGCCAAAGCAGGTGGATCACCTTAAGTCAAGAGTTCAAGACTAGACTGGCCAACATGGCAAAAACCCCATCTCTAGCAAAAATACAAAAATTAGCCAAGCATGGTGGCGGGGGCCTGTAAATCCTAGCTACTGAGGAGGCTGAGGCAAGGAGAATTGTTTGAACCCAGAAGGCGGAAATAGAAGTGAGCCAAGATCATGCCACTGCACTCCAGCCTGGGTGACAAAGCAAGACTACATCTCAAAAAAAAATAAATTTGTTAGGAGGCTGTGGCAGGAGGATAGAGGCTGCAGTGAACTATGATTGTACCACTGTACTCCACCCTGGGCAACAGAGAGACATCCTGACTCTAAAAAAAATCACAAAAGCAAAAGCAAATTATTGGTTGCCAGGAGTTGCTAGAAGGGAAGGAAGAACAGGCATTAACAAAGGATTTTTGGAGCAGTGAAACTTCTGTCTAATGCTACAATGGTATACGGTCATGTGCTCCATGTTCTGGTCAATGATGAACCACATATACAACAGTGGTCTCATGAGATTATAATGAAGCTCAAAAATTCTGATTGCCTACTGACGTTATAGCTACTGCAACACAGAACAACTCATTACTTTGTGGTGATGCTGGTGTAAATAAGCTTACTGCACTGCCAGTCATATAAAAGTACAGCACCTACAATTATGTATGGTACATAATTATTTGATAATAAATGACCGTTACTCATTTATCTCTTTCCTGTGTTATACATTTTATCTTTACTTGTATATCCTTTTACCTGTAAAAAAAAAGTTAACTGGGCCAGGCATGGTGGCTCACATCTGTAATCCCAGCACTTTGGGAGGCTGAGGCAGGTGGATCATGAGGTCAAGAGATCGAGACCATCCTGGCCAACATGGTGAAACCTCATCTCTACCAAAAATACAAAAATTAGCTCAGCGTGGTGGCTCGTGCCTGTAGTCCCAGCTACTTGGAAGGCTGAGGCAGGAGAATCGCTTGAACTCAGGAGGCGGAGGTTGCAGTGAGCCAAGATCAAGCCACTGCACTCCAGCCTGGTGAGAGTGAGACTCTGTAAAACAGTCTCAACGGGTCCTTCAGGAGTATTCCAAAAGGCACTGTTCTCATTGGAGATGAAAACTCCATGCATGTTACTGCCTCTGAAGATCTTTCAGTGGGACAATGTAGAGGTGGAAGACAGTGATGATCCTGAACCTGTGCAGGCCTAGGCTAATATGATATGTGTCTTAGTTTTTAACTAACTTACAAGTAATTTTTAAAAACTAAGAATTTAAAAAATAAGCTTATAGAATAAAGATATAAAGAAAGAAAATATTTTATACAGCTGTACAATGTGTTTGTGTTTTAAACTACATTACAGGAGTAGAAAGTTTAAAAAATTAAGTTATAGGAAGCTAAGTTTAATTTATTATTTGAGAACAAAAAATTTTTTAATAAATTTAGTGCAGCCCAAGTGTTGAGTGCTGATGAAGTCTAGAGCAGTATAATGTCCTAGGCCTCACATTCACTCACCACTCACTGACTCACCCAGCGCAACTTCTAGTCCTGGAAGCTCCATTCATGATAAATGCCTTATATAGATGTACCATTTAAAATCTTTCACACCGTATTTTTCCCATACCTTTTCTGTGTTTAGATACACAAATACTATTGTATAACAACAGCCTACAGTATTCAGTACAGTAACATGCTGTACAGGTTTGCAGCATAGGAACAACAGACTATACCATATTGCCTAGATGTGTAGTAGGCTATGCCATCTAGATTTGTGGAAGTACGCTCTATCATGTTTGCACAACAAAACTGCCTAATGAGGAATTTCTCAGAACATACCCATCTTTAAGCAATACATGACTATATACATGTCACTATACATTTGTCAAAATAGTGAACCCTAATGTAAACATGTAGACTTCGGGTGATAACTAATGAGCCAGATGTACTGCTCTGGTGCAGATGCTGATACTGGGGGAGGCTGTGCATGTGAGGACAGAGGGTATACTGTACTTTCTGATCAGTTTTGTTGTGAATCCAAAATTGCTCTAAAACACAGCTTATTAAATGAAAATACCTCTCCTTTGTATGTAGTTATGATTTTCTATTCTTTCACTGCTACTGTTTTTAATCCAAGGAATACTGAAGAATACATATAGAAAGCTCCCTGTAAACAAAGTTATATAGTCTTTTAAATAAAAATGAAACAAAAGGATGTAACCCAATTTCAAGTACTGTAAACCATTAAATGTAGCTACTTATTTCAAACTTACTTTGAAATCTGACACTACTAATAAAAAGGGGTTGGGGTGCCCCAGGGAGCATGCCAGGGCCTATTGTTTCTGTCATTAACAGAAAGGATGTGGAAAAACTGTGCTTATAGAGTCACTTCTGCCAAATCCTGCTCACGATATTAGCAAACTGATAAGCTCTGGTTCTGTATATCATTATTTATTAAAAGCTTACTTTGCATAAGAAGAGGAACCACAGGCTCTTGTCAGGATTTGGAATGGATAGAGTTCTAGGGACTGTATGATGCTAAAAGCCACAGCCTAATGGCTGCTACAGAATAGTTTTAAAAATATGAATGGTTGGTTCACTGCCGTAATTTAGCTTTGCTGTGGTGTTAAAGGCCAGCAGATGAGAAAATGAATACTACCTTCCTTCGTAATACCGTTTCAGGGGAATCCTAAGAATAAAAACAAACATGAGTATCATCACCTTAGAAAATGATGCAAAAAAAATACAGCCAAAGAGTTTAATGGCTAGATTAGAAATATCTTAAAATTCAACTTCAGGGGTAATAAAAGAACCATGTTTCCTGCTCTTTACTAACTGTTCTATCTTCCAGCTGCTTTCTGCTCTGAACATAAAAGGTTCTTTAATGGAAAAACCTATGTCATTCAATTCACTTCTGCTTAAAGAGGACAGCATGATACAGATGGTAGCCCTCTTTATTTTTCATTCCAATATTTGTCAATATCAACTCTTCTTCTTCTCCTGTTTGTAAAATCAAAAGCCTCAGCTCATATCTGACTCTGGTGATTTACATTCAATTCCATAAAGAGCTAACAAAAAAGGATGAAAACAAAGAACAGATTAGTCATACTTTCAGGTCCATTTACAAATCCTTATCAGCTAATGTGCTGATGTCATATTAATGGTTAAGTAGTTATTTTGGAAAGCTAAATATTTCAGATAAAAGCCTTTCAAAAAGAAAGAGTGCTTGCTTAGATGAACTCCGTGGAAATAAAAACCACATGAAGAAATTACTGACAAAATACTGAAGAAAGAAGTGAAAGGAACATTTAAAAGATGACTGTTCGAGGCAATGAAGCCTTCACAGCTGAACTGTAGATTTCAGAGATTTTACAAATCTCATTTTAATATCCATACTGGATCTATGATAGAAAACAACTGTTCAAAATTCAATCATCAAGTAATCTTACTTTCTAGTAAATTGAAGACAGGGCCTCAAGTAAAATGATCTTCAAGGTAAGGAGTTTTTGTTTATCTTGTCAAATTAAAATAATAAACAATAGTTGAAGAAATTCTAAATTGATAAGAGATCAAGTTAAAAGCTAACCATAAACAGATGAATTCATCATATACTACAAATTATCCCCAGTTAAAATAATTACCAAATATTTCACATATAGGCAGAATTGATCTCAATTCTACATTTTGTTCTTAAGCAGAAGCGTTTGTCTTCAAAGCTAATACTTATACTAAGGATTATAGAAATTTTCAACTCAATGCAATTAGAAACACTGCAATCTCTAGCACAGTCATTTAGAGAATGAGCAAGTGAAATGTCTGCTGCTCATTCTCTCAAAGGAAAAAAATCACTATATTTTCCTTGTGCTTTTACATGACTGCTCTTCCAAAAGCAGCATGTACTCCACTATTTCTGCAATTTTAACCTCAATTAGGAGGCACAGAATTACTTTAAAGAGTGATTATACTTAAAGATCCAAAAGAAAAATATACCAATTTTACACAAAACTATGAATATCTAAAAAATTAGAGTATATTTTGTCAACTTAAATGTTACATATAATTTTAGTCAGAAAATTAAGCTACATGTAGAAAGTGTAAGTCAAATTAAAAAAAAAAAAAATCCCGGGCCGGGCGCGGTGGCTCACGCCTGTAATCTCAGCACTTTGGGAGGCCGAGGCAGGTGGATCACGAGGTCAAGAGATCGAGACCATCCTGGTCAACATGGTGAAACCCCATCTCTACTAAAAATACAAAAAATTAGCTGGGCGTGGTGGCACGTGCCTGTAATCCCAGCTACTCAGGAGGCTGAGGCAGGAGAATTGCCTGAACCCAGGAGGCAGAGGTTGCGGTGAGCCGAGATTGCGCCACTGCACTCCAGCCTGGGTAACAAGAGCGAAACTCCGTCTCAAAAAAAAAAAAAAGAAAAGAAAAAAAAATCCCTTTCCTGTTATTCACAGTGAAATGAAAAACAAATTGTAAACTTTTTAGCCTGCAATTAATAAAATTGAAAAAAGGTTTATGAAGTGCAAAAATGAACAAATATATCTACTATTTAGCTATCCTGCTTTACTTTACCTACAAGTAGAATATATGTTACTGTGTCTGTTTTGAAAAACATATTTAAACTATCATACCTGAATTACTTTGTCTACCTTCAAGTCTTCAAGAGACGGATAGAGAGACATTTTTGCTGGATTCTTCTAAAAAAAAAAAGTTATATTACTCTGATGTCACAGAAATTAAAACAACATTTAAATTGCAAAGCATATTTAAAAATAGGAATATATAGGCTATACCAAAAGTTAGCTGATACTTAACAATTACCAAACTACCCTTCCTTCCCCTAATATTATTACTGAGCTATATCCATCACAGATTTAAAAATTCTTTTCAAGTAAAAGTCCCTTCATTTACAAATTCAGAAAATCAAACAGAACAGTTATGTGACTTACTCCTAACTTAGACAAGTACTTGCAACTTAGCCAGGACTAGGAAACTACCCTTAGTACAATGCCCTTGGGCATTACACAGCTACATTTCCTTCTAACAATAAAAGCCTAAAAGCAGATCATATGCAGTATCAACACATGAAACCTCTATCGCTAAGAAAACTGTATGCATACATACATGTATTTAGAAGAAACTATACCAACTACTAACAGATTTATCTTCAGAAGACAGATGGTAATGGAATGAGGAATAAGAGGGAAATTTTTACTTTTCATTTAATAATACTTCTATATTAAGTAGAAGTATTTTTTTATTATCATAAATTGCTTTTTGTAATAATTTAAAACACAATTCTCTAAATGTGTTATATGAATACATATTTTAAATTTTATTTAGCTGTTTTGAGATGAGTAACTTTCACTCAACCCAATAAAACAGAATATATGCTAAACTGGTATACAGTTTACAAGATTCTTGATTCAGGTATCAATTTATTACCTCCCATTTCCAAATCCACTTCTTATTGCTTTCTCTCCCAAAATGGAGCTGAGCCCTTTCAATATTGCTCTGTTGCCAGCTGGCATGATGTTAAGCCTTGTCAGTAGAGGCAATTAGAGGTAACTTGGAGGAGTAAGAGGTTTTTCTCTTTGTGGTTGCAACGTACTACTCTAGCCAGACTCCTGCAGTGCCTGCTCCTATAGCATCTTGCAAACCGCAGTAAATAGTTTCACAAGCATGCAGATGCTCACCCCAGCACTGTTGAGTAACTTTGCAGCAGAATGCCACCATCAAGGAATCTCCCCAAGCAGCTTTCTCAACCCCTTCACGTGGCTTCTGCAGCAAATTCCAAGGTTCAGCATGCCAGAGGGAGAATTTCAGGGAAGTTAAACAGGGTATCTGGCAACTTCACCAACTGCCAGTGACATCTGTCCCCTCTTCAGCCAGACCTGGATCAGCCCCAGTAGGGGAGCAGCCCTGGAGTTAGCAGCTGCTTATTAAGTCTGCTCTTACAGTATTTTTCAAAGTTGTCTTTACTTCTAATGAGTCAATCTCTACTTCTTCAACCATCTTATAACTAATAATTCTGTGTATTAGACCTCTACTGTTAAAATCACTATATGGTCTCTGTCTCCTAGTTGGACAGTATATAATAGTTCCTTTTTAAATTAATATAATTCACACATTCTAAAATACAGCCTTTCAAAGTATACAATGCAATGGTTTTTAGTATATTCACAGACTTCTACAATCATCTCCACTATCTAATCTTTGAATATTTCTGCCCTCCCCAAAAGAAATCTCATGCCTTCCCCATTCTACCCTCCTTCCAGCTCCAGGCAACCACACATACACTTCCCGCCTCTGGATTTACCTATTCTGGATACTTAATGTAGAATCTTAGAAAATGTGGCCTTCTGGCCAGGTGCGGTGGCTAACCCCTGTAATCCCAGCACTTTAGGAGACCAAGGCAGGCGAATCACCTGAGGTCGGGAGTTTGAGACCAGCCTGACCAACATGATGAAACCCCATCTCTAAAAACAAAACGACGACAGCCGGGTGTGGTGGCTCACGCCTGTAATCCAAACACTTTGGAGGCCAAGGTGGGTGGATCACCTGAGGTCAGGAGTTCAAGACCAGCCTGACCAACATGGTGAAACCCCCTCTTTAAAAAACAAACAAACAAACAACAACAACAACAACAACAAATATGTGGCTTTCTGCATCTGACTTTATTCACATATGCTCAAGGTTCATCTGCTGGAGCATGTATCAGTATTTCATTTATTTTTATAGCTGAATAATATTCCATTGTATGTATACCACCTTGTATTTATGCATTCATCAGCTGATGACATTTGGGTTATATGCACTTTTTGACTATTATGAATAATGCTGCTATAAATGCTAATGAGTATTTGCATTGTTAGTAAATAATATGTAAGTTTACATACTTTTTTCAATAAATGCACCTTTAATTCTCTTAGAATATAGTTAAGCATGCAACTGCTGGGTCATATGGTAACTCTAATACCATCCCCTTGATGATTACAGGATTCAACATATGAATGGAGGGACAGGGTCACAAACATTCAGACCACAGCATAGACCACTATCATACATGATTTACAAATACTTATTCTGTAGGTTGTCTTTTCATTTTTTCACAGTACACTTTGCAATATAAAGTTTTTAGTTTTGACAAAGTTGAATCTGTATTTCTTCTTGGTTGCTTATGCTTTAGATATAACATCTAAGAGACTATTGCCCAACTCAAGGTCATGAAGAATTACCCTTATGTTTTCTTCTAAAAATTTTATGTCTTTAGTTCTTGCATTTATATGTTTGATTTATTTTGTTAATTTTGTACATGATGTGTGGTATTTGATATAAATATGGTCACCCCTACTCTTTTTTGGTTACCATTTGCATGGAGTATCTTTTTCCAACCTTTTACTTTCAGCATGTGTCCTTAAATCTAAAGAGTGTCTCCTATAAACTGGGTATAGCTGGCTCTTGGTTTTCTTTTCTTAATCCATTCAGCCCCTCTATGTCTTTTGACTGGAGAGTTTAGTACATTTACAGTTAAAGTTATTACTGATAGGGAAGGACTTACAATTGACATTTTGTTATTGATTTTCTTTCTTGAAGCTTTTTTGTCCTTCCTTTCCTCTCTTGCCATCATGCTTGTTGTTTCAGAGTTTTTAATAGATATGCTTTGATTCCTTTCTTTTTTGTATTTTCTATGGGTATTTTCTTTGTGGTTACCATGGAGCTTACATGAAACATCTTATAATAAACCTATTTTAAACTGATAACTTCAACTGCATACAATATTGCTTCTTCTCATCCACCCCCATACTGCATTACTGTCACAAATTACATCTTTTTTGCTGTGTATCCATTAACATTTTTATTTTTTAATTTTTTAGAGACAGGGTCTTGCTATGTTGCCCAGGCTGGAGTGCAAGGGCTATTCACAGGTGCAATACCAGTACTGATCAGCACGGGAGTTTTGACCTGCTCCGTTTCTGACCTGGGCTGGTTCACCCCTCCTTAGGCAACCTGGTGGTTCCCTGCTCCCGGGAGGTCACCATATTGATGCTGAACTTAGTGCAGACACCCTATCGGCATAGCGCACTACAGCCCAGAACTCCTGGGCTCAAGTGATCCTCCAGCCTCAGCCTCTAGAGTAGCTGGGACTATAGGCATGCGCCACCATGCCCGGATCCATTAACATTTTTATAGTTATAGGCACTTATACTTTTGTCTTAGATTTATGTGTCAGACATAAATGTGATTTACTCATCACCATTAGAATATGCAAATCTATATATGTCCATAGCTTTATCATTTCGTTTTAAACTTTCATGTTGAACATCCTTTTGTTTACATTTAATAGACTCCATCAGCATTCAGATACAGTGGTGATGAACTCTCTCAGATTTTACTTATTTCTTATTGAGAATCTTATTTCTCTTTTACTTTTGAAGGAAAGTTTTGCCAGATACAGTACCTTGCTGGCAGCTTTTCTTCCAGCAGTTTGACTATATCATCCCACTCCTTTCTGACCTCCAAGGTTTCTGCTAAGAAATCTACTTATAGTCCTACAGGATCTCCTTTGTACATGACAAGTTGTTCTCTTCCTGCTGCTTTCAAAATTATTTGACTTTGACAATTTGATTATGGTGTGGTTCCATGTAGATGTCTTTGGATTGTTCTACCTTGGAGTCCCTTGGGCTTCTTGAATCTGGATGTCTACTACCTTCCTCAGATTTGGGAAGTTTTGGGCATTATTTCTTCAAATGCTCCTTTCTTTTTCCAACATATGGAACTTCCATACAATCTGTATTGATACAACTGATGCTGTCCCATTAGTACTCTAGGCTGTCTTCATTCTTTTTTTATTCTTTTTATTTTTGTTTCTCTGACTGGAAAATTTCAAATGACTGGCTTCAATTTCATTAATTCTTCTCCTTGAAAAACACTGCTGCTAAATCCCTCTAGTAAATCTATCAATTTAGTCAAAGAAGCATATTGCATGTGTTACAACATTTGTTTGGTTTCTTTTTACATTTTCAATCTCTTTGTTGATATCATTTTGTTCGTGCAGCATTTTCCTCGGGTCACTGAGCATCTTTACAGTGGTTAATCTGAATTCCTTCTGAGATAATCAAGATATATCTGTTTCTTTAAAGTTGGTTCCTGGATATTTTGACCCTTTGATTGTGCCATGTTTCCCTGTTTCTTTGTGTGCCTTTTAACATCATGTTGGAATCCAAGCATTTGAAAAAATATCACCTCTCCCAGACTTTGTGAACTGGCTCTATACAGAAAAAGATCTCACTGATCAGCCTGACTAGAGATTCTGCACACCTTTTGAACCTTTCCTGAGGATGCTTCTTTTCGACTAGTGTGTATAAATTCTCAAGATGAACTTGTTGGTTTCCTTTTTCAGGATCTCATAATCTTTTGCTTCCTGTGGTATCTGTCTATCGTACTTCAGGTTCTCTGGAGCTGCTGCAAGCCACCCAGCCTTTTGTTTTAAGAGGCCTCCAACCTGGTGCCCTTTCCTGTCAGTGGGTTTTTAGAGTATGCCCACTCCTGCCTGTACTCCAAGTCAGGTACCAGTCCCTTAGGTAGCTCTCTGAAGTGCTGGAATGTAAGACACATACTCCACTATTTTCTCCCCAAGACTTTTCATGCCACACCTAGGGAGAGGCTGCTGAGCTGTACCATTCTCTGTCTGCTCTACCATGGGTCCTCTAGAGCAGCAACAAGTTTTACAGCTCTCTTGGTCTCAGTGGCTCCCGGGCACCTGGATACACCAGCTCCTGTCAGCTTTCCAAGATAAGCAAGACAGAAGCCAGTCCCTCAGTCCACTGAAAAATTGAAACACTGGACACACATTCCAACTTTTTTGTCTCCTCAAGGAGAAGCCAGGAGTTGAGAATTTTCTCCTGCTGGTTTCATGCTGAGGGAGGGGGAGGGACGATGGTGAGTGCATGCTAATCTAAACTGTCAACTTTGTTTTTAATGACCCTGAAACCTGGTGCCCTTTCCTGTCAGAGCTTATATTCAGGCAAAATAAAAACCAGTCCCTTGGGCAGACCTTTGAAAAATCTGAATTTCAAACGTATGTTTCAGTGTTCTCTTTCCCTCCCCAGGGAAAAGCCAGGAGTCTGGAGTTTCCTCTCGCTCATGCCATGCTGAGCCAGGGGAATGAACCATGGTAAGCAAGTAGGATGAATTTTCCTACCATCTTGGATGCAGCTGGTTTATTGCTCGCCTAGAATGCAGGAGTCTCTTAACTAGTTTCTGGATTTCTCACAAAGAGATCTGGGGTGTGTATTGTTATTGAATCAGTATCTCTGTGGGGAGAAGAAACATGTGGGCTTTCTATTGCACCTTCTTGCTGGCATTACCCTTCTTTTATCTGTTTCTTGCCTAATTTCTCTGGCTATAATCTCCAGTTCAATGCTGAATAGTAGTGGCCTGGTACAGTCCTTAAGGAAAAAACAATCTAGTTTTGTGGAGGGCAAAAAAGGACATTCTTGAGAGAGCATTATTAAATATGATTTAATTGTATTAATCCAGGAGAACAAAGTGAATTACCTTCTTTGGGTTCAAAGGCTCAATTTCCTAGCAGCCTTTCCCTTAAACACATTTTTTTGCCTTAAACGTTCAACCATTCTATCAATATAAACAAAATGCATATGATATATAATAAATGAAATGCATATGATACATAATATACAAAATGCAAAGCAAGTTGCAATATCAACAACCAAAATGCACTGAAAAGAATGTTACCTGGCCATCTAATACTATTTCTGTTTTTGATTTCTTTTTTTGATTGTTACTGGCTAACTTCAAAATCCCATTGTATCTTGAAAAATGAAGTGTTTTCCTAACTTTTCTCCCCATAGATGTTTCTCTTCAAACAAATATTAACTGAAATTGTCTGAACAATTCTTGAGTTAATTCACACCCATCAACTCAAACCTAGAAGAGAAATGGACTTTCAATTTTTTTTAAAATAACAAATATTACCCTAATTTACACTTCCATAAAAAGTAAGTTTCAAGTTTAAGTGTATTGATCTTAATTAACTCTCACTATTCTTCTAAATCACAAAGTATTCCTCAATTTTACTTTCTTGACCCATTTCATTAAATTTATTTCCAAGTAATAAAATGTTGTAGCTGCAAACCACTGACTATTCATCACTAGGTCACATGCTTCCATGCCTGCATATTTTTGCAAAAGGTGTATCCTCTTCCAGGAATGTTCTTCCAGGACTTCTCTAGCGATCAAAATCCTAGTTAGCCTTGAAGCCCAGGTCAAGTGCCACTTCTTCAAAAACGGTGCCTTTTATGGCTTCAGTTGGATATTATTTGTTCCTTTCAATTTCTCTCAACTCTGCCTTAGGTTATAGGTAGTACATGTTTATCTCCATTACTTGATGGCAGAACTCACATTTAATATATTTACACAGCATAAACGCTTTATCCTCATCCTCAAAGATATCAAATGTAGCTGGGCACAGGGGCTCATGCCTGTAATCTCAACAGTTTGGGAGAACAAGGTGGGTGGATCACTTAAGCCCAAGAGTTTGTAACCAGCTTGGGCAATACAGAAAAACCCCATCTCTACAAAAAATACAAAAAACTAGCTAGGCACAGTGGCACACGCCTGTAGCTACTCAGGATGCTGAGGTGGGAGGATCACCTAAGCCCAGGAAGTTGAGGCTGCAGTGAGCTGTCGTCACATCACCACACTCTAACCTGGGTGACAGACTGAGACCCTGTCTCACCAATAAAAAAAAAAATTAAAAAAAGAAGATATCAAATGTTAATATTTTGATAAATATTATAAAAATAACAGTAAATAAGATATCTTAAACACTTATTGAAAAGATCAAAATATTCTAGGGCAAGTCTATACTTTTGAACCTAACAGTGTACAAAGCCTTCTAGAAAAATGATAAATGCTTTATTTTTCTGAAGGGCTCCATTAAGTCACCTGTATATTATATTTAAATGTAATGGGAACTCTCAGAAACACAGCCTTTTTGCAAGAACTGCGAAGCTAACTCTGAGAACTTCTAATTGTGGCTGGAATTTCATAATGACCAATAATGAGGTTTAAGAGGATTCTGAAAGTAACTACTGCATCAGTGTAAGAATCTCATTTTACCTTACTTGCAACTCTTATCACACACTATTATTGTACCGACTAAACTACAGAATTTTGTTTCTAGGATTTCCTTTGAGCTGAGTAATCACTAACAGGATAAAACTCCCACAACTACTCTGATAGAGTTTAATCAAACCTTCCTGATCACTACAGCTTTTTTCCACTGGCCTATTTCCTTGGAAAGAAATGGTACTGCCCGCATACCCTTTGACCAGGTCTGGCCCATGCTATGTTACTTGCAATCTCTGTGACTCATGCCTTATGAAAGGCCCCTAAACCCAATGTATCCCAGGCCTCAGAAATAACTCCCAAATGGGATTATTAAGAGATCTTTTAGTGGTTGGGATAGTTTCAGGGCTTATTCAGAACACCAAAAGACTGACTATGTATGTACGCATGCATGTATGTACGTATCTATCATCTATTTATCTATATTGTCTACCTCAGTACCAAGTTTCTCACTTGTCCCTCAACCCCCTCAGGGCAATATTAGAGTAACCTCCTTGAAGTCTTTAAATATGTGCACAGAACAAAGGCCCTCAACTTAAATACTGTATGTGATATTTTGGAATTCTAGTTTATTTGCTCTCTGGATACAATATTCTGATTAATGAAGTAGGAAACACTAGCAAAGTTTTCCAAATACTATCACCTAGAATGGAACTATTCATCATTTTCTGAGTTATTAACCTCGCCTCTTCTCAAACCACCAACTACAACTGGCCTCCCTTTAAAATGACGTGTGATTGTTTAAGGTGAAATATGTTTATTTGCTTGTTTTAATCTAAGCTATTAAAACAGGAGTTCCCAACCCCCAGACCAAGGACCAATACCAGTCGGTGGCCCATTAGGAAACAGGCCACACACAGCAGGAGCTGAGTGGCAGGTGAACCAGTATTACCACCTGAGCTCTACCTCAAGTCAGATCAGTGGCAGCATTAGATTCTCATAGGAGCAGGAACGCTATAGTGATCTCAGTTAAACGCTCCTTGTGAAATAGTTTCATCCTGAAACTATCCCCCGATCCTGTCTGTGGAAAAACTGTCTTCCATGAAACCAGTCCCTCGTGCCAAAAATGTCGGGAATCACTGTATTAAAAACATTTTGGAAAAATAAAAATTTAGGACTACAGAATCACTGATTTTTAAAAAATATTACATGACAGTTGAGCAAAGTTGAATTCAAAGATGTTGCTTATTTCAACTATCCATATGTTCAAAACCAGGAAAATCTGGAATACTAATTTGTGTTTCTTTTGTTGAAGCTGTTATTAAAATTTCTAGTAAAGTTGTGTTGCATTATCTCTTTATTTTCACTTATGCGAACTATTCATAAAATACATGAAAAATGTAAAAAATAAAAATAAAGTATCAGGCCAGGAACCGTGGCTCATGCCTGTAATCCTAGCACTTTAGGAGGCCGAGGCAGGAGGACTGCTTGAACCCAGGAGTTTGAGACCAGCCTGAGCAACACAGCAAGATTCCATCTCTAAAAAAAGAAAATAAAAAGTAAAAAATGAAAAAATAACATGTCCATTGGACCCAGATGGTAAGCATTCCAGATAGCTCATACATGGGGTCTAGAAACACAATTTTATATATCCTAAGCAGTCTTCCAGAGCAATGTTCTCAATCTGGCTAATCATCAGAGCCAAATTACTGGAGGCTCTAGTTATTATAAAAACAGCTTCCTGGGCCGGGCACGGTGGCTCACGCCTGCAATCCCAGCACTTTGGAAGGCCAAGGCAGGCGGATCACGAGGTCAAGAGATCAAGACCATCTTGGCCATCGTGAAACCCCGTCTCTACTAAAAATACAAAAAAATTAGTAGGGCGTGGTGGCACGGGCCTGTGGTCCAAGCTACTCGGGAGGCTGAGGCGGAAGAATCGCTTGAACCCAGGAGACGGAGGTTGCAGTGAGCCAAGATTTCACCACTGCACTCCAGCCTGGCAACAGAGCAAGACTCCATCTCAAAAACAAAACAAAACAAAACAAAAAAACAGCTTCCTGGACAGATACAATTTCATGGAAGGACTTAGGTACTCTTCTTTT
This sequence comes from Aotus nancymaae, assembly GCF_030222135.1. NCBI lineage: Eukaryota > Metazoa > Chordata > Mammalia > Primates > Aotidae > Aotus > Aotus nancymaae. The sequence goes on along the minus strand of NW_026988450.1, from coordinate 9,872,377 downwards.
TAATAAATATCCTGGGGGTTTCTGATGATCAGTCATTAAGAAGTATGCCCATATAAAGTCCACTCTAAATAGAATAATTAATTCTTACCCCTAGGATTCTATTTCTCAGCTACTGAACTGGCAAAAATCCAAAGTTTGACAACACTCTCCAATGGCAAGTCTTTGAGAAACACTCATACACTAGTAGTGGTAGCGTAAACTAGTACAATTCCCATGGGGAATGAGTTTGCAGTAGCTTACTAAAATTCTAAATTCAAATATTCTCCAACTCTGCAGTATCACTTCAAGACCTGACGTGTACAAATACATGTGCACAAAGGAAGCAACATATGTAAAAGTTTATTCACTGCAGCACTGACTGTAACAGCAAAAGACTTGAAAGCTATATATGCTGATATTAGAAAAGTTCCAAAATATTATCACTAACTGGAAAAATAAGAGCAAAATGTGGAGCAGTATATAAAATGTTAACGTTTATGTTAAAAGAAAGGAGACAAATGTAGCTTGTATGTTTGCCTGTGTAGATATAACTTTCCTGGATGAATACCTAAGAAATTTAAAACAGCTGGCTGCCTGCCAGAAGGTGACTTGATACTATATACCTTTGTATGCTGCTTAAATTTTGAGACATGTGATCGTTTACCTACTCAAAGACAATATTTACAAAAGATGGTGGCAGCACTTGAAAACAAAATTAATAAATGCTAACATAACTATTACTAAGTGTAGAAAGTATTTTAAAGTTGTTTGGGGAGCTTTTCTTTTTTGTAGTCTCTTGGCATTCAATACCCATAAAAAGTACCCAAATCTGGCAACAGGAAAAATAGTTGTGCCACGCTCATTTTAAGAAACTAATTAATTAAACAGTACATTTAACTGGCAACCATTAGCAAATTCTCCCCCTTTTATGACTTTTACATCTTTTCCTATAATGCCCAAAACTAAAAGTTAATGTCTCTGAAGTTAAATTTAGTTTATAATGGAGTGACTAAACAAGCGGATGTTAGAGTTTGGTAAACCGAGTGTAGTACGTAATGGAAAAAATAACCGTAAATGTGTATGCGGTTATACAGAATAGATAATCCTAGAAACTCCTTTCAAAAATGAGCACATTCGAAGACTCCATGACTCAATAATCCCACTTTGATAAAAGTAAAAACTTTCCACATCGATGTCTTCCCTTTCCCATCATTACAAGGAAATTCTGAAAGGAAAGCTCTGAGTCATCAGATCTCAGGAGTATTTCCTTCTAAACATACTCTACTGGAAACGTTTCTCCCTCAGGTCCAACTGCACCAGGAAAAAGCTCAGAGCGAACAACCTCTCCCCACCCCCTTCCAAAAAAGTCAAGGTTTCGCCCACTAAACACCTCCTTCCTGCTTTCAAATCCAGGACGTTCCGAATAACCCAAAAGGAAGTACAGCCCAAGAAACGCGGGGAGACAGGACGTTCCAAATAACCCCAAAGGAAGCACAGCCCAAGAAACGCGGGGAGAAACCGTGGCCAGAGGCTCTTTCTTTATTTGTCTCGAGATCTTATCGAGAACAACAAGGATCGAGAGACGGTCCCAGGAAGAATCCCAGGGCTGGGGCCGCGGCTGCCGGCGTTCACCCGGCCGTACCTCGGGGCTCTGCCCACCCCACCCCAGCCCCAGCCCCAGCCCCAGCCCCAGCCCCAGCCCCAGCCCGGATAGGAGCTCGAAACCCGCGGGGTCACGGCAGGCAGAGGGCGCTGCTCCCGCAAATTTGCCCCGCAGCCAGCACGGCGCAGGGAAGGGCGCGGAGCCCCCTGAGGAGAGGGCGTCGCCGCCGCCTCCCGAAAACGGCTGCGACCAGGACGCTCTCGGTTAAGAGGCCCGGGGAGCCTCACGCCTCTGCCCCACGTCCCCGCGCCCGGGACCCGGCACCGGCGTCCCTCTTGCCCCCTTTTGGCCTCTCACCTAGCTTACAGGGACTCACTCGCGGTCGCCGCCTCCGGTCACTGGCACGGACTTCTGAGGCCCGAGGGTAACACAGCGGCGAGAGCCCGAGGACCGCCCCCGAGGCGCGTCACGGCACCGCCCCCGCCTTCCTCCCGCGCAGGCGCACGGCCCCGGGTCAGGTGATCCCGTCCCCTAGGTAACGGGGCGGCGGGAGTAAAGGGGCCTGGGCGTGGGTCGTTCCTGCAGCTACCGGTATCTGGTAATGTAGGGCCGTGCACGTTGCCCGCTGTGCCAACCGGCCGCTGCCCCGCGGTTATTCTCCCCTTTTTCGCTCTTCTGGCAGTTCGTGCCCGCTGACCCCGTGCCACCCACTCACTACTGTGTGTATCACAGCTCACGGTCGCTTGGTTCTGGTCGCCTACAATTCAAACAGGTATCGGGAGCCCATGCTCCCTCTTGGGATGCCTTCGACTTCCACCACTGCTGTCCTAGCCTCACTCTCCTCTTGCTGTACCTCTCCATCATAGGCTCAGAAATGTTCCTCTCACTCACTACCGCTTCTCAACTCCTGCCTTATTTTTCTGTTTGAAATTTGGGGGGTAGGAGGGGAAGTTATTACTCTTTGTCCGCCTGAGCTGATATTCCTTCGCTGTTGAGAATTCTGTGTGGTGCTGCGCAAAAGTAATTACTGTTTCCCAATACAAAAACATAATGATAATTTCTTGAGGGCTGATGATATGCCAGCCATAGCTCTACGAACTTCATGTATAGTCTTATTTAGTCTTCACATCAGTCTATAAAATAAATACAACATCGCATTACAGACAAAGAAACTGAGGCACAGTTTACCCAAGAATAATCATAGTTACCATGGGAATACTGTACGGTGCTTGACAAAATAGCATTTACAAGCAGTTTATTTATAGCTAAATTAGTGCCACAATAATATCTGGCAAAACTAATAAAAAATCTGAGGGTAAAAGAGGTGACAATTAAAGAGGAAAACTTTGCCCTCAGTAAGGTTATATGTAGTTAGGCTGATGAAAATGGACGTTTAAAAATAATTACAAGGTAGATTGGGAATGAGAAAATAAAACTTTTTGTTTTCAGATGAGATGGTTATCTAACATAGAAAATCCAGGAAAATTGACACCCCTCCCCTAAAAAATAGAATGAAAAGCAGTTATAGTAAGGTTGCATGAGCAAGTTTAAAACAAGCTGATCCTAAGCCAAAATGCTTGGGACCAGAAATGTTTCCGATTTTGGATTTTTTTGGCTTTTATGAAATTTGCATTATATAATTACAGCTTTACCATCCCTACTCCAAAAACCAAAATGGTCCAGTGAGCCATTTCCCTTGGTCCTCATGTCAACAGTCAAAAAGCTTCATATTTTAGAGCAGTTAATATTTTGGATTTCTTCACTGACATTAGCACCGAAATAAAATGAAATACTTAGGTATAAATCTAACAAAATATGTTAAAGATTTATACCAGAAAAACTACAAAGTTCTAATGAAAAAAGTCAAAAAAGGTATAAATACATCTAAAGATATTCCATTTTCATAGATAGGAGCACTTGATATTTAACTGGCAGTTCTGCCCAACTTGATCTATAGATTTGATACAATCTCAGTCAAAATCCCAGCAAGTTATTTTGTGGATATCAATTGATTCTAAAGTTTATATAGAAAAATCAAAGTTCCAGAAGTGCCAAACCAATACCAAAGGAGAGTAGCAAAGTCAGAGTCCAACAGTGCCTTAGTTCAGGCTACTCTAACAAATTGCCGTAGATGGGGTGGCTTAAACAACAGAAATTTATTTCTCAGATTTCTGAAGTCTGGGAAGCCCAAAATCAAGTGGCTGGCAGATCTGGAATCTGGTGAGGGCTCACTTGTGGGTGTGCAGATGGCAGTCTTCCCCTTGTATTCCCACATGGCAGAAAACAGAGAGAGAGAGAGAGAAAGCAAATTCTCTCCTATCTATTCTTATTAGGGCATTAATTTAATTACGAGGGCTCAACTCTCATGAGCTAATTATCTCTCAAAAACGTTGGGTCTAAATACCATCACATTGGAGATTAGGCCTCAACATGTAAATTTTGGAGGCACACAAACATTCAGTCCATAGAAGTACTCAACTTCAAAATTTACTATAAAGCTGTAGTAATCAAGAGAGCGTGGTATTATCAAAAGAATAGACAAATAGATCAATGGAGCAGAATACAAAGCACAGAACTTGACCCAAACAGATACATTCAACAGATCTTTGACAAAGTAGCAAAGGACAGTCTTCCCAATAAATGGTGCCGGAACAACTGGACTTCCACATGTAAAAAAAAAAAAAAAAGAATCTAGACATAGACCTGACACCTTTCACAAAAGTTAACTATAAATGGATCATAGACTTAAATTTAAAAGGAGAACTATAAAACTTCCAGAAGATAACATAGGAGAAAATATAGGTGAACTCAGGTTTGGCAAAAAGATTTTAGATAAAACAACAACAGCTCAATCAACAGAAGAAAAAGTTGACAGGTTGGGCTTTACTAAAATGAAAAACTTTTGCTTTGTAAAAGACAATGTCAAGAGAATGAGAAGACAAGCTACAGACTGGGAGAAAATATTTGTAAAAAACATGCCTAATAAAGAATTCAGGCCAAGTGCAATGGCTCACACCTGTAATCCCAGCATTTTGGAAGGCTGAGGTGGAAGGAGAGCTTGAGCCCAGGAGTTTGAAACCAGCCGATGCAACATAGTGAGACCCTATCTCTAAAGAAAAAATAAAATTAGCTGCATGTGGTAGCAGACACCTGTAGTCCCAGCTGCTTGAGAGGCTAAGGTGAGAGGATCACTTGAACCCAGGAGTTTGAGGCCAGCCTGGGCAATTTAGTGGTATTCCATTTCTATTTTATTTAAAAACAAAAACAAAAGAATTTGTATTCAAAATGTGCAAAGCACAGTTAAACCTCAACAATCATAAAACAAGCCAATTAAAAATTGGACAAAAGATCTGAACAGACATTTCACCAAAGAAGATGGACATGGCAAATAAGTATGTGAAAAGAAGCTCAACATCATGTAACATTAGGGAATTGTAAATTAAAACATCAATGGGATACACTTATTAGAATGGCTAAAATCCAAAACGTTGACAATACCAAATGCCAACTAGAGTGATGACTCTCATTCATTGCTGATGGGAATGCAGAATGGTATAGCCACTTTGGAAGACAATTCAGAAGTTTCTTACAAAGCTAAACATAGTCTTGCCATATGAACCATGTATCATGTTCCTAGGTATTTACTCAAATTGGTTGAAAACTTATGTACACATAAAAGCTACACATGAATATTTAAGGAGGCTTTATTCATAATTGCCAAAAATTGGAAACAAACAAGATGTCTTTCAATAGGTTAATGGAGAAACAAACTGTGGTACATCATGCAGTTGAATATTATTCAACAATAAAAAATGAGCTATAAAGCCTTAATAAGACATGGGAAAGTCAGGCGCAGTGGGACTCACCTGTAGTCCCAGCTACTAGAGAGGCTGAGGCAGGAGGGTCACTTGAACCTCAGAGTTCAATACTGCAGTCTATGAATAGACACTGCACTCCAGACTGGACAGCATAGTATAGTAAAACCTCATTTCTAAATTTAAAAAAAAAACAGGAGATTCATAAATGCATTTTTCTAAGTGAAAGAAGCCAGTCTAAAAAGACTGCATACTGTACGGTTCCAACATAATGACATTCTGGAAAAGCCAAAATTACGGAGACAGTAAAAAAGATCAATGGTTGCCAGGGGTTTGGGGGAGATGCAGACGAGTAAGTGAAGCACAGGGGATTTTTATGGTAGTGAAACTATTGTTTAACACTATAATGATTGACACATAACATTATGCAGTTGTCAAAAACCATGGGACAGTATGTGGTATAATAAATAAATTACATACTATATATTTAAGTCTTTGTCTCTGGTTCCTAGTACAGAGATTCAAAAACCCTTGGAATATCTTTAGTGTTAGGAATGTCTTTGTTATGTTAATGAGGTAGTTCATGTCAGGGGAGTGAGGAAGAGGGGCCTTAAAAAGCTTCAGGATGGAAGCTTGTCAGGAGAAACACCAAGAATGTGATTAGAATTAGAACTATGAAAAGAGTAACATGATTAGATTTGCATTTGAAATGATTACTCTGGTTACTGCTCCGAGAATGAATTGGATGTGGGAATAAGTCTGGGATGTGGGGAGTTGTACTAGGAGACTACTGCAGTTGTCCTGATGTGACAATTACAGTGAAGATGGAAAAAAAGAAAACATTTTAAAAAGATTAGGATAAAGAATCAGGCAGACCTTGTGGCTGGTGAAATGTGGATTAATTACAGGGACATGTCTAAAATGAGTACCAGGATTCTGGCATGAGGACATATGTGGATGTTGGCACATTTGCTGAGATGGGGTTCACTAAGATGAGCAGATATTGGAGATGAGAAGATTAGAAGATTGTCTTGGGATTTATTAAATTTGCAATGGCCTGTGAGTTACCAGTTGTGCTAGGCTGAATGATCGTCCCCCTAAAGATGTCCACATCCTAATCAGCAAAACTGTAAATATGTCACCTTATATAGTAAAAGAGTCTTTGCAGATGTGATTAAGTTAAGCATTTTGACCTGAGGTACCTGAAAGAGCAAATGGAAAGGAAGAAATCATCAAACTCATGCACAAATAGTACCAGAGCTGGAGAATGGGTGTCTCCAGGTTGATAGGATGCACTAATTGCCCAGAACAATTAATTTTAAGAAAGACTCACAATAACACATCGCTGTGGTATTTTAGAATATGAGAGACAAGAGAAAACCCTAAAAGTTCCCCAATAGAAGAAACAGGTCACATACCCATGACTGGAAATCTTAATGGCATTGGGCTTCTCAACAGAATTGCTTGAAGCTAGTGGATAATGGAGCAATGCCTTCTGAATTATAAGGGAAAGTTATTTCTAACCCAGAAGTCTAAACTGAGCCAAATACGTCTTTCAAGTATGCTAGAATGAAGACATTTAATCCATATAAGGAATCAAAGTTTACTTCTCATGCTCCCTTTGTTAAGTTAAAGTTGCACTTGCTCCAAAAACATAAGATGACAACAACAAAAAGGAAAAGGAGGTGAGAGGGTTCCTGCAACACTGGGGCACGAGAGAGAGGCAAACAGAGTTACAGAATGTTGTTGAAGAGAAGGCCTGGGATGGCACTTATGTAGAAGGTCCAGAAAGCAGAAATCCAAGTTGGAATTGGATGATAGAGCATCCTAGAAGGAATGTCTCTGGGTCTTAGAAGGAATATCTCTGAAAAAAGTTTTGTGTTTGGTTGGACACAGTGAGGGATTCTCGCTTCTGGTGGAACGTGGGGAAGGGAGGAAATAGGTAAATTGACCAATATGTAATCATAGTACTTTACATGCCTCATTTGTGAATAATATTTATGAAACCATAGTAAGATCAGCATATTAGTAGTGTAGGCCCAAACCATGATCATACTTTAACTATAGATGCTAATTTAGTTATTTTCCAGAATGTGGTGCTTTCTTCAGGACTTTCAGTGGTCTGATGCAAAAATAAATCCACAAATATAAATATACTGTTACCAAAGATATTATTGAGTAAAAAACTCTCTTTAATATTCCATGTTAACCCTAAAGTACAGCATTCTTTATTCAAAATGATATTTCTTAGGTCTCTTCCTGGTTTATAATGTTGCTATGGGTAGGAGTAAAGATGAGAATAATTGCCATATGTTTTTAATAAATTTTCAGAACTGAGAATTTAATCCTTTTTTGAAATAGCAACATAATACTACTATCGTAATTAGCACTAGTGCTCATTCTGAAGATTTTATTTCACTGTAAATGATTTTTTAAAAGTTGATTATTTGCAGGTCACTTGTTCTGTTGAATTATGGAACTTCCTCTTCCTTTTCAAAATCTTAGCCACATGACAAATAAATCAGTCTGCCCTAAACTCCTTATAATATCAGCCTTTGTTCCAGAACACATTTCCCCTCTCAGGGTTTTATGTTCCATCAGCAAGATTATGAACAATGTTTTGTTGACCAGCGAAACCACCACTTAAAACATTCTTCAGCTGACTTTCCTGGAACAAATTTATTTATGTACATTTAGAGGAACTCACCTGAAAGAAAATATGTTCCTAAGAAGAAATATGTAAATCATATTTTGTCAATTTAGTCACCTTCTAAATGTGCTTCTAAAGGTGCTGTCTATTTGAAAAGAACATTGTAGCAAATAATTTTGTAAAGACTAGGCATTTTTGAAAGGTGAATAATTATTCCTTATTTAACATGATTTTTTAACTTTAGATTTAGTATAGCTGGGTATTTAAAATACCCATTTTTGTATAAATTTAAAATACATTTTTGTATAAATTATAATAGTCTCTAGTGCTAAATTAAACATTTCTCCGGGTAGTTTTAATTCTACATAGCTTTTCTTAAAGTTTTTCCATCATACAATATTTTGCCATAGTGAAGAAATTATGTGCAGTAAAGATTGTCACATTCATGACGCATACCTTTTACAGATGGTGAAAATATTGTTGTTTGATATACCAAGTTAAACCTAACCTGTAAATATAAGTTAAATTAACTTATAGTACAGCGTTTAGATCCTCTTTCAAAAATGTGTTGAATTCTGCTTTCCTAAAAAATTAAAACAAATTTTACTATATTTACAAATGTCTCCTCTCCACAAAATAAGACAATTTTATGGGGCTACCAAAACCCAATAAAGCAAAGGTAAATTGACTTGTGACTTTTCTTTTTTTAAGGAGTTTCAGTTGTTGACTGGATCATTTGTTTTATTTCAAGGTCCCATTTTCTACTTTCTTGGACTGGCCATTATGAATATTTATGTGGAGAGAAATTAACAAATATATTAGCATACTTTAAAGGATTTATATTTTATAACAGAAAATATAAAGAAGTAATCAATAATATACTATAATAAGTTTGAAATAGTCATGTTGGTAAAAAGGATACAGTTCTTTCTACATCAGTGTTCAAAACAATTTTTATAGAAACCCTAACTGCAATATTTTGTGGCCACTTATATTGTTTAATTTATAATAATATCTGGAATATTTAAGAGCATCTGCGTTCTGTTGAGAGAGTAAAATCATTTAAGTCTCTGAATGCCTCCACATTCCATAGACGGCCGCGCCATCCCCAGGCATTTGAGTTGCCCTGGGATCCATCATTTATTCACTGATCTCTCTCTACCAGGCAGAAGCGTCTCTTTCAGTGTGTTAAAACTTATTTTTGCTTTTAGCTGTGGAATCCGATTTAGGATTCTTCCCTAAGTTGTGAATACACACACCCTTAAAAAGAATGCCATATCCTTAGTTCCAAGTAACACATGTCCAAAAGTGTTCCAGATGTTCAGAATCAACTGTAGCAGTCGTATTTGCGTAGCCAGGGTAATGCATAATTGCTCAACTATATTTATACAGAAAATTACTATTGCTTCTTTCATTCATTTAGTTTCTTGTGTGTGGATAATTTGGAATTAAACTTATTTGACCTTTGGATATCATCTTTATCCTTCAGCTGTTAATATAGTTTGTAACTGTATAATTTTACATGCAATCAGAAGTGGTCTTTTTTTCACTTTTCTTCCCTGTGGTTTCTTCAGTATCAATCATTCCTTCCTCTGACAGGAACTTCCTGAAAGCTGAGGCTATACTTTATAGGGTCTTTGATGCCTGGCATAGTGCCTGAGAAATGAAAAGGGTTGGTTCTAGAACTACCATATTTTCTTGTTTCTAAGAGCAACATTTTAAAAAAACCATTTTAACAGTTCAGAATGCAAAAGAATATTCCCACTCTCAGGCCTGAAAAGCAAGTTGAGACTGTTTCCTTCACCTACCCACATGTGACCTTCAACCAGAGTCCAAAGTATCCCTTCAGCAGATTGTCACCTCAGTTCTATTGTTTGCATTTATAGCACTCCAACAGTGAAATTTCTAAGATAAACTGGAGATTTCCAATTGTCGCTGAAATTTGAGCCTTCAAAAAGATTACACAATGAAGTAACTCAAAACCATGAGGTAAGAGGCAGCTTGCAATTAAAGGCAATAAAACGAGGCCAGAAATGGATGGGATCCTCTCTCATCCTGTGCACATTTTAGTTCTAGTTTCCTCTCTGGGGAGTAACCTCATCAGTGATTGCCCCTATGAGGTCCCATCCTTGACAAGGAAAGCCTGCTCACCAATAAACCTAACGTATGCATACAAGGTGTATCAAATGAGCAGAAGAATTTTTCAGAATCAACATCTAAGTTGGACGTAAGGAATTAGGAGAAATAAGTGTTTTGTCATTGTGTAAAACCAAAGGTCTGCATAGAGGTACTCTTGAAGAGCCACTTGCACGATCAGAATAATAGAGCTGTTACTGTGTTTTGCACCTGTGGGGAGGTGCAGCAGTGGGACTTCCTGACCATGATTTGGGGAAAGAGAGCAAACCTCTGGAGTGAGACCACTGGCACAAAAGCAGGATGGTGTTCCACGTTACTGCAAGTATATCTCCCATTAAAACTACTGGGTTTTTACTGGGACTTTTGTTATTATTATTATTTTTTCAGACTGAGCCTCAGTCTATCGTCCAAGCTGTAGTGCAGTGGCGCAATCTCGGCTCACTGCAACCTCCACCTCCCGGGTTCGAGCAATTCTCATGCCTCAGCCTCCTGAGTAGCTGGGATTACAGGAGCCCGCCACCACACCTGGCTAAGTTTTGTATTTTTAATAGAGACAGGGTTTCACCATGTTGGCCAGGCTGGTCTTGAACTCCTGACCTCAGGTGATCCACCTGCCTCAGCCTCCCAAAGTGCGGGGATTACAGGCGTGAGCCACCATACCCAGCCAGGACTTTTGAAAAGTAATAGGATGGGCTGGGCATGGTGACTCATGCCTGTAATCCCAGCACTTTGGGAGGCCAAGGCGGGCGGATCATGAGGTCAGGAGTTCAAGACCAGACTGGCCAACATGGTGAAACCCCATCTTTAAAAAAAGAGAAAAGTAACAGGGTGACATCCATTTTTATTGTCCTTAAACCCAAAGAGCCAACCTAGGACATGTGATCCATTCACCTGATGGGAAATACAAGTACCATCAGTTCTAACTTGATTTGAGAAATGGTACATCTCAAATCAAGTTAGAACTGGCTTTCCATATTTTCACTGATAATTCTTCTTGGCATTCCTAACAGCTCTGTGGAAAACACCTTCAGGCATTACTTTTTAAATATCGGATAGTCCCTCAGTTCTAGTCGCCCCCAGAAGCTCCCTCTCCAGAACCCAGTCTGAGCAGTTTGCACTTCAGTTGTCCACACAGCAATTTTCCTGGGACTTAGTTTACCATTATCTTTGTCTTTATTCCACGTTCTCCTATGCTGAGTTCTCGATTTCTGCGGCCCCTCATTCACTGTCTCATTTTGGATGAGCATGTCTTCTAGTGACTTTCTGAGAAAGGAAACATGAAAGGTAAAATGTTTAAGGCATTGCATTTTTCAAGATTTGATTCTAGATGTTAGATAAAATTATGGAAGGCAGCAGGATAAAAAGCCAATTCTGACTGGGGATTGATGTTAAGACGTGAAAAAATCTGGAGACAACAGATGCTGGAGAGGATGTGGAGAAATAGGAACACTTTTACACTGTTGGTGGTAGTGTAAATTAGTTCAACCATTGTGGAAGACAGTGTGGCAATTCCTCAAGGACCTAGAAATAGAAATTCCATTTGACCCAGCAATCCCATTACTGGGTATATATCCAAAGGATTATAAATCGTTTTACTATAAGGATACATGCACATGAATGTTCGTTGCAGCACAGTTTACAATAGCAAAGACCTGGAACCAACCCAAATGCCCATCGATGATAGACTGGACAGGGAAAATGTGGCACATATACACCATGGAATACTATGCAGCCATAAAAAATGATTAGTTCATGTCCTTTGTAGGGACATGGATGAACCTGGCAACCATCATTCTCAGCAAACTGACACAAGAACAGAAAATCAAACACTGCATGTTCTCACTCATAGGCGGGTGTTGAACAATGAGAACACATGGACACAGGGAGGGGAGCATCACACACTGGGGTCTGTTGGGGGGAAATAGAGGAGGGACAGTGGGGGATGGGGAGTTGGGGAGAGATAGCATGGGAGAAATGCCAGATATAGGTGAAGGGGAGGAAGGCAGCAAATCACACTGCCATGTGTGTACCTATGCAACAATCTTGCATGTTCTTCACATGTATCCCAAAACCTAAAATGCAATAAAAAAATGTGAAAAAAAAGTATTTTGGCTGGGCGCGGTGGCTCACGCCTGTAATCCCAGCACTTTGGGAGGCCGAGGCGGGTGGATCACGAGGTCAAGAGATCAAGACTATCCCGGTCAACATGGTGAAACCCCGTCTCTACTGAAAATACAAAAAATTAGCTGGGCATGGTGGCGCGTGCCTTTAATCCTAGCTACTCAGGAGGCTGAGGCAGGAGAATTGCCTGAACCCAGGAGGCGGAGGTTGCAGTGAGCCGAGATCACGCCATTGCACTCCAGCCTGGGTGACTCCGTCTCAAAAAAAAAAAAAAGAAGAAGAAGAAAAGTATTTTATCAGTTATAGTTTGCTCTGAAGCTAGTCTTCTTATTTTCTTACATACAGCCATGTCTTTGTAAAACCACATGTGCATTCACACCCAGCCTTGCATCCTACAAAAGCATACACTTGAAATAACAGGGCACATGGCACAAATAGGACTAGGGATAGCCCATACCACCCAATTTTATAAGGAGAACATCAACAAAAACAATAAGCCTCTATTTGTAAAATACTGGCTCGGTCAGTCTTCACTAGCAGCCTACCCTGAGTAGCTTTTTAAACTCAGGGGCTTGCGCTTTTGAGATGTGGGGGCACTTACTTTCAAGATACTAGTTTTATCAGTGTTGAAAAATCTGCTGGCTGGGCATGGTGGCTCACTCCTATAATCCCAGCACTTTGGGAGGCTGAGGTGGGCAGATCACCTGAGGTCAGGAGTTCTAGACCAGCCTGACCAACATGGAGAAACCCTGTCTCTATTAAAAATACAAAATTAGCCAGGCATGGTGGCACATGCCTGTAATCCCAGGTGAGGTAGGAGAATCGCTTGAACCTGGGAGGTGGAGGTTGCGGTGAGCAGAGAGAGCACCATTGCACTCCAGCCTGGTCAAAAAGAACAAAACTCCATCTCAAAAATAATACACAAATAAGTAAATAAATAAATCTGCTTCAGGGGCCTTTCTGTTTTCAAACAAAACTGGATTTTTTTTTTTTTTTTTGCAGCTTCATCTGCCTTCACATTTCACTAGATTGCTTAATATCATGAAATGCATAGCAGTTCCTGAAACCACTAACCCAGCCTTTGCTTTCAATACAGAAATGTACCACTGTAAAAGTTTTTTCTTAAGGTGTTTGCATATTGCTAAGTCTTGCTTTTTAATTGTAAAGAAAGTTTATCCCCTGATTTCTTGGAAATCACATGCTGGAAGAATTACATGCACATCAACCAAAACAATTTCAACATTATTAGATAAATATCACTCTCCCATTTGCCAGTTTTGTATGAGGTAATTCACATTACCAAAACATATGTGGTAGCAGAACAGACTGGATGTTTTGTTCTCTGAAAGACTTCAGGGAATACACCACCCATAGATTTTGGATTGCATTTTTAAAGATGTTTCCTGATTCTTCTCAATCCACTCTCCATATTTCCTTTTTTTCTTCTTTTTCTCTATGATCAAGGGAAAAGTTGATTTAATTAGGATGATGTTTAACTGTACACAGAAACCTAAAATAACATCGCTTAAACAAGATAGACATTAATTGTTCTCACATAAAGGAAATCTAGAAGTAAAATCATCTCGTGGTGTAAAAATTCCTGCTCTGCTCCAACCATCACATCTATATTCCAGATAGCAGAAAGGAGGAAGAGCAGATGGGCCGCAGACCACAAGCTTTCTCCTTTTATGAAGCCTTCCCAGAAGCTTCAGAACACTTATATCTCATTGGCCCTATATAGCTGCAAAAGGGCCTAAGAAATATCTTTTATCCAAGCACATTTTTTAGGGTTCTTTTAGTAAGGAAAAAGAAAGAATAAATTTAAGGGCCAATCAGCATTCTCTGCCCCACAGTATTGTTTCAAAGTATTTAATATGTATTGAGCATTTATAATATACCAGAAACTGTGTTAAGTAATGGGAAATTCAAAGATATGTAAAATTTGGCTGCTGCATTTAAAGAGACATTACAATATGATGCATAACTTTAGTTAGGCTAATTCATGGGAATTAAGAGAACAAGGATTCAAGCTCACTCGCGGCAGAGTGCCTTGCCCAAAGAGTACACTGCCAAAAATTCCATGCCTCTAATTTTTCTCTTTATATAAAGAGACTGCCACCTGCTTCACAGTCACAGCCAGGGACAGAAAGTCACCTTGAAGTAGATTTTTCTCATTTGAGAGGACCAAGTACCAATTTAGTTAAAAAGCTCAGAGACTTCTTAAAGGAAAAGAATCTTTATTCTCTAAGATTTGAAGTTGTCGAAATCTTCCAGAATTGGCCAGGATGACCCAGATAAAATTTCTAGGTGGACATAGGAAATAGGGTGCCTGAAATAAGTAACGATAAGGCTGGAGGGGGAGCCAGCTCACGTTGAATCAGAGAGAGAGGACGTGAAGCATGGAGCTTCCTAGTCCTGTGAGGTGGGGTCCTGGCTGGAGCAGCCTCAGCCTCTAGAAGTCAGCTTGTGCTTCACAAGTACTTGCACATCTCAAAGAGCAGATTGCTTCCAGATGTAAACTTTGGACTTAAGAACTACAAAGATATAATCCTGGGAGATTTCTTTCCCTGAGAGATTCACAGCCAAGAGTCTCTGGAAAGCAGCCGGAGCAGAGAACTTAGCCAGATGGTCCATGCTTTGGACCCAGTAACCAGTGATAGTTTCATCAGGGCAGGCAGTCCCTCATTTGCTCACATCTTTGCCCCTTTCCTAAACTGTCTTTCATGCTTCATCTCCTAATTGCATTCCTGATTCATTTTGCCTTTCCAGCAGCCAAAAAGACCCAATAGCATGGTTCCACTGAAGTGCAAACTACCATTGCTCCCCATTTGCGAGGTAGATAGCACAGCTGTCCATTCTCTTAACTCTGGCAGGGAGGGAGAAAACTAAGGTTTATCTGAAGAGCTTTGGCTGGTTGGCTTGGGCTGCCCTTCATTAAAGATAGCATGGGGAATACATATCCCATACCCAGAGAATCGCTATTGCTGGAGAAAGATGCCACCTGTATTAGCTTCCTATTATGTCTGTAACAAGTTGGCACAAACTTATTGGCTTAGGACAACATAAATTTATTATCTTACAGTACAGGAAGTCAGAAGTCCGAAATGAATATTCTGGTCTGAAAGCAAGGTGTTGGCAGAGCTGTGTTCTTTCTAGAGTTTCTAGGGGAGAATCATTTCTTTGCCATTTCCATTTCTAAAAGTTCCCTGCATTTCTTGGCTCATGGCCCCTTCCTCGTCTTTGAAGTGCATCATTCCAAACTCTGCTTTTGTGATCACATCTATTTTTCTGACTCTAAACTCTTGCCTTTCCCTTTTAAAAGCCTTTGTGATTACAATGGGCCCACCTTGATAATCTAGGATACTATGTATATCTCATGATGCTTAAGTTAATGACACCTGCCAGGTCTTTTTTTGCCATGTAAGTTAACATATTCTCAAATTGTTCAGATTAGTACATGGACACCTTTGAAAGACCATTATTCTCTCTACCACCCTAGCACACAGGAGCACTATGAAAAGAAGAGACTGTTTAGCTTTGGACACAACCCATCAAAGCCAAATCCTACCTGAACAGTAGCCCTCTGCTGCTGTGAGCATGCTGAGTTACCAGTTAAGCAGAATATTCCTTGGCAAGCCTCAGAAGTACTCAGGTGATGGGCAGTTTCTGAGATGACTTTTTTCCCCCAAGCAGAGAAATGAAACTCAGGAAAATTTTAGCCCAAATATATGCAAAAGAACTCTGACTTGAAGGTATGTACATTTCACAGCAACTCCAAGCCCAAATAACTAAATACAAGAAGCAAGAGAGAGTTGTCAGGATATTTGGCAGAATTATTCAGGAAGAACTGGATGCAGAGCAGGGACACTTACTCACCCTCCTCCCTCTCTGCCTCCCATGTGGACAAAGGGCAGCCTCAGTTACCTCACAGGTAAAACACCAAGTGAGAAAACTGGAATTGGATGGGGCAGAAATTATTCCAGACACCTGATTTCTGGAAAAACTGAAGAGCTCTCAAAGTCAAGCAAGCTAAAGAAATATCCGCATGCCCTTTTTGAAAGAATTATTTGAGGGTATATTCTAGTAAATTAAACAGTGTTTGTAAGAAAGGGGATATATATGTGGGATATAAAAAGTAGTGGTGAGTGATACTAGCAAAATATATAGTTAAGTCTAATCATTGGCATATAATGTGAAAAGACCCAGTGCTTTAAAATAACAACCTGGAATTTACATTGTAAATTATCTCTACATAGTTTCTGGGATATAAAAAGAAAGAAAATCAAATCATGCTAAATTTTTCTCATGATTGAGAAGACAAAAGGACACAGAACATCTCTGTTGCTAGAAAAAATACAAGATAAATACATATGTTAAAATATGAGTATAGCTACTATAAAAATTAAATAAGATCTATAATTCCTTTGCCACAGAGAGGATGAAAATAAGAGGAAAAATCCTCAATCCAACAAAGGTAGGAAGGGGATAAAGAAAAAAAGGAAGAGTTATAACTGGGAAACAAAAATAGGATAATCAGACGTGAGAAACCAAAATAAACACAAAAAGGGTAATTTCATTCTGTTAAAAGACAGAAGCTCTCATAGTGAGTTAAAAACAGATTTCAGCTCTTTGCCATTTAAAACCTATACTTAAAAATTTTTTTTAATGACCAAAAAGAATTGAAAAGATATTCAAGGCAAACACTAATTTAAAAATGTGGTTATAACAATATAAAAATAAAAATAATTAGACTGTATGGCAAGAAATTTTATTATTGATAAAGATGGACATTTCTTAATCATAAATCAATAGGTACCTATTAAAACAGTTTCAAACATACATTGAGAAAAAACTGACAAAAAGACAAGGAGAAATTGACAAATCTTTAACCATACTAGGAAGGTTCATTACAACTCAGAAATCAAAATATCAGAGTAAGAATATTAAGAATATCAAAAATTTAAACACAAATAATAATTCTTATATAATAAAAGGATATAGAATTTTATACTTAGCATGTAGAAATACATGCTTTATTTTGGATGTATCACATGGAACATTCACCAAAACTGATGGTATATCAGGCCACATTGAAAAACTCTCAGAGTTAAAAAATCTGAATTTACATAAGATTACATTCTCTAACCACAATGCAGTAAATGTGGAAATTCACAATAAAATAACAAAAGTCAAAACAGAACAAACTCCTTCCATTTGGAAACTTATAATCATCCTTTAAAATAACTCTTGGATTCACATCTGTAATCCCAGCACTTTTGGAGGCCGAGGCAGACAGATCACAAGGTCAGGAGTTCGAGACCAGCCTGGCCAACATGGTGAAACCCTGTCTCGACCAAAAATACAAAAATTAATTGAGCATGGTGGCGTGGGCCTGTAATCCCAGCTACTTAGGAGGCTGAGGCAAGAGACTCGCTTGAAACTGAAAGGCAGAGGTTGCAGTGAGCCGAAATTGTGCTTCTGCACTCCAGCTTGGGCAAAAGAGTGAAAGTCTGTCTCTAAATAAATAAATAAATAAATAGTCTTGGATAGAGCCGGGTGCAGTGACTCACACCTGTAATCCTAGCACTTTGGAAGGCCAAGGTGGGAGGATTGCCTGAGTTCAGGAGTTCGAGACCAGCCTGGGCAACATGGTAAAACCCTGTCTCTACTTAAATACAAAAAATCAGCCAGGTGTGGAGACACAGGTGCCTGTAGTCCAGCTTCTCAGGAGTGTGAGGCATGAGAATTGCTTGAACCTAGGGGACAGAGGTTGCTGTAAATCAGCTGTGGCACTGCACTCTAGCCTCAGTGACAAAGCAAGACCCTGCCTCCAAAAAAAAAGAAAATTCGAAAAACATAAACAAAATAACTCTTAGATAAAGAGGAAGTAGAAACAAGAGTTCTAAATTAACTGTCTTATTTTTTCTATATCATATTAAATTTTAAAACAAGACATATACCAAATATTGATGGTTACAAATCATTTTTAACAAAATCAATGAACTTGATTCTTCTCATTTATTATTTGAATTAGAATCAAACTTTTTATTTGTTTGCTTAGTCCTTGTAAGTTTTTATTTACATAAACTGAGGAAACAACTCGGTAATAATCTACTGAATAAGCCAGAATAAGAACTTAGAACTTTATTGTGTACCAAAAAGATTTAGGTAAAAACAGAAAATTTACTTTGTCAAATGAACTATCTAGGAACTGAGCCCAAAACTGGAACGCTAATGGCTGAGTAATACTGAATATGGAGGTGAAAGGATAGGTGGCAAATATAATTTAAGATTCTGCAATCATTTAAAATTGATCTTTTAATTTAATTTTTTCCCCCAGTATATTTCCCCTTGGTGATAGTAACTACTCTTCAAGACTGGAGTTCCATGTGGAGTATTTAGAACAACTCTCCCTTCTATTGGTAAGTGGCATGACTTACACCTATCTAATAAACTCTTACACATTAGTGTCCCTCTCATCAGCAGTTTCATTTTTGTGGTTTTGGTTACCTGAAATCAACAGCGATCTAAAAATATTAAACAGAAAGTTCCAAAATAAAGAGCTCGTAAGTTTTTAATTACCACTGTTCTAGTAGCATGACGAAATCTCCAGGCGTTCAGCTGCATCTAGCCCAGCGCATGAATCATCTCTGTCCATTTATCCGCACCATATGGGCTACTCTCCTGTCGGTCACTAGCCATCTTGGTTGTATCAAAAGATCAAAGTATATCTGGGGCTCAGTACTATCCGTGATTTCAGGCATCCATTGAGGGTCTTGAGATGTGCCCCTGGGGTTAAGGGGGAACTAATCTGTTTGGGAAAGACTTAATGTGTATCATATGGTGGGCTCTATGTGGTGATCAGCCAAAGACTCTAATTATTAAAAATGCCCAGTAAAATGTTTGGAAGGTATCTGTGGGAAAAGACTGAGCGGTTTTAAAGTAAACACACCTGATAGTAATAATTTAGGCACACTCTTAGAAAGACCCTGTATGGCATATGCACCTGAATGTGTATTCCAAACTAGGAAATCTGGGAGTGGCCGACACAGAGATTCATTCCTTATCTATGATAAACATCTGAGCCCCAGTCTGTCCCATAGAAGATGAGCTGTATGGGGGATTGAGGCCTGAGTTTTGGTGTAAATGAAGGTCGCCAGGTGGAGGACATTAAGGAGAGGGTGTTAAGTGAAAATGCTGCAAAAACTGCATGGATGTTTGCAGGCCATTGCGGTTCTCCTGTCCAGCCCACTGCTACTGGACTCTCTCTCCAATATGTAAGCCCCTGATAAAAGCCCATGTGTTTATGGGCCTTGGTTCTCTTCTCTGGCCTCTTGAACCTGGTGCCTTCCTTCCTGACATTAAAAGGCGTTCCACACAGCAATTGGCGAGGCAGCCAGGAGGTCGGAGAAAATCCCTGAGCACTAAGACAATGGGATTGGGGAAGGGGAAATCCTCAGAGGAAATCCAGGCTGCCGGTCTGTCCACTTCAGTGTGGAGCCCAATAGCAGCTCTCCTTGATGAATGGGGCCCGCAAGTACGGGTTGCCCTGAAAATGCTGAGGGGTCTGGAAGAGTAGCGGCAGGGGTGCATCTGAACAAGATGGCTCAGATCCCAGAGGGGTGCAGCCACAGTTGGCTGGCTCTACTCACTGTCCTTGAGCAGCCACCTTGGTGGAGCCACAGTGCAGGCGAGCCACAGTGCAGGTGCAGGACAGAACGGAGATGAAGACCCTGGCTTGGCAGGTAGCTGGTATGAAGGGCTGTTGATTGCCCTGCGCCCGCAGGGAGCACACTGGCAAAACCTATCCCTGCCTGAAAGGTGACAGCACAGCACAATGAGGTCAGCACTGCTATGGAATTGGAGGAGCCAAGAAATAGGTTCAGGCAAAAGGTGACAGAGTTGGTCGCAGGTGTCTTCCTCTATGAACTCAAAGGCGGAGGATAATATTATACTCCCTGAACTTGAGTAAGATAGCATCCACCACACACCCCCAGCCCTGAGGCAGCATCTCTGTGGTGCTGGTAATGGGGAGCGGGCCTCAGCTGGTGGTTGCGGGCTGCAAGGCAGCCTGGCCAAATAAGGGAGATGTCTCCATGTCTTCTTTGCAGTGGCAGACTGTAGAGGAAATGTGGGACATCCATGGGGAATTAGGGATGAAGCATGCTATTACACTGAGCCTTACTGATGTCCCACAACGAGCTTCTCACAGACAGCATAAAAGATGCCATCTTAGAGTTGGCACCCTACCAATGGCAGAGCACACCGGTGTCTATCCCGAGTGCCCTGGTAGGACAGACAGTGTCTCGGGCAGCCCAAGCAGCCTCTGGCTTAGGGAAACTGGAGAAACTGCACAGGCAGGTGTGTGGGTTGCCAGGATAAAAGACAAGGGAGCCAAAGGGAAGGAGACAGTGAAGGGGCCCATTAAGGTGGCCTGTGGACAAATGTGGCATGAGCGGCAGGGACAGCTACCGTGCAAATAGATGAGCAACCTAATGCTGTTCTGGTTAGACTGGGATGAAAGCTCAAGTCAAAACAGCAGTTCACTAGGGAGCCTCAGGTTCAGCCACTGTCCCTCCCACAGAGGGATGGCAGAAACCAATCCCTTTAACTGGTATGAAGGTCAAGGCCTCAGAATCCCAATAAGAGTAATGGTGGCCAAGGTATCCAGGGACCGGAGGCTACATGTAGAGCTAACTATATATTGGTCACCTAATAATGAAGACTGTGTTTGCCCCAGTGGATACTGGAGCTGAACGAACCCTCATATATGGCAACACTCATTGGTTCCAAGGGCCTGTGACAGCAATAGATGGCTATGGAGTGGGAGCTGTGAAAGTCAGGCAGGTTGAACTAATATTACAAGTCGGGAAACAGCAGCCCACACTCTCTTTAGTATACATAGCTGCCGTCCCAGAATACATCTTGGGAATGGATCTCTTATCAGGCAGGAGCCCACACGAAACGACTGCCAGGGAATTCCAACCGAAGCATGTGATTGGGGTGGAGGCAATGCGGAACGGACACTGGTCCAGTTACCAGCCCCACAGTGAGTAGCAGCGCTGAAGCAATACCACCTGCCAGATTTCTGGACATGCTCTGGGCCAGAGGGGAGCCCCCTGCTCTGAAGAGTGAGTCGCAGGCCTGGCAATACATACCACAGCTGACTGAGGAGCTTTTGGGCCTTAAGAGAACATCTGCAGTGGCCTGGCAGTACTCTCCATGGGCCTATGGTGGGGGTAGCCGTAGAGTGAGGCTGCTTTGCCTGTGGAAAAGTCCTTCCCACTCTTCCCTCCCCTTTGAGTCCTTGAGTGGGAAGAGTCCTTGCTACTCTTCCCTCCCCTTTCCACAGGCAGAGAAGCCACACTCTATGGCCACCAGCACCACAGGCCCGTGGGAGTGCTTTCCCATGGGAAGTGCCCCATGGTTTGAAGGGCAGCTTGGCCGTAGTAGAATAGAAGAGCAGATAGACTTCCTAGATTTTTGACTCCAGTCCCGGACTCCCAGATAGCCTGCCAGAGGCCTGGGGGATCTCGCTTCCCTGAGGGGAAGGACACAAGCCTGGCTGGCTTTACCACTTGCTGATTGTAGAATTCTAGGGCCTTGAGTGAAGTCTGGATACCATAGGCAGTACCCAGGTAGTGGTTATGGCAGGCCTAGGGCAAGACCCAGTGCTGTGCTGGCTTCAGGTCTGACCCAGTGCAGTCCCAGTAGTGGTGGTCACAGGGGTGCTGTGTCCATCCTCAACTCTACCCCTGCCCAGGAGCTCAGCACAGAGAAAGAGAGACTCTTTTTGTTTGGAAAGTAAGGAAAGAGAAGTAGAGTCTCTGCCTGGTAATCCAGAGAATTTTTCTGTATCTTATCTAAGACCACCAAAGCAATACAGCTACGAACCACAGCATTATTGGGCTTGTGGTGCCCCCTACTGCAGATATGGCTTAGATCCCAACATCCAAGTTTTTTCAAGTATCTGGAAAGCCTTTCTAAGAAGGGTGGGTACAAACAAGCCCAGACTGCAAAGTTTACAATAAATACCTAACTCTTTAATGTCCAGACACTGATGAGCGTCAACAAGCATCAAGACCATCCAGGAAAATATGATCTCACCAGATAAACTAAATAAAGACCAATTGTGGAGAAACAGAGATGTGTGACCTTTCAGACAGAGAACTCAAAATAGCTTTGTTGAGGAAACTCAAAGAAACTCGAGGTAACACAGAGAAGGAATTCAGAATTCAATCAGATAAATTTAACAAAGAGATTGAAATTATTAAAAAGAATCAAGCAGAAATTCTGGAGATTAAAAATGCAATTGTCACACTGAAGAATGCCTTCAAGTCTCTTTTTATTTATTTTTTGAGATGCTCTGCTGCCCAGGCTGGAGTGCAGTGGCATGATCCTGGCTCACTGCAACCTCTACCTCCCAGGTTCAAGCGATCCACCTGCCTCAGCCTCCCAAGTAGCTGGGGCTACAAGCATGCACCACCATGCCTGGCTAATTTTTTTTTTTTTTTTTTTTTAGTAGAAATGGAGTTTTACCACATTGGCCAGGCTGGTCTTGAACTCCTGACCTCAGATGATCCACCCTCCTCAACCTCCCAAAGTGCTGGAATTGCAGGCACAAGCCATTGTGCCTGGCCTAGAGTCTCTTAATAGCAGAACTGATCAAGCAGAAGAAATAATTAGTGAGCTTGAAAATAGTCTATTTGAAAATACATGGCAAGAGAAGACAGAAGAATAGAAAATAAAGCGTGCCTGCAAGATCTAGAAAATAGCTGCAAAAGGGCAAATCTAAGAGTTACCAGCTTCAAAGAAGACAGAGAGAAAGAGCTAGGGGTAAAAAAGTTTATTCAAATGGATAAAAACAGAACTTCCCAAACCTAGAAAAAGATGTTAATATCTAAGTACAAGAAGGTTATAGAACACCAACCAGATTTAACCTAAAGAAGACTACTTCAAGGCATTTGATAACCAAATTCCCAGAGATCAAGGATAAAGAAAGGATTGTAAAAGCAGTAAGAGAAAAGAAACAACATACAGTGTCACTCCAATACGTCTGGCAGCAGATTTTCAGTTTTTACAGGCCAGGAGAGAGTGGCATGACACATTCAAAGTGCTGAGGATAAAAAAAAAAACTTTTACCTTAGAATAGTGTATCTGGTTAAAAGTATTCTCCAAACATGAAGGACAAATAAAGACTTTCCCAGGCAAAGAAAAATTGAGGGATTTCATCAACACTAGACCTGTTCTAGAAGAAATGCTAAAAGAGTACTTCAATTGGAAAGAAAAGGATGATAATAAGAAATAAGAAATCATCTGAAAGTACAAAACTCACTGGTAATAGTAAGCACACAATAAAACACAGAACATTAAGAACACTGTAACTGCAGTGTGTAAACTACTCAAGGGGAAAGACTAAAAGATGAGCCAATCAAAAATAATAACTACAACAACATTTCAAGCTGTGGACAGTACAATAAGACATAAATAGAAACAACAAAAAGTTAAAAAGTGGGGAGACAAAGTTAAAGTGTGGAGTCTTTATTAATTTTCTTTTTGCTTTGTTTGTTTATGCAATTAGTCTTAAGTTGTCATCAGTTTAAAATAATGGGTTATAAGTTAGTATTTGCAAGCCACATGGTAACCTTAAATCAAAAAATATACAACGGATACACAAAAAATAAAAAGCAAGAAAGTAAATCACACCACCATAGAAAGTCACCTTCACTGAAAGGAAGACAGGAAGGAAGGTAAGAAGAAAGAGAAGAACACAAAATAACCAGAAAACAACCAAATGGTAGGTGTAAGTCCTCACTTACCAAAAATAACAATGAATGTAAATGTACTGAACTCTCCAATCAAAAGACATAGAGTGGCTGAATGGATGAAAAAACAAAACCCAATGATCTGTTGCTTACAAGAAATACGCTTCACCTATAAAGATACACATAGACTGAAAATAAAGGAATGATAAAGGATATTTCACACCAATGAAAACGAAAAAAGAGCAGGAGTCAGTATACTTATATCAGACAAGAAAGATTTCTAGACAAAAACTGTAAGAGACAAAGAAAGTTATTACATATTGTTAAAGGGGTCAATTCATCAAGGGGATATAATAATTTTTTTGTACTTTAAGTTCTGGGATACATGTGCAGAATGTGCAGGTTCGTTACACAGGTATACATGTTCCATGGTGGCTTGCTGCACCTATCAACCCATCATTTAGGTTTTAAGCCCCACATGCATTAGGTATTTGTCCTAATGCTCTCTCTCCCCTTCCCCTTCACCATCCGACAGGCCCTTGTGTGTGATGTTTCCCTCCCTGGCTCCATGAGTTCTCATTGTTCAACTCCCACTTATGAGTGAGAACATGTGGTGTTTGGTTTTCTGTTCCTGTGTTAGTTTGCTGAGAATAATGGTTTCCAGCTTCATCCATGTCCCTGCAAAAGATATGAACTCATTGCTTTTTACGGCTGCATAGTATTCCATGGTGTATATGTGCCACATTTTCTTTACCCAGTCTATCATTGATGGGCATTTGGGCAAGTCCAAGTCTTTACTATTGTAAATCGTGCTGCAATAAATATATACATGCATGTGTCTTTATAGTAGAATGATTTATAATCCTTTGGGCATATATCCAGCGATGGGACTGCTGGGCCAAATGGTATTTCTGGTTCGAGATCCTTGAGGAATCACCGCACTGTCTTCTACAATGGTTGAATTAATTTACACTCCCACCAACAGTGTAAAAGCATTCCTATTTCTCCACAGCCTCACCCACATCTGTTGTTTCCTGACTTTTTAATGATCACCATTCTAACTGGCATGAGATGGTATCTCATTGTGTTTTGATTTGCATTTTTCTAATGACCAGTGATAATGGGTTTTGTTTTATATGTTTGTTGGCTGCATAATATCTTCTTTTGAGAAGTTTCTATTCATATCCTTTGCCCACTTTTTAATGGGGTTGTTTTTTTTCTTGTAAATTTGTTTAAGTTCCTTGTAGATTCTGGATATTAGACCTTTCTTAGATGGATAGATTGCAAATATTTTCTCCAATTCTGTAGGTTGTTATAAGACAACAATTCTAAATATATATGCACCCAACAATGGAGCACCCAGATACAAAAAGCAAGTATTATTAGACCTAATGAGAGAGCTAGATTTTAGTACAATAATAGCAGGAGACCTTAACACCCCACTTTCAGTATTAGGCAGATCTCCCAGACAGAAAATCACAAACATCAGACTTAATCTGCAGTATAGAACAAATTGACCTAATAGGAATTTACAGACTGTTTCATCCAATGGCTACAGAATACACATTATTTCCCTCAGCACATGGATCATTCTCAAGGACAGATCATATGTTATATCCAAAACAAGTCTTAAAACATTCAAAATAATTGAAATAATATCAAGCATCTCCTCTAACCACAATGGAATAAAAGTAGAAATCAATCACAAGAGGAATTTTGGAAACTATACAAACACATGGAAATTAAACAATATGCTCTTGAATGACCAGTGGGTCAATGAAGAAATTAAGAAGGAAATGGAAAGATTTCTTGAAACAAATAGTAATGGTCCTTCCTCACATAGGGGGACAATCACCCTCTCATTGTGGTGCTGCCAGTGTCTTGCTCCGACCTCCTGCCACATGTCACAAATGGGACCGATCTATCTGGTATAGTAAACCAGGTACCAGGCTGTTGCCAGGGGTGGCGCTCTCTCTAAATGATACAACTTCTTGTGTCTTGCTAAATATCATGACTTGGCCTTTCTTATACCCACTAAACATCTCACCTTCCACCCATAGATAGTGTGCAGCAAACCTCATTGCTGATTGGGCACAGATAGTGGCCTTTCTCTAGGACAACATAGACTATTGGGCCTGAGGAGAACTGCCCCTCTCCTCTCCCACAGGCCTGCCATGGCTCATCTGAGATCAACTCCCAAGCACTTGGAAGACCTTTGTGATCATTACTGTATCTGTTGTTCTTTTGTTGCTATAGTTTCTATTGCTGCTGGAGCATCTGGCTGCAATGCTGCTCCACATACCTGGCCGCAGGGAACCTGCAGAAGACTGTTGTGATGAGAATGCGAGGGCCACTCAAAGATATGCTGGGTGGACTGTAGGGTACCCACACTTGAAAGCAATAACTTAGGCATACCCTTAGAATGACCCTGTATGGCAGACGCATCTGAATGTGTGTTCCAAGCTAGAGAATCCAGGAGTCGCCAACCCAGAGATTCATTTCTTATCTGTGTTAAACATCAAGCCCCAGCCTGTCCTGTGGCACACAGGCTGTAAGGGAGATTGAGGGCCTGAGTTTTGGGTTAAATGTAGGTTGCCAGGTGGAGGTCATTAAGGGGAGGATGTTAAGTGAAAATGCTGTATAAACTGCATGATGTTTGCAGGTGGTTGCAGTTTTTCTGCCTAGCCCATCACCACTGGACCATGCAGTTTTCTTTCCCAGCTCTCTGTCACTGGGCCATTCCTGTAATTAAGGCAATCCTCTTGTCCAGCCTACACCACTGGACTCTCTCTCCTGTATATAAGCCCTTAATGCAACCCCATGTCTCATTTCGCTGACCCTGGGCCTCTTCTTTGGCCTCTTGAACATGGTGCCCTCCCTATTGAAGTTAATAGGGGTTTGGCACAACAGCTGTAAGAGAGCAAATCCCACTGTAGGTGTGCTCAAACTCTTTTTTGAAGTAATTTAATAGTAATTAATATACTGAAACAAGTAACATTGATAATTGGTGTCTATGCATTAGACTTTAAGGCAATGTCTATATGACTGTCATGTGGACAGAGTGAGAAAGTATACCAGAAAATATTTAACAATATTTGAGTATAAATATTTTTATCAACAAGGCAAAATATTAACTTTTGCTGACACTATTTCAAGTGATGGAGTCTTTAAGGAAATTCTTCTTTAAGTATTTGCTGACACTATTTTAAGTAATGGAGTCTTTAAAGAAATTGTTCTTTTTCAGCTTTGTATTTGGCTGCATAATAGGAATACCATGCACAGACAATGAAGTTTGCCACATTGACTGACTCTGTCTCACTAAGGATTTCTCTAGTGCATGCTGCCATTTGATAGCATTTTACACATGGTAGAACTTTCAAAATTGGAGTCAATCCTGCCACTGCTTTATCAACTAAGTTTATGTAATATTCTAAATCCTTTGCTGTCATTTTAACAATGTTCACAGCATTTTCACTAGAAGTAGATTCTATCTCAAGAAACCACTTTATTTGCTTATTCATAAAAAGACTTGCTCAATGCAGGATTGCCACACCTTCAATTAGTAAAAAGCGCAATATCTGAGATGCCCAATAAATTGAAGCACAATAAAATATGCTATGCCTGTACTCACTTCTTCCTGTCTCACAGTGGACAGAGGGTAGAAAGTGGAGGGCCAGAGGCACATGAAAGATAATCATGGTTTCACTTGGAGTCAGTTTACTAAACCTTCAGTTTTAACTACGTTCTTTTTTTTTTTTTTTTTCCGAGACAGTCTTGCTCTGTTGCCCAGGCTGGAGTGCAGTGGCACCATCTTGGCTCACTGCAACCTCCACCTCCTAGGTTCAAGTGATTCTCCTGCCTCAGCCTCCCGAGTAGCTGGAATTATAGGTACGTGCCACCATGCCCGGCTAAGTTTTGTATTCTTAGTAGAGACAGGGGTTTCACCATGTTGGCCAGGCTGGTCTCGATCTCTCGGCCTCATGATCCGCCTGCCTTGGCCTCCCGAAGTGCTAGGTGGCGTGAGCCACCACACCCAGCCCTTAACTAGGTTCTTAAAGGAGATCATCTTAAATAGCTTTGTTCAAAATACCTTTCCAAGCAGCGCCAATGTTTTATGACACGTTCCTCCTTACATAGTTTAAAGTAGCTTTACAAAAATATTGTTCTTATTTTTTCAATTTATTGCTTAAGTACTCACCTGTTTAAATTAGAAAGACATCCAGTACCCATTTTGTAAACTCTTCTCATCAACAAGCTATAAGCACCCAAGGACTTACTAAATCCAAAGATGTCAGTTCTGTTCCCAAACACCAAAAGAGAAGTCAGAATAAAACCTCACCTGTTCCCCAGTGGATTCTCATTTTAAACTATCGTTGCTGCACATTGTGGCACTATTAAAAACTGGTTCCAGCTAACGGCACCAAATGCTGGTAAGGATGTGGAACAACGAGAACTTGCATTTATTGCTGGTAGGAATGCAAAATGGTACAGCCGTTTTGGAAGACCATTTGGCAATTTATTACAGCGGTATATATAGTCTGCCATACAAGCCAATCAGAGTGTTCCAAGGCTTTTTCCCAAATGAATGGAAAACTTATGTTCACATGAAAACCTGCAGAGAAATTTTTATAGCAACTTATTTCATAATTGCTGAAAGTTGGACACAACCAAGATGTCCTTCAACAGGTAAATTAATAAATTATGGCAAATCCATACTGCGAAATATTATTCAATGATTAAAAAAATGAATTCTCAGGCCATGAAAAGACATGGAAAAAGTCTTCAATAAGTATTATAAGTGAAATCCAGACTTTTTAGACTGAAGCCGGGCTAAAAAGATACGTACTCTATGATTCAACTCTATAACATTCTGGAAAAGGCAAAGCTATAGATAGTAAAAAGGTCAGTGACTTCCAGGGGTTTAGAGGGGAGGGAATAATGACTAGGTGGAAAAAGGAAATTTTTATGACAGTAAAACTATTTTCTGTATAGTACTGAAATGGCAGATACATGACATTATGCATTTATAAAAACCCATAGGACTACAGAAGAAGCGAACTTGAATATTAATAATATACTTATTTAATAATAATGTATCAACTGTAACAAATGTAACATAGCATAGAAAAATGTTAATAATAGGAGAAACTGAGGGGAATGGGTATCTGGGAAGTCTCTATACTTCCAGCTCAATTTTTCTGTAAACCTAAAATTGTTGCAAAAAGTAACTCTATTAATTAAAAAACCCAACTGATTCCACACAGCCAGATGACTCTCTGCTGTGATGCTGCTGCTTGTATGAATCCCTGTGCAAACAGGAGGATGTGTTAGACTTGATATTTTATTATACAATAAAATTACTATATTGGCTTTTTACAATTTTTATATTCACATGCCATTTTTTTTCCCCAAAGCTTGACTGCCTTATTTGGGGGCTGGGTTTCAGAGACCCTTTCTGCTTCAGTCATATACTTTGACCAGACCCTGCTCTTGACTGCAAATATCCAAGCCTTCCTATTGAATCACAGTCCTTAGTAAATTCCCTTTTCTCTCACGGTGATTTTTTTTTTTCTCCTGCCAGCTGACATGGGACCATTTAAATCTCATAAAAGACAAATTCTACAAATAGTAGGAGAAATCAATCTATCTTCAAGAGTTAAAGCATTTGACAGATCCTAACTCAGAGATGACCCAGGTGTTGGAATTGACAGACAGGCAATTTCAGATAACCATGATTAGTATGTTAAAGCAGCAGTTCCCAAACTTTTTGGCACCAGGGACTGGTTTTGTGGAAAACAATCTATCCATGGACCGGGGGAAGGATGAGGGATGGTTTGGAGATGAAACCTTTCCACCTCGGATCATCAGGCATTAGTCACATTCTCATAAGGAGCACACAACCTAGATCCCTTACATGCACAGTTTGCAATATGGTTCGTACTCCTATGAGAATCTAATGACTCTGCTGATCTGACAGGAGGTGGAGCTCAGGCAGTCATGCTCCCTCACCCACCATTCATCCCTGCTGTGGTTTCTAAAAGGCCACAGACTGGTACCAATCAGCAGCCCAGGGGCTGGGAACCTCTGTGTTAAAGGATCTAGTGGAATAGGTGAACAGTTGGCATTAACAAATGGAGAATTTTATTAGAAACGCAGAAACTAAAAAAACAAGCTAAGTGGAAATGCTAGAAATAAAAAACCTGGGTTCAGAGGTGAAGAATTCATTCAATAAGCTTACTAGCAAACTGGAAGCTACAGAAGAATCACCAGACTTGAAAGTAAGTAAATAGGAATTAAACTTAAACACAAATAGAAAAAAGAGAGAGAGAACAGCTGTGGGATAATAACAACTGTCTAACATGCATGTAATTGGAGTTCCAGAAGAAGAAAGCGAGAGAGAGAGGTAAAAGAATATTTGAAGAGATGATGGATGAGAATTATCCAAAATCAACAAAGGAAAATAAACCAAAATTTCAAAAGAAAAAAAAAACTAAAATATCATTGTAAAACCAATGAGAAGCAAAGTTAAAGGAAAAACCTTGAAGGCAGCCAGAGGAGAAAAATATACATATGGTCCAGTAGCATAGTCTGGCAAAAGCATCATATGTTCAGTAGGAGTCAAGTAGCAGCCGTCACTGGCAATCTGACCCACTGCTGGGTTTGTCATATTCCTCCACATGCTATGGAAATAGGAAAACTCCTGTAGACTAGTTCTGGTGTCTCTAGGTCTGAGCTTTCCAGGATCTTGTCCCTTAACGGTGTTGCCATCTTGTTTTGTACCAGAGTCATCGTGGCTTACAACAACAAAATAGAGTCTTTCCCAAGCCCAGGTTTTGTTGACTTTCAAATATGTCATGAGAGACTGCTGGGATCTGGTTGTGTGAACTGGGTTTATATAGAATTTTCTAGGATTTTAGTTTGTGATTCTATCACTAAGGGTTATGGTTGCTCCTGCATGCTTACTTAACTACAGTGGGTGTGTCAATGTACATGGTTGTCCACTAGAGGGGGATATGCACCTTAGTCTCTTTAAGCATGAAACAAATTTCTAGCACAAACATATTTGTACCTTAGGAAATGAACGAAATGAATGAACTCTAGAACAATAAATATTTACCTTATTTTCATATTACTTCTGACTTGTGCTTTGATTGTAACGTACTTAATATTTTCCAGAAATGCATGTATAGGGGAAAAGGCAAGTAAATGTAGGACAAAAACTGTTGATAGAGACAAAAAAGGATATTCTATAATGATCAAAGCAAATCCATCAGAAGTTTTAACAATTATAAACATATATGTACCTCACAACAGATTCTCGAAATATGTGAAGCAAAAGTGACAGAATTTCAGGGTGAAATAAGCAATTCAATAACGATAATTGGATACTTCAGTATCTCACTTTTAATAATGGATAGAACAGGCTAGGTGCAGTGGCTCATGCCTGTAATCCCAGCACTTTTGGAGGCTGAGGTGGGAGGATCACATGAGACCAGTTCAAGACCAGATTGGACAGCATGGCGAAACCATGTCTTTAGTAAAAATACAAAAATTAGCTGGGTGTGGTGGTGCATGTCTGTAATCCCAGCTACTCAGGAGGCTGATGCACAAGAATCACTTGATCCCAGGAGGCAGGGGTTGCAGTGAACTGAGATCACACCACTGCATTCCAGCATGGGCAACAGAGGGAGACTCTGTCTCAAAAATAAAATAAAATAAAATAAAATAAAATAGAATTTAACGAAAAATTGGGAAATTTATAAATATGTGGAAACTAAAAAACTGAACCCCTAAATAACCAATGAATAAAAAGAAAAAAAATCACAAAGGAAATTAGAAAATACTTTTGAGATAAATAAAATAAAAATGCAACAAATCCAAACTTCCAAGATGCCACAAAAGCAGTGCTTGCAGGGAAACTTAGAACTGAAATGCCTGCATTAAAATACAAGAAAGATCTCAAATTAATAACCTAACCTTTCGCCTGGAGAACCTAGAAAAGTAAGAGTGAGATAACTCAAGGCAAGCAACAAGGAGGAATGAATAAAAATCAGAGAAGAAATAAAAGAAATAAAATAGAGGAATAATAGACATAATCAACAAAACCAAAAGCTAATTACTTAAAAATATCAACACAACATTGCCACACCTTTAACTAACCTGAAAAAGAAAGGGGGAGAGGGACTCAAATTATTAAATTAAGAATAAAAGAGGGTATATTATTACTACTAACCTTACTCAAATAAACAGAATTATAAGGAAATGCTAAAAACAATTTTATGCAAGCAAATCAGATACCCTAGATAGATTAAATACATTTCAGAAAGATACAAGCTATCAAAATTAACTCAAAAAGAAATTTTAAAAAACGAAATAGATCTATCACCAAAAAATTAAAATAGAATTGAAAAAAATTCTATGAAGACAACTCCAGAACTAGATAGCTTCACTGGTCAATTCAACCAAACATTTAAAGAAGAGAGAACACTAATCCTTTGTAAATTCATCCAAAAATTAGAAGAGAAGGGACTACTTCTCAGCTCATTCTATCAATCCATTATTATCTGATATTCAAATGAGACAAAGATATTACATGTAAAATTGACTACAGATCAATATCCTCTATGAGTGTAATGCAAAAATCTTTGACAAAGTGCTAGCAAACCAAATCTGGCAACATATAAAAGCATCATACACATGACCAAATGAGATTTACCCCAGAATGCAAGGATGTTTTAACATACAAAAAATCAAACAGGCCAGACGAGGTGGCTCACGTCTGTAATCCCAGCACTTTGGGAGGCTGAGGAGGGCAGATCACCAAGTCAGCAGTTCGAGACCAGCCTGGCTAATATGGTGAAACCCTGTCTCTACTAAAAATGCAAAAATTAGCCTGGTGTGGTGGCACGCACCTGTAGTCCCAGCTACTCTGGAGACTGAGGCAGAAGAATCACTTGAACCTGGAGGTGGAGGTTGCAGTGAGCCAAGATCATGCCACTGCACTCCATCCGGGGCGACAAAGTGAGACTCCATCTCTAAAAAAAAAAAAAAATTCAAACAATGAAATACACCATGTTAAAACAATAAGGAAAAAACTTACTTTATTATCTCAATAGATGCAGAACAAGCATTTGACAAAAAACACCCTTTCACAATAAAAACACTAAGTAAACTAGAAAAAGAAGAGAATTAACTCAACGTGATTGAAGGAAATCTGTGAAAAACCCATAACTAATATACTTAATGGTAAAAGACTGAAAGTTTTTCCTCTAAGATCAGGAATAAGACAAGGACATCTGCTCTTGCCACTTCTATTCAACACTGAATTGGAAACTTCCAATCTATCTAAGGCAGTCAAACAAGAAAAAGAAATAAAGGAAAATAAAATCATCACTATTTTCAGAATACCTAACTTTACATATCAAAAATCCAAAGGAATCCACAATAAAAGCTTATAGAGCTAATAAACAAGTTCAGCAAAGTTGTAGGATGAAAAATCAACATCCAAAAACCAGTTTGTTTCTATACAGTAGCAAAGAAAAATCTGTAAATAGTTAAGAAAAACAATTCCTTGTACAATAGCATAAATAAAAATAAGATACTTATGAATAAATTTAACAAAAGAAATACAATACTTGTACACTGAAAACTACAAAGCATCATTAGAATAACTCACAGTAGACCTAAATAAATAGAAAGGCACCCGTGTTTATGGATCAGAAGACAGTATTGTTAGGATGGTAATACTCTCTTTCCAAATCGAACTAGAGATTATCAAAACTCCAGTTTCCAGTTTTGCAGAGACTGACAAGCTGATCTTGAAATCCA
Organism: Aotus nancymaae; assembly: GCF_030222135.1. Taxonomy (NCBI): domain Eukaryota; kingdom Metazoa; phylum Chordata; class Mammalia; order Primates; family Aotidae; genus Aotus; species Aotus nancymaae. Next base: position 9,838,480 of record NW_026988450.1, on the reverse strand, counting down.
CATGGAAACGTAAAGTATCCACAGAATATTCAGAACAATCTTGAAAAAGAACACATTATGCTGGGCGCGGTGGCTCATACCTATAATCAAAGCACTTTGGGAGGTCAAGGCGGGTGAATCATGAGGTCAGGAGTTCGAGACCAGCTTGACCAACATTGTGAAACCCGGTTTCTACTAAAAATACAAAAATTAGCTGGGTGTGGTGGTGTGCAAGTGTAATTCCAGCCATTCAGGAGGCTGAGGCAGGAGAATCGCTTGAACCCAGGAGGCAGAGGTTGCAGTGAGCCAAGGTCGCACCAATGCACTCCAGCCTGGGCAACAGAGGAAGACTCTATCTCAAAAAATAAAAATAAAAAGGCCGGGCATGGTGGCTCGCTCCTGTAATCCCAACATTTTGGAAGGTTGGGGTGGGTGTATCCTCTGAGGTCTCAGGAGTTTAAGCAACATGGTGAAACCCTGTCTCTACTAAAAATACAAAAATCAGGCAGGTGTGGTGTTGTGTGCCTATAATCCCAGCTATTTAGGAGGCTGAGGCAGGAGAATCAATTGAACCGGGAGATGGAGGTTGCAGTGAGCTGAAATCACACCACTACATTACAGGCTGTGTGACAGAGTGAGACTCCATCTCCATAAATAAATAAATAAATAAAACAAAAACTTTTGTGCATCAAGGTCAGTATCAAGAAAGTGCAAAGACAACCCACAGAATGGGAGAAAATATTTAAAAATCTTATCTGATAAGGATCTAATTGCCTGGAATAAACTTACAACTCAGCAATGAAAGAGACAGAAACCCAGATGAGCAAAATAAGGAAAGGACTTGAATAGACACTTCTCTGAAGAGGATTTACAAATGGGCGATAAACACATGAAAAGATTTTCAACATCATTAGTTATTTGGGAAAAGTAAATCAAAACCACAATAAGATACCACTTACCACCCACTAGGATGGCTATAATTTAAAAAACAGACAATAATAAGTGTTGACAAACAATATGAGGAAATTTGAACCCTCTTTCCTTGCTCATGGGAAAGTAAAATGGTGCAGTGATTCTGGAAACCAGTTTGGCAGTGGCAGTTCCTCAAAAAGTGAAATATAGTTACCATAAGACAGGCAACTACACCCTTAACTACTCAGAAAATTAAAAATACAGTTTCACACAAAAACCTGTCTGCAAACGTTCACAGCAGCACTATTTATAGTAAGTAAAAAGTGAAAACAACCCAAATGTCCATTAATTGATTAGTAAATAAAATGTCCTGTATCTATATAGTGAAATATTATTCAGCCATATAAAGGAATGAAATACTGATAAATACTACAATGTAGATGAGCCTTGAGAATATTACGCTAAATGAAAGAAGTCAGATGTAAATATATACATATTTGCACATAGATATAATAATTTTAGATCATTTATATGAAATGTCTAGCACAGGCAAATCTATAGAAACAGAGAGTATATTGGTGGTTGCCAGGGACCGAGGGTGGAGAGTGCCTGCAAATGGATACAGAATTTCTTTTGGTGATAATGAAAATGTTCCGGAATTGGACAGTGGTGATGGTCTTTAAATATGTTAGAAATTTTGAACTGTACTCTTTAAAGGGGCAAATATCATGGTATTCAAATTTTATCTAAAGAAAAATGAATAAAAAGTAAATCATTGCAAATATCTGACGGCATGGGGTTTGTGCGGTAACTGGCATTCCACAGTGATTTTCAAAGGGCTGTGCTATTTTCATTTTGTTTTGTTTTAGTTATGGAGCCCTTCCTTGAAACAAACTTCATACTACTGTCCCCTTTCATGAAGCAGAAGAGGGCAGTGGGCAGAGCCTTTCCTTCGGCCTTCTCCTCCACTGTAACAGGGAGCCCTGGAGCTCTGGGAGAAAATCTCTGAAATATAAAGGGCATGCATGTGAGCTGTGGAGTCCCAGAGCCCGGGGTTTGGATCCTAAACCTGCAACTCCTGTGAATTGAGTTTTGGGAAGCTGCCGAAACTCTGAGCTCCTGTTTTCGCATAGTAGTATTGTGAGGGTTAGATGAGACGATGTATGTGAAGACCCTGGCCCCATAGTACGTGCTCTGCCACACATTCCGGTGACACGTTCATCACACGTTTTAGCATTTTCTTAAAATATCGGTAAGAAGACAACAGAACTTACTTGGCTTTTACAACAGAGCAGACGGAACAAGTCGGCGGTCAAGGTGCTAACATTCTTCACGGTTCTTCACCACCTTTTGTTCTGTGAGCCTATAGGGAAAATTCTTCTTCTTTCTCATCCCTTTATCTGCAGGGGGGAAACAGTACTTTAGCAATGACCCAGTTCAGGAACATCTCCAGAGCCATTAACACACAGAGATTTGTTCTGTTCTCTCTGTGCTCCATCTCTCAGGAACCTCAGCCTTCCTCCTAGGAGCTAGGGAAAGTCAGGAAGTGAAAGTAGTACCCCAGCTAATGACCTGCCCTGTGCTGGCCTGAGAACACAAGATGGCTTCCTCCATGGCTCAGGATTTGGTTTCCTTTAGCATGTCCGTTTGGAAAGAGTTCCATGAGATTGGAGAGATAAAAGGAGCCAGGATTGCTCACATTCAGGAAAAAACTCTTCTCTTTCTCTCCCTCCCTCTGACTGCCCTCTTCTCCCTCTTTCTCTCTGTGTCTGTCTCTCTCTCTCTCTCTCTGTCTCCCTGAGCTGGTGAGGTCAGTTGGTCCCAGTAAGTCCAATGAACGAGTTGGGCTTCTTGGACTAAGCTTCAGAAGGCTGATTGGGATGAGACCTTTTCACAAAAGTAAAGGAACCACTTAGTCTTTGATTCCAGGCCCCCAGGCCTGCCTTTGACTTGGGTGAATGGAGTTCTCCCTGTGCTACGGTAGGCATAGTAGGGGCTGCCCTGGGCTTGGAGCCAGAGCTTCGCTGTATTCAGTCACCTGTACCTTGAGGCAACACTGCCTGCTTCATGGTACTACCCTGTAGATTAAATGAAGCACGTTTCTGACGATCTTGGCACTGAATATTGATGCACTGGCCAGTCCTTTTCTGAGAGCAAAAAATGGTGGTTTTATTTTTTGTCAGAAATCGAATAAATATGTTTGTTCTCCTGTTGGTTAGCTATGTTCCCTAGAGCGCAGAGACTTTGCCTGTCTCAATCTCTTTATCTCCAGAATCTAAAAGGTGCTCTGCGCAAAGTACATTTTAAGTTCACGTGAAGGAATGAATGAAAAACGTGATTTATTCATACCCAGTTGGTGGTATGTGTACCATTTCCTTAACCTGTAGTCAGGTGGCCTTTGACTCCCCTGTACTTCTTGTGAGGTACCGTGCTGTAAAGGTGGACTATCGCACTTCAATTCAGAGCAATCTGGGCTTGAATCCTGGATTTAGTTTTTTAACTACAGCAAATATTTTGAGCATAGATTGTGCCAAGCATTAGGCTGTCTTACACACATTGTCTTATTTCATCTCAGTATCTATGAGTCATGCACTATAATCATTATCATTTTACAGATAAGAAAGCGAAGACTTGGAGAGGAAAAGCATCTTGTTCAAAGGTAAATACTTAATGGTCAAAATGCAAATCTAGATTTAATTGCAGCATCCTCTTCATCGTCTATTTAAACTAATTCAAGCTATGTAACATTTCCCACTAAACCTTCCTGCCTCTATTTCCTCATCTTTAACATGGCCAAAATACCTGTCCTGCCCAAGTTAGTTATTTCATTCAGGTAGAAAAATACACATGAGAAGCTTTTAAAAAGTGAAAACCTCAAAATGAATGTAAAAATTATGATGATTCTCTTAGAATTTGTCAACACCTTCTTATTCTCTAGTCCTGCTAGGCATTTACAACCTGAAAACCATGTATTTAAGATTCAAATCTATATTTGTATTTGCCATAACTGGTTTTATTTTTCTTATGGCTTCATGAAAATGTGGCTCAAATGTATTTGTTATGAAAGCCCCAAATTAATCACAAGACTTCACCAGCCCATTCCACAACAAACTCCCACTAACTTGCTCTGACTTAGAAACCTCATATACAGTCTTGATTCAGGAAAGCTCTGTAATGTTCTTGGAAAATGCAAAGTGCTGTCTTAATTGAGATAATCTGTGTTCCACTATAGAGAGGTGGTTTAACTTGTGGATTCAGAAAAACAACTGGTTTGACTCAATTTTTTGACCATGTTCACAGTTCATTTTATTTAAAGCAATCAGAGTGATGTGTGTGTTCTATGTTCATTGCATAGAAACTTCATAGAAACTATACCTAATACCATAAGTGAGTTTACATAACCTCATAGCTTTAATTGTTCTTTTTACATTCTACTCCTCTGGTTTGAGTGTCCATGTTTTGTGTATTTCCATTCATGGGGTTGAGATATTTGATTCAGGCTTTATATTTTCTGAGGCCCCGAGCAAGTATTTCTTCCACACTTTAGGAAGTGTGGCCCCTTTACTACTCTACATAAACAAAGAGAAAATTGGCAGGCTATGGCGGGATTAGAATTTAGATAAACTCAGCTTATATGCCAGGTTTTCTGGCAACTATAACCCTGTCCTTTGTCAGAGCACTTACTCTTTCTCCTGATGTAGTGGAAACTCCACAGGGTCAGGGCTCAGGGCTTTCTTGGTGACATTGTCTCCACTGCTGACTCAGAGCCAGGCATGTAGTAGATATACGTGTGTGTGTGTGTGTGTGTGTGTGTGTGTGTGTGTGAGAGAGAGAGAGAGAGAGAGAGAGAGAGAGAAAGAGAGAGACAGAGACAGAGAGAGAGAGACACAGAGAGAGAGAAACAAGAGAGACACACAGAAAGATGGTGAGACAGAGAGACACAGATAAAGAGAATAAATAAAACTTTACCAGCTGAAACATAGAGAAGAGAAAAACAGTCAAAGGACATGCCATTGAGCTGGCATTTATTCAATAATTGATGCACCAGGCACTGTGCTAAAAACACATCAAGATGTCATAAAATCAGAAAATCTTTCTGTATTTCCTTATCGTCTATTAACAGTTTTGACAACTGTAACAAAACTATCTGAATTTCCACTGTTGGATTAGAAGCAGCATATTTGAGCTGTGATAGGTACCATTTGTGGACACATGACAGCAGCAAGAAGTGACATCCTGAGAAGGGAAAACACAAACCAGATATAATAAATACGAATATTTAAGGCTCAGTTTTTCTGGGTGTGTGTGTTTCCTGTGCTTTTGTTGTATGAAAGAGGGGTTGTAAGTGCAGGAGTAAAAAGATTAGGATAAAGGAAATCTAGATAAACACCGACAAGGCTACATTTGAAAGGAGTTCCTGGCATTCTGAGAGGGGGCGAGGAAGGTTGTGAATGTATTTCTTTCATGCTGCTGATAAAGACATACCTGAAACTGGGCAATTTACAAAAGAAAGAGGTTTATTGGACTTACAATTCTACATGGCTGGGAGGCCTCACGATCATGGTGAAAGGCGAAAGGCACATCTCACATGGCAGCAGACAAGAGAAGAGCTTGTGCAGGGAAACTCCTCTTTTTAAAACCATCAGATCTCATGAGAATTATTCACTGTCATGACAACAGCACAGGAAAGACCTGCACCCATAATTCAATCACCTCCTACCAGCTTCCTCCCACAACACGTGAGAATTCAAGATGAGATTTGGCCGGGGACACAGCCAAACCATGTCACACTACCATGCCCAACTTCCCTTCCTTTTTTGTTTGTTCTTCATTTGTCTGAGAAGAGGCTCTAAAGCCCTTCTCAGATATTATATTTCAGAGTTTTTCTGAATTGTTTGGATATCAGATTGGCAATTTATCTGACTGGGATGCCCTGCTGTGACTGGCTTGCCCTGCTGTGACTGGCTGTGTATGGGGTCAGCTTATTTATAAGCTGTATTTTTAAAAGATATATTAATTTTTTAAAAATTCATCTGTCTAAATAATATGCATGAAGCCCCCCCAAAACCTAGATTCTAAGAAAAATCTATGTACTGCCTACAATGATTGATATTAATAATTATAATGATAAATACACAAAAAGATGTATGATCTCTATTTAAAAAGGCAAAAAGAAAAAAAACAGAAAACAAAACCCCATGAAATAAATCTGTGGAGTTTATAGCCAAAACTGGAAACAACCCTCATGTCCATCAATAGGAAATCAGTTAAATAAATTATAGTACATTTATCCAATGGAAGATTAAACACATATTCAAAATAATTATTTATACATATTTATATATATAAATATAGAGAGGATACTGTATGTGTATACATGTACATATAATACATGTACATATATGTATATATGTTCACATATACACACATGCACATATATACATATATGTACACATATACGTATATGTATATATAACTTACATATATACATATATGTATACACACATATACATACATGTACAAACATGTACATATATACATATACGTACACATATGTACATATATACATATACATACACACATGTACATATATACATATACATATGTACACACATGTACGTATATATATAACTATATATAACTCATATATAGTTATATATCTGTATATATAACTATAAATAATTATATAACTATATAGTTATATATATAACGTATCTATACATATATACACACACATATATATGTGTATATATACACACACACAGTACTCTTGCCCACCTTCTTGTCTTTTGCCTTAACTCTGTGAATTCACATTCACTCTGCTTCAGTGGACACTCCCTTCTTTCCAGTTCTTAGACTCACCAGGTTGATCCTTCACTCAGGACGTTGCATTTGTTGCCTCCTCTTTCTGGAATATCTTTCCTTCTGATATTCACATGAGTAGTCCCTTGTCATTCAAATCTCAAATGTCACATCTTCGGATAACCTTTCTCTGATCATCATATCTAAAGTTGTCCTCATCCTCCCATAGCGTTCTATAACCTGTTTGTTGTTTTCATAACATTTGTTTTATTATTCCTTTCTTCACTGGAATAGTTTCCATTAGATTAGGAAACCTGCCTATCTTGTTAATGCCTGTAACTAGAATACTTTTGAAAAGTTCTTGTCATGTAATAAATGCTCAACTAATATTTTTGGGTACACAGAAATAAAGTTTGGAAGAATATATGCCAAACAGTTAATAGTGGTTACTTCTGAGTAGAGGAGTAGTGTGGTAGGGAAACTGTTAACAGATGTTCACTTTCCAACAAGATATGTTTTAGTTAGTCATAGCTTACTTGAAATGAAATGTATTATTTTAACAATTGGAAAAATTAATAACCATATTTTAATTACAAAAATGATAGATAAAATTTTGATGCTTCCTATAAGCCATATTTATCTAGAGGATATACTTATGAAGAATACTCTCTTGAGGATGTTAGGTAAGTACATGTTACTATATGTAGTAAAATATCTATGACTTTATAAAAGCACCGAAACATGAAGCAACAGAAATGTTTTTCCCAGTTCTCTTTCCTCTGAACTTGATCACCATCTCTCTGGAAAAGCATTTAAATTAATTCTTCTTTAAAGTTAACAAGACCAAATTATAAGCTTGACGAATAACTCATGCTTATTTTTCTTTATATTATTATATTTTATATACTTATTAGCTATGCCTATCTTGAACATGCTTATTTGTTCTTTTTACACATACTAAACTTGTAATATTAGCTGTTGTCCCCTGGTCCGAATGTTAAGTCAACATATATTTGAGAGACCTTCAACTTATCAAGTATTGCAGGTCTCTGATTGCTTTGGAACCACTTCTGATACCTGTGGACTTAGTTCAAGGCCAGTTACTACCATTTTTTTTTTTTCTAGTAGAATGAACAAATGGCTAATTGTTTGCTTTGGTCAACAAAGCTCAAGTTAATGGGTCTGGGTACTACGTATATTAAAAGCCTAGCTTGAGTCTCTGTTCAGTGACATCTTGCCTTTCTAATCAGAGATTTTCTTCCTCAGAGATTCTGGCCTAGATTTGCAAAATGTTGACCATATCTTTGATTTGGGGGATTGCTGTAGCAGCATGTTGTTGTCTATGGCTTATTCTTGGAATAAGGAGAAGGTAAGAAATGTTTTATCTTTAAATTGCTCTTTAATTCATGCATTTTTTAACCTTTACTATTACACAGTAAATTTGGTTTTCTATACTTACACATATTAGTATTATCTTCCTTATTTTTTAAAATGAAAAATTTAATTTGAATTTTAAAATATCTTTTTTACTATATCTAACAAAATATATGATGACAGCTTCCCTTTTTAGTATCAGCATATACCAGTGGTAATATGTAAATGTATATTGCTGTTAAGCATGACTGACAGAAATTTTATAAGGTCTCTATGTACATTTATATGTGTATCTAAAGAGGAAGCCCAATTAGTAAGGATAGAAGTAGCAAGTGGGAATCTGCAATGGAAAGGATTGCTTTCTATCACACGGCCTCAGTAGATAATCTCACTAAATTAATATTCCCTTTTAAGCTCATTCTTGTGTATCATATAGACTCAGCCTAAGCCTGGACAAGAGCATAGAGCCTGAGCTGATCATTCTATTACTGTTTTTAAATCAATGTTGATCAACTATGGTGAATTGGGAACCTTTGCTAAGTGTATGTGACATCAATTTCACTTATTTACAATCAAGAATGCAAGAAATACAAATACCAGTCAGATCCAGAACCGTAGTTTATTTAACCTCTTTTTTATTTTGAAACAGAGTCTTGCTCTGTCACCAGGCGCCAGGCTGGAGTGCAGTGGCGCAATCTCAGCTCACTGCAACCTCCGCCTCCCGGATTCAAGCAATTCTCCTGCCTCAACCTCCCTAGTAGCTGGGACTACAGGTGTGCACTACCACACCCAGTTAATTTTTATATTTTATAGTAGAGATGGGGTTTCACCATGTTGGCCAGGATGGTCTTGATCTCTTGACCTCATGATCTGCCCGCCTTGGCCTCCCAAAGTGCTGGGATTACAGGCGTGAGCCACCACGCCCAGCATTTATTTAACTTCTAATTGGCTCAAGGAGTAATTGTGGGGAGGGCATGTAGATATTCTCTGCTATGTCAACCTCAAAAAGAGAAGATCACCCCAAGCATATTTCAGCTTCATAGATTGCTATGTGTTGTCAACCTTTTGCAAGTTTGTCCTTTAAGGTATTTTAATTCAGGCCTGATAGTTTTTATTTTTAATTAAATTACTTATATTTAAACTAAAAGAAGAAAAATAATTACTTTATACTGTAGTATCAAGAGGTACAGAAGTTTATGTTGGAAAATAAGTTTATATTTTCTAATAAAAACATTTTAAAAGCAATGAATTACAATAGATGATTCTGTCAGTGTTTATCTTACTCAATTTAATTTTATAATAAACTAATTTCTCACATGAGATTCTTCTTTGAACTCTCCTTATGGAACAGTAATATCTTTAAACTATGAAGATTTCGAAAACTTCAGTTCTGCAATCCTCTCCTATTCAGTGTTCTATGTCTAAAGACATAATCAAAAGAAACATTTTGAGATATTTAGGCAAAGTATGCTTAGCAAAAATATAGACACTAGAATGTAATTTTGTTTCCACACTCACAGCAAGAATCTTGTTGGCCATGTAAATCCTTTCACCTGTATCATTGAGAAAAGTGACGAGCACATAGTCACTTTGCTGACTGTGTATATGGATGAATGTATATATGGACAGGTGTACGAATGGATGGATTCAGTAATCCTTTTCACCAACATATCATGTTACTAGGTTAATATAACCTATTATCATAGTGAAAGAGCAGGGTCCATCTAACAAAATAAATATCAATAAACTACAGGGTTTCGAAGTTTGAAGTCAGTGAGAAAAATTTTAATACCTGATGTAAGTAAAAAACCAAATACATAATCATCCATGTCTATCATATGTGTCTGACAGGCAAACGGGTGAACCGCCTCTAGAGAATGGGTTGATTCCATACCTGGGCTGTGCTCTGCAGTTTGGTGCTAATCCTCTTGAGTTCCTCAGAGCAAATCAAAGGAAACATGGTCATGTTTTTACCTGCAAACTAATGGGAAAATACGTCCATTTCATCACAAATCCCTTGTCATACCATAAGGTGTTGTGCCATGGAAAACATTTTGATTGGAAAAAATTTCACTTTGCTACTTCTGCAAAGGTAAGCAGTTTTACATTAATATACCATTCTGTTTGTCTTCTACCTTTTTATGTGCTGTTGTATTTAGAAAGTTTGATGTATTTAGATTTAAAGATAAAGGTGTTGAAGAGAGTTATCTTTGTGTGGAGATTCTTAGAAACATAAATAAATTAAATTAGACATAGCTTCATAGTAATAATCATTTAGAAAGTCAAAATAGGTATAGATTTGTCATGTTAACCAACTAATGAGGGTGAAATAAACATTAAATGCTTTACTGAGTCAGGTGGCACTGTATGAGTAGGATAGATAAAAATTCATCACATCAGCAATGTCTGTGCAACACCAAGAGTGCAAGTGATGGAAACCTGACATTCAACAATTGTCTTACCACACTCGTACCCCACAGTGTTTCATTTTGTTAAGGAATGGCAAGATATTTTAACATCATTTAGATGTAATAAAAGAAACTCTGTTACTGAGGAAAAAAACTAACAAGTACTTACTTTCTGCAAATAAATATTAGTTTTGGTCTTTGTGAGTAAGTAACCTAAAGTTTGTTTAAAATACATCTACATCCAAGCACAATGGAACACACCTATAGTCCCAGCTACTTGAGAGGCTGAGGCAGGAGGATCACTTGAGCCCAGGAGTTTGAGGCTGCAGTGAGCTATCATTGTGCCACTGCACTCTAGCCTGGGCAACAACGTGAGACTCCATCTCTAAAAGAAAAAGAAAAAGAAATCTACAAATAATATAAAAGATAACCAATGATTTTAAAACATTATCAATTAGTTTACGTGGCATAGGTGTAAATAAGGGCAGTAGCATAAGAAATAAGAAATAGATGACTTGAGTGATCCAGGGGAGTTCCACTGAACTTAGCTTTAAAGGAAAGGTACAGTTTGGCCATTTGTTTGTAATTTGCTATGAAATTGTCCAAGGGAAAGCCAATTTCCCATTTTTAACAAGTGAAGAACTATGAAAGTATCTAATCCATTTTTCAGTCATTTACTCTGACTAGGTCAGGTTTAATTTCTTTTTTTTCTACACGTTTTATTTGCTGTCAGGCATTTGGGCACGGAAGCATTGACCCGAGGGATGGAAATACCACTGAAAACATAAACGACACTTTCATCAAAACCCTGCAGGGCAATGCCTTGAATTCCCTCACAGAAAGCATGATGGAAAACCTCCAACATATCATGAGACCTCCAGACTTTTCTAACTCAAAGACCTCTGCCTGGGTGACAGAAGGGATGTATTCTTTCTGCTACCGAGTGATGTTTGAAGCTGGGTATTTAACTCTCTTTGGCAGAGATCTTACAAGTCAGGACACACAGAGAGCACATATTCTAAACAACCTTGACAACTTCAAGCAATTCGACAAAGTCTTTCCAGCTCTGGTAGCAGGCCTCCCCATTCACATGTTTAGGACTGCACACAATGCCCGAGAAAAGCTGGCAGAGAGCTTGAGGCACGAGAACCTCAAAAAGAGGGGAAACGTCTCAGAACTGGTCAGCCTGCGCATGTTTCTGAATGACACGTTGTCCACCTTCGATGACCTGGAGAAGGCCAAGACACACCTCGTGATCCTCTGGGCATCGCAAGCAAACACCATTCCAGCGACTTTCTGGAGTTTATTTCAAATGATTAGGTGACTAACACCCTATCCGTTTCTTTTTTTATTTTAGTAGAAAGTAGAAATTAAACCGTTTTAACTTAAAGAAAAAAAGCCTCATAGTGCTTTCTCATGCCATCAATAAAGAATGTAACACTAATGCGTGTTAGTGTTTACATGTATGAGTTCATTCAGTCCTCACAAAAACATAGGCAGCTATGACTGATAAAGGTGTCTTATAGAAACAAAGACAGTCCCAGAGAAAGAAATGTCATCCCAAGCCACAGAGCTTGTAGGTACTGGTGTTGGGTCAATTCCGGCCACTTGGCCCAGCACGCTTGCTCCTAACTCCATGCTGTTCCTCACGACGCCGACTTAAGTCCATAAATGCAGTTTTCATGATCATAAAAATGTGTTTAAGTGATTATTGATTTACGGACAACAATCAGGGCAGTGACTATGCCTTCTTTATTAGTTCATTCACAGTTTATGTTTTCACTCAATTAGGAATTGCTGTCTTTCTATTTATCTGACCAACTATAAGAGCTATGAATCAATCATAATCTATTATTATTGATAAGAGACTTTGCTAGGTTTTGCCTTTTAAAACTGTATGTAACAGAAAAAACTGTAATAAGATATATTTTACATAACATGATTTCTCTCCAAAGTGTTAGTTTTTCTGGAATTTGAAATTAGAATGGTCTATTGAATTATTCCAATTAAATTCGATATTTAGTATCATGTAGACACAAAATTGCTACTCCATAGGATCGGGAATGCCAAATTTCTACTGATGGCTGATGACTTTAGGCCTTATAAAATATTTTAAAACTTAATTTCAGATATAGGAACTTATTACTAATTTGTCACAAATGTTAACTATCTTCCAAAGTGATTACTTGAGAAAGCACATCCAGAATAAATTCACATATTTACAGTAGGCATACAACATCAATTTAAAATCATAAAGGAAAATGTAGCCATAGTTTGTGATAGTCTTGCAAATAACTATCAAACATTTTGAGCCTCAATGTACTGTAATTTTTTTATGTAGTCCCCCAACCATGTCTAATCCTTATTAGAAACACTTATTTATAAAAGCCCTGACTAAAGTTTAACTTTTATGTAGCAAGGCCCTTTTAAGGCAGCAGTTCTTACTGATATCCAAGGACAGAAACACAGTTATAAATGGAGTAAAAGCAATCGGGAATATCCCTTTCCCTCCTCCCCTAATATCTTCATCATCTAGTTAAAAGGAAGGGGAAAGGCCTAATTGTTTGCAGATCTCAGAGTATGGAAAAAGCTTATTTTCTGTACATCTTTTCTCTTAACTTTCAATAGGCACCCGGAAGCAATGAAAGCAGCTACTGAAGAAGTGAAAAGAACACTAGAGAATGCTGGTCAAAAAGTCAGCTTGGAAGGCAATCCTATTTGTTTGAGTCAAACGCAAATGAATGACCTGCCAGTACTAGGTGGGTACACTCGTTATGTTGCATTTCATTTTCTATGTCCTACAACTAACAATAATAACCAACATAAATTCCATACCTACTGAATTCTAGGCATTAAGCTAAGTATTTCGTATGAGTTTTCTTGGTTAATCCTCACAACAATCCTGTGATCTGGGACTGTTACTATTTATTTGTATCAAGTGAGGAAACTGACACCTAGGGGTTAAGCTGCAGCCAGGGTAGAATCAAATACATTATTATGTGGGACTCTTGATGCTGTTCTCTCAACCACCACCTGCACTGCCACACTATGTTTCTCATATTCCTCTTACCACTAATCTGATGTTTAATGGAAGCATATTAGTCATTTTCATAAAATAAAGGAGGGAAAAGAACCACTAAGAAACCACAATTACCTGCATGGATTGAGTGATGGAGCCGAAGGTTCTTTGATTTTTCTTTGTTCTGCTTTTCTATATTCTATAGTAATGTAACAATATGACATTTTAATTTTCATTTACATATTTTTTTGAGACAAAGTCTCTTTCTGTGGCCCAGGCTGGAGTGCAATGGGGTGATCTTGGCTCACTGTAACCTCTGCCTCCTGGGTTCAAGTCATTCTCCTCCTCCGCTTCCCAAGTAGCTGGAATTACAGGTGCATGCCATCACCTCCAGCTAATCTTTGTATTTTTAGTAGAGACGGGTTTTATGGGCTGTTATGGGTTTTCCTAAAGTGCTGGGATTACAGACACGAGCCACCACACCTTGACAACATGATGTTTATAGTAAGAAAGTTTTCTTTTTTTGGATATTTTCTTTAAGGAGGCAAGAAGCTTAGGTTCCATGCTGGGTCTGACTTGGGAGACTTTTGACCTGTCACTTCTCTTTTGGGGGCCTTACTTTTATAATCTGTAAAACAAAATGCTAACATTCTGGGATTTTATACACAATCATGTAATGACCACCCTAAAATATGACAGTTGAGGGATAAGGCTACAAGGCTAGGCTGGACCTCTCGTGAGCTCTCTATATTTCAGCCATTTTCAGGTTGGTTCTTTTTGTCCCTTTATGCCTTTACCAGGCAGCAGGGATTGCCACACAACATCAGAGAGTATATGGATAAAAATAGGTTCTTGTAAATGTTGAACTGAAGCTGCATTAAATGTCTAAAAAAAAAAAGTATATATCAGTGCTATCAGTATATTAAATCTCAGAAGTCCTCAGTAAATTAAATCTCAGAAGTAATAAACTTTGAATAATTTACGTAAGATGATTACTTTTCTATAAAATGATGGAAGTTTGTTTCCCAGTTATTACCGAGACAATTATCTCTAATCCAACAATTATTATTAACTCAGATGATCAGATTTAAAAATACATTCAGGCCAGGTGTGGTGGCTTATGCCTGTAATCAAAGCACTTGGAGGCTGAGGTGGATGCATCACTTAAGCCTAGAAGTTCAAGAGCAGCTTCGGCAACATAGCAAAACCCTGTCTCTGCAAACAATAAATAAAAAAAATTATCTGGGCGTGGTGGCAAATGCCTATAGTGGCAGCTACTCGAGGGCCTGTGGAGGGTGGATCACTTGAGCCTGGGAGGTTGAGGTTGCAGTGAGTCAGGATCAGGCCGCTGCACTGCAGCCTGGGCAGTAGAATGAGACCCTGGATAAAAGCAAAAACAAAAATTAAAAAAAATCAGACGCAGTTGAATCATTGATAAAAGCATAATGGTCAGAGAAAGAAAGTTTGGGAAATTTGTATCTCATCAGCATCCCATAGCCTGTTCATCTTAGTGTTATGGGTTGCTAGGCTGTCTGTATTTCAGACTCTATATTATGTGACTCTCAAATACTTGATTTGTTCTTCTTTTCTCTTCTAAATATTTAGATAGTATAATCAAAGAGTCGCTGAGACTTTCCAGTGCCTCCCTCAACATCCGGACAGCTAAGGAGGATTTCACTTTGCTCCTTGAGGACGGTTCCTACAACATCCGAAAGGATGACATCATAGCTCTTTATCCACAGTTAATGCACTTAGATCCAGAAATCTACCCAGACCCTTCGGTAAGTGCCTGTTCATTGAAGTTCAATATCCAGCTGATAGTTACCTAGATCTAAATAAAGAGGAAATTTACAATGGTAGAATTGATTTGATTATTGTAGTCATAGGGATTGTCCCCTTAATTGTGTTAAATATTCATGTATTTTGAAGAATTTAGATAATGACCTGAATTTTTATTTTTAGTCCTGATATTTGCCATCATATAGTCTTTGCTAGATTATATTTGCAGTCATGATAATAAATCTGCCACTTGTTTTTTTCTTAAGAAGCTCCTCCCACGTCCAGGAAATTAGAGGCTAATATATTGATTCTTCTAGTTTCTTCTGGGAACTCTTCTCTCTCTAGCTCTGTCTGACTAAGGAACTAATTGTTTAAGCTGGATAGGAGGTATCAGAAGACTTCCTGAGCTCATAAAGCTCCTATTCCTTTTCACTTTCTGATTCAATGTGGAATATTAGCTAAATCACTAATGGAGTAGATTTAAAAAGAAAATTACTCTTTGGAGCTTCCAGGTTGAGAAAGAGATAAATTTCTTTAAAACTAACTTAAAGACTTGTTTTCTTTGTATTTTTACTGCAGACTTTTAAATATGATCGGTATCTTGATGAAAACGGGAAGACAAAGACTACCTTCTATTGTAATGGACTCAAGTTAAAGTGTTACTACATGCCCTTTGGGTCAGGAGCTACAATATGTCCTGGAAGATTGTTCGCTATCCACGAAATCAAGCAATTTTTGATTCTGATGCTTTCTTATTTTGAACTGGAGCTTGTAGAGGGCCAAGCTAAATGTCCGCCTTTGGACCAGTCCCGGGCAGGCCTGGGCATTTTGCCACCATTGAATGATATTGAGTTTAAATATAAATTCAAGCATTTGTGAATACATGGCTGAAATAAGAAGACACTAGGTGATATTACAGGACTGTAGAACATCATCACTACACAGTCCCTTTGGACAAATGCATTTAGTGGTGGTAGAAATGATTCACCAGGTCCAATGCCGTTCACCAATGCTTGCTTGTGAATCTTAACATTTTGCTGACAGTTTCCAGATGCTATCACAGACTGTCCTAGTGAAAAGAACTAGTTTCTAGGAGCACAAGAATTTGTTTTCATTTGTGTAAGTCCATGAATGTTCATATAGCCAGAGATTGAATTTTAATATTTTCAGAGGAAAACACCTTTATTTTTTTTTTCAAAATGAAGATACACATTCCAGCCAGGTGTGGTAGCAGGCACCTGTAGTCTTAGCTACTTGTCAGGCCAAAGAATGAGGATGGCTTGAGCCTAGGAGTTCAAAACCAGACTGGACAGCTTAGTGAGACCCCGTCTCTAACAAAATGTATTCTAATTGGCAGACTTTTTTTCCTAAGGAAACTGCTTTACTTTTATAAAACTGCCCAACAATTATGGAAAATGTTCAAATTCACGTTTTAGTGAAACTACATTATTTTTTGACTAAATGGTGGGGTTTTATTGGGTATGATCATATATCATAAAGGATATTTCAAATGATTAGTTACATCTTTTGATAAAAAGGAAATTTTTTTCTATTTTTTCTATATCCAAAATTTAGGGCTTTAAAAATGATAATCTTGATTTACCCAAAACATTAAAAGTGATTTTAATATTTTCCATTTATGTTTTAACTTATTGTTGCTGAAAACTCTATTTCAGGTTTTAACTATTTTCTCTATTTTTTTATTTCATATTAATGAGGAGAGTTTTTTCAGAGATTAAGAAAGGCAGTTTTTCTGTCATTATTAAATACACATTATCACTGAAAATATGTAGCTTTTATGTGATATGTTTTAAAGTTAACACTGGATGGGGTTATGAAACGTGTGGAGTGTATTAAGTGCAGCTTGACATTATGTTTTGTTTAAGTGGTTTTTATTGCTAAATGACTTGCAGATGAAGAAAAACTAAGGCGATCTGAGTGTTTAAATGCTGTGTACAACAATGCCTTGATAAAATATTTTAAGTATGAGTTATCGCTATATGTCAATTGATATTTCTGTGTAGTATTTATAAGTAAATTATATTTACCTTTTTGCTTATATTACAAATATTAAGAAAATATTCTGACATTTGATCATTTTGAAATGATTCATTTTTTGGAAATAAAAGTATGAATCTATGTGTATTTATTTATTTATTTATTTTATTTTTAGATAGGGTCTCATCCTGTTGCCCAGGCTGGAGTGTAGTGGTGCAATTTCAGCTCACTGCAACTACCACCTCCTGGGTTCAAGAAATTCTCTTGCTTCAGCCTCCTGAGCTGGGATTACAGGCACGTGTCACCATGCCCAGCTAATTTTTATATTCTTAGTAGAGATGGGGTTTCACCATGTTGGCCAGGCTGGTCTTGAACTCCTGACCTCAGGTGATCTGTTCGCCTCAGCCTCCCAAAGTTCTGTGATGACAGGCAAGAGCCACCAAGCCTGGCCAAATCTATGTGTTTTTAATTTTGAATTATTCAGAGTGTTTAAAACATTCATCCACTGATAAGCTAAACTACAACAATTTTATTCATGATTCATTCAAAATATTCGTATTTTCCTATATTCCAAAAATATTCAAAGTAATAATTTACTCAAAAATCTCCCTCCTCATACTACATAAAACGTATTAAAACTTTTCATCTTGCTATTTAATATTACCATAGATTTATCCCTTAAGCAGGTTATTTTTTATATTAAGAAAATTAAAGTCATTTAGATGTGGTTCAAGATTAGCAAAAATCTATTTTGTAGTGAATGGTTATAAACTAAATTTCTAATGTGGTTTCCGTATGGATTTTATGACTTTTTGAATGCATCCCACATCTTTCCATGTCTTTGTTCTTGGATAGCGAGGGTTGGCAACTGATAGCCCATGGACTAAAGGGTCCCTGCCTCTGTTTTTGTGCAGCCTGAATGTTGAGAATGGTTTTTACATTTTTTAATGGTTAAAAATATATATATATAAAAAGACTCTTTTATGACATGTGAAATGTATATGAAATTCAGACTTCCACACCCATCAGTCAAGTTTTATTGGGACACAGCGTGCCCACTGTTTGCATTCTTGTCTATGCCTGCTGTTGTGATGCCACTGTGGAGCTGAGCAGTTGCAACAGGAAGCATGTGGCCACAAAGCCTGATATATTTAAAATCTAGTTCTTTACAGAAAATGTTTGCCAATCCCTGTTGTATAGCAATTCCAAAGGCTATTTTGTACTACAATCTTATTAATTTAAAAAATGTATAAATGCATTGGTATATGAAGTATTTTGCCTTTTTTGAATAAAGCATGTGAGGAGAATATATTTAAAAAGCCATGGATATAATTTTATCTTAGACAACATTAAGCTAGACCATTAGGAGATGAAACCATTCCATTTAGGAAAGAGATTTTTATTTTAAAAAAAGCATCTAACTTAAAGACATTACAATAACCTATTATAAGATCAAACAAACCTGGGAGATGAGGTATTCATGGTTAAATCCATTCAGATTCCCACATGCCAGGGCCGGGTCACTACTCCACGTGCCATGCATCACCCCTTCAGAGCCTCAAGAGTCCTTTGAGATTTGTGTTACTATTACCTCTATGTCACAAAAGAGAAAGGCGGAACTCCAGAAAGGTTAAGTCACTGGCTCAAGGTCACAATGCTGACAGGTGTGAGAGCTGGGTAGATTGGGGTCCAGGTTGTTCCAACTCAGAGGCAGCACTCTTCCTTGTGTGGCAAGACCAGGTGACCAGGTGACAGACTGTCTTGACTCAGGTCATTGAAAAGATATGCCACAGTAAACAAAATCCATGTCACTCTGTTCCTAAATCCTCACTGTTTGGAAGGATCACTTGGTCAGAGTGTGGGGCACTGTAGCTGCCAGGCCTAGGAAGGTCAGGAAGGAGACTGACTCTAGCTGAGAGCCCGTGAAGAGCCACAGCATAATCAAATACATTACACTGTGCTCACCCTCACGTAGGACGGTGTCTCTTCATCTCACCAACACCTTGGAGTTAATTGTGTAATCTCTTGTTGTTTCTCTTAGGCTCAGTGTTACACATTTTTGAGGCAATGGGCTTAAGGCTTCGGCCTTGGTCTTATAAGTAGATAATGGAATACAGCTTCTCACCAGCATCATCTCCACACCACTTTGGCTGACATCACCTCAGAGGCTCAGGCCTACAAAGTGAAGTCAAGACAGCAGCAGTGATGCTGCACAGACTATTCACAGGCTATTTAACATCCTCTAGTCTCAGCTCTCAGTTTAGTTAGAAACTGATGTTTGGTAAAGGAGAGGTGATTTTTGTTTAAAGGGTTGCTCAGCAAGTTATAAGGCACACCCTGATCCAGAAACCTCCTCTCTGCCCATGAAATGCTGTATCCACTGAACTAACAAATACGTTAAGGACCTACCTTCCAAATGCTGGCATGGGTTTCATAGACTTCACAAAGTCCATTTCTTCATCTGTAAAGCTACATATGAAAAAATAATGAACAAATAAAATTAATGAATTAAAAATAAAAATACTGACCAGGCGTGATGGCTTACACTTGTAATCCTAGCACTTTGGGAGGGCAAAGCCTGTGGATCACCTGAGGTCAGGATTCGAGACCAGCCTGGCCAACATGGTGAAACCTTGTTTCTACTAAAAATAGAAATATTAGCCAGGTGTAGTGGCACGTGCCTGTGATCCCAGCTACTCAGGAGGCTGAGGCAGGAGAATCGCTTGAACCTGGGAGATGGAGGTTGCAATGAGCCAAGATTGTGCCACTGAACCCCAGCCTGGGTGACAAAGCAAGACCTTGTCTCAAAAAATAAATAAATAAAAAGTAAAAGATAAAAATATTCATGAACTTAACTCCCCACTTTTATTGAAAAAACTGTGCACTCACAGTCTTTGGTATCCTCAATTCCATTTTGAAGAACCATTTCTCATTGAAAGTTATCCAGCCATCGGTGGCAAAGTTAGTTAGAATACAGATTCAACACTTAACAATTCTGGAGCAATTTATCATGGATTAAATAAGTGACAGTTTCAAGAATTAGAACAACTTGTTTGAGAGAATTTATGAGAGAAGTGAGGGATTACAGGAGAAGGGCTGATCAGCTTCTCATTGGCTATTTTGCAGAATTTCAATCCATGAAAAACAGTTAAAGAACACAGTGAATACCCATCAGTTTCACCTAGATTCATCCTAATATTTTGCCACATTTGCCTTTACTCAGAAAGATGGTTTGAAAAGTAATTTCAGTTAAGGCTTTCATATTTAATTTCCTTTCAAGTTTTCAATTTCGGGTTTTATCTCTGGCTCCCATAATTATTTGGAGAAGAGCAAGGAATGGTGGGGTGGGGAGCAGGAGGGAGTTGATGCGGTATCATCTTCTTCCCTACTATCAAAAACAAGATGTCTAAATGGAGCCTTTCTTTCTTTTGATTTTCTGGCAAGAAAAAATGGGAAACTCAAACTCACTGGAAACAGAAATTATTATTTTAAAACACAAAAATATATGCATGCAGGAAAACATGTACAGGAAAATACTTTTCCTCACAGTTTTTCTCGGAGCGTGTTGGTGAGAAGATGGTTGGGGGTAGATGAAGGAACACAGGGACATCATCTCGCTGAAACACTCAGTGCTCCAGGTAACAGCGTGCCAGGGTCACAGCGAGGTATCGGAGTGAGGTCAGGTCCCTGGGAGTGCTCTGGCCACAGACATAGGCAATCAAGCAGAGCCAGCAGTTTCTCAGAAACTTGGCTCTAAGTGCCTTTACTTCATCAGTTCCCTGGAGTGATTCCAGAAAGTGGTAGTTCCCCAAGGAGGGCAATCATATTTTATTCAACTGCATAGCCCACCAAAGCTTCCAACTGATGCCTTAAATATAGTGAGAGCTCAAGCAGTTGAGGACAGTGATGGAATACCTGTGTCATTTGTGCGGAGGTGTTGAGCACTTTGGGGGTCTCTGTTTTTCTTCTTAGCCTGGGCTCTAGTGAGTTGCAAACACTTTGGTTGCTTTACTAGCAGGCTTTTTTTTTTTTTTGCTTCTCTCTATTGATCTCTCACTCTATTGAAATATTGGGCAAGAGTTACACACAGAATTGAGAACACAGCTGGTTAGTGCTCAGGCCCACGCTGCGTGACAAGGCAGGTTTACTATTTGCTGAAACAAAGTGGAGGTGGAGAAGGCGTCAACTGAGCAGGTTGCTGACGGGGCTCCGAGACACAGAGGGGTGGGCCCCACTGGCACAGTCACTAGACCGGCACAGGGCAGAGGCCAGCGGGGAATCAGACAGAGTCTTCTTTGCCCCTCAATCCAGTCATTAATTTACTGAATCTCCCATTTATTTTCTCTTTATTAAGGGAAGCTTCAGAAATGTTCAGCCTGCTGAAGGTCTAAGCCTGCTTCTGGTTCCAGTCAGGCCTTTGCTTTGAGGCACAATGAAGAAATCCATTCATTGCACAGTTTTCTGGGGCTGGAGGACGGCTCCATAATGCTGGCCACCTGTTAGATTTCTCCTTTTATTATAATTAGGCCAAGCAATTTGTCTCATAATAATGTAAGCTTATTTCCAAAGAAATAGTGTCAGGATGTATGACTTCTTTCAAGTCAACCATGTTTAAATGGTCCCCAATGTATAAGCAGTTTGTTTCAAAGATTCACTCTTGAATAGAATATTTGGGACTCAGAAATTTTATTAAAGAAATTATGTTATAAATGGGACATAGGTTCCCAGAGCAATAAACAAAAGTCTGTATAACCCATAATATCATGAGTCACTCTGTTTTGAATAATTTTACAATACAAAAGTAAAGAAGGGAGAAAACTCACAGTTGAAACATGAATACTTTAATTTGATTAAGAACTAGTCTTAATTTATCTTGAAAATAGATGTCTTAAAAGAGGATGGGAGATGAAACATGAAGATTCTGAAGGAGTCATTTAGGTATTTTCAAAGGAGGCACTTTCAGAGGAGGTGATTTAGAATCACAGTTTCCAAGTTAGAGATAAATGCAACTGCCTTATTTTGTAGCTGAGGAAAACAAGAGACAGAGACTATTTCTCATTTTACTTCAAAGCTTTTCCTTTTATTTATTTCAAAGCTTATCCTTTTACCTCAAAGCTTATCCTTTCACCTCAAAGCTTATCCTTTCATTCAGTTTTGCCAGTATAGGCAGGAAGGTGGAGGGGAGGGGCAGACGGCCCCATACAGAGGAATTTGAGGAAGTGGGAAAGAGCAGTGTATTCGCCTGAGCAGGTGACTTCAACAGCTGACATGCATCTTCTCAGGCTTCTGGAGGCTGGAGAGTTTAAGATCAAGGTGCTGGCCAGTTTAGTTTCTCGTGAGGCCTCTCTCCTTGGTGTGCACATGGCCGCCTTCTCCTTGTCCCTGCACACCGTCTTTTGTCTTTGAGCAGGCATCTCCAGTGTCACTTCCTTAATCATAATTACTCTTTGAAGGCCCAGTCACATTCTGAGGTACTGGTGATTTGGGCTTCAACATACAAATTTGAGGGGAACAAAATTCAGCCTCTGGCATGCAGAGAGAGTGGAAGAGAAAGTTAGAGGCTGCAGTACTATTAAGGTGCCAAAGGAACAGAGCAGGGCCCACTGAGCAATGGCGGGGAAGAAGGGAGCTGGGGGCTTCTGCTGGTTCCGGAATCAGCCTGACGTGTGTGTGTGTGTGTGTGTGTGTGTGTGTGTCTGTGTGTGTATGTGTGTGTGTGTCTGTGTGTGTGTGGGTGTGGGTGTCTGTGTGTGTGTCTGTGTGTGTGTCTCTGTGTGTGTATGTGTGTGTGTATGTGTGTGTGTGTGTGTGTGTGTGTGTAGTGACTAAGTCTCAATTTTCATCCTCATGCATTTCACTTTTACTTCAGGGCTGGAAATACCAGTGCCATTCCACACAGACTGAATTGACCTTTCTTGAAAGAAGACATACAAATGGCCGACAAGCATAGAGAAAGAGGCTCAATAGCTCCAACAATCAGAGAAAAGCAAATCAAAACCACAACGAGGCATCACCTCCTCCCTGCTAGAATGGCTATCATCAAAAACATGAGAGATAACAAAGGTTGGCGACAAGGGTGTGGAGTGAAATGAACCCTTGTACACTGTTGGTGGGAGGGTAAATTAGTAGAGCCGTTATGAAAAAAAGTATGGAAGTTCCTCAAAAATTAAAAATAGAGCTACCATATGATCCAGGAATCCCGCTTCTGAGTGTATTCCCAAAGGAAACGAAAGCGGTGTCAAGAGGTACCTACGCTCCCAGGCTGCAGCGTCATTCACACGAGCCAAGATTGGAAACACCCAAGTGTCCTTGGGTGGCTGCATGGAAAAAGACAATGTGGTATGTACATATTATTATTCAGCCACGAAACAAGGAAACACTGCCGTTGGGGAAAATACGGATGAACCTAGAGGACAACATGCTATGTGAAATGAATCAGATGCTGAAAGACAAATACTGCATGATTTCACTTATATGTGGAATCAAGTCAAACTCATGGAAGCAGAGAGTAGAATCATGGTTATTAGGGGCTGGGGGTGGGTAGAGGTTAGAAGGACAAGGAGATATTGGTCAAAGGGTATATATTGGTCTAAGGTTATACAAATCAAGTTCTGGGGATCTAAGGTATAACAAAGGGAGTGTTGGATGTGCTAACAAAAAAAAGAAACATAGCTTAAATATCCATTCATATCCAGGACCCACCCCACTCCTGTTTTCCTGTGGAGTAGGCAAATGCAGAACCGTAGGGATCACGGAACAAATCTCAGCCTCACTCGATACATTCCATTTCCTTGCAGGAGGTGAGTCCCTTAGAAGGCAACTGATGGCAATATTCTAACTACTCAGCACCTACAGCATTCATGCAACCAGAAGGACTCACATTGGACCGCTGGCCTAATCCAACAGTATTTTATTTGAGAACAAGGCAAAGCAAAAGCATGACGTGTGTTTTGTCTTTGGTACTCCCTTCCTCATCTCACAGTGTCCATCTGTCATGCAGGAAAGAGTTGAGGGCTGTTGAGTGCTCAGGCTGTGCCAGCCGCAGTGCTGGGAGCAGTGATTTATAGAAATGAGAAGACCCTTTCTCTGCCCTCAAGGCACTTAGCGTCTAGTCCAATCATTTTAGAAGGATCTAGTTCCAACTCCGTACATACCAAAGGGTAGATTAAAAGTATTATGATATCTTCTGAGGCATGGATATTTACTTCTAAAGTGCAGAATGTAAAGACTTCATTCTATATTAGGTGATTTCTATTTTTCTTTTTTCTTTTTTTTTCAATAGAGACAGGGCTTCGCCATATTGCCCAGGCTGGTTTCAAAACCCCTGAGCTCAAGCTATCTGTCTGCCTCGGCCTCCCAAAGTGCTGGAATTACAGGGATGAGCCAGCATGCCCCGCTAATATTAGGGGATATCGAGTGGCAGGTGGGTGATACTATTCTAGAAGAGTGAAGACGTCGTCCTATTGCTGAAGTGAGGCTGGGGAGTCATTGCTCTTTGGAGGCTGGACCAGCTTCAAGGACACGATGGCTGCTTCTTCTATTTGACTGATCAGTTAAAAAACACCAAGGGGTAATTTTTTTAAACTCTTTTTTTTACTCATTAAAACTCTTTGACCCTTAACATTGGCACATGAATCCTGCAAAACCACCCTGGGGCTCAGTGCTCCGAATTGAAAACTCTCACTGGATGTCTTCCAATGCTGTCTCATGGTGTCTGAAATTTTGGCAGGTGATCTAGAGTCAATAGTGGCTTACAAAGGGTTCACCTTGGTTACCTCTGGTGAAATAAGGCAACCGTTCTTGGTAAGTCAGCATTTGAATCTAAAGTCACTTAAGGGTAGCAGTAAGGCAGATGGGTAAGAATGCATAAAACTGGCCAGGCATGGTGGCTCGCACTTGTAATCCCAGCACTCTGTGAGGCCGAGGCGGGTGGATCACAAGGTCAGGAGTTCGAGACCATCCTGGCAAACATGGTGAAACCCTTCTTCTACTAAAAATACAAAAAATTAGCTGGGTGTGGTGGCGTGCTCCTGTAGTCCCAGCTACGTGAGAGGCTGAGACAGGAGAATCGTTTGAACCTGGGAGTTGGAGGTTGCCTGGGTGATAGAGCAAGACTCCATCTCAAAAAGAAAAAAAAAAAAAAAGAATGCAGAAAACTGAAATCTTGTCCATATATGGCATGGCATGGTACACGCACACAGACACACACGCAAATATAAGTAACGCTTTGCATTTATACAAAATAAGAGCAGGGAAAGACATTTTCAAATAACAGTAACAATAAGAATTCCAACTCTAGATGCCAAACTAAAAGTGAGGCAGGCCAAAAGAATTTGAGAAGAAACAAGAGAACAAAAACAACAAAAAGATTCAGTAGCCCCTTTGCTCTTAGAGATGTCTTTCTCAGACCTCCTAAGCTTATAAATACTGCTGTAATATGCAATGTCCCCATAATGTATGCCTGCCATATCTTGCATATATTCTGCTTATATTCCATATAAACAGAATTCTGTTAAGATGCCGATGTCGGGTTGATGGTCAGGTGTCTACCTGCTAGGTGAGGGCCTCACTCCTGTACACAAACCTCAGTTGGTGAAACTACAAATTCCTAAATGTTACAAGCACTGGAGGACCTTCCACAATGGTCACAATTGTGAATGGCAAACCCTCAAGGGTGCATTCTATGGAACTCTCCATGATTATGGGACAAAGACTTCAGGAAAAAAGAGTGATGACTCCCAGATTAAATACCTCCTTGGCCTGTATTCTGACCGATGAATACCTTAAAGAGTTTATTCCGATCAAATTTTCTATAAAATAAACAAGATCATACTATTGTCCCTCAGCATTTCTAAGCTATGTTGATAAATGTTGAAAAACTACTGAACCTACCTGAAAACAATTTGATAATTTCGTTGGAATCTAGGAAAAAATGTCTGGCCAGAGTATGTTAATTCGTGTCAGGTGCTGAGAAGACTGCAAATCAACACACACAGACACACACACACAATGAAGAAGAAAGAAAAGATGAAAGAAAGCAAAATAAAATTAAAAAAGCACTGTAGGGACCAGATAGGGAAGGCAGGCTGGGGTGCTTACCCACAGGTGATCCTTCCACACTTTGCAAGCTCAGAGAGCCTCTACTATGGGGTACCATCACTCTTCACTAAACAGAAGTTGTTCACAGAATTCCAGTAAGGTATGCATGACCAGAGGAATTATCTGAGAGAGAAAAACCAATAAGGGTAAGCAGTGAGTAAGTTTAGAATTTCAGAAAGTCTTGAGAAATTTAAAAAAAAAATTTCAATCATCATGAAGTGGATATGTAAATAATCCTGCTTGAACGTGAATGAGGAACTTGAGTGGAGTCAGTAGCCAACACAGGCACAGGGTAAGTGCCCTCACTAACTCTAGGCCTTATTAACATATAAATAACAAGTAACATAAAAATGTGACTTCTAATTGTGAAATCTTATATTGTTTTAAACAAATAAACAACAACAACAACAAAAACCTGGCAGCACGTTTCAGGGGTTGTGATGTTGCTGTACCACAAATTTCCCCAAAATGTAGTGGTTTACAACAATAAACTTTAACTCATGGCTTCTGTGGGCAGCAACCCAGACCTGCTCAGCCGGGTGCCTGAGCTTCAGGCTCCTTCCTGAAGTTGCTGTCGTCTGCAGGCCAGAGGGGGCCTGATCAGTCTGCTTCTGGACTCATTCATGTAGGTACGCATGAGTGTAACCTAAGCTCAGATGTGATATCCCACCATTTTTGTTGTATTTGACTTGAAAGTCAACAGTATGAGTTTCCACACAAGGGTGAGAACAGCGGAAGCCTGGGGTCACTGAGGACCATCTGAGAGGCTGCTGGAGCCCGCATTCTGCACCAGGAGGCTGCATTTACTGCTCTGCTCCTCCACTTCCTAGCCTCATGGTCTTCATCTCTCTATGCCGTGGTTTCCTCACCTTTCGGTTCTCAGAACCTAATGCACTGATCTCGGAGGGTTGTTATGAGGAGTAAACAAGTGCTTTGAAATGCTGGATGGCGCTGAGTAAGCCTTACAGAAGTTTCCGTTGTTACAAGGGATTGCTTAACGCTCTGGGCTTCAGAATGTTACGGGATAAAAATAAGAATCTTCTGTAGTAGTTTACACAGTAGGCAATATGTTTGTTAACTGCATTATTCAGAGAGATGTGGCACTGAAAGAGAAATAAAATGGCTTAACATTAGCAATAGCAGAACTATAAATGGCTGCCCAGACAGAGTGTGGCCGGAGTTCCCCTCTCATGGCATGGAGCGTGGAGAAAAGGGGTCACATGAACTGAAGTCTCACCTTGAGAAGTCTTTCAAGAACCTGAAGAGCAGCAGCTTTGTCCTATTTCTGATGTCCCCATTCCTATTCCCAAGGCTAAATCTCTTAACTTTGCCCTTCAGAAATAATATATTTGAGAACTGCCTATTTTAGCTCAAGGTTACAGAATTCCAATAGGACTAAAGTCAAAGTAAACATATCTCTGCAACTCAGTATTGATTTCAGGGGACAGCTATGCCTCCCTAACAAACCTGAAAACCATGCAACTGCCAGTAAAGAGAACTGGGAAAGCACTCTGATCATCTGCTTGTCAGGCTGGGAAGTGTAAAGATGAGAATTCAGAGGCAAACTGCCAACTTCTTATAGAGGATCATCACATAAGGCACAGGGATACATCTCCCAAAGTAGGTCTTCTTCACGTTGTGCAGCATGAGAAGTTTACAGAGTTCATAAGTTTCTACTCTGTCCTCTAACCCATGTGTTCGGGACAGTGGACACATCAATCACCTAGAAGCTATTGCAATTAATAAAGCTTAGTGATAGGAAGTAACATAGGAATTCCGTTGAGATTTCCATGGATCAGAACTTTGGATTTATTAAATCAGATTGAAATTTCAGGTGTCTCATTCCACCCAATGTTTTGAACTGAAAGATAATAATAGTAATAATAGCAAATTTATTGCATGTTTATTATGTGTTAGACACTGTACCGAGGGCTTTCATGAGCATCCATTCAACCTCACAATCACCACAGGAAGTATATTAACATTATTAGTTCTTTTTACAGATGAGAAAACTGAGACTTATAGAAGTTCAATAATTTGTGACCAGTCATCTGAACCCCGGAGATCTGACCTGAAATCCCATGCTCTACCAGAATGCTAATGGTAAAATAATAAAGAACTTAGAAATCTCAAGCTGAATAACTGGGATGTGTGTGTGTGTGTGTGTGTGTGTGTGTGTGTGTATTTGTTTTCAATGAACAGGCTGTTGTCTTTAAAATAATAGAGTGGGCTGGACATGGTGGTTCATATCTGTAATGCTAGCACTTGAGGAGGCCGAGGTGGGTGGATTAGTCTCAGGAGTTTAAGTTGAGACCAGCCTGGCCAACACGGTGAAACCCTCTCTCTACCAAAAATACAAAAAATTAGCTAGGCATAGTGGTGCATGCCTGAAGTCCCAGCTACTTGGGAGGCTGAGGTGGGAAAATGGGCTGGGAGTTTGAGGCTGCAGTGAGCCGAGACTGCACCACTGCACTCCAGCCTGGGCAACAGAATGAGATTCCATCTCAAATACTAATAGTAATAATCGAGTGAGGAGTGGATAGATCACAAATTGACTAGC
Source organism: Aotus nancymaae (assembly GCF_030222135.1). NCBI lineage: Eukaryota > Metazoa > Chordata > Mammalia > Primates > Aotidae > Aotus > Aotus nancymaae. The sequence continues at coordinate 9,809,550 of NW_026988450.1, read as the reverse complement.
ACTGCCCCACCACACCCCTCTCCCTGTAAGCACCAATGCGAAGCCCCAAAGACCTACTGGTGTTGTTCACATGAAGCAAACGTAGATGTTATTCAGTAGCAGTTGGTTTGGGGATGGGAAGATTTTTCTTTCAAAGTCAGAGCCATCATTTAGGACGTAATATTAATTTTGAAACATCTGGAGTCTCAGTGGGGCCAGACCACTAAAGACCAACACTAACATGTTAATGACGTTGGGAAATTAAAACCTACATCTCAACTCATTAGCCACTGATTGTGGTGAAGATGGTGATGGAATTCTTTCTGAGGAAAGAAAGATCTGAGGTATACCAGCTAGGTTTGACAAAGTGACTAAGAGGAGAAAGGGAGGAATATTGCTTTTGTTCCCTTTCTGAGCCCTCTTTGAGCAGAGGTGAGTAGAGGGAAGGACTAGAGACCAGAACAAGGGAGTCAAATACAAACAGGTGTGCTTGGAGACCCTGTAGAAAATGAGGCCACAAAGTGGTTTGATGTGTTGTGTTTCAGCTAAGAACATAGAGTACAAGGCTCAGATAACTGCAATAAAAACTCCCATTTGCCCAACAGTGAACTATCCAAAGAAGAAATCAAGAATACAATCTCATTTACAAGCATAAAGATTGCATAGAAATAAATTTAGCTGAACAGATGAAAGATCTGTACATTGAAAATTATAAAACATTGATGGAAGACATCGAAGAAGATACAAATAAATGAAAAATGCCTCATGTTTATGAACTGAAAAAAATAATATTGTAAAAATGGCCATACTATTCAAAGCCATCTACAAATTCAGCAGGGTCCTTATCAAAATTCCAATGACATTTTTCACAGAAATATAAAAACAGTCTTAAATTAGTATAAAACCACAGGAGACCCCAAATAGCCAAAGAAGTCTTAAGCAAAAAGAACAAAACTGGAGGAATCACATGACTTAATTTTAAAATCTACTATAAAGCTGTAGTAACCAAAACAATAAAGTACTGGCACAAACACAGACATATAGAGCAATGGAACAGAATAGAGAGCCCAGAAGTAAGTCCACACATCTACAGCCAACTGATCTTTGACAAAGGTGCCAAGATCACACAGCAGGAGAAAGGACAGTCTCTTCAGTAAACGGTGTTGGGAAAGCTGGATATCCACATGCAGAAAAATGGAATTGAACCCTTATCTCACTCCATATACAAAAATCAACTCAAAATGGATTAAAGACTAAATGTAAGAACGAAAATGGTAAAATTATAAAAAAAAAAATAGGGAAAAAAGCTTCTTGACTTTGGTTTTGGCAAATATTTTTTTGAGTGTTGTGACTCCAAAAGCACAAACAACAAAACTAAATATAGACAGATGGGATTGCACTAAATTAAAAAGCTTCTGCATAACAAAGGAAGAGGTAATCTATGGAATGGGAGAAAATATTTGCAAACCATTAATATGATAAGGGGCTAATATACAAAATATATCAGGAACTCAAGTAACTTAATAGCAAGAAAACATATAAATCAATTACAAAACAGGCAAAGGACCCGAATAGACATTTCCCAAAAGAAGACATACGAAAGGCCAACAGGTATATGAAAAAGTGCTCAACATCACCCGTCATCAGGGAAATGCAAATCAAAACCATATTGAGCAATATTATCTCATACCTGTTAAGATGGCTATTATCAAAAGACAAAAGATGGCAAAGGTTGTTGAGTGTATGAAGAAAAGAGAACCCTTGTACATTGTTGGTGGCAATGTAAATTAATACTGTCATTATAGAAAAATAGTATAAACATTCCTCAAAAAATTAAAAATAGAACTATTGTATGATCCAGCAATCCCACTTCTAAGTATATATCCAAAGGAAATGAAGACAGTATATTGAAAAGATATCTGCACTCTTATGTTTACTGAAGCACTATTCATAGTTGCCAAAACATCCAGGCAACCTTAGTGTTTTTTAGTGGATGAGTGGGTAAATAACATATGATACGTATACACAATGGAATAATATTCAGTGTTAAGATAGAAATAAATCCCTTTATTTACAACAATATGGATAAACCAGGAGAACATTATGCTTAGGGAAATAAGCCAGGCACAAAAAAGTCAAATACTGCATGACCTCAATTACATGTGAAATCTTAAGAAGTCAAAATCACAGAAGCAGAGAGTAGAACAGTGGTTACCAGGGGCTGAGAGTACGGGTGGACATGGGGAAATGTTGGTTAAAGGGTAAAAAGTTTTAATTAGACAGGAGGAAGGAATACAGTCTGGAGATCTATTGTACAGTATGGTGACTATAGTTAATAATAATGCACTCTATGCTTGAAAATTGCTGAGAGAGTGGATTTTAAATGTTCTCATTACAAAAATTATAAGGATGTGAAAGTGATGGATATGTTAATCAGCTTGATTTGATTATTCCACAATGTATAGATATATCAAAACATGTGTCACATTGTACACCACAAGTACATGCAATTTTTCATTTGTCAATTCAAAAATAATAAAAGACAAAAATAAAAAACAAAAACAAAAAAACCTCCCATTCATAAAAGGAATACAACAATCACTGCTCTGTAGCAAAGTCAGAATCTCATAGGGCAGGCACTGCTGTGGCATTGTGAGTGTGAGAGTGTGTGTGTGTATGTGTGTCCTTAAGTAGACCCTGATCCTTCTCTCAATAGAGAATGCATTGTCTGTCCTTCCCTGGGGTCCCTGGATCTATCCTCTGGGCAGTAGGTACTCATTCTCACAGTCACATCTGGAGTGGGTATTGGGGAGGATCCCGTTCTCAAAGGCTATTAAATATCCACACTTTGACAGTTGTTAAGGCTCAGTTAGAGTCTGAAGTTGTTATATTTGCCGGCCATGGAAAAGGCCAGTGTGCAGAGAGAGAAGGCCAGTGTGTAGAGACAGATAGAAGTAGATATTGTAAGTGAAGATCTCAATGGTATTTGATTTCCTGCTTCCACTTGTTTTTGCATCTTCAATGAATAATTTCCTTTCTGCTCCTCAGATTCTCTTTAAATCCTGTAAGATACACAGTGAATCACTAGCAAACAAGAGTCTTCATCAATACAATTCTTTAATGAACCCAGCCAGAAAGGACATTTCATTCAGTGTCACAGACACTCAAATGCTTTAGCCTGTTTTAGAGTTTGAATAATGTTTGTCCCATTTTCATTATATAACATCCATTACACATTTCCAAGGCAAAAATGAAGTATGGTGGCTGATGTATAAGAAGATGGATTTACTTAAGAAGGATAGTTTAAAAAAAAAGGATCATACTGCAGTGACATCTAGATATCTGGATCTTGCTCCAGGGAGTCAAGTAAGTTTGTATCAGTAATAAAAACATGTCCAAAACAAAGATAGGCTAAACAGAATGTGGTATATACATACAACGGAATATTATTCAGCCTTAGAAAAGAAAGAAATTCTGTCACATGCTACAATAAGACTGAAACTTGAGGACATTTTGCTAAGTGAAATAAGCCAGTTACAAAAAGACAAATTCTGTGTGATTTCACTTACAGGAGTCAAATACACAGAAAGAAGGTGGAATGATGAGTCGGGGGAGGGAGGAATGAAGAGTTGTTGTTTAATGAGTATAAAGTTTCAGTTTTGCAAAATGAAAATGTTCTGGAGACAGATGGTGGTGATGGCTGTACAACACTGTGAATATACTTAACACTACCGAAATGTCTATTTAAAAATGATTTAAATGGTGAATTTTTGTTGCATGTATCTTACTACAATAACACACCGAGAGTGATATCAATGTTCAGAAACCTTGCTGTTATTAGAAAACAAATATATTCGTTGATAAATTGGCCTAGATATTAGGTCAGAAGATCTTTCAACCCGGTTATTAAAAAATTTGATGATGATAGCTTTTACTAGGTGAGCGCATGTTAATTTTTTCTCCAACCTGGTAAGAAAGCACAGCACAGACAACAATTCTATTTTAGGCCCCTGGGGGCAACTAGAAGATCCTGCTTGAGGCTGGACATTGAGTTGGGGCTCTGAGAGTTCCGGTGCCCAACTGGCCTGCCACGTGCTGCCTCTCTGTGCCCTGCTGTCACCTATTCACGGCACATAACTTGAGAAGCTTCCATCCACAGGGGCTCTTCATATAACAGTTGCCTCAGTCAATGGCTTGATTCCAAAGCTGACAAAGTGAGTTTGTGTAAGCCGTAGAGCTAAACGGATCAAACGGTTTTGCTCAAGTTGTTGTTTTGGAACTTGTTGGTACCGTCTGTAAAACCTTGAACATCACAGGCAATGTGTACTTAATAGCGGCGGATTAGCTTCCATTTGCTGTTAGTTGAGAGATACTGGATTTAAAATAAAAATATGCATTAGTTATATATTAAAGTAGGTAAAGCACAACTAGCAGACCCTGGGAGATTATTTCGAGCATTCAGTAATACTTTTTGATACAAATATAAATATTAACTCTTTTAGAAAGAATCATTTCTCCCTAACCAACTGCCCACAATGCCTAATGAAATAGCTTATCTTAACCTAGAGGGAGTATTTTTGAAGCTATGTAGCAAGGGAAATGGATTCCCAAAATAGGGCAATGGCACAGTGCTGACATTTAGGTATACAACTCCAAAAAGAACTTCCTAAGTGAGCTATCATAATGACTCTGTGTCTTAGATCAAATGCTCTATGTCACTCTTAGAATCCATCTTGGCTTTTAGGAATGTCCCTTTATGCATAAAAGTTTATTGGAGAGTAATGTTTCTGGACAAGGAAATTGTGGCAGATAAAAAACATTACTCCTCTCATTGAGAAGTGAAGTCCATTTGCCCTCTCCTTGAGTCTGGGTGGGCTTGTGGCTTGTTAGGCCAGAAATGAAGCTGCATTATCAAATCTTAGTTTAGAAGAAGGCTTGCCCTCCTGGAAATCCTGCTTTCTCAGTATAGGTGATCAAGTTCACCTCTGAACTAAGACCCATATCCAGATAATACTTCTGAAGACTCAGTTTTGTCTAGAGTTCAGAACTAAAAGAGAAAGACCACATTTTAGATATTTACCACAACGCTAGGTGGATGGGGAGGACAGCATAGAAGAAGCTAACCTAAGCTAAACATGAGATGGATAATTCAGCCAAAGAAGAGAATTCGATTTACACTTAACTGAAACATAAATGACTAAGCAAAACATGTTGCCTATACTTGTTTTATCTTTTGCCATCCTGATTAAAATCTTCATGAAATCTCGAAGTGTCGCAAAGTTGAAAGACTCTTAGGAGGGCAGATCATCTTTAATTTCTTGTTTGGGGAGAAATAAGTAGGCTTCTAAGTCACATATTATTACTATGGCCAAATGTTAGGAGGCATTTTGAGAGCTAACTCTAAGATCACAACAGTAACAACTGGATAACTTTCATCACTTTCCAAGTTATTTTAAAAAGGCTAGGTCCTAAGATTAAAACACATTTTACAACAACTAAAAGGAATGATTCCTATTTTTCAGCTAGTAAGCAAAGCAAATAAGGACTTAAATAAATAGAGGACAGACCCATAAATATATGTTAGGTTGCATAACATTTTACAGAGGTGAAGTGCTTTGTCTAAGGTCTCACTGATGGTAAGTGGTGGAATAAAGACTAGGATTCAGATTATAATCATTTTCTTTCCCCTAAACCATACTGCATCTGTATATCACACTGCTCCGGTAGAAATCCATATAAAACATGGACATTTGAGAAACAAAAAACTTCAAACAACTTAATTGGCTCACTTCTATGATGTTAATCTACTATAATTTCACTGAAAATGTTGTTCAATTATCTGAAGTCATGGAGTATGCTGTTCTTCTTAGTTGTTCAACTGATTTTGGACGTTATGAAGTTCAAGGAAAGGTTGTAAGAACTTTCTCCACACTCCAGCCTCCACTCCATCTTGAGTTCATATTTTGCTGGCCACACATGAGATTTTACAAGTGCTTGAAAAATAAATCTCAAAGCATGAGGACCCAAAGGCTGGTTCTATAGAGATATGTCAACTGAATTGAAGATATGATTTTCCTCTCTTTGTTCTGTTTGCTTTGAAATGGCACAGTTTTCAAAGTTTATACAACAATAGACTTATACAAAAGGTAAACTCATGACTGTATCTATTAGCATAAAGAAGTATCAGAAATGCTGTGTACTTGCATATGTATTAGAAAGCTTAGAAATGCCAAGCATTTTGACACTGAAGAGCTATAAAGCTTCCAAAGTCAACATATGCCAGTGGCTGATACACAGCTCCGGATCAACTCTGGACCCAATAGTGAAGATCAAGGCCGTTTACTGATAAGAGTAGGCCTTGAACAATATTTGTCAGTGTCTTTTTTTAAATTATTTAAACTACGGACTACGGCCTTTTGAGAACATTGACACCAAACTGCACTGGCATGTAGCCTTGATCTTGTGTGTATTGTACTTCTTACATTTATGTTGAGGTAGTTCTACATTCTTAGATTTATAAACTCTAATTAAGTGGCATTAAAAAAAACCTGCAATGCAATAGCCACAGTTTCACTAAGAACAAAACCCAAATCATTATGTAATGAATGAAGGAAATGCTATTTACTACAACTTCTAAGAAAGTCAAATCCTATTGAATGCACTCTTCCCACCCCACCTTTTACTGCTGAGGACCTCTATTGGTTTTGCTCATGGGCTAAGTTTGTGATTAGAGGCAGAAGAGAAGTAATTGTCTCTATTAATACGGAGAGAGAATGTGGAGTTTGTATTAGTCTGTTCTCATGCTGCTATAAAGAACTGCTTGAGACTACGTAATTTATAAAGGAAAGGTTTAATTGACTCATGGTTCTGCAGGGCTGGGGAGGCCTCAGGAAACTTACAATCATGGCCGAAGGTACCTCTTCACAGGGTGGCAGGAGAGAAAATGAGAGTCCAGCAAAGGGGGAAGCACCTTACAAAACCATCAGATCTTGTGATATCTAACTCACTATCATGAGAACAGGATGGGGGTAATTGTCCCCATGATTAAATTACCTCCCACTGGGTGCCTCCCACAACATGTGGGGATTATGGAATTACAATTCAAAATGAGATTTGGGTGGAGACACAGCCAAACCACATCATTCCACCCCTGGCCCCTCCCAAATCTCATATTCTCACAATTCAAAACATAATCATGCCCTTCCAACAGTCCTCCAAAATCTTGACTCATTCCAGCATTAACTCAAAAGTCCAAGTCCAAAGTCTCATCTAAGACAAGTGAAGTCCCTTCAGCCTAGAAGCCTGTAAAATCAAATGCAAGTTAGTTTCTTCCTAGATACGATGAGGGTACAGGCATTGAGTAAATACAATCACTCAAAATGGGAGAAATTGGCCAAAACAAAGAAGCCATATGCAGGTCCAAAATCCAGCGGGGCAGTCAAACCTTAAAACTCCAAAATGATCTTCTTTGACTCCATGTCTCACATTCAAGACACACTAATGCAAGAGGTGGGTTCCCATGGCCTTGGGCAGCTCTGCCCCTGTGGTTTTGCAGGATACAGCCCCCTCCCAGCAGCTGCCTTCATGGGCTGGCATTGAGTGTCCGCAGCTTTTCTAGGCACACAGTACAAACTGTTAGTGGATCTACCATATTGGGGGCTGGAGGACAGAGGCCCTATTCTCATAGTTCCATAGGCAGTACCCCAGTGGGAACTCTGTGTGGGGGTTCTGATCCCACATTTCCCTTCCACGCTGCCCGAGCAGAGGTTTTCCATGAGCATTCTGTCCCTGTAGCAAACTTCTGCCTGGACATCCAGGTGTTTTCATGCATCCTCTAAAAGCTAGGCAGAGATTCCCAAACTTCAATTCTTGACTTCTGTGCACCTAAGCGCTCAACATAATGTGGAAGCTGCCAAGGCTTGGGGCTTGCACCCTCAGAAGTAATGGCCTGAGCTATACTTTTGCCCCTTTTAGCCATGGATAGAGCTGAAGCAGCTGGGATACAGGGAACCATGTCCTGAGACTGCACAGAGAGGTGGGGGTGAGGGTGGGGGTTGAGAGGAGAGGGAGGATGGTGGGAGAAGGGGGCCCTTTCCCCAGCCCAGAAAATCATTTTTCCCTCCCAGGCCTCCAGGCCTATGATGGGAGGGGCTGCCATGAAGGTCTCTGCATTCCTTGAAGACATTTTCCCCACTGTCTTAGTGATCAACATTTGGCTCTGTGTACAAATTTCTACAGCCAGCTTGAATTTCTCCCCAGAATATGGGGTTTTCTTTTCTATCACATTATCAGGCTGCAAATTTTCCAAATTTTTTTTTTTTTTTTTTGAGACGGAGTTTCGCTCTTGTTACCCAGGCTGGAGTGCAATGGCACGATCTCGGCTCACCGCAACCTCCACCTCCTGGGTTCAGGCAATTCTCCTGCCTCAGCCTCCTGAGTAGCTGGGATTACAGGCACGTGCCACCATGCCCAGCTAATTTTTTGTATTAGTAGAGACGGGGTTTCACCATGTTGACCAGGTTGGTCTTGATCTCTTGACCTCGTGATCCACCTGCCTCGGCCTCCCAAAGTGCTGGGATTACAGGCTTGAGCCACCGCGCCCGGCCAAATTTTCCAAACTTTTATGCTCTACTTCCCCTTGAAAACTTTGCTGCTTAGAAATTTCTTACCCCAGTTGCCCCAAATCATCTCTCTCAAGTTCAAAGTTCCATAGATCTCTAGGGCAGGGGTAAAATGCCACCAGTCTCTTTGCATAGCAAGAGTGACCTTTACTCCAGTTCCCAACAAATTCCTCATCTCCATCTGAGACAACCTCAACCTGGACTTCATTATGCATATCACTATCAGCATTTTGGTCAAAGCCATTCAACAAGTCTTTAGGAAGTTTGAAACTTTCTCACATCTTCCTGTCTTCTGAGCTCTCCAATTCTCTAGGAAGTTCCAAACTTTCCCACATGTTCCTGTCTTCTTCTGAGCCTTCCAAACTTTTCCAACTTCTTCTTTTACCCAGTTACAAAGTCACTTCCACATAAAGTATCCTTATAGCAGCACCCCACTCTCTGCAGTACAAATTCATTGTATTTATAGCAGCACTCCACTCTCTGCAGGACAAATTTATTGTCCATTCTCATACTGCTATGAAGAAATACCCAAGACTGGGTAATTTATAAATAAAGTGGTTTAATTGACTGACAGTTCCGCATGGCTGGGGAGGCCTCAGGAAACTTAGAATCATGGTGGAAGGCACTTCTTTACAGGGTGGCAGGAGAGAGAATGAGTGCTCAGCAAAGGGGGAAGCTCCTTATAAAACCACCAGAACTCATGAGAACTAACTCACTATTATGAGAACAGGATGGGGGAAACTGCCAGGTGGAGTCAATTATCTCCACCTGGTCCCTCCCATGACAGGTGGGGATAATGGGAGCTATAATTTAAGATGAGATTTGGGTGGGGCCACAGCCAATCATATCAGAGTTTCTGGAAGAATCTTGTCTGCAAACAGGGAACATGAAGTTGGTGTGACAACATAGGTCTGGGAGTGTGGAATGGAACAAGGTGGATAAAGAAAAATTCCAAGGATGGACAGTTGGAAGGACTTGGAAATAGAAATGTTGCCCAGCTGTGGTGGCTCACGTCTATAATCCCAACACTTTGGGAGGCCAAGGTGGGCAGATCACTTGAGGTGAGGAGTTTGACACTAGCCTGGCCAACATGGTGAAACCCTGACTCTACTAAAAATACAAAAATTAGTCAGGCATGGTGGCATGCACCTTGTAGTCCCAGCTACTTGGGAGGCCGAGTTGTGAGAATCACTTGAACTAGGAGGTGGAGGTTGCAATGAGCTGAGATTGTACCACTGCATTCCAGCCTGGGTGACAGAGTGAGACTCTGTCTCAAAAATTAAAAAAAATACATGAACAAATGTTGAGTATTCTGTTGCAGTTGTTTGTAATGCTGTATTATTTTGTTCTTCTTCTCCTGCGAGCTTCTTTTGTTAACATGGGCTGCCAAAATCAAGAAGGTTTTGTGTACTGAGTTTTGTGTTTCTTTCTTCTAGGGTTTTCCCTTTGGGGAGGGTAAGATGGGTGCAGAGACCACAGAGGTCTCTAAGTTTGACATCTGTGTGAAGGTAGTATGAATAGATACTGCATACGGGGGCACAGGGATGATCATAAATCAAACCAATTAAATAGAAGCAAGGAGTTTCAGGTAAGGATGCTCATAAAAATGAAGTCTCCTGGAGATGTGGGGGAATGTGGGGAAGGGCTTTTCACTTTCACAGGATATAAGATGGAGTTGGAGCCAAACATATCTAGAAGTTAAAAAGAAGAGAAAGCACAGCTACTTCTGGTAAAATTACCTTGTCTATTTGCCTGTTTCTGTCTCTCTCTTTAGGCAAGGAGGAGTGTGCTTAGCAAATATGTAAATATCTTTACATAACTTTTAATGTTATTACCTTTGCAGGATATTTGCAGGATATTATTAACTGCTTCTTTTTTTTTTTTGAGACAGAATTTCACTCTTGTTACCCAGGCTGGAGTGCAATGGCGCAATCTCAGCTCACCGCAACCTCCGCCTCCTGGGTTCAAGCAATTCTCCTGCCTCAGCCTCCCGAGTAGCTGGGATTACAGGCGTGCGCCACCATACCCAGCTAATTTTTGTATTTTTAGTAGAGACGGGGTTTCACCCTGTTGATCAGGATGGTCTCGATCTCTTGACCTCGTGATCCACCCGCCTCGGCCTCCCAAAGTGCTGGGATTATAGGTGTGAGCAACCACACCTGGCCTAGCTTCTATTTCATTTTACAAATGGAGACACTAGAGCTCCGAGTAACTTCTCCACAGTCACTCAGGAATAAGTGATAGAGCTAGGAATTAACTGAGCTCTGTCCAACTCCAGGGCAATATTTATTCCACCAGGCCACACAAAAGTGACATGGACCCTTCTGGAACTGAGGAAGTGCATGGTTATGGGAATGGGGAGAACGACTGGTGACATATAATCTAAAAATCCCAGTTTGCCATATATTATTGCCTCTAATTATTTATTGATCTATATATTCAGATCCCTAAATAAATTAGGAGGAGCTTTCAAAGGAATTAATTATCTTTGCTATGTCATCATTTTTATTTTATCTTTCACTATTAGCTCTTCCCTAGAGTCCATTTTCTTGGGTGAATTTATTCTAGAAGACAGAATGTTTCTGCTGTTTACACAGACATTGGAGGAATTAAAAACTAAATATGTGAAAATATGGGGAAACATTCATTATTGGTAAATGAGGGGTGAGTGAGAGAGAATGTCAAGTAGACTGAAGTCAAATGGTAGAATTAAATTACTGGGAAAGTAAGAAGGCTAGTTAGATGGAAATTAATAAAGATGAGATTGCATTTTAATTACAATCACAAGTGACTGAAACATTTGAAGATTTAAGCTAACAACGGGGATTTTGAATTTAGTTAAGAAAGAAGATGTTAAAAAAGACATTATGGCTGTCTGACAACCAAGGGTGATAGAGGTAAGAGCCCAAATTGAGGACAGTATTGGAGAGGGGACAGCTGAGGCAATTCAAGTGCATATGCAAAGAACTTCAGAAGCAAACTTCAGGTTGGAGTTTACTCTCAAACTTTGGCTTAGGTACAAGATAAAGAAAATATGAGAATGTCAGAGGTGTAGAAACTTTCAACAAGAAAAGTGATTTTTCCCTTACATCCCTTAGTACTGAGAGTGAACGGTCTATATGGGAGGGTGTGGGAGGTGAGGAGAGGGAAAGAGAGAGAGATAGAGAGAGAGAGAGAAAGAAAGGAGAAGGAGAAGGAGAAGAAAAAGAAGGAGAAGGAGAAGAAAAGGAGGAGGAGGAGGAAGAGATTTTAGGAATGAATGGCTAAAGAAGATTATGAAGAGTCAATAAGAAAACAGGTATTGTCCTAAATGAAGAGCTATAACGTGACGAACAGGCAGGGATTGTTGAACTTTTTAGAGACAAGAAGACCTAAGAGAGTGGATAATTATGTAATGGGGTACTCAGTGGCATAAACACAGGTAACAAAGGGTAACTTCACACTGAGTTCTCATAGTGCACAAACAGATCGAAAGAACCAAGAGTGGAAATAAGAATGAAATCCAGTGAAAGTTTAAAACAGAGAGGAACAAAAAAGAGATTAAAAAGAATTAAGAATAGAAAAACAGTACATGGGCCAACCAGCAGTATGTTAGTGGGGAACGCACAGTAGTTCAATGTTAGAGTACATTATATGCCATATGTCATGCAATTTGCATTACCTTTCAAGGGTAGTACAGCCAGATGAGGTTATTAAGGCATAAAGAGTTTAATGCCTTGACCAAAGGTCACTAGCTAGTAAATGAAGTCAGGTGTCAAACCAGGCCTGTCTCCAAAACCTATACCCCCATCACCATTTACATTTTTGAAGGCTTTTTAATTTAAAGTTTACAATGTGACATTTCAATATAAGTATACCTTATGAAATGATTATCATGAAGCTTGATTAAAGCTTCATCATCTCACATTTTTTCTGTGTGTGGTGAGAGCACTTGCAATCTACTCTCTTAGCGAATTTCAAGTATGTAATACATTATTAACTTCAGGCACCATGCTGCACGTTAGGTCTCTAGAACTTACTCATTTTATAACTGAAAGTTCATAGCCCTTGATCAATATATTTTTGCCCCACCCCCAACACCTAGTAATCACTGTTATTAGTTCAACCATTTTTTTAAATTTCACATATAAGTGCTCATGCAATATTTGTCTTTTTATCTTTCTGCACTTGGCTTATGTCACTTAGCATATTGTCCTTCAGGTTTTTCTATGTTATCACAAGTGGCAGAGAAAAAATACAAAATTCCTTCTATTTTTTTGAAGAATGAATAAGTGGAATATATTTCGTTGTGTGTATGCACCATGTTTTCTTTAAACGTTCGCCTGTTGTAGAACAAACACTCCGGTTGCTTCCACGTCTTTGAGATTGTGAATGATGTTGCAGTGAACATGGGAGTGTAGACATCTCTTCAAGTCAGTGATTTTATTTCTTTTGGACATATACTAAAAAGTCTAATTTACATGCGGAAGTAGGATTTCTGGATCATATGGTAGTTCTATTTTTAATCTTTTGAACAGCCTTCATATTGTTTTCCATAATGGCTGTACCCGAAGGATTATGTTCTATTCTCCTCGTTCTGGAGATGAGAAAGTAGAGACTTGCAGAGTTGGTGTTAGAGGCATGCTTTAAAATTTGGGACATCCAACTCCTCTGCTAATTCTCTCCATTTTCATTTTGCAGTTTTGGCACTTATATCTGTTAGCACACTTGATAATTGTAAAGTTGCAACAATATTTTGCAAGAGGGAAAGGTAAAGATCAAAGTAGAAGTTGGTATGGTGAGAACTGGGGACTGCAAAGGTAGAAAAGAGCCAGGAATTAAAATCTGAGAAATCAGAATTTAGCCAAGGAAAACAGAAGGAGATATGGAATGGGTTTAAAAGAAAAAAAAGGAAAAAGAGTTAGAGACTACATTTTCTGGCAGCGCATTTAAATAGAGAACGCATTATTGAGAAGGCAGGGGAGCACTCAGTGGGCATTTTAAATGCTGTCCAGGGAGCACGATCAGTGAGTAATACAATCAAGTAATAACCATCTGGGAAATATCTGATGGGCAATATGACCCTAAAAGAACCCAAGGCCAGCCAGTGCAGTGGCTTATGCCTCTAATCCCAGCACTTTGGAAGTCCAAGGCAGGCGGATCACTTGAGGTCAGAAGGTTGAGACCAGCCTGGCCAATATGGCGAAACCTCATCTCTACTGAAAATACAAAAAAATTAACCAGGTGTGGTGGCAAATGCCTATAATCCCAGATACTCAGGAGGCTGAGGCAGGAAAATCGCTTGAACCTGGGAGGTGGAGGTTGCAGCGAGACGAGATCACACCGCTGCACTGCAGTCTGTGCGACAGAGCAAGACGTCATCTCAAAAAAAAAAAAAAAAAAAAGAACCCAAGGCCTACTACAATGGCATTCTCAATATTTTTATGTTTTGACATTAGCTATTTCACATTTCTGAAAATGCCAATTATATTCAGCCAAATATTTCTCATCTACACTGCAGGAGATCACAGAAACTGTAGCTACCTGATACTGATGTCTGGGTAATTTCTAATTCTTATTTGAACAAGTAGCTTTGATCCTGTCCCTTTCATTTTATTAACGCAGCTAAGGGAAAGATACTGGCATGGATTGTTTCCCAGGACCTATACACCCCCTGGTGGAGACAAGAACAAGCAACCGAATTCCCATGCTCTGATGACCTGATGTTAACTTGTCAAAAGGTAAGTACCGTACAAGGTTCTGGTTTACTACCAGTAGCACCTTGATTTTGTAAAGATTAACCGGCTCTTTGCCCTTAAGTATTTATTGCCAAATAATGACATGTTGGGGAATAAAAACCAAAAACAGATCGTCACTCATTGTTACCTGATCATTGTTACCTGATGTGGCTCCACATACCTATCAGTAGGTGGAAACCACACAGTTCTTTGTCTTACAGCCTGGGTCTTTGTATGAGATCTAAGTTACTTTGTCAAAGAAATGAAACTGTAATAAACAGTAGTACTCTTGATATTTCTAATTGCTGTCAACCAACGACATCTGATGTAGTCCTCTCTTTTCTGCCTTACAATTGAATAAGAATACCAGATTCTTGCACTAGATCAATGTAAAAAAAGGAATTTGATATTCCTATCTCCAGTTAAATAAAGACATAATATTCTTACGGAATTAGTGCCAGTGCCTTTCAAATACTCTGCTTTTCCCTGCCACATCATTTTTGATGTAATAAAGTTTCATTTTTTGGGTGAGATGAAGTCTCACTCTGTCACTCAAGCTGGAGTGCAGTGGCACTGTCTCGTCTCACTGCAACCTCGGCCTCCCGGATTCAAGCGATTCTCCTGCCTCAGTCTCCTGAATAGCTGGAATTACAGGCACCCACAACCACACCTGGCTAATTTTTTGTATTTTTAGTAGAGAGAGGGTTTCACTATGTTGGCCAGGCTGGTCTCAAACTTCTGACCTTGTGAGCCACTCCTTGGCCTCCCAAAGTGCTGGGATTACAGGAGTAACCCGTGCCTGGCCTGATGTAATAAAGTTTCTAGGATAAGTTTGAAAAACAAAACAACAAGCTTTCAAGGAAAATATATCAAAACATTAAAACACATTAGAACATTCAATACAGGAGAGTTAAATAGAACACAAACTACCAAATCTTCATACATTAACCATCTGAGGATGTTTTTGGCAGTGAAGCCAAAAATTATATTTGTGGAATATCCATTGGAAAATTACTTAATATGCTGAATAGTATTTAATATGTTGAATACTCACCATATTTGCTGAATATGCTTAGAAAAACTACTTAATCCTTTATAATAATCTACAAAATGAATATTTCAATTTCTCTGTACCTACACTGCTATTTACTATTAAGAAGGACAGTGTTTGTTACCCAAAATTGTAAAAGAATGGGAACCGAACCATGTCAACCATAAAAGGATACTGACTTCATCTTTACTCACAGTGCGATTCTTCATGTCACTTAACCCTTACCCATGAACATAATGGGGCTAAGATTTATTCTGCTTATCTCCAAGGGTTCTTGTGGAGGCCATATTTTTGAAATAATGTATGAGGGAAAGCTATACAAACTCAAGTGCTGGCATAGTAGAAATGTTTTAGGATTTATGTTTATATAGGATTTTACATTGTTAGTATTTATAGATATATCTCTGTTTACAAATGAGATGACCCCAAGTGTTGAATGTAAACTTATTTTTATAGTTATGTCATTCAGATTGCACTTAAAGGGACTCGATAGAGAATCATCAATAAACAACTATCTTATTTTGCAGTTGAATTGGCACCAATACATTTGTTATTTTATATGTAAAGATGTTCCTGATGAAACCTGTCTGTATTATAGGGCTTTGCTCTTCTAATCCTATAGTGAACCTTTTTAGAGCTGATGACGCTTCACCTCTGCCCTGCTGCTGGCAAGATTCCATCCACACTTGTACTTCTCCTGACATGTTACTGTCAGGAGAACTCAATGTTCCAAGGAAAGCTCCCAGTGAGTCAGAAAGGTTTGGAGGTAATATTTAGAAGCATATGGAGAAGAATGAGAAAAAAAAAACATAAGAGGAATGGAAGTGAAAGTTTATGAAGGGTTTGAAACTTTGTGGAAAGCTTATCAAAGTTTATGGAAAGTTGGTTGGAGATTTAGAAGTATATGAATAAACTGAAAAACCGCCACCACTACCCGACCCTACGTACATACAGCATGAAGATTTTTTAGATATTTTGGCATATATACAACAACAAGTAAAAGTAAATACTGACTTGCTCACAGCAGGAAGAGTAATGAGGAAATAAACATGTTTTTGCATATACTTAAATGCCATTATCTAAGTAAAAGCTTTGATTGGTGAACCATCAAAAGGGATAAAAAGAATTAGAATGTTTGCAAGTATAAAATAATTTGTCATAAATATAACTTGTCATAAATTTAAAAACTGTTAGAAATACAAGTATCTTTTATAATTTTATGATTTTCACTAATTTAGAACTAATGTGGAGAAGGAAAATAATAGTTTGCGAGTCATCCAGTGATCCTTTGCATCTGAGAAGGTTGTATCACGTTAACATATGCCATGCACTCACTGTGGCCTGAACACGACCTAGAAACCCATCAAGGTTTTTTGCTATTTTCATTACACCCAAAACAAAAGGATTGAGATGGGTGTGGATACAGTCCTATGTTAAAAGTAATTTCTCATTTTAAGAACTAAATATAGAGAACTCCTGATCTCTTGTAAACTTTAGTGCCATTTTTAATGTCAAATATACTTAAGATTTTTATTTATAAGTAATAAAAACCCATGGAAATTAAGTAATTACTGGTTAAATATTTTAGCATGCATAAAAGGGCCCTTTTAAGAACTATCCAAATTAAGAGGAATTTATAATATCATTTTTTTCTGAAAAATAATTCCAAAACCAACATCGAAACTCATGCATGTTTGCAGATATTGTTGTCTGTTTATAAAGGTTATTTGGAAATCTGTAACTCCAGGTCATTTCTACTGCCTTTGCTTGCGTGGAAGGTTGCATAAGTGAGTTAATTTAGAGAACAAGAACAATGTATAATGACAAGTGAGAATTTTTTTGTAAGTTCAGCCAAATTGAGTGGGTAGCCAAAGTCAACAGCTAGTTGAACTGGTTTGATTTCAGGGGCATGAGTGCCACATAATTAAACCCTCTAGTATCATCTGATTTTCTGCAGTTTCTTATTTAAAAAGTCATTACGTAGATTTAGAATCTCATTAACTCCTCTTTTACATTTTTGGGTGTCAATAGTCAGGTAACAAATAAATAATGATGAGATATTACATTCAAAGCCTGAAAATGTTGGAATATGTCAAACTTAATAAAAAGAAATTGAAGAATGGCTATTGCACAGGCTTGTATTATATAGCCTGTGTTATGTAAAGAGAGCTTATATATAAAAATAAAATCTGTAAGAATTATATTGTAAACAATCAGACTGCATGACAAGTGACCAGGAAACTGGTTGTTTCAGAGTAATAAAAAAAATAGTTACTGAACAGCTTGAGGTTTTTCTACAATATCTTCATAGCAAAGTGTTCTTCCTTATTTCCAGACTTCTAGAATCACAGCAGTTACTACTGCTGGAATCAAGAAAATCTAGCCAGGTGCGGTGGCTCACACCTGTAATCCCAGCACTTTGGGAGGGCGAGGTGGGTGAATCACAAGATCAGGAGTTCAAGACCTGCCTGGCCAACTTAGTGAAACCCCACCTCTACTAAAATTACAAAAATTAGCTGGGCATGGTAGTGTGTGCCTGTAGTTCCAGCTACTCAGGAGGCCGAGGCAGGAGAATCACTTGAACCCGGGAGGTGGAGGTTGCAGTGAGCTAAGATCGTGCCGCTGCACTCCAGCCTGGGCAACAGAGTGAGACTTTGAATCCTCAGTATTTCACACACTGTGAGTTCTTCATATGGGCATTCCTTAGCCTTTTTCTTCCCAGTTCTACCATAGGGAACTGCCAAGGACACTTCATTTAAAGCCATATAGATATTACCAACACCCCAAAGGGAACGAACACCTCTTCTAAAATGCCTTTTTCCTACCTTTAAAACCCAATCAAAACATATATATTATGTATAAATATAAAAATATATTATAATACAAATGTAATATATACATTTATATATAATTCTAAAAAATATATATGTATTTATATATTTCCTACCTTTAAATCCCAAATATTTTATATATAATATTATATATAGTTTTTAAGACTCTGTCTTACATATGTTATATATCTTATATATTATATATATATAGTTTTTGAAGACAGAGTCTTGCTCTGTTGTCCAGGCTGAAGTGCAGTGACCTGAATATGGCTCACTGCAGACTCAACCTCTTGGGTTCAAGTGATCTCCCACCTTAGTCCCTGAGTAGCTGGAACTACTAGACATGTGTCACTGCACCCTGCTAATTTTAAAAAATATTTTGTAGACACAGGGTCTTGCTATGTTGCCTAGGCTGGTCTCGAACTCCTGGCCTCAAGCGATCCTGCTGCCTCAGCCTCCCAGAGTGGTGGGATTACAGGTGTGAGCCACTGCGCCTAGCCAACATACATTTTCTATCACCAGCATCCACTTTGTTGCCACTGCTCTCTCATTTAAAAAACATTAATGTATACATTCTCCCAAGGTCCAGAGGGTTTTATTCTTCATTTCCTGATTTATTACTAATTAACCATTTACTGAGTGACTCCTGTATGTAAGATATTGTTCTGGGCTCTAGGGACACAAAGTGAAGAGTCTGGGGGAATGGGAAAGGAGCATGTTAGTCAAACAAGTTAAGAAGAAATATCAGGTATTGCTAACGCTATGGTAAAAAGTATAAAAAGTGACTGAGAGAGAAAAGAGATGACTTTAGATCGAGGCATCAGCAAAGGCCTTTCTGAAGACATTACCTTTATTAAGCTGAGGTCAGAAGGACAAATTGTGTAACAGACTGTCATTTACCCTGAGTAACGTGCTGCCTGCAAATACAGGACTGTGTTCTTGGTAGGCCCTCAGTAAGTGATAGTCCAAGTAGTCATCTCTAAGTTATGTACTCCTGACTGGGCGCAGTGGCTCACACCTGTAATCCCAGCACTTTGGGAGGCCAAGGTGGGTGAATCACTTGAGGTCAGGAGTTCAAGACCAGCCTGGCCAACATGGTGAAAACCGACTCTACTAAAATACAAAAAAATTAGAAGGGCATGGTGGTACACACTTGTAATTCCAGCTACTCAGGAGGCAGGAGAATCGCTTGAACCCAGGAGGCAGAGGTTGCAGTGAGCCAAGATCGTGCCACTGCACTCCAGCCTGGGCAACAGAGCAAGACTCCATCTCAAACAAAAAACTAAAACCAAACCAAAACAAAAAAACCCCAAAAGTTATGTACACCTTATTGCAAATGCACTGTACATATACTTAAAATTAAATAATATAAAGTCAGATTAGTCTGGGTTGCAACAGAATACTAACGTACACAATATTCTAGACACTAACATCTAGTCACATTACAAATACTTATAATAGGTTTTCAAGGGGTAAAGAAAACCCTCCTAGCCTCGATATTATGTATTTTATAAGTACATGTATAAAATATGGTATTTGCAGGTAATTTTACTATATTAATAAAGGCGACCACCTCATCCCCTGAAATGTTGAAACTCCACTTGTATCAACTAGCTCATGCTTTTACTTTCAAGTCTACTGGTGCTCTGAATATCTGTTGTATTTATTGTTGCTGCTTTTTAATCAACATAGATGCTTATAGAAAACTAAACATTAGGCCAGGCGCGGTGGCTCACTCCAGTAATCCCAGCACTTGGAGAGGCCAAGAAGAGCGGATTGCCTGAGGTCAAGAGTTGGAGACCAGTCCATCCAATATGGTGAAACCCCCATCTCTAATAAAAATACAAAAAATTAGCTGGGCATGGTGGCGGGCACCTGTAATCCCAGCTACTGGGGAAACTGAGGCAGGAGACTCGCTTGAACCTGGGAGGCGTAGGTTGCAGTGAGTTGAGACTGCGCCACTGCACTCCAGTTTGGGCAACAAGAGTGAAACTCCTACTCAAATAAAAAAAAAAAAAAAGAAAAGAAAAGAAAAGAAAACCAAACATTATAGTTTTTACCATTCCTGATAAAAATGATAAAATCTGTTCAACAAGCCTTTCCCACAAAGATAAAACTGAAGAATAAAATAGGGAAGATGTTAAATACAGAAACTACGAGGAAAGACCTTTTATAATTAAGAATGTTCTAAAAAGTACCTTGAAAAGTATACTACGTAAGGAAAGCACAAACAAAAAATCAATACAGGCATAACAGAAAGGACATGTTCTCATTTTAAATATTCTTCTATCTCCAAGGTTAAAGTGAGAAAAGGCACTGGCTTAAATATTGACACTATTTGTGAGCCATTTTAAACACTATTTCCAAGCCAGTGTAAATGGAAGGAGGTAAATGGAAGGAGGTAAAGGACAGTAAAGAGAATCTTGTGAGGAAAAACCTTTTAATTTCTTAACCCTCTTTTAATGTTGTCTAATTACCATACACACCTTAATTCAATAATAATCATGAGCCATCAGAAAGCACTGTATTGCTAATTCCATGTGAAGTCTTTAAGTCCATGCTGGTAAGTTAAACTGTTTGTTACCCCCTCCAAAGAAAGCAAGAAGTGTTGCGATACAATCAACAAACCAGTGGTTTACCAACATTCTCTTTCCCTGTAGCTTCCCTGTGAGTAGCTGCACTTGGAATTGTGCCAGAGAATCCACATGAAATCAAACTATAGGATTCAAAGGAAATTTTAAGGTAGCCACTGCTTAGGATGATTCTGAGTATCTCTGCTTTACATAGAAACATTTATCTAAAGGACAATGAATCATCAAGTTCCAACTTTCTAAAAGAGCATTTTCCCCTGCACACGTCCCCAGGTCATAGCTATAAATCCCAAAGAGGCAAAACTGTTAAGCTAAGTGGATTAGAGCTAGTTATTAGTTCTGGGACACACATGGTATTTTCATACGCTATAAAACACACACGCGCGCACACACACCCACACACATACACACATACATATACTTTGTTCCACATGTGCACTAGGGATCTTTTTATAAACTATTTGGGTTAGAAGATACTTTAATTAAAAACTTTACAGAGGATTATATATATTCACAGCATTGATCAGGGACACTCTTAAGGGGCAAACACTAATACAGGAGCTAGAAATAAATTATTTAGGCAGATAGTGAGGGCCAGAGAATCCTCGGCAGAACTTCCCTTTTAACAAGAAGCAGCCCTAGCAATCATTTCTTTTCTAACAAAGAGCAGCCTGAAAGGTTGAGCTGCAAACATAGGTAAGGAAGCTGGAAGCTTCCATGGGAGGATGCCAATAGGAAAGGGCTATGCCAATAGAAAAGGGCTACCTGGGGGCCAGGCATGTCCACCATGGAAGCTCCATCTTCCTTTGTTAGCACGTGTACAGTAAGAAAGAAATGGGCAACATGGAGCTCAGGTAGAGAACCCACCTGCATAATAGAAGATTGGGTTGGGGGCTGCCAGAGATTTGCACCATATGCTGATGGCACACCTGGTCCTAACCGGTTTTTTGTACTCTATGTACACCAGACACTACCTCCCCACTAGCTCATCTATAACCCTCCCTGCATTTCACTGCGGATCAGCAACTAATTTTTCCAGGACCCCTCTTGGTAGTAGAGAGCTCATCTCCTTTTTTTTTTTTTTTTTAAATTATTAATTCTATTTATAAAAAGCAATCTGCACATCCAAAAATATATGTATTTTAAATTTATTTAACTTTAGGTGCATACTATATCTGGCATTTTTCCCCATGTTATCCCTCCCCACCCCACGCTGTCTCTCCCCTACCCCACCAACTGTCCCCAGTGTGTGATGCTCCTCTCCCTGAGTCCATGTGTTCTCGTTCAACACCCACCTATGAGTGAGAACATAGTGTTTGGCTTTCTGTTCTTATGTCAGTTTGCTGAGAATGATGGTTTCCAGATTTATCCAAGTCCCTACAAAGGACACAAACTCATTGTTTTTTATGGCTGTGTAGTAGTCCATGGTGTATATGTACCACGTTTTCTTTGTCCAGTCTATCATTGATGGGCATTTGGGTTGGTTCCAGGTCTTTGCTATTGTACACAGGGCTGCAATGAACATACGTGTGCACGTCTTTATAGAACGATTTATAGTTCTTTAGGTATATACCCAGTAGTTGGATTGCTGGGTCAAATGGAATTTCTATTTCTAGATCCTTAAGAAATCGCCACACTGTCTTCCACAATGGTTGAACTAATTTACACTCCCACCGTGTTCCTATTTCTCCACATCCTCTCCAGCATCTGTTGTCTCCAGATTTTTTAATGATCGCCATTCTAACTGGCGTGAGATGATATCTCAGTGTGGTTTTGATTTGCATTTCTCTAATGACCAGTGATGATGAGCACTTTTTCATATGTTTGTTGGCCTCATATGTCCTCTTTTGAAGTGTTTGTTCATATCCTTCTCCCAATTTTGAATGGGGTTGTTTTTTTCTTGTGTATCTGTTTTAGTTCTTTGTAGATTCTGGATATTAGCCCTTTGTCAGATTGGTAGGTTGCAAAAATTTTTTCCCATTCTGTTGGTTGCCGATTCACTCTAATCATGGTTTCTTTTGCTGTACAGAAGCTCTGGAGTTTAATTAGATCCCAATTGTCTATTTCTTTTGCTCATTAAACTTCAGCTCTTAACCTCTTTGTGTGTTGGCATCCTTATCTCCATGGCCATGAGACAACAAACCTTGGGTGTCATCCCAGATAAGACCGCTTCAACATGATACACTTTTCAACAATATACGTTGCACGAATCCCAAATACCTGAGATGGGTCTCAATATAGGAAGTTTATTTGGCCAAGGTTAAGGATGCGCACCTGTGACACAGCCTCAGGAAGTCCTGATGACATGAGCCCAAGGTGGTTGGGGCACAGCTTGGTTTTATAGATTTTGGGGAGACATGAGACATCAATCCATATAGGTAAGATGAACATTGGATTAGTATAGAAAGGCAGGACAACTCAAAGTGCGGGAGAGGACTTCCAGGGCATAGGTAGATAAGAGACAAATGGTGGCATTCTTTTGAGTTTCTGATTAGCCTTTCCCAAGGAGGCAATCAGACAGGACTTTATCTCCGTGAGCAGCGGGATAACTTTGAATAGAATGAATGGGAGATGGGAGGCAGGTTTGCACTAAGCAGTTCCCAGCTTGACTTTTTCCTTTAGTTTAGTGATTCTGGGGTCCCAAGATTTATTTTCCTTTCACAGTTGTTACAATGTTTTCAGAAATTCACTGTGGCAAAAAAAGAAGCACCTGAACCTTTTTGTTTGGGTAGAATAAAAACAGAAACAGTAACAGGAAATTCGGGTAATACGGCTACAACCAGTTCCTTCTCTGTCCCTGAAAACGGTGCACCAAGGGAAATTAAACCATAGGAAATGTTATTCATGTTAAAATAATCTATTCGGCCGCTCAAAACTACAAATCAAAGAAAATCTGAAAACCTTTCCAATGAGTTTCAGTGAAAACATTCTTTATTGATAAGCAGACACTTCAAACTTTTTGATTACATAGATCATGCAAAATGACTGACCTTACACACGGTTGTCTGTTCACTGTGACATCTTTTTTGACATGATTATAATTTAAAAAGAATGACTGCAGTAGTAAAAATAATTCATGAAATCTCTCAATGAGCAAAACATTACATAGCACACATGAAATACTGTTCATCCCTCCTGGATGTTTTAATTCTCTCCTAATGTAAATCTCTCTATTCTGGAAGACTATTATATACAAAAATGGCAGTTATTTCTGTATGTGCATCCATAGGCACCCAACTGATAAAGACAAGAAAATTTCAAATAATTTTACAAGGTTTGGTTATTTTTCCTGTTTTGTTAATCCAAAACAGGACAATGCCCTTTAATTTAAATGTTCATTTCTTTTAAAAAATCATTTTCTTCAGAAAATGATTTCAACTCCTGAAAAGGTTGTTTTACACCTGGTAATCTTTTTGAATTGGAGCTGGCTGTTATACAGGTAGTTTTCAGTAAGTGAAAAGGAGTAGGGCTTATTTTGAGAATTCCTCTTCCCTGTGGTAGTGGGATCACCACTTTCATCCCGTGGTAGTTCTGGTAGCACTCTCAGTATGAAAACCCTAGCACAGGTAAATTCACCTCTTTGAAATAAGCAGTGACCCTGGAGAAAGGTGAATTCCAAATCTCCTAGTAGCATATTCAAGTCTTCTGGCAGTGAAGTAGGCATAAAAGACTTTTCTAGGTACTTAGAGTGGTGCTGTAACAAATACCTAAAAATGAAAAAGTAGCTCTGGAACTGGGCAGTAGGTAGAGGCTGGAAGAATTCTGAGGAGCATGACGGAAAGAAGCTAGATTGCCTAAACAGACTGTGGTAGACACGTGGAATGTTAATGCTAGGGCAGGCTCGAAGGAAGGTCAGAGTATGACAGCGAATGCTTAGACTACCATAGAATATCTAACTCACCATGAATAGACTTAACTGAAATAACATTAAAGACACTGCCATTGAGGGCTTAGAAGAAAATGAGGAATACGTTATTGGAAAACTGGAGGAAAGGGGTCCTTGTTACATAGCGGCAAAAAACTAAGCTGAATTGTGTCCTGCAGTTACGTGTAAAACAGAATTTTTAAGTGATGACGTCAATATTTAGCTATTTCCAAGCAAACTGTGGAAGGTACAGCCTGCTGTCTTCTTGCTGATTATAGTAAAATATAGAAGGAGGTAGACAAATTGAGGGAAGAGCTGTTAAATATAAAGAAACCAGGGCTTGATTTGGGAAATTCGTGGCCTATTCAAATGGCAAAAGCTGCTAAAACTAAGAGATTCACTGTCAGGACAGCCTTCTCTAGAGAAAGCGATGAAGGTATGGCTGTATAACCTTTTGCAAATACTTCAGAAACATCAAAAGGTCTGAGTATCAGGTCACACAAAAGGCTCTTTGAAGAGATTAAGGGCGTGTATCATACATCCGCTCAGCTATTTCAGAAAAAGCCACAAATAGAGACAGGATTTTCCAGGAAAGATGTGAGCAACCTCCTATCTAAATGAGTGAATCCCCAGGACATATGTAAGAGACCCACAAGTTTCTTGACAATGTTATAGCAGCAGAAACACCACCATTTTTAACAGAAAGCTTTAGAGAATATAAAAGAAACAAGCTAATAAGCTGATACTCAGTTGGAAACGTGGACTACCTTTTGTGAAAAAGTAAAAATGACTCTGAGACAGTCACAAGCCCAGAGAACTGAGATATCACACCCAGATCCTCTCCCAAATTTAATTTAGATGGCTTTAATGTGAGATTTGAGACTTTTGAGTTGGTGAGACTCATATAGATTTTGGATTTAGAGTTGATGCTGTAATAATGGGTTGTGATTTTTGAGCACCTATGAGTGAGGTAAATTTATTTTGTGATGGCTCTGAATCTTTAATAAAGGGCCACCCTGAATCTTTAACATGGGGTGGGGAATGTAATAGTCAAGAAGAATAATGTTCTATGTAAAATCTTCATGTCCTAATCTCAAAATCTGCATGTAACCTTAAATGGTAAGAGAGATTTTGCAGATGTAATTAAGGTTACTATGGATTTCAAGATGAGGAGATAAGCCTAGATTTATCCAGTGGGCCTCATTTAATCATGAGTCCTGCAGAGAACCTCCCCAGGCTGGTGTCAGAGAGATGTGATAATAGAAGGGTCACAGAGATGGAACAGTGCTGATTTTTAAGATGGAAGAAAGGTCACAAGCCAAGGAATGCAGATGTCCTCTAGAAAGTGGAATGACAAGGAAATGATTCTCCTGTACAGCCTCCTGAAAGGAATGCAGCTCTGCCAACAAACTGATCTTAGCACCGCAAAACCCATTTGGACTCCTAACCTATAGAATTTCTAAGAAAATTAAATTTGTGGTATTTTAAGCCTTATTTTGTAACTTCTTATGGCAGCAATGGAAAACTAACCAGAAGTGATAACTAAAGATGAAATGGTGTCTCAGAAGAAGGAAAAGCTTCTGGCTTCAGGAGAAATGCAAACATTTATGCTGGTAATTCTTTAGATCCAGTCTGTCTGACAGAATTTACAGTCCTGTATTTCTACACTAGTCTTGTTTTGGAGAAGACATTCTAGGTTGAGCCACAGAACAGTGTTTAGTGTATATAAGGAGTTTCATAGAAAAATGTGTTGAATGAATAAATGAATGTGATCAAGGCAAGCTCTGGGAGGAACTGTAATTACTGGATTTTAAAATGTTGTTGCTGTTTACCAAATCTTTTTAAGAACTGCTGACCTTTATGTGTTTTTGTTTAAGTTCACGACGGTCATAATTCTATAAAATACAAGGCAAAATTGTATTTTCTGATACTAGGAACATACCTAAATCAGTAAGTAAAAAGGATGTGTAAAATCTTAATAGAAGAAATAATTATTGTATGATCAAACAATTTCAAAATCAAAATAGACACTTTTCAGTATATATTACAGACAAATTTTCAACTTATTTGATCAAAAGATTTCTTAATGGCTGTCGGTCAATGCTGCATCAAGAAACTTTAGTGCAAATTTTACCAAACGCATCTTATCAAAAAGGGGTTTTGTTCATTTTTTTCTGCAAATAAATGTTGTTACATTAACACTAAGCATGGAACAAACTGATCTGCCTAGAAATCCAAAAACTATCAACATAAGCCAGTCCTTCAAATAAAAACTCAAACATACTTATCTCGAAGTCTATTCCTAATCCAAATTTGTCTATATTCAAGTTGGAAGACAGAATTAACAATAAAACCAAAATTTATCTGTAGAAATAATAAAAATAATCTGGTTGTTTTTAATGCCGGAAGCACTGTCCTCATTAATATGGCATATCATCTATTCCCACATGCTACTGCATGGACAGGAGCAATATTATTTTAGTTGCTGGAGTAACACAGTGTTAAGGATATCTGCTTCTTGTAGTGTCAGGCTTTCATCTGTTAGCTCTTTATTCGGAAATGAAGTCACAAGAATAAAGTCAAGAGTGGCAAATTCAGGACGAGACTGTACAATAAAGTTCCGGACATCCAGGATCCTGAAGAAACAAGACAAAAATAATTTATAATGTAAAAAATCATATTTTCATGTAAGCTTAAGTTAAAATTAAATCATAATAAAAATCACAAAATTTTAGTCTTTATAAAAGGTGTTATAACTTTCTTTAATATATAGTATTTCAATTGAAAGATTTATTTTAGCTTAAGTTAAAATGTAAAGTAACTTTAGAATGTACTTAACATTTGCTTTTCCTGTAAAATGGAAAAAATCTTAAGGTAAGTTATGCATAAAGTAAGTGTCTAATGTTGTTATTTTAAAAGTGCAGGGCTGGCTGGGCATGGTGGCTCACACCTGTAATTACAGCACTTTGGGAGGCTGAGGTGGGTGGATCACTTGAGGCCAGGAATTCAAGATTATCCTTGCTAACATGGTGAAACACCACCTCTACTAAAAACAGGAAAAGTTATCTGGGCATGGTGGTGCCTGCCTGTAATCCCAGCTACTCAGGAGGTTGAGGCATGAGAACTGCTTGAACCTGGAAGGCAGAGTTTGCAGTGGGCTGAGATATCCTGCCACTGCACTACAGCCTGGGAGACAGAGTGTAGGTCCTACTTTTTTCAGAGTATAAAATATGTTAGCAGCAGCATATGATCCAGAAAAAGGTAACTATGATTGGCCTGTGGCAAAGTGAGTGTAAAACTATGAAATGTGTTGTCATAATTTTAAATAATTACTCTCACATAAATACAGTAATTCAACATAAATATATCTGTTAGGGTCTTGCCTCAATGGACAAATCATATGTGATATACAAATCAATCAATATAAAAAGAACATTTAACACTATCTGAAGTTCTGGACAAGAGTACAATTCAACTTTATTTACACTATACATTTATATTATGAAGTATTTGCTATATAGAAAATTAATCCCCATCAAAATTATCACAAATTTTTAAATGAATAAAGTCCCAAAAAGGTTTTACAATGTTAAATCTGATTCTACTTCATTATAGTTTTGGCAACAACACAAGGCTATAGTTCTTAATTTATTTTTGTGTGATACCTGAGATCACATTAGTATTTTGATAGTTTATACAAACTGTTTAAATACCATATATTTCATTTCTTATACATAGCTATTATTCTTTTAAAAATGTTTCTTCTGTCAAAAACTTACTTCAAAAGTAAACCTAAAGAATATCATATTCTTCATTACTCATGTTACATAGTTTTACTTAGGTAAGCAACCCAGCATATAATAGCAAACAGGACCCCATTGGTAAAGAAGCTTACCTGTGTGTACTATTGAATCTTTGTATCAAACGACTCCCATCTGCTAACCTGATTTGAATTTTTGTTGTTGGGACTGAATCATCAATAAGAACAACTGCATTAAGTATTGATTTATCCTCCTCTTCTGGAGAAGAAGGTGTACTGACTATTTCAGGTGTAAGGCTAAGAAAGAAGAATTAAAGAATTAGAACACAAATCTGAATATGTAAAATATATGAAAAACTGAAGAGAGCAGATAAACACTCAGAATATGGCTTCATTTGAGTCTCCTATACTTCTTTCAACCTCTTTCTTTACAGTAAAGTTATTTTGGATCCTATGATTCTGATTTGGTTTATCTAATCTCTCTCAAAAGCCTAACTTTGCATCCTTTCCTCGTTTAACTGTCTGAAATTTCATCAGACTGTTTAGCAAATCAGTTTTAGTTAGAAATATGAGCAACTCTGAGTTAGTGTCAAAGAATGACTGAGAGCACAGACAGACATGGTTTCACATCCCAGCAATGTCAATTGTGTAAAGCTGAGTAAGTCCATCAATTATTCTGAATCCCAGTTCTATCATTTATAAAATGAGGGAATAATACTATGTTATGAAGGTATATTATGCCAGTAAGTCCTTAATATTGTGCCTAGAACAGTGTTTCAACAGGTGCCAGCTATTGTGTACATATTATCAGCACTAAATTCACTTAACTTAAACTTGGCTAATATTACTTAAAAACATCTGATTCAAGCACTACTTTGCAAAACAGAAATAATTTCTAAGTATTAGTGACGAGTAAAATGTTAAAACATGACAATAAATTCATAATGAAGCTAATTTAATAGAACACCTTACCCTTTGAACTTGGTAACTAGTGACCCTAGCACTGCTGTCTTAGCCCCTTCTAACGCTAGCTGGATGTTCAGACAGTATATGCCAAAAGTGAATGTCAAAAATACAGTGCCTTTTGGTTAAAAGATTAAAAGAAATTTAGCCCAATTTTCTCAGTCATCTCAAGGGATTTTTGATAGCCTTGAAGTTTATTCTCTAGAACAGTAAGATTTAGATGGTTTTCTATACATTATTTGGAAAAAAGACACACATGTATCTATATATTTATTAGTATAAAAGTTCTATGAGCATTTGGGCTTTAGTCCAATATAAAACTAAATCATGAC
Source organism: Aotus nancymaae (assembly GCF_030222135.1). NCBI lineage: Eukaryota > Metazoa > Chordata > Mammalia > Primates > Aotidae > Aotus > Aotus nancymaae. The sequence goes on along the minus strand of NW_026988450.1, from coordinate 9,779,840 downwards.
TCTTACTCCCAATCAAAAAGTTTCTCAGAGTACACAGCAAAGTGGTAAAATTATCTGGTACTAACTGCTGACACTTTTTCTTTAGCTATTTCTGACACTAATTTTAGAAGTGATATGAAAATATATAAAGATATACAAAAGGTTAAAATTATGACTTACAATAAATGACCAGATATTAAGGAATTTCTTTTTAATTTGGAATTGAGGACCTAAGTAATTGCACTGCCAATCTGGTTTCCTGTGCCAACGGTCCAGTGTTCCTTACACAAGGGAGGGGAACGAAAAGCCAAGAGAAAAGACACGAGACACTGAATGCAAAGGACGTCTTTACCTCCGCCTCACTGACAATCAGGTATACACATTCTCATCATCACTACCACCATTACCACCTCTGCCACATTCGTTATTTCATTTACATCAGCTTGGGAGGCAGTGTTAACGGCATGGTTCTCGGAGCCGGATTACCTGGTTTCAATCCCAACTCTGCACTTACTATGTGACACCAGGCAAGTCACTTACCCTTACTGTGCCTAAGAGACAACAGCAGCATTGTTGTAAAGATTAATTAGGACACATAAGCACTTCAAATGGTGCTTTTACATAGTTGGCACTACTAACAGTTGGCTATTAGCATTATAATTATCCTAACAACAACTCTGGAAGAAAAGCCCTAATACTCCTATTGGTAAGAGAGCTGAGGTTTATCTTGGGCTCTTTCCAGACATCAAGTTGCCTGCCTGTTGTTCTGTTGTTTTTGTAACCTACTGCTTTCTGTTTCTGGCAGATTCTGACCAGGTAGGTTTCTTCTCAAAACAGAAAATACAGGGTGGAGAAGCTACGTAAGAAAATGTGTATCTGTCACAATGAAGCTACTGTATATGGAATAATAACATTTGAGAACTGGAATGGATGGACTTTCAATGTAACTTAGGCCAACCACATCATTTTACCCAAAAGAAACTGAGTCACAGAGAGACTAAAAGACATGCTCAGAACCACCTAGACAGAGAGCTGGACAAGCTGGTAGTGTGGTATTAAAAAAACCAGCTTAAAAAGTTATGTTAATTTATTTGTTTTACATTATTTATTTTTCTGAGATGCAGTTTCGCTCTCTGTTACCCAGGCTGGAGTGCAGTGGTATGATCTCAGCTCACTGCAACCTCTGCCTCCTGAGTTCAAGTGATTCTCCTGCCTCACTCTCCCATGTAGCTGAGATTACAGGTGCCTATCACCATATGCAGCTAATTTTTTTTTTTTTTTTGTATTTTTAGTAGAGATGGGGTTTTGCCATATTAGCCAGGCTGGTCTTGAACTCCTGATCTCAAGTCATCTGCCTGCCCCAACCTCCCCAAGTGCTGGGATTACAGGAGTAAGCCACTGTGCCTGGCCAAGTTATGTTAATTCTAATATTTAGCTTTCAAAATCACATCTGTTTGCTATTTAAAACTTTCTCCGTATCATTCAATTGATCAAATCATCGTACAATTTTTACATTAAAAAGAAACTTTAAGAAAGAAAAGAGAGAGAAATTAATTGGTACAGGTTTCTAGGCAAAAGGCAGGAAAGGACGTAGGTTGTAATTCCTTCAGACAGGAGCACAAATACCCTCTTCTTCAAACTTATGGAGGGAGAGGAGGATGGAAATGACCATTAATAATCCTGAAGGCTGGAGGGGAACATGATAAGAATGTGAATTCCTGTTAGATACTATTTTCTCAGTGAAGCTAGAAGCAAAGAAATTTGCTGACAGTGAGGGGCAAGGGTTGAGGAGGGGGTTTAGAAAAGCAGCTCAGGCTTGTAAGACTGGGGAGGCACAGCACTGCCTGCTCAGCACAGCTGAGACTGTCCCCAGAAGCACTGAGGCGCAGGGGGCAGACAACCCAGTCAGGCTCCAGTCAGGCCACAGCTGTTGAAGAGCTGGGATAAGGAAAGGCTTTGAAGTTTTAGAGAAGAGAGCCCTCAGGGTCTAGGGCCCCAGATGAAGTCAAATCTCAGGTGAGTGAGAGTGGCAAGCACAATCTTTTGAACAGAACAGTAGGACAAACAGGCAGTGACTGTTTTTATGCAGATCAAATCACGATTTTTTATCACTATACATGTCAGTTCAAAAGCCTACCAAGAATGCCTACTCGCTAGTCCTCCCTATTAAAAATGACTTCGTGATTTTGTAGGTCTTTTAGCTGTTAGGCACTGCTCTAGCTCACCAAACTATTTTTTATACCACTGTAAATTTGCAGTTTTACATCTATGGTTTGCTTTCTTCTATTATGTGAGGGTACTATGTAACATTTTTACTGCATTTTGGTTTGTACCACAATTGTATATTACATAAAAAGATTTAGTTTCCATCTATGTAACATTCTGTGTGTACTTGGATTGCCATCTATGGAAGACAATGGATTATTTTCATTTCTGTTTTACTTGCTTCTTTTTATGTCCTGTTCAGTAAATAGTTATCTGGAACCCTTGAGAATCAAGCTATTTTAGAAAGTTACTTTCTAATGAAGGTTAACTATTAAACTCTTAATATATCTCAGTGTAAATCTTTAATATACAATGTTCTATATGTAATTCTTTACTTTAGAATATATGATATTTGCTTATTCAACATTTGGGTTTGTGTACATATAGGCTCACATCAAGCTCATCTCCTTCTCGTGTAAAGTCTCTAATAGAAGTTGAAAATTCTAAAGATATAGATTCTGGGAGATGTAGATCTCTCAGACTCTCTTGCAGCTAGGATTTCATACCTCTACCCTTCCACCAAGGAAACAAACATATACTTGTTTGGTGGAAGTAGCACTGCAAAGTGAAAACTCTGTAGCTCTTCTGGTTACCAAAGCAGTGGAGGCATTTCTTTCTTTTATGATGGAATGTCCTAGTATCTAAGTCCCTAGTTTCATGGGGAAGGAGCACCTGATTGGGGGGCATAGGTGTGTCTCTAGAACACTGTTCTATTGTGTTTGTTTCTCCTGGCTAAGGAAAGCTTGGTTTGCTTGTCTCTTCCAGATGTTCCATAAACTACACAAGATCCCGTAAGAAACCTATTACTACTAGCAAGTAGATTCTGTTTTCTATAATCAGAATCCTGATCAACATGGCTAGTAAATTAACATGGTATTATTACCACTGATCTCTCACTTTCTTCCATCAGTTTCTCCTTTCTTTCCTATTATTTTCTCTAGCTATTTGCCTTAAAAGGAAAATGATCTTTGTGAGATAATATCCTTATTTTCATGCATTTAATAACTGCTGGCTCTTCTCAGATGCCTTCCCTTTATGCTACCTTCTTTAATTCCAATTCTAGATTTACTGTATGTAACTACTAACAAGGATGTGCAGTCTAACATAAATTCTTGGTCATACATTTAAATAATAGAGAAGGAAAACGTACACAGCAAAGAGATGACTAGGCATTTTATCTGCATTCTAATTAAAAATCATAATCTTGGCTGGGCGCGGTGGCTCACGCCTGTAATCCCAGCACTTTGGGAGGCCAAGGCGGGTGGATCACGCGGTCAAGAGATCGAGACCATCCTGGTCAACATGGTGAAACCTCGTCTCTACTAAAAATACAAAAAATTAGCTGGGCATGGTGGCGCGTGCCTGTAATCCCAGCTACTCAGGAGGCTGAGGCAGGAGAATTGCCTGAACCCAGGAGGCGGAGGTTGCGGTGAGCCGAGATCGCGCCATTGCACTCCAGCCTGGGTAACAAGAGCGAAACTCCGTCTCAAAAAAAAAAAAAAAAAAAATCATAATCTCAATAAATATTAAGTAAAAATGAGAAGTGTGAGAAAATTAAAAAAATAAATACCTATGTAGGTTGATCACAACAAGAGGAGTAAAAACATAGTATTTTACAATTCAAGAGAAGTCTGGCCAGGCATAACGGCTCATGCCTGTAACCCAGGCACTTTGGCAGGCCAAGACAGAAGAACAGCTTGAGGCCAAATATTCAAGACCAGACTGGACAACACAGTGAGACCCACATCTCTACAAAAACTAAAAAGAAAAAAAATTAGCTGGGCTCAGCAGTGCCTGTAGTCTCAGCCAGTCAGGAGAATGGGGTAGGAAGCTTGCTTGAGCCCAGGAGGTCAAGGCGGCAGTGAGCTATGACTGCACCATTGTACTCCAGTCTGGGCAACAGAGCAAGACCCTATCTCAAAAAAAAAAAAAAAGAGAAGCCTGACATATGGCAGGAAAGAAAGATGAGGGAGAAAATTCCAAGTAGGCCTGTGACTGAAAATTGAAGAGTTTGTGTCCTGAGAAAAACAGGTCAACATAAATTCCTGTATTTCCTTTAGGTCCCCAGAACCAGTCACTATCAGGAGAATACAAAAAGGAAGACTAGAGATAGCAAAGTATAAAGAAGCAATAATGAAGTCTTTCCTATCTTGAAAAATGGGAGAAGAGACAACCAGTGTGCACTAGGCAACTGAAAAGGGCTTGGAAGGGAAGGAATCACATGAAGAGAAGCAAAGGATGCACTAAAGGGTACACTGGAAACATCCCCAATGCGGCAATTCTGTATCACCTGCAACAGTATGTGGACAAGTAGAGAGGGTAACTTTTACCAACATATTTTACAATTTCTAAGATTACATTAAGCCATGACTATTATAAAGGAACCCACTAAACATTCTGCCATGCACATTGGTTTTTAAACTGTGCTCTTCAATGTCCTAAGGTTCTTCGGAAATGTCTGAGAGATAATGCCTTCCTTCACTGACAATCAGAGGAGCTCAGGTTTTACATATTGGGCTTCCAAAACTTGACAAAAGAGTTTGGCTGTTTAAAAACTATTGAAAATCACAAAGCTAAGCACATTGCTCCTGCTGCAAGAGCTTGGTAATTACTGATGGCAGACATGCATGCTTCCATTATGATGTAAGATATCCATTATTCTATCTCATCAACAATCATTTACAATTCTCTCCTTTGAAACCAGGTAATCTGAAAGAGGCATATAATATAGTGGTGAAAAGCACAAACTCTGGAGTCAGAGTGCCTGGGTTTGAATCCCACATGCTAGCCATTTCTTAGCTCAATCATCCTGGGCAAATTACTGCATCTGCAAAATGAAGTAATAACTGTGTTTACATCAAAGGGCTGTTGTAAGTGAGATAATGCATATGTAGTGCTTAGAGGGCCAGGAACATGGTAACTGCAATATCAGTATTAATATTAATTATAGTATTATTAATATCAATTAATATCATAGTAAGATAACATAATACTATTAACGGATTTGTATATCTAATGTGCATAGTTCATATTTTGGTTTTTATTTCACAGGTTATTTTGCTTTTCTTATTCTCAAAGAAAAATTCATGTTCAACAAAGGTATTTTTTTCATTTTAGGATTTTTACCTTCCAAGTTTTTGCCCTTCTCCACTAAAAGCCTTGAACCTTAATCTAGGTTTTATGTATTCTTGATCTTGATGATCCTCCATATCCAAATTCACTTGGCCACCATGAACAAGGCGCTGAAGCTCCAGGGGAATCTCTCTTTTAAAAAGGGGGAAAAAAGATTATCATTAAGTTTTTCAAAAATTAAACTACATTGTTGAGATTACTGTAATTATTTCATGAGCTACATTGGAAAACAGAATTTTCTGCTTAAATTATAACACAAAAATTTCCATGATGATTGATTAGTCCTTGTAGATCTTTCTTAAAATTACTTCACATTACTCCTTCGTGGCTCTCAACACAGGGATGCTTTGGTTGTCACAATTGGAGTGCTTCTGGCATTTAGAAAGTTAAATTTTAAGACAGCAATTTATCTGTAAATTAGCACTAAAAAATTCCTGTGAGGATAAAAGATAATGTGGATATTTATTAATGAACTCCTTGGAGAAAGTTCTGAAAATTGATATGGGTGTTTTTGCTTGTTGGGTGTATTAGCCCATTTGCACTGCTATAAAGAAATACCTGAGGCTGGGTAATTTATAAAGCAAAAAGTTTTACTTTGACTCATGGTTCTGCAGGCTGTACAAGCAACATAGTACCAGAATCTGGCTTCTGGTGAGATCTCAGGAAACTTACAGTCACAGTGGAAGGCAAAAGGGGACCCAGCATATCATAAAGCAAGAGCAGAAGCAAGAGAGAGGAGGGAGGTTCCAGGCTCTTGAGTGAGCTACCAGGCTGAGAACTCATTCATTACGATGGGGATGGCACGAAGCTATTCATAAGGGATCTACCTCCATGATCCCAATACCTCCCTCCAGCCCCACCCCAAGAGCGGAGGTCACACTTCAACATGAGATTTGAAGGGAACAAAACATCCAAACCATATCATTTCCACCAGTGGCCCCCCAAATGTCATGTCCTTGTCATACTGCAAAATACAATCATCCCTTCTCAATAGTCCCCCAAAGTCTTAACTCATTCTAGCATTAACTCAAAAATCCAAAACCTCATCTGAGATTCAAGCCATGTTCTTTCTACCTATAATCCTGTAAGATAAAAAAGAAATTATTTACTTCTAAGATAGAATGGTGGTAGAGGCATTGGGTTAAACATTCCCATTCCAAAAGAGAAATCCGCCAAAACAAAGAGGCAACAGACCCCACATAAGTCTGAAACCCAGCAGGGCAGACATTAAACCTTACAGCTCCAAAATAATCCTTGACTCCATGTCCCACATACAGGACGTATTGGCGCTAAACAAGGCTTTGGGCAGCTCTGGCCCTGTGACTGCTCTCACGGGCTGGAATTGGATACCTGTGGCTTTTCCAGGCTCAGGATATGAGTTGCTGGTGACTCTATCATTCTTGGGTCTGGAGGGTGGCACCTCACTTCCAACAGCTCCACTAGGCAGTGCACCAGTGGGGACTCTGTCTGGGGGCTCCAACCTCACATTTCCCTTTGGCATGGCCCTACTAGGGTCTCTCTGAGGGGTCTCTGCTCCTGTGGCAGGCTTCTGCCTAGGGACGCAGAATTTCTGATACATCCTCAGAAATCCAGGTGCAGCCTTCCATGCCTCCTTCACTCATGCATTCTGTGTGCCTGTAGGCTTAACACCATGTGGAAGCCACCAAGGCTCACAATGGCTTGTGCCCTTGAGAACAAGCAGAGGCCCATGCTATACCTGGGGCTATTTGAGCTGTGGCTGGAGCTGCAGCAGCTGGGATACTGGGAATGGCGTCCAGAGGCTGCACAGGGCAGCTGGGCCCTGAGTTTGACTTCCAAAACCACAATTTCCTCCTAGGACTCTGGGCCTGTGATAGCAAGGGGCTGCCATAAAGGCTTCTGAAACGCCTTCAAGGCCTTTTTCCTAATATCTTGGTTAGTAGCACTAGGCTAGGCTCTCTTCTATTCATACAAATCTATCAAGTGGTTGCTCCACAACCTGCTTGTATTCTGCTCTGACAACACTTTTTCCTTCTCTACTACATGGCCAGAATGAGAATTTTCCAAACTTCAACTGGCTCTGCTTCTCTTTTAAATATGAGTTCCAACTTTAAGTCATTTATTTGCTCCTATGTCTGACCACAGGTTGTTAGAAGCTGCCTTAACACCTCTTGAACGTTCTGCTGTTTAGAAATTTCTTCCACCAGGGCCGGGTGTGGTAGCTCACTCCTGTAATCCCAGCACTCTGGGAAGATGAGGCAGGTGGATCATGAGGTCAGGAGTTCAAGATCAGCCTGGCTAAGATGGTGAAACCCTGTCTCTACTAAAAATATAAAAAATAGCTGGGTATGGTGGTGGGCGCCTGTATTCCCAGCTACTCAGGAGGCTGAGGCAGGAGAATCGCTTGAACCTGGGAGGTGGAGGTTGCAATGAGCCGAGAGCGCTACTGCACTCCAGCCTGGGCAAAAGAGCCCGACTCCATCCAAAAAAAAAAAACAAAAGAAAAAGAAATTTCTTCCAGATACCCTAGATCATCACTCTCTTAAGTTCAACCACCCACAAAGCCTTAGGGTATAGAAACAATGCAGCCAAGTCCTTTGCTAGGGCATAACAAGGGTGGCCTTTACTCCAGTTCCCAATAACTTCTTCATTTCTATCTGAGAGTTCTGACCTTCACTGTCCATATTTCTATCAGTACTTTGGTCACAACCACTTGAGAAGTCTCTAAGAAGTTTCAAACTTTCGTTTGTCTGTCTTCTTCAGGGAAATCCAAACTCTTCCAGTCACTGCCTATTACCCAGTTCCAAAGATGCTTCCACAATCAGCCTTCTTTAGAGCAATGCCCTACTCCTTGATATCAATTTTCTGTATTAGTCTGTTTGTACTGCTATAAAGGAATACCTGAGGCTGGGTAATTTATTAAGCAAAAAGATTTATTTCGGCTCATGGTTCTGCAGGAGGTACAAGTAGCATGGCACCAGATTCTGCTTCTAGTGAAGCCTCAGGGAACTAACAATCACGGTAGAAGGCAAAGGGGGACTTGGTGTGTCACATAGCAAGAGTGGAAGCAAGAGAGAAGGGGAGGTTCCAGGTTCTTTTAAACAGTCAGCTCTCGCTTGAACTGCCAGAACAAGAACTCATTCAAATTACCATGGGGATGGCACCAAGCCGTCTGTGAGGGGTCCACCCCATGATCCAAACACCTCCCACATGCCCACCCCCACAGTGGAAGTCACATTTCAACATGACATTTGGGGAGGACAAAAACATCTAAACCATTTAAACATCATGGGGATTTGTGAGCACTGCTGCCATTCAGTGTCAAGGCGGGGGATATCAGATGCTCTGCACACTTCTTATAGCATCTGTTGCCTTTATTTGGTGTCCTGACAGTATCTGAATATAATTTAAATTCAAAATTCATATTAATTAGTCTTCTAAAATACCTTTCCTTCAGAGTTCCTCTACTACTTCTATTCCAATGAATTTAACCTCCACTCCATGTCAGCCACTCACCCTGGACATATTTCAACATTTGGAAAAGATCCACCTCCTATTCCTCTATGGAGTATAACCCTGTATATATAACTCTGGTTATAACAGTATGACTTGATCCTTTCCTACGACTTAATTCCCCAATTTATGCTCGACTTTGTCTTTAATTGTATTTCTACTGAGAAATAAACCCACTTTCAGCTAGTTTAATTGTAACACAGAAAAGCTTTTATTATCATAGAAAAATCATTTGGTTCCTCATTCTTTAGCAAGAAGAACTGGTGAGTTACAACGTTCTCTGCAGAGCACTGAGTATCTGAGTTTATTTTCACAAATTATAACTTCAAACTAACCTTTTGAAATCTTCTGCCAGCAGTAATGCCACATTAAAAGATTTCTAACATAAGTTGCTGAATTTCAGGCATACATGCAATGAGAGTCACCCTGTCAACAGTAAGCAGGACAGTGGCTTAGTGGGTGGGCAGCTACATACTAATTAATTCATTGATTGTCACATTAAGATGTTTCTTCTTGGAACTGGGTCCACAGTTTCATCAGATTTTAAAATGGGCCAACGTCCAATGCCCCTGCCCCACAAAGAACCAGTGACTTAAGGTAACAGTATATCCTTTATATACTTAAGAATATCTACACCCCAGCAACCACTTATTTAATATATTCCAGGAACTACTTCTTGAAAACCCACAGTGCACTAATAATTAGGAGTCTTAAAAAAAAAGTCCCACTCTAAGTAACAAGTAGAATACAAAAAATACATCTTACCCTCTCTTAACGGACTCCAGAAATTGAGCATTTGTTGGGTCATTGTAAGGTCTCAATTCTCCATCATCTAAACTGAAACCATTGCTCCACAGTTTAAGCAAAATCTGAACCTTTTGAGCATAGAAAAAGAAAAAAAAAAAAAAAAATATATATATATATGCATATATACACATACACATATATATAAGAATACATCTCTCCCAAACAATTTTAAGTTCTAAATGTGATATCTCAAAACATATTTACTTTTTAAAATAGGTAGTTATTTCTACTATCCTTTATTCATAGTGAAAGACATTCATGAAATCACATGTGTTTGCTTAGGTAGTTTGTATTCAGCTTAACGAATTGACAATGGTTGCAAATACCAAAGGTCCCATAGCTGAACCCTGGCCTTGAAGTACAATTATTCATGGTTGGTTCACTAGAAAATGAAAGTAATGAGAAGAGGTGCACCCCACGACTCCCACCATTTTCCTTCATCTGCATCCATACTCTTCTTTACTACAGAGCCAAGGGGAAAGACAGAATTTTCAGTAACCTTCCAAGAAACTATAAATTTTTTAAATAAAATTAAAAACTACAAAATTTCAAAAGGCAACAGAAACAAAGAATGACTTTAGGTGTTCTACATGTATACCTCATCTCAATTTACATTATGAAAATATATCATTTTAATAATAACTATATATTTGTTCAATCTTTTAAAATTGATTTTTTTAAACAGTCAGGCTCTCATTATGTTGCCCAGGTTGGTCTTGAACTCCTGGGCTCAAGCAATCTGTCCACCTCAGACTCCCAAAGTGCTGGGATTATAGGCCTAAGCCACTGCCCCTGGCCAGAGTTCATTTTTTTAAATACTCTTTTTTTTTTTTTTTTTTTAAGAAATAGGGTCTGGCTATGTTTTCCAGGCTGGCCTTGAATTTCTGGGCTCAAGTGATCCTCCTACCTCAGCCATTGGAGTAGTTGGGACTCCAGGTGCATGTCACTATGCCTGGCTGCAAATTCATTTTGACAATGAATCATCCATTCTTTTAACAAATAGTTACACATCTCTAAGTGCAAGGCATAAGTGTGATACGAAACATAAAAATTGAGACTGAAAACTCACACATCATTGGTCCTTTTAACCCATGTTTTAAAAAGTAACAAAAAGATTATATTATCAATTTTTAATTTAAAAAGTTTTAGAAACTAGAAGCAAGTATTTATATTTTTTCATTTTGATTATTGTACCTACATCTTGCAGCTGATTTTCTCCATAGATATATTCAGACCGCTTACAAAAGGAATTACCCAATCTGTATCCGCCACCTGTAAATGACTAAAATACATAGGAAATGAGTTAAAATTCACTAAGGATTATTCAGCAAAAAGTTATTATGTGATATGTATTTTAAAACTAGATAAATTCTAATTAGCCAAAGTGGCTCACATTGGAGAATCTTTGAGAATCAAAATTACCATAAGACTTGACTAAAAGATAATTTCAAACCACTGATGAATAATGAAAATAAAAACCAAAATTTAAGTTTCATTACAGCAGTGGTTCTCGACAATGGATGTCGAAATTATCATAGAGATTTTTTAAAAGACATGTTTCTAGGCATACCCCAAATCTATTGAGCCATAATACCTGAAGCCATGAGGCAGTTTAGATAACCTCCCCAAATAATTCTGATGGAGAAATTTCAGATTGAGAAATGCTGCTTTTAAGAATATATGAAATTATACTCCAAAAGACACTTAAGTGTTGGTCTTCATTATACCAATATTGTGTCAGTTGATAATAATTAAAAAGGTATATAGAAGTTTTATAGAAATTTAGAAAGGTACAAAAGCAATTCAATGGAGAAAGGAGCGCCTTTCAAGTGATGCTGGAGCAACTGGACATCCATAAGCAAAACAATAAACTCTGGTGTCAACCTCACACCTTACATAAAAAATTCAAATCGATCATAGTTTTAAATGTAAAGCTATAATATTTTTCTGGAAAACAAGGAAGAAAATATTTGGGACCTACACTTAAGTGAAAAGTTCTTAGACAATACAGCAAAAGCATGATCCATAAAAGAAAAAAAAAAATTGAACTTTATCAGTTTTATCTTTTGCTTCACAAAAACCCTGTTAAGAGGATAAAACACAAATGACATTCAGGGAGAAAATATCTGCAAACCATGTATCTGACAAAGGACTCATACCTATTAAAATATACACATAATTCTCAAAACTCAACAGTAACAAAATAATTCAATTAGAAAATGGGCAAAAGTAATAAAGAGATATTTCATTGAAAAGAATTAATACAGATAATGGCAAAGCAGCACATGAAAAGATGTTCCTCACTAGCCTTTAGGAAAATGCAAATTAACATCATTAGTCATTAGAGAAATAAAACCATGTTGTATTATCACTACACACCTACCCAAATGGCTAAAATTAAAATTAAAACTGGTTCTCTCATATATGTGGGAATATAAAATGGCAAAACCACTCTGGAAAACAGTTTGGCTGTTTATTAAACTAAACATACACTTAATGTATGACCCAGCAATTGCACTTCTGAGCATTTATCCCAGAGAAATAAAAACTTATATAAGTAAGAAAACCTGTACCCAATTGCTCATAGCAGCTTTATATGTAATAGTCAAAAGCTGGAAACTAAAATATTCCTCAATACATGAATGATTAAACTGTGGTATATCTAAACCATAAAATACTACTCAGGAATTAAAAAGGAACAAAATTGTGATACAAGCAAAAACTCTGATAGATCTCAAGGGCATTATGCAGAATGAAAAAAGCTATTCCAAAAGGTCACATATTTTATGACTCCATTTGTTTAAAATCAGAGTTTCAGCATGTTGGCCAGGCTGGTCTTGAACTGTGATCTGTCTGCCTCGGCCTCCCAAAGTGCTAGGATTACAGGCATGAGCCACCACCACCAGCCTGTGTAACATTCTTAATAAGGTAAAATTACAGAGATGAAAAACCAATTGACTGGTATTGGCTAGAGGTTAGGGATGGTAGGAGATGGGGTAAGTGTGAGTGCAAATGGGTAGGATACGAAGGAGAGCTTCAGTTGGGTGATTGCATGTGATAAAAAGACATAGACATAGAGAAATGCCAAATTTCTGGCTTTGATATTCTACTATAATCATGTAAAATGTAAACATTGGGGAAAACTAGGTGAAAGGTACATGAAACCTCCCTGTATTCTTTTTGCAAAAGCTTATGACTCTACTAATCATTTTGAAATTAAAAGGTAACTCAAAAAGTTGTTCAGAAAAGTAAAAAATTATCTCAACTTTCAAGCAATAGAAAGATTATAATTTTATAGAAATGAAACAAATATTTAAAACAGAAATTACAATTAGAAAAACAATGTTTGCAAATAATATAAAAATGAAAGAGGAGGTAAAATATATAAACAGTGTATTAGTTTAAAATTGAGCACTGACCTTGGATTTATCATCACCTGAAGCTCTTGTGGCTTCATTCAGAGGGACAGCCCCATGTTCCCTTGCCTCTTTGAAAAGTTCATTCACAATTTTCCCAGTTGAAGGTCGAACTATATGTAATCCACTGTATTCATTTTCACTTGAGTAAAACCTTTAAACATTTTAGTTCATGAATAAAAACTTAGAACAACAGACATAAACTAAGTAAAAAGCTACAAAGTCTTATAAAAATAAAAGTTTATATAAAAATATTTTATTTAAAAAGAGGCATTCTTTTGACTTCTCTGAAAATATTTAATTTTTAAAGTGGGATTAAGGAAAAGAATAAACAGGAAATAGATCATATACTTTCTGAGTTTGCAGAGATTGATTGTAAGGGCAAAGTTCAGCCTCCAGCACGATAACCGGCTTGCTTGCTGATCCCTATGTCTTCTGTAACTGCTTATCACATACATCTCATTCACTAATTCAGCGCTTCTGATGTGGTAGGGAAAGCAGTATCAACAATCAGAAGATAGTCCCTTCTCCCTAACAAGGCTACAGTCAGTAGAGATTTAGACAGTATAAACAGCCAATTCCAAACTAAAAGGCTATCTATAGAGGATTTATTCTTCAGAGATTTTGGGATTTAAAAGAGATCTACTCCCTTATAATCCTCTGTGTTTGTTAAAAGTACATAATTTAGGTAATAATTTTTGGCAACCAATTTCTACTTTGATTCCAACTTCATAAATGGTCCTAGGAAACATAAAAATTACCTTTACATAAGATTAATAATCTACTTTTATCTTTCTTTCTTTCTTTCTTTTTTGAGACAGAGTTTTGCTCTTGTTACCCAGGCTGGAGTGCAATGGCGCGATCTCGGCTCACTGCAACCTCCGCCTCCTGGGTTCAGGCAATTCTCCTGCCTCAGCCTCCCGAGTAGCTGGGACTACAGGCACGTGCCACCATGCCCAGCTAATTTTTGTATTTTTAGTAGAGATGGGGTTTCACCTTGTTGACCAGGATGGTCTCGATCTCTTGACCTCGTGATCCACCTGCCTCAGCCTCCCAAAGTGTTGGGATTACAGGCGTGAGCCACCGCGCCCGGCCCTACTTTTATCTTTCGAGATTTTTTCAATCAAGGATATCAGAAACTATATAACCAATGAAGCATCAACATGGAGACTTCCAGGGTAAGATGACAATCAAACCTCATTTGTTAAAATACTTCTAACTCTCCAATCCAGTTCCAAATTCACACTGAACTGACACATAGAACGAAACAATGGGGGGAAATTATATCTGCCCTGGAGACTAGGAATGGAAGTCACTTTCAAGGTGGCTTTCTCCTAATATGCAAAACTGAGTGAGCTAGAGGAAACAGCAGACCAGTTCTCACTTCGGAGTAAAGGAAAGAAAAGATCCATCTCGATGGAGAACAACGAGATACCAGGAGAATCCTACTAACGGCTGAAGGTGGAGGTGGGGCTTCATCCTGCGCAGTGCTCTGGAGAAGTACACTGGGCCCAGGTTTATCTAGAGCAGGAGCCTACAGAAGCCTTCCTCCCAAGCTTACACTCAAGGGCCCAGGGTAGCAGGCTAGGCTGAACACTGCCCTAGATGTCTCTTAAGACAAGGCTTAGCGTTAGAAGATTATTTTAGGTAGCTACAACAGACACAGAAAAGCAAAGCAAAGCTTCCTGCTGCAGCTATCTGCTGCTGTAACACTCCTTCCCTCCCTGTCCCACGTCTCTAACCTGGCAAAGTAAATAATCATTCCTTTTTATCTCAGTCTTAGTGAGAAAGACCTTACTGCAAAAATCAGTCATAGCAAATGATTTCCTATCTCGTTTATGGTTTTTATTAGTTGAAATCTTTGCCTACTCTAAGGTCATGAAAGTATTCTATTTTCTTCCAGAAATTTTATTGTTTTAATTTCTCTATTTAGATCCACAACCCATATGGAACTGATTTTTGTAGGTGGTACAAGGCAGAGGTCAAGAACTATTTTTTCTCCATGTAAATGTCCATTTGTTCCAGTACCACAGAATGAAAGGCTCTCCCTCACTGCTCTGCAGTGTCATAAATCAAGTTGCTTTTCTGTGTGCCTATGATTCTGAGTTCTCTATTTTGGTACATAGTCTACTGTCAGTTCTTACTCTCTTAACTACTGTAGCTTTATAATCGGTCTTTGCATTCAGCAGTGTAAGACCTCAAATTTAATTCATGAATGTTCGGGCAACAATATTTATTGACTCCTGAAGTAATTCTCTATACTCATTCAAACTAACTTATTAAATATAAATGAAAAGGAATAAAAGATGCTTAGTACAGAATTGGTACTTAGCTGGGCCTTAAAAAGATTTAAGACATTAGGACTTAGATAAGCACAGAGGACAAGGAACAAAATTCTACGAATGAAGAGGCACACAGGAGGAAAAAAAATCAAAATGACCAGAGAACTCAGAAAACGAATCAGAGTCTTTTATAGTTTTCTTTGTATGCGATTGTGTCACTGCACATAATAAGCTTTACTTATATTTTTTTCCAATTTGTATACGTTTTTCTTATCTCATTGTGCTGACTAAAACCTCCAGTACAAGTTGAATGAAAATGGTGATAGGGGTTGTTATCCATTGATAGTTCCCAATTTCAGAGGGTTGGGTGGTTTCAATCTTTTTAGCTCCTAATGATGATTACCCAAACCTTAAACATATTATCTGTGACTGATGCCCATATTTCCCATGCATTTACTCCCTGCAGCAAGACTTTTGCTCCCATTTTGCTACTGAATCTTTGTTATTCAAAGGTTCTGAGTTATCTTCTCATTGCCAAACACAACAGACTTCCCTCAGTTGTTACCCACTTTCCGAAACATTTGATCCTTTTGAGCCTATCCTTCTCCCTTTCCTTGTTTCATAATTGAACTCTCCCAGACTTTCATTATACCAAAATTACGAGTTTCTTTGCCCAATGGGATCCAACATCTCCTTCTCAAAATGAGTTTTCTTTCTCCTCTTACATAAATCTGCCTATATACTTGACTTCCACCCTCCTCTATTTAAGCTTATTTGATCATCAAAATATTTATCCATTGCCAAAGATAACCTCTTCTATACAGATGACCCTCAAATATATGCTTTTACCACTCACTTACAGTCCAGTGTTGAATTTAAAACCACCTGCTAGATAGTTTTACTTGAATCAAGTTCATCTCCAAAACTGAAGCTATTTGTACACATAAGCCCTCCTATTAACAATCACTTTTTCCTGTATCTCAGATTAAAAACATTTAAGTCTTCTCTCTTTGCCACTGGCTTACTTCCTATATCTCATGTCACTACATTTCTATAATAAACACCTTGAAAGTATCCTTTATTAATTTCACCCTTTTCTCTCCATTCCATTGCCACTACCTAAATCCAAAATTTATTTTGTTTATATATTTTTCGAGACAACAAATGGCTCTATTGCCTAGGCTGGAGTGCAGCGGCATGATCTCAGCTGACTACAATGTCCCCCCGGGGCTCAAGCTATCCGGCCACCTCAGCCTCCCAAGTAGCTGGGACCACAGGCATGCACTACCATGCGTGGCTACTTTTTGTATTTTTTGTAGAGATGTGGTTTAAGCCCTGTTGCCCAGACTGGTTTTAAACTCATGAGCTCAAGCAATCTGCATCACCTCGGTGATTCTTTGTTCCTTGAATTGTGTTCTTTGTTGTTTGTGCTTATCTAACTCCTCATATCCCAAATCCTTTTAAGGCCCAGCTAAGTACCAACTCTGTGCTAGGCATCTTATCTGCTTTATCTCATTTAATTCTCAGAAGCAATACTACTATATAATGACTTGCAGAGGACATATCTAAGTTATGTTTACGATATATAACTTTTCACAGAGGAATATGTCAAAACAGGTATCAGACTATATCCTGAGGGTTTTTCTGTAGATTACGTAACTCCTCTTGTAAATTAAAAACACTGACCATCTTATGTCCAGAGTTTCAGATAATGAAAATATCATGGCTTAAAAATGACAATGAAACAATAACTGTTTTGATTTCTAATACTGCCCAAGGAGGTGGACCATGAAAATTAGTACTGTTTTCTGTACCAAACAGATTAGCAGAAATACAGTGATACTGGGAAAATGTTGATACTGAATATGAAATCAAAAGAAGTGTACACTTAACATTAGAAAATATCATACTTAGAAAAAAAGATTGCCAATAGTTTGCTATACATTGCATTATAAACAGATTAAACATAGTTTATATCCCAACCAATATATTTTAAGAAAGCTCAGCTCTTGAAATGTAATTAATTCTAAAGATGAAATGTTAGGCACAAAATCCTTAAAAACTGACTTACTGAATTATACCTATTGATGGAAACATTGATTCAGACAACATAAAAGAAAACCTTTCACTGAAATATCTTAGTAATTATATTTGAATAGCAAGGAAAATATTAATACAGTAATCTTATGATAAGAGCTCAAATATTAAGTCATTCAACATATGTTCAAACTGGAGAAACAGTGACCAAATAGTGAGTAAAATGTAAGTACACAGATACATATGAAGTACTTTCAAAGCTTGGGAGAATATATAAATTAGAGAAGCAGCTAAAAATACAGTATTTTATATATATAAAGATAAGAATTAAATGAAAGAATAGGATGTTGAAACAGTGTC
Source organism: Aotus nancymaae (assembly GCF_030222135.1). Lineage (NCBI taxonomy): Eukaryota > Metazoa > Chordata > Mammalia > Primates > Aotidae > Aotus > Aotus nancymaae. The sequence continues at coordinate 9,762,070 of NW_026988450.1, read as the reverse complement.
AAGATAACAACCTGCTGATTACAAAGGACAAACAGTATCTATCCTACAATGCAGCGCTGTGGTGGTCAGCACCTTAACCAAGTGAATGTATCACCAATGGTGGAAAATACTGAAATTATGACTCCTGTTATCACGTAATAAATAGCAGACAATATCATTTATTTTGCATGTTTGATAAAAAATCTAATAAAAGTCTAATCACGAGGAAACAATCATCTAGAACGTTAGACATTTTATACGACATCTGGCCTAGACTCTCTAAAAAAGTCAATGTAGTAAATCTTAGATTACGTAGCTGAGCTAAAAACAATAAAAAGGTCGGGAGAATGCTCTGTATTCAAAAATTCAAAACAGGAATAAGTAAATGCAATGTCCTTGGTTGAATCCTAAATCCAAAGATAAGGCTATAAGAGATATCTGACTATAGACTATATATTAAATGACATCATAGAATTATTATTAATTTTTTTTTTTTTTGAGACAGTGTCCTCCTCCGTCATGGAGTGCAGTGGTGCCATCTCTGCTCTCTGCAACCTCCGCCTCCCAAGTTCAGGCGATTCTTGTGCCTCAGCCTTCAGAGTAGCTGAAATTAACAGGCCTGTGCCACTACACCTGGCTAATTTCTACATTTTTAGTACAGACAAGGTTTTGCCATATTGGCCAGGCTGGTCTTGAACTCCTGACCTCAACTGATCCACCTGCCTTGGCCTACCGAAGTGCTGGGATTACAGGCATAAGCCGCTGCTCCCGGCCTGAATTACTATTAATTTTAAGATGTGCTATGTTATCAAGGTTACAAAAGTGTGTGCTGCTTCTTGGGAGATACATGCTGAAGTATCCAGAGGTGAAGTATCATACTGGCTACAATTTCCTATCAAATAGTTAAGTAAAAAAGAGAGAATCCTTATGTCTACAAGTGCAATGTAACATTTTAACCATTTGGTGAATACAGGTGGAATAAACACAGTATTTACTAGTCTTGACTTTTGATGGATTGAAAATTTATAGAGTAGACTTTCTGAGACTAAGATATAATGGGAAAACTGACGTTTCTTCCCCAGGGATATTTACAGTACTAAAAAGATGTTAATGAAAATACTCCTGGCAACCAGAAAACTCACAGCAATAAAATACACCTGGTTCTCATCTCTTAAATCTTCATAGTTGGTTGTTTTTATAGTTCAGGGATTTTAATAACAGCAAATAATATTTAGGAGGTCACACATTAGAGGAATCATCACCTAAAGGAGGAAGAGACAGACTTCAGAAATAATAGATTGCTAAATGTAAGACAAAAAACCCACAGAGGCTCCATGAAGAAGCTTCAAGAAGCATACAAACCCTTAAAAATGAATGACAAACTTGCACATGAAAGTTGTTTTGAGAGAATTCTGTAGCTTTCATTAGACCCTTAATGCGTCCTATGACTCAAAAAATATTAAAAAACCATTGTGCCCAAGAAAAACAGTATTCAGGATATAATTTTATATATCTACCAAAATATCAGGTATTTTAAGGTAATTTTTCCGTAGGTTTCTTTTAGCTTTCTGACTGTAAAAGTTTTTAAAGTAGCAACTAAATGATATTAATCATTTCTATTTTTTTAACCGAATCTGCCTCGATCTTGGGAGGAAATAATAATTTAAAAAAACTGTTGAAGAAACCTTGAAGAAGGCCATTTAAAATAATTTGTAGTGAATTTTTAGAAAAAGTTATAATTTCTTTTTACAACAAAACAAAATAAAACTTACCGTTGAGGTGGTGTTCGTGGGCTCCTGAAGACTGCAGCTTTAGGTCTCTCAGACTTGGAAGATTTGCACTTCACTTCATCTTCATACAATTCTGCCAAGGCCAGCTACATAATAATACGCTCATTATAAAGGATAACACTAGCAATAACCTATTCCGTACAACTAGAAGCTACATATAGAACATTAACTTAAAATTGAGTGGTAAAGACTTTTCATGAAAGAAGCTGATGCTTCAAAAGATGATTCCTTTCTGAAATAAACTCACTGCATCTCATTTTATAGAAATAACCAAAATGCCATATCTATGAGAATAACTCTAAGTTGTAATAATTATTTGATTATTTTCAATTAACTATTCAACAGTATCAAAAATCTGTTTTCGGTAACAAACCATTTTCAAATTTAAACCTAAAATTCTTGTGTAATTTTTTAAGAATTCCTGAAGATGTTTCACACTAATGTAAGCTTCTTTCATCAGATCTCATAAAATAGTTTCATTCAGCTATTCAAGTTTTCAAACTCCAAGCATATAAAACAATTTCAGAAGTATTCTATTTAAATGTCTACCAGACATATAAATTTCATAGTGCTTAGGAAAATGAGTTTCTGAAGAATACAAGACCATAAATTGTATATGGTTTATATACCATTTAGAAAGTAATATTACCAAATTATACATTACAGATATTTGCTGGATAGTTTATTTCAAAATGAAATAAAACTATATTTGTTCTTAAAATGGAATTTTAAAAAGGAATCCAATATTTCAGTATCGTATAGGTTATTTTTTTCTGACTTTTGACATCTTCGGACAACAACTCAGCAACTGTCCTTAATGCTCCTGCAGCTATTCAATTGTAACTGGCATGACCATAATCTCTGGGTTTTTTTTTTCCCAAACAACAACAATGAATAAAATCAAAACAGAACAGATTTAAAATGCTCCTTTTAGACACACAAATGATATGAAAACTACCTATAAGAAGAACAGGGCACTGGGGCAAAGTTAATTCTTTGAAAATTCTATTAGTCAACTTTTAAAATACACACAAAGAAAACAAAAGACTAGTCTCTCTAATTTTTTTTACTCCCACCCTCCCACATTCAGTAACTTTCATATTTGTACCATGGCAACTTTGCTAGAAATCTAAATTATAAAAGTGGTAATCTAAAAGGACTGAATTCAAATCCTAATTTAGGCACTTACTGTGTGATCCTGGGCAAATATTTTTCTGAGCCTTAGTTACCATATCTTCAAATGCCTATTAAAAAATTACCTTAGAGAATCATTTGAAGGATTAAAGAATGTATGGAAAGCACAAAGCATGTGCTCTATTACTAGCAAGATTTTTTTTTTCCTAGAATGTTAAATCTCCTTATGGTCCTTTACTACTCCATCCCCTCCAAAAACAAAACAAAACAAATGACAGAGGAGAGACAAACAGACATGCACATACACACTCTGATGACAAGGGTCTAAAGTTTTCAGAAATTATACCTCCCTGAAATTTCTTTAAAGCAGTATTATTTTATGTATTTCCTGCTGAGCTGATTATGTCAGCTTTATGAGTTACTTTTATGATATTCCTATTCTCCTCAATGAAAATGTCATCTGTATTTCAAAGGCCCATTTCAGCTCTCCTTCACAAAACCTTTTCTAATTTTCTTAATATCTTTTTTCTAAATACTCATAGCATGTGATACCTCCAATGACATTCATATTAAGCATTATGTTGTCATTACTTGTGTACTTTTGCTGTTTTATTTCCCCAACTAAACTTTAAGTTTCTCAAACTGTTTCTAATATTGCACCTAAGTGGCATGAAATTCATGCTGAATTATATAAAGAACATGAAATGAATCAGAAATAGATATAGACAGATGGATTTTAGATTGGGGTTATATTTGCTATACATTTTTGCCTTGTTTTTTGCTTTAACAAGATTTGAATAAATGCTTCCAGTCAAATAACAATTTTCTTTGATAACATAAATAAAAAAAGCAAAAATGTCTCTGACTCCACGGAACATGGAACATATATTAACAAAAGAGGAATGTGAGGAAAATGATTAAGGGTCTACCTGGCTGAAAGATCCTAGTTATTAATGGTACATCACTAAAAACTTAGAAGAAAATGAGCAATATTTAGAGGGAGTTGATGCCATGTGGCATCATATGGCATAAGTTCATTATTAAATATCACAAAGAAATTTAATTTATATTATTTAACATAGCAGATGGTACCACATCAAGAGGAAATGATAATTTAAACTGATAAATATTAATTGAAGTACTGGTCAAAACTAACACAATAAAATCTCAAAAGGTAATTAAGAAAATGTTTCAATAATATGCAGAGGATAAAGTATCTAAGTAAAGTATTGATAATCTTTCCTCTGGAATTTGAAATGTGAAGAACTTGCAACCTGAAAGCAAAGTGATTGGGTGAGAAAATCAAGTATATAGCAAAAGATTAAAAGTACTGGAATTCTAGCCTTAGAGTAACCAATTCTAGAAGCTGTAATAAATGTTTATTATACAGACAACCGGGAACTTGTAAGAAATGCATATGCATAAACCCCACTCTAGAACCAATGAATCACACTTTGGGGTGTGTTCCAGCAATCTTTGACAAGACTTCCAGGTCATAGATGCACACTAGAGAATCAACGATACAGAATAAAGATATTCAATAGGATTAGGGTACTTGTGGCAACACAGTATCAGACATTTTAATTCTTCTCATTTATAGTACCCACTATTGAGTCCATCCTAAACAAATCCAATCCTAACCCTGATAAGCACGGAAGTTAACCCTGTTCCCACTCCCCCACTCCAACCTATATAGAAACACAGAACATGTGGAGGAAAACTGGGACAGAGTACATGACCAAATACCTTAACGAACATGTGTGTGGATGGGCTGAGGGACACCAGAAGAGAAAGCAATTCAGAAATACTATTGAATACTGACGAGGTTTAGGGCTTAGTTTTGTCACTAACAATCCCACCCCTAAGTTTTCCTCTGACCATTTCCTTATTTGTGGGGGATGAAGGGAGCTATGAAAATCTATTGTGTGACGTGCAAAAAAGATTTCTGAGTCTGCAGTTTGTAAGTTGGGGGCTCCTATGGCTGGGAGGCCTTTTGGGAAACAACTATGCAGCTTTCCTCTGGTGGTACCTGGAGCATTCCCTCCTGATTTAGATACTGACAAACCCTACATTGCATGGCAGCTAAGATACACTTACTTAGGGGTACTTATACTTGTTCCAATCAGTAATACGTTACCCCTTTACTCGCTCGTAAAGACTCTTAGATCAAGCTATTAGGGAAATAAGAAATATCTACTGAAAGCTGCACAAATTGGGTTAACTCTTAAACATGTCTAGATTAAATGATAACAATATAATCTATAAATAATCAATATCTAAGATACCATTTGGGAAGAACATTAGTTAACTCTTTTAAACTTTTGATACATACTTTATTTCTTGATATGTCATCCCTTTGGCTGTTTTCAAGTTTCTTTGTAAGTTCTTCACATTCATATTAAGTTCTAAAGGAAAGATTATCAATACTTAGATACTGTAGTTGATTTACCAACTCACATTCATAAAGAAATCAGTTTTCTTCCTACTGCCCTACCTACCAGAAGTAGACAGATGAAAAAAAATTCCCATCTTCTAACTTAGGATGGAAATGAAAGCATTCTCACAATCAGCAACATCTACCAGAGTATCTCCAAACATTAGTCATACTTTGATCCACTGGATTAAGTCTGCAAACAATTTGCCAAGAATCAGGTGGCCATTAGCCAAGCTGTTCTCACTTCTCACATAAAAAGAAGAAATGGATTTAAGTTAGGAAAGGACATTAAGTTACATACTACATTAACTTTAATGACATTAAAATGGACTATCCAGTGAAAGTTACAGCATCTTTCTCATTGAGGAAAAAGGAACCAAATATTTGCTCAGTAACAACTAGGCCAGAATAATGCAGGAATTTTGCATAGGCCCTTTACAACATTTAATCCTTACACTACCACCAGCACCCTGACCCTCCACAGTTTACAAATGAAGACAGTGAGGCTCAGAGAAGTTAAGGCATTTCTCCTAAGTTCATAAAACTACTAAGTAGCAGGACTAAGGCAAATCAAAATTGGTGTGACTACTCAGTGATGTGGGTTTAAATAGGATGAGGTACACAATAGCTTTCTATCCCTTGATTCTGTTTATTACTACTGAGTCAACTATGGGCGCTGGGACTATTCTACACTGAGTTCACCTCCTAATCTTACACTGATCTTTCCAGTCTCAAAATTCTTCGCTTTATGCACTGCTTATTTTGGCACCCCATCATACTTCATCTTAAAATGTTATGCTAAATGTATTCACATCCCATTTCTCCGAAGAAATCTGTAGGCTTCCAAAAGGTAGAAATGTCTTTTACACTTACATACGCATCAACAGAATTTAGCACGGACTAAGGATTTGATGTTCTACTTATTTCCACATTCCCCAAAGCTTCACCGTGGATGGTGGTTTGTTCACATTAGAATGAAGTGTTGTTGTAAAGTAATACAGTAGAACTGTTCTACCAAGATTCTCCTTAGTATCTCTTTACTGATATTTACTTGTTAAATTTTTATCAATAATCTTATAATGAGACACAAAAAAAGCCTAAAATGAGAAAAATGGCGTCAGTATCTGACGAAACCGGATTTGGTGCACTAGTATTTAGCTAATATCAGTGTCCTATACAACATTACGAAGTTTTATTTCCCTGTTTCTTGTGTGCAATGTTTTAAAGACCATGACTTATTCAGACAACTAGGCTGTATGAACATAGTGTGCATTGCTTTCCTTCACCTCTTTAAAAGAAAAAGCTACATGATAAAATGGAACCATTTTTATATGTAAGTAATCAAGTCAAATAGCATCCAAGACAAAAAAGAACAAATCACGCATCATTACTGTTTAGGTGACTGCCTACTCGCCTGCGGCCACAGTAACCTTTCTTCTGGAGTAAGTTCCAAGAAGGAAGCATCAACCCGTGAAGCAACCAACTGACCTTACAAAATGTCATTCTAAACGAGTAGCTGTCTTTACATCGTACGTGGGGTGGAAGCGAGACGAGGCACCAGCGCTGGAGGGTCGGGCACTAGTGTACATGACCACCACCGTGCTAAGCGCCGACCTGGGGAGACCGGGCGCCGAAGTCATGATTCTAACCCAAGACGGGGTCCGGGAAAGGCTCCGCCGAGGACAGAGGCAGCCACAGACTCGCACCAGCCCGCGCCGTCACCGGCCCGCGCCCACTGCCGCGCTCCCTCTCCCGGCTGCTCGCCTCACCTGCAAATCCCGCGCGCTCGGAGGCCGCGGCCCGGAAGACCGCCGCTCTTGCTTCTCGGGCTCAGAGCCGCCGCCCTCCGCCATCTTCCGCCGGCTAGCGGCGCCCACTACGGACGCAGCTCCCGCGACTTCCGGGGCCGGTAGCCTGGCAACCGCTGGAGGGGCGGAGCCTCGCAAAGCGCGTGCGCGCCCCCGCTTTCCGAACCCGCGACCCCATTTCCGGTGCCGGACCACCTGTCAGGTTTCCCTTTTTCCCTTAAGGGAATTTGGCTCGGGGAATTTCTCCGCTGGGAAACTTCTGTGAGTTTCGTGTTGCTCCTGCTACACGCCTCAAGGCGCTGTAGGCCGCCCTAGAGGGCAATCTAGACTTGTAGATTCATTTAGCTCAACGATGAAAACATCCTCTGGATTTTTCATCTGATGAAAAATTGCAACCCTCACTTCTGGTCTTGGTCAGATTCTCTCATCTTTCCTATCAAGGATTGATGGTACATCGCCTCCACAGTGTGAATTGGTATTGAGGGTGAAAAGTGCCTGGAATAATTTGCTGAAAGCAGAACTCGGCCAGGCGTGGTCGCCTGTAATCCCAGCAGTTTGGGAGGCTGAGGCGGGCGGGTTACTTAAGGTCAGGAGTTCGAGACCAGCCTGAACAATGTGGCGAAAACCCTGTCTCTACTAAAATTACAAAAATTAGCCGGGCGTGGTGGCGGGCGCCTGTAGTCCCAGGTACTCGGGAGGCTGAGACAGGAGCATTGCATGAACCCAGGAAGCGGAGGTTGCAGTGAGCCGCGGTGGCGTCATTGCACTTCAGCCTGCGTGTCTCAGAGAGACTCAGTCTCAAAAAATAGAAAAGAAGGCATTTGATAAACAGCAGGTGCAAGAAGAGCACTCTGACCTTCTTTTCTTCCTGAAAGCAGGAAAATAAACTACCATGTGATAGATGCCATCCCTATACCAAGAGGAAAGATACTCATCACCAAAGAAGGGGAGTTGAGGCTGAGAAATCTGTACAGACATTGTTAAAGTAACCCGTATCTTCCTAGATACTCTTCCATGATTGCCTCTTTGTTCAACTTAGTATAGGCCTAGACACTTATTTGGGTCTTTATTTTCTTGTGAGGACACCCACTTACATGTAAAGTTTTATTAAATAACATTTGTGTTTATTTAATACAAATTTTTTTTTTTTTTTTTTTTTTTTTTTGAGACAGAGCCTTGCTCCGTCGCCAGGCGCCAGGCGCTAGGCTGGAGTGTAGTGGCACGATCTCGGCTCACTGCAACCTCTGCCTCCTGGGTTCAAGCAATTCTCCTGCCTCAGCCTCCCGAGTAGCTGGGACTACAGGCGCGTGCCACCACGCCCAGCTAATTTTTGTATTTTTAGTAGAGACGGGGTTTCACTATGTTGGCCAGGATGGTCTTGATCTCTTGACTTCGTGAGTCCCCTTTCTCGGCCTCCCAAAGTGCTGGGATTACAAGCGTGAGGCATCGTGCCCTGCCTAATACAAATTTTGTATATAAAGTTTTACTAAATACATGTAAAGTCTTATTAAAACTTAACATGTAAAGTCTTATTAAAACTTAACATGTAAAGTCTTATTAAAACTTAACATGTAAAGTCTTATTAAAACTTAACATGTAAAGTCTTATTAAAACTTAACATGTAAAGTTTTATTAAATAAAATTTGTGTGTGTGTTTTTTTTTCCTGTTAATCTGTTTTGTGTCCGTTTAATTCTTTGAACCCAGCTGGAGACTCTGAAAGAGTAAAGGAGAAATTTTTCTCCCCCCAACTGTGCATTCCCTGTGTAATTTCATTTATCCCTCTGCTGGGTAGTTATGATTACCTTGTTACACCTGAGACAACCAGATGATTAAGTCTAACTTCACCCTGTAGTAAATGGCAGTGCTAGATACTAAACTGCACTTGTTTTCCTGATACTCTTTTTAACACAGGACTCTGCCCTAGAAATCTCTGGCTCTTTAACAAGAAATGGCTCATAGAGCCAAAGACATTTTAGCTAAGTCTTGAAGGAAAGTACTTCTAGTAGAAGTATTGGACCAGAAACAATCTTGGTAAAGGCAAGGATATGTATAAAGACGCCGAGATTTGAAATACTACATTCATGTCAGCCAGCTACTATATGGTTGCAGCTTAGAAATGACAAAAGATGGTTATGGAATGGTGGGGAGCAGACAGATCTAGACTGGAGGCTTGAGACACATTCTGAACGATCTTGCCTTAGGCTGGGGATTGAATCCTCTGAGCCAGTGATTCTCTAACGTTCTTGTACATTAGGATCACTTCTTCTCTCCCTTCTCCAGGAACTCAGGTTTATTAATAATTGGTATAGGGTGGGACTCAGGTATCATATGTCTTAAGATGTTCACCAAGTGGATTTTGCAACTGGCCATGACAGTATACCTGATATTGGACTTGTCCTCCCACTCTTAACAACTAAAAACTGATATACACACACACACACACACACACACAACTCAATAATTTACAGGTAGCACCATTGTTGTATATGTATATATGTTGGTTTTAAGGCATTGAGCAACAGGCAGTACAGGTCTGTGATATCTGGGAGAAGGAAAACAAACAAGGTGACTATATTTGCCCAGGCTCTTTTTTTTTTTTTTTTTTTTTGAAACAGGGTTTTTCTCTGTTGCCCAGGCTGAAGTACAGTGGTGCAAACGGCTCACTGCAGCCTCAACCTGTCTGGTTCAAGCAATCCTTCCACCTCAGCTTCTTGAGTGGCTGTTGCCCTAGCTTTCTGCATGGAACTCTCCTACACTGCTAGTGGGTCCTAGAATGGGACAGCCACTTTGGAAAATAGTTTGTCAGTTTCTTCTAATGTTAAATATTCCGTTATCATAAGAACCAGCAATTCTCCTAAATATTGACCTAAGAGGGATGAAAGTATGTATTTATAAAATATTTCTACCCAAATGTTCATAGAAGCTTTATCCGTAATAGCCTCCAAACTGGAAACAATCTAAATGTCGATCAGCCAATGAATGGATACAATTTTGATAATTCATACAATAAAATATTACTCAGTAGTAAAAAGGAGGAAATTATGGATTCACACATCTTGAATGAATCTCAAAGATATTATCTTGGGTAAAAAAAGCCAGGTGCAAAATAGTAAGTATTGTCTGATTCAATTTGTATGAATTTTTAGAACAGGCAACACCTTTAATGACTAAAAGCTGATGGTAGCTTGGGGCAGTCTTTTGGGGTAAGAATAAGTTTAGGGAATTGTAGGACATGTGGGAACTTTTTGAGGTGACAGAGTGTTGTATTGCTTGATTGTGGTGGTAGTTACACCGGTATATATTAATACGTTTGTTAAAAACACACTGAACGCTACACTTAAAATGCATGCATTTTATTACATGTAAATTATTCATTTATAAACTTGATTGAACAAAATCCTTGCTCAGCTGATTCTGTTGTGTAGCTATGTTTGAGAGCCACTGCTCTAAGGCAACTGGGCCCCATTAAAGGATTTGTGATTTACAAAGATCACAAACGCATCAATGTGTATGATGAGTCAAAGTTAGGAAATAGATTATTACAAGGAGAAGTAATTAGGACTCAAGTTTTATCAATGGAAGTGAGAACAGAAAGAAGCAATACTTGGTAGAAATATTAAGATCAGAACCACTAGGAGTTGGAGTCTTCAATGTGGAACACATGAAAGAAAGAGAAATAAAAAATGGCATCTGGGGATTTGGCTAGGTGCTTTGGTAAATGGTGCTACCTGTAAATTATTGAGTTGAAAGGGGGAAGCAAATTTCAAAGGAAATAAACAAGTCTATTATGGACATTTTGAGTTCAAAAATGTATGTTGAACACTGGTGAAAATGCATCATGAAGCAATTGCAAATGTGGGCCTAAAGATTAGAAGATTAGGCAAGAATTTTGGTTTGGAGATACAGATTTGGGTGTTGATTGCATGTAAGTGATACAGAGTAGATGAGGCTTCCCAGGAGCAGTGTGAAATGTGAGAAGCCACGAGGATTAAGAATGAGGATTGGCTGGGCGTGGTGGCTTACGCAAGTAATCCCAACACTTTGGGAGGCCAAGGTGGGTGGATCACGAGGTCAAGAGATCGAGACCAGCCTGGCCAACATGGTGAAACCCTGTCTCTACTAAAATATAAAAAAAATTAGCCAGGCATGGTGGCATGTGCCTGTAGTCTCAGCTACTCAGGAGGCTGAGGCAGAGGAATCACCTGAACCCAGAAGGTGGAGGTTGCAGTGAGCCAAGATCGTGCTACCACACTTGCAATAGAGCAAGACTCCGTTTCAAAAAAAAAAGAATGAGGATTAAGAACACGCAGAAACACCAACATTCAAGAACTCAGTGGAAAAAGGAAAGCTTTCAAGGTAGCCCTGAGAAATAGAGAGGTGAGAGGAACACAAGAGACTGGAAAAACTGGTGATGAGGCAGTTTCAACAGGAAGAAAAACAATGTCATTTACTACAGATAATCAAGAAAGATTAGGACTAAAAAGTATGCACTGGATTAAAGGAAAAGAAAATACTGTCCCAAAAGTTACCACCAATTTCATACTTAAAGAGGAAAATCCATATTTGATTAGTTTCAGAGTGACAGATAGGACTGCGAAGGCTACATATTCAATAAACTGAAGGTCAGTGGTGTGCAGAAGTTGCCGTGCACTGGCTTATGAGAGCCTACTATTAAATTTTCAGGAATTTTGCAAGGTAGTTGTTAAACAAAGGTTATTAAAAATTAAATGATATAAATTTACCACTAAATTATACTAAAAACCCTGGAATAAATATTTAAAACTCATAATTCCTAGTTATTTTAATACATTTTGCTATTATCTATGCTTCTGAGGAAATTGAAATCTATTAGATCTATATGGTGGAGATGCTAATGAACACCTCTTCCCAATGCCACATTCAGTGACAACATGTTAGTAGCTTGAAATCTACCATGGTGTAAGCATTCCTACCTCAGAAATTCGTAAATGCCATAAGTAAAAGTTCAATTTCTTGTTTTGTTGATTGTCCACTGTAAATTTAAGGATCTGCTGGAGAAAATGTTTACAAGGCAGATAAGACCTAAAAGTGTGCTGTGCCTGCCGCTGTTATACTGTGAATAGCAAAAGAAAAAAGTTCCTCTAGTATTCTTCTAGTATTTGAATATTACTAGAGGAATATATTCCTCTAGAATTTGAATATTACTAGCTGATTCTGGAAGAAGTTGCTCACATCATTGAGTTACTATGGCTGTTTGTGTTTCACTTGCATCTTACGTGTATCTTGTTAATGTGAACCAAAATATCAACATTCAGGTGGTCCCCTTGAAGTCTCCTTTCTTTTGGCTTGTGATGAAAGTGATATCTTTCCCCATTCTTCTTCAAAGAACTAGGACCACATACCTCATTCTCCCTTGATTCTCTATTTTATATTCTCAAAGTGGGTGAGGAGGTTGAAGAATCATGACATTCACCATCTATGAAACATTCTCCAGGAGCATCTTTCTCAAATCCATTTTGACCTATCATATATATTATTTCTTGGGGTGCTTAAACTGGAAACTTAATGTTAAACATTTTATTTTACTTATTTTCTTCTTTCATTAGACTAAGCTCATGGAGGATATGGGCCAGGATTTCATCTCTAGTGCCTTAACATAGAACCTGAAACCATAATATGTACTTTTAATAACTATTTGCATGAGTGAATGAATGAATGAAGGAGGAAGGGGTCCTGTATTGGTCCATTTTCACACTGCTATAAAGAAATACCCAAGACTGGGTAATTTATAAAGAAAAGGGGTTTAACTGGCCCATGGTTCTGCAGCTATAGAGGAAGCAGAGCAGCTTCTGCTTGGCTTCTGCAGGTACCTCAGGAAAGTTACAATCATGGCAGAAGAAGGCAAAGGGGAAGAGAAGCAGGTACATTTTACATGCCTGGAGCAGGAGGAAGTTGGGGGAGGTGCCACACACTTTTAAACAAACAGATCTGTGAGAACTCTATCACAAGAACAGCACTAGGGGAATGGTGCTAACCCATTAGAAACAGCCCCCGTTATCCAGTCACCTCCCACCAGGGCCCCCTGCAGCACTGGGGAATACATTTCAACATGGGATTTGTGGGGAGGCACAGATAACCATATTTGACTATTTCTAAAGCCCATTTGCCTTTCATGGAAAGTCAAGAAATAAGAAGCTCTATCAACAGATATCGTCATTAGATATAGACAGGACAGACAGTATAAAATGCAGGCCTATCTATCTTGCACTTCTAAACCATATCCAGCTCCAACTTCACAACCTAAGTGAAACTCACGTTTGTGTAATTTTACATATGCTAGAGATCACTGAGATCAAGATCAGAGGTCACTGTAACACACAATAGCCTTGTTTCATCCTTTAAAACATTTTTTTTTTTGAGACAGAGTCTCACTCTGTTGCCCAGGCTGGAGTGCAGTGGCACGATCTCAGCTCATTGCAACCTCTGCCTCCTGGGTTCAAGCGAATTCTCCTGTCTCAGCCTCCTGAGTAGCTGGGACTACAGGCACACACCACCATGCCAGGCTAATTTTTATATTTTCAGTAGAGATGGGGTTTTACCAGGTTGGCCAGGATGGTCTTGAACTCCTGACCTCAGGTGATCCACCAGCCTTGGCCTCCCCAAGTGCTGGGATTATAGGCATAAGTCACCGTGCCTGGCCCCTTTAAAATATTTTTTATCTCATTCTGAAAATATAAATAGAATATTTACAGTTGGTAATTTTCATGGATTGCACATTATTTCATGTAATCTATAACAACTTTCTGGGATAGGCATTGCCTCCATCTTACAGAAGTAGTTGGGGACCAGAGAAATAAGATGAATTTCCTTATGTCACTTAGCTGTTAAGTAGCAGAACTAAGTTTTATTTTATTTTATTTTATTTTATTTATTTATTTATTTATTTATTTATTTATTTATTTATTTTTTATTGCATTTTAGGTTTTGGGGTACATGTGAAAAACATGCAAGGTTGTTGCATAGGTGCATACGTGGCAGTGTGATTTGCTGCCTTCCTCCCCTTCACCCATATCTGGCATTTCTCCCCATGCTATCCCTCCCCAACTCCCCACCCCCCCGCTGTCCCCCCCACTCCCCCACAACAGACCCCCATGTATAGTGCTCCCCTCCCTGTGTCCATAGAACTAAGTTTTAAATTCAGGTCCATTACACTCAAAAGCATATGCTTTGTTTTTTTGTTTTTTTGTTTTTTGTTTTTTTTTTACTTAAAAAATACCATCTCTGCGAATCTTGGGAGCCTTCTGCAGCTTCTGACTCCTGTGATTGCACCTTTCCTGAAATTTCCTCATGATACTTCTTAACATTGCTCTTCTTACCTACCTGACCATTCCGTTTGAGCTTCTCCTAATATTTTATCTTCTGTCCACCCTAGAAATAATGATGTTCTCTAGGGCTCTGCCTTTGCCCCTCTTATATTCTCACTGTGAATAGGCTTTCACTATTCAACATCGTCTACTCTCATACCTACTATTTACATACAGCCAATTCTCATTATTTACAGTAGTTGTCATTGAGAACGCTGAGTTATTGAATACTGAAGCATTGCTGCTAGGGAAAATACAGGGTAGATTCCTGTGAACTTCTTACATTTTCATCAGCTGATCAATGCATAACCTTGGTTTGTGTCTATTTCTGTTGAAGACCGCATGTTTAATGTGATTGTTGATCCACTCACATTGAACTCATAGCCACCAGCACCAGCACTTTAACTCCTACATGAAGGCGTAGTTCAGTGTGAGTGCCTCCATAAGGCACATCAAAGCCTCTTGTACTGAGGAACACTAGACAGTACTTCAGCACTACCCTTGGGGACCAACTCAAACAGCAAAATCACCAAGAAAAGCACAAACACAGGAAAAGCATGGCACTAAATAGACTGTGCAAGGACACTTATTTAAAGTATAAAAGCTGAAATAAAAAGCCAGAATGTTGCCTTGTTTGAGCTCAGCTGGGAACGTGCTCACGGGGCAACAGAAATATTTTGCTCATTTGCGCATGCCTGGGATTGATCACAAAAGTGCTGCAGGTGTTGGTTTGGGGGTTACAGATACATTTTGTGAGTAGGTGAATATGCAAATATGGAATCTACAAATAATAAGAATTGACTGTATCTAAGATTCCTAAATCTCTTTTTCTAATACCCAGGTCCCTCTGTTACTCCACGTCTACATTTCCAATTGTCTTTTCAACTGATATTTTGATTAGGATGCCTCAAAAAATTTTGGTCTCTAACTAATCCTCTGTTTTTGTCCTATAGACCCACTTCTTTTTCATTCTATCATTTATTAGATCAGCATCTACCTTCTGCTAGAAATCAGGGTCATTTTTCCTCTTTTGCCTTTAACCTCACAGTTTCTTGTTTACCAAATATTCAATTTCTTCTCCAAAATGTCTCTTTGATCCGTCTTCTCCTCTTCACCCCTGCCTCCATGATCTTCACAGACTTGCTGCCCCCGTTGTCCTTCCTGCCTCCCAACTGGGGCCTCTGCTTTCATTCTGCCCTCTGTATCGCTCTCAGAACTATTTTTTAAAAGCACAAAGACTATCATGTTGCTGCTCTGACTATAACCCTCCACCTAGAGGAGGATAAAAGCCAACTTCTTGTTATGGAACATAAAGCTCTTCTTTTTTTTTTTTTTTTGCAAAATGAGTATTACAGTTTATTTATAACATTTACATAAAAGTGAAAGGGAGAAAGGCATGGAGCTAACAATAGCCTCAGCGTCCAGGTGACAGGACCTTGTTGTGAAATGAACTGGTCTTCCTGGCCCTTGTTAGTAACTCCCCCTCCATGAACAAGATCCAAGGCAGACACCTTTCAGGGAATGCCATCTGGAGTGAACTGCATGCATGACATGGAGGTTTCCTGGAGCTATGACTCAAATATCAAAGTCCTAGAAGTAAGTCATGTCCATTACAACTATTTCAACCTGACATGATCATGAAAGATGAATACATGTTTACCAAGTATAAAGAGGACGTGAAAGTTCCATAAAAAGGAAACAGTAATGAGGTGCAAAATGACATGGCATATTTGCAAATCAGTCAGTGGCTTGGAACAGCTAAAGCACAGGGAAGGGAATGAGGTAAAGCTGATAAAACAAAAAGTTTACAGATTAAGAAGAGCTTGTGAAAAATATTTTTCATGCAAGGAAAATGTTATCTGCTTATTTTAGCAATTGCATTTGGTATGTCAGATGGACTAGGGGAGTGAGAGACTGGAAGACAGTGGATGCCAGTGGAACATTCTGCGGCAACTTCTGGGTAAAAGGTATGAGGCCGTGAACAAGATCAGTGACAGTGAGGATGGAGGGGGACGTGGATTCGGGGCTTCAGCTGGATTGGCCCAGGTTTACTCCTAAATTATTACGCAGGAAGGTATTTTCTATCTTTGGATCTGTGAATATTCTCTTTAAATCTCAAATTGTATCTCTCGTTTTTACAGTTAAGCCTGTCTGCATTATTATCCACCCCTGACTCAAAGGCTTTGCTTGGTTAGTAATGAAACCTATATATTCCCACATAATTTATTTCCTTGTATCAGAATTTAATCCACTGAAATTATTTTATCCCCATAAATTGCTTAGCAATCATCATATTATTCTCTTCTATTTATAATTTAAACTTTATTATTAAACTCTTTCTAGGTTGGGAGCAGAGATACTTGAGATAGCACGCTAACCAGTCACCTATAGGTCAGTGACAGGGAAATGGAGATGGTCTTCCTTGTTTATGGGTGATTGAGTAACTTTTGTAAACACAACCTCCAACAACAGTTCCTATAGTAGTTTTGTTTTATTGCTTATACTTGAATAAGCAAAAATGATTTGTGACCTCATAGTAGATGCTTTTAAGCCAAACTGAATTTGTTGAAACATATTTTTATAAGTTTTACATTAAAAAAAAAGAATTCTAAGCAGCACATGGAAAATTTTAACATTACTAGAGAATAAGGAGATTACCTCACAACAGTACTGGATTCAGCTTCGGGATATCAGAAAGTGTCATTTTCATAAGATGAGTACAATATCCTCTTATGGCTTTATGTTATCTGTAAGAACGACGATGATATTCCTTTTTCATTCTTGATTTTGGTTAATTCTGTCTTCTTTCTTTTCCCCTTTATTAGCTTTGCCAGGATTTTATACATATTATTTCTTTTCAATGAATCAACTTTTGACTTTGTTTATCCTCCCCATTATATGTTTATTTTTTGTTTCATTGATTTTTGCTTTTTTCTTTCTTCTACTTTGAGTTTAATTTAGTATTTTCTAACTTCTTAAGCAAGACGCTTAACTTATTGACTTTTCGGCCATTCTTCATTTCCCCTATATGCATTTAAGGCTGTAAGTTTCCCTCTAAGAATGGTCCTGCTTCAAATCCTATGTGAAAGAGAAGTACAATTGTGTTGCATTTCAGCCATCAAAGACATTTTTATCTTGGTTAAATACAGCCAGCTTACATCATATACAAATGTAGGGACCGAGTTTCACATGTGAGCAAAAGTTAGAGTGGAGACAAAGCAGCACCTGTAGTCTGTAGAGTAGAAAACACAATTTCAGTCGAGGCTACAACACCCGTTGCCAAGAGACATCCTGAGAACATGACCCACATTTCTGTCTCCATGTCCCACTCAGGAAGGTCACAAACTCTAGAAAAGGACATTTAACTTTTCAAAGGCGTTTAGGGGATTTACAACCACTCGTATCAGGATCTTATGCACTCAAGAGACTCTGCATGGCATTTGGGTACATTTTGCCTTAGCTTCGCTGGAATGAGTGTTGGGTTTTTTATATCCATTCATAAATCAGTCCTGAACCCACACCCGGAGTGCTCTGGATCAAAGGCAGAATAGTTATTATGACTTATATTATGATAATTGTGTCAGCCCCTCCCCAGCACACACCAGTGCTTGCTCCTGAGGTGTCAGATGGCCCGAGATGCTCCATAGGTGAGGGATGGGGAAAAAGGATTTTCTTTGCTTATGTACAGGACCTCCTGTTTCGATCTTGAGAGGAGTGAGAGAAACGTTTGTTCCCTGGAGATGGGATGGAAGGGTCCTGGGCTCTCACTTTAACCTTTTGGAATAGAAAGACATCTCTCAAGGGCCACAGGAGCCCTGGTGTCTCTGTCAAGACCTAGAGATGTCTCCAAGGTCTTGGACCTCACTTTCCCTTGAAATGTAAACACATTCCATGAGAATCTCTGGAGTTCTCTCACTATAGAGTTATAAATTAACTCCCAACACTTACTGTATGTCTTGGGAAGTCTCAATGATATGGTTTGGCTGTGTTCCCATTCAAATTTAATCTTGAATCATAGTTCCCATAATCCCCATGTGTCATGGGAATAATCCAGTGGGAGGTAATTCAATCACAGCATGGTTACCTTCGTGCTGCTCGTGCTCTTCTCATGACAGTGAGTGAGTTCTCCTGAGATCTGATGGTTTTATAAGGGGCTTCCCTCCTCGCTCAGCACTCATTCTTCTCCTTCCTGCCGCTGTGTGAAGAAGGATGTGTTCGCTTCCCCTTTCAGCAACATTTTAAGTTTCCTGAGGCCTCCTCAGCACTGTAGAACTGTGAGTCAATTAAAGCTCTTTTCTTTATAAATTATTCAGTCTTGGGCACTTCTTTATAGTAGCATGAGAACAGATTAATATACTCAGGATCCAAAGCTTTCAGCAAAATTTATTCAGAAAGCCTTAACTCTGCAGAAATCAAAAATATTTTCTCAAAACTTCACAATGACTTTATGCCAAAGCAAATGCCATCATCTTCTTTTACTTACACCTCACCTCCTACATACTCAAAAATGTCAAAAGAGTGCACATCTAAGCTCTAGGCTTATGTTTGTTGCATGTAGTTTAGGTTTATGGCAAAGACTGCTATTTTTCTGTCATTTGATTTGCTTCCCTATCTACTCCCAATGTGTAGAATTATCTTTTAAAAAGTATCTCCAAAAATATGACTAGACATTTATATATTCTGGAATATGAAATTTTGTCATTGACATAAAGGAATACAAAAGTAAAACCACCTTTATTAGAAATTTGATTGTGGGAAATCTAGGGGATTGGATGGTCCAAGACCAGTGTGCCAAAATCATGGATAATGTCAGAGTCCACCAAGGTATATAGGTCTGTGGGCTTCTGATAAATAACCTGATTGATATAATTTCTTCTTTCTTTCTTTTCTTTTCTTTTCCTCTCTCTCTCTCTCTCTCTCTCTCTCCTTCTTTCTTTCTTTCTCAGAGTTTTGCTCTTGTTGCCCAGGCTGGAGTGCAATGGTGCAATCTTGGCTCACTGCAACTTGCCTCCTGGGTTCAGGTGATTCTCCTGCCTCAGCCTCCCTAGTAGCTGGGATTATAGGGGCCCACCACCATACCCAGCTAATGTTTTGTAGTTTTAGTAGAGACAGGCTTTCACTATATTGGCTGGGCTGGTCTTGAGCTCCTGACCTTGGGTGATCCACCCTCCTTAGTCTCTGAAAGTGCTTGATTACAGGTCAGAGTCACCACTCCTGGCTCTGATTGATATAATTTCTTTTTCTTTTTTGAGGGGGAGGAGTGGGAAGAGGCGTGAGAGGAGAGAGGGTGATACAATTTCTTTCCCTTCTGTTTGTTATAGTTTATATGTATTTCATTTTGGCTTTCAGCTGTTTCTTTCAAAGACATGTAGTAACTCTACCTGCAGAAGTAACGGCCTTTTAATTTATTGAATATTGCATATTAGATAATGTAGATTTGCATGACCATGTGAAGATAAAAGACATCCTTTGAGGAGTGATACAGGAGTCCTTCTCTCTGTACAATTACTGTGTGCGTATGTATCAGTAAGGAAAGCATACTATGGTAACAAATAATCCATAAATCTCAGTGTCTTATAAGCACCAGGGATACTGATACATTGATGGGAGGCTCTGCCCCATGTTGTCCTTGCTCAGAGATGGAGACTGATACCACATACACCCTCCAGGAATAATCCCTGACATCACACAGCGGGGTGAAATTTGACAAACTGTGCTCAGGCCCTGATGCATTTGACTGGAAGGGACACATTACTTCCATTCTTATTTCTTTGACCAAAGCAGTTCACATGGCTGTACTTAACAATCATGGAATTAGGAAAGTGCAACCCCCCCCATATGCTATGGAGGAGTAGAATGGGAAATGTCAGTTACTAGCTCCAATGATTTCAGTGTAATTCACACGTTCAGAGCAGGGGAGTGTTAAAAGTTTTCCTGCAGTGGTCCTGAAGCACTGGTCCTGGGACTTCATCTTACTCTGAAGTTGTAACAAGGATAATCATGGGCAATTAGAAAATGCACCTAAGAAAAAAATACAGATGCTCCAGGATTTACAATGGGGCTACATTCCTATAAACCCATCATCAGCTGAAAATATTTTAAGTAAAATATACATTTCATACCCTTAGCCTGCTGAACGTCACAGCTTAGACCAGGCTGTCTGAAACGTACTCAGAACACTTACGTTAGTCAGCAGTTGGGCAAAATTATCTGACACAAAGCCTATTTTATAATAAATTGTTGGATATCTCATGGAATTTATTGAATACTGTACTGAAAATGAGAAACAGAACGGTTGTACGAGTACCATTATAAAGTTGGAAAGTTGCAAGTGGAACACAGTAAGGGAAAAGTCCGGACTTACCGAATTGGGGGTAGTAACCTTGTAAGAGTCCCAGAAAATGGTTCTTTCACCTCTAAAACCACCAATATCTCCCCTCTGTCATAGCAGTAAAAGAAGTTAGAATTGTTCTCAGTTCCCAGCTTCAGAATTATGCAAGCATCACATCACTCTTACATACAGACTTTGCAGTATCTATTTTGGTTGTTCAGAGGCATTTTTCTTCCCTTTTTGCTTACTTCCTTGTTCTTAGTTGTGCAATGTATTACTGTCTTTGTCTGTGTTAGTGAAGTGTTTAGACATAGAAAAATGACCAGATAGAGCAGGGATAAAAACAAAGAAAGAGTAACAGACGCCAGAATGACAGCATTTCTCTTCATCACTAAGTACAGAGTCATTGAGCGAATTTGAAAGCCCTGTGGAAGCCAGCCAGGCAGAGGGCAATGCGGTACTAGATTCCGGTTATGACAGGACGGTGCAGAACAGGAGAGCTCAGAGAGACGGATTTTAGAAGATGAGCAAGGCCAGGTGCAGACCTGAGACCTGGCCGCTGCCCAGAGGTTTATTGCTGCTCCTCCTGACCAATCTCTGCCGTAATCTCCTCCAGGCCCGCACAGCACACCTGCCGCAGGACCTCCTGCGGGTGTGCCTGGAGTCTGCGGGGGTTGTGCTGATGGGTTAACGCCTCTCAGCACTTAGGATGCAGTGCAAGGACAGGGTGTCCAGAAGTCACAAACATGACTTCTGTCGGCGAGCTGGACATGTCATTTCCTGTGGTTACCTTGTTGTGAAAAAGATTGCTTAACCCTGGCCTACAGCATTGCTTTTGCCTTTTCTCAGAGGCTGCCATAGTGCAGATCCAGAGATATTTGAGCTTTTTGGATTCAGAAATTCCTCCGATGAAGGACCATGGTGCTTCGTATGGTAACACTGGTCTCCTGCATTCAGCTGTTGTTTCAGCCTTTGGATCTGTGTTTAAAGCAACCTCCTTCAGCCCCTGGCTAAGTCAGCTGCCGCAGCAACGTACCACACCCTGGGTGGTTTTAACAGCTGAAAGATTTACTCAGAGTTCTGGAGGCTGGAAGTCCCAGATGAGGGTGTCAGCCAGCATGGTTGGGTCTGATGAGGGTCCTCTTTCTGGCTTGCTAATGGCTGTCTTTTTGCTGTGCCCTTGCATACAGGAGAGGAAGAGAGAGAGAGAGAGAGAGAGAGAGAGAGAGAGAGAGAGAGAGACACACACACACACAGAGAGGTGGTGCCTGTTCTTATAAGGGCACTAATCCCGTGATGAGGACCCTACCCTCACAACATAATTACCTCCCAAAGGCACCACTTCCCAATACCATCACTTTGGGGATTAGGGATTCTTACGTTTCATTCATATGAATAAAGCGTACACATATTGGGAGAACACAGGTCAGTACATTGCAACCCCTCAAATCACATGAGACATAGAATTAAGCCCCTTTGCCATATTCCATGGTAGGACCCACATATATCTGCTGAAGATTTGTAGGGTGCTGGAAAGGGCTCAACATGTTAGACTGCGCAAAGCATTTCACTAGAATATTCTCTCTTCAACATGTATTTTCTCTGTGGTACCTACTGTTCTGTGCTACACTGTCCCAGGGCAAGGTCGAAATTTCTTCCTCCCCATTTCTCAAATCTAAATTCCTCATCCTTTATCAACCAGAACAAACATTTTATTTAGTTATTTATTCATTTATTTTCAACTTTTATTTTAAGTTCGAGGCCCATGTGCAGGATGTGCAGGTTTGCTACAGCGGTAAACATGTGTCAGGGGAGTTTGTTGTACAGATTATTTCATCACCCAGGTATTAAGCCTAGTATCCATTAGTTACTTCCTGATCCTCTTCCTCCTTTCACCCTCCCCGCCGTGACAGGCCCCAGTGTGTGTTCTTCCCCTGTCCGTGTCCATGTAGAAGAATCATTTTTTTTAAACAGCTATTACAAATGAGCCATTTCCTGATGCTTTATCAAGTCATTTTTTTCCTTCACAAATTATCTGAGAATTCTGGTGACTACAATCAGCTCAGTGTCATTGAACACATGCATTTTTGACCAGGCAGGGATGTTTTGAGATTGCATTCCTGATTGTTCTTGGCTTTACAAGATGTTTCTTGGCCTTTGAAATGCTCCCGCATTTAAAAAAGGAAAGAAAAGAAAAAAAGGAAATTTGCAACGCGGCAAATTTCCACCAGAGGGAGCACCAGCCCGCAGACTTCCAGTGTAATTTGACGTGAGAACAGTCCCAGCCCAGGTTCCTCCTAATCTTTATTGGGCATTAGAAGATGAAATCCTCAGAAATACAGTATTATCTAAAATATACATTAATAGGGAATTGACTGTATTACTGTGACTGTTATTATGTAGAAATGTAAACTTGATTTGGTAGCGCGCGCGCGCAAGAGAGAGAGAGAGAGAGAGAGAGAGAGAGAGAGAGAGAGAGAGAGAGAGAGACTGCTGTGATGTGAAATTCCAGCTGCTGTTTTCATTCATATCCTAACAGTCTAGGAAACAATGTTTAAAAGGCAATCTTTAAAGCATCTAGCATAATTGGATTTTGATTTTATTAAGTGATTTGATGGAAAATTTTAGTCAGATGATTCTTTACATCTTCATCTTTTTGTAGAAACGCTGGAGGTGTAATGAACATCTGACTTTTGCTTCTCCATTTTTCCAAGGCCCCCTCAATTTCCACCCTTCACTCCTCTTCCTCAGCCCCAAGACAAACACAGCCACTCACTGTCCTCAGACTTAAGGACCAGCCAGAGGCAGGGCAGTGAAGAATAAGTGACTACTGAGTGTCACAAAAGAGTCACATTCTTGTTCAAGAATGCAATAAATGAAACTGTACCCCAAGTCCCTACTATTACACCAGGGCTCTTCTGCCTAGAGAAGTGAGCCTTACAGCTGAATACACATTTCATAGAACCCAACAGGCTACTCTTCATTGTTGAAGTGAAGCATTAGTCTTTTTTTTTTTTTTTTTTTTAAAGGCCATCTTTGAGTGAATAACGAGATACTTGCCTTAATTTGATTCTTACTTATAATGATATATCTGGCCTTTGAGAATGGATGAGACTGGCTTGGGCCTGCTGCCATTTGACTCTGACTTTAGCCAAGAAAAGACTAGGCCAAGGTTAAACAGCCTCAACTTTATTCCTGTCCATATTTCTTTACTTTTGATAGTACAAAAAAAAAAGGAAGAAGCTTTTTCTGATTCCCTCTTTTAAGTTTTTGTCTTCCATTTTTTTTCCCCAGGTAATGTGAATTAATTTGATATTAATTAGGTTTCAGGCTCCCATTGTTCTATAGCCATCAGCGGAGCCATCAGTGAGGGTCTTCATACAAAGCATAATGATATAAACACAGTGCCACCCTGTGGGGTAACAGGCTTAGCCGTAAGTAACTATGGCCAGTGGTAAGTGGATGTATTATGAAGTGGCAGTCACGGCTATTTCCCATTGTTGTTGGCCCAGTCACAAGTCCTAGATTTTCAAAGCGCATCGCTGGTTACTGTGAGATATCACCCAGGGAGATCAGGAGGTAGTAAGTAATTCATGCCAAAAAAAAAAAAAAAAAAAAAAATTCTAAGCGTTCTTCACTTTAAGAATACTTAAGTACTGAAGTCCATACAAACAAAATAATAAGAAAACAACTATGTATAATTTCAGAAGGATCTTTTACTTTTCAAAAGGATATTTTCTACGGGTCTTATAAATTAAAAACATTCTATAGCATGTTTATATGTAATATAAACATACGTATAAAGCTTGATTTGTGCATGTTTTTAGAAATATAAGTGCTGTTAGAGAAGTGATACTGTGTAAGTATTTTTATATTATAGACATTATATTTCTTTTGAATCAGTACTCCTAGCCCAGTCCCAAGCATATATAAGTACACATCATGGATATCTGGTTGATTGAGAGACGCTAAGCTCCAGCCCCTGAAGTACAGGAAGGCCTTGGGGATACATATCTACTTATTTCCCAAGACTATTCGGATCCTTGAGCGAATGTGCCTTGGCTTGTTTTTCTTCGGGAGAGACTGATTTTATATATAGATAGAATAGGGTGGCTACTGTGTCATTCAAAGAATCCCAGGTCTTACCATCTCTGTTTTCCCAACTTTCAGGCTCTGCTGATCAGTTGTGCTTCCTAAAATTCCTCTAGTTGAATCATCGGGCCTTGGAGCTTCCAGAGGTCCAAAGCACCAGATTCAAATACCTGGGAAGCCTCAGGGGAAGGAGAGGAAGAGGTTGTTGGCGTATACTTCCAATTTTTGTCTCCATGTGTATTAATATTTCAGGGCTGCCATGACCAATTACTGCAAACTGGGTGGCTTAAAGCAACAGAAACTTATTGACATGGTCCTGGAGGCCAGAAGTCTGAAGCTGAGGCATGGACAGGTTGGTGCCTCTGACATCCCTGAGAGTGAGTCATTCCACAGCTCTCTCTGAGCTTCAGGTGCCACCGGCCATCCTTGGCACCCCTTCCCCTGTAGACACGTCGCTGCAGTCCCTGCCTGTGTTCACATCGCCTTCTTTGTGTCCCTGTGGTTTTTCCTTTTCTGACTGTATAAGGACACTCATGGGATTCAGGAGCCACCCTAATCCAAGATGATCTCATCTCCAACTTTACCTTAATTACATCTGTGAAGATCCACATTACAAATAACATCACATTCTGAGGCTTCAGGTAAGACCTGAATTTAAGAATGGGGACACTATTTAACCCAATACACTATATCATCAATATTCTGTCTATCTGGAGATGATGTGCCCTTTTAGGGGCATGCAGACTACTTTAAGGATGACCCTTGTAAAAAGGCACATTCCTTTTAGAAAATTAGAGATTTGTGAGATTGTGAAACCTTTGGTATGGGAATGTTTGATTACGTTGGAAATCTATTCACATCATTCAATAACTTTTAACATTACATTTATCAATGAAAGAAAAGGAAAAGACATTGAATTAAAAAAATAGACTTTCAGCTATGTTACAATTTTTACACAGTTGTAAGGTAATTAAAATTTTAAATTATATAAAAGTGCAAATAAAGTTTTGCGTCAGTGGAGACCATGAAGAATTAAATTAAATCCTTTTTAAGAACATTTTAATTTATTTTTAATTTTAATGGATACTTGATAGATGTACATATTTATGGGGTACCTGTGATGTTCACAATGTGTGATGATCAAATCAGGGTAATTGGGACATCCATTTCTTTAAACATTTATCATTTCTTTGTGTTACAAAACATTCCAATTCAACTCTTCTAATTATATGACACATACGATACATTATTGCTAATTGTAGTCATCCTATTGTGCTACTGAACACTAGATCTTTTTTTTTTTTGAGACGGAGTTTCATTTTTGTTACCCAGGCTGGAGTGCAATGAAGCGTCTTGGTTCACCGTAACCTCTGCCTCCTGGGTTTAAGCAATTCTCCTGCCTCAGCCTCCTGAGTAGCTGGGACTACAGGCGTGCACCACTATGCCCAGCTAATTTTTGTATTTTTAATAGAGACAGGGTTTCAGCATGTTGACCAGGATGGTCTCGATCTCTTGACTTCATGATCCACCAGCCTCGGCCTCCCAAAGTGCTGGGATTACAGGCTTGAGCCACCGCACCTGGCCTGAACACTAGATTTTATTCCTTCTATTGAAGTATTTTTTTGTACCCATTAACCATCCTTTCCTTATCCCTTTCTCCCTGCTGTTCTTCCCAGCCTCCAGTGACCACCATTCTACTCTCTACCTCCATTTGATCAACTTTTTTAGCTCCAACATATGTGTGAGAACATTTGATATTTATATTTTTGTACCTGGCTTCAATTAAATCATTTTGGAAGAGCTCTGACCAGAAATTGCATGTAGCCATTTGCAGAATAAAATTGCCTACTAAAAAATTATATTGGAGATAGCAAACTTAGAAATGCATCAATATTTAAAAACTTCAGGAGTTTAAATCAGTAGTTAGTATCTTCCCAAATACTGTGTGGTTTTAATCTTAATTTTGTAATATAAAGAAAACATCATGAGTTTTTAAAATACCAAGCTTCATGTAGATGCTTTTACATCCCCTCTAGTTTACCCCCAGAGTTTGGGACAATTATTTTGCTATGTGAGTCATAACCTGAAAAAGGTGTAATGCATTATGTTAGGGACCTTTCTGTGGATAAATAAATGTGCATATTTGTTTGTGTATATACATATAACACACAGACAGTCCCTAACTTACCATGGTTTGGCTTAACACGTTTTCGCCTTCACAATGCTACAAAAGCCGTTGGCATTCAGTAGAAACCGTACTTTGATTTTAAACTTTGGTGTTTTCCTGGGCTAGTGATATGCGGTGCGTGCTGAGCAGCAGTAGCAAGCCACAGCTCCCCGTCAGCCATCCTATCGCGAGGGTGAAGGACTGGAGTGCTGCCGTGTGCAGAGCTGCCAGATGACTCTGCCCAACTTTCAGCAAATGTAAGCGTTATGAACACATTTAGGGTAGGACAGCCTCAGCTATGGTGTCTTAAATGCAGTTTTACTTCATGATTTTTAGCTTACAATGGGTTTATCAGATGTAACCCCATCTTAAGCCAAGGAGCATCTGTATACACATTTATTATATTTATTTATAAAATTAAATCCCATAATGCCATATATTAATATATTTTGTATTTATGATATTATAAGTATTTATAACATTCCATATTTTTACACATGTGAAATGAGAGTACACATATAAAGCAGAAGCTAGCTCCTTTCCTTAAATAACTTTGTCTTTTACGTATGCACAGTACTATGTCATTAAAAAAAATGGCCAAATAATATTTTATATAGTATGTCTGTATTGATATCTTATAATTTGTTAGTCTTCTACTAATAACATGCAGGTTGTTTCCAGATTTGTCTTTGCTATTACCAATAATGCTGCAATAAATATTTGTGCAAAACTATCTGTAGACTAGATTGCAATAGTGGAATTGCCGTGCCAAAGGCTATGTGATTTAAATTTTTGATAGAGACTATCAAATTACTAGCAAACTTTAGCACTAATTTACTCTCTCACTTACCGTTGATGAGGGAGGCTCTTTTTCCACACCATTGCCAACAGTTTGAAGGTGTCTAGCAGAAAGTTGAAAAGTGCTGCCTGTTTTCTTTCTTTAATTATGGGTGAGAAAATAAAGAGTTATATGAGAAACACAGACTTGCTTGCATTAAATAATTCAATCAACTATCATCTTTAGGAGAAAACATAAGAACTTAATAGAAATTTGTTTCTTAATTATTCTAAGATAAAATGAGGCAGTAAAAGAATAATGGGAAAGCTATCAACATAATAATTTTTATGGGAAGATCAACTTTGCTTTTACTTCAAAATTGTTTTAACCATTATTAAAATGGATTTTGACAGTCAATATAGCATGTTGTAAGGGCAAGTTAGAGTACAAAGATCATGTGAATGAGAATCAGGAAACCTGGTTTAGAGTATTATATATGATTAGCTATGTATGATAATCTTATGTGCAATTAGCGGCATGATTTTGAGCAAATCGTTAAACCCTATTTAGCCCTTCCGTGTCTATTTTCTCATGTGTGTAAAGTAAGGGGTTAGGACCTCAATACCTTAAAACATTGTACAAATGAAAGAATGTTTAAATTCAATTGATATTACTATTAATGATTTCCAAAATGAAAATCTTTCCTATTCTAATCCTCCAGTAGGTGGTGATATTATAACATCTCAAATAGTTAACTGGTCTAGTAACTAAGAATCTTTCTTCAAGATTCATTTTAGAAATATTCTTTTTCATTGTAGTGAAATTTTAATGTTATAAAATTTGTTATGTTACATTTAATATACTCACCTAAGATATCAATTTATTATTAATTTATTCTTTTAGTGTGTATGGAAATGAAATCCAAATTTAATTGATAACCTTAGATGACATGATTTGTACTCTGTTATAGTTTTCTTAATTGATTAATTATACAAATAGTTTGGTTTTAATTGACTTAACTAGAGGACTATAAGTGAATAAAGATTGAAGTTTGTTTATCTTACTTAAACTTTAAATATACTTTATAAGAAGATAGTTGAAGGAGAGCCTCAAATAAGGTTTTCAGCTATCTTGCTAGAAGATCACCTTTTACTAATTGGATAATTATACAAAAAATCAAGGGCATCAACCAAAAAATTAGAATTTCACCAGAAGTTCCAAGAATTTATGACTAAGACCTCGAAACCAAATGCCACAAAAACAAAAATAGACAAATGGGATTTAATTAAACAAGTTTCTGCACAGCAAAAGAAATAAAAGAATAAACAGACAACCTACAGAATGAGAGAAAATATTTGCAAACTATGCATCCAACAGAGGACTGATATCCAGAATGTACATGAAATTCAAACAACTCAAGAAGAAAAATCAAATAACTCCATTAAAAAGTGGGGAAAGGGCATGAACAGACACTTCTCAAAAGAAGACATACAACTGGCCAAAAACCAGGAAAAAACTGCTCAAGATGACTAATCATCAGAGAAATGTAAATCAAAACCACAATGAGATACCATCTCACACCAGTCAGGATTTCAAACAATTCTTTAAAAAATTAATTATGTACATTAATGACATGTAGTTAGAAAATAAATAGATAAAATAACAAAAGACTTACATAAATGGATAGTGATTTATCTTGAAACATAAAAATATATATTAACAGAATATGATACAATTTTAGTAAGAAACATAAAGGAAGACACAATTATAGACTCACTATAGTAAAAATGAAAATACTGTTTAAGTTAAACATAGATTAAATGTAAATATTCACTAAGAGCCCTGAAGGAACATTTTATGCAACTTGACAAGTTAATAATAAAAATCTTCTGGAAAAACCAGCAAAGAAGTATACAAAATATTTTTTATGGTAATAATCATTGGCTTACTCTATGAAATTTCCAAACACTTTATATAACTTTTGTTTAACTTAGATAGCAACTAGAGAACAATATTAAAGATAATTAACACTTAAAAAATTAGGAATGAATTACTGTGATAAAGATATTTTACTCCCCAAATATAATTTTACAGATGCTTATATCATGTAAGACAATCAATGCTAAAACACTTCTACAGGAATTGACCCTGGCGAATGCCACCAATGGTAATAAAACCCTGCTTCTTAATATGCAGGTTAGAAGCCCTAACTAGAGTTATATTTTTCTACTTAGAAAAATTTTTATGAAATTTTGCTTTATTTAAAAAAAATAAAATAATTAGTTTAGAAATGTGAATCACTTAGAGAAAAAATTGTTATACACCGTTTCCTTGACAAGACATATAATTTTGCCATAAAAATTTTAAATAGGATCAGCAATAATCTGAGTTGATTTAGGAAGTATTGTCTGAATGAAGGATAGGGGATGAGCTCAGAAAGTCTGCAAATTTCAATTTTCTTTCTTTTAAATAAGGAGTGAATAAATCCTAGCTATCAAAACTCTAGCTATCTGAATACAGAAACCTAATAGACTTGGATAAGTGGTATCTAAACTCTCATAATCCAGACTCAGGAACTGAATAGATTAAGAGAATAATGAGATACTTATATATTATGATGGATTTAAGCACAATTGAAAGGAGAGAGGAGCCTATGAAAACCATCTACTTTGCCAAGTGCAGAGAGGGCTATGTAGGTGCAAAATTGTTCTGTCTCCTGGAAACGGAGATAGACTATTTTTCCTAGCCTGCCTTAATGTGACCATGTAAGTGCAAGTGGGTTTAGCCCTCTGAGTTTGATCTTTAGAAATATTCTGTGTGGGAGACTTTAACACTCCACTGTCAATATTAGACAGATTGAAAAAAAAAAGAAATATTCTGTGATCCCTCACACTCTTCTTCCATCTCCCAGGTCCATAGAGAGAAACTGGCTGAGATGGTAGAGCTACATGTGGAAAGTGTCTGGGCCCTTTAGCTGCTGCCGACCTTGAACATTTGTATTCAACTTTGCATGTGTGAAAAACAGACATGTACTAAGATCATGGAATTTGTTACTTGCTCTAATGCATGTTACCAACTTTTTAGTTCTATTCGTCAAAATACATCTTTTCTTAATTGAAATTAGTATATGAAGGATATTTTACATTCTGCTTTCTTCTTTCAACCTTTGCATCAACTCAGTTTTGTATGTAAAAATGTTGACATGCTAACAGTTTTTAACACCTGTATTAGTATTTCATATTGTAAATATTCTCGTGTATTACTTACTCAGCCTCAACTGTTTCCTATTAGGATTCCACTTTTTCACCATGATAAATTATGCTATTCAATACTTTTGTACCAATTATTTGGGAACCTTATCCAAACTGAAATTATCTGGCCAAATAAATGAATGGTTGAGAAAGATAAGTGTGGTCAGTGGCCATTACATAGTATATAAATTCCTGAAAATCACTGAGCTGTGCAAAATAGTGCCATAAAAAATATGATCCATGAAAAAAATGATAAGTTGTACTTTATTAAAATTAAAAACTTCTGCTTTTCAAAAGACACTGTTTAGGGAATGGAAAGACAAGCCAGACTTTGAAAGTACTGGCATGCAAAATACACAAAAAACTCTTAAAACTCAGCAAATAAGAAAACAAACAGCCCAATTTAAAAATAAGCAAAAGACCTGAACAGACATCTGACTAAAGAAGGTACAGAGATGGCAAACAAGCATATGAAAAGAGGCTGAACCTACCTCATTAAGGAATTGTAATTAAAACAAGGTATCACTACACATCTATCAGAATGGCCAAAATACAGAACACTGACACCACCAAATGCTGGCAAGGATGTAGAGCGTCAGAAACTCCCTTTCGTGGCTGGTGGGAATACAATGAATACAATACTAATTGGTTTTTAAATGATCGCATTCATGAACGAGGAATTTTCCTACAGGAATTACTAGAAGGTGCAGCTTGTGCTTCTGAATGATGAAGTTCAGTGTCACTAATACCTACCTTTCGGGAAATATTTACTGACATTTCTGGCCCCAAGTGATCCTTTGATGCACAGCATTTATTGTCTCTGCCACTTCTTAGTCATTTGTATTCTGCTTGTTAGAGTTATCATCTTTTTATGTATTTTTGGCCCAATTAAGTGACAAACTCCTTGAGGATGGTTTCCTAGTAAGTTCCTTCTCTTCTTTGTCTTGTGTGTCTAGACAGTTTTTCACATAGATAAGTATTAATTGATAGAAACTTAGTAACTTTTGATTATGGTTTCCTAGTGTAAAATATTACTAGTAAGCTATAATTTCTTGTACTATGTTGTTAGACACACACACCAATATGATTTGGCTGTGTCCCATCCAAATCTCATCATGAATTGGAGCGTCCATAATTCCCACGTGTCGTGGGAGGGAGCTGATGGGAGGTAATTGAGTCATGGTGGTGGGTCTTTACCATGCTGTTCTTGTGATAGTGAATAAGTCTCATGAGATCTGATGGCTTTAAAAGGGGAGTTCCCATGCACATTCTCTCTTGCTTGCTACCAACTAAAACGTGACTTTGCTCCTCTTCATCTTCCGTGATGATTGTGAGTCCTCCCCAGCCATGTGGAACTGTGAGTCTGTTAAACCTTTTTCTTTATAAATTATCTGGTCTCAGTATGTCTTTATTTGCAGCATGAGAACAGACTAATACACACACAAACACACTTTTTTGAGGTGTCAGGTATTTTTGCTGACACATTAGATTTTGTTACCTTCTGTTTTGTCAGATCATAAGTGACACAGTATTGCTAACTGCCACCTAAAAGGAAGTCTCGGAAGGTCATGAACAGCATCTGTCGGCTTCACAGATTGCTTGCCTTCTTCTGTTTTGCAGAACTGTATTTTTTTAGGGATGTTTTTCTTCTCATAACAAGACATAGAGGAAGTTCAAAAATACATCTATAAATGTACTTCTCAGAAAATGTTTCGGCGTATAGGATTACTGATTGGAAGCAGGCGGCTCTACTGACTTCAAGAATATCCTGATTAGATGCCTTTATTTCCTTTGTGGCTTAAATAGCCATGTATTAATCAGAATTTGAAACCATTGGTTCCAACCTCTTTTTTAAGTTGTTAGAAATTGCTAACCGCTAGCTTAGTAACAAGACTAATGCTAAACTTGCCATTTGTTTTTTGAGGTTGCAGAATAAATGAAACTGCAGAAACTTAAAGATAAATTTGGCTCATGTTGCATTGATTGATGGAGATTGCTCAACCCAACAATATCAACCTTGGTTGATAAACCAAGGGTGTGATTGCACACATAACTTCACCACAGAGAAAAACTTTTCAGGGTCAGACTATAGCTCCATAAGCATCCAGAGTAGGGTTATGTTTATAGGAAGTCTATTCACTGTTATTTAAAAAACGAAGATCTGTTTGCCTTAAAAATCTATGTAATTACTTAGCAAGGTCTTTGCCATTCTAAAGAAAGATCTTATCACAACATCACAAAGAAATAGATTTTTCTAAGACTCTTTTTGTAGACAACTTTACAACTTCATTAAAATTGACAGCCTGCACTTAGTGTGCAGTATTTGATGTATTAAATTATTATAAATTAGATTAATAATTTTTGAGTTCTAATGCTATGCCTCTAAAACAACTGCTGCATGTGACCAAAAAGGACAGCAACACGATTGTAAAGTGCTTCCTATGTTCTAAATGAAGCAGGATTGTCTATTGTTTAGTAATTTATTCTTTTGATGCTGATCAGAAAAGAGAAAGAGCTGCCTGCTTCATTGCTTGAGAAGCCTCAGGAAGCATTGAGTAGCGTATTGGTTCTTGGATCTGGGATATTGCCAACTTACTGGGTAGACTGTGTTAAGCCTGAAATGTGAGCACTAAAAATGTTTTAATGGGAAGCATTATAATGATCCCACTTTCATAAGACTCTCCTTCCTCTCCATTCTCCAATAATGGACCAACCCCTTCTGCTTTCTCTAGCCAAGGTCTCACTGGCACCAGTGAAAAGCTTGCACAAAAGAGGCAGAAGGACTGGAATTCATTGAAATGGAGTCGTTCTGTACATATGTAAAAATTGTATCCATTTATTTTGTCACTTCGATGGCTGGTTAGTGAAATAGTAGAGATATAAAAAGTAAGAAGAGTACAAAGCTGAATTTTGGCATATATAGAAGAGCCAGCATCTGTTTAGACCATCTGAATGGTTTAATCTCGGTTAGGGTTATACATGAAGTTTAGAAAGGAATGCTTTCTTGTGGGTGCACAGAAACAAAGGGAAACTCTAACCGCTAAGAAGTACTTTAAATTTTTATATACTGAGAGTGGTCTTGAGTATCTGCAGTTAATAAAGTTAGAGGCTTGTACACAATTAAATTAGTTGGTTCAACATAGGTCTCTTGAATGTCTACCAAGGGGCAGCACCCATCCTAGGCACTAGGGGTATAAGGACCAATTAAACAGGGATCCTCTCATAAGGAACCTGGAGTCCAGTGCAAGGAGTAAACGCCATGGTATTCAAAACAACATTGAATCTATAATATTTTCTTTTTGTTTGTTTGGTTTTTATTGAGGTAGGGTCTCACTCTGTTGTGCAGGCTGCAGTGCAAATGGCATGATCGTGGTTCACTGCAGCCTTGCTTCTCGGGCTCAGGTGATTCTCCCACCTCAGCCTCCTGAGTGGCTGAGACTACAGACATTGCCACCATGCCTGGTTAACTTTTGTATTTTTTGTAGAGATGGAGTTTTCCTGTGTTGTCCAGGCTGGTCTCGAACTCCTGGACTCACGCAATCTGCCTGACTCAAAGTGCTAGGATTACAAGAATGAGTCTCTAACAATTTATTGAAATCTGTGATTACATCTCACCTTTCAGTGAGATGTAATCTCTATACATTTCTAGTATTTTATATATTCATGTTTGCTTTTCTATTTAAAATTGAATGTATAAATGGGTGCATTAAAACTAAGTAACATCCAATTGAGGATATATGTATATTAATTTCTATACATTAATAATTTTTATTTTGCCTAATTTGTATTTTTATTAGTATCATCTTATTTTCTCCATTTCCATCATTTTCTTAAACTTCAGAGCACTATTCTAGTAATTGCATCCCAGACTGACTGATCAAGGTGGTTAATTGTACAAAAGTGCAAATGTTGTTCAAGAGACTGTGCACTGCACCATGGCTTGAACCATGCATTTAGAAGCTGACGTATGAACACTCAAATTGCTGTAAAAAAGCACTTTGGGCACAAAATAATCACAATTCTGCTTGCAAAAAGGCTAATAAAGCTGGGTGTGGTGGCTCATACCTGTAATCCCAACACTTTGGGTGGCCAAGTCGAGTGGATTGCTTGAGCTCAGGAGTTTGAGACCAGCCTAGGCAACACAGGATCTCACTGTGTTGCCTAGGCTGGTTTTTTTTTTTTTTGAGATGAAATCTCGCACTGTCACTCAGGCTGGAGTGCAATGGCACAATCTCGGCTCACTGCAACCTCCTTCTCCCATGTTCAAGCAATTCTCCTGCCTCAGCCTCCCAAGTAGCTGGGACTACAGGCAGACGCCACCATGCCCAGCTAATTTTTTGTATTTTAGTAGAGACAAGGTTTCACTGTGTTGCCCAGGCTGGTCTTGAACCCCTGAGCTCAGGCAATCTGCCTGCCTCGGCCTCCCAAAGTGCTAGGATTACAGGTGTGAGCCACCGTGCCTGGCCTCTATTTTTTTTAAAAAAGGCAAATGATTTGTAGTTAAGTGTCACCTCTAAGTCAGGTTATTTAACTTTGGAACAATGTGGTAAACTAAACATTAAATATGTGTATTGCATCACTTATAAGAATAAGAAAACAGAATAGAGAAAATAGGGAAATAAAAATTTCTAATCTCAAGGAGTTTAACACTGTAATAACAATTCATTGATGAGTGGACTAGAGGCAAATAGAAGATGTCAATAAGCCAAACTCAATTTTTGGTGCTCCAACTCATCATGAATTTGAAATTTTGGCCTCTAGGTAAATGTTTGGATGTCTCTTTTTTTGTTATCTATCATGCAGCTTGGGGGTTCCCAAACTTCTTGATTATGAGGACACCCTGACTGCTGGTAATGGTACTGTTATCTCTTAAGTCTACAGATTCTATTTGGAATAGATGCTACTAGATGTGAAGATTTTGTGTGCTAGTTCTTTGGTTCACCCACTAGACCATGGACCTTCAGGTAGAGATCTGGCTCGGGAATGAAAAGAGCAGAGGCCTGAGGCTCATTGGTGTGTTCTCCCATCCTACCTTTTAACTCTAAATTCTAACTGGATTTCTCCTAGGAATCCCAAGAATTTGTGGGAAAAAAAAAAAAAAAACATGCTTCAGGCAGAGACAGTTTAAAGTCTAAGAACCACAGAGATACTGTGTGGAAAGGAAATAAGAGTTCGTTATTGTGTACAAAACATTTCAAGGAAAATATCACATGCTCTTTCTTGTTTTGGGAGTCATCAATTATTAATCTTCTGTAAGATTTGACATAAGTATGACAAGAGAATATGGGATTTCCATTTTAGCAGGTTATAAGACTAGTTCATAGTGATTTATCCTACTAGCTCTCTGTTCATCTTTCTCTGCTTTGAGTTTCTCAGCAGGACCACTTCTGGAAAATTAATGCTAATCCCCTCTCCCTACCATTCCTCCTTCTGCAAGCACTAATTGAGCACCTATTGGCTTCAGAAGTTCTGGCTAGGTGTTAAGGATAAAGGGAAGAAAAGCAGTGTAAAATGTATAAATGATCTAAATATGAAAAATTCTAAAACTACAAGAAGATAGAATAGTCTATGCCCCCACCTCTTGGATTTGAAAAAGGCTTTAACAAACAACCATAAAAAAATAAAGTGACTACGTCAAAACGAAAAACTTTTGTAGAGCAATGAAGTGATAATAATAATAAAATTGATAATAGTAATTACTAGGCACTGGTTTACATGTATCAATTCATTTATTTCTAACAAACCGACGTGATGGGTACTATTATTGTTCCAGTTTTAGAGATGAGAAAATATGAGATTCAGAGACTTCTCTCTCCCCCACAATTTGTATTTTTGTTGACTTAATTGATATCTTGATCTATTGTGTGTTCCTTAGCCTCTAGTTATAGCTGTTGTCTTTTACTTTTAACCTCTATACTAGAGAATTGAAAGATTTACATAGCACCATCACAGCAATGGGCTATTCTGAGTTTGATTATTAATTTACCTCTACTGGTGAGTTTTATACTTTCATGTGTTTTCATGATAGTAATTTTGCTTCCAGTTGTAGCATTCCCTTAGCCACTTCTGGTAAGGCCAGTATAGTGGTGATAAATCCCTTCAGCTTTTGCTCATCTGGAAAGGTCTTTATTTCTCCTTTATTTTTGAAGTACAGTTTTGCTGAATATAGTATTCTTAGCTGCCCTGTTACCCGCTACCCCCACACAGTTTGACTACATTATTATATTCTCTCCTGACCTGCAAAGTTTCTGTTAAGAAATCTCTTAATAGTCTAATGGAGATTCTTTTATATGTGACTTGATGTTTTTATCTTTTAACTATTAGAGATTATAATGGGCTTCAGAGAACTTTTTGAGTTGAATCTAATTGAAAATTTTTGAGCTTTCTGGATCTGGATTTCCATATTTCTCTCAAGACTCAGGTAGTTTTCATCTATTATTTTGTTAAGTAAGTTTTCAAAAGTTTCCTCCCTCTTTTCTCCCTCTGACATTCCTATAACACAGATTTTTGTTCACTTAATAGTGTTACATAAATTCCGTAGCCTTTATTTGTTTTTCTTATTTCTTATTTTCTTCTCTGACTTATGTTAAAAGGTCTATCTTAAAGTTCAGAAAATCTTTCTTCTACTTTATGTAGTTTCTTGGTGAAGCTCTCAATTGTATTTTGTATTTTGCATTTTATTTACCAAATTCCTCAGCTTCAAAATTTCTGTTTGGTCATTTTTTACAATATTTACTTCTGCTGAATCTCTCATTCAGGTCCTGAATTGTTTTTCTGATTTCACTGCATAGTTTTTCTGAATTTTCTTGTGTCTCACTGAGTTTTTTAAAGATTATTTTAGATTCATTTTTAGACATTTTGTATTTCTTTTTCTTTGAGGTATGTTACTGGTGAATTATTATGTTCTTTTAAAAGTGATCATGTTTCCTTTCGTTTTTATGTTTCTTGTGTTCTTATGTTGATGTCTTCACATCTAGTGGAAAAACTACCTCCTCAGATTTTATGGAGAAGCTTTCACAGGGAGAGATCTTTTCCTGTAGAGGAATTCCAGACTGTCAGTTGGGAACTGTCCATTGGCTTCAGTTCTGGATTAACTCAGTAACATAGCTTCTGTTCAGTGTTCTTAGCTGTAATTTTCATCAGTGACTCTGCAATTGCATCAGTGGCCTAGATTTCAGGAGTTTGTTGGTGGTGATATGGTTTTGCTAGGGACAGGGGCACTGCAATGGCTGCTGAGCTGGGCACATGTGGGCATAGTGGGCTGGCCACCTGTGTGATGGGGTCTCTGTAGGGGTTATATGGGCATGGTGGACCAGAGAGCTGTGCAGCTGGCACTCCAGAAGGAAGGGTCAAACCTGTAGTGGCTGTCAGGTCTGGCACAGGCATGTGTGAGCATGACTGACTGGCCAGCTATGTGTCAACTTCCCCACTGTGCAGGTTCACTGGTTCTCCGTGGGGTAGGTGCCACATGGGTTTCAATGCTGCTGTCTGGACCATTCTGCTGGGCCTAGGCTTCAGGTAGCCAAGGTCATGATGCTGCAGCCACATGAGTGTGGTGGAATGATGGTGGGGCCTCAGGAATAGAGAGAGGCAGTTGCCTACTGATCCCCAGGGCAGATACACTCTATCAGTAGGTCCAGTTTCAAGATGGTGTTGTGCTGTAGCAGCTTAGGTCACAGAGGTGGGGTGGTGCATAATGTGGGCTTCTACTCTGGGGCAATGCAGTCTCATTATCTCCAGGCAACTCTACAGATACTCTACAGACTGGATTTGGGGCCTGTGACTGTCTCTCCCTTAGCAAGGGGCCCAGGTGTCTCTGGTGGTAATGGAGACCAATGGGATGTCCATTTTACATTTTCCCATAAAAAGAAGTCTCTCATGGCTCTTAGCAGATCTTGGTGGGGGAGTATTATGACAGAGGCAGGATGCCTCCCTCCCTTCTCTATGGTGCTATCATAGGTTTCTGTGCTCCAAAGGGACTTTGCCATGCCCCTGGTGCTCTTCAGCATACTTTCTCTGTCACTCCAACTAAAATACAGTTGTTTATTTGTTGTTTTGGTCCCTTTCTGTGGGAGGGATGAACATCAGGCAGTCAATGATCTTGCTGATGTCACTCCAATGCACCCTTAATAGCCACTTTTCTGAAATCAAAGGAACATTATCACATTAAAAACACATGTCTATTGTAGCATGTATCTCAACTTCAGAAACATCGAAATGTTTATTCAGGTGTGCTCACCATGAAAAAATATGATAATTCAGCTGCCTGGGATGGTTTAGCAGCTGCAAGGCATAAAATTCCATTACTTTTGATAACAAAATAATACAATAGTTCTTAATGTATCTAGAGGTATATTAATGACTAAATATTTTAAATAAATGTCAATATTCATTAAGTACATTGTATGTACACAGGGCTTGGGTATTACATGAAGACATGTAACAGAGTGCTCAAGAAACTGTCAATCTCAACTACTTGGAATGTAGGTGGCAATGTAGAAGGAAGTAAAAATGCCTCTGGGTGGCAAATTCCTCTTGCTTTGTAATAGGATATGTGCCTTTCCTAACAAAATTATATGTAAAGTAAAGGAGAAGATGGGAAACAGCAGCAAGGAGAAATGATGGCCTGTGATAGTTGACAAGTGGTGACAGCAGCCAGAGACACAGAGCACTGTAAAAACACCGCAGCCAGGGCCATTTAGTGAAATGTCCGTTCTCTGTCTCAATAGCTCTTGGAATTCTCCAAAGTATAAAAATATTTTCATCCATTCATTTTCTTATTAATGTGTATTGTATAGTACAGGACAATAACCAATAATTTTAATGTTGCCCTAGAATCATCAAGAAAATAAAAAATGTATAATTTTTCAGTATGCTCTGAGATGCAAGATTTAGAAATATTTCTGTAAAGTCTTGGCTTAATGTGAAACACTCTCTGAATGCCAAGAATGCTAGGAAAGTGAGGCATCATTTCGTTGAAAAATAGAGTTTATATTTATATGTGATCTATGTTATCTTCAGTCCTTCTGTGAAGTAGGTACTTTATAAATTGATGTAATGTTTTTCTACCAGATTTTACTTTTTTTCAGAATTTTCATATTAGTCTCGTAATGTTCTTTTCAGTTGGAAGAGGCTGGAATTGTTATCAGCTACCAAATGATGAACACCTGGAGCTATAGACATCTTGAAATGACATGCCTGTGTCTACACACCAAGTCATTACTAGAGCCAGG
The DNA here is from genome assembly GCF_030222135.1 of Aotus nancymaae. Lineage (NCBI taxonomy): Eukaryota > Metazoa > Chordata > Mammalia > Primates > Aotidae > Aotus > Aotus nancymaae. The sequence continues at coordinate 9,721,729 of NW_026988450.1, read as the reverse complement.
AATGAAGTCCAGGTTTTCCAAAGACTAGCTTAGCCACTTCTCATTCTTTCTATGACCTTGATATGGTTTGGTTGTGTCCCCATCCAAAATCTCATCTTGAACTATAATCTCCATAATCCCCATGTGTCAAGGGCAGGATCAGGTGGAGGTCATCAGATCATAGAGGCAGTCTCCCTCATGCTGTTCTCATGATAGTGAGTGAGTTCTCAGATCTGATGGTTTTCTAAGGGTCTCACATTTCCCCAGCTTGCACTCACTCTGTCCTGCCACCCTGTGAAGAAGGTGCCAGCTTCTCCTTTGCTTTCTGCCATGATGGTAAGTTTCCTGAGGCCTTGACAGCAATGTGTAATTGTGAGTCAATTAAACTTATTTCCTTCATAAATTACATAGTCTCTGACAGTTCTTTATAGCCATGTGAGAACGAACTAATACAGACCTTATGTAAAAACACTCTAAGGCCATGTAGCTCTCTCTTATGGTAGGAAGTAATCTGATCCATCGTAAGAGATTTTATTAGCAGATCTTCCTTTATGTCAATATTTGGGAAACTACTGCTACCATCAACAACTCACAGAATGAGGACGTTGGCTTCTGAGTGGCCTTCTTATCTTTGGAAAAGCTGGAAATCATCATGGCGTAATCAAATACAATATTCTGAGAAGTTTTAAAAACAATCATAGATATTCACCTCATGGAACTTGAGGATCCTAAAATCAACTTGAAATTTCCTTCTTGGGAAATGTGAATGGAAATTATCCTGCTTTTTCCATCCACATTTCCCAAGAAGGGAGGCCCAAATTTAACATTTGGGACATACATATTGAAAATTATTTGTGGTTTATGTAAAATTCTAATTTATCCTGATATCTTATATCACTTGCTAAATTTGGCAACCCTATGTCAGTGACACCCTCCCCATCCCTGCCATCAACAATACCACTAATGTGTGTAATTGACAAAATAAAAGAGGCTTGCAAGAGAGATCTCCTTTCTCCCCTAATGAAAGATGGTAGGAAGAGGAAAACACACCTTTCTCTTTATTCCTTGAAGATAACTGAAGAGAAAAGAATGTAAAATAATTTTTGGACAGAGTGATCCAAAATTATATATGATATATGTAAAGTGGCATACATATTTATATTTGTACATTGATTTACATATTTACATGTCCTTTACTTGGAATTATGCTTTCAATACAAATTAGTAAAACACTTATTTATTTTGGGGTTATAATTTACTCAGCATCTATGTCCCACATGGGTGAGGTTTTGGAAATGGAGATGAGACAGGCATAGTCCTTTCTGTCCTAGAATTTAGAGTCTCATAGAGGTAGCCATACACTTTACAAACTTTACTATAATGTGTGGTTAATAATATGGTGGGGAAGTACAGGATGTTTTTGGTTAGAAAAACCATCTGGACCTGAAAAAGCACATTTTTTAGGATTTATTTTGACTGTGAGTCAATGCACTATTAAACATTAATCGTTGTGCTTCCAGGAAGAACTCTGTAACAAGGGCTGTGGGAATTTGAGATACAAGCCAATACCTTAGGGCCATATGTGTGTGTGTGGGGTTTATCTGGGTGCCCTTTGTTTTATCTAAAACTCATCTATCAGATTACTAATAAGATTAGTTTAGGCATTAAGACAAATATAAAAGCAAATAACTTTCTTCTTTGTAATTTAGCAAAAGGAAAAAAATATCTAGGAATGAAAATCCAGTTAGGATTTTGAAGAAAGCAGTTTAATTAAAAAGCACTCAAGTTAAGCTACAGGGCTCCAGTGATGAAGTGTGCGTGGGCACATGTGCTATTGAGAAATGAGGAGTTGCCTGAGGATTGTGTAATGCTAATATTATTTGCTCTGCTTCATAGACTTGATCTTGCCTGTGGATTGTCTTTTGTTACAACACCGTGATTTCTTGGAGTGGGGAGAGAAGATTACAGAAATGATAAGTAAAACTCTTCTGCGACTAGAGTCTGAAGAGCGTTTGGTGTCCTCATGGGCAATTTACTAGCGTCCAGCTCACATTAGTATAAATAACTATGGCTCACCCTGACCAATAGTTCTTTTTCATTCTTTTTTCTTTAATCAGCAAAACAAGCGTTTGATTGTGATTGCTAGAAGATTGGGTCAGATTATTGAGTCCACCACCAATAGCCCTTTTCCAATTTATCTCCGTCAAAATAAAATCAGAGGTTTGCACACACGGACTACATCCAGAAATATCAAATTAAGGCTACAATTTTGTTTTCATCTGACCTTGTTAGTCTGTAACCACTTTAGGTCATTTTCAATTACTTTAAGAGGTTACATTACCATTTCTGTCCTAGAACCTTATAAAATGTGAAAGTACTATTATTCCAAAATGAATTTATTTCTTTATTCATTTTCCCAATGAGACCACCTCAGTACCAAAGCAATATTATATATTTGTACTAGCTTTTTATTGCAACGGCTTATGAAGATCTAATTAACTTGGGAAAAAAGTTTTTGGTACCTGTAACTGAAAACTAGTTAAATCCTTTTATAAACACACAGACACACACAGACACACAGACACACACACACACACACATACACACACACATACACGTACAGTTTAATTAACATAAAATGTTATTATAATAAAATTATTGCTTAAATTTATTCACTTTCTACCGGACCCAGGGGTAAAAAGTAAGAGCTTAGCCCTGAGTGTGCATTCATCAGAGAGTTTTCCATCAAGGCAGAAATGCGTTTTTGTCTGTTTTGATCACTGCTATATGCTCATTATCTACAACAGTGACTAGTACATAAAAGGCACTAAATATTTGTTGAATAAATTCTTAAATAAAAAAATGAAAAGATGTATAGCCATCTCTTGAACAATGTGGGGTTTAGGGGCATTAACCCCTGTGCAGTAAAAAACTTGGGTATAACTTTTGGTTCCCTTAAAAGCTAATCACTAATAGCCTACTGTTGACTGGAAGCCTTACCGATAACATGTGCTGTTCAAATCTGTGTTTTTCAGGGATCAATTGTATGTGGGAAAAGGAAATGGAAGGTGAGGATAATACAACACGCCTTTTCCTTCCTTTTCTTCTTCCCATTTTTTCTCTTTTCCATTAATAAATATTGAATTGTTACTGTATGCCAGTCCATGTGCTGTGGTCTAGGGATATAGCAGTGAAAGTATACCAATATCATCTCTGACCTCTGGCACACTAACTGGCTGGAATAACTCTGTATATTATAACTTGCATGTTTTCAAGAGAAAGGCATCTAGGCTGCTGGCAATGGTAAGGTTGGTGGCACATAAATCCATCCAAGTGGCTGGATAGAACTTCCACAAGTTTAGCACTAGTTAATGTACACTACCAGTGACCATCTTGTGGACAAGAACCAGAGAACTATGTAAGATTACCCAGGATTGGCCAGGTGTGGTGGCTCATGCCTGTAATCCCAGCACTTTGGGAGGCAGAGGTGGGCAGATCATGAGGTCAAAGTTTCGAGACCAGTCTGGCCAACATGGTGAAAACCTGTCTCTACTAAAAATAACAAAAATTAGCCGGGCATGATGGCGGGTGCCTGTAATCCAAGGTACTCAGGAGGCCAAGGCAGGAGAATCACTGGAAACCAGGAGGCGGAGGTTGCAGTGAGCCGAGATTGCACTACTGCACTCCAGCTTGGGTGAAAAAGTGAAATTCTGTCTCAAAAAAAAAAAAATCTCCCAGGATTATTCATTCCCAATCATTTGTTATAATCAGTGAATAACAGAATTTTTCATAATTGCAAAGATAAGAAAATAACTTTATTATATAGGACTTTTTATTTTTTGTAGTAGCATCCATTGTTTTTGACTATTAACTAATTTATTGTTATATTCCAGTCAGCTCTCATTTTGACCTCAACTCATCTGCCAAATGTTCTCCCTAACTCCTCGAACTGTGAACACCATATCCCCAGAAGGTTCTATCTTTCCCTAAATATATCCTGCTAAATCTTCTCAAGTTTCATTGTGTAGTATTTGCATGCAAAAAAAAAATCATAACATGTGCATGTATGCTCTGAAGTATAGGAATGAAATAATATACACTCCTGTTCCCCAGTTTTGGACCAGAACATTCCTGTTGCCTCTACCTGTGTGTTGCCCTTTCATTCTTGCTTCTCAGCTTTTGCTTGCACTGTCCTGCTCTGCCTGAAATGCCTTACTTGACTCCTCCATGTACCAAAGCCTTCCTTCAAAGCTCTGCTCAGGTCCTATCTCCTGTAGGGAGCTCTTCTCCATGCAGCCTGTAATTTTCCTTTTCCCTTAATTCTTATAGTACCTTCAGGGCATAATGCTCATTGGATATTTCAATACATGCTGCTTTTGTCATGTGGTATGATGTAGTTTGGATGTCCCCAAATCTCATGTTGAGATGTCACCCCCAGGGCCGGAGAGGGGACTGGTGAGAGGTGTTTTGTTCATAGGGGCAGATCCCTCATGGCTTTGTGCTGTCCTCATGATAGTGAGTGAGTTCTTGTGACGTCTGGTTGTTTAAAAGGGAGTTACATCTTCCCCCTTGCGCTCTCTTGCTTCTGTTCTCACCGTGTGATATGCCTGCTCCTGAATCACCATCTGCTGCCATGAGTAACAGTTCCCTGAGGCCTCCCCTGAAGCCAAGCAGATGCCAGCACCATGCTTATACAGCCTGCAGAACCACAAGCCATGAACCTTTTCTTTATAAATTACCCAGCCTCAGGTATTCCTTTACAGCAATGTAAGAGCGGCCTAACACATGGTGCTTTCTCTGTGCTTTGTCTGTCATTAGACAGTGTGAGCTCCATAGGGAAGAATTCTTGTTTCTTCCACAGTACCCTTGTACTTAGTAGAGGCTTAAGATTTGGCAACTACCTTAGATGAAAAATTCTATTCTCAAGAGAAGTAATGTAGTAGATAGGACAATGAATGGGATTTCAAAACTTGTGTTTAATTCCAGATCGCTTGTAACCTTGGGAAGTATAATTAATTTCTCTGAGAATTTCCTGATAACACAGACAATGCATGTGCATGTGCACATATCTGACGACACCATTGTGAAGATTAAATGAGGTAATATGACTGAAAATATGGGATGTACTGGTTTTTATTGTTAATCCCATTCATATATGATATTCCAAAGATAGTGGATATATTACTACTTTGCAGTATATAAAAGATACTATTGACAACATAAAGAAACATTTGCTTTGACATATGGAACAGCCTTGAGCTCTTGGGCAAGCATCTTTCTTGCAGTCATATCTTTATAATTTTTGAATTATGGATTAGAGCTTGCATCCTCTTAATTACTTTGGGGTACTAGGGATCTCCTTTTCAGCTTAATTGAACCATAGAATTTAAATAATTAATAAGCTGAGCAAATTGAATAGGAGGTCTGGTTCAAGCATTCACAGTTTCTAATCAGGCAACTGAAACCAACAGGAACAGAATTCCAGGGAAAGGATTGAGATTAAACACAAAAGAAACACAATGTAAAGATCGATGACTCTTACACATTACATTGATTATATGGGAGGCCGTTGCTATTATGAAATAAAATTCCTCTCAAAACTTCTCAAATAGAAGTTATATTTCTATATCTACAAGAGAATAGTCATGTTTTTTCAAAATTTCATTTGGATTTCAGAATCTTTGAGCTGAAATGAACTGTAGATTCTTATCAATTGCATTAGTTTTGAGATGAAGAAATTGAGGCCCGGATAGTTCCTGTGGTTTGTCCTATGTGACAGGTCTAGTTAGTAGTAGAGCCTGGACTAGATCCCTGGTAATTTGAGCCCCGGTTCTTTTCCATGAGATTCTGCCGTCTTCAGGTTTCTATATTTTTAGTATAGGGATTTTCCAAGTTTTAGAAATCATGAAATCTCTTTGGCAGATGACGATTGTGTAAAACAGCTAAAACCAGACTTGCTGTTTTGGGAGGTTTGAGGAGTTGGAACCCTTAAACCCCCTTTGTTCCCCACCCCTAAAACTCGTGGCAGTCATGTAACCCCAGGGCTCAGCAGAAGGAAATAAATGTCTGATTTGGCCTATTCTTTATTTTAGTGGTAGTAAGTATTAATGTATATATTTAAAACACATTTGGTGGTTAGAATTAATAAATAGTTAGTTTATTTATCAATCTTACCCAGTCAATATCTGAGTAAATTTGGTAACTTAGGAAAATGAAACAAGAAGATTATTGACTGTGCAAATGTGGCCTCATGTGTGTTTTCTCTACACATTTATGTCAGCACACCTTATTTGAAATTTAAACACTTCTTTTCCTAATGCTGGATTCTTGCTAGTTATGGGGAATTGCACCAACATTTGCCATATTTTCAAACAGCAATAGAAAGAATATCTGAGGTGGCCAACAGACAGGAAAGCTTACTTAATCTCCATTATATGTTGCTACCATGCCTCCTCCATGAAATAAATTGTAGCATTTATTTTTATGCAGTCGAAGATCCAGAATTCACTTACAACTTGTCAGAAGCGTTTCTTGATATGCTGCCCCATGTGTTATCATGTCAACTCCATCTGTCCAGAGAGACGCTGTTACTGTGTGATGCCATCGGGAGTTGAAAGACGCAAAGTAAGTCACACATTCTCAGGATGGGGCAGCTTTGCATAGAGATCTTAATCATTACAATTATCTAAATTGAAGCCTTGTATATGGATCCCCTAAACACGACAGAAGAAAGCAGACAGCATTGTGAGAAGACAATGTTTTTGTGCCAGCCTGGCATTGCTTTTTCTTCTTTTATGTCTCCTTTCAATTTTTTGTTTATTAAATAATTGAATTCTTACTTGATATTAGCTTATCATGTTACCTGATGGCTATATATTGTAACGCAAGGGGGAAAAGCCTCTAGCCTATTTCGGAAGACAGAGGATGGAAATTATTCATGCGATATACTATTTCCAACTTACTTTTCAATTTTGGAAAACAGTGAAAAAAGAAAGGCGAATTCTTATTTTTATTAATTCATTCAAAAAATATTCACTGACTACCAATTATGTACCAGCTACTGAACTAAACCCTGGGAGTTGAAAGATTTATTTGATGTGAGCCTATAATACAGAGGTGGAAAATATACATAATTAAAATACTTACAATTCATCGTGACTGGGGCTGTTTTGGTGCACAAAATGCTTTGGGACTATCAGAGGAACCTTGGGAAGAGAGAGAGATTTTGAAAGAGAAGCTGGTATTTGAATTGGATTCTTAAGCATGAGGAGGACTTTGGCATAACCACAGCTGTGGTCAAAAGTCATGTCTGGGAAGAAAATAGATGTGCTGAGAGCCTGCAAAGTCAGTAAAGGGGTTGGGGACACACTGCTGGGGGAACAGAAGCTGGCAGGCATACCAGGTGTTCAGGGCAATGGAATTAGGATCTCACAGTGTCCTTCTGTGGGGTGGAACAAAGGCCTATATGATAAGAATAAGCTATTGGAAGTATCCTGTGTTCATTGCTGAGGGAATGGATAAACAAAATGTATATACGGACGATGAAATCTTATTCAGCCTTTGGGAAAGGAAGGACATTTTGACACATGCTACAACATGGATGAACCTTGAGGATACTCAGTGAAATAAGCCAGTCACAAAAAGATAAATACTGTATGTTTCCACTTATATGAGGTACCTAGAGTAGTCAAAATTATAGAGACATAAGGTAAAATGGTAGTTCCCAGGGTCTGGAGAAAGGGGAGTTATTTTTTGGGCACAGAGTTTCAGTTGAGGAAGATGAAAAAGTTCTGAAGATGGATGGTGGTGGCAGTAGCACCATATGAAGGTACTTCTTACCACGAAACCATGTATTTAAAAATGACTACAATGACAAATTTTGTGTTATGAATAAATACCACAATAAAAATACCTTGGATCATTAAAATAAAAATAACTTGGATCACTAAAAAAAGAGAAATAGAGAATGTTTTAAACTCTGCCGAAACACTGATCGTGACCGACTTTGCTAGACATCAGTGTGGGTGAGATTTACCTAGGGGCTTAGGCGACTGCAAATACAATGTGGTGGTCATTAGGTTTTCAAAGAAAAATAAAATTATCCTTAATTTTTCTTAGGAAGATGGCCATCTTCTCATTATATCCTCACGTGGTGGAAAGAGGGTGAGAGAGCTCTCTGGGGTTCCCTTTTATTAGGGCACTAATCTCATTCATGGGAGGTCCACTTTCAGGACCTACTCACCTTCCAAGGGCCCACTTCCTAATAAATACCATCACATTAGGGGTTAGAATCTCAGCAAGTGGTGAATCTGGGAGAAACACAAATATTCAGTCCAGAGCTCGTAAATAGCCAGGACATCTTCAAAACAGATAAACCCCACCCACAAGGAAATGAATAAGAAACCTGAAAAACAAATCCATGTTTTCAGCTATCAATGTAGGTTCTAAACATAATTAAAAAGAGGAGTAGGATAGTGAATGGAGGGGAAAACTTGAGCTAGGCTAGTCAGGAGAGACATTAAAATCCAAGTGTGCTTGTCACTGATACTCCTTAGTAGGAAGAGGTCATTCTCTTCTACTCCATTAGGTAAACTGGACTTAGGGGGTCCTGAGATATAACATCAGTTCCTGGCATCAGCTTTCCTGGGAGAGAATGAAGCTTTCCTCCAGAATCTGGGTCTTCAGACCAGTGCCTCTTTCCGATTCTTAATACAAAGGCAGCGTTCTTCCCAGACCCTCGCATCACAGGTGGGGAAGCCACAGCAGCACCAGCCCTTTCCCTACGCTATGGCCTGTGCCTGCATCCCATGGCTCCGTTCTCACCTAGACCCTTTTCCCACAGTTGTTCATGTGGGATGCTTTGTGATTTCCCAGCCCTCATTTTTATCTGAACATGCTCTATCTGTTAGAAAGTTAGCTTTTTTTCCTCTTGTGCTCCAAGAATTTTACATGGGTGTAATTCTTATTAATAATAAGGTCATCCTAACCATAAGCTTGGCCACAATCATAGTGTTTCTGTCAAACATTTTAGTCTTGTGCGAGGCTTCTGGTTTTCATATTTTGGCATACCAGTTTCTGATGTGTGAAACTGGCATGGCCTTTGATATGAGAATTCTATCTAACATGTTTATAATGACCATTTTCAACCTCCAGGAATATGTCAAATATTCAACCTGTGTTCCAGCCTCTAGCTTTATAAGCATCTCAGCTCACTATGGCCAAGACTCTGTATATAACTTAAATACATGAATCTTCTCCAATGAGGCTATTATACACATGCCCTGTGTTTGTGCATGTGCACGTGTGTACTCACACACACACACACACCATTCACACACTCTATCCTGAGCCATTGTCCACATCCCAAATTGTGTGCTTAATTTGCCTGTGCTTCCCTTACCCAACACCTCAGTTCTCCTTCCATCCCACCCCTTTGCCCTTTCTCCTCTTTCTAGTTTGTACTTGTTCCTTAGACCTGTTGCCCTAAACTCCTCTCCTTCATTTAAGCGTGTATCACCCTTATCCTCGTATTTCAGCAGTTTTTAGCTGCCAGGGAAAGCTACCCTCCCCCAGCAGAGACTGTGGGATGTCCCAGCTGCAAAAGACTTCAGATAATAAAATTTGCTAACTGATAAACAAAAGTGAATGTTTCTGTCATTTAAATATACAACATACATAACTTCCAAATGTTATAAAAGACAGAGGAGAAAACAGTTGTTCTTATTCAAAAGCACTTTGTAATTTACAAAAAAATTCACCATAGAATTTTTCTCATTTAAGATTAACAAGAATGTAATTTATGTGAAATTTTCAGTAATACATGATGTGAAAGTGTACATTTCTATTATTACACCTTTCAAATTATTATTATTGAGGTTGAGTGGTAAGTGTTGTATACTTTGGCATATATAGCGTGGTTTGGCATTTATAGCATGGTTTATATATATAGTACACTAAATAGAATGGCTATTTTTTATTGCAGAATAAGTAATTTTTTCTTTTTTTAATCTAAAATACAAAATTTTGAGATGAAACGGCTTAGAAAGTTTGGGGATAATTAATTTGAAGAAACTGTCTTTTGGGACAAGAAGATGGCTCACAATCAAAATGACATATTCTTGGAGTTTTAGACAACAACATTGGAAAAGTTTGTACCAATCTTTCCTTTTTTTTTTTTTTTGCTTAATATGTTTTCTTTTATTATGCTCTTGAATACTGATAGATGGTTGACTATCATTTGGTGGTGCTATGTGCGTCCACTTCCTGTAATGTTCTTAATTACTAATAACTAAAATGTGACATTATCTGAAAGTGCTTATAGGTGACATATGTAGAATATACCACACTGTTTTTCTTTCAAGTTGTTTTAGTTTTCAGGAATTCCTGGTGCTCTTGTTTCCTTGCAAGATGGATCAGCAGCGGCTTGCTACTCCTTTCACCAATAGTACCCAAGAACAATCCTAAACAACTAAAATGACTTGACAAAAAAAAAAAATACCCATATAAGTTAACAGAAGAGGCATTACCTATTGATAACCCATTTGAGCCAGTAACAAATACACAAATACACAAATACGCAGAAAGCACTTGTCTGAAATTGCAGCTTATCTATACCTTAAGCTAAATTTCTGGCGCACTTTTGGATGTGTCATAATCTTTTCCATCTGTCTTCTCCCACGTCAAAATGCTCTGATGTCTTCAAGCTGGGGTCGTGCTCTAGGATCATATTCAGGTGTGCGTTAAGATGATACAGCAGCCATAGCTACCTTTGCAGCCCTGACAGGAGGTCTCCTAAAGTCATTTGAATGCAGTGCTACTGTCCTTAGGGTTTGCTGTATCTCTCATGTGTGCTGCTGTGTTCCAGCCTGATTCCCACACGCCTGCGTCTTGAATGAAGTCCCAGCTCTAACCAACCATTTGGCAGCAGCCTTATTGGTAGTGCCTTCTGCTGGCCCCACACCTGGCAAAGACCCCAGAGAACGTCCCTTAGGTTTTCTTGTTTAGTCAGGAAAGCAAACATGGAGAAATTGATCTTACTCCATAATATTTTCCTCCTAATCACTGCCAGAATTTACTTTTGTTTCCACAGTAATCAGCTGCTGCCATTGCTTTCGGCGAAGTCACTATTATCTTTCCCTCTTTTAAGGAAAATTGCAGTTTACAAGTTCTCCATCTTTTGATTTGTGACTTTGAAATCCTTCACTGATTGAACATTTTTGTTTGTTTGTAAGAGTTACCACCTTGGACTATTTAAAAATATAAACGGTACATAAGACAGAGCAGTTGCATTTAGAAGGAATTCAAGTTTAGACATTTCTCTACAGTTGTATTGTCAGGTTTCTCCTCTGTCTCACTTAAAGCATGGTCCACTTTGTTAGTGAGCAGAAAAAAATATCCTGTCCATTAGATAGCAGTTTCATTTTCCTTCTGTTACTTAAACAGTTTCTATGCATTCTTTCATCCTTCCCTGCAGCATGAGAGTGAAAACACACCATTCTCCTTTTAAGGTCAGCCCTTCTAAATGTTAGCTGGATCCCACGCCTGAAGCAGGTAGGCAACAATTACTTGTGAAGAGCCTACTACGTGCTTGGTGTTTGCTAGTGAGCTGTGGTCAAATGTGAATGTCAGGCTGATCCCTCCCTTCATGGAGCAATTACCTCCCTAAGATCTCCCTTGTTCTACACTTTACTCTCTCAACCACAACCACACCCCCGGCAGCCACCTAGCGTTTAAATTTCTGCTTATTTTGGACCCCTTCTCCTCTCCCTTATATATTTTCCTATTTCAATAAACAATACCACTTATTCCTGGTGCCCCATTTAACTCCTCCCAATTCTTCTTTTCCTTCCTATTTGCTCATTCACTGCGCCCTCCGTGGCTTTCAGAAGCTCACCTGGACCAGCACTAGATATTTTTAAATAGGCCTGCCTTATCACAAGAATCAAAAAAGGAACTTGTTACAATGCTGGTTCCTGAGACTGTCCTTGGAAGATTGTTCCACATTTGGCACAATATGTATGGGTTGGAGCCAGGGAATATGTAATTTTAATGACTGGGGTCCCCATCTCCTGGTCCACGGACTGGGTACTGGTCCGTGGCCTGCTAGGAACTGGGTGCACACCAGGAGGTGAGCGGCCAGCAGACATTACCACATGAGCTCCATCTCCTGTTAGATCAGTGGCAGGACTAGTTTCTCATAGGACTGCAAACCCTATTGTGAACTGTGCATTTGAGGGATCTCGGCTGTTTGCCTGTAATGAGAATCCAAGTAATGCCTGATTATTTGATGTGGAACAGTCTAATCCTGAAACCATCCCCTACCCCATCTGTGGAAAATTTATCTTCCACGAAACTGGTCCCTGGTGCTAAAAACACTGGGGACTGCTGAGTAGCTGACTCCTAACATCACTCAAGCTTCCTTAACACTGAGCTCTACAACCTATGCAACCGGATTATCTTCCGATCTGTCTCCTTTGCCTGATGTGCCACCTCTACATTGTCCCTTCCAGCCCTCATTGTTCTCTGCTTACCTGCTCTCTGCCAGAGGCCCACCCAGGTACGAAGACCCCAGCATCATGATCTGACCTCTGGTCTCTATCCAGGACCTGAATCTTTGTAATCGTTTTATTTCCCAGAATTTACTTCTATTTTTTTTCATGTCTAGTGGATATTTCTGACGTATGTTTCACGCAGTGATCGGCAAATTCTTTCCATAAAAACAATTATAAAACTGGACAAAATTGTCACAAACATTTCCAGGCTCTGGAAATTGACCAAATAAACCTCAATAAATTGAGAAACATTATTTCATGAACGAACAGTACAAGTGTGGCATTCTTGTCTAGGGATGCTCCCTTTCCCACCCACATCCTTTTGTGTTTGGAGACTTTGGGTGGTCCTAGCTGGCGAACTTTCTCAAGGGTTACTTCTCCCCTTTGGTTTGATTCATGTCAAAGATAAATCTTAGACACCACGTGACGCTTAAGCAGTGTTCTGGCAGTGCTCTTGCAAGATGGGTGGTGGAGCATGGGCCAGTTACAGTTGGGGTCAGATGACCAGCTGACTGGGGGGCTCCTCCTCCAGAGGTCATTCTAAAGGTTTGGAGAATCCTTCTTCCTTTCATATACCTGGATTCAGTCTGGGTTAGTCACCAGATGTTTCTTTCATAAAGGGAGTTTAAGTTACTCATGTGAGGGTAAGCTTTGTTTTAAGGGTTATGAAAGTTACATCTGTGCTGAAGTGGCCTTGTCTCCTGGAAATTTCTGGACCAGGTTGTATCATATTGCTAAGTGGCACATATTGGCCCTGTGAAATGCTTAAGTGGACCTTATGGGTATCATTAATTTCAGCCACAATATGTCTCTTGTAGTATGCTACACACCGCCAGATCAGGAAGTACAGCAGTTCTTCCAGGATGGGGCTGTGACGGTAGTTAGTAGTTGGGCATGAGCAGGGCAAGAGAGGGCTCCCCTCCCCACCAGGAATGTCAGGGGACCCTCAGGTGGTGGTTCAGCAGTTGTGACACTCCCTCTCTAAAAATGTTAACTGGTTGCAGGTGCCAGAGAGAGGCAATTTCCCAAATAGATAAAAACATTTGAAACTGGTAATGAGCTCCAATAAGATCTTAGGAATTGGGCGAGTGAGTTTGAGCACGGCATTAAGAGACAAAATGGAAGAGTATGACCTTCCAGGGGCGTTCCACCAGCAAAGGGAAGGACGGCTCAGGTGGGCATGTGTACAACTTCCCAAACACACTGTGCATACTCACCTCTCAAGTGTTAGCAGGTCACTGCAGGGAAGAGTCATGGGAAAAGGGACACAAGACCCCAGAAATATGCCAACATGTAAAACCCCAAGTCAACAGGTTAAACACCATATTTGACCTTCACGGTGCCTGCTTGGATCTCTTCCAAGTGTACTTCCCTTTATTTCCTGCTCTAAAGTTTTTTAATAAACTCCCACTCCTGCTCTGAATTTTGCCTCGGTCTCTTTTTCTGCCTTATGCCCCTGTCAAGTTCTTTCCTCTGAAGAGGCAAGAACAGAAACTTCTGAAGAGGTTGTCACAGACTCGTACGAATTCGCCGTTAGTAAACCAGGTATTTGCCACCCCTAACAGGGCTGGTTGTGAAAACCAGCTGCTTCTCCACAAGGAAGGACTAATTTGATTTAGGGTGGGGGAGAAAAGTCTATATTCAGTGGCGTTGTTAGTAAAAATAACCAAATTGGTAAGAAACAAACAGGGCAGACCTCAGGTTGCAGTACGGGAAGTGGCAGGCTGGTAGACTAGCCAGACAATTAACAGGGAAATCCTAAAGCTCAGAGGGATATAGAGCAGGTAGATAAGTGCTCCTTTCTACCTGGCTGACTGGCAGGCTGAGTACATGTGCAGGGATAACCCAAGACAGTTCAAGATCTCCACACATATCTGACTGACTGGAAGACTGTGCATGCTGAGGGAAGATAGGAGAGAGGCTTGGCAGAAAGCAGAAGCAGGCAGACTTGGAAATGTCTGAGTGTTCTCCAAATCCCCCAGGGACCCAGCAACACAGAGTGAAAACCTTACTGGCCTGAGGTGTTTGAGCGCAGTATTTAATCAATCACTGGCTGACTATGAAGCCATGCAGACACATGAGCAGACTCTAGAAAATAAGAAAGTAAAACTAAGAATATAAAAATAATCAGAGATCTTAGTGACTGTACATCATAGAGGATACAGATATAGCAGATTAAGGCTAGAGAAGTTACTAAATAATGAATAAAAACCAAACAGAAAAACCTGGCAATGACAATTCTCATGCATAAAAATTAGAATTGAAAGCTACTACAATGTATTATCTAAAATGCTCAGTTTTAAACAAAATATTACACAAAGACATGCAGAGCTACAGAAAAGTGTAACCCATACTCAGGGGGAAAAGGTGACATCATAAATTACCTCTGAATAGGCCCAGATGTATTTATCATGCCAAGATTTCAAAGCAGCTATGATAACTATGTTTAAGGAACTAAAGAAAACCATGCTTAAATAATTAAAAGTCACAACAGCCAAGATTTGGAAGCAACCCAAGTGTCCATCAGCAGATGAATGGGTAAAGAAAGTGTGGTTCATTTACACACTGGAGTACTATTCAGTCATAAAAATGAATAAGATCCTGTCATTTGCAACAACATGGATGGAACTGAAGGATATTATGCTAAGTGGAATATGGCAAGCACAGAGAGACAAACTTTGCACATTCTCACTCATTTTTGGGAGCTAAACGTTAAGACAATTGAACTAATGGAGAAAGAGAGTAGAATGATGGTTACCAGAGGCTGGGAAGAGGGGTGAAGTGGGGATATGGTCAATGGGTATAAAAATGTGATCAGAAAGAGTGAATAAGATCTGGTATTTGATAGCACAATAGGGTGACTGTAGTCAGTAATAATTTAACTGTACATTTAAAAATAATAAAGTATAACTGAACGTTTGTAACACAAAGGATAAATACTTGAAGGGATAAATATCCCATTTTACATGATGGGGTTATTATGCATTGCATGTTGGTATCAAAACATCTCACATACCTCATAAATATGTACACCTACAATGTATCCACAAAAATAAAAAAGAATTAAAGGAAAATATGATGACAACAACGAACAGGAAATATCAGTAAAGAAAGAGAAACTATGAAAAAAGAGACAAAACTTTCTGAAATTAAAATATATTTACTGAAATGAAATGCACTAAGGTTCAACAGCAGAATTAAGAGGGCAGGAGAAGAGATCACTGGTCTTGAGAAAATACATTTATCCAATTTAAAGAGCACAGAGAAAAAATGTCTAGGAAAAATTAACAGAACCTCAGAGATGTGTAGAAAAACATCAAGCTTACCAGCATATAAATAATGGGAGTTCCAGAGGGAGAGAAGAGAGAAAGGGACAGAAAAATATTTGAAGAAATAATGGCCAAAAACTTTCCTAATTTGATGACAGACATTTAATGAACCCCAAATACAATAAATAGATAAATTGATACCTAGACATATTCAAACTGTTGAAAGAGTGAATATGAAAAAGAACTTGAAGGCAGAAGGAGAAAAAGCAAAAGCTCCTCATGTATGGGAGCAATGGAATTATGACTGAGTTCACATCAGAATGAGGGAAGCCAGAGAGCAATGAAATGACATTTCCTAAAAGACACAGAGTAATTAGAAAATACTTTGAACTGAAGGACACAAAAGCAAAACATATAAAAATTTATAAGCAATAAGCTAACACTGTTAGCTTTAAATATGTATATTAGAAAAGAATATCTCAGATCAATCATTTAAGCTTCTATCTAAAGAATTTAGGAAAAAAGTAAGCTCAAAATAGGCAGAAGAAAGAAATAACAAGTTACAGACCAATGAAATAGAAAACAAATCAATAATGGAGAAATTGATAGGTTGATCAGAAATTGATCTTTGAAAAAATAAAGAATTAGCTCATGCCTGTAATCCCGGCACTTTGGGAGGGAGTTTGAGACCAGCTTGACCAACAAGGAGAAACCCCATCTCTACTAAAAATACAAAATTAGCCAGCAGTTGTGGTGCATGCCTGTAATCCCAGCTACTCTGGAGGCTGAGGCAGGTGAATCGATTGAACTTGGGAGGCGGAGGTTGTGGTGAGCTGAGATTGAGCCATTGCACTCCAGCCTGGGCAACAAGAGCGAAATTCCATCTCAAAGTAAAAAATAAAGAATTAATAAATCTTCAGCTGAATTGATCAAGAAAAAAGTGAGAAGACAGAAGTTATTATAATTGTGTCTTATAATTTAAGACACAATTTAAGACACGTTATTATAATTGTGTCTTATAATTTAATGTCTTTTAATTTTCCCTGACACAGGGAGCGTCACTTTAGACCCTAGAAATTAAAAGAATTATAAGAACAAAAAAGACAGAGAGAAAGAAAGAAAGGAAGACAGGGAGGGAGAATGGAAGGAAGGAAGGAAGGAGGAAGGGAGGCAGGGAGGGAGGGAGGGAATCAAGATTTGAAAGGAAGTAAAACCTTTTATACTTTTGTTTTCATATGACATTATCTTGTATGTAGAAAACTCTAAAGAATCTGAAAAAATACTAGAACTAATAAATTTAGTAAGGTTACAAGATACAAGATCAGTATACTATACATGAGGCCAACAAACATATGAAAAAATGCTCATCATTACTGGTCATTAGAGAAATGCAAATCAAAACTACATTGAGATACCATCTCACGCCAGTTAGAATGGCGATCATTAAAAAATCTGGAGACAACAGATGCTGGAGAGGATGTGAAAAAATAGGAACACTCTTATACTGTTGGTGGGAGTGTAAATTAGTTCAACCATTGTGGAAGACAGTGTGGCGATTCCTCAAGGACCTAGAAATAGAAATTCCATTTGACCCAGCAATCCCATTATGGGGTATATATCCAAAGGATTATAAATCGTTCTATTATAAGGACACATGCACACGAATGTTCACTGCAGCACTGTTTACAATAGCAAAGACCTGGAACCAACCCAAATGCCCATCAATGATAGACTGGACAGGAAAAATGTGGCACATATACACCATGGAATATTATGCAGCCATCAAGAACGATGAGTTCGCGCCCTTTGTAGGGACATGGGTGAGCCTGGAAGCCATCATTCGCAGCAAACTGACACAGGAACACAAAATCAAACACCACATGTTCTCACTCATAGGCGGGTGTTGAACAATGGGAACACATGGACACAGGGAGGGGAGCACTACACACTAGGGTCTGTTGGGGGGAAATAGGGGAGGGACAGCGGGGGGTGGGAGGTTGGGGAGGGATAGCATGGGGAGAAATGCCACATATAGGTGAAGGGGAGGAAGGCAGCAAACCACACTGCCACGTGTGCACCTATGCAACAATCTTGCATGTTCTTCATATGTACCCCAAAACCTAAAATGCAATAAAAAAATAAAATAAATTAAAAAATAAAAAAAAACAAGATCAGTATGCTAAAACCAACTTTTAAAATACTGTAAGTGAACAATCCAAAAATAAAATTAAGGAAACAATTTCATCCACAATGGCATCAAAAACAATAAATATGAATACATTCTAAGAAATAACAGTAAAACTTGTATATTGGAAACTATAAAATATTGCTAAGAGTAATTAAAAAATATCTAAATAAATAGAACAATAGTTCACTTATATGGATTTGAAAAAATAGAATGTCAATTCTTCCCAAATTGATCTATAGATTTAACACAATCCCTGTGAAAATCCAGCATAGTTTTTGTAGCTGTTGATCCGATGATCCTAAAATTTTATGCAAATGCAATGGAATGAGAATTGCCAAACCAATTTTGAAAAATAAGAACCAAGTTGGAGCATTTACACTGCCAGCTTTCAAAACTTATACAATAAAGCCACAGTAATCAAGAGAGTATGGAATTAGCACAAACATAATTATGTAACTAAGTGGAGTAGAATTCAGAAGTCAGAAAAAAATGATTATATTTCTAGGCAGTAGATTTTTAAAATAATTAAACCTTTTCTTAAAAGATAATTGTAGATTTACATGCAGTTTTAATAAATAATATGAAGAGATTCAATGTATTCTCTACTCCGTTTTCCCCAATGGTAATATCTCAAAAAACTCAATATCACGGCCAAGATGTTGATATTTATATATTCAAGATATAGAACATTTCCATCGCTACAAAGATCCGTCCTGTTGCCTTTGTATGACCACATCACTTTCCTTTCCTCTCACCATTTTTTACCTCTTGCAACCCCTAATCTGTTCTCTATTTCTATAATTTTGTTATTTTAAGAATATTATATAAATAAAATCCTATAAGTGACCATTTGAAATTCATTTTTTTTTTTTTTGCGGGGGGGATGGAGTCTCACTCTGTCGTCCAGGATAGAGTGCAGTGGTGCAATCTTGACTCACTGCAACCTCTGCCTAACTGGTTCAAACAATTCTCTGCCTCAGCCTCCTGAGTAGCTGGGATTACAGGTGCCCGCCACCACACCCGGATAATTTTTGTATTTTTGGTAGAGACAAGGTTTTACCATCTTGGCTAGGCTGGTCTTGAACTCCTGACCTCGTGATCCACCTGTCTTGGCCTCCCAAAGTGCTGGGATTAGAGGCGTGAGCCACTGAGCCCGGTCGAAATTGTACTTTTTTTTAAGTTTAATTGTACTTTTTTTTAAGCATAATTCTCTGGAGATTAAGTTGTTGAATACATGAATAGCTTTCCCTTTTTACTGCTGAGTAGTGTTCAGTGGTTTGGATGTAGCAACAACTTGTTTAATCGGTCACCTGCTAAAAGACATTTTGATTGTTTCCAATTTTTTGCTTATTACAGGAAAAAAAAAAACCTGACAAGAGCATTTGTGTATAGGTTTTTGCATGAACTTAAGTTTTTATTTCTCCAGGATAATTGCCCAAAAGTGAAATTGCGGGGTTGTATGTTAGTCAAATGTTTAGGTTTCTAAAGGAGTGTAAAAATATTTTCCAGAATGGCACTACCACTCTACATTCCCATCAGTAGTGTATGAGTCATCCAATTTCTTTGCATCCTTGCCCGTATTTGGTGTTGTCACTAATTTTTATTTCAGCCACTCTGAGAGGTGTGTAGCATTACCTCATTGTGGTTTTAATCTGCATTTCCCTAGTGGCTAGAGATGTGGAGAATCTTTTCATTTGCTAGTTTACTGTTTGTGTATCCTCTAGCAAAATGCCTGTTCATGTCTTTTGCTCATCTTCTCACTGGGTTTTTTTTTAAACTATTGAGTGTTGGGAATTCTCTATATGTTGCTTGGAATATTTTCTCTAACTCTGTAGCTTATCTTGTCATTCTTTTGACCAGCTCTAACATGAGCTATGTCATTGCCATTAGAGAAATATGCTTTCGAACTACAATGTGACAGTACCACACACATGCAAATGGCTGTAATAAAAGAGATTGACAATACCAAGAATTGGTGAGAATGTGGAAAATCTGGAACACTTATATATTGCTGATGGGCATGTAAAATTATATAACTACATTGGAAAATAGTTTGGCTTATTCCTCAAAAATCCAAAATACATTTATCCTACAATCCAGCAATTCTTCATCTTGGCAACTACCCAAAAGAACTGAAAATTAATGTCCACATAAAGACTTGCGCTAATGTTCACAGTAGCATTATTTATAAAGGCCTCAAACTGGAAACTGTCAAAATGTCTATCAGCTGGTGATTGGATAGACAATACATTCATACAGTGGAATACTATTCAGCCAATAAAAAGGAAAGAACTACTTTCACATACTGCAATATGGGTGAACTTCAGAAACGTTATACCAAGTAAAGGAATCCAGACACAAAAGACTATATATCTTAGATTATGTATTTAAGAATTTCCCAGAAAAATTAAGTCTATATAGAGAAGTAGATTCATAGTTACAGGGGAGGAATGGGACTGACTGCAAATGGAAAGGAGGGAAGGTTTTGGGGGTGATAGAAATGCTTGAAAGCTAGATTGTGGTGATAATTGCACAACCTTCCAAATTTACTAAAAATCAGTGACTCATACACTTATTATAGATGAGTTTTGTAGTATGTAAATTATTCCCAATGAAGCTGTTGAAAGAAAACATTGTGTGTAAAATGTCATACTAATCCTTTTTTTCCAAATTTTTTTTACAGCAATAAGTAATCACCAACTTTCTACCTTGCTTTTAGGAAAGATATATTTTGAGAATAAAAGGAAGAGAAAACACCTAAGTTATTTAGTCCTAGACTCTTTTCACATGTCTCTAAGGATAAGTAGACACTGACTATTTTAAGAATTCCCTTGATTAATACAAGTTAGTGAACTGGAAGAATGGAGCCAGACAGATACCAAAAAATCATTATTTTTCCCTAAAGCGAACTTTCAAAGCTGGCATTTATTTTACAGCCAAGCATTTCCTAAAAGTGCTCTCAGTCAACTGTGCTGAAATATTGAGGAATTGCCATGTCATTGTACCTCCCCAACTTGTGATGTGTGTAATAATATAATCCAAGTGATTATTTTTGCTTTGAGAACTTTAACTCTCCTGATGCACAAATAATATTCTTAGACTTGAATCACAACTATTTACAAATCAGTTACATAGCATATCTATTCTCTTGCCTGAACAGCTATCGTTTGACTCAAGAAAATATGTGATCATTTTTTACCTGCATTAATTCAGAGCACAGTTGTATGATCGTTAGAGTCCCTAAGACAGAATAATCAAAGTTTAGTCAGTAGCAAGAAATAATCATGCAATTCTTGTCTTCTTCAAGCATAGTCTATATTCTGTTGGTAATAAACTGTATTCTGTTGGCAATAAATTGATTGCTCAACAGGGCGAATGTAGTAGATTATTTTCTTTTTTACCCATGAAATTTCTGTCTCTCAGACTGGTCAGTGTACATTTCGACACAGAGTCATGAGTGCTTATGTAATAATTGTCTGTGCCCAATCACTTAAGGGTGACTTTGCTGATGACCTTGTCAGAGGCATTCTGTTTGGCAAGCAGAGTTGATGGACTTTTGGCCAGCATGCAAGAGACAGAAAACACTTCTGTCATACTGAATTCACTTTTTTGACAAACAGAGCTCACATTAGAGAGCCAGTTGGCAAAACTGATATTCTGTAATACAGCAAATTATACTCCTGTGTCTCTGACTCATTTCTTCCCAAGGGCTTTTGGGTGGCCACCTGTGGCTAAGTTTAGCAGAAGGAGTCTTATTAGAATGACATAAGGTAATTCCATAGTTGAATTTTTAGCCTGATTTCAATCTCCAAGTGACGGTCTTTTCCCTTTTGCTGAAACCTAACTGATTAGAGTCACAGTCTGCTTATTTGGCAGGTTACATTCATAGGAACTCTTTCCAAAAAGGGAAGAGGCATATGAAGAAAATTGGGAATGAAGATAAACTTATAAATTGAAAAGGCTCTGATGTCAGTAATTGTGCTGTCAAAACTGCTCAGCCTCCATCTCTGATGAGTCAGGTGATCACAGTCAAGTCAATTTCTCTCTCTAAGGCCCATCTGTAAGATGGGGAAGGGTTTCTTTTCTTCCTTTTTTTTTTTAACTTTCTCTTTTTAAATTAATTAAATTTTTAAAGGCTTGGGGTACATGTGTGGGATGTGCAGGTTTGTCACATAGACAAACGTGTGCCATGGTGGTTTGCTGCACATATCAACTCGTCCCCTAGATATTAAGCCCAGCATGCATCAGCTCTTTTTTCTAATGCTCTACCACTGCCCCTTGCCCTCTCCCAACAGGTCCCAGTAAGTGTTGTTCCCCTCCCTGTGTCCATGTGTTCTCACTGTTCAGCTCCCACTCATAACTGAGAACATGTGGTGTTTTGTTTGCTGTTCCTGTGTTAGTTTGCTGAGGATAATGGCTTCCAACTTCATTCATGTTGCCACAAAGAATATAATCTTGTTCTTTTTTATAACTGCATAGTTTTCCATGGTGTATATGTACCACATTTTCATTATCCAGTCTCTCACTGATGGACGTTTGGGTTGATTTCATATCTTTGCTATTGTGAATAGTGCTGCAATGAACATTTGCATGCATGTATCTTTATAACAGAATGATTTCTATTCCTTTGGGTATATACCCAGTAGTGGGATTGCTGGGTTAAATGGTATTTCTGATGGCAATTCTTTGAAAAATTGCCAGTGTCTTCTGCAGTGGTTGAACTAATTTGTATTTCTACCAACAGTATAAAAGCATTCCTACTTCTCTGCAAACTTGCCAGCATCTGTTTTTTCCTGACTTTTTAATACTGGCTATTCTGACTGGTGTGAGATGGTATCTCACTGTGGTTTTTATTTGCATTTCTCTAATGATCAGTGATGTTGAGCTATTTTTCATATGTTTGTTGGCTGCATGTATGTCTTTTTTTTTTTGAGAAATGTCTGTTCATATTCTTTGCCCCCTTTTTAATGGGGTTGCTTATTTTTCTCTTGTAAATTTCCTTAAGTTCTTTGTAGATTCTGGGTACTAGATCTTTGTCATATGGATAAATTGCAAAAAAACTTTCCCATTCTGTAGATTGTTCACTCTGATGATAAACTAAAAAACAGAAGCTCTTTAGTTTAATTAGATCCCATTTGTCAATTTTTCCTTTTGCTGCAATTGCTTTTGGCAATTCACCATAAAGTTTTTGCTCATGCCTATGTCCTGAATGGTATTGCCTAGATTTTCTTCAGGGTTTTTACAGATTCACGTTTTACATTTAAGTCTTTGTCCATTTTTGATTCGTTCTCTCTCTCTCTTTCTTTTCTTTTTTTGACAGAGTTTTGCTCTGTCACCCAGGCAGGAGTGCAGTGGGGCAATCTTGGCTCACTACAACCTCCGCCTCCTGGGTTCAAGCAATTCTTCTGCTCTGGGCATCCTCTGCTCTCCAGAGTAGCTGAGATTACAGGCACCTGCCACCATGCCCAGGTAATTTTTGTATTTTTAGTAGAGACAGGGTTTCACCATGTTGGCCAAGTTGGTCTTGAATTCCTGACCTCAGGTATCTGCCTGCTTTGGCCTCCCAAAGTGTTGGGATTACAGGTGTAAGCAAATGTGTCCAACCTTGAGTTAATTTTTATATAAGGTGTAAAGAAGGGATCAAGTTTTAATTTTCTGCATATGGCTAGCCAGTTCTGTCAGCATCATTTATTAAATAGGGAGTCCTTTGCTCATTGCTTGTTTTTGTCAGGTTTGTCGAAGATCAGATGGTTGTAGATGTGCGGTTTTATTTCTGAGTTCTCTATTCTGTTCCATTGGTTTACATGCCTGTTTCACTGGTTTTTGTACCAGTACCATGATGTTTTGGTTACTGTGGCCTTGTAGTATAGTTTGAAGTCTGGTAGCATGATGCCTCTAGCTTTGTTCTTTTTGCTTTGGATTGTCTTGGCTATGTGAGCTCTTTTTTGGTTCCATATGAATTTTAAAAGAGTTTTTTCTAATTCTCTGAAGAATGTCAATGGTAGTTTAATGGGAATAGCATTGAATCTACAAATTGCTTTGGGCAGTATGGTTTTCTATTTTCACTATTTCTATAGTGAAAATCTATTTTCACTATATTGATTATTTCTATCCATGAGCAGATGGAATATTTTTCTGTTTCTCTCTGATTTCCTTAAGCAATTGTTTGTAGTTCTCCTTGAAGAGGTCCTTCACTTTCCTTGTCAGCTGTCTTCCTAGGTATTTTATTCTCTTTGTGGCAATTGCAAATGGTAGTTAATTCATGATTTGGGTTTCTGTTTGCCTGTGGTTGGTGTATAGGAATGCTTGTGACTTTTGCATATTGATTTTGTATCCTGAGATTTTGCTAAATTTACTTATCAGCTTAAGAAGTTTTTGGGCTGAGACAATGTGATTTTCTAGATACAGAATCATGTCATCCACAAACAGAGACAATTTGACTTCCTCTCTTGCCATTCGTATGCCCTTTATTTCTTTCTCTTGCCTAATTGCCCTGGCTGGAACTTCCAACACTATGTTGAAAAAGAGTGGTGAGAGAGGGCATCCTTGTCTTGTGCCAGTTTTCAAGGGAATGCCTCCTGCTTTTGCCTATTCAGTATGATATTGGTTGTGGGTTTGTCATAAATGGCTGTTATTATTTTGGGGTATGTTCCTTCAATAGCTAGTTTATTGAGAATTTTTAACATGAAGGGATGTTGAATTTTATCAAAGAACTTTTCTGTGTCTATTGAGATAATTATGCGGTTTTTGTCTCTGGTTCTGTTTGTGTGATGGATTACATTTATTGATTTGCATCTGCTAAACTTGCTTTGCATCCCAAGGATGAAGCTGACTTGATCATGGTGAATAAGCTTTTTGATGTGTTGCTAGATTTGGTTTGCCAGTATTTTATTGAGGATTTTTGTATTGACGTTCATCACAAATATTAGCCTGAAGTTTTCTTTTTTTTGTTGTATCTCTGCCAGGTTTTGGTGTCAGGATGATGCTGGCCTCATAAAATGAGTTAGGGAGGAGTCACTCCTTTTCAATTGTTTGGAATAGTTTCAGAAGAAATGGCACCAGCTCTGCTTCTTATTTCTGTTAGAAGTCAGCTATAAATCCATCTTGGACCTGGGAATTTTTTTTTGGTTGGTAGGCTATTTATTACTGCCTCAATTTGAGAACTTTGTTACTGTTCTAGTCAGGGATTCAAATTCTTCCTGGTTCAGTCTTGGAAAGGTGTATGTGTCCAGGAGTTTATCTATTTCTTCTAGATTTTCCAGTTTATTTACATAGAGTTGATTATAGTATTCTCTGAGGCTTCTTTGTATTTTTGTGGGACAATTGTGGTATCTCTCTTATCATTTCTGATTGTGTTTCTTTGAATCTTCTCTCTTTTATTCTTTATTAGTGGTCTATCAATTTTATTGATTTCTTTTTGTTAAAAATAAACAGCTCCTGGATTCATTGATTTTCTTTTTGAAGGTTTCTTTGTGTGTCTCTATCTCCTTCAGTTCCTCTCTGAGATTGGTTATTTCCTGTCTTCTCCTAACTCTGGGGTTTGTTTGCTCTTGGTTCTCTAGTTCTTTTAGTTGTGATGTTAGCGTGTCAATTTGAGATTTTTCTAGCTTTTTGATGTGGGTATTTAGTGCTCTAAATTTTCCTCTTAACACAGTCTTAGCTGCATCCCAGAGAGTCTGATACATTTTCTCTTTGTTCTCATTGGTTTCAAAGAGCTTCTTGATTTCTGCCTTAATTTCATTGTTTACCCAGGAGTCATTCAGGAGCAGGTTTCAATTTCCATGTAGTTGTGTGGTTTTGAGTGGGCTCTTAAATCTTGAGTTCTAATTTGATTGTGCTGTGGTCTGAGGGACAGTTTCTTATAATTTCAGTTTTTTTGCATTTGCTGAGGAGTGATTTCCTTCCAATATGTGATCAATTTTAGGCTAAGTGCCATATGGCACCAAAAAAATGTATATTCCGTTGTTTTTGGGTGAAGAGTTCTGTAGATATCTATCAGGTTCACTTGGTCTGAGTTCAAGTCCTAAATATCTTTGTCAATTTTCTGTCTCAATGATCTGTCTAATGATGACAGTGTGGTGGGGTATTAGAGTCTCTCACTATTATTGTCTCTAGAAACTCATTTAATGAATCTGGGTGCTACTGTACTGGGTGCATGTATATTTAGGATAGTTAGCTCTTCTTGGGGAATTGAACACTTTAATATTTTGTAATGCCTTTTGTGTTTTTCGACCTTTGTTGTTTAAAGCCTATTTTGTCAGGAACTAGGATTGCAACCACTGCTTTTTTCTGCTTTCCATTTGCTTGGTAAATTTTCCTCCATCTTTTTATTTTGAGTCTATGTCTGTCTTTGCACATGAGATGTGTCTCTTGAATACAGCACACTGATGGGTCATGTCTTTGTATCCAGCTTGCCATTCTGTGTCTTTTAATTAGGGCATTTAGCCCATTTACCTTTAAGGTTAATATTGTTATGTGTGGATTTGATCTTTTTGTCATGTCGCTGGCTGCTTAATTTTGCAGACTTATTAATGTATTTGCTTCATAATGTCACTGGTCTGTATACTTCAGTGTGTTTTTGTAGTGGTTGGTAATAAGTTTTTCCTATCCATGCTTCCTAGAGGAGCTCTTGCAAGGCAAGCTCTTGATGGTAACAAGATCCCTCAGCATTTTCTTGTCTGAAGAGGATTTTATTTCTCCTCTGCTTATAAACTTAGTTTGGCCAGATATGAAATTCTGGGTTGGCATTTCTTTTCTTTAAGAATGTTGAATACTGGCCCATAGTCTCTTCTGTCTTATAGGGTTTCCACTGAGAGGTCTGCTGTTAGTCTGATGGGCTCCCCTTTGTAGGTGATCTGGCCTTTCTTTCTTGCTGCCTTTAACATTTTTTCTTTCATTTCAAACTTGAAGAATCTGATGATTATGTGTATTGGAGTAGATCTTTTTGTGGAGTATCCTATTGCAGTTCTCTTAATTTCGTGAATTTGAATATTGACCTGTCTTGCTTGACTGGGGAAGTTCTCCTGAATAATTTCCTGAAGTGTATTTTCCAACTTGGTTCCATTCTCTCCATCTTTTTCAGGTACTCCAATCAGTCATAGGTTTGGTCTTTTGACATAGTCCCATAGCTCTCGGAGGGTTTGTTTATTTTTCATTCTTTTTCCTCCAATCTTGTCTTCATGCCCTATTTCGGCAAGATAGTCTTTCAAGCTCTGATCTTCTCTCTTCTACTTGGTCAGTTCAGCTATTGGTACTTGTGTTTGCATCACAAAGTTCTTATGCTGTGTTTTTCAGTTCCATCAGGTCATTTATGTTCCTGTCTAAACTGGTTATTCTAGTTAACAGCTCCCGTAATCTTTTATCGTGGTTCTTAGCTTCTTTGCATTAGGTTAGAACATAATCTTTTAGCTCAGCAAAATTTATTATTACCCACTTTCTAAAGCCGACTTCTGTCAGTTCATCCATCTCAGCTTCAGCCCAGTTCTGTGCCCTTGCAATCATTTGGAGGAGAAGAGGCATTTTGACTTTTGGGATTTTCAACATTGGTTTTTCCTTACCTGTGTGGATTTATCTACCTTTGATCTTTGAGGGTGATGACCTTTGGATGGGGGTTTTTGTGGGGTCTTTTTGTTGATGTTGTTGTTATTGTTGCTTTCTGTTTATTTGTTTTTCTTTTAATAGTCAGGACCCTCTTCTGCAGGTCTGCTGCAGTTTTCTGGGGGTTCACTCCAGACCCCATTTTCCTGTGAAGGCCGCAGAACACCAGTGAAGGCTGCAGAACAGCAAAGATGGCTGCTGCTTCCTCCTTCCTCTGAAAGCTCTGTCCCAGAAGGGCACTGACCTGACGCCAGCTGGAAGCCTCCTGTGTGAACTGTTTTCTTTCTGTGAATTTTCATTTTGTCTTCATTTTTGAGGGACACTTTCATTGAACATTGAATTATATATTAGCAGGATTTTTCTTCTCTAACCACCTTAGCTATATCATTTTATTGTCTTCTTGGTGTATTGTTCCTGATGACAAATCTGTGTATATCTCTTGATTTTTATCTTATGTAAGCTGTCTTGTTTTTTGCCCCTCTAAATAAATTTTAGATTTTCCTCTTTGCCTTTGTTTTAATATTTTGACCATGATGTGTCTACACTTGTTAGTTATGTTGCCCTTTATCTTTGTCCAGCTTGGAGTTTCCTAACTTCATTAGTCTGCAAGTTTGTTTATAATGAATATAGGTAATTTTGACTCTAATTTCTTCAAATTTTTTCTGTTCTGTTTCCTTCTCTTTTTGTAGAATTTCAGTTACAGTTAGGCTACTTATTGCTGTACCATAGATCACTGAAGTTATATTTACTTTTTCTAATTTTCTTTATTTCTGATCCTATCATGAAAGTGCTATTGATCTAGCTTTAAATTTAAGTAGTTATGTGTGTTGTTTAAAATCTGTTAAACCTAGCAGTGAATTTTAGATTTCAGCTATATTTTTATTTCAACTATTTACTTTTGATTTTTCCACCATAGATTCCATTTCTCTGCTAATTTTTACCATCTGTGCATTTATTATGACTATTTTTTCCTTTAAATCCTTGAATATAATTATAATCATATCTATATCAGGATAAAATGTTTCTATTAATTCCCCCGATTATGTGCCATGCATTATGACTTATGTATATCTTATAATTTTGTGTTGCATACTGAACATTGTGGATATGTTACATGTGGTCTGGATTATGTCATCTTCTCTTAAAAAGTGTTGAATATCGTTTTGGTAGTCAGCTAAATTAATGGTGAGTCCTTTGTGCCCTGAAAGTCTTTTGTTTTGAACTTTGTCCTACGCCATGGTCCTCATTCAAGGATATGGTTGCTTAGTCAGCTCTCTCCACTATGACTGGACTGGAACTCCAATATCTCTTAGTATTCTATAACCTCTGGTATCACCATATAAGTCTCAGCCCTGGAGCAGGTAAGCTCTGCTAGACGTTTTAGAATCTTGTCCTACAGATGCATAGCACAGCCCTTGGCCAAAGACTTAAGGTTTATGATGATTTACAGAGCAAACTTCTGTGCTGCTGTCACTTCTTTGATATCCTGCCCTACAAATTACAGCTACTTCAGCAGTCTATAACTCTGTTCTCTTTATGTTGGTTCATTGAGACTGTTGTTTTGCTTGGGCTCACCTCCATGTGCTGCAAAAGGAATATGCCTGCAAGCAGAAAATTGAAGTTGTTATGCAGTTTATTTTGTGGGTTTTCCTTCTCTCAAGGATCATAGTTCTGTGACACCTATTTTTCAATGCCTGAAAAAAATTGCTTTAAATATTTTGTCCAGTTGTATTGTTGATTTTGGTGAGAAGGCATATCTCCCAGTTACTCTATCAAGGATGAAAGTGGAAGTTATATATTTACCTTTAACATTCTGATTCCAGATTATAAACAGTAAGCTTTAAATCACAACATGATTTATCCTGACACCTTTTTATTTGGGCCACCTCCCATTCATTGTGAGTGTGCTCAGAATTAAAGAGTAAATAAAATCTTAAATACAGCATTTTTCCAGGAATAAAGCAGTTGACAAGATAAATCTATAAAACACTATAAATATCAAAATAGTAACTTTTGTCCTGTGTTATATCTTGGCTCCTATAGATAATTAATAATTGACTTTCATACTAAATATAGCTTCTTGTATCAAGCCATTATGAAATGACAGTCTTTTTCTTCCTTCTTTCTAGGTTTGATAATAGAATTTTAGAGGCAGCTTTAAACATCTACTCAAATAAGAATACAATTAAATGGATGCTCTGATGCAAGTTATATAGGTCTATAAGAAGACTAGATTTTATGTAGGTCAGAATTGATAAGAATCTTGGATTACCAATTCAGTATCTGTTGTAGATTTTACCTTCTAGGGTTAGTAATAGAATAAATTGTCTTCCCAGAGTTTCCAATGAAGCTTGAAAACAGCTGTTCTGGTTAATTATATCCTTTTGTATGTCTAAGAGGATAGGATGCTAAAGCTCTAACCTCAAATTTATTTTTGCACCTTTCCAATCACACCAGGACAAAAGGTTAAATTTTATGCAAATTTAGTGCATCAGTATACTAGATCAAACATATTTTCATATCGTTTGATATGCAGATTTGCTGGACTTTTACTTTACAGCTCTCTTTTTATATGAGGCTTTTAACTGCACACTCTCCTTGGTTCATTTCTCATATATGCTTTTGGGTCAATTACAACTCTGCCTCACTGCTTGCCTTGTTCTCTGGCAGCAAGATAAACACTGAACAGAGCCTTTTATCTTAGCAGGGCCTCTCCAGATATAACGCTAGAATGACTTTTCTCTCTTCAATGTATTATTTATGGGATTTTAAGTTATCCTTTCACTTTGGGTGTGAAACCAAAACTTTCTTGTGCACTGCAGCAGATGCGGCAGTATGTACACATGATTACCCACCTTCCTGTGATTTAGTCTGTGGTACTTCCTTTGGCTAACCACTTTCAGCTGTTATTTTCTGCAGCTAACATTATGAACTTGGGTTTGCAGGACTTCGAGACTGAGGAAAATTTTAAACTCTGGCATATTGAAGGGTGACAACTTTTTTTGGACAGAGGCTGTTTATGGTAACAGCAATTATAGGTCTATTCCCACTTGCATACAATTGCTCATGCTGCCTTCCGCTTTCCAGTGAATGTTCCCCTAGATAGTGTCTCTCACGATTGTCCATCAGCCACCTCTCTCAGAGTCATCCTGGCTGTTTGGACCACACCCAGACCTGCACCAAGTCTTTGGGGATGAAGGTTGGAATTTGCATTTTAAACAAGCATCTAAGGTGGTTCCCACACATACAAAAGTTTCACAACAAGTTTCTTGAGGGGAGATATTTTAAGATCCAAATTGGCAAAATATTTACTAATTAAATCTATGATCTGATGAATTCATATATTAGATGATTTAGTGTTAAATTTCTTGTTAGAACTTTGCACATATATTAATTGTACTTTATTGCAGTAAAGTTTTTTGCAGCCTGGATCAAAGATTTCAATTTGAATTAGCAGCCACACCATTTCCCTACTTGTAAAATGGGATGTAGCAAAGTCATCTTTATGGTGCAGTTCCTTCCTTTTAGGATCATTAGTTTTCTGGAGCAAATTATTATTGTAATTGTTGCAAGTGGTCGTGGCATTGTCTCTCTTTGATCTGAGACTGATGATGTCTCCTGGGAGTCTTGTAACTTTCTGCAGATATTCTTGTTCATGTTGAAAGAATAAATGGGATCTTCCAATGGATGCTTTGATTCCCTGATACGACAAAAGAATTGCTTTGGACATTTAGCAGGCTCCACACTGCTTCTTGGCTTATTTTCTAGACTGTGCAGGGTCAGAAGCCTAAGTTGTTCACTCACTTTCTAACTAGTCTCCCTCCCCACTCACTTTCTAACTAGTGCTCTTGCTCTCAACAATCATTTTCAATGTAACAACCAGAGTGATCCTTAAAAATATAATTCCAATTATGTAATTTCCTTGCTCAACACACCCGAATAACTTCTTGTAGCAAATGCTCTGTTGCACTGCCCAGATACCCATCTTTAAGGATGAAGCTCTAATTTTTCCAGATGCTAGGACTGTTAACAACCTTCACCTAAGTCTTTCTTTAGGACCTGCCACTCTTGAAGAGAGTTGTCTCACACCATTCATGACAGCTCACATCATTGGCGATTGATGCAAATATGTAAGGCATGCAGTGAATTGGACATTCTAGCTTCCCAGTGGGAGAGACTGCATCACAGTTCAACTTCTTCCTCTGCCAAATCTTGCTTCCTTCACACTTCTGGAGATATAGATGCCTGAGATCCCTTCTCAGAAACCCCCTGCCCATACATTTCCACCTCAGTGTCTGTCCCGGGGAACTCAGCCCGCATCACTTCCATCTCACCCAAAAGAGCTGCTTCCTCCTCCCTCTCTCCTCTCCTTGAACTTTATTACAGCCACTTGGGTTTTTTCTGCTATTCCTCAAATATTCCAAGTTTGATCCTGCCTGAAGGTTTTGCACTTCTCTCTGCCTGAAACATTGATCCTTTCCAAGAACTCTTCAGGACTTGCCTCCTTGTCTCCATTCCAACACAACCCCTGAAGAAAGGCCTTCTCTTATGATCCCTTCCTTTTTTTCATATTACATATTACTTTTAATGACATTAAATTAACTGGGAAAATAGTGAGTTGGGAAGCAACTCACTTTTACAGATTATGATTCAGTTTCAACTACAGGTTGACTATGAATACAAGAGTTCAGCAAAACCAATGTATTCTCTGATAATCAATTGGCTCTATGGAATTAACAAAAATATATTGTACGTTTTGTTACTAATTATAGATGGTATACTGCAATGCTTCATATCAGTAAAATTGATGATGAGTATATGTGTCTGCATGTATATGTGTATGTATATGTGTATGTATGTATATGTGTATGTATACATGTATGTATATGTGTATGTGTATGTATATGCGTATGTATATGTATATGTGTATGTATGTATATGTGTATGTATATATGTATGTATATGTGTATGTGTATGTATGTATATGTGTATGTACATGTGTATGTGTATATGTATGTATGTATATGTGTATGTGTATGTATGTATATGTGTATGTATATGTGTGTGTATGTATGCATATGTGTATGTATATGTGTATGCATATGTGTATGCATATGTGTATGTATATGTATATGTGTATGTATGTATATGTGTATGTATATATGTATGTATATGTATATGTGTATGTATGTATATGTGTATGTATATGTGTATGTATATGTGTATGTGTATGTATGTATATATGTATGTATATGTGTATGTATAGGTGTATGCATATGTGTATGTATATGTATATGTGTATGTATGTATATGTGTATGTATATATGTATGCATATGTATATGTGTATGTATGTATATGTGTATGTATATGTGTATGTGTATGTATGTATATGTATATGTGTATGTGTATGTATGTATATATGTATGTATATGTGTATGTGTATGTATGTATATGTGTATGTATATGTGTATGTATATGTATATGTGTATGTATATGTGTATGTGTATATGTATGTATATGTATATGTACATGTGTATGTATATGTGTATGTATATATGTATGTATATGTGTATGTATGTATATGTGTATGTACATGTGTATGTATATATGTATGTATATGTGTATGTATGTATATGTGTATGTATATGTGTATGTGTATGTATGTATATGTGTATGTATATGTGTATGTGTATGTATGTATATATGTATGTATATGTGTATGTATATGTATATGTACATGTGTATGTATATGTGTATGTATATGTGTATGTATATGTGTATGTGTATATGTATGTATATGTGTATGTATATGTGTATGTATATATGTATGTATATGTGTATATGTATGTATATGTGTATGTATATGTGTATGTATATATGTATGTATATGTGTATGTATATGTGTATGTGTATATGTACATGTGTATGTATATGTATGTACTCCTCCCTAGCTAGACGCTTAACATGGACCATCAGCCTGACCTTTAGGGTAAGTGGATCCTGGTTTTCCTTTATAATTTAGTCACTTTTCAATTTTCCTCTTACGTAGATATGACCCAGGCATCTCAGAGCCTGGAGAAGTATCTGGCACGTTTAAAAGATCTTGCTGGAGTGGATCAATTTCTGAGGATTGCTAATTTTATAGAGCAACCAGCAGTGACGATGCAATTCTAAATCTTTCAATGAAATGTCAGAAGAAGTCAGGGAACATTTGTTTTCTTGTTTTTTTAACTTCTGTAAATCTAAATCTTTTTAGAATCAACAGAATATAATTTTGTTTAAAAAGCAACAATGATGATAAGAACTACCATTGACTGAGGGCTTGGGAAATGCATTTTTCATGTAGAATCTCTTAAGTACAATTCCTAAGAGTAGGTGATACAATAAAAAATGCAAAACACTTTTGATATGTACAAAAATTTATTTTATACTTTAGTAATTCAATTATAATGAAAATTATATTTAAATAATTTATTGTTTTTACCGTTAATTCACTTATTTATTAAATGTATATTGAACATTTTATAAAGCCACTGCCATGGGCACACTAGTCCCTGCCTTTAACAAACCTACAATGCAGTTGAGGAGGCAAGTCATGGGGCTCTGGAGCAGTGACACAGCCCCTGGGCCCCTCCTCGTGCATGGACATCCAATGTTCATCAAAATAATGCTGTGCAAACTCAGCATCAGGACACACATGGACCTTGGTGGCTCCTCCCCAGCCTCTCCTTTGAGTCATGAAGACTCCACTCAAACTGGCCTCCACCTAACACTTGCACACACAACCACGGGTGGATGATCGCATCTCCCCAGGCATCCGGAGGATGGTGTCTACTGCTCTAGAAACGGGAGCATGCCATGCAGGGCTCCTCTGGGGAAGTGCAGGCCGCGCTTAGGGGCCTGATCACATGTGCACTACTTGGCGGTCCCTGTCCCTCTCCTCCTTCTTCCTCACCACCCCCTACCTCTCTTCTGCAGCCGTGGACACGCAGTAGTAGGGGTTCCTTGCCAGCCACACTATGCAGCCAGGGGTCCCAGAGGAGAAGGCAGGGACAGTCTCTCTGCCAGCATCCCCGCGCCTGCTGACCTCTGACCTCCAGCCCCACTTTTTGTAGGGTTTCTCCTCTCCTGTGGCTGAATGGTGTGGTTTACCGACGCAGGTCCTGGTAGGCCTGAAACCCCAGGTTGGCAAATTTACACAGAAGTGGAGTCCTCGGCGTGAGTCCCTGGTGTCCTTTCTAAAGTGCACCCTGTTCTGTCAGCTCTGCCCCTTTACTCAGTTTGACTTCTTCAAAGAACTTATCAAGCTGACATTTTATTATATATTTATTTGTTTCTTATGTTTCCATTACGTGAATGCAAAGTCTATGACTTCAGTTATTTTCCTGCTCAGAGAGCAATGCCTGGCATGTAGTAAGCACTCAGTAAACAGTTCTGAATGGATGGAGGAATGACTGGATGAACTCATGAATGTCCCCCAGTGGATCCAACTCTCTGACACAAAACAATGGGGGTAAGAATGCATATCTGTTTTGCTCTCTGCTTTTCAGTCTTCATTTCTAACAGGGATTTTCACATTTATTTGTTATATGTGTTTTTCTTAGCTCTGCTCTCTGTTGGCTGTGTGACCCAAGCTAAGTTACTTTACCTCTGCATCGGGTCTCAGTTTTCTTATCCACAAAATGTAGATAGCAGGGCTGTTGCCAATGAAAGTGCCTAGAACAGTGCCTAGAATGTGGAAACTATTTTATTAAGTGATAACGAGTTATTTTCTGAATGATTACTATTATATTATTCAATTTAAAGTTAAAATTTAAATACTTAAAAGTATTCTTTTTTTTTTATCCAAAGGATTATAAATTGTTCTATTATAAGGACACATGCACACGAATGTTCATTGCAGCACTGTTTACAATAGCAAAGATTTGGAACCAACCCAAATGCCCATCGATGATAGACTGGACAGGGAAAATGTGGCACATATACACCATGGAATACTATGTAGCCATAAAAAAAGAGTTTGTGTCCTTTGTAGGAACATGGATGAACCTGGAAATCATCATTCTCAGCAAACTGATACAAGAACAGAAAACCAAACACCACATGTTCTCACTTATAGGCGGGAGTTGAACAATGAGAATACATGGACACAGGGAGGGGAGCATCACACACTCTGGGGTCTGTGGGGGTGCGTAATAGGGGAGGGACAGTGGGGGGTGGGGAGTTGGGGAGGGATAACATGGGGAGAAATGCTAGATATAGGTGATGGAGAGGAAGGCAGCAAACCACACTGCCATGTGTGTACCTATGCAACAATCTTACATGTTCTTCACGTGTACCCCCAAACCTAAAATGCAATAAAAAATAAATAAATTGATTATTTAATTAAAGAAATGTAATCTATCATAAATATATTTACTTAATGAAGTACTTTTGTATGACTCTTAGGTTGTTTCCAAGTTGCTTCACGGTCATAAATAATAATGTAATAATATCCTTGTAGATGAATTTTTTTCATATCTGTAATTATTTCCTCAGATCCATGCCTATAAGTAGAATTGTGGCTACAACACTACACACTTCTGTTAGTCAGGGTGTGCTATCTGCTGTAACAAATACACTAAGAGTGGATAATGGCTAAAATACAGTGAAAGTTGATTTCTTACTCAGATTTCAAAGGACGTATTGCCAATTGCTGTGCTCTAAGTTGTATTGAGCTCCGCCATCTTGAGAACATGGCCTTAAGGGTTATCACACTAATCTGCTTCAGGCCAGTGGAAAAAGGAACGTAGGTTGAGTGAGGAAGGCATATTCTGTATGCCCCTTGGCACAGAAAAGATGCTCCTCATATCCACTCTCATTCCACACTGAGAGCGAGGCACATGGCCTTGCAGAGATGTTGGGGAAGCTGGGGAAACCACTACTACCCTGGCTGGCTTAGCCACTCTACCCTGTGGTGAGGGGTAGCATGAATTGTTGGTGGACTCACAGCTGTCTCAGTCACAGCACATTTTTAATACTGTTGATAAATCATGTCAAATAATCATCAATCAACAAAAAATGATTACATCCATGTGGTACCCTAACAAGCCAAAATTCACATTTCTCAAAGCAGAGATGATGTAGTCAAATAAATATTTGTTAAAATTTGGAATAATTCTTTATGGTATTGCCCTCTTATTTGAAGTATACAAGTGTCAAACTATTACATCCTTATTTCTTTTAACGCTCTGAACGAAATTGAGAAATACACCCAAAAGTAAGGTGAGCATTGTAACATGGTAAACCCAGTGGTTTGAAGAGAGACTATGTATGGGCCCAAAGTCAAAAGAGTGCTTTCAACTACCTCCTCTCCTTCCATTCTCGACTTGGAGGCTTGTTCCTGAAGAGTTAAGTCTGAAGAGTGCCATTTGTGAGGGCACTGCCCTGAAAATGGCAGCCTATGTTGTACTCATTAAGTCCAGGAAAGCAGAAGCTGAAAGAAATGATTTTCATGTCTACCCAAGGAAGTTTGCTCTGCCTCCTGACCCAGGTGTACTCATCGGCTAGGAGCAGGGGTAACTGTTAATAAAAAGGTGGTGTACACCTTGAAGGGAGGACAGTATCCATAAGGAGATCCATCAGACCAGGCCAGGCATGAAGAAGGAAGGAATCTTGTGCCCAATTTTACCAATCAGATAAATCATTCCCCTTCCATTTGGAATAATGAGAACTTAGAGAAAGGGTTATAAAAATTTTTTAAATTGGGAGGCCATTAGGCTGGCACAGATCTGGCACTTTCAGTTCCTATGTAAGCAAGCTAAAGCCCAATGTAGACCGTGAAACAAAACTAGAGACTTTACCAATCACACACTGCTCACTGACCTCTAGTAGGTACTTTCCATCTTAACCAATCCAGTATTTTTTCATGTGTTTCTTAGACATGCAGCCTGTTAAAAGCTTGCTGCCATGCCACTGCAGTGGAAGTCTCTGAACCTCTTCCGATTCTGCATGTTGCCCGATTCATAAATCATTCTTTGTTCAAATAAACTGTTAAATGTGGTTTGTCTAATTTTTTTTTAAAGGCGTGGATGCTTCCTCTCTAATACCTTGTGAACAGGTGAAAATCCCATTTCTATGAGCTGAGATGGAGGTTGGCTCCCTGTTCTGCTCTCATTAATCCTTCTGGAAAAAGAATGGGCACTGTCTCAAGGCTCAGGCTCTCAGGAAATAGCAGATCTCACTTTCCCACATTGAATTGTTGAGAACTTAGTCATATGGCCACACACAGCTGAGAGGGAGGCTGCAATAATATACCTTAGCTGTTGCTTCAGGGAGGACTACTGAGTTCTTGTTTCTTGGATAAATAGAAATTAACACGAGTCTAAACACAAATTTTTCTCAGGCAAGTTTTAATAGGCTTGTGGCTTGAGCAAAGCAACAGAGCAGTGTAAGGGAAAGGGGTCCTGACTCCCCAAGGGGCTTGGCTCTGGTCGTTTTAAGGAAGGTAAGGTGGGAAAGGAGCGACATGCAGGCATGTAGAGGTAGATAACTTTTAGCACCTGTGCAGTTTGATAACATGTATTTTCATGGGTCTCATGTCTCATAGCATGCTAAATCTCCAACCCATGTGTGATTTTTGGTATTACAAAAATGGGATTATAATGAGGAAAAACTCGGTGAAAGGTCGGTGCTGGAGTTCATCCTGTTTTCAGTTGGCTAAATCTGATCTGCTTCTTATCGGGAATGCCAGTGTCTTGCTTCAGTAACCTCGGAAGATGGCCAGGTTCAGGGATGTTTGAGTCTTGCTTTAGCAACCTTGAGAGGCATTAGTGAAGGAGATAAATGGCTAGACTCCTCCTTTTATAGTTAGAAATGTAGCCTAGTCAGCAATGTTAGGAAGGGACAGCTTTCTGCTATGTGACTTGGGTCACCTTGGGAAGGGAAGCAGGTAGATGAGAAGAGAATATACCAGATGTATGAGGCCATGGAGTCTCGGTGACTGTGTCTCTTTGCTAGGACCGAGTGTCCTCTCTATACTATCTCAGCCACATGCTCAGAGGTGAGAACAGATTTTGGTGGATGCTCCTCTGCTTCATCCATCCCCCTGACCTCGATACCATCCTTACTCCTATCTCATTGATGTAACCTTCAGAGTTTCCCTTCAGCAAATTCTGCCCACTCAAGAGTGGCACTGTAGTGAGAAGAAAGAGAGCACTGCTCTTGAATCTTAGCGTAGCTTCAGTACCGCTTCATTGGGGACGGTATAAACCGGAGGGTGTTGCTGTGTGTTGTGTCCCTGTTGTACCTACTAGATTGGAAGGTGAGGACTGTGTTTGGCACGCCTGATAGTCCTTTCCTGTTTTTCTCTCTTTAACTCACAGTTGTGTGCTCTGGAAATGTTCAGTGCCTTAAGCATTCAGTCTCCTTACAGTTCATCTGTGGCCTGTTTGTCAGCTATGAAAATTCCAGGAAGAACTGAGCAGTGGTCGTTTACTTACTGGTGCATTCTAATGAATGCTTGGATGATGATTTAGGTGAAACCTATGGTAATTAAGAATTTACTAAAAGCCAGGCAGTCAATTCCAATCAGAATTCTTGGAATAACTAGGGAATTCTTGAGAAACTTTTAAACAAAAGAACAGTCTTTTCTTTCAAGTAGCTTAGAATCTAAGTCAAAGAGAGTGATCTATGAAAAGTGTGAAAAAATAGTCCGTTTTATAAATTATAAAGCACATGATCTGTCCCTCCCTGAAGGTCTCAAATAGGGCTAATTTGTTTGTACTTTTCGATTTAAACTGGGAACAATAGGCAGGAATAATTGTATGGCTTTGAGCATTTCAACCACTCACACAGATGTCTCCAAAGGTAAGATTTTATTTTGGGCAGAGGACAACTGAAAGATTTGTAAGCCTCAGGCTCATGTTTAGTAGGATAAGCTAAAAGTGCTGGATATATTTTAAACTGTGAAATAAACTTTTATGATTTTCATTTGGAACAGTCCCCCAAGCTTATTCCAAATATCTCCATCATGAAAATAAAATATTCATCTATTTTACTTTCTAAATGTAATTTCTTCTAAAAACATAAATCTCATACTCAGCACACTTTTCAAAGCTATTTAAAATGGTAAATCCTCTTACACATCAAACAATGCTCAGAGGCATATTGTCACTGACTGTCCCAATTACAACCTTATGCTTCATCAGTAAGAACCAAATTTATCCTATTTCTGCCAGAGAAAGGGTTGTGGTGAACTCATTCACAGATGCTGCTCATGAAACACTGGGTTAACTGTGACTTGTGCTGTGGGCATCTCCACTGTGTGTCTTCAGACTCCAGAGCTAATCTAAAGGCACAAACCAGGCTAGAGAAGGAGTCAGGGGCACAGTGAAAACAATCCCACGGAGCTCTGCTTCCCTTTAAGACCCAGAGTGACTGCTTTGTTCTGAAACTCAAGACCAGAAAATGCCTCTATCTGTGGTCATACTTGACATTGAGGCCATTGTCCGAATATTTTAAGAAACTGTGCCCATTGGGAAGAAGGAAAATTTTGGAGTGTATCAAAGGATAGATTAATGGAATGTATTTGACTTACAGTTTTCCAAATATTTAATGCAATTAGTGTTTCAAAAGATAGTTTGTTTGCAGACAAGAAAATTATTTGATATTTTTCCTGAATAATTAAATTATATTATACTTATATAGCATATAGCAATATATTGAATCTTTGGTTCCATTATCCAGGATTGCTTACTGAACTTTAGAAAATGAATTAGTATTGGACTATTAAAAATTTGAGCAATATTGCAGTCCTCCTTAACAAACTTTGGTAACTTTTCAAATGATAGTGTCATCTGTGCTATACATGTACTCAATTTTGAATTATTTATAGGGCGCTGATAATACATGAGAATTATGGAGATTTGCATAAGTCGAAGGACATAACATTACAATTGGTGACCATGTAATTCACTATTCAGTCTGGGATACTTTTGAGAGTGAAAGGGGATGTAGGAATAATTATACTGAGACAACAGACATACACTAAGACTGACCTGTTCCATCTGAAACAGGAGTCACCATTTACTCTTTGTGTCAAATTACTTTGTTTGCATGTATGAAATGACAGAGTTGGATTAGACTGTAAACTATAGCCCACAGGCCGAATCCAGCTTGATGCACTTTTTGTAAATAAAGTTTTATTGGAATATAGCCACATCCATTTGTTTGTATATTTTCTGTGGCTGCTTTTGCCCTATACTGGCAGAGGTGAGTCATTACAACAAAGACTGCTTGGCCCCCAAAAGCCAAAATATGTACTATCTGGCTCTTTACAGGAACAATTTTGCCTGTCCCTGGATTAGGTAATGT
The DNA here is from genome assembly GCF_030222135.1 of Aotus nancymaae. Taxonomy (NCBI): domain Eukaryota; kingdom Metazoa; phylum Chordata; class Mammalia; order Primates; family Aotidae; genus Aotus; species Aotus nancymaae. Next base: position 9,680,791 of record NW_026988450.1, on the reverse strand, counting down.
CTAAGAGCCCATGCAGCACTAACATTTTGTGATTCTTTATTATTCTTGTTGCTTTAACTCATATGCTGTTTGTTGAATAAAGAAATAGCTATATTTGGCAAATTTTATTTCAAGATTGCTAGAATGAGCCGTGGTGCAAAGCAGCTGTGAGATATGTAAGCCTAGAGATTAACCTGGTGAGGATTTGCTGATTTTTTTCTGGGAATCTGCGGCAAGGCACAGTGCATGGGAAGGTAGGTGTGGATCTGAGAGTTGGGGGTGAAACTCTCAGAGTCCTGGAAGGAGATAACTTAAACAACTGGGCTCAGAAGGATCCCATGATCTTAAGGGGTCTGACATGTCCTAGGGCCACTAGGTTATCTGGCAGTCATTCATCAAACTTAGTCTCTTATCAGGACATGTCAATTAAAAAATCTTATATGTCATGAAAACACATGGACACAGGGAAAGGAACAACACACACTGGGACCTGTCAGGGGGTCAGGGTAGGGAGAACATCAGGGTAAATAGCTAATGCATGTTGGGCTTAATACCTTAATACCTAGGTGATGGGGTGACAGGTGCAGCAAACCACCATGGCACACGTTTACCTGTGTAACAAACCTGCATGTCCTGAACATGTATCCCAGAATCTCAAATTAAATTAAAAAAAAAAACAAGACTAAAAAGATCCTATATGTCATGCTTACTGATTTAAATTTAAAAACATTTTTTAGTTCTAAAACTTTGTGTTTAAGTTGTAATCTTCTGAATGCCCTTAAATAATGGGATTCTTTTTAAAAGTCTGAGTCTTGAAGAACTCAGTGTCACAGAGGTAGGTTTGTATTTGTGTCAGTAGTAGATCATGTAGATTCTTGTAAAGGCTTTGGCTTTACTCTGAGTGAGATGGGGAGCTACTACATGGGTTTGTATGGAGAAGTAACACATCCGACTTGTGTTTTAAAATGCTAGACACAGCCATTATGTGGCAACCAGAAAGAATGGAATCAAGATCAGAAGCAGGTTAAGGAAGGAAGTTATTCAAGAAGCCAGGTGAGAGATGATATCAAACTGGACGAGGGAAGCAGCAGCTGAGATGATAAGAGCAGGTGCATCCCAGGTATTTTTTTGGAGGTTAATTTGATAGGTGCAGAGTGATGTGGGGGTGTAAGTGCAGAGATGAATCAAAGATGACTCCAAGGCTGTGGGCCCGAGCAACTTTTTCCATAGGACTGGTATTTACTGAGATGAATAGGATTGCAGGTGCCCTCCATGTTTAAAGGAAAGAAACATCAGAACCTCTGTTTTGGAAATGTCAGGTGTAAGATGCCTACTGGACATCTAAATATTGGAGATGTTGAGAAAATAATTGGATATATGAGTTCACGTTTCAGGATAGAAGTCTGACTGACCTGGAATGAATGTATTCCAGTTGAATGAATATGGAATGAATATATATTCATTCCAGGTCAGTCAGACTTCTAACCTGATATATATAAAATTATATATATTTCAGTATATATATATATATATTTCAAGATAGAATGAATGCACATGTGTATAACACAAGGAATCAGCATAAATGATGTTTACAAGCGTGAGACTAGAGATCACAAGAAAAGTAAGTATAGGTAGAAGTCAGAGACCTAAGCCCTCAAGGCAGAATCCAGAAAAGGTGTTTAATGCACAGTGGCTGGTGAGGGAGGAGGAACATCAGGCATTACGGAAGCTAGGGAAGAACTGTTATCAGAAGGAAGCTGTGATCTGCCTCAAATGCTACTGATGGGTCAAGTAGTGTGAAAACTGGGAATTGGCCACTGGAAGTCACAGCTGTGAAGTCACTGATGATGACAAGAGCAGTTTCGGTGACACAGTATGGATGGAAGTTGGGTGTCTGTTTAAGACAGAATTGAAGGAGAGGAATGCAAGTCTTTGGGAGTAGACAATTCTTTTGTCTCTCTAGTCCAAGACCACTAAGAAACACTACAGCTGAGCAAGTTGGGTTCATTGCTCGGTGAAAGGGGAAAGATGACACATCAAGCAGAACAGTGTCATCTCAGGAAGAGATGGGGAATTGGGGAAGGTTTGTAGAAGAGAATCTTTGTTCTGGATTGGAAGCTGTCCAGAAGCAGGGGTAACTCTGTGACTAAACATCTTAAATCTTAACAATAGGGCAGGAAGACTAGAGTGAGGTCAAAGCTATAATTAGTAAAGAGGTAACAGTCACTCATATTAGGAGGGAAGGTGTTTGGTAGTTTTGTGGTTTGCACAGTGACCTTGTTATTTTTTATCTGTGCTTAGACAAATTGTGAATTGGTCTTGTTTTTTGATTCACTTCGTCATGGTCACAGAGTGGCCTTGTCTGATGTGATGTTCTGTGACATTGTTTATGTTCAAAGGGGGAACAGCAAGGTCTAGCTGTGAGTGATGGTTAGTGGACCATTACTGAGCAAGGGCTCAGAGGAACTCAGCAGGAAGGTTTGAAAATAACTGAATGTTATTGTGATCCTTTTCTTGCAAAAAAAATTGCTCATGCTTGGTTTTGTTTTGCTTTCTGTGTCACCTTTTCAACTGTTTGGCTTCATGTTTGCAGAATTAACATTTACTGAGCACATGGCTTTGCAAGTTTCATAAATTGAGCAGAAGAAAGCTGTATGTGAAATTGTAGCAATACTCTATGTATTCTACATCAGGCTCATTAGCTTTCTTTGGTCATAGAAGAAAAGATATTCACTTCAAATTGATCAATAAAGCAGCTGAGAATATTTACACAAATATATCAATGTCCAAAATCTTTGGTTGTGTGCTCTTGTAAAACCCTGTTTTCCACTTTCTTCTTGATGGCATTTCTTACTTGTGAGAGATATGCTACATTTCCTGTATAAGTTGTAAGCAAAGACACTTAGGCTGTGGGTTAGTATCTGTTAGCAGTACTAAATGTTATTGAATATCGAATAGTTTCTTAAAATGGTTTTTATTGATTTAACTGGTGATACTATCACATTAATAATACTTCTGGACAATAGAAACAGTTTTATTAATATATTTTTATGCATTTAGTGAGAGAATGCAAAAACTATATTCAAAAAACAAAAAAGTATAAATTGCATAAAATTAATTTCATGGAAGACTTAATTTTGTGTCTCACAGTTTAAGAGATTTTTCTCCAGCAGTTTTCTGGTTGGTTGAACCAAAATCAGTTACCATAACAACTGTGGTTATTACCACCCATATAGTGGTGGTACTGATATAATGGTACAATGAACAACATGTTCATCGTACAAAAATGAAAAATTCAAATGTGAAAACAAAGCATCCTTCATACTTTGTTTGAAGTACAAACAAATCTGGTTGCCAGATACCCTAGTGGCCCTAGGACTTGTCAGAACCCTTGAGATCATGGGATCCTTCTGAGTTCAGTTGTTTAAGTTATCTTCTTCCAACAGTCTGAGAGTTCCACCTCCATACTTCACACTTCAAAGGCTCCTCTTCCAGCCATTCAGGACCCATTTCTAGATACATCTGTGGTTATCAGCTTCTTTCATAGCATTCAGAGATATTCAATGCTGCTACAAGCATTTACAAATGTATTCCTTTTACTTTACACAAATGGTCTGTGCTTGTACTTTGGGGGATTTTTCCATTACAACATATAGAGCTATCTCATTCTTTTAGGCAGTTAGCAGTGATCAATTTTACAAATATATAAAAGTTATTTTAATAATCCCCTGTTGCTGGACATTTAGATAATTTTCAACCTTTTCCTATTACAAATGATTCTTCATTGAATAATCTTATACATATACTGCATATCCGAGCGACAAATCTCCCGAGGTAAAATTTCTGAGTTAAAGGTCATTAATGTTTTAAAAATTAGTAACTATTATCAAAGTTGTAAGTCTAGAAGTTGTATCAATTGCCAATCCCACTAACAGAGCATGAGAATACCTGCTTCCCGTACTACTACCTAAGTGCTATATGAACAAACATTTTGGTTATTGCCAATCTGTTGAAAGAAAAACATCAGTCTAATGTTATTTTTCTTTTGGATTTCTAGGCTTTTTCTTCTTGCTGTAAAACTGAATTGCTATATTAGATATTGAGACGGTTTGACTCTGTGTCTCCACTCAAATCTTATCTTGTAGCTCCCATAATTCCCACATGTTGTGGGATGACTGAATCATGGGGGTGGCCCTTTCCAGTGCTGTTCTAATGATAGCGAATGGGTCTCACAAGGATCTGATGGTTCTGAAAACGGGAATTTCTCCACACAAACTCTCTTTTTGCCTGCTGACATCCACGTAAGATGTGATTCGCTCTTCCTCGCCTTCTGCCATGAATGTGAGGCCTGCCCAGCCATTGAACTGTAAGTCCAATAAACCTCTTTCTTTTCTAAATTGTCCAGTCTCATGTATATCTTTATGAGTGGCATGAAAATGGATCAATACAGTAAATTGGTACCAGGATTGGGGCATTGCTGAAGATACCCAAAAATGTGGAAGTAACTTTGGAACTGGGTAACAGACAGAGGTTGGAACAGTTTGGCAGACTCAGAAGAATACAGAAAAATGTGGAAAAATTTGGAATTCACTAGAGACCTGTTGAACAGCTTTGACAAAAATGCTGATAGTGATATGAACAATAAGGTGAGGTGGTCTCAGACAGAGATGAGGAACTTGTTGGGAACTGGATTAAAGGTGACTCTTGTTATGTTTTAGCAAAGAGACTGGCGGCATTTTCCCTCTGCCCTAGAGATTTGTGGAGCTTTGAACTCGAGAGAGATGGTTTAGGGTATCTGGTGGAAGAAATTTCTAAACCACAAAGCATTCAAGAGATGACTTGGGTGATGTTAAAAAGCATTCAGTTTTATAAGGGAAGCAGAGTTTAAAAGTTTGGAAAATTTGCAGCCTAACAATGTGGTAGATAAGAAAATCCCATTTGCCGAGGAGAATTTCAAGCCAGCTGCAGAAATTTGGAAAAGTAATGAGGAGCCAAATGTTAATACCCAAGACAATGGGGAAAAATGTTTCCAGAGCATGTCAGAGGTCTTCACAGCAACACTTCTCATCACAGGTCTGGAGTCCTAGAAGGAAAAAGTGGTTTTGTGGGCCAGGCCCAGGTTTCCCATGCTGTGTGCAGCCTAGGGACTCGAGGCTCTGCATCCCAGCTGCTCCAGCTATGGCTGAAAGGGGCCAACATAGAGCTTGGGCCATAGCTTCAGAGTGTGCAAGTTCCAGACCTTGGCAGCTTCCATGTGGTTTAAGCTTTAAGCCTGCAACTGCAAAGAAGTCAAGAATTGAGGTTTAGGAACCTCCACCCAGATTTCAGAAGTTGTATGGAAACAACTGGATGTCCAAGCAGAAGTTTGCTGCAGAGGTGTGGCCCTAATGGAGACCCTCAGCTAGGGCAGTGCAGAAGGGAAATGTGAGTTGGGAGTCCCCACACAGAATCCCTACTGGGGCACCACCTAGTGGAGCTGTGAGAAGAGGGCCACTGTTCTCCAGATGCCAGAATGGTAGATCCACTGACAGCTTATGCCGTGGACACTCCACATCAGTTCATGAGGTCAGCCAGGAAGGAGGCTTTACCCTGCAAAGCCACAGAGGTGGAGCTGCCCAAGACCATGGGAACCCACCTATGCATCATTGTAACCTGGATGTGAGGCATGGAGTCAAAGAAGATCATTTTGGAGCTTTAAGATTTGACTGCCCCACTGGATTTCAGACTTGCATGGGGCCTGTAGCCCATTCGTCATTTTAGTTGAGTTTCTCCTATTCAAACTCATGGTAAGTTTTTTGTTGTTGTTCAGTTCTTCTCTTTCTTCTTTTAGTTGTGTTTCAGAATATTTTCATATGGATTTTGTACAAATCTTGTTAAGCACATCCCTATTCCTGTTGTGTTGGAGCCTTTTTTCTGTTAAATTTTCTTGTTGTTGTTTTTATATATGATAGCTGTTTATTTCCATGTACTAATTTTGTACCCTGATACCTTACTAAACTTTATTGTTTGTAATAATTAAGTTATTCTCAAATATTTTCTAATTATACAATTATATCATCTATGAATAATGATCATTTATTTACTCTTTTCTAGTTTTTATATGTATTAATTGCTTTCTTTTTTGATTGCTTTGGCTGCTACTTACCAGCCTGTTAAATAATAGTGGCAGGAGTAGACGTCCTAGTTATGTTTCCCCTTAAGGGAAATGTATTCACTATTCTTCAAAAGGCATTTCATAGGTGTGCATGTGTGGGTGTGTATATACATGCGTATATCTATTTCAAGTAAACACTTACTTATATTTACCTTATTAGGATTTTTTTTTAAAAAAGCATATTTAACATTTAGGGATGTTAAATTTAATAAAATGTTTTTACAGCCTGCATCTATCAAGTTTATTTATTTATTATTTTTTTTAATGAGACATAGTCCCAGTCTGTCACCCAGACTGGAGTGCAGTGGCATGATCTTGGCGCACCGCAACCTCTGCCTCCTGATTCTCCCACAATTCTACCATCGCAGCCTCCCAAGTAGCTAAGATTACAAGCGTGTGCCACCCTGCCTAGCTAATTTCTGTTTTTTGGTAGAGACACGGTTTCACCATGTTGGCCAGGCTGGTCTCAAACTCAAACTCCTGGCCTCAAGTGATCCTCTTGCCTTGGCCTTCTCAAATGCTGGGATTCTAGGAGTGAGTAACTGCACCTAGCTCGAGTTTATTCTTAATAAAAATAATCTGGGTTTTAGTAGCATAAACTCCACTTAATCAGATGCAATTTTCTTTTATTTGTAAGCATGGAATCTATTTGTTGAATGCATTTTATAAGATCTTTTTCATGAACATTTATAAATGAGATTAATCTCTAGATTTATTTTCTGTTGTGGTTTTTATGGGTATCAAGATTTAAGAACATTTTTTGCTTAAAACAATTGGGAAGGTCTTCTTTATGCTATATGCAGGAACAATTTAAAATCACATTAGAATTATCTGGCGAGTTTGCAGAATTCCCCTATGAACACACCTGTGCCTGGTGTTTTTTAATGGAAAGAAACCTCTGGATAATTTCCTTTATTTCTTCTATGAAAAATGATGTATTTATATTTTTGCTATATATCCTGAGATCAGTGTTAGTAAATTATCTTCTCCCAGAAAAGTATTCATTCTGAGTCTAGAGTTTTTTTTTTTTTTTTTTTGTAATTGACATTTGGTTTTATTGTATTATTAGCAAGTATACTTAAAATGAAAAAGGAATTCTCTTTTCAGCAGATGTATTAATTAGAGCTATATGATCATGTTATTTAAGTTTTTTAATGTCTTTGGTTTTATCTATCTGATAAAAATTAAAATCAATGGAATTGATTAAAGACTCCTACTAGTAATTTTTTCAGCTATTTTCCATGCATTTTATATGTTCCATTAATCTTATTGCTGTGTTGTCTGGCAAATAGGTACTCATAATCATTTGATCTTTGTTGTGGGCTCTATGTTTTATCAAGTTAAATAGTATTTTAATTTGGTTGTTGTGTGAGTAAGTTTGGGGTTTTTCTATTCTGCTCTCTATAATTTTAATACTACTGCCAATATTATGACCTTTTAATTATTATAACTTGAAAATAACATCTGGCAGAACAGTTCCCACCCTACCCTACCCATGTCAATAATTTTCTTTGATTTGAAAATTTCTTCTTTTTGGCCATAAGCTCTTCAATGTAACTTTTGTATATATGAATGCTTTGGGATTAACTGATAGCTTTACAATATTTGGTATTCTTGTGTATGAATATAGATAATCTTTTTCTTTGTTAAGTCTTCTTTAATGTCTTTCAGTAACATTTTCTAACTTTCTCTGTGTAGGTCTAGAGCATTTTTTCTTAGGTATAGTCCTAGGTATTTTGTAGATATTCTTGCTATAATAAATAGTATCTTTCAAAATCATGTTTTCTAATTCATTATTGCTAATATGTAGAAATAGAATTGACTCTCTCTTTTTTTTTTTTTTTTGAGTACCAATAAGTCTTTATTTATTCATTGCATTTTTCCAGGGAAAGGAGAAGGGAAGGGAAGAGTCAGCATGTGTTAATAAATGATTAGAAAATGGGAAAGGAAATACCCAGCACAACAAAATCAACCATCAAATAAACACACACCAGTGATGGGGTCACCAAAGCCCAAAGGGGCTCAGTCTCCTGCAGTTCAGGAATGAGGGAAAGGGATCCGGGAAAGAACAGACAGGTACAGGCTTTCATACCCTCCCTCCCAATAAATTCAAGATTTTTACACAAAGCTTTGGTTTCTAGCAGTAGACATGGAGTTACATTCCTTCGTCTCCTATTAAACATTCTTGTGGCCACTTTGACATAAGTTTCTAGCATCTGCATAAAAGTTTCTGAGTGACTTGGGTATACATTCGTATTCCCTTTCTTGGCTTCCTGACACCACTTTCTACACGGAAGGCCCCCAATTGCATCTCTCTACTTGAGGATTAAAAATTAAGTAGGTTTGGCCGGGCGCAGTGACTCACGCCTGTAATCCCAGCACTTTGAGAGGCCGAGGCGGGTGGATCATGAGGTCAAGAGATCGAGACCATCCTGGTCAACATGGTGAAACCCCGTCTCTACTAAAAATACAAAAAATTAGCTGGGCATGGTGGTGCGTGCCTGTAATCCCAGCTACTCAGGAGGCTGAGGCAGGAGAATTGCTTGAACCCAGGAGGCGGAGGTTGCGGTGAGCCGAGATCGCGCCATTGCACTCCGGCCTGGGTAACAAGAGCGAAACTCCGTCTCAAAAAAAAAAAAAAAAGTAGGTTTGATCCATCCAAAATACAGCACTGCCTTTTTTTGTTTTCTGAGACAGAGTCTTGCTCTGTAGCCCGGGCTGGAGGGGCATGATCTCCGCTTACTGCAACCTCTGCCTTCAGGGTTCACGCGATTCCCCTGCCTCAGCCTCCCAAGTAGCTGGGACTAGAGGCACACGCCACCATGTATGACTAATTTTTTGTATTTTAGTAGAGACAGGGTTTCACTGTGTTGGCCAGGATGGTCTCGAACTCCTGACCTCGTGATCCACCCACCTCGGCCTCCCAAAGTCCTGGGATTAAAGGCGTGAGGCACTGCGCCGGCCTACAGTAGTGTCTTAAGTATTTGGAACGAATACATCAAGAAATGGTCGGCCAGGCACAGTGGCTCAACAAAAGAAACGGTAATGATCTTGATTTAGGAAGTTGGGAACAAGGAATGGAGGATTCTTAGCTTCTTCCGGATTTTTGCATACATTGTTTAAGAGTTGTGGAGACACTCCAAACATTAAATGTGTATGTGTGTGGGTGTGTAGGTTTTCTTTTGGGGGTGAACAGAAAAGAGGGCAGGGTAGAAGACACATTTTTAGGACAGAAGGTCTGGTCTGATTGGTAATAGGGAAAGAGGAATACAAAAGAAAGGATGGTTCAAAATCCCCACTTTATCCCCACTTTAAGGAGAGGACCCCCCCAAACTAATGTTTCAGATCTTTTTGCCTGGTGTAGAACCTTCTGTCAAAGATGCTTTGGCTATTTTTCTTTCAATACAAAAAGAAGTTTGTAAACAAAACCCCAAAGAACAGGGAGAAAGACCAATATATTATATTTACATAAACTAGGCCACCTGGCAATCACCAAATTAGTGAAGTCCTACAAAGCCCAGACAAATACAGTAACTAGACGCGGGGGGAATTTAGGGGAGGCAAGAACCCAGGATCAGACACACACCACCCGCTGCATTCTATTGCATTTGTCCCGTTTCAACACAGTGAGGTAGGTTTGTGGTGATCTCACAGCATGTAAACGAAACCTCCTTTTTCTCCTTTAGCTACCATGACAGTATGTTTTTTTATTCATAAATTAGCTTTTATTAAAGTTCATTTGTTAAAAAGTTTACATTACATATTAGAATTAATTGTTTGCTCAGCTTCCAAATTACTTGGAGAAAGAAGTATACTCATTATTTCCTATGGACTCACAAAATCAGTACTGTATTTTAGCTTCATCAATTTCATTTTATTTTATCTAGCCTTTAAAAAAATGATTATCTTTCTATTTGCCCTAGGATAATTTTCTAAAATATGGTATCCCAAAATTGGGATACATCTTTCTTACTCATTTGGAATTTAAACTGTGAACTGGGCTGCCATCTTAAAACAAAATGGTAGCCAATAAAAATTTTCAAATGAATATATGATCTATTTATGACACTGAATGAGGACTATAATTCACAGAACCATTAGTAATGGCAGCAAGGGAAATAACAGGGCTAATTCACACAAGCGTGCAATGAAATTCTATGGTGAACTTCTCATTACTTTGAGCATTAGAGTCCTTTGAAAGTTACATTAACTTTTTGGGATAAGGGTGATTAATTTGCTACAATTCTAACTAAGATTAGTGGCTTTCACCTTCTCTGCCAATAAGAGTTGAATAGATTTTTATATTACTTTAGAAGACCAAGCCCAAAATCTTTTTTTTTTTTTGTTCTGAGATGGAGTCTTGCTCTGTCACCAGGCTGGAGTGCAGTGGCACAATCCCGGCTCACTGAAACCTCTGCCTCCCAGGTTCAAGCAATTCTCCTGCCTCAGCCTCCAGAGTAGCTGGGATCACAGGTGCCCACCACCATGCCCAGCTAATCTTTGTATTTCCAGTAGAGACAGAGTTTCACCATGTTGGCCAGGATGGTCTCGATCTCTTGACTTTGTGATCTGCCCACCTCGGCCTCCCAAAGTGCTGGGATTATAGGCGTGAGTCACCGTAACATACCTGGCCCCCAAATTCTTGTAATTTCTCACCCATCTTAAAACATGAGAAAACATAGTAAATGCTAAAGGCACTTGTAAAAGTAGAAAAACAATTTTATAATCCTATAATGATAAGTTTTAACATGATAGGTGTATTTTGCTACAAAACAACAATAGAATTTCATGTTAACATGATTGAGATACTGTTCCAAGAGTCCTTTCAAGTTGTTGCCAAAAAATTTGCTTGAGGTCAGGTGCTGTGGCTCAAGCCTGTAATCCCAGCAATTTGGGAAGCTAAGGTTGCAGGATTGCTTGAACCCAGAAGTTCAAGACCAGCCTGGGTAACATAGTGAGACCACTATCGCTACAAAAAATAAAAACATCAGCCAGGTGTGGTGGCATAGGCCTGTAGTCTCAGCTACTTGGGAGCCTGAGGCAGGAGGAGCACTTGAGCCCTAGAGGTCAAGGTTGCTGTAAGCCGTGATCACACCACTGCACTCCAGCCTGGGTGACAGAGAGACCTTGTCTCAAAAAAAAAAAAAAAAAAGTTTGTATTGATAGCTGAATTTTCCATACATTATATATTTTTAAGTCATTCAGCCACTAACAGTCCTTAAGCACTACAAGTTACAAAAAGAGATGAAATCAGCTGATTTTCTTGGGAGATATCACTTCTGTTTCTTTGGACATGTCCAGTGACCATGACACTATTAATCACTACTGCAGCAGGGCAGGGCCCGGGCCCCAGGTACCACAAAGCCCCCACTCATGTGTCTTCCTGGAACCCAAGAATTTTGAAAGGGTAAGGATTTTAGACCTTACTTCATATAGCCATTCTTCGACAGCACAGGATTAAGTATAGGGTCTTAAAACTTTTCCTTATCAACTCCGGTTTTATGAACACAGACACCCCGTTGTGCATGGTAGGCCTAGTCTAATCTGGTGAAGAATGGATCTGGGATGTAAAGCATGTCCTGTGCCCTAGGATTAGATAACCCTCACCAAATCTTGGCTTTCTCTCTGGGCCTTTCAGCTGGCCCAGCCTCTCCTAGCCTCTCTGCAACACCATTTCCTGTTTAGACTAATTTCCAATCTTCCAGTAGGAGGCAATCAAGTCATAGGGCAACTCAGTTAAAACCTAGTCTCCCATAAAACATTTTCAAGGCAGAGGGGGTTTCAAGAGGACACTGTGGCAGAAAAGCCAGCTTTGGCAAAAATGAGGTCGTTCAATAGGCTGTACACTCCAAACAGTTGCTCTCCACGGTGGCAAAAACAACAAAATGTATTCCTGCTGTGCAGACCTGAAGCTGCTGCTGACTTATCCCTGAGATGGCTCATGTACCAGAGAACACAGTGCAGGAAATGAGGGCCTTAGATTAACATATACAAAAATACAAAACCAGAATATTTATATTAAGGAAAAAACGTTAAAATGTACAAGATATGTCATTTGCACACAGCTAGTGCAGTCGGAATCCTGGAGAAAGTGGGTCCCAAGGTGCAGTGTCCAAGGGATCAAATAAATAAAATCACATTGGCCCAGAATGGGGCGGGGGTGAGCGCAGGAGCAGCAGGTCTGCAGCTGTTCCCCCAAACACCCCTTTTGCCATCATCACTACGCATTGCTTGGGACAGTTGCTGGCACCCTACCCCAAAGTGGGTATGAGGATACAAGATGTGAAAAAAAGAACACTGCCTTATTCCAGAGAGATTCCCTTCTGCAGAATGTAGTGGCTTGGCTCCATGAATCTGGTCTTATACTTAATCATTTCACTCTGGCATGGGAATTATTAGTATATATCCTCTTTAAAAAGGAAAACGTCTTCCCTATCCCGGCCACTTTCAAAAGCTGGAAATTCTGGGGATGGAGCTTCAGATAAAGCATACAGGTTGTAGGGAGATTCCCCCCTCCTGGTCGCCCCCAGAGCCCTCACTTGCATTTGGACAAAGCATGTTGGAGTTCTTTTGACTCACTCTTTCCCCCCACCTAGAGAGAAGAAAGGGTGTCGGTGCAAACCCCAGCCTGAGATACATGGCAGTGCCAACTAGCCCCAATGCACCCTATTTCCACTTTCTCCACTTAGCCTGCTCCTTGAAACTTCCTGATAGCAAAAGAATAGCTTCCACCCATTGGGGCTCAGTTCTGGTTTTCCAGGAGCAGGGCAGGGCTGGGCTGTGGATTTCTTCTTCCTTCTGAAAGTAGGCCGGCTTTCCCTGTGCGCTAAGAGCCTGCTGGGCCTTCAGTGGACACGAGGCTACCATATGGCTGATGTTCTGGCAGAAGTGGCACTTCTTGGGCTGGGGTGGCAGCTTGCATTCCTTGGCATGGCGGTCTAGACCTCCGCAGTTGTAGCACCTGTCTCTTTTTTTGATTTGCGCTTCTGGACGTTCTTCCCCTTTGGCCGCCTCTCACTCCCAATACAGAGCACCCCACCAGGTCCAGTGACACGGATGGATTCCAGACTCTTGGTTGACTTCTTAAAGGTGAACTCCACTGCCTCACCCTCTTCAAGCTCCAGAAGTCCTCCACGTGCAGCTTACTCTGGTGCACAAAGACGGCCCGAGGGGTCGAGCGCAACCCCGGCGCGGGCGGTCATGGACGGGAAGCCAAACCCTCACGTTGAACCATTTACAGATGCCTGCACCGTGCAGCAGCCGAGGCTCTTCTGCTGCCTGGGTCGCGTCCTCTGGCGCCTCCTAGGGCGCCTCTTCCGCCGCCTTGGCGCAGTCACCTGCAAACTGCTGGTTGGACACGGAGCCCATGGTCGTCGGCCCCACGGAGCCCGGGGCCCTCGTCGGGCAGCTGCTGGCCCCAGAGAAGTCTGAAGGCAAAAAAAAAAAGAAAAAAAAAAAAGCCATAATTGACTCTTACACTGGCTTTTAATTTTTCCACTTTGCAGAGCTCTCCTCGTATTTCTAAAGAACCGTGATATCCACAAATAATTACATTTTATCCACAAATAATTACATTTTTATTCCCTCTTCTAGACCGTATGCCTTTTCCCCCTGTTTCTTGGCTTTGTGCTGGCTAGAACCTCTACTTCAAGCGGACTAGGAGTTATGTCAGTAGACATTTTTGTTGTATTCCTGATTTTAAGAGTTTGCTTATAATGTTTTCTCATTTAAGATGGTAACGCTAAGTTTTTAAAATAAATATACTTTATCAGCTTAACACGCTCTCTTCTTAAACATTTTAGTTATGAATTAGTGTCAAATGCTTTCTTTCTGTCCAACTCATTTTTAAAATGTGCCTTATAGACAATGATGAAATTAGTATATTTCAACTAAATCTTTCTTGATTTCTCTGGCACTGATTTTTAGTTGATGTTATTTTTTAATGTTTGTCTGTGTTTTAAAATAAACTTATCTTACTTTTAGCTTAGTCTTTTTATTTATCTCTTTTGAACTTCTTATATTAAAGATGAGAGTCTGTATGCTTATACTACCTTCCGTGTTCTCTCCATTCTTTTCCTGAATAAATTTTTATTTGTATTTATTCATCATCAGTCTTTCAACAGTCACATTTTGTAACTATAATCTTTTGATTTATTTCAGTATTCAGATAATACTTACCTCATATTACAGTTAAATAATCACATTCATTTCCTTTCCATCGTCTCTACTTTCATTTTTTAGTTGGCTGAAATATATCCTCTAGTATTTTTTTGAGAAGGGCCCTTCGCAACTATGTTACCTCTTACTTTTATCTTTAAATAAGTGTTCGGCTGGCTGTAAAATTCTTGGTTTAAAGTTTTTTTCCCTTAAGATAAAGTTCGTTTATCATAGTTTGAAAATGTAACAGATATTATTCTGGAGAAATCTAAGGGTAGATATTATTCTGGAGAAATCTAAGGGTCGCCATGATTTTTGCAATTACAGGTGTGAAATAGTGTTTCTGCCTAGCAGATCAAAAGATTTTTTAATTCTTTTCTTATTCTTTATCCCTAACATTTTATTTTGAAACATTTCAAAACTATGCACAAACTGTAAGAATAGCACAATGAATATCCATATATCCCTCAGTTAGACTCTCCAATTTTTAATATTTTGTCACATTTACTGTATTGTTTTTGCTGTTTATATATAGTGTCCATACATGCACTTTTTTGATTGAATCATTTGAAAGAAAATCAAAGAAAACTATACAAATAAGTACTTCAATATATACCTACTAAAAATAAGGATACTCTACATAATCACAAGACCAATATAACGTTCAAGAAATTTAACATTAATGCCAAAATATTTTCTAATAAACGACTACTTTATTTGTAAACATCTGTCAGGAAAGACATTTCAGATGCCTACTCTGTAATCTATCTTCGTGTTTAGAAACAACTTCTTTTAAGACAGTGAGGCTTTGTATTTTAAGATTCTGTTTTAAGACAATGAAGCTTCATATTTTAAGTCAAAAAAATGATGCTCATTGAAAAATCTGATGCCGCCTTATCTCCTGAAAAATGTCTCTGTGGGAAATGTCACACTCAGGACTTCATATAAATTTAAAAGGCCCACAAAACCCCTGAGTCCATGTGTGAAAACGCCTCTGGGGAGGAGAAGGGCCATGAACTCTCGCTGAAGTTTTCTTAATGCCCCACCTAAATTCTTGCTTTTTCTGTGTCTACCATTTCAAGATCATAGTACTCAGAAAAGATGGAAAGAAATTAGTCTAAATCCACCAACATTTTGTTCTCATGCTTGTTGCAAGGAATGTGGAATTTCTGCTGCTGCTGTTCCTTCTTTTCTTCTCCCCCTCCTGGCTTCTGCTTCTATTCCTTTCCCTTCCCTCTCCTTTTTCCGATTTCTCTCTCCCTCCTTCTTTTCCCCTCCTTTCTTTCCCCTCCTGCTCCTCCTCACTTTTCTTTTTCTCCTTTATATAATTAATATATGATTATACATAGTAAAATGCACAGATTTAAAAACTGTATAATTTGATGAGTTAACAAACATACACAAATAAGACCGCCAACTCAGTGTAGAGATGCAATATGTCCATGATTTTAGAAAATAGAATCCGTTTCTCACCTCTCCAGAGGCAACCACTGCATTCATTTCTGCTCTTAGAGATTATGTTTTTGTTTTATCAAAATTCAGATAAATGGAATAATAGCATATGAACTCTTTTTTGTCTGGCTTCTTTAGCTTAACACAATATTTCTGAGACTCATTTATGTTGTTATAAATATCAGAATGTCAATTCTTTTTATTGCTGGATAGTATTCCATTGTGTTAATAAAACACAATATGTTTAACCATTCTCCTGCTGAGAATTTGAGTTGTTTCCAGTATTTTCATAGCTAATATTAATTAAGTTGCATTGAACTTCTTGTGTAAATCTTTTTTTGTGTGAATACGTATTTTTATTTTGGGTGAGTAAATATCTAGGAGTGGAATTGCTGAATTATAAGATAGGTATATTTAATTCTACAAGAAACTGCCTAAAATGTTTTTCAAATACTATTTATTTGTTTTCAAATACTATTTATTTATAAATGGTTTTCAAATACTATTTATTTGACAAACATTTTAGGCAGTTTCTTATAGAATTGTAAGAAATGTATTATATTTCCTGTGTCTCTGCTTCCTCTTCACCATTTGCTATTACAAATCTTTTAACTTTAGCCAGTCTAGTAGGTGTGTAGTGTTATTTCCTTTTGGTTTAAACTTTGATTTCTTTTAGGACTAACAAAGTTGAGTGACATTTTATATGTTTATTTTGCATTTATGTTATTTACTGAATTGTCTATTCCAGTCTTTTGCTCATTTTTATTAATCTTTTTGTATTTTATTATTAATTTTTATGTTATTTATATATTCTGAAGACAAATCACTTGATATATACACATACACATATATAAATATACACATACATATATGAAAGTATACACACGTTTATATATATACACACATATATAAACATTGTGTATGCTTTCATATATATGTGTGTGTATACACACACACACACATTTATCAATACAGTGGTTTCTCATTATTCTTGGATTTGACATTTGCAAATTTTCCTACTTGCTAAAATTTATTTGTCACCCTCAAATGAATACTTAGGGCACTTTTGTGGTCTCTTGGGTCTCTTGCAAACATGCCCAGATTTGAAAATCTTGAGTTATCTGATGTGGATGTTTCCAATTAAGTCAAAAAAGTGATGCTCTGCTTTCTTGTTTCAGCTCTCATACTGTCAACAAGTGTCCTGTTTTGTGCCTATGCAGTGCCAGATTTTTATTTTTGCCCTTCTTGTTGATGATTTCACTATTTATTACGGCCCACAAGCACAGTTCTGTCTAGTGTTCCTAACTAAGCACAAGAGGCTGTGATGTGCCCTATAGAGAAAATACATGTGTTAGGTAAGTCTCGTTCAGGCAGGAGTTACAGTGCTCTTGGCTGTGACTTCAGTGTTAATTAATGATATATATGAAGTAAGCTGTTCTTAAGGACAAACATGTAAAACAATGTTATATATTGATCAGTTGGTGGAACTATTGTGACCAGGGGCTTGGGCACCTAACCCAGTCCAGGTCCTCAACTAATGCTGTCTTGTTCAACCTCATTTTGTTACAGACCACAGTCTCTCAGTCTTCCCATGTAATGGAAATTAACATGGGGTCCAACAGATTTCTCGGACAAGGCCTTTATTTCCTGGCTTGTGCTTGATGTAAGGAAGCCAGTGGAGTCAGCGGAGGCACAGGGATCTTCCAGCTGGTTCCCTGAAAAGAGCCAGTAGGGAGTTTTTATTAGGCAAAGCACGGGGAATAGACATCAGAGGTAAGGTATGCAGGCTGGGCTGGGTGAAGTACGTGAGAGGTAGGGTACGCAGGTTTGCAAGTCTGGTTATGATGGTTCTCTTGAGTAATGGGCCACCTGGTGGTCTGGCCAGAGCAACAAGGCTGTAAATCAATTGTTCAGCATTCCTTCCAAAGCGAGCACACTCTGCAACCTTTGTTCGATATTTGAATCTCCTAAGGCCAGTTTCTGGAATTCTTTAAGTGGAAGGCATGGTTAAACATTATGAGAGCACAGAAAACTAGCTATATTTTTGTGTGATTAAAGCTTCAGGGCTAGCAGGTATAATGCAGGCGAGGTAGTGGTGTTGATTTTGTGAGGAAAAGAAGGAAAAAAGAAAAAAATGTGAAGGAGGAGCTCCTATTCTATCTCAGTTTCATTATAATGTTGATAAGAAAAAATTTGCTTCCTCTCTGGGGCCACTGTCTGTGTGGAGTTTGCATGTTCCCCTCACATCTGTGTGGGTTTTCTCTGGGCATTCAGTTTCCTCCTCATCTCAAAGCTGTGCACTTAGGTGAACTGGCATGTCTATACAGTCCCAGTATGAAGGTGAGTGTGTGTGAGTGTGAGTGTGATTCCATCCGGAAATGGGATGATGGGATGGCATCATGTCCAGCCTGGTTTCCACCTTGCACCCTAAGCTGCCAGTGTTACTGGAAAGGCTCCTGATTCAGACCCCAAGAGAGGGTTCTTGGACCTCCTGTAAGAAAGAATTCAGGATGAGTTCATAGAGTAAAGGAATAAAAGCATGGCTCCTCCATAGGTAGAACAGTGGCTGCTAAACTGGGTGTACTTATAGTTATTTCGTAATGAAATACTAAACAAGAAGTGGATTTTTAACTGAGTTTTCTAAGTAAAGGGTGGTCAAGTCTCGAAACTGAGGATTCCTCCCCCTTTTTGACCATATAATTTCTGGACATTGCCATGACATTTGTGAACTGTCATGGCACTGGTGAGAGTGTCTTTTAGCACGCTAATACATTATAATTGGTGTAAAATGAGCAGCGAGGAGGACCAGAGGCCACTTTCATTGCCATCTTGGTTTTGGTGGGTTTTAGCCAGCTTCTTTACCAAATCCTGTTTTATCAGCAGGGTTCTTGTGACCTGTATCTTGTGCTGACCTCCTATCTCATCATATGACTAAGGATACCTACCCTCCTGAGAGTGCAGCCCAGTAGGTCTCAGCCTCTTTTTACCCTGCCCCTATTCATGTTGGAGACACCAGGACAGACTCTGCCCATCTGCAACCCTGAACTGAACAAGTGAGTTAGAAAATGAATGAATTGCCAGGTGCGGTGGCTCACGCCTGTAATTCCAGCACTTTGGGAGGCTGAGGCGGTGGATCACGAGGTCAGGAGTTTGAGACCAGCCTGGCCAATATGGTGAAACCCTGTCGCTACTAAAAATCCAAAAATCAGCTGGGTATGGCGGTGTGTGCCTGTAGTTTCAGCTCCTCGGGAGGCTGAGGCAGAAGAATCGTTTGAATCCAGGAGGTGGAGGTTGCAGTGAGCCAAGATCGTGCCACTGCACTCCAGCCTGAGCAACAGACTGAGACTCTGTCTCAAAAAAAAAAAAAAAAAAGAAAAAGAAAAAGAAAATGAGTGAATTAATGAATACAAATGATTGTGAAATAAGTTTTCATAAGTAGATAATCATCCAAATGCAGGACCATAAGCAATGCAGACAATAGTACTATGAACCACCATGTTTGCGATGGTTTTTGAATTACACCAATTTCGCTTTGTAAACATTAATTTCTTGAGTTAACTCACCAGCATTATGACTATTTTTGCTCACTGCTTCACTAAAAATTGGGTAAGTCATTATCATACTTGTTTTTATTAATATTTCTTAAATGTATGAATTGCTCACATTTATTTCAAAGGTTAATATTAGAAATGCTTTGGGCATTTCTCACTCATAGGCTGGTGTTGAACAGTGAGAACACATGGACACAGGGAGGGCAGCATCACACTCTAGGGTCTGTTGAGGGGGGAATAGGGGAGGGACAGCGGGGTGACAGGTAGGGAGGTTGGGGAGGGATAACATGGGGAGAAATGCCAGATATAGGTGATGGGGATGATGGAGGCAGCAAACCACGTTGCCATGTATGTAACTATGCAACAATCCTGCCTGATCTGCACATGTACCCCAGAACCTAAAGTAAATGCTTTGGGCCTTTATTTAGAAGTTTGGTGATGTTTTTGTGGCCAGAAATATGTCATAGGAACTAAAGTCTTGTTTGTATTCCTTAGCCTATAGTAGAATTAGTTTTGGTGTATGGTTTTGCTTAAAGTCCCAGTTTCCAAGAACTGTGAACCCAAAATATCTGAGTCAGGTCTCAACCAATTTAGAAAGTTTATTTTGCCAAGTTTAAGTATGTGCTCATGACACAGACTCAGGAAGTCCTGATGATATGTGCCCAAGCTAGTCAAGGCACAGCTTGGTTTTATACATTTTAGGGAGACATGAGACGTCAATCAATATACATTGGTTCTGTTCAAAAAGGCAGGACAACTGGAGGTGGGGGAGGGAGCTTCCCGGTCATAAGTAGATAAGAGACAAATGGTTACATTCTTTTGAGTTTCTGAGAAGACTTTCACTGAATACACAATTTACATGTGAGAAGGGGGTAGAGGAAATAGTTACTTACGCCTTAGTCTGGCTTAGTGATACTTACTTGTCTCACCTATATTTCAGAGGGGTGACAGTTCTGTCTGTCCTTTGTCCACAAGGAATTTCCTTGTGGGCAAATTGTGAGGAAGGTATGTAACTTTTTTTTTTTTTTAAATGTCTTTGTAGCTATCTTATTTAGGAATAAAATAGGAGGCAGGTTTGCCTGACATGGTTCCCAGCTTGACTTTCCCTTGGCTTTCTGATTTGGGAGTCCCAAGATTTATTTTCCTTTCACAGAACCTATGAAGATTACTGTATTCCTCTTGGGGCAACAGTTTAGTGTTCATCAACCAAGGTTTGCGGTGACTTTATAGAACAGAACTACTCTGAATAATGAAAACTGGCTATATGTATCTTTGTCGACCTTTCTTTCATCTATCTAAATTTTCTACCAGTCTGTTGGCCTGGTTTTTCATTTGCTTACTGGTAACTTTTGAAGAGCAAAAGTTTTTCATTGTAAGAAGCACCACTGATTATTTTTAAATCAAGATTACTTTTTACAATTTATCTAAGAAATAAAATCTTTGCCTGCTTTTAAGTTTCAAAGATCTTCCCCTCTGCTTTCATCTAAGATTTTTATGATTTTACATGTACGTTTGTATCACCAATAGAGTTAATTTTGTGTATGGCGTGAGGAATGGGTCATGACACATATCCATATGACCCTCCCAGCGTTTTATACCATTTATGGAAAATACTTTCGTTTCTCCATTGAACTTCATGGGTGCTTTTGTTGAAAAGCAATTGATTACATTCATGTAGAATTATTTATGATTCAATACTATTCTGTTCATCTTTTTTTAAAATACTTACGCCAATAGACTGCTATTATAATTACTCCACCTTTCTAATTAAGCCTCAGCATCAGCTTCTGTGAGCCCTCAAACTTTGCTCTTCATCATTAAGATTGCTTTGGTTATTCTGTGTCTAATTTCTATGTAAATTTCAGTATCAGTTTGTCAATTTCTACAAAAACGTTTACTAGAATTTTCATTGGAATTGCACTGAATCTAGGGTTCAATTTGGGAAGAACTTATATCTTTACATGACTTATTCTTCCAGCTTACAGATATGATATAACTCTCCAATTGTTCTCCATTTAAAAAATTCTTTCAATGTTTTCCCCCTGCAATATTTGTAATATTCAGTGCATAGTTCTTGTTCATTTTGATGCAGGATTTGTGTTCTCAGTCACTTTGCAAGCCAGGAACCCCCCTGGCAATGCCCCTCCCGTGCCTTGCTAGGCCATGCTGGTGTGCCCCAACTCACCTGTGTTGTAGCATGTACCCACATTTAGCCGTCCTGAGCTCTTTTACTGCACTCAAGAGGAGTGAAGTTATGCTGGACATTGATGGATAAGAAGACCAGAGAAGAATGTTATTGATTGAGGGAACAGCTCTCAGTGAAGAAGGATGAAGGGGTGGTTCCCTGCACTGAGGTGGTTCTCTCCTCCCTGTGTGGCTGGGTCCAGGGCTTTTTATGGGCTCAGAGTAGTGGAGGGGCAGGCTGTAGGTAGTATTGGAAAAGGCAGCATTCAATTGGTTAAAAGGCACTATTCAGTAAGAACCAATCAGGAAAGGGCAGACAAATAGGAACAGAAGTTGTAATTCTGGGTTGTGGGTTTCTTCTGAGACCAGCAGTCCAGTCTCTCAGCCTTCAGGCTATTTTTGGCTTGAAGGTTGGGTTTCACCAGGAATCTGCCCCTATCTGCCAAGGCATTTGGCTGCCTCCTGTACTATCAATCTTTTGTTGAATGTATTCCAAATGGCTGTATTAATCAATAAAAAAGTAAAATAACCAATATCAGAACAGTAAAAAGACATCATCAGACTCTCAATTTATTAAATAGTTAAGAAAATTTTATAAGCAAATATAAATGCATTCTTAGAAACATACAACTTATGAAAATACAAAAGAAAATTGCAAATACAAATATTTGTATGTCTATTAAAGCAATTGAATCTGTAATTAAAAATAGTTTTGTAACAGCCCAGTGGGTTCATCTTGCTAGCTGCCTAGACAGAGCCGATTTATCAAGACAGGGGATTTGCAAACGAGAAAGAGTAATTCATGCAGAGTCAGCTGTGCAGGAGACTGAAGTTTTATTATTGCTCAAATCAGTCTCCCCAAACACTCTGGGATCAGAGTTTTTAAGTCTAATTTTGTGAGTAGGGAACCAGTTTATCAGGAGTGCTGATTTGCTGTTTTGGAGATGAAATCATAGGAGTCTAAGCTATTCTCTTCTGCTGAGTCTGTTCCTGGGTGGGTGCCACAGAACTGGTTGGCAGGTCCAAGTGGAGCCATCCAGTGTTGAGAAATGCCAAAACCTGAAAGACATTTCAAAAGGCCGATCTTAGGTTCACAATAGTGATGTTACCTTCGAGAGTAATTGAGGAAGTTCCAAATCTTATGACCTCTGGAATAATGATTGGTAATGTTTAGAATTCCAGCCTCTCTAGTTCTAACCTGGTGGCTGGTGGCCTTTCACTTGTTTTAAAAGAACAGTTTAACTTTAAACTATAAACGACATTCCTTCCCAAGGCTAGTTCAGCCTATCCCTAGGAATGAATGAGGACAATTTAGAGGTTCAAAGCAAGATGGGGTCCATTAGGCCTGATATCGTTCACTGTCATAATTTTCTCAGTTATGATTTTTCAAAAGTGGTTTCAGTTTTACAGGGCAAACTCTAGGCCCAGATGTTGTATTGGTGAATTCTGTCACTTATTAAAAGAATAATGCCAATTTAAAAATAAATTCTTTGAGAAAACAGAAGAGCCCTTCTCAACATATTATGCGAGGTCAGCATAATGCAGAAACTAAAAATGGACAACACTTTATAACGAAAAACTTACAAGTCAATATCACTGATGAATAGTGATGCAAAATGCTCATCAAAATATAATCTAGGCCAGGCATGTGACTTATATCTGTAATTGCATCACTCTGGGAGTCTGAGGCAAGAGAATTGCTTGAGCCCAGGAATTCGAGACCAGCTTGGGCAAAATAGGAGACTCTGTTTCTACAAAAAATTAAAAATTAGCTGGGAGTGGTGGTGCATACCTGTAGTCCTAGCTACTTGGGAGACTGAGGTAAGAGGATTGTTTGAGCCCAGGAGGTCAAGGATGAAGTGAGCCAAGATTGCACCATTGTACTCCAGCCAGGGTGACAAGCAAAACCCTGTCTCAAAACAAAAACAAAAACAAAATGGAATCTAACAATTTATAACAAATAAAAATATGTAAAAATAAAATTGGATTTTTTCTAAAAATGCAAGGTTAATTTCATATTTAAAAGTAAAATTGACCACATAAAAAAGTAGAAAAAATTATATGATCTTTCAGTAGATGCAGAAAATACATTTGTTAAAATTAAACATTCAGTCATGATAAAACCTCTTAGCAAATTAGGAAAAGCAGGGAGTACTACTAAGTCAAATCTTTTTTAAAAAAGAACTTCATGGTGGCATGTCAAAAGCTTTCTCTTTGAACCAGGATGAAACATAAGTATGACTCAGTATGATCACTTTTAAAAACATTGTATATTGGCAATTCTAACCAGTGTAGTAAAGCAAATAAACAACTAACTTAATTAATGAAATAAAAGTATGATGACTGGAAGGGAAAAAAAATAACTATTATTTATTCACAGATTACATATAAAAAGAACCTTAAAAAATTAAAGGGAATCAAAGGAAATTAAAAAGAATCTGCAGATAAACCATTAGAATTAATAGGTAATTTAAACACAATTCGGTATATAAAGTCAATATACAAAATTAATTTCTGCTTAATGGCAACAAACAATAAGAAAAAACATCAAAAGATACCACTTGCAGTAGCATAACATACTAAATTCTTTGACTAACAGAATATGTGGGACACCTTTATGCAGACACTGATTAATGAGGAAAAATAAAATCGTTCTTAATTTTTTAAGGAATTCTATTTGTGTGAAAGACTCAATATTTAGAGATGTCATTTATTACTAAACTAATCTATACGGTCAAAACAATTTTAATCAAAATCACAATTGTGCATGTGTATTGGAGTGTGTGTAATTTGAGAAACTGGTTCTCAACTTTATATGCAAGTATAAAGGGCCAAGAACAGTCCAATCATGACTGAAAAAGAACAAGGTAGAAGGACCTATGCTCTGGAAATCAAGAATGTTTACAAAGCCACAGCAGTTAGAACAGGGTGGAGTTTTAACTGTGTGGATCAGAGACAGCCTCACAGACCAATGGAAGAGAACAGAGAGCTCAGAGGTCCCCCATGCAGGGAGTTTCCCTCATGCAGGACATGGACATGGGATTTATGACTAAGTGAAACTACAATATACCATGCAGCTCCCACCTCTGAGAAGTAAGCACAGTGTCTGGTAGGCCTTGGCAGGTTCTAAAGACAGCATATTTCACATCGAATACAACTGTTCCATCCTGTACACAAGGAGACACAGAGCGGGTCATCTCTGAAGAGCCAGAACAGTAGAGACTCAGAAGCAGATATTCATACTATAGGACACACAGCCTTGACACTTGGGTCATATGACCTAGCTGACTTGGCCTATCATGGTGAAGTCATTGGAGGTGGGAAGAGATGTTGTGTGGCATTTATGGTAACACAAAGAAAATCACTACACAGATGCCTAGGATTCTAGGACAAGGCTGTATCACATGCAGCAGAGAATTATAGGCTTTGATAGACAACTCCAGGCTTGCTACTGGGCTCTGGTTAAGATAGAGCACCTGACTGCTGGCAGTAATTGGCTGTGTTCCCCGAGGATGCATAAGCAGGAAGCCTTGGCTTGGCCCCATGTCATATGCCCCTGCTGTACCATTGCCTCTCTCTAGTGCTCACCTACCACCCAGTGAGATCCCTAAGCAGCTGATGGAGAAGGAGGAATGCCAAGGTTGGTTCATGGGTGCACTGGCTTGAAATGTGGCATAAGGAGAAAATGGATGGTGTCATATTGGCCAGCACTCAGGGATGGCCCTGAAAGGTGGCCATGGGAGAACCTCCCACCACAGGCAGAACATCCAGACAGGCACCTGTCATCTATTTTATTTTATTTTTCTGAGGCAAGGTCTCACTCTGTTGTCCAAACTGGAGTGCAGTGGCACTATCATGGCTCATTGCACCCGCAACCTCCTGGGCTCAAGTGATCCTCCCACCTTAGCCCCACAATTAGCTGGAATTATAGGCATGTGCCACCATGCCCAGATTATTTCTCTTTTAATTTTTTTTGTGGAGACTGGATTTCACTATGTTGCCCAGGCTGGTCATAAACTGGGCTCTTGATCAACTGCTTTTTGTGGAACAAAAACTGTCTAAAGTTATAAAACACATGTGAACTCAGGAGCCATGGCAAATGGACTGGCCAGCTGGTCAGGGACCGGGAGAAAAAAAGATCAGAAGATTGCAACTCATTTTGCTTTTCTTATTCCACCAGAGAACTGTATATTTTACTTGTTGTACCATCAAGTCAACACAACTCAAAACCTTCTTCTACTTAAAGTAACTTCAGTGGAAAAAAAGACTTAAGAGTTGAGTTTGTAATAACAATCCCCAGATTGTCTTTAGCCAGATTATTATAATTGTCAAATAAATATTGTTAAAGTAAGCCAATTTACATTTTCTGTTTCATCACATCAGATACTCATAATGCTTTATGGATCTCCTGTGTTATTTTCAATAACAAGATTATGCATGTGAGAAGAATAGACTTTTTCTTATCCTCTGATGTCCTCTGGCTTGTCTCCAGAGGCAGAGGATATCTTGCTGTTTATCTTTGTGACAAGGTAAATGCTCTAATCAAATACTCCTCTGAGCAATCATAGAGTATGTGTTCTCTGGTGGCTTTATAAGTAATGTATCAGAAAAATTTACTTAATAAAGCAGGAACATTAAAATTTGGTTTATTACATAGCTTCTGGAAGCTAGAATATAAAATGTAAAATGAAGGAAATGAAATAATAATATGTTGTTAAAACGACACTCAGTGTTTCACGTTTTTACAATAAATTATCACTTTGATATGTAGGTTAATAAATATTAGTTTCTGATATTTAGAAGTTTTTATCAAGAACATTTCTTGGCTTAGATTTGCACTGTCTGGCACTCACTAGTTGCCTGTGGCTACTCTGCATTTGAAACATAACTTGTCTGAATTGGGTTGTGCTATAAGTGTAAAATACAAACTGGATTTCAATGACAAAGTATAAACAAAAATGCAAAATATTATATTAATACTTTTATATCCATTACATGTGAAATGATAATATTTTTGATATACTAGGTTCAATAACATATATTATGCAATGTAATTTAACATGTTTCTTTTTACTTTTAAAATGTGGCTACTAGAAAATTTAAAATGATATATGTACCTCCCACCTGTGGCTTGCATTATAGTTCTATTGAACCGACTAGAAAAATTGTCAGGACATCTGCACACATGGGTTCCAGGAATAGTCTTTTAATTACAGATAATGGTAGGAGTTGGCGTTAGAATCCTAGGTTCTGGAAGCTCTAAAAGTATGTCAAGTATTCGTCTGGAGCTGTGTAAGATCTGTGTTGTTGCATAAGCACCTATAATTGACATTAATTTATTGTTAATAAAATAAAAGTGTAATGTACAAAATACCCATACACATGGAATTCGAATTATGATACTGCTATTTCACCACATCTCCTGCCCTTATTAAGTATTAACTCAAATTTTTATAATGATCACAGTTTGTATCTTTATTCTTTCATTCACATACCAGAACCACCAGTGCGTTGAGATTTATGGGAAGGGTTGAAGGATAGTCAGTGAATAGAACAAAAGCAACAACCAAAAAG
Source organism: Aotus nancymaae (assembly GCF_030222135.1). Taxonomy (NCBI): domain Eukaryota; kingdom Metazoa; phylum Chordata; class Mammalia; order Primates; family Aotidae; genus Aotus; species Aotus nancymaae. Next base: position 9,653,740 of record NW_026988450.1, on the reverse strand, counting down.
CAAAGCATGTAGCTCTAGCTCAACTGTAGATAATATAGAAATGTAACTGTCACCCAGGCACCCAACCAGAGAACTAGGATTCTCCTCTACTCTTCCCCTTCCTACCCTCCACAGTCAACATGCCTTCTATTCCGGCTCCTAAATAACTCTCAAACCTGTTTCTTCATCCTCACATCCATTGCCACTGCCTTGGCAAACCCCCCGATGACCTTTCCTGTTACAGTGCTCACGACTTGGATCCCCAGTTCAATTTCCTTTGACTCCTGCTACTCATTTTAAAAATATGAACCAACTGATTTTTTTCCCTAAATGTTAGTCTGTTCAACTCTTTTAAAAGTTTTGCAAAAATCCAGACTGCCCACATGATAAAGTGCATACTGCTTAGAAAGCATTCAAGGCTTTTTCTTCCTGCCACCTTACACCACATTCCTCTGTGGAAGCATGTTGGACCATTCTGTGCTCCCCTGATGTGCTGTGTCTGCCTAAGCCATTGAACCTGTGGCCTAAACCTTTGAACACTGGTATGTTTGCCCAAGATGCCCTCCGTTTCTAACTGCCCTCCATTTGGCCAATCTTATCATTCTGAAGGTGTTAGGGACTGGATTATGTCCCCCACAAAAGCATATGATAAAGTCCTAACTCCCAATGAGACTCTATTCAGAGATGGGGCCTTTAGAAGGCAATTAGGCTAAATACAGTCATAAGGGAGGGACCCTAATCTGATAGCTTAGTGTCTTTATGTAAAGAGACACCAGAGAGTTTGTTCCCCACCTCTTTCCCTCTTTCTAGCTATATGAGGACACAGTAAGAAGGTGGCCATCTGCAAACTAGGAAGAGAGGCCTCACTAGAATCCAACCATACTGGCCCCCTGATCTCAGATGTCCAGCCTCCAGGACCATGAGAAAACAAATGTCTGTTATTTAAGCTTCCCAGTCTATGGTATTTGGTTATGGCAGCCTGTGTTGACTAATACTGAAAGCTCTGCTCAAAATTCAGTCCCTGGAGAGTGTGCGCCAAGGTCTGATGCTGGGTGCCTTTTTTCTGCTTACACAGAATCCCTCATACTTTAATCAGGGTCCACACCATATTGTTGTTACTCCTATTTTTATCTTGTGTACAACTCTGTGAAGCCTTTGAGGGCACAGAAAGCCTTTTATTCATCTTAGTTTTAACCCTCTAGTGCTTAGTTTGTTTAATATTGTAAGAGGTGCAAGGCAGAGGTGATATTTTGTTGGTTGAGCATATAGGAGTGTTTTGCAAAGCTCTTCCAGAGCAAATAAATACTGCTGGGGAGAACAAGTTTTTTCTTGAGTTCTCGTAAGTAATTTCCAGCTTGAAGCCACCTGGACAGAAGGAGCAACAGGAATCCTGCCCCAGGCAGCTGGTGTGGCTGGGGAGACCATGGTGAGCCCTGTTTCATGGGAAAGGTACCAGCCACCACACTTAGTTAATGGTTAATGCTCGCATGGAAGGTGAATGGGTTGGGGTGGTGGGGGTGTTATCCCAGTGAGGCATTCACGGAAAACAGATTTGCTTTCTTGTCCTGTGACCACAGATGCAAAAGAGTAATGGCAAGGGAATAAGAAGGAATCTCTAGTTGTCAAAACACTTAAGCCAATCCCTCAGAGAAACACCAGGGATTGTGTATTTCTTCAGATGGCTTGGTTTCTACAAGCACTACTACAGTGGTTCAGGTTTCACACTTTCCCATTGCAAAACTAACAGGGGCCGGTTTTCACATGTTTGACTAGGACCGTATCATCTATTTCTTTCAGATTAGTTTTCTGAACTAAGTCAATTCTTTGCTAATTCACTGGAGCCCAGGGAGCAGAATATGACATAGTGTATGCTCTTTGTCTGTCTTTTCCTTTCCATTTGTGGCTAATTTTTCAGGCAGGTAGCATTAAGTTGATCGTACAAATTAGACTTGGCAGACTTTGAGGGTGTACTGGAGAGTTTTCAAGGTGGAGGGTAAGCCTCTAAGAGGGACTGCTAAGTAACCTGCTGGAAGAGTGAAAAGGCATAGTATGTCCATGAGGCTACATGGCATTGGATGTAGAAAGTTCTGGGTTAGAATTCTGACTACTATTTACTTGCTGTGTGACCTTTGATAAGGTGCTTGACTTCTGTAAAAATGGAAAATAATGGTGCTTACCTTGTAGCGTTGCAAAGATGAGAGACAATATGCATAAAGCACTTGGTGAATATGAGCACTCAATAAATGTGAACTATCGTGAACAACTTCCCTGTTGGTTCCTTGTCCTTGGAAGCCATTTACCTCTGTTTGGCAAGGAATAATTAAAGATGACTCAGGCATATTGGAATTCTGGGACAGTAAAGGACCTTAAGAGACTGCTATTTTCATCTAGACTAGTGTCCAAATCATTCATGATGGATAGGTTTGATTCTTCTTTGATAACTCAGACTTTAACACTTTGTAAGGATCCTGTTCTAGCGTTTCATCATCATAATGGTTCAGAAGTTCTTCCTTATAAGAAGCGGAAATCTGTCTGGTTTTAAAGCAAGCTCATTTATTTCCTCACATTCAGCCCTTAGGGGAAAAGGAGAAAAGCTGTTGAGTCTCTCAATTGAGAAAATCTTCGCAGACTGAACACCAGAATCATCACGCCTTTTCAGTTTCTCCCTGAGGCTAAATGACCACAGGGCCTGTAATAGTTCCTCATGGATCCAGTCCCCACTGCTTTGTCATCTTTGACCCTTTTATATGAGGCAGGTTTATTGCTTGACATTTGGTTAAAAATCTGTCCTTCCACTCCTGGCAGAGCCAAACAATTGTAGAATATAAGGGAAAAATGTATTCTCAAGCCTATAAATATCAAAATTATTTTGACGGTATGCTAACAAATCCCAGGCTTACATTATGAATAGGAGATTTAGAAAGGATCCTGGCATCTTCTGTGATGAATCTTACTAATGTAGCATGGTGGGTGAGACATGAATTCTGGAATCATAAACGTAGGGTTGGAACTCCAGCTCCTCCACTTGCTGAACAATTACTTCTCCCAAGCCTCAGTTTTCTCCTCCATACAAAGGGACAACACAACTACTGGCCTCACAGGGTTCCCCAGGTGACCATGTGTTCCAATTATCCACGCATTGCCCGTCAGCCCTAAGTTCCAGGCACACTCTGCTACAATGAATGGCATTCCTTCACATCTCTCCTTCACAGTGAGCCCAGGGTCACCTTCCTCAGGACAGCGCGTGGAGGGATCCTGCAGGAGGAAAGGCTCCCTGCTGCACAGTGCATCGGTGGGGTGAGGGTGAGGAATCTATGCAGCTCCACCTCAGTCTCATGGCCAGAATCTCAGCCTGGCCTGGCTGCCTTCCCATGCCCTCCCAACATGGAGACAAGTGGCCTGAAGGTCTCCTGCCACACTGCACCTGATCCCTTCTGCAGGCCTGTGCACAGCTCCATCTAAGCCAGCCCTCTCTCTGAACACCCACACTAGTGGTAATTGCCTGTGCTCAGAGGGCTGCTTTCTGCTTGCTGGGTCACAGCATATCAGCCCTGGTCAGGGCAAACCAGCAAATTGCTCCCACTATTCAAGGGCTGAACTATGCTTTCTACAGCAAGGTTTGAACCCCACAGCTCTTTCAACTCTGTCCTTCCTTTTGTATTTTCCCTGAGCTCTGGGGTACCATGCAGAGTATCTTTGTAACTTGCAGTCACTCTTTTTTTCAATTAGAGTTTAATGATTCTTTATATTGAACTTCTCCTGTTTAATTCCCCATATGGATTCTCTCTCCTGATTGGACTGAGACTGATAAAATAGAGAAGCGCCTCCTTGGGTCTCTGACTGCAGAAGGCTCCATGGACTGAGGGCCAGCCCAACTGTGGTGCTGACACAGCCCAGTGTCTGTGCCGAGGCCCTGCTTCCCAAGGCTGCCTTCATCCAGTAATGGGGCATGGCAGGGATACTAGGACAGCTTGTTCTTGGGTGATGTAGGTGCCTTTGATAGGCAACCTTGACTCGAGGACTCCTAATAGGCTTTCTTAAAATTGCAGTGTAGTCTAAGGCTTTTCCCACCCAACCTTCCTTTTCTCCCCATCTTGTCCACAGCCGCTGGACCCACATTGCTGCCTCTCCCAGCTCCCCCTATCATTTTCTTTCAAAGCCGTTTTCCCATAAGTCTCTCACAGATCTAATCCCATTTTGAGTCTGCTTCCTGGAGGACCCACGCAAACACAGTTGCTACAGGAATTTATTCAGATAAAGCATACAGTAGGTGCTTGCAAATGTGGGCTAAATGATGATGATAATTAGCCAAGGTTCAGAATCCCTGTCTACCAGGGTGTCAGTGCTAAGTAATAAATCTTGGTTTTGTTTTCTGGTAAAGAAGTAATAACTGCTGTGCAGGATAATCTCTCAATGGCCTTGGCAACTGAACTCTCTCTCCTCTTTTCACTTGCAACTCTCAAGAATGTACTGGAAAGGCTACATCCTGAGATAAAGAAGAATAACCCAGCCTCTGTTCCCACTCCTAAGAACTGGATGTTGTCCTGTGGTGCTTACTTGTCTAGTAAGTCTAGTTGCTCCAGGGCATAAAACCCAGATCAGATTATGCTTTTGGGGTCCCTCAGCTGTAGTGCAGCATAAGACACACACAGTGGCTCACACCTATAATCCCAGCACTTTCGGAGGCCTAGGGGGAGTGGATCACCTGAGGTCAGGATTTGAAACCAGCCTGGCCAACATGGTGAAACCCTGTCTCTACTAAAAATACAAAAAATTAGCTGGGCATGATGGTGGTGGTTGCCTGTAATCCCAGCTACTCAGGAGACTGAGGCAGGAGAATCACTTAAACCCAGGAAGCGGAGGTTACAGTAAGCCAAGATCACGCCATTGCACTCCAGCCTGGGCAACAAGAATGAAAACTCCACCTGCAAAACACACACACACACACACACACACACACACACACACACACACACACAGTGAGACTCAATCCTGGGGGCAGTTTTCCTGAGCCTTGGGGGACTGGTTTGCCATAAATCCTAGGCTTCTATTGTCCCTTGCTGATTTCTGTAAGTAGTAAAGTTGCTCTACTTAACTGGTGTGAGTTTTCTGTCTCACTGGACCCATGCAAGTGGATTGATACTGCTGCATGATATTGGCAAGGTGTTTAGCATCTTCTGGGACTGATACTGATGCACAGCGAAGCCGCTTCACATATTGTTCTTCTGATTACTATCAATCAGGGACACAGATGTGCCGTTCAATGACATCCCTGACTGGTGGTATTTCCAAAACTTTAAATTCATCTTGCTTCTCTGCATCTGACAATAAGCACAGTGCCAGCAAAAATCTCTAATTAGCAATTTGGAATTCTGTGTTTGGGTGTCTGTGCTCATTAACGTTTTATTCCAATAAATGGAAGAAATATGTAGTAATGTGGCAAGACATCAGCTTTGCATGCCACAGGACACTCTTTCATCACAGAAACTTTTTCTAATTTTTGCACCTCTAATTCAAACCTAGCAGAGGTACTCCATAAACCGATATCCAGGTTCTGATCCACTCTTGGGTTCCTATAATCTTGATCTGGCATCCCTTGATGCTAAGGAATTAGTGCTTTTCTATTACTATAACTGGAGAGAAAAAATATTAGTTGTTTACAACATTTTAAAAAATTGGCTTTAAAATAAATCACCTATTTCAATGATTGTAATTCAGTTAATGGAATCTTTCCTTATCTTTCGAAACTGTATACTGATCTGAGCATCCTTTTTGCATGTGATGGAAAAAGTTTGTCCTACCACAGGGGAGGGAAAAAAGCAGATAAGAAATCTGAGACAGGTGGTTTCATCCTGTTTAATGTCAGTTTGATACATGACACTGACTGGTTTATCATTCCCAAGACTTCTCCTCCTTTGGCTCTAAAATACTCTTCAAGGACGCAGGTCACTAAAGGGTGTGCAATACCTCTCCCAGCCCAGTGCTGACATGATTTGTCGTCTTTGCCCCTGCACAATATTTGGCATGCCGTGCTTTGGTGGCCTGTGTGTGTGATGTATGGCATGCTATGAATAACTAGTGCCAATTTTCAACTCAGGAACCAATTGCAAAAACTTTTACTGCAAGTGAATAAGGAACACTTTTAAAAGGTTTGATTCTCCAGAGAGCCCACCTGGATGCATTTGAAACTTCCCACATCAGGTGAGAGGCAGAGCCAGAAAATGTGGCTAAGTATTTCGGCTGATTCAATCATAGCCTAAGTGTTGTGACTGGCAATATATATTCTGTAACCCTGATTAAAACAACAAAGATTTAACCTCAGAGAGGTAACCTGAAGGGAGTGTGCTATTAGGATAATTTATTCTTGTTTCAGCAGAATACATAAATTTGGTAATTGGGAATATTTCTAAACTCCTATGCTTAGCCACATACAGCATTAACATAAATGCTTCTTTAAACTCAGGCCCTGGAAATAGTAGCTGTGATTAATTTGCTCATCCATATGCTTTTTTATACCCTTTAAATGCAAAAGATGATTTTTAAAGAATTAAGCTTGGATTGGAATTCATTCTGTAATCACAGGAACAAATGGCATTTTAGAGGATATAACAGAAAAACATTGCACTAAGCAGAAATGGCAGCTAGGAAATTGATTTCTTATGACAAAGAGAAGCTTTTTGCCTCCTCATTTCAATGGAATAGATAAAGAATCCTAAAATAGGCAATATAATCAGGCTTCTTGTCTTTGGCCAAAAGCCAAAACCATAGTTTTACACTGTCACATGAGACTCTCCTCTCATCCTCTGCTCCCATCCTGCCCCTGTCCAAGTCCACCCCATGGTGATCCCCTCTCCCCCTGGCAGAAGCATGTTGGGATTTGCAGGGACACCCTCTCCCAATGGCTTCACATGACTAGCACACAGCTACAGATGTTTCCAAGCCACGGAGGGAACTGCCACCCTTGAGAAATTTACACTCTCCTCAGTTAGCTCAGCCCACGGAGAGCTCAGTGGGGGAAAGGAGAGGCTCCGTGATTCTTAAGTGCATCTCAGAAGCCCACAAATGGACTCCTGCTGAAACATAGTTCAGATGGGCAAACCGCATTTTAAAAATGGAATTAACAGAGTCATTCAGGAATATGTTCCCAAACACATTCTTTTACAATTTATTTTATGCTTGGATAAGCCTGTGTGCTAGTTTGCTGTTAGGATGACACATTCATGCAATGCTCCTAAAATAGAATAAATTATAAAATATATTTGTTCTTGGAAAGGTGTAAGTTAAAGGGAAAAAAGATGAAAAAATGTTTTTCAATTTAGATGGATAATATATTACAAATGGGGAATGTGTTTATAGAGATAATATTTTTGTCGTATCCTATATGAGAATGGTCTGTGATTTTTTTTGCTACATGGAGTGGGAAGGGAAAGGCCAGACCTCACAGGAAACCATGAGGAGAGACAGAAGTTGGAAACGCGGATCCAGCTACAGGTGTGCAAATTCTAATCTGGTGTAAAAAGGACAATGTCAGCTCGAAGTTTGTCAGACAGCTTCAGCTAAACCCCACTCCTGGTCTAGATGAGCTCTCTTTGTGCCCCAGGGCCCTCATTTTTTGACAGTCATCGTGTTTGTCATTACCTGCCTAGTATCAGTCATCCCTGGCAGATTGTACTCCTCATGAAGGCAGGACTCTGATTTGCTTGTTGCTGAATCCTCACGACTAACATCTGACCACACACAGTAGGTGCTCAATCCATGCTGAATAAATGACATTAATACCAGGTGGAGAGACTAGAGGTGATCACTGGGGAGGAGAGCAGAAAGACAGAGGAGAAGCAAGTCACCTGCCCTCAGACAGGCCATGTGGAGGTAGTAGCCACCTGAGGTCTCTGGGAGGAAGCTTCCCAAAGCAGGGCCAGAAGTCCCTACCTGGGGATGTCTGGACTCCAGATGCAGGCAGGGGCTGCTTCCGGGCTGTGTCAATGTGATGGTCCAAGGCAAGGCTAAGTTTACAAGTGGAGTTTAAGGAGGTCTGGCTGTGAGGGAATAAAGAATGTGGAAGCTGAGATCCAAGCTTAAGTTGATGTTCTGCCTATAATGAGAAAACTTACCTCTAATGAAAAAATCAGTGTTGCCACACTAATTATCAACTGATGGCAACTGTTGATCTGTTTCCTTGGCTACCAAGTCATGTCCCTTATGATAACGAATGGGTCAGTTAGCCACTAGGGTTTGCTCCTTGGAAAAACGTTTACAGTAAAGTGCTTCCAGCCAAATACAACAACAGCTTATTGTCTATTATCAAGACTATGTAAAATGTGAAGAGAAAATTACGTATAGGAAGATAAACTATTAACCATGCTTGACTCAAGCATTCTTTTGCAACCCCAAATGGGTCGGAGGTCAATTCTTGCAGCATCATCTTCTTTGCCTTCTTTGCCTCTGTCTCCCATATTCAAGTGCTAAGATAAACCTTGAAAAGTATCCTGAGAGCCTCACGGGTAGAGAAGCAAGACTATGAGAGCGTGCACAGCCCAAAGGCTGAACCATATTCTGAAGGACCTGCCCAGGGGAGCCCAGGCCCTGGCAGGATGGAGCACCTTCCAGCCCTGCTCTTCTGGGTCCCATGGACCTCTACCATTTAGCCAGAGAGGAGATGAGGAGAAAAGGCCCATTGTGGGCAGAGACAAAGCGGGATGGAGCCTGTTCCTGCACTGCTGGGCCCTCCTTCCACAGCGACTTCTCTGAACCCATCTCAATCTTTGCCCCTGTGCGGGCTCCGCTCCAGCCTCCCGGGGCTTGCAGCTTTTTGTTTGCCAATCTCGCTCTCCCTTTGGGACCTTCTGCTTCTTATTCCTGCTGCCAGGAACAATGCTGCGGTGAGTTGGATGAGAACGTGTTTGGGAAGAGGGTCCTAAATCAATGATGCTTCATGTTAGCACAAAAGTCACATAACAAGTTTTAACCAGTCTGCACTTCCTGGGAGCCCCCAATTGTTTTCAGTGGGCTAGAACCATGTATCTAAGCCCCAAACTGAACTGCTCTTCTGTTTTGTTGTATAGCAGACCCCTTACCTTTCCTCAGCTCAACTGTCATCTCCCTAGAAAAGGAAAGGTGGTGGGTGGTGATCTGAGCCTTGGGATGCTTGGCCAGCATTGCTGTTGGTGGTTGGCGATCCTGGCCCATGGAACTCTGCCCATCTTTCAGTGGACCCTGCAGTTCTGTCCACTGGGCACCTCGGCGCTCAGAGACACGGTCCGTCTTTCCCAAGTTCCACAAATATTAATAGACCTCTGCTATGTGCCAGACTCTATGGTAAACCTTGGTGATATAATTTGAAGAATGGCAGCTGGGTCTCAGTTTCACACAGCACCAAAAAGGACCCTATCTTTGTTATGTTAACCCTGTAGATTCAAGGGGACAGATGAAACTGAGATTTAATGTCTTGGTACTTTGATGAATAGAGGCTTGGATTTGATTTCTTTTGTTTGTTTGTTTCAGAAAAAGAAAGGATTAGATATTTCTCACAACCAAAGCTGTAGGGTAAAATGCATGCATGCCAGAAATGTGAACTTTGTGAGGGCAGAACTTGCTCAGGGTTGAGAGGACTTTGTCAAGTTCATGGCTGTTGTCCTATGACCAGAGAAGAGCCTGGGCCCCAGTAGCCCTCCAGGAAGTAATGTTTGAATGAGTGAATGAATGATGCAACATGTATTGAGAACTTGCTAAGTACCAAGTGATATTGAAATCGCTTTGGCCGTAGTAGTGCATGAAAACCTCACCAAAGTCCTTGGTGGGAGATGCTGTCATCGCCCCATTTTATAGAGGAGGGTCCCCTCCATTTTTTAGAGGAACGTGGAGACCCAACTAACATTCCTAAGATCCCATCAGCCTGACACAGACAGGAGGCAGAGATGGGTCGCCTGGTTTTGGCCACCCCATGTTGTCTCTGAGAAGGGGAGACTCCTCGAGGGGTCAGGATTTATTTTTCCATTCATTTGTTCACTCACTTATTCCACACATATTGATGACCCCCTGCTGCTACATGCCAGGCTCTATAGTAAGCCTTGGTGACATCATATGAAGTACAGCAGGGTCCCAGTTTCACCAAGCACCATCAGACACCCTGCCTTCTCTGTGTCCCAGGCCTGGACAGCACCCTGCACTCTAGTCGCCCGTCTCCTGTCTCTTCTCTTCAGGGACTCTTGCTTATTTACGCTCCTAGTTTTGGTTCTATCTGCTGTCAGCTCAAGTTATTTCACTGAAGGTTTTACCTCCTTTAGACATTCATATACATACTCTTTAATTCTCCCCCTTACTTTCCAATTTGTGCTCAGCTACCTGAGGAAAAATCTCTTTTTCCAACACCCTTACCTAGAGCTGATGGACATAGGAGATCAATGGTGATGCACTCTTGTCAAGGGACAGGAAATCCATATAAAATAAGAGGGAACAATACTTCAAAGTCCCTGTAATTTAATAAATAGATCTTAATAATGTTTTACTAACTCTAATTAATTTCTTCCTATCCCAAGAACCAGCCTTCAAGATAAATACTAATAATTTCAAATGCAAATTTAACTTTTTTCTATTTTGTTCTATTTTTATTGCATTTAAAATACACAGTATTTTGGTGACTCTGTGACTGGTCAAGGGTTTCAGGGTTCACCAAGTGTCATTTATTACACTTGTTGAATGGAAAAATATGTTTTAAATTTGAAGTGCATGCCAGTAGCTAGCAGGATTTTTAACTCATTACAGAATAAACGGTGAAATTTATTTGGAAGGTCATGCTTATAAATCTACAAAGTACTGGCACTTTCATGCTATTTTAAAACATCTCCCTTTCATGTATTAGTTCTGTTTTCACATTCCATGGGCTTCCTCAGCCTCCTTATCCTAACAGATGGGACAACAGTAAGCTCTGGGAGAACATAATATTCTTGAATACATTTTTTTTTTGAAATTTCAAAATGCAGTCTACCAAAGAATGTCTCTAATGCCCTCCGAAAAGCAACAGCTGGCTGTAGGCTAGACTTTCTGAATTAATCCTAACCTGCATTCAACAAACCTAGAGTACAGAATTGTCTAGCTTTTTTTGTGTTTCTGTCTTCCAAATAGATATTTAAGAACTACATAGATTTTTGTTCTTTCAAAGCTGAAAGGATAAGCAGAATTTTTGAGTCTCAGAATGCACATCAAAACCTATTTTTTATTTAACAAACAATTTAAGACAGGAGAGACACTGAAACAACAAAAGCTTATCTTCTGGAGTTGTCATCATTCCTTCTTTCCAGATGGATCCCAAAATATTTGCCAGGAATACTGCTTTATTTATGACTTAGAATAGGAATACATAGAGAACCATAACAATTGTCACCACTCAAACTATTTTCTGCAATTACCAACGGAAATAACAAAAACACTAGGAAAACACATATTCATCAAAATAGCAGATTTTTTTTCTTTGTGAGCTGTAATTAGTTCCTGTGCCAATTTCCATTCTCTGAATTGCATGCTAGATGATAGACAGTTTTTTCCTTTCTTTCTTCTCTCTTTTTTTTTTTTTTGGTGGAGGAAAATGAATATATGAGCTCATAAGCACATCCTGACCAGATTACAAATTAGTTCCTCTGGAATTTATCAGCAAATAAACAATCTTTCCAAAAAAGAAGTCTGTTTGTCCAGAAATGTTTACTTGGAAACATTAGTGTCCACTCTTCACATATCTACGTATATTTTTTGTATATGTTAGCCCCTGCAATATCATGAAGAATAAGAATTGTATCTTCTGTCAATATAATACACATGACTTCCATGGTGACAGCACTTATTTCAGGTAAATTAAGAATTATTCAATTGCATGGCCAAGTGTGGCATAATCCCAGCACTTTGGGAGGCTGCAGCGGGCAGATCACTTGAGGCCAGAAGTTTGAGACCAGGCTGGCTAACATGATGAAACCCTGTCTCTACTAAAAATACAAGAAAATTAGCCAGCCTTGATGGCGCATGCCTGTAATCCCAGCTACTTGAGAGGCTGAGGCACAAGAACCATTTGAACCCAGGAGGCAGAGGTTGCAGTGAGCCAAGATCACACCACTGCACTCCAGTGTGGGTGACACAGTGAGATTCTGTCTTAAAAAAGTAATAATTATTCCACTGCAGTAAACTATAAATAATTAATGTGGAAATTTTGGATTCCTTTAAACATGTGTAAACAAATGTTGATTTTTACACTTTACTTTTTTTCACTTAGAAATACTGTACATTATGGCAGTTGCTCCAAGTCAGTGTATATAGAATTGCTGCCTGCACAGCATTCCATTATTTGGAGGAACCACTGACACATCTGACCAATTTCTTACTGATGGATGTTAATTATGTTGCCTGTTCTTGCTAAAGCAAACTACGCTTCAAAGACTATTCTTTTCCATGTTATTTTATACATGAGTGAGTTTATCTGCAGGCTAACTTCTTAACAGCTCTCCGGCAGCGATTCACATCCTTCCCTCACAGGGAAATCACATAGAGTCTGAAAAATACTAATGGCTGGATCCCATCTGACAAGATTCAGATTGTTGCCTGGGCATTGGGAACTTTAAAAGACCTCAAGTGATGCTAAGGGTTGAAAACCATTGCCTTCAAGAACCATCACCTGCCAAGGTTGTGGCTCTGCCAAGGAGGATATGTGTATCATGTATCTCCACCCTGCAAAAGCCAGTGAGTGCCCACACTGAACCCCTTGAGAAGTAAGTTGTCCACTTGAGAAGTGAGAACCTGTGTGCCATGGTAATTCTTTTTATTTTTATTTTTTGAGATGGGGTCTTGCTCTGTTGCTCAGGCTGGAGTGCAGTGACATGATCTCATCTCACTACAGCCTCCGCCTCCTGGGTTCAAGCGATTCTCCTGCCTCAGCCTCCCGAGTAGCTGGGACTACAGGTGCACACCACCATGCCTGGTTAATTTTTGTATTTTTTAAGTAGAGATGGGGTTTCGCCATGTTGGCCAGGCTGGTCTCAAACTCCTGACCTCAGGTGATCCATCAACCTTGGCCTCCCAAAGTGCTTGGATTACAGGTGTGAGCCACCATGCCCAGCCATGTTGTGGTAATTCTACGTTGCATTTCTCTTATAACAAGCGTAGTTGAACATATTATTACATGTCTAAGACCATTCATACTTGCTTTTTTTGTGAACTACATTTTATTATGGTCATTATGCCATTGTTCTTTCTCTTTATAAATTAAATAAATTAGCTCCTTGTGGAAAGAATTTTTGTTTGTTCATTTTTGTTTCATTTGTCAATGCCTTGACTGTCTTGTGACATTTTTCTCTATAGGAAATAGTTTTATGTCATCAAGTTTATCAAAAAGTCCTGGCTTCTGAGTTGTGAATAAGACAGAAAGATTCTCCTTAGTCTGAGATTATTAGTATTTTTTAAATTTTATGACTTCTTCTAGAATTTTAAAGGTTTTATTTTTGACATTTAAACTTTTACTCATCTGAAATTATGGCATTTATTTTGGCATTGGTTGTGTGGTATGGATCCAACTTTATTATTTTTTCCAGATGTTCAAACACTATAAACTCTCAAGCTGAATTATTAATCCTCTCATTGATTTAAAATTCTACTTTCATCATATACTAAATTACTATATGTACCACTTCCACACTATTTTTCATTTTGTTAGAGAACTATGATATAAATTTATAATATGTTATAATAAATGATCCCTTATTACTCTTGCTTTTTAGAAATGCTCTGGTTTTTATGCTTGATAGTTTTCATTAATTTTAGAACCAGCTTTTCTAGTCCCAGAACAATCCTGTTGTATTTTTTTTTTGTTTTTTCTCTTTTTGAGATGTACTCTGTCGCCCAGGCTGGAGTGCAGTGGCATGATCTCAGCTCACTGCAACTTCGCCTCCTAGGTTCAAGCAATTCTCCTGCCTCAGCCTCCCGAGTATTTGGGATTACAGGTGGCTAATTTTTGTATTTTTAGTAGAGATGGGGTTTCACCATGTTGGCCAGGCTGGTCTTGAACTCTGACCTTGTGATCCACCTGCCTTGGCTTCCCAAAGTGCTGAGATTACAGGCGTGAGCCACCGTGCCCAGACTAATCCTGTTGTATTTTTATGGGGGAGTATGTTGAATTCATTTACTTAGAATTGGGCACATATTCCATCATGGCCTACCTCCCACTGACTTCTATCCTCATTTCTGTTTTCCACCTTTTACTGAAAATTCCAGCTGTAACAGTATACTTGAAGTTCTGCAGACACATCATGTTCCCTATGTATCTTTCAATCAGCTGAAAGACTTGAACTTAGACTCATGGAACCCTCCCCTTTCCCAGCACCCTTCACAGGTCACCGATGCCTACCCTCCCCACTCTCTGCTTAGATCTTCTCAGAAGACTTGGCAATTCCTCAGGGGCACCCTAACACATTGTGTTGCAACTGCCCGTTCACTGGTGTGAGAGAGGAAAGTCAAAATGTACATGCTCAGACTCTGATGTGCAAAAAATCATGAAGTGAAACTTTTTCTGTAAAGGGCCTCATGCTAGTTTACAATTTTCATATCACCTATAAATGGGTGAAGAAAACCCTTGAAATTGCTATCTCACCACATAGCAACGAGTTCAAGAACTGAACTCCATAGAAACAATTGCCTGAGTCCCAGGCTAACACTTTATTTGATGCATGTGCTGAGAAGACCCAAATAGCATAGTAAAGGCTTTGAAAACTGAAGGGAAATTAGAACCACCACAGATAGAAGGCAAGCTAGAATTTTATGGGATGATTTCCTGTCATCTAGAGTAACATTCGCCAATGGGGAGTGATGAATGACTAGGTGTTGTCTTCCTCAGACCAGGAGCAAGGCCAGGATGTTTTCTCCCACTGTTTTTGTTCACATAATCTGGAAGTCCCAGCCAGTGAAACAAAGCAAGAAAAATAAGTCAAAGACATATAAATTGGGAAGGAAGAAATAAAACTGTATCCACTAAATATCCAATCATGTAGACATGATTGTCTACAAAGAAAATCCCATGCAATCTAGAAAAACCTCTCAGAACAAATAATTGAGTTTAGCAGGTCACAGAATATAAGGTTGTTATGCAATAACAATCATGTTTCTACATAGTAGCTAGAATAACTGGAAATCAAATTTGAAAAAGTAGTATTATTTACAATTTTATAAAAAAAGTAACAT
This sequence comes from Aotus nancymaae, assembly GCF_030222135.1. Classification (NCBI taxonomy): domain Eukaryota; kingdom Metazoa; phylum Chordata; class Mammalia; order Primates; family Aotidae; genus Aotus; species Aotus nancymaae. The sequence continues at coordinate 9,638,551 of NW_026988450.1, read as the reverse complement.
TTAGGTATAAATCTAACAAGATATATACCGTATTTATATCCTGAAAACTGCAAAGTACTGATGAAAGAGATAGATGAAAATCTAAATAAATGAAGAGATATAACATATTTGTGTACTGAAACAAACAATGTTAGCATGTCAATTTTTCTGCAAATGATCGATTGATTCAATGTAACTCCAGTCAGAATCCCAAAAGGATTCCTTGTACGTATTTACGAACTCAGTCTAAAATTTATTTAGAAAGCCAAAGGTATTGGAATAACCAAAACAATTTTGACAAAGAACAATCAAGTTGAGGGATACATGCTACCCTATTTCAAGACTCATTCTAAAGCTATAGTAATCAAAATAACATGGTTTGGTGAAAGGATAGACAGAGCAATAGAACAGAATAAAGAGTCCAAAGATATATCCACACAAATGTGGTTAATTGATTTTTACAAGGGTGCCAAGGCATTTCACTAGAAAAAGATTTTTCAACAAATTGTGCCAAAACAATTGAACATCCATAAGCATAAAAGTAACCTAGAATTATATCCTGGAGCTTATACAAAAATTAACTCAAAATGAATCATAGCCCTAAATGGAAAATGGAAAACTATAAAACTTTCAGAAGACAGTAGAGGGAGAAACTTTTGTGACCTTGGATTAGACAAAGTGTTCTTAGATATGACACCATAAGCAGGATGCATGAAAGAAAAACTTGATAAGCTGGACATCATTCAAATGAAAGTCCTTGGCTCTGTGAAAGACACTCTTAAGAGAATGAAAGAAACAGGTTACAGACTGTGAGAAAATGTATTTAAATCACATATCTGACAAAGCATGCATATCCAGAATATATAAAGGACTTTCAAAACTCATCAATATGAAAAAGTCTAGATCATTAAAGAAATGAACAAATGATTTAAAAAGACAGTTCACCAGAGAAAATGTAGGGTAGGCAAATAAGCACAATCTTCAATGTTATTTAATCCTCAGTAACTTGCAAATTAAAACCACAATGATGTAGCACTACACACGTACAAAAATAGCTGCAATAATAAATAGTGACAACATAAATGCTGGTGAGTGTGCAGGGCCACTGGTAAACTAGTAAATTTCTGGGAGGAATGCAAAATGGTAGAGCTGCTATGGAAAATAGTTTGGGCATTTCTTATGAAATTGAATATATACTTACCTTGATTCAGCAATCCTATTCTTAGGCATTAAAGTAACCTAGAATTATATCCTGGAGCTTATACAAAATTAACTCACAATGAATCATAGACCTAAATGCAAAATGTAAAACTATAAAACTTTCAGAAGACAATGGAGGGAGAAATCTTTGTGACCTTTCGTTAGACAAAGTGTTCTTAGAAATGATGCCAAAAACAGGATGCATAAATAAATGAAAATATTCACATAAATATCTGTATGTGAGGATTTACTTATAATCCACCCAAATTGGAAACAGTCTAAATGTCCTTCAGCTGGTCTGTGGATAAGCAAATTGCAGTAGACCCAATCAATGTAATACACTCAAGAATATACAACATGTTTGCAAAGGCAAAATTATAGAGATGCAGAATAGCTCAGTAGCAATTAGAGAGAGGGTTTTCACTACAATGGGGTGGCAAGATGAATTTTTTAATAATGGTATAACTGTCTTATGGTGGTGGTTACAAAAATTTATGCATTTGTGAAAACTCATAGAACTGTACACCAAAAAAGAGTGAATTTTGCTATAGAAAATTCAATAGGGGATGAGAGAGTATCTGCATTATGATTGAGTAAAAAATATTCATGTGTTTAAGAGATGCTTATCATAGTATGGCATACAGATATTCATTGTATCATCCTATATGAAGTACCCTAAAAATTTCCAAAAATGTTAAGAAATAGTCAAAATTGGAAAAACATGTCTTCTCCCAAAAGTAAGTAAAGATAGTTTTAAGTCTAAGCTCCAGGATTTATACCCATTTTGGAATTATTCTGAAGCCTATATACAAAGTATAATGGTACACAGATACCCTCTCTGTTCTGTCTTATTTGTGGCAATTTCTGTATTTCAATATCTGAAATATAAAGTATGTGGATAATCTGGAATGACCACTGACATTGTCATCAAGTAATGTGAAGATGCATGGCTGCAGAAATTGATTTAATATGTGGTCTTTGCCACTGAAAAACTATTTTTTTTTTCTTAGAGAATGCCACTGAAATAGAGCTTTGTCTAAATAATGAGAAGTCAGGAATTTAAAACACTCACTTCCTATAACAACCTCAGAAATTTCCCCATGTTTACCTACTGCTTATGTACTTAGTTAAAAATAATCATTTCAAAATTACTTCAGTGGAGTCAAATAGATAATCGTTTGAAAATTCTGAGGCAGCCTTAAGCTAGCTCGTCTGAAGGTGAGCATGAAGGTTGTGAAGGAGAGGATGAAACTCCAGTGCTCTTCTTCTGGTCTCCTCACCATGATGCACCAAATCAGAGAGTGGTTTTGTAGACTCATAAATTCTCCTCAAGTCATTGCACAGCCGAGAGAATGGCATTGAACATACTTCAAGATGAACCCAGAAGGTCCCTACTGGAGGACTGTAGAGAAGCCATCTGTAACAATAGCAGAATAATCATCTATATGTGCCTTTTATGTCCTGTTTGCTGCTGGAAAGATGAAATGTGGCCCAGGAAATTCTGTAATAATACAAGCACAAAGTCATCTTATTGTGATCCTTCTCCTTTGTGAAAGAAGGACAATTCTTTCTTGTGTGTGTGTGTGAGTTTGTGTATGTTTTTTGTATGTGCGTACATAATGTATGCATGCTATACATAATTTATACATACACACTTTCAGTATACATCAAACTAGACCAATTAAAAATAGCTTTAACATTTACTGAGCATTTGCTATTACTGGTCTAGCACTTTGTATTAACTCATTTAACCTTCACAAGAACCATTATTCCTATTTACAGATGAAGACATTGACAGTCTGGTAAACAACTTGAACCAATCCACATAGATGATAATTGGTTACATCAAGACTTGGAACAGGCAATCTTCTTCCACGCCTTCACTATATATATATATATATATATATATTTTTTTTTTTTTTGAGACAGGGTTGTGCTCTGTTGCCCAGGCTGGAGTGCAGTGATGCAATCATGGCTCAGTGCAGCCTCGACCTCCTGAGCTCAAACAATCCTCCTGCCTCAGTCTCCTGACTAGCTGGGACCATAGGTATATGCCACCATGCCCGGCTAATTTTTTTTTATATTGTGAGAAGATAGAGTCTCACCATGTTGTCCAGGCCCAAATGATCCTCCCACCTCTGCCTCTAAAAGTGCTGGGATTACAGGTGTGAGCCACCATGACCAGCCAAGCCTTCACTTTTAACTGCCTCTCTGCTTAGGTTCAATATGTGTTTCATTTTAGGAACTTCCCCCTCTCTCTTTCCCACCTACCTTCAAGCATGACTATAGGACCGAGAGGAGACTGAGAAACACAGGAAGCACCAGAGTGGTTGAAAGGAGCTGAAGACTCAGACAGCAGCCTAGACACTAAGGGTCCAAAGCCGAGGCCAAGGTCAAGCAGCTGGACAGAGACACAACTGCAAGCACAGACTTGGATCCTGACCTGATTTTCTGCAGAAGCAAGTCCCTGTTCAGACTTCTACTGCCTCCTTTTGGAATGAAGCCAGGTATAAAAATCTAGAGAAACCAACAAAAAGGCTGACAGACAAATATTTATTGTCTAGGACTAAGAGGTATAGTTGAGACTGGAACATAAGACTTGAGATGCGGGAGGTAGGTGAAGAAAGAAGGCAGTCAGTCTGTGAAGATAGTGCATGCATATTTAAAATGTTCTGCAATTCACAAAATACGGTGAGGCTAGCTAATTTGGACTTCATGCTGGAGGAAGTAAGAGATTAGCAAGTTCGAGCAATGTACTCATAGTAACCCAGCAAGTTAGTGCAGAACCAGCACTGTTTGCTAAAATCTCTCTGCCTGCCCATTGGGTATTCTTTCCATGAAGCCAGGCTGCTTCTCAATTAGTCAGTTCAGGCTCCAAAGGCCAATCAGAATTATATATGGAAACTTAAACTTGTATCACTGAAATGTTCCCTATAGAGCGGCTGTGCTACATAAAAATATATGTGAAACGTATAGAGTAAAATAGTACCAGCTCTACAAATAATTTCTAACTCTTGAACACGTACATGCACTATGTCCTGATGTACTGGCCACTTGTTCCGGTCTACTTCCCAGACCAGTCCTTTCCATCATGTGCTCCTGTGGACAGTGACCCCAGATCAGCTAAGTAGTTGATGGGACATCTGATTCAGGTTGGACCTAACAGAGACATCTGATTCAATCAGTATTCTTCTCCAGAAATTTTGTAACCAGCACTTGTAAAGGGAGAGAATAGCTCTCCAGCGGGGAGAGCCGCAGAATGTGAGATGTGGGGACCAAAGGCAGCCACGTTTTCTGTCTCGAGATGGAATCCAATCTTCTTCGGCAGGAGAAGAAATATGAAGCCAACACTAGTAGGTATGAGAGAGATACAGAGTTCTAGCTGTGTCAAAACTTTGTTTCTCATCGTTCTTGAAGTCCATATATGTGTTTGCCCTGTCCATCATTCAGTTGGATTGTATGCCCTGTCCTTTTCTTTGATCATATGGGAAGACCCAATATGGTCTTTTAGCAAATTTCCCTCTTTAATTGCCAACTACATAGAGCTGTTTTAGTCGCTTAGTATCTGTATTAAATTGTATTACTGTAACAATTCTTCACTCCTTCCTTTATATATAAAGTGTATGGATAAATAAAAGATCTATGCATACACTTTATCATATAACTTGCCTTCCTTCCGATAGGGAGTGCATATCCCTGCTCCACTGACTTTGAGCTTAGCCATATGACTCATGTGGGTCAAATGTAATGTGAGAAATGATGGGGTGGCAGTTTGAGCGGCATCTTAAGAGGCACCATGCATTTCCACCACTGTTCTTGCGTTTCTGCCCTCCTTCATGAGGACAACATATATCAAATAGGGGCCGTTGCTTCAGCCGGACTCCAGGAATCAGCAGACAGAGCAGCCTTTTTGTCCACCTGCTTCCTGTAGCACAGCCTCAGAACCACAGAGTTGCAGCCAACCAGCTCCTGATAGGGAACTTAAGCAACAAATGTCCTTTGTTTTTGCAAGTCCCTGAGATTTAGAAACTGTTACACAGCATTCTCTCAGCCAGAACCGACTGACACTGTATCGTTACAGTCTTGATCAATTTGCCCTATGCAAAGTGTTTTTATATGCTGTTAATTTCTGAACATAGAACTACTATTATTCCCCACGTTGCAGTTGAGGAAACTGAGTCTTAGAATATATAAACAAGTTTCCCAAGTCTACTGAAAGTGACAGGAATCAAACATATCTAACTCCAGATCCCATGCTTTTGAAGATGATTATACTGCCTAAAGCTGTATCAGACTTTTCTAACAGGCACATGTGGCATATTTAGTTGCTCTGTATGGGGAAATATGACCTGACTTGGAAAATATTGTTGTACTTTACTATGAGATTCTAATAAGCAACCATTATACATGTATGTAGTATATACAAGCATCCTCATAAGCTTATGCTATTCTGTATAGATATAACTAGCTTTAAGAAATTCTAAGGAGTAGAGATATTAAAAATACTGAGCCAATAAAGTAGAATAAATTTTTATTTATTGGCAATTTTCATTTATAATATTAAATTCTCGTTAACCCTTTCAAATGGACTCCGGACTTTTTTTCAGATAGAAAACTTTCCACACATATTTAAAATGTTCTACAATTTACAAAATTCGATTTGTGTGTATTTTTTCAGAAATCGTGTAAAGGTGAATTACATCTGTAACACACTGAATAACTATGTCTATGGAGGAGGTTTTATGGCAATTAACAGGTGGCTTTAAGAAAATAATTGATGATTCAGTAGCATTTCTAACTATTATTTTTGAAAGAGTTTTAGACATTTTAACAAGCAGTTTCAAGGGTAATTGTTACTGTTTTTATTTTTAGAAACATGGCACAGACTAAGTAACAATTTGCTCTGCTATCTACATATTTGCCTAATTTTACAAGTGGTGAAATTTATCTGTCCTGGCTAGAGTTGTTTATTGGCAGCATGCTGGGATTTAGGGAAGGAGGAGGAGGGAAAGGGAAAAATTTGCCCAGGACAGAGCCCCTACACAATGCATTGGCTTGATGCCTGGCGCTCTCTACGCCCATTCATCTACGTGCTTCTTGGAATGAAAGCACAAGCAACATGTCAAATGGCTTTATAATGTGCTGATAGAAAGGCAGAATTCTGAAACTATATTTAGAATCTTCCACTCTTAGAATCTTTTTCCCAAAGTATCAATTCTTCTCTGTTTATACCTCCTAAAGACTCTGTCTGTTTTTTGCCTCTAGATCAGTGAGAGGTTGACCGAGAGACAAGGTGTTTTTTTAAAAACATGTATCTTTACCTCTTATTGGTTGAGGTGATAGTTTTTTGACTGGCCTTTCAAGCTCTTTGATCCATTAGGAATAAAATCTTCAATGTTTCTAAGGGAAGGGCTAGGACTTGGTGACAATATATGTGAGTGAAAGTCTTGAGTCAGGAATCAGAAGGGCCCTCCCTCTGGGTACATGCTGAAAATGTAGGAGTTGGGAGGTCGATACCATCTATCTATCATCGACATTTGCAGCTGGTGGACCAGATAAATCTGAGAAAGAAATTCTTCTCGGACGACGCTCTGCACAATCACTGTAACTTGCTGTGATCTGTGATGAAACTTTAGGCAAACAGTAGACAGTGGAAATGAGTGCAGACGTGATCACATGGTCTTTGTGGGGTACAGAAACAGAAGGAGGCTGCTATCTGATTAAGAACTGTAGGAATCTTGCTGCAACCACAAATGCTAACAGTAGCAGGTGAAAGATACTAGCAAAGCATGCATGAATTTGAATAAGATATAGCTGGGTGATAGAACTTAAGCATTGAATAAGATATAGTTGGGAGATAGAACTTAACACAAAGCCTTCCTTATTCCTTTTGGCATCTCCATTTGGGTCAGTTTAGGACTGTGCCAATTTTTCTCAATGGAACCTTTTAGGATTGCACAAAATTTTTAGTTCAAACAACAAAATTAGTGGTTGTAACTTATCATTTTCAAGGTCACCTATAGAAGGTAGGCTCTGTATCCCTGTAAGCAGTTTCACATTTAAGATTTGTCCCATTTAACTAGTATTTAGAGCTTAGTTTTAGAAAAATAGATAGTTTTAGAAAATAGTTTCAGAAAAAAAGATATACTGTACATATATTTTCAAATGGCAATTTTTCAAATTCATCCAGAAGCTTGTTTTCCCACAACAAGGAAAAACGTTATTATTGTCATGTGTAAGTGTGGCCCTTTTGTCTTAAAAGACACCAAAACAATTCTGTGTCTACTCCTCTAGCATGGAGCCCATTAAATTCTCTTTCCAATGTTTTCTAGAAAGCTTTGTTGGAATCCATGTTTATATCGAACTAAGCTGTGGTCTCACATATCATTAGTCTTTTATTGACAATATCAGCCTTCAGGAAAAGTGATCACTCATCACTTACACAGTACAACAGCTTAGCTGAAGCTGACATAGAAAATATGCAAGGAAACTAGTTCAAGTACAGACAAGCCCATGCCTGTTCTATTAATGGGTGACATTTTAAACAATAGAGCTGTCAGAACCCACTGCGAATAAAGGGGCTTAATCATGGCAGGAATTAGTGCACACGACAGGTGATTATGTGTTGGAATTATGCCAGGACCAGGGACCAGCTGCAATGCTTCACATTATTTGTAATCTCAGTAATTATAGCTTTGGGAAAAAAATTATTTGGCATTGGAGAACCCAGAATTGGTGAGAGAAGTAAACAAAAACTACATACAACCTTTTTATTTCCACAGTAGAGGTCTCTACAAATGGGAAAAGTTCAACCCACATTATAAATTTAAGTCCGTCCCTCTTCTCTGCAATTCAACACCACAGCAATATAATCATGCCTTTTTTTCCCTTTCTCAAAGTCCAATTATAGTGTCTCCTTGCAAATAAAATAAGCTTTCAGCCATCTACTTACTAATTTGAGCTGAGAATTTTTTCTAAAATTATTTAGGCTGCAATATCCAAAGCCGCTCAGGAAAACATGAGAACCAGCTGGAAAGGCATTTTCCCATGTTCCCACTATTTTGCTATGATAAATACTGTATTTGATTACCTTCTGTTGAAGTTTTATAAAAAGAGATCATTCTTTAATGCTGAGGCCATTTGTGGAGAGTGACCAAGTTGGAACCAATGATTTAGAGAATTCCGGACATGAGACTCTGGAAAGCAAATCAGAAAAAAAGACAAGTGATGAAGTTTTACAGTCAGGAAACAAAATTCTGGTCTTCTGTTCTTGTTTACTTTCTACAGCAATGAAGCAGAATGCAAAAACCAGATTTGTCTTAGTTGTTGACAAATCTTATCTACTCATTGTTTTTTAATGGAAATAACACCTAAATCTTTCTGTTTTCTTTATCTCCATATGATTATTACCATAAAATATAATCTTGGCACCATAGATTTTTATATATATATATATATGCAACTTTTAATTTTGCAATAGTTTTAAACTTTCGGACATGTTGTAAGAATCATGTTAGGAACTCCCTTATCTTTTTACTCAGATTCACCAATTGTTTATATTTCGTCCCATTGATTTATTACTCTCTTACTAAGTGTTTATTTATATATCCATATTTTCTGAACTTCTTCAGAGTAATATAGAGACATTGGACCTTTTATTCCTAAATATTTCGGTGTATTTCTTTTCTTTTTTTTTTTTTTTGAGACAGAGTTTCGCCCTTGTTGCCCAGCCTGGAGTGCAATGGTGCAATCTTGGCTCACTGCAACCTCCAACTCCATCCTGAGTTCAAGCGATTCTCCTGCCTCAGCCTCCTGAGTAGCTGGGATTACAGGCATGTGCCACTACACCCGGGTAATTTTGTATTTTTAGTAGAGACGGGGTTTCACCATGTTGGCCAGGCTGATCTCAAACTCTTGACCTCAGGTGATCCACCCACCTTAGCCTCCCAAAGTGCTGGGATTACAGGCGTGAGCCATGGCGCCTGGCCACTTCAGTATATTTCTTAAGAACAAGAACATTATCTTACATAACCACAGTACAGTGTTCAAAATTGGAAAATTTAACATAGACACGTTACCATTAGTCAAATCACAGGCAAATTTTTTCAGTTATCTCAGTGTAGTGCTTTATAGGTAATTTTATTTTCTCATGCTGAATTGAATCCAGTATTACAATTGCACTTTGCTAGGCTCCTTTAACCCAAGACACTCTCCAAACTTAAAAAAAAAACAACTTTATGAACATTGCCATTTTGAAGGAGAATGGGTATTTATTTTATAGAATATTCCTCATTTGGGGTATGGCTATTTCCTCTTGATTAGATTCTCAATATGTGTATTCTCCAGGAAGGTTGTGCTTCTTTAACTTAAGTTTACCTTGCCTTTAACTGGGCAATGGTATTTACAAACCAAGATGTAGGTGCTAGATGTACTCATTGCTTCATTGCTTTGGTATTACAATGGTTTATTGGCCTTCTGAACAGACAGAGCTAGGAAATATGCATATGTGCTGGGGTGTGTGTGTGTGTGTGCGCGCGCGTGTAATACATCTGCAGAGAGAGGAAGAAGGATAAGAAGGAAGGAGGAGGAGGCAAAAAATGAGAAACAAAAGACAATGACAAAGTTTTCAATGGAATCAGAAATACAGTTTCATACTGATAAATCCAATTCCATTACAATAAAATACCACAGAATAAATTCTAGTCTTTGTCTTCCTATATTTGTAACTCCTTTATTCAGCAGTGGGAAACTTAACTTTCATAATTCTTAATATAGTCATTCATTTGTTTATTCCGATAATAAACAGAGAGTAGCTTCCAAATTGGGAAACTTAATCACTAGAGTTTAATTTTTGTTTATGGGAGTTTTTTTTCCCATAAAATTTACCTATGATGATATACACAAATCTTAACTGCACAATTTGATGAGTTTGATAAATACATATACATGTATAATGTTTTATCCAGAAATAGAAAACTTCACCCCAGAAAGTTAAAAATAAATGTAGTTAAATGTGTTTTATTAAACATATTTTATAAAACATGTTGTAAAGCATTTTGTCACACTTATTTTTAACTATTTTGCTTTTGGTGTCATTATAAATAATGTTTTCAAAGTTTCACTATTAAGAATGATGTTAGCTGCCGGGCGCGGTGGCTCAAGCCTGTAAGCCCAGCACTTTGGGAGGCCGAGGCGGGTGGATCACGAGATCAAGAGATCGAGACCATCCTGGTCAACATGGTGAAACCCTTCTCTACTAATACAAAAAATTAGCTGGGCATGGTGGCGCGTGCCTGTAATCCCAGCTACTCAGGAGGCTAAGGCAGAAGAATTGCCTGAACCCAGGAGGTGGAGGTTGCGGTGAGCCGAGATTGCACCATTGCACTCCAGCCTGGGTAACGAGCGAAACTCCGTCTCAAAAAAAAAAAAAAAAAAAAAAAAAAAGAATGATGTTAGCTGTAGGGTTTCTATAACTACCCTTTATTAGATTGAGGAAGTTCTATTCCTAGTTTGCTAAGTTTTTATCCTGAATGGATGTTTAATTTTGTCAGTTGCTTCTCTTTAGCGGTCATATAGTTTTCCTTTTCAGAATTTTGTTATGAGCCACACATACTGGTTTTCAAATCTTGAAGCAACTTTGTACTCCCGAGTTAACTCTCAGTTGTCTTCTTAAATATTGCTGGATTTTGTTTGTTAAAATATGTTAAGGATATTTATTTCTATCTTCATGAGGGATATCAGTCTATAATGTTCTTATGTTGACTCTTCTGTGTGGTTCTTAATCATAATAATGGGGACTAATAAAATAAATTGCTAAGTGTTTCTTCCTCTTTTATTTTCTGGAAGCGTCTGTATAGAAATTTTGTTAGTGACAGTATCAGTATCAGTTTTTAAGTGGTTTATAGGTTTACCAGTGAAGCCATCTGGATTTGGGAATTGTGTATGTGTGTGTGCAAGCTTTTTAACAACAATTCAGTTTCTTTAATACATATAAAGATCTCCAGTTTATTTTCTCTTAATTGAGCATTAAAAATTTATGTCCTCTAATAAATTTTTCCCTTTATCAGATCTAAAAATTACTGATGCTGTAGACACCCTTCAGAGGCCAGTGTTTGGTTCACACACACACACACACACACACACACACACACACACCCCAAATGGTTATGAAAATGTTATTATTCACATAATGAGACTTTCTGTGGAGCACAAGTCTCCTAAGCAAGTTCGCAATAACTTGAGAGAATGAGGAGAGGTGACTGGCTTGAGACATTTGTAGTAGGTAGAGGTGAGGCCTGTGTGAAGGTTTCCATGTGTAGGTGGTGCTTATGTGTTGAATCTCTTGCTGATGCCAAAGTAGAAAACAGTTGGGCTTTTTTTAAAAACAAAACAAAACCAACAAAAAACAGCTTGCCCGGATATGGAGTGGAAGGGAAGGCGAGGAATTGAGCTTTAAAAGTTGTCAGCAGTCAAGTATCAAAAAACAGTGTCAGACTCTGAATTAAAATTGGCACCAAGCTGTTCTTTATATTTTCTACTGTCTTGTTAATGTCTGTAGGATTAGTAGTTATGTCTCCCCTTTCGTTTCTCATATTGATGATTCTCTCTACACTTTATTTGCTTTCTGATAATTTAAACTAAAGGTTAGTAAATTTTTTTATGCAGAGAACCAGCTTTTGATGTAATTGATTTTTCTCTATCATTCTATTTTCTACTCTTATTTTTACTATTTCCTTCCTCATTTTTGCTTACTTTGCATTTAATTTTCCTTCCTTTTCTATTTTACTGAGAAAGCAGGGTTGAAATTGTGTATCATTTTGGATGTATCTGTTTCTTCTTTTAGTTTGACCAGCTTTCACTTTACTTATTTTGAAGTTCTATTATCAATATATAGAAATTTAGAATTGTTATGTATATTTTAACCCCTTTATCATTATATGAAGTCTCTTCTTTATGCAAGACACTATTTCTTGTTCTGAAATTTACTGTGTTTGATAGTAATATAACCATTACAACTTTCTTTTCATTAGTGTTTATGTGGCATATAGCTTCTCATATTTTAGATTATGTTTTTATATTTAAAGACAGTTTCTTGTAGATAGTGTATTTTTCATTCTTGCTTTTTTGAAATCCAATCTAAGTCTCTGTCTTTTAATTGGAGTGTTTAGACCATTTATATGTAAGAAAATTATCGATGTGGTTTAGTTTAAAGTTACTATACTGCTGTTTTTATAACATTTGATTTTTTTCTTCTTATCTTCTTTTCTGTTTAATTTTGGATTGAAATAATTTTATAATTTCACTTTACATCATATGTTATTTGCTATACTTCATTTTATATTTTTAGTGCTTCCTCTGAAGATTACAATATACAGCTTTAACTTTCACTATCTACTTTCAAGTAATGTTATATCACTTCCTGTATAATATAAAAGCTTCACAAAAGCATACTTTTATTTCCTTCTACTCTGTCCTTTGTGCCATTGTTGTTAGGTATTTTAATTCCATTTATGTTACAGACCTTTAATACATTGATTTCATTTTTGTTTGAGGCATAAACTATCTTTTAAAGTAATCAAAAATAAGAAAAACGTATCTAATTCATTTACTCACAGTTTTACCAGTTTCAGTCCTCTGTTAGTGCAAACAGTTCTGTCCAGCTACTCAATAGTTAAGCTGGATTTGGGTTTTGTTGTTATTATGGTTATCTTTAGTACATCAAGGCTTCCTATTTCCTCAGTGATAGGATATCAAGACAGCAAGCAGGGACCAGGGAGGTTTCTTGCCCCTCCTTGAGTGTAGATGGTTTGACTTGCGTCGAAGCATGTTGTCAGCTGAGGCACTGACAGGCTTTTTTCCTTTTTCTCAGTAGCAGACAGTCTCTACCTTACAGTAGAGAAGAATCTGAGATGTAGGCGGGTTTTATGCCGAATCCCAGTGATAGCTGATTACCTTCCAGTACAGTTCTCATGAATGGTCTGAAGTGCACTTCCAAAGGTAAAACAGTACATATGCTCTGTCTTTTCTCAAAGAGTTTGCAACTCTTTGGAGCTTAGTTTACCTAATTGCTTTACAACCTCTCTGATAGGCTCAAAAATTATGATTTTTACATTATTTGGATTTTTATTGTTGTTCGACTGATAGTCAACATTCTGTTTTAGTTTTCTATATCCTAAGGAGAAGGGGAATTCACTTAACTTTTATTGTTATGATTATTTCATTCTAATTTTTTTGTTTAGATTTCTTCTTTAACCCATTCATTATTGAAAAGTGTGCTATATACTAACCAGATATTTCTGGATTCTTCTAGCATTAAGTTCTTAGCTTCCTTGCAATGAGTTAGAGCATACTCCTTTAGCTCAGCGAAGTTCACTATTACCCATCTTCTGAAGCCTACTGCTGTCAATTCATTCATCTCAGCCTCAGCCCAGGTCTTTGCCTTTGTTGGAGACATGTGATCATTTGGAGGAGAAGGGGCACTCTGGAATTTTTAGTTTTTAGCATTTTTGATTCTTTCTCATCTTCATAGGTTTATCTACCTTTGATCTTTGTAGCTGGTGACCTTTGGATGGGGTTTTTGTGGTCTCTTTTGTGGTGATGCTGTTTTGTTGCTTTCTGTTTGTTTTTCTTTTGACAGTCAGGCACCTCTTCCATAGAGCTGCTGCAGTTTTGCTAGGGATCCGCTCCATACCCTATCCACCTGGTCCCTCCCTCCCCTGGAGGTATCAGCAGTAGAGGCTGCAGAACAGCAAAGATGGCAGCCTGCTCCTGCTGTGGAGCAGGGAGCTCTGTCCAAGAGGGAAACTGACCTGATGTGCTGGAATGCTCCCATATGAAGTATCCGGATACTCCTGTAAGGAGGTCTCACCCAGTTAGGATGAGTGGGTTCAGGGACCTCTTAAATAAGTAGTCTGACTGCCCCTTGACAGAGCAGGTGTGCTGTGCTGGCGGGGAACTCCCTTGTCCAGGCTGCCCTGACTCTCCAGAGCCAACAGGCCAAAAAGACTAAGCCACTGATCCATGATACCCACAGCAGCCCCTCCTTCTAGGGTCTCCTGTCAAGGATATCAGAGTTCTGCCCATAAATCCCTGGCTGATAATGCTGAAATTCCTGCAGGAGGCCCCGCCCAGTGAGGAAGAGTGGATTGACGTCCTGCTTAAAGAAGCAGTCTGGCCACAAACTGTCCCAGCCATGTGCTGCACTGTGGGAAATTGCTCTGGGTCCAAACCACCCAGTCTTGCTGGCACCAGCGGAGTGGTAGAAGAAAACGGCGACTGGAGCCACGGTGATGGCGGCCATCCCTCCCCCAATAGAACTCTGTCTTCCTAGGCAGTCTCCAGTCAGCTATGCTGGCTGGCAGGGATTCCAAGTCAGTGGGTTTTAGCTTGTGGGATTCTGTTTAAGTGGGACCTGCTGAGTGAGGCTGCTTGGCTCCCTGACTTCAACCTCCTTCCCATGGGAGTGGGAGGATCTCCTGCCTCACTAGAGTTCGCAGAGCTGGAGTATGTCAAAACCCCTGTGACTCAGTGCCAGCTTGGGTGGCTGCCCACCCAAGCAGCAACCGTGAGCCTTCACAGCTTTGTGCTTGGGACCCAAGGCCCTGGTGATGTGAGCTCATGAGTGGACCTCCTGATCCGTGGGTTGCGAGAATTCATGGAAAAGGTTGATTTTCAGGGAGAGGTAACACAATCCGTCACCGCCTCCCTTGGCTGGGGAAAGGAGTTTCCTTTGCTCATTGCAGGTCCCAGATAGGCCCTCACTGCACCTGGCTTTTCCTCACTCTCTCTGGGTCACACAAACTGCTTAGTCAGTCCCAGTGAGAGAACCCTGATACCTCGATTGAAGATGCAGAATTCTTTCACCATTTTCATCCTTCTTGATTGGAGCCACAGAGTATAGCTGTTTCTATTCGGCCATCTTGCTGCCCCCATATTTGTGGATTTTAAGATATTTTATTATTATTGATTTCTACATTACTTTTATTGCGGTCAGGAAAGATACTTGGTAAAATTTCATTCTTTCTTTTAAATTTCATCTTCTCATTTTATGGCCCAAGTTATGGTCTACCTTGAGAAATATTTCATGAGTACTTGAAAATAATATGTATTCTGCATTTGTTGAGTGTTGATATTCCATAAATATCAGGCAGTTTAAATTGTTTGATAGTGTTCTTCAGGTCTCATAAATCTTTACTTATTATTCTGACTATCAATTGTTTAGAAAGGTATAAAAATCTACTACTATGAGTATGGGTTTGTTTATTCCTCCATTTAATTCTGTCAGTGTTTGCTTTTTATATAAGCTATTTATTGCACGAATGTTATAATCATTGTGTCTTTCTGATTAATTAAGCTTTTATCATTATAAGCTGTCCCTCTTAATAGCTGGCAATGGTCCTTTTTTTGTATATGTATATATTTTTTCTTCTGGTATTAATATCAGGTTTCTGGTGTTTACTGTTACTGTGCAAAATATGTCACTTTCCTTTTTTTTTTTCTTTTACTTCCCATACTATTTGTGCCTTTATATTTAAGGTGTATCTCCCATAAATAGCCTTTTAAAAAATTCAGTCTTATTTTCACTTAGTGTTAGGAGTGCTTAATTCATTTATATTTAATGCAATTATATACATGTTTGGATCTAAGTCTATAATTTTGCTATGTATTTTCTCTTTATCTCATCAGCTTTCTGATTACGTATTCTTCTTTTTCTGCCTTCTCTTGTTTTATTGAATAATTTTTCGTATTTTATTGCAATTCCTCAAATGGCTTTGTAGCTGTGCTTCTTTGTACTCTGTGTGTGTGTGTGTGTGTGTGCGCGCGCGCACGTGTTTACCCTAAAGATTATAATATGGACCCTTACCTTATCACAGTTTCCTTAGTGTTTATATTACACCCTTCATATAAGATGCAAGAACGATGAAACCGTTTAATGCAACATATTGACCCATTCTTTGTGCTACTGCTGTTCTAAGTTTTACATGTAATATATTATACATTTTACAATATGTATTTAGTCTTTTATTTTTGCTTTAAACACTCATATGGCTTTTAAATAAAGAAAAGGAACTAATTATACACACATATTATACATACATACATACATATATACATAAATACATAAAAAAAAGAGCAAGAGAGAATCCTATATATGTACTCATATAATTAGCACTTCAAAGACTTCTTATTTCTTCTTTTAGGTCCTAGTTTTTATCTGGTGTAATTTCCCTTCCAAGTGAAGAATTTTTATTAGTATTTCTTTTTTTTTCAAATATCAAAAGGAGTTTATTGAAATATATATTTTGTTACACATAAAACAGAAAAATTTCAAGATTTATATACATTAACTTTTGCAATCTTCCTGGTAAAAATACAAAACAGCAGCATAAGAACCAGTTAATCATATACTTTACTATATTTATGCATACTTAACAAAATGAAAAGAGTTTTACTAAAAACTGGCAAGATACAAAATGTTAATGTCAAATCTAAAATGGTAGATATATACTTATGTTTTTAGCTATAATTCTTACAAATTATAAACCCTTATTAACATTCATCTTGACCTGCTTAACTCCTTTAAAGTTGAGTGATAGCGTGAACTTTGAAAAGAGAATGCATGGGTTCTCTCACACAGCTATATGGCCTTGGGCAAGTCACTTTTGTCAGTTCCCTCATCTACAAAAAGTGGGGGTTAAAAATATTCACATCACAGAAATGAGAGATTAAGTGGCTTAACACATAATGGCTAACATATTTCATTGCTTACGTGTATTTTAAACACAGGACACTTCTATGGTGTGACTAGTATTTTAAGCAATCAATGCAACTTAATATTTTTATCTCTGTCTTAATAGCTGAATACGTCTCTCCTTATCTCTACTATGCCCTTTAAATGTTCTTTGCCCACACAATAGTTAATTGTGCTGGGTGTAAGTCTGATTCCAATCATAAATTGACTTAATACAGTCATCTTAGTGTTAAGACTTGTTCTCAGCAGATAAGAAATTAAGAGTTTTAGAACTAGTTCCCTGAAAAAGCTGTATTTGTTTATATACATTAACTTTTGCAATCTGTGTGCAAATTATGTGCGATCTGTAGCGCCGGGAGCATGGTCTAATCTGACCCAGAACGTCATTTTGAACTAGATAAGGCTCTTCTTTGGTGATCCAAGAGCAGCCCATTTGGGATTTCTGGAAAGCAAATCAATTTGCATTTAGGGTTACATGGACAGTGGGCCAAAAGTCAAACACATGCATCATAACTCCAGTCCCTATTAAAGAGAACTAAAGGGTTTCGATTTAATAGGCCCTCTTAAGCAAAACTAAGAATATAAGATTAAGTCGTTGGTACTTCTGCATTCGTTTAAGGGAATGTAGTGGAAATTTTAAATAAATGAGTTTTTAAGATGAATAAAGCCCACATGGTGCCATCAAAACTTGCAGATCAAGTCACCAACATGATTCTGTTCTAGTAAGAATGAATTTTTATCCGAGAACTGATTTGACTTACAAGAGTAGAAAAGTTAAGCACAATCTTAAATTTACACAACTATAGAATATGACAAGTACTAGGAAATGCTGGCTCCCAGGCACAGTGGCTCATGTCTGTAATCCCAGCACTTTGGGAGGCCAAGATGGGCAGATCTCTTGAGCCCAGAAGTTTGAGACCAACCTGGGCAATATGGCAAAACCTCATTTCTACAAAAAAAAATTTTTTATGTAGCCAGGCATGGGGGGTGTGTGCCTTGTCCCAGCTACTCCAGAGGCAGAGGTGGGAGGATCAACTGAGCCTGGGTGGTTGAAACTGCAGTGAGCTGTGACCAGACTACTTACTCCAGCCTGGGCAACAAAGTGAGATCCCGTCTCAAACATTTTTTTAAAAAGTCACTGTTCCCTAAAAATTATCCAATAGCAATAGCTTTATTTCAAGTGAATGCTAATAATCATTTAGGGCTCTTAAATCTATCTAAAACACAGGTATGTTTGATCAAGAGATCTTTAGGCAATGCCTTATCACTTTAAGACTTCATTGCTTGATTTTAAAACCTCTTTTTATCATCCTTATTCACCCATTCAAAAGCTTCAAGCCGCATCAAAATAAAGGTATATGTACTTTCAGGATTTTGTTCTATATAAAGAACTATAAAGCCAATTAACTGCAGTATAGAATAATAGTAAAAGACAATATTGGTACAAGAATGTTTAAATGTGACAGTAACATTATATCAACCTTCATAAAGCCAATAAAAATGGGATAGTGTATCTATTTTCAAATTAAGTAGTTACTAGATTTTGTTTTCCAATGATTTGAATAGTTTAGATAGCTCATTTCTAACTTTGACACATCATTGCTAATCAAAAGAAGCAACAAATATAAACATTTGTTTATATTAGTTGCAATTATTATTGCAAAACTAATAATAATTAGTTTGCTATTTATCCATGCTACCCACCATCTTTCATTTAGCAATGGTTAATCTCTACTGCACAGAATAAGCCCATTTAAATAATTCAGATTGGTGTTTTCAGTGAGAAACTATTTTCCACATGAATTCCTTCAACAAACAGAAAATGTGACACAGTATATTCTTTACATCATGCGGATTGTTAGATAAACTTCAGTAAACAGAGAGGCTTCAGAAAGTCATACTAAAGTGATTTCATTTAAAAAGATTATGATGTGTTGGTTGAAAAATAGTATCAACATCAGTATCACTGAAATTAATGCAACTATAACAATGTTTAAAATGTTTAAAAATTCAGTTGCCTTTTCATCCCTATCAGGCCAGGAACATGACATCCTTTCTGGAGAAATTTTCATTTTGGGAATGAGAGCTTTCTTAATTTGTTCAATTTCTGTTCTGCTCCATTCTTCTTTCAATACTTTGCTTACTCGAGGATAAATTTCAACAGGTTGAACCTCACAGGAAGTGGTCTTTGGGCTGATAAGTCCATCCAGTAATATTTTTAATTGTATAAACTTTACTTTTTATCTTCTGTATTCCATTTGGTTCTCTTTTCATGGTTTCCTTTAGTGTGCAGATTCCACCTTCTGTGCATTTATAATGACTATGTTCTCCTTTAAGTCACCAATGTGAATTTTACTTACTTTAAAATTCTTGTCTTCTAATTCTAACATCTGTGTTGTCTAGAAATCTGTTACTACATACTACCTTTCTCTTAACTATTGCTCCCATTTTCCTAATTCTTTTCATGTCTATTATTTTTTTATTGTGTACTGGTTATTCTTAATGATGCATTTACTGTTAAAGACTGAGACTCTGGAATCTTTTATCCTTACAACTATAGATTTTTGTTTTAGCAGGATGCCAATTTTATTAGCATTAAACTTTAATCTCTGTCTCCCCTGGAATAAACAGCAGCTGAAAATACTCAGTGATTTTAATCTTTCAGCTGTTTCATTTCACTGGGAAACTAGGTACACCTTCCATGCATGCAAAATTCAGGCTTCGACCAAAGGTGAACAGAGGTTATATGCAGTTTTGAGAGTTTTTTTTCTGTGAATTGCTAATTTCTGGGATTTCTCGTTTATTCCCTATGCTCTGTAGCGTCTCCCAACTCCATACTCTGACTTCTTAAGCCAATAAGGCCAGATTTGTTCCTTAGTTCTTCTGCTTTATGCCATACAGATTGGGACGTGCCCTCGGTCAAAAAGTCATATAAGACCTAATTTTTATCCAGAATAGCTCTCTTCTTTCAAAGCTGGACTCCTCTCCACTTTCTGTGTGCTGTTGATCATTCTACACTACCTACATATAGCTGTTTATTTTCAATATGTTTAAAAATAAATATTTTTATTTTTAGTGTATATTTGTTATCTGCAGGAACTAGTTCAATACCAAGTAGTCTGTCATTATGAGAAGTGGAACTGTCATAATATAATTTTTAAAGATGATACATTTGGGAGTTAAATAATGTATCCAGCTAAACATACAAATCAAATATTATATTATTATGTTTTAATAAAAATGTTTCATCCATTAAATTATATTTAGCCCATGAGGGTAGATCCTCTGGCTTCTGGCTCTTTGTGATCTTATGCCCTATCATTGGTACTCAAGATAGATTTGATAATATTGAAGAAAGCTTATATTCTATAATAAACCCACTTGCATAGCTCTATTTTACAAATTGGCAAATGATAGCTAACAGGCCAACTCTGACCCACTGCCTGTTTCTGTGTAGAAATTTTTATGGAACACAGCCAAGCTCATTCATTTATGTACTGTCAATGGCTGCTTTCACACTACAATGGCAGAGTTGAGTATTTGTAACACACACTGTATGGTAAGCAATGCCCAATATATATAGGGCATAGCACTCTACAAACAAGGTTTACCAATCTCTGCTTTAGGTAAGTGTGAAACAATCACCAATAGTTAAAAGAATCAGTTATAAGTTCATGCTCTATTGCATATGAATACTTTGAAAGACATCTTCCTTTTTTTGAAATATGCTAGACAATGCATTCATTGTGGTATGCAGAATAACGGCCTCGCAAAGACATCCATGGCCTAATCCCTGGAACATGTGTATATGTGACCTTATGTGCCAAATGGACTTTACAGATGTGATTAATGGTATAGACCTTGAGATGTAGAGACTATTCGGGATGATTCAGATGGATCCAGTACAATCAGAAAGGTCTATAAAAGCAAGAACCTTTCCTAGCTGGGATGTGACAACAGGAGGGTGAGAGAGATAATAATGCTTCTGACTTAAAAAAGAGAAGGGGCCCCGAGCCAAGGAATGCCAATAGCTCCTAGAAGCTGAAAAAGGCAAAGGATTCTCCCTTAGAGCCTCTGCAATAGAACATAGTTCTACTGACACCTTGATTTTATTCCAGTGAGACCTGTGCCAGACTTATGATCTGCCGAACCGTGAGATAATACATTCATGTTATTCCAAGCTGTGAAGTTTGTAGTGATTTATTATAGCAACAATAGAAAACTAATACATCCACATATTACAATGCACATAGGAATGGACTCTTTCAAAATTATTTGAAAAAATATGTAAGTTAGCTAGCCACAGAACAGAGCAGAACATCTCTTGCTGAATCAGCTTTATTTTTGTAGAACAGGTACTTTCGTATCTGTTTCTGCCATCTGTGATGCCTGAAATCATTACAAAAAAAATCGTGTGGAAGGAAGGAAGCTCTGAAGGCTTTCATTGGGTTATGGTTGCCAGGGAAACCATTTTACTTGGTAATCAATATGTTCAGTGTGTCTTTGTTGCTGTGTGCTTAACTCCTAAAGATACCATTGCAGAGTGGATCCCTAGAAAACACTGGGTAGGAAAAGAAAAACCTTGAAACATTAGCTTCGGTGAAGGAAAACCTGGATAATGTATTCTTATGAATCTGAAAAAATTTAAGAAAAAAAATAACGCTTGATTTTTGTGCCAATTGAATAGAATGGGATTCACTTTATAATAGCAAGTTGGCATGGCTTAGGTCCCTGAGATTCTCTTGCAATTCCATGAAGCAAAAGGGCAGCTGTCCTAGCAAGAAGCCAAGGTTTCCTTTTAAAAATTTCTCTATCTTTATCCAGAATGTTTTCCTCCAGAATTGAAAGACAATTCTAATAAATGAAAAACTGAAATAGGCTTTTAGTTTTTAAGGCTCCAACTCAATACAGACGATTAAATTCTATTCACTGTCCCATAGAATCACAGATTTCTTTACACAACTGAGGAAATGAAGTCCTATAGAGAGCAGATAACTTAGTACTGGTTGAAACTAGGGGAAATGGAAGAAGTGCTGAAAGAGGGACTGGGGCACCAGGGGGCTGTTTTGCATGTTATGTTTTGAGGCTGTTAGAGGACCTTTTCCTAAAGAAGGTAAAGTTGACTCTTGACTGCTCGACTACAGCTTGCGTATCTCAGGTTAGCAGATGGCAATATGAAAAGAGCAGAAGTGCAACAGAGTGACATGATGATGCTCACTGTGCTAACACTTTCCAGGTTATCAAGGGCTGGTTCTTGAGACACATTTTTGTTTTAGGATCACATATGTTTATTCCAAGTCTCAGAACCTGAGGGATTTAACACTTGCACATCAGTGCAGCTGCTTTTACTTTTTTCATTTAAATAAGTTTGAAATACGTTATTGTGAGAATGATTAAATTTGAAATTATCTGGTAAGGGAGGTAGGCAGACAAAATGACACAAAGTGATTAAATAATAAAGAGCAAACATAAAAAAAGATGTGAAAAATCCCTCTAAGTGGAGAATTACAAGTAGATAAACACGAGATATTATCTATGTTTGTTCAATTTAATAAGAATTTTACTTTTACATTAGGTTTCTTTTTTTTAGCTAAGTGAAATTATTGAACTGTGTTATGAAAGATGAAGTTCAGGGAAGGATATATTGATCTAATTTCTCTTTCAAAAGACAACAGCTAATAAATGTAAAAGACTACATTTAGATTTGTACATAGTCCTAAATGATCAAAAAAGAATGTCAAAATATTTAAGTGGAGATAATACTAGCATAAGATTTCAGGACTGTTTAAAGAGAATAAAAATTGGATTAAAAGATACACAGTTATATAGTTCCCACATGGGTGTCCTCTAGATTTTCCTGGCAGCTACAACTTCTGAATTAAAAATCAGATGTTTCCCGATAATATTTCTGGTTCTCACAATATTTCTGGTTTGGGCCCATATCAACTTGAAGATATGGCTTTAGCGATTGCATTCTTGGAATATTAACACGTGTCTACTACTTCAAGCATGTTGATGCTTCTATAAGAGCTATATAAATTCACAGCTGGGAAGTGGCTTTAACTTCAATTCTCTTTGACTACATAATCCTAAATTCTATCCTTTTTATCGGTACTCAAACACAATACTCATTTGCTGTAGTGGATGTTTCCTTACGTGTCTTCTGGGACAGTAAGTTCTGATTCATTAATTAATTCCTCCAGAGGAGGGTTTGTTGGTTGGAGAGTAGCTTCTCTGGGGCTCTGTTCTTACAAAAAAAAAAAAGCCCACAAACTTACCTCTCAAACTTAGCTCTCTAGTAAGTCTTAATATCTCCTTTGAGACTGTTTCCAAAGCTTGAAAGAGGAAAGGAAATGAAATTATTTTGTCTTATTATTTTTAAATAAAATTTATTTTTGGAACAGTTTTAGATTACAAAAAATTGTGAAGATAGTACAGAGAGCTCTCCTATATATAGTGTTGAGTTTACCCTTTTATTCACAACCTACATTAGTATGGTACATTTGTCACAATGAAATAAGCAGTATGGACATGTTATTAACTAAAGGGCATACTTCATTCAGATTTCCTCAGTTTTACCTAATGTCTCTTTTATACCCCCGGATTCCATCCAGGACACACGTTGTATTTAGGTGTCATCTCTCCTTAGTTTTTTTTTTTTTTTGACCATGACAGTTTCTCAGACTTTCCTTGCTTTTGATGACCTTGACAGCTTCAAGGAGTCCCAATGAGGTATTTTTGTAGAATGACCTTCAATTAGGAAATTTCTGATATTTTTATTATCATTAGACTGGGGTTATGTATTTTGGAGGGGAAGACCACAGTGTTGAAGTACCATTTTCTTCACATAATACCATAGATGAATAGTCTCAACATGACTGACTGATTGATGATGATTTTTACCTTGATCACCTGGTTCAAGCAGTGTTTCTCAGTGCTCTCCACTATGAAATTATCCTGTGAGGGTACTTCCAGAAGACACTAGCATATGAAATGATGGACTGAATAAAGCAATTGTCCTCCCCAATGTGGGCGAGCAACATTCGATCTGTTGAAGGGCATGCACAGAACAAAAAGGCAGAGGAAGGTTTAATTTGCTCTCTTTCTGACTGATTGAGCTGATACATCAATCTATTCCTGCCCTTGGTGCTCCTGGTTCCCAAGCCTTCAGAATTGAACCAAAATCTACACCATTGCCTCTCAGGTTCTCAGACCTTTGAACTTCACCACTAGCTTTCTGGGATATTCAGCTTGTAGACGGCAGACAGTAAGACTTCTTAGTCTTCAGAATAGTGTAAACCAATACTTTATATCAAAACCAGTAAGTCTCTGTTGAGATTTATCGTTTCCTATTGATTCTATTTCTCTAGAGAACCCTGACTAACACAGGTGCACACAGGTTTCGGATCCTTAAGTCTCCTTAGAGAATTAAAATTCTCTTTATAATTACATAATACTTAACTTTATATTTGAAAGTTCTTGTTGTTCTAAAGTCTGCTTTATCTTAAATTAATATAGCTACTCCAGTTTTTTAAAATTAGTATTAGAGTGTCATATCTTTCTCTACCCCTTTACTTTTAACCTATCAGAGTCTTCATATATTTTTTTTCATTTTAAACAGCTTTATTTATCTCTGACTTTTTGTTATTAAAAGTAATTTTGGCTGGGCACAGTGGTTCATGCTTGTAATCTCAGCACTTTGGGGGGCTGAGGCAGGTGGATCATTTGAGGTCAGGTGTTCGAGACCAGCCTGGCCAACATGGTGAAACCTTGCCTACACTAAAAATTTAAAAATGAGCTGGGCATGGTGGTGCATGCCTATAATTCCTGTTACTTGGGAGGCTGAGGCACAAGAATCACTTGAACACCAGAGGCGGAAGTGAGCCAAGATGGCACCACTGCATTCCAGCTTGTGTGACACTCTGTCTCAAAATTAAATAAATAAATAGATAATAATAATAATGCCACAATATCCTTGTATATATCTTCCTATATACATGTGTAAGGCTTTTCTCTAGAGTTTATGCCCAGTAGTAAAATTATAGGGCCTGAACATATTCAGTTTAATAATAACAAATTTGTCCAGAGGCTGAGAGTTCCAATTTCACCATCCATCCTAATAAACACTTGATTTCATTAGGCTTTAAAATTTTTGTTAATATATTTTGAAAAAAATAGTGTCTCATTTTTACATTATATTTCTCAATCATTGTAAGATCTAGTAACTTTTCTTATGTTTGTTAAATATTGTTTCCCTATTGAATGAACTGTTAAATTTTATGCTTAGAATCTTTATATTTAAGTGAGTTTCTTATAGACTATATATAATAGTCTCTTGCCTTTTATCCACTATGACAATCTTTGTCTCTTCATTGGTAAATAAAAACTATTCAAAGTGGTTGATGATTCTGAGGAGAAGATTGTGATAATCCTTATCCTTGTTTCTCTGTAGATAAGATGATTTATTTTCTCTAGCTTCTTTCAAGTTTTCTTCTTTGTCTTTGGCTTCCTGCAGTGTGAATATAATATGTGTAGGTATAATTTTTTGTTATTTATCCTTCTGGGTGTTCTCTGAGCTTGCCAGAGTTGTGGTTTGTTGTCTGCCACTAATTTTGGAAAATCCTGATCATGATCAACTCAAAAATTTCCTCTGCTCCATTTTCTCTTTATTTTAATGCCAGTATTCCCATTGTATGTATGTTACACTTTTTGAAACTGTCCCGCATTAACTAGATGTCCTGTTCTGTGTTAGTCATTCTTTTTCTAATTTAATTTCAGTTTGAAAACATTCCATTGACCTATATTCAAATTTACTGATTCTTTCTTTGGCCGTATCCAGTCAATGTTTTTGATTTGTAGCATTTCCTTTAAATTTCTTCTGAAAGTTCCATTTTTTTTCCTCTTACATAACTATGCTATCTTACATATTGTCCACTTTTTCATTAGGCTCTTTAGCATATTAATCACAGTTATTTTAAATTCTTGGAACGCCTTAAAGTGCTATTTGAATCATTCAGATTGTGGCCTTGATTCTTCCTGTTTTTGTTGTAGAGTCAAGGCCACTTGATTCATAGTAAACTAAAAACTACCGTTATCAGGGATCCAGGTGACCCTTATAGTCTTTGCAGCAGAAACATCAATTCCTGTCTCAGAGTTCAAAATGGTTTTCCACAGCTGAGAGATTCAGCTGCACAATGCTGCATCCTGCCAAAATCGGGCCGCTGCTCTGCACTGGGCATAGCATTAGTAGTTGTTCAGTTAGCAGAATCTCACTTCAGTTTCCAATTAACAAAGGTCAAATCAGAGTGAAACAGTAAAAATCAATAGGATCTGAACAGATATTACCGGAGAAATACCACAATGCCCTATTCTAATGAATATAGAAAGATTAAAAATAAACAAAAACAAAGTGTAGTTGAAGCCATTAAAGACACTTCCATTTGTTCCTTATGCTAAGTGCCTGCAGTCAGACTGAGAGGGTGGGAGAGCACTGGGCCCATGACAAGACATCTTCAAAGTCCAGCCAAGAGAAAACCGGTTCAGGTTTAATATTGTTCAAAAGCTTGGCCCTTCTGAGCATCTTTTCTGTATGCTACATTCTAAAACATCTAAACGAGCACATAGAGACTAAAGCAAAATATAAATCATTCTGTATCACTATGTCTCATCAGAAGACATAATTTTCAGTATATTTTTGTGATGCACGCTATGAGCCATTTGGGCACACATTTTCTTTTGTGTTTGTTGTTTCTTTACCTCTGGATCTTGGAGACTAATGGGTCCAAAAGAATGTAGACTGAGCCATCTACTTACTTTTGGACATACTTGCTCACGTTCTGAGCGTTTGCAAGCAATTCTTTTGTTTTCTGATGCACCTTTGGCTACTATGTATTAGAATAAATATGCCTGGATTGAATGCTAATGATTTAATATTTGGGGACAATTATAGCATGACATAAAGGAAGAGGTAAGAGGTATATTTTAAGCTCTTAAAGCCAAGAAATGTATCTAAATCAAATTTTCCTCCCTCACCAGCCTATGAGCAAGAAGCAAACATGAATATTGTAATTTCAGTGAAGAGTGAGCTGTGGCCTCCTGAGGAAGAGTACGGTAGGACTGAAGATGAAGACTTGGAAGGAAGAAGAGTGTGGAGGAAGCACACTGAGAAGAGGTGTTCCCGTGCAGGCACACCACCTAGTCTGAATCATGGAAACCCAAACACGGCCAGGTGTGTTGGCTCATGCCTGTAATCCTAGCCCTTTGGAAGGCCAAAGTGGGGGTGGATCACTCGAGCTTAGGAGTTTGAGACCAGCCTAAGCAACATGGCAAAACCTCATCTCTACGAAAAGTACAAAAATTAGCCAGGTGTGGTGGGAGGATTGCTTGAGCCCAGGAGGTCAAGGCTGTAGTAAGCCAAGTTTGCGGCACTGCACTCCAGGCTGAGTGACAAACTGAGACCCTCTCTCTCAAAAATAAAATAAAGTAAGTTAAATAGACACTAGCAAGTTTCAACCTGATGAAATTTCATGGCCATGTCTGAATGAAGAGGACATCTGAAGAACTGACTGTTCTGCTTACCATGTGGCTGGTACCATCCAGAGCCTGTGTTCCTATGCAGACAGTGGCGAAAGCCGGGTGCTTGGGTCAGTTTCACTCATTATCGGTGGTATTTTCAGCATTGCAGGGAAGTGAACTATGGCCCTCTCTGAGCTCCAGGATAAGTTTCATTCCAGGAACAGTGACTTTGTATTGTCAATGTTAATAAAGGCATCTCTTGTCCACATGAGGTAGGAATGATTTTTGGCCAGCTAAGAGGAATGTGAAATGTGAGGTAATGGCGCCCATACTTCCAGCTTCCTCTGTGGACAATTAGGTGAGAGGAAAGAAAGCTGCAGGATATGATCAACAAGGCAGACACCTAACAAGCAGGAATGTGTGTGCGTGTTTGAGTGAGAGAGTCAGGGACAGATAGGCAGAGATAAAGCAGAGAGACTCGCAGTGCTATGATTTATTGTTTGATAAACTCAAGTGTTCAGAGTCCTGCAATTCAGTACAAAGACTAGAATCAAGACTTCAAAGTGCAGCTGCCCCCATAGCACTCCGGCTTCCACCCGCACAGACCTGATGTGTTCAATTTCACAGCTCAGTGCTGTACCAACCATCATGGCTGTGGTATGTTTCTAAGAGGGAAGACTGGGAAATGATGATACCAGCTACTAAACCTGCCGGTCCTGCCGTTAGCCAGTGAGCTGATATCTTTTCCCCTTTCACATATCCATTTTTCTTTCAACACTTGGTAGAAGAGAGCAGGTCAACCGTCTGGTTTGGGCAAAAAGCTAAAGTTTTCTGATTATCGCAGTATTTTAGGGTAAAAATAAGAGTTTCCCATCTTATCTGTGACTACTTGCAGAGCTTTTACCATGTGCAAAGCACTGGGCCTGGGTTAAATGATGTAGAGCTCAGAACAACCCTAGGAGATGGCTTCTTTTATTACCTCCATTTCACAGTTGAAATAACTGTCTTGTCCATGGCTCTAGAACTGGTACCTGTAAG
This sequence comes from Aotus nancymaae, assembly GCF_030222135.1. Lineage (NCBI taxonomy): Eukaryota > Metazoa > Chordata > Mammalia > Primates > Aotidae > Aotus > Aotus nancymaae. The sequence goes on along the minus strand of NW_026988450.1, from coordinate 9,610,068 downwards.
AGCAGGACTGAGCCACAGGGCCTGGGGCCAGAAGTCATGCTCTTAGCCTCCCTGTTCAAGGGCTTCTCTGTCTAATGGCTTTTACACTTGATCTTAGCCAAAAGGCTGAGAAGTGATATCTAGTGGCTTTTAAAAAGTTAGAAAGCACGAATTTTTTAGAAAGTAAAACAACATTGGAATATGTAAAGAAAATGCCAATATTATCCTCCAGTCTCTTAACCTTTCACTATTCTAAGTTAAACTATGACAAGAGGTAGGTCAGTCTCTTTCCAAACCATTTTTACTCTATTTTCTATGAAGATGCACAATTGTAAGGGTTTTGTTTCTGTTTTTGATTTTACAGAATAGGATAATACAATACACTTGATATCACAGCTTTCTTTTTTACTTAGTAATGTCAGGACATTAAGTCAATATTCATAAATCTGACTCATTATTTTTAATAGCTAAGAAACATTTCTTAAGCAGGGAAATACATTCATTCAATCATTCTCCTGAAAATAGAAATTTAGGTTGTGTTTTTTAAACTTTATTTTTTGTCACTGGAAACAATACTGAAAAACAAATTCTTTGCCCATCTGTTCATGAGAACTAGGATATTTGTTTCTATATGTAGAGGCCACAAATTGGAATTATTAGGCCAAATGGTACAAAATTATTATGGTAAAATGTTAATGGATATTGATATATTTATTGTCGTTTGGTCTCTATCAGCAATGCACAAAAATTTCTCTTTCTCTACATTTTCAAGACAACCAATATTTTCTGTAAGCAGGTGAGTTGCTCTTGCCAGAATATTTTAATTACAACTGGTGCCACTGCTTTTTCCAGTTAACCAAAAGTCTTACTCCCCAGTTGAGTCTCATAGTTGATAGCAAAGACATTTCCAACCCAGTCACACCAAATAAACAATCTTAATAAAAGGTGTTTTTACAACTTGTGGTCAAGCCCACCAGCCAGGCTTGCTTCAGTGGGATTGCTCCTTCTCAAGGCTGTCATAAGTGGAAATTCTGGAGCTGCTCCTCACACCCTGATGGTTTGCTTGAAATCGTGTTTATTTTAGTCTTTGAGCAACACTTTTGTCTATTTTTGAGAAGAGATGAAAGTTGTTCTTATTTTAGGAGACTATCTCATCTTGGTCTTGGGGGAAGTCTTAATAGATAAATTTTATTTTTTAATTATGTCATAATCCAAACAAGGATTGGAAGTGGGAGAACCTTATGCCATCCCTGGAAGTTGGAACATCACATTCCATTGAAAAGAATCCATTGTCTCATGGCTTACCTAATGCAATAGCTAGAAATGTGATCTAGCTGGGTGCTCAGGAAAAAGAAAAAGAGTACAACATGGATATTGAGTAATACCAGCATTTTCAACCATGATGAGAGTAGAGTTGTTGTGAGAATAGTATGTAAAGTAATCAAGATGATCAGTGATGAAATCCTGACATGGAATGTAAATTACTTGTGGTTGAAGACAAAGGAGAGTTTTGTGTTGGTTGGCTGAGCTGGCAGATATGAAAGCAAAGGAAGATATATGTCCTTAGAGTTGAGCTGAGATTCTCCATATAAGCTTCTCATCTTAAATGCACCATGGTGTACTCTGAGCAAATGATTTCACTTCCTAGGCCTCAATTTCTTTAACTGTGTATTTACTTGGAACAGAAATAGATGTATGTACTCTAAGATTACAACTCTTAACTGGTTGTCTGCTAAAAGCATCCTTGTCATGCATTTAGATTGCGATATTTTTGCCTTTTTGGAGAAATTTGCAGACATACATTCCATAGTTACAAATGATGGTGATCCATCCAGTTCCCTATGCTTACTTCCTGTCATTTGTATATTTAAATTCCATTCACTCAAGGCTTAAAATGACATTGCCTTTTCTATTTAGATTATTCACATTAATCTCTGATAATAACACCTATAATTTATGGAGCCCTAACTCTGGACCAAGTTCTTTACTTAATGTATCCTCACAATAACCACTGGAGGGAAGTGCTATTACCCCCATCAAGATGAGGGAATTGAGGTGAGGAGACTGGGCAGCCTGACTTAGCATGCCACAGAGCTGGGTTTAGGAAACATTTTCTTTGACCCGGAAAGAGTTTTAACAGTGAGCACAGTTATTAAAAGTTCAAATTAGCCTTCTATTTCTGGGTTTTACATTTTCTCATGCATGTATCTATTATTTGTATTTCTCACTAGTATTTTAAAAATCTACAGTTGTTGCTATCCTCAATGCTATTGTTTACAGTTACTTACCCAACTTTCTCACCCTTGTTCATATAATATTCAGTAAATTTTAGAGAGGCAAGTAATAATCTTATTTAAATCATTACTCTAAATATAAATATAAGAACCTTTAATAAAATAGAATTGATTAATTGAAATTGAAACCGATTTTCTTAAACCTTTAGCAGACAAACATTCCTGAAATGAGAGTGTAGATGTCATTGCCTTGCTTTTCCTAACAAAACTGTCCTTTTTAGTACTAGTTTATTTAATTGTACTCCAAAACAATTTCCAGATGAATAATGATCCTAAAGAAAACTGAAGCTTTGGTCTTAATTTATGATTCTTTGGGGGTATTCCCCATAGTTGTTAAAATTGTTCTATAAGAAAACTGAGAGAGTAGTTGAGTATTTTCAGTCAGGGTAGAAATGTTGGATGCTTTTTTGAGAAGTCTGGCGGAGTTTGTATATTAAGTAAATATCTTTTATTTGCATACTTGGATAATAATATATCGGTATTTTGAATACTGTTGAGACACAATAGCCAGTATATTAATTCTGTCTTAAAAAGATACTTGCTCATACTTTAGCACATTTAAGAGATAAATTTATAGCTAATTTTCTGTGTGAAGAATTGCTTTGGCTTATTTATTTATTGGTATGCAGAAGAAATGTTCATTTTCTTTCCTTTAGAAAGATCCCAAGTAAATAACTCTACAAATATTGAATTGCTCATTTTTAAATATTCTTCTGTTACTTTACTTAAAGCATAAATATTTCTCATAGGAAGATGTGTAGTTGACCTATGTTGCATGTGAAGCTCATTTGCTAAAACTTTCAAAGTTTGCAGATCTAATCAGCATTCTTATGTAACATTGTCTATGGAACTTTAAAATCAGCAGCACCATAGGATATATAGTTATTGAAATTGGGCCAAGTAAAAAAAAATTGAAATTGAAATTGTCATGTCTTATTGAGAATATAATTTTCAGAGTTTAATTAGTATCATTAAAATGTAGAGTTCAGACAAGTGCTACAACCATCTACTGTTCTCATCTAAATTTTTTTTTTCCAGGTAATATATTCTTTTGATTTAATCACTTTCTTACCTGGAAAGGGAGCCAGCCAAAGAGCTGTTTTTACTATAATCAGTGACCATAATCACCATAAAAAAACTCAGATAAAAAACATTTTGACTATAATAGTATCTCAAAAATGAGCTGCTAAATTGCCGTGTTCATTCATTACCTGGCATGAGATGTTCAAATTACTTTTGTATACTTTAAAATCAGTAAGAGTTGTGTTGTTAAAGGAGAAGAGTAGCACTCTAGTTTTTGTTTATGCTTTTGTTAAAAGCACAAATATCAGCAATTTTTATCTTTGGGAAAGAGATGATTAAACTTATGGGGCATGATGGGAGAAACAAAATAAACTTACAGTTGAAAACTCAAATTAATATTAACGGCTGTGTCCTCACATTTGTGTGCGAAGGTCTCATGCACAGGCCTTCCGCTGCCATCACTTGACAGCTCTCTGACGTCTACTTGGCTTCCAATTACGGTCTAATAGGTATTTGTAAATATACACCTAAAAACAAGAAGCTCTGGGTCCCATGCAAGGAACTAGAAAACCCGAGAGTATGTATCAGAAGAAATCTGAAGGATTTAGGGGATTGTAAAACTGTCTTCTCCCAAATCATTCAGAAGGGGAAACCTGCATTTCTTATTAGAAAACAAACACCCTTCTTCAATAATATTTCTTGGCAAGAATATTTTTCTAAATTCAGCATTTTTCTTCAGAGCAGTTCAAAGTATTGATGTGTATACACACACATACACACACACACACACACACGTATTTTTAAAGTAAGATCTAATAGAAAAGGCAGAAGGAATAGGGGACAGGGTTTTATGTTGTTTCTTGCCCCTCTCGTTGGGTCATTAGATTACACTGGGAAGGTCGCTCTCAGTTTTTGTTTTCGGAAGAATTAAGACTTTTGAGATTAGACATTTTTAGGTGAACTGGGATGGTTATACTGGAGTATACTAGATGTACTGCGTGGTGCAGTTTTCAGCCATTTGAAAAGTATGAGGAAGTAGGAATCATAAGGAAATGATTCCTGAGTGTTTGTCCACCGGCACAGGTTTCCACATAAGGACTCATTATAATAAAGGAACCAAAGCCCTCTGGGAACCAAGGCATGGGAATCACTGGTTCTCTCATGTACTGACATCCAGAACAGCCAGCTAACAGTGCCTTGGAACTGCCCGCTGAGGGTGCTGGGCCAGTTGGGGGCACAGAATACAATCGCATCAAAGCCCTGTATATGGTTCTGTGTCCATGATAGGAAGAACACATGGGTCTCAGAACCAGGGGTGGCTCTGCATCACTTTCAGTGATCACTTAGGGAATTTGTTCCTCCCATCCCCACAACTCTAGGTTATGGAAGTTTAGAGGTCCTGGTTCTTAAAGATGGATTATTTCCACCCAAGGACGTAGCAAGCATTCTAATGAATTAGGAGCTGCTACTGCCTCCTGGACATTTCAGACACTTTGTGCCAAGGAATTCCAGACAAGAAGGGGCATTGATCCTTATCAGGAGGAGGGAGGGAGGACTGCTGTCACACAATAGGAAGAGAAGAAGACATCTGGCATCCAGGTGACCCAGTTGGGTGCTCTTTTGTATGGCCTTGCTCAGCTTTGAGATGAACAGACAGTGCAGCAGGCATGGCCTGAGAAGTGCATGGGGCACCAGGGCTGAGGCTTCTCAGGGGTGAGAGACTTCATCATGCCACCAGGTAAGCCACCGGGAGCAGCAGAAGTGCTGTCCAAAGCTAAGGGAAGTCTAGAATGCAGAGGGCAGAGAGACAGTATCAGTCTCAGCCAGTATCAGCCCTGAGACCTGCGTCAGAGGCAAGGCTGTAGTTTATGCAGCTGACTTTCCTCTTCTAAGCACACCCAGAGAAGAGAGGGCCTCTAAAACCCTGAAGAAGCTGCTTCCCAGGCTGCTCTAAAGCAATAGGTTCATGCGGTGCAAAGCATGGATTGTGGTGGACATGGAAAGGCACTGCCCAGATTATTGTTGGAGGAAGGATTTGTGTCCCAGTTGTCAGCACAGCCTCCAGCTGTCAGCTCCTAAAGGGTTTGCCTCATCTGCAGGGTTGGTTTTACAAAGGTCATCTAAGAACTGATTGAGGCAAGAGTATAAATTCCAGCCATTTCTTCCCAAAGCCAGTCAACTCTGCTAGGCCATGTATGCTGCAGAGTTTCTGGCTGAGCTGAGCCTGTGCTGTTTGTCTGCATGGTGGTTTGGCCTCTCCTCCTGCTCAATTCTGCTTCCTTTCCTTCTTGTTCACAGATGTTGATCCTCAGGAAATATCCAAATGCCAAACTCCACTTCAATGCCTACTTCTGGGTAACTGGCTAAGTTATGCCTACTGCAGGATAACCTGCAACAACTCCAACTGCCTTCACCATGACATTTAGCATATAAAAGATGTTTTTTTAAATCCCTAGTGAAAATTTTGACTTCAAATCGCACCTGATTATCATGGCCTTAATATAGACTCTCAATATAGACTCTCTGCACTTCCCTTGATATAACCATGTCGATGTAGAAAAGAAAGAATGCACAACATTGCTGATCAAACCTTGCTGTGTTAGGAAGTTTTGCTAACTGCAAGGCCAGTGAAACTGGATTAAAATATTGGGGTGGTATAATAGAAAACCTAGCACAGTTTCCTTGGTATAATTATGGCAAGATGCTGATTCAGCTGATGGAGCTATCACAGTCATAGTGCAGTTGCTTGCTCACTGACATCTCAGCTAATATTTCATATTGACTAGATGAGTGAAATTACTAAATGCCTAAAACAGGTACATTGCTAACCCTTACTTTGCTGAGCACCAACTGCTACTCCTGCTTCTGGGTTTAAGAAACCTACAAGGTGAGTCACCGGGTCCTAGTAGAAGTTTATTATGGGGGCCTGGAGGCAGGGAGCTGTCTCGGATCCCTTTGGAGATTTAGTAAATCTCCAGTAGAACTCATCAACAGACAAATGCACACTTTCACCTATGTTTACATGAAACTATGTAGTTCAGCTGTGACCCTACTAGGGATCCATAAATTCTTGCTTAAAGAATGGTTGCGATAGGAATTCAATTGTTTTTAGTGTAATTTCCCAATAACAGATATTTTTAAACAATGAATACTGAATGATGCAGTTGCCTATTACATGCTATTTTCCACTTGGTATTTTCCAGATATTTCTCCTGGATTCGAGTAAACTGCATGCAGAACCAGAATAAAAGTTATGCCTTTGCGCTTTCTCCTTGAGGCTTATTCCGCGACGCAGGGAATTCCCAGCACATCACATTTTCCTACAGCTCATCAGAAAGTTCCTTCAAGAGTATTTCTTCATGTCTCAAACTGAATTCCCCTACAGATCCATCAGGAGGGCAGTCATGAGAAAAAATTTCAATATCACAAGTTTATGCTTAAATATTATCTTCACAAGAGTCTCTGTAAACTAAACATCAACACAGATCTCCATGGGGTTTCTGGCTGTTCCGAGTGTATTTCAAGCAGTCATGAAGTTGCACAATGCTTTGCTTTAGTCTCTTGATAAACAAGAACCCGATATGTGGGGCAGGCTCGCCATGCTGATTTATAAGGAGACAGTGTCTTTCAGGACCAGAAAACACCTAGCCCGGCAGTTTGAAAGGTGATGAAATGCTCTTACTCTAGACAAGTCTGGGAATTTATGGAATATGCTGTCTGTGCTCAGCATATCACCACAGAATGTGCAAAGCAGTGAAATAGAATTCTTCTGTCCATCCCAGACAGACAAATGCTTTCTTTCTGCTTTCTGGTTTGCAGTTTAACTACTTTATGTCAGATCAGACTTCAGCCTTGGATGTTTCCCAACCAATGTTCTCTCAGTACAGGGATGATGAACAGCATTTATTTCAAGTATCAAATAAATGTCAATCTCCTCTCACCCCCGTCAAGTGAGGCATTGCACTTTGGTGCCCAGTGTTATTTAAATGAGCCTTAAAATCCTCAGCTGTGTTGCTAATATAGGTCAAGATATTGATTCCCCTAGTCTGGCTGTGAGTGGCTTTTCATGAAAAGCATCGACTCAGCTGTTCAACTCAGCTGAACTACTTTACATGCTCAGAATGTGTTGCTTTTGCTGCTGAGTAGTGAAAATCAAAGAGGATCCTGTAGTCACTGCAAGTCTGTTCAGATTACTGTTGCGGTTTTAGTTCCATGTTGCAGAGCTGGGAGAAGAAAAAGAAAAATGACAGCTTTCATCACCATAGGGGACCTGCTTCATGCTTCCCCCATACAAAAACATGAGAACAGACTCTTGCATGTGCTATTTTAATGCAAGCTTTCACGGGTAGTGTCTACAAACCTTTCTCTGAGTCACTGACCACATAATTTACCACAATTCTCTCTTGTATGTAGGTAGCTCAGCAGTGAAGAGAAACTGCTATGACTTGTTTTGGCTGTGCATTTTTGATCACTCGAAAAATTAGTGATTAGTCAGGGTGCAGAGTTCTTGATAAACATAAGTTCACAATGTAAACACACAAACAAACCCAAACTATCCACTTTGGGAAGGCAGATTGTAAATTCCCTGTCAGAGATGTAATAGCACAGTGTGTACCAGTGGGCTCAGTAAACATCGTTATCACTGACATCATGATCAAGCTGTTAAGTCCTAGCCCTGAGACTGATGGTCTCCTCTGGGGAGCCTGTAACCATTTACATTCTTGGGGAATCAAACCAGGGCAATACATTTTTCCAAAACATTAAATGGGAGTATTGCAGCCCCGAACAGTGTAGATGACTAGATGATATCCCGGGGCTCTGGGAGTACATTCGTTCTGCTTGGCTGAACACTTGACTGGCCTTAGATCTTCAATGACTTACCAACAATGTGAATAGTCCTTTTAGAATGTTGGGGAGGGTCATTTGCTGTTTCTTTCATTTTTGTTTTAGAGACAGGGTCTTATTCTGTTGCCCTGGCTGGAGGTGCAGCGGCACGATCATGGCTCACTGCAGCCTCAGACTTCTAGGCTCAAGCTGTTTCCACCTCAGCCTCCCAAAGCACTGGGACTACATACATGAGCCACAGCACCCAGCCTCATCTGCTGATTATTACAGTGGTTGCATACTTAAGTGCCCAAAGGTTTCCCACTCATAGTTCCCAACACAAGGTTCAGAAAAGTCTGAAATCCAATCTCAATTATATATATTTGTGTGGGTATATATACATGTATTTCAAAGCATAAATGAAGAAGTGATGAGCTTCAATATTCAGACTTTGTCATAGGGCTGGACAGCACAGGCTGTAAGATGTCTTGCACATGCCTTCACTTTATTGGAAACATAGCAGATACTCCAAAATCAGGGTAATTTTTAACTTGCTTAAAAATAATAGTTGCACTATCATAATCTACTCCACTATACTTCTAATGCTAGCAGCCATTTATTGGGATTAACTATGTGAAGAAAGCTTGACATGTTTAATTCTCACAAAATTCTAGAAGTTAGATATTATTCTTTCCATTTTATTTTTTTAAAAGGATAGAAGTTAGCCACTTGTCTAAGGCCACATGGCTAAGGCCATACAGTCATGTTTTGAACAAATATTGGTCTGTTTACAAAGACAAGACTCTTTATGCTATACCTGTGCTTACTGATGTGCGAGCCACGTAAGCAATAACCACATATGGCTTCTCATTACTAAGAATGGGAAATATAGATAGCCCAAGTTGAAATATTCTGTGAATGTAAAATACACACCAGGTTTCAAAGACAGTGTGAAGAAGAAAGAATATATAGTATCTCAATGATTATATTTTGATTAGATGTTGAAATAATTATTTGTATATATTGGGTTAAATAAAATATACTATCAAAACTATTTTCACTGCTTTCTTTTTTAAATGCAGTTATTAGAAAATTTAAAGTACATATGTGGCTTATATTACATTTCCAATAGGCAGAGATGTGCTAATCTCCATCCCATTTTAAGACATCTTCAACTTTTACAAGTAAACATTGCTTTGGACCTCAGAAATTTCTTTTTCTTTTCTTAAAATAAAAAAACCTCAGTGGCTGAGAATTTTAAAAAGTGATAGACTAGTTTTACAATTCACTGTTTATAAGACAAGGATAAAATACAGTTTTGCCTTTTAACTTCTCTTTTTTAAGACTGCAATGTAATTACTTTTTGTCTCCTTCATTTTCTTCAAGAGTCCACCATTTGTTTGTTTTGGTAGATGACCTACAGTAGTACAGCGAAGAGGTCTTCTAGTACAATGTTTTCCTCTTTAAAAGTCTTTTTGTAATTCATCATTTGCTAAATATGCATAATCACATGGAGCCTTTCTGAAATCCGTACCAAAAAAAGACAGAAAATTATAGCAGGTAGCTATAGTATTCCATCAAGTATCTAAATCTGCATTTCTCAGCCTTTAGGAGTATAAAATTTAGAATAGTACACTTTTCTTAACACATCTCACAATATTATTAAATATTGTTGTATGTATGTACGATAGTTGAAAATGGAGTTCTGACATTAGATTGCATGATAATCCCAGGAGGTCCACATTTTTAGGTCCTATCCCAGCATCTCCAGACTGAATCTCCACTACCATCTCAAAACATCAGATATTAGTATAGACAAAAACTATGGCAAATTTTTCAGATCGGGCCTCCCATTCAATTCAAAAAACATAATCTTAAACCCTTGCTGATGCCACTGGGAAGACAGGCAATAAAGATCAATGAACACATTCCACTGGTTTCTGAGTTGGACATTTTGTGTTCGGAAATAGTTTTAACCTGATTCTTGGAGAAGACATGTCCAGGATGAGGCACACCAATAGAGCATTGCTGCCCCATGCCAGGTCACTCATGGACCTCTCTTCCTTCATTGGTTTTAATGTGAAGGATGTTTGAGTTTCCTTATCTTAATGATGCATTTTTTTGTACAACATATTGTTTATTGTTGTTGATCAAAGGGTTTAATTTCCTTCCAAATTCAGCTACAGAATCCAAGCCTAAGGCCTTATGACAGCGGATTTCCAAAGTTCCACAATGTATGACTTCCTCTTTAGCAACAAGTAATGTGGATGAGGCAACCAAACCTGCTCCGGTACAAACCAAACCAAAACACTGACTCACTACCAAGGGTTGCGACAAAGGACTAATGTGCTAGGTGAATAATAATCATCTAACTGCTAAAGGGAAAAAGACATATATAAAAGTCATTTAATTAAATCTCTTCATTTAAGATACTATACTGGTTATAATTTCACTCTTCTATATAATCCTTTTATCACAGGGAAGGTTGAAATAATGGTTCCATTGGTGCAGAAAAGATGTTTATAAACAACCTGGCATTTGCATTGAACCTTTGGTTCTAATTATTTTCCGAGGAAAAGATAGGACACTCTATTTGCTTATGTGTCTGTACAACACACTGTAATTGCACTTGGCTATCCATTTGTATCCAAGGAGCACCGCTATTGGTTTTCCTTCTCAAATACTCTAGAGGAGACAATATACCATTAGAGTAGCTTTCTTGCCTTTGAATTTGGCAGGATGCCTCTCAGTCCCACCTAAGAAAAAACGCCTCTCACAAACAGAGCTATTTCCAAATATTTGGATCCTTCAAAGTGGCATTCTTCTTTAGCTGATTATTTGTGTGTGTGTGTGTGTGTGTATATGTGTGTGTGCATATTTGCATGTGTATAGTTATTCAGTCAAGCAGTGAAGCAAAATGCAATTTACTAAGGCACACATCCCATGGAAGAATTTACAATACTTTTATCAGGAGAATGCTGTCATCCAAGAAATATGCTGTCAAAATGAATAATATTTACAGTATAAGTGTGATGAAGCACCTACCTGGAGAGACATAGAGTTTAAGACACCATGACTATGAAGATCAGGAGCAACCCTAAGCTTATATCATTTATGTGACCCAGAGACAGCAGGTAAACATGAAGGTTGAGTGCCTCACCTTGTAGATGTAAGCTCCAAGATGTTGAGACTCATGTAGGTCAGCTCTCTTTGATCATCCCATTCTGTTAAAGCTCACTAGAGAATACTATTTTAAATATTAACTAGAATAGCTTTAACTATGCACTTAAACTAGGCATCAGAGAGCCCTTTTGGAATCAAGGTGGGAGACACTTCTCCTTTTGTTTGTTTCTTTTTCTTCTCCCCTCATTTGGTACTTAAACAAGTTGTGCAGAGGGAGTTAGAGAAAGCAAGTTTTTCCAGATCTATGCTCTTCACTTTATGATATAAATCTTTTTTATAATTTTTGCAGAAATACAATGGACTATAGTAAATAAATTAGAACAATTAACTTACATGACCTTACTGCAAAGTAGGTATATACTAAAATAATTCCATGCAAGTGTACTAGTTACAACACTTGCTTAATTCTTTCCCCAATAAATACATATTTTTAATTGGAAAGCAAAATTATTTTTGAGACTATTAGAACTCCCACTTGCAAGTAAGTGGATATTTAGTTTTCTGTTCCTGTGTTACTTTGGTATTTAGTTTTCTGTTCCTGTGTTACTTTGCTTAGGATAATGGCCTTCAGCTGCATCTATTTTGCAGCAAAGGACATGATTTCATTCTTTTCTATGGCTGCATAGTATTCCATGGTATATATATACCACATTTTCTTTATCCAATTTATCCAATTTATCACCGATGGGCATCTAGACTGACTGTATTAGTCCATTCTCATACTGCTATAAAGAACCGCCTGAGATTGAGTAATTTATAAAGAAAAGAGGTTTAATTGACTCACAGCTCCTCATGGCTGGGGAGGCCTCAGGAAACTTATAATCATGGTGGAAGGGGAAGCAAACATGTTCTTCTTCACATGGCAGCAGGAAGAAAATGTGCTGAGTAAAGGGAAAAGCCCCTTATAAAACCGTAAGATCTCATGAGAACTCACTATCATGAGAACAGCATGGCAGTAACCACCCCCGTGATTCAATTACCTCCCACCGGGTCCCTCCCATGACAGATGGGGATTATGGGAACTACAATGAAAGATGAGATTTGGGTAGGAACACAGCCAAACCATATCAGTACCACATTTATTTATCTGTGTATGTAGAACCATCCTTGTACCCTGGTATAAATTCCACTTAATCATGATGTGTTAGCTTATTGACGTGCTGATGGATTCCATTTGCTGGGATTTTGTTGAGGATTTTTGCTTCTGTGTTCATCGGGGATATTGGCTTGTAGTTTTTTTCATTGTTGTTGCATCCTTGTCTGGTTTTGGTATTAGGGTAATGCTGGCCTCATAGGGTGAGGTGGGAGAATTCCCTTCTCTTTAATTTTTTGGGAGAGTTTGAGGAGGATTAGGATTAGTTCTTCTTTATTTGTTTGGTAGCACTTGACAGTGAATCCATAAAATTCTCAATTTTTCTTTTTCAGGAGACTTTCATTACTGATTTAATCTCATTACTTGTTATTGGCCTGTTTAAGTTTTCTATTTCTTCTTGATTTAGTCTTAGTGGGTTGTATGTTTCGAAGAATTGATCCATTTCCTCTAGGTTTACCAGTTTATTAGTAAATAAATGTTTATAAAAGTTTCTAATGATCTTTTGTATTTCTGGTATCAGTTGTGATGTCTCTATTTTCATTTCTGATTGTGTTTATTTGGATTTTCTTTCTTATTTTCTTCGTTAATCATGCTAGTGGATTATCAGTTTTATTTATTTTTTCGAAGAACAAATTTTTCATTTCATTGACCCTTTGTTCTGTTTTTTGTCTATTTCATCTAGTTCTGCTCTGGTCTTCATTATTTCTTTCTGTCTGCTACTTTGGGGATTGGTTTGTTTTTGCTTTTCTTGAGGTGCATTGTTAAATTATTTATTTAAAATATTTCAACCACTTTTTTGATGTAGGCATTTATTGCTGTAAAATTCCCTCTTACCACAGCTTTTGCTATGTTCCACATATTTTTGTATGTCTTATTTTCATTTCAATTGTTTCAAGAAAATTTTAAATTTCCATTTTAATTTCTTCATTGACCCAATAGTCATTCAGGAGCATGTTTTATTTCTATGTTTTTGTATTGTTTCCAAAGTTCCTCTTGGTATGGATTTCTAGTTTTATTCTATTGTGGACTGAGAAGATAATCAATACAATTTTGATTTTTCAAAATTTGTTGATACTTGTTTTGTGGCCTAACAAATGATCTATCTTGCAGAATGCTCCACGTACTGATGAGAAGAATGTGTATTCTGCAGTTATTGGGTAAAATGTTTTGTACATTTCTACCCAAAGGTCCATTAGGTCTAAAGTCTAGCTTAAATTCTATGTTTATTTGTAGGTTTTCTGTCTAGATAATCTGTTTAATGCTGAGAGTGGGGTGTTGAAGTCCTCTACTATTATTGTATTGGAGTATATACCTCTCTACATCTGGTGATAACTGCTTTATAAATATGGGTGCTTCAGTGTTGGGTGCATGTATTCAGAATTTTTATGTTCTTTTGCTGGATCAGTCCCTTTTTCATTGTATAATAACCTTTATTATTATTTTTTTTTTACTATTTTTGAGTTAAAGTTTGTTTTATCTGATATAAGTATAGCGATTCCTGGTTGCTTTTGGTTTCCATTTGCATGGAATATCTTTTTTCATCTTTTAACTTTAAGTCTATATGTATCTGTACAGATAAAGAACATTTCTTGTAGGTAGCATATAGTTGGACCATGTCTTTTCATTCAGCTGGTCTGTATCTTTGAAATGAAGAATCTAATCTGCTTATATTCAAGGTTATAATTGATATGTGAAGTTTTTTCCTGTCATACTGTTTTTTTTTTTTTGTATATTATTTGTTCCTTTTTCTCTTGTTGTTTGTCATTGTTGTTTGGTGGTTTTCAGTAGTGGTATTATTTAGGTACTTTCTCTTCCTTATTTGTATGCTTGTTTTACCAGTGAGTTTTATATTATTGTGTGTTTTCATGTTAGTAATTGTTGTCTTTTTGCTTCCAGGTGTAAGATTGTCTTGAGTATTTTTATAGAGCTGGTCTAGTGCTAATGAATTCCTTCAACATTTGATTGTCTGGGTAAGACATTTTTTTCCCTTCATTGTCAAAGAATAATTTTGCTGGATATAGCATCCTTGACTAGCAGTATTTTTTTCCCCCAGAATTTTACATTTATTATTTCATTCTCTCCTAGCCAATAAGGTTTCTGCTGAGAAGTCTGCTTTTATTCTAATAGGGGATTCCCTAATAGGTGACTAGACACTGCTATTTTTAGAATTCTCTCTTTGTTTTTGAATTCAGACAGATTGATTATAGTGTACTTTGGAGAAGCTTTTCTGAATTACATCTATTTGGGGATTGCTGAACATCCTGTATCTGGATGTCTAAATCTCTTGCTAGACTTGGAAAGTTTTCATCTATGATTTCATTAAATAGGTTTTCAAACACTTTTGTTTCTCATTCTTTTAAATTTGTTTCTTTATGTTTGACTTACTAGTTTATTTCAAAAGACTTGTCTTTAAGTTCTAAGATTGCTTCTTCTGCTTGATACAGTTTATTGTTTTTTATATTTCATGTAATATACTTTTCAGTTTTAGAATTTCTGCTTGGTGTTTTTATATGGTATGTCTTTGGAAAATTATTTCTCTTTCATATCTTGAATTGCTTTTCTTAATTCTCTGTATTTTTATATTCTCTTGTATATCACTGACTTTCTACAGTATCAAAATATTGAAATCTTTTTCTGTGATTTTATGAATTCTTTTTGATTCAAATCTATTGCTAGAAAATTGTTGTTTCATTTGAAGGTAACATATTTCCTTGCTTTTTCATGTTTCCTGTGTCTTTACGTTGGTATCTGTGCATCTGGTATAACAATTGCTTTTTTCAACTTTTTGTATTTGCTTTTGAAAGGGAGGGCTTTTTTCCTATGATGTTGGTTGGATAGGATACTTTGGCTTTAATTCTGAGTGTGTACCATAGTGTAGTCTTTTTTTTTTGTCTGTAAACAGCAACAGTAGTATCCATGATTTCCTGGGTGGCTTGGAGTGCAGATGTTAGTGTAGGCTGTGGTAAAGTTTTGCTGTGGCCTGGGATGCCAATTAGGTCAATTTTTGAGCCCCAGAGGCAGCAGTATTAGGCAGAGTGTGCCTGCTGTTGGGTCCTCAGGGTGACATACATTAGTGCAGATGTTAGCAGGCCCTGGCAGACTGATTCTTGGGCATCCAGAAATGGCAGTGGTGGGTCAGGTGGACAGGCAGGTTCTCAGGCTTCTGGGCAGTGAGTCTGGTGTGGGAAATGACAATAGCAGTGGCAGAACAATTTATTTGGGACCCAAGTGATTTGCACTGGTGTTGGTAGTAGTTGGAATGGGTTGTGCATGCCAGTCTGCAGACCCACAGGTTGTGTGCGGGGGTGGGTGCCATCTATGTTGGTAGTAGTTAAATTGAGTGGACCCAACTTCCAACTCCAGGAGGAGTGTTCATGTACTACCAGGAGGGGACTGGGCTGGGCCATCCCCAGGCCCCTGGACAGTGTACTCAGGATCTGGGGGCATGTCGTCAGGTTGGGCTGTGTTCTCAAGCTCCCTGGTGGTGTATAGAGATGCTGGCTTTGGTGTACAGGTGTGGGGTGAGTTACCCTGTAGCCCTGCTACTAGGTAAAGTAACATTGCTTTCCCTAGGAGCAACCATAGCCAACTGGGGTGTGTGGGCTTTGCTTATAACTTGTCCCAGAGAAGTTCCCAACTGCAGTGGTTATGAGCAGTGGAATTTGTCCTTAGAGCACAAGAGAATGTCTGGCTGCGCCTCTGCAGGTGGTGGTGGGGCAGGATTGCTGCTCATGGCTGCTACCTCTTGCCTAATTGCAGGGTAGAATGCAGTCTGGTATATGCTGTTGCAACCCAGGACTCAGAAGCTTGTGGGATCTAGCATGAACTCTTTCTCTGGAGCAATGCTTTCATAGTTTTCAGAGAGCTCCCTATGCTAGTCTCAGGGGCCCATGAAAGTCGAGTGGCTTTCCCATGGCTAGGATTGTATGCAAAATTTGGTATGTGGTGGGAATGTGGACCACTGGGGGTCTCTCACATACTCTTTTCCTGAATTAGGATTTGGAGATGACACCAGCTGAGCAGGCTGCCTCACTTCCTTCCCTTTTCTTGCTTTAGGTGCTTCCTGTCACTTTTCTATTAAATTCAAGTGTTCTGTCTTGGATGATCTATTCAAAGTACAATTATATACTCACTATTTTGGTTCTTTTTAGTGGAGGAGGTGAATAAGAGAGGCCTCTAATCAGCCATTTTGAATCCCTTCTCACTTTTTGTTAGGTAGGGATCATAATAATGCCTGCCTCATATGGTTCTTGTGAAGAGTACATGTGTTAATATATATAATGAGCTGAGGACAGTATGCAGTAGATGGAAAAGTGATCAGAAAGTATTAGCTATGGTAATTTGTAAATCGGTGGTAAATTGAAAAGAGTTGAAAACTTCCTAAAACTTGATGGCAGCCTATCTGTTAAAACTGAATATTAACACATCTGTAGTTTCACAGGCTTCTTTGTTTCTACTGAAAGGTGTTAACAAAATGCACCACAGTATATGGTTAGTATTCACAGACACACAAAGAAGAGGATGGATTCAGTGTTTGGGAAAGTCTGAAAAAATCAGAGGCCTGATTACCGGGTAGTACAGTACTTTTATCATTTAAACATGGACTCACATAGGTTGCTAAATTGGGTACCTTATGAATATTAATGTTCTAGAATATTTAGAAAATATAATTGGAGTTTTTTATGGAAACTCATTTTCTTGGTTTATGTTTGATCTGACATGAAGGAAGCAATTTTTTTCAAAAGATATGACAACGATAAATGAAAGACAAAAAGGCTTATTGATTAAATTAGACAACAAATAAAAATTTGAAGGTAATTAAAGTAAAATTGTAAAAGCTCTCTCTTCTACAATATGAGTCTCTAAATCCCAGTTTAATTTTTTTGTCTTATGTAGAATATCCAGTTGCAATAAAGAGAGGAAATTTTCCAGTCTCTGTTTTTGCATATAAATTTTATACTCTCTTTCCTGCACTTTAAATGTCATCAATTAAATCACTAGCCAATTAAATCTCTATTCTCAAAGCAAACATATATTTGCCTCAAATTCAACAGAAATTAGAGTTTAAAATAATAAACCACATAGTAACAATTAAATATAAAAGAGTGATTTATTGTATTTTATTAGCAAAACTGGCTAGAAAATGACTTTTTACAAAAGGAATTTTCCATTAACAGCAAAAACTATTTTCTAAGTAAGGTAGACTCCATGCTCTGTCTAATGAGAAAAATTTTGATCATAAATGGTGAGGCATTTTAAAGCTAAGTACTTTTATAAACATCCCTTTTAATTCTTTGGGGTTTAGGATAATAGAAAAATATTTGAATAGAATTGTCCTTTATATCCATATTGGAAGAGGCATAAAACCAAAGAACAAAAATACAGGTTTATTCCTAGTGCTACTTAAAGTAATAGTCATTCACAATAGAAAAGACATAAAACCAACCTAAATATCCATCAATGATGGACTGGATAAAGAAAATATGGTATATATACACCATAGAATACTACACAGCCATAAAAAAGAACGAGATCATGCCCTTTACAGTAGTATGGATGGAGCTAAGGGCCATTATCCTAAGCAAATTAACACAGGAACAGAAAATCAAATGCCATATGTTCTTGCTGTAAATGGGAGCTAAACATTCAGTACACATGACACAAAGGAGGGAACAATAGATACCAGGGCCTTCTTGAGGGTGGAGAGTGAAGATTGTAAAACTACCTCTCAGGGACTATGCTTATTACTTGGGTGATGAAATCATCTGTACACCAAACTTCCACTACCCCCAATTTACCCATGTAACAAACCTGCATGTGTGCCTCCTAAACAACTTCTGAGTATGATGAATTACATTTTCTGGAATGTTCTCTACAACGGTCTCCTCTCCTGGGTTTATATTCCTTCCACTTCCTTCCAGCTTTTTACTACTTTTTCTCTTGAAGACTATTTTAATTGAAATCCAAGTTGCCTTGCAGCAAACCAAGTCTTACTGTCTGTGCTATTCTGTTTATCTCAATTAGATTTCTTGCCTCCTCCTCTGCTCTGTCAATCATCAGCAAAAGACTTTTGTCTCTGACAGAACTCTCTTGGCAGCATCATCCTTTGATCCAGACCAGAGCATTCCCTGCCCTGGGCTTTGTGCTTTAGAGAAACTTGGTTTGGCTTTCTTCTGGGGCAAAGAATCCATGGGGAGAGTAGACACGCCAACTCAGATCCTGTGCACCCTTCTAGAACTTTCTAAACCACATTCAGGTACCTGGGACCCTGGCCTTCTCTGCTCAACCCTAGTTCCACAGTCTGCACAAGTCTGTTCACTGAAACCGTGCTTCCAAGGGTGAATGTTACCTGTACCCTCAGGATGGCTAAGTGGTGACTGTTTGCAGGGATATGGACTATTTGGTTTGAGATATCCACAGGCACATGCGAGAGGCCCCTTGCACTTGGGATAGACAGAATGAGAAGAGAGAGGTGTAGTGATGCAAGCCCTCAGGCTCTCCCACAGGGGCAAATCTCATTGCAGACTCCAACAGGCACAAAAATTCTAATTTGGCCTGGCCTTCCAGGTTGTTATGAAGGAATACTTGTCAAAACAGGAGGCTAGAACAAATTTTATTTAACAATCTATAATTTTGATTTAAATCTTTTAAACATTTAAACATATGTCACCTGGTCCTCCCAGATCCTGCAGTCTACCTCATGTTCCCATTTTCTTTCTTATTTATAGATTCTCCACTTTTCATAATGTTTTTTTCCTTTCTTTGCCTTGCTCTGTGCTGTACCACAATAACCCCAAAGGCCATTACTTTTCTTTCCCTTCTCTCTTGTTGTAATGTACAAATTTCATCTTCCTCTTCCTGGAACAGTTTGTGATATATTTGCATCTTACCTGGCCAGGACTCCAACACCAAGTCAGCTATTTCCTACAATTTGCAAAGCTCAGGTTTAGATGAAAACACCCTTTCTATCAGTTCCTCCCAGGCTTCTGACCTGATGATAGCCTATTTGTACCTCCTCTCTTTGTTCTTTGGACAAATTAAGTAAAATTGTTGATAGTTAGAATGTGAAGGTAAATAGCAGTATTATTATATTTTGTGACCTGGAAAATGCCAACACTTCTGACGTGGATAGCAACTATTCTAATATAAGTAAAGACATAGCAGTGTTAAATAATGCATGGACTGCATAAATAATTTTATTTTGCTTTTAAAAAAAGTTTGTCCCTCTTTTCCACATTTCACAGTTTAATTTCTCAATTTATATTTCAGAAAGTTTGCCACATACTCTAAAGTCAACCACATAACTGAACATACAACAATCCTCAGCAAATGAAAAATAACCGAAATCACACCAAACATACTCTCAGACCACAGTGGAGTAAAAAATAGAAGTCAAGACTAAGAAAGTTGCTCAAAACCATGCAATTACATGGAAATTAAAAACATGCTACTAAATGAGTCCTGGATAAGTAATGAAATTAAGTCAAAAATCAAAACATATTTTGAAACAAATGACAACAAAGACATAACATACCAGAATCTCTGAGACACAGCTAAGGCAGTATTAAGAGGGAAGTTCATAGCACTAAATGCCAACATCAAAAATTTAGAAAGATCTCAAATTAACAACCTAACATGACAATTGAAATAATTAGAAAAGTAAGAACAAATCAACCCCAATGCTAGCAAAAGACAAGAAGTAACCAAAATCTGAACTGCATTGAAGGAAGACACAAGAAGTCATTTAAAAGATCAATGAATCCTGGAGTTGGGTTTTTGAAAAAATTAAAAGAGGCCACTAGCTAGAATAATAAGGAAGAAAAAAGATGTCAATAAATACAATTAGAAATGACAAAGAGAATGTTACCACTGACTCCACAGAAATAAAAATAGCCATCAGAAACTGCTACAAACACATCTATGCACACAAACTAGAAAACCTAGAAGAGGTGAATAAATTCCTGGACACATACACCCTCCCAAGACTGAACCAGAAAGAAACTGATTCCCTGAACACACCAGTAATGAACTCTGAAATTGAATCAGTAATAAATAGTTTATCAACCAAGAAAACCTCAGGACCTGATGGATTTGCAGCTGAATTCTACCAGAAGTACAAAGAAGACCTGGTGCCATTCCTACTAAAACTATTCAAAAAAACTGAGGAAGAAGGACTACTCTCAACTCATTCTATGAGGCCAGCCTCATCCTGATACCAAAACCTGGCAGAGACACAACAGAAAAAGAAAATCTCAGGCTAATATCCTCGATGAACATCAATGTAAAAATCCTCAACAAAATATTTCCAAATTGAATCCAATGCACATCAAAAAGTTAATTCATTATGTTCAAGTAGGCTTCATCCCTGGGATGCAAGATTGGTTCAACATACACAAATCAATAAATGTGATTCTTCACATCAACAGAACTAAAGACAAAAACCAAATCAAATACAAATAGACATAACAAGTAGAGATTGAACTGATAATTTAAAACTTCCTGCAAAAAAAGCCAAGGACTACATAGCTTCACTGGTGAACTCTACCAAATGTTTAGTTTGTATCTTTCTAGGAATTTGTCCATTTTTATGTAGAGTATCTAATTCACTGGCACACAATTGTTTATAGTATTTATATAGGGTATCTAATTCGTTGGCATACAATTTTTTTATAGTATTCCCTTAGGCTGTCCTTTTTGTTTCTGTAAGGTCAGTAGCGATATTCCATCTTTCATTTAGCATTTTTATAATTTGATCCTTTTCTCTTTTTTGTTTGGTCAGGCCAAGCAAAGGTATGACAATTTTGTTGATCTTTTCAGAAAACCAACTTCCTGTTTTGTGGATTCTATTTCCTTCTATTCTCTGTTCTGTTAATCGCCACCTCGTCTTTAATATTTACTTCCTTCTGCTAGCTTTGGGTTTGTTTTGCTCTTTTTTGCTCTTTCCTTATGGTGTAAAGTTAGGCTATTGATTTAAGATTCTTTTTAATGTATATGTTTAAACATACATTTTCCTCTGAGCACTGCTTTCATTGTGTCTCATACATTTTGATAGCCTGTATTTTTATTTGCCTCTAATTTTTTTTCCAATTTTCCATATGATTTCTTTTTGATCCTTTGGTTGTTTAAGAGTGATTTGTTTAATATCCATATATGTGTGCATTTTCCAGTTTTCATTACATAATTGATTTCCAGCTTCATTCCATTGTAGTCAGAGAAGATATCTTTGATGATTTCAAGCTTCTTAAATTTATTGAAACTTGCTTTATACCCTAATATACAGTGTGTCCTGAAGTATGTTTCATGTGCACTTGAGAAATGTGCATAGTTGGATGGAGTGTTCTTCTAGATCTTGTTAGTTTATAGTGATGTTCAAGTTCCCTTTTTCCTTATTGATCACCTGCATGGTTATTCTGTTTGTTATTAAATGTGGAGTATTGAAGTCAATATGTGATTTACTTGTCTTTGTGTGGATCTCTTTGTATTTATCATCATTGGTGTTATTGAGTTTCTGGATGTGTAGATTGTTGTTTTTCATCAAATTTGAAGAGTTGTTTGTCATTATATCTTAAAACATTATTTCTAACCTAATCTCTATCTTCTTTCCTTCTGAGACTCACATTATGCATATGTTAGTATGCTTGAAAGTGCTTCACAGTTCTCTGTGGCTCTGTTTCCTTTTCTTCAATATTTTTCCTTTTTGTTCCCTGGAATGAATAATTGCAATGGAACTATCTTGAAATTTACTGCTTCTTTCTTCTGCCTGCTGAAATCTTCTATTAAAATGCTCTAGCAAATTTTTTTATTCCAGTTTTTGTAATTTTCAACTATAGAATTTCTATTTGATTCTTTTTAAATAATTTCTCTCTATTTATATCCTCTATTTGGTAAGACTTTGACCTCATGCTTCCCCCTATTTCTCCGGGCATTATTTGCTGTAGTTCTTTGAACATTTGTTTAAATACCTGATTTAAACACTTTGTCCCTATGCTATGCCTAGTGTTTTCTCATGGATGGTTTCTATTGATTTTATTTTCCTTTGTGTATGGGCCATGCTTTCCTATTTCTTTGCCAATTTTATAATCTTTTTTTGAATAATTTTTATATATGATAAATTATCTTAATATGTTTATATGTAATATATGTAGTAATTTTTACATACAATATATTATCTTAAATAATATAATGTTACAACTCTAGAATTATAGTCTCTCCTGTTCTCAGGATTTTGGTGTTTGTTGCTGTTTTTATTGTAGTTATTTGTTTAGCAAATGAGTTCTGTAAGGTCTATAGTCCTTGTAGCATGCAGTGGCCACTGTCTCTGCTTGATTTACTTCTTTGTCAGCTAATGATTAGACAGATATGTTCTTTACTGCCTGAAACCAATAACTCTTCTCCCAGTCTTTGCTGAGGGACTCTGTGTGTGTGTTGGCACATGCTCTCAACACTCAGGCAGGCAGTTTGCAACTCTGTCTTGGCTTTTACTTCTCAGTTGTGTAGAGCCTCAAGGTTGAACCAAGTTGAGAGCTTAGGGCTGTTTCTGGTCTTTCCTGGGTGTACACATAGCCCTGTACGTGTGTGTGGCCTTCTAGATTCCCAGGAATCCATTACAGACTTTCAAAGCCCCCTTTCTTATGTCCCAGCTTTTCATATTAATCATCTTGGTCAGACGTTGTGTTTGTTCCAACTATTATCTTCTGCTTCAGGCAGCTGCAATATTCAATTGCCTTTGATTATTTTCAACAAATGTTTATGGAGGAAAAGGTTGTTTGCACTGAGCTTTGAGTCAGGCTAAATAAAGCTAACATTGCAAGTAGGGTATTCCAAAAAAATGCCACACAGGACACAGGTCAAACAGTCAAACAATGACATTTCCCTGGGACTGGGACTGAAGTAGCCCCAGTAACCCTGTTGTACCTCCTCCAGTGGCTGACAGGCTGATGGTTTTCACCATGATTGCTGGCTGTTGGTTTTCAAGATTATTTCAAGCTCGGAAGGAGAGAATGGAGATAGGGCAAGTTGAAAGGCCACGAAGTTCACTATTCTTGCTGGATTTAGCTGTTTCACTTGAATAAATCCTCCCCATATTGCTCTAAGCTTTGGTTTATTTTCAGAGTTCATAATTAATTGAGTCTGACCACTTTTGCCAGTTTCTCAATGCTTTTATGGAGGAGGAAATTTTTGGTAGTTCTGACCCCACCAGTTCTGTTGATGCTCTCAGCATCTTTGATTGATTGAAACAACACCTAGTCTGGTCTTCCCAAGCAAATGTATAAGGAAAAATCCCTCCTAAGTCTTTCTTATTTCCTATTTTTAGTTACCACAGTACCACCTTTAAAAAATCTTCTTCTTTTCAGTTTCTTTTATTTTCTCTTATGTTATTTGAAGCCAGGAACACAAACCCACATGGTGCAACGCTCCCGCTTGCTCTTTTCCCACAATGCCCTTTCCTCTTTAACCGCAGTTTTGCAGTTGTCTCTCCTCAGCTTCTGCACCTCCGGGTTCTTGCCTGTGCTCTTTGCTGGACTTTAGCAAGCCAAAGCAGGAAGTACTTCCAGACTGTGGATCTCCGAAATCCTGCTGGTCTCCAGCTGCTCCTGCAGTTTTTAACTTTATTTCACTCTCTCTTCCTTATTCATCTTGGTTGTTTTTCAAGGGTGAATATTTTCAAACTGGAGTCTGCAGAGCTGAGTTTGTGGAGCATGTGGGGATGGAGGTTCCTGGGAAAGGCCACAGGGCGAAGCTCCAAGCCCCAGCCACTCTGATCAGATCCGCTCAGCTTTTATCTGTTTTGTTTAAAACCTCCTTGTAAGACTTCCTTTTGACAAAGCGTGCCCTGATACAAAAAATAAAAGTTTGAAAATTACTTTCCTCAAGAAAAATTCCATTGTTGCCACAGGTAAGAGTGACAGAATACAGAACCTGATAAAACGAACAGAGAACCCACCATCAAACCATCCCTATTTCATATGACTAATTTAAAAACTGTTGGGGCTCCCGTGATAGCTCATGCCTGTAATCTCAGCACTTTGGGAGGCTGAGGTGGGGGCAGGGGATCACTTGAGGCAAGGTGTTCGAGAACAGCCTGGGCAACATAGCCAGGTCCTGTCTTTATAAAAAATTGTTTAATTAAAAAAATTTGTTGGGTTCTCTAGAACTTTACACACAAAAATTAAGCTGTTTATTTTACAGAGGAAGAAAGTAAAGCCCAGGAAAGAAATTATCCAAGGTAAAATAAGGGTGTGGCTGGAGATAAATCAACCGTGTGTTGGCAGGGGTGAGTCTTTGCCAGTGTTTTGGGCTCACAGCACCTTTTTCAGCTATGGTGGTCCTTGGTGCAAGAATGCCATGATCCTCTCTCCTGCTGGCCTGAAGCCCTTCCACCCTAGCTCATCACGGGCATGCTCTGCTCTCTCGTACTCCCCACTTCCCAGGTGTTCTGTGTTTGGCCTCCTGCAGGTTTAGAAGATGGCAGTAAATGCTCTTGCAAGTACTTGATTTAGTCAGCAATGCCAACCTACCCTTGCTATTTCAGAGTATCTTAGTTTAAGTCTTTAAGACCAAGTGTTTATTTGACTCAGCCTCACCTACAGATAGCCACTCTGCAACTCTCCTAGTCAATTTTTAATCTCAGGTTCAGTAAATGGTAGCCATGGGGGTTGGGTTACCTAATACAATCATGGCCACCCAGGCCTGCCCCTTCACTGGATTGTGAAAGATATTCAGAGCACGGCAAGTAAACCAAATGGAGATACCAAAGCACGTTTATCAGATAAGTCATTCTTTGGCATGGTCTTAGAGACTTATAAATGTAAGGTACAGAGTTCCATAAATCTATTGAGAAACAGCTGGTACAGTGGACTGTCTGTTGATGCATATCCCACTGCATTAGTCAGGGTTCTCAAGAGAAACAGAATCAACAGAACTCTTCTCCTTACAATAAAATTTTTAAAAATGAATAATTATAAGGCATTGGCTTATGCAGTTATGGAGACCAACAAATCTAAAGGCGGTCTGCTGGAGAGTTCCCTTTTACTCAGGGAAGCTAGTCTTTTGTTCTGTTCAGGCTTTCTTCTCATTGGACGAGGACCACCCACATCGTGTAAGGCGATCTGCTTACTCAGAGCTCATCAATTTAAAGGTTAATGTCATCCAAAACACCCTCTAAGTTAATATATCAAATTAACCATCACATCTACTTTATGGGATCACATCCACACCGACTCAGGTAACATAGAGTGAAAGGGATTCTAGAGTCTTCCTCAGTGACTCATGTGAATCCACTTCTTATTCAGCCCAAATCATGGTTGCTTTTCCTTACCTAAATGTTAGGAAATGTCACATTTATAGTACTGTCAGGGAGAAGAAAGCCACTGACTGACATTAAAAACAAAAATGAGGCCGGGCGCGGTGGCTCAAGCCTGTAATCCCAGCACTTTGGGAGGCCGAGGCGGGTGGATCACGAGGTCAAGAGATCGAGACCATCCTGGTCAACATGGTGAAACCCCGTCTCTACTAATACAAAAAATTAGCTGGGCACGGTGGCGCGTGCCTGTAATCCTAGCTACTCAGGAGGCTGAGGCAGGAGAATTGCCTGAACCCAGGAGGCGGAGATTGCGGTGAGCCGAGATCGCGCCATTGCGCTCCAGCCTGGGTATCAAGAGCGAAACTCCGTCTCAAAAAAAAAAAAAAAAAAAAAAACAAAAATGAAATTTAAAGTGGTGCCTTAACTCAGAAAAAAAATCTTTCTAGAATCTCCTTGATCAAAAGCCCTCTAGGGTTTCTGCCAATTAAATAATGAGTGTCATATTTTGCCCTGTGGATAAGTGATTGTTTCAGAATGATTCAGTACATTCTGCAGGGTTGGAAATTCCTTGATTACTCACTAACTTTGACAAAAAGAAGTTCAACAATAAACAGACTTCCAACCAGTGTAACCACATGGTAAGATTCCTCACTGGGAAATGCCTCATCCTGCTCTCTCTCCTCTTCTCCTTGAAAAACCAGAAAAACCAGTTTATCATCAGTGATATCTTAGCTATAAAAATGAAATAATGCCACAAAAGCTAATCCATAGAAATGTGGTACAAACTGATTCATGATCAATAAATCTCTTAAAAGTATTTGGTTCTGTTATACAATGTTAAGTGTTACTATTATCCCTGTGAAGCTTTTGTGAGCTACATAGTTGGGGGCTTCATTGCCTAGAGGAAGGTAAACAAATCTTCACTGAGAATGCAACTTTGTACATATAGCAGCCTTAAAGGCAAGAGTTCTATTACCATTAGGAGGTAAATACCAAGTACTGTAAGCGTGGAGAGAACTTATGCATTCTTAATAGCATAAGCAGAGACAAATATATACCGCATATACTTTTTTTTTGGTAATATTTGATCACATTGCCTCTTCCATCCCTGCAGGTAGCCTGCAGATCATTTTCTTTTTTGACATGTAAATAACCTATTTGTCCCTGTTATTTAAAAGAACACAGCTTTCAAGATACCACCTACATTTTAGCACTTCTAGACAGAGTTATGTTTTATCTGCCCCATAATGCTGGAGGGCATCAGTATATTTTAAATTATACCAAAGAGAATAGAGTGTGGAATTCATTTTTGATGCTATGTCTTATCCAATGGCTAATATGCTACTGACAAAGTGCCACTACCACATTGTGTTAAGCAGTGTAGAGGGGAAAGATTTTTACAAATAAAATCTGCTGAAACAGTTATTCTGTTTGTACAGGGCAGCAATGTGGCTTCCATTTAAGCGGGAGCATGTGATGAAAGTCTAGAGATCACGATGCCTGAAGCATCGTAGAGTGAGAGGAACACAAACAGCAGGTTATTTGCGTACACCATCATTTTCTACCTTTGCTTCTGACAGTCCTTTGAAGTGACACCCTAACTTTAGTGTTTCCTAATATTGCCTCAAAAATTGTGTTTATATCATCATGCTCATGTAATGAATGATAAGAAAGTATCTTAGGAAATAAATTGCATGCAGGTTGAAAAGAAAACCTACTTTGAAGAAGTTAGAATCACATTGAGTCTAGTGATCTCTCATAGCTGAATTTAAATAATGGGAACTTAGGCAAGATGTTCACTCGGGTAAATAAAGGTTGGCCCTCATCCTCAGGGAATTTTCAGGCTGGTGTCAGAGATAGACCCATTATTAATATTCAGCACATGAACTGGCAGTGATAGATATAAGCACTGAAACCTGAGTGCAGAGGAGTGATCTAAACCGGCATAGGTCAAAATTATAAAGAACCTAAACAACCATTTGATTCTGAGATTTTGTGTTTTACATATCAATTGAATCCGTCACAACCAAATTTTTAAAAAGGCAGGGGGGTTGGGGGAAAGGAAAAATATTTAAAAAAAAATTAAAACTGGAAATCTTTTGCCTCCAGACTCACCCTCCTCCAGTCCTTTCTCCATTACCTCTCTGAGATGTAAATCTGATATTTATTTCCCTGATTAAAGCCCTTCCAGGTCTCCCAGAGCCTCGCTGAGAAGGTCTAACTTCCCCCTGCTGCCATCCTCTCATACCCTGGTGCCACTAACTTTCCAGCCTCACGTCCTGTTACTCTCCTCTGTTGTCCCAGTGCTCCAGCCATCATCAGACTGGATGCATTTGCTAATTCCCTCCTCCTAGCATGTTCCTTCACTCTTGGTGCTATGCTAACCATCTTTCCACACCCATCTGAGGATTTTCCCCTTGGTGAACCTTCTTTTCCTCTCAAGTGAATTCCGACCTTCTTTGTGCTATTACTGTCGTTTATTTGTACCTCCTTATGGTAGCAATGTGTGCAGTAGCTTGCAGTCATTTATTTAGCTATCCAACTCCACACCTAGCCTCTACACCTTGACGGCAAAGAAACTATCTTATTCATTTTTATCTGCCTGGCATATAGAAAAGAGTAAAAAAACTTTTGATGAATGAACAAATGAATTACTCTTCTTTGCCTTGTTATAGCAATTAATTGGATGTCTTGCAATTATGTATTTACATAACCGCTTTGATACCAGTGGGCGGGGGGAGGTCCTGAGACACCGGTGGGACCTCAACCCAGCTGGTGTCCAGGCTGTTGACACCATCGTGAGAATGAATTCAAGGTCAGAAAATAGTGAAAATATGGAGACTTATTCCAAAGGGAAAACTACACTCAAGAAAAGGGAGCACAGGTATACTCAAGAGATCCATGCAGTGGGGATTGGGGTTTCTGTCTTCATGAGTTTCTTTAACCAAGGGTGGAATAGTCATGAAGATTCCCAGGAAAAGGTGGAGATTTCTCAGAACTGTGGTGTCACCCATTTTTATACTAAATATGCGTTTCCCCAGAACCGTCACGGTACTGGTGGGTGTGTGATTTAGTATGTTAATTAGCATATAGTGAGGTCTTAGGTGAAACCTAGGTAAAATTCAGTGCCATGTTTGTCTTAGCCAGCTTAGTCCATACCCCGTTTTTCAGGGTCTTATCAGCCCCTAGCTTCTACAGCTATTTCAACAGTTTCCTTTTGCTAGTCATGTGGAACTGTGCCTGGAATTTTCTGTTCTCCTGCAACCACCCTCTGTTATTCCTGTCTCAACTCCGCTTCTAGTCTGAGTATCTTGAGGGAAGAGACTTTGCCTTGAATATTTTTATCTGCCTACCACATAAAATGAAAGAATAAACAAAGGGATGAGTTAATCTGAGAAGTAAACTTTCAAAAATATTTTATATCAGAAATGACCATCAAATTTCCTAACAAGACTCTTTCTACAGCTACAAAAATACTATCTAAATACTGAACTACTTGAGAAAGGAATGACAAAAATGTCATTATCAACGGAGACATTAACAGCTATGGTGATTTTTCAAGAACAATAATCATCCTGGCTGGGCACAGTGGCTCATGCTATAATCCCAGAACTTTGGGAGGCTGAGGCGGGTGAATCACTTGAGGTCAGGAGTTCGAGACCAGCTTGACCAACATGGAGAAACTTTGTCTCTACTAAAAATACAAAATTAACTGGGCATGGTGGCACACGCCTGTAATCCCAGCTACTAAGGAGGCTGATGCAGGAGAATCACTTGAACCCAGGAGGCAGAGGTTGCAGTGAGCCAAGATCGTACCACTACATTCCAGCATGAGCAACAAGAGCGAAACTCTATCTCAAAAAACAAACAAACAAACAAACAAACAAAAAACTAATAATGTCTTTTTTTTACCTCTCACAGAATATTAGCAAATGATAATCTGCAAAGAGATGTGGTAGCAGATACGCTGGAAGTAACTAACAAATGATTTAAAGTGAGACTCTTGCAAAATGACTTCTACTTGACCATGCCTTCATTTCCAGTATGGTATTGAAGAGAACCCCAGAGATCCGAGTCCTGGGAGAAGTCAGCCTGCCCTGCGTTCTTGGGAATCTATACAGGAGGCACACAAAGCTCCAGTTGCCCCTGATTTGAGAGAGGTCTCCAGAGCAGCACTTGTCCCTAATAAGAGCTCTCATCCCCTCATCAAGACTTAGCACCAACACATTTAAAAGTTGCTTCCCCAGCTCCAAGGTTCCCAGATTCATGTCCTCATTTGGCTCTTATCCAATCAAAGAACACTTCACCTCTAACAGTTAGATGTGAAGCTGCAAGCAACCTAAGCACCAACTTCTTTTTTTCCAGTTATTTTTAATTGGTACCACTATTCCAGTAATTTACTGCCCTCATCTAGACTTCTCTAAGTCATTTGCAACCCATCACATTCTCGTGTGCCCATTTTCTGTGTTATCCAGTTTTGCGTCCATGAGCCATGAATACAATAGTTCCTTGCATGCACCCTCAATTCCCTAGACCATAAGCCAGCAAACTAAGGACCTCAGGACAAATCAGTTCACTGCCTGTTTTTATAAATAATATTTTATTAAGACCTGGCCACACCACTTGTTTATGTATTATCTATGACTGCTTTTGATTAAAATGGCAAGTTGATTAGTCGTGCCAAACTGTATGGTTACAAAGCAAGCCTAAAATATTTACTGTTTGACCCTTTGCAGGAAAAGTTTGGTAGCCTGTGTCCAAGATGCTCTCTCCACCTTACTCATTTGGAAGAACTCCAGCTTGCTATTTATTCCTTACTGGCCCTGAGCAGCAGAGTAGGCTAAACAAAAACCCACACCTAAACTGAAGATGCTCAACTTAAATATATGACCACTATTTTCAAGTAAGCCTTGTTTCTCCCATTATCAGAGATTACTATAGCACACCTCCTGTTTACTTGAAACTTCAGTTACCCCTTTCCTCTTCTCACTCTTAGCTGCTAAAATAACTATCAGAAAAAGAACTACCCTGTCAGCCACCACCACATCCACCAACCTGTTGACATCTCCACCCATCTTCTCTGTGTTCCCTCTTTTTACAATGCTTAACTACATCTACTCCTAGCTGAGACCAACCCCTTGATGTGTGGGTTGAATTTTGTGTTAGTTGATAGGCTCTCCAAAGAAAGAGAAACAATAGGATATATTCACAGATGTAGTTGTAGGAGAGGGAAATAGATGTCTCAGGGAAATTGGCTCATGTGGTTTATGGAGGCTGAGGAGTCCCACCATAAGTGACCTGCACAATGGAGAGCTAGGGAAGCCGGTAGCAGGGCTCAGTCCATGTCTGAAGGCCTCAGGACCAGGAAAGTTAATGGTGTAAATCTCAGTCTGAAACCATAGGCCTGAGAACGAGGGGTGCTGCCTGTGCAAGTCCTGGAGTCCCAAGGCAAGAGAACTTGGAGTTCTGATGTTGAAGGGCAGGAGAAGAAAGGTGCCTCAGCTTCAAAAGAAAAGGAGAGAAAAATTTTCTTCTGGTGTCTAGGCGCTCACGTTGGGTGTGGGTGAATTTTCCTTACTCAGTTCACTGATTCAAATGCCAGTCTGCTCTGTATACACCCTCACAGACAAACACAAAAAATAGTGCTTTAGGGTATCCCTTAATTGAGTCAAGTTGGCACCTAAAATTAACCATCGTGGACCTTGTTCACTTTCACCTGCTTGAGGACTTCGATCTTGTAATTATTCCCTCTCTTTTCTGTTTCATTAATCCTTCTTTCCGAGATCATGACCATCAATTAATGTGCTATAATAATTTCCATAAAAATAAAAATGCTCTTCCAAGAATCCCCATTCCCTTCAGCCTCAGCCCAGTTCTTCTTGGCCTTGTAGCCATCCATTTAGAAAGGGTTGTCTCTACAGATTCTTTACATGTTCTCATCTAGAGTTCGCTCCTCAACCTACGTCACTCCGGCTTTACTCACGCCTCCAGACTGAAAATACAATTGGCAGGGTCATTGTCACCAGCCTCTTGGGAATGTACAACAGAGGAATCACTCTTTTTCTCTGGAAACACATTCCTCGTTTGGCTTTCAGAACACCGTAACCTCCTGTTGTTCTGTCTACCTCCCTGGGCACCTCAGTCTTCAGTGCTGGCTCTTCTTCTCCTCAATCATGAAATTACAGGTCTCAGAGCTCAGAACTCAGTGCTCAGACCTCTTATTTATATATGTTCACTTCCTAGAGGGACTTGCCCAGTCCCCTGGATTTAATCCTCATCTATATTCTGATGTTTACTGATTTATATTTCCAGCCCAAGCCAATTCCCAGAATTCTAGGTCTCATTTTCTAAGGCATCTGAAACGTAACGAGGCTCAGTCTTTCCACTTATAATTCTACTAATAGCTTTGTCCCCACTATTCACCTGTCTTGTAACAACTAGCCCATGAGCAAATCTTACTTTGAACAATCTGGCCAAGACTGACATCTTGCCACCTCTGGCCTGAGCCTCCATCATCATCTTTTACCTGGTCATCTTTGCTTCTGCTCTGGCTCCTGTCTCTCTCTTCCCCATCTCACATTCAATCCTTCTCATGGCAATCATAAGGATTTTTAAAATATAAATCAACTTATGTCATTTCTATGTGGTATGTTTTCCAGTGGCTTTCCATCATGCTAAGAAGAGAATCCAGGGTCCTTTGCACGATCAAGAACATCCTTCATCATGGTGGCTCAGACCAGCAATCACAGCACTTTGGGAGGCTAAGCAGGGAGAATAGCTTGAGGCCAGGAGTTTCAGACCAGTCTGGACAGCATAGTGAGTCCTAATCTCTGTAAAGAATGTTTTAAAAAAATAGCTGGGCATGGTGGTACATGCCCATAGTCCCAGCTACTTAGGAGGGCGAGGCAAAGGATCACTTAAGCAAGGAGTTTGAGGCCGATGCACTCCAGCCTGGTTGAGAGAACAAGACTCTGTGTCAAACCAAACCAAACCAAACCAAAGCAAAACAAAAACTCCCTTCATGATCTGGTTTTGGTTTTTCTGACTTCAACTTAAAGTCAGACTTTCTTGCTCCATCTTAGCCCCATCAGCATTTTTCCTGTTCCCTTTGACATCGGGCTTCTCCCCCTTCTCAAGCTTTTTACACTCACATTTTTCTTAGTGTGGGATGCCCCTCCAGAGGCCTGTGGTTATTTTGTGGTCAGCAAATATCCTATGTTCAAATGTCATCACCTCAAAGAAATGTCTCCTGACCACCCTTTTCTCTTCCCAAGACATTCTCTATCTTACTACTCTATTTTATTTTTCCTTGCAGCATGTATCACAGTGGCCATAGAATTACACATTTATGTGTAATTATCTAGACCCTCTTCTAGAATGTAAACTCTATGAGGTCAATAACTGTCTAATTTCATCCCTGTGTCCTGGAACCTAGAATAGTGTTTAACATATAGTGGGTCTATGGTAACTACTTTTTAATGCATAAACAGAGGTGTTTGTATTAAATTTCATGTCCTTGTAATCATTACAAGGAGAATAAAATTGTTCAAACTAAGACATCAATAAGGGAAGAAATGATTCCACTCTTAAAAAGCTGAAATAATTCCATATCTTGTGCTGTAAAACTCAGAAACTTCAAATACTCTTATGATAGACACGTGACTACATTTAACCAAAAAAAGGCAAACTCATACTTTCACTATTAATACAATAAAATGAGCCTTTAATAAATAGTCACTTAGCCATAATAGAGGAAAAAATGACAGAGACAGGAAAAAACTAATGGTCTGAAGAAAAGCACATGCTAATTATGCACATGCAATAATTTACTCTCAAAATGCAGGTAAGTGTCCACATATGCATTTGATTATCTCATATTTCTACACTCTAGGCTGCCCTTTGCATTTTTTTCTACATGTATATTTTTCACGATCACAGTTTTGATATACAAACAATCTCACTACTGCTAGACTTACGGTGTCAGAGACAGCCAGTGTAACCTTAATAGGAAATGAACTCCAGCTCTGATTTTATCCCAACAGGAAAGAAGATATGTTTATAATTTCCCAGTAGGAAATCAGATCTGTTTCTCTGCTTAGCTTGACAAGATGCTGGTATGTCTTTTCCCTTTCTATAACTTAATTTCAAAATAATGGTAACTCAGAGTTAAATAAACAAGAAGAGACTTCTAATGTCAATCAAAATATATGCAAATCTAGCTTCTACTGTCAGTTGCATGGAGCTCAAATTCATTATTGAAAGTATTTATAACTTTCTTTTTGTGCTGTTGAAATCAAAAAGAAAAAAAAAAGCCAGGCTATAAGTTTTATTCTATCATTTTAATTGAAAAATTATAACTTTTCCCCAGCCATCCTCATCCAACTGACCTTCTTCCCATTTTTAGCTGGAAGGTGATGTATTGCTTCTATTTACCTGAAAATGTGAGCATAAATTTATTTATGCAAAAATAATTTCTTAAATCAAATTTCCAGACTCAGAAACGTTCAGTTTAATCTGCAGACTTAGCTCAGATTAATTTTTCTCGGAGATACATTTTGTTGCTCTCTATGTTGAAAAAAAATTGTTCTAGATGACTAATGATTCAGTGCTATTTTTCCCTTAGCAACATAAAATGGACTTCATAATAGAAAGAGCCTGATTTACTGACAACGGTTCTGTCTTAGTGAGGGGTATTGCCAAGTGCCTCCATATGTGCTGTGTTTAAGATGCTCCTCCTAGGAGGCTTTTATCACAACACTGTGTGATGCAGTGACGTTTCCTGGGAGAGTTCCAGGATAAAGGGAGAAACTGTGAATTGGTGCCCAAGGCTATCCTGGACTTCTATTAGAACATCCATGGACTATTCAGCTGAAAACTGTCTTCATCCTGGGTAAGTTGGCCATAGGGTTTGGGTATAGAACCAAAATTTTAAAATGTTGCGGGGAGCAGGGCGAGGCTTTGCTTAGATATTTGCGTAGTACATTGAACATTTATTCAGTGGACACAGAAAGAAGAGGTTGACAAATCCTGTGTTCCTAGATCCCATAGGGAATGAGTAAAGAGTAAAGAGAGAAATGGTGTTAGTTATAAATCTTTAAAGAAATGTGTCTGTATCAGTCCATTCTCCCACTGTTATAAAGAGCTACCTGAGACTGGGTAATTTATAAAGGAAAAAGGTTTAATTGGGCTGGCAAGAGGGTCAAATAGGAACAGCTCCAGTCTGCAGCTCCCAGTGAGATCAATGCAGAAGGTAGATGATTTCTGCATTTTCAACTGAGGTACCCACTCATCCCATTGGAACTGGTTAGACAAAGGGTGCAGTCCATGGAGGGTGAGGAGAAGCAGGGTGGGGCGTTGCCTCACCTGAAAAGCACAGGAGGTCAGGGAACTCCCTCCTGTAGCCAAGGGAAGGTATGAGGGACTGTGCTGTGAGGAACGGTGCACTCAGGCCCAGATACTATGTTTTTCCTATGGTCTTCAAAACCTGTGCACCAGGAGATTCCCTGGAGGGCCTATGCCACCAGGTTTCAAGTACAAAACTGGGCAGCTGTGTGGGAAGACACTGAGCTAGCTGCAAAAGTTTTTTCATACCCCAGTGGCACCTGGAACACCGGCAACACAGAACTGTTTACTCTCCTGGAAAGGGGGCTGAAGCCAGGGAGCCAAATGGTCTAGCTCAGCAGATCCCATCCCCATGAGGCCCAGCAAGCTAAGATCCACTGGTTTTCAATTCTTGCTGCCAGTGCAGCAATCTGAAGTTGACCTGGGATGCTTGAGCTTGGTGTGGGGAGGGGCGTCTTCCATTACTGAGGCTGGAGTAGGCACTTTTTCCCTCACAGTGTAAGCAAAGCTGCCAGGAAGTTCCAACTGGGTGGAGCCCACCAGAGCTCAGCAAAGTCACTGTAGCCAGACTGCCTCTCTGTATTTCTTCTTTTTAGGCAGGGCATCTCTGAAAGAAAAGAAGTAGCCCCAATCAGAGGCTTATAGATAAAACTCCCATCTCTCTGGGACAGAGCACCTGGGGTAAGGGGTGGGTGTGGGCACATCTTCAACAGGCTTAAATTTTCCTGCCTGCTGGCTCTGAAGAGAGCAGTCGATCTCCCAGAACAGCACTTGAGCTTTGCTAAGGGACAGATTGCCTCCTCAAGTGGGTGTCTGACCCTCATGCCTCCTCATGAGAGACAACTCCCAGTAGGGGTTGACAGACATCTCATACAGGAGAGCTCCAGCTGGTATCTGGTGGGTGCCCCTCTGGAAAGAAGCTTCCAGAGAAAGAAACAGGCAGCAATCTCTGTGGTTCTGCAGCCTCTGCTGATGATACCCAGGCAAACAGGGTCTGGAGTGGACCTCCAGCAGACTCCAGCAGACCTGCAGAAGAGGGCCTGACTGTTAGGAGGAAAACTAACAAACAGAAATGAATAGCATCAGCATCAACAAAAAGGGCATCCATAAAAATCCCATTCAAAGGTCACCAACATCAAATACCAAAGGTAGATAAATCCACGAAGATGAGGAAAAACCAGTGCAAAAAGGCTGAAAATTCCAAAAACCAAAATGCCTCTTCTCCTCCAAAGGATCACAACACCTTGCCAGCAAAGGAACAATACTGGATAGAGAATGAGTTTGACAAATTGACAGAAGAAGGCTTCAGAAGGTGAGTAATAACAATGTTCTCTGAGTTAAAGGAGCATGTTCTAACCCAACGCAAGGAAGCTAAGAACCTTGAAAAAAGGTTAGAGGAATTGCTAACTAGAGTAACCAATTTGGAGACGAACACAAATGACCTGACAAAGCTGAAAAACACAGCATGAGAACTTCATGAAGCATACACAAGTATCAATAGCTGAATCGATCAAGCGGAAGAAAAGATATCTGAGGTTAAAGACCAACTTAATAAAATAAAGTGTGAAGACAAGATTAGAGAAAAAAGAATGAAAAGGAACAAACAAATCCTCCAAAAAAATATGGAACTATTTCAAGAGACTGAGCTTACATTTGATTGGTGTCCCTGAAAGTGACAGGGACAATGGAACCAAGTTGCAAAACATTCTTCAGGATGTTATCCAAGAGAACTTCCCCAACCTAGCAGGACAGGTCAACATTCAAATTCAGGAAATACAGAGAACACCACAAAGATACTCCTCGTGAAGAACAACCCCAAGACACATGATCGTCAGATTCACCAAGGTTGAAATGAAGGAAAAAAATGTTAAGGGAAGCTAGAGAGAAAGGTTGGGTTACCCACAAAGGGAAGCCCATCAGACTCACAGCAGATCTCTCTGCAGAAACCCTACAAGCCTGAAGACAGTGGGGGCCAATAGTCAACATTCTTAAAAAAAAAGAATATTCAACCTACAATTTCATATCCAGCCAAACTAAGCTTCATAAGTGATGAAGAAATAAAATCTTTTACAGAGAAGCAAATGCTGAGAGATTTTGTCACCACCAGGCTTGCCTTACAAGAGCTCCTGAAGGAAGCACTAAACATGGAAAGGAAAAACCAGTGCTAGCCACTGCAAAAACATACCAAATTGTAAAGACCATCGACACTATAAAGAAACTGCATCAACTTACGAACAAACCAGCTAGCATCATAGGGACCAACTTCCTATTAGTTCCCATTGATCTAGGGTAGGTGTGGAGCCTGCCAACTTCAGTAATGGCAATAATTCATGTCTTATATTAAATTGTATATTTTTCTTAAATTGTCCTAGATCAAAGATGAGTCATCACCTATAAATCACTTTTCCTTTTTACATTCTGAATATATTGAAACCAATTTTAGGGTTTATTGATTAAAATGCATTTGTTACACATACAAGTCTCCTATATGCTTCTTAATACAGAAGAGAAGATAGAAAGAAGAGAAAATTAAATCAACTGTTTTCAAGTGTTCCTAGGTTTTTCAGTCTGATAAAGGGGTCTAAATGAAATTTATACTAACACATAAAATTGACAGACATAAAAAGCTACTGTAAACTTACAACCTAAATTAGTTAATTAGCATTTCTTTGAGATTCCTTGTGAAGGAATGCAAATAATCTTGATTTTGCTCTCCCGGGGCAATCATATTGAGGCTCCTACTATTCAAATCTGGTCCACATTCATTGGTTAAAAAAATTAAATAACAAGTTCATTTAGCTCTAGCACATTAACATAGAAAGGCAAAACTGTGGTTTGAAAGAAATTGATTCGGGTTTCCTAATAAATTTTCTCTTTTAGTATGTTTTAATCGGGAAAAAGAATCACCAAAGTGATAAGATGGTAAACACAAGTGCAAAAATAATACTCAGAATGTTAAAAGAGCCAAGTAAGTCTGCTGAGCAGACAATTAATTTAAGAAAAACCAGTTCTCAGAAAATTGAAATTTCATTGCCTGTAATCCAGGAATACAGAATAAAATACATTTTTCTAATCTGCAATAGCATCCATTCTGGGTTTTGTTGTCTGAATATATAATTAGTAAAGTGAAATTTTCCCAGAGAAATACTGGCTTAAAAAATGCTTTTATTTAAGGAAATGATCAGGCAATCCCTCAACAGTTGTTTATTGCACTGAATGCTAATGTGGTGCTTTCACTCTTGAGAGTTTATTTTTAAAAGGAAGTCCTGTAGAAGCATTTAACAATCTGTCTATTATAATATTATTATATTATTATAAAACGTACAGATTAAATAATAGATACTATCTACGTAAATGTTTAACAGCCATATTTGAGGTTTGGAGAGGGGCCGTCCTGATTTGTAGTGTTTATTATATCTTTGGTGTAAATATATCCACCATCGCTGATTTCAAACTACCAACCCAGCATCAGAATGTAGAACTGGAAAGAAGTGCAAGTAACCACAATTTTATAATAATTATGAATATCACTATACCACACAGTGCAATAAAATGTGATAAAGCTATTAGAAAGTGTTGCGTTCTAAATGTTCATACCTTTTTACATAATATAATAATGTAATGTAACATTGCATAATAATATTTTATGTAATTTTTTTTTGAGACAAGAGTTTCACTCTTTTAGCCCAGGCTGGAGTGCAATGGCGTGATCTCAGCTCACTGCAACCTCCACCTCCCAAGTTCAAGTGATTCTCCTGTCTCAGCCTCCGGAGTAGCTGGGATAACAGGTGCCCCGCCACCACGCCTGGCTAATTTTTTTGTATTTGTAGTAGAGACGGATTTTCACCATGTTGGCCATGCTGGTCTCAAACTCCTGACCCCAGGTAATCCACCCGCCTTGGCCTCCCAAAGTGCTGGGACTACAGGCACAAGCCACTGCTCCCTGCCATAATGTGTAATTTTTAATAATAGCTATGTTTAGCAGTCAGCTTGAAAATTCTGAAAATTTAACAATCGATTTTTGCAAACTGTTAAGAACCAGTTCAAGCATATTCCGGTAAGACTTTATGACTAATTAGCATTATTCCTGAGGGGGGGGAAATTCATTTTTAATGTATGAAAATTTAAAGGGCCTTCAGTTAGTGTCCATGGTTGTATCTAAATTAGGCTTTCTAGACATATATTCATTCAGCACCCCCTTCACAGTTATTAACATACTTTCTAACACGTATCTTTGGCAAATAGAACACGATGACGAAATGAATGGCTTCTGGGAATGGGCACATCATTGCTGATCCTTTAATAGTTCATCATTACAGCCCCTGCTCTGCAGGCCATATCTTCCTATGAAAAGTGTGTCTAGTCACCATGCTTTTCCATCTGGCCTGTCACATCCAACCCACACTTACAATGTTGCTTCAAGGGCTCGGGCCAGGGCTACACCCACCTCCAGCCTAGTAGTTGGTATTAAAAAGGAAAAATTTAAAAATTTAAAGAGGCATTATACTTACCTATATATCTCTTCCATTCCTCCATTTTTACTTCATTTTTTTTTTTTTTTTGGTGGCAAAACGGTAACTACAAAACAGATTGCTAAAGAACAAATGGGGCATTTAACCCTAGATTTCTCAAAGCCTCTTACCCATCTGTGGAAAGCTTCACAGAATACATACAGCCCAATGCAATGTGTCCTGAACCACAATTTAATGAGTTATTTCATAGGGTGGCTATGGCCATTCATCCTCTGGGCTCCTCTCCTTCCACATACTCCCTTAACAACGTTATACTATTGCAATGAAGTCAGTCACCATACGCTGTGGGTGATTATAACTTCCTTCCTTCCACCATCCGTCCTGGGTTTCCTGAGAGTACTCCCATTTATGTTGTTGTCCTGGAGTAGTTATTAATAGTTCTTTAAGGGGTCCTGGTTTGGATGATAAATTATATGGTCACCCTTCTCTGGCAAAACAATGACTTCTTGCTCCAACTCCATATTGTCTTATATATCTCATAAGACCTCTGAACTCAGTTCATCCCAATCAACCCACGTTGTTCTTCAAAAGCCTCTGCTTGCTGGATAGCTGTTTGTGTTATGGTATCTCTAATTTACCAAATTATTGAGGTCTTTCTTTATAAACTTCCTTTATTCTTTCACGTAAAATGATTTGTCAATTTCTGTCCATTTTCTATGGGTTTTTATCTCAAGCCAGGCTGAACTGCTGTTCCCGTTCCCATTCCCACTGCCACTAACTCAGCATAGATTTTCTCTTCTGTAATGCAGAAAGTATCTCTTAACTACCCTGATTATCTTGCTTCTCCAATTCATTCTATATAGTCTCACTAGACTGAGAGAAAGAACGATACAAAGGCCTCATTGTGTGACCAGCATTTAGGTTGCATCTGGTACATTGTACAAACTCGACAAATATTTGTTGAATAACAGAATAAACATGTATTAGAGTAATCTTCCGAGAGCAGTCACTCTTTGTGCTGAAGACCTATTTAAAAATGTTCTTTCAATAGACCCCAAAGCAAAGTCCCTCTTACTCTGCATCCGTGAACCTTGTGCTCCGGCATCATCCTCCATCCATCATGTTACATCGGCCCACCCGGGTGCCTGTGCCACCAAGTCCTGCCATGCCAAAAAGCAGGCCCTTCCTGATGTGTGGCTGGTGTTTCTTGCCTTTGTGCTCTTGGTCCTGCCATTAACTTGACACAAACCATCTTTTTCCTCCTTGACTTTTTCCACTCATCTTCTGAGGGTGTGATAAACAAATAAAGGGAGTGACTATCGCAGCAAGGTAAAAATCCTGTACAGCATTTAATGCTGATGCAAACCACAGTGTTCACTCCTAAGGTTCGCTGAAAGCATGTTTTCTATTGTTTCCACAGGTGATCAACGATGCCTCTGGGGGAAAAACAGTAGTTTTACAAATAATAAACTTCATCTTTTTAAAATAAAGCCAGATTAAAAATATGATACCCCTAGCAAGACCACATCTCTACAAAAAGTAAAAAACTAGTCGGGCATGTGTTACATGCCTGTTGTCTCAGCTACGGGGGAGGCTGAGGCAAGAGCATCACTTTAGCCCGGGAGGTAGGGGCTGCAGTGAGCTGTGTTCG
The DNA here is from genome assembly GCF_030222135.1 of Aotus nancymaae. Classification (NCBI taxonomy): domain Eukaryota; kingdom Metazoa; phylum Chordata; class Mammalia; order Primates; family Aotidae; genus Aotus; species Aotus nancymaae. The sequence goes on along the minus strand of NW_026988450.1, from coordinate 9,568,904 downwards.
CACCACTGAACTCCAGCCTGGATGACAGAGCAAGACCCTCTCTCAGAAAAACAAAACAAAACTAAGACAAATAAACAATAAAACAAAAAATGATACCCAAAGAGATGATTTGCTGCTTCAGAATATCCCACTTGGGAGTAGCTTTTAGTCTTAAGATTAATATAAGCTACTTCACATGATGTATTTTATGTATCTTTATATGGTTCCATCACTATATTTTCTTCTCTAGCAGCTTTATAATAGATACTATAAAAGAAAAAGTCATCACCAAAACATAAAATTAAATATTCAAAGATAGGGCTCATAATATTGGAAGATAAAACAAAATTCAAGAAACCTTCTGTCCCTGACTTCTGAATCAGGAGCCTAGATAATAAGGAAGTAGCATCAAACATGAATTATTTTTTAAACAAATGAATTACTAGCAAATTTGGAATTGCTTTACTTGTATATTTAACTCATATCTTTTTACAGTTATTTAAGAAAAATTAAATCAATTATTTTAGTTTTACATATAATTAGTAGACTTTGGGAGACAGATTTTATCCCCAGTGATTTTTTTCTATGACTTCCTTTATAAAAACAGGAATTTTAATAATTCCAAGAGTAAGTATAAACCTGAACTTTGAAGGGGTCAATTGTAGTTCAGGATTTGGAAGATAAAATGTTGAAATGAGCTTCGAGCTTAGTATAACACATGTGCTTCTTCTATCCTCCTTTGCAATAATACCTCAGACCAAACAAAACCAGCTGTGTAAATGAAAATTCAAATTAGATATCAAGGAATCCAGTCACAAATCCATTCTCTTCCTTCTGTTACTGAACACAAACAAACTGTCACTAAAACTTCACGACTACCTAAAGTCAGAATATCTCTGATTAAGGACAAAAACTTTTATGACCCAAAAGTTAGTCATTCGCTAGCGGAGCTAAATACACCAGAAAACAAATAAGAAGATGACTGACATTTAATAGATAGATTTTAGATACATGTGAATAGTGCATCTAATAACAAGCACATTAATTTTTAACCTAAGAAATATAGTAAACTACCAAGAACACACACACACTTTCCATATATGCCAATATGTGTACGTATCGTATATTAACAGTTCATTAAAAATTGGCCTGAGAATTCCAGTGATTGTTTACTAGCTAAATTGCAAGTTTTGTTCACTAATTCCAGCTAAATAATCTGGCTATAACAAAGACACAGTAATTTAAAATTAGTACTGCATTATAGAATGCTATTTTCCTGTGAAGCATACAATTTTTGAGAGATTAGTCTGTATAGTTGCCACGAAGTTTATATACAAAGTCACTTCCTAAAAGTGGATGGCTTGTCTTGATAGAGGTGGGTTACATGGAAGATGCTATTTGTCAAAATTGGCTCTAGTGTGGCCACAGACCACTTTCAGCTCACACAAATATGTTGAGCTATCCACAAGGCGCCTCAGGTTTCTCTTCCCCTCTCCACATCCCTGAGGCCATAGATAGGGAAGGAACCCACCTATCTGTCCTCCTTGTGTTCTCTGGCCTCACTCTGGCAAGATCCTCTGGCTCCATTTCAACAGCACAAGGAATTGCTCTTGGCCTACTCTTGTGACAAATCCCAGCCCATGCTGGGAAGACTGGGCCACTGTCACTTGACGTCCCATTGCCAAATGCTGAATCTCTCCTAGGGCCCAGGAGCACACAGAAGCTGCTGTTCAGGTGGTTCTCTGCTGTAGAAGGCAGGGCCTCGTGCCAGAGCTTTAGGCTCTGGGCTGAACTCTTGAATTGGGAACTGCCACACAATGGATCCTTTAGCACTACTGGGTGGCCTGGGTCATTCAGCCTGAGTGGCAGGGCATAGACCACAGCAGAGGTCTCCCACTCAAAACAGGCAGACTTCTAAGTCAGCTGCAGAATGGGTTGGAGCAGTAGTCTCAAGCGTGGTGCACTTCGCCTCCGCGTTCACATGGCAGGTGTTAAGATATACCCCAACAGACAGACAGAATGAACTCCCTGTGGCCAAAATGAGACATACCAAGAATAAACCAGAATCTCATGAGTAGCAGGATGAAGGATTAGTCATGTATCCTGGTGTTATTAATTGCTATGTTTCTTTCTTATAATTAAGCAGAAGCCAGGTCCTGAAAGGCATTGCCAAAACAACTACAGCTGGAAAATTTCCCACCTGACCCTGATAAACCACCAGATGCCAGCAAGCCATCACAACTCCCTTTCCCCACCTTGCCATTCCTGCCACAACTCAGATTGGAAAAAGGGCTGGTCTTAGAGACATTGTTTTTGTTTTTGTTGAGATGGAGTCTTGCTCTGTCGCCCTGCTGGAGTGCAGTGGCATGATCTTGGCTCACTGCAACCTCTACTGCCTGGGTTCAAGCAATTCTCCTGCCTCAGCCTCACGAGTAGCCGGGATTACAGGCATGCGCCACCAGGCCCAGCTAATTTTCTGGATTTTTAGTAGAGACGGGGTTTCACCATGTTGGACAGGATGATCTCGACCTCCTGACCTCGTGATCCGCCCGCCTCGGCCTCCCAAAGTGCTGGGATTACAAGTGTGAGCCATCATGCTAGGCTGAGACATTCTTTATTAATGAATAGCTGCAGACCTCAAATCAGTTTCAGCCAGCTTATGAAGGCTGCGCACAAACTGTCTTTGTGTTCTTCAGTTCACCTTTTGTTATAAAGAGTCAAAGCCCACCTGATTTTAATGCTAAAACTCTCAAAGCGAACATATATGATTACCCAGTGTGCCCATGACTGACTTACCTCATGAATATTCATAGATTTCCCCCCATCCTGCTCCATATGTATGTAAGGCTGACTCTGTGAAACATACCAGCTCTCCACTTTCTTCTGTGGAACATGCACTTTTGATTTTCTCTAGAAGCTGTGTTCCCTGATCTGCAGGTTGCTTCTCCTAATAAAGTCTTCTCCTTTCCTCCCTTTGTGGATCTCACAGTCTTTCGTTAATACAGGGGTACAAGGTGTGTTATCTTGACCTTTATCATAGGAGGAATGATCCGGCTTGTCCAGACCATTACTCCCCTTAAAACTTTACAGTGCAGCAGGCCAATCCTGGTTTGCAAGGTTTATCTGCTACTCTTTGACTCCCTGTGTGTCACAAGGGCACCCAGATTACTTGCCACTTCTTGTTTACCAGGTTCAATCAGCACAGCGTCATCAGTATAGGGACCAGTATGATGGGCTGCAGAAAGTCAAGCATCAAGATCCCTGGAAGCTTCATTTTAAAAGCATTACATGGGTGAAACAAAACACAGCTTTTGACATTTGCTCCTTACAGTTGTACTACTTTCTTTTTCACCTGGCATTATTTCATAAGTATTTTCTCCTGTCATTAAACATTCCTTTAAACATATTTTTAAATGGTTCTATAATATTCCATCATATTATTATGTGATATTCATTAAGTTATTCTCTGCTTATTTGGATATTTGGATTTCTTAAATGTTTGCTATTATAAATAATTTTGTGATGAGTTTGCATAGAACTGTTTTATCTTTGTTTTCCTAAAATACATTCCTGGACATGAAATTATTTAACTAGAGTATAAAGATGTTAAGGTCCCGGATTCATATTGACAAATCATTCTTAAGAAATGGAGCACTGATTTATATCCAACCAACTGTGATTTAGAGTGCTAATTCCCCACACTCTGGCCAGCACTGATATTAGTATATTTTTAACTTTTGCAAATTTTAATGTTAAAATTTCTCTTTCTTATTATTCTTTTTTTTTTTTTTCCGAGGCGGTGTTTCGCTGTTGTTACCCAGGCTGGAGTGCAATGGCGCGATCTCGGCTCACCGCAACCTCCGCCTCCTGGGTTCTGGCAATTCTCCTGCCTCAGCCTCCTGAGTAGCTGGGATTACAGGCACGCACCACCGTGCCCAGCTAATTTTTTGTATTTTTAGTAGAGACGGGGTTTCACTATGTTGACCGGGATGGTCTCGATCTCTTGACCTCGTGATCCACCCGCCTCGGCCTCCCTTATTATTCTAATATCTGTTTATTGTCTTTTTTTTTCTCTCTCTCTTTTTTGAGATAGAATCTCACTCCGTTAGGCAGGCTGGAGTGCAGTGGCGCGATCTTGGCTGACTGCAACTTCCGTCTCCCAGGTTCAAGCAATTTTCCTGCCTCAGCCTCCTGAGTAGCTGGGGTTACAGGTGCACACTACCACGCCTTGCTTTTTTGTATTTTTAGTAGAGTTGGGGTTTCACCAAGTTGGCCAGGATGGTCTTGAACTCCTGACCTCAAGTAATCTGCCTGCCTCAGCCTCTCATAGTGCTAGGTTTACAGGCATGGGCCACCATGCCCAGTCTCTGTTTATTGTTATATAAGTCGAACATTTTCATGTGTTTGTAAGATGTACGTATTTCCTGTTTTTTCCAGAGCCCGCAGAGAAGTAGCTAGCATAATCCCTTTTTATATGATTCCACAATTCTATAGGTATTAAATTCATCTCATCCTTATCTTTGCACCATCCCCTGTATAATTTAAGACTCTAACCTGTTACCATATTTTCAATAGAAATGAGAATTGCTCTCTTGACAAAAGTCAAGATACTCATTCAATAACTAGTCTGAAAAATTTTCCATTGTCTATCCTATGAGTCCCTGTACCATTAGCCTTTTTTACTTACTATATGTCCAGTTTGACAGGTCTTGTCTGACTTGAGGTCCCTAGGAAAGTCATGGCATGACCATTCTGGAAACGGGGAATTTGGGAACAGAAAGGACACCCCAGTGTTTTTCATTTGAGAATCTAGAACTTGAATGTATATGCAGACTTAATGCTCAACAAACGAAATTTTAACTATTTCTTTTTTCTTTTCTTTTTATGAAATGGAGTCTCGTTCTGTCGCCAGGCTGGAGTGCAGTAGCACGATCTCAGCTCACTGCAACCTCCACCTCCCCACTTCAAGCTATTCTTCTGCCTCAGCTTCTCAAGTAGCTGGGACTACAGGTGCACACCACCACTCCCAGCTATTTTTTATATTTTTAGTAGAGATGAGGTTTCACCATGTTGGCCAGGATAGTCTCAATCTCTTGACCTCGTGGTCCACCCACCTTGGCCTCCCAAAGTGCTGGGATTACATGCATGAGCCATCGAGCCCAGACTTAACTATTTCTTTACTCTTCTATAAACTATCTCCAAGTATTTACTGTTTCTTTTTGATTATAAAAATGAAAATGGAATGGTGCTACATGCAACAATGTGGATGAATTTCACAGTGTTGAATGAAAGATGCTAGCCAAGAAAACATACATATCACATTTATAGTTATGCATTGCTTAGCCGTTGGATAAGTTCTGAGAAAGGTGACATGAGGTGATTTCATCATTATGTGAACATCAGAAAGTGTCCTTACACAAATCTAGATAGTGTAGCCTACTACACACCTAGGCTATATTGTACAGGCTACTATTCCTCAGCTACACTTTTGTATAGCATGCTACAATACTGAATACTGTAGGTAATTGTCACACCATAGTAAGTGTTCATGTGTCTAAATATATCTAAACATAGAAAAAGAACAGTAAAAATATGATATCGTTTTCTTGTAAGACCACCGTCAATATTTCTGGTCCCTTGACCAAAATGTTATGCAGTGCATGACGGCACATAATGTTCCACCCACATGTGGTTCAAGAGCAGGCAAAACTAATAGATAGTAATAGAAATAAAAATAGTGGTTATGTGGCTGGGGGAATATTGGCTAGAAGGAGCATGAGGAAGCCTTTTGGAATACTGGAAATGCCATTTGAGCTGTCAGAGGGGGAGAGTTCATTCATGCTATACACATATATTAAAGCTTATCAAGTAAGACTGGTGCACTTTACTGTATATGTAACACGCCTCAATAGAAATTTAATTAAAAGGAAAGGTGGCGCTCTAATACGAGTCTTCTGTTCAGTGAATATCAAATAATTTTATATTTTTTTTTTACTAGAGTCTTTAGGAGTCACAGGGCTAAAAGCCTACATAATAAAATATTTTGTAGATTTTCTTTGAATAAAACCAAATATATTACAGTAAATCTACTATATATATTAGATCAAATATATATTAAATTAAATATGTATATTAAATCAAATATATATTTATAGTATAAATTTGTCAATATCTTAGATTAACATCAGTAGTTCTTAATGTGGACATGTCAGACAAATGCAATTTAATATTAATTATTCTAGATGCTAATATAATTAACAACATCTATAAATTCACTAAATAATTTGTTAAGTAAGCTTCCTCAAGAGAGTAAGCAAAACTGAGAATCTTCACATCTCTGTAATTTTAACTACCTAATTTATGTTTTTTTAAGAACTCTGTATTATTAAAACTTTCTCATCTACCACATATGCAGTTTCTCTTACTTTTAAAAAAAATGAAAATATTTTGTTTACATCCTATTTATTTTGTTAAGAAAACATTGTGAATTAATTCTTTTGTTAGAAAAGGAATTCCAGGCCGTATCAATACAGCTGCCACACCAGAAAAGCAACTCACTCAGAATATAAGAAACATTTTAAAGGAATCATTTTGAAACTAATTGGTTTTTCACACAAAGCTCCAAAGACCACATTTCTGATTATAGTTTCCAGGCTTAGATGTAACCAACACATCAAAATATCTGATACTTTTTATGGAAATGTAGACTATTATTACATATTCTTCTTGGAGTTCTTCCTATGAGAAAATCTCACAAGCCATTTGGGAAAACTTGTGGGGTTTTTTCCCACTAAATATTTGAAAATTGTGAATTTTAAAATGCTTATGAGGGAACCTATTAGGAGGTATTTAGTATGTCAGGTATTAAGTAAGCCAGTGGGAAATTGTTCCAAGATTACCTTTATCCCTTTTGCATGTCCAAATGCAGATCTTTTCCTCTACTGCCCACATTAAATTCAAAACTGATCTATAAATGTAAAGAAATTCTGGAGAGCCCTGTTAGAGATTTTTGGAAAGTGGAAAAGAATTCTAAAGTTCACTTAAAATAATACATGCTCAAGAAGTGAAGAACATTAGATAAAAGATGCATAAGGTAGAATCTTGCCCTATCAAATCACAATTACCAGCCACCAGTAATTGAAGACTTACTATGGTCAACTGGCTCCTGAACTGCAGCAGCAGAGGCCACTGTGAGTCCCAATAAAGTATCACATTTTGGATGGACAGCCAGTCACAGGCCTGTGTGTCTCTTGTGGAGGAGAAGCAATTTGAGCCCTGTGGAGTATACACAATTATTCTGTATTTAATGCAGCTTTTCATGCCCCGATTCATGGTATGTGTCTGGCACTGTTCTGGGCATTGGCAATAGAGTAATGAATGAGGTGGATAAGATCACTGCTCTGCTGAAGCTTAAATTTTGTTGGGAGAGACAAACAATAATTGAGGGAACCAATGAATAATATAATATTTGTGTGATAAATGCTATTAACAATGCAATACAAAATGGTGTGGTGTACAGATATGAAGGTTAGGGAAGATTCTTACTGGAGTAAACATTTCAGCTGAAAGCTAAATGATAAAAAAAGCGTCAGATATGGAAGAATCTGGCAAAGAAGATTTCAGAAATAATGAACAGTCAATGTGAGCACAGAAGTAGGCGTGAGTTTAACACAGTCAAAGAATGAAGATGTCCAAGAGAAGGAGTGTGAGAAGGATGGATGATATGCTGTGAGATCAGAGCTGAAGAACTGGACCAGAACACCTAGAATACAATGTAAAAAAGAAATTAGAAAGGATAAATTGTAAGCCATTGAAAAGTTTTCTTTCTTTCTTTCGTTTGTTGTTTTGTTGTTGTTGTTATTGTTGTTGTTTTCTGATACAGGGTCTCGCTCTGTCGCCCAGGTTAGAGTGCAGTGCAGTGGTGTGATCTCGGTTCACTGCAACCTCCGCCTCCCAGGCTTAAGCGATTCTCCTGCCTCAGCCTCCCGAGTAGCTGGGACTACAGGTGTGTGCCATCACACCCAGCTAGTTTTTGTTTTTAGTAGAGGCAGGGTTTCTCAAACTTGTCTTCAAGCGATCCACCCGCCTCAGCCTCCCAAATTGCTGGCATTACAGGCATGAGCCATCACTTCCGGCCCACTGGAAAGTTTTCATTTGCAAGAGAGTGTGATCTGAGACAAAAATGAAGCAGAAGACATGTTAGTCTTTGCAAATGCATCAAAATCACAGGAGGGCTTGTTAAAACACAAATTGCTGGCCTCCACCTGCAGAGTTTCTGATTCAATATTTCAGGATTTGTATTCCGTATTATTTCCCAGGTGCTGCTAATGCTATGGATCCAGGGACCACACTTTGAGAACCACTAGTCTGGTGCAAGATTCTTGGTGTCAGACTATATCTAACACAAGGGTGATAAGCTATGCAGGTAAAGGGAAGTAAACAGATTTGTTATACATTTTGAGGGTAAAGCTAATAGAATTTACTTAGCAATTTGATGTAGGGATAGTGAAAAAAAGAAATGGATAGCTCCCTAAATTGGACTTGATTGAAAGGGGAATGGCAATGCCAATCACTGATACAGGGAAGATGGCAGGGGGATGGTATACGTTGGGAAATTAAGTCAAGAATTTGGTGTTTGTTGCTGTTGCTTGTTTATTTAATTTTGGTTTTAAGTTAGGCAAGTTGAGATAACAAGCAGAGAGGGTTTTATATGTCTGTAACTCAGGTGAGACGCTGGAGCCAAAGATACAAACCTGTAAGTCATCAGCATACAGATGAGACTTAATGAGAACATAGGAAAAATAAAGCAGAGCAGAAAAATGCACTCCAATGCAAGCTCTCTGGCTTTCCACCATTTTTAGAGGTTGGCAAAAGAGTGCAAAGGAAGCTGAGAAAGAGCAGCCAGCAGAGCAGAAGGGACACAAGATTGTGGCATCAGACAATGCAAGCAGGGAAGAAGTTGAGCCCGAAGAGGAAGTGCTTGATGCTAGGTGCTGCTGCAAATCGAGGGAAGTTGAGGGCTGAGAAATGCCCATGGTTTATGGCAATACGAAGGGCATTAGTCACCCTGACGAGTGTAGTTTCAATGACCAGAAGTGTCAGAGGCTTGATTGCAGCAAAATGAGAAGTGAAAGAAACAGGGGAAAGCAGCCGCAGGAAATGTAGGCCATTCGTCAGAAAAGTGTAGCTTTGGACAGACAGACAAACAAGATGGTGTAGCTGGAGGAGATATGGGCCCTTCTAGAAAAGGGGCTTGTTTGGTGATGCTTTAAACGTCAGGGAATCGATATCTGAATTCCACAATGATAGGCATGACCACGTCTCTGCTGCATGGGACACTAGGGGTCATGGAAACAACCAAGTCCTCAGTGGTGGGAGAAGTTACCTGAGGGAGGAGCAGGAGCAGGAGCCAGCCAAGAGCAGGAGCCAGCCAAGAGCAGGAGCCAGCCAAGAGCAGGAGCCAGCCAAGAGTGGAAGCACAGCCGTTCCGGCTTCCCACAGGGACACAGGCTTGTTCCTTCTGTCCTATCATGACGTCATTGAATATAATAGAATATTAGCTAATTGTCATTGCCATTGTCAAACTGCAAAGTCAAAGGAGTAAATGGATTGGTCAGGAGGTAGAAGAAAAGAGAGAACAGAATATTACTGAGAAGAGGAGGTAAAGCCAATTAAACTTGTACACATTCATGATTTTTGGAACTACTAGGTAAACTTGTTTTAATATAAAATAAAATAACATTTGTAGCAGCATAGAGGAAAACAAGATTCCTTTGTAATGTGTGTTATAAAAATAATCATGGTGGAGGAGTGGCATAACATTTTTTTATTTCCATCTTCAGAAGTAAATTATTTTTTAAAAGGCCCTATCATGCCTTATTTCTCAACTCTTCCACGATTTGTGATTTCATTAGTTAATCTGTGTACAGAATTTAAGACTCTCATCAATGTGGTAAGAATTATGCACTTTAATTTAAAACATTCCAATATTCAATTTGGTATTCAAGATGAATCAAATGGCCTGGGATTCAGATGTTTAATAAGTTCCATGTTTTTATACCATTAGCCATCTGCTTCTGCAGCAGACAAATTGAAAATCCATGAATATGTGTATATCAAATTGAATAGAAATATATTCCTTGGAAAAAAGAAAATCATTTAGACCTCTAGATATGCTACAATACACAAGTCTATTGCATTTTGGTATTAGATTTTGGTCTGTTAAGGGAACATGAATGCTATTTACTTTTAGGTATAACCTATGTATGCTGATGGTTTTCACCAATTTGTTCAAAATATTGTCTGTTTGCCTTCTGTGGGAAGCCACTAGGAGCAAGGGGAGCATTTACAGTTAAATATGATCTTTATTCATGAGATTTCTCATTCTCTTGCTTTAGATCTTTCTGACTGTGACTGATTCAGAGGTTCAGTCTTGATAAGCACGCAGAAGTTTCGATGTTTATTTAAACCCCTTGCATCTGCAAAAATCCAACTAGAGTCTTTTGAGAGCCGCTTTTCTTGGAAGTTTGCTGGTACCTCTGGCTTTCTTTCATATTGGCAGTTTAGGCAAATTGTCTTTCTCAGGCATTTTGTCACCTCTGCTTTGAGCCCTGGCAGCAAAGGAGAAATGTAGGTACTGAGTAAACATCCATATTTTAAGAGAGAAAAGAAGGACCGTATTTTAAGCATCAGCTTTATGTGAGATCAGTGGGTGTCCAGGGATGAAGGAATGGCTATATGCATTTCAGATCAAGACACTGATTCATTGTAAAGTATGAGGGATACTAGTGCATTTCAGTTGTTAATTTTAGTACTAATAGCTTTAACCTTTTAGATTAAAAAGTATTATCTAGCTCATATATGTAACTTTATATTAATCTAATACATTTCCTATTCATTCATGTAGTTAATATTAGTCCTCTACTAGGTATTAGGCACTAGGTTGACCATTGGGAACTGATTTATGAAAAATTTGGATAAATATCTTACTCAAGGAGTTCCTCTACAAAGCCTCCTATCTTTCCCCTTGCACTGAGTCAGGTACCTTTTTATACACTCCTAGGAACGAGATTCATTATTCAACAAATATTCATTGAACATTTTGCTAGTAGGTATTGCTGCAAAAAAAAATTTTTAAATCCAATTACAATTATAAACCCTCAGTGACATATAACAATAAAGATGTATTTCTTATTCATATGTCTGCCAGTTAGGTGGGTGTTGGCTGACCAAGGCTGGCTTTGCCAAGCTTGGTTCTCAACTGTAAAGTGAATGGGCCCGGATCTGCACCACTTGTATCTCATCTTCCTTAGGTACTGGATACCCAGTGGCTCTAGCAGAAGCACAAGAAGGGCAAGTAGAAACACAGAGTGTCAGAGCTGGTGAATCAGCTCTGCTGCCTTCATTCTAACGAGTCACATTAATCCAACAAGTCACATGGTCACATTCACGATCAATAATGTGGGGACACATTCTCCTTTCTTAGAATCTGGTTGAGGTGGAAGCAGTACATATCAGCTGAACTATCATCTGCTTTATCACAAGCACCTACTATGTGCCAACCTTTTGTAAGCTGGTAAAGAGGCAATGAATTCAGTCTTTTTCCCCAGAGTGAACAAGCAAGTACAACATGGCAGATTAAAGGCAGCATAGGTAGGGGTTAAGAATTTAGACTATGAATTAAGATGATCTGTAAATTCTGGCTTTTCCATGTATTAAACCTATGATCTTGGGCAAGTTCTTTTATCCTCTCTGAGCCCTAATTTATACAAGTATAAATTGAAAATGACAATAAGGTACCTAGGCAGGGAGATCTTATGGGGATTAAACAGATAGTGCATGTAAATTGGTTAATTCAGAGTCTGGTACAATGTAAATGCTTGATAAATATCATCATTGTCAGCAGACATCCCAAATGGTCAAGGAAGAGCAGACTTATTTTGGATGTTGTGGGGGGCACCTAGAGTAAGCTCTATTCTAGCATCTATCCAATTGGGTTATATGACTTGGTTGGCCTGTCTCTCTTCTCAGGTGAACTGTGAGCTCCTTAAGGATGATATTCAGCCCTTCTTCCCCAGCTCCAGGAACATGGCTGGCACTCAAAGCATGCTGAGAATAAACCACCAAAATCCAGTTCCACCTCATGCTCTCTACAGCACTGCTGTTACAGCCAGCTGTGGTTGAAGGATCAGTTTGCTGTTTTGTTTGTCGTCACTTTCGTTTCCAAGCTGTTGCAGACCAGTATTTTTCATCTCTACCACGTTCAGCGAGACAAATTCACAGATCCTATGCTTGAATGTTGTAGTCATGTCAAACAGCCATAAAAGTTTCTAAATGGCGTTGTTTCCATACTTATCTCTGTGAACTGGGAGCAATTTGTAGACCAGCACCTGTTCACAGTCCTACCTTTGAGTAGCTCGGCTGTAGATTTTGTGGATTTAAGCTCATCATACAGTCTGAGTAAAACCTCTTGCCAACTGAAGCATGCTGATAAGCCGGCATGACCTTCTGAGAGTCTCAGATACCCACAGCCCAGGGGGAACCATCATTTGTTTTGCTGGTGGTTTTCTCTCAGACCATTTGTCTCTTGCTCTTTTTCCACAGTGTGTGTTTCCAGTAGGAGCACAACAGAAGCTGCTGTGGGTGAAAGTATGTTGGAGTCTTGGGTTGCACAAACTCCAAGAAAGTCTCTGGCCTGTGGTTCAGGGGACTTCTGAGAATGCATCAAACCTTGGCGTCTTTCCAACACAGCACCATGAACCACCAAGGAAGGAAGTTGGTCTACACCAGATATGTTATGGTGTGGATACCTTTTCAGAGGCTCCCAGGACTCTCCATAAATTCCTTGAGAACCCAGACAACAGCTGTTGCTCAAGTGTCAAGTATTTATGGGTCTAAAGTAGCTCACTGCATGACCTAAGTGCATCTTCCCAGCAGTGATGTTAGCATCGGTTCTTCCTAATTAACATGGGCAAGGGTGTGTCTTAGTTCATTTTGTGTTGTTATAAAGAAATACCTGAGGTTGAGTAATGTGTAAAGAAAAGAGGTTTACTTGGCTCACAGTTCTGCAGGCTGTACAAGAAGCATCGGGCCAGCATCTGCTTCTGGTGAGGGCTTCAGGAAGCTTCCACTTATGGCAGAAGGCAAAGAGGAGCCAGCATCACATGGCAAGAGAGGGAGCAAGAGAGAGGGAGAAGGCACAAGGCTCTTTTTAACAACCAGATCTAATGGGAGCTAATAGAGTGAGAACTCACTCACCCCGAGAGAGGGCACTAATCTATTCATGAGGAATCCACCCCATGACCTAAACACCTTCCACTAGGTCCCATCTTCAATATTGGGGATCAAATTTCGACATGAGATTTGGAGGGAACAAACATCCAAACCACATCAGAGTACGATCCGAGGACCTTCAAGGAGCAGGAGGTTCAGGTCCAGAACAAGGTATCCAAGACCTGGCAGAAGGAGAATCTGCTGAGGTCCTTCGGGCTCACTGTGCTTCAAGTATCCACTTCAATGAGAGGTTTACATTTCTGGTGCCATAGCCAGGGCTCTAGTGCTCTCCTAGATGCCTATATTAGGAGACTCCTAAATATCCCAAAGCTTTTCCAGCCAGTATCCTTTAAACAAACGAAGAAACAACCAAAACAGCCCTTAAAGCATGAAGCTTCTGCTAAAAAATTTTATCATCTTTAAGACAAGAGCTTGAACAAGGAAGACAAGGAATTCTAAGCTTAGGCTACTCTCTCCATATGCCCTCCACTGGCATCCACACTCCCTGACAGGCAATGAGACTGAATGACTAGAGGTTCTTTGTATAATCTGCATGTCACACCCCTTGTGTTTGCTTATGGGGCCCCTACCTTCTAGGTATGTGTATGTGACTGGGTGGAGGGTGGGGAGATGGGATTTTTCCTTCACTTGCTATTACACTTGAAAGGTGTTTTACTAATGAGATATGACTACTCCCTTCTTTCCACCTGTCTCAAATCTAAGATACTGTAGTCATTTCACCAAAGCATCTGATTCTGAAAGAAATTGCTTCGCTTAAAACATTCATAGTAAGTTTCCAGATCATACTGAAACTGAATGGTTGCCAAATCTGTGATAAAAATCTAGACAGAAAGATTTACTTTCTAGAATCAGAAGCAGTAGGAAGCTTAGAGAGGTATATTCCAACTTTCATCATTTACCGATACAGAGCCAGGGGTGCAGAGGATCCCTCCCCGCTGTTCCATGGCTGGCTGGTTGATGGTGGAGGCAGGCCCGGAACTTGAGTCTCTGCAGACTCTCTCCCTGTGCTCACCACCGGGCCCACCTCTCATTGGCAGAGTTATTCCACTCACATTTCTTGTATGTTTGAGAGCTTGGGAGGGGCAGCAGGAAGTTGAGGGCACACTTAGGCTGGAGCTGGAAGTCCTTGTTAGAAGTCCAGCTCTGACGCTCTTGCATTGATTGTTGGCTCAGTTACCTGATTTCACTGAATCTATTTCCTCATTTGTAATATGGAAATAAGCCCTTCTTATATCTCAGGGTTCCTATGTCACTGGGGTTGTCATGAGAACCAAGTGAAAGTCTCTCTGCTCCTTCAACGTCTCAATTCCCATTCCACGTAGACTCTACATAGGTGATCCGCCCTCCTTTTTTGTGCTTCACTTCAGGATCCCATAATGTTGATTTGTGCCAACACTGGTGATGTTAACTTTGATCCATTGGTTATTGTGGTGCCCAGCTGGTTTCTCTGCCATAAGGTTACTATTTGTCCCTTTCTAATGAGCAAGTATTTTGTGGGGGGATTCTTAAGCCATGTAAATATCCCTGTTCCTCATCGAACATGCATCCATAAGCTTCAGCATCCCGAATCAATTATTGCTGTGTTGGTGGCAAAATGGTGGAATTCTAACCCCATCATTCCTGCACATCCATTAGTTCTCTAAATCAAACTCTGATGATTTGAGTGAATCAGACAAATACTTTACGTCAAGGAATTTATATGGTTCACTCACTCCTTCAACGAATATGTATGATGAACTCTCAGCTCTGTCTCAGGAACTGTGCTGAAGCACTGAGTCTGCAATGGACAGCAAGACCTCACAGTTCCTTTCTTCAGGGAACTTACTGTCTAATGCCAAAAATAAGACAATCAACACACAAGCACATCATTAAAAGAGTGCTATATCTGCCCAAAGTGCTATGGGATCGTATGACTGGGATGTCAGGGAAGGCTGCTTAATTGCCGTAAATAGTGTTAATCTGAGACTCCGGGAAGGAACAGGTATTTGACAGTGAAGGGGCTGGGGATGGAAAGCACATTCCAGGCAAAGGGACCTCCACACGCAGAAACTGGGAATGAAGGCTTTGAGGGGGGCCACCAGGTGGCCCTTTTCTTACTCAGTGTGCCTGGTCACAGAGGGCTTCCCTGTAGCACTCCTCCTGCCACTCATCTCCACCGCTCTCACGCAGAACTGAAGGCCACTGTGGCAGAATTTCTATCATCGGGGAAAAAACACTGTTGGTTAGCTTGGCCTTTCTGAAGGGAAACACTGCTTGACCCCCCGGCCTCACATCCATATAAGCCCCATTAGAGAAATGTGTTTGTGCCTTGGAAGGAGAAAAAAGAAAAAATTCCCTAGAGACATCTTGTTTAAACCTCAGCATCTCATGGATTTTACTCTGGGAACTCAGGCTCTGAGGTAACACACTAGATTGAGGATGCACAGCCAAGTCCTTCTTGGGTTTCCTTGCGGGGCAAAAGGTCAGTTTCAATGAAATATTGGTTGGCTGTTTATTTATTATTTTCTTCCCTTATTCCTTCCTGACTACATCATTAAGTATAATTATCAGTATAAAAGAGGTTTGCAATACCCATTACTAAATTGCATTCTAGCCTGGGCAAGAAAGCAATACTCCCATTCTCTCTCTCTCTTTCTCTTCCTTTTTCCTCCTCTTCTTCATTCTTTTTTTTCTTTCTTTCTAAAAAAAAAAAAAGAAAGAAAAAAAAATGGAAAAAAAAAAAAGGTCAGTTTCTCTTACTATTTTTCTCTCTAGGTTACTGAGTGTGTACTTTTGCCTAACTCACAAGATCTGGGCACTAAAGGTGGGTTCCCATTATTACTTTATGTTTTTTTTTTTCTCATTTAGAGACAGGGCATATTTTTGTGATTGTTAGTAGTATAGCAACATACCAGCTACTGAGATAATACAGCATGGCCTAATATAGAATGTTACTAATATACATAACACAGCATTACATATTTAACTTTAACGTAATATTCATTAAAGCGGCTTTTTGATGTAGTTTTACATCACATACAGAAAGAAAAGGAATATGTTTTTGAACTCTACCTTGCTTTCAAAAAAGAATTTTAAGGCCGGCATGGTGCCTGTAATCCCAGAACTTTGGGAGGCTGAGGCGGGCAGATCACGTGAGCTCAGGAGTTCGAGACCAGCCTGACCAACATGGTAAAACACTGTTTCTACTAAAAGTACAAAAAATTAGTTGGGTGTGGCGGTGGGTGCTTGTAATCCCAGCTACTCAGGAGGCTGAGGCAGGAGAATCACTTAAATCTGGGAGGCAGAGGTTGCAGTGAGCTGACATCAGACCTCTGCACTCCAGCCTGGGTGATGGATGTGAATCACTCTGTCTCAAATTAAAAAAAAGAATTTTAAGAGCCAGAGTTCAAACTTAGGCTCAGATAGTGATTTTTAAAGGCCAGTAAATACAAAAATTAGAGAAAAAGCTCATTTCTAATTGCTGCTAATTATTGTTGGGTTTTCATAAAAGTAGATATCTGAAAATTGTTCCTCATAGTCCCATCAATACTTGAGACTGTATAAGTCAGGGACAAGATAAACTGCAGATTGATTAGATACGTACTACTGATGTTCTTTTAGACAATAAATCAACGTGGCAGTACAGGGGCCACACCCAAATACAAATACTTTATGTGTTCCCACACTAAGATGACCAGGGTTTCTAACGTGATTGCAGTTGTATAGTTTTACTATAAAGACATATGCTTTTCAATAAACTTGCTGAAACTCATATATCTAAATGAGGCTTCCCCTCAGAGTAGTTATTGTGGGAGATGATATTCTCGCAGAGGTGTTATTTCTTAAAATATTCTGGCTCTGTTTTCAGAATGGTTCCCAAGCTACATTTTGAAAAAACTGCTTGAGAATGATCAATGTATCATTTATTCTATAATTATGCCTTATTCTAAAATAAAAATAAAATTTGATCACTCATCTTTTGTTGGATCCAATTTCTAAACCAGGTTTCAAAAATGGATCCAATTTCTAAATAGGAGGATGCTTCATTCAGAGGGATATATATCCCACTTCAGTTCTGTGGGCTCCTCAGGCTCAAGTTGGTACACCAAGGACATTCTGTGGTCCCAGGACAAGGGGTGGGTAAAGTCACCATGCAGCTGAGCTTTGATGCCTTGGATTCAAATTCATTCATTTATTTACTCGCTATTTGTGTTGATTATTATGCTTGTTATGAGGCAGGGAGAGTGCTAGGTCTTGAAATTCATATAGTGATGAAGACACAGCCCTGCCTGTGATTTCATAGTGCAAGGAAAGGATAAACAAGAATCAGCAACATCTTTACCTACATGTATAATGAGAATTATAGAGAAATTATATATTTTCTTTTAACTTACTGGATTTTTCCCCCAGTTTTTTAATACTACTATGGGTTACTTGTATAATAAAAATATTATAAATAAATATATATTTTAAAGTGTCCATAGTTTATAGAGGGCAGTTCCTTGCTGGCCGACATAGCCTCCTGACTTGGGGTATCTCATCGGGGTCTTTGGCCTGAGGCCAGGACCTTTGGCCCAGATCTTTCCTACTAGATCTGCTGATCCATCCCCCTGGCCCTGCTGTGATGCTCTCAGGAAGTCTTCATTTGAACAAAGTTTCCAAGGAGCACGTGAATCTGAGAAGCTGGCTCAAGTCCTACGTAAATGATTCACTGTCTTCAACCCAGAAAATTATCTAAAAGACATTATACATAGTGCTTTTTAGTTCAAACACTTTTTGTTGAAAACAACAGAAAACCCAATTCAAACTGACTAATAAAAGAGGAGGATTTTTTCTTTCTTTTTTGCTTACATAACTGCAAGCCAGATGGAATGACTGAACAGTCCCTGCTCGGTCTCACTGCACGTGGTGGCCCCAGTCGCTCCAGGACTATCTCCCTGGCTTGTTCAGCCACAGCCTCTCCCCTACTTCTCCTGGGGGAGCCACAGATGGGGTGGGTGGCCTGGGAGATGGCACACTCTATAATTGGCTGTCTCTGAGTCCCTGGCACACCCTCAGCCAGTGGCAAGAAGAAGTGGTAACAGGAAGCCTCAGTACCTCAAGGAAATGGGAGGTATTGTGTACAGAAGAGGGTGATGGGTCCTGCATAGGCAAAACCAACATGCCTCATTTCTGAGGACACAGAGGAATATGTGAAATTAGTGTGGTTGACAATACGTAGCTTATAGTTTCCTCATAGGAAGTGGAACTAAAACAGTTCATGAGAAGAGGACATTAGCATGCCGGTCTCCTGTCTGTGCCTCCCTTTTTAGGGGCTTTGTGAGTAGAGCTGTGATGGGAAGCCTGCTGTTCTCCGCAGGTGGACGCTTCCCTTGTGAGTCTCCACTGAGTGTGGTCACACTTAGAGCAATCAGGCCTAACCGATGACTCTCTGCTTGATAAACTATTTAGGTATTCATTTTGTTAGAGGTTAACATACTTCTGAGTACTTGTGAATCAAAATGCAAAACCAAAAACAAAAATCTAGGCTAGGATCCATAGTTACTTGAACTCCTTAGTTTTTTTTAAAGTTCAGAATTGTCCTTGGTTTGCCCCTTCCCCATATTTCTGCCCCTAAATTTCCAGGGCGGATGCCCCTGCTCACTCCTTTAACTATCTGGTCCTAAGAACACAGACTTTGTCCTTTGTTCTATGGAAAGCACCTGAGATTGTCATCTTGTTAGCTATGCATCTCAGGGAACATACTCTCCTCTACCAAATTGACAAACTGTTGTCATTTAAAAGAAATGCCATCTCATGCAGAAGTCACTGTTGGTAGAGTTTTAACAAGTTGTGCTGTACATGGTGTGCTCTTTGGAGAGACGGGCCCATTGTTTCTGCTGGCCTGTGACTGACTGGTGTGCAGGAAGCGGTCCAGCGAGGGTGTCTGCAGCTGCCATGGGCTTCTGTGTGCTTTGGATCCAACCTTGTATTTTTATCTATAGGGGTATCTATCTTATCTGCAAGGTCTCAGGATGTAAATGAAATCAGTGTCCTTAAAATACCAGCTTTGGTGGAGTAAGAAGCAGCAAACAAGACCCACATAACAAGTTCCTGTCTTCTCGATCCACACTTTCAAATCCCTAAATTCTAGAGTACAATTTCTCTTATAAAAGTATGAAAATACGCACACACAGGCACACACACGTGCACATCTGGTTAGAAACATTTACACAGAAAATCTTCAAACTCTTTTGGTTTTAACATCTAAAATCTTCTAACGTGTTCACTTTCCAACAGCATCTGGAACATCGTTTAATCCGGTTTGACATAGGATGATCTGGAAGCTCCTCAGCCTTTCTGGGCCTGGGGTGGGAGACGTACATGTAAATGACTTTAGACACGCCCTGCAAATAAGATTGTTTTTACTTAGTCTCCACTTTTGGCCTGTTTTCCAGCAAACTTACTGCTATCAACTGAATATTTGCATCCTCCTGAAATTCACATGTTGAATACCCGCAATGTGATGGTGTTTGGAGATAGAGCCTTGGGAGCTAATGAGGGTTAGAGGACTCAGGAGGTGGGTCACTAATGATGAGATTAGTGTCCTTATAAAAAGAGGAAAAGAGGCTGGGTCCAGTGGCTCACACCTGTAATCCTAGCACTTTGAGAGGCCAAGGTGGACAGATCACGTGGTCAGGAGTTTGAGACCAGCCTGACCAACATGGTGAAACCCCATCTCTACTAAAAATACAAAAATTAGCTGGGTTTGGTGGCAGGCACCTGTAGTCCCAGCTACTCAGGAAGGTGAGGCAGGAGAATTGCTTGAACCCAGGAGGCTGAGGTTGCAGTGAGCTGAGACCCCACCATTGCACTCCAGCCTGGGCTACAGAGCAAGACTCCATCCCCCCACCCCACAAAAAAAAAAAAAAAGAAAAGAAAAAAAAAGAGGAAAAGATCCAAGACACATGTGAGGGCATAACAAGAAGGTGGCCATTTGCAAGCCAGGAAAAGGCCTTCACCCGGACCCGACCATGCCAGCACCTTGATCTCGGACTTCTAGCCTCCAGAGCTGTGAGAAAGCTATCTGTTGTGTAAGCCACCCAGCCTATGATATTCTGTTATGGCTGCCAAAGCTGAGACACAACTGAGTCCTGAATTACTGTGAATAGATATACTTATCTGGTGGGTACAGAATACAACCACTTAGGGAAACTTCTCTTCTGGGTTCCCTGCCCCTCTCGCCCCCTCCCTTCATTAAGTTCCTTAGTGTTCCCATTCCTGTAAGCATGACGCACAATGAAAACTGTAGTTGCTTTAAAGGGTGTTGGACTGCAGACTCCCACAATGAAAGGGACAGGAATGTGCAACGCAGAGCATGGATGGTCTATCTAGGTCTTTAATTAACTGCACATGTCTGTACATCTCTACACCCCATTTGAAACAAAGTGATTTTTACAACTATAGTTAATGTTTGTAGATTAAAAATAGAAAGTCTTAAAGTAAATTCATGTTAAAGCGAATGCTGGGCAGTATGTAAGCAAAGTGGGTTTTCCCAGATGAAGTCACAGTGTGAATATTTAGATGGGTGGGCTTTCTCACTACTTTCTCAGTGGGAAAGTTAAATAGAATGATGTAAAATTCAAACAATTTTCTACAATTAAAAAACAATTTTTTTTAGCATGGAGAACATGCCACCATGCTGTATGTGATTTATTACCAAATGTTCTGTACAATGAATAATTATCATAAGCATATTCAGGAAGGAGGTTGCTTCATGTGAGGTGCAGCAGGAACAGGAAGGCTTGCAGAGGAGATAATGTGATTTGGTTTTCCTAGGATTTGAACTGAAACTGGGGAGAAGAAGGGGAAAGGAGCTCCAGGCAATGGGAGTGGAGTCCTCGCTTCTCTACTCACTTGTTTGACTTCTGTTTGTGCTCCACAAAACCCAGGACACACAGGAACTGCAGTCATTCTTATTTAAATAAAAATATGGATTTTTATTTATAAAATTAAAAT
This sequence comes from Aotus nancymaae, assembly GCF_030222135.1. Lineage (NCBI taxonomy): Eukaryota > Metazoa > Chordata > Mammalia > Primates > Aotidae > Aotus > Aotus nancymaae. Next base: position 9,547,655 of record NW_026988450.1, on the reverse strand, counting down.
TTTTACCTATAAAAAAATTAAGGAAGTTTTCCTGTGGCAAATATGTATATATATATATTTGAGACAGAGTCTCGTTCTGTTGCCCAGGCTGGAATGCAATGGCGAGATCTCAGCTCACTGAAACCTCTGCCTCCCAGGTTTCAGCAATTCTCCTGCCACAGCCTCCCAAGCAGCTGGGATCACAGGTGCATGCCACCAGGCCCGGCTAATTTTTTGTATTTTTTAGTAGAGACGGGGTTTCACCCTGTTGGCCAGGCTGGTCTTGAACCCCTGACCTCAAGTGATCCACCTGCCTTGGCCTCCTAAAGTTCTGGGATTACAGGCGTGAGCCACCATGTCCGGCCAGCAAATAATTTTCTAAGGCTCAGGCCTCCTTTATGAAATGACCCTTGTCATAAAGGGTATAGTGAGGAGGAGGGGATCTATAAGGCCCCACAGTGTGCCACTGTACACACACATGAAATCCTCACAAAAGAATTGACCCACACCACCCAGGAGGAGGCAACAGCATCTCCATCTCACAGTTGACAAAACTGAGGCTCAGGGAATTACAGTGAGTTGCTGAAGGTTCATCGCAGGAAGAGAAGGAAATGGGAGTCGAATTCTCAAATCCCCAAGCCAGTTCTCACCCTCCAGCTGGCTGCCTTCCAGCAGGGGGTGGAGAGCAGGGAGCAGTGGGGAAGGAGTCCCCAGCTCCCCTCTGGAGCAGACAGCAGATGTGAGTTCTTGTTACTGGGAGGCAGAGACTGGAGTTTCAAGTTCTCAGAAATTCCTCAGCCTCTGTGGTTGGCTCCAGTCTAGGTTCCTGATTTGTTTGGCTCTGGGAGACGCCACCCGGGGAGTGTCTGCTGGTCTCCACTGTTTTATTTGTTTCTGTTGTCTTTGTTCTCCAGGTGGGGTTGGTGGCTGACGCTTTCGCCAACTCCCCGGGAAAACTGAACTCTGAACTTGGGTGGGGGGACCAGCTTTTCAGAGAGATCACCCAGGACACAGTCACAGCAGAATGACAACTTTATATATATAGTGTACACATGTATGTCATATATGTATATATAGATAATATATGCGTACTACATATGTATCTATTTGTTTATATGGTAGACATGTGTGCTATTACCTTAAGATATGAAAACTATGTGTTTATTTGAAATCACACACGATTCTATATTATTTACTTTTCTGTTACATGTTACTAATTAAACAGAAATAAGACTAGTTCATGTTAGCAATTGGTAGTATTTAATAGTTGGATTAGCTGAATAAATAATGTATCTCAGGAAAGTATAATATGTGTATAATGTTTCTGTCCTCTGACACAGCAGCTAACTTGACTTTTCTCTTTCCTGGATATTTCTGTGTTGTAAGCTCAGGTAGGATGCATTTGGGACATAGTCACTGAAGAGGGTGGGCCACAGAGTCAGTGTCCGCTGCCATCCCCTCCCAAGACCCTCAGCTTACTTCTGGGATCTTCAGAGAACCGAGTACTTGAGTTCCCTGAAAAAATGCCTCCTGACTCAAATACTTAGGGAACACTTTTCACTAAAACTGCCTCTCGGAGAGTAAAGGCTCCAGTGAAAATCCGACAGAACATGCTTACCTCCATTTAACCTGAAGCCTCCTCTAAATTTGATTATAGTACAGTATTTTTTTTCCCCTTAGATGCTTATTACTAAATAGTCAACAGGTCTTACCTGATGAGCCCATCCCTTACCAGTCCTGCTGGCCTCCCTGAGGTTTATTTGATCTGTCTCTAGCCCAGATTGCTTTTCCAAGGTATCTGCAGGGCTCCTCGCTTACTTCCTTCAGTCTTTCTCGAATGATTCCCTGAGCAGGACACTCCGTCTCTCTCCTCCCTGTTTATTTTTTTTTCCCTAAGTACATACCATCAACTAACTTTTATACATCTGACCTATTTAGCCTATTGGATCTACTCTCTATCAAGGAACCAGCCTCCTTGTGGCTGTGAGCATCTATTCTGTCTTGGGCCTAGAGATGCTTGGTTCATCATAGCATCTCAGGGAAGAGAGGTGAGATGGAGCAGGTGAAGGGGGAGAGCCACAGCACATGTGTGTGGGGAGCCTGTGAAGGGACAGGATATAACCGATGGGAAGCCACCCCACTAAGCCTTTCTGGTTTCTCCCCACAGATTAAGAATCCTAAAGTGCTCCTAGTTCTCTCTACTCGACATCCATTCAGCAAACATTAAGCACCTATATCCAGTACTTGGCACAGAGTTAACCAGGGCCTGGCGATACACAGGTGAGGAAGAGTACCTGTCTTCAGGGAAGTAATCTTCTAGTGGGCATCTGCACTTTGGCAAAAAGAGGAACTTTAAGCAGCCTCAGCAGCAGTGTGTCGCCTTCTCACTGGCAAGATGCTTGCTCTCTATTTTTCTTTTCTTTCTTCCCCTCTAAACCTGAATGTGTGAAAAAGCAATCCAATCAAAAGGAAAATAGTGTTAAGAGCAAATACATGGTCAAGGAAAGAAGGTCCTTTACATTTCCCTTGGAGCTTGAAATCAGCCTTGCAGTCTGCTGGTCTGCATAGCATGTCATATTCCCCTGAACAGACCCAAACAAATCACCAGGATTTAAGTTTTAGAAATAACCGTAGCGTAATTTGACCCCCAGCACATTTGTCTGGAATAAATTCCTTAAGAAATCCAACATGTGCGTACATATGAACATAGCAGAATCCACAAAATTCCATCTCAACCATTAAACTGCTTTTAAAAGGTATTAGGTGGGGAATTAAATCTGAAAACATTTGGGAACCTAAAATGCTATCCAGATCTCCATTCATAGATTTTTTTTTTTTTTTTTGACCTAAAGAATTCTCAGCAGATGGGAATAAGTCCATAAACACAGAGCAAGGGGTCTTCAGGGAAGTGGGTTTGGTTTAGATCAGATGCTTGAACGCTGAGATGCTCTAAGAAATCTGAAACATGGAGAAAACACACCAAGCCTTTGTCTAGACTAAGTGGAGTGCTTTCCTGCAGCCACAGGCCTTAGCCGCACATTCCTAAACCGTGTGCAGCTGTCAGCTCACTGGGAGGACACAGGGAAAGCGTTAGTGAAAAACCACATGCCCATGAAGTTAATAAATGAATGTCTGAACGTTTTCCACCAAAATAAAATGCTCAGTAGCTCAAGTCCTTACAATGGCCTAGAACTCAATAGAGGAAAGTGATGTGACTGAAACGTTTGGAGCACCTGTCCGCCGGGAGCTGGGTTTGTGAGACACATAAATAACTCACCTGGCTGCTGTTCTCCATCTATTATAAAAAGGAGGAAAGGACCGGAAAAGATTATGTATGCCCAGAAATCCTCGAAAGCTTCAAACTTATTGACACTTAAGAAAGCAAAACATGCTAAGCTAAGCATTCTAGGAGGTGGTGTAATGAGAATTCTCCCTCCCTTTTTTTCTTTTTCCCAGTTGAACTTCCATATGTTATCAATTACGAGCCACCGCAGTTTTATTCAGTTGAGGGAGCAATTGCATTCATGCATGGCTTGTTTCCCACTGCCCCAGTGAGCAGAATTTCCAGAGAACTTGGACAGTGAACCCGTGGTGGAGAGGTCAGTGTGCACACATTGAAAGGCTAAAATGGAAAGTGTTTCTGAGGCAATTTGCCTGGAAAACAGTCCCTGCAGGGCTTCAATGGTTAATACCCAGTAGCACTACCCCGAGGATGTATTTTCGGTAAAGGGTTTTTGTATTCTGGCAGAGAAAAGGAGTATGCTACTCATTGTCCTTCAGGACAAATACAAGGGTGTCAGATCTAGCTCATGTTAACAGTCTTAGATTATTATTCCCTGCTTCCCCCCTCCCCCACCAAGCAGAGTTTCCCTGACTCTGGGCTACTGTGCAAAGTGAGCAGGACTTCTCCTTCTTTTGAAGACAATTGCACAAGGAGTGAAAAAATCTTGCTTGCAAAATCTCTTCGTACAAAGAATTTCATATTCTGGACTCCCATTACCTCAAACATGCTGTCTGATTTATTTTCCAAGAACAAATAGGAAGAAAACTCTTCAATGTCAAGCCCAGTTGCTTCTTGTAGAACGATGGTATCTACAACAGAGACGGGGAGGCAGAAAGGCATGAGCTGGTGGGGGCTCTGCAGCCACGAGGTGGGATTTAGTTGAGGAGTTATGTTTGGATTCCTGCATTCATTCCAAAGGTACCCACTCTTCACAACCCTGTGCCAGGCACTGAACTGGGTAAAGGAAGTAAAAGGTGACTAAGACAGTCACTTAATGAATATGGTGACTTCAGATTACAAAGGACCAGGAAGGAAATATGCAGGGAACGGAGATTAACACAGCATCTACTTTACTCTGAGATGTCAGCTGAAGCAAAATCTAAAATGACAAGTTGGTAACAGAAAGGTCAAATATCAAGGGAAAAATAGTCTACTACAGCCGAGCAGCAAGATCCTGGCCCGAGGGGACTGGGGTGAGAAGAGCTGATAGGTTCCACAAGCACAGAGAGAGGAGGAGCCCAGAGCAGGGTGCCAGTGAAGAGAATGGGGTCTGAGGGCAAGGGGCCTGCTGGGGAGGGACCCCTGAAAGGCCTTACAGGCTGAGGTTTGGCATTTTTAAAGAATTATGTCATAACTGCAATGGAAACCACAAAATGACACCATGTGATTTCTGCTTTTTAAAGATCAGATCACTTTTGGTAGCTTTCTGGGAATGCACTGAGGGGAGCAAGAGCAGAGTGGACACCTGTCAGGGACTATGGTGGTGGTCCTCATGACAGATCGCAGTGGCCAGAACGCACTGGGACATTGAAAATGGAAAGAGGTTCCAACCTGATTCAATCTGCCAAGTTTGTCACAGTGGGCAGGTACAATGAATGCATTTTCTTTAAATTTCTGAAAATTAGCTTCCAAAAAGCTAGAGCTCCTAATTGTGGTTCTAAGATATATCAATCTATTTTTAAGTATTTGGCAACTACAGTGTTCTCACTTGATTTCTGGTTAGTAACATTGAAAATTATCTGTGAAAGTAAAGACTGTAATTTTGAAGTGCACACGAATCATCTCGGGGACACTTGTGAAAAGGTGATTCCCGGTCCCAGCTTCTTTCCACCCCCTCCTGATGGAACAGCATGGCAGTCTCTCCTGTGCGGCAGATCGGGTGCACTTCAACAGAGGCTGTAGCCAGCACAGGATAGGCTGTACTGCAGTAAAAAAAAAAAGAGCCCCACACTTTCAGTGGCTTAGGAAGATAAAGTTTAGCCCCCAGGTTGACATAGTCCTTCTGGGTTAGGATGGAGGCCTTTGTTCCACATTGTCCTCGTGCAGGATCCTAACGGAAACTCCACCCTCTGGGACTCTGCTGGTCGCCTGTCAGGAGGAGGGGAAGACAGACAGTCGTGGGCTGGCTCTTTAGACCTCCTCCCATCTGTAACATGTTGCTTCTGTTAGTGGCTCACTGGCCATAGCTAATGCTATGGGATGTAGAAATGCAATCCTCCTATGATCCTGGAAGGAGAGAGAAAGGGATATCAGAACCAGTGGCAACGTCCATCTCAGCAGACAAGGAGGCAGAGGAACCAGACCTGGAAAAATGGTTCCTGAGATCTTGAGGATGGATCACTGGGCATCTATGGATGGCGAAGTTAATAAAATAATATTAAAATAGTGGTTCTCATTTCCAAAATTGACAAAAACTTCCTTAGAGAAATTTCTTCATCTTTATTATTTTGTATTTGCTAATTAATTTAAAAATAGTTAATGTATATTAACAGAAAAACTCTAAACCAAAGTTTCTTTAAATATCTGATACATAGTTTTTGAGTCAGCGAAACTGCCTAAAAATAACAGAGTTTATTTCATCCAGGTTACTCCTACTTGGCACAATGAAATTGTTAGCCTTGCGAGGTTCTACTGTTCCCTGATCCAGGCTCCTTCATGGGGTGTGATCAGCTGTCTCCCTGTTCCAGCCCCTCTGCCAGTTCACTTGCCCTACAGCCCCGGCTGCGTCCACCACCTCATTTAATCTGGATCTCTGTTTTCTCCTTTGTACAGTAACATGGAGAGGGAGAGTTTATTATTAATGTCCCTCTTAGAAGAACCCAGAACTTGGGTCCTGATGTGATCACATATGATCAACAGTTTTGAGCCACTCACTCTATGAAACAATCACAAACCAGTATGTTCAACAGTGTTTTACATTCTGAGAAATGTTCTGTGATGCAACTTATTGCAAAGAAGCAAAAGTGATCCCGCCATCCCAGATATTAACAATTCCTTTTCATGTGCACAGACTGAGTCTTAGGATATGTTTTATGAACCTGGGTTTGTGTTTTGTTTTTTCTGTTTACTAGATGTGTGCCCTGGAGAAGAAACTTAATCCTCAGCTTCCTCATCAGTAAGATGGATTCTAATTTACTTCTAAAGTTCTTGTGAGAATAAAGTGAGATAATGTAACAAAGTGCTTAGCATAGTGTCCATCTAAGACATGAAGTTGTTTCATGAATGTCACATGAAAAGGATGTTCAACTAGTAAAAGACTATCATGATCTTTATCCTCACAACTTTGAATGGTATCCTGGCCACATTCGATTCTGTCAGCCTGTGTCAACCTGAAAGTTTAACGAGGCTTTTCTGAAGATTCCCTCCAGTTAGAAAAGAATCCTTCATTTTCTTCTCCAATTAACACTCTCCCAGGTAGACAGAGCATAAAGTGCTATTCTATTAAGTGTTTGGCCCCCATTGGGTCTCCTTGCTGTCCTACTTGCCTACAATATGAACCTGGTCTTCTCTGAATTCTCATATTCTTCACACATCATCCTAATGCTTCAAAAACAGTTATCCATGCTGTCCCAGAGCCCTGAGGCCAAGAGCTCACATCCATCTGATGGCCTCCCCACATTTTCCAGATGAGGGAATGGCAGTGCACTTTGAAGCAGGTGAGTCCCAGGTATTGGAGGAAGGGGTTCTAAAAGGTGGCCAAGGACCTCTGGCTTTTCCTTCTCATGGGTTTCTGCCAAAGCAAGGAGATAGGACTTGACTACACAGGAGAAACCTTCATGAAGATGACCTGTGCAGAGTCACTCATGCAGCCACCCAGCCTGGGGTCCTTCCAGCTCAGCTCTTGCTCAGCATGAAACTGACAGAACTCGAGTTATTTTATAGGGCTAAGTGGACGAGGCAGGTTTGGCGCTTTCAAAATGCTAATGAGATTCGCCGTCTCTTCTGACTGAGTTAGGAATCCACTCAGTCTATCTGGAGCTTTCTTACCCTCTTTATTCCTTCTGGTTAGAATATGCCAGCTACACCCGCAAGGACGGGAGAACGCAGTGAAGCTGACTCAACAAATAGTCAAAATGTGTTTCCTGATGTTGAATTGTGGCCATTTTTCTCTACCCTTCTAAAAGTCCTTGACCAAAACAGACAGGATGCGATTTTAAAATATGGCACATCAAAACTGAAAGCACAAATTTCGAATGTCCTTGTCTCTGAACTCATTGGGCTGTGCGTTACTCACAGTGAAAGAGCTGAAGTCTTTTTCTAACTTTATGGGCTCCCATTTAGGTAAGAATGAAATTTCTGAAATTTTGACTGCTTGAGGACTGTTTATTCACACAGCCGTCAGATAAAAATATCAAAATGAATTTAAGGGCCCTTCTGTGTTTAAGCATAACACACTCAAGTTTGCCTCTTGTCTTCAACTGGGCTGTAGAGAGGGCATGCCTTCCTCAAAACATTTTGAATGAGTTGAGTTTCAAGTTCCACTCCGCAAGTTCCTCTCTCTGGGATCTTGGTTAAGGTGCATAATCTCCATGAAACCAAGTTTCCTCACCTCTAAAATGGGGACAATAACTATCACTTTGGGTTTACTGGGGCAACATTTATAATTTAGCATAGGACGTGAACGTCATAGGCAAAACAACAAAAAAGTCCGTATGTACTGCTCAAGCACCTATCATGTACCCTGGGCTGCTATGTTTCTTGCTTGCTGCCCAACTCTGGGCCCACAGTTTGCATCACAGTCATCAGAGATTTGCATGTATATTAGGAGGTTTTCATTTTTATTTTTTTGGCAGGAAACAAAATGTTTTGAGGAAGGCACACCTTTTTAAAATTTATACAAGGGCACCATTTAGGCTAGCAAAGGCTGGATCATGGCCATGACAAATGACAAAAAAATACAATCTAATGGAGAAAGGCAACATAGAGACTCAAAAAAAAAAAAAAATTGCACTGATTGATGATTGTGTTGAGTATCGAAAGAGCAAGTGTCTATGTGGTCTAGGAGGGAGGAGAAAGCATTCCTTCTAGAGTGAAGAGCCACTGAAACTCAGCAGCTATGACGGTTTTAGGATATGTCTACAAGTTCCTTGACATTCCTCCCTTTAAAATATGAGCCTCACTCCTCTCCCTGTTGGGCTATATTTAGTGACCCACTTTGAGCGAATTGAATGTGATAGACTGCCATCACACACATTGAATGTGTGTGACCCAGGTTACTGAACTGTATGAGGCAGTGTGGCATCCTCCTTGCTCCCTTTCCCTGGTCACTCTCTCTGGGGGAAAGCAGATGCTATGTTATAAGGACTCTCAGGCAGCCCCTGGGAGAGGCCCATGTTGTGGAGAATTGAGCCCTCTTGCTAATACCATGTAAGCCATCTTGGAAGTGGTCAAGCCCCATCTTGTCTGCAGCCTCGTGAAATAACCTGAGCCAACACCACTTTGCTAAGCCACTCTAGCATTCCTGACCCATAGGAACTATGGTAATTGTTTATCATTTTAAGTTACTAAGTTTTGGGATAATTTGTTACACAATAGATCACAAACACAGTGGTGAAAAGTTCCCAAAGGAAACTTCCCTTTGGTTGGAGCCTGGAGGCCTGGGCTGGGTGACTGAGATGCCCAACTTTCTCTGTTATAGGAAGTTAGGATTTAGCCTATCAGCAACCTATTCAAGCCAGAGGGTGTTTTTACACAGGGGAGTGATATGATCAGAGTTGATAGTATTTCTGGCATGAAATAGAATGGAGAAGAGGCTGATTAGGGCGTGACGGAGACTTCCAGTTAGGAACTTCTAGAATCAACAGTTCAGGTAAGAGATGATGAGAATATGAACTAAGGCAATGGCAGAAGGGGTGCATATGGAAGGCTGTCTTAAGATTTGGTGGTTTTCAGAAAGAAACAGGTAGTTTCTAAGGCCATCTAGTGCAATCATGTTTCACTCTGCATTGTGTAGGAAAAAAAAGTGTGAACTATATGACACCACCACATTTATATCAACATTATCGTCTTACACACATGCGATACTTCATGAGCTTAGAAGAATGAGCCCTTCATAAAGAGTACTTCACAAGAAATACCACACTCTTAGGATTTAATATTAAGCATTTGAAATAGTTCTTATAGAAATGCTAGTTCAAGAACAAAAAGAAAATAAAGAGCTCCGATCTTCCATTGGAACCAAAAGCCTCACATTTGTCCATTGTACAAGTAAGCCACAGAGGATTAGACTGAATTGTAGTGGGGTGATTTACAGTCCTGTGAATACAGAGCACACATAGTATTGCAATACTGGAAGATTCAAACACTGTCTATGACTCAAATAGCACAAGCAGTGAGAGTAAATTAGCTAAGTGCTCATCTCCCCAGAAAAGGGTTTCCTTGGGAAAATAATATCTATTTTTAATATGTCAGTAGCTTGTGAAAGAGATGAATATGTCAATGCTAAGTCATATGTGTTTTAAAAGGCCACATTTCTACGCAAATAGTAAGAAAGAAAAATTTTTTTTATTTTTATTTTTTTAGAAAATTTATTTTTATTCTATTATATTGAACACATTGTATCATCCCCACTCATAGCTGCATTCCAAAATAATTCCTCTGGGAAGCAGGGTTCTAGTTTTACTGAACATGAATAAAAGAACCAGGCAGAATTCAAAACCAGGAAAGTCAAGAAAGCAAATTTGCTTTTCAGAAGGAAAATGTTTATAAACAGTAATAGTTGAGAATCATATAATTTGTTTCTGAAAATTACCTTTTCAATAGGGCTTTATTTTACATTTGCATATTATATTGAATTTTGTAAGAAACATTAATTTTCAAATAACTTGATGTAATAAACAACCATGGAATACTCAGTGTCCAAATATAGCAGCTAGGACATGTCCAATAAGAGGTATATTATTTCTCTTAAAATAATGGGGAAAATCTAAGTTCCTTGAGGCAGAGACTGTGTTGTTGACTGTGGCAGTCCTGTGCCTACCGTGCTGTCTAAAAGGAGTCATTCCACAAGTGACAGGAATGAAGGAAGGAGTGGAGGAGCGAGTGTGTGGACACGTGCCATTGTACAGATGTTGGGCTGGCACAAATAAAAACAAAGCCATACATTTCAAAGATATACCTCCAAGGTAAGAACTCATAAATATTTACAACTCAAGAGTATTGTGGAAGATGTAAAAACATCCTGATGTTTAAGAAAAGACAAAAATAACACAAGTGTGAACCGAGATGCTGCAGCATATTTTAAGAACACTGCTGTTCAGAGTCATTGGAATATGGTGAAAACTTAATGAAATAATTGAAATAATAATTATTGACTATCAAAAATCTGCTTCTGATTCATAGTCAAAAGTTAAACTTCTGTGGAAGGAGAATAGAGAAGGACAAAGAGAAACCACCACCATTAGTGCCTGCACCAGAGCAATTTATTAGCATAACTTTTTCATTTTTTTCTTTAAAGATTTCGTAACAACTGAAGTATGTACAAAGTCTTACAGCATTTACACCATAAAAAGTTTCCTATTAGCTGACGAAGTCTAACGCAGTGCTGCTGGGAACTTCAGACGCAGCAAAAGCAATGAGGCAAACCACTTGTAGGTTTCCCTCTCTGCTGCCACATCTTGGTGTCAGCTGAGTGACAGCTAAGTGTACCACCTGGAAGACAGGTTAGTGGGGAAAAAAGGGGACAAGTTGACAGGCAGCACTAGAGACCATGGGGTGGAAAAGCTACATAGCATTGTGTTTCTACAGTTTCCTAGAGCTGTAACAAAGACCCACAGCCTGAGAGAATAACATACACAAGACAACAGAATCACGCTGCTCAGATATAGTTTAGCTACCAAGTGCATTCACTTTTGAATGGGAGGCTCTACTGATATGGCTGGTATTTCCATTTCTGTGCGAACCTGCACAAGCCCCACTCCCTTCCTCCAAATCAAACAACAACAAAGGGAGAGGGAAAGAAACAGCATGAAATTAGTAGTTCTTGACCAAAACAAAACAAAAAAACAAACGAACAAAAAAACCCACAAAAAACCATAACTTTTTTTTTAAAGGCATTCAGTATTTGTTTCAAGGTGGCCATTCTGTCAAAAGATAATATTAAAAATTTCTGAATTATCCCAAATCAGAACAACATCAACAAAACCCCCAAACGCCCAACCTCCTAGATTTACCCATCCTTCATTGTACCTGATCATCTTTCCTTGGGGTCAGTATTACACAGAACCACCAACATTTACACACTGAATCAGACACAAAACGTAGCATTGTTACCCAAACGACTGCTTCACTAAGTGGAAAGAGAATTTCAACATGTCAACGATTAATGTCAGGCTCACCACTTTATTCCACAGAAAACCCAGCCTGGTTCTATGCTCGGTCAGTCACTATCTGTTTACAGCAGATCCCAATCACTGTCCCATGGGAATAGTCTCACATGTAGGCAAAGTGGCTTTTTATTTCAAAAAGATTCTGCTCTCAACTTAAAAGCCAGTTGATAAAACTTTTAATTAAGACACAATAGCGCGGGATATAAAAACACAGGAACCACATAAATATCGAAGAAGTTGTATACCATTTTCATGTAAACAGTTTTGCTTAGGAGCAAAGCCCTAATCGGATTCTGGCCTGAAACTTTTGGCAGATGACGCGTGTTCAGCCAGGCTCTGCAGCGATGGTGACGTGGAAGCCAGGTCAGTCCCCATGTTGACAGGCATGCAACTTGAAAACATTGCACAACAAGCAACACAAAGAGTGGAGAAGCTCACAACACTTCAAGGAGACCTCACAACCTTCACAACTGCATATGCACAGAGAACCACCCTCCCTCCTTTCCACACACTGTCTTACACGTGGGAGACCTTCTGTGACTCTCTAGCTTGTTTGATGCTATATAACCACTTGATGATTCTAGCATTTCTTTCGATGGCAGAAATGCCATACGGCACACGGTCATTGGCACTGTCATCATTTCTAAGGTCACTGTTACTGTCCTGAGACTGTTCACAGTCTGAGCTGATCATGCTTGCGCTGCGGAAGTTGAGGGATATGATGTCAGAATTAGCCCTTGCAAAGTTTTCCATGCCCAGGTTTTCCAGCTCTTCTGGGTCCAGCCCACAGTAGTTGAAGAACCTCTCCACGTCCGCGTCCACTCGGAAATATCTGTCACTCAAGTCTGACTTAGATCGCTGGAGGGAGGGTCTCCGGCTGACTCCACAAGCTGGTTCCACAGGATCGGCCTCGGGGGACTTCATGGAGGCGATGGCTGCGATTTTGGGCTTGGGAGGCAGGGGAGGGGCAGAGCTACTGCAGGGGATGGCCTTGAGGGGCTTCACGCTCGTCACCTTGCGGATGTCCGAGGAGCTGTGGGACACGTGGAGGAAGGACTCGGCCGACTGCTCCAGCAGTCTCCTGCTCACGTGGGAGCCGCCCTCCTGCGGGCTGCCGCGGCCCTGCGTGGGGTAGACCTTCAGGGACTCCGCGAAGGAGTGCCGGTGCAGGTCGGTGGCTTCCGAGCGGTGGGGCGGCCAGTTGCGGGAGCTGTGCTTGTGCCCTGAGCCCGAGCTGGAGCCCTCGGAGCTATTGATGATGTTCTTCAGGATCTCCAGCTTGAGGTTCTCCCTCTGCACGCCGCTCTCGGTCTTGGCGTGGTTGCCGAACACTTTGAGCGTGGGGCTGCCCAGCGCGCGCTTGGCAGCCGGGCACACCGGGGGCTTGGCCAGCACGGCGGGCTTCACCGGCTCCTGCTTGGCGTTGATCACCTCCTGGCTCTTGACGTACTTGGCCTTGTCGGCCTCCAGCCTCTCCACGGCGCTGAGCCTCTTGGGGTTGGGCTCGGCCTGCCTGCGGAAGTAGTCTGGCCCCTTGTTGAGGATGCGCAGGGGCACGGCCGAGGTGAAGGTGCCCGCGGGGCTGACCGGCTTCACCATGCTACCTGTCTGTAGGGTCTCCGTGGGCATGGTGGGCGGTCTTTCCCCGGCAGCCGTGTTGGATGCTCTTCTGGGCGCCTCCGCACGGCCTGAATAGACACATGTACATGAAGCAACGCGGGCGGCGGGTGCAGCCTGGGAGCGAGTGTCAGCAGCGGCGGCCGCAGCAGCGCCTCATCTCACAGCTCATTAACCGCCGCGGTGGCTTTCACACACTTTTGTCCCCTTCCAGGCAGCCCTTGGACAAAAAGGCCACAAGCCACAAGTTCCTTTAATCTGCTTCGCTGCCTCCTTTCTTCTCCCTGAAGGAGGTGGGAGTCTCCTCCAGGTCTTTGTGTTCAACTGCAGGCAGAGCTGAAACACAAAACAACCAACCGCGGGTTAGGAGGGGCGGGTGACATCACGGCTCTAGCAACAAACCCCGCAGTGCCCCCGCCCCGCCCCTGCGCGGCCGGCCGAGGGTCGCAGGCCGCAGCTCCGGAGCTGTTCCCCCAACCGCGCGAGGGGGACGACCCGGGCTGTGTGCCCCCGCCTGCGCCGACGCGCGGCAGCACAGCGCGGTGCTGGGAAGAAAGAAAGAAAGGGCTGAGGTTTCCCACGCGCGAACTCTTCCAGCTGCCTCCGGATTGGTGAGATCCGCCTTCTGAACATGCCCGGTTGGCACTTCTTAGCTCAAAACCCAGCAAATACTAGATGAACGTAGAAATGAGGGCCTAGCCAAGCCCGGTTCCCCAGCTCATTACAGGCCACCGAGTTCCTACGAATCCTTCTTTTGCAATGAAGCAAAACTTCTCCCTCCTTATTCCCCTCGTACCACCACATCTCTCAGGAACGCTTGCAACAGTCACTTTTTAAACTTCATAAACTGAAAAGGGTAAGAAATGGGATTGGCAGCAAAGCTACAAAGTTAAAACAAAACAAAACTCAACATGTTTCAGTTATCTTACTTTGGCCAACCAATGTATTTAAAAACACTTTCTTCTGCAAACCACCAATGTGTATGGAGTTCCTCCCATTAAACACAAGCTTACTTTTTTTTAACATTAGAAGAAACCTAGAAATACTTCTGGATTTACCATATGAGTAGATAATTTGATTGTCCCCAAGTGCTCCATAATTTTTCATACTTAATGAGCAGAAATCAAAAGTTTCTTTATGGTATGTATATTCCCAAATCCCCTACAGTACTAGGAACAAAATCTTAAAAATGTCAATTATACCAATCCCAGCACTTTGGGAGGCGGAGGCGGGTGGATCACGAGGTCAAGAGATAGAGACCATCCTGGCCAACATGGTGAAATCCCATCTCTACTAAAAATACAAAAAATAGCCGGGCATGGTGGCCTGTGGTCCCAGCTATTCGGGAGGCTGAGGCGGAAGAATCGCTTGAACCCAGGAGGCAGAGGTTGCAGTGAGCCAAGATTGCACCACTGCACGCCAGCCTGGCGATAGAGCAAGACTCTGTTTCAAAAAAAAAAAAAAATTCACTCATACCTCAAAATACGTTACTTTAATACTACAGAAAACTTGAGTCACAGGTAAGCTTTCATGGGACAACGTGACTACCAAGCCAACAACAACAAATCCCACTTCAATAGCAGAACGTTTATCAATATTCCTACTATAATTCTATAAGGAGTCTTTCTATTTCATATTCCATACAATGTAACACTTACCCTGCAGTCCCTGGAACAGCTCCTCTCATAGCCTGTTACTGCAGGCAGAGAACATTTACAAATGCATCAGCACTCCAAACAACGGCTAATGACCTTATCAGCATCTTTGGTTATAATTAGAAATGTTCAGAGAGTAACCTATTCAACTAGCATGCCAAATAACTAACATTTAAAATAGATAACGTCATATTACAACCAAATCTGCTGATATTCCTCCTTATAATCTTCTGAAATTCTTAAATCTCTAAATGCAACCCATCACCGTGTTTTGTTAGAGATAATTTTAGTAATCTTCGAAGGGATTTGTTCTAATAAAAATATTTTCCTATGCAAGATTTGAGAAGCCCCAAGGAAATACCTACATTAACAATTTCCTTTAATTGTGTGGTTCTATTTTGATACCTCAATTTAGTTTCAAAAACCACCTCCTCCCATTAAGACGAAATGAGATTGTTTCTTTGAACACATGTTGAATGAAATGCAAGAAGGAAGCCCCGATTCCTCTGGAGGCACAATCTCATCCTCTTTACAGAGAAGACTCAGAGCCAGAGCAGGCAGCAGAGCCTGGGCCAGGATGCAACTCTGAGGGCATCATACCCAGGTCTCTTGGGAGAGGTCTGACCCCAGGACAATATCAGAAGGTTTAGGGACAGTGAGGGGCAGGACCAAGATCCGCACCCTTCAACTTTGTGCCTGAGGACCAGAGTGGGAACACCATCCAGTGGGCAGTGGGAGACAAAGCTCATCTCCCTTCTCCTGGGGCATGAGTTAGTTGGACAAGATTCCTTCAATCCTGTCTTACTCTAAATTCGCGAGGTTCTGAGGATCTAAGAATGAAGGACTTCTTTCCAGTTTCAAAATGGCACGTTGGAATACTGGTGAATGACTGAACTTTTCTATGGTCCTGCACTGACTGTTCTTAGGACAAAGCGCTTTGAAGATGAGCTGTAGTTCTCATGTAACATCACTCCTCACATCTTCTCTTCTAGTTCCATCATATTAGGACCAGAAGCCTACTACACCCCTGGCCTGGCCTTCCGTGCACACCTGCAGGTCTGTTATGGTAGGCTTTGGAACTGCTGGCAACACTGAATAAAAAGCCTGACTTTTGGTCAGGCACGGTGGCTCATGCCTGTAATCCTAGCACTTTGGAAGGCCGAGATGGGCGGATCACAAGGTCACGAGTTAGAGACCAGCTTGGCCAACATGGTGAAACCCCCTCTCTACTAAAGAAAAAAAAGTTAGCCCAGCACAGTGGTGCGTGTCTGTAATCCCAGCTGGAGATTGAGGCAGGAGAACTGCTTGAACCCGGGACATAGAGGTTGCAGTAAGCTGAGATCACGCCACTGCACTCCAGCCTGAGTGACGGGACAAGACCCTGTCTCAAAAAAAAAAAAGCCTGACTGTCGATTAACAAGAGTGAGAACTACCATCTATCTTCTAGGAAGCATTCTCCAGAAAGCTTCTTGTCTTTCTCGCATGCTGCTTTCTCTAGTCATGCAGCAGACACCGTCAGGACGGCTACTCCAGCACTCACAATTGTTCCACACTCCAAAACCCGTGTGAAAGAACTACGTCAGAAATAGCAATTATCTGTAAGTACTTCGTACCTCATTTTCTTTTGGCTTCCACCCCTTCCCCATGCTATTCCCAATTTCCCTAATAATTTTCAACACAGTGATGATGTTTTGACATGAGCATGGATAGAGTTTGCAGTTCTGATGTGAACTCTGGGAAGGAAAAAAAACAACATTATCTTATTGAAAGACCCAAAAGCAACAGAAAAAAACTAAGGATACTGTTTGGGGTGTGGTAGGATACTAAGGCATACTCCAAGTTTTCTACCTGGTGTAGCCAACGAAGTAAACCTACTTCAAAGATAAGCAGGTGACTTAGGCTGCTCGTTCTTGTAATATTTACTCAATCCTTAACTCTCATTCTTTTATTTTTTACTATGAAACAGTGTTGGCAGGGACAGGGCTGTATAGTGCTGGAGAAATACTCTGAGTTTTGTACGAGATAACCATCAAGTCAGTTCAGAGAGCACTGTGGCACATGACACTCCACTGTCTTTGGCCTTGCTGCCAGCGCTCTCATGTCCTGAATAGCCCTGAGATGCAGCCAGGCACTGATGGGATGGTCAGGCCACCTGCCAGGCTGCGAGGGGCTTCTTGTTGTTTTGAGGAATGAAAATTAGATCTTGGCCCTGTAGGGTTTCATCAACAAAAGTAATTATATAGTCTTGCCTGATCCTTGACTTATGACTCAGGATGGAGAACACAGCCCGAGGGTGGGAGAAACTTCCATTCGCAAACCATCTTGGCTCTATTCTATTCTGTTTAATATCCATTTGAAAATTTCATGAAGGGATTAAAAGGATGGGGGGGAAAAGAAACTTGGCAGAGCCAAGGTGCTAAATGGTTTGCTGAATCAGAGCAGATATGAACTCAAATGTGAATTCAAAAGCAATCTGGCCTGGGGGTGACGGTGGCGGGGTGGGGGCATATCATCTTTGGGGGAGTCCTGGTCTGTGCAGGGAGAACATGTGTCACATAGAGCCAGCTGAGGGCAGAGCGTGCAAAGACAAGGAAGAGCAATGTTATCTCCCACTACTCACTCTAGTGGTGCTTCTCAACCTTTAATGGGCCTGCAAACCCCTCGAGGATCTCCTTAAAGCACAGTGTGATTTGTTAGATACGGGGTGAGGCCCCAGATTATGGATTTCTCACCAGATCGCAGGTGATGCTGTTTGTTGCCTTTGAGTAGCAACAGGAAAGGGGGCAAACCCATTTCCGTGCTAGCCAGCATCCTATTAGAACCCAAATGCCTCCAGCACAGAGGAAACAGGCCAAAGTTTCTTCTGTGAATGAGCAAAAATCTGAGCTTTTAAGGCCCAGAAACAGCAATCTCAGAGAATTCTAAGTTTTTAAAACCAAAGTGGCCTGAACCTTTCTAATTTCTAATCTGTCAGCTCCTCACAGGTGCCGTCAGGTGAACAGGACCCTCAGCTGAACTATAACCTTGGGGAGACTTAAGAACATTTGCAATCCTGAAGGCGGTTAGATACAGGGAATGAACATCATATACAGATTATTATTTTTTTTAAAAAAAGCTAAAGCCACAGTTCCTGTAATCCGGGCAATTTGTGCTTCGAAGCCTTTGAGGCCAGGCCAATAATGGGAGAGTGTGTGGCCTGGGGAAAGGAACCTCCAGCTAAGGGCTGCCATGGGGAATGTGGCTCACTGTTGACACAGCAGCAAATCCAGAGCTCTGCACAAACTCTCCGATTTAAAAATTCAATATTAAAAACATTGTTGGCCAAACTTCAGTCTGCTGTTTTGTTACGTCCTCTTTAAAGAGTGCTTCCAGTAACTAAAAAGAAAAGGATAGTTAATGCCTAATTGGTCTTTAAATTTTCAGTAGGAAAGAAAGCGATGGAGTTAGAGCAAGGGCCCTGGGAACTGAACACGACCTGGGTTCACCCACAGAAGTTTCTATGTGAGAGTGAGTAATTCCCCTGTGTCTTACAGCAGAAAAACGGGGGTAACACTATTCAAGAGCAAGCCTGAGTAATTCAGCTCTAAGTCACCTAACATTTCAGTGTCCTGATTTTCTTATCTATAAAAATAAATGTGTTGAATCTGGTGAGCTGAAAAATGTCTTCAGCTCAAACATTCTTGGGAGCAAATAAAAGAAGCAATTTACCTTTGAAGTTATTAAGAATTCTAGAACTGATTCTTCTAGTTTCCTAACGTGCCAGATAACAAAACGTTTACAGTATGTGTAAAACTGTTCTCTGGAACACCGCTTTTTTATTTTTCTGGTAATGGCATTTGTGCTTACTGACTTTAGCCTCCAGCTTGACTCCGATCACTCTCATATCTATGCTCTCGGCTCCCCTTTTGAGAACAGGGTCACACCCTTGTCTTTGAAGTAAAAATGCAGTTTCCCATGACAATGCTAACTTTTGGATTCTTTACAAATGTAAGAGAAATGCACTTAGTGCTGACCGAATTAAGGCTGTGTTCAATCAGTTAGTACCTATTGGTGGAACAATTATGTGTAAGACATAAAGAAGTAGAAAAATCCTGAACTTAAAAAAAATTCAAAATGCATTTGATAAATGTGAATTGAACGAATGATGTAGAAAATAAATTTGTCAGGACTGTGGCAAAGAACTTGAAGGGAAGGGAAGGGTAGGGAGGAGACAAACTCCAGTGAAGGCCCAGGAGGCGAGGGCACCCCTCATCAGGGCAGCTTTTGAGTTTATGGTACATTCAAGACACTCCAATGGCTCGCATGGAGTGCTAGGGGACAGTGGTCAGAGGCCAACTAGGTGTAGGGGAAGGGCAGATGACTTTGGACTTTATGAGGTAATTGAGCATTAGTGACAATGTCATATTTGTATTTTTAAAAATCCTTCGGCTGCAATATGGGGACAGGATGAGTGGGGATTATGTGTGGCTGCAGAGAGATGGGTCAGAGCTTCCCGGGGAGGGGACATGGCAGCTGGGCTCTGAGCACTGGCCAGTATGGCACTGCCTATGGTTCTGCCCCATAATGGTTGAGTAACCCTGGGCAGGTCACTTTATCTTCTCGTGCCTCAGATCTCCCGTCTGGAAAATGGGGATAGCAATAGTACCTAGCTCTTTAGGGTTTTTTGAGTGGGTTAAATAAAAGCACACAGGCATTTTCATTCACTTCACTCTTACCAGGAGGGTGACTTTAGGATGAAGAAAAGCGTGGACAGTTTAAAGGGATGTTTAAGAGGCACGGTCAGACGCGGTGGCTCACAACTATAATCCCACTTTGAGAGGCCATGTGGGTGGGTCACTAGGTCAGGAGATTGAGACCAGCCTGGCTAACACGGTAAAACCCTGTCTCTACTAAAAATACAAAAAATTAGCTGTGGGTGGTGACACATGCCTGTAGTCCCAGCTACTTGGGAGGCTGACACAGGATAATCACTTGAATCTGGGAGGTGGAGATTGCAGTGAACTGAGTTCGTGCCACTGCACTCCAGCCTAGGTGACAGAGCAAGACTCTGTATCAAAAAAAAAAAAAAAAAAGAGGTGCACTGGGCCGAACTGGGAGACAGACAGGATGCAGAAGGTGAGGAGGTACATGTTGAGGATGAGTCATTTCCGGCTGCCCACTTGACTAGAAGTGGTTGGTGGGAAGTATACACTTTCCTCTCCAATCCTTGCTCCCTTCTTCCTCTGTACCCTCGGCTTAATTCAAACAGAACTACAACTACGGTGGTTCCTCCACACCCACTGTGTCCATTTCTGCTGCTCCCTCTGCCTGAGCCATTTTTAGCCAACAGCAATGCCATTCCATTGCTTCCTTTATTTACCCATTTTATTTAGACATTTATTTATTCATTTTAATTAATAAGACATGCTATCTTTCTCCACATCTTCCCTTTTCCTTCTCTTCCAAGCACATCACCATTTTCATTAGCCCCTTTTATACGGCGAGCATAACTTGTAAAGCATCCAAAAGTAAAGGAGAAAAGTGAAAGAGTGAATGGAGGAGTAAAAGGCATGTACCAAAAAAGACTGACTTCACACACTATAAATTGGACAGAAAGTATGAAATCAGAGGGCCAACCATCTGGAAACATTAAGTCAAAACCACCATCCTTTCAGGACTTGCACTTTTCCAGTTACTGAATGATGTGTCTTTTTCTTTCTTATCTCCATGGTGAAATCCCTCACCATCTATAATTTTGACGGCTGAATTTTCTCTTTCTGACCTTACTATTGCCATCAGCAATCAGCTCTGGATTGCAAGTAAAATAATTTTCTTGACAACACTACTATCACGTTATAAATTCCTTTCAAACCACAGACTTTTTCTAATCACATTTAAACTTCTGATTCCAGTATTCTAGTCATATTTTAGCCTATTCTTTCAGCTGACTAGAGTAGGTCTTCCAGTGTTATTTAATAAAGTATCCCCTTGCTCTAGGTTTCCATTATTTTGTTTTAATTAGGCACTTTAATTTTTTCCACAAGATGAGTAAATAATTTCTCCACTTTTGCAGCAACCTTTAAAAGTCCTGTTTCTTTTGACACATCTACTCTATACGACTAGAGGATGGGAAGAAAATGTTGAACCAAGCATAGAGATGCAGGGAAGGCCAACTTTTACCTTCCGAAGTTTTTACAGATACAGATCAAGGAATGTCCACCCCCGTGGCGTTCCTGAGGTGTGTTGAGGGATACTAGTGCAACAGCACAAAACTCGCACAGGCATGTTATTTTGACGTAAGTGAATATGCACTACGTTGTGGCAGGATCCTCCAAGTGGTAAGTCAGGAGGGAGTGGACTGGGTACAGTTTGTTACCCACAAAGATTTCTCATGATGTCAGGTGGGCAAGGCAAGCTGGCAAGTCTACTGGAATGGGAGTAGCTTTGTCTCAGGAGAACAGCATCAGGCCAGTCTAAAGCCCTTCATTCAGTGCTCAGGTACACAATGGTGGCTATAGCCTCCTCTCATTTCACACTGGCTAGGGTTGAATTCAGGGGCACCCAAAAAGCCCAACACAGGTCCCTTGGAGCTGAGAAGCCTGGGAAATGGCTTATACCTCCAGTCTGGGAAGTCTAAGGGCAGAGTATGTAATGGACTCTCTAACCAGACCACCCAGGCAGCATGAAGCTGCCTTTCCACGGGCACAAGGATGAGGGTTTGCTCAGCCCACGCATGTGCCAGAGGAAGGTGGTCTGGGAGTATTCTCAAAGAAGTCTTCTCAAAGGAGACCGACAGAGAAAATGTCCGCCCACAGCCCTCCTCTGAGAAGGCTGGGGGCATCCACTAGCTGGGGGAAAGGTGTGGCTGCCTCCAGGAAACCAAAAGCTCCCAGAGAGAAGCAGCTCTGAAATGTGCCATGCCCAAAGGACATCGATTTCTGCTGCAAGAGCCAAGGAGAGAAACCCTGTCACCTCCACTGAATGCTCTGCCCATCCATTGCTTATTACGCACCCATGCAGGGTCTGCCCAGTACGGGCTGGAAGAGCTACGTGATAAGGAGCAGGAAAGGAGCTGGAACAAGGAAAGGGGGGAAAATGATGTTTGTTAAGTCCTCTTCTCCACAGGGTCTCCAAGCCAATGCGGGTCTGAGCCGGGAGAAGAGAAACCAATTTAACTGGACCAGAGGTGGAGTTTTGATCTTGATGTGAGGCAGCACTTTCCCATGTCTGAAACTGATCTGGGGCTCTAAATTATTGAAGGTGAACTGAAAAGGCTGCAGGTCCTGTCTGAGATTTCATCTAGGCATAGAAATGAGAAGTCAGTGGGGCAAATGCTTAGGGCATGGAAAAAGAACACAGGACAATTGACCCGGAGCAAGTTCTTCCAGCTGGTGTACTGGAGTTTCCTCATTTATGGAACACTGATAACCATGAATCCTACATTTAATTGGCTGGGGTGACAATTCCTTGAGGTGACACCTAAAAGTGCTCAGTGAGGAGCTCAGCCCAGAATTTGTTCAGTAAATGTAAGCTATTATTATTATTATTATTATTATTGTTGTTGTTGTTGTTATTTTTTGAGATGGAGTCTTGCTGTATTGCCCAGGCTGGAGTGGAATGGCATGATCTCGGCTCACTGCAACCTCCGCCTTCTGGGTTCAAGCAATTCTCCTGTCTCAGTCTCCTGAGTAGCTGAGATTACAGGTGCCTGCCACTGTGCCTGGCTAATTTTTGGTATTTTTAGTACAGATGGGGTTTCACCATGTTGGCCAGGCTGGTCTCAAACTCCTGACATCAAGTGATCCACCCATCTTGACCTCCTAAAGTGGGACTGCAGTCATGAGCCACCATGCCCAGCCAATGTAAGCTATTATTAAATGCTGTTCCCAGTGTCTGCAACTTGGCACTGATAATCACCATCATTAGATTTCAAGCTTTATGGTAAATGAATGATCTTTTGTCTTAAAATGATTCCATTACTCTCAACTGATAGAGCCTGTCAAAGAGGATTGACCGTGCAGTTTCAGGCTAAAAGGTCACTTGTATGACCCCATTTTTATTTGAGTTACAGAGAAAATATGTGGTTTCAAATTTCAAAGCAAACAGTTATGTGAGTGAAACAGGCTACAGTAAACAATAAAGCCATTATTACAAATGAAATCAAACCTAAAGTTGGTGGTAGGAGAAAAACAGCAGGTCAAATCTCAATCCACGATGGATTCTTTACTTCAATGCCATTCTCCAAGGTCATTTAGAGAAGTCGTCCACATGCTTCATTTTCATTTGTAAGTAAAGCCATGAACAAAAATGTTAGAAGTTGCTTTTAAAATGTTTTCATCCTATTTAAGACAGCTATAATGAAATAGAGAGTCAGAAAAAAATTCACATTTCCAGTTTAACATTCTTCCTTGGCCTAAGGTAAGGAAAGTAGAGGGCCCCAACTTGCATCAGTGAGGGGGAGCCTTACCTTTTACCTGGGATTACAGAAATCAATGCTGTGCATAACCAATGCCAAGAATCATCTGGAAATATAATGACTTGCTTAATGAAAATTACTGTAAGTAATTAAAAAGCAGAGCTACTAGAATTCCTAATGCAAATCCAGTAAGAATGCCTGCCCTATCCAAACAAATATAAAATGATTCCCTTTTCTGCCAGTGTTTCCTCTCCTGTGGAGGTCTTTATGGGGCTTCATGTTCAGCTGTGACAATGTGTGAGGCCATGACCTAATATTAAATGAATGTGGAGTTCAAGGGACAACTGCCATTTTTTACACACTAGTCTCCAGTCACAGGGTTTATAAGACTCGCTGGTTACTGTGAGTGTGAGGGTTAGTGGGTTCCCCATTTTGGGTGAACCAAGCACACCTTCCAGCAGCAGTAATAACAACTCAATGAACTCAGCGATTATAAACTCTGGTGGTAACTCCTGCAGTTCATGAGGCACTGTGCTGTGAGTTCCCACACCTCATCTCAGCGAGCCTCGTTAAGAGGCGGTCTGATCCTCTTGTATAGAGGGGAGGGTGAGTACTGGTGAGCGGCAGGGAGAGCCCAGACCAGAAGCCAGGGCGGTGTGGATCTGGGGAGCGATGCCCAGTGCTTCTACCAAGGTCGATTTTAAGTGCCTGCGCTTTGCATGTGACTGGTTTCTCTTTTAGCTGTGTAAACTTGTACTCCAGGGCAAATCTAGCACAAATGATTAAGAAAGTTTACTGTGTCAATATAAATAGAACATTATTTTTTGAAAAAAATTTTAATGTCTAATAAACAGCCTTAGGGCAGAAGATGATATTTACTCTGAAATAAAATGTGTGTTATAACAAAATTATGAAATATCTAAACTTGACGGGAGAAAAAGTGGTATTTTGGGGGAACTCCTCTGTGAGCGTATTAGATAAATGGCTACCTAAATTATGTTAAAAAGTTACCTGTTAGTAATGATCCCTTACTATTAGGCACACACAGTGTCCCTAAAACTGTGTTAATGCCCCGTTAGTAATGATTATTTCTTACTAAGCACATAGGATGTCCCCAGAATTGTAATCATGCCTTTCACACATTTTTAAGTTTCATCCTGTGAGTAGCTCTACATCAAGTGTTGTTATCGCCATTTTACAGATGAGGAAACTGATGTCCAGAGGCACTAAAGAGGTTGTCTAAGACATTCGGCTATGGAGGGGCGAGGGCTCCATACTGAAGTGGGTACAAGGATGGTTGGTCCACTCCACCTTGTCACAGTGTTGTTTCAGCTCTTAAAGAGATATGTATGAAGAACCAAATGCATTTTTAAATGCTTTATATTAAAGTAATATGGCTCAGGCACCCACACTAATTATATTTGACTTCTGAAAATCTACTGTTTTGGCCATTCATTGCTTAGTATTAATTCCAGCTTCCTCCAGAGGGTGAAGGAGGAAAAAAAAATCTTGATTTTTGTTAAAGCAAATAACCATGCTACTTGTTAATAGCTTAAATGCACAAAAGGTAAAAGGTTTATAAACTGGGTTTTGTTCATTTTAAATTTTCCTTCTTTATGCTACTGACTGCGGATCTATCAAAGTTGGCTAAACTTCGATGAAAATAATGAAAGATATTTGAAAAAGAACAGTAAGCAACCTAAGACTGTGGCTTCATTCTATCTTACTGCACAGAACATAAGAGCAGAGATCACCCAATTTTACTGCTATTTTTACTAAAGTCCTCAGCTATGCACATAGTATGCATTCATTCAAATGCTCACTGAGTTGAACTAAAATACTACACATTCAGTAGAGTATCTAGCACACCCTTTCAGATTGTAAAGGCCCAAAGCAAATGTCAGATAAAGTCTTGGGAAGTGAAGTTGAGAATGTTTATGTATTTGAAATGATACTCAAAGCACCTCTTTTTGACTGGAAATTATGGTGTAATAGAAGGCAAATACACAGAGACTGTTTATTCACAATCTAACATACACATTAGCACTGATTTGTGCTTAGCGCACAAATAAGGTGCAAAAGGAAATTAATACAAGGTAGAATTTTACAGAGGAGCCAGTAAGTTCACTTAAAAAAATAATGAATATTGTTGATCTCATTTGTCAAGAAACACCTAGAATTATTTTCCATCTCTTGAAGAGTTCTTAGTATAGCAGTTGTTAGAACAATTAGTTCTTTGCCTTAAGTATACTCTGAAAAAAAACAGCTTATTTTTCATTTCTGTGGATTCAGACTGAACTGTGTGATAAATAATCTTCAAAATAAGACGTAAGAAGATAGACACCTATTTCTTGCAGCACATATTTTCATCTTTCTAGCACTTAACACTTCTTAC
Source organism: Aotus nancymaae (assembly GCF_030222135.1). Classification (NCBI taxonomy): domain Eukaryota; kingdom Metazoa; phylum Chordata; class Mammalia; order Primates; family Aotidae; genus Aotus; species Aotus nancymaae. The sequence continues at coordinate 9,522,004 of NW_026988450.1, read as the reverse complement.
ATAAAATCATTTTCAAATCTAAAATGTTAAAGGTAAGGAAGGCTTCATCACAATTTGCACTTGAAATATTATTTTTGGGTTCAAGTGACAGGAAGCTCAGCATTGACTATTAAGTTCATTCACCTTGCCCAGGCCCATTTCAGCTCTGCCATTGGGCTTCTTGGAAGGAAAGCAGCAGGCTTGGGTCCTGCTAGGCAGAGCTAGGTTGGGTCCAGCTGTGCCTGAAGGTAGGCACTCCCTTAGGAGGGAGAGGAGAGACTGTGTTAGAAGGATCTGGGTCTGCGGTCACAGACTCTGTCCCCTCTATTCAGCCTCCCCCAGCCAAGACTCCCTTCTCCTTCCCAGGCTCTTTGATGGCAGCTTCCACATTCCATGCTTTCCCCTGGAATCCCCTACCCTCCTTGAGTCTTCCAAGCTGAAAAAAGAGTCAACAAAGCTACAGGGAAGCCTTTTCTGACCTCTCATTCTGACTCCCATCCTTCCTCCCAAGCTCCTGCCTTACAGTCCTCATTCCTGAGTGGGGAGTGGTGGTGATGACCTTCATCCCCAAGGACAGGATACCTGAGAGCAGCTGCCTGGCTCCTGCCTGCCCAACACAGCAGTTTGGAATCTCTTGTAGACATTCTCATGTGACATGTGTTTAGCTCAGGATGTGTCTTTGCCCCAAGATAAAAAAATAAAAATCTAAAACCTTCACCTATTATGAATATGGCTTTGTTCACTTAGCCACCTCCCCACTCATGCCTGCTGTCAAAAATAAAAAAAAAATGAGCTCACTTACGAGGCTCTGTAAGGATTATAATAATCTAAAACTGACATTAAAAGTAATCTGACCAATACTTTAAAACATTACAGACATTGCTGGGTGGGCAAAACACATCTTTCATTAGATATGAAGACTCTGCCTTCAATATATGTTAAAATAGAATGTACTTTTTTTTACATGATTCCATCATGCTTTCATGTTAAAATGATAACACCTGCTTCTATCTTGATTAACATTTAAGCTTCTCATTCCTGTTTACTAAAGAAAAATGACTCCCCAAAGTGAAAAAGGGAATTGGCTTTTAGAAACAGTTCTTTTATTCTCAGTCTCTAGCTTTGTTGTTGTTGAGTGAGAAACGAAGTTTTCTCCTATGTTTTAACAAGAGCATAATTTTGCTTGCGGTGAAAGGTAGTTGCTGATGTTTGGTGCCTCATGGTCTCTCAAGCTTTTGATTCTGGGCACAAGCAGCTTCAATTTAAGAAGAGGAACACAGCAGCCACCATTTGTTGGGCGCCTGTCACCCACTGGGCCAGGCAGGGTGGATATCTTCTATTTACCAGCCCACTTGACAGATGGGGAAGCGGAGGCGCGGAGGGTTTCAGTGACTCGCCTGCAGTCAGTGAGCTGAAGGAGCTGCTGTCCACATCGGGCTGTCTATATTCTAAGTCTGTGCCCTAAGACTGCTCTGGACGGTCATGGAAACATCTATGGCCACAAGGACTGAAAAGGGGCCAGACCTGGATGTCAGCCAAGAAGGAAAAAAGGAAAGAATATCGGCCAGCGCCCACCTCACCACCCCCAGCCTATATGATGCCAAGCCCCAGGCTGCTTTCACAGCAAAACTCCTTCCTGCTATGGTGGGAGAGTGTGTACCCACTACAGGGAGAAGCCGTGGTTAGGAGTACTTGCTGTGATGGAGGATACATCAGTGAGGGGGAGTGAGAGGCAGGAAGATGATGTGAAAACTTTGTGAGGAGAGGCATTCATAAAATATAAAAAATAGGCCCAATGAATCCAATATGAGGCAGTGACAATAAAAGCTCTTTGTTTGGTGAGATTCTCCCAGGGGCTCTCAAAATGTGATGACACCCTCCTTCATGGAAAATAAGTATTCTAATATATTTCTAAGGAAATTAGAATAGCTTCTGAGCAACCGAAAACTAACAATCTAGCCATGACCTGATTAGATAAAAATCAGCCTATCTTGGTGAAGCCTGAGCCCATCTCTGGGGACAGATCCTTCAACCAGGCAGACCCACGCAATGCAACTTCCCCCAAGCTCTGCCCTCAAGGGAGCGACCTCAAAGGGGACCTGTTTAATCAAGTTTATATAGGCAGAAGAACTAGAAGGCAGGACACCACCACTAGAGGCATTTGTTCATTCAGCTCATACTGATCATCTGCAAATGTACCAGGCAGTGAACAAAATAAATACTGTGGAACTCACATATATTGCAATCAATTAATCAACCAATCCGTCCATCAGTATAGTATGCAGTATGACAAGCATGGGTGCTGAAAAGAAAAGCAAAGTAAGAACTTACTAAGGTGGAAATTACTGTTGACTTTGATAACAAGAGTTTTAGTTAAAGTGGTTGGCAGGGTTTCAGGAGAGAGGGGAAGAATGAAACAGGAGATGGTGATATGGGTGGCTTGTTTCATGAGTTTGAAAAAGAGGTTATAGCTGAAGGTTGGTAAGCAGAGTCAAGAGAGGATATTTATTTTACAATGGCAAAAACAGCAGCATGGGCTGGGAGCAGTGGTTCATGCCTGGAATCCCAGCGAATGGGGAGGCTGAGGCAGGAGGAATGCTTGAGGCCAGGAGTTTGAAGCTGCAGTAAGCTATGATTATGCCACTGCACTCCACCTGGGCAACAGAGAGAGAAAAAAAAACAAAACAAAACAACAAGGCAGCAAGTTGGGAATGACACAACAGAAGAAAAACGTATGTGATACAGGAAAGACTTTACATGAATGCACTGAGAATGGGATAAAAATGTGACCAAAACTTTAACACAGAGAATAATGGCTTATATGTGTCAGGAAGTCATATGGGATTTTTCTTAACTGGTCAGTGGTGTCAGAGGAGAAGGCCTTTTGAAATAGTAAGGGCTCTAAAGGAGTGGCAGTGGAAGAGAGCTGCTGTGGGTTGGGGCTTGTGCCTATAAGGATTGCTGTTGGAGGCTGAAGGTGGGCGCAGGGCAGAGAGCAGAAAAAGGAGGGCAGCGACACCGTTGTGGGAATGTTCTTAGACGGCTGGTGTGTAAACAATGGCCTCATGGTCATGGAGGCAAAACCTAATAGGGACAGGTTGCTATAACTCTCCATTTGCTAGACGTCTCCTGCCAAAAGCAAATCATCTGATGAGTGATAATTTCATTCTTTATAAGACAGAGGAAGGAAGTACTGCTTCTATGAATTTGCAGTTTATCAACAAAGAACCAGAGATCCTAGGGGAAAACAGCTAAGAATTCATAGAGTAATATAATAGCTAAGGAAGGGATTCAATCATTCAATTTATACTCATGCCAGGCACTGTTACTCGTTCTAGAGGTATTGACATGAATGGAAGAGACAAGAGTCCCTGTTTTTGTGGCATGCTCAGGTATTCACACACATTCCACAGAACAGATTGCACAATTCAGAGCAGAGATGCGGAAGATTCTACGGTTGGCTTCTAAGGGAAAATTCTATGCCCATAAGGAGGAGAGGCTGGTGTGGCCACAGGTTCTAGGTTCTAGGGTCAGACCATGTTAAGTTCCCACCCTGCTCCACCATTTACCACTGCATGATCTTGAAGAATTATCTCCCTAACTTTAGGTTCCTTAGCTGTGCCATGGGGCTCATGATAGTATGTTAGCTACTGTTCTTTTTAATGAACTGGAGAAAACATTATCAGATGACCATCATAGACTATAAAGGCAATTTCCAGATTAATGGAATAATTTTTGAACAATTCAAACTGTCCAAAACTGGAATTCATTGCTTTTTAAAGAAGTGCTAGTTAGCTTTTTATCCCAGGAATGGTTCGTGCAGAGGCAGACTTACCATCTGTCCAAGAAATTTTACAGGGGATTACTGTAATGGGTGGAAGGAGGAGGCCGATGAATGTCAAGTTCCTTTCTAATAGGGTCTATGTCTCTTTGAAACTTCTATTTTCAAAGTAAGAAGAAAGGAACATGAAGACAGAACATGGAGCGAGAATTTTAAAGATAAACTGTAATAAGTATTTAAGCATGAAAATAATCATTGCAATATATTAAGAAAGTGATGAATATTTTTGATAAGTAGATTAAATCTGAGAAAAAAAGATGGTAAAGAAGAGGGAGGGATAGGCATGGTGGCTCATGCCTGTAATCCCAGCAGTTTGGGAGGCCAAGGCAGGCAGATCACCTGAGGTCAGGAGTTTGAGACCAGCCTGGCCAATATGGTGAAGCCCATCTCTACTAAAAATACAAAAAATTAGCCAGGCGTGGTGGTGGGCACCTGTAATCCCAGCTACTTGGGAGGTTGAGGCAGGAGAATCATTTGAACCCGGAGGCAAAGGTTGTAGTGAGCGATCCTGCCATTGCACTCCAGCCTGGGCAACAAGAGTGAAACTCTCTCTCAAAAAAACAAACAAACAAACAAACAAAAAAAAACGGAAAAAAGGAGCAGGATGCAGGGCATCCCATCAGCCGTGGGCACCGTAGCCCCTGCACAGGCATGGCTCTGCCTTGGTCAGCTGTCAGCCTTTTGTTCCTCCCTGTTCCAGCAGCTGCGCGTCTGTGCAGATCCCTCACATCCTTTATCGCGCTGAGCCTCAAGCCTCATGTACTTCTCATACAGCATGTACGAGAGGGTACAGAATGTGTACAGCACCTCCAGCAGCACCTTCCTTTCCTCCAGGCCAAGGAAACCACTGGGCAGGAGCCATTTATTGGGCTAAAAGATTACCAACAAGGACCCCGATGGCGGGGCTGATGCCTGGAGAACAGAGGCAGCTTCTAATGTTATCAAGAGTTGAATGGTTCTGCAATAAACTGTGCTAAAGGTCATGTGATATTTGTATGTAAAATGTCAGCTTATTTTCGAGATTTTGATATTATTTGGAAGACATTTAGCCAGCAATTACAGTTTAGTAATCACGCTGGGACACAGTACCCCTGAGGCAGGAGGCCACTGGCTCAGAACTCAGATGCTATCAGAGACCACTGGGTATAATGCCTGCATCTCCAGACCAACTCTCTGACTCATGTGGTTTCCCTTCCATTAGCCTAGAGGGGATCGAGCTCTTCTGTGACATTCTTCTTTCTTTATTGACTACTAAAGGGAAGATATTGAATTTTCTCTTTTGTTTAATAGCTCTAAAGACAGCAGGAGGAGGCTTTTAAATGTTCATCTATTTTATTTACCAAGCCATTCTGGATCACTCTCCATGGTTTCTAGAACTCAGAAGGTGGAGTTTTCCTGTGTTTACAAGGATACTTGAAAAGGTATTTCAATAAATGCAGCCAATACATCTATGAAGAGCCTATGACTCCTTTTAACAGGCTAAAATTGCCACAAAAGAAAAGTTATCCTAGGGAAATGATGAAAAAAAGAATAAATATATATAAAACTTTTTGTTTGTCTCAGAAAATATTTCTAGTCTTTGGACAAAGAACTACTTAAAATGCAACTTCTCATTTTTCAATGCCAGCTTTTTCAAACATGATCAATGGCATAATGTGATCTACTTCCTCTGACACCTCAGAAAAGTGACGTGTCATCCCCAAATCCATTTTCCCGACTTTCAGTGTGAAAAACAAATACTTCTACAGTCATCCTTCTCTGACAGATGAGAAGCGCTCTTTTAATCAACATTCTCAAAAAACAGTTTTTTTTTTTTTTACTGAAAAGTATCTATCAAAAGTTCCCTTATGGTTGGACAATCTAAATAATGCTTGGGTTCAACTCTCTAACTGAAACTGAAATCCTATAGCCAACTGGGGAGACTCAAAACAGGGCCTTACAGGGTGCCAGGGAGGGAAGTGATATAAGAAGTAGAGTGATTTTTCAAAAAGTAGGATTCTCTGAGAGCACTTGATGTGAGTACCCTGATGAAACCAAAGAAGGCCCCGAGACCCCTAATGGGTTGCAGAGAGGCTGTGGAACACTGAACGCAGAGCAGACGCAGGACTCACATTGGTCTACGTCTGAATCCTGCTCCTCTGTCTTCTAGCTCTGTGACTCTGGACAAGAGAATTCCATCTGTGTGCTTCTCTTTTCCCATGTGTTAAATGGGATGATAACAGCATCTTCCTCACAGGGTGGTGGTGAAGATGATACGGTGCGAAGGCTAAAAGGCACTGACCAAAGTGCCTGGCATACAGAAGGTGTGAACTACATTTTTACAGTAAAGGGGTTATTTTTAATTGGACATACCGATAGTACTCGGTATTGTGAGAAAATCACTTCCCTGGTCAATCCATCCAAACACATGCAAATTCTAGATGTTCTTGTAAAAATGAAATGCATCAAAAGAGAATCTACAAAAAAACTTTATGGGATTTTGGGAAGCACTGCGTTAAACCTGTTTACTTTGAGGAAATCCAACACCTTCACTAGGTTGAGCCTTCCAGTCCATAAAGAGGGTTCTGCCTCTCCATTTACTTTCGATATTTTTCATCAGTGTTTTTTAGGTTTCAGCATGTAAGTTCTGTATGTGTTTTGTTAGGTTTATATTTTAAGTATTATATTTTTTGAGTCAATATAAATGGTATTGTATTTTTAACATGAGTTTCCATATACTCATCTCTAGTGAGAAATACAATTGATTTTTGTCTGTTGATCTTCTATCCTGTGACATTGCTGAACTAACCTTTTGGTTCTAGGGCTTTTAATTTACATTTTTGTGTAGATTATTTGAGATTTTCTATGTAGACAACCACGTAAGACAAGATAGACAACAAAGAAGGAGAAGATGTGAGAAAAGTGGGCTGAGGAAAATGTGAGAGAGAGAAAGAGGAGTGAATATCAACCAAAGCCTCCCATCAGTTATGCGCAAGCTTACACAAGATTATTCGAAAACTTATATGGAAAGGTAAAAGGGTATAATAGCTAAAACAATTCAAAAAAGAATAATGAATGAAGAATCAGTATATTCAATTTCAAGACATTATCTAGCTATAGATATCAAGATTGTGGTATTATGGAGGGATGGACGCACAGATCAATGGAGCACAACAGAGAAGCCAGAAAGAGCCCCACGCAAGTTCAAACACTGATGTTTGACAAAGGTGCAAAAGCAATTCAAAGAAAAAGGACTAGAATTTTCAACAACAAAAAATTATTATTAGGAAACAACAAAGAAGAAAATCTTTAGGACCTGTGGCTTGATGAAGGATTCTTTGATATGACATCAAAAGAGTGATCCATGAAAGAAAAAAATGAATAAATCTGACTGATCAAAATTACAAGAACTTTTTCTCTGTGAAGGACCTTGTTAAAAGGATGAAAATATAGGCAACAGACTGGGGAAAATATCTACATGATATACATCTGACAAAGGACTCATATCTAGAACATATAAAGAGTTCTCACAACTTTAAAAAACCAAACAATCCAATTGGAAAATGGGCAAAAGACATTTCAACAAAGAGGGCATATAAAAAGCAAATAAACATATGAAAAGATGTCAATATTATTAGGCATTAAAATCTATCACTAGCCATGAATGAGTTATAACTACAAACTTGTTAGAACAAGTAAGATTTGAGAGAGAGAGAGAGAGAGAGAGAGAGAGAGAGAGCATCCAATAAATGCTGGCAATAATGGAGAGAAACTCTATCACTATATGCCTTGATAGTGGGAATGTAATAGTGTAGAGACACCCTGGTAAATAGTTTGGCAGTTTCTTCAAAAAACTAAACATACACTTACCATAGAACCCAGGAACTGCACTCCTGGGCACTTGTTCCAGAGAAATGAAAACTATATCCACACAAAAACTAGACACAGTTGTTCAAAGCAGCTTTACTTGTAATAGCCCCAAACTAGAAGCAACCAAAATGTCTCTTAATGGGCAAATGATTAACTAAACTACGGTCTATCCATACAAGGACTGGTACTCAGCAATGAAAAGGAAGGAACTATTGAGGCATTCAATGACTGGGATGTATTTGAAGAACAGCTGCATGAAAAAAGCCAATGTCACACGTCACATACTGCAAGATTCCATTTATATAACATTCTCAAAATCAGAAGGATGGAGAACAGATGTAGTGGTTGTCAGGAGATAAGGATGAGGAGTCATGAGGATGCCTGTGCAGCACAAGATCTCTGTGGTACAGAATAGGATCCTGATTGTGGTGGTGGTTACACAAATCTATACAAGTGATAAAATGAACTATACACACAAGGTCAACTTCCTGATACTGTACTAAAATTATAAAAGACTATGGGAGTGTACCGGGTGACACATGAGACTTCAACCATCTTTGTAACTTCCTGTGGATCTATAATTTCAAAGTAAAAAGTTTAAAGGAAACAGTTGGAGGAGAGAGAGAGGGAACCATAATCTGCTTCCCAAATAAAGGAACAATTATGATTTTAAACCACAACACAAGAGGTTAAATCACAATGTAAGTTGTCATGTTTCTCAGGTTATAAGACATTTTATATGGAGAAACAGGTTCTCGCATTTTTCATATTTTAATACTGGTAAAATAACCTAGGGTCAAACTTTGGCCTCAAAATCAGAAAAATGAGACTGTCTCCTAAATTGTCCCAAAACTTTAAAATGAAGTCTCTTTTTGAACAAAAAGTCTTTTTCCATTATTATGGTTCAGAATATGCCATGGATTAAAATATGTTATTTAAATTGTACTGAAGGCGATAAGGTACAATCATATGAAATGACTCATGTCTATGAGGATACTAAATTGAAGGTGTATTGAGAAGATGAGATAGAAACAAAAGAAATTTAACACATTAATTGTATTCTTTGAAAGAGTTTCTCAATAATTTTTTTTTTCCTTCTCTGTCACTCAGGCTGGAGTGCAGTAGCAGGACCACGGCTCACTGCAGCCTCGACTCCCCAGTCTCAAGTGATCCTCCTGCCTTAGCCCTCTGAATAGCTGGGGCTACAGACTTGCACCACCAGGCCAAGCTAATTTTTATATTTTTATGGAGAAGGGGTCTTGCCATGTTGCCCATGCTGGTCTCAAACTCCTCGGCTCAAGCTGATCCACCCACCCTGGCCTCCCAAAGTGCTGGAATTACAGGCATGAGCCACTGCACCTGTCCTCAATAATATTTTCATGTATGAATTATAATAATCCAAACAGAACAATTCTAGATTTAAATGATTTCTTACTGTAAACTGAAGTGCTATAAAAGTTATACTTCACTAAGAGATTTTTTAAAAATCAGCACTAAAGAACAAGGATTTGGAGCAGAGCTGACATCTTAGTCTACCGAACATAGAAAAAATTATTTTTCTTTAAAAACTCCCCATTATCATGCAATCTATTTAGAAGAACTAGCATCAGAGATACCATAGTTGACATTTCCCAAATCTCCCTCATGAATTCTACATTTTACATAACCATTTAAATAGAGATGTGTGTAGAGTGAAGGGAAAAGTTTTGAAAACAGCAATGCTTCCAAGTTTACGTTCCACCTAAATGTGCAAATCAGTTCTAGGATCAGTGATGCAAACGGTGGCTTTCTCATCCTATAGCGTCTCCCAAAAATGCATCAGGCATGTTTAGGATACGCCTTCCTATCTTCCATCTCTCTTCCCATACATCACTAGAGTATGGGTTATGACAGCATTTCTGGGATTTAAGGACTGTGTACAAGGATAATGAAAAGGTCAAGTGAAAAAAGTTGCCTGTGCGCATAATATGGAATCCCAATCTCTATTTGTAACTAGGTTGTTCCATCTGTTTGCTTTGAGATGGACGTATTTCTGGTGGACAGTTCAACCCAAGAAATGATCCACTAGAACCCCTCTTAGCAATGGTCTGCCGTGCTTTGTTATCAAGGAAGCTGAGGGTTTCACAATTTCACTGTCATTAGGGACAAGAGCTCCCTCTAGTACAAATCATTTTACAGTGGGTTGACTAAGTAACCCAACGAATCCAGTACTCAATGTTCTGCCAGTATACGTTGCCTCTAACTGGTAAAATAGAGGCCAATCCTAATTCAACCTATTGAACAGTAAGATGTTAATGGGGAACCTGGCATTCCGCTTTGTCTTCTTCACTAGGTTGACACTTTTATTAAATAATCAGAAATGGATAAAAGGGAAACAGCGTAAAGTGGGCTAGCAGAGATACAAAAGAAGACACAAAATTAAGAGGACCTTTGTCCTACATGGATTTCTTATCCTCCGCATTTGTAAAGAATCCGAAAAACACATTTTCTATATAAATAGAACAAAATTGAATCCCTGTCACAAACACTCTTAATTAACTCAGAAATCTGCTTTTATTCTGTCTTCCAAAGGAAGTGTGTGCAGTAGGGAAGTGTACCTCAGCATCTAAATCACGACAGCTATGAAAATAAGTCTGGCATAGCTGACAGATTTTTTTCTTGATGAGTATTTATAAAGCAGAAGTCATGCTTAGTCAAATAATTTATAATTACTATCTGTATAAAACCTTAACCGTATCATGTTCGTGTACTACAGAATTTAGAATTTTCTGCACAATGGGTTCTGGAGACTATAGCATCATACACAGAATATTAGATAAATAGTCTGACTGCTATCATTTCAATAATGTGAAATTACATGAAGTGAGTGATTAAAAAGTAACCTTAATGTTGTTACTTTTGGTTCAGAATGGTAGCAAGATTTCTTTGGTTTATCTTTTTTCATTCCCAAATTCCTGTTAAAATGAAAATAATAAAAAGAGCAGAAAGAACAAGAGAGATACAAAATGTACGGATGAGTTCGTACTAACCTCACAGGACAGTGGCAATCACGCGAAGTGTCTGAGGAAGATTCCAGGAAGAAGTGAGTGCATTTGCCTGGCACTACTCCCTAAAGAGCAGGACCTGAGGGGCAGGAGAGGCCCAGAGTGTGGGCTCAGATACAGCTGAAAAGACAGAGCCTGTGAAGCACCAAGTAGAGCAGTGGTGGGCTCCTGAAATCCCCACCCTGATATGGCAGTGAGGCAAGCCCTCACCACCTGCCACCTCTGCCAGCACCCGGGGGGTCCTTGGTAGGCCGAAGCAGGCTGACAGCAGGAGGACTAGGGTAAAGGGAGCCTTCAGAGGGTGGGACCTTTAGCTCCTCGTTCTGCTGAGCTCTCACAAGGCCAGGAGCAGGACACAGGACACTTTCCAGGAAGGAATTATTTTTCCCTCTGAAGAAACTGATCAACCCTGGGAAGGTACGATCTGGAAGAGACGCCTGCTGAAGTTAGGGTTTCTAATTTGGAGAAAGTCAGCTCTGCATATGATTTCACACAGCACACTCCATCATCAGCACCCCCACCTCCACACACGGAGATTCCACTCTGATTTTTAGGAACTCTCTTTTAAATGGTAATGGGCAGCCAAACTTCTAACATGAAAGCCACAGACTATTCAAATAAACAAACCGAACAAAAGCGACCTGAAGGAAAACAAGATATGCCAAGGACATTTGCAGAGAACTTCAAAAGGCCCAGGAAATGAAATACAGAAATAAGTGAAGTTTTTGTAGCCCTAAAATAAAAAGCAAATGCTCTTTAAAAAAACCCAACAACAGAAAGAGGCAAAAATGAGCTTTGGAAATTAAATAAATAATTAAAATTTAAAGATTCAATAGGTAGGTTTGAAGAAATATCAAGGAAGTCTCCTAGAAAGTAAAATGACAAAAGTTAGAAAATAAGAAAGAAGAGATAATAACAATTAGAGGATTCATCCCAGCAGCCTCAGTACACAAGTAATAACAGTTATCAGCAAGGGGAATAGAAGATACTGAAGGGGAGAAATTGTTTAAGAAATAATATCAAAAAGTTAGTCAGATGAAGGGATACAAGTACCTAAGGCTGGAATATCTAGAGAATAAAGAAACAAAAATCCACAGTGAGGTAAATTTCTGTAAAAGTACAGAGCATGAGGGACAAAGAGAGGATCTTTAAAAGCTTCTAGAGAAAAATCAGGGCACATTCAGCAATCAAAATGGCACTGTACTTAAAAAGAGCATTTAATGTCTTCAAAATTGAGGGAAATGATTTTTAAGAGATAATAATTATTAACCTACAGCTTTATGCTCGGAGGGTCCTTCTTCAAGGAGAAGGTTACAATAAAGATACTTGTGGTATGCAGAGATTCAAGAATACTTGTAGTATACAGAGATTCAAAAGAATAAAGATACTTGTGGTATGCAGAGATTCTAGGCACCTTCACTTAGGAGACTTACAGAGGGTGTGCTTCAGTAAGGTGAGAGAATAAACCTACAAAGAAAAAGATAAGAGATCCAAGAAAAGAGGGGATTCCATCCAGAATGGCAGCCCAAGGCGGTTCCCACATTCTGTTGCTGAGAAGTCACAGCACAGCAGCTGTTGGAGCAGCTTAGAGAGCAACTGGCCTAGAAATGACCCTGGAATAGAGATCCAGGAAAGAGGTCTGTATGAGCACACATGAAATATTATTCAAAGGCATATGGCAGAAATGCTGGAGCACTTGGGAAAATAATCTGACTCCAGGTATATTAAAAAATAAGGCAAAAGACAGAAGGGAGGTCATTAACTCTATAAAAAAGGATTTTGTCTATAAGCAAAGAGGCATGGTTACAGGATAGTATGCAGAATGTGTAGCTATATTAATTGTCATAATAAAATTAACTTAAAAAGTAAACTAATTATAAAGACTCCCAACTTTATATAATTTCTGCCATCTGGCATATTCCCTGGGCAATTCAAGGGGAAAGACAATTAAAAAATGAGTTTAAAACATTACTACAGGTTTTCCATACACTACAGAGTAAATCTCATAGATTCAAAACTTACTAAATGAAGCATTCTCATATGGATGCTTGGAATCTGGGAAACTAATATTGATTGAAACACAAATACTTTACTTTGATGTGCTCTACTCGACTTCCGAGACCCACAGGAGAATACATCAAATGCATTAATATGCTGTTCTATCAGTGAGATCACTGAAGCTGCATCCACAGTGGTGTGTGTGGACAACAGAGATCAATGGGCCTCTAGCTTTTCTGTTTGCATGACACCTCCCCAGACCTGGAGCCACACAGCACCTGTAGGATCATCCTGCCTCATCCTATTACGGGTCTCATTTTTCTGCATGAACTTGCCACTGACTAAAATCTACATTTACTGTCTGTCTCCTGCACTGTAACTAAGCAAGCTCCAGAGGACATCACTGCCACTGTTACTCACCCTTGTATCCCTGTATAATCAAATATTTAAATGACTGAAAGAACAAAGGGTGTAACTGAAGGGGAGTAGCATGTTTCTCCCAGATTTCTCATGGGGACACTCTACCTTGCTTGGATGTTGGCTGGGAGGGAATGGGCCTTGGGGGATTCTGACACCAGCCCCCACCCTGCCAGGCTTTTCAATAACTATCACCTATTCTCCCAGTCTTCGATCTAGCCTAGTTACATCCATTCTTGTTTCTTTACCCTGGGAATTTCATGGATCCCAGAAACATGTACCTTAAATGAGGGACTCTTTAGAACACAACTCTTGGGTAATAAATCAAAATTTCAACAATATGGGCTGTCAGTCCCACCCTCGGAGCTCTTATTCTTATCTGCAGTGGAGGGATAGCCACTTCTGGGATGGGATCCAGCAATCTGTAAGTTCATGTTCCAACACAAAAATAAATTACACAGAAAGATGTTCACCTGTTGAAATACCAGAGGCATTTCCTGAAGTGCCTTGCCTGGAATTTCTTCCAGTAGATAATGGCTGTTAGTGGAGTTATTCTCTTATTCCTACATTCTCCATTATTCCTCAGCATGCCACAGTTTCAGGATAATTCAGATGAGAGGGGCTAGACCAGGAAGATGAAAAACCCTCTTTCCACATAAAGAAGGTTTCCTAAAGCAATCTCATTAAGAAAGCTGTAGGCTATGGATCAGGTATTTGAAATAATGATAAAATATTTATGTGTAAACACAGTTTGACTATCTTCTGTAAATATGCTCCAGTCATGTGGTTCATATTTCCTCACTCTAGTTAGAAACCATGTGCCCTTGGGGAAGGTGCCCTCAGAGTCACTGAGTCTAGGACACGATTCTGGGATGTACAAATGTTGACTTAAAGTATGACTTTGGGAGTCGGACAGACCTTGGCTTGGCCCTGGGCTCTGTGGCTTACTGGCTACATTTCCCAGAAGCAGGTTATTTACCCAAACCTGAGTCTTGGTTTTCTCAATAGTAAAGGAGGGATGATCATAACCAGCCTTACCAGATCATTGAGAATGTAGGAGATAACCCGCACAGAGCGCTTAGCGGGATGCTGGGTGCACTAACTACCAAAGGACTGCAGCAACCAGAGTGGTCATCTACTGTCTTTCCACAGGCCAGCCTGGGAAGCAGTACAACCCTGAGGAATTTCTGCAGACAGGTCAGTGGGAAGAACTAAAGCTATCAGAGGGGTCTGGATATACCCTACAGTGATTGCAACAAGACTATAAGTATCCTTGCAATTAGAACAAAGTTATTTGGAATATGAGATCTTCAGTCACAGTGAGAAATTTACATACCACTATTTCCCCCTAGTATAGTCTAGATGTGTCCCCCACAAAATTCATATGTTGAAACCTAACCTCTAGTGCAATAGTATTAAAAAAGTGTAGCCTTTAGGTGGTGATTAGATCATGAGGGCATCGGTCTCATGAATGGGATTAGTGCCCTTTTATAAAAGAGGCTTGAGGGGATGTGCTTGTCCCTTCCCCTCAAGGACACAGCAAGAAGTCACCATCTATGAGGAATGAGCCCTCACCAGACACTAAATCTGCTGACGCCTTAAACTTGGACTTTCCAGCCTCCAGAACTGAGCAATAAACTTCTGTTGTTTATAAATTACCCAGTCCAAAGTATTTTGTTACAAAAGCTTGAACTAAGTCACCCTCTAAACTCAAATTAGAGAAAATAAGTTAAGAGAGGAGAAAAGGGAGGGCATGCACACGAACTTTCTTCAGGAATGCTCCCTGCTTTGGGTTGGCTCCATTCTGGATTTCAGTCCAGCCACCCAAGTAAGGGGCAAGTGAACAGGCACATTTCAGAGTGTTTGTTTTTTGGTTTCTAAAGGATGCCATTATCTCATTTCTTCAGAAAATCATGAATAATTTTTAATTCTGAATGCTTAAAGTAATACGTAAGAATAACATCTGTAGGTAATGTTAAAGTAAGAATCTAAAAATGAGATTGTGAGGCCAGCAGCACGAATATGGTTGAGTGGCTTTTCAACTTATTATGAGGACTGCATTATCTGTTTCAGGGTTGCAAAGAGAAACAGTGTTCCCCAGGCTGCAGCAAAATAACATCTGAAGTTGTATCTCTAAGAAGGAGGAGGCTCATCCTGCCTCATCCTACTATAGTGCTGGAGGCACTTTTCAAACTTTTATGGTTCAAAGGGGGATTTTTGGAGTTTTTAACCCGTAAGTGGCCTGGAAGATGCTCACAACTGATGCTGCTTACAAGGTGTGCTGCTTCTTTGTAACTAAAAATGTGAATGTGTTGAGGGTAAAGTCTCCTTAGTGCAGCCACTTTGAAAGCAGTTCAGTCCCAGATAGCATGTCCCCCGCCCCTGAAGCAAGCATCTGAAATGAAGCTTTCTACTTAAGCTAGTCTGAAGAAACTTCCCACTGCTAATCTTCCAGTAAGCACCCAGACCTGATCTGAAATTTGGTCTTCCCCATCCCCTTCAAGAAAGATCACCTGTTTTGGGATGGGAAGAGTGAAATCTGAATGTCCTGGAATGTGGCTAGTTTCCATTCTCATGGTTAATAAATCTGCAGAGCTTTCTGGCTCTTGAGATCTGAGTGAGGCTTGCTCCCTGGCTTCATCAATCTGCGTTGGCATTTCCAGGACAGAACATGCTCATTCATCAAATGTCTGGAAAATAATGTCACCGAACAAGGTCAGTGGAGAGAGGAGAAAAGAGAGAAGAAACATTTTGAATTAGGTCCCTTGGGATTATGGAAATAGCATTATTATCAATGAAGAGATTAATGACAATGGGGTAAACATTTTTAAAACTTAAGGCTAATGACATTTGTGAACACAGGATTTATCTTTTTCACAACCGAAGATCTTACTCTAGACTCTCTCTGATACTTTCTGGAAACTGAGATTTGGCAGTATTGCATAATTATCTAGATAGATAGATACTTTTAAATTTAAATTTGACACATGCTGTCCTGTATGTAATGTCCTTTAGTTTTCTGAAAGAGTTTAACAGAGAACTCTCTATGAAGTTTAATGCAAATTAAATAAATTGCAAAAATACCTTCTAGTTATAGACTATGTTTATTAATATACATATTCATCAGGCACATACTACATAATAATAATGATTATAGAAATAGCATTCAGATCGTGCTGACTATGTGCCAGAACTGCTCTAAGGCGTTTTGCAAATATGAACATACTAACTCTATGAGACAGGGGCTATTACTACCCTTTATTTTACAAATGAAGTAAATGAGGCCCCAGGATGCTAAGACGTTCAATACTTCACCCAAGAAATCACTCACTCTACCTTAGCTAGAGAGAGATGGAGCTGGAATTTGAACAACGCAGGCTGGCTCCACTACAGATGCTTCTCATGACTACCAAGTGGCCAAGGAAGAAATGGAGGTGCTGAGAGGTTAAGTCCTCCCCCAAATTTGCCACCCTGCCTTTGGTAGTAGTTCTGTCGCTCTGTGCTTATTTAGCAAAGCTGAGATTTCTGCAGCTTTTTCTGCAGAATTTTCTTCTGACTCTTTTCTCAAATACTGGTTCATGGATCATCCCACTGGGGCATAGACTCGAACAAAGTACTCTTTGTTTTCATATCTGTGTCCAGCTGCCACCAAGAAAGTGCCACACTGAATCACATCAGCCCTTCTCAGGTAGCTCAGCTAGTTTCTGCTTTATTAGTCTCAGAGAAAATACCTCACTGAGATTCCCTAATTGGTTTACCTAACATTGACTTTTCCCTTACATTGGTTAAGGGATTCTGGACAGAGCAGCACAAAAATGCTGTAAAATAAACCTGCCACAATAGAGGCTGTTTGCTTTCAGCCATCCCATCAGATCCTGAGAAAAGCACTCACCTTCTCACTTGCTTTTCTTTAGGTCTTGAGGGAGCAGCTAGGCTTATGCTCCTGGAGGCAGTCCCCAAATGCTATGTGCATCGCATTAAGAAGCTTGAAATGGTTTTGAGTTAAACCATTCCTGATGCTTTACAATCTGTTCTCCAGCCTTGAGAATTGAGAATTATAAGGCTTAAATGAAATATATTTTGGACAAAAACAAATAAGGTAATTTACTTGTCTTTTCTCATCTCTTTCTGAAGACTGAACGTTCATTCATTTACAATCTCTTGGTTTGCTATCATGACACATTCAAGTTTCAGTGTCTGGAAGGAATAGGACTCCCAAGAACTTCAAACTAAGCTTATTCCACTGGTGAGTTACAGAAGATTTAAAAGTATTAAGAAATATATCTGGTCTGAATATTAGGGTTGGTATATTTGTAGATGAAACAGGTGGGTTAGCTCCTTCTATATTCAGGCATTATTCTATCTGCCAAACAAGAAAAGTTTCATTGAGAAGGGGATATCGAGCAAAGTTATGAAGGAGATAAAGGAATAACAACAGAGATGAGAGGGGAAAGATGAGTGCAGAGGCCTGGAGGCACAGGTATGCTGGCATGGGAGGAAGGAGGTGGAGCTAATGGACACAAACTGTCAAGGACCATGGCTGTGTTCAAGGAGAATGGGACTCTACTGTGAGGTTTTGCGCCCAGGAGAGAGGGCTCAGACTCATGGGTTAGAAGGAGCATTCTGAATGCTCTCTTGGAAACAGATTGCAGAAGGGCAGAACAGAAGCAGGAACCAATTAACAGGCTACTACAATGATCCGAGGGGTTTGAAACATGATGGCGGTGGTGAAATCTGGTTTTCTGAATATATTTTAAAAGTGCAGCCAATTGGTTACCAGGCATTTATTTATTTATGTCTTCCATACTAGTATTTAACCAGCCTTGATCTGTTTTGTGTTCTGCCTTCCCAGAAGCCTAGAACAAGACCTGGTACACAGTGTTTACAAATATCCTGTTAAATAAGCCAACGAATTGGCCAGAGTTCAAAGTGCTTCCAAGTGACTGAGCTAGGAGTCCAATCCAGGCTTTTCTCTGACTTCTAAATCCCAGGTTATCATCACTATGCTATTCTACCTCTGCTAACACTACTTTTTATCAGGAATAAAGTTTTTTCCTAGCCTAAGTTATACTCAGCATAATACATTTCTCAACACCTGAATAAGGTACACTGTATCACTAGCCATCTGCTGTACAGCACTGATGTCTGGAGGATCAAGGCCAGAGATGAGCAAAAGTCCCAGGATGCTCTTACATACTTCAAGACTCGGCTGTAATCCCAGCACTTTGGGAAGCAAAGGCGGGTGGATCACTTGACATCAGGAGTTCAAGACTAGCCTGGCCAACATGGTGAAACCCTGTCTCTACTAAAAATACAAAAATTAGCTAGACATGGTGGCACGTGCCTGTAGTCCCAGCTACTTGGGAGGCTGAGGCACGAGAATGGATTGAACCTGGGAGATGGAGGTTGCAGTGAGCCAAGATCATGCCACTGTACTCCAGCCTGAGTGACAAAGCGAGACAATGTCTCAAAATAAATAAATAAATAATAAAAAAAACACTCAAGCTCTGCTTTTGGCTAGTGTGTGTGTGTGTGTGTGTGTGTGTGCGCGCGTGCGCGTGTGCGTGCACATGCACGTGTGCATGTCTATGTGTATATGTGCTTACGTCCACAAGTGCTGTGTATAGAATTCATTGTCTGAGGAAGACAGTGTATTAATAGCATTTTTTAGTTGCACAAAGTATATTAAAGAGGAATTGCTTTTCGTCATTCTAAAGAAAATGAAAATTGAGCCAGGAAAGTAGTCTTTAAGATACTGGCCAGGGTGGGGCATGGGGGTGGGTAGAAGCCGACGAGCAATGAGATATTTTGGAAAATAGTGTTAGTCAAGATGAGTCACATATTCTGCAGAAAGTGGATTTGCCTAGAATTTACAGTGATCCAACTACTAATTAAAAAAAAAACCCACAACTTTCCAATAGAGAGGACTGGTGACCCCAAAGCACTCAGGAATTCTAGAGGTCTGATTCCAGTGAAGACCATCTCCCTTGCTGCCTTTCATCAGAGGGCAATACAACACAGAGCTGAGATAACTTGCTGCGTTTAAATCCTCTATGTAACTAGCTGAATGTCCTTCAGCAGCTACTCGAATTCTCTGGGTCTCAGTTTCCTCATCTGCAAAAAGAGATAACATATTGCTAATCTCCTAGGATTACTGTCAGGATTAAATGAATTTCCACATGGGACACATTTAGAACAGGGTCTAGTGCTCACATTGATAGTTGACCCTTATTCAACCCTTGTCCCTTCACCTAGCGGTTCAGTCTCTCACCTTGTTGCCAGCAGAGATGTCTAAATCCTCCCCAACGTGTTCAGGTAATTGAGAAGGGAACTCCCCCTTTGCTGTTTGAGTCTAGAAAAAGAAGCCTTACATAGAATGCCTGGGATTCAAGAGAGGTGAACTTGGAGTAGCAATTTCAAGATCACAAAGCTACTGAGGTCAGCATGAGGCTGGCTGAGACAATGACACCCAGGGTAGGGTGAATATACTTGGGAAAGCCAGTATAGATTTCTGAGTGTTATATAACTACAGCTTTTAAAGAAAATTCTGAGAATTCATGGAAATATATTATTTGTTCTTGTATCATTACCAGAATAAATAATTATTTAAGATAAATCTATTTTACTATTGAGGAATACCAACTGTGGCTTCTCGTAGTAACCCTCTCAGACCAGTACAAGCCCTTCCCAGAGACAAGGGACAAGTCATGGACAGATCTATCAAGACTTCTGATTCTGTTTCACGTCATATAAATGGCTGGGAAAATAGTATCTCCCTGTACAAATATCAGCCATTGAATGATTATTCTTTTTCTTTCTTTCTTTTTTTTTTTTTTTTTTGAGACGGAGTTTCACTCTTGTTACCCAGGCTGGGGGCTCACCGCAACCTCCGCCTCCTGGGTTCAGGCAATTCTCCTGCCTCAGCCTCCTGAGTAGCTGGGATTACAGGCACGCACCACCATGCCCAGCTAATTTTTTGTATTTTTAGTAGAGACGGGGTTTCACCATGTTGACCAGGATGGTCTCGATCTCTTGACCTCATGATCTACCCGCCTTGGCCTCCCAAAGTGCTGGGATTACAGGCCTGAGCCACTGTGCCCGGCGATTATTCTTTTTCTTAAGAGACAGGGCATGCTCATTAAAGACCCAGAGGTTAAGCTAGAGCAGATCTATCAAATGTGCAGATGACAATGGCAGGGCAGTGAGTTACTTTAAAACACAGATTACCAAAATAAAGGGACAAAGAACTGTAAGTGAGCACAGACTTTTAAGGCATGATGTAATACCAAGAAGTCACTTATACTCTCCTTTGCCATTTATCTTCTTTCCTTGCTTTATGAAGTTTTAGCTAAGACATGAATCTAAAGCAATTACAGAAATGAAAACCTA
This sequence comes from Aotus nancymaae, assembly GCF_030222135.1. Taxonomy (NCBI): domain Eukaryota; kingdom Metazoa; phylum Chordata; class Mammalia; order Primates; family Aotidae; genus Aotus; species Aotus nancymaae. The sequence continues at coordinate 9,501,487 of NW_026988450.1, read as the reverse complement.
TGAAGTGTCATTAAAAATCTGGGCCCAGCAGACACTTCTTTATTAATGAATCATTCCCAGTCAGAGATTTATTTCTTTATCGCTGTGGTCTGAATGTGTGTCCCCAAAATTCATATGTTGAAACCCAATCCTCAATGTGAGAGTATTAAGAGAAAGGACGTCTTCCCTTTTGTGGCTATCGCTGAAGTGGTAGTGGCAAAAACAAAGTTTAATCCCTTTGTGACTTTTGATTGAAGCAAGAACCACAAAAAGGCATTTCAAGGCACCTTTCCACATTCACAGGAAGATTACGTCTTCCCCTCTTTCCAAAGAGCTGACACAGTACAATGTTCAATCCATGCTCATCTGAAAGGATGATGAAGTTCAGGCTGTGTGAGGACACTATAAATGTCAGCAAACTGGCAAAGCAGTCCAGGTTTACAGGAAGAAATATGTCATCTACACTGAGCAGGTGCAGTGGGAAAAGGATAATGGCACAACTGTCCACATGGGCATTCACTCCAGCAAGGTGTTACTTCTAGGCTAGAACTGAACAGAGACCGAAGACAGATGCTTGGACAGAAAGCCAAATCTCACCAAGCAGGCAAGAGAAAGGGCAAGCACAAGGAAGAAACAACTGAAAAGATGCATTAATAAAGTAATCATATGTAGAATTTTCATTATAAACTGATAAAATTTAAAAAAAGGGCAAGATCTTCGGGAAGTGATTAAATCATGAGGGCAGAGCCCCCCCATGAATGGGAATGGTGTCCTTGTAAGGCTGAAGAGAAAAGGGTTCTTCCCTTCCACCACTTCAGGACATAGTAAAAAGATGTCCATCTGTGCACTCAGAAGTGGGGCTTCACTAGACACCAAATCTGTTGGCATCTTGGTCTTGGACTGTCCAGCCTCAGCACTGCGGGAAACAAATGTCTGTAGTTTAAGCTACTCAAGGGTATGGTATTTTATTACAGCAGCCCAAATGGACTAAGACACTTATTATGCAGAAAACTTCAGAAGATCCCTTAAAATAATAAACCCAGATATATTTCCTTTAGGAATCTTAAGAATATATTGTTAAAAAAATTGCTCCTAGAGGCTATTGATGAGAACCAGCACTCATATGGAACAGGAGCAGATGGGGCCAAGTTGTACTCCAAGAAAATGGGTGACAAACCCCAGGAGAGCCCAGGGGTGTGGTCCAGTGGACCCTCACCATCACCTTGCACTGTGCAAAAGTCAAATCACCACACAGGTGAAGTTCAGCTGCAGGATGAGTGGGGGTTGTTACTAATGCTACAAACGAATGCTCAAGGTAAAGCCTGCAACGACCCAGACTTCAGAAGTCTTGTTTTATACACGGGGCTATTTATGATTTTCCAAACAAATATAAGGTGGAGCGTATTTGTAAAAATTATTAGGTAAGTTGTTGATGTGAAGATACTAATTTATGTTTTATTTTTATTTATTTTATTTTATTTTTTGAGAGACGGAGTCTTGCTCTGTCACCCAGGCTGGAGTGCGGTGGCACAATCTTGGCTCACTGCAACCTCTGCCTCCCACGTTCAAGCAATTCTCCTGCCTCAGCTTCCCAAGTAGCTGGGACTACAGGCATGCTCCACCACGCCCAGCGAATTTTTGTACTTTTTTAGTACAAATGGGGTTTTACTATACATTGGCCTTGCTGGTCTCGAATCCTGACCTCAGGTGATCTGTCCGCCTTGGCCTCCCAAGGTGCTGGAACTCCAGGAATGAGCCACCGTGCCCAGCTGAAGATACTAATTTTAAACTTTAAACTTTTTGGGAGGTGGAGGTTGCAGTGAGCTGAGATCACGCCACTGCACTCCAGCCTGGACAACAGAGTGAGGCTATATCTCAAAAAAAAAAAAAAAAAAGAATGCTACCGGGTAAAGTATCTTCGAAATACTATCACTTTTACTTAAAACTTAATTAGATTTCACTATACATAAATCAATATAATATTTTAATATGATCGTAACACATTCTGAGGCATTTTAGTCATAGATTCTCCAAAGAAGAAATTTAAATTTTAAGCATCTTAACTAGTTTCTTCCCTTTTTCTTCTGTACTATTTAAAATGCAGAATAATGTCATAAGTAAATTCTTTTCCATATCAACACAGATTTCCTTCTCCTTTTTCTAATCATAGAATTTAGTAGTACTTTCTGGTTTGGGGCAAATTAGACTAATAATTACAACTCCCTACTCTCCCCAACAAATGAATATGATAATATAATCATCTGCCTTGGAGGATCTTGGATAAGTAATTTTAAACAGTCCAAATATAAAAAATGAGTAGGAAATCAATAGCAGGCTTAATCCCCACTAGCTCCAACCCAGATTACTTCTTTTGGATGGAAGCTTCAGGCCTTTGTAGTGTCCCGTATCTCAGTTTTTCAGGGAATTCTGTCCCCACAGTGTTGCTCATAGAAAGTGATGGAAGAGAGGAATCATCGTAGTAAACTTAAAGAGCATGATGTTCCGGATTTTCATTTGTGCCTGTCGCTGAGCCACTCTACAGCTTCTGAATAAGTAAACTGAATAACTCACAGTGAACTGTTTTCTCCCACAATAATTGCATAAAAGGGCAGGTTAATGACGGGAAGGCAGCAGGATGTTATTTAGTCTAAGAGTCCACAATTTTCGCAGGCTGATGGCTCTGGCCACCCTACAGCCTTTCATGTTTCTGATGTCACTGGGAATGCCTGCTGGCCCTTTGGATCCCCCATGGGCATCCCAGGCACCTTTCTGCTGTCCAGGATTCCTGACCTCATTTTCCTGTCTGTCCTTCTTCGGCTGTGTCAGTGGAGCACAGCTTTGGGGAGGAATATAAGCCAAAGGAACACCAACAAACCTTCCTCCCCAAACTTCCCTCATATACCCCTAGCCAGTAACCAAAAGAGAAAAACTTGTGCAGGATTAGTATCATAGGAAACAAAAACACTTTTCTGTGCCACTCATAAAAACAGCTACTGTGCCTTTCCTTTAAGACCAAAAAGTAAAGTCCTACAGTCTTTACGAGTTATATTTATATAGATTCTCACCATGGTCAAATTTGTATAGCAAAAAATTATTTTTGTAAATATTATGTTAAATTTGTAAAATTGGATTTTCATCTTTCTTGCGGCCTCTGTTCTTACTCTGTAACTGGTTGGTAATTGATTTAAACTTCCATTCATTCACTCATTGGTCCTGCAAGATAAACATTTATGTAACAAGGGCTGTGGGCCAAGCATGGGGATGCTTGGGATGGGAGTGGAAATCATTAACAGATAAGACACAGAAGAGTTCTAGTCTAGTATGGAAGACAGAAATGAAGCAGGCAAACAATGACGCAACACGTGATGTGCTGTAAGAGGTAAAAAAGGAAAGATGTTTCAATACAAATTCCTCTATTTACTAAGTCCTGAGCAAGGTAGTTGAGTTTCTTCACCAATTAGAGTCTGTAATAAATAGGATTGAATAGGGTTGTTGCGTGGGTTGAGATAGTGCCTTGCACATAAAGGGCACCCAACAAACAGGAGGAACCACAGTTGAAAATAAATTATTTCCAGAACCCAGGTGAAGTAGGAATGAAGCTCCTAGGAAGTATGGGAATGAATTCTCAACATTTTCACTGTGGTTCACAAAATGGAAAAGTGAGAGAAGGGACAGGCCCTCTGGGCAAAAGGACAGTCTGAGCCCAGTCATGACCCACGAGCATGGGGAATTCACCACCATCAAGTGAGACAGGAGGAGTAGGAGCTGGTTCCTGAGGACTGTCATGGAGCAGGCTGTACTCCTGGAATCATCTGGAGCTTTCAGGCCAGCCTCCAGAGCTGAGGAGACCAGGCCAGGAAACCCGTGGGGGCTGGTCTACTATTTGAGGTCAGGAGCAGCCTCGATCCAAGCCATCCAATTTACCTGAATATGGCGGGAAGCCTCACATGGGATTTGAGCCAAAGGAGAGGTTCTATGTGTTGTTTAAGGTCAGACCTGAAGTTAAGGCCTGCCAGCAAGTGACACCACGCTGACTTTTTGTGCTCCTACAACCATTCTGAAGGTGTCACCCATGTCAATGCTGGCTGAGGCTCTGTGTTCCTCCTTCTTCCTATTCCTGAAATTGCCCTTGTTTATGGATGAAAATAAAAACAACCAGAATTTGAGAATTAGCAAAGGGTCCTCAAAATCAACATTTTTGACTTTTTCCTTGACCATCACTGGCATCTTGTTGCTCAATCATTCCTTATAGTAATCTTCACCCCGGGCTCAGACAAAATGTTTTAGAGTAAGAACTTTTAAGTTTTTCTTTGTAAAGCTGATGAACGCAAAGGATAAAATACATTATATGAAAAACTTCATACAAATTTATGCTATAAAGAGGGCCCTTTTTCCCTGCAAGAACAAATGCAACTAGTTTCTCTGCTACACAGTGGTTTGGGAAGTTGCATTAATAAAAAATTAGAAGGAATAATGGGTAAAATCAAACTTTCCACTCTCAGATTTACTGTGAGCTATGTTTAAATCAGCTTCATTCCCCGGACATGATGAAACCAATATTTAAAAGCACAAATGTTTCCCAAACAAGGCTTTTCATTACTGTATGTAACCAAGCATGTTGTCAGAATGAGGTCCCTCAGAGCACAGCATAATGATGTGGTATCCACCATGGGCATGCTGGGAGCACCGGGAACATTCTCCAAAACTGTAATCAGGGCTCCTTTCTCTTACACAGATCATAGCACAGGATCTGATGCATTAAAAATAATCCAGAGGCTCTTATTATTATGCATTATACTAACATCTTTCAAAACCAACCAATTTTGAGGTTTTCAATTATAGGTATTTATTATAGGGTTCAATGACACAAGACAGTTTCAATTATTTTAGACTTTTAAAAATCAAAACATTCTGTGCGTTTACTACAAAATACACAATAAATCCCACAGCTTGTTGACTTAAACGAGCAAACAAGACTTTATTTCTCACCCCCAAGGGACTAGAACTGTCACTAAAATTTGCTATGTATAATGCGGTGGCTTGGCTATTTGCTGATGGAGAATCCTGGCAGGCCTTCTTTTAAAATGAAAAGAACAACAACAAAAAACTTTTACATTGCAAAAACATTTCACTAAAAGTACCACAAAAATATGAGTTTGAATATTTAATTTCAGGACTTTTTGAAAATTAAAAATAGCAAATATTAGAAAGTCAAGTTCTATAATCAGTAAGATATCTATTACTACATAAATTGCCTTGAACAGACTAGGAAAGTACTTGAAACTATTGATAATATTAAGGAGAATGTGTTAACTAATTTTTCAGTAATATAAAATGCAGATGGCAACAGTATTGGTTTGACTATTTTTTTTTTACTACGCCAGTCGCTGCTTTGTGAGGTTATGACTGTACAAATAACTATATAACCCAAAACCATGCAATGAGTACTTAATAATCAATGGCAAAAATTATGACTCTTCTGTGACCTTTTAAAAATTTTTGTGAAAGTGTTAAAACTCTCTTATCGTCAGTTATGAATGTATAGGGAAATGAATGCTAGAAAACACTCTAACTGACAATACAAACACACTGAGCTTTCAGACTTTCATTTTCCAGTTTTAAAAACGTATCAAGAGTACTCCGAATGGGTGTGTGACTTCTTCATCCCATCACATGGCATACAGTATGACGTGAGCATCTTTTTCATGCTTTGGCCAACTGCCCTTAAGTTTAGGTCAGCTTCTAACATTTTCTCCTTTGTGCTTTCTGAGAACTCCATTAATGTAAAGCTTTTTGATGACATCACTTCCTCTGGGACATCACTGTCCTTTCTGTCAAAACCCCATTCCTCATTTATGCTGAGTCCACCTTTCCTGGGTTCCTGTCAGCGTTATCTAGAGTCTCCTCCCAAAACATGATCTAGAGTGCCAAAAGTATCAACATCCCCACCGTCAGCTATTTCTTTTACATATGCTTGATTCTAATTTGACTACCATCGTTTTCACTTTTCATTGCTCTGCTGTGTTTCCATCTTTGTTGATTAATTCCATCTTTTAAAGCTATTTTTGTAAAATTCTACGTGAGTTATCACTGTTGGGGGGAGGCAACACAAGGACAATCTTTCCTGTCTGTGTGAAAACTGAATAACAAATGTGCACAGACCCATCACTGACAGACAGGGAAAGAAGGGGCATGACTGGTCATTGATCATGATAAGCACCTGCTATTTACAGAGTGTTTTGGGGAATGAAGACCTAATTATGAGGCTTGCACTTTATCTAATTACAGTTAATATACTATGGCAACTAAGATTTGAACTGTGATGTTGGGGAACTGGTTTTATTTAACTAAAATAAGGGAACTGAAATCAATGCAGATTGAAAGCCTGCAAAGTGAAAAGTAGTGATTGGATGGAATTTAAATTCAGTGGACACTTTTGTTCTAATTCAATAGACTACAACAGTGTATTTATTTATAATGGGGCAACAGCAAATTCCCAAGCTTTGCAGAGACATTCAAAGTTGAAAAAGGCATCTGAATATAGGAAAAATAAAGTTCTGAAAAATAAATCAACTATCCTTTTTTAAGAATTCATTCATTCATTCATTCATTCATTTTGAGACAAGGTTTCACTCTGTTGCCCAGGCTGGAGTGTAGTGGTGTGATCATGGCTCAATGCAGACTTGACCTCCTGGGCTCAAGCAATGTTCCCCGTCTGGGATTACAGATGTGAGCCACTGTGTCTGACTTCAACTATCCTTTTGAATGCAATACAAATTGAGCCAACAGAGCAGCAGAATATGCTAAGTACTTTACATCTATCTTCTCATTTAATCCATACAATCTTGAAGAAAGTGAGGTTTCCAGGAGTTAGTTAACTTGTTCGGAGCTCACCCTGATACTGAGTGGTAGAGCTGTGATGAAACCTGCCTGTAACCAGCTTCAGAACTTGTTCTCCAACCTTAGGTAACATGGAGCCCAAAGCAATTTTAGGAAAACTGCGGAAGTCTTAGAAACTACCACCTCCCCTTAACACAGGACAATGCTGACCCAAGGCACCTAGTTCCACTTGCTAAGTATGGCCCTCAGGCTGCGCCGCTGAAGGTTATCCATCTGAGGAATCTCTCATTTTGTAAAAAAAATAAGGCAATGGAAAAAAGTTCTTTTTTTTCTTTAAAGAACTGCAACTATAGAAATCTACCACCTAATACATTTCAATAATATGATGTGGCTGATGCAAAGTTACTCAGTTAAAATTCAACCTTTATTTCCAAGAGAAGGTGGACTTCTAGTTTTCTCCATTAACAAAGTGTTTTTCTATCCTTTAAGAAATCACTGAGTCATGTCATTAGAGAAACTTCTTGAAATAGTACCTCAAGCAATGTAATTGTATTTTGATTGGTTGTATTCATCTATAAAAACATGATTGCAAATATGTAAAGAATAGCAGCATAAAAGGCAACCAGATATGATGACTTTTTGAAAATGTCTACCACATATAAGTAAAGAATAGCAGGAACACTGTGGGGAGTACTTGTTTCAAAACTCATTAAGTACTGTCTTAATAACATAGATGACTGCAAGCATGTTATTACAACATTTAACATTTGCAACTTATTTCATATGTCAGAAAAAATCTACAATCGCTGTCTTTCAATCCAGTCCCATTCTACTTTCCTTCCACCCGCAGGTACAAAGAGATTGAGCAAGAAAATGGCCCATATATAAAAAGATACATTTACATTTCATTTCTATTTGTAGTTTCAATAGGTAATTTTCTACTTTGTCTTGGGATCTTGGCTGCTCTCAGGTGCTCTTCAAACCTCTTTATTAAATTCCCTTAAAATGGGCTGCAGATGAGGTCGTAAATGTTTTGCTGCAATTCTTGGCGAACAGGTGGAACCACAGCGTCCCTTTCAACCACATCACTCCATATTACATTGCCAGGAAATATCCTATCCAATCGACGTGTTTCTTAAGTTGACAGGTAAATCTTTAAAGACTAGAGTTGCAGAAAAAATCAAAGCATGAAATATGGGTATGCAGAGAAGCAAAAGATAAGGTGCTGGATGAAGAGCCAAAATATCTCCTTAGTCTTTTATTCACTGTAACATACATATCAGGTAAGCCCTGCTCAAGGCAATGAGAAGTGAGTGAAAGAATGAATGAGAGAGTTCCAGCAACTAGGGGGCTGTGTTCTAGCTGGGCAAGGCACCCAGACAATTACATTAGAGTGTAATAAATAAGGTGTCACATTTAGCAGACAGCACTATGTGAATGTCAAGAAAAGGCATTAAATGAATAGTGTGGGTTTGTGGGAGGCCAGACGAGAAGGGGCCTTCTAGAAGTGGTTGCCCAAGTTACATTCCAAGGGACATGTAGTTCACTTGAATCCTTATTCATATTCGTGTATGCTGTATGAAGTGCCAGGTTAGAAAACAGGATATGCTGGAAATGCAAAACTATTAGGACTAATTATTGTACCTTACAGCTCCTGGAAGGGGTTAAAGTAGTACAAATGATTGTAATTTATTATCAAGGTTGAATGATATGTCTGGGAAGGGACACGAATATTTGCTTATAGAAATACATGCCTTTCTCGATATATTGCATTCATTAAGCCAAATGCATAAACCTTCCTGTAGCCCCTTACGAAGTTTAGCTAATTTTAAACAAAAGAGGAGTTTTTTTCTGCCTTGAAAAGCTGTTTAATTCAATTGGCCTTTTTATAATAAGCATTGTAATGTAACACTGCTCAGGTAAAGATGAGGACTGACTGACTCTTCTAAAGTATAAGTCTAATTGTGTGGCTCTCTTCTCAAACCTGTTTCAAGGGTTTGAAGTTTCTAGCCTGAGTAACTGATCAGCATCCATCTTGGTTTACAGCATGGCTACTGTGGCTACTGTACCAGGAGAGATACAGGTGAGAAGTTTGTGGGCTGTGTAGAGGTGAAGATGAGCAGGCCCCTCAGGAAGGGACATGGAGAAGGTCCCATTGGAAACTGTGAAAAAGGAGAACAGACTGTACCAGGGGCACCAGCAACGGGGAACGGAGGCTGAGGGCGGTGGCAGACAAGAAAGCTCCTGCAACTCCAGCTTAGTTGCTGCCTGTGAGATACATTGTTATGGCCTAGGTGGAAATCAATTCATTTACACAAGTAATAGACATAATAGTAATTCTTGCCCAAATAAATTCTTTTCCATAGTCAGAAATCATACCATCTGATCTATGCTAGTTCACTACATTTAAAAATAATTATTACCAGCACTTTGGGAGGCCGAGGCAAGTGGATCACGAGGTCAGGAGATCGAGACCATCCTGGCTAACATGGTGAAACCCCGTCTCTACGAAAAATACAAAATACTAGCCAGGCGTGGTGGCACGGGCCTGTAGTCCCAGCTACTCAGGAGGCTGAGGCAGGAGAATCACTTGAACCTAGAGGGTAAAAGTTGCTGTGAGCCAAGATCATGCCACTGCACTCCAGCCTGGGTGACAGGGCGAGACTCGGTCTCAAAAATAATAATAATAATTATTATTATTAATCTCTTAATTTAGATATAATCTGAACCAAAAGTTGGACATAAGGGGTAAAATTTCATTGAAGATCACACTGTATAAACAATGGTAAATCCTCCAGCATTAAAATCAAATTACACAATAAGAAAATGGTAAGTTGAAGGTGGATAATTTCCCAATATTTTTGTTCTCAAACAGAAATTAAGTTTGGGGAATATCCCTTTGCTGCTCTGTGTTACCTTCTCCAAGTTCTGTCCATCAGAGCTGTTCATTCTGTAACTGAGGCAGGATGACCCACTCTGAATTACACTGAAGCAGCTCCAAAGTTATTTGCAGTCTGGGTCTCTTAACATCCTCACTCTGCTTTCATGTAAACACATTCTTGAAAATTATTGGTGAATAAGTTAGCATTGAATGAAAGGAAAAGTAAGATGTGATGGTTTGGAAAATAACAAAAAGGGCCATTCATACTGAAGATTTCTTTTCCTTTCAAATTTTAAATGTGCTGCAATGGTGTGATCTCCACTCACTGCAACCTCTGCCTCTCGGGTTCAAGCGATTCTCCTGCCTCAGCCTCCCAAGCTGGGATTATAGGTACGTGCCACCACATCCAGCTAATTTTTGTATTTTTAGTAGAGATGGGGTTTCACCATGTTGGCCAGACTGGTCTCGAACTCCTGCCCTCAGGCGATCCAGCAGAGTGGCCTCCCAAAGTGTTGGGATTACAGGTGTGAGCCACTGTGCCTGGCTCTGAGCACGTTTTAAATGGCAGAAATACAAGTTGGCAAATGCTACAGCCCAAGCTATAGCTTTTTAGTGCCTTGCCTTGGGAATAAATGATGCATGAGCTCTGAGACTCCAACTGACAGTTATCACTGCCTCATGGCTAAACTTGTAGCTTCAGGGAAATGGGTACCAAGAGGTACAAACAACGATGAGTCACTAGACGCCATCTGCCATTTACAATCATGACTGTCTTAATAGCTGGTGACTTCAATCCACTATGACTAAATGACGGTGCAGCAGAGTACCATCAATAAATTAATTCTTGAAACATGAAACATACTAGGTTTTAGAGGAAGTCAGTTTACCTAGAGTAGAAATCAATACAGCTCTAATTAATAAATACTTTGGTTTATTCTGATCGACTATGCATCATGGTCATGTTTTAAGAAAGAAACCCAAAAGGTATTTTTGGGTTAAAATGAAATTACTATTTGATGAAAAGGTTTAAAAAATATTTAGAGATTTAACCTGCCATCTGGGAATAACAACTGCTTGCATAAGTTTAAAAACAATTTATTCTTTAAATGAAGTTAAGCTAGGATGATTAGAAATAAATGGACTCTCCAAGTACATGAACAATCAGACTGCTTTTTGGAGCTTGGCAATATACAAATGGTCAAGACTTCATTTATTAAATGCACTCACACCAATTGTGTTTGATTTGTACTATATTTTGGTCGAAACACGAGATCAAAATCACTGATTTACAAAATCACTGCTTATTGTAAAATCAGTGAATAGACTTGGACTAGAAAATGTTTATTTATTGTAATGGTATGTGTTACGGGTTGAATTGTGTCTTCCAAAATTCATTCGGGGAAGCCCCAACCCCCAGTACCTCAGACTGTATTCTACTGTAGTATTCTTCATTTGGAAATAGGGTCTTGACAGATTTAATGAGTTAACGGGAGGTCATGCTGGAGTAGGTGGGGCCCCTCATCCAACAGGGCTGGTGTCCTTACAAAAAGGGGCAATTTGGACACAGGCAGAGATGGAGATGATGCTCTTACAAGCCAAGAAACACTGAAGATGGCCAGCAAACCACCAGAAGCCGGGAGAGAGGCATGGAACAGATTCTCCCTCACAGCCCCAGAAGGGACCAGTCTTGCTGACACCTTTATCTCAGATTTCCAGTCTCCAGCACTGTGAGACAATACATTTCTGTTGTCTCAACCACCCAGTCTGTGGCACTTTGCTAGAGCACCCTAGAAAACTTATACAATATGAAACATAGTCAATTGAGAACAGAAACAACATATACCACCCTTGCTCTCTTTGAAGGAGTCTACCCAGCTTCAGAATGTATCTGACGGGAACAACTTCAGTACCCCAAACTCGGTCCATGACTTTTTTTTCAAAATCTGGAGGAAGGACCAGACTAAGTGTAGGAAGTGCCAATTTCAGTGTTTATAGTTTGTAAAATGTATTACTATTTACACTGTATATTAACAGAACCAGGAGACCAGAGTTTACAGTCCCTGATTTCCAAAAGATTTCCTAGAATCTAAGTTACAAGAGAAAAGGAAGGGACAGTGAGAGGGATTAGACTGGGAGAGGTTTGGCCGGACAGTACTGAGTGGGGGCTCGGGAGGGGACAAAAAGAGTGGGCAAATTCACAGAATATATGGGAACCCTAGAACAAAAGCGTGATGTTGCTGGATGCTGAGCCAGCAGCAGGTGGTAGGAGAGAATGAAGGGAGTGACAGAAATCAGTGGAAATCTTTAAAATGAAATAAAGCACATAAAACACAGAGCCTTCATAAAGCCCTTTTAGGTGCAATAGGCTACATCATAGAAAATGTATATTAAGAAATAGTTTAAGAAAATACCTCATAAAGAAATAGGTAAGATCTACTCTGAAAGGAGTGACAACATAGTTGGATATACATACAGTATTTATGTCTATATAACTATTTTAAAATCTTAACATAGTATATGAAATAACAATAAATACCTGAAAATTAATGTGCTGTATAAGAGTACTAAACCTGCCCAGATGGGACAGGAGAGATCAGAACTGAGGTATGTATTAAGCAAGACTCAACAGACTGAAGAGACAGGCTTACTTTTCTTAGTTTCAAAAATTTATTTATATACTGAAATTACCTATATGTTGAAATTAAACTTGTGCTTAATTTTTAAACTATAGTAAATACAGTTTAATACAGTTTAAGTAATTAAATACAGGTTGAATATCACTTATGTGAAATGCTTGGGACGAGAAGTATTTAAAATTTTGGAATAGCTTCATTATACTTGTAATAAGCATTGCCTTTGAGTGGCATTTGTGTGTTCAACAAGTTTCAGATTTTGAAGCATTTTGGATTCTGGATTTTCAGATTTGGGATGCTCAACCTGTATTCATTTTTCTTAAACTACATTAAAATATTTAAGTACATCACAGTTTATTACAACGTAACCTTGAGTATGTCTGTGCATCCCTTGAGGTATTACCCCAATCTTCAACTAAGAATTCAGCAGGAATAGAAACACTGCACACAAAATCTACTGTCAACAAGGAAGAGTGAACAAGGATGTACCCTGTCTGCACAGTGACAGTCGGCATGAAAAATACAGCATGTCTCCATAAGGATTTTGAGATTTAAAAGACAAAAATAATATATAAACAGCAAAGTATGAATAAACAAAATTACTTTCCTCCAGATGAGTGTAATACCAAGCCTGAAAGTAAAATATGAAAAAGGAAGTCTCAATTAATAGCAACAGAATGTGAGTCTTTTAGCAGTGGTCACTCTGCTTATAAGAAGTACTGTTATTAATAATATTAAATGTAATCCTTTCCAAATGAGAAGAGTCAGTTTGTAATTTGAGTGCTTTTTTCAGTAATTATAACTATATAAAAAGCTAGACGTGAACCTTAGACTTCTTTTTATTTCTTTAAGACTGGTATGGAGTTAATGTTCCTGGAACTAGCCAGAGGGCTGGGAAACTAGTAAGCTGTCTCCATGGTAACAGGCTGCTCTGCCATGCAGGGATCATTTCACAAGTTCCTTGTAACCCAGAGTCCACATCGAGGGGAGAAGCAAGATCCCCATTTTGGATTTTCAGGGTCACTATTAATAATGAGTTTCAGTAGGACTGTATTTTTATAAGAATGCTGAATGGGGGCATCTGTCATGAATTTGTAAAAATTACCTAAGCTTATTTTTTTTTCCTCTTCTTTAGTCTGCCAGTGACCACCAGGTATGGGCTCTGATGGAAGCCTGGTGGTGATAAGGTCATCCACAGATCTCTTTATGAGCCACAGCCAACGTGATTATCAAATTCTGAGGTGGAATCTGAGAGCGAGGAGGGCTGAGCCAAAACCCCTCGTGGGGCTGTGCTGCAAGGACGACTGCCATCCAGCTGGGCTTTGGTGAGCACCAGCAGGACACCTGAGCTGTGATAAATGTCCCGGTGATGACGAGAATCTGCCTGCGCTTTGGTAAGGGAGAGGCTCCCCAGAGGAGCTGGAAACAAAGGCAGGGGAGCTAAGTAATGTGACACTGGGCATGCTCACATCCTGGAATGAGGGAGTCTTCAGTGAGCCTATTTCCTTAAGGGAAATGTTTTCATTCTGCTTTGCTTCGCTCATAATCTCACCTGGTGAGAAGAGCATGAAAATGCCCTCATCTTGTCTTACGGTGTTCACCTCCTGAAGAGGCATTAATGTTTGGCCCACTGCAGGGACTGGTTAACTAAAGTCACGGTTTAGCAGAAGCACCCTTGGTTAGGAGAGCAAAGGCCTGGCTACACCTGCCATGCACTGCCTCATCTGGACCAAGGGGCTGTAAGGATTCTGTGAGAAATCCAAGTAAATGCTTAAAAGGGGGTGAAGTGCATAGCAAGCATCTCATATCTGTTAACTGCTGTATTTATTACTGTTAATGTTATTAGTATTGCTCATATTAAAAATTGTAATTTACTTGTGGGTGTCTTAAGTTTATGGTTTTTGCTTTCCACAAAAAAACACCCAATAGAATCTGAGCTCAAAGGCCTTGTCGGGAAAATCCCAAGTCAATCTTTATAAATAATGAGATGAAACCACTGAGATGCTCAAAGGAATTCTCTGAAGGGTGTACAGATACCTTAGCCTTTATTTTGAGTAAACTACAGTGGACCCTTGAATAATGCCAGGGGTTAAAGACCCTGACTGTCCACCCCATGCAGTTGAAAAATCTAACTTATTTTAACTGCCCTAAAATTTTAACTACAAATAGCCTCCTGTTGACTGAAAGCCTTGCTTATAACATAAACAGTCAATTAACACAAATTTTGTATATTATATGTATGATATGGTCTACTCTTACAATAAAGAAAGATAGAGAAAATAAAATGTTATTAAGAAAATCCCAGGCCGGGTGCAGTGGCTCACGCCTGTAATCCCAGCACTTTGGGAGGCCAAGGCAGGTAGATTGCCTGAGCTCAGGAGTTCATGACCAGCCTAGGCAACACAGTGAAACCCCGTCTCTACTAAAAATACAAAAATTAGCTGGGCATGGTAGCATGCACCTGTAGTCCCAGCTACTTGGGAGGCTGATGCAGGAGAATTGCTTGAACCCAAGAGGCAGAGGTTGCAGTGAGCCAAGATTCTGCCACTGCACTTTAGCCAGGGTGACAGAGTGAGATACTGTCTCCCCTCCTGCCTCCCAATAAAAAGAATATCCCAAAAAAGAGAAAATATATTTACTATTCATTAAGTGGAAGTGGATCATCATAAAGGTCTTCATTCTTGCTGTCTTACTTTGAGTAAGCTGAGGAAGAAGAAGAGGAGGAAGAGGAAGAGGAGAGGGTGGTCTTGTCTGAGAGGTGGCAGAGGCAGAAGAAAATACAAGCAGACCTGAGCAGTTCAAACCTGTGCTGTTCAAGAGCCAACTGTAGTTAATAGGAAGTCTGCTACTGAATCCTGCTAATATATGAGATGGACAGAAATCATACTACATATGTATAAAGGACAAAATTTTCTAGAAGATGCCAAATGGCAAAAATATGTTTTCCCCAAAGTAAGAAATAGTTTTGACGCCATTTTACTTTCATGAAATGCTTTCTTCTAAAACATGATCTCCTGATCAAAAATAACTAAGGGCTCTGTGAGCTTTTACAATAAATAACTTTAACTCAGAAGTAAAACCTATCATCAGTGCCTCTGTACAATAGCTTTTTCTCCAGACCTCTGTATCCTATCATTATGAAGCTGGAGTGTTTACAGTGTGTCCCCAATGAATGTCTTTTCAAATTGCTGTAATTATTTTGAACCTAATTTTAATCTGAATCCATTTATCACACCAAATCAAATAATCCCAAAGTAAAATGATGTCTGCTAACGGGGAAAAAGTGACAAGGGAGGGAAAAGACCCTTGGGTGTAGAAGGTCATGCCTGTGAGATCAGATTCTATTACATCTAAGGCACCCACAAGTAAATTAAACCACAAAACCAAATTAGTGTGGATCTCAGACACCATGTTTTAAGCACTACAGCAGAGGGAAAGCAGGAGTAAAACAGAAGCATCAAATATCTATATAAAGATCCCCAATTCAAATGACAGGGTTGATAGTGCCAATTTTCACAGAACTGCAGGAATTACAGCCTAGCCACTGATGACCTTCAAGTGAAGAAATACTTTATGATCCATATACACTAAAGTTCACCAATTCACATGGCTGATGCAAAAACGTGCCTCCAATAGGCAGAATTAAGACCACAGGGCTGATGTGAAATAAAATCACTCATCTGTGAAGGTTTTTATTTTAGCTTCTCCTGCCCTTTGTTGGACCATTTGATTGTCATCTTAAAACTTTAAAGCTTTATTGAAGAGTTTTTACCACTGCTATAGGAATATTCATGGCACTAGTCTCTTATCCTGTCAAAAGCAGTATTTATATACATGACAATATAAAACTGTTGTAACAAGGGAAAATGTCACAGATTTATAAGGGATCAAGTTTACAAGGCAGCAGGCTGGTGTGCATGTTTCACCCCATGAGCCCTCTGATCAAAGAGCTAGGATTAAAAGCAGAGAAGTCTGTCCTTCACAGTTTTTGGATAAAGTGACACTTGGTCTTGGAATGCAGTTAAACTCCTCCACTCTCTTTTCACTCTAAGGATGCTGCTGAACCCAGGATGAAGGCGTAACTCTCAAGTGCTGCTCTGTTTCCTTGTAACTTCACAAATTCTAGTGTGCCATCAATTGAAATCACAAACCTTTCCAAAGTTTGGGGAATGAGAGAAGTATAATTTGGTTTGTTAAATAAGTATTCATATTCATAGCATCCCATAAAAAGCAGCATATATAATCCCTCTACTCCTCTTCCAAGAATGAAGATAACACAGACAATGTATTATAGAGAGAAAGAAACACATTTCACTGAATTCAGAATTCTGTCTAGAAATGCTATTTTACTGCAGGAGTTCTAAACTAGATGACTTGAAACATCATTTGGAACTGGGAATTCATCAAGTCAGTAAAATAATGAAAACATTTATGGAGAGACGGGGAAGAGAGAAGACTCACTGAATATATGTATGAATGAAGTAAAATAAGATTCAATGGAGAAACTAAAATTGTGATTGTCCTTTAAAATTAATTGTAGAATATTTATAATCCTAGGATACTACAATAGGTATACAATAAATACATTTTGATAGGCTGTGCATTGCTTAAAACAAGTATCAAAATAAATTTTTTCCTTTTAATTTCATTTTGGAAACATTTGCTGGGCCCCTCTTATAAGCCAGTCAAGTGGGAACTAGGGATCAGGTATTGAGTTGAGGTCCTAGGGAGTTTTACTTTTGGGGAAGCCTCCTGGCCTCACCCGACAGATACCATTTTGGAAAGTTACAAATTAATTTTGTAAGTCAAATTATACTATCCCATTGATAGTTTACTCATATTTATATTAATTCCATTGATTTTTAAATTGGGCACTGTCCCCTAAAGGTTAGAGTTTAGAATGTAATAAAAACTTTGAGGATCAGTAATCTTCAAAGTATTCTGTAACTACAGAAGCTTTATTTAAAGTAAAGATAATGTGGAACACTGGAATGCAAACAGACGAATGCAGAGTGGTTTCCGCTAAAGGAGAGCCCCAAATCTCAATCCCCATCAGCCTTGAATCCCCTAATACTCCAGGGAATAGGGTTTGAAAATCACTGCTAGAGTTCAATTCATTCATTCTGCAAATAAGCCAATGAGGAGATGGCCCCAGAAAGAGGTCAAGTTTTGGAGTTGTGATAGCAAATGGGGCAGATGAGCCTGTATCTTGGCTTTTTCAGTTATGACCCATGTAGCTTTGAGAGGTCCCTTTCTCTGATGCTTCTGTTGCTTCATCTATGAAGGTGATACAACAGTTTACCCCACCCCTCAAGGCCGCTGAAGTGAAAGTGCTTGAAAAATGTATAAACCTATTCAAAAAGCAAATTGCTACATCCGCTGGAAGCGAAGCCCAGCGACCTAAGTCACAGACAGACAGGTGACCTGTCCAGGGCTCCAGATAAGGCAGAAGGTGATGCACAGCACTGGTTTCCTTGGCACCACTATATGATAAACAACCTGAGGAGGAATCCTTGGCTGGCATCTGTAGCAAATTCTTTTGTTCAGAGAAACCTTCAGAAAATGACTAACGTGCTGAAAACACATGGCTTCGAAATAGTAGGAAAATATTTACCTCCAAAGTCTGTGAAGCACCTGGAACCTAAAGCACACTGGACACTTGGCAAGACTGTTTAGAGGGACATACCTGCAACCAGACGGTGTGAGCTCAAATCTAGCCCCACGATCACATGCTATGTCTCATCAACTACCTGTCGTGAGAATGGAGATGATGCACTAAAGGGCTGAAATGCACAGTGAATGCCAAGCAAAGTACCAGCTCTACCATCTTCAACGTGTGCAATATCACATAAGTCAGGCATGACAGTACGGAGCTATTAGTCCATTAACATCCCTTTGTCTACTGAGAAATATACCCCACTGAAATGGACTCGTAAAGCATCACCATCCATCACTCACAAGTGAGGGTACTGGGAACTTTGCAAAGGTAGCAGTTTGTAAAGTATTTTACATAACACAGCAATACTGCACAAATTTACAACAGAAGTGGCACTCTCTGTGGAATGTCTAAAGAAGTGCACAGTGCTCCTACTTATGTGTAAAGCTAAGTGTCAACAAGAGGTGACTTCTTAGTATGAGACATAAGAACACTTCAGATAGCACTTCAAAGTCAGGTTTCAATCGTCTGGAAAATAAGATACTGACTGGATGAAAATGTCCAATAATCATAAAATGGTTTTAAACATAGCTGAATTTAAAATTAATGATACTGTAAACATGTATAATGTGAAGTATTATTAATAAGATATAATAAGAAATCCAAAAATGTTGTAGGTTTGGCACAAAATGTGTTTAAATGATCTCTTAATTTCCTGTTTCTTAACGGTAAAGTCATATATTCATATAATTTTCCTTTATTATACCTAGCATCTTAATCACACACTTAGTGACCAAAGACTGCTAAAAATAAGAGAGAGATGCTCTCAAAGGTTCCAAATGAGGCAACTGACTTCTGTTTAACATTCTTGGAGACCATCTCAGAAGAGCTCGAGATTTGGTTATGAACATGACCACTGTACACAGGTGATGAACACAGCATTAGTTTCATTTTAGCGACATTCACTGGGCCCCTCCTTTAAGCTAGTCAGGTGGGAACCAGGTATCTGGTATTGGGTTGAGGTCCTAAGGAATTTTACTTCAGGGGAAACCTCTTGGCCTTGCCAAACAGAAAACATTTTGGAAAGTTACGAATTAATTTTGTAAGTTAAATCATACTTTCCCATTGATAACTTACTCATGTTTATATTAATTCCATTGATTTTTAAATTGGGCACTGGCCCCTAAAGGCTAGAGCTCCATGTGCAAACGGCCAGTGCTCACAAACCGCAGGGGGAATAAACCACCCTGCAAAAAGGAGAATGCAGCACACTTCATAATAGGGACATCTGTGGAGGGTTTAAAGTAGAGAAAATAGATATCTGGTGGAGAAGAAAGTGAACACAATCTTAAAATGCTGCATAAATCAATGTGCCAGGGGCATTCCAATTCCTTATACTCTCTAAAAATGGATGTGAAACTTTTTCAGGCCCAAGTTCAACACGAACATCTCTCTGCCTCATAGGCCAATGATCAAAATCTTAAATTAAATCTAGAAGTGTATCAGCTTTTTCTTGTTTGTTTGTTTGTTTGTTTGAGACAAAGTCTCATTCTGTCTCCTTGGCTGGAGTGCAGTTGTGAGATCTCGGCTCACTGCAATTTCCATCTTCCAGGCTCAAGCGATTCTCCTGCCTCAGCCTCCTGAGTGACTGGGATTACAGGCACCTGCCACCACACCTGGTTATTTTTTGTATTTTTAGTAGAGATGGGGTTTTACCATGTTGGCCAGGCTGGTCTTGAACTCCTGACCTCAGGTGATCTTCCTGCCCAGAACTCTCAAAGTGCTGGGATTACAGGTGTGAGCCACCAAACCCTGCTAAAAGTGTCAGCTTTTCAGTTGATTAAAGGAAGGGGGCATGACTCCCCCCCAAAAGTAACTTTTCCCCTCACCAGTACAGCACCAAATGTTGAACTACAAATACAAGTAGGAGAGTAAATGAAAATGAAGCCTGTTTTTTTTCCTGTTTTTGATGCCAACTGCCAGGTTCAGAGAGTGATGTGTCAGTCCCTACTCTGACTGCCCTAGCATCCCATGCCTCGGGGTAGCCACTCTAACACACCCTTAAAACAGTGTCCTGAGAAAAGTCCTAGGAGGTGCAGGGTGCAAGCTACTCCTTGTACTATGCTTAGAATCCAGTGCCACTCAGTGGGGACATTTACCATCATTTTCTTCGTAATGATCCATGAAATCCCTGCTGGCACCTGATAGCAGCCTCTAGAGATATAATCCCCATAAATACATAAAGAGTGAAGCTTCACAACCCATTCTATCTGGGGCTGGAAAGTTTAAGGTATACATGGTTGTAAGTTTTCCAATGAAAAATCATATTTAAAACATGGAGATTCGAGTCCACTGCTGGAAGGAAGGAAAACAGAGAGAATCTTATAGAACCACGTAAATTAGGAATGAAATTAAAATAGGAAAGTCTGACACTACTTATACGCCAACTGTCACTAGAATGATGCTTGAAAATATTATAGCTCATCTTCTCTTTACCAAGTGCACACCAACCATACCTTCAGCTGACTCCTTTTTTTCTCCTCTACTTCATATAATTCAGATGGCAGCCAGCAAGGTCTTGGTCATGAGCACACTTCGGGACCCCCCTGCCTCAGGAAAGACAGCCCTGTAACTTCTGAAGATACACAGAACAGACCACTAGTACGGTGAACTAATTTGAACCAAAGAGTCGAATACACACATTTCCGTGGTGGATTCTCTCATAGGCCATATATCCGGGCCATCCAGGAGTTAGCTTCTTCTACGTACCCAGAGCTTTGGTTCTGCCTAAAATGCATCATTTTCTTTGATCTCCTCACGTTTTCTTCACTTCCGACTCCAACACTACTAGTTACCATTCTTCTTAGAATGATTTTTCAAATATAGAGTTTTTATCACTTTACAAGAATGAGAATGTCAGCGTCTCAAGATGGGAAAGGTTCTTAATCCCCATTTCACCCCTGGGCAAACTAGACACTGGATAATTTTTAATGGAACAATGAATGACGAATGAATTAACATAGGGAGCATGAAGCCCAGGGGAGGCGTGGATGGCAGGAGTGGCCTCATTCTATATTCTTCATTGGCCCTGGAGCATGGGCTTTTAGGGTACCAGTTCCCCAAAACAGCGGAATTAACACAATTAGTGAACTTGGAGACAATCACAAATCACTGAATCTCTGAATGTTGAATCTGTGAGTCCACAGGGAACAATCAATTTGAGAAAAAAAATGAACAAATAAACGATGAAATCTGAATTCTAGAAACAAAACCATATTTTAAATGCTGTTGAGGAGACCAAATTAAAGGAGCCTTTGGATAAAGCTAATTATGACTTGATTATTCCTTACTTTGACTAGTTTGACTAGTTTGAAGTGCAAGTTCTTATAATTCTGCACCATAATGTTCAACTACAACTAACCAAAAATAACCCAATTTCTTGTTTCTTTTCCTTTTTTTTTTTTGTTTCTGACTTCGTTTTTTCCTTTCTTTCTCCAGCAATAGACTGTGTCTTCCTCTTTCAGTGAAATAACGCTTCGGGCCCTGCTAAGCCCCTATGCTGCTGTGTCTTATATCTGAAGATGCTGCTGTCAGAGCTTGTGAGAGGCAGTGACCAAAAAGACAGATGAGCAATGTACAGTGACTTTCCTTCAAATGCATAAAATCCCTTCAGTCTATTAAATTCCAAAAACATCTCCTTTAATTTTCTTTTCTTTTTTTTTTTTTTTGGGACAGAGTCTTGCTCTATCACTCAGACTGGAACACAGTGGCATGATCATAGCTCACTGCAGCCACAAACTCCTAGGCTCAAGTGATCCTCTCACTTCAGCCTCCCAAGTGGCTAGGACCACAGGTGCAGGCCACCATGCTCATAGAAACAAAATGGGAGATGGGGGTCTCACACCTACCAGTAGTAGATATGTTATCCAGGCTGATCTCGACCTCCTGGGCTCAACTTATCCTCCCACCTCAGCCTCCTGAAGCACAGGGATTGCGATTACATGTATGAGCCACTGTGCCCAGCCCCACAAACAATTCTTTATCCTTTGTAGTTTGCTAGATTCTGTGCTCTATTCTATAGATTCAGAGTTAAAACGTAATTCTTACCCCCAACTTGCTTATAGTCTATTAGAGAGAGGCAGAAAAATTTTACTGTAACTTAAATCAGATTTTCACAAGTGCCTTTAATGTACTCATAGACTAAAACACGTACATGACTATGTGCTCACAATCACTAGGAACTCTGAAGACACGGAAGGTAAATAATGAATAAATGGCGATTTCAGGATAAGAAGCCCACATGGGAGGGAGAATCTGAAGTAGGTCTTGGCAGTTGAGACTGAGCTCCTCCTTCTTCCCGCTGTCAGTGGGGCCGCGTTGCCTTCTAGAGGAGATGCAGTTATGTTCCCCTAGATGGTTTGTCTCTACATGCCCATTAAGACATCACTTTACTATGGGCAGTTAAGAACCAACAATAGCTTTCCACTCTGTGTTGTTGATGAAAATTTTTATTTTCACAAAGGCTTCCTGGGTGAGAAAATCACTTTATTCCTCTTCAGGAAGCAAATAGGTCCATAGAACAGCGCTGATGCTGCAAAGCCACGTACAATCTCCTCTAGGATTTCAACCCCATCCCATGTGCTCGCAGCTCCTTTTCTAGGTAAACGGGGAAGTAGTGTAGATTGTTTAGTGTGTTCTGACAGTCATTGTCACTTCTTTGTACTTCTTTGAGTCTTTACATTTCCTCCTGCTACATTTTAAAGCATTTTTATAGTGTGTAGTTTGGCCTAATAAAGCACTTTCATGGCAAAAAAAAAAAAAAAAGTTGGGAGGGTAAGGCTTGTTTATTCAACGCCTCGAGCATCTGAGATCCTAGGTTCTTTAATGAAGGCAAAATTTTAAAAAAATTGATCATACAATTTAAGAGATAACACATAAACCCTCAGAGACAGCAAAGAATAATTCCAAGACTACTTATAAATAAATGTACATGGTATACATTAAATTGTGAAGAAATTAGTTGCATGAATTATGAATTTGTTGAATGAATAAATGGCAAAAAATCTTAGACTCTGATAAAAAAAAATCTTTTTTCTTTTAAAGGAAAAAGTAACTTTTGAAACGGGCATTAAAGGAACTCTTGGACTTTACGAGAGTGGAATTGATAAGGGATTTTGGGCAAGAAGCAGCCCATAAGCTCTGAGAGGCCAGGTATATAGAGAATATGAGTAGAATAACAGACACTGACTTTTGAGTAAGTGGAAGAGCCCAGATGAGAGGTGGCTTTGGAATTTAAATTGGCAGACAGGTAATTGGGAGAAACAAGGTTTCAGAGCAGGGAAGTAACAGGATGAAACTAGCATTTGTAAAATAATTTTTTGGCTGGGCGTAGTGGCTCACACCTATAATCCCAGCAATTTGGGAGGCTGAGGAAGGCGGATCACTTGAGGTTAGGAGTTCGAGACCAGCCTGGCTAATATGGTGAAAACTCATCTTTACCAAAAATATAAAAATTAGCTGGGCGTGGTAGCACATGTCTGTAATCCTAGCTACTAGGGAGGATGAGGCAGGAGAATGACTTGAAACTGGGAGGCAGAGGTTGCAGTAAGTCAAGATTGCACCACTGCACTCCAGCCTGGGCAACAGAGCCAGACTCTGTCCCAAAAAATAAAAACAAAAACTTTCTGCCTCCTACATGGACTGGCATGGGAGCAGAAACTAGAGGCAGGAGACCAGCATACGGCTAAGTCGGTAATGGGGTTGTGTGGTGATGAAGAGGGGCTGTGCTGAGGCATGAGCCCTCGAGGAGGAGTCAGCAGGGCGCGGTACCCAAACAGGCAGGCGTGGTAAGGGACAGTCACTTGGGAGGCTTCTTCACAAAGGAAGGGTCTCCACTGACTGTCATGGTGAGTGAAAGCTGTCTCTTTTTGACCAAGGGTGATGTGGAGCTTGTTTTTAAATGTATCATAGAGAACTAGACCCATAGGACTCAAGTAAAGGTAAAACATACACATTTCAGGGTGATGAGGGGCCAGTGCTCTGTGAAGCTCTGCCTTAAGATCACACGAGGAGAGGGCAGCATCGTTCCCCTGGTGAATAGGAGGAATTTCCCGAAGAAATGCAGATTAGAAACATATTCAGGATTTTGGTTGCATTTTTTAACCAGAATTAAATATTTAGCATTCTTTTATCCTATGCTATGGGAGAGAGAGCCCTGGGTGGAGCGCATACTCCAGTGCTCACCAAACACAGGGTCCTGGCAAGCATCACATTTCTCTGAATTTCTGAGTACTCAAAATGCATGAATGCTCCCTCCATCCACACCTAGAGATGGTAGCACATGAATTACAGGTTGAAAATAAAGTGAGAAGGTCTGGAAAGTCTAGTTTTCTCCCGGCACAACTACAATCGCTGTTTAAATCTTCTCTGTTTCACCTGTGTCTGCTTAAGTCTCTTTCCCTCTTTATACGACCTTTTTGGTCTCTTCCCTACTCTAATTGATTGAAGATTTTCATGGTTTCTGTAGATTGTTCTAATATTTCACCAGACATTTGTATTTCCTTGTAATCTTTCAATTCTACCTTCCCCATTGTCCAACTTCCCTCAACCAACTTTCCTGTTGCATGTATGACCCTGATATTGTAAAGAAATGACCTGGTGTGCAAGGTCTGCTTAGCGGTTTTGATAGAAGAACCTTGGGTAAACTTGGGCTTTATACCCAGTGTGTGTCTAACCACATGGTTGCCCTCTGGTCTGGTTTAGCCTCTGATTCTCATATTACACATATCCCATATCTACATATTGAAGATTCTATAATATCTACATATTGAAGATTCTAATGCTTCTCTGAAGGGCAAGCACAGACTGCATAAATGCCTCCAGCACAGAGCCAGAGGGCAGTCCTTCCATAGTCCATGGGCGTAATTGCGGCCCATCCTTCCTTTCTATTGATTGTTGCAAGAAAACCAGTGACCACTTTTATAATTACATAACTTCTATTATAACAGCCATTAATAAACAACTATGGGGGTAGTAATACAGAATTTCTCTTTCATTTGATTTAAAATATTTATATACTTCAAATTATTTTTTTTTTAAGATAGGGTCCTAGCTCTGTCACTTAGGCTAGAGTGCAGTGACATGATCATAGCTCACGGCAGCCTGAAACTCCTGGCATCAGGCAATCCTCCCACCTCAGCCTCCTATGCAGCTGGAACTACAGGCGCATGCCACAATAGCTGGCTAATCTTTTACACTTGATCTTAGCCAAAAGCCCAAGAAGTGATAATACCTGGCTAATTTTTTAAAAAAAATTGTAGGGACAGGGTTTCACTATGTTGTTCAGGCTGGTCTTGACCTCTTGGTCTTAAGCGATCTTCCCAACTCAGCCTCCTAAAGTGTTAGGATTACAAGCGTAAGCCACCAATACCCTGCTGTAATTTGACAATTTAAATTGCAATCAATAATTTTTTGAACTTCATAATAAATGCGTGTTAAATCCTCAAAAATAGAATTATACTTTCTTTCTGAGTATGAGGGAGACAATCCCTATATCTATCCTTACAGAAGCATATACAATTTTTGTGAATAAGGAAAATAAAACATCTAAAATCCCTGCTACTTTTCCCAGAGAATGCCCTTTCCTCTTCCTCTTTTTAAAAAAGCAGCAAGCAAGCCTGGCTCCCAGCACAGTGGGTCTCACTGCCGTGCCAGCTCTCCTGGTTCCTGAGGAGACCTTGCTCAAGGTCAGCTGAGCTGGCCTCAGAGGAGCCACACCTGACTGTACTACTGGAATCTGAGCTCTGAGTCATTCTCTTGGCAAACAGCTGATCTGGGGAGAGGCAAAAGTCAGGGGTGCTGGCATGAGAGGATGATATGAGTCATGGACGAGGTACAAACCTCTCATTCTGGAGGACCAGCTTTAGGAAACACCGAGTTGGAAAAAAAGGTGTCGGAAAAACCAGCCTGCACTTTTGGTCAGGCCTATTTATCATACAAAATAAATGTGCGAGGGTTGTTTTTACTCCGAGCAATTTCTCAAGCATCTAGCACGCACCATGTTAAAAAGGCAAAAATCTGGAGGGAAGTTCTGGAAAACAAAACTTTCAAGGAGAAACTGACTTTTATCAATTACGTAAGTTTGAATAAGATAACATAAAAACAAAGGAAGCCTTCAAGCTTATTTCCTGAAATTGTAATCACATGCGTAATGCACAGAAATTGGTGTTTGTGTATTCCTTTAAAAATGATTTACATATATACATTATTCAGGATGTTTCATGTTCTATGATGAAAAACTCAAAAAAGTTTGACCAAAAGAACATTACAGTATCATTTTATTTCGTGACTTCAGTTGCCTTTTAGTTTCCTTAAAGAAGGAGCCATGTTTAAAAAGACCAGTGTGTTCTCTAAAAACAAAATAATCTAGTAATCTTAAACTCATATACTGAGAGTAGTGAAAATACAATGGTGGTAATAATGCATACGTATTCATAAGGCTGCTTATCTGTAATTTAAGAATCTAAGAAAGAAAAATGTTCTAATGAACCTTAAATGCAATAATAACTTGAAAGTTAAAAATATTTGGATATGGATAAGAAACAAATTACATTCTTAAAGCACTTTAAAAAGTGTTTCAATCTATTTATGGGAAAGCTGATAAAAACGCAAAGTAACTTACACTCATTGACTTAAGGTTATTTAAGAATTAGGTATTGGGGCTAGGATTTATGCCTGCAAACCAGGTGACACTGTGTTGGTGAGTCACCTGGCTGAGTTCTTTCTAACCTTCCTTGCCTAGGTAAATAATAGTATTGGTAAAGCTCAAGCCAATTACTTTATGCCTATGAAGGTAACTGACTGCCTTCTCTGGATGGTTTACGTTGATGGGGAGAGGGGTCTGCCCCTTCTTGCATGCCTAGGCTACGTCAGGCATCAACATTGCTCTGTCTTGTTACCTCCCCTACACCCCCACTGCTTTGCTCTTCTTCTTACTTGGCATATGAGAAACTGAGGCTCACAGAAGTAAAGCAAACCATCCCAGTCCCTCCAAATGGATTACTAAGCAGGCGAGCTGAGATGATGGCCAGGCCTACTCTGCAGCTCTTCCCTGGCCACTAGCACTGCAAACTCAACTGCCATCAGCAACCATCCTGGTGAGCAGAACATCTTGCAGCCATGAATGAAAGAGGCGGGGTGTTGGGATCACAAGAGGGACCAACATGTCCTGCTTTGCTCTGACTTCCCAGTTCTAGCACTGAAAGTCCCATGTCCCAGGAAACCCCTCAGTCATGGGCAAACCAGGATGGCAGAGTTCCTTAGAATGTTGCAGAATGAAAAACATGGGCCTACTAGAAGGCATTCCCTACTAAGTCCACCTGCACTTGGGTGCAGTTCTACAACCTCAGCTCCACAAGTGCTGGTGATGGCAGATGCAAAGTTCCTTCCAGCCAACAGGAGCCCAGGCTTTCATATTAGAGCTTCTTACATCTGAGATAAGAAGATAAGTAAGATGGCGATAAGAGTGAGAGACTTTAGGGTACAGCACTGAGGGGTACTGTTGGCTTTCTCTTTAATTCCTGTTTCTACAGATTGCAGAATTCTGCCTGGCACAGGCTGATTCTTATTTGTCGGCCTAAGTTTGATTTAAAGGTTCTAGAAGAGCGATCACATCACCGAACAATATCCTGCATAATGCAATAATAATAAATTACAAAATGTATGGCTTACTATATAAGCAAGGGTACATTACAAATCGATGCTAGAAAGGAAGCTGGAGGAAGCTTGAGGAAGGCTGTCAATCAAATCGAAGCATGGGGCCACTCAGAATGTGGAAACAGAGGCTGAGGCTCTGTTCTCCCAAGGGTTGCTCTTTACACTCCTAAACTCACTGTGGACATGAGGTAACTGGAGACTGTCTTTATTTTCCTAAACATTTCTAACCTCCTCATTTGGTGGTATTAAGCTCTCAGTCCCTCCATAAAAGAGGGAACCATCTGTACTTTGACCACCGTTCTCCACTTCCTCAGCTCCTTCCTGGAAGATTGTCTGACTGTAGGAAGAGACCTGGAAAAAATGTTTCCAGACTCTCCATCAGCTGTGGGGACCAGAAAGGAGTCCCGGGAGTGGTGTGGATGTGGAGAAAAGCACCCTGCCATTCCCAGGCCTGCTGGCTGGCCATTCTCCAAAGACGCTCTACCCCCTCAGTCTCAGTTCCTGGACTGGAATTTAAGTTCTTCTCTTTCAACCCTGCCTCTATTAAGGGGCCAGCTTGTAAAGATTTCTCCTAGTCACCCACTCCCAGTGCCCTTGCTGCTGACCCTGCACCACCATCTCATTCCCCAAGCACAGACAGTGAGCTTCTGGCCAGGCCAGGTGGCTCATGCCTGTAAATTCAACACTTTGCAAGGGTGAGGTGGGAGGACTGCTTGAGGCCAGGAGTTAATACCAGCCTGGGCAACATAGTGAGACCCCATCTCTACAAAAAAAATTTAAAAACTGAGCCAGGCATGGTGGTGCACACTCATAGCCCTACTCAGGAGGCTGAGGCAGCAGGATCACTTGACCCCAGGAATTCAAGGCTGCAATGAGCAAGGATCACACCACTGCCCTCCAGCCAGAGCAACAGAGCAAAACTCCATTTCTGAAAAAAAATAAAAAATTTTTAAAAACACAGAGGACTTATAAATTCCTGGGAGACTACCCAATAAATAGCACACAGCATTTAACAAACTAACAACTAGCAGATACGTAGAAGGTGTATCATGAAACCCCCTGGAAAGGCAAATGGCCATCACTGATACTTTGGTCCTGGCAAGGACCTCAAAGGTGGGACTTTCTTTTCTTTTTGCCCAACAGCAAAATATCTGAAACCTCAGCTTCTTTGTCTTAGTGCAATAATGACACAGGTTTTCATAGAGAATCAATACTTTCTTCTCAGAATGGATCAAAGCAAAGCAATATGCTTACCTGAAAGGTGAATGAGTATTTTATGGATGGTAGGCTGAGGTCACAGGAACGCTGTCCTTTCTTAAAATGCTCTCTGCAGCAGGAAATTGCTAAAATCAAAGGAAGAAAATATTGCTATTGCTTTTTAATTTGATAAAAAATAGGCAGGCTATTAAATATCTTTAGCTATAGCCAATGGTAATTCTTTTAAAAATTAGTCAATATAGGCCGGGCGCTGTGGTTCACGCCTGTAATCCCAGCACTTTGAGAGGCCAAGGCGGGCAGATCACTTGAGACCAGGAGTTGGAGACCAGTCTGCCCAACATGGTGAAACCCTGTCTCTACAAAAAGACTCCCAAGAAACAAAAATTAGTTAAGCGTAGTGGTGCTGCTCGAGAGGCTGAGGCATGAAAATCACTTGAACTTGGGAGGTGGAGATTTCAGTGAGCTGAGATTGTGCCACTGCACTCCAGCTTGGGTGACAGAGAGAGATTCTGTCTCAAAAATAATAAAAATAGGCCGGACACAGTGGCTCACACCAATCCCAGCACTTTGGGAGGCTGAGGCGGGTGGATCACAAGGTCAGGAGTTGGAGACCAGCCTGTCCAACATGGTGAAAACCTATCTTTACTAAACAAAAATACAAAAGTTAGCCTGACGTGGTGGCTCACGCCTGTAATCCCAGCTACTCAGGAGGCTGAGGCAGGAGAATTGCTTGAACCCAGAAGATGGAGGTTGCAGTGGGCCAAGATTGCACCCCTATACTCTAGCCTGGGTGACAGAGACAGACTCAGTCTCAAATAAATAAATAAATAAATAAAAATTGGTCAAAATATTTTTTTAAACGGTAGTAAACATGGCAGTACACCAATATACATTAGTTTTTACAACTTCATTTGGAAACTGTTTTGTTCACTTCAACTATTGTTTCTTTTTTAAAGGAGACATTTTTCCATAGATAGCAATCATGAACATCAAGTTGTGATGAGTCGCATAAATAACCTTTTATATGACATCATATTTTATTTCCAGGACTGTGAAAGAGTGTTACAGTTTCAAGGGGCCTCAGAGCCCCTGGTACACACTCCCCATCTGCAGAACCGGAAACAGAGGCCCACTCAAGGTGAGGGGCTCCGTAGCACCACTCAGCTGTCTAGGGCAGAGCTCGTGATTGCCACAGGAGCACTCTTCATCTGCACTGCAGCACCCCCATGCCAGGAATCATTAATTCTCCCATTCATTCAACAGGTACTGACTGAACACTTTCTATGGACCAAGTACTGTTCAAGGCTCTGGAGGTTTAAGATGAAAACTCTCTCACCTCATGGAGTTCACATTCCAGAAGGGGGAAACTAAAGAAATAAACAAATACAGTAAATACTATCTCAGAATATCCCACCGAGGTGGCTCCATTAGACTGAAATCCTGCAGGCAGTGGGGGAACAAGTCATGGGCTTTTCGGGGAAGCACATTCCAGGCAGCAGCGGGAGCAGCAGCGCCGCTCTCCTCGCTGTGCAAGGGGCACAGGAGGTCGGTGTGGCTGTGGGTGTAGGGGATTGGTGGACACTGTGTGGCAAAGGATGGGCCCACTGACGGAGAGCAGGTGACATGGACAGGCAAGCTGATGAAGCATTGGAGAATAGCTACTTAAAGGTGGGTAGCAAAGGAGACAGGGGAAAAAACAAACCAGAGACAAAAGAGCAACAGAGAATTGCTTCCTGTCCTGGAGGTCTGCTGGGTCAGAGAGCTACTCTAAGGGGCTACCGTTCAACTCAGGCAGTGGGGTGGGCTACGGAGGGCGGGAAAAGTAAAGGCTGTCCATTTTACAGGGTTTGAAAAAGTAAGTGTGGAAGCCAGACTAGGGTAACACACGACAGAAGTAGGAGGATTTCCTGACTGCAGGATCTATAGAAGTAGAAATGCAAGATCTGTTTCCACGTAGAGATTTGACTCGTGGCAAGATCTAGTGCAATTAGGTCACCCCTAAAGTGGACTTTGCCTACAAATTTGGCAAGATTTAAATTTAAATCCAATTACATGTATTGGAAAAGCAGATGGCTTAAAGGTGAAATTCAAGTGTTATAATCCAGTCTCAAATTTTACAAGCTTGGCTTTAATGAGTACATAGAAGATAAATGACTTTCAGGAGTTCACAGGTAGCCAAGAGCAAACGACAATTCCTGCCAATGCAAACAGTTCCAAAAGTAATCACTAAATTACTTAGAGTATAATAGCAATCAAAGTGTTTGATGATTCATCTAAGATGCATTTCTAAATTCTGGGAGAAAACTTCAATTCCCATGTGATGTAAATCTATTAAAACATATTTCCATGCACCAACCTAGTGTGTATTCTGAGATGAGTTAGCAGGGAGAAGAGAAATGATACTCTACATGTATTAAAGTCAGTATAAAATATGAAAACAGAATATGAAGCCATGCCAGCTCCAACTTATTGTTGAGTTGTGGATGTGATGCCAAGATGGGCAGGAAATAGTAAGTTCTGGATTGAGCACCATCTCTCTTCTCCTGAGAAAGGCCTCCCTGGCACCCCTCACCCCCTTTTTAAAAAACTGGTTGTGGCCAGGCACGGTGGCTCACGCCTATAATCCCAGCACTTTGGGAGGCCGAGGCGGGTGGATCATGAGGTCAAGAGATCGAGAACATCCTGGTCAGCAAAGTGAAACCCCGTCTCTACTTAAAATACAAAAATTAGCTGGGCATGGTGGCGCGCGCCTGTAGTCTCAGCTACTTGGGAGGCTGAGGCAGGAGAATTGCTTGAACCCAGGAGGCGGAGGTTGCGGTGAGCCGAGATCGCGCCATTGCACTCCAGCCTGGGTAACAGGAGCGAAACTCTGTCTCAAAAAAAAAAAAAAAAAAAATACTGGTTGCCTCTACTTGGTATCACCAAGCTATGTCTCTCTGTCTGCCTCTTGTACCCCTATTATTATTAATTTAGCTGCCTTTCTTTCTCAGTCATCACTTCTTACAGGAAGGGACTATGCCTTCTATTTTCTCTCCATAAAGCTTAGCACAGAGCCTAGCACATGGTGACTGTCCATGATCATAGAATACTACAATGAAAAATAACTACACTTAGATGAGAGGCCTAATATCCCTTCACGTATTTTTCCAATCCAGGCAACTTTAACAGGTCAACCCTGAAATATTTATCAATTGCTAATGACAAATCTCTCTCAGGTTTTAGGATTATCACAGATGCCAAGTGACCAGCCACAAATCGACCTACAGATATTACCGTGGAAACTCTTACATGCAGTATCATGCACTACCCATTTCTCTTTCTGCTTCGCAAATATTTTCCAGACCTTGTTCAGCCCAGTTACTTTGCGGCACATCATATTTTTCATGGAATGACTTCAGTTTTTAAACTGGTGATCACTTTTCCTGTTGAGACCTCAGGAGAAGTTAGAAAGTATCCCTTATAGCAGATAATGTTTTAAATTTAAAATATAATATTTATGCTTATGCTGATAGATCTATTGTTGACTGGTCAGAAATGTCATTCTCCCATCAGTAAAGAGCTATGGAATTTTAAGGAGGAAAAAGAACAACATTTTAAAGTGTCCATAAAATTTGTTTTTATTTTCTTGTCACAGAAATATGTAAAGAGTCTCCTTAATGTAGTTTTTAAAAAAGTTAAGATGTGATACATCCAAAGATAAAAGCATATATTTTGGCTACTTTGCAAAAACATAAATAACACTTAATTTAATCCTGTTATAAAAAAGCCCCTTCGGTGTATGTTAAAAGTCCCTTTGGGATATCATAATACTGGTGCATTACGCAGTACACAGATATGTTTATATTTAAATTTTTTAAAAAGTTCCTCCTCCACACCGAAAGTCTTTAAGACCCAGCCCTAGGAATTTGACATCACTTAGAACTACTTCCTACATCCTTCCATGACACACACCTCAACAGGGCTCTTCTGCCCAAAAGGAACTCTAGCCAATGTTTATGTGTGTCCAAGGCTTTGACAGTGGAGGAAACCTTAGAAATTATCTAAGACTAGGATAATTTGGGGAGCATTTCAGGAGATAGACAGACACAGAGAGAGAGATCGATTCGCATCAATTTATCCTTCCCAAAACGAGTGTCCAAGCCTAACTGTTGATTTGCAGAAAGGTTTTTCTGCACAACCACATAGAAGAGCATAGCAGGCAGAGAGAGGGAGGGAAACAGGAGAGAAGTCTGGACTTCTGGAAAGAGCAAAACCACTCTCACTGAAACTGCGCTCTCCACCACTGGTATGCACCTGTCTGCAATGGGAACAGGCGTGGTTTGCATCAAGGAAGTGGAATGTGAAATAGAACGACTGTTCCCAGGTTCATTTCACAGCACAAGGTGTCTAAAATGCCTGAGAATGCTGCCAGCTGGTTCAAGTCACAAAGACACTGTATTACAAGCAACAGCTATCAAACTTTCTTATTATAGATGATACTCTATTACAATTCATGGCAAACTTTCATAATATTCCTTTTTTTCCTTAAAAAATGCTATTTGGATGCAATTTGCATTGGATAATTTACTACCTGCCAGGATGGACCCAGGAGGGAATGTGGGGTGGGGAGGGAAGCATGGCTGGTAAGTACTCTGAAGTTTCCTCCGTCAAAGAATATACTGAACCCCGTTAACCAGAATATATTTTAGATTATGACAGGTATTTGAACAAATCATTAACACTGCAACATTTGGCTTTTCAGGAGCAGAGAAATAATTCCTGATGGTTTTCAACGATCAGCAAGGCTCTGGTGACAGCAGACGCATGGTGGCTGGCAGCCAGGAGTGTGACCGGTGACTCAATACACAAGTTTTTGTGGACTCGACAGTCTGGTATGGGAAGGACATCAATTTGTAAGTTTGAGGGATAAATAAAAACAAAGGTATTTTTGGTATAAATAGGACACTATGGAGAAGGTACACTGAGAAGGAAAAACTCATGTTGCATTTGTTTGGGATATTTGAACCTCAGCTTTGCCCATTTCAAGATTTTTCTTTTAGAATGTATCATTTTTTTAATCACAGATTGTTTAAGATTATCAATTTTCAGGCAAAAATTAATAGAAATAAAAATGTTGCCAAACAGTAGTCAAAGTAAGTGGTAAGAACCCCACCTTTCTGTGACTTCAGCTCAACTCCTAAGGCAATGTCCCTGCTAAACAAAGCCAAGAGACGAAAATTCCTCTTTCAAGCACAGCTGAATATACACTTTAAATATCTCTGGCAGAACAGAATATATTAACCCTCTATGTATTTAAAAGGCTTAATACAAACTACAAAAGGTAAGACAAAGAAAACCATCCAAAATGAAGGCTGCACACATCTTTGAAGAAACAATAGCACATTACTTCTGCTAAGGCACAGCTTCAACATCAGGAGAGTCACTGCCCTGTCCTAATTAGAGTGTGTTTCACTGAATTCTTCCTGATCACTTATTATTCAGGACAGTCTGGATTCAATGCAAACAAAGTCGACTGGGTCCTGAAACGTACCCACAAAGACACCTAAATTGATGGAACATCGGGCTTTCCAAAACAGAAGCGAGCCTGTAAGCATCACTCCCGAGTATACACATGCACTCTTGAATCCAGGTAAAAACATTATTCCTTGGTTGAATACTGTAAACAGGGTAGCTGTTTGCCAGGCAAGCCTGCGGGAGAATGTATTTTCCTATGGAATGCAGGAGTACCCATGGTATTAACAAAGCAAGATCAGATTAAACAGATGACACGATGAACGTGCTTCATTTCACGCATGGCCGTGTTTTTCATGAGAGATAGACTTAAAGCAATTACCATGAAGTGAGCCTCCTTCACTGACCTCCCACAGCAGCTGGCCGTCCTTAACCGCCGATGCTCCACAACAAAGACGAACGCCTTCACTTGGGCGCCTTATTCCTTCTTCAACGTTACCAGCTGAGCACCTCCACCGTTGCAGGAACACAGTACAGCACCTCTGTATCTATGTCTCTAATGCAGCATAAAGATTACTGTGGAAACCTATCACACGGGCGAGCAGCAACGCCACCAGCCAATGAGGAAAAGGCACATGCGGAATCCAGCACATGCTCTCTGAGACGCAGGCTGTCACCGGCGTTTAGCAGGCTGCTAATCTAATTATAGCTGGTTTGCTAGCACAGAGCCGTTGGAGCAAAGCACAGGAGCAAATTAAATTTTAATAAATTAAACTTCATAGATAAAATCATCTCAATTTCCTGTCATTTTGAGGATTAAGGTGTCACCTCATAAACTCTAAGTGATTTTTAAAGTGTATTCTTATTTTCCTCCAATCTAGAGAAACAAAGAGTGGTTAAATCAATATACAGCACTATTGGCTTACTTAAGCTTATCAGATTCCAGCACTAAGAATAACTAATAAAATCAATACTGTGAAAATAGTAGTGGGGCTATAAAGTCTGAGTCTCACTTTATTTACCCTAATTAACAATTTGCCACATATTTGTCATAAAGTGCTAATTAATCTCTCTTCAATATAGTTGGAAATACAGTGCAAATTTCTATCTACAGTGGAAAAGTACTAATCAAGGTGTCAAAAATCATAACCTTGACTACAGTGATTAATTCGCAGTTACAAGGGACAGAAAAGGATCTCAGAAGTTATTGTAAAAGGAAAAATTAAAGACATTTGGCCACTACACAACTGAATGGCAAACTACTTCTAGAAGCCAAATCCTGTGATACGTGGGTGAAAACACGCGTTCTCACAGCCAGACTGCCTGGGTTAAACTTCTAGATCTGCCACGACCTAGCTCTGTGACCCTGGGCAAGTAACTGCATTTCTGTGTCTAAGACAATGATAGGAGCCACCTCGAAGAGTTACTGTCAATGAGCTGTAAGTGTTTAGCACAGGGCCTGGCACAGGATGGATTCTGGGTTCTATATTAAGCTCTTATGAGTAGTAGTGATCTCAGCCACTCCGCATTCTCTCCCTTTCTTTACAGCATCACAGCACTCAAAGAGTATCTCAATACCTCTCCATCGCACAGTTCTGTCAGAAATACCATTCTGAAGTCATGAAGGCGGAAAAGCTAGTGGTAGGCTTGATTAATCACACAGAACCATTATCGGTATTCACGGTTGTAAGGCAAATTATTTCACCTACTTCTATTTTGATATGTAATAGTCATTACTTGATTCTATAAAACCTATCTTAAAGAAATTTTCAGGAAATTATGGACTTCTAATTATTTTTGTTAATGATATAAATTTCAAAAATGTTTTCTATGGAATATAAATTGGGAAAAGTTTTAATTAGAAGAAGTTGGATTAAATTTAAAATAACAAATTTATGTGAAAAGGGAGAGAAGTCAGACAGCCAAATGCAACTCTGAGTCCTGCAACTTACTTAACTATTCCTTTTCCCTTAAAGTAATTCTTTCTTCTCAATATGTTCTACAGAATTAGCAGTCCTGGGCTGATCTAATCAAATCTGTAAATCTGTTTAATGTTTTGTTTTTTTTTGTAATATTTCCTATAAGTAGGTATATTCTACCAAATTCTAATCCAAAGATACAATGCAAACTCCCCATTTCTGTAGTTTTTTCCTTTTGATTTTGAGCTAAAAAATTTTACAAAAAGTTGACATGCTCAAGAGGCATTATGATTTGCTCTGAGGAACCAAATATTTCGAGGGATTCATGAGTAGCCATGAAGCAGGAATACTGTTGAAGGGGCATTTCAACCTCCAATCTTTGGGTACCACAAACGGTTGGGAAATAAACCAGTGAAAGGAATGACATGGACCATAAACTTCACGGGAAAGCACAGAAACTCATGGTCCATAAATTCAAGAGTGAAAACTTGTGCTGGAATGCAAACACACACGCAAACCCTGGAAAAATATGATGGAGAAAGTTGGCTAAAGAAAGTGAGAGCTATGCGTGCTACCTTGAAGCATCACCCTCCTGAATTACCAGAGTATAATCACCATTATCAGGAGGTAAAAACTCCAAGAGGAATTGGCTTCAGAGATTTGGCCTAAGGCACAGCTCCCTGCAGGCTGCCAGGATACAGGCTAGTAACACTTCGAGGCATTTCTCTAGGAAACATCTAACAGCTTCTGCCTTCCTCTTGATTTAACAGACTGCCAGCTCAAAATAGGCACTTTGAGCTGTTTAATTAATTTGTTTCATGCCTGTTTAGTAGAAGACATTAAACAGACACTTTCTAAAAGAAGAAAGCTACTGTCCTTTCTTAGGTCTTATCTTTCAACACGTTCAGACCCAGTATTTGTTTTGGAACTGAGAAACAGTTCATCGGGGATCTTTCTTATTGCTGCTTGGCTAGGCGGGGGCATATGTTTACAACCCCTGGAATGAGCACTCTGGTCTTTGAACTGCAGTCAACACACTTTTGATTCTGAAAAATCATTTGTTTACTCAGGGAATCATGTTAGGCCCTTACTATGTGTAAGGACTTGTGTTGGACCCTGGAAATACTGCAGGGAATAACGGAGCATTCTGATTCCTAAAGGAGCTTCTGTTGTAACGTGGGAGACACTCATTAAGTGATTAACAAACTAGCAATAAAGATCAGGTAAACTGCAGCTCAGTGCAGGATGCTCGCATGAGAGGGGTGGAGGATCTGCCTAAGGCTGGAGCAGGTTTGCTGGCTTCCTTGGCTGGAGTGTGGGAAGGACCTTCAAGAGCTGTGAAGGTCGTGGAGAGGCCGGCAGGTGGCAGTGGATGGAGGAGGAAGGAGGAGACACAACCACACACACTAGAGGAGGAAGGGTTTTGTTTGGCCCAAGCTTCCTGAGGGCCGGACTGCAGCTTCTCTCCTTCTAGATCTCCTTTGTAGATTCCCACTATCTTCCAAGTCGAGAGCCTCATCTACTCTTCCTAGCTCAGAGAATGAGGACGTGCATTTTACATTTGCTGTACTGGCGAGGAGGAGCAGGCACTACAGAAACTGTCTGCCTCACTGCATGGATTTCCTCTAGTTCTGTTCTCATTCTCTAACCCTGGAGAATGAAAATGAGGCTGTTTCCAGAATTTTCATATAGAATTGTTACAACGGATACAATTTTTTCCCCTTAGAAAAAAGGTAGGGTTCACATATAAAAAAATGATTCTGTTGAAAGTCAGAGCTCTGGGGTAACTTTAGAGAGATCATGATATTCTGGCCGGAAGTACCTTGGTTTCAGTTGTTGGTCAAACACCATCTTAAGGAGAGGGGTCTTGGAGAGCTGATTCTGCTCTGACGAGCAACACTGGGGCCTGAGAAGGAGGCCGGACCGCATGTCAGGCCATCGTGGCTGATGTTCCTCCCGTATAGCTGGGAGAAGCCCCGGACCTCACTCTGCTCCCCCACCTCTGCCAGGCACAGGCAGGAAGGACCAGCAGTTGAGCTGTGGTCCAGCAGAAGCCCTGGACCCCAGTCCACATAAAGAGTAGAGGGCAGCTTGGAGGGCTGAGCGCTGAGCAACATTTCTATCAAGGGACCTCAAGCCACAACATGAAATCACTGCAGGCAGAGCTGGGCAGAGAAGCCAATGATCCGCTCCCCAGTTAATTCAAGCCTGGTCCTAGAAGCCACCAGGGTCACCCCATACTAAGGAAAAGAAAATAATACTCAGGTTGTGAAAGTCTCCTCCTGGCTACCAGGGGTGAGACAACTGGTGGGCAAGAGTCTGGGCAGCTGGTGCCCTTTCCTTCTCTGTTCCTGACACTCAAACTGAAGTCTTTCTTTTTTCGTGAAGAGTGCAGGCACTTATTCAGCTGTGGTGGCCTGGTTGGCCTGGGACAGACTGAAGCTGGCTGCTGGAAGTCACTCCTGCTGCTCTAAAGGTCATGGGCAGCAGCCCTGGCCCCAGCTCCTCCACAGACACTTGGCATACCTGTGCCATAAAGGGGCCTCACTGCCTGAAGAGGCTCCCAGTGGCTCCCCAGTGCCTGTGCATCAGCCCTGAATCCTGAGTGTGACTCAGTTCTCAGGGAGGTCAGCTGCTGAGAGGGACGATAGTGTTGGACAAGGACCTTGCCGGGTGCAAAAGCCCTGAGCAGACTGCATGAATCTTCTCTGCAGGGCTCAGTTTAGAAGCCAGTTGTGCATCTTGGAGTGTCATTTTAAAGCCTAGTTTTTGTTCTCTTCAAATGATCTGCTTTTTATAGTACTGGTGAAGGGGGCGGGGTACTATGAGGCTCAAGAAGGGGTATGAATTAAAGAGGTTACTAGGACTCTCACGCTGGAGCCAGAACCTGGTTCTCATATAGTTCCCTGTCATCATGGCTCCTCCTCCCTGTCCTTATAATGACATTTAACTAGTATTTATTTACTCCTATCATTTGCCAAATACCGTGTTAGATCCAGAAGGACAAGGACCTTCCAATCCAAGGAAGAAGACAGATTCAGCAATGACAATGACAAAACCTAAACAGGGCTTTAAAATTGCAAAGAGAAAGTCACATATAATATCGCTTTGAGAATCCCCAAAATGCTGTTGGGTAGGTATTCTTCTCACTTAGAGATAAGGAAATGGCCCAGGGTGGTTGGTTACAAGACTTGCTCAGCAACTCCACACTCAATTCATTCCTAACATCCAATTCATTCCTACACACGAAAATTATTAATAATCACCCCATAGACATAGTAACAGGATATGATTAATCTAATATATAATAAAGCCATAATGATGATATATTACAACCTAATAATATTAGGTATTATAAGTAGATAATATTGTTTAATAAGAGCTATGAATTCTGTTGCAGAAGTCATCCTAAGACTTTAGCTTCCCTTCTGTTCTCAAATTGTACCATGTTTTTGGATGTTAACAGAAATCCTCCAGGTTATGAAAGTGTTTACTTCATTGTTCATCCCTGTACTACCTAAAGGACCCAGGATTCTTTTTATACGGACCATGGGATAATTCCTATAAAATTTCAAGTTACAATACATGGGCAAATATCCTAAATTTCAGTTTTGTCTTCCTAAGCGAAATGCCTACCATTTCAGTTACATGAAGGTTCTGATAATTTGAAATAGTCCTGTTGAGTCCCACCACCAGCCCTTTAATGCATCTCTGTACTTATTGTTCAAAATCAAGGCATATAATCTTGCATGGGTAATGTATGCTGCTGTTTTTAAAGAAAGATTCATGAAAGAATTTCAAGTATGCATGCGGTGAATGTTTATAATTATGTTTCAACATAGTCACTTTGAAAGATTAGACTTTTATCCAAACAAATATGTAAGCCAAGATCATCATTTGCTATGAAATTCCTTTAGGGTCTTTCTGAAACTTTTAAAATTAGTAGAGGCCAAAGGATAGCTGTCTTGATAAGAGTCGTATAAAAATTTTGGAGGTTATATCTTAAATGACATTCCTAGGGAGAAATTATCTTCTTAGAAAAATATCACCATATATGTCTCTCCTTCTATGCCATTTATTACATTTTATCACAATCCAGCTACTTTCTAGCTGGTAATCTTTTGTAAACTACTTAACTTTTCTATGCTTCAATTTTCTCATCTGGAACATTTGGAGGAGGACGTTGTGTGGATTAAATGAGTTAATGTATACATAAAGCATTTAGGGAGTGCATAGCACTTAGTAAACATCATCTAAAGTCTCCTCACTTGGGTCATGGCAAAATTAAAACATCCAGGCCAAAGGATAGATAATACTAGAAAAACTGACATCCTCTCCAAGAGAGGAGATAGTATAAATACATAACCCTCAAGCCCTGAGCACAACCCAGATAAAAACTGTTATACTGTTAAGAATTTATTAATAATATCTAGAAATTCTGGAACTTAACTAAGCACAACTTTTTCCATGAGGTAATTTGGAATAACTTATTGAAAATTTAAAAAATGTGTATACCTTTACCCTGGCCATTTCATTTTGGAAATATCATTATAAGGAAATAGTTGGGATCACATACCCCAAAAATGAAATAATTGACGATATATTCAAAAATATTAGAGAAAGGCATTTACCACAATATCCTTTTGATATGATTTGGGTCTCTGTCTCCACTTGAATCCCATGTCAAATTGTAATCGCCAGTGTTGGAGGTGAGGCCTGACGGGAGGTGATTTGATCCTGGAGGTAGAGTTCGCAAGAATGGTTCAGTGCCATCACCCTTGGTACTATATAGTGAGTGAGTTCTCACAAGATATGGTTGTTTAAAAATGTGTGTCACCTTCCCCCTCTCTTCCTCCTTCACCAGCCATGTAAGACATGCCTGCTTCCCTTGCCTTCTGCCATGATTCAAAGTTTCCTGAGGTTTCCCCAACCATGCTTCCTGTACAGCCTGCAGAACCATGATCTAATTAAACCTCTTTTCTTTATAAATTGCCCAATCTCAGGCATTTCTTTATAGCAATGTGAGCACAGACTAATACACCTTTACAGGGCAAAAACAAATTAACAATCTTACCATTTAACAGTAGCCAATTAGTTAAATAAATGATGGCATGTAAATAAAATTAATGGAACATTGTGAAGTTATTAGAAAATCCTATTACAGAAAAATACTTACCAAATAAAAACATAGCTGAATATTAGGTGAGTTACAAATCAGTGTATACAGGTTGAGCATGAAGGTTCCAAAATGCTCCGAAATCAAAAACTTTTTGAGCACCAACATGATGCTCAAATGATATGCTTATTGAAACATTTCAGATTTCGGGTTTTTAGTTAGGGATGCTCAAGTAGTACGTACTCTGCAAATATTACAAAATCTGAAAAAAATCTGAAATTCAAAACACTTCTTGTTTCAAGCATTTCAAATAGTGGATTTACTAGGACTCTAGTTTTGTTAAAGTCACTCTGTGTGTATAAACATATGCTGTATCTCTTTGAATATACACATAGGAAGGGTCTGAGGCAAATGCTACAGCATCAACAGTTTTTATCTCTGCATAGCAGAGAGAGTCAATCTGTCCGGATTGTTTAATTTTTCTACTCTGAAATTACTAACACTGAATATAAATTGTTAACAAAAACTCTGGACTTTTTTTTCCCACTTCCACCCAAGGACAAGGTAAAAGCTACAGGGGGCAAATTTTTCATGAGTGGTCCCTCTGAAGTCTCAGTCTTAGAGATTCTTGTGCCCCGTGCTCTGGTCATCTGATCTGGCCTACTGCCCGTCTACATGGTGCAGCTCAGCTTGTTAACCAGCTAGTAAGTAGCAGCCTCAGCAAACAGGATTTTGATGTGCTAACCATTCCCAGCCATCAGTCAAACCATTAGGCTGGGACCCAAAAGTTCAGCTTGGAATTGTCAGCCAATTTGCTGATTATTATTAGACATTAGGGTAAGCCTCTGTTGGCGCCGGAGCAAGTCATCCTTGCTAAGGAGGGTCTAGATATTTCATTCCTTAGTTATTTGGACAATTCTCTCCTTTTATATAAGGATATTCTTATATACTTGGAAGATATAGCCAGATTTAAATGTCTGGAAAGTAGCCAGTAAGTTTAAGCGATGGGGAAAATGGAAAATAATTTCTTTGGCTGTAAAGTTAGAAACATTAGCATGATTCAAGATTGACAAGAACCTTGGCAAGTTTCTGAAGTTTTATGTATTGTCACCACTATAGTGGGAAACTAATTTAAAATAAGGTAAAGTAAAGCAATCATATTTCAGTGTGTCTGCCTATCCTGACTATATTTTTACTTCTACAGTTCAAAATATCTGTGAATCACAGCCCAGTATCATTAACAGGTAATGGT
Organism: Aotus nancymaae; assembly: GCF_030222135.1. Classification (NCBI taxonomy): domain Eukaryota; kingdom Metazoa; phylum Chordata; class Mammalia; order Primates; family Aotidae; genus Aotus; species Aotus nancymaae. The sequence goes on along the minus strand of NW_026988450.1, from coordinate 9,458,828 downwards.
TCAATGGGTTTGTCATAAGATATTTCCATTTATGTGTGTATATTTTAAAGATAATTTTATTATACCTAGCTATCATTTTTTAAATAGAAATTAATGTGCAAATAGAGTCTGCTTAACAGAAATCTGCCTTAAAGCAAATTGAGCTCTATTCCATCTATACTATTAAGTATGTAATTACCTGTAAAGCTAAGACTTTTCTTCTACTGAAAATAATCACCCCCAATTTCTTTTTAGAAATGTTAAGCCATTCATAAACGATGATTATTTTTCTGTATCTAGATTCCCTATACTTCTCCTATTTTGAATTTACATACAATAATATATGTAGAAATGCTTTTCCATGGTGTTCTTTTATAGCAAGGAAATAATTTTTCATTACATAATATTGCTAAAGGCAGTCGCAGTAACAGGGACCTCTTTCATTTCAAAAGTGTCATTCTCCTGGAGCATTTACCACTGGGTGATTTTAACAGAAAAAATATATTGTGTCTTTCAAGAATGAGGAAGTTATTTGAAGAGAAAGAATCCTTTAAAAATATGAACATCAGAATGGTTTCTAAATAAAGAAGAAAATCTGTGTCACTTATTTAAGGTTCTTTTTCTTTCTTGGGTTAACAATTTATGCTTTATGGACCCAATAAAAAAAAAGTTATTCCTCCAAACATTCCTGGAAGAGTTTGTAAATCCCTGGTGATGTCTGAAAGCTGTTTTTTTGCAGATGTGGGTTCTCTCTATGTAGGACACCTTTGCTAAGCACGGTATCAGTGATCTGGGAGAACTGCACATGGGAAAGGTAAGTTTCACTGCTATTATTACTTTTATCATATGTATGCTATTAGCTCTGAAACTGGAAGTGGCGTGAAGGACATTAATTCACCTTCAAGAAACTTTCTAGGGTCTCTCTTGTACTTTATTTTCAAAGTCAGATTACAAGCTAATTTAAATTTCAAGTATTCTATTTCATTCCTCTTGAATGCCTGCTCATGATCTTTACCAAGACAGTGCTCCCATTCAGGCAAAGCTATTTTAATTCCACTGCAGGCAGGCCTCCTAATGAAAACGAGAGTTTAATTCCTCTTACAGGGGATAGCATATGATGAATGTTTTTTATCATAAAGTTTGAGTCAAGTCTACACAAGTGGTTTGCATACTAAATTATATAGAAGGCTTTTAAAATAATGTCACAGAAATATTCTGTAATAGGAATAAATGGCACAAAGTATCTGACAGATGAGCAGAAAACCATTCCAGGGGTCTAGAGGGCAGCAACAGGAACTGTCCACCTGATAGCTTGATGGTATTTTCAATGTTTTCCAGACTAAAGAAGGCTTTATAATTTTAACCATCTTCTCCCAAAGGATAAGCATGATCATCACATTTATTTCTATTGCTATTGAATAAAAACAATTTGAACATATGATATAAATCAATGCCAGGCTTTAGAAAGATGGTAGCTGGTGTCCTGTTACACTGAGAATATTATACTGTGTGTGCTCAGGGAGGGGGTGCTCTTAGGTAATTTTATTTGGTCTACAATGGGTGCATCTCATCCACACAGAACAGAGTGGATCCTGGCTTCTCTGGGTAAAGAAAGTAGAAAATCATACAGGTCTTGCTCTTTCATCAGTAGTGATGATGGGTAGTCTTGCTGATGAGAACTAATGCTTGAGCTCTCATCCTTGAGAGGCCCTAGGTGACAGAGCCAGGGCCCTGCACTGGTGGGCAAGGGTTTCCTTCATCAAATCCCAACTTGGGATAGGATGAGAGAGGGGAACAGAGAAAATATATCTTTTTTGATTTTTTAATTATCACTTTCCTTAAAATTTCCTTATTTTCAGCAATGAAATTTACAGAGAATTGCTTCCCTGTCATTTTTCTTTTTGCAAAATAATTTCCCTTTTCCCAAAATAAACTGTATGCTATGTGCCTCTGGGGAGGACGTTAGGAAGGAAAAAAAAATACTCCACTGGCAACCAAGAAAAAGCAATACTAAAGCACTGTAACTTAAAGCATTGGTGGGTCTCATTGGTCTCTGTTGTGTGAGATTAATTGGAATTTCAGTTACTCTATCTTCCTTTCTTATTAGTTTTGGGCCATTCTGGAGTCTGTGCTCACTTGTGCCTTCATACATATTTCTTTTCAGCATTATTCTCTGACCTAAATTGCAGTGAAATGAAATGTACTGCACCTAATTTTTCATATCTGAACAAACTGAAGTCATCCAACCGCATAACACATTCCACCTACAAAATTCAATGTCAGAATCGTGCATTAGTGATACTTCACATTTTGTGGAAATATGAGCCATCGTGAGGAATCTAGATGGGTAGGTTGTCTGTGTTCCCAATGATAAGAAATTATCCTCCTCCCCCAGAAGCAAAGCTCAGCTGTTCCACAACGACACTGTAATCCCAACATTTCAGTTAATAAGAACAAACATACCAATAAAAGACAAGAAACAGACTAGAAATAGATCCACATGCATATTATACAATCAATTTTTAACAAAGACACTCAGATAATACGATGAAAAATTTCAAGTATTTTCAATAAATGATTATGAAAGAGTTGGATATCTATTTTAAAAAATTAGTAAACACTGACCCCTACCTCATACCAAAAATATCAATCCGAGGTAGATAACAGATCTAAAAGTTAACTAAAACTATAGATCATCTAGAAACAAACAGGAGGTGGGTAAAAATTCTCTACAGTTGCAAAAATATGAACTGTTATGAAAGAATTAATAAATTGCTCTTTAACAAAAACTAACATGTCTGCTCATCAAATAACACTTAAGAAAATAAAAAGGCAAAAGTTAGATGAAAAAAAATATATCCAACACATACACTTGAAAAATGACTTTTAGCCAGAAAAAAATAACTTCTACAAATCAGTAACAAAAGAACAGCAATCCAACTTAAAAAGGGGGCAAAAGACTTGAACAGACACTTCACAAAGAAACACGAATGATCTGTAAGTATATGAAAAAATACTCAACATCAGTAGCTATCCAGGAAAATGCAAATTAAAGGCATAATGAGACACAATTCCACAGCCACCAGAATCACTAAAAAGAAAAAGACAATACTAAATGTTGGCAATGATGTGAAACAACTGGAACTTCCACAGACTGCTAATGGGAAAGCTTCTTTGACAGTTTCTTATAAAGTTACTCAAACCCTTACGCTATGACCCAGCAATTCCAATCATGGGCATGACCCAAAATCTATAAAAACATATGTCCACAAAAAGACTTATTCAACAATATTTGTAGCAACTTTATTCAAAGTGCACAATTGGAAACAATTCAAATAGCCATTCACAGAAGAACAGATAAACAAATTATGGTATAGCCAGACAATGAAATATTATTCATCATTAAAAGGGAGGATTCCTACTGATACAAGAGGGAGATGAATTTCAAAGACAGCTTACTAAATGAAAGGAACCAGTGCAAAGAGCACTTACTGTAGGTTTCCATTTACTTTAATACAACTAACTCACGATTATGGAATCAGAACAATCATTTCTTCTGGAGGTGGAAAGAGAAAATTGAAAAGTAGCAAGAGAGAATTTGCTGAGATGATGAAAATGTTCTATATGTTTATTAGGGTGATTACCTGAGTGTATATATTTGACAGAATTTGTCAAACTGTACACTTAAGATCAGTAAATTTTACCTCAAAAAACTTTACTGTACAAAACATTACAAATATGGTATTACTATAAAACTTTTAAAATAATTTTATTACTGATTTGATCATTCTAATAAAATTATTTTTCCACTGAACCTTCCAACCTCCCATTTATATGTAGCATATCATCTATATATAAAGAAAAAAAGACTCAAACTCTCATGCATTTATGACAGTTATAGTTTATATATTTCAATGTCATATTGTGCCTTGAGATTATTTTATAAGGACCTTAGAAGAATTCTTCCTATTTATACACAGGCCTTATTTTAAAGTTAATCACTGTTAACACTGACTTAAAACATCTTTCTTTATGTTTTCAACTAATATTTTTGCCTCTTCAGCTTTTATCTTACCAATTTTTCTTTTATTTGTCCCACGTTTGTAATAAAGTCATTTTCTGGAGGAAAGTAATACATATTTTATATGACTATAGTATACATAATTGTCTTTTTTTTTCTTTTTGTCTCTGATATCATTCTCGAACTCACATCTAAGCATTTTGGGGTCAAAGATGGCTTTAAAAATTGTCTTGGGTTTGACTATTCCTTCCTCACTATATGACTTTAAGTCAAATAATTTCATTAAGATCCAGCTCCTTCTTAAATAAAAGTTGTCACTATAGCAATTTCTTAGCTTCAAAAGAGGAGAAAAGGTGTAAGTGATCCCCCTACAACTAATAAGGACATGTATTGTCTGTAGAGAATGTAAAAAATAATAATAAAGCCACATGCAGATAATTCTAAAACGCATCAAGACAAAATATCCCCTCCTCATGGCCCCATGAGGCAAAATGGTCTCAGTGACACTACATAGGACAAGTCAAAGCAATGTAGGTTGGAGGCTACCCCTGTGGAGTACAGGAGGGAGCAAAGTAACACAAGCACCAGGTGAGTCATTTAGCAACAGCCCAGGAATAGCTAACCTTTAATAAACACCTTCCATGCGCCTGGCCCTATGCTAAAAGGCATTAATCATTTAATCCTTGCAACATCTCATGAAGCAGACACTACTGTCACCATTTTACAGTTGAGCAAACTGCTGGAGAGATAACTAACCTTCTCAGGGCTAGCAACTGATAAGAGGTAGAATTGGGAGCACACTGGCAGTGGACCCCAAGATGTGCCTTTGAACCATGAAGCCACATGACTATTTCTGAACTGCATGGCCTTCCTAGGGGCTTAAGAAGGTGACAAAGAAAAGGGTGGAGGATGAGAAAAGGGGAATTCTTGATTTAAAACAGTCTGAGAGAATTTGGATCCTTAAGGTTGGTTCACAGCAGTATAAAACATAAGAAAAATTAAAAGTCATATTCTTTAGGAAAAGTAAACTATAGTCTAATTTCTCAATGTCTAGGAAATACAGAAGGGCAGCCTTACCAAAAACGTTGTGCTCAGCTGCTTAAACATGCCCTGTGTTTGTGCACATGTGAGTGTGCATGTCCATGTCTGGACATTCTCAGGTACTCTACCAACAAGCTCAGTACTTTTTGATCTGTGCTCACAGTGTGTGCTTGAGGGGTCCCAGCCAGGTCACCCTGGAGAACTCGTCTGTCCAGTGCTCTCACCAAGGAGAGTGGTGACTGAGTCCAGTATCAGCAAAGGGGAGCAGAGCCCTCCAGGCAGCCCACGACCAGGGAGCCCAGCTGAGTGTGCTGTTGTGGCAGTGGACTCGCCCCTTGGCCATGGTGTAAATAAATCAAGTGGTAATTAGATTCTGCGGCACTTAACACTATTTCTGTGTTGCCCTCATTTGCCAACTCCAGACAAAAAGAAAGGCAGACCATTTCCACTAAAAACATAGGGCCTCCTCATTTTCAGCCTTGCGTCTCTCCTGAGTCCCCAAAGCACAAGAAGTGATGGAGAGAACATGCACGCAGGGTTCCAGACCCTGTGACTACATCCTGCAGCTACAGCAGGGCTGGAATGGAAAACGCTGAGAGGGGGGCCCACCCTTACCTCACTGGAACATATATCAACAACAAAAAGCCTACAAAAAAACTGAGTATCAGTTCAAATAAACTATGCACCAGTATGATAACGTAACCTACCAGAAAAAAACGCTGAAATTTTCACAGAAACACATGCATATGAACCTGAACAAACTAAGTTCTCACTTGATTTCAATCAAAGCAAATCCAACCTTCACTTTTGGCCATAAACATGTCATGTGGGGTAATTTATAAGGGAGCACTTAGCAAATACATGAATTATGCCTTCATGGAGATTTTAGTTTTAAATGTTATCAGGCTGTATAAAAGTGCAACCTAACGCTCAGTTTTACATAAAATGTCAGTGCTCTCTCTTAGTCTGCCTTTATTATACTATTACATTACCCTTCCTAAGTTAAATAGATTTTAAAAACCTGCAGAAATTGAAATGGCACTAGAAAGCCAAATACTTAGATTATACTTATTTTGAACTACTGGCTGTCTTCTAGATGAACTCATCCTGACAAAGCAAAAAAGCTAAAGTTTATTTATTCCAAAATTATTTAGTGACTGGAAGTTTTTAGTTAAAAAAAAAGTTTTATGTACTAAACTAGGGATTAGTGGACTTTTTCATAAAGAACCCAACAGTAAATATTTTATGTCTTGGAGGACAGTCTCTCATGAACTCTCAACTCTACCACTGTAGTGAAACCAGCCATAGTCAACACATAAACAAATGATCATGGCTGTGTGCCAATAAAACCTTATTTATGCAACAGACAGAGGGTTGGGTTTGGCACACAGGTCATAGTTTGCCAACCCCTGATTTAGACTAGACTAAAACATCATGCAGAATCTCATCTCTAATAAATACTGGAAGCTGAAACTTCAGGGCACAAATATGAAACCCTTTTTCTCCAATTGTACAACTTTTGAAGGAGTCAGTGTTTCCAGTTTCTGCAAATTGTTGATTTTCATTATGAAACATAAGATTTAAGGGTGTTTATCCTTTCTTAAACAGAGCACATTAACAGATGTCAATGCTGATCACAGCTAGAAGTTGTGTGGGTCCCATGTGACTCCGGATGACTAAAGAAAGTGTTCTACCTACAAGATGATGCTTCATTTGACCAGGATTGGTTCTCAATAAGCCCAGTGCCCCTTAGAAGAAAAAAGTCACTTCTGTCACTTAAGAGTTCAATTGATTCACTCAACTTCAAAAGGGCACTGGGGATGCCATGCTTTGAAAAACAAACAAAACAGTAAGAGGAGCAGAGAAAAGCTTGAAGAAAAACATTAATTTGTCTCCAAAGGCTTAAGGAAAATCAATTAAAATGTAATCTGTAGATCAGGAATGGTATCTACTTAAATGCCAAAAAGGAACATAACCCAAAATAGAAACAAACAAACAAAAAAAGACAAAAAAAGATGTGTCAAGGTATAAGAGGAGTAGACCTATTCAAACCTGTTCCAATGCAGTCTGCTAAAACAAGACCCTCAGCACTGCACATCTGCTGGTCAGATCTGAGCAAATGCTCATGGCAGGTCAAGTAGAGAGCTATTCTGGACTTTCAGTCCTGAAAATCAGGGTGCACACAGTGAAACCATGCTGCTCTCTGACCCTGCTGCTAACTCGCCCCGGTGACAAGGTCAGCTCCGCTGCCCTGGGCTAATGTCCTCATTACAGTAGATAAACTACTGAAAACTCAGACTCCCAAAGGTTGCTTCTTGCAGTCCTTTTTGGAACAAATGAGGGTAAGAATACCTATTTCAGTACCCAAAGATATTATATCATGATCTGTGTGAATCTTTTAAAAAATGGTAGCACTTTGGAGAATTATTATCATTTGAAGCAATTCAGTACAGCTGTCTCTAATATCAGGTCAAAAAAAAGAAAAATAAGACTTGAGAAAGTGCTATGAAATAACTGTTAATTTTTCAGATGTATGAGTAAATATGTAACTAGCCCAAAAAAGAAATTTATGAACTTCAGGGATTACTTACATAAAAAATAGATCTATAGGTAGAGATCTTTTGCTTTAGAGAGACATGGGTCTCCCCATTTCCACCATCAACTCTTACAAGCCTCTAAGCTGCAAGCATACTGGCCCCAGTACGCTCAGCAAAGGCAGATTCCCAAGGGCTCCCGAGACTATCCTCTCACCCACTCTCAAATGCTCTGCTCTTGCAGTCTTAATCATGTCTACCCTCATTGACAGTTTATCTTCCTATTTCTGTGTATCTATTTGTTTCAACAGTTACAATGGAAGAAATACAGCAAATTACACCCGGCTAGCCATGGGTCTTCTGTAAATCCCATTTTGAAAAACCACACTAATTCTTTGATAATGAAGTTGAGAACTAGGGAGAAGTACAGAAATAGTCTGTTTGATTTTGTTCAGCTGGGATTGGAAGGAGATGTTCGATTTACATATACCCTCTGAAGGAAGGCTACCACGGGTGTAGACTGTTGCTAGTTGGTGCTAGAATCTTCCCATCAGATGTCATATCTTGTGATTTCGTATCTACCTTCCCACCTCCACTCCCCTCAGGATCTGATTATTAAATTAATTTAGCCTATAGCTGCCTCCTTATACATTTTAAGTTCATAGTGAACTGTAACCTAATTGGATATGTAAATAGACTGTCATTTACTATTGTGTCAATCACTGAGTTTTGGTCAATCATAGGCAGCCACCCAAACCAAGTTCAAGTAAGGCAAATGCTGAACTGTAACTAATCTGGCTATTTCTGCACCTTACTTCGGTTTTCTGTACACCACTTTCCTTTTGCTGTCCATAAATATTCCACCACGTGGTAGCACTGGAGTTCTGAGCCTGTACTGACTGGTACAGAGGCTTCCTAATTTGAGAATCGTTCATTTCTCAAGTAACCTACGTTAAATTCAGATTGTCTAAGATTTCTCTTCTCATTAAAAAGTAATTAAGTATACCAAACACAAACAGAAAAATTTTTTAAGTGAGCTGAAGTTCTAGAAGGGAATAGAAAAACATTTTAAGTTAAGTCAAATATTGAACAAAAGTTTATAATAAAACATAAAAATCATTGGGATAAAATAACTGAAAATATTTTACTGGAGCACCAAGAATGGCTGAAAATCTTTTTCTTGCCTATCTATACTGACTGTCTTAGGGACCTCACGGCTATCGATACCATGAATATGCTAATGACCTCCTCATTCACTTCTCCAGACCATCTTTCCTGAACACCAGATTGGTGTATCCAATGGCCAACTCCACGTCTCCATTGCATGCCATCAGCATCTCAAACGGAGCTCCTGATCTCTCCTAAACCTGTCCCCAACACACTCTTCTCTGCCAGTTAATGGCAGCATCTTTCTTCCTGCTGTGTTGGCCAGAAACTCAGGAGTCAGCATTTCTGTTCCTCTATCACATCACACAGTTGTCATTAAATATTATACTTTCAGTTATCAGTCTTTCCAGAACCTGACCATTTCTCACCACCTGACAGCCAACCCCCTGGCCCAAGCACATCCCTTGCAATCTATGTCTGTAGCTATCTTACCAGTCTCCTGCAGATTCTCTCAAACACGGCGGCTCACTTCTGCAAGATCAGCAAGAGACTCTCTACTGCAGTCAGCTGGTAGAGTTTTATATAATGCAACCTAATCACAGCAGTGAGAGTCTGTCACTCTCACCACACTCTATCAGGTTTATAACCACCCATTGCAAGGGCCATCTTAGAATTCTGCCTACCACGCTCTCTAAAATCACTACCCTATCCCACCCCTGCAATATACATATACATCTATCTCCATCCCTGCTTTGTTTTCCTCTGTAGCACGTTTTACCATTTGAATGCCAAATATGTTATATATTTATCTTATTTATTCTCTGCTTTGATTCACTGAAATATAAGCCTCACAAGGACAGAACTTTCAGTCTCTTTTGTTTCCTGCTATATCCCTAGTCTGCAGAACAGTGCCTGGTTCAAGGTAAGTTATCAATAAATGTTTATTGAATTAGTGTATTATTTACTATGTAAGTTTTTACTTAAAAAAATCAGGATCTCAACATTTCTAATTATACTGCTGAGTTACAGATTTCTATGATCTGTTTCTACTGTCGTTGCATTGCATCAGAACTTTGTTAAGTCACAAGGATGAAATTAAATGTTATCCCTTCCCATGGTAACAAAGCTATACAGTTCTATTTTCATTTCATGTTCCACTGCAAACATGGAAAATTTCAGCCAACTATGTGGTGAGAACTCCACATTGAGTATTTGTAAAGCCAGCATTTTATACTTACATGAAACAGATGTGTTCCCTGTCCACTGCCCAGCCTCACAGATGATTCCTATTTTTTTTTTTAATTCCTGTGTCAAACAGTGGAAGGAAAAGGAAGTAAAAGCCAAACTCCCTTTGAATACTGCCTCTAAGAAAATTAGAATATGTGATGAGGTTAATGATTCAAACAGAGAGAAGTAAGGTATTCAGAAGCAATGAATATCCCATCACCAGAGTAATAAATGTTATAGATCCATTATCCACCTCGTTTAAAAAGATGTTGCTTTTTGCAGGAGGTAGGGGAGAGTGCAAGTCCAAACGCCATAAATGTGAAATACAACTCCATGTAAAAGACACATTTGGTATCCATTCCAACCCATGTGCCTCAGGTTAACAACTTATTTTAGGTGATTTTTAACAGTCCCAAATGGATATACACTTAATACTAATATATATCTATCCCCACTTCTGCTTTATCTCCTTCCATGGTGCTTTTTACCATTTGAAATGCCAAATATGTTATATATTTGCAAGTCCCATACACAAATTGATGATTTACAACGCACCCTGAAAGTCACAAGCACATGGTTTCCTCGAAAAGTAAACAAAGGCTACCCAGGTGCTCACAAGTCCTAACAAGCAGCCTGATTTTCTCTTATACCTTGCTTATACTTCCCCAGTCTTTTTCATTTTCCCAGCACTATTACCATTGATAGTAGCAATTCAAGCAACACAATACATTTCTAAATCTCCCTTATCACTGATAAATGAGTATTCGCTTCTGAATTCCTGGCTGGTTTTTGCTTCTGGCTTCTCTCCTCTTACCATCCACACAGCTTTGAGGTTAATCTGCCCAAAACAGTGATTTTGACAAGTCGCTCCCCTGGTCTTGAACTCAGGGCAGCTCCCTGTGGCCTGGCTTGTCAAGTTCCTAACCTACATCAAGCCCTTAACAAGGGTCAGTTTGGTTTCTATGTTCATTGCAAGCCTGCACACTGCATACCTGACTCCAGTCCTCATCTGGGCACCACTGGCCCGGGAGTGATTGGCTGAAAGAATACAGGTCAATGGATGGAAATCATAAGCATCAAACCCTCAGTCCTACTGACTGTAAATTAAGAACATCTCTGTATGCCAATGGCAGAGCTGCCTCCCTTTCCCATAAAAACATAGTAAGGTTAAACAAGAAGTGAGCTTATAGAGCACAGTCTTCAGCATCTTAAAGTAGAAGCAGTATAAACGTTGGAGTAAATTTGGCGGCATTTTCCAAGCATCTTAACTAACCTTTCTGTGGAGGTGGAATTCAAAGAGGGCCCAGGACTTCACACCCGCTGGTGTATGCCCTGTGCGTAATCCCTGGGATAGTAAATACCATGGATTTGACTCCCATGATTAGCAGGTATGTGGCACAGCGACCTCAAAATAGGGAGATTATCTGGACAGGCCTAGCCTAATTTCATGAGCCCTTTAAAAGAGTTTCCTTTGGCTGGTCACAGAAAAGAATCCAAAGAGATTTGAAGCCTGACAGGAATTTGATGAGGGATCCTGCTGCTGGCTGCGATGTTCCTGAGAAGGCCCACAACCAACAAATGCAACAGGCTTCTAGAAGCTTCTAGAAACTTCAGTCCTCGGCACGCAGCCAGGAAACAGGGATCTCAGCCCTACTGACAACCTGAATGAGCTCAGGAGCAGATTCTTCCCCACGACCTTACTTGAGATGGCTGTCTAGCCAACTCCTCGTGCTGGAGACCCTGACAGAGAACCTGGCTGAGCCACCAAAAACTTGGAGCCTCCAACCTAAGAAATGGGTGCTGTCTGTGGAAATCTGTTATGTAGCAATAAAAAACTGACGTGCTTTCCTCTAAACCTAGTCTCTCTGTCTGTTCAGGCAAAAAATAACAACCTAAAAGTATCTCACAGCACTATCACCTGAACTCACAGGTGTGAAGATGGAACCAACTTGTTAAAAAGAAAGAAAATTATAAGAGGTTGCTGAGGAATATTGTATCCTCCCCACAAGATCATGTCATCTGGGAACAAGCAGAATATACAAATCCATAATGGGAGTGACTATTTTAAAGACTGTCATGCCATCTTTCTCAGAAATGTTAAAATAGAAATCGGTCCTTCCATAATATTTTATTAATGTTATCAATGACAGGAATATCAACAATATAATTTATTTACATTTCTATGAGGTATATTAGGAAAAGTGTTCATCTTTTATTCATCAAAATATTAATTGATTATATGCTGTATACGGGATCCTCTGTAAATGCTTACTGAATAATCCAGGGAATGCTAATAAAAATATGCCATCAATACATTATTACAAGAAAAAGTAAATATTAGAGGATGTTTTTCTCATTGCTTTACTTAAGAGTGAGCATTAACTACTAAAATATAAATATTCTGAAAAATATATACAAATATTCTGCATCTGATTTTGCTTTCATAAGCCATCACGCTGTGATTTCAATTTACAGTCACTCGTTCTACGTCTACTCCATGCTAGGCACTAACAAAACAGGTAAGTCAGATCTTGTTCTGCAGATATTCACAGGCTATTAAGAAAGACAGAAACAGTCTGTTAGGAAATGAAACAAGCAATTTCAATCAGTACAATACTGGTGGTATGTTCAGTCTTTAAGATTCAGCATAGCCAGGGAGTTATATATGTGTGGTGTAACAGTGGCGAGGGGTCAATTAAAATGTCTATCCTCCATCAATCCATCCACTGTGCATCCATCCATCCATCCGCGACTATTACAAGCTAATGCGAAACATCTGACCTAATTAGGGCAGTTCTGACATTTGCTGTGTGCCTAAGGACCCTGAGCAACTACATTTAAAAAAAAAAAAAGAAAAAAGAAAACTAGCTTTTCAAGAAATATTTCTATCCATTGTAACCTGCTTAAATATGAAAGATGGTTGACAGTTTTTAATCTGTTACAATTAGGCTTTCACATCTTTAATACAACAGTTTGAACACCACAAAATTTCACCCATCCATGCAAAGGGAACACTATTTTATGCACTAACTTCTAAAATTCCCCAAATGGAAAGTTATATTAAACAAAGCTTACTCCCCAGAAACATAGTATATGAGAGTTCAGGACTGAAATCAAACACACATAACCTTTCATTCCTGACCCAGCAATCTAAAATGACAAAAATGTATTCTTGAGATGGCAGAGTAATTAAAAAAGAAAATAATCAACATTATAGTTTAAGAAAACACACAGGCACACACAGTATCTATCCTACCAGTTCTGCTGAGAGGAAATGAAAATCTCAGTTGGTATTACTCTACAATGATTTTTCTTAAGTGAGAGACTTCCACACAATAATCCATTTCTTATTTGGCATTTATTTTTAAAAGGATGAGCTATGACTACTCACACAAGCTGTTTTCAAATTCTACCGCTGAAAAATCATTCCTAAAAAAAAATTTCGTAAACTTAATGATCAGATGTTTAACATCTGCTGTGTGCTAAACAAAGTCAGGAATGCAAAACACAGTGCTTGAAATAACAGGCACATAATGAATGCATTGATTGAATGCAGGGAGAAGGTAACATGTGGCCCGAACCTGAAGTAGGTTAGATCTTGGCTGTAGAGATGCAGCTAATATACACATGAAAATTTTAAAATTAAAACTGCATAATATAAAACAATCACAAAACATCCCTGAGAACTATATACTTAGAAATGATTAAGATGGTAAATTTTGTATGATGTTTTTCATCACAACTGGAAAGGAAAGGAGGCCAGGGGAGAGGAAGGGGCAGGATGATCAAGAGAGAAGGACACCAGTACCTTGGAGGAGGGGAGGCAGAAGGGAGAGGAGGGTTGGGGCCTGAGGAAACCCAAATAATGGGAAACTCCCCCACAGAGGCAAGGATGTCAGGAGTCAGAAGGGTAAGGAATTCCAAGAAGTATAATGGTGAGATCAGTACTAATATTCCTTTCTAAAATAAAAAAATCAGCACCACCATAACAGCCCCACCAAATCTGCACTAAAAGTACTTTCAATGCCGTTTTTACCCTCAAAATATGAACAGATAATCTTCCTGAAAATGCAGACACTTCTGAAAGAGGCTAAGTTAGAGAAAAACCACTACAAACTGCTGTTTGCCAAACAATTCACTGATGACTTACTTCTGTAATAATGAACTACACTTAAGCATCCTAGAGCTTCAAGCTGGGTTTAAGGATGACTAAGAAATATTTAGAATCAACACTGAATTTCCTCAGTACATTCATAACCTTCGGATGTGAATCATTAAGCTTTTATGCGAGTAACTGTTCTGGAGAAATTGAAAGATAAAGATGAAGATACTAAAGTTTAAATTAAATCCTATTTTGACATTAAATTTTTTTAAAAAAATTCTCAAACTGGTCTCCAAGCACACTAAGATATCAATATTCATTATGCACATTGAATAGCCCAGAAAAAAAGCTCTCAAGTTTTACAAGAGATCAATTATTTACCAAAACAAGTATAAACTGTACAGATAGAATTCTTCTATTACTATTCCTACTTAATAGGAAATTCCTTCTTCAGATCTTTACTAAGTACCATGACTTGATTGATATAAGTCACGGAGAGAGAGAGAGAGAGAGAGAGAAAGAAAGATGAATTACAATTTGGTGAGGTACAGAGTGTCTCTGGTCAGTTGCTGGAACTGCAGCCCAGATGTGGTTCGTGGATGCCACCGAGGTGATGGGTGGAGACTATGATGCTTCCTTCTACTCTGAAAATTCTGGAGGAAACAAAAATGACAGCTTCCAGGCACAGTCCACATATCTCTATAGTTTATGAAAGCATCCCCTAGTCCCACACCTTACTACAAACATCCTGCCCCAACAGAGACCTCAGAGCAAAGGCTTCAGGTACTTAGTATTTACTTCTTCTCTGCAGACAGGCTGAGATTCCTGGACCAAGGTGTAATAATTATCTAACTATTTGAAATCCTGCAGAATGCTCATGTCACTGCTTCCAAAAAAAGCAGAATATCTCATTCTCATTAAAGAGTCTTCACTGTTTTCATAGGAAAGCTGTCTACTGAGTTTATATTTTCTACATAATCAAATTCACTCCTGGAATACTATTTTCAATATCGTTTGGAAATGCCACCATACCATCACCAAATTCTCTCTTCATAACTCTTCCATCCAACTTTCTTTGCTTTGAAAATGTGTTAACATTATGGCTGTCAACATCAGCTCTAGAAAGCTGCCAAATATAGAACAGGCTCCTCAGCCCAACACATAAAACCTTATTACCCTCTGTCCTATAGTAAAAATTCTCTCCAACATTTGTAAAACCAGCAAACACTGCACATTCAACTGAGCTACAGTCACTACAGCAAAGTGTAACATCACAGAGAATAGCAAGGTCTAGTGTAAGACTGGAGATGTGGTAATTAAAACTGGCTATTATGGCAGCCTGACTTGGCATCAATGACCCTTCTTACAAAATAAGTGAGAGCAGGAGCAGACAACACAAGTTGAAAATTAAGAAATGCTGTTTCACCTAGGGTAAGGGGGATACATTGATTTTCTTCTTAGATACTTGCTCTACGGGTGTTCCAAAGGTTGCCCCAGCAAGGGAGAAATTATATACCTATGTACATGTAAGTGGTACTAAGGCTTTCTCGTTATCTCAGGTTTGCTAATGGATGGGTATGTTGTATTTAATGAAGATTCTTGGTGTACACAGTACTATAGATTAGAAAGGACACAATATTTGGAATCATGAGTCTTGAGTTACATTTGATAGTTAACTCCTGGGCCCCAGACAACCTCTCTGTGCCTTAGTTTCCTCATCTGTGAAATGGGCACTCTTCAGAATGACAAAAACAAAGTACAAAGGATTTCTGAGAAGCCAGGAGTCCTAGAAGACTGAATTACTAACACCTTTAAAGTCCATAGTTGTGTGTTAATATATATAGTAAGGGCTGGTTTTGACAATTTAATTGCATAAAATATAAAAATTCAATTATAACTAATTAGAGCTAATATAATAACGCTAACTTGGCCACCACCATGCTTAATTAATGTCATATTTTATGTTACTGAAATGATTCTTATGTTAACAAAAAGATCACAGTAGAAAAAAAAGTTCACCTCATCAGCAAGGTGATGGTATTGGAACGTGGGGCCCTGGGGAGATGAGTAGGTCAAAAAGGCTGCGTTTCATGAATGGGATCAGTGCCTTTGATCAGGCTCTTAGAAAAGAGCCCTAGAGAGCTGCCTTGTCCCTTCTGCCATGTGAAGCCAGAGAAGGGATCATCTGTGGGGAAGGAGCCCTCACTGTACACCAGCTCTGCTGAGGCCTTGATCTTAAGACTCCTAAACTGTGAGCAATCAATTTCTGTTGTTTGTAAATTACTTAGCCTAAGGTATTTTGTTAGAGCAACCTGAGCAAACTAAGACATTCTCTTTAAAGGAATGTCTGCCTTCTTGTATTAGGATATTAATATAATTTCTTTGTTTTTCATAAGATAAAAATCCTCCTTGGTCTGTGGTCCATACTGCAGTGGTTTTCACAGATGGCTGATGACCTTTGAATTTTAACCAACAGATAAAACTTTAACTGATATAATCAACTACCAAGCATGCCTATCAGATGAAACTTGGGTGGCTAACTGGCCTCAAAGTCACAACATAAAACAAAAATAAGTACAATATAAAAGAAGTCCAAGTCATTGAAAGACAGCACATATAGTAAAGCTGTTCACAGAAACAGACCTATGCCTCATGAGTACACAGAGTGTGCATGCACTCAGATCAGAAAACAGTTCAATCCATTCATTTCGTGACCACTTACGAACAACCACCGGGTGCCAGGCCCTGGGGATAGAGTGGTCAAGAAACAGACAAAACTTCCTGCCCTCAAGATGCTTAAATCCTCATCCTACTATTAATACTGAACTTCCTCACTGAAGAGCGACAACACAGTAGGAAGAGAGAGTGTGGTTATGTGTCGCTTTGCTGACACCCTGCTGCAGCTCTGATGACTGCTGATGCACACAGCACTGCTGTGAGCAGTTAAGGGAATGGAATTTAAGTGTGCTCTAAACCCCACATCAGGCCCCATGCTACCCCTCCTCCCTTAATAAAGGTGGCAATAACCATCATAATTGCAGAGACCTATACCATACCCACTTAGACTGTCGGCTCACAATTAATTCCACTTCACTAATTTTTAAAATAACGCTTGTACAGACTATTAAGCATTGACTTTTACCTAATTAAAGTTGCTTAAAAAGAGAGCTTTTTATTTTAGCCAGTTAACTCATGATTTCCTAAAACTAAAGAGTATAAATGCTACATAACCTATGTAATATTTAATTGATAAAACAGTTTGAGGGCTCTGTTTCACTTCATCCATAAAGTATTCTGCCCTGTCTCATAAAAATTTCCAAGTATTGCCTGATTTTTAACCACAACTGGTACTTCATTAATGAATCCCTGAAGTCTGATGTGTGAGTGAGTTTTGCTGGTTTCAAGCTAAATGACAGCTGAAATATTTCCGTTTGGTTTTTATTTTCTGATTCCATTGTGTCAGTGTCTAATTTGCAAAGTTACAAAGCTGATGATTTTGTTAAGTGTGACATCCACAGTCTGGCTACTAAGGTCCATCTAAATCAGAAATTAGTGAAGGTAACTTACTTTGATTGTTCAGCTGCCACCCTAACAGCTTCTTTATTTCCCTGATAGCTGCTGCTTTTGTATGGATATTTTAATATACAGACATTTTCTACATAATTTATTTTTATTTTTTCATTCGTACATTTTTAATGGAAAGGTAGCTTTGAGGCATTGAGGTAAGCTTATAAAGCATGAACTATTATCAGAGGTATATTAGTGTTCTGCACGTTCCTGAACGTTATCTAAATAAAGATGTCAGGCAGCTTTTGAAGGGCTACACATACAGTTGCATAGGCTGCACACTGCACAATCTCAGGGGCGTCATGACCATGGTAGTCTATGTAAGTGGTACCTCTAGGATTGCACATGATTCACTTGTATGAGTATATGCAGTGCCTCTGAGAACACATGTATCTAGGTATGAACCAATGCTGCTCTAGAAAGTAATGCACAAGTAGCACAGATGAGGTGCTTTTTTCAAGCCCCCCAAAACACATCTAAGCCCAGAAAAATGGTATTCATATTCATTGGTTCAAATATCTCCCATAATAGGGGAAATGTGTATTCACACGGTCAAATCAATTCAAATAAATAAGGGAGCTATGTATTACATTTTGTGAATACAGTACAGTATAGCAGTCAAGAGAAGGGAATTCTAGAATCAGTCTGATTGGATGCAAGTACCTCCTTCACCACTTATTAGCCTGTGTGACCCTGATCAAATTATTTCATCTCTTTAGGCCTCAGTCTCTTCATCTATAAAATGGCATAAGAACACAACCTACCTCAGAGCTGCTATGAGGATTAAATGAGGTAATACATGTAAAATAGCTAAAACAGTGCCTGGCAATAGCAAACTGTGTAAGTGTTTGGATTTTGTATTGGTTACATTAGGTAAGAAATAAAAATAAAAAAATAAAAGCAGAAAGAGATCAGGTCAGGAGTTTAAGAATTAGTGGTGTATTCCAGATTAAAAATGAAAGCTCTTGACCAACAGGGAAGTTTTCAGGAGACCAACCTGTTTTACAACTCAAGTTTCTGACAGTTAAAATCCCTGACTTGAAGTAATCATTAGGTCTGAAAAGCAAACTCACATGCACTGAGTGTTTCCACTATTGATGCGGCTGTCCTCACAGGGCACCAGGCTGGTGCATCGCAGCCTTCAGCGCCTCAGCTGACATTTACTGGCCACCTCTCCTCACAGGTAGGGACATATCTAGGGGACAAACAACTCCAGTTTACCTAATCAGCTGCCAATAAAACTTCAAATCCTACAAGGGAATAACTGTCCGAAGGCTCATGTGGCTTGCCCTGGTGAGGTGTTTGCTGCTTTCATTCATGTTCTTTAAATATCAGCTAATCCCTGGTACATTGCACTCCCACCTTGGAAAATCATCTCATTCACTGCAGTGCAAACAGGCCCTGTTCCTGGTGCTGTGAGAGAGAAGGAAGTGTTACAAAGATGAAAGCACCATGCAAAGTTTCCCAGGCTTGAGGGAGCCAGGCCTATTCCCACAGTGTGAAGTGGGACAGCTAGAAACCAGAAAAATTCCCAGCATGTTAACTTGCAGATGCATTTTATCTATTTCAATTCTTATGCAAACATCCCAGAAAAGCTGATAACCAGCTTTGATGTGGATTACAGTTTTAGATAGTAGAAAACTCAACATATACGAGAAACATATTTTTAAAGAGAATTAAATATATGCAACATTCAAGCTCCACTTACACCTACATCTAGCAATTCTAGAAAAGCACAATCCTACTCATAAAATGCTGGCACACAATGGTGCACACATTATCTAACTGTACCAAAATGTCCCAGAGTACCTCTCGCAACCAATCACCTAACTAGTTCTCTCGGAAGAAATAAGATGGGGAGATCCCACTGGGAAAAACTGAAGTTTGTAACACAAAAAAGCTCCAAGTTAATTAGAGGTCTGACTAAACTAGGAATAGATATGTTGTGTAAAAGAATCTCTGCAAAAGCAGCCAAAAGACAAATGGGTCCCCTAATTTCATCTCTGCATGATGCTGACATTCCACTCACAATTCTCATTACTGGTGGGCTGCACCAGAAAATCAGGAAGAGGCGCCCAAACCCTGTAACTCAACAACTTAATAAAAACGCATATGTTCTATTTTTAAATTAATCAACATCTGTGATTTTAGAATTTCTTCATCTTAAAGGCAATTAGTAACATACACTGGATCACATGTGTAGAATCTAAAAAGATGGAATAGGAGCTTTCAGTCCAATAACAGTACTTGTTGTAATTTTCTGCCTGATTATAATAGTCAAATAAAAAATTCTATGTCTTATGAAAAAGAGAAATCAAAATCTATTTGATTCAGCCTTTTCATGGTAAGCAGGAGGAAACTGAGGTTTGGAGAGTTTATACACTGTACCCAAGGCTGTAATATCCCACTAAGAACTAACTGAAGCTAGACCCCTGCTTATTTCATCTAAGAAAAATCAGAGTGCAAGGATATAATTTCAGTTCTTAGCACTGCTTCCTGACTGACAACGGAATTCAGCTGTCTGTCAACCATCTGGTAGTTAAGTGATTACTGAGTCCTACAGCTGAAATTCAGGGACTAGAAATACATGTACCAGTTTAGGGAAAGTCTTACTTGGCAGATGGTTAAGTGTTGATGACCCCCATTTTTCCTCCACCAATCAGTGCAATGCAAGGCATCAATGTCACAAGTTGGTGACAGCTGATTACCATGAATTTTACCATGAGTGAGTGAATTTTACCATGCAGGGTTGGGCCGTTACTTCCCTACCCAGCAACAAGACTCCCCCATGGGTTACGGTTTCCATTGACTGTGGCACGCTCCACATAGGCAGCAGCTGTAGAATAACAACAAATCAAACTTTTGGGGGTCAGGGAGACAGAATCAGCAAAGAACATTTGCTGACACGTTGGCTAAAATATCACCAGCAATTCATTAGTGAGGAGCACTGATGGTACACAGTCATGACAAGATGTTTCAGATGCAGATAGAAGGGTAACGTAGAAGAGTGGGAACTATCATCACATTTTAGATTAAAAGAGTGGTCCTATTTCTTGCTGGATTGAACACTTCCACTTATGTTCACTCCCCTCACCTGGGTATGTTAGTGGGGTGTGCACGGGCAATTAAGATTTTCCCATTTCTAAACCTCTGCTTTTAAAAAAGTGTACATTTGTCACTACCATTTATTTTAGCTATAAACCATGATATGCTAACTTAAGGATAGTAGAGGAAGAAGAGAGATCATAAGTGGACATTTTCAATCTCATTAAAAACTGATTTTTTTTAAAAAAAAGCTGATCCTGCTTTGCTGTAATTCACTTTCCACTTACCTTAATGTAAGTCTCTAGATTTTCAAATCAAAATACAATTTTAATGTTCATAATATAATTGTTAGCAAAAAAAGGAGAATGGTGCTTTTAAAATTGTATTGGAAACAGGTACTATTTCCTAAAATGTGAATGCATCCATTCTGGGTGGAAGCATTCTGTTCTAGGTGGTGCCGCCCGGGTTAGGGTTTTCTCTCCCTCCAGCTGTAATCTAGGCGGAGAGGCCCTGGTGTGCCTGGTCTCTATGTGTGCCTGTGATGCTGACACGATGACAGTGCAGTACCCACAAGCCAACGCCTGGGAGAGCAGCCACTGCGTGCACCTGGCACGTGCTCACTGGGCTACAGAAACAGTTTCTCTTCATAAGCGTATTTCGGGTATTGGTAAAATGAAACGCTTAGAGGAAAGCAAACTGCTTCTGTGTGCTATATGTTCAATAAATAAACTCACATAATGTAAATGCATCCACTTTGGGGAGAGAATTATTTGTGCCCAAATATCAAGTAAGGAAAGGTAAATATTTTGCAGGGAAAAAAAAAAAAACAAAAAGGGTTCACTCAAAAAGAGCTGAGGTGGGTACAGTATGTCGAAGAGGGGCTGACCAATTCCAGCACTGTGGAAGTCAGAGATCGGAGGATCGCTTGAGGTCAGGTGTTTGAAATCAGCCTGGGCAACACAGTGAGAGGCTGTCTCTACAAACAAAAAATTTAAATTTTTTGTTTTTTATTTAAATTTAAAATTTTAAAGAATTTTTAAAAATTTTAAAGATTTAAAAATTTATTTAAAAAAAAATAAATTTTAAAACTTTATAAATTAGAGACCACACTATCTCTGCAGGCATGGTGGCACATGCCTGTAGTCCCAGCTACTTGGGAAGCTGAGGTGGGATTGCTCACATCCAAGAATTCAAGGTTACTAACGTGAGCTATGATCACATCACTGCACTCCAGTCTGAGCAAGAGAGTGAGAGCCTGTCTCTAATATGTGTGTGCGTGTGCACACGTGTGCATGTATAAATATATGTAAGAGCTGACCTTCATAGGTGGAGGCTAACCTCACTCTGTGTGACTCAAACCACCACTGTCAGGGGGCAGATCTGAAATTCGGCTCTGAAATTTCTGCTGTACTTCCCAATGTCCCATAGATAGGAGTGGCTCCTAACACAGCCTACTCAACAGACATAACTTCTTAAAGGACTATTTTTAAAATCGTGAGAAGAGTACTAGTGAGTGAAATCTCAACACGATATAAACTCAATGGGATCCCACAATTATGAGACTGTTTCTACGCGGATGGTGAGAAGTTCAAAAGCAAAGAGTAAAAAAATGGAGCTGGAGACAAAGGCCTTCTTGGCCCCTGAAACTGGCCTGTGGTGCTTCAGGGTGGACTCGCCCGCCTCAGCCAACCAGCAAGGAGCCAAACAGGGACTGGACACATTGCGGCTACTCTGCAGGAAACGAGTTTCCTCTTCCAGTCAAATTAAGGCTGATCTAAGAGTGCTCCCTGCATTTTTAGCATAACCCAAACCTAGGAGGTTCTGAGAATGACGATGACTCTGGGCTCAGCAGGGCCAGCAAGGAGGGGCCCTGTGAGTGCCAGCCCAGGCTGGGCCCCGGCGACCTGACCCCAGAGAAAAGCCCTCATAGCCTCTATCTCAAGCTGATATGCTTTCCTCAGCTCCTTTAGGGAATTCTGTCAAAAACACAAATCTTGTTGGCTCAGCTAAATGCTAAATTTAAAGAAATACGGGATCAGCTAACAACTCTAGTGGGTTAACTATGTGCTTCTCAATCAAGAGCCATGTCTTTCCGGCACCACACAGCAGATGCCCTGAATACATTTGTTAAGTGAACCAATGAATGAGCAAACACAAACACACAGCTGTTTAGGAAATTCCTGAATGCCAAGCTCTTCTCTGGGTTCGGGATGAAGTGGATCTGAAGGGTGGGTATAGAAAGCTGATCACTTTTAAGATAATTTGATGCAATTGTTACTTTTCAGATATATATTTTTTTCTTTTTCTGAGACAGACTTTCACTCACTCTGTCACCCTGGGTGGAGTGCAGTGGTGTGATCTCAGCTCTCTGCAATCTTTGACTCCCAGGTTCAAGCTATTCTCCTGCCTCAGCCTCCAAAGTAGCTGGGATTACAGGCCTGTGCCCCTACACTTTTGTATTTTTAGTAGAGGGGTGTCACCATGTTGGCCAAGCTGGTCTTGAACTCCTGACTTCAAGTGATCTGGCTCACCTTGGCCTCCCAAACTGCTGGGATTACAAGTACTTTTCATAGATATTTTAATTATATGAAGAATAGCTATACTAAGAATATCTTTGCTGTATTCCTACAACTATTTACATGAAGGCAACTGTGAAATGATCTCCATTTTCTCCTCTGTCAAATCAAGGCGTTAAAATTAAATATGCAACATCTCTGTCTTCAATACTCCAGGATTTCATATGCAAAATACAACACAGCTCTGAGCAAAGAGAACAGTCATTAATGGTCCCAGGGCTGATGGTGAGGAGTGAATGGCAGAGTAAGCAGTGCCAGATATTTAATTTTTAAGTAAAAAGAGGCTACCACAAATTTCTATGTCATCAGCAATCAGTCAGGGACAGGACTGCATGCTTTTTCAATAGGTGCAATTATCCTCCTAGTGGTACCTTTTGAAGATTAAAGAAACAAAAATTGGGTGAGCTACTAAGCAGAACAATCTAGAATTCATTTGGTCCAATACATCTTGCATTTCAAACCCAGACAGTCCCTGCTTGTGTCACACTTTGGTGATGCCTATCTGTTCAGCTGAGAGACTCCAAACAAAGAAAATAGCCTCAGAGATGAAAGGCTAACTGCAGTGGGGGAAGGAAAAAGTGAAAATCAAGATAGCCAGGTATGACGGCCCCAGGCAACCAGAGAAAGTGAGAAAGTAACCAATTCTGTTTTACAATTCTAATCAAGTTAGGAAACAAGTCAGAAAACATTGCCAAGACTGTACTCACTGAAAAGAGATGCCACTAAAAAAATTAAACAGATTGTGAACAGTACTCTTCTTGAAAAAAGGATTTCATCATCATGACTGATGTATGCAACCTAAACTGGAAAACTTTTTTTTAAAGAGACAGCTTCTCACTCTGTCGCTCAGGCTGGAGTGCAGTGGCTCTATCAGCTCACTAACTCCGGGTGTTATCAGCTCACTAACTCCTGGGCAGCCTCTAACTCCTAGGCTTAAGCAATCCTCCTACCTCAGCTTACTGAGCAGCTAAGGCTACAGGCATGCACCCCACACCAGGATAATTTTTAACTTTTTTTTTGTGGAGAGTGAGTCTCACTATGTTGCCAGGCTGGTCTCAAACTCCTGGTCTCAAGCAATCCTCCGAGGTTGGCCTCCCAAAGTATTGAGAGTACGGGCTTGAGCCACCATTCTAAGCCCCAAATTGGAGAACATTTTAACTAAAAAACAAAAAACAAAACCAAAAAACAAAAAACTTCCTTTTAGAAAGAAGGCAAGTAAAAATTATATATTAATATATAAAACCTCAAATCACTAAAAGTACTGTTTTTTTAAAAGATAATCCTATGTAACAATAAGAATTCATTTACCATAGATAGTAGGTTTGTAGAAGATTGATCAGCTTAGATTATAGACCATGTTAAAAAAATTTAACATACTCGTACCTTAATGGCATTAATACATGAAAGGTCTATCAATAGTACTTTGATGTTTTCAAAACATCTGAAAAACCAAAACATGCCATCAGATGTTTTTCCCCTTTACTCAAACAGTGAAACAAGGTAAACAATAATAATAATAAGATTATGATTAGGTGTCAATCAGGGAAACTCATTCCAGGAAAATCTAAGTTTATACTACCAAAATTCACAAAACCATTACACTCTTGTACTTGGAGAAGAAAAATCCAAATTCTTAGCATCTGAAAAGGCTGAAGAACTGTATACTGCTACATATTAAAATACACTCATGCTTAAGGGATTTGCTCTTTGATGGTACTCAGGACAGATCAATACCAAAAGCAAATAAGGAAGCAAACTCAATTAGAGTTGCAATAAAAAATCAAATCACACCTCTGGGAGGTGTGTGTGTGTGTGCACATGTGTTTGCATGTGCATAGTGTAAGCAGAGTGGGAGTTCTCACTAATCTATCCCATTCAGAGAAATAACTTCACTATTTTTTGGTTTTCAGAAACTTTCACTTGGCATGACTACAGATTTTGAGAGGTAGCTGTATTATTCCTACCAGCTTAATCTCATGACAAATCCTAACCTGTGGGCAACCATGAAAGAAGGCAAATTTACTTTAAAAAGACAGTGTTTTTTAAGACTGCTGATGTCTACTGTTGGAAAGAAAAACATTTAGCAAGTTCAGTTTTAGATTTCTACCATGAGGAATGAGTTATTATCAAGTAAGATAATAAATCTTGATTTCATACAGAATATAAAACTTCCGGCTGAGCCTGGATATCTCCTGTGAAATGCAAACAGACTAGTTGAAATTCAGGCATAATACTGTTCTCTGCCAGAATATAGTGATGTTAATAGAGACAGAATGTTTTCATCTCAGATTAGCTGAGATGTAGCAAAGGACACTGATAAAACCACTCTAAGAGGTGGACTTAAGTCAGCATGAGAGGTGTGCCACCATGGATTCTGAAAGAGGGGCTGCCTACTCCTTCCCGTGGTGTGTAACCCTTGTAAGTGTCTACAGGAATACAAGTCACAAATGCAGAAACAGCAAGCGTAGTGGCATTATTGCTTCTTATCAGGACCTCCTCCATAGAGGCCTGGGCTACTCCATAGGGAATGCTGGGAGAACAAGGACACATGGTCCTTGTACAAGGTCAATCTCATAAGGAGGAAGGGTGGGGAGTGGTAAGGAAAGGAGTGGGGAGGGGCAAGTAGGGAAGGAGGGCAGAAGGAAAGAAGAGAGAGGTGACTTCAGCCCATCCTCATCCTAAACTTAGCAAAGAACAAAGAACTAGTATCATATCACTGCATTCAAATGCACGTTACTCCCACTACAATGTTTTTCTTTATAGTTTAAACTGTACTGCTAAAGGCAAATTTGAAAAGTCATCATATTCTCAGTGTTCTAACAAATGAGTTTTCACATCTTCAATTCCTTTGCTGCATTTTTAATTCAGTTCCCATCTGTACTGAGCATGTTCAATGCCAGGCCTGGGTGCTAAGATAACAGGACAGGTCTCTATGACGGGAGAGCTCAGATACATTCACTTTTTTTCTTTTTTTTTTTAATTTGTATTTTTTTATTTTTTGAGAAGGAGTTTCACTTTTGTTGCCCAGGCTGGAGTGTGGTTCAAGCAATTCTCCTGCTTCAGCCTCCGCCTCCCGAATAGCTGGGATTACAGGCATGCACCACCACACCCAGCTAATTTTGTAATTTTAGTAGAGACGAGGTTTCTCCATGTTGGTCAGGCTGGTCTCAAACTCACAACATCAGGTGATCCACCTGCCTTGGCCTCCCAAAGTGCTGGGATTACAGGAGCGAGCCACCGTGCCTGGCCCCAGATACATTCACTTTCTAAGGTGACTTATAGTAAATTATGTCATTATGTAACTCTTTTCTTTAAAAGACACTTTTAAGCCAAGTAATATCATTAGTTTCAAGTGTACAAAAAGCAAACAGATGAAACAAATGGTAAGAAAATTCTCTAATACACCAAGGATTCAAATGTGCCTGGTTCAAAGTAGAGGAAAACGAAAGCCAACATTTATTAAATACTTCTCATTTAACTTAGGTATGATATAAGAGGGTCAAACGTTATCAGATTTCAATTTGCTTCCTTTAATAGTTTCATGACAACCATATAATCTAGGTGAGCATTCTCCAGTATACTTTGCATTTAAGGATGATGGAAACAAAATGGTCTAATGAGAGAACAAAATCATTACTACTATCTTTATTCTTAAGTTAACTTCTAAATTTCATAAAAATCCAAGAATATACCGCCTTTTATATTCAATAAGTAGCCCCTAATAAGAATAAAATGATTTTTGGACACGTAACTCTTGACTATTCACTCTAGTAGTCAGTCATAACCAAAGCCTTTATGAATGAACCTTTGTGACCAAAGTTCAGACAGTGACTTAAACTAATGATGAGATTACTGACCTTGCAGCCATTCTTCTCTACTACTGTTAGATATTCCCCCACACTCTGGTCACAATGCCTGTCCCATTCTGAACACATTTGCTGATAGTGCTATTTTTACTTTACCATTATCACAGAGGGCTCTCAGTTACAGAGTATGCGTTATGTGCCCAGCACAGTGTATTTACATACACCACCTCATCTAATGCCTATGGCAACCCTCATAAATAGGTATTAGCTCCATTCTGCAGAAGATTACAGTACATAAGCTAGTAACATACTTTAAACACTTCTCAAGTGCCAGCCCATGTAGCAACTCACATTCCTCGCAACAATCCTATGATCTGGCCACTACTGTGATTCTGCTTTGATGGATGAAGAGCTGGCACATCGAGTAAACGGCTTTCCCAGGGCTGTACATATTGCACATGGCAGAGTCCGGGTCCTGACCCAGGTCCTTCTAACATTAAAGCCCACACTCTTACCCTCAGCACTGAGGAATATGGCTCTCCAGGACCACTTTCTGTCACCAGACATGAGAAGAATTGAAACAATGGACAGGAAGGGAGTCAGGGCTGGTTTGGGCAGAGCCAGACCCTCCAACCCAGAAGTCAGCTGATAAATCTAGCTGAAACACTCCCACGTCCAAGTTTTCCTGAAGGAACTCACTGTAAGAAAACAGAAGCCTTGCTTCAAAGCTGGCAACTCAATGATACCTGGAGCACGAGACCCAAATGACAGGGTTTCTGAGTGCCCAGGGCACTAGGCATTCCAGGATAACAAGCCTTGCTCTAGACAGATGCTTCATGTCCATTCAGTGGTCATCTGTCCCTTAGTTACTGCAGCCCACTGTGTCCCTCGGCCATAGTAGGCTCTGGACTACTGATGTTGATACTCAGACCTCTTGGTTACTCAGGCCTGTCTCAGGAGGGACTGCTGGAATTTATGGCAAAATTGTTTTTGGACACAGTGGTGGGTATCCAGTGATGGGGGAGGGGTTCAAGTCCAAGGGCGTGTGGGGAGGTTAACAAAGGCTCCCAGGGGAAGCTAGTAGGAGGGCCGAGTCTGGGACCTGGGGCAATGATCTGGCATCCCAGGAGGGAGGCAGGAAGCCAGGGTAAGAGGCGGTCAGCAGGAGGAAGACGTCTGGCAATCAACTGACTTGCAGTTGTCAGCTGAAGGATGGATGGAGACACTGTGAAACGTAAAATTAATTTTTTTACTTTTTAATAATAGCCATTCTGATTGTTGTGAGATGGTACCTTGTTGTGGTTTTAATTTGTATTTCTCTGATGATCAGTGACATTGAGTATTTTTTCATGTTTGTTAGCTGCTTGTATGTCTCCTTTTGAGAAGTGTACAGACACTTCTCATTTGCCCACTTTTTAATGGGGTTATCTGGTTTTTTGCTTGTTGAATCATTTAAGTTCCTTCTGCAGAGGAAAGGGAAGGCTTATACACTGTTGGTGGGAATGTGAATTAGACACTGTGGAAAATAGTTTGGAGACTTCTCAAAGAACTTAGAACTACCATTTGACCCGGCAATCCCATTATTGGGCGTATAACTGAAGGAAAATAAATTGTCCTACCAAAAAGACACATGCATTCATAAATTCATTGCAGCACTTTTCACAATAGTAAAATCACAGAGTTAACCTAGGCGGTCCATCAATGGTGGACTGGATTTAAAAAATGTGATATATACACACCATGGACTACTACCCAGCCATTAAAAATGAAATCACATCCTTTGCAGCAGCATGGACAGAGCTGGAGGCCATTAACCTAAGTGAATTAATGCAGGAACAGAAAACCAAATACAGCATATTCTCACATGTAAGTAGGAGCTAAACACTGAGTACATATGGACACAAAAATGGGAGGGAAATGCACTGGAGATTACTGGGGGGATAACAGGAAAAAAGGCTGAAAACTTATCGATAGGGTACTTTGCTCGCTACCTGGCTGATGGGATCATTTATAACCCAAACCTCAGTATCACACAATATACTCATGTAACAAACCTGTACATGCACCTCCTGAATTTAAAACAACAGCAGAAATTATTTTTTTTCTTTTTTTTTGGAGATGGAGTCTTGCTCTGTCACCTAGGCTGGAGTGCAGTGGCGTGATCTTGGCTCACTGCAACCTCTGCCTCCTGGATTCAAGCGATTCTCCTGCCTCAGTCTCCTGAGTAGCTGGGGCTACAGCTGCCTGCCAGCATGCCTGGATATTTGTGTGTTTTTTTGTATTTTTAGTAGAGATGGGGTTTCACCATGTTAGCCAGGATGGTCTTTATCTCCTGACCTCATGATCTGCCCTCCTCAGCCTCCCAAAGTGCTGGGATTACCGGCATGAGCCACCGCACCTGGCCACAATAGAAATTATTTTTAAAAATGAAATCGATGATGCAAGAGCCACATTGGATTTACACAGAAGTTCTCAGCTTAGGGAGAAGTTCATCACTCCTGCCCACCACCCAAGATAAGAGTGTTCACCCTGTCACATGAGTCCAGGTTCTCTGTGGAACACTGGAACAACTAATGCATTCTTAATGCAATGGGAGGTAAGCACTCTGGGCTACAAACTGACTACAAAACACCATCAAATAAAGCAAGTGCACAGGTGCGCCAGTGGCCCCCAACTCACAGATACCATTATTTATATTAGCAAAGGCCAAGAACAAGAATAAGGCACAATATTTGCTAGAAATTATGAAGTCATCTTTACCCCAATATTTTCATTCATACGGTTAAGGCATTTAATACAGACTGAACATCTGAACATTAGTCTGTGCATGGAGAGGAAAATAATTTAAGCATGTACACCTAAATCTAACCAGTATTTTCTGTGGAAAGTGGCTTTCGAGTAGAAAGTCACATTCTATGCTATCTATCTGTAACATTTATTTGTTTAAATATTTACATTATGTTAATAGTTGAAAAAATATATACCAGGTATCATGTCCAGTGAGAATACTCAGTAGTTGGGGAACAGTACACTGTTTCTGTTTCACTTATTCCCATGAGTGATTATAATTCTAACATCCCAATTGGGGAAATTAAATATACACTGAGTGTTCAGAATTCTCAGAAAAAAAGCCACTGCAAGTAAACACCCAAGCATTTCAGGGCCAGTGGTGATAGTGAAGGTGGGGCAGGTGCTGGGATCAGCCTCTCAGCCAAACCAATGGCAGGGCATCTGCCCTCCACCAGCCGACACAGAAGCTGGGGAGCCAGTTCCACAAGGGTGGTTTTTGCCAATCTCCCCATTCCTGCCAGGGCATGGAAGGTTGGAATAAAGCGTGTGTGCTTAGAACAGTGACCAGCACAGGGTAGAGTCCATAAAAGTTTGCTAAATGAATATACGTAAAGTAAGTGGGGAGGAAGGGAGGGAATAAAGAAAGAAGGAGGGAAGGGAAAGTATTTAAGAATGAAAAAGGTGGGAAAAATTGAGGAATACCTAAATTCTGCTCAACATATAAATGATTATATTTACTTTATAACCAGATTTATACATGATTTTAGTAATAGATTTTTAGTGTAATTACCTTTTATTTCCTTATCAGGACTTACAGAGCCTTGGTAGTTTCTAATTCAAGATGTAGAAAGAACAAGAATGCTGCTCTGAATGTCCAATTTGGAGATTTCTAAAAGGAAAAGATAAAGATTAAAAATTATGCTGGAGAATAAAAGTGATTAAAAGGTGTCGTTCAAAAGAAACTAATTTTCCTTGAATCACAGACATTATGTTTATCTGAGGATAAATTGGATTCAAAGCCTATTTCTAATTCAGCTGTTCCAAGAAACTTTAAGACTGATTCCAAAAGGAAACAAAAATCCCACTATGGGGCCAACTTCATGTATTCAATGGAAGACAAACTAAACGAATGCTTGTGTACTGCCATCAGCCTGGGAACTCTGGCTTTGCACCGCTTCATACTCAACATCCCAGAAAGGACGTGTCAATCCTTCTAGCTCACAGAATCATGTAAGAAATGATGGAGCTTCCTCAAAAACAACTGCAAAACTGGGCGGGAAAACAGGTACATCGTCCCCCAGAAACACTGTTAATGTTTGCAAAGGGAGAAGATACCACAAGACGGGTCCAGCAGCTCGATGTGTCCTCCAAATGCAGTTCAGACCCAAGGTCACAAACAAGCACACATTTCCGCTGGTCTTGGGCTTCTTTTTCCTGGATTGAGGACAGATCTTGATGGCCTCACAGTTCCAAATTTCAAATACAGACTGTTTCATTATCAGGGAAAATTAACATTGACCGGGCCCAGAAACAACATGACTCCTTTTTAGGGGAAAGAAAGAGAGGCTCCTGGAGGAAAGCCGCTTCTGCTGGACATGTTCTGCTTTCTCTGCTCTTGGAGATACTGGGATGAGTCATGAAAGTGATAGTTATCGGGACAGCTGGCAATGCTAAAGAAAATCCTGTGTTGAAAATCTTAACTGTCTTCTTTTCCAGCATCTGCTTTTGTCAGATACCATCAGTCCAAATGACTGTGTCTTTGTTTACTCGAAAGCAGGAGCCAACAGACAGGGAAGGAAGTGTCCTGACTGTAATAGATATCTTCTTTATTGAGATTTACTGTATATTTTGCAGGTTTATGGGAGTAACCAACAGAAAAATATTTTAAGGAGGCACTTGGGACTCCAACAGATAATGGCTAAAAACTACTTCATTAAGATCTATGCCAGTGTCCTCAGCACTATCATCTCCTTTCTGGAGCGACGTGTAATGAATGATACTCTAAACATTTGTTAAGAAGGCTGCAAATCCTGACCTAGATTTTGTATAGCTTCCAAAAAATACAAAGAAAGCCTGAAAATGTCCATTTAAATAACAACTAAGATTGATACTTTCCACTCACTTTTAAAACTTTCAAAAAGCTACTTTCTCCTGTCCCATTACCTAACAAGGTTCAACAAGAACATAAATTAGTATTCGATTAAAATAGAAATATAAACTCCATCTTCCCTGGTTCTTTTTTATTGCTTTAATACCTGAAGTGTAAGGTAGTATTTTATTTGCCTGCTGAAGTATGTGGGATTTCCATAAACTCAAATTAATAAAATCATGTGCTGTTATTATTATGTTAGAGAAATATTGATTTAAAATATGTTTAGGCCAATATTAATTTGATTGTGACACATAATAACAAAGCAAAAGGTTCTGTATTTTAATATTTTACAACCAGTATTTTTTGTCTTAGCCAAAAATTATATCTAAAATCTCTGTTCATTTTTCTCATGATTTTTGCCTTATCCTTCTCACACTTTCAAAAGGGAGAAAATAGTAAAGAACTGAACACTTACTAGAATGAATTCACAGATAGAAAAGTCACTCAATTGGGATTGAGACAGGGAGTAATACCACATATGGAGAAATTCAAGATTGGATTTATCTTCCAAGTTGCCATGTGAAATCAAGACGATCCTAATACAAATAACTCATAGCACAGATGCTTGCAACTTAGGGATGGTATAGTCATCTGCTCCGGTTGACTCATTTCACAGATGAGAAAAAGAAAGCCCAGAGTGGTTAAGTGACCATTTCAAAGTCACAGAGCTAAGCCAACTCCAGATTCAAAGACTTTCTAGGTGTAAATCTAGTGCCCTGTTAGATCATAATGGATCTTTAATTTCTTAAATAACCTCTTAAGAGTTTACAATTTCATCTATTTTAGTGTAAATAAATAAATAAATAATTTCTACACAGCATGATCACATTATGAGTCAACTCAACTTTCAAAGTTATCAAGAGCATACTCTGCCTTCTGCCTCACTGATAAAGGTAGATTAAAATATGAATGCCCAGGGGAAATCTGAAATGAAATTTGGGATATTCTTAGGTTGTCTAACCTAGATAAATCTAATACAAAAATATTATACAGTTTCCCTGTCTTATTCATAGTCATATCATAATCATAGTTTGCTGCAACACATTTTCAAGTAGATTTATAGAATCTCTCAAGCAAAATGTAGGTATTCTATACTCAAAGCTTCCATAAGCAGCTTTGAAAGTAGAATTTCAAAATGATTTCGTATTAGATCTATCAATTCAGACTGAATTTGTATTCACTGAAACCCCAAAACCACTACAGAGCACTTGGGTCACCCGGGTCAGCAGCCTGGTAACAAGTCATGTGTTGACTCCCCCATTATGTACTGCTGCACAGTGCTAGGTGCATGAGAACTGAAAAGTACCAGATGGTGTCCTGCTCACTGTGGGCTGATGACGGAGGTTGCCAAGGAAGGCCTTCAGAGCAGCACTGGAGTTAAGGTTTGCATGGGAATAGAGTGTGACTGTGAGTGTGTCTTTAGAGTAGTTAGTAAATCCACAAGTGGTTTTCCCGGGGAATGTGAACTGACAGATTCCTCGGAAATAAAGAGTATATATGCAAGGAAGCAAGGTAAGATAAGTGAAATCCGGCCATCAGATGACAGAAGAACTCCTCCACGCATGCCCCCAAAAAGCACACGTGCATGTGCATGCACACACAGTCAGAAAACAAAATATCCATTAAGAACACTTTTGTAGAAACTGCAAAAGCAACACTATTTTTTCCTTATGTTTCTTTTTATAAACTCACTAATGATATTAAAACTAAGGCCAAACAACCGTATTAAGAAGGAAAAAAGGACAAGATGTCCTTTTCCAACACATTTCAACAAAGAAAATAAAGAAATGCCAAGTAAACACAGGAAGAGATCTTCAACATAATTAATCTGGGAAATGCAAAATAAAACCTTAATGAGATACCACTACATACCAAATAAGATGGCTAAATTTAAAAAGGCTTGAAAATATCAAGTATTCATAAGGATATGAAACAACATGGATTTTCATACAATGACTGTTGGAAATTCAAAATGTTACAAGTACTTTGAAAAACAATTTGGCAGTTGCTTATAAAGTTAAGCACGTACCATATGACCCAGCAATTCTACTACTAGGTATATACCTAAGAGAAATTTAAACACACAGGTTCTACACAAAGATTTGAACAAGAATGTTCACAGCAGCCTTATTCATAATAACCCCAAACTTGAAAGAATCCAAATGTCCATCAACTGGTAAATGGATAAACAATTTGTGGTGTATCACAGGAGGGAATACTACTAAGTAATAAAAAGGAAACAATTACTGATATGTACAACAATGTAAATGAATTTCAAAAGCATTATACTATGGAAAACAAGCCAAACACAAAAGACTACATGTACAATCCCCAAAATATGAAAATTTTAGAGGAAGGCAAACTAGAGCAATAGAAAGCAGATCAGTGATCGGCAAGGTCAGAGTGTGGGGGAAGCGACTGACTGCAAAGACGCCAGAAAGAACATGCTGGGTGACAGAGATGTTCTATTCAGAACTGCGGTAGTGGGTGCATAACTGACATATTTGTGAAAATACATTAAACCATAAGCTTAAAATCAGTAAATTTAGTTACATATACATTGTAACTCACAAAAGTGCTTTAAAAAACAAAACTCAGTGTCGCCATCTTAGTTTTTTATTTTTATTTTTTAGACAGAGTTTCGCTCTGTCTCCAGGCTGGAGTGCAGTGGCGTGATCTCAGCTCACTGCAACCTCTGTCTCTTGTACGATTCTCCTGCCTCAGCCTCCAGAGAAGCTGGGACTACAGGTGCATGCCACCACTCCCAGCTAATTTTTGTATTTTTAGTAGAGACAGAGTTTCACCATGTTGGCCACGATGGTCTCAATCTCTTGACCTCGTGATCCGCCTGCCTTGGCCTCCCAAAGGGCTGAGATTACAGGCTGAGCCACCGCGCCTGGCCATCTCCATCTTTTAATATTCACAAACTTCCTCAATCAGCCCTGGGACTCCTTCAGTGGATGGTACTCAACATCTTCAAATACTTAATAAGGATTATAGCTATCGATCATGGCTAAGTAGCTGGAGACCACTAAAAAAGAAAAACCAATAGTCAATAATACTGCTTACAAGGAAACTAAATTATTCCATTTTTCTACAACTTCTAATAAGTTGTGACCTTATAATAGATTTCCAAAATGTGTTCTAATCCTATTTATTCTACAATAAATTTCTTGAACATAAAAGGATAAACTTTCTAAACCTCTTGATAATCCATGGAAAGTGACATACAGGAGAGAGAAGATGTAGCCCAGGGTCCCTGGGTTTTCGGGTAAACACTGTGAAAGGTTACCCACTTGTCCCTGTTGCACCTTGAGTTCGTGTTGGTTTTTGTTTGTTTTGTTTTGTTTTGTTTTTGAGACAGTTTCACTCTCGTCACCCAAGCTGGAGTGCAGTGGTGTGATCTCAGCTCACTGCCACCTCCGCCTCCCCAGTTCAAGTGATTCTCCTGTTGGATCCAGGGATGCTTGAGTTGAAGATGAACTCTGACAAACTCTCCACATCACCCTACTAAAAATCCTGCCTGGGAAGGAGTTTATGTGCAATTTTCATTATATATAACGTATGTAGAAGCATGACCATATGTAGGCGCTTGATCTTATGTAGAAGCTGAATATGTAGAAACATGACCAGCAACTGCGCCTGCACTGCCTTTACCTCTTCATACAATGACAGCTAACCAGCCCAGTGAAAGCCCTGCTTTCACCATAGTTAGGGAAGGCACTGCTCTGGGAACTATCCTGGTGTCCTTACTTCTTGCAAGTAATAAAATCCCCTTGTTAAATCCAGTTGTGGTTACTGGACTGTCACCCACCAAGAAATTGAACCCACCTATTGTGTGGGTAACAAAGACTTACCAAAAAATGTGTAGAAAAAAACAGTAAGTGTGGAAACTTGAAGAATTATAGAACAGATTATAAATCAACTCCAAAACTATTCTTAAAAACACTTTGATATAAAGTGGGAAACACCTCTTAAGCATCCACAAGGCTTGTCTCTGAGTCTACCAGACATTCTTATCTATAATGTAAGCAAGACATAAGACAGGCTTATCAATGTGATTACAGATAATTCAAGGTTGACAATGACTAAAATGATATACAATAGAATCATGATTCCAAATGTTCTAAGCTAGAACAACTTTATAGTACCAATGTCAAATGCAGGTCAAAATAATAATCAAACTACATGTATTCAACAACTATTTCCTGATGGGCTGGCATATGTCAGTCACCACAGTAGATGGAAGAGGACACCAGGATTAAGTAAAAAACAGTCTTTGTCTTTACAAATACATCATCCAAAAAAAGTACGTAATGCAATCCACAGTAGAAACTCATCAACTATTTCATGTTAAAAAAGCCTGCAAGTTTGAGTTTATCTCTCAACTGTGAGCTATGGCATAAATACTAGTGAAATTATAGGCTACACTATCAGAAGCATTGAGTTCAGTACAAATATAGACAAGTACTACTCTGTACTCAACCGGTCAGCCCATGTAGCAGGGGCAAAGGGGATGTTCTGTTGTGCTGTGAATGTACACATTACAAGCCCCCTTCTAAAGCCCGGCTGAAGGTGCCAGAATCTTATATAGTGTTGCAAGCCCCCACTAAGATGATGCACGAGTCTGGAAAGGCCATGCACCTCCTGTACAATCCAAGTTGATAAGAGTGTTGAGCACTAGCAGATCCTGAGAAACTGAGGCATGGGTGGACAGGACGTGGACCTAAAAATATTTAAATCAACTAGGGAAGTGCCTGTCATGTGGAGGAAGAGACATCATTCTGAGTAGCAGAAGTTATATACAGCTCATGATAAGAACATCGTGGCAGTCGAACAATCTCAAATCTGAATGGACTGCCTGCTAAGGTAGGGAGTCAGCAGCTACAAATTTAGTAATACTCTCATCCTAAATTAATTTCAGTGTGACACCCAGGCATTATCATCGCCTCACAACCTGTCTTCCAACATCAGCCTTTCAGCAAAATTAATCTCTCATATCCAGTTGTGACCATGCCCTCCTGCCCTCACACCTATAATCCTTACACTTTCACTGCTCCTCATCACCTACAAGATCAAGTCCAAACACCTCCCAGGATGGCAGACAAGGCCACTATGGATGGAGTCTCATCTACCAAAGTCCCCATTTGCTCTGTCTCAGCTATTCAGAAGCACTGCAGCACCCTCTCATCAGGCCATGCTTCTTGCCTTCCCACTGGACACATGCTACCCACTGTCTGAAATACCCCTGTCTCCCGCTGTGAGTCTGGAGACTTTCAGCCCATGTCTCCCTAGTTCAGACAGTGCCGCCTTTGAGAAACATTCCCTTGACTCGGAGCTTTGATCACTTCTCTCCTTCATGCCTATGGTGTCTTACTGCCTCCATTAAAACATTTGCCCCAGATATAAAGGTTAGTTAGAGCTGTATCTTCCCACTAAACCACAATCCCCTGCCTGGTTATCTTAATCACTGGGATGTGGCTCAGGATGTGACACTTCATAGATACTTCTGAATGAGTGGGATCCCAAGGCAGTAAGTGAGCCATGTTGTTTATGTCCTGTCTGCAGTGTATCAACGTGGGTTATGCAGCAGATATAGTGTAAGCCCAGGCAAATACCCTTATTATAAGTCTACAGAAGATAGAAGGTGAGCAACTCTCTAAAGGATCTAGGCTGCCTTAAATTGGGATACAGTATAGGAACCAAAACGATTAGCTAATGTACTCTCTTTGGAAGTCTGAAGTCAACTGAGTTCAAAGCCTGCCTCTATGGCACTACGTGACCTTGAGTAACTAACTTAACCTCCTGGTCTATAAAAAGAGAATTATAGCCCCTTCCTCCAAGGGTCACTGTGAGAATCAAATAACAATTTATTATAAAAAAGTGGACAAAGGAATTGGCACAACGCACACATTCAGTCAATGCTGGCTGGCTCCTCAACAGCAGCACTGAGTAAGGCAGAGTTGGGTTAAGTCCTGGCCACTATTATTCACAATGTATCTTGGACAAATCAAGTTGGGCAATTCGTTTTTTCATCAACAAAGAGAAATAATGCCTACTTTCCAGGAATGTGTACCAACAAAATAATATATGTAAAAATGCCAGGCACAGAGGAGTCACTTAACAAAGTTCCCTCTAACCCCCTTTTGGTTACGGATCGATTTCCAAACAAGCTGAAAATTTTCCTTTTCTTTCCAAAAAAGGCAGGCTTATACAATTAGAGACATCTTTCTGAGGTTCAAACTAATAAGCCCATAATCACCTCTCTATAATGCTCTTCACATGCTACAAAAAAAGACAGCTTAAAAAGAAGGCTTTTATGTATTCTAATTACTTATTTATTTTTATTTGGACTGAGTTGAAACAGATCTGTATATTTCTCTGGGTTTTACCAAAAAAAAAAAAAAAGAAAAAAGAAAGAAAAAAAAGAAAAGAAAAGCATACTCTTCAAAGTTTCATTAAATTTACTCAAATGTAGCCCATCACTTTTGTTCACTGATTCTCTACAAACAATAACATTTAGCAAACCCATATATGGTCAAAGAAATGTTACACCAAGATAGAAATTTCCAAAAACGCCATGATGGAAAAACCTGTAAGTGCTTACTACAATGTCAGTGTCACAAAATCTTTGTAAGGATAAATATACTTGGTTGAAAATTAAGGATAAACACACCTGGTGGCAAATAATACATTTTTTAAAAAAGAGTGCTACACATCTCACATTTTCATTTTTAACATTCCTAAAAATGGTACTCAGACACAGCTTATTTTACAAATACACATTTTCAAAGCTAGCACATGACTGACTGGATATGATCTAATTAATAATATCATTTTCTAGGATTTCAATGATTGTGTCAAAAGCTGGAAATCCTAACTCATCTAGAAAAGACGAATACCATAACAAAGCAAACACAGAGTTTATAGTAAAGTTCCCAGCCAAAATGTGAGCAGCAGCTAGATGGGACTACTATTTAGATCCCCATATATGAATGTAAATGAGGGTAACTCTGATATATTCTGTGGGACTACTATGATATTCTAGGCAGGAGAGAATGGTGGGGCCACCTTCCTTAAAAAACATTTAAACTTGACAGCACCTGAGATTCATTAAGTCCTAAATATATTGGGAAATATTTACTTTTACATCAGCTCAGGGAAATATTTACTTTTTCATCAGCTCAGTTCTTCCAAAGTCACTGTATTTCTTTGTCCAGCAGAAACTTGCAAAAAACATGTATTTTGTAGCTGCTCACAATTTCACATGCAAAATCTTTTATTAGCCGATATCATAACGAATACTTCTTTAAAGTAAAAACATTGGGGTAAGGAACTCACAAAAACCTAAGCAGAAAGCATTTATCTTATCTGGAGGCTGATCTTTTAAATTATTATTTTTAAATGGCTATCTATTAAATCAGTCACTGCGTTGCTTGAAAAATAAAAATAAAAATTATGTAATAGTACTTAAGTAACCCTAGAATACCACGCCAAGAAATTAAGTCAACAAATTTCTGTTTTCCACTATGATTACAAACTGGCAGTTTTCCATCCTTCCAAGTATTAGAGAGTTCTGCTGAAATTCGTCTCCCTTTTATTTTTTTTTCCTTAAAAACTTAGTCTCCATGATACATTCAACATCAGATGCAGGGACTCTAAGTCTCACATAATCTGTCTGAAAGACACACAGGCTCCTGGGGCTCATCACCTGCAAGGGCAGGGCTTTCCCACATTGTTTTTCTGCCCTTCGAGAGACTAATCACTGTCTAACAACCCCCTGGGTTTGGGCTTTCTTGTCTAGAAGTATAATTGGAGCCTTCTTCAAGTGCTTTCCAGAGCAGGTGGCAATGATTTCAGGCCAAAGAATTTCTACTTTTGGCTTTCCCTAAGGAAAGCTATTCATCTCCTTAATAAGCAAGTGTAGAACAATGCCAATACCAATACTGATGTTTTCTGCTGTTCTACAAAAAATTAAGCATAATGTTAGTAAAATGTAACGGAATCCACTGGATACTTTTTTTTAAAGGCTGAAATATAAATTTTTTGAGACATCATGTTTTATATGATTCCATTTTTTAAATTGAGGTAAAATGTATATAAATGTAAAACTGACCAACTTACCCATATTGAAGTGTACAGTGGGTGGAGTAAGTACTGTCACACTGTTGTATGACCATTGCCACCACCCAACTCCAGAACCCCTTTCATCATGCAAAACTGAAACTCTGTACCCCCATTCACCCCCACTTCTTCCCTGCTACAGCCCGTGGAAACCACTGTTGTACTTTCTGTCACTGCTGACTACTCTAGGTACTTTGTGTAAGTGGAATTATGCAGTATTTGTCTTTCTGTGACTAGCTTATTTTGCTTAGAATAATACCAGTATGGTTTGTCCATGGTATAGGGCATGTCTACTGGGCGCTTCTTACTTCTCATGTCAAAGGACATTTAGCTTTCAGAATAGAAGCACAGTCAGGTCTTTCTCACCAGTAAAGCTCTTGTGCATGAACAGGCTAAATATAAATCATTGTGTTGATGAAAGTGAGAGCCAGACTACACTAGCAGGATTGAGAGACTAGCAGCAACAGCGCCCCAGGATGCTGCTCACAGCTCCCTTCTGACTTGTGCACCCCAGAAACCCTCAACACTAGCTCCCCAGCAAGTGGAGTGCTAGAGCCACGCGTATGGTACATGTGTACAGCAAGTAGGGTAAGGTTTCCCTGCGGATTAAACTTTCCATATTTAATGTCTGCTATATGTTCTCTTTAGAACTTCAGGGAAATTGATGTCAATATAAATGACTGATCAAGAAATACTGACACTCTGAATAAATTTCAAATTAATGCCTCCATTACATTAAAGGCAACTTTGCTATCTTAATGATAATACTTTATTGCAAGATAAAAAATACAACTTGCTCCATAAAATACAGCATTTGTTATATGGTGTTTTGTAGCCCTGGTTGGTTGTTTTATGGAAGCCTAACTTCACCAACAAAACTATATGTTCCACGGTCTTTGATTTCTTTTATGTCCATCTCTTAAATCAATTATCTCAAATTCTCTTATAGTTCACTCTCAAATCAATGCCCACAATAAGGTAGGTATTAGATAAAATAATATTAGTTAATCAACTTGGTTGAACAAGGTAGTTAAAGGTGGTTAAAGGTGTATATTTTTATATTAACAAGGTGGTTAAAGGTGTATATTTTACAGTCAACCCCAACTTGGAATCTCAGTTTTACTCTGGGTTGTTCAGACTACTAAATGACAATACATTTAACAACACTGATACGGTATCTGAAACATTAATCAGTTACATTTAAACCATAAGCAGTAGTAATGCTACAAATCAAGTCTGTGTATGTATCTTTAACTTTTCATGTTTTCTGGCTTATATGTGATTGGGCAGTTCCATAACTAAAAAAGAGTGTCTCAGGGCAAGTCCTACAGGGCAATGCCTGTTTTATTTATCATTACTATTGCTTACTGCCTTTCAGATATCCTATGTGGTTGGCAGGTATCAGTAACCAGCGGTGACCCAATAGAATAGCACAGATACCACAGGTTTTAGACTTGGATAGAAGAAAAACTAGAAGAATGTCACTTAACACATTCAACTGGGCACAGATGGTCACCCAGTGCTTCCAACTGCTGAAACCCAATCAGCTTCCAGGGGACAAGAGAACTCACTGACACTTTATACTTTGGGGCACTTGCTTTAAAAATGCATATGAGACTTCTGTGTCCAATTAGAAGCACAAAAAAGCTTCCACCCTATGGCGACAAAGCATTTTACCTGGACAAAATAAAAAGTTACTTTTCTACAGGCCTGGAAAATAGTAATAAGTGCAAAGAAGCCAAAGGCCAGGAAGAAAGAAGCCCTTCCTAGGTGAGCTGAAAGCCACAGCAGTTTCCCTATCTGAGGACTGCCCAGTCTGGATCAGGAGGAAGAAGTCATTGGAGAGAGACTTGCAGTAATGAGGAGAGACAGACAAGCCTTAGACAATGGCATGGACCGGTGGGACAGATTGGAAGCTAGAAGAGCAAATGCAAAAGCAAATTGCTTTTCCTAATAAGCCTTCTAATATACCACCACCTTTCCCCAGCCTCCCAAATTAGACAAAAGGCTGAGAGAAATCATGTAGCCCATATATTCTCATGATGCTTCAATCTTTTAATCCAACAGGAAATCAAAGATCTAAAATTGTAGACCAACTTTCTCCCAGGTGAGATATTGACAGACTTTTTTTTTAAAGGCCGATTAGGAGAACTCAATCTAATTAAAGTGTAACTCCGACCTTAACTAAATGTTGAGGGATGTGGACATACAGCTCCTTACCCTTATCTCCACTAAAAAGAGAGAGCTTGCACTCTTGAGAAATGAAACAAATATTATGATTTTGGGTACACCTAGAATACAATTTAAAAATTTAAAACTAAAAATTTTTTAAATTACAGAACATACTTAAAAATGGGAAAATATGACCCGTAAGTAAAAATAAACACAGTCAATAAAAAAAGAATCACAAATGACTCACTTTGTGAGCTCGATAGTGAAGGACTTTAGAACAACTACGTCAAATATATTAAGGCGTTCATGCAACTAAAAAATCTAATAGGAGTAGAGATGGAACATTTTTGGACAGAAATAAAAACTGTAAAATAGCACTAAATAAAATACAAGACTAAAATATAATATTTCAAATTAAAAATTTATTGAATGGCTAGCTA
Source organism: Aotus nancymaae (assembly GCF_030222135.1). Classification (NCBI taxonomy): domain Eukaryota; kingdom Metazoa; phylum Chordata; class Mammalia; order Primates; family Aotidae; genus Aotus; species Aotus nancymaae. The sequence goes on along the minus strand of NW_026988450.1, from coordinate 9,416,145 downwards.
ATTGGACTTTGTAGAATGAAAAAAAATTTACTAAATCAAAGAGAGAAAAGCAACTGGGAAGAAATTAAGTATAAGTGACCTGCAAGATAATATCAAACAATAAAATATATGGGCAATTAGAGGAGAGGAGAGAAAAGGGAACAATAGGATTGAAAATATTTGAAGAAATGTAGATGAAATGTGCCAAATTTGGAAAAAACATCAGCCAAGAAGATCAATGAACTCAAAGCAGACAGCACAACATAGTCTAATTGGTGAAAATAAAACATAAATGAAAAAAATTTTAAAAGCAATAAGACAAGAAAGATACAACATACAGGGAAACAAAGATAATAATGATAGCCAACTTCTTTTTAGAAACGACGGAGGCCAGAATGGAACAACGTATTCACAATGCTGAAAGAAAGAAAAAGGAGGCTGCCAACCTTGAATACTACACCTGGCAAAAAAAAACGAAGGCAAATTAATTCAGTTTTCAGCTACGTAAAAACTAAGAAAGTTAATCACCAGCAGACCTACCCTATGATAAATAGAGAAAGTTCTTCAGGCTGAAGGGAAATAGTACTAAATGAGAAAAATTAGCTCTCGGAAGAAACGAAGAGCACAAGAAATGGCAAATGTGTGGATTTATAATTTTTTTAATATTTACAGAAAGATATTGGCTGAAAAGTAAAAAATAATGTATTGTGACATTTACAACAAACGTAGAAGTAAAATAGAGAACAGCACAAAGGACAAGAGAAGGGTGAAGGAAAATAAACAGTGGGAAGATTCTGACTTAATGTGAAGTGGTAAAATATGCATTCAGTGTAGATGGGGATTCTACTATCTGTCTGTCTATCTATCTATCTATGAATGACCCAAGGTCTATCTATCTATCTATCTATCTATCTATCTATCTATCTATCTATCTATCTATGACTGACCCAAGGTCTATCTATCTATCTATCTATGAATGACCCAAGGTCTATCTATCTATCTATCTATCTATCTATCTATCTATCTATCTATCTATGACTGACCCAAGGTCTATCTATCTATCTATCTATGAATGACCCAAGGTCTATCTATCTATCTATCTATCTATCTATCTATCTATCTATCTATGACTGACCCAAGGTCTATCTATCTATCTATCTATGAATGACCCAAGGTCTATCTATCTATCTATCTATCTATCTATCTATCTATCTATCTACTGATTGATCGATCTAACCCCTACCACAACCAGTAAAAAATAAAACCAAACCTTGGCTAAAATGCAAAGGAGACAAAATAAAATGCTAAAAATTACTTGAGTAAGCCAAAGTGAGGTCAGAAAGAAGGAACAAACAGATCAAACAAAGAATAAGGCAACAGATGTAAAAATCAACCATACCAATGTATAATATCACTGTAAATTACAATCAATGTAAATGGACTAACCCCTCAATTAAAAGGGAAAGTTTGTCAAGACTGGATTAAAAAAAGAAATCTCTAACTATACACCATAAGAGACAAACTTTAAGGATAGAGATGAGGTATGTTAAAAATAAAGGAATTGAAAAAAATATATATGTATATATACCATGCAAACACTAATCATGAGAAAGCTCATGTGGCTATTTCAATATCAGACAAAGTAAACTTAATTAAGACAAGAAGCACTTCCAAAGATAAGGAGAAGGCATTACATAATGATAAAAGAGTCAATTATTACAAAGACCTGAGAGTTCTAAATGTGCATGCACCTATAGAACTTCAATTAAATGAAATACAAGTTTGTAGAACTGAAAAGAGAAACAGACAAATCTATAATGAGAGATCAAGATTTTTACCACTTCACACTCAGTAACAGAACAGGCAGAAAAAATTATAAGGATATTAAAAAATTTAACACATTTGTTTGAGCATTTAAAAACAATAATTAACTAAATTACACATTTTTTCAAATTCTTTAGCCCTGTGAAATACAAAAATAATAACATTTTTGGTTTTGAGGATAAAATGACCCAATACATGTGAAAAGTTTAAAACAGTACATTATGACATACAGAGCAATCCTTAACAACAACTCTTTTGAATAATTCTTAGTAATTTTATTCTTCATGTTTTTCTGTAGTCCTGAGGAACTCTATCACATTATTACTTGTCTGGCCTTTGTATTCAGGTGTTTATCAGCTTTTGATTCTAGTACCACTATTAAATACCTCATTAGTACCTTTTAGCTACTCATCCACATGAAATATCAAATCAAATCAAATATCAAAAGTCCAATTGTGTGTTGATTCCAAGATACTGACACTTAGTGATATCTTTCTTCACAATTTATTTTTTAGAGACTTTGAAAATCTCTTCAAAGAGACTGGGGCTGTAATGTCACTCACAATTTTCCAAACAAAAACATCCTTTGGACTTCATGCCCCTCAGCACATACAGAAAACAAACTGCACGCTCTCTTCCTCAATTCTTCCACCCTCACTGAAGTCAAATTCAAGCTGAAAGCAAAGCTAAGCTCTCAACTTCACCAATAGTAAAGAGTACCTGAGGCCCTTCTCCTAGACATCAGTAAGTCTAGGGTGGAGCCCTGTAGTCTTTATACAAAATAGGTGCCTCCAGTGATTCTTATGAAGAACTAGCTTGCATCTTAACCTGACTTTCAGGTTCTCACACAGAAGCAGCCCTGCTACTCACTGGCCACATCATCTTGGGCAAGTCAATTAATATCCCTCAGTCAGTCTCTCATCTATAAAATGTGGACATATCTACTTGCAGGGTTCAATAAAGCATCACAATGCCTTAAGCCTTGTAAATGCTCTGATCTTTGTAGAGGAATGAATGAGAAAACGTGCATGATGGGCAAGATGCACATGCAACCAAGCTGTGTGGTTGAGAAGGAGAAGGACTGACTCCCTTACCTACCACACTAGCATCTCCAGTCCTGGCATCTTTCTCCAACTCAAACATCTTCCTAGGCACTGCAAAAGTAAACTGCTGAAGTTCTCCAGACTTGCTGTGCTGTTTTGAGCCTCAGTCCCTTAACTAAGTCTATTCTATCTTCCTAGCATTTCCTTCCTGAATTTCTCCCCTGACTCCCTGCTTCCAGCCCATAGCTTCACCTGGCTAACCTCTACCTTCTCTTAAAAAGGTAGGCATGTCTGATTCAGCTCAAATCTGACCTTCTTCAGGAAAGCTTTTCCTGGACACATTTCCTTCCTCATTCAGGCTGTGCCCATGCTGCTCACTGTACCAGCTTCTCATGGGCCCTGGGCTTAGCCTTCTCTCTGTTGTGTTGTGAGCTCCTGGAGGACACAGAACATGACAGACACAGACTGGAGCACTTCCTGGCATTAGGCAGCACCCCAGGGCAAACATGATGAATACGTAGAGTTGGGTAGCTAGCCAGTCTGACACATTATGAAAAATCTTCCTTCAGGTTCTTGCCTGGCCAAAAATTTGCTCTGCAACCAAGCAGCACCAGGATAGGCTTAAGCCGGGGTGGAACTGAGCTCCCTGCCCCCACCAGCAGGCAGCATCATCTCTCCAGTCAAGGAGCTGAGCCAGCTAAGCCACCTTGGGCATGGAGCCTCCAGGTTCTGTACAGTCTCCATAGGACTGCAACCCCAGCCACAACTGAGAACAACCTCCCTGAGCCAGAAACTCCCTGCTAAGACACTCTGAATCCCCACAGAATGTGAAGACAGAAAATCTGTATCATTTCAGCCACTAAGTTTTGGTGTCATTTGTTATGCAACAATAGATAATACGAATTTTACATTCACTCCTGGCTCTCTCTTTGCCCAGTAAAATCATTTTCTAAAAGCATTTATTTCATAGATTGTTAAAAAAGCATCAAACTGGCAATGAGAGCACATGTTCCAGTTCTCTCTGGCCACATCCACCAAAGAGACATCAGATTTCTCAGATACTAAAATTGATAAAAAGATATCCTACCTAGTTTTGTTTTTACAAGATACTCAGATTAAATGGGTCAAATATATAATTAAACTATATAAATAGGATTAATTGAATGATGCAGAATAGTTCAATATTCCAAGAGTTAAGTTTCCAGATAGGACCCCTATTTTAATTATAGAATACTCATGTAACCAGATTTCACTTGAAATCCTCAGGTCTTTTCCTCTTTTTTTCTGAGACGGAGTCTCGCTCTGTCACCCAGGCTGGAGTGCAGTGGTGCACTCTCAGCTCACTGCAGCCTCCACCTTCTATATATATATCTACTCACCCTCCTGAGTAGCTGGGATTACAGGCGTGCACCACCACACCCAGTTAATTTTTGTTATTTTCAGTAGGGACAGGGTTTCACCATGCTGGCCAGGCTGGTATCAAACTCCTGACCTCAAGTGATCCACCCGCCTAGGCCTCCCCAGGTGCTGGGATTACAGGTGTGAGCCACCAGGCAGGGCTCCTCATGCCTTTTCAAAAACATGTTTTAGTTAACTGAAGTCACTTTTACTTAAGGACCTAAGACTAAATTTAGAAATTATCTTCACTGTATTCCTCCAAAATTAATCCATTTAATAGTATCTGTATCAATTTTTGTTGAAGAAAAAATGTTCTGAGAGTGTAAATTTAATGTCATCTTTTTTTTTTTTTTTTTTGAGACAGTTTTGCTCTGTCATCCAGGCTGGAGTGCAGTGGCGCAATCTTGGCTCACTGCAGCTGCCATCTCCCAAGTTCAAGTGATTGTCCTGCTTCAGCCTCCTGAGCAGCTGGGATTATAGGCATACACCACCATGCCCAGCTAATTTTTTGTGTTTTTAGTAGAGACGGGGTTTCACCATGTTGGCCAGGCTGGTCTTGAACTCCTGACTTCAAGTGATCCACCTGCCTCAGCCTCCCAAGCTGCTGGGATTACAGGTGTGAGCCACTGTGCCCAGCTTTAATGTTATCTTAAACAAAAACTGCCCATGCTGCTGAGCATAAAGAAGAACATCAACTAAAACAACTCATCAACTAAAACAATGAAAATTCCTAAGAGAGTTATTTTGTAAAAATATTTTTAAATCCAAGGACATATGTACATTTTCATGGCCTAAAGTGTTGATGTTAGTAAAAATTTCTAATAATCACTATATTTATAAATATTTTATTTATAGCAGAATATGCTACAGAAACATTTTCTTTTAAAATAAAAAATAAAGATCATAATAGGTTTGCTTCCACATGTCCAAAATGTTTAATAAATGATAACCCCAAAAGCAAATCATAGTTGAACTGGTATTTTAAACATGAACATCTACACAGACTAAAGAAAAATACAGAGTAGTTAGGGAAAACATACATATACATGGCTTATTAAGCAGAAGTGTTATTTTAAAAATTAGGAACTGCACTGAAGATTCTGAATGAGAAGGTTAAAGCCTGTTGCATCAAAGGTCATATTCTCTGGGAGAACTTTTACAACCCTTTATGCCCTTTGCAGCATTTTCTCTGCAAGACATCCACCTTTATAACCTTATGTCCAGGGACAGAGACCTAGCACTACACACCGTTCGGATGAGGACTTCACCTAGACAGGCTCAACATCACCAGGGAACTTGGGAAAAATGCAAATCTCAAGGCCCTCCCCAGACTGAGTGGATAAGAAACTCTGGAGCAACTGGCAATTTGTTTGAATGGCCCTCCTGGTGACTGTGTGCTTCAGTTTACAAAGCACTGACCCATATCCAGGGTTCCTAAAACTACCTGTGCATCAGCGTCCCCCAGGGAGTACCCTGCACAGTCCCCCTGATTCCCACTCGGCAGACAGAGGCCCAGGAAGCTCTGTGATCCCAAGTGTTCTTACTAGATGGACAGTCTGGACCACTGAAGCGGGTCCTCTGAAAGGGCCCTTCCAGGAAGAACTGACATGCCTTATGCCAATTTAGCTCTGACTGTTCTAGTTTGGCTTAGGCCTTTTCCAAGCCAGAGAGAATGGATGACAAAAGCATGATCATCACAAGCAGATGCCAGGTCTTAGCTCACAGTCAATCCCCGTTCACATGAGGCCCATGTCCCAGTCACTGTCACAGCACAGTGACAGACATGCCAGCACGAAAGGCCAGCTACCTCATTCCTCCTGTACTCTGCATACAAGCATCTATCAGTTTATTTCGGTGTTAGAGAGAGAAGTGACCTTATTTTCTAACACTGTGTCCCTGAGAGTGCCCTGAATAGACTCTGGTTAAATCTACCACAGAGCAGGCTCAGAGCTCCCAAGGCATGATAAAATAAACCCAAAATGAGAAATAAAAACGGTGGTGCCAGAAATAGCACCAGCAACTATAGTTTACGGGTGAGGATGGTATGTGTCAAGATAAAAAAAATCTTGGCTTCAGCATGAAGGACTAAAAGATGACTGTCCGGCCACGCTGGACTCCCGCTCCATGCCCCAGAACAACAGAGGGTCCACTTTATATGGCAGCCGATCCTGGTCTGAGTCACATGGGACTGCACATAAAGCTGATGCCTGCTTACACACTACTCTCCCTCATGGGTTCGGCCACATGGTGAACACAGGTAAATTCACAAATCCCTCCACCCCGAGACCTTTCCAATCTATAAACAACTATTTACTGAGCCCCAAAAAGTGTGCAAGGCTGGGACTGCTGCCAGAGAAAGGACAGCACCAACCCCCTACCATAAGCCCCTGATATGTGCCCAAAGACCGCCATGGGCACAGCCCAAAGCTGCCCCGTTCATACTCTTCTGCCAGATTTGACATTTCTTGAGATGCTACTGATGATACTCCATCTCTGATCCACTTTGGGGAAAGATTCTGCAATAGCAGGCATTTGCCATTTATTTCAGTAATGAGAGAAATCTTTGCTGATAAGTAAAGCTCAGCCAGCCTAAGTTCCGGAGACATCAGTCTTTCAAGAGAAGGAGGTCCTAGAGAAGACCCATCCGGGACCTTCCACAGCTCCCCCCAGGTCTGGGGGGAAGGTAGACTTGATAGAAGTGACAGCCCAGGGGAAAGCAGAATCTGGGGACTCTGGGAGCCATCCCAGCAGGGAGACATCAGCCTGGGATGGCAAACGTCATGGGAATGCTTACTCTTGCCAGGCTCAGGTGGGATGAGACCTCAGACTCCAGGAAAGGAAAGAGCAAACTGAGGAGGACACTGGGACCCCAAGCTCTGGAACCATTCAGTCCCTGTCCTCATCCACTTCTCCACTCCCCAAACAACCCGAAAAGTACATCTTTGCACCAATGTCCCTGTTACTAAAGTGCAACCACAGTAACACAGACTCTGTAGCACTGCCCTGAGGATGAAATGGGATAGCCCCAAATGTCCTCCAGCAGTCCTCCACAGGCCCAGGGACTGAAAGGGCTGTGTGCACCACACCTGTGACCACCCAGTGTGTCCGGAGCAAACCACGTTCATGGCCCAGAACCAGCACTAAATCCCTCTTGGAGGATCATTTCTACTCAAAGAGATCATTCTTAATTTTTTTCCCCTAGGACTCAATAAAACCTTTTATTTTGCATGTGAAAAAAAGTGCACAAATATTTTTTTTCACCTACCAAAACAAATAAAAATAAAAACATTGCCCACTCCTGATGTAGACATTTAATATAAAGTTTGAACAAGGTCAAAAATAACTTCTGTCTTCCGGTGTTGAGTTTAAACATAACCAACTTCCAACCAAAAATGACACTAAGAAAGCCTTTCATTTTACCTTAAGCCCTGCCTTCTTTCCCAAGAATATGTGAGATATTTTCAACAACAACAAAAAGAATAAGAGGAAAACAGAAAATTAAAAGTATAGTACCTGGAGAAAATTTAAGCATATAACACAGAGGTCAAGCTAGAGAAGAAACTGGCCAGAATTTCCTACCAAGTTGCTATGGTTTTACCTCAATTTTGCCTAAGTTGACTGTTCATCTTTTTAATTAAATTACTTGCCTTGCAGGTTTTTGACAGATTGTTAAAGGTGTGTAAAGTGCAGAGTGCACTAGGCAGTAATGCATGAGGTCCTCACAAAATCTCTACCAAAATACAGACAGATGCCATGTGGCCATCTCTGGAGTATCCTTCAGCCGAAGCAGAGCCTGTGACGGATGTGGAGGCTACTCAGTCACGAAGGTGATTCCATAGGGGTCTAACATAACTCCTTGCCACCTGGAAGCTGCCTAGAGCCACTTACTACATACTTGGGAGACACAAGCTGACGGAAGCAAAGCTATGGATGGGCCACCTAAATCCCGGAAATAATGTTCCAGAACCAAATATCATCCAAAAGACCAGGATGGCTAAAGAATAGAAAGGAGAGCTCTCTGACAATGTTGCTTTGCCGGCAAACTTAGGTAAAACTGAGGTGAAACTATAGCAACTTGGTAGGCACTATGCTAGGTGCTGGGAGTAAAGAGTAATGTCATCACTAACCTTACATTTTCATCTAGGAGGAAAAAAAACAGCTTAAATGAAACCACAGCCCCTGTAGTAGCACACCATTAGAGGCACATATGTGTGGGGTGCTGGGCCAGGCCAGGGATATCACCCTCAGCTCTGCTCATTTGACAAGATCCACTGGATCCTGATTTCTAACTCCTGCTGTTAAGAATGACTTAATTGTTGTAAAACTAAATCATTATCTTTAATTGTTCATATCCAACCACTTAGCAAATTCATTTATGTGAGATTTTTCTGCAGCTATGGTAGAAAGCTTGGCAACGTCTGCTTTGAAAAATTTCCAGGACAAAATTGTCCTAACACTGTTCCTTGGGGGGTGTACTGGGCCCAAGTACCAGAGTGGACTTCAAACATCTCTCAAAGAACATTCTAGCCTGGCCTACATGGTATCTGTTTCGCAGACGAGGAAGAGACGATCTTCGGTGTGTGCAAAAGGTCCTCTTTCTTTCTTCAAAGGTGGAGGACAGGTTGGGTTTTATGCCTCACAGGGTCTGTATCACACGAGAGTCCTACACATTCCACAGGTTTGGAAGGAGCTGAGGGCGTGCACAGTGGGTAAACATATACGTAACATACATACATCTCACGTTCACTTTGGGGAAGGGGTTTCAGCATTAAAATGAAGTGGAATTTGGCTCTTTATGTCAAAAGGTGAACCGCAGGGAACAAAGACAGTTTGTGCGCAGTCTCTAAAAGCACACTGAAACCATTTAATGTCTGCAGTTGCTGATTAGAAAAGAATGCTAAAAAGGCCAGTGCTCTGTCCAGTTGCAGTGGTCTGTGTGGCAAATCCATTAGGAGGCGTTTGATCATTCCTACTGTTACTGTTAGGGAGCTTAGAGCCATAGGAATTTAGAAATGTGCCATGCCAGCCAGGCTTCTGAACCCTCAATCTGTAGGCAACTTTGTTTCTTTAACCTTACGGTCTTTATTAGTTAAGAAAGGGGCATCTGTTTTGGTCTCTCAAATAGAAAACAAACATCCTCAATGTTAAAGAGCTCAGTAGGTTCCTAGCTTAGCTAGAGTTCAAAATGCCTGACTATAATGTAGAATTCTTCACTTCTGTAGAGATACAGCCAAAGAGATACCGTGTAGGCAAAGCCAGAATGTTCTTTGAAAGATGTTTGAAGGCCACTCTGGTACTTGGGGCCAGTACACTCCCCCAAAGAACAGTGTTAGGACAATTTTGTCCTGGAAATTTTTCAAAGCAGACGTTGCCAAGCTTTCTACCATAGCTGCAGAAAAATCTCACATAAATGAATTTGCTAAGTTGTGGGATATGAACAATTAAAGATAATGATTCAGTTTTACAACAATTAAGTCATTCTTAATGGCAGGAGTTAGAAATCAGGATCAGGTTAAACCAGCGGATCTTGTCAAACCAGTGGAGCTGAGGGTGATATCCCTAGCCTGGCCCAGCACCCCATACACATGTGCCTCTCTAATGGTGTGCTGCCACAGGGACTGTGGTTTCATTTAAGCTGTTTTCTTGCCTCCCAGATGAAAATCTAAGGTTAGGGATGACATCTTATTAATCTTAATCCCAGCACCTAGCACAGTGCCAGGGCACATAAGTACTCCATAAATGTGTTCAATGAATGAACCCCAGATCACTCAACAGATTATGGCTCACGGGACAGAACTTTCTAGAGCACTAAAAACCTGACCAAACCTGATCTCTTCCCAAATGAGGCTAGTGTATGTTCCCTCACATTCCTGAAATTAAACAACCTCTATAGGAAGTTGGAGGACAGCTCAGGCTGTTCCTGACACAACCATCAAGAACTAAGAACCGAGGTCGGGCGTAGTGGCTCACGCCTGTAATCCCAGCACTTTGGGAGGCCAAGGCATGTAGATCCCTTGAGGTCAGGAGTTTGAGACCAGCCTGGCCAACATGGTGAAACCCTGTTTCTACTTTAAAAAAAAAAAAAATTAGCCAGGCATAGTGTCATGCATCTGTAGTCCCAGTTACTCAGGAGGCTGAGGCACGAGAATCACTTGAACCTCGGAGGCAGTCATCGCGGTGAGCCGAGATCACACCACTGCACTCCAACTTGGGTAACAGAGTGAGACACTGTCTCAAACCGACTTTCACCAGCTACAGACAGAGCCGTGTCATCAACCACAACTCAATGCTCTCTAAAATGCCTTCGAGCGGATCAGAGGACAAATATCCAATGAGTTACGGAAATCCAGATATAAACCTACAGAAGTGTTCTGATTTTCGAGCCAAGTAACCCTATAAAAAGAAAAAAAAAATGAGGTCAGTTTGGCATAATTTGTTCTTAGTGGAATTATTCTTGCTTTTAGTTATTACTACTTTCTCTTCTACAAGTACATAACCATCTGCTTCACACTATGTTTTAGAATGCTGCCAAGGAGATGGAGCAAAATCAATGAATTACAGAGTCTAGAATGGCACCATCCCATGCAAATATAATGTAAGCCACAAATGTGAACCATATATGTTATCTTAAGTTTTCATGTAGCCATGTTTTTAAATAAAAGGGCAGGTGAAGTTAATTTTGATAATACGTTTAATCCAATAAATCCAAAATATTACCAGTTCAACATGTAATTAACATAAAAATTATTGAGTTTTTTTACATTCTTTTCTCAAACTAAATCTTCAAAATCTGGCATGTTCTTACACTTCCAGGAGGACATCTCAATTCAGGCCAGCCACATTTCCAGTGCTGGGCAGCCACATGTGGCCTGTGGCCACCACACTGTATGATATAGGTCTAGGATCTCTTGGTGCCTTCTGCAAAATCCAGGCATTTACCTCGATCTCAGCACCTTTTGTGTTCTCCACAAACTCTCAGGTTATTATCAATAGTGGTACTTTGTTCCCATCTGCAAACTCCTTCAACACCCGAGATGTAATTCACCTAAATCTCCAGATACAAACTACTCTCAAAGCAGCAGAGAAGTTTAAGACAGAAGCAGATATTCACAAGACTCTGCTGACTGGAATGTAATTTACACCCCTCTATCAAGTCCCACAGTCTAGTGGTCAGGCCGAGATATACCTTATGCCTGTGCCTTCAAGTTACTTGAGCATGATAAAGACAAGGTTGTTTCTTCTCTGCTCTTTATTTGGAGACAGAGAGAGCAAAAAGGAAGGGAAAGATGACCAAGGATTGAACTAAGGTGGACGGGATCCTAGAAATAGAGAGAAGCCAGACAGGAGAGGTATTTCAGGGTCAGATAAAGAAGAAAAACTAGGATGAGGGATGTCAAAGGGGACTTGAGCTTTAGTGAGCTGCTGAGTGTCAACTGCAAGAACGCAGTCTGCGGATACTGGCCTGTCTTCCACCTGCAGTGTGGGGGCCTCTCCCACTCATGGGGCACATACCTGGTGTTGGCCTTAGTTCAGATGCAGGGCTAAGAATTCATGGAGTCCCCTCCAAAATTACAGCTATAGAGGAGGAATCAGTTCTAGTGTTCCACGGCATTGCAGGTGACTATAGTTAACAATAATTTATTATATACTTTCAAATAGCTAGAAGAGAGGATTCTGAATGTTCCTAACACACATAAAAAAATAAATGTTTGATGTGCTGGATATGTTAATTACACAGATTTACTCATAACACATTATATACATGTATCCAAATACCAAGCCGTACCGCATAAATATGTACAACTATGACATGTTAATTAAAAATAGTAACTGAAAAAAATACAAGCTTTTCATGACTCCTAAATTGTCATTTCATTAGATCACAGAGCTTCAACGAATCTATTAATCATCTATGAGCACAAACAAAAGCTGCCCTGCTTGTAGCTTTGCTATTTTAGGCATGAGCAATTTACCTTCTTCTTGGTAGAAAAAAAATACCTTACAGGAATTTTGTTACTTTACATATCAATAGGTAAAGAAGACAATAACACCTTCTGACATAACATTCCATTTGTATTACTTTTTGTTCCAAGTGTTCCCAGCACCTAGCATAATGCCTGGGTACCTTAGTGCACTGGGGCTACTATAACAAAATTCCATAAACTGGACAGCTTATAAACCACAAAAATTTCTCACAGTCCTAGAGGTTGGAAGCCCAAGATCAAGGCCAGCAGATCCAGTGTCTGGTGAGGGTTCCCTTCCTGGTTCCCAGGTGGCACCTTCTCACTGCATTCTCACACAGCTGTAGGAGCAAGGGTGTTCTCTGGGGTTTCTTTTACAAGGGCACTAATTCCATTCATGAGGGCTCCACCCTCATCACCTAATTACCTGCCAAGGCCCTACCTCTGAATACAATCCCCTTGGGATTCATAGATCTCAATATATAAACTCTGGGGGCCCACAAACATTCAGACCATAGCAGAGGGATGGAGAGGTGGAAAAGCGATGGTAAAAAGAAAAAGGGATGAAGCCTCACGTTTCTCCCCCGCCCCCGAATAAAAAGACATATCTTTGTTCCACTGATGCTGCATCACCCATGTCGGCAGGAAGCATGGGATCCATGTGATCCCATACACAAGGTGCATGGACAATTTCAACAACAGCAACAGGACTCTAAGGCCATTTCTTAAAATGGGCAATAGGACATTTCAGAGGGCACAGGGGGACAGAAGCACCTGTGAGGGCAGTTCACTTCTCTTACACCAGGCAGTAATTTGGGGTTCAGACCAGAGAAGTGGCATTCTAAGAGATGGCTGAAGGTGAAGATGACATTCTAAGAGAAGAGGCTCAGGGACTTACAGTTACCCAGTGTTTCAGGGCGAGGAAAGACTCTACTTCCACCCACCTACGTAGAAGCATGGTGCCTGGCACATTGTGGGCATGAAATATAGGTTGGCTAGGAAATGGCCGTAATGTCAGTAACTAGGGACACCAATGATCACCATATCAGCTAACCAAAATCCAAGTACTGGTTTAAAAAAAAAAAATCAATTAAGTTCAGTGGCTTCATGCCTGTAATCCCAGCACTTTGGGAGGCTGAGGCGGGCAGATCACCTGAGTTCCAAAGTCAGAGACAAGCCTGGCCAAAATGGTGAAACCCCCTCTCTACTAAAAACACAAAATTAGCTGGGTATGGTGGTGTGTGCCTATAATCCCAGCTACTAAGGAGGCTGAGAATTGCTTGAACCCAGGAGGCAGAGGTTGCAGTGAACTAAGACTACGCCACTGCACTCCAGCCTGGGTGACAGAGTGAGACTGTCCCAAAAAAGAAAACAATTCAATTAAAGGTGGACTTCATGTCCTAATAGTGAAATGTCCTTAGTGAGAAGTTTTAGCTTCATTACACTTGGACCTAGCCAGTTTTACCCTAGGAGGACTAGAGAAAACTCTTCCTTGGGGTTTAAAGACCCACAGTTAGCCCAGTGAACCCTGCCACGGCCACAGCAGTAGATCACGTGGCCACCCACTATTGTCACAGTCTCTTAGGCCTTATCCCAAGCCAGTGTCTGTGGTTGATTCTAGTCTCAAACCAACTCCTGGCCCAAAGAGCAACAGGCGAAGAACTGTCAGAAAGTCCATACCATTCTAAACAAGTGAGTTTAAAAGTGAACTCGGAGAAATTAGTAAGTTTTAGCTATATGCAACTGCTCAGTTCTTTACTACTTTAAGCCTGAAGTCTCAGAAAGCAAAGCTAAAATTGCACATAAGCAGAAACGCATCAACTATTTCAACCATAAACTGACAGAGCCATTACACAAGTACAAAATAGTGCCAGGAAAGAGTAAGCATGATATAAGGATCTGCTGAATAACAATATCACTGTAATTTCACGTGCCAATGGAGGAAAAGCCAGTTGTGATGATGGTTTCTGAAAAAAAAAAAAAAATGAAAGAGACCCCAGTTCCTTCCTGATATCACCATGTAGGCAATAAATGGTATTTACCATCAAATCAAATAACTACGTTCTGTTAATACCAGAAAATGTTATTTTTAAGTTTCAAAACACTCCTTTACCTATTCGAAATCTGAAGATTAAATAAGAATGAAACCTCTAAATAAGATGTAATTGTACAAAGTAACTGCCATCACTTTACACCTGAATGTAAGTTGTGTTGGGGATAATTCATAAAATGGAAACTTAGACCTGGCAGAAGTGAGAGATGCTAATGGCTGTAATCATCATCTCCATGTGCTCCTTACAAAGACCACCAGGATTAGGGAGGAGAGGGGTATAAACAACACCACTGTCTTTGTTTCATAGACAATGTCCACCATGGAAAAATATACAGGCATACCTTGTTTCACTGCACTTCATTTTAACATGCTCCAAAGATAACGTCTTTACAAATAGAAGGTCTGCGGCAATTGAGCCTCAAACAAGTCTATAGGTGCCATGAGCATGTGCTCACTTCTGGTCTGTGTGTCACATTTTGGTAATTTGTACAATATTTTAAACTTTTTCATTATTATACCTGTTAAAATGATCTGTGATCAGGGATCTTCGATGTTACTATTGTCATTGTTTTGGAGCACTACGAACTGTTACCACAAAAGATAGCAAACTTAACCAATAAATGTAAGTGTTCTGAATGCTCCACTGACTGCTGTCCCCCGCCCCCTTCCTCTGCTCAGGCCTTCCTATCCTCTCAGACACAATAATATTGACAGGAGGCCAGTTAACAACCCTACAATGGCCTCTAAGTGTTCAAGTGAAGGGAAGAGTCACACATCTCACACTTTAAACCAAACACTATAAATGATTATGCTTAGTGAGAAAGGCATGTCAAAAGCCAAGACAGGTCAAAACTAGGCCTCTTCAGCCAAACAGTGAACCAAATTAGGCATGTAAAGGAAAGTTATTGAAGGAAACTTAAACTGCTACTACAGTGAACATACAAAGCATAAAAAAGCAAGACAGCCTTACTGCTTATCTGGTGACAGTTTTAGCGGTCTGGATAGAAAATTAAACCAGCCACAATATTACCTAAAGTCAAAGTCCAATCCAGAGCAAGGTCTTAATTCTCTTCAATTCAATGAAGGCTGAGAGAGATGAAAGAGCTGCAAAAGAATAACTGAAAGCTAGCAGAGGTTGGTTCATGAGGTTTGTTTTTTTGTTTGTTTGTGACAGAATTTTGCTGTGTTGCCCAGGCTGGATGCAATGGTACGATCTCAGCTCACTGCAACCTCTGCTTCCTAGGTTGAGAATTGCTCAAGCAATTCTCCTGCCTCAGGCTCCCAAGTAGTTAGGACTACAGGTGCCCACCACCACACCTGGCTAATATTTGTATTTTTAGTAGAGACAGGGTTTTGTCACGTTGGCCAGGCTGGTCTTGAACTCCTGACCTCAGGTGATCCACCCACCTTCAGCTTCCCAAAGTGCTGGGATTACAGGAATGAGCCACTGAGCCTGGTGGTTCATGAGGCTTAAGGAAAGAAGCTATCTCCATAACACAGAAGTGCAAGGTGAAGCAGCAAGTGGTGACTTAGAAGCTGTAGCAAGTTATCCAGAATATAGAGCTAAGATCATTGATGAAGATGGCTACAACTAGACAACAGGTTTTCAGTGTAGACGAAACAGCCTTATATAAGAAGATGTCATCTAGGACAGGGGACTCCAACCCCTGGGGTTAGGAACTGGGCTGCATAGCAAGAGGTGAGCAGCAGGCAAGCAGTCCATCTTCTTCTTCTCATAGGAGTGCGAACTCTATTGTGAACTGTGCATGGAAGGGATCTGGGTTGCATGGTCCTTAGGAGAATCAAATGATAAATGTAATAAGCTTTAATCATCCCCCAAACCATCCCCCTCCCCTACCCCACTCCCCAGTCCATGGAAATATTGTCTTTCACAAAACTGGTTCCTGGTGCCAAAAATGTTGGGGACTGCTGATCTAGAACTTTCATAGCTAGAAGGAGAAGTCAATGTCTGGTTTCAAAGCTTCAAAGTTTCAAAGCTTCAAAGGACAGGCTGACTCTCTCATTAGAAGCTAATGCAGTTGGTGACTTGAAGTTAAAGCCAATGCTGATTTACCATTCTGAACATCCTAGGGCCCCTAAGAATGATATTAAACTCATGCTCCCTGTGCTCTATAACAACAAAGCCTGGATGACAGCACATTTGTTTACAGCATGATCTATTGAATATTTTAAGACCACTGTTGAGATTCACTGCTTAGAAAAAAGATTACTTACAAAATATTACTGCTCATTTACAATGCCCCTAGTCACCCAAGAGCTCTGACAGAGATGTATAAGGACATAAATGTTGTTTTAATGCCTGCTAATACAACATTTATTCTTCAGCACATGGGTCAATGACAAGGAATACACTTTGTAAGGCTATAGCTGCCATAGATACTGATTGCTCTGATGTATCCAGGAAAAGTAAATCAAAAACATCTGGGAAGGATTCACCATTCTAAATACCATTAAGAACGGTCCTGATTCATGGGGGGAGATCAAATATCAACATTAACAGGAGTTTGGGAAAAGCTTATCCCAACTCTCATAGACCTCCATGGAGGAGATAACTGCAGATGTGGTGGAAACAGCAAGAGAACTAGAATTACAAGTGGAGCCTTAAGATGTGACTGAATTGCTGCAACCTCATGATAAAACCAACAGATGAGGAGTTGCTTATTATGGATGAAAAAATAAAAACTCATTTCTTGAGATGGAATATACTCCTGGTGAAGATGCTGTAAACACTGCTGAAAGGACAACAAAGAATTTAGAATATTACACCAACTTAGTTGATAAGACAGTGGCAGGGTTTGAGAAGACTGAACACAGTTTTGAAAGTTCTACTATTGGGAATGTGCTATCAAACAGCATCACATGCTACAGAGAAATCTTTGGTGAAGGGAAGAGTCAGTTGATGTAGCAAACTTCACTGTTGTCTTATGTTAAGAAATTGCCACAGGTACCCCAACATGCAGTAACTGCCACCCTGATTCCAGTCAGCAGCCATCAACACCAAGGCAAGAACCTCCAGCAACAGAAAGATTATGACTTGCTGAAGGCTCAGATAATCATCAGCATTTTTTAGCAATGAAGTATTTTAATTAAGACATGTACATTGTTTTCTTAGACAATGCTATTTCACACTTAATAGACTACAATATAGTTTAAGCATAACTTCTATATGCACTCAGAAACCAAAAAATTCATGTGACTCACTTTACCGTGATTTTCAGTTTATGGTGGTGGTCTGGAATTGAACCAACAATTTGTCTCCAGTGTATGCCAGTAGATACTGTCTCCATTGTGGATGAACTTACTGTCTTACAGAAGACACACTCACAAAACCAAGAATACACCAAAAAATGCAGCAATCAATTAGGTCAATAAAGGAAGTGTTGGTGGGGAAGGAAAAGCTATGATGTTGCTAGCACTACTGAGAAAGGCTTGTATAAAGCAGGACTCAGAGAAGGAGTACCTGGTGTTAACACTCTCGGAGTCTGATCATTTAAACCAACTTGGGAAATACACTTTTACAGAAATGTTTTAATAAAATCTTATTTTGATTACACTACAGGTATGTGATCATTAATTTTATACGTCTACTTGATTTGGCTACTGGGATGCCCAGATATCTTGTTAAACATTATTTCTTGCTGTACCTGTGGCTGTTTCTGGATGAAATCAGCATTGAATTGATGAACTGAGTAAAGCAAATGGCCCTCCCCAACGTGGATGGGCATTATCCAACCAGTAGAAGGCCCAAATGGAACAGAAAGGTGGAGAAAGAATGAATTCCATCCCTCTCTCTATCTCTATCTTTCTAGCTGCTTAGCTAATACATCTGTATTTTCCTGACCTTACACTGGAACTTATACTGTTGGTTCTCCTGGGTCTTCGTCTTAGAGATAGTAAATCATGGGACTTCTCAGCCTTTATAATCATGTAAGCCAATTCCTTGTAATAAATCTTTTTCTATGCATATTCTATTGGTTCTGGTTCTCTAATACAAGGTATGTGTGAATAATTAATACCATCTGATAAACGAAAAGTCCAAAGTAAAATGAAGATATTTAAGTATCTCAGGCACAAAATGTATAAAAGTATTTGCTCATATGCTGGTATGCTTAATTAAAGGGCCCTGTGATTTGGTCCCTTTATGGATGACTCACAGAACCTAAACAGCAGCATGCTTCACACTGAAATTACTCTGAAAAAGGCTGGTGGAGATAGCAACCAGAGATGAACAATCAAAGCAGTTCAATCTTGTGACGCTAGTGAATTCTGAAAGGAAAAATACCTGTGAGAAAAATCAAATAAGCAAATTAGGCCACATGAGTTAAAACACATGTCACATTGAGGCAAAGGCAGAGCCACTTCTAACTGAAAAAACAGAACTGCCATGTGCATAGTGAACACCAGGCCCTTCACACTAACACACACACACTCCCCTACACACATACCCTCCTACACACACACACACACCTGCACACACTAATTCCATGACATGTGGCACTTTCACTGCTTCTATGAAAAATTCATCTAAAGTCAATTTCCAAATAATACACATAGACCATAGATCTTCTCTGGCACTACCTAAAAGAGCATTTCAACTACCCACAAAATAAATATCTGTATGACTGTACTACTCTCCACCAACAACAGAGGTACATACAGATTGACTAACAAGAACTGGATAAAGAAATCTTCATTAAATTAAAGAACTAAGTTACTAGGCAGACAGTCTATCCCCTCAAAAAAGGTGGCTACTTTACCAAAACATTATAAAACGGTTTATGGTTACACACCCGGTGCATGTTGCAGGTTGGCACAAAGCCAACAGAAGCTGTGAAGAGCACCGTTAATATGACTAGTCATATTAACGACTCACACAATGATTTCTCTTCTTCTGTCATGGTCACTAAACAAGAACAAAATTTATTGGGGGAAAAAAGTCTGATTTTAAAATCACAACATTCCAATTAATGATCATTTGAAAGGACACAGGCTAGGGATAGAGTAAAGGAATTTTTTAAAAATCCCCAACTCACAGTCACTGTGCAAGGAACCTCTCAATTCACCTTGTTTTAACTATGTGGCAGAGCACAGTTTACCAAGCATCCGTCATTTTTACAATGGTTCCATTTCCTTACCGGGTTTTCCCCTATTATTTTTCTATAGTAAGTTAAGTGCCTGTAAGCTGGCATTAGTTAGGCCGCAGGTGACATTTAGTTTGAAGAACAAGCTGGTGACACCTTCTGATAAACCAGAGGAAAACAACAAGTGTTTCTGCCTTAGTCTGTTTTGTGTTGCTATAACAGAATATCCCAGACTGGGTAATCTATAAAGAAAAGAAATTTATTTCTCATAGTTCTGGAGACTGAGAAATCCAGTATCAAGGTGCCAGCATCTGCCAAGGGCCTTATTGCTGCGTCATCCCACAGGGGAATGGCAAAGAGAGGACAAGAGGGAGCAAGAGAACCCTCAAGCCCTTTTATCATCAGCATTAATCCATTCATGAGGGCCTAATTACTTCTCAAAAGACCCACCTCTTAACACTGTTGCATCAAGCATCAAGTTTCCAACATAAGGGTTTTTAGGGGACACATTCAAACCATACCAATGTACTACTACACCTAGAGGCCCAGGCTGGAAAGCCAGTCATCTCACAGCACAAAAAAACAAAGTTGAGAGAAGAATCCTGCTGAGGTTAGACCTTTTAGCCAGGATTTCAAAGTCTTAGAGCACGGGGATCTCATCATCAGCATACGACCCTCACACTCCACTCAGTGAATCTGTCTGCAGGCCATGCCATGTGGCCAGGCACAGCTCTATACACGATGCACACAGCAGTTGACATCATAGAGCCACTTTAAATTGGGGAAATGCACCTTCAACATGTAAACAAATTACACAATTTCAGGTAGGAATAAGGACTGTGAATAAAATAAAATAGGACAAGAAAGAAGAGGGTAGCTGGAGAAGCAGCTGCTTTAGCTTCAGCCATCAGGATGAGTCTCTGAAAAAGCGACTTTTGTCCTGCGACCCACATGATGACAACATGCAAGACAGTTGAAACAAGATATGAAATCCATGAAACAGAAACACATGATAGCAACTAACCTCGATGGAACGCTCAGCATTTTGCAAGCATCATCTTATTATCTCTCACAACAATTCTAGAAAGTAGTGTACTCATTCCCCATTTTACAGATAAGGAAACTGAGGTTCCAGAAGCCTCAGTAACTTGTTCAACCTCACACAGATGCAGTCTTTGCACCCAGACATATTCAGCTGGAAGACCTCTCTGCCATTTGCTGGCCCACAGCTAATTTTTTGGCCTGGGATCCACACAGCCATGACCAAACCCCCACCCAACCCTGCTCCCAGTGGTGTAACAGAGAAACAAAACTTCTAATTCCCAGATTTGCCCAAGTCCAGGGACAGTCACAGACACTGCCCACACTCTGAATGAACACAGCAAATCTGGGCCTTCCCAGCTCTCTGTCACACCAATAGTCTATAGTGCACTTTGAGGCAAATCAAATAAATGCCACCTTTACATCTTTGTTAAGTATCAGAAAGACTATTTACACTGGACACGGTTTCCTACATCAATTTCCAGGTTGAGGTAGGCAATTCCAAGACATATGACCTCACTCTCCAGATACTTCCAAATGTAGGATTCGCCTGTATCATTCAGGTACAGATCCAAATAAATTGGTACGTCATCTCAGCATGACGTCCAGAATATATCATGAGCACTGATTCTAGAACACACCTCTTTTTCATTTCAATGCTGAAATCAGGACTCATATCACAATGGATGGGGTGTCGCAGTTTAACTGGCAGTGTGTTTTCTTGCTCAGTGGCATGGAAAATAATGATGCATCTCTAATCTAAATCAATGATGTTTTAGGTGAGGAGAAATTCAGAGTCCTGCACACAATTGGTTCCCTCCCCTCCTCTGTCTTCCTTCCAGTCCAGTGGCACTGGTCACCACAGCAGCTTTGTAACTGACTCCCTGTTTCTACTCTAAACAAAGGCTCTGTTCTCCACAAGCAGGCAGAGTGAGTTTCCAAATCTGCAAATTAGAGCCTGGCCCTCCTTGCGTCATATCCTCTGGCAGTTCCCACTACACTCAAACCTAAATAGAAAACACCCGCCTCCCACCCCGACTCCCCTGTGGTCCATAAGGCCCTGCTGACCTCATTCCTTTGCTGCTATTTCTTGTTCCTCAGAAGAGCAGGTTTTGCCTGTCACAGGGCCTTTGCATGGGCCGTCCTCAATGCCCAGACACCTTGCAGAGGTTGCCTTTTTTTTTTTTTTTTTTGAGACCGAGTCTTGCACTGTCGCCTGGGCTGGCATGCAATGGTGCAATCTCAGCTCACTGCAACCTTCGCCTCCCAGGTTCAAGCAATTCTCCTGCCTCAGCCTCCAAGTAGCTGGAATTACAGGAGCCCTCCACCACGCCCAGCTAATTTTTTGTATTTTTAGTAGCGATGGGGTTTCACTGTGTTGGCCAGGCTGGTCTCAAACTCCTAAACTTGTGATCCGCCCATGTCAGCCTCCCAAAGTGCTGGGATTTCAGGCGTGAGCCAACATGCCTGTCCGGTTGCCTTCTTTTCACTGAAGTCAGCTCTAAAGTCCTCAGTGAAGCCCTCCCAGACCACCCAGCCCAGATGGAAAAGTGGTCCCCACTCTTGACTGCACTTACTACTGCCTTAAGTCAGCTTTTCATTTATTCATTTAATTTATTATCTATTTTCCCACTTTACACAATAAGGCCTCAAAGAGGAAGGAAACTTGTCTTTCCTGACCAGTGTTTATTCAAAGTGCCTGGCACACAAAAAGTCCTCTATCAATATCTATTTAATATAATCATCAGAGTAGAGGAACTTAGTAAACTATGTTCTTTTGCATAATTATTTTTTTTTATTTATATTAACTTCCAGTTAATGGGACAAAAAAATTCACTGGCGAGAATGATTGTTTTGAAGCCTATCTGCGATTCCTTCTAAAAAAGAAAATTAAAAAGATGAAATAAATTTCTAATGGGACTGTGAGAAAAATAATGGTTTGCATTACAACACAACTACTCAAAAATTTCCCATATTCCTGTGAATTGTATTTTTAAAAGCCTTATCATCTGGAACTGGACAATTTCAAAACCCATTGATCTTGCCCTGATGTATAAAACATACCACAGAATTCTTCTAATTCTTCCAGAAACCTGTCTGCCAAATGACATACTGTTTCCTTTTGCTTAGGTATTCATTTTTGAGCTTCTCTCTAAAGTGCTTACAATTTTAAAGTACCAGATTTAATGCCAGTTTAAAATTGTTTAATCATCCACATGTTCACTATTTTTATCACCAAACATACTTTGAAAATTTGCTTCACCTACTAAAGTTTCCTTTAAAACAACAACAACAACAACAACAAAAACAAGGCTTATGTCTTTGAATGTCAGGTTCTTATGGAAAACACCCATAAGAGTGCATCCTTATGAGGCAAACTGTAAAATGTGAAAAATGCAAAAATCTCACTCAATCCCTTCTTCCCATAAGTAGAAGGAAATCAAGTATGTCAAAATGACATATCCATGATTTAAGTTCATTCATTTTATATTACAAAAGGAGCATTCAGAAACAAACTAGGTTGTTTTAAAACAGGATGAAAAAGAATTATCCAACAGTGGAGAAGCCTTGTGTGTATCTTAATTATCTGTAATCTTTCGGATGGTAACATTCACAAAGAATGAAAACCTAAGTTTCCTACAACTATTCCCCAAAATCTTTCACACAAATCATCTCATAACTTATCCTTTAAAAGTCTAGAGTCTATGCTACATTTAGTTTCTTTGATAAACACTTTGGGTATAATACATGTTTTCTTCTGAACAATTCCCAAATATTATATTTTTGTATTTCTATAATGTTTTCAGTATAAAAAAAAACCACCATTTAAAAAAATTAGATTAGGCTCTGCCTATAGTGTAAAATAAAATAAATGAATATACAGAATGAGGATTTGATTCAATGTTTCTGAAATCATCATAATCCCCTCTGATGTACTTATGTGATCAAAATTAATATGCCTCCCTCTAACCCAAGGGAAAGAAAGTCACTGGGCATAGGAGGAGCTGTGCTGCTCCCAGATCACCTGAGCAACGAAGCCAAAAACCAACCCAACATTCTTTATTACTTCTAAATCTAAGACATTTTTATCAGAGGCTACATAGTTCAAAGAAGTTAAATGTGCCATCTCTCTCCTCAACCCTCCTAAAACAAGCGATCTTTAACAAGGTGTTGTGAAATCTTAAACGGTTTCCTCTGAAAACTGAAAGTGGCACACTTTTTCTCATTTTAGACTCTTTGATAATCAGATGCTAACCACAAAATTCAAAGTATGTCAATGAGTTATGAGATTTGTTGACATCCAACCTGAAAAGAAGATATGAAACACAAACACCTCCAGCAGCTGAATGTACAAGGCAGAAGTTATTCCTCCTGGCATGACAGAAAGATCCATAGGGTCTGGAGACACACACACCTTGCTACATATTAGCTATGTGACTCAGACAAGTCACTTCCCTTCACTTGTCTTATAGAAAGGGTATAACAGTACCTACTGTGTCTTAGAGGAGAGAACGCGCCCACCATCAACCATCGAGGACTTTGCTGGTCCCAGAGCCAGCCCTTGGAGATAAGTGTTATCATGAACCAGAAAATCCTTTTTCTGAGTGTACTTTCTAGTCTTGGTGACTGTACTGAATGGAATGAATGTATTTTTCTTGGCTGAGTCATGACTTTGCAAAACTTCAGTCTTCATCCTGAATATCAATTCTCATTGCATCACACCAGGAGCCAGAAGAATGATGCAAATCAAAGTAAATGAAAATTGGCCCTAGGAAGTTGTTTTCTTAACTAAATTCAAGATGCAAGTAGGTTTCTGATCAATTGTTTCTCTCTCCTAAAAAGTTAAGTATGAAAAAAAGGTCAGATTAGTTGGAAATCCTCTAGGCTCAGCTGATCAATCTGACTCTAGTGTGGGAAAATAAAATAAAATGAGTGGCCGGGCGCGGTGGCTCACGCCTATAATCCCAGCACTTTAGGAGGCCGAGGCGGGTGGATCACGAGGTCAAGAGATCGAGACCATCCTGGTCAACAAGGTGAAACCCCGTCTCTACTAAAAATACAAAAATTAGCTGGGCACGGTGGCTCATGCCTGTAGTTCCAGCTCCTCAGGAGGCTGAGGCAGGAGAATTACTTGAACCCAGGAGGCGGAGGTTGCGGTGAGCCGAGATTGCATCATTGCACTCCAGTCTGGGTAACAAGAGCGAAACTCTGTCTCAAAGAAAAGTAATAAAATAAAAAATAAATAAAATAAAATAAAATAAAATGAATAGTTGACTAATAATATTTTTACAAGCAATGTTTGTCTAGCACCTAAAATGCTATGGCTTTCAGAGAGAAAAATGGTAAACGGTCTACAAACGTTGAACATATAAAGTACAAATTTAAAAGCAAACTGTATTCTGTATTCTCAAAAAGATTGTTGGATAGTGTCTGGTTGGTAAGAGTATGTTTTGTGGGGAGCAAACAATGGGATTGCTAAATTAATCCCTGGGATTCTACTAAACCATACAAGTGCCTCCTTCAGCAGCCTTGTCCACAGCACCATCTACTGCCAAGCCACTGTGCCTACAGCAGTTTTGCTTCTGCAGGGCCCCAACAGTTACCATGCCTTCACTTAGCTAAGTTATTTAGGAATAATAATTTTGAAAAAGTCACTTCAAAGTTAAAGGGGAAAGGAGGACGTGAAATGAGAGTAAACTCCTGCCAATCATTTAAAATATGTAAATAGCAACCACAATCTTTGGTTACTAACACATGGCAAATAAGCAGTTTTAAAGAAGTGGCAAATAAGTAGTTTTAAATAAGTGAGTTTTCTTATCTGAGCTAGTTAGGTTATAAATCCTGCTCTAAAGATTTTAAAGCACGAATAAGAATTATATGCTCTGATTGATGTATATATAGTAGATATGTTTATCTTTTATTATCTTTTAACACAGTGGGAGTTACTTAACTCTGCTGTACCAATGGTTCTTTCCACTGGGAATTGGAAGTAGGATTCTAAACCTAGAGAACAAGGGAGTGCAAAGGAGGTCAGAGATGGGGTTCAGAGCCCAGGTTTTCCCTAATGTCGAGGCTTCTCTTTGAACAATTAGCCTCTTAAGGACAACCAGGTCTCCTTATGAAAGGCACCAGGGCACGACTAGATTCAAGACTGTGGTCCTTCCCTTAGAGATCCACTACATAAGATGAATTCAATCAACCCTTACCATGCATAAGGATACACAGAGCAGCTTGTCAGTCACAGGCAAAACAACAACCCAACTTCAGCTCTGATCTAAAATTAAACCACAGGCTTAAAATAGATCATGATCTAACATATCCGAATTTTAAAAATCAAAACAATCATTCTCCAACAGAAAGAAACACATAGCTTGATAAGAAAAATTAAAAGTAATATTATCTGACACCTAGAACTATATGCAAGGCACAGTTCTAAGCACTTTATAGATGATCAGGTTGACAAGGCATCACTACCTCTCTGTTGAATTAGCGACTTTATGGTTTACGACCTATAGTAATACCGCAGATTAAATGCCGTAGGGTAAACCAATGGGATGTTATGAGCGAAGGAGTCTAGTTTACCATTAACTCACCCTATTTTAGAACAACTATGCTTAATAAATGCTTATCTGAATGACCAGGGGTTGTGATGTCACAAAAATGAGCATGAGAAATTAATACAAGTATCCTCCCAGAAATGACTACGTGTAAACTGGGGGGAAAATACTAAATAAATACCTTCTTCACCAACAAAGGAAATGAGGAAAATGGAAGTCCCAGTATTCATACTGCAAAAATGCTTATTCTACTATCATATTCCCTTTTGAGAAACAGACCAGTTTGCAATCCTTATAACACCAGCAGTGCAATGTTGTCACAGATGTGTGCCAGATTTTGGACAGGACATAAACTGGCTGTGAGGAAGAACCCAGGGTTTGCCTATTTTTTGGCAGGAAAGAAAGCCTGCACTTTTCTGTGTGTGTGTATGTGTCTCAATAAATCTGAATAATAATTTGAAAGGGTTAAAAAGCCGGGCACCAGGTGTTTTCTTTCCACTTTCCAGAGTAATTTAAGCACACTCCAAAGTTATCTCCCTTCCTTCCCCACGAGCCAGCTTAGGGGAGACCTGTCACTGCCATTTACACTGTACAGCTCCAGCTCTAAACAATAGGAGGGCACCAGGCTGGGCAGCAGGCTTTGGGGCTTCCCACAGCCTGCATGGGCTTTGTTGCCAAGTTATGAGCTCCTCTGGGTGATGGAGGCACGAGTGAGCCAAGGAGAATTTAATTCTATTTCAAATCTGTATGCTTTCAAAGAAAATAAAGACAATTGAGGCCAAGGGAGGAACTGGAAGGGGTAACCAAAAACAAACTTTTGGAACCTCAGAATCTACATTTCTTGCAATAATTCCCAGCCAAGGATTAGCTGGTATTGATACTCCCAAAGTATATAACACTGATAGAGACCATTCAAGGAGCTGCGGCTGAATGGAGTCCCCATCCCTCCGAAAGGTGGGCGCTTTCGGAGCCCACCTCCGCTCCGCAGCGCGGCCAGTTTCCCCTGCCCTGGCTCCAACCCTGGCTCCAGCCCCGGCCCCGTGCCCGGCCTCCTAGCCGAGCCCGGGACGCGCAGCCAAGCCGAGCGCAGAGTGGGCGCGGAGCAGGCAGCAGCGCTGCGCCTCCCCCGGCGGGCCGGAAAGACGGCCGGGGTCCGCCTGGGCCGGTGAGGCCGTGCTGAACGGCGACCCAGCCCCGGCGGAGAAGCTGCAGGCGAAGAGCCGGCCGCGCGCAGCTCCCGCATTGTCCGTAGTCGGGGCGCGGCGCGACCACTGAACCCGAATCCCAACCCCGGCCCAGCAGTCCCCCTCCCGGCCCCCACGGCCCACTCTTACCTGGGCCGCGCACCTCAGTCCCTGGCGGTGCGGCCCGAGCCGGGCGCCAGGCTCCCGAGGACTGCGAGGAGGGAGAGCCTGGGCCCGCTAGGGGCGGAGGGCCGAGAGCGGGCTGTAGAGGCGGCCGAGTCCTCGCGGTCGCTGCCGCGGGGCCGCGGACAGGGCGCGGGCGGGGCTGGCGGAACGGGCCCAGGACGCGCGGCCGCGGAGAGTCCCGCTGGCGGCGGCCGCGATGGTCCGGTCTGCACCGACTGGGAGGGCTCAGGCAGGCTTCGCCGGAGAACGAGGGAGGGAACTTGGAGCCAGTTGCTGGGGCCGAGAGCGCGTGTCCCTGAGCGAGTGCACACGCCCCTCGAGAGCCCCGCCCCGCTTCCATCCCGCCCCCACCCCACCTTCCGGGTCCCCACCCCTCTCGCACCTCCACTCCAAGCCCTGCCTCTCTCCCCACATCTCCAGCCCGCTAGCGATACCCACACTACCCCTGACCCACCCCCACCCCATTCGGTCGGCGCCCCCAATTCCTCCCCCTCCCCCACTCCCACCCTCATCCTCACGCCAGCACCCCCACCCCGCTCCCATCCGGTGATCTCGCTGGATTTCGGACTGCCACCCCAGTGCAGATCCGCTCAGCACTGGAGACCTAGAGCCTGTGTCCTGAATGAAATAACCCCACCTGGTTGTCAAGCCATCCAAACGTTTTGGTGCCTGACGTTTTCTGTTTACTAACTTTCATATACTCAGATGGAGCGTCCTAACTTCATTTCTGAAGGCATTTTTAAACCTTCAAAAAAAAATGTTTGGAGAAAATAGTAAAGAATAACGAAAAATATCAAGCATGATGTACTACCTCTGAAATGTGGGCCAGTTGATGTTTTAAAATGAAGTGTTTTGGGGTGCATCATTATTAATCGCCTAATATGTTATTTGAGAATACTTTCTACTTAGATTTGCCTAATAACTTCGTTGTTTCAGGAGAGGGATCGTTTTTGGAAGACTAAACATACTGTAATTTAGCTTTGCTATTGCAAACTCTAAAAGATAAAATCCATATTTATCAAAATGAATTTAAATGGGATACGGACTCACAAAATAATTGTTTCTTCTAGAAAATATTTAGCAAGGATTTCTTTTTAATCTCTAGTACATTGAAAATACAATTGCATTCATCTCATTTTCTCAGAAAGATCGTTTATATTTGAATTGTGCTTCAATTCAATGAATCTATTGTTTCATAATAAAGAAGTTGCCAACTAAATAAAACTCAGACTTCTATAATAAATTTTTTTGCTATTTAAAAGACTACCATTTTAAGAAAGTGACATGATACTGGGATTTAAATGGAACTTTCCTTTGGCATACTAATGCATTCCTCGTGATCACAGATTAGGTTGTGGTCTCCATTCACTCCAAAAGTCACATAACAGCAGAAAGAAATTATTTTTCACCATTCCCGTAGCAAATGGAACTAACTTCTCTCCCTCTCAAGTACACTTTTTTTTTCACTTCTTTGCCCCAATCCCTTCCTTTTAGGAATTTCCCCCTCCCATTGGGTGTGACTAGCCCACAGACCTTCCTGACATTGTGAAGGATATAACCCAGGCCAGCCAATTAGAATATCCTCTGGGAACAAAGGAGGGGGGTCCTTTCACTGACTGACAGGGCAGCTCCTAAGACCATATCATACAATGGTACAGCAGCTGGAGTCAACCCAGCAGCTGGAGTCAAGGCACTGGAGAATAAAACAAAACCAGAAAAAAGTCACGCTAAGCAATGGAGATAGAAAAGAACCCTGATGACATCAATGACCATCTGTAGGTAACTACCTCTAAAACCAGTCAAATCCCTAAACTTCGGATGGAATGCACCAATAAATTGTCTTTCTTACTTATGCCATATGCCATTTTGAGTTGTTTCTTTCTAAAAGACTCACTTAAAAAGTCATAAAAGATTCCCCTATGATCCATGCTTTGAAAATCAAAAATGCAAACAATGAGTTTAGCTTTTCTTTTGTCTCTCTCTCTTTTTTTTTTTTGGTGACGGAGTCTTACTCTGTCACCCAGGCTGGAGGGCAGTGGCGTGATCTCGGCTCACTGCAACCTCCAACTCCTGGGTTCAGCGATTCTCCTGCCTCAGCCTCCCCAGTAGCTGAGATTACAAGCGCATGTCACTATGGCCAGCTAATTTTTGTATTTTTAGTAGAAACAGGGTTTCGCCCTGTTGGCCAGGCTGGTCTCAAACTCCTGACCTCAGGTGATCCACCAGCCTTGGCCTCCCAAAGTGCTTGGATTACAGTCCTGAGCCACTGCGCCCGGCCAAGTTTTAGCTTTTCTATTGCCTAATCTACTTCTTGATAATAAAGTATATGCCAAGGTGTTCACTTAGTAGGAAGCCCTAACTCTTATTATTAAGGTTCTCATTTAGGGTTTTACTATCGCCCAGTGTAGATTTAATGGCCCCAAATTGTCCCCACGAAAACCAAAAACCAATAAAAGATGTGGTTAAAGAGCCAGAGAGAACACAATAAAACATCTATGCTGGAATATTTCAGTAAATATTTTGTCTTATCGATTATACCAATACAACACGCTGTCATAATCCCTAATGTTTGCTGATTTGGGACATAGTTTTCTTATCTTGGGGACTGAAAATGTTAAGGCCTGCTACAAATTTTCAGGAAATGTTGAAATTAGTTGTTTCTACTGGAATTTTATTGTGTTGTTTATTCTTCAGAAATGGGCCATTAGCCTAGGCTTGGAATTCTTTTGTTTCACAGAGATTTCTGTCTCCAAAAGTATGTAACAACATTTGACTAGTACCCAAACAAGCATCCATAGACAAATCAGTATGTAATTTAATCATTACTCACAGGTCACTGTGGACAGTGGGACTATTCCTAGTTATTAGCCCTACTGTTCTGACTGCCAGAATGGTTTCTTATGGGAAAATGTGAGATTGGTTATGCCAGGTGCATTGGCTCACGCCTGTAATCCCAGCACTTTGGGAGGTCAGGAGTTCGAGACCAGCCTGACCAATATGATGAAACCCCATCTCTAAGAAAAAAAGAAAGAAAATGTGAAACTGGAAAGACATGAGTTCAGAGTTTTCACTAGTCTTTCTCCAGATAAGTATGTACCTGTCGTGTCAACAACTAGTGAAACTTTAAATGTGTAAAAGCCAGTGAGCTGAATAATAATATATCATAAATAGATGCAAGCCTCACAAAAGGAGAGTACAAGGAAGTAAACCATCTCTGGAAACAAGACAACCAAAGCAGCTTGGGAGGAAAGGTGAAAAGTAAAAATAAAAAAGAGTTCTGGAATCCAGGCCCAGCTCCAAGTGGCACTTGCTCCAGTGATTGGCTATGCCAGGGAAAATGTCAATCAAATATCCAGAGTACCCCCAACATGCCTGTATTGGATCAATGGGATGCTTGTACACATTTTCTTGCCCAAGAGTGGTACAACAGTTCCTCAATTAACTTAGGGTCAGTCAGACCACCCTATCTGTCCACAGATTCCCCTGAAATCATGGCATACATCAGAGGTTTTCAGACCATGAAACAGAATCACCTGTAGTACTCCCAACAAATGCCAGGTCTCTAGGTTGAAGGAGGACAGATAGGCATGTGTTTTTTTTTTTTTTTTTTTTTTAAATCTGCCCAAGAGATTGTAGCAAATCTTGCAGGGCTAAGGTAAATAAAGTCTGTCAATTTGTGCTCTCAATTCCACAGAAAAAGACTTGAGAAACCCTCAGCCCTCAGATCAGACTCCATTGAATTAGAATTGTATGTAAAATTAAACTTATTGCTTGAACAAGCTCAATTGGTCTTTTCCCCTTAACAACCATAGTTCTAAGGAAATAGAAAAAAGCAGTGAGGAATGCACCTTATGAGGAGCGTGAGGATTTGCTAGAAGTAATCACACTGAAAAAAGACAGCTCACAGCAAGGCTGAGATAAAAGAATCACTGAATAGAAAAGTATTGTTAGTTGCTGGACTAAGAGTCCACTCCACTCCATCCTGGGCAACAGCCCCTGGGGGTTCCCTCAGGCTGCTTGCTTCTCAGCATAGTTCTTGTT
Source organism: Aotus nancymaae (assembly GCF_030222135.1). Classification (NCBI taxonomy): domain Eukaryota; kingdom Metazoa; phylum Chordata; class Mammalia; order Primates; family Aotidae; genus Aotus; species Aotus nancymaae. The sequence continues at coordinate 9,384,775 of NW_026988450.1, read as the reverse complement.
CAGGCTGGTGATCAGAAGATCAAAACAATTGAATTATGTTCTTGAATATGGACCTCCATCATTTAATACTAATAACTGCCATTTATTGAAACTCTGTGCTAACAGTTTACATGTTTTATTTTCAGTGGTCACAACGGCCCTAAACATAAATATCATTGATTCCCATTTTACGAACAAGAAGTTCAGGCCCAGAAAAGAGGTAAATCCGAGGTCACAGAGTTAGTGATTAGAGGACTTAAAGGGTGATCCTTATGAGCCCAAAGCCTATAGATATTTACTATAAGCCTAACTTGCCAATGAATCTCACAAATTATCTATGCAATAAGAGAGTCACTAGTCACATGAGGCTATTTAAGTTTAAATGAATTAAACTTTTGTGGAATTTATATTCATTAAATTAATTAATTAATTAAATTTTTTTTTGAGATGGAGTTTAGCTCTTGTCACCCAGGATGGAGTACAATGGCACAGTCTCAGCTCACTGCAACCTCCACCTTCCGGGTTCAAACGATCCACCTGCCTTGGCCTCTCAAACTGCTGGGATTAGAGGAGTGAGCCACTGCATCTGGCCTCATTACATTTAATTTAAATTCATTGAATTAAAAACTTTATATTGTAAATGTGAATAAATTGCAAGTTTCTCAGCCACACTGGCTACTTTTCAAGTGCTCTGCAGTCACAGGCAGCTGATGGCCGCCTTTGGGCTGCACAGATAAATGCCCCCATCACCGCAGAAAGCTCTATCCGATGACTTGGATGCCGCTCAGATTTATCCATATCATCATCAATTAAGGCAGTGTTCTTCATGACTGAATTTTCCAGGTAAATTACCTCAACTCTTTTATGTTAACTGTTTTGATGAAATTCTTTCTAACATGGGTAAGATGTTTCTGTGGCGGCCATAATCAGTAGGGCATACTGAACTGAGTGCCTCTGTGAGGCATGCAGGGCCAGGAGCCCACCCACAAAGCACCGGAATGCCATGCTTGGGAGCTGTGCATCTCTTCTCCCTGTGTTATCTCAGTTCTCACCTGTAGTCCCTACTTCTGCAGAGTACCTGCTTGCCATTGGCCAGAGTATGGTGTTTGCTAACCTTCTGCCCTTAGCCTGCTTCTATCTATCCACTTCCTCTCCCTATTGGTTGTTTGGTTTTCCAGTTCCATGTTTTCAAGTGCTACTGATTTGCCAGTGACTCTAGAATTTTTATCTTTAACTTCCACTTATTTTTCTAATCTGCAGAGCAGTTTTCTTTTCTAGCTCTCTTTTTGGCTAGTGCTACTCAAAGAGCTGTCTGTGGACCAGCAGTGGTCCGTGAATTGTGTGTGGCTACTATAGTACAAGACGAATTTAGAAAGTGAAAGCCAACGCTGGGCACAGTGGCTCATGCCTGTAATCCCAGCACTTTGGGAGGCCGAGGCAGGTGGATCACCTGAGGTCAGGAGTTTGAGAGCAGTCTGCCAACATGGTGAAACCTCGTCTCTACTAAAAATACAAAAATTAGCCAGGCATGGTGGCACATGCATGCAATCTCAGCTATTCGGTAGGCTGAGGCAGGAAAATCATTTGACGTAAAGGGAGGCAGAGGCTACAGTGAGCTGAGATTGTGCCATTGCACTCCAACCTGGGCAACAAAGACAGACTCCATAAAAAAAGAGAAAGAAAGAAAGAGAGAGAGAAAGAGACAGAGAGAAAAAGTAAGAGAAAGGGAGGGAGGGAGGGAGGGTGGGAGGGCGGGCCAAGTCTGTATTTATAAGTTTTTATATGAATTTGACATTGTCTGGACATTACTGTATTGTATTGTATTGTATTGTATTGTATTGTATTGTATTGTATTGTATTGTATTGTATTGTGTATTGTATTGTATTGTATATTGTATGTTTAAACTGGATTGAAAATTAAAAACAAACACACAAAAAATACTGTGCCTGACTCCACCTGAGTATTTCCTAGGACCTCAGTGCTCATTGCTATTGCCTGTCAATAACCAAAGTTATTATTATCCCCAAATGCGTTGGTCAGGGTTCAGTTGGAAACAGAGAATTTAATATAGGAAACTACTTACGAAGATCCTAGAGAAGCTGAAGAGATGAACAACAGAAAGTGAGTTGAGTTAGATTTTGGCAGAAGCAGGAAACTGCCACCACAAGAGCAAAGAAAAAGAAGATGATGTCCTTGGCACCCAGCTGTTGGACCCAGTGAAGGGACCTGATCCATAACAAGAAAAAATAAGGACTGCCCCCCAGAAACTGAGACCATGGAAGACACACAGATGCTGTCTATTTAATTGAACTAATACTGAGTTAATTTTTATCTCTGTTACTGACATTAAGCAGAATGAAAAATTGCCTGGAGAACTCTAGATTGCCAAATATTATGAATAACCAGATAATTATGCAGAGGGAGGCTGAAACTGTTTAGGTTCTTTCCAGTTATAAAACTGATTTATGCTTGAGAACTGAGATTCTGTGTCCACTTGTATGAAATAAATACATGAGCTCGTATTTTTTTGGCATGATACTTTTACCTACTTTTAGATTTACAGATATTTTAAAAGATTATGATGTCAGGATTATGCTTGTGTTGTGTGTGGACTATTAGATTAATCTATGCACCTTTCACATTTTTACAGTGTGAAATAAGGCACTAAATACATGGATTCTTTTTAAACTATTTGTGGTAAGATGAATTTAGAACATTAGGGTGCTTACTTAATAGAAATATAATCCATCTATTTGGCATAGAGCTCACCAATTCTCATTTTCCCTGGAATCAAAATTCAAAGGTGGCATGAATAACTGAAATCCTAATTTCATCCAAACTTCTTCCTAATCAAATATTAAGTCACTTCATTAATAGCAAGAAAAATAAACTTTTTTTCTCCTTTCTACCATTAAACAACAGAGATGCTAATGAACAAGATAGATAGCAAGTAAGAGAAAACAAAGAGAGAAGGACGAGTAAGGAATATTAGGTGTCTGGGCTACCAATGGCACCAACACATCCTATTTTCCTCTTTTAAAACAACTTTAAAGTAGGTACACAGATTGTAAGTCTTAGAGTTCAACGTGCATTTTTTCCTGAGCTTTTTTTTTTTCAACATGTATGTTATGATTTCTAAATGTTTGGTAAAGATATGGTCAGAAGTTTATGTAGGCATTCTATTTTTCAGTTATCTGTATCAGTCTAATGGATGAGCAATGGCATTTATGACATTTGTAGAAATCACCTGAAAATTGTAGGAAAATTTTCACAAAATATCAGAGTGCTTTTGGTGCATATGTGAATTTTAGTTCATTCACCCACTCATCCTCCCTCATGCATTCTGTCACCAAATCTCTTATTTTCAGTGTTTCCCTCACATCTTACCTGCACATAGTACAATAGCTTTGATAGCTTTTCCAGTTAAACATGTCATCAAACAACCAGTCAAGTGTATTGTTTATTGCCACTTCTAAGACTATTCTTCCATTCCCCAAAGAAGTAAAAATCAATCTTCTCCGCAGTAGTTTAATGACTCCAAATATTTTTTAGGTATTCACAAATTACACAATGCCTGAATTTTCTGCTAGTTTGATGACCAGCAGCCAAGACTTCTAAGTAGATATCCTTTTAGAAAATCTACTTTTGCAAATTCCCAGCTAGTTTGTCATAGAAGAGGAATGGGGTGGAGGAATTAATAGAGGGAGAGAGAGTTTAGGAAAAGACAGAATGGGGTAGGGGAGAGGGCAATTCTACTACCAAGCTCAGTATTCCACTCAATCCGAAAGCATCTTCTAAACTGTCTGGTGACAATATAGGAAGCCTAAATCAGAGTATGTTGAATTTTGGGAGGAAAGAAAAGTAACCATATGTTGCCCTTTTGGGTTTTTTTTTTGGGGGGGTGGAAATATGGATACACACACACATCAACATAGGCGGCAAAAATATCAATGTATAACTGTGACATTTATCCATATGCACATCTTCCTCTGACAGCCTCTACTTCATATTTAGTTGTTAGGAGTTTTGTGCTAACTAGTAAGCAGAAATTTTAAATATTAGCACAATTTTTTCATAATCACAAAGCATAATAATCTCTTAGGAATTTTGGATTGGCCGAATTCCCAGACTCTTAGTAGACGTCATAATTGTGCTAATCTTAGAAGGTCTTCCTGTGTTATTTTGTATTAGATGATGGTTTATTTCTCAGAACTCGAACCTCACTATGCACTAATAACTATCCAATGTAGTTAAGTACCTTAGGAACAAACATGGTCTCGGGTGGCTCCTTATGAACCTCACTGGACTGTAAACTACATGAGAACAAGAAGGTAGCTAACCGCTTTTGAGATTTTCCTCATTACTTAGCAAAATCAGAGCAGCTCACAAAGCTTCATCTGATACTCACTGCGATAAATACATATTCTGATAGTGTTATAATTACTGTGTCACTTTATATGCAGAAACTTCTCATCCCTAGGAACTGTTATGGAATCTCTACATTGCAACATCTCCTACACAACCGAGTCCTGAGCATAGAACGTGCTTTCATCATGGAGAAACCCCTAATCTGAGTGCAGCTACCAAAAGCCACGAAGGTGTCTTTCCCAACTGAGGACACACATCAGAAGCCAGGAAAGAATGAAAATGAGGGATTGCAGCAACATCTGACTCTTATGTGGATTTGGAAAGATTCACAAAGCCACACATTTAAGAATTATGAATGGCAAAATATTCTTGTTAATTTCTAATGAAAAAGATGTTATTTTTGTCTGTATCAAATATTATATTTCAGAAAGTAGAGTTGTGATGATGGTCCTTGAACTAAACAAGGTGTGACTCACTCAGGCAAAGGTGTGGGGATGGTGGGGGAATGAAGGAAAGTGAGCTTTTCAGAATGCTAGAAAAGCTGGAGGCAGAGATGTTTTTTGGGTATGCCTCACAGATGACTCTTCTTTCTCCTTCCAGGAGACTATGGCCTAGGTAATATTTTCTTAAATTACAATTTTAGCTCTTCCAGAATGGAAATGTAAGCTCTAAGTATAAAAGAGCAGAAACAGAAGAACTACTGAGCTTGTCAGATTCTGAGAGACGTTTTTCTGTCTGGTCCGGGTTACTTATAGCTGCATCTGAGCAATTAGACAGACAGTATATGTCTTCTATTCTTGATTAACTAAATTGGCTCATTAAACTGGGCTAAAGTGGTTGGATTACTCAGGGTTCTTCAGAGAAACAGAACTGAATCTATTGAGATATATTTGTATCTCTTATTAATAAATAAGATCTTTTATTATTTATAATACTATTGTCATAGTGACAGTATCTCATATAAATTAATATATATTAATTATGGAAATTAGCTTACACTATTATGGAGACTGAGAAGTTCCATGTTCTGCTATCTGCAAGCTGGAGAACTAAGAAAACTGGTGTAGCAATTCCATCTGAATCTGAAGGCCTGAGAACTAGGAGTGTCAATATCCAAGGACAGGAGAAGAAGATGGATATTTCTAGCTTGAGAAGAGAGCGCCCTTCCTCTGCCTTTTGTTTTTTGCAACCCCTAATGGCTTGAGTGATGCCCATCCACATTAGAGAGGGCCATCTGCATACTTCGTTCACCAATTAAAATGCTAATCTCCAGACACACCCTCAGAGACATGCCCAGAAATAATGTTTCACCAACTATCTGGGCATCCCTTAGCCCAATCGAATTGACATATGAAATTACTATCACAGTGGGTGTGTATGCCTATGCATCTTCTTTTCCCACCTGTCTCAGTCTGTTTGGGCTGCTATAACCAAATACCTTAAACTGGGTGGTTTATAAACAACAAAAATGTATTGCTCAACAGTTCTGGAGTTTGAGAAGTCTAAGATCAAGGCATTGGCAGATTTGGTGTTTGGTGGGACCTCACTATGTGGTTCATAGATGACACCTTCTAAGTACTCACGTGTTGAAAGGGCAAACAAGTTTCCTCAGAGCTTTTTCATAAGGGCACCGATGCCATTCCTATGGGCTCTACTCTCAGAACCAAATCACCTCCTAAAAACCTCAGCTCTTAGTACTATTACATTGCAGATTAGGTATTAACATGTGAATTTTCAGAGGGATACAAACATTCAGACCATAGCAGCACTAGTTGTATTTTCCATGTAACTTTATGAATACAGAGAGGTTATTTTATACAAATATATACAATCTACTCCTTCATTTGCATTTAACCGAGTAAGATGTTGATGAAGTAGATATTATGTTTATTTCCCTGTGCCTCAAAGTCTTATAAAAAGGATTTATGTTAAAAAGCATTTTTAAAAATAATGTTAGGTAATAAATCTTGATTTTCAATGTTTTATGCAGTTGAATAATGTCTAAAAGATACTGTTACATAAAAAACAGAACATATACTTAATATGAAAGCTCATAATCTGTATTAATTTAGCAAAAGTAATTAATTTTAACTTCCATAAATGATGGTCTTATTTGGAGACTGAAATATCACTACAAAATATTTTCTCATTTTGAGATGTAATCCTTTTTTATAAGCAAGACATAATTTTAATGGTTACAGTATAGTAGAAAATTTAGACTGAAAAATACTTAATATTTAGATGCTTGTCATATATTTTGTGCTTTACTTATTAATTCTATTTTATGTATATGTATTTTAAATATGTAATTTTACTTTTCATTGTTATATTTTATTTTTCCTTTCTACCAAATAAAATGATTGGTAAGGACCATTGTACATTCTAACATCACGGATTATGTCAGATTGACTAAACATCCGTAAGAGTTTGAAGACCACTTAACTGACAAGTGGCACTAAAGTTCAAAAGTTTATGATACCTTTCTGTATACTCTCTGGTTTCTGCGGGGCTGCCATATAAACCACATAGCCTACACTATTTAACTCCATAGACCTTGCCACAAATGGCACCCTCTGGGGTAGTGCTCACAGCAACTCTGGTGCTAAAAATTTGATTTTGTGAATTTTTCTTTTTCCCCCCACAGAGTCTAATTTTCTCTCAGGCACAGTAGACTCAATGTTGTAGCCAAAAGCATACCATAGTCATTTCACAAACTATTTTGTGACTTATACTGACATTTCTGAAATGAGTCAATGTGATGTGAGTAACTAACTGTGTTATCCATAAGCTAATAAGTATATGCCAGCACCTATCTATCTCTATATAAGTAAATGTATTAATGATTTCAGTGAGAGAAACTCTTTATTGTTCTTAATGATTAAATCTGTTAAGCAAGGACAAACCAATTTCAATGCAGAAAGTTATTATAATTTCAAAGGGCATTTTAATAAACCATTATATAAAGAATAGATTAGTGCATACAGGCCTCAATCTTCAGCCTTAACTGTAACGCTAAATAAAACAATTATATAACTTATGAAAATGCATTGCATCTATAATTGGGTACATAATGAGAGATTTTCCAATGATCCATTCATTAAATTGTATAATGTTCAATATGCATAAAATGCAGAAGGTCTAGGGGGAATTATAAGCAAATTATGAAATGTGATTTCCATCTAAGTATACTAGTTTTCAATTTCTTTAGATAACTGAATAAACTCATGAAGAAAACTGGACAGATGAAAAAAGTCAAATAAATATAATGTTAAGATCATGTTCAAATAAGTTTCAAATAGGTACCCTGCAGAGAAGTCACAATTATAATAGTTTCCTGGAGGGAAGAAAGTTTTGTTTATTGCTTGTTTTGAGACAGGGTCTCAATCTGTCACCCAGGCTCGAGTGCAGTGGCTGGATCTCAGCTCACTGCAACCTCTGCCTTCTAGACTCAAGTGATCCTCCCACCTAAGCCTCCTGAATAGTTGGGAACACAGGTGTGTGCCACCACATGCAGCAAATTTTTTTTTTTTTTTTGTAGAAATGGGGTTTTGGCATGTTGGTCTCAAAACCTGGACTCCAGTGATCCTCCTGCCTTGGCCTCCCAAAATGTTGGGATTACAGGTGTGAGCTATTGCATCTGGCCAGGAAACAAAGTTTTAACAGGATTTTATATAATGAAAAGGTTAAAAAAAGGAAAGTAAGTTTCCTCTGGTAGAATACAATAGTGAATTAAAGAAGGTGGAAATAACAAAAAAATCAGTAACTTCTCTAAAGAGTCCATGACAGAAAAAGGTTATAAAAAGGAAAGCATGTGCATAAATGATGAGAATAAGAATCACTGGTGATGGCCGATAGCACACTAACCAACCAGATGCTCACTTTTAAAAACATTTCAAGAGATTATAGATGCTCATAAGAGTTAATAGCTATTTATCTTTAACTTTAATATAGAATAGTATTGTTGAGTATTTTTAGTTTTGTTGACTTACATGATTAAATGTACAAATAAAAACAAAATTTAAATATACCATAATATGAATCATAATTATATGACTTAATATCCAATACATTTTTATATAAAACAATTATTTTGAAATTACACATAAAAAGAACTGTCAAATTTTGAAGTAAGAAAAAATTTCAGTCTATATTTTTCAAATCATCTTAATTTAACATTTAGATTAGCATCAACCAAAAGTATTACAAATATTAAGCCCCTATGAAATCTTAAGATTCCCGAAGAAAAATTAAGCAAATAGATCTTTAAGATCATTTATGTTCTCAAGACTAAATACAAAAAGCAATGTTTCTTTTGCTTATTAGTAAAATTGACAGGGAACTATTGAAATGCCAGAAATTAAATCAAAACTATTTAGTTTTGATTTCTGGGAACAATTTTTTAAAAATTTTATGCTGAAGAACATCGTATGTAGGTCATAAACTCTGGATACACTGTACACATTAATTTCTCCTCCGCAATAATAGTACAGACAGTGAGATATCTAGAGTAGAAAAGTTGAACATTTTCTCTTGTAAGCAAACCTGGTATAGTAGTAGCTCAGATTTTTTTGTTTTTATTTTTGTTCTGTCTTTCCTGATGGACAGGTCTGACATTCTCTGTATAATCCCATAAATAAATTACTTCTAGTAGCCTAAAGGCATTTCTCCATGTATGTGGGGTTGGAATTTTTTTGGTCGAGGTAAGGAGAAGGCAGAAAAATATATATATATTTTTAAAAGAGCTTTCGTATGTTAAAAAAATTCTTTTAAGCAAATAGATACTAATTATTCATAAAAGATTGCAGCATATTTTGTGTTTATCATAAAATATTTGCAAGAAAGAATAAGCTACCTAAGTTACATGATACTGTAACTACACCCTGCACAACGAAGGACTTACTGTATTTTTCCACATGTTGAGGTAAACCACAAGATGTACAAGCAGGGGAATAACACCAGCCACAAGTGTGCCTGCATATTTCCAGTTTCTGTTCCTTTTGATTTACTTGGCTTTCTTTCCTCTCTAGTGATAAGAAAAATTTTGACACTCTAAAAAGAGAACCTAAGAATACAATTTTTTAAAAGAGAAATTTCAGATACTACTTCAATCGCAGAAAAAGTAAAAAGTATCTTTGGTATTTCAACAAATAACAGGCAAAGCCAGCCAATCATTCACAGCAATGCAGGTAATCAAAGATTAAAGAATCTAAAACATATGCTGAATATAATGTTTGTGTGATTGTACAGAAATAGATTTGGAATTCACAAAGCAGGATGACACCTTAACAGTTATATACTCAACAAACTATAAGTGTAAGTTACATGTAATGTTGTTTTACAAAGACAAGTTGGAATTAGGAAGAAGACTAGAAAAAAAATGCAACAAGAATAGGCGTATTGTAAAGAGAGCTCACTCATTCACTTATTTATTAACTCACTCATTCAATTAGCCAACATAGATTGCAAAGTTTCTTTATCTAGGCTCTGCCTAAGGCTCCTGGGGACAGGGAGGGTTCTTGTGAACTTGAAACTGCCTGTTGTCCTGGAAGAAGACCAAAAGTAATGAAACAATAAATGTACAAGATATTTCAAATGATGATAAGTTGATCTGTTTGTTTTAAATGGGATGATGCTATAGAAAGCAACTGGCAATGGTGGTGTGTAGTTTGATCAGGTGGTCAGGAAGGGCTCACTGAAGAGTTGGCATTTGAGCCAAGATCTGAGGAAGTAGAAGGAACCAGCCATGTAAAGACAAGAGGAAAGTGAACTCAGGCAGAGGAAATAGCCATTGCGAAGGCTCTCAAGCAGGAATGAGCTAGGTGTGTCTGAGAAAAAGGAAGTCGAGCATGAGTTTAGTGAACAGGGAGTAGTGGCAGATGAGGCTGGAGAAGAGAAAAGGCCATGGTACGACATTTACATTTTATTTTTTATTTTATTCCAGAGTGAAAACCACGGAAGCTGTACAATCCTCTTTATGTTCCTGTAAGATCACTCCAACTCCGGCATCACAATGGGGAGTAGTGCAGTGAGGAGGTGCATAGGAAGTGAAGTTGGGAGACTAGAAACTCCGCAATGGTCCAAGGAAGTAGAGGTCAGTCACTTGCACCAAAGTGGAAGTAATGAATATGAAGAAATGTTTAGGTTGTATTTTTGGAGTAAAGCCAAGAGAACTTAAAAATGGATTGTATCATAGGGATAAGATGATACAGAATAGGGAAAAATGATAAATACTGACAATAGAAAATATAATATAAATGGAAGCTAAAGAAATGCTGGCAGGAAATATCTTGAGTATCAAATGATCCTAGTTGAAATCTTAGAAGATATCTTGCCCAACCTCATATTTAAAATGTCTACACCATTGCAGGCTGATGGTCAGATAACTTCTGGTTAAATACTCCAGTGAGGAGAACACCTTTGGAAAGTGCTATTTGATTACTGAGGGCCAATCTCATTCCCTTGATCATAGCTAAACAGGAGATAGTTTTGAGGCCTTTTGTTTTTAAAAAGTCAATATGAAACTGGAAAGATATATTTGGCAAAAAAATGTTAATTTCAAAGCGTGAGAAATAGCCCTTCTCTTACTTTCAAAACAGGAAAAAACAATCTAGTTTTTATTATCACATTTTAAAGATAGCAAAGGTAATTGGAAATAGGTCATAGGAGGACTGAGAGGAGACAAACTCTTTAAGATTTTGTGAGTGTGTGGGTGGAAAGATGGAGAATAGGCAGATCACTTGTTCTGCATTTCTGTAAAGGACTAGGTATAAAGGAGTGACATCAATTAGAAATACAAAATATTCTATTTTGCTATCACAAAGAACTTTATGGATTTAAAAAGCAAAATACTTTTTAGTACTGTAGGCTTATTAGGTTATAAAACAATTAATTCTGGATAATCAAGACCATCTATTAAAAGCAGAAGTCCTTATGATCCTCTAATGTTCAAACAGGGTTATTTGTCTAAAGAGTGAATTATAACTCTCCCAATTGCCTGATGTGATTGAGCATGGGTCATAGTATACCAGAAATGCTGTTATTTCCTTTTAGGGCCAGGAGGGATTTTATAGTTAACAGAAGAAAGCAGAGAAAGAGATACTTTGTCATAAACATGCAAATTTCACAATTCATAGATCATTTTTCTAGTAAAAAATGATGATATAAACTATAAGCTACTAAAAATAACATAACCTATTAGATTAAAAATGCACAAAGAAAACAACTAAACAAGATTTCAACATTTTTGTTCAAAACTACCTTAAAGAAGAAAACAAAGTTGAAGGAATTTTACTAATGAATACTAAGACTTGTTATAAAACTACAGTAACTAAAACATGAAATAAACTATATTACATTAAAGTTAGGAAGTTCTCTTCATCAAAATGTAAACCACTGAGTAGGGGAAGACATTTGCAATATGTATGAGTGACAAAATATTCATCTACAAAGTATGAAAAGAACTCAACAGACTTAACAGACCACAAAGAAAACTGGACAAATACTTCAACAGACATTCACAAAAGAGGACATCCAAATAATCAGCGTATTAGTCCATTTTCACACTGCTGATAAAGACATACCCGAGAATGGGAAGAAAAAGAGGTGTAATTGGACTCACAGTTCCACATGACTGGGGCGTCTTCAAAATGACAGGAGGAGAAAGGCACTTCTTAACATGGTGGTAGCAAGAGAAAATGAGGAAGAAGTAAAAGCAAAAACTCCTAATAACCCATCAGATCCCATGAGATTTAATATCAGGAGGATAGCACAGGAAAGGCCTGCCCCCATGATTCAATTACCTCCCACTGGCTCCTTCCCAGAACAGGTGGGAATTCTGGGAGATATGATTCAAGTTGAGATTTGGGTGGGGACACGCTAAATCATATCAATCAGTAAGTATTAAAAAAAAAACCAGAGAAATGTAAATTAAAACTACATTAAGTTACCACTACATAATCAGAATGGTTGAAATTAAAAAACAAAAAGCAAAAAAGTGAACGGGTTGTGAGAGATGACTGGAGCTTGGATACACAGTAGGTAGGAGTATGAATTTTTATATGTACTTTGTCAATGTCTACTACAATTTAGCACACTCGTACTCTAAGACCCAGTAATTCTGTTTCTAGGTATATGTCAAAAAATTGTGTGCATAAGAATGTTCATAGCAGTAATATTTATAAGAGCTAAATACTGGGGACAAATGAATGTCCTCAACAGAATGGATAAGTCAGTTGTGGTGTATTCATATAACGTTATAGTAAAGAGCATGAATATACATTAGCTACTGATATGTGCAACCACAAAGGTGAAACTCACAAACACATCATTAAAAGAAGCCAAATACAAAAGAATGTGTACCGTATTATTTCACTTATGTAATATTTAATAACAGGAAAAACTAACCTATGGTTTTAGAGTCAGGATAATAGTTACTTTTGAGGAACAAACTAGCATTTGTAATTGGGAGACAGCAAAGCGGAAGCTTAAGAGGTTCTGGCAATTTGATGTTTCTTTAATAGGTGGTAGCTACATGAGGGTGCACTTTATGACAATTCAGTAAGCTTACATTTAAGATCGGTACATTAAGTTATACTTTAAATATATAAGTATGTAAATATGTATGTAAATCACATTTTAATCAAAGATATCTAAATATGTGTGTTCATGAAAGTTATTTTTCAATTAAAATTTTCTTAAACATATACAAAGAAAGGAGGTAACATTTTAAAGTTTTTAATCATGAACATAGCCTATTGCATCTCAGAAAATATGAAGTTGCATATAATTGAATAAAACAAACAAACAAACAAACAAAAAACCCTGACAGAAACAGATTCTAAAGAGATCTCAACAGGTTGGGACATATACCCAATCTACAGAGTTAAGCTCAACTGGCATAAGTATAAAGTCATCCTCATGTGTTTACAGGAGCAACAAATAACATACTCTTAAGTAGTCAACAGCGCATACAAAAGAAATCCAAGGGTTATATGTTGGGAGGTTGACGTGATTTAAATGTTTTCTAGATCATAGCTCTGAATTGATTCCCATTAACCTCTTCCTAAAATACCTATAATGATGCTAAGAGTAAAATCAAAAGACCAAAACTGCCAGCCAACTGATTTCAAAAGTAAGACAATTCTCCGAGATAATTTTCCATAAAGTATTTAAAAATCAGTGGAGTTGAATTAGAACTGCAATTGCTAGCCTGAAGCTATTTGGTCAGAAGAAATGGAGCAAAGCTATTGGCAAGAATAAATGTTGCATTCTTGCAACAAGAATAAATTCAGCATTTTCTTCCTCACTTCCTGCCAACCACAACAGAAAATGAGTCTCTACCATTCAGAGAACAAACAATGGCCTCGCTATTTGATCTCTTCATTTTCACCAATAGCTCTCTTTCCAGCAAGGAGACTGCAACCCCCTCAAGAGAAGAAGGAAGGAAGTTGAATATGGGACCAGTGGTGCCCACTCTAAGTCTAGGCAGAGTCTAGGTGAACAGCCTTGTATTTGTGAATGGCATGAAATAATCTTCTAAGAGAAATAAGCATTAGGTGGAAAAAAAAAAAACCCGTCATATTCCAGTTGAACTTCATGAAATAAAAACCTGATAGACTTTAATAAATGCAATGAAGGCAACCATATAAGTTGATATGATAACTTCTCTATGGGGAAGGATGTTGCTATTTAAAATGGGGAGTTCAAGGAAGCCACTTCAATAGGCAATCTTCAAGTTGAGATCTGAATGACACAATGAAGCCAGCCAAGTGAGTGGAACATTCCTGGCAGGGGAAAATAGTGCATTATAGCCCCATTTTAAATAGCTTGAATTTCTTCAGTGGTTTCCTACTATCTTCAGCATAAAACCCAAACTTCCCAGGCTGAAATGCAGTAGATGTTAGGTAAAGGCATAAGTGAATGGATGGTTCCTGAAATTTCTACATAGGATTGATCCATAGTATTTCTCTAAAGAGTCTTTTGGCATCTTTCCCTTTGTCCTCAATTTCTAAAAAAACAAAGTTAACACTAATAATTCTAAAAGAGAATTTGCTTGGTTTTTTAATAATTTGGACTGGGAGACATGAACCTGGGCCAGTATTAGGGTGAGACAAATGAGGTGCCCAGGGCACAATATTTAAGGAGGGTCTCACTCTCAGGGTGGTATAAATGCCAGCCCTCAAGGGAAGGGGCAAGTAAATGCACCTGGCAGAAAAGGTAAAGATGTGAATCTGTTTTATGTTCCCTCTGAATGCTTACTAAAGAGCAATCTCAGCAGAGGCGGAATGAATAATCAAGTGAAGAGGATAATCCTTTTTATGGATACCAGTCAGCTTTATTCCCCAGCCATCCCTGTCATTGCCTCATAGGTTCATGAAAAAAATGACCACAGTGCCAAGGATGGAGGTTATGCACAAAATTAGCAACATAAACTTCCACTCACCAGGTCTGACCTGGCTACTGCCACTGATGGGTACCCTATCTCAGAGACCAATACTGAGCCCCCAGTATGGCACCATTCCCCAGGGTGAGCAACCAGCTACCTGGTGGCAGGCTGATTACATTGCACCACTTCCGTCATGCAAGAAGCAATGCTTTGTTCTCACGTCAGTAGACAACTACTTGGGATATGGATTTGCCTTTCTTGGCTGTAATGCTTCTGCCAAAACCAACATCCATGAACTTACAGAATGCCTTATTCCACATAGCATTGCTTCAATTAAGGAGCCTACTTCATGTTGCCACAATGAAATGTGGCAATGGGCCCAGGCTCATGGAATTTACTGGTTTTATTCTGTTTTCTACCATTCTGAAACAGCTGGTGGAGTCTCCTTTTAAAGACTTAGTTATAGCATCAGTTAGGTGGCCAGAGAAATTTCCTCCAAGATGCAATATATGCTCTAAATCAGTTGCTTCTTCCCAACCCAAGAATCTAGAAATCAAAGATTGGAAATGTCTTACTATGACTTCTAGTGATCCATGAGAAAAATTTGTGCCTTCTGTTCCTGCAGCTTTAAACTCTGCTTATCCAGAGGACTTAATTCCAAAATGAGGAAAGCTTCTATCAGAGGTTACAACTGCATTGAGCTGGAAGTTGAGATTGTCACCTGGCTACCATGGGATCCTCAAGTATTTGCCAACAGGCAAAGAAGCTATTACAATACTAGCTGTGATGACTGATCACAATCATTAAGGGACAATTAGGTTGCTACTTCACCATGGGGATAAGGAGCAGTATGTCTGGAATGCAGGATATCGCCTGGGGCACTGCTTAGTAATTTCAGATTCCGAGATTAAAGTCAATGGAAATTCAAAAACTTAATTCAAACAGGAATACTAATGAACAAACTCTTCAGGATCTGAAATTTTGGTTACTCACCAGATAAGGAACCATCACCAGCTGAGGTGCTTCCTGAGGTCAAAGGAAATGTAGAATGGGTAATAGAAGAATTTAGCTACAAATGCCAAGCTATGACCGTGTAACCAGTTAGAGGTCTGAGTACTGTAATAGCTATGAGTATTTATTCCTCATTCTTATAGGTAATGTGTATAAATTTTTATTTTCTTTCCCTCTCGTAGTCTTCTCCTTTCTAGCATATGTTAATAATAGTTAACTTTATCTCAGTAGCTATGTGTTTGACTTAGAAGACATCAAATGAAGAGTGTTAATCAGCTGGAAGGAGGATAAACGATCTCAGAAAAAGAAGGGTCTTTACATCTACGTTTGGGGAAAGAATTACCTTGATTTTGCTGTGTGGCTCATGTTTGGTTGAAAGTAATGTTATGCTTATTTATGTCTGAAAACTCAGTATGTTTTAAAGAGATATGTATGGGTGGCAAGTTGAAAAGGAATGGACTGGTGTGGTTTTGTAATGTGTCAACTTTTCAAGGATGTACTGTTTCCCAGGAATCCCTTCCCTGTATATTTCCAGTTAGGGTCAACCATAAAAGATATTTTCACATAAGATTTGGAATGCAGAAATAAAGCAACAGCTAATTTGCTTGAGAGGTTGGTGTAGATACCTTTTGTAGCTAACTCCTATTACTGCTGCTCATCAGCTGACTAACCTCACTGATTTGGGCGACACCTAGACCTGCAATTTATTTATTATAATATGAAAGTCTTATTTAATTGGGCTTGCAATTTGTTATAATAAATATTATAATACTTATATTTAATATGTATCTATTTATATATTTTAAATATATATTCAATATATTATATTTTTAATCACTTTAAAAAATCTACAAAATATCTACATATTAAAAAGAAATAATACAATTATATTACAATAATATAATTATTATAGTATTATATATTATAATAATTACATTATTGTATTATTAATATTATATTATTAATATTTATATATTTATATATTTGATATTTATTTATTATATTGTTAATATGTTACATATAAATAATATTTATAAGAAATACGTAAATTAAAATGCAATGGGCTGTAATAGATAAAACAATTTTGAAAAAATGGCCAGTGTTGGAGGACAGTAGGAGGACTTACCAAGGCTCTCTGTAATTGAGACATTTTTGTATTAGTGAAAAAATTAGCACACATACTAAAGGAACAGAATAAACAGTATGCTTTAAATGTAGATGATTTCCAATGGTACTTATTACTTCCATGTTCTATGAATAAACCTACACATATAATATCATTTGATTTTAAACAAAGATGTCAAGGAAATTTAATGTAAGAAAGTAAATCTTTTTAACAGATAGTGTCAGAACAACTGGATATCTGTATTAAAAAAGTAAAGGAATCTAAACTCTTCATATCATAAACAAAAATTAACCGAAAATGGGTCATAGTAATAAATATAAAATCTAAAACCATAAAATTTCTAGAAGAAAACACAGGAAAAAATCTTTGAGACCTTGGATTAAGCAAAAATTTCTTAGGTAGATCACTGAAACATGAAATACAAAAAAATTTTGATAATTTGACTATATCAAAAGTTAAAACTTTGCTCTTTGAAATATACCATAAAGAAAATGAAAAAGGGCCAGGTGCAGCAGCTCACACCTGTAATCCTAGCACTTTGGGAGGTCAGTGTGAGAAGATCACTTGAGGTCAAGAGTTTGAGACCAGCCTGGGCAACATAGCAAGACCCTATCTCTACAGAACATTAAAAAAAAAAATTAGCTGGGCACAGTGCTTGTAGTCCCAGCTGCTTGAAAAGCTGAGACTACAAGAATTCAAGGTTACAGTGACCTATAATCATATCACTGCACTCCAGCTTGGAGCAAGATCATCCCATTTCTTTCAAAATGAAAGGAAAAAAAGAAAATGGAAAGATAAACCACAAGTAGAAGAAAATGCTTACAACATATATATTGGACAAATAACTGATATCTAAAACATAGAAAGAATTCTTATAACTAAGAATAAAAGCCCAATTAAATAAGACTTTCATGTGCAGTTCAAAAATGGATGAGAGGTACATTAAAAGATACCCATCGTCATTAATCACAAGGTAAAGGTATTTTGAAACAATATTGAAATACTGCTACACACCCAATTGAATGACTAAAACTCAAAGACTGTTTATACCAAGTGCTGGTAAAGATACGGACCCACTGGAAATCTCGTGCACTGCTGCTGGGATTACAAAATGAATTTGTCAGGAATGTAAAAATGTGTGGAAACAATTCTAAAGACTCTTAAAAAGTTAAACATACATGTACCAAACAACTCAGCCATTTCAATTTTAGTTAATTACCCAGGAAAAACATAAGCACATGTCCACATAAAACCTTGTGCATAAATGTTCATAGCAGCTTTGTAGTAGGCCAATCTGAAAACAACCCAGATGTCTATCAGCAGTTGGATAGATAGCCAATTTATGCTTTATTTGTACCATGGAATGCAACTCAGAAATGAAAGGAACATACTGTTAATGTATACAACTACACTGATGATTTTCTTTCTTTTTTAGTTTTTGAGACAGGAGCTCACCTTGTCACCCAGGCTGGAGTGCAGTGGCACGATCATAGCCCACTGCAAGCTTGAAATGGGTTCAAGTGATCCTCCTGCCTCAGCCTCCTGAGAAGCTGGGACTACAGATGCATGGCACCATACTGGGCTAATTTTTAGGTTTTTTTTTTTGTTTTGTATAAACAGAGTCTTGTTATGTTGTTCAGGCTGGTCTAAAACTCCAGGCCTCAAGTGACCCTTCCGCCTTGGCCTTGCAAAATGCAAGGATTTTCAAACTCGTTATCTTAAGCAAAGGAAGCTAGGCCAAAAAACAATTCTACTGAAACAAAATTCTAGCCCATGCAAACCAATCTTTAGTAACAGTAAGCAGGTCACTGGTTTCCTGGGTAAGTGGTATAGAGAGGAGTAAGTTGCAAAGAGACTTGAGGAAACTTTTGTAGGAGATGCAAATGTTCATTATGTAAATTGCAGTGATGATTTCAAGGGTGTATACATGTGTCAAAACTCACCAAATTGCACATTTTAAATATGTGAAGTTTATTGCACTTCAATTTACTACAATAAGAACACATGGACACAGGGAGGGGAGCACTATACACGGGGGTCTGTTGGGGGGGAGGGGGGACAGCGGGGGGGTGGGGAGTTGGGCAGGGATAGCATGGGGAGAAATGCCAGATATAGGTGAGGGGGAGGGAGGTAGCAAATCACACTGCCACGTATGCACCTATGCAACAACCTTGCATGTTTTTCACATGTACCCCAAAACCTAAAATGCAATAAAAAAAAAAAAGCTTTACCTAAAGAAGTTAACACTGACCTAGCACGACTTCTATTGCTTGACAGGCATCAGAAATATTTACATTTATATTAAACATATCCATTAGTTTTTACGCTATCTTCTGACAGCATTTCCTGCTTCCTTTGCTTATTCGCTTCCTCCTATTCCAATTATGGAGACAGAGATGTGACTCAGGCTGTGCTGGTCATGTTACTCTCTCGTGCCACGGAGGTAGGCATGTAACCCAAGCCAAGCTGCTCTATGTTCTTTCTCAAGGTTAAAATAGAGCGGGTGAAGAAGACTGTTTCTGCTGTTTGAGCCCTTAGGAGCTGAGTACCGGGCCACTGGAAGCCTTCTTTCCCTACTCTGTGGAGAATGTCTGTCTGCACTTAAAATAGAGCTGGTATGCAGAAAGCAAGGAAGGAGGGGACAGAGGGAAGAAGGTGGGGAGAAAAAGAGGAGAGGGG
Organism: Aotus nancymaae; assembly: GCF_030222135.1. NCBI lineage: Eukaryota > Metazoa > Chordata > Mammalia > Primates > Aotidae > Aotus > Aotus nancymaae. The sequence goes on along the minus strand of NW_026988450.1, from coordinate 9,365,227 downwards.
AAGAAAGGAGGTTGAAGAAGGAAGGAAGAAAGGAAGGCAGGGAGGGAGGAAAGAAGGAGGGAAAAATAGAGAAAGGGAGGAAGGAGGAGCAATACTTGGATGTGTTGCCCCTGAGGCCAGCATCACCTCTGCCCTTTCCACAGTATAGATTATCTGAGCCAATAAACTTCCCTTTGGCTTGAGATGATTCAGGTTTCTCTCATTTCTAACGGAAAGAGTCTCATCAACTACATGTAATATTATTTAGGGCCACTGTTTTAGCTGAGGCTAGAGAAGTGTATTATTCTCTTTACCTGCTGTGCTCTTACAGCTTATAAAGAAAGCAGTTCTTTGTGGTCTAGATTTGGTACCCAAAAGAGGAGATCCGTTAGGATACATTTCTCTGAGGACTTTTCTCTCTTCTTGCCTGGAGTATTTTTTTCTTAAAATTTCTTTGCCTTGTTGGATGTGGGTTGTATTTTTTACTGGCAGTTTCAGTCTCTGGTGGGTAATAGAGATGGAAGTTTAAAATGAATGAGTTAGCTAGAGAGAGATGGTGGTAGTAAATCAAAATGTTTTCCTAATTCTTCCTAGCCATACTGTAGTGTGGGGTGTGACCCATGACTCTGTTTTTCCTTTGAGTCTTGCTAATGCAATAATAGTAAAATTTTGCCCTAGACTCCGGCGTATTGTGTGCTAGCCTTAATTTACATTGTAGATACGTGCTTTTATGTATTTTTTGTATATTGTCTGGGGATATTAATGGAAATCTGGGAAAAGGTGAATCAAGTGGTGCTTAGATTCTTCTTTAGTAAGTGGGAAGCTTAACTTAGTCTATTAACATATGAGCTATTCCCCGTTTCCATCAGACTTGTAAGTCTGGATGTAATTGTAGACTTCCATTGGGGTTTCTCTGTTAGGGAAACAAAAGATGTGAACAGATAGCTAGCCCAATATGCCCCAAGGTAGAATATACTTGGTCTATATCGTGCTTACAACTGGTCAAGGCAGAGGGTAGAGAAATAATGACTATCTGAGGAGTATCTGGACAACAGAGGCCAATGGAACCCATCCCCAAATTAAACTCAGAGGAAGCTTCCATGTAGAATCTCCTTCCTGGCTAGCGCCCTCCCATGACAGATGTTAGTTAGGGAGGCAAGTGATAATGGGAGAGGCTTAGAGGGTATGAGAAAACTCATGCAAGAGGTAACTTGCACCTGGATTTTTGTTTTGGGGGCTTAGCATATTTTTTTTTCCAGGAATTCCCAGCTTTATAATTTGATCCTAGCTACAAGATAGTATTTTTATCTGAATTTAGAACTATTAAAAGAACACTGCATTAGTTCTATCATGTATCATACTTACTCAAAAGGAGCAAATAGATTTAGTGAGAGGCAAAGAAACCTACAGATGATGCTTGCAGAACTCAGCTGGGCACAATACAGGGAAACCCGAGTGTAAAACACCTGCCTACTGACCCTGCCGCCCACAGGGCTCCGAGAATTGCATTTGAATTCCACCCGTCTTCTTAAAACTCACAAAGAAGGAAATTATATAAAATGTGTAGTCAGAATATCTGTTGCAAATACTAAAATAGTTCTTACATTACGATCTGTCATCAAGTCTGTTTTTCACAGTGGACACTTAGTTAATTACCATGATGCTGGATGCTAGCTTTGTCTTGATAGCATTAGAGATCTCTTGAAAATTTATGCTTAGAGAACTTATCTGTGAAAAATGAATTTCTAAATAAACAATATTTTTACCAATTAAATTTAGGATGTGAAAGAATACACAACAAACTTTTCTTCCATGTTGATCTTCCTATTTTCATATGCTTTCAGCTAGACTGGGAGAATATAACATACACTTACTAATAATCTATGAAAAACTTTTAAAAATTTTGAGCTGATGTGCACAAAATACATTAAGCAGCAATTAAATTCAGGTCGGAATGCTGGAAACCTTCACAGACTCTAAAATAATTATAGGTACATTTACTAGGGAATTTTGAATATAAATTTTAATTGGTTTAGTAATGTTTCTAGTCACTATTTATTATGTGATTTAAAAATTATGCTGTACCTTGCTGATGTTTTTACAAAACTATTGTTAATATGATTTATTTATAAAATAAAGTGAGAAAACTATACTGCTAATCCTCAGGATCCAGTCGTAAATCTTTACCATTTTGCAATAAAACACATTTCCAATAATGCTGATACACTTTCTATTGCATTAAATTCTCCTGGGCTTTAGCCACTCATGTGTTTAAGACTGTGATATATGTCCCTAAATGAACCAGATGTTCTTCAGATTCTGAAATGAAAGATCTCATTAAAATGTGTGTGTGTGTGTGTGTGTGTGTGTGTGTGTGTGTATGTGTATGTTCTGATCTTGAGGTATTTATTTTTCCAAATACTTTAAATGCCAATGACTTTCAATTATTTATTTACTTAATTACTTAATCAGCAGAGTTTGCTGAAGAGAGAGGACTGGACACAATGACTGAGAAAATCTGACTATATGTGGGGACTAGTCCAATAAGGTTGTATACATGGTACTTCCTCTCAGACTTGTCCTCACATTCTCTCGAACATTCAACAACATACGTTATGAACTCTCTTGAATCTGTTTGCCAAAACTTGTGAAAATGAGGCAAAGATCTCTGCCCTCAGAGTTAACAATTGAGCAACACAGCAAGTTCAGTATGTGGGGAAAACAAGGCAGTACATTGAAAGAAAGCATTCAGTCACATGAAAAAGATTTCAAGTGGATTTACTAAGGTTATTTTTATCTAAAATTATTTTTCCATAGAAATATACATTCATAGAATTTCAGCATTACTCATTGTTTGCCCTAGCTTCTTGTAGATATTTGAGGCATATGCAGATGCTTCTAACAATGAACCATAGCTTGGACTAAAAATATGTTCGTATATGCTCATTTCTTTCATAGGATGCACATCATTTAGGTACTAGAAAAGGCAAGACCAAGTCAGGCAGTTAAGGAGGGAAGATAGAGCCTTAAAAGTCATGGAAAGGGAAAGTTATGAGCACAAGAGCAACATGATCCTGACCGTGACCTGACCTGCAATTTTTTTTTTTTGAGACAGCGTCTCCCACTGTTGCCTAGGCTGGAGTGCAGTGGCGGGATCTTGGCTCACTGCAATCTCTGCCTCCTGGGTTCAAGCAGTTCTCCTGCCTCAGCCTCCCGAGTAGCTGGGACTACAGGCATGTGCCACCAAGCCCAGCTAATTTTTTTGTATTTTTAGTAGAGGCGGGTTTCACCATGTCGGTCAGAATGGTCTCCATCTCCTGACCTCGTGATCCACCAGCCTCGGCCTCCCAAAGTGCTGGGATTACAGGCGTGAGCCTCTGCGCCCGGCCCTGACCTGCATTTTAAGAGTCACTCTGAATTCGGTCCCCTCATTCCTTCTCGTAGTCAATTTGGGCCGCCATAACAAAAATACTATAGACTAAGTGGCTTAAAAAACATTTATTTCTTACAGGTCTGGAAGCTGGAAGTCTGAGATCAGGGTGCCAGGATTGTTAGGCACCCTGATACTAGAGAGAACTCATGTATCATTTTCTTATAAGGATACTAATGGCCGGTGTGTTGGCTCACACCTGCAATCTTAGCACTTGGAGAGGCCAAGGAGAGAGGATCCTTTCAGGTCATGAGTTCAAGACCAGGCTGGCAACACAGCAAGTCTCCATCTCTACAAGGAATTAGCCAGGCGTGGTGGCACTCACCTGTAGTCCTAGCTACTCGGGAGGCTGAGGAGGGAGAATTGCTGGAGCCCAGGAGTTCAAGGCTGCAATGAGCTATGATTGAGCCACTGTTCTCCAGGCTGGGCCACAAGAATGAGAGCCAGTCTCAAAAGAAAAAAAAAAGACATTAGTGTCCTCCTCATGGGACTCTACCCTTGTGACCGCATCTAAACCTAATAACTTCCCAAAGGCCCTACCTCCTTTTACCATCCCATTGAGGGTTACAAAATCAACATGCAAATTTGGGGGAACACAAATATGTAATTCATAACCCCCTCTTTTAAAATTATAGTATAGTACTGTTTCAAAGTTATTATTTTGATAATTTGGTTCTTTTTGTGGAAAACACTGTTGTCACCTTCTAGCACATATGAATACATTAAATGATTTAAGTTTTCCTGTCCCTTGAACATCAGTGACTATATTGTAACTGCATCAGACTTATTTTTTTTGGGGGGGGGCGGGGATAGGGTCTCACTTCGTCCCCAGGCTGGGTCCAGTGGTTTGATCTTGGCTCACTGCAACCTCTGCCTCGTGGGCTCAAGCAATTCTCATGCCTCAACCTTCGGAGTAGCTGGGATTACAGGTGCATGCCACCACACCTGGCTAATTTTTGTATTTTTAGTAGAGACAAGGTTTTGCCATGTTGCCCAGGCTGGTCTCCATCTCCTGGCCTCAAGTGATCTCACCCTCCCCAAGTGCTGGGATTACAGGCATAAGCCACTGCCTCCAGCTTTTGTTCAACTTTTACATAACAAAGAAGTTGTGAATTGTTTTTCAGTTGCCTTAAACTCCTGGGTTGAAGGTCGCATAATCTGAGCATGCCCAGATGAACCACGTGCGCAACCATAGTAGGAACCTAAGTGCTCAGACTGAGGAGTAGGGACTGAATTAAGAAGTAAAAACCACATGACAGGATCCAGGATCTGATCAGATCAAGCCTTGGCATCACCCCTGGGCAGAATCTAAAGGATGCTGGTAGGATCCTCCCGGCATCACTTCATTGCAAAAGCCAATCAGATCATTTCTCACTACACTGTACCAACTCCATTCCTTCTTTCACGAGTAGATCAGATAATGGCACTGTCCACACTGTTCAATCAAGCTAGCAAGCCCAGGTTAAATAAATGTCGAGTTTCTCTTCTTACCCAGTGTGACAAATCTAGGAGATGCTACCTTTGAAATGTCTCCCAAATTTTTCCCCTCCTAACCTCATCCATTTCCAAGCTTTGTTTCAGTCCTCCTGAGTTCTTAGTCCTATTGTTAGAAAGGACTCTCAAATGATTTCCTGCCAGCTGACCCTTCCTCATTTTGATCTACTCTTGTCCTGATCCCACCAAATCCAAGTCTCGTATTCTCTTTTCCTCAACCTTTGCTATCTTCCAGTGACTGTAAGGTAAATCAGCTTTGGCTGATTTTCCAAATCCTTCTCCATCTGGCCTCGATCTGCATTTCCCATCTCATTTCCTGCCCCTTTCTTTGTCATACATCCTAAAAATTCCAGCCACTCTGTTTCAAAACATTAGAACTCAGTGTATTTCTGCATGTGGGAACATAATTTTCTTTGTATCAAGATTATCCATTTTCTCTCTTCTCTGCCTGGAGAATTTTTCTACATCTTTCAAATACCAAAGATGATAACAGCTTGGTGAAACCTTTCCTGAATGCCAAAGATCTTCTTTCCAGATCTTTTAAGCTGCCACTGTACAAAGTACAAACTTTTGTTTCTATATGGACATTGTAGTAATTTGATCCATATATATTTCAATTGCTGGGGAAAGTTCTTTAAGACCTGTGTAACTCAGTGTCTTGTGTCATTCTCAATTCATAGTGGAAGTCAAAGATAATGCTGAGTGAAAAAAACTAGTATCCTGTCCAAGTCCATCCTCACTACAGGTGACATCACATTTATCAGCAACTGGCTGAATAACCTCTTTGGGACCGGTCTGGTTTGGGATTTTCAACTCTATGTTGGTTTCTCTTTTTTCTCATTTTAATATTTAAAAATAGTCTTCCCAGTAAGTAGAAAGCAAGGCATCTGGTCTCTTTTAGACTAAGGCAGTTTAGACCTAGCTGGATAGAGAATAAGAACTGAGTGCCTTCTTTGGGCCCTAAGTCCCATAGAGCCCAGCTACAGATTCAGCCAGAGAGGTCAGTGAGAAGGAAGGAGGTAGGGGGAAAGGAAAAGTTGGAAAATAAGACTAAATGTAACAGAACTTTTAGTAAATTTATTGAAGGTTTGGAAAGAGGAGAGACGAAGAGAGGGAGTAGTGATATACTGTGAATATGACATTCAATTTTGAGCATAATTGTATTTTTTTAAAAAAACAATTTCTCAGTAAATGCTTATAATATACCATCCAGATGGTATTTTTTGCTTTTTAAGATTTTTAACCTTTAAATTTATGCTGGATTGATGAGGAGTTATTTGAATTTTAATATTGCAGATTTACAACAGAAGATTATTGTCAATATATGTTGGGATACCTGCCCACCCACATACACTTCTGGGGGATGTCCCTTCCCCTCACACAACACTTCCAACCCAGGTGCTGTGTTTTTAACCACGTGACCCTGCCTTGTTTTCCCACATGTCTTTGGATGGAAATTCACAAGAACCCTAAGTTCAGCCAAACCATAATCATTGACTATAGCTCTGGTTTAAAATAATTTAAAAAACAAGAAAGTTGGAGCAATCAGACTTTGAGTCCTTTGAAGCAAGCCACTCACAAGGAAATTTCCAATAGCTTATACAGGAATTAATTTCCAATAGCTTATACAGGAATGAGGCAGCCATCATTGGATAACGTTCAAACAGAAGTGATGAAGAAGTGGGTCCATTTGGAGAAAGGCACGGTGCCCATAAAGGAGCAGAAGCTAATGCACGAGGTCTGAGAGAGGGAAGACTAGTTTTGGGTCTGATCAGGGCTCCATTGCACCCATTTTGTGCACATCCTTGCAATAACCTTGCCCCAATCCTCTTTTCTTGAGCTAATCTCTGTTCCTTGCAACATAAAAGGCCATGCTGAAATATCAATATTCTGGTGTGTTCTCTATTGTTTTACTTTGATAAACTAAAAAAGAAACATTTTCTCCAAATTCAATCTCCTTTGAAAAATATTTCTACAGAACTCCTGTATCATCCGAACACCTATTTTGTGGCCTCCTATTGTGTATCAAGTTGTGTGCTAGTGAGTGGACAAGTGTCATCTAATTTTGCACATGCTGTGTATTCTTAAATTAAAATGTGAGTCTTTCTGTATATTCCAGCAGCAATTGCAAGCCAATCTTTCTTAATAATATTTCCCAGAATCTATGTATTTTAGCTAAGTTCTAAGTGTATATATATATATATATATATATATATATATATATAATTGCATTTTAGGTTTTGGGGTACATGTGAAGAACATGCAAGATTGTTGCATAGGTACATATATGACAATGTGGTTTGCTGCCTTCCTCCCATCACCTATATCTGGCATTTCTCCCCATATTATCCCTCCCCAAGTTCTAAGTTTTATATTTAATAGGTGTAAAGTTGTTATGCGATTCTCATATCTTTTTGATCTCTGATACTTTAATGCTTTATTGCCTTTTTTCAGTGTCAAAATATTTATGTGCAAATGAGCTTACATGTATGCATGCTTACATGTGTGTGTACGTGTGTGTGTTCTGTGCCATCTATTTTTCTCTAGACCAATTTCACCAAAGATTTGTCTATTTTATTATTTCCTTTTCAAGTAACCAATCACGTTGATTTCAATTATGATATAGTTTCTCTCTTTAATTTCTGCTCTTAAAAAATCATCTCATTTCTTTCATTTTCTTTGGATCAGTTCTTTTTGTTTTATTGTAATGTCTTAACCTTGACATTAAGTTTTAGCCTTTTTTTCTTTTTTAAGAGTTTAAGACTATTTATTTCTCCTAAGTGTTGTTGAAGCTATATTCTACACATTTTAATATATATAATTTTCATTTGGTTCTAGATATTTTCTAATTATCCTTACTATGTATTCTTTAATAGATTCATTATCTAAAAGTATAATTTAAATTTTCTAAGCATACTTCTAATGTGTTTTTTAATTGTTCCTTCATTTTGTTACAGACACGACTATAACTCATACGATATCGGATGTGGTCAAACATTTGTAGATCTGTGTTTAAGAAGGATATATATTCTCAAAAAGTTGAGTGAAGCTTTCTAGTTATATCCATTAAATAAAACAGTTTTCCTAGCTTGTAAACTATTGGAGAATGTTTATTCTTTTAAGTTGTGAGAGTTGTGTCATCTGTAAATTCTTTTCACTTCTCATAGTTTTGTTTCTCTACGTGTTTTCCTGCTGTAACAAAATCAGAATCCCTAGGGTGCTTCACAGACAGGCAAATAGATGGGAACTCCCCTCCCCATACCCCAGAGATTCTGATTTGATAGGTCTAGGGTTCTAGGACCAGGAATCAGCATTTTAAGATGATTTGTAAAGTTTGAGAATCAATGTTATAAAACTAGTCCACTTGGAAGAGGTTACATAATATTGTTAAACCCTAATGTTTTTCATTTTTAATCAGAAAACCTTTTTTTTTTTACCAATCAGTAAGATTCTATTTCTCAAAGAATACTTTCTTAGATAGCTTAAAGATTTTTAAAGACAGTGATAATTATCAGATGAACCATAGAATGTAATTTCCTGTGGCATATAACAGGGTCAAAAATCTTAACACTTTCAGTATGATTTAGGAGTTGTTTCTGTTAGTTCAATGGAATTTTTTCTTTCCAACTGAGTCTCTTGCTTTAAAATAGTGACAAAATGCTGATTTAAACATTTATAATAGTTCATTTGAATTCAAATTAATTTTACTCTAGATCATGGCATTTGATATTATATTATTCTTTAATAATTTTGTATCCATTGGTCTTATCTCCTTAAATAAAATGTATATTCTTTGAGATTAGGAGCTACCTTTATGTATATTGATATATCTATTTCATCATCTAGTATAATGTGAACAGGTATTATAGATGGTGAATAATGTTTTTATTTTTATTTTATTATTTTATTGAGACAGGGTCTTGCTCTGTTACCCAGGCTAGATCACGGCTTGCTGCAGCCTCAACCTCCCAGGTTCAAGTGATCCTCTCATCTCAGTCCCCTGAGTAGCTGCTACAGGTGTACACCACCACAATCAGGTAATTTTTGTCTTTTTCTGTACAGATGGGTTCTCACTATGTTGACCAGGTTGCACCGGAACTCCTGGGCTCAAGCAATCTGACTTCCTCAGCCTTCCAAAGTACTGGGATTATAGGTGTGAGCCACCATACCTGCCCTTGAATAATGTTTTAAAATGGATAGTTTTCAAATGTTACATGTTTTTTCTATGTAAGTATTTTTACATATTTTTTCAGGTAAATTAATTTCAGGGTCTTGAAAAATAGTATCTACTTCAAAAGTAATAGGTAAGCTGTTTTATATCAAAGATAAATAATAATATACTTTATTATGTAATATATAAATAAAGCATTCCAGAGATCACAGCAGACAAAAATAGCTAAATAAAATCTATGTGAATAACCTTCCAGACTCTAGTGGGGAGAATTCAAAGTTAATTTGATTTTAAATGAGTACAACTGTTAAAGGACTGTATTTTCTTGGCAACAAATGATAGATGATGCAGAATTTTATGACAATCACTTAACTATATCAGTGAAAAAAAAAACATGGCAGAGAGCAGTACACAGAATCAAAGAAATAGTTCTCCCACTCCAGGATGAATAATAGTGCTAAGTAAAAATAGATGCCTTAGGTTCCTATTCAAATGAAATAAGAACAAAGTGAGATATCCACAAATAAGTTAATGAAATGTGTATATAACTTATTACATATAAGTTCTTCAAGAATTGTTAGCTTTTTTATTTTTCAAATACTCTTTTAAAATATTTTTTTCTACATTTATAAGGTAATTTAAGTATTTTTATAATTGAGAATAAGCTTTAAAATACTGCCACTTGGCGTACATTCATTTTTATTAAAAAGGATTAATAAATATGCCTTTGTTAATTACCTATTATTCTTTATTGAGAAATAAACTGCTTATATTTTGGATTCATCAATATAAAACAAACAAAACTCCAGGTGGGAGATTATTTGTCAATAAAGAAACAGTTGTTGGGAGAAGTAATGTAGAGAGTCTGGCGGTGTTTTGTTTTGTCTTTTCTTACTTTTAGTAACTACAGAGTTCCATTTAATGCTTAATTTTCCTTTTTATCTTGCTTTTTCTTTAGGTACGAATTTTTAAATCCGTATGTATTTTCACAATCTCCATTGCTGCTGTATTAGTTTCCGTTCTGTGAGATAATTAAAAGAAAAATACAGTAAATGCATTGACATACTGTCATAATAATAACTAACATTTGTAACTCATGTACGAAGTGTTTCTACATTTTTATTCATTTGGTCATAATAACAGATCTGTGAACATTAACCTTCATTTATATTTGAGCAATGGTTCAGAGAGATTTAAGAGTTCAGACTGGCTTGATAGCAAACAGATCTTAATGTTCCAAGCCTTTTGTCTACATAGTGATACAAGCACATCAAATTCTGACCAAAAAAATACATTTTATAGGACAAATGCTAATAAGAATACAAAAGCAAGTGAAAGATGAAATTAAATTCGTTACACTTGTGGGACAAGAAAGACCTGCATTTGGAAGTCTGGAAATTGGTCTGACCAAACAACGTGTGAGCAGACCTTATATCTATCACGTTGGTTAAATGATCAGGGTTTTGATTTGTTCTAAAACAAGTGGAAAGATTATGACTAGCTCTATCAGAGGAGAAAAAGCATTCCATGGCTCCTAGACTGAAGCGGGCTACATCACCATGCTCAGCATTCTGATCTATCCCAGAGCACAGCTCGTTTATTCTGATCTGGTAGTCACTGACATGGCTTTAAACACAAAGTTCTTAAGGTCTATGATTTTAAAGTACAAGGCTTTTCAATACCACAACCTTGATGCTGATATGATTGAGCAGAACGAGGATTATGAATGTTCTAACCTTGAAGCTTACTAAACTCAGCAGCTTTCACAGATTTGCATAGCAAACTCATGTGCTGATACAATCTTGGCTTTAAGTGCAGTCAGTTTATCAGGATATTAAGCAGCCACTGAGTATACTATTAAAGAATGAACTTCCAATCATAACAATCCAGACAACCAGGTTACGTTTTGTTTTTCAGTTTGCAAATGAGAAGAATAGATTATGCACAACTGCATGCTTGAATCTACTGTTGTCCTTTGATTTTACCTAGCAATACTGGACCTGCATAGCCAGGGAGTTGCAATAAGCTATTTGGAGGACCCTCCAAGTAGTGTCTAAATTCTGAACATAGTGAAATCCATATCCAATCAGCCCACTTGGAGATCATTCACCATTCTGTTTCCTAGAGACAGGTCTGAAATGGGGTATTTTAAAAGCAGTCTTCTCATAGCTATAGCTGAACTTTAGCTACAGATAGGAGAACCAAAGGAGCTCCAGGAGCTGCACAATGTAGCCTGGGAAGGAGTAAGTTTGTAAGTTCAAGCTGACATCTGCAGAACATGTTTACAATTTTCTTGTTATAACATGGCACAAAGGATACATTCTTATAAGCCCCTTTATGTAAATACCTCTTCAGGCTGAAAAATGTCATTTAGCTAGATACTAGTCACACTTGGCATCCACTTTGAAAAATCACATCATCTTTAAATGCATCAAATTCGATATCTGAGAAAAGTAACTGTGGAAAAGAATTTAAAACTTTATTCGCACCACAAAATGCACAGTTTGTAATGGGAATTTTCATGACTAACTTTACTTTGTCATTATCTACATTAAGTGGGTTTGGAAATGTTATGCAGATGTGAAAATAGAGATTAAGCTCTAAGAATGTCATACACTCAGTGAAACTTCTTTCTCTTTATGTGGAAATATTGAATTAAAAATCAGTGCAATAACAATCATACAAATGAATTTGTGTATTGCAATATGATACTTCAATTTTATCCAAGAGTATCCTTTTAAACTTAATGATGCTTCATAGACCACTAAAAATATTTTCATAAGTGGATTCTTTTTAGCTAAGAATGTACATCAACATTTCTACTCTGAAATCCCTTGAATTTTTTTTTCTGTTATTTGAGTGTAACTTAAGACCTCTCAACTGATTTTCCTTTTCTACTAAACCACTGAAATGAAAACAGAAGAGGATAATTTGCTTAACCTACCAACATTTCTAGTGAATGGCAATTACTAGCCTAATTAAGCAAACCGACATACACTTGGTAAGCAAGCAAATTTAATTTATTACCTATTTTATCGAGTTAAGAAATCCAGATAATTTTTTACATGGCATGATTTGGAGACAAGATAATTTATCACTTCTGTAAGGCAAAATTCATGAATTTGATTCAAATGAGATTTTTAAAGACTTCAGCTTAGAAAAAGAACATTGTGATTTGAAAATGTTCCAAGTTCAACTATGCCTGACTCGCTTGCTTAGGGTGAGGAAGTTATTACTAGATGCATTCCTGAGAATGTAGGGTAAATGATACTCCGCAGAACCTTCCAAGTCCCAAATTATGAGTCCAAGTGGGGTTTGGCCAGGAATAGGAGTGTGCATTGGTGGGGTGGGGTGTAAGATTGGGGGTTATTCTGAGTGCAGAGCAACTTCCATGGAAGTCACCAGCTCTGTTCGGTGACAAGACTGAGTTTGTCTCTCCTACATTTAGCTGAGAGTAAGTTCCTGGTACCATTATCAGAATGAGCTTAGGCAGCAGCCTTGTTTTCTGGAAAGTGGATGGGAGCAACTCTCTCTCTGTCCATGAGGTGGGTGAGAGAAGAATCCATTTGGCTAAGCAGCATAGCCAGTATCTTCTTCTCTTGGCTGTGGCTAAAAAAAAGCTTGGGAAACCCCTCAAGGGTAACTATAATTAAAAAAAAAAACAAAAACCTTTCTATACATTGAGTAAAAATAATAATGACTAAACAATTTAATAACTAAATAATTAGGCCAACTGTGGACACTCACACCTGTAATTCCAGCACTTTGAGAGGCCAAGGCAGGAGGATCGCCTGAGTCCAGGAGTTTAAGACCAGCCTGGGCAATGTAGTAAGACTCCATCTCTACAAAAATAATAATAATAATAATAATAATAATAATAATAATAATAATAACATTAGGTGTGATGGCACACGCCTATAGTGCTAGCTCTTCAGGGGCTGAGGCAGGAAGATGGGTTGACCCCAGGAGATTGAATCTGCAGTGAGCTATGATATAATAGTGCCACTGTACTCCAGCCTGGGTGGCAGAGTGAGCACCTGTCTCAAAAAAATAAATAAAATTAAATAAAAAGCAAATAATTTAGACTTCTGGTGAGTTAATCAGAAGAGGAACCAAAGAGCAAGAGGAAAGAAAAGATAGAGGGAAGGGAAATAGAGAAGAAAACCACAAATTACAGTTTCAGCATGTGCTCCTTATAAATTAAGATTTGACTCTAAATGAAAACTTCACATCAAGTGAGGAAGTAAGAGCAAGGAGAGAGTTGGAGAACCTGCAAGAATGATTTGAATGAAATTTCATGTTTATGTCCCTTTATTTCCTTCCCGTCCCAGTATGTCTCTTAAATTCAAATGAACATTCAAATTGAACATTTCTTCGATTACTTTTTTTCCAGAATTAAGTACTTTTAAAATGGGGGAATGAAATGTTGCTAAGGTCTTGGCTTCATCATTTGAAGGTAGGAACATGCTTTTTTTGGTCGTGTTTTCAGATCTCCACAGACAGTTTCATTTTTGACTTGGGATTATACAGAAAGAAAGCAAAATGTGGCCGGGCACGGTGGCTCATGCCTATAATCCCAGCACTTTGGGAGGCCGAGGTGGGTGGATCACGAGGTCAAGAGATCGAGACCATCCTGGTCAACATGGTGAAACCCCGTCTCTACTAAAAATACAAAAAATTAGCTGGGCATGGTGGCGCGTGCCTGTAATCCCAGCTACTCAGGAGGCTGAGGCAGGAGAATTGCCTGAACCCAGGAGGTGTTGGTTGCGGTGAGCTGAGATCGCGCCATTGCACTCCAGCCTGGGTAACAAGAGCAAAACTCCGTCTCAAAAAAAAAAAAAAAAAAAAAGAAAGCAAAATGTTATAGTAAGAGTTCTTCTGGTAATCCTTACAGCTCAGTGGAAGATAAGGAGCTGTAGAAACTGATGAGGAGAAAAGTGCAGATTTAAGCTCTCTCCAATAACTTGGCTACTGCTTTTAAAGACCAAGCTTTGAAGAGACGTTTAGAGAAAGCAGCCCAGTAAAGGACCAGTCTAGGAATTTTTCATAGTTCCAAAAATAGATGGAGAGCCTGGATGAACCTTGGTTTACTGTCTTCCCTGTGTCAAAAAATGAATCTACAAACAAGCAGGTATTTCTGATCTACTAGAAGGTGTTATGAATTTGAGGTGGACCCTGCCTCAGCCAAAATGCCTATCATATGTCCAGCACTTACAGTTCTAGGGGAAATTCACTACCACCAGAATTCACCCTGGACCCTACTGGTCAAAGTGCTTATCTGGATTGACTAAGAAATTCAGCCAGCAGGGCTGCTGAAAATTACTAAAACCTGGGCTGTGAGATTGGTGGCATTTGTTGGGGTGCGAGTCAGGCCCATCCTGTGGCAGTGACAGGCAATGAGAAGTGAAGCTAAGATTGCAGCTGAGCAAGGTAGAGACTGTAATGAACAGGGTTGTTTTCCTTTTGAGGCCCAGATCTTTTGAAAAATCTAATGAAAGCCACAAACCCTCTCTCAAGAAAAATGTACATACATGACACCAATTTCAAAGGATTCTAACCCTGCCTCCAGGTAAGACACACCTTCTGTGAGAGCTGGGCGGTTCTGCAGAGGTTGACTAGTTTATTTTATGGGAGAGGAGACAGACCCATGCAAATTGGTGCAGCAGAATCATGAGAGGAAGGTCGGGGAAATGCTAGTATAGAAGCTGCACTTGACCCTTAGCAAGGAGGCTATGGGGATGCATTTCCATGCTTTTTTGAGTGGGAAGAAACATGATAAAAGCACGTTCTGGGGAGCCTTCACAAGAGCAGGATTTGGAGTCCACATTATGCATCATCCCCCATTTTCTTGGATGGCTCCTGACTTCACAGACTCCCAGTTGTAGGGCCCAGGGGTTGTGATGGGAAATTGGCAGCACGTGCTGGCTTACTCAACCTCTTTACTTCACTCTGGCAGATCTCAACAGTCCATTGTGATCCATGGCTCACCATCCTGAGCAACTAGTACTCCAGGAAGACTCCCACAGAAATTGCATATATTATGCAAGAGGAAACCAGTTTGCCTTCCTGTATTAAACAATGAAAATGGGACCATCGCAGACCCTCAGCTCTTTATATAGGACACTCTTGACTATAGCCTTCCCAAGGACAGTGTGAGGGGATGAGTCCATCCTAATGTATCCTTCCCTCGGGAAAAACATCAGTTTGTTTCTGTGTGTCTTAATCATTCCATCTCTAGAGAGATACAGTGACCCATCGGGTGATTTTGGAAGGAGAGTCTGAGCACATTAGTCCAGACACTTCCATTTAGGATGAGTTGCCTGTAAGAAATAAGCATTCCCAGGACTTCCCATACAGGGACAGGCTTTGTGAGGGAGAGAAGAATAGGAAGGAGGACCAGGCCTTCTCTGTTCCCAACCTGTGCCTTGTCCCCAGCTGCCCTGGATGACTTCTTAGGCTCAGTATTAAGAAGCACATTTGCCTGAGGATATGAACCACATGATAACACTTGTGCCTTAGTCTTCATCTCCCTAATTTAATTGTCTTAATTCTCAATTGTTCAGATCCTCAGTAGAGATCAGAGTGGTAATGGTTACTGTGCTATCTCAAAAGTCCCAACAGGTAGGAGAGTATGAACTAGACAATAACGCAGAGCATTCAGGGTAGCCGTTCTGTTCCACCAGTAAGTATAAGTTAATTGAATTGTCCAGAATCCGAGAGCTGGACAGGTCCTTCTTGGTAACAGACTGTTATTCAGGGAATAGACTGTTGATGACAGCTTTTTCTGGGCAGAAGTAACAAATAGTCACCATAGTCTCCAGGTTCTCTAGCCTTATCCTATTTTCCCCTTCCCAAAGTGCCAATCAATCCCAGAATAGCTACTTATTATACACTCAGAATGAGAACTCATAAATTTGATTAAAATGAAAATTACACATTTAAGTTGTCAACATATCAAATTGATTTACCTCATTAGTTTAATGAACAAATTCAAATATTCTTCTGTAATTTAAGAAATACATGAATTATAATATTTTAAAAGCACACATTTATTTTTATTTCTTAGGGAAGGCTGCTGAAGACCATCTTACTTTATATTTACCACTTCCAAAATCCTCCAAAATAAATAGGTTTAGATGGGCAAATTATATATATACATATTTTATTTTTTTAATGTAATGACATTCTTTTTTATTATTATTATTATTTGATTTCATTTATTTATTTATTTTTTGAGACAGAGTTTTGCTCTTGTTGCCCAGGCTGGAGTGCAATGGCACAATCTCGGCTCACCGCAACCTCCACCTCCCGGTTTCAAGTGATTCTCCTGCCTCAGTCTCCTGAGTAACCAGGATTATAGGCACCTGCCACCACACCTGGCTAATTTTCTTGTATTTTTATTAGAGATAGAGTTTCACCATGTTGGCCAGGCTGGTCTTGAACTCCTGACCCCAGGTGATCTGCCCGCCTTGGCCTCCCAAAGTGCTGGGATTACAGGTGTGAGCTACCACACCTGGCCCACGTAATGACATTCTTATCTATCTCGAGAGCTAATGCTAAGGTGAGCCTGACTTACTAAAATACTAAACAAACCTTTTATATAAGCAAAAGTGAATTTAAAATTTTTTTAGATTTTTAAATTTGTATGATTCTATATTGCTCTTCTTTTTGGAATGAATGGATTTCTTGTCCTCATGTAACTAAAATTCTTGACTAAAAATATTTTATTTAATTGCTAAGGCCATATATTGCAGGTAAAATTACAGTTTTCATATGAGTGAATATACTCTTCAATCTTATACCTAAGAACTTACAAACGGTAATCTCATTGATGACAATTAAACTTGTACCTGCCTCTTATGTAGACAAACATTGAGCTGAAAGGGAAGAGACCACATACTAAAGTCTCGAAGAGTGCTCTAATCAGCAAATATTTAAGTTGAATGTTCCTGTGTATTGCGTGTTATACTGAGAATAGACAGGGCACGTTAAAAAGCTGTTCCTTTAAATGTATTAAGTAATACAAAGAAAAAGAGGGGAAATTTCATTATCCAAACGTTTTTATTCAACTTTTGTATGATCCGTTGACTGTACTGTGTCTCTCTCCTTCTAATGCTTTGTGCAGTCTTGAACACTCATTTATGGAGAACACTTACCGTGGGATTAAAGTGATTTTCTCACCACTCTAAGACCCATTTCTTCAGTTATAAATGCTCTTCTCCAACATGGAGTATGACAGTTAACCTAGCTAGACCCGGAGCATTTCAAATACCACAGATTTACCCATTAGAATTAAGTTTAGGTCTGTCCTTTTTCATAAGAACTAAAGCAATTGAAAATTATTTAGCGACTGTTCTATATGCTGTTATATGAGTCCTATAGAGATGGCTGTATTTTCTTGTCTTCTTCTACACACAGGTACATATTTAGAATCAAGAAGGCAGTGCATGGTATTGGAAGAGATACAAAATGCAGGCAACTCCACCTCACCTGTTAAATATGTGCCTGGGAAACTTCCGTACACCTGGAAAAGAGTTTATCTAGCCCTGAACTGTAGTTTCTGTAGTCACAGCTTTCAGTCCTGTCTGCACCAGCAGCTTAGTACCACTGGGATGATGCCCCATCCTGTTCACCACCCCTCAGCCCCTGTGGGATCCCCCTAATTCATCCTAGGAGCATGGCTAGGCTGGAGTGTAATGCCTCTGACCACATTCTTTAGAAGTGCCATTGTTTCATCAGTTCTTTGAGGCGATCTATTGAAAGGCTACGTGATATGGTTTGGATCTGTTGTCCCACTCAAATCTCATGTTGAATTGTAATCCCCAGTGTTGCCAGTGGGGTCTGGTGGGAGGTGATTCGATCATGGGGGTGGATCCTTCATGAATGGTTTAGCACCATCCCCTCGGTGCTGTCTCGTGATATAGTTCTCATGAGATCTGATTGTCTAAAAGTGTGTGGCACCTCCCTGCTCTCTCACTCTTGCTGCTATTCCAGCTATGTGAGACACGCCTGCTTCCCCTCTGCCTTCGCCATGCTTGAAAGTTTCCTGAGGCCTCCCTAGAAGCAGAAGCTGCCATGCTTCCTGAAGAGCAGCCTGCAGAACCATGAACCAATTAAACCTCTTTTCTTTATAAATCACCCAGTCTTAGGCATTTCTTTATAGGAATGTGCGAACATACTAATACACTACGACAACAAATAACACTGGAGGAGGCACCGTGAAGTAATAGGGTAAGACATTTAGGAAACCTTTGCAACTGACCTGCTTGCTGTTTCCCAGTGTGCTAGAAGTTTGCTCCCTCAGCTGAGAACACATCCATTGTCCATGACACAATTTACCAGGGATGGCCCCGATCAGAAAGAACTTCCTGTGCTTATAAGATAGACTAGATACTTTGTTTCATTTTTCTTGGTGTAGTCACTCACCAAAGGCCTGTGATGCAAATGTAAACTTCTTTGCCTGCAAGGGGAGGAGAAAGTGAGAAGAACCAAGTAAGTCTTCTGTATCATTTAACTTTCTAGGCAAGTGAAAGAATTCCTCATGGGATCAAAAAAGGACTTAGGACCCAGCCAAAGGAGGGGAGGACCCAGCAAGGAGTGAAGGGAATAGGAGGAGAAAACTGCACAAAGGGTGCACTCCCTTTGCTCTTCCCAGGAGTCTGTATGAGGACCTTCTAAAGAAGGATGCATTCTCTCACCAGTGAGGAGCACATCCAGGCCCTGGGAGAAAAAGTTGTCATCCATGGGCAGACACCTGAAATCTGATGTGGAATGAGAAAGACGCCTGACAAAGACTCCTCTCAACTACACTTTATTCAGGATCCTCAAAGCCTTTTTTGGTCTTGGCTTCCTCCTTAGGCCTTGTCCTCAGAGCAAGGTTCCTGCTAAGTCCATTTAGTGAGAATGCTCCACCCTTGCTATCTGATCAAATTCCCCAGCCCTCTCCATTCCCCAGATGATATCACCCTGGCCTGCCTTCAGCAGGAATCCTGCAAAGTGAGTTTAGCTAGAATTCCCCTTATCCTGATGTTCCTTTTTAATAATTTTCTATCCACTGACTCCCACCCTGCTCCTTGGCTATAAATTGCACTTTTCCTTGTTGTATTCAGAATTGAGTCCAGTTCTATGCAGAAACCTTTTTTTTCTTATAATGATAGTTACTGAGTAAAATCCTTTCTTGCTGGTTTAATGACTGTCCAGCTCTGGTTTTCTGTGAACACATCTGGCAAAGCTATGAAGCTAGCTAACTATGGAGGAAAACAGGGGAGGCCCAGAGTAACAGCATGGATTGAGAAGGTTCTAAGTTTTTTTTATTTCTATTTTTATATTTTCAGTTTGTATTTTAGATTCAGGGGTATGTGTGCAGGTTTGTTACATGTGTATATTGTGTGGTGCTGAGGTTTGGGGTATGAATAATCCCATCACCTAAACAGATCTCTGGGCATTTGGAGCATCTGCTTGCATGGTTCAGCAACCTGAGCTTCCTCAGTCCTGCTGTGCAGAGATTCTGGTAAAGGGGGCCCCTCTCTGCTCCATACCGAGGCTGATCCCTAGGCATTTGTAGTACCCTCTTGCCTGGTTCAGCAGCCTGAGCCACTCCACCTGTCTTGTTCAGAAACTGGTACAGCAGGACCTTCTCTTCCCCATGGCCAGGCAGATCTCCAGGAATCAGGAGCAACCACTCTCCTTGATTAAAAGTTTAGGTCCCATCTCCACCTCTGCCTCCTTGGGGCCGAGGAAGTTTTCCAGTGCCAGGCTTAGGTATACTTCTAGGTGCTAGGTGGCTTCCCACTAGATTCTTCCTCCACATTCATGCTTGTACCTGCCATTGGGGGGCCTGTAGGTAGGACTTCCCACTCATCTTCCCTCCCTCTCCCCCTGGAACTGAGCAGGGAGCTCAGACTGCTGTGCATTCCTTGGATCAGCCCATCACCTAAGGCAACAGAGAGCATCTCCCAGTAAACAAGGATCAAGTATATACCCAGTCACATTGGCCACAGCTGGCTCCTACCCATAAGTGCCATCTACTAGCCTTTAGGCCAAATCACATAGCCCAGTTTAAAACATGCCAAAAGAAGTGCATTAGGCCTAGAGAATCAAAACCAAAAGACCCTACCCAACATTCTTTACAGTTCCACCTGCTGGGGAAATAGGGAAAAGGAAAGGGAAAGAAAAAAGTCCCAATAATATAAAAAGGAAATATTTAAGAAGAAAAAACCCTACCTGTATAAAAATATTAACAAAAATTGGAACTGCCAGCACCTCCAGATAAGAAAGAACCAGCACAAGAATTCTGGCACTATAAAAATTCTGAATGTAGTGATGCCATTGAAGGATCACACTAGTTCTCCAGCAGTGGTCTCTAACCAAAATGGAAACTCAGAAATGACAGATAAAGAACTCAAAGCATGGATTGCGAGGAAGCTCAACAAGCTCCAAGACAAGGTTTAAATCAACAAAGAAACTTCTAAAGCAATTCAGGAAATGAAGAAATAAATAAACATTTTAAAAAGAAATCATTCAGAACTTCTGGAATTGAAAAACTCAAGGAATTTCAAAATACAATTGAAAGCTTTATCAGTAGATTACAATAAGCAAAATCAAGTGTTTCAGAGCTGGAACAACAGACTTTCAAACTAACCCAGTCCGACAACAACAACAAATAACAATAATAATAATTTTTAAAATAAAGTATTTGAGAAATATGGGATTATGTAAAGCAATGAAACCTATGAATTACTGGCATTCTTGGAGAAAAAGAGAAAAAGTAAGCAACCTGGAAAACATATTTGAGGGAATAATTCAAGAAAATTTCCCAATCTTGCTAGAGGTAGACATCTAGATACAAGAAATCCAGAAAACACCCATGAGATACTAAGCAAATGAACATCATCAAGGTATGTAGTCATCAGACCGTTCAAGGTCAACACTAAAAAAAAAAAAAAAAAAAAAAGAAAGAAAAGAAATCTAAAAGGTAGCTAGAAAAAAAGGTCAGATTATGTTCAAAGAGTATGCTATCAGGCTAACAGAGGACTTTTTAGCAGAAACCTTACAAGACAGGAGACCTTAGGGGCCTATTTTCAGCAATCTAAAAGAAAATAAATTCCAACAGAGAATTTTATATACTGTCAAGCTAAGCTTCATAAGTGGATAAATAAAATATTTTCCTGACAGAAAATTACTGAGGGACTTTATTACCACCAGACCAGCCTTATAAGAGATCCTTAAAGGAATTGTAAACATAGCAATAGAACAATACCTGTTTCCACAAAAATGCACGTAAGTGCATAGCCCATGGAGCCTATAAAGCAATCACACAATAGGAACTACAAAACAAGCAGCTAACAGCTTCACCATGGAATCAAACCCTCACATATCAATATTAACCTTGACAGCAAATGGTCTAAATGCCAACAAAAGGCAAAGATCTGAAAGTTGCCTTAAAAAAATAAGACCCATCCATCTGCTCTCCTCAAGAAACTCATCTCATGCTTAACATAATGGCACTCATAGGTTCAAAGTAAAGAGTTGAAGAAAGATCTATTATCAAATGGAACTAAGAAGAGCAGGGGGTCACTATTCTTATATCAGATAAAACAGACTTTAAACAAACAATAGTAAAAAAGGACAAAGAAGGGCATTAAATAATGATAAAGGGCTCAATTCAACAAGAAGACTAAACTATTCTAAATACATACACATCCAATGTTAGAGCACTCAGATTCATAAAACAACTACTTTCAGACCTACGAAAAGACTTATACAGCCACATGATAATAGTAGAGGACTTCAATACCCCATTGACAGCATTATACAGATCATAGGGGCAGAAAACTAACAAAGAAATTCTGAACTTAAATTCAATTTTTGACCAATTGAACCTAATAGACGTCTGCAGAATACTCCACCTATTAACCACAGAATATACATTCATCTCAACTGCACATAAAACATACTCCAAGATCAACCATATGCTCAGCCATAAAGCAAGTCTCAATACATCCATAAAAATCAAAATCATACCAACCATAATTGCAGACCACACTGGAATAAAAATAGATGTTAATACCGGAAGATTTCTCCAAACCACACAGTTACATGAAATTAACTTGCTTCTGAATGACTTTTGGGTAAACAGTGAAATTAAGGCATAAATAAAACAATTCTTCGAAATAAATCAAAACAGAGACACAACATACCAAAATCTCTGGGATGCAGCAAAAGCAGTGTGAAGAGCAAAGTTTAGAGTGCTAAATGTCTACCTCAAAAAGTTAGAAAGATCTCAAATTAATGATCTAACATCACAGCCAGAGGAACTAGAGAAACAAGAGCAAACTCACCTGAAAGCTAGCAGAAGAAAAATATAACTAAAATCAGAGCAGAACTGAATGAAATTGAGACCTAAATTATTATTAAGGGGAAGCAGTGTAGGCTGTCTACATGGGAATAATAACCAGAGTGAAGGTAACATTTCAATTTAATTCACCAAATATTATTGGGGGTAGTGGGTTCAGTAGGTGATCAAGAGGTGAATAAGCCTGTCCTTGAACCTATGAGAGAATGAGAAAATTATGAAAATGACATTACCCTTTTTTTTTTTTGAAATGGAGTCTCACTTTCTCACCCAGACTGGAGTACAGTGGTGCAATCTTGGCTCATTGCAACCTCCACCTCCTGAGTTCAAGCAATTCTCCTGCCTCAGCATCCCAAGTAGCTGGGATTACAGGTGCCTACCACCACACTCAACTAATTTTCATATTATTAGTAGTGACGGGGTTTCACCATGTTGGCTAGGCAGGTCTCAAACCCCTGGTCTCAAGTATTCTGCCCACCTTGGCCTCCCAAAGTGCTGGGATTACAGGCATCAGCCACTGCGCCCAGCCTGTCATAACTTTTTCTTGATTAACAAATGTCACTCTAATTTTAATTTTTTTTTTACCAACACTATATATAATTATTTTGGAATTATTTTACTAACACTATATATAATTATGTTGGAAAAACTGAATTCCACAGAAAAGCAAAATAAAGACAGTAAAAAACTTTTCATTGTTCTGTCATCTAGGCACAACATCCCTTATTTATGTACTTCTGGGTGCATGTTTCTATTTTTCTACATATACTTTTAAGAAATCAACTTTGTTGAGATAGAATTTACACACAATAAAATATCCCATTTTAAGTGTGCATTTTGATGTTTTCTGACAAGTATATACAATCATCTAACCTCCACCATTATTAAGATATAGAATATGTCATTATCCCCAAAAGTTCACTTTTACCCATATTCTGTCAGTCTCCACCCATACCACAAACCTCAGCTATGCACTGCACTGATCTGCTGCCCATTATTATAAATTGTTTTTACTTTTTCTAGAATTTCATAAAATGGGGTTTTATAGCATGTACCCTTTTGTGTCTGACGTCTTTTGCTCACCATAATTATTTTAGCCTCATTCACAATTTTGCATGTATCAGTATTTCATTTATTTTCATTGTTGTGTAACTTTTCATTATATGAATATACCATAATGGCTGTTTCTGGCCATTAAAAATAAGCTGCTGTATACTCAAGTACAAATTTTTGTGAGAACATATATTTTTTGTGAAGAAGGGGAGATACTTAGGAGTTGAATTGCTGGGCCATAGGGGAAGTGCATGTTAAATTTTGTGAAGAATGTATAACAGCAATGTGTAACAGTCCTCATGGCTCCACATCTTTGCCAACACTCAGTATTGTCAGTATTTTTAATTCTAGCCATTTTACTGGGTGTGTAGTGATATCCCATTGCAGCTTTAATTTACATTTCCTGGATGACAAATGATGTTGAGCACTTTTTTCAAGTGCTTATTGACACATCAATATGTCTTGTAATGAACCCATTCAAATCTTTTGCTCTTTTTGGAGAGTTTCTGTTTCTGTATTACTAAATTATAAGAGTTCTTTATATATTGTGGATACAGGTTTTTTTGTGAGATTTACGTATTGTGGCTACATTCTGCTAGACTATAGCTTGCTTTTCCATTTTCTTAACAGTATCTTTGAAAAAGCAGAAGTTTTTATTCTGATTAACTTCAATTTATCAGTTTTTTATTTTATGTTTTTTATGTTCTATTGAAAAATCTTTTTCTACCCCAACTCTATGAATATATTTTCCCATGCTTTTCTATTGGAGGTTTAATAGTTTGTTTACAACAATCTATGATCAATTTCAAGTTAGTTTTTATATTTTGTATGAGGTATGGGTCAAGATTCATTTTCTATTTCATTTTTGCCTGTGGAGATATAGTTGTTCCAGTACCATTAATTGAAAAGAGTATCCTTTCCCTATTGAATTACCTTAGTGTTTGTTGAAAATATATTGTCCTTAGAAGTGTAGACCTAATTCTGAAGTCTGTTTTTTCTACAACTCTAAATATCTATTCTTATGCTAAGAGCACACTGACTCGATTGCTACAGCTTTATAGTAACTCCGAAGCCCCACCTACCAACACTACTTTGGGGGATCCTAAGTGTCTTCAGAAATCTCTGCTGTGATGGTCAAGCCAGTTTCTCCCAAGAATTTCTCCTATAAAAGAGCACCTCAATATTTATAAGACTTTCCTTTCCACAGAGGCCTGTTTTAATCCTGAGCAACTAGAGTTTAATAATTGTGAAACTCATTCACTATGCGGTTAATGCACCTCATCTGTCAAGTATATTCCCTATGTGGTTTGCTTATGTCTTCTTCCCCTCTTTCTTTAGCATTGTGAACCTAAGACAAAAATTCTCTTTGTATGGCAATAAACCATGTGATTTGTGAACTCCTACTCTGATCATCTCCTTATTTTTACCACACAGAATAAAGAGAGAAAAATGTTATCAGCTAGAAACCACAAAGTAATTAGTATGATGCTAATACCTGGTAAAATCTTTGAACATAACTCTTTATGGTGACTTATAAGCAAAGGGTAAGAGAGACCATGTTGGTTTACAAAGAAGAGATAATGGTAAACAAGCCTCTTTTCTCTTGTTTGTGGATTTTTGAAAATAGACTTACTAGACTGGTATAATTAGAGAATGAGAAAAACAAAGAGTATTTGGAAAGGCAGCAAGGTTTGTTAGAAAGAGCATGGCCTTTGTCCATGAGATCTAAGTTTAAATTCTGACTCTCTTCTGAGACCTGTGGCAGGTTATTGAATCATTCTAAGCTTTGGTTTATTTATCTGCAAAATGGGAATGACAACATAGCTTGATTCTGGAATGAGATAATAACGTATTAGAAAATAAATGATTATAGATAGGTTCACGAAAATAGAGAAAATCCTCATTCATTGAGACACTTCTCTTTTCATGCTTTGTGTGAAAAAAAATAGCTTGAGTTTGATGCTGCTATCCAGTAAAAATGTAGAGATGGCCCTTACTGAGTGTATACTTAGTGTATAGTGAACAGAAGTATCAGGTTTATTATTTTATCAATACTAAATGAGCTGAGGCATGAGATAGTGCTCAAATAAGTTACTTTTACTAATGACTAGAATCACCTGTGGCAGGTAGGAAGAAGGGTACAGAATGCAAAACTTCATAGCAGAAGAGAAGACAGAAAAGTGTCATATATCAATGTTCCCCTATAGATTTCTATGCCAAATTATAGAATAAAGGCAGTTGTTAATACCGTCCAAAGTTGGATGGACAAACTAAACCGTAACCCTGCTGAGAGGCTACCCTGCCTGCCTGCTCGCCGATTGCTAAGTGCAGAGCATTTTGGTTGCTTCCAACAGGTGAGGGTGATCCCATTTGTCCTCAGCTGAATGGCTATCATTTTTATCTTCTCATTTCTTTCTGTTGGGCTCAGAATAAGGGACAGGGAGGCAATAAATGATATACACCATTTGTCTTGGTGCACTGCCTCTGTCTTTGTTAACTGTCAGCTTCCTTTAGACTTGCTTCCAGGTAAAACTCTGCTATCACACACAGGGAACCATAAAGTTATTGGAGTTTCTGAAAACCATGGAAAACACCATTAATCATTTTGGTTAGTACCAACAATGTCAGCAAAGGATTTGACAATATTTCCTACCACAGAAGTGCAGATAAGATGAAATCATAAAGTCTGAGAAATCAAAGGGATTTTGAATGGGTAAAGGGTAATGTTTTCATAAACAAAGTTACTCAGATTTTTCTTTTGCAGGAATTACCAAAATCTTTCATATGCTAATATGTTATAAATCTCCAAAAGGGAAAATGTAGTAAATGGTATATCATAAACTTGTTATAGCATTCTTTTTTCCTTTAATAAGACTAGTTTTCCTTAGAACCCATTCTGAAAATTCTTAAAATCCCTTAGAATCCACATATAGGATTCAGTAATCCCGCATGTGAATAATTTCTACAGTAATTCTCTGTGTTTGAATGTTATCACTTGAGCACCAAGTGACAGGGGATTTCTTATTTTATAAAACAAGTCATTCAATTTTAAATCTGCATTAACTTTTGTTTTTGGCTTATATACTTTAGTGTAGCCTAAAAACTCATGGAGTTAAATAGACTTATTGCTAACTGTCTAATTATACTAGTGAATCAATGTCAGCCTTCACAGAGGTTTGCTGCCTCACCACTGGGTTTAGATCTAGCCTTGCATCTTTATTTTTATCAATAACTTACAGCAGAGATTGACATGCTTTTTCTGCAAAGGGCCAAGGAGTAAATATTTTAGACTTTGCAGGTCATATGGTCCTTGCAAAACTATGCCACTCAGCCATTGTGGTGCAAAACCAGCCATAGGCAATATGTAGACAATTGAGCATGGCTGTGTTCTGATAAAACTATCTACAACGGCAGGAAGCAGTCCAGTTAGGCCCATCAGCTGTGGCTTGCCAACCCATGATGTAAATGAAGACAAAGAACATATTTATCAGATGTGCAGATAACACAAAGCTGTGAGGGGCAGCTATTACTTTTTGATTTGTGTATAGTGTCTGACATACCTAAATTAGTGCTTTTTATTGTCATTCCTACCACATGATTGAGCTTCCAAATTACCTTAAAATGGTGAATAATGGGTAAAAAGCATAATATTAAAATTAAAAATGATATCTACATTTTTAAAGACATCGTTTGGAACACATTAAATATGGAAAAACTTGTCTTGAGAGAAGTTCATGTGATAGAATGTATGGGTAGTTTCCAATTAAGATGGCAAATTAGACACACGTGTTTAGCTATGATTTTTGTCAAATCCATAATAAATTGAATTATTAAAAAATCATGTGTGCGTGTGTGTTTGTGTGTGTGTGTCTGCCCACAAGGAAAAAAATGGAAGAGATATCTGTAAAACTGGAAAGCGAATAGTTATTGATTTAGCACACCCATGAAAGCTGAATCCTGCTGGCAGTGGGAAGAGCTGAGAAGCATCTAATTACTGGCCAAACTCCTCAGAGTAAGGATTGACAGCACCAAATATTTCTGTAAGTTGACTGAAGGAGGAAGCAGAATCTAGAAAACTTCATGAAAGCATTTTTAAGAAGCTGGTAACTCCCAGATTTCCTTCCTGGTCAGGTAGAAGACTGGATGTTAGTCTTTGCGTAGGGTAAAAGAGTGGCTCTCTGGCTAACAAGAGGACTCCTGGTAGAGCCCAGAGCTGGTGCTTTCTGTTGAAGCGAAGGAATTTTGTGATAGTGTGCACATATGGAATACTGAGACCCCTACCACCACCTCCAGGCTTCTTCCCCACACAAAGGATGCTGGTTTCTTCACTCTGGGAAGAGATTAGAAAATTCTTCTCTGTTAAGCTAAATCATCCCTGAAGAAAAGATCTAAAGGTGTTATCATTAGAGTTTCTCCAATTAACTGGCTTGGCCAGATCACCCAAATGTGATGCTCATAATTAACAAACTTTTTCTGTTTTGTAGAGCTTCCAAAAATTTCTGGTTGAGCAGCTTTTTAGTGTCCAACCAGAAATCATGGAATATGAAAAACAGAGACCAAAACAAGGGTGGGGGCTGAGGGGAGGGGCAGAATAGTAACTTGGAGGAAAAAGAGTTAATACAGAAAAAACATAACTTAAAAAATAAAAATAAAAACAATTATCAGAGAGATAAGGGAAACTATATTATTGAGGAGACAAGAATGGCATGCTACAAAAAACATTCGTGATCAATCAACACATGTGCTCTAAAAAATTGAAAGCATAAACACAAATGAAAACCTCCATAGAATGAGAGATAAAGCTGAAAAAAGTTCTCAGAATGCAGAGCAAAAGACCAAGTATAGAAAATGGAGATAAAAGATAAGAAAATTAGGCCAGGCATGATGGCTCATGCTTCTAATCCCAACACTTTGGGAGGCTGAGGTGGGCGGATCACTTGAAGTCAGGAGTTTGAGACCAGCCTGGCCAACATGGTGAAACCCCATCTCTACTAGAAATACAAAAATTAACTGGGGGTGCTGCTGGGCACCTGCAGTTCCAGCTACCTGGGGGGCTGAGGCAGGAGAATCGCTTGAACTGAGAAGGTGGAGGTTGCAGAGAACCGAGATCAATAGAGCAAGACTCTAACTCAAAAAGGAGGAGGAGGAGGAGGAGGAGGAGGAGGAGGAGGAGGAGAAAATTGAAAGATTCAGTAAGTTTAAAAATCTGAATAATATGGGACTTAAGAAAGAAGTATGAAAATAGAAGTGAGAGAATTATTAAAGAAATGTGCCAGAACAGAAGGACTCTAGTGTTCAGACTGAAGAGGCTCACAGAGTATCCAGATACAGTGGATGACAACAGATGCACAGCAAGATACATAATTGTGAACTTTATAGTACTGGTGACAAAGAAGATCACAGAGTTTTTCAGAGAGAAAGTTATAAGACTATATATTAAAGTTCAACAATCTGTTAGGTATCAGCCTTCTCAATAGCAATGGAAACTGGCAGACAGTGGAGTAAGGCCTTCAAAATTTGGAGGAAAAAATGGCTCCTAATATTAGAATTCTGTACTTGAGAAAACCATGAATTAAGTGAGAATAAAGACATTTTTGGACATTCAAAAATCTCAAATATATTATCTTCCATGCAGCCATTTACAAGAAGCTACAAAGGGACATGTTCCAACAAAATATGGGAGTAAAGAAAGAAGGAGGAGATCATGGCATCCAGATATGGAAAGTCAACCAAAGAGAGAAGCGAAAGGCACTCCCAGGATGAGAACGGAAGTACTGAGTGAGCAGCCAGGTCTGCTGAGAGACAGTCAATAGCTCTGGGAAGGATTTCTTAAGGAAGCTGTTAACTAAGTAAACATAATGTGAATTGGATGAATTATACAAGTGAAGAAGAAAAGAATGTTGAAAACCAAACAAATAAAATTAGTATCAATTCCAAGGAAAACAAAAAGCTCTTCAGGGGATAGACGCTACAGGACTCAGCTGCAATTATTGTATTCATTATCACAACATATAAATACTAAATATTTATAACCAATATTGTGATATAACTACATTGGGAGATTGTAAGGAAAGGAATATGCCCGTATACAGTGTGGGTGAGGATGTGCTAGTGAAAGAGAGAGAAATCTTCACCTTTGGTAGTGGAAAGTCAATAGATAATGCTTAAAGCTATAGAAAGAAGCAATGTAAACTTGTTTAGAATAGGAAGCCATATACAAAAGAATCAGCTGAAAGAGTTAAAATACTACTTTGTTGCTTTGCACCACTCTACCTCGTCCCCTCTAAGCTGAAGACCATTGCCGACACGCCAAACACCCCTTAGCCTAGCCCCGTGCCCTTCTCTAATCACACTTCCATTTTTCCCCAAAAGGTCAACCCATCATGACTTTTCTAATACTCATCGACTCGCCTTGTTTTATAGTTGTATTATCTGTAGATGCATTCCCAAACAACTCCATTTTGAATTTATATAGATGTAAATATGCCGTATTCTTTTGTGTCCTGCTTATTTTCTTGACTATTCTGTTTATTTTTCTGGAACTGTATACGATGTCCTATTATTTGAATCATTTTTTTAAGAGAGGGGAATTCACACAATAGAGAGTGTGTAGAAATTAATAAAAAGAACTGTAAGATCAATGTAAACCATTTTACTCATTTGGAGAAATGATAATGTTTAAATTAGAATGAAATATTTGGAAGAATAGGATAATTCTCTTCATAGAGGTGAATAAACTGTTTATTCTGTTTAATTCTAGATAACAGAATTTAAGGTCATATAGAAGCTACAGCTAGCTTCCAGTTAAATATAAGATTGAGGTTGCTAACAATTAAAGTGATTAAAACAAAAAATGTACTGCCTTGGGGGTCATGAATTCCCTGTGCAGAGGCAAAGGATAGCCCAAGGGTGGGGGCCACAGATGCGGCTCCTGCCTTGGTGAATTTGGATTTGATGATTACTAAGGCCCCTTCCAACTTCAAAGTTCTTCTGCTCTCTGACCTCTTCAGGTATTGAAGGTGGTCTTAAAGACCTGAGAGCACAATGTGCACACAGAACCTATTATCCAAACGACTGGGGAGCAGCTGTTTTCAATTTCCACTGTTGATAGACAGGAAACGGCCTTTGGCTGGAGCAGTGGAGATGTCAGAGGAGAGGAAACATAAACACTGAGAGTCCAACACTGTAGAATAACTTTTGGAGAACTTCAAAAGGTTGATACTGTCTCTCTCTAATGATCTAGGCACATGATGCCATTCAACTTGTGGAAACTATGTACACCAGCTATAAATATATATACATATATTTGATATTAGAAGCCAATGCGCATGTGGCTACTCCTAGCAATTTGGTGCGGGCTGCAGCCCACTTTCTATAAGACTCCAGCCATTAGAAACAGCCACGTAGCGCAACACAGAAAACTAGATCGTTTAGATGAAAAGTTCCTTCTTCAGGGAGCACTGTCTTGTTTGCAGATGGGAAAGTGCAGTGCTTTGCCTCCACTTGGCTTTGTTTTGCTTTCCACAGAAAGTTAAGTGCTTTGTCTATGTCATACCTTCATGCCCTTTCTCCCTCACATACTGCCTCTGTCTCCTCATACAGGACTGTTCACTAATTTCTTGAGAATCCACAGCATTTTGAATACATAACTGTTATCAAAAGCTCACTGCATCTCTCATGCTATTGATAGATTCCTATGGTACTTTGATTTAACTGCTTTTTAAATTTTCCTCAGGAAAAATTTTGTTTACATTTTTGCTATGTATGGTATGGACATTTGTGAATAATGTAAATGGAACAATAAAAAGTCAGGATGAAAATTACTGTAAATTGTGATTTTAGAATATGGGGTCAGATGGGGTCTTAGACAAGGTTAGACAAGGCTAACTCTTGGACCATTTCATTAAGTATTTCATAGAGTAAATTAGTGACCTCTAACACCACCACTAAATCTCATTCATTCCCTCATTCAGTGGCATAAAAGGGATATTACTTTGTGCCCTAGGTTGTCAAAAATGATTTGGGGGACACTTGATTCCTTCTTCAGAATACATACAATTCTCAAATCTTCAAACTACTCATTGGCACTATATAACTGTGACCAATTGTACATTTTGCTTAATTTAGCTTATCTCTAAGAAATATATTTTATTGTACCATTATGATGCATGTATGACCTAAAGTAAAATTTAATCCTGATGTTGAAATTATTTTTATAGACAGTTTTGTGGATGGTCAAAGAAAAAAAGGCAGCAAAAGTAATGTATAGTATTTTCATAAATTCTGTATTGTTTTCCATTTTGACACATATGATTAAAGGGAATACTATCTATAATTATCAGATATCCATAATTCTCTTGAGAATAATTTAATATAAACATGCATAATTTACTATTATATCCAAACTAGTTAATATATCACATGTATTTCAGATCATTTAATTCATTTAGTGTATTTACAGTTTATAAAGGAATATCATTTAAAATAATATGCTTACTGATTAAAGCATCTTTTAATCAGAATTGTAACTACCTAAATTCCTCATTTCAATGTATATGTTATTAACAGTAACACAGTTGTTAAGTAGGAAAATACAGAATGTTGAGTAACGAAATTAAATCACAAAACTTCTGGTTAAGAAAACATTTTCACATTTCTCTTTTGAGGGTCAACATGTGTGGTTGGCAGAATTCTAGACACCCCTACATACTCGTCTTCCAGATATTCAGTCAAAAGCAAATCCAGACACTGCTCTGAAGGGACTTTCCAGATGGAATTAAGATTACTAATCAGCTAACACTAAAATAGGAGGATCATCCTGGATTATCTGGATGGACCTAGTGCCATCTCATGAGACTTTAAATGACAAAGAGGAAGGAGCCAGCCGTCAGCACTGAGAAGGAGTGGCGCCTAGAGAGACTCCAGATCTCTCTAAGGTGCTCAACCCTCAGTGCTGGCTTTAAGATGGCGAAGGAGCTGGGAGTCACCAGTGTGGAAGGCACCGGGACACTGAGAGGGACCCCAGTGGAGAGCCAGAGGGAAACAGGCCTCGGTGCCACAGAGGCAAGCACCACATGAATGACCTGGAAGCTAATTCATCCCTGAGCCTCCACAAAGTCACAGAGGCCCCCTAACTTCTTGATTTCAGCCTTGGGAAAAGATGGTGCACATACCAGCCAAGCCCACCCAGACTTCTGACCTGCCGACTTCCAGATAATACATTTGGGTTGTGTGGCCTACATTGGTGGTGATTTGTTCTGGCTGCAGTAGAAAATGAATATAAAATACACAAAATCTAATTTGTTACTAATGGTAGTAGAAAGAACCATTATACTAAAAGGAAAAAAAAAAAAGAAAAGGAACTAAAAATGTTACTTTATTTCTGATAGCCCATATACACAGCCACACAAAGTGAAAACTTTTCTCTTGGGACTGGAGCAAGCCAGTGCTTTGGGTGACCCAGAGCTGTATTGTATTGGTAGCCACAGGCCAGGCCTGCCCAAGCTCTCATCCCAGGCTCAATCCCACTGTGCCAGAACTTAGTCTGGAATTAAGTCTTAACACTCAGGAAACTACTTTGCATTGTATGACGCTAAATAGATGTGAATTTCCTACACACACACACACACACACACACACAAACACACACACGCCCTACAACAGTAAGTTGTTAAAGGTGGGAAGGCTTCAGCAAATGCTTCATGGCTAATTTTGGTTGGCTGGTCAAATATAAAATCTAGGCACGGGAATGGAATTTGATTGTCTCTTGTGTGAAAGACATAAGGGAGTTTAGCACGTACCAATTCTGTGACCTGGGGTAACTTACACCACCCCTCTCTGTGCTTCAGTTTCCTCCTTTGAAAATTGAAGATAAAGATACTTTCTACTTCAGGGACATGATGAGATGTGAGTTTATACATACATAGGGCCTTGGCCAGTGCCTGGCACATGGTGAGCCCTGTGGCACAGGGACCTGCTGGGATTTTCCATTTATTAAAGATGTTGTGGATGTTGAAAAGGGAAGGAGTCAGCCTCTGCTCTGTAGGGACCGGACTGCTGGGTTGTGCGCCACAAAGAACAGGAAAAAGAGAAAAGTGAACTTTCAGAGAGCACCTTAGACATTTCAAAAGTGGCCCCAGCCAGATAAAGTAGTGGTCATCAGGGAAGGTTTCCTGGTGGAAGTGGCATTTCAGCTGGACCTTTCATTTGGGCAGGATTCTGTGACCGAAATGGGACAGTCAGATCAGAAGGGCAGTTGGTCAGCACAAGGCAAAGACGGATCTCTTGGCTCCATAGAATTTGGCGGAGAGTCCCCAAATTCTAGGATCACTGAACCTCGAGCAAGCAGTTAACAACAAACCATGCTTTCTCACTAGCTACTGAGGTGGTCAATCCTCATTTTGACTTGCTATAGCATTATGACTATTCAATGACAATAGCAGAGCTATAAGAGATCATTAAACACCTTTAGTAGTTTTCAAAGCAGGCTTTCTTTACTAGTCTAGGGAATTGCTTGCATCTGCATCAAGAGTCGTTTACTTTTCGCTTTAGTAGATTCGCTCAATTCTAAACAAAAATTTAAAAGTGCATGTGTTTTAAGAAGCAAGCCAAAATTTTGTGTGTGACTGCTCTACTGTAGACGCTTTCTTGGAAATATGTGTGGGGATGTTGTTATTAATGTCCTAAATGTGTTATTTCTTTTCCTGCCTCTTCCTGCTCCGGGTAGCGGATCCGGGTGGCAGGTCATCGTTGTAATCCTGTTCTCCATTCTGTGTCACAGACTGCGTGGTTATTAAATTCCTAATTTATTGGAGTTTTTGTTAGAGGAAGGACTTTCCGTCATCCATAATATCTTAAATGTCTTACTGATTTTTTTTTCATGGTCTATGCTCTCTTTTATAAACTCAAAGTCATGTTTAACCAGTTTCAACTGAGAATCTGTTAACACAGAATGTCTCAAACTGAATTATACTTCAATTCCTTAATCCTCTATGTTCATGTAAGATTAATGATAAACATCAATGAAATTCTAGTGAACTTTATGCGAAGCAGATGGCTATTACTTTTTTTTAAATACGAGTTTATATTAAAAATACACATTAGAACACAAGTGCCACTGGGAGATAACTCGTATTGGAGATATTTGAATGTTCCTGGTTTTTTGTAATGCTGAAATTCAAAAAAGGAATCACTGTTTATCACCAAGTGGAACTAACACAGCAAAATTATTGTATTGATGACCCAAACTCAGAGCTTCAAAGTGGTTTCTAAATCAAGCATTAATACCAAAGCACTAAGCACATATTCAGGAACCATGCTAAAAAATATTACAGTACAGTTCAGAGAGTAGTTCTTTTTTATTATTATTAAAATTTGTTTAGGTAGACTGACAGGCTCAAAGGCACAGCTTTTGGAAATATTAGGAGAAAAAGCTCTACCACCTTAAAATTGTGTGCAGGAAGTTTGAATTCATTGTTGTATCTTCAAAAAACATGCAATTCAATTATAGGTTTAGATGATTTTAGTTTCTTCCTTTTTAGTTTATAAGGCTGATAAAAATATAATTCACCACTGGATGAACCTAGATTTCCAATTCTAATTCTATTTCTGTGTCAGAATTAATATTTATCAATCTTTCTCTCATATCTGGCTTGCTGTGCATAATGAGCATGTTATAATTCATGTGGGTTTTCATTCTATACTTTTAATAATACAGCTATAGCATCCAGAAGAATAAAACCTGCAGGTAAACCTGGAAAAGTGCAAAAGGGATTTTCCTTCTCCTCCTTTCCTCCCTCCCTCCCTCCTTCCTTCCTCCCTCCCTCCCTCTTTCCCTCCTTCCCTTCCTCCCTTCTTCCTTTCCTCCCTCCCTCCCTCTCTTCCTTTCTTCCATTTTCCTTCCTTCCTTCCCTCCTTCCCCTTCCATCTCATCTTCTTTCCCCCATTCCTTAACTGCATTTCATGATCATCAGTATATTGATATTAAATTAAAAGAGAAAGTGGTTAAATATTTGCTATTGATTCTGAAATCATTTGTTTATACTTCAAAAATAACTTTATCCTAATAATTTAATCTTTTTCCCAAAGTTTTCCTTTTTTCTTGCTACGAATGCAACTAAGAATGAATCACTTTAATTGGAAAAAATGTAAACTGGCTCTTAACTATCAGACTGGGCATTAAAAGAGATACCATTTATCTCTAATATATTTTTTAAGTGGTATTTGCTGTTTCAAATAGCCTTGTTATCAGGGCATGACTTCAGTCTGGTCATGTATTATCAGTTATTCATAAACGGCCCTAAGCAGATGGGGCCACGTGTCCTACCCTAGAGGCAGGCTCATTCTAGCCTCGCTTCTC
Organism: Aotus nancymaae; assembly: GCF_030222135.1. Taxonomy (NCBI): domain Eukaryota; kingdom Metazoa; phylum Chordata; class Mammalia; order Primates; family Aotidae; genus Aotus; species Aotus nancymaae. Next base: position 9,329,388 of record NW_026988450.1, on the reverse strand, counting down.
ATCAAAACCCAGCTCAAATGCAGCTGTCAAGGGCGCTTATCTTATTCCGCAAATGCTCATAAACTGGAAATATCAGACTTAGTGTTATTTAAAGATCACATGCTGACTGCACTGTGCTCAGCAGTAACACAGCCAAGCACCATGGGAAGATCGTGGGAGCTGCTTGGCTGGCTCCAGAGGTGAAGCAAATGAAGCACTCGCCAAACTGGAAGTAATTCCACCATGACTTCCAGGAAGGCAAAAATCTAAATGCTGTCAGGTTGAAGGCTGAAATTTGCCAAGGAGAACAGAGTCATGCAGGTGGGCAGATGGGGTGCAGGAATCTCCAACCTCCTGAGATATTCTTTCATTTACTTCCCTGTGGGAAATTCTGTCCCTTTCTTGGAGACGTTCACAGGTTAGTGTGGAAAAGACAGACAGATAAAGAGCTTATTACAATGGAAGGAGATAAGAAAGTGTTTCTCCCTCCCTAGAAAGAGCCGCCTACGGACCCAAACAAAGCTTTTTCCTTCTATCCCAGAGCTGACCATAAATGCATATGATTTAATGGATAGTAATAATTAGAAAAAGCAGACTGAGATAGAATTTCAAATTATATCTGAAACCTACCACTTGCTCATTCAATTGAGTTTTAAAGCAAATACTTGGCCAGGTGCAGTGGTTTATGCCTGCAATTCCAGCACTTTGGGAGGCCTAACTGGGAGGATCCCTTGAGCTCAGGAGTCTGAGACCAGCCTAGGCAATGTAGTGAGACCACTCCCACCTGCCTCCATCTTTATAAAAATAACAGTAGTAATAAAGCAGACACTCTTGCAAGATTGAAGTTGTCTGTGTGAGAGTATGTGTGTGTTAATGTTGCTTAACTTACTTTTGCCTTCTAAGTTACTCTATACCATGCCTATAGGAATTTTTTAAATTTTTTTTTATATATAGCAGCAGAAGAAAAAGAAGAACAAAATTGTTCTGGAGGTGCTTTTGGAAGAAAATCTGCTAAATTATTTCCTAAGGTATAATATCCTGACTGGCAGCTGAGCTGATGTAACGCTGAATTCTGAACACATTTTCCTCATATTATCCCATTTAGGGACGAATTAGGCCTACAGTTTTTCATGGGGTAGAACTTGGAGCTGGAAAGTTAAAGTTATGCAGAAGAGGTCAATTATTGTGCTACCTGTGAGGTCTAGAATATATTTTAAATACTCTACAATATATATTATCCTCATAATGTTTCTGCCAATTCAAGAACTGGCTAAATATTGCCCCCCTCCAGGAAGCCTTAATCGTCAGCACCCCTGCCCTGCCTTGGCTCTGGTCTTTCCCATCTCCCCTCCACGTGCTGCCTGCGCTCCTGGTTTGGCGTGCTTGTTCAGGACTGATTGAGTCGCTCGGAACTTCTTGAACGCCAGGTCAGTTTTGGTTTCCTTTGGTTTACTCAAAACTTTGTGTGCTAATTAATTCCCATTTTGAAAAATCTTGACTTTTTAAAAGATTTTTGCCAGGTACAGTGGCTCATGCTTGTAATGCCAGCACTTTGGGAGGTACTGGGTGGATCACTTGAGGTCAGGAGTTCAAGACCAGCCTGGCAAACATGGTGAAACACTGTTGCTACTAGATATACAAAAATTAGCCGCGAGTGATGGTGGGCGCCTGTCCCAGCTACTTGGGAGGCTGAAGCAGTGGAATTGCTTGAACCCAGGAGGCAGGGGTTGCAGTGAGCCAAGATGGCTCCACTGCACTCCAGGTTGGGGGAGAGAGTGAGACTCTGTCTCAAAAATAAAATAAAATAAAAATAAATAAAATGAAGTAGAAGATTTTTATTTTGCTTTTTTCCTGAGAAAATTGCTGATCTTTTTGATGGAAATAAGCTGACTTTCCCGTTATTTCCAGGTATAAGGTAATGGGCACTATTCTAAATAATGGAGAATGTGTTTTCTAAATCTAGGCAGAAAGCTTTGACTAAAACCAATTCTAATTTCTGACTTGATGTGAGCAGTATAAAGAAGATTGCAGTCCACTTAATTTACAGTAGAGAGGAGAAATTGAATTTGTGATTCAGTAAGATGAACATCCAAAAAAATTAAGTATTTCAGAGATTAAAGTCCCTAAATCCCTGGATTTGACAACACTAGTTGGCAAAAAATAAAATGAGCTAGTTATAGAGTTATCAGAGAAAAAACATTGTGCCTTATGGGGCGCTGCCTTTTATATTTTGGGTACTATCCGAAACAATCTAGGCAGAACTAAGTAAAAGTGGGAAGTGGGAGGGGTAATCTCAACAACTTTCCAAATGTCAAATCTTTCGTAGATTTAAGACAGCATTGGGTGCAAGTCTAGGAAAGGGTTCATTGTAGTATATATTGAAACCAGACCAGTGTTCTTTTTATAACCTATGGTTGTTGATCTGACATTTTTTATTGGCACTAGAATTTCACTGGGTGTTTTATGTAGGAAAATTGACATTTGCAGTCATCTTTTGATGTAATTGCTTCTTCATGTTTTTGGGAAAAAGATTTTTTTCTTTAACAAAATGAGGAGTCTCTATAGAAAATTGCATTTCGTAGGAAAGCCAGTGATTCACTAAACTTAAGACTTTGGATATATATTAGATTTCTTAATTATCAGAAATATTCCAAATACCCACAAGATGCAAATTAGGAAAAAAAAAATAGTTGATAGTTAAATGTGTGAGACTGAATATACCAACGGATAATGGCCCAGACTATATGTGACAATACAACTCTGACCCACAACCTCTGTAGAAAACAGCCCAGAAATTGAAACCACAAGCTCTTCATCAAAAGGTCTCGGTTAGTGACTGCCAACTTCTCTATCTTTTGCCACTCCCACTCTTATTCCAACTCAAGACCATCCAGAGAAAGTCAATTATCTTCCCAACCAATCATATACATTATGCAGCTTCTAGTTAGCTACTTCCAGCTTTCCCAGGCCGACAGCCTCCTCTCCAGGCACACCTGGGGACTTCCTTTTCCACTGTAAAGATTTCCCACAGCTGAGTCTGTGTTGACTGCAAGTGATGGCAGCTGAATCTCTTCCTCTAACAAACTGAATAGTCTCTGTTTTGTTCCATTTGAGTAATCTTTGTTTATTTCCCCAAGTGGAAAATATGTAGAACTACAAGCTCTAGAGAATAAGCTGAAAGCTCAGTGGTTTTATGCTGTATTGTCCATTGAAATACTAAAAACTTATTAGACTAATTATGTGATATTTGCCTATAGTCAATCAACCAACAAATATTTGTTGAGACTTGACACTCTGCTCTGTGTTCGGTGGTGTGGAAGTTATTGAAATTGTATTAGAGCAAACTGGTATTAAAGAACTGCCAACAATCTAATTTGTGTTGAATACCTGATATAATCAAGACTCAGGGGTCAAAGATTCCGTGAATCAACTCTCAGTTTTGCTGTTTACTAGCTCTTTAACCTTGGGCAAATAACTTTGTTTAAAAACTTCAGACTAATCATCTTTAAAATGGAGAATAGTATCTACCATAAAAAATTTTTGTATTAAACTAAATGATTCAGCTAAAATGGTAACACTTTGCCTGATCATACTAATTGTAAATTATGTGACAAACTATTATATTACATGCCCACCACTATTTTAAAATGTAAGAGGTGAATAAAACATAGATGCCATCGTTGGGGAAATTGCGTATTTAAAGGAAAGAATATATGAGTAGTATACATGGATTGGTTAAAAAAAGTTTTTTAGACAATGCATAATTCAATGTTGAATAGATGAAAATGTGTTTAAGTGTTTTGAAGCTTGGTAGAGGGGAAATTAATGAACACTGGAATGCTTTGGAAAGAATTTTGGAAAGAGGAGGCTGTTGATAGGCTCTTGATGCCTGACAAGATTGAGATGGGCGCTTTCCAACTCAGAACATCACTCCTGAAATCCCCATCACCCCTATGAATCTGTGAAGACCTTGGCCTGCTGGGAACAGATAACTTGTATTGGCAAACTGGGAATTAAGGAAGACTGAATAGGAAGGGCAGATTATGAATGCAGATCTAAAGAAAGTGAGAGACAACGAATGCTACTCTAAGGTGGTATTTAAGGAAGTTTGGTTTAGCAGTAGGGTGGATTAGCAGAGAAGTCAGAGAGACTGAAGTTACTAAGGAAGTACTGAGTCATCTAGCTATGAGATGAAGCCTGCCTGGGTTAAGGTTTGTGGTAAAAATGAAGAGGGGAAAACTTTAGAGGAAGGATATCTAAGATTTGGCAAGTGAAAGGTTATAAAGAATTAAATAACAATAATTATTACTTATTAGCACTTGCACAGTGTTATATAAAAGAAATATCCTTTACTAAGTAATTGGCTGGAAATGAAGATTGTGCTCCCAATTCAAAGCAACTTTCTTGAATTTTTTTTTTTGACAGAGATGCTGCATTTATTTGACAAAAATGTTAAAATCAGCTATTGCAAAATGCTTCAGGAAGTACAAGCAGGCACCCTTGAAATTTATTTTCTTTTTACATTTTTATTTTTTTTTAGTTTATATTATTATACTTTAAGTTCTGGGGTACATGTGCAGACTGCAGGTTTGTTACATAGGTATATGCATGCCATGGTATGGAGCTCTTTCTCGTTCTCCTTTTCTCTCTCTCTGCCATGTGAGGACACATAAAGAAGGCGGGTGTCTGAAAGTCAGAAAAAGGGTCTTCACCAGAACCTGACCATACTGGCATCCTGATCTCAGACTTCCAGCCTCCAGAACAGTGAGAAAATAAATTTCTGTTGTTTAAGCCACCAAGTGTGTGATGTTTTGTGATAGCAGCCCAGGTTGACTAATACAGAACCTCAATAGTTAATGCCCTTAATATACAACTAATCCCATGCTTAATGTTTTTTTGCATTTCATCTCATTTAATCCTTACAATAGTATTGTGAGACCAACTTTATTATCCTTATATATGGATGAATAAACTCAGGCTCACACTGGTTAGATTAACTTGATCAATGGCACACAACCAATCAGGGGTAGGGTTAGGATTTGAACTCAGGTCTCACTCCAAATCCCATTCCCTAGCAACTGTACTTTATCTTAAAGGCAAGCATAAAATTAGAGGTGACTTCAAGTACAATATGGGGACTATGAGGCCCTTTCCAGAGATAGATAAACTAAGAAAGAGAAATAGTTTCAGGCAAAGTAGGAGGAAGGATGTTGCTAAATTTAATCTAGAATATGAGGAGTTTAGGGAGATGAATAAATATTCATATAAAAAGTTAGCACAGAAGCTGGGCGCAGTGGCTCACACCTGTAATCCCAGCACTTTGGGGGCCAAGGCAGACAGACTGCTTGAGCCCAGGAGTTTGAGACCAGCCTGGGCAACATAGTGAGACCCTGTCCCTATAAAAAATACAAAAATTAGCTGGGCATGGTGGTGCACACCTGTAGTTCCAGCTACTTGGGAGGCTGAAATGACATGATCACTTGAGTTCATGAGTTTGAGAGCAGCCTGGGCAACATGGCGAAATCCTGTCTCTACAATAAAGGACACAAATTAGCTGGATGTGGTGGTTTGTGCCTACACTCCCGGCTACACAGGAGGCTGAGGGAGAGGATCACCTGAGCCTGGGAGTTCAAGGCTTCAGTGAGCCATGATCATGCCACTGCACTCTAGCCTGGGGTAAAGAGTGAGAGCCTGTCTTAAAAAAAAATAGTTAGCATAGAATATTATCTCCATACACCAGTTTTTGAATAATATATATCAAGACAATGGCAATATTCATTGGCAATTACTATTAAGAGATATTTCATAAGCTTGTGCTAAGATCATATGGGAAAAGATATGTCAGTGAGATCCTCTTTTCTTGTCAGACAGGCTTAGTTTGCAATTAACCACAAAGATCTGTCTACTTGTTCCTCTCTCTTTTCCTTTAGTGCTGGCAGCTCTATCTTTGCTCCTTTTACCTACATTTGAGGTATTTATTACTATGCTAAGTCACAAAGGCTTTAAAGGTTTTATTCAAATCCAAGAATGATGTAGAACTGATTAGATGGGTTATTCTCATCTGAAAAGAACCAAGGGAGTCAGAAGAGAGAGATTCAATTCAATACTTGGTATACGAAAGTGAGTTACCTGGAGAAGTTCTCCAATTAAATCTAATTCAACATTACTTAGGAAAAAAGTCCACCAGGGACATAATTCATCAGTAAGGCTCAGACTAGATTGCCTTGCTATGCCAAATGAATTCAAGGTAAAGTGCCATTTTGAAAAGACAGACTTGCTGTCAGGACTTATTCATAATAACTCTGAGCAGGGCTAGTTTTATAGATTTGGAAAGCATCTCATCTTACTCTACATACTTAGGATGAGTCAATCAAGATATGATTTATGAAAATTCTTTTTGTAAGAAGAGAGTTTTGTGGGAGGATGCAGCTCAGTTTTTAGTTTTAAAGATAAAGACTCATCCTTGAGAAATAAAGACTGTGAAGCCAGCTGTGGAACTAGTAAAATAAGTTAAAACCACTTCACCCACTCAACTGTAAACTATAAAGTCATATTAACTGAATTTGGATGCAGTAAAATTATTATGACTTAAATATTAGGAAAAACTTGGCTTCAATCCCTGTCTTTGCAATTTGGTAGCTGTGTAACTGTGAGCAGGTTACCTAAGCTCACCCAGTGAAAGTATTGTCACCTGTAGAAGGGAGATAAAACTATTTGTGTGTGTGTGGCGGGGTAGGGTGGGGATTTTTGTTAGAAAACCATGAAACAAGTAAAGTATGGCATCTGGACAATGTTAAGTCCATTTACTGCACAATCTAGAATCTGTGCTTCAGCAAAGTCTGACTAAGGTTTATATACCTTCTTCCTTTCTGATTGCATGCACGTTCCTAGTACCAAAACAGGATGCTGCTTCCACTGACCTTGGACCCCTCTTACTGACTCAGAGATTGGTCAAACCTTTTTGGGTCTCCCAAAGCCTTCTCACTTCTCTACACGTTACTTCATATGATTCGGGATGTTGTTTAGAAAAGAATAGCCTAGAAGTCACTAATAGTCTGTGATCAACCTGCTGATCACCTAACAGGACTGTGAGGAGGGGCCGAAAAGAACTAAAGAGTTAATTTAAGACAGTGATTGGAGGTAGTGGGATGAAGTGCAGAATTAGATTCAAAATGAGTGTCTCTGTGGCTTTCAGAAATAATTGTGGATCTTGAATTATCTAATGCCTGGCCCTGGGGTGCATTCAAAAGTTGGAATTGGAGTTTGGGGAAAATACAGGGGACAAGAGCCTATTTTTTTTAGTGCTTTCTTGGCGTTTACCTTGCCAGAAATATATTTATTTCATTACTCTTTTCCAACAATTCATTTTCACTTTGTTGATTCTTTACATTTTTAAAAAATTTTGAGATACTTAAATTTACAGAAGAGATGAAAAATATTGCAAAGTTACTATGTGTTCCTCACCTGGCTTCCCTTTATATACATCTTATATAACTATAGAACATTTATCAAAGTAAGAAATTAACCTTGGTACAATACGATTAAATAACAGAACTTCTTTGCATTTTACCCGTTTCTCTCTAGTGTCTTTTTCTGAATCAGGATCCCACATGTGTTCAGCTGTCATGTCTCTTGATCTCCTCAACCTCTGATAGTGCCTCAGTCTTTCCATTTCCGTTGTGACTTTTGATACGGCTGTTCAATCATTTTGTAAATTGCCTCTTGCTTTAGGTTGTGATGCTTTCTCATAATTAGATGGAGGTTATGCATTGTTAGAAAGGATTCCATTGAGGTGATGTGCCCTGCTTAGTGCATCATGTCTGGGCACGTTCTGTTTATATATATTGCTGGTGATTTTAACCTTGATCACCTGGCTGAGGTGATATCTGCCAGAATTCTCCTCTGTAAACTTACTAGTTTTTTCATTTGTAATTACTGTATATATTGGGAGGACATTTGGGACTGTGCAAGTATCTTGTTTCTGCTTACCCTTTTACCCTTTAATTTTAGCATTCATCAGTGGATTTTGCCTCCAGCAGTTATAAGCTGCTGTTTTAATGGTGATTTTCTGTTTCTCTCATTCTTTCTACATTTATTAATTGGGATTCTTCTGTAAGAAAGAGTTGTTACTTTCCTCTATGTATTTATGTATTCAGATATTTATTTATATCAATATGCACTCATGGGTATTTATTTTATCCCATTGGCTACGGTTTAAAATATTTTTATTGATTTGTTCAAGTTGTGCCAATCTTGGCCACTGGGAGCTTTTTCAATGGCTTCTGGGTCCCTTTGTTAGGCCCTTCCTTTCTTTCTTTTCCATCTTCCCCTACCTCCATTATTATTTTCTCTCTCTTTCTCTCAGCTCTTTCTTACTTTCTGTAACACAAGGTGCTCCAGGCTCACTTTATACCTGCCCATCCTCATCCCTGTAATAAACCAGTTATCCAAGAAACCCTGGTTTGTGTTTTTGGAGAATGATACTGGAAACCTAAGAACTGGACATGTATTTTCATGACTACTGGGTTGTCCTTGCTTCCGGCCCCTCTGTGTGGACAGAGCTAAGAAAAATATGCATGTATAATAACTCACAAATACACATGCATCTATCTCTCTATCTCTGTATCTTATCTATATATCTATATGTATTTTTGGAGACGAAGCTTCATTCTTGTTGCCAGGGCTAGAGTGCAATGGCATGATCTCAGCTCACTGCAACCTCCTCCTCCTGAGTTCAAACAATTCTCCTGCTTTAGTCTTCCTAGTAGCTGGGGTTACAGGCATGCAACACCATGCCCAGCTAATTCTTGTACTTTTAGTAGAGACGGGGTTTCTACATATTGGTCAGGCTGGTCTCAAACTCCCAACCTCAGGTGATCTGCCTGCCTTGGCCTCCCAAAGTGCTTCCCAGGCAGGGTTACAGGCATGAGCCACTGTGCCCAGCACATCAATATTTTTGAATCAATTTATCTGTGTGTGAATGTGTGTGTGTATATGTACACATGTATATATTTCATATATATTTCAAATATACATATATATATGAAAATAAACTATGACTCCGTATTGATATGTCAGTCTCCAGTCTGACCATGTGGTTCATTGCAGCCTTCCCCCTTTCCTTATTTGTGTCTTCTTTTCTGAACAATGAGAAACCTGGCTCTCTTATCTATATGTATTTATAATCTTAGTATATAAATAGAGATGTTTCAGAATTCCTAACCCATACCCCTGTGAGAACAAAACTAGCTGATTAGACTACGATGTTTTGTATGATTCTACTTGTGTGCAGTATTCAGAGAAAACACCCCTTCAAAGTCACTTAGGTTAGCTCCTTTCTTCCTCACCCTCTTTAGTGTGGTTGTGTGATTTATTTGCAATACAGTTAGAATGATTTGTCACAGTCTACATCCCATCTTTAATCCACATCCCTGTTCAATTTTTTATTAATGCGCAGTAAGATTTGTTTTTGTGTGTGTATACATCTATAGGATCGACAAATGTATAGAGTCATATATCCACTGCCACGGTTCCATATGGGACATACCCTTGTGCTATTTCTTTAAAGGCTTTTCTGCCCACCCTGTGACTCTGATATCATTTACTTGCTTTCTTCCCTATAGTTTTTCTTCCTCTAACATGCCATATAAATTGAATCATACAACATTTAGTCTTTCAAGTCTGATTTATTTCATTTAGCAAAATGGATTTCAGAGTATCCATGATGTTGTGTGAATCCTTTTTGTTGGTGCATAGCATTCCATCTTATAGATACATCTCCACTTGCCAAATGAAGCAGCAGTGTGTAACAGTTCAGCAGCTCTACATTCAAATGGGCTCTTGGTCATCCCAGATTTTTTCATTGTAGATCTTCTTTAGACATAACTGTTTAAGTAGCATTTTCCTAATAATTAGTCATGTTTAGCATCTTTTTATATGCTTATTTGCTCTCCATATATCTTCTTTGATAAAATATCTCTTTAGACCTTATGCCGCTCTCCATTTTTGGGCCATTTGTTTTCCTACTAGGTTTTGAGAATTCTAGTAGGTCCTTTGTCAGAAATGTGATTGAAAATACTTTCTCCCAGTCTATGGCTTCTGTTTTATTAAGATGTTTTATAATTATATTCAGGTCTATAATCCATTTTGAGTTAAGTTTTGAATAAAGTGAGAAGTTAAGTTTGAGGGTTGTTTTTTAACATAGTTGTTCAAATGTTCTATTTTTTGAAAAGATTATCCTCTCTTTATTGAACTGCCTTTGCAGTTTTGTAAATAACCATTTGATGATATTTGTAAGGGTTGATGTCTGGGCTCTTATTCCATCTCCCTGATAGATATGTCTATCATTCCACCAGAACCACATTGTCTTTGTTGCTCCCTGAGTTGTGTTAAGTTTTCTATGCTTTTTTCTTGTTTTTCAAATTTGTTGATATATTTTAGTTTATTTGCCTTTTCACATATATTTTATGATCAGCTTTTAAATATTTATCACGCCTGTAATCCCAGCACTTTGGGAGGCTGAGGCAGGTGGATCATGAGGTCAAGAGATCGAGACCATCCTGGTCAACATGGTGAAACCCCGTCTCTACTAATACAAAAAATTAGCTGGGCATGGTGGCACGTGCCTGTAATCCCAGCTACTCAGGAGGCTGAGGCAGGAGAATTGCCTGAACCCAGGAGGCGGAGGTTGCGGTGAGCCGAGATTGTGCCATTGCACTCCAGCCTGGGTAACAAGAGCGAAACTCCGTCTCAAAAAAAAAAAAAAAAAAAAATGAAAAAATAAATATTTATAGAAAAAGTGTTCTGAGATTTTGATTTATCAATCAAATTGGAGACAATTAACATTGGCAATGTCTTTTTTCATGTGTCACCTTGGATAGGAATATAGTCATCAGTCAACCAAACAGAAATCTAGGTATTGCTATGAAAATATTTTACATATGTAATAAAAGCCTACATATAATTACCTAAAGACATAGTCAGTGATTTAATTTGTGGAAGATTTTCCTGGATAATCTGGGTAGATCTGATTCAATAAACTAGAAGGCTTTAATAGCAGGGCTGAGGTGGCCCCAAAAGAGAGAAAAAATATGCCTGTGAACAGCAACTTTGATGGAGCATCTATGGAGTTTCTACTTGCTTATGATCTTTCCCTGGTTGCCTGTGGATAATAGCTTTGGCACTTGCTTGTGAGTTCCAGATTGCCAGTGATGGTCCTGTCTTAACTACTAATTCAATTTCAGACTTTTGCATAAGCCAATTTATCTATCTATCTATCTATCTATCTATCTATCTATCTATCTATCTATCTATCTATCCATCCATCCATCCAATCTTTCAGTCTTTCTCCTACTGATTTTGCTTCTCTGTTTGCACCTTGAGTGACACAACAACCTGATAATATTCCATGATTTAAACTATGAACATGGTATATCTTTAATATTTAGGTGTCTGATTTCTTTCTTCATCATCTGTATGAGGTTTTCAGCATAAAAATTATGCCTATGTTATGTTAGTTACACTTGTGTATATATTTCTTTGATGCTATTGTAAATTTTATTGCTTTTAAAAATGTTCAATTCTTGTTATTTATTGAGAGCATATAAAATATAATTGATATTTGTATGTAGACATTCTGCAAACATGGTAAACTCATTTATTAGTTCTAGAAACTATTTTTGGGAGATCTATATGGACAATATGGTTATCTAAAAATAGAGACCATTTTATTCTTTTCTGAAATATAAACCTTTTTGTTTTCTTGCCATATTGCAATGGCTAGAACTTTGAGTACCATGTTGAATCTAAGTGGTAAGAGAAGACATCTTTGCCTTTTTCCAAAATGTAGAGAAAAGTACTCAGTTTTATACCATCAAATATGATGATGCCCTTTAGCAGTAGAAGCCCATTATCAGATTCAGACAGTTTCTTTCAGTTCCTAGTTTGCTCAGAGTTTTAATTTTGAAGGACTGTTGAATTTCATCAAATGATTTTCTGCATTGATATTAATGTTTTTTTCCTGTTGATTTCTATCTTATTTTAAATGTAACCTTAATTAAAAAAAATTATGGATTCACAAGAGGTTGTACATACATTGACAGATTATTGAACACTAAGCTAGTCTTACATTCTTGGGATAAGCCACACTTGGTTTTGATGTATTTTATTTTTTATATATTGATGGCTTGATTGGTTAATGTTTTATTGAAGATATTTTTGTGTGTATATGTTCATGAGGATTATTAGTCTGTAGTTTGCTTATAATGTTTTTGACTAGTTTTGGCAATAGGGTAATTCTGGCTTCATAAAATGAGTTGGGAAGTCATTTCTACTCTCTGTTTTCTGGAAAAGATGGTATATAATTGTATTATTTTTTCCTTAAATGTTTGGTAGAATTCACTAGAGAAACTGTTTAGGACTGAAGATTTCTTCCTGAAAGATTTTAAAGCAGGGATTCAATTAATGTAATAGAATCAGTACAACTGAAGTTATCTATTTCATTTAAGTAATTTGCATTTTTTAAAAATTGACCCATTTCATCTGGGTTGTCAAGTGTATGTGCAAAGAATGTTGTAATGTTCCTTTATTCTTCTTTTAACATTTGTGAGATTTGTACTAATATCCTCTTTTTTTTTCCTGAAGTTGGTAATTTGTGTCATCTTATTTTTTATGCTTTGTCAATTTGGCTAAAGATTTATCAATGATTCTTAATGTTTTCAAAGTATTAGCTTTGGTTTTATAGATCTTCTCTACTGACCTTTGTTTTCAATTTCATTAGTCTGTGCACTTACCTGATTTCTGACCTTCTGATTTCTTTGGGTTTAGTTTGTTCTTCTCATTTCTTAAAGTGAAAGCTTAAATTATTCTTAACTTTTAACTTTTCTAATATAAGCACTTAATACTATAAGTTTCTCTTTAAGCACTGCTTTAACTACAGGCCACAAATTTTGATGTGCTATACTTTAATTTGAATTTAGCTCAAAGTATTTCTTAATTTTTTTGAGACTTCTTGTTTGACCCGTGGTTACTTAGAATCATGTTTTAATATCCAAACATTGTGAATATTTTCCATATATCCTTCTGTTACTGATTTTCAATTTCATTCCATTATGATCTGAGAACATAGTTTGTGTGATTTTCATTCTTTTAAATTTGTTGAGGTTTGTTTCATGGCCTAGAATGTGGTTGCCTGTGGTTGAGATTTGTTGTTGCTATGGTAACTCTCAGTGTACCATAGGCTAGAAATTGCTCTGCTAGAGGTACCTTTTGTTTAGGGTAGAAATCTGTCTGCCGAACTCTGAGTTTTAGGTCTTCCCTTTGCACTTCAAAGAAGATCTATTTGAATATTCTTGTTCTTCTTCTGTCCCTTCCCATTGGTATTCTGCTGTAAGCTTGGAGCTAGGGGAGTTGGTCTTTGTTGTTTTGATTAGTCCTTGGTTTTAGACATGCATAGCTTATCTGGAGCTTGGGGTGCTGCCTTCTCAGTTCTGCCTTTTCCCTGGCTAAAGTTTTGGGTTCAGTGTAATCCTACTCCTTCCCTAGCCATAGAGTTTCCCTCTGTTCCCTTCCACCAGCTGCCAGGAGTTTTCACAAGTGCCTTGAGGGCAGCACTAGTTTCTTGCCTCTCTTGCCCTCCTGCTCTTCTCCTTCTTCGTGTCTGCACCCTGGTGCTTCTTAGAGCTCTTCTTTTTTTTTTTTTTTTTTTTTTTTTTTTTGAGACGGAGTTTCGCTCTTGATACCCAGGCTGGAGCGCAATGGCGCGATCTCGGCTCACCGCAATCTCCGCCTCCTGGGTTCAGGCAATTCTCCTGCCTCAGCCTCCTGAGTAGCTGGGATTACAGGCACACGCCACCGTGCCCAGCTAATTTTTTGTATTAGTAGAGACGGGGTTTCACCATGTTGACCAGGATGGTCTCAATCTCTTGACCTCGTGATCCACCCGCCTCGGCCTCCCAAAGTGCTGGGATTACATAGAGCTCTTCTTAATCTTTCCTGTGAGCAGCCAATGGAGCTTGTAGAGAAAGAGCCTCCAAGTAGGTATAGTCAATTTCTTCAGGGCTTTCACACTCTCTGGACGGCCCATGCTTCTCTCAGTTGTCCAGTGAGTTTAAAAAAAATCATGAGTTTAAAGTGAGTATGGCTGAATGGCTGATTTTGTTCTAATTGGGGAAAGAGGGTCTTCCAGCTCTCTGCATGTTGGGCAGATGCTGGAACTCTCCGCCTTTTAGTTAATTTTTTTTTCTCTCTTCTTTATATACCTTATCTTTTACTTTTTTGGGTTTATCTTGCTGGGCATTTTTTCTTCCTAAATATTATAAGTTATGTGTTTATTGCAACAAAACAAACTCTAAGAGGCCTATCTGGTAAATTAACACTATCGCTGCAACCCTGTAAATAATAAGGCCAAAGCGGATGAGACCAATCTTGCTTTGTAATCATGAATAATCCTTCTGTTTTAGTATTTTTGATCAGAAGGAGGGTGACTTTAAGAAAAAAAGTATCCTTCTATGAAAACTATGCATTGTCCTCAAATAGCACACCCTTCTGTGTTATCTGACTCTATACTTTCATTTACTAGGAGCTATTTTACAACTAGGTAAGTTGCAATGCAAAATAATTTTTGATTGTAGGCATGCAGATTCTGTTCTGCCTGTTAGAGATTTAACTTCCTTCATTTCTCCCCTGTGGAAAATAAGTTTCACCTCAATTTGCGTATTCTTTTCAATATTCCAAATCTAAAAATTTGTCTGTTCTTTGGATTCTCATTTGAATCTTCTTGATTCTCTTACTGATTAAAGAATTAAATAAAATCTTTGACTCAAGTCAGTTTTATATCTGTATGAGAGTCATGGTTTTACCTTTAATGAACCTTATTGATATGTTTTCGCTCTGTATTCCCACTCAAATCTCATCTTGTAGCTCCCATAATTCCCATGTGTTGTGGGAGGGATCCAGTGGGAGATGGTTGAATCATGGGGGCTGATCTTTCCAGTGCTGTTCTAGTGATAGTGGTTAGGTCTCATGAGATCTGACAGTTTTAAAAATGGGAGTTCCTCTGCGCAAGCACTTTTTGCCTGCTACCATCCATTGAAGGTGTGATTTGCTCCTCCTTCTCTTCCGCCATGATTGTGAGGCTTCTACAGTCATGTGGAATGGTGAGTCCTTCATTAAACTTTTTTCCTTTGTAAATTACCCAGTCTCAGGTATGTCTTTATCAACAGATTGAAAACGTACTAATACACTTATCTTTTAACAAGGCTATGCATTTGTCACTAAGTAATGCTTTTGCTACATTTCACAAGTTTTGTTACAAAACACTTTAGTCATTGCTCATTTATAAATATTTTATACTTTGCATTATTCTTTTGATCTCTGAGTTGTTTAGAATTTTGCAAGATTTGTAAACATGTTTTTTGTTCTTCGTTTATTTTGTCTTTGACATCTAACTAATTTGCACTGTGGTCTGAAAATACACTCTATATCTATCTTGTCATCCTTTGAAATTTGCTAAAGTTAACTTCATGGTTTAGAATGTGGCCAGTTTTCAAAACTATTCAATTTGTGTTTCAAAAAAATATAAATTAATTATGGGATGTAATATTCTCCATTATTGGATGAAGCATATTAATTTTTCTTTATAAATCTTTTATTGCTAATTTTATTGTCTGATTTATCTATTGAGTACTGAAAGAGAAAAGTATTCCAGTGGGATAATGGATTGATTTATTTATTGTAGTTCCATGAAGTTATGTAAGTGCAGAATTGAGGCATATGCAATTTTAGAATTGTTATATTTTCCAATAAAATGAGCCTAATATCATGATGAGACTTGTAATCCCTTTTTGCTCTAAAGTCTATTTTGTCTGTTATTATTATGCCCACCTTACTTTCTTTTAGTTAGCATTTGTTTGCTACTAGTTAAGATGCAGGCTAAATTACAGTAATACAGATTCCCACCTAAGAATGCTTGAATAAGAGAGAAGTCTATTTCTACCTAATCTGCAATGTTCTGAAGTGAATAGTACAGGAATTATAGAGCCCAGGCGGCTTTTGTCTCATTGCTTTGCCAGCCTTCTCATGATGACCTTATTCACATAATCAAAGATGGTTCACCCCAACCCTGACTCCCTCTTCTCTGTTCTGTTGAGAAGGAGATAATGTGGAGTGGGAGGCATATGTGTTTGAAGACTCGACCTGGAAGTTATGTACGTCACTTCAGTTCATGTCTTATTGGCCATACCTAACAATAAGATAGGTTAGCAAACATGATATTTAGCAAGATGTGCATGCATCTAGTTAATATTTGGATATTGAGGGAGAATCATGATCTGTTCTAAAATTAATGTATCTGTCTCTAATCTGTCTCCTCTCTTGATTTTATAATTTTATATTTTAGAGCAAGAGACTACTTTTCTTTTTCCTTTCAGGTAGATGCTATGGCACATGGGGTTCGGGTGGCAGTGTATGTTCTCAGTAGATCTGGGATGTCTGCTGAGTGACCAATGCAGAATTCTCTTCCTCCTCCTTCAGGATACCTTCTCAGGCACATAAACATTGGCATTGTCCATTCTGTTGCCTACATCTTGTGTCTGCCTTTCTGTAGATCAAAGTGTTCTCCTAGCCTCACCCTGGGAATGACAATCAAAGGATTATAGGTTACCAGTGTACGCTTGATTCCTTTCTGCTTCAGCTGGCAGAAGTTGCATTGGTGACTTCACTGACCTTCTCTGGCCTTTAGTCAGAGAAAGAGCCTACAGAGCTTACAGGAAAGCCGTTGTATAAATTTCGAGTTTTATTATACTTTTGATTTCTAGAACTTTTCTGTGGTGGTTGTCACATCTGCCTGTTGTTTATACCTGATAAAAAATTGTATAAAATTGTATCCTTGAGAGAGAATATGTGTTTGGTTCTGTCAGTTGTCCAAAGGCACCACCATCCAAAGGCTAGCAAGTTAAAATTTTCACGTAAGCTTTTTTTAGACAATGCAGGTGGGATAACTTTGGACTACCTTGCAGCATGAGACTTCAGTGGCTATGAATTATCAAGAAGGTTGTTATTTTCCCCCTTCACTCAGCACCAAAGTTACAAAAGGCAAATTTCTTGAGTAGTCCACTCTGAGAGAGAGATTTATTCTTGCTTATCCCAACACTGAGGGCACAAACCATTAGAGTTTGAGTTTCACAGGAGGGATTCCATGAGACTTCCCAGCAAGAGGTCCCTAGCTTTAGCCCTTGTGTATCCTTCAGAGCAGAAGGCCAATGTTTCTAGGCCTAAGCATCTTTCTTCAAAGCACAACTGGCTTTGGTACTTGTTTGCCTATGGGAATCCTGGATTCTACTTTGTTTTTGAGCCCTGCAAATCACCTATTACTATGTTAGCTTGTATTACATCTAAATCTGTAGTTTACCTTTTACAAAACGTTTTAGTTTTTTCATTAGGAGCGTAATTCTATTATGCTAGCAGTTAGAAACTTTTAAGACTGTTTTGATATTCTTCTTCAAAAATTATTGAAGGTCCGGGGTCCTATTGATTATGTGAATTGTATCTATTAATATTTACCATATTCCAAAGTAAATCTCAGAAATGTTAAGGATATGTATTTATTAATCCATTTAAGATATAATAAACCTATTATATATGTCTTAAACTTTTTATGGACAATAACTATTTTAAAGAAAAGTAGAAGTGACAAGAGTGGCAATGCTTCACATTTTTCAAATCTCTTTAATGTCTGACAAAAGAAGATAGATTATCTTACCTGCTTTTGCACTTTCATCTGTTATGATATCACACTTTATATAACCTCTGGAAAACTACTTCACACTTGAGGGAAAAAAGTGGAAAAAAAGGCAGATAACATCTTAGTATTATTATGAAAAGAATTTTGACCTTATAGCCCTCTGATAGTATCTCAGGGATCTCCAGGGGTACCTGGAACACATTTTGGGAAAATGAAGTCTCAGAAAGTTTTCTTTAATTTTTAAAGCTCTATATGTTATTCTGCTGAGCGTATCTGGATGGGACCCATTGAGGAATCCTGAGCAATTCTTTTGGGATTGATATTTCCGATCTGTTTCTCCCTTCAATTTTACTCTCTTTTCTGCCAGGCCCTCAAAACTGCTTTGGTAGGCCCTTTGGAAAAGTTCAGCTTAGTCTCCCAGAGAGTCTGCATTGAAATTAAAAGGTCAAAATTCTGATTATTTAAGAGAAATAACACTCTCAGAGTCATGCTGGTAAAAATGAGACTGCCCGTGTCCCAGTTTAAGAATTCTGATTTGTTTACATAAAAATTCAGCTTCACACTGCACATAAGGAATGAGTGAGTTTCTGACTTTTGTCAGTGAAAGCAATTTCTTTTATTGAGAAAGATGATTTTATAATTATCAAAGCCAAGTTCAAGTCATGAAAAGTCTCTGAAATCACTTTATCTTTTAAAAATATGGGCAAATGGAATCTGAAAACATCAGTTTGTTCGATATTTATGTACAAGGAAAATTCTTGGCTGAAATTCATACATTTAGTAGTCTTTTAAACAAACATGTACCCTAGTTAAAACACATGGTTTTCTCACAATAAGTCTTACTATTCAAAATTACAGTGTGTGATTATCTCCAAAAAAATGATAAAGCCTTGATTTTTACGGTTGATTAAGTAGGTTATTGCAAATCACGTCAGCTTTGAGTTTGGCATGTCTCCCAGAATTCAGACTTCCCAGGCGAAGCTCAAAGTTTCTTTTTCCATAAGAAAGATTTGAATCCATAAAATCCCTTGGGTATTCTTGTGTCCAAAACAGACATTTCCCAGGGTTTCATATGGTTTTCTGGAAAGCTCTTGACCCAACAAGTAGTTCCATATGGAGGCATCTGAGCTAATGAAGCTTCATTTCCTGTGAATTCATCTTACTTTAGATATTCTATTCAAGTCATTCTTTCAACAGGCATCAGTCTCTCCTTCTGTCTCATCCGGTGTCACATTGAAGGAAGAAGCCACAGTTATCACCAGTGAACTGACAAAGAATGTTACTTATTATGTATTTTAGCAATCAAGTTAGTAGGGCTTGTTATTATATCCTTTGGGATTTATTAGGTGACTTTGTGTAGGTTTCTAGTAGAGTCTGCACAGAGTGAGTGGCAATTAGGTCTCAGGTGTATGCCCTGGTTAGTGGGATAGCAGGAATGTTCTGAAAAAGTAAGGTTTGTGGTCAATGAAGGGCTCAACACAATAGTGATATTTTAAGTTTAAAGACCTATATCTAATTTCAGATTTGCCTGGGGGAAACACTTGGTCTTCTTGTAGCAGTACTGTCAATGCTTAAATCCTCCTGAATCCCTTTCACCCTGTCTTTGCACCCAGCCCCTAAGCTTCTGTGTGCTTTGGCTTCTAATGATTGGCACCTGTGACTCTTTGGAGACCTGTTCTCAGGCTCCTGGACTCAATTTGCCCCAGATTAAAGAGCTCTACATGCCTGGGAGCATCCCCACATCACACTCCCCAGGGTGGCTCACTGCCAGTGTCCAGTGATGGGACAAAGCAGGGGGGAGTAGGTGTAAAGCCTTGCCCCCTTGCAGTACTCTTCTGCTGCATCAGGCGAAGGCTGGGCCTTGCCTTAAATGCCACCACTGTGAAACTGGGAGGTTAGGAGAGGGGACTAACTCTTACCTTAAAGGCTTACTGTAAAAATGAGACGGATAGCATTTGGGGAAGTATTGGTAAATTGTAAAATGTCCTGACCCAAAATGACTTGTTCTGCCCATGAGGCAGGGATGTCACATAGGTAGGACTACCTGAAGTCCTCAGTCGACAATGTAAGCCCTGATCTGGGCCTAGTGGATTTAAATAAAAGGCATGAGTAGTTAGCATGTAGATCAATTACTAGCTGCTTTTCCTGTATATCTAAAGGAAATCAAAATAAATAGTGCATGTTTATAGAAACTGAGTAGAAAGACATTTTCGTGATGCCTAAAGAAACTAACTGAAAACCTGTTGGTTTGAACAAAACTCATCTTGAAGCAGTGGGATTAACTTCTTGGCTTGCTAGACCCCATTTTGTGCTGGTGAAAGCCCTGATACGTCTCAGAAAACTGCGCATATGATAAAATTTGCATTCTATTTCAGGGGATCCAGATCTCCCAGAAATACTGTTCTTTGGTAAAGAAAACTTGCAGAACTTTGCAACCTTCTTGATGCCATGAACCCTTTCTCGAGGATGACGTTTTTAAACTCAAATAAAATTCAAAGAATGCCAATGATGGTGAAATTCAGTTCTATCCACAGATCATGTTGGCATCTGTAGACAGCAAGTCCAGAACCCCTGCGGTGAGGGGAAGGAGTGGTTGAGAGCCTAACACCGTGATCTCCCCGAATGGCTGTCTGACTCTTGACGAGGCCCTAGGCCCAGCTGGGGAGGCCACGCTTGTGTCTTACCATCCTGATCTATGGCTGTGGCTGTGCACTGCCACATTGGTGATGACTGGCACTGTGGAAAAATTTTGAGGGGAATTAGAGAGGCACACACCAGAAGCATTCAGGGCTCCCAGGAACTTGTCCTAAGAAAGTTCAAATGATTATAATTGGGTTTATATCCTGAGTTTGAGCCAAAACAAAGTAAAATAGGTAATATTAAAAATAATTTAACCACTCAGTTGCTAAAATTTATTTAAATTAAAAGTTTTAATTTTTTTAAAATTAAAAATTTTCTAAAAACAAAAGTTTTGGTAATTTTTAGAATATATTGTTTTAATATTTATTAAGAGAGTTTTTAAGTTGATTCATGGCTATCAAAAGTTTGGTGTTGCAAAGGGCATTGAGCTTTTCCTGTTATTACAGGGTGGGTAGTATGAACCCTGAAAGAAGGAATATACCACCAGGAGAATCCCAAAACTTTGCTTTATTGAAGAAATCTCTGATATGGGATTGAATATTAGGGACCTGCTTTTTCTCATGCAAATGAAATATAAAATGCCATAATCACCTGCCTTCCTGGGCAGTGTAACAACTTCTTGTTTCCAAATTAGTTGTTAAATGAAATGCCCAGAACCTTCTCTCCATTGGTTTCTTTATGTTCAGAAAATTTCCTTCTGTATCTTCATCATCAAGGTCTTTGACTGTCAGGATCTTTCCAAAAAATCACCTTACCTTTTCATTTCATGGAACACATTTATGTAGTGCCTACTGTGTGGCATGACTCAGCCCTTGTAGAGCTCATGTTCTACGGCCACGCATCAACATGTCAAAAAATAAATGGCAATGTAACATGGTAACTGCTTTGACAAGTTACTAACAACATACCATAAAGGTGCAATATTACTCAGTGCCTGATTTAACTACGAAGATATGGGAAAGACTTACTGAGAAGGAGATCTTTAAATTGAATAATAAAAGATGAATAAGTAGTGACAGATGAAGAATGGGGTTAGAAGTGTTCCAGGAATAGGGAATAGTGTGTACTACAGCCTGGAGAGTGAGGAGCTAAGTTCAATTTGGGTACATGAAGGTGAGAAGTGGAAATGAATCTAAAAAGGTCACTTGTAGCCTGATTTTCAGCAGAATTTGGGTTTCAATTTGCAGCTATGAAACAGCCAGCTGGATTTTTTGAACAACTCTGTCTTCCATGTGTAGGGAAGAAACTGGTCATAGATACAGAGACATACAGAGACTGTTGCGTTAGTTCCAAGTACAGATGATGAGGCCGCGAACTCAGGCACTGGTAATAGGAAGATAAAGGAGACGCTGGAACTGAAAGATATTTTCTAAGAGAATTCATAGAATTTCATGACCAATTTGATGTGGAAGATAAAAAACAGAGAAGAATCGAAGTGTCAAACATAATTTAAAATGCCTACAAGTACTTTCAGATTGCTGAATTCCTACCACCTCCTCACTTACCAGGTGGCTTCTGGGATAAATTGTCTTAAATATGATATGACTGTCTGGTTTTTCTTGGTACTTATCCTGCCTGGTGCTCTTTATGCTCCCGGGATCTGTATATGTGGTGGTGTCTGTCATTAATTTTGACATGTTCTCAACCATTATTATGTCAAATATTTCTTCTGTTCCATTTTTATTTTATTGTCCTTAAGGCATTTAAATTGTGTTCATGATACAAGTTTTTTAGTTTGTTTGAGACACAGTTTCACTCTGCCACCCAGGCTGAAGTGCAGTGGCATGATCTCAGCTCACTGCGATCTCTACCTCCTGGGTTCAAGTGATTCTCATGCCTCAATCTCCCGAGTACCTGGGATTACAGATGTCTGCCACTGTGCCTGGCTACATATTGTATTTTTAGTAAAAATAGGGTTTCACTGTGCTGGCCAGGCTGGTCACAAACTCCTGACCTCAAGTGATCTGCCTACCTCGATCTCCCAAAGTGCTGGGATTACAGGCGTGAGCCACAGCACCCTGCCTATAATATACCTTTTGATACTGGTCACAGTTATAGGATATTTTGTTCTGCTTTTTTTTCTCCATTATTTTTCTCTTTGTATTTCAGTTTGAGAAGTTTTATTGAATCTTGAAGTTCACTGATTCTTTTCTTGACCATGTCTAGTCAACTGGTGAGCCCATCTAAGGCATTCTTTATTTCTGTTACGGTGTTTGTGAATTTTAGCATTTCCTTTTGCTTTTTTTTTTTTTTTTTTTTTTTTTTTTTAGCATTTTTATTTCTCTGCTTACAATATCCATCTGTTCTTGCATGTTATCTATTTTTTCCATGAGCACCTTTAACATATTAATCATTGTTATTTTAAATTTTCTAAGAATTCCAACAGCTGTGTCACATCTGCATCTGGTTTAGATGATTTCTTTGTCTCTTCAAACACTGTGTGTGTGTGTGTGTGTGTCTGTGTATTCTTTCTGTCTTTTAAAATGCCTTTTCATTTCTTGCTGAAAAGGAAGCATGCTGTATTGGGTATGAAGAACTGAAATAATAAGCCTTTCATGTGAGGATTTTTGTTAATCTGTGCTTAATATTTATTTTAGCTATAGGTACCGCATGTGTCAAATTCCCCTAGAATTCTTGTTTTTTTGTCTCTTCTTCTCACTTTGGGCTTTTCTAAGTCCTCCTCAGAGAGAGAGTGTGTCATGCAGACTCAGCTTGTTCAGCTGTAATCAACTGTCTTTATACTGGTGTCTTATTGGCATGTAGTAAAGAGTAGGGGAAAGAGAGCATTCTGTAATTTTCTGATTAAGTCTCAGTCTTTTAGAGGGTCTGGGGCTCTGGCCTGTGAGCTTCCAGAGTGTTTCCACAGCGGTTTAGCCTTTATTTCCCCCATCCCCTTTCCTCCCTGATTGTAGTGTTCCCACTCTATTTCCTGGAAGTCCTGGAGTCAAAGGAACAAAGGTTTCAGAATTGAGACTTTGAAAAGTCTCTTTACTTGAACAGTAGGCCTTTGTTATGAAGAAAAATTAAGTGGTTAATCTTCTCATCCTCTGCTAGAATCAAAGGAAATGTTTTAAGAAATTTCCCACTGTAAGAACCTGGTGGAATTCCTGGAGAAACTCCAGGGAAGTGAGGAGGATTCCCTTAAGACTTCAGCCTCTCGGAGTTTTTCACTCTGATGATAGACCACATTCAACCTCCAGCAGTTCATCAACATCACCATTTAACTGTTTCTACCAGTTTATGGCACTAGTGGCTTTTGCTTCCAGGTAAGAAGATCTGGGTTGCTGTATTTCTCCAGATTCACTTGACTCTCCAGATTCTGGAGTGATAATTTTCCCAATGAGATCAGTTTTTTGATAGGTACAAGGAAAGTAATTGATCTTCAGTTTGCCTAGCTTTTTCTTATCATAAGGACAGGAATGACAACTTTGAGGTTCTTTATATGTTGAAATGTAAACTGGAAGTTAATTAATTCTTTGGAGAAATGCAGTCAGATCATCTCATCATGAATCAGTTTCCTTAGTTATTCTCAGTGCCAACCCTGGATGACTCCTCTAGACCATTTCTTCCTCTTAATTTTCATATGCTCTATGCTTTTGCTCTAACACTCAAACTCCCAATTTTTCCCTTCTTCCATCCAAATGTTTTCAGTATACCCTTTTAAACTTCTATTCCCAGGCAGAAAGATTTCACTTCATCCTAACTCTAATGACCCAGCTTTCCCAGCAACTCTCATATGGGATTGTTGCTTTTTCCTCCACCTCCCACTTCCCTTGAGATGAAGTAGAGACATGGCCATTCTAGCTTCTGAGTGCTGCTTCTAGCCCAATAGGTAATGTCCTCATTCTTGTGGAAAAGAAAAAAAAAAAAAAACCACAAAACCAACTTGCTTCTTAACCCTCTGGCTATCAGCAGTTACAGATCAAATTTGGTCTTTTCAGAGGTTATATAGAATTTATCATACTCCATTTGTTAAAAGATAAACTTGAATACATTCAAATGCTGATGAGTTTATTCAAGCAGTCAGCAACTCATGAATTGGACAGCACCAGATTGCAAGAGGTTCAGTCCTCCACTGAGGAGGTGTGAGGAAAAATCTTTTACAATGTGTCCAGGAAAGCAAAGTGGATAAAATATTTGATTGGTTAAAGTGGAAAGTCCGTAGTTACAGGTTTGTTGGCAGTTTCTGATTAGCTAAGCTTACGTTTTGTTTTACTGTTTACATTGAGTTGGGTTTTGGTTTGCTAATGTAGGCACAGGAGCATACTCAGCCTAATGGTCTTCTAATTAATTATTTTGACACATTGAATGTATGCACCATATCTTATATAACCCTCTCCTGGATTGAAACCCCTTATTTCTTATCCCCTCTTCTGCTTTTATTTTTATTCTTTTCCCTTTTATAAACACTGTGAGCTCCAGGAAAGCAAAAAATGTGTTTGCCTTCATTGCTGTATCCCAAGCACATAGATCATACTAAGAAAAATGATATGGATTTGTAAATAAGTACAAAAGCATGTGATACATCTTTTCAAAATCATAGTGGGGTATTAATAAACTCACCTAGAAATCATATAATTTTCTAGTAGAATGTATTATTGTCTGACTTTGCTATTTACTATTAATTAAAGTCTCAGACTCTATATATAAATATCTATGTTAATGTATTGATTGTGTCCGGTAGAGATGCAAAATTTCTGTCCAATAGAAAAGATAACTTCAAAGATTACAGATTTTTACTTTCAGGACTTAATCAGTTTTTATATATTATAGCAATCTTATTCTAGCATTCTCTTTTTAAAGGACCATATAAATCTCCTTTCCTCAAAGTTTTCTTTGAGTCAGCTTTACCATATTACTACTTGTCTCAATAATTAATGAGTCAAATAAAATCTGTGACATGTATTTATGCTATGTTTGTTTAAGAGTCATGGTTTTCATTTTTGAAAATTACATTTTGATCATCATTACCCTAAACATTATAGTTGCCAAGTAAATGATTGTAGAATGAGTGGATACATGATAAAGGAATGTCTTTTACATGCATTTTGGAAAACTCATTCAAGTATGCCATTAGAGTAATGTTTTACCATAGAACTGCCTGCTCAGGCAGAATGGTCACTTGTAATTTTGGTAGATACTGTTATTTACAGTTTTAGAAGTTTTGTGCCAATTCATGGTTCTGGTAACTATGTAGGAAGGTACTCATTTCTCCATATCCTCAACCTGTTGGGTACTTCATAATCAAACTTAATTTTTTTGCCAATCTGAGAGGTGAGAATGTCTTGATTTGCATTTTAAAATATGCAGAAGAAACTCTTAAAGTTTTATTGATCATTTGTTGAAAATTTGCATCTATTCTTTGACCTCCAATCTGCTTAGCTCTTTTTATATGTGTTTCTCCAGCTGTCTGACACTTCAGACACTTGACCTCTCTGCTCCTATTCATCAGCTTTCTTCTGCCTTTTGTTCCTTCTCTTTCTAGCCTCAATTCCATTGTGTCATTCCAACCAGTCACACATATCATCAACCCATTCCTATGTGTCCCTCCCTGGTACTCACTCTGGAACAGCATAGTTGACTACTGCCCACCCAACCGCAGTCATTTCAAAATATCTACATCTTGGCTGCTGAATAATGCTGAAAAAAAGACAAAACCCACATGACCCAGCAGAGTTTTGCCTCTACAAATTATGAGATTCCAATTTTTTTCCACCAATTTTTTAATTCTACAAAAAAGTGCTAATAATACCTGATGTACTCTTTTAAAAAATACCTCCAACCCTGCCTCTTCTCCTGTCAGTTTTAGTAGATGACTCACTTTCTAATTCAATGAGAAAATAGACATCAGCATTCTCAGTCAAAACTCCCTCTCCTACGTGCCACTGCTCTGAAAGTTTATCTGCACCTGAGCCCATCCTTGCCTTCTTCCTCTTGGTTATGATGAAAGAGGTGGCCCTGAACCTGTCCCAGGCCTAACTTTCCTCTTTGGGGCAGAGTCCATCCTCTCCCCACTTGTTAGGAGCATCACCTATCTTCTCACCTTCCTGCCTCTTCACCTTCTCCCCTTTCTACTGGATCGTCTCATTCACACATGAGTGTAACTAGTCTCCTGTGTCCTCTTTGACTTCTACTTCCTCCTCCAGCTTCTGCCCTGCATCTCTCCTGGGCACAGCTAAGCTTCCTGAAAGAATTGAAATGTTCTTTTTCCTTAGATGCTATAAAATCTCTGGGCTCTTTAGCTTCTCCTTCTTAGATTCTTCTTTGCTCTTCCTCCTCTGCCCAGCCTTTATGTTTAGGGTTCCTTTCAAGTTTTTCCCTCTTCCTCCTGCTTCTTTCCTCTGCAGTCTGCATATCCCACTATCAATTTTGTCCTTTCCCAAGGCTGAAATGAAAGCTGTGTACTGCTCTTTACACAATCTGTCTCTCCTGGCCAGACCTCATTTTGAGATATGAAATGCTAAATTTAACTGATTAAGGAACATTCACATCTGGATGTCTGTGCTCCAGGCAAATTCAACCTAACCTGCTGCAAAGAGAAACAATCCCTTCCCCACCTTCCATCACACTGTCAGAACCACCGACACTTCTATTTTCCTAAAGTTAGGAATGGAGCCACATTCAACCCTCTTTCCTGACATATGACCCTGAATGGCATCTTTGATTCCTTGTTACTCTTTACCCCTATTCTTAATGATGATGTCCTCAGCCTTGGGAAAGGTTATAAGAAGACCAGAGCACCCCTTCTGTTTACTGGAACAGTTTCCAACTGGTTCAGTGAGGACCTGGATATGGGCAAAAGTCCTACTGTGTGCACCCTCCTAGAGAACTATGTCTCTCTCCTGGATCCAGAGCTTGCCAATTAAGGAAGCCACTACCGCTGACACAATTTTGTAGGTAATAAATCAACCCTGGGAATTAGTATTTTCTTGAGCTTTACTATAAGCACTTTTTGTGGTGACTAGTTCTGTTATCTGTCTGCCTATCTAGCTATAGCTATCATTTATCTATCATCTATGTATCTATCTACTGACCATTACATATCTATTGTTTTTAATAGGTAATACATTTATATAATTATTTATATAATTTAATAGGTAATAAGTTTACATAATATAAGAATAAGACACAAAAAGTTATACAGAGTGAGAAGAAAGCCCTTATTCTACCCATGTCCTCTAACACACTCCTTCCCCCAGATAAAAACGACTGCTGTTAGTTTATTGTGGATCCTACCAATGGACAAGCACAGAAACACACATGTACATACCCATGCAGGGGGTTTTCTTTTCTTTTTCCTCTTTGAGAAGGAGTCACATTTTGTCACCCAGGCTGGAGTGCATTGGTGTGATCTCAGCTCACTGCAACCTCTGCCTCCCAGGTTCAAGCAGTTTTCCTGTTGCCTCAGTCTCCCAAGTAGCTGGGATTACAGGCATGCACCACCACACCTAACTAATTTTTGTGTGTGTATGTGTGTGTGTGTGTGTGTGTGTGTGTGTGTGTGTGTATATATATATTTGAGATAGTCTCGCTCTGTCGCCTAGGCTGGTGTGCATTGACATGAAGTCTGCTCATTGCAACATCCGCATCCTGGGCTCAAGCAATTCTCCTGCTTCAGCCTCACGAGTAGCTGGGACTACAGGTGTGTGCCGCCACGCCCAGCTAATTTTTGTATTTTTAGTAGAGATGGGGTTTCACCATGTTGGCCAGCAACTCCTGACCTCAGGTGATTCACTCACCTCAACCTCCCAAAGTGTAATTTTTGTATTTGTTAGTAGAGACGGGGTTTCACCATGTTGCGAGGCTGGTCTCGAACTCCTGACCTCAGGTGATCCACCCACCACGGCCTGCCAAAGTGCTGGGATTACAGGTGTGAGCCACTGCACCTGGACTTTTTTTCTTTTCTTAATTTGCTACACAAACTGTACTGACCTTTCTTTTTCTTCTTAATACACCTTTGATGTAATTCCACATCACTGTAGAGAGTGGCCTTATTTTAAAATAACTGCATTGTATTCCTTTTTATCACACTTAATGTAACTATTCCCCCATGGGTGTACCTTTCTCAGTCTTTGCGCATTTAATATAATTATATTGTAATTTCTGTTTATGTTTTTAAACATTTTTCCTTAGTTATGTCCATTATTTTAATTTAGAAAATCTGATTTTAAGGCCTTTAGTGATACCATCATAACTAGCTTTTATAGAATACTTAATACTCTATTTATTAGGCAGCATATATTTATTACCTGCTATAAGCAAGAATGAAATTAGTGTATTTTCACTTTTTGCCACTTTGCCTCTTTTTCCCACCACCAATTTTTATGCTGTCATTATCATTAGTTTAAGTGTTTTCTTTTTTAAACTAATTCTACTTCTGTTAACTGATTTATCAGTTTTAAGTAATATCTTTTGAAGCCCTTCTTTAAACATTATTACATCATCATATTTTTATTGCTTCTCACCACTGACTGCCACTCCCACCTCTTAATAGTTATATTTATGGGTCTTCACAGTTTATAATTTTAAAAAATATTTGCCTTCTGCTTTCTAACCGTGTGCTGGTTTAACTCCATTCCTATATTTAAGGGATCCAGTGCTCAAGAACTTACTGTACTTTTATCATGATTCCTTCTTCTCCATTCATTGGCTCAAGTTCTTCTAATATTTATTCAAGAAGAGCTCATGGGAACCGTATCATTTGAGTTCTTGCATGTATGTATCTGCTGCATAAAGTTTTTACGACTTTTAATTTTGTATTCATTTTAGACTTGCAAAAAAGTTGTTTTTACAACTTTTGTGACATTAGATTTCCTTAACGTAAACATTTCACATAACTCTAGCACAATTACTCAAACTAGAAAATTAGCTTTGGTACAATACCATTCACTATAGACTTTATTTGAATTTCACCAGTTTTTAAATTAATATCTCTTTGTTTTCTGCATCAAGATCCTATCAGGGATTTCACATTGTGTTTACTCCACATTTCTCCATAGTCTTCCCCAATCTGTGGCAGTTTCTCATGACCTTGACACTTTGGAAGGGCAGTGATCAGTTATTTTATAGAATGTTCTCTGGTTTGGATTTGTCTCTGCTGTCTTTGGCTAGGGGTGCATGTTCTGGGTCCCACCTTATTCCTGATCAAGCAGAGGACCACTATCTTACGACACTCTTACTTTCTGTGCAGAAGTCTGAGGCCAACCTGGTATTTTGCTGTTATCTTTGATGAGGTTCTTCCTAGATCAGAATGCAGAGAAGCCTAGGGTGAATATGGTCTTCATTTTCCTTCTCCAGCTATAGGGCTACTCCACGGCATGGCTGCAGCGATGCCGGGTCTGCTCATTCCTTCTTCAGCCCTGCCTCCCTCACAGTGGGTGCCACAGGACCTTAGAGGAGATCGTACCCCACTGCTGTGATTGCACCCTTATAGCAGGAACCCCCCACTGTTGCAGTTTACCTCTCGAGTGCCGCCGACTCTGGAGATGCTGGTGCTTTGCCAGGTCAGCTTGAGATGTGCCGGCCATCTCTTCATTCAGCATCTGGCTTGGTGCTCAAGTTTTACTTTGCTTGGCACCATCTTCAAATGCACTTGTGTCTGTGAAAGATACTTACTTATTTCATCAGTGTTACCTTTACAGTTTTCTCTCTCCTCCTCTTTGAGGTTTTCTGGTGTTTTAAGAGAGAAGAGGGCATTAAAGTCTTACTTTCTTATTTTTCATGTGGAAGTTGCCATTGGATGCCTGTTGAAGGGTGGGTCACAAACCCTGAGGTCCTCTAATGTAGGTGTCTTATGTCAGAGGTTGAAGCAAGCTGAGGCAAAGGTCATGTAGAGAAGGTGGGTTATTCAGAGCCCTTCATCACATGCTACTTTAGCCTTGATGATGACCTCCAGAGCCTACTCATGGAACCTGCTTCATTAATGACTGATCTTGACCCGTCTACAACATGCAATCACTTGCCCTAAAAAGAACCCCAAATACAAAAGTGTAGCAGGTGAGCCTCAACATTGATCTGTCTTTCCATCAACGATAACTTCCCTTGGTTTTCTAATTTAGCTATTTAGAGTATGAGTGACTTAGCTGCCTTTCTTTATGAAGTGCAAAATAGATTTGTAAGTTATAGTGCCAGAAATTTTTGTGCTGCATCCCATATGGAATCTTGGTTCCTCACTGTCACTTCCTCAGGAAACATACATTACTAAGGGCCCCACTTGGAGTTGAGTGCATTTTTCTACATATACAAAGCTGAAAACAGGGTTAATTTTCAATGAAACTATGCTTTAGTATGTTAATTCTGGTTCCTCATGAGTTAGCTAAGCTTTGTGGCCTTGCCTTAGAACCTGCCACGCATAATTTATGGGGAAGTATACTCCAGCCCCAAATTACTGCCTGATCACACTAACTGGTTAATTGTACAACCTGTTTCTATGTTGGGCTCTGCCTACGTGGTAAGAGAGTACTAATGCGCTTGCAGAACACTCCAGCTCACCCTCAGCTGGCACAGGAAATCTCTTGAGCATAAGCATCACATATAGCCAAGGATCGCAGTAGAGGTGACAGAATCCGATGAACTGGGCATATGTAGATTTTTAGGGGCTTCCTTGTTAGTTGATTGTCCAAGCAGAAGTTTCTAAGTGATTTCTTGTATTAGTAAAGGACAAAGCATAAGCGATATGAAATTCAAAGATTTGCTTATTTCTAAATCGTAAGTGGGAGATAAGCTCTGGGAAGATTTGGAGGATGGAGATCTTTGAACTTAGCACTTAACTTCTCTTTCTTTATTATTTCCACCTGAAAATTGGAGGTTAAAACTAAGTGTAATTTAAAAGTAGCTGGAAGACCTGGAAGATGGGCGTGTGAAGCTTCATCAAAGTAAGAAAGAGAAGTAAAGTAAGAAAGATGTTACTTTCCTTACATTCTGTTCATCCTGTGGACTCTGTTTCTCTGTTCATATTTATACAGGTTTTAACTTCTGAAAACATTATCATTTTAGTCCATTTAGACATGTACATTTTCTACTGCTGGATATTCACCATTGCAATGGTTTCTTGAACTCCCAATCAAGCATACACATTCTGACTTTGCAAACTTCCAGTTTGATGTACTCTCAAAAGGTGGAAATGGATCATTAATGATTTATTTTCAGTTTAAAAAGTAGCAGATAGTATGATAATATTTTCATTAATATTTAAACTTAATGTAAGTGTTCTGTATCAGTTGTGTCCTGAGACCTTATTAAATGTAAAGAATTTCTATTTCAAGTGCAAACAAATTTAGAACATATATAGTGTTTAGCGAAAATAATTACATGCACACATGCTCTACTATGCCATCTTGAGGAGAGGGTGGCATTCGACATTCTGCTCCTAAGATGTTTGACTCAGTAAACTATTGTCCAGTTGGTGTCCCTGTAAAACCCAACAATATGCTTCTCGACAGCTGCTCTGATTTAAGTCTCAAGAATAAAACAGAGTGTCAACTACCCAAGTTGCTGTTCCCACCTCATAATGTGCAGATGCTCAGGCTCAGTAGGAAGCAGCTGGGAGAGGCCAGTGGGACTCTGGAGAGCCCAGAAGTCTTGGAGAGGGACCTGCAAAGTACCATGGGGAAGAAAGATAAAAGTTTTAGCCTTTTCTAATTTTGTTGGGTCAGTATACTTCTTTTAATTAATTAATTAATTAATTAATTAATTAATTGAAACAGGGTCTCACTCTGTTGCCCAGGCTGGAGTGCAGTGGCAAGATCTCAGCTCACTGCAACCTCTGCCTCCCAGGCTCAAGTGACCTCCCACTTCAGCCTCCCAAGTAGTTGGGACCACAGGTATGTGCAACCACATCTGGCTAACTTTTTTTGGTAGAGATGGGATTTCACTATGTTGCCCAGGCTTGTCTCAAACTCCTGAGCTCAGGCGACCCACATGCCTTGGCCTCCCAAAGTGTTGGGATTATAGGCATGAGTCACCATGCCAGACCACAACTTTTTGACATGTTTTATATATTTAAGATTCCATATTGTATGTGTGTATGTGTGTGTGTGAAAGGAGGATTTTCCTGCAAACGAAGGGTTTAAATGGAAAACATTCAACCTAGATCATGTGAGCAGTTGTACCTGAGTCATCACCTGATGGCTGATGGCTGAGGGCTGAGCAGAGGATTGGCCAAGCAGGCAGCTGTCCCAAGTCTTAGATGACCAGGGGCCAAGAACATGGTACTTGGTGTCAGGGAGCTGGGATGAGAGCAGGGTGGGCTGGGATGGTGTGTGAGCTCCCAAGAAAAAGCTCAGGGAAATTCTAAAGACAGCAGCTGGGAGTAAAGCTGGAAGCTAGATTGAAGGGAACAATTCAGCAAAATTTTCAATCTAAAGAGATTGGTCAGTGTAAAAATAAGTCAACAGGATGAAAATAAACACAAGACCAAACTGGTTAAGAACAGAGGCCAGAGGATGAATGTGGATCCACATCGCAATGGGACAGTCTGTAGTCACAGGCAGGGCAAGCATATCCATCAGGCACAGCAGGTGCAGGGACAGGCAACCAAGATACTTTAGGGGCCTGTAAATATGTTTTAATTTTTTTAATTGGAAGAAAAGAAATAATATAATCCAGCCTGGAATACTGTCTTTGTACAATACAACCATAAAATTTAATTCTTCGTATTTTGAAGAAGGAAGGGATCCGTAAAGGCAAAAGTGTCCAAAGTCCCAAAAGTCATGTAGCCTCAACCACAGGACCTTTTAATAGAATCTCTAAGGACTTGTCCATAACTGGGAAGGCAGCTAGCAAGGGCATCCAGGTAACCAGACAGCAGGAAAGAAACTGGGAAGATAATTAATTAGGGTCCTGGGCAAACAGGACAAAATGTTATGCAGGTAAGGACTTCTCACCTTAGCTAGATGGAGAAAGGTTCAGGATGGGGAGAAGGTGGAGAGAACCTCATCAATTAAACTATGCAGTGCAATGGGTAGAATAATGTGGCGTGTCTTGAGATGGCCAATCATCACCTGCTTAACTTTCAGGAGGGGCACAGTGTAAGGGCTTGACTTAAAAGAAAATGCCCCTAAAACAGTGTGAACAGCTGTCCCACATAGCTGGATACTGTGCAGTTTCCTAGGGTGCAGGACTTCAGTTCTCAGACTCAGACAGTCTCATCCTATGTAATATCCTAGAATACTATACTAGCTTGACATTAGACTACCTGCAAAATCTTCCTGGGAAGTCTCAGGTAATTTTTTAAACCAGTGATTATTAAATTTGAGTGCATCATAATTACCTGGCAGGTTTGTTTAAAAAGAACAGTGGGCTTGTCCCCAGAGTTTGGGATTTAATAATCCTGAGGTGGAACCTACGAATTTGCATTTCTAACAAGTTCCCAAATGATGCTGATGCTGCTGATTCCAAGATCACACTTTCAGAACCTCTGGTCTAAATGCTCTAAGTCTTCCCCACAGACTCAGTGAAGTGAAGGCTGGAGCCGTGTCTCTGTTGCTTACTGCATCTTTAGAGCCCAGCACAGTGCCTGATAATTGTTAAAGAACTCAGAGCTGAGTATCCAGAAGGAACCCAATCATTCAGACTTTCAATTAGATAGGTCACTTATCGTGTCTTTAGCAAAAAAGGGTTGCTTTTATTGCTGCGTTTTGCTAATATGGTTTCAGAAACTTTATGTCTGAACATCCAGGTTTTTCTTTGTGAGTTACGTCGGCTCAAGTATTTGCTTGGGAATTTGAACCAGACTTCAGTAGGGAGCCCTGGGTCTGCTTTTCAGTTCATTTTCATTGCAGTAAGAATATTGTGAAAAGGAATTATAGTAGGCATGGGTTAGATTGTTGGTCATCTAAAAATAAATGTAATTTTAAACTGATTAAGCCAGATTTTTAGGAAATGTCCTGTCAGGTCATTTTGATTGCCTTGTTTTATCCATGACTTTTGATAATATCCTGGAGAAAATGTATATTCCCACCTTGAGACATCTTGAGCACAGTAAAGGCCTTGACCTGGACTTTGCAATGAGGGAGGATTAGTTTCTCCTTGGGCAGTCAGGGTGTGAGGGCCCCGACACCGAGATGTGCAGATGCCTCTAATTTCTAATAGTTAGTTTAGCTCTTTCCCAAATACTAAGGCTTTTGGCATCTAGGCAGCAATTCTGATTTGGGGTTTGGGCTTTAGGAGAAGCTATTTCTAATGGTGATTTATAAATCAATTAATCTATTTATTGAGCTACTACCATATGTCACTAGTGTTCTAGGTGGTAGGACTCTAGCAGTGAACAAGAAAAGATACACTTTCATCCCTATTCTAGTGGTAGAGAGATAAAACATACATGAGAATGTAATAATATATCAAGTAGTGATAAGTGCTAGAGGAAAATAAAGCAGAGGGAGGAGGATGGTCACTGTTTCAGGATATTCCTCCTTGAGGAGATGACATCTGAACAGAGACCTGGATTTAGTGAGTGAGAAAGTGGGCCCTGCAAATTCCTAGGGTCAGGGAGTTGCAGTCAGAAGAATCAGTGAATTCACAGACCCTTGGGCAGGATTGGACTTAGCTCTAAAATACCCTACGTGGAGGTCAGGGTGGCTGGGTTGAAGAGAGGGAGAGGGAAAGGGAAAGTGGGCAAAGGGTAAGATAAGTAGCCAGGAGCTTGGTCGTGTAGGGACTGGGAGGTCATAATAAGGATTTTGAATTTCCTTGAAAGTGGGATGGGATGCCATGTATCCACATAAGTGGAACAGATTGTGTATTATGCAATCATGTCATCATTTTAAATTCTGAGTTATGGCATTGCAGGAACTTAAGAAATGAACAGGGCGTTATTCCTTCCCCTATGGAGTCTATAATCCAGTAATGTAGATTTCAGGAAAAATTAAACTGATTATACTTTGTCACTTTAAGTGATGTATTTCATGGTCCTGGGATATCAAGAGTAAGAAAAATTGATATGGCCAGAGGAGAAAAATGGAACCAGTTTTGTGTAAAACAAAAAATTATAATTGTCAGATAAAGTAGTAGTTAATTAATTATAAACTGGTAAGGGTAAATGCAAAGTGCTTTTGCCACTTTTCCTCACTTTCTCTCGGGTGACAGGCATTGCTGGTCAATTACAGCACCCTTCTCCTCTTACGGGGATTTTCAGAGTCCTCTTCAGCCCAGGAATCTACACAGCATCTAGCCATCAGCTAGAGTTCATCGCATGGGCACATTTCTAAACATATTTACTATCTGATGGAGTAACTGGAGACAGGGACTAAATCGACCACTTTCCAGTCGTGGTCATGCCACTACATCTATGAATCTGTTATTTCAACAGAAATCGATCAGTTCAGTGAAAATGTGCAGCCAACTGTCTGGTGTTGGATTCAGAAAAGTAGTTCATTTTCTTTCACCCCTTTGTACATAAAAAGAGAAGTAGATGGAATTTGAAGAAAAGTAAAAAGGTAGAAGAAATTTTTTTGAGAGTCAATTCTAGCATTTTCAGAATCAGCTCCAAAAGCTCACTAATATTCCAATTGGAATATTCCAAGATGAATACAAAATTATATCTTGCTTATATAACCTTCAGTAAGGAAAGCTTGGTTTCTTCTAGAAATTAGATTTGTTGTTGTTTTTATTGTTCAGCGTTCTATCTTGAGCTGGGACAATATATACATTACGTAAATTAATACATTTAATATATTCACTCCTTCATAATCAGGATAAACATATTCAGCTACATAAATGACTAATTTATTCATCTTTGCTCAAAATAGACTTTCAGGTCATTAGATGTCATACAGCTAAGAAGCAAGGGGAATTAATTGGAGAAAGCGCTATTTAAAGGTAATCCTGCAGAGCCTGAGGCAGGTGCTCAGTAATTGGAGAGATGGTAAGGATTAACCCATCATTATCTGTATTTATTTTTCAGTAATAGGAGCCTTCATTTTTCAATCAATAGTAGTGCTCAAATTTTTAGATTAGTTTCAGAGTTGAATTTATAAAGAAAATATTTCCTTAAAGTTTGGTAGCTTAAGCAATTATTTAACAATCTATTACTTAAAGGAGCATGAAGCTATTATTTTATCATCTATTACTATCAACCAAAAGCTTGTGGTTGAAGGTATCTAGTTGAATATGATACTATATTTAATACAAATGATAAACTACACAGATGTATCCTGGAGAGTCCGTAAGAGCCTTACAGAGCATTTCCACCATAAGGAACTTATCTCTTGTCTTATGCCCTGGTTTTGTTTGTGTAGCTGACCAGTTGGATACAGTGACAGGTGGCAGTTAAATAAAATCAATGTCCTGACCTGTTGTGTTATAAATTTCTCTTGGAAGCATAAGAAAATTGCTCCCTTCCAAAGCCTACCCTGTCCAACTATTGTTCTAAAAAGGATTTTTTGGCATAAAATATTAGAATTGTAATCTGCGTGATGAGTTCTTGATTCCCGTTTCATTTTCTAATTTGTAAGTAGGAACACCCAAGTGGCAAAGTTTGTCAGCTGATTATTTCCTGCTTCCTTTCTCTTTTGAAGATAAAGCCAACAGGGTGTGTGTGTGTGTGTGTGTGTGTGTGTGTGTGTGTGTGTGTGTGATATAGGATACTAACCTAAGTAGCTTTAGAAATAAGTGGAGTCTGTAAGACTCAAGGCAGAAGAAACCATATGTAAGCGTTGTAATCTAGTTGATAAAGGTGTTTCCCATTAGGTAATAGATTAACAATTCTGATACACATGTGTACTGGAATTGTTAGTTAAATAAACAGGTGACAGATAGTGGGAGCCAACTTCCTTTTCACTGTTGGAGTGGAAGTTTACTATATATAGGTGGAGGAGGCTGCAATGATCTGTGGTAAGAGTTGGGGACATCAGTATGAACTTATATTTAGCTCAATACAGACATAGATGGTTACATATAGAAATGCCTACAGATATGTATATATGCACAGATTACTATGCACAAATATATTTCCTTTCCCTGTCAGCTGAGAAACAGTGATACCCCAGAAACAAGGACACCTACAGCTCAGATCTTTGTTTCTAATACCATTCACAAGTAAAAAGACTCTGGAGAAATGGCAGACTCAAAGATTGGGCAGGAAATAAGCAAGATGATTCTGCAGCATCTTGTGGTGCCATAAAGTAAGAAATTCCTAAAATAAAGCAAAAGGAAAAACTACCCTTCACACACACAATGATGGGAATGTGGAATATGTCAAAAGGATACAAAGCAATTGGAAGAGCTTCCATTAGTCAAAGCTGGAAGACTTTGAACAAAAAAATAATTAAAGTAATACTGGTTTATAACCCAAAGTATAAAATAAGTGTCTATAAGTCCATATTGATATAAATAAAACAAATGCATGAGGAGAATAATCTCCTGTACAGAAGAATTCAAAAGAATTACTGTAGTTACTTTGCACTCAAGAAGGTACAGCATGACTCCCTATTCTTAAAATGTGGGCTGCACATAGTGACTTCTTTCTAAAGTGTACATTATGGAAAAGAGACAAAGCTAGGGTAA
Source organism: Aotus nancymaae (assembly GCF_030222135.1). Classification (NCBI taxonomy): domain Eukaryota; kingdom Metazoa; phylum Chordata; class Mammalia; order Primates; family Aotidae; genus Aotus; species Aotus nancymaae. The sequence continues at coordinate 9,291,527 of NW_026988450.1, read as the reverse complement.
CTTTATAATGAGAAACCTGACAAACCTATCTTACTCATATGTTCAAGGTCAACATCACTATGATGAGTCATGTTGATAGGTATGTACCCAGGAGATAGGATTATAAAAGTGGCACTTTAATCTCTGCGATCTTCCTCCCCAAAGTACATAATCCCAGTCAAATAAAAAAACAAATCAACCAACAAACATCAGATGAATACTGAGGAACAGTCTACAAAATGCCTGACTGTTACTCCTTAAAACTTGAAAGTCATCAAAGCCAAGACAAGTCTAAGAAACAGTCACAGCCAAGAGGAGCCTAAGAACACATGACAACTAAATGCAATTTGGTGTCCTGTAGGGAATCCTGGAAGTGAAAGCGGGACATTAGGCAAAAGCTAAGGAAGTCTGAGTAAAGTCTGAATTTTAGTTAACAATAGCGTATCAAAGATGTACCATACTATTGTGTTAATAATAGAGAAAACTGGGTAGGGTATATAGGTGATATCTCTGCAATTTTTCTGTAAATTTAAAACTGTACTAAAATAAAAAAATTAAAATAAATATAATTAAAACTTTCAAATCTAATTGAAATGCTTTATTAAATGTGAATGGATATTCTTCTACCTGTTTTCATGTGCTTTGTTCTAATGTAATTGGTAAAGTACAAGAAATTGAAAGAGAACAGAACCCTTAATTACTTACTGAAAGCTATGTCTGGCTGCCTTTTCTATGTCCTCTGTAAAGCAATAAGAAGATTTTTAACTAAAGTTTAGCTCCAAAAGGAACACTGTACATGAAAATAGGGACAAAATGTTTTTTCCTGTGTTTCCACACTCCTGCTATAAAACAATAAAGTCACCTAGTAAAAATATTTTTATCTACTATAATCCCAAATGAATATTCTTTAAGTGTTTGGTAAATCAATTCAGGCTATGTTTGGATTGTCCTCCTATAGCTGTGGGATTTAAACGGGCAAACTGGATGCTTATGAATGCTAGAAATAAAATGTTCAAAATACTTAGTAATAGTTTGTAAAACTGTAGACAAAAATGGTCTTTCTGAAATTAATTATAAAAACAGAAATATTCAACATATATGTAAATATAGTCAGAAGTTTCGTTGGCTTTTGCTAGATAGTATGACAGACACAAAATTTCTTTAAATGTAGAGTTGGTTTTATTATGAAACATAAACCAGAATTGGATATTCTTTTTTCCCAATGCCTATTATTTTGGAACATTTTGAAAGGTGAATGTTCTTTGTGTCCAGAAACATAAAGGGTTGTAATTTAAGGCACTCTATGCAGTTTGACAAATAGATTTTGACAATGGTACTCCATCAATATTTTACTGAGAATGAAAAATGAACATCAGACCATTTTATTTATTCTCTCTAGAGCCTAGTAACCTATTGCTTTGCTCCAAGGGAAGTCCTAATTCTTCTAAAGAATATGGTCTTTTTTAGCCTCTCAGGGAAACTTCAGTGCCATCTGTCTACTTTTTATTTATGCTTTAATAAAAGCCTTCTAGTCAATCTAAGGTTGGCGGTACTTAGTTAGGGCAAAGCTCAGTGAATAATGGTCCCTTTCAGGACACTCCATTTTGATTTCAACCGAATGGATAATGATGTCTGACATCCGCCCTGCCAGGAGGAATGAAGGTTATGCTCAAGCATCAGCCTATCCGTGGCCTTCCCGTCAGGGCTCAGCTACATCCTCCATCACCTCTGCGGCTTGAAAGAACCAGGGACGGGAGTCCCGGCTACAACCTGACTCCACAGCCGCCCGCTCACTCGCTGCGTCATTTGCATAAATCCCTCTACTGCTCTGGAACTAATTTTCTCACGCAAAAAAAGAGCAACCCCTCACCTCCCAAGAAAATTAGTTTCCTTCTTTCTCAGATTCTAGTGGCCTCATGGTACAAACCTAGGTTTAGGAATCATGGATCGTAAGCTGTAAATTCTTCCTTGTGATGCATTTGGGAAGGAATTGTGAATACAGCTGATGGGAGTGCAGCGATGTGTGCAACCGACAGGCAAGTGCGAATCTCAGTAGTGTTAAATTGTTATGTAAAATCATGATAAAAAGTGACGTTTGTTTTTCCTGGCTTGCCAAAAAAAAAAAAATCTAATACAAAAATACTAACCTTAAATCTTGAGAGGTACTTAATGCAGTCTTGAAAAGACATTGCTCGTAAGTGAAGGATGAAGATTGGACACTTAGTACTGATGATTTCTAATGATACTCCCAGATATGTTTCAAATGTTACCTGGTGCTATATCCATAGCCACAATTTCCTAGGCAATCAAAGTTGATTTTACAGAATCTTAGATTCTATATCTTAGTGAGGAACACAAGATAGATCTGAAAGATGCATCTATTAACTTACAATTGTTCTCTTAGAGACTAATTTTAGCTATGTTATATATATCTACGGTGATGCCCAGCATAATGATGTTTTGGTCAACGATGGAACACATATATAGAGGCAGTCCCATCAGATTATAATGGAGGTGAAAATTTTCTAACACGAATGAGGTCATGGCCATGGTAACATCTAGTGCTATAAACTACTCATGTGTTTGTGGTGATGCTGGTGTAAACAAACCTACCTATGTAAAAGTACAGTGCACTGTTATGGAGAGTACGTAATACTTGATAATAAATAATTTTTGGAATTAATTTCAGAAAGACCACTTTTGTCTACAGTTTTACAAACCATTATTACTGGTTTATATATTTACCATACTATACTTTTATCATTATTTCAGAGGGTGATCCTTGTACGCATATGAAAACAGTTAGCTGCAAAACAGCCTCAGGCAGGTCCTCCGAGAGGTATCCAGAGGAAGGCATTGCTGTCACTGAGATGACAGTTCCATGCATGTTACTGCCCCCGAAGACCTTCCAGTGGCACAGGATGTGGGGGTGGAACACAGTGATATTGATGACCCTGACCCTGTGTTGGCCTAGGATAATGTATGTGTTTGTGACTTGGTTTTCTAAACAAAAATCTTATAGAGTAAGGATATTAAAAAAGAAAATATTTTTGTACAACTGCACAGTGTGTTTGTGCTTTAAGCTAAGTGTTATTACAAGAGTCAAAAAGTTAAAATCAATAAGCTTATAATATAAAAAAGTTGTAGTTAGCTAAGGTTAATTTATTACTGAAGAAATAAAATTGTTTTTATAAATTTAGTGTAGCCTAAATGTACAGTGTTTAAGTTTACGATAGTGTACAATACTGTCCTAGAACCTCACATTCACTCACCCTGTACCCACTGACTCACCCAGGGCAGCGCTCAGTCCTGGAAGCTCAATTCATGGTAAGTGCCCTATACGGGTGTGCCATTTTTATCTTGTATATTGTATTTTTACTGTACTTTCTCTCTTTTTTTCCCATTCTTATTTATTTATTTAGCAAACAGGGTCTTGATATGTTGGCCAGGCTGATCTCGAAATCTTAGCCTCAAGCAATCCTCTTGCCTCGGGCTCCCAAAGCATGGATTACAGGCATGGGACACCATGCCTTGCCTTTGCCTTTTCTATATTTATATATGTTTGGACACAAAAAATACCCCTGTGTAACAATGGCCTACTGTATTCAGTACAGTAACATGCTGGGCAGGTTGGAGGCACAGGAGCAATAGATTATACCATACCTGTAGGATATAGGCCTAGGTGTGTAGTATGGCTTGCCATTTAGGTTTGTGTAAGTGCATTCACAAGTGTAATGCACAACAACCACAAAATCACTTAATGATGCGTTTCTGAGACTGTATCCCCACCGTTGAGTGATGCATGACTCTGTGCGCGCACGTGTGTGTGTGTGTGTGTGTATACATGTATATATCTCACTTATTAGGAATAAAAATGTAACAAATTTAGATGCTATAGATAACAATATATCTGATACTGTATATTATTACAGATGCTGTGGAGATTAGAGAGAAAAGAATGTCATGACCTACTTTTTATACCATTAAATATGAAAATAGGTGTAATATACAAATTCCTACATAAATATATTACCAAATTTGACTAATATATGGATGTAATTTATCACATTAAGAAATAAAGAAAGCAAAGTTATGATCATCTTGTCAGCTTCAGAAAAATCACTGGCCACATTCAACAATCATTCAGTATACAAACTTACAGCAAATTAGAAATGGAAAAGAACTTTCAAAACCTGATGAAGGACGTCGACAGAAACCTACAACAATATCATACTCAGTGACAAGATTTTAAAATGAGGAACAAGCTAAGGATAGCCACCATCACTATTTCTATTAGACATTATTCTGAAACTTTTATTTATTGTCATAAGACAAGAAGGAAGAAATAAAGCCATGAAGATGAGAAGAAAAGAAACACATTGTCTTTATATTGCAGATGACATGATTATCTACATAGAAAATGCCAAATCTATAAATAATTAGTATAAGAGTGTTTAACAATGTTCTCAGATGAAAGAATATACAAGTCACTTGCATTTTAATTTTCTAGCAATAAACACAACTTTTAAAAGCTAACATTTAAAATAGCAACCAAAAATAGAATACATAGCAACACATCTAACAAAAGGTATGCAGGAAATTAGTCTTGAATATTATATAATGTATCAAAAGATATTAAACAGCTGTTTTTTATTTTGAAATATGTCAGACAAACGAGTATATTTAGCATAAATGTCAATATAAAGAATAAAATGGTATACCAGCCACCAGTGTGAGAACATCAGCAGTCTCTGTGAAGTCTCTCCTTGACCTGCCTGCTCCAGATTCACTGTCCAAAGGTGTGTGTTACTCATTCCCTTGCTTTCCTTTATTCTTCAATATGTTGCATGTATCTCTCACTATTTATTTGGTTTTGTCTGTTTTGAATTTGTTTAAATGGAATCGTATAATCAGTGACCTTCCATGTCCAGCTATTTTGGAAACACATCCAGAATGATTGCATTGCTCTAGAACATTCACTTTCTCTAGTAGAGGGTATCCTTACTCTATGAACCTGTAACCTTATTTCTGCTCAGTCAGCTCTGAGTCGATATTTGGGGTGTTTTCAGTATGTTTTTGCCATTAGAAACAGTTCTGCCATAAAGGTCATTCTGCATAGATTCCTGGAGAACCTGTGTAAGATTTTCTCTGGAATGCATACCTAGAAAGAGGAATTGTTGCGTTGAAGGGTACATAGACAATCTCGGTTTACTAGCTAATGTTTTCCAAAGTTTTACCCTTTTGTGCCTCTGTTACTGGTATATTAGAATTCCTGTTTACCCTCGAAAGTATAAACACTGTTAGACTATTGACTTTTTTGCCAATCAGGTTGGTGTGTGATAATATCCCACGGTGGCTGTAGTTACAATATTTCTGATTGCCACTGTAACAAATTACCACAGATTTAGTGGTTTAAAGCAGCACAGATGTATAATCTTGTAGTTTTTGGAGAAGTCCAAAATCAGTCTCCTAGGGTTAAAGTCAGGCCTTGGCAGCACTGGTCCTTCTGGAGGCTGAGGGGAGAATCTGTCTTGCCTTTTTCGGCTTCTAGATGCCACCTAGATCCCTTGGCTTGTGACCTTTCCTTGTGTCAATAGAGCCTGTTTCCATGGTCAAATTTCCTATTTCTACCTCTGACCTCCTTGTCTACCTCTTGGAAGAACTCTTGTTATTACACCAGGCTCAGTGGATAATCCAAAGTCATCTTCCTATATCAAGATCCTAACTTAATCACGTTAGTAAAGTCCCTTTTGTCCTGTAAAGGGATGTATTCAAGGTTCTGGGGGTTAAAACACAGACTTCCAGGGAAGGCTATTACTCTGTCAACTGTAGGGGTTTTAATATACGTTCTGTGAAATGTCTTCCCAGTACCTGTCCCTTTAAATTTCCACCTTACTCAGCAAAACACATTTTCTCTGCCAAAATATATATTTTTTTGCTAGAAGGGCACATTATTTTGAGTTGGGGCTTATTTTTATTTTTCTATTAAGCAAATATTTTGGACTATTTTTTTCTTTACCAGACACTGCTAGGGCTTCAGTCCCTATTTTTCTAGGTCTCAATGTAGTGAAGTTACCAGCCAGGCACTGCCTATAGCATCCACTACCCCATTTCTGACAGATGCCAGTCAACATCCCTAAAACCCTATCTACCTGGTTTTCCCCAGCTATCTGTGGATTTATCCCTGTGTTCATGTCATCTTTCCTTGGACATTTATGTTTGAACTGAAAAAGAATTGGCCCTCTCTTCCTTAAACTCCTACCTTTAAGAACTGAGTATGAATTTATGTTTTGGATGATTTATCTAGAAGGCAAAGAGCATTGCTCTTCTCTTTGTCCTAAACTTTAATTTTTTAATCTGCCCAATTATACAGGTAAAATAATATGGACTAAAAACTGAAAAATAGGACTTATTAAAGTTAAGACTTTATGTTCATCAAAAGACACTGTAGGAAGAGAGTAAATGGGTAAGAAAATTGAGTAAAATATTTGCAATACCTGTACTTCATATTCACATTTCACATACAGAAAGAATGCTTATAAGTTAGTATAAGGCAGGTATTCTGATGAAAAAGTGGCCAAATGACATGAACAGAGACTTATAAGAGAACATATCCTAATGACTTCTGTGCATATGAAAAGGTAGGTGCTCAACGTCAGTCGTAGTCAGAGAAATGCAAATTAAAAACATGCCCACCCACCAGAAAAATAAGAAGCTTAGTATGGACAACATCAAGCATTAACAAGACGGTAACCTATTGGAATTTCCATTCATTGCTAGTGGGAGTGTAAAGTGGCCCAGCTATGTTGAAAAACTCCTTTTCTATTAAAGTGTAAAAGCCTATCCTATGACCCAGCAATTCCAATCTGAGTTAAATGTGAAATAGAAATGAGTACATTTGTCCACAAAAGAAGACGAAAAAGAGTATTTGTATATTATTTTTGACAGACCCAAATGGAAATGATCCACATGTCCATCAAAAGTAGAAAGGAGAAATCAAATTGTGGTTTATTCTTTAAATGGAATGTTATGCAACAATGCAAAGAAATGAGTTGTAACTACAGAAATAACATGAAAGAATTTCATAGACAATGGTAGGTGGAAGAAGCTAGACACAAAAAAGTACATGCTGTGTCATTTTAATTATGTAAATTTTAAGGTTAGACAAAACTGACTTATGAAGATAGAAGTCAGATAATAGTGGCTAAAAATGGTAGTTATTAAACAGTAAAATAATAGATAAAAATAGTTTGGTGCAAGGACTGTTTCACATTTTGATTTGCATGGCACATGTGTGTGTGTGTGTAATATGTGCTATCCATGTACACACACATGCATATGCCCACATATATGTATAGACACAACACATATATGTACTTATGTATACATGCACATATAAGTATATATACATGTGCATGCTTACAGATATATGTATGTGTTCTTTGAGCTGGTTACTTAAGATTTGTGCACTTTACTGCAACGATATATGCCACCCAAAAAGCAACTGTAGGTTCTTAAGGCAGAACTTTTGGGAAGTAGTTTTAAAGATGTCCATAAATTCTTTACTACCCTTCCCTTTAAAAAGTATATCCCAAATCTCTGCTCCTGAGTGCAAACCGTGCTTGGAGACTGGCTTCTAATGAATAGAATATGGCAGAAATGAACTTGTGTCCCTTCTGAGACTAGGCCAGAGGGGTACATGCTGGAGCTTTTTATTTGCTCACTCTCTTGGATCACTTATTCTGGGGGAGTGATCCCCCAGGGTAGCTAGTGATCTAGCTGCCACCTTGTGAGGCCACAAAGTCCGTGTTTTGGAGAGAGACCCTGTGGCCATGGTTTGGGTCTTCTGCCAACAGCTTCAGATATCAACTGAGGCTCCTTGCCAATAGCCTGAGACTGTACCATCTTGGGAGTGGGTCTTCCTGTGCCAATCAAGCCTTGCACAGCTGTACCCTGCCTGACATCCTGACTGCAACCTCATGAGAGACTCCCAGCCAGATCCACTCAGCTACAACCCTCAGAAATTTCTAGCTCTCAGAAATTGTGAAATAATATAATTTTGTCATATTAAACTACACTTTAGGGTAATTTGTTATGCCACAGTAGATAAAGCTAGGGCATTTCTCGACTTATGAATCAGAAGATTTGTGCAGGAAACCGCTTTAGTTTCCTCCTCTGTACCATGGGGAATAGAACTTCCCAGAAGTACAGCGTGTAAATATGACCCTACTGGAAAACTACTGACGGCATTATTCCATTCACCAGGAATTCCTTAATACTAAGTGTCCTTTGGAAGAAAACATAATTGTTTGCTCAATTTTATATCTGTCTCCATAATTTGTTAAATACGACTATGATTTAATCATCTCTTGATTTCAGATTCTAATCATTCTAATCATTCAGATTCTAATTTGTCTGGAAACCAAATAAACCAAAATATATTGTTAAAATCTCAGGCAATAGTAACCTTCAAGTGGGAGAAGGGGAGGATTTTGTTCAGACCAGAAGTCATTTATGAAATATTAACTCATCCTTGTTTAAAGAAAAAATCTTTATGAATAGAGTTAAAATGTATCAGCATCGTTCCCTGAAATGTTTAACTCTGTTGGTCTTCTGAAGCACATCTGCGAAGTTATGGTGGCCTTGCCTTATGCTACTTTCCCTAGAGATGAATGCTTTACTATAGATGGCTAAAAGTAAGTGGAGAGCTACTTTAATAAAGATTTCTTTCAAGAAATTCAGTCATAATTTCTGACAACAGCAAAATGAGACATAAGTCTCTTATATTAGAAGAATTTGGATAAAATATAAAAGGAAAAGGCAAGATATGGCTTGATAAAATTAACATCAGATGATTTAGCCTATTAAAATGAATAAATCCTCTTACATTAAATAAAGAAAGCATGGAAATAGTTCAAAAGAAGAAAACACAATCTCCCCAAAACATGCCAATATAGTGTGTTTAAATTATGTTTCAATGTTCTTACAGCTAGAATATATTTATATTAACATTTTTTTTCACTAAGTTCTATAGAGATTTGAAGTTCTTACATCCACTGAAAGCTAGGTAATATTTTTAAGTTAAAACTTTTTTCATATACTTTTTAAAGTAAAAACAGATTATATTCTTGGAGTATAAAGTTGTTGGTCAAGCACGGTGGCTCACGCCTGTAATTCCAGCACCTTGGGAGCTGAGGTGATAGGATCGGTTAAGGCCAGGAGTTCAAGACCAGCCTGGGCAACTTAGGAAGACCCTGTCTGTACCAAAAAAAATAAATAAAAATAAAAAAAAAAAATAAAAAGCTAGGTGTGCTGACATGCACCTGTGGTCTCAGCTACTTGGGAGGCTAAGGTGGGAGGATCACTTGGGACCAGGAGGTGGTGGCTCCAGTAAAATGCGATTGTGCTATTGCACTCCCACCTGGGGGATAGGGTGAGACCCTGTCTCAAAAAAAAAAAAAATTGTTAACACCAAGTAATCTGAGAATTGTGGCTAATGCAGATGTATTACTTTTCCATTTCCTCTTCTATGTGTGCCTGAATTCAAGTTTGAAATACAAGCCATTAAAAAGCAGGTCAACATCCATGAGGTTTGAGAACAGCTTTGATTATGGCTATTTCTGTGAAAGATGAAGATGATTTATCCTATGCTGATTATAGGTTTACCTTCCTCTCAGTGGGAGCTTTAAAAATGTTATCAGTTGTGTTAAATGAAATCATGTTTGCATTTATTCTTCTTGATAAAAATTGACTGATGAGGAATAATTTTTTAAAATGCTGCAATGGAAAGAGAATGCACGTTGAAGTTAGGCCCTGGGTTAAAATCTGCTTTCGCTGCTTGCTAAGATCCCCCAGATAAGTGATTCATTCTGTGAGCATCAATTTTTCCCAGCTGCAAAACAGGGCTAATTAGAATCATGTCTTTGGATACTGAGGATTACAAATAAAACAATGTTTGCAAGGTTAACAGTGCAGTGTTTGACAAATAGAAAGTGCTTGGTAGCCAGCTTTATTATTATTTTACCATTTATTAATTTTTATTAATATTTTAAAATAGTTTTACAATGGTTATTACTATTTCTTATTACTACTGGTATTTCTTTGATATCAGTTTCCAAAAAAGCCTATGCTAGTGATTATTTGCATACTGAAAATGATTTTTATGTAGATTGCCTTTTCCTCAAGAAATGCTTTTTATTTACATGCATAGACAAAGAAAATGCATGCATAAATATCCCTGTGGGAGTGAAACCCAACTCTAGGTTGCCCCAACCTCAACACATGTATGCTTTTCTGTCCTGTACTTATATATTAGTTGGCTGAGGCTGTCATAGCAAAGTGCTGCAGGTTGGGTGGCTTAAATAACAGAAATTTGTTTCTTACAATTTTGAGGCTGGAAGTCAGAAATCAAGACATCAGCAGGGTTAGCTCCTTCTGAGGTCTCTGTTTTTCATGTGTAGATGGCCATCTTCTTCCTGTGTCTTCACGTGGTCTTCCTTCTGTGTGTATATCTGTCTGTGTCCTAATCTCCTCTTGTTAGAAATCATATTGGATTAGGGCCCACTCTAATGATCTCATTTTACCTTAATTATCTCTTTAAAGATCAAATTTCAAAATACAGTCACATTCTGAGCTACTGAGGTATAAGACTTCAACATATGAATTTTGGAGGGACCCATTTTAGCCCATAATGATTTCCAAGAACTGAGTGTGTATGAATATAGGGAAAGCTCACTATAAGGGGCCATTAAGAACAGAGGTTTGGGCCGGGCGCGGTGGCTCACGCCTGTAACCCCAGCACTTTGGGAGGCCAAGGCAGGCGGATCACGAGGTCAAAAGATCAAGACCATCCTGGCCAACATGGTGAAACCCCTTCTCTACTAAAAATACAAAAAATTAGCTGGACGTAGTGGTGCATGCCTGTATTCCCAGCTACTTGGGAGGCTGAGGCGGGAGAATTGCTTGAACATGGGAGGTGGAGATTACAGTGAGCCGAGATTGTGCCACTGCACTTCAGCCTGGTGACAGATTGAGACTCTGTCTCAAAAAAAAAAAAGAACGGAGGGTTTGGTTTACTGCTGAGGGTGGAGGATAGAGGGTGGTTTAAAAGGTGGAGAAAAGGGTTTGCCGTACTGGATTTGGCTGCAGAAGCAAATCAAAAAGGGTTTCCTGGATTTCATGTGACTGTCTTGTTCAAGTGACTTGTTTATTTAAATAGTGGAGTAGAATTTTGTAATTCGATTTTATGTTGAATTCTGTATCATTTAGCTGATCCTGTGTAACAAGCCAGCCTAAAATTAGCAGCTTCAAGTAATACTTTGTTTCCTGTGATTTAACTTTGTGTTATTTCTGGTTTGTGCTGACTTAGCTGATCTTTGCTGGACTCTGTGGTCAGCTAGAGTCTGGATGATCTGAGGTGGCTTCACTCTCTTGGCTGATGGCTGGGAGGCTGGTGGGTTGAGTATCTTGTTTTTTTCCAATGTGACCTTTCATCATCCAGCAGGGAGCTCAGGCTCACTTGTGTGGTAGTTACAATGTTTCAGCGGCAGCAAGAGAGCAAGCCTGAGTCCAAAGGTGCTTTTCAAGCCTCAGTTGGTGTCATATTACAAAGCTTCATTGCCCAAAACAAATTTCATGACAACATAAATGAAATTGATAATTATTATATTTTAATTAAAAAAAATTTTTTTAAATTGCATTTTAGGTTTTGGGGTACATGTGAAGAACATGTAAGATTGTTGCATAGATACATACATGGCAGTGTGGTTTGCTGCCTTCCTCCCCATCACTTGTATCTGGCATTTCTCCCCATGTTATCCCTCCCCAACTCCCCGCCCCCCCACCGTCCCTCCCCATTTCCCCCTCACAAACCCCAGTGTGTGATACTCCCCTCCCTGTATCCATGTGTTCTCATTGTTCAACACCCGCCTATGAGTGAGAACATGCGGTGTTTGATTTTCTGTTCTTGTGTCAGTTTGCTGAGAATGATGGTTTCCAGATTCATCCATGTCCCTACAAAGGACATGAACTCATCGTTTTTTATAGCTGCATAGTATTCCATGGTGTATATGTGCCACATTTTCCCTGTCCAGTCTATCATCGATGGGCATTTGAGTTGGTTCCAAGTCTTTGCTATTGTAAACAGTGCTTCAGTGAACATTCGTGTGCATGTGTCCTTATAATAGAATGATTTATAATCCTTTGGATATATACCCAGTAATGAAATTGCTGGGTCAAATGGAATTTCTATTTCTAGGTCCTTGAGGAATCGCCACACTGTCTTCCACAATGGTTGAACTAATTTACACTCCCACCAACAGTGTAAAAGTGTTCCTATTTCTCCACATCCTCTCCAGCATCTGTTGTCTCCAGATTTTTTAATGATCGCCATTCTAACTGGTGTGAGATGGTATCTCAATGTAGTTTTGATTTGCATTTCTCTAATGACCAGTGATGATGAGTTCATATATTTGTTGGCCTCATATATGTCTTCTTTTGTAAAGTGTCTGTTCATATCCTTTGCCACTTTTGAATGGGCTTGTTTGTTTTTTTTCTTGTAAATCTGTTTTAGTTCTTTGTAGATTCTGGATATCAGCCCTTTGTCAGATGGGTAGATTGCAAAAATTTTTTCCATTCTGTTGGTTGCCAGTTCACTCTAATGAATATTTCTTTTGCTGTGCAGAAGCTGTGGAGTTTGATTAGGTCCCATTTGTCTATTTTGGCTTTTGTTGCCAATGCTTTTGGTGTTTTAGTCATGAAGTCCTTGCCTATGCCTATGTCCTGAATGGTTTTGCCTAGATTTTCTTCTAGGGTTTTTATGGTGTTAGGTCTTATGTTTAAGTCTTTAATCCATCTGGAGTTAATTTTAGTGTAAGGTGTCAGGAAGGGGTCCAGTTTCTGCTTTCTGCACATGGCTAGCCAATTTTCCCAACACCATTTATTAAACAGGGAATCCTTTCCCCATTTCTTGTTTTTGTCAGATTTGTCAAAGATCAGATGGTTGTAGATGTGTATAACTTACCAAAATTGATTTGGTGGAGCCAGATAGTCTAAATCAGCAGTCCCTACCCTTTTTGGCACCAGGGACCAATTCCATGGAAGACAATTTTTCCACAGATTGGGAGAAAGTGGGTGGGGATGATTTGGGGATGAAACTGTTCCACCTCAGATCATCAGGCATTAGATTCTCATAAGGCGTGCACAACCTAGATCCCTCACATGTGCAGTTCACAGTAGAGTTTGTGCTCTTGTAAGAATCTAATGCTGCAGCTGATCTGACAGGGTGTGGAGCTCAGGTGGTAATGTTTGCTTACTGCTGACCTCCTGCTGTGTGGCCTGGTTCCTAACATGCCACAGACGGAACCCTTCCAGACCCGGGGGTTGGGGACTCCTGGTGTAAACAAACTATATTGAACCTTGAACAACACAAAGGTTAGGGGCACCATGCTTTCTGTGCAGTCTAAAATTTGTATATAACTTTTGACTCCCCCAAGACTTAACTACTATTCACTGGAAGCCTTACTGGTAACATGAACAGTCAGTGAACCCATACATTGCATGTTGTATGTGTAATATATCACATTCTTGCAATCAAGTAAGCTAGAGAAAATAAAATGTTGTTAAGACAATTATAAGGAAGAGAAAATACTGTATATGTGCTATTCATTAAGTGGAAGTGAATTATCATAAAGGTCTTCTTCCTCATGATCTTCATGTTGAGCAGGCTGAGGAGGAGGAAGAAGAGGAGGGGTTGGTCTTACTGTCTCAGGCATAGCAGAGGTGGAAGAAAATCTGTGTATAAGTAGACCAGTGAGGTTCTAACCCTGTTGTTCCAGAGTTAACTGTAATTATACTAGAACAAACAAAGAAATTAGTTAAAGAGCCCCTTGCCCCTAGATTCACCATTATGACTTTGCAGAGTCTACATGTCAAACTGTTAAAAGAAGATAAGCTCAATTCTGTTCAAACTAGAGTATGAAGAAAGATGGGAAATTTCTAAATTCTTTCTGTAAAGTGAGTATAATTGTGCTTCCTAGCTTGAAAAAGATCTCAACATAAAAGAAATCACAGACTAACTTCACTTATTAGTATTGGCATAAAATCCTGAATAAGATATCAGCAAATGTGATCCAGCAGTCTGTAAAAATTAAGAAACTATGACCAAGAAAGGTTTATTCCAGAAATGCATGGGTGGATCAGTAATGGACAATTCATTTGTGTGACTCATTGTATTATTAGAGTTCGGGAGATACATAATATGGATTTCATCATAGATACAGAAAATGCATTTGGCAGAACTCAACATCCATTCATGTGAAAAAGTCTAAATGAAGTAGAAATTAATGAGTACTTCCTTAACTTATAATATGCATGGTGTGTGTGGGTGTGGGATATGTGTGTATTTCAACCTCAAAGTCTTCATCCTACTTAATCGAGAAATGCTAGAGGCTTTCTTGTTAAATTCAGGAAAATGATAAGAAGATTACTATTCCTTCTTTTATTTTACAGTATGTCAGAGGAATTACTCAGTGCAATTAGATAAAATAGAGCAAGTAGCAGCATACTAATTGGAAAGGAAAAGGTGGAACTCTCTCTACCTGCAGATGAGGTGATTATATATTTGGAAAATCTCAAAGAATAAAATAAATAGTGACTTTAAATCATAAGGTAATTTAGTAAGAAAATTTTGTAAAGTATCAGGATACAAAAAACCTCATGTATTCATATAGTCAGACACAGATCAGCTAGAAAATATAATGTAATGGAAGACTTTGTTTAAGACAGCCACACAAAATGTACCATGGCATTAACTTAATGAGTAATTTCAAAATTCTCTATCTGGAAAATTATAAAACACATCTGAAAGATACAAAATTAGAAATTAAAATAAATGGAAAGAGGATGTTTGTGAATAGAAAGGTTCAACATTATGAATATATCAGTTATTCCTAAAATGATTTATATATCTAATATAAATTGTATAAAATGCATTCAGGTTTTTTGGTGGCTTTAATCTGTAAAGAAATAAGCATGAATAGCTGGAAAACCTTGTAGGAAAGCAAAGAGTTAGGCTTTTCCCTACTAAATATTGAAAGATAGTATGAAGCCTCTGTTATTAAAGTTTGATACTGGTTCATACAGACTGAGCAATGGAAAACCTTGTCACAGATTTAAGTGCATAATGACATTTAGCAGCACAACAAAGGCAGCATCTCAAACAAGTAGGTAATAGATGGAATTTTACAATGTGGCATTGGGATTGCTGAAAGGCTTTGCTATTAAAAAAAAAGTCTATTTCTCATACTGAAATTTTGATAAATTGCAAAATTCAGAAGCAGTAAAATAAAAGATTGATAAATTTGATTACATTAAACAATCACTATTGTGTGCAATTACCTCTTAGTTAAAATAAAACAACAATAGAAACATAAGCAAAATAAGAAAAATAACACACTTGAAAAATATTTGCAGTATATTCACAAAATATGAATCTTTCTAAAATGTAACAGCGTCTAGAAATAGAGGGGAAAAGGCAAACAATCATGATGGAACAAAATAGGCTAAAGGTATGAACATGCAATTGAGGGAAAACAAGATATAAATGGCTCTCAGCCATACAAAAAGCATTGCTTGTAATAGGGAAGATGCAAATTAAAACTGCTGGAGGACATATTTTCTCACTTATTATATTGCACACCTCCAGAAGATTAAAATAATGTGTTGGTAGATTGTCTAGAAGAGGGAACCTCATTCTTTTCTGGTAGATTGCAAAATTATACAATACTCAAGGAGGATAATGTGGCAATACCTTGCAATATCTTAGCAATAATTTGTTAATTATAAAACCATTTACCTTTTGCCATAATAGGGGTCTAATTGAATAAGGCAAATTAGTTTACTTATGCATATATTAATGGAATGAGAAATATCTCTGTATACTATTTTTGGCTCAATTTCTAAAACATATTTTTTATGTAAAAAAGCAAAATGGGGAAATTTGTGTACAAATATTAAAGTTTAAATAAAGAAGGAAATAAATACAGACACATATATTCGTATATTGAGAGTGCAGGAGTAAGTCATAAATGAAAAATTTAAGGTTACCCAAAGTGGAAGGAAGAAGGTTGTGGAATCAAGAATTTTCTGCAAATGCTCTATTTTGTACATCTGATTCTACAACATGTAAATCTTTTGCATAATGCAAAAAGAATCAAATTTTAAAATGTCACCCTTAAAACGAGAAGTAAAGTGAAACAGATGAACTTAACTCTGTATCCAGCTAACAGTAACCACACAGTGAGTAACTACTCAAAGTAACTTTAACAACCCTGTAATTCTACTGTCCCTCTCCATGGGGATAAACCCTAAGGACCAAAAGAATTGCTTCCCTCAAAAAATCATAAATGTTTGATGATAGTGCTGGTTTATTATTCTGAGACTATGTCTTTATAGTATATGATGGAGCAAAGGAATTAATTAGCTTTTTTGACATTAAGAGAAGAGATTTTCAGGGCGTAAGAAGATGTAAAGTGGATGAGATTAAATAAACATCTTATAGAGCTAGTTTTGAATGTAAAATTTTAGTATAAATTAATATACATTTCATCTTAAAATATACATTTTCCAGTTTTTTCCATTAAAAGAAATTAAAAAGAAAACATGACCAACTCAGCCACAATAAGTACCCGTAGGATAGACATTTGTGCTGAAGGAAGTAAGGTGTCTTGGAGAATGGCAGAGTCCAGGCCTAGGGCAGGAACTGAATCAGGTGTGATTTACATTTGGCCACAGACCAGGCAGCCCTCCTGTTGTCCTTGCTACTGAGTCACATTAGCTTCCCACACCCCTACTGCACCCAACCCCCAAGTTCCACAGTCAGTCAAATCTATTGCCATAATTTTCTATCTCCTAATACAATCAATGCCAATTTGGGAGAGTAAAACCTCAAGTGCTCCCTCTGCCAGATGAAGCTGCATATCCACTGAAGACTGCCCTCAAGGTGGAATCCTCTCCGAAACCCAAGTGTGATGGAAGCTGGTGGGAGGACTCCTGTGTCTCTGGCCTTACTCTCCTTGACTTCTCACCTTCGCTCATCTCTGGGCCCAGGGGGAAGTTGGGCAGATGCATTTGAGGGTCTCATGCCTCTCCTTGTTTTTGTTTCTTCTTCCAACCATTTCTTGGGACCAGAAAGGAGCAGGCTTTTCTTTTATTTCCCCTAAATCATATCTTCCTTATACATTAGAGCAGCAAGTTTAGGGCTTCTACCTCTCAGGTGGAAAGATCTTCCCTGAACTACAGAACAGAAAGAGCATGGTTCTTCCAGCTCTGTGGTAAATATGGCAAAGAAGGAGAGAAAGGGATTAGGAAACCCTTTCCCTCTCAGCAGTGCCTGGCCCCCAAGCCTCTTGTCCTGTAAACTCCTGTGAATGTCAGATGCGGAATATTGCCTCATTCTTTCTCATTAATGCTTTCTGTAATAAATGCTAATCTCCTAGTCACATGGAGGCTTTGGGCTGACCAGTGTGAAAGGGCATGAAGAGAGAAAGGCGAAAAGGAAAATTCGTCAATGATTTGCAAAATGTCATTCTAATTAGATTTAATTTTCTTGTTTTACACACATTTTTATAAAATATGGATGACTTTTAGAAAGTATATATTTTATACATAGTATAAACTCTAAGAAGGTGATATTTTAATTATTCATTTTAATTTTAAACTGACCTATTTCTGTGTGTGTGTGTATGTGTGTGTGTGTATTTAATATATGGCTCAGGTAACTCAACCAAGGAATAGTAATCAGTATTTATGACAAAATCAGCCTGCACAAATTTGCATTTTTATCTGCTATTCAAAACTAAAAGGTATTCATTTTCCCAAACACAGGTCTAAGCAGTGAAAATGAACAAACATGGCTTGATTATGTCGGTGTCCAATCACGGGATAAGTATAGGTTTGTTAAAAAGAGAGAATTTGAAAATGATTCAAGTAACACGTTAGGCGACAACCAGGAAGTGAATTGGGCAAAGCATGAGACATTAATTGATGCAGTTGAAGCTCAGCACTGTAGCCAAGGCAAATGTTAGAGGGAAACCTGAGCGAGAACCAGGCGTGCAACTGCAAAACCAGAGATGAAAACCTAATTCATATCAAAACAAGGAGTCTTGGCTCTCCCATACCCCTTCAGAAACATTCACGTATGGTCTCTTGTAATACAATTTTCCTCAAGTCCGCTGTAAGCTCCATGGCATGAAAATCGAGCCAAAACTTGGCCCTCTGGACTGAAAAGAATTACTCCCCTATCACATGGGACATTCTCCAACAGTCTCTATTCAATTTGGACGACAGCTTAGTTTCATTATTTTTCATTTGTATTTCTTTCTAGAGCATCTTCTTAGTGCTCTGAATCAGATCATCAGCACTTTGTTATTTTACCCACTAACGACGCTCCTTAATTTTAGATTCTATTGAAATTAAATTTTTTGTGTGCTTAATTTGCTTAAATGACAGGAGTATTCACTGCACAGTTAAAAACCAGGCACACACACAAACAAAATTTGCTTCTTAAGGTAGAATAACTTCCATATAAATACAAGATTTATAAGTAACCATACATTAAATGAGATTTTAACCTTAGTGTAACCCTAAGCTTATAAATAGGTTGGGTTCCAAACAACTGTCAGTCAGTAGTTTTTTTTTTAAGTTTAAAAAAAAAAAAGCATACTGCCACAGAAAGAAAGTTGTAGGTACTGAGTACCTTCCTAGACAGAAAACCAGAAGTTCATTTATAGAATGTTAGACCTGAAAGCTCTTTAAAGCTAATTTAGTCTTCTCTTCTCACTTGTTAGAGGAAAACAATGAGCGAGTCTACGTTACAATAAAATATAATGGGTGACTGAGATCACACAGCAAGTAGTAGGTTCAGCCGGGGCTGGGGTCAGGGTCCTGACCCCTGTCATACAGGGCCTTTTACTGTGGCTGCTGTCTCTCAGCATGTTCGTAACTCGTGCGGCTGTTAGAAAACATTAAAAAGCCCAACTAATGTGAGTTTTTATCATGAGCCTGACTTTCTCAGGATAGGCGAGGCTACACGGAGGTCACAGATTAACCCTGGAAATTCCAGTGCCTTATCACAATGAAAGCATGTTTCTTCTTCTTGCTACATGTCCTGTGAGGGTCAAGAGGGGTCCTTCTCTCCGTGGTCATTTGGGAACCCAGGCACGAGGAGAGTCCAACACCTGGTAGTTGTAATATCACGAACTTGCTGGCTTTTGGCTGTTGCGGCACTAGCAACAGTGAATTTTACAGTGAAACGTGGTAGACGATATGTGAGATAAAAAGGACAATAAACACATTTTAAAAATGCTTCTTGGCTGGGCGCGGTGGCTCACGCCTGTCACCCCAGCACTTTGGGCGGCCAAGGAGGGCAGATCACGAGGTTAAGAGATCGAAACCATCCTGGCCAACATGGTGAAACCCCGTCTCTACTAAAAAATAGAAAAATTAGCTGGGCGTGGTGGCGTGCACCTGTAGTCTCAGCTATTCGGGAGGCTGAGGCAGGAGAGGTGCTTGAACCCAGGAGGCAGAGGTTGCAGTGAGCCGAGATCGCACCACTGCACTCCAGCCTGGCACTTGGCAACAGTGAGACTGTCTCAAAAAAAAGCTTCTTGAAAACTAGTGCTTGAATAAAAGCCGATTATCTTGAGGAGGAGGTACTCATATATGTAGATAGTGAAGGAGCTCTGAGGGAGATGTCTGAGTGCTTCCAAAGGAAGGTTTGGCAAGCTGGGCCTGGTTCTTTTCCTAGATGAGGAGTCACAGCAGCGGAATGCTTTGCTTATCAGACTTCACTAGGTGTGTTTTCACTCACAAGGAGAAAGGGAACATTCAGTAGACGTGTTCACACATACGTTTTAATTTTGCAGCCTCGTTAGGCAGATAAGATAGCTGTTACCATTTCAACTTTATGGATGGTGGGGAAAGCACATGGAAATTTGAGCTCAGAACAGTCAATGAACAGTTGTCAAGTTGTGAGGATGGGGCTGTGGACAGGACGAGAGTGCCTGCCCTCGTGTTTGTCTGTGGACACAGGCAGGAAGGGCAGAACAAGCACTTAAATCCAAGTTTCCCACTTTCTGGTCAATAGCTCTCAGTTTTGCCCTGTGGCTGAAACTAATATATTGTTTCAGCCACAGGGAAAATGCCATGTGTGATGTATGATCCTAACAATGGAATCTTTTATCTCTGAGTGTAGATAAAGACCAGCATTCCTCAATCTTACATCTGAGACTTTTAGTTTGGCTGAGCTGAAGATATGTTCCTATCCATATAAATATCAGCATCAATCTCCTCCCATACTTTATCTTCTCTTCACCCAACCCAGTATCTACATGAATCTGGACACACAGGAGAATTTTTGTAATTGGTGAAAGTGAGAGGGGTTTTAGTTGAGAGTGGTAGAATATGGAGGAGATATTATGGCAACTGTTTCCCTTCAAATTTCACAGATTGAATTTGAGATAGCATGATTACGGGTATTTGAAACTGATTTTCATAAGAAACATGGTATTTTTATTCTGGGCAAGGTATATTGGATAGAAGTTAACAAAACTACTCGGGATAGACTTGGTGAGACTCAATTGCAGTGTCATAGGAGTGGGAAAGCATGACGTTTGCCAGATTTGCACAGGGCCCTATGGACTCTCACGTGTTAAGGACTGGATGGTTTAGGAACATTGAGCAACTGCCCTTTTGGGATGGGCAGTGGCATTTTTATGATGTGTAGTGTTGGAAACAAGGTTTTTCCAAGTGGCTTTACACATCAGGGATGGGGAGTTAAGGTGAGAAGATGGAGACACAACCAGAACATGCCATTGTCTGGCTTGCTTGTGGGCCCTTGGATCCCACTTGTGGAAGCTGTTTAAAGAAATAAATGGAGGGCCGGGCGCGGTGGCTCACGCCTGTAATCCTAGCACTTTGGGAGGCCGAGGCGGGTGGATCACGAGGTCAAGAGATCGAGATCATCCTGGTCAACATGGTGAAACCCCATCTCTACTAAAAATACAAAAAATTAGCTGGGCGTGGTGGCGCGTGCCTGTAATCCCAGCTACTCAGGAGGCTGAGGCAGGAGAATTGCCTGAACCCAGGAGGCGGAGGTTGCAATGAGCCGAGATCGCGCCATTGCACTCCAGCCTGGGTAACGAGCGAAACTCTGTCACAAAAAAAAAAAAAAAAAAAAAAAAAAAAGAAATAAATGGAGCCTGTTTTCAGTGGCAGGGAAGGTGGTTATGAGGTCTTGTTACTGAGTACACTGGAGTTACAGAGCCAGCAGACATTCGGATTACACACTCTTAATAGCATGTACACTCTTCTCTGGAAAACAAAACCAAAAACAGCCAAATCAAACCTCTATTAATCCTTAAATCAGTACCCTTCTAAGAAAGAGATTGTTCTCTTTATGATAAAAATAGTTCCTGTACTATAGAATAAAATGCTTGAGATAGTTTTAGACAATGCTTCTCTCAAAAAATGTAGGAAACAATTTCAGAGCGATTTCTGAAATGCTTCTGTAGAAGGTGGTGTTTGTAAGAGAGTAGGGTTCATGCGAATCAACTCCAGCTTGTTTTGGGAACCCGGAAGGGTATTAAGGGAACATTTCACACATTCTCATCTGGCTTTATTCTTCAGTGCTTAATAATTAAAGATGATAGGTTTCCTTTGTTCTTTGCCTGGTGCATTAAATGTGGCCATGGTACTGCACAGCACAACATTGCACAGCATGGGGGTGAAATATTCGGTCAGATTGATGTGTGTTCTTGGCACATTCTCTCACTACTGTGGGTACTCACAGAGGTTACATCTTTTCTTCGGTGAGAAAAGCAGGCAGCAAGAAGGCTGTATTTCCCTTTTATGTGAACTGTTACTGCGGCCTTCCTTAATTTACATGTAGAAATTGAATATTTTATAGTAAACACCTACAACATAAGCTTCATAAATTATTGCACAAGCCTATTACCCCATAACTCAAAAAGAATCATCTATTTTCTTGTTCAAGGAGTATGACAAAATAGTTTTGCTACCAGAAGTGACAGAATTTTTCCTAACGGACTCACTATTCCCCAAAATGGCTTCATCATTTTTCAGCTTCTTATCTTGCCAGTTAATCTCATGCAGACCACAATAACTTTAAAAATAGCCAATCAGCTTTCTACATTAGAAAGCTTTCAAACTTGCATACACAGATGAGGGATTGCAGAGTGAGGTTGTCCTACAGAGTTAGGTGTGATTGGAACCTAAACCAAGTGACTTTGTAGAAAGGATAATGAGAAATTATTATGAATTGTGAAAAGCTTGGTGGTGGTATATTTTTCTAAATATAACTGTTTTTCCTGACATTATCAGAAGCTTCAAAAAAATAAAATGTTTATAATCTCTATTTCTTTTCTGGCCACTATTATTATTCTTTAGGCCATTTTGAGATTATTACTGAAAATGATTTTATTGTATAGGGAAGAGAGGTGATAAATAACAGTGGTCCACACTGGACCACTAAGAAAAAGAGCTGCTTATATCTGAGTTTGTGTTTTGATGCTATTCCTAACTTTGTGAATCTAAGTCAGTCATTTAATCTTTATAAATCTTCATTTCTTATTCATAAAATGGGAATAATAATATCTGTGTCATGAGGTTGTAAAGTACCTGACAACAGATTTATGTAGCCATTCAACACATATTAATTCCCTTCCTTCTTCTAAAACAAAGATTCTGTGAAGTTGTGATAGAAACCCATCCTTGGTTGAAGGAGTCTAACAATGATGTTTGGCAGAAGCTCCAAATCCCTCTTACTGTTCTCACCATATGGCATTGGGAATTCTCTATAAATCAAGCCCAAGACCATGGGGACTGTGTAATTTTCTTAGGCAAGTAAACTCTGCAGCCATCTCCCTGGACCGACATTCTGTTGACCTCAGTAGCTATGTGACCTTCAATGGGTCATGCAATCTTTCTGTGCCTCTGTTTCTTCATCTGGAAATCAGTATTTTAATAAAACCTACCTATAGGTTGTTGAAAAGATTAAATGAGTTAAGACTTGTAAAATGCTTATAACAGTGCTTCAGAGCGCATACAGTAAGTTCAATAAATGTTAGTTCTATTATCAATCTAACTTGTGTTTAAAATTCCTAATATTGCCATAATAATATGGATTACTTTTAATGTATGTGTGTTTTAGAGTATGCAAATATTGTCAGATAACTTATCTCATCTAAGGCTCCTCCAGACTCTGTGAAATAGTCGTTACCATTCCCCTTTTACAGATACGGAAACCGAAGTTCAGAAAGTTTCAGTACTATATGTCCCCCAATGGCCAATACAAAGCAAATAATGGAGCTGCCAGTTGGTTCAAATTTTTCTGATTTCAAATCCCACATACTCTTCTTGGTGTCACAAATGCAACCAAAATTTGGATTGGATTTTGGTATAGCAGATTGTGTATGAAAATCTTAAAACTCATTACTGAGAAAGAATGTTTTAAAAAGCCAGATGAAGGATTTTCCTGTTGGCCGTTTCTGTCAGTGTAGGAATAATTCTTCCCCAGAAGAAAGTCAGCCGCAGGTAGCCTCACCAGAGCGGCAGGTCCAGAGTGACACTTCTTTCTTTGTCTAGTGGCAGTGAACAGACTGGTTTGAGATATCAGATATGTAAAAGGCTCAAGAGACAAGTTTCAGATAGTGCCAGGAGATTTTCATGTACTTTAACAGAGCAAGTTAATCAAACCCATGGAATTAAACATTGTTGTTCATGATACTTAAATAATCGTGGTGAAGAAGAAGGGAGGAAAAATAGAGTTCAGAGCGGTTACCATAGGGAGCAGCAGATAAGATGGATACTTAGACTGACTGATTTTAAATAGGGCATCAAAAGTAGTTTGGATTCTTGGACAATGCAAAGATTTAAACCAGACAGAAAAGGAGCTAACCATAGATGCCGAGTTGGTCTTCATTGAAATTATGAACTTGTGTTTATTAAAACACATTGCTAAGAGTGTAAAAAGACAAGTCAATGGAGTGTGAGAAGATATTTGTGAGAATTTGCAAACAAGGTATTCATTTAAGTTATCCATTACTATAAAGATCAGTAAGAAAAAGGCGGAGAACCCAACAGGAAAGTAGGCAAAAGACATAAACAGGTATTTAATAAAAGAGGACTTCTGAAATTCTAGAAGCATAAGAAAAGGCACTAAACTGTATTAGCTATCAGGAAATGCAAACTGTAATGTGATACTACTGGGCACTGACCACACGGCTGCACTGCTGATGAGAGCTTAAATTTGTACAAATACATTGAAAAATTCTTTGGTAGTATCTATGAATTTGTCATATCTTATGATCTAGCAATTTCTCTCTGAGAGAGACCCTACTCTTCAGATAAATATGTATATTCATGACACTGAAAACATGTATATGAATATCCACAGCAGCACTATTTATAATAACCTCAGACTGAAAACATCTCGAATGCCCATGAATAGCAGATTAGATAAATGAATTGTGTTATACTCTTACAATGGAATATTAAACAGAAATTAGAATAAATGAACACACACAACAAAATGATTCTAATGAATATAATGTTGTGCTTAAAGAGACAGACATATAAGAGCACACATGGCAAAATTCCATAGAGATCAATGCAGGCAAAATTAACCTATGAGGATAGAATTGAGGACAATGGTTAACTTTGCTGGAGACAAAGGACTAGAAGGACACTCAAGGTCTTTCAGGATGCTGGTAATCATTTCTCTCCTGACCTGGCGTTAGTTACAATGGGAAAGTCACTTAGTGAAATGTTATCAGGCTGTTCACTTAGAAGTTGTGCACATTTCTGTTGTATGTTGTACTTCGCTATAGAATTCAAAAATGGATTGGTTGCAGTGAATCTTATATGTCAAATAATATCTTTTCTTTTCACCCTAGATAACAAACAGATTTCATCTGCTTCACTTTAGAAGAGTTCTGAAAGAAGCTAAATGCAGAAAGCACATTTTATTTAGAAAGGAAAAGGAGATCTAGACCCTTGGCAGTAAGAGTTTCTGTGGAACAGAAGGACAGTGGCCAGTTTGGACATGGGCCCAAGGCAGCTCTAGATGTATGGAAACACACAGATTTTTTTACTACTCAAAGCCAGCTGAAAGGCTCAGAAAAGTTGACTCTGGCAGGCTTAGCCATTTCTCAGCTCAACATTCAGCAACTGCCACTCGGCTTCCACCAGGAAGGTTCTGGCCAGATTTGTGCCATTTTCCAAATAGTGGGGCAGCTGTCCTGGCATCCTCCTCTTCATGTCTGGATGGTCTGAGAGACACCGTTCAAGTCAGTTTCTGCTGATCTTTCCAGATTGGTAGCTCTGAGTTGAACACATGTTGTACAGTGTTACCCACGGTTCAAGTGAGAAACCGTCACTCATGAGGGAAGTGCAGTGGGAGCCATTTAGGGCAGTCACTGTTGTGACACAGAGGGCATTTCTGTGTTCAGCCGCTTCCTGCTTCTTTGTCTTCTGCTTCATCCCCTTGTTATATTTAAGCTATTTTAAAAATCATTCTGCTAAAATGATGATTTTAATTATGTCATAGTCATATAGAGGGGACTTTTTGAGCATTTGGGACAACACTGTACTCTTCTTTCCTGTGACAAAGACAGCTCTGCACGGACTACATACAGTCCCCCACTGCCACCCCTGATGTGAGAAAAGAAAACTTGTGAGGACATGGGAGGGAAGTGAAAGATGGTGACTCACTTACTGTGTGTGACCCCAGTGTGGACCACTGATAGCACCTCTCTTCCCTATAAAATAAAATTATATTTAGTGGTAATCTTAAAATGGCATAAACAATAATAATGGTGGCCAGAAAAGAAATACAGACAAGAAACATTTTATTTTAGTGAAGCTTCTAATAATGCCAGGAAAAACAGTTCTATTTAGAAAAATATAATAACACCAATACATTGCAAACAATCCAATTTAGGCCACCATTAAAAATATTACATTTTATTTTCTTGGATGACTAATAATTAAAAACAAATTTCAAATTTAAAGATATTTAAATTCAATAAAATGTTTTATGTGTAAACTAAAATTTATAAAATTTATAAGTTTTGTAAAACAAGGTAGCATCTAGCACACTGTTTCACTGTTTTAAGTTTTAGATGTACATAAAACTCTAAGTGGTCATATAGAATGACAGAATTGAAATAGCTCAAATTCTATTTCTTTGTTGTCATAATTACTGTTCTATCATTTTCCATTTAGAATATATTTTAATGCAGGAAGATGTGGTTCTCTAAGGGTTAGAGAAATAAACTGCACCTGAAGTTATGTGAAACCTTCCTTTTGTAAACATATTCTCCAAAAGAACTTGTGTAGTTGAGTCTGTCTGTCCTAGGGAATGACTATATGATGAGAATTCTCTAAATTAACTTCCTTGTTGAATATAATGTTTATTAAAAGAAAAGTAATAGAAACATTCTAACCTGAAACATACATAGACAGTATTAAAACACAACAAATCAACAACAAAAAAATCCCAAAACAACCTGATTTAAAAATGGGTAAAATACTTGCATAGATATTTCTGCAAAGCAGATGTATGAATGGCTAATAAGCACATGAAAAGATGCCCAACATTAGTAATCATTAGGGAAATGCAAAGAAAATCACAATGAGATACCATGTCACATCCAATAGAATGGCTACCATCAAAACCAGAAAATAACAAATGTCAGCAGGATGTGGAGAAATTGGAACCCTTGTGTACCATTGGAGGGAATCTAAAATTGTGCAGACACTATGAAAAACCCCAGCATGATGGTTCCTCAAATGATAACAAATAGAATTATCATATGTCCAGCAATTCCACTTTTGGGTATATACCAAAAAAAATTGAAAGCCGTGTCTTGGAGAGAGAATTTCATACCTATGTTCATAACAGCATATTCACAATAGCTTAAAATAAGAAGCAACCCAAGTGTTCATCCACAGACGAATGAATAAACAGAATGTAGTATACACATACATAAAATATTATTCAGGCTTCAAAAGGAAGGAAATTCGAACACATGCTGTACCATGGGTGAACTTTGAGGACACTGTGATTAATGAAATAGTCCAGCAACAAAAACACAAATATCGTATATTTTCACTTATGAGGTGCCCACAGCAGTCAGATTCAAAGAGACAGAAAGTAGAATAATGGTTGTCAGGGCCTGAGAGAGGGAAGAATGAGGAGTTGTTGCTTCATGGATACAGAGTTTCAGTTTTGTAAAATGAATGAAAAAAGTTCTGGAAAAGTATTATGGCCATGGTTGTACAAAAATGTGGATGCACTTCATGGCACTGAAATATATACTTAAAAATGGTTAAGATGGTAAATTTTTATGTATTTAATACATTAAAAAAACTCAACAGAAAGCATAGCAATGATCTAGAATATAGATCTAAAACGATGTCATGTAGAAGACTATTTTGTAACTGATGTTGTTTAGAACTGTTGGGGCATGGTGATAATAGAGCAGACTGGCTCTCAGTCAGTTTTTAAAATTGTTTTAAAATTCCCTACAGCTCCAACCCTTGCTTTAGCACCACCACTAGTCAGGGCTGAGTGTCTCTCTGCCCAGTAAGGCTTACAACCATCATACCTGTAGCCTCTGGAAGAGAATATAAGAACAGGGCCTCATCAGAAAGAAAATAATTTACTATTACCTTGTCATGAACATTGGCTATATCCCGAAGGATGCTGTGATCTTTTACTCCATGGAGTCATTTTATGTGGATGTCCTGAAGTGCCAGCTCCCAGGCCTTCTGCCCTTTTCTTACTATAATCTCTGGGTGGTTCTGTCCTTGGCCACTTCCCCTAAGTATCAGCTGCATTCATTTTGGTGGTTGGAGAGACTTTGGTCTCTTAGAGTTGGTGATGCTTCTTCTGCCCCTTTCTTATGACATAATCTCTGTGGGAGTTCAGAACATGTCACTCCAAAGTGTGCCACTTTGGTATATTGATTATTTTGAATGGACTGAAATTAAAAACCAGGCAATGCAGGAAAAGGTTGTTGCCTCCTGTATTAGTCCATTCTCATGCCACTATAAAGAACTGCACAAGACTGGATAATTTCTAAAGGAAAGAGGTTTAATCGATTCACAGTTCTGCATGGCTAGGGAGGCCTCAGGAAACTTACAAATCATACCAGAAGGAAGCAAACAGGTCCTTCTTCACACGATGGCAGGAAGAAGAAGCACTGAGCAAAGGAAAAAAAGCTCCTTATAAAACCATCAGCTCTTATGAGAACTCACTTACTATCATGAAATCAGCAGCATGGGAGTAACTGCCCCCATGATTCAATTACCTCCCACTGAATCCCTCCCGCAGCACATGGGGATTATGGGAACTATAATTCAAGATGCGATTTGGATGGGGACACAAAGCCAGACTATATGGTTCTGCCCCTGGCCCCTCTCAAAACTCATGTTCTCACATTTCAAAACACAATCATACCTTCCCAGCAGTCCCCCAAGTCTTAAGTCATTCCAACATTAGCTCAAAAGTTCAAGTCCAAAGTGTCATTTTAGACAAGGCAGGCCCCTTCCACCTATGAGCCTGTAAAATCAAAAGCAACTTAATTACTTCCTAAATACAATGGGTGTACTTTCATTACAGGAATTGGGTAAATACACCCATTCCAAACGGGAGAAATTAGCCTAAACAAAGTGGCTACAGGCCCCATGCACATCCTAAATCCAGTAGGGCAGTCATTAAACTTTAAAGTTCCAAAATGATCTATTTTGACTCCATGTCTCGCATCCAGGTCACACTGATGCAAGAGATAGGCTCCCACAACCTTGGGCTGCTCCTCCTCATGGCTTTTCAGGGTATAGCCCCCCTCTCCCAACCAGACTGCTTTCATGGCTGGCATTGAGAATCTGTGGATTTTCCAGGTGCACAGTGCAAGCTCTCAGAGGATCTACCATTCTGGGGTCTGGAGGATGGTGGCCCTCTTCTCACAGCTCCACTAGGCAGTTCCCCAGTTACTCTGCATGGGGGCTCTGACCCCACATTTTCCTATCACACTGCCCTAGAAGAAGTTCTCCATGATGACTCTGCCCCTGCAGCAGGCTTCTACCTGGACATCCAGGTGTTTCTATACATCCTCTGAAATCTAGACAGAGGTTCCCAAAACTCAATTCTTATCTTCTCTGCACCCACTTGCCCAACACCATGTGGAAGTGGTGAGGGCTTGAGGCTTGCACCCTCTGAAGCCATGGTCTGAGCTGTACCTTGGCCCCTTTCAGCCATAGCTAGGGCAGCTGAGATGCAGGGCAGGCACCAAGTGCCTGGTCTGCACACAGCGGGGGGCCCTGGGCTCAGCCCACTTTTTTCTCCTAGGTAGAGACATTTTCCCTGTTGTCTTGGTGATTAACAGTTGTCTCCTTGTTACTTATGCAAATTTCTGCAGCTGGCTTGAATTTCTGCCCAGAAATGGGTTTTTCTTTTCTACCTCATAGGCTGCAAGTTTTCCAAACTCTATGTTTAGCTTTCTCTTGAAGACTTTGCTGTTCAGAAATTTTTTCCACCAGATCCCATAAAGTATCTCTCTCAAGTTCGAAGTTCCACAGATCTCTAGGGAAGGGTCAAAATGCCACCATTCTCTTTGCTAAAGGATAGCAAGATTCATGTATGCTCCAGTTTGCAACATGTTTCTCATCTCCATCTGAGACCACCTCAGCCTGGACTTCATTGTCCATATCACTATCAACATTTTGGTCAAAACTATTCAAGAAGTCTCTAGAAAGTTCCAAATTTTCTTACATCTTTCTGTCTTCTGAGCCCTCCAAGTCTCTAGGAGGTTTAAAATTTTCCTATATTTTCCTGTCTTCTTCTGAGTCCTTCAAACTATTCCAACCTCTGCCTGTTATCCAATTCCAAAGTGGCTTCCACGTTTTCAGGTGTTTTTATAGCAGCACCCTACTTGGTACCAATTTACTGTACTAGTCCATTCTCACGCTGCTATAAGGAACTGCCTGAGACTGGGTAACTTGTAAAGGAAAGAGGTTTAATTGAATCACAGCTCTGCATATCTGAGGAGGCCTCAGAAAACTTACAATCATGCCAGAAGGGGAAGTAAACATGACCTTTTTCACATGATGGCAGGAAGAAGAAGTGCCAAGCAAAGGGGGAAAAGCCCCTTTACAAAACATCAGATCTCATGAAAACTCACTATCACGAGAACAGCATGGGGGTAACTGCTCATATGATCCAGTTACCCTCCCACCATATCCCTCCCATGACACATGGGGATTATGGGAACTACAGTTCAAGATGAGATTTGGATGGGGACACAGCCAAACCATATCACCTCCTGCCAACTGCCTAAAGTATTTAATATAAATTTTCCCTTTTTAAAGGAAGCTTACATTTATAAAGAAAATTTCAGAGTAAAGATATTGTACCAGGAAGAGAGGTATTCCAAGACAAGTTTCATTACCTGAGAGACTCCTGTACATAAAAGGATAAGGCTCTCTCCCTCTCCTTACCATACTCTGTCTCCACCCCCACCCCCACAAATAAGCCCCAAACCCCTATTCCTCTCTGAGCTCAGGATAATATGTAAGTCTCAATCATCTGGCTCCTTCCTGGAGTCTCATATTTTTGTTGGACTCCTGCCTGTATGTATGTCACTAACATTTTCCCTAGTTAATCCATCTATGTCGATTTAATTTTTAGATGAGCCAGAGGACCTAAAAGAGTAGAAGGAAGCACTTTTATTTTTCACATTGTTTGTATGTTTGTGCTAACAAGGACTGTGACTCTTCACTCAGGCTTAAAAAGACATCCACCTACACAGAGAAGTAGGGGGCAGCATGGAGAAGGAGCAAAAGTTTGGGAACTAGGAGGAAAGGGAGGTTGTGCCATAAGTGGGTTTTAGGCTTTCATCCATGGTTAGGGCAGGTGGGAAGACATCCAAGTCCTTGCACTATTAAAAAGTAGGTCAGCATGAAAGTCCTGGCAGGGCCAGGCTTACAGGGACCTGCAGGAGGCAGAAGGAGCTGTTCAGCCTTCCATACGCAGCAGGGGGCCGAGTGTTCTGCCAGATTTTTGCATCCTCTTTGGACAGGACCAAAAAGGAATACAGCCAACAAGTGCATATTATCTGGGCTTTGTCGTGAAACTATAAGTAGAGGAGAATATTCCCCCAGGACAGTTGTCCAATCATGGTACCTCTATAACCTGCCTGCCTGCTCTTTCAAAGAGCATGAAACTGAAGTTCCGACAGGACTGCCCTGACAGTCTTTGTACTGAACCATCCCCTAGAGCTTCTCTGCATTTCTGATTTTGTCTTGATTCCATTCTTTTTTTGCTGGTGACCTGACTGTATTATCTCTCATGTCCATCCTTGCCTTGGTGTTTGGACCTTGGCATCCACCATGATAATCATATTGATTTGTCATCTTATCTTGCCACAGGCCTTTCCAGGTAAACACTCCATGCACTTTGGCCCAGGCTGGGATGTCTCAACTCACATTCAGTCTCCAGAGATGCAAGAGTTAAAACTGGACACCTTTCTTTTCTTCTCTGCCCAGAATTAAATCTACATTATTGGAAAGGTCTACACATTCATTCACTACAAAGGGTATTGAATGTGACCTTATACTGATTGCCAGTCCTTCTTTCTAACAGCTCTCTAGACGTGTTGAGCTGGTCTCAGGATTTGCCTTGGGTCTCCTCTTTCTCCTTCTCCTTGTTTCTTGTACTTTCTATACTCTTCCTTTTTCTTCCTTCAGGTCTTTTCTTTTTCAGAAAAGTTCTCACTCTGTCACCCAGGCTGGATTCCAGTGGCATGATCATAGCTCACTGCAAGCTCTAACTCCTAGGTTCAAGTCAGCCTCCCACCTCAGACTCCCCAGTAGCTGGTACAACTGGTGTGCACCACCATGCCCAGCTGGTTAAAATTTTTATTTTTTGAGTAGAGATGGGGTCCCACTATGTTGCCCAGGCTGGTCTCAAACTCCTGGGCTCAAGCGATCATTCCACTTTGGCCTTCCAAAGTGCTGGGATCACAAGCATGGACCACCATGTTTGGCCCCTTCTTCCAGTTTCTATACTTCCCTTTATGTTCCTTATTTCTTATTGCAGGATTTCTCTGATGGGATTGCCATTTTTCCTCCAGGCCCTATTCATTGCAGATAATTCTTGATCTTTGATTATATACTTACTTGAACTATAGTTTTAAGTATGAGGTTTTTATAATAAATTTCCATGTAAGGCTCTGCAGAATGCTGGCTGTTCTACCATCTCCGGCTGCAATCTGAATTCCCTGGTGTTTGGCATACTGAATGATCTCCGGGTGATCATGTTCCTCTGTGAGCTGTTGTAGGGACCTTGAAAAGTCACTTTGGTGGGAAGAGTCACCTGCTACTTGGAAACCACTGCCCTTATGGGCAGGCCCATGACTGCTCGAGTCCAGATGTGGGTCTCTTCCCAACAGTAGCAGCTCACAAGCATTGCTGTATGGTCACTTCTAGGCCAATGTGTACTTCTACTTGTAGAACACTTGTATTCTAAATTATTATATGTGAAATCCTGGTCCTAAGAGATGCTATAAAAATAAAAATGGTCCCAAGACAAAATAAAGTTTAGAAGACCTGAAAACCAAATTTCCATCAAGATTTCTAACATATATTAACACATTAAAAGCTCTGAGGAAACTTAAGGTAATAAATCTGCTTGAATTTGTTTAGCCTACTATCTCGCAGACTTAGTTGATCATAGATTATCTTTTTTTTTCCCTTGGAACCCCTATTAACTTCCTGCAGAAGTTACACTATTCATAACATTCTTTGAGAAATGCTATGTTATCTTATTATTACATTCATTTTACAGACAAATCAACAGGTCTCTGCCTAGTGGTACAGCAGAGGTCAGGTCAGAATGCTGTGGCCCTCTTCTCACTCCCCTGGGACTAAGACATAAGGCTTGGGATTTAAGAATGGCTAATGGGGAGGGATAGCATGGGGAGAAATGCCAGATATGGGTGAGGGGGAGGGAAGCAGCAAATCACACTGCCATGAATGCACCTATGCAACAACTTTGCATGTTTTTCACATGTACCCAAAACCTAAAATGCAATTAAAAAAAAAAAAAAAAAAGAATGGCTAATGAAAAGGAGAAAGAAGATTAAGGCACACATGCAAACACACCTGCAATAGTAATTCAGATAAAAACAACCCCATTGTTTATGACATCGTATGAGTGTCAAAGTGAAGGAAACATTTTATTTCTCATTCACTTTGCCTGCCAGCTGCTGCAGGTCAGGTCTTATGACTTTGTTCTGATTTCTTCTCTGGGATCCAGACAAGTCATTCTCATCATAAAGGGCAAATAGCAAAAGGCTGCTGGAAATTCTCTGAATGATTTGCCTGTCACAACACACATCACTTCAGGTCACATTTCATTGGTCAAAGCATATCACATGAGCACACTCATTTCTGGTATTGATTTTGTATTTGTCTGCTTTGCAACAAGCTGTGGTAACAAGCAACCTTCCAAATCTCACTCATGCTCCACAGTGGTTACCATGAGCTGGATGCTGTGCACTTTTTCCATACCTCATCTTATTGTTGTGCTACATGCTGAAGGAGCAGCCATTCCCATGGCCTTCACATGGCAGACAGGCATACCATTCTCATGGAAGTGGGAAAAGAACAAGATGGTTGAGAGAAACTCTTGGTACCTCTTGGCCAAAGTACCTGAGTTGGCCAAGCCTAGCAACAATAGGGAAGGGATGTTATGCTTCCACAGTGAGGGGGCCCTGCCAATTATATGACAATAGGTGGAGATGCACAATACTCTTACAAGACAGAGGGAGACAGTAATTAGTTGGGGGTATTTTCACTTAAAAGTAGCAGAATATCAAACTAACAATGCCTTAAACTGGTAGGGGTTTATTTTTTTCATAAAGTATAAAAGAAAGCCTGGAGGCAAATGGTCACTAGCATTAGTTTATTAATTGTAGTTTCTCAACAATGCCATCAAGACTCATTTTTTTAATTCCCACTCTCTTTCTTACTTGTTGCTTTTTTTTTTTTTTTTGTTCTAAGACAGTGTCTCACTCTGTCACCCAGACTGGAGTTCAGTGGAACAATCATAGCTCACTGCATCCTCAAACTCCAGGGTCAGGTGATCCTCCCACCTCAACCTTGGGAGTAGCTGGGACTACAGGCAGACATCACCATGCCTGGGTAATTGTGTATTTTTTGTAAAGATGGGGTTTTGCCATGTTGTCCAATCTGGTCTCAAACTCTTGGGCTCAAGTGATCTGCCTGCCTCGGCCTCCCAAAGTGCTGGGATTACTGGTTGAGCCACTGCACCTGTCTTCCTCCCCTGCACCCAGTCTTTTGATTACACTATCCTCAGTGTGATAGTCATTAACATCTATGCACATTGCCTCTGTATCAAAAGAAGGCTACACAGCTCTAAGAATCACATGCATATTGAAGAGAGGAATAAAGAAAAGGGATAGTGCCATTTCATTAATTTATTGTATCAAAAATTCAAACACCTTTCTACAAGCCTTCCCATGCACCACACGGAAGACGTTTACTTTCATCTCGTTGTGTGGCATATGGTTCTCCTGCATTGCAAGAGAGGTTAGAAAGGAGGATAAGAAAGATTCTAGTGAAGATAGGCAAAGGAGAATGGAGCCTGAATGTCAGTGGGTAACCCACCAATATTGCCTTTCACAGAAAATTATTAAAAAGAGTAGATGTTTGAATTTGAGCTTCCTTTTTCATTGTTTACAACTAGGAACAAAAGGCAAATTTACATCCTCTGTTGGTTCAGTTGATTAGCTTTTCATTTGTTATGCACATAATTTCTTTAGTAATGCTATTAAATCCCTCAAATAATATAGTTCCATAGAATTTATGTAGGCATATTTTGCTATTAAGATTGTTGTTGCTACATATGTAATTTACATCTCCCCTAAGAGAGAAAAATGATATCCAGTTACGAAATTCATTGCTTGATAGACTTTAGGAGTGAAAGAAACCTGTTCTATCATTTGACTTGCTTATATTTGTAAATGCTTTGTAATTCTTTCAAAAGGAGTCTTTTGTGTAACTAAAACAGAAATAATTGTGTTGCCCAGGGTGTTACATAGATGTCAGGACTCATTTCCAATGGCATGGCAGAAACACATTCTTGTTTCTTGAGAGGGATGTGTTATAAATGTCTCTCCCCTGTTAAAACTGTGAACTGCTAACAGGAGTCTGACTGATTTGTGATAGTAGAATATTTTAGAAAAGTCTAATGAAGAAAATGTTTCTTTTACAACTTGGTCTTGATTTTCTATGAATTCAGAAAGGAGATAACTATGAATTTTGGAAGGCATAGAAGATAGGGACATGTTGTCCACCTTCTCCTGGTGCCGTCTCCCTGCTCTTGAAATCACACAAGCCACTGCCTATGATTGGTCATTAACACTGGAAGGGCCTTGACTGTATTTAGAGGAGGAGCTACTGAACATCTGGGAGGAGGTCAGACAAGGGGAGTGTACTGGTTTCCTAGGGCTGCTATGACAAGGGACTACAGGCCAGGTGGCTTTCAACAACAGGAATTTAGCTCCTCACAGCTCCAGAGGCTGGAAGTTCAAGGATCAGCGGGGTTTCTCCTGTGGCCTCTCTCCTTGGCTTGTAGATGGCTGTCTTCTCCCTGTGTCTTCACATGGTCTTCCTTCCCTGCATGCCTGTCTGTGTTCCAGTCTCTTCTTCTTATAAGGACACTAGTCACATTGGATTAGGGCCTCAAAACCTCATTTTACCTAATGAACTCTTTAAAGGCACTGTCTCCAAATACAGCCATACTCTGAGGTACTGGGGTTAGAACTTGAACATTTCCGTTTCGAAGGGACACAATTCAGTCTGTAACAGAGAGGTATACATCAGTACATATTAGGAGGTGTTCATTTCGCCAATCACTGATATCCTATTTCCAAAATGTTACTTACTTCTGTGTCGCTATTGCCCAGTGAGTTTCCTTTTTCTGCTCTTGCTTTTGGGTCTGTTCCTACTTCACCTTTGCTGACAAACATGTATCACAGATAGTGGTAATGGTGACTGTTAACCCAAAATCTCTCTCTCTCACTGGCATGTGCACATGCGCACGCATGCGTGCACACACACACACACACACACACACACACACTGCATTTGCTGACTTGTACATCTCTATTCTGACTGTTGGCATCAGGTACCCAAGGCCAGGAGTACCTCCTATAAGCCTCCTATCAGCTGGATTTAATGGGTGAGTTCTAATTATTCAGTCTGGCTGATGCCAGTTATTTAAATGAAGGGAAGAAGAGTCATACAGTTTCACAAGAGTCATTTGGGATTTTGTTGATGTATTTATTTATTTTTTATGATTGCATACTCAAAAGCAAGCAAACTACGTCTAATTTAATTTTCTTAGTGTCAACATTTTTTGAACTTGGATAGAAAATTCTTACTAAAAGGCTAGCATGAAACCAAATGCACAGAACTTTGTGATTTTTAAATATAACAAAATCTGTATCTACTTCTCTAAGGAATAGGAAATCCAAGTGCTTGAAGTAGCCACTGGACAAGTATCGACCCGCAGTTCATGACAGTCTTTTCTGTGCTTCGCCACCATCACATTGGTTTGTGTACCTTTACTGAAGCAAAAATTAGGTGCCCAGAAAGCTCTCCAGCAGAGGAAGTTCAAATTCTGTTTTGTTTGACAGAGGTGCCCTTGAGAGTCTCCAGGCTCGGATTATTTACATAGGGAGATGGAAGAGTCTAGAAGGTAGCAATCGCAAATCTTAAGGACAGCAGCCGGTTTCACTCTGCTGACATAACTGTTGTCTCCCCCTGAGGAGTGGGATCACCCAGAGAGTTGTGAGAATCTCTGGCTGTTCTCATGCAGAAGCAAAAAACCCCTTTGCATCAGAAAAATCCAACTGCTGCCTAATTCTGTGCTAAACTGGCATTCTATATTGTTTATTTTTGCACTGCAGGAGCAGGTGCTGTAGCTCTTGAGCCTGGTTGCTTGTCACCCAGCAGCATCTTGGGGCAGCGGCATGCAGATGTATGTCAGGTGGACATGGCATCCTTGAGAGCAACGTGAACAAAGACAGGTTTTGGCTTGTTCTTCAACTGGTCTTTTATTTGTCTGCTATGATCATCACTGCTGCTGTAACCCGAATAGGTTGTTACATTAAATGTGAGCTCTTCCAGTGCCTGGAAACAGTTGATAGATTTATGTGAATTTGAAATGCTACTTTTACAGTCAAATATACAGGGCTCTGAAGTGCAGGCACATCAAGCTGTGAAGAGCTGTAATGACCTGAAGGTCTTACTAACCATCGAAGCGAAACTACCAGAGGCAGCCCTTTATTTTATCAATTTCTGGTATACTGCCAGTGTTTTGAGAGACAGGCAAAAGTTGGCCATAATTTCATGGCCAGGCTTAAGATGTTTAGAGTGTTATTTAAAGGAATGGGTTCCCAGGCTGGGGAGAGAAGAGCTAGAGTAGATTGTGTGGAGGTTTGCCCACTGTCTAGCTGGATAACTTGTCATGGGTGAAAGGGAGTGGGGTTATAAATTGACCCGAAAGTAGATGAGCAAGAATATCCTTCCCTGAGGGAGCTGGTCACCTATTAACAACAACAGAAACATAGTAAAGTTTGAGGGTTTTAAGTATTGAAACCCACAGATTTCTAAAGAAAGGGTTTATGTAATAAAGCACAGGCTTATACTTGGACATTAAAATTAGTTCTATGACAAGGCAAAAAACTCAAACTCATTAGGTAAAGTGGCTTTGATTTTTAACTCTAGGAAACACACAAATTCATCTGTTGATTTTTCTTCTGGAAGTAAAGATTTCAAAAAATTTAAACAGGTTTATTCTGAAAAGGATCAACATATGGAAAAAAAATTCTCAACCCTAATTTTACAAAAAACAAATAAAAACAAAAACGTTTGGCTGAACATTTGTGCCTACTCTCTATATAGGAAGAGAACACAATATTGAATTAAGTCATAATAAAGGGAGTCTGGGAGAGCTGTGTTAGCGTAGAACAAATATTTTTTTTTATGTTTATTTTAATGCAGGGCAAGAACTTAAAAATTCTAATAATAACACAACTTCTGAATCTTTGAATGGATTCTGAGTTTTAATCATTTCACCGTCATCTTCTAATGATAACAGTGAAAAAATTTCATAGCATATGATTGCAGTGAACAGTTTTGATACTAGTCATGAAGAAAGAAGAGTTGGCATTTGGCTATGGATGTTGGTAGGGTAAGCTTGTCCTTGCCCGGACAGCAGCATGACAGGCACAGCAGGGGCACTGTAGAGTGAGCAAACTGATCGTTCTTTCAAGAAGAGTTTAATAATGTCAAGCTGTCATTCTACTGATTGGTTTACCTACCAAAGTGTAGTCTGTATCTTACTACAAGAAAGTATGACATTAGTCATACAAGAGAGTATGACATTTCAAAAGTAAGCTACATAGATTTATATTCTTTCCTTAAAAATATATCAGTAAAACTTTGGTATTCTAGGTTTTAAAAATGGCCTCCCAGGATTAGCTAGCTGCCAATTATAAGTATACCTCTAGAAAGCCAAAGTATACCAACTAAATCTTTGTAAAGACCTGCCAAATAAAATAGTTTTAGTTTCAGCATAATTGGTGCTAATCTACTTCTTTGGAAAAGAGCTTTCCAAAAAATTTAACTACTTCTAACTACAACGACCAGAGTAACTAAACAAACAAAAATTATCACTACAAGGCAACTAATAATATACTTACTTGCCAAAACAAGGGAATATTAATTCAATTATTTTAGTCATTATACCTTTTTCGTTTTTAACCTAAAAGCTTACTTTTTAAGCTTATAGATAGATCGTTTAAAGCTGAGTTTGTATAACTCATTCAAATTGGACAGCTGACTTCCTTAAAGAAGGGTGGCTGAAGTCCTGAAAACACAGTCAATTTGCAGTGGCCGAGTGTCACTTAAATGGAACTATGAAGTCATCAGAGAATAAATAAATTGGAAACACCGTGAGCCTCGTGCCTGCGTCTGCAGCTTTCCTTCCGCTTCCCTCATCTTCAAGGCTGACTTCTTCTCTTCTGCTTTAAATCCCAACCCTTCCACTTGCTATGAGTTCTTGCTGTATCAGTTACTCACGCTCTTCATTTACAACGCCTTTTCTCTTCTGGCTCTTCATAGTCTAGAGACACAAGAGATTTCTTGTACCACAAAAAAGTCTCTTCCTTAATTCTGTGCCTGCTCATGTCTCTCCCTCCTTTCATAACTAGGCTGCAAGAAAGCATGGTCTGATCAGCCTTTCCTTTCCCTCCTCACCCCTGCCATACGACTCTGTGGCCAGGTTTCCCCTCCCTTCTTCCTTGACTCGATTCTGGAAAACATTGCCAGGAAATGACTTCCTAACATCCAAGCCTAAGCACTGCTTTTTTAAACTCTCATTTAACCCAATCTCTTGGGAGCATTTTGTAGATAATTTTTTTAAAACTCTTTTCACTCTTGGTTTCTAAGAAACCATTATTCCCATTCCCTTTTTTTCTGATTGCTCTTTCTCTGCCTTCTCTAATGGCTGCTTTCCTTTAAAGAATAATCTGCATTCCCCATGGTTCTCTCTCTGGCCCTATTGGCTTCTCACCTGCAATATCTCTGTGGTGGATTTTGCTGTGGTCTTTATAGTGATGACTTTATAACCTCCTTAGCACTAGCAAGGTGTATCCATCTGCTTAGCAGATACTTCCAGCTGGATGCTCCCCAGACATGCAAGTTTGTATGTCCAGACTGAATCACTTTGGTTAGCCTCTCAAGCTGCAACTCTGCCTAGGCTTCCTGCCTTGTTTTGTGGTCAGCAAAAGTCTCCTCAGTGAGAAACCCAGTAAGTCCCTCGCCTTCATTTACAACACCTGAAAAGCAAGCAAGTGATGCGGAAAGACACTGAGAGTTTTGAAGCGGAACTTTGGCAATGTAAGCCTTCAGATCATGACAGCTGATTTCACTCTTTAAGCTCTCACACCTTGGGGAGAGGCTTGCTTGGCTCACATTAGAATTAAGGGAGTGTAATTTGGAAACAAGGCCATTTCCTGGAGCTCTCTGCTTCAGAAGCACGCCCAGATTATGTGTACATGGATTAATGGAAATGGGAGACTTGGCAGTCTGGAAACGTGGTCTTTTTGCATAGAGCTTAAAGTATCTGATATTTGCCAAGACTGTCTGGATTGTGTTGAGTTGAAAATTAAGATATTTTTTAAAACTATAGACAATAAAAATAATCATCTCTGGCGGGCACAGTGGCTAATGTCTGTAATCCCAGCACTTTGGGAGGCCAAGGCGGGTGGATCACCTGAGGTCAGGCGTTTGAGACCAGTCTGGCCAACATGGCAAAACCCTGTCTCTACTAAAAATACAAAAATTAGCTGGGTGTGGTGGGGCACACCTGTAATCCCAGCTTCTTGGGAGGCTGAGGCAGGAGAATCGCTTGAACCTGGGAGTCGGAGGTTGCAGTGAGCTGAGTCATGCCACTGCACTCTAACCTGGATAACAGAGAAAGGCTGTCTCAAAAAAAAATCATCCCTAGGTTATACATGATATTTACAAATTACTAAGTTTCTTAATCCAGGATGAAGATAACGAAAAAAAGGTATATGATATTAAATGTGCAAAAAAAAAATTGCCTTGAAATACCCTATTTTCAAAATTACTGATATATGATTGAATTTTCCTTGCTAAATGTGTTAATAACATGACAATATTTTTAAAAATGTGTTATTGAGAACAAATAACTGCTATAAAATACAGCATTTAACCACAGGAGAACATGAACTTGGTCCATTTTATCCATGCTAGGAGTAGCTCCTGGAACTACCACCTGCTGAATAAAAAGGTAGTTGTCAAGGTTAGACTCCAATTATATCTTCATATTCATATGATTCATTTTGAATGTGATTGCATATTTGTTATATTCCCCCGATACCGCTTATAAGAAGCAGTAAAGAATCTTAATAAACAAAAACTATAAGTTATTCTAAATTTGAAGAAGGACCGCAATTCCTTTATTTCCATGTCCTGGTTTTATCATGGTCATTGATGTATAGGTAAAATATCCAAATATTGCATTAATTTCATAGTTTAGATTACATGAACATAGGACTTAATTTTCATTTAACAAAATGAAAACCATTTAGCATGTATAATTTATTGTCATACAGACAACACATCTTCTGCTTCCAACCTTGCTGATGATTATTGAAGCTTAGGACTATAAAACTGACAAATATAAAACAGCACGATTATCACTTGGATTGTTCACTAAGATTCAAAGGAAGATAAATAGGAAACAATACCTATTCAAAGCCATCTGGAATAACTTTATATATTCTTTCAGGAATGAGACTTACATAAAAAAGGAATAGTTTTAAAAATGATACAGACATAGGGAAGTCATCATATGGATGACCGTCAAGAACTATTCAGATCCACTCAGATTTGGCTGTGACAGAAAGCTGTTAGATTAGCTTGACTTACATTTGCCTTTGGAAAGACATGTTTGGAGAGAGCAGCTCTGAACTTGCTTATATCAGCATTTACTAACTGCTGCCACTGTTCCTAATAACACTTTTTATTAATAGCTTGCCAACATCTGCACTAGGGGATAATTAGAGGATCATCAGATTCCAAGTGGAGACAGACATCTGATTTCACTTTAAATATGTTGACTGATTACACGACCATAATTTGGGTCTGCTGTAGTCTTTTAAAAGAGCGCCGTTGTTCTTGTGATGGACTAAATGTTCGTGGGCCTCCCGAATTTACATGTTGAAATCTTAATTATCCAATGTGATGGCATGAGGAGGTAGGGCCTTTAGGAGATGATTAGGTCATGAAAGTAGAGCTCTTAGGAATGGGATCAATGCCCTTATGGAAGGGACCCCATAACACTCTCTTGTCCTCTTTGCACCAAGTGAACACAAAGTGAGAAGCCAGCAATCTTCACCTCAGGGAAGGGGCCTCACCATAACCTGACCATGCTGGCATCCTGATCTCAGACTTCTAGCCTCCAGGACTGTGAGAAATATATTTTTGTAATAAGCCACCCAGTCTATAGTACTTTGTTATACCAGCTTAAACAGACTAAGAGAATTCTTACACAAGAAAGAGACAAGAACAGAAAATGATGTGATAGGATAAAATCTGTCTAAATCAAAATTTTCTGTAAACTCTGTATTCCTTAGAATTTACTGGTGCTTATTTTTATTTGGAACCATGATGCCATATACAGGTTGAGCATTTCAACCTGAAAATCTGGAATCTGAAATTCAAAATCCTCCAAAATTCAAAGCTTTTGAGTGCTGACACCAAGAAAATGCTCATTGGGATATTTTGAATTCATATGTTTGTATTCGAGATGCTCAACCAGTATTTGGATGTTCTTTACATTCCAAGCTTTCAGTGGAAGGAAACTTCCTATTTAGAAAGTGCTTCAATGAGATAAGGAAGAAATTATAAAACAAAATTATTGGCTTCATAAAATAAACTAAATAATTCATTTTTCAAGTTTATCCCCAACTAGAATAAGGCCAAGTAGGCAACTAATATTCATTAGAATCTGACTAAGGAATAAACACTGGGCTAGATGCTAGGGTTATAAAGATGAATTAGACCTGTTCTGTGTCCTCAAGACAGTGTAGGGGATAGATAGACAAATACGCCAGAAGATGCAATACTCGGCGTGGTGTGATGACTTCGGAAAGTCTCCCTTCTCTTGCCTTCTCTCTTTTCTGTCCTAAGTCCCCTACCACATGTGCCCAGAAAATACCATTGTCTATCCTATTAATTAAATCCACTCAGTCACTCAACACATATTCCTTGAATGCCTCCTATTTGTCCAACTCTATTCTATGTGCAAAGGATGCAGCAATGAAGGAAACGTGTATCCCATCGTCATGGAGTTAGATTCTCATAGGAGGCTGATAATACATTGATAGCATAT
The DNA here is from genome assembly GCF_030222135.1 of Aotus nancymaae. NCBI lineage: Eukaryota > Metazoa > Chordata > Mammalia > Primates > Aotidae > Aotus > Aotus nancymaae. The sequence goes on along the minus strand of NW_026988450.1, from coordinate 9,248,458 downwards.
TGGATAGTGATAAATGCAATAAAAGAAATCAAGCTGATTAAGAATGATAGGAGGGTTAGAGAGGTTGTTGGGAAAGTTCTTCTGAATAACCTGACATTCATATAGAGAACTTGCAGCCTAAAGACTGGGCTCCAAAACCTGCCAGGTACTTAGTGGAATGGAGTGAGTCCTACTTGTCTCTGCATCTGCATCCCTGAGATTCAGCGGGGTTTGAAACAAAGAAATTGCTCATTAACTATGTGTTGGGTAAATGGGTTTCAGAATGAAAAACTCACTGTCATAACTTGGACATGGGTAGTGGCAATGGGGTGGGCTGGAGAGTAAGGATCTTGACAGTTGGAGACACACAGGCTCTAGGAGTGAGGTCAGAGGTCCATGTCAGCCTGAGACTCAGTTCTGGAAACCATCAGCACTGGGCATTCATCAGGTAGGCAGCAGGGTGTAGGGGGTGTAGCTGGATATCAGTAACTTTAGTGAAGGTTGCCTCATAAGGCTGAGTAGGTTGTGCACTGGAAAACCCTAGGAAAACACCACAAAGTCAGTGTGCATGTGTGCTATAGAAATCTTTTGGCAGATGGCAGTAAAACATCCTGCTGTGACATTCCATTAAGTGTCTTGGCAATGGCTGCCTGGCGGATGCTAAAATGCATTCACAGGGCTTCAAAGGCACCACAGAGGAGACTGAGTGCCAGTGGCCAGTCCTTTCAGGATTGCCTTCAGGTTCAGCTTTATGCTTAAACCTGGACTATTTGTCATGACGTCTCCTTCCAACTTTGTTATTTTGCAAAGTTGGAATTGTTACGGGAAATGTGGCTTTCTGTGAGGACTGGCCCCCTGCCTGATTTTTCAGACTGCCTGGCACAACAATTCACAGCTGGACCCCTGGTGGCCTCACCTGTGATTTCCAGCGTACCTTTTCCTATCCCTGAGCTCATTTGGCTTATGACAATTAGGGATCGGCAACCTCTATCTTCTCTTCCACTTCAGTGCTTGTCCATTCAAAAGCTGTCCATTAAACAGAACTGAATGGGTTGGCCTAGGACTGGTCACTGGGCTCCTAAATTTGCCACCTGAGTTTCTCTGCTTACACTGTGAGCCCCTGCCTCCAGGAATGTTGGATGGCAGCTGGTACCTGCCATCCCCACTCTGCTCTCCACGAGCTGACTTTAAACATAAAGCAGGCAGCATTTTTCCTAAGTCTATTAATTACTTAGCTCATATAGTGGTATTTTCTGGGATTACAGCTCTATCCTGAACCCAGTTTCTGCAAGCAGAGTCATGCAAGTTTAGTCTTGGGAGCCTCGGGTCCTGTCCCATTTCTAGCCTGGGGTGCAGGCCCTGATACTCATGGACAGGTTTGTTTCCTTGGTGCCTGGGTCACTGCAGGCACAGAGGAGTCTTTGTGTTAATTAGAAAACAGCACTATGAAGAAATACACACATTTATCTATATATATTTACATATGAAATATATTGTAAAAATATATATGTAAAGATATATATTTTGATGTATGATATGTATGTTTTCTAGTTTCTTTAGTGAGGATGTAAATAATATGAAAATGTATTAAATAAGTGTTTGCAAAACTAAGGTCATATTAAATATGCTATTTTTGAACTTTTAATTAACATTGGCTTAGGATTTCTTTTGCCATTAAATATTTGTTGACAATGCACTTTTAATATGGGTGTATAAGATCCTATCATGTGAAGAATATACCACAATTTATTTAGCCCATTCCTAATTGTTGGCCATTTGAGTTTTAAGTTTTTGCTATTATAAATAACGCTAGGGCTTTGTGAACCTTTGATTGCATTTTTGACATTTTCATCATGGGATTATTATTAATAATCAGCCTTCAACCCTGATCAGCCTTTGAAAACAGCGATGTTCTCTTTGGTCCTCTAGTCAGAGGTTTTCTTCACTGTATTGTGCAAATTAATTTCACATTTACGTTTGACTGGGTTTAGATTTCTATTTCTTTATCAGCGTTAATGGAGTAAATCATTCAAGAACAACCAAGTATGCGCGTTATCCTTTCTTGCTAATTGATACTAACCAAGCTGTCTCACACATACAAAAATGTCCCTTCAGGGACTGGCTCAGAGAGGGAGTGGGGTCATTAGAAAAGCACATAGTTGGGAAAGTCTGAGGGGGACATTGTGGTCCCAGTGAGTGATTGGTGTATCCTGTGCTGTCTCCCAAGAGCTAGTGCTATCCCTATTCCCAGTCTTCAAGATTGAGAGTCTAAAAGAACTTAACTGTAACGTCGTCACTGAATCCTGCTGGAAACTCAGTAGAGTGGGTAGGTGCTTTTTATGGGTAAAATTGTGCCTTCCTCCCAAAAAGATCCATTTAAGTCCTAACCTGTAGTAATTCAGAATGTGACTTTACATGGAGAAAGGGTCTTTACAGAGGTAATCATATTAAAATGAGGACATTAGGGCAGACTTTAATACATATAACTGGTGTCCTTATAAAAAGGAGAAATTTGGTCTTGGGAAAGATATTCCATTTTATTGTCTGTCTTCCCAAAGAGAGGGCTGTGTGAAGAGACATAGGGAGATGACGGCTATGTGAAGACTGAAGTGATGCCGCCACAAGCCAAGAAATGTCTGGGGCTACTAGAAGCTGGAAAAAACAAGGAAGGATCTCTCCTCTACAGACTTCAGAGGGTGCAGAGCCTGTTGATACCTAGATTTTAGACTTCCAGCATCCAGAACTGTGAGTAAATACATTTCTTTTTTTCTCAGTCACTTAGTTCTTGATACTTGGTTGTGGCAACTCTAGGCAACTAATACACTACTTCTATGCTATGACCAGTGACGACACCAGTACTTGACCAGGGAGTTTTAGACTGTAGTACTTATAACAGTGTAGCTGCTGATATGTTGTGTATCCTTCCATCCATCCATTTATTTCTTCAAGTGACAAATGCTTATTTAGTATCAACTGGCTTCCTCATATCTCAATTTCTAATGAACTAGTGCCATAAACACCATTTGACTATTTGGCTCAGTCATAGTACCAAATTTCAGGGATTTTTTTTTCCTCTTTGCCTGTAACTTAGTGGCCAAATAAAAGATTTTTACAAGGAAGCTATACCTATGTCAGCCCTCTTTCTCCCACTGCCTGGCCATTCTACATGTAATTTGATGATACATGATCCTTCATTGCCTGGTGTTCTGCCTGTTTATCCCATCTTAACTCAGTGATGTTAGAGCCAACTCAAGTTGATCAGTTCAATATACTTCCATCCACAGTAGACAAGTCTTTACTTTATTACCCCCTTTATTACCTTTTATTTGACAGGAGAAATATGTCTACTCATTGTATATAGAGCCCTGTAGTTAAGCAAATACATCACTTTCTTTATGCAGAAACATTTTATTTCTTGATAGTAGTAACCAGAATCTCTCCTATAATCTGCTAAGGTTTAGCATGGAAATGAGCACACAATACTAGTTTAATACATATTTGACAATAAACAATCTATGATTTCTGTGTTCCTGTTTGTTTCAGACAGAATGGGGCTGAGTTTCTTGCTTAAGCTGGTATCTTTCCAAACCTTCGTTTTGTCCCCTGAAATGTGTCACTGTACCTGGGGATTTTGGTTAGTATTTATTGGCAGCATCATTGGAAATCATGGTGGCCGTGGAGAATCATCAAATGTCTGATTCACTGATTCTGGTGCAGCCTAGCTGGTTAAGAGAAAGCCTTGACCTCCAGTTCCCAACTCTCATGCTATGAGCTGTGTGACTTGGGGAAAGTAATTAATTCTGCCAAACCCTGATGTGTTCTCTGTAAAACAGGAATAATATAATAATACTTACCTCAGTAAATCATGCCTACTCAATGAAATAATGGGTTTAGACTAAGAAGCATGGTAACTGGCCTCATAGTGAGTGCTTGATATTACAGCACCCTATTATTACTTAGTAGAGCCCAGCGTTGTATTTCCAGGTGTTGTCTGGTGACTAAGAGACCATCATTCATTGCAGGTCCTTCAGGGTAGTCACATACCAATAGAGTGTTCTGGCAGCCGTTGGGCTGGGCTGTGTGCAGATTTGGAGCTGCAGGCTCACCTCATGGCCTCTAAAAAATTCAAAATTCCAGGGGCTTTTGCATTTTAACCCTTAGCCTTTAATTTAGTTTAGCATGTTTCTTTTATCTACCTCTCCTACCTCAGCTTCTGGGCAGTTGGCAAAAGGTAATAAGACAAAATCAGATGCTGCTAGGGCCTGGTTTCAGTCCCTGTTTATTTTCCTCCACCAACATTTACATCTTATATTAATTTTTATTTTCATAAAATTCTCCGGCCAGTTATATTAGAACATTGCATGTAGACATCATCTTCAATAGAATGAAACAGTTTCAATAACTGTCTTAAGAGCAATACTTTCAACTTTAGGTCTGTGAAAAAGGCAAGAGCAGTGTTCTACATTTACCTCATTTTGCTAAGTCACTTATAGAGGTTATTTCTTTAGCCCTGGAGATTTATAGAGGGTAACTTTATGAGTAACAGAAAAATAGTCCCAAGGCAGAAAAACCTTATGTAACCATGGTAAACACCAAAATAGCACATAAGTTACTGAATAGAAAGACACTGTAATGTGAAGTGGTTTATTATGTCACACAGCATCACATTTTCAATGGGCTTTATAGTAAAGAGAGCAAGAGAAATAGTTTTCAATTAAATTATGAACATAAAATCTACCTCAATCGTGCTAATAGAAAACTCTAATGTTGATCCTGGCATAACTTCTAAATTTTTAAACATTTATGCTTTTCATTAGTCATAATCACTGTTAACACTTGAGCATTATCCATAAAAGTAGGCTTACTTGCAGATGCCAAAAGCTAAAGCGAGAGCAGTCGAAGAGTCTAAATGTAATACAATGTCAGGCAGAAATATGAGGCCATAGAAACATTCATTTCTTGTAGGCTTGCAGCTCTCAGGAGCTATTGGTGGCCTATTCTATGTATTCACGTAGCTTCATTTATTAGTATAATCTTATAATATGATCTGGGGCATTTCTGTAAATAGTTTCATTTATTACAATGCCTTCTAATGTGGGAGAATTTCTGTGATACTAAATAGTCCTGCAAATGGTTTTAAACCTGCTATTATGTTCCTAAGATTTCTGACCTCTATTTCCCTCAACAAATCTTTCAAACCTCTCAATATAAGTGGCTGTGGAGCTTGGAAGATGGGAAATGTAAAGATGCCAGTCATATAGGGCAAGCAGTGGAACTCTTCTCTAATGTGCTTCAGACTGACTGGAATGAAAGAACACTGCAGACTTTTCTTCAGGCTAGCTGTAAGTGGAGGTGAGCTGGGTGAAGCATTCATGAAGTGAATAATCCAACCTTCAGAGGGTAAAAGGAGATGTTAAAACTATTGTTTTCTGACCTATGCCAAGACTTTATTCCAGAGGTGAAATGCCTGTGAGGTTATGGAGTAGACATTCTATTCTTGGATGTCATTTATTGTATCATTGTATAGTTGCTGCAAACAAAATTTCCCGATATTCACCTCTCTCTATTTCATGGCAAATTTTCAGTGTTATCCTTGATATTTAAGGTATAAATCAGACTAATGTTTTAACATGACTTCTGACTTGCAGCCTTGTAAGCTCTCAGTACAATACTTAGGAAACAATGCAAAATGGGAAAACTCAGAATTCCATGGAAAATTAAAGCAGGCAGAGAAATATGACCAGAATCTGAGTAGAATTTTCAACAATAAAGCAGATGTATAACTAAAGCTGTATAACTAAAAAATTAAAGTAGGCTGTGATATATTCTTAGCCTCATAAAACAAAGGAGCGTCACTTTCCGTGAAATGGCTAGAAACATAATTTCTCTCTCCCCACCACTGTATGACTGCATCTGTATCAGGGACCCTGACGGGGCCTGGTATATCTAAAGTAGCAACAGGAACATCAACAATGTCCACAGACAAAAACACAACAAACAAGAAATACATCAGCTATTGAGTGAAGACAGCACCTGCTTTGTGAATTAGCCTCAGTCCAGCACTATGGAATAGTTTGTGAGGAAGGCCTGGTAGATGTCCCCTCACTTGAGGACTAGGATTCCTGTATGCCAAGAGTTATAGAGAAGGCTGATTTAAAAAAAAAGTCTTGGCACTAAAATGAGTTTATGTATGCAAATATTTTTTTCATATATTTCATCAGAGTAGAGGCTAGTAGTCTATGTAAAAAAATGTGTTCTTTTAAAAAGGCTTGAGTAACCTAGATGCGTGAATGTCAAATGAGACTTCTATAAAACACAATGGAAAAAAAGGGGATTAGGGAATTGTATTGAGAGTTTGGAGACTACTAGAATTATCTTGATCTTTATTCATACTACAGCCTACATATATGGAATGCATAATGAGTGGGGAAGGAAGGAAGGAAACAACATAGGGAGCTTTGAAAGCACAAGGTTTTCCCAAATATGACGAGTTGTACTGAGAGTGTCTCAGATTTCTCAACAACACTGGGGCCTAAGTATCTCAAAGAATATCCTCAAGGGCTTATTTATTTATTTATTTGCTTTAAAAAAACCCCACAACGTAAAACTTTTGAAAGCCCCCTATGTACTTTGTACATGTGGTACAACAACTAAATTACAAGGGGGTATCCACTCCTCTTGTCCTACCAGGTTACATCCCTGGATTATTGGATGTGAGGGTCATTCTTGACCCCTCTGCTCTAGCCACACTATTCTGCTCAGAGGGCATGTAGGTTAATAAAGTTCTCGCTACTCTGACTGTGCAAAACAAATATTCCAAATAGGTAGAGAGTGGAGGTCTTCTTTCAGTATAGCCCTGGATGAATGCTGCTGCACACTGGAAATTCGCCTGCAAATCGCACTAATTAATCTTTGAGGTGGGACCAAGGGAAATTTATGCATTGACCAAATCTCTCCAGAAATATATTGAAAAAAATTCCTTTAGTTTTTCTGGTATGTGGAAATGGGAACATTATCCTGAAGACTCATTGGAACAGTAAACCTCCTAAAATGTTTTATCACGAGAAGCATAAGACTATTTGGGATGTCTTCTAGAGGAATATCCATCAATAGGAGGGGGAAAAAAAAACCCTCTAGGAAACAAGTCCAGAAAGCAATGAGAAGAGAATGTGTTGTACAGATTAGAATTCTTTCTTTTGACATTGATAGAAAGTCTAATTAGAAAATGGTTAGAGCAAAAAGGGAATTGAGTAACTCCCCTAAACAAAACATTCAGGGGTATACTGGCTTTGTAGTCTGGAGGGGCCCAAGTAGGATTCTCATAAACTGATTTCTCACTGTCTGTATCTTGAAGAGGAGAGCCATCTTCCTCTCTCTGTGTTCTATCCTCAGAGAAGCTTCTCCCTTAGAGTACAAGGATGGCACAAAAGCGCCAGCCACACTTTCAGGTTCTGTCTGCCTGGAAACAGAGTAGCTGCCCCTCACCCAGCACATTTCCTTGTGGTCTAATTGGCTGACTAGGTCATGTGCTCATCCTGGAAACAGTCACTGGGACTGGAGATCATCTAGCTAATTGGCTTTAGCCTGACTCCTGTCCTTCCCTGAGACTTGCCAGGTCACAAAGACTAGAGTAAATACCCAAGATAAATCAGGAGCCTTTGTTTAAAGAGGTAGAAATGAAAACCAAGTAGTCAAACAGCAAAGACCCACTACTTAGAGTGAGATTAAAATGAAACAGAGAACAATCAGATTCAGGAAAAAATAAAATTAAAACAGAATAACGTACAATATACAAGGACTGTAAAATAGTAATAAAGAATGACAGAATCAAAACCTGTATTGAATCTAGTAAAGAGAAGAAGTGAAGTGATATGAAAATTAAGTAGTGATATGAAAAAAATTAAGAAAATCTTCCAGAAAGCAGACAAAAAGGAAAAGAAGATATGATATAAAAGGCAGAGAAGAGAAATTCAACTTAGATATTATAGATATTCTTGAGGAAGAATTCAGAATGATGAACACAGATGTACTTTTGCATAATTGAAAAAGACCTCCCAGACACTATGAAAAAATGTGCATCTAGGTCAGAGTGCTTATTATAGTCCAGAAAATACTAATGGAAAAAAAGACTCCCACCTAGATATAGTGCAGTTAAAGTTTTCAATTACAAGCATAAAGAAAAATTAAAATTATTTAGACAGAAAAAATAGGCTATCCACAGAGAAATGAAAGGAATTCTGGCCTGATTACCAACTTCTAGAAAATAATGGAGTTTGTATTATATCCAGAATTTTGAGATAGTAATGTTGTGACCCAGAAATTTTATAGTTAGCTAAATTATTAAAGTATGTAAAACATAAACATGACTTTAATGAAAAGATATGATATTTAACTGCATATATTAAAACAAAATTACTTGTAGACACACTTCAGCCAACTGAGAATTGTATCAAAATACAAATCATAAAGTGGAAATGCATGACATATACTATGGATGAAATATTTCTCCCCCAACTCCATATATTGAATTCCTACTTCCCATTGTGATGATATTTGAAGGTGAGACTCTTGAAAGGTAATTATGTTTGAATGAGGTCCTGGGGTTAGGGTTTATAAGGGGATGAAGAGACTACAGCTCTCTCTCTCTTCCTCATACGAGATACAGCAAGAAGGTGACAGTCTAAACCAGGAGGAAGGGCCTCATCAAAAACCTGACCCTGCTCACATCCTGATCTTGCATTTCTAGTCCCCAGAACTGTAAGAAATAAATGTTTGTCGTTTGAACCACCTATGCTATAGTATTCTGTTACAGAAGCCCAAACTGACTAAGGCAGTATGTAAAGATTGATGGTGGGAACTGGTAACTGCAGTCCAGAGTCAAGTCTAAAAAGTTGTAATTATGGTTCTAAGAATGGGCAAAAACTGGAAGCATTCCCCTTGAAAACCAGCACATGACAAGGATTCCCTCTCTCACCACTCCTATTCAAAATAGTAGTGGAAGTTCTGGCCAAGGCAATCAGGCAAGATAAAGAAAGAAAAGGTATTCAAATAGAAAAAGAGGAAACCAAATTTACTCTGTTTGCAGATGACATGATTGTATATTTAGAAAACCCCATAATCTCAGCCCAAAATCTCCTTAAGATGATAAGCAACTTGAGCAAAGTCTCAGGATACAAAATCAATGTGCAGAAATCACAAGCATTCCTATACACCAATAATAGACAAACAGAAAGCCAGATCATAAATAAAATCTCATTCAAAATTGCTACAAAGAGAAAAAAAATACCTAGGAATACAACTTTAAAGGGACGTGAAGAACCACTTCAAGAGAACTACAAAAGTATATTATGAAATATAGACGGTTATATGCATGTCCAGGGTAAGACACATGCTTAGATAATACCTAAGAAGATTCTCAACTTTCACCATGGGCTCAATGCAAGCCTGGTTATGTGTTGAAGGAGCACTCTGGCACAGAACCTGTCTGTAAAGACGAGGGAAATGTCTTTGGTTGTTTATTTTATATTTAGCTCCTGAAATTCAAGAGAATCTCTCTCAAAACACTAGCTAAAGAACAAATAACTAAGGACCACAAGAAATAGTCTTTGGAAGAATTATTTGGGATAGTCATTTAATAAATGGACTATTACAGCCTTTAATCTAACAAGCAATCAAACAAACAAAAAATATAGCAGGGCCGGGCACAGTGGCTCATGCCTATAATCCTAGCACTTTGGGAGGCCGAGGCGGGTGGATCACGAGGTCAAGAGATCGAGACGATCCTGGTCAACATGGTGAAACCCCGTCTCTACTAAAAATACAAAAAATTAGCTGGGCATGGTGGTGCGTGCCTGTAATCCCAGCTACTCGGGAGGCTGAGGCAGGAGAATTGCCTGAACCCAGGAAGCAGAGGTTGCAGTGAGCCAAGATCACACCATTGCACTCCAGCCTGGGTAACAAGAGCGAAACTCCATCTCAAAAAAAAAAAAAAATACAGCAAACTTTGGGGAAGGCTGTTAATCTGATTTACAGAGTTACCATGTTATAATATTCAAATGTCTAATTTTCAACAAAAAACATCACAAGGCATACAAAGGATCAGAAAAGAATGACTCATCTAAAGAAACAAAATAAATTGATGGAAACCATCCCTAAGGAATTCCAACTTCAGACTTACTAGGAAAAGACTTTAAAACAACTGTATTAAATATGATCAAAAATCTAATTTAAAACATAGACAAATAAAGGGAAATTAGGAAATGTATAAATAAACTGAACATATCAATAAAGTGAAATTATAAAAAGGAAGAAAACAAATTCTGGAGCTGAAAAGTGCAATAACTGAAATAAAAAATTCACTAGAAGTATTCAGTAGCAAAGTTGAGTGGGCAAAAGAAAAAATCAGCAAGCTTCAAGATAAAATAATTAAAGTTATCAAATATGAGGAGCAAAAAGAAAAAAGCATGAAGAAAACTAAATAGAGACTAAAATACCTGTGGTATACCCTCAGGTAACCAACATATACATTATGGGGGTCACAGAAGAAAAGAGAAGGCAAGAGGCAGAAAGAGTATTTTAACAACAGTGGCAGAAAACTCCTCAAATTTGATGTAAGATATGAGTCTAAAAATCTAAGTGCTCAGTAAACTCCAAGCAGGATAACCTCAATGAGAGTCATACTAACACACATTAAAATCAAACTGTCAAAAGTCAAAGACAAGAAAAGAATCTTACAGCAAGAAAAAAGCAACTTGTCACATACAAGGTATTTTCTGTAAGATAACTGATTTCTCACAAGAAATCAAAGAGGACAGAAGACATTGGGATAACATTTAAAATAGAGAAAGAAAATAAACTTTCAATTTAGATTTTCACATCTGGAAAAACTGTTCTTCAAAAATGAGGGAGAAATTAAGACATTTCCAGATAAACAAAAGGTAGACCTGCTGTTATTAACCATGCCTTTTAATTTTGATGTTTTGACATCTGACATCTTATTGACCCTGGAGAGATTGCCCCTCCCTCAGCTTGCCAATTTTTAGAAAGAGAAAACTATTTACTTGTGAGCATGGGTTTTATATAAACTAACCAATAGAGAGCCTTCCTTTCCCACTACCTCTATCAGGCTCTTAACACTCTGGGCCAATAGTCTCCTACACTAATCATCCCAGGGTCAAGTATCAAACAATGCAAGACAGCCTGTACACTACAGGACCCACTGAAATCATTCAAACTAGTCAGTTCTAAGTCTCCTCACTCTACTTCAACTACTCCTTCTCACAGAAACCTCAGTAAAGGCTCTTGCTCATGTTTTCCTCTGTTCCTTCTTACTTCCTGATGCATCCTGATGCTTCTTTGTACATCCCTCTGTGATGAGGTGTGCTCCTTCCCCTTGGGGACTATGAGTAACAAACTACATTTTTAATAACAATCATGCCCTGATCTTTTGGCTTTGTCATACCTGAATACCAAAACCTATAAATCTACATTTTAAAACACCTGTCTTAAGAAGAAATGCCAAAGAATTTTCTTTAAGTTGAAATGAAAGGACACTACATAGTTTAACTCATAGCCATACTGAAGAGATAAAGATCTTCAGTGAAGAATACATGAGCAAATCAAAAAGTTAGTATTGGTATAATTTTGATTTGTAACTTCACTTTTTATTTCCTAAAGAATTTAAAAGACAAAAATATAAAATAACTATAAATTAGTTATGGAGTAAACAATGTATAAAGATACACCTCAACAACAGCAACATAATACACAGAGTGTGTGTAAACTATTGCTATTGGTATCCAAATAGGTGTTATAAATTTAGAATGTTAAATGTAATTTCCATTGTAACCACAGATAAAATATCTAAAAAACTGTGTGTAGAAGGTAGTGATAATGTAATAAAAATGGTTCACTACAAAAAAATCAACTAAATAAGAAAAGGCATTAATGGAGGAAATAGGAATAAAATATTTATAGGACATATAGAAAACAAATAGCAAAATGGCAGGAGTAAGTTCTTATCAATAATTACTTTAAATGTAAATTAATTAAACTTTCTAATTAAATAGCAGAGACTAGTAGAAGAAACAAACAACAATAAAACATCATCCAACTATATGCAGTCTCCAAGAGAGTCACTTTAGACCCAAAGATAAACTGATTGAAAGTGAAGGGATAAAAAAGATATTCAAAGCAAACAGTGAGCATAAAAGAGCTGATATGAATATATTAATCCAGCCAAAACCTTTTATTTAAAAACTGCTATAAGAAACAAACATTCACTGTTGCCAAAAGAGTCCATTCTTAGAAAAGAAGTAAGAATTAAACCAGTATTCACCAGACTACAGAGTCTCAAAACATATGAAAAAAATATTGCCAGAATTGAAGGGAGAAATAGTTTTACAATAATAGAATATTTAATGCATCATGTTCATTAATGGATGGAACATCTTGGAATCAATAAAGAAATAAAAGACATAAATAATGCTATAAGCCAGCTAGACTAACAGACATGTATAGCACACTTTTCCCAATAATGGCAGAATACACATTCTTCTCAAGTGCACATAAAACATTCTCCAGGATAGGCCTGGCACAGTGGCTCATGCCTATAATCCCAGAACTTTGGGAGGCCGAGGTGGGCAGATTACGAGGTCAGGAGGTCGAGATCATCATGGCTAACATGGCGAAACTCTGTCTCTACTAAAAATACAAAAATTAGCCGGGCATGGAGGCATGCGCCTGTAATCCCAGCTACTCGGGAGGCTGAGGCAGGAGGACTGCTTGAACCCAGTAGGCAGTGAGCTGGGTACTACTGCTTGAACCCAGTAGGCAATGAGATTGCAGTGAGCTGAGATCATGCCACTGCACTCTAGCCTGGGTGACAGAGCAAGACTCCATCTCAAACAAGCAAACACAAACAAATAAAAAGAACATTCACCAGGATAATCTATATGTTAGGCCACAAGAAAAGTACCAAAATAAACTTTAAAAGATCAAAATCATACAAAATATTTTTTATGACCACAATGAGATAAAGCTAGAAATCAATAACAGAAGAAAAACTTAAAAACTTAAAAATATGTGGTAGGCCAGGCATGGTGACTCACGCCTGTAATCCCAGCACCTTGGGAGGCCGAGGCAGGTGAATGACTTGAAATCAGGAGTTTGACACCAGCCTGGTCAAGATAGTGCCACTGCATTGCAGCATGGGCAACAGACTGAGACTCCATCTGGAAAAAAAAAAAAAAAAAAAAAAAAAAGGCTTAATATTGTTAGGATGTCAAGACTAGCAAGGATCCAAGTGACATACAGATTAAATGTAATCTGTATAAAAATTCCGAAAGCTTTTTCCTTTGTACAAGTGCAAAAGGCTTAAGTGACTCCTAATATACTCTTTGCCTTTGTAGATTTTTCTATTCTGGATCTTCATATGAATGGAATTATATAATATGTGGTCTTTTGTGACGGCTTTTTGGAAGTGGTAAAATATTAAATCTAAAGGAGTGGTAAGTTAAGAAAGTACATTGTAGTCCAAAGAATTGTCACTTAAAGATACTGCTAAATTATTTACCTAAAATGCCAATATAGGAATTAAAATGGCAAGCTGATAATATCATATTAATATTTATATTGAATGTAAATGGATTAAAAATCAAATTACACAATGAAATTATCAGACTATATTAAAGCAAGGTCTATTTGTATGTTGTCTTCAAGAGACACGATCTAAATACAATGACAAAGATAAATTAAAAGTAAAAAGAAAAATATATCTAGAAAACACTAATCATGAAAAAGTTAGGTGGCTATATTAGTAACAGAAAATATAGGTTTCAGAAAAAGAATTGTTTGGCCACTTTATGATGATAAAGATTCAGTTAATCATGAAGCTAAAACAATTATAAATGTATAAGTATTTATTTAATAGCTTAAAAATATGTGAAGTAATATAGCTAAAGCAAGATATGATCCTTACTAATTGATAGAGTAATGAGATAAAAGTTAGAATAATATAAAATATTTTAGCTCTACCAGTGGGATATGCCAGCCTGATGTCTCACAGAAAGTTCTCTGCTCCCAGACATGGGTCCCTGGGCTTCCTGCCTCTGAAGTGCAGCAGTAGGCATTGTGGGAAGGTGAAGACTTCCCAAGGATGACCCTTCCAAGCCGGTCCACCTCACAGCCTTCCTGGAATACAAGGCTAGCATGACCCACATCGTGCGGGACGTTGACAGGCCAGGATCCAAGGTGAACAAGAAGGAAGTGTAGCCACTGTGACCATTGTGGTGACACCACCTATGGTGGTTGTGGGCATTGTGGACTACATGGAAACTCCTCCAGGCCTCCGGACCTTCAAGACCGTCTTCGCTGAGCACATCAGCAATGAGTGCAAGAGTCATTTCTACAAGAACTGGCATGAATCTAAGAAGGAGGCCTTCACCAAGTACTGCAAGAAATGGCAGGATGAGGATGGCAAGAACTGGAGAAGGACTTCAGCAGCATGAAGAAGTACTGCCAAGTCATCTGCGTCATTGCCCACACGCAGATGCGTCTGCTTCCTCTGCACCAGAAGAAGGCCCACCTGATGGAGATCCAGGTGAAAAGAGGCACTGTGGCCAAGAAGCTGGACTGGGCCTGTGAGAGGTTGGAGCAGCAGCTAACTGTGAACCAAATGTTTGGGCAGGATGAGATGATCGACGTCATTGGGGTGACCAAGGGCAAAGGCTACAAAGGGGTCACCAGTTGTTGGCACACCAAGAAGCTGCCCCACAAGACCCACTGAGGCCTGCACAAGGTGGCCTGTATTGGGGCATGGCATCCTGCCCGTATGTCCTTCTCTGTGGCACATGCTGGTTAGAAAGGCTACCATCACCACACCAAGATCAACAAGAAGATCTATAGATTGGCCAGGGGTACCTTATCAAGGATGGCAAGCTAATCAAGAACAATGCCTCCACTGACTATGACCTGTCTGACAAGAGCATCAACCCTCTGGGTGGCTTTGTCTACTATGGTGAAGTGACCAATGACTGTCATGCTGAAAGGCTGTATGGTGGGAACCAAGAAGCTAGTGCTCACCCTCTGCAAGTCCTTGCTGATGCAGACTAAGCGGTGGGCTCTGGAGAAGATTGACCTTAAGTTCATTGACACCACCTCCAAGTTTGGCCATGGCCACTTCCAGACCATGGCGGGTAAGATAGCATTCATGGGACCACGCAAGAAAGACTGAATTGCAAAGGGAGAAGGAGCTTAATGCCAGGAACAGATTTTGCAGCTGGCAGGGTCTCAATAAAAGTTATTTTCCACTGGAAAAAAAAAAAAAAGATTTTAGTAACACTAGAATCTACCGTGACTCAATTAGCGTCTATAAAATGGTATGCGTAATACGACAAAATTCATACTCTTTCACATGCACATGGAAAGTTAAGCAAGGTATAACATAAAATTTCACAATGTATGCTTTTTAACATCAGTAGGATTATTTTATAAATCCATAGCAATAAAATTTTAATAAAAACCTATTATTTTGATATTTAAAAACGACTATAAATAAACCATGAGCCAAACAAATCACAGAAAGAATTAGAAATTATTTTGAATTAAATTATAGTGAAAATGAAAAATACTAATATCAAAATTTGTGGGCAGCAGCTAAAAATGCTTAGACATTTATAATTTTGAAATTCAGAAAAATTAAAATTGATCTAATTTTCTACTTTTAGAATGCAGAAAAAATTATTAAAATTACCCCCAAAATAAACGGCATGAAAAATTAAAGATAGAGAATAAATCAAATAAATAGGAACTAGTTAAACTGTAGAGGAAATTGACAAAGCCAGAAGTCAGTTTTGAAAAAGATTAATGAATGCCAGCAAGATCAAAAAGAAAAACTAAAAAAAAAAGTTATTATTTAAAAAACCACAAATTATTTATAACAAATAAGTAGATTTTGCAACAGATCTTACAAACATTAAAAAGACAATAAAGGAGTATTTTGAGCAACTTTATGCCATTTGATAACAGCATAAAAATAGAAATTCTTAAAAAACACAACTGTCAAAACTTATACGGATGAAATAGAAATCTAAGCAAACCTATACATATTAAAGAAATCAGATTTATTGTGAAACTGTTTCCTCACTGACCTCTTCAAACCTGAAGTATTTGATTATCAAACACTTGAAAGGGATAAAAACAGTCTAATGTATACTCTTTAGAAAATAGTGAAAGGTGAATCCCCTCCCATCTAGCTTTATGTGGCCAGAATAACCCTAATATCAAGAATTAACAAACACATTATAAAGAATCTAGAATAGTCAAAAATTGTGAGTTTATACTATCTGACTTGAAGACTATCTATTACCAATAACCAAGACCATCATATTGGCGTAGGAATATTCAAATATATTACTAGGACAGAATTAAGTTCAGAAATATTTTTCTTTATACAATAAATTAATTTCAACAAAGATGTTAAAGTAATTCCATGGAAAAAAAAATCCGTTCCATAAGTGAGGGCAGAAAAACTGAACATCTATACAGTAAAAATTAACCTTGAACTCAACCTCAACTCATACACAAATTAATGTAACAAAAATTCGTATGTTAAGTTCCTAGCCCCCAGCAACTCAAAATATGACTGTATTTGGAGACAGGACCTTTAAAAAAGCAATTAAGGAAAAATGTGTTCCCATGTTTGGGCCTTAATCCAATGACTGATGTTATTCTAAGAAGCAAAGATTAGAGATGGCCGGGGCACAGAGCGGTGATGGTATAAAACCCTGCAGAACTGTGAGAAAATTAATGTCTCTTGAGGTATGATTTATTCTGAGGCAAAATTCCTCAACTGTGAATCTACAAAATGAGACACAGTGCTTTTAAAATACCAAAAGAGAGGCATTTCCATACCAAAAGGGGAAAATCAGATATAAGAAATAAGTGATGGATCCCAAGCAAGTCGCAAACCTAGCAAGTCAAATTTCGTTATATTTTAAAGGCTCAGGAATAATTCTCTGGCTCCAGGCTCACTGGGGTGGCTCTGTCTTCTGGGATTATCGGGGCAAAGATCCTGCTCATCCCCCACCAGTTCTGGGCAGTGGCCCTGATACTTCTGGAATTTAGGAGGAGATAGCACTCTACCCCAGGCCAGTGTCCTCTGGACCTGTGGTGGGGGCAGTAGCAGTTCTGTGGATGTCTGGACTGCCTTCTGGGTCATTCTTGCTTTTTCTTGAAGGATTACACATGTTCACAGCCAAATAGCTCTACTGGATCATTCTGTAGAATCCCAGAAGTCAGACAGTCTTCTTTAACTTTGTCTCATCCTCTTTACTTTCAATCCAAGTTGGCATTTTTGCTGGTACAACTCCCATCTCTATTCCTGGCCTCTGCTGATATGGATGATTGGATCCAGAAGTCACATACCTGTAATCTATCAAACAACAACACACTCGATTTTTCTCCCCAGAATATAATTTTTCATCTGTTGCAATGTGGATAGCCTGAGAATTTTTCAAATCTTCAGATTCTAGCTTCTATTTCCTTAACAATGCTTTCAATTTCTCTCTCCTCTCACATTTTGCTATAAGCAGCAAGGAGAAATTAGGCTGTGCCTTCATCACTTCCTTGTGCTTTGTGTCACCTCTCTGTGCACTGGCCATCTCCTTATCTTTGCTTCTTAGAATAACATCAGTCATTGGATTAAGGCCCAAGCATATGAATACATTTTACCTTAATTACTTTTTTTAAAGGCCTATCTCCAAATGCAGTCTCATTTTGAGATGCTGGAAGCTAGGAGTTCAATATATGAATTTTAGAGGGGAACACAATTCAGCTCTAACCCGTGTCAAGGGTCTACTGAACTTTCTGAGTCCACTACGTATTGATCTTTACCTTTTCAAAACTATTCTGTAATTTATCATTTATGACACAATTAGATGTCATCTTTTGTTATTTTCTAATTCTTTAAAGTACTGTCTTTCAATAAAATTATAATTTCTTCATATCTATTCATTGTGTTTGGCAGAATACGACAGCCCCTGTGAGAACGCTGAATTTAGGCAATCTCAAAGATGTTTTGGCAAAACAGTATTTTTGTGTGTGTGTGTGTGTGTGTGTGTGTGTGTGTGTGTGATGGAGTCTTGCTCTGTCACCAGACTGGAGTGTAGTGGTGCAATCTTGGCTTACTGCAACCCCCACTTCCTGGGTTCAAGTGATTCTCCTGCCTCAGCCTCCTGAGTAGCTGGGACTAGAGGTGCGTGCCATTATGTCCAGCTAATTTTTAGTAGAGATGAGGTTTTACCATGTTGGCCAGGGTAGTCTCGATCTCTTGACCTTGTGATCCTCCCACCTTGGCCTCTCAAAGTGCTGGGAATTACAGACATGAGCCACCACACCAGGCCAGCAAAATAGTAATTTTACTTCCCTAATGTAAGATTGAGATACTCTGGATAAAAAATAGTTCCATTGTTTATTAAATTAATTCAAAAAGATTTTGAGTCTTGGGTAATGTTATAGGCTTCTAGGATAAGGTAGTCAACAAAATGAAATGACTGCCTTGATGAAACTTAACATTTTATTTGGTGAGACATATAATAAGCAAGTAAATATAAGTGTGATGACAGTTTCAGTCAAAGGAAAATACAAATATACACATACAAGCAGAATAAAAATTAATAGATTGGAATAGAGTTAACAAAATAAAAATATCTAAATAGTTGAGATCCAAAATGAGTTGTGAGATAATTTGTTTTTTGTTTTGTTTTGTTTTTGAGACAGAGTCTTGCTCTGTCACCCAGGCTGGAGTACAGTGGCACGATCTTTGTTCACTGCAACCGCCGCCTCCTGGGTTCAAGTGATTCTTCTGCCTCAGCGTCCTGAGTAGCTAGGATTACAGGCACCCACCACCACACCCGGCTAATTTTTGTATTTTTAATAGAGACAGAGTTTTGCCATGTTGGCCAGTCTGGTCTCACACTTCTGACCTCAAGTGATCCACCTGCCTTGGCCTCCCAAAGTGCTGGAATTATAGGCATGAGCCACCACACCCAGCTAAAATTAGTTGTGGTGTAATTTGTTTTGAGGTGATGTATTTTTCATTCTTCTGATTTTAAAGAATAAAAAATAATTATGGGGAAAAAAAGACATCTTTCTGGAAACAGAGAGGGGGACAAGACGTTCCAGTCATGTTCTGCATAAGGACATTTCAGTCAATGACAGACTGTATAGTTTGTCCCATAAGATTATAAGGTGGTACTTTTACTGCACCTTTTCTATGTTTAGGTATGTTTAAATACACAAATACTCACCATGGTGTTATAATGGTCTACAAGATTCAGTACATTACATGTTGTACAGGTTTGTAGTGGGCTATACCATCTAGGTTTGTGTAAATACACTCTATGATGCTCACATAATGACAAAATTGCCTAACAAATCATTTCTCAAAACATATTCCTGACATTAAAGACACATTTCTGTACTTCCTTTGCCCCAAATATTTTCCTACACTATGGTTTCATGATACTATTATAAAAATTATACATATTTTCTTCTTTTAAACTTTCATACCTATTAGCATATAAATGGTCTCTTTTTAAGCAGCTTGATTTTGTTCTTCAGAAACTTAATTACCAGGGGCAAGTTATTTAAAAAATTATATTATTTATTCTGCTTTTCCAAAATTATATGAATTAAAACCCTTCCAATTTGAAGATTACGAATTCCTATTTTAAACTGTGGTTACCCAGCAGAAAGATGCTTATGGCAAACTGTGTGTGTCAAAAAACTTATTCTGGAGAAATTAGTTCAGACCTTCCAAGATTGCTTAGGAGATGCCTTTCATCCAGGAATACAGCTGGAATTCCAGGTTATCTGGGGAGCTAAATTACTGGGCAGCTCATGAAGAGACCAAACTTTCATGGTCCGTAACCTGAGACTCCCAAAAGTTAAATGTGAAATGTGTTATCCATTAAAGAAATTGAAAAGACCATCAGGTCTGCCCTTTCCATCACTTCAAACTCAAAGAGCAATAAAAATCAATTATAAAATGCTATTAAATGTTAAGCTTTATTGTATAAATAGTTCAGTATTTCGTTTGAAAAAATCCCGAATGGATTTGCAAAGATTTTAAATTTTGTCTTATTTGTTTGAATTCAGTATTAATAGACAGATTATCTAGCCTGCAGGGTCTTTTTTCTTAGTCTACATTTTAAATTATGTAATTAAATAGCTTTGAATGTATTTAGAAACTACTACATGGAAAGAAATGAGAATATAAAAGTGAAAATTTTCACATCACAAATAACAAATTCAGAGAGCAAGTGAGCCTCCCACTCACAGTAGACTGTGCTTCTGGTGGGGTGGGGGAAGGGATGCATTTCAGTGGTTCTGACAGGTTACACAGAATTGTGTTCTGTAGAGAAACTAATTGAATGAGACCCTACAGAGTTCACTTTACTTTTCCATAACCCATATAATTTTCATTGCATTGTGCACTGGTCAACATAAACAGAACATAAATTAGCTTAGTGAGAGAGCATTATGTGCCTGTCAATAAACTCTTTAGTTGTATCAAGTTATATCACCATCATACCATTAAGTCCTGGGTTAGGAGGAGGAAATGCTGAAGAGAAACCTCAGTACACCTACTCATCTCAGCCCTCTTTTATTTCTCTCTCACTTTCCCTCCCCTCCTGGACTGTGTGAAGACTTTGTAAGGACTGTTATCAGCTATCATTAAACCAGCTGTCTGTCTCCTTGGCAACCCTTATCAAGCTGTGCCAGGCTTGGGCTGCTAGTGAGTACCGTCAAACCTGCATTGAGTAAGGCACTTCAGATTTTTACCATCTACTATACTAAACATGAATAAAATGTCAGGAGGAGAACTATATCTTAGTCTGCCTATAGTCTTTATAGTCTAAGAAGATGCATTGGAATTCACCAACAGTGAAACAAAAATGGTGGGATGAAGAGAGAAGAGTCATTTCATAGCTGCAGAAAAAAATTCTCTTTGATCCCCTTTTCAGACTGATGAATATTTTAATGAAGAATGTCTGTCTCTAGCTCTGATCAATTATATGGTGCTAATACTCTCATTGTCTTCTCTATATCCACATCTAAGCTTACATGGCACATGCTGAATCACTGAAAGAAAATGAGATGCCACCGCTCTTAGCTTCTCTGATGGTTCAGTAGTTAAGACTAAACAAGGCACCATTGGATGCCTGCTGTCTCTAAATGATTTCTTCATTCTTTATGGCTGCAGAGTTCCAACTTCTCTGAAATTTTCAATCCCTTCTTAAACCACTATGATGCTTCCATTACTAGAACAGGGGTAACCATCATGTGGTCATGAGGGGTTGCTGAACCTGAGGTTGGCAGAGATGAAAGACATAAAAATTCTGGACCTTCATGACATACATCATTGGGCTTGAATCTCCTAAAATTGAAGTAGTCCAGCATCGGGACTTCTTTTTAAAGTAAGACAATAGAATTTCCTTGTTGGTTATGGCACTTAAATTATGTATGTATTTATTTTACTTTCAGCATCCCAAATACACTCATAATTCTTTATCCTTCTCATTTTC
The DNA here is from genome assembly GCF_030222135.1 of Aotus nancymaae. Lineage (NCBI taxonomy): Eukaryota > Metazoa > Chordata > Mammalia > Primates > Aotidae > Aotus > Aotus nancymaae. Next base: position 9,226,892 of record NW_026988450.1, on the reverse strand, counting down.
AGTTCCCAATTGCTCAAAGTACTTCTTTTAGAAACCTTGCTCAGATTTTAAAATCATCCTATCCATTCTCACACATATAGGGGGCCCCTTAGATTAAGCTATTGATTCAGAAAGTTAGTTAAAATTCCAATGTTTTCTAGGGAGGCTGACTCAAAAGCATCCTTTAGCATGAAATGGTTTGTCATATTGGCTCAAATTCAACTAGTTCCTTAAGACAATTTTATCCAGAAGAGGGAAGATTCCATATAAAGGAATGGACATGGAACAGTGAGGAAACATGAACTCCATTAGGGCCTCTTAGAAAAAGCACAAGCTGAGGGCTAATGGGATATGGGAGGGTGGGTTTGGAAACCAGGAATAGAGAGAATTGAGTTTTTTAGTAGTTGTACAAAGAAAGATGAAGAGTGAAAGGAACAAATCTTTACCACGCTTTCTGAAAAGGTGAAGAATTCTTGCCTAAAGTGATAAATCAGGAAATAAATGTATAAGCTAATTTTTTTCCAGAGTAAAATCTTTTTGTTGTGCTATTTGTGGGACTTCAGGCCTAAATGTAGGTCACTTCTATTCCAACACATATGCTTTACAATAAACTCCAGAAAATGCCAAGTAACAATAACCCTAGAAACAGTTCACCTTAAAAAGACAGAACTAGTGAGGAGTTAGACCTTCCTAGAACAAAGCAAAGAAAGCCTACAAGCTAGTCATTTGTTTTTTGTTTTTTCAGGTTTTTTTTGTTGTTGTTGTTTGCTTTTTGAGATGGAGTCTCACCCTGTCACCCAGGCTGAAGTGCAGTTGTGCAATCTTGGCTCACTGCAACCTCTGTCTCCTGGGTTCAAGCGATTCTTCTGCCTCAGCCTCCTGAGTAGCTAGGATTACAGGTATGTCCCACAATGCCCGGCTAATTTTTATATTTTTAGTAGAGACGGTGTTTCACCATATTTACCAGGCTGGTCTCAAACTCCTGACCTTGTGATCCACCCGACTCGGTCTCCCAAAGTGCTGAGATTACAGGCATGAGCCACCATGCCCAGCCTCATCATTTTTTTATTCTAAAATATGAACATAACCCAAAGATCACCATATCATGAGGAAATTGAAAATCAGGAATGAGTATTATAAAAAACTTAATGAAACAAAAAAGCTAATGGAGGAAACATGTTCTGATAAATGGAACTTTGAAAAACCTGTAATTAGAATATCCAGAAAAACATTTTTTTAAATAAAATAAGAATAGATTTAAGAGAATACCCAAAATATTTGAAAGTTCTTTCAAAGATTAAAAATATAATTGCAAAAAAATTAAAATAGGCCTCTTAACTAAGGAATTTTAACTAACCTTATTTATTCACAGCAGCAATGTATAATAATGCCCATTTTTCTCATGCTGTTATTAAAATTAGCTATTATCAATTTCTGCTGCCCTCGCCTTCCAAAAAGAAAATAAATGAATGCTTGTCCTTTTATTTAACAATTTTTTTTAAGATTACCGGTGAGACTGGTCATGCTCTTAAATAGTTTCCTGGCATATTATTTTCTTCTTTTGTGAAATAAATCTTCATATCCTTTGTATGTTTTCCTATTCATAAGACTTTCTGCCTATAATAGAAATTAATACCATGTATATTAACATATATACATAGCATGATGATGCATCATTCAGTATCTGAATTAAAAAGCTGAAGTTACTGGTTATATATTAAAAGATGCTGGTCAGGCACTGAGTGATAATTTTGTATAGGGTTTTTGGAAGGTGGCCAGGGATTAAGAAACTTCCAGAGGAAGAAGTAGGTTGAAATCCCTTTAGCAGAAGCTCAGTTGCTTGTATGAGACTGTGTTGATTGGTTTATATTCAGAAGTGCATTTACTGGAAATTTACTCCCTGATGGGCTGAGTCAGAAACTCTTGGTCTCAGAAGGGTTGGTTTGCAAAAGCCTATTTACTGAGGTAACTTGTCTTTGATGGGTGGAACAGATAGATATGCAACATGGATTCTTCTAACGACTTGCTAACATTGCTGGAAGAAAATCAAGTATTTGTCATAAGAAAGTTTGAAATTTTATATAAACACATTTACTACTGTTGTACTTTTTAATTATTGAGTTTGCTGTCATGTTTTCCATGAATGTCCTCCACCTCCATGGTTATAAAAAATCAGTTTTCTTCTGAAACATTCAGTGTTTTTTTAAATTGATGCATAATAATTGTACATATTTGTGGGTACATGTGATATTCTGATACAGGCATACAACATGTAATGATCAAATTAGGATATTTAGGATATCCATCACCATGAGCATGTATCATTTCTTTGTTTTGGCAACATTTCATATCTTTTCTTCTAGTTATTTTGAAATATACAATACATTGTTATTAACTATAGTCACTCTACTGTGCTATTAAATGCTAGAACTTTTTTTAAAAAAATGTTATCAATAGATTTTAGGGAACAGGTGGTGTTTGGTTACCTGTTAAGTTCTTTAGTAGTGAATTCTGAGATTTTGGTGCACCCATCGTCCAAGCATACACACTGTACCCAATGTGTAGTCTTTTATCCTTCAACCACCCTTTACCCTGAGTCCCCAGAGTCCATTGTATCATTCTTATGCCTTTGCATCCTCATAGTTCAGCTCCCACTTATAAGTAAGAACATATATTTGGTTTTCCATTCTTGAGTTACTTCACTTAGAATAATGATCTCCAAATTCCATCCAGGTTGCTGCAAATGCCATTATTTCACATATTTTTTATGGCTGAGTAGTATTTCATGGTATGTACCACATTTTCTTTATTCGCTCGTTGATTGATGGGCATTTGGGCTGGTTTCATATTTTTGCAATTGCAATTTGTGCCGCTATAAACGTGTGTAAAATATCTTTTTTTGGTAATGACTTCTTTTCCTCTGGGTAGATACCCAGTAGTGGGATTGCTGGATCAAATTGGTAGATTTAGATACTTAAGGAATCTTCACACTGTTTTTCATAGTGGTTGTACTAGTTTTCATTTCCAGGGTGTTCTCTTTTCACATCATTGATTATGACCATTTTTTTCAGAAGTAAGGTGGTATCCTAGTGTGTTGTTGATTTTCATTTCTCCGATTATTTGAGATGTTGAACTTTTTTTTACATGTTTGTGGGATGTTTGTATATCTTCTTTTGAGAATTGTCTATTCACGTCCTTAGCCCACTTTTGATGGGACTTTTTTTCTTGCTGATTTATTTGAGTTTCCTGTAAATTCTGGATATTAGTTCTTTGTTAGATGTATAGATTGTGAAGGTTTTCTCCCACATTGTGAGTTGTCTGTTTTCTCTGCTGATTATTTCTTTTGTAGTGCAGAAGCTTTTTAGTTTAATTAAGTCCCATCTATTTATCTTTGTTTTTGTTGCATTTGCTTTTGGGTTCCTGGTCATGAAGTCTTTGCCTAAGCCAATGTCTAGAAGGGATTTTCAAATGTTATCTTCTAGGATTTTTATGGTTTCAGGTCTTAGATTTAAGTCTTTGATCCATTTTGAGTTGATTTTTGTATAACGTGAGCAATGAGGATCCAGTTTCATTCTTTTCTTTTCCCTAAAATATTTTGTCAACTGGAAATATATATTTGGCATTATGTCTTTTTAACTTCATATTTCATTGTGATGACAAACTTTTTTTTTAAAATTAAACTTCAAGTTCTGAGATACATATGCAGAACAGTTTCATTCTTCTACATGTGGCTTGCCAATTATCCCAGCACCATTTGTTGAATAGGGTGTCCTTTCCCCACTTTATGTTTCTGTTTGTTTTGTCAGTATGGTCATTTTCATAGTATTGATCCTACTCATCCATGAGCAGAGGATATTGATATGGTTTAGCTGCATCCCCACCCAAATGTCATCTTGAATTGTAGATCTCATAATTCCCATATGTTGTGGGAGGGGCACAGTGAGAGGTAATTGAATCATGGGGATGGGTTTTTCCTGTGCTGTTTTTGTGATAGTGAATGAGTCTCACGAGATCTGATGGTTTTATAAAGGGAAGCTCCACTACACAAGCTCTCTTGCCTGCTGCCATGTAAGATGTGACTTTACTCCTCATTTACCTTCATCTATAATTGTGAGGTCTCCTCACAGAGGAACTGTGATGTCATTTAAACATCATGACTCCTCACAATGGAACCGTGAGTCAATTAAACTTCTTTCCTTTATAAATTACCAAGTCTTGGGTATGTCTTTATTATCGTGAGAACAGGCTAATACAAGAAATTGATACTGGGTAGTGGGGCACTGCTGTAAAGATATCTGGAAATGTGGAAGTTATTTTAGAACTGGGTAACAAGCAGATGTTCGAACAGTTTGGAGGCCTCAGAAGAAGATAGGAAAACGTGAAAAAGTTTGGAACTTTCTAGAGACTTGAAGGGCTCAGAAGACAGAAAGATTTGGGAAAGTTTGGAACTTCCTAGAGACTTGTTGAATGGCTTTGACCAAATGCTGCTCGTCTCAGTTGGAGATGAGGACCTTGTTGGGAACTGGAGCAAAGGTGACTCTTGCTATGTTTTAGCAAACAGACTAGCAGCATTTCACCCCTGCCCAGAAGTTTGTGAAGCTTTGAACTTGAGAGAGATGATTTGATTTAGGTCATCTGGTGGAAGAAGTTTTTAAGTAGCAAAGCATTCAAGAGGTTACTTGGATACTGTTAAAAGCATTCAGTTTTATGTATCCACAAAGATATGGTTTGGAATTGGAACTTACATTTAAAAAGAAAGCAAATCATAAAAGTTCAGAAAATTTGCAGGCTGACAATGCAATAGAAAGGAAAACCCCATTTTCTTGGGAGAAATTCAAGCTGGCTGCAGAAATTTGCATAAATAACAGGGAGCCAATTGGGACTACAGGGAAATGTCTCGTTGTCCTTAATCCCCAGGAAAATGTCTCCAGAGCATGTCAGAGACCTTCATGGCAGCCCTTCCCATCGCAAGCCAAGAGAGGCCAAGGAGGGAAAAATGGTTTCTTGGGCTGGGCCCAGGGCCTTGCTGCTTTGTGCAGTCTCCAGACTTGGTGCCCTGCATCTTAGCTGTGGCTAAAAGGGGCCAATGTACAGCTCAGGCCATTGCTTCAGAAGGTGCAAACTTCAAACCTTGGTAGTTTAAACATGGCATTGGGCCTGCAGATGCACAGAAGTAAAAGAGTATCTTTGGTATTTTGATAGAAATGCACTGAATTTGTAGATTACTTTGGGTAGTATAGTTATTTTAATAATATTAATTCTTCCAATCTACAACTTTTGGATATCTTTTCATTTGTAGGTGTCAACTTCAGTTTCTTTTATTTGTGTTTTACAGTTTTTATGGTAGACATCTTTTACCTCCTTGGTTAAACTTATTTCAAGATATTTTATTTTTTGATTGCTATTGTAAATGAAATTGCTTTCTTGATTTCTTTTTTAGCTAGTCATTCATGTATAGAAATGTCACTGAGTTTGTATACTAATTTTTATTCTGAAACTTTAGTAAATTTGTTTATCAGTTCCAAGAGTATTTTGGTAAAGTATTTTCGTGTAGGACTCCCAAAACATTTCTTCTAGGGCAGGTCTAGTGGTGATGAACTCCCTCAGCTGTTGCTTGTTTGGGAAATAATTTATTTATTTTTTCTTTCTGAAAGATTTTCTATACTTTGCTCATTCCTTCTCCTTCTGAAACTTTCAAAATTTAAATATTTGTTTGCTTTTTTATGATGTTCCATATGTTACATAGGCTTAAAATTTTTCTTTTACTCCTTCTTATTATATATATTTTTTTGTCTCACTGGGTTATTTCAAAAAAATTTGTTTTCAAATTCAGAAATTCTTTCTTCTGCTTGATCTAGTCTATTGTTTAAGCTCTTACTTGCATTTTTATTTTATTTACTGAATTACTGAGTTTCAGGATTTATTTTAAAATAATATCTGTTTCTTTGTTGAATTTCTCAGATCATAAATTGTTTTTCTGCTTTTTTGTATTGTTTATCTGTGTTATCTTGTATCTTAGCTTCTTTAATAACATTATTTTGAATTCTTTTTCACGTATTGCATAGATTTATTTTTTGTTAGAAGGTATTGCTAAAGAATTGTTGTTTTCCATTGCAGATGTTACTTTCCCTTGCTTTTCCATGTTTCTGGTGTTCTAACATTGATTTCTGTTCATCTACTGTAACTGTACTGCTTCTAACATCACAGATTGGTTTTTGTGCAGAATGATTATTTCCTATTGTTGTATCTATTGTTGTTTGGGTAGGGCACTTTGGCTTTGATTCTGGGTGGGTGCAATAGTCTCTGTATAATTTCTTCTGTAATCAGTATCAGTGGTACTTGAGTTCCTCAGTGGCCTAGGCTACAGTTGTTAGTGGCGAATGTGGTGAGGGTTTGCTGGGGACAGGAATGTCAGGTAAGCTGGTCCTTGGGCACCAGTGGTGGCAGCTGTAAGCTGGATGTGCCAATTTTGGGGCCTCCAGTTGGATTGTTCAAGTGCTGGTAGTGGCAGTTGTGGGCCAAGTAGGTAGGTGGATCCTCAGGCCTCTGGGTAGCATAAGTGGCTTTAGTAATAACAGTAATAACAATGAGCTAACCCTTGGGCATCTCTGTCCTCAGTCCCCTCTATGGTGCACACAGGTACAGGCTGTGGTGGGCAGGTTGTTTGATTCCCAGGCCCCCAGATGGGATGCTGGGGCACTGGCAGTGGTGGTGGCAGATTAGGTGAGCTTATCTTCAATACCCTGGGTGGTGTGCATGGGTGCCAGAATTGACAGACAGGGTGGATCAATTCCCAAGACCCCAGAGGATGCATGAAAGTACTGCCAGTAGAGGCTATAGGCAGAGTGGGCTTGTCTTCATGTGTCCAGATTGCACATGCATACCCTGGCAATGGATGGGCTAGACCTGTTGCCAGGCCCCCTGATTGTGCTCATGGGCTCTAGCTGTGGCAGGCAGGTGGGCCTGTCCTCAGGTCTGCTAATGGTGCTCAAGTACACCATGTGCTGTGGGCAGGGAAGATCAATTCTCAGGCATCAGGACAATGCATGTAGACAGTGACAGCAGGGGCAGTGGGCAGGGTGGATCTGTCCTCAGGCCCCAGTGGGCCAGTCCCCAGATCTCATAAAAGCACCTGCCAGTGTGCAGTGGCTCTGCTGCTTGGGGGTAGGATGGGGCTGCCATCAGTGGCAGCAGCCCCAGGCATGTTGCTCTTAGGCTCTTTGGAACATGGGCTTTGGCAGCCTTTGTCCCAAGGGCAGCCTCCTGACTGTGCTGCACTACCTGCTCCTCAGGGTAAAGGACATTGTGTGGGCTAGAGTGCTGGAGACCTCATCACATGGTTGGATCCAGCTGGCAGACCTCTGCGTGAATGTGATGGGATGTTAACAGGGCTCCAAGAATGTGGAGGTACAAAGACTTTTGAGCCTCAGGGCAGGATGTTGTCTGGTGGGGAATAGGTTGTCAAAATGATGCCATGAGGTGGTTACTTGGGTCTTGAGAAGGTGTGTGTGACCAACTGTGAACTTTCTGGAACAATGCCATCATGTGGACTCCAGGTAGCTCCTATACTAGTCTGAGGTAATGTGCCCAAGAATTTGTGGTGGGAATAGGGGACCACTAGGAATCTCTCACCTCTTTCCTACCTTGGGGAGTTTCTCCTGGCTTCAAGCCAATCCTGGCCAAGCTGGCCATTTTGCTTCACTCTCTTTCTATGTTTCAGAGGTTCCCTGTCACTTCCCTGCTGAATTCCAGAGTTCTCTCTTAGATGCTCTATTCGACATAAAACTATCTACTCACTGTTTTCATCTTTCGTTATGGAGATGGTGAGTTCCATGTGCCTCTGGTCAGCCATCTTAAACCTAAGTCTGCTTCACAGTTTTAAAATTTAGATCATTAAACCATTTAAATAATGTAATCATAATCCATCTGGAATTAAATTTGGGCATAGGTGTTAAGTAGTTGTTTAATTTCTTATTTCAGACTGGGTTGCCAGTTTTCCATCTCACATTCACTGGATAACTTATAATTGCTTCATTTATTTGGAGGACACAGTTATTCAATTATAAAAACATGTATATGTATTTCATTTTTAGAATCTTGACTTTCTATAAAAGTATCAATTTTTCAGTTATTATAGTGGTGTAATATTTTTGAATCACTAAAAAGGGCAACTTCCATTTGTTTTCAACAATGTCTGGCTTACTACTGAACGTTTATTTCTCTACATAAAAATTTAAAACTTTTGGAAACTATCTTTTTTTTGAAAAATGTGGCCTGCATTTTGATCGTAAATGCATTAAATTAACGTTCCTTTGTGGAGGGAGGAACTACTATCTTTACCATGTTGTCTCCCCATCTGGAAAGACGTAAATTTCTCAAATTACTCAAATCTTTTATTTTTCTAACCAAAATTACACTTTGGAAGTTATAAACCTTTCAATGTTTTTGAAAGCATAAAACCTTCAGTTCTCAGAAAAAAAAAAAAAAAAAGTGCACAAACTCATAGTATTTTGCATATTTCTAGAAAATAACAAATTGTCATAAGTCCATCAATGGACTACAGATTAAAAACTGTCTTCTACATTCAAGTTTTGTAGTTTTCTAAGATTTTATTTTTTCTTGTTTTTCTATTTTATATTAACTTTCTAAAAAGCATTTAGATAATAAGTTATTGTTTTTAAACATGTCATCATGATGTGGTACATGTCTGGCCTCTTGCAGGCAGTCTAACTGGGTTTTTGGGCCCTTGGGAGCATGGGCTTTGGCACCCTTTGTCCCAGGGGCAGTCTCCTTACTGTGCTGCACTGGCTGTTCTTCAAGGGGTAGGACATTGTGTGGGCTAGACTGCTGGGGACCTGGTCACACAGCTGAATCCAGCTCGCGTTATGACCCTGCAGCTCTCTGGGTTATTCTGTGTTTCATTATTCTACATTTCATTATTTGCTAGCTGTGACTTCTCTACTCGCTAGCTGTGTGGAAAAATCATTTAACCTCATTGTACCTCTGTACCTCCATTTCCTCATCTTTAATGTGGTGATGTTCAAGATAGCCTAACTTAGAACAGTCTTTCAAATACTTATGTGAAATGTGAATTATCATTATTAAAAATAGATTTTTTCCAGTTAGCTAATTGCTATATGTGTTCATTTCCATTATTGAAAATACAATATTTTTCAAATTAATTATTATATTTGGCCACTTACCTTTCTTAAATAATTTTCAAGTTTTATCTCTCAAATTTTTAAAGTGGTATACATCACTTACAAATAATAATAATCTTGACTCTCCCTTTTCAATATTTATGCTGTTCCTTTATTCTTTTGTTGCTCTTCATTGGCTAAAATTTGTAGAAAAATATAATAATAGCAGATGTCTTACTTGGCTCTAATGTTTCACTATTAAATATGATTGTAGCTAATGGTTTTTTTTATTATGATAGGAGAATAGCCTGCCATTACTAAAAATAATAAGCAATTTTATTTTTGACCATAAATGAAAGGTAACTTAGCAACTGTTTTTTTTTTTTTTTTTGGAAAATTCTTGGAAAATCATAATATTATATTCCTTAAAATACAATAAAATAAAATAAAATATAAAAAGTTATAATAATTAACTTATAAACACTGGTCCTATAATTAAAATTAGACTAGTATGGGATATTATATTTTAATAAAAGCTAGACTTGTATTATTAAGGCAGTAGGTATAATCTGAGTCCATATATTTACGTCTAATTTTATTTGTTTTCTATACATCAGTTTTGATTCTGTCTCTGAGGCTTCATCCTGCAGGCTTGTGATCAATTGGAGGACTCATCACTTCTACAGGTGTAGAAAGTCCATAGTCTAAGAAAGTGCTACATTCACAGATTGTCTACACAGTTTTTAGCTAAGACGTTAGCCACTATCCTTTCTGATTCAGTGGCACTCTTCTGCTTCTATGTTACTCTGGGGACTTAAGAACATTTGCAAGCTGAAAATACCATGTCAGTGGTTGTGTCTCTGTAGATAAACCTTGAATATGTTTGTCTCTGTGGCATTGCCAGGTGGCAGTCATTTTTATTCCCACTGCCTGAATTTCCAGCAACCTGAAGATGACTTCCTTTTCAGGAAAAGCAGCAAGAGCTTTGCTTCAGTTTCTTTCAATTGGCGATGAAACATTAATATTCCATCATAATAAAAGGGCAAAGAAAGGGTATGTTTCTACCTTTAATCACTCTAAATGTTTATGTCTTATTTTACTAGTATATTATTTAGGATTTCTTTATCCATATTCATAAGTGAAATTCATCCATAATTTTTTTCTTGGTCTATTTTTGTCAGATTTTAACGTCAAGGTCCTAAATACATTTGAAAGCTCTGTATCATTTTATATATTTTTGAAAATATTAACATCAGAATTATCTGTTTCTAGAAGTTTGATGGAACTTACCATCTGGATGTGAAGACTATTTTAGGTTTCAGTTTTGTTAAAATTCCTTTTCATATCATATTTTAATAAAGCATGTAACTCTTGGTGCATGGAAGCTTATAGTCACTTGTGACCTCTAGATCTTTTCCTGCCAGTTCATTACAGCTTCTCTAGCAAGTTGTTACTTATCCCCTCTGACCCACTGGCTTATGGAACTGTCTATTGCTAATTAAATTGTTTTATGATTCCCATACATTCAGCCAAACTTGCCTTGTTATTTCTTTTAATTATCCTCACAACCACTTCCAATCCAATTTGCTGAATATTTATTTATTTATTAAAAAAATTTATTTTTATTGTACTTTAGATTCTGGGGTACATGTGCAGATCATGCAAGATTGTTGCATAGGTACATTCATGGCAAGGTGGTTTGTTGCCACCATCCCCCCATCTCCTATACCTGACATTTCTCCCCACGTTACCCCTCCCCAACCCTCCCTCCCACAATCCCTCCTGTAGCCCCGCCAGTGGACCCCAGTGTGTGATGCTCCCCTCTTTGTGTCCAAATATTCTCACTGTTCAACACCCGCCTATGAGTGAGAACATGTGGTGTTTGATTTTCTGTTTTTGTATCAGTTTGCTGAGAATGATGGTTTCTAGGTTCATCCATATCCCTACAAAGGACACAAACTCATCGTTTTTTATGACTGCATAGTATTCCTTGGTGTATATGTGCCACATTTTCTTTGTGCAGTCTATCATTGCTGGGCATTTGGGTTGGTTCCAGGTCTTTGCTATTGTAAACAGTGCCACAATGAACTTGCATGTGCATCTGTCTTTATAATAGAATGATTGATAGTCCTTTGGGTGTATACCCAGTAATAAGATTGCTGGGTCAAATGAAATTTCTATTTCTAGATCCTAGAGGAATTGCCACACTGTCTTCCACAATGGTTGAACTAATTTACACTCCCACCAACAGTGTAAAAGTGATCCCACTACTCCAAATCCTCTCCAGCATCAGTTGTCTCCAGATTTTTTAATGATCACCATTCTAACTGGCATGAGATGGTATCCCAATGTGGTTTTGATTTGCATTTCTCTAATGATCAGTGATGATGAGCATTTTTTCATATGTTGATTGGCTTCATATATGTCTTCTTTTGAAAAGTGTCTGTTCATATCCTTCACCCACTTTTGGATGGGTTTGTTTTTTTCTTGTAAATCTGTTTCAGTTCTTTGTAGATTCTGGATATTAGCCCTTTGTCAGATGGGTAGATTGCAAAAATTTTTTCCCTTTCTGTTGGTTGCTGGTTCTCTCTAATGATTGTTTCTTTTGCTGTACAGAAGCTCTGAAGTTTAATTAGATCCCATTTGTCTATTTTGGCTTTTGTTGCCATTGCTTTTGGTGCTTTAGTCATGAAGTCCTTGCCTACGCCTATGTCCTGAATGGTTTTGCCTAGGTTTTCTTCTAGGGTTTTTATAGTGTTAGGTCTTATTTTTAAGTCCTTAATCCATCTGGAGTTAATTATAGTGTAAGGTGTCAGGAAGGGGTCCAGTTTCTGCTTTCTGCACATTGCTAGCCAGTTATCTCGACATCATTTATTAAACAGGGGATCCTTTCCCCATTGCTTGTTTTTGTCAGGTTTGTCAAAGATCAGATGGTTATAGTTGTGTGGTGTTGCTCCAGAGGCCTCTGTTCTGTTCCATTGGTCTATGTCTCTGTTTTGATACCAGTACCATGCTGTTTTGATTACTGTTGCCTTGTAGTATAGCTTGAAGTCCAGCAGCGTGATGCTGCCAGCTTTGTTCTTTTTCTTCGGATTGTCTTGGCTATGCAGGCTCTTTTTTGGTTCCATATGAAGTTTAAAGTGGTTTTTTCCAGTTCTTTGAAGAAGGTCATTGGTAATTTGATGGAGATAGCATTAAATCTATAAATTACTTTGGGCAGTATGGCCATTTCCACAATATTGATTCTTCCTAATCATGAGCATGGAATGTTTTTCCATCTGTTTGTGTCTTCTCTTATTCCCTTGAGCAGTGGTTTGTAGTTCTCCTTGAAGAGGTCCTTTACATCCTTTGTTAGTTGTATTCCTAGGTATTTTATTCTTCCCCAAACAAGAAAAATGGACAAATTAAGATGTTTTTTGTGATATTCAGATACCAGTTTATGATATTATCATCCATTTATTATGCTCATTGCTAACTAGTATCTTATATTCTTTACTCCCCAGTGTTGAAATTCTGTATACCAATGAACCTCCTCAAGTTATTTCAACAAAATAAGCATATGAATAGAATATTTCTTATTCGTATTATACACACACATGCACACACACACAAAGAGAGGAAAAAAAGAGAATATGAATAATGGATTGTAATGCTGAATTTGAAGTGTTTTCTACCTCTTTTCCCTACTCCAGGTGTAATAGTTTTCCATATCTGATACATATTTTAATATATAATGATATACAATATGATAGCTTATAATTTCATTATAAATTATTTTATTGTATAGCTTATATACTATTATATTAAATATGTTGTATAATTTTATATAGTATATATTATCAAATATATTTTAAATGTTTATACTATATAAATATGTTTATAATATAAAATATACCATACTATATATGCATATGTGCATACATATGTATGCATACATACATAATGCATGTATGTATACCTGCATATGTAGTATAGTATCTATACTATATATTCTCTATACTATATACTATATACATGTATATGGAGAGACAGAGAAGCTTAGAAATACAGAGCATTAATATCCCTGATGATAACCCTCAACCAGTGGGGCTTAGGGATGGTGAAAAATTCTGGGCTGCATTCTGTATGCCTCTTAGAGGAACCAGCAGAGTTGAGGTCCTGTTGCTCACAGCAGTGACTTTAGTAGGATACTTTCTGTTAGTTTTTCTACTTCCTGTTTCTACAATAATCCATAGCTACATGTAGCTACCAGGTCATTCATGTTCTCTCTGTTCCCTCACTCATGTTTTCTGGGATTGTATTGCAAATAAATCCTTCACCCAAGTTTCGATTTAGGCTTTCTTTTGGAAATCCTTAACCCAAGTTAAGATACTAGGCTTAATTTCAAGTAAAATAATACATTTAACTACAATAATTAATCAATGTGTTGAAGTTGTTTATTTTGTAATGAGCAGCAAGACCAAAGGGCCAACCAGCGTGCCTTGCCCTGTAGGAATCTGAGGTGACAGCTAAGAGAGTCCATATTCCTAGGGGCAAGATAGAGAGACAGCCAACTAGGGTACTTCTTGACTAATAACCACAAAAGGACATTACTACAGAAGAGAAGGGTATGTGTACACTGCATCTAGAGCTTACATCAGAAAATAGGCAGCTCTTATTCAGTTTCTAGATCTTAGTTGTTCTCAGGTACAGGTTCCCATAGAGAAAGGGAAGACTGACTTTCTTTGAGGAAAAACCTGCAATGCCACCATCAACATTAAACATATCTATGCCCCTCCAAAGAGACCTCTAGTCATTTACTAGAGTAGGAGTATACTAGAGAAAGTCACCCAGACAGTTGAGAGCTGTTGAACACAGGTCTTGAGCTGACACTAATACTAGGAGACATGAAATACCAATGTGGCTCAAAGTTAGGGTGAGGCTTGTGAAGACCATGTGATAAATGGACTGCTGGTCTAAGTCCATTTCACAGAGGGCTCAATTGGTATATTGATCCACTCTGTGGTCATTTTCTCAGTTACTTCCCTCTGTGTATAGTTGAGATAAATACACTTAGCGACTAGCAGAGCCCTCAGGTTTGTCCCATATCCTGTGGAGTAAAAGATTATAGTAGAAAAAGCCAAGTGGAGATTTCCGGACCTGTCTCTGCCAGCCAGTATAATAAATCAGGTGCAATACTACATCCTGTGTTTAATAACAGAAATTAGACCTCCCTCAGAGAGCTAAAGGTTGCAGAGGCAGTAATCCTCATCCTATTCTCATTCAATTCACTTCTCTGTGAAAACCATTTGAATTTTGGTGGATGATGGTGGACTACAAAAACTTAACGAAAGATCTGTTATGCAAATGGCTTCCCTATTGAAATAAAGACAACCTCTAGTGCCTGGTATGTGGCCACAGATCTGATAATTATATTCTGTTAAATATATAAAAATAGAAATTACCAAAGGCAGTCTTTGATAGGAAATACAGCGGTACACCCTCACTCTTACTCCGGAGCTATGTTAGTTCTCTTGCTTTCTGTCACAGTACTGATTGCAGGAACCAACTCTGGCTGCTCCACTGAATAGTACCATTATCAGATGCATTGAGAATGCCTGATTTACTGACATGGGATCCTGAACAACATCATCTTGGACTGAAGGACTCACTTTATTCAGCAGAAGTGTGACAGAGGGCACATGACCACGGGATTCTTTTTTTTTTTTCCCATAATCCATATTAAGTGACTTATAAAGGCTCAGCTAAAAAGCCAATTCAGGATAATACACTTACAAAGGTAGCCCTGTTCTCCAAAATAGCCTATGTACAGTAAATATTCAGTAACATTATGTGGTCTCCTATAGCTGGTCTCTCATAGACAATAACATGGGTCTGGGAACAAAGAGTGGAAATAAAATTGATGTCCTTCATTAAAACTCTTAGTAGCTCACTTGCAAAATTTACAAGTCCCAGCTCCACAATTTTAGGTTTTGCTGGATCAGAGGTCTCAGATGCCAAGGACAGAGTAAGCGATCAACCAACTTGAAGCTACAGTTACAATGTTGGTCGCTTTGGGATCCTCATGCTGGTAGAGCAACCCTCAAAGAAAGAAGTCAGCAGCTGGGAGAAATGGCCACAATCATCATGAGTAGCTAGCGATGCTGTTACAGGGAGCAGGGACAGGGAGGCATAATCTAGAACTCAGGTTCAGTGGGATCACCTCTTGCTGCTCCCATCATCACTGACAATAGTCAACAGGCAACTGCAGCAACCAACCGGAGCCACCAAGGGTACTCAGACTCTGAGAGGCGAAAGGCAGGGTCATCTAATCTGGCAAGCTCCCAGAGCAGCTGAAGGGCTGGCTGAGGAAGAAAGCGGGGATGAAGAGGGAGAGGACAAAGTCTAGTGTTGGCCTTGGTACTCGCTGTGCAGTGGGATGTTTGCTTGTCCCACTTCTCACTGTGTGTTTGTTAGGGATTATGCTGGCCCCCTCCTTGAAGAGGTGACAAAGTTTATCAGGTAGCCTGTGCAGATCTGAGCCATGTGAAGGTGAACTAATACAAATGCTTTCTGTGTCCTGCACGCTTCTCCTGGACCCACTTCTGACTTTATGGCTGTGGTGAAGAATCTGTGTGCATGCTGCCTGCAAGCCACCTCAATTACCCTCTGTTCATCTCTCTGCTTTTTTGCCGTAGGACTTTTTCTTTCTTTGTTTCTTCTTCTCTTTTTGTAAGAAACAGAAGCCCCTTTCAGCACCAGATACAGGCAGGCACAGCTGAGAAATACAGGGGAGTTAACACTCCTAGGGACGGCTCTCAGGCAGTGGCGGATAGCAGCTGGTATGTGTGTGCTTTTTTTCCCCCTTTAGCTCTGAGAGGCGTCCTCACAGCTGCACCTACATTGTGGACTCTTTATTGGTTTTCCTCCGTCTCCATCTTGATCCTCCTGCGCTTTCATTTCTCTTTCTTTTTTTCCAAATTTATTGAGATACAGTTAACAAAAATTATATACATTCAAGGTGTATACTGTGATGTTTTGATGTATGTGTACATTATGAAATTACCACAATCAAGCTAATTAACACATCCATTCCCTCACTGTGGATGTGTGTGTGTGTGTGTGTGTGTGTGTGTGTGTGTGTGTGTGTATGTGCGCCTGTAAGAATAGTTTTGGCAAATTTCAGATATATAATACATTTTTATTATTTAACTACAGTTACCAAATTTTGTATTAGATCTCCACAACTTATTATTCATCTTATAATGGCAAGTTTGTACCCTTTGACCAACATCTCTTCATTTTCCCCACACCCAAGCTCTGGTAACCAATACTCTCCTCTGTAGTCAACTATTTTAGATTCCACATATCAGTGAGATCATGCATCATTTATCTTTGTGTGTCTATCTTGTTTTATTTGGCATTCTGACCTCCAGGTTCATCCATGTTGTCACAAATGGCAAGATTTCCTTCCTTTTTAAGGTTGAATAATTTTCCATTGAAAATGCCATTGTAAAATTCCAATTCCACATTTTCTTTATCCATTCATCTACTGGCGGACACTTAGGTTGTTTCCATGCCTTTCTTGTAAACTACCTGCATCCAAGCACTTTTCTCTGTTTGTGAGGAACCCAAACTAAGACACTGAGCTTAGATTTTTTGCAACAAAATTAGCAATCTTTACTTCTTTGGGATTAAATAATTTATTCCTCAGCCACATATCATAGAAAGCATGAAAAGATCAAATTGTGATTCTAAGCAAAAAAGTAGAATTTAAGGATTTATTCAATGAAATCTTATTATTATTTTTTTTTGCAAACACATAAAAAAGAGATTTTATTGGATGAAAAACTCCATGACCTGTGAATGGTAGACCAATACAAGATTGTCACTTGTAAAATGAGAAATATGTTCACGAGTCACACATACTCTCTTGTATGATGCCATTGTGATATAGCATTACAAAACACCAAGTAATATCAATTTCCAGCCTCTGTCTCAAGCCTACTTTTCATTGTTTGGACTAATCCTATTTGTGTCTACATTTTCTCTTTGTGTCTCTCTTTTCAACAATCCAGACTGTCTATTTTTTGTATTCTCTTTCTCTTCTCTCTGTTTTTCTTTAAATAAAATATTTGTTTTAACATTGAATAGCTATCATTTTACCCCTTCTCCTCATTCAGCTTGTAAATCATTGTGTTATCTGAGGATTTTTGTAATTCATATTCCCTTTCTCTAGAGGTTTCTCGAAGTACTGGTGCTCCCCTTTTTTAAAGGTTGGTACAGTGATTTTTAAGATAATCTGACTTGAAGGGATTCTTTCAAATCCCAGATTTCAGATGGTATCTAAAGATTCCCTGAGTTTGTTCTTCATTTCTCAATGTGTTGCTAGTGAAGCATTAGCCTTTAAATAATTTTTTAACAAATGAGAATCTCAAAAAACTATGATGAATGTTTTTTGGAAACTGAACCTCAAGGTATGAAAGCCAATTTCAGATCCAGAATTCTGTAACGTAAGAAACTAAAAGCAGAATCATCCACATGTAAAGATACTGTAGTTTTCATTTTTAAATAAGATCAAGAACATAGCTGTGCATGACATATTCTTGCCTCAAAGTCTTAACAAATAATTAAGACAGTTCCCATGGACCGTCATAATCCCAAATCCTGTAGATGAAAGCATGGGATGCTTGGTGTGGCTCTCAGAAACAACTATCCTTTTATTACAAAAACCATTAAAGGAGCACGTGTATAAAAAGTTTTATGACAAAAGAAGAATTTTAGAGGGATATGGAAGATGGGAAGGTGCTAACTGTGTCAGAAACTAACTGTCCTTTCCAGAAAGAAAATAAGAAAAAGTATCTACACTCCAGACCTGGACATGTGATAATAAGGCAGAGTAAAAACCGTCGAAACTCATTTTTCCTTTCACTCTCTTCTGTTCCCCTTTTTCCTTCATGTCTCCAAGTTTCCCACACTATCTTTCATTTAGAAATAATAACATTTAAAATGAATGGACAGTTTATGTTATTCATGCTAAGCATTTACATAAAGCAGAGCAGCATGAAAAATGAAACCCAGTGACTTAAAACTCAAAGTCTTATCCCTACAATTTGGTATTGTCCAAAATAGTGGACAGCTTCATTGTCCACTACGGACTAGGTTTTCACTTTCTTAAATCAGTTCCCAGCCCACCATCTCCAAGCCATTTTCCCAGTTACACAGCCAAGATAGCACTTGATCCACTCTTTTACACCTAAAATGCTGAGTTCTTGGCTTCCTGCAAGTGTAGCTCTCTGTCCATCCCTGGAATTGAATTCTGCTCCCACTTTTTTGGCTCACACACAGACACCTGAGATCTGACACATTTCCATCAGGAAAAGTTGCTCCAAAAGCAATAGGGGTGAGTGACCATGCAAAATAGGATTTCTGGAAAGCAAAGTTGTTTGAACATGTGTCTGCATCTCCTACTCTCACCCTCAGCTAGTTTTTTTTTTTTTTGATACAAAACCGATGTCCCCCATATTCCTCCTGAGAACCACTGCCCTGGGCAAGGGTCAGTGGTGAGAATCAGGCTGAATTTAAAAACAACGTGAAGTATCTAGTGGGAAGAGTGAATCTGAAATCTCTTTTTAAATGTGTAATCTCTCTCACAGATGTTTTCTAGAGTGTGTCCTATGTACAGATTCAGTTTCTTTTTTTCCTTTTTTTTGTGGTGAGGGGGCGGATGGAGCGTCTCCCTGTTGCCCAGGCTGGAGTGCAATGGCACAATCTCTGCTTACTGTAACCACTACCTCCTGGGTTTGAGCAAGTCTCCTGACTCAGCCTCCCAAGTATCTAGGAATACAGGCACACGTCACCATGCCCAGCTAATTTTTGTATTTTAGTACAGATGAGGTTTTTGCCATGTTGACCAGGCTGGTCTTGAACTCCTGACCTCAAGTGATCCTCCTGCCTTGGTCTCCCAAAGTGCTGAGATTACAGGCGTGAGCCACCAGGCCTAGCCATACAGATTCAGTTTCTAAGGAAGGTTTTGCCTCATGCAAACACTGATGCACCTCCCAAATACAGCAAACCATGGGAAAACCTCCATGTGAATTTAAAGAGGTTTAGCCTGTCACTATAGTAACAAAACTGATTTACTAAATGAGTTTGCAATATCCCACAAAAGACAAAAAATAAATTGGAGCTGATTCGGTAGAAAATGTCATTTTTCAAAAGTTGCTGTAGTTAATGAGGATGCAGAGGGACTATTTCCTTTTCATTATGAAATGTTGACATTTTAGGGCTTGGTAGCTTGGGAATGGAGGGACATCTGTGGAATATGTTGAGCACTTGTATCCTTCTCCTTGGAATTTTTTTTTTTTTTTTTTTGGAGGAAAATCCTATTTCATACTACTAGGCTTACAGTTGAATGGCAAAATAGGATCTTTCCAATTACTAGATTTATTTAATATATTTTACATCAAGTGAGAAAAATATTTATAGGGTAAGAATAAGCTTTAAAATACCAAATATGCAAAATCTCACACATTTTTTTCCAATTATTTGCTACCTGATCTGTGTTTAATGCTAAGCCAAATCTGTATTCCCAAGTATTTACTATTTAATTAAATGCTCCCTTCTGTTAACTGCAGACCTGCTAAGCCATTATTTATTACCAGTCTCTCTCCCTCTATTTTTTTTTTTCTTTCATGCAGGCTGTATTCTGGGTTATATAACTGGTTGGAGTGAACTGTCAAGGCTCAGCATTCACAGGCATACCTCCCACCCAAACGCTAGCCTGGGCTTTTCAGCCTCAGCTGTTTCACTTTACTTTCTCCTGGCGCAAGTCATAATTCTGTTGACTTAAATTAGATCATTTTGTTTAACCATATATATTTATTTAAAATGAACTTTGGACTCAAATAATGCCTATGTTGTCAGTGTGAGTGCTATTTCCTTTCAAAATGTAAAGAAAGTTAATTTTGCTCATTTTGTAGTTTGAAAGAAGCCAGACTCCCAATACAAACACTAAAAGCTTGGCTTTCTCCATATAGCATGGCCAACCCTAGAATACAATTTCTTTGCATAAATCTTTGGCTAAACTCTTTTGATGTGATCTATGGCCAAATTCTCATCTCCTTTCCCTCTGCAGTACATTTTCTCAGAATCAGAGCTTTCATTAATGTCAGTGGGTCAACGCCTACCCCAGGGCTTTTTTCTAAAAGAATTTCATGCTCAGGGCAAGCTTGTGCTGAGAATATGTGAATGATGACAAAACAAAAACAAAACAAAGCAACGTGATTGATGTTAACCTGAAAAGCAATTTCTGAGTGTTCTGTTTATTTCAATGATACTTATCATTGATCTATACCAGGACTTTTAATCTTTGTTAAGGGGAGAGAAACATTTGGAAAGGTGATGAGAAACACTGTCAATTTCCCCGTGCCTATAGATAGACATGAAGGCAGATACAAAAGGCTATTTCCTAGCATCAGTTCATCCCAAGACATGTCACATGATTCTTAAATATTGTGGCTAGAGTGATGGTATAGAATAATTTCTTGTTTCCTTTGTATTGATTATAGTAGCAGTAAAAATTACAGTGTGCTCTTGGCTTTTGTTTATTCGGTTATTTAATAGTCATGGGATTTTGTATTTTGGCAAGGGGTTTATTGAAAATGAAATAGCTATATCGAATATTTAGTATTGATTTCAAATAAATGATTTATTCAGGTTTTCTTAAAGGATAAAAATTATAAGAAAATGAATCTCTTATGTAGCTCAAGGCTTCAGTATTCATGAACTCTAGCAGATTTTTAGACAAAGTTAACTCCAGAACACATTAAAAATATGAAAAATTATAAATAAGGCATGCTTGCTTGAAAATATGTCATGTTTATTTAATCTCAGTGCTTTGTTACAAAATTCCACAAAATGTATTTTCTCAGCCAGTGTAAATGCTTCACATTTGTGGCTGGACTTTGATTAGTGACAGTGGTTTAAATGGTATTACTGAGAAGTTTTGAGATCAGCACTTAAACAAGAGGAACAGTATCTTGGTAATGAGAAGGCTGTGCTTTAGGAATGTGCCAATTTAATGACAAACACGCTTCCAAGGAAACTTGATAGAAATAATTCCTGGTGTGAAAAACACTGAATGTTTGTCTTCCTCAACAAGTGATTTTATTGCTGCTACATCGACATTTAAATATATCATTGCCATGTGAAAAACAGTGAATAACTTAACAGTTAATCTTTCTGTTTGATCCAACAAGTGTTAAACATGTAGGAAATAGATCAATAGCGTATACCTTTCATTGCGTCTCCAAACTTGCTTACATCATGCACATAACGGGAAGTTTTCTTCTTGTAATGCAGCCTTGTGAGGAAGATTCTTGTCTGTCTTGTGTGACTATGGTTTGTCTCCTGTCTCCCCTCACCTTCTGGAAGGCACGGTCCTGGCAAGGTTTGTTGATAATGCTGCTACGGAGTTTGGGGTGTGCAGTCTGAGTTTTGCTTTCATTATTGTGAGGAAGCTGCAGAATGCCAGACGGTCTCTGAGATATTACTATAAATGTAGATTTCGAAGTGCAAAGCATCAGGGAATAGCAAATTATGTCTCACAATTTGGGTATAGGGACTCAACTTTAAACATAAAAGGGTCAATTTAATGAAGATTTGGGGTGGTTTAGGCAGAAGCACTGTCAGTAGCAGGACTGTTCTCTCCAAAGACCTATGTGAGTTAAGTGATCAAAGGTATTGTTCATAGCGATTGAATAGGCAGACACATTTAAAGACCAGCTGAAATCATTAGTAAATGAGTAAGATTGCATGTGGGTAGAATGACTAATGAATAGGCTAATAGATGCACTTAAAGACCAGCCGACATCATTAATAAATGGACATGCTTGCTTGTTAAAATTTAAAAATTCAATTTTTATTTTAACTCAAAATTGCATTATTTAATTTAGTCTCTGTTTTCTTAAGGATGTAAGGCCGGTACACATATTTTAAAGGGACATTGAACCTTGAGGACAATGACGTGAAATTTCTTAAATATTCTAACATATTTATATAGAGAAAATTATTTTGTCCTTAGTAAATAGATACCCTCTCTACCTAATCCTTGGTTAGTGGGTAACTCCAGGATCAAGGTAGATAATAACCATAGCTCAGGCAAAGTATGATGGATCATTGCTCTTGTCAAATCTCCTCTGTGCAAATTAGACATTTTCATGTAATTAAATCACACTTTTCACACATTTGTGGCCAATTGCTCTATTGAAGTAGACTAGAGAACACGTGGATTGTTATAGTGTACAAAGGATTCTGTGATTAATTTGCTACTTTGTTGGGACTTCCTGTGATCTTGGCCAGCCTTTTAGCCAAAGAATTCATTCCGAAGCTCCTGTCAACTCTAACGATTGATAGATCTTTGATTTTTGTCCGCTTTCTTAGGAGAATGACTGAGAAAATCTTTGTTAGAATCACTTACTAATTTATAGTCCACCAAAATTGATTTTCAAATTGTGATTCTTACATCAAGGAACTATCTTGACCAATATTTTTGATTTGATCAGGTAAAATTAAAAATTTTTTCATTTGCTTCACTTTGCCAATATATTTAGAGCTAATTGGAGAGTTCACTGATCTTCAGTTTTAAGTGGAATTGCATGTAGTTTATCAGGTTTAATCGCGTAACTGACAGACTAGCCAGAAAGATTCAAGATTTCAAGGGCTAAACACAGTTGGTAAAGTGCTGGCCTTTTGTAATCCAATCTGACTAATTCCAATGGATGAAAATAACATTAGAATAAATGCACAGGAACTACAAAACAGAAAGGCAATGAACTTACTGTTTTACTTAAGATTATCAAAAAGTAGGGACTCCATGTTTGGATCCCCTTCCACGAACACTCTCGTGGAAGATATTTTTCTCTATCCTGGGTTTCCCTCTGGAGTCCCCGTCCACACTCTCTTATGGAAGCCTGTCTTCCCCCCTAAACTCCATCTCTCTCTATTCCCTTCCACTCAGTGTGGAAGCTGCTTTCCTCTCCTGCATTCCATCTTTCTGGATTCTCTCACTCAGTGTGAGAGTTAGCTGTTTCTTTCTCTCTCCTTCTCCTGTTTCTCTCTCTGTTTAAATAAATCACTTTCTACAAAAAAAAAAAAAAAAAAGATGGTCAAAAAGTAAAAGTTAAAAAACAAAATCTTTTAAAAGTGGTTTTAAAAAGCCAAAGTTTAAAGCCAAGATTTTCTGAAAGTGATTTGTGCGTTTTTTTCTCACAATTCCCAACTTTTTTTCTATAACAGAGTGTTATTCTTCTAAGTTAAAATGAAATTTGAAGCATTTAAAGATCACTATTGATAATACAAGCATCATGCTGATTAGGAACTAAAGTAGCTGAAAAAATGATATTCGTAAAACTTACAATGATTTTTCTAATGCCAGATCATAAAAAAATTGCTTACATTTACAAAATTTGTTTTACTAGAAGATTATTATCTTGTTGATAGTTTTGCTCTAGTTATAAGCTTCAAAAACATGTTGATTTAATACGTTTTGTTTATAAAGAAGTTATTTATTTTTAATGAACTGCCTGTGTTCAAACTCAAGTTCTACCATTTACTAGCTATATGACCTTAGGCAAAACACTCAAACTCTTATTCTCTGTGTGCCTCAGTTTATTTGTCTGTAGCACAGGGATGATAATCAGCCCTACCTGTTATATTTCTTAGGAGAATTCAATGAGTTATTTTATTTTTTGTTTTTTTTTTTTTTTTTTTTGAGATGGAGTTTCGCTCTTGTTACCCAGGCTGGAGTGCAATGGCGCGATCTCGGCTCACCGCAACCTCCGCCTCCTGGGTTCAGGCAATTCTCCTGCCTCAGCCTCCTGAGTAGCTGGGATTACAGGCACGCGCCACCGTGCCCAGCTAATTTTTTGTATTTTTAGTAGAGACGGGGTTTCACCTTGTTGACCAGGATGATCTCGATCTCTTGACCTCGTGATCCACCTGTCTCGGCCTCCCAAAGTGCTGGGATTACAGGCGTGAGCCACAGCACCCGGCCTGAGTTAATTTTTTAAGGTGCACAGAGTAAGTTTCTATGAGTCTGTTAAATAAATAAGTAAATAAATAGTTCACATTTGACCTATTTTCCTTTGTCATTTGTTCCTTCCTGCCTGTTCCCTTCCTCCTTTGCTCTTTCCCTACCTGCCTTCCTGACTTCCTTTGCTCTTTGTTTTCTTCCCTTCTTCTCTCAACACATCAGAAGGCCAAAGCAGAAGTTGTATTGAGATCATTTTTTTTATTAGTTTATTGGATAACAGAGATTTTTAATGGTTTTACTTCTCATGTATATTTTATGTCCTTCTATTTTCATAATTTTTTGGTATCATAAGGTAATACTACTCTCCTCTCCATGGAAAATAAATATATAAAAGCCCAGACTGAAAAGCCCAAGTTGTGTTTCATAATTAAATCGTCATCAAGTAGGTAAGAATAGGAGAAAGGGAACAGTTTGACATTTACTGACATTACTGATGCCCAGAAGTCAGAGCCTATTTCTCAGAGCTTGTTTAAAGGTAATGGTGCCCAGAGATTTTTAGTAAAGATAATGGGCTGGTGTGATTAAGGAACTTTCCTTTAGGGACTTTACAGTGACAACCAAATATCTGATGCCTCGTTGAAAACCTGTCGGTATCATTTTAACATTGAATGTGTTCAGCTTAGGATTACAAGGAGCAAGAGAAGAAAAAAGAAAAATATATTCATCTAGAAATCAGCCATACACCCAAATAATGCATTTTAAAGATCATTATAAAAGACATGTACTAGGTACTGTGATTTCCAATATAAATTAATAAAGGAAACACTTGAAATGGGGGCAACTGAGTTTCAAAGAAATTTTTCAATCATGAAACTTCCGTTATCATTCATGAGAACCATTCCAGGAAGTATGCCAAAGAATATGCCTTTGGAAATGACTAATATTTATTTTGTCTTAGATTGTTTCAGTTTAGTATCTTTTGTTTCCCAGGATTTGGCTATTTACAGAGAAAGTAAAGAATTGCCTACTGATGTGAAGGAACTAAATTTAGATATAACTCACTGCGAATAATAATTCATTGACTAATTGTACATGTGACCAACACTTACTTTCTTTATGAAACATCTTGGTTGAATCATCTTCATTGTAAAGGTCAAATTTGTATAGGAATAGTGACCTCGAGCACCTTCCCCTGCTCCCCATGCACAGGCAAACAGGCCTGGATGCCCTGGGCTTGGGGTGGGTGTGGTTAATCCATTGACCAGGCACTCTTTTGTGCTGAGCCTGGAATCAGCCTCAGACCCCTTCTCAGTAGTGTTCCAGGCAGGTACCAAGGATGGCACATAAGATGAAATTTATTTTCCATCCAATTGTAAATTCACTTTTCAACAAGATGCATGAAATACCATAGATCCTTCGCTCTTAAAGCTGGGAAGGAACAGCCAGAGCTCTTCCTTGGAGGATATATGCATTCCTGAAGAGTGATGAGCAGAGGAATAGCCACGCTAGAGATGGAAAGACCTGCTATTCTTAGGCTATCTTCTTGTGAATGCTTTGTGCTCCTTGCTCATTGTATTTCCCAAGTACATCATTGAAAGAGGCTTCTTCAGTTCAATGCACACAAGTTAGTTACGGTCACTAGCCTCAAATTGTTACGTGAAAACAAATTATCTACTTAACATAGCTGGGCAAGTGTTATGATGAAGACCAGGCTGGTCCTGTTGGTGACTGCCATATTCCTTCTTAAGATTGGGCTATTCTGGCAGCTTGCTATGCTCTGAGGACATAGCATAGGATGTAAGAAAGGCCCTCATCATACTCCAGAAGAACATATTGCAGGTAGCTGCTTCCATCCTTAGTGCCTGCCTGCTGTCCAACCCTGTTCAAACCTCAAGTGTAACCAACAACTTGCAAGTACCAGGAACGCTGAAGGATGCTTATCTGTCCTCTGTACCTGATACAGGTAATCACACATTTACCTATCCACATGAGTCCCTTATACAGACATACCTTGGAGACATTGTAGGTAGAATTGAAGAGAATTAAGGCCTTGTTCTAG
The DNA here is from genome assembly GCF_030222135.1 of Aotus nancymaae. Lineage (NCBI taxonomy): Eukaryota > Metazoa > Chordata > Mammalia > Primates > Aotidae > Aotus > Aotus nancymaae. The sequence continues at coordinate 9,200,701 of NW_026988450.1, read as the reverse complement.
ATTAGGCTTTGATTGAAGGGAATGTTGTGGCTGGTTTAATCTTTACATTTCAGGTTCCAGATTCCTACAACAAAGTGAATATTGCAACAAAACAAGTCACAAAATTTTGGTTTCCCAGCACCTATAAATTTATGTTTACACCATACTATAGTCTGTTAACTGTGCAGTAGCATTATGTCTAAAAAAACAATGTGCATGCCTTTTAAAAAAAATTGTGTGTTACTAAAAATGCTAATGATCACCTAAGCCTTCAGCAAATGGTAATCTTTTTACTTCTGGAAGGTCTTGTCTTGATGTTGATGGCTGCTGACTGATCAGGGTGGTGGTTGCTTGTTGAAAACACGTGCTTTGAATGAAGAGACCCCCCCCAAACAGGCTTTGTGTGAGCAACATGGCTGTTTATTCACCTGGGTGCAGGTGGGCTAAGGCCGAAAAGGACATTAGCAAAGGGCAGTGGGATAGGAGTTGGTTTTATAGGTTTGGGGTGGGCAGTGGAAAGTTACAGAGTAAGATCAGTTACAGTGGTGGAGGTAGGGGCAAGGAGTATGCATTACCATAAGTTCAGTTACAATGGCGGGTGGGAGAAGAGTATTATAATAACAGTTAAGATGGCAGGGTGGGGTGAGGGGCTTGTCTGGGGAAGTTCCACTAGGTGATTAGGGACAATGGCCCATACAGGTGGGGGTCGAGTGGGAGACGATTAGCCAAGGCAAGCAGGACTTCAGACTTTCAGGCTCCAGGCTTACATATGGAGACTTGACATTGCTGAAGACTGGAGTGGCTGTGGCAATTTCTTAAAGTAAGACAATACACTTTGCCTTGTCAATTGACTTTTCCTTTTACAAAAGATTTCTCTGTAGCATGTAATGCTAGTTGATAGCATTTTACCTGTCATAGACTTGTTTCAAAATTGAAGTAAATCTGCTCAAACCCTGTCCTTGCTTTATCAATTAAGTTCATAGAATATTCTAAATCCTTTCTTTTGACAAATCCTTTGTCATTTCAATAATGTTTACAGCATCTTCACCAGGAGTAGATTCCATCTCAGGAAACCATTCTTTGTTCATCCGTAAGAAGCAAGTCCTCATTCATTTGTTTTATAGTGAGATTGTAGGAATTCAGTCACAACTTCAGCTCCACTTCTAATATTCTAATTCTAGTTCTCTGGCTATTTACACCACATCTGCAGTGACTTCTCCACTGAGGTCTTGAACCCCTCAAAGTCTTCCATGAGGATGTTTGTAATCTACTTCTTCCAAACTCCTGTTAATGATATTTTGACCTCCTTCTATGAATCACAAATGTTCTTAAAGGCATCTAAAATGACAAATCCTTTCAAGAGGGTTTCCAATTTACTTTCCCAAATCCATTGGAAGAATCGCTATCTATGGCAGCTAGAGCTGTGCAAAATGTATTTTTTAAATAATAAGACTTGAAAGTCAAAATTACACCTCGATCAATGAGCTGCAGAATGGATGTTGTGTTAGCAGGCATGAAAACAACATTTACCTCTTTCTACATCTTCCTTAGAGCTTCAGGATGACTAGGTACGCAGTGAATGAATGCTAATGTTTTGAATCTTTTTTGCTTTCTTAGCAGTATGGCTCAACAGTGGGCTTACCATATTCAGTAAACTTTGCTGTAAACAGATGTATTTTAACTCAGGCTTTGTTGTTTTATTTCTAGAGCACATGCAAAATAGATTTAGTTTAATTCTTAAGGGCTCTGGATTTGAAATGGTAAATAATCACTGGCTTCGACCTAAAGACACCAGCTACATTAGCCCCTACTATGAGAGTCAGACTACCCTTTGAAGCTTTGAAATCATGCTTTGACTTCTTTTCTCTAGCTATGAAAGTCCTACACGACATCTCCTTTCAATATATGGCGGTTTCTTCTCCATTGAAAATCTGTTGTTTAGTGTAGCCACCTTGATCAGTGATCTTAGCTCCATCTTCTGGGTAACTTGCTGCAGCTTCTCCCTCAGCACTTGCTGCTTCACCTTCCACTTCTGTGTTGTAGAGATGACTTCTTTCCTTAAAACTCATGAACAAATTTCTGCTAGATTTTAATTTTTCTTTCGCACCTTCCTCATCTCTTTCAGCCATCATAGAATTGAAGAGCGTTAAGGCCTTGTTCTAGGTTAGGCTTTGACTGAAGGGAATGTTGTGGCTGGTTTAATCTTCTATACAGACCACTTACCTCTCCTTCCTATCAGCAATAAGGCTGTTCTGCTTTCTTATCCTTTGTGTGTTCACTGAAGTAGCAGTTTTAGCTTCCTTCAAGAACTTTTCCGCCGCATTCACAACTTGGTTAACTGTTTAGCCAAAGGGCCTAGCTTTTGGTCAATCCTTGCTTTTGACATGCCTCTCTTACTAAGCAAAATTATTTTCAGCTTTTGATTTAAAGTGAGAGATATGTAACTCTTCCTTTCATTTGAACACTTAGAGACCATTGTAGAGTTATTAATTTGCCTAATGCCAATATTGTTGTGTCTGAAGGAATAGGGAGGCCTTAGAAGAGGGAGGAAGATGGATAAATGACCAGTTTATGGAGTAGTTGAAATACACATAACATTTATTAAGTTCATCATCTTATATTGGCACAGCTTATGGTGCCCCAAAATAATGACAATAGTAACGTCACAGTTCACTGGTCATAGATCACCATAACATATGTAATAATGTTTGAAATGTTGTGAAAACTATCAAAGCACAACACAGAGACACAAAGTCAACATGTGCTGTTGGAAAAATGGCTCTGATAGACTTGCTCAATACAGGGTTGCCACAAACCTCCAATTCATAAAACCAAACAAACAATAAAACAAAAAAACCCACATAAAAAATTACAACATTTGCAAAGTGCAATAAACTGAAGCACATCATTAAGATGAGGTCTGCCTGTACTTCATTCCATCACCCTTTCTTCTCTTGGAAACAGGCCTCTTTTCTCATTCTCTGTTTCTTTGGCATTTGGTCCTTCAAATTTGAATCTGTCTTTGGTCATGACATTTACCCCCTCCAGCATCCAAGGACCCGTTTACTTCTGCCTATACCTCCCCCTATATTTTTTCAGTTGTTCAATATTTTCATTTATTTCTTGTAATTGTAAATAAGGAAATGAAGAAATAAGAAAATAAAAATGTTAATCAATTTTAAGGGAGAATCAAACAAAACAGATCTGCTGTTGCTAAGAGAAAGGAAGTGTTTTCTTGCAGACAGCATGGCACGTGTAAAATTCAGCAAGTGAGGAATGATGCATTTGAAGGAATCTTTTTTAGTAGTTAATGAGCTACAACAAAAAGTAATCTTTGATTCATGGCCAGCTCTTCTAGAAAACAAAAAACAAAAAACAGGCAGATAACCATGGGATCTAGTTGGAAGGACACAAAGATTTTCTGCTATGAAACACTGCTCTTGTTGGTTTGGCTTGTCAGTGTTGCTTGTTGAATTAAGGGAATGCATTCAAATTGCATGACTTGAAGCTTCATGGTACTGTGCCAGTCTCTCAGGGGCTGCCTGCGGGAGGTGAGAAGTTCAAGTTGTAGGTTCCAAACACCGCATCTTACTTTAACCATAGAAATTCTGTACTCATTGTTTTATATATGGAGGGTTCTCTATTTAGAAAAATATTCTACCGATTAAAGAAAAAAAATTAGAATGCCAATAGTTTAATGCATTATTTATAGAGAGATTTTGATAAAATGCAAATCTATCTCTATATAAGAGGAACATGTATATATGTTCCTTGTGTGTGTATACCTACTCATATCTGTACACACACATGCACACATACACACACACACACACACACATATACAAACACATATAGCCACCCAAGTGGAGAGTAAAGCCCTAGGGATTTAAGCAAGTTCATTTTTGATGAGGATGGGGATGGACCATCTACAGTCTGAGAGGTTGGGGCCTGGGAAGGACAAAGTCAGGCTGGGTAGGATGACCATGGGATACTTAGAAGCGTGAAAATGGGAGAGCTAAAGGCAGATATGACCCTTTCCCAAGGCTGTTCTGGCTCTGAGACTCCTTTCCAGGCAACTCTGATTTTTGGAAATGCCTGACAAGTACCTTTTTATATTAAGTTGTACGGCACAGTATTCTCAAACGCGCTTCAGGGAATAAGCTCCTGGCTAGCTAGCGTTCACATTGAAGAGAGAACGGACTGAATTATATTGCCTCAGGGACAGTACATCCCATTCACTGGGCAGAACTAAACCAGCCCAACAGAGGTTCAGCTTTAATCCGTGCTTCAGCTAAAGAGCAATTTTACTTTGCCTTGGGAATGTACTGGTTCTATGCAATTGGAATTTCAAAAGGGTTTTATCTTTAAAGAGACCCTGAATATTGCCTTATTTTCTTCCTGTATGTTATGATTTAGACATGAAGGCATTTTCGTTTATCATTACGCAAAATGGTAAAATAAACAGCTTTCATTAATATCTCATCTGATCTTATTCCTAACACTCAGTGTTTTTTGTCATTATATATGGAAAGAACCTGAAAAAAATTAAAATTTGTTATGGTTTCCTATGATCCATATATATTACATACTCTTTTCATTTTTATTCACTTATTTTTTTTGAGAGGGAATCTCAGTGTGTTGCCCAGACTGGAGTGCAAGGCCGCGATCTTGGCTCATTGCAACCTCTACCTCCTCGGTTCAAGCAATTCTCCTGCCTCAGCCTCCAGAGTAGCTGGGATTAGAGGCATGAGCAACCACGCCCAGCTAATTTTTTTTTTTTTTTTTCGTATTTTAGTAGAGACGGGATTTCACCATGTTGACCAGGCTGGTCTTGAACTCCTGACCTCTGATGATCCGCCCACCTTGGCCTCCCAAGGTGCTGGGATTATAGGCATGAGCCACTGTGCCCCACCCATTTTTTAAAATAGAAGCTGAATTTGATTTTTTCTCCTTTAAATGTTTTCTTTTCTTTCTCTTGAAATAGATACAAGCATTTGTTAGTTTTTTTAAATTCCTCATCCATTCCTCAGATATTTTTATTACCTAAAATATGTCAAAAACTATGCTAGGAGATGGATATCCAAGAATAATTTATGTTTCTAGGTCAAAATATGAGTGTCTATTTGGAGAAAGAAAAATCAGTGATGAGCCAGGCACAGGAAAATTTGAAATCTTATAAATACAGCAAAAGGTACTGAATCCAAAGAATAAAAATATCTTTAGCTGTCTAAAAAGGGAAAAATATAAATTTAGAATAGGCTCTAGACTTCAAATCATGTTTTCATTCAAAGAAGAATTTTAATTAATTTGTGTTCTTAAAAAATATGTCTTGGAGAATTTTGTCTTCGTTTTGCTTTACACCATTTAATATTTTGTATTCTTTTTGTTATAAGAATTTAAATATATGCATAAGTAGAGTTAATAGTATAATCAATCCAACATCCAGCTTCAACAATAGTCAACATGTAACTATTCTTTCATCTATGTTCTCCCCTACCAACACTTGCCCCCACATCCTCAAAACATTACTTTAAAGCAAATTCTATTATCATATAGTTTGCTTAGTAAGTATTTAAGTATGTATCTCTAAGAGAAAGGGATTTTTTTTACATTACCAGAATACCGCTATCATTCTTAAAAAATATTTAATAATTTAAGGCAGTTTACAGAAATTACATCATTTCATCCACAAATACTATTAAACATATGTGTGTGTATACATATATATACACATATATACACTATATAAATGTTCCCTATGATCCATAGGAAACACACACACACACACACACACACACACACACACACGTATTGCTAAGAGTTAAGAATTTTTAAACCATAGCAATACTATTATCATACCTAAAAATGACAGTTATTGTTAGATATAACTTATTATAAGGTCAGTGTTCAAATTTACTCTATTATCTCATAAAAAGTCTTTTTATAATTATTTTGTTCAAGTCAAATTCTGAAGATCTATGCAAGAACCCATTTGGTTAACCAGATTTTTAGATCTGTACCAGTCCCTTCCTCTCGTTCTCCACTGCTATTCCTGATGAAGAGTGAAGGTATTTTGACATGTGAAATTGCCCACTATTTGTCTTTCACTGACTGCATCCTCCCAATGTCTTTAACATATTCCTTTGTGCTTTGCATATTGCATATTGTTGGATTCAGAGGCTAAATCAGACTTAATTTTTTGTCAAGAATACTTTTTAGGTGATGCTGTGCACTTAATCGCAGTACATCAGGAGGAACATAATGTTGGGTTATTTCTCTTTTTGTCATGAGAAGATTTATTAGTAAGTTTACATATTGTTGGCTTAACCATCCATCTATGAAGTTTCCCATTATCTTTTTCAAGCATTGGTGTTGGCAGTCATTGATTATTATTATCTAGGCCCATTGTTTTATTATTTCGTTAACATCATAGTAATCTAATTAGATTACCCTTACTGCTTTTATTAACTGTAATTTTTCTATAATTTTTTTCTCGTCTGTTTGATTATCCTGAAATATAGTTTGCAAAGAAAGGGAAGATGAATTATTATTGTTTCCCTTTACTTACCACTTTTAGAAAAAAGACTTAGCCTAGCAGCCTCCAAAGCTAACCAAGAAATTTTGCCCCAACATTAAAATTCCATATTTTAAAAATATATTTAATTTAATGTTTTAAATTTATTCAAACCATTATTTATTGTCATTTATTTTATAAATGTAAACATTTATGAGATGTTTGTGAAATTTTGTTAAATGTCTATGGTGTCAAGTGATCAAGTAAGAATATTTAGGGTGTCCATCAACTATTGTCCAGCACAATGCATTTTTGTTAAGTGTAGTCACCCTGCTCTGCTATCAAACATTGTATTTCTTCTATCTTATTATATGTTTACCCCCTTTAATCCACTTCTCTTCATCTTTCCCCCTTCGCACCACGCACCCTTCAAAGTCTCTGTTATCTATATTTCCACTGTCTACCTCCATGTAATCAAATTTTTTAGGTCCCACATCTAAGGGAGACATGTGATATTTGTCTTTTTTGTGCCTGGCTTATTTTCACTTACCATAATCACCTCCAGTTCCATCCGTGTTTCTGCAAATGAGAAGATTCCATTCTTTTTAATGGCCAAACAGTCCTCCATTGTATATACGTGTACTTCATTTTCTTTATCCATTTTTCCATCAATGGACACTAGGATTGATTCCATACAATTGCTATTGTGAATCATGTTGAAATAAACTTGTGAGTGCACATATCCCTGCAGAGGGATTGCGGAATTGAATGGTAATTCTGTATTTAGTATTTTATGAATCTCTAGACTGTTTTTCACAGGGACTGTACTAATTTACATTTCTACCAATAGCACATAAGAGTTCCCTTTTCTCTGCATTTTTGCCAACACATGTTGTTTTTATCTTTTGTCTTTTTAATAGCAGTCATTCTGACTGGAGTAAGATGATATTTCATTGTGGCTTTGATTTGTACTTCTTGATGGTTAGTGATATTGAGCATTTATTCATAAATCTGTTGGCTCTTTGTATGTCTTCTTTTCAGAAATGTCTGCTCATGTGCTTTGTCTGCTTTTTAATGGAATTATTTTCAATTTTACTATGGAGTTCTTTGGATTTCTTGAATATTCTGAATATGAATTGTTGGATGAATAGTTTACAAAAAAAAAAAAAACATTCAACAGACTGTCGCTCTGATGCTTATTTTGCTGTGGAAATCTTTTTAGTTGAATTAAGTTTCATCTGTTTGTTTTTGTTGCTTGTGCATTTAAAGTCTTAGTCATAAGTTCTTTGCCCAAACCAAAATCTTGAAGTATTTCTCATGTTTAAGAAATTGCTTATTTCATTGACTGAAATATTTCTATGACTTAAAACTAAAGACTTAGGAATCTAGGTACTTGATTATAACCAAAATATTTGGTAAAATTGTTGAAAATAAAATTTATAGTGGTGAGTAGTGAAGTGGTAAATTATTTATATCGGGCATTGCAAATCTCATAGTTGTCCAGGAGCTGGAAAACGGAACTTACAGAAATCTTTCTGCAATACTATCTTGAAATTTGATAGAAGTAGATATGAAATTAACTATACCTGGAAATTTCACAAAAATCACACTGATGTGTATGTAGATTGCTTTGCTTTGGATCGATTAGGTGCTAATCTGATTTCCTAAGTTTCCTGCTTCCCTTAGTGTAACAAACACAATATAAAACATATGTAACAGCAAGAAAGTAACCTTGGTCCACAGGTTGTACTATATATCTTCCCTTCTCATTGATATTTAGGAAGCATAGAAAAGTAACATTAGACTGTAGAAATATATGATACTTGTCAATTTTTGAGCCATGAACATTCATCATATTTGAAAATGGCCACAGATTCTTTTTCTGGTTTTAAGAGACAGTCACCAAATGTAGAAACAAGAAGTGAGTCACAGGAAAACCAGAAAGTGAGTGAGATGAATGTATAAAAGCATGAACTTTTGACCTAACCAGTATGATGTTTAAGCTGGGCTAGAACTACATCCTCAGATGATGTATTCTATATTTTAACATCTTACAATAAGAGAATTCATTTATATTGAGATGATGCAAATCGTATATGTACATGGCTTAAATGAGTGCTGAAAATGAAAGAAAAAGGTAAAGAAAATAGGAAAAAAGAAGAAAAATGTTCTAAGAGTTTTGAAGACTAAAAGAGTTGAATGTATTATCATACTTTCGAGAAGTTTATGTTATCAGGGAACATACGGGGTAAGAATGGCTCAATACAGGCAACGGAAATGTTACTTACTTTTTTGTGACATAGGTATAAGCATTGGCAGCTTTATTACAAGATACATAAATCTGGAGGGGTTGCAGGGGTGCCTTCTGGATGGGAAGTCTTCAGTTAGATGCTCACTGGGGTTACTCAGCCCTGGGCATACAAGATTCTGCTAAAATGCTAAAGTTTCTGTCTCGTTTGCAAAAGATAACTCTGTGTGTGCGTGCGTGTGTGTGTGTGTGTTCCTACATGTGCATGCATGTGTACTTGTTGCTTTTTAATGTTAATGATTGATATAATTTTCTAGGTTACTTTTCAGGAAGTTCGTTGAAAAAATTAAATAAGCTTTAAAAAATAAAATCAAAATAGATTTTCCAGGTTATTATTATTAGTACACATCATATTTTTTCTTACTATTGGATGGGTCTAATTCCACCAGACTTGCTTTCAGCTGAGCACCAATATGTCCAGGCCATTTGAATCAATCTGCTTTCTTGTCACACAGAAGTTTCTCAATGTCTCTGACTCAAAACAAGAATATATACACCATCCTGACCCACTCAATCTGACAACTTGTTTTGTTGTTTCAGACAGAATGGGTCAAGATGATGGATATATTCATCTAGGAAACTCATTCAGAAAAAATATAAAATATAGAAGCAGAAACAATTTTTTAAATTATCTCTAATTTAAATAATCATCATTAGATATGCACCATGTAATACCTGCAGCTATAAAAATGAACAATATTATGCACTTTGAAGGGACATGGATGGAGCCGGAAGCCATTATCCTCAGCAAACTAACTCAGAAACAGAAAACCAAACACTGCCGGTTCTCTGTTATAAGTGAGAGCTGAAAAATGAGAATACATGGATACATTGGGGGAACAACACACACTGGGGCCTGTGGGGAGATGGGGGAAGGGAGAACATCAGGAAGAACAACTAATGGATGCTGGGCTTAACGCCTAGGTGATGGGTTGATCTGTGCAGCAAGCCACCATGACACACATTTAGCTGTGCAACAAATCTGCACACCCTGCACATGTACCCAGGCACTTAAAATCAAAGTTGAAGAAAAAAAATCACCATTAAGATTTTGGTGCAAAATAAGAGTATATGCACACGTGTATGCATGTGTATCTGTATGTGTTCGTGTGCAGAAGCTATCTGTGCCCTTCCCTACCTTCTACCCCCTTGTTCTTTCCATTAAGGACACCGTGCTGATTAGACGTGTTGGATGGGGGTTTAGTGAAAAAGGAGGAAGCGGGCATGGCAACTTACAATGCCACTGCAGATACAGTACAGTCCCTGATTAATTAAAAAAAAAATCACCATTAAGATTTTGGTGCAAAATAAGCAGCATGCACGTGTGTGTGTGTATCTGTATGAATATATACACCATCCTGACCCATTCATTCAAAAATAATAACTGGATTTCTGTTAGTTTTGGGTTCTCTGCTAATTGCTGGAACTTTATGTCACAGAAAATGAGTCACATTTTCTCTGCTTCACTGCTGCTTATTTCTCATGTCATAAGTGGAATGTTCCTTTAAATTTTGTTGAGAATACAAATTGATATTTCAGTAGGAGCTAGCTAATCTGAGTATACAAAGCCAATTCCTCCCTTTAAACTTAGGAGTTTTGCATGGGATATATAATTTTCTAATTCATAATTACAAAGAAAATTTTATAAGGTTTAATATTAGTATTCAGCCTAGTTTCTGAGCTGGTTTCTGTTATAAGTTGGGTGTTCTATTTACAGTTCCTAGCAGAAATTTGAAAAAGCTGGAGTTACAAGTGGATATGATTTGGGAATGAGGTTAGAGAAGCCTCTGTTTCTGCACCTCCAAAAATTATTTTTCTCTTTGTTGTGGGCTCTGCCCATATACACCCTGGTGCTCCTCAATTACTGTAGCCACATTATTAGGAAATACACTGTTAGGACTGTTTTGTTATTGGTTCTTGGGACAAGACAGAGTTTGAATCGTGTCCTTCTGATGGGCGCTTGGGCAAACGTCACCCTTAGTACTTACGGATCATGTTGGGCACGTAACAAGGTCTCCCATCAACTTCTGAGTTGGATTATACTCCCAACAATTATTTCTGTATGTCATTCTTCTATTGCTTTATCAGTCTGGTCTCTTCAGCATTCTTTTTATCTAAAATTCTTGAAGTCTGTGGCATGTAGATAGTACTCATTCCTACTTTTGGAGCTGATGTATTCTTTTCTCATATATTATTGTTTATTAGGTACAGACATTTGGCAGGAGAAGGCAAAAGAACAAAATGTGTAGGCTACCACTAACTCTTAGAACTACCTTGAAAGGAGAGGTCAAAGGGTGAAGGACAGGGGTTATGAAGAGAAGGGTATAATATATATTCTATGTTTGAAGCACAGCTTTGAGAGAATATTTGAGAAAACAAGCTCATAAAATTGGTTTCACTCAAGTTGGAAGATGCCTAGACACAGTGGGGTTTCATTATCAACACCAATCGTCATTATTACTCTTACTTGAACAAAAAAATAACTGGACTCCTGTTTGTTTTGGATTCTGTGCTAATTGCTGGAGATTTTGTCATAATGAATCACCCTTGAACAGGGTACTTTCAGCAGCTATTGTGAGGAGTAATGATGATACAACATATAGGGTTTCAGGATTTTGCCAACCACTGAGTTCATCCAAGAAGGGAAAAGATGAAATGCAGGTTGGTTTAGAAAGTGTTTACAAAAGTGCTTAGGAGAAAAGGCTTAGGGCCAGAACACTTGCTTCAAGGTATGAACCAGACTTTGGCTGCTTTGTAGGTGCTGTTACGCTCTGAAAGTGGAGCTAACCTTTGAACAGATTCCTGACAGGCATCTGAAATGAACTTCTGGGACTCCTGTCCTGGTGAATGGGTCCTTGTAGTGGTGCCATTGGCCTCTGAATGACATGACCCTCGCTGCTCCCCAACTACAGCTCAGTGGAGGTCTTCTGGCCTCATCAGTGCCCAGGTGAGCATTCATGCATGGAAATGGTTCATGCATTTGTTCACCTACGATAGTTGTTTGAGGAGTTAATCCTAGCAAAAATAGGTCAGCATCTTTTCTCCTTATCTGGGATTAACTCCACAGTAACTCAACTAGGTAAAGCTGACGTGCTTTAGAGAACCAGATGCATAATTTCTGTCACACAGGCTTCTTTGTTAATGAGTATCCTGGCCCAAGGATGTGTTTGAAGAAAACTTTTCATGTGGGTTTATTCTTCACAATGAATGAAATATTTCCCTGGCCTTCAGGTAGGCTGCTCTTCTTGGTCTTCACTTCTCATCTCAAACACTTGACGGTGAAAACAAATGAGGGGACAATACAGTCAGTCAAGGGAGCTTGTGAGGCCCCAAATTAACTAACCAGAGATGACCATAAAGCTGTGCTTGCCATGTCACCAGCAAAGGCCAAGGGCCACACTGTGGCTCCCCTGGCAAAACCTCATTTCAGCAGCTCCTAACCTGAAAGGGCTCCACCGATAGAGGCCCAAGAATCTCATCAGCAATATATTCAGCAATTACCTAAAAAAGTATGTATTTACTTATCTAAATCCTTTGAATTATAGACTTATTGCTTCTTAGCTTCTCTCCCCTACATTTCCTTTCTCTCCACCAAAAAAAAAAAAAAAAAAAAAAAAGCCAGCAGCCCTGAGAAAAGTGCTTCCATTTCCTGGAAGTGTGAGTGGGCACGACAGGTCAGGACAAGGGCCAATGAGGACATGGAAGCACTGTCCACCCACATGCACAATGAAAAAGCGCAGGATTGACTGCAGATCTTGGAACGTGGGTGATTTCTCAAGACTGGGGAAAAATTATCCAACTATTCACAAACATAAGCAAAGGTCAAAATAAATGTCACAATAAATATTTGATTGCATTTGAGAAATCAGCTTAATATTGTAAGTTCTAACAAGAATAAATTCAAAGCAGAAGAGTCTTGTATTTGCATTTTTCAGATAAAATCTCTCTCTCAGTTGGCTGAGATTACTGGTTTACATCTGTAATCCCAAACACTTTGAAAGGCCTTGGTGGGAGAATTACTTGAGGTCAGAAGTTTGAGACCAGCCTGAGCAATATAGTGAGACCCTGTCTCTATTTATGAAAAACAAAATAAAAATAAATAAACAAATAAATAAAAATTTCAAAATCTTTCCCTGGCAATGGTAAGGTATAAGGTTTCACAAAATTTAGAGACACATCAAGAACCTTTCTATCACCAGTGGGTCTTTCGGGATAAGCTGTTATCTTCCTTAATGGACTCTTGACCTTCCCTGGACCTGATGTAAATAATGAACATTTTCTCCATGGTAAAATTAGCCATCTCATTGCACTTTAATCAAGATACCCATTAACCAACTGTCATGTTGTACTTATGCAGGACTAAGTCATCTAAAGGCATAAGAGTTATATACAAGCATGAGACTTGGGGGCAGCAGAGGTGATCATAGTCCATAGCAGAGGGGCTTATGGACTCCTATCAATTCTTCCTTCTTCAACAGTAGATCTGTCTCAAGATACGATTTTTCCCAAGTGCTAAATAAATTTTAAATGTTTGCTTATATCAAGACCAAAGAAAAAGAGGCACTGAACTTTTTATAAAATTCAAGTTACATTGCAGTAACAACATCAGTCAAGTTTAAGAAATATGACAATTGGGGAACATGGATGCTATTCTAATTAATGCTATGTTTAACAGTAATGGCACAAGTTCCAACAGGGAGCAAAATTAATGAGAAAATACCCAATTCTATTAATTATCTAAGAATTTAGATGGTCTTAAATCCCTAAGATTGGCTAGCTAGTGATTAGAAACCACCTCCCTCAAATTATTTCTGTGTTTGCACTACATTATCACTTTTCCTAAATACTTAATAATGGCCAATCACTAGGCAGTTTCCACACAGTTTTACGGGCAGCAGGCAAAAGTCTTTCCTCCTGTTGCTGTTTGCCAGTTGTGCTGTGCTGTGCCGTGCCTGCCATTCTTGTCCTTGGCTGTATCCCATGTAGGGTCTATAACCTTTCCCATCACTTTCAGATATTAACAGTATTAAGTAGTTCTGTTCTATCTTTTAAAAAAATCACAACTTTAATGTCTTTCAACTTCAGATTTCTCCCTTTCCCTAGCTCAGGCATCTCTCAAAGGCCTGGAGTAGGGAAGGGAAGGTGTGTCAATATCTTCACTCTTTGTCACTTTAGCCATCCCTCCTTCCTTCTGCACCATGCACCCTTGTCTTCTCCTGGTCGTCTCCAACTGTCATGCAAGCATCATGACTCCAGGAGCTGCTCACCTAGAAACTTCTTAAGGCAAAAGGGATTCTCCACTCCCTGTGTCTCTCAATCTCCGATGACTCATGGGTATTCTCACACCTCTCTTCCTGGTCCTTGGCAGCAACCAAAGACACATTCTTTGGAGACAGAGGTCCAGACAGACAGAGGTCCACATTACTGGAGCACAGGACAAGGAGCCATCCAACAACTCTTTCCAAGGAAATCTTGTCTCTCCATCACCTTCCAAGTAATCTTCTTGACTCCTTTTCTATACCTAAGATGAATGACAGCTAGGCGTCCCAGATCATTGTGTATGTTGGGGGATGGTCACCCATAGCATGTTCTGCAGAGGGGGTCTGACCCTTCTCTTTATAATTTGTGGTCACTTTATTTATATATAGATATATTTATATATCTATCATATATGTATATTTTATTGCACTTTGGGCTCTGGGGTACATGTGCAGAACATGCAGGACTGTTGCATAGGTACATACATGGTGATGTGGTTTGCTGCCTCCATCCTCCCATCACCTATATCTGGCATTTCGCCCCATGTTATCCCTCCCCAACCTCCCTAATCCCCGCTGTCCCTCCCCTGTTCCCCCACAACAGACCCCAATCTGTGATGCTCCCCTCCCTGTGTCCATGTGTTGTTGTTCAACACCTGCCTATAAGTGAGAACATGTGGTGTTTTATTTTCTGTTCTTGTGTCAGTTTGCTGAGAATGATGGTTTCCCGATTCATCCATGTCCCTATAAAGGACAATAACTCATTGTTTATTATGGCTGAATAGTATTTCATGGTGTATATGTGCCACATTTTCCTTGTCCAGTCTATCATTGATGGGCATTTGGATTGGTTCCAGGTCTTTGCTATTATAAACAGTGCCACAATGAACATACGTGTGCATGTGTCTTTTATATAACAGAATGATTTATAATCCTTTGGATATATACCCAGTCATGAGATTGCTGGGTCAAATGGAATTTCTACTTCTAGATCCTTGAGGAATCACCACTGTCTTTCACAATGATTGAACTAATTTACAATCCCACCAACAGTGTAAAAATATTCCTATTTCTCCACATCCTCTCCAGCATCTGTTATCTCCAGATTTTTTAATGATCATCATTCTAACTAGCGTGAGATGGTGTCTCAATGTGGTTTTGATTTGCATTTCTCTAATGACCAGTGATGATGAACATTTTTTCATATGTTTGTTGGCCTCATATATGTCTTCTTTTGAAAAGTGTCTGTTCGTATCCTTCACCCACTTTTGAATGGGTTTGTTTGGTTTTTTCTTGTAAATCTGTTTTAGTTCTTTATAGATTCTCGATATTAGCCCTTTGTCAGATGGGTAGATTGCAAAATTTTTTCCCATTCTGTTGGTTGTCAGTTCACTCTAATGATGGTTTCTTTTGCTGTATAGAACCTCTGAAGTTTAATCAGATTCAATTTGTCTATTTTGGCTTTTGTTGCCAATGCTTTTGGTGTTTTACTCATGAAGTCCTTGCCTATGCCTATGTCCTGAATGGTTTTGCCTAGGTTTTCTGCTAGGATTTTTATAGTGTTAGGACTTATGTTCAAGTCTTTAATGCATCTGGAGTTAATTTTAGTGTCAGGTGTCAGGAAGGGATCCAGTTTCTGCTTTCTGCACATTGTTAGCCAGTTATCCCAACATCATTTATTAAATAGAGAATCCTTTCCCCATTGCTTGTTTTTGTCAGGTTTGTCAAAGATCAGATGGTTGTAGATGTGTAGCATTGCCTCTGAGGCCTCTGTTCTGTTCCATTGGTCTATATCTCTGTTTTGGGTCCAGTATCATGCTGTTTTGATTACTATAGCCTTGTAGTATAGTTTGAAGTCAGGTAGCGTGATGCCTCCAGAGTTGTTCTTGTGGCTTAGAATTGACTTGGCTATGCAGGCTATCTTTTGGCTCCATATGAAGTTTAAGGTGGTTTTTTCCAGTTCTGTCAAGAGGGTCATAGGTAGCTTGATGGGGATAGCATTGAATCTATAAATTACTTTGGGCAGTATGGCCATTTTCACAATATTGATTCTTCCTAACCATGAGCATGGAATGTTTTTCCATCTGTTTGTGTCTTCTCTTATTTCCTTGAGCAGTGGTCTGTAGTTCTCCTTGAAGAGGTCCTTTACATCCTTTGTTAGTTGTATTCGTAGGTACTTTATTCTCCTTGTAGCAACTGTGAATGGCAGTTCGTTTTTGATTTGGCTCTCTTTAAGTCTGTTATTGGTGTATAGGAATGCTTGTGATTTCTTCACATTGGTTTTGTATCATGAGACTTTGCTGAAGTTGCTTATCAGTTTCAGGAGATTTTGGACTGAGACAATGCGGTCTTCTAAATATACAATCATGTCATCTGCAAATAGAGACAATTTGACTTCCTCCTTTCCTAACTGAATACCCTTTCTTTTTCTTGCCTGATAGCTTTGGCCAGAACTTCCAATACTATGTTGAATAGGAGTGTTAAGAGAGGGCATCTTGTCTTGTGCCAGTTTTCAAGGGGAATGCTTCCAGCTTTGCCCATTCAGTGTGATACTTGGTATGGGTTTGTCAAAAATAGCACTTATTATTTTGAGATACGTTCCATCAATTCCTAATTTATTGAGTGTTTTTTGGCATAACAGGTGTTGAATTTTATTGAAGGCCTTTTTTTTTTTTTTTTTTTGCATCTATTGAGATAATCATGTGGTTTTTATCATTAGTTCTGTTTATGCGATGGATTACGTTTACTGATTTGCATATGTTGAACCAGCCTTGCATCCCAAGGATGAAGCTGACATGATCATATGCTTTCTGATATGCTACTGGATTCTGTTTGCCAGTATTTTATTGAGAATTTTTGCATTGATGTTCATCAGGGATATTGGCCTGAATTTTTTTTTGTTCTTGTTGTGTCTCTGCCAGGTTTTAGCATCAGGATGATGCTGGCCTCATAAAGTGAGTTAGGGAGGAGTCTCTCTTTTTCTATTGTTTGGAATAGTTACAGAAGGAATGAGACCAGCTCTTCTTTGTACCTCTGGTAGAATTCAACTTTGAATCCGTCTGGTCCTGGGCTTTTTTTTTAAAAATTTATTTGTAGGCCATTAATTACAGTGTCAATTTCAGAACTTGTTATGGTCTATTCAGGGATTCAACTTCTTCCTGGTTTAGTTTTGGGAGGGTGTATGTGTCCAGGAGTATCTCCTTTGTATTCCTAGATATTCTAGTTTATTTGAGCAGAGGTGTTTATAGTATTCTCTGATGGTAGTTTATATTTTTGTGGGATCAGAGGCGATATCCCCTTTATCAATTTTTAATGGGTCTATTTGATTCTTCTCTCTTTTCTTTTTTATTAGTCTGGCTAGCAGTCTATCTATTTTGTTGAGCTTTTCAAAAAACCAGCTCCTGGATTCATTGATTTTTGTGTCTCTATCTCCTTCGGTTCTGCTCTGATCTTAGTTATTTCTTGTCTTCTGTTAGCTTTTGAATTTGTTTTCTCTTGCTTCCCTAGTTCTTTTGATTGTGATTTTAGGATGTTGATTTTAGATCTTTCCTGCTTTCTCTTGTAGGCATTTAGTGCTAAAAATTTCTGTCTATACACTGCTTTGGCTGTGTCTCAGGGATTCTGATATGCTGTGTCTTTTTTGTCATTGGTTTCAAAGAACTTATTTATTTCTGACTTAATTTTGTTATTTTTCCAGTAGTCTTTCATGAGAAGTTTGTTCAGTTTCCATGTAGTTGTGCAGTTTTTATGGAGTTTCTTAATCCTGAGTTCTCATTGATTGCACTGTGGTCTGAGAGACTGTTTGTTATGGTTTCTATTCTTTTGCCTCTGCAGAGGAGTGTTTTACTTTCAATTATGTGGTCAATTTTAGAATAAGTGTGATGTGGTGCTGAAAAGGATGCATATTCTGTTAATTTGGTGTGGAGAGTTCTGTAGACTTCCATTAGATCCACTTGGCCCAGAGCTGAGTTCAAGTCCTGAATATCCTTGTTAATTTTCTGTCTCGTTTATCTGTCTAGTGTTGACAGTAGGGTGTTAAAGTCTCCTACTATTATTGTTTGGGAGTCTAAGTCTCTCTGTAGGTCTCTGAGAACTTGCTTTATAAATCTGGATGCTCCTGTATTGGTGCATATATATTTAGGATAATTAGCTATTCTTGTTGCATTGATCGCTTTATCATTTGGCATTCTTTGTCTTTTTTGATATTTGTTGGTTAAAGTCTGTTTTATCAGAATCTAGGATTGCAATGCCCCTCCTCTTTTATTTTGCTTTCCATTTGCTTGGTAAATCTTCCTTCATCCATTTATTTTGAGCCTATGTGTGTCTTTGCGGTGAGCTGGGTCTCCTGAATACAGAACACCGATGGGTCTTGACTCTTTATCCAATTTGCCAATGTGTGTCTTTTAACTGGGGCGTTTAGCTTGTTTACATTTAAAGTTAATATTGTTATGTGTGAATTTGATGTTGTCATCATAATGCTAACTGGTTAATTTGCCCTTTAGTTGATGCAGATTTTTCATAGTGTTGATGGTCTTTACAATTTGGTGTATTTTTGCAGTGCTTGGTGCCAGTTTTTCTGTTCCATGTTTATTGCATTCTTCAGGAGCTCTTGTAAGGCAGGCCTCAGGGTAACAAAATGTCCCAGCATTTGCTTGTCTATAAAGGATTTTATTTCTTCTTTGCTTATGAAGCTTTGTTTGCCTGGATATGAAATTCTAGGTTGAAAATTCTTTTCTATAAGAATGCTGAATATTGGCCCCCACTCTATTCTGGCTTGTAGGGTTTCTGCCAAGAGATCTACTGTTAGTCTGATGGGCTTCCCTTTGTGGGTAACTTGACCTTTCTCTCTGGCTGCCCTTAACATTTTTTCCTTAATTTCAACCTTGGTGAAACCATTCTCCCCATTACTTTCAGGTGCACCAATCAACCATAGGTTTGGTCTTTTCACATAGTCCTATTTTTCTTGGAGGCTTTGTTCATTTCTTTTCTCTAATCCTGTCTTCATACTTTATTTTATTGAGTTGATCTTCAATCACTGATATCCTTTCTTCCTCTTGATTGATTCAGCTATTGAAACTTTTGTATGCTTCACGAAGTTCTCGTGCTGTGTTTTTCAGCTCTATCCTGTCATTTATGTTTTTCTCTAAACTTGTTATTCTAGTTAGCAATTCCTCTAACCTTTTTCAAGATTCTTAGCTTCCTTGCATTGGGTTAGAACATGCTTCTTTAGCTCGGAGGAGTTTGTTATTACCCACCTTCTGAAACCTTCTTCTATCAATTTGTCAAACTTACTCTCCATCCAATTTTGTTCCCTTGCTGTCCAGGAGTTGTGTTCCTTTGGAGGAGAGGAGGCATTCTGGTTTTTGGGATTTTCAGCTTTATTTTGCACTGGTTTTTCCTCATCTTCTTGGATTTATCTACCTTTGGTCTTTGATGTTGGTGAGCTTCAGATGGAGTTTCTGTGTACATGTCCTTTTCATTGATGTTGATGCTATTCCTTTCCGTTTGTTAGTTTTCCTTCTAGCAGTCAGGCCCGTCTGCTGCAGGTCTGCTGGAGTTTGCTGGAGGTCTACTTCAGACCCTGTTTGCTTGTATTACCAGTGGAGGTTACAAAACATCAGTGATTTCTGCCTTTTCCTTCCTCTGGAAGCTTTGTCCCAGATGCACCCACCAGATGCCAGCTGGACCTCTCTTGTATGAGGTGTCTGTTGACCCCTGCTGGGAGTTGTCTCCCAGTCAGGAGGCACTGGGGTCACGGACCCACTTGAGGAGGCAGTCTGTCCCTTAGCAGAACTTGAGTGCTGTGCTGGGAGATTTGCTGCTGTCTTCAGAGTCAGCAGGCAGGAATGTATAAGTCTATTGAAGCTGCACCCACAGCTACCACAGGTGCAGGGCAGGTGTCCGTGCAATAGAGAGAGAACACTGGAGACTCAAGGAAGGAAATGTCAGGAAGGAATGAGGAGGGAATGGGGAGAATATAACTGCTGAAAGCCAAGAAGGAAGACTGAGGTGAAAATGCCTATGAATGCATGGATGTATGTATCTGTTGGGGTTATGGAGTACTGTACCCTGTATATTACAATCTAGCTCTTTTCTTTCCCTATGAAGTCATCAGTGAAGTATTCATTTTCTCTTGTTCTAAGTGGAATTAATTTTATTTTGGAGAATAAAAAATAAATCCTACTCCAAAGTTGTTATCTGGTGATGATACAGAGTTTCTATGGCACCCAATCAAATCTGGTTTATAATATGGTCCAGGAATTTTAGCTGATTGGTCAGAAACTTTGGTCTGTTGAAGATGAGAAGTAAATTGCTGGAGATATATATGAAAGATGAAAGTTTTAGATATCTAGGAAGAGATGGAAAAGAATAGATGTTAATCATTAGAAATATTTTTCAAATCTCCTTTTTCCCTGTCATGGACACAAAAATATGAAGCCAGAGTGGACAGCTGGCGACACACACATGGATTATAAATACCTGGGATTGGCCAGAAGAGAGAAAGAGAAAGGAGGAGAGAGAGAATGAGAGAGAGAGAGAATAAGAGAAGGGGAGAGGAGAGAGAGAGAGATTACTTCTGCTAGGACGGGTCAGAGAGGATTTCATGCTTAATTCCAAAATCTATATGCACTTCATGCAGTAGATCCCTGGGATCACCCCTGCCAGGGAAGATGTGCCTTCATAGGTCTGGGGTGCATGGTGGATGAGAGCATGAACAACATCCCAGGGAAAGTGGGAATACTAAAAACCATCTCAAAAACACACATGGCAACTCAAGGAATAACATTGATTCTCAGTGTAATCTACTTAAAATTTTTGTTATTAAGTATTTTTTAAATTTATTTTTAAAATATATTTTATCACACTTTAGGTTCTGGGGTACATGTGCAGAACATGCAGGGTTTTTGCATAGGTACATACATGGCAATGTGGTTTGCTGCCTCCACCCCATTACCTATATCTGGCATTTCTCCCCGTGTTATCCCTCACCAACCCCCTACCCACCACTATCGCTCCCCTAGTCCCCCCAAACAGACCCCAATCTGTGATGCTCCCCTCCCTGTGTCCATGTGTCCTCATTGTTCAACACCCGCCTATGAGTGAGAACATGCAGTGTTTGATTTTATGTTCTTGTGTTAGTTTGCTGAGAATGATGGTTTCCAGATTCATCCATGTCCCTATAAAGGACAATAACTCATTCTTTTTTATGACTGCATAGTATTCCATGGTGTATATGTGCCACGTTTTCCTTGTTCAATCTATCATTAATAGGCATTTGGGTTGATTCCAGGTCTTTGCTATTGTAAAGTGCCACAATGAACATACATGTGCATGTGTCTTTATAGTAAAATGATTTATAATCCTTTGGATGTATACCCAGTCATGGGATTGCTGGGTCAAATGAAATTTCTATTTCTAGGTTCATGAAGAATCGCCACACTGTATTCCACAATGGTTGAACTAATTTATACTCTCACCAACAGTGTAAAAGTGTTCCTATTTCTCCACATCCTCTCCAGCATCTGTTGTCTCCAGATTTTTTAATGATCACCATTCTAACTGGCAAGAGATGGTATCTCAATGTGGTTTTGATTTGCATTTCTCTAATGACCAGTGATGATGAGCATTCTTTAATATGTTTTTTGGCCGCATAAATGTCTTCTTTTGAAAAGTGTCTGTTCATATCCTTCGCCCACTTTTGAATGGGTTTGTTTTTTTCTTGTAAATCTGTTTTAGTTCTTTGTAGATTTTGGATATTAGCCATTTGTCCGATGGGTAGACGGCAAAATTTTTTTCCCATTCTGTTGGTTGCTGGTTCACTCTAATGATTGTTTGTTTTGCTGTGCAGAAGCTCTGAAGTTTAATTAGATCCCATTTGTGTATTTTGGCTTTTGTTGCCAATGCTTTTGATGTTTTAGTCATGAAGTCTTTGCCTATGCCTATGTCCTGAATGGTTTTGACTAGGTTTTCTTCTAGGGTTTTTGTAGTGTTAGGTCTTATGTTTAATTAATCCATCTGGAGTTAATTTTAGTATAAGGTGTCAGGAAGGAGTCCAGTTTCTGCTTTCTGCACATGGCTAGCCAGTTACCCCAACATCATTTATTAAACAGGGAATCCTTTCCCCATTGCTTGTTTTTGTCAGGTTTGTCAAAGATCAGATGGTTGTAGATGTGTGGCATTGCCTCTGAGGCCTCTGTTCTGTTCCAGTGGTCTGTATCTCTGTTTTGGTACCAGTACCATTATGTTTTGATTACTGTAGCCTTGTAGTATAGTTTGAAGTCAGGTAGCATGATGCCTCCAGCGTTGTTCATTTTGCTTAGAATTGACTTGGCTATGCAGGCTATCTTTTGGCTCCATATGAAGTTTAAGGTGGTTTTTTCCAGTTCTGTCAAGAGGGTCATAGGTAGCTTGATGGGGATAGCATTGAATCTATAAATTACTTTGGGCAGTATGGCCATTTTCACAATATTGATTCTTCCTCACCATGAGCATGGAATGTTTTTCCATCTGTTTGTGTCTTCTCTTATTTCCTTGAGCAGTGGTCTGTAGTTCTCCTTGAAGAGGTCCTTTACATCCTTTGTTAGTTGTATTCGTAGGTACTTTATTCTCTTTGTAGCAACTGTGAATGGCAGTTCGTTTTTGATTTGGCTCTCTTTAAGTCTGTTATTGGTGTATAGGAATGCTTGTGATTTCTGCACTTTGATTTTGTATCATGAGACTTTGCTGAAGTTGCTTATCAGCTTCAGGAGATTTTGGACTGAGACAATGCGGTCTTCTAAATATACAATCATGTCATCTGCAAATAGAGACAATTTGACTTCCTCCTTTCCTAACTGAATACCCTTTCTTTTTCTTGCCTGATAGCTTTGGCCAGAACTTCCAATACTATGTTGAATAGGAGTGTTAAGAGAGGGCATCTTGTCTTGTGCCAGTTTTCAAGGGGAATGCTTCCAGCTTTTGCCCATTCAGTGTGATACTTGGTATGGGTTTGTCAAAAATAGCACTTATTATTTTGAGATACGTTCCATCAATTCCTAATTTATTGAGTGTTTTTTGGCATAACAGGTGTTGAATTTTATTGAAGGCCTTTTTTTTTTTTGCATCTATGGAGATAATCATGTGGTTTTTATCATTAGTTCTGTTTATAGGATGGATTATGTTTATAGACTAGCATATGTTGAACCAGCCTTGCATCGCCGGGATGAAGCCTACTTGATTGTGATGAATAAGCTTTTTGATGTGCTGTTACAGTTGGTTTGCCAGTATTTTATTGAAGATTTTTTTATCTATGTTCATCATGGATATTGGCCTGAAGTTTTCTTTTCTTGTTGAGACTCTACCGGTATTGGTATCAGGATGATGTTGGTCTTATAAAATGATTTGGAAAGGATTCCCTCTTTTTGGATTGTTTGGAATAGTTTCAGAAGGAATGGTAGCAACTCCTCTTTGTATGTCTGGTAGAAATCGGCTGTGAACCTGTCTGGACCTGGGCTTTTTTTGGTTGGTAGGCTATTAATTGCTGCCTCAACCTCAGCCCTTGTTATTGATGTATTCAGGGTTTTCACTTCTTCCTGATTTAGGCTTGGGAGGGTGCAAGTGTCCATGAATTTATCCATTTCTTCCAGGTTTACTGGTTTATGTGCATAGAATTGTTTGTAGTAATCTCTGATGGTAGTTTGTATTTCTGTGGAATCTGTGGTGATATGCCCTTTATCGTTTTTTATTGCATCTATTTGATTCTTCTCTCTTTTCTTTTTTATTAATCTGGCCAGTGGTCTGTCTGTTTTGTTGATCTTTTCAAAAACCAGCTCCTGGATTTATTGATTTTTTGAAGAGTTTTTTGTGTCTCTATCTCCTTCTGTTCTGCTCTGATCTTAGTTATTTCTTGTCTTATGCTAGGTTTTGAGGTTTTTTTTATCTTATTCCTCCAGCTCTTTCTATTTTGATGATAGGGTATCGATTTTAGATCTTTCCTTGCTTCTCATGTGGGCATTTATTGCTATGAATTTCCCTCTAGAGACTGTTTTAAATGTGTCCCAGAGATTCTGATATGTTGTGTCTTCATTCTTGTTGGTTTTGAATCTTTATTTCTGCCTTCATTTCATTGTTTATCCAGTCAACATTCAAGAGCCAATTTTTCAGTTTCCATGAAGTTGTGCACTTTTGAGTTAGTTTCTGAATTCTGAGTTCTAACTTGATTACTCTGTGGTCTGAGAGACTGTTTGTTATGATTTCTGTTTTTTTTTTTGCATTTGTTGAGGAGTGATTTACTTCCAATTATGTGGTCAGTTTTAGAGTAGGTATGATATGGTGCTGAGGAGAATGTATGTTCTGTGGATTTGGGGTAGAGAGTTCTGTATACATCTTTTCGGTTTGCTTGGTCCAGATCTGAGTTCAAGTCCTGGATATCCTTGTTAATTTTCTGTCTCATTGATCTGTCTAATATTGACAGTGGAGTGTTCAAGTCTCCCACTATTATTGTGTGGGAGCCTAAGTCTCTTTGTAGGTGGTTAAGAACTTGCTTTATGTATCTGGGTGCTCCTGTATTGGGTGTGTATATATTTAGGATCATTAGCTCTTCTTGTTGCATTGATCCTCTTACCATTATATAATGCCCTTCTTTGTCTCTTTTGATCTTTGTTCGTTTAAAGTCTATTTTATTAGATACTAGGATTGCAATTCCTGCTTTTTTTTGCTCTCCATTTGCTTGGTAAATCTTCCTCCATCCCTTTATTTTGAGCCTATATGCATCCTTGCATGTGAAATGGGTTTCCTGGATAGAGCATACTGATGAATTTTGACTTTTTATCCAATTTGCCAGTCTGTGTCTTTTGATTGGGGCATTTAGCCCATTTACATTTAAGGTTAATATTGTTATGTGTGAATTTGATCCTGCCATTTTGATGCTAGCTGGTTGTTTTGTCCATTAGTTGATGCAGTTACTTCATTGTGTCAATGCTCTTTACCATTTGATACATTTTTGGAGTGGCTGGTACTGGTTGTTCCTTTCTGTGTTAAGTGCTTCTTTCAGGAGCTCTTGTAAGGTAGGCCTTGTGGTGATGAAATCTTTGAGCAATTGCTTCTTCGTAAAGGATTTTATTTCTCCTTCACTTATGAAGCTTAGTTTGGCTGGATATGAAATCCTAGGTTGAAAGTTCTTTAAGGATGTTGAATATTGGCCCCTACTCTCTTCTGGCTTGTAGGGTTTCTGCCGAGAGATCCGCTGAGTCTGATGGGCTTCCCTTTGAGGGTAACCCCACCTTTCTCTCTGGCTGTCCTTAGCATTTTCTCCTTCATTTCAACCCTGTTGAATTTGACGATTATGTGCCTTGGGGTTGCTCTTCTTGAGGAATATCTTTGTGGTGTTCTCAGTGAATGGTGGCCTGAATGTGGTGTTCTCAATGAATGCTAGGTTGGGGAAGTTCTCCTGGATAATATCCTGAAGAGTGTTTTCCAGCTTGGATTCATTCTCTCTGTCACATTCAGGTGACAGAGAGATTAGGTCTTTTCACATAATCCCATATTTCTTGGACGCTTTGTTCATTTCTTTCTACTCTTTTTTCTCTAATCTTGCCTTGTTGTTTTATTTCATTGAGCTGATCTTCAATCTCTTATGTCCTTTCTTCTGCTTGATCAGTTCAGCTATTGAAACTTGTGTATGCTTCCCGAAGTACTTGTGTTGTGTTTTTCAGCTCCATCAATTCATTTAGATTCTTCTCTAAGCTGTTTATTCTCATTAGCATTTCATCAAACCTTTTTTCAAAGTTCTTAGTTTCTTTGCATTGGGTTAGAACTTGTTCTTTTAGCCCAGAGAATTTTGTTATTACCCACCTTCTGAAACGTGTTTCAGTCAATTCATCAGACTCATTCTCCACCCAGCCTTGTTTTCTCGCTGGTGAGGAGTTGTGATCCCTTGGAGGAGGAGAGGTGTTCTGGTTTTGGGTGTTTTCATCCTTTTTGTGCTGGTTTCTTCCCATCTTTGTGGAGATATCTACCTGTGGTCTTTGTAATTGGTGACTTTTGGATGGGGTCTCTGAGTGGACATCCTTTTTGTTGATGATGAATTTATTTCTTTCTGTTCTTTAGTTTTCCTTCTGACATGCCCCTCTGCTGTAGGACTGCTGGTGGTCCACTCCAGACCCTGTTTGCCTGGGGATCACTTGTATTGGCTGCAGAACAGTAAGGGTTGCTGCCAGTTTATTTTTCTGTTATCTTTGTCCCAGAAGGATACCCACCAGATGTCAGCCTGACCTCTCCTTTATGAGGTGTCTCTTTGGATATACAGGGGTTGGGAAGCTGCTTGAGGAGACAGTCTGTCCCTTATAGGAGCTCAAGTGCTGAGCTGTGAGCTCTGTTGTTCCATTCAGAGCTGCTGGACAGGTACGTTTAAGTCTGCTGCAGTGGAACTCATAACCACCTTTTTTTCCCCCGGTGCTCTGTCCTGGGAAGGTGGGGCTTTATTTATAAATTCCTGACATGCTGCTGCCTTTTTTCAGAGATGCCCTGCCCAGTGAGGAGGTAGCCTAGTCACAGTCTGCCAGCAGAGGCATTGCTGAGCTGACGTGGGCTCTGCCCAGCTGCTGTGTGAACTTCCTTGCGGTTTTGTTTATAGAGATGTAGTTAGTACTGCCTCAGTAATGGTGGTCTGCCTCAGTAATGGTGGATTGCCTTGGTAATGGTGGACTGCCTCAGTAATGGCAGACTGCCTCAGTAATGGTGGATTGCCTTGGTAATGGTGGACTGCCTCAGTAATGGTGGACTGCCTCGGTAATGATGGACTCCCTTCCACCCACAAAGCTGGACCGTCCTGGGTCCAGCTGGTGCTTGCTGTGAAACTCTCAATCCAGAGCATTTCAGATTGCTGGTCTTTGTGGGGGTGGGACCCATCAAGCAAGATCACCTGGCTTTCAGCTCCCTTTTTTTCAGTTGAATGGGTGACTCTGTCTCCCAGGTGTTCCAGGCACCAGTTGAAACGGCCACCCAGATTTGTATGAGTTTTTGTGTGAAGACCTGCTGCACCACCTGAAACAGCTGTGCTGGAGACTTGTGGCACTTTTCTACCTGGGAATCTCCTGGTCTGTGGGTGGTAAAAACTTGTTTGGAAGTGCAGTGTTCTCTCACCCTCTACATTCTCTCTGGGAACTGCATTCCAGAGCTGTTCCTATTTGGCCATCTTGGATCCATTCAAGTACTTATTTAAATTGTAATTATAGCTTTTTGACATTTTGGATATTCATAGGAATGTTACTAGGGAAAAATGCTGTGAACCTGCTTACCTAAAAAAAAATTGAATGTTAAAATGTAAGAATTCAGCTGCAAGAATAAAGATCCTTTTTGTAGATGTTTCATAGAAAACCAAGGGAGGATTATTTGTCTGTTCTGAACCCTCACATCAGAATCACAGGTAATGAAAAGACACACTGTCCATTTTGCAATAATAGCTTTGAGTACATTGTGTAGTTCATGAAAGTTATATAACAAACCCAATGCGGGTGTCTAATGATACGTTTTCACAAAGTAATAACAAAATGATAAATGTGTATGTGTTCATATGTGTTTAGTGCCAGATCTTGTGAGAATGTAGGAAGTATAACTTTTAGAGGTGATGGATCAATTTCCTTATAACCTGGAAATTAATCCATATGAGGTTTGGAGCAGAAGGCAGAGACATGGTGGAGGCATTCTTAAATATCTTAAAATGATGTTTCTCTGATGTAGAAGGAAGGATCAGGCTAACAAATTGCAATGTAAGACAATTGTGTAAACATTTAAAATAAAAATGTAAAAAATTAAAACCCATATGTCATTAAGGAATGAAATGCCTTCGATCACCCTTGGCAACCATGTCTGTCTGAATACCTAATGAATCTGCAGTTCCAGTGTGAAGACCACCATGCGGACACTGTGATTCCTCAAATAATGAAGAGTGACTGACTTAGAAGTTAAATTGAAATTGAAATTGATCACTAAGCAGAGTGATGTACATGATCAGAATAACTTCTCCATTCAAGTTTAGAATATACATAATTTAAGAATCTAGAAAGTTCATTTAAATTTTAACCTGAGATCACCAATTTAAAACAAATGACACCAGTGTGGCCAACATGTTGAACCCTGTCTCTACTAAAGATACGAAAAATTAGCCAGTCATGGTGGTGCGCTCCTGTAATCCCAGCTACTTGGGAGGCTGAGGCAGGAGAATTGCTTGAACCCAGGAGACAGAGGTTGCAGTGAGCTGAGATTGTGCCATTGCACTCCAGCCTGGGTGACAGGGTGAGACTCCATCTCAAACACACACACACACACACGACAGATCAGTGAGATGTTACTTTCTCAGAGGTCATTCTATACGTGACCTCCTAGTTACATTATGACTTACTACCTTAGAGCTTTTGTTTATCTTTAACTGGAGGGTGATACTTAGTATCATTTATTTTTAAAAAGTTTTCATTTTTTTTTCTAATATATTTAGGGTACTCACTCCAGAGCCTAAAGGGGTTTATATCAATAATTAGGCAATTTATAGGATGAATAGGCTGGGACAGTGGTTTGAAATTTTGTAAATTCTGTGAACTCCTGAAGAAAAAAGTGGTACTAATAGAAGGTACATATATTGTAATGTGTGTGTATATTGATATACACCTATCATACTCATATTGTCATCTGGCGGTATCCATAGGGGATTGGTTCTGAGACAGCTTCTTCCTTAAATACCAAAATCCATGGATGCTCAAGTTCTGCATGTGAAACGATGTAGTATTTGCATAAAACCTAAGCACATCCTCTTGTACGCTTTAAATCATCTCTGGACTCATTATGATACCTAACACAATGCCCCCATATCATTTCAGTTGCCTGGATTCAACATAGTATTCTGTGTGTGGCAAATTCAAATTTTGCTTTTTGGAACTTTGTGGGATATTTTTTCCCAATTATTTCAGAGCCACAGTTGGTTAGATACAGAACTCATAAATACAGAGGGCTGACTGTATATGTACACACGTACACATATATACCATACATACATGCCTATATTATATATGGGTAATTATAATTCATATATAGGTATTGTATATAGTGCATATGTATGCACATACATATGTATCGATACACACATATGTTTATAGATATTATAAGACTTAATAGATTTTGGTCAGTTTTACTGACTGGTACCAAATTATTTTAAGCATCATTGCTTTGCAATTGTAACCAAATTATCCCTAGCTTGGGGTAAGAGCAGCATTAAAATTACAGCATCAAAGTATAATTTCTTTGACTGTGTTCTGACCCACAGAGATGGTTTGCAGCCTCAAAGTTCATTCTATGTAAGATCTGTCTTGCAGTCTATGTTATTATCTTGGTGTGTACTCTCACCCCTCTCAGAATCCTCCTTCTTATAGAGGTAATTATAATGCTCAGAGGCTGCTCGTGCATGTCTGCAATGCAGTCCTCAAACCGTGCTCCCGTTCCAAAGGTCTGCCTTTCTCTCTGCCAATGCCCAGGACCTACCCCTCCTGGTCCGGACACACAGCTGTCATTCCCCTTTCTGGCACCTTTGGTTGGAGGATCTGCCACCTTTGCTCCATGGCAGTTGATCTCTGTTGCTTCTTGTCTGGTCCAGGTGTGACTGAGGTCGGAATGTGCTTATTATGTGTGATCTTCCTTCATCTTCTCTCTACCTTCAGTTCTTCCCCAATTCCTAACCTATGAGGCTATTCTGCTTTATTGCTGTTCTCTTTTCTTTTTCTTTCTTGCTCTTTATGCCTATCTTCCAAGTCCTTTCCTTCCACTTCTACATTTCTTAGGAACTAGAGCAGAAAAGATAGAAGTCTCCTTAGAAAGCAAAGGGGGCAGGGAAGTTAAGGGTGTGGATAAAATATTTTCACTGAAAATGTTAGTCGGAAGGATGAAGCAGAGAACACTCACACACAAATACATTTTGCCTGCAACACAGGAACATTTGTGAATATGAAATCCTTTCTGTTTAGTGTGTAAACATTCTAGATTCCTACATGCCTACATTTTAAGTTAATGTTTAAATTTGATGCTTCCTAATAAGAAATAAAGTTTTTAGAAAGCAGTATTTCTCAAACTGTAATACACACATGAATCACCTGGGGATCCTGCTGAAAAAAAAAATATAGATTCGGATTCAGTAGATCAGATGTGGGACCGACATTCTGCCTTTCCGACAATCTCCCTAGGGTACTTATGCTACAGGGTCAAGTCCACACTGCAGTAGCAAGGATGTACAGTTTGGGGATCTGAGATACTTTGTAATTTGAGAGGTATTTTGAATTGAGGTTTTAAAAATTGTGTTACAAATTGGTACAATGATACAACAGTTTCTTAGTTTAAACGTTGGAAAAGTCCATTGAGTTTTGTCCCTCACAGCATCTACTGCATCATATGTGGGAATGTGTGGGGTAAGAGTTATTGATTAGAAGAGGTAGAAACGATTTGGAACTATAATTTTATGAAAGATAGAACACATTCACCTCTATGGTTGTCTTATTAACAGATCTTCTACAAGCAACAAAATAAAACAAGCAAAAGGCAGAGAGTGTAATGTCACATGTCACAGTTCCATTGAGGAAGCTTTTGTATGACACCCAGATGATGAGCAGGAGGCATGGCTGGGCCCAGAATAAGGACAGCTTGGGAGCCATGTAGTACAGCAAGAGAAGCCACACTTAAAGCCAGGTCAACATGATACATGAAAAGACCAGAACAAAGTCTGGCATTAGAGTCAGGAAGTCCAAATTAGAAGGAAGATGGGGCAGAGGAGAGAGGTAAGCTGCATGGGAGTTAAACTTGTCTTGAGAGGTCCTCGCCAGATAAGCATGCAAGAGTTGACGGACTCTATCTTGGCATTTAGAAATCTTCCTCGGGTGAGATTCTAACTGTAATATCAGGACTCAAACTGGGCAAAAGGAATACAATACACAGACGGTGAGCATAGTGACCTGAGGTCTAGAATAGGCAGGGCCACCTGATGAGAGAAAATGAGGAACTGTTATGGTGGGATAGAATCTTGTGGTCTACTGCTCCAAGAATCCACAGATGTATCCACAGAAACCCAGGTTCAGAAGGTGCTGGTCACTCTTTTAAGTTAATTGGGGCTTGATGCTCTCTCATGGTTCTACCCACCATACAGAAGGAAAAGAGGTGATCTGTGAATTTTGAGTGACAGATTCCTGCCACGTGGTCTTGGATAAGTGGCTGAACATACTAACATTCAGTTTCTTCATCTCCAGGTAGGATGATACTAGTACCTCTCTTGCATTATTGTTACAAAAATCAACATTAATGATATAAAGCCTTTTCCTCTGTGCCTGGCTCTTAGACAACAATGAATAGTTATTAAATGATTATTGTTTGTGTCAAATGTTACTTGGTTCAGGATTATAGCATAAGAAGACAAGATCCATGGTGTCTGAAATCCATTTTCTACTTGGTGCAAGTAATATTGAAAACAAGATAAAGATACATGGTTTTGTAGTCCAGAATGGCTTTTTGAGTCTATCAAACCATAGCACAAGTCTATAATGCCATGAACATTGAGTTAGTGCTGGCTTGTGAAATAAACAGCCATTCCAAATCTGCCAAATACTTTTATATACTGGGAAATAATTTTACTCCAGTTGTCACTTTGGAAGGAAATATTAGAATACCTTGTGAGTTCCTTCTATCAACTGTGCAGCAAGCAGATGAAGACAATACAGTGCCAATACTTTAGATTTATTAGAAATGTAAGAAGACAGCCAATTGTCCAGTGAAAAATAAAAGTATAACATCTAGGCACGCTTCTAAAGAAAGACCTAAAGTGAGTGCTTTTTAAAAAATATTGTTGCCCACATTTCAAAATCCAATTACCACCATATGTTTTTTATTCAGTAGTATTAGATAGTGGAGTTAAGGACCCAAAAATTTAAAATAATTTTTCTAATTTAAAAGATTTAAATGTATCTTTTTTTTTAACTTTCATTTTATGTTAAGAGGTACGTGTGTAGGTTTGCTACATGGGTAAATTGCATGTCACAGGGACTGGTGTACAAATTATTTTGTTATTCAGGTGATAAACATAGTGCCTGATAGGTAGTTTTTTTTATTATCACCCTCCTCCCAACTCCATCCTCAGTGCAGGTCCTGGTGTCTGCTGTTCTCTTCCTTGTGTTCATATGAACTCAAGGCTTAGCTTTCACTTATAAGTGAGAACATGTGGTATTTGGTTTTCTGTTCCTGTGTTAGTTCACTTAGGATAATGGCCTGCAGCTCCACCTATGTTGCTGCAAAGAACATAATCTCGTTCTTTTTTATAGCTGTGTAGTATTCCATGTTGTGTGTGTACCACATTTAAAAAACCCAGGCCACTACTGATGGGCATTTAGGTTGATGCCAGGTATTTACTGTTGTGAATAGTGCCGCAATGGGCATATGTATGCATGTGACTTTACAGTAGAATGATTTACATTCCTTTGGGGATATACCCAGTAATGGGATTGCTGAATTGAATGGTAATTCTGTTTTAAGTTCTTTGAGAAATCTCTAAACTGCTTTCTACAATGCTGAACTAATTTACATTTCTACTAGCAATGTATAAGTGCCTTCTCTCCTCAAACTCACCAGCATCTGTAATTTTATGACTTTTCAATAATAGCCATTCTGACTGGCATGAGTAGTTCCTCATTGTGGTTTTGATTTGTATTTTCTAATGATTAGTGATGTTGAACATTTTTTCCTATGCTTGTTGGCCACGTGTACATCTTCTTTTGAAAATGATAAGTTTCTTTTACTTTGCAGAAACTCTTTACCTTAATTAGGTCCCATTTATCAATTTTTGTTTTTGTTGCAATTGTCTTTGGTATCTTCATCATGAAAACTTCACCAGGTCCAATGTTCAGAATGTCATTTCTCAAGTTATCTTCCAGATTTTTCAGAGTTTTAGGTTTTACATTTAAATTTTTAATCCATCTTGAGTTGATTTTTGTATATGGTGTAAAGTAGGGGTCCAGTTTCAATCTTCGGCATATGGCTAGGCCAGTTATCCCAGTACCTTTTATTGAATAGGGAGTCCTTTTCCATTGCTTGTTTTTGTTCACTTTTTGTTGAAGATCTGATGGTTGTAGGTGTGTGGATTTACTTCTGGGTTCTCTAACCTGTTCCATTTGTCAATGTGTCTGTTTACATATCAGTAACATGCTTCAGGTTACTAAAGCCTTGTAGTATATTTTGAAGTCATGTATTGTGGTATCTCCAGTTTGTTCATTTTGCTAAGTGTTTTCTTGGCTATTTGGGGTCCTTTTTGGCTCCATGGGAATTTAAAAATAGTTTTCTCTAATTCTGTGAAGAATGTCATTGGTAGATTGATTGGAATAGTATTGAATCTGTAAATTGCTTTGGAGAGTATAGCCACCTTAACAATATTTATTCTTCCTATCATGAATGTGGAACGATTTCCCATTTGTTTTGTAATCTCTGATTTCTTTGAGCAATATTTTATAATTCTCTTTGTAGTGACCTTTTACCTCCCCGGTTAGCTTATTCCTAGGTATTTTATTTTGTTTTATTCTGTGGCTGTTGTGAACAGGACTGCATTCTTGATTTGGCTCTCAGCTTTAATATTGTTGATGTATAGGAATGCTACTAATTTTTGCACATAAATTTTGTATCCTGAAACTTTTCTGAAGTTGTTTATCAGCTCAAGGAGCTTTTGGGCAGAGACTATATGGTTTTCTAGGTGTTGAATTCTATCATCTGCAAACAGATAGTTTGACTTTCTCTCTTTGTATTTGGATGCCCCCCCCTTTTTTTTTCTCTCTTGCCTGACTGCTTTGGCTAGGACTTCCAGTACTTTGTTGAATAGGGGTGGTAAGAGAAGGCATAGTTTATTTGTTTCACTTTTCAAAGGGAATGCTTCTAGCTTTTGCCCATTCAGTATGATGTTGGCTGTAGATCTG
Organism: Aotus nancymaae; assembly: GCF_030222135.1. Lineage (NCBI taxonomy): Eukaryota > Metazoa > Chordata > Mammalia > Primates > Aotidae > Aotus > Aotus nancymaae. The sequence continues at coordinate 9,166,681 of NW_026988450.1, read as the reverse complement.
GAATAGATGGCTCTTATTATTTTCAGCTATGTTCCCTTTATGCCTAGTGTTTTGAGGGTTTTTAAAATGAAGGGATGTTTATTTCTGTGATAATTAGCAATGAGTTTGCTAATTGTCTGTGACAATTAGCAAAAAGCTTTCTCTGCATCTATTAACATGACCATGTAGGCTTTGTTTTTAGTTTCGTTTATGCAGCAAATCACATTTATTGATTTACCCGTGTTCAACAAACCTTGCATCCCAGGGATAAAGTCTTCCTGATTGTGTTGGATGAGTTTTTCATGTGTAGCTGGATTTGGTTTGCTAGTACTTTGCTGGGGATTTTTGCATCTATGTTCATTAAGGATATTGCCCTGAAGTTTACTTTTGTTGTTGTCTCTCTGCCAGGTTTTGGTATCATGATGATGCTGGCCTCACAGTATGAGCTAGAGAGGAGTCTTTCTCAGTATTTTTTTTGGGTATAGTTTCAGTAGGAATGATACCAGCTCTTCTTCAAACATCTGATAGAATTTGACTGTGAATCCATCTGGTCCTGGGCATTTCTCATTGGTAAACTTTTTATTACAAATTCAGTTTTGGATCTCATTATTGGTCTGCTCAGGGATTCAATTTTTTCTTATTCAATTTTGGGAGGTTGTGTGTTTCTCATAATTTATCCGTTTCTTCTATGTTTTCTATCTTGTTTGCATAGAGGTGTTCATAGCAGTCTGTGAGGTTTTTTTGTTTTGTTTTGTTTTGTATTTCTGTAGGGTCAGTGGTAACATCTCCTCTATCATTTCTGGTTGTGTGGTTTTTTTTGATCTTCTATCTTTTTTTATTAGTCTATTTTAGTCATCTGTTTATCTTACTTATTCTTTCAAAGAACCAACTTTTGGTTTTGTTGATTTTTTTTTGTATGATTTTTGTAATATCTCAATGTCCTTCAGTTCAACTCTATTTTTGGTTATTTTTTGTCTTTTGTCAGCTTTGGGGTTTGTTTGCTCTTGTTTCTCTCATTTCTGTAGGTGTGATGTTAGGTTGTTAATTGAAGATCCTTCTGATGTGGTACTTTATGGCTATAAATTTCCCTCTTAACACTGCTTTAACTGTGCCCCAGAGATTCTGGTGTGTTGTATCTTTGTTCTTATTAGTTTCAAAAAATTTCTTGATTTCTGCTTTAATTTCGTTGTTTATCCAAAGGTCATTCAGAAGAAGATTGTTTAATTTCCATGTAATTGTTTCGTTTTGAGCAATTTTCTTAGTATTGATTTTTATTTTCATTGTGCTATTGTCTAAGGGTGTGGTTGGTGTAATTTTGTGGGGCTTTTTTTTTTTATATATTTTGAGAATTACTTTATGGCCAATTGTCTGACTGATTTAGAGTATATGTCATGTGCAGATTTGGAGAATGTATATTCTGTTGTTAGGGGTAGAGAGTTCTGTAGATGTTTGTTAGGTCCAGTGAGTCAAGTGTTGAGTTTACGTCCTGAATATCTTTGTTAGTTTTCTGCCTCAATGATCTCCCTAATACAGTCAGTGGGAGGTTGAAGTCTCCCACTTTTATTGTATGGTTATCTAAGTCTCTTCATATGTCTCTAAGAATTTGCCTTATGAATCTGAGTCCTCCTGTGTTGACTGTATATATATTTAGAATAATTAGGTCTTCTTGTTGAAGTAAACTCATTATCACTATGTAGTCCCTTTCTTTGTCTTTTTTTTCTTTGATTATTCATAATTTAAAGTCTGTTTTGTCTGAAATTAGAATAACAATCCCTGCTATTTTTTTTTTTCCATTTGCTTGGTAGATTTTTCTCCATCCTTTTACTTTGAGCATATGGGTGTTATCGCATGTGAGATGGGTCTTTTGAAGATAGTATACAGTTGAGTCTTGCTTCTTTACCTAACTTGCCATTGCATGTCTTTTAACTGTGGCATTTAGCCCATTTACATTCAAGGTTAATGTTGATATGTTTGGATTTGATCCTGTCATTGTTTTGTTAGCTGATAATTAGGGACACTTGTTTGTGTGGTTTCTTTATAGCGATAATGGTCTATATACTTAACTGGGTTTTTGTAGTGGCCAGTAAGAGTCTTTCATTTTCATACTTAACAGTCCCTTCAGGACCTCTTGAAAGTTGAGTTTGGTGGTAATGAATTCTCTTAACATTTGCTTGTCTCAAAAGAATCTTATTACTCCTTCATTTATAAGCTTAGTTTGGTGGGATGTAAAATTCTTGGTTGAAATTTCTTTAAGAATTCTGAATATAGGCACCCAATCTGTTCTGGCTTATAGGGTTTCTGCTGAAAGGTCCACTTTTAGTCCTATATGATTTCCTTTATAGATGACCTTCCCTTTCTCTCTCGTTGCCTTTAATATTTTTTCCTTCCACATTTGCCTTGGGGAATCTGATGATAATGTGTCTTAGGGATGGTCTTTTTGTGTCACATATTTTGCATGTGTTCTCTGTATTTCCTAAATTTGAATGTTGGCCTCCCTAGCTACATTGTGATAATTTTAATGGACAATATCCCAAAATATGTTTTCCATGTTGCCTCCTCTCTTTCCCTCTCTTTTAGCAATGCCAATGAGTCACAGATTTGGTCTCTTCACCTAATTCTAGATATCTTGGTGTTTTCTTCATTCTTCATTGTTTTTTCTTTATTTTTGTCTGACTTAGTTATTTTGGAGAGCTAGTTTTGAGTTCTGAGACACTTCCTCAGCTTGGTCAATTCTGCTGTTAATACTTCTGATTGTATTGTGAAATTATTGAAGTGAGTTTTTTAGTTTTGTCAGATCAGTTTGGTTCTTTCTTAAAATGGCCCTTTTGTCTTTTATCTCCTGTATCATTGTATTTTATTCCTTAAAACTCTTGTTTGAGTTTCAACTTTCTTTTAAATCTTTATGATCTTGTTACTATCCATGTTGTGAATTCTGTTATTTCAGCCCTCTCAGCTCAGTTAAGAATCCTTGCTGAGGCACTAGTACAGTTGTTTGGAGGAAAGAAGACAGTCTAGGTTATTGAGTTTAGAGAGTTCTTGTGCTGGTTCTTTCTCATCTTTGTTGGCTGATGTTCCTTCAATCTTTGTAGCTGCTGTCCTTTGGAAGGTTTTGTTTTTTGTTTTTTTGCTTTTATTTTCTTTGAAGCCCTTGGGTTTTGATTGTAGTAGAGTAAAGTGGGTTCAGTTGACTAGTGTGGCTTCTGAAAGATTTCAGGGGGGCCAAGGCTTAGTTTAGTACTCCTGGGCTGCATGTTGTAACTCTGGGGGGCTAGTACTGGGCCCTCAGCTTTGTTTTCTGGCCTCTCAAGGCCAGGAGCCTGCTGCACTGGAGCGTGCAAGGTGTTCTTTGATAACTGGCCACCACACTCCAATGGGTGGTGCCTACTAATGCACTTTATTGGATTGGTGGCAGTGGGATCTCTAGTAATTTGTGTATGACAGCAACAGTGGCAGCATGGTGGGGTGCATGGTTCTTGGCTATGGTGGGACACTGGTAGGTGTGTGACTGCCAGCTTCTGTGGCACATTTACACAAGTGGTGGTGGTCTTGTGGTACAGGGGGCATGTCCACTGGCCTGTGTGTGAGCGTTTGCACTGGTAGTAGTGTTGGCATAGTGGTGAGGTGCTAGTGGGTGCAGCCTACATGCACACATTTGTGCCCATGGTGGTGGTGGCATGGGACAGGGAACAAGGTCACCAGTGCCCATGCATGCATTAGTGCTGGGGGAAGTAATGGTATAAGGTGGAGGGACAAGTGCTATTTTAAAAATCACTAAAAAACTAAAAATTATTGGTCAAGGGCCATTATTGATAAATGTAGAACTGAATAATAGGTTTTTAGACTAGACTTGTTCTGTTAGAAATAGGTATAAGAAGTTATAAGCACCCCAGTTTGTGAGTCTTGTAGGTGATATTTTAAACATATTTTCCCTTAGAAACTGTCAAAAAGACAAAGGGCAAAAGTATGTAGTATGATAATTCAGTGAAACATACTGTCTACCCCTTTCTCAAATTTGGAGTTCCCATTATCCTATAAGTTCACCAGGCCATTATGTTAGTCATTCTTTCAACATGTGTACTTCTTGTTGCTCTGAGATGTTGTCCATTTCTAGAAAATATTTGTATGTCTGCTTTAAAACACCATGAAGTATTATCAGGTTCAATTAAGAAAGGTAATAAAATGCATTAAGTATTTTAAAATCAACACTTTGTGCCAGATACTACTGTCTTGCAAATATGAACTTATTTGATCCTCACAATAGTCTTGTGTCGTAGGTGCTATTATCATTTGTCTTTTCCTAGATGATAGAACCAAGGAATGAAGCCACCAGTCTCCCTTGCAAAGCTGGACTTTGACACCAGAAAGTCTGGAGCCAGATTTCCTTCTCTTACATGCTAGTCTATACTGCCTTGGATCCATATTGAAGATGGAAGCTTTTCAACATTTAGTAGCCCTGTCCTCTGAGTTTATTTTTTAACCCTGGGGGCATGGAATTGAGTTAACCATATGAAAGATCTTTGTCTTATGTTTCTGTAAGCACTTCTTTTGTTTGATTATATTTTGGTTTTCTCCACCCTTATATATTTAAGATACCTCTTTCCAATCCATCTTCTATATATTTATGTAGATTCATGTAGGTGTATCCTTAAAAACAGTCAGTATATTTGTGTGTGTGTGTGTATGTGTGTTTAAATTACATAAATTGTGATCTATTCCTGCTTTCCAACCCCCTCTTTCTTTTCTGTTTCAAATCCTTCTGATCTAGCCATGTTGCTTTAAGTAAAATAAGTTCATTATTTCTGACAGTTGCAGAATATGCTATTGACGGTATAAATTACACTAATTATCTTTTTCTCCACTGATGAATACCTATGTTGCTTCCAACTCCCTTTTACCATTATCAATGCTACAGATATTAGTCTATATGTTTCATGGTAGATTTGAACAAGAATCTCTCTAGACTATACCTAGGGATGAAATTGTTAGATTATATTCATACTTAATTTCTCTAAGTATTTTTAGATTTCCCTTTTGCTGAGCTATACCAGTTTATACTTACACCTTCAAATCCTATTTTCTTTCCACACATCTTACCCAGCATTTGCTATTATTCAAATCTCTAAATTTTGCCAATATGATGGCTACAAAGGCTAATAAATTTATAATAAGATGCTAAACTCACTAAGAATCAGAGACGGACTCTCACTTCACACATTCCTACCATTATTTTCCCAAGAGAACTACTGCTAAGGTGGCTGTGGGCAGCACTTCAACTGTATGAGGGCTGGGAAGAGGGTGGAGAGCTCTTCTCACCTCCCTACACCCTTGAGGCTCTGAGGACCCAGGATAAAGCAATCACGATGGGGCCTATGATGTGGTAGATGCTTTGAGGAATGAAACACAATGTATTTTTCAAAAGTCTTAAGCTAAGAAAATGTTGTAGCCTTGAACAGATTTGTAAATGAATTTTTTAAAACTCAATTTGAAATATTTCTCAAATTAGAAGTTAAGTATTTCAGATATTTAAAAATGATTTAAAAATTTTCCTGTCGTCTTATTGTTTAATTGTGTTTAGATGTTTTTACTTTTCATATTCAGGTGTTTTAGGAATTTGTAAAAAAGACAATTAGTTTTTAAATAATTAAAATTTTACAAATTTGTGAAACAGATAATTAGTTTCTTTTGGGATGATTTCTGAGGTAGGAATCAACTTTGATACTAGATATCAGCCAGTGTTGCCAACACTGTGTTTTTTATAATCCATAGTTTCCAGAGTGATTCATGATGATACACCTACTGTATACCAGGTTCGGAGTCTGTTTCTGAGATTACTATCTTTTTCAATTTTTCTGTTTGTTCCTGTGCTAGAACTAACCTTATTACTCTTATTTCTGAAAAAGTATCTTAATTATTTGTGAAAATTTATTTCATGTAGTTTTTAGAATTAATAGAAAAGTTCCCTCCAGAGATCAACTGTGATATTTATTCGAATTGATTTAATCCAATTCAATAATTTATGGGAAATTGACAACTTTAGACTTTCAAGTCCATGAAACACATATATCCATGCAACACATATATACTCCATTTGTTTAGATTTTCTGTTGTTGTCTTCAATAGAGTTTGAAAGCTTTTCTCAATAAAAATCCAGTTGACTATTACTGGTTGTAGAGAAATACTATTGATCCTGCATATAGTACCCATGATGATCTTTATTCTATTATTATTATTTCCTAATCTTTATTCTGCCTATATTTTTATATATCTTTTATCTTTGGCCACCAGTTATATTGAAACTTATTAAAAATGCTTCTATGGTTTCTTCACTAAAAATGAAGATTTGGTGTGGGTTTTAGTTCTTAGATTCTTAGTTTAAGAGATTTTGCCCTAAACAGGTTTGGATTTGGAGAGTTTTTTTATACATCTATTAGGATTACCAGGTGTTTTTTCTCCTTTAAAAGCTTTTTTGTTGTTATTAAACCATTCTTGAACTCTTTGGATAAGATATAAGTTAGCATGAGGTATTTTTTTCATAAATGATTAGTTTGTGTAGTCTATTATTTAAATGTTTGCATTTATATGCAATAGTCTTACAATTTTTTTTTCTTATACTATTCTTATACAGTTTGGGCATCAAGGTTATTATGGTGTCATAAAATGAGCTTGGCAGCTTTGTCTTTTTCCATTTTATGGAATGATTACAAGGTAAAGACGAGCTGTTCTTGGAAAGTTTGATGTAACTTAGATGAAAAAACCATCTAGTTTTAGCAGTTAGTTCGAGAATGGGAGACGTAGTAGGAATATGGTGACAGCTTTCTGAACAGCATATAAAAATCTTTAATGGTTATTGGTTCATTTATTTCCTTAAAATTTTAAGATGCCTATAACATTGCTAAACACCCCCTTTCATGATTTTATTTTTTTATATATCTTATTTATTCTTTTTTTGAGAACAGACAGAAGTGTATCTAAATTATTAGTCTTTTTAAAGAATCCCATTTGTGTTATGTTAATTATATCTACTGTCGAATTTTGTTATCTGTTTCAATTTTTGACCTTATTTTTTTTCTCTTCATTGTTTTGCTTTATTTAGTTGCTCCTTTTCTGGCTAGTTTTGTTCCCACTGTTCTTTCTTGTTTTCCAAGTTAAGCTATAAATTTCAATTTAAGTAATTCTCTATTTCTTCATATATAGACAAATAGCAATTGTATCATTCAGAGGTAAATATTTTTTAAATTTTCATTATGATGTTTCATTAATTCTGTGTTTATTCTAGTTTGTAATTATATAATTTTTATGTGTTTTTACATTTCAGGCACATAGCAAGTTCTTTAGCTTATCATTTTTAATGATTTATATTATTTCTGGATTATCAGAAGATATGGTTGTTTGCTATTAATTATTTTGAATTTACTGAGTCTTCTTTGTAGGTTCATCTATACACAGTTTTTCTGATTGTTTTCTTTGTGTCTGAAAAGAATATATAGTCTATGTTTACAGGATGTAAAAGGTTCTCTTTATTAGTTCAAGTACATCATTCCCTTCTGTGTCTTTGAAAATCATTTTGACTATTGGCCAATTAGTTTTCAAGAAAAATTTATTAAAAATCTCATCATTTGTAAATACATTAATTTTTCCCCTGTAACTCTACCAATTGTTGAAACTATATTTCAGTAAGTACATGTAGTCTCATGTACTCTCATAAAGTCTCACGGACTGTCATATTGTCCTTTTACTAACATTTAACAATCTTCTTTTTACTGATATTTTTAAGCTTTAAATCTTATTTTGTCTTAATTAAATTTCTTTCACTGATATTTTTGGGTTCATATTTCATTGGTATATGTTTTTCTCCCCTGTTATTTTTAAACTGCTTCTGGCTTTTTGTTTAAATATGTTTCTATTAAATAATAGATTGATATTTTATAATTTTTATTCCATCTGAATCTTTGTGAATTTAAGGGTTTTTTTTTTTGGCAATAGCTGTCATTTAAAAACAATTTCTACTATTTTGTTTAAAACACAGCTTCTCATTTTTTTCTAGTTTTTAACCTTCAATTGAATCTGTAAAGTTTTATTCTGTTTTTTTTTTGCACCATTTTATGATTATGGCAGTTACCTCACTGCCAAATTGTTGTTTATTTTTCTTGAAATATTCAGATGCTTCAATAATTATGTCTTCCTCTCAACTAAAACAAATTCTTGATTAGTATCTTTCTCCTCTCTTCTACACTCATGTTAAAGTATTTTTGGCATTTTATACACACATGTTTTGAACACTGCCTATTTGAACAATAATAAAAGTATTAAATTTCTAGTCATCTTATATTTTGTTGCATATTGCTGCTGCTTCTTTCTGAAAAACTTTGCTTAGAGTGCTCTCAGAGAGTCTTCGCATGATTAACTGTGTGAGACTAAGTATGCGGGATAGTATCTTTATTTTATCCTCACATTTAGATAATAGCTTAGTTCATTGCCTTGAATGCTTTGAAGCTGTTACATCCTCATTTTCTTCCAGCTAGTGTTCCAGTTGTGAAATCTGATGTTCCTTTGAAATGACCTCTTATCACCGCAGAAACTTTTAGAATTATCTATGTCACTGATTTTCTAAATATTACTCTAGTGTGTCTAGTAGCTGATGTTTCTTATTGATCCTGTCTGAACCTGGGACATTTTAAGTATACATTTCTTAGATATCTGAACCCTACTTGTTAATGCTTTTCTTCTGGAGTTCCTATTAGATACCTATCAATGTGTTCACTCCTCTCCTGTCTTCTGATGTTTCCCTTATGTTTTAAGTCACTTAATCCTTGCTGGAATCACTGGGGAATCATGTCTTCTGGCATTCTTCATCTTCCATCTGTAGCCTTTGTCTTTCTTCATACAGAGAGTTCCTCAACTGTACCTTCCAGGCTGGTAATAAATTATTTTTTCTGTACATTCTGCTGTTGAATGCATCATGTGCATTATTTACTTCAACAGTTACATTTTCACACTTAATATCCCCAGGTGAATACTCTGTTACTTTGTGCATTGCCTCATTTCTAGTGTCCTTTCTTGCATCCCTGAAGACATTTATTTAATTCTGTAACTCCTGCTAGGTTGTTTAGTTTCTTGCCCTTTACAGTGCTGGTGCTTCTCAAATGTTATTTTTTCCTTTTGAGTTTTATTCCTCTTGAAATTATTTGTTTCTCCTGGCTCACAATATCAGACTCTCAAGTCCCAGCTTGTTCCCTTCCATAGGAGGTTTGGCTTTGGTGCCTCAGGACAGTGGAGCCTCTGGTCATGCAACCAGAGCCCCACAAATACTCATTTTCTTCCCTCCCCCTCTGGGGTGGCTCTGTTCCAGACAAACCTCAGTAGCTCTCCCATGTGCCCCTCTTCACCATGATGCCATTCTCCGAGACTCTTTTAATCCACAATGTGTATATGGAGAGATGGAGACAGTAGAGGTGACAAGACCGCAGCCTCTCTTACTTTTGTAGCTTTGTCCGGGACCAGGTCCATTGCCCCCTCAAGTGAATGTTCCGTGATTTTCAGATTACTCAACCTCCTCACTTCTGCACCTTTTCCAGGGTGGGTTCAAGGGAAGAAGTCAGTAGCGTGAGCAAGCTTACCGTCTTTTCTGGAACTAGAAATCCTTATTGACAGTAGTAGGAAATTCCTGAGATAGAATCTATTATTTATTTATGTTTGAGAGTAATGAAAGCTGGACATTAGCACTAGTGAGATGAGGAGATTCGGGTGCCATTTTCAGCACTACATCTTGTTGTCTCTGTGTCCTTGTGCCTTTAACTTCGCTAAGTTTCAGTTTGCTCATTTGCAACTTGGGAAAATAAAATGGACACTTTTTAATTCACCAGACACTGTGTACCAGGCACTAATATGAGGCCAGGACCACATCATAAAACTTCTTGGAGAAGCAAAAGAGATGAGTAAAAAAGCTAGGAAGACCAAAGTATCCTGTACTGAAGAGGGAAAGCTGCATCAAGTTTAAGGATGTGGGCGCTGGAGTGAGAGAGATGGGTTCAAATCTTGTTTCTGCCACTTTGCTCTGTTATGTTGAGAATGTTATATAATTTTTCTGAGCAATAGTTTAGTGAGTTGTAAAATGGAAATATTTATATCAAAAGATTGCTGTGGATTGGAAAGAGGCAATCTGGCAGAGCACTCAGTGGTTACTCAATGCCTGACATCGATTCTGCATTCAATAAACATTAGCTATTATTAGTGAATATATTTTCTCCTTCCTGGAATGGCAGCATTCTAGTGGCTTTAATCACTTCTCAAAGGAAATTAAAGGGACATTAACCTTAGATAATTTAATGTTGCAGAAGCTAAATCTAGCTGGACCATTATTAAATATTGAAGAATTATGATCACTCTTTTGCCTTAAGAGCATCTCTTGGATTCTTGAGTAATCAATATCGTGGTCTTTGAAGCAAAAGCTAAAGCTTGAGGATCACTGTTCAGGAACTTGGTCTTGGATTAGCACTGCAGTGTTTTGAAAAGAAAGTGTTTTCAATAGGAACAATACAAAACTTGAGAAAAATGTGTATGGATTAGACTAGCTAACATAGGGTGAGGAGAAGGGTAATGGTGAAAATGAAGAAAGATAAAGGCTACAGATGGAAGATGAAGAATGCCAGAAGACATAATTCCCCAGTGATTCCAGTGTGGATCATGACCAAAGCTGTGGAAATGGGGAGCTTATTCTAGAATAGTGTTAATCTCAGTTGTCCATACTGTTGTTAGTAGCAGCATTAACTATTAAACACTTGAAATATGGTTAGTGTGGTTGAGCTGAAGTTAAATTTTATTTGTTTTTAATTGATTGATTTCAATTGAAATTGAAATAGCCACATGTGGTTAATGGCTACTGTATTGCACGATGCAGTGCTAGGAAAGGAAATTGGTAGAAATTATGTCAAATTAAAAGTGGGTAATGAAGGAGTGAGAAAAACAGGTCTCCACAAAGACCCTCAAGGGAAGACTTTAGGGAGCTAAGGGTCTATGGATATTCTCTGATTCCTTCAGGGGTCTTTAGACAACCATCTGTCACCACCACATTCAAAACCCTCTGCCTTCTGTAACCTTGTCATCACCTTGCAATGCTTGTTAACATTTTCCCTTGTCATAACCATAGCCCAATGCTCAGAGCCCAGGGGAGCATCACACCATATGGCATGGAGTTCTCCCCAGGCCAGGAGAGAGACACTGATGCCAGAGCACAGAGACCAGTGCTCATAGCATCAGAGTCTCCTTCTGTACACATAGCACATACCACCCAGCACACTGGCATGCAAAGGGCAAAAAGCTGCCTCGTAATGCAGCAACCTGATCTCCCTGGACTTAGTCATAGATAGCTAGAGCCTGTAATTTGCTAAAAAGAAACTTTAGCTCCATTTCTTGTGTGTTTGGGCAAGATGTATATTTAGATATGTGAAATATTTGTGTATGTGTGTGTGGTAAAAAAACAAATAGTACAGCACTGTAATAGCATGTTTAAAGAAAGGAAAAGATATACTTTCTCTTTTAGAAGTAAAAAATTTGAAGATGACTTCATGCTTGTTTTGGCTTGTGTCTTCTCAGCCTTTCTTAGAATATCTAGAGTTGTTCTGAGGCATATGCTCAGAGCTCCCCAGGTTTACACAGTATGTGGATTATTTTCCCAGGAACATTCTTTAACTCACCTGAGAATTGGACAGGGTGTCTGGGCTTCCTTTACACCACCTTTATTGAAGCCATGTAATGAGGAGGTCTTTTTTAAGCGTCAAATATGCAGTATGTCAGAGCTCTCCTGGGACAATTCTGGCTGCACCAGAGAAATCAGAAAATGAGGGTTAGAGAGAGCTTGATATGTGGATGGAGAACCTTCTTTGCAGGTCACAGGGAGAACCCCCAGGACAAGAACAACGAGCAGATGGCCTTTGCTGGGTCTCAGCAGGAGGGTGCAGAAGGGATGCTTCCATTGCTAAGGTACATTGCATAGTGCCAACAGCTTTCAGCAGCTACAAAATTTCTGTGGGTTCAGAGACACATAATATGTCTTCTGTGGTTATGGCAAAATCCATTTCCCCATCTACTGAGTGATGCTTGGTTATTTACAATATATTATGAAGCTGAATATCACAATTTATAGGAATATGAAAAGTTGCTGTTCAATGTATTATTGGCCTAAATCTTAAATTAATACAAAGTTCACAAAGAAAAAATGAATCTTAAGTGGAAAAATTGTCTTTTCATTTTTGAACAAAGATAGTATATTTAGACTCGCGGCCATTATTATTTATTTACACTCTAGGCAGACTTCTGTGTTATATAAACTATTGGCAGGAATAAAAATGAATGTTTTCAAATAAAATATATTTTTATTCACCAAATGAATTTTAGGGATGATTACACGTCCCGCTCTAGCTACCCTACGTACACACAAACACATACAATGGGCGTGACAGGAGCTTGGTGTGGAGCATTTGAGTTCTTCCTCCACTGGATGACACTGTGCTGTCTCCTCTAGTTAAAGTTTGATTCCTGTTTTGTAAGTGATTTTCTTTTGCTGTTGTGGCTGCTATAACATAAATGCACCCAATCTATCCATTCGCTCCAAAACCCTTTATTAGGAACCTGTTATTCATTCACGGCCCAGGTAAGCAGATAAGTAATGGAGTATTAATTCTGCATAAAGTGGAAACTGATGCTGTGACATACTCTTGGGCACAGTGCATCTCATTCCTCAAATGCCTAACAAGAAAATAAATACTCCAGAAACAGTAAATTACAGTTTACTCTTATTCTTTTATGATGATATAACTAACATTTTAAGGGGCAATCCAAGCACCATATAAAACTTTTAAACTATGATCTTCTGATTTGGACTTCTATGCCACAGAGTATACTTTAAAAAGCACAGATTTTAGATCTGCAGAGCTGCACAGCTGCATGTGAAGATTTGCTTTTCGGTGCTTTTTCCCCCTTGGCTTAAAAGAAGGTCCCCTCTTCCAGAACATCCTCCTTTATCTACTGAGGCTATGTTCCCTGCTGTGAGCGTGTATTCCCATGACTCTTAGTGCTCATTGAGTATAGATGGATGCAACATCCTTAGTATTGCAAACAGGAATTAACTCTTGCACTGATGGCCCAGCTTCCCCATGTGTGTGAGTGTTCTCTGCCAACTGAGTGGAATGCCCTTTCAGCACAGATAGCACTAACCCCAACTGCCACCATGACACTCTGGGACCGTGCAGTGGGAGGCAGTCATCACGGTGGAGTCCTCCGCATGCATGTGTCTCTCATGCGTCCCTTATACCAGTCCTGGGGAGGACAGAGGGGTGGCTGGTTAAGAGGGGTGGCTGGTACTGAGGGCAGCCGTGCAGCCTACAACAATGTGCTTCAGGAAAGTGTTTGAATTGAGCAATCTGTTACTTCTTTTTAAAGGGCAGTTTTCAGAACATTTGGTTTATTTTTGGTTTGCCATGAAGGCACAGTGTATTTTCCTGGAAGAAATTCCTCTGTTTCTAATCAAAATCTGCTTCTGACTACCAGACTTGCCTGTCCATTCAAGACCCCACAGCCATTGTTTTCAACCAGCTTCCTCTGTGCTCCAACCAAGGCAACGAAATCATTGCTTCTACATGCCTTTTCCTCCTGGTAGACACAGAACGAACACAATTGAACACATTGGATTGCCCCCAGCTGTTTGAAAAGGGATCATCTTAAAAATGTTTTTGTTTTTACATTGTCTGTCCTCCCTCCATCCCTCCCTCCCTTCCTCTCTTTCTCTCTCTTTCTCTCTTTTTTCTGTTTAGAAACAGACTTAAAACAGAGGCTAGACCAGTTATTTCTTAACTATTAAAAAGAAAGGAACCATCACTGAAAGAGATTCAGGCAACGGTTTCGCACTCCAGGATCTATGAGTACTCGGATGCACCATCAAAACTCCTCTTCGGAAGCTCTTTAGGAGGCAGAAAAGGAGGGTGAAACAAAAATAGGGGATTTTTTTTTTTTAATGCCAGCATTTGAAAAGAAAAGTGAGAGTGAAAAACAGAGCTGCTGGCAGAAGGCATGTGTGTGCGTGTTGTGTGTGCCTGTGTGTGTGCACATGTGCCTGTGTGTACTTGCTGGGAGTTTGGAGCAATGGGGCTGAGAGTAGGGAAATGCAGTGACATAAATCAGGCTTCTACTGAGTTTCCTGCTTTTTTATTGGTTTGTTCCCTGTGGTGCTTTCACTAAAGCTGCTTCCTTTTTCACTATGCTCATTTTGTTCCCAGTCCAGGAGGTCTTAGGATATTGGGGAGATGCCAAACATCTGGGGTTTGTGAGAGAGGGGGAGGAATCTCCATGCTTGACTAACTTAATCTTCATGTGTCCAAAGGGAGGCTCAGCATCCTGCAGCCCGAGGGGTCTGAAGTCTGTCCGCTTGGCAGACACCTGTTGAGCCCTATAGAATCATGCAGGACGCTCCACCTGTGTAATCAAGAGATAGGTAAGAAGTAGCCAATTTTATAACATTTCCACAACAACTAGGGTTACAATAATTATGCCATAACCAAGTGTGTAATTTTTTTGAGACAGGGGAACTCTATTTTAATCTTTCATATATAATTACCCTATGTATTATCATTAAATCTCTCACTTTCAGAGTGTTTACTCCATGCCAGGCCCTGACATAAGTGCTTTATATATATTAGCTCATCTAATCCTCACAATAATTCAATAGATAATTATATGTTGTCGTTTCTATCGTATGAATAAGAAAATGGATTCATAGAAGCTGCATTATTTACTTAGTATTTCTAGCCAGAAAATAGTATTCCCAGTATTTAATCTGGATTTTTCTGATTTAAGAGTCCTGGATAAAGATTACTTTTGACATTTCAATTGATTATTGCAAATATTAATACAAATACTGTAACTAATAATGAAGCTCTGGGATCTCCTGTTTCTGTTCCGTGATAAAATGAACAGAACCAGTTAAAATATTGGTTTTAATTTTCTGCACTTTCTTTTCCTCTGTGTTCTCTTCAGTAAATACCACCACTTCTCCCAAAACCTATGGACATTTTTTTTTAAAAGAAAACACCAGTATACATTGCACATAGGAAAAATAAATGTTATTTGTAAAACTGTTTAAAAAAAAGGAAGTGGAACAATAGTTACCTAAATTTAGCAGATGCTGGAATATTATAGTAATACATGAATCAATTATGAATGATAAATATATGTGCATTTATAACCTAAACAGCTATAATTGATCATATATGGTTTATTTTATATTAGATTCTTAGTGAGCAACACAATGTCTAATACCAAATATTAACATTGTTCTTACAAGAAAATTTTGAAAAATTGTTTTTCTGCCATGTTTCTTAATACTACCAATATACAATGATGAAAATTTCTTATTCTATTTGGGCTTTTTTTTTTTTTTTTTTTTTTAGAAATTGTTTTGCAATGAAGTTCCTGCCGATGACTTTAAACCTTGTTTGGATGACTGTTTAGCAAACTGGAGATTTCTATTTGGTTTTCAAATAACCTGCTTGAAATATGAAAGAGGAGACTGTAGCAATTATGAAGTAACAGAATCTTAGGGACTTCTTTTTAAACTTTTTTCACAGATACTCGAGTAGGTCAGATGAAATCTCACATATTGAAATCACTTATTTGTAAGTGCTAACTACACAGAATGAAATCAAAACACAGTGAATAAGGAATTTAAGGAACTGCTATCCTGGAGTGCTAATACATTGAGATTCTGAAATATATTATTTCTGTCACTAAGCTGGAGGCTGGTAATTGGGCTACACTGATTTAACGTTGCTGTTGAAAATCTCTGACTATTCTCTCAAAGGATGTGGTCTTCGTGACTAGTCACAGGTTTCACTTAAACTCATTGTTTTTGGCAATAAGAAGTCTCTTTTTTGGACTTGTCTACTTTGTGCCAAGTAGTGCGGAGATTAGAGAGTTTATTGGTTGTAGCAGATGCCCATAATGGATCAACAACAACAAATACAATTATGTAGACTGGAATTGAATTTAATTCCCAGGCATAGCAGCCAGGAAGAATTTACCAAATCTATCTATTGTTAAATTCCATGATGTGCCTGAAAATATGTGGTAATCGAAAATGTAATAACTGAGACTAGAAAGAAGATATTATGTTTTCATTTAAGTTCTTAACTGACTTATACGGAAGATGCCTATTAGTTTATTCTGCATGATTTGGTAATTTTAATTCTACATGAAACTGACTGTTCACCTTTATGTTCCTATTTACTGCTCTCAGCAAACCCAGGAGATGAATACGATTATTAATGGCATTTCACAGATGGTAAAACTGAGTCTTAAGGTGATTAAGTCACTTACTCACTATCCCACAGCTGATAAAGGCATAAAAGGGATGTGAGCCCAGGTTTGCAAGTCTGTAAAGGTCTAGTTCTTAACCACTCTGCAACAGTAGCAGAAGTACCAGTAGTAATCATAGAAAGAACAAAGAGCTGACATTTACTGAGTACTCATTGTATGCCAACCCCAACCTTTGTTCCAAACAGCTAGCTCAGCCATCCTCAACCAAACCATGCAGAGATCTGTGCCAGCCTGAAATAGCAATGCCCAATGGCCAACAGCTTCCCCCAGCACCTAGCAGGTTCTGAGGCAAGTGCATCCCTCTGTGGAAAGTCTCTCCAGCACTCCACAGGAGAGAGTTCCAGCAAGTCCCAACTGTGAGACACCTGAGTGACTTCTGAGCCATCAGTGAGTCACCACTATGCATTCTCCACCATCTGGAGCTTAGCTAGGATGGCCACGAGGAGACCTTCCCTGGGTGCTCCATGTCAGCCATGGGAATCACGCTTGCTCCTTCCATCTGTGGCTCCTGGGTTCCTTAGTATGCTCTGTAACTCCCAACAGGCAACTCCCCATAGCCAATCTTCTGTTAATAATTCCTTATATTACACTTAGTTATTGTAAACATTATATATATACTATCTCCTGACTGGACCTTAATTCATAAATTATTTTCATGAAAGTTCCATAAACAAAAACAATCATTAGCTCCTTTTTATAGGTGAAACAACAGAAGTGCAGAGCAGTGAATGTGGTTTTCTCAAGCCTGCTAGCTCTGAGAGTTGATAGGTGTGGCTCTCCTTTATCCCCCTTGTCTTCCAGTGGTTGGAGGTCCCCTGAGTCCCATTCTCAGTCAATACTCAGTGTGGTCAACTTTCTAGTTCTTTAGACTCCAACCAGCACTCTGTTAAAAATGGAATTGTTTAAAAAAATAAAATAAATTGTTTCTCCTACCCCCTAAACATATTTTGAAGTCAATCTCTCAAAGTGACTGTATTTGGAGATATGAAGCAATTAAGGTTAAATGAGATAATAAGAGAGTAATCAGTCATGTTAAAAATGATTGATGTGGTCCTAACACGATAGGACTAATGTTCTTACAAGAAGAGGAAGAGTCTATCTCTTTGCACACAAAAAAAGGACATTTGTGAAGACAAGTGAGCAGGTGATTGTTTGCAAGCCAAGGAGGCTGGTCTCACCAGGAACTGATGATGCTGACACCTTGATCTTGGACTTCCAACCTCCAGAAACTTAAGAAAATAAATTTATGTTGTTTAAGCCACTTAATCTGTGGTGTTTGGTTATGGCAGCCCAAGCAGACTAAGTCACAGCCCAAAGCTGGTAAATCCCACATCCACACCTCTAGCTTTAGTTGTCTACCACACCTCTCTCCATGTAGTTTTCAAACTTCAATCTTGCCTCTCCAAATTGTCCTCCTCATTAATTCTCCATCATCATTAAGGGCCTCACTAGCTGTGGAGTCACTTGAGCCACTGACCTTGGGATCTCCCACTTCTTCAGTACACCACAGCCTTCATAGTTATAACAGTTCTAACTACCAGATAGTCTAATTCATTTCCTCCTTTGTTTTCTACACCACTTGCTTATTTCATGATTTAATTATATTTCATTTGGATCTTTGCAGAAAGCAAAGTGATCTTGATGTCTCTTAGTGCTCCTTTTTCTCTATCCCTTTTTACTTTATGCCATAAATACTGATCTGATTACGCTGCTCTACAAGCCTTTGACAGCCCCTTGCTCACAGCAGCCTTTTCCAAAATCTGTCTCACAGAAGATATTCCCAAGAGACAGTCTCATAAAAAGGATTTTGTGGTTTGACTCACAACACCCATTAATATAGTAAAGGCTCATAAAAGATCTGCAGAATATCTTCTATTTAACTTTATTTAGTCCAGTGTTTTTCAAATTCTGGAACTATCCAATCTCTCTCATTTTTTCCTCTTTGCAGATGTTTGGCTAGATGAGCTGACATATTAGATAAGATAAAAATCTCTTAATCTTGGTGTGGCAGAGTCTGGTTGTCACCCTGTAGTGAATACTGCTGCTGTCCTGCACACATCTCCTTACATCTTACTCTTTCTATGGGACTGAGCTCAGCCTCCATACTTTGGAGGCAGCTTGAGCCTCAGGCTGAAGGATGACAGAGAAGCAGGAAAGCCCAGCTTTCTTATCTCAGGTCAGGATTACCCGAAGAGCTCATTTTCCTTCCAGAGCTCCCCTGTGGTTCATACTGACACTGCAATCCTGGGATTGTTGCCTGCAGTTATACAAGGATAGCTTCTTTCTCTTTCCTGTCTTGTTGAGGTAATTAATAAACCATGTGCATACAAGTCTTTGTCTTGGGCAAGCATCTGAGAAACCTGGCCTGAGACGGTACACCAACATTCTTTCAAAGCCTATGTTATTGCATAAAAGTAATGTGGTTCAGAGAGAGCAGTAATTCCATTCTTCCTACACAGTGATTAGCTCAGGAGAATGGAGGTTCATACCAATTAATGCATAGAGCTACCCTAGAATAATCCAGAATTGGGATTAGTTCTGAATTGGACATGTGATCCACTCAGACCATTGACACATGAGGAGGGGACTTAGTGTGCAAGTGTATAAAATTACATAAAAATTGGGCCCAAAGACATTTATTATGAAATAATCATGCTTCTAGCTCTGATTTATCTCAGGTGGAATGTAGAGTAGTTAATGGTGAATTGAGACTATCTGCAGTGACAGAGTTCTATAGGAAGGCTTATTTAAGTAAAAATACATAGCAAACAGCAATGTGAATCTGATCATTTTTGAAAAAGAAACAATGTGAAGGTAGTTCTAGTTTATTGGGATTTACATATTTTCATTTAGCAAAGCCTAAATGAGCAGTTTATAGTCACAGAAGCAGAGAAATATGTTTCACCAAGCTTTATGAGAACCTGGTATCAACTTTGCTAAAATATTTCAAACTCTCCTACATCAGTGTTTCTCAAAGTGTGGACCCTAAACCAACAGCATCAGCATCACCTGGGAACCTGTTAAAAGTGTGAACTGTTGAGCTGCATCAGTAAACCCAGTGAAGTAAAATCTTTTGGAGTAGGGCCTGGCAATGTGGGTTCTAATAAGCCATTTGTTGATTTCACTTCATGCCAAAGTTTGAGAAGCTCTGTCCTACCTGAGAGCTCACACTTTACCTTTCCTGTATTCTCCTTCATTCCATTAACACCATTCTCATTATGTCGCCTATCTCTACTGTATTTCACGTAAAATGGTCTGTCATATACATCGATCAGCATTCTGATTCAAAATACAGTATATTATGAAAGGAATCAATTCAATTTCATATGTTTCATAGATTTTTAGATACAACCAGAAAAAGCATCTCCCACTGAAAAAACAGACCATCAAGAAGACTAGCACATTCTGAGCAGATCTTTGGACAGAGGAATTGGGACAAAGAGCATATGCAGAGTCTTTACTGAAGAGGGAGGAATCTGGGAACTCTGCATGGGTTTGCCAAACACCAGGATTTGTTCCTGTCCCCCAACAACTTCAGGGGAAGAGGTGGGTTACATACTCAAGGTGTGGGTCACTCTCACCATAGACCTTCACAATCCTAGCTGCAGGAGACCCCATAATCCCCGTAGACATTTAAGCTGACAGAGCGTGTTGCTTGGAGAGGTGACAGGGACAAGACTTCAGCCTGTGTGGAGGCCAGAGGATTTGGCATGAGAATGGCTACAGTGGCGCAAGACCAGGCACACCCAACCCCAAGTTTTGTCACGTTTCTCTAGGTGTCTTTGGTTTTCATTGACTGTTGGACCTGGAAGGAACAGGGTTGTCTTTCTCATGGGGTGAAGCCAGTCTGATCTCAGCAGCCCACTGCCTGCTGACCTCTCCTGGAGTCCTGCCTGGTTGCGCCAGCTTACAGCATAACCTTGGATGCCCAAACAGGGTGCTTCCTGGTGGCTGCTGCTATAGTTCCTTCACTGGTAGACCCTACCTAACCATTGGAGAGCTTCAGTAGATGGGCCCCCACCGGTGTGTGTGCACGCACACACACACACACCCACATAGCCTCCTTCCACCAGTTTGCTGCTGATGATCACTCACCCACAGCACCTATTCACCACTTTCCTGGTACGTAAATATGTGCAGAACCCACTTCCCTGTTGCCACTGGTGTGCATATGTACAGACTTTGCCACTGCAGCCCTGCTCCTGGCAGCCTGGTTGTGTGCACACCCTGCCATCACCCACCCCCATCAATGCATTTGCCCCACTGTTTCACTGTCACTGCTGGCACACATAGGCAAGCATAGACCCTATTGCCACTGCCCTGATAAAGTACTTTGGCCACCATCCCCCAGACAAAAGTGGACCAGGAATGCATCTGTTCCACCAGTGCAAACTTGCTTAGCCTCAAGGGGCCAAAGTTGTGGTCCTAGTTCCAGTCCTCCAGGATTAGAGCTGTAGGCCAGGAGTGCTGAGTTGAGCCTTGGCCCCCTAAAATATCCCAGAAATGAAGCCAGTCAACTAAACTCAATTTGTACCACAGTCAAACTCTCAAAGTCATCAAAGAATATAAAAGCCAAAACCCCATTTAAAATACAGCAACTTCAAATATTAAAGGAACATCAGCCAACACAGATGAAAAAGAACCAGTGCAAAAACTCTGGCAACTCAAAAACCAAAGTTTGTTTTTACTTACAAATGACTTATTAGCTTTCCAGCATTGGTTCTTCTTAACCAGGCGAAACTGGCTGAAATTACATACATAGAATCTGGATACAAATGAAGATCATTGAGATTCAGGAGAAAGTCAAAACTAAATCAAAGCACTCTAAGGAACCCAATAAAATGATACAAGAGCTAAAAGATAAAATTATCATTTTAAGAAAAAAAACTGATCTGATAGAGCTGAAAAACTTACTCCTAAAATTTTATAATACAACCTCAAGTATTAACAGCAGAATAGACCAAGCTGAGGAAAGAATCTCAGAGCTAGAAGACTGGTTCTCCGAATTGACTCAGTCAGACAAAGATAAGGAAAAAAGGAGTAAAAAAGAATGAAACCCTCTGAGAAATAAAGGATTATGAAAGAGACCAAAACTACAACTGACTGGCATTCCTGAAAGAGAGGGAGAGAGGGCAAGCAACTTGGAAAACATATTTGAGGATATTGACCACTAAAATTCCCGAAATTTTGCTGTAGGGATTGACATTTAAGTTCAGGAAGTGCGGAGAACCACTGTGAGATACTACATAAGATTACCATCCCCAAGACACATAGTTATCAGATTCTCAAAGGTTGAAATGAAAGAAAAAAATACTAAACATAGCTAGAGAGAAGGGGCAGATCTTTCTTACGAAGAGGTAAGAACTGCAGGCTTGAGGTATAGAATAGAATTTATTTACAGTCATGTACAGCATAATGATGTCTTGGTCAAGGACAAACCACAAATATGATGGTGTTCCCATAAGATTATAATAGAGCTGAAAAGTCCACATTGCCTAGTGATGTCATGGCCATCCTAATGTCATAGCACAACCCATTACTCATGTGTTTGTGCTGATGCTGGTGTAAACAAACCTACTGCACTGCCAGCTGTATAAAAGTGTAACACATACAGTTATGTACAGTACGTAATACTTGATAATGAAAATAAACAACTATGTTACTGATTTATCTATTTACTCTACTTTTATCATTCTTTTAAAGTGTACTGCATGTCCTTAAACCATAAAACTGCCTCAAGCAGGTCCTGCAGGAAGTATCCAAAAGGTGGCCTTGTTATCACATGAGATGACAGTCCCATGTCTGTTATTGCCCCTAAAGACCTTACAGGGAGGAGATGTGGAGGGAAAGACCGTGATATTCATGACCCTAACCCTGTGTAGGACTAGGCTAACATGTGTTTATGTCCTAAACTTAACAAAAAAAGTTTAAAATGTGAAAAGAAGATAATTTTTTAAATATAAAAAAGCTTAAAGCATAAGGATATAAAGTATTTTTGTACAATGTGTGATTTAAGTGCTATAGCAGAGTCAAACAGTTAAATTTAAAAGGTTGTAATATAAAAGCTTACAGAAAGGTAAGATTATTTTTTGTTGAAGGAAAATACTTATAACTTGAATATAGCCTAAGTGTACAGAGTTTATAAAGTCTACAGTAATGTATAGTAATGTCCTAAGGCTTCACAGTCACTCACTACTCACTAACTCACCAAGAACAACTTTTAGTCCTGCAAGCTCCTCTCATGGTTAGTGCCTTATAAAGGTGTACCATTTTTGGTCCCTTATGCCACATTTTTCCTGTGCCTTTTCTAGGTTTGGATATGTTTCTGTATGCAAATATTTATGGTCTACTGTATTCAGTACAGTGACCTGCTGTTCAGGTTTGTAGAGTTGGAGCAATAAGTCAGACCATATAGTTTAGGTATGTAACAGGCTATGCCATCTAGGTTTGTGGAAGTACACTCTATGATACTTTGCACAATGAAGAAATAGCCTAGTGACACATTTCTGAAAACACATCCCCATTGCTAAGTGCGAATGTATATGTATGTCACTTGTAAAATATCTAAGTTTAGAAGAAATTTTATAAATGCAAATATTTCTGAGTTGTAATTTTTTTAACCAGTAAAAGTGGGATAATAAGATCTTCCCACCTGTTTTCTTAGATAATATAAACAAATAGAATCTATAAAGAATCTTGCATATTACTTGCCAGGGCTCAATTAATGCTGATTTTCTCTGCCTAGTCTACATCCATGAACCCTCAAATATCACTTTGTATGTCAAGGACAACTCTTGGAATTTGGTGATGGGGGGCATATTAGATTGCCTCATGCACCAAAAGACTATACTTTTGTAAAACTGGGTTATGTGTGAATGTGTATATATATATGTGGGTGTGTGTGAGTGTGTATATTATTTATGAGCAAACACCTACACCTATAATCATAGGGTTAATTATTTTGAAGGCAACTGTTAAGATTTTTTATTGGGCTAATTTCAATTCGGCACACTTGAGCCCTCCTTAGAGGAAACCAGTAGCTGCCAGATGAATCGTTCTTTGAATATTTTATTCTAAAACTTTATTTATAAGAAAAATTAGCTTATATATTTCCCCAAATAAACACTTCTCCAGTTTCACAGGCATCCAGGTATCGATGTCCTGGGCTTGTGGCCCAGCAATGTTTCCTGTCTGTGGACACCTCCTCCACTGATTCATATGGTTACTCACTGTTCACAGGAGATTACTTCTCATAGCTGTTTCACTAAAGACGCAGTCCTTTATGTATTCTGGAACAGTACTCCCTTTAGAAAAGTTCATTTAAAGAATATTAAGCAGGGATCAACTCTCACTTTGAAGTAGATTTTGGGCTTGAAATGTATTCCCTAAAGATATACACGTTTTAAAGATGCAATTCAGAAGAAGCCACTGGAAGATTTTGTTAAAATGTCTCAGTATTTTTCCAACCCCCTGAATTTGTGAATATTTCTTAAGTACACTATTTAGGACTCTACCTACTTTTTACTCTGTAGATATAGAATCAATATGTCTAATCCATCATAATTAAAACCAAGCATAAGGCAAAGATGACTGTGGTAAGTTAGAGCAATGCAGAGCTCCATGGCTGGACACCCCATCCCCATAGTGGCCTGAGGCACTGTGGGCAGGACCAGAGCTCCGGAGGGGAAGCATTGGGTGGAAATCTCAGCTCACCGAGCTTGGTCAACGTACTTTACAACTCTGTGCCTGATTTCCTGATCTATAAAACTGGGATGATGCTGACACTAGTACTAATATCCAAGGGTATTTTAAGAATGAAATGAATGCATGTCAAACACTAGCAGGTGTGTCACAGTTAATACGCTCACATAAGCATTAGCTTTTATCACCAAACACATTTTGAAGATGTCATTTCTCATGATTTAACCTTAAAGTAATTTAAATTGTGAAAATACATTGCTGAATATGCAGTATTACAATTTCAAAGAATTGAACTTTGTTTTTATCAGTAGTATGCCGTACATTTTATTGATCTCCAGTTAAATAATAACTTCTCAGGATCATTACTTTCAATATATTAAATGCTCCCGGTAATTAAGTGCTTTTGCAACTAAATAGAATTTGACTATTTTCCTTCAAAAGTCTATTCCAATAAGCAGATATAAAAAGTTTGAGATCATATAAGAGGTGTTAAATTTATAAGTTTAAAAAACAGAAAAAAATATGGCAAAGCAGTAAGTGAAAGTTGTAAATAAGTAACAAAAAAATCAAAATGACGGAAAAGTTTAAAAGCAAAGAAAAATATTAAGTATACACTTAAATTCAATAAAGATTTTCTGAACTTCAATCATAATCTAGGGCAAACGAATATCTTTCAGTTGTTATCCTGGAGGTTTTCGTGACTTGCGGGAAGTCAAATGAATCAATAGGTAACGTAGCACAAAATTGTAAGTGCTATAATGAATATGCCTGTGAATTACGGCAGGAATCAAGGTGGGGATGGAGCCATGATAGAGGAAGAAGACATTTTTTAGAAGAAATAAATATATTTTTTAAGGTTAAACAACAGGGAAGAGTGCCTTATTATTTCAGGGAATGCAATTTTAAAATAACAAGATATTTCACATGCATTAGATTAGCAAAAATTAAAAAGATGACAATATTACACGATAGGGAAGTTGTCTGGAAATAGAATTCCCATATGATGCTGGTTGGTGAGAGTGTGAATGGGTACCAACGCTAGGGGAGCAATTTGGCACTATCTCGTCCAACTAAAAAAGCGTATCCTTACTCAGTTCTATCCCATGTGTATACCCCAGAGAAAGCTCCAGATAGGTGCACGTGAAATAGGAAAATGAACATTCACAGAAGCACTGTTCATAGCAGTGAACAAAAGGATACAACCTAAATGTCCCGTCAGTAGGGAAATGGATAATAATCCATTGCTGTATATTATTTTATAATCATATGATATACATAAAATTCCCTTACATGCTAAAATCGCTTTAAGGCCGTCATCCCACTAAAAAAGTATCCAGCATCCTCACATGTGCTCTTGATGTTAACCCTGAACTGCTTGTGCCCACTTTACAGCCTTTTTTCCAACTACTCTTCCCACCTTGGCCTTCTTTTCTACTCCCTTGGTCCCACCTACCGTGCTATTTGCTCAAGGCTGCATTGGCTGGTCCCTTGGCCTGGAACGGTCCTTCCTCTCATCTTCACACAGCTGCCTCCTTCCTGTGTTTCTGATTGCATCTTAGCGTTGGCTTCCTTGGGGAGACCTACAGTGACTTGTCTAAGGGAGACACCCTTTTGCATCTGTGATCTTGCTGTGTTTAAATTTTCTGCATAGTGGTTATTATAGATACTTTCTTGGCTTTTTTTTTTTTTATTGCTTTCCCTGAATTGGCCAGAGATGTAGTTTGCCTTATTTAAGATGTATTATCATCCTTTAGATCAGCCATCATACATATTCAGAAAATCTTTGTTGAATAAGCAAATGAATAAAGTTCGGCCTCAAAATATCTAAATGTTAAAAAGAAAATCTTCTAAATTGATTAGTCATTATTTCCTTTTCAAAACATAGTTGCTCAAAAATATAGCATGTTTCAATAAACAAATATTTAACATAAAAATGTAATGCTCTTGGGAATACATTTTAGTTATAGGAATGAAATGTGCTTTCCATTTTATCCATCCATGATTACTACTGATTGCTAGGATGATTTAGAGTTCAGTGTCACTTCTATTCCTATTTTTAAAATTTTTGGACATATAAGTGCTGAGCTACTTTGTTCAAATGAATACATAAAAGGTTATAAAAAGTAATTTTTATAGTAGTGCCACAATATCTTTTATTATATGCCAAAACTTACTGTATTCTATCAAAAACAAAATAATTTATGAGTGGAAGCTGTTAAGCCTCTTTTTTTTTTTTTTTTTTGAATCAGGGTCCTTGCTATGTTGCCCAAGCTAGACTCAAACTCCTAGGATCAAGTGATCTTCTCACCTCAGCCACCTGAGTAGCTGGGACTACAGGCATGAGCCACTGTGCCAGGTTCTCACTCTATTTTATTTACAGTAAAGATTTGGGGATCAGCTGACTTGAAAAAGGGCATTTACCTTTTCAACACAAGTTCCAACCTTAGGACCTTAGGATGGACTAGGCTCTGTCATGCAATTTACAGGGTGGATGAGAGTGCAGAGGTTTGTTTTTATGAAGTAGGAGCATGGTGACTGTGAAAGGGGAATTACAAAGGAGAGCTCATATGAACTCAGAGTGTTTTTTGAAGGTCAGATTTCACCAAGGCTACACCTGGGGAAATAAAGTCCTTTTATGCCAGAGACACGTCTAGTTTGAGGCTCACCAACCTAGTACTATGGGGACTGAAGCTTTGAGAGGCAGGTGCCAGGAAGCAGGGGAGGAGACATGCAGAAAGGGAGGTGGAAGGATGCCAAAGGGAAGGATTGCTCTTTTAGGTTTTTGAATATTACTAGACCTGCATGCATTAAAGTGCACAAAACACCTTCCCCTCTTTATCTTCCTGCCTGCCATTCTCTCCCAGGCCCTCTATTTCCTCCCTGATCCAGAATTCCTTCCCACCACAACTTTTTGAGTATGCCCTGTTTCAGAAACACTGGGTTAAAATAATGTTGATATTCTCAGGGAGCCAAAATGAGCCCTATAACTATTTTTCTCTATTTAAAAAATGAATCCAAGTTTCAAAACAAGACTCACACACATTTAAAGAAAGTTTTGTACTTTTAAAAGGTTCACATGTTTTGGAACCTTACAAGAGATGAAAAGGGATGGTTTAGTTAAAGCAGCAAGGCAGCTCTTTTCTGATAGTCATGGAATACACTGGTGGCTTCATTCCTAGCCTTAGAAAATGATTCACAAGTTTACCTCCTCTTCAGAGTTCTCAGGACAACTGGTTAATAACCACGTGGCCCGCCTGCTGTCTGTGGTGAGGGGCCCTGATGGAAGCTCAGGTGCTCTGTAAAGCATATTTCATCATGCTCTGTCTGCTGTCAGGTGATCCCAAATAGATAACACAGTGAATGCTTTCTACTGTCATGGTGAAACAGCTCCCATTATCTCTGAGATAAATCAGAGAACAGAAAAAGCAGGCTGAAAGCAATTTCTGTCAGTATAAAAGAAAGAACTGTTAAGGGTTTTTCCCTTGCCTTTACTACACTGACGAGTTATTTTTTTCTTTTCTGGAATGGAAAATATAGAACATAAGAATAATACTCATTATGAGAATGCACCAACGTGTTTCAGGACATCATAGGTGCAGTGAGTCTTGTGGTTATATGTTTGATTTCCCTTGATAATTTTACTTCTGGCTTCCTGGAGATCATTTAAAATAGCTTTCCATTTTAATAATGATGTTTCTAGTTGTCACACACTCTGTTCATGTCATTGAAGATCTTTTTCTCCTGACATCCCTTTTTACCTGAATTCACTCTGTCATCCTGTTTCTCTCATGAATCAGGAGTGTAACTTCCTATACATAGTCACTGTTCTTCCAAGACTCTCACTTCCTGCTGTCTCTTTCTTCTGCGGATTCTAGTTTTCTGTTTGCTCTCCTCGCGGTGGTTCCTTACTGGGTCTGAACATCCTCCACTTTCTAGTGTGAAAGGGAAAAATAACACTGGCTGCACCACATTACACCCTCCACCAGCAGCCTGCTTTATTTCTCTGCTTTACTCTGAGCACTCTGCCTTCAGCTTCCATCCGTTTTATTCAGATAAACTCTCCTACCCAGGGCCGCAAGTGCATTCGCGGCAGAACAGAAGCAAATGCTCACGCATGCACCTCCGTTCTCCTGGCTGCCCTGTGGCGCACTACCCAGTAATCACTGGGGACTTCCTGCATCCTTTGAGTTTTAATTTTTGTGGAAATTGCCTTCTCTGTGCCTACCGAGCTTCTGGTGTCAGTAGGGCCCTGTGGAACTGAGACCAAACTATTGGAGCCTCAAACCATGATTCATGGTTTAAGTGGAATTTGGAGGGTCTTTGAAAGCAGGACTGGAGATTTGCTGGGCCTCTAAATGCGAGCAGAGGAGGGATCACAGAGCATTCAGAACAGGGCCTGCAGCTCCAGAGCGCTGAAGACATTTGCCAGTACTTTCGCTTCTCCTGAAAGCCAGTTAGCCCTGTAGGCTGAGAACATGCATTTTTATTTAAAGAATTAGAACATCAACAGCTCTTGTCTAAAACTTTAAAGGTTTGGTTTATATATATACATGGTTTATTTATATGCATATATATATGCACATATATGTGTATATATACATATATGTATATATGTATATATATAAACCAGACTTTTAAAGTTTTAGATAAGATATATATATATACACACACAGATATGTATTTTATATATATGTGTATATAAAATATATATACATACAGATATGTATTATATATATGTATATATAACCAAATGTGTGTGTATATATACATACACATACTTATATAAATAACCAAACGTATATATAAATGATTCTTCCATTCCCTGCTCTAGTCCCACTTTCCTGAAATAACCACAGTTTAGCTAAGTGAAATGAAGGCAGGCTATGTATACACTTGCAGGCTTTTCTATTGATATTTTATGTAATGAGAGATAACTTTAAATAAAAACAGAATTATGCCACACATACTACTATTCAACTTGATTTTTTCAAGTTGATTATGAATATTTCACCATATATACGCTGAATTTATTCTTTAAATAACTACATGAGATTCCAGTGCATATGGTATTTCCATGCCCAAAATTCATTTTCTGTAGTGGGAAGGAGTGATAGCATAAACCATTTGCCACTTTAAACCAAATTGCCGCTTATTTCAATCAAACAATTTATGTGCCTAGTATCTTTTCCCTGTAAGTTGAATGACTGATTGAATCATCTAAAGTGGCTAAGAAAGTTTAAATATGAGGCAAATGTGAAATTTGAAACTAATGTTTAAATAAGAAAAACAACATTTTCATAACATTCTAGAGTCTAAGGACCTGACTTGAAAGGTTACCTAAAGAGAAGTCTGTTTGTGTGTAAATCTTCCCTACGTCATTTAAGATATAAGGTCCTTAAGCCTCAGCTGGCATATGGCAATGACAGGGAATGCACCATTTCCAGGAGAGGTAGTCTTTTGAGACGACATACCACAGTGAGAGAAAGTATGGGTTTGGGAGTCACCCACACCTGGGGTGAACTACTTTCTTTTAAGTCACTAGATGTGTAACATTGGACAATCTACTAAAATGTATGAATACCTGCCACATTGCGGTTTATGTTAAAATTATATGCTCAGCCTTCAAGCACAGTTCTTTATATGAAAAGCTTTTGGAATTTAGAAAATCCTTGTTTCTCTCTGCAGAGCTGGGGTTCATGTTTATTGCCTTACTATGGATCAAAAAGTCTAATAAGAAACTCAGAGCCAATAGGGACACTTTTCCCTAGGTTGTATTGTCCCTCCCCGAAGAAAGGAATGATTTTTAATTAATGAAATGAGAGATTCAGGGCAATAGAATTTACAGGGACTGAAAAATACTTTGGAAACTATTTTGTAATATGTGTTTTAAGACTTTATCCTCAGTCTCTGTGCTTAGGGGAACTGTGCTACCATGCACTTCAAAGGACATCCATATACTGAATCATCCTTTATCCCTTTATCTCTGTTGCCAGTTCTCACCTATTTTTTTTTTAGTTATCTTTAGCTGAATTCACTGGTTTCGTACATTTTCTGATCATCTTTTCTGTGCCAGGTTGATACTGGAGAGGAAAAGATGAGCAAGATATTGTCCTTGTCCTCAAGGCCTTTGAGGGAAGATAAGCAAGCGAACGGGGCCCCACAGGTTCATATGGGAAGGCTAGAGAATGCTAGAGTGCATGACGTGTAAACCAAGTCTTGACGGATTAGTTGGAGTCAGCAGTCAGGCCTGGTCAGAAGGCTGGAAGGAAGAGGTGAGTGTTGGAGCCTGTGTCTTGGAAAAAAGAGAAATAAAGGAAAGAACATTCCAGGCATCATGATCAAACCCGAGATATTTGGGAGAACACCTGTTTCTAGGGTATCCCAGCTGGGCAATATAGAGCGCGCCCAATATAGGTAGGCAAAGATGAGCTATGAAGGCAAATATCATACCTGTGCAGTAGGTTTTTGTTGTTGTTGTTGCCATAACAAATTACCACAAACCCAGAATTTTCAAAAAATGCAAGTTTCTTGGGTCAGAATCTGGTACTACCTGGCTCAATTGTGTCCTATGCTTAGAGTCTCATAAGGCAGATATTAAGGGGTTGGCAGGACTGAATTCCTTTCTGAGTGCTTTGGGGAGGAATCTGCTTCCAAGCATATTTAGGTGGTTGGCAGAATCTACTCCATGTGTGTAGGACCCACGTTGCTGTTTCCTTGCTGGATGTCAACCAGGGGCTACCTTTAGCTAACAGCTCTCTTTCCTGTCCCTCCATGAGACCCCCTACATCTCAGCAATAGAGCACGGAATCTTTATTGTGCTTGAAATTTCTGTGACTTTTCCTCCTGTCTCATCTCTTCTGCTTCCAGCCCGACTCAGTTTCCTGCTTCAGGTGCTCATTTGATTAAATTAGGCCCATCTATATAATCCAGGATAATCTTTCCGTCTCAAGGTCCTTAACCTTAATCATGTTTGCAAAGCCTCTTTTGCCATGGGGATTAGGAGTTGAGTATCTTTGGGCGCCATAATTCTGTCTACCATAGTGTAGAACATTCGTTCTGAGAGACACTCTCAAGGAGTGTGCAGATGTGTGTGTGTATATGCCTATTCATATGTATGCACCTATTCATATGTATGCATCAAGATTCTTTAGACAAATTTGTAAAACTGAATAATGTATTCCTTTCTTGGAGAGACAGAAAACTCATTTACGTGTTGAAGACTGCAAGGAGAAAACCTGTGTAATTGCTTTTTTCCACAGTTCTCAAATTTATTTCACCATAAAACTTTTTCTCCTTGAATATTCCTTATTAACTTCCAACGAACTGGTGTTGCCCAGACTAGGCTTTGGAAAACTGAGTTAGAGAGGTAAACAGATGCCCACTCATGAAGATAGTCCTAAGTCATGTGTAGGTGTTTAGATAAGGCCTGGAAGACTGTGAGAGTCAGTGGAGGAATTTTAGCAGGGAAATACATCATGCAGTCTTCAACAAAATGCCCCAGATATAGAGAATGAATGACAGGGAGGAGAGGGGGTTGGTAGGAGGAAAGAGCCTAGAAGGCAGTAGTAGAATTTTATGCAAGAAATGGTGTTAGCATAAACTAAAGTAGTGGCAACAAGTGAAAATGGGAACAAGTGAAAATATTTAAGGATACTGATGTAGTTTGGATGTTTGTCCCCTCCAAATCTTATATTGAAATGTGACCTCCAGCATTGGAGTTGGGGCCTGGTGAAAGGTGATTGGATCATGGGGGTAGATCCCTCGTGAATGGCTTAGCGCCATTCCCTTGGTCATGAATCAGTTCATGCAAGATCTGCTTGTTAGAAGTGTGGCACATCTTCTCCATCTCTTGCCATGTGATACGATGCTCCCCTTCACTCTCTGACGTGATTGGAAGCTTCCTGAGGCCTCACCAGCAGCAGATGCTGGAACCAATGCTTCCTGTACAGCCTGCAGAACCATAAGCCAAAATAGATTTATTTTCTTCATAAGTTGCCCAGCCTCAGATTATTCTTTATAGCAACACGAAGTGAAAACATACAGTGAAGTAGAGAAAAGAGATATGAGGACCAATTTATGAAATGAGGAGGCTAAAAGAGGATGCGCTTTCAATACATCTTTTTACATAGGCTCATTGGTAAGGAGGCTTTAAACTTTAGAGGGTGAATTTGATTTTTAAGAAACACCCAACATTTGAGGCCAAGACTTCAATCTCCCCATGTCCCAGACTGTTTTGCAATCAATTTCCTTGTTTGTTCTTTCCTAGGGTGTAAGTTACGTAAACGAAGAACCTCACATTAATTGTGCATTTTCATTCACAGCATACTTCCTGGCATAACAGATAGGCTCAATAAATTTTTACTGAATGAATGAGTATGTGATTGATTGAATGAGTGAAATATTTCTGCTAGGTAAGAAGACTTGAGGTAAAACTAAATTGTGACTATAAACATTCCCAATTTTTTTCTTAATGTAAGAAAGAGCCACTTACTTCCTTTCATAAAGACATCATCATTGGGAAAAGTTGGTAGGAAGGATAACCTGAAAGTTTTTCTCTTAAAGATCCAGACAGTTGGCAAGGGATAAAATGAAGGTTCACCACCATAGTGGTGGCTCAGTACATATTTTCTGCTGGGCCAGAGATCACTCCTTGAGTGAGATTTCAATGCATTAAAATGGGAAAATGGTTGATGAAAAAAAAAATGAGAGACCTACTTTACCTTGTTAGCCATATAAGGCTTGAAGAGTTTTTAATTCATTCCCATTAACTGCTTGTGACCTAGTAAGAATTTTTTTTTTCTTCTAGTGTTATCCTTGGAAGGCAGCATTTGAACTAAGCGTAGTGATAGTAGCTTCTTTAAAAGAGATGAAACTCACTGAGATTTGCTCTTATATGTTAAATATAGCTTTAATTTTAAATAATGTCTTGCACATGATGTAACCCTGATATTTGAATGTTTTCTTGAAAATTTGGAAATAAGCAGACCTAAAACAGGGATTTGATTTGTAGTCAAATAGAACATGGTCTGAGGGGATCTTCCAAAAACTTTCCTGTTAATAGACAGCTGTTTCTGTCACTGTATGGTCCAATTCAATAAAATATCACATTCTTGGTTTCTTCTGATTGAACTGTGATAAAAGATTGACCTAAGAAGTAATCGGTTCACATTTTACATATAGTTGTTGGTGGTCTTGTTGTCACGTTGAGCTCAGACTGGTTCCGTCACAGCATGATAAGCTCTGACCAAGGTCACACTTTCCCCAGCCCCATGGGTTGGCATACACATGGAATCTTGCCCTGCCAGGCCATGCCCACAAACTCTCTCATATGGTGTCATGTTTTTGTATGAGGACACCAAACTTGGCCATTGGTGACCCATGCAGCTGGTAGAAAAACAAGAAGTGGATTTGGGTACTTATTTTGATAATAGCTAGATGTTTTTAGAATTATTAATAAAAATGATGCCTAGACAAACACAGTACTGTCTTCATTTAATTTACCTCAGTTTTTGGCTGTCACTGTGAATCTTACTATCCACCTTGTTTTGTCTTTATGTTAATAACTTCTATCTTTTGGTTTAGAATGGCCTGAATTCTAATTTTTCACACCAGAGAAACAAAAGACACCAAAACTTCATGTTAAAGGCACATTTCAGATTTTGAAAGGAATGAATAACTACTTTTGAGTAGTAATGAGCTGAAGCTGAAGAGGGAGGAGCAGACTTGAAAGATACAAGATTTTCTACTGGCAGCAAATCTGAGGACAGTCTTAATTAGTGCAAAAGGGGATGGAGGCTGCTGGTTTTTCATGCTGCTTGGCTGTCAAAAGTGCACGTAGTCACAAAGAGTAGCCATTGCCAGGAAGATTTCCAATGTGAGGTCAGTAACATACTGTATCAAGTGGATACTCCTTTGTTGAAATTTGCTTCTTGTGGTTTCAGGGTAATCTTGAAAATCCTCAATTGATCCTTTCCCCCAGATTTCATATTCATGCTTTAAGAGATTTTAAAATGATAGCCACAAAGCCAAAATGGTCTCTACTGCCGAGTGTTCCACAAAGACACTTTCAGCACTTTTTTCTTTTATGTTGAATGTGGAGATGGAAAGAAGTTTGGATGGCACAGTTCAAGCTTAAGATGATGAGATAATGCTTTTTAGTATCACTGTAAGATCATTACAGTCTCTGGGTGGCATCAGACGATGATATCCTTTCTTTATTTTAAGGCCTCTTCAGTTTCTAACTGAATCAGGGTTCCACTGATTTTGGAGGCAGAATATCCATCTACGTTACCAGCTTTCTAAAGGCCAGCTTGATGTGGCTTGGTTAGCAGATTTTCCCTGTGGAAGGCTTATGTGTCCTATCTCCTTGGCAATGGGTGTGGCTAGATGACTTGTGGTACGCTTGAATTGAGGTTCGGTCACATGACTTGCTTTGGCCAGTGAAATACAAATGGCAGCAATAAATGCTCCTTCCAAGTAGAAACTCCATCATGTAGCTCTAGCATCTTACCTTCTAGCTGATATTAGCTACCTCAGATATTCTGCTCTTGGAGTAGAGGTACATCTGTTGACAGTCATGCAAATGAAAAATAAACTTGCCCTAGGCCATTCTGAGCCACTAAGAGTGGGATTGGTAGTTCCCAGAGTGTAACTTGGCCTAAACTTTCTGGTACAATCACTTATAACTGGATAGCACCCTCTGGTAGAAACCTGAAAGTCGATATTAACCCAACTGTTGAGCTGGTCAGATACAATGGTGGAGGTAAGGAGGGCTGCAGGAATGCTGCCCCAGAGAAAAGACTTTTTATCAAAATTTGAGGCCTGAAGGGAAAAGTGAGTTGGGTAAGAAAAGGAAGAAGCTGGCCAGGCTTGGTGGCTCATGCCTGTAGTCCCAGCACTTTGGAAGGCTAAGGTGGATGGATTATGATGTCAGGAGTTCGAGACCGGCCTGGCCAACATAGTGAAACCCTAACTCTACTAAAAATACAAAAATTAGCCTGGTGTGATGGCAGGTGCCTGTAATCCCCACTGCTCGGGAGGCTGAGGCAGGGGAATTACTTGAGCCCAGGAGATGGAGGTCACAGTGAGCCAAGATTACACAGTTGTATTCCAGCCTGGGTGACAGAGCAAGATTCTGTCTCAAAAAAAAAAAAAAAAAAAAAAGACAAAAGATGCTAAGTCAAATGTGTCTCACGCATTCATTCTTCACTAAACAAGTATTTGTTGTAGCTACTATTTTCTAGGCAGTGGTCTCATTGTTGGGGTGGAAGTAATGAACAGAGGCAAGTGTTTGTTTCATTCACCATTATGCACCCAATGCTGGGAATATTACTCAGCCTATTTTAGGGATTCAAATACTCAGTAAGTAATTTCTTATTGAATGAAGGGGCACCTGGTATAAACTAGGTTTCATGTGAAGGCAAAAACATGATATCCCAACTGAGACCTAAAACACCGTATGGTTTGATATCAAATGTCAAATTATGAAGGTAGAGGAGCTTCTAGCTAGAGTCAGGACCGAGCCCCAGCTCTGACTGGTACTGGAGCTACAGGTGGCATGCAGGTGGCAACAGGAGGCAGGAAAGGCTGCTGCAAGACAACACTGGCCCAGAGAGATGTGCAGGCAGAAGCTACTGATAAAACCAGGAGTGTACCCTATGCATACATGTTCAGTGGAAATGTGTACTCAGACTAATTTAACACTGATTGGGTGGTTCTACCACAGGGTAAATATCAAAAGCAAGGATTTTCCACTTGGACAGGGTTGGATGCATTCATTAGTTTTGTGGCCATTGCTCTGGTTACTTCTCAAATTTATTGTTTTTAAAAATAGTACCTTTGATGCAAGGTTGTTATGAAGATCAAATTAAATACTGCATGTATGACGGTTTATTATTTAGCAAGTAGTTGAATACTTCCTAAATGATGGTATTGCATACTACCAACCACCCTTGTATCACCGTTACCATTATTTTCATCTGAGTGGCTTGGCATTTTTAAATTTTATTTGGGCTACTTGGTTATAGCAATCCAACTATAATTATAATGTATGTATAAATATAATCCAACTCTAGCTATCTCCTATCATTTAACTGAGACTTTCTTTCCTCAATACATGCTAATTAATGGTGGTGGTAGAAGAAAGGATTAAAGGTGACCACTTTTATGCTAAAACAGAGCAGCTTAGTTTTAGATGTCATTTTCTCTCACATTTGACAAGCTCTGTGCCACAGGCTTTGGAAATTTAAGAATGAAGCTGAAATACACTGACTTCAAAAAATATTGTAATAAAAGAAATGAGACATATACATAAACATGACATATCATGTCATATTTTTATCTCGTGACATAAAGTAGAAGTGAAAAATCTCATAAAAATAGTAGTGATACAGTCAGTACATTAGGAGAAGCTGGATTACCCCTGACTGGGAGGGCCCCAAGGAGGAAGCAGCATGTGAGATGGGCCTTAATCTCGAAGAGGTTAAGATGAAACCACCTTTGTAAAACTATGACAGTTAGAGACTTCTGACATTGTTGACTTCATCTTGTTTATAACTACTAAGGTGTTCTTGGTCATTCCTGGGCATAGGCCAAACTAACTTTGGGAGAAATTTAATTTATAGTTTACTTTAAAGCAAGGATGATAATAGCCCTTCTCCAAACTAAACCACCTTTGTAAAATGAATAAAAGGACACATGGTTAAGATTACGAGAGGGGCTTGAACTCTGCTAAGATGCAGGTGTAGTTTCTATAATCCCTCACTGCTCAAGAGTCATGGGGCCAGAGGTTACAAATTTTTGGCCTTACAGATTACATCTATAAGTAACATCACTATTGCAAAATCTGATTTTTTTTTTTTTTGAGATATTCCTTAGACTGACCCCACCTGGGTTCATGACTCTTGACTCAACTGGTCCTGTGGCCCCATCCAGCGGCAAACTCAGTGCACCAGGACTGTTTTCCACACCATTATGATTTCATTCTCAATCAGTCAGCAGTACTAATTCCCTAGCTTCCTGCCCACCAAACTGCCTATAAAAACCCTAACTTCTGAGACTTTGGAGAGACTGATTTGAGTGATTACTCCAGTTCAAGTTCAAGATCAAGATGTCGGCAGGTTTGGTTTCTCCTGAGGTCTCTCTCTTTGGCTTGCAGATTGCAGTTTTCTTTTTGTGCTTTACAGGGGCTTTCTTCTGTGCTTGTCTGTGTCCTAATCTCCTCCTTATAAGGACACCAGTCATATTGGATTAGGATCCACCCTAATTACTTCATTTAACTTTAGTTATCTTTACAAAGCCCCTGTCTCCAAAACAGTCACATTCAGAGACACTAGGGGTTAGGACTTCAACACATTAATTTTGGGGAGATGCACTTCAGTCCTTTGGGAAAGAAAATATAGAGACTTTCACAGGGAAACCCTCATCAAGGGATGTAATTCAGAAAGATTCATCTAGGGGCCATGGATAGCATGGATGGGCAGGAGAGAAGAATAGAGGCCAGCTGGAAGGTCACTGCTTCAACCCTGGGAAGAAATAAAGAGATATGAATCAGAATCATGCCAGTGATGACAAAAAGAGTGGAGGAAATGTATTTCCAAGCAAGAATAGTTGGGGCTCTACAGTGGGTTGAATGTGGGGAGCAAGGAAGAGGCAGGAGTTGATTCTCAACTCAAATAAATGTCTTTAACAGAAGCAGGAG
The DNA here is from genome assembly GCF_030222135.1 of Aotus nancymaae. NCBI lineage: Eukaryota > Metazoa > Chordata > Mammalia > Primates > Aotidae > Aotus > Aotus nancymaae. The sequence goes on along the minus strand of NW_026988450.1, from coordinate 9,128,937 downwards.
CAGAGCAGGAAGAACCATTTGAAAGTTTTTTTTAAAAAGTGATTACTTGCAACACATCGAGATTGAATTACCAATATCTCCAGATAGAAGTGTCTGCTGGGAACTGGAAATGAGAGGCTTGAATGTTGGAGAAGAGCCAGGCCTAAATGTATGGTTGTGGGAGTCATTTATTGATCAGTAGACTCTTTAGTTTAAATGAGATTGCCAGTGGAGACTGTCAAGAGAGGCATGTGAGTGCAGGACTGGTCAGTTGGGAGTGTCTGCATTTAAGGGATGCACCAAAAAAGGCCATCAGAAGAAGGGACAGAAAGAGGTAAGGGAAGAACAAGAGAATATTATTTAAGCCAGTGGAGGGGTTTCCAGAGGAACCCATGACTGTTCCACAGAATTTGTTAGATAAGTGACCAGTGAATAAATGACTAAATAAACAAAAATATTTTTGGTCACATTCCTTTTCTAACCAAAGTCTAAGATACCTGAGTTTGTTTACTCCATAAATTAGCTCACTGAGAACAAAGCAGTAGAGTTTTCTTAGGTGTCAAGTTTTAAAAAACACAATTTTTTATCCGTATCTCACCCATCTATCCTCTCATGTAAATAGGAAGATGGGAACTCTATCCAGCACTCTTTTGGAATTCACAAAATAGCAGGAAGTCTACTAGGAAATGGGTGTCTAAGGACCTTCCTGCCCTTGTCTTTCAGCCTGGGTGGTATTAAGGTGCCACCATGCTCTGGATGGACCATGCTGACTTGCGGCCTGAGGACCTGGAACTATTCCTGGCACACAACAAAAACAAATCTCTGTCCCCCGCAAACCTTGCCATCTGGGGTGTGAGAGACACAGCTTCAGATGCACAAGCTGCTCCAAGGCCCCAGCTAAATGCATTGGCCCCTAAAGTGTAGGACATTTCGGTCTAGATGTGATGCTTCAGAGAATCTATGAAATTTTATCATGTAAATAATTTCTTTACAATTTTAAACAATTGGATCAAGAAGTTTACTTAAGACTGAGGCAGTCCACTTGATAGACTCACCAAAAAAGACAGGTGACTTCCTGCCTTGTTGGAATCCCGAGTTTTTTCTCTTTTTAAATCTGGAATGCTAGAAAATATAGGAATTTCTATCCTCCAAAATACTTGAAGTAGTGAGTTAACACAGATCCTGGAAATTCAGCCGGGAAGGCTACAGTTTGATGATTTTCTCTCTTATCCCTCTCAAGAAATCAATATGACTAATTATGATCTTTGTGAAGATATTGGAAAATCATCACAATAGTGTACAAATTGATTATCCTCTTGATTTGATTCCCTTTGCTGCCCACAAAAAGATTGACTAGGAAGCTATTGTGAAAGATAAATCTCCACATGTCTATTTTTAGATAAAATTGTAAGTATTCTAGAATATCTAAAGATAGGAGGGTTTAATAGAGGATAATGACTTGAAGATAATATCTTAACAAGTTAGCTCCATGAGAACAAAAGCGGGTGGGGCTTTCCTAGGTCTCAAAATCTGAAGAATGCCATTCTTTATTCATCTCTCACCCATCTACGTTTCTCAGGCAAATATTAAAATAGGAACTCTATCTAGCACTCTGTTGGATTTGCAAAATAGAAGGGAACTTACTGGAAACTGGAATGGTCTGGTTCTATATTCTGGGTGTGGGTAGTGAGGGGGTCGGTTTGTCCTGAAGGGTCTCTATTATTTTTTAATTTGTAATTCATGTAGAATAGGTCTCTATTGATCTTCTCAAGTGAAATTGAACCTCTTATTTAAAAGTAGATATTGAGAGAAGCCTCTTGTTCTTTTAAGTTTTTATTATTATACTTTAAGTTCTGGGGTACACGTGCAGAACATGCAGGTTACGTAGGTATAACATGCCATTTTGGTTTACTGCATCCACCACCACCCCGACCCCGTCACCTACATTAGGTATTTCTCCCAATGTTAGCTCTCCCCAATTCCCCAATGCCCTGCTGTCTTTCCCCTAGTCCCCCACACCCGACAAGCCCCAGTGTGTGATGTTCCCCTCCCTGTGTCCATGTGTTCTCATTGTTCAACTCCCACTTATGAGTGAGAACATGTGGTGTTTTGTTTTCTGTTCTTGTGTCAGTTTGCTGAGAATGATGGTTTCCAGCTTCATCCATGTCCCTGAAAAGGACATGAACTCATTCTCTTTTATGGCTGCATAGTATTACATGGTATGTATGTACCACATTTTCTTTATTCAGTCTATCATCGATGGGCATTTGGGTTGGTTCCAAGTCTTTGCTGTTGTAAACAGTGCCACAATAAGCATATGTGTGCATGTGTCTTTATAATTGAATGTTTTATAATCCTTTGGGTATATACCCAGTAATGGGATTGCTGGGTCAAATGGTATTTCTATTTCTAGATCCTTGAGGAATCACCACACTGTCTTCCACAATGGTTGAACTAATTTACACTCCCACCAACAGTGTAAAAGCATTCCGATTTCTCCACATCCTCTCCAGCATCTGCTGCCTCCTGATTTTTTAATTAACACCATTCTAACTGGTGTGAGATGGTATTTCAATGTGGTTTTGATTTGCATTTCTCTAATGACCAGTGATGATGAGCTTTTTTTCATATGTTTGTTGGCTGCATAAATGTCTTCTTTTGAGAAGTATCTGTTTATATCCTTCACCCACTTTTTGATGAGGTTGTCTTTTTCTTGTAAATTTGTTTAAGTTCTTTGTAGATTCCGGTTGTTAGCCCTTTGTCAGATGGGTAGATGGCAAAAATTTTTTCCCATTCTGCATTCTGTTGGTTGCCAGTTCAATATGCAGAAAGCTGAAACTGGATCCCTTCCTTACACCTTATACAAAAATTAACTCCAGATGGATTAAAGATTTAAACATAAGACCTAACACCATATAAGCCCTAGAAGAAAACCTAGGCAATACCATTCAGGACATAGGCATGGGCAAGGACTTTATAATAAAAATACCAAAAGCAATGGTACCCAAAGCCAATCTAATTAAACTTAAGAGCTTCTGCACAGCGATAGAAACCTCTTGTTCTTCTACATTATCCAGCCAGTTTTTCTTATAGTGCAGAGGAACTACTGATCGAGCATCCCTAATCCAAAAATTCTTAACCCCAGATTTGAAACTTTTTGAGCTTCACCTTGATGCCACAAGTAGACAATGAAGATGCTGTTGTTAACACTGCAGAAAAAGTGGCCGTGTATAGCATGGGGAAAAAGTGTGATGGGCTTATTGAAGAACTAGAGCAATGTGCATTCATAGCAGAGCAAGAAATCATGCTTGTTTATAAAATCTGAGAGACCTCAAGAAAAATACATGTTGTTAATGAGGCAGATAACTCCGTAGGAAACATTTTAAAAAGTCATTCAGAAGAATGCCTCCTCAGACAAAAAAAAAAAAAAGAAAAAGAAAGAAAGAAAAAAAATGCCTCCTCATCCGTCAAGGACCCACTTTCTAATTCCTTGACTGCTTCCGATGTTTCTTCTCACCTAAAAAAAATATAGCCTACAATAACTTTTTTTTTTTTTTTTAAATGGGGTTTCACCATGATGGCCAGGCTGGTCTTGAACTCCTGGCCTCAGGTGATCCACCCACCTCGGCCTCCCAAAGTTCTAGGATTACTGGCGTGAGCCACTGCGCCCGGCTGCCTATAATAACTTTTTAATGAAAACATGGCATTGTGGGTAAAGAAAGACAGGAAGCCTGGCAGTGTCTGTTGTTTCTGTTGCGGAACAGCTGACACTATATTCTGGTGATGCTACTGCGCTGCTTGGGTATCCTCTACATGTTATCTTTTCACTGTATGAAAGGCATATATTTTTTACTATTATGTACTTATGTGTGAATAAGTGTAAGAAAATAATTGCTTATTGGCAGCATTTAAATTCAGCCAGGAATAATGGTGATGCCAAACCACAGATTGTCCACGTGGGTGACCAGGATAATGACACCTTTCCGTTCTGATGGTTCAATGCGCACGCACATTGTTTCAGTCCCAGAACTATTGAAAATATTGTACAAAATTAGGGTATGAATACAAGGTCTATATTAAACAAATACATTTTGTGTTTAGGCTTGGGTTTCAACCCCAAGATATCGCATTATGTTTACGCAAATATTCAATAATCTTAAGAAGCCCAAAATCCAAAACACCTCTGGTCTCAAGCATTTCAAATGAGGGAACTTCGACCTGGGTAAGTTGATGTTGCCACTGTTCCTTGCGGAGATTGCAAGTAGCGGCATATGGCCCAATTGAGCCTACCGTTTTTAGTGTAAAAAGGAGGAGAATCCATGTTAAAATCTCATTTAGCCTGTCTTCGAAGACCAGCTCTGGAAACTGGGCTGCATTGCTGTGTGTCATATCTCTTGAAGCTGAGTAAGTGGCTTCTCCTTTAGCTGAATAGATGGTCACAGGGACGGCTGTTTCTCTCATTCCCACCCGTCATCATGTGCACTACCTGTTCACCCCTATAGGCTTCTGAGTTTTCCATACCCTGCAACATTTGGAATTCAGGAAGGAAGTGGTTATAATGCATATGGCATTGTTCTACTTTCTATATGTGACTCTTTGCTCTAGAACTTTATCTGTAGTAAGGTTGTGTATGTTACAGTACCAACTTTTTATTAGACAGTGGGTTTCTTAATAATAGATTTCTCTTTCTTCACTTTAGGGGGATTCACAACCTTTCTCAACCATAGGACCTCCTTAGGTCTGTGTTCCAAAGAGACTATCCTAGCAAAAGTCACAACACTGTTCATTTTGAGGCTGCGTGAACCCCTGAGGTATAAAACAGCCTGAAATCAGAGAGAGAGAGCTGAAGTGTCAGTACAGAGCAAGAAAATGTGATTCTTTTATGCATGACTGCCAAAATTATATTTCATACCACTGTTGATTTCCCAGTTTGGAAAGAAATCCAAATTTAGGAACTTATTTTGGGAAACAATATTTCTATAATAGCTTCACAGTTATACTGTCTCTTCTGAAATAGAAATTTGCTATTCTGGGGCCAAAACAGGTCTATCATCTAGAGGAGGCTTGAGGATATGGACAATTTAGGGGAAATCAAATTTTTCTACTTTGCATTGGTAATCCATTAAAGATGTGCACACACTATTCTAAAGGGACAACGTCTGGGCTTGCTTTTCTTTGCTCCTTTTTATTTTTTTCTCTCTCACCCCTTCTGTTTTTCCCTCAATCCTCTGAGAAACATTATATCCTCAGGAAGCCTCTTAACTAACCAAGACTAGAGGCAGTACAGTCGTGGAATTCTGGACCTGCTTCTAAAGTAGCATATTTCACACTATTTATCAAGTGCTTGCTTTCCTATCTATCTTCATCTGATACTTGCAATTCTTGTGGGCAGGGACCTTGCCCTTCATGCCTGTGTCCAGATAGTATATACAGGGAATCTTGTTTAATGACTAAGACTCAAATTATTCCCTGGTCACAAGATGCAATAACCTTGGTCAAACTTTCATACCAAAATACAGTTCTCTGAACTTATTATTTTAAAACAAAGTCCAATTTGTTCATTATTTATAAATCTACATTATGTTATAAATTTTATATTAATATATATTATATAAATATATAAATCTACAAGGTGGGAATAGATGAAACTATTTCCAATTTTGTTTTTACTTACAATATTAATTTTCACTCCCAATCTGTTCTTCCATCATTGCTCCTTATCCCTAAGGAAACTACTGTAAAAATTTAGTATGTGATATGTATCACATTGCATAATACTGTCCTAAACAATGGTAGCATCTACACAACTTCCAAAATTACAATGGCTTAAGTGAGATTGAAATATATTTCACTTTTGCATAAAAGGAATCTGGAGGTGATCATAGAGGGCTGAAAATAATGCCACAATTTTTAGAGACTCGGGACATGTTTATCCATGGCACCTTTTGTCTAGCCATATCCTCTTCATTCCAGCCAATAGAATGAGAAGAAGGAAGAGGAAGACTCCACCACTTCTGTTTTAGAAAGACCTCTTAACACTTCATCATGCTACTACTCACAGCATTAGCCAGAACTTGGACAAGTGGCTGGACATGTCAAGCAGGGAGACAGAGAATGTGCATTTAGCACTTATAGCAATGTGCCTTGAAAAACAAATATGGCCCTTTTTTCTGCTTGTTTCAGTTTTCTATTTGTTTTCTGAAGGAGAGCAAAGAAATGACTGGATGCTGCAGTGTGGCCCTCTGTTATCTCCCCCCAATTATTTTATATTAACAGACATAATTTAATGTCAGATATTTAATAAAATTGGGTCATATATATTGTTGTGATTATAGTGTTATCACTCAGAATTGTGTGTGTGTGTGTGTGTGAACTTTCTTTTTTTTAAAATTTTACTGTAAGTCCTGGGATTCATGTGCAGAACTTGCAGGTTTGTTACATAGGTATACATGTGCCATGGTGGTCTGCTGCACCTATCAACCCATAATCTAGGTTTTAAGTCCTGTGTGCATTAGGTATTTGTTCTAATGCTCTCCCTCCCCTTATTCCCCACCTCCTGACAGGCCCCAGTGTGTGATGGCCCCTCCCTGTGTCCATGTGTTCTCATTGTTCAACTCCCACTTATAAGTGAGAACATGCAGTATTTGGTTTCTGTTCCTGTGTTAGTTTACTGAGAATGATGGCTTCCTGTTTCATCCATGTCCCTACAACAAAGGACATGAACTCATTCTTTTTTATGGCTGCATACTATTTCATGGTGTATATATGCCAGATTTTCTTTATCCAGTTTATAATTGATGGGCATTTGGGTTGGTTTTAAATCTTTGCTATTGTAAATACTGCTGCAAAAAACATGTGTGCATGTGTCTTTATAGTAGAATAATTTATAATTCCTTGGGTATATACCCAGTAATGGGATTGCTGGGTCAGATATTTCTAGTTCCAGATCCTTGAGGAATTGCCACACTGTCTTCCACAATGTTTACACTACCACTAACAGTGTAAAAGTGTTCCTGTTACTCCAAAGCCTCGCCAACATCTGTTGTTTGACTTGTTAATGATCACCATTCTAACTGGCATGAGATGGTATCTCATTGTGGTTTTGATTTACATTTTTCTAATGACCAGTGATGATGAGCTTTTTTTCATATGTTAGCCACATAAATGTCTTCCTTTGAGAAGTGTCTGTTCATATCCTTCACCCACTTTGGGATGGGTTTTTTTTCTTGTACATTTGTTAAAGTTCCTTGTAGATTCTGGATATTAGACCTTCATCAGCTGGGAAGCTTGCAAAAATTTTTTCCTATTCTGTAAGTTCCCTGTTCACTGTGATGATCATTTATTTTGCTGTGTAGCAGCTCTTTAGTTTGATTAGATACCATTTGTCAATTTTGGCTTTTGTTGTGATTGCTTTTGGTGTTTTAAAGTCTTTGTCCATGCCTACATCCTGAATGGTGTTGCCTAGGTTTTCTTCTAGGATTTTTATGGTTTTGGGTTTTACATGTAAGTGAGTTAATTTTTGTGTAAAGTATAAGGAAGGAGTCCAGTTTCTGTTTTCTAGATATGGCTAAGCCACTTTTCTCAGCATCATTTATTAAACAGAAAATCCTTTCCCCATTGCTTGCTGTTGTCAGGTTTGTTGAAGATCAGTTGGTTTTAAATGTTTGGTGTTATTTCAGAGGTCTCTGTGCTGTTCCATTGGTCTATATATCTGTTTTGCTTCCAATACCTTGCTGTTTTTGTTACTATAACCTTGTAGTAGACTTTGAAGTAAGGTAGCGTGATACCTCCAGCTTTGTTCTTTTTGCTTAGGATTGTCTTGGCTATATGGGCTCTTTTTTGGTTCCACATGAAATTTAAAGTAGTTTTTTTTTTCTAATTCTATGAAGAAAGTCCCTGGTAGCTTGATGGGAATAGCATTGAATCTATAAATTACTTTGGGCAGTATGATCATTTTCATAATATTGATTCTTCCTATCCATGAGCATGGAATGTTTTTCCATTTGTTTGTGTTCTCTCTTATTTCCTTGAGTAGTGTTTTGTAGTTCTCCATGAAGAGGTCCTTCATATCACTTGTAAGTTATATTCCTGGGTGTTTTATTCTCTTTGTAGCAATTGTGAATAGGAGTTCACTCATGAGTTGGCTCTCTGCATGTCTGTTGTTGATGTACAGGAATGGTTGCAATTTTTGTACATTGATTTTGCATCTTGAAACTTTGCTGAAGTTGCTTATCAGATTAAGGAGTTTTGGGGCTGAGACAATGGGGTTTTCTAAATATATAATCATGTGGTCTGCAAACAGACAATTGACTTTCTCTTTTCCTATTTGAATACTCTTTATTTCTTTCTCTTGTCTGATTGCCCTGGCCAGAACTTCCAATACTATGTTGAATAGGAGTGATGAGAGAGGGTATCCTTGTCTTGTGTGGGTTTGCAAAGGGAATGCTTCCAGTTTTTGCCCATTCAGCATGATACTGGCTATGGGTTTGTCAGAAATAACTCTTATTATTTTGAGATACGTTCCATCTATACCTAGTTTATTTAGAGCTTTTAGCATGAAGGGTTGAATTTTATCAAAGGCCTTTCTGCATCTGTTGAGAAAATCACATGGTTGTAATTGATTCTGTTTATGCAATGGACTATATTTGTTGATTTACATATGTTGAACCAGCCTTGCATCCCAGGGATGAAGCCAACTTGATCGTGGTGGATAAGCTTTTTGATGTGCTGCTGGATTCTGTTTTTCAGTATTTTATTGAGGATTTTCACATTGATGTTCATCAGGGATATTGGCCTGAAATTTTCTATTTTTGTTTTGTCTCTGCCAGGTTTTGGTATCAGAATGATGCTGGCCTCATAAAATGAGTTAGGGAGGAATCCTTTTTCTATTGTTTGGAATATTTTCAGAAGTTCAGAAGGAATGGTACCAGCTCCTCTTTGTACCTCTGGTAGAATTCAGCTATTAATCAATGGCTAATTACTTTTCCATAGGATGCAGTTACCTTAACTCAGTTAACTATCTGCTCACTATCTGCCGTCTTGAGATAATAGCTTCAGATTTTCTTCTGAGGATCCATTTGTGGTTACAGTAGAGTGGATTCACCTCTCCAGCCGCAAACCAACAGGTCTAACAGGTCCAAAAGTTGTAAGGTCTGGTCAATTAGATTATTGGTTTCTTTTGGCCTAAATGGCTAAATGGAGGGTTGAAGAATGGGCCTGTGCCACCATCAAAGTCAATGACAGAGAGATATTTGCTGCAGCTTCTGGAACTGAAAGGTGTAATCCTTTCTCTTTGCAGTGTAGCTGGAAACACATCTCGGAAGCTCCTGTAACGGGCCTGGGGCATCCCAGAGATGCTCCCAATTCCCAGATCTAAAGAGGTTCTTAGTCTCATTAACCCCAAAGAACAGGGAAAGGGGCCCCAGAGGCACAGTGAGTTTGCCGTTCGAATAAATATCGTGACCCAAAGAGTTTTGTGGAAAAGCGATTTATTAGGCAGAGAGAGAGAGAGAAAGAAAGACAGCTCCCATGCTGCCATGGGAGGGAACCCAGAGAAGGAATCCGTTCAGGTAAGGAGGAGCTGAATTTTAACCCTTGAGTTATTCCCTCCCCATTATGTTCTCATCCAATCAGAGGAATTCTTCCAAACTTCCTCTGGAGGGATTGATCTTTGACTCTGATACCAGATTGACTACTTGGTCCACAACAGAGCCCCCTCCTCCCAGAGCTTTCAGAGGGCTTTCTGGACAAAGGAGCCCATCTGACTTTCCCCACCTCGCCTGGCGGGAAACCTAGACAAAAGAACTTTACATTTGAAACCTCTCTGGTTCCCAGATGGAGGTGTGGAGCTGGGAAACTGCTGCCTTTGAAACCACACCCCTTGCGGACCCAGGAAGAGAAGTTTTTCTTTAATAGTCCTTCACTCCCACCTCCATCTCACCACAGTATGAGAACCATGGGAATGAAATCTCATACAGAGGCCAGCAGGAATGAAAGTCAGAAGAAACAATGTAAATTCTGATCAAGAATTTCCTGGATTCAGTCCTAACTCTGGACTTTTCAGGTACATGGAATTTCATTATGATTAAGCCAATTTGGATGGAAAATTTTGTCACTTATGATATTTAGTGGCAGGGAACTGATTTGAAATTCTCATTAGAAGAAGATGGTGAAGAATGACTAATGATGTCTTCCCCACTGTTTCTGAGTTGATAGGAGAATCTTATCTCTTTCATTAGAAAACCTGTTTATGTCTATGAACTTGTTCTCTGAATTAGAGAAGCAAAACCTTTTGCCTATGCAAAAGAAGAAGAAGTTCTACAAATAACTTGAAATGTACTAATAGTGTGGAAATGTTTGCAGGACTGGAATGGCTACATCTTACACTCCTAAATAACCCAACGGGCACTTTAAAGTCAGACATGATTAGGAGGACTCCATAATTAGTAATGTACAATGACCTTCTGCTTTTTAAGCATATGAAGTGGGTATTCTTCCCTCCACCCCCGGCTCTTTGGTCCTTCTGACAAATAATACCCTTGTTCTCAGCACAGGCAGATTCAGAGGCTTGGCTTTCTTCACACACTGACAGGTTTTTGTTTATCTTAAGTGAGATATGGACAAAAGGAAACACAAAACAGATGAATGGACAAAAGTATGAATAAACAACTCCTGCAGCTGAGTAACAGATGGCTGCTGAGCCCTCATGACTAAACAAATCGATCTGCAAGATTTCTGGAAGGAGACACTTGTTAATGTTTTTCTCAAGCAAAAGCTATAGTGATGAATAAAAATGATCTCATCGCTGACTGTAGCCTTCTGTAAAAAACAAAGAAAAGGTTGTTTTAGAAAAGAAAATAAAGGCATTATTATTAAGTTATCCTTTATTCTCTCATTTGTCATACATTCAACCAACCATTGCTGGGTGCCTGGTATTTGTCAGAAACAGTGGGGCTCTGGGTTGCCCAGAAAGACAAAATAACCCTCACCTCCCACCCTTGACCCTATCCTGAAGAATGCTCGTAGATGATTTGAAAAGAATGCCCTGCAAACACCTAAATAATAATGTATGCTAGGAAAATTCTATAGCAAAGATGTGAGCACAGACAGGAGTATGTGGTGTGAGACAGGATAAACATCACAGGTATTAGAAGCACAGTGGCCCAAGATTGAATCTTGAGTGGTTCTGCCCTGACTGACTTACCTTTTCAGAGCTCATTTTTCTTGCAAAATTAGAATAATACCTACCCACACCTTTATTGACTCAGGCAACTTTTATGAAATGCAGTCTCTGGTTTTCAGGCACATGGCACAGAATGATGGCAAAGGAAGAAGTTCATTCCTCAGTGGGAAGTCCTTAATGTCACTGCCTTTGCCAGAGACAGTGCTGGGAACTTCTTAGGGAAGGCAGCTGCAGTTGAAGCTTATACACCGGGAGCCAGGCTCCTGTGTGAAAATCCCAGCTGAGTCGACTACATGACCTTGGGCAAGTTATTTAACTTCTCTGTGCCTAAAGTTCCTCATTTGACAAATGAGGACAATAATACAGGTTGAATATTCCTTACCCAAAATGCTTGGCACCATCAGTGTTTCAGGTCTGGAATGTTTGAATATTACATAATAAGATATCTTGGTTTAAACACAAGTTTAAACACAAAATTAATTTATGTTTTATATACACCCTATACACATAGCCTGAATGTAACTTTATATAACATTTTAAATAATTTAGTGCATGAAACAAAGTTTGTGTATGTTGACCCAGCACATGAAATTAGGTGTGGGGCCGGGCGCGGTGGCTCAAGCCTGTAATCCCAGCACTTTGGGAGGCCAAGGCGGGTGGATCACGAGGTCAAGAGATCGAGACCATCCTGGTCAACATGGTGAAACCCCGTCTCTACTAATACAAAAAATTAGCTGGGCACGGTGGCGCGTGCCTGTAATCCCAGCTACTCAGGAGGCTGAGGCAGGAGAATTGCCTGAACCCAGGAGGCGGAGGTTGCGGTGAGCCGAGATCGCGCCATTGCACTCCAGCCTGGGTAACAAGAGCGAAACTCCGCCTCAAAAAAAAAACAAAAAACAAAAAACAAAAAACAAAAAACAAAAAAAATTAGGTGTGGAATTTTATGCATGTTATATCAGTGCTCAGAAAGTTTCAAATTTTGGATTTTGAGATTAGGGATTCTCATTCTGTAGTAACAGTTTTACTGGGTTATGCCCGAAAAATGAACTAATAATACACATAGAAATGTTAGTACAGGGCCTGGCACATAGTAAACTCTAAAGAACAGTATTTGTGATATCATGATTTATTTGTGATGATAGAATAATATGTAAAGTACAGAATGAGGCTCCTGACACATTAAACAAATGTTTAGTAAATATTTGTTTTGGTGGAATAAATAACACAGCATATCATCTTAAACAGCTTATAATTGAGATGTATGTCTTTAATGAGAAGATAAGCTAAGTATCACATGTGAAAATTAATAACATTATCTCACTTTGTATTTGATATTTTTAACATGGAAGGAAACGACTGAATTTTGTCAACCTCAGTTTCTAGTATCTCCTTCCTAGACTTTGCAACATGATCCATTTTGCAATAGGACAACCCATGTCTCTCTGCTGCGGATTTACAAAACTATTGACTACTAAATTGTTTGGGAGATAGTGCAGTGATTTGCAGAACATAAAGGTCAATCCCTGCGCTTCTAAGGTTTGCTTTGCGTGGCTTTGTAGATCGTGGATGGAGCACATGGCATCTTTGGGACACCCATTTTGCTGGAGCCACCGGGAGGGATGGGCCTTGCTGTGTTCTTGTTTTCAGATTGGCTTTGGAGGGCTGCCCACCAGGGTACTGGTGCATGTGTTTCAAAAGACCCTTGTCACTTGAGTTTAGATAATGTTCAAGCAGCTGCTCTGCTGTGGTCAGCAACACTATGTGATAGATTCAACTCCAGAATTGAGGGAATCACCAATTTGCAGGAGTCTAGGGATGAGAGACTTCATTAAGGGAAGGTCTGTGTCATCTAGGGAGCACCAAAAGTGGGGCCCCTTGCACTGGGAGCACAGCAGGGCTGAGATGCCCATGCCCAGCTTTGAGGCAACTAAGCATTTAATTGAGCCTTCAGATTTTGCAGCACTGGAAAGCCCAGTGCACAGGGAGCAACTTGAACTCTCGTGAGGTGTTTAGGGCCCCTCCTTTGGATTTTCCATTCTCTCTAAGTTCTTTTAAGAAGAGGAGGAAGCACTATGGTCCCTGCTGCCTCTGCGCCCTTTGCCAAGGATTTTGCACAGTGGGACTATGACAGAGACAGGCTAGACATAGAGGTGCTGCTGATGACCGTGGAGTAATACTTTTATGGGTGCCACTCACCCAGGGCTGGGAAAGGAACATGTCACCCAAAGGAATGAACATACAGCTGGTTTGGGCAGTGGGAATCCTTTTCCTAAGACAGCATAGAAATGACAGTGGACTAGGAGGCAGGAATCACTCCAGCTCTGGCTCCATTGGGTAACAGACTCAGGCCCCAAGTGACCCTAGGCGAGGAGCTGTCTTGGCTCCTTTCCTCCTGGCAGGAAATGAGATCCAACTGCCTGTGCTCCCTTGCGTCTCACCAATGCACATGACTCTCAGTGTGATAACAGGTATTGTCTATCTGCCAAGCTTTTCCTCATATTCTTCTTCCAACACAATCCTAATGCTTTGTTGACTGTTCTCATTTTTTTTTTTTTTGATATGACAAATGAAACTTGGAAAGGGTAAGCTGTGGGTCACAGCCATGCAGCTAGTGGAAGGGGAAAGCGGAGTTTCTGACGGCAGCCCTGGGAGCCTCTATGCACTCCTCACATCTCCCCAGACTGAGGACAGTAAAAGGAGCTGAATGAGGCTAACTCAAAGGTACTTCATGGTAGATAATGTTTTCCAAAGTCAATTTGAATTTTTTTCATTTATTTATTTTTGGTGATGTTATTTAATAGCTGGCTTAACAAAAGATCTGAGGAAAGAGTCTAGAGAAATCCCCACCATGAAAAACAGTGGGCGTTCCTCTGTGAACTGGCAACTGGTGTCCTCCCCCAGGGACAGGGAGGATGTCCCAGCTGCACCTCTTGGCCTTGCAATCCCTGCCAGGCAGTGCTTGGCTTCCTTCTGACCTTTGAGAACAAGCGCACAGGAAGTGAAATTGGAGAGGTTCCCAGTGCTTTGCTTGGGAGGTCACAGTGAAGACCCACTGATGGGGCACAGAAATGCAGGCCCCCTCAAGTTTGGCAGCTTCCAGCCTCACACGTGTTTCACATTGACGGCGAAGCAGGGGCGATGAGAGGAGTCCCTTGACATGATCCCTGATGGCAGGTGAAGAACAACAGTGTTTATTTGTGTACAAGGAATGAACCTCTACACAGAAGACAAATGTTTCCTTCCCTCATGGTTACAATTCAAGAGGAACAAGGTGATTTTGGAAAACAAAAGTTAAAATTTTTACTTATTTCAAAACATTATGTTGCATACCATAAATAAGCAATTTTTACTAATTTTTAAAAAGCTAAAAATGATTCAGTGTTATCACCGAATAGTGTTACTATCACACAAGACATGCAGTAAAGATTTGTGTTTTAAAGATACCAGATGAAAAAGCATATTTCATCGTCTTTGGAAGCTTTCCTTTTCTCTCTCCATGTTCACTCACTCATTCATTTACAAACATGTATTGAAAATCTCTGTACCAAGCTCTGGGCTAGGTGCTAGGAATGTACAAATGGAATGGTTCTTCCTACCACTGCTGGGGGCAAGTAATTGAATACAGTGTAGAAGACCATTACTAAAATGGAGTATAGTCTTTGGAACAGCCTAACTGGTGTGAATGACCTCAGAATTTCAACGCCTTGTTGTGTCCTTGGCCTCTCAACCTGATGTAGGTGGTAGCAGGGTCCAGGGCCCTGCAGGGCAATACCATTTTGGGCCCAAGCTCTTTCTACCTCAAGGTTTCCCCTTCCTCTGTGTCCTCAGAACCCTTTCCTTCCTGTTAGTGGATGGACAGAGAGAGAGAGAGAGAATTGCTCTTAGGAGATTTTTAAGGGCCTTTCCTAGAAATGGCACAGATGATATCTTCTTCCTTTCCTTTAGCCAGATGATGTGGCTTTAGCCAGTTATGTGGCTATATTTCCTTTAGCCAGTTATGTGGCTACACCAAAATACCAGGAGGAGAAAATATAAACAGGATGTATACCCAGAAGAACTTGGATATTGGTGTCCACTAGAGAGACAGACATAGATTTATGTTCAAAGACAGGTCTTAACAATTCCCATTTTAAACGGATGCACATTTACATTGACTGACCTACACAGTGAGTTATGGACCTGATAACCGTAGCTGATATGGTGATTGTATGGCTATTATATATTTTGTGGTTACTATCCAATAACCAAGCTGATCATGACAATTCTGCATCTAGCGGGCACACTCACACCCTCAGCTTTTCCTGCAGCTACAGCAATGAGATGTAAGTAGCTATCTAATGAGGTTGCCTGAGAGAAGAATTTCTTTCTAATAAAGGGGCAGGCCTGGGAAGCAAGCTTGCTGATGTGCCCTCTTCCCTTCCTTCTTGCATTTGAATATGGTGTGAGGATCAACAGTTGGAACCATGGCAGCCATTTTGAGATTACAGGGCAACAGCACGAGAAAAAAATTAAATAACACGTGAACTGGTTTGTCCAGCACAGTCCCAGTAACCCCTGCTGCCCCAGTATAGTTATTAGCAATGGCCCCTCTCTAAACTCAAAAGTATCCTGGATTAGACAATGAACTGTATGTTCAATCTAGGAAAAAGCTTCAGATATTGAAGCTGATAGACAAGGAAGAGTGATGGCATCAACCTGTAGAGTGGCTGGCCCAGGCCTGGAGGCCAGTCTCCCAGTTTCTATTTTAAGTAACACCAAATACCTTATGTTTACGCTCATGTTAGCCCAGTTTTTGGCACTTTCATCTAAAATCTTTCCTTACTGATATCCTTATCCCTTAACTTAGTGATTTTGGAGTAGGGTTAGAGCTTGACCATTACTTTCCATTGAAAGCCTTTTAACGTTCTGAAAATTTTAGTAAGTTTTCTCTCACTCTCCTTTTTTTGTAATTCATAAATTGGCATAGGAATACCAAATGCTGCACAGAAGGCTTGTTTTGTGATGTTTCCAATAGGGACCAGAAGTGGAAGTGTCAAAGCTTTCACCAGAAAGCCTGCTATGGATATGATCCCCAAGCTGCCAGCCCCAGGTGGTTTGGAAAGTGTAAGAGGTATAAAAACACTTTCTTCCATTTATCTGATTTTCTCAACTTAAAACCCAACTTTTAGGGTTTCACCTTTTTCCAGCAATAGTAGGCTTTTTATAAATCTTTAATGGCTTAAATTGTAACTTTCCCTTTCATCGTGTGGTAAATACAGACTAAATTGTCAGAGAAATTCAGACCAGAATCCTAGAGGAAAATGTAACACTGTTGCCTGTCAAATAGGAAAAGATTTATTGGTCAGGACCATATATGATTTAAAAAAAAAAAAAAAAAAAAAAAAAGGAGCACCAAATATCACAGTAAGGCTTTTGGGAGAAATGAAATTTCAGGAAAGCTAAAAGTATGCTATTAAAAGCATTTAAAACTTAAGGGACCAATTTGTAGACTTAATTGCATTGTAAATTTTATCTATGCACTCTGGCACAGTGTCATATTACAAACGGTTCCCTTATGCTCCACCTCCTTCCACAGGACAGCTGGGCCACAGAATGATCCCATTATGACCTGATTCATTAAAAGTAATTGCTGACTTATAGACAACTTGCTATATGTATTTGCAATATTTTGGTTAAATTTTAGTTAAGCTTCTAGTATGACCAACAGATATTTTTCAAACATGTTTTCCCCAGAAGTTTTATTTTCTGAATATTTATCCTCTGTACTTAATTCTGAGTGTGTGTTTGTTATTGCTTCTCTCAATCATCAGCGTCTCTCAGATCTGAACACATCTTAGAAATGCTTGTCCCTTCCCCAACTTTACTTATCCTTGCACTTCACATGGGGCTGCTACAATGCTATGCTACTGGATCATCTTTTACTTTTACCCATTGGGGTCACTAATAAGATATTCCATCAGACCTTCTTATAATTGACTCTCCACAGAACAGCCAGAATGATTTTTCTCAAAGACCAGCCAAATGCAAACTTGCCCATGGCTAGAATCCTTCAGTCTCTTCATGGCTAGTAAGGCAGGGCCTGAAACCCCAATTCCCACTTGTCAAGGCTGGCAAATCTCTTACTGATCTGGCCCTTTCTACTAGTCCAGCCTCCATGCCTCCAGCCCCATACCTGACCCTTGTCCCAGCTGTAGGAAACTTTTTTTTAGTCCCTAACTTGAGTGATGCTCCCTCTCCCCTCTATGACCTCTGGGACCCTGTACTTCATATTACTTCCGTATGAAATATTATTTTCTGCCTCTCATCCCACCACCCCACAACCTCTGCTTCCATTGACTGTGCCTGCTTAACCTCTGGGTCTCAGCCTTAGTGTCACTTTCTCTGGAAAGCCTTCCCTAACCTAGAATTGCTGTTAGGTGACCCTGCAGGCACTTCTAGCCTTCCCCCATCTGCACTTAGTACACTGTATGGAGATTGCCCTCTTACCTGTTTAGATTTTCCACCGAACTGTGAGATCTACAAGGATACACAGTGGGCATCATGACCACCACCCCTGCCCCCTGTCTAGGATGCCTATTTTCTAATCCTAGAAACTGGGAGTATGTTACGTTACATGACAAAGGGAAAGTGAGGTTGCATATAGAATCAAGGCTGCTAATGAGTTGATTTTAAGATAGGAGAAATAGTCTAGATTGTCCAGATGGTCCAAATATAAGAAGAGAGGAACAGAAGAGGAGACTCAGAGAGAGAGTGACTATGGAACAACGGCCAAGAGGGGCAATGTTTTGCTAGCTTTGAAGATGGAGGAAAGGGCCACAAGTCAGAACATGTGGACAGCCTAGAGAAGCCGGAAAAGGCGAAGAAGTGGGTTCTCCTTTACTGTCTCCCCTACTCTCTAGAAAACAGTAAGGCCATGCCAACACCAGATATTAGCCCAGCAATGCATATGGCAGACTTCTAACCTACAGAACTGTCAGATCATACATTTATTTTATTTTCAGCCACTAAGTTTGTGGTAATTTTTGTTACAGCAGCAATAGAAAACAAATACTACATAGAAAAGTTGTCTCACTTGGTCGTAGCTGTAGCATAAGTTCTATAGGAGTCCCAGAAATGTGGTGAGTGTTTTATAGCCATTTGTTGAGTGGGAGAACAGGATGCCAGGCCCGGGAATGGCTCTTGAGGAATACTCTGGGTAAATGTCACTGCCTTCCTCCAGTCATCGTGCCCACAAAAGAGGATTTTCCATTGTCCACTTACTTCCCTTCTCTTTATTGTTACAGTGGAAGTGTATTTTTTCTAATTGGAAAAGAGATTAGGACTATCCATACCCTAAATGTTGTAAGATAGAGAAAGATAAGGGACTGTGCCAGGAGAATTTTGGCATCTGAAGGAATATAGAAGAGCAGAAAGGTATAACAGCACTGAAACATAAGAACTTTTGATAGGCGTTATTCGGAGTTATTAATTAGATCCACCTTAACATTCTTTGTAAGAAAAAGCCAAAATAGTATTATTTAAAAACCATTATGGCTAGTAAACAGTATATTTTTAAATGCAGCTCTCTGTAAAGACTATGTTGTTTGGGTGTTCTACATTTATTAGGGTTACATTTCTTCTGACATCACAGCACACTAAATACAGACTTACTGTTAAATCTATTTTGTATGCATGAAGATTAAGCAAACCATGTATATGTCTGTCAACTGAACAGTATGTTTTTTACCAGCTAATTGAACTAATGGGAAACAAAGACATATGTTCTTGGATTATCAAATTCAAAATAATGTACAGCCATGCTGGGATATATCTGGATAACTATGGAATTCTTCAATATAGCAGGAGAGTTCTGGGAGGAGACACTGGGAAATATTATATCCCAGGGTATCAAAAAGCCCTGGAAAACTTTAGCTTGTTGCTATTATAATTATCTTACGTGTTTGTTGGTGGCTTTTTTCCTTTTGTAAAGTTTAAGTTATAAAAACCTTATTTAATTAGCAGTATTTCAATAAGATATTTTGTACACCAAATTTATAACCAATCAAAATCTAGCTGCAGAGCTAAAAATAGAAATGCTTAAAAAATTTCCTATTTTGGAACTTAAGAAAAATTACAAGAAAAAAGCTCCCTTGGATTCTAAGAGAAAACAGAAGATATTTCCCCCAAATTCCTAGATTATAGAAAAAAGCAAAACAACTCACAATCTGAAATCGTAAGCCTGGAGAAAATTTATAACATCCATTTCTGTACATTTGCTAAACTGGACAAGAAGAGTGGTAGAATGGTGACGCTGAAGGTTGGTTTTAAAAGAAAATTTGACTATCATCATAGTAACAAGGCTGACTGAACAGTTACATTTCATGTGGGAAAGGCACCAGGTGCCAGGAGCAAAGCTAGGGCCATGTCTGCAATGCCTCACACCAGTGACACAAAGGGATACGAACACATAAATACGTTTCCTAAAATTTCTCTTCCAAGAAATGTTGGGCCTTATTAATGCATTAACCACTGAAAATACAGAGTTTATAAAACACATTTTAAAGTCCAAAGAACTTAATTTAATAGCTAAATCCACTTTTTAATCTCTCTTCCTTAAATCTGAACTAAGGAGTAAATTGGGAATAACTTAAGCTTCTTTGATGATTTGCAAATGCCTACTTCAAAGCTGCATCTATTACTTGTGAAAATATAGTATATAATAAAATAGCAAAGAAAGGTATATAATAAAGTATTACTGAATTTATAATTTTTTGTTATGATTTATTAATGCTTGACACCATCACAAAACTCTTCTTTCCAAAGGGGATTGGATTGTCGTATTTAATTAACAATTCAGACAGTAGTTTCCTTAGTGTTCATCACAGAGCTTGGCATATTATGGCCTCTGCTATGGCCTGAACATTGCTGTCCTTCAAAATTCATGTTAGAATCTAATACTCCGTGTGATAGGGTTAAGAAGCTGGGCCTTTGGGAAGTGATTAAGTCATCGTGTAATGAAGCTCCTCCCTCATGAATGGGATTCTTGCTCTTATAACAGAGGCTTCAGGGAAATCCCTTGCTCCTTCTGCCATGTGAGGATGCAGCAAGGCACCATCAATGAAACAGGCGGCAAGCCCTCACCAGACACAGAATTTGCTGGTACCTTGATCTTGGACTTTCCAACCTCCAGAACTCTGAGCAATATATTTCTGTTGCTTAGAATTATCCAATCTAAGGTATTTTGTTATAGCAGCTTAAACTGACTAAGACAGGCTCTCAATAAATAATTCATGATTTCAGACATTAGAGGAAACATAAATCAGTCTGATATAGGCTCGAGTCTACAGGTAAGACATTTTGTTAAGTGAGTGTCATGTCTAAGAAAATGCCATGAACTGCAGCAGACACTTCACTAGAATTCAGAGTGGTACCCAGGTTGCATAACCTCGTCTAGTTTTCCTTAATTTAATTTAAATTGTTTCCCTAATAACCTCTAAAGCAAGATTCCCTCATGACATTCAGATTAAAGAGCTCTGCAGGGCTTTATATCTCCTACCCAAAACTAAATGCATCCAATATTCCCAACTCAATCACCAGTTTCAGATGTAGAGAGGAAATAATAAAGGACCAAATCTAAATACAGGATAGGAGTAGTTTCTTTCTCTTCTCCACAACTTCCATTTCTGTTTCTTTCACTCTTTCATTCAGTTCAACATTGAGTTTCTGCTATGGACCAAGCATTGTTCTTGGGACTAGAAGCAAAATGGTGGCTATCACATTGCCCCTTCTGTGCAAATATTCTTCATGTCAATTCAGCATGGCATGTTGAAAACAAACAGTTTACTGAAATGCCAAAAAAACCAAAAAATATTTTTAAAAAAACCACACACAAAAAAACAAAAAATATTAAAAAAAAAAAACTGAAATGCAGTGAGTAACTGAGAACACAGACTAGATTAATTGATTTTTTGCTTCAGAAGGAGAAGAGTTAGGAATTCTCTTTTACATTGTGTTATGATTTATCATTTCTTCTGTTGGAGATTTTATGCTAAAAATAATCTCTCATTTTCCATATACAAGGCAATATTAATACTATCTGCCACCCAAACTTTAACCTTTATTTCTTATAATCTTGTCCACATGGCTGCAAGCCTCTATATGTAGTGAATTCAAAGCCCAGATGTTGCTGGGTATAGTTTGCACAGCCTTATCCTGAGGAGATGAATTTTGCATGAGATTTCTTATAGCATCTCTACCTCATCCTACCTTTTGTCTCTTCAATCGAGCCTTTTAAATTAGTTAACATTACCATTGCCTTATGTATATATGTTTTCCTTATGAGTAAATTCCTTCCTTGAAAGATTTTTGGCTAGAATGTTATTTGTTCCCGCTAAGTTTTTCATGCTAAACCCTACTTTATTTTTGAATACCTTTTCTCTTTGGCTTTTTAAAAACATTGTCACATTATAAGAAACAAATTAAGGTGAAATATGAAACTTTTTTGCACAAAAATATTGTACTATTGCTTTCTTATTGAGAATTGGCCTTTGACAAAAGAGTAAAATGAATAATTTCTAGTGACTAGCACAGTTACAGAAAAATCATAAATCACTGAAGTTTTATTTTTTCATTTTTTTCATTAACTGGTCAAGTATTATTTGGTGCCTTCTCTGTGTGAGAATGAAGTGTTCACAGCCCCACTTTTCAGAGTTCTGTTGGTCTCCCATGGCTTTATGGAATCCTTCAAGTAATCCACTTTCTCATATTTTCTACCCTTCTCCCTATGAAAAGCTGCTACAAATATAAAAATTGCTTCTTCTAAGATGTCAGTGAGTGATAATAACTTGAATTTATAATCCATCTCACATGTATTTTAATTTCAAAATGGATAAAAGCCATAAGCAAAAGTGACAAAGCCAAGACAATATTATTTCAGACATTATCAGATAGAGAAGGCTTTCTGAGAAGGAGGACAAATCATCTTAACACCCTTGAAGTGACATCCTTGAAATGTGGATATCATCAGTTCTTTCCAGTTGTCTTGAATCCTCAGTGGATAACTTCCAACGTGCAAATTGGATTTACTTGATGTGTACAACCTGCTCAAATTGTTCTGACATCATTGGGTGACCTCTACTGCATGCTTCCTGCATGTGTGTATGTTAATGATAGATGAATGAGAACTTGTGAAGAGATGATAAGAGAAAAAGATCAGTAACACCAGAGTGTTATGAAGAAAGCCCAACTTTGCTCATCTTTTTAATTCCCCTGCCTGGAATGTCATTTGCATTTTAAAAAATCATCTCCTGATTAGGATTGCTGGCAAAATGGCTGAATAGGAACAGCTCTGGTGTGCAACTCCCAGTGAGATCGATGCAAAAGGTGGGTGATTTCTGCATTTCCAACTGAGGTACCTGGTTCATCTCACTGGGACTGGTTGGACAGTGGGTGCAGCCCAAGGAGGACAAGCTGAAGCGGGGTGGGGCATCGCCTCACCTAGGAAGTACAAGGAGTCAAGGAACTCCCTCTCCTAGCCAAGGGAAGCCATTAGGGTCTGCACCCTCCACCCCAGCCCGGATACTGTGCTTTTCCTATGGTCTTTGCAACCCACAGACCAGGAGACTCTCTCTGGAACCTACACAACCACCAGGGCCCTGGGTTTCCATAACAAAATTGGGTGGCTGTTTGAGCAGACACTGAGCTAACCGCAGCAGTTTTTTTTGTTTTTTGTTTTTTGCCATACCCCAGTGGCACCTGGAACACCAGAGAGACATAAATGTTCACTCCCCTGGAAAGGAGGTGAAGCCAGGGAGACAAGTGCTCTGACTTGGTGGGTCCCACCACCACAGAGGCCAGCAAGCTAAAATCCACTGGCTTAAAATTCTCGCAGCCAGCACAGCAGTCTGAGTTTAACCTGGGACATGCGAGCTTGGTGGGGGAAGGGGCATCTGCCATTGCTGAGGCTTATGTAAGTGGTTTTAACCTCACCCTGTAAACAAAACTACCAGGAAGTTAAAACTGGGTAGAGCCCACCACAGCTCAGTAAGGCCCCTGCAGGCAGACTAACTCACTAGATTCCCTCCTTGCTGGGCAGGGCATCTCTGAAAAAAGGCAGCAGTCTGTCAGGGACTTACAAATAAAGCCCCCACCTTCCTGAGACAGAGCACTTGGGAAAAGGGATGGTTGTGGGTACAGCTTCAGGAGACTTAAACATCCCTGCCTGGCAGTACTGAGGAGAGCAGCAGATCTACCAGCACAGCGTTTGAACTCTGATAAGGGACAAACAGGTCCCTCAAGTGGATCCCAGACCCCCATGTATCCTGACTGGGAGACACCTCCCAGAAGGGGCCAACAGACACCTCATCATATAGGAGAGCTCTTGCTGGCATCTATTGGGTACCCCTCTGGGACAAAGCTACCAGAGGAAAGAACAGGCAGCAATATTTGCTCTTCTGCAGCCTCCTCCAGTGATACCCAGGCAAGCAGGGTCTAGAGCAGACCTCCAGCAAACTCCAGAAGAGCTGCAACAGAGGAGCCTGAATGTTGGAAGGAAAACTAACAAACAGAAAGGAATAGTTTCAACATGAACAAAAAGAACGTCCAGTCAGAGACCCCAACCAAAAGTCACTGACTTCAGAGACCAAAGATAGATAAATCTGCAAAGATGGGGAGAAACCAGCACAAAAAGCCTGAAAATTCCAGAAACCAGAATGCGTCTTCTCCTCCAAAGGATCAAAACTCCTCACCAGCAAGGGAACAAAACTGGATGGAGAATGAGTTTGATAAACTGACAGAAGCAGGCTTCAGAAGGTGGGTGGTAACAAACTTCTCTGAGCTAAAGGAGCGTGTTCTAACCCAATGCAGGGAAGCTCAGAACCTTGAAAACAGGTTAGACAAATGGTTAACTAGAATCATCAGTTTAGAGAAAAGTGTAAACAACCTGATGGAGCTGTAAAACACAGCACGAGAACTTTGTGAAGCATACACAAGTTTCAATAGCTGAATCAATCAAGCAGAAGAAAGGATATTAGAGATTGAAGATCAACTCAATGAAATAAAGTGAGATTAGAGAAAAAAGAGTGAAAAGAAATGAAAAGACCTCCAAGAAATATGGAATTATGTGAAAAGACCAAAACTACGTTTGATGGGTGTACCTGAAAGCAACAGAGAATGAAATCAAGTTAGAAGGCACTCTTGAGGATATTATTCAGGAGAATGTCCCCAACCTAGAAAGGTAGGCCAACATTCAAATTCAGGAAATACAGAGAACACCACAAAGAAACTCCTCAAGAAGAGCTACCCCATGACACATAATCATCAGATTCACCAGGGTTGAAATTAAGGAAAAAATGCTAAGGGCAGCCAGAGAGAAAGGTCGGGTTACTACAAAAGGAGGCCCATCAGACTCACAGCAGATCTCTTGACAGAAACCCTACAAGCCAGAAAAAAGTGGGAGCCAATATTCAACATTCCTATAGAAAAGAATTTTCAACACAGGATTTCATATACAACCAAATTAGGCTTCATAAGTGAAGGAGAAATAAAATATATTATGGACAAGCAAATGCTGAGAGATTTTTGTCAGCAGCAGGCCTGCCTTACAAGAGTTCCTGAAGGAAGCACTAAATATGGAAAAGAACAACCAGTAGCAGCCGCTGCAAAAACATACCAAATTGTAAAGACTATTGATGCTATGAAGAAACTGCATCAACTAACAGGCAAAATAATCAGCTAGCATCACAATGGCAGGATCAAATTCTCACCATAACAATATTAACCTTAAATGTAATGGACTAAATGCCCAATTAAAAGACACAGACTGGCAAATTGGATACAGAGTCAAGACCCATCAGTGTACTATATTCAGGAGACACATCTCAAGTGCTAAGACACACAGAGGCTCAAAATAAAGGGATGGAGGAAGACTTGCCAAGAAAATGAAAAGCAAAACAAACAAACAAAAACAACAACAAAAAACAGGGGTTGCAATCCTAGTTTCTGATAAAACAGACTTTAAACGAACAAAGATCAAAAGAGACAAAGAAGGGCATTACATAATGGTAAAGGGATCAATGCAACAAGAAGAGCTAACTATCCTAAATATATATTCACCTAATACAGGAGCACCCAGATTCATAAAGCAAGTTCTTAGAGACCTACAAAGAGACTAAGACTCCCACTAATAGGGGGAGATTTTAACACCCTACTGTCAATATCAGATCAATGAGACAGAAAATAACAAGGATATCCAGGACTTGAACTTGGCTCTGGACCAAGTGGACCTAATAGACATCTACAGAACTCTCCACCCCAAATCAAAAAAATATACATTCTTCTCAGCGCATTGCACCTATTCTAAAATTGAACACATAATCGGAAGTAAAACACTCCTCAACAAATGAAAAAGAATGGAAATCATAACCGTCTCTCAGACCACAGTGCAATCAAATTAGAACTCAGAATTGAGAAACTCACTCAAAACCTCACAGCTACATGGAAACTAAACAACCTGCGCCTGAATGACTACTGGATAAATAACAAAATGAAGGCAGAAATAAAGATGTTATTTGAAACAAATGATATCAAAGGCACAATGTACCAGAATTTCTGGGACACATTTAAAGGATTGTGTAGAGGGAAATTTATAGCACTAAATGACCACAAGAGAAGGCATGAAAGATCTAAATCAACACCCTAACATCAAACTTAAAACAACTGAAGAAGCAAGAGTAAACAAATTGAAAAGCTAGCAGAAGACAAGAAATAACTAAGATCAGAGCAGAACTGAAGGAGATAGAGACACAAAAAACCCTTCAATAAATAAATAAATCCAGAAGCTGGTTTTTTTGAAAAGATTGACAAAATAGACCACTAGCAAGACTAATAGAGAAGAAAAAAGAAGAATCAAATAGATGCAATAAATAATGATAAAGGGGATATCACTACTGATCCTGCAGAAATACAAACCACCATCAGAGAATATTATAAACACCCCCACACAAATAAACCATAAAATCTGGAAGAAATGGATAAATTCCTGGACACTTACACCCTCCTAAGACTAAACCAGGAAGATGTCAAATCCCTGAGTAGACCAATAACAAGTTCTGAAATTGAGGCAACAATTAATAGCCTACCAATGAAAAAAAGTCCAGGCCCAGATGGTTTCACAGCCTAATTTTGCCAGAGGTACAAAAAGAAGATGGTACCATTTATTCTGAAACTATTCCAAACAATAGAAAAAGAGGGAATCCTCCCTAATTTGTTTTATAAGACCATCTTCATCCTGATACCAGAACCTGGAAGAGACAGAAGAAAAAAAGAAATTTCAGGCCAATATCCTTGACGAGCATTGATGCAAAAATCCTCAATAAAGTACTGGCAAAGCAAATCCAGCAGCACATCAAAAAGCTTATCCACTATGAGCAAGTCAGTTTCATCCCTGGGCTGCAAGGCTGGTTCAACATATGCAAGTCAATAAACGTAATCCATCACATAAACAGAACCGAAGACAAAAACCACGTGATTATCTCAATAGATCCACAGAAGGTCTTTGACAAAATTCAAGAGCCCTTCATGCTAAATACTCTCAATAAACTAGGTATTGATGGAACATATCTCAAAATAATAAGAGCTATTTATGACAAACAGACAGCCAATATCATACTGAATGGGCAAAAGCTGGAAGCATTCCCTTTGAAAACCAGCACAAGACAAGGATATACTCTCTCCCCTCTCCTATTCAACATAGTATTGGAAGTTCTGGCCTGGAAAATCAGGCAAGAGAAAAAAATAAAGAATATTCAATTAGGAAAAGAGGAAGTCAAATTGTCTCTATTTGCAGATGACATGATTGTCTATGAAGAAAACCCCATCATCTCAGCCCCAAAACTCCTTAAGCTGATAAGCAACTTCAGCAAAGTCTCAGGATACAAAATCAATGTGCAAAAATTACCAGCATTCCTATACATCAGTGACAGACAGAGCCAAATCATGAGTGAACTCCCATTCACAATTGTTAAAAAAAGAATAGGTATATGGAACCAAAATGAGCCCGCATCACCAAGACAATCCTAAGCAAAAAGAACAAAGCTGGAGGCATCAACACTCCTGACTTCAAACTGTGCTACACGTCTACAGTAATTAAAACAACATGGTACTGCCAAAACTGAGATATAGACCAATGGAACAGAACAGAGGTCTCGGAAATAATGCCACGCATCTACAACCATCTGATCTTTGACAAACCTCACAAGAACAAGCAATGGGGAAAGAATTTCCTATTTAATAAATAGCGTTGGGAAAACTGGTTAGCCATCTGCAGAAAACTGAAACTGGATCCATTCTTTACACCTTATATAAAAATTAACTCAAGATGGATTAAAAACTTAAGTGTAAGACCTAACACCATAAAAACCCTAGAAGAAAACTAGGCAGTACCATTCAGAACATAGGAATAGGCAAGGACTTCATGACTAAAACACCAAAAGCAATGGCAACAAAAGTCAAAATAGACAAATGAGATCTAGTTAAAGAGCATCTGCACAGCAAAAGAAATTATCATCAGGGCCGGGCGCGGTGGCTCACGCCTGTAATCCCAGCACTTTGGGAGGCCGAGGCAGGTGGATCACGAGATCAAGAGATCGAGACCATCCTGGTCAACATGGTGAAACCCCGTCTCTACTAAAAATACAAAAAAATTAGCTGGGCATGGTGGCGCATGCCTGTAATCCCAGCTACTCAGGAGGCTGAGGCAGGAGAATTGCCTGAACCCAGGAGGCGGAGGTTGCGGTGAGCCGAGATCGCGCCATTGTACTCCAGCCTGGGTAACAAGAGCAAAACTCCGTCTCAAAAAAAAAAAAAAAAAAAGGAAAAAATTATCATCAGAGTGAGCAGGTAACCTACAGAATGGGAGAAAAGTTTTGCAATCTCTCCATCTGACAAAGGGCCGATATCCAGAATCTACAGAGAACTTAAACAAATGTACAAGAAAAAAAAATCCCACCAAAAAGTGGGCATAGGATATGAACAGACACTTCTCAAAAGGAGACATTTATACAGGCAACAAACGTTTGAAAAGAAGCTCATCACTGGTCATTAGAGAAATGC
Source organism: Aotus nancymaae (assembly GCF_030222135.1). Classification (NCBI taxonomy): domain Eukaryota; kingdom Metazoa; phylum Chordata; class Mammalia; order Primates; family Aotidae; genus Aotus; species Aotus nancymaae. The sequence continues at coordinate 9,100,688 of NW_026988450.1, read as the reverse complement.
AAATCAAAACCACAGTGCGATACCATTTTATGCCAGTTAGAATGGTGATAATTAAAAAATCAGAAGACAGCATGCTAGTGAGGCTGTGGAGAAATAGGAACACTTTTACACTGTTGGTGTGAGTGTAAATTAGTTCAACCATTGTGGAAGACAGTGTGGTGATTCCTCAAGGATCTAGAACTAGAAATACCATTTGACCCAGTAATCTCATTATTGGGTATATACTCAAAGGACTATAACTCATTCTGTTACAAACACACATGTACACATATATTTATTGTGTGTATTCACAATACTGTTCACAATAGCAAAGACTTGGAACCAACCTTTGAGTTGACAGGCTGGATAAAGAAAATGTGGCACATATACACCATGGAATACTATGCAGTCATATAAAAAGGATGAGTTCATGTCCTTCGCAGGGACATGGACAAAGCTGGAAACCATCATTCTCAGCAAACACAAGAACAGAAAACCAAATACTGCATGTTCTCATGAGTGGGAGTTAAACAATGAGAACACATGGACACAGGGAGGAGAATATCACACACCAGGACCTGTCGTTGAGTGGGGATCTAGGAAAGGGATAGCTGGGGGATAGGGGAGGGATAACATTTTCAGAAATCCCTGATGTAGATGACAAGGTGATGGATACAGCAAAGCACCATGGCATATGTATATACCTGTGTAACAAACCTGCTCATTCTGCACATGTACCCCAGAACTTAAAGTATTCAAAAAAATCCACTAAAAAAAATACCAAACATTAGGTTTAGGTATAATGTATGTACATGATGGACTATAATAAGTTATTAAAATAAATATCGATAGAAGCATTCATAATTTAAAAAATCATCTCCTGCATCTTTTCTTGAGTCTTTATAGAAGTCTTCTGTCTGCACCAGACTATTAAGTTTTGTGTTCTCTGCTCCTTGTTTGAGCTCCCAGAGCCACCCTGTGCATATCTTTGTTTTAGTATCTGTAACATTGCATCCTATTAAATATTTTCTTATTTACCTCTGCTATTTCATTCTTGCTGTACATTCATAATTTTGTAAAAAGTCCTTGGAAAGTAGTGGTTTAAGATGTCTTTATTAAATAAACGCTGGGATTGAATTAGGAAAAGAAGACTTTGAGAATTGTCATTAGGGAACATTCTACATGAGGCTGGCCTAATCAACTGTTTTGATAATCAGCTTACATTCCAAAAGTTACAATGAATTCTACAAACTGCAGATAATTGTCACAGAATAGAGAAGCTCTTCAAAATACATTTGCTTGTAAGGTGTTTGAAAACTAAAGAAATTCAAAAGAAAATAAACTTGTAGAAATTTTGGATAATTCTGATGTTCTACACAAATTGTCCGTTAGCACACAATTAACTTGTTCTATTGTCATAGAACAATACCAAAAGGCAACAAGTGAAAAATTTACTTTGTGCCTGATGTAGTTTGGCTGTGTCCCCACTGAAATCTCTTCTTGAATTATAATCCCATATGCCAAGGGAGGGACCTGATGGGAGGCGATTGGATCATGGTGGCAGTTTCCCTTATACCGTTCTTGTGATAATGAGAAAGTTCTCATGAAATCTGATGATTTTAGAAGTAGTAGTTTCTCCTGCGCTCTCTCTCTTTCCTGCCGCAATGTAAGATGCGCCTTGCTTCCCCTTCATCTTCTGCCATGATTTTAAGTTTCCTCAGGCCTCCTCAGCCATGTGAAACCGCGAGTCAATTAAACCTCCTTTTTTTTTTATAAATTACCCAGTCTCAGGTAATATCTTTATAGCAGTGCAAAAACAGACTAATACGGTCATGGGAGAGTTCCTGGACGTTGAAGAGATAAGTTTATTAAACAAAATATTGTGCATTTTAGTTATATTGACCAGCAAAATGGCTATTCAAGCTTGAAATGAAGGCTAAAGAATCTCATTGATTTTTTGATATAAATAACATTTTGCACAGTTTACATAGAGCATACCTTCTGTGAGCATGAAATATATTGCAATTAGGTGAACCATCTCCTTATATTCTAGGGTAAAAACAAACTACCTTTGCCTTTTAATTTATAGCACTCACAATTTCAGAAACATGCACTTGTGAAGACTTAAAGTTTTATAGTCTCATCTTTTAAAAGCTAAGGTTGTAGAGAAATCTATCTAATCTACATACACCAGACTACTCTCTAGGTATGTTTTTATCTCTTCATTTTGCTCAGTATATGCTGATACTGGCTTGATATTGGCTAGATATTGGCTTGATATCCACTCAGTATTCTCTCCCCACATCAGTGCTCAATGTCCATAGTATTAAAACTCCTGGTTATTCATGTAGAATCACTTCATTTTTAACTGTTCTCATCTTTTATTCAGCTGCTACTTATTGAATTTTGTATTCTTATAGATAATCATATCATTTATAATATGCATATCATTTGTAACTATTATGTAATATAATTATTTTAATATGATTATATTATATATTATATATTCATATTCATAAATATATGAAGAAGTTTATTATAAGAAATTGGCTTATGTGATTATGGAGGCTGACAAGCCCAAGATCTGCAGGGTGAGTTGCCAACTGAACAGCAGGAGAGCTCAGATTATAGTTCCCATTAGAGGACCAGCAGGCTCAAGACAAAGAAAGAGCCTGTGTTTCAGTTTGAATGTGAACACAAGATAAAAAGATGTCCCAGTTTGGAAACAATAAGACAGAGGAATTACCTCTTACTCAGGAGAGGGGCCTTTTTGTTTGATTCAGGCTTTTAACTGATTTGATGAGGCCCAACCACATTAGGGAGAGCAATCTGCTTTTCTCAGTCTATTGATTTAAATGCTGATATCACCCAAAAAGCAACCTCACAGAAATACCCAGAATAATGCTAAACCAAATATCTGGACAGTCAATGGCCCAATCAAATTGAACATACAATTAATCATCATAATCATTACTTAGTAGAACATATCACTTATTAATTACATAAAATACATTGTCACTACTAAGGAAACCATGGACTGTCCAGGATATCATAATGTAAAATAACATCACTCTGTTAATGTGATATATTGTGTTTATAGATTTTTATATGTTGAACCATCTTTGCATTCCTGGGATGAGTACCACTTGAGCATGGTAAATAATCTGCTTAATGCGTTGTTGAATTTGATATGCTAGAATTTTGCTGAGAATTTTTACATCTATGTTCATCAGAGATATATGACTCTATTTCATTTTCATGTTTTGTTCTTGTCTGGTTTTGGTAACAAGGTAATGCTGGCTTTATAGAATAAGTTTGGAAGCATGTATTCTCTCTTTTTCAAATTTCTGAAATACTTTGAATAAAATTGGTATTAGTTCTTTAAATATTTGGGAGAATTCACCAGTGATTCTATCTGGTCCTGGGCTTTTCTTTTATGGGAGGTTTTTTATTACTGATTCAATAGCATTACTTGTTATTAATCTGTTTGTATTTTGTGCTTCTTCATGATTCCATGTTGGTAGGTTGTATGTGTTCAGGAACGTATTTCTTTCCTTTAGGTTATCCAATTTGTTGGTGTATAATTGTTCCTGACAGTCACTTAGGACCCTTTGTGTTTCTGAGTTGTAGTGTCTCCTTTTTCACCTCTGGTTGTATTTGACACTTCTCTTCTTTGTTCTTAGTATGGTGAAAATTCTGTCGAACTTTTTCATCTTTTCGAAAAATAACTCATCAACAAAATAATGTTATCATTTTGGGAGAAACAAGTTTGGAGAAAAATATATATTCTTGTGACAAGTGGGAGAATATATTCCTGAACTAAATGAGAAAAAACTTGCTAAATATTGGAGAAAGTGGTGTTTGATAATGGGAAGATATATTCAAAATTAAATCTGAACTCTGGAATATTATTTGCTTTCAAAATATTTACTTTAGAAAATTCTTACTCTATTAATTATGTCTATTTCTTTGTCTATGAGATATCAAACTTCCTGCAAATTCCAATGGCAAAAATATACAATATTAAAATAACAGTATTTTAGTTAGAGCTGTATCATGAGATCACATTTTGATTTAATGCAAAAATAAGATGTTCAACCATGAAATGTTTTCTCCTAATGGCAGTTTTTTTTTTCCTCCTCTCTTTTTCTTTGGGTCCAATGGTAGAGGGGAAACACTAATGTAAGAAAGGAACTGTGAAGAACTAAAGCCCACTTTGTAAAAGCACAGTGACTTTTACTTTGTAGAATAGAACACAGACATAGAATTCCAGAGATGTAAATGACCTACTTAAATCTGGAGGTAATGTGGCTACTGTGGAGTGGTTATGCTGCTTCATCTGGATCACAGTATTGAAGAGCAGCTATTGAGACAGACAGAAGAGGACTCAAAATGAGGCTTTGACATTTAATTGCTACAAAATCTTGAGAAGGTGATTTAAGCTCAGTTTTTCTATCTATAAAATGGAGATAATGACCCATAGCTTTCATAAGTGCCTGAAATAACACGTGCAAATATGGCACTCAATGTTATGCCTAACAGGGGCTCAGTCATTGGCAATTGTTATTGTATGAACTATATGCTGCTTGACTGCAGAAATCATTTCAATATTGTTCATTATTTATATCCATAATCCAGTACATCATATGCATATGGTAAACATTTATTGTTTAATAATTAATGTTGCAGACCTGCAGGAGATTTGAGAAAAGGAAGGAAGAATAACTCTTCATCAGAGTCACACAAGAAAATAAAAACCTTTCAACACAGAAGTCTTATACAAGATTATATAAAGGAGGGTTAGCTGAAGGAGTTATGCTTGACAAAGACTGGGCTACATTTATCTCTGAGCAAAGACTAATTCTATCCACTAGTAATGCATCTGAGATTTTATTTATTTTGGAAACATTTATTGAGCACCTATAATGTGCTGCTGGACCATACCTTGGTGAACATATTTTGATGTCATACATGTGCCACCAAATCTTGCAGGTGTTACTTGAAATTTAATGAATGAGCAGAAGTTGGGTTGATTGTTAAGCACATTTGGAGGAAGAAGGTTGAATTTTGTTCCCTGGAAATCTTTTTAAAACAGGATCTAAATTTGTTTCATTGGAATAATTTAACTCAATTTACTCAAGTTTAGCTAGATAAATTGGATCTACTTTTGCCTGAGTTACCTGAAAATTGAAATTAAAGTTCAATTTTATGGTCTACACTTTCTTCAAGGACTGTTGCCATTATCCAATTCCATTTTCACAATGAAAACCCCGATACTATGTATAATCCCACCTAGAAACAGAATTTCATTCACCTGTGATTTCTCATGCTGCCCTCTGGGGAGGGTTGGCAGACTGCTGGCAAATGCCATTTTACTACAATGCTAGTGCAGCTGAAACCCAGGCTTTAATACTGTTCAGTTTAATTGGGCACAAATTGAAATCCTGCAGTAATTAGATCAAGGCAACACCAATACTTTACTTGCCTTGGGCTCCATAAGTTAATGGGAAATCTGCCAAAATTTCTGACTGGTAAAGTGCAAAACGACCATAAAGCTGCCCAGACCAATGTTTTTCAAAGTAGACTTTTTAAGAACAACTTTAAATGCCTCTTGGGTATCTTGGTTGGGTATAATGGAAATATTTCATGTGGAATAAAGACAATGAATTTAATTGTGGAGAAAGTGTTGCACAGGTGGCTTACCTGTTTAAGTCCCCTGACAAGGTAACAAGTAGATTTAGCACTATCTCAATGGCATTCTGACCAGGCAATAAGGGAAAAGTGGGTTAGGCTTTGGAATAGACTGTAAGGTGTGCCTTTTCCATATGAACAAATAGTGAAGCAAATGTGTTTGTGTAATGAAAGTGATGAGTATTTGGGAAACAGCCCATTAAAGAATGAGGAAGGAGAAAGTTTGGAAAAGATTTTTGGTGGAAACAGACTTTCTAGAGGCTGGTTTAGGGTTAGAAACAGAGAAGAGAGTGTGAACGGTAAGGAATGGGTAAGAGAATGCATGTCAGTCATAGGAGAAACCCAAGATAACTCTTGCAAGTGGGAAGGATAAGCCAGGCTCAGTTTATTTTAAAAAATCCTTTCTTCTTTAGGCATTCACTTGTATACAATATTTACTTAAATTATTTATTAAACTCAGTCATATGTAATAAAAATGTAATATCTGATTTTAGAGTGATTGTATCACTTAGGTAGCACTGGTAATGATGGGTGCATTCTTACAGGCATTTTGTTCATTCAAAGAGATGAGGCTTCTAGCACATAACAGGGGAGGCTGAGGAAAACAGCACTCAAGGAAGTCTGCCAGCAAGGCTGGCCACCACTGCCACCTGCAGGGCATGTGAATGGGTTAACAGCGACAGCTGACTCACTGGCATAGTGAAGAGACTGGAATGTTTTGTTTTTTAAACAATTTTTCTCCCTTTTGTCTAGACATTTCATATTTTTGTCAGGGACTCCCTTCTCATGAGCATCTTAGTTCACCTGCCAACAAGATTTAACAACTCACAATCGTACTCAAATAGATATAATTTAAGAAGAGCAAAACCCCCAACCACATCAGAGACTACAGTTCAACATATGAAAATAATTTTTAATGTGCAAAACAACTTTGTAAAGTTCTGCAGAACATCCTTCTGGATTGCTCCACTGAGCGAGCTGTCCTCAGAAGCAAGTGGATCAGCAGCAGCTCTGGTCACTTCTCCACTAACTAAGCTGCAGTTGTGGAAGCTGACTCAGTGCCTACGGTCCTCATGGAGGGGAAGAAAAGCTGCCTCACAATTTTCATGGTCAGGATAAGAAGTCTTTCTGGAATGTGGCTCCTCAGGGTGTCTGCCACCTGCTTATATCCCTAAAATACTTACATAATGTTCTCTTAGTGACTTTTCCAGATACTATTATATATCCTGGACAATTCTATTGGAGACATGCTTCAAGTTTGTAAAGCAATACATTATTTATATTTTTAATGAGTAGTAATATGAGAGTGTTCTTTCTCAGAGTAAATATAGGTAAGAATTAAATTCTGTACCTTCTTAGCAACTGTAATAGGTAATTTGAGCACCTGACTTTTCAGTGAACCAATTATCAAAGTCTTTTTGTTGCTGTTGTTTAATATAGGTACAAAAGATGCAGGATTCATAGGTGTTATTTTTCTATTTCCTAAATTACTGGCACCAAATAATATTGATCAATAGTCCCTTTTCTGCAAAGTTTTGTTTGTTAATGAAATATCACTTTGAATCAAGTTTCTGTGGTTTATAAGAATGATCAGTTTAACAAGTATGAACAAGGAAAGCTCTAGGCTAAAGATTTTATAAAGAGGAAAAATTTTATCACATATGTATCTGCATTGATCGTTAATTCATTTTCATTTTTAATCCAGTGCAAAAAAAAGTGATTTAAGTAGTTCCAAACTGACTTTTAAAGTTCCAGATGAGAGATTAGATGTGATAAATGTGGCTCAACTTTTTCAATTACATTCTATCTTGAGGAAAAACAAATCTATTTGAAAGAAATCATATCAGGATAAAGTTAATCAAAACTCTATGTACGCAAGACAAAGCATTACATAGTTGTCATGAGAAAATATTAAACTATTTTAAAAATTGCTTTGATTCATTTATTGTTTGATTTTATTTCCTTTTATATTTTGAGACAGGATCTCAATCTGTGAGTGAGTGTACTGGCACCTTCATGGCTCACTGCAGCCTTGACCTCCTGGCCTTAAGGGACCCTCCACCTAACTTCTCCCCACCACTCCCCAGCCCTGCAAGTAGCTGGGAGTACAGGCGCACACCACCATGTCTAGCTAACTAAGAAAAAAAATTGTTGTTGTTGGAGACAGGGTCTCAAACTCCCGGTCTCAAGCTCCAGGCTGGTCTCAAACTCCTGAGCTCAAGCCTCGGCCTCCCAAAGTGCTAGGATTTCAAGAGTGAGCCACTATGCCTGGCCTGCTGTGACTCATTTAATGTGTTTATGTAAGTATTGCTACCCACAAGAATTTATGTTTATGGTTGAATTTAAATATCATGGTTAAGTTGTAAAGAAATTATAGAAAACTGCAAAAAGATATTCAAGGATATTCCTTGCAGCCTCGTTATAATAACAAGAGTAGAAACATACTCAACTTCAATCAACAGGAGATTGATTAAATATTAAATGCATCTATATGACAAAATATCATGTAGTTATAAAGAGGTATCTGGTAAATCGATATTTATTGACAAATTATCTATGTATATTGTTGGGTGGCTATATCTGGGTATATCACCAAAAAAAAAAATTTAAAGTCTAAGGTAAAACAATCGCATTTATGGTAGCACGTGTTTGTAGAGAAGATGGGGCTTGTGAGTAGAGGATGGAGAAGTGTGGGTGAGGAGGCAGAGTAGGTAGAATGAAAATGTAGGTGAGGAGGTGAAATTTTCTATTCCAGAATACTTCGAAACCACTGCGTCTCCCAGGGCAGGAGTACTCTAGGATGCAGAACAGTAAGGATTGTTCCAACTCATTTTGTTTCCTTGGCTCTGGAATTTAAAGATGTGGGTAGTTTCCATTTGAGTTGTGTCATAAAATAGAACATGTTGAGCATTCCTCTTTGTCAGCTAAATGATAAAAATGGCAAGTCTGTTTTCATGAGAAGTATTTTTCTCAAAATATAAAATATCTCTTCAGTGAAGTATTTTTTCGTACAACGCAATTGTATTTCCTAACTCAAAGTGAGTGACTCTAATTAAGAAAGTTACTTTCAGTTATTAGATATCTTCATCTGTATCCATTGGGAGATAACACTCCATGGATTTGTGTTTGTGTTTGTGTTTGTGTGTGTGTGTGTGTGTTTCTGCATGTCTTCCAAGCAGAGACACTGACTGCATTTGTTCTTTTAAATTTTATTTGTATAGTGAACAGTCTTGGAATATGGAGATTGTGCCTCCCTGCAGTCAAAGGACATGTTTATTTACTATTTAGTTCAAGCAGCTTATTCCCAATTATAAAAAGTTTGGGTTTCCTGAGCTTGGAGTTCTTCTCCCATAACACATCCTGCTGCATGAGAATATCAATTGGCCATTTTCACAACTAAGAAATGAGTAAAAATATTGATACCTTATCTACTTCTTTTACTGTAATATTTGTTTTGTCTCTGATACAGGAGTCTTGTGTCATTTTCCAGCATTTATAAAATTGGTAGACTGACTTGTTAGCTTGCAAATAGGGTAAAAATTCAAATCCTCTAGAGTTATTGACTGGACCCTCTCATGTCTTAAAGTTATCTAAATTACAAGTAACTTCATTAGGACCCAACATATCTTTGCAGAAAGAAGGCAGCTTTATTTAATGTTAAACTCCAATAATCCTGAGATTTGCCAATTTCTGACATTTCTTAAAAGAAGCAATTTTGATTAAATTGTTCACAAATTGATTTAAGACACTTATCATAGTATAACTTTCAAAATGCATCAAGAAACTATTGTCCTTTAAAAGTTATTTTGATTACAATGAGAATTTACCAGAACACTTCTCTGACAAATCAATAGGAACACAGATTCTTTGTATTGATGGATTTTCCAAGTTTTATATTACTAGCAATTCAAAACAATGTAAACAGAAAAGAGAACTAGGTCCATATCAGCAGTCAAGTAAGATTTCATTTTATAAGCAATGCAATTATATTAATTTGTTTTTAAGCAAATAATAAATTGTCAGAAGGTATTTTCCAAGGACTATTTTAGACATGAATGGACTTTTGGTCAGTAATCTCATTTTCTTCGTAAGTTTTATATAACATTGAGTAATCATTTTTCCTATGATTATATATAATCCAGTGTAAATACCTCATTCGACTAGTTGCTTGTGTTTGTACCTGATGCCAAGCTAGCACAGAAGCTTGATCATTTTCCATTCAAAGGCTCCGGACCACAGACTTAATACAGAAGGAAGCTATGATAACAGCAATATGGGCTACCCAAGCATAGGGTACAGGAAGGGATGCTAGAAGCAAGAACACCTGAGAAGTCTTTCTGGAAAAAGTAAGACTACCTGGACAGGTCTAGGTAAAGCTTCAACAAGTGTGGTGTGGAGGGAAGTCTACCTGAGTTAAAGACACAGAGTGAAGCTGTAGAGGTTATAATTGCACCAGTCATCAAGGAAATGATGATAAATGTGTAACAGCCAGAGTGCGCAAGGCTCTAGTGATATTTATGGCTGAAAGATGTTTAGTAGAGCTCAGTCCAGAAACAAGTATTTGGGGGAATGTTTGCATTGAGAAAATATTTGAAGCTAAGGGATTAGAACTGATCATCAAGGAAGCGGGTAGAGTAATAAATGAGCTCATGGTTTAATTCTGAATAATGCCCAAGAAAGAAGAGCCCACCCAATGGACAGGGAAGACCTAAATGCTGAAGCAGGTTAGTTACTCATGTGCAGGTAGCCCTGGAAGAATGAGTATTGGAGAGCAATCCAGCCTGTCTTTACAAAATGTGTAACCTCAGGCAAAACATTTGCTGCTTCTTTGCCTCAGTTTCCCCAAGTTTCCAGTGATGAATGAATCCCTGAGAACATCATGATTCCACCCAACTTTAAATCTCTAATTTTATTTTCTCATTAGTTGAGGGTAATCCAAGGCAAGATTATTGATTGGGCAATACATTAAGGAAGTCCTGGAGCATAGAGAGTAGGCATCATAAACCCCAGGCACTCATGTAAAATCTTTTTGTCTCTGGGGTTAATCCAGAGCAATCTTATTTTGACACAGAATCATGGCCTTAGATATGTCCAACAGTTAAGTGTTGGTTGTTCACTTAAAAAGCAATAACCATTGGTACATACTAAAAATATCAAAGTACAATGTACAGTCACAAACTCTGTGTTTTTCAAAATGTTTGAAATTCATTTGCTTCTCTGTGTTATATAATCTCCTAGAATGTGTATTAAAGGCACCATTAGCATTGGTAACAATAGTGTTTCCACTAATAAATAGGAGAATGATGATTGGATGCATGTAAAGCAGTACAATAATTTGGATCCACCCTGAATCTGTTAATTTATGTGTTCTAGAGTTAAGATGGTAGGCTGGAGAATTTCAGGTTTGCTTTGGCAGATGATGCATTTGCTGGAATGGCTTTTAAAAATTCAGAGCTCATATCTATGTGCCAGGCAGGATCTCTCACATTATGAAAACAATGTTTATGCCAAGCTGTCTTATTCCTGGAAGTCAAGCAAACTTAAAATTCAACAATGAAATCTTAATCAAGAGGAAATTATAGCAAAATTAAGGCCAATCTTCTAGGATGACCTAATATTTTTATCCAAATGAATTGTTTTTTGCTCATCCCAGTAGTTCAAGTCCTGGGTTTATACATTTATCTATTAATAGTATCCCTATTAATTAATAATATCCCTATTAATTGGGATATTATCTTTCTCTGAAAAAATGCTATAACTGACAGGAAGCCTTTGCCCTTTAACCATACTACTTTGAGAAGGACACGTGTGCACTGAGGGTAGGCTATGAGCCAAGCAGTGTGGTATATGATTCATAAACATCTGACTGAGTCCTCACAAAACTCTGTAAGGAAGATATTTCTTTTCCCTTTGAGGAAGTTAAGAATAACATTTTTAAGTAAATCAGCAAGCTACCCAGCAGTGAAATTGGAATATCTTCCTCTTTGACTCAAAGGGAATCATTTTCTTTGAGGGAGAAGCATCTGAACACAGCATAAGTAAGCTTCAAGTGACTTTTTTTTCTGATGGCCATATTAAGAGAGATTTTCCTGCTGGCAGTAGTCAACAGCATGACAGGGGAGGGTGCTTTGGATGGGGAGGGAGAGAACCTGATTCAGTTTCTATGAGATGCCCTTCCTAACCTGACCAGGGAGCCTCATGCTCCTCCTAAATGAGAAGTCATCGCCCTTCCAGTAACTACATCTTATGAGTCCCATTTTTTTTCTTTTAAATCTAAATTTACTTAGCAATCTCAAATGCCAACAATTGTCATCCAATAATGATAATTATTAGAGGAAAACCTTTCTTTCATTCTATTTTTATAAACCAAAGATTTTGAAACACCAACCTGAATCAGTTTCAATTAACCTCATTACTGGAAAGTTGTTAATCAGATATTTATAGTTCCAAGGTCAGACAAAAATGAGAATCCAGTACAGCTTCAACTTAATTCTCTCCTTGTTTTTGGCTGAAGTGACCTATGTATGTGTCTCATTGCTTGTGTCATCAAGCTTATCACACTTTTTTTAATCCACAAATTCAGTGGAATTTATATGCATTCAGATTTCTTGGATGCCACAGTGGAATTTCTTTCCAATTTCTGTGGAGATTAGTGATAAGAATTACAAATGTGTAAAATCTCACCAATTTAAATTAGGAATAGTGATGTTTGCCTTCCCCAGTGGTAAAGTTATAACATTTTGGTTGCCAATGTTGAATGAACTTATTTAAAAGGGGAGAAACTCAAGTCTTGGATATGATATTACTAAAGGCAGAGATGATTATTTTTCCATACTTAATCAAAATAACTACTCTCAATGGTCCAAATGGTTTCCTAGTTAGGATTTGAAGCAATTGAGTTCTGGAGAGAATGGCTCTTTAATGAAACAGAAATCATCCTCCAGACTGGCCTCCGAGGGTAACACCAAAACAGCCATACCAGGAGGGATGTTCTTGCCTGAGGTATCCTGTCAAGAAGCTCCTTATACCTGCTTCTGGATTCATGTTACCTTACCCAATATTTCTGATAAATCTCACTACAAAGCCTTTTTAGTAGCCATTGATCTATTCATACATTCCTTCTCTCAAATCCCTCTCATATTCCCCCACCTTTCCAACCACTGACTTCCTTTTCAATCTCACTTTTGCTTGAATTGATATCAGGCTCCCATTTGGCTGAATGGAAACTCTTGAGTGGAGAGCAGACATTTTTGTTCAGTCAAGGTCTAATCCTCTTTATTGATTTGGCTCCTGCTTACTTTCCTGTACCTGTTCTCTCCAGACTGAGAAGCAGTCTAAGAATCTGTGAAATGTTCTGCTTCCTACAAAGATACCCTCTACTACCAAGTAGAGGATTTGGTTACTTAACAACACGTGATTGAGTATTACACTTACAAGAGAGCTATCCATACTTGAAGAATGCATCACCATGGTTTTTTGTGTCAAGCGTACATCTATTAATTACTCAAGGATGTAAAAAATGTAAGAACAACAATTTTATTCAAGTTATGGATTAGATCATTTTGGGCCAGTTATTTTATGTGTTCAGTCTCGTGGTCCAATGAACCATTCAAAAAAGTACATTAACCACTACCTCTTTGACTCTAAGTCTGAGAAGTGCTTTGTCTAGAATTGCTTGAATTCTGAAAAACCAAATTAATAAGGATTAAAGTTTTTTTCTAAATTTTAAAAGTTTTCATTATCCAGTGACTTTAATTTGGCCAGAGTTTAAATGGAGTTTCTTCACTTCAAGCCTGTGTTTATTTCATTACAACCAAATCGCTAATAAAACTTGTTAATGAGACCTATTTATTCTAAAGATGGCTTCTCAGCCACCACATCCTTCACTAACTCCAAGCTATCTCTGTCTCCTGCAAGAGATATCTAAAGTAGGTACAGATCCACCGAACTAGATTTCACAGGTACAGTGTCTAGAAGGCACATTTATTTTCCAAGTGGTATAATCACAAAAATGACTGTGGTAGACGAACTTAGTTGAACAATTGTTCACAGGGGGATCAGGAAGGAGCATTCCAGGAAGGCATTATGGAGGTGAAAAGCAAGGGGCTTTGCATGTGATCAGACACACAGGGCAGCAACGTGGAGGGAGGCATACTATGCGTGCAACTGGAGGAAGAGAAAGCAGTTAAGAGTAGCCATAGAAACATCTCGACAGGCAAATGTGCCAATTGAATTAAATTCTACAATCATAGCATTTTGATGACTGTTGAGTTAAGAAGCCATAGAGATTTTAAGCTAATGAAGATGTTTTCAAGAAAAGAACAGGCAGAATGCTTTAATTTCAGATGCCCACACACAGAAAGCTGCACGAAATATAAGGTTTGTAGGAGGCTTGTTGGCATATGTGTTGCTAAGGCAAGTGCTTCATCTGGAGATATCTATTTAAACTCATTAAAAAAAGAAATCAGCAATATTGTCAGAGCATGTATAAATAAGGCCCGTACTGAGGAGGCTGGATGGAATCATTCCTATGAGAGTAGGAGGTACTCAGTGTTTGAGAGATGAGTCAGTTTCATGAGACACAGTCTTTGCTAGTCATCAGAGTATAAAGAAATCTGCATATCAAGAGGAAAGGTTTCACTGCTAAAGTGCCTAAGAATAAAAGAGGAGGCTCCACAAGGATGAGGCCTCCATCCACCTTCTCCAGGGTGTTCTAGCCCAAGCTGGATTTAGGAAACCAGACTTGGACTCACTTAAGTCATTCCACGGACTCATCCTAGTTGTGCGTGAGGCACAGTATAGCCGAGTGCTTTCAGATTCTTAGGTCATATATTGACTATGAAGTAGAACAAAGTAAAACAGGTGTCTGCACTGTGTCTTGACTGGGATAGTAAATAGTTGTTAGAAAGGGGCATTGATTAGGAAACTGTCACCTTGCTTCTGAGTGATTGCCAGCTTCAGAAAGCTGTGCTTCCCTGCGGCGGGTAGTGTGTGGGCAACACTGACATTATCAGATAAGCCCACTGCCAGAATGCTTTGGCTGGAGCCGCTGTGAGAAAGCTTCTAAGGTGATTACATTCACTGAATAGGCTCTATATAAACATCCGCAGAGTGGAAACAAACACAAAACTGTGTAACATTTGTCAAATTGTGTCCTGTGGAAACTGTTACTTACTCTGGAAAATAAAAGGTTTATTAATGAAATAAATTCAGGAAACAGGACACACTAACATCCCCTCTTTGACATTTATTAACCATCACAGTGAACATAAGTATATTCAAAGCTCAGACATGTGTAGCAAAGAAACCCACTTAACCACGAATTTCCCA
This sequence comes from Aotus nancymaae, assembly GCF_030222135.1. Lineage (NCBI taxonomy): Eukaryota > Metazoa > Chordata > Mammalia > Primates > Aotidae > Aotus > Aotus nancymaae. The sequence continues at coordinate 9,085,688 of NW_026988450.1, read as the reverse complement.
TCTATTTTTTTTTTTTTAGATGCAGTCTCACTCTGTCGCCCAGACTAGAGTACAATGGTGTGAGCTCAGCCCACTTCCGCCTCCCAGGTTCAGGCAATTATCCTGCTTCAGCCTCTCAAGTAGCTGAGATTATACAGGCTCTTGCCACCATGCCCGGCTAATTTCTGTATTTTTGGTAGAGACAGGGGTTTCACCACGTTGGCTAGGCTGGTCTCGAACTGACTGCAAGTGATCCGCCTGCCTCGGCCTCCCAAAGTGTTGGGATTACAGGTGTGAGCCACCACACCCAGCATTATAACTTTTTACTTTTGATAGAATTCTTTAAGACTTGAAGTTTTTATCACGTCACCTTTTACGTATGTAAAAATATATATGTAAGTAAAACAAATTGACTAACGTGTTACTAAAAATACTTCACATTCAGAGCTTTTTTTTTTTTTTTGAGACAGAGTCTCACTCTGTCACCCAGGCTAAAGTGCAGTGGTGCAACCTTGGCTTACTGCAACCTCTGCGTCCCAGGTTCAAGCTATTCTCCTGCCACAGCCTCCTGAGTAGTTGGGATTACAGGTGCCCACCACCGTGCCCAGATAATTTTTTTCGTATTTTTAGTAGAGACGGGGTTTTACCATGTTGGCCAGACTGGTCTTGAACTCCTGACCTCAGGTGATCCACCCACCTCAGCCTCCCAAAGTGCTAGGATTACAGGTGTGAGGATGTGTGTGTGTGTGTGTGTGTGTGTGTTTCAAATTCTTCATTACACCATCCATTCAAGAATGTGTAGTGACTTTACTGTTACTAAGATTTATCATCTCAGCAGAATTTGCTGAAGGCATCCTGCTTCCCACAGGAGTATTGAGACTTAATAGAAGTTGAGCACCCTCGGTGCCCATGAAGTCAAATCACTCAGTAATAATACAGAGTAAATGATATTTTTTATGTGTGAAAATCCTATATGGTTTGGGTTGCAATTGTTGCTTGAATTGATTTCAGGGATGCCTGTCAGAAGCAAATGCAGAACTTCTTCTAAGGAAATCCCTGAAATCTTACCAGCCTGTGAGAATTTGTGTTCTTAGTTATGGGATTCTTGGGCCATAAAGTGAAACTCCAGTCAAAATAAAGATAAGCCCATAAGTATAAATCATTGCCAAGATTTTCTCTGTTACCATCTTAATCCTAGACAAAACTATAAATAATCCCTTTCTTCTCTCTGTGCCTATAGACTTTTTTTTTTTTACACTATTCTATTTGTTCCCAAAGCATATAGGCCTTCGCAGGGGTAAAGACGGGATCAGTTCTAACTCCCACCTCCTTCAGGCTGAGGCCCTGCTGTACATCCCTTTGGTGCCATTAGAACTAAACCCCTTTGGTTCCCAGGGCTGTAGCACTGCCGAAAGTCAGCTCCCATCACTCCCCTGATTTTCACTTTCCTTTTCCATTTGGCCTATGAGAATTCCTTTTACTTTTCTTAATGATGACTTAGAATTTTAAAATCTCTTTCATCCAGCAGGATTTCTAAGTGCCAAAGGAGTGGGATTTTTAAATAAGTAAAAACATCACATGTCTGGAAATCTTCCAGTGACACGTTAAATTATTTCTTTCTGTATCAGTGGGTCAGCAAAATATGACTGTAGAGCTGGGACTGCCTCTATGCATAGAGCATCTTGGAGGAGCTTTTGCTTCTTGATCAGAAATGAGGCATTCCAGGGATTGTAACTGTCTTTTCTCCTAATGACTGTGTCTATACATTGACCTTGCGGTATTAAAGAAAGATGTGTTGAATTCTCTTCGATACTTCTAGAAAATGCCGTGATATAAGCATCAGTGATCATCTTACCAAGCCACTATAAATTAGACTGACCCTATCTTTTGCATTATACAAATGTATTACAAATTAAAATATTTGCTTTTTAATCACTCATCTATTAGCTAAATTTAATTATAACAAAATGTATAATGCTAAAAATATGGAGATCATGTGATGAAATATGAGATAAAGTTGCCTCTATTCGATGACAGGTAGAATGAGACTGAAATGTCTGGAGAATTCTAAATATCTGAGTGTTGATGGAAAAGCTAATCAGAGCCTCCTGAAATAAAAGACCAAGTCAACAGCTTTAGAAACCATTGATTTAGAAAGGAAATCAATATTTTTTTTAAAATTACACAAATAAAAGTGGTATTTCTTTAAATTTGCACTAGACTTTCTTTCTTACTTTAGTTTGAGCAAGAGTGAAAGCCAACTAAACCTAATGAAAAACCATCTCTTTTCACTTAAAAATTTAAATATTTGAATCTTAGCACCTAGAATAAAATGCCATGAGGAGTAGTTTAAACTGCTGTAAAGACTCAGTTTCCAGATGGTTAGAAAAGTTGTCTGCTCATGTCTTGGCTGAGGAAATGGTAGGTACATCCTCTCAACAGTCTCACACTGACTCAGAGATAGGTCCAATGAGATCCAGGCTTATGAAATCCTTCAACACTTGTCTTGATTTTCTGTTTTTAAATCAGAAAGTAATATTCTTTCTCCAACTTTCAATCATTATACTCTTATTAGAGGCTATTTAAATTTGTTACACTGATGTATGCATCCCAATAGAGTGATATTCTTGCATAAATGGGCTATTGTGATGAAGACTGGGTAACAGAACATAAAATGATGTCATTAAAATATAGCATATTGATGTTTTGTCAGCAAGCTTTACCTGGTCGTACTTGAATGAGCCATCTTCTGAATTATTTTTAAAGGTATGAACACATAGCTTAAACTTTGATGACCTCACAAACCCATTCAATATGTGGAAATCAATATAATTAGTATTTGCCCAGCACATTCATGACTAGAGCCAATAACTTTTTCCATAGGCAGCCTGCACATTTTAGCATGGCATCAACAAAGCATTTAACACTAAGCTACCATTAAGTGTCTACTATGGATTAGGCTTTACCTAAAATCCTTATAAAAATCCTTCAAGATTCTTATTATTGCCCACAATTTACAGATGAGAAGATGGAGGTGAGATAGTTCGAGTAATTCACCTATTACAGTACAGCGATTTTCAGAGCCGTGATTTTCTCCAGGGCCATTTTATTCCAAGAAGTTTTTCCACGCTGTTATCCTGCTTGCACATGGCCCTGGGATGAACCAAGGCAATAACTAAATGATACTCATGCTTGGTTTATAGATGAGAAATTTCAGTTGTATCCCTAAGAATGCATCAAAACTAGTGTGATCCTAATTGCCTAATTAAAATCTAATTTTCTCTAGTGAAGATCCTGAGGAAGGAGCACTGGAAGAAGAAGGAATTCTTTGGCTTCATGCTCAGGGAACCTCCCGTTTCTCACAGTATTGTGGATTTGGCTTATCCTAGCTCCCTCTCTCCCCAGTAGAGAGTCAGTTTAGCTCAACAAACATTGAGTGAATAGGAACTTCAAGTACCCTGCACTAATGTTAGGTCTGGAAACAAAAACAAATAAGGCTGATTCTCTGACCCCGAGGAATGTCCAATTTAATCTATTCTACTTTTATTGTCTTTCCTGCTCCAACCAAAGTTGGGAAACACATTACTTACATACACTTCTACTGGAATTTGAGAATTGTAGGTTGCATGTTTCAGGCCTTACTGAAAACAAGTCAAGAATGGACTACTGGTCTGGTCCACAGTCCCTAGGTGGGATGGCCATAGGGTGAGTACTTCTCCCACTGTGCAAATATTTTCCATCATTGCTGTGTTGATCAGGGGAATCAGGGCTGCCCTTTGCTGCCAGAAGCAGAGGGCTTGCTCCTTGTCCTTGAATGTCTCCCATTGTCAAAGTTACTTTAGTTTCTACTACATTTAGATTTTTAATTTGTTGGTCGTCCATTTTAATAAACTGCATACTTATTACTGGCAGTGCCAATGTGAGGTTAATTTTTTAAAAATATCCCTATTTCATTCTATAAGGAAGCATATAAGCACTCTTATAGCACCTTTCCAAGGTTTTCTTCATTTATGGTGGTGTTCCCCATGCTCAAAAAATAAAAACCGTAACTTCCATACATTGTTTTTATTATTCTTGTTTTGGAAATTACAGTTTACAAAGAATTGAATCATAATGAGAAACTTTATCTTATTTCTTAAGAAACATGAAAATTAAAACTGAAAATGAATTGACACTGTAGAAACTCGAATTTACTGACTCTGATAGGAACCTGAGCAGCTCCATCTCTTTTGAATACCTACCCTAAATGGACATGTGGGTCCTGAACAATGGACTTACATCATCTAGGGTCATCTTCGCCTCATCATTGCTTCAATGAGGGGAAGGATAAGAGGTTAGCTGACATGCCCACTGTCACGCAGCTTTGTAGGTGACAGAGCTGGAATGTGAACCCAGGGCTCTGACATCAAGGTACCCCTTGTAACACTGTGATACATCCACTCTTCCAATACAAATAATTCCAATTATTCACAGTATTCCAATACGAGTAATTCTAACTTCTGTCCAAATACTCTATGAAGCAACTGAAACCCAAAGAAAAGGATCACATGCCTGTATTTTAAGTCACTAGTCTTCAAAATTATATATTCTATACTCCCTAAAATAAGTTTGAAAAATTATACCTTACTGCATATTTTTAGGTTGGCATCTAAAATTCTTCATCATAAATTTAAATATGATGGTACAATTTCTTGAGTATTATAAATATTGATGATTTTAAATGAAATTTTCAGATTACCACTTAAATGCATGCACTTGATTTGATTCCTATGATAATTAGATACCCATCATCCATTTAAAATATACATGACTAAGTTATTGAGTGGTTGGATTGTAACTTTTTTTCTTTGACCTTTTATTACCATTCTGTGTATCCCACAGAATTCTACCTTCATGAGATATCTGCTTGAAGGTCTTTTTTTGTTTTTAATTCTTATGGAAACATAATAAGCGTATATATTTATGGGGCATATGAGGTATTTTGATACAGGCATAGTATAATAATCACATCAGGGTAAATAGGGTGCCTATCAACTTCTTTGTGTTATAAGTATTCCAGTTACACTCATTTTTGAATGTACAATAAATTTTTTATTGACTGTAGTCACCCCATTGTGCTCTCAAGTACAAATGAATGAGAACATACGACGTTTGTCTTTTTGTGTCTGGCTTATTTAACTTAACATAATGGCCAGTTCCATTCATGTTCTTGCAAATGACAGAATCTTATTCTTTTTTATGGCTAAATAGCACTCCATTGTGCATCAGTACCAAATTTTCTTTATCTGTTCATTTGTTGGACACTTAGGTTGTTTCCAAATCTTGGTTATTGTGAACAGTGCTGCAATTAACATGGGAGTGGAGAAATCTCTTCAGTATTCTGATTTCCTTTCTTTTGGTTATATACCTAAGCAGAGGATTGCTGGATCATATAGTAGTTCTACGTGCAGTATTTTTTAGAAACCTCCAAACTCTTGATAGCCACTGTACTAATTTACATTGCTGCCTACAGTGTATGAGGATTCCTTTTCCTCCCACGTCCTCACCAGAGTTTGTTATTGCCTGTCTTCTGAATAAAAGCCATTTTAACTGGAGTAATAGCTCATGGTAGTTTCAATTTGCATTTCTCTAATAATCAGTGATGTTGAGCAGCAAACATATGCCTGTTTGCCATTTTTATTTCTTTTGAGAAGTATCTATTCAGATATTTTGCCTACTTTCTAAACAGATCATTATTCTTATTGAGTTAATTGAGTTCTTTATATATTCTGGTTATTAATCCCTTCTCATATGAATAGCTCGAAAAAAAATTCATTCTGTGGGTTGCCTCTTCACTTTGTTGATTGCTTCCTTTACTGTGCAGAAGCTTTTTAACTTGATGTGATCCCATTTGTTGATTTTTGCTTTGGTTGCCTGTGTCTGTAGGGTTATTACTCAAGAAATCTTTGCTCAAACCAGTGACTTGGAGAGTTTTCCCAATGTTTTATTTAATAGTATTTTCATAGTTTGAAACATGGATTTCAGTCTTTAATCCATTTTTATTTGATTTTTTTATATGGTGAGAGATAGATGTCTAGTTTAATTCTTCTGCCTAAGGATATCCAGTTTGCCTCGCACCATTTATTGAAGAGACTGTCTTTCCCTCAATGTGTGTTATTCACACCTTGGTCAGAAATGAGTTTATCAAAGATAAATGGTTTCATTTCTGAGTTCTCTATTCTGTTCCATTGGTCTATGTGTCTGATTTTATTCCAGTACCATGCTGTTTTGCTAACTATAGCTCTGTAGCATAATTTGAAGTCAGATAATGTGATTCCTACAGTATTTTTCTTTTTGCTCAGGATAGCTTTAGCTATTCTGGGTCTTTTGTGGTTGCATATAAATTTCAGGATTATTGTTTTTATTTCTGAATAGTATCATTGGTATTTTGATAGGAATTTAACTGAATCTGTAGAATGCACTGGATAGTATGGACATTTTAACAGCATTGATTCTTCCAATTCATAAACATGGAATACCTTTCCGTTTTTGTGTCCTCTTCCATTTCTTGCATCAATGTTTTATGGTTTTCATTGTAAAGATCTTCCACTTCTTTGGTTAATCTTATTCCTAGGTGCATTATTTTACTTGTAGCTATTGTAAATGTATTACTTTGACTTCTTTTTCAGATTATTGTTGGCATATAGAAATGCTACTGATTTTTGTATATTGATTCTGTATCCTGAATCTTTGCTGAATTTATCAATTCTAATATTTTCTTGCTAAAGTCTTTAGATTTTTCCAATTGTAAGATCATATCATCTGCAAATAAGGTTAATTTTACTTCTTTCTTTCGAATTTGGATGCCCTTAATTTCATTTTCTTATGTCTGCTCTAGCTAGAATTTCTAGTACTATATTGAGTAACAGTGATTAAAGTGGACATCTTTGTCTTATTTCATATGTTAGAAGAAAGGCTTTCAATTTTTCCCCATTCAGTATACTAGCGGTGTGTCTATTGTATATGACTTTTATTGTGTTAAAATATGTCCCTTCTATACCCAATTGAGATATGTTTCTCCTATGCCTAGTTTGAGGATTTCTATCATAAAGGGATGTTGAGTTTCATCAAATGCATTTTAAGCATCAATTGAAATGATTAGTTTTTGTCTTTCATTTTGTTGATATATCACATTGATTGATTTGCATATGTTGAGTCAACGTTGCATCCCTGGGATAAATCTCACTTGGTCATATTGAATTATCTTTTTAATATCGCTCTGAATTCAGTTTGCTAGTATTTTGCTGAGGATTTTTGCATCAATGTTCATCAGGGATATTGCCCTGTAGTTTTTTTTTTAATGTATCTTTTCCTGGGTCTTTGTCTGGTTTTGGTATAAGGGTAATACTGGTCTCATAAAATGAGTTTAGAAGTATTCCCTCATCCTCCATTTTTTGGAATAGTTTGAGTAGGACAAATATTAGTTCTTCTTTAAATGTTCAGTCAAATTCAGCAAGGAAGCCATCAGGTAATGGGCTTTTCTTGGCTAGGAGATTTTTATTATGGTTTTGATGTCATACTCTATATTGGTCTGTTCAGGTTTGATTTCTTCATGGTTCAATTTTGGTAGGTTGCTATGTGTCTAAAAATGTATCTATTTTAGATTTTCCAATTTATTGACATATGCATTCTCATAGTAGCCACTAATAATCCTCTGAATTTCTGAGGTATCACTTGTAATGTCCTGTTGATTTTTTCGACTTGGGTCTTCTTTTTTTCTTAGTAAGTCATAAGGTTCGTTGATATTATTTATCTTTTCAACAAACCAACTTTTGTTTCATTGACATTTAGTATCAATTTCTTCATTTCAATTTCATTTATTTCTACTGTGATCTTTATTATTGCTTCTACTAACTTTGGATTTGGTTTGCTCTTGCTTTTCTAGTTCTTTAAGATGCATCATTAGGTTCTTAATATGATTTCATTTTCTTGAATTTTTTGACTTTTGTGGCCAAACATATAGTCTATCCTTAAGAATAATCCCTGAGCTGATCACAGGAATGTATATTCTGTAGCCATCAGATAAAATGTTCCAGAAATATTTATTAGGTCCATTTGTTCTACAGAGCAGATTAAATTTGATGTTTCTTTGATTTTCTGTCTTGATGATTTGTCCAATGCTAAAAGCGGGATGTTAAAGTCTCCGGCTTTTGTCATTTTGGGTTCTGTCTTTCTCTGGAGCTTTAATAATATTTGCTTTATATATCTTAGTGCTGCAATGTCAGGTACATATATATTTAAAATTGTTACATCCTCCTGCTAAATTGGCTCCATCATTATACAGTGACCTTCTTTGTCTCTTTTTATAGTTTTTGACTTGAAATCTATTTTGTCTGATATATATATAGCTATTCCTGCTCTTTTTTTGGTTTACATTTGCATTGAATATGTTTTTATCCCTTTATTTTCATTCTATGTGTGTCTTTATAAATCAAATGTGTAGGGAACAGAACATTAGGCCTTGTTTTTTCTCCATTGAGCCATTCTATCTTTTGATTGGACAGCTTAGTCCATTTACAGTCAATGTTATTATTGAAAAGTAAGGAGTTACTCCTACCATTTGTTATTTCTTTTCTGTTTGTTTTGCAGTATTCTTTTCCTTCCTTCTTTCCTTGTCTTACTGTTTGTGAAGGTAATTTCCTCTGGATACGTTTTAATTTCTTTTTTATATTTTGTGTATCTGCTATAGGTGTTTTGATTTGAAGTTACCATGAGGCTTGCAAATTACATCTTACACTTATTTTAAACTTATGACAATACTAATTACAAAAACAAGCTAAGAGAAAATTAAAACTTTAACTTTACTGCTAAATTTTGTTTCTATTTGTATCTGATTTTACTATGTCTCAAAAAGTTATTGTAGCTGTTATTTGATAGGTTCATCACTTTTTCTACTCAAGATATGAGTAGTTTACACATCATTAATACAGTATTATAATATTCTGTGACTTTAGTGTGTTTGTATTTACTGTTACAAGTGAGTATTATACCTTCAGATGATTTCTTATTGCTTGTTAATGTCCTTTTGTTTCAAAATGAAGAACTTCCTTTAGCATTTCTTCTTGCAGGACAGTTTTGTTACTGAGGAAATCCCTCAGCTTTTGTTTATCTGAGAAAGTCTATTTCTCCATCATGTTTTAAGGATATTTTTACTGAATATGCTCTTCTAGGGTAAAAGTGGATTTTCATTTTGTTTTATTTTCCCTCAGCTCTTTGAATATGTCATGCTACTCTTTCTGGCCGGTAAGATTTCCACTGAAAAGTCTGCTGTCAAATGTATTGGAGTTCCTTTGTATGTTATTTGTTTCTTCTGTCTTGCTTTTAGGATCCATTCTTTATCCTGACCTTTGGGAGTTTATTAAATGCCTTGATGCAATCTAATTTGGGTTCAATCTGCTTGGCGTTCTATAACCTTCTTGTTCTTGAATATTGGTATCTTTCTGTAAGTTTGGGAAGTTCTCTGTTATATCCCTTTGAATAACTTTTCTACCCTGATTTCTGTCTCAACCTCCACTTTAAGGCCAGTAACTCTTAGATTTGTTTTTGAAGCTATTTTCAAGATTTTGTACCTGTGTTTCAATTGTTTCATTCTTTCTTATTTTGTCTTCTCTGTCTGTGTGTTTCCAAATAGCCTTCCTTCAAGCTCACAATTTATTCTTCTGCTTGATTTGGCTGTTAAGAGACTCTGATGCATTCTTCAGTATGTCAACTGAATTTTTCAGTTCCAGAATTTCTGATGAAATTTCAAAAATTAATAACTTTGTTAAATTTATCTGATAGAATTCTGAGTTCCTTCTCTGTATTATCTTGTATTTTGTTTAACTTCCTCAAAACAGCTATTTTGAATTCTCTTTCTTAAAGGTCACACATCTCTGTCACTCTGGGATTGGTCACTGCTGCCTTATGTGTTTGGTGAGGTCATGTTTTTCTGGATAGTCTTGATGCTTATGGATGTATGTCAATGTCTGGGCATTGATTAGGTATCTATTATAGTCTTTGCAGTCTGGGCTTCTTTGTAACTGCCCTTTATGAAAAGGCTTTCCAAAAGTATTTGAAGTATTTCAAGTATTGCCAAGTATTTGAAGAAAATTAAGCGCTGTGATCTAAAGCTTTGGTCATTGCAGCTGTATCTGCATTAGAGGGCACCTCAAGGGTCTTACAGACTCAGAGGTACCAGCTTGGGGGTCTTGGATAAGATCTGGAAGAATTCTCTGGATTATCCAGGCAGAGACTCTTGTCCTCTTTTATTACTTCTGCACAACTCTGCCAAAAAAATAAAATAAAAATTAACAAAGTCCATTTCTCCATATAGAACTACCTGGAGCAGAGGGATGGAAGACACAAGCACCCCTGTGGTCTCCACCACTGGGACTATCCTGGGCCAGACTCAAAGCCAGCATAGTACTGGGACTTGCCCAAGGCCTGTGGTGACTACTGCCTGGCTACCACCAATGTTCACTCAATGCTCAAGGGCTCAGCATGTGGTGAATCCAGCCAGGGTTGTGTTCTTTCCTTCAGAGTAGCAAGCTCCCTACATGGCCCAGGGTGGGTCCAGAGATGCTATCCCTGTAGCCACAGCATGGAGACAGGGAACTTAGGTATCTACTTAGTGCTCTATTCTACGGTGGCTGAGCTGGCACCCAAGACACAAGACAAAGTCTTTTCCATGCTTCCCTCTTCTTTCCCAGACCTGCCGTGAGTACTGCCTGGACACCACCAATGTTCATGCAAGGCCTATGGGCTCTTCAGTCAGCTTGTAGTGAATGCTACCAGGCCTGGGACTCTCCTTTCAGGGCAGCAGACTCTCCTATGGCCCAGGGCAGGTACAATATGTCATCCAAGAACCAAGGCCTGGAATCGGAGACCCTAGGAGCCTGCTTGGTGCTCTATTCCGTTGTGGCTGAGCTAGCACCCGAGCTGCAAGACAAAGTCCCCTTTGCTCTTCCCTGTCTTTTCCTCAAGCATAAGGAGTCTCTCCCATGGCTACTGCAGCTAGGAATGTGTTGGGTCACACCTGAAGCCAGCATGGCCCTGGGTCTTACTCAATGCCCATAGCGAGTACTGCCTGGGTACTGATGATATTTATTCAAGGCCCAAGGGCGCTTTAGTCAGCAGGTGATGAATCTCACCAGGACTGGGTCCTTCCCTTCAAGCTAGTGAGTTCTCTTCTGGCCCAGGGTGTGTCTAGAAGTGTAATCCAGGAGGTAGGACCTGGAATGAGGGCCTCAGGACTCTGCCTGGTGCCCTATCCTACTGTGGCTGAGCTGGCTTCCAATTTTCAAGACAGAGTCCTCTTTGCTCTCCCCTCTCCTCTCCCCAAAGCAGAAGGAAGTAGTCATTCCCAAAGCTGTGTGCGGTGCTGGCTGGAGTTAGGAGCAGGGTGATGTAAGCATTCCCTTGGCTGCCCCAGCGTGTGTCTCACTAGATTGTGTGTCCCCCATGTCCACTGGTTCCGCCCTACCACAGCACCAGAACTTCCCCAGGAATTGTAGTTTTTGTGCCCTAGACTGCCTTTCAAGTCTATTTAGAACCCCAGTGCACTATAGCCCATGGTGGTAGGGCTTGTTGGAACTTAGGTTATGACCACTGGGATAGACAATTCCCGTCTAGCTAGAGCTGGTCTAAATGCTCCCTCCATGGGTGCTGGCTGAATTCTGTCCCATCACAGGGAAGCACTGAGTTCCAATGAAGAGTCCTGTAGTCACTCCACTGTCTCCTCCAAGCACACAGATTATCTCTTTATGCCATGGGGCCACTGCCAGATGATGGAAGAGAGGTATCACTGGCAATGCAAGACTGTCTTTTCTACCCTTTTCAGTGTTTCTTTCACTGATAAGAAGTTAAAACCAGGTGTTCCGATTATTCAACTAATTTTTGGTCCTCAATAAGGTGATTTCTCGCATGGATAATTGTTCAATTTGGTGTTCTTACAGGGGGAACAATGCTGGAGGGTTCTATTTGACCATTTTGCTCTGCCTCCTTTGCAGTTTTTGGTCACCGTGTCATTCTTATCTGTTTAAATACACACACACACACACACACACACACACACGCAATTTTTTCCTGTGACCATACATAATGAAAAATTAAATTTATTCCATATTAACATTGCCATTATTTTATTAGCGGTAATAGAGTGATTTTAGTATATAATAGTAGCAATTCATGCTTTTTAAAACTAGTTTATATATCTGGATAAAAATTATTTATTGGTATACCAAGACATGCTTCAGAATCAATTCTAAAATATTTTTTTAAAAAATCTTACACATTGGTCCCAAGCTATTTTGCTTAAATACATATGTGGAGAAATGTATGGAATGTTATTACAGTGTCACTTTGTGAACTGGGTTATATGCCAAATAAATCCTATGGTAATCACCAATTATTTTAATGATTGTATATGACTCAATTAATTTTTCCTTTCATTTACTGAAGGGAAAGAAATGGAATCCATGTCATACTAAAAGGATTTGTTACTAGTCATTAGTATTTCACTTCCTGAGCCTTGCCTCTGTACCAAAAGGGCTACACTAATTCCTATCAAATGATCACTAATTATGCCTCTTTTTGACTTAGAGGCACCTGTTTAAACTGACTTTTTTTCCAAAAATAGTTGGAAAATAAAAAATATTAACCCCTGTCTTAGTCGCTCAAGCTGTCAAGAATTATCAGACTGTGTGGCTTAACCAACGGACATTTATTTTTCACTGTACTAGAGGCTGGAAGCCCGAAATCGAGGGGCCAAAGACTTGGTTCCTGGCAGTGTCTCTTTTCCTTGCTTGCAGACAGCCAACTTTTTATTTATTTATTTATTATTTTTTATTGTATTTTAGGTTTGGGGGTACATGTGAAGAACATGTAAGATTGTTGCATAGGTACACACATGGCAGTGTGGTTTGCTGCCTTCCTCCCCATCACCTATATCTGGCATTTCTCCCCATGTTATCCCTCCCCAACTCCCCAGCCCCCCACTGTCCCTCCCCTATTTCCCCCCAACAGACCCCAGTGTGTTATGCTCCCCTCCCTGTGTCCATGTGTTCTCATTGTTCAACACCCACCTATGAGTGAGAACATGCGGTGTTTGATTTTCTGTTCTTGTGTCAGTTTGCTGAGAATTATGGTTTCCAGGTTCATCCATGTCCCTACAAAGGACACAAACTCATCGTTTTTGGTGGCTGCATAGTATTCCATGGTGTATATGTGCCACATTTTCCCTGTCCAGTCTATCATCAATGGGCATTTGGGCTGGTTCCAAGTCTTTGCTATTGTAAACAGTGCTGCAATGAACATTTGTGTGCATGTGTCCTTATAGTAGAATGATTTATAATCCTTTGGATATATACCCAGTAATGGGATTGCTGGGTCAAATGGAATTTCTATTTCTAGGTCCTTGAGGAATCATCACACTGTCTTCCACAATGGTTGAACTAATTTACACTCCCACCAACAGTGTGAAAGTCCAACTTTTTAAATGTGTCCTTATATGGTGGAAAGAGAAAGAAATCTCTCTCTTTCCCTTCTTTTAAGCCACTTATCTCAGATCTCATCTGACCCTTATCGCCCCCCTAGGCCTCATCTGTCTCCAAACACCATCACATTGGTGGGCAGGGCTTCAACATACAAATTTGAGGAATGCCACAAACCTTCAGTCCATAACAACCCCAATATATAAAATATTTTTATTTAAAGATACAGAAACATTGTTGCTCCAGTTTATTCAGTTAAAAAAGGTCCACCTATCTAGAAAACCTGATTTGTCAAACAAATCAGATGAATCCTACTTACTTTCTCTCAAAGACCCTAACTCATTTTAAATATGTTGATATGTATTTTTGTGACAATTAAATCACCTCAAAATTTGAATTCCAAGATAAACAGATGATCAATAGATATAAAGAAAACTGGATCCCAGAGCTTTGCAAGGAGTTTGCCTCCTAGACCTGAGAGCTTGTGGGACCTTCAGTGCTGCCCACACACATCTCTTTGCTTCTCCTCACAGCCTCTCCATTACAGCCATGTGGTCTCTATCAAAGAGGTGATGTTATTAAATAAGACTGTCATCACTCTCATTATTCTTTTATATACTTATCTGAAATTAGAACATTCCAAAAAGAGTTAAAATGACACATTTTAAAAGTTAAGCTTTCCTTTCTTCGGAAATATGTATTTTAGAAAAAGTTATCATTAGAGTTATTTAATTGAAGTTTCTATGGAGCTAGTGTTCTGGGTTGTTCCTTTGTACCCAGAGGATTTTATGCTTCAGGGACAGTGTACCATGTTAAGTCCAGGGTGACAAGTGTGACTTTCTTTTGTAAGTGAGCAAGGGGGAACTGTGCAAGAGAAGGTGAAAAGGTGAGTAGCCTTTTACCTTGACCATAGGCAGATGCAATTTAGGAAGAAATACCTGTAGAACTTGAAGATACGAAAATTGGTTCTTTGCCCACAAAACATGTAAAAGTATATGTGTCCCTCCAAGGGCAAATGTAAACCAGTTGATAATTGCCTATAGTACAAGGTAAAAAAAAAAAAAAAATTTAATGCGATTTACCAGAAGCGAACATTTGTAGAATATTGAGATGAATTTTAGAACGTTTGAAATTGACAAAAGGCCTTGCAATTTCATGACATCCTGGAATGGCTTATATTAGACTGTGAAAGATTTCCCACAACAGCCCTATATACATCAGTGCCTGTGCTTACTAGAAATTAAGATGCAGACATCACAAGCTATAGTGCTCTAAGATAAACCGTTCTTTAGACTTGTTTTAAATTCATTTAAATATCATGGAAACAAATAACAAATTTGTTAAAATCAATCACATAACTGAAGCTTTCTTTTTGAGGATACTGTAGTAAGGAACAAATTGTTAGTGATGTGTAAGTAATTCAACCTATCTCTGTCCCTTTGTGCAAATTTATCAAATTCCTCTCTGATAAATATAGCTAGAGGTCTCCTGGAGATCCTCATCAGCATAAAGTAATGAAAAAAAAAAAGTTGAGTTATTAAACTGTTCTCAATTCCCTAACATCTCTTGTCTAATCTATGAGGATGGATTTAAAAATATGCTTTGTGGAGATTTATACAAATGAAGTCACATTTGCATAGTATTACTGGCCTCTTCTGTCTCTCCATATGATAAGGAATGCTTTAAAAATTCATTTCTTCCCAATTGACGTATTCATACCAATAGGTGCCAAAGTGCTTTCTTTACTGAATTAACATTAAACATGCTTGGGAAAAGAGTTACACACCAAAAAATAATTCTGCTCCTTACAGTGAAATTACATTAAAATTATGCACAAACACGTCAAATAGAATGTGGAACACGCTATACTATTTCAAGGATACAGACTTTGACAGCTCAATTTATTTAGCAGCTATTTATTGTGCACTTATTCTAAGACACTTTTGTACATGCCACATGTATTCGAATTCAGAAGGGCTTTTGAGACAATCTTCTGCCAAAGAAGATTCCTCCTAATATACCTAAGAGACAAATACACAGTCTTCATACTGTGGATGTGGAGCCTGCTCGGCCTCGCAAGGCAGTCTGCTCAGCTGTAGCATTTTCTGAATGATTTGTTATCTATGATTCCCCCCATAACAATGTGTTTAGAATTGATGCTTTCTTCCACACGTGATCCCACTGGCAAAAAAATATGGCAAGGTAATTAGTACATGAAAAATTTTTAAATGACGTTTTCTCTCTGTATCTCCTATTTCTTTCCCAACATATGTAATTTACGTTTTGTTCCTACAACTTGCCTGAAATTGTAAAGTCAACTGCAATTTCCTGACTACCACGCATTTGTAGTCATATTTCTGACAACTCTGTACAAGTACCTTTCCTTAAATTTCAACTTTATCATAATAGTCCATGCACTACCTATTTTAATCCAATAACCTATCACCACTATACAAATAAGGGCCAGAGCTTTAAAAAAAATTTAAGTCTATAGTTATCAAAAGATGATAAATAACCCAGTTTAAAAGTGGGTAAGCGATCTGAATAGACATTTCTCCAAAAAACGTATACAAATTGTCAATAAACACATGAAAAGATGTTCACCTCATTAGTTATCAGGGAAATCCAAATCAAAACTACAATACAATAACCACTCCCTAGTCCCCACTAGGATGGACTAACAAGGATTTCCAAGGATGTGGAGAAATTTACTGTTGGTGGGAATGTGAATAAATTAAACAAACATTTAATGTTGGGAGGAGGGAATCCTCATTTATTGTTGGTGGGAATGTAAAATGGTTCAGTCACTTCGGAAACAGTTTTGCAATTTTTCAGAAGTTTAAACATTGAGTTACCATATGACACAGCAGTTTCACTTCTAGGTACATTTTTGCCTGTAGTGATAGAAATTGCTGTCCGGGACTGACCTTATGTATACGTGGAACAAATGTGGGCCTGCCTACATGGTGTAACTTCAGAGAGGTCCAATCTAAAGGTAGTCCTGAAATCCTCATAAAGTGAAACTCCTTTAGAAGCCCTGCCCCTGAAATTCCCATTCTGCTTTTTGGATCTGAACTTTCTCTGTTAATAGTTCAAGTTGCCTGAAAAGTTATACACAAAGCTTTCCATCTCACCTCTAGTTCATTCCTTGGATTAGTGGTCACAGTTCAACATGTGAATCTTTTGTTCCACATAAGTGAATAGACAGGCACATTTTGATTAGAGCTGAGGACATTTGAAAAGCCTGGGACTCAAAATGATGCTGAGGCCGAGGTAAACTACTAAACATAATGCATTAAGAGTCAGGAGATGAAAGAGCATTTTGTCAAGAAGAATGGAGGACCAAGGGAGGGCTGCTGTGATAGAGAGGGTCCTGGGAATTGTAGGTCACTGACCTTATAAGTACATAAGGAGATGGCCTTCCATTATGGTTTGAGCCCTCCTGGCTCTCATGTTCTTACCCTATTGAGGGTGGTTTTGCAACTGGCATCTCCACACCATCATCTACATCCTTTCAAGAACAAGGCTAGTGAACAGTCTGGCTTATGACTGGCTACTGTAGAACAGACCAACTCCAACTAACTTTCATAGCCGCAGAATCCATTCTTAAACCTTGTAATCCAGTAGCTGCTCATCCAACTGACCACATCAGAGCCCGTATATGGCTGGTACAAAGCCAAAAAGCACACAAGATGAGCTGACAAGAAACCAGGATGTTGGCCCACATATAACCTTGATGGGCTCTTGATGCTTTGCTTCTGTGCTCTTTATTTTTATTAGATTTTTGTGGAACTGCAGTCATGGGAAATTCAGAATGTATTTGTTTCAGGAAGTTGCTTATCATTTTGTATATTGTAATTTAGAAACAGAAGGAGTTACCATTTTTCAGGAAGAAAGAAATTAAGTGTCAAAAGATGGTTGTTTTCTCCACATGCAATAATGCTTTCTTTTCCTCATCTTCGTTCAGGAAATATAACCTATTATGATTTGAGCACAATATAATTCACATCAGTTTCCATTCTCACAACTGACTTCAAGAAAATACCTTCAATTATTTCTAGAAAACATTTAGCTCTGAAAGGAAATGTTGATAATCTATTCTTTCAGCAGCTAGTAGCTCTTGAATGGCCTCCATCACCAGCGGATATGGTAGGTTTAAATCAGCAACATAAGCCTGTCTCATCCGACGTACTGTCGAATATAAAATCTATGGCAGAGGAGCACCATGGCAGTCCCAGAAAGACGTTTATTCCAGGGCTACAGGCTCATAATAAACTGTCAAAAAGTCTTTTCACATTATATCCACAGGCATTCTAGCATTTTGAGCACCCTCAGATTCTCCTGGGAAGATTTTTAAAATACATTCCAGGGTTCTAGCCTAGCAGAATTTTATTATTTTTCTTTTTAGTTGACATGCAATGATTATACATACTTCTGGGACACAGTGATGTTTTGATATGTGTATATAATGTGTAATGATCAAGTCAGGGTAATTAGCATATCCATCACCTTAAACATTTGTCATTTCTTTATGTTGTAAACATTCAAAATCTTCCTTCTAGCTTTTTGAGGATATACAATAAATTATAGTCAACCATATTCACCCTACGTTGCTGCAGGCTGCAGAAAACCAGGACTCATTCTTCCTATTGATAACTGAAATTCTGTGACCATTAACCAACCCCTCTCCATCCTTCCCCTGCTCCCAGGCTCTAGTAACTACAATTCTACCCTCTACTTCCATAAGCTCCTTTTTTTTTTTTAGCTCCCACATATGAATGAGAACATACAATATTTGTCTTTTTGTACCTGATGTATTTTACTTATTCATGTGGCCATAGACGAAAGAATTTTTTATTTTTTATTTTTTTTACATAGCTAAGTCATATTTCCTGTATACACACACACACACACATTTTCTTTATCCATTAGTCTGTTGATGGACATTTATGCTGACTCTGTATCTTAGGCATTTGTGAAAAGTCTTAGCAGAATTTCTAAAATAAAGATTTCTCAGTGGCATAACCACGTTTCCAAGCCAATGGAGTGACTGGAAAATAGTCTATGAAGGTGGTGGAATTTGAGCTAACTTTTAAATGATGGGAAGGTTTTTAATATGGAAATGAGAGAGAAACATTATGGGTAGAAAGGATGACAAGACCCAAACCACAGAGACGAATAAATGTGGAACACAGGAGACAGCAATATCGCTGCCTGCTAGATAGGAAGGTCGCCAGGTCAAAACATAAGGTTGATGTTGGAAATCTGCCTGAATGAGAGACTTAGGAATTGGTGTTAGGCTACTGTAAAGTATCGTGTTTTAGATCAGTAAGAGGCTTAGAGAATTTCATCTGTCACCCTAGAATGATTGTATTGAAGGGAGAACCCTTATGTAGGAGACTATTGTGATAAGCCTGGAGCTAGTGTCAGTTTGAAGACCATTGTCTAGGGTCATGGTTATGGGGAGGGCGAACAAGGGTTTACCACTAATAGATATATTCTAGTCTCTTACTGCAAAGTTCAGGTCATTAATTTGTCTGTGGAAAAGTAAGTGTAGCTGTGTGGATGATGCAAGGAGCTAGAGACTCCATCTGGGCCAGTGCTGCCCCAGGAAAGCCCAGACTCCGGCCTCCTCAGCTCAGAGGTCACCTCCCCATAGAAATGAAGCCCCTTGCTGGGCATGGTGGCTCACGCCTGTAATCCCAGCACTTTGGGAGGCCGAGGTGGGTGGATCACGAGGTCAAGAGATCGAGACCATCCTGGTCAACATGGTGAAACCCCGTCTCTACTAAAAAGTACAAAAATTAGCTGGGCATGGTGGCGCACGCCTGTAATCCCAGCTACTCAGGAGGCTGAGGCAGGAGAATTGCTTGAACCCAGGAGGCGGAGGTTGTGGTGAGCCGAGATCGCACCATTGCACTCCAGCCTGGGTAACAAGAGCAAAACTCCGTCTCAAAAAAAAAAAAAAGAAAAGAAAAGAAAAGAAAAGAAAAAGAAAAGAAATGCAGCCTCTCATCAAAGAACCTGGGAGTTCCACCTCCCTCCAATTCACACCCATGTGGTTTTACCTTAGTGTTAAATCGCCATGCTGGTACTTTCATGTCATAGGGTTTATTTGCTCATTTGTATTTCCCTCCAAAAGAACGTAAGATCCAAGATAATTAAAGGTCTTTATTGTCTTGTCCAAGGCTTCATTTCAGGGCCTACATCAAAGCCTGGTGCATAATGCATGTTCCATAAATGTGGTTAAACAGAAAAGTTTTATAATCTATTTTTCCACAACTTTTAAGCATTTCTCATCTTTGTATTCTTGCCCATACAATGCTAAGAGACTAAGTAAGGACTACATGAGTGGAAGGTTAAGTTTTAGAGATTATCATTCACTCATACTGAATACAATGGCCTGTGCTTTATAGACCAAGTAGAGGGATTAAAATTCTGCTTTAGATTCCACAAAGAAATTAAAATAGCTACCCTCAGTAATACTTGTCAAAAATTATCTTACTAAACATCCAAAAAACTGGTTGTACAGTCTTGGATAAATCATTTCTTCTAAGTTCTGGCTACCTTATTTACAAAATGCAGTTTTTGCCCTGGATCGTGACTTTTTCTCCCGAGTTTAGTCTCTCTCACTCTTATCACCAGTCCTTGGTCATTTCCTGTGGGACAGGATCAGCTCTCTGCAGGACTGGAGGGGGCAGAGAACCAAGGTGTGGTGAGAGGCAAGGAGGCCATGTGAGTCCCAGCAAAGCTGTTCCCAGTCACAGCCTCCTGGTGGACACCTAAGAAAACGTCCACTTTGCATGTTTCGAGGAGTTTAGTATCGAGGCTTTGAATGAAACCTAGTCATTCCCCAAACAAAATTCTAGCCTATTTTGTTTGATCTATTTTTACCTGCCTGCTGTTTATATAGTACTGGATATTTGTGGGATTTTTTCCCCTCATATTAAAATTGTAATAATCTTGTGTCCCCTCCTAGCAGATTCTCATTCTTACAACGGAAAATACTAGAGGGTGTTTTCTTTAAAGTATGTTAAAGAATTGGCCTGTGAGCTACTTTCCTCCAAAGTTTTTCAAAAGTAACAAATCTGGTTTCAATTAGCAGAAAGAATTCTTAGAACATCCACTGTGTTTTAAAAACTAGCTGTTTTATTCAAAAGGCCTGTTTTACACTTAAATATGCCTCTCATCAATGTGTTCTGTAGTCAAGGCAGACCTCAATAATAGATACAAAGCAAATTGTGAACAGAGCATACCACAGGGAAAGCAAAGTTGTGAAGGTATCGCGGTGAGATTCTAGAGCTTCTTCTGAAAGTCTGATATAGTCACCTCCCATATATTTTTTGAAAAAAATTCTGTAATCTCATTATTTCCAATTCTAAGCTACTAGAGGTTAGGGGCTGTATATTTAAGGAAACAGAAGGGAAATGTGTCTAGTGATGTTTATTTTCAATTACCATGGTATACTCTGGAAAAAAATGAGATTCTTTTGTGACAGTCTGGAGATGCTCATATATCCTCTTTTCATAGAGAAAAAAAAGATTTTCCAAGGTCATAACTTATGCAGTATACTAAGAGTATGTTTTAAGAAAAAATAGGAAGAAATGCTGGAACATTCCTCTAGATATTGCTACGCTGAATTCCTAAGCTGGAATTTATATTCTTTTAGCAGACTATGACACTCTCCAAAAGCTATGGAAAGCAATCTCAGAACACAATAGGAAATCTAAATAAGTTAGTCTTTTATTACAGATAGTAGAAATTCTCTCTCCTCTTGTGTGCAGATGGTAACTAATATGTTTGGTTTATTAAGCTCTATCATAGTTTTTCAGTGGGATGTAAAGTCAGGGTTCATAAGATGTCTCCTCTGGCAAATCTCATTTCCAGACATTCCTAATTTTCTCTTAAGAAAAAGGGAAGTTTTGGTGCTGAAATGTTTTCACAACTTTAAACAGCTTCTTTCAGGGCTGTTTACCAAGCCAGTAAGGACTACACAAGGTTACACTGAAGCTTCAAAGTGCTTGATGAAAATTGTCTTTGTTCCTTTTCAAGAAACAACTCTAAGGAGGCAAAACTCGTAACCAGGGTATTCTAGTATCAAGGCATAAAAACCACCAAAGCCCTAATGTTACACTAAAATGCTGATACTAACCGGATAATGGCAAACAACAGCAATCCCAACTGGAGCAAGTGTTTAGTAATTCTACAACTGCAAATGCATGACACATTCATGCATTTGCAGCTGTAGAAAAGTTCACTTTTAAAATTCCCACTAAAGCCCTCTAAAGCTGCATCTTCCATAGAGAATGCACTAAGAAGCAGCTTCACCTTAGTTTCAAATCCCACATATCCTCCTATATTTGAAGGAATGATAATTTGTATATACTCCATAATGATCTCTTGCTGAGAAAGTAATTACCCTTATTTAAGAGGATGTATCAATGAATAATGATGAGATTGCTTTCAATTAAGTGAAGGCTGATACAGTAATGCTCCCATATGCACAGACATATTTGGTAAGATGATGTTTCTTGACAATCAGTATTTTCAGGGGCAATAAATTTGTCTGCTCATGGTGACTCTCAGTGTAGGCAGCTCAGTACTAACTGCCTTGTTGTCCTGTTTTTTTTTTTTTTAATGTAATAAGGTGACAGATATCTCACATGTAAAAGCATAGTAACCTTTTCCCTATGTTGCTGGAAGATACCCTCATGTCCGCTTTTCCATAAGTGGCTCTTGCACTGCCTCCCCGCCTACCACAGGATTAAAATGAGAATTGCCCAGCAAGTCGACAGTTGCCAAATTCCCTTAGGATTGATGTTTTAGCAGATAAAATTCTGTAGGTGTGCTGTTATTTTTTGGAAGCCTGTATCTCTCAAGATGGGAAACTTTCAGTATAATTTTAAAGGCTTCAACTCAGAACAGGCAGGGAGAGACAAAAAATGAAATGTCTTCACGTAAAACAATTGCCAAGCAATGACCAAAAAAAAAAAAAAAAAAAAAAATGAAATCCTGTTTCACAAACAAACCCTGTAAGAAATTAGTATCTTTTATACTTGATTTTACAGCTAACTTGGAAATGGGTATAAAGAATTTTTAGAAGAGCATCAGTGTAGCAATGGGACGGAATGATTTGAGCCTAAAGGGTTGCAAAGCAGGCAGTCTTGAGAGAATTTGGAGCAGACTTCTGTAGATATGTGACTCTAATATAGAAAGTACTGTGCCAGGAAGGAAAAAGCCCCTCACCAGGGTTTAGTTATTTTGCATAAAAAAGTAATGTACTGTTATGCAGCCTCTCCGAACCCCTGGTTTATCTTTGCTAGACGGATTGTGTGTGTGTGTGTGCATGTTTCTATGTCTGCCACATTCTGAGATGGAAGGATTAAGGGAAACGTATTGAATCGAGTAAGGAAACAGACTAAACTGCAAAGACAATGGTTTAGTGGCCAGTGAGATGCCTAGGGATGTTTGCTGAGATGATTTTAGACTCGACTTTCTGGAAAAGGAAAAGGCTTTGGAAAAGGCTGAATGATGTTTGTGAAGCGGGCCACGAGGGGTCAGCCAGGTAACTGTTCGGGCTGTGACCCTTGGTGCTTGACATAGGAGGATGAACGTGTTCATACTGGGGCAGTGGTTTAGGGGCTGGCACGGTGAAGTGATAAGGAAAAGGGCGACAGGCTGCTTAGTGAAGCCACACTGATTCCGATCTCTACATTCATTGCCCTGCCCTGTGCTCATGGATTGCTATGGGATGGAAAATTAGGTACTCATGAAGATTCCCTTGGTGACAATTTGGAAGCTGTTTTGGAGAGACTATTGGCAGGATGGTGCCATGCCATGACGTTATGAGGTCTGAAGTTAAGAGCAGCAGAGAGACAGGTAAGAGGCTTTGCTGGGAGATCATCTACAGGTAAGGGTGTTACCAAATCTCTATTTGATAATTTAATGCAGCCAGCCAAAGAGGCAGATATCCAGGGCAAATGGAAAGAAGGTGAAGACTTTAAAGCTTCAGAAGACCCTAAACAGAAGGTATTGTGTTGCGTGCTATCCAGTCAAGATAGTGTGAGAATTTGGAATAATGACAAACCCTCAGAGTGACAGTTGAAGACCGTGGATTGCATGAAAATGCAGAGGCTAGCTCCCTTTCCTATCAGTCATCTGAAAACTGCTCGAGATGACTCCCTGTGTTACGTTCCTCTTTATGACCTCTATCTTGTCCAGTGGCCTGGCAGAGTCAGTCTTCAGCACATGCGTAGGCTGAGAGAATGAGAGGTGAGCTGGCGGTGGGTTCCCGGAAACTATCACTGGGGAAGGCAGGCAGGGGCTGCAAAGGGAGCTCACAGGCTGTGGACTGGTGGTGGGATAGGAACAAAAGTAGAACAGGGGGCACCTGGAAGGAAAAGAGGCTCCCAGGAGCACATGCTGAGAGGATGGGAAAAGATGCTAGTTGTAAAGCAACTATGAGTTTGGGTATCAGGACCCTCCCTAGTGAGAGCAATATAGGTAGGATGTGGAATCATCCCGAGATTGATATTGGAATGGAGGAGAAAACCCTGGTGCAAAGCCAATGGGAAGGCTGAGTTGCAGGGACTTGTCTGGGAGAACTTGGCCACATCAGTAAACTCTGCTGAAAAAGTCAAAGGAGGGAAGAGAGAGACTTGCCATCTCCAGGTATGGTATCTGTAGTCAGGTCCTGGGAAAGGCCTCTCCTCACAGAGGAGCTTATTTTTGTTCATAGCGGTTACGAATTAAGAACACAATGTGTCACATCAGAAAAATAGAGTAATACTGATCTACATAGAATACACTTAAGTACTATTATTATATGACTATTTCACAATGACAATGTTTTATACAAATCGATACACCCAGACAACGGAATATTATTTAGCTACAAAAGAAAATGTGCTTTCAAGCCGCAAAAAATATATAGAGGAAAAAAGTGCATTTTGCTAAGTTAAAAAAGCGTCTGAAAAAGCAACATGCTGTGTCACTCCAACTCTAAGATATTCTTTAAAATGTAAAGCTGTAGCCACAGTAAAAAAGGTCAGTGCTGCCAGGGGTTCAGTGGCACTGGTGGACTCAGGAGGGATGAATGTGTGCAGCCCAGGGTATTTTTAGGGCAGTGAAACTGTTCTGTATGAGACTGTCATGGTGGATACATGGCTTGCAACGTTCATCAAAACCTACAGAATGAGCAACACAGAGTGAACCACAGTGTAAAACTGTGGTATGGACTCCACTAATAATGCATTGATATTGGTTCATCAACTGCAACAAATGTACTACACAAGTGCAAGATGTTAACAGGAAAACCATGTGTGTGGCGGGGGTGGGGAGGAGTGTATAGGAATTCTCTATGCTTTCTGCACAATTGTTCTGTAAATCTCAAACTTCTCTGAAATATAAACTCTATTAAGATATTTTTTGTAAAAAGCTATTTTGCATATAGATTTAATATTTTTAAAAACAGCTATTTTGAAAATAAGTTGAATAACACTTAGGATCTTTTAAATCAATTTTAATTCAGATTTTGTGTATGCTAATGTATTAATAAAGGGAAAATTAAAACTGGCATGCTTTCAAATCCCATTGCTATTTTAATATTACAGAATTTACTCCAATAAAAACTCTACTCCAATAAAAATCCCTATTTTAGTTTTAGAATGTATATTTGTTTATTTGTGTTACTATTTTAATCATTTCCTTTGGAAAAAGAATAGAAAACATCTTGCTTGCCTATGAAAACTCATATTAGTTCACGTATTTAGGAGCTGACACTATCTATTTCACCCTTGGCTTATGAGGAGAGATTTCATTGTAATCCTCTTAAGTAAATGAGCTCTGATAAACATATGCTTTGTAAGATGTGTGCAGAATCCTTAAATTAAATGATTACTTTACATGAAAATTCATAAAATGCTACAAACTGGAACCAGTATTTCGTCTAACTCAATGTCACCAAAGTATCCGCCAATGAATAAACACTTATAAGGGATGTGTGTGTATGGCCAACTTTTTTCCTGGTAAGAGGGAGAGTTAAATTCAGCATCCACTCAAAAACTGTATTTTATTTCTGTCATTCTTTCATGGCAACTAGTAAAAGAAAGAAGTGACCAGACCAGGCAAATAACCCAAAATATGGTTATATTCCAGTGGAGAGAAACTTTAAGATTCAGGGATTCTCATGGCGTTATACTTTGTAAATAGTGAGAAAAAGACAGTACATCATGATTAATCCAATGCAGAACAGTAACGAGTGTTTATGAATCATCATCTCAATCACTGCCCAGAAATTATGGTGGGAGATAAAACTGAAATTCAATCATGATATCATAGCAGTGTCAGTGTGTGGGACAGCCTCAGCAGCTCCTTCTGGCATTTCACTATCTTCAACTCAGGAAAGGCCACCACCTCCCATGAGACATCAGGCCAGGGGCCCCTCCCTGTCACCTGCTGTTCATTTGGCAGCTGCTGGGTGTGTCTTCTGAGGACCCGTCACGAGGTCTGATTTATGAGGTGTGCTTACGTTTGGCTCTGAAGCTTGCTGCTGGACAAGCTGATTTAATTCCTTTAGTTTCTTTCTCTGGCACAGAAATAAATGAAAAAGACATAATTATATTCATTTAAGAAATCCCTTTTTAATAATGTGGGCACAACTCTAGTGATTACTTCTCAGAGAAGTGGAGAAATAGAAACAGAAATTACCTATTTGTGTTTGTAAATCACACAGTTTTTAATGGAAACATGCAATAAAGCTGCTTGTGTCATCAGTGCGTGGTTTGTGGCTAGAAAGTGGAGACCTCCCGGGCTCTGTCTAGGATACCTTCAGCATCTCACTCTAACTGGAGAAAACCTACCCACGTGGTTCCTAAAAAGCATGCTCTGAATGGTACTTTCCTCTAGGGTTTTCCTACGACTTGCCAGACTCTCCCCTTTAAATCTTCCAACTTGAGCTGTGGCAGATTTGGGATGGCAATACAGACGAAAACAAATATATACTTGGGGTGACCTTTTGTCAAGATCAAGGCAAGCTGAGTTCAGAAACTCACATACCTTTTTCACATTAAGAAAATTAACTTGGCAGAGGTATACGAGGCATCTCACAAATTCAGGAAGACAGAATTGGCATTTTTAATGAATCCCAGTCTGAATCAGCAGTCGACTGTGGCTATCTGTCAGCTCCAAATAGCAGAATTCTAATTTTGTAGCAGCTGGAGATGCAATTTCAAAGTTCCCTTCTAATTAGAGAATGCCCAGAGCTCTCAGGATGGAGTCACCTTTGGTGTCGCAAAACTTACAACATTTACAGTTCAGGGTAAAACAGGGCCAATGGGCAATAGCCCTTCATAACACACAAAGCAAGCAATGCCGTGCTGCATTTATAGTTATAGATGAGACATGCTGTATAAAGCAGCAGTTGCTAGACTGCAGTGTAAATGCACTAATATATAGATTGGTCTTGATCAAAGCCACTGTTGATTAATTGGATATACTGATGTTTCCCAGCCTACAAAACCAGTGGCAATCTTGCTTTACCTGGTGGAGATGGAGAGAAGTGGACACTGTATCATGGCAGAAAGAACACCCTCTTGACTTAGGCACTGCAAGCTTATGCCGTGTGATCTGTAGTATGGCTTAGAGTAGTGTGATTATTTTCTGTCCCTCAGTTCTATCACACTTTGAGTACCTCAAGATGTGTTACTGACATAGTATCTGTTATATTTATTGAGTACATTTAACAAATGTCTGTCATGTGACCCTCAATGTGTTACCCTATTTTGCAGCTGAAGCAATGGGGACTTGGAGAGGTTATGTGACTTGCTCAAAGTTACATGGATCTGGTTATTAAACGTTAGCATGTATCAGAGACCCCGGAAGGGCTTATGAAAATTCAGATTCCTGGGCCCCACACCACCAGATTTTCAATTCAGACATCTGGGCTGGGGCCAGAGAATTTGCATTTTTAACAAGTTCCCCTATAAGGCTGATCCAGGTCCAGGATCACAGTTTGAGAACCCCTGGCCTAGATGATTAGGGGCAGACATGATCCTCTGTCCTGCATCTGGGTGAGTCTGAGCCCATGCTTGTTCCAGAGCCCCAGACTTACCATGGTCTCTCTTCCTCAGCCTGAGCACCTGTTGCATGAGAGGATGTCAAGAAATGGGAATTGACCTTCTGTACCCACCTGTCTCCCTAACTGCAACATCCCCTGTTCTTTTTCTAATTTACTCCTTCAAGTGTCCAGTTTCAAATGTCACTTCTTCAGAATGGCCTTTAATAATGTATAAGCGAGCATTCACTCAAGTTTATCAGTTAAAAGTAAGTCTTCCTCCTCAAACCCCATGGCCCATGAGTCTCTCATCTTTCCTGTTCTTCTCTCAACAGAATCACGTCCCAGCATGTAGCACAGTACTTGGCACTTAGGAGGTACTCAGAAAATTAATCAATGAGTTGAATGAGAGAAACAGATCTGGTTCTAGTTTTAGTAGCTATGAGTTGTGTGAAATTGAGTCCGTGTCTTGATGTTCCCAATCCTAAACCTCTCATTTAAAATGTAGCTAACATTGTATGAGGACATTTTTAAACAAGCTCATGAAATGAAAGTGATGCTTTAGAAATGATCTCGGCTCCCAAAGCTATGGGAGCTTACAGTTGACACTCAGTAGTTGCTGGTTGCATTGAATTCGATTTGGCTTATTTAGATAGAGTGATTTTACTCTAGCCAAGAAACTTTAACAGTTATTCATTTGGGGACCTCTGTTGTTGGTTTATGTCTTAGGGGCTTAGAAGTGGTTCCACCATGTTCTGATATGTTCTTCATCGCAAAGAGTGAATCAATGCCAGTCAGAACTACATGTCACATGCCTTAAAGAATGAGCTGATAGGACTTTATTCGCCAACTGAATTCCTTCTCATAAAGCTCTGTTGTGGGTTGAAACGTGACATTAGAGTGTCTTTCTAAGGCTTCCCGCACCTACTAGCAATACGTGTAAGCAAATAGCCTGTTTATAAAAATCATCTTCTGTAAAATCCACAAATACGGCAGAAGCAGACAGAACACAAAGATTAAAATACAGTGGAGCTCTTAACAGGCAATGAAACATTTCCTATTTTTAGTTTACAAGCACCCACTCTAAATAGCTAGCATATGTCAAATTACAAACGTGTCCATGTACACAATTACCAACAATTCATTTTAAGTTCTTCCATATTTATAACCTATGTCATCGCTCATGTCATATTTTACCTGCATGGAAGGACACAATTGAAAGGAGAGCAACTTGTGATTCTCTTGGCGGTGTTACAAGCAACACTCAATCTTAATGTCCTCCACTAAACTAGCTCAAATGATGGAAACTCCATTATTGTAAACATTTTTCCTAATGTGGTGATGGTGTTTACACAACCCAAGGCAGGATCTTTCAACTTTGCCTTTTCAAAGCACACCCATGCTTGAGAAACAGCAGGTGGACTCTGGATAGCACACAACTCAATATTACCAAAAGGGAAAACAAGTTTTTTTTTTCCTATTTGAGAACATGGCCTTAGAGATGATGCTGGTATGCAAGCCCTTTTTCTGGCTCTTTTTTTTCACTTAGAAGCCAAACCTCTCAGGTGTGATGACATGGCAAGTAAACCAATAGGCTCAGGCTAATGTGAATCCAGGCACCTGTCCAACACTTTGGCCCTGGAGAAAGTAATATTGAGAGACATTCACAGAATATGAATGGCATGCTCTTCTCTTGTGCCCGATTTACAAAGTTAAGCTGTCAGGAGACTGAGCAGAGAGTGATCTATTGCAAGCTGCGATGACTGCCGTAACTGTATTAGAACATGGGTAACTCCTAAACAAGTTGTTGTTCTTGGTTCTCAATACAAGAAATGTAGCTAACGTATTTGAAGAAAGATCATCTTGCAAGAGCAGTATTAAAAAATCCATTTCAATCCATAAAGATAGCAAGGTATTGAATTTCTGAATCACCCATGGCTTTAGCTAGCATTGCAGATGTCATGAAAGAGCTCTCCTAGCATCGTGAAACTGAATTGTGCCTTCCATTTTTTGGAAGAATAGGGAAATCAGGCAGGTTAATGCCTTTCCTGAGGTCCCAGAGGTGGTCAGTGCCTGAACCATGATTTACAGCTTGACTTCCTAATTTAGGGGAAATTCTTACAAAAATCAAACGATCCTTATGATATGGAAACATTGGAGAACTTCAGGAACAGTGTCCTGCAAGGCAATGAAGAGAATTTGAAGTTAATTCCAGGCTCAATAGTGATATTCTCAGTAATGAAGGATGCTGAGCTTAGCTTTTCACTGTTGCTGATGCAGAAAAAGAGTGGAAATGCAAACGGTGCCTGTCAACTGTTTCTTGCTGACTCAGGAAGTTCTTAGTTCAACTACTTTCAGTTGCCTTCCTTCAGATCCTCTGTGTTTAGAAACAAGATCTTCAATGACACTGCTTACACCCAGGAGCGATTTGAGTGCTAGCAAATATTCCACCTCTGGAGAATAACGGATGGGGCATCCACCCTTGCCCTTCAGTCCCTTTGTCAATATTAGTGCCTCCCACTGCAGGAGGCTGCAATTCCATAGAAGGAGGCCGTGGAATCTATTGGCATTCACACTTTGGCCAGACAGGGCCAGTGCACAGGCCACATTTTGAGCTGGTGTGGGGAGCAACATGCTGCTTTGGGGAGTCACGGACCAAGGTGGGGAGCCAGACATCAGGCCACTGCTGGGGGGCCATGCACAGGGAGGCCTGTCTTTGTTCTCTGGGTCTCTAGTTCAGTGTGCCCCGCTTTCTGTTGTCCTTGCTAACCTCTTCTATCCCATCTTCTCCTCATGCTCCTTCCTTTCTTCACATTCTCTTTCTACTTCCCCTTCCACTCTGCCTTTAAGGCCCCATTTCCCTGGTGCTGCTTTTCCAAGATAAACTCATCCTGGCTCCCACATGAGCATGCTGCTGGATGCTTCAGGGTATCTCCATGTGCTTTTCTCGTACGTGGTACTCTCAAGCAGAAACTTGCCTGTAAGATTGAAAATAAATATGAACACACATGCTATGGAGAGGAAAAAAGCTTTGGATATGTTTAAGAAACCTTAGTCAAGTAAAATGTGATGGATTTTATTTGGCAAGGAACAATTTACAAATCAGACAGCACTCAGAACTGGGGAGGTTCAGAGAGGTCTACCCAACAGCATGAGCATTGGCCTTTTACAGGCTGCACACAGAAGCAAAGTGGAGAAATCACCTGCTTGGCTATAGCTAGATATTTGCCTTACTTGTGCATGGTGGGGTGAATTTGCTGCCTGTGACTGGCTGAAATCTGGCTATTTGTTACAAAAAATATACCACTAAGTTAGGTTGTAGAGTGTAAGTAGGAACTCAAAATATGAAGATAGTCTTAGGCTAATGGCCTCCTGCTTCTCTTTAAAAAATGTAACTTATATGTATGTGTTATCAGTGTTCATCTCTGGATATTTATTCTCCAGCATTCTTCTTAAAAGTAGATTGTACTGCTGCACCCGGTGGCTCATGCCTGTAATCCCAGCACTTTGGGAGGCAGAGGTGGGCGGATCACCTGAAGTCAGGAGTTTGAGACCAGTGTGGCCAACATGGTGAAATCCCATCTCTAATAAAAATACAAATATTAGCTGGGCATGGTGGCACATGCCTGTAATCCCAGCTACTCAGGAGGCTTAGGCAGGAGAATCTCTTGAACCTGGTAGGCAGAGGTTGCATTGAGCCAAGATCGCACCATTACACTCCAGCCTGGGCAACAAGAGCAATACTCCATCTCAAAAAAAAAAAAAAAGTGGATTGTATTGTATCATTTTCAGCTTAAGACGCTCATCAGCATCCTCTCATAGCAATTACAATAAAATCCAAATCCCTTATCATATCCATAGGTCCTCTGAGATCAGACCATGTTCTCTGCAGCCCTGCCTGGGTACCAGTCCCTTGCTTACTACACTCCACCTCACTCTCTCCCTTGGTTTCAACAAACACTCAAATCTTAATCCAGCCACAGGATTTTATACATGCTGTTTGCACTGTCTGAACAATTGTGTGCTTGACTTCAAGTCATTTACTCAAATATTAATTCCTAGGTGAGGCTTTTCCTCATCATCTCACCCAAAGCTCTTCTCTATGCCTTTTGTTACCTTCATAATACATCCTTTGTGATAACTTGCATCTATTTTAATTATCTCTTTACTTATTTTTGTATGTTTTCCCTGTAAAAGGCAAAGCTTATATTTGTTTTGTTTATTACAGTAATCCCCACCTTTAGAAGAATATTTGGCACATAATGGGACACGGAGTATTTGTTGAAGTAAGATGCAGTAGTCATTAACTTTTGGATTTGAGTTGTGCAGCTACTTTAAAACTTGATATATGTGTGTTGTTTTCCCAGATATCTCCAAATGCTAGTTTTCATTCAAATGGTTTTATTATAAAGCTCACATAGATCATCCTTTAAAATGCAGATTCCTTGGAATTTTGAGATAGCAGGCTTAAGGAGGGATTCTTGAGCCTGAATTTTTAACAAGCTTCCCAAGTAAATCTTATGTGCAGGCAGTTTGACTATAACTTCTTATAAATTGTACTATGGAATTTTGAAAAATATTTGGTAAGTGATCCATTGCTAGCACCATTTCTGGAAGTCAGCACTTTTGGACATATTGGGATCTAACTGTGCCTACCAAGTAATTTTTGCCCTGAATGTAGAAAATGGAATAAGCTAGACAAAGAGCATGCTTTCATGTTATAAGGAGTGCTTTCATGCTATCTACCTTGCCCATGATTACCCAACTCACTCCAAGTCCTCAGTGAAGAGTTGAAATCTTTATATCCCTTTCAATTCAGAAATACTGCTGATATAAAGAGAAAAACTTGCTCCCACAAGAACTAGTGTTATGTAAGTATAGTTGGTTGTATTCTGTAAGAGCTGTTATCTTATTATCCACAGTCGAAAGGAAGTCATGATCCTCCTCCTCCAAAAACTGTTCACATGCACTAAAATTAAAGGTTTTAATATTTGCATTCTGAATACAATTGCTTGATTTTGCATGCAGATGAGTTTAACGTAATAATGCATGATAAAATATGTATTTTAAACATACATGATACCTAATGGGTGTATGTCGAGTTGTACTAAAATCTGTTTCTACCCGCACAACACTGTTGATACCAAATGTGTGGGGATTTGGGGGTTTGGAGTGCAGTGATGCAATCTTGCCTTGCTGCAATCTCCACCTCCCGAATTCAAGTGATTCTCATGTCTCAGTCTCCTGAGTAGCTGGGATTACAGGCACTCACCGTAATGCCCAGCTAATTTTTGTGTTTTTTGTAGAGGCAGGGTTTCACATGTTAGCCAGGCTAGTCTAGAACTTTTGGTTTCAAGTGATCCACCTGCTTTGGCCTCCCAAACTGTTGGGATTACTGGTGTGAGCCACCGTGCCTGGTACAGTAGATTTTTCTTACCCCCGTCCCCCATCAAACCAACAACCAATTCTCTGTCTGGACAACAACTGGTGTTCTGCAATTTAATTCAATGCTGACACCCCCTGGAGTTAGCATGAGAACTGACGAAGCGAGAGCCGAGTCCCACAAGGCTAACCCAGTTCAGATGCCAGTTCCAAGTCCCAGACCCCATTGGGACTTCTGATTGACCAACTATAAATTCGGTTGGTTCCCACAATTCCCTCCTCAGTTTTAATCATCAGTTATGATGGCTCACAGAACTCAGGGAAATACTTACATATATTGGCTTATTGGAAAGGATGTTATGACGGATACTGATCAACAGCTGGATGACGTTCATACAGTGAGCTCTGGATTGTCTATCCTGTGGTTAGGGTGCGTTACCTTCTCGGCATGGTGGCAGGATTACCTGCCCAGAACCTCTCTGGACTTCATCATTTAAGGGGCTTTGATGGAGATTTCATCACATATGCATGGTTTATTATTAACTCAATCTCCATCCTCTCTCCCCTACCCAGAGTTTGGGGAGAGTGGAGCTGGAAGTTCTAGGTTTCAAATCAAGGTTTAGGTCTTTCTAGTAACCAGATTTTATTCTAAAGCTATCCAGAAGCCCACCAAGAGTCACCTCATTAGAACAAAGGATGCTCCTATCACCCAGGAAATTCCAAGGGATTTAGAAGCTCTTAGTACTATTCCCGTCACCTCCACTGCTTAGGAAATGACAGGGTCTCTTTGTCAGGAAATAGGGACAAAGATTATTATTATGCCACAGGTTGCCAGAAGACCATTCTAGATCCCAAAGGGAAGTAATATTGGATTAAGAATTAACCATTAACTCTAGATGAATCCTTAGGGCTAATTCTTGTCAGTCTAATTCTCTCATTTTACAGATGAGGAACTGATGCTAAAGACTATGTCGTGATTTGCCAAAGAGATGGCACAGAGTTGGCCACATGCCTGTAATGAGGGAAGCACTCGCTTCAATACCCAAGCCAGGTGCAGTCAATATGCGCTGATGCTGAGGCTTCAGGGTTTAAAGGGAACGTCACATTTTAATTTGTCTAGCTGAGGCTAGTCTGGCAAGTTGGCATTTCAATCTAGCTCAGGGCCTTCTTGTTTCTCAAGCCTTAATATTGCTAGACTTTTTTTTTTTTTAGTGCTGTGTAAATTGTTTTCTTTGGCTCTATCTCAAACTCAGTAGTTGGAAAAAAGTGTTCTCCCACTCATTTAATTAGAAAAGTCCAGAACATGTACCCAAAGATATTGGATTTCATCTTCGGTTAAAATCTTACTGAATGCTGCTTGCCTTTTTAAACACATGAGTAACAGCTTTTTATTAAACAGAAACAATTTTATCAACTTCTTTCTCCTAATTCCCTCACTCCCTTCGGCCTGACCTTAAAATAATTTTACACATAATAGTCCAGAGATCTGTGTTTAAAGGAAAGCAACAAAACTTTACAAACTAAACGGTGTGATAGTGGTGAGAATGTATAATAATTGCAGCAGTATTATGGGTATTTTCATTCTGACTTACTAAGTAACCAAGTGCTTACTTGGTGTGCTGGAGACATCCACCACGTCCCCCACATGTGAGCTCCTCGATGACAGTTTGAGTCATAAAGCGTGGTTTTACTTTCTAGCTTGTGTTTGAGGATGTAAATATATAATTCCAGTGCAAACATTCTCAACCTTGTACCTGTTTATTTTAGGAAATAGCATGGCAGGCTGCAACTCAGTTAATTGCAACAAACAAATGACAGATTGTTCAAAAGTAGGGTATATGCCAGAAATACAGATGAACTAGGTTTTATGTGTCTCTATGTTGGATTTTCTATAGCCTTTGATTTTGCCTTCACCCTTTAATAATTTCTTTCACAGATCACCAGATGCTGCTCTTACAGCTTCTAGTGAGAAGACAAAGTATATCTCAGCAGTGGAGGCTGTGAAGTCAGACACATCTGGGTTTCAATCTCAGCTTCATCAAGCCCTGGTTTTCACCCTGAGCAAGTTATTTAATTTAGCTAAATCTCACTTTCCTAATCCATAAAACAGTATTATGCATCTTATAAATTGCTATTAGGATAAAGTAAAATGTGGAGAGACCTCATCTTTGCACCTTGCAAGGAATAACCCT
Source organism: Aotus nancymaae (assembly GCF_030222135.1). Classification (NCBI taxonomy): domain Eukaryota; kingdom Metazoa; phylum Chordata; class Mammalia; order Primates; family Aotidae; genus Aotus; species Aotus nancymaae. Next base: position 9,050,574 of record NW_026988450.1, on the reverse strand, counting down.
CAGTAAAATTGTCATATTTTGAAACTCTACGGCGGTGACTTCTCTTGTTCTAACAGCTAACGTCAAAGAACAGGTGGGTTTGTAATTACATCAATTCTCCTCTTTGGCCAATCAAAGGACTCAGTCATCAAAGCATTTATGTTTCCATTAGGTGAAATCCACTGAGAAATGACTTTACAAGTCGGATTATCACCAAGTATAGAAATTTGTGAAATAAGCATAATTTTCTTGCAGCTTCAAAGAACTTCTTTGACAAATAGCTAAGTTTTATCCTTTTATTGAAAACAGGCTTAGCAAGCATTTTAGTGTTACAGCACATTTTATGCTTTCAAAATGGGCACTATGTTTGGGGTTTTTGCTAGGTCATTGAGCAGTAGAAGTTGTCCATAATTTTCTGAAGCAAACAGTCAAAATTTGGCTCACACTGGGTGCTCTTTTCCAGACATCTTGGCAAACCTGAACTTTCTCTAGAGATCCTGGTTGGAGGGAAACATGAAAATGGCATTGCTTCCATTGTAAAGGGTAATTGCTCTCCAGGCTTTTTTGTGTGTGTAATGTAGACACAGTTAATATGAATAAGGGAAAATTGGTAAGGCAAACTTGGTGGTTAATTGCCAGCGGTATTCTGGAGTGACAGGCTTAGGTTTGAATTTGTTTGTGAAAGTACGGGAAGAGCATGTTGAAGAAAGGTGGAAGATACTTGGTTCAGAAAGCAAAAGCCTTAGCCATAGGTGGCATGCGGGTGGCCTGGGCTAAAATCTGTGTAAACAAACTCAAAGAGGTTCTGGGAAGCCTATCCCAGCGGCTGGCCCTGCTCCACTCCCACTCACCCTTCCTCTCTCAGGTCAGGTAGCATCCTTGGAGGCTTTTCCAGAATACCCACCCCACTCCTCACAGCTGTGTTTAGTTGCTCTCATAACTTGTTATTAACACTCCATTACTGTTGCACTTAATTACATTTACTGTAGTAATATGTTGACCTGTTGGCCTCTCTGCCCAGACTGCAAGGCAATGAAGATCGAGAATAAATACTCGACATATTTTACCTCGAACAAAGGTGGAAGGGAGCAAGCTGAGGGCAAGGACAGGAGACAGGGAAGGAATGGAGGAAAATTAGGAAAAAGGGAGACCTCAGGGAAGTGATGACTGATTTCTATGAAAGGCCAAATCTCCTGGTTTCCATTACGTAAGGTTTCTGTATAAGTGAGAGAGAGAGATGTGGAAAAAGAAGTGTCACACTTTCAGGTCACCTCTAATTGATCAGACAATTTCTTTCCCTCTAGTATCAAAACAAGAATTTTTTTTCCAAATTTTTTTTCAGAGAAAGCATGTGTAATTTCACCTTTTAAAAATGTGTTGCTGTATCTGTTCATTGCTAACACTTAGAGGTCTGTCTTTAATGAATCTCTAATTCTCTCCTGCCCCCATTCAATGTGTGGCTATCCTGGTTTGTTTTTATTTGCTATGCTCATTTAAGGAGATTTAAATACTTCAGTATAAATACCCACTGGCTGTAAATATTCTGAAGCTTCTGTACTTGACTCAGGGAATGTCTGACGTTTACTTGGAAATGAGAACTATGGAAGGTCATATCAAGGGAGGCAAGGTACCAGAAAGGCTGCCTTCCCTCTGAAACAAGAGCTGGAGGTCCAGTCACCAGGATAGAAGCCACTGCAAGGTCTTGGGAGTAGGGTGGCACTTCTAGAAAATTTGACAAGTATTATCACATGGGACTACCTTGACATATGTCACTCACAGGTGTCCCCTCCCCCACCACAGGAAATTGACCTGGCTTCACCTGCCTCTGGTCTTACTGGCCCATATCTCACTACAGATCTCCATGCAAACGGGAAGGATGCGTTCTACCTCTGCACTAGTCAAAGTTCTTGCCTGTTAGAGAGACTTCTAACGACCCCTGAAATTCTGCTCTTCCTTCACGGTGCAGATCAAATGCCCTTTCATGGAGTCTTCTCACTCCCCAGTCTGGAAATTGGCCCCATTTTCAGCCAAATGTTTGTTGCTCCCATTGGTTGTGTTGGCTCACAGGCCAGGATTCTCATGAGGGAGAGCAGGTGTACCCCAAGGTGGGTTTATCCAATCTCTGCACACGTTTAGGTTGTTTGAAAAGCCCCACAGCTTGCTTGTGCTTACTCATCACGCTTACCTGGCTTCAGTGAAAATAATGAATTCTCTTGTGTCCAATCAAATGTGTTTATATCTTCAGGGAAAGCAGTAATTTTTTTCCATTTCTTGATATTCATTGTAATGTTATTGACATAAAACTTACAAAATAAGGTATAGAGAAATAACCCACAATACCATCACCCAAACAGTCTTTGCTATCTTTTCTTTTGCAATCATTCTCCAAATGTTCTTTTGCCTGGTTAAGTACATAGTGCACACACCATGCTGGCTCCTGCATTTCTTTTAACAGTGTAATGTGCAGTAGTTATTTTTGAAATGAAACATTTTTAAAATAAGACTTTTTATATGATATATTTACTAGTTCCTTAAAGTTGAGTGGAGAAGTGTAACAGTGTGATGTCTCTCCTATTGCATCCCAGCCCATGGAAATGAATCTGGCTTCTCAGGCCATCGCAGAGTTGAGGAGGAGCAGGTACAGGGTGTCGGCTGCTGGCCGATGCTTGCCTGGCTGCCCTACTTCTGGTTTTGAAAAGGCCACTGCTGCTCTCTGGGTTCCTAATCGACTCCCAGGGAGTCTTCAATTTTTCTTTTTCAATACTAACATTACAAAGATCGTATTGGGATATGATTTTTCCCTCCTACGTCTTACTCTGAAACTTTTCACCAACACTTACCGATGTCAAAAGATTTTACAGTGAGTGCCATCACCCGATTCCTCCACTAACATCTCACTTCACGGGCTTTATCATACCTCTCTGTGGTTTTGAGCCCTGTGATGGTATTTCTCACAAAGGTAACTTCCCCAGGGCCCCTGACTTGGTTTTCTGCCTGGATCCTTCCAGGACCCGTTCCAGCAGGACTTGGCCCCTCAGGCTGGGCTGAGAGGAGACTGTTGGAACACAAAACACTTCTACTTCCTTTAATACATGTTGCCAAATTAGTTCTTCCAAAAAAGTATGCATCATTTGTAATGCCACCACCAACATATGAATGCTACATTAATTCCACTGAGCATTGTCTTTGAAGTTTGGAGGAGGAATTTGACAGCATTCTTAGAGCCCTTATTGAACTCTGACTTGTTATAGCTCTCTGTGCACATCTCATTTTTTAAGACCCTTGCACTCCTTGAGGCAGAAGCACATTAGCTGATAATCATTTTCTTCCTCAGCTCCCAGCACAGAGCTTTGCACATAGAAGGTGCTTCATAAATGTTTGCTGGAAACAAAGTAAGCTGTATATGTAACTTTGGGTAGATCAGTAAATTAGCAAGGGAACAACTACTTTCAAGATGTTTAGAAGAATTAAAGCAAGTGGGAAGGGACTTATGTTGCATAGTTAGCTAAATTATATTGCCTGCGGTTTTGATTTCTTCTGAATTGAAAGGCTTACCGACTTTTTAGACTTGCTTTGTGTGCATGACAAGACTAAATAGGAACATTAACAATGTACTTCACAAGTAAGTCTGGGATTCTATATATTCGTATATTGGATGTATCAAGGGGATTCTGTACCTATCACAATGACTAGAACATTTTTATAGATGCACTGTCACCTTGACAAAGGTGCTCTTAACAAAACATTTAAAAATACAGTTGTCCGGGCTGGGCATGGTGGTTCATGCCTGTAATCCCAGCACTTTGGGAGGCTGAGGCGGACTAAGCACTTGAGGTCAGGAGTTTGAGACCAGCCTGGCAAACATGGTGAAACCCCATCTCTACTGAAAATACAAAAAGTAGCCAGGTGTGGTGGTGCACACCTATAATCCCAGCAACTTGGCAGGCTGAAGCAGAAGAATTGCTAAAACCTGGGAGGTGGAGGTTGCAGTGAGCTGAATTTGTACCACTGCACATCAGAATTGGTGACAGAGAAAAACTGTCTCAAAATAAAAATATACAGTTGTCTGTACAAAATCTTCAGGCAACTTGATTCTGGTTAGCAAGAGCACCACACAAGTGCAGTCTAAAAAAGTTGTGTACGTTCTGTGTGGTAGCCTTTGTAGTGAGATGCGTGACCATTTTTCTGGTAATCAGTTCAATGTCTGGAAGACCTGTCCAAAGTCACTTCACATCTGCAGCTCAAGCACGTTGCTTTCTCATGCTGCACTCTGCTTTGTCCTTTGTCACTGTCACTGCCTGAATCTTCTTTCACCAGATTGCTCCATCTCTTATTTTATATTGTATACACCAGTCACTGAATAGGATTGTCTATACTCTTCTAGATCCCTGGCTTTGTCCACGGTAGCAGACGCTAGGCTAGACTTTGGGGACACAGCAGCATGGTTTTGCCCTCATTGAGCCTGCCAGCCAGCAACAATTTGCTGCCACACTGGGCTAATGGTGCCACCTTGTGGCCAACATGGGCCAGGCCTTGTGCTTTCTCACACTGCTCAATTTTGCCTTCCATCTTTTACCTGCTTTTCTTCTCTTACCACCTCAATACATTATATCTTCCTGATTTCCTTTTCTCTCCTGGCCAGCTTCCTCCCAAACACTAAGCTGCTTGTATTGTCAATATCCTTACTTCCTGGTCTGTCTACCACATCTTCCCTGAAACTCCCCAATCTTGGATTTACCTAATCATTGATTTTCTCCACCATTATCACCATAGGCTTCTGAATGCCGCTGGAGGAGCTCACCACGGCCATGATTTCAGGAACTCAGCAGGGCTCCTGGCTCAGTTCTGCATTCCTTGCCCGAACTTCCCTGTGTCCCGAACCAGCCATGCTCTCTCCAACTGCTACTGTCTCACTGCCAGAAGATTACCTGGTCCTCACTCAGAAACATGAAGCCATTAGGCATGAACCCCCATTTCTCAATCTCCTGTTCTTCACATGGGCAAAATCAGCTATATTCGCATCTGTCCTTTTTCTTGATTCAGATGTCACCCATCTACTGCTCCTAATCTTGATGAGGTCCCTTCCAGCATCTTTGATTTTCTGTGTCCTCCCCGTGTACCCTATAATGTGGTTCTTTCTTTCATCATAAAGAGAGTTCCTTCCCTCAACTTGGACATCTCTCTGGCTACCTCTTACCTCTCACCTTTTTAAAATTAAATTTTTAATACTTTAAAAAATTTCCATAAAATACTTCACACATACTGCAAGGTTTAAGAATAATGTAATGAGAAGCCATATTCTCAGAACTAGCCCAGAGGAACAGAAGAACACAGTGCACCTGAAGCTATGTGTTTTCTAGTCATATATTTTCCTGTCCCCATCCGAGAATCAACACCATCCTGAATTTTGTGTTTAAAATTTCCCTTCAGTGAAAGATCATATACATGGCCTAGGGTTCCATTTCACTCTTGGTCTCTGTTCTATAGGCCAGTCAGTTTTGAGCCCTCTGGACACCCTAAAGATGATTATACTTATCCATTATATCTTTGACTTTATGCTTATTGGACTAGGGCAGTAGGAAGCAGCAAGGGTTATGGAGGCCTTAGATACACGTGAGAGATAAAGCCTCCAATGACTTAGGGCTGGCTACATTATAATCTTTTGGAGATTGGTTCATGTGTGCCAGAACACCTGCTTCTCAAGTAAAAAGAAATACGTTTCACACCTCGAACTTCAAAGAAAACACAGCTCTAATAGGCTCCATTGGTATACATGGCATACCCAGGACTATTTTTCTGGACCATGCATCAAGTGCTATGCAAAGCTGCCAGCTTTACATGGAACCCACTGCAGGAGAGCTCTCTAGAATACACCTAGGCTACACAGGATGCCCTGCTGCTTGGGCTGTAGGACCTGGAAAACCAGAAATGCTCGAGGAATGTATTACAAGAAAAGATACTTGTGAGGTTTATGGCAGACCCCAAAAGGAAAATGACAACATGGACCTCCTTGGACTCAGTAACAAGGCTATGCCATCTGGATCTGCAATTCAACACCTTTCAAAACACAACTACAGGCATGCCACTGGGCTCTGGCAGAGACAGAGCTTCTGATCACAGATTATCAAGTGACTATAGATCCAGAAATGTCTATCATGAGCTTGGTCTGACACTAGTCAGAAAGTCAGGTGAGCCACCTGAAATTCATCATAAGGACAGAATGCACAAGACCCCAGTGTGGTGCCCTCCCAAAGAGATGAAAAGCTATTTGGTAGCAAATAGACTACAGTGAACCCCATTCACTCTTCCTAAAGGTGCTCAAATATGTCATTTTTAGTGAGTTTCTCCATACATGCATTTATCTGCTACTGGAAATTGAAACAGCACATCACAATTTTTTATTGCAATTCAAATTTTTGAAAACCATAAAATTTAAATATCAAATTATGCTTTAGCCAAACTACCCAATGTTTCCTTTATAATCTTTCCCCTACTTTATGTTCTTTATATTGGATATATAGGATAATCTTCTTTATATTGGATATAAAGAGCTCAGCATTCCTTGCACGATCTTGTGTCCCCACCAGCCACGTCCTCTACAATTACTGCTGTCTCAATACTCTATATTCTTTATATTTCATCTCACTGACTTCAAGTTTCTAAAACACATGGAAATACTTAAGATCTATTGGTGTTTCTTTGGGTCAAATATAAAAGTAGAACTAAAGTATATTAGAGTCATTCAAATACATTCAAACTACAGATTCCTTAAAAGTTACTGGTAACAAAGTAAGAAGCCTCCTGACTTACAAAGAAGGAAAGACGACAAGAAAGCAGAACTCATACGTTAGCAAAATTGATATAGTTTATTCTAGCATGGAGTAGCTTTCTCAACCTGCTGCATAAAATTGCCAGTAACAAAGTACAAGAGTAAGGCTTATAGCTGAATCATCATTCTAGCATTCCCAGAAGGATCTTGTCTTTGATAAACACAGTAACTACAGCCACATTTGAATGGTTCATTTCTTGATTCATTCTGAACTCCACTGAGCCCAGTGTCTCTTAGCTCTCTTTCAAGCCAAGCAAATCTGTTGAGTAAAAGATGTCTCAGTTTTACCATCCTTTCTTTCCTCACAAGTAAAATATCCTTAACTCCTCCCTCCCTGTAAGGCAAGCCATCTCTGATCTCCTGAAGATCTTTTCTCTTACTGTCCTGTTGTTGGGGTAGACCTTCTGGTAATGGGGAAAAGAATTTGGTACTAGCGTTGAGAATCAATTTACTAAGGCTCTTAACATTTCTGAGCAGATGAGAGGTCTCTGGATTTCCTGGGAATTTTCAATGGGCATTGGAAAAACCTCTGGGATCAAGGTTAAGTTAAGCTTTTATGATGGCTCCACTGGCCATCTGGCCAAAGTTCTAAGTTCTTCCAGGATATTTGGGTCCTGGAAGTGTTGCTGGACTCTCAAATGGAAACAAGGTAGCCTACAAAGAACTCTAAATCCCAGAACAATTCAGAAAACCCAAACTCCAACTAACGATGGTGAAAGAGCCAACTCTACATCCATTCTTGAATGAGCGACAATTCATTCTTGACAGGAATGGGTGCCCTATTTTGGGTATGAGTTTTCATTTCCTGTCCACAGAACCTCAGCCCACTCTGAGTGCCAAGTACTACAGCAGATGCTGGGATACTATCACTATCAGATAGGATAGAGTTCTTTCACATGGATAGTTGTGGCCGACACTGGCTTGCGCTGCTTACTACGTCCATTTCCTTTTCCTAGGCAGAATGGAAAAACCCCTTTCCAGCTTTTCATGATGTCTGGTTACCACCTGTTAAGAGATTTGATCAATGAAATCTGGGTAGAAGGATGTCAAGGCTTGGCCATAGGCCCAGCTGTGAGGTCCTCATAACCTCTCTTTCCTCTCTGTGGAAGTTATTCAGCCCATAGATCTAAAATGGCAGCATCATGAAGCAGAAGGAGACTTTTTTTTTGAGATGGAGTCTCTGCTCTTTCACCCAGGCTGGAGGGCAGCGGCACAATCTCGGCTCACCACAACCTCCGCCTCCCAGGTTCCAGCGATTCTCCTGCCTCAGCCTCCCAAGTAGCTGGAACTACAGGCACCCTCCACCACACCCAGTTTATTTATTTATTTATTTTGCATTTTTAGTAGAGACAGGGTTTCACCATTTTTGGCCAGGATGATCTCGATCTATTGAACTTGTGATCTGCTCACCTGGGCCTCCCAAAGTGTTGGGATTACAGGCTTGAACCACTGTGCCTGGCCAGAAACTGATTTTTCAATCACCACTTGGACTCAAGCTGTCGTGGAGAGCTGCAGATCTTCACTGTGTTAAGCCATTAAAATTTGGAAATTACCTTCTGCCGTCAGCATCAATTATGTGACAAGTATGATGTTCAGTCTGGTTAGAAAAAGCAGATGTGCAGGGAACGGCGTACTGTCATGTAACAGGTGCTGTGACAAATACGCACAGGGATGTGGGAGCCTAAACGTAGGAGGCGTGGTTCACTCTGGGAGTAGGAAGAGAAAAATAGGAATATCTTTCTTGAGGAGGCACTCTTGATTTGAGACTTAAAAGATGTGAAAATGGGTGTTTTTTAGGTGGACAGCAGCAATGGGGATGACATGCTGGCTGAGGAAAGGGGGCATGTTAAGTCTGGAGGCCTCATTGCTGGTGTGTAAATGAAACTGAGCAGTCTAGAGACTGGAGTTTAGTGATAAGTGAGATGATTGGGGCAGGAGATGATGGAGACAATGACCTGACCGTCAAGGTCATCTATGCCTAAAAATCTGGTAACAGTCAATGGCGAAATGGTGAAGAGTTTGAAGAGACGTATGATAACATTTGAATTTTAGAAAAATCACCCATTGATAAAGTGGAAGGTATAGTGAAATTACTTTGGATGTAGGCAGACCGGTGTGAAAGAATGTGGAATCGTCCAGTCAGCAGGTGTTCAGAGCTTGCATGAAGCCAGTGGCAGTGGGGTGGAGAAGAGAAGGCAGCAGAGTCTGCAGAACATGGGGACTGGGTAGATAAGAGTTTAGAATTACTCTTGGACCCTAAGCCTAGGTGAGTAGGTATGTGGAAATTCAAATTAGAGATGTATAATGAACCAAAAAAGCCCGATTCATCATAGCCCCAAGGAATTAAAGCATACTTATAAATAAATATGTAGAACTCAAAGAAAACAAGAGGCAAAGAAGACTTGAACAAATACAGATCGTTATGCTGAGTGGAAACAAACTATCATAAGGACAGTAATCTCCCTAAATCAATTCATAGGATTATTGCAGATCCAATAGAAACATGGCTGGACAATTTTAAAGCTATTCTAAACTTAGTTTGTAACACAAATTAAGAAAATGTCAAAAACTACAAAAGACTTACACTGCTATATATGAAAAGCCATCATAATATTTTAATTGAAATTCCATCATGCTGGTAAAATGGCACCAAGATTAATGCAATAGGATAAAATATTTCAAAATATACTCTAACATTTAGAATAACTGTGTAATTAAGGTGGTGTTTCACACAAAATAGTTCTTAAATAGCTATTTGAAAACAAAATACATATAGTTCCTAATTTTAAATTTCAGGAGTAAAATGGTTTGAGAAATTAACATAGCCTTGAAGATACAGTTAAGTTCTTTCAATGAATAAGGAAAAATGCAAAGTTGTAAATTTACTCAATTACTTTAAAACGAGTTTTTAAAATTAAAAGCCTGTCAATTAAATGTAAAGAAAATAAACAAAAGGGGCATTTACAACACGTATGTCAAGGAAATTTTAGTCTTACTATGTATAAAATCTCCCACCAATCAATAGGAAAAAATGAACACTACCAACTAGAAAAGAAAATTCACCAAAAAAGAAGTGAAATAACCTGTAAGCATAAAGATTAGTATCACTGGTAGAGAACATAAATCAAAAAATTGAATGGATTCAGGAGGTGGTGAACACGTGGGGAAGTAGTTACTCTGACTTTGGTAGGATGTAAGCTTTCTATGGGACAATTCAGCAATATGTTTTTTAAATCTAATAAATCATTCTATGTGATCCAATAGTTTGACTTCCATAAACTTCTGTCAAAAAAATCTGAAACAGACACACAGGATTATATATAAATCATTTTCAGAGTTACAATGTTAAAAATTTTAAGTCATAAAGTCTAATATGGGATTTTAAGATACCACAGTACACAGATATAAAAATACATTGAAGCCACACAAATGCACGTTTAAGAATTACAGTTTGGCTTCAAATACTCACCAGAAAGCTTGGGCAGGGGAAGCTGGTTACAAACAGCATATACAACATGATCCACAAATGTCCTGTATTTATGCCACTAGGGGCTTGCAAACTACAACCCAAAAATCAAATCTTATTTTTGTAAATACAATTTGATTGAAGCACAGCCACACCCATTTGTCTGAGTATTGTCCGATTGTCTTTCAAACTACAATGGCAGAGTTGGTTAACTGCGACACTGAAGAACCAAAAATGAAATCCTAAGCCCCCCAACTGACTGGATGGACCCCCTTCCTGGCCAAGAGGACCCCGGAGAAACCTTAAAAACTGAGTTCCTAATTGTGACAAGGTCGGAGGTAGAGCACGCCTCTTTATAACTTTTTGTGGTTTAGATACGACTGACTAGCATTGATGTTAAAATAGAGATCATAAGACTGACAGTACAAACTGTTTGTGGCAAAAGGACACCAAATTATACACAAGACCTACGGCCATGCCAAGCCAGGGTTAAGCCAGGTTCCCCCACCACTCTTAAAGTAGTAGGGCACGGTGGCCCACGCCTGTAATGTCAGCACTTTGGGACGCCAAGACGGGCGGATCACTTGACCTCAGAAATTCAAGACGTGCCCGGCCAACATGGTGAAACCCCGTCTCTATTAAAGACACAGAAGTTGGCTGGGCGCGGTGGCTCACGCCTGTAATCCCAGCACTTTGGGAGGCCGAGGCAGGCGGATCACAAGGTCAAGGGATCGAGACCATCCTGGCCAACATGGTGAAACCCCGTCGCTACTAAAAATACAGAAATTAGCTGGGCATGGTGGCACACGCCTGTAATCCCAGCTACTCGGGAGGCTGAGGCAGGAGAATTGCTTGAACCCAGGAGGCGGAGGTTGCGGTGAGCCGAGATCGCGCCATTGCACTCTAGCCTGTCTCCTGGCGACCGAACAAGACACTGAAAAAGAAAAAAAAAAAAAAAGAATTACACACACACACACACACACACACACACACACGTTATCCGGGCGTGGTGGCGCACGCTCGTAGTCCCAGCAGAATCGCTTGAACCTGAGAAGCCCGGAAGTTGCAGTGAGTCGATTGCGCCACAGCACCCCGGCCTGGGCCACATCACCTGCCACTAGAGCCGCTCCCCCGGCCCCTGTTCCGCAGCCGTAACTACAGCTTTGATTGGACAGGAGCCCGATTTCAGTACATTCTTCTAATTAGCGACCACCCACCGAAGATGGACTGGTTCTGGTCCATTTACATTTACATGAATGTCTTCATGTCCCTGCTTCACCTGTAGCTATATAGGGCCTCGTTGTAATACATTTAAATGTTAAGTCTCTACCCCAAAGTGAACATGGGACAAGATATCCTCCATGCATATTTATAGCTCCTAATGTAACCTGTTCAATATGTGTATTTGGTCAATCCCTTTAGCATAAATCCCTATCTCATCTTTTCCTTCCTAGATGTGCCTGTTTTTCAGGCTCTGCCTTAGGTTGTGCTTCTCAGCCTGTGGGATTGCCACCTTGCAGACTGTAATCCTTTATAATGAAGTCTCGTCTCTAAATTTATAGATCTCATGATTTTCCAGTTGACACAAAATGTCTGAAAGCCTGAAATATTTTAGTATCCGGCCCTCTATAGAAAAAAGTATGTCAATCCCTGCCCTATGCAGGCAAAAATACAGAAAGCCTACAAATAAGAGGAATTATTTCTGGTACAGAAAATTTTAAGTGAGTTTTTTTGTTTGCTATCGTTCTCATATTCTCCAAGGGAATATTTTCAAATTAATGAATTTTTAGATTACCAAATAAAAACTGTATGTTTATTGTGTACAACATAGTTAAAAATATGTAAACATGTGGAATAGCCAAATTGAACGAACATGCATTACCTCAAAATTTTTTTTTTTAACACTATCAGCATTAGCAATTTATTGTATGTTTGTAAAAAGCACAGACATAATTTAAAATGTAAGTAATCTTTTCACTGGAGAAATAAAATTATGGTTAGTCTTCATGTCTTTGACTTTCCTGCATAGTTTTTATATCTTTGAATGATGAATATATGTTATTTATATAATCAGAAAATACTTTAACATGCATTTTAATGAGTCCTGAAATTTCTATTTTCATTTTTTCTGATTTCTTCGGGGCATCTTTGTGTTACATTTAACATCTTTTTACTTTTTCCTATTATGGGGCAAAACTCGCTGAGAGATTTTGATGATTGGAATTTTTAATGCTACCTACTTTGAATTATAGCAACCATCTGGTCTTAGTTATCTGTACTCTGAATCATATTTCAAAAGAAATAAATCCAGATATGCAAAATAGGCAAAAAGAAAGATCAGTGGTCAGTTTCCTTGTTTGCTGTGTTTTGCCTTTTTTAGACCCTGATAAATTTACTCAAGGACTATCAAACTCTAGAAAACGCTTATTCTTGTATCATACAATTCTATTTTATAGATTATCGATTTTTAGAACTAGTTGAAAAGTATCCTGTGTGATTTCATAAAGCTTTCCAAATCATGATTTCAAAATTTAGCAAAAATAGCTTAAAAAATGCCAGCCCATCTTGAACATAAATGTGAAAGATAGCCATCTATGAATGATTGGATAATTGATTTCAGCAATACATAAAAAGTTAGATAGTTTCGGAGATAGAGAACAAAACAAAACCCAAGGAACCACAGGAAGTTGAAATGTCCACCCAGGGACATCTGTCATCTCTCCAGTCAGAGGCTCTGGTGCAGAGCTCACTGTGTGGCTCCGTCTCTCAAATTGCTGCGAGCAACGGCCTGGGCAGTCCCCCTCCCCTGGTTACACCCAGCCCAGCCAAATGCACTGCCCTGCCCAGGCCTGGACACCTCTTTCTGATGCCTTCTCCAGACTTCAGAATTTGCATGGGTGGGTTTCATGGATCAATGACTAGCTTGCATTCCTGTTGTCTTCGGAACAGGCTTTTTATATGAAAGGTCAAATGTCTCCTTCCAGGTCATGTTCTCCCAGATAGAAACCAGCATGGATGCTTGCTCAGGAGGGAGGCTCACCTGCACCAGCAGAAGGCCATCACGGGCACATTTTTATCTACCTCTGCCTTGTTCCCCTCTAGTTCTTTGGTGGGGATATACCATCTACAAGCCCTTAACTTCTAAAATATATTAACTCAGACACTACTCTTCAGAATAAAAAAAAATATATATGTACATCTAATGTTTCTGTCAACTGAAAAGTATTTTTGGGAGATCATGATCAGGTGAATGGGATTTTTGTGTCACATTTCCTCCAGTTTAAATCACAGAGAGGTACCAGTAGATGCTGGGCGTGGATTTCAGCCACCCTCAAGCAGTTTCTTCAGCACATCTGCCCTGGTATTTCTAATGCCACCGACATTTCTAGCTCATCACTGCTATTTTCTTCTATGACCTAGTAAAAGGCCAAGGACCAAGGATTCTTGGGCTCTGACTGGTCTTTAAATTGCTAGTCATTCTCTCTGGGACAGCAGGAATAGTGTGCCCAGTCTGCAAAGTCTTTAAGGAATCCTGTGAGTGGGGTGGCCAGGAGTCTTTATTCTCCAGGACTGGCGTCCTGCCTTGGTGAGCTTCTTTCTGCTTCTTAATCCCAGAATGCCGCACGCCGAAGGTCTCCCTGCTGGTTCTTGAACAAACTCTGGAGGCCTATCAGCCCACACACGAGGCCAGAAAGGGCGAGCCGAGAAGGACAAAACCCGGCTCAGACCATTCCCCCAACGCCACATCTGAAAGTGGAGAATACATCATGAGAACCTGCCATCCCAAGCCTCTGGGCCAGGCTGAAATGAGAAAGTCCTGCCCTTGCTCAGTGCCCAGCCACTTCCTACCTTCTTAAATCTCGGAGGAGCAGAGCTGTTCTCAACTCTGGCAATCTGGACCTCACCTGTTTGCCTGGAAGACAGGCGTGCTCTACATTGACAATTCTGAAGGAGACTATTTCAAAGACAAAAGAAATGCAAAATACAAAGGGCTTAATCCCTTGCATACATACATTCCTCACTTATAAATCATCTTATGAATGCATTGAGAGCATGAGTCACAGAAGGAGAGTTGCATGATCAAAGAGTTCATCCCTGCATTTCAAAATGAGGTCACCTCGAATTCTGCGTGAAGGTGAACGGGAACGGGGACGGAGGCGGGGGCGGGGCGGTACTGGCAAGCTCAGTAAATAATTACTCAGATTCTAGTCAGTAATCCAGTACGTCTTTGTCTTGTTGGATAAACAAAAAAGCAAGAATTTCCAGATCAAAAGTGTTCTCAGTAGGACTATTGATATTTTTCATTATGTAAGCCATTCATTTAGTGAAACTATTTTCAGTTTCTTAAACCAAAAGACATATGATAACGATCTGAAGTATGACTTGTTTTTTACCTTCTGATGTAGGATGAGTTTGAAAAACAAAATGTAGCAATTTGTTTTATGAAGTCAGATCAAACAGGCTTTCTAAGGTTGCAGGATGCTAGAGGAGTTTATCAGCAATTCTATTTTTCTAACTCTTTCCTAGTTTTAATATCCTTTTTGTCACCAATCTGCTCTTATTTCTCAAACTTACCTGAAATATTTTTTACATGCCACTGCAGTAGCCTTCACTGGGAGAAAGAGGGAAGAAAAAAGAGAAAAAGGATGAGAAGGAGGAGGAGACAGGGCAGAAAGGAGGGGAAGGATGCCTGACATCTTTTAAAGGGAATGACTATTCTTTTCAATGCTACCCCCACCAGGGTAATGTCCAAAAATAACAGGAAAAGACATTCTGCATTGGATCCATAAACAGATCTAACAATCTCAGCCACCTCTAACTTACAGATGATCTAAAAACAGTATTTTAAATTGGAACCTTTGAAATACTGTGAAAAAGAAATTTGTCTTTGGGAGTAGATGAAATGTTGGCCTGCCTACCACCCTCCTTCCTACCTACCCTCCCTTCCTCCCTCTTTTTCCCTCCTTTTCTTCCTTCCATGTTCTCTACCCTTTGTTTCCTGGTTATAGTACAACACATCAGGAGAAAGGAAAGTCCTCACCTCTCTAAACATCCATTCTTCTAGCAGTAAAAATTGGACTGAATTCTGACTCCCCAGAACTGGGGTGGACCTGGGGTGTACTCAGACATTACCATAGGACCCTGATGATTCTTTTTCCTTGTTATAGGAAAAATTTTTTCCACCACCTATAATCTTGCTCAGACTCAATATTTTGGCCTGTCATGGTAGTTCACGCCTATAATCCCAGCACTTTGGAAGCCGAGGCAGGTAGATTACCAGAGGTCAGGAGCTTGAGAACAGCCTGACCAAAATGATGAGACCCTGTCTCTACTAAAAATACAAAAATTAGCCTGGCATGGTGGCACATGCCTGTAATCCCAGCTACTCCGGAGGCTGAGGTACAAGAATCGCTTGAACCCAAGAGGCGGAAGTTGCAGTGAGCCAAGATGGTGCCACTAAACTCCAGCCTGAGCCTCAGAGAGAGACTGTTTCAAAAAATGAATCTATATGGTCATTGAATTGAACTCCTGCACAAATAATTATTAGTTTCTAAAATTTAATTGTCAATATTCAAAGGCACCTTCTTAAATTTTCCATAGATTCAAATAAAAATTAAGCAGTTATTTCTGGTCACTCTTCTTTCATTGTTTATATGAGCTTATAATGTTACAAAGAATTTTTATAAATATGTCCTTTACAATATGATCAAATGGAAATAAAAACTATTAAACTCCTATGATTTTCTCTGGAATTTGTGAAGAACATAAAAGATATGATCAATATTCAATGCCTCAGTCTAAATAGCTTAGAAGTCTAGAAATGCTCCATTATGAGTTGGCAACTTGAAAAAAACTTACCTCTGATGTCTCTTATCAAAGTGAAATCCTTTATAAGCTCAGTTTAGGTTTTGAAAATTCACGTATTTTATCTATTTTGAAATGCTTATTTTGCTGTTTAAAGCATGTAAGTTCTTTCAAAATAGAAATGAAATATAGGAAGTGTTTACCAAACCTTTCAATTAAATACAAAGATCACCTTTTGAAAACATTTCTTGTCAAGCTATGTATTTTTACAACTAATGAATTCTTAGACTGATTTTTTTAAAACATAGCTATGCCTCTTTTGATGAATTTAATAACATCATGGTGAAAAGTCTATTTAAAAAAAATTCTAAGATGGTAAAATAGCATGTTTTAACAAATGCCAAAAAACTTGATCATTGTTAACGTTTGATGTCTAAAAGATATAGTATCTACAGTCATGTTACCTATGTTTAAACTTTTAATTTGGAGAAAAGTTATTGAGGGGCTTCTTGTTTTATAACAAATCTACTATGAGTCCATATGACCATGTTTTCCTGTTTTCACTTAATCAGATTCAGTGCCGATTAGAATTTCCAAGTACTGACTTAGATTTCTTCCCAGATACAGGTATGTAGTCAATTTTTGGGATGAAAGCCTGTGCTATCTCAACAAGCCAAGTCTGCATCCTCCAACGAAAGTGAGGGGCTTTTAATGAATTCATTCCTAGAACTGATGTCTGAGTCACTTTGATGGGTCACACACCATGAAAGGCATTCTCATGTAGAGCACTTATTTTATCCTCACAAAAATCCAGTGACATAGGGACACATTTTGTCAACAAGAATTCTGAGCCTCAGATTCAATATCATACCTGGGGCAGAGACCACTAGCTACCTGTTCCCGTATTTTTCCCTCAACCTTTTCTCCCTGCTCACCTCTATGACAGAGCCTTCAGAAACTGAGAATTCTGCCTCAGCCTCCCTTGCAGGCTAGAGGTGTCCCAGTGACATAATTCTAGCTGGTGAAATATTCTAGCTGGTGAAATATCAGGGGAAGTCTGTCAGGAAGCTTTTTTGAAAAGATTAGAATTGCTTATTAAAAGACAATGAAGCCTGGGTCCCCTTGCACTGCCCGCCTCTGTGTTCCTACCTGCAATGTGGAGGTAGTGATACCAGCTGGGAAAACCTCCCTATGCCACAGTAGCCCCTGACTGCAGTACCAGAAAGGCTGTCCCTGAGGTCATGGAACAGCAGTCACACCCTGAACTAAGATATTGAACCTCAGAGACTTGAGTCCATCTAAAGCCTACAATGAGAAGCAAGGAGAAAGGGGAAAGGTGGAGGGAGAAAGACTCCCTGAGTCCTGTGTTACGATACTTGCTCACCCAGCCCCTTCTTTGCCACAGCAGGCTTCTTGCTGAACCAGAGCTGCAGGTGAGCCAGGGGTGTCCACTGGCGGTGCCTGCAGCCAACACATGCCACTCTGATGCAGTGATGCAGTGGCACCCCTCTCATGGCAGCATCACTTCCCAACTACCTGAAGAGCAGGCAAGCCTTTCATATGCATGCCTTAGGCAGATGACATGTGGGGCTACATGGGTGTCACCCAGGGGAGGCTGTAGAGGGGCACAGCTTTCAAATCACAGGTGACATCTGAACCTTGTGCATATTTCAGGTTTATGTGGCCTTTCTATCTCTATCTGTAGGTAATAGTTTTCTTAGTTCTGTATCAACCCATAAATGTCTTTTATCCTGTATCTGATGTCATATGGGTTACTTACAATGTATGCATCCTATGATCTTCCTATGACTCACAAGCCCTTTTGCTTAAAATTTATACTTAATACAACTTACGAGTTACATCATCCATTTTCCTTTCTTGGCCTCTATCAAAAAATTAAGATACTCAAACACCACAGCACACATGCTTTATAGATACCACTGAAGAAGACCCATTTTCATTAACCATGTAGCTACAAATATCAAGAGCAGATAACTCGTAAGGATGGAGTAGCAAGACAAAAACTGTCTTCACGGAAGTACCACAGTTGAGCCAGAGCCAGGAACTGCCCTTGCCAGCACTTCCTGCAGTGTGCAGAGCTTAAGCACCTATTTGAGTAAACTACTCTTCACTGACATTTCTTTCGTGTGTACCCAAAGGTCTCTTGATTAGCTTCCTTGTCACCATTCATTCAACCAGAATGTATTGAGAACCAGTTGTATACCAGACGCTTACAGGTACACTTATTTGCATATACTTGTGAGTCCATACATATTACATATCCTCAAGATATGATTATCTGAGGTACTGACAGCCTCGTTCAGTTATGAGGGTGCAGCTCAGGGTCGCAGCATTTCAGGTCATGTCCGCACATTCTAAGGAGGCCCAGACCCTGTTCTGCACTGGTGCTGAAGAAGCCACTGTAATTCTATTCAACCAAGTTCCTGTGAGCTATTCCACTGGTCTTCAAGTATTTTATTATTCATTGTGGTAAGTTCCCTTACATAGAGGAATCAAAGAAAAATGTCACTGCCTAACAAAAAATGGAATCATCGCTTGAGAAGTTTTGTCCAAATGTATGCAGATTTATATATGCATTTAAACTGACAACTACTAAGTACCCAGAGTCTACTTGGAATTCTGGATTGGAACTCAAAAGAAAACTTCTGAAATGCCATACTACACTACCCTACGAGGGCCTGAGCCTGCTGGCAGTTGAATGATACCTGAGATCTTTAAAGAATCCATTATCAAGAAAATAATAGCATATTTCAACTCACTTTGATGACCTGCTGCTGTTTAGGCACTATAATGTGTGTATCCAAGTGAGGGTAAGTCGGCAGCAGGAAGAAAGCTAATTAAACACTCTTCAGGTCACATTATTGAAAATGAGGCTGTCTGGTTGACTGTCACAGGGGTCATTGCATAGGTCTAAAACTTCTCTGAAAACATAGTGCTGCCAATGAGAAAACCATAGGATTAAAAATCCCACAGTTGACATCCAAACACCAGTTTTTCCATGTGACGCCTGAGAAGAAAGTTTGTCACTTGACCTTAACATCATTTTAAAAAGAACAATCCATAGTCTGGAATAATCTATGGCATGAATAATCAAGGTTAACTTTGAAAATGATGAGCAGCCCTTTTTCACAAAAGACATTGTTCTTTGAAAAAGACTTGAACAGAACTTTCAAAACAGCAGAATGTTTCTTTTCCATGTGGATCCTGGGGTTAAAAATATTCGGTTGAAATATCCTATGTACTCAAATTTTACCCATGTCTTAGTCAAGGTCTTTAGTTATAAGCAATGGAAATTGGCTGGCTAATTATGCAGAAAAAAATACCCAGGAGTTTATTAAAAGATATCGAAGAGTGTACAGAATAGTTGGAAAGGCTGGAGAACACCTTTGAGGCTAAGCTAGCAAGAATATGTTTAAATCCCTCCATGCAGAATTGGCCTGTGAGGAAACTCTGCCTGATGTAGCTGCCACAAGCCCATGATGTCTCTTTGCACCCTTGGAAAGCCAGTTCTCTGGCTGCAGAAGGATTCCTCAGGGAGTCGCTTTCATCTCATTGTTTAGTTTAAAACAACAGTCTCTGGAAAGAAATGTGATTGGCCAAACCCAGTTCACCATCTACACAGGAGATAGGAATTATACATTTTTGGATTATACCTGGGACGGTGTGGTAAGTCTCTTTCCTCTAGAATTTTTCTAGAAATAGCCCAAAATATGCTGCTAACAGAAAACATAATCCTACAGTTTGAACGACCATCTAATGTATTCAGCAGATTGGAACACTTTTGAAAATGAAAAACAAGGTGCTATCAAATAATTACTCCAGGAAAAGAGGTATAAACTGCATCCCTTCAAGTAGAAATTATCACCTGGTTATAGTGACAAAGTTTTCATGCCTGGGCTGCATACATTCTCAGTACCGCCACAGGGTTTTACTGTCTACCAGCTTGGCTGCAATGGAAATTGTCCCAGGTTCAAGGCTGCAGCTCCAGGCATCTCAGAAGCTGGGCAAAAACACCAGATATGGGACCCAAGGGGTCATACTCCCTCACGGGCCCTCTGACATGATTCAGGCTCTCACTGAAGTAGAGTTGGTCTTGTGTTGCTCACCACAATTATCTGCTAAGCTCTCCAAATTATGCACAGTAAAGGCATGCTAACTTAACACTAATATATTTCAAGTGATCTTGCAAAGACATTAAAAACACTTCCACAGATGCTCAGATAAGGCTTTTTTTTTCCTGTTTAAACTCGAAGGCTAATCCAATGAGGAACTCATGTGAAGGTGGAGGTAGGAATGTGTTTCTTTTACCCCTTCTCATTTCTATATTAATTGGTTAGTTTCTATTGGCATAAGTAAAGTGACTATAAATGGAACTGATTTGGGAATAACTGGTCGACTGCTGGGCGGTTGCTGAGACTGTGAACAGCAGGACTGCATGAGTGAGCGAGGAAGGTCACCACAAGCTGGGGTCAGAAAAGGTTGCAAAGTTCTCGGGTTAAGATGGATGATTTAAATGCTTAGTACAAAACCGATCTTTAAAAATTGATTTCCTGAACTTTACGTAAATTGATCTTATTTTCTTAGTTATTCTGCTCCAAAAATTACTATGAAGACTTCCACAGAACCATTATTTTTTTCTGCCAAATGTTACTATAGTCATGTGTTGCTTAATGACAAGGATACATTCTGAGAAATGCGTCATTAGGTGATTTCCTTATTGTGTGAACATTATAGCATATGCTTACAGACACCTAGATGATCATAACCTATGTAACCTACTACACATCCAGCCTATGTGGCTCCTGGGCTACAAATTTGTACAGCATGTTACTGTACTGAATACTGAGGGCAATTGTAACACAATGGTAAGTATTTGTGTGTCTAGACATAGAAAAGGCAATGCTTTGCATTACTGCTTTATGAGGGCTACAATGTTGCCAAGCAATAGAAACTTTTCAGCTCTATTGTAATTTTATGGGACCATGGTTGTATACGCAGTCCATTGTTGACTGAAATGTCTTTAGTGGTGCGTGACTATTCCATTTTTATATTAAAAAACATTTATTGGTTACCTGCTCTTTCTGACAGTCATGAAGGTTAAAGTGATAAATATCACAGTGTCCTTGCTCCTGAGATGTTCTCCGACTAATGAGGCAATGGATATGTCAACAAGTGTGCATCATGACGTTACAGGTGACTTGATTTTGAGCTGAATATTATTCAAGCTACTCAAAAAAACAAAAACTATTGGAGAAAAACCACATATATGTTGAACTACATAGACAAAGGATGGAAAACACTGCTACATTATACCTTTAATCCTAATATCTACAAATGAGAACTTAAAACACAGAAATACAGAAAAATGACTATAATTTCTGGCTAACTTTTAAAATAAAATAACTAAAAAAACCCACTGCTTTTCTAAAACACAGATGTGGCCATTTCTGCAATAGTTGCTGCTCACCCAGAGTGCTTTGGGGCTGGAGGGGCGGGAACTTAGTCTTCACCGCCTATAAAACGGTGAAGGGTAGCACAAGCTGCCTGCAGTTGGCAGGGTCTGTGTCTGGGGTAAGTTGAGGGGCTGGTAGTGTGTGTTGGGTGCTTGTCTGGGTTGTAGTGAAGAAAGTAGGGAAAAGCCGGGAAGTGTTGGCATAAAGCCTCTTCCTTCCTTGCTCCCTCCCTCCCCTCCATCTTTCTTAAGAGGAAGGCTGTGGGGAAAAAAAGGGAAAAGCGGGGAAGTGTTGGCATAAAGACTTAAGAGGAAGGGTTGTGGGAAAGGGGATTGGGGGCAGGGTGGGACGGTGGTCTCTGAAAGCCGACCTCCTTGAATTTTCTTGGGTGGGTTTTTTTCTCCTTGCTTGTGTAGTAAACCACGGTGTGTGAAGCAGCCTCTCTTCGCTGGCCTCCTTCATGTGACTTGCAGCGTCCTAACGTGCTGGCTTACTCTGAAGGTAGGAGCCCTTATCAGGGTCTACTAGAATCCTGCTCCCGACCTCCCTGCTTTTTCTGCTTGTCCCTTTATGGGGGAAGCTCTCCTCACGGGCATTACATGATGGGGGAAAATGCCTAAAACTCTCACGGTAGCTAAAAAGGAAGACTGTGTTTGGGAAAGCTGTTCCTTCTCCCACGAGTGAACCTTATTTAGGAGTGGGTTGCTTAGGAGTTAGGTGTGCCCCTTTGTGTGCTTGGAGTGGGGAGGCTAGCTCTACTAAAGTCCTTACATCTATCTGTAAGCTTTTCTAGGCAATAGGTTTTGTATAGATAGGTTTGAATTGCAACATAAGAACCTGAGGGGATGACTTGCTGTCTCAACTCGGAAGCCCAAAACTCAAAAGCTTCCAGCAGGTAGTAACTTCTTGGCCTCTTATTAGATGACAAATGAAACTCTCCTGCTCTAACCAACATCCTTCTACCTTTGAGCAAAGCTGCAGTCTGGCTTCTGTGACCAGGTCTTGGGGATAGTGGCCCCTTGATTTTCTATCCTTTAAGCTTTCTGATACACTCCTTTAGAAACGAGCAGCTACAGGGTTGCTCTGAAAAAATCTTGTCCTAAAACCTCTTTTCTGCCACTGATAAAAGGGAACAGGTTAATTATTACCAAAGCCAGACAAACACGATTTTGAATTTGCCAAAATCTCTTAAACCTGAAGACTCGCATATCTCCTCCAGCTGAAGAGAATAAATACCAGTGTGAGTTGAAATGGAACATCAGATGGTAGTTCCAGTATCAACCTTGAAAACTAGGGTTTTCTCCAGTGAGTGTAGCTCAAATTCCTTATGCACTACCCTGAGATATAGATCATCTTTAGGAACTGGACAGGAATTTCTCTAATAAGATTGGAACTAAACAGATTCTAGAAAGTCCCTGATGGCTTAGGTCCGAGATGCCGTACTCATTGACCTCACCTGAGAGGAGCTTGGCGTCCACACCACAGCTGTAAGTGATGGCCTGGCATGTTATCTACCTGAATGAGTTTGTC
This sequence comes from Aotus nancymaae, assembly GCF_030222135.1. Taxonomy (NCBI): domain Eukaryota; kingdom Metazoa; phylum Chordata; class Mammalia; order Primates; family Aotidae; genus Aotus; species Aotus nancymaae. Next base: position 9,027,491 of record NW_026988450.1, on the reverse strand, counting down.
CAGTCAACAGCTACACATGAGTACTCTCACTGGCAGCTCCTAGGAATGGGTTAGAGCACAGTCCCAATGCAGTAAAGCTAAGCTGGAGGGACCCAGTATTATACTCAAATGGGCCGAAGGCTTTGGAGAAGCAAATAAAGCCTAAATGTGCACAATGGTAACCTGAGGAAGCTGATATGCACCTGGCCACTTGATGCAGCTGGCCTGGGAAGCAGGAGAACCAGAGAGAGCCTGCTGAACCGGGAAGCTGTGTGGGACATGTTGGTCTGCCTTGAAAACTGGGTGAGGGGAGTCATTGTGGCGTCTGCTCAGCTGTGAGCTAGTTCTGGAACAAAGTACGAGAACTTAAAACTCCTAAAGTATCCCCTCTGAAAGCTACTTCAAGTGCTAAAGGAGCAATTACTTTCAGATTGGAGGTGGAAGTGCAGAGTCTGGAGTCAGGACTAATCTCTTGAAATGGAACTACTTGACTAGGGCATCAGTCTCTGGTCCTGTATGTGGAAATAATTTCACAGTAGTGTAATATGACTGGTTCGGGATGTGGACTTGAGTTCACCTGGGATCTATCACTTAATGGTTCTGTACTTGGGCAAGTTACTAAACATACAAAAGAGGCTTAAGCTGAGGTTTGTGATGACATTCTGCATCTAGAACAGTGTACATCTTGGTATGTGCTCAGTAAATGTTAGCTGGTACAGTACCCCTACTCTGAGCTTGTCACGGATGTCTTAGCCCCTGTACTCTTTCTGTAGAACAGCACTCATTGGTAACAAGTACACCACTTGAACCAAACTGCCTTATACCTTATAGCCCGGCAGGTTCTCCAAATCCAGCTATGGTGCCTCGTTGTCTGCTTAGCGCTCACCTGCCCAAACTTTGCACCTGGGATTGTATGGCTGTTCAAGTTTCTTCAAACATCCTTAAAGCATGGATGAAAAGTTGCTTAGCTTGTTGTGGTTCCCAAAGTATGGTTGGTGATAAAGAATCTTGTAAGGTCAAACCTAGGCCAGCAATCCAGGAAGGTTCACATAAACTATTTAGCTGCCTTAACGAAACAATCCAAGAGGAATGGATAGAATCTTGACTTTTGCAGGTTGAGGAAGGCTTGGCAATTAAACTCCACAGGTGCTACTCACTGCTAATTATTCTACAGGTGCTATTGTTGGCCTCATGGTTACATAGCTATGGCTGTAACTTATGATTAAGGGCTGGGGAGCTGGCCGGGAATTATACAGACCTTCAGCTCTAGTACTTGGTTTAGCAGCAAGTTCCTGGGGACAGGCAAAAGGGCAAGGTGCAGGACAACTGACAGTGACTTAAACCCAGGTCCCATAGGTCCCTAAAACCTTACATGGCTGAGTCAACTTGTGAGCCTAGAAGCTACGTGGTGTGGATATGGAACCAACATCAGTCGAGGGATGTTGGGCTCTACCAAGCTCAAATCTGAAGCTTACAGAATTGAGAGTTTCTAGTCCTGACAGGGTTCCCAGCCTGTTCAACTGATAAACTGAATATGCTGAGTGCGTAAGCGGACTTGTGATGCGGGTGAACTCAAGGCTGTCAGTTGTTGCTGATAATGAGCTAGTTAACCCAATCATCTAGGCTTCCTGTATCCTACTTTAATCATGCCAGAACTGTTACATGGATGGCTCCAGAACTAGGTAGAATACAACTGGTAGACTTCTACAGAGAAGCCACTCATGACAAATCTTGGCTTCTAGGCTTCCCATAATCGACTCTCGGTGGCAGGAAGGTGTGTGATGGGCCATATGGCTAAAATGCTCGGTTCACAGGCTTTGGGTCCAGATGTAGCTTTGACCTGTATCCTGCCACATTTATGTCTTGGATGAGTTACTTAAGCTCTTTCAAAAACTGAGACTCTGACCTATTAAAATATCTCTGGGCCATGAGGCTTCAATGGTAACTAGTAGGAAGCTGGGCATACTGCCAAATCCATAAGTAATTATTGACAGATGGCCCTGAACTCCCTCCCCTGCCTGGATTGCTTGGTTTCAGTTCCAGGTGTGATTTGAGGCTCACCCCTGCATAGCCCCATGCCTCGAGCATAAGCTGTCTTCCAGGCTTGGCAGCCTTCCATGTTGGTTCCTAGTGTTCCGTCTTTTGCCACTAAACTGTGTAGCTGTTAAGTAACTCATACTTATCCTAGAACAAGTGAGCAACAGTGGGAAAGGGGATTTATATGGCTGACTCTCAAAGTTAAGGCCTCTGGCAGGAATGATCTGGGAGGCCCTGGTTATAGGGGCTCTCATTTCTCAGCTTACTTTGTCATAGCCTATGTGTTTCTATAGTGATGGCCAAGTGTCCAAACACTGGCTACTGCTCCTTTCCTTTCTGGTCAACTGGGCTCCCTTCATAGACCAGGTAGTAAGGTTTGGACTAGCTCACAGCATGTGTAGCCTAGCCTTTCCTGAGAACTAGCACAATAACCCAACCTCTTGGTGACTTGAAATAGTGTAGGGTCTTTCATGAATGTCTCTATTGAAGAGGTAGCCCAGGGCAAGAAATAGTGCCTTCTGCTGTACATTGAGTTATTTCTGTGGGAAACCGTGAGGGCAGACCCTGCCCCGACAGGACTGTTCAGAATCACTCCTGTCAGTCTCTGGTCCTGTCTACTGCTCTGGGTTACCCCAGACTGACTTTCCTTTGTGGAAGCTCTGTGGCAGGGCTTGATGCTTGTTCATCCTAACCACTTTCCAAGAGACCAAGTGTCTCCCAGTAGACCTGAAAACAAAGCTGGTGTTTTCCAGGTCCCCACAATCTCATGGACACGTAAACTTGGCAATCACTCCTGTTTTCTCATTAAACCATTATCAAACCCATAGACAGATCTTTTACCTCAAGATGAAAACCCCAGAGAAGTCTGAGATCCTACAGGTAATACCTCTGTTGAGAAACTAATTTTGCTACCTAAACTCTTGACAAGATGGTGAGAAATTTCATGTTTAAGAAAGGAGCATACTAGGAATGTTGCAGGCTTTCTACCCACCTTACCCTTGGTGATGACCTCAAATTAAAAGACTGCTTCCTATCCAGACTGCTAGCAGCTCGCTTTATAGTTGAATTTCACTTTAGGAAGGCCTCCTTTGGTTAATAGAAGGAAACCTAGGACAAGTTTAGGCTTCCATCTTAAAGGACTCTAATCTCTAAACTTAGTTTCAATAACTTACTTGAACCATCAACCTTTTCTCACTGACTTGATGCTCTTACTCTAACCTTTAATTAGCTTGTAAGTTCAATTCTGACCTTACATCAAGAAAACCAAACAGAAAGCTCTTTCTAGGTCCATCAGAGGACTTGTGTTACAGGGAAAACCTCTGCCTGGAAAACTGGAAGGACAGGGCTACAGGGTTGTAGCTTTTCAGAAACAAAAAGCCTGGCTGGGGCTAGCAACCAACCAGTAGAAGGGTTTGGGGCCCCCAAGAGAAGCAACCAGTCCAACAGGGGAAGAACATTTTCCAGGAGATCTATCTTGCCTAACTAGGAAGACAAACCCAAGCCTTGCTTGCCGGAAAAGTAGGGAAGTGTCAGCTTGAGGATCCACGAGCCTCACCTGGCCTTATTCTGTGCCAGCATTGCATATGACTGGAGTGGGATGGAATAAGATCAATGAAGGGCACTTGAAGGAATTTGTTCTGAAAGCTCTTAAAGAACTTGGAGTGTACTTATGACAGACCTTTCTATTGTGCTTTCTGCAGTCAGTTCTGATTGTTTCCAGCCAGTGGTCTTCCATGTTCTTTTCTGCCTGGTTAGGTAAGAAAAGTAGAGCTGAAGTCCCTAATCTTCAAGTATAGTTACCTTGTGTTGCTGGAGTAATCTTGGATTTCTATTCACCAGTTGCTAGTGTTTTGATAGGTGGAAGTTGAGCAGAAATCATCAGCGTGATTAGGAAAGTTTGTCAGAGCTCTTAAGAACTAAGTTCTCCCTTTTGGCTAGCAACTTAAAGTGCTTTGTCCACTGGAAGCTGTGCATTACCTGACCTGGTTACTTAAAGACTTGAGTCTTCCAGGGAGGGGACATGACCTCTTCAAATACAGATACCTTTCCATAGGTAAACTTCCATTCCAATTCCTATGGTCTTCCATCTTGGCTGTGGAACCTTAGATCTTGGTTCCTAAACTCACTGAAGGTCAGGCTTGTTGGCACGGTGTAGCTCCAACTGCTGTAGAAATAACTACCATCTGTAAGGCCTAGGACAAACAGGGAAGGTAGCCATACGGGCACATAAGGGATTAAAAGGATATGAACTGCCTATCTGAAGGAAATGTTCTCCAAAGAAATACCAGGCACTGACAGGCAGAAGACAAAGTAATAAGTGAATTGGATCAGAAACTAGGGAACTGGGAAGCTTGGAATAGGGGCTGAGGGGGAAGGATTGGGGTAAATGCCTCAATCAAATACGTAATAACAGTGCTGACAAGGGTTCCCTACTGTGGTATTTGTTGTGCAATGAGATACTAGGTTAAAAGGATCCTACTGACTGGAATGAGATGCACAAGTGGGAAACCTTTAGATGAACAAAACTAATTTCTTCGGTGTTTTGAAGCAAAGCTCAGACCTGTGTCCTCCGAGAATACCATGGGGCCCTCTCTGTACCAATCAGCCCTAGGCTGCAAACTGCAGTGGAGTCTGGGCAGGAACGGCAGAGGCTTCTCTTAACCATCCACTTGTATCTGTACTCAGCTCTTGCTTAGTCAGACTCATTGCCCCCACTGGTATGAGCCCCTACTTAGATTTTAGCTGCTTCTTCCTATCTTCCTTTACCTGACTCTTTCTCTTATGTTGACTAATGGATCAGAGCAAAAGGTACACTTCTTTCAAGCTTGAAAGACTGGAAAGGTGACTGTCAGGACTAGAAAGTAACGTTGACAGATGGCTTATGAGATTTCGGTGGGGAAATAGGTTCCTGAAACTGGCAGTGCCTAGACATACTTTCATAGGATGGCTGTCTTAGCTCCCTCAAATGAATGTGCCTTGGACTTAGCCTTTGGCATACTTACCTTAAAGCTGCTCAAGCCTTAAGCTCAATCCTGTGAACACTTAAAGAAACTTCAGTTTCACTTATTCTGACATCACCCCAAGTATGTGCTCAGTGCGCTACCAAAAGCACCATGCATGCATCCCCCATAAGTAACTAGCAGAGATTAAGATGGTCTATGAATAAAACTTGTGAAGTTTGAAGTCTCATGTTATCTTTGAGGGAAAGGATTGAATATTGCCACAGTGCATTCAAAGGCACGAATTGCGTAGGAGTTGGGTAACTTTTGAGCTATTAACACCTACTTATGCATAAACAAAGGCTCTGTGCAGAATTCCATAAAGGAAGTCTTGTGTAATTAAACAGAATATTTAGCTACTTGGTCATGCAAAATTCCGTGTTTATGGCTGTCAAAATCTAAAGTATAGGACAGTAATGATGGCAGTGTGTAAGTTGAAGTTCAGAATTGAAACATTCCTTATTGAAAAGGGCCACCACACTGGCACTAAGGAGTTAATGAAGACTGGGAGAATGCAGTGTTTCCTATCCTCCCAACTGAACATTTCTGACCATTAGATGTATGTAAGGTGTTTTTCAACACCAAGCAGCTCTCCATCAGACACCAGCTGAGTGTCTTGTAACTCAACTCCAATCTGATGTTACTTGGAGACAATATAACCATCCTACATATCAAGTGCTCAGTCACACAAGACTGCCCCCCTTAGATGCCAGTTGCACATAGCAGGTTGTCATGTATGATTTTGACAAATCGGCTATAAACTGATGTTCCCAATACACCCTTTTTGAGTTCAACTTGCTAGAATAGTTCACAGAACACAAACTTTATCCATGACAATGGGTAGGGCAAGACCTATGGAAAGGGGCTTTCATACTCTCTGGGTGTGCCACTTCCAGGCACCTCTAGTCAGCAGTTTGACAGTAACAACCCAGTTCCTGGTTTTGTAGAGGCTTCATCATATAGGCATAAACATTGCCCACCCATGGTCAACTCAGTCTTCAGCATCTCTCCTGGATCATGCTCCTGAGGCTATCTAGGGATTCCAGCCACCAGTCATGAGCTTACAATTCTGGCCTATAACTCTGGAGATATCAATAGTTTAGAAGCTGCATGTCAGGAAATGAACAAGACCAAACTGATGTCACTGTCACAGTTGCATCAGTATACCTTTCTAAGACTACTTCCTTGAAGTGTCTAATTAAATGGGCTTAGGCCCTCTTTAATATTTGCTCACCACCTGTACTATCTACTTCAAGACCAACCTTCTGAAGCTTGCAAGGCAGTTGTCAGATGGCTGCTTCTCAGGTTGAGTCTTTTTAGTCATTCCATTTCTGCTGTTGAGCTCCAAAAAGTCTTCCTAAATGGCTATTAAAAAGACTCAAATCTAAGAAAATTGTGATGGGGAAAGCTAAGCCATAGGATGGTCAGTAACCAAGTAAGGAAGCTAAACTGGATAGACCAACTCAATTGATTTCCAAATTGCAGTCCCCTTGAGTGATGAAGTGCTGAAACTAAGGCTAACCAGTTTGTAGCTCCTCAAGGATTACAGCATGGGCAACTAATGGTGATGACCTCCTAGGACTTTCTTCCAAGTTAGAGGTGATCAGACATGTAACATGTGCCTGAGCAACATTGGGAAACTTAGTTGACTGAAATAGAGGGTTTCTGATTGATGTTAAGTGACTTCTAATTCATAATTAACTTGATTATATGGGCATATTCCTCAGATTTGGGCTGAGATGGGGGCTTGTACCTCATTTGGCTGAGTAAGAAAGGTTCTTGTTATAGTCTGGATTCCCTTAGAAACAGCCTGACAGGAGTTTGGGTAGTTAATGTGGATGTGATCCTGAGAAGCAGGAGGAGACAGGTAGTGGTTCTGCTGGCAGTAGTGCAGGAGGGGAACTTAATTCTGCTGAGACCTCCCAGATGTGCTCAATTGAACTCAGGAATTATTTGCTTGAGATGAGCATCTCCTATCAGCTTCAAGTTGCTTAAAAGCTTAGTAAGCTCAATATTAAGGTTAGCACTTGTTAGATGGCTATAACTGAATTATAGAAACAGTGGAATTCAAGATTATAAGACAGCCTGATAACCTCTAAACTGAGTACAAACACTAAGGAATGGAAGATAAGAAAACAGCACAGATGTGTGTGCAGTATGAGTCTTGGTTAGAAGACACAACATATGCAATAAGGATCCCAGAACTAGGATAGTTGAGGGGTGTAGAGGGTGGTGGACAGAAGGACAAAAGATGTAGGGTGACAGGGGCCAAGGAGCTTAAACAGTCAAGGAGCTCTGCCAACCCCCTTAAATAAGAACTACATCTAGGCATATCATACCAGGACTGCTATACATCAAATACTTAAAAGCAGCCAGAGGTAGTGGAAGGCATGTTATCTTGAAGATTGACAACCGTTGTGACAGAATGACAGAAGCCAATAGACAAGAATGGACTTCAATGTGCTGAGAACAACTTCCAACCTCAAACACAACTAGCACAAAACATCCTTCAAAAACAAAGATGGAAAGTCTCAGACAGAATTACATCCCTCACAAATACTAAAGGATCTTCTGGGCAGAAAAGTCTTGCAGGAAATCACAGAACTGAAAAAGCAAAACCACCAAATCAATGTAGATGCACACTGACATTAACTGTATAAAACGATCTTGTAGGATTTAAACACGGGAAGTTAAAATGGCAACGAAACTGCAAAATGCAACAGGGTCAGTGGACTTTGTGTAAAGTGTAGAACACTAGCAGAAGTAGAAAGATAACTTGTTTTTGGACATCAATATATCAAATGAGATATTCTCTAGAGTAAACATTAGAGCAAGGTAAAGTGACAATACTGAAGTCTGACTTAAGTCAAAGGAGAGGTAAATTAACACCGAACAAGCGGGTCAAGTAGAAAAGCAACAGGGACAAACACAAAGGTAACTATGCCAAATATAAATGGGTGAATGTTCCAAGTATACGTTCTTGGACCACATGCAGGTTAAGCCTAACTACTTCCTGCTTAAGACTTTAAGCATGGGACACAACTGCTGAAAGTGAAAAGGAAAAGGCATGCCGTGCAAACACCAGTAAAACTAGCATACTACCAGAGTTCCACTGAAAACACCGCAAAAATGACTTGGTAACAAAAAATCCAAGGCTTCAAGGCACACGACCTACCCTCAAAACAAGTGAACATTAGGAACTAGAAACACCGGCGCCCGGCGCCGGGGCGGTGGTTGCAGTCGGTCGGGCGCAGTGCCCCGGGTTCGCTGGCTGCTGGGGAGCACCGGCGGGCAGGCGCCTTCTGGCTCGGGCTGGGGCCGGCGGGAGCGCGAACGAGCAACGGCGGCAACTGCGGGCATGTGGACGGGGGCCTCCGCGGCCAGCAGGACTTTATTGACCTGACGTTGTCGAAGACGCAACGAAAGACTCCAACTGTTATTCATAAACATTACCAAATTCATCGCATTAGACATTTTTACATGAGAAAAGTCAAATTTACTCAACAGAATTACCACGATAGACTTTCACAAATTCTAACAGATTTCCCTAAGTTGGATGACATTCATCCGTTCTACGCTGATTTGATGAATACTCTGTACGACAAAGATCACTACAAGTTGGCTCTGGGGCAAATAAATATTGCCAAAAATTTAGTGGACAAGTAAGTGTTGCTAAAGATTACGTGCGGTTGATGAAGTACGGCGAGACTCTGTACTGCTGCAAGCAGCTGAAGCGTGCGGCCCTGGGGCGGCACCGTGATCAAGAGGCAGAGGCAGAGTCTGGAGTATTTGGAGCAAGGTGCTTGTCACGCATGCGCAGGAACCTGCGTCAGCATTTATCCCGTTTGCCAACCATTGATCCGAATACTAGGACTCTGCTTTTGCGTGGGTACCCAAATGTTGGCAAGTCCAGCTTCATCAATAAGGTGACGAGAGCAGATGTGGATGTCCAGCCCTATGCGTTCACAACCAAGTCTCTGTTCGTTGGGCACATGGATTATAAGTATCTACGTTGGCAGGTTGTAGACACTCCTGGGATCCTGGACCACCCTCTGGAGGATAGGAACACCATCGAGATGCAGGCCATCACCGCCCTGGCCCACCTCCGTGCTGCGGTCCTGTATGTGATGGATTTGTCTGAGCAGTGTGGGCACGGGCTGAGTGAGCAGCTAGAACTCTTCCAGAACATCAGACCTCTCTTTATCAACAAGCCTCTTATAGTTGTAGCCAACAAATGTGATGTGAAGAGAATAGCCGAACTTTCTGAAGATGATCAGAAAATATTTACAGATTTGCAGGCTGAAGGATTCCCTGTAATAGAGACCAGCACCCTGACTGAGGAAGGTGTTATTACAGTTAAAACAGAGGCTTGCGATAGGCTTTTCGCTCATCGAGTGGAAACCAAAATGATGGGAAATAAAGTGAACGAGGTGCTGAATAGACTGCACCTGGCTGTCCCATCCAGGAGGGACGATAAGGAGAGGCCCCCTTTCATCCCCGAAGGAGTGGTGGCACGCAGGAAGAGGATGGAAATGGAGGAGCCCAAGAAGAAGAAGGAATGAGATCTTGAGCTGGAAATGGGAGATGATTATATTTTGGATCTTCAGAAGTACTGGGATTTAATGAATTTGTCTGAAAAAGATGATAAGATACCAGAAATCTGGGAAGGCCATAATATAGCTGATTATATTGATCCAGCGATCATGAAGAAACTGGAAGAATTAGAAAAAGAAGAAGAGTTGAGAACAGCTGCTGGAGAGTATGACAGTGACTCTGAGAGTGAAGATGAGGACATGCTGGAAATCCGACAGCTGGCAAAGCAGATTAGAGAGAAGAAGAAGCTGAAAATTCTGGAGTCCAAAGAAAAGAATACACAGGGACCCAGGATGCCTCGAACTGCTAAGAAGGTTCAGAGGACAGTTTTTGGAGAATGAGATGCACAGTCTTGGTGTTGACATGGACAATAAAGACAACGCCCACTACGCGGTCCAGGCAAGAAGATCCTGGAGCATCACTAGGAAAAGAAAGTGGGAAGACTCTGCTCCCCGCTCCTCTGTGGCCCGGAGTCGGAGTTGCTCTCTAACTCCACGTGATGTTTCTGGTCTTCAGGATGTCAAGATGGTGAAGAAAGCCAAGACTATGATGAAGAATGCTCAGAAGAAGATGAATCGGTTGGGGAAGAAAGGGGAGGCAGACAGACATGTGTTTGATATGAAGCCCAAGCACTTACTCTCTGGAAAGAGGAAAGCTGGCAAAAAGGACAGGAGATAGGGTCCCTTTCGTTGGCGTGGCTTGGCGAGGCTGCGGCTGTTTATTTGCTGGTTTGGTACAGTATGGTTTCATGAAATTGGAGTTATCTATAAACTGAAAAAGACAATCAGTAAAGCACTTGTTGCTTTGCTGAAAACTATGGTTAACCCTGTGTAGATGTGGGAAATGTTTGTCACTGCGTAATATTACAAATATTTCGAGTAGACAGTGTTTCTGCGTTTAATGGAGTATCAGTTGCTTCAGATTTCAGGAACTGGGAAGATTTACTGGTGTAACTGGGTTATTTTTGATGGAGAAAAACCTTATTCTCTGTAGTAAGAGCTTGGGAGCAAACACGTTTATGAGTGTATCAGAATCCCATGCCTAAAATACCCCCTTAAATTATTTTCTAGTCTTTTTGTACAATGTCTCATTGTAATCTATCAACTATTTTATCCAAAATAAACCTCCAGAAGAAAGTTAAAAAAAAAAAAAAAAGAAACTAGAAACACAAAACAGACTAATGTTCTAAATTTAATATGAATAACACTTGTTATATTAACAAGTTATATATATAAATTTAATATGAATAACACTTGTTATTATATAACACAGTATCATATTTTGCATTCTTTTTTTTTTTTTTTTTTTGAGACGGAGTTTCGCTCTTGATACCCAGGCTGGAGTGCAATGGCGCGATCTCGGCTCACCGCAACCTCCGCCTCCTGGGTTCAGGCAATTCTCCTGCCTCAGCCTCCTGAGTAGCTGGGATTACAGGCACGCACCACCGTGCCCAGCTAATTTTTTGTATTAGTAGAGACGGGGTTTCACCATGTTGACCGGGATGGTCTTGATCTCTTGACCTCGTGATCCACCCGCCTCGGCCTCCCAAAGTGCTGGGATTACAGGCTTGAGCCACCGTGCCCGGCCATATTTTGCATTCTTAATGTGGTCACTGTACACTTTTTTAAAGCTTAGTAAGCTGCTGCATCCATGGTATCGGAGCCTTGGAGCAGAAAGCAAATATTGGAGGGGCTCTTTTTAGGGAAAGTGTTGTCAGCCTGAAGTGGATTGATGAGTAACGATCCAGAAAATGGCAGAAGCTGGAAGTACGGAGCATGAGTTTGGGACATCAGGTATGCCAGCTACAAACACTAAGACATTTTAGATGTGATGTGAGATGTCAAGTGGCCAGGGAACATGGTCTGGTGACCTGGTTACATTGGAAACAACTTCCAGGAGATTTTTCACTTATGGAAAATGGGTTAATTGTATAGGGCTAGACTTCTTAAAATGAATTCGCACAATGTCCTCTTCTAGCCATACTCCTTTCCTTCCCTATTGACAGACAACTTTCTGCTGTTGACTAATACACTTGTATAGCATGAACCATTTACAAGCATCAGTGCTATGCTAAACTAGGCGTGTTGAAGAAAGGTGTTGTCTTATAATACTCTTAAGTAAACAGTCACTAGAGTGACTTTTTTTCAGATAATCCCCAACAGTTTTCCCAAGCTGAGACACTGGCGCCTCCTAACAGGAGGATAATTCCTTCTTAATCAGGATTGATTTATTATCTAATCTAACACCATTAGAAAATGCATAACCATTAGAAAAGTTGCTAACCTCCCTGGTAACAGGACTAAGAAAATGTTGATCTGGTTTTGGGGAGCAAAGATGTGTGGAAGCTGCACCAAGCCTAGAGGCAGCATGTGTGGAACATCTGGGCAAAAGCTGACAATGGTGAATTCCACAGCTGGAGAGGTCTCTACTTTTGCTAGCTCCACGTGGCTTGGATTTCACTCTATATTTTTGGATGAATATTGGAATTCTATCTGAATCGGTAATTCTGCCATGAATCCTCACTAAGTTATTGGAGAAACTCAGCTCATTCCTTTTCTGTTCTCTGCTCCAGTCCCAGCTTGTTCCAGCCTGTGTGGGACTTAGGATTGGATACAGAGCCCCACACCTTGTCCTCTAGGAGTGTGTACAGCTTATCCCTTTCAGAGTCTTACTTCCCCATTTATCCCCAAGTGAGCTGGTTATTCTGACCCTCAACATCTGTTCTCCACTTGGCTCTGTGCCCCAATAAGGTAACTCTTGTGAACTACATCACCCAGTCTCCCTTGGAAACTGGTATCTAGGTGGGTTTGGCCTCTAGGAGACAGTGACTCGGAGAGAAGGTTGGTGGGAAGAGGTTTGGGTTCTAATTCTGGACTTCCTCTTGGCTTCAAAGCTATGTCTTGGACAGTAACTGTCTCTGCAGATCTGTTTCTGCCAGATGGGACCCTCTTCCCTAGTTCTAGCCCTCATTGGGCTTTCAGTATCCTTTTCCTTCCTTTGGTCTCCATGGTCGTCAGTAGCTTGGTGTTGACAGGCCCTGATATCTCACCCTTTGTTTTCTTAATTCATGTTCCATGAAGGTTTCCTTTCGCTAAATTCGTCACCGTTTGAGTTTAGTTTTTTGCTGAGACCCTGATAGATGGAAAAAGCTGTAAGCTTGGAAGGCAGCAAGGTTGTTGTATGTGATAAGGAAAGTGGAGCCCCACTTAAATCATCTGTTAGATACTATGTCTTGTCTTGGCATCTTAGGAGATGTACTCGGTAGTCTGAAAGAATAGGGTGTGTTCATGAAACAAATCAGAAGACCCTTGATCCATGACATAAGTAGCGAAAAGGATGGACTAGGAGTCATTTTCCATCATAGCTGATACTGGATCTGAATGTCCGTACACAAAACTGCATGTCCTTAGCTCTGAGGAATCACTAGACTGCTTTCCACAATGGTGAACTAATTTACACTCCCACCAACAGTGTATGTGTTCCCTTTGCTAGGCAGCTTCATCTGTTTTGACCTTAATAGCTGCTCTGACTGGCATGAGATGGTATTCCATCGTAATTGAGACTTGCAGTTGTCTAACAAGTGACACTGGGTTTTTTGACCACATGTATGACATTAGGGAAGTGTGTTCACATCCATCTAATGTTTTATTCTTGTAAGTTTCTTACAGATGTTCAGCATTAGACCTTTGTTAGATAAGTTAGCAAATGTTTTCTCCAGTTATGTAGGTTGTCTTACTCAGTTTCTTTGGCTGTGCAGAGGCTCGTAAGTTTAATTAGACCCCACTTGTCAATTTTACTTTGTTGCAGTTGCTCTTGGTGTCTTTGTCATAAAATCTTCGCCTGTTGCTTTGTGTGCAGGATGGTATTGCCTGAATTGTTTTCCAGGGTTTTTAGTTTTGGGTTTTACATTTAAGTCCCTATCCATCTTGAGTTTACTTTTGTGTAATACAGCTGTAAGGGAAGGGGTCAAGGAATATAAATCATTCTACCATAAAGACATAAGTACACAAATGTTCATTACAGCACTAGTCACAAATGAAAAGACATGGAATAAACCTGAGTTTATCAATGACAGATTGGGTAAAGAAAATGTGGTATATATACACTATGGAACACTATACCCCCATAAAGCATGGTCCTGCATTTTTGCAGGAACATGGGTGGTGCTAGAGGTCATTATCCATAGCAAACTAATACAGGAACAGAAAATCAAATACTCCATGTTCACTTAAAATGAGAGCTAAATAACTTGTGAACACAAAGGAGGGAATAGCAGACACTGGGGCTTCCTTGAGGGTGGAGGCTGTGGGGGCAGGGAGAACAAAAAACTAGGTACTAGATTTAGTACCTGAGTGAAATGTGTACAAACCCCTGTGACATGAGACCTACATAACTTGCATATTATGTACCTCAAATCTAAAGTTAAAACGTATGCCTATGCTTAAAGCTAAACTTCAAAGCTGCAATCCAAAGGTAACAATGACTTGTAGAAAACATACTGTAAGTCTGCTGCTAATGACACTTGTAGTCAAGCTTCAGCTCCCCAGTTGTCTAACGTGGGTATCTAGTTCAGAATCAAATGTCTGTTCACTGCTTCCAGGGGGACTACAGGGGCCAAGCCAAGCACAAGGTTAATATTCAATAGGATTCTGGGCTTCAAAAGCATGAAGGAACAAGATCTGCACACTACCAGCTCCTGTAGGTTTATCTACTTTCTCCCAGGCATTCTTACCTCTGGTTTTTACAATCATGTTCTTAGTTTGACAACCTGGATAAGCCACTAGTCATTGTCCCAGTATCTATATTGTCTATTTCTCCACCAAGCAAGTGACCAAGTACAATGCTTGAGTCCGTACCCACTGCGAGGACACCCTCTCACCACTTTCAGGGTCATGAATGAGGCGGCACTGCAGCAGCAGTCCATCTCTGGCTCACTCATTAATATCATATCTAGCCGACTATCTTGAACTACACAGTCCTTCCAGCTGAAAGAAGAAAACACAAGGTGTAGGTCTGTGAAGGAAAGTTACTGTAGATGATGTGGGTCTGTGGAACTCACTTCCATTGTGGAATGAATTCCTGAGGGTTCCCAGCCTTGGGTCTGAAATAGCATGCACAAAGTGGTAGCTCTAGTTACATGGTCATGCAATACCTGACACATCGCCTTATTAGGGTCTTGGGAATAAGGTAGGAGCTAAACAGATAATAGTTCAGTTCTCTGTAGAACCTGTTTCAGACCTCTGTAGGATGTCTACCAGCCACAAAATACCTCCAGCACCATTGGGATGTGGAGTCATAGTGCCTAAATGACAGGGAGGCTCAGACTGAATCCTGAACCTGCTGCTAAAAGGGATCAGTCACTTGTTGCCCATCAGGTTTAATATTTTGCCATTGATACAGTAGACTAATGTGATCTTCATAATCTCCAGACTAAGGAGAGGAGCATCACACAGTGGGGACGATTGGGGGTGGGGTGGGGAGGGAGGGGAGGGTGGGGAGGGTTAGCATGGGGAGAAATGCCAGATATAGTATGCACCTAAAGTAAAATAAATTTAAAAAGTCACTTTAGACAACTGGCAGAGCAGGAGAAACTGCCAGAACCTAGGAGTATGAGGGTGAATGTATTGCTGCTTTATTCGTGGTGAATGTGCATGGCTTTCAGCCTCCCTAATGGGGTAAAACAGTTGGCCAGGCAATAGCTTCAAAGGGCCCAAGGCAGCTGCTGCTTAGTAGCAGACACCACCTCTGGCACAGGAGGTGTGACTAAGCTACCACGTTAAGCTTACGGTAGTTCAGCGTATGCCAAGACTTGCCTCATTCTCTTGGGAGCCATCCTTGTGAATCAAGCAGGTGATATGAAGCCCCCATCCCTGGCACTCCACTTTGAAGATGGTATTCTAGCTTCTGACTTAACTCTTGGCTATGTGGGAGGCAGTTTTTGAGGAAACTCTAATTGGCCTTTCCTGCCATGATAGCTTTTCCCCCATGGGTCAGGGAACATGTCAAGGTTAGATGAGTTACTGTGTTCCTATCCTGATTACTTGTATCAGGAAAAGGTCCAGAGGTGGTCTGGAGATCCATTGTAGCCACTGGAAGATAGCATTGGTTTCATTTTGTTAGCTAGTCTTCACACACACCCCTCTCAATTCTGAGGACTGATCTGGCTGGAGGTCCCTGTCACAGGTATGAATGTTCCTCTCCCTATTTTACTGAGGTAAATGGGCATATGCTTCCATGGGAGGGTTGGAAATACTGTGTATCTGCTGTGACACCACAGAGCTGTCATTAGCAGATACACAATATTCAAGGCAATACTCCCTCCAAGGGAACTGCATGTAACCTCTTCAATCCACAGACTGAGTCTAATTTAAACAGGAAAATTTGGTGAGGGATTGTATCGAGCAGGGTTCAACCAGAGAATTGGGAGCTGCAGGATATATACCTCCATAGGCCACTTCCTTTAGTTTGAATACATGCATCCTATGTGATTGTGGAGGCCGATGCAAGTCCAGAATTCAAAGTCTACCAGTCAAGAAAAGATCACAGGTAATCTGGAACTAAGACATGGGGCCGGGCTAACTGAGCAGAAAGGAATTTTTGACTGATGAAATAAGACTGTCCTAGATAATCAGCAAGGGACTAAGTCAAAGTCATGACTCTAGGCTTTAATTTCATCTCAATATACCTTCACACTATACCTGGACTATATTTGGAAGTACTTGACCAGACTGCAAACCTAGCCAAGCTGACCTGAAAAGCTATAAGGATCATGACTGTCTGGTCTCACCTGTTCTTGATCTGATTATACTGACGAAACTATCTCTACCTGCCCATCTATCTCACCCTTAGGCACATGATGGTTGAACAGCTATTGCTGGCTCCCTGTGGGTCAAGGCCATTCTGCCTGGCTACCTGCTATGGTTGCCATGCCTTAGTTAAGTGCAACCCCTTGGCACCTGTTCTAGACTCCTATCCCCACTGACACCAGGGAATGCCATTCCATGGCAGCATCTCCTATCAGCTCTGGCCTATGTAGGACAGCCACAACTAGGATTCTCAGAGAAGCCAGTGACCCTCACTAGTGCTTTTTGCTGGCTTAATCAAAGGAGGAATGCTCCAGAGAAATACGGTCAGGTGGTAGGTTCTCTGATCTCACTGTTCATGCTACCGTAATCACTTTTGAGTCTAATTCCTTTATCAATACTGATAATCCTCACTTAGTGCAGGCCACTACTGGGTGCAAGCATCAGGGAGGCATCTCAGCAGTGTCAGTCGTTCGAGGAACCCTTGCTGAGCTACACAAAGGTACTCATCGACCTTTTTGTATAGCTTCAGTCTTTCCAGAAGTGTTCTAGTTCCTGCTTATGTTCTACAGTTCTTCTGGCAAATCTGTCTTTTCATTTCAGAGATGTTTCATTCTATGTTGTGACCTGACCCTGTTGACTAAAAGTTCTACCTGACTTTAATCCTGGGTACTCAAGTAGTACAAAGTAACATATCCTCATTAGCCTCCTGGGCTAGCCACTTGCTGTCTCGTGGGCATGTAATGAAGGCCTGGATTGAAGATTGCTGTTAATAACTAGAATCAAGCCTGTAGGGACATGCATTTCTTGATTCACTGAGCTTTCATGCAGCGACTTCAACGTGGTCCATGAAAGTTCTCTAGAGCTTTCTACCAGCATCTATCTCAGCAGTTTAGTTGCTATTCCTAACAGCAAGCTTGGTTTAGAAACTTGTCCCCTATGAAGTTCAAATAATTTGATAAGAGAATTGTACAAAGGAGGAATGTACAGAGTAACTGACTTTTATGCTGTTCATCTGTTGGTGTAAACCACTGAAGGGCAATTCTTAGGTCTGTCTTAAAAGAAGTAAAGGCATGGGGAGGGAAAATACCGTGGTAAATTTTCTCTACTGGAGTAGAGAATCATCCAAGCTTGAAATTGGAGTAGCCATAGTTCAACTGTGGAATAGGGCAAGAACTTTTCAAAACAAGGTACAATCCCAACATTAGCAGGGGCAAATGCAGGAGAGTGTTCTCACAATGGGATATCCTGGAACAACATGCCAAACAGGGGGCCATCAGAACATGAACATAAGTGGCCCAGCATGGGATCACTCTGCTCACTCAAATACTCAGCACATGGGTACTGATTCCTCTGGATTTATGAAGATCCTTGGGGCCTCCTTGAATACATAAGCCTAGGAACTTCTGAGCATTAAGGTATAGGGATGACTGAAGCCAAGAGGTAGTCTTAATTCATGGAGTAGCTCCTCAAAGAACTTAAGGGAAAGAGTTTTCCCTGTAGGACAGAGGTTGCCAACTCCTTGATGTGTTCCAAAGGTGATTCTATTCAGCTGGAACACCACTGTGCACTATCCTAGAAGCAAAGTGCAACATCAATTTTAGAATTCTTGGATTTGATAAAACTGTTACGATTTTTAACTCAGTTGATAGCCCTATTGGAATATTTGCTGGGATAGAACTTTGAGTCAAAATCAAGACAATTTTATGAATCCAAGATGAATTCATGATACAAAAACAATGTTAAGTGACAGAACCAACTCAGAACAGAAAACGGTGTTATGTGACACAGAGCAAACTCGGACAGATCTGAGTCCCTGCTGGCTCTGAAGCCTTGGGAGCCAACTGACTCAGACTTAGCTTGAAGGATGGAACTTGAAAATATACCCTTGGCCCAATGAGGCTTGTGAACATGAGCTATTCCTACCAGAAAAGCAAGATAACCACCTGTACTTCCATGTGGTTAGTCTACTTGTATACTGTATTTTACCTGTAACCTGTTCAGTTTATCTACCCTTGTGTTAAAACAAGCCAGAGACTATCCCTCTATGTAATATGTACTGTAAAGAAAAGCATTGCTACCAAATGGATAAAGGATTAAGTAGTGGAGTGACAGATTGGTTAGCAACCACAGAAGTTTTGATATCTGCCTCTTTTCACACTTTCTGATAGTTTAAAGAAGGAATTTCTACTGTTGGACCAGAATATTTTCCAAGACCTTAGACAAATGTTTTTTACTTCCGTATCTTGGGAAGTAAAATTTCAAACTTGGGCACTAAAATAGCAGTGTTAAAACTCCTTAGGGTTGATGTAAGATCCTATGTAAGATAGGCATAAACCCAGTGGACATGTGGTCAAAGATAATGACACACTCACCTGTACAGCTTGGAAGGCTATGAAAGACTGATTCAAATTCCTGGAAAGAGAGTTAAAGCAAAATAGAGAGGTACCACTTATGCTCAGTGAAAGATATACAAAGGTCAACACTACTTAGAATTCAACTGGCCCTCTTCAACTTTAGGGATATAAATTACCAAACTGCTATTTAGAGGTTATAGTACTTAAAACAGTCACTTGACCTACCTTAATCTCTCTTAAATGGAGGTGATGGGGTTGGAAAAACAGGTAAAACTCTAATGAAGCATGCACTGTGATAAGTTAGCTCTACTGAACAAACCATGGTGGCATCTATTAGACTTGCCTAAAATAGAATGCTCGCAATAGGAATGTGTATGCACTTGGTGACTGGGAACAAAACAAGTGCACAAAATACTGATGTCAATTACACTAGCGTTATTGAACTCCTTTGAGAATTTTTGTAACCTAAACTAGGCTGGCTGACATTGCTATCTAAACTTGAATGGCATTAACTAGTGGTCCTGATAATGTGGGAAGAATGTACAGAGTAACTGACTTTTATACTGTTCATCTGTTGGCATAAACCATTGAAGGTCAATTCTTAGGTCTGTCTTAAAAGAAGGGAATAAATTTATCGTCGTGCCTGAGACTTGCTCAGGAAAATCTTGGCTTGCTGATGGATATTCAGATGGATTCTGTTGCCAAGCCAAGATACCAAGTAGTTTCCCATCCACCACTGGGGCTCCTTGTCAGTTCTAGCATCTGTTCCCTTTGGGTTTTAATCACACTTTCACTATCACTATACTGCCTTTTTTGTGTACTCCTCACTTAAGACACACCTATGTATTGGTATGCAGGCTCTAAGTTGTGGCTACTATTCATCTTACATGGCAGCTAAGGCCTTGAATCTCTGAACCAGAGTCCTCAGCAGGTTTTCCTTGGGCTTCTCAAATGAATGCTCTGATCAGATTGTGTGTCTAGGTTTATACTCAGCTCTTGAGGGTTATTTTGTGTGCAGTAGTCCCTAATTAAGACAATTACATTGCAAGAGTCAAGTGCAGGATAAGGGTGCCTGGGGAAAGACTTGGGTGTTGCCAATTTAAAATCCTATGCTTTCCTCAATTTTGAGAATGTACTTTGGTTTCTAGGCTTGGATTTTTTAGCCTGAATTGAAGAATGGGGTGAAAGGTAAAGGAAGTGACATCACAAGCTTGCCATAAAAACAGGTATCCTGGGAACAAGTGTCCCCATTATCCTGGGAACAGGGTACTTTCACTAAGTCTCAAACTGTGACAACTTGGTTGTTCCCTAAATGGCAGCTATAGATAAGGCATGTCTTGTCAAAGAACATCACTTGCTTGACTGTAGCTGTAGAGATGAGCCATCACAAATGAATGAACATTGGCAATGCCAGCTGAGAGTCTCCCTTGGCATCCATTGCCAAACAGATGCTTTGGACTGACTCCAGACATCAGGGTTTTTCTCCAGACACTGACTCATACCTTGGCTGGTATTTGGTTTCCAGTGGACGGAGGGAGTCTCATTAGTTTCTCACATTGGTGGGTGGGATAGTGTCCAGGTGCCTCCACAGGTAGCCATGATCTGGGCTGAGCTTCATGGGCCTAAGGCAAGATAAGGAGTTGCTTAGTAAGCAGAGCTAAACAAAGCAAAACGTCCACAGAACAAGGTAAAAGCCCATAAGTTTAGAAAAATCCTCTGGAAAGGCCAGGAGATAACTTGGTGACAGAAACAAGGGTTTAAAAGGGAAATAGCATAAAGGAGTATAATGTCCAGTTGATCAAACTATTGCAACAAGTTTAAAGTTCCATGGGTCAGCAGGCTTGTGGTCAGGCTTCTCTTAGCCGGATTTAGGATGAGAAATGGAGGTGATATGAATGGGAACCTCAGTATGCCATTCATTGGGAATGTCACGGAAACGTAAGTTTCCCAGTCATTTTGGGCTCAAGCTCTGCGTATAAGCAAATTTCCCAACAAAGATATTAAAGCGGCAACGAGATATGACAGGATATGGGCTGGCACTGACAGCTTTTGCTACAGCATTCAGGGTAGGTAATAGTCACATAAACCTTTCCTGGTCTGAATACTCTAGGCCACCCCTATCACTGGGAACCCTACGTACAGCATGTAGTCAGTTTGAGCCTGTGTAGGCACATGAGATAAGAAGGAGATCGAAAGGTGTTTGTACTTAGAGTTGAGGCCAGCCGTGAGTCTGAGGAATGGGAAATGATCATAAGGTATGTCATCTAGCTTTCAGGATGTGTGTTTGACCCTGGTTACAGACATAAAAGCCAGCTCACTATTGTTTCTTCTCACCTGAGCATGTGGAAAGGTCAGTTATTGTCAAACTGCATTCTAAATGGAACTCCAATTTTGGGAACTATGGTAATCAAAGCTGGTTTGTGTTGGCCAAACACTGGAATGTACTACACTCAAGGGATGGTCTACTCTGGCAGAATTATGCTTGGCATTATATGGGATGGAGGAGCAATGGGCTTCATACTCATTTGTTTCACTTTCATCTAAGATGAGTGGTAAGGGACTTTTAGCAATTCAAACAAACTCAAAAGCGTTAGTCTTACCACCTGAGCTGTATGTCTTATTCCTTTATACCTAAAAGAATATGTTCAATTCATATGTCCTGAACTAGTTGTATGGTTTCCATCTTAAATTCTAGCTACCATCAAATAGGTCTCATTCTGGGGAGTAAGATGAGCTTAAAGCAGAAATCATCTTCTAATCTTTCAGAAAACTGTCTGGAGTTGGTCTAGGAGTATTTCAAGTTTCTCTCCCTGAATTCTGCACTTTACTGTCTGCATGGCCTATCAAAAATTCCCATCGTGCAGGGAGAACCTGGCCTCTGAAGCCTGTGTATCCTATGAAGAGTTCTCCTGACTACTAGGATAATATTCAGCCCCCTGTTCCTATGGGGAGTTGTCAGACTCTTTAAGACTAGTCAAATGGGGAATCTGAGGCCATGAATATTGTGTGAATGTTTCCTTAGTCCAGTGTTTGGAAGCTTGTTACTTCCGAAGCTGAACATTGTTACTAAGAAGTCAGGCAATGTCAAGGTGACCTGAAACCCAAAAGAATATGGCTCTATCAATTCTGGCAGAGTAATGCTGTGAGCAGGGATAGCCTCACCCAAGCTGGGTGGGTGCTGGTGGGGCCCAGAGGGTTCTGATAAAGAGGCCATGGGTCAAAATTTGAGTTCTAAGCAAGGCTGACATGTAAGGGCAAAACCAATGTTGGCTATGAGATTCAGAATATAAAATGACTTCAGATCTTGTGCTGGCAGTAGCAAAGATCAAAAACCTGAAAATAAAAATTCCATCCAGCTTTATAGCTGCACTGGCAAAAAGATGTACAAAGGCTCACAATCAAAAACCATGTCAATAGTGTGGAGACAAGAATGCATGTTTGTAAGGTGTGAATTTGTGTATCCACTACATTGAGCCTAGTGAATCATTCTTTTCAAGCCTCTTACAGCTTAAATTTCTGAGTCTCTTAAGGAAGTTAAGTTTCCAGGAATTCTCACTTTATACCCTAAACATAGTCTAGAATCCACTAAGATACACTTCTAAAAATTACACCATTCTGTGCCACAGCTTAATGCTTTTGGTCTTACATGGCTTTGCACAATTTTTTTTAACCCCTCTTAGTACTTAATCCAGGTATGTTTTGGCTAATCCTGTTACTTCCAACATTTCTGTCACTATTAGGCATGTTTCTTTAAAAAATTGGATTAAGTGGCCGGGCGCGGTGGCTCACTCCTGTAATCCTAGCACTTTGGGAGGCTGAGGCCGGCAGATCACGAAGTCAAGAGATCCAGACCATCCTGGCCAACATGGTGAAACCCCATCTCTACTAAAAAAAAAAAAAAAAAAAAAAATACAAAAATTAGCTGGGCGTGGTGGCGCACACCTGTAGTCCCAGCAACTCGGGAGGCTGAGGCAGGAGAATTGCTTGAACCCGGGAGGTGGAGGTTGCAGTGAGCTGAGATCATGCCACTGCACTCCAGCCTGGCACCTGGCAACAGAGCAAGAGTGTCCTAAAAAAAAAAAAATTGGATTAAGTAAAATCCACCTGAAACCTGTGAATGGAAAACATCTATTCTGGTACCTGGTGATTTGACTTGAATGTCTTACATTATTATATTGCTTTCTCATGCTGTCAGGGATGCTTGCACCTCTTAGGTGCCACTTCAGATCCTCTCTTCCTCTGTCCATTTGCAGCTGCTGGTGTAACCCAACAACACTTTAACTCAGCTTCATACCAGCTACTTCCCAGTTGCTGCCCCAGGATTTCCCTCCAATTTGGAGGCATGGGATGATCTTGAGAATCCACTGGGCTTTCATTTTCTCTTGGAAGTCTGGGGAGGGGGCAGGGAATCAGCACCTGGGAGACAAACCTTGATGGATGGGAGTTCGGAGCCAATATGTAATATATCCCTCTATCACCTCAATCTGAGATGTTTCCTAAGGCTATAACTTCTGGGGTGACTCTAGACTTGCCAGTAGTCTTGGCCAATTCCATACTGCAGACTTAAACTGGCCTTTCCTCTGTCCTTACCCTTCATGTTCCTTAGGATTATGTCCTCAAACTGGAACACCAAGCTTTTGCTGGTTTCTCTGAGTCTGAGACACAGTGGCTAGATCAGTTTTCTCCCCAGTCTCCTCTTCCTGTTACTTCGAAGCTTTCATTTTCTAACTTTGCTTTGGTTAGGGTTACCTTCCCACTTCCCATGGTAGTATCCAATCTTGTACCTACTTTAATAGCCACAGGTAGCTCTTAAGGTATCAATATCCATTCCAAAACATGGGGTAAAGTGGAAAGTGAAGGGATAAAGCATTCTTAGGGGATAGTCCTGGGATAGGAGGTGGGTGTCTCAATCACAGGACCACATGCTACTTAGCAGCAGACTCCAGTATCTTAATGGAGCCAGCATGGCCACAGTAAGCTTCCTAGTGAGGTCAAAATTCTCAGCTGAATCCCAGCTACTTGGGAGTCTGAGGCAGGAGAGTCACTTGAACCCAGGAGGTGGAGGTTGCTGTGAGCCAAGATGGCACCACTGCACGCTAGCCTGTGTGACAGAGCAAACTGTCTCAAAAAAATCTTGACTTGTGGTCCATTTGGCTGGACGATCTAGGGAAGCCAAACTTGAGCCTGTTCTTGTTGGTGTGTCCTCTAGAAAGTGAGACACTAGTGTGTTGGACCCCTACTAACTTCAGTAGGGATGGTACCAGGTTTGTATTAGCCCCATTTTCACACTACTAAGACATACCCGAGACTGGGTGATTTATAAAGAAAAAAGTATCATGGACTCCGTTCCACATGTCTGGGATGGCCTCAGAATCATGGTAGAAGACAAGAACATAGGCATGTTTTACGTGGTGGCAGTGGAGAATGAGAACCAAGCTGAAGGGGAAACCCCTTATAAAATCACCAGATCTCATAAACTACCATGAGAACAGTATGGAGGAAACTGCCGCCATGATTCAGTATTCTCCCACCAGGTCCCTCCCAGAACATGGGAATCATAGGAGCTGCAATTGAAGATGATTTGGGTGGGGACACGCCAAACCAAGGTTCAAAAAGCCAGAGAGATGAGGAACCAGCCAACAAAACATAGGGTTTGAGGAAACTTAAAGGGAAGTCCAGTAGCAGTTGGCTGGAAGGAAAACTTGCACCCATGTGTAAAGCATGCAGTTTATAGCACTTAGCACCCTCCCTTCGGCCTCCATGTGGCAACTCTCACTTAAATTATTGCTGTCAGGTGGTCTGCCATAAGACTCAGTCTCAGAGGCATGCTGGTTGCTGTCAGGTGTCTACCATGAGTCTCCACCTCAGCATACCCTTGAATGGCCCTCAGTTTTACGACATTATTCTGTGACTTCCCTGGGGCCAGGTACATGAAAAAGCATTGTGGCCAGATGGCTCCTCAGCAATACAATGAATGTAATCAGGTTATACAGAAACTCCAAGCATTTGGGAGTTGATCAAACAATGCAGTTCTGGGGTTGTAAGATTCTAGGACCCACATGGCCTGGGTTATATTGTAAGAGCAATCAGGAATATACACACAACAGTCAACTTCAAGGAATGCACAACCTCCATCCTAGGTGGGTTTGATGTCCAAGGCTGTGTGACTTCACAAAGAAGGGTGTATGACTCACTCACTACCCATATTTGCAGTATCATCTGCCCTAGCCCACCACGTATAGCATACCCCACAGTGGGGGTGACACTTACTCCCATACTAAGTAGAAAATAACCCATCTTGATGAAAGACTGTTTTGTTCTGCAGAGGGAACCCTTGTGCCCAAAGGTTTCCTGCATACCATCTGTGGGTGGAAGGCGAGGTGTTTAGTCAAGAAAGGGCAAATCATGACTATCTAGCAAAAATCTCTGGCAGCAGCCTGGTGCCTAGTTTACAATACCAGATGGAAAATATCTGGTGTTGATGGGATGACATTTTCCCACAGTGGGATATGCCATCTATGGTGGGCTAGGGCATGGACAACACTGAACCCTTCTTGGTTCATTAGCCTGCTTCTGGCATGTTGCAGGAGGCCAGAGGAAGGCAATGGGGATATTCTATAATGAGGATCCTTCTCTTAAACAAGACAGAGCCAAGATTCATTATTTTTTGAAGTTTGAGGGGGAGTATGGTATGAAATAGGTGTGACCTGTATATCTTGTTCTAGGCCCTTTCCTGCTGCCAGATTGAAAAATTATGAGGTGCTGGTTTACCATTTCCAGGGCCATGTAATGATGTGCTCCCTTGAGGGTGGGTCCTGTGGCAAGGGCAATAACAACTTACCTTGACTCCCAGTTTGGGGCAAAGGGACACTGTCCCTTATGCTGTCTGTTAGTGTCCTGGATCCTAATGGTGGTATCAGGTCCTTGCATTAGTCTACGTGACCTGGAGAGAATGCACATTATTAGGGTGCAGATGGACACTGGTAAACAGTGTGTCCAGAGTCAGTCTTTTGGAGTTGCTCCCACAATCCATTCAATCAGCCCCATTGTGTATAGTTGTACAGAAGGTAGAAATGTCAGTGTATATCAGGAACTCTCATTTTTGTACTTTGTCCATCAAAGTGCATGTCTTGGTTACTATTAGTACATTGTAGGCTGTGCATAGCTGCTTATCCTTTTATGGTAGTTCTTTCTGGCATGCTTGCTGGAATATGCCTGCAGTAGTCCCAGATAGATGTCTGCAAAAGTCAAGGCATGATGGCAGCCACAAAAGGCAAAGGTCGTATGTAGCCTACCTGCCACCATTGCACTGGGCTCAGGCCCTAAATGGCCTGTCCAGTATCATGCATCAAGAGCTCAGGGTGTGTTCTTGTGCTAGGGTAAGACACTAAGAGGCATGTAGCATGTCTTCATGCCAGTGGCAGGCCTCAACACTCTAGGGCCCAAAGGGTATGTTGTCTCTAATGTCCTGTCTTACATAGCCAGTGGGTTACATCTTGCAACTTCATCAATGAATGATGGCAAACTCCTCTGCTGGTTTTCCAGGTGGTGTAGATGCAGCGTAGGCATCCAGATGATAGGCCATTATGTGTCCCCCAGCTGTGATGGCAAAGTCCTTCATGTCAGCATTCCAAGGGGGATGGCCCACTATCATCCAATCCTGCACTTCACATGGCTGTAGCCACATGCTTGAGGCCCTGGAAGATGACCCAGCTATCGGTGCACAGCACTACTAGGTCTACCTCATAGAGGACCATCCAGGCAGCTGGCAGCTCAGCTCATCAGCTATTATGTCCATTACCTGTATTAAGCCAGATATTATGAGTAGACCACTTGATGGCCATGGCTGTCCACATGAAAGGATTGCCTCTTGATGAGTCATCTGTGTACCAGGCCTGGTTAGGCATTGGACCCTGTCCCTTCTGTACAGAAAGTATCTGGAGGTCCAGTGGGCCTTTGTCAACAGTCTTCAGTTGTCACATAGGTGACAGGGCTGAGCCCCAAATGGAGCTCTGTGGTCAAGGGGCTATAAGCCAGTGTGCTCCTCTGATGCAGGTATGCATGCCACTTGGCCAGTGTGTGTCTGGACATTCCCAGGCTTTGGTTTCTGGAAGGTCTCTTTTAGCCAACCTACTTTAGGGTACTTGGGTGTGTACTGGCACTGAGAGCCCCTTTGTAATGTCCTCCACTAATCGTAAGGCATAACATAGTGCAGAGGTGTAACACTGCATATAACTTCAGCCCCCTTCCATACTTGGGACCCGAATTCTAAAGGCACACATTATTGTCCTTGGCTTTGCCATAGTCCATACTCACACCCCTGAGTGCATCTGGCTACATCCAATTCATAAAGCTGTCCCTGCACTGGAACTCCCAAGGCTTCTATTCAGAGGCATATTCAAAGGCTTCATTCTTCCTTGTGGACCAGTCCCAGTAGGCCCTCTTCTTGACTAATCTGTATCAGAGGCCTAAGGAACTGGGCCCAATGGGGACTAAAAGGACTCCAATACCCTAGGAGGTCAAGGTTTGTAACTGCTTCATTGGTAGGATGTGGGTAGGCTTGCACCCTCTCTCTAATGGAAGACAGAATAATTTGAGTCTTACGTGACAAGGTGGCATCCAAGTTTTGACCGACAAACCTGGAACCTGGACTTGGTTGACTTTCCATCCTGTTTGCCAAGTGTAAGAGCAAGGTGAAGGCTGCAGTTTGTAAGCTTGAAAAAGACATGGAAGGTAGCATGATTTCCATTTAATGGAGAACATCGTACCTTCCCCAGAGTGGTCGATTTACTGAGGTCTGTGGCCACTAGACTGACAGGCTATGTAAACATCCTTGGGGAGAGATGGCAAAGGTCCATTGTTTCCCTTCCCAAGTGGGGCATTGGGGGTGCTGAAGAAGGCATTGGCTGAATAACAAAATGATATGAGCCAAGCACCGCTCCTAGCCTCTTCAGAAGGGTGGTGATATTGGGAACAGATATGTACATGGGGCAGAGGGGAGGAGTGGATTATTCCTAGTAATCTGTCATTCTCCATGTCTCATCAGGCTTCCACACTGCCGACACAGGCCTCTCATATGAGCTGTTTGCTGGCCTTAGACCTATCCGGGCTAACTCCTTAAGTCCCTGGTATTTCATCGTGCCTCCCCAGTGGGCGATACTGCTTCAGTGGATAGCCTACTGCAGGAAGACCCTACTGCTTGCAGGGCTGGCAACTGTACCAGTGTCTGTTTTGGTTCACCCTGATCATATTCTTCACCCTAATTCCTTGTCAGAATTTCCCAGCTGCCGTTTAGAGGGTCAAGTCTATTTAGAGGATCAAGTCTAATAGACCCATTCACAAGATGTATTCTCAGATGGAAGACCCTACATACTAAATAGGGTTTTGGTGGCAATCTCCTAATTTGTAATACTTAATGCAGCCTGTCTCACTTTGATAGCCCCTTATAACCATCTATTGTTATTACAGGCCTTTGGAATCAGTGTTACATGAGTGCACGCTCCAGTAGCCGATGGAGCAAGCACACCCTAAGTGAGCAATACGTACTTCTGCATGTGGCTACCGGTCCCAGACACCCTAGCCATCATTGCTGCTATAGGGATTCTGGGGCCTATGGCCTACATCCTAGCCTAAAGGGGCTGGTGCTAGCCACTGCTCTGCAGGAAGGGAAGTGGGCTGAACTTGAGGCTCCCTTAGTGAAGCTCTGTTCTGGCTTGAGCTGCCACAGTCCAACAAGAACAGCACTAGGTTATTG
Organism: Aotus nancymaae; assembly: GCF_030222135.1. Lineage (NCBI taxonomy): Eukaryota > Metazoa > Chordata > Mammalia > Primates > Aotidae > Aotus > Aotus nancymaae. Next base: position 8,998,969 of record NW_026988450.1, on the reverse strand, counting down.
ACTTCCACAGTAGGTGTCCCTGCAAATACCAGGTCATACCGCATTGGTTGGTGGGTCGCCCTGATGGGCCCCTTGGCTTTCCCCTTTCCTTTGGCTCCCTTGTCTCTTACCCTAGTAGTGAACAACCCTCAGTTTCTCCATTTCCACAGACTTGGCAGTTGCTTGGGCTGCCTGAAACACTGGCTATCCTACCAAGAGGTCCCAGATAGACACTGGCATGCCATACCATCGGTTGGATGCTGACTACAAGGTGGCATCTATTCTGGCAGTGAAAGCATTGTTGGGACCTCTAGTGCTCAGCAGAGATAGCATAGTCCATCCTCTAATTCTGAGGATATTCTGCAGTTCCTCCAGTCAATACAAAGACACGAGGATGAGTCTTCCTCATTTGGCCAGGACACCTTGCAGCCCACAGCCGTTTGTTGGGGGATGGCCAGATCCTCATTGGTACCATAGAGTTGCCTGCCTCAGGGCCAGGTAGCTTGTGACGGATGCCATTGTGCCTCTCCAGAGTACAATACCTTCTGTCTCCATGTTTCATAGATACCACCCCATGACTGACTCTGCCCTTCTGCCTGAATCTCTTTGCCAGCTTTGGTTCCACAGTAGTGCCGCTCCACACTGGTGTGCTGCCACTTTGCAGGTGCAGGCTAGTCTTGCGGTGCTACCTTACATGGATACAGTTGGTCCACTTTTATTTTGGTGACAACCAGATGGACAGATAAGATGGGAAACCTAGATGGATTCATCCCAGTCTTCATTCTTCTCCCCAGAGGTCTCCATGGGGTCCTGAGGGCTTAGGGTCTTGGGACAACTTAATCATGATAGCTCTGACTCATCAATATGGCAGTCAGTGACCCTTCAAATGGTTTACCCACCAAACCAGCATCTCCGTTCTGTTACCCTGTTCCTTGCCTGTGCTAGAATCTCCACCTCAGTGGCTACTTGAAATGCAGTCAGGAACATCCAGCCAACCATGACTGCCACAGCGAAGGCATCTTTCACTTGGATCCATCCCCTACAACAGGTTTCAGATCCTTCAGCATTTTGTGGGGAAATCCCCATACTCTCATTGGGCCCCACATAGATGTAGATGTTCAGCTGGTGATTTCCCCTACCCTGATCCCATTGTCTTGGCACTTAGAGGATTTTCTTAGCTCCTGCAGATATGTAGGGCATACTTGGGGGAACCTTACTAAGAGGTCTATTGGCAGCAGACATGACAGAACAGCCACTGCATTGGAAAAAGCATGCAATTCATATACAGCACTTCCACTTAGCACCCTCCCCCTGGCAACATCCACATGACAACACTTAGGTTGTTGCTGTCAGGCGCATTGTCATAAGGGTCATTCTTTAGGTATGCTGAAGTGATTACTGTCAGGTGTCAACTGTAAGACTCCAAGTCTCTTACGCCTAAACAAGACAGCTTATCCTGTGGATGACATTTCATTCAGGTTCTAGTAAGAGAGGTAAGCACCCAGCTGTAGAGGGGTGAAGTATAATAGGCTACTTTGGACTTACATGTGCTGGTTCTAACATGTGGTGATGTCCCAGTGCTTGTTGGATTTCTTGGTTCTTTTCATAGTGAACTTTGGATGGTTCTTCTGAGGAACTCTGAATCTCAAAAGGTGTCCACCCAACCAATTTCATTACAAATAGCTGTCACCCAAACTCAAGCGGACCATCAGTACCAGCTCTTAGGAGGCTGTCTGTTTCTCCTCTGGAGGAAAGTGAGAGGCCTTCAAGCTTTCCTCAGTTCTTGGAAGACACTCTTTATAGCAGCCAAGATTGTAGACTAATAGTTGGTATACTAATAGACAAACATATAGCAGCTTAGGAGACCTTGCTTTTTTCTAACAGTCCAAGCGTGAGCAAATCAATCTGATACAGAGGATGTGAGGTATTTATCCAGAAGTTTTCTACCTTAATGGTCCAAGATAACTTCTCTGGCTTTTATCTGTTACAAGTCTACCAAATCAGGAGGGAAGAAAGGAAAAGCATACACGTAGGGAATGACTCAACCTGTGGTCAGAGGTATATTAACCAATGCCTAGTCATATGGCTATGGCTAGCTGCAAGCAGCTAGGAAAAAGATGGTCTTTAGCTATTAAGCATCCAAAGGGGCTGGCCAGAGTTCCATTGCTTGAGGCACAGAAAGCCACTAGGAGAATAACACAATGGACTTTGGGGACTCAGGGAAAGGGTGGGAAGGGGTGAAGGATAGAAGACTACAAATTGGGTGCAGCGTACACTGCTTGGGTAATGGCTGCACCAAAATCTCACAAATCACTAAAGAACTTAAGGAATCAAATACCACCTGTTCCCCAATAACCTGTGAAATAAACTTGACAAGAGAGATTCAAGAGACTTGATATAGAAGAATCGGGGAACTTAAAGATTAAGTCAGTCAACTTGAAGATAGATCAAAATGTCCACAAAAATCAGGTGTTGGGGTCGTACAGCCTTGTGAATATACTAAAGTGAACTTCACAGTATGCAGATTAAACTCAGTAAAAAGAGAACCACGGGCCTGGGACCACTACTTTAAACCACAACAAATCCTCAGCTGCATAAGAATAGATATAAAAAACTAAAGTGAAGTGTGTTCATCTTACTAGAGTGCTTATGTTTCATGTTAGGGTATGCTGTAATTGTAATCACCCAACAGATTATTCCTGCCTGCTGCCCAAGCAACCTACACACCAGGACAATGGCATTGCAATAAAAAACTTAACACCAGGCCAGCTTCTCTGTGCGAGAGACAGTCACTACTCAAATGGGTTGCCCCAAGAATTTAGGGTTAAGGATTTTAAGAATAACTTGGTGGGTAGGGACTTGGGAAAGGAGGATTGGTTGGTTGGAGATGAAATCAAAGTCAACATTGTCCTCTTGACACTGAATCAGTTCCTGGGTGGGGTGAGAGGCACAAGATCAAATGAGCAAGTTTATCCATTTGGGTGGTGCCCAAATGATCCATAGAGTACAGGGTCTGCAAAATATCTCAAGCACTCATCTTAGCTTTTATTACAGTGATGTTAACCATGGGAGAGATTTGGGGAGGTTAAGAGTCTTGCAGTCTCCAGCTGCATGAGTCCTAAACACCAGCTTCTAATTTTGTAGCTAATGTGTTAGTCCTGCAAAAGCAGTCAAGTGCCCAGGCAGGAAGGGTTTGTTTTGGGCAAGGGTTGTTAGCCTCTTTGTTTCAACTCTAAATTCCTCCCAAAATTCAGCCTATGCACAGCAATGGACAAGGACAGCATGGAGGTTAGTAGGATGGAGTCAGGTCAGATATTTCACTGTCACAATTTTCTGTTATAACTTCTGCAAAGATAGTTTCATAATTGGCCTCAGTACACACAATGGGTGTTAACCTAAGTGGATAGGATGTTTGAAAGGCAGTATCCACCATGAGCAGGCTTGTTCTCAGTTGATTGAGTAACTTTCTCTATCACTTGAGTTAAAAAAGACCAAATATAAGAAAGCTATTTAGTTGTACCTATAGCTTAGAAAAACAAGATCCTAAATATTCTTCTATTGAATAAATCACAGTGTAACCTGTAGTTTGAACATTAACTGAACTGTAAAAACATGGTTCAAAAGCATAACATGAAGAGGTGTATATATACCAGTTATAATCTACACAATTAGAATAGAACACAAATGCTGACTTGGAAAACATGGATAGTATATAACAGCTATCCATGTATTTCATGAAAGTACTTGGACTTTAAAATGAAGAAAATCAAAACCGGGTTTTTTGTTTTTGTTTTTTTTTTTTTTAATGGTGATAGCAGCTAAGGTTTCTTGAGCTTTAAACATATGCCACTGTTCTAAGCAATTTGCTTTTTAGCATGTTTTTTTTTTTTTTTTGAAGAAAAAAAGGAAGAAAGAGAGAAAGAAAAAAAAGAGTAAAGAAGAGGAAGAAAAAGGAAGAGAAAGAGGGAGAGAGAACAGGAGTATTGCTTTATTGCCCAGGCTAGAATGCAGTCTAAAAATGGGAATTGAAAACCTCTTTTATGCCAATAATTGTGCTTAACAATGGAGACAGGAAGGAATAAGGGAAGAAAATAACAAACAAGCAGCCAACCAATATTTCATTTAAACCTATGAAATGCTATGCAATTATTGAGGTGTGATTTACTTCCAATTATATAGTCACTTCTGGAATAGGTGTGATATGGTACTGATAAGAATGTATGTTTTGTGTATTTGAAGTGGAGAGTTCTATAAATGTTTATTAAGTTTACTTGTTCCGGGTCTGAGTTCAAGTCCTGGATATCCTTGTTAATTTTCTATCTCATTGATCAGTCTAATATTGACAATGTGATGTTACAGTCTCCCACTATTATTGTGTGGGAGGCTAAGTCTCTTTGTAAGTCATTAAGAACTTGTCTTATGTATCTGGGTGCTCTTGTATTGGGTACGTGTATATATAGGATCGTTAGCTCTTCTTGTTGCATTTATCCTTTTACCATTATGTAATGTCCTTCTTTGCCTCTTTTGATCTTTGTTGCTTTAAAGTCTATTTTATCAGAGGTGAGAATTGCAACTCCTGCTATTTATTTGTTTGTTTATGTTTGCTCTCCGTTTGGTTGGTAAATCTTCCTCTGTCCCTTTGTTTTGAGTCTTTATGTATCGTTGCATGTGAGATGGGTCTGGATACAGCATACTGTTTTGGCTTTTTATCCAGTTAATAATAGATATGAGTTTAATACTGCCATTTGATGCTAGCTGGATATATTTTTGGAAATGCTGATACTGGTTACTCCTTTATATGTATAGTGCTTCTTTCAGAAGCTTCTGCAAAGCAGGCCTGGTGATGGTGAAATCTCTAAGTACTTGCTTGTTTGCAAAAGATTTTATTTTTCCTTTGCTTTTGAAGCTCAGTTTGGCTGGATATGAAATTCTGGGTTGAAAGTTCTTTTCTTTAAGGATGTTGAATATTGGCCCCTGCTCTTTTCTGGCTTGTAAGGTTTCTGCTGAGAGATCTGCTGTAAGTCTGATAGGCTTCCCTTTGTGGGTAACCTGACCTTTCTCTCTGGCTGCTCTTAGTATTTTCTCCTTCATTTCAACCCTAATGAATCTGACAATTATGTGCCTTGGGGTTGGTCTTCTTGAGGAATATCTTTGTGGTGTTCTCTGTATTACCTGGAGTTGAATATTGTCCTGTCTTACTAGGTTGGGAAAGTTTTCCTGAATAATCTCCTGAAGAGTATTTTCCAACTTGGATTCATTCTCTTCATCACATTCAGGTACACCTATCAAACAAAAACAGGGTTTAAGCATAATCTAGTGATGGCCTATTACCAAATCACAACTTTCACTTCAGGCTGGCTGTCAATATAATGCATATTAAAAGTTCTTGGACGAACCTGACATACATGTTTTTATGCTTTACGAAACTCGGGAAAGCCATGCTTGTTCTAAATATGATTAACTTAAGATACGATACTTGGATTGCCTTCCTCATGGAAGAGCCTTGCAAAAGCAGGTTTCGTACATGGCAAATTAGCTCTCCATGTGGTAGATACAGCACCACCAAAACCCGAGACAAAGGGACTAATGGTTGAAGCATTCAGAGTCCCGAATATTCTACTTGGTTCTGCAGGTTAAAAAAAAAAAAAAAAAGCCCAACATGTAAGCTGCATTAAAATGAGCTTTCATTTCAGCTGTCACTAACAAGATGGCCAAAGTTTAGCAGGAAGCTGTGTTTGTTTAACTGAGCCCCGGGTAGAAGTCCAAGTTGGTCATAAATAGAGCCTGTCACACTTGCATTAATCAGGCTGTCCTGTGTTAAAGACCCACATTTTATACTGTGGGGAATCTAGGGTCTGGTGCCATCTTTAAAGATGACTATACATACCACTATCATGTTTTCATACTTCAAGTTCTGGGGTACATGTGCAGAACATGCAGGTTTCATTACATAGGTATACATGTGCTATGGTGGCTTACTGCACCCATCAACCTGTCATCTACCTTAGGTATTTCTCCTAATGCTCTTCCTCCCCTTGCCCTTACCCTCTGACAGTCCCCAGTATGTGATGTTGCCCTCCCTGTGCCCACGTTTTCATTGTTCAACTCCCACTTAAGAGTGAGAACATGCAGTGTTTAGTTTTCTGTTCCTGTGTTAGTTCCCGTGTTAGCTTGCTGAGAATGGTTTCCAGCTTCATTTATATCACTGCAAAGGACATGAACACATCCTTTTTTAAGGTTGCATAGTATTCCATGGTGTACCTGTGCCACATTTTCTTTATCCAGTCTATCACTGATGGGCTTTTGGATTGGTTCCAAGTCTTTGCTATTGTAAATAGTGCTACAAAAACATACATGTGCATGTGTCTTCAGAGCAGAATTTATAATCCTTTGGGTATATATCCAGTAATGGGATTGCTGGGTCAAATGGAAATACCAGTAACTGTCTTGACTGCTTTCAGTGTCTGGAAGAGCTGTTCAGGGATAGGACTACTTGAACTTACTTCTTGTTGTAAATAGGCACTTACATGTACTTTTCTTCCTATCTTCCTTTAGGACCACTTTCTAGCCTGTTAATGCTCTGTCTAGAAGGGCATCTAACGAGACATTGATGTCTCTAAGTATTGTGTTGATATCCTTGATGTGCCATGTTAGAAAACTGCAGCTCAAGCCACCAAACTAGAAATGCTCTTCTGCTAGAGTTGGAATGGTGGAATGGAAATGTATCCTGCCTCTAAGGGGTTTGAGGCTTTCAGGACAGCAAGGTTGGCTATAGGAGGGGCTTGCTATTGGATGATAAGCTCAAGTTCTCAAGGGCAATATCACTTAGATCTGTTGTAGGAAGATAATGCCCTAGAAACTTGGTTTTTAGTGACAAGTAGACGCAGAGATAAACAACTCTAAATCCCAGATAGCTATCAAATTTAGTTGAACTCCACATTATGGGGAGAACAGATTTACATTTCCTCTATTCCCCACCTCATGCCCTCCAGACTTGCTTGGGTGCTCTTGAGTCGTCAGTTAGCATTACAAGGTAGAAAGCTGCTGCAGTCACCCAGCTTCATGGCTCAATGGATGTGACCAAGTCCTTACCTGGTAGTTCCAGGCTTCTAATACCCTGTAATCAGTACTCAGATTCTGCAAGGACCCAGTAGCACTCCGGGAACTACTTTTCTGCTGTAGATGGTATAATATTGCCCAGAACCTTAGAGATATGTGTAGCCAAGTCTATTGGGGCTTACCAAAGACCAAATAAAAAGCTTATCTGCCCTTGATATCTCTGATTTGTTAATATGGCCTGAGTTTGTAATACGGCATAGATCTTACTACTTTATTTCTTTGGGTCCCACTTAAAACACAATTTCAAGGATCCAAGAAATCCATTAAGGCAACACTCTTGAGGTTGGTACATTCAACTTTGCATTTATTAAAATGGAATAAAAAATGCCAAGAATAGTGTATGCTGTCTCCCAAATCAACATGCTCTTTTAGTGGTAGGTAGTCAATTACACCTTAGAGGGGATATTTTCATATGTACCAGACCAGACCTCCCGTTTGGGAAATTATCACAATGAAGGAAATTACCTTCATTTATCACCTACCTTCTGGCATGCATGGTTTTTACTTAGACTTTCAAAAACTAACCACTTTATTCAGCGGGTCAAATTGGTGTGTTGCCACTGAGTGAATCACAGTGGTGTTGAGAATGTCAAGGTGATTTGTGTCCTCCCAGACTATAACAGAGCAGGAAGAAAGCCAACGCCTTGTGGCAAAATGAAAATTTTGGTCATCTGTACTGATAGTACTCAAATGTTTTCCTATTAGCTGCATCATATGTCAGAGCAATGTCAATATGCTCCAATAAAGAAGCATCTGGCACAGCAGCTGTGATTAGAGTTCCTACCAAGTGAAGTTGGAGATGGTCCATTGTCAGCCACATCTATCTTAGGGGTTAGGCCAGTGAAATGTAAGCTACAACCACCACCACTCCTGGATCCTATAAGTGTTTGGTACTAATTTCTGCAATCTCTCCAAGGCAGCTGTATTGCCTTTGATACGTACAGTTGGAGATTGGAATAAATGACATTAAGGTAGAGAGGGCCAAGTTAGAATTCCCTGAAACTGCATCATCCTGTTCTACCCAAGTCAATGAACCAGTGGGACTTAAATTGCTAAGTACATCAAACTTCTTACTCCCCAAAGTAGGGTAGAACTACAGGATGGAATTTCTGAACCATTAGGCTTCAGTGTGGCATGAACTTCAAGCAGTACTCCACTTACCACCTGGTTTCAGGAACCTGATTCTAGCATGACATCCACAATAGTATGGTGGGTTTTCTGGTATAAATACTGCTTTAGGATCTATGTATCTGGTAGACCACCAATCTGAGTTTCTAACCTAGTATAATTAATCAAATTATTTCTGCCAAAGGATTGGGGAAATATGGGTATTACAGGCTTTTTCTCAAGGAAATCCATTCCCTTTCAATAAGACAACTGGCTCAGATCTGAAAACTGCAGAGACTGTGTTCATTGCTATCATATCAGACTTGGTCAGTCCTCACATCTCTTCTAGTTGTACAAGGTAAATCCTAACTAGCTGCTCATCTCATGATTCAACATCTTCAAGATATGTGGCCATGCATGTTCTCACAGGTGACACGCATGTTTACCAAGCATTGCAGCCCTTTCAGTGTGGAAGCTTTTCTTCCAGGAAAAATAATTTCTGACTTAACCCTAAGTTATCTGATATCATATACATTATATTTTGTAGAGATAAGTGAAAACGGCAAGGGTTGGTCTTTTGTATGGGGTTTTGTTGTTGTTGTTGTTGTTGTTGTTGAGGATGGAATAGAACACTTTTTAACATACCTGCCTGAGATGCAATCTTGTCATGGTCTTCAGGCAATACAAAGCTGTTCTTTGTTTGGGTTTTTCTTTTTAAACATAAAGAAGGGACCACTTCTACAAACCCAGAAGGTTTAGGGGGAATCTGAGAATTGAAGGTACCCAAGTGTTCACCCAACTGTACTTATCCTGAGTCTTAGGGTCTCACTTTCTCCCTGTCAAGATGTCAGTATCTCCTAATGTCAAATGCTCAGTCTGAATGTGCAGCCTTGATGTGTCTCTTATGCTGGGTATGATGTCTTTTGCATTTCTGCCATGTTTACAGTCAAGTCTTCAGCCTGATGTTTCAGTCTGATCCATCACCTAGCCATGGGAAATGAAAGTCTCCTGAAAGTCGCTGAGAATTCCTGGCTTTCATGGAAGGTCCTGAGTTGCTAGTTAGCTAACCTGAGCCTGCTGTTCATTCTTCAAGGTTTCTAAGTCAGTTTAAAAAGCCAAGCTCTTCTATGCTTTTCATTGTCCCATATCAGATGCTAGAGCCACTGTTACCCATTGCTTCTCTCTATACCTGTACCTCAATCCAAAAAGGGTGAGAGTCTAGGAAATAGCAGTACAAGGGCTTGCTTCTGGGATACCTGAGAAATGGAAGAGATGTCACAATCTTCCATGTGAAGAATAAACATCTGTGTATTCATGCATCAACTCCCCCTCCTCACTGGTAGAGATGCCCTGAAGGAATTAAGACTCCTCACACTCAGGCTGTGAGTATGTGTTGAGCTGACCTCTGGCTTCAGAAGACTGAGGTAGAAGGCACAGACATACATATCTTACTTTGAGGCCAGACACTGTCAGTACGAGTCTACACTTGCATAGCCCTGTCCAAAACATCTGCCGCTGGAACTAGCAGTGAGTCAGGGGGATGGGACTTGGAAAGAACTAACAGTGCAACTGGCTCAATACTATCAGACCTTTCCCTGACACTCTATGTAATCTGTGTCTGACAGTATTCAAGAAGAGGGAAGAAATGATCTGCCAGTTCCCACTCCCATAAATCATACTTCTTACAAAATTGCCTTTCCTATACATCCCACTTACATGAACATAGGTACTAAGCAGGGATCTGGGGCACCCTTTGCCCACAACTGAATAGGGAAACCCCGGGCAGGAGTCAAACTACAGCATAAATACAATGTAACCCATTCAGAAAGGGACCTGAAATGCCACAGGTGTCTTACACATGCTTTGTATGTGTACATTAAGGGGAAAATACAGGTAAGACTATTGAAGGCATGATCTAAGACACATGGATCAATGAGCCCAATAACTTAGCCTAGTTAACTTCAAGTATACATAGAACACAAAATGACCAGAAATGAGGTCACAAAGCTTCAGACGTAGAGACATTGCCATCCTGTCTAGGTCTGGTTTTCCCAGAAGTCAGAGCCTAAAGAAAAATGTGAATGCAGGAGGCTTATTTGGGAGGTGATCCCTGGGTGTGTAGCATTGAGTGGAGTGAAAAGAGCTAGTAAAGGGAACATTTAAGCTAGTTATTGCAGGGGCTACCTGGGTCTCTGATTTTTCTCCCACTGCGGACCTCTGAGGAGCCTTGGAGAATGTCCTTCAGGTGTGCATCTGCAGAATGGGAGACTACCCAGGTATCTTTCATCCTAAGGGTTGCCCCTAGAAGTTCGAATTTCCCACTCTGAACTACCTTGCATGCAGATTGAGTTCTTGGGTTCCAGAAAAAGCCCTTGAGGTACAATGCTATCAGCCTGCACTGAGTATCTACTAAAACCGGAGGTACGCTGAGGGATGGGGGTGGGCCAACAAATAAGCTACTTACATGTATCTCCTTATATGTGTAGAATTTAGAAAACAACAAGTTGTAAGATCAAATCATGCAAATGAGAAGATACTACAAACTAATGCCATAAGTCAAAACTAAAGATACAGAAGACAAAATATAAGAGGAAATCTAGACCAACTATTAACATCTTCTATGAGTGAGCAAATTTTTCTACTTTTTTGATTCTATGTGATACAAAACTTACCAGAACCCAATGAAAATAAGAGTTGAGAAAACATTTTCTGGAAAGTCTAAGAAGATAAACCTGTCAAGATTTACAACCTGCCTGGTGTGGAAGGCTCTGGTGCCCACCCCTTTTCCTTGCATCGTACCAGGTTAGTACAGGCTGACCTCCAGCTGCCAGCGTCAGGCCTGTCTGAGGACTTTTCCCTAAAGCCATAGAAAATAAGTTGCTTTCACATAGGGCAGGCTGACCTATGGGAATGAATGCATCTTTGGAGCAGGCTTTAGTTAGTATGTAAATACCCCAGTGCATTCACCCCTCAGACGGACTAAATCTAGAATTTCCCCATGAGATCAAGCTTCAGTCACTGCCAGTGACAAGTGGCTTGCAGCATCCTGTAATGGCTGCTGCCTTCTCTTCCTGTCTCGCCTCACCACGTTGACTCCTGGTGTTTGCCAAATCCACTTGAATTCAGGTTAGGCTCTGCTTTTATGGAAACCCAAACCAAAATCATAAAAGATGCCCCAAGGAAACTAATACTCATACTTAAAAAATATAACTAGAAGTATAGAATGAGAACATCATAAGTTGCTTTATGCCAATAACTTTGAAAACATAGATGAAATGAATATACCTCTAGAAAAATAATCTATCAAAAAAAATCAAATGACTCATCTGAGCTTTATAACTAGGAGAAACTAAAGCAGGGCCAGATGATTGTATAATTAAGCTTTTTCAATCCCAATTATACAAAGTCTTTGAAAGGATAAAAATCTTAGTTTCGACTTCCTCTTCTCCTAGACGCCTAGCTTGTGTAGCCCTGTGACTTGCAGGTATTGGAGATCCACAGCTAAGATGCCAAGATTTCCTGGAAGCCTAGAAATGATGGAGCCTTGTGTTGTACTGGAGTGAATCAAGGAATGGGCCACACTCTGAGAATAAATTATGAGTCCTTTATTAAGCCAGCGACCAAGCATGGCTAACACCCAAAATTCTCTCGGCCCGAAGAAAAAGAACCGTTGACATTTAGGGATGTGACCATAGAATTCCCTCTGGAGGAGTGTCAATGCCTGGACACTGCACAGCAGAATTTATATAGGAATGTGATGTTAGAGAACTACAGAAACCTGGCCTTCCTGGGCAGACAAGCAACCTCATCAAGCAGCTCCCTGACAGCACAGCCAGGTAAATCCATAAAGATGGGAAAAAAACAGCACAAAAAAGATGAAACCATCAAAGACTAGAACACCTCTTCTCCTTCAAGGCGTCACAACTCCTCAACAACATAGGATCACAGCTTGACCGAGGAGTGCAACGAATTGATGGAAACAGACTTCAGAAGGTGGATAATAACAAACATTTCTGAGCTAAAGGAACATGTTCTAAATCAATGCAAGGAAACCAAAAACCTTGAAAAAGAGTTTGACAAAATGATAATTGGAATAACCAGTTTAGAGAAGAACATAAACGTCCTGATGGAGTTGAAAACCCCAGTACAAGAACTACATGAAGCAAACACAAGTTTTAATAGCCAGATCGATCAAGGAGAAGAAAGGATATCAGAGGTTGATGATCAACTCAATGAAATAAAAAGAGAAGGCAAGACAAGAGAAAAAAGAGTGAAAAGAAATGAACAAAGCCTCCAAGAAATGTGAGATTATGTGAAAAGACCTAATCTACACTTGATCGGTGTACCTGAATATGATGGGGAGAATGAATCCAAGCTGGAAAACATGTTCCAGGATATTATCCAGGAGAACTTCCCAAGCCTAGCAAGGCAGTCCAAATTTCAAATTCAAGAAATACAGAGAACTCCACAAAGATATTCCTCAAGAAGAGCAACTCTGAGGCACATAATAGTCAGATTCACCAGGGTTGAAATGAAGTAAAAAATGCTAAGGGCAGCCAGAGAGAAAGGCCAGGTCACCCACAGAGGGAAACCAGTCAGACTCACAGCAGATCTCTCTGCAGAAACCCTACAAGCCAGAAGAGAGTGGGGGCCAATATTCAACATCCTTAAAGAAAAGAACTTTCAATCCAGAATCTCATATCCAGCCAAACTAAGCTTTGTAAGTGAAGGAGAAATAAAATCCTTTACAGACAAGCAATTATTGAGAGATTTTGTCACCACCAGACCTGCCCTACAAGAACTCCTGAAAGAAACACTAAGCATGGAAAGGAACAAGCACCAGTTACTGCAAAAGCAAAGCAGTTGGCAAAGACCAAAAATGCAATGAAGTAAATGAGTCAACTAATAGGAAAGAAAACCAGCCAGTAACAAAATGGCAGAATCAGATCCACACATAACAATATTAACATTGAATGTAAATGGCCTAAACGCCCCAATCAAAAGACACAGACTGGCCAACTGGATAAAAAGTGAGAACCCATTGGTGTGCTGTATTCAGGAAACCCATCTCACATACAAAGACACATAGACTCAAAATAAAGGGATGGAAGAAGATTTACCAAGCAACTAGTGAACAAAAAAAAGCAGAGGCTGCAATCCTAGTCTCTGATAAAATGGACTTCAAACCAACAAAGATCAAATGAGACAAAGAAGGACACTACGTAATGGTAAAAGGATCAATCCAACAGGAAGAGCTAAGTATCCTAAATACATATGCCCCCAATACAGGAGCACCCAGATACATAAAGCAAGCTCTTAATGACCTAAAATGACATTTAGACTCCCAAACAATAATAGTGGGAGGCTTCAACACTCCACTGTGAATATTAGACCGATCAATGAGACAGAAAATTAACAAGGATATCCAGGACTTGAATGCAGACCTGGACCAAGTGGACCTAAAACACATATACAGAACACTCCACCCCAAATCCACAGAATATACATTTTTCTCAGCACCACATTGCACATACTCTAAAATTGACCACATCATTGGAAGCAAATCACTCCTCAGCAAACGCAGAAGAACAGAAATCATAACAAACAGTCTATCAGACCACAGCACAGTCAGACTAGGACTCAGGATCAAGAAACACATGCAAACCCACACAACCACTTGGAAACTGAACAACCTGTTTCTGAGTGTCGACTGGAAACTGTCTCAAAAAAAAAAAAAAAGAAATATTAGACTTCCATAGAATCAACCCAAATGCCCATGAATGATAGACTGGACAAAGAAAATGCAGTACATATACACCATGGAATACTACGCAGCCATAAAAAATGAGTTTGTGTCCTTTGTAGGGACTTGGATGAATCTGGAAACCATCATTCTCAGCAAACTAACACAAGAACAGAAAGCCAAGCGCCATATGTTCTCACTCATAGGTGGATGTTGAACAACGAGAACACGTGGACTCAGGGAGAGGAGCATCACACACTGGGGGCAGTTGAGGAGGGTAGGGGAGAGACAGCGTGGGGTGGGGAGGGAGGGGAGAGTGGGGAGGGATAACATGGGGAGAAATGCCAGATATAGTATGCACCTAAAGTAAATAATTTAAAGAAATTTAAAAAAAACCTTAGTTTTATAAACAAGATTATCTGAACTTCAAAAGAACACAAGAGAATTTTTGGCCTGGCATTTATGAACATAGATGCAAAAAATACTGAAGCCATTCTGATCTTTCATAAAAAAAGACATAAATGGAAAACCAAAAATTGTATATTCTCATAAGTGGGAGCTAAATTATGAGGCTGCAAAGGCACAAAAGTGATAAATGGAATTTGTGGACTCACCAGGATGGAAGTGAGGGTGAGGGATAAGACTGAGTACAGTGTACACTGCTCAGGTGATGGGAGCACCCAAATCTCAATTACCACTGCTTATCTATGTAACCAAAAACTATTGAAATAAATGAATACAACAAGGAAATTCTGACGCACGCTACAACATACATGAAACATGAAGATATGCTAAGTGAAACAACCCAGTTACATGAGGACAGATCACATGGTTCTGATTCTAGGAGGCATCTAGAATAGTCAAACTTGTAAACATAGAAAACAGTGATTGCCAGGGGATGGGAGTAGGGAAGAGCAGCATTATTTAATAGGTGTGGCATTTTGGTCTGAGTAGACAAAGCTGTGGCTGTACAAAAACCTAAATGTACTCAGTGCCACTGAACTATACACTTTAAAGTGCTCAAATATTAAACTTTAGGCGTTATATACTTTGCCTCTGTATATCGTATCAAATTAAAACAGACTGGCCAGGCATAGTGGCTCACGTCTGCAATCCTAGCACTTTGGGAGGCCAAGTGGGTGGATCACCTGAGGGTCAGGAGTTTGAGGCCTGTCTGACCACGATGTTGAAACCCCATGTCTACTAAAAACACAAAAAATTAGATGGGCATGGTGGCAGGCACCTGTAATTCAGCTACTCCTGCCTCAGCCTCCCAAGAATTGCCTGAACCCAGGAGGCAGAGGTTGCAGTGAGCAGAGATCACACATTTGCAGTCTAGCCTAGGCAAACAGAGTTGAGACTTTGTCTCAAAAAAATAAAAATAATGAAAGTAGATTATTTCCAGACACAGAAATTTGGTTTGAAGTTGATATATCAACGTCTAAGGGAAAATTTCATCCAAAATAGGCAGAGTGGTTTCTAATAGAGAACTGACATTTATGTGGTTGGTGGAAGACCTCAGAGCATAGACGGGATAGTTAAGCAACCCTTAACATAATCATATGTTAAAGGTGTACGTATGATTCCATTTCATGATTCCAGATTCTACCTGATTCCATCTAGACAGGCTTCTAAGACAGCCAAAGCTCATCTGTAACAAAAGAAATCAGATCATTGTTTCCTGTGGTAGGAAAGTTCCTCAAGCAATAAACGTTCTATATCTTGGTATGTGCTTATGCAAGTATAAACAAACTTAATGAATTGTATACTCAGAGCATTTCTCAGTGAAGGCAGTTCTTAAAAGTAAAGTGTTAGTTGAATAAAGAGAAGGCAGCAGTACTGTGGCTGCCAATCTTTAATCGAAGCCCAACAACTCACTTCTGCTTACATCATGAATTTCAATGCCTAGTTTTCTTTTAACATGTTACAGATCTTTGTAACATGAGGGTTTTTCTGCAGGCCTAACTTGACATAGAACTATAATTCTGTAACTTGCTCCCAGGCACTCATGTGTGATTTATCCATGTATGTTGCTATAGTCTACTTTTCATTATTAAACCTAAGGAATAACTTGATAAGTTCATATACTTTCCTACTGGTAAATATTTGTTTGGGTTCAAATTTTTTGAGCAGTACTGCCTTGAACAATTCCTATACAGGTGTACAATATTCCTCTAGGGTTTATAACTGGGAGTTACGAGTTTCAGAGTATGCACATCTTTAACATTACCATGATGGTATTTTTTGTTCTCCATCCTTGTCAGTTTTTGGTACTGGTAACTTAAAAGTACAATGGCATAACTGTGTATGTTTCTTTCCTTGATTATATGCAGGAAAATGCATTTTACTTGACTAAGATTTTCTGGCAAGGTTCTATTCATGGTATCTCTTCAACCATCTTGTTTTTTACTTAATGTTCTGGGTACAAAACCAGAATCTATTATTGTAGACACTTATCCAACTGTGCTTCCTCCCTTCATGTGCTTGACGTCCTTTGAGCAGTTAAAATTTTTCTTTCATGAATAATTTAAATACTTAAGAGCTTTTATACTGAAGTCATAAAGATAGTCTACATTTTCTTCAAATAAAGTTCTGCCTTACATTTAAGAATTTGTCTCTCACATTCACCAATTACAGATGAATTAACTATCCAATTCTATTTTTTATTATGGATAAATAACCTATTAAACCTCTTAGGTAGTAGCCAGTAATATAGCTGTCAGTACTAAGTGTTTTGTATGCACGGGTTTGTGTCTAAATGCTTTATTCATCTGTTTGCCCATTCCTGCCCAATGCCACACTCGTATATGTTTATAGAATGATTAGATTGTATAATCAGAATAGCCTTCCTTTCTTTCTTTTTTCTTTCTCTTTCTCTCTTCCTTCCTTTCTTTCTTTCTTTTTCCTTCCCTCCTTCCCTCCCTCCTTCCCTCCTTCCCTCCTTCCCTCCTTCCCTCCTTCCCTCCTTCCCTCCTTCCTTCCTTCCTTCCTTCCTTCTTTCCTTCCCTCCCTCCCTCCTTCTCTCTGCTTCTGTCACCCAGGCTGGAGTCCAGTGGCACCATTTTGCCTCATTGCAAGCTCCACCTCCCATGTTCAAATGATTC
This sequence comes from Aotus nancymaae, assembly GCF_030222135.1. Taxonomy (NCBI): domain Eukaryota; kingdom Metazoa; phylum Chordata; class Mammalia; order Primates; family Aotidae; genus Aotus; species Aotus nancymaae. The sequence continues at coordinate 8,981,917 of NW_026988450.1, read as the reverse complement.
TCCTTCCTTAGCTTCCCAAGTAGCTGGGACCACAAGCGCCCGCCACCAGATCCAGCTAATTTTTTATTTTGTATTAGAGGCTGTGTTTCTCCATGTTGCTCAGGTTATCCGGCTGGTCTTGAACTCCTGACCTAAGGTTATCTACCCACCTCGGCCTCCCAAAGTGCTGGGATTACAGATGTGAGCCACCGCACCCAGCCTCCACCACTCCCTTTTGTATCCCCCAACTCACGCCTTGCCCTTGCCACTCATGCATACCCCCTGCCTTGCCCCACGGTCATTTGTGAGTCCTGCACTAAATGGACTTCAGTCCAGAGACCAGACATCAGACAGCAATCTGGACCTCTTCCTTGATGGGAAGTGAGACCTCCAGAGGAGGAAAATGCCCACTGTGGAGCCTGCAGGCTGAACACAGTGACTCTCCGGGAAAACAGCTAGAACTGAACTGAGTAAAATCTCCAGCCAGAAAGAAAACTGCCCAGTCAACTCTTCCCTGACCCCATTTTACAGATGGAAACACTAAGGCCCCGATGGCTTCAAAGCCAAGTTCTGTCCACCCAGTCAGGCTTCATCCTTCTATAAATGTTTATAGCAGTATGTGCTGGGCACTCGTTAGGCCCTTCTACACATATCACTCAGTCTGCTTTTCCCATTCATTTGACAAGTGTTTCTTGAGCTCCTACTGTGTGCAGGAGCTGGACTCGATACTAGGGACATCTTGGTAGAAAACTCAGGCAAAGTTTACCCACCTGAGGTTCTAACAAGACAGAGGGTTGGTGCCATGGGCAAGGCTGTGAAGGCAATGAATGAAATGGTGGGGTCAGACAGGAAGGGTGGTCAGGGAGGCTCTGCATGGAAGGGGCATCTTCCTGGCTTTGAGACCCAAATGCCAAAATATCTGTGAGCAGCAGGCCATGCCCATCAGTAACAAACCTGAGCCACAACCCTCCATAGATGCCAAACCAAACACCAGATGAGGCCAGCAATGAAGGACAAAGACCATGGCCTGGAAGGGTCTTGCCACCTGAGCTCACAAGGGGATTTTTGTTTTGCTTTTTTTTATTATTATGGTGGGGTTGGGGGTCCTTAGTGCACAAGAAACACTCTAGGAACTGTAAGTCAAGATCTAGGCTACAATCCCTGCTCTGCCCATGCTGTGTGACCTCAGGTTGCTGTCACCACCTCTCAGAGTCTCAGCTTCCTTCCCCTTCTGTAAAATGGAGAGTCTAGTAATACTCACTTGGCAAGGGGGTCCGGGGAAGTCAGAGAGCACCTTCATGTAAGGAGCTGATGTCTGCATGTGGCCCCAAGTCAGAGATTTGTAATGGGGATTGAAATTACTGATAAGTGGCCAGGCATGTTGGCTCACACCCATAATCCCAGCACTTTGGGAGGCCAAGGCAGGTGGACCACCTGAGGTCAGGAGTTTAAGATCAGTCTGGCCAACATGGTGAAACCCCATCACTACTAAAAATACAGAAATTAGTTGGGCATGGTGGTGTGTCCCAGCTACTCGAGAGACTGAGGCAGGAGAATCGCTGGAACCCAGGAGATGGAGGTTGCAGTGAGCTAAAATCATGCCACTGCACTCCAGCCTGGGCAACAAGAGTGAAACTTTGTCTCAAAAGAGCAAGCAAGTAAGCAATTACTGATAACCTTACAGATTGTCAGATGCACAGAAGGGACTGGGGGTGGGGGGACCACACCCATTCTCTCACACACAGAGAGGGAAGCAGTCTACCTACCCAAGACCACATAGCAACTGGCTGTCAGCAGCTGCATCACCCCAGCCTCTCCATTATGGCCCCAGGCTTCTGACCTGCCCTGGAGGGGCCCTTGGCCCTCCACCTACCACCTCCTCTCCCTTCCTCACTTTAGCTCTTCTCTGTGGCCCCCGATTATGGCCAGAGGCTGGGGATCTTAAGAGTTTGAGGCAGCCTGAGCATCTGTCTGCACTTTCACCCAGAGCCAGAGCACCAGACCCCATGCACATCAGCTGTGATTCCCCACCAGTTCAAAACCACCTAAGGGCTGGCTGTTATGTGTGTGGAAGATGGGGTGCTGTTCTTCCTCCAGGTTGACAGCATGATAGATTGAAAAATACATGGGAGTCCAGGTGCAGTGGCTCAGGCCTGTAATCCCTGCACTTTGGGAGGCTGAGGTGGATGGATCACCTGGGGTAGGAGTTCAAAACCAGCCTGGCCAACATGATGAAATCCCATTCCTAAACATACAAAAATTAGCTGGGTGTGGTGGCATTTGCCTATAATCCCAGCTACTCAGGAGGCTGAGGTGGGAAAATAACTTGAATCCAGAAATTAGAGGTTGTAGTGAGCCGAGATCACAACACTGCACTGCAGGCTGGGTGACAGAGTGAGACCTCATCTCAAAAAAAAAAAAATACATGAGCTCTGAAAGCAGAGAGATGGAATTGATTCCCAGCTTTTACTTCTCAGCTGTGTGCCCTTGGACAAGTTCGCTTCTCTGAGCCTCAGTTTTCTCATCTGTGAAATGGGAACAACATTTGGCTTGACAGGGGTCTTAGGGTGACTGGGGAGTGCCTGGCATGTGATAGGTGCTCAACATGTGTGCTTTCCCATGGCCATCTAAGAGGCCTCAGGGCTGCCCTCCTGTCCTTCCCCCACAACTCCTGTGACTGCCTCTTAAATGGGTACTCAGGGTGATAAGGAGGAACAGGTGAGGGAGCCAGGCTGGATCCACACCCACCCACGCCCATTGTTAGGAAAATAAGCTTTTAATGCCTGGTCATGCTGCTGGTGGCTGAGAGTATAAAATGGGACCCGGAGCCAGCCTCTCCCTTCCTCTAAGGCACACCAAGGCAATAGTGTTTAAAAGGAAAGGAGGCAGTGGCATGGAGGCTCCAGAGACTGAGCCATTCCTATGGCAAGAAGGGAGCCAGTGGGGCCGACTGCTGAGGGCCATCTGGCAGGTGTTCCATTCTACCTTCCTCCTGGAACCCACAGCCTCTTCATCAGTGATGTCTTCAGATTCACTGTCCGCAAGCTGCTTAGGTGAGTCCAGACTTCAGGAGCTCTGCTAAGGCTGTTGGTCTCTTAATGGCATCCCTCCAGGGTCAGGGGGCTTCATCTCTCATGCCTCTGCCTATAGATCAGGTGCTTGGGACACTGGAGAGTGGGTGAGAAGGATACTGAAAAAGGGAAATGATTAATGAGAAAGTGACTGTCCCCCAGAAGGGCAGATAAGCAAACTCTTACCTGACTGCATCAATTAGCTTTTGTTGTAAAATGCCCCAAAAGTGAGTGGCTTAAAATTGCAAGCATTCATTTATTTAGCTCATGGTAATGTGGGTCAGTAATGTGGACTGGGCTCAGCTGGATGGTTCTTCTTTTCTTGGCTGGGTTTTCTCATGTGCCTGCAGTTGTGTATCTGAAGCTGGGATGGCTTTCTGTTGCATATGGGTTCCCATCCTCCAAAAAGCTAGCTCAGACTTGTTCATGTGGCTGCTTGGGTGGGTTCTAAGCAACAGGCCAAAAGCCATATTTTCTCTTGAGGCTCACAGCTGGCATAGCTTTACCTCCACTCTACTCTGTTGGTCAAAGGTGGTTTTGTGACCAGCCCAGATTCAAGTGGTGTGTGCTCAGCTGCCATAACAGAGCATCACAGACTGAGTAACTTCAACAACAGAAATGTATTTTTCTCATGATTCTGGAGGCTGGAAGTTCCAGATCAGGTATCTGCAAGTTGATTCCATCTGAGGCTTCTACCTTTGGCGTGCAGTTGGCCACCTCCTCCCTGTGTCCTCATATGGTCTTTCCTCTGTGTTCACCCTGGTGTCTCCCTGTGTGTCTATTTTCTCTCCTTATAAGGACCCCAGTCAGACTGGATGAGGGCCCAGCCTAATGACCTCATTTTAACTTTATTGCCCCTTTAAATGCCCTATTTCCAAATACAGTCAAGAGGTACTGGGGGATTGGAGCTTTGACATACAAATTTTGTGAGGACACAATTTATCCCATAACAAGCGGGGAGAAAAACACCATCTCTTGATCTTGAGGCACTGCAGTCAGATTGAAAAGAAGCATGGACAGTGGGGAGATCATGATTGTGGGAAAAAGTCAACCATGCCAACTGATCCTCCACACCTGGCCTGGTTTGGGCAAAGGCAACACACATGGGCACCTCCTCTCACCAGCTGTACCTTCTTCCTCCTTCCCCTGTAAGCCTTTTCCTGGAGTTTGTTGGTAATCCCAAACCTCCAGCCTGGAAGGGCTACCTCCTTGCCATGCTGATGTTCCTCTCGGCCTGCCTGCAAATGCTGTTTAAGCAGCAGAACATATACCGGCTCAAGGTGCTGCAGATAAGGCTGCAGTTGGCCATCACTGGCCTGGTGTACAGAAAGGTGAGCCCCAGGGGACAAGTGCAGGCCTTACCGGCCGGGAAAAGCAGCATCACTGAGCTGGTTGGAGTAATTCTCTCAGCAGCTGAGAACACGTTCAGTCCTTACTTAGAGTCACTCATGATATATTTTCACTTCCCTTGTTATTTCTCTTTATTTGTATGTATTTATTTTTTTGAGACAGTCTTGCTCTGTTGCCCAGGCTGAAGTGCAGTGGTGCAGTCTCGGCTCACTGCAACCTCTGTCTCCCAGGTTCAAGTGAGTCTCCTGCGTCAGCCTCCTGAGTAGCTGGTACTACAGTAACATGTCACCATGCCTGGCTAATTTTTGTATTTTTAGTAGAGACAAGGTTTTGCCATGTTGGTCAGGCTGGTTTCAAACTCCTGGCCTCAAGTGTCCTGCCTCATCTCTTTAGGTATTTCTGTAATGTCTGGTGAGATCTGCTCCTGGGACCCCTCTGACCTCATCACCTCTCACACACACATCTCCTCCCATGCTTAATCTCCCCTAGCCACACAGGTTTCTATTTCCTTTCTGTTCCCCAAACACTACAGGAACCCACCCACCTCGGGGTCTTTGCATTTGTTTTCACTGGCTAGACACCATGTCCACTCTTCCTAATCTGATTTTAATGTTTGAGCCTAATTTTAACTTCTACTCATTCCCCCTTAAGTATAAAGGATTAACCTGATAAGGTGACCTGTCAGCTGTGTTCCCAGACAATACTGCTTGTGGTAAAAATGACCCCTAGGCTGGGTACAGTGGCTCATGCCTGTAATCCCAGGACTTTGGGAAGCTGAGGTGGGTGGATCACTTGAGGTCAAGAGTTCAAGACCAGCCTGGTCAACATGGTGAAACCCCATATCTACTAAAAATACATTTTTTTCTTTTTTGAGATGGAGTTTTGCTCTGTCACCTAGGCTGGAGTACAGTGGCACAATCTCAGCTCACTGCAATCTCTGCCTCCAGGGGTTTCAGCAGTTCTCTGCCTCACCCTCCCAAGTAGCTGGGATTACATAAAAAATTTCATGCGGCAAGGTGACACATGCCTGTAGTCCCAACTACTCAGGAGGCTGAGGCAAGAGAATTGCTTGAACCCAGGAGGCAGAGGTTGCAGTGAGCCAAGATGACACCATTGCACTCCAGCCTGGGCAACAGAGTGAGACCCAGTCAAAAACCCAAATACTGACTGAGTGACTGTGGTCCCAAATGGGGCTTAAACTTCTATTGAGTTTTCAGTTTTGTTTAGTTCAGTGTTTTTGTTTGTTTGTTTGTTTTTAGACAAAGTTTTGCTCTTGTTGCCCAGGCTGGAGTAGAATGGCATGATCTCACCTCACCACAACCTCTGCCTCCTGGGTTCAAACAATTCTCCTGTCTCAGCTTCCCAAGTAGCTGGGGTTATAGGCACCCACCACTGTGCCCAGCTAACTTTTTTCTATTTTTAGTAGAGATGGGTTTTCACTACGTTGGCCAGGCTGGTCTTGAACTCCTGACCTCAGGTGATCCACCCACTATGACCTTCCAGAGTGCTGAGATTACAGTGTGAGTCACCGCGCCCAGCCTCCCTTCCTTCTTAAAGCTGAGTCATATTCTGCTGTGTGGATGGATCACACTGTGTTTGTCTTTTCATCTGTTGGACCCAAAGGTTGATTTTGCTTTTGGGCTGTTGTGAATCACACTGCTGTGAGTCCAGGTGTGCAAATACCTCCCTGAGTTCCTGCTTTCTATTCTTTTGGGATGGATGGCAGTGGGTTTGTTAGAGCAAATGGTAATGCTGTGTGTAAGTGTTTTGAGGGACCACCATTTGTAAAGTGTTTTGTTGTTGTTGTTGTTGAGATGAAGTCTCACTGTGTCACCCAGGCTGGAGTGCAGCGGCATGATCTGGCCTTCCTGCAACCTCTGCCTCCCAGGTTCAAGCCATTCTCATGCCCCCACCTCCTGAGTAGCTGAGATTACAAGTGCCTGCCACCACACCTGGCTTATTTTTGTATTTTTAGTAGAGCTGGGGTTTCACCATGTTGGCCAGGCTGGTCTCCAACTCCTGACCCTATGCGATCTGCCTACCTCAGCCTCCCAAAGTGCTGGGATTCCAGGCATGAGCCACCGTGCTCAGCCAAGCCCTGCTCCATTCTAATCCCACTGCCTGTGAAAGGCTTCTGGAAGCTCACAGATACAATGGCCCCAGTATGACGCCTCTCATTCCCTTGCTCCCTGAGTTATGGGGACCCACAATGAGGGGTGACTGTTTTCCTCACTCACCTAGATGTGATGTGATGAGCCTGGTCAGAGAAGTTTGCTGTTGCTGACTTGCACCTGGTCAGGCCCCTGCCCTGTGGAAATTGCCCCCACTGAATCCTCATGCCTCAGTTTGCTCAGCTAACTCAAATCTCCAGCCCTGCCCCAGGCTGGGTTAGGCTCCTCCCTGTCATGCCATCTGGGAATGTCCCATGTGATACTTTATTTTTTGAGATGGGATCTCACTCTATCACCCAGGCTGGAGTGCAATAGCATGATCTCAGCTCACTGCAACCTCTGCCTCCTGAGTTCAAGTTATTTTCCTGCTTCAGCCTCCTGAGTAGCTGGCATTACAGGCACGTGCCACCACCCCCTGCTAATTTTTGTATTTTTAGTAGATACAGGGTTTCTCCATGTTGGTCAGGTGGGTCTCAAACTCTTGACCTTGTGATCCACCCATCTCAGCCTCCCAAAGTGCTGGGATTACAGGTGTGAGCCACCGTGCCTGACCCGTGTAACACTGTAATGAAGTCAGGTGCATAGGTGACAGCTGCCTGATCATCTTCCCACCACGGGTCAGGGCTAGGGTCTTTGTTGCCTGGAAATTCCTCAGCTCTTTATGCTGGTAGGGGAAGAAGGAAGAGGTGGCCCTTGGGGGACATGTGGTGAGGTTTGGTGGGGGCATAGCTCACCAGATTGTACTTGGTGTTCCCATGTAACTTGTAACCGCTCTCATAGAAGGTGGCCTAGAACCCCAGGGAGTGGGGGTTGCTCACTATCACCTAGGGGTCGGGGGAAGAGAAGCTGAGGCCGTGCAGAGCCAGCAGGCAGGACAGGGCAACCGGGGTCGGGTGCGGTGGCTCACGCCTGTAATTCCAGCAGTTTGGGAGGCTGAGGCAGGTGGATCATTTGAGGTCAGGAGTTTGAGACCAGCTGGGCAACATGGTGAAACCCTGTCTCTACTGAAAATACAAAAGTTAGCCAGGCGTGGTGGCAGGAGCCTGTAATCCCTGTTACTTGGGAGGCTGAGGCAGGATAATTGTGTGAACCCAGGAGACAGAGGTTGCAGTGAGCCGAAATTGCATCACTGCACTCCAGCCTGGGTGATAGAACAACACTCCCTCTCAAAACAAAAACAAAAAACTGGCCAGGCATGGTGGCTCACACCTGTAATCCCAGCACTTTGGGAGGCGGAGGTGGGCATATCGCCTGAGGTCGGGAGTTCGAGACCAGCCTGACCAACATGGTGAAACCCCATCTCTACTAAAAATACAAAATTAGCCAAGCATGCTAGTGCATGCCTGTAATCCCAGCTACTCAGGAGGGTGATGCAGGAGAATCGCTTGAACATGGGAGGATTAAGTTGCGGTGAGCCGAGATCATGCCATTGCACTCCAGCCTGGGCAACAAGAGTGAAACTCCATCTCAAAAAAGAAAAAGAAAAAAGAAAACAAAAAGAAAACAAACTTGCTCTGCAAATGTGGCTGCAGGTGTGACCCCTGATGTGTCCCCGCTTCCCTACTCCTGCCCCAACATCACCCACAAACCCCAGCTGTGGTTTCGAAATCCTGCAGTGCAGACAGCATGGATTTGCAGAGCTGTGAGCCTGGGGTCTGTCCTGCAGCAGGAGACACAGAGGATGGAGCCCTGGGTTTGAGCCAGAGGCAGCCTGTGGTGCCCATGCAGGCCCTGGTCCCCTGGTGTTTTGTGACACTCCCCCATATCCTCACATAAGCCACCCTCATTTTCAGCATGATTACAGATGCTACTTGACTCATGATGGGGTCGTGTCCCCATAAATCTATCATAAATTGGTAATAGCAGCCAAGTGCAGTAGCTCACGTCTATAATCCCAGCACTTTGGGAGGACAATGTGGGAAGATTGCTTGACCCCAGGTGTTCAAGACCAGCCTGGGCAACACAGCGAGATCCTGTCTCTATGGGGGAAAAAAAAAAGAAACGTGAAAATACACTAAATTGAAAATGCATTTATTATTTTTTGAGATGGAGTCTCACACTGTCATCCAGGCTGGAGTGCAGTGGTGCAATCTTGGCTCACTGCAACCTCTGCCTATCAGGTTCCAGTGATTCTCCTGCCTCAGCCTCCTGAGTAGCTGGCATTACAGGTGTGAGCACTGGCTAAATTTTGTATTTTTAGTAGAGATTGGGTTTCACCATGTTGGCCAGGCTGGTCGTGAACTTTTGACTTCAGGTGATCTGCCTATATCAGTCTCCTAAATTGCTGGGATTACAGGCGTGAACCACTATACCTGGCCTATTTATTTAATTTTATTTTTATTTTTGGAGGTGGAGTCTGCCTCTGTTGTCCGGGCTGTAGTGCAGTGATCCCACCTTGGCTCACTGCCTGCAACCTCCGCCTCCCAGGTTCAAGCAATTCTCCTGCCTCAGCCTACCAAGTAGCTGGCACTACAAGTACCCTACCACACCTAGCTAATTTTTGTATTTTTAGTAGAGACAGGGTTTCACCATGTAGCCCAGGCTGGTCTTGAACTCCTGAGCTTAGGCAATCTGCCCATCTCAGCCTCTGAAAGTGCAGGGATTACATGTGTGGGCCACCATGCCCGGCCTGGAAATGCATGTAATGCACCTACCCTACCAAGCATTGGAGGTTAGCCCAGCCGACTTTAGGTTGAGAACAAACCAAGCATTACTAAAAGAACAAAATCCACTCATCCTTCCCCACCTTGGACCATGACTTTGACATTTCAGGGGTCCAGCCTTCATGAATGTTTGTAGAAACAGATAATAAACTTGGATAAATGTACCACCTTTAAGTGTACAATTCAATGGCATTTGGTAGATTCACAATGTTATGCAACCATCACCACCATCTGTTTCTAAACTTTCTCATCATCCCAAACAGAAATGCTGTCCTCATGAAGCAATAATTTACCTACTTTTAAATTTTTATTTACTTATTTATTTATTTTGAGACTGAGTCTTGCCCTGTCTCCCAGGCTAGAGTACAATGGTGCAATCTCGGCTCACTGCGACTTCTGCCTCCCAGGTTCTAAGTAGTTCTCCTGCCTTAGCCATGAGAGTTGGGATTACAGGCACGTGCCACCACACCCAGCTAATTTTTGTATTTTTAGTAGAGATGGGGTTTCACCGTGTTGGTCATGCTGGTCTTGAACTCCTGACCTTGTCGTGATCCACCCACCTCAACTTCCCAAAGTGCTGGGATTACAGGTGTGAGCCACCATGCCTGGCCTAAATTTTTTATTTTTTAAGAGATGAGGTCCTGCTCTGTTACCCAGGCTGGAGTGCAGTAGCATGATTTTAGCTCACTGCAGCCTCAACCTCCTGGGCTCAAGTGATCCCTCCTGCCTCAGTCTCCCAAGTAGATGGTACTATAGGTGCACATGACTGCATGTGGCTAATTTTTATCTTTTTTATAGAGACAGGGTGTCACTCTGTTCCCCAGGCTGGTCTTGAACTCCTGGGTTCCAGTGATAATCCCACCTCAGCCTCCTGAAGTACTGGGATTAAGGGCATGAGCCACTGTGCCTGGCCCTCATGCAATTTATTGAATACTGTACTAATAGTGAAAAACAGAAAGGTGGTATCAATACTGGAAGCACAGTTTCTACCAAATGTGATTGTTTTTGTGCCATTGTAAAGTCAAAAAATTAGGTGACCCTCTGCACTTGCAACTATAGGCTTAGACACTTGGCTTTTAGATCCAGAAACATCCACACACTTCCTGCTGGGTGGAGGAAGGCCATAGGGGTCAGAGTTCTTAGCTGCTAGCAAGAGAAGCCCACTCAGGCTGAGTTTAAAAACTGAGGCCGGGCACTGTGGTTTATGCCTGTAATCCTAGCACTTTGGGAGGTTCAGGTGGGTGGATCACCTGAGGTCAGGAGTTGGAGACGAGCCTGACCAACATGATGAAACCCTATCTTACTAAAAATACAAAAATTAACTAGGCATGTTGGCTCATGTCTGTAATCCCAGCTACTTGGGAGGCTGAGGCAGGAAAATCACTTGAACATGGGAGGCAGAGGTTGCAATGAGCCGAGATCATGCCACTGCACTCCAGCCTGGGTGACAGCAAAACTCCATCTCAAAAAAAAAAAACACAAAAGAAAAAGAAATGAATTTATGGGCAGCTGAGAAGGATAGAGGAGGCACACAGGCAGCACTGAAGATGAGAGGAGGCCAGCTGGACAGCCTAGGAGGCCTAAGTGAGTGGATCATTTGAGACCAGGAGTTCAAGACCAGCCTGACCAATATGGCGAAATACACTACACTAAAAATACAAAATTAGCCAGGCATGGTTGCAGGTGCCTGTAATCCCAGCTACTTGGGAGGCTGAGGCAGGAGAATGCTTGAGCCTGAGAGGTGGGGATCTGATCGACAGAGTGACTCTGTCTCAAAAAAAAAAAAAAACAAAAAAAAACAAACCGCACACATAGAGACAATTTCTACGCAGAATCATGAGTGAGCACCTCTCCTTTTGTGGGGGATGCCAGGGGATTTCCAGAATCTGAGAGTGGGCACCGAGCGTGTGACTGAGAATCCTGGACAGCAGAAACATCCAGATGTACTTAGCAGAGGAATCAGGGATGTTAGACCCTATACTTCCAGAAAGGGCTGGAGATGGGCACAATGCCAGCCCCTCCCTTCTCTCTAGAAGTATTCCCCAACCCTGACATTGACAGTAATTGCTTCTTTCTGTTCCTTTATTTTTTTGAGGCACGTTCTTGCTCGGTCACCCAGGCTGGAGTGCAGTGGTGCAATCATGGCTCACTGCAGCCTTGACCTCTTGGGCTCAAGTGATCGTCTCCACTCAGCCTTCTAAGTAGCCAGGACTATAGGCGTGCACCACCATTCTCAGCTAATTAAAAAAAACTTTTTTCTTTTCTTTTTTTTTTTGTAGACAGGGTCTTACTATGTTGCCAGGCTGGTCCCAAACTCCTGCGAGCCTCCCTTCTTGGCCTCCCAAAGTGTTTGGTGTTACAGGTGTGAGCCACCACGCCTGGCTTCTTTCTGTTTCTTTAGAGTAGAGCTGCCCTAGTATGCATCTCTAGCCCATAACTGTTCCCCAGCACTGTTATGTCTTTTAAGCCTCTTTGAATCTCCAAGTTTGTTGGCTGGGTGAGTGCTCACACCTGTAATCCTGATATGAAAGGATCATTTGAGGTCAGAGGTTTGAGACCAACCTGGACAACACAGGGAGACTCCTGTCTCTACAAAAACTAATTTTCTTTATTTTGCTCCACCCAGGCTGCAGTGCAGTGGTGTGATCTCAGCTCACTGCAACCTTCGCCTCCCAGGTTCAAGCCCTTCTTCTGCCTCATCCTCCCAAGTAGCTGGAATTACAGGCACATGGGACCGTGCCCAGCTATTTTTTGTACTTTTAGTAGAGCCAAGGTTTCACCATATTGGCCAGGCTGGTCTCAAAGTCCTGACCTCAGGTGATCTACCCACCTCAGTCTCCCAAAGTGCAAAGATTGAGATCAGAGGTGTGAACCACCATGCCCGGCCAAAACTAAAATTAAAAAAAGACACAATCTATGAGTTTCTCCTCTATCCATTTTCTTTCTTTCTTTTTTTTGAGACTGAGTCTTGCTCTGTCACCCAGGCTGGAGTGCAATGGCACAATCTCAGCCCACTGCAACCTCCGACTCCCAGGTTCAAGTGATTCTCTTGCTTCAGCCTCCTGAATAGCTGGAATTACAGGCACATGCTACCACACCTGGCTAATTTTTGTATTTTTGGTAGAGATGGGGTTTCTCCATGTTGGTAAGGCTGGTCTCAAACTCCTGACCTCATGATCTGCCCGCCTTGGCCTCCCAATGTGCTGGGATTACAGGCGTGAGCCACCTTGCCTGGCCTATCCCTTTTCCTTTCTATGGATTTTGGAAGACTCCACACTGTTGGGCCTGTAGCATTTCTCAAAGTCTGGATTTCCCTGGTGCAGGTGAACCCATTCTCTGTCTTTTGTATTTGTGGCATATTTGCAGCTGAATTGATGCTTGCCCCATCAGATTAGAATTTGATCATGTTGGCAAGATTCAGTGGGTGATGTGATTGATCTCTTATTGGTGATGAATACTATCCTATTGTCTCTCTTGTTATTTTTTAAATTAGTTTTTTAGAAATAGGGGTCTCATTTTGTCACCCAGGCTGGAGTGCAGTGACTCCACCATAGCTCCCTGAAGCCTCAAACTCCTGGGCTCAAGCGATCCACACACCTCAGCCTCCTGAGTAGCTGAGACCACACACCACCACACTCAACATTTTTTTTCTTTTTTGAGATGAAGTCTCACCCTGTAACCCAGGCTAGAGTGGAGTGACATGATCTCGGCTCATTGCAACCTCTGCTTCCCAGGTTAATGCAATTCTCCTGCCTCAGCACTCTGAGTAGGTGGAATTATAGTCTCCCGCCACCACACCCAGCTAATTTTCATATTTTCAGTAGAGATGGACTTTCACCATGTTTGTCAGGCTGGTCTGGAACTCCTGGCTGCAAGTGATCTGCCTGCCACAGCCTCCCAAAGTGCTGGGATTACAGGTGTGTGCCACCACACTGCACCTGGCCAGTGCCCAGCATTTTTTTTTTTTAGACTGGGTGTTGTTTTGTCACCCAGGCTGGAGTGCAGTGGTGCAATCTCAGCTCACTGCAACCTCCGCCTCCTGGGTTCAAGTGATTCTGCTGCCTCAGCCTCCTGAGTAGCTGGAATTACAGGCACCCACCACCATGCCTGCCTAATTTTTGTATTTTTTTTAGTAGAGAAGAGGTTTCACCATGTTGGCCAGGCTGGTCTTAACCTCCTGACCTCAGGTGATCTGCCCGCCTTGACCTCCCAATGTGCTGGGATTACAGACATAAGCCACCAGGCCTGGTGCCTAATTCCTATTAACTGGTCAGGGATGGGAGTTATGGATCCTTTCCCTAGAATACATGCTGGCCCCATCAGAATGTCGGGGTTCATGCTCCTAAAAGATGGTTCCCTCTGTTTGTGCTCCACACCCAAATAATCCATCTTAGTCCACTGTCAGACAACTTCCAGGAATTACAGTGGCTGTAGTCTAGCTGGATAAACACTGAAGTAGGAGTCAGTAGATCCCTGGGACTCTCTTGACTCAGCCACTAACAACTTAATGTGGCGTTGGGAAGAAAAGAAGCTGGAGCGACCACACCTGTAATCCCAGCACTTTGGGAGGTTGAGGTGGGAGGATTGCTTGAGCCCAGGAGTTTGAGAGCAGCCTGGGCAACATAGCAAGACCCCATCTCTACAAAAAAATTCAAAAAATTTTCCAGGTGTGGTGGTGTCCTCCTGTAGTCCCAGCTACTCAGGAGGCTAAAGTGGGAGGATCACTTGAGTCCCGGAGGTCAAGACTGCTGTGAGCCAAGATCATGCCACTGCACTCAAGCTTGGGCTTCAAAGTGAGACACTGTCTCAGAACAAAAAAAAAAAAAAAAAAAAGCTGGAGCTTTTGTTTTCGCATTTGTAAAAGGTGGATGGTACTATCTCCTTCATGGAGTTACTGTGAGGATGGAAATACAATTATTTCTTTTTCCTCTCCTTTTAGAAATACAATGAGATAGGCATAGTGGCCAGGTGAGGTGGCTCTTGCCTGTAATCCCAGTACCTTGGGAGGCTGAGGCGGGTGGATCACCTGAGGTCAGGAGTTCAAGACCAGCCTGACCAACATGGTGAAACCCTGATTCCACTAAAACTACAAAAATTAGCCCAGCATGGTGGCACGTGGGTACAATCCCAGCTACTTGGGAAGCTGAGGCAATAGAATTGCTTGAACCCAGGAGGTGGAGGTTGTAGTGAGCTGAGATTATCCTATAGCACTCCAGCCTGGAAGACAGAGCAAGACTCCATCTCAAAAAAAATAAAAATAAAAAAAAGTCAGGTGTGGTGGCTCACGCCTGTAATCCCAGCACTTTGGGAGGACAAGGTGGGTGGGTCACCTGAGGTGAGGAGTTCAAGACCAGCCTGACCAACATGCAGAAACCCAGTCTCTACTAAAAATTCAAAATTAGCCAAGCATGGTGGCGCATGCCTGTAATCCCAGCTTCTTGGGAAGCTGAGGCAGGAGAATAGCTTGAACCTGGGAAGCGGAGGTTGCAGTGAGCTGAGATTGCACTCCAGCATGGACAACAAGAAGGAAACTCCGTCTCAAAAGTAACAATAATTAGATAGGCATAGTGCACAAGATAATGTCAGGTGACACCTGCGCCACCACTTAGTACCACTTTGAGTGCAGACAGATGATGTAGGTCTCTGTGCCTCAGTTTTTCCACCTATCAAATAGGAACCATATGAGGATGTACTCCTAAGATGATGCTCAAGGCTAAATAATGTAACCCATGAATGTGCCTACACCAGCACCTCCTGCATTTTAAATACTCTTCCCTTTTGGCTGTTGTTGTTACTGTTAGTATTTTACTAACTGGAGTGATTTCTAGTCTGCAAAAAAAAGGATCAGAAGTTTGTGAACAAGACCATTATTCTTTACCAACTGATTAAAAACCCCATTTTTCTTTCTCTTTTTTCTTTTTTTCCTCTGGGAGAAAGAGGTGGAAAGGGAACTTTCCACATACATTTATATATATATATATATATATTATTGCATTTTAGGTTTTGGGGTACATGTGAAGAACATGAAAGATTGTTGCATAGGTACATGTGTGGCAATGTGGTTTGCTGCCTTCCTCCCCATCACATATATCTCACATTTCTCCCCATGTTATCCCCCCCAACTCCCCAACCCCCACTGTCCCTCCCCATTGCCCCCAACAGACCCCAGAGTGTGATGCTCTCCTCCCTGTGCCCATGTGTTCTCATTGTTCAACACCCACCTATTAGTGAGAACATGCGGTGTTTGATTTTCTGTTCTTGTGTCACTTTGCTGAGAATGATGGTTTCCAGGTTCATCCATGTGCCTACAAAGGACACGAACTCATCGTTTTCTTATGGCTGCATAGTATTCCATGGTGTATATGTGCCACATTTTCCCTGTCCAGTCTATCGTTGATGGGCATTTGGGTTGGTTCCAAGTCTTTGCTATTGTAAACAGTGCTGCAATGAACATTCGTGTGCATGTGTCCTTATAGTAGAATGATTTATAATCCTTTGGATATATACCCAGTAATGGGATTGCTGGGTCAAACAGAATTTCTATTTCTAGGTCCTTGAGGAATCGCCACAGTGTCTTCCACAATGGTTGAACTAATTTACACTCCCACCAACAGTGTAAATGTATTCCTAATTATCCACATCCTCTCCAGCATCTGTTGTCTCTAGATTTTTTAATGATTGCCATTCTAACTGGCATGAGATGGTATCTCAATGTGGTTTTGATTTGCATTTCTCTAATGACCAGTGATGATGAGCATTTTTTAATGTTTGTTGGCCTCATATATATCTTTCTTTTGTAAAGTGTCTGTTCATATCCTTCACCCACTTTTGAATGGGCTTGTTTTTTTCTTGTAAATTTGTTTTAGTTCTTTGTAGATTCTGGATATCAGCCCTTTGTGAGATGGGTAGATTGCAAAAATATTTTCCCATTCTGTTGGTTACCAGTTCACTCCAATGATTGTTTCTTTTGCTGTACAGAAGCTCCAGAGTTTAATTAGGTCCCATTTGTCTATTTTGGCTTTTGTTGCCAATGCTTTTGGTGTTTTAGTCATGAAGTCCTTTCCTATGCCTATGTCCTGAATGGTTTTGCCTAGGTTTTCTTCTAGGGTTTTGATGGTTTTAGGTCTTATGTTTAAGTCTTTAATCCATCTGGAGTTAATTATAGTGTAAAGTGTCAGGAAGGGGTCCAGTTTCTGCTTTCTGCACATGGCTAGCCAGTTTTCCCAACACCATTTATTAAACAGGGAATCCTTTCCTCATTGCTTGTTTTTGTCAGGTTTGTCAAAGATCAGATGGTTGTAGATGTGTTGTGTTGCCTCCAAGGCCTCTGTTGTGTTCCATTGGTCTATATCTCTGTTTTGATACCAATACCATGCTGTTTTGATTACTGTAGCCTTGTAGTATAGTTTGAAGTCAGGTAGTGTGATACCTCCAGCTTTGTTCTTTTTGCCTAGATTTGACTTGACTATGCGGTCTCTCTTTTGGTTCCCTGTGAAGTTTAAGGTGGCTTTTTCCAGTTCTGTGAAGAAGGTCATTGGTAGCTTGATGGGGATAGTGTTAAATCTATAGATTACTTTGGGCAGTATGGCCATTTTCAAGATACTGATTCTTCCTAACCATGAGCATGGAATGTTTTTCCATCTGTTTGTGTCCTCTTTTATTTCATTGAGCAGTGGTTTGTAGTTCTCCTTGAAGAGGTCCTTTACATTCTTTGTTAATTGTATTCCTAGGTATTTTTTTCTCTTTGTAGCAATTGTGAATGGCAGTTCGTTTCTTGATTTGGCTCTCTTTAAGTCTGTTATTGGTGTATAGGAATGCTTGTGATTTTTGCACATTGATTTTGTATCCTGAGACTTTGCTGAAGTTGCTTATCAGTTTGAGGAGATTTGGGGTGAGATGATGGGGTCTTCTAAATATATAATCATGTCATCTGCAAATAGAGACAATTTGACTTCCCTCTTTCCTAATTGAATACCTTTTATTTCCTTTTCTTGCCTGATTGCTCTGGCTAGAACTTCCAATACTGTATTGGATAGGAGTGGTGAGAGATGGCATCCTTGTCTAGTGCCAGATTTCAAAGGGAATGCTTCCACTTTTGCCCACTCAGTATGATACTGGCTGTGGATTTGTTGTAAATAGCTTGTATTATATTGAGATATGTTCTGTCAATACCTATTTTATTGAGAGTTTTTAGCATAAAGTACTGTTGAGTTTTGTCAAAGGCCTTCTCTGCATCAATTGAGATAATCATGTGTTTTTTGTGTTTGATTCTGTTTATGTGGTGAATTATGTTTATAGACTTGTGTATGTTGAATCAGCCTTGCATCCTTGGGATGAATTTTTGTTTGTTTGTTTGTTTTGAGACAGAGTCTCACTCCCCCTCCCAGGCTCAAGCAATTTTCCTGCTCAGTCTCACAAGTAACTGGGATTACAGGCACCCACAACTAGGTCCTGCTAATTTTTGTATTTTTAGTAGAGACGGGGTTACACCATATTGGCCAGGCTGGTCTTAAACTCCTGACCTCAGGTGATCCACCCACCTTGGCCTCCCAAAGTTCTGGGATTATAGGCATGTGCCACCACCCCCAGCCCATAACCCCAGTTTCTTTCTACCAACTTTGATTACGGAACTTGTCACAATGCCCAGATTCCCATAATGCAAATTTTCCTCCCCAATTATAACTGCCAGTTTGTTTTCATCTAAGAAAAACAAAAGACAAACAAAAATTGAAATGCTGGTCATTTCTGTGGACAAAAAGATAAGTATGGCCAGGTGCGGTGGCTCATGCCTGTAATTCCAGCACTTTGAGAGGCTGAGGCTGGCAGATCACTTGAAGCCAGGAGTTCAAGACCAGCCTGACCAACATGGTGAATTCCCCTCTGTACTAAAAATACAAAAATGAGCCAGGCTGGGTGGCATGCACCTGTAGTCCCAGCTACTCAGGAGGCTGAGGCAGGAGAATCACTTAACCCAGGAGGCAGAGGTTGCAGTGAGCACAGATCATGCCACTGCACTTCAGCTTGGGCAACAAGATCAGAACTCCATCTCAAAAAACAAAAAGTAATGTGACTGCTATTTTCTGGTTATAATCACAGAGTTCACGTAGAAAAGCTAAGTAATATGAAAAAATAGCGTTAGAGTTTTTAAAAATTACCCCATGTCGGATCAGCAAACCTTTTTTTAATCCCTTGAGACAGACTAGGTCTTGCTGTTGCCCAAGCTGGTGTGCAGTGGTACAATCACAGATGACTGCAGGCTCGACCTCCTGGGCTCGCTCTGTGCTCCTGCCTCCCGAGGAGCTGGGACTACAGGTGCACACCCCTACACCCAGCTATTATTTTAAAAAATTGTTTTTGTAGAGGTGAAGTCTCACTATGTTGCCCACGCTGGTCTCAAACTCCTGGCCTTAAGTGATCCTCCCACCTCAGCCTTCCAAAGTGCTGGGATTACAGGCATGATGTTATTTGGAGACCGGGTCATTACAGAGGTCATCAAGTTAAAATGGGACATGAAGGTGGGGCCCTGATCCCATATAACTGGTGTCCTTACTAAAAGGGAAATTTGATGCCAGTAAAAGAACAACAAAGAATAAAATATTTTTTTTTTCTTGAGACACGGTCTTGTTCTGTCACCAAGGCTGCAGTGTAGTGGTGTGATCACAGCTCACTGCAGCCTCAATCTCCTGGGTTCAAGTGATCCTCCCACCTCAGCCTCCTGAGTAGCTGGGACTACAGGTGTGTTCCTTCATGCCCAGCTAATTTTCTGTATTTTATGTAGAGACAGTATCTCACTATGTTCCCCAGGCTGGTCTTGAACTTCTGGGCTCAAGCAATCCTGCCTTGGCCTCCCAAAGTGCTGGGATTATAGGCATGAGCCACTGTGGCTGCCCAAAGGGAAATTTGCACACAGAGACAGACATACATGCATAGAAGGACAATGGCCAATATAAGTCAAGGCATGCCTGAGCCAGGAGAGAGCCTGGGACAGATTCTTCCCGAGAGCCTCCAGAGGGAGTCCAGCCTGCAGACACCTGACTTCACACTTCCGGCCTCCCAACTGGGAGACAACAATTTTTGATTGATTGGTTGAGACACGGTCTCACTCTATGTTGCCCAGGCTGGAGTGTAGTGATGTGATCTGAGCTCACTGCAGCCTCATCCTCCCTGGTTCAAGCAATCCTCCCACTTCAGCCTCCTGAGTAGCTTGGGAACACAGGCACATGCAACCATGCCTGGCTGTTTTTTTTTTTTTTTCTGAGATGGATTCTTGCTCCATCCCCCAGTCTGGAGTGCAGTAGTGTGATCTCAGCTCACTGCAACCTCCACCTTCGGGGTTCAAGCAGTTCTTCTGCCTCAGCCTCCCGAATAGCTAGGATTACAGGTGTGCACCACCACACCCAGCTAATTTTTGTATTTTTTATAGAGATGGGGTTTCACCATGTTGGCCACGCTGGCCTCGAACTCCTGACCTCATGATATGCCTACCTCAGCCTCCCAAAGTGCTAGGATCACAGATGTGAGTCACCACTCCCAGCCTTGTTTTTTTTTTTTTTTTTTTAGTAGAGATGGGGTTTCATCCTGTTGGCCTGGCTAGTCTCGAACTCCTGACCTCAAGTGATCCTCTCATCATGCTCCCAAAGTACAGGTATTATAGTTATGAGCCACGGCATCTGGCCTGAGACAAGAAATTTGTCTTGTTCTAAGCCACTTAGTTTGTGGCACTTTGTTACAGCATCCCTAGCAAAGTTATATCCAAGGAATAATCCATTACATTGTTTAAAGGTCACAGAAGCTCATGCCCTCAGTCATTCATGAATATGTAATTAGGTTTTGGCCAAGAGCAGAGGCTCATGCCTGTAATCCCAGCACTTTGGAAGGCTGAGATGGGAAGATCACTTGAAGTGCAGAGTTTGAGGCCAGCCTGGCCAACATGTGAGACCCCATCTCCACATGCACACAAATATTAGTTGGGCATGGTAGCATGCACCTGTAATCCCAGCTACTCAGGAGGCTGAGGTGGGAGGACTGCTTGAGCCTGGAAGTAAGAGTCTGCAGTGAGCTATGATTATACCACTGCACTGTAGCATGGACAACACAGGAAGTCCCTATGTCTTTAAAAAAAAAAAAAAAAAAAGACAGAGGTTTGATTTGATTTTGTGTTTTTGTTGTTGTTACTTTTTTTTTTTTTCTTGAGATGGAGTTTCGCTCTTGTTACCCAGGCTGGAGTGCAATGGCGCGATCTCGGCTCACCGCAACCTCCACCTCCTGTGTTCAAGTGATTCTCCTACCTCAGCCTCCCAAGTAGCTGGAATTACAGGTGTGCACCACCATACTTGTCTCATTTTTCTATTTTTAGTATAGATGGGGTTTCACCATGTTGGTCAGGCTGGTCTCAAACTCCTGACCTCAGGAGATCCACCCGCCTCGGCCTCCCAAAGTGCTGGGATTACAGGTGTGGGTCACTGTGTCTGGTCGATTTCATGTTTTGGCTGGGTTGGGCCTGGCAGATGTATGATTAATAAACCAGGTCTAAATATTTCTAGGCTACCACTGGGTCAGGCACGCACTGACAGCAATGTTGTGGATGGCGATATTGGCCTTGAACATGGAAGAAAACAAGATCTGGTCTCCTTTTTTCACCCAGACGGTGTTGACTAGCTGACCTAGGAGATAACAGCACAGGTACATGAGGCCCCGTCTACATCCTGGGAAAGGGGATGCCAACAGCTGGGACCCCAGCCCCCCACCACCACCCAGCCCACCCAGCCAGTGGCTCTTCCATGTTCCTTACAGCTTTTGAGAGGTTTGCTATTCAAAGGAGGATGAATCAAGGAAAGTACAGGGCTGGGGCACAATTTTGTTAAACATGACAAGGAATATACTTTCATTCAAGAAAATCCATGGCCAGGCATGGTGGTTCACGCCTGTAATCCCAGCACTTTAGGAGGCCGAGGTGGGAGGATCACCAGAGGTCAGGAGTTCGAGGCCATCATGGCCAACATAGTGAAACTCCATCTCTACTAAAAATACAAAAATTAGCCAGGTGTGGTGGCACATGCCTGTAGTCCCAGCTACTCGAGAGGCTGAGGCCAGAGAATCCCAGGAGGTGGAGGTTTCGGTGAGCGGAGATCACACCATTGTACTCCAGGCTGGGTGACAGAGTGAGACTCCGTCTAAAAACTAAAAACCAAAAATAGAAATAAAATGAGAAAACTCAATCCTTCTGCCAGGCATGGGGGTGCATGCCTGTAATCGCAGCACTTAGGGATGCTGAGGTGGGCAGATCACTTGAGGTCAGGGGTTCAAGATCAGCCTGGCTAACATGGTGAAACCTTGTCTCTACTAAAAATGCAAAAATGGACCAGGCATGGTTACATGTGCCTGTAATCCCAGCTACTTGGGAGATAGAGGCAGGAGAATTGCTTTGACCCAGAAGGTGGACGTTGCAGTGAGCTTAGATCATGCCACTGCACTTCAGTCTGGGAACAGAGCCAGACTCCATCTCAAAAGAAAAAAGAAAGACAACTCTACCCATACTAGTCTTCTCTATAAGCAGGCTCAGAGGGATGGCCATGGAGTTTTTGATCAGCCAGGGGCTTGAACACAACAGAATGTCTTCTAATAGAGGTGACTACTATAAGCAATAAAACAGGTTGGGTTTGGTGGCCTTCATCTTTAATCCCAGCACTTTGGGAGGCTGAGGCTGGAGGCTGACTTGAGCCCAGCTGTTTGAGACCAGCCCGGGCAATAGGGTGAAAGCCCATCTTTACAAAAAATAAGTTAGTCTTGCATGGTGGTGCACCTGTGGTCCCAGCTACCAGGAGGCTGAAGCAGGAGGATTGCTTGAGCCTGAGAGGTGGAGGCTGCAGTGAGCCACAATTGCACCTGGATGCAGTGGGCCTGAATGACAGAGTGAGACCCTGTCTTCAAAAACAAACAAAAAAAAAACCAAAAAAATCCCATTGTAAGGATAAAACAAGCTGAGTACAGTGGCTCACAGATTAATATCTGGAATTTGGGAGGCTAAGGCAGGAGGACTGCTTGAAGCCAGGAGTTTGAGACCGGCGTGCATAACATAGGGGACCCAGTCTCTACAAAAAACACACAAAAAAATTAGGTATGGTGGCACATTATTGTGCCCTTCAGCTACTCGGGAAGCTGAAGGAGGAGGATTGTTTGAATCCAGGGAAGGTGGAGGCTGCAGTGAGCCATGATGTCACCTCTGCACTCCAACCTGGGTGCGGTAGTACAGTCAGAACTCGGTGCAGCCTGCACCTCCAGAGACTGAGACCCTGTCTCAAAAGAAAAAAAAAAGGGCTGGGGGCTCATGCCTGTAATCCCAGCACTTAGGGAGGCTAAGGTAGGCGCATCAGGTGGTCAGGAGATCGAGACCATTCTTGGCAACATGGTGAAACTCCATCTCTACTAAAAATACAAAGAATTAGGTGGGCGTGGTGGCACACGCCTGTAGTCCTAGCTACTTGGGAGGCTGAAGCAGAAGAATTGCTTGAACCCAGGAGGCGGAGATTGCAGTGAGCTGAGCTCACGCCACTGCACTATAGCCTGGGATTACAGGTGCATGCCACCAGGCCTGGCTAATTTTTGTGTTTTAGTAGAGATGGGGTTTCACCATGTTAGCCAGGCTGGTCTCCAACTCCTGACCTCAGGTGATCTGCCTACCTTGGCCTCCCAAAGTGCTGGGATTGCAGGTGCGAGCCACTGTGCCCAGCCTGATTTTTTTCAAGTATTTAAAAACATAAAACCAATAAACATTCTTGTGCAGCTCATGGGTTGTATCAAAACAGGAGATGGGATCTCTACGTCTCCCGTGTAGATACTATATGCCATGGTTTCCGGAGCCCTGGCTAGCTGTGTTTGTTTGCTTGTTTGTTTGAGACAGAATCTCTCTCTGTTGGCCAGGCTGGTGCAGTGGCGTGATCTTGTAGCAGGAGCGGCCGTGGGAAACAGATTTCCTGAACACCAAATAAAGGAGGAAAGAGTTTATTATTCAGTCAGGGGCCTGGACATAATTTGTCTAAAGCCCAGCTCCTCTAACAAAGGAAGTTTCTGCCTTTATATAGGTTTATGCTTTAGAAATCACATATGAAAGGGTTCCGGTTTACAGTTTTAGGACTCACATGTGAAAAGGTCTCGGTTTACAGTTTTAGGAATCACATATGAAAGGGTTCCGGTTTAGTTTTGGGACTCACATGTGAAAAGATCTCTGGTTTGATCTTGTTTTAATTAAAAATAGTGTCTTCCAGAGAGTTTCCCCAAGACCAAGCGTGTTATTTTCAGAAAGGAGATTCAGGAGGCGCCAGCTGGCCTGCTCTCTCTTCTATTGAGATGCACAGTGGATGACAGGGGGAGGGAATTCCAGATGCTTCGGTCTCCTTCCTCAATCTCAGCTCACTGCAACCTCTGCCTCCCAGGTTCAAGCAATTCTCATGCCTCAGCCTCCCTAGTAGCTAGGACTACAGGCACTACCACACCCAGCTAATTTTTTGTATTTTTAGTAGAGATGGGGTTTCACTACATTGGCCAGGTGCTCTCAAGCTCCTGGCCTCAAGTGATCCACCTATCTGAGCGTCCCAAAGTGCTGGGATCCCAGGCATGAGCCCTGGCTAGGTACATTTAAGGTATAATGGCATATGGAGGCTGAAGTGGGAGGATAACTTGAGGCCAGGAGATCAAGGCTAGCCCGGGCAACATACCAACCAGAGAGATCCTATCTGTACAAAAAAGTTTTTTAATTGGGCATGTTGGTAGTGCACACCTGTAGTACTAACTACTTGGGAGGCTGAGGCAGGAGGATCGCTTGAGCCCAGGAGTTCAAAGTTACAGTGAGCTGTGATCATGCCACTGAATTCCAGCTCTGAGACAGAGCAAGACCCTCTTTCTAAAAATTGTAAAAAATGTTTTGTTTCCTTGAGACAGAGTTTTGCTGTATCACCCAGGCTGGAGTGCAGTGGTGCAATCTCAGTTCACTGCAACCTCCGCCTCCTGGATTTGAACAGTTCTCCAGCCTCAGCCTCCTGAGGAGCTGGGATTACAGGCATATGCCACTGGGTCTGGTTCATTTTTATATTTTTAGTAGACACTGGGTTTCACCATCTTGGCCAGGCTGGTTTCCAACTCCTGACCTCAAATGATACACCCATCTCAGCCTCCCAAAGTGCTGAGATTACAGGTGTGAGCCACTGTGCCTGGCCTTGTGAAAAATGTTAGTGGCATTTTGATTATAATTGAATACTTGAAAAAAAATCAAATGCATATGCATATGATTGTTTTTGCCAGGACTAGGGGCAAGGACCTTTTCTAATGCCTTCACCTTGTATTCCAGGGCCTTGCAAGCAATAGGAGCTTAGCAAGAGCAATAGAAGGCACTCAGACAGTGCTTGATGGGCAGTGCATACATGTCATCATTAGGAAGAAAGAGTCGGAAAGAGGAAGAATGTGGGAAAATTCAGGGCAATTGATCAGATTGACACCATCATTGCTAAAAATCAGAGGAGACCAGGCTGTGCGCGGTGGTTCATGCCTGTAATTTCAGCACTTTAGGAGGCTGAGGCAGGTGGATCACTTGAGGTCAGGAGTTTGAGACCAGCCTGGCCAACATGGCAAAACCTCATCTCTACTGAAAATACAAAAATTAGCCAGGCGTGGCGTGGCAGGCACCTGCAATCCCAGCTACTAAGGAGGCTGAGGCAGAAGAATCGCTTGAACCTGGGAGGCATAAGTTGCAGTTAGACAAGACTGCACCACTGCACTCCAGCCCGAGGGACAGAGCAAGACTCCACCTCAAAAAACAAAACAAAACAATCAGAGAAGACCAAGATATCTGCAGATGATGCACCGTGTCACTTTCCCTGTGCACTTTTCCTGCCTCTTGGTAGACAGCTCCTAACATCATCGTGAGATCCTGGTGAAGGAGGGGTGGATACTGGGGTTGCCACAGCTTAATGAACCATTTTTCCCCCAGAGAGAGATGCTCATCTTCTGTCAGATTCCTTTGAGTGTTTTTCCAATCTCTGCTGTGGGCTGTTTACCCTCAGTGCAATTCTCCATGAAGCCACCAGGTGGTGGCATTGCTGCATAAATGAAACAAACTGACCCAAGATTAGAAAATAGTGTTCTATTTTCTTTGAGCTGGGTGGGGTGGGTCAAACCTGTAATCCCAGCACTTAGGGAGGCTGAGGTGGGTAGATCACTTGAGGCCAAGAGTTCGAGACCAGGCTGGCAACATGGTGAAACCCTGTCTGTACTAAAAATATGAAAATTAGCCAGGCATAGTGATGCACGCCTGTAATCCCAGCTACTCGGGAGGCTGAGACAGGAGAATTGATTGGGAAGCAGAGGTTGCAGTGAGCCAAAATTGTGACACTGCACTCCAGCCTGGGTAACAGAGTGAGACTCCATCTCAAAAAAAAAAAAAAGTATTCCTAAGGACTGAGAGGGGAAACTGAGGCAGGCAGACTGGAGTTGGGGTGGGGCTTGGTGAGAGAATGGGTTCAAGTAACCTGTGAAGGACTCTCAGAAAGTCATAGCAACTTAAAAATCATTTATTCTACCTCCCACTTCCACATTTTCCAGATATAGAAACCAAAGCTGAGAGGGGGAAGATAACTATCCCAAAAGCAGCACGTTCGTGGGGAGCAGGGTTGCCAGAGAAAACACAGGACATCCAGTGAAGTGAGAGTTTTGGACATTCAGTGTATGTCCCAAATAATGCACCAGACTTAGACTAAAACCTTCTTCACTCTTTGTCTTCAAATGTAACCGGGCATCTATATAATGATTTGCTAAGTCTGACAACACTCATGAGGGTAAAATGAAGATTAGGAAAATAATTAAATGTAATAAGCAAACATGCAAAATGAGGACAACTCTGTTCCCATTTTGCAGACAAGGGAATTGTACATTAGGGAGGTGACTTTCCCCAAGGCCACACTCACAAGCGTCAGAGTCAGGATTTGAACCCAGTCCTGATTCCAGAGGTCTCAACTTCACTGTTGTGGCCAGGAACACCCCCTAGTCCTACTTGTGTGTGCATGTTCTGTCTTGAATATAACCCTCTCCCCATCGTGTAAGTGGGCCATTCCCCTCCCTGAAATTGAAGGACCCCGTCTTCAGCAGGTGCCTCCTGACCCAGCAGACCCCCTTGAGCTCAGATCCCTGGAACCTGGTGGCTGCCCTTATCACATTCCCCGACTCCCCATCTTAGGACCCAAGTCTGACCCCCTTCGGAATCTGCAGCTGTGTTACAGGAAAGGGTACCCGATCCAGACCCCAAGGGAGGGTTCTTGGGTCTCGTGCAAGAAACAACTCAGGATGAGTCAGCAAAGTGAAAGTACATTATTTTTGTTTGGTTAGTTGTTTTTTTTTTTTTTTTTTTTTTTTTTTTTTTTTTTTTTTTTTTTTTTTGAGATGGAGTCTCACTCTGTTGTCCAGGCTACAGGGCAGTGGTGTGATCTTGGCTCACTACAACCTACGCCTCCCGGGTTCAAGTGATTTTCCTGCTTTAGTCTGCTCAGTAGCTGGGATCACAGGTGTTCGCCACCACAACTGGCTAATTTTTATGTTTTTAGTAGAGACAGGGTTTCACTATGTTGGCCAGGCTGATCTCGAACTCTTGACCTCAGGTGATCCACTTGCCTCAGCCTCCCAAAGTGCTGGGATTACAGGTGTGAGCCACAGAGCAAGTTTATTCTTTCCTAAATAAGTAGGTTTTTTAGGGAAGTAAAGATAGAATGGCTACCCCATAGAGCAGTGAGAGGGCGCTGGAGCCCATCTTTAGGGTTATTTCTTCATGACATGCTGAATGAGGGGTAGATTATTCATGACTCCCCTTTTTTAGATCATATAGGGCAACTTTCTGATGTTGCCATGGCATTTGTAAACTGTCATGGTGCTGGTGACAATGTAGCAGTGAGGACGACCAGCAGTCACTCTCCTGGCCATCTTGGTTTTGGTGGGTTTTGGACTGGCTTCTTTACTGCAGCTTGTTTTATCAGCGAGGTCTCTGTGACCTGTCTCCTGTGCTGACCTCCTATTTTATCTGTGACTTAGAATGCCTTCACCACCAAGGAATGCAGCCCAGTAGGTCTCAGCCTCCTTTTACCCAGCTCCTATTCAAGATAGAGTTGCTGTGGTTCACACACCTCTGGTAGCTGGGCTCCTTGGGATCTCCTGACATTCTGTGCCCTCTGTCCCCAGCTCCTGGGCCCCTCCGCCCTCACTACCATCGCTGTCTTCCTGAGCCTCCTCCCTCTGAATTTCTTCATCAGCAAGAAGAGGAATCACTGTCAGGTTTGGCTTTTGAAAAACGGATGGACCAGGCAGGAATGTAGGGAAGAAGACACAGGCCCTGGAGTGGGCAAAGGGGAGGGGAGAGCTGCGTAGGAGCCGGGAGGTCTGGCTTTGTTCTTGTCTCTGTGAGTTGCCCATTGTGCAGACCTGCCCAGCTCCTTCCCCATCGCAGTGGACGGCAGCTCCTCCCTCCAGTGTTGAGGCCCCAGACCCTGTCAGATCAATGCCTTTTTCTCCTGCACCCCTTCACTAAGCAGATTTGCTTGGCATCACCTTGAAAATGCATCCAGCAGCAAGGTTCTGGCTTACTTCCTACTTCTGCCCCCAGCCTCTCTCCACTCCCAGCCACAGGAGACCTGTGTGAGCCGAATCCACTGCACCCTCCTCTGCTCAGACCCACAGTGGCCCCATTTTCCTCAGTCTGAGCCAAAGTCCCCACAGTGGCCCACCAGGCCCGCCCTGAGCTGCCTCACTCCCTCCAGCCTCACCTTCCACTGGTCTCTCTCCCTTCCCCACCTACTCCCCTTCCCCATCCTCACACTGCCTGATGTTCACACATCTCTCCAGGCATCTGCTTTAGCTGTTAAGTGACCGCCCTCACTCCAGAAGACCCTTGCCCCCTCCAGCACCACCTGCAGTCAGGGCAGCCTCCCTCACCACGGTCCAGCAAGGACATGGCCCACCCATCCCTCTCCTCCAAGCAGCTCCCTTGTTTGGCCTGTCCTGGGTTCATTTTTGCTTTTCCCCAGCACTTCCTACTTCCTAAAGGGCCCTGCAGAAAGCACCCGGCAGGAACCGATGGCCTCGCTCTCCTTAGACTTGAAGCTCCACAGCAGCACGGGCCACTCACTGTGGCAGCCTCAGTATCTAGTTAGAGCTCGGCATGCAGAAGGTGCTGGATGAGTGTTTTGAGAACTATGGAAGAAAGGAGGAGGGAGGGGAGGAGAGAAGAAGGGAAGAAGGAAGGGAGGGGAGAAAGGAGGGAGGGGAGGAGAGAAGAAGGGAAGAAGGAAGGGAGGGGAGGAGTAAAAAGGAGGGAGGGAAGGAAGATAGGACAGGGGAGGACAGATGGAGGGAAGGAAAGAATTGAGGGAGGAAGAGAAGGAATGAGGAAGGGAAGGAAGAAAGGGAGGGAGGGAGAGAAGGAAGAAAGAAAGGGCAGGAGAGAGGAAGAAAGGAAAGAATGGTGGGAGCGAGGGAGGGAGGGAAGGGGGATGGAGGGAAGGAACTTATTTTCTCTCCAGGCCCAGCTGTCCCAATGTCCATCTGTCACTTGGACTGTTTCTCCAGCCTCCTGCATGGCCTCCTCCGGGCACGGTGGCTCACGCCTGTAATCCCAGCACTTTGGGAGGTTGAGGCAGGTGGATCACCTGAGGTAAGAAGCTCAAAACCAGCCTGGCCAACATGGCAAAATGCTCTATTAAAAAATACAAAGATTAGCTGAGCATGGTGGCAGGCACCTATAATCCCAGCTACTCCAGAATCTCAGGCAGGAGAATCACTTGAACATGGGAGGCAGAGGTTACAGTGAGCCGAGATCGTGCCACTGCACACCAGCCTGGTAACAGAGCAAGACTCCATCTCAAAAAATGAAAAACCTCCAGGCAGCTGCCTTCTGATGATGCCCCCCTCCCCTGGTGAAGCACGAGAGATCCCAAACTCCTGCCTGACCCTAAAGTGCCAAGTGACCCTGCCCACGCACTCCTCTGGCCACGCTGCGTGTTCTCTGAGTCATGCTGCTCCCTCTGCCTGGGTTTTTGCTGCCCCATCTCAAAGCCTCCCCTCCCTCTTCCCGGCTCCATCCCCCCATCCTCTGCCTGCCCAGCACCCACCTTCTGGTTATTTAACGTTTAGCTCAGGCTGTAATCCCAGCACTTTAGGAGGCCGTGGGCATAGGATCATTTGAGCCCAAGAGCTTGAGGCCAACCTGGGCAACATAGTGAGACCCCCGCTCAATTCCACCAAAAATGTAAAAGGAAGAAAAAAAGATGTAGCTCAGGCATTACCCACCTCCAGGTAGCTTTTCTGATGCCACCATACCCAGGTGGGCTCAGGGGCAGCCTCTGTTCTCTGGGCATCAGAAGCTGCCTTCCTGGGGCAGTGGTCCTGGGTCAGCTCCTGCAGGAGTTCAGGCACAGGATGATGGTGGATGGATCAGGACTGAGGGTCAGAGATGCAGAGAGGCAGACAGCTTTGGGATGCACTTGGCGAGATCAGTGGGATTTGCTGCAGGGCGACTGTCAGGGTGCAGGGGAGAATTCTGGACCGGCCCTGTCTTCATCTCTCTCTTCCCTCCAATCCCAGGAGAGCAAATGAGGCAGAAGGACTTGCGGGCCTGGCTCACCAGCTCCATCTTCAGGAACTCAAGGACCATCAAGTTCCATGGCTGGGAGGTAGCCTTTCTGGACAGAGTCCTGGGCATCCGGGGCCAGGAGCTGGGCGCCTTGTGGACCTCCGGCCTCTTCTGTGTCGCTGATGTGCTTCCACGTGTCTACATTTCTGGTGATGTCACTCTAGTCTCTATGTCGAGCAGGACTGGGGAAGGAGTGTGGGGGTTGGGGGGGGGGAGGTAGGTGGAGCCTCCCAGATCCTACCACCCTGTCCATCAAAACCCACACATTCTGGATCCTGTTCTCTCAGGGTTCCTGCTGTCTTCTGCGTGAACGAATTAATCACATCATTCTGGTGAAGGTGGCAGCGGCTGATGAGGTCTGCTGTTCTGAGTTCCAGGCTTCTACTGATGTGGGGAGAGGAGGGTTTAGATGCAGGCGGCCTGCAGAGGTAGAATCAAGGGTCTGAGTGGCTTCCCTGCTGCTGGCCAGCAGGTGTCCACAGTCGCCCTGTCACTGACGTGATCCTTGTCCTGCCATCCTGTAATTTATTTTCGATGGCTGTCAGAACAATCTTCCTGAAGCACAGCTTTCAGAAGAATTTTAAAATGTTGATACACAGGCCAGGCACAGTGACTCATGCCTGCCATCCCAGCTGTTTGGGAGGCTGAAGTGGCTTGAACCCGGGTGGCAGAGGTTGCAGTGAGCTGAGATTGTGCCACTTCACTCCAGCCTGGGTGACAGAGCAAGACTTTCTCTCTAAAACAAAATGAAACCATACAAAACAAAAGGACCACAAATGACAGGAACACCTAGAGCCCTCCCGTGCTGCTCTCCCCAGGAGTCCCCAGGCTCAGCCCTCACGTCTCTCACCGTCTCCACCACCACAGCACCCCTGCTCGTGCTAGTGCACTCTACACCCGCACCTGATTTCTCTTTAAGGCTGGTCTTGAACTCCTAACCTCAAGGGATCCATCCACCTCAGCCTCCCAAAGTGCTGGGATTACAGGTGTGAGCCACCGTACCTGGCCGCACCTGATTATTTATTCTTCATAGCGCTTTCCACCTAATGTGCTGTCTGTGTTAATGGGGTTTGTTTATGGATCGCCTGTCTCTTTCCCACTCATTAGAATGATGGATCCATTAGGAGAGCAGCAATTTTGTTTTTCTCATTGCTGTTTCCCCATAGCCTGGAACCCCACCAGATATATGATAACCAGGCAATAGTTATTAGTGGAAGGAATGAATGTAAGAATGAATGAATGACCGGGTGCTGTGGCTCATGCCTGTAATCCCAGGACTTTGGGAGGCCGAGGTGGGTGGATTGCTTGAGTTCAGGAGTTCAAGACCTGCCTGGACAACATGGTGAAACCCCATCTCTACTGAAAACACAAAAGTTAGCTAGGAATGGTGGTGCATGCCTGTAATCCCAGCTACTCAGGAGGCTGAGGCAGGAGAATTGCCTGCACCCAGGAGGTGGAGGTTGCAGTGAGTCAAGATCGTGCCACTGCACTCTAGCCTGGCAGAAAGAGAGAGACTGTCTCAGAATTAAATAAAAAGAATAAGAAAAAGAAGAGAAGGCCTAGATAGAAGGAATAAGTTACAGTAATCAATAGTGCACAATGGAAATTACGGTGAATGAGAATTTATTTGAATATTTCAAGATACCTAGAAGAGAAGTATTTTCATGTTCTCAGAACAGAAGATAAATATTTGAGGTGATGACTGTCTCAGTTACCCTGATTTCTTCATTACATATTGTCTACAGCTGGCCACAGATCAGTACCAGTCTGTAGCCTGTTTTTGTTTTTGTTTTTTGAGACAGTGTCTCACTCTGTGCAGTGGTGCAATCTCGGGTCAATGTAACCTCCACCTCCAAGGTTCAAGCAATTCTCCTTCCTCAGCCTCCTGAGTAGCTGGGATTACAGGCATGTACCACCACAACTGGCTAATTTTGTATTTTCAGTAGAGACAGGGTTTCACCATGTTGGCCAGGCTGGTGCCGAACTCTTCAGGTGATTCGCCCTCCTCATTCTCCCAAAGTGCTGGGATTACAAGTGTGAGCCATCGTGCCTGGCCTTTTTTTTTTTTTTGACACGGAGTTTTGCTCTTGTTGCCCAGGCTGGAATGCAATGGTGTGATCTTGGCTCACTGCAACCTCCGTCTCCCGGATTCAAGCAACTTTCCTGCCTCACTCCCAAGTAGCTGGGATTACAGGTATGAGCCACCACGCCAGGCTAATTTTTGTATTTCCAGTAGAGACAGGGTGTCTCTATGTTGGTCAGGTTGGTCTCGAACTCCCGACCTCAGGTGGTCCACTCGCCTCAGTCTCCCAAAGTGCTGGTACAGATGTGAGCCACTGCGCCCAGCTCACCTGTTAGGAACTGGGCAGGCAGCACAGCGGTGAGCGGTGGGCGGGTGAGGGAGGCTTCCTCTGTGTTCACAGCCACTCTTTATTACTGGCATCACCGCCTGAGCTCCACTGCCTGTCAGATCAGTGGCGGTGTTAGAGTCTCATAGGAGCGCAAACCCTACTGTAAACAGTACATGTGAGGGAGTTGGGCTGCGTGCTCCTTATGAGGATCTAATGCCTGTTGATCTGTCACTGTCTCCCATCACCCCCAGAAGGGACCCCAGAAGGGACCATCTGGTTTCAGGAAAACAAGTTCAGGTCTCTCACCGATTCTACGTTATGGTGAGTTATGTAAGTATTTCATTACACATTACAATGTAATAATAATAGAAGTAGGCTGGGTGCAGTGGCTCATGCCTGTCATCCCAGGGAGATTGAGGCAGGCAGATCACCTGAGGTCAGGAGTTCAAGACCAGCCTGGCCAACAATGGCGAAACCCTGTCTCTACTAAAAGTACAAAAACTAGCCAGGCATGGTGGCAGGAACCTGTAATCCCAGTTACTTGGGAGGCTGAGGCAGGAGAATTGCTTGAACCCAGGAGCAGAGGTTGCAGTGAGCCGAGATCACAGCATTTTGGGAGGTTGAAGTGGGCGGATCACGTAAAGTCAGCAGTTCAAGACCAGCCTGGCCCAGTGGTGAAACCCCATGTCTAATAAAAATACTAAAATTAGCTGGGTATGGTGGTAGGCGCCTATAATCAGAGCTACTTGGGAGGCTGATGCAGAAGAATTGCTTGAACCCAGGACGTGGAGGTTGCAGTGAGCTGAGATCATGTCCCTGCATTCCAACCTGGGCAATAGAGCAAGATTCTGTCCCAAAAAAAAAAAAGGGGGGGGCAAGCCAGTTACAATGGCTTATACCTGTAATCCCAGAACTTTGGGAGGCCAAGGTGGGAAGATCACTTGAGGCAAGGCTAGGAGTTCCAGGTAAACCTAGGCAACATAGCAAGACCCCATCGCTACAAAACATTTTTTAAAAATTAGCCAGGAACAGTGGCATGTGTCTGTAGTCTCAGCTACTCAGGAGGCTGAGGCAAGGGGATTGCTGGAGCCCAGGAGGTGGAGGTTGCAGTGAGCCATGCTTGTACCACTGCACTCCAGCCTGGGTGACAGAGTGAGACCCTGTCTCTCAGAAAAAGAATTCAGAGTAGAGAAAGGTATGAATTGTAAGTTCAAGCATGCCACGTCCCAAATTTCCTGCAGAAGTGTTGATGCACGCCGCAAGAAATCTGCATTCATTTCCCAGTGCTGCCTCAACAAAGTACCCTAAACTTTGTGGCTTCAACCACAGAGATTTATTCTCACAGTTCTGGAGGCCAGGAGTCTGAAATCAAGGGGTTTTTGTTTGTTTGTTCTTCCGGTGAAGGCTGTGAGGGAGGGTCTGTCCCAGGTCTTGCTCCTGGATTCTCGGAGCCTCCAGATGTCCTTGGCTCGTAGGTGGTCTTCTGTCTCTGCCTTGACATTGTCTTCCCTTGGTAGGTGTCTTTGTCCACACATCCCCTTTTTATAAGGACACCAGGCACACGGGATTAGGATTCACCCTCATTACCTCAGCTTAGCTTGATCACGTGTAAAGAGCCTATTTCCAAATAAAGTCCCATCCACAGACCCTGCGGCGTAGGGCTTCAGCGTCTTTTGGGGAGATGCAGGACAAGGCATAAGGCTATAGATTTGCAAATATTTTTAGTTTGAGTTTCTGGGTTTTGTTTTTTTCTTTTTCACATCAGATGGGTCATGTGATGATATCGTAACAAGTTTTGAGGAAGGCACATATACAATAGCATGAAAACCCAATCATCATGCTTAGGTTTCAGTTTTTTAATTTTAATTTTTCTTGAGGCAGGGTCTTGCTCCATTACTCAGGCTGGAGGGCAGTGGTGCAAACATGGCTCACTGCAGCCTTGACGTCCTGGGCTCCAGCGATCTTCCCATCTCAGCCTCCCAAAGTGCTAGGATTACAGGAATGAGCCACCACCCCCAGCTGTTCACTATTTTTTTGTTTGTACCTTGCTGTTTTTACTCAAAAATACACCTTTGTGGCTGAGCATGCTGGCTCACGCCTGTAATCCTCAGCACTTTGGGAGGCCGAGACAGGTGGATAACTTGAGGTCAGGAGTTCAAGACCAGCCTGGCCAACATGGTGTAATGCCTTCTCTACTAAAAATACAAAAATGAGGTGGGCATGGTGGTGCATGCCTATAATTCCAGTGACTCAGGAAGCTGATGCAGGAGAACCACTTGAATCCTGGAGGCGGAGGTTGCAGTGACCAAGTTCATACTACTGCACTCCAGACTGGGTAGCAGAGTGAGACTCTGACTCAAAAAAAAAAAAAAACCATGCATACATATATACACACACACACACACACACACACACATCTTGACAGTCTTTTTATATATCAGCATTCGCTGGTACAATTTAAATTCTATGGTAAATTTCATTTAGATTAATACAATCTAAATACTATTCTATTAAATTCTACAACTGAAAAAAATAGGCAATGCATTTAAATGATTCAAAGTTCAAAAGCTATGAAAGAATATAGAACTGAGTCTCCCATACGGCAGCCAGTGGCATATGTGTTTATTGGAATCTAAGTGAGGCCGAGTATGGTGGCTCATGCCTGTAATCCCAGCACTTTGGGAGGCTGAGTCAGGTGGCTCACCTGAGGTCAGGAGTTTGAGAGCAGCCTGACCAACATGGTGAAACTCCATCTCCACTAAAAACACAAAAAGCCAGATGTGATGGTGAGCCCCTGTAATCCCATCTACTTGGGAAGCTGAGGCAGGAGAACTGCTTAAACCTGGGGGACAGAGGTTGCGGTGAACCAAGATTATGAAACTTCACTCCAGCCTGGGCAACAGAGCAAGACTCCATCTCAAAAAAGAAAAAAAAAAAATCTAAATGAA
Organism: Aotus nancymaae; assembly: GCF_030222135.1. Taxonomy (NCBI): domain Eukaryota; kingdom Metazoa; phylum Chordata; class Mammalia; order Primates; family Aotidae; genus Aotus; species Aotus nancymaae. The sequence continues at coordinate 8,946,722 of NW_026988450.1, read as the reverse complement.
TTAACATTAAAGAAAATGAAAGATTTGGTCCTTTGGCTGCGTGGGCCACATTTCAGTTGCTCCACAGCTGTGGGTGGCTCTGAAACATGGTTTTCTTTGCAAGAAGTTCTATTGTTTGGTGCTGGTGCAGCCTTAAAGCCTCTCTCCCACTCCTCCTGAAAGCCAACCACTGTTAGGGTTGCTTTGGCGATTCCTTTCCGAGATGATCTATGCACACAATAAGCACATGGAGTTAATATATCCACTTAAAAAAAAGCGTCTCCCGTGTAGTGCGAATGACCATGTAATAGTCAATGGAATGGATTGTATTTGGCTAGTTTCACAATGAAGTGCTCTTGAGTTTTCCCAGGTTTCCTCTGTTACAATTATTCTGTGGTGAACACCATTCTCTCTGCAGAGTAAATTCTTAGCAGTGGAATTCTCTGGCCACAAGGTTTATATGTTTTTCTCATTTCTTTTCTCTTTTCTTCCTTTTTTATTTTCTTTCCTTCCTCTCCCTCCCTCTATTCCCTCTTTTCCTCTTCCTACCCTTTTCCCTTCCATTCCCCCATGTCTTTTCCCCCTCTCCCCTCCTTTTCTCTCTCCCCTACTTTTCTCTTTGTTTTACAAGGTCTTATATGCAATGGCATGATCCTAAATCACTGCAGCCTTGAACCCCTGGACCCAAGCAATCCTCTTGCCTCAGCCTCCCAAGTACCTGGGACTAAGGCCTGTGCCACCACGCCCTTCTATCTTTTTTTCTTTTCTGTTTTTTTTTTTTTCCTTTTTTGTGGAGTTGGTTGTTACCCAAGGGTATCTGGATGGAACTTAGTGAGTCACTTGAAGCCCTTTTCATTGTGTTGAAGTTTTGTGTCTGTCTCCTCCATCCTGGGGAGAAGATTTAAAACTTCTATCCCCTTTTCAAGCAGATGGGTGACTTCAAAACGTATACAAATGTTGGGAGGCTGAGGCGGGAGGATCACATGAAGTCAGGAATTTCAGATCAGGCTGGCCAAGGTAAAACCCTGTCTCTACTAAAAATATAAAACTTATCTGGGCTTGGTGGTGCATGGCTGTAGGCCCAGCTTCTCAGGAGGTTGAGGGAGGGGAATTGCTTGAATCTAGAAGGTGGAAGTTGCAGTGAGTCGAGATCACACCACTGTACTCCAGCCAGGGTACAAATAGCAGCTTTAGACTTGATCCTGCCAGGCATGACCACTGGGCACATTCAGCAGTGGATCACACAATTCTGCCTCAGTTTCCAGTGTCCTCTCAGAGGCCTGGAGTGGAGCATCTGAAGCCGGGGCTGGATGTCTTGCTGCATACTCTGTCTGCCTCCACCTGTGCTGTCAGCCTGGGTGGGGAGAAGACCCATGTCAGGGGAGAGCCGTCTTCCTCCTAAAGCCCCACCTGTCGGATGGCTGAGACTTCTGCCTCATTTCCAGAACTCCCAGGGGCCCTTGAATGTCTCATCATTTGCTAAATGTGCAAGCACAGATTTCCTGTACCTCCCCTCAGACCTTCCTGCTGCTCCCTATAGAGCTGTCTAAAGCCTGGAAATGTTTATTTGCCTTTGGAGAAATTCTAGTTCCATCCACCCCAGACTCATCACAACCGTAGTAACAGCCGGCTCTCTTTAACTTTCTGGAGCCTGTTCCAGCAGACAGGAGGTCCCTTCTTCAAGTCCTCTTTGTAACCCCATACAAGTTGAGGAAACTGAGGCAGATGAGCTCATGAATACAAAGTGCCAGAGCTTGGGTTCAACGTGTCTGAAAGTTTGTGGGATTTAAGGTTGGTGTGGGAAGTGTTCCGTTTGGCACTCCCTCCCCCGGTGTGTGTGGGTTGGGTCCTGGGTTGCCTGGAGAGCCTGTTTACGCCTGCTGACCTGACGCATTTGTGACTAGTGTTCTCTTTAACTGCAAAGTGTTGTGTTTTGGGAGAGAAATTCTGTGCTCACCCTGTTCGCGTGCACCCTGAGGAAGCTCTGATACCACTGCGCAGCCTCTGATACACACTGGAGAAAGCCGGCACTAGGATGTGCCCGTCAGCAGGAAGAGCTGCGAGCATCTACATCCACATGTAGACATATCTGTACACACACGTTCATATACACACATCCATATATATACACGTCTTTACACACATTCACACACGTCTAGACACATCCATGTGCACATCGCTGTACACACACATCCATGTTGACACATTCATACACACATATCTGTGTATTTCCATATATCTGTATACATACACATCTACACACATCCATGTACAGATACATCTGTACACAGATGCACATTCATACACATACATCTGCACACACATCGGTGTGGATCAGGGGAACACAACATTAAGTAGTGATGGTCTGGTAATAGCAAGTATTGTTTTGACATCTTTTGGGTGAATTCACCAGCTAGTGGCTATCAGAGGGGCGTGTGGGGTGTGTCCACAGGTTGGCAGGGACATCAAAAGATGGTATTTGTAGTTGCTCATGGCTTTTCTAGAGGATCTCTGGTGTGGGGCCTTGGAGTGTACTGAGCTGTCCCCGTGGCCCACCTGCCAGTGTCTGCACCAGTGACCAACAATGTTCTGGCTTCAATGGCCTTCTCAAGGACTTTGGATTTTACTGTAAGAAATGCCAGTGAGCCATCATTTGACATGTCTGGTCACCACGTGGAGATCAGTTACCAGCGGTGGGATGGGACCTGGGAGAGCCAGGAGGATGTTGCAGTGAGACAGGCACGATGACCAGGGCTGGAGCTGGTGTGCAGCGGAGGTGACAGATGGGGTTGATTCTAGTCACATTCCATAGTGACTGTCGACTGAGTTCCTGATGGTTGTCAAGGAGAAAATAGGAATCCTTTGTATTTATGTCTGAGTTTGTAACACAGTTTCTAATTTTGAGAAATCTGGAGTTTAAAAAATTGAGGAAGGGCTGGGCACAGTGACTCATGCCTATAATCCCAGCACTTTGGGAGGCCAAGGTGGGCGGATCACTTGGGCTCAGGAGTTTAAGACCATCCTGGACAACATGGCAAAACTCCATCTTTACTAAAAATAGAAAAATTAGCTGGGCACTGTGGTGTGTGCCTGTCATCTCAGCTACTTGGGAGGCTGAGGCAGGAGAATCACTTGAACCTGGGAGGTGAAGGTTGCAGTGAACCAGGATTCTGTCACTGCACTCCAGCCTGGGTGACAGAGTGAGACTGTCTCAATAAAAAAAAAATTGGGAAAGGATCAGCAGAGAACACCATTAGCTGGGCTGTCTCCTGCCCTCTCTCTAGTCCCAGCTTGTGTGGTCATGGCTGGGCCTGGTGGCCAAGCCTGTCACTCCAGGTGATACCAAGGCCTTTTCAGGGTAGAGTGACCTGCAGTCACCCATGGTCGGCAAGGCTGAGCGGTTCCAGGAGCAGCTGGAGATGAAACTGGTGATGGGGGCAGCCCTGTTGTCTTTACAGGGAACCTCACGTGGCAGGTGGGCAGCAAACTGGCCTCTCTGCATCGCTGAGCCATCTGCTGAGTGACGAGGCCCACGTGACAGGTAGGAGATGAGATCCCTTGTGCCCTGTCTCCTCCGTGGCCAGGCTAGGGTGTGGACCAAATGCCTCCTGATGGTCATCAACCCAGCCTCTCAATATCAACATCCCATCTAAGGACAGACACAGGCTCAATGTGAGCCCCAGAACCTCCCCCAACCTCCATCTGCCCCCATAAACCTTAAAATAGCAGCTTTTGGGCTTTTATTCTCATCCATGATAAGAAACACATGTAACATTTTGACCTAAAATACACTGGGCATTTTAAACACACACAGGCTGAGCAGGTGCTGGCTCTGTGCCAGAGCCGGGGTGGTGGCACCTGGGTGTGCCACTTATTGGTCCTGAAAGACTCCAAGGTAAGGACAGGAGCTGGGGCTGGGGGTCCTTGGAGCGGTGGCTGTTGCTGTTGGCCACCTCATGTGGGTGTTTGGGAGTCATAACAGCTGGCCCAGTTCCACCTGTGTTTTCTGGATGACCTTCAGTGTTGCAGAAGCAGAAGCTACAGAAGGTGAAATTTACCCGACAACCCATGATGTGTGGTTATTTCTTTTGTCATCTGTCCTATTTGATTTTGTTTCATTCTACTTTTTTTTTTTGAGACAAGTCTCATACTGTTGCTGGGAATGGAGGCAATGGTGCAATCTTGGCTCACTGCAGCCTCTCCCTCCTCGGTTCAAGTGATTCTCCTGTCTCAGCCTCCTGAGTAGCTGGGAATACAGGTGCCCACCACCACACCTGATTTTTCTTTTTTTTTTTTGTATTTTTAGTAGAGACTGGGTTTCACTATGTTGGCCAGGCTGGTCTCGAACTGTTGACCTCAGGAAATCTGCTTGCCTTGGCCTCCCAAAGTGCTGGAATTACAGGCATGAGCCACTGTGCCTGGCCTCATTCTACTTTATTTTTGGGCCAAGCACAGTGTACCACATCTATAATCCCAGCACTCTGGGAAGCCAAGGCAGGAGGATTGCTTGAGCCCAGGAGTTCAAGACCAGCCTGGGCAACACGGTGAGACCCCTGTTTCTACCAAAAACAACAACAACAACAAAAAAGCCAATATGGTGGCACATGTCTGTAGTACCAGCTACTTGGGAGGCTGAGGTGGGAGGATCGATTCAGCCTGGGAGGACGAGGCTGCAGTGAGTCGTGATCAGGCTTCTCTGTGGCCTGTTGAGCAGGACGCAGATGTCAATTCTCTAAAGAGCCCCCAACCCCAAGTCCCCTCTTTGCCTGAGGCTCGGGGTGTTGGTCCCTGAGGGCTGTCCCTTTCACCTGCCTGCTCTCTGTCCCTGCAGCACTGCTGGAAAGGAAGGAGGAGGATGGACGGTGGATGGCTGCCCTGGGTACCAAGCCCTTTGTGCCAGGGCTGGTGGGGCTGCATGCCTGTAGCCTGCTGCAGCAGCGGCGCTGGCTCTGGACCAACTCCCTGAGGATCCAATACAGCCTCCTGGGTAAGGCACTGCGTGCCTGGCTGCGGGACAGGTGGAGGTGGCAGGGCCTGCCCTGTTTCCTGTGGCTGTGGCTCTGGCTTATCTGTGAGCTAAGATATGCTGTCACCACAGGATTTTTCTATTAGTCATTCTGTGGGTTCTGAGTAGGACTTAGTACCTGCTCATTAAAAAAAAAAAGGTGTGTCTGTTGAGGGGACATTTATCGATCTCTTAAGACCTCCCCATGGACAGGTTCTAATGGAGTGACAGGTGAAGCAGAGCACAGGGCCGGTGGGACATGGCTGAGGCCAGGCTGGGCTGGGCCCTCCTCCTCTTGGAGCCCTGGTGGAGGGCTGCCTGGCAGGGGAGGGCAGGGGTCTCTTGATTGATCCTCACAGTTCAGGCAAAGCAGCCGGCTTACCAGTGCAGCACCAGTCAGAGGCTACAGACCAAGAGCAGCTCAGATGGTACCTACAGGCTTGAGCTGGGCCATGAGCTCCACTGCACACAGATCCTTGCCTTCAGCCACAAGGTGGGTGCCCAGGCCAGGTGGGACATCCAGAGAGAGCACCAGAATCAGGCAAGTGGTGATCTGAGTACCCTGAGCTCATCCCCAAAGAGATGAACTTGCTCCCAATAGCATAACTACATAGGAATGGTTCCAGGGCTGACACTTCAGCCTCAGACGTATATCTGTTCATCCAGGGTTGCTTGAGGCCAGGATGTAGAGGTTGCGATGAGCCAAGATGGTGCCACTGTACTCCAGTCTGGGCAACAGAGTGAGATTGTGTCTAAAATAAACAAATAATAAAAACAAAAACCTGGGTGCAGGGGCTCACGCTTGTAATCCCAGCACTTTGGGATGCTGAGGTGGGTGGATCATGAGGTCAGGAGTTTGAGACCAGCCTGGCCAACATGGTGAAACCCTGTCTCTACTAAAACTATGAAAATTAGGCATAGTGGCGGGTACTTCTAATCCCAGCTTCTCCGGAGGCTGAGGCAAGAGAATCGCTTGAACTGGAGGTGACCTATGGGAAGCACTGGGACGAGAGCAGCAACAAGAGGCATCTCCATGTCAGCCAGACCTTCAAGAATGACTCAGAACCCACCCTGAGCAATCACTTCATGGAGGTGAGCCCAGCCACTGCAGCAGAGCCGTGCTCCAAGAGCCCAGTGTGGATGGTGGAAGCTAGGGAACCCCTTATGGCCCTCTGGGCCTGGCTGCCAGGATGCAGGCAGCTGAAACTCAGCCTTGGTGACTTTCCCTTTTGCATCTTCATCTCCATGTCCCCAGGGGTGAGAAATGCTTGTCACAGTGCCAAGGACTGGAAGGAGGGCTTGGGAAACAGAGATTTCCAAACATAAAAATGGACTTTTTCCTGGAGGGTGGGTTCTTTTGCTGAGTTAGGAATGATAGTGTGCTTGGCAGCTGAACAGGTGGTGGTTCTTCTACAGCAACATTTCACCTTGTACATTTTTTTTCCCTTTTCACATCCAGTCCAGCAAATGGTGGTGATTTGTTTTTTTCAGATGGAGTTTTGCACTGTCACCAGGCTGGAGTGCAGCGGCACGATCTCGGCTCACTGCAACCTCTGCCTCCTGTGTTCAAGTGATTCTCCTGCCTCAGCCTCCTGAGTAGCTTGGACTACAAGCATTCACCACAATGCCTGGCTCATTTTTGTATTTTCAGTAGAGACAGCGTTTCACCATGTTGGCCAGGATGGTCTTGTTCTCTTGACCTCATGGTACGCCGGCCTCAGCCTCCCAAAGTGCTGGGATTATAAGCGTGAGCCACCGCGCCTGACCCAACCTTCTTTTTTTCATGGTCTGCTGTCTCATTCTTACAAGGTCTCCAAGCAAATACCCCTTATGCCTGCTATCTCAGTTTCTTCCGTCTTCCGCCTGCTTTCTTTGGAGCGTACAGCCTTGTTTCTGTTAAGCTCACTGCCACAGGGTCTCTTCTGGTTCCACAATGAGCTCTCTGTGGCCGTGTGGTCATTAAACACTCACAGTGGCTGCCCCAACTGCCCTCCTGGCAGGACTAGGAACTTGTGGCCTCTCCACCATCTGGGGCTAAGACCCTGCCCAGCACCAGGCTTGGCGTCCCTCTGAATGGCTGTTGAATGTCACCTCTGCATCCTCTCTGCTGTGCCAGAGTCCTATGGCCACACACAGGGCAATGAAAGAGTGCTCCAGAACTTGGCACACAGTGTTGGTCGCGGCTGTGATTGACTACAGTGAGAAGACAGGAGTGTCAGCACAGGGAAGGGGGTCAGGGCAGTGCCCAGGGGGAACCAGGACAAGCACCAAGTGTCATCTCCCAGTCCCAGTACCTTCACATGGGATGCACTTGGCTGTCACAGCACTATGTCACCCAGGGTATTTAGTGGGGGCTGCCACATTGGCAGGTACTGCTTGGCACGGACCACTGTCAGACTCCTAGGAGACAAGCAGGAATTCAGCATAAATAACATTTGTACAAACAGTTCAGGTGCAGAGTGCCTCGTATCACTTCTAGGATTGGTGGGAACCCTCCCCCGATCCAAGTTCCCAGATAACCTATGAGCAGGCCTTGCAGAGGTGGCTCGGGTCTGCTGTCATGACTCACTTGCAATCTCCAGTGCCTGCTGCTCTATTCCTTTTCCCCCACTCCCCTCACCATCTTAATCCCAGGAACAGGACCCATCTCCTTGAGGCCTGGGCTGGGTCTCCAAGCTGCCCAGAGGCCTCATGGTGGGTGGTGGCTGCCCGTTGTAAGGCGCCTGGCCACACTGAAAGGTGCCCTGGAGCTGGTGAGAGCAAGGATGGGGTGTGGCTGGCAGTTGAGGATGACTAAGACAGCTCTGTCCCCTCCCTCTCCAGGTGGCCCACCAGATGCTGTCCTGGGCTGAGGCCACGTTCTCATGGGCACTGAAGAGGCTCTGCAAACCCCTGCTGGACCTGTATGGCCTCACAGCCAGGTAATGCAGGGTTGGGAGTGGTGCATCCAGCGTTCCTGCCACTTATCAGGTGCAATGCTGAATGCTTCGACACACACTGATTCCTCTCACCACCCTGCACAGAGGCTTCTTCACTCCCCAGTTCACAGGAGAGGAAGCTGGGGTTTCTTCCTCACTCCATAGAGACCTCGTGAGCATGGTCCTAGTGCAGGCAGGATTTTAGGAGCTGCTGTAGAGGAGCACAGTGGGCCAGGCTGACCCCTACCTTCAGAAAGTTCAGTTTTACTCAGAGACAGACAAGAAGCAAAAGAAATTATCTACAGTAGGGTGTGCGCAGCTCCCTGTAGAGCGCCTGAGAGTCGCCTCTTAAGGTCATTCTGCTCTGTCACATTTCCTTGCTTTTGTTTTGTAATCTCTTTTTTAAGATGGAATCTTGCTCTGTCACCCAGTCTGGAGCGCAGTGTTGTGATCTCAGCTCATTGCAACCTCTGCCTCCTGAGTTGAAGCGATTCTCCTGCCTCAGCCTTCCGAGTTGCTGGGACTACAGGTGTGTGCACTACTGAACCTGGCTAATTTTTTTTGCGTTACTAGTAGAGACAGGGTTTTGCCACTCCAGGCTGGTCTCAAACTCCTGACCTTCAGTGATGCAACTTCCTCGGCCTTCCAAAGTGTTGGAATTACACACAGGAGCCACCTCACCAGGCCTGTTTTGTAATTTTTTAAACACACAAAAGCCCTTCTTTCTTGCAGGCTGTGCAGAAGCCAGCCATAGGCTGGGTGTGGCCCACTGCTCATCATTTACCCCCGCTGAGCCATACATGAGGTGGCAAATGCTAGAGGAGGAACATTGGTGAGATGGTGGGTGGGGGATCCTATGGTGTGGCCATGGCCGGCTTTGACGAGAAGGTACAGTTTGAGCAAGAGCCATGGGGCCAGCATGGGAACACAGCTCCAGGTGTGGGCACCACTATAGAGGCCTGGGAGAGGGAGGCCTGTTTGTTTTTGAAATGGAGTCTCATTGTCACCCAGGCTGGAGTGCTGTGGTGTGATCTCAGCTCACTGCAACCTCAGCATCCCACGTAGCTGGGATTACAGGCATTTACCACCACACCCGGTTAATTTTTATGTTTAGTAGAGATGGGGTTTCACTAGATTAACCAGGCTGGTCTCAGAATCTTGGGCTCCAGAACCTCAGTGCTGGGATTACAGGCATGCGCCACCATGCCAGGCCTGTTTGAATAGCCAGGTGGCAAGGCTGAAGCAACTGGGAGGGACTGGGAGGTCCCAAGGTTGGGGGTGGGGAGGAGGACTCTGGCTTCTCTGACCTAGGCAGGATGAGATCACCCTTTCACTGCAAAAGGCCCCTTTGGTCCCTGTGTTGAGAACACGGGGGTGGTGGTTAGAAGTGGGGGACCCAGAATCCTTTTCCCTCACAGGCATGAGGCTCACCAGGAACCGGGCTCCAGGCAGGGGGGCAACCCCCTTCTTCCATGCTGGTAGCTTTGCAGAGCATCTGGACTCCGGCTCTCCCTCCAACAGGGATTCCTCTGCATCGGCTCTGTGTGCCTCAGTTTCCCCAGCTGTAGAATAGGGACTAAACCCACATCATGGGGAAAAGGCTCCATGTAATACAAGTTCCTGCTTCTGCCACCTTGTAGTCAGAATGTAGCCTGAGGAAGGGAAGAGCTCTCCCAGCAGGGCTTTGGCGTGGTCGAAGAATCACCTTCCTGGTTATTCGCTTACCTGGTGAGTGGGATCTGGGGGGAGTGCCAAAAAATGGGTTCAACTGGCAGGGAGGGCATTGAAGATGCTTCCTGCCCCCAGCTGCAGGGCCTCTGTGTTCCCTAGAAGGTAAGTGAGGCCACTGGCCCATCAACAACAGTGTGCGCAATGTTACTCTTCCCACTCCACCCCAACGTGAGCTGAGATCTCCCTGATCATTCAGATCTCACAGGCTTGACCCTACTCTACATATTGAGAAAGTTCCAGTCCTCCCCTCAACTGTAGAAGTTTTCTAGACCCGTTGGTTGGGCATGGTGGCGTATGCCTCTAATCCCAGCACTTTGGGCAGATCACTTGAGGTCGGGAGTTCGAGACCAGCCTGGCCAACATGGTGAAACGCTGATTCTACTAAAAATACAAAAATTAGCTGGGCATGGCAGTGAGTGCATGTAGTTCCAGCTACTCCTGAGGCTGTGACAAGAGACTCACTTAAACCCAGGAGGCAGAGGTCACAGGGTCAACATAGTACCACTCTACTCGAGCCTGGGAAACAGAATGAGATTGTCTCAAAAAAAAATTTCCTACACCTTCCAGCTCCTGTCCGTGGCATCCCCACACACAGAGGCCCCATGCTGCCCAAGACCCAGGGGGCATATCAGGCATGATGTTTGCGTCCTTAAAATAGGGCAGCTTGTTTCTGTCCCAGTCTCCCTCCCTACCTCTGCTGTCATGCCGGCCTCTGTCCTCCACCTCATTATAGGATTTCCTAAAACAAGGAGAGCCCCTCCCCAAGGAAGCAGCCAAAGGAAGCAAGGCTCGGCCAGGCATAGTGACTTGTCCTGTGCTCCTTCTAGGGAACAGCGGCCGCTCCGAGAGCTGTCCAGGGCCAACGTGCTGGCCGAGTTCTACTGGCTCATGCTGCCTGCTGCAGGGTCTCTGGGAGTGTGACTCCTGCCTCAGGCTGTGCCAGCCTCCCTGGAAGCCTGTTGTGCCGTGGGCACAGCAGCAGGGCCATGCAGGAGCAGGTACTGCCAGGGCACAAAGAAGCTTGCAGAGGCTTGTGGCATCACAGTGCCAGGCCCAGAGCTTACTGGACTTCCCAAGGTCCTATGGGACTAGGGCTGAGGCTGCATATCCTGCTTTTGTCCAGACTGTAAGGCCTGGCCCAGCAGAGGAGTACAGTGTGTGGTTTATGGCCTCAGGCCAGCTCCCTCCTTGTGGGCTCTGCTGGAGCAGCAGGCAGACCTCCCATTACAGCTGGAAGGGCACAAATTGAGGTCAGACTCGCTGGTCAGGGGCGACCTGCAGCCAAGGGCTGTGCTGGCATGACCGGCTCTAGGCTCCTGGGGAGCTTGCGTGTAGCTTGTGAGACTGCTAACCTCTGTGGACTTGGATTCCTCCTCTGTGAAATGCAGGTAACAATGTGACTTGCTCACATGGGTAAGTGGCATGTACAGTTCTTAATGCATGAGGGAGCCCCTCATGGTCGGGGAGAAGCCACGGTACCCAGGCTTGGCAAGCAGTAGTTTATCTGTGTGGGACTCACATGGAGGCCTACAGCTCCCTAGCAACATGGGTGCAGTCATGTCTAAGCAGCACACTGATGTTGTAGAAAACAGCCTGGTCTTCAAGTTGTGTGACCATGGGCTTCTCTGTGCCCCTCAGTTCTGACAGCTGACCACGGGGCTGGCAGTGCCTCCTTTGGGATGCTGGCCCTGGCCATCAAGTGCCTGGCTGTGCACCATAGACGGTGCTTCCCTGCCAGGGGCATGAGCACCTCCAAGGCACAGCTCAGGGGCCACACTGGCTGGACTGGTCATACCTGCTCCTTCACAGGCCATCTCTTTCCTACCCAGAAGAGGGCAGGTCTGCAGGACACCGCTGTCATGTTTAAGTGGATGGCCAATGGCTCCCTCAAACAGTCAATGTTTTTCCCCCCAAGTAGCTTCCTTGAGATTAAATGGATGACTTGTATTTTTTTTTTTTTTTTTGAGACTAGATCTCACTGTGTCATGGTTGGAGTGCAGTGGTGCGATCTTGGCTCCCTGCACCCTTGACGTCCTGGGTTCCAGTGATCCTCCTGCCTCAGCCCTGCAAAGCGCTGGGATGGCTTAGCGCCACTGTGCCCGGCCGATCTGTGAATTTTAAGTGCACGATTCCATGGCTTCTAGTTTACCCAAAGTTGTGCCTGCCTCACCACGATCGATTTTAAAACTTTATCATCATCCTAAAGTGAAACCCTGCAGCTACCAGTCTGCCTGCTGTGTCCATGGCTGTGTCTGCTCTGGACATCTGATGTAAACAGAAGCACAGAATACATGGCTTTTGAGCCAGGCATTGTTACTTAGCACAGCATTTTTGTAGTAGGTCTCAGGACTCCATTTCTTGTTAGGGCTGAATTGACTGTAGCCCTTCAGCTCATGTCATTCTGAAGCAGGAGGGGGACTCCTGGCCTCAGGCAGGCCAAGCTGGGGGTCTAGGCATCAGGTTCCCACTGTGGTGGGTGGTGCTGGCTCCACTCACCCTGTCTTTTGGGCTGCTTCTCCCCAGAACATGCCCTGGTGGCCGGAGCCCAGCATGTGGTGACTTTCAACGGCCGGGTGTGGGACCTCAGCGCCCACTGTGGCAGCGTCCTTCTGGCCCAAGTCTTTGCTCACAACACATTCTCCATGATGCTGAGTCAGACAGGCTCGGGGCTCTGACTGTGGAGCTGAAGCACATGACCCTCATCTTCTACCCCAGCCTGCAGGTGAGGAGAGGCCCAAGCTTCCCCGGAGACCTGTGCATGTGGTAGGTCACCTGGGTGGCCGGCCCTTTCAAGCCTGTCCCATCTGTGGGTCAGTCCTCCTGACCACCCGCTCTGGCTTACAGGTTGTACAACTCCTCCCTGCTGGGGGAGAGCTGTCCAGACTTCCAGCTGCCTCCTGCCATGACAAGGAGTAACATCCCCAGGATTGAGCTGGCCAGTGAGGACGGGGTCTCCATCTCCTGTGACATGCCCACTGCCTCTACAGCCTGACTCTGGGCCTCTGGTACCACGGTGAGTCTGGGCCTCGCCACCAAGAGCCTCTGCGGAATGCACCATTCTCAGCTTCCAGTGGGACAGGTCCCTGGGCTGTAGGCGGCAACTGTGGTTGAGATGATGGCACTGAGGCCCCAGGCTTTCTGCCGCCATCCCTGGGATACATGGCTCCAGGGTGGAGTTGGCCCTTCTGTGGTCCCTCTGCCAAGGAACACAAAGGGCAGGCCTGGATTCTGGCCACTTGAGCTGAGGATGTGAGGAGGGGATGGGGGGACACATGGCTGTCCTCAGTCCCTGTGTTTTCTCTCCCTCCTCTGATGCGGGTTTGGAGGGAGAACTCTGGGCTCTGGGAGTCCGGGGTGGAGGTGGTGGGAGTCTCCACTCCTTGGTGTGCCTCAGGCTCATCTCTCATACCGGTCCCCTGTGGGAGGATCACAGGGTCTCCTCAGCTTCCCTCCTCCCCAAGGGCATATCCGCCGGCCTTCTGGGAACCAACGACAATGAAGCAGGTAATGAGCTGAGGTTGCCTGATGACTCTGTGGCCCGCAGCCTGGAGGAGCTCAGCCTGGACTGGCAGGTGAGCAGGGGCAACTGCCCTTCCCCCCTCCAGCTGAGACTCTTGATGGCTACTCGCTGCAGTGTCCCAGGAGAGGCAGGTGGCCTGCTGGCTCTGCAGAAGTCTTTGCGGGCCTAGGATTGGGGGGAGTCTCCTGCTGAGGCCGATGTATGTGGGTGAGCCACCTGGTCCAGCGGGAGGCCTGAGTCTTGTGTCTGTCCCACCAGGTGGATGGTGACTGCAGGGCCACTGAAAGACTCAGCAGGCCTGCCCAGGACAGAGCCCTGCCTGCTGGGCCTTCTTCCAGGACCCCTGCTCCAGCTTGGGGAACTGTTTCTGGGTAGAGAGTGTGAGCCTGGCACCTGGGGCACAGAAAGCCCTTTTTTCCTCCTGCTCACCATTCCCCAGGGTAGGGACAATGACTAGGTAACCCAGATTTCAGGTGGACCCTGCACCATTCCTCAGCCTGTGTGTTCAGGAGCCCTGTGGCACCTGGGAGCTCCAGCCTGCCTGCACTCTGGCAGCTGCCTACATCCATCTGTGTGCCCCCAGCTTCTCCTCCACCATGTGGTAAGCTGCCCCAGCCAGCTGGCATTCTGCCCCGTCTGGCATCTGCCTTCCAGCCAGAGGCTCGCTGTCTTGCCAGGGAGGACAAATAATTGTCATTCAAGGAGCTAAGAGTCAAAACATTTACAGCCTAACACAGCTTGGATGTGTGTCCCCTCCAAATCTCACGTTTGTTAGAGGGGGTACATTTCTCATGGATTGATTAGCACCCTCCGTTTGGTGAAGCGTGAGTTATTGCTCTATTAGTTCACAGGAGAGCAGTTTAGAAAGAGCCTGGCACCTCCTCTCTCTCTCTGCACCCAACTCCTGTTTCTGCCATGATTGTAAGCTTCCTGAGGCCTCGCCAGAAGCCAAGCAGATGCTGGAGCTATGCTTCTACAGCCTGTAGAACTGTGAGTCAATTATTTCTCTTATTTATGAACTGCCCAGGCTGGAGTGTAGTGGCACAATTTCACCTCACTGCAACTTCCACCTCCCAGGTTCAAGCAATACTCCTGCCTCAGCCTCCCAAAAATACAGGCAGGTAGTTTTGTAGAGATGGTGTTTTGCTGTGTTGGCCAGGCTGGTCATGAATTCCTGACCTCTGGTGATCCACCTGCCTCGGCCTCCCAAAGTGCTGGGATGACAGGCATAAGCCACCACGCCCAGCCTCACTAGGGATTTGAATGTCCACCACTGTTTAGGGAAAATGCTCAGCCCCTGTTTTCCCTCTGCTCTCATACCACAAAAATCATCAACACAGAAGATGACTTCTGTGACCAAATGTGTGGGGGTTTGTCCCCACTACCAGGGTGGACCTCTAATTCAGCTGTAACACTAGCTACCTTGAGATTCTTCAGCCAGTGCCGCATATGATTGCCACAGCCAAAGCCCCACTAAAAGGGCATAGAAGTCAGTGGCAACAAGAGGAGTGGACTTCCAAGAGCTTCAGATGCCAGAATTAGTGGCTGCCATTCACAGACATTTAAAACTTAATGAATTCAACAGCAGGAGAAAATTAATCAATTGGAAAATATGACAAAGGGAGGTTGAAATGAGAGGATCCAACATGTCTCAAATTCCAGGCCAGGTGTGGTGGCTCATCCCTGTAATCCCAGCACTTTGGGAGGCCAAGATGAGTGGATCACCTAAGGTCAGGAGTTCAAGACCAGCCTGGCTAACATGGTGAAACCCCATCTCTACTAAAAATACCAAAATTAGCCTCATGTGGATGTGTGCGCCTGTCATCCCAGCCATTTGGGAGGCTGAGGCAGGAGAAACACTTGAACCGAAGAGGTAGAGGTTGCAGTGAGCAGAGATCTCGCCACAGCACTCTAGCCTGGTGACAGAGTGGGAATCTGTCTCAAAAAAAAAAAAAAAAAAATTCCAGAATGAAAACAGACAGGACCCCTTAGAGTCAGGAGGCACAATCCCCACTACAATAAATCCATCCATACCTAGACCCATCAAAACATAATTGCAGAAAAGACAAAAGGTCCTAAAAGCTACTGAGGAGGGTGGAAAGAAGGAAGAACATGTTGACAATTACTTTCCCACCAGCAGCAACAGAAGACAGTGGAGTAAGAGAAAATAAGCATGAGGTTTGAGTTTATACCCAGCTTAACTATTCCTTAATGAAATAACCTCTCAGCGCTGATCTGTCTAGAGATCTCTCCCACAAATGGACACTTACTCACAGGATACATTCACATGTTCATTTACATACTGTCTGCTTTCCTGCCACAGCGGCAGAGCATTTGCAAGGGAGACCACATTTTTGCTCTCTGACTCAATTAGGAAGATGGAAAGGTAAGCTACAGATTGGGAAAAACATTTACAAGCCACCTATCAGACCAAGGACTCAACTCCAGAGACTCATCTCTAGAATATATCTATCAAGAACTCAAAGCTCAAAAGTAGGGCAGGTGCAGTGGCTCACACTTGTATTCCTAGCACGTTGGGAGGCTGAGGTGAGATGGCTTGAACCCCGGAAGTCAAGGCTGCACTGAGCCACAATTACACTCCTGGCTGCATGACAGAATGAGACCTTGTCTCACAAAACAAAACTTTCAATGTTTGTACTCCCAGCCATAGAGAAACAAGGTAGTGCTACACACCTGAGCTCCAGTGAGTTCCAACATGGGTTGGTGAGTTCCAGGGACTCCGCAGCATAAAGCATTAGTTGAACATACAAATGGCCAGGTTGTGATTTCAGCATCCACTTATGAGTATACCATAAAAAGCACTGTTCTAGTATGAAAAAGGTTGTGGCTGCTGAGAATAAAGCTAGGCTTAGAGGCAGGAATCGATGTCATGCTCTACCAACCAGATCCACTTGGGAAGCAGCCTTGGACTCACGTGTTCCTTCGGCCAGATGTGCAACTTACCTAAGCCTTCCTTTTGCCATACACTCCACCGTGTCCCTTGTTCCCCCTGCCAGGTATTCCACCATCTCAGGTGTTTCCTGCCACACGTTTAGTCGTTTGTAGGCGTTTCAGTGGCAGGCCTTGCAGTCTTCCCAGCCCCTCCTCCCGCCCACCCCACAGGCCTCTGATCTTCCCTCCACTCACCAGGCCGTCTCCAGAGGCACTCCTGCTGTCCACACAGTGTCCTTAGGTCTTCCTTTTCCCCGACGTGCCATCCTCCCAGATGGCCCTTCAGCCGCACATTCCATATTCTCAGATGTCCTTCTGCCAAATGTGCAATCCTGAAGACGTTCCTGTCACTTTAGGTAGCTGGTCTGACACCAGCAGGGGTATGAGAGGTGGTCCCCCCACCACCATGAATGTCAGACAACCATCACGGGGTGACAGGCCGTGCTTGTTGAACGGTACCTATGGAAGATAAAACGCTTGTGGCCAGCCGGCGCCAAGGAAGGGCCGTCCTCCGATAGAAGCACCGGAAGGGTGATGTCAGAAGCTTCACAGTAAGATTGGAGGAGTCGGGCCCGTGGGCTCATGCAGGCCTAAGCCAGTGGGCTTGAGCAGCTCTGTCGCCTTCCTTTGAGCACACTCCACAGGTAGGGGAAGAACGCCTCCAGTGAGTACACCTCAAGTGTGACTCCAGCAACCATACTGTGCATGTGTGTGATGCCCACCCCCTGCCCACAGGCTGACAGGCCGTGGCACCAGTGAACAGCCCCACCCAAGGGAAGGACCAGGGGAGAAGCAATGATGCCACCCCGCCAGCCTGCCAACCTAGAAGATCCCCAAAGTCAAAGGTCAAACCCTGCATGCCATCCCTCAAGTTACCCGCTTCACCCTCTTCCAACTTCCGGCTCCATAGTGTTTGAGAAGCTTTCTCTTCTGCTTATGGCTTCCAGTTACGCCCCAGGGACAACTTCTCTGGGGGCCGTTGGGGCTGTCTGTACACCCGCCTGCATAGGGCCTCCGTTTTTGTGGCCCAATGAGGACCCCACCAACTTGCTCCTTTCCAGCCATTCCCCCTCTGCCAAGAGGGGAGATTCTTCCTTCTTCCTAGCCTGGGCGAGTTTTTACCCCCAGCCACGAGCGCTCCAGAGGTTACTACTACCTTAACATCAGGAAGGGATTATGCATGGCCCTCTCGAGTCCGAGGGTGTGCTCTTTCGGTGAGCACATTAAGGCCTTCCATGGGTATTCCTCTCTCGCTCCCTCCAGCTCTGATCTGTAGCCTGTTTCTCTAGTTGTTTCCACACCCTTCTCCAGATGCTTCCAGGCCTCCCAGGTCCCATTTGAAGGGAGGGATGTCCAGGCCCCTTGCGGCAGCCAGCTGAAACATAGGCTCCTCTGGTGTGAGAACCTGCAAAGTGGGAGTCCAACAGTGGAGATCATCATTTTGTTGCTAGAACACTCTAAGCCAGAGTCACTTCAAGGTCACAGAGACAAGGACTGAGGCTGAACCAAGGCTGCAGGTCCAAGAGACCCACAGCACAGAGATGCAGGTTAGTCGTCCCAGGATAACACAGGACCTAAGCTTAGAACAGAGATGAAAGCTAGGTGAGGGCTACACAGTAATGCTGCTTCATTGCAGGGGTGCGGGGATGAGTGGGGCACCCCCATCAAGCCCTGTTCACGCCAGCACCTCCTCTCCTCCCCACTGGGTGGTCGTGACAAGATGGGTCTGGGGTCAGCGGGGACATGGTAAGACCAGTACATCCCGGAGCCCAGAAGACGAACAGGGATGCCCCTATCAGGATCCCAGGAATCTCGACAGAGCCCAAGCACATTGGAGATGATCTGCATAAGTTGCCAGATTCTTGAAAGGGGACCCACGAAAGAATCACCATACGGTTTCAAAGGCTGTGAGGTCTACACGCTTCCAGAATTGATGCTTTCCTGGAGTCCAGTCAGGACTCTTTGCTCACGCATCATCTCTGCCTGCCTGCGTGCTGCGATGGCAGCCTTGAGCAGACACGATAGAGACCACAGGGCCTACAGGTGCCTCTCACCTGGCCCTTTACAGGAAAAGCTGCCCCATCCCTGCTTCATGCAATGACCAGAACACCCTGCTACTCACCTCTACTGCTGAAACACTTTCTGTGAATCCCTGCAGGACACTTGACTGGCTCCCTATCCGTGGCCAAAGGAATGTTAGGATTCAAATAAATAACAGTTGATCATTTTATTGAGTAGATTTACAGAATGTATGCAAATTAGTATTTATATGTATGGAATGCATATAAAGTATAAGATTAAGACTGTTACCAATTTTCAAAATGGCATCTTATGTTATCTTGTACTACTTTCTCATATCAGAAACTAAAAGCTTCAATTGCAATTCTGTCCCAATACTGCAATTTTAAACCTCTCATCTTGCTCAGGCAGGGAAAGTAAACATGAAATTTTTAAGGATGGATGGTTCTTGAGATTTAGTAGAATATGTCTTCTACATAATAGGTATTCCACTTATAGTTGATCAATAAATGGATTTATAAAAATGTATACATACCATTGTGATGTTCATTATTTTAAAAGACTGGTACAAATAAAGCAATATTTTTGCAATGTTATTAATCTATAATTGGCATATAGGAAATAAATCTACATGCAAACATATGTGTCTAATAAAATGTATATATAGGTCTGGTGCAGCGACTCATGCTTGAAATCCCAGGACATAGGGAGGCCAAGGTGGGTGAATTGCTTGAGGCCAGGAGGTCAAGACCAGTCTGACCAATATGGCAACATTACATCTCCACTAAAAATACAAAATTTTCAGCGGGTGTCCTAATGTATGCATGTAAACCCGACTACTTTGGAGGCTGAGCCATGAGAATTGCTTGAACTCGGGACACAGGGGTGGCAGTGAGCCAAGAACACGTGACTGCCTTCAGCCTGGATAAAACAGTGATGCTTTGTCTTGAACAAAAAAAGGAAAAAAAAGTACATAAATCAACAAACACAGATGAAAATATTCTCTTCACTTTTGAAGATGCTAAAAATTCACAGAATACACTAATCCACAAATTTACTACTTCCCTTATATGGATTCTTAATACAATGATATTTTAAGCATGGCTGAGAAAAACAAATTGCATGTATCTCTCATTGT
Source organism: Aotus nancymaae (assembly GCF_030222135.1). Classification (NCBI taxonomy): domain Eukaryota; kingdom Metazoa; phylum Chordata; class Mammalia; order Primates; family Aotidae; genus Aotus; species Aotus nancymaae. The sequence goes on along the minus strand of NW_026988450.1, from coordinate 8,927,460 downwards.
TGCCTAAATATATTTTAGTATAATGGAATTGATCGGTAAAGGGCATCAACATTTTTTCAATGTGGTACTTACCACATTGTCAATTTAAAAAGTAATCAGTAACAAACTTTAAGCAGCAGTGTAAATATCACTGCTCTTCATCCTTACAAACTTTGTAGATAGGAAAGAGTATTTCATTCCGCTTTTAAATTAAAATCCTTCTCTTATCAGAAACACTAATTTTTCATATGCGCATAAATCACTTCCAAATCTCAAGAAACTACTTTGCCCAATTTTAGAGTTTTTCACATGTTGACTTGAAAGAATTCCCTGTAAAATGAACATCCATTTCTAATATATATACATATATACACACAGTATTTTACAACTATGATGTCTTTTGTCATGTACAGTTTAGTTTTAATTTTGCTAAATTAAACCTTTGGAATGCTTGCTTAATGGTCTTAGGAAGGTCGTTGTTAACACAAAAATCTACCTGTATGAAGAGGTATTGTTTCCTTCTGGCAGTTTTTCTAATTTTGTATATTTAATGTAGATTCCATGTGGAACTTGTTTTGTTGGCATAAAAATCTAGCTAGTTTTGTCCACAAAGCAGGCATTTCATTTATAAATGTAATTCATCTTTTCCTATTAGCATAAAGTGTCACCATGTTGTAAATTCTTACATATACTTGGGTGTTTCTGGATTCTATATTCTCTTGAATTCACTTACCCGTCTTTTCAGCTGTTAGCAAATTATCTGAAAATTAATAGCATATTTTCAGATCTAGAAAGTCAAGACTTTCTAACCCCATTACAATAATGTTCTTAATGCTATCACAATATCAAAAGGCAGCATGCGTATTTCAAATAATGTTAACTTTGATTTATGTAAAATTGATAAAGAGCTCACACCTTCAGAAAAATGAGTTGTCTTATCCAAGAACATAAACCATCTTCCCACTTCAAAGCTTACTTCTAAGGTCCCTCAGCAAAGAACATATTTACATAGGCATTCATTGATATAAAATACTAGATTTTAGTCAAAATATTCTTAGCCCAGAAGGCATTATGGAAATTATTTCTTTCTATAATGTATCTAACATTATCTTTTAAAATCTGTATATTAAAAATAAAACTGTATAAAGTTAATTTTGCTAATTAAATCACTTTAAAATTCTAAGTGCTCTGTAAGAGGAACTGTAAGTGAATCCAAAACCAGCTAAAGTGTTGGGGTTTTTTTTGCTGCTCATTAAGATGGCCTGGGCCCTCCACCTCCAAGGTGTCTATGTCACTGGTGCTGAGGAGTCTGCCAAGGAAGCCCTGGGGATCAGGACAGCCCACCCTGCACATCCCATTCTTTCCACTCCTCCGTTTGCCCCATTCCCCAACTCTGAAGGGGGTGCTTCTCCCCACCCGCTCACCTTCTCCCGCATCCCCCAGCTCTCAGTCCCCATTTCCCAATACCTGTTCCTTGTAGGTTTCAGACAGGTCCTTTCTCTTGAGCTGGAGGCTCCGCTGCAGCTTCCACTCATTCCCCTAGACACAGCTTTTATGGATCCTCCCGATATTCTCCTCTGGGGTCTGGAACCAGAGGTCAGTGAAGATACGGTTACTTTAGGAGTGCAGGGGTACCTGGCCCTTCTGGCTTTCCACAGCCACGATCTTTATGGCACACTACCAGCTTCAGTGACATCACAACTCACCCTCGCCCTTCCCTCTGCCAAGTCCCACTCAGTACAGCACCAGAAAGGAAGGCGCACTGGCCCAGACCTCAGACAGGCACACTCCAACCTCTTCAACAATCTCCAACCTCTGAGGAGACTCAGGACAGAGCTGCTAGGCACCAGCGCGCATGCGCACCTCAACCAGTGCCTGCCCGCTGCTGTTGGCGGAGGCGAGAATCTGCACCTGGCGAAAAACCGCCCCTGAGCCGCTTTCTAGAGGGACACGTGTGCAGGGCCCTGTGGGCTGGTGAGCCTCCACCAGAGAGGATCACTGGGTCTGGCCTGCTCCAGGGCCGACCTGACTTCACCACTCCCTTCCGCTGCTCCTCCTCAACCAGCGCCAAAAGCCAGGGGCCCTGGCGCTGGGGACTGTGCAGCCACTGGGATGAGGCTGAGCACCGGTTCCTGCCCTCCTGCAGCTGATGGCTGACCTCCTGAATGAGGTATCCAGCAGCATCTGGCCAGGGGTCCATGCTTCTCGTGGTGGGCAGGGTCGGGGGTTGCCACAGCTGCTGATGCACGCCACATGCCACCAAGTGTCTAAAGGTATCACTGTTCCCCAAAAGATCAAATAAACTGACATTTAGGGTCAACGTGGAATTACTAAGGGTAGTTTTAATAGAGACATAAAATCCTAAGCAAGGCGGCTTAATCTCATAAAATCAATCACTAAGTCCACCCTGTGTAAGTTAGAGTTTGAATTCAATCTTTTTTCATGTTCTAGTCTGCTGTTCAATTTTATCCTCAATAAAGCAACTTCTGAGGAAAATATCACAAACTTCCGACCCCTCTTTTGTTAACAGTAATCATGTGTTGCAGAAATCACACTCTTAAAGTTCTCAACTGTGCATTTCAAAGAATAAGAGCCCCATCTCCTTTGAGTTTCTGGAAATACTGTGGCACACAACAAATATTTGTTCAAATTGGTGGGCCACATGATGGTATGTTTAAAATCACTTTAAAATTACAGCTCTTACAATATAATTCCATACACAACTTGGTGACACGTTAGATTTATGCAATTTTACTGCATATACTTCCATCTTTTACATGTTTTCTTTGGGTCATTTGCCTTGTTAAAAATTATTTGCCAAGTTATAAGGAAAGAATTTCAGCTTAACTTCTCAAGGTTAATAGGAGTCCACTCTTCCCATTTTAACATCCCCTATGTCTCCTGTTCATATCTGAATACTGGCAGTTTTCTCATGCTGTGTTCCAAAAATATGAGATCTTTTTTTGGAACTCAAAAAAAATGTTTCCCATTAAAAAGTTAGAAAACAAAAAAACAAAATACACGAAGGTCACCCGTGTTCCCACACTCATTCACAAAATCTTGTTTAGCACACTCCATTATCAGAACACAGCCACACTGTGCTATGTTCTCTAGAAAAAAAAATGTCTTATTCCAACTGAATATGCCTGAAACACATTTCTCTTCCCTCTCCTCTTCCACACCCTAGGTGGAAAGGCTCCCCACATTCAGCCCTTCCCTCATTTTCAGCCCTGTGCTTCTTTTCTAGGAACAGAGAGTAAAGTATAGTCCGGCAAGAGATAGTCCAGCTATAAGAATCAGAGAGGAGACATTGCTCCAGGGGCACAGAAAAGAGACAAGAGAATCTATAGTGCTACAGTGGCTGTTCACAAGACCCCCCTGTCATGGGGCAGGCCCTGAGGTGCACCCAGCATTCTAAGAGAGGCAGAGGCTATAGCTCAGAAGCAGGACCTCTAGGAAGTTCATTGGACAGGGTGTGTTCTCATGCAGAAGTCATCACTCATTCATTCACCAGTAAACACTGAGAACTCTCAGTCTCTTACTAATAACTATATTCAGAAAATAAAACAGGCACATAGAATTTGCAATGAGGGCAGAACACATTACTCAAGTAACTCAAACATTTATCATTAAAAACTGAGATAAATTCGCAGAAGGAAAGGAAAACAATTCCATGAGAGGATGTGTAAATCGTCTGTCCTAGATTGAGAGATCTAGGCAAGATTTGCTACGGATGTAGTATTTCAGGTGAAATCTGAAATATCAGGAAGAGAGACGGGATGGGAGATGAAAGGAGAACACTCTAGGCAGGGGGAACAGGGTGAAAAACACCTCTGGGAAAAAAGAGAAAATATTTTCCAGGGAGGAAGAAAGCGCAGTCATGGTGAACAGGGCAAAGCAAAAGGTGGTAGAGGGTAAACAAAAACAGACTGTATTAGAAACTCATCCTTTATAAGTATTCACTGAGAAGCTACCATATGCCAAGCATTCTGTGAGGCCCTTGGGATGGAGCAGTATATAAGACAGGCAGGACCATCCTCCCACAGCACTCACAGTGCACAGGAAGGACAGATTAAAAAGCAGCCAAGCAAGATAATGTCAAACAATGATGTGTGCATGTGACTGCCACCAGTGAGCTGAATTTCTATGTGAGCAAAGTCCATGCACACAGATTATACCTACCCATGCAGTCTTATTTAAATGTTGCTGGTTGACACACATCAAGATGCATGTAGGAATTGTTCCCAAAGCTGGACCATACATTTTTTATAGGCGAGGCACATGTGTGTCCATTTTTAAGATGTATATACTAAATAAATGCCAGATAAAAGAAGAATTTAGCCCTGTCTATGTCTATATTCCTTAGAACATGAAATGCATTTGATGTATTTGTTTCTCATTTGACAAGACAGGGGAACTGTCACCTGTAAAGAAATGGGAGAAGAAAGGAGAACACTCTAGGCAGAGGGAACAGGGTGAAAAACACAATCTACTTCAGCCAATGGAGAAGGAAGGGCTGGGAAAGCATGCCTTGAGATGCATCACCCATCCCCACCAGGCAACATGCTTGCATGTTCTTTCACACACACACACACACACACACACACACACACACACACACACACTGCCCCATCTAGTGAGGCTACTTATTAAGCTGCTAGTGCTTCCACACCATGCTCTTTCATGCCTCCATACCATTGCCTATGCTGTCCACCCCACAGTAAAATCCTCCCATGCTACCTCTGTAGTCCCTTGGGGTCCTTGTATCTAATCCATGCACCACATCCTGCAGGAAGCTGTTGCCTGAGTTGCCTGCTCCTAGCTGGGTTAGTTATTCTTATGAACTCTCTCCTACCACAGCTCTTACCACACAGTATTAAATTGTGTGTTCACATGCCTCCCACCATCCTGAACTCCATGGAGGGGAAGCTGCAGCACAGTGCCTACAACATAAGTGAGGGGTGCAAAGTGAGTCTAACAAATAAGATGAATAAATGAATGAACCAATAAAGATTCATTTATTCAATTGTGAAATGGCCTGATTTTGAAATTCACAGCCTTTACTGGAATTCTGTCTACCACAAAATAGTGAATGTGGGGATCACTCCAGCGTAAATACCCCTAAGTGTCTCTGCCATAATGGAGTTTGAGCCCAGACACGTTTCTCCCCCTTGGAGGCAGTTAAGCTAAGGAAAAGAAGGAGCTGAAGGAGGTTTGTTTTGCAGAAGTTTATTTCTGGTTCACTGACCTAACACTATGGCTGGGTGAAGGCTGTGTGGTTTTACTAGACATTGTATCACTTTGTTTACCAAAAGCCTGTGACTATTCACATGCCATTTGAAATTGTTGTCCTCAAGATTTATCGCTTGCTTTGACTGTTGTAAAATGTTATCTTATTCCTGTAAGTAGAAACGGTCATCTGTTTGTTTTATGATTTTTTGGATCAATCTTTATGTACTAGTTTTATCTTGATCCCCAGGCTTGCAATGTTCCGTTCCCCTTTGTTGTAATGATTTGACGTCAGCCACTGCGGGCTGAAAAGTATATAATGAGACCCTGTGCACGAAATAAACTGCTGACTGGGGCATTGCCTCATCAGTCCTCCAGACCCCAGCTATCTGTCATTCTTTTCTTCCGTGCACTCTCTCTTCCAGGTATTGGGACCCTCTTGCAGGTCAAGAGACCCCAGCAGATGTGCCATTCATGCCAGACCACAACATCTGGCACCCAATGTGGGGCCTGGACATGAGAGATAAAGTGACGCTCAAAGGTATTTGGAGTAAGACTGCAGCAGTAAGTTTTGGTCAATTTATAATCTTGTATATAGAAGTTTTGATTTTAAATCAAGTGTTCAATCTGGAGTAAAACATGGGGAATTTAGAGTCTAAGGAAAATAACATGTTTATTCAGCTTTTACAGTCTATAATTAAGTCTCATGGTCATAATGTAAAATTTAAAACTGTGGAGGAATTTGTGTACACTGTTTATGAAATCTGTCCCTGGGTCCCTGAAGGTGGAATTTTGGCCTGAGTTTCTTCCTGTACCTCTGGAACAGGAGGAGATTGTGGAAATACATAATTGACTTTACTTAATCAATTTTTTCTTTACAAGAACCTTCCTCAGACGGCTGTGTTAACTACTGTTTGGAGTAAGCTTAAGGGCTGTGTATGTCCATCCCCCTCCCCTTCAGTGCCGGCTTTTCCAGTTTCTCCACTGCCGCTTTTTGCCTCCTACTTATCAAGTGCAGGCAAGTATTCCCTCTATAAATCATGGGCTTCCTCCCATTCCTCCGGAGCAGGAGGAGATCATAGGAAAAAAATGTATATGAGAGAATGAGTAATTGTGGTTCTCATATAAGTTACTCCAAACATGAGAAACCATTGGAGGAGGTGGTAGTGCAAGCAGAGGCTCCCTCTGAAGCTTCTCCTGCCTGGCAGCCCAGCCCTGTGATGCTTATGCTGCCCCCAGATTTTTTGAAATAGTTTCAGGATTTACTTTTGCTTTGCTCCCATGCAGCTTCTAGTCAACAGTGCTCTCCTGTAGTACAGAGAAATAAAATAGGCATGGAATATTATCCTACTGGAAGTGTGCCTATAACTTAACAAGATCTAATAAGAAATGAGTTGCTGATGTAAATAGTATGTTCCTTCCCCTTTTAACCTGTAGATTTTGTTCCCCAAACCTGGTCACACAACATCCTGCACCTTAGTGTCCCATGTAAGGGACTCTGCAAGCTTGTTGTTCAGCACCACAGTGTTACCTCTTGGCAAACTGTAAACCTGTAGCCTCATCAGGAGCATTATTCTTTTGGTTATTTTAATTATATACAAATAATTTTTCTCCTTTTAGAAAATTTAACTGGAGCCCTGCTCCCTTATGATTGGGGCCGCCTCACAAAAGCTTGTCTCTCATGTGGGGATTATCTCGTTTGGAAAGCTGATTATGATGATCGTGCTTTTGATCAGGCACAAAGTATGAATGTGGATGAGGCTTTTAGTTCCCTGGCCCGGGACATCTTGCTCAAGTCAGGAGGCCGGAAATCAACAAGCCTCCCGGTACTGACCTAAAAACTTGCAACAAAAAGAACACCAACAAGTGCTCCCTGGGCTGAGAACCCTTTCTCGCCTCCCCACCTCAGAAGCTGAACCTGAAAAACAGAACAGAGGCAGAAAGACAGGAAAGGATTGAGAAAGTGAAAGAAGGTAAAGAGGTAGGAAGACAGGAAAGGATTGAGGAAGTGAAAGAAGGTAAAGAGGTAGGAAGACAGGAAAGGATTGAGGAAGTGAAAGAAGGTAAAGAGGTAGGAAGACAGGAAAGATTGAGGAAATGAAAGAAGGTAAAGAGGCAGAAAGACAGGAAAGAATTGAGAAAGTGAAAGAAGGTGAAGAGGCAGGTTGACAGAAAGAAAAGCGTAAGTTTGAAAAAGGTGTGTGGTAAAGGATTTTGTTGGGAATTGACAGAAAGAAAAACGTAAGTTTATAAAAGGTGTGTGGCATGGCTGTGGTAAAGAATTTTGTTGGGAATTGACAGAGAGAAAACCGTAAGTTTGTAGAAGTTATGTGGCATGTACGAACACTGTGGACTGTGAAAGGTTAGTTTTCCCCCCCACAGGTGGTTTTCAAATTTAAGACGAAATTTTGGTAGGAGAGGCTGTTTTTCCCTTGATTGTCAAAATATTTATCAAGTAAACTTTTGTAACAAACTCCCTTTTCCCAGTTCCTTTTCATTATGGAGTTAACCCTCAAGGACTACAGAGTGGCCATATATATCAAATGAATGTCACTCATTTTACACCTTTTGGTAAATTTCAATATATACAACTATTGATACTTTTTCTCATTTTTTAGTGGCTTCTGCTCATACAGGTAAAGCTGTTAAAAATGTTATAGCCCATTGCTTATTGGTCTTTTCTATTCTAGGCCCCCCTAAAGTTCTTAAAACAGATAATACTCCTGCTTACACCAGCAAAGGATTTAATCATTTTTGCTCTCAATTTCATATCCAGCACTCATACAATTTTAAAATTAACTTTACAAAAGATAAAAAAGGGGCAGTCAGCAGCTAATCTGCATAAGACTCCTCACACTTGGCTCAGACATGCTCTTTATGTTTTAAAATTTTTGACTTTTGATGCAGAAGGACGTTCTGCTGCTGAGCGTTTTTTGGCACCCTAGTCCCAGAAAACAAGCTGAGGTGCTGTAGAAGAATGTCTTAACAAGTGAAATAGACCTGATCCCGTCCTAATAGGGGGATGAGGACATGTTTGTGTTTTCCCTAGATCTGCTGAAAGCCCGTTGTGGGTACCCAAGTGGTTGATCCCGAGCTTCAAACACCACCACCTCCACACCTTCAATGCCGCCAAAAAAAGTGTCACCAGACACAGAACACTCAGTGCCTTCCTGTTCCTACAATGAGCCAAATAAAACATCTTTGACCTGAAACTACCCAACTTATAGACTCACAGGGTACCCCAAAAACTCTGGCTGTAATGTTCATTGCCATGTTAGCTATTTTGACCTACAAATCATTTATAAACAGGCTTGTGTAGCCTCCTCTTATATTATTCTATTTGGAAATATATCTATAAATGACAAAAGTGGACATTATTTTATAACTTGTCCCAATTGTGTTCTTAATAATTGTATTAATTATAATTGTACATCAACCTCACGCCAAAACCTTCCGCGAGATTATACTGTCCTAAACCCACGGTTTTCACCTACCATCTTTTTCCACCATTCTGGCCGTGGCTAGTTGTGTTCTTCTGCTTATCATTCTCCTGCATTTCTCTTTTGCCTTGTGTTCTCCTCCCTCCAGCATTTGCAGCTCAAAATGTTTGAGCTAAAAACTGAAATGGGGGAAATATGGGGATCACTCGAGCGTAAAGACCCCTAAGTGTCTCTGCCATAATGGAGTTTGAGCCCAGACACGTTTCTCCCCCTTGGAGGCAGTCAAGCTAAGGAAAAGAAGGAGCTGAAGGAGGTTTGTTTTGCAGAAGTTTATTTCTGGTTCACTGACCTAACACTATGGCTGGGTGAAGGCTGTGTGGTTTTACTAGACATTGTATCACTTTGTTTACCAAAAGCCTGTGACTATTCACATGCCATTTGAAATTGTTGTCCTCAAGATTTATCGCTTGCTTTGACTGTTGTAAAATGTTATCTTATTCCTGTAAGTAGAAACGGTCATCTGTTTTATGATTTTTTGGATCAATCTTTATGTACTAGTTTTATCTTGATCCCCAGGCTTGCAATGTTCCGTTCCCCTTTGTTGTAATGATTTGACGTCAGCCACTGCGGGCTGAAAAGTATATAATGAGACCCTGTGCACGAAATAAACTGCTGACTGGGGCATTGCCTCATCAGTCCTCCAGACCCCAGCTATCTGTCATTCTTTTCTTCCGTGCACTCTCTCTTCCAGGTATTGGGACCCTCTTGCAGGTCAAGAGACCCCGGCAGACGTGCCGTTCATGCCAGACCGCAACATCTGGCGCCCAACGAAGGGACGATGCCAACAAGTGAAGAGATCTACTAAACTGAGGCTAATATTCATGCATCTCAGGGATTTAAACTCAATTCTGTCACTTCCCACTCTGACACAGTCTACTTGTCCCACACACCCACAACCTGTGCCTGAGAAAGACACTCCACAGCTAAACTCGATGGAGGCCCAAAGTCCCAGCAATGTGACCCTCAACTAAATCCTGCTGCTCACTCCTCCTGGCCTGCATTCAGATATCCTATGAGTGCTAAGGCCACAGAAAATAGAAGGACAGAGTCAGATGGCATCAACCACAGAGGGGAGCACAGGTGAAAAATGTCTTGTAAAAGAGGGATGAAGGGAGGCTCTAGGACAAGGAGATCAGGGCTGGAACCTCAGGATGTATGCTGAAGCAATCAAGCTTATGCCAGGCTGCAGTGACAGACATACAGGCCAAAGACGCTCTCAGACCCTCTGCACCACACAGGTCCTAGGAAAAAGGCTCTGGTGGCTGCTTTTCAGAGGACACAATACCCTGGGGAATTCTGAGGCCATAAAAGACACATGGCTAATCATTTCCCGTGAGTAATCTTAAAACACATACATACACACAATAAACTTTGGTATCAGTTCTTAAACATAGCATGATGTCAAAATCAAAAGAAACTCACTTGTACTTCCTCATCATACCTCTCAAGAAAGATTCTCTTGTGTCTACTGATATCTTTAATTCCTTTAACAGCAATAGTTTTTCATTTTACAAAAAGATATAAAGGACAAACCACCTGTGACAGATAGTGAAAATAAATTTCAGCCAAATGAAATCAGATTACTTAAAACAGCATGCTCACAGTAGAACAGATACAAGTTCAAATCCAGATCCACTGTTTCCTAGCTACATCAGCAGATCCCAGCCTTTTTGGTATCAATGACCAGTTTCATGGAAGACAATTTTTCTTCCATACTGGCGGGGTAAGGTTTTGGGGTGATTCAAGCACGTTACATTTACTGTGCACTTTACTTGTTTATTATTACATTGTAACATATAATGAAATTACATGACTCCCCATAATGTAGAATCAGTGGGAGGCATCAGCTTGTTTCCCTGCAACTAGACTGTCCCATTTGGGGGTGATGGGAAATAGTGACAGATCATCAGTCATTAGTGTAAGGTTGGCTGCCTCATGGGGCGTTCGGACACGCCCCCTCCCCTCGCGGGGCATTCGGACACGCCCCCTCCCCTCGCGGGGCGTTCGGACACGCCCTCTCCCCTCGCGGGGCGTTAGGACATGCCCCCTCCCCTCGCGGGGCGTTCGGACACGCCGCCTCCCTCGTGGGGCGTTCGGACACGCCCCTTCCCCTCGCGGGGCGTTCGGACACGCCTCCTCCCCTCGCGGGGAGTTCGGACATGCCTCCCTCCCTTGCCGGGAGCTCAGACACGCCTCCTCCTCCCCCCCCACCGCCGGGAGCCCGGGAAAAAAAGCCCCATCAGGACATACCTGATACCATTTTGTCCCACCCAGGCTCCACTCCCTGTCTACTATTTTGCCCTATCTGGGCCCCACTCCCCACCATCCGGGTCCCACTCCCCTCCATTTTGTTTCATCCGGGTCCCACTCCCCTCCATTTTGTCCCACTCACCTTGGCCACAGCCAATCGGACGCCTCCACTCCCTATAAAACCCCGTGCCTGAGAGGAGTCTGCGCGACTTCTCCGGCCCTTCCTGTCCGGGCCGCAGAACCTCGTCCGGGAGCCTGAATAAAACCCCTTGCATTGGATTATTTTCGTGCTGGCCTCAGTTTCTTCATTTTGTCCTCGGCGAGAACAGACCTTACAGATGGTGCGTTGGCCGGGAAGGAGTTGTAAGACCCCTCCCCGGGGAAACTGACTCCTCCACGCAGAGCCGGACCGGGAAGCTGCTGTTTGTTTCACCACAAGGTAAGACTTCTGTTACCCACTACCCCACCTGCTGCTTTCAGGGAGTCCCTGTCAGGAAACCGCTGCGCAGCGTCAAGGATTCCCATCGCCGCGGTGTCCGTGACCCCCCGGCTTCCCTGCTGCGGGGTCCGTGACCCCCAGCTTCCCTCCCCACGGGTCCATGACCCCGGCAGGCCTCCCGCCGTGAGTCCGTGGCTCCGGCTTCCCTCCCTTCCTTCCCCACGGGTCCGTGACCCCAGGAGGCCTCCCGCCGCGAGTCCGTGAGGACTCCGGCTTCCTTCCCCACGAGTCCATGACTCCAGTTTAGGACCTCAGTGTAAGAGGAGACGTCCCTACACTCTTGTTCTCTCCCCGTGAGGGGTATATTTAGGGTCAGGAATTTGAGGGAGACGTCCCCACTTTCCTGAACCCTCACCAGCAACCGAAGTGTGGGTACTCAGAAGCCCTGTTTAAGCAGCCCTGCCTCATGGCAGAGCCAAACCCCCGGCTCATACCAAATTTGTTGTTGTAAATTAGCTCATTTGGCATAAAAGGCTCCCGTTTTCTAAAAATCTGTATTTTCGGCTTTTTTCTTTCTCTCTCTTAGCTTTCTCTCTTTCTCTCTTTCAAAATGGTGGCTGCACTGCGCCCTTAAGATGGCGGCTGCTTCTCGCACTTAGCTTTCTCTTCCACCTAAGACGGCGGCAGCTTTCTATTAACTCTTTCTCCTACTTTCTAGTAATTCCACTTTCTCCTGCTTTCTATTAATTCTGCTTTCTATTAACTCTACTTTCTCCCGCTTTCTATTAATTCCTTCTATTAACTCTGCTTTTTCCCGCTTTCTATTAATTCTACTTTCTCCTGCTTTCTACTTTTAACTCTACCATCTCCTGCTTTCTACTTTAACTCTATTTTTCTCCTTTTTCTTCCTAATTCCGGAGTGAGTGAGTGAGTGAGTGAATGTATGTGTAGTTCCGCGGCCTAACAGCTACGGGGCTTGTGTGGGCCTCGACCCGCGGTTCCACAGGGACGTGACCAGGAAAGCATCAGACTGGTCTCCCATCTGGGGGACACCCACCCTTTCCTTGTCAGTCTTGTATGTAATACTGTCTTTATTATAGCCATGTGGCACATAGCCCTGGCCATGTCTTTTCTTGGCTTCTGTCTAATTATGATTATTATAAACGTGCAGGCTTTCTGGTATCTTCATTCCCAACCCACCAAATGCATGGCAATCTGCCGGCTCAGGATTGGCAAATCGATTTCACCCATATGCCCACTCACAAAAAACTTCGCTACCTCCTAACCTTTGTAGATACCTTTTCAGGTTGGATTGAAGCCTTCCCTACCTCTCATGAAACAGCAGATACGGTAGCATCCATTCTTATTCAAGAGATCATCCCCCGCTTTGGCCTACCTGCCACCATCCAGTCAGACAACGGTCCAGCATTCATAGCCCAGGTAGTCCAGCTGGTCGTCAAGTCTCTCAACATCTCCTGGAAACTACACATCCCCTACCACCCTCAGTCATCGGGTAAGGTCGAACGGGCCCACGGCATTCTCAAAGACCATTTGGCCAAACTGACCATTGAGGTAAAACTTTCTTGGCCTACTCTCCTACCTCTTGCTCTAGCCCGGATCTGAGCCACCCCACGGGAACCAACGGGCTTTAGTCCCTTTGAGTTGCTGTATGGCCGACCCTTCCTGGTCTCTCATAACTTCCCGGTGCAACCACCTCCCCTAGCCACTTACCTTCCCTATCTGTCTCTCCTCCGCCACTTACTCAGGGAGCATGCAGATCGTGCTCTCCCCGTTGTTCCAGGGCCTGGAAACACGCACCCGGCAGCACCCCTTCAGCCAGGTGACAGTGTTCTCCTCCGGGAGCTCCAGCCAGGATCTCTGCAGCCCAGGTGGTCAGGACCCCACATCGTTATCCTGACCACCCCCATGGCTGCCAAGCTCCTGGGTCACACCCCATGGTATCATGTGTCCCACCTTAAACCAGCACCGCAAAATGACCAGTGGAAATCCAAATCCCTGGGCCCCACTCGCCTTCGCCTCACCCGCTGCCCCTGCCCGTCAAACTCCTGATCCTTCAAATTCTCCTTGTAACATTTCTTCTAATATCTCCCCTTAAAGCCAGCCCCTACTATGCCTCGCGATTCTACTTGCAGGAATCCTGGAAACAAGGCCCCACCACTAGAACCCAATACAGCGCTACCAGCTTGTATGCGAGAAGTTGGACGTGTCTGACTCTTCAGTCGAGGTGCCAGCCGACTGACCTGTCCCCCTTACTTCGCCCCTATTCAGCAGGAAGTAGTCAGAAAGAGCGGCGCCCTCTATCTATCATCAAAAGGTCGGAATGTAAGGTTGGCTGCCTCGTGGGGCATTCGGACACGCCCCTTCCCCTCGCGGGGCGTTCGGACACGCCTCCTCCCCTCGCGGGGAGTTCGGACATGCCTCCCTCCCTTGCCGGGAGCTCAGACACGCCTCCTCCTCCCCCCCCACCGCCGGGAGCCCGGGAAAAAAAGCCCCATCAGGACATACCTGATACCATTTTGTCCCACCCAGGCTCCACTCCCTGTCTACTATTTTGCCCTATCTGGGCCCCACTCCCCACCATCCGGGTCCCACTCCCCTCCATTTTGTTTCATCCGGGTCCCACTCCCCTCCATTTTGTCCCACTCACCTTGGCCACAGCCAATCGGACGCCTCCACTCCCTATAAAACCCCGTGCCTGAGAGGAGTCTGCGCGACTTCTCCGGCCCTTCCTGTCCGGGCCGCAGAACCTCGTCCAGGAGCCTGAATAAAACCCCTTGCATTGGATTATTTTCGTGCTGGCCTCAGTTTCTTCATTTCGTCCTCGGCGAGAACAGACCTTACAATTAGATTCTCATGAGAAGCACACAGCTAGATACCTTGTGTGCACCACATGCATGTTCACAACAGGGTTCACACTCCTATGAGAATCAAATGCCATTGCTGATCTGACAGGAGGCAGAGCTCAGGCTGTAATGCAAAGGATGGGGAGCGGCTCCATCTCCTCTATCGCCCCCTCACCTCCTGCTGTGCAGCCAGGTGGTTAAAAGGCCAGGGACCAAGATCCCTAAGCTACATGGCCTCAAAATGCATAATAACTCAGTCTCCACTTGTTTACTTATACAGTGAGGTGACACCACCTCTCCAGCAAAAAAGTCATCAGCAGGACACACAATCATCTCCCTCTCCCCTTCCACATGTTTTGATGGGGGATAAAAAACAAGGCATTGGGTATCAAAAGAGAAAGAATGGATGAACTAAGGCATAAAATCCAGAGAAAAGGGAAAAAGTCAATACCGAAATGATTGAGCTTTTCTATTTTCTTGAGCTCTTTATGGATTTAAAGGAATGGTGGCTCAGCTGCTCCCTCTGTGGCTTGTCAGGAATGATCACCAGAAGGGAATGTAGAAGCCACCAGCAAAATCTCCTACAGCATCCAAAACAAAATGTCCCCTCAGCATCTATTTACAAATCTCCAATGACAAAAGGAATATTCCACAGATAATACTGTTAAATAGTCTACCGTAACTGAGGTCATCCTTCCTTAGGCCATATTGTACCTTTTCATATTTCGTTGGGCAGCAGTCCATCTTAGAGTACTGAAGAACAAGGGTATCTACTTCCTTCCAACATCTGAAGAGTGATCATGTCTCCCCCTCAACATCTACATCTCCTTTCAAGGGCACCCTCTTTTGAAGGTCATTGTTCCTTTTGATCCTTCATTCTTCTCAGAAAGATGTAGATGCATATAAACATTTATACATTTGCTTAAATGAGCAAATAGACAAAATCCTTAAAGCAACATTCAAGCTGTGCCTCAATTTTTAGTATTGATTTTCCTCATTACATCTCCCCTTATAATGTTTTATTCTTCAGCATGAAGGTAGACTTACATGCCATAGAACTCACCTAATTTAAGTGTACAACTCAATGTGTTTTAGTGAATGTACACTGCAGTCCAGGCTTAGAATCCTCCCATCACCCCAAAAGTTCCTTCATCCCATCCGCAGTTAGCCTTCTCTCCCATCCCTAGCCCCTGGGCAGCCACTGACTAACTTGCTGTCACTAGTTTTGCCATTTGCCGAAATTTCATATAAATGGGATCATATAAACTAGTCTTTTGTGTCTAGCTTCTTTCACTCAGCATGTGGATTTGTGCAGTTATCCATGTTGTGGCATGTGACACATTCCTTGTCATTGTTCAATAGTATTCCACTGTGTGGCTGTACCACAGTTTACTCACAGCTGACAAACAGTTGGGTTGTTTCCAATTTGGGCTATTATGAACAATTCTGCCAGAAGCATTCACAAACAAGTATCCTTGAGGATATGCTTCCATTTATTTTGGAATAGAATACTAGGTTTGATGGTAAGTATAACTTTTTAAGAAACTACAAACTCGATCCCTCAGTGGCTGCCCCATTTGGTATTCTCATCAGCAACATGTGAGGGTTCCACTTTCCCACAGCATCCCCCACACGTGGTACTGCTGCTCTTTGTGGGTGTCAAGTGGTATCTCACTGTAGTTTCTATTTGCATTTTGCTAATCACTAATGGTGTTGAGTACATCTTTTCATATGCTTACTTTGCATTTATATATCCTTTTTGAAAAAAAGTCTATTCAAGTCTTTTGCCCCTTTGTTTATTGGGTTGCTTATTTAGTTCTTTAAATATCCTGGGTGGAATCCTTTATCAGATATACATTTTCCAAGTATGTTATCATAGTCTGTGGCTTGTTTTTTCATTTCATTAATGGTGTCTTCTTCAGAAGAGTGAATTTTGTTATTTGAATGAAGTACAAACTACTAATTTTCCTTTAATAATTGTCATATCATGAACAAAATAATGTCTTATCTTTTAATGTCATATCTTTGCTATTCCAATGACAAAAATATTTACTCCTGTTTTTACCAACAGGTTGTACAGTTTTTTTCATTTGTAGGTCTCTGGTTTATGTTGAGTTAATTTTTGTGTATGTTCTGAGGTGGAGCTCAAGATTTATTATTTATTTGTTTGCATGTATGTATACAATTGTTATCACATCATCTGTTGAAAAGATAATCCTTTCCCCAGTGACTTGCCTTACCACATCTGTCAACAATTTTTGACCATATTTTACTCAACTAATGTACAAGTCTATCTCTACAATATTAGAACAATGTCTTGATGACTGTAGCTTTATGGTAAGTTTTGTAATGAGGTAGTGTAAACCCAACTTTTTTCCTCTTTTTGAACTATCCTAGATCCTTTGTATTTCCATTTAAATTTTAGGAGCAGCTTGTTCACTTCTACAGAAAAAAAAAAAAAAAAGAAAAAAAAAGAAATCCTGATGGAATCTTGCCAGGGACTACATTGAACCTGTTGCTCAAATGTGGAAGAACTTCCATCTTAATAAGATTGAGTCCCTTAATAAGATTGAGGCATAAAAGGTGTATGCCTCTGTTTATTAATAGAATCTTAATTATTCCCAGCAATGCTTTTTACATCCAGTGTAGCTCTTGAACTTCTTGTTAAAATTTATTCCTAAGCATATTGTTTTTTTAAATGCTACTGTGAATGAATTTTTAAAAATTTTAGACTATTCATTTCTTTTATATGGAAACAACACTGATTTTTGCATATCAATCTTACATCCTGTGATTTAACTATTTCTTTCATATTGTTTTGAATAAATCTATCTCACTTGAGTGTTAAAAATCATGCCCTGCATTATTTTACTTCTTTTTTACACAAATACTATACCAACAGGAAGGCAAACATTTCAACCACTTTTTTAGAAATCGCCTGCTTTGGAACAATAATCCATAATAGGTCATTAATAAACTTCATATATTTCATTATTTATGTTAAAGCAGGTTTAAAATTTCCACTTAGAAAACTTAAACTTACATTTTTAAAGATGGTAGGAAAAGTGACCATCTGTCTCCTGCTCTTTTTTAAAATCCCTATGGCAGGAGTCTTCTTAGAACACAGTTTGGCCAAATCCAATCCACCACCTGTTTTTGTAAATAAAATTTTCCTGAATCACAGCCATGATCCTTGCTTACATATTGTGTATGGATACATTTGCACTACAACAGCATGCTGGAACAGCAACACAGGCTGCATGTCCTGCAAAGCTAACAGTTTAGTATCTACCTGGTACTTTACAAACATAGTTTGCTAAACCTGCTCTCAGAAATGCTGGCTGAATTTGGTGAGAGTTAAATTCCTGCTTTGTTACTGAAGGAGAATTAATGCCCTAATATATAGTGCTTTAGAGTGTTTGTGTTCCCTTAAAATTTATATTTGAAACCTAATCCCCAATATGAGGATACCTGGAGGTGAGTCCTTTTAGAGGTGATTAAGTCATGAAGGCAGAACCCACATGAGTGGAATTAGTGGCCTTACAGAAGACACCCAGGGTTCTCCTTCCCCTTCTAGCATGTGAGATTAGAGAGAAGACAGGTGACTATGAACCAAGAAGCAGGCCTTTGCCAGACACCAAGTCTGTCAGCAACTTGATCTTGAAGGGTCCAGACTCCAGAACTGGGAAGAATTCTTTTCTTTGCCTCAAAAGTTGAACATAAATTATTAAACATTTTTACTCAAAAATCTCAACACTTACATGAAAATACAGACTAGGAAAATGCACTGAAATCTAAAGTAGACTACAGATTAGAGGTAATTATCCAGATATGGATCACAAGAATAAAGCTCACTACAGCCTTGACCTCCAGGGACCTAGGGATCCTCCCACTTCACTTTTTTAAAATTTTTTGTAGAAACAAGGTCTCACTATGTTGCCCAGGCTGGTCTCAAACTCCTGGGCTCAAGTGATCCTCCCACCTCCACCTCCCAAACTGCTAGAATTACAGGTATGAATCACTGTGCCTGGCCTGAATTTTAAATTTTAATAAACATTAAAGGGAGCTACAAAAATGAAGTTTATATGTATTACAATATTTGAATTTGCACATGGGTCTGTTATAGCACATGCAATAGCTACAATTACAACATCTCATAAAGAACATAAAGCAGAAAATATCATAAAGAGAGAGGTAAGAATTTAAAAACTGCTGCTCAGTACTTATACAAGTCCAAATCTTCCTCTGAAAGATTTAAACCCTGTCTGGTCAAAGAAATATAATATATATACCATGTAAAAGTAGGCTAAAAGAAATAAACAGATTGCATTGTACATTAAAAATAACTAGACAATATATAGGAATGCTCTAAGTCCCATCATGTGTATTTGGGTGAAATTCTTAAGGCCTGACCCATTAAATATTTTTAACTACTATCAAGGCCTAAGAAGAAAGAAAATGAGCATACATCGATAATAAGAAAAAAATAAGAAAAAGTAAAGTCAAACAGCAAAATATACATGGCTATAAACAAAAATAGAAAAGACATCAAAAAGAGATTAAAATATACACTTTTTGGCCAAGCCTGGTGGCTCATGCCAGTAATTCCAGCACTTTGGGAGGCCAAGGTGGGTGAATCACCTGAGGTCAGGAGTTCAAGACCAACTGGACCAACATGGTGAAACCACATCCCTACTAAAATACAACGTTAGCCAGGCATGGTGGCTGGTGCCTTTAATCCCAGCTAGTCGGGAGGCTGGGGCAGAATTGCTTGAACCTGGGAGGCAGAGGTTGCAGTGAGCTGAGATCACGCCACTGCACTGTTGCCTAGGTAACAGAGCAAGACCCCATCTCAAAAATTAAACAAAAAATAAACAGATAAAATACACACCTTTCAAATTAATTATCCACCTGCTATTCATTGCCAACACAAGCAATTCATCCATATGGCAATTCTTACCCATCTAAATCTGCTCCATCAATAGTCAAATTCCATCATGAATACTCTATTCTTAACATCAACAGCACATCAAAAAGTAGCATTTTTTTCCCTGAATACTTACTGTAAAAGAGTACTATTAATTTTATACAATGGTACGTCTCTAGAGCAGCACCATCCAGTATTATTTTCTGCAGTGACAGAAGTGTTCTCTACTGACACTGTCCAATGAAACGTGGCTGGTGTGACTAAGAAACTGAGTTCTGTTTTTTTTTTTTTTGAGACAGGGCCTTACTCCTGTTGCTCAGCTGGGTATGCACTGGCATGATGATAGCTCACTGCAACCTTGAACTCCAGGGATCTAGGGATCCTCTCACCTCACATTTTTATTATTTTTTTGTAGAGACGAGGTCTCACTATTTTGCCCAGGCTGGTCTCAAACTCCTGGGGCTCAAGTGATCCTCCCACCTTGGCCTCCCAAAGTGCTAGGATTACAAGTATGAGCCATTGTGCCTGGCCTGAATTTTAAATTTTAATTAACTTAAATTTACACAGTCACATGTGGTTAGGAGCTGTCATAATGAACAGTATAGGTCTAAATATAAAGTTAACCTCACAGAGTGCAATTGCCTTTCAGAAAAAGAAATAATTTCCTATTGCTAAACAGGAATTTACTAGCCTTCCAACTGAAAAGCATGATATTACTTTTGCTTTAGTCAGTAATATGTAAATCTCCCACTTTCAGTAATCTAATCTAAACCTGATTAACAACTTTTTCATAGGTACTAACTGTACTATCACTTTGAAGTTGTCACCTGCACAAGATTTTAAAAACAGGGTAATAATGGTATAAAAATTGCTTCCTCTGAAACACCATCTATATATTCTTTCTCTCTTATACATATTAAAATCAAAATATCAAAAACTTATGTTGGTTTACAGAAAAGTCAGTACAGGCAGTGTCAATGGAAACTGAGAAGACAGAACACTACAACAGAGGGGGTGACTAACAGTGCCAGCTAAGAAAAGCTGTAGGTATGATTCCTTACGCAAAACTCTCACGTGTGTCAGAATTCAGAAATATGGTGCATATGTCATGCATCACAGCTCAGATACTGCAGAATACTCCAGTAGGGTCTGCTGGTATACTCTGTCCCTGAGTTTTCAACCAAGTACATTTACCCGTCTCTATTCGCAAATTTACATCTCTGGTCCAGCAACCTCGTTCCTACTACATGATTCCTTAGCTACCTATAATGTATTATAAGTCTCACAGATACCTTAAAGTCAGCCTTCACTTAATCAGCAAAAATTGAGTGTCTACTACACACCAACCACTGTTTAGGAGCTACATATTTACCACCTTGAAATGCTCTATTCCTTGAGCAAGCTCCCTACTTTCAGGGTTCCCTACCTCAGACAACAGTGCATCCACTGACCCTATTTTTCAAGCCAGAAACACAAGAGTCATCCTTGACAACTTATTTCCTATCTGTACTTTCCTAGCAATCACTCAGTCCTTCTAAATCTCTCTCCAATCTACGAACTTCACTCCACTGCCATCACCTGCAGACTAAGCCAGTGGTTCTTAACAGGAGGCAATTTAGCTCCTCCAAAGGACAAACAAAAATAACTAGAAACATTAATGGTTGTCATAATTCAAAGGGTGCTGTTAGCATCTACTGGGTATAAGTTAGAAAAGCAACTTAACATCCTACAATGCACAGGTTAGTCCTAAATGTCAAAGAATGATCCATCCCAAAATATCAACAGTGCTGAGATTAAAAACCTCTGCTTAAAGCAAAAAGAAGAATGATACATACCAATGACTTTATTTTTGTATTTATGGCAATTCTTCTTAAAAAAGTTATCAAAATTCAGAATTATTTTAATGTAATAAAATTCTATTCTGATCCAATTCTATCAATGTGAAATACATATTTCTATGTGAACAAAGTGAACACTTACCTGTATATGTTCTCCACTCCTATTAGGATTATGATGCAGTTGGAAATTCCATTGGTACAAGAAAATGTAAGGCATGCCTATAAAAAGAAAGAACACTATTAGAAGAGACATACCCAGTCACAAACATCAAGTTGAAATGATTTAGGCTACAAAATATGTATAAGAGCTTTCCCAAATAAAAAGAAAAAATAAAACCTCCAAAGCCTAAAATTCTGTGAACACCCAAAAAAGGGGTCCTATATCATAGGCTCCAGAAGATCTGGGAAAAACAAATAGCACTGTCTCTTGGTTTCATGGAAGCTGTGTGGATTATGTGTCTCAAGAATTACAGCTTTCTTCATAACTCAAGGCACAAAGTAAAAGCAAGCAGTGATTAGTATGAATTTTGGCATAGCCCCGACAGAACATCAGTTGTTCTCCCAAACTAATTTCTCCAATATCAGCCTTGCACTCTGCCTTTACTTTTTAAATAATGACTCACAAAACAACAGAAAGTAATAAATTATAGAATTTACTACAAAAAAAAGTATACTCTATTCTCAACACATGATGGTTCAAGTCAAATAAACTTGCTTCTATAAATCTAGGCATTCATTAATTTGCTGTGATGTATCTACAAAACATTCTGCCTAATATAACACAATATTTTCTAATATTTAAATATTCTAAAAATCAACCATTAAATGAGAGAATTAATTTCTCCACCCATTTCACGAAATTCAGGCAAAACCTAGTTAGGATATCTCTGATTAAGATAAATCAAAACTATCCCTGAGATTGTGTGTGTGTGTGTGTGTATATATAAGTGTGTGTGTATATATATATGTGTGTATATATATGTGTGTGTGTATATATATCTCTGCATGTGCATACAGACACACACACACACAGACACACATATGCACACATACACTCTCAACTTTCCCCTTTGGTGACATGAACAATGTACAATAAAATTTTCAAATCATTATGTACAATTTACAATATTATAAGAATGTTAACCTATGATTAAAATTACTTCTAAATTTAATCCTTATGGAATAACACCTTCAATGTAGAAAATTCACTCAAACTTTTGAACACATTTTTCCAAAGAAATATTATAAATCAGTAATGGGCTCCAAGGCAGGCCAGCAGAAGAAACTTATTTGATCTACTGTACAGAATAGGTCAGTCTCTCTCTCTCTTCCCCCCACACACATATGTACACACACACTGAGAACATAATGTTGGCCTGGAGTAGTATTAATCAAAGGGCTTTGAGGAAGCAGAAAAAGCTAAATGAGTATAAATGGAAACAAAAGACAGCTTAAAACACAGAATTAAAATACACTTTTCAAAACTATGATCTACCTTCTATTTATTGCCAACACTATCAGTTCACCAATAACCCTCATGTGAAAATGCTGACAAGGAGCTGGAGGCATGGTGGAAAGAAAAAAAAAAATGCTGACAAGTACTGCTAGACACCTTTAAGGGCTTTCTAAATTGAGAGTAGAACTCATTACAGGTACTTATCTTAAAGAAGGAAAAAACATTTTTGAGGACTCCTGGAGGAAACATTTTCCTTTGCTACAGATCAATTTCTTGGAACATGAGGGCTAGATCTCAACCTTGGAAGCTAAGGGTCTTATTTCTCAAACTGCTCTGGTGCTTTATTTCACCTTAAGGTGGTGCCCCCTTCTCCTAGTGTCTCCATTCAGGTGATAGGTTTGGCCATCTTTGCGGTGCAGCATAATATTTGGACAGCCTCATTCTGTATAAGTCTTTGTTATTGCAACAATCCAAGTTTAGCAGTAGAGAGAGAATGTGACTTCCATGACAAGCATCAAATTGTTTTCTACTCAGTGACTATGCTGGTGATACTCTTTATAATTTCCTATCCTGAGCTTTGCTGCTTGTTCTCGTTGGTAAAATGCCTATGATAAGCATAGTAGTCACCTTAAGATTTCTCAGATTTAAGACATGATACATGAAAAGTGTTGACTGGGTTAGTTGGCACACAGTAAGCACTCAACTATTAAGTATTATTAGTAGGGTAAAAATTAAAGAGAGTAATGTCTTAAAAGTCTATTATAATCCAGATTTCATCATTTCAGAGTTGAGGAAACTTAAAATCCTATATCTAGTCAGTATCCTAACTGATACCAAGACTCAAAGTTGTTTCTGGGCAATTTATCCACTGGCTGATTCTCCAAGGAATGGAATCAGGTAGAATGAAACCCCACTGGCTATGCATCATAATCTTTTAAGCTATTGAATAAGCACTTTGAAAATAAAACAATGCTGTATCATAAAACATCAATTTGTCTTTAGATGTCACCTTTTACTTATCTTAAATTTCAAGTTGAGGAGAGAGATCCAAGATGGCTGATCACTAGCAGCTCAGGCACGCAGCTCCCAGTGAAAGCACAGAGAACGAGAGGACGCCACACTTTCAGACGAATATTTGTTGCTCATGGACCAGGAGAGTCCCAGTGGAGGAGCCCCACGGGTCGCCAGAGCGACTCTTGTGGCCGGTGCGGCAGTTTTGCTGGCACCTTAGCGCAGCAGTTCTAGGTGCAGAGTCCAGAGATTCCCAGGCAGAAAAGCACCATCAATCTTAACACCGCTGTTTTGGCCGGCGCAGTGGATTGCTCAGATTTCGGCGCTGGGAATCAAAAGTTGGACGTCCACTCAGAGACCTAGTTAGAAAGTCGGTAATTACAAAGATGACAGAGGGATAAATATATAATGAAGAGAAGAAACCAGCCTAAAAAGCAGAGAATACTCAAAATCAGAATGCCTCTCCCTCTACAGGGGATTGCAATTCCTCATCAGTAATGGAACAAGGCTTAATGGAGAACGAGTGTGTTCCAATAACAGAAGCAGGCTTCAAAATGTGGGTGATAAGAAACTTCCGTGAATTAAAAGAACTTGTTCTAACCCAATGCAAAGAAACTAAGAACCTTGAAAAAAGGTTTGATGAAATGCTAACAAGAATGGACAATTTAGAGAGGAATATAAGTGAATTGATGGAGCTGAAAAACACAAGAACTTCGTGAAGTATGCACAAGTTTAAACAGTCGAATTGATCAAGCAGAAGAAAGGATATCAGAAGTCGAGGACCAGCTCAGTGAAATGAAACAAGACGACAAGATTGGAGAAAAAAGGATAAAAAGGAATGAGCAAAGTCTCCAGGTAATATGGGACTATGTGAAAAGAGCTAATTTACGTTTGATAGGTGTACCTGAATGTAACGAAGAGAATGAATCCAAGTTGGAAAATACTCTTCAGGATATCATTCAGGAAAACTTTCCCAACCTAGCAAGGCAGGGTAATATTCAACTCCAGGTAATACAGAGAACACTACAAAGATATTCTTCAAGAAGACCAACCCCAAGACACATAATTGCCAGATTTATTAGGGTTGAAATGAAGGAGAAAATACTAACGGCAGCCAGAGAGAAAGGTCAGGTTACCCATAAAGGGAAACCTATCAGACTTACAGCAGATCTCTCAGCAGAAACCCTGCAAGCCAGAAAAGAGTGGGGACCAATATTTAATATCCTTAAAGAAAAGAACTTTCAACCCAGAATTTCATATCCAGCCAAACTAAGCTTTATGAGCGAAGGAAAAATTAAATCTTTTGCGAACAAACAAGTACTTAGAGACTTCACCACAACCAGACCTGCTTTACAAGAGCTTCTGAAAGAAGCACTATACATATAAAGGAACAACCAATATCGCCTTTCCAAAAATATATCAAAAAGCAAAGAGCATTAACACAATGAAAAATGTACACCAACTAATGGGCAAAACAGCCAGCTAGCATCAAATGGCAATACTAAACTTACATATATTCTAATTGGATAAAAAGCCAAAACCCATCGGTATGCTGCATCCAGACCCATCTCACATGCAACAACACACAAAGACTCAAAACAAAGAGAAGGAGGAAGATTTACCATCCAAACAGAGAGTAAAAATAAATAAACAAAAAGCAGGAGATGCAATTCTCGCCTCTGATAAAGTAGACTTTAAAGCAACAAAGATCAAAAGAGGCAAAGAAGGACATTACATAATGGCAAAAGGATCAATGTAACAAGAAGAGCTAATGATTCTATAGATCAACCAGACAGAAAATTAACAAGGACATCCAGAACTTGAACTCAGACCCGGAACAAGTAAACTTAATAAACATTTATAGAACTCTCCACTTCAAATACACAAAACATACATTACCACCTCACACCTATTCCAAAAGTGACTACATAATTGGAAGTAAATCACTCCTCAGTAATCGCATAGCATTTCATAGGTTTAAATGAAATATTGGTTAGCTGCTTGTTTGTCATTTTCTTCCCTTATTCCTTTCTGTCTACATCATTAAGTATAATTATTGGTATAAAAGTGGTTTTCAATACCCATTACTAAATTGCATTCTAGCCTGGGCAAGAAAGCAATACTCCCATTCTCTCTCTCTCTTTCTCTTCCTTTTTCTTCCCCTTCTTCATTCTTCTTTTTCTTTCTTTCCACAAGAAAAAAAATTTCAAGTCACACTAAAGGCATGTATAAGGTTTATTTTTAGCAGAAAAGAGTACAGGTTTAACAAAGGTTGAAAAACACCTCTTCAATTGTTCAACTAACCTTTGCTGAATTACCTACTTTCTGAAAGGCACTATACTGAACACTAGAAATATAAGAGTAAATAAGATAGTCTGCCCTCAGAATTTCCAGACTAGAGAGAAAAACATAAATAGGTTACTTCGATATTGCATGATAAACACTAAAAAAGGGACTAAAACACAAAAATTTCCAAATTGAATTACCAACTGGGTGATAACAGATGACTGACCCTGAGTAACATTCTATGTTCACAATGACTACCTTTTGTGCCATGTGCATTCTGTAGTTTTACGGATTTTAGTCCTCACAGTTATCATCAATTCTGTTTCACAGATGAAGCTAAGAGGGGCTAAATAACACGTGCAGAGTCCTATAGCCACCAGACCAATGCACCCACACTGGAATATATATTTGTCTGACTTCACAGTTTAAGCTCTATGCCATTATTCTATACTATTATCAAGAATATTTAAATAAAAAAATTAATTCTCACTTAAAAGAACCTTACATATGAGTTTTTTTTTTTTAATCAAAGACCAAATAAACGCAGGTAAAAATAGTAATACAAGCATAACTCATTTTATCACACTGTTTTGCAGATACTGAGTTTTTTCCAACTTGAAGGTTTATGGCAACCCTGCATTGTGTCAGATTCTTAGCACAATTTTTCCAATTGTATCTGTTCATTTCACATTTCTGAGTCACATTTTGGTAATCCTCATGATATTTCCAATTTTTACTATTATGCCTGTTGTAGTCTGTGGTCAGCAATCTTTGATGTTATGACTGTAATTATTTAGGAGTACCACAAACCATGCCCACATAAGATAGCAAACAACTGATAAATGTTGTATGTGTTCCAACTGCTCTGACCAGCTAATTCCCCATCTCTCTCCCTCTTTTGGTTTCTCCCCATGCCCTGAGACACAGCAATCATTAAAATTAGGTCAATTAATAACCCTACAATCGCCCCTATGTGTTCAAGTGAAAGGAACAGTCAGAGGTCTTATGTTAAATCAAAAGCTAGAAATCATTAAGTTTGGTGAGGAAGGCATGCCAAAAGCAGAAACAGGCTGAAAGCTAAGCCTCTTGTACCACTAGTCATGCTGTGAATGCAAAAGAAAAAATTCTTGGAGAAAATTAAAAGTGCTATTCCACTGAACACACAAAAGATAAGAAAGCAAAATAGACATCACTAAAATAAAGTTTAACCATCTGGATAGAAGCTCAAAACAGCCACAATATTCCCTTAAGCTAAAGCCTAGACCAGATCAAGACCCTACCTCTCTTTAACTCTATGAAGGCTGAGAGAGGTGAAACTGCAGAAGAAAATTTTGAAGCTAACAGATGCTGTTCATGACATTTATGGAAAAAATGCAAAGCGAAGCAGCAAGTGCTGAGGTAGAAGCTGCAGCAAGTTATCCAGAAGATCTAACTAAGATCACAGATGAAGGTGACTATACCAAACAACAGATTTTCAACGTAGATCAAACAGCCTGCTATTGGAAGAGACCATTTCAGACATTTCCTAGCATAGCGAAGAGAAGTCAATGCCTGGCTTCAAAGTTTTGACAGACAGACGGACATTCTTGAGAGAAGTTATCTTAATTTTTGCACGTCGTGAAAGGTAGGTGTCCAGTTTCATTCTTCTGCAGATGGCTGGCCAGTTATCCCAGAACAATTTATTGAATAGGGAGTCCTTTACCCCACTGCTTTTCAATTTTGTTGAAGACAGCTGTAGATGTTTAGCTTTATTTCTGGGTTCTCTGTTTCACTGGTTTTTGTACCAATGTCATATTGTTTTGCTTACTGTATTCTTATAATACAGTATGAAGTCCAGTAATGTTATGCCTCTGACTGTTCATTTTGCTTAGGATTGCTTTAGCTTCTCAGGTTCTTTTTTGGTTCCATATACATTTTAGTATAGTTCCCCCCACCCACCAATTCTCTGAAAAGTGACATTGGTAGTTTGACAAGTATAGTGTTGAATCTGTAAATTGCTTTGGGTAGTATTGCCATTTGAGTAATAGTGACTCTTCCAATCCATGAGCGGAGAGGTTTTCCCTTTGTGTCATCTGTGATTTATTTTAGCAGTGTTTTATAGTTCTCCTTGTAAAGTTCTTTCACCTCCTTCATTAAATATATTCGTAGGTATGTTGCCTGTGTGGCTATCATAAATGGCATTATGTACTTGATTTGGCTCTCAGCTTGAACATTACTGATATACAGAAATGCTGATTTTTTTTTTTTTTTTTTTTTGAGATGGAGTCTTGCTCTGTAGTTTAGACTGGAGTGCAGTAGGGCGATCTTGGTTCACTGCAGCCTCTGCCTCCCAGGTTCAAGAAACTCTCCTGCCTCAGCCTCCCGAGTAGCTGGGACTAAATGTGTGTGCCACCATGCCCAGCTAATTTTTGTATTTTTAGTACAGATGGACTTTCACTATATTGACCAAGCTTGTCTTGAACTCCTGACCTCGTGATCCACCAGCTTCAGCCTCCCAAAATGCTGGGATTATAGGTGTGAGCCACCGTGCCTGGCCTGCTGTTGATTTTTACACACTGATTTTATATCTTGAAATCTTGCTAAAACCATTTATCAATTTTAATAGCCTTTTGGTAGAGTCCTTAGGTTCCCTAAGTATGCAATCATATCAACAGCAAAGAACAACAGTTTGACTTCTTTTCCTATTTGGATGCCTTTTCTTTCTCTTAGCCAATTGCTATGGCTAGCACTTCCAATACTATGTTGAATAGGAGTGGTGAGAGTGACATCCTTGTCTTGTTCTTATTCTCAAGTGGAATCCTTCCAGTTTCTGCCCATTCAATATAGTGTTGGTTGCAGGTCTGCCACAGATGGTTCTTAGTATTTTGAGGTATGTTCCTTTGATACCTTGTTTCTTGAGCGATTTTATTGTGATGGAATCTTATATTTTTATATTTCATTGAAAGCTTTTGACACATCTACTGAAATGATCACATAGGTTTGTTTTTAATTCTACTTATGTGAATCATATTTACTGATTTGCATAAGTCAAGCCATCCTTGCATCTGAGGAATAAAGCCTACTTGATCATTGATGAATTAAATTTTTGATGTGCTGTTGAAATTTGGTTTGCTGGTGAAGAGGGAGACCCAGGCTTCTCAGATCAACTTCCCCTTTGCCTATCATGCTGCATTTCAATAGAAGAAAATGTTGACCGACTGGCGCCTCCTGTTTTATCTTCCTATAGATGACAGGCTAGGCCTTGGGGAAACTCTCCAGAAGGCACTATTTTTACTTAAAACAAGATCAAACCAGAAACCTTTTCACATGAGTCCTAAAACTGTAGACTGGAACCCTTTCATATGTAATTCCTGAAACTGTAAACAGAAACCTTGTCACATGTGAGTCCTAAAACTATGAACCTAAGATTCTTTCACCTGTAATATCTAAAGTATAAGCCTCTATAAAGGCTGAACCTCCCTTGGTTAGATGAGCTGGGTTTTGGACAAATTATCACCCAGTCTCCCGGCCGTAATAATAAACCCCTCTTCCTCCTGCATTTGGTGTTCAAGAGATCTGTTTCCCGTGGCTGCTCCTACTACATTTTTGGTGCATTGGCCGGGAAGCGAGTCTTGGATAGCGTACAGCGGGAAAAAGTCTCTTAGGTGGTTTGCCTAGCCCTGTGGAGCATCCCTGCAGGGGGACTCCTGCTCGCTGGGGTGACGCATCCTGAGAGCGCTCTCGGGCAGGTATTTACCTGGTGGAAGAGCCTCACCGGAGTGGGGCAGGGAGGCCCTACAGTGTGGATCCACCTAGTGGCTGAATACCGAGGAGGAATGGGTATTTGAGAAGTCTAGACACTGAATTTGGTAAGATTGAACCAGGGAAAGTAGCCCACCCCATTTTGGATGGAAGCATGGCCTGATCACCCACAGGTGCCAGATCGGCATTTTTGAAGGTAGCTCTCTCTGTAACCTTGGAAGCTTTTGCTTATGGTTTTGAATTGGAAGGAGAGAGATTGGATGTGTGTCTGTGTGTGTAGATGTGTCCAACTGGACTCATCAGTCATAAAATGTATCAGGCCCATTAAGAGGGGCCTCATGCGTCGAGCAATTTGTAAGAATTAGAGACAGCCACATAAGGCTGAGTGGAGAAGCCTCTGCCATCTAGACATTGTGAAAGGACTGAAGTGAATGTAAATCAGAGAGTGCTCCATGCTGCGTTTTGCTGGGCGGGAACTGCTGTGAGTGAACTAGCACTCTCCTAGCTGTAGAAATTGTTTCTTTGAAGTGTTAATATGGGTCACTCCCATAGCACGCCCACCCCTTTAGAAACTGTGCTGAAAAATTTCAAGAAGGGATTTAGTGGAAATTATAAAGTAACTATGACTCCAGAGAAATTAGGGCTTTATGTAGGGAAGATTGGCCAGCATTTGGGGTCGGTTGGCCCCCAGAGGGTACCCTAGACAGGTCCCTTGTCTGCAAAGTAAGGCATAAGGTTATATATTTCCATACATAGACTCATGGCTGCAGTTAGTTTTGAACCCTCCAGAGTGGATAAGAGAGCAGGCAGTGACTGTTTTAGTGGCCAAGGGATAGACTGCTAGAAATGACCATCCCCCTCGCCGCAGAGAAATGCGGAATCTCAAGGTCCGGGCAGATTCAGTGGCAGAGACAACTCCCAAGGTTTTGGTTAACCCAGCGGCAGAAGAGTTTTTGTCAATAATGCCTCCTCCTCCTCAAAGACTCCCTGCCCTTGGGCCAGAGGCCTCAGCATCCCCACCAGAGCTGCACACCCCTGAATCCCCCAGAGTAGATAAAAGAGAATGTGGAAAAACTCCACCCATTGCTGCCACTTCCCAGAAGGAACTCCTCATCTGGTAGCTCATCTGCAACCCAAGGTCAGCATACAGATGCCTTTGAGAGAGCAGAGGTACACGGGAGTGGATGAGGACGACCACATGGTAGAAAAGCGTGTTTTCACTTACCTGCCATTCACCTCAGCTGATCTTATCAATTGGAAAAATAACAACCTGTCTTATACCGAGAAACCCCAAGCTCTCATTGATCTACTGCAAACTATTATTCAGACTCATAACCCCATTTGGGCTGATTGCCATCAGCTGCTTATGCATCTTTTTAACACGGATGAAAGGCGGAGAATACTACAAGCCACTTCTAATTGGCTGGAGGAGCATGTTCCCACAGATTACCAGGACCCCCAAGAGTATATCAGAGTCCAGTTACCGGGAACTGATCCCCAGTGCGATCCAAACACCCCAGACGGCATGCAAAGCCTAATCCAGTACAGAGAAGCCTTGCTGGAAGGATTAAAAAAAGGGGCCCAGAGAGTTACAAACATTGATAAAGTCTCTGAGGTTCTTCAAGGAAAAGACGAAAGCCCTACCCAATTCTATGAAAGACTGTGTGAAGCTTACCGCATGTACACTCCTTTTCATCCTGAGAGCCCGGAAAATCAGTGTATGATAAATATGGCATTAGTCAGTCAGTGTGCAGAAGACATTAGATGAAAACTGCAGAAACAGGCAGGATTTGCGTGCATGAATACCTCACAGTTATTGGAAATAGCTAACCAGGTGTTTGTAAACCGAGAAACAGTGAGCCAGAGGGAAAGTCGTAAAGAAAGGGAGTGCCAGGCTTGGTGGAATGCCAACTTGATAGCTGCTGCTATTAAAGGAGCACCCCCAAAAGGGTGGGAAAAGAGGGGTTCCTGGAAGGCCTCACAGTCTGTGCACCCATGCCTGCAACATGACCAGTGTGCTTTTTGTCAAGAAATAAGACATTGGAAGGAAATATGTCCATGGTTAATGGGAAAACAGGGAGACTGAGCACGAGGCTTCAGACAAAAGTGAAGGGGCTCTGTTCAATCTAATGGAAGGACCACTGAACTGAAGGGGACCAGGCTCCATTGCCCCCAAGGAGCCCATGGTCAGGATGACAGTAGGGGGCAAGGCCATTGACTTCCTCATTGACACAGGCACTGAATATTCGGTGGTAACCACCCCTGTGGCCCCCCTATTGAAGAAGACAACCGATATTGTTGGAGCTACTGGGGTGTCAGAAAAACAATCTTTCTGTTTGCCTTGGACTTGTGAGCTGGGGAGCACGAGGTGATTCACCAGTTCTTATACATGCCTGATTGCCCTTTGCCCCTGCTAGGAAGGGATCTGCTCAGTAAACTACGGGTGACCCTAACCTTCACAAAGAATGGCAACTTACAGTTGACACTGCCTAAAACTTGGGTCATAACGGCCTTCAGGGTGCCTTGTGAGGAAGAGTGGAGACTCTTCTTAACCAAACCAGACCAGGAAACAGAGCCTGAGTTAGCAAAACATGGCCTAAGGTCTGGGCAGAGGACAATCCACCTGGATTGGCAATTAACCAGGTCCCTGTGCTCACTGAAGTCAAGCCTGGGGCTCAACCAGTTAGACGAAAGCAATATCCAGTCCCCCGAGAGGCGCTAGAAGGCATTCAGGTCCATCTAAAACGCTTAGAGGACTATGGAATTATAGTTCCTTGCCAGTCTCCATGGAACACCCCCCTCTTCCCTGTCCTTAAACCAGGGTCCAAAGACTACAGGCCAGTACAAGACTTGCACCTGGTCAATCAGGCCACAGTGACTTTGCACCCAACTGTGCCTAATCCATACACACTGCTGGGATTATTGCCAGCAGAGGATGGTTGGTTCACCTGCCTGGACTTAAAGGATGCTTTCTTTAGCATTAGGCTGACTTTTGAAAGTCAGAAGCTATTTGCCTTTCAATGGGAGAATCCAGAAACAGGTGGGACCACCCAGTACACCTGGACCCAGCTCCCCCAAGGGTTCAAGAACTCTCCTACCATCTTTGGGGAGGCACTGGCCTGTGACCTCTAAAGATTTCTGGCTAAAGACTTAGGCTGTGTCCTGCTTCAATATGCTGATGATCTTTTATTGGGACACCCCACGGCAGTCGGGTGCACAAAAGGAACCGATGTCTTACTTCAGCACCTGGAGGACTGTGGGTATAAAGTGTCTAAAAAGAAAGCCCAGATTTGCCGACAGTAAGTGAAGTATCTGGGGTTTAACATCCGGAAAGGGGAACGCAGCCTAGGAACAGAAAGGAAGCAAGTAATTTGCAACCTGCCAGAACCCAAGACTAGAAGGCAGGTGTGGGAGTTCCTGGGAGCTGTGGGCTTCTGTAGATTGTGGATTCCAAGCTTTGCAGTACTAGCCAAACCCCTCTATGATGTGACAAAGTGGGGAGACAAGGAGCCCTTTGAATGGGGATCCCAGCAGCGTCAGGCCTATCAGGAACTGAAAACGAAACTAACAGCTCCAGCTTTGAGGCTGCCTGATTTAACAAAGCCCCTCACATTATATGTGGCAGAAAGAGAAAAAGTGACAGTTGGGGTCCTAGTCCAAACAGCAGGACCTTGGCCCAGGCCTGTAGCTTACCTCTCCAAGCAGCTGGATAGAGTTTCCAAGGGATGGCCCCCATGCTTAAGGGCCCTGGCAGCAACTGCTCTGCTAGCATAAGAAGCAGATAAGCTAACTCTGGGACAGAACTTAAATATCAAGGCACCCCAGGCAGTAGTGACTCTAATGAATACCAGAGGGCATCACTGGTTATCAAATGTTAGGCTGACTAAATACCAGGGCCTACTATGTGAAAATCCCTGCATCACCATTGAAATCTGCAATACCTTAAACCCTGCCACTTTGCTCCCAAAGTCAGAGGGTCTGGTAGAACACAAACGTGTTGAAGTCCTAGACACAGTCTATTCCAGCAGGCCTGATCTTCGGGATCAGCCATGGACAGTAGTAGACTGGGAGTTGTATGTGGATGGGAGCAGCTTTGTCAATCCACAAGGGGAAAGATGTGCAGGCTACGCTGTGGTTACTCTGGACACTGTAATTGAGGCCAAATCCCTGCCTCAAGGCACCTCAGCTCAGAAGGCTGAACTCACTGCTTTAACTCAAGCCCTAGAGCTGAGTAAAGATAAGGTTGTAATGACTCTCTTGATATGCCTTCCTGACTCTCCAAGTACATGGAGCACTGTACAAAGAGAGAGGCCTGTTAACTTCAGGGGAAAAGAAATAAAGTATCAACATGAGATTTTGCAATTGCTAGAAGCAGTCTGGATGCCCCAGAAGGTAGCAGTCATGCATTGCCGAGGACATTAGCGGGCCCACACCTCTGTGGCCCTGGGAAATTCCTGAGCTGATTCAGCAGCCTGCAAGGCAGAATCTGCCCCCTACCAAACAGCAGTTACAGCCCCACTGATTCCCCAGATTCCTGATCTAATACTTACTTACCTTAAGGAGGAAACAGACTTTCTCCAGACAGAAGGGGGCAACTGATTAAAGAAGGATGGATCCAACTGCCAGATGGAAGAATAGCAGTACCCCCTCTAGGAAGACAGGATATTCCCCTTATGAAATCTTGCATCATAGGCCCCCTCCCATACTCCAGGCACTCCCAGAAGTGGGGGAAGATCGAGTTAGGACACCAGTTACGAGCTCTACGGAAAATTGCCGAGGATATTTCAATCTGGGTAAATGACAGATGTCCTATAAGCTTATTCTCCCCAGTTCACCCTTTCTCACCAGGTGATCATGTGTGGATAAAGAATTGGAGTGTAGCCCCTCTGAAACCACAGTGGAAAGGACCCCAGACCATGATGCTGATCACCCCCACGGCTGTGAACGTAGAGGGAATCCCAGCCTGGATCCACCACAGCCGTGTGAAACCAGCAGCCACCGAGACTTGGAGAGCCATACCAAACACGGATAACAACTGCAGAATCATCTTAAAAAGCACAACAAGCTCTGCTCCAGCCACATCCCAGAAGCTGGCTGGTCCACACACAGCCGAAGCATGAGGAAATTCATTGTGGGACTTGCTGTTCTTAATATTTGGACTTGTACAGTAGGGACATTAACTGATTTTGAAGAATGCTCTCAATGTGTCCACCAGGTTACAAAGGTAGGGCGAAATGTCACTGCCATTCTTTTGTTTTACAGTTATTATGAGTGCACAGGGACACAAAAGGGAACCTGTTTATACAATGGTACTCAGTATAAGATACGTAGACCAGGGGATGGACAGCCTGATGTATGTTACAACCCATCAATGCCCCCTATACATACGACTTTTGAAATTAGACTCCTGACAGGGCAATGGAATAGCCCTACTAAATTAATAGCCAGAACAGAAGAGAGAGGAAGCCCAAAACAGGTCACTCTAAGGTTTGATGCCTGTGCAGCTAACAATGCCTATCCTTCTGGTGGCAGGGGCTGTGGTTCCCTCGGGTGGGAACAAACTTATGCAACAGAGCATAACTATCTCTGCCAGAAAACCTACTGGTGCTATGACTGCACCTATTGGTCCTGTGTCACCTGGGCCACTTGGAAAAATGATAAAAATGATCCTGTTTGCCTTGTGAAAGGGAGAGACACCATTCCAGGATGTAATGTCCCCTGTATCTCAGGACATTGTAACCCAGTAGTATAATCACGAACCCCCAAGACCCCAAATGGGAAAAAGGAGAGAGAGTAGTGCTAGGAATTGATGCTAGGAATTTGGATACGTGACCCTGAAGTCAGTATCCAAATTCGGGGAAAAGTCCAGAAACTCTCAGCCTGGCCAGTGTACCAACACTTTTATGATATATTAGATGATCCGATACCAGAGCTTCCAAAAAAGACAAAGAACTTGTTCCTCCAACTGGCTGAAAATGTGGCCCATTCCCTCAGTGTCACTTCTTGCTATGTATGTGGAGGAATGACCATGGGTGACAGGTGGCCATGGGAAGCCCGTAAGTTATTACCTTCTGACCCTGTCCCAGACCTGACCTCAGTTCAAAGAGTTCAAACCAACAGTTTCTGGGTTTTAAAGGTCTCAATTATTGGACAATACTGTTTGGCCAGAGAGGGAGCAGGCTCCACTATTCCAGTAGGGAAGCTTATCTGCTTAGGGCAGCAATTGTACAATGGAACCATGGGCACAGTAACCTGGTGGAGCTCAAATTATACAGAGAAGAACCCCCTCCTAAAATTTCCAAAATTACAGGATGCTTGGGATCATCCTAGGTACCAGAGAGATTGGACAGCCCCACCTGAGTTATACTGGATATGCGGACATGGGGCACACATACAACTGCCTAACAGGTGGACAGGTAGCTGTGTCATAGGCATCATTAAGTTCTCTTTCTTCCTATTATCTGTTAAAACAGATAAGCTGTTAGGGTATCCAGTCTACTCCACTAGGGAGAAAAGAGACCTAAAAATAGGGGATTGGACAGATGATGAGTGGCCACCAGAGAATTATTGAGTATTATGGGCCAGCCACATGGGCCGAAGATGGCTCATGGGGATACCGGACCCCTATTTACATGCTCAACTGGATCATCCGGTTGCAGGCTGTTTCGGAAATACTCACTAATGAAACGGGTAAAGCTCTGTCCCTCTTGGTCCGACAAGAAACTCAAATGAGAAACGCAATTTATCAGAACCGGCTGGCCCTAGATTATTTGCTAGCAGCCAAAGGAGGGGTCTGTGGAAAATTCAATCTAACCAACTGCTGTTTGCACACAGATGACCAGGGGCAAGCAGTAGAGGATATTGTGCGAGACATGACCAAACTGGCACATGTGCCTGTACAGGTGTGGCACGGATTTAACCCTGAGTCCTTATTCGGAGGTTGGTTCTCATCCTTGGAAGGATTCAAAACCCTCATAAGTGTTATAATAATAATAGGTGTTTGTTTGTTGCTCCCTTGTCTACTCCCCCCTGTTCCTTCAGATGATTAGGGGCTTCATCACTACTGCAGTTAGCCAAAAAATGACATCACAAGTATATTATATGAAACATTATCAGTTGGTTTCTTCAGAAAGTCCAGAAAGTGAGAAAGAAAAGTGAGACCTCTCACTAATTATAAAGTAGGGTCTCAAAGGCGGGGAGGTGAAGAGGGAGACCCAGTCTTCTCAGATCAACTTCCCCTTTCACTATCACGCTGCATTTCAATAGAAGAAAAGGTTGACTGACCGGCACCTCAGGTTTTACCTTCCTATAGATGACAGGCTAGGCCTTGGGGAAACTCTCCAGAAGGCACTATTTTTACTTAAAACAAGATCAAACCAGAAACCTTTTCACAAGTAAGTCCTAAAACTGTAGACTGGAACCCTTTCATATGTAAACAGAAACCTTTTCACATGAGTCCTAAAACTGTAAACCATAACCCTTTCATATGTGATTCCTGAAACTGTAAACCAAAACCTTGTCACATATGAGTCCTAAAACTATGAACCTAAGATTCTTTCACCTGTAATATCTAAAGTATAAGCCTATATAAAGGCTGAACCTCCCTTTGTTAGACAAGCTGGGTTTTGGACAAATTATCGCCCAGTTTCCCGGCCGTAATAATAAACCCCTCTTCCTCCTGCATTCGGCGTTCGAGAGATCTGTTTCCTGTGGCTGCTCCTGCTACACTAGTATTTTGTCGAGAACTACTGTGTCTGTTTATCAGGAATACTGGCCTGTAGTTCTCTTTCTTCAGTGTTTTTGTCAGGTTTTGGTATCAGAGTGATGCTGGCCTTACAGAATGAGTTAGGGACAGGTTCCTCCTCCTCAATTTTTTTTTTAAGTAGTGTCAGCAGAATATTGGTACCAGTTCTTCTTTACACCTAGGGTAGATTTCGGCTGTAAATCCATCTGGTCCAGTTATGTTTTGTTGTTTGGCAGAATTTTCATTATAGATTCAATTTTGGAACTCAATAATGCTCTGTTCAGTGTTTCAACTTCTTCCTAATTCAATCTTGGGAGACTGTGCTTTTCCAGGAATTTATCCATTTCCTCTAGATGTTCTAGTTTGTGTGTATAGAGGTATTCATAACAGTCACAGAGGATCTTTTTATATTTCTATGGAATTGGTTGAAATGTCACCTCTGTTGTTTCTAATTGTGCTTATTTGGATTTTGTTTTTTAATTTTTTTGTTAATATAGCTAGCAATCTATGGATCCACTTTACCCTTTCAAAGAACAAACTTTTGGTTGTGTTGAGTCTTTGCCAGGATTTGGGGGTCTTAACTTCATTCCATTCAGCTGTAGTTTTACTTTTCTTTGCTTCTGCTAGCTTTGGGGTTAGTGTGTTCTTGTTTTTCTAGTTCCTCTAGGTGTGATGTTAGAACATTAATTTGAGATCTAACTTTTTCAGGGAGGTGTTTAGTGCTATGTACTTTATTTACTCTTAACACTGTTTTTGCTGTACCCCAGAGATTTTGATATATCTCTGTTGTCATGTATTTCAAATCATTTTTATATTTCTGCCATGATTTCCCTGTTTGTCTGAAAGTCATTCAGAAATAATGTGTTTAATTTCCATGTAACTGTGTGATTTTCAGAGATATTGATATTGGTATCTATTTTTATTCCACTATGGACCAAGAGAATGGCTGGTATGATTTTTGGTTTTCTGAATTTATTGCAACTTGCTTTATTGGTTGAGCATGCAGTCTATCTTGGAGTATATTTCTTGTGCAGATGAGAAAACTGTATATTCTGTGGGTGATAAGTGGAGCATTCTGTACATGTCCATTAAGTCCAGCTAGCTGAATATAAGTCTGGCATTTCTGTTAGTTTTCTGCCTCAATCTGTCTAATGCTTTCACTGGGTGTTAAGTCCTCCACTACTACTGTGTGGCTAAGCCTTTCTGTAAGTCTGGAAGTACTTGTTTTATGAATCTGGGTACTCCAAAGTTGCCTGTGGATGTATTTAAGATACTTAAGTCTTCTGTTGAATTAAACCCTTTATCATTATGTGATGCCCTTCTCTGTCCTTTTTTATTCTTGCTGATTTACAATCCATTTTATCTTACCTAAGAATCATGATCCCCCCAGCTGTTTTTTGTTTTCTGATTATGTGGTAGATCCTTCTCTAGCCATTTACTTTGAGCCTATGGGTGTCATGTGTGAGATGGGTCTCTTGAAGACAGTACATGGACGGGTCTTATTTAGTTTGACTTGTCACTCTGTGCCTTTGAAGTGAGGCATTCAGGCCATTTACATTGAAAGTTAATACTGATGTGAGATTTTGATCCTATCATGAAGTTGTTAGCTGGCTGATTTGAATTGTGTGGCTGCTTTATTGAGTCTGCAGGCTATGTGCTTATGTGTGTTTTTGTGGTAGAAGGTATTGTTATTTTGTTTCTATGTTTAGAACTCTCAAGGATTTCTTGCAAAGCTGCTCTGGTGGTAATGATTTCTCTTAGTGCTTGCTTGTCTAGAAAAGATTTCTCTTTCTCCTTCACTTACGAAGTTTAGTCTTGTGGGATAGGAAATACCTGGCTGGAATTTCTTTTAAGAATGCTGAAAATAGGTCCCTAATCTGCCCTGGCTTCTAAATTTTCTGCTGAGAAGTCTACTATCAGCCTGCTGGGGTTCCCTTTATAGGTGATTTACCCTTTTTCTCAAGCTGCCTTTATGATTTTTTCCTTAGCATTGATTGCTGTGGGAAAGTCTGGTGATAATATGCCTTGGTGATATTCATTTTGTGTAGTATCTTCCAAGTGTCTCTGGATTTCTTGTATCTGGATGCTTACCTCTAGCATGATTAAGGAAATTTCCTTGAATTATTCCCTTGAATATACTCTCCAGGTTGTCTTTTTCTCCTCTCTTGCAGGAATGCCAATAATTCATACATTTGTTCACTTCAAATAATCCCATATTTCTGGAAGACTTTGTTAATTTATTACTATTTCTTTTCATTTTTGTCTCACTGGGTTAGTTAAAAAAATTGGTCTTCAAGCTGTGAAATTCTTCCTTCTGCTTGGTCCAGTCTATTAAGAAACATTTCAATTTTATTTTGAAATTCATTGAGTGAGGTTTTCAATTTCAGAAGCTCTAATATCTTTTTAAGATGTTTACCTCTTCCTTCATTTCCTTGATAACTTTAAAAGATTGTGTTGATTTTCAACTTTGTGCTGATCTCACGGCTTCTTTGCAGCCCATGTTTTGAATTCTTTATCTGTTCTGAGCCGGGCGTGGTGGCTCACGCCTGTAATCCAAGCACTTTGGAGGCCAAGGTGGGCGGATCACCTGAGGTCAGGAGTTCAAAACCAGCCTGACCAACATGGTGAAACCCCGTCTTAAAAAACAAACAAACAAACAAACAAAAAAAAAACTTTATCTGTTTTGAGTTTCCATTTTGGTTATTTAAAAACTTTGTTTCAAGTGTCTCTTCTTTTGCTTCCAATTAGCTCTTAATTAACAAAAATTTACTGAGCATCTACTTTGGGCAAACATGGGAAATCTAAACATGCAAGACTCCCAGTCCTAGCTCAGGATAACTTTAAAATATAACAGAAAACACAAGCATATACAGAAGTAACTCAACTCAACATTACAGTTCCTTTTTAAAGGTTATACATAAAGTCCTTTAAGACACCACAAAGGGCTGGCCGTGGTGGCTCAAGCTTCTAATCCCAACACTTTGGGAGGCTGAGGCGGGCAGATTACATGAGGTCAGGAGCTCGAGACCAGTCTGGCCAAAATGGAGAAACCTCATCTCTACTAATAATACAAAAATTAGCTGGGCATGGTGGCACGCCTGTAATCCCAGCAACTTGGGAGGCTGAGGCATGAGAATCCCTTGAACCTGGGAGGTGGAAATTGCAGTGAGCCAAGATCACGCCCCTGAACTCCAGCCTGGGCAACAGTGAAACCATGTCTCACAAAGGAAAGCCTGAAAGGGTGCATGGTGAGCAAACTGGATCAGAGCAGCAGGTTCCACTCCAGCTGATCTCCACAACCACTGAAGGAGCTGCTTTCCCTCCCACTTTCAATTTCTGTTTATTTTTACACTACAAAACAAAGCGTAATTACTTAGAAGCATTCTAGGACAACATATATGTAGAGTTTTATAAAATTTTTGCAATCACCTCTTTTCAACATTGTCACCTGTCAGATAAAGAAAATGAGAACAGGCCTCATTCCAGATACTGAATCAAATTTTGGGGGGAATAGGCCCAAAAGTATATATTAAAAAATAAAACACAGGTTCTCATAATCCTCAACGCATGAGAACCACTGTGTTGGACAATAATGGAAAAGGCATTCTAATGAAGGAAGCACTTGGACATGAAAATGCAAATGAGCACAGTGGGAAGGGATCTTGGAAAATGAGGCTGGAAGGTGGATGGTTCAGAAGTGAGGGGCTTTGTATGCTACACTAAGGCATTTGAGTCCATAATGACAAAACCATTGAAGATTTTTAAATGAAGAAAGTAATGTGACTGGCCCTCTGCTTCCACAAAGGAAGGAACAGGACACTGAGTGTGTAGAAGCAGCAGGTCAGGAGGCTGCTGTTCCATTCCCCTTGAGAAAAGGCAGCAAACCACATCACCATGTATGTACCTGTGCAACAATCCTGCATGTTTTGCACATGTGCCCCAGAACTTAAAGTGCAATAAAATGTTTTTTAAAAAAGAAGAGAAGCCCTTCTTTTAAAAAAAAGAAGTGGAAGAGAGGACCAATTCAAAGAGTGCTTGGGACTGGACCTGTCAGGACTGGTCACCAGATGAGGGGAGATTAAGAAATGAGAACGTTCATGGATGATGACAACATT
Source organism: Aotus nancymaae (assembly GCF_030222135.1). Taxonomy (NCBI): domain Eukaryota; kingdom Metazoa; phylum Chordata; class Mammalia; order Primates; family Aotidae; genus Aotus; species Aotus nancymaae. Next base: position 8,886,081 of record NW_026988450.1, on the reverse strand, counting down.
AATTAAGATTGGGAAATGCAGGGAGAGAGAGCAGTTCCAGGGGAGGAATGAATTCCACCTTGGGTATGCTTAACTTGAGTGCACCCAGGGACACGTGTGCACACTCCACATGCATTTTGGGAAGACTGGTCTGGAGCCATCAAGACAGATGTGAATCCGGAAGTAATGAGCACAGCTGAAGGAAAGCTATAGAAAGACAAGATGTCAGGCAAAATCCTAAAGACCTGTAAAGGACACAGCCAAGGCCAAGTATCAAGAGCAACAGAGGATCAATCTTCTAAGAAGTGTAACAATGGGTACAACTAGGGGGTGGGAGGTCTAGAAGCAGCAGTCACTGTCTAATGTCATAGGAAAGTCCAAACCCAGTCATCTGCTTTGGCAACTGCAACTTTATTGATGACCTTAGTGACAGTCAAGAGGCAGAAAGCCACATTTTATAGATTAGGAGACTAGGTCTCAGTGTGTAAGTGACCTATCTAAAGTCATGAAGCTTAAGTAATACATTTATGCAGTAACTACCAGATAACTGTACAGGAGATATGAAGATCTGGTTCTGAAAGAACAAGGGGAGAAAGTCACAGACACAAAGCTGGAGTACAACTTATTAAATGCTAGCTAAGGCAAAGACATAGGAGCAACCCAGAGGAAGAAGCAGCCAATTTCCCTGACAGGAAGTGGGTTGGTGGTGGCTTTGGGGAAGGGAGGGCCTTTCAAAAGCATACCTGGCACTGGGCCTTATAACTGAGTTATGAAGGATAAGGACAGCCAGACCATGGCAGGGGCTCTAGGAAGAGGGAGCAGCATCAATCATATCAAGAAAAAATTCTGTAGGATATTCAGATGGAGAAGTCAAAACTGTTACATCACCAGAAAAGATATAAAGATATAAACACCCAGACATTCAAATAACTGTTCTGAAAGGTCTTCAACATGAAACTTTCCCAAACAAAAGTATCTTATAATCATCCTTTTATGGGTGGGGAAGGACTGAGGAGGCAAATGCATGCAGCAGAGAGAGAAACAGTGAGAGAGAACACAGGAGAGTGTACCTCCAAAAATTGAAAGGGAAGTTTTTTGCCCTGAAGACTAACACAAAGGTATGGCTTGTGTGTGTATGTGTGTGTGTGTGTGTGTGTGATTAAATTTATAATAAACAAATGTTATTACATTTCACAAAATCTAAGTTATCCTCAATGCTCATGTGAGATCAGTGCTATCTCCTCTTTAAAAGGAAACAGCAAGTGTGGCAGATTTGTGACCTCAACATCTGGGCTCTCCATCTTATACATTTTTCCTTTTAGCTCCAAAGTTGAACCTGATCTTACCATTTTCTTATTTTCACTAAGGGTGCTTATACTTTAAAGTGTGGCTGAGAAAATGTAAAACACTCACAAATTCACATGCTGTCTCTACAATAAATTGTGTATCTTCTCTACCTTTTTATGCTTAATCTCTCTTACAAGAACATGAGAAGGGAGTTTCTGGCATGTTCAAAATCCATATCAAATCATACACGTATACATAATTGAGCAATTTTCTGACCACATTGAAAGTGTATCACTGTTCAATACAATAGCCTTTAGCCACATGCCCAACTGTCACATATGCCCAACAAAAGCTTGTAAATTTCCTCTACATCAGAATTAAGCATTCTACAAGAAGCCAAAAATTAACGTAATTTAAACTAAAAAAGCTTTAAGTTTCAAGATAGCTCAAAGTGATTACAATCTTCAACAAATCAATAAAAGCAGCCAAAAAAAAATCAATTGTTATAGCCACATCTCTACTGATGGAATACAAAATATATTCTAATGTTATCTTTTTAATAATATAAATGGATTTTGGATAACATACTTACATTTTTAACTACTCCCTCCCAAGATGAATGGTGAATGGCCAGTCTTTGTGAGGCCCTGCTTTGATGGGAAGGGAGTGGGGAGGCATGAACCTGATGCCAAAGATCAAATTGCATATCAAAATTCAAAATGCATACCATACTATACACTCTGATCATTGAACAATTTTCTAAACAGATCTGCATGTTCAATGTAATAGCCGCTAGCCATATGGGGCCATAAGCACTTGTATGTGACTATTATAAATACAGGTGTGTTTTAAGTGCTAAATACACAACAGACTTGGAAAAAATAGTATAGACATACAGAACAACCTTCAGTTTCAAGGGCCCTGTGCTGGAGTCTATCTAAGTCTAGCTGTGTAATCTAGTTAGAAATAGATTCTTGGATACTAGCTCAAAAACTTTTTATTCTCCAAGTTTGAAATGGGACTTTCAATTCTTTGTAAATTTCCCAGGCAAAACTCTGTGTAGCTATGTTTAGAAAACAAGTATCCTCATTAACAAAGCTCTCGGCCACAAACCAACCTCAAAGTCAACTAGAGAGAAAAGAGCCCAAAGGAAAGAACCACTTTTAAAATCTTTAAAATACAAATTAAACAGAAATAAGACACTATTATACACCCACCAGATTGCCAAAATTTTTAAGTCTTACAATACCAAGACAGACTATGATGTACAGCAATGAGATTTCTCACATGGCCAAACACTACTTTAGAGAAAACCTCAGTATTTTCTTACAGGATTGAAAATAGTCCTATCCATGAATAACCACTCCACTATCCACATGTCTAACATGGGGTACATGTACAAGAATATTCAACACAATGTTATTCATCATAGCCAAATTAGAAAAAAAAAAAAATAACAGCAAAATGGCTAAATATACAGTGGTACATCCACACAATGACAAACTACACAGAAAAATGAAAGTGAAGGAACCATAACTTCTTACAAAAATATGAACTGAATTCAACACATAATGTTGTGCAGAAGAAACCATACATCTCTTGAATCAATTCAGAAGAATACATTACAACATATAAACCTATTTCACAGAAGTTCCATAAAGCAAGTAATAAACCATTTGTCTAGGAATACTTACAACATTGATAAAATTATGAAGAAGAACATGAAAGTGATTACCATTGAAGTCACTACAATATTGCCTATGAAAGGAGAGAACAGGTTACAATAGTGACAGACAAACAGAGAACTTTTGTGGGCTGGTAATATTCTACTTTTGCCCAGGGTGGTTACACAAATACTGGCTTTTTAGTTTTTTGTTAAATCTTATGTATTAGTTATAGTAACACTAGGTACTATAATAAATGGACTCAAAAAATACGTAATGGCTGTAATGAAAACAGATGTTTACCTAACTGTCCAAAACAGATACCCCTCTCAAAGAGCTTCACTTGAATAAATGGAAAAGCACACCATTCTTGGATAGGAAGACTTAGAGTCATAAAGATGTTCATTTCTCCTTATTTTAATCATTAAGTCCATGCAATAATAATGTCAATAGGCTTTTTCAAAACAAAAAATTTAAAAATTAACAGAGAACTATAAACATGTGAGATAGCCAATAAATTTGTAATGAGGGTGGATTGATTGCCCTTTCAGACACTAGAATGAATTTTTTTAAAAGCTAAAATGATGAACAGATAAATAGATCAATAAAATGTAACTGGAATTCCCAAGATAGATCCAAACACATACTGGGTATTCAGAATATGAATGTTTTGAGTGTAACACAAAATTTGAAAGCAATTCTTAAAATTAGATATAATCCCATTACATAAATATAAAAAATTCCATCATGGCAAAACATGGTAAGCAAAGTCAAAGGACAAACAACAAACTTAAAAGCAACAGTATAAGTCATATTGCCAAGAGCTAATTTCCTTAATGTATCTAAAGCTCCTACATATCAATAATAAAACAGTAACCATATAATAGAAAAATAGGTAGCATATAGGAACAGTGAGCTCTCAGAAAAAGAATTACAAATGATTCATTCACATGAAAACATGCCCAAACTATAATAAGAGAAATATAAGTTAAAAATCAGAATAAAAACATTTTCACTAATCAGATAAACTCCAGTAGCACTCTGTACTGTTGAGTGTATAAGGAAATAGACACACTAAAACCTTGTTGGTGGAAGTATATACCGATAAAATTTTAATGGAGAACAATTTGGAAATGTGGGAGATGATGTATTTACATTTATGTATTATGTACTTCAGCACTGATATAATAGGAAAAGTGGTGGGGACTACTAAAGCATGTTACATACAGTCGATGGAGGGAATGCTCTACAGCCATCATGAAGAATGAGGCAGTCCTGTACGTACTAAGATGAAATGATCTTTTAGATACCCAGAGCATATCTTTTTCCTTGTTGGCTTCACTACTGGTAGAGTCATCTTTGGTAAGTTAATGCAGAACATCTAATTCAAGAATATGACCTCTCATAAATATTGAAGAGTTCAAAGCTACCAATTAGGGAAAGAGCTTTATATAAAGCAGTGTAAAAATCTACAAATTGCCTAGAAAACATAACATCCTTCAGAAAATTCTAACTAAAAACATCCAAAACTGAATTCTTTACTGCACTTGCATGCTAACCTGTCTCATCATCCTACCAAATCTACCTCTTTTCCTCCTAGATCTCCTATTTTACTTAATGCTGTCACTTCCACCCAGGTCCTCAAGCTAGAAACAAGAACCTTCATTCATACTTCTGGGTTCCCAAAATTTTTAAAATAATTCTCTACATGCTTATATTCAATTGTCACCGGCCTATAAGGTTGACTTTCCCTTTAGATAGTGAGCTTCTTAAGGCTTGAGAACAACTTTATTCATCTATGTATTCCTACCAATCCCTGAGTGGAAGACCTGGCTCCATCTGTGCCTTTCATTCACTGAAAGAAAAAATGGGGGAGGAGGAGAATCATGCCTCAAGAATTTGCTTAAAGTCAAGGAGAGCAGACTAATAAAACAGTTCATATTTACCTTCCACCTTTCCTCTTACTATTAATTGCTACAATTAGAAACTCTGTAACTACAAATGTAAAATAAATACAAGAAGCATAAAGACATCTTATTCAACATTAAGTACTTCCTGTATAACAGATGAACACAAACATGGTTGTCCCTGCACTCACAAAACTTACAGGCCAGTAAAAGGACAATTAAATGAAGAAAACAAATGATAGATCACTAAGTCTTATACTACATAGAGAGCAAGCATCATGAGAACACAAAGTAGAGAGATTTATTTGACATTACGCTCTCAGAACTATTTCTTTTTTTCTGAATTGTACGACCAAAGGCGCATTCTAATCCCACATAAGCCAAACACACTCGGCTTAGCCAGTGAGAAGCCCTGTTCTGCCAGGACAGGCCTATAGACATCAGACACAACAGCCTCTCTTCCTCCTCAGACAACCCCAGATAACAGCACAGAGAGCCCAGACATCCTTAAACTCCATGGTAAACTCACGATGTTAAAAACAGCCAGAGAGTGATTAACTCACAAATCCCCAAAAGTGTATTCTCAGATCATCCACAGGAACCAAAAAGCAGAGAACTTTTCCAAATGCACAGAAACAGAAGCAGAAAGCAAGTGATTTAATCAAGACACCAGAGATTAAAGATAAGCATCTACTTACCATATGAATGAGTGTTTGTCTCATTTGGATCTCTGTCTTAACCAACTATACAAAATTCCTATGAACTGAGAAAAAATTTATTATACGCCCTTGTGAAATCACAGGTACTAGATTAACTGAATCCATAACTGCTAAACTATGAAACACAACTAAAGGCTAAACTATGAAGCTTCAGTTTTATTTAAGGCAATCTCCTGACATAAACACAATCCAGATAAAAAATAAAGCCAACAACATACACACATCCGCAAAAAATCACACAGAACACAGACACATAGAAAGCGTGGGCCTGCTTCCTATCCACAACACTGTCAAGCTTGCTCTGGTGAATGAAAGCCAGGAAGCTCATCCCTGAACAAGATGAAGGGGGATGAATGCAAGAACAAGGAAGCCCTTCTATGAAGAGAGTTTGGTGTGTGACATTTTTAGTCTCTTAGGTTTGTCAAAGGAAAATAAATCTTGAGGGCCCCTAAATCACTAAGCTAAAGGGAAAAGCTGAGCTGGGAACTGCTTAGAGACAATCTGCCTGTCACTGAGATAGATGCATAGCTGATTGCCTCCTTTGGAAAGGCTAATCGAAAACTCAAAGAATGAAAGCATTCCTCTCTCACCTATCTGTGACCCAGAAGCTCCTTCCCAGCTTCAAGTAATCCTGCCTTTCCAGACACAACCATTGTACTTCTTACATATGTTGACCGATGTCTCACATCTCCCTAAAATGTGTAAAACTAAGCTGTGTCCTGACCACCCTGGGCACATGTCGTCAGGACTTCCTGAGGCTGTCTCAGTAGCATATATCCTCAAACTTGGCAAAATAAACTTTCTAAATTAACTGAGACCTGTCTCAAATTTTCGGGGTTACAAATAATACCAGCAAATCAGGAGACCTGCTGAAGGGAAAAAGAAGGTAGTCCAACTTCATTATGAATGCAAAAATGAATCTGGTATATCCATACAATAGAATATTACTTAGCAAATAAAAGGAAACAAACTATTGACACAAAAAACACCATGGATGAATCTCAAAATAATCACATTGAATGAAAAAAGCCAGAAAAAAAAAGAAGAGTACCTACTGTATGATTCTATTTATATAATACATAAATTAGAAAATGAAAACTAATCTACAGTTACAAAAAACTTATCAATGGTTGCCTGTGGATCAGAGGCAGAAGAGAGACAGTACTCAAGGGTACAAGGAAACTTGGGATAACAAGTACGTCTATTATCTCTAGTGGTGACAGCTCTACGGGTGAATACTTAACGTGAAAACATCTAACTTTACACTTCTAATATGTGCAGCTTGGGTGTCACTTAACTCCTCAATAAAGCTGTTTAAAATTTATTGATAAAAATAAGTTTACATTGACCACTATTCAGGTTTAACTGAAACCTTACAAAATGAAGATTATTTTCACTTTCAGAAGGATATTTGATCGCAGTTACATATCATGCTTTGTGGACAAGCAATTTCAGAATAAATACAGATGTCAAATACTTAAATGTCTGTATTTCTTCTCATTCATCCTTTTCATGATTTAAAAGGAGCTAAAGCATTTTACAAAAAATTCCCATCACTTCAAGTTTCTTAGATAGACACTCTGAAATTCAATAAACATTTAACTTTTTGAAAAAGATGGGACCTTAAACACCATCCTGTCCAACTTTCTCAATTTAAAGAAGTAAACTTAGCCCCTCCCCTTATAGGGAGTTAATCCAGTATCATGGTTTTGAAGTCAGCTCTATGTTGCTGACACCTACCTTTGTCATTTTAATCTTGACCTCCCCACTGAACTACAGACATTTATTCCACTGCCCACTAAACCTCCACCTCACTTGACTATCTAATAAGTATCTAAAACCAATTGTGGCCAAAAGGTATCTTCTGATTCCCCTCACCACCAACTTCTCTTCTAATTTTCCCCATCTCAGTAATTGAACCATCACACATTCAGTTGCTCAACTAAAACCTAGAAATCAACTCTAGACTACTCCTGCCTTCCACATAGAATCCACACTTAAGTTCTTAGCTCTGTCTGCAAAGTATATTGCCAAAGCTGGCCCAGGCTCCATCTACACAGCTACTATGGCTGCTTACCCAGACAACAGCTCTGAAAGGTCCCCATTTCCTCTTTTGCCTCTACCAGTCAGTCACTACACAGTAGCCACACTCATGAGGCCATCAATCCCCAGACCTAGAACACTATACAGACTTGCTGCCATCATTAAAGTGACATCCTAACTCCTTATTCTGCCCTAAAAGATCAAGGCCCTTTCCACCTCTCTAGCCTCATCTACCACTATTTCTTCTCTGGATACATTCCAACATTTCATACTGACTGTCTCCAACACACTAAACTCATTTCCACCCCAAAGCCAACGCTTTCCCACCTCCATACCTGGAATGCACACAGATACTTCATCATTCATATCTCAACTCAAATAACATTTTCAAAAGTTTCCCAGACCTCACAATCTACAGAAGCATCCCCTGGTGAGAAGCTGGTGGTGAGGGGAATCAGGAGCCCTTTGGCCATAATAAGTTTAGAAATTTATTAGGTATTCAAGTGAATATTTAATTCACTTATTATAGACTCCATTTTACTGATGTTACGGTATTTATCACTATCTAAAATTATCTTGTAAAGTTCTTTACTTATTTATTATATATGCTAATAAAATTTATTCATTCATTTATTCATTCATTCATTCCTGCTATGCCTATCAGAAGCATTAGCCCAAATAAGAACTGTGATCTTTTCTTATTTCACTTGAAAGTATTCATTTCCAGGTGCCTGGTACTACAGGTTAAAAAGTACCCACATGCATTTTTTTTTTAAGTCTATTTTTAAAGAGATTATTTTGTAATTCCTAAGTGTGACAATTGGGTTTCCACACTCAAACCTGAGTGTGAACCATTTTACAATATCAGCACATTACCAGTCTGACGTTTAAAAATAAAGGTCAATTTCAAGTGTCCTATTAATTTTACAAGTCTTCAAATTATGCTTCTAAACAACTGAAAAATTCAACTACTAGCCTGCCTCATGATCATGAGATTTCTATTTGATATAATACCAACTTATCAATTTACATGAATGTTGTTGATTTTGAGATTGCATGGCCTGTCACTATAATAGTACACTTTTCGATAAGGATAAGGTCAATATAAAAAGTATTTACTTTTAATGATTAAATTGGGATCTCTAATATCTTACCTTTGGAACACTTAGCAAATAGTCACTTACATAATATACTATCTAAATGCACCAATTTAAACATTTTTAATTCCTTTATTTTCTTTTCCAGAATTTCGAAGCTTTCAGACACTGCTATCAAAAAAATCACAATAGATTTTTTACCTGGTTTTTAAACATTATAAATGATTTCAGAGTAAATCATTAATCACTGGGATGTATATTTTATAAGGACAGAGATATTTATCCAGTTTGTTCATTGTATCCCCCAGCACCCATTCCTGGCACATTATCAGCTTAAAAAAATATGTGTTGTTAAATACCTGCAAGCTCCTGTTTTATCTTACGGAAATCACCACATTACTTTCACATTTAGAGCATACTACTGATATGTGTAATCTCTTCTTGCTATTGCTTGATGCCATGAAAATATTAAACATGGTCTGAACAGCAATTCTAAATCCCAAGTTCTTGACTTTCAAGTCATACAGTGATATGTGGCAAATGTGTGGCAAGAGATCAACACAGATTTTTGCATAAGGTGTGATCAACATAGATTCTCTTACGTTGTGCTGAGGAGGCAATACTCAATATGGAGTCTGGATACACAGACTGCTCTAGGGCTAGAGAGAAAGTCACCGATGGAAGACCGTCTATCTGTGCATGAGAGTATCAAATTTTATACTGATGCCAAGGTGAATGTTAAATAGCGCTACAGGGCTGATAACGAACATTGCCATAATAAAGTAGTTAGAAACAACCATTGTGAATCATAAAAAAGCAGCTCAGTTTTTGGTGTGCTGCAAGTAATTTATACCAATGAAAATTAAAATAGTCAAGTTCATGAACAATCATTCATGAATAATCAAGATTATTCCTAAGACATTACTCTTACCGTCACATTTCTAAGAAAAAAGCAGCAGAGAGACAACTAGTTTGCTGGGAACTACATAGAACACAGTGAACACAAGTGGGAATGTGTGTCATATGAATGCCACCTATCATGTCAAAGTAAGCTGACACTGCAGATCTGAAGCAAGCAGCTCTCTACCACCTAATAAATCCTAAATATGAATCCCTGTTCCAACTTCAACCAAGTAACTTCTGGCATTTATAACCTGTTTCTTAATATGAAAATAAGAATAATCCCTGTCTAGATTTGTAAATAATAAAATGTATAAAGAAAAAGAAAAGTAAACATATACTTCTGATCCTTTGATCAGCATGGTCTGCCTACTTGGCTGGCTGGACTGAGGAGGAGCAGGTTCAGAACCCACTGGGAAAGCTCCAATACAAGGAAAGACGACAAGTAAACAGGCCATTATTTAACAAACAAAACAGCCTTTTATAAAATATGCATTATAGCACTTCACACCCACCAAGATGCCTATAATCAAAAAGATAGTAACGGTTGACAAGAATGTAAAGAAAGTGGAACCCTCACACATTGCTGGTGAGAATATAAAATGATATAGTCACTTTGGAAGACAGTTCCCCAAAATGTTAGGTATAGTTATCATATGAGCCAGCAATTCCACTCCTAAGTATACACACAGAAGAAGTAAAAACAAATCTACACAAAAGCTTCTACACAAATGTTCACAGCAGCATTATTCATAATTGCAAAAACATGAAAACAACCCAAATGTCCATCAACAACAGACAGACAAAATGTGGTATATCCACATAATGGAATAATATTTGGCAATTAATAAAAAATGCATGATGATATGCAAAGACAGATAAACCTTGAAAATATGCTAATGAAAGAAGTCAGACACAAAAGACCACAAGTCATCTGACTGCACTTACATAAAATGTCTAGAATAGGCCAATCTATAGAGACAGAAAGTAGATGAGTGGTTGCTTAAGGCTGAGAGACTTGGGAAAAATAGGGAGTGACTGTGAATGGGTACAAGGTTTCTTTTTGTGATGGAAATGTGACAGATTAGACAGTGGTGATAGCTGTACAACTGTGAATATATTAAAACCATTGAACTGTACACTTTAAATGGGTGAGTCCTATGGTATGTGAACTATATCTTGATAAAGCTATTAAAATATATTGTGTATTATCTTTAAATAATTATAGCTTTCAACCATCAAATGACATGTCTTAACAAGATGAAGTATGGACATGTTGTCACCCAAACAGCTACATTCCATATAGTTCACGAAGTCCTCTCACAGCCCCCAGTCCCCATGACCAAGAGTATTTCCCAGGGCATTTCTGCCAGAGCTCCCAGAGAAGATGCTTTCTCTTCCTAGGATCACAGGTGGAGCTGGTTTCAACTGGGGCTGCTTCTGTGACAAGAGACAATGGGCCAACACTTTAAGAAAAGCAGAATGAGAGAGGGAGTGGGGCAGTGGGATAAAGAAGGAGGGGGAAAGAGGAAGGTGAGAAAGGAGGAGACACAGAGAGGAAGAGCACAGTAATTATTGTTGGAGCATCTGCATCCAGGCATGCTGGCTAGTTTAAAGTGGGTTTCTGTAATTTGCTTTTAGGAGACCCTTAATATGTTACTTCACTACAAAGTCTTTCCCTACTTAACCAATAAACTTTCTAAGGATATATACACAAGTAAAACTAAATCCTGGGCCTTTTTTGTTTAATAAAAAGACATATGAAACATTGGAAAGAGCAGACATAGCTCAGTGGTTAAATGAAGTCAGACAGACTTAGATTCATGTGTGAGTCCCAGGCTTACCTAAGTGACCTTGGGTACACACAAGTTAACTTCCCCAAACCTTAGTTGCCACTTCTGTAAAATGGGAGCCCTAGGTTTGGTTTTCTTACAGACAGGCCACTGTCCACGTTAAATGAAATAACTCATGGTAGTGTCTCAATACAGTACCTGGCATATGAAAACACAACAATACGACCCATCATTATTAGTGGTAAACTCATGATTTATCACAGATATATTTAGAGCATAAAAAAGTATTGTTTTAAAGCACAGATAGTATGAGTAAGACTCGTAGGTAAGAGCCAGAGAAAACTGTACCATGCTTCACAAAAAATATTTCTTATTCATTTGGAGAGCATTATTTTTAAGACATGTTAAAAACTAAACCTAGTAATGGTAAACACAACAGCCAGAACCAAAAATGCAAATTCATAAAAATCAATTCTGGTTCTTAGCTAACCTTGCCCAATACATACTTTGGTCAGAGTTATTTCTTCTTAGCCTTCAGTCTGCAATCACTTTTGGAAACCACTCCCTACTTGCAAATAGACAGCTTTAGACAACTATTTAGATTGCTAAGCTTTCTGTTCTTCTACAACATTGCATATTATTGCATCCACATGAGAGAATTCCCTCCACTCATCTACTGCCCATAGATATCACTAACTTGGCTCAGACACAAGTCCTCTCCAAAAGTGACCCTGTCATCACCCAGTTCTGAGTTTATTCATTCATTCAACAAAGACTTAATGAGAACGTACTACGTGCAAGGTGCTGTACTAGGTACCAGAGATGCAGAGAGTAAAAGAGATACCTCTTCTCTGTGTTCTCATGAGGACCTGTTGCCTCCTCATCAGAACACTGACCACACTGATTTCTGATTTCCTAATTACTTCTCTGCAACCCCTACAGAGACTCTAAGCAACCTGAGGTCAGGGACCACAGCAAATCTGATTCGCACTGTATCACATTATTTTGAATAAGTCATGGAAAAAAATTGATATAGAATGAGGTGTCAGCACAATATAGCCACAGGAGAGCTATTTGTATGGTCAGAGACTCATGCAGAGCAAATTCTGAAGTGTGTAGAGACACAGGCTTTACAGGTCACTGAGTCTCCCATCAGTGCTGAATATAGCCTGCCCCTGAGATCTTGGCTACATCCAGAGCTTGATCCAAAGTATATGATACAGATATTAAATTATATGATACAAATATAAAATATGCATTTATTTTTATAAATATATGTATTAGATTATCTTTTCATTGAAAATATGTCTATACAAGGTAAAGAAGAATAAAACTGCACAGATTAGCTAAAATGGAATTTTTTAGATGAAATGCACCAATTCCAGAAAAAACACAAACTACAACAACTCATCCAATATGAATTTAAATAGCCCTATAACTGTTAAGAAAACTGGCTTTATAATTTAAAATCCCATAAACATCTCTAGGCCAGTGAGGTGTGGTGGCTCACACCTGTAATTCCAGCACTTTGGGAGGCCAAGGTGGGTGGATCACCTGAGGTCAGTTCAAGACCACTCTGGCAAACATGGTGAAACCCTTCTCTACTCAAAATACAAAATATTAGCTGGGCGTGGTGGTGGGTGCCTGTAATCCCAGCTACTCAGGAGGCTGAGGCAGGAGAATCCTTGAACTCAGGAGGTGGAGGCTGCAATGAGCCAAGGTCGTGCCATTGCACTCCAGCCTGGCCAACAAGAGCAAAACTCCATCCCCCACCCCCACCCAAAAAAAACAAACAAACAAACAAAAAAAAACTTGGCCCAAATGGTTTTACTGAAGAATTCTATCAAATTTTTTAGAAAGAATTAACACTGGTTTTATACAATCCCGCCCAGAAAACAGAAGAGGAAGGAATACCAATTCAATAAAGGGAGTGGTCCAGACGTAAGGAGACTAAGGAGAGTTTAGAACCAAATGCAACCTGTAATTCCAAACTAGATCCTGTTGTTAAACAGAATTTGATGAGATAACCAGTAAAGCTTGAATAAAGTTGAAGATGTGATGATAGAAATGTATTAATTTTCTAATTTTTATGGTCATTTTGATATTACACAGAAGAATGTTCTCAGGAAATGCCACTAAAATATTTGGAAGCAATGGGTCATCAAGTCAGCAACTTATTATCAAATGGTTCAGGGAAAAGCAAATGTTATCTGAATTGTACTGATAACCTTCCTGTAAATTTAATCTTGTTTTAAAACAAAGAAAAAATATTTCTTAAAAATATAGGAGGCTATCTTTATGATCTCAGGATACAGAAGAATTTCCTAAACTAGGTATAAAAACACTGCAAATATGAATGTTATAAATTCAGAAGATTAAGAACTTTATAAATGGAACATTATTCAGCTTTTCAACAGAAAAGAAATTCTGGCTTTTATGAGTCATATAACATATATCGTATGTGACAACATGGATGAACCCTGAAAACGTGCTAACTCAGATATGCCACTCACAAAAAGACAAATGCTGTAAGTTTCCACTTATATGAAGTATCCAGAATAGTCAAATTCATAGAAACAAAAGGCCAGCTGCTGAGCCTGGGGGAAATAGAGTTGATTAATTAATACACAGTTTCAGTTCTATAAGATGAAAAAGTGGAGATCTAGTACTCAATGTTGTGAATACACTCATCACTACTGAACTACCCACTGAAAGATGGTTAAGATGGCAAATTTCATGCTTATTACCACATACATATATACATTTGTGGATAACACTTGAAGAAAGAAAGGAAATGGTTAACACAATATTGCAGAAGTCTCTCCTCTCTGGGATGTGATCTGAAAAGGGCACACAGGGAACTTAAAAAAAAAAAAAAAGTTTCCTTAAGTTCAAATACAAGTGGTTTTCATCATCCTCTAAAAGGATAAGCTCTTGCAAATCTGATTTTTAAAATCAACTCCCCAGGAAAGGGAAGATGAGCCAGTATAAAAGCTCTAAAAATAAAGAAAGAACTAAAGGACAGGGAAGGTAAAAGGAAAGAATCATGAATTCTCTCAGTATTATTAACTTTAAAGTATATTTTCTAAATAATAAAGGATCAATTTCTGTACAACAATTTAAAGTTATAAGTGGTACTGGTCAAACTAACGTACTTTATGAAACTACCAAACATCTTTCTAAAATATGGAGTCAAATAATATCAATCCCTCAGCCTCCCTATATTGCTCAGGACAGGACAGGACAGGACGGTGGCAGTCAGACAGGACGGTGGCAGTCCTCAGTGGTCTGAACAAGGGGAAGCAGAAAGAGGCACTGAGGGCCAGTGTTCTGCCTGGAGAAAGCAGAAGCTGGAGGCTACACAGTATACAGTTTGTTCAGAAGCCTTCCACTTCTGACTGGTTTCCCACTAAGAAGAAAAAAACAAGGTAAGGCTCAAAAATATACCCACATGGTTCCTTATTGGGGAGGGGAGGAAGAAATTAAAATGTCTAATTCTTCTTCTCAATAGCTTTAAAACGTGCAAATCAAATTCTGAATTTTCTACTGTCAACTGGCTATATCAGCTGGGACTCAGGTCAGATACAGACAGGTCACTGATGCTGACTGAAAATCACCTATATTTTACTCTTATTTTTATTTGCAATGCTTTCAGGAAAAAAAAATTTTGATTAAAATTTTTCTCATCGTTCTACTCAAAGTACCATAGGCTCTTTATTCTATCAAATGAAATTCTTACTCTGAAAAATACAATGGAATTCTTTAAACATAAAATGTGCAACCTCCAAATAGAATCTTGAGTCCTGCCCTATTCCCTGAACTCCAGATTCACATCTTCAATGTTCTTCACATTTCTACTTCAAAGTCTAGCCAGCATCTGAAACTTAACACAGCCGAAAGGAGTATCTTTCATATCCACCCTTTCTCATATTCCAACAGCCATTTATCTTCCAGGCTGCTGTAAAAGGCTGTCACACTTACCTTCCACTGAGCTGTTAACACTTAAACTGTCCATGGGCGGTGGAGCTAAAAGAGCACCAACTGTAACACTCCTTCTGGGGCCTCAGGGCCTGCACAGAGTTTTGCTCCTCCCGGCACCCAAAAGCACTCACCCCAGCTCCTGCACACGCTTACCTGCATGTTCCCTCCCATGACAGGTTGAGCACAGGGGGTTCTAGTGAGTGGAGTCTGCCCCTGCCAGTGCCTAAGTGGCCAGCTACTTCCAGCACCCACACTTCAGTTCCTGCCAGCAAAGGGTTCAGAGAAATTATCCTGCTTCACTATCTCAGTCAGGTGACCAAATCAACATCAACAGTGATCAGTCGCATAGAAAGTACACACCTTTTCCTGTGTATGATGTGATGAAAAGGACACTTCCATCTTTTCAGTCTTCCTCCCAGGCATCCATAAACCCAGACGTATTATGAGAAACACATTTGATAAATCCCACGTGAGGGACATTCTACAAAATATATGACCAGTAGTCATCAAACCTGACAAGGTCACCAAAACAGAAAGGAAAGTCTGAGAAACTGCCACAGTCTAAAGGAAGCTAAGGAGACACAAAGACTAAATGTAATATGGTAACCTGCATAAGATCCAGGAACACAAAAAGGACCTTGTTATAAACTGAATGTTTGTGGCCTCCCCAGAATCCGCATATGTTGAAGCTTTAACCGCGAATGTAATAGTATCTGGAGCTAGGGCGTTTGGGAGGTAATCAGCATTAGATGAAGTCATGAGGGCAGGGCCCTGGTCTGATGTGATTAGTGCTCTTATAAAGAGACAGAGAGAGCTTGTTCTTTCTCTCTTTCGGTGAGAACACATCTAGGAAAGGGGACTGTGCTGTGTGCAAGTGAGGAAGAGACTCCTCACTGGAACCCAACCATTCTGGCACCCAATCTCAGACTTTCCACCTCCGGATCTGTGAAAACAAATTTCTTTTGTTTAATCCACTCAGTCTATGGAATTTTATTATGGCAGCTAACTAATACAGACCTTAAGTAAAAACTAAAGAAATCAATCATGTATAGAATTTAGTCAATAATAATGTATCAATATTACTTCACCAATTGTGACAAATGACCACACTACTGTAACAGGGTAACAATAGGAAAACTGCATGTAAGTTATTTGGAAACTCTCTCTACTATTTTCACAATTTTCTGCAAATTTAAAACTCTTCTAAAATACAAAGTGTATTTCTAAAAATCCAATGGCTTCCTATTATATTTTTCTTAAACCAAAGGCCTCCCAATCTCTTTTACTCATCATCTAATACTTACACCTTGTTTACTCTGCTGTACCATGTTCACCTTTACAAGGGTTACACAGTACGAGTTACATACATGTACACATTTGTCAAAATTGATCAAACTGCACACTTAAGATCTATGCATTTCTCTATATATGTTATACTTCAATTACAATTGTTTTAAAATACATGATTGCCAAATGAATATTCTAATGACCTAAAAAGTACCCTTGAATTTGGTAGCTGAAAACACTAACATTTCATTTGCTCTGGAATCTGCAATTTGGACATGGATTAGCATGGACACTTCATTACTTCTCTATTTGCCAGTAGCCAGCAACCGGTATTATCTAAAGGCTCACTCACTCACATGTCAGATGGTGAATGCTGGCTGTCACCTTAGACTTTAGCTGGGCCTGTAGGTTCAAGCACCAACACAAGGCATCTTTATGTGCCCCGAGATTCCTCAAGATAAGGTGGCTGTGTTACAAAAACTTTGTATTCAGTGTGACTCTAATTCTGTTTCAATATACACACACATTCTAAAAAAATTAATGGAAGTTTTCCCTGGAGTGAAGGAAAATGAGCGATTTTTAAATTTTCATAGTTATACATTTTTATTTTATAAATTTTATACCATAAATATGTATTACTTTCTAAATCAGATAAAAAAATTCAGTTCCCTATTAGTGTACATAATACACTAGTGTAAACACAAATGAAATTGAAAATGCAAAAATGTCAAACATATTTACATTATAAGAAAAAAGAATCCGCTCACAAACAGCAAAAACATTACAAAATACTTGATTCATTCTGCCTACTTCCTCACCCTCCCCATAACCAGACAGAATTTTGCTCCTGCTGCCCAGGCTGGAATGCAGTCCACTCACTGCAACCTCCACCTCCTGGGTTCAGGCGATTCTCCTGCCTCAGCCTCCTGAGTGGCTGGGATTACAGGCATGCACCACCATGCTCAGCTAATTTTTGTATTTCTAGTAAAGACGGGGTTTCACATTTTGGTCAGGCTGGTCTTGAACTCCTGACCTCAGGTGATTCACCTCCCCCAGCCTCCCAAAGTGCTGGGATTACAGCTGTGAGCCACCTCACACAGCCTACCTTACTTTTCAAGTTATAGATGAACTGAACATCAACACATCAGAAACTAACAAAGAACACAAATATGCTCAATGGTATCTGATGTCTTCTAAATCACACATCTGGCCCTTTTCATGGCACAGATATCCCTTAGTCTAATTCCTTCCTCAAAACCTTCTCTCCATATTTTCCTTTAATCAAAACCACCTACTAAACATTACCCTAGAAATAAAATCATCTGGAAAGCCAGGCCTACAAAGGCAAACCTTAGATGCTTAGATACTTCCTATCTTACAGCATGGTGTAACCTCACTTGATAATCGAGCTTTTACTAAGATTTAAGGCCTACTGAACAAACACTATGGCTATCTGAAGGTCACTCTGGAATTCTCAGTAATGATTAAACAATACAGGAGTCAACGGCAAGATCTTTTGCTCCTTTTCCTTCCCTGGCCTCAGCCTTATTGCAAAACACTCCCTCCCTTCTGCTACCTGGCCCTGCAAGGCATGTTCTTACATTCCATAAGGACCAATAATTTCAATCATCTCATAAATTCTACACTTACTCTAGTAAAAAGTTAACTGTTTTTGTTACACTAAAGTCCTTTTCTTCATCTGACATTAAACAACTACTTCTATAATTTTCTAATTTTTCAAAACACTGTTAATTTGCACATACCAAATTAACATTCTTATAAGTTGTATTTTTGCACTTTTCATTTCCTGATTTGCCTTTTTCTTGCCAACTCACACTATTTTATTACAACAAATTCCTAAGCTTTTTCTCAACCTGGACTATTTACATAATAAAAATGTCCCATGTTCTCTAAAATGCTCAATTTTAAAATGATAGCTAAATGATTTTATTCATCCAATTTTACAATATTAGTTTTTAGTTATTTCAAGAACTTCATCAACAAGCAAGTCAATTCTTAGGTGCTTCAAAGAAACAATTATCAGTATGAAAAGTTAAGGCTTGTGTGGTATTAATCAAATATTCTCAAGACTTGCTCAAATAGAAAACAACTGTAAATATACTCGTGTTGCTTAATAATGGGGGTACATTCTTAAAAATGCATCATTAGGCAATTCACTGTGGACATCGCAGTGGACTTACACAAACCTAGACAGTCTAGCCTACTACACGTGCACCTAGATGGTACAGTCTGTTACTCCTGGGTTACAGACCTATATAGCAGCTTACTGTAATCTATAGTGTGTGTGTATCTAAGCATAGAAAAGGTACTGTAAAAATACAGCATAAAAGATAAAAAATGGTATACCTATATAGGGCACTCACCATGAATGGAGACTGCAGGACTAAAAGTTGTTGTGGGTAAGTGGGTGGTGAACGAATGTTAAGGTCTAAGACATTGCTGTACACCACTACTGACTTTATAAAGACTTTACACTTAGGCTACACTGAAAAGTTCTTCTTTCTTCAGTTAACCTTGGCTTACTATAACTTTTTTTATTTTACAAGCTTTTAAACTCTTCTATAATTGCACTTAGCTTAAAACATACATTGTACATCTGTACAAAATATTCTTTCCTTATATCCTAATTCTATAAGCTTTGTTCTATTTTTAATTTTAAAACTTTTTGTTAAAAACTAAGACACAAACACCCACTAGCCTAGGCCTACACAGGGTCCAGATCATTCACATCACTGTCTTCCACCTCCAATCTCGTCCCACTGAAAGGTTTTCAGGGGCAATAACACGCATGTAGCTGTCACCTGCTATTATGACAGTGCCATCTTCTGGAATATTTCCTGGAAGACCCGCCTCAGGCTGTTCTATAGTTAACTTTTCTTTTTAATCAACAGAAGTATATACTAAAACAATGATAAAACGGGTAGAAAATACACAAACCAATAATGTATTTAACGTTATCAAATATTATGTACTGTACATAATTGCATATGCTATACTTTTACAGGACTGGCTGCACAGTTTGTTTACACCATCATCACCACAAAAACATGAGTAACTAAGAAATTATGAATACTACAGCTTCCCTAGGCAATGGGAATTTTTCAGCTCCCTTATAATTCGTGGGACCAAAATCATATATGAGCTCTGATGACCTCACTGCAGTACATAACTGTACTACACAAATTAGGGCTATATGTGGCTGTACAAATTTATAGTAGTCCCAAACTACAAACTCAAGACCTTCAGCTAAACAAAGACATGTCAAAAAGTTTTAAGTCCTGTCTCCTTCCCATGATTCTCCTGATTATTTCAGTACTGAAAATAACTTTCTCTGGTTGCTGAGATGTTTAAATGAGTTCATTACTATGAAATCACTTTTAAAAAGTTATAAGCATTATATAAATTAAAAGGTATTATTAGCATAACAAAGAAAATATTTTCGGCATAGGAGGGAGGGGTAAGCCTATGGCAGACACGGGGGGAAAAGGAAAGAAAGGGGGAAGAGAGAGAGAGAATGTGAACACATGCCGGTCTCCCTAAAAGAAATGTAAATGTACATGGCTATCTCCCTTGTTCCTCATCAGCAATATTTTTTTTTTTACAGACACCTACCCTGCATTTGCTGATACCCTGGCAGTAGCCTGTTTAAATCAGGAGTGTGACATGTTACACTGCATGTCAGGGTGGAAAACAGCAATGATCTTCCACAGGGCTGAGAAGATGAAAAACACTAAATTCTGATCAATTTATTAATAAACAGAGAATAGTATTTTCTTCAAATACACGATTAATTTCACTACCAATACTTTATTCGCAGGATACACATTATAACTGCTGTTAAAGGTAGGTGGGGATGACCGCAATAACAGATTTCAACAGAAGGCAGAATTATTTATTTTTTTCTATTTAATTATTTTTTATTTGACACTCGTTCCACATAAGTTTATTTAAAAGAGTAAAGCGCAAGGCGGCCGACAGGTTTACAGCTTGCTGCTAGGAAAAGCAGTCTGGATAAGAGAGAATCTATATTATAAATGAAATCCCCTAAGACTAAACAACATGCGCACATTCCAGCTAAGGACAGTGAACCAGTATCCCTTGTAAAGTGCAAACACTTACTTCTAGCTTAAGTACGCTACAAACAATTGTAAGCGAAATTTCCAAAGTCAACTACCTTTAGCTTGGGCTAGAGCAATCACCTAACTCTATCTCCCACACCTGGCATCAACAACTTCCTTAAATCTTATGCTGAATTCTCCCAACAAAATACTTCCAAGCTTTCTTTGCTGAATAAAAATGGCGCTGCTTTTCCCGTCACAATATTGTTGATTTCTCAGTAATCCTTAGGCCCTTTAACCATCAAACTCAATCGGCCTCATTTAAATGCCACCCTTCCCTGGACACTGCGAAGTGTTTTTTTGAGGGTTGGGCCAGGAGGTAAGGGTGGCTGCTTCTATCTACAAGGCTGCAACTTTCTCAGCTAGAATCCTGGGGATAACTCCCTCTCACTTTTCTTCATTACCTCTGCTTTCCCCGAAACTGTTGCCTCTGTCTCCCTTAAACGACACCCCAATGCAAACTGTCCCCAAAGTGCAGTAGCACTTAAGCTTCTCTGTGCCCCTCGCACGCATCGACGCCATCTCTAATGCACCGTTCACACCTAGACCCATGCATCAGCCTTTCCGGGGGTCGTTCAGAGCCACACGCTGGGCAGGCACCACCACGCCGGCCTCTCCGGCGCACAGCCTTCCGCCCCGTCTACATCCCAGCGTGTGCACCCGAAGGGATCCAACCGTCGAATCCCAGCCCTGCTGCCGCGGAGGGCAGGGACCAGCACGCACACCCTCAGGTCTACGTGAAAACCCTCCCTGGGGCTGTGGCCGGCACCAACGCCGGCCCTGGGATGTGGATGGGGTTCTGGGGCGCACGCCGCGGAGGCAGGGAGGAGGCCGGCGGGAGCGAGAGGTCTCCGGGACAGGTTTGTCTTCCCCTCCCTTCCAGGGGCGGCGGGCCCCAGACCCCATGCCCCTCCCAGGCCCCCGGTCTGGCGGCACCACGGCCGCAAAGGGCGGCGAGGGCACTTGCCCGACGCCTGGGTGCCTCGCGGTACCTGAACCCACCTGGTCGAGTGGCAGATGTACCGCGTCGCCGAGGGGCCGCAGCAGGGTGGTACTGGCGGTGCTGGAGGGCGACGGAAAGGCTCAGATTAGGGACCGCTCTCAACTTTGCGCCCGGCCGCCGCCCGCGCTCGCTGCCAGTAACCGCTCCCCTGCCTCCGACTTCCAGCAACTTCCAACGCCAGTTCCCCACCTTGCGCACGCAGGCGCCGACGGCCGCCCACCGCACAATCGCGGCGTGGAACCCTGACTCGGCAGCCAATCAGAGAGCGCCGGAGGCACCGCGCCCCTCCCCCGTGCCGAGGGGCGGGGCGAGGGGAGGAGGCTCGCGCGGAGGCTGTAGCCTGAGGGCTCCTCTCAGGCGTAGTGGGATGCGTTTCTGGGGTGGGACTTTAGAAGGGCGTCTTTGCCCTCTCATCCCTCCCTTTGTCCTCCCTGGAATGTCACTGCCATCCACCTCTCTCTAGGAGGGACAATAGGCAACCTAAGGGTGGGCAATGGCCCCAAGAAAAAGGAGCGAAGTAGGGGACGTCCCGAGCATTGCTGGGGACATTGGAGACCAAACTTGGGCCTGGGAGGAGGAGGACGGTAAACCAAACCTAGCTGAAAAGCCCCTTTGTCTTCGAAACTGCTGTGTAAAAGCCCGAAGTTGACAACAATCTCGTGGTCTGACCCTTTCAGTCCCCCACCAGCCACACCTGGGCCTTCCAGGCAGAGGGAGGTGTTCCTGGGTTGGACGCCTGTGGTCGCAGGGAGACCGACTCACCTTTGCTGTGTTGAAGTTTAGTTCTTTGGTAGCCAGCCGCTGTGATTGAACGTCCTGCCTTCCTCCTGAAAAAGGCGGTTTCTAAGCATCCCTTCACCCCTTGAGCACTGTCACCCTCTGACTTTTGAATTCTGCGTGTCCACATACCTTCTGGGTGTTGAGGGAGGGTCATATGTATGTATAATTCATTTGCCCCAAACTTCATAAAAGTAATCCATTTGAGCTCTTTGAAAATACAACATCAACTTGTTCAGCAGACTTTTAGAAGAGAAATGCCACAGGAGGGTTCCCAATTCCCCTTGAGAGCTCAAGACTTAAGGGTTTGGCAGTTTGTAATTGGGGTAAAAATAATGTTTGCTGGGAGTTTAACCGCATGTTTTAATACTTTTGGTAGAATAGCTCAATAATCCTCACAATTACTCTGTGAGATAGATACTATTACACACCATCTTTCAAATAAATTGAGGCACAGAAAAGTTATGTAATTTGCCCGAGAACACACAACTAAGTAGATTGGAATCCAAGTAACCTACCTCCAGAGCCGACCTTGCCACTAGACCTTTGTCTTTCCCACACCTAAACCCATTCCAGAAATTCCCATCAGCTAGCAGTTATACCATTTGCTTTATGACTAGTCCAGGATCTTGAATAATAGGGCAGCACAGGTAAGAAGAATACACCCACTTTAGTAAATTGGTCCGTGGGCTTTAGTTTCTTTGAAAAGGAGGCAGTTGAACTAATCAGTGCAGTCCCTTTCTGCCTAAAATTGAATGGTCAATTTAATCTTAGTTTGGTATATTCTCAGCTGAAACTGAATAGAGGATGGAAGGACGAATAAGAAAAAAAACCTGGATCTTCAGCCAACCTGGGGAAGTGTTCCAGTGGGAATTGTAATCAATTAGAGAGCAACCTGTTGAGTTAGTTTCTTATTAAAGAATATTAATCCAAAAGTCTAGATTTCTCTATTAATACAGTATTAGAAAAAGAGATTTTTTCATTTTCTTCACTTTGGAAATGTGCAGAGGAAGCATACGGCTGACAAAGCATACAAACTGAAGGAAAAATTGAAATACCATTTTAAACCATTAAAGATGTGTGTTGAGAACATACTGCAACCTAGAGTAGGCAGCATGGAGATACAGTCTCTGTGCACCACCCCACCCTGCCTCAGCTCACACTGCTTGGGCTACACCCAGTGTCCAACCAGTCCCATTGAGATGCACCTGATACCTCGGTCGGAAATGCGGCGATCACTCTCCCTCTGCATCGCTCTCACTAGGAGCTGTGCTCTGGAGCTGTTCCTATTTAGCCATCTTGGTGGAGGTCTATATTGCTCTATCTTCATACACTACTTTAAAAGTACATTTGGGCTGAAGCTGCCACTACTGAGGAACAGCAGCAGCTCTATGGAATGAGATAGTCTAATGTGGTCAACAAATAGAAACACATTCTGTCCACGCTTCTATCAGCAACCTCTCACTGTTAGCATCACCTCCACCCAGGAGAGGGTCTGCAACCAATGTTTAAAGCTCAAGTCCTAGCAAAAGGTTATAGCCTGTAGCCGCCACTCTTTGCCACAAGAGGTCAGCCTTTGCATCCACTGTAATTAAGAAAAACTTCCAAGAAAAAAGAGAACCTCCATTTTATGTTTATGAATTTACTGCAATGTGTTGGTCAAATAAAGATCCACGAAACTGAAAAAATCAAAACAAAATAAATATACAAAAAGCACTTAACTTCCACATTTCCTAAAAATTGGTTTACTCTTACTGAAATCAAATCATGGATTCTGAGAATATTAGAACTAGAAGGGTTGTGAGAGATTTGAAGAGTCCCAGCTGTTTGATTTTCTGCTTTCCTTGTGATGAGCACAATAGGAACCAAATTACACAGAACATCTCAATGATTCGTCCACAACAACTTGAGCCAGGTGTTGCCACTCCCGTATTCCAGATCAGGTAACTGAGCCTTGGAGAGGCTAAGTAACTCCCACCACCAAGTATTTATTGAACACAAAAAACCTGTCAGCAAGTCAGTGGGCAAGCTGGATTGACACACTGAAATCTGTCTGATGCCAAAGCTTGTGTTTGTCTCTATATGACCTTCCATTCTTTCTTTTACAATATCTGAGAGGCTGAATTGTCCAAAAGAGGAGAGCTCCTTGAAGACGAGAAGACAGAAGTTACCACTTTGCTCTTCTACCACACTGACACCTCCTCAAATGAGTACTAGAGATGACTATCATCCTCAGTGACAGAAGGTAAGCTACGTAGAGTTTATTTCAAAGTCAGCTTTAAAAAAAAATGGAGATGTATTAAAAGAGACAGGTTTCTTGGAATGTCTAATTTTCAACAAGAAAACTAAAAATTCTGCACAAATTCTTTTAGTTAATGTCATTAAAATTTTCATTTCTCTTCAGTTTTTCCTCAGAATGTAACAATATTATTCTGTTGTCTTCTGATCTCTATTATTGCTGTTTAGAAGATTAACGTCAATCTGGTGATTGTATCATCATTTATCTTTAGTTACCTCTAAGATGTTGTCTATGTCATTGATATTTTGCAATCACATTACACTGTGCTGGGTGTCATTGTATTTTTTATGTATTCTACTCAGGAGGCATTTCATATTTCACTTTACAAATCAGAACCATATAGAACATTTCAGTCATTGCTTTTCAACTGTAACTTCTCCTCCATTCCTTCTATTTTCCCCTTAGGGTACTTCTGATATATACAGGTTCTTCTCATTCTATCACTCATGTCTCTTAACATCTCTTTTATAGTTTTCTTTTATTACCCCATGATACTGAAAGCTGTATAATTTCCACATGCTTATCTTTAAGCTTTAATTTTTTACCTTCTTTAATTTGCTACTTAATTGATCCATTTGTTTTCTAATTTCAAAGACTATGTTTATAATTTCTGTAAATTCTTTCATTGCTAAGTTTATGTCTATTTGTTTCTCATAGTATGTGAATCTTAAGATACCAATGCCTTCATTTACATCTTTAACCATTTTAAACATGATTATATTATGTTCTACTTCAGATTGCTATTCTAATTTTTTAATTTCTCAAAGTTCTTATAATGCTCTCATTCACGGTAGATCATTCCCTCATTTGTTGTGTATTTTATAAACTAAGACATGAAAATTAGTAAGGCTATATTTTTCTGTGAGAACCCACTGTGGTTTGTGTTGTGGAATCAAACCCTGTATTAGTCTGCTGGGGCTATGATTATGAAGTACCACAGAGTGGGTGGTTTAAACACAGACGTCTATGTCTTACAATCTGAGGGCCAGAGTCTGAATTAAGGTATTGGCAGAGATGTTTTCTTCTGAAGTCTCTCTCCTTGGCTTGTAGATGACTGTCTTCTCCCTGTGCCTTCACACAATCGTTTCTCTATGTGTTGCCTGTGTCCAAATTTCTTCTTACAAGGACACTAGTTGTGTTGAATTGAGCCCATCCTAATGACCTCATTTTAACTCAACTATCTCTATAAGACCTGATCTCCAAACAAAGTCTCATTCTGAGGTACTGGGGGCATGACTTCAACATATGCATTTGGGGTGAGGACATAATTCTGCCTATTAACAACCCCCCAAAGCAGTTTTGCTTATAAATCTGGGCATGTCACCAGCCCAAGTGAAATTTGTATGATAGTTTCTTGGCTTGTCTGTTTCTGGATCCACAGGCAGTATAAATTCAATCCTCAAATTCCTGGAGAAGCAAGCCAATAGTTTCTGATTCCAAAGATGGGGGGGCTCCCTCTCCCTACCCCCTTGATCCACACATCTAGAGCTCAAAAAAGACAGCAATGCATTCTTTTCACTTCCTTTTGTCACTGGGCAAAATTTTTCCTACATCATTTGGAGGTACATATATCCATGGTCTCTTACTTTGTGTGATTAATTTTACCCCAAAAAAACTATTGGCTTTTTGTACGCCGTTGTTTCTTTACTAAGTTTCATATTATATTCCATGCCTTAATTACTAAACAATTCTTTTTATCGTTACATGTTTTGTGAGTTTAGACACCTAAAACTTTGGAAAAACCCCAGCTAAGCCATTTTCCACTGCATAATAATTTGGAAGTAAAGCAGAACTTGAGGACATTTTAAAAAGGAGCAATTTTAAAAATAGTGATCCTGTGTAAATCCTAATTACAGGATTAACTGTGACAAACTCAGTTTTGAAGTTAAAAAGGCCAAATAAATATTCATCAATAACATTTGTAGAAATGTCTATAAATCTATAAATCTTTGTCCTGAAGAAGGCAATATAATCTTATCCTCCTTACCAAGAGGGATTACTTCTAGAATAATCTTTCTCTTGATTTTTTTTAAAATCAGAAATGATTATGCCTGTGTCCTCTCGATACTGAAGTTCAGTTTGACTATGTTAGCTTTATTTTATATAGATATATATTTAATTTTATTGTATGTTCCAGGATACATGCGCAGGACATGCAGGTTTGTTACATAGGTAAATGTGTGCCATGTGGTTTGCTGCACCTAACCAGCCCATCACCTACATATTAAGCCCCTCACACATTAGCTATTTGTCCTGATGCTCTCCCTCTCCTGGACCCCTGACAGGCCCCAGTGTGTGTTGTTCCCCTCCCTGTGTCCATGTGTTTTCAATGTTCACCTCACACTTATGAGTTTGGTTTTCTGTTCCTATGTTAGTTTGCTGAGAATAATGGCTTCCAACTTCATCCATGTCCCTGCAAAGGACATGATCACATTCTTTTTTACAGCTGCACAGTATTCCATGGTGTATATATACCAAGTTTTCTTTATCCAGTCTATTTTTGATGGGCATTTGGGTTGATTCCATGTCTTTGCTATTGTGAATAGTACTGCAATAAACATATGTGTGCATTTATCTTTATACTGGAATGATTTATATTCTTTTGGGTATATACCCAGTTATGAGATTGCTGGGTCAAATGGTATTTTTGGTTCTAGATCCTTGAGGAATTGCCCACTGTCTTCCACAATGGTTTTATTAATTTACATTCCCACCAACTGTGTAAAAGTGTTCCTATTTCTCCACAGCCTTGCCAGCATCTGTGATTTCCTTACTTTTTAATAATCACCATTCTGACTGGCATGAGATGGCATTGCATTGTGGTTTTCATTTGCATTTGTCTAAGGATCAGTTATGTTGAGCTTTTTTCATGTTTGTTAGTCACATTAATGTCTTCTTTCTAGAAGTGTCTGTTTATGTCCTTTGCCCACTTTTTGACGGTTTTTTTCTCTCGTGAATTTGTTTAAATTCTTTGTAGATTCTGGATATTAGACCTTGGTCAGATGGATAGGTTGCAAAAATTTTCTCTCATTCTATAGGTTGTGTGTTCACTCTGATGATAGTTTCTTTTGCTGTGTAGAAGCTATTTAGTTTAATTAGATCCCATTTGTCTATTTTTTTTCTTGCAATTGCTTTTGATGTTTTTGTCAAGAAATCTTTCCCCATGCTTATGTACTGAATGGTATTGCCTAGATTTTCTTCTAAGGTTTATTATGCTTTTGGGTTTTACCTTTAAGTCTTTAATCCATCTTGATTTCATTTTTGTATAAGGTGTAATGAAGAGATCCAGTTTCAATTTTCTGCATATGGCTAGCCAGTTTTTCCAGTACCATTCGTTAAATAGGGAATCCTTTTCCCTTTGCTTATTTTCATTAGGTTTGTAGAAGATCAGATGGTTGTAGATGTGTAGTCTCATATCTGAGATATTCTGTTCTGATGGTCTATGTGTCTGTTTTTGTACCAGCACCATGCTGTTTCGGTTACTATAGAGTTGTAGTACAGTTTGAAGTGGGATAGGGTTATGCCTCCAGCTTTGTTCTTTTTGTTTAGGATCGCCCTGGCTATACAGGCTCTTTTTGGTTCTCTACAAATCTCAAAGTAGTTTTTTCTAATTCTGTAAAGAATGTCAATGGTAATTTTATGGGAATAGCACTGAATGTATAAATTACTCTGGGCAGTGTGGCCATTTTTATTATATTGATTCTTCCTATCCATGAGCATGGAATGTTTTTCCATCTGTTTGTGTCCTCTCTTACTTCCTTGAGCAGTGGTTTGTAGTTCTCCTTGAAGAGGTCCTTCATATCCTTTGTTAGTTGTATTCCTAGGTATTTTATTCTTTTTTTAGCAATTGTGAATGGGAGTTTGCTCATGATTTGGCTCTCTGTGTGTTATTGGTGTATAGGAATTCTTGTGATTTTTGCACATTGATTTTGTATCCTGAGACTTTGCTGTAGTTGCTTATCAGCTTAAGGAGCTTTTGGACAGAGATGAGGGGGTTTTTTAGATATAAGATCATGTCATCTGCAAACAGAGATGTTTGACTTCCTCTCTTCCTTTATTAATACTGTTTATTTCTTTCTGTTGCCTGATTTCCCCGGCCAGAACTTGCAATACTATGTTGAATAGGAGTGGTGAGAGAGGGCATCCTTATCTTGTGCCGGTTTTTAGAGGGAATGCTTCCAGCTTGACTATCCTAGTTTTCTTTTGTACACTTTACATGTTCATAGAGAGCTGAAGAGTACTTCAAAGAATCATTGATGTCTATAGTAAGAAGCATGCATGCAAAAACAAATATATTCTATGTGTGGCTGACCCCACTGTTATCAGGAAAAGTAGATGCTATCTTGGAAAATCTCGGGCTGAGGAAAGAGGACACATGTTTAAACCCTATCTCTCACATCAACTAACTTGCTGCATGGCCTTGGATGAGTTACTCCCTCTGAGATTTTATTTTCTCATCTTAAATAAAACCAGTCTCAGATGGTGGTGGATTTAAAATCAAATAATATGTAGTGAAGGTCTAAGAGTACATCTGGAGTACAAATTTTCCTCCCCTAGCTCAGCTCTTTAAATTTTACTCAAAATGAAAATTTTGCTCCTGAGGGTTGCATATCAAATCAATCAGTCTGGTGATTCCAGCCTCTACAGCCACCAATCAAATAATGCTGAGAATGCTGTTTCTGTTTCAGATTAAATGTAGTCTATCAGCAAAAAGCACAGATCTGGTTTGAGAATCATAGCCTGAGATCACTTTGAAGATTGCCTCTTTTTTTCTGAAGATGTCTCACTGGCCCTGGCTGCATGCCTGTAGTGGGCATAATTCCAGGATGTGTGCCTGTCTTACACATGCACTGAGAATTCCCTTGCCTCGAGTGTGGAATGGACTATAATGGAGTCTCAGTACCATGATTTAACCAGTAATCAATTAGCTTTAAGTTCATCAAAAGCAATAAAATCCTAAATAACACAGGAATAATGAAAAGAGCCTTTGAGAGAAGGTGAAGCATCCACTCTCCTGGGGGTCTCAGGAAAGAAAGCAAACAGCCATAGTGTGAACCACTTATGGAGAGGGGCTTTGTCTAGGCTGAAAGCCTCAATTGTATCACCACAAAGAACTTAAGTTCACCAACATGATCATGAGCTTGGGGGATGACCCCACACTCCAGGCAAGAATGACAGTGCAGCTTTGGGAAACCCTGAGCAGATGACCCAGTCAAGCTAGGCCCATTCCTGACCCATGGAAACAGGGATTTAAATGAGTGTTTTTTAAAGCACTAACTTGATGACAGTTATTCCCAATAGAAAACCACTACTGCCCTCTATGGTAACAAAGGCTCATAACACCTGCATTGTATTGATTTCTAATGTCTATGTCAAAGTTGCAGATACCAGGATGGAATTGCTTTCAACAGATCCAGAAAATATAAGTCTGGAAATGACCGAAAGAGGGGAGGCTCATGCTTATGTGTCTGAAATGAGAACCAAGGACTTTCTAAAAACTCTTTCATGTCCTTCATCCATATTTTGCTTGGATAAGTTTTATCACTAGACATTAGAACTGCAGTGTTTAGATAAGATGTTCTCAGAAGAGACTCCTGCCCAGTAAGGGCATCTCTGCCAATGAACTGACAATCAGTCTGGCTTTGAACCTCTGAAACCAATGAATTCTGATTCTAAGCAGCTTAGTAAATCTCTTTTTAGCTACTAAAACCTCCCCATACACCCCCCTCACTCAATGCACTGATGACTTGCCATTTCTTGAATTCCAGGTTGTAATCCTTATTTCTACTTCTGAGTAAACCCAATATAGTTAGAGATAATTGTCTTTAGTGTATTTTTTTAGGTCATCATTTGTTTATATGGGAGCACAAGAGAATCACTGAGCTACCCAGGAAGAAGAGCCCTGTTGTCCCTTTCAACTCCATATTGTCAAAAAAAAAAAAATATTAAGTTGTACCAATGTTGATTTGGTACTATGGTTAAATATGCATAAATAGTCTTATATAGAAAAAGGAAAGTAGTATTTACTGAACAGATCTAATGGGTCCTTTATTTCACATATGCTAACTGCTTGTAATCCTCCTACAACCCTCTACGACAACTTTTACTTTCCCCATGGATCAAATGAGGTCATTAAACCTCAGAAAGTTTAAATAGCTTACCCCATTATATAACTAGTAGGTAGAGCCAGTATTCTAATACTGAGATCCTCTGGATAGAATATCCTATTTTTTTGGTCTATTTCATCAATAGTATGCTACAGGAATGTAGCTGCCAAACGAAAGTCCTTAGAAGACTTGTGATCTGAGTTTAGAGAAGGTCTCAGAGTTCAAGAAGTTAAAACTGATGCATAACCAGTTAAAAGGGCATTAAAGCTTATTTGCCTTCCTTGAATGCTTTCTCACTAATGCCAGGAGTATGTTACGTTAGGGCAAGACAGGATGATATGCCAGCTTGGTGATATTTCCTGTTAACATATTCATTACAATTAATTATAGCATCTTTATTTCTTGGCAGATTTTCTGGAAGCCAGAAAACATTTGCATTTCTCTGATGATCAGTGATGTTCAGCACCTTTTTATCTGCCTGTTTGCCATTTGTATGTCTTCTTTTGAGAAATGTCTCTTCAAATCTTTTGCACATTTTTTGTTTGAATTATTAGGTTTCCTTCTATAGAGTTGCTTGAGCTTCTTCTATATTCTGGTTAATAACCCCTTGTCAATGGAGTAGTTGGCAAACATTTTCTCTCATTCTGTGGGTTGTCTCTTTCTTTTGGTGACTTTATCCTTCACTCTGCAGAAGGTTTTTAACTTGATGTGATCTCATTTGTCCATGTTTGCTTGTGGTTGCCTGTGCTTGGGGAATATTGCTCAACATCTTTGCCCAGAACAATGTTCTCGGGATTTTCCCTAATGTTACCTTGTAATAGTTTCATAATTTGAGGTCTTAGGTTTAAGTTTTTAAGCTGTTTTGATTTGATTTTTGTATATGGCAAGAGATGGGGGTCTAGTTTCATTCTTTTGTATATTGATATCCAATTTTCCCAGCACCATTTATTGAAGAAACTACTTTTTCTCCATTGTGTGTTCTTGGCACCTTTTAAAAAAATGAGTTCATTGTAGCTGTGTGAGTTTGTGTCTAGGCTTTATATTCTGTTCCATTGGTCTATGTGTCTGTTTTTATGGCAGCATGATACTGTTTTGGTTACTATTGCTCTATAGTATAATTGGAAGTCAGGTGACATGATTCCTCCAGTTTGAAGAATTTCATTGGCATTTTGATAGGGATTGCATTTAATCTGTAGATTGCTTTAGGTATTATGGACATTTTAACAATATTGATTCTTCCAATCCATGACCATGAAATATTTTTCCTTTTTTTTTTTTTTTTGGTGTCCTCTTAAATTTCCTTCATTAGCTATTATAGTTTTCAATATAGAGCTATTTCATTTCTTTGATTGAATTAATTCCTAGGTATTTAATTGTACATGTGGCTATTGTAAATAGGATTACTTTTTAATTTCTTTTTCACATTATTCACTATTGTCATATAAAAATGCTACTGATTTTTGTATGTTGATTTTGTATCCTGCAACTTTATTGAATTTGCTTATTAGTTCTAATTTCTTGTGGAGTCTAGGGTTTTTTCCAAATATAAATTCATATCATCAGCAAACAAGGATAATTTGACTTCTTTCTTTTCAATTTGGATGGCTTTTATATCTTTCTTTTGCCTGATTGCTCTAGCTAGGACTTCTGGTACTATGTTGAATAACAGTGGTGACAGTGGACATCTATGACATGTTCCACATCTCAAAGGAAATGTGTTCAGTTTTCCTCATTCAGTGTGTCATTAACTGTGGGTCTATTGTATATGACTTTTATTATGTTGAGTTATGTTTCTATTATGCCTAGTTTTTCGAGGATTTTTATCATAAAGAAATGTTGAATTTTATCCAATGCTTTTTCAATGTTAATCGAAATGATCATATGGTTTTTATCCTTCATTCTGTTAATTGTATAGTGTTGATTGATTTGCATAGGTTGAACCATCCTTGCATCCCAGGAATAAATCCCATTGTGTCATGATGAATTATCTCATTAATGGATTGTTGAATTCAGTTTGCTAGTATTTAGTTGAGGATTTTTGCATCAATATTAATCAGAGATATTGGCCTGTAGTTTTTCTTGTTTGTTTTTGTTTTGATGTGCTTTGTCTGGTTTTGGTATCAGGGTAATATGGGCCTTATAGAATGTGTTTGGAACTGTTCCCTCCTCCTCTGTTATTTGAAGTAGTTTAGATAGGATTGATATTACTTCTTAAATGTTTGGTAGAACTCAGCAGGGCTGCCATCAGGTCCTAGACATTTCTTTACTGAAAGACTTTTTATTATGGCTTCAATCTCATTACTCGTGATTGATCTATGTTCAGGGTTTAGATTTCTTCCTGGTTCAATCTTGGAAGGTTGTATGTGTCTAGGAATTTGACCAATTCTTCTAGATTTCTCAAGTAATCAGCATATAGCTTCTCATAGGAGCCACTAATAATCCTTTAAATGTCTGCCAAAGCAGTTGTAATGTCTCCTTTTCCATTTTTGATGTCATTTATTTGTATCTGATATCTTTTTTCCTTAGTCTTACTAAACATTTGTCAATTTTATCTAAATTTTCAAAAAACCAACTTTTTGTTTCGTTGATCTTTTGTATTTTCTTCCTTTCAATTTCATTTTTTTTTCTGCTCTGACCTGTATTATTTATCATTTATTTTCTTCTCTCTAATGTTGGGTTTAGTTTACTCTCACATTTCTAGTTCTTTAAGATGCATTGCTAGAATCGGCCAAAAAAAACCAATCCCATCAAAAAGTGAGCTAAGGACATGAATTCTCAAAAGAAAAAATACAAATGGCCAACAAACATATGAAAAAATGTTTGACATCACTAATGATTATGGAAATGCAAAACAAAACCGCAATTTGATAACACATTACTGCTGCAAGAATGGCCATAATCAAAAAATCAACATATACTAGATATTGGCATGGATTTGTTGAAAAGGGAAAATGTTTACTCTGCTGGTGGTAATGTAAACTAGTACAGTCACTATGGAAAACAGTATGGAGATTCCTTAAAGAACTAAAAGTAGAACTACCATTTAATCCAGCAATCCCACTACTGGGTATCTACCTAGAGGTAAAGAAAGCATTATGCAAAATGATACCTGGACATGCTTGTTTATAGTAGCACAATTCACAATTGCAAAAATAAGGAAACAGCCAAACGGCCCATCAATCAATGAATGGATAAAGAAATTGTTATCTATATATAACTATATATAATATATATAACTATATATATAATATATATAAAACTATAATATATGTATAACTGTATATACCATATATAACAATATATATAAAACACATATATAACTGTATATATATTATATATAACTATATATTATATAACAACATATATAATATATATAACTATATATAATATATAGAAATATATATATAATAATTTCTTTATCATATATATATATATATATATATATATATATATAAAAATGATGGAATACTACTCAGCCATTAAAAGGAATGATAATGGCATTTGCAGTGACCTGGATGGAACTGGAAACCATTATTCTAAGTGAAGTAACTCAGGAACAGAAAACCAAACATTGTGTGTTCTCACTGATACATGAGGGCTAAGCTATGAGGATGCAAAGGCATAAGAATGACACAATAAACTTTGGGGACTTGGCAGAAAGAGTTGGGGGGGTGAGGGATAAAAGACTACACACTGGGTACAGTGTACACTGCTTGGGTGATGGGTGCACCAAAATCTCAGAAATCAGCACCGAAGAACTCATTAGTGTAAGCAAACACCACCTGTTCCCCAATAACTTATTGAAACTTTTCAAAAGATGCATTGTTAGATTATTTAATTGAAATGTCTCCACTTTTTTGATGTTGGCATTTATAGCTATAAACTTTCTACTTAGTATTGCTTTTGCTGTATCGTGTAAGTTTTGGTGTGTTGTGTTGTCATTATCATTTGTTTCAAGGCAGTTCTCAATTTCCTTCTTAATTTTTTCATTGACCCACTGGTCATTCAAGAACATGTTGTTTAATTTTCATGTATGTGTATAGGTTCAAAAATTCCTCTTGTTATTAATTGCCAGTTTTATTCTACTGTGGTCAGAGAAGATGCTTGATATTATTCATTTTTAAAAAAAAATTTTAAGACTTTTTATATGACCTATTATATGGTCTAGCCTTGAGAATGATTCATGTGTTGAGGAAAAGAATGCATATTCTGTAGCTCTTGAATGAAATGTTCTACAAATATCTATTAGATCCCTTTAGTCTATAGTGAAGATTAATTCTGATGTTTCTTTGTTGATTTTCTGTCTGGAAGATCTGTCCAATGCTGAAAGTAGGGTGTTGAAGTCTCCAGCTATTATGGTACTGGGGCCTATCTCTGCTATTAGCTCTAATAATATCATATACATATATATATACATATATATATCTGGGTGCTCCTGTGTTGGTTGGAGATATATTTAGAATTGTTATATTCCCTTGCTGAATTGACCCCTTTGTCATCATACAGTGACCTTCTTTATCTCTTCTTATAGTTTTTGTCTTGAAATCTATTTTTTCTGATATAAGTGTAGTGACTCCTGCTCTTTCTAGTCAGAACTAGAAGGAGAGTGTCATGAAGAATTTCAAAGTATTGTGATGGAGATGGAAAGAAAATGTATGATTAATAAATAAGGGAAAGGGCTTGGCTCTAAGCCAGAAGACTTGGGTTTTATCTGATGAGTGATAGGAATATACAAAATAAAGTCTATAAGGAAGCTTTATTTGGAAAGATGCATACAGTGGCCTGGATGACCCAGAAGAGAAAGTTTAGTTAGAACACTGTCGTGGGCTCAGCACCTTCTAGCTTGAAACCATGTCTTTTATCCTTCCCTGTGTAACCTCTGCACAGAACCTGGAGTAAAATGCAAATAGATAAATATTTATTGAGTAAGAAAATTGGATAAAGAGAGGTAGACTGAAATTATAGCCATTGAAAAAGAACAATTTCATACTGGGAAATCAGTTGAATTTTGCAAAAGCGCGGATAACGGTTAGGAAGTTTGGAGAAGTCACATAAGGTTATCATGTTTGAAGGTTTGAAACTGGAAATCAGGAAAAGCATGAGCCATTGAATAAACGAGTGGAATGGCTGTTTGAATAGGTAAAGGTAATGCTACCTGCTATAATGAAAACTCCCAGATCTCAAAAATATAACAATAAAAATTTAAGTGTCAACAAATGGTAACAAAATAACATCCAATAAGAATTGTATGGGGAGGGGACAGTTAGGAAATGTCCAGTTCCCATAAAACTATCCAGTGACTCAGACCGACAAGAGATTCTTCTATCTTCCACATGTGGCTACCAAGATCCTCCTCAGCCTCCATGCAACAGAGATCAAAAATTATGTGGGAGGTCTGATTGGCCAGGCATGTACCACTTTAACATTCTGCTGTTTTATCTAACACCTGCAAGAGGCTGGCAAGAGGAGCCTAGCTGAGTGGCTGGGAGGAAAAGGAAATGGTTTGCTGAACAGCCCATTCTTCTTTGTCAGGCTGGCAAAAGAGGCCAGTAGATTTTCCCTATAAGAGATGCTAACAGGAGTTCTTCAGTCTGAAATGAGAGAACACCAGCATGAACTCAAGATATAAGAGGAAATAATGAACACTGGTAAAGGTAACTTTTTATAAGAGCCACTATTATTCTACTTTTGGCTTGTACTTTTTTTCCATATATAATTTAAAGAGCAAGTGCATAAAATAATAATTATAAATCCATGGTAATGAGTTCCCAATATATAACGACATAATCTGTGACAATAACAATATAAAGGGGAGGAAAGGAGATGGATAGAAGCAGAATGTTCTATACTATTGAAACTAAGTTGGTTATAAATTGGTTTACTATTAAAGCTAGATAGCTACAAGTTTAAGACGCTAAGTGTAATTTCCCAGATAACCACTAAAAAAATGACTTTAAAAAATACAGAAATAAAAATGGCACACTATAAAAAAATCAACAGAATACCAAAAAATGGTGTAAGTAATGGAGAAATTGAAGAGAACCAACAACAAAAAAGACTACAGAAAACAAAGTTAAATGACAGAAGTAAGTCTTTTCTTATCAGTCATTATTTTCAATGTAACTGGATCAAACCCTGCTACTCATAAGACAGAAATTGGCAGAATGAACAAAAAAAGATCCTTCTACATACTGTTTACAAGAGAGTCATTTTAAATATAAAAACACAAAAAGGTTGAATAAAAACAATGGACAAATATATCTCATGCAAATGGCATCCAAAAGAGAGCTGGGTGGCTATATTGCTATCATACAAAATAGATTTCAAGTCAAAAAGTTTTCAAGAGTGAAATAAAGACATATATATATATATGAGATGGAATTTTGCTCTGTCGCCCAGGCTGGAGTGCAGTGGTGTGAACTTTGCTCACTGGAACCTCTGCCTCCTGGGTTCAAGAAATTTTCCTGCCTAGCCTCCCAAGTAGATGGGACTACAGGTACACACCACCATGCTTGGCTGATTTAGTAGTGATAGGGTTTCACCATATTCGTCAGGCTGGTCTTGAACTCCTGGCCTTGTGATCTGCCCAATTCAGCCTCCCAAAGTGCTGGGATTATAGGCGTGAGCCACCGCATCTGGCCAAAGACAGTATATGTTGATAAAAGTTGCCCTACATCAAGGAAATATAAAAATTATATATCCATCTAATAACAACACTCCCAAAACATGTGAAACAAAAATTAACAACATTGAAGGCATAGTTTTAAAATAATATCTGGAGACTTCGTTACTCTATTTTCAACAGTGAATAGAATAACCAGACAGAATATTAATACGCCAATTGTATCTAATACTCAGAGAGCACTTTACTCAACAGTAGCAGAGTATACAATTTTCTCAAATGCACATGGAACATTCTTTAAGATAGATCATGTTAGTCCACAAAACATCTTAATAAATTTAAAAAGATTGAAATGATACAAAGTTTTTTTCTGACTACTGTGCAATATAACTACCATCAATAACAAAAGAAAAACTTTTGAAAAACTCACAAATATGTGGATTTTTTTTTAAAAAAAGCATGCTCTTAAACAACATTAGATCAGAAAAGAAATCACAATGGAAACAAGAAATAAATTAAGGTAAAAACAAACCATAAACCACCAAAGCCTACTCTAGAAGAAATAGGAAATATGAATAGAATTAAAACAAATAAAGAGGTTTAATCAGTGACCAAAAACCTCCTAATGAAGAAAAACCCAAGATCAGAAGGTTTCATTGGTGAATTGTACCAACCAAAGAAGAATTAACACCAGTCCTCAAACTTTTTCAAAAAGAGGAGGAAACACATCCTAACTCCTTCTGTGAAAATAGCACTATCCAAATACAAAGACCCAACAAGAAAAAGAAAACTATAGACCACTATTTCTTATGAATATAGATGCAAAAGTCCTCAAAACAGTAACAGTAAACTGAATTCAGAATATTGAAAGCATTATACACTATGACCAATTGGGATTTTCCCCAATAACCAAAGGAGGATTCAACATATGAAATCAGTCAGTTTAATAAACTACATAATAGAATAGAGGAAAAACCTACATGGTCATCTCAATTAATACAGAAAAAGCACTTAACAAACTCTAACACTCCTTCATGATAAAAATAATCAGTATGCTAGGAATATAAGGAAACTTTCTCAACATGCTGTGGCCGTAGGAAAACTCACAACTTTCACACTCGGCCGTGAAAGACTGAAAGCTTTTCCCCTAAGATCAAGAGCAAGACAAGGATGCCCACTTTCACTATTCTATTTAACATAATACTTAAAGTTGTAGTCAGAGCAATATGCAGGAAAGAGAAATAAAAATATCCAGATTGGAAAAGAAGTCAATCTTACATGTCAAAAACTATAAAGAATATACACACATACACATACATATACACAAAGCTATCAAAACCAATAAATGAACTCATAAAATTTCAAGATATTAAATCATTACACAACTGACTTATTTGGATTCCTTCATACAACCTGTTGAAAGGAGATTAAGAAAACAATTGTGTTTACAGTAACATAAAAATAAAATACTTAGGAATAAATTTAACAAAGGAGTCACAAGACTTGTATACTGAAAACTATAAGCCATTGTTGAAAGATATTAAAGAAGGTCTAAATAATTGGAAGACTGAAACCTGATTCATTAGTCAGAATCATATATCATGATTTTGTTCATATATCTGAAAAGGGGTTAATATCTTACAGCTTAATAATGTGAAGATGACAATATTACTCAAATAATTGGCAGACTTAATGCAGTCCCGATCTAAATTCCAAGAGCATTTTTGCGGAAATAAAGAAAACCATTCTAAAATTTATATAGAATTTCAAGGGACCCTGAATGGCTAAAGCAATTTTGTAATAGAACAAAGTTGGAGGTCTCAAATTTTCTGATTTCAAAACTCAATATAAAGCTATAATTTAAAAATGCAATGTGGTATTGGCATAGGGATAGACCTATAAACCAATGGAATAGAATTGAGGACCCAGAAAGAAACCCTCAAATCCATGGCCAATTGATTTATGACAACGATGCCAAGATCCTACAGAGCAGTCTTTTCAACAAATGGTGCTGAGACAACTGGATTTTCACATGCAAGAAAGTAAAGTTGGACTCTTACCTTATACCATGCACAGATATTAATTCAATATGGATCAGAGATCTTTATTTGAGAGCACACATTATAAACTCAGAAGAAAACTGGGACAAATCTTCATGACCATGGATTTAACAGTATTTTTTAAATAATGATATTAAAATCACAGGCAACAGCAATGAAAAAGATAAATTTCATCAAAATTAAACATTTTTGTCTGAAAAGACACTATAAAGATAGTGAAGTACAGTCTACACAAGGGGAGAAAATAATTGCATGTCACATATCTGATAAAGGGTTAATATTCAAAATACCTATGGACCCCTATAACACAACAAATACAAAAAAAAAATACATAAAAAGTTAAAAAGGGCAAATAACTTGACACAAATGGCCGATGAGCACATTGAAAGGTGCTCAAAATCATTAGTCATTAGGGAAATGAAAATCAAAACCACAATAAGGTATCACTTTGTACCAACTAGTATGGCTATAAAAAAAACCAGAAATAACTAGTGTTGGTGAGGATATGGAGAACTTGGAACCTTTGTATACCCCTGGTAGGAAAGCAAAATGGTGTGGCCACTGTGAAAGGTAATTTGCCAGTTTCTAAAACTGTTGAATATAAAATTACTATATAAGCCAATAATCCACTCCTTGATACATACCCAACAAAATTGTAAACAAGGACTCAAGTAGTTACTTGCATGCCAGTGTTCCTAATGGCATTTTCACAATAGTCAAAAGGTAGAAATATCACATGTCCATCAACAGGTAAATGAATAAGCAAAATGCACTATATGTGGTGTATTATTCAGACAAAAAAGAATACAGTTCTGACATATGCAACAATATGGATGAACCCTGAAAACATTATGCTAAGTGAAGTAAGCCAGATGCAGAATAACAAATATTATATGACTTCATTTATACTAAATACGTAAAAGAGGCAAATTCATGAGAAAGAAAATAGATCAGAAGTTGCCAAGGGCTGAGGAAAGGGGAAAATGGGGAGTTGTTGGGTAGATAATTTTTATTTGAGACAATGAAAATATTTTGTAACTAGATGGTGGTAATAGTTGTATAACATTGTAAGTGTTCTTAATGTCACTGAATTGTACACTAAAAAAGTTGTTAAAATGATACATTTTATATATATTTTGCCACAAGCTTTTAAAAAAAGACACAAAATGCAAATCTATATTTTTTATTATTCAATTCAACAATCACAAATGTTTCCCACACTAACTCATTGTGGGTCAGTGACCATTATGGATGAGTCAGTGACAGTTCACTAACCAGAATTATTTTTTGGACCACTTTGAGTAGCACTGATCTGGAGCAAGATATTTCACCTCCATAAGCCTCAGTTTCCTCATATATAAATAAGAAATAATTATACTCTTTATCACCTCTGGTTTTCATGGGATTAGATAATGCATGGAAATGCCTCAGTCCTGTGCCTGGTACAATGATCATTAGCTCTTATTTGATGACGTTTGTGCCTACTCATATGTTGCATTCTAAGTTTTAAGCAGTTGATATATGTATTTGCTAATTTTTAAGAAGTCATTCTTTTTGATGTTTGCACTGTACCCTGCATTTTATAGTACATACTATACTGCATGGCATTTATTTTATATACGTGTGTGTGTGTGTGTGTGTGTGTGTATACACAAACTAAATATTTATTGAAAGCAAGGACTGTGCTTCCCCATGGCTAATCACCAATGCTGAGCAAAGTTTCTGCCATGGAATAGCTCTCAATGAATGCTTACTAGACAGATTTCATGGGCCCCACCTCCTCATCTGCACTCAAAAGTACTGAAAACAATCTACTCTGAAGAGGCCCCCAAATACACATGGATAATCTAACCATAACTTCGATTTAGGATGGTTATCATGTTTCTACAGCAGTTTATTATTATCTAAAGTGTGGCATTAAAGATGAGTCATTTAGAATTTGAGTCATCCATGAAAAAATGCCTGGTAACATATCACATTGAAGCTCCTTTCATTCCCATTGCCAAATAGCAGAGAACATTAGCCACCTATGCTCAACTTCCCATCACAGTAAGCATGGCACAGCCTTCTACGTAACTCCTGAAGATTACTACAGACAATAGCAAAGTCAAACCAAGTAATACCACTATGTGGTTTGGAAGTTGCCTATTAATGGAGCCTGAAGTCTAAGACTGAATTCTGCCAAAAAAAATAGTTTTTATCTGCCCCCACTCACATTCCAACCTTGTGCCTCACAAAAATATGAAATAAATGTAGCAATAATAATAAATTATATACAGACCCTAGAAAAATTTGCTTCAGGGAATCTAAATAATACAGGTGGGATTAACTTCAACAAAGTTAATTTGTATATATAGAATATTGACAGAAGTGAAAGATTCATGAAATCAAATGTGGCAAATTGTTAATATTTAATGAAAACCTAAACTAGATGTCCTTAAATCAATAAAACTCTTCTTTTAATTCTCCAGTGGAAGAGAGATAAGGTGAATTGTCACCTTTTAAAATTTTAAATGTTTGGAAATAAGAAAGATAAAAACAAATTTAATTTCCTCTTTGATTTCTTTTTTTCTTTTTTTTTTTTTTTTGAAACAGAGTTTCACTCTGTCGCCCAGGCTGGAGTGCAGTGGTGCAATCTCAGCTCACTGCAACCTCCGCCTCCCAGGTTCAACTGATTCTCCTGCCTCAGCCTCCTGAGTAGCTGAGATTACAGATGCCCACCACCACGCCCAGCTAATTTTTGCATTTTTAGTAGAGACGAAGTTTTACCATGTTGGTCAGGCTGGTCTCCAACTCCTGACCTCATGATCTGCCCACCTTGGCGTCCCAAAGTGCTGAGATTACAGGCGTGAGCCATTGTGATATTTTACAGACAAGTACTATTTAAATATAAATGAGAAAATTAGCAGGTTTCCAATAGTATCTTTATCAAGGTGATGATATAGAAAATTTTAGCTGGATGTAATAACTTTCAAAAACTGAGAATAGAAATCGTTATGTCCTCTGCATACAAGTGCCATGCAAACATCCCATCCAGTAGCTAGTGGGGGAAAGGTATTAATTGGCTCTGCCTTAACTGTTAACAGTTCTTATTTACACCTTCTTCTACCAGTGGACTTGTCAGCCATTCCCAAGCAATCTCATTTGGACTGAGTATACCAGTGGCTAAGGAGAAAGTTTTGAGTTACGTAAATAAAACAACACGAGAGATATGCATTACTCCACTTACTCTTTAACTCATATTAAACATTGGACTTTTATGGGGTATGAGTCTCCTTTGCAAATAAGTCTTTATTTTGGGTCAATATACATTTTAACTCAAAGAAATGTTATAGTTGCTTTGTTCTGATGATTTCTAAGACCCACACAGACACACATACACACACACACACACACACACACACACACACAAACTGACACCATTTTCTTTCCTCACCTTTCTTTACTGGTTTCTCCAAATATTTAATAGTCA
This sequence comes from Aotus nancymaae, assembly GCF_030222135.1. Classification (NCBI taxonomy): domain Eukaryota; kingdom Metazoa; phylum Chordata; class Mammalia; order Primates; family Aotidae; genus Aotus; species Aotus nancymaae. Next base: position 8,842,945 of record NW_026988450.1, on the reverse strand, counting down.
TAACTTACTTTCCCCATAACATGTTTTATTTTTCTAGATACCATGCCTAGAAGCTATTAAATATAAAATGATAATACACTGTAAAATATCTAATAAAAATATTGCCTCAAAATTCTGGGTCTGCAAATATTCTGGGCATAGCTGGACAAAAAATCTGAAAAAGAACGTGTTTAATGTAAAATATCAAGTAGTTCAACCAAATATGTTAAAGCTACCAAAGTGTATGGAACCTTAAAGATTTCAGTTGTGTTTGGCATTCTTTTTCTGCTATAGAAAAAAAAAAAAAGAAGAAAAACATGTTTTCTTATTCTCTGCTAAGTTTATTAATTTCACATCAGTTTATCAATGAAGTTTTAGGAACATATAGGAGAAGCCTCATAAATAGGACCAGATAAGACCAGAGAATAAAGAACACTCTCTTGTTTTTGTTTTTTTGGTTTCTTTTTTTTTCGGAGACAGTTTCACTCTGTTGTCCAGGCTGGAGTGTGCAGTGGCATGATCTCGGCTCACTGCAACTTCCACCTCCCAGGTTCAAGTGATTCTCCTGCCTCAGTCTCCCAGGTAGCTGGGGTTACAGGTGTGTGTCACCGCATCTGGCTAATTTTTATACTTTTTTTCTTTTTTTTTTTTTTGAGACGGAGTTTTGCTCTTGTTAACCAGGCTGGAGTGCAATGGCGTGGTCTTGGCTCACCGCAACCTCCGCCTCCTGGGTTCAGCAATTCTCCTGCCTCAGTCTCCCGAGTAGCTGGGACTATAGGCGTGTGCCACCATTCCCAGCTAATTTTTGTATTTTTAGTAGAGACAGGGCTTCGCCATGTTTGCCAGGCTAGTCTTGAACTCCTGACCTCAAGTGATCTGCCCACCTTGACTTCCCAATATGCTGAGATTAGAGATGTGAGTTGCTGCACCCGGCCCCTGTTTTTCAAAACACATAACAATCAGACTTTGAGACTTTATCATCACTTCATCTGCTCACTCACCTGGAGACTGAAAGAGAACTGTCCCTGCCATGTCCTTGGTCACCAGTGGCCACCTGCTGACCTTGGTCACTGACAAATGTCACTGTCAGTGAGGCTGAAGGAAACTTTACCCCCAACACGATGGTCTGATTCCCCAGCACCCTTCAACTCACACAACTTATTTGTCTATATGGAAGCATTTTATTAATTGTCTCTTATTTTCTGTACTTTGTGATGTTTTGACATCTTAAAAGTTTTGTTAGCTGAATAGAGACTGCCCCTTTCAGGGCTTCCAATTCTGAGAGAAAGTAAAGGGCTTGGCCTGGAGCACATCATTTGTGTGCAAATCACCCAATGTTGGGTCCGTATCCGCAACCTCCTCCTTACCTAACTCTCATACACCAAGCCAATATTCCTCCTGTCCCGAGTCCTTCCAGGGCCAGCTATCAGGCAATTAGAGACCACCCCTATAGCCCAGAACCCACTGAAACTATCCACACTAGCCAGCCCTGAGCTGGGTCCACCACCCTGCCTTGCCTAAACTTCAGGAACCCAATAAAGGCTCTGGCTAGACTTCACCGTCACTCCTGCAAACACAAAGCTGGCGTTTTCCCCATGGCCCTGCATGGTGTGGCATGTCTCTTTCTCTTGGGAACTGTAAGTGATACATTCTTCTTTCAATGCCATTGACCTTCCCATGTGTCATCAGTCAGTCATCTCCATAAATTAGAATCCTGCAGGTAAACGTGAGACCAGTAGCAGAGGGGATGCATATGGAAACATGTTATTCTGGACTCTTCAGCTTTAGCATTTTGTTGGGAGATGAGCTACACATGAAAATTAATTAGAAAAGGACAAATACATGTATAGGTTTGTTCAGAAAACAAAAAAATTAGAGCCTGTTAGCTTAGCTTTGCTTTTGAACTTGAGAAAGCACTTCATTAGCCATCAGTGTTATTTCAAGGGCCTTTCCCTAAAACTTGGCTGAGTTGCCAGATCAAATGGGCTTTCAAAATGAAGATCTACAGCTTTTCAGTGAAATTACTGACCTAGCCAGCTGCTTAGGATTAGGCTACATTGAATGGCTTCTGCACCCTTCCTGACTGGAATGTAGCACAGGCCTGGCAGCCCTCCTCTAACCCAGGTTAGTAGGAGGTTTTTAAATATTTTATGCATTTTTAGGCTTTTTTGTAAGATACAGAAAGCTCTCTGCTAGTAGCAAGCATTGGTTGTATTGTAGTACGGGATATATCCTTTACCAAACTGAGATATTGCCTATGGCAGTGGTTCTTAACCTTTGCTGTGCAACAGAATCTTCTAGGAAGCTTTCTGGAAATACTAACGTCTATGTTCTAGTGGAAGATGTTTGGCTTCAGTTAAAGTTCAAACACTGAAATTTTTAAAAATTCCTTTGAATTTATTATGAAAATTCTAAAGTTCAACCACAATTGAGAACAATTATTATAAATTATTCTCTAGTCCTGAGACCCTGCATGGGCATTACAGAATCTGGAATCCTGTCCCGTTTAGCTAGATGGATATCACAAAAGCATGTGCATCTGTTAGTAGAATATTTTCTGAAAAATGAAGCATGTTATAGGGAAAGTAATGTACAACTAAATACTCAATATTTGGAGGAGCTAGTAAAGAAAGGTGATGCAAGAAAATGGTGGTACTTTTGTGTGTGTGTGTGTGTGTGTGTGTGTGTGTGTGTGTGTCTTAGGAATCAGCAGAACAAAGCAACTTGGGATATATGTTCTTGGAATATATTTTTTCTCTCAGAAAATATTTAATCTTTTTTGAGATTGAGTCTTGCTCTGTGGCCCAGGCTGGAGTGCAATGGTGCCATCTTGGCTCACTGCAACCTCCACTTCCTGGGTTCAAGCGATTCTCCTGCCTCAGCCTCCTGTACTCAGGGATTACAGGCATGTGCCATGACGTTTAGCTAATTTTGTATTTTTAGTAGAGACTGGGTTTCTCCATGTTGGTCAGCCTGGTCTCGAACTCCTGATCTCAGGTGATCCACCCACCGTGGCCTCCCAAAATGCTAGGATTATAGGCATGAGCCACTGTGCCTGGCTGGCCCAATTAAATATAAAATGATAATACACCATAAAATATCTTATAAAATATTGCCTCAAAATTCTGAGTCTACAAATATTCTGGGCATAGCTAGAAACAATCTAAAAAAGAACGTTTTTAATGTCAATGATCAAGTAGTTCAAATACGTTAAAGCTACAAATAGCATAGCTATGTACAGTATGGTTTCGTGAACAGAGCACTGGAGTAGCATCACGAATATTGACTGACAGCTACCATCTGCCTGTTAAGACACCTTGGATAAGTCACTGCAATCATCCTTCTGCATGAGGCTCACTTGTTAGGGTCTACTTTGTGGAGCTACCAAATGATCAGGCTTCAAAATAAATGAGATTGAGAATAAAAAAGAAAAGTACAGATGGAGTGGTATTAATTAAGGCAGAATAAGTCGTTGTTACCAGCCAAATAAAGTTTAGTTCTCTGTTAAAATTATTTGTTTAGAATTAGAGAAAACAACATGGACGAATCCACTCATGTTTACGGACAAATGAAACAGAATCACAATGCATAACTGCATCTTTATTTGCTCACAATTTGTTGAAACTTTGTATTGGCTGTGTCTAGACTTCACTTGTTGCGATAAAGGAGCTATTTTGAGAGAACTGTGGCATCATAAGCACAAATAAAAATATCCTTATCATTCCATCTTGTGTTTTATTTTATGTATGTATTTATTTTTACATAAGGCATTTGTATATCAGATCATTTTCTTAAGACATATTTCTTTATCCAGTCTATCATTGAGAGGCATTTGGGTTGGTTCCAAGTCTTTGCTATTGTGAACAGTGCCACAGTAAACATACATGTGCATGTGTCGTTACAATAGAATGATTTATAATGCTTTGGGTATATACCCAGTGATGGGATTGCTGGGTCAGATGGTATTTCTATTTCTAGATCCTTGAGGAATACTATGCAGCCATAAAAAAGGATGAGTTCATGTCCTTTGCAGGGGCATGGATGAAACTGGAAGCCATCATTCTCAGCAAACTGACACAGAACAGAAAACCAGACACCTCATGTTCTCACTCATAAGTGGGTGTTTAACAATGAGAACACATGGACACAAGGAGTGGAACATCACACACCAGGCCTGGGAGTTTGGGGGCTAGGGGAGGAATAGCAGGAGATGGGGGATTGGGGAGGGATAGCATTAGGAGAAATAACTAATGTAGATGATGGAGCAATGGATGCAGTGAACCACCACTGTGGCACGTGCAACAAACCTGCAATGTAACAAACCTGCAAAATCAAAACCAAAAAAAGACGTATTTCTATACAAATCAAAACCATAATGAGATACCATCTCATGCCAGAATGGAAATTATTAAAAAGTCAAGAAACAACAGATGCTGGTGAGGCTGTGGAGAAATAGGAATGTTTTTACACTGTTGGTTGGAATGTAAATTAGTTGAACCATTGTGGAAGAGAGTGTGGCAATTCCTCATATATCTAGAACCGGAAACACCATTTGACCCAGCAATCCCATTACTGGGTATATACCCAAAGGAATATAACTTATTTTGTTATAATATATGCACATATATATTCAATGCAGCACTATTCCCAATAGCAAAAACATGGAATCAACCAAAATGCCTATCACTATTGCTTCACAATAGCAAAGGCATGGAATCAACCCAAATGCCCATCAATGATAGACTGGATAAAGAAAATACGGTACATATATACCATGGAATACTATGCAACCACAGAAATGAACAAGATCATGCTGTTTGCAGGGACACAGAGGGAGCTGGAAGCCATCATCCTCAGCAAACTAATGCACGAACAAAACCGAACACTGCATGTTCTCACTTATAAGTGGGAGCTGAACAATGAGAACACAGGGACATGGGGTCAGTGCAGGGAACAACATACACTGGGGCTTGTTGGAAAGGTGGAGGGAGAGAGAGCATCAGGAAAAACAGCTAATGCATGCACGCTGGGCTTAATACCCAGGTGACATGTTGATCTGTGCAGCAAACCATCATGGCACATGTTTACCTATGTAATAAACCTGCAAACTGTGCACATGTACCCGGGAGCTTAAAATAAAAGTTGGAGGAAAAAAAAGAGATATTTCTAGACATTTAATGATCTGGTCAAGGGTGTGAACATTTTAATATTTGATATATTTTGCTATTTACTATAAAACTGCTTTTAGTAAAGTCCAGCACCAATAGACAACATTGAATAGACAAAATGATATTTAATTTATTTAAAAATTTTTGATGTCTTATTTTACTTGAACATTTTTCAAATGAACATTGTCAAATACATTGAACATACTATCATGTTATTTAACTAATTATATGCCAATTTTTGGAAATGACTTTTCATATTTTTGCCCATTTATCTACTAGTAAATTAATTAATGTTTTCCCTGTCAAACATTCTATTATTTTTAATTTTTAATTTTTGTGGTTTCATGGTAGTTATATATATGTATGGGGTACATGAGATATTTTTATACAGGCATTCAATGCATAATAATCACGTCAGTGTAAATGGGGTATATTACCTCAAGCATTTATCCTTTCTTTGTGTTACAAACAATCCAATATATACTCTTTTAGTTATTTTTAAACACACAAGAAACTGTAGTCACTGTTACACTTTCAGATACTAGACCTTATTCTAACTATATTTTTGTACCCGTTAGCCATCCACCCTCCCCTTCCCCAACTACACTTCCCAGCCTCTTGTAACCGTCATTCTTCTCTATCTCCATGGCTTCGGTTGTTTTAATTTTGTTTTTAGCTCCACAAATAAGTGAGAACATGTGAAGTTTGTCTTTCTACGACTGGCTTATTTCTCTTAACATATTGACTTTCAGTTACATTCCTGTTATTGCAAATGACAGGATCCCTTTGTTTTTTATGGCTGAATAGGACTCCATTTTGCATATGTACCACATTTTCTTTATCCATGTATCTGTTGATAGACACTTAAGTTGCTTCCAAATCTTGGCTATTGTGAATAGAGCTGCAATAAACATGAAATGCAAATATCTCTTTGATACACTGATTTCCTTTCTTTTAGATATATACCTAGTAGTGGGATTGATAGATCATATGTTTGTTCTATTTTTATTTTTTTGAGAAAGCTGCAACCCGTTCTCCATAATGGTTGTATTAATTTAAATTCCTATGAACAGTGTACAAGCGTTCTTTTTTCTCCACATCCTCACCAGCATTTGTTATTGCCTGTTTTTAGGATAAAGGCAATTTTAACTGGGGTGAGATGGTATCTCACCATAGTTTTAGCTTGCATTTTTCTGATGATCAGTTATGTTGAGCACCTTTTCATATGCCTGTTTGCCATTTGTATGTCTTTTTCTGAAACATGTCTATTCAGATCTTTTGCCCATTGTTTAATCAGATTATTGGATTTTTTCCTTTTCAATTGGTTTGAGCTTCTTATACATTCTGATGATTAATCCCTCGTCAGATGGATAGTTTGAAGTGTTTTCTCCCATTCTGTGGGTTTTCTCTTCACTTTGTCGATTATTTCCTTTGCCGTGCAGAAGCTTTCTAACTTGATGTGATCCCAATTGTCCATTTTTCCTTTGGTTGCCTTTGCTTGTGCGGTATTACTCAACAAGTCTTTGCCCAGTCCAATGCCCTGGACAATTTCCCCAATGTTTTCTTGTAGTACTTTCATAGTTTGGGGTCTTAGATTTAAGTCTTGATCCATTTTGATTTGATTTTTTTGTATATGATGAGAGCTAGAGGCCTAGTTTCATTCTTCTGCATATGGATATCCAGTTTGCCCAGAATTGTTTATTGAACAGACTCTCCTTTCCCCAGTGTGTGTTCTTGGCACCTTTGTAGATGAGTTCACTGTAGTTGTATAGATTTATTTCTGGGATCTCTATTGTGTTCCATTGGTCTATGTGTCTGTTTTTATGACAGTACCATGGTGTTTTGGTTGCTATAACTCAGTAGTATAATTTGAAATCAGGTAATGTGATTCCTCCAACTTTGTTTCTTTTGCTCAAGATAGCTTTGGTTATTCTGGGTCTTTTGTGGTTCTATATAAACTTGAGAATTTTTTTTTTTATTTCTGTGAGGAATGTCATTGGTATTTTGGTAAAGATTGCATTTGTAAGGTATATTGCTGAGTTAAAATGAGGAAACTGAGGCCAGTGTAAAAAAATGAGAATCCAATTTATTCAGCTCCCGGGCGAGGTTCTGTGGTCCGGGAAGGGGCCAGAGAAGTCGCAATGGGCTTCTCAGGGCGTGGGGTTTTATAAGAAGTGGAGGTAGTTGATTGGTCATTGGGAAACAAAGAGCAGACAATTTCATTGGTAAGGAGATTTGATTGATTGCTAGGGAAACAAAGAGCAGACAGTTTCATTGGTAGGCTGACTGGCTGGGGAGGTTAATGTTAAACTGCCATTGGACAAATCTTCCGCGGCCTTTTTAAATTTTGAAAGGGTTGAGTGAGGAATGCAGGAGTGGGCGTGTGGAGCCTGCATGGAGAAACCAGATAGGAGCAGGTGTGGGGAGACAGCACAGAGAGATAAGTGTGTCCATTTGGCTCTTCAGCGAGGCAGCCGGCCTTACAGCATTGAATCTGTAGATTGTGTGAAAGGAAGATATCTTTGGGGCCCAAAAATTATTTTTAAAAAACTCAAGCTGGAAACTTCTTAAGGCAAACCTGCCTCTCATTCTATTCAAAGTATCCTTCTGCTCACTGAAATAGATGCATATCTGATTGCCTGATTTGGAAAGTTTAATCAGAAACTCAAAAGAATGTAACCATTTGTGTCTCACCTGTCTGTGACCTGGAAGCTCCCTCCCCACATCAAGTCTTTCTGCCTTCACCTTAAGTTGTCCTGCCTTTCCAGACTGAACCAATGTTCTTATTATATATAGATTGATTGATGTCTCATGTATCCCTACAGTGTATAAAACCAAGCTGTGCCCAACTACCTTGGGCACATGTTGTCAGGACTACCTGAGGCTGTGTCATGGGTAGGTCCTCAACCTTGGCAAAAATAAATTTTTTAAATTAACTGAGACCTATCTCAGAGATTCTGGGTTCACAGTTGCTTTGGGTAGTAGATGTTTTAATAATGGTAATTATCTCAATCCATGAACATAGAATTTTCTTCGGTGTCCTCTTCAATTTCTTTCTGAATGTTTTATAGTTTTGATTGTGGAGATATTTTACTTCTTTGGTTAAGTTTATTCATAGGTATTTAATTTTATTTTTAGCTATTGTAAATGGGATTACTTTCTTGATTCCTTTTTCAGATTGCTTGGTGTTGGCATATAGAAATGCTACTGATTTTTGTATGTTGATTTTTTTATCCTGCAACTCTACTGAATTTGTTCATTGGGTTTAATAGTTTTTTTTGGTGGAGTCTTTAGCTTTTTCCAGATATAAGATCATAGCATTTGAAAACAAGGATAATTTGACTTCTTCCTTTCCAATGTGAATGTTTTTTCTTTCTTTCTTTCTCTTGTCTTACTGCTTTAGCTAGGATTTTCTCCATCTTTTGCTTTAAATCAAGTTAATTTAAAATGCTTTGGTATTCTTTTTTTGAATTTTTGTTCATAAGAGAATGATTCTTTAGGTAGTAAATGTGTCTATACTTTCCTTTCCTGGTAGAATATTTGGCTTCTCTTATCTACTAGTATCACTTTATTACCTCCATCATTTTTTAGAATAGTTACTAAATGAATAACATAGAAATTTGACAAAATGATTACCCTTTCCTCAGATCATCAATAAAGATATTAACTAAAAGCCAACAATGAAATTTTTTTAAATCAATAAATCTTTATTTTTTAAATAAGTTATTGGGGTACAGGTGGTATCTGGTTACATAAGTTCTTTAATGGTGATTTGTGAGATTTTGGTGCACCCATCACCCAAGCAGTATACACTACACCATATTTGTATTCTTTTATCCTTTCCCTCCCCCACTCTTCCCCCCAAGTCCCCAAAGTCCATTGTATCATTCTTATGCCTTTGTGTCCTCATAGCTTAGCTCTCACATATGCATGAGAACATATGATGTTTGGTCTTCCATTCCTGAATTACGTCACTTAGAATAATAGTCTCCAATCTTATCCAGGTCACTGTAAATACTGTGACCTGGATTCCTTTTTATGGCTAAGTAGTATTCCACTATATATATAGTGTATATACATATAGTGTATACACACACACACACACACACACACACACACAGTCACATGCCTCACCCAGCTCCCATGCAAACCGAAGGGCAGGTCTCACTCCCACTGTGCCCCTACAACAGCCCCCAGTCTGTTTCCAGGCGGGGAGCTATACTGGCTTGAAAACCTGCCCCAGGCTACCTGCCTTCCAGCTGTGAAAGAAAAGGGCTTGATTCTTCCACTGCTGCGGAGTTTGCACACCGGATTTGGATTTGCGTCCTCCCCTGAGTTCTGGTCAGGAGGCTTCTCACCCCATTCAAATTATTACAAAGTTCAGATAGAGATTTCCTGCTCCCTGTGTAGTTTAACTCCCTGCTCCTCTCCCAATGGATACCTGTGGAGCCAGGCAGGAATGGCCTGCTGAAGACCCAGCGAGCGCCCAAGGAGTTTCTGCTGCTTTCTCTACCCATGTTTTTCACTTGGCTCTGCAAATTGACTCAGCTCCAGGTAAAGTCAGAAACTTCTCTGGCAAACTGATCTTCATATTCTCCAGCAGAAGCGTATGTTTGGGAGAGGAGGGTCTCCCTTTCCCACTTCTGCAGTTGGGGTACTGACGGTTTGGGGGTGTGTGTCCTGGGTCCTGCTGGAGCAGTCCACTTCCTTGAGAGGTTCTGTGGGTCCTCTCAAGGCTGCTGGTTTGTTCTTGCAATCATCTGAAGATAAATGTTGCAATGAGAGACCCCACCTGCTGATCTGTCTGGAGCTGCAATCTTGTCCTGCCTCCCATCAGTCATGAACTCAATTTTTAAATTATGGCCATTCTTGTAGGAGTGAGGTAGTATCTCCCTGTGGTTTGAATTTGCATTTTCCTGATAATTAGTGATGTTGAGCATGTTTTTTTCATATGTTTGTGAGCTGTTTTTCTGTATCTTCTTTTGAGAATTGTCTATTCATGTCCTTTGCCCACTTTTTTTTTCTTTTTTCTTTTTTATGAGATGGATGGGAATCTCATTCTGTTGCCCAGGCTGGAGTGCAGTGGCACGATCTTGGCTCACTGCAACTTCCACCTTCCAGGCTTAAGTGATTCTTGTGCCTCAGCCTCTAATGAGCTGGGATTACAGGCACGTGCCACCATGCCCAGCTAATTATTATTATTATTTTTTGGTATTTTTAGTAGAGATGGGGTTTCACCTTGTTGTCCAGGCTGGACTGTAACTTCTGACCTCAAGTGATCCACCTGCCTCAGCCTCCCAAAGTGCTGAGATTACAGTTGTGAGCCTCTGTGCCCAACTTCTTTGCCCACTTTCTGATGGGATTCTTTGTTTTGTTTGTTTGTTCGTTTTTTGCTGATTTGTTTGAATTCTTGTAGATTCTGGATATCAGTCCTTTGTTGGATGCATAGCTTGGGAATATTTTCTCCCACTCTGGGTTATCAGTTTACTCTGCTGATTATTTCTTTTGCTGTGAAGAAACTTTTTACTTTAATTACTTCCCATTTATTTATTTTTGGCTTTGTTGGATTTGCTTTTGGGTTCTTAGTCATAAATTCTTTGCCTAAGCCAATATAGAATTTTTCTGATGTTATCATCTAGAATTTTTATGGTTTGGGGTCTTAGATTTAAGTCTTTTACTGAATCAGTAATTTTAAAAATTTCAAACAAACAAAAAAAAAGTCCAGGACCAGATGGATTCACAGCCAAGTTCTATCAGATATTCAAAAAAGAATTGATAGCAATCTTACTGAATCTATTTCAAAAGAAAGAGACATCTTCCCTAAATCATTCTATGAAGCCAGTATCACCCTAATACCAAAACCAGGAAAGGACATAACTAAAAAAGAAAACTACCGAGCAGTATCCCTGATGAACGTAGATGGAAAAATCCACAACAAAGCACTAGCTAATGAATACAACAGCATATCAAAAAGCTAACACATCGTGATCAAGTGGTTTTATACCAGGAATACAGGGATGGTTTAACATATGCAAGTCAATAAATGTGATACATCACATAAACAGAATTTAAAACTTATATGGTTTAACATTTAAGTCTCTGGTATGTTTTTATTTATTCTGGTGTATAGTACAATGGATTCAATTTTGTTCTTTTAGAGATATAATCATCTACTTACTTACTCCAGCACTTACTAAAAAGTCCATCTTGTCTCCATTGAGACAAGATGCCATTGAATCTGTTTTTAAGTTTACTATTAGTCTATCTGTTCACTCTCTAACAGTATAGAACTATACTTAAAGGGCACTATAATGTGTGTTAATATTAGATAATACTTTTACCTTATGCTCTAATTTCCATAATATATTTTTATATTTCTTGCCTGTTTCCATTTTTCTGCTTTGTAGGATTTTTTTTTTTTTTTTTTTTTTTTTTTGGCTCTTCTTGCTTGTCATAATCAACTTATCCTACTCTGGAAAAAAGTATGAGGATATTTTTGCAGTGAACACATTTCATTTATAAATTAATTTAGGGAGAGTTGACATAGTGAGTATTAAGCTTTCCTATCCCAAACAGGGTGTGTGTAATTCTAGTTGCTCAGGTTTGTTTTCATGTCTTTCAGGAGTGTTTTATAATTGTCTTCAAATAGGTGTTAGGTATGTACTGTTAAATTATGCCTAGGTCTTCTGTTATTACTACTGTTACTATTTTTACTACTTGTAAATGGAGTCTTTGCCTCCATTTTGTCTTTGTTAGGTTATCATATGTATGTATAGGGACAAATAATTTATCTATGTTTACTGAATTCTGTTATTTCTGTAGTGTTTTTCATAAATGCTTTGAGGTTTTCCAGCTGTTTAGTAATCATACTTTCTGCAAATATGGTTAGTTATATCGCTTCCTTTCTAATTCTTATGCTCATAACTACTTCATATTAGCCAATTGCATTGGTAAATACCTTCAACACAGAGAACTGTGGAGATAGTAGGAATCTTTTGCTTTTTTTTTTTTTTTTTTGGTAGGAAACCCTTGAATGTTCCCCACTTAAAAAGATGCATCACAGCTATTTTTATTCTTGCTTTGCCAAAAGAATACCAATTTTCTTCCCAGCCTTAAGTAACTAACAACAAGCCCTCTTTCCCACTGTAGCCTTGAGAGTGGCTGTTTTTCACCTTCTGCAAGATGGATGTGGAGAGAGAAATGCCCACCTTATCATCGACACTACCAGGGACTGTAGCTGGGAATTAAGGCAGGAACCCATTGAGAGAAACAATGTTACCACTCCCATTTTCCCGCAGAGGCACATCCACTCAACTGTGCCTTTATTCTTTACCCTCCTCCACAGTCTTTCCAAAACCAAACTTTTCTTCTTTTCTTTTTAAGTTTTATTTTAGGTTCAGGGGTACATGTGCGGGTTTATTATATAGGTAAACTCATGTCACAGGGGTTTTGTTGTACAGATTATTTCGTCACTCAGGTACTAAGCCTAGTACCAATAGTTATTTTTCTCTGCTACTCTCCCTCCTCCCACCCTCAAACTTTTCAAAAGAACATGTTAGCTTGCTCCGTTGGGCCTACTCACACAAAGGATTGATCTCTCAAATGCCTGACCCTCTTTTCTCAGTTCATTCTGTCTCTTCAACTTGATCAGAAATCAGGAACACAGGTACCCACACATATTAAAACAATAAAAAAATAGGCCTTGTATCTCAATTTTTCCATGAATACAAATACCTTCATGTGAAGAGACCCCAAGTTTTTATGACAAGTAACACATAACTGGATTGCAGTGGTGGCATGAAATCCAAACGTGAACAGATGTGCTTTAGATGACTTGTTACTACAGCTTGTTGCTGAGAATTTTAAATCATGCTACAGAAAATTATTTTCTTCTCTATAAAAATCATAGGTTAGATTAGAAAAACTGTTCCAGTAACCTAAGTCAGAATAAATACCTAACATTTATCTCAGTGGTATGTGATGGGTAGTCTACAGATATTTGTTGATTGAATAAATACATGAGTCCATATATAAGCCTGTTTCTAAATGAGGGCCTTAAATTTAATGACAATATTTCAGATAGCATTTTCTTTTGTATGCCAATTTTCATATGATCTTCACAAGATTGATCAGCTATGGATTTGATTTTTAATGCAGTGCTTTTTCCACTATGTCAGTTTGTAGGAGGTTGTGTTTTGTGTATCATTTGCTCATTTGCTCTATGCCCTGAGCTAACTTACTGCTTTGATGGTGGTGTTTGTTCTGCTATTTATTTTTTTTTTAATGATGGGAGAGTACAACTCAATTCAGAGCTATTAAAAAATTTATCCTGATAAGATTTTTAAAAATTGCATAAAGCATTAAGAATGGTAATGTTGGTTGGAAAATTTGTAAAAAATATTGTTTATCTATATCCATAAATCTGATCCAAAAAGAGAAGTCAGTTCAGAAGATTTTGCTTGCCTCCTTTATGGAGCTGTCTCTTTTTACATGAAAGAGCAACTTTCATCAAAGAGATACTTTTAGATCAAAGCCCAAGGAAAAGAATGTTTCAGGATGTTCCTGGGGTGGCTCCCAACCAGCTTGATATCATAGCTGTGGGAAAGTCATTAACTGCACCATGTTCCTCATATGGCTTCACATTCCCCAAACTAGGATGTTTCTTCCTGACTTTCCAGAGTTCTCAGTCATAAACTGCTTGGACATGATAGATTTCAAAAGTAATCATAAGGAGCATATTCTGAATTAAACACTGAAACATTTTCCCTGCACTTAGTATTAGTTGGACCTGCTCATGTGTTACAAAAGCTCAGACATGAAACATCTGGCAGTCACATTCCACCTGCTGCAGAACAACGTCTCTGGTGTATAAATTATAGGAGCCCAAAGCCCAGATCTCTGACCTGGCCGGTTAGACGGAGAGATTGATGTGAGATTTGGGTAATGTGGTTTGAGGATGCATTTGAGACAGTTCCAAGGGAGATGGAGGGCCTTAGATGCTCAAGTACTCAAAGCAGTCACCATGTTCATGACCTTTCACTTCCACTTGTCTTGAATACATAGCTTTAGTATGCCTAGTGAGTGCCCTTCACCTTGAGAAACAGTATGTGGACCCCGACTACAGCCTTGACCTTGATCATCACCCAGAGCGAGCTGTGGGAGTCTGCTGTCCTGTGAAAATACAGCCAATGAAACCAACAATAATTTGGAATAATCACCTAGGATCTAGGTTGCTAAAAATTTGAGACAAGATAATTAAAAGCCATTATGCTAAATGATTGTATCATCTGTTATTCCATGGCACAACACCTTGTGATTATGCCATTATGCCGTAATTTGCCTTTTGAGAGACATGGAAGCTTAGCAAGTTACTTAGCCTCTCGGATGTTGTTTTTTGCTTTGTAAAGTAACTCACATAACAGAGTTGTTGTGGGAATTAAATGGTAAAATGCACTACATCTCACTGACTGGTTCAGTTTTGTTTTTTTGTTTCTTTAACGTCTTGGTGAAGTTCTAAGATAGACCTGGTGTATGTCTATGGGTGAAATAGCAGGAGGCACTAGGTAGCTGAGTGAGACAGTGCAGATGAAAGTCAATAAAATTTGTGTTTTTAATATTAAAATAAGCCATGTATATTTATAGGCTTTAGGGCCTGAGAAAGCTCAAGTGATAGCTGTATCACTGTATGTAGGATCTGAATATCGGAGATAATAGTTTTATTATATTTTGTAATTATCAAGCTACATCTGGAGTTCTATATTAAAATTTGGACGTCATATTAAAAAAGTATGTTAACAAATTTTAGCTGACATTTAGTAGGCTTTTCGCACAAATCATCATTTTTGGGGACTTATTCCAATCATTCCAAGAATGGAGAAAATCCTTTCCACCTTAGGAAGCACTTTAGAATCTTGAGGTGAGGGGAACAATGTGAGGAAAAACCCTACTGTCCTCTCAGGCAAACCCAATCCCCCATTTCCAAGTATCGGCTATCCCCATGTATATGAGAACCACTAATGCGGAGGATGATCAGTGTGGTAAGGACTCTCTAAACCATCTCACTGTTAGTGGTTGAGGGATTTAAGCTTCCCACTAAATGAAGATTAAAGGCAGACAGCATAGCTGTCAGTGGGGAAGAAATTGTGTTTCGGTTCCATATAAAGTTTAAGGTGGTTTTTTCCAGTTCTGTGAAGAAGGTTATTGGTAGCTTGATGGGGATAGCATTGAATCTGTCAATTACTTTGGGCAGTATGGCCATTTTCACGATATTGATTCTTCCTAACCATGAACATGGAATGTTTCTCCATCTGTTTGTGTCCTCTCTTACTTCGTTGAGCAGTGGTTTGTAGCTCTCCTTGAAGAGGTCCTTTACGTTCCTTGTTAGTTGTATTCCTAGGTATTTTATTCTCTTTGTAGCAATTGTGAATGGCAGTTTGTTCTTGATTTGGCTGTCTTTAAGTCTGTTATTGGTGTATAGGAATGCTTGTGATTTTTGCACATTGATTTTGTATCCTGAGACTTTGCTGGCACTAGACAAGGATGCCCTCTCTCACCACTCCTATTCAATATAGTACTGGAAGTTCTAGCCAGAGCAATCAGGCAAGAAAAAGAAATAAAGTGTATTCAAATAGAAAAGGAGGAAGTCAAATTGTCTCTATTTGCAGACAACATGATTGTATATCTAGAAGACCCCATTGTCTCAGCCCAAAATCTCCTGAAACTGATAAGCAACTTCAGCAAAGCCTCACTGCTATTTCATAGGTCATAGGCTATGATGCCCACAGCATTCTCCCAGCCATCTATGATTTCCATCCAGAGTGCATATACCTTCCCTAAGATATAAGATCTGTGTCTGGGGTTTGTGGTTTGGAGATCTGTCTTGTGGCCACCCAATACCAGACTTCTGTCTGAAAGTTCCCCTTAATTAATCACCCTGTACTGAAAAACTGAATTTGTCTGCCTCATTCTTTGGTTTCTCAGCTCCTTCTACATTGGGGGGTCACTTTGTGTATACACAAAACAGATTAATTCTAGTTTCATAAATGCCAATCTATTGTCTGACAGCAGGCAGCGTCCATGGAAGCTTGTTATAGCCCAAGTCTTTCTTTAGCATTTTCTCTGCTTTCCCTCTATTCCTTTCCCCTGATTCTTTTGGCTTATGCTCATCTCCAGCATAGATGGGAAATTAAGCAAGAGAAGGCAATGAGAGGAGCAGATAATTTAGGACTGTGAAGGAGATAAGACCAAATAGAGGGGTAAAGGGAAAGAGGCAGGGAACAGGGCAGGTGTGGAGGCCTTCAGAAAATTTAGGGAGAAACTTAATGTTCATATGAAGCTCATGCTTGCCACAGGGCTTTCACCTGTTCACACTGTTCCCTGCCCTAGAATGCTGTTCCTGCAGACCTCAGCTTGGCTCGCTGCTTCATGTCACCCGGATCTGCTCTCTGACATCACCTTTTCAAAGAAGCCTTCCCTGACCTCCACTCCTACCAGTCCCTTTCCATTCTCTCCTTCTTAGTCCTTTATCCCGAGCTTCATTTGGTTCATAGCCACGACTGGTCTGTGAATTTGCCTGTTCGTTCACTTGCTCATTACCTGGCTTAGGCACTAGAACTTGTACCATGTTGAAGGCTGCAGGCTTCCCTCACCTCCATCCTTATTGCTATTTAACTTTTTCTTCAGTTTCTTTATCTGTAAAATGCAAATATTCATACCAATGGGTTGTTGTGAGTTTGAAAGGTGTCAACGTATGTAAAACACTTTTAGCACAATACCAAGCACAAGGTCAAACCTCAGTTAATAATAGCAATTGTTATCTCCTTCACCGCTGAGTCTTCAGCCTCTAGAAGAAGTGTCTACTGCACAGCAGATTCTGAATGTTTTTAAAATAAATGAATGTTAGTGAAATGTTGAATAAATATAATAATACCAATGGACACTTATTGAGTACTACTCTTGCCAGACATCAAAACTATGAAAAAGGTATTTTTTTCCTTCTTTTTGCTATTTCACATGTGAAGAATCTGAGTCTTAGGTTAAATAATTATGCCAGGTCACAAAGCAGGTGCATAGCAAAGCCAGGGCACAAATCCACGTTCTGTGTGATGCATAATATGTATTATTTATCACTTTTGTACAGTGCTTCTTAATTTACTACCTTTTTAATAAAGAATACATTTATAGGTGTTTTAACTTAATTCTTGAAAAAAATGTAATTCAAAAGTGCATTCTTGATATACCCTTTTTTTAAATTTTTAAATCATAATCATCTTAAAGCAAAACCGACTTAATAAGCTTGAAAGTACAGGATAATTTCTTTGAGAGTGCATTTCCATCCAGTATCACCCTTTATTCTTAGAACTCATTGACCAGGGGCACCTCCTTGGTATATATCAAGTCTTCATTCACAGCTCCCTAGTAGCTAAGTTAACATGGTGCTAGTCGCAGAATTACATTCATTTCATAGCAGTGAAGCAACTAGTCTCTTTGTACAGGCAACAACTATATCTATACACTTAACTTTCTAGGACAAAACTCGAAAATTTAGGTTAGTTTTGTCATAGTCTTTGCTGTAGTCTCTTCCGGGTTCCTGTCAAATTACAATGGTTAAGTTAACACTAGGACACCCAAACAAAGAGAAGCACATGCCAAAAAGTCCTATGGAGCTGTGCCTGGGATGAGGCACCAGAGTAGCCGCTGACCCAACATCATTTGCAATGTGCTTCTGTTCTTTCAGCCCTCAGTGAACATCTGTTAAACTCAGGGACAAGTTACAAGTTCTCTGGGTACAATTTACAGAATTGTCGGTTGGTATTTATTGTGGATGGCAGGAAATGGAGAACGAGGTGTTCTTTTTCTATAGCTGGGTACAGGCAGACAGTCAAGCAAGTTTCACGATCAGGGAAGCCCAGCAGCTGTGCTCAAGCACCACTGAACACAACCCACACTGCAGCCGGCACAGAGCAAGGTGTATAATGACATCTCACGGTGGCTTTTGTCATAAAGAGAGACCCTAACATCAGAGCATTCTGGAAGGTGGAGCCAGAATTTGTAAGAAATTGTGTATCTTTAAAGAAGTTAGTATTTCCTTAAAAATAAACAAAGATCCTCTACTATTCCCAAAATGTTTTGGTATTTCAGTTCTGGGGAGGGAATTAACAGTCTAGTGTTGAGATTGACCCAGTCCTAATTTACAGAGGATTTACAATAAATAAAAATGCAGGATTTTAGCAGCACTATTCATGTATTTATTCCTAGTTTATGATTATGGAACTGTCTTATTATAAGTTATTGTGCTATATTGATTATAAGGTTAGTAGATAATATTATTGCTATTAGTATGTATCCTGAAACAACTAATATTTAATATAAGGCATGATCCATGTAATAGTTGATATTATTATTATTTTACTATGGATCATTTGCCCACCATATGGAAAATCATTCTTATTCCTGGTTTGGGCCAAGTGAGAAGCAATTTCTTTCTATGTAGAGACTAAAAGAAGCAGAAATGTATATAGGACATTCCCTATCTACATCTTTTAATGAGTGTCTATTTTACGGTCAGTCACCCAATAGTTGGCAAAGTAATATTGTTTCTTTCTTTTGGTCATTTTAAGTGGTTCACTTAGTAAATTTAGTAGATTTAGTCAAGACTAAACACCAGAAAATGACCTGTTTTAATGACCATGCTCTCTTGATTAATTTTTTCTTCAACAGTGTGTTTTTAAATAATGTGGTTACTTTAACTGGTTGGGCAAATGTCAAGTGACTAAATGACAATGGAGTTTTGTCAGAAAATTTTATTACTAATATCAAGTGGGTTGCATTTTTCTTACACTAGTATATAAAGACCAAGTTATCATTTTAAGGAATCAAATTAGAGGACATTTTTATTTGATTATTAGGAATTGATTATTATTCCTGATTTTTGTATTTTGTATGCTGTATACCCTTCAGGAGAAATGTGAGGACAGGAATTCTAGGAAGTTAAGCAATTATTACTGTACCTCATCAGGAAGTGTAATCTACTGTTATCTTCAAAATCATTCAAAAGATATTTGCTGTAGCTTTTGATAAGGCTTGAGTCTATTTTAGATGAGAGATTAGATTAGTTGCCCAAAAGCCTGTTAAGGAAGAAGAGGCTCCCTTCCCTGACTCCTGGGCATGCAGTTGGATAAAAATGTAGCCACTTCACCCTCAAAGGGCTTTAACTGAAACAACCTCCAGTCGGTCAGGAGAAGAAAAACGGTCTATTGGAAATGTCCCTTGTTTCGTAATTTAGGAAATATACTTTCATTTTGAAAGCTTGACATTTTGTTCTCACTTGCCAAGAACATACCCAGAATATTTTTTCTTCTTCAGAAAAATCCTGTGTATTTCCAAATCACTAGTCAGAGTATAACATAAGGAAAAGGAATAGTAATTTAAAATATTGCAATGATAATCTGAATGGGCACTTGGGACCACATACTCCCTGGAAAGAGCATTGGAATAGACTGAAAAATCACTGAAAAGGTCCATGGAGTCTGACGCAGACTGTGGTTTTATTGAGATACCAAGAATGTGCATCGCTAGATGAAGAATGTAACCAGAAAGCCCATAGCAGCTCCATTTAAGCAGACCGGCACGCAACAGAGCTCCCACAGGTGCTTCTTAATGGTGCTTTTTTGTGGCCCTATTATTTGCCAAGAGAAATAATAGTGAAGCAATTAAAATGTACTAATATATCCTCAGTCTTAACTTTTCTCTAACCATCAGTTGTGAGTTCTTATCTACTTTTACATTGGAAAGCAAACAGGGAAACATTCAACCTTTTAAAATTCTTGACATGTTGGCCTGTGGTTTGATGAATGGTATTATAAATGGCTCTCAGAGAGTTCACCACTCTGATGAATAATGGCTCTCCAGTGCCTTCAGAAGAATGTGGTTTGGGGCTAGGTACATGATTCTAGGAGTCAGGGGTCCTCAGTTCTATCTTGTCACTGACATTGCTCATGGTCTAGAAGAGTGACTTTTAGGAATTTGAAAATATTAATGTCCTTGCTTAGATAAAGGTATGAACTTTTAGTTAAATTTTAGTGTGAACTTGAATTTCCTTGAACTCAGCTTTCTATGGGGCAGAAGAGCAGGAAGAACGCAGGGGGAAGACAGCCTGTGACAGTCAAAGGCTGGACGTCCTCAGTCTTGCCAGCTTTCTTCTTCTCCTTGTTCCTTCTGGTGCCCCTTTTGGGTGCCCAGGGCTCTGAGCTGTCTTCTCCGTCCCCACCTGCAGCACCCATTGTGATGCATGGAGATGTTTTCCCCACCACACTGTGCTGCCGATTCTTGGCCTGTGCTAGAGTTTGGTGGGGGTTTGCATGGGCTTTGGAGTCAGACAGACCTGGATTTCCATTTTAGCCCTATGCCCTACCATCTTGGCCTGGATCAAGTTCCCAAGTACCTAGAAGCCTGGGCTGGGCCTAATCTGTGATATGAGGATTTAAAAACTACCACACCAGGTTGTGTTGATATTAAATGAGATTATGCAATTAAACCTCACACACAGTTCAGCTGTAATTCTCTCCTTTTCTTTCCTTTCTACTATTACCTTTTACTTCAAATTAAACTTTACCTGACCTGTATTTTAGTGTCTCAATGTTAGACACCTCATATAAGTGGTCTCGGTCAATTCTGAGACATCCCCTTTCAGTTGGCATTATAAAGGATAATTTTCAAAACAGTAAGATCATGACTCTTACATAAAATGAACATGCAGCAAAGATTTTACTTAGCTCATTCACGAATAAGGGAACTGATAAAATGTAAAAACTAGTTCAAATTTGAATTTAACTTATATATTCAACCAGACAGATATGATTTGTATTGTCCTAAAAAGGAATAATATGACATAGTTGCATCTCTATGATTTTTCTATAAATTAGTTTTCATCTCTAACAAGTTGTAACAGCCTCCTTGGAGATCATCAAAGATGATCTACAGAATCTAAAAGGCCAGGAGGGTTCTTGGGACAACTAATGCCTGGCCCTCCATTGAAAAGACTCCTGGGAATCTCTTCTGCCCATTTCAGTCTTTCATAATTTCTCTGCACATCATTTCCATTGGGTAGATGAGTAAACTAAAGCTTAAAATGTTGACTAATGTGCCCGAGGTCTTCACGTAGGAGGGCTGGGTGAGCCTCCAGATCTGCTGGGCTCCTCACCAGTGAGAACTCTCCCTCCCTGGCCCCCACAGAGCCAGCTACATTCCCCATGTTGGCCTTCTATTCAGCTCTGGCAGGGGATGTGGGAAAAGAAAGAAAAGAGATTCTCAAGCTGAGTCTGGCAGAGGAGCTAAGCTCTGTGCCTGTCTTCCGGAGGATCCCCCCTCTTCATGCCCTCATGCCCCTGGAGCAGAGCACTCGGCTCTCTCCCTCTTCTCAGCATGAGGTTTCTCTAGCACCAGGTTCTGGAACCAGGGTGCATGCATAAGCCTGTGCCCAGATATCACTGGGAGCACCCTGAAGGTCGGTAACTTGTCTCATGTGGCCTCTGGAGAATAAGAGTCCAGGCAAGCCCAAGCAGTTGTATTTTTGGAATATTAGGATCTATCCTGTATTTCTTCCATGGTACTTTCTTTGATTATTAGACCCTCCTTGTCCTGGCTCCCAGGGTCTGAGCCTGCAGGCCCTAGACAAAGGCCTGAGATGCAAGCTTACAGCTAACACTGCTGGGAAACAAAATTCCAGGGAAGCGGGTGTCAGAGCAAATATAGGGTGAAGCCTAGAAGGGGAGAGAGTAAATATAAGAAGGTGTGTTCTCAAGCTGGCTACTGGGTTTCCCAGGATATCTTCAGAGAGGCTGAGGCTGCTGCATTTTCAAACATTACATATTGAGGAGAAAGGCAGAAGGGAAAGGGAAAAAGTTATCTACAGGCTTCCACCTGCTGCTGGCCACATTTGCTTCCCCCATGGCCCCTGCACCCCCAGTAGTCATCAGGAAAGCTGGATCCTAAAGCTGCAGTGTTGCAGATGGAGGAGTGTGCTGCCAGCCCAGGAGTGCAGTCGTAGCAGGTGGCAAGAGGGGACACGGATCTCCCCTGGGTGATGGGGCTGAGCCACCCTCATGGTAATCTGGGGGTTGCATCTGGCACTTACAAGAATGATGGCAAGAATGGGGCTGGTGCCAGGCCATCTCCTAGCAGCTAGGGGACCATCTCCAACACAGAGCAGAAAACCAGTTGGAGAAAACTGGGGAGGCTTACAAACGGGCTGGCACATCCAGGCTCTGTCTGCTTGTGTTGGACTTGGACTGTGATATCCCTGGAATAAGAGTCCTCCCACACAATGCATCCCCCGATCCCCCGCCCTAACTCCAGGAATGCTTCCTGCTCTCCATCACCTGCCTTCCCCCGGACTTCAAGCGGCATTCCCAGCCATTTCTAACAATGAACCTGTGCATCCATCCCATTCACCACCACAACATGAAGGCACTGCATTGCATAACCACCTACATCTCCCGGTATTCTGATTGGTGGGATTTCAGGCGGCACAAGGGAAGCATTCGTGGTGACTTGTGTTCCAGACTCAGTCACCTTTCCTATCTCAAGAGCTTTTCTTTGACCCAGGAAAGTGAAAAGCAAAAAAGGTAGGCCCTTAGTATCCTTTCCCACCAGGAAGTTGGTTCCGCCTCCCTCTTCCCAGCTGTTTCCCCTCTGAGCTCTGAAGCAGTTGTTTACTCCACTCTGGCCACTCCTTCTCTCAGGGGTGGATTCCACAGTCACAGGGCTGGCTGCATGGGCGCTAGTTTCCCACACAGTCACTTCCGCTTCCTGCCTCCTCTAGAGTTCTCCAGTTTCCTCCCAATCCATCGCAGAAATCCAGAACTGCTCTAGGTCCCCAGCTCTCACAGCTGTAGTCCTGGCTCCCATACGGCACTCTGTTCTCCTGGAGGCAGTGGAAACAGGGGTGGGGGATGGTGGCCACCCACCATTTGCCAAGTACCAGTTTTATAGCAAGCACTGGGGCAGGGGCTGAGGAATCAAACAGTAAGACATGGTCCCTGTCCTTTAAGGGCTGGAATTTACCAGAAGGAATTCTACCTGGAAATGAAAAAGTGCCGTAAAGTATACCAGTTTCAACGAGGGACACATATGGGGTACTGGGGTACACACAGAAAAGGAGGGATTATCCTTCCTGGGGAGGAGGTGAGGGGCTCCTGAGATTTGTGTGAGAAGATGAGTAGGTATTTTTCACAAACAGGAGGAGGAGGAAGCAGTGATCTGGAGAATCTTCCTGATAGAAGGCACAGCACATGGAAAGCTGGTGGTGACTTTCCTGGAGAACTGTGACTTCGTGAATAACTGTTCAGTGACTATTCTCAGCCTTCTGTCAATGAGAAGGATGCACAGCTCCAAGATGTGTGTAATTCCCCACATCAGACCCTGAAATTTTTCCGTGAATCTCTATTGCCTCTCTAAAATCTTTGTTCTATTTTAACGTCATATTCTTCCAACTTACTCCAAGTTCTTCCTCTCTAGTGCATAGCACTGACTCCCTAGCTATATCTGCAGCCTTGAGCAGGTTCATCAGTGACAGCTGGCAGTAGAGCATCTTGGAGCCATCCAAGTGTGAAACCCTGAAATAGGTCAGGTTTGTCTGCCAGGATGTGCTTCTTCCCTTCCTGAAAAGACTCTCAATTCTTAAGTGATTCAGCCTCTCTTGCGGCTTGTTTAAACAGGCCTCTGCAGCCTGCCTCTTGCCAAGGGAGTTTCTCAGGTTTATCAGTTTAAAAGCTCCTGTGAGGCTGGCCATTCTCACTCCATCTGAAATGCTCACTCCTGCACCATGCACTCCCCCAGAGCTGGGCACTGGCTCAGTCACTGTAACCTCTTTCTGACTTTGAGGTGGTATCATAAGGACGATCACAGCTCCTGCCAGTGTAAATCTACCTTCCCAGAGTGATGAACTTGTTGACAGTGACAAGGGCACCTGGCTGGTGACTAGGGGGATGATGTAATCTGATATGTGCTCCAAGGCTCCCAGACAAGACCCTCACAGCATAACCACATGTCTGCTCTCCCCATCTGCAGCCGCTGCTCTCACCCAGGACTACCCTGAAAGAGCTCAGCATTAGAGCCAAATCTATATTTTATAAAAAGAATGGATGAGGGAGTTTAACTGTATGTGCTGGGAGCCAACTCTTTAAATCCTACATTGATATCTCTCTCCTCCCGAGTTCCTATTATGGGGCATACTGTATTTGAAATACCTTCATACTTAAAAATCTCCTGGATTCTGCCTTCAAATCTGCACATCTCCACCTTCTGAGCACTTAGGAAACAAAGACCCACTCAGTTACCAGGGCCGATGCCATCACGATGCATGTTCTGGCCCCAGTGAGCTCTTTGCACTGCCCTGTGTGCCCTGCTCTCCAGGCTGATGGCACCAAAGCTGCCCCTGCTACTACTGGCTCAACACCCTGTTCCAGGGGCTTCCCTGACTACTGCGGGCTTGCCTCATCGCTCCTTCCATTGAACTCCTCTCTTCCTCTCTGCCTGTCCCCGGAGTGTATTTCTGCTGTCTGGCTGGGTTCTGTATTCTTGGCATGCTCCACACTCACCTTGGGCCAAATCACCCACATCCATGGTGGCAACTAATATCCGTGTTCTGGATCGACTCGACATTTGACTTGGACATTGCATAGTTACCTCAAACTCGGCTTGTCCCAAATGGAATCAGTCTCCTTTCCCCAATCCTGCCCTTCCTCCTACTTCCATTAATTTTGATCAGTGACACACGGGCATGCAGAATCCAGTCCAGATGCCGGCATCCATCTGGATACTTTTCTCTTCTTCACCTCTGACTTCCAGTTGCTCACATCTCTCATGCTTTATGTCTCTGCTCTCCCTCTTCTGTGCCCTCCTCCCCATTTCCCCTGCCCCTGCTTGGCTCAGGCCATCATCACTTGTGGACTGATTTTTGCAATCACTCCTCAGCTTGGATTCCTGTCAAAAATGCCCTTTTATTCTCCCTTTCATCAAGCTAATAGCTACTGATAAGTGTGCCATTTGAGGCTGTTAGCTCTGTAAAGACAGGGTTTGTCCCTGCCCTGACTTTGGAGCTCCAGCTTGGATAAGTGTCTGTGACGAGGTAGGCAGTTCAGTGTTCAGGGTAAGACTGTAGCTCTGGAGTCAGTGTCTGGGCACAATGAAGAGTTCCTAGCTGTGTGACTATAGACAAGCTACTCAACGTACTTTCCCTCTATTTCTACATCTGGAAGAAGGAGTATACTAGGGTATTTCACATGCTTGTCTTGATATGTGTAAAGGGCTTAGATTAGTGCCTGGCATACTGTTGGCACTAAGCACTAGTGTTTATACTAAGCATGCAATATTTATTTGTATGAATGAATGCATAAGTCCTAATTTAGCTTTTGCTTATCTTGCGTTGTTCCCTATTGTTTTCGATCAAGTAGTACCTGATAAATACTAAGTTCCTGGAATCAAGAGATCATGGACTTTTTATTCTTCACAGTACTTAGAAAACTGCTGAGCACATAGCAGACATTCAGTAAATACTACTGATCGGTTTAATGTTCTAGAGAAGTAAGTACTCCTAATAAAACCCTGCTGTGCACTGGGAGACCACTGTCCATGTGTCTCTTGCCCTGCACACATCTTGCAAGCAGAGGCCTTGACAGCTTTTGTCATAGACTTCCTTTTAAGGATATTTGCATAGAGAACAGCCATGGAAAATAGAGATAGTCCCTTCTTCTGAAGCAGAGGGCAGGCTTGTTTACTGTCTAGTTTAATAAAGATAATGTCCCCCTCTGGGGCAAAAGCTGGGTAAGCTTGCTTGCAGTCTGTTATAAAAGATTGGGGGATGTTTAAGCCTGAGGTTTCTCTGCTGTCATGCAAACCCACTGGAATCTTAACTATCCACATACACTGTTCCACCTCACGCCTATGGGACTCTGGGGCAAGTGGAAACAATACGAACACAAAGCTTAGGCTACTTGCTGCGCCTTGGATAATAAACTCCTTTGTCCCTGACCCAGGAGTCTCATGTCTTCTGACCATGTCCACAAAACTGTGGCAGGCTCACTTGTTAGTTTGCAAATGGGATGAAATCTCAGACCCTTCACAGTTCTTGACAGTGTTGAAAAGAAAAGCACATTCGTTTAATTGCCGGGTTCAATATCATTCAGACATTAAGAATCCATTTTGAGGTATGGGGAACTAAATAAACAAGACCTCCAATTTGAAATTCTCTAAGCACTGAGTTCTAAAGTTCTGGTTTCTCATGGTGCCTCTCAGTATTATCGTTATGTTATTCTAACCTGCAGAACAGAACCCAGTGAAAACATTAAATAATTTGATTTGAATTTTGCTCTGAGAACATACTTAGAATCCTTTTCTTCAGCTGCAAAGCTGGGTTAATTTAGGCGGTTGTTCATTTGCCACAGGGCAGAGTCTAGAGATTTTTGTTTTAAGGGGGTTGTGTTACTCTTAAAGCACAATAGGATTCATGGCCAACATGATGAAGGCTCCACAAACCCTACAGTGTGATGGAGAGTTGAAGGAACTGGAGAAGTTAACTAAGGAGAAGTGTGGATGTTATCAAATATTTGAAGGCCTGTCAAAGGTGAGCATTATTAGATTTGTCTCCGGAGTGTGGGACTTGGTGCAAAGGCTGTAAGCATCAGAGAAACAATTTTCAGCTCAGTTTAAGGAACAGTGCTTCAAATTATAATGGGTTCCCTGAAGGGATAGTATTTTCCTCACCATGAGAAGGACTTAAATAGTGGCAGGATGACTTAGTCAGGTGATTACATAATTCTTAAGATTTGCTAAAAGTTTAAGACAGCAAAATGCAAAATGATTAGATTGGCTTAAGTTAATACCTGTAATATTTCTGACCATGTAACTGACATAGTTCACTCTGTACCTTGCTAAATGGAAGACGCTTTTTCTGTTTGAATTTATTTAATTCACTGACAGATGGTTTGTGTTTTGTTGATAATGGTCACTATTTGTTTCTGTAACTATTTCTATGTTTTACAACAATGCAGTTGAAAAATTATGAGACTATAAAAATTACTAATCATAGACAATATTATTGACAGTTTTCTGTGTGCCAGGCACTGTACTAAGGACTTTCCATGATATACCCTATTTGATTCTCACAATAGCTCTCTGAAGTCTGCATTGTGTGACCCCATTTTACATATGAGGAAACTGAGGCACAGGGCAGCATGCAGTTTACCCAAAGTCACAGAGCTTAAGTATCAGAGGAGAGTGTGCATCTGGAGCAGTCTGATTTCTAAGACAGTGCTTTTGTCAACTACACATTTAAAATAGAACCAGGCTGGGTGCAGTGGCTCACGCCTGTAATCCCAGCCCTTTGGGAGGCTGAGGTGGGCAGATCACTTGAGGTCAGGAGTTCAAGACCAACCTGACCAACATGGTGAAACCCCGTCTCTACTAAAAATACAAAAATTAGCTGGGTGTATTGGTGCACACCTTTAGTCCTAGCTACTTAGCGGCTGAGGCAGAAGGATCGCTTGAGCCGGGGAGGTGAAGGTTGTAGTGAGCCTAGAGCACACCACTGCACTCCAGCCTGGGTGACAGGAGTGAAACCCTGTCCAAAAAATAAAAGCAGAATCAGATGTGGGAAAAGAAATCTCATGAGTTGCTAAGGAGTTATGAAATGTGATAATTTTCTAAGGTATTAGAAGAAGAGAGATTCACATATTCTCTTAGGATATCAAAATAATCCAAGGGCTATTTGTTCATTTCTGTCATTTGTGGTGTTACAGCTGAGTTTCTGCAAGTTATTTTAAAAGATGAAATATTTCACAACATCGCCAGTATGGGAACATTTTTCTTTAAAGAAAACTTTGTACATTTTTTCTGACATTTTTGAACTTGCTGTTCAAAGGGGAACAAGCAAGTTTTAAAAGCTAACGATTTCTAAATACAGTGAAAAACCTGTACACTTGATGCCCAGGGAATGTCTTTTTCATGGTGAAGGTTTTCAGTCACATAATATGACTGTGCTACTGTTATGTAATATTTTTGGATGGTGCCATGTTGGCTGTGTTGCAGTTCTTTTTCAGGATTGAAAACTCAAAGGTTGATGCTGGTGGATTCCAAGGATAATACCATTATCTCTGCAGGCTCAGCAGTAGGATTGTTAATGCTCGGGATGACTGCTCCTCTGACATCTAGATGATGATGTTTTGTTAAAAGAGGATTTTAAAAAATAATAGTGTTATTTTTCCAATGTGAAGAAGTCATCAAGTAAAGATGGCATAAAAGAGGCATGGCTTTCCATGAACCTAATAACATTCTCAAAACCTTGAAAAGCTATGAGGCCCAGATGAGTAGTACTTGGCATTGGCAGACTGGGGCCAGATAGCAAATGTTTTCAGCTTTCTAGGCCACATACAGTCTCCCTTGTAACTATTCAACTCTGTCGGGTAGAATGAAAGCAACTGTAAATAATATGCAAACAAAAGAGTTTGGTTGAGATCTGACAAAATTTATGGACAATGAACTTTGCATTTCATGTAATTTTCAGTGTCACAAAATAGTATTTCTTTTTTATTTAAAAAAAAAAACCATTTAAACATATAAACCTCATCTTTAGCTTACAGGTATACAAAAACAGTCAGAGGACTGTACATGACCCTTGGATGATCCTGGCTTAACCTGGATTTAGCCTGGCCATGTCTTGTAGAATGAGCAGAATCCTTGAGAGCTGGCAGGAGAGGTCAGTGAGTCTGGTCTGGGCACATTTCCATCTCTTCTTTCTTCATCCCCTCTTCACTCTTGGATTTCCCAAAGATCACCTGCTTCCAGTCAGGAGCATTTAATATATGTAGTATGTATCAGCTGCCTTCATGATCGTGACTACCAAATACTGGGCACTGTTATCTGTGTTACAGGTATTACCTTTTCTTTAGTTCTGTCAGTTGTCTTCATAGAAAGTTATTCAAGGATTGCTACTGAGTTTACCTCAAACAAGATTTAAGTTCAACTTGCAATGCTTTAATAGCAATAGCAAAATGTCTGTCTCTCCACTGGTTCACAGCTGCTGCTATTGATACAATGCTTTGCTATGACAGAGCCTAGCCAGATAGATGCTCCATTACCTCTTCTTGGGAAAATGCATTTCCGAACTTTGCTGGTAGTTAGTGGAGGTGATGTAGCTGGTTTTAGCTAATGAAATGTAAACAAAAACAATGTGTGCCATTTGCAGGCCTGAGTTCAAAAACATCCAGAATGATCTTTCATGGGCTCTCCTTTCTCTCCTATCCACGCAGCTAAAGGCAAAGATGGCAGAGATGCTAGAACCCTGCAACGGGAGAAGTCACAGAATAGAGAGAGCCACTCAGCTGAGCTGCCTGATCCACAGTGGACATTGATTGAGGAAGAAATAAATAATTACTGTTTTGAGCTACTAAGATTGTAGGGTTGTTAGAGTAGCTAATATTAATTATCTTGACTAACATATGATAGTTTTGCAATCAGACCTGCTATAGTTTGAATGTCCCCTACAAAACTTATGTTGAAATTCAATCTCCACCATGGCAGTATTAAGATGTAGGCCTAAAATTAAGAGGTGAGAGGGTCACGAGGGTTCTACCCTCATGAATGGATTAAACCATCAAGGGATTAATGAATTAATGGGTTAATGGATTAATAAATTACCATAGGAGGGGAGCTTGCTGCTTTATAAAAACAGGAAGAGAGACCTGAGCTAGCATGTAATCACACTTAGTCCCCTTGCTATGTGGCACCCTGTGCTGCCTCAGGACTCCGCAGAGAGTCCCCACCAGCAGGAGAGCTCTCTTCAGATGTGATCCCTCAACCTGGGACTTCTCAGCCTCCATAACTGTAAGAAATAAATTTATTTTATGTATAAATTCCCCAGTTCCAGGTATTCTAAGTAACAGAAAATGGACTAATGTACTACCCAGGGATTTTATCCAACTTCCTCTCCTTGCCTTTGATGGGGTTTATTGGCAATTTCTTGTATTAAAACAATTGCAATCTTGTGACTCATAACAGTAAGTAGGATTTGTCAAAAAGTTCACGAAAGTGATCAATCACACTCTTGGGCATTTATCTTAGAGAACTGAAAATTTACATCCAGACAAAAACCTGTATAAGATGTTCCCAAGCAGTTTCATTTGTAATAGCCAAAACCAGAAAACAAACAACATGTTCTTCAGTAAGTGAATTGCTAAACAAACTGTGGTATACTCATACCATGGAGTGCTACTCAGGAATAAAAAGAAATAACTATGACACGTGCAACCACTTAGATAGATCTCAAGGTCATTATGCTGAATGAAAAAGAAA
The DNA here is from genome assembly GCF_030222135.1 of Aotus nancymaae. Lineage (NCBI taxonomy): Eukaryota > Metazoa > Chordata > Mammalia > Primates > Aotidae > Aotus > Aotus nancymaae. Next base: position 8,812,451 of record NW_026988450.1, on the reverse strand, counting down.
AGCCAGTCTCAAGGTCATACACTGCTATTCTATTTATGTAAACATCCTCATTTTATATATTAATACAAAATGACAGTGATAGAAAACTCATCACTATAGTGATTAGTGGTTGCTAGAGGTTAGAGATGGTGGGAGTGAGGGAAGGAAGTGGGTGGGATTTTGTGGGCAGCATAGCATGAGGGAGAGACTTTTGTAGTGATGGAATCGTTCTTTTTTAGTTTATTTTATTTTTTATTTTTTATTGCATTTTAGGTTTGGGGGTACATGTGAAGAACATGCAAGATTGTTGCATAGGTACACACGTGGCAGTGTGATTTGCTGCCTTCCTCCCCATCACCTATATCTGGCATTTCTCCCCATGTTATCTCTCCCCAACTCCTCACCCCGCACTGTCCCTCCCCTATTTCCCCCTGACAGACCCCAGTGTGTGATGCTCCCCTCCCTGTGTTCATGTGTTCTCATTGTTCAACACCCACCTATGAGTGAGAACATGCGGTGTTTGATTTTCTGTTCTTGTGTCAGTTTGCTGAGAATGATGGTTTCTAGGTTCATCCATGTCCCTACAAAGGACACTAACTCATCGTTTTTGATGGCTGCATAATATTCCATGGTGTATATGTGCCACATTTTCCCTGTCCAGTCTATCATCGATGGGCATTTGGGTTGGTTTCAGGTCTTTGCTATTGTGAACAGTGCTGCAATGAAAATTCGTGTGCATGTGTCCTTATAGTAGAACAATTTATAATCCTTTGGATATATACCCAATAATGGGATCGCTGGGTCAAATGGAATTTCTATGTCTAGGTCCTTGAGGAATCGCCACACTGTCTTCTACAATGGTTGAACTAATTTACACTCCCATCAACAGTGTAAAAGTGTTCCTATTTCTCCACATCCTCTCCAGCATCTGTTGTCTCCTGATTTTTAATGATCGCCATTCTAACTGGTGTGAGATGGTATCTCAATGTAGTTTTGATTTGCATTTCTCTAATGACCAGTGACGATGAACATTTTTTCATGTTTGTTGGCCTCATGTATGTCTTCTTTTATAAAGTGTCTGTTCATATCCTTCGCCCACTTTTGAATGGGCTTATTTGTTTTTTTCTTGTAAATCTGTTTTAGTTCTTTGTAGATTCTGGATATCAGCCCTTTGTCAGATGGATAGATTGCAAAACTTTTTCCCATCCTGTTGGTTGCCAATTCACTCTAATGACTGTTTCTTTTGCTGTGCAGAAGCTGTGGAGTTTGATTACATCCCATTTGTCTATTTGGGCTTTTGTTGCCAATGCTTTTGGTGTTTTGGTCATGAAGTCCTTGCCTACACCTATGTCCATAATGGTTTTGCCTAGGTTTTCTTCTAGGGTTTTTATGGTGTTAGGTCTTATGTTTAAGTCTTTAATCCATCTGGAGTTAATTTTAGTGTAAGATGTCAGGAAGGGGTCCAGTTTCTGCTTTCTGCACATGGCTAGCCAGTTTTCCCAACACCATTTATTAAACAGGGAATCCTTTCCCCATTGATGGTTTTTGTCAGGTTTGTCAAAGATCAGATGGTTGTAGATGTGTGATGTTGCTTCTGAGGCCTCTGTTCTGTTCCATTGGTCTATATCTCTGTTTTGGTACCAGTACCATGCTCTTTTGATTACTGTAGCCTTGTAGTATAGTTTGAAGTCTGGTAGTGTGATGCCTCCCACTTTGTTTTCTTTTTTTTTTTGATTAGAATTGACTTGGCTATGCAGGCTCCCTTTTGGTTCCATATAAAGTTTAAGGTGGTTTTTTCCAGTTCTGTGAAGAAGGTTATTGGTAGCTTGATGGGGATAGCATTGAATCTGTAAATTACTTTGGGCAGTATGGCCATTTTCACGATATTGATTCTTCCTAACCATGAACATGGAATGTTTCTCCATCTGTTTGTGTCCTCTCTTATTTTGTTGAGTAGTGGTTTGTAGTTCTCCTTGAAGAGGTCCTTTACGTTCCTTGTTGGTTGTATTCCTAGGTATTTTATTCTCTTTGTAGCAATTGTGAATGGCAGTTTGTTCTTGATTTGGCTGTCTTTAAGTCTGTTATTGGTGTGTAGGAATGCTTGTGATTTTTGCACATTGATTTTGTATACTGAGGTTTTGTTGAAGTTGGTTATCAGTTTCAGGAGATTTTGGGCTGAGACGATGGGGTCTTGTAAATATACAACAATGTCATCTGCAAATAGAGACAATTTGACTTCCTCCTTTCCTATTTGAATACGCTTTATTTCTTTTTCTTGCCTAATTGCTCTGGCTAGAACTTCCAATACTGTATTGAATAGGAGTGGTGAGAGAGGGCAACCTTGTCAAGTGCCAGATTTCAAAGGGAATGCTTCCAGTTTTTGCCCATTCAGTATGATATTGGCTGTTGGTTTGTCATAAATAGCTTTTATTATGTTGAGATACGTTCCATCAATACCTAGTATAATGGGTTGTTGAATTTTGTCAAAGGCCTTCTCTGCATCAGTTGAGATAATCATGTGGTTTTTGTCTTTGGTTCTGTTTATGTGGTGAATTACGTTTATAGACTTGCATATGTTGAACCAGCCTTGCATCCCCGGGATGAAGCCTACTTGATTGTGGTGGATAAGCTTTTCGATGTGCTGTTGCAATCGGCTTGCCAGTATTTTATTGAAGATTTTTGCATCTATGTTCATCATGGATATTGGCCTGAAGTTCCTTTTCTTGCTGAGTCTGTGCCAGGTTTTGGTATCAGGATGATATTGGTCTCATAAAATGATTTGGGAAATTTTTGGAATAGTTTCAGAAGGAATGGTACCAGCTCCTCTTTGTATGTCTGGTAGAATTTGGCTGTGAACCCATCTGGACCTGAGATTTTTTTGTGTGGTAGGCTTTTAATTGCTGCCTCAACTTCAGACCTTGTTATTGGTCTATTCAGGGTTTCGACTTCTTCCTGGTTTAGGCTTGGGAGGATGCAAGTGTCCAGGAATTTATCCATTTCTTCCAGGTTTACTGGTTTATGTGCATAGAGTTGTTTGTAATAGTCTCTGATGATGGTTTGTATTTCTGTGGAATCTGTGGTGATATCCCCTTTATCATTTTTATTGCATCTGTTTGATTATTCTCTCTTTTCTTTTTTATTAATCTGGCTAGTAGTCTGTCTATTTGTTGATCTTCTCAAAAAACCAGCTCCTGGATTTACTGATTTTTTTGAAGGGTTTTTTATGTCTCCATCTCCTTCAGTTCTACTCTGATCTTAGCTATTTCTTGTCTTCTGCTAGGTTTTGAGTTTTTTTGATCTTGCTCCTCTAGCTCTTTCAATTTTGATGATAGGGTGTTAATTTTAGATCTCTCCTTGCTTCTCATGTGGGCATTTATTGCTATATGTTTTCCTCTAGAGACTGCTTTAAATGTATCCCAGAGATTCAGGTATGTTGTATCTTCATTCTCATTGGTTTTGAAGAACATCTTTATTTCTGCTTTCATTTCATCATTTATCCAGTCAATATTCAAGAGCCAGTTATTCAGTTTCCATGAAGCTTTGTGGTTTGAGTTAGTTTCTGAATTCTGAGTTCTAACTTGATTGCACTGTGGTCTGAGAGACTGTTTGTTATGATTTCTGTTCTCTTGCATTTTTTGAGGAGTGATTTACTTCCAATTATGTGGTCAATTTTAAAGTAGGTGTGATGTGGTGCTGAGAAGAATGTATATTCTGTGGATTTGGGGTGGAGAGTTCTGTAAATGTCTATTAGGTTTGCTTGGTCCAGGTCTGAATTCAGGTCCTGGATATTCTTGTTAGTTTTCTGTCTTGTTGATCTGTCTAATATTGACAATGGAGTGTTAAAGTCTCCCACTATTATTGTGTGGGAGTCTAAGTCTCTTAGTAAGTCATTAAGAACTTGCCTTATGTATCTGGGTGCTCCTGTATTGGGTACATATATATATAGGATCATTAGCTCTTCTTGATGCATTGATCCTTTTACCATTACGTAATGTCCTTCTTTGTCTCTTTTGATCTTTGTTGGTTTGAAGTCTATTTTATGAAAGATGAGAATTGCAACTCCTGCTTTTTGCTCTCCATTTGCTTGGTAAATCTTCCTCCATCCCTTTATTTTGAGCCTATGTATATCCTTGCATGTGAGATGGGTTTCCTGCATACAGCACACAGATGGGTTTTGGCTTTTTATCCAATTTGCCAGCCTGTGTCTTTTGATTGGGGCATTTAGCCCATTTACATTCAGGGTTAATATTGTTATGTGTGAATTTGCTACTGCCATTTTGATGCTAGCTGGCTGTTTTGCCTGTTAGTTGATGCAGTTTCTTCATTGTGTTGTTGATGCTCTTTACCATTTGGTATGTTTTTGGAGTGGCTGGTACTGTTTGTTCCTTTCCATGTTTAGTGCCTCTTTCAGGAGCTCTTGTAAAGCAGGCCTGGTGGTGATGAAATCTCTGAGTACTTGCTTCTTTGTAAAGAATTTTATTTTTCCTTCACTTATGAAGCTTAGTTTGGCTGGATATGAAATTCTAGGTTGAAAGTTCTTTTCTTTAAGGATGTTGACTATTGGCCCCCACTCTCTTCTGGCTTATAGAGTTTCTGCTGAGAGATCTGCTGTGAGTCTCATGTGCTTCCCTTTGTGGGTAACCCGACCTTTCTCTCTGGCTGCCCTTAGTATTTTCTCCTTCATTTCAAACCTGGTGAATCTGACGATTATTTGCCTTGGGGTTGCTCTTCTTGAGGAATATCTTTGTGGTGTTCTCTGTATTTCCTGGACTTGAATATTAGCCTGCCTTGCTAGGTTGGGGAAGTTTTCCTGGATAATATCCTGAAGAGTATTTTCCATCTTGGATTCATTCTCTCCATCACATTCAGGTACACCTATCAAACATAGATTAGGTCTTTTCACATAGTCCCATATTTTTTGAAGACTTTGTTCATTCCTTGTTACCCTTTTTCTCTAATCTTGCCTTCTCATTTTATTTCATTGAGTTGATTTTTGTCCTCTGATATCCTTTCTTCTGCTTGGTCAATTCGGCTGTTGAAACTTGTGAATGCTTTGCGAAGTTCTCGTGTTGTGTTTTTCAGCTCCATCCATTCACTTATATTCCTCTCTAAGTTGTTTATTCTTGTTAGCATTTCGTCAAATCTTTTTTCAAGGTTCTTAGTTTCTTTGCATTGGGTTAGAACATGTTCTTTTAGCTCACAGAAGTTTCTTATTACCCACTTTCTGAAGCCTGATTCTGTCAATTCATCACACTCATTCTCCATCCAGCCTTGTTCCCTTGCTGGTGAGGAGGTGTGATCCCTTGTAGGAGGAGAGGCGTTCTGGTTTTGGGTGTTTTCATCCCTTTTGTGCTGGTTTCTTCCCATCTTGAGCTGTCCCGGGGATTTAGGGCTTTATTTATGAGTTTCTGTTGTGCTGTTGCCTTTTTTCAGTGCTGCCCTGCCCAGCCAGGAGGCAGCCTAGTCACTGTCTGCCTGCAGAGGCTTTGCTGAGCTGCTGTGGTCTCCACCCAGCTGCTGTGTGAACTTTCCTGCAGTCCTGTTTATATGGGTATAGTTAGAACTGCCTCAAAAATGGCAGCCCAGCTCTATAATGGCAGACTCTCTCTGTAATGGCGGGCTGCCTCAGCAATGGCGGACTACCTCCGTAGTGGTGGACTGCCTCGGTAATGGCAGATGCCCCTCCCCCACAGAGTTGGACCATCCCAGATCCAGCTGTGCTTGCTGTGAAACTCTCAATCCAGAGCATTTCAGATTGCTGTTTTTTTGTGGTGGTGGGACCAGCCGAGACTGATCACCTGGTTCCCTGCCTCAGAGCCTTTTTTTTTTTTTGAGTTGAGCAGGCAACTCTGTGTCCCAGGTGTTCCAGTTGCCTGTTGAAAAGGCACCAGGATCTGTGTAATATCCTGTGCAGCTACCCACTGCACCGGCTGAAACAACCATGCTGAGATTTGTGGTACTTTTTTGCCCTGGAATCTCCTGGCCTGGCTCCCTGTTTCAGTCCCCTTTTATTAATCAGTTTAATCAGTTGAATGGGTGACTCTGTATCCCAGGAGCTCCAATTACCAGCTAAAACAATGCCCGGACCTGTGTATTTTGTGGGGAGAACTGCCACACGGCCAAAACAGCCTTGGCAGCCGAAACAGCTGCACTGACAACCCGTGGGGCTCCTCCGCCTGGGAATCTCCTGGTCTGTGGGCAATAAAAATCTGTCTGGAAATGTGGCATCCACTCACCCTCTGTGCTTTCACTGGGAGCTGCAATCCTGAGCTGTTTATAATCGGCCATCTTGGATCTGTCCAGAATCATTCTTTATCTTGACTGTAGTGGTGACTATAGAAATGCACATGTATAAAATGACCTCAAAATATACATCCACATTATATCAAAACCAAAGAATTGGTTATTATTATTATATTATGCTCTAACTATGTAAGGTATAACCATTTGGGGAAACTGGCCAGAGGGCACAGGGACCTCTCCATATTCTTTGTGTGATTTCCTGTGAGTCTATAATTATTATAAAAGAACAACCATTCATTCATTAAGTTCTTACTCCATGTTAGGCTCCAGGTGCCTCGTGTATGTGATCTCATTTAGTCCTGACAATGGCATTGTGAGGTGGGTATTTTTACCTGTTTTACATGTGAGAAAACTAAGGATTTGAAAGGTAAAATAATAGCAAAGAGCGGGAGCTAGAAAGTGACGGAGCTAGGATTCAGGCAAGTTTATCTGCTTCCACGGATCCTGTTCTGCATAGCTATCCATATCTCTACATTTTATGTATTAAAAAATGGTTTTTGCTACCATTTGGTAAATGGTCTTTGATGAGAAAGTGAAAGAAAAACAGCAGAACTTGTAACCATTTTATGCCACTGGGAGCTCTAGATGACACTTAATTAAGTAAAAATGGGAGGCTAATTGGCATCAGGTCCAGAACGTCTCCACAGCTCAGCATTCCACAATGTTATGGAACACATTTGCTCATCCAAATTTAAGAATATTTGCTAATTAATTTTGGCCCAGCTTTCCTCATCTCATGTATACATTCTGAATTTCTTTTCCTAGCATGGAATTGATTTTATTTTTGCTTTACTTTTCTGGTTATATTTTATTTCCAGAAGGGCACATAAATCATTTTTGTCATAAATTTCAGCAGAAAGATCATGGGAATTCAAACCAATTTCACTTCAATAAATTAGTCAAAGAAATGCATTTGAGAATATAAAATGGGCTATGAAGATTGTGTGGTCATGGACATCTGAGGAGCACTACCCTCTGGCTCACTTGATTAGGTAGATGGATCTGAGTTGTTTTGAAGTTGCATCCCTTACACAGCATCAGCTGCTTCATGCTGGGCCCCAGTGCTGCCATTTGGGGGAACCCTGTGGAGTTGGGGGAGAGCTAAGTGGACTTGTTTCCAAGAGCCCCACAGAGTGAGCAGTGCTGATTTTGATCATTTGCATAGTGTAGCTATGCCACAAGTGATAAAAATGAACAGTTACAAGGCTGAGAGCAAAAATCTGCAGTAACCAAGAAATGGTGGTTTATAATTTTGAGGGAGAATAAATGAGGAGAACAACCTGTCCAGAATCCTTGTCTTCTTGATCTGAAATTCAAAGATCCTTTCTTGATTCTGTCCTAATTTTTTTAAACTCTACAACTAATTTGCTAGTGAGGTCTATTATTTCTATATCTAATTTAATACATATTTTTGAGATATTTATTTCTATTTTTATGATCCTTGTCCATAATGTCTAGCCTGGACTGTTAATTTTTCTCCTTGCCATGACTCTTTGTCTCCCTCCAATTTGTGCTACAACATATATCCAGAGTAGTTTTCTTAGAATGGAAGTTAATCAAATAATTCTCCTATTAAAAATCTTACAGTGATATCTCATTTCATTTTAAATAAAATTCCAGCTTTTAACCAGGGCCTGGAAGGCCCTAAAACCTGCCTGCTGCCTCTCTTCAAACTCAGCCTGCTAGTATTTCTTCTTGCTCAACCTGTTCTTGGCCTGCTGACCTTCTTCGTATTTCTCAATCATGCCAAACTCTGTTCCACCACTGGACCTTTGCATGTGCCACTGTCTCTGAGAACTGCTTCATGGGATCTTCACAAAGAAGATTCCCTGGCTTTAATCAGCCCCTACCCCAAAATTTCTCCTTCTCACAGATGCTGTCCCTTAAATATGATAAGTATACTTAAAGTGGCTTTCTTTTCATTGTCTCCATCTTGTGGTTCTTATTCAGCTTTCTTTTTAGCATTTTTACTTCCTGAAATTATACTCTGCTTTATTTGTTCCTTGTTTATTATCCAGAACGCTCAATAAAAACAAGTTCTTAATGGACAGGGACACTGTTTGTTTTGTTCTCTGATATATCTTCCCCACCTGGAGTTTGGCTCTGTCACCCAGGCTGGAGTGCAGTGGTGCAATCTCAGCTTACTGCCACCTCCACCTCCTGGGTTAAAGTGATTCTTGTGCCTCAGCCTCTGAGTAGCTGGGATTACAGATGTGTGCCACCACACCTGGCTAATTTTAGGATTTTTAGTAGAGATGGGGTTTTGCCATGTTGGCCAGGCTGGTCTCAAACTTCTGGCCTCAAGTGATCTGCCCACCTTGGCCTCCCAAAGTGCTGGGATTACAGGTGTGAGCCACTGCACCCGCCCTGAACCCCACTCATGACTGCATGCCTGGCTGATACTGCAGTGTGGCCTTGTCCCCCTGCTCACATGGAGGGGTCATCCTGAGCCCTTAGATTTCATCCAAATGTTCAGTCCAGCCTTGCCCCCAGTTTATCCCCCACAGTGCTATATCCTCCAGACTTCACTCAGACCTTTCCCAGGAGAATTTCTCAGAGAGCCTTCATTAGACTTTAATTTGAGCCAGAAAACCTAGTGTCAGAGCAGAACAAATAAATACTGCACCCACTGCATGATCTTATCACCCATTGCATTCTATCAGATTTCCTTTTACTGTTTGAAAATGAGCCTGTTGCTTTAGGCCTATGGAGATTGTCAAATCTAATTGCAAAACCCATCTGAGGGAAATGTAGGTAACAATACCCAGATCTGAACACCAGACCCACACTTCAAGCTTACCCTGCTCACCAGTCTTCTCAGTTCATTGCTTGAAATAAAGAATGTTGAGCTTTCCAAGCCCAGGTTTCTGAAACTGAAATTTTCCATGGAAAACTGGAAGGGTGCTCCTGGGAATATGAAGTACTGTGATGGATTAGCAATGGGTTATCTGCACACCTCAGAAAGCCTTAGAGAATCATAATGATGAAAGATATACAGGCAGCGTGGACTCTTTTTATTACATAAGAAGGTGTGGGAACATGTGAGAGACATATTTTGGTTCTGCTCCAGAGCTCCTTCCAGAGCTTGCCAGGCCTCTCCAACTGACTTATATTTGATAAAATATTTCAGATCTTGATAATGAAGCAAAACCACAAAGTAGTTATTTTTACTATAGGAACATTCTGCCAGTGATCTGCTCTGAAAGCATAAAAGTTGAAGATGTCGCAAAGAAACAAGGCACAGAGAATGACCGTGGACTTGTTGTAAAAGAGGCAGTGTATGAAGTGCCATTGATTTCAGCTTATTTAAATAGACCTGGGTTTTAAACTTTGAAATGAAAATAGCTTAACGCGTTAAGCCTACAATTAGGCTATTAAAAGTTATACAATATTCTCTGCTTATGAAGCTTAAATCCAATTGCTCTGATCTGGGGATTTTTAGAAGTTATTGAATCTAACTAAGCTCTTATTTCTAGATTTAGACAGGATTAGATCTGTGGTGTATTGGTGATAAGCATCTACTCAAAACAAATGAGAAAAAGGCCCCTGTCCCCTTTGCCATTTTCTTCACAATTCTAAAGGATTCTCACAATCCATCTCCTTCTGGTATCAATGGAAAGTCAGAGGAAAATCACCATTCACTTTGCAATTTATATTTTTAAAGGTGATTTTTATTTCATGATGCAATACATTTTTTTTCAGAGAATGAAATTAAATGGTTACCTTAAGGAGAGATTTGTCCATCATTTAGAGAGTATTTTAAGATATAAAAATTAAGATGAAAAGATCTGGTCCTTAAAGTCTAAACTCTAATTGTAATTTGAGAGACAAAAATAATTACCTGAAATTAGTAATAGTAATCATTAGAGAAAATGTCTATTGCGCACCCCCCCCAAAATATTGTAAGGTAGGTACAATACTCATTGCTATTTCATAGACAAAACTGAACGTCTTATTCCAGGTCAAAGAGCCAGTAAGTAGAGAAGCAGGATTTGAACTTGGGTCTCCCGTGTTCCTCCTGTTGATGGGGACTGTAACAACTTCCCCATGTGCACTCACATGGGAAGTGAGGCATGAGTGACTTTTAGAGGAATTTAAAGCCATGGTTTTCAGATTTTATATTTTATAGGCTAACATGATTTTCTTAAAAAGTAGAGAGGAAGCTAACATAGAGTTGCCAAGTCTTTATTGTGCCAAGTAAAGATATTTTTAAAAACTAGCATCCATTTTTGCTATCTTCCCACTAAAAATGAGGATATTTTAACATCAAAATATGTGAGAAGGACATAATTTTAGTAAAAACCTAAAGGTTTATATGATCTGAAGAAAAACCAGAATGTAGAAGGGCATAATTTTAGAGTAAAGGAAAACCCTTCAAACTGAGGAAGTTTAGTTTTATGAAAACCTCACTTGAGAAATCTGAATTTTTATTTTTCTATTCTTTGATATGACTACAGATCAGTGAGAATATTGTCACAGATCAGCACCGCTCTGTTAACTGGCATTTGGAAAACACTAGCTCAAGGACAGTGGAGTTCTGATGAAAGATGTAAAACATCTGGACAAGATAAGGACAGAAATAATTCAGCAACCACAGCCAGTTCAGTCTTTGCCCAGTTCTTGTGTCTGGAGTCTCTCTAACCCGCAGAACCTCTTTAGATGATCCGCTGAAGCACTCATCTTTAGTCACTGGAAACGCTCTGGAAGGCAGAAAAGAAGAAATAAATCCCCTTAGTTGTATTCAGAGCTTTCACTGCACTAGATGGTTTGACTCTTTCAAACCAAATTCATTTTACTGTCTATTTTTCAGTCTCTCACTTTTGCTCATTCTCTCATTTCATGTTGTGCTTTAGAGTTCAATGGCCATGCCTCTCCATCTAGAATTTGCCATCCTTCCACTACTATTCAAATGTTCCTACAGTCTCAAATAATACAGATTGTTTTGGACAATCCACCCCTCCCAGCTCAAACATTCCAGGAATCCTTATCTCAGGGCCACATCCTCAGCAGGCAACTTTCCACCTGTTTTACTTCTATCTCACTGGAGTAAACTAGATAATAACAGAAGCTTTTCTATATCCTGTACAAACACTGCAGAGTCTGTGCAATCTACAGCTTATAATAAAATAATGTGTAGAGGACATCTGCTGTTTTTACCTGTAAAGTCTTCCTTACTCCTTGTTTTGAAAGCAGCACTCCAGTTTTACTTAGGGGATACTCCATACCGTGTGAATATATTCTTGAAGAAACTGTCAATCAAGAAGGTGCAGCCCTGCAAGCCACCCCTGCCACCTTTGCCACCATGCCAAAGGGTTGGCACAAAATTACCCATACTAGGCAGATAAGAGTCTCTTCATGAATTTAGAATTTGAACATCTAACCTAGTAGCACAGGGCAGAAAAAATCATCAAACGTGAATCATTCTGATCATGACACTGAGTAGATTTTTAAATTTATGAAATGTAGTTTCCCAGAGCATCCTTGCTTCCTATTTTTCTTGATTCAGTTGCCTTTCTCTTCTCTGCTGCTTTGTAACTTTTACAACTACCCTTCCTTCCCTCCTTGTTTGCTTAAGTTAATCAGAATCTATTTCTGATATTTATAATAAAATACACTAGGTGACACATTTTATTACTATTACTCATAATAAAAATTGCTAAGGTGTACTTCAGTCTTACCAGTTGAATGCTGTGCTGTGTGTTTTGCATGCTTCTTGAACTCCACAGTGACCTCAGGGAATAGTTAGATTCATTGCCAATTTACCCTTGAGCACAATGAGACTTAGTGAGATTAAGTAATCTGCCTGAGATTATGCTACCAGGCAGAGGAGACAGGGTTTGAACCTCTGATTTGTTTGACCTCTCAAACTGCCTCTTATCATGGCAAGTACAGTATATATTGTTTTGATTCTGTGGGTTGAGCACAGATCTTCTCAAGGAAATATATAAAGCCTGCAATTGAAGACAACTCTTTTCTGATCTTTGTACAGATAGCATTCTGAATATTTGAACTCTCCAAGTTTTGAGACCCACATTGAGGAAAAGTGTATGCAGAATTCCTTTTAAGCATTTTCTTTTTTCTTTTTGCTGGATATGCCATATGTTAAATAAGGAATGTATCTGGACATCTAATGCAGTGCTGCAATACTGGCATGTCATCTAGAGGACAGAACAGGAGGGGAGAGGTGTGGTGAGCCCTGACTCTTCAGTCAACAGTTCTAATTGAGCACCTGTTCTTTGCCACATGCTATGCTAGGCACTAGAAGTACAGAGCAGAAAAGACACGGCTCTTGCTGCCTGCTAAATGAGAACATTATCTGAACATTTGTTAAAGATGGTAAGGCAGACCTTATTTAAGAGGGCTATGGTGATAGGCTCACCACCATAGGGACTTGCAGTGGAGAGATTGGACAGCTCCAACTCCAACGAGGATAAGCAGGTATTTATAACCAAGGGTAGAGTCAGTGGATGGAAAATTACGAGAGGAAACATCAAGGATAAGGAGCTCCTGGTTAAACTGACTTGATAGGATTACTGCTGAAGGCAGGCCATGACGATAAGATATCAAAGTGGTCAGATACCAAGGGTGGGAGATTTCTTTCACTAATCTGATTTAGCAGGATTCCTGCTCAAACTAGATTATATTAGGACAGAGAATTTCAATCCTTGTTCTCTATTTTCTGTTCAGCAGACTTTTATTACTCTGAATTTTTTTTTTTTTTTAAAGGGAGTTTTACTCTGTGGCCCATGCTGGAGTGCAGTGGTAAGATCTCAGCTCACAGCAACCTCCATCTCCTGGGTTCAAGCTATCTCCTGCCTCAGCCTCCCAAGTAGCTGGGATTACAGTTGACCAGGCTGGTCTCACAGTTGACCAGGCTGGTCTCGAACTTCTGACCTCAGATAATTCGCCCACCTGGGACTCCCAAAGTGCTGGGATTATAGGGGTCAGCCACCACCCTGGCCATACTCTGAATATTTTTAAAAAGTTGATTCTAACTTTGCCCATGTATTTTACTCTAGAGCAGCTCTAGTTCTGACCAATAGAAATATAACACAAACAGCATGCATAATTCTACATGTTCTAGTAGCCACATTGTAAAAAGTGAAAACTGAAAGGTAAAATTAATTTTAATAACATATGCTATTTAACTCAGTATATTTTTATTTATCATGTAATCAAAATGCAAATTATTAAAACCCAGTGTGTATTTTATACTCACATATGTCTCAATTCAGATGCTAAATTTTCATCAAAATATTTTATTGTACTTGATTTTCATAATTTTGAATTTGAAAAACTAGATGTACATACCCAAATTGTTTGAGACATAAGCTTTCCAATAACTGAATGAACACCAAAAATCATTATCCTTCACATTTGCATCCATATTGACAAAACTGTTTCATCATTTTTCAAAGAATCAATTTGATTTTGAAGCAAAAGCAGGCCAAGTTGAGGACTCAGAGGAGCCTGAGATTTTGGTCAAAGGAGAGAGTCTTTGTCAAGTTCAAAAAGTCTAAACGATAAATAGAAAGATGTTTTAATTAATGGATAGTTAAAATAATAAGTATTTCAATTTAATTACTAATTTTGATTTACATAAGTATCACTGTAACTTGTGCTCCACATATGAAATATTCTAATAAATATATTACAACATTACATCAGTGCATAAAAAATGAGCATTCAAATGATATCAACCCCTTGGCAATAACTAGAAATGATGCATATGCTTAACACACACTTATGGAGTGCCACAGCGTTTTTTTCCTGGTCACATTGCAAGCTGGGGACCTCTGACCAGCGACACCCTGCCTGAGCACACTACCCACTGCAGAAGATGGCCCACCCACTCAGCTGCCAGGGCCAAGTCTTGCTTGCACCCCAGTCCCCAAATTCTTGTCCCGTGCCCAAGAAGAATGAGAATGTGTTCACAATCTAAGAGTGAGCAAGGCAGGTTTTTAAATTTAATTTAATTTAGTTTTAAATTTGAGGATACATGTGCAGGAGGTGCAGGTTTGTTACATAGGTGAACATGTGCTATTTTTGGCTTAAAGATGGGATTTCACCAGAGACCCACCCCTATCTACTTAGGCATCTGGCTGCCTCCAGTCACTATCAACAGTATAGAGATGGTGTCTTACATGTTGCAATGCTTGTAAAATGAAGTTTACTGAAACAACAAAGTTATATTTAACAGAAAAATATTTTACATAGCCTTGGTTTTTAAATTTAAATGTAAAATAATTAAAATCATATTAAAAATTCATCTCCTCAGATGCACTAACCACATTTTAACTACCCAGTAACCATGAAAGGAATGCTTGCTACAGTGTCAATAATCAGTACTAACAGGGAAGTTTATAAGTGCTTACATCAAAAAAGAAGATTCAAAGAAATAACCTAATGATGCATCTTAAAGAACTAGAAAAGCAAGAGTGAACCAAACCCAAAAGTTGTAGAAGAAAAGAAATAATAAACATCAGAGAAGAAATAAAATTGAAATGAAAACAATACAAAAGGTTGATGAAATAAAACACTGATTTATTGAAAACTTAAACAAAATGGAGAAACTTTTAGCCAGAACAAGAGAAAAAGAGAGAAGATCTAAAATAAATAAAATCAGATGAAAAAGGAGATATTACAACAGAGCAAAATTTGAAGTGCCAAGGAAAAGAAAATCTTATTTATGACTTGGCTAAGACAGGTATGATAATATATGTTGAAACTAAAACTTTCTGCAATATAAACCAAAAAAACAATTTTACGTGATTTTACAATATGAATCAATATGTACCAGCTTCTAATTGTAATTGATAGAATTGTGTATATTGGTTACAAGAACCACAAGATAAATTTAAGGAATGCTTTGTTTATAATAGTACGTGTAGAGCTGCATTTCAATGTCTGCAATATACCTTTGAATTTCATGTTAATAACACTGAGTTGACATAAGAATTAGCAAATTTACTAAGCTTAGACAGTTATGCTTTTGCTTCAAAGTCAAATCTATTCTTTGAAAAAATGATGAACCAGTTTGGTCAATATGGATGCAAATATGAAAAGATAATGATTTTTGGTACGCATTCAGTTATTGGAAAGCTTACATTTCAAACAATTTGGGTATGTACATCCAGTTTTTAAGGCCCAAAGTTTATGAATCCAAACACCAATAAAATATTTTGATGAAAATTTAGCATATGAATTGAGACATATTGTAATTATAAAATACACATGGGATTTTGAAGATTTTGTTTCAAAAACATAAAATATAGTTATTAATAATTTTCATTTTGATTACATGATGAATAAAAATACTTTAGCTATATTGGGTTAGACGGTATATGTTACTAAAGTTAATTTTACCTTTCAATTTTCGCTTTTCACAATGTGGCTACTAGAACATTTAAAATTATTTATGCTGCTTGCATTGTATTTCTATTGAACGGAGCTGGAGCTGCTCTAGAGTTAAATACGTGGGACAAGGTTAGAATCAACTTTTTAAAAATATGCAGAGCAATAAAACCTTCCAAATAGAAAAATAGAGAACTGAGATTGAAATCAAGAGAGAAGGGTGTCAGAGGAGGAAAACATTTCAGAGAAAGAATTAGCAAAACGTCAAATGCCATGGGGAGATTGTAAGATGTAACGGAGGAAAAAATATGTGTAAAACTCCAACTGCTTTAGAAGGAGGACTTGATTTTGCCAAACAGAAGTCTTTGTGGTTCTGCCAGGCTGGGCTTGCTAGGCTTAATTAAGTGGGCCTAGTTTAGTGTTTTGGAGGAGAACTTGGAAAGAGATGAATGACTTCACCTAATAGAATGAGAAGAATTTGGTATCCCAAGTATGGAGAGGGGACAAGGAGAAACTTAGGAACGAGGTAAAAGGGAGGGATCAGAGGAGAAGGAAGAAAGAGGAGACAGCGATATGTCTTGATGGTAAACAGCAAGTGGGATGAAGGAACGAGGGGGAGGCTGAAGAGCTGCTGAAACGTGGGATGACTAATGCCGTGTTTGAAATTGTCGATTCACCTCCTCTGTATCTACCAAACTATAGTAAATTCTGCTGCCCACACACAGACCTTTCTGAGTGTAGTTTATGTAAATAATGGGAAAGGATTAAATGGCAAGTATGGATTGTTGTGGGGTAGGATGAAATGCATGGGCTGTATAATAATCCACTTCAGAACTGGTAGAGTGGGGCTGTGGACTCAAGCTTGGGGTAACCTTGGAAAGATTGGAGAGTACGTTATGCTCCCACATGTCCTGGGTGGTGGAGTGTGGTCTGGATTTGATCTAAATCCTCAGGGGGAGAGTAACCCAAGTTAACACTTCTCTTACAAAGTAAAGTCTGAAGAACATTCTTTGGATTTAGCAAAAAGAAGGTATTTGGGGACCTTGGAGAGTGGTGGATGGTCCTGATTGGGGAGGTAAGGATGCAGACTAAGTGAGCTTGGAGTCCTCTCTTTGGAGCTTTGCTGTGAGGAGAAGGAAGGAGATTAAAGTGGCTAGAAGGATTTTATTTTATTTAAGGATGGGAGGTTAGAGCACTTCTGCTTGCTAAATAGAGCAGCAGAAAGTCTGTTTCTATAAAGCAGCTTCGTAATGAGAGTACATTTATAAGGCCTTCTAATAAGAAAGCAGAAGTGGCAGTGATACAAATCAGAGCAGCAGAAAGTGAGTTTCAAAATCCCATTGTTGTGCTGGTGCAAATCATGTTAATCAAGAAACTAAGACCTGATAGCTGTGGACTAGAATGTCTTAAAGCCTAGTTTGCACCAGGAACTGAAGGTCAGTGACACAAAGGTGATTGTCAGTTATAAGCCAGCACTGAGTCAACCGGTAGATCCAAGACGTTAATAATCCCCTTCCCATTAATGCTTAGCAAATCCTTATTAGCACCTGTTAGCCTTTGCACAGTGCCTTTCCAATACAGGTAATCCTTGAACTGTGTGGGTCTAATTATAAGTGATTTTTTTTTCAATAAAATTTATACCAAGTGTGCTTGCCTCTTCTGCCTCACCTTCTAGCTTTCCCATCTGCTCCACCACTAGCACTCTGAGACAGCAAGACCGACCTTTCTGCTCCTCCTCCTCAGCCTACTCAATGTGAAGACAACGAAGATGAAGACCTCTATGATGATCCACTTCCACTTAAGGAATAGAAAATATATTTTCTCTTCCTTGTGATTTTCTTAACAACATTTTCTTTTCTCCAGCTTATTTTATTGTAAGTCTACAGTGTATAATGCATATGCAAAATTTGTGTTAATGGAATGTTTCTTATCCCTAAGGCTTCTGGCCAACAATAGGCTATTTGTGATTAAGTTTTGAGGGAGTCAAAAGTTATGTATGGATTTTTTTTTTTTTTTTTTTTTTTTTTTTTTTTACCGTGCAAGGGTCAGTAAACCAACTCCTAAGTTATTCAAGGGTCAACTATGTTATTTTTATTATCTCATCTAGTAAAATACAGACTGGATCGATGGATAGATGGATGGTGTGATGGTTATTTTCTTTTCTTTTGTAAGTACATCTTTTTTTTTTTTTTATTGTACTTTAAGTTCTGGGGTACATGTGCAGATCATGCAGAATTGTTGCATAGGTACACACATGGCAATGTTGTTTGCTGCCTCCATCCCCCCGTCACCTACATCTGGCATTTCTCCCCATGTTATCTCTCCCTGACCTCCCCATACCCCCACTGTCCCTCCCTTGGCCCCCCCAACAGACCCCAGTGTGTGATGTTCCCCTCCCTGTGTCCATGTGGTCTCATGTTCAACACCCACCTATGACTGAGAACATGCGGTGTTTGATTTTCTGTTCTTGTGTCAGTTTGCTGAAAATTATGGTTTCCAGATTCATCCGTGTCCCTACAAAGGACACAAACTCATCATTTTTTATGGCTGCATAGTATTCCACTGTGTATATGTGCCACATTTTTCTTGTCCAGTCTATCGTCGATGGGCATTTGGGTTGGTTCCAGGTCTTTGCTATTGTAAACAGTGCCACTATGAACATACATGTGCATGTATCTTTATAATAGAATAATTTATAATCCTTTGGGTATATACCTAGTAATGGGATTGCTGGGTCAAATGGAATTTCTATTTCTAGGTCCTTGAGGAAGTGCCACACTGTCTTCCACAATGATTGAACTAGTTTACACTCCCACCAACAGTGTAAAAGTGATCTTATTTCTCCACATCCTCTCCAGCATCTGTTGTCTCCAGATTTTATTAATGATCGCCATTCTAACTGGTGTGAGGTGGTATCTCAATGTGGTTTTGATTAGCATTTCTCTAATGACCAGCGATGATGAGCATTTTTTCATATGTTTGTTGGCCTCATATATGTCTTCTTTTGAAAAGTGTCTGTTCATGTCCTTCACCCACTTTTGAATGGGTTTGTATGTTTTTTTTTTCTTGTAAATCTGTTTTAGTTCTTTGTAGATTCTGGATATTAGCCCTTTGTCGGATGGGTAGATTGCAAAAATATTTTCCCATTCTGTTGGTTGCCAGTTCACTCCAATGATTGTTTCTTTTGCTGTGCAGAAGCTCTGGAGTTTAATTACGTCCCATTTGTCTATTTTGGCTTTTGTTGCCAATGCTTTTGGTGTTTTAGTCATGAAGTCCTTGCATATGCCTATGTCCTGAATGGTTTTGCCTAGGTTTTCTTCTAGGGTTTTTATGGTGTTAGGTCTTATGTTTAAGTCTTTAATCCATCTGGAGTTAATTTTAGTGTAAGGTATAAGGAAGGGGCCCAGTTTCTGCTTTCTACACATGGCTAGCCAGTTTTCCCAACACCATTTATTAAACAGGGAATCCTTTCCCCATTGCTTGTTTTTGTCAGGTTTATCAAAGATCAGATGGTTGTAGATGTGTGGTGTTGCCTCCAGGGCCTCTGTTCTGTTCCATTGGTCCATATCTCTGTTTTGGTACCAGTACCATGCTGTTTTGATTACTGTAGCCTTGTAGTATAGTTTGAAATCAGGTAGCATGATGCCTCCGGTTTTGTTCTTTTTGCTTAGGATTGTCTTGGCTATGTGGGCTTTCATTTGGTTCCATATGAAGTTTAAGGTGTTTTTTCCAGTTCTGTGAAGGTCATTCGCAGCTTGATGGGGATAGCGTTGAATCTATAAACTACTTTGGACAGTATGGTCATTTTCATGATATTGATTCTTCCTAACCATGAGCATGGAATGTTTCTCCATCTGTTTGTGTCCTCTCTTATTTCCTTGAGCAGTGATTTGTAGTTCTCCTTGATGAGGTCCTTTACATCTTTTTTAGTTGTGTTCCTAGGTATTTTTTTCTCTTTGTAGCAATTGTGAATGGGAGTTTGCTCATGATTTGGCTCTCTGTTTGTCTGTTATTGGTGTATAGGAATGCTTGTGATTTTTTCACATAGATTTTGTATCTTGAGACTTTACTGAAGTTGCTTATCAGTTTAAGATTTTGGGCTGAGACAATGGGGTCTTCTAAATGTACAGTCATGTCGTCTGCAAATAGAGACAATTTGACTTCCTCTTTTCCTAATTCAATATTCTTTATTTTTTTTTCTTGCCTAATTGCTCTGGCTAGAACTTCCAATACTATTTTGGATAGGAGTGGTGAGAGAGGGCATCCTTGTCTAGTGCCAGATTTCAAAGGGAATGCTTCTAGTTTTTGCCCATTAAGTGTGATATTGGCTGTAGGTTTGTCATAAACAGCTTTTATTGTTTTGAGATGTGTTCCTTTGATACCTAGTTTATTGAGAGTTTTTAGCATAAAGGCTGTTGAATTTTGTCAAAGGCCTTCTCTGCATCTATTGAGATAATCATGTGGTTTTTGTCTTTGGTTCTGTTTATGTGGTGGATTATGTTTATAGACTTGCATATGTTGAATCAGCCTTGCATCCCTGGAATGAAGCCTATTTCATTGTGATGGATAAGCTCTTTGATGTGCTGTTGCAATCAGTTTGCCAGTATTTTATTGAAGACTTTTGCATCTATGTTCATCATGGTGAGTCTCTGCTGGTTTGGGGTATCTTTTTTTGTTGATCTCATAAAATGATTTGGGAAGGATTCCCTCTTTTTGTGTTGTTTGGAATAGTTTCAGAAGGTATGGTACCAACTCCTCTTTGTCCATCTTGTAGAATTTGGCTGTGAACCCATCTGGACCTGAACTTTTTTTGATTGGTAGGCTATTAATTGCTGCCTCGACTTCAGCCCTTGTTATTGGTCTATTCAAGGTTTCAACTTCTTCCTGGTTTAGGCTTGGGAGGATGCAAGTGTTCAGGAATTTATCCATTTCTTCCAGGTTTACCGGTTTATGTGCATAGAGTTGTTTGTAGTAATCTCTGATGGTAGTCTGTAATTCTGTGGAATCAGTGGTGATATCCCCTTTATCGTTTTTGATTGCATCTATTTGATTCTTCTCCTTTTCTTTTTTATTAATCTGTCTAGCAGTCTGTCTATTTTGTTGATCTTTTCAAAAAACCAGCCCCTGGACTTATTGATTTTTTGAAGGATTTTTTTTGTGTCTCTAACTCCTTCAGTTCTGCTCTGATCTTAGTTATTTCTTGTCTTCTGCTGGGTTTTGAGTTTTTCTGATTTTGCTCCTCTAGCTCTTTCAATTTTGATGATAGGGTGTTGATTTTAGATCTTCTGTCACTTCTCATGTGGGCATTTATTGCTATAAATTTCCCTCTAGACACTGCTTGAAATGTGTCCCAGAGATTCTGGTATGTTGTATCTTCGTTCTAGTTGGTTTCAAAGAACATCTTTATTTCTGCCTTCATTTCATTCTTTATCCAGTCAACATTCTGGAGCCAGTTGTTCAGTTTCCATGAAGCTGTGCGGTTCTGAGTAGTTTTTAAATTCTGAGTTCAAATTTGATTGCCCTGTGGTCTGAGAGACTGTTTGTTATTATTTCCATTTTTTGCATTTGCTGAGAAGTGATTTACTTCCAATTATGTGGTCAATTTTAGAGTAGGTGCAATGTGGTGCTGAGAATGTATATTCTGTGGATTTGTGGTGGGGATTTCTGTAGATGTCTATTAGGTCTGCTTGGTCCAGATCTGAGTTCAAGTCCTGGATATCCTTGTTAATTTTCTGTCTCATTGATCTGTCTAATATTGACAGTGGAGTGTTAAAGTCTCCCACTATTATTGTGTGTGAGTCTAAGTCTCTTTGTAGGTTGTTAAGAACTTGCCTTATGTACCTGGGTGCTCCTGTATTGAATGCGTATATATTTAGGATCATTAGCTCTTCTTGATGTATTGATCCTTTTACCATTATGTAATGCCCTTCTTTGTCTCCTTTGATCTTTGTTGGTTTAATGTCCATTTTATCAGAGACTAGGATTGCAACTCCTGGTTTTTTTGCTCTTCATTTGCTTGCTAAATCTTCCTCCATCCCTATATTTTGAGCCTATGTGTGTCCTTGCATGTGTGATGGATTTCCTGTATACAACACACAGATGGGTCTTCACTTTTTGTCCAATTTGCCAGTATGTTTCTTTTGATTGGGCATTTAGCCCATTTACATTTAAGGTTAATATTGTTATATGTGAATTTGATCCTGCCATTGTAGCTGGATTTTTGCCTATTAGTTGATGCATTTTTTTCATTGTGTTGATGGTCTTTACCATTTGGTACGTCTTTGGAGTGGCTGGTACTGGTTGTTCCTTTCCTTGATTAGTGCTTCTTTCAGGAGCTCTTGTAAGGCAGGCCTGGTAATGATGAAATCTCTCAGTAATTGCTTGTCCATAAAGGATTTTATTTCTCCTTTGCTTATGAAGCTTAGTTTGGCTGGATATGAAATTCTGAGTTGAAAGTTCTTTTCTTTAAGGTTGTTGAATATTGGCCCCCACTCTCTTCTGGCATGTAGGGTTTCTGTCAAAAGATCTGCTGTGAGTCTGATGGGCTTCCCTTTGTGGGTAACCCAGCCTTTCTCTGTGGCTGCCCTTAGCATTTTTTCCTTCATTTCAACCCTGGTGAATCTGACAATTATGTGCCTTGGCATTGCTCTTCTTAAGGACTATCTTTGTGGTGTTCTCTGTATTTCCTGGACTTGAATGGTGGCCTGGCTTGCTAGGTTGGGGAAGTTCTCCTGGATAATATCCTGAAGAGTGTTTTTCCAGCTTGGATTCATTGTCCCTGTCACATTCAGGTACAACTATCAAATGTAGATTAGGTCTTTTCACATAATCCCATATTTCTTGGAGGTTTGTTCATTTCTTTTCACTCTTTTTTCTCTATTCTTGCCTTCTTGTTTTATTTCATTGAGTTGATCTTCAATCTCTGATATCCTTTCTTCTCCTTGGTCAATTCAGCTATTGAAACTTATGTATGCTTCGTGAAGTTTTCATGCTGTGTTTTTCAGCTCCATCAAGTCATTTATATTCTTCTTCTCTAAGCTGTTTATTCTAGCTAGCATCTCATCTAACCTTTTTTCTAGGTTCTTAGTTTCTTTTCTTTGGGTTAGCACATGTTCTTTTAGCTCTGAGGAGTTTGTTATTACCCATCTTCTGAAGCCTGTTTTTGTCAATTCATCAGATTCATTCTCCATCCATCTTTGATCCCTGGCTGGTGAGGAGTTGTGATCCTTTGGAGGAAGAGAGGCATTCTGGTTTTTGGTGTTTTCATTCTTTTTGTGTGGTTTCTTCCCATCTTAGTGGCTTTATCTATCTGTGGTCTTTGTAGTTGGTGAGTTTCGGATGGGGTCTCTGAGTTGACGTCCTTTTTGTTGATGATGAAGTTATTTCTTTCTGTTTCTTAGTTTTCCTTCTAACAGTCAGGCCCCTCTGCAGGACTGCTGGAGGTCCACTCCAGACACTGCTTGCCTGGGGATCACCCACAGGGGCTGCAGAACAGTAAGGGTTGCTGCCAGTTTCTTCTTCTGCTATCTTTGTCCCAGAAAGATACCCGCCAGATGTCAGACTGAGCTCTCCTTTGTGAGGTGTCTCTTTGGGTATATGGGGGTTGGAGAGCTGCTTGAGGACACAGTCTGTCTCTTATAGGAGCTCAAGTGCTGTGCTGGGAGTTCCGTGCAGGGCTGCTGGGCAGGTACATTTAAGTCTGCTGGAGCGGAACTCATAACCGCCTCTTTTCCCAGGTGCTCTGACCTAGGAAGGTTGGCTTTATTTATAAGTTCCTGTCATGCTGCTGCCTTTTTTCATAGATGCCCTGCCCCACATGGAGTAGTCTAGTCACAGTCTGCCAGCAGAGGCATTGCTGAGCTGCCGCAGGCTCTGCGCAGCTGCTGTGTGAAATGCCTGGGTAGTGGCAGGTAATGGAGTAATGGATGGATGAAAACAGAAATAGTGGGGAAAAATAACAGTGGCCTTCAGGTTTGTAGAAGCTCTGTCTTAGTCCATTTGTGTTGCTATAAAGGAAGACCTAAGGCTGGGTAGTTTGTAAGGAAAAGAGGCTTATTTGGCTTACAGTTCTGCAGGCTATACAGGAAGCATGCCACTAGCATCTGCTTCTGGTGAAGGCCTGGGCTATTCTCAGTAGAATACTAATGGCAGAGGGTGAAGGGGAGCCAGCATGCAGAGATCACATGGCAAGAGAGGAAGCAGGAGAGAGGGGAGGGAGGTGCGAGGCCTTACCAACCAATTCTTGTGGGAATTAGTAGAGCAAAACCTCACTTGCTTCAGAGATAATGGCACCAAGCCATTCATGAGAGATCTACTCCTATGACTCAAACACCTCCCACTAGGTCCCATCTCCAACACTGGGACTCAAATTTTAACAGGAATTTTGTAGGGAACAAATATCCAAGCCACAGCTAGCTCGCACATGAATGATAACACAGGCTTCCACGTTCCCCAAAGGCAGAGTTAGAGGAGGTTTTGTTAACTCATAGAATAGAGTTATGGAGTAGACAGGACACAAATCCTTGTATATTAAAATTATATGCTACAGCATATCATACAGCTGGGTTTGTTTTATTTTTATATGGAGGTCTTAAAAATGTAATAGAAATGTATATTTCTAAGATGTTTAAATTGTGGACCTAAAGAACATATGGACTAGTCATCGGGGGCTAGCAACTATTAGGTCCGCACATTATTACTTTCCCCCCTCCACCTCTTTTCACAAATACACGTGTTAAACATTACTTACATGTCAGAGCATTTTTGTCCTCTGCACATGCCCACAGAAGCCCTAATGTAGTGTCCCAGGCAGCCTCCACCAAACAATTAATATAAGCAAAAGAGTATAAATCATACTGAGATTAGATGATTTTTCAAGTCATTTCCAGTACTACATTTTATAAAAATTCCAGTTAATGAAAAGAATCAACTCCACTCACCCTCTCATCACCTGCATAATCCCCTGATTAGCTACATCACCAAAGTACTTTCACAAGTATCCTGTAATCTGATGTATCTGTATGGATTATAGGCATCAATCATACCTATTTTAGATTACAACATGCCTTAATTGTGAACTCTTATGCAATTCAATTTATTTAAATAGACATTATTGATCACTTCCTGTGTTGCCACGTGGTAGAGAAACAAAGATACATAGAAGGTAGGCAGACCCATTGAACACTAACTCAGTAGCGAGTGTTCTAGTGACGGCTAAAAAGTTATATGATTTCAGAAAAATAGTATTCTTGCTCAGGAAGTTGTGGCAGACTTCACTAAGGAAGTACAGGCCAAAAGAACCTTGAAAACAAATAGAATCTTGTGAAACTAAAGAAGAAATGGCTTTATGGATAGTGGGAATACTAGGAACAAAGACCAGAGAAAAGGAATATGAATGGCACATTGGGGGAATGGTATTTAAGGCTGGAGTATGGGGCACATTTTTGAGCTGGAGGCATTGATGCAAGATTGGATATGAAGGACTTAGAATGAAGTTAAGTTTGGATATTTCCTATACGTGTAATAGGAATCCATGTAGGGTTTTGAGCATTGATTTGACAAATTAACTTACAGCAGCAGTGTTGAGGATAAACTGTAGAAAGAGAAGAATAAGGTCAGGAGGTAAGACTATCATGAATGTCCAGTCAAGAGATAAGGAGCATGGATTATAAGATTTTAAGTTGATCTGAGAGTAGATAACAGATTTTGGGTGGAAAGGAATCATAAACTGATTGCATGCTGAGATTGAGGGTAAAAGAAAGAGTCAAGAAAGATTCCAATTTATTTACTACCATAAAAGAAAACAAATCCTGCCTTTCTTCACTTTTTCCTTTATTTTTAGAAATTATTTTCTCTCTTTTCAGAACCAAATCAAACCAACCCCAGTGCAACTTGATTTTTCCAGTTGCAGGCCATCAGCTGACACTTGGACCCTTGCACATTCCAACCCTGATCTCTACCAGCCTCCCACTTTTGACAAAGAGATGGGGAGGTAGACAAGTAAATGAATAATTCTGAATCCCAACATTGAAGGTACAAAGTGCAATTAGAATCAGCATCTCCTAATTTTTGCCTTTGAATTTTCAAATTATATTACCTTGCTATCAAGTTACCCAAACATTCACTGACAGACCAATAAAAATCTCAATTCTTATTAAGAAGTAGGTGAGAAATTATATTAAGCCTATCATAACTACTGGATTTACTCTTTGCAGGGTTCTGCAAAACTCATTCTTTCAATTCAGAGCTTTAAAGGTGAGACCCTAAAAGGCAGCTCACTCTTGATTCTCAATTGCCATTGCCATAGACAAGTGGGTTGAATTCAAGGACCTTCTGAAGGGTATGATCTATATGAGGGTCAGAAGGACACAGGTCACTCTTTTGGTTATGTGTTAGCCTGATCAGACTTGTTCATTTAAAAAAAAAAAAAAAGTAGAGGTGATATCTTCCATGCTTAGACTCCAGAGGAAGTCCAGCAGACTAACGAGCTATCAAGCTATTACTGGGAATGAGGCTTGTCTACGCCTTCCTGCAGTTTAAAAGCACAAATTGCTATAGAACTTAGACAGATAGTCTTTGTGGGCCACAGCTTTCCCAGAACATTTCCTAGGATGGAATAAGTTTGACTTCTTGTTAAGGATTATGGGCTGTTGAAAATTTTGTCAGTTTCTATTATAGACAGAATTTTGGACAAAGATTTAGAATACTTCTCTAATATTAATTATTTGTGTATCAATGAGCAGTTCACAACTTTTCTAAGCTGTAGTTTTCTTTGTGATAAAATGATAACTTTGGGCTATATGATTTATCTCAGTGTTAGATATAGTGAACCCCAAGTTTCTCTTCAAAGAATCAGTATGTCATTATATACAGCTCTCTTATTTTTTAATTCTCTATTTTAAAATTTAACTTCCTTGTAGTTCCAGTCAACAACCTTCTCCACGGGTTCTAATCAGTAGTTCACATCTGTTTCCCCCACCCCTGGCTCCATCCTGACTCATCCCAGTCACCTGCTCCCATCACCTTCTTTGACCTAGGTCACCCCTGGCTACCTGCTCTGACCTGCCCGTAACCATCCTTGCCGCCAAACCACCCATCCTGCCACTCATGCTTGGACTCCTGCTCTCTTTAAAATAGCCAATCAGGATTAGTCTAGTTTGTGAGGTCTAACCCTAGCCAGTAGGGGAACGACACAGCAGTTAGGGGAGGCCCCCATCAGGCATAAGTACCCCTTTTCCTCCCTTGTCCAAATGTGCACTTGCCATTGTTCCATCTGTGAGCTGCACCCTTCTATAGAAGTAAATTGCCTTGCAGAGGAAATTTATATTCGAGTGCTACTTCTTGTGTGCCATCAAAAATTCTACTTATAACACATGAGTTCCCTTCTGATCACAACTTTTAGAATTGCTCACCACAGTTGGTGTTCATTGTTTTGTCTCCCGTGGCCTCTTCAAGGCCTTTGCTGGGCTTCTCCTGCTACTCTTTCTCATTCTCTTAGTAAAATGAATCAATGTGATCATCTTGAAGACTAAGCTCTGATTTTTTTTTTTTTTTAATCTTGCCCAAATTTGTATCTCAGAGGTCTGGGAGTCATGCCCTGCAAACCATAAATTCTCCCCAAAACGGTTTTATTTAACCCTGTATGTCATGACTTACTTTCCAATCTGACATAACATTATGTGACAAAGAAGAAAGTCAAAATGTTTTAGCCCAAAACCCGTTTCAACATATGTTGAAATACCATGTATAGCAACAATAGCACAGAGTGAGAAGAGGGAAAGGAACCACTACTTTTGTAAGTTGCTTACAGTATACAGAAATTGATATATCATTTGAAGGCAGATGATAATAATTTGAAGAGATATATTGTAATCCCTAGAGTGAACAATGGAAAACATAACAAGTCGTTGCTAATAAGCCAATAGTAGAGATCAAATACTAAAAATTAAAAAGTACTAAACTAATCCAAGAAGTCAGGCAGGAAGGAACAAAACAGATGCGTTGAATAGGAAACGAACAGCGAGATGGTCTTAGAACCAGTCATACTGATACTCATTGAAGAAAAGTGATCTAAACACTCTAATTAGCAGACAGAGATTTACAGATGGAATAAAAAAGCAACACCTAACTACAGATGAACAATGCGGGGGTCGGGGCACCAACCCTCACACAGTAAAAATCCAAGTATAACTTTTCAATCCCCAAAGACTTATCTACTAATATCTTACTATTGATCAAAACCTTGGGGATAACATAGTCAATTAATACATATTTTGTATGTTATATGTGTTATATGCTGTTTTCTTAAAGTCAGCTAGAGAAAAGAAAATGTTATTAAGAAAGTCATAAGGAAAGTACTAAACTGTACTGATACCGTAAGCTCTACGGTCTGTTTACAAGATGAATCGTCTGTCTGAACTGGCGGCAACCACAGCTGCAGTCCTCAATCTACAGAACCTATCAAGCAATTCATTGTCCTCTTGTAATGTCATAACTTTTCTTAGGAGCACTTCTAGCATCATTGGTGGTTCTATGTACGGGTCCCATGATGTTACTAAAGGTTTATGATATTGCACAAAACATGATTTTGAAAATACACAAGTACCATGAGAGATCACTTTTTATTGTGATATGCACTTTACTAGAGATAAGTTGCTCAGGTGGAGTTGATTACATCACACGGCATTTTTCCTTTTCTTTTTCTTCTTTTTTTTTTTTTGAGACGGAGTTTCGCTCTTGTTGCCCAGGCTGGAGTGCAATGGCGCGATCTCGGCTCACCGCAACTTCTGCCTCCCGGGTTCAAGCAATTCTCCTGCCTCAGCCTCCCAAGTAGCTGGGACTACAGGTGGGCGCCACCAAGCTGGGCTAATTTTTGTAGTTTTAGTAGAGACGGGGTTTCACCATGTTGACCGGGATGGTCCCGATCTTTTGACCTCGTAATCCGCCCGCCTCGTCCTCCCAAAGTGCTGGGATTACTGGCGTGAGCCACTGCGCCTGGCCTACAACACATGGCATTTTTAAGCAGAGATCTGCAACACTTGAGCTCACCACAGCAGCAATAGCAAGTGGCTAGGAAATTATTACAGGATGAACTACAGTTAATTTTATACAGTTATGATTTAACATTGCATCTTTAAATTCTTTAGATTTCTTTTGACTGCAAATGGCACCATGTATGGTCTGTGTTTAAGTTTTGATAAACTTTAACTTTTATAATAGATAGGTGTATGCTTTGTGATAGTAAATATAAAATAGGCTGATATCTACACATATTTGTCACTCATGATGTACCTTTTTCTTAATTTTTAAAATATTTCTAGGCTATGTGTTTCACCAGTAAGCTTTTTCAAATTGTCACAAGTATTCAAAAAAATTTCCAATATATTTACTGAAAAAACTCCATGTATTGGTGCACCTATGTAGTTTAAACCCATATTGTTCAAAGGTCAACTGTATATGCCATCTGCTAGAAATGCACTTTAAAAAAACATTCAATTTAAAATAATGATAGAAAAATATATACCATATAGTATTTTATCAAAATAAAACTGGAGGAATTAATATTACACAAAGTGGAACTCAGGACAAGAAATATTTTCCATAATAAAGAAGGACATTTTATAATGATAAAAAGTTAATTTCTTAAGAAGACATAACAATCCTAAATATGTATGCACCTAATTAAAGACCATTAATATACATGGAATAAAAACTGAAAGAACTAAAAATAATACCAACAAAAACAAACAAATTTATGAGTAGATAAAGATTTCAACACTCCTCTCTCTGTCATTATTAGAATAAGTAGACAAAAAATCAGCAAATACATAGAAGATTTGAACAATATTAATAAGCTAGACTTAGTTGACATTTGTAGAATGCTCCACCCAATAAGACAGATAACATTATATTTTTTGTTATATTTAGATCGTTAACCAAGATAGACCATTTGCTAGACCATTAAACTAACTAAACAAAAAAAATCTATGGATTTCAAAGGTTTGCAATCATGCAGAACACGTACTCAGACCACAACAAAATTAAATTGAAATAAATTTTTAAAAATCTGGAAAATCCCCAAGTATTTGGGAATTAAATGATACATACTTCTTTCAATAACATATGGATTAAAAAATAAACAGAAGGGAAATTGGAAAATATTTTTGAACTAAATAAAAAGAAAAAATAGAGAAATTTATGTGATAACATTGAGACAAAAAATTATTAGTTTTAAATGATTACATTAGAAAACACAAAAGATCTAAAATCAATGACCCAAGAAAGTTAGCAAATGAAGAACAATATAAATTTGAAAAAAAAGAAAGCAAGAAATAGGAATACAAAATAGAGAACACTAATGAAACAAGAAGTTGATTCTTTTAAAAGATAATACAATTAATAAATTATAGACTAATAGTACTAAAAAGAGGAGACATAAATTAGTAATATCAGAAATCTAAAAGGAGGTATCACTACAGACCTTGCAAATGTTACAAGGTTAATGGAGGTATTATGAGCAATTTTATGCTATTTTATAAATTCAATCAGTTGGATGAAAGACAATTATCTAAAGACATATATTGCCCAAATTCAGAAAAGAAGAAATAAAACTTCTGAATAAACTTATAGCCACTACGAAGAACAACACAGGCCCAGGTGGCTTCACCTGTAAATGTTATTAATTCTACACAAACTGCTTAAGTAAAAAACAAACCCATCCCTACTTATTTAATAAGGACAGATTTATCATGCTAGCAAAACTAGACAAAGACACTACAGTCTAAACATACGAAAATCTTTAACAAAATGTGAAAATCTTTAACAAAAGGAATCCAGCAATATATTAAAAGGTTAAAAACTCAATAAGAAATGGAGCTTATGTCACAAATATAAAGTTGGTTTAACATTTGAAAATTAATCAGTATAATTCACCATATTAGCAGAATAAAGAGAAAATACATGAACATCTTTTTATTTTTTATTTTCTTTTTGAAATGGAGTCTCACTGTGTCACCCAAGCAGTAGCAACCTCTGCCTCCCGGGTTCAAGCAGTTCCCCTGCCTCAGCCTCCTGAGTAGCTAGGATTACAGGAATATGCCACAATGCCCAGCTAATTTTTTTGTATTTTTAGTAAAGACAGGGTTTCACCATATTGGCCAGGCTGGTCTCAAACTCCTGACCTTGTGATCCGCCTGCCTCGGCCTCCCAAAGTGCTGGGATTACAGGCAGGAGCCACCGTGCTTGGCCATGAACATGTTAATGGATGCAAATTAAAACCACACTGAAATACCAGAATACACCCATTAGGATTGCTAGAATTAAAAAGACAATATCAAGTGTTGGCAAGAATATAAGGCAACTAGAACTCTCATGTTATTGGAGGGAATGTCTATATTACAAGCACACTGGAAAATATTTTGGTCATTCTTTTTCATTTTTTCTTTTCTTTCTTCTAAAAAATTAGATTTCTCAAACTTTAATTTATATACAAAATTATGCAAACATTAGCAAAATTATGCAGACATACTTTTATCTATTTTATAACATTATTTTATATAGATGCTATG
The DNA here is from genome assembly GCF_030222135.1 of Aotus nancymaae. Taxonomy (NCBI): domain Eukaryota; kingdom Metazoa; phylum Chordata; class Mammalia; order Primates; family Aotidae; genus Aotus; species Aotus nancymaae. The sequence goes on along the minus strand of NW_026988450.1, from coordinate 8,781,249 downwards.
ATAATTACTCATATTTATATAGTCTAATTTCAGTCTAATTTCATATTTATATGGTCTATCTTTCACATATGTTACTTCCTGTGATACTAATATAAAACGCATGAGATAGGCAGAGTATCTCTAAACCTAGAAAATAGATATCTTAATTCCAAATCATTATTAGACTAAACAAATACAATATATTTAAATGTCTCTAAAGTTTTTCCATTTAATATAAATTATCATATTTTGCAGAAACTGCAAATAATAGGGAAGACTGGTAAAGCTGAAAGAGACAGCTGAGGGTTTACGCTGAAATAATAGATATCTGCCAGTCTAGGGGGTTTGTCACTTTTCAAATATAAATATAAAATGCAGGAATGGGAGTAGATGAGGCTTTACTGGGAAAAACAAAAAGAGGAGTTGTCTAATACCTTAATTTATTTTTTGCAGTATTCCTAAGTCAGAAAACATATAAACATAACAAAAATAATGATAGCTTTTAATTAGGTACCTGCTACATGATCAGCTCTATATTAAGGTCCCATTATAGAATTTAATTTTCACATCAATGCATGTGGTAGCTATTATTGTTAACCATGGACCCCCAAACCTAAAATAAAAATATAATAAAAAAGAAAGGTTAAAGAAAAAAGAAGAAAAAAAATCCACATTTAGAATATGATGAAACTACAGGACAGCAGAGAAAAAATATTAAAGAAACAAGAGAGATAAAAGAACTTATAAAGGACAAAATATTATATTTTACATGGGGAAAAATGTCTTCTACATAGAATTATATACCTATATATGTTTACTAGAGCTGCCATAAAAAATACCAGTCCGGTGAATTAAACAACCTCTCTACCTGCATTTCTCTAAGCTTGCCTGTGCTAAAGAGAGCTTAAAAACTGGATTATTAGCAAATTCAGCTATTTAACAAATATCTGATTGCCTGTTACAGACCAGATACTACTAGTTACAAGTATTACAAAAATAATTAAGAAACATTCCTACCCTGAAGAGATTACTGGTTTAAAAGGAAAAAACTGTTATCAGAAAAGGGCTTCTTTTTCACTCTGTACCTTTCACTCGACGATAGTAGATAAAGTATTCTAAGCCAGTGCTCCTCAAACTCTAGTAGGGATAAGAATCACCTAAAATTCAAATTCTAATTTAGAAGGTCTGCATTTCTAACGGGCTCCCAAGTGATGCTGATGCTGTTGGGTCTGTGCACCATGCTTGAATAAACAGGAATAGCAGGTACTTTCCTTCTTTCAAGTTGCGGATAATTTCTTCGGTATTACGGTATTCTGATTCAAGTGTTTTAAAGTGCTTCGCTTTAGAAATCTAGTTTACATATGCTACATTTTCCAAATTGACAGTCCTGTTTGTTTTATAAAATTATGTCTGTTAACTTTAATAGTTCACCTATTCAGTCAAACGAACAATCCACAATTGGATTAACACAATGTGGATTGTGTCAGTTTGACTGGATAGCTTAAGACATTTTCTGGAAACTATACTGTTGGCTAACAAAGAGCCAGTGATCATTTCGGCCTCAGAGTATACTGTGTTTCCCTAATTATAATGCAGGCCCATGCTACAGCAAGTGTCATTTTAATAGCAACGTTAAATCAGAAGGATGTCAGGCATATGCCAAACGCAGTGCAATGAAAAAAACTGTTTTGTAAAAATTACTCTACGCGTCTTCTTCTCAACTTTTCTGTCTTTCCTCTTTTTTTCCCCCTTTTTTTTTCTTTTTTGGCAAATCCTTAGAGCTAGAGTGCCTTTTCTTAATAGTCTCTGTTTTACACTCTTGTTCATCCTCCGCCATCTAGAGCTTACTCGGAAGGAATTGCAGACACGTGAAATCTTATTTGACTTGTTATCACTTATTTTTAAAAAATCCTGTTATAAAACAAAAGACACATTCAATGTTATTTACTTATGACCATATTATTGTGTCAAACCAGAATGTTTATTTTCTGCTTGCCTCTATGCTCAGAATATCCTGGAATTATTTTTCCCTACACATTTCCTATTGTTTTTCTCTAGCTAAACCAGCCATTTAGCAGTAAATTTTGTGACAAATTTGGCTTATGACTTGGAAGGTTAAAATTATAGGTTAATAGGCTTTCAAATGTAAGCTAAGATATAACAATCACATTGTCTAGTAGGAACTTTCCCAAAGGATGAGTACATCTTCAACAAATGAGTACTCAATTTGTTTCTATCTAGATTTCTGTATTTTGACTCTGTCCTCTATTCCAGCAGCATCTATATAAGCATAGTAATAACACATACATTGAATAAAAGACCATGTTGCTCCAGCAAATAGAGCAGGACTGAATGGGGTCTGGCTTACGGAGTGGGGAGCTCAGACTGATGTAGATTAGAGGAGATGCATGTCAGAGGACACAAGGGAACAGATATGGAGGATGAACAAGTCTAGAGATCTAATGTATGACATAAAGTCTTTAGGTAATAAAATCACACCGTTTTAGGTTTTGTACTAAATGAATAGATTTTTAGATGTTCTTGTCACACAAAGGGTAACTGTGAGACGATAATCCACTTCAACATAATAAGGGTTTTATCATGTAGTCCACGGCATCATGTTGTATACCTTAAATGTATACAATAAAATTTATTAAAAATAATTAATCCAAATTAACAGAAGCCACCTGAGTAAAGCATAATGACAATAGTTTATAACAAACTCACAAATAATTAAGAATTTAGGCTGGATGTGGTAGCTCACACCTGTAATGCCAGCACTTTGGGAGGCCAAGGTAGGAAGACTGTTTGAGCCCAGGAGTTCAAGACCAGCCTGGGCAACATGGCAAGACCCCCATCTATATAAAAAGTTTAAAAATTAGCTAGGTATGATGGCTTGTGCCTATGGTCCCAGCTACGTGGGAGGCTGTGGTGGGAGGATCACTTGTGTCCAGGAGGTTGAGGCTATAGTGAGCTATGATTGTGCCACTGTACTCCAGCCTGAGTGACAAAGTGAGACTTTATCCTTTTATTAAAAGGTACAAAGTTTTTATTAAATGAGATAATTTTTCTTAAGTTCTTAAGCAAGGTCTAGGTATGAAGTAAATGCTCAAGAAATGATGGCATTACTTATAACGAGCTAAATGGTTTTCTCCCTTTTTCTCTGTAGTATTCGATGTTTTAAGATAATGTATTTTTTCATCATATATCTTTATAATATATAAAATTACAAATATTTAATAAGCATCAATGGAATTAGACCATATAATTCTCATAATTCTTAGATTTCTATACAAAAGCTTCTTATCTGGCTTTTTTTAAGAAAAAAATCCACTAATCACTTAAGAGCGTGGTGACAAGAAGTAAAAGTAAAGATATAGTCTATAGCAAGAACTAACTTCATGAAGATATAACCCAAATCTTTGCTGTCATGGTGCACGTGTAATTAAAAAGTGATGAGTGGTAGTGGCTTGAGTGATTTTTTACATTTTGAAGAAAAAGCTCCAAAATGGACTATCTGTCTATCTACCTATCAAGATATATTCTAGACGCATAACCCATGAGCTTATCCCTTCTGTGTATACACACATGCATAGGTGCATGCGTGCATACACACACACACACACACACACACGTATCCCATTCCATCTGAGATTTCATTAGAATGGCCTTTACTGACCTTATTTCTATCTGCTTTCTGGTATGACCACTTAACCAATCTCTAAGGAGTTCTAAACTTTCCCTAGTCTTCTTGTCTTCTAAAGACGTCTCCAGAACCATCTTTAATGTTACATTTACAGCAATATAGGCTTTTTCTAGCTTGCTTTCCCAAATAATTCCAGCTTCATCTCATTATCTGGTTCCAAAGCTGCTTCTCTGTTTTCAGGTATTCATTATCATCAACACCATATTTCTCAGTACCAATTTTCTATCTTAGTTTTCTGTTGCTTATAACAGAACACTGAAACAGAATAATTTATAAGGAACAAAATTCATTTATTATAGTTCTGCCAGTTGGGAAATCCAAGGTTGAGGGCTGCATCTGGTGACAGCCTTCTTGCTAATGGGGACAGTCTGCAGAGTCTTGAGGTGGAGCAGAGTATCACATGGTAAGGAAGTTGAGCATGCTAATATCCTAGCTCAGGTCTCTCTCTTCTTACAAAGTCACCAGCCCCACTCTCATAATAGCCCATTAATCCAATAATTTATTAATTCATGAATGGATTAATTCATTCACTCCTTAAAGGCTTCACCACTCAAAATTGCCACAATGGGAATTACATTTCAAATGAGTTTTGAAGACAAACATGTGAATCACAGAATTCTGTTTCTTGACTTGATCTTCTTTTTCCCTTTTCTTTTTCTTTTTCATTTTTTCTTTTCTTTCTTCTAAAAAATTAGGTCTCTCAAACTTTAATTTATATACAAAAAGTCACCAATTTTAAGTGCTCAATCTGATAATTTTTGGTAAAGGTATAGAGTCAGATAGCTACCCCACAATCACAATGGGGTAGCTATCATGTAGAACACTCCAGATGTCCCTTCAGAGGCCCTTGCAGTCAATCCCCTTCTCCTAGCCTTGTCCCAAGAATCTTGGGTTAACTTGTTTCCTATATTAAATATGAAGAGGAATGTTAACAGTCTAGAAAACACTTGGTAATGTAAATATTCCTTATGGCATCTTGTTCTTAATCTACAGTGATTGCACGTTGCTGGTCATTTCCTAATTGGCATCCTGAATAATTGGAAATCATTAAAATCTGCCTACCTTCTGCCCACTTACAGAACCACCAGCTGGACTCATTATCTTTGTTGATTTGCTCCATGTATATCAACGATATACTGGCTCCATGTTTCCAAAGATATGTTATGCTAATTGGCATCTCCTCAGAGCCTGGAAACACACTCTGAGCTTAAAGAGAAAGAGATGCACAGATGCAATTAAATGTAGTAAACCTACCTCCTACTTATTTTTCTGTTACCCTTTGGCTAGATTTTGATAAAGTATTGTTTCTGAAAGATCGTTATACTATTAACCCATGGAAATAAGAAAAGATAAGGAATAATGAATGAATGAGGCTCGAGCAATGAATCTAGAGGATGGACAATGGCAGTGTAAATATGGTGAGATGAATAAAAATGCATTATAAACCATTTGTTGAGAATGTGTCAAGCACAATTCTGAGATACTAAACCAGAATAAGCTGTGAATCTCACCCACAGGCTTACATCCAAGTAGGGGAGACAGCCAGGTAATCGGGCAAAGATGATAAGTGATGCATGCAGTGATTGATTGCAGCAACCTATTTGCTACAGGAACACCCACAAAAAGCAGACTGAGATATTCTAAGAGAATGCACTGAAGGCGGATGCAAAGGTGACAGAGACACTGGGTCTCAAAGCGAAGGAAGCTGGGATCCCTGCACAGGGTTGCCCAAGCGCTGGGAATCATTGCTGGCCCTAAACAGCTTCTAAGGAAAGGGTAAGTGAAGTAACTGTGGAGTGGCTCACTCTCACCGTGGACCTCTGGGATCCTGGCTGCAGGAAATCTCACAATACCCATGGACATTTGAGTTAGCAGGGGTATCTGCCCAGAGAGTCAACAGAAACAGAGCTTGAGTCTGCACAAACCCTAGAAAGTTTGGTGCAAGGACAGCTGCGAAGGAACACAGACACAGACACCCATTCCCCAAGGCTCTCCATACTCCTCTAGGTGGCTCAGGCCTTTGTTAACTGCCAGACCTGGAAATATCAGGGCTGTCTTCCCCTTGGGACTAGAGCAAATTAGAGCTGCATGCCCCCTGTCAACTGGCCCCTCACAGCAAAGCCTTCACTGCTCTGCTGGTGTTCTGCTGAAGACCACTGCTGTACATGGCCCCTGCCATCCCGCAGGAGCACTTTTGCCAACAGCCCCCTGACAGAGTGCCCTTGGTAGCAGTCCTTACCACTCCATGGGAGTGTATTACCAGCAGCCTCTGGTGTCCCCAAAGGAGTGCTTTTGCTAGCAGCTCAGCACCCCTAGTACAGCTGGTGCTTGACTTTGAGGGGCCAGAGAATAAAGCCACAGGACTGGTTCCAGCCCTGAGGGTTAGAGAGTGCAGCCCAGGAGTGTCAAGCTGAGTTAGAAACAAAGTCAGTAAACTATACCCAATTTATACTAGTCAAACCCTCAAGAGAAATAAAGAACATGAAAGCAAAAAGTCTTATCCAAAGGTCAGTATCTTCAAAGAGTAAAAGAATATAAGCCCTCACAGATGAAAAAGAACCAGAATCTTGGCAACTTTAAAAACTAGAGTGTCTCTTACCTCCCAGTAATCACACTAGCTCCCCATCAGTGGTTCTTAACCAGTCTGAAACCGCTGAGATGACAGACAGAGTTCAGAAACTGGTTGGCAAGGAAGCTCAACAAGATACGGTAGAAAGTGGAAATCTGATCCAAAGAAAACAGTAAAATGATCCAAGGGTTGAAAGATGACATAGGCATTTTAAGAAATAACCAAATTGAAGTTCTGGAATTGAAAATTAACTACTGGAATTTCATAATATAATAGGAAGCATTAACAACAGAATAGATCAATTTGAATAAATCATCTCAGAACTCAAAGACCTCTCCTTCCAATGAACACAGGCAGACAAAAATAAAGAAAAAAAATATTAAAGAATGAATGAAACCTCTGTGAAATATGGGATTATATAAAGAGACCAAACGTATGACTCATTGGCATTCCTGAAAGAGAAGGAGAGAGAATAAGCAACTTGGAAAATATATTTGAGGATATAGTCCACAAAAATTTTCCCAGTCTTGCTAGAAAGGTCAACATACAAATTCAATAAATTCAGAAAACCTCTGCGAGATACTATACAAGATGACAAGACACATACTCATCAGATTCTCTAAGGTCAATGTGAAAGAAAAAATCTTAAAGGCAGCTAGAAAGAAGGGGAAGACCACTTACAAAGGGAATCCCATCAGGCTAACAGTAGACCTTTCAGCTGAAACGTTACAAGCCAAAAGAGACTGGGGACCTATTTTTTGCATCCTTAAAGAAAAGAAATTCTAACCAAGAATTTCATACCCCACCAAACTAAACATCATAAGCAAAGGAGAAATAAAATCCTTTTTGGACAAGCAAACACTAAGGGAATTCATTACAACTAGACCTACGTTAAGAGGTTCATAAGTGAGTGTGCTAAACATTGAATCAAAAGGAAGATACCTGCCACCAAAAAAAACACTTATGTACACAGCCCACTAACACTATAAAGCAACTATACAAGTTACATTACAACCAGCTAACAACACAATGACAGTATCAAATCTTCACATATCAATATTAACCTTGAGTGTAAATGGTCTAAATGCCCAACTCAAAGGCAGAGTGGCAAGTTTAATAAAGAAGCAAGGCTCAACTTTCGGTCTTCCAGAGACCCATCTCACATGTAATGACACCCATAAGCTCAAAGCAGATAGATGAAGAAAGATCTATCATGCAAATGGAAAACAAAAAAGAGCAGGGGTTGTTATTCTTATATTAGATAAAACAGACTTTAAACCAATGACAAGCAAAAAGGACAAAGAAGGGAATTACACAGTGATAAAGGGTCCAATTCAACAAGAATATGTAACTACCCTAAATATATATGCACCCAACTTTGGAGCATTCAGATTCATAAAACAAGCTCTTAGTGACCTACAAAGAGCCTTAGATAACCACACAATAATAGTGAGAGACTTAAACACCTGGCTGACAGTGCTGGATTATTGTAGCAGTAAACTATCAAAGATATTCCAGACTTAAATTCAGTACTTGACTAATTGGACCTAATAGATATCTACAGAATACTCCACCCAGCAACAACAGAATGAATATTCATTCTTCTTATAGGCACATGGCACATACTCTAAGATCAAACATATTCTTGGTCATAAAGCAAGTATCAACAAATTTTTTTAAAAAAATAAAAATCATACCAACCATACTCTTGGACCTCAGTGCAATAAAAATTGAAATCAATGCTGATAAGATCTCTGAAAACCATACAATTACATGGAAATTAATTACTCCTGAATGAACTTTGGGCAAAACATAAAACTGAGGCAGAAATAAAAAATTCTTTGAAGCTAATGAAGACAGAGACACAACGTTTCAGAATTACTGAGATATAGCTAAAGCAATGTTAAGAGGGCAGTACATAGCCCTAATGCCTACATCAAGAAGTTAGAAAGATCTCAAATTGATAGCCTAACATCACACCTCGAGGAACTAGAAAAACAAGACCAAACCAACGCCAAGGCTGGCAGAATAAAATACATAACCAAAATCAGAGCAGAACTGAATGAAACTGAGACATGAAAATCCATACAATCAAAGCAGCCTTGAAAAACATGAGGCATATAAAACTTTAGAATTTGTCATGGTTGTTCATAGTAATAAATGATTCATAAAGGAGAAATAGGAGAATATTTAAAATTAATTTGTATCATTCAGAAGCACTCAAGAAGTGAAGAAAATTAAAAATGCAATCTGAATCAAATCATATGGAAATCAAAAGTGGTTCAAAGGAATTTTAAAAAATGAAAAAAGAAAGAGTGAGAGAGAACACCCTGCACCCCACAATGGAGCAGGCACCATAGCAGGGGCTGAAAACTCAGGCTCTGCATTTGAGGGGCTAACACACTTACTGCTTTCCCAAGGATATTTGCATCATCCACATCTGGGCATTTGGTGGAAATCACGCTAAATGGGAAATGAGGGACCATGGTTCTCAATATTGCCTCAGGGAACTCAGTTTACTCACCTATACAACCAAGAGATTGAGCTAAATTATTGCTCTAGTGCTTTAACCTCTAAAATTTTCTGATTTGATGTGCACTCAGCAGGTGTTCGTAACTTTGTCATGAGGTATAATCATGTTATTTCTTAAGAAATTTTATTAGAAGGGTAACAATGGGCGTATCTGCCACAGCCCTCTGCAAAGGAAAGTACCATCAGGCCGTTACACTTCTTCAAGTTGCTATGACTTTGTTCATGTGTGTGGAAGTCAAATAAAAATAAACTTGCTACTTGGTTGAAATGATTTGGCCAGATGCAAGACACCTATGTGAATGTATGTGAGAACTACAGAGTGATAAGAGCTTGGGGTGAAACACAACCAGTATGAATGACCCAACGGGAGCTCTTCATGCTGGTATGAACACGGATACACAGAAGAAAAAGGCTGACTGAGGTGGCTCAGACCTGTAATCCCAGCACTTTGGTAGGCTGAAGTGAGCGGATCATTTGAGGTCAAGAGTTCGAGACCAGACTGACAACATGGTAAAACCCTGTCTCTACTAAAAATACAAAAATTAGCTGGGCTAATAGTGCACGCCTGTAATTCCAGCTACTTGGGAGCCTGAGGCATGAGAATTGCTTGAACCTGGGAAGCGGTGGTTGTAGTAAGCTGAGATGGTGCCACTGCACTCCAGCCTGGGTGACAGAGGGAGACTCCATCTCAAAAAAAGAAAAAGAAAAAGTGGGGCAGTAGAGTTGCGTTTGCATTCTATATGACTATGAGTCATTCTTTCTTTTCTTTTTAATTTATTTTATTTTATTTTTGAGACTGAGTTTCACTTTTCTTGCCCAGGATGGAGTGCAATGGTGCAATCTTGGCTCACCATAACCTCCGGTGAGGTTCAAGCGATTCTCCTGCCTCAGCCTCCCGAGTAGCTGGGATTATAGGCACGCATCACCGTGCCCAGCTAATGACTATGAGTTATTCTTGAAGAGCTTCAGGATCTGCTGAACATGACAGTTTTAGAAGTGCTGAGATACAGAATGACTCTACAGTTGCTTGCCTTCCTGGGCTCCTCTTTACTACAGATATTTGTTCACAAACCCCCATCACCCAGAGAAACATAGGTGCGTCCCATCTTTTACAACTGTGAAAACCTCAGGGCAGGCAGGAGGATGCCTCCATCTGAATGGGGCTTATACGTGAAGACAGATGAGTAAGCAGCTAGTTCTACTAAAAGAATGGGTTAATCAGGAAGACCTTGCAGCAAACTACAGTTTTAGCAAGTTGATGTGGCAAAACTGCATATATTCTATTTGCTTTGGGACTAAGATAAATAAATTGGGAAAGTGTTTGTGTTTTATTTATTGAATTATGATTCGAATTTTCTTCAAACTCATAAAAGCAAAAAGATTGCTTTTTTTTTTTTTTTTGCTATTAGAAAGACTGGCTTTATTATTAATCCTTTTTAGGTCAATTTCTGGGCATGCCAACATTAAGTATATGAAATAACATGACAAGGAAAAATTTATCGTATAGTTCAACTTTGCTTAAAAGTTATAGGAAGTTATAAAAACTCTAAATCATCTCTGAAAAAGTCTGAATTTTTAAAAAATGTCCTCTTTCAAGTGATTATCTTTTAATTTTCAATTTTTTTTTAAAACTTGAGGGTATAGTGAGATCTCAACGTGGGCAAAATTATAATTCTGTATATAAACCACAGAAGTTTTTTCTAAAATGTGGGGATTGTGACTCAGAAGCATGAAGCTTCTGAGATTTTACTCTGCTTGCAGCTAACAAGTGAGTCTGCTAGCCACATGGATGATGGCAGAAGTCACTAGACTCTAGGCTCAAGACAAAGCAATTGTGGTATTTAGAGTGTCTGCATTTGCAGATGGGTGATACTAAGAGGGTCTCAACTTGTGCAGGCACAATGGGATACATTCCAGGAGAGGAACTCTGAGTTGAAGAACCCCAAGTCTTTTATAATTAGCAATAAACCTGCCCTACCTTTGTCTCAGAGTGAGTCATCATTTACATTATAAGGTAAATAAAATCAACTTGTCCTTTGCTCTAGAGGGAGACACCATCTGTGTCTTCCAAGGCTGTTTGCTATATAAACATCCTTGAAAAGATAACCTCCTTGAAAAAGAAGTCAGTCCCTCTTCAGGAAAGACATGAGAAAAACAAGAAATCACAGAGATTTGTCTCTCAACAGTGACCCATTAATGGAACCATCAAATCAGTTTGAAGGGTATAAATATACAGGAATATATCATGTATTAGGGTAAGTATTGTTTAATGAAGGCTTGGTTTGCTATATCTACATGTAAAATTTATTTTAATTCCCAAAAAGTTTGAGAAATACTTGCTAGGGTATGATGACTATATTGAGTTCTTACATTCTAGGTGATGCAATTTGTCTTGTTTTATGTCTAATCTATGTAATAGCAATATGTATTATGCTGAGATTTTTATGTAATATAAATTATGAGCAAAATTCCATAGACTACATATTGTAATCATGATTGATGAATAGCATTCAAATGCTATTTTCTGCAGATGAGAAAACTTTAGATACTATATTTTAGAGATGGGGTCTTGCTCTGTCACTCAGACTGGAGTGCAGTGGTGAGATTTGGGCTCACTGTAGCCTCAATCTCTTGGGGTCAAGCGATCCTCCAGCCTCAGCCTCCCAAGTAGCTGGGACTATAGGCATGCACCACCATGCCCAGCTAATTTTTGTATTTTTTGTGGAGACGGGGTTTCACTATGTTGCCCAGCCTGGACTCAAACTCCTGAGCTTAGGCAATCCACCCACCTTGGCCTCCCAAAGTGTTGGGATTACAGGTGTGAACCATTGTGCCAGGACTATATATTTTTTTAAGAAATGAAATTTTAAGACAATAATTTTACCTCAGGTTTCAGGTAGGTAGTGGGCAAAATGTGTATGTCCAGATCATCTAGAGAATAAAATATAATGTGGGAAAATTTACATTACTCAGTGAATTGATACTTTGCAAGCAATAAGATTTAATGAAGAGTACAAACCAAAAAAATTAACAAATATTTGATATATTAATAGTGCCAAAGCAAATATATATATACACACACTATATATATATATTTTAGCTGATTTGTATGCTGGTGAAACAAATTTCTTGAATAAACAAAATGAATATTGGGTCCTTAATGTGTTTGTTAAATTCATTTTTTCTTTTGAGAAACACTTTACAAACATTTAAAAGTAACTTTTGAAAATCCAGTTTCATAAATACTGAGTTCTTGCTATATGTATAGGATCTGAGTTAGGTCAGAAGATATAAAGATATGCAAATTACTTACCTGGCTTTATGTTGTGCATATGGATCAGAGTCATTATAATTTCAAAGGCTTGCAACTATTTCCAGTTTTCTATTGCATATATAGTTGTCCCTCTCTATCTGTGGGTTCCACATTCATGCATTCAACCAACAAGATAAAAAATATTTGAAAAAAATTACCAGTAAAAGTAACAATGCCATGGTGAAAATAATACAAATAAGCAATAGAGTATAACAACTATTTACATAGTATTTACATTGTATTAGGTATTATAAGTAATCTAGAGTTGGTTTAAAGTATACGGGAAGATGTGTATAGGCTATACACATATATCATTTTTTATAAGGAACTTGAGCATCTCAAATGTTGGCATCTCTGGGTGGTCTTGAAACCAAATCCTGCAGAAACCAAGCTATGATTATACCTACAGAACTGTCTCTAATAAGAATTCAGTATTATTATTACTAGGATTGGGGCCATACTAAAATGTTATAATGATAGCATAATTATCTTACATTAATTTTAAAAGTTACACATTTAATTGTTTATTTCTAAATCTTGAGGAAACAATTTTAAGAATAAATATAGGTCCTGTTTTAGAAAATGACTATCCACAATCTTAGTATATAAAAGCCACTGTTTCTGAACTTCAGTTATCTGCCAAAGAGAGAACTTTAATGGCAGAAGCAAACACCATATCACTGAATCTATTAAGAAGTAGAATTATTGTTTCTACAGTATAGAATCACTTAAGTAAAAAATATGCAAATAATCATCTTCTTGGAAGTTTTATATTTTAAACATGTAAAATGCCATCAGTTCATCATTTTCTTTCTCAGAAAGGTAGTAAAAATACTTTTAATGAGGGTTCAACTAGGTTGAAACTTTCATTAATCATATTGTACCTGTAATGCATATTTAAAGGAAAAAATACGAGGAAACTAACTGGCAGAGATTAGTTTTCACAAAAAAGTTTTTCCAGGGTAAATCTGAAGGTCAGGAGTCATTGAAAGGAACCAAAATATCTTTAACATCTAAGATGCTAATAATGTTTCATAAATTGATATTATTTATTCTGTACACAATGGAGACCATAAGGAAAAGTGATATTTGTAGGAAAAGTAGCTATTTCCAGACATTTAGAAGAAGTCTTTTGTCTGATGTAATCAGAACTAGAATGGGCCAATTAACTGAGAAAACAGAATTAAAGTAGGAATTACAGAAAAAACTAGACGTCTTAACAACTGAACCTAAAACAAGTAAAAATATATTCATTTGTCTATCTTTTATTTTAAGGCAGGGTTTTTCATTGAGTATAGTTTCTAGTTGCAGTTTCAAGTTGTCTTACTTGCAACAGCTTACATAATTATTTTAATTTAATTTAAAAAGTTAAACATTTAATTGTTTATTTCTAAATCTTGGGGAAAACAATTTTAAGAACAGATATAGATCATGTTTTAGAAACAGACTGTCCAGTTGCCTCCTTAGCACAGTAGGCAGCGCATCAATCTCATAATCTGAAGAAACAGACTGTCCACAATCTTAATGTGTGAAAGCCACTGTTTCTGAACTTCAATTATCTGCCAAGGAGAACTTTAATGGCAGAAGCAAACACCATATTAATGGATCTATTAAAAGACAGAATTATATGTATAATGCATCTTCTAGGATAAACAGTTTTGGTTTCTTTAAAGTAGGTTGAAAACAAGATTCTCATAAAGCTATTTGATTTCATCCTCTGAAATGTGATTCTTTTCCTCCCAGTCAGCTACAGTTTTTATGGCAACATCTTTATCAAGGCATCTTAAGTTTTCAAACTCATATTTATACTCACATTTGGTTTTATATAATATTTAATATGTACTGTCATTTACCATGTAATGATGTTTAGGTCAACAATGGACCACATATAGCATAGTGGTAATAAGATAATAGTGTATTTTTACTGTACTTTTTCTGTTTAGATACACAAATACTTACCATTGTGTTACAATTGCCTACAGTATTCAGTACAGTAACATGCTGTACAGGTATATGGCCTAGGAGCAATAGTCTATATACTGTATAAATGGTAGATATGTATACGTATATACCATATTGCCTAGGTGTATAGTAGGATATAGCATTTATGTTTATGTAAGTACATTATGATGTTTGCATAATGACAAAATCACCTAACAATGTATTTCTCAGAACATATCCTGGTTGTTGAGCGACCTGACTGCATTTATAACAACAACAAAGTGGCAAAAAAGGGTTAGGAATGAACAAAACTGACTATTGAGAAGCTTATAAAGTTCAACTAGTGAGTGCCTCGAAAGCACTTATCTTACTAGGTGTGAAATCACAAATGTTCTAGCCATCAGGAAGTGGGTTTTATAAAAGGCTGAAGACATGTGCTGGCAAGCCAGTTAAATAGATATTTTTAGGAAGTTCCTACTGTATGCCAATTCTGTTGTCATCAATATTGATACAGAAGAAGTATTAGGTGATCCTCATCTTCAATACCTAGAGAAAAGGTTATTTTTGAAAGACCAATTTGCCTCAAATTCACAAACTTACTATTTTATATCAATTTCATAGTATTTTCATTTGTATATATGCATTTTTTTGAAACTTCTGACAACTTGTTACCAAAAAAGGAAGTTTCTTTCAATCAAATTCCTATAAACGTTTTATGACATCATTGTACCACATGTAATTAGTCAAATGTTTTCTACTGTCATAGTTTCTCTTGTTGATTAAATGTTATCTGTTAATACCTATTCTCTATTATCAATTATCACTTGAGTGCTAGAATGCCTCTTGGAGCCATGATCTTTAAAGCGACTCTTTCTTTTCACATAACTTGGCATTTTCTCCCTCTAGTCTTAAATCTCTTTTCTGCAATAGAAATGCTCCAGAGCTTTCATTATTCCCCTCAGTGATATACTGTGTATACTGCCCCACTGAATGTGATCCTATATTATTCTCCAATATCCTTGGAAAACATTATTTCATTTATTTTGAGAAACCTCAGCTAGACTTCCCAATGATGCTTTTAATATTGACATGACTACTATCCAGCTCATCTTTTTGTTGCTCTTATGGTGTAGGTTGGGGTAGTTCTGTTTAACTTAAACCTTTATATTTCAAATCTGATCTTTATCTTTACCCTTGGGATGGGTTTCTAGAATTACTCCGTGACATTCACCTGTAGATATGAAAGCAGCTTTGCTTCACTGCAAAGTTGCTCTCAAAAGCTGACAAGAAAGACAGTGCTAGTTCTTTAAGTTCTGGTGCTGTCAATACTCTAGGGATTGTTCTTTCATTGATTTGTATTTGTACTTGATTTTGTGCTGTGATTATTTTTAAGCTACTTAGGATTGCTGGCAGCGAAACCAAACAATCAATTGGTCAGTGTTTTTGTCGTATCTGTATAATCATATGCAAATTCTAGAGATCCCCTGAACTCTGAGTAAGCAGTAAAGGTCAGGCTCTACATGACTTGCTTAGCAATGGATGTTTAGAAGTTTGGTATATTTGTAGTTTTTCAGGTGGTTAATTCCACAGTCCACTTAAAACCAATGCTGTTTTGTTATGAACAGTAAAACAAGCTACATTTTAAGTTGATTTTATATAGATATTTTAACATTTAAGAATGATATTATATATCTTAATATTCACTTTTAAGAAATTAAAGATAAACATGAGTACTTGCATTAAGTATTCACTATCATTCTAGCTAAGATCAGTGTTATAGAAGGTACTTATTTCTGTCAAATACTTCTATAAGGTACATTTAGAGGGCCTACACTGACTCAAAGATTACATGTTCTAGATTGACTATCTCCTATCTCCGGATAACCTCTATTTTAAGTGGACTCTGTCAAGCAATTCCTCTTCTCCCTCAAGCTCTGGTAGGAGAGCCAGGATCGAGTACCATTGGAAATGAGAGAAGCCTAGTTTGTTTTCTTTCATTATAAAAAGCCCGGATCAAGGCATATTTTTCAGCTGCTTAGAGGATGCTTCATTCTGGCAGGTGGAGGTGGAGGGAAACTCTATATACACATAAGCATTTAGAGCACGACAAAGATGTCAACAGAATAGAGCCAAGTACAATTTTTCCCCTCACCCCCCCCAGTCCCCGCCCTGCCTGGAAGAGCGCGGAGAAGCGACTTAAAGGTACAGGCTATCTACACTCCCGCTGGCTAAAAACGCTTGCGAATCAATCTTTTAAAATGGTTTATTGTGTTTTCCTCCGTTCCTCAATAATCTGAGAGTGATGAGAAGACTAGACTATTACTGTAGCTTTATTACAGCCATCCATAGTCGTACAAAGGGATATTTAATTTTAACATCCACAAGGCACTCAGCACAGCGCGCTTTCCTGCGTGGATTGCTGCTCACCACTTCCAGGAATACCTTCCCAACCAGACCAAGGAAGGCAGCTCAGTCGAGAGCCTCCCGCCCCGCCCCCAGGGGGAGGGGCCCAGATCGCTCCGCCCCTCGCCCTCGCCCTCGCCCCGCCCCGTCGCGTAACCCGGATACACACCCACGCTCCCCTTTCACCTCGCTGCCGTTGGCTAACGTGGAAGTCGGACTAGCCTGCCGGGGAAAGAACCTACACCTAGCTGCCCAGCGAGTCGGGCGCTCGTGGCGGCGACGGTGCTTTTCGCAGCGCCACTCGGCCTTTCCTGGGAGGAAGTGATGGGGCGTACGGGGGCCGGGGAGCGGGCGCCAGTGTAGCCCGCGCGGCGCCTGGCCCGGAGCGCGGCGGTGGGCGCGGGGAGGCCTGTGAGAGCCGCAGCCCAGAGCGACCGGCCTCCCGCGCCATGGCCCCCATGGGCATCCGCCTTTCCCCCCTGGGGGTGGCCGTGTTTTGCCTGCTGGGGCTCGGCGTGCTCTACCACCTCTACTCGGGCTTCCTGGCCGGCCGCTTTAGTCTCTTCGGCCTGGGCGGCGAGCCTGCCGGCGGCGCGGCGGGACCCCCGGCCGCGGCCGACGGGGGCACAGTGGACTTGCGCGAGATGCTGGCTGTGTCGGTGCTGGCCGCAGTCCGCGGCGGCGACGAGGTGAGGCGCGTCCGCGAGAGCAACGTCCTCCACGAGAAGTCCAAGGGGAAGACGCGCGAGGGAGCCGACGACAAGATGACCAGCGGCGATGTGCTGTCCAACCGCAAGATGTTCTATCTGCTCAAGACCGCCTTTCCCAGCGTGCAGGTGGGAGCCCACGGGCGGCGCGCCCACTCGGGCTTGGGAGCGCGTCTCGGCGCGTCAACTCTTTTTAACAGTATGGGGTGTGGAACCTCTGGTTCCCATTTTGTAGATGTGGAAATTTAGACCCAGAAGTTAACGTGCACAAGGTCATACAAGCAGAAGAGGAGCTGGGTGAGGTTGCACGTAGTCTGACTCACAGGGCCCGTGCCCTTTTGGCTCGTCCTGGGTTGGCTCTGCGCTGTGTGTATCTGGGATCAGGAGGCCTTGAAACGAAAAGGCTGAGAAAGTTAATTGCACCCGCGGCTTCGGGCCCTTCTGTAAAACGAAGGGGTTGGCTAAAATCTCCATACCCTTTATCCTTCCTTGATTTCATCCCTAGAAAGGTCGAAACCGGAGTACACATTTTCTGCCTGACTTGCCAGTAGCCAGCAGAAAGATCATTGTTGCAGAGCTGTTAGTATGCGGGGCGTGTGTGTGCGTGTGTGTGCGCGCGCGCGCGCGCGCGACGGGGAGTATTCGCTGTGGTTTTATCAGAACGCTAAGTTTATAGTTTGCGGGCCCTTCAAGGAGGTACTTAAAAATATACCAGCCGTTGATCCCACCTGACACTTGATTAAAGATCCATATTGACTCCAGAGAATAAGAATTGAGTAATATTTGCCTTTTCTTCGAGTAGATTTCTAGGAAGGGAGTTGACATTTTCTTAGGGAAATCCAGACATTTTGGATTTCTTATTAATACTTTGTGAATACACCATTTCAGTGGAGCTGCTGTTGAGTTGAATAAAGCTTTTTTAAAATTTGCAATTACAGAGGAAGATCTCAACATTGTGTAGCAGCACCTTATTAATGTATGTCTTAACTCACCTGTGGTTTTGGCTACTGGGAGGAAAAACTGTCTTCACTGGAATTTTATTAGATAAATACTGATGTTCAAACCCAGGCTTCTTTGGAAGGTGTCTGACCTTTTACTGCTGATCTTGAAAGAGTTAGGAGAATATTGTCATTGTTTAGTTATGTATTTTGTGTAATGCTTCTTCCAGTCCATTATAATACTTCTTTGGTTTTGTTTTTTATTCTCCTGTCTCCCCTTTCTTTCATTTTTTTCTTTTTTCCAGTGGAAAGGAACATTGGATTTTCTATCATGAGCTACTGGATACCAGATGTAACTAATGTTGGAATTTTTTTTTTTTTTCAAATTTCTACTTAAAACACAATATTTCCACTTTTTCTTTCTTCTACTTTTTTTATCACAAATAATACTTATCTTTTTTTGCATCTAGATTTAAGATGTGTTTGTGAAATATCTTACTCCTTTCCCAAAACACGTGTGTTTACTTCCTTACGAATTTATAGAGGAAACAGGAGATTCAGAGAAGTTGATATTTAATAGTTATAACAGTACGAATAATAACCGTTTATTGAATGTATTCTAGGTGCCCAAATACTGGCTACACAGGACTTCGTCTTGTCCTTACAGTAACTTTAAGAAGTAAATTTTATTTCTGCCTACTTTACAAATGGGAACTATGAGGCTCATGACGCTCCAGCTTATATGAACTACCCAACATTTTAGCTAGATCTTCAGGAGACTTCTTAAAACTTACAATTGTAGAAACTTAAAAGCAATAATAGTGAAATATAGCAAGCAGAGTTGAATTTTTTTTAAGTAAAAACAAAAGTATCTTAAATATTGAAAACACATCTGTATGTGTGTGCATTCTCACTTATTAGCAAACAAGAGAATGGCTGCCAAGGGGAGTGAGTTGCATTTTATTAAACACAAAAGCTAAACTTTTGGAATTGCAGATGTTGAAGTCTCTGGCTTAATATAAAATAACTTTTTGTTTTCTTGTGACTATTTGAATGTCTGCATGTGCTTCTGTAGTGTTCATGTTGGGTCATGACTGAAGGAACAGAGGAGGTTTGTGCTCATTTATACTGTCAAAGTAGGGATGGTGTCATGTTGAGCCATCTCCTTATACCCCTGTGTTACAAGCTAGAGGCCAAATATTGTAGCCATCTAAGTGGAGAATCAACCTAAAAGAGTCTTTCTCCTTTTTTGCCTTCCCCTCTCCTAATGCCCAGAAGTACAGTCTTAAATGCCTGGTTGATTTTGAAGCCTCATCCTGAATTTCTTGGTAAGAAATTTAAATTATATCTCACTTAGTTGACTTCCTAGTGGAAAAACATCATTGAGAAGCAACAAATACTTCTTTGTTTTATCCTAGTGCCCCGTGTAAATGTAAATAGGTCTGTTTCCTCCCACTACTTTCCTGTGTAGAGTATGAAGTCTTAGCTTTCTTATCTAATTTTCACTCAGTAAAAGGATATACTAGGAGTTACTCTAGAGCATTCAGCTGGAGACAGTTTTGTCCCCTAATTGACATTTGGCAATGTTGGAAGACGTTTTTGATGTCACAACGAGGGGTGGGATGCTATTGGCATCTAGTGGGTAGGGGGTAAACATCCTATCATACACAGGACAACCCCCTGTAACAAAGAATTATCTGGTCAGTTTTGTCAATTGGTTCCAAGGTTGAGGAATCATACTCCAGAGAAGTGAGTGTTGTCCTAACAAAACTCAAGTTTCACCTAGGATCCCTGGATTTCCTTTTGTCTTCAGTTTTTCTTTAGGGTAGAGATCCCAGAGACCCCTCCAGGCAGCCAGTCTCCTCTTGCTAAACATTTTGGCAATGCTTGATTGATTTCATTGTGTCAAAGTAATAGTAACTGGAGCCATTTGTATGGCCCTGTCTCTATATCATTGCAGGTAACAGTGAAAATGAAGGCTGGAGATACTTTTGTGGAGTGAGTTTGCAGCCACAGAACAGACAAACTTAGATTTATAATTTTGATTTATTGTACAGAGGACTGTCTGTTTGAGGGGCTCCTGTCCTCAACTTGATTTGTTCAAAGTTCTGACAATGACTTATTTGAAGGTAAAGCCTGGTACCCCAAACCGGTAGCAGCAGCTTGGGTCAGTGCCTTCCTTGACCTATAAGGTGGAAGTTAAGCATCTCTCTTTCAACAGAAGTATGTCCCAGAAAAGTTTGAGAAGCACTAATATAGTGCAGAGAACATTTGCACTGACATCTTGTGCAGTCACCAGCCTAGGTGATACTGGCCAGTCATTTAACTTCTTTGAGCCATAGTTTCTTCTTCTGTAAAATCAGAATAGTAATTGGTTTAGACATAAGCATTCAAAGCAAAGGAAAAGAAACTAGTTCAAAGGAACAGGCCCAAGAGGGATAGTAGGAGAGCAAATTCGTGTAATCTAATGAGTTTGAGTAAAATGCACTTGGGAGAATTATTGTGGAAGAGATTGGAAAGGTAGACAGGGAATAGGTTATATTCCAAGCTCTAAGGAGTTTGGACCTTATCTATAGTTTACTGCTAGAATACTAAAAGAAGGCCAGATTTAGCTGACTTTTCTTGAGGCCTGCAATAAGCCATATTTTGGGCTTTGGGCATTTGGAGGTAGATAGGAACTAGTTAGGAAACTGTTTGAAAAGGCCATGGAGAGATGAGGACCAGGACTTAAGTGGTGGGGTGGGGAAGTTATGCTCAGCTTGTTTTACTGGCTGACATTTGTTTAGCCCTTTGCAAGCCACAAAAATTGAATTAAACTTCTTAATAACATTATTTATTTATCTTCACAACAACAAAGGAGGTTAAGTTCTGCAGCCTCTATTTTTCAGATAAAGGCTTGGAGAGGCTAAATAATTTGCCAAAGATTACACAGCTAGAAAATAATCTTAGATTCACTGAGATTCACTTACTGGTCAGCGAATCATCTCAGGTCTGTCTAATTCTCTATATAAGGCAGTATAGCAGATGTAACAGAAGTATACTTTTAACTTCAGTGTTACAAATGAATGGAGAGACTCAGAGTAGATACTTGGAGGGTGGTTTGGAGGGGAGCAAAGTAAATACTGGGAGACCAGTTAGGAGGCTTTTTCAGGTGAGAGCTAATATGTTTTGAATTGAGAGTGTGGTTTAGAGAAGATAGATGTAGAAGTACATGAAAGAATTTATAGGGATATGTCAAAAATAACTCCTCTATTTATAGCTTTCACAGTTGGGGGTTTTGTTGCTGGTGAAGGGGAGTGGTGGTTAAGTTGGGGGGCAGATTATGAATGCCATTTTAGACTTGCTGTGTTAGAGATGCCTTTGATATGTCCAGGAGGAGATGTCAAAGAGGCAGTTGAATATGTGAGTCTGAAGCTCTGAAGAAACATCTGAACTGAAAATACAGATCTGCGAGTCATTGGTGTTGTGATGTTAATTGAAACTGGTTGTGGACAGAATTGATTAGGGAGAGAATGTTACATGAAAGGGGAATATCAGGGATTAGAACCAAGGATAATGAACACTGAAAACAATCATTTAATAAGAGTAGTAGCACCCAACCTTTATTATACTTTGTGTTAAGCAGTGTACTGAGTTTGTTTTACCTGTCCTGTTTCATTCTTCTTAAGAACCTTGCAGGAAGATAGATCATTGTCCCTTTTTACCAACAAGGTTGTAGCTCAGAAAGGTTAGGTGACTAGTCTAAGTTATTCACATATCCAATAAATTGAGGAGTTGGCATTTGAACTCAGGCAACCTTTGATTGAGAGGTGAAGAAATGGAGACCGTGAGTAAAGACAAACCTTTTGAGAAAGTGGGCTTTTAAGGAAGTTGGCTGGGGTGTTAGGTGTGTTACGTTTCCTAAGAAAAGGTTCTGTGCTTTCTTTTTGGTATATTTGTTTTTAAGATATGAGACACTACAGCATGTTTAATTGTTTATAGAGATATATATGAGAGATAGTAGTTGATAATAAAAGATTTCTGTAAAGGTGTGAAGAGAATGGGACAGGTAGAGGGGTGTTTATTTATATGTCTAGAAAATAGTTTTGAATGCCTACTGTATTGGTCAGAAACAGAACCAATAGAGATTTATTATAAGGAATTGGCTCATGTGATTATGGAGGCTGAGAAGTCCCGTGATTTGTCAGCTGGAAACCTGCAAGCTGGAAACCCAGGAAAGAAGTGGTGTGATTCAGTCCAAGTCCAAAGGCCTGAGAACCAGGAGAGCTGGTGGTGTTAGTCTCAGTCGGAGGTCAGGGGAAGACTGATGTTCTAGCTCAGCAGTAAGGCAGAAGAAGGGGCAGTCTCTCTTCTCCCTCCTTTTGTTCTATTCATGCCCTCAAAACACTGAATGTTGCCCACCCACTTTAGAGAGGGCAATCTATTTAATTGAATTCACTGATTCAAATGCTAATCTCATCCAGAAACACCCTCACAGATAGAACCAGAAATAATGGTTAGCCAAATCTCTGGGCATCCCATAATCCAGTCAAGTTGCCGTATAAAATTATCACACCTACAGTGTGATAGGCACTGTGTGAGGTATTATATTCAAAAACTTATTAGGATATAATGGAGAAATGCAGTAAATGGATTTCTTCTTAAGGCGTTAACCAGAAGTCCCTTCAAACCCCCAACGTAACTGAACTAGCATACTAATGGCATTGATTGTGTTTGGGGGCCTTGAGCTTTGACAATACTGTTTTAATAGAGTAGTCAATAAATTATGTGAGATATTTAATAGTTTATTATGAATTAGGCTTTGTATTAGATGATTTGCCCAACTGTAGGCTAATGTTAGTGTTCTGACTACATTTAAGATAGGCTAGGCTAAGCTGTGATGTTTGGTAGGTTAGATGTATCAAATCCATTTTTGACTTCAGATATTTTCAACTTATGCACTACAAACGCTCCTCAGTTTACAATGGGTTTATCAGGACATAACTCCATCATAAGTTGAGGAGCATTTGTATTATGTAAATATTTGATTCCTGACCCCTGACATGATTGTGCTAATTTAGGTATTGTTTAGCATATAGATTAAACATTTTCTGTCCTCAAAATTATAGAACACTCCTACTATTCTGTACCTATTCTCATATCTAATGCTGCCTCTTTTAAGCTGTGTTTTCCCTTCAGATCTGCACCTATCTATTACTATTTTATTCCCCAAATTATTTTTCCTGTTTCCCCTACCTCCCACCCAGTAACATCTTTTTTTTTTTTCCCTCAGAGTTACTGATGCAAGGTTGAGGTTTAAAGGAAAAGACTTAAACTAAATTGATTTACACATGCGAGTTTCTTCTGGCTCTTAAACTATTCAGGTGTATTTACTTTGATATAGAAGAGAAAATGCATTAGGAAAGACTGAGTAGGCGATGCTGTAGTAATGACATCCTCCAATTCTCAGAAGCCTGACACTCTCCAAAGCGATTGTCCTCCAGGCAGTGACTGTGACCTAGTTGATGTTGATGTGTGATTCTGCCATGTCAACATACCAGGGAAAGAGAAGAGTTTGGAGAATTGGACAGGAGCTTTCTTTTTATTGTCTAAGCCAGAAAGTGATGCACATTCACATTTTTGTCCATATTTTGCGCATCTATGTTTTTGTCCACATTCTTCTGGCCAGAATCTCTCTCGTGTGCCTCTAACTACAACGTAGATGGGAAGTATAGTCTCCCAGATGTTCAGGAAGGAAAAGAAAACTGGACATTGTGAGTACTAGAAATGCCTATACAGGAGGCAAGTTAACCTAAAGAAATCTGTACTTCGTATACCTAGAGGCTAACAAAAGGATCTGAGAATGTTGTGTAGGTGGAGACTGCAAGATGAGCCGTTACGTACCAGCATAGCCCAAGATCAGTTTACTGTTTTTTGATTTCTAGAATCTTTTTATGCTTACCCTTCTAAAATTATAGGTTCTCTGAAAGCTGCATTTTTCATTCCCACCATAATGGGCTGCTTTGGGAGTGGTTGGCTGGGTGTGGGGAGGGGGCAGGGATTGGCTGGGGCTATTTGTAGGTATGGGTTTTTTGGAGCGTGGGTTAATTTCTTATGCTTCAATTCCTTGTTGAGGTCTTTGACAGGCAGTAAGGATGAGGTAGGAAGAGTAGGTTGAGTGGAAGAGGATTATGGGTAAGAAATAATAAACAATAGTTGCTAAGAATAATATTGTCAGTTAAGATTATTTATTGAGTACCTACTTTGGTTTAGACAATGGGGATGGAGCTACAGTAATGAAGAAAATGTATGTCCTTGGACTCACAGAACTTATGTTCTAGCTGATCAAGATAGTAAACGTGTAAACAAGTAAGATGGTTTCTGATAAGGGCTTTGAAGAAGAAAAAATAAGGTCATGTGGGAAGTGTTTCTGGGGATCCCGCTTTATCAGTGGTAGTCTGGAAAGGCCACTCTGAGGCAGTGTCATTTGAATCGAGACCTGAATAAGAACATGCAGAAATCTGGGGAAAGTGTGTAAAGCAGAAGAATACAGCAAGTACAAATGTCCTGAGACCGAGTGACCATAACACTACTAAGTCTGGAGTACAGAAAATAAGGGTGCAAATAGAGAGAGATGACTGGATAGCACTTACTGCTATCATTACCCAGATCATCTAGGACTTATGTTGTAGATTAAGACAAGGAGTCTGGGTTTTATCTCTGCATAATGAGAAACCAATCACTCAATGCTCAATAATCAACTTCATATTATGGTTTGTTTCTTTCTTTCTATACTTTGTACCTGCCCATTTGCTCCTCTTCCCCTCCCTTTAGCTTACTGCAGTGACTAGGACCCTCTGCACATTGTTAATAGCTATTATGATGGAGGGCAACTGGCTCTTCACCATCTGGCTTCCGTTACTCTCTGACCTCAACTCCTTAGCCTTTCTCCTTAGCTCGCTCTGCTGTAGGCTTGCTGGCTGCCTTGCTGGTCTCCTTGCTGCCCTCTGAACATACCAGGCACATTCCAACCGTAGGGTCTTTTCATTTGTTTTTCATTGGGCTGGAATGTAGTTGTAGATGCCTGCCAGGCTTATTTTCTTTAGATCTCTTCACTCAAATAGCACCTTTTCAGTGAAGGACTTCTCTAGTTATGTTACCTTTTTTTTTTCCCCCAAAAAAATAACTTCATTGTAGCATAGTTTATGTATCATATAATTTGCCTATTTCTTTTCTTTTTTTTTTTTTTTTTTGAGACAGAGTCTCGCTCTGTTGCCCAGGCTGGAGTGCAGTGACGTGATCTTGGCTCACTGCAGCCTCCACTTCCCTGGTTCAAGTGATTCTTCTGCCTCAGCCTCCTGAGTAGCTGTGACTACAGATGCGTGCCTATTTCAAGTATATTAATTCAGTTCTTTTTAGTAGAACTGCCAAATTGTACAACTATCATCATTTATCAGTTTTAGAACATTTTCACCACCCTAGTAATACCCTTGTCCCCATTAACTATTCATCCTTGTTTTTATCCCTTATCCCAGGCAACCACTGATCTGTCTGTCTCTATACATTTGTCTTTCTGGACATTTTACATTAATGGAATCAAACAGTATATGGTCTCGTGTGTTGCTGCTTTCACAAAGCAAGAGGGTTTATCCATGCTTTAGCCTGATCAGTGCTTTAATTCTTATTTATGGTTGAGTAACTTCCCATTGTCTGGATATACCAAATATACTTACCCATTCATCAGGATAATGGATAAACTACTAATTGATGTAATTAGTAGTTTTCTGGTTTTGGCCGTTATGAATAATTACCTAGTTACCCTTTCTTAATAATCCTATCTACCCTTTTTCTTAACGAGTAACCCTTCCTCTACTCTCTTAATAACCCATCCTCTACTCTCCAACAACATCTTTCTGTCCTTTTGGTCTTTATTTTCTCCTCCTTACCACTATCCAGCATGCTACATGTTTTTTCATTCATCTTGTTATCTATACTAGAATCTGAGTTCCACAGGGCAGAAATTTTTGTCTCACATTGATCACTGGTATCTTTAGGACCTGTAACTGTGTCTGTCATATAGTAGGCAGTCAGTAAACATTTGCTGAATTAATAAAGGCAGAAGTGAAAAAATTGAATGTTTACTTTGCTCTGTACTAAAAAACATTTAATGATTTAAGTGGTTTGATGTTTCTAGAATATTACTATTTTTAACCTCCCCTGTGATAATTTGCAGTGTTTCAGGGTACCTTCTGGTGCTGATAGTTGTGGGACTTTTTTTTTTGAGACGGAGTTTCGCTCTTGTTACCCAGGCTGGAGTGCAATGGCGAGATCTCGGCTCACCACAACCTCCGCCTCCTGGGTTCAGGCAATTCTCCTGCCTCAGCCTCCTGAGTAGCTGGGATTCCAGGCACGCGCCACCATGCCCAGCTAATTTTTTGTATTTTTAGTAAAGACGGGGTTTCACCATGTTGACCAGGATGGTCTCGATCTCTTGACCTCGTGATCCACCCGCCTTGGCCTCCCAAAGTGCTGGGATTACAGGTGGGACTTTTAAAAACCATGTTTGTGACTTTCTGAAGACTATTATGGGAATCCAGGTGAGAGATGGTGTATTGACAATACTCATGTATTGTCAGTGCTGTAATCAGTCTGGCACTGCAGCATGGGTTCTAGGCATGGCATCACATGTAGTATAAACATGACCTCCTCTGGAAAGGGAGCTTGTCAAAACACACAGGGCCTAATAGCCTGTCTTGCTGAGAGTGTAAGTCCCTAACTAAAATCCACATTTTGGGGACATTTTTTCTTGGGTGTGTGTATTATGATGTGATTGAGGTCGTGTAATGAGGCAGTATTCAAATAAGAATGATGATTTATTATTAACTTAATTCTTAAAGTACACTCAATTCTTAGATTTAGTCCATTGGAATATGCTAGTTTACAAAAGTAAATGCAGTTTTAAAACATTATTTTTAAAACACAGTTTTACAAATCAGACTATAAACTATAGTAAGAAACACACTGTTGAAAACAGTGTTTTTTACATAGGATGGGGCAGGGGCATATTTGACAATGTCTGGAGACATTTTTGTTTGTCACAACTGAGGGTGGTGCTGCTGGCATCTAGTGTGTTCTACTGGCATTTAGCCAGGGTTGCTGTTAAACATCCTACAGTGCACCACAGGACAGCCCCACAACAAAGAATTACACAGTCCAAATTGTCAGTCATTCCAAAGTTGAGCAATCTCAGTTTAAAAGCATCTGTAATGTATTTGTAAATGCACAGAATACTTAAAGTATTATACAAACACATGTATATTTAATATATATTATAGAGAGAGAATATCTATATGTAAGGGTGTGTGTGCGTGTGTGTGTGTGTGTGTGTACTATGTATGTATGTAAGGGGGTGGGGTAATAAGAGACTGTATTCCTCTACTCTAGTAACATCCCTTCATCTATTTCTTTCCTTACCCCACACCCTTACATATCTCTGGTAAGTCAGATTTATTTTATGTTTTAATTTTGTTCCTTAGTTTAAAAAAAAGGTAAAAAATTTGACTGTACCTCCCTATTCTGTGATATGTCTTTGGTGTATAGTGAAAACAACACTGATTTTTTTTTTTGTATGTCCCTTTTGATTACTTGTTTCCATTTTACTTAGGTATTATAATATACTAGCTTATTATCTGTTTCATTGTTTTCAGTTTCCTTATTGGTTAAAGGTATATTTTACATGATCACTTTTCTAGGCTGTTTTGTCTCTTAGCATTTATAATTACCCATTTTTAAGATATATTGCTTTTTAAATCTATTGTAATTTTTCTTCTAACTCTAGTTGCTTATGTTGTGTTCCAGAATATTGTCTATTTTCACACTTTAGAGCATTATTAAGGTTTAAGTAGTTTGTTTCTTCAATGTTCAATTTCTCTATATTTCTCTATATCTGAAATATCTGTCTTGATTAGTCAACATACCAAGCTTGAATATTAGATTGGGAAGCATTTACAGACCTGATGTCATGGATTTTTTTTTTTTTTTTAATTTTCATTTGGCAATATGGAACATCAAAAGAAATAGGGATTTACTTATTTATAATTTGTGTGATTTTTGTCTGAAGTATTTTTTCTTTTGTAGTTTATCAAATAGAGATATTTTATTTTTATTTTTTTAACTGTCACCTGTTTTTAATGCAGATAAATACTGAGGAACACGTGGATGCAGCTGATCAGGAGGTTATCTTGTGGGATCATAAGATTCCTGAGGATATCCTAAAGCAAGTAACTACTCCTAAAGAGGTACCAGCAGAAAGTGTTACTGTCTGGATTGACCCACTTGATGCTACACAGGAATATACAGGTAATTTTAAAACTGAACTCAAACATTTGACTGACATTTAGTAGTAGAGAACCAGAACCAAGGCATACTTCCTGGAAGTGATAGTGGCTCACTGATAGTTCAGTGAAGAAGGATTTTTAACAGTAGCAGCAAAATGGTTTATACTGGACACCTATAATTGAAGAAGCTTCTTTAGCCAGAATTTAGTATTTACTTGGGATATTGGGAATTTAAGTTTTAATGCATGTGCATCTGACTTTTGAATTCAAAATAGTAAATTTCTAAGTACTTAGAAAGCAGGTAAGTAACAAAACAGAATTACTGCCCCTCCAGCCCCCTTTTTACCTAGTCCTAGTCAGATTTTATTTTTGTAGATCCCTCTCAGGCCTTGTTTCTTACCCAGAGGTAGCTAATTTCTGCCTTTTTCTCTCTCCATTTGGTTCATATGTTAAAGTTAGTTGTTTGTTTATCTTGCTAGGTGGTAAGTTCCCTAAATGTGGGGGCGCGTCTGCATTTTTGCCTTTGTATTTCAGTGCTTTTGCACTGAGCTTGAATCATAGCTATCAATATATAACTTTGGAGAACAGGGAGAACACACTAGAGGTATACATCTAATAGTAACTGCAATTACAAAGCAGAGTTTTTTAGGAGTAGATAATAGAAATATGGAATATCGTGGGATTTGTTTATAAAATTTCTTCCTAAACTGAGTTTGGCCTGATCATATAATAGCATTTAGTGATCACATGCCTTTTGCAGGGACTATTTTAAGTGTCTAATTTGATTTTTAATATTAAAAGTTACTTTATACCTAAAGATGAGTGCTTAGTTATTGTTTATATTATACAGATAAGGAAACTGAATTTAAGTAGTTTACCCAAGGACATTCAGGTAACAAAATGGTGGGCTAGGAGAATAACCCAGGTAATCTGTCTATTGAACCAGAACTCTTTTGTTTTGTGTGATTTTTATAATATAAAAGGGTCTTGATTCTAAATGTAATTTTTTTTTAACTTTTAAGTTCAGGAGTACAAGTGCAGGCTTGTTACATGGGGTAAATGTGTGTCATGACACCCAAGTATTAAGCCTAGTATCCGTTAGTTATTTTTCCTGATTCTCTCTCCTCTCACTCTCTATCCTCTGAAAGACCCCAATGTGTGTTGTTCCCCTCTATGTGTCCATGTGTTCTCATCATTTAGCTCCCACTTAGAGAACACATGGTATTTGGTTTTCTGTTCCTGTGTTAGTTTGCTAAGGATAATGGCCTCCAGCTCCATCCGTGCCCCTGCAAAGGACCTGATCTTGTTCTTTTTTATGGCTGCAGAGTATTCCATGATATATACGTATCACATTTTTTTTTTTACCTGGTCTGTCATTGATGGGAATTTAAGATGATTCCGTGTCTTTGCTGTTGTAAATAGTGCTGCGGTGAACATACATGTGCATGTGTCTTTATAATAGAATGATTTATATTCTTTTGGATATATACCCAGTAATAGGAATGCTGGGTCGAATAGTATTTCTTCCTTTAGACCTTTGAATTGCCACACCGTCTTCCACAGTGGCTTAACTAATTTACACTCCCACTAACAGTGTATAAGCATTCCTTTTTCTCCACAACCTCACTCACATCTGTTATTTTTTGACTTTTTAATAATTGCCATTCTGACTGGTGAGAGGTGGTATCTAATTGTGAACCAGACCTTTAGCCACTCCTTTAAACTGGCTCTTGCCCTTGGACTCTGTTTGCTTGAAGGGATTATTGTCTTGGAAAGACATTTTGTGTACATAAATTTTTTAATGAAATAAAGTATAATATTGTATCCTGACTTTATGCACATTACTTTGACATTTGTGTGTCTTGTTTTGTTTTTTTCTCATAGAGGATCTTCGAAAGTATGTCACTACTATGGTGTGTGTGGCTGTAAATGGTAAACCTGTGCTAGGAGTTATACATAAGCCATTTTCCGAATATACAGGTATGACATATGCTAGAGCTTTCAAGAGTTATTGTTATTGAACCGTTTATCTATAGCATTTACCGTCCTGCACCCAAATTTGTGTCCACTCCTGTGTTAGTTTCCTAGGGCTGCTGTAGCAAAATAACACAAATTATGTGTCTTAAACGACAGAAATGTAGTGTCTGATAGTTCTGGAGCCTAGAAAACTAAAATTGTGGTGCTGGCAGAGCCATGCTCTCCCTGAAACCTGTAAGGGACAATTTTTTTTTGTTTTTGTCTTAGCTTCTGGCAGTTTGCCAGTATTCTGTGGTGGTGGTTGGTTTATAAGTGCTTATTCCAATCTCTACCTCCATCATCATATGGCATTCTCTCTGTGTATCTGTGTCTCCCCTCTTACAAGCGCACCAGTTATATTGGATTAAGTGCCCACCCTACTGTAGTGTGACTGCATCTTAACATAGTACATCAGTCATGACCCTATTTCCAAATAAAATCAGTTTCCAAGGTGCTGGGATTGAGGATGTCAGCATATCTTTTTGGGGGGCATAGTTCAACCATAACAACCCAGAAAGTTAAGGTAAGCATTGAGATGAGATTATACCGGGTTAGAGTAGGTTCTTAAGCCAATTAGCGTATTTTTATAAGAAACAGAAAGGACACAGACACATGTGGGATAAGATGATGTGAAAGTGGAGGCAGAGATTGGAGTGATGTCTTTAATAGGCTAAGGACTGCAGTCACAGGACCTAGGAGAGAATCATGGAAGTTATTTTCCCTCAGAGCCTCCAGAAGAAACTAACTCTTCTGACCCCTTGATTTTAGACTTCTGGCCTTTAGAACTGTAAGAAAATACATATATTTTTTATAAGCCATCAGGTTTGTGTTACAAATTGAGTATCCGTTTTCTGAAATGTTTGGGGGGCAGAAGTGTTTCACATTGCAGATTTTATGTATTTGCATATATGTAATGAGATCTTGGAGATGGGACCCAAGTATAAACATGAAATTTATTTATATTTAATATATAGCTTGTTTACATTGCTTGAAGGTAATGTTGTACAACATTTTAAATAATTTTGTGCTGGAAGCAAAGTTTTGTCTGTGACCCATCATGAGATCCAGTGTGGAATTTTTCACTTGTGGCATCATGTCGGTGCTTGTTTTGGAGCATTTCAAATTTTGAAATTTTGGATTAGAGATTCTCAACCTGTAGTTTTTTATGGCAGCTTTAGGATACTGATACAATGGGCATCCCATACTAATGTCATTTACTCCAGTCATCCCCATTGTATCTTAGGGGCATGATTGGTAACTGCATAAAAAGACTGTCTATGAAGTGGGGAGAAACAGAAAGACAAAGTTAATATTTGATTACTCTAAAATTGTGGATTAGCTTTGCTGAATAACTGTGAATCCCACATTCCAGCTGCTCTGAGATTGGCTAAACATC
Source organism: Aotus nancymaae (assembly GCF_030222135.1). Taxonomy (NCBI): domain Eukaryota; kingdom Metazoa; phylum Chordata; class Mammalia; order Primates; family Aotidae; genus Aotus; species Aotus nancymaae. The sequence goes on along the minus strand of NW_026988450.1, from coordinate 8,749,433 downwards.
TATTTGATTGCTGGCTGTGTGTTTCAAAATCAAGTCCACTTTGTGCTATCTGACTTTCTTCTTTTCATAATTCAAATAATTTTTAAAGTTGATGGTTTGATAAACTACAAAAGATTTATGCCATTGCCGTGGCAAAGTACTGTGAGATTATATCATTGTTTATGGCTTATGGATTACTTTCATGTATTTTTTTAAATCCTTACTGAATTAGTTAGGATACACACTAGGCTGTTAATTTAGACTGCCATAATGTAACCAAAATATTTGAGGTTGAACACAAAGTAGTTTATTTCTCTCTTCTCTAATACACGGTATATAAGCAGTCTGTGACTGCCAGGGTAGTTCCCTGGTGCCAGGCATGCAGTTCTGTCTCTATTGCTGTTTTGCTGTTGCCTTCCTCTGTGTCACTGAGGATGGCTCACCACTTCAGCCATATTTCACCAATGGAAAGGGTAAAAAGAGAGACATGGGGGACATTTCCCACTAAGGGTTTGACTTGTGAAGTCAAACATCCATCTCTTCACCTCACATCCCATTGATCAAAACCTATCTAGAACCCAGTCGCAAAGGAGCCAAAAAAAAAATGTCCTTATTTTCAATGGCTATCCAAACTAAAATTTAGGGATTCTGTCATTAGCATACTACTGCTACACAGAGAGAGGGACACAGACTAAAGTCAGTACTCTCACTTACAAATAAGGAAATGAGACTCAAAAATTTAATACATTCCTCAAGGTCATTCATGTAAATTATTAGTAGAATCAACCCTAGAAATTTTATTCAAATCAATATCACACCACTTTCAAAATAGTAACTCCATAATTTCTAACATTTATATAGTGTTTAACAATTTACAGTTTACTTAATGTTACCTTATTTGAATCTTTCAGTAACTATATGACAAGGAAAGACATTATCTTTTTTATAGTTGAAAAAATGGACTTAGGAGCTCCCATCATGAAAACCATAAATTCAAAATGTGACTGTAAGAACTAACCACTTCTTATTAGTATCTCAAAATTATTTTGTATTTTCACAGTTCATGAAGTGCATTGACATAAATTTTTTCAGTCTCCAATAACTCTGGAAGGAATTCTACCATAATGGAAATTATGGTGACTTTTTTTTAAGTTTGCAGAGTAAAAGTTAAAAATTAAAAATTTATAATAAAAAGTTAAAAAATTATAATAAAAAGTTAAAATTAAAAGTTAAAAAGTAAAAATTAAAAATTTCGATTTTACAGAGTAAATACAGAGCTTAAGTCTTTGAATCCTTCTTGTTCTTTTGATGCTGCCTCTTGTTATCTCACTATATCAGTTAGGAGGGCGTTTAGCTACACACAATGTAAATCTGATTACAGTGATTCCACAAGGGTTTCTTTTTCTCAACTAACAAGAAGGCCAAAGTGTAGGTGTGCTTCAGTGACTCCATAATATGTTTAAGGACCTGACTTCTCTCTTTTTGCTTTTTTTTCTTACAAGGTAGCTTTTTGTTTGCATGTTCACAAAGGTGGGTCCTCTCATTTACCATGGTTCTGTTTTAGGCAGGAAGAAAGGAGAAAGAAGAGAGGTAAAAAAGGTCTACCCCAGATATTCTTTGTATTAGGAAAAAAGTAACTTGAAGTCCTATCCATTAAACCTCTGCTTCATTTTATTGGCCAAATGTCACATGGCACCTTTACCTGCAAACAGAGCCTGCTATTCCAAAGAGAATTGGAAGCTCAATAAAGGAAATGAAGAGGAAATTGATATTAGATAGGCAAATAGGTTCACATTCTATGGGCGTTGTTTTCCACATCTGTACGTACTGAGGGAAGAGTAGGCATAATAAAATGCCCCTTTTTAGAAACCTTTGTTTAATAAGGATATATATTCATCTCTCATCTATAGGCTTACTCACCTTAAAGAAGCCAAATATCCCGAACTTGGGAAAAAGTAGTTTCTAAAAATGTCTTTTTTCAGTTAGTAATGTAATACCCCACTCTTCTGTAATGTGGCTAACTTGCCTAATACACGGGAACACAAAGGTGCTTGCCAGTCAGCAAACTCTCTGAAATAATCAATAAGTTCAGAATTATGTTGGGTTGACCTTCCATTCCCACACTGAACGTCTGTTTGCCTTGTGTCCTCCTCCTGGAATGTTATTTTCAGATCCAGACGGTATGTTGATGCTGGCAGAATACCAATTTTTAAGTATTGGTATGTTTACCAGAATTTAGCTACACTTGACTATTGTGGGAACTAGATATTATTGTTGTTGGCAGTAGTTGGAGCAAAGCTTATAAAAATTTTTATCAGGCTTAATTTGAGTTAATTCCTTGAGTTTGAAATTCTTAGAAGCAAGAAATATTTCAATAGTGTTTTAATGAAGTAATATATAAATGTATAAGTAAATATAGTACCATAGACCCATGAACTGTGCAGACAATCAGTGTTGGGACACTGGTTGTTGAAAATCTGTGTGTAACTTTTGACTCCTCAGAAATTTAACTGCAAATAGGCTCCTTTTGACCAGAAATCTTATCAATAACTTAGTTGATTAACACATATTTTGTATATTTATTATGTACTGTATTCTTACAATAAAGTAAGCTAGAGGAAAGAAAATGTTACTGAGAAAAATCATAAGAACAAATATGATTGAATAAGAGGAAGTGGTTTATGATAAAGGTCTTCATCCTTTTTGTCTTCACATTGAGTAGGCAGAGGAGGAGGAGAAAGAGAAGGGATTGCTCTTGTCGTCTCAGGTGGAGGAGGTGGAAGGAGAGGCAGGGTGACTTGGTGTAACTTTAGGGAAATATGTTGTAATGTCTGTTTGACTGTTTTGCTTTTCATTTCTCTAAAACTTTTACTATATGGTACCAATCCTTCCTTATTTGCTTTGGTTTCAGTGACTGTATCATAAAACAGTCCATGTCATAAAATAAGTCAAAAGCAGTCTTGAATAATGGGAACCTTTCTTCCAAATTGTTTAATATTAATTTGTTTTCTGGTGCTGCTTCTTCTGTGTCTTCTTTCTCATCGTCTAGCCCTGGTTTGAAGCACTCATCTCCATCAAGTTGTCTTCTGTTAATTCCTCTGGTGTGGTGTATAGTCACTCTTGAATGTCTTCGAGATCCCTATCTTGAAACCCTTTAGTCCCTACCTTTTAAAAATATTGTCTACAATCTTTCCTGGTTTTCTTGATTGCCTCTGTTGTAAATCTTGTAGAGACATGCACAATATCTGGGCAGTTTTTTTCCAGCAGGAATTTACTAATTTGGGCTTGATACATTTCATGACTTTTTCTGTAACAATGGCATCTTCAGTGGTGTAATCCTTCCAGATTTTCAATGATCTTCTCTGTTAGGGTTCTGTACTATTAGTACTGACAGTCTTCCATAGAGTACTTTGTATAATGAGCCTTCAGGGTCCTTATGACCTCATGCTCTAGAGGCTGGATTAGAGACATAGTGTTTGGGGCCAAGTAGACCACTTGATGCCTTTAGTGTTGAACTCATGGGGTGCTGGATGGCCAGGGGCATTGTCCCATACTTGTACTTTCTGACAAGGTACTTTCTGACTTCAGGGTCAGAGCATCCATGGACTCAATTCAGAAAAAGGATCTTGTTGTCCAGGCCTTCTTGTTGTAGTCAGAAGACTAGCAAGCAGCTGGTGTTTGTCTTTTCCTTTCAAGACTCAGGGGTTATAGCGGGTTTTGTAGATAAGGGCTATCCTGAGCATAAACCTGACTACATTATACAAAACAGTAGAGTTAGCCTATCCCTTCCTGTCTTAAATCCTGATGCTCATTTCTCTTCCTTACTAGTAAATATTTTTTGTGGCGTATCTATCTATCTATCTATCTATCTATCTATCTATCTATCTATATTCCTTTTTTTTTTTTTTTCCAGGGTAGGACACTTTTGTCTTCGTTGAAAACCTGTTCAAGCAGACAGAACCCAGTAATTTTCTTAATGGCATCTGGGAACTAGTCTGCTGCTGCTCCTCCTGTTATCTTGGCATTTTTTAAAGCCAGAACTCTTTCTAAAATTATCAAACCATCCTTTGCTGGTATTAAATAATCCAGCTTTAGATTCTTCACCTTCTTTTTTTTTTAAAGTTGTCATATGACTTCACTTTTTCTTGAATCATACTACAGTCTTTAGGCATATAGCAATTTTGTACCCACGTAATAGCTGCATTTTCAATATGAGATAAAATATTTCATAAAAAATGTTAAGATTTTTGCACCTGTTGGTGTAGCTTCAGCAATGGCTTCTTGAATTTTCTTTTTTTTTTCATAATTTTTATGCTGTATTCATTTATCTTGAAACAGCAGACAATCACAGCTGTAGATCTCAATCTGTGGCGTATATCAAGCAATTCAACTTATTCTTGTAGTGTCATGATTTTTCTCTACTTGGAAGCACTTCTGGCATCACTAGTGGCTCTTCAAATGGGTCTCATGGTATTATTCAAAGTTTGCATTAAACACTCTGAAATTGTACTCAACACTATGGAGAGTATGCAAAAAACCAGAAGAGATCAGTTTTTACCATGATAAGCACTTTACCGGAGAGACAAACTGCTCACATAGAGATGATTATGTCACACAGGGTTTTAAGTGGGTACTCCTGACACTTGGGCTCACACAATAGCATTGCGAGGTAGTATAAAATTATTTAAGTAGTACGTTATGTACTATAGTTAATTTTGTGCCGTTTATGATTTTACATTGGTTTACATTTCTTTTAACTGTAAATGGTGCTATGTATGTATGGTCTGTAAGTGCTTATGCGCTTAAGTTTTGGTAAGTTTTAACTTTTTATAATTTGTGTGTAGTTATGGTAGTAAATGGTAAAACAAGCTAACACCAACATCTGTTTTATGCATTCATGCCATACCTAGCTTTTTTTAATTTTTTCTAAAAAATATTTCTAGGCTACATAGTTTGTCTATGAATTTTTTTCAAATTGTCACAAATCTCCAAAAAGCTTACCAAAATATTTATTGAAAAATATCTGGGTATAAGTGGAGCTACGCAGTTCAAACCCATGTTGTTCAAGGGTCAAGTGTATATTCACTCAGTGAAATTTGTAGCTATTAATAATAAATTGTAATGTCTGAAGTCGCTGTAGGAAAGTACCAACCACTTTTTATTTCCTACTGGACTTTTTTTTTTTTTTTAGCATATCTTGCAGGTAAAATAAAACACATTCTGTAGCTGCTGTTCTACCTTAACACTATTACCTCATCATCATCCATCATTTATATTTATTTAAACACCTACTGTATTTTTAAGTTAGCAATTCTTACATTATTCTGGTAGTATGTACTGAGATATGCTGTAATATTTTTATTCTCTTATGCAATACTGACCTCTAGAGATAAAACAGTGTAAATTCACTTCTTTACTGTTTTTGGAATATTTATAAAAAATTTAGAGGATTTTTTTCTCTTCATTTTTTTATTATGAATAATTTCAAACAAACAAAATTATAATGAATACTTATATACCCCTTCATCCAGATTTAATAGTTGATAACAGTTTTACATATTTGCTTTCCTATTTTTTGGCCTATGTATCTTAAAGAAAATTATAAGGATCATAATATTTTACCCTTATGCTTCAGTATGCATCTCTAAAAAGTAAGTACATTTTCTGCACAAGGACTATATAATAAAATTAACAATTATTTCCTAATGTCATGGAATATTTACATTTCCCCAGTTGCTCCCAAGGTGTATTTTACAGTTAATTACTTCACACCAAGATCCAATCAACCAACAAGCATTTATTTTGGTTGATAGATTTTTAAGGTTTCATAATCTAGAACAACCCCTAGGCCCCTTATCCTTCCCATGACATTGACTTTGAGAAGTTTAAGTCATTTCTCCTTTAGAATATCCCACCTTTTGGACTTGTCTGATTGTTTCCAGAGGGTGCCATTAAACTTGTTTATTTTTATATCCTCTTATAAAGTGCAGATTAGATACCAATCCTTGGTTGGATTGAGGTGAAGCATTTTTGTTGTGATTACACTGTAGGTATGTTTCATGTACTTCCTACTGCATCGCATTACATAATACTTGTCTCTTGCCATTTAATGATGTTCAGATGATTAAAGTGGTCATGACCTGATCTCTTAATTATAAAGTTTTTATTTTTTTGCTACTAGCAGGTAATCTGGAGAGAGATTTTGACATCATTTCAGATCAGTTTTTATTAAACCTTTCACATAATAGTTTTTAGATCTATTGAAGATGTTATAAAGTGAGATTTTCTAATTCTGTTGTTTCTACATATATTACCATGAATTCTTCTATAGAGAACTTTCTCTATTAACTGGAGTTAATTTGTTTATCCTGAAATGTTTCTTCTAGAAAAGCAGGATAAATATTTAATTCTTTTTGTTTTTATTTATTAATTTTCAGAGTAAGGAGTTAGTTATATAGAACACTACCAGCAGGAGCATGATTTTCCAGGGAGGAACAGGTTTTCTCTCTATATAAAATATTCTTATGATCTAATGAATTTTATATGTTCAGTGTGGTTCAAACAACTACTGTTGTTATTAAGTTAAATGTGTTCTTTTTGTTGCTCACTTTCGCTGATGCCTTTCTTCTTTTTTCTTTGCATACTCATGTAGTCCTTTTCTTTAGACGTCGTCTCATTGTCTCTTGGTTCACTACTATAAGCAACAATGAAATTAGCATATTTTAGCCTTGACCATCATCCCATTTTAGTCAGTTTTATTCTTTTGATGTTTACTTTTCCACTCTCCTATTCAGCTTGTCAGAGTTAAATGGTGTCCTTTAACTTTTATCAGCCAACTGTGAGATAACCACTTACACATACCTTATTCTTTTACCTTATTCCTTCCCATCTTTGGTTTCCTCAGAAATCCACAGTAAAATTTGTTCAGTGGTAACCAACAATGCATTTACTAAGAGTTCCTCAGTCACCCCTTGGTTGGATAAAGCTTGCCTTAGAAGTGATAACTCATGGTATGATCTTCCCTGAGTACATGCTACCAACTTCGTCTATAGTCTTGATAACTTGAAAGACTACTTGGCTAGTTATAGTCTTTGATTCACCCTGTATTAGTTTCCTTGGGCTGTTGTAACAAGTTACCACAAACTTGAAACAACAGAAAATTATTATTTTAAAGTTCTGGAGGCCAGAAGTCTGGTATCAAGAAGTCAACAGGGCCATGCTTCCTCTGCAGGGTTAAAGGAAGTTTTCTCATGCAGCTTCTGGTGGCTGTAGACATTGTTGGCATTCCTTAGTCAGTAGATGCATCACTCCAGTCTCTGCCTCTGTCTTCACATGAAAATCTCCTTTCTGTCTCCTTTGCTTATAAGGACACCAGTCATTAGATTTAGGGCCCACCTTACTCCACTATGACCTCAGCTGAACTAATTACATTTGCAAATATCCTGTTTCCAAATGAATTCACAATCTGAAGGTTCCAAGTGGACGTGAAGTTTGGTCGGACACTATTCAACCCACTAAACTTTATCTTTGATGATTTAACTATGATATCTTTTAGAACTGGCATTCTGGGCAGATTTTCCAGGTGCTCAGTGTGTCTCTTAGTATAGATATTTAGGTCCTCTCCTAATTTTTAAAATTATTTTAGAGATAAGATCTCACTCTGTTGCTGATGCTGGCGTGCAGTGGCATGATCATAGCTCACTGCAGCCTCGAACACCTGGGCTCCAGTGATCCTCCCACTTTGGCCTCCTAGAGTGCTGGGATTACAGGCACAAGCCACTGAGCCCAGACTAAGATCCTCTTTTATTTTTTAGGAACATTTTCTTGAATTGTAATTTTATAGATTAGCTCTATCCTAATAGTTTTTCTTTTTCAGGGGCTTCTTATATTTGTATGTTAACTCTTCTTTAGTTTTTTTTACCTATCACTTTCTTTGTAGTTCCTTTTATATGCTTGCTTGTTTCGTTTTCCTTTTTGCTTTTCTCATTGCTTGCTATACTTTTGAACAAGTCTGTTGCCCTTTGTGTGCCCTGTGATTCAGTGCTAAGCCTGCAGTGATTGTCTTTTCTTTGTTTTCAGTTTCTTTTCTGTGTTAGGTGAGCTCCCATTTCACAGCTTGTTATTGTTTGCCCATCTTTTCTGAGTTGTTGATCTTTTGTTTCATGGCATTTATTCAATATATCGTTGCTTTTTATTTTTAGTCATGTTAGATACTGGTTTATAGGTTTTCTCTGCATTGTGGAAATTCATGTAGTCTGAAATGTTTTCATCTGTGTTTTCTTTTTATATTTTTCAGTGGACATTGCAGTTTTATGTTTCTTATTCATTCATATTTGGGTCAGCTATTGTGGGATTAATGGAAGAGTGGTGGCAGAATCAGTTCGGGAGCTTTCATGTCTTTTAGTGTGGGAAAGACTTTATCTTCATTATTAGTATGCTTTTTTGTTTTCAGAGTTCTCCTTTCTTGTTTGATCTGACCTTGTTTCAATAAAGCCCCCATCTTACTGTCTTCTCTTCAGCTCTAGTTGCTGTCTTCCAAATCCCAAAAGATGCCTTACATCATCATCCCCTCCCTCGCTGCCACCAGGGTGTTCTCAAGACTACACTTTTGGTCCCATGTCTTCTCCAAGCTGCTGCTTGATGCTTTGTTGCCAAATTTTAGGCCTGTTTTCAGTACTTCTCATTTTAGATGGGACCTCTTCCTTCTGGGGAGAAATCCTGGCTGCTATTATCTGAGTCCTGCAGCCACTGGGAGTTCTCTGACCTCTTGGCACCTCTGCGAAGCTCCTGCTATAATCCCCACACTAGGGTTAGCTTCAGCACTTATCCTGCTAATCTTCAGCGTTTACTCCTTTACTTTCTCTTACATTTTTGTTGATAGCTCTCTTCTGTCTCCTACTTACTCTGTAGGTATAGAGCATGGGTATTTCTATTTGTTCTTCTTATTGCTGCATATAGTTTTCAGAAGGAGGTATGAGAAGAGTCCAGGAGACTGCCATTATTCTTGGGGAACTCAGAAACCCAGACTCAGCTAATGTTTTTGATTTTTTTTTTCTGCAGCCAGAAATAAGCTGGTGATGCAGCTGGTTTCATTACTAGCCATGGTGGACTATATCTTGCCCTGTAGTGAGTGACTGCTAAAACAACAATCTAATTGGGATAATTCTGAGTAAGTTTGTTCTCTTGTATAGTTTTATAGTCAGTGAAGAAAACTTCCAAACCAAGAAAATCATCTGAAGCCATCTCTAGCATCCCCTTCCCTTTAAAATTTCTATTCTATTTTGAAATCTAAGGCTTCTTCTTTAATACTCTGATAAGGCTGATATGTAAATCCAGCTCACCTCTTTTAACTATTTTCTGTTTATAAAGTCACTTAGGAGTTTGAGCTAATATGCAGATAATTGAAACCATGAGTATATCAGAAATTGAGGCAGTATATGAGAAAATGAATTTTAAAATTGGAGTTAGGGAAGTTAGTTGTGCTTATGTTGCTCCCAGGAATCAGACTTTGAACTGGAGATTAGCTTCAGGATGTTTATTAGGGAGTGCTCTTGGGATCACATTTGTGAAAGGGAGAGAAGAAAGTGAGATAGATGCAGGGAGAAGTGGAGTTGCAGTGTCATCCCAGTGGAGCATGGGAATCCTTAAGCTAGATATTTAATAGTCGTTTTCATTGGCTGTGCAAGATTGCATGACCTTTTTCAGTTTTGTCTTAATACATGTCTATTTTAATGTAAAAATACAGATATATTACTTTTGTACTCTGAAAAAAATACAAATAATTTTTTAGAAGAGAGTATTTTGTCAATCATATGGTACTTTGGGTTCTGAAGAATATAACCTTTAGTTTTAAAGCTTCAGTGGCATTTATGGATATTATATTTGCTTTTCAGCTTGGGCAATGGTAGATGGTGGTTCAAATGTGAAAGCCCGCTCTTCCTACAATGAGAAGACCCCAAGGATCGTTGTGTCTCGTTCCCATTCAGGGATGGTCAAACAGGTCGCTCTTCAGACTTTTGGAAACCAGACTACAATTATCCCAGCTGGTGGTGCTGGTATGTTCTTCCTGTGTGATCCCTGGAGTGTGTTCCTGGCATTGTCAAGACTATGTCAGGAGACTAATTTGCTTGTCCATGCTTGGGAAGAAAGTGAAGAGGAATAGTGTACTTTCAAGGCAGGCTTGGGCTCCTGTTTGGTAACCTCAAGGGTGGGATTTTAGTCACTGTTCCATTCTTAGTAGAAAGAAGCAATCTCACAACAGTGATCTCTCTTCTTGAATATACAAAAGCATATTCCCATTAGATCTACCACTAGTTGCTTTTTATGCAATCTGATTTCAAAATGATTATCTTATTTAACTGTGGGAATATCAGGGAGAGAAAGAAAGATCAAGCACTTAAGATCCTTCATCTGAGAGAAAGATGCCAAGTGTCATCATAAGTATTATTAGAAAGGCTAATCCCTGGGTCACTTTAACACCCCTGAACTCTTTAACCTGCATGCCTGGGATGAGCAAGAGAGGCTGGTACCCATCCAGCTTACTGTGTTTTCTGTACTATTGTATTACCCAATTAAAGATCAGCAGTCAGCTTAGTTTTTCTGAAAAGAAACAGATAATAAATATTTCAAGCCTCATGAGCCATATACAGTCTCTGTTGCATACTATTCTTTGATTTTCTTTAATGAACTTTTAAACAAATTTTTAAAATTCTCATCTTAAGAGCCCTATAAGAACAGGCCATGACCTGGATTTGGCTTGAGGGGCTGTTTGTCACATCCTGTTATGACTGTGGTCTAACACGTCAGAAATGTTTTAATTCGGGTTAATAGCAAATTATGGTCAGAAAACAAACGTGTTGGAAAACCTTCTCAGCACGCATAAAGGGAGAAGTAATACTTCTTAACAGTTTTTTTTGAGACAGGATCTCATTTTGTCTCCCAGGCTGGAGTGCAGTGGTGTGATCTCTGCTCACCGCAACCTCTTCCTCCCAGGCTGAAGCAATTTTCATGCCTCAGCCTCCTGAGTAGCTGGGACTACAGGCATGCACCACCATGCCTGGCTAATTTTTTGTATCTTTAGTAGAGTTGGGGTTTTACCACGTTGTCCATGCTGATCTCAAATTCCTGAGCTCAGGCAATCTGCCTGCCTTGGCCTCCCAAAGTGCTACAGGTTTAAGCCACCACACTTGGCCAAGATTTTTTAACTTTTAAGCCTAATAGTTTTAATTTTCTGTTCTATAAATCTGCCTTCTTTAATATGGCTTCATTGTTTTCTTAGAGGCTCTCTGTTAGGTTGGTTAGGAAAAGTAATGTCCAGAATACCCAGTAGGAATGAGGTGACTGGAATCTAGACCCAGTTTCTTCTGCATTTATTACTTTATTTTTAAAATTCTGCCTCATTACAAAAAGGCCTTAGAGTGGTAGTGTTACTGTTAGTTCTCTTCTTTCACATCTTTCACATCAGGCCTACTTAAATGTTTAAGTAAAGCTCATTTTTGAAATGAAATATATGCCTATAACTCATTTTTGTTCTGAGTTTAATGTTTATACTGTTACTTTAAAATTTTTTAAATTTGAAATTATTTTAAACTTAAGCAGTTGCAGAGACTGCAGCAAGCTTCCTCACACCCGGTCCTTTTATTTCGACAGTTTACTTAGTCAAAAAAGTACGCTTTCTTAAAATTTTTTGAACGATAACCTAAGTTCTTTGTTTATCTTTTAGGTTATAAAGTTTTAGCACTTTTGGATGTGCCTGATAAGAGTCAAGAAAAAGCTGATTTGTATATCCATGTGACATACATCAAGAAGTGGGATATATGTGCTGGTAATGCCATCTTAAAAGCCCTTGGGGGGCATATGACTACCCTGAGTGGTGAAGAAATCAGTTATACCGGTTCAGACGGCATTGAAGGGGGACTCCTTGCTAGCATCAGAATGAACCACCAGGCCCTGGTCAGAAAACTCCCAGATCTAGAAAAGACAGGACATAAATAAGCGTAACTGATTACAGGGTGCAGTTCTTCACAACTGAGATGGTTAGCCTGAAATGCTGGAAGCTTCAAAGGATTGATGGACACTATGCATGGTTAAGGCCATCCCGAACTTTTTAAAGTATTTATGAAGCATCAGAGACTTATTTTCCCTGTAATAGGATGCAAGATCAGGGAAAATGCGTTGCTTTGTGTCTCAAGTATTGTCTTTATTTTTGAGACTATTTTCATACAGTTGTCATACACAAGGCGCATATATATATATTTGTGAATTAAAATCTGTAGTTGAGTCTACATTGTTATGAGTCACTATTTTCACACAACATGAATCTTCACTGTTAGTACTTTCATATAGAATTCGGTTGAAGGAAAGGTTGATTTTTGTGTAGATGTTTAATATAACTTTACAATTGTATCTCATTGATAATAGTCATTGGGGATTTTTACCTCTAATTTGGATGGAAAGCACAAGAAGCCACACACTCATTAATATGCAACAAATGTTGTATTTATGTTTACTGAATATTTCTATGGATTAAAATAGAAAAAGTTTAATTTTTTCTTTGAAATTTTAATAACAGGTTCACCAGCTGATAGAACATAGAGACACATGATGGTTTGCATTGTAATAATTTCTGTGTGTGTGTGCGTGTTGTTTTGTTTTTATAAAGAAAAGTGTGTTTGTACCAGGAGTTCAACATTTCTGCCATCTTGCTGTCGATTTTCATTTTCCCTATAGAAGATGCATGGTTGCATTCTTTTCCTTCTGACCAACATTTAGTCTTAACTTTGTAAGGTTTGGTTTAAGGTTTCAGGGTTAGCACTACAATTTTGGTTCATTTTGTCATTAAGGGTAAAATATGCTGTAAGGTACCATAAGAATAAAAATGATTCTGTTACAGTTGAAAGTTACTCGACATTACTGAGTGAATTGAACTAGCTTTCATTATTTCCAGATACTTTGTTTTAGCATTTTTAAGAAAATTTGCCAGGTTTGTATATAGAAGATTATTTCATTATCAAGAATGAATATGGTTGCTTTTGCCGTGGTTGCTTTAACTATTAATAAATATATCTAGCCTAACCAAACTCTGAAAGTGTAGTAACTTTTGAGATTCTCTTAATTTCCCTTCAGATTAAAATAATGAAGGTTGAAGGTACTTTTTGATAAAATTTTTTCTATTCAGTCTGGTTAGAAAAAAAAGTTGTGACGTATTCATTGTGTAACCAACTAGAAACTTGATTTGTGAATTATCTTTCGTTGGGATGTGTGGTTTCTCTCAGTGTGGTGTCTGGAAACTTCATGTAAACTATCCATGCCATTATTTCATATGACTCCAGTGCCCTTGAATCCCATAACATACTGATAAGGAGAGGGATTTCACATGGTTTCTTTCTTTTTTAAATTTTTTAACCATAAAGCAGCTTTCCCTTTATTTTCCTATCTTGGAAGTAAAATTGACCAAAGAATGTACCTTCTAGCCTGGTAGAATGTGCATACTTTAGGTTTGTATGTTACATTGTCCAAAGCCCTTTACTTTCTTATTAGTAAACTGAATCTAACATGATACAAATGTTTTCACCCAATCTCTTACAACTGGTCAAATTCAGTAAGGTGGTGGGCCTCATTAGTAGGCCTTTTTAGTGAAAATTCATTCAAAGTTTTGGTAGTTGGAACACTTGATATTTAAATAGGACTTGAGAATTTTGAAAAGAGTATCAGAGACCTCATCTTTTCTACTTTGCAGTAAGATGAAGAAACTTTTTCAGGAGAGATGGCAAAGGTACATGCTGTTGCCAGAGTCCTGTGCTGTAAGCATGTGTTGTTATAGTCTGTCAGAGTTAGGGAAATGGAACTGGCAAGTAAAAAATGGAGTTTAATTTCAATGTTATGAGGGGACTCTATGATAAGTGGGAAGCAAACTAGTTCATATTAGCAGGAACGATTTCATTATTATTTTTTGAGATGGTGTTTCCCTCTTTTTGCTTAAGCTGGAGTGCAATGGCATGGTCTCGGCTCACCTCAACCTCTGCCTCCCAAGTTCTCTCCTGCCTCAGCCTCCCGAGTAGCTGGGATTACAGGCATGCACCACCAGGCCCAGCTAATTTTTTTGTATTTTTAGCAGAGACGGGTTTCTCCATGTTGGTCAGGCTGGTCTCAAACGCCTGACCTCAGGTGATCTGCCCGCCTCAGCCTCCCAAAGTGATGATTTTACTTTTAATTTCTTTAATCTGCATGTAGATAATGCCTTTGTGAAGGTTATGTGTTGTGTGTAAAACTTACGACATTGGCTGAGAGTTAAATACATTCTTTTATAGTATGTTGAGTATAGTCTAGTTATGATTTTTAAGTACTTTTATTAAAAGTTCATTTTTAACATTATTTGTTTTTAAAAGCCAATATACATTGCAGAACTAGGAACAGTATATTTATTTCTACAAGATGTTATTGTGCCAGAGCATACTAGTAAAACACCTTCATGAATGGGTCATGTAATATCTCCCAGAATTACATTAAAATTATTTCTAAAAAGTAGCAAAGTAATTAACTACATTTTACTTTTAATACCCACATGTCACCAACTCCTGGTCTTGTCTTTACTGTTGCCCTTATTTTGAGGCAGTTTTTCCTTAAAACATGCACTATGCTAGTAGAAGCAGTGACATCAGCGATCTCAGTACCTATCAGCTGTCCTGCTCCTCTTCGTCTCTACCTGTGACCATTTCCCTTGCCCGTTTACGTTCTCCTTTATCTCTGCTTCTCTTTCTTAGCCATGGTAATCCCCCCACAACTCTCACTCCCAATTTCTTTTAGATATACATTTTTCTGAATATTGGCCGCTCAAATCTGAAGCTCTGGTAAAGTTCCTAGTGCGAGAGAGAAGTCCTGGTGGACTTTACATTGCAAAGACTCCTCAGAAAGTAAAGGAAAATTACCTTCAAAACCACAAACCTTTATGTTGTCAAGTCTAACATGAGTGTTTTGTATTTCTTCCTACCCATTGCTCAAGAATGTAAATGCAGAAAAAATTACAAGAGAGTTGGGTAGTTACGCACGCTTGAGGAAACCTGCTTTGACTGTTTTCTCTCTCGTAGCCCCATTTCAGTTGAATTTACAGTGGTCCTACAAGATGGTCATGTTTGTTTTGGTATGTGCTACACCAATTTTAGTGTTTTTTTCTTGATTTTAAATCAGTATTCAGTGGATTGTTTATACTATATAACGAAGTAACAAAAACATTTTGGTTTGTATGTTTTAAGTAACAGTTGTGCAAATTCTTCCTGTTAGGTGCTCCCTTTAAGTATTTTGTGAACTGTCAGAAGGAGACGGGTGGTGGCTAGGAAGAGGGTCAGAAAGAAGCTAGAGGGAGCTCAGGGGAAGGGTAACAGGGAGGGTGCAAAGCAAACATTTACCCTGGTCACCCCGGGGTCAGGATCTCTGCCCTTGTCTCATATTGAATTCAAAAAATGGATTTCACTTTCAGCTTTGAAGGTGGCAGGCATCTCTGATAGCCGAGCATAAGTAAAGGAAGGTGGAGTGCCAATGCAAAACGGGAACCAGCTTTCCTCTCTTAGATGGCACTTTGAAGATGGACTTCTGGAGACAATCTGACAGGTTAAAACAGGAACCGTTGGAATTATTCTAGCTGTAGCTATTGGCTATGTGTTGATTGATCCTAGAAAGAAATAGTTTTTCATCTTAGATCTTGATTGAATTTAAGATGTATTTATATGCCTACAAAAAGTCTGTCTTGTAACTGTTGTATAAAATAAACCTAATCTGTGGTTTCATTTTTAATCTAAAAAAAGTTGTGCCTTATCAATAGGGCATTGTATGTTAATAAGGGAAAACAATCTTTTTAGTAGATGGGGAAAATAGGAACTTTTTGCCATTAAAACTTAAGTTCTTTTGATGTTTTTAATATAGTTGGGGGAAATTCATTAAAATTAAATTGAAATAAAATTATTTTTGCATAACCTAGCATTTACAACTGAAGTATGTTTTTTATAAGAACTGGCATCTTGATGTATATAGGTCTGAAATAATATTTCACCTTTTGATTTTTAATGTTAGACCAGGATAGATCACATTTTTACAAATCTTAGTTTTAAATAAATTATTTCAGTGTGCTGTTATATCTGTTCTCTTAGTCCTCTACAGTCATTTTGGTTTAAAAAGTGGCTATTTATGATATAGTGTATGAATAATTTATTAATGTTAAAAAATACTGTGTACGACATTACAAACCAGAGCAGTTCCTAAGGGGAGAGGATTCTAATTGATTGGCAGTTCTGAGAGGGCAAGAAGAATCGAACTTTGTACTTTAAAAGGTGGTTTTGGTTTTACGATGTACTGCTTATGTAAACTGTTTACTTTTATTTCATCAAAGCCTGGCAGGTATATGCATTCCAGCTTACCATTGGCAAAGGTTTATTTTTAAGGTTGGATGTTGAATTAATTTTATGGGAAAATGAGATTTGTAAGTAATTTTCCTTCCAGCTAAGATAACATAAGCCAAACTTTCAGAAGTTAAGGATGATGAATAATATTAAAACAACTTGTTATATATTGTGTTTGTAAGGGTTTCCTTAAGTATCATAATTAACAATGTGTGTAAATTGAAAAAGCATAAACTGTGGTATCTGAATAGTAATATGTTCCCTTACAATTCATTTTGAGGTGTATGTTATACCCATAGTAAATTTTAATTCAGGAATGACTTGCTTGTTCTACATTTTTTTAAAATAGGAAGTAAGGCATAGTGAGTTATCATTACATCAATTAACCAGATTAACCATATTTCATCCCCCTCATCACTGAAATTATCTCCTGTAGCCAACTTTCTTATTCTCGTGTCAGGAGGGCACATTTATGAACTAATTTCCATGTGCCCTATTGTCCACTACCGGCAGTAGTCAAAGCTAGCTGTTTCAGTTTCACAGAAGAGACAGCACTTTGCCATGATGACAGGGCACTGCTAGGGCTGGCTTTTGTGGTTTTCCCCTTTTTGGCAGTGTGGACTTCAGCAACTAGATGTGTATGCACAAGGGCTTGAGTTTACACTAACACTAGGAAATGGAGTTTTCAGTCTATGTTCCTGCCTCTTCATACTTTTATTTTTTGTCATCTTGCCTTACACTGGGCTAACAATGAGATAATTAAAATAAAAATACCTTTGAATATTCCTTTCCCTTTCATATATTTAAAGCTATGGAGGAACTAGACCATTAGCTGTTGCCATCACATGCTTACACAGCAGTTTACTTAGCATGTTACGACCTTTCTCACCCACACTACCAAATTTAAATGGGTCCCGACTTCACCCTCTGCAAGGAAGTAAACTCTCCTCCCTCCATGGGTTTTAGAGCAGTTTTTACCTCCAAGCAGCATCTCTATATGTGCTCTCATTAATTGTACACTTCCTGAGAGGGATTGCATCTTGGTGATTTTTGTATTTCCTCCTCAACCCCAGCACCTAGCCCAGTTTTGCACAAATTAAGTACTTAATGTGTGTTGAACTAAATTGAATAAAGGATTATTAGTATTAGCACGTTTCATGCCTTGGTTGTATAAACTGGTTGTTTTGTTACCTTTGCAAATATTTATGGTTATCACCCCCCACACACTAATTGTTTTTAAAAGTTTTGCCTTTCATTCAGATACTACCCCAGGCAATTTGCTGTAGATAATGTGATTGCTTCCAATGACATAATTATCCCAAACTCGCCCTTGGATATACTTTGCCAAACGAAATTTGAATTCTCTGAATAAATTGGTCATGTCTAAAAGAGATGGTGTGCTGCATCTCCTTTCCCCCCCGCCTTTTTTCGTTATGGTAAAACGTAAAAATATCATTTTAACCGTTTTTAAGTGTACAGTTCAGTGGCATTCAGTGCATTTACACTGTTGTGCAACCATCTAAAACCGTTTCCATATTCTATTCATCATTTCTAAACAAACTACACTCATTAAATATAACTCTTCATTCTTGAGCATCCCTGCCAGCCACTGCTAATATCCCTGCCCCCACCCCTGAGCCAACCCCTAACAACCCTTCAGCTTTCTGTCTGTTAGTTCATCTGATTTTGAACTCTTAAGTCATTTGTTTGAGAACAGACGTACATGACATACATATGATAAAACTATAACTGGAATCCTGAGATTTTTAAAAAGTAAGATGGAGGATAGAAAAAGAACAAAAGAAAGGAAAAGATTGTTGAAAGGTGGTAATTTTATTGAACACCAAGATTTTGGTTTAGGTCTGGTTATTTGCCACACAGAAAGCCAATCACTGAGACAATGAGTTGCCAAGGAAGAAGGGCTTTATTTGGGTGATGTTAGGGAGATGAGAGATAAGTCTCACATCTGTCTCTCAGCAACTGCACCCCCCCTCCCCCACAATTCCTGACTAAAGTTAGGGGTTTATATAGCAGAGAAGGAAAACAGGAGGGGCAAGGAAAAGGAGTTGGTTAACAGGCAGCAGGTGGTCAAATGAACGGTGTGGCATCTCACTGTCTGGATGGATGATTGGGTAAGATTCAGTTCTTTGATACTCATACTATCTCGGAGGCCTGAGGGAACTCAGATAAGGCAAATATAAGTTTTAAGCTTTAAGCCCAGGAGGGTCAATTTCTATGTTGATTGAAAAAATCTCATTAACATCAGTTCTATGGGTTAATTGGGCCAGTTTCAGTAATACAAAAAGTACAATGAAAAGGCTACACAAGGCTTTTGTTTTTAAGTTTTGTAGGTGTTAGATATCATCTAGCCTCTTTAAAATTTTTCAAGTTTTAGTTTGGTTTCTTCTGAGGCTCAATAAAGCAAGCTTTGCTAGGTGCAGTGGCTCACGCCTGTAATCCCAACACTTTGGGAGGCTGAGGCAGGCAGATCATGAGGTCAGGACTTCGAGACCAGCCTGGCCAACATGGTGAACCCCTGTCTCTACTAAAAATACAAAAATTAGCTGGATGTGGTGGCAGGCACCTGTAATCCCAGCTACTTGGGAGGCTGAGGCAGGAGAATCACTTGAACCTGGGAGGCAGAGGTTTCAGTGAGCTGAGACCGTGCCACTGCACTCCAGCTGGGGTGACAGAGCAAGACTCTGTCTCAAATAAATAAATAAATAAAATAATAATAAAAAAGCAAGCTTCAAACTAGCCAGACGTTTCCTTCCATCACTGGCAAACTGTTTCTCTCTTGAAATCCTTTGAGAGCAACTTTTTATTACCCACAACATATCTTAATTTCTTCAACTATGGTTCTTAAGTATAAATTGACATTCTTCCCAATGTTGCATGACTGAAATTTTGCACATTAAATTTCCTAAGGACTTCTTGAAAAAATATTTATTGACTTTGTAAATTAGTACTTCCCCCTTGATAAAGCTGCAGGTAAAGATGGCAGGGTGGGGGAGACTGTGGGCTTGCTCTGAACCCTGGGCAGCTCTGCCCCAGCCTTGAACATCTAGGTGGACGGTGTTCTGGAGTTCACTACCACTCCCTCCATATACTTCCACACAACTCTCTAGGCGACAATTGCATATAGAGGCAGAAAATACCTGAATATTACAAGAAGTTCATGACTTCTTGATGCTCTTTAGAGACCTAATGATTTTTTGCTGTCTATGAGTCCATTGGAGTATTGGGTTTATATTCAAGCAATTCTCCTGCCTCAGCCTCCTGAGAAGCTGGGACTACAGGCAGGTGCCACCACATTCAGCTAGGTTTTTTTTTGTATTTTTAGTAGAGACAGGGTTTCGCCATATTGGCCAGGCAGGTCTTGAATTCCTGACCTCTTGATCCTCCTGCCTTGGCCTCCCAAAGTGTTGGGATTACAGGCATGAGCCACTGCACCCAGCTGCATTTATTATTTTAAGTACACTCATGAAAGGGCAGTAGGTGAATGGTATACTTTACTTAGCTTGTTTTTAATTATTCTTTCTTTTTATAACCATTGGTGAGATGGGAGAAACAAACTCCTGACATCTCCTTCAAATTCATGCCACCTACCCAGAAAATATGTTTCTATGGTTGCTAGTGAGCTTTCTTCACAGTATATTTTAATTTCATGGAATGTTACAGACCACCTTTGTGGCCCTCCTTTGGTGATTCTAGTGGCATTCCTGTGATGTATCCTGACAAGATAAGATTTTTCTGTTCTTTGAAAGCTAACATTATAAGCTAGCATCATTTGCTATGGCCCTATGCTCCTACCAAAGTAGAAGAGCCTAGCCTCTTGTGTTGGGACACCTTTATGGATTACATAAAAACAAGTGGTACCTAGAAGAGTCAAGATCACAGAAGGTAAGCTGGTAAAAGGAGAGCAAAAGAGTAAAGTGCATATTTAATAATTACTTGAGGAAGATAGGTGTAATGTGTGCACATAAAAGGGTGGGGAATTGGATTATGTGCATGTGAGAATAGTTAGATAATTTATATAATATTCTTACATGTCTTATGTCAGCCTTACTTACAGCCCATGGATGGGAGTCAAATATTCCCATTTTAGAGATGGTCTTCCTTATGATCCAATAGTGACTTCACAAACTGCCTAGTGGATTGCCTGCCTGGCTGTCTAGCTTGAACTTTGCTGTGGTGATTAATCCTTTCTGGGGAGTATTTTTCCCCCTTTTATTTCATTACCTTGTTTTCTTCTCATTTTCCTCCTACCTCTTTGACTATTCTTTTCAGTTTCTTACTGTGTCCTCTGCTGCAATTCACTCTTCAATGTTTGTGTTTTCAAAAGTTCCGTATTTGGGTCTCCATTCATCATATTCAGCATATTCTCCCAGAGCAATTTTCAAATATCATCTATGTGCCGATGACCCCAGATTTCTATATCCCTGCTTTAAATTTATCCTACACTTTAGACCCATATTTTCAAATGCATATCTTTGACTATACTGCATGCTCCTGAAATTCAGCATGTTCAAATCTAAAGTAATTATGTTGCAATATACAACCTCTGGTAATCTCCTTAGCTAAAGATATTAGTGTCCAAAAAGTCTCCCAAACTAGAAAACTTAGAGATAGATATGTTCATCACCTTTCTCCAATTGTCTACCTGTATTTTTACCCTATCTCCTGAAACTTTTATCCACCAGTGCCTCTTGATTTCTTTTTCCATTTGCCATTGAACAATTTTAGATTCTGTCATTAAATTGGTTTAGAAGATTTAAAAAGATATTGAGGGGGTAGAACTGAAAGTAATTTTTTTCCAAGTAAGTTTTTTCCTAATTTTTTGTTTTTTTGAGACAAGGTCTCGCTTTGTTGCCCAGGCTGGAATGCTGTAGTGCAATCTCAGCTCACTGCAACCTCTGCCTCCCAGGTTCAAGCAATTCTCCTGCCTCAGCCTCTTGAGTAGCTGGGATCACAGGTACGCCCCACCATGCCTGGCTAATTTTTGTATTTTCAGTAGAGACAGGGTTTCACTATGTTGGCCAGACTGGTCTTGAACTCCTGACCTCAGATGATCTATCTGCCTACCAAAGTGCTAGGATTACAGGTGTGAACCACGGCACCTGGTGTCTTAATTTTAAACAATGCATGCTCAAAAAGAAAATGAGTAAAATACAGATAAGTGCAATGCAAAAAGTAAAAACTGCCTTAATCCTGCTATCCAAAGAAAACTGTGATTCACATTTTAATGTGTTTTTTGTCTATATTTTCCTATGAAAATATAAATTGTATTGCAAATCTCAACAATAATAGAAATATATATTTTTTCTCTGATTTTTAAACTTAGCAATATACCTTTGATTTTTTATGTTGGTAGATACTAATTACAGCCTAAGTTGTAACCGTTACTTTCAACTGTACAGATGTGTATGAGTTAACGTATCCTCTTTTGTACATTTAGGTTATTTCCCATTTTAGTTATTACAAATAGCATTATAATAATCACCTCTGGAATTACTTCCTTAAACTACTTCTATATCAAATATTACACACATTTAAAGGATTGAAGCAGTGGATACATTCTTATTAAATCAGTAATATATGTTTACTGTAGAAAAATTATAGATGAGCCAAAATTGCAGAATCCCACACAAACACTACAAAGTGGCTGCAAGTTTTATAAGTCCCCAAGACCAGTCTCAGCTTCAATTTATTAGAAGGATTTCCAAAACTCAGTAAAACTATTATATGGCAATTGTTTATGAAAGCAAAAGGATACAGATTAAGATCGACAATGGGAAAAGAGTCATAGGGCAGAGTCCATAAGAGTTCCAGGTATAAGCTTCCAACTGCCTCTCCAAGTGGAGTCATGCAGACAGTACTTACTTCTGTCATCAACCATATGTGGCAACATGCGTGAAGTATTGCCACCTTGGGAGTGTAACTGCCAAACAGGTTCATTTTTCCCACTCCCCAGATAAAGCCAATTTATCAAGACAGGGGAATTGCAATAGAGAAAGAGTTTAATACACATGGAGCTTGTTAAGGCTAAGTGGAAGATTAGATCTTTATTATTATTTAAATCAGCCTCCTTGAAAATTCAGAGGCTAGGGTTTTTCCAGAATAGTTTGATGGGCAAAGGGTTAAGGAATGGATGCTGCTGATTAGTTGGGGATGCAATCATAGGAGTGTGAAAAACTGTCCTCGTGCATTGAGTCTGCTTCTGGATGGGGGCCACCAGAGGAGTCACTGGTCTGGGTGGGGCCATCTGGTCATCATAAATGCAAAAGCCTGAAATGACAGCTCAAAAGGCCAGTCTTAGAGTCTACAATAGTGATGTTATTTATAGGAGAAATTAGGGAGTTGGAAATCTTGGGATCTCCAGAATAACAGCTGGTAATCATTTACTACTCTCTGTCACAGAATTCAAGCCTGCCTCCTCTTTCTAACCTGGTGGCTTTTTATTGGTTTTACAAAGGCAGTTTCATTTTTGGAAAGGGCTATTCTTTAAAATACGAACTAAATTTCTCCTAAAGTTAGCTTGGCCCATGCCCAGGAATGACCAAGGGCAGTTTGGAGTTTAAAGGCAAGATGGAGTTGGTTAGATCAGATCTCTTTCACTGTCGTAATTTTCTCACTGTTATAATTTTTGCAAAGGTTGTTTCAGGAGGCTCACCCAAGCCCTGGTGTCCAGGGTTTTTATTGGGATGGGTTATATAAAGATGACTGATAGGCCACATTACTGACTTTAGTCTCCAGCTCTTTAAGAGGTCAGATTGATACCATGTGAACCAAAACTGTTGCCACAAATCATGTTGTTAGCCTAGACTATCTAGTGTGGTTCACAGCCCCCATGTGAGCAAATACTGTCCTATCATGCAGGATATTTCAAGGATTAGAGGTTACCTCCTAGAAGTTAGTCAAGAGCTAAATATTCCCGGTCAAGGTTAATCCTTTACTGCATACTGGTGTATGTCCTTCTAACCTAGATTTCTTTGTATGTGTATATACATATTGATACAGGATCTTTGCTCCATAGTTCATCTAAATCCAGAATCTTGTCTTATGACCAGGAAAATCTAGGCACATGGACACATCAAAGGGTGAGGAGGGTGGAATGTATTAAGCAAAAGAAAAACTCTCAGTAAAGAGAGGGGTTCTCAAGCAGGTTTCCCCATGACAATTGAATACCAGGGCTACAACATACAAGCTTAAGAGGCCAGGCTTCTTTCCTGCATAAGGTGTGAATTCCTGGTTGCTCTACCCCATTCCCCTAGTGCCTGTGGGCCTCCAGTCTGCTGCGGGCATGCCCAGGCAAGCCCCCTGTGCTGGTTCCTTTCTCTGCATGAAACATCTGATGTAAACACTTGCGTGGTGAGTCAGAGATTCTCCAGGGAACCCTTCCCCATCTGCCTAGGCCTTTGTCTGCCTCTTGCCTCTATCAATATGTTTTCCATCATATTTATATTGTATTCTATTTACTTAGTCTTTCTGTGTCTAGAAATACTCAACTGATTTTTTAAAATAACTGTCAAATACCATTCTATTATATAAATGTGATGTGGGTTTGGCTCTGTCCTCACCCAAATCTCATCTTTGATCGTTAGTCCCATAATTCTCACAAGTTATAAGGGGGGTCCAGGGGGAGATAATTGAATCATGGGGGCAATTTCCCCAATACTGTTCTCGTGGTATTGTGAATAAGTCTCATGAAATCTGATAGTTTTATAAGGGGGAACCCCTTTTGCTTGGTTCTCATTTTCTGTTTTGTCTGCCACCATGTAAGATGTGCCTTTTGCTTTCTGCCATGATTGTGAGGCCTCCTCAGCCACGTGGAACCTTTAAACCTTTTTTTCTTTATAAATTACCCAGTCTTGGGTATGTCTTTATCAGCAGTGTGAGAATAGACTAATATAGTAAATTGGTATCCATAGAATGGGGTGCTGCTGTAAAGATACCTGAAAATGTGGAAGCAACTTTGGAACTGGGTAACAGGCAGAGGTTGGGAGAGTGTGGAGGGCTCAGAAGAAAACAGAAAACTATAGGAAAGTTTGGAACTTCCTAGAGACTTGTTGAATGGCTTTGACCAAAATGCTGCTAGTGATATGGACAATAAGGTCCAGGCTGAGGTCATCTCATATGGAGATGAGGAACTTGTTGGGAACTGGAGTAAAGGTGACTCTTGCTATGTTTTAGCAAAGAGACTGGTGGCATTTTGCCCCTGCCCTAGAGATTTATGGAACTTTGAACTTAGGGTACCTGGTGGAAGAAATTTCTAAGCAGCAAAGCATTCAAGATGTGATTTGGGTGCTGTTAAAGACATTCAATTTTAAAAGGGAAACACAGCATAAAAGTTCAGAAAATTTGTAGCCTGATGATGTGATAGAAAAAAAAATTTCTGAGGAGAATTCAAGACAGCTGCATAAATTTGCATAAGTAAGAGGAGTCAACTGTTAATCACCAAGACAGTAGGGAAAATGTCTCCAGGGCATGTCAGAGACCTTTGGAGCAGCCTCTCCTATCACAGGTCGAGAGGCCTAGGAGAAAAAAATGGTTTCATGGTCCAGGCTCAGGGTCCCCATGCTCTTTGCAATCTAGGGACTTGGTGCCCTGCCTCCCAGAGGCTCTGGCCTTGTCAAAAAGGTGCAAGACCCAAGCCTTGGGAACTTCCACGTGGTGTTGAGCCTGCTGGTGCTCAACAAGAATTGAGGTTTGGGAATCTCTGCCTAGATTTCAGAAGATGTATGAAAATGCCTGGATGTCCAGGGAGAAGTTTGATGCAGGGGCAGGGCCCTTGTGGAGAAGCTCTGCTAGAGCAGTGCAGAAGGGAAACATGAGGTTGATGCCTCCACAAAGAGTCCCCACTGGGGCACTGCCTAGTGGAGCTATGAGAAGAGGGCCACTGTCCTCCAGACCCTGAAATGGTAGATCCACCAACAGCTTGCATTGAGCACCTGGAAAAGTTGCAACACTCAATGCCAGCCTGTGAAATCAGCTGGGAGGGAGGCTGTACCCTGCAAAACCACAGAGGCAGAGGTGCCCAAGACCATGGGAACCCACCTCTTGCATCAGTGTTACCTGAATGTGAGACATGAAGTTAAAGGAGATTATGTCAGAGCTTTAAAACTTGACTGCCTTGCTGGATTTCAGACTCACATGGGGCCTGTAGCCATTTTGTTTTTGTTGATTTATCTTATTTGGAATAGCTGTATTTACCCAATTCCTGTACTCCCATTTTATCTAGGAAGTAACTAACTTGCTTTTGATTTTACAGGCTTATAGGCAGAAGGGACTTGCCTTGTCTCAGATGAGACGTTGGACTGTGGACTCTGAGTTAATGCTAAAATGAGTTAAGACTTTGGGGGGACTGCTGGGAAGGCATGATTAATTTTGAAATATGAGGACATGAGACCAGGCATGGTGTCTCACGCCTGTAATCCCAGCACTTTGGGAGGCCAAGGCGGGCAGATCAGCTGAGGTCAGGAGTTCAAGACCAGCCTGGACAACATGGCGAAACCCCATCTCTACTAAAAAATACAAAAAGCACCTGTAATCCCTGCTACTCAGAAGGCTGAGGCAGGGGGAATTGCTTGAATCTGGAGGCAGAGATTGCAGTGAGCCGAGATTGTGCCATGTTACTCCAGCCTGGGCGACAGAGTAACAGTCTCCCATGAGAGAATCACAAGAGACACAATCAGAAAGGCAGGGAATGGTAGAGTGAAAGAAGGCAGAAGAAGGTCAGAGGGCTGCCCGAGGCCCAACACACCCAACTTGATAACAGAAGACTGCAACAAGGCTATGTATGTATTTAGCATACAGTTAAGAGTAGGTATAAATACAGCTAGCCAGCAATTCATGAGAGCTACTCTGCGTATGTGGTGACTCTGCTCTGCCTATGGAGCAGCCATTCTGCTGTACACTGTTGACCTAATATACCTGCTTTCTTTCACTATCAAGAGAACTCCTCAGCTGAGCTCCAATGTCAGAGTTTACCTGCATCAACGTCACCTATAAATGTTAGCTACTGTTAATATTTCTGAGTTCCCTGATTCCATAGAGCCTCATCTGTGGGTCCTACATGGTCCACGTCTCACAGGGGCCAGAAGTGCTACACTTACATCTCTGAACTTGTGCCTCTATTTGACTGGAGAACATTCACAGTTTCTCAGACTGTAAATAGTCAAATTCCGGATCTTACATTCAGAGCTTGCATTGACTACTTAAAGAAGGTCACCTTCCCCCAGCTACATGCCCACCACCTGCACCTCATTGCCGTTGGAATGGTTTCCTTTCATTTTCTCAGCCCTGTAGGTGTCTGTTTCTCTTTGAGGGTTCTCTTTCTGTCTATTCTTTAAGGTCTATTTTCAGCTTTATGTTGTCATAAAAAAACGTTTTATTTCCTTGCTTCCTGGGGGACAAAACTCCCTTCACATTGGGTATACTTGGAAGAGACATAGATACTTTTGTGTTTTCTGTAGCCTGAGATTAAATGTCCTTTCAATCTATTGCAGCTCAGTTCCAGGTTTGGTATTTGATCATTTCACAGACATCACATAAGTTTGTAGGGTCATATAAGTTTGTTTCATCTAAATGTGTAAGAAAAGCACTGAGTGATAAGTAATTGTACAAAATCATAACCTGTATAAATAATTGGGTATAAAAATTATAGAGTGTGATAGGAATTTGCTTATAGGTAGAATTATTTATGTTCCCATTTGCTGACACCCTAATCTTCATTAATGCCAGAAGTTTGAGCATCTCATTTAGTCATATATTTGCCCTAGATTGCTAAAAATTTTTAATGAAGCATTTAATGGTTGCATTAAGATGAGTGTGGAAGATTTTGGTAGGCCTCTACCTTTTATTATCAGCTTCTGCTTGTCTTTTCTGGTAGCATGAATGTGCAATGAATAAAATACTCACATAGCATATGGCTAAATCTGAAAGACAAGTGATAACCTGTCTTAGTCAGTTCAGTCTGTTATAACAAAATACCGTAGACTATGTGGGTTAAACAACAAACATTATTTCTCACAGACTTGGAGGCTGGATGTCCAAGATTAGGGTGTCAGCAGGATCAGGTTCTTGATAAGGAGCCTCTTCCTGGTTTATAGATAACTGTCTTCTTGCTGTGTCTTTGCCCATCTTAAAGAGCGCTAGCTTAGCCTCTGGCCTCTTCTTATAAGGGCACAGATCCCACTCATGAGGGCTCCGCTCTCATGAACTAATTACCTCCTAAAGGCTCCACTTCCAAATGCCATCCCATTAGGATTTAAGTTTCAACATATGAATTTGGGAGTTACACATTCAGTCCATTATATAACTCATTCTAATTTCCAGAGTCTTTCTAGGCACACATAACTAATGCCTTCTGATATGGTTTGGCTGTGTCCCCACCCAAATCTCAACTTGAATTTTAGCTCCCATAATCCCCTGTGTTGTGGGAGGGGCCTGGTGGTTGATAATTGAGTCTGATTGTCATGAATCAGTCTCATGAGATATGATTACCTTATAAGGGGTTTCCCCTTTCGCTTGGCTCTCATTCAGTTTCGCCTGGCGCCACGTAAGATGTTCCTTTGCTCTTCCTTCATCTTCTGGCTTATGAGGCCTTCCCAGCCATGTGAAACTGTGAATCAGTTAAACTTCTCTCCTTTATAAATTATCCAGTCTTGGGTGTGTCTTTATTTATTGATTCAACTTTCTGTTTTCTCTACTCTGATTCCACACCCTGTAGATCAATTCTACATATATTCCCACATATATTGATCAATTCTCACATATATTCCTCAGGTTTCTGTCAATATAAGTTGGCAAATCATGTAATTATTTTGGTGTTCATTGCATCTCATTACAGGCCACATTTTGAGTCTCACCCTCTGAGGCCCTCAGGTACCTGAGTCTAGTTATAGGAGAAGGGGTGAGAGCACCAGCAGCTTTCTGTAAAACAACTAAGTGAAAGTCATTAGAGGTTCCTCAGGCAGCAGTAGCAGAAGTGCAAAGAAGGCTTGGTGGAATTTGGAGGCATGAGGTCTCCAGATGTATCAGAATCCGTGCATATGATCCACTCCCACTTTTTAGAATCTCATGCCTTCCCAATCAATGCCCTAATTTTAACAAAATAGGGCATGCAAGTTTGAGTATTTGGTTTGCCTTGTAATTCGCCCACCAGCAAGATGAAACGTTGGATTTGCTTTTCAGACTCTCAGTTCTGTAGTCACAGTAGATAAGAAATTTTTTTTAAGTTTTTAAATTTTTTTTAGAGACAAGATCTTACTCTGTCACCCAAGCTGGAGAACAGTGGCACAATCATAGCTCACTTTAACCTCAAACTCTTGGGTTCAAGCGATCCTCCCACCTCAGCCTCCCAAGTATCTAGGACTACAAGTGTGTGCCACCACACTTGGATAATTTAAAAAATTTTTTGTAGAGACAGATTCTCATTATGTTGCCCAGGCTGGTCTTGAACACTTGTCCTCAAGCGATCCTCCCACCTCAGCCTCCCAAAGTGCTGGCATTACAGGCATGAACCACTGCTCCTGGCCTGTTTTGTTTTTAAGGCAGTCATAGGAGCTTTTTAGGTCCCTATGCAGATATTAACCTGGGAATTTAAAGCCCTGAATTCATTTTTTTCCCCTAAGTTCTACAGCACATTTGGAAGCAACCAACCT
This sequence comes from Aotus nancymaae, assembly GCF_030222135.1. Lineage (NCBI taxonomy): Eukaryota > Metazoa > Chordata > Mammalia > Primates > Aotidae > Aotus > Aotus nancymaae. The sequence goes on along the minus strand of NW_026988450.1, from coordinate 8,720,398 downwards.
ACCCTATTTTACTCTGCAGTTTGCTAAAATGTTCTAGAATAGTGAGTACTTTGTCCCTGAGAGACTTCTCTGTCTCTTCTATAGGTAAATGCAGTTAAAAATTTGCATGATTTTTGCAACTGCTTGCCATGTTCTGCCCCTTTGCCATTGGAAACAGGGTCATTAATGCCTTCAAATCTAATCAAATTGAAAACCAACTCCATATTCAATTCAAAGAACTTGTCCTTAACATATTGTCCCTCTGAAACGCTTTCTTGGTAACAAATTCTGTATTAATTCAAGTTCAATCAGAAAAGCAGAACCACTAGGAATACATATTATATACACATATATAAAAGTATATATAAAAGGCCAGGCCTGGTGGCTGATGCCTGTAGTCTCAGCACTTTGGGAGGTGGAGACGGGTGTATTGTCTAAGTTTAGGAGTTCGAGACCAGCCTGGCCAACATGGTGAAAGCCCGTCTCTACTAAAAATACAAAAATTAGGCGGGCATGGTGGCAGGTGCCTGTAATCCCAGCTACTCAGGAGGCTGAGGCAGGAGAATGGCTTGAACCTGGCAGGCGGAAGTTGCAGTGAGCAGAGATCACACTGTTGCACTCCAGCCTGGGTGCCAAGAGTGAGAGAGATTTTGTCTTAAAAAAAAGTATATATAAAATAAGGAACTTGTTAAAAAGATTTGACTTCGTGTAATTGTGGTTGTTCTTTAAACAGTCTCTGTAAAGTTGCTGTCTTGTGCTGATGCTGAATAGAAGGGTACGGTCCTATCTAAGTCAGCATCAAACACTGAAAATCAACACCGCCATTTGCATTGAACTTTCTTCAAAAATCCCAGGGACTAGAAAGAGCTGAGGGAGCAGTTTAACTAAGGGAACAAGAATGGAATGTTTTACAAGGTTCGGGCAAGAGGCATTAGGTGAAAGTTTAATTAGTTTAACTTGGATGATTCTCTGAGAAGGAAGGGATTGTTCTGTGGATATGCAGCCATTGTTTGGGCAATTTGGCTTTTATTGGCCAGTGTAAATCAGAGACAGCCACCAGTCTCAATCATTTTAAAAGGTTTATTCACCAAGGTTAAGGATGCGCCTGGGAAAAAGTCACGGAACGACAAGAAAAACTGAGTTTATGCTTTTTCCAAAGAGGGTCTGGGACCTCAATACTTAAAGAGAAAAGGGCATATATTGGAAAAGAGTTAAAAAATGTATACAGATGTGTGTAGATAAGAGGCAAGCGGTTGCATTCTTTTGAGTCTTTGATCAGCATTTACTGAAAACATATTTTACATATGAGAAAGAAGTAGAGGAAAGTCACGCATTTTTCACACTCAGTGAATCTGCATTTTTACATAAGGTAAAATAAACTAGGACAGAGGAAGCAGTCAGATATACATTTGTCTCAGGTGAGCAGAGGGATGACTTTAAGTTCTGTCCTTTGTCCTGTGCTTGTGAAGATAAATGAACTATCAATTTACATTGTCAGGATGAAATTCAACAGAACTGTTTTAGGGAAAAGATCGTGGAGCCCATTGTGGGCACGTGGTGAGGGAGGTATGTAGCTCTTTTATCTCTGTAGCCATCTTATTTAGGAAAAAAATGAGAGGCAGCTTTGTGTGACTCCATTCGCAGCTTGATTTTCACTTTGGCTTAGTGAGCCTGGGGCTCTGAGATTATTTTCCTTTCACACCGGCTATGGGAACAAGGACATGCGAGGGCCACGGTGAAAAACTCTGTCTCTCCAGCATGTTCTCAGGCAGTGGGGAGCCCTCTTCTCCGTGAGAAAGGGCAGGGATGCATGTTAGTCTTCTTTGTGTTCTCAGTGGCCAGCCTAGTACCCGACACAGAGGGGTGCTCCGTAAACATTTATTGACCTAAAACAACCTGAAGAGAGGAGATGAAGGTGCTGGAGAAAAAGGGAAACAATTGTAGAGCAAGATCATAAAGAAGCGGAAGCAGTTTTAAAAGCACAGATGGGCTGACCCAGGAAAGGAGAAGAAATCTTCTTCTCTGAGACAAGGGAAGAAGAATTTCTGTAAGAATAAAAGTATCTAACGTACAAGGAAAGCTAATTGGGAATTATTTAACAGCCTTGGCATTTGTATTTCTTGGAGAATTGGGAGGAAGATGAAAACTTTTAGGGACAATGGTAACAACGCTGTTTTCAAAGCTGATGTGGGAAAAATGCCTTTGCAGGAGGAGTGTCCTTAGGGAGAAGATAGCAAAATTACCTGGAGGAAATCCTGCTCTTTTGTTTGGAAAGGCCATTCTAAAGCCTCTTCTACATGCAGATTTTAGCCTACAAGGAGCTGTTATCATGTGGAGGAGTCTAATTATGGTCTGTGTCATAATGTATGAGGCAGTCTTCACTGAGGCCAGAGAATATCAATAATATGGACAAGTAGGTTTAGAATTTTGATCATGAACCTGATATGAAAGAATGTAAACTTACGTGTTTCTGAGCTCAATTTAGGACATTTTTTCTAGTTAATGAAGAAAAAACCTTGACCTTGTTAGAGACCAAAACTGACAATGGCAGACCATAGCTTCAACACACAACCCACAGCATTCTGCCCAGGAAACTTCTATCTGGTAGTAAGCTCAGGAAGCCAGCTTGTTGTAAGTCACACGTGCAAGTGGCCAGATTACTACGTCTAGTAAAAATCCAAGAAGCTAAACAATCACTTCAGTAATAATCTGCCCAAAAGAGCCAGGATTTGATCAATAACTGGCAGCTTCCTTAATTTTTGTCTCTACTTCCAATTTAGGACCAGCCAGAGGAAGCTGGATGCACACCACCCCCCCATCCAATTACATAGGATGCTCTTCCTAGTCAGCCACTTCCAGACCAGCAGCCTCCACTCAGAGCGCGCTCAAAGTCACTTTTTCCACGATAAAGTTTCCCACTCACCTGCCTGCCTTTAAGTCTCTGCCAAAACACAGTGATGGTGCTTGACCCCTTGCTATAGCAAGCTCTGTGTCAATAGCCTTTGTTTTTCTCATTTGCTTGGTCTTTGCTCATTTTCACACTTGCACACTCAAGATAACACTGATTTATGATATAAGACTGGGCTTTTGGGGTCTCGTAACCAAGTACCCCTACGTTTCTAAGAGAAAAAGTTATTTTTTCAAGTTTTGTCTTCTTTTCTTTTTCCTCCTTTTCTCCTATTCCACACTTCCTACTTAGCTCTTTAGAATGCAGTCATAACCTTTTACCTTTCCTTCACCAGGCACTCCTTACAGGGCAAGCTCATCTAACCATGTGCTTAGGAGCTCCAGAGCAGAAACCTCTTCTACCAGGAGATTGCCTTGAAAGAGAACAGTCAATTCACAACCCAAAACATGCCTGCTACAAAACTCTCTCCTACCTGCAGAGGGCCTTGAGACAGCAGCCACTTTACAATCTAGTTCTGCCGGTGAAGGTGCCGGCTTGACCACCCAGTAGATAAGGCACTGAACCGAGTCACATAGACCCCCTCCCTGCTTGTCCCCTGTCCTGCATGCCATTCATGCCAAGTCTCCCCTTTAAAAACCCCTGCTTTCTGCCTCAGAAGGGAAGCTGTACCTTTAAGGTAGAAAGTCTGTACTTCTTCCCCTAAGTGAGCTATGGCATAAAATGTCACTTTCTTTGTATTACACCTCACTCTTGTTAATTGGAGTCTGCAAGTGGCGAGTTACCGACCCTGCAATTTGGTTACATACTGTGTCACACACAGAGCTCTCACCTTCCCCTGTGCTTTCATCTTTCCCCTGGGGTGGCTGAGTTCCCAGGGGCTTCCATTACTCCCTCGGTTTCCAGGATAGGTGTCTGGTCCAAGTACCATTCTCTTCCCCAACGCGGCCTCTGCTCAAGGGATTAGTGTGTAGCCTTTGGGTATTGGCTACACACCAATGTGTGTTCTTCTTGCCTCTTTTTCCGTCTATTCCTGAAGTGTCCTAATATCCCACAATGGACTTCAATGATCAGCATCTGTGTTCTGTACTCCCCTTGCTCCGACCAGGCCCTTTGGATCCACCAGCCCTCAAAGTACTTCTATGCCTGACAGAGGCGTGTGTGACTCCTAGCATCTTTCTGCTCACCTTACTGGTGTGTAAGGGACTCTGGAAGGCTGTCCCGAGGCCCATATATCTGTATGGATATTGGCTTTGATTCCTTGCTTCCCAGAACTTTGAATCATACCTCCTCTGTTTATGGCTTCATCTTCACATGGTAGAAACAGAAACTTGTTTCTAGTCTTCTTTGCCACCAGGACACTGATATGTGGCTTGGACTCTGCAAGTCTCACATGTGGCTTCAATCTGGAGAGCACTGATGTGAAGAAGGCAGCATGGTGTGAAGTAACGAAAGTGAGGGTGATGGTGAAATGATCAGCTTGCAGAGGAACCCTGACAAATCTTTGAAAGGTAGTGTCTGGGCCAGGCACGGTGGCTCAGCCTGTAATCCCGGCACTTTGGGAGGCCAAGGCAGGTGGCTTACAAGGTCAAGAGATCGAGATCATCCTGGTCAACATGGTGAAACACCGTCTCTACTAAAAATACAAAAAATTAGCTGGGCATGGTGGTGCGTGCCTGTAATCCCAGCTACTCAGGAGGCTGAGGCAGGAGAATTGCCTGAACCCAGGAGGCGGAGGTTGCGGTGAGCCGAGATCACGCCATTGCACTCCAGCCTGGGTAACAAGAGTGAAACTCCGTCTCAAAAAAAAAAAAAAAGAAAAGTAGTGTCTGGCAGAGGGTGTACACAATGAGCTCAGGTATCTGTGCCCAGAGGCAGTGGCTACAGGGTCTTTCTTGAACACCTCACAGTATAATTTGGGTATTGTTTCTGGCTTTCATTCTCTGCCCTTCCTGATATTCTGGGAGCTCCCTATTAGATGTTAACACATTCTTTTTAGGTTTAAAGTAAAGTGGGTTCGTTAATTTTCAGTCACGAGCCCTATCAAATACTTGGTCGACCATTGCTAGTCTGTCATTTAGGGACCCTGTGGCCCAAGCAGCAATAGGCCAGATGAGACACTGATAGTCAAGGGCCATCTGTCTTCCAGGCGACACCCTAAGAAGGATGGCACCTTGAGCAAAACAGTTAAGTACAAGAGGAAACAGCTATGAGAAGTAGCAGGTGACCTAAACACAAGGCTACAGGGCCGGAGCGAGAGAGAGCAAACGGCAACCAGAACCGATTTGGAGAACGGCTGTGCTTTCCCCAGATTCCCAGGAATCTCCATTGAACACTTTTGTTTTACAGGCACACAGGGTGAGGCAGAGGATACTCTGCTATTTGAGATTATAACACAAGATGGCAACTCCCAGACCTGAAGAACTTGAAGACATTCAGGTTCCAGAAGCCACTACATGAAGTGCTTGCTTCACGGCAGGCCGCATTCTAAGTCTGGAACGTTCTCTATCTCATTTAATCTTCTTGGCAGCCCTCAGAAGTAGTAGTATATTCTTATTGTACAGATTTAAAAACTGAGGCTTGGGCCACACAGCTGGTAAGCCGTGGAATCATGACGTAGAAAGGGAGGAAAGGCGAGGAGAGAGAGAGAGCTCCAAAGTGCCTGCCATTCGTTTAAATTCATAACATAGTTTTTCAGTTAAGAATCTCTCTTTTAATTACAAAAAGAAGAAATAGGTTAATTAATGATATGGTTTGGCTGTGTCCTCACCCAAATCTTATCTGGAATTGCAGTTCTCATTATCCTCACATGTTGTAGGGGGGACCAGGTGGAGATAATTGAATCATGGGGGTGGTTTTCCCTATCCTGTTCTCGTGATAGTGAGTTCTCACGAGATCTGATGGTTTTAGAAGGGGCTTCCCCCTTCCCTGGACACTCATTTCTCTCTCTTGTTGCCATGTGAAGAAGGACGAGTTTGCTTCCTTTTCCACCATGATTGTAAGTTTCTTGAGGCCTCCTCAGCTCCGCAGAACCGTGAGTCAAACCTCTTTCCTTTATAAATCACTCAGTCTTGAGTATGTCCTTATAGAGGCGTGAGCATGGACTAATACAATTAAGTAAAGACTCTAATATGGTTGCAAGGCTGATATGCCCTTACCTAAAAAAAAACCGGGGGTAAATGAGAACAGGGGCTTCCTTCCATTAGTCTGTGGCTGCAAAAGAACACATGGTTCCCCCAAAAGCTGTTTGTTTTTCCGATTCTAAGGACTAGTGACTATAAAGCTATGTTCAACAGTTGCTCATAAACAACTCTCAGAGCTACACCTGTCCTTGCTATTGTCAGCACTGTTTCAGCTGGGAGGTGGGTTGGCCTTTAGTTCTGCTGACAGGGTCAATTGACTTGGCTGACTCTCGCTTCTCTTCAGGTTTCTTTATCCTGTCAGGTACCAGTCTATGCCAATCACAGACCACATAGAAATAGGAGGCAGGCTTTGGTTAGTAGCAAGTGGTTTTCTTGCTTCAAAAAGTTACTGTTTTAGAGCAGTGGTTCAAAAAGTGCAACCCCCAGACCAGCAACATCAGAATCACCCAGAAACATATTGGATGTACAAAGTTTCAGGCCCACCCCAGAATTACTGACTCAGAAACAGTGAGGGTGAGGCCCACCAATCCGTGTTTGAACAAATTTCCAGGTGATGCTGATGCTTACGTTTGAGGACCACTAATTTAGAGTCAATGTTAAATACAAATCCCTAGAGGTTTTTTTTTTTTTTTTTTAGAAAAAACATAACAGTTTTATTGAGAAATAATTCCTATACCATAGAATTCACTCGTTTCAAAGTTCTCCACTGTGGCCATTAGCAGAAGCGGCTCCATGTGTGCTGAGGGCTGGCATCCAGCTGCTCTGAAGCTCTGAGGTCTGGTTCACAGTGCTCTGGTCTGGATAGCACGCTTGTGACCTGTGTGGGCACAGTGATTCCAGCTCCTTCCTTATGCACCAGCAGTTACTAATAAGTTGTAGCACCAAATGTTTGACTCAAATAGTTCCTTAAGGTTGCTCCTAAGCCCCCTTTTCTGTAGGAGGTCAACAAGGGAATTCGAAGCTTATGGAATGGGGACATGCATGTACCTTACAGGTAGACAGGGAGTTCTGAACTAGGACACATACATTTGAGAGGAATGCCAGGTGTCAGGAAAAAACACTCAGAGAACTTTCCTCTCAACACTGCATGGCTGCTACAGGGTCAGATGAATAGTTTCTCTCCATAGATTGAGATTATCTCATCTAGGGGCCACAGGGTATCTCTTTCTCTAAGTGGATAAAATATTTATTTGTAAGCAACAGATGATAAAGGTACCTCCTGGAATTTATTGGTTATGAACATGAAACTCAATGTGTTTCTGCATTTTGGAGATTTATGATCTTAGAAAGCACTAATGCAGAAGTGAAAAATATTACATGAACAAATTTATAACTGTATTTTTAAAAATGCTTTTTATTTGCTCATAGTAGAGAATTCTATATCCTTATAAGGTATGAGCATATAGACCATTATTTTAAAAATTATTTAGTATCTTGAAAGTACAGACAGGTTTTCAAATGGCTTGGCTCTTTAATAATTTCAAAGACTATTTTCTTTCTCCTTTGAACTTTGTTGGGTGGCTTTAAAATTATTTAGTATCTTGAAAGTACAGACAGGTTTTCAAATGGCTTGGCTCTTTAATAATTTCAAAGACTATTTTCTTTCTCCTTTGAACTTTGTTGGGTGGCTTTAATCAGGACTGTCATTTCAGAGTTTCCAAAGAGCTTAAATATGGATTCAAGTTTTAATAAAAAAGTGCCAGGTACCATGTAATATTTTGGAGATGATATCTGATTTTTTATTTTCTGTAATTTCCCAAAATTTTAATTTATCTTGCTCAAACCGTTTGGAGTTTGGAACCAATGGAGAAAAAACATGACTCACAGTGAACTCATGGACAGGGGCCAGCACCTAACAATGGCTCCATTTCCTCTTAGAACTTTCATCCGTCATCTTAGCAGTGCTGTTTGCCAGGCAGTCTTGCTTTTGGGATTAACATGAGAACATCAGGAAACGAAGGATTCCATCTTGTCAGACAGAGAAACAGAGTGGTTTCTTTCTCAAACTAGATTTCCTATTGTGAAGCAAGATTCCCACAGCTCTGGTGGGAGTCCTTCCCAGATACGCATGGTGTCAGATCTTATTTCTCAGTAGGAATGCAAACAGCACATTCACCCCAGTTTGCTTTCTGTTTTCAGGGAATTTTGTTCTCTAGCTGGATTAAGATCTTTGGTTACATCAAATCTCCATTTGGCAGAAGCCCAGACCTAATTTTTCAAAGAGAACATTGTCATGGAAGATATTTTAAAAAGTGGATATAATTTTGCCTGTAGCAGCTGTGGGAGGTGAGCCACCAAGTGGCACTGAGCCGCAGGGAAATAATCTTAATAGAATCCACTTTTTCTTCTCTGGAGAAGTGATAAAACATTCTTCAGCATGTCAAACAGTTGTTTTGGACTACAAGCCAAATACATCCTGGAAGCCTCAGTGGGTTACATAGTTGAGGAAAAAGAAACATTTAAAATTGCAAGGTTTGTCAGACGACAAAATGATCGTGCTTCTAACAGTAAGGGCTAGATTTCCAGTTGCAATACGGCACCCTCCACCTGGACTCCTGGTGAGCAATGGGATGGATTGGCAAAAGCAGTGGCCTGTGTTTAATTCAACAGTTCAAGGAATAGTTAATTCCTGAGCCTTGTCAGGGCAGGGATTAGGAGCTTCTGGAGACGGAGCAGGGCAAGGAGCATACAAGCTCATTACAGGACTCTGGTGAGGTGGGAGGGCCCTGCGAACCCCTCTGCCTGCTATTAGCTGCATGGTCTTGGGCAAGGTACTCAGCTGGAAACAAGTGTAACAGCAGTGTTAATCACTGGGTTTTGTGAGGAGAAAATGAGGTAAAATAGATAAATGATCTTATTTCCAAATAAGGTCACATTATGAGATACTGGGATTTCAACCTAGAAATTCTGGGGAGGCTCAATTCAACCTACAACAGTACCCACAGAAAGAAATAAGGATGAGAATGGAATGGAGGTTATGAAGAAGCCCTTTGAAACACACACTAATGGCACTTAAAAATCAGTTTAGTGCAACTGCGGAGATTCACTACTGTAATACCTTATGACAATTTTGTTTACTTTTAAGACATTTTCAGTATTTAAGAGAATATGACATATTTGACTTTTGAAGAGTGTAAGTTTTCAGTTAGTTTTTAGACGTTCTGGGATACCTTTGTTATAGTCCTATGCTTTGCTGTAGTTTTGATGTAAACAGTATGAGCATATTTAGAAGAATGTCAGTTAATTTTAAAATGAGAAATTGAATATTAGAAAAATGCTAGTGAGTGTTCTTCACCATGAATGAATGCCCTATAGGTACTGATAAATGCCAGTAGGAGGCCATAGCAAAAATTCTGATGTGAAATATCCTTAAATCTTCAAATTTCCTGCCTTTTCCCAACTATCTCAATAAAAACAAGAGCCTCTGTGTGGAATTCTGTATTTTAGGCTAAGCACGACAGGAGATGCGCCCAGGAGGGTAGGTAGTGAACTCTGAATGGTAAACTAAGGTCCATTTTCAACCATCTGTTAAATGCAGAATCTTTTGTGCAGCTAATATCTCACATATAAACTCAATCTATGAATCAGATGAAAGCTGCTATTCTCCACTGTTATTGGGACAGTGTTTCTTTATTATTCTTGCACCACTCATCTCAGAATCACTTGCAGGTAATGGTTGAAAAAGTAGATTCAGGCCGGGTGTGGTGGCTAACACCTGTAATTCTAGCAATTTGGGAGGCCGAGGTGGGTGGATTGCTTGAGGCCAGGAGTGTGAGACCAGCCTGGCCAACATGTCGAAACCCAGTCTCTACTAAAAATACAAAAATTAGCTTGGTGTGGTGGTGCATGCCTGTAATCCCAGCTTCTTGGAAGGCTGAGGCATGAGAATTGCTTGAACCAGGGAGGTGTAGGTTGCAGTGAGTCAAGATCATGCCACTCCAGCCTGGGTGACAGGCAAGACTCTGTCTCAAAACAAACAAACAAACAGACAAAAAACCAGAGGCTTACATTTAGAATCCCTGATTCGAAAGTTTGGCACTGGGAATCAAGGATCTGCATTTTGATGAACTTCGGGCTGTATCATGCAGACACTTAAGTTTGAGAAAGGCCTTACTAATTTAACATACGTCTGGCACAAATTTGCCTTAGCCCATGATAGACTAAGAACTTGGGGTTCAAATCCTGCTTTCTTCACCTAGTATCTCCTTCCCTAAGCGCAGGACTAATCTCACTGCTCTACAGTTTCACTAACTCAATGTTGTTACCAGAGTTCAATTAAACAATGCACATAAAACCCTGAGCACAGAGCCCAGCGATGCTGAGTGCCTACCAGGTGTTTGTTAACATTAGTATTGCCACTATTATCACCACTGCTATTCCTACCATGACTTCTTCCATGCTAACTTATCAAAGATTGCTCAGGAGAATTAAAAATCATGGCTAAGTAAATGAACCCCTGCTTCTTTGTTGTTGTTGTTGTTGAGACAGAGTCTTACTCTGTCACCAGGCCGGAGTGCAGCAGCATGATCTTGGCTCACTGCAACCTCTGCCTCCTGGATTCCAGTGATTCTCCTGCCTCAGCCTCCCAAGTATCTGGGAATACAGGCATGCACCACCATGTCCAGCTAATTTTTGTATTTTTCAGTACAGACGGGATTTCCCCATATTAGACAGGCTGGTCTTGAACTCCTAGCCTCGTGATCCACCCGCCTCGGCCTCCCAAAGTGCTGGGATTACAGGCGTGAGCCACCGCACCCAGCCAACTTCTGCTTCTATTACTCCTGGAAGTCACTCCATTGTCCTTGGGTAACTGATTGCAAATCAGTTTGGTTACCCACCTTTGTCCCTTTTATTCTGGGACTCATATTTTAACCACAGATGTTTTCTTTGACCATGACACCTCTTTCCTAGTTAGGATAAGTTGTTCTATCCCAGGGCTTCTGAAACACTAAAGTGCACATGAATCACCTAGGGATCTTGTTAAAATGCAGACTGTGGGTCTGTAGGGTTTGAGGTGGGGTTGAGATGCTGAATTTCCAAGAAGCTCCCAGGGGTTGCCTATGTTGCTAGTTCAGGAAGCACACTCAGAGAAGCAAGGCTCGAGACAATTGTGTGTCTCTGTGTGATCCTCCTTGGATCTCCCATGATAAATGCTGCTCTTGTCACATGGCCTGTGTCTTCATTTAGGTCACCCACAAGGCCCTCCAGCCTGCCCTCTGTCTCAGGGGCTCTGAAGAGCAACTTCTTTTTTTTATTTTTAAACATAGAGAGGGGGTTTCACCATCTTGGCCAGGCTGGTCTTGAACTCCTGACCTCGTGATCCACCCATCTCGGCTTCCCAAAGTGCTGGGATTACAGGCGTGAGCCACCACTCCCGGCCAACTTCTTAGGCAGGTGAGGCTGACTCTCCTCCTGGGACTCTTCAACTTCAATTTTTTTGCATGTCATATACACCATTTTCTGAGGCATGGGAATTTTACTTTGTTTACATAGATATTACTTTAATTTTATTCTTGTAATTATTTCAAAAAATGGAAGATCTAGAGAGATACATGAACTTACCATTGCCTTCCCCTTGAGCACTGAATAGCCTTAAATAATGTTCTCCATGTTTACAGTGACTGAAATTACTTACTAAATTCTGAAACTTAGAAGAAAAGCAAATGAAAATCTTTCTAAGTATAGTATAAAATTGCTATTGGCTTTTTGGTCTAACCTTTTCGTCCAAAAAGAACGTTACAATATGAGTTGTTTAAAAACACTCTTGATAGCGCTTGCTTCTGCTTTTTGTCTGTAAATCTGGTTTTCACAAAGTGAAATATCAAACTCCGCCACACAGGGGAAGCATTGCTCCTCTTACAGTCGACTAGAAAGGCCATGTTTTGAGATTTGAGTTGAATTTCAAAACCTTGAAGTTAGAATTGAAAACAACAGAAATTATTTCACTAGTGGGAAAATTCTTCTGCTGGCTGAAATTTCACAGGTGTAATATTCTAACTTAAAAGTTAATTTGAAGAATTATGTCTTAAATCAACTCTCAAGAGAAGCAGCTCATCTCTTGTCTGTATTTGACTCTAGATCTAATAAGCCTTGAAGGTGGCCATTACGAGAATGAAGATAGTGTAGGTGAATAGGGCATTGATTGACTTAATTCCAATACAAGATGTCATGAAGACGATGGTTTTCAGCAAAAACAGTCAGAAAAAGAAGTCTGGGGGAAAAAGAAGCCTTTGAGGAAAGAAAACCTATTTGGAGGAATGATGTGTCCACAGATCTCTAGCAGAGGCTGTCGGGAAGAATCACTTCTTTCAAAATATTCATGTTGAAGAATCGTTTTGGAAACCATTTGAATATTGTCCTTGGAGCTGATATTCTAAAATACCAGCTGCTCCAGAAGGTGATAAGATTTTTATTCTTAAATTTTTTACTTGGTTAATTTGAGGTTAGCCTGCAAAGGCAGGCAGTTTTGAACAGGCTTCTCTAAACTGCAGTTTGTTTCTGTGCAAATTGGAAAAAAAAAAAAACAAAAAAAAAAACGTGCTAACCTGTGTTCTCTGGTAGAAAGTTAGGCCAAAGAGTGATGACTTGAGATTCCATAAAACACGTGTGCAGTTCCTGTCAATCCAGCTGTGACCTTGAGTCATAGGGATGGCTAATTTCTGAAGAACAAGCTCTTGTTGCATTCTATCCCCCTTTTTCTTTAAGGTGAGCAGGCTAAACACGAAAGAAGGCTTTTTAGGCCAGCCGTGGTGGCTCACGCCTGTAATCCCAGCAGTTTAGGAGGCCGAGGTGGGCGGATCACGAGGTCAAGAGATCGAGACCATCCTGGCCAACATGGTGAAACCCTGTCTCTACTAAAAAAAAAAAATACAAAAATTAGCGGGCGTGGTGGCGTGTGCCTGTAGTCCCAGCTATTTGGGAGACTGAGGCAGGATAATTGCTTGAGCCCAGAGGCGGAGGTTGCAGTCAGCCGAGATTGTGCTACTGCACTCCAGCCTGGCGCCTGGTGACAAAGTGAGACTCTGTCTCAAAAAAAAAAAAAGGCTTTTTAGAGAAGCTCCTGGGTACTGAATGGCTAAGGTGGTCCCTCTCTATGGGTTTATACAGACCCCCAAGAAAGAGTCAAGGAAATGGATGCTCCTCTAGAGTTGCCAGAAACATGACCTGATGACACACCTTGTTGCAGCCCAGTGATACTTGTCAGACTATGGAATTATGGAATATGAGATAGTATGTGTTGTTTAAGCCACAAAGTGTGTAGTGATTCGCTACAGCAGCAACAGGAATAAACACAGGGGGTTTATCTGAGAGACATACAAAAGGTGGAGGTGGGAGAAAAACCACTTAGAGGTTCTTGCAATTTTCTGCCTCAGAATTAATGAGCTCTTTCATTAGGACAGCTGCTAGTGGCAGAGGGAAGAGACATTTGGGGGCCAGTTTAAAGCTAAGGAGCCATGATTGTAAAATTCCCAGGATGGGTGCAGGTCACTGAAGCAGGGAAGGAAGAGCAAGAGCAGGCCTGAGGGAGAAGGGGAGTTGAGGTTCTGGCACATTCTGATGGAGACGCCCTGGGATGTCCAAGCAGAGCGAGCCACCGAGTAATCAGTTGTGAAAGGGGTTAAGAACTCCAAAGAGAAGTGAAGGCCCAAACAACACAGCTGGAGTTCCGGGGAGCCTTGGTGACTGGACTCAAATGAGGTCCCTCAGAGAAATGCTGAGATCAGGCAGAGGACAGCACCGTGCTTGAGGTGAATCTTAGAAGGTGACCGCAGAAACAAAGACTAAGCAAAAGGAAACAGACAAAAAGAGGGTAGAGATAAGAGGGGACTCTAAAGAGCTTGGTGTCGTGGGATCCAAGAAAGGCAGGAAAGACCGATCGTGTCACACAGGGTAGAAAGGTCAGGTAGAATAGGGCCCAGAGAGAGGGCGCGGGAGTGGCCTCTGGTGCTGACGTGGAGTCCAGGTAAGAGGGAGCCTGCCCTGCCCTCAGTGTCTGTCATCAGTGGTTGTCTGAGTTGAGTCAGTGGCCCTCAGCACTTCCTTTCCTACGAAATGAGGCACTGTCTTAGTTTCCTATTGCTACACTAACAAATTACCACAAATTGGGCGGTTGAAAACAACCCAAATGTATTCTCTCTCAGTTCCAGAGGCCAGAAGCCTGAAACGAAGGTGCGGGCAGGGCCATGTCCCTCTGGAGGCTGGCAGAGGGCATCCATTGTGGTTTGCTTGTATTGGCATCTGGAGGCTGCGCCTCCCTGGACTTGTGCATGCATCAGTCCAGTCCCTGCCTCCTGCTCTTTTCTCTGTGTCATCTTCCTCTGCCTTCTCTTATAAGGACACCTATGATTGGATTCAGGGTCCATCCTGATCACCCAGGATAAACTCCTCCTTGAAAAAGCCTTAACTTAATCACAACTTTTTACCATATAAGGTAATATTCACTCTTTTACCATTTACAGTAAATATTCACTGGTTGCAAGGATCAGAACACGGACATGTGTTTTTGGGGGGCACCATTTAACCCACTAGCATGGGTTGGCAGACACTCAGACCAAATCGTCTCCACCACCATCCCTTTCAGCATGGACATCTTATGATACACCAACAGAATGACAACATGGGAAATGAATATTTAGCATAAATCCAAAATAATTGAGAGAATAAGTGAGTTGTTATGTTCAACAGGAAGAATAGCTTACATCTGTGATGCATTTACTTTTATTTTTATTTTACTGAGACAGATGGAGTCTCATTATGTTGCTAAGCCTGGACTGACACTCCTGGGTCAAGCAGTCCTCCTGCCTCGGCCTCCTGCGTGGCTGGGTCTACAAGTGCTGTGCCATAGCATCCAGCCATGTTGAATTTGTTTTTCTAAAGACTGTCCCATGCTTTATTGTAGTTGTGCATCCCTGACCCCATGCTTCAAGGCGTACATTGACGTCCTTCAGTGAACTATATAATGCTGTTTTTTTTTAACTTACTCACTTGACTTGTCTTGCCTTTCTAAGGCTAGGTTTGCAATTGTGGCAAGTTCTTTGCAGAGTGAAATTTGGAGACCATCAATGTGATAAGTGAAAATTTTTGATTTTAGAATATTAAGATATTTCATTTAATTACTTTCAAGTACATTAAGCATAGTCTGTGAAGTTGCTATGGATAGGAAGGGAACCTCATATGAAGGAAATACTTTAATAAATGGATAATTTTTGAGTATATTCAGTGTTCAGGAAGAAAATTTACATATAAAGTGGTTTTCAAAATTGCCCTAAAATAGTTTCAAGACTTAAGCATTTTCCTTGCTTACAGTTTTAGATTGCTGTGTAAGCTGTTCATTTCTCAGACAGCACAAAGGTCCACTTCAGCCCCGTTAGCCAGAGTTATTTTAAATTCGGATTTAGAAGCATCTTAAAAACAAAAAAGATTCTCTGCCATATTTAAAAGAAAGCAACTTGAATTTTATCTGGATTTTGTGCCAAATAAGACAGGACAACCCCTTCCTCATTGTAACCACCCTTCCCGACTTTTGGCTGCCTGGGGAGAAACAGTTTTTATTTTCCTCTCATCTGTTTTAGTCCCTCCCTCCGCCTTTCTTTTTGCTCAGATTATGTATTTCTCAAGGACTAGGGAGATGAAGAAAAAATCCAAACATTTGAAGTCTCCAGTCACCTTGTGGTACACCATGGTTAATAAGTGTTTGTTTATGAGATGGCAGGAACAGCATCAACTTTCCACTAGCGTTTCTGACACTTTTCCAGTACTCTCTATTTTAGAAATTAGATATTCCTATCCATTGTGTTCCCAATATTTGGGACCTCTTCCCTGCTCTGTAGGAAATGAGAAGGTAAAACCTGAGAGTCTCTAAAGTCCAAAGAGCTAAGAAGGAGACAGAAATCCCTTAATAAAAATGGAACACTGGAAAACCAAAAGAAAGCAAAAGCCCTGCTTAATTTTGAAAGTATAAGTTGAAATTAACTAAGCGTTCCTTTAAAAAACAAAACAAAAAAACAAAAAAAACAGGCCATTTGAAAAAAAAAAAAGCAAGATCTATCTGCAAAGGATTTCTGTCAAAATAAAGGAAGGGGCGAGTGAACTGAGAAAGCGCATTGACAGGTCGACGCTTGTTACAGCCGTGATGCCTTCTGCCCCCATAAGAATATGATGCTGGATTGAGCATAAATGTACCAACAAAGAGTCTTTCCTTGATCAAACTCTAGTCAGATTCTTCTGATCTCTCTTTCTGACTAGGCCCAACCTTGGGCTCCTGTGTCCTTTCTTGAAGGGTCCAGTTCTAGCAAGAATTCTTTCAGTGTAGCCAGAATTCTCCACCTGGATCATCTGATCACCCTTGATATCTCATGGGGTTTCTCACCCTCCACCATCCCCCAGGTGATGTCTGTGTACTGTGGCCTCCCTTCAGCAAGAATCCCCTTAGGTCAGTTTAGCCAGAATCCCCCTGATGCTTCCTCTTAGTAATTTTTCATTCGCCAACCCCCATCTGTGCCTTGCAGATCTCTACTTTTCCTTATATTGAGAGTTGAGCCCAATCTCTCCCCTTATAGCAACTCTGCTGTAATAGCCCCCACTTTTACATCTTCTTTACCATCTCTAATACATTTCTTTGACAGTACCTTCCAATTCATTCTCCTCATTGTCCCACATCTATTCACAGCAATCCCCTATTTAAAGTTCCTGCCTCCTAGGTCTAGTTCATGAGGATGATCTGGGCCTGTTTTACTAGCCCATGTCTTGCATCCCTCTCCCCAGCCCTCTCACACTCCACAGCCCTGTCTCCTCTAAGTGCCTCGCAAGCCCTATCTCTCTTTTCTGGGCCCTGTCTTATGTCTCAGTCATCCCCTTACCTCCCACCCTCAATCCCCCACCTTTCTCTGCTTCTCCCTTGCCCACCTCTCAGTGGTCACAAAGACTATTTTCCTTTTTGGGAATGAGTTCCCACTGCCTTTCAGTTGGCTAGCTAACTACTAGTTGTTGCTGTCTCCTTCTTCCCCCTCTCCTCTCCTACCCTCCCCTCCCCCCTCTCCCCTCCCCCCTCTCCCCTCCCCCCTCCACCCTCCCCTTCCCCTTCCCCTCCCCTTCCCCTCCCCCTCCCCTTCCCCTTCCCTTTATTTCTCCTCATTTCTCCTCATTCCTCCTCCTCCTTCTTCCTCCTCTTCCTCTTCCTTCTTCTTCCTCCTCCTTTCTCCTCCTCTTCATTCCTCCTCTGCCACCTTCTTCCTCTCCTTCTTCCTCCTCCTCCTTCTCCTCCTCCCTCCCTCTTCCTCTTCTACATCTCCTTCTTCTTCTCTTTTTCCTTCCTCTTCCTCTTCTTCTTCCTCCCCTCCTCCTCCTCCATCTTCTCTCAGTGTAAGTGACGTTGCACCATTTCTGACACCATCTCTGAATAGCACCTCCTCCCTCAATGTTTAACAGCCCCTTCCTTGGTGCACGATAGCACCTTCTTATGTAAGATCTAACACCACCAAATATTTATTTTTCTGCCTAAAATATATTTCATTTATTTAATTTTTCTGCCAATCTCATTTTATTAATCTTCTTGGGGACACAGGCTATTTATTCCTCAATAAATATTTGTTGAGTAAGGGAATGAAGGATATTTTTGAGGCTTGGCAATGTGGTTTCGATGAGTTAGAAAGTGCATGAAACTTGTTTCTACTGAAGAAATAACTTTCTTAATGAGTGTCATCAGTATGATTTCATGGCGTCCTTTGGTGAGCTACATGCTTTTGTTTTACTCGTCTGACAGAAATAACAGGTATTAATAGTTCAGTAGATAAGATTTATTTTCTCAAAGTTGGAGAGCTGGCCTCAAACTTTTGAAAATCCATTATATAGCCTAAGTTTATTCTTCTATGTTCTTTAAAGAGTTTTGAATTTTAATTAATAATATCTTTAGATTTGGATTTTTAAAACCCTCCCTGACTCAATTTATTCTATGTTCATGGATATATATTATTTTTAGCTTTTCTATTTCTAAAGTAATGATTAGTTTTTCAAGTCCTTAAGTCTCAGGCCCTGGTGATTCTCATTAAAATATTATACACAAAAAGCGTTCTTCAAAAAAAAAAAAAAAGACCTAAATCACATTTACTCAGAAATTAGCTTCAGAGAAAAAAGAGAACACACAAGTATAATTTGCCACTTATGAATATAAGAATGGTTCTTATTGAAGACCAACAGGCATTAATACCTATTTATTCAATAAGCAAATAGTATAATTGAGAACAGAATGTCAATTGTTCAGAGTTGACTGAGAGACCTCCTTATAATGGACTTAAGCTAGATGCCATTGTTTCATGTCAATATTTATACTGCATATTTCCTGCAAGAACACATGTTAAATTTAACTTTCCATTCCCAAGTTTCTCATAGTAGTAATAAGCCATCTAAAGCAAAGCCTCACCCCATGAAAAAACTTAGGATACACCTTATGCTTTCTTTCTATACTTTGAAGCAATGGATGAAATTTCCAAATTATATTATTTTTAGTTCAGAAGGTGATAGACCTTCTGAACTAAAGGTGATAGACCTTCTGAACTAAAGGACGCTCACCTCAGAATGACAAAAGTAATTCCAGCCTCACAGGGCCATTAGGATAAGATGAGGGCATGTGGGACCATTTGACCCAGAACTGGGAACACATTTGAATTGAACATGGCGCTGTAGTTGAAATGAGTAGCTGCAGCAGATGGGAACCCCCTTCTCACCAAGAGCCAAGCTCCTCAGGGTTCCCAAGAGCCAGCTGTGTGGGATCCGTTGGAAAATGAAAGCATCACCATGGCTAAATTTTGGCAATGTGTGCTGAAAGCTCACACATAATTAATCAGGTGAGAATGAATATCAACATTATTTGCAGTTGTTTCAAAATTTCCTGAAAGCAAACAAGAACCTGGAACACACACAAAAATGAGTGAAAGCAAACAAAGAAACAATTCCATTCCCAGCAGGTGAAAAAATATAAAATTCCTAAAAATAAATTTAGCAGAAAACTTAAAGGATATTTATGAAGAAAACAACAAAACTTCACTAAACAAACATAAAAGAGAAAAACTGAATGAAAGGAAATGACACATTGCTTTCTTGAATGTGGAAACTCAATATTATAAAATGTTACTCCATATCTATTATTAATCAATGTATTTAATGTAAATTGGATTAGGTTCTAAAACAAAATTTGGTGAGAATATAGAAATAATTACTAGGTGAGTCTGAAAGGAAAGACCAAACATTTTAAAGAAAGAAAAAAATAAAGCAGTGAGTATATTTTCTTCCATTTAAAAAAGATATTATAAAATATAATAATAAGCTGTGGGACAGATCCATGACTTCAGATACATATAGGGCCAAATGGTCATAAACTTTGGAAAATAATAAACTGGATTTTCAAATTAGTGAAGTAAAAATTTAATTGATGTTGGAACAACTGGCAAACATTCGAAAAAAATGCATTGAGCTCTCCAGTTTCCAATATAAACTAACAATCTTAAAAATATCTAAAAATACAAAATAGTTAAATTAAAAATAAAAAAATGGTATATAACATTTAAAAATAAACAAATAGAAGTAAAGATATAAATATAAAAACTCTCCTACGTGAAAAGGTACATAAACAAAACTGATGCTTGAATGATAAATTAGAAAAAATGTTAACATGCAGGATAGATAAAAACACAGTATACCAAAGAAACTGGATAAAATCCTAACAAATATTTTCAAGGAAAAGAAAGAAAAAGAGTAAATAAACAATATTTTGAATGATGGAAGCACATAGTTTTAGATGCAATAGTTTTAGATGCAATTTTATTGGTAAATTTTTGCCAACACTTCAAACAGAGAATCCATTTTTGAACAAAATGTTTTAGAGCTAGAAGGGGAGGAAACACAGCCAACTTATTTGTGAGGTTCGTATAAGCTTAATACACAAATAGGAAAACAAAAGCACATGAAAAATTTGTATAAACAACTTCATTTACAGATATAGATGCAGAATCTTCAATTACATTCAATGAGTCAAATCTACCAGTGATTACATATGTATAACTTAATCTTTTAGCAATATCCACATATACAATACATTTTATATATAGATATATTATACATATATTCTTAGACTTTAGTCTCTCAGTGTAAATACATATAAACATGTATTACGCATTATCAATCTAAATTTTATAATTTACAGGTATATAAATAACTACAATTTTAGTAATATTATAAAAAGTATGTAGGGTCAAAGGAAGTAGAAGGATTCCCTTCAGGTGGGAAGAAGTAATTATGTCAGGGTAGAGACAAACAAGAATTCCTTCTTTATGAGTAATGTAATAGAGCTTAAGAAAAAAAGACCAGAATAAGTAGAGCAAATTGTTAAGATCCAATAAAGCTAGATGGTAGATTCAAATGTATTTTATATTACTCTTTACACCTTATTCTCTATTTGAAATATTTCACACAGAAAAGAATATAAAAAACTCTTTGAAATGAAAAAAGTAAAATGTTTACGTTTGTAAAATGTTCAAAGAGTATGCAAAATAATTTCTCAAAAAAAGAAATGAAGATGATGGAACAAGCATATTAAATAACAGTCTTACCTGTAAAATATGCTACCATCCATTATCAATAAGATTGAGAGCGTGCGGACATACCCCTAGAATGCCAATGTCAGTTTAATTTGATATATTGTGTAAGAGTATGGCCACACTTATTAAAAGTCTTAATGTTTTATATATCTTTTGGCCCAGCAATTCCACACATAGGAATTCATCTTAAGGAAATAAGAAGTAGAGCATATATAAAACCAAGCATGAGGCTCTATTCAGAGTACTGTTTACGAAATAGCAAACAATTAAATGGATTACTATGTAGTTGTTTAAATTATGTTGTAAAACAATATTTATGACATAGGGAGATGGTGTGACATATTCAAAAAATAGACCTGTTAAAAATATGTACAGTATGATCTAAATTCTATAACATGCGTATGCAAAAAATGAATATATGACCTTATACACGCATACACACAAAGGACAAAACAAAACAGTGACAAAATTTCTACAAAATACAAAGAGTGATTTTCTCTGGGTAGTGGGATTATTATTATTACCATGTTCTCAGTTCGGCTTGCTGTGCTATGCAAACTTTTCACAAGAAACGTATTTCGTTTGTTTGTTTATAAAATAAGAAAATTTGAGGTTAATTAAAAGAGAGATATGTCATGCCTTTAATATAAATGCCATCTCCAGATTCTTAGATGGTTGAATTCACATTGCACACTATCTGTGTTTTCTTACACTAAAGCACATTATTCGTTTTTGTAGCCTAATGTGTCCTTGCCTTGTATTAGAGGAGTAACACAGTTAGTTGCTTATCTCATTAAAGCTAGTTCAGTGATCAAGACATTTCTTGAGACAAGGCAGATGTTACTGATTAATTTACTTTACTTGATTAAATTAAACTCTGAAATGGAAATATTCATCCAGGTTGAAATTAGCTTTGCCTGAGTTTGTCATACCAAATGGTTATAAAGCTTAACATTATACCGATTTAAGTAGATTTACCTGAATTGACGATTGCTGTTATTGATTATCCTCTTCTTAAAAAGTTAAAATTGTCATTTCTTGACATAAAATATAATACTATAGTAGATGCTTTTACTGTTTATGTTTACATTCTTTCTGTTCATTTTTTTGGAGTTCAACTTAAACATTTACTGATTTGCTTCTGTAGGTACAGCACTGTGTTAGTATCAGGGAAGGGCGGAGTTGTGTAAGATCTAATTGCTACCTGCCAAGATTTTGTGCTCCACTGGAGCATTCAGATGCAGTATACTGGGGGTAACGGGGTAGCCTTCTAGACAGAAAGAGTAATTTGAACAAAGAATGCAGAAAATGTATAGTGTATGTTTTCAGGAACTATCAAACAGAGAGGCATGGCAAGAACAGAGTCTGTTGGAGTGGTAGAATAAAACTAGGCAATTAAGTTGGAGCCAAGGTGTTAAATATCAAATGGAGCAGTTTAAATTTACCGTGTATGCAGTGGACATCAGCCAAATATTTTAAGGAAATTTTCTAGAAAGAAGTGTGACTTCTGGAATAAGAAAGGGAAAGACAAGAGACCTGGAGAGTCTGGTTAAGAGGCCAGTGCACTTGTACAAGCAAGACTTATGAAGGTGTGGCGACGTGGAGGGGAAGCAGATGCACCTGAAACGGTCAGGGAAGGCCCGGCAAATCTGGGCACAGGTTGGATCCAGTACAACGTGGAAGGGGAATGCTAAGATGGCCTCTTGTATCAGGCACGAGCAACTGGAAACATGAGAATGGCATTGCTAGTATGGAGATACCAATAATAATAGCAGCAATGCTGATCGTTACACCAAGGAGAGAGGGAGAAGGTGGCGAGCTGGTTTCATACACGTTGAGAAGATGGTACTGGGGAGAGAGCTGTGTGAAACACCCAGTAAGTGTGAGCCTACACACTTGCTGCAGAAATCAAGGCTACATTTAAAGGGAAGATGGAAGAAGAGGGAACAAAAAAGGGGAAAAAAAGAAAAAAAAATAGGCCAAGAGAAGAAACTCAAAAAGAAAGTCATTCATTATCAACTCATCCAATAAATGTTTATTAAAACCTGGCAACATACCAGGCATTCTTCTAAGTGCTGGGACAGAGTCATAAATGAGGCAGCAGATCCCCTGACCTCATGGGACTCAGCCCTTTATGAGGGAAAGGCAGGTAGCACACAAGTGGAGATCACTGTGTCCAGCTGATGAGGGATCTGAAGAAAATGAAGCAGGCAAGGTTGGCCGGCCCCTAGGGTCTGAGACACAGTGCCTAGGGCCCAGGATACTACAGGATCATGAAAAGGCTTCAATTTATTCTAAAATCTGAAGAAAAGTAAAAACTTTTAGGTTGAAACAAATGGCTTAATGTATACTAATTTTCTTTATACCCATGTGGTTGTAAAAGATAATTTAAAAATATTTTTGTGGCCGGGCGTGGTGGCTCACGCCTATAATCCCAGCACTTTGGGAGGCCGAGGTGGGTGGATCACGAGGTCAAGAGATCGAGACCATCCTGGCCAACATGGTGAAACCCCGTCTCTACTAAAAATACAAAAAATTAGCTGGGCATGGTGGTGCGTGCCTGTAATCCCAGCTACTCAGGAGGCTGAGGCAGGAGAATTGCCTGAACCCAGGAGGCGGAGGTTGCGGTGAGCCGAGATCACGCCATTGCACTCCAGCCTGGGTAACAAGAGCGAAACTCCGTCCCAAAAAAAAAAAAAAAAAAAATTGTGAAGGAAGGGGTCAGAGAAAGCAGAAGTGTCCAGGGCCCACAAAAGCCTGAGGCTGCCTTCTGGAGAAGGGCAGGGATCATCTTCTGAGGAGACAATTGAATCTGAGGAGACACGGAGCTGGTGAGGAGCGTGTGGGAGATGTCAAACCAAATGAGCACCTCCAAGAGAGGTCATTTCATCTGGCACTTTGCACAGCCCTGGTGTTCTTCAACAGCAGAACCGTAAAGCATTAAGAACTAGACTGCAATGAATGGGTTTAGAGGCAACGGGAGGAAGGAACATCAGAGTCCAGAAAACCACAGTAAAGAGAAAAGGATGATGAAATAGTCAATGGAGGAGGAAGCCAGGATGAATAAGACCTTCCTCTTAGTTTTCCTTCCTTCTGTGCACCACTGCTGTTAATATTGTCAGGGGAGAAAGTTGTTAAATTTAATAAATAACTGAATCCTGTCCAAATGGCACTACAGTGTCCATTGGGGTCTACAGAGCCAAAGCTAACGCCTGCTAATGTTCAGGAAATAGGAAACTAATACAGTCTAACGAAATGAATATGCAAACTGTTCACTACTCCTGTATTTTTCCACTCCTTAGGATGGCACACTAACTAACATGACCTAATGCGACAGCTACTGTCTCATCAGTCACATTTACCTAAATGACTTTCCTCTTCTCATCTTTGCTCGGGTATTATTTAAGCAATAGTGAAGGAGATGATTTAGACATTGAGCTCCTGGCTCACTTTTACTGTAGTCAGCCTCATTAATCTTTAAGCACTTTCATTACCACAGATCTGTGACTCATCCCAACATGCACAGCCATCAGGTAAATTGAATTGGGAGTCTCTGTCTCCTACCGCTGTATCTTTTATTTGTCCCAGTCGTACAGCTCAAAAAGTGTTGCTTAGACCAATTGTTCTGTGAACTGAAATGGTGATTTCTTTGGCCAGGGTGGACTCAGGGGCTCCTTATCCTATGAAGGTTTCTTAGCTGCCACTCAACCTCTCACTCCAGCTGCAGCAACTTGTCTCTTATTTTATACGATGCCAACTTAAACATACCGTCATCGTAATAGTGAAGAGTGTGAACTGTGGAGTGAGACCGGCCTAGGTTACCTTGCTTCCTTCTGTCTCAGTTTCCTCATTTGTAAGATGAATATTAACCTAGTACCAATCATCTAGGATCAAATGAGTTAAATGCAAAGTTCTTAGAATTTAAGTGGTCAATAAATGTAAGCATTTGGTTGTTTTAAAATCTATCATCTATCTATCTATCTATCTATCTATCTATCTATCTATCTATCTATCTATTTTGAGACCAGGTTATGAGAGTGACTAATTTTTGTATTTTTGGTAGAGACAGGGTCTCATTATGTTGCCAAAGCTGGTCGCAAATTCCTGGCTCAAGCAATCCACCCATCTCAGCCTCCCAAATTGTTGGGATTACAGGTGTGAGCCACCACACCTGGTCAGCAGTTGGTTTTGATAAATCTATCTTATTTCCTTCCTGGACTGTAAGCCACCGACTTCTTGTGCTTGTTTGTTTGATTATATGCAGCCCAAGGCATGACTTATAGAAAATAAACGCATGTAACAAAGGAGTGATTCCCAAAGGGACTCCTCCTCCTCCCTCATCCACTCCTCTGTATCTATCAAGCATTAAATCCTG
The DNA here is from genome assembly GCF_030222135.1 of Aotus nancymaae. Taxonomy (NCBI): domain Eukaryota; kingdom Metazoa; phylum Chordata; class Mammalia; order Primates; family Aotidae; genus Aotus; species Aotus nancymaae. The sequence goes on along the minus strand of NW_026988450.1, from coordinate 8,695,405 downwards.
TGCATTTGATCTCCTAGATATTGTTCCACTGTCTCTTCTCTTTATCAGAACAGCACCACTTCTTGCTTAGATGACTGTAATGACCTCTGGACTCATCTTCATCTTTAAGCACTTGTTCTCCAATCTGTTTTCTGCATGTAACCAGAGTGAGGTTTTAGAAATTGAAATCAGAACATTCAGAGGCTTTCATTACCCTTAGGGTCAAGACTGGAACCTACCCATATGCCCCTACTCCTGTCACACTTGTCCTGAGCCCCCTTGTCCTCACGCTGCACTCTCATGATGGCACTGACTTCCCTCCCTGTGCCCTTGCCCACCTGTGAGTGTGGAGAAGGCAGCTTTTCTCTTCCTTATCTGTCTCATTTACATCCACGTGCTGCGAACTGAATATATATTATGCCTTGCACACAATAGGCACGACATGAACATGAGTTGAATAAAAATGATTGAAAAGAGGTATTTGGCATTTAGAAATAGCTAGGTTTTAAAACTGTAAGTTTGGATCTTGAGCACTTTTGATAAAGGAAGAAAGATGAAGTAGATGTGGTAACACCTACTCCATGACAATCAAAGGAGTAACATTTAATGAAGCTGCTAATCCTGGAGCCTGACACACCGTAGGTAGAGAGAGAATTCCTTCTCCTTTGTGCCCCTTCCCTCTGGTCGCCGCTTCACTGCACTTTTTTGTCTATGAGGATTGAGGCAATGCACAGCCATCAAGCCAACACTGTTTTCATCACTTTTCTTGGTCAGGGATATCTAGAGCTGCCTACTCTGCTTCTGCTTGTGGTCCTGCAGCCCCAGAGCAGGCGAAGTGTGAGTGAAGAGTATTTCGAAAACATTCATCTATTCCCCATTCCCCCAACCCCTCTCTAACCATTTTCCACTTGCCCTTTCCTCCTAACCATGCAATTAGACCATTTCAGTTTATTACCTTAGGAGATAAACGTGATAGCAGAGAGCAGAGGAAAAGAAGTGTTTCTCTGGATTTTGAGTTTCAAAAACCCAAGACCTTAGGGTAATGGAGAGGATACAAAAATTGATGGGAGAGCTTTATAGATAAAAGCAAATGTCTATCCACTTCATTAGAGCTCCCCACCTCAAGAGCCTTAAGATAAAAAACATATTCCCCAGGCTAGTGGGACAAACTGACGGGGTTTAAAGACAAGCAAGACATGGTGGTTTCCCAAGGCAGAACGTCTCCAGACTAAGCCTGACAGTAACACTCAACCCAACATATTTTTGCTATGTGAGAGCAGAGGGGTTTTGTAACTATGTCTCAGGTATCGTTTGGGGAAATAAGATCTCAGAGAAGAAATGCTGGCATCACATTTCCAGGAAGCCTCAGAGTTTTCTGAAGAGTGTGCAAGCAGCAGAATAAACCCCACGTGGCCAACAATAGCAAAAGGTGGCCACAGAGACTCCCATACCTGACGGATTCCAGGGGACATCTGTGCTGACACTTGTATGGACTGATGATAGAGGACCAGGTAGGCAATAGACATGGCATCAGGCGCTGGTATGCCCAACGCACAGGGAAGAAGAGATAGACCATAATGCTGTCCAATTCAATATTGGCACTATTGATGTCCTAGAAACTTAGACACAACCCCAAGTGGTGAGGTGAGATCAGGATTCTGTACAATTATGTTTTTGTCATGTTAGTAGATTAGAAAGAAGGTAAAAATAATTATTAGGGTGAATTATATCAAAAGAAAAAATTATCCTTCTAGCATGCTTGAATAGTGGTCTGACACCATTCTTGGTACTAAAAGCCCTGCAATGGTGGTTCAGGCAACTTCAGAATAGTAAACAGTGAATTATTCTTGCTTACCTTCTTGCTGGGGTGCAGGGGAGAATGGAGTGAGCTGCCTTCTGGTAATTTATTCCATCTCTTTGTCTCTGATGACAAGGATAAAGTGTGTAGCCATACAGTATGCTCCTAAAGCCACCATAGAGCCACTGTTGCAGCCATGGCTCTTCCAAAAAATAGTATTTTGAGTCACCATAGCTTTTGTCACAGTAGCAATATGCCCTTTCAGAGTTAAGATCTGCCATTCATTCTAATTAAGCTAAGAGACTCGTGACGTCTGAATGTATTCTAAAATAATGGCAGGTGTCTGTTTGACCTGCCAGCCTAGTGGTAGTGGACAGTAGAAGAAGAAGAAATACATAAACTCTGGAACCAGTCAGACCTAATCCCAATACGTTCTTATACTTACTAGCTACATTGGCTGGAGTATGCCATTTTACCTTTATCAGTCTCAATATTCGAATATATGTAGTTAACTTAATATCTGTATGGAAAGGTTGATATAAGGATTAAAAATAAGAGTATGAATTACTTAATGTTGTTCTAGGCTAGTTGATGCGTCTCAATAATAATGACCTATTAATAGTTGATCAGGAGCTTTAAAAATTAAAATATGAAGCTAGGGAGAAAATATCCAACAAAATTCTACATCATGTACCATGAGGAACAAAACAGAGAACTTGTGAAAGAAATATTAGCTCACTTTCAGGAGAGATGAAGAGATTTGAAATTCACTTAAGACCTCAAGTGTCCGTATATCTACGACAGTGCATTGGTGAGAGTCAATTAAACTTGTAATTTTAAAATAAGTATCAGTTCAGTTTAATGGATTCACATTAAGTATGTTTCAGGACTGTTCTTGACTCTGAAAATACAACAATGAATATTACGTGGCTGCTGACCTAAAGTAGTTCACAGTCCAGAAGGTAAATATCTCCAGTTGGTGGTATGAAATTTATGACTGAAGACAGACATCAAAAGGTAGATTTCTTTCAAAGGAAACAGTTCGAATAGAATATAGTAACCCTTGTTTTTCAAAACATATATACAATTTATACAAAGCCATGATCTTAAGTCTAGATAGCACTCAGGTGCTGAAGAAAGGGAGCAGAAACCAGTGATCATATTGTGATTATGTAAAACAGACTTTCCGGCCAAGTAGAAGTTATAGAGGAAGGATCTTATTCCAGAATATGAAGTGGTCCAGGGCCAAGAAGTAACAGTGAGGAAGGTTTTCAACTCTTAGGACATTCTGTAGAAAGTAGAGCTCTGGCACTCTTTATTGAAAATTTCGTGTTTCAGCGTGAAAGGGAAGCAACAGGGAATATTGCCATTCTGTTTTTAATTCTAACCAACAAGAAAGAGCTCACTGTTGGAGTAAAGCTTACACTAAACTTGTGACAAATCAAGTCACATTGGAATCCAAACAGCGAAGAAAGGAAACAGTAGGCATAGTCAGATGTTCACGCTAGACTCTAGGAAAACAGATTGTTCAAGAGTTCATAAAAAGGCTGGCATGATTTCATCGCTAGAGACTCTGGAAGGAAACACAAGAGCAAAGAGAGGTAGGAAAATATTATTGGAAAAAACCTAGAAATTAAAGTATGAATATTAAACGGTTGAAAGTGAGAAGGACAGAAACAGTGACAGAGAGGCAGAGGGACACAGTCTAGGGTGGACAGAGGAGGGATACAACAGAGAGACACACAGACACACACACAGATGGAGAGAGAGCAAAGACATTGTCAGAGAGACTTGCACAGACAGAGTCGGCTTGAGGGAGAGGGATGTGCCAGAGGACCAGGCAATGAGTTCAGGCCAGCACAAGGCTCGAGGAGGGTGGTTCCAGCTTCCTGTGCTGTGGACTTCTCCCTTAGGCAGAAAGCCGGGAGCCTAGAGCAGATGATAACTGTAGCCTCCCAGGCTGACATTATGCCCAGGGGTCTGTTTCCCTCAGGAAGACTTCGCTGCCCTGGAAAGCATTATGTAGTGACCACAACCCCTAAGTGCTAACAGCTGGGGTCTCCCCAACAGCACAAACAATAGCCCATCCCAGATGCATTCCAGGCACAGATTCAACAGGCCATATTATCTGAGAAAAATGGAAAGTTCTAAAGATGGACCTCTACAATCACAGATGATTCCAACTGAAAAGAAAAGACACAGGCAACCAAGGAAATTCACATTTAGCTGCACAGAAAGCTCTCAGATGACATTCTATTTAAAATATATGTACAAAAGAAAGAAGAAAAATCATATAACCAAAAGAGAAGAGAAAAATAAATAAAAATGTGATACAAACTATACTTAAAAGATAGACTGAAGAAGGGAATCCAGAATGAGTTGAAACTTGTGAAAAATGCCAAGGACAAGGTGTCAGAAATGTAACATTGGTTATATTGATTTAGATAACCCAACAAAATTCTAGAACAGTCATTCATTCACGTATTCAGTTGGTTGGTAAATTTATTCGGTATCCTATGATAGGCAAGGTAGGATTGAGGTATTTAAAGAATGACATTGTTTCAGTTCTATGAGCTTGAATTCTAATTCAGAGACTGTCAAGAGACGCCTACCCAAATTAGTACAACGCACAGCAGTGGGAGGTATTGAGAATGTGTAGATGCAGTAAAGACCTCTGAAGCACAGAGTCAATAACATAGGGCAATGCATGATCAGGAAAGATTGTCAGCTGGACTTCAACATCTGTAGAGTTATAATAGGAGGACAAGAGGGACTCAGAGGAAATTATTAAACCGATTTTGTGGTTGTATTCATTAAGTATAGGCTAGGGCCGGACTTGGTGGCTCAAGCCTGTAATTCCAGCACTTTGGGAGACCAAGGCAGGAGGATCACTTGAGCCCAGGAGTTGAAAACCAACCTGGGCAACATGGCAAGACCCCTTCTCTACAAAAAATACAAAAAATTAGCTGGGCATGGTCAGGTGCTCTCAGCTACTTAGGAGGCTGAGATGGGAGAAGGTCAAGGCTGCACTGAGCCATGATTGCACCACTGCACTCCAGCCTGGGCTAAAAACAAAAGAAAAAAGAAAAGGTAATCTAGGCTTCAGTAACCATCAAACTCAAACATGTCAAGGGCTCATGACTATTCTGGAAAGAACATGATCACTAGGAGACAGCATTCATGCCAAATCAACTATAGATATGCAACACGATGTAGACAAATCATTTTTTAAGACTGAAAGGTAGTTATGAATACTATCTAATACATACCGAACACTTAGTAGGTCCTAAGTTGTTACCAGTGGTATGACTATCTTTTACATGAGAAACCTGAGGCTTGGATCAGTAAGCACCACCCAGTGTCCTGTAGCTGGGATCTGAACCTTATGTGTTTGACTCCAGAGTTTAAACTCTGTCTTGTTATGCATTATGTCACCTGTATGGGTAAGGTGGATGATAATAAAGTCAGGTTGGAATGTTAGTAATTGAACAGCCTTTTGATGTGATCTGAAAGGGAATATCAAGTGGCATTTTGTTGGCCTTACCTCATTGAGTAGACAAGTTAGCAACTTCAATAAAAACATAGGTAACATAATATGAAATTTTCAATTTACATAAAGCTTGGATAGATGCTTAATGTAGCCATATATTATGTAATTTTTATAGTAGTATTGTGTAGTCAGAGTTATTATCTTTTTTTTAACAGATAAAAGAACTGAGACTTAGAGACTGTGAGGAATATGACAACAGTCACTCAACTACTAAACAGAGGAAGCTAAATTAGATCTAAATCCTGACTCCAGTGATTGCTGCTCTACATACTGGAGAGATCATGTCTGGAGTACTGTATTCAGTTCTGGCCTGTATATTTTAAGATAGTCATTACTAAATGATTGTGCATAAATAGAGAACAAGAAGATTTTATAAAATCATAAATTTAGAATTCTATCACTGCCCCTCAAGTGCCCTGCTTGACACTCTGCCCTGAAGTGGCAGTGCAGTTTAGCCGTGGCTCTGATTATTCTATAATGTTTTGAAGCAAGTACACAGTCAGTATATATAACTTGACTTTTTTTTTTTTTTGAGATGGAGTTTCACTGTTGTCACCCAGGCTGGAGAGTAATGGCGTGATCTCAGCTCACTGCAACCTCTGTCTCCCAGGTTCAAGCAATTCTCCTGCCTCAGCTTCCCAGGTAGCTGGGATTACAGGTGTCTGCCACTGTGCCTGGCTAATTTTTGTATTTTTAGTAGAGACAGGGATTCACCATGCTTGCCAGGCTGGTCTCAAACTCCTGACCTCAGGTGACTTGGCCCGCCTTGGCCTCCCAAAGTGCTGGGACCATAGGCATAAGCCACCTCGCTCAGCATAACTTGACTTTCTTTAGTTACTCTGCGTTCCACACTTGGTCATGCCATCCACAGTGGCACAGATATAGAAGCAGAGCTCTGAAATGGAGTGACAGGCCAGGTCTAGTAATGCTTTCTCTGTACATTTCTCCATTACATTCAGAGCCAAACCTTTGGTTGTCATGAATAATGGGGAACTTCTTACCTCCTTTGGAAAGAAAGGGAGAGTTCTGAGGGAGATCGAGAGATACAATGAACCCACAATGACAGCATGAACTATTCACGTATTGTCTCCCCAGATTTCCATCCACGGAATTGCTTACTGAATCCTGAAATATCTATTTGTAGTTCCTACAATAATGACAAACTTCCAAATGGGCTGTTTTCTACTTGCTGCTTTGCCTCTAACATTAGTATTTCTTCATATTTTATCTAAATCTAGCTGTGTAAGTCCATTTTGATGATAGATGGCTTAAAGCAAATGTTAACAATATTTGCTACAGTTTCAGTATAAAATAGCATCCACCATTCCAATTATAATTTCTGTGATTATATCCCAATTGATAAAATATTTGCCACAATTGTAATTACAGGAAATATGGTGGAAGAAAAATGCTACGGGTATGCCAACAGATTTAAGATAAAACATACCATTTAGCAATGTTCCTATTGTACCTAAACTATAATGATGATGGTAATGATGGTCAGGGCTTTTGGCATGGCAGTCTGAAGGGCAAGTTTCTCTCCACTGAACCTCAGTCCAGCCATAGAGCCTAGCACGCAGCCTGGCACATAGTATATGTGTACTATGTAATGAATTTGTTGAATGAACATGATGCCTCTTCTGGAGGTCCAGGTAAGGTCTGAGAATAAAGATCAGCAAGTTTCAAGACTGAAGAGAACAGAACAAGCCCAAGGGTGGATTTTAAGTCAGGCAGGGTGGAAGCAGATGAAACTCTTTGTTACTGAGACGGAGGGTGGCAGTAATCATGGGTGACATTAATTATAGGGATAAATTTATGTATCCTTTGAGTGATAATAATAGGTAACATTAACTGAAGGATTAATAGGTATCAGGTGTTATATTTCATTATTTATATGTATAATTCTACTTTCGATTGCTAGCTAGGTATTAAACCAAGTTTGTTGGTGTAAAGATTAGAGCTCAGAGAAACAAGTGTGCTTACATAAAACCACTGGCTCTTAAGAGATATTTGAATCCAAATCTAATTCTTGTCCACCGATGCTCTGATATGATACCTTTCAAAGAACTTTTTTAAAAATTTACTAATCAAAAGTCTAACTGACTAATATGGGCTAGTTCTGAGCCCATTTTGCTATCTTTGTCTGACTCTATTTTAAGTTTGTGTCCACTTTGGCTTTGATTTAATCACTCACAGTCTCTGGGATCTGCGGAATATAGCTTTGAATCTTGCGCCTTCATTACTTAGGTTTTCATATTCATAGCCTGTTTAAACAAGGCTCTGAGCACAAGAGATTATGCTCTTTCTATTTACTTAGGACATACTGGAAATCATAAGAACCTCTTGGCTGTTATTTAAAGATATAAATATCCTAAGGGGTCTAATTAAATTCAAACAAACCAGAGATGACCACATTGGAGCTGAGACTAAAACAAAATACCACTTAAGAAGAGTTAATTTATCACACAAAGGGGACATTTTTGTAAGTAGGTGGTTTTTGTTCTAACAGTAAGTTCTATACTCTAGATATTTCCCACCTGCTATGTCAAAAAGTACTAAAGAAGTGTTTTAAATAAAAGGAAAAGAGCTTTATGTTAAAATAAGCAAATCTGTAATAATTTATAAGTTATGACAATGTAAAGCATAAATCCTGACTTTAGAAAGTAACCGAAGATAAAAACAACAAATTACTGATGCAACATATTCTAGTACAAGACCATTTCTAGTAACTACATGAAGCTTCAAACTTGTATGTAGAAGCCAGTAAAGAAACTCTTTAAAAATCTGATGATAATGACTCATATTTGTACAGCAAATGACTATTTAAAAAGTGACACTTTATCATTTAGATTCTGAAATGCTGAGGCAAAGAATGACTTAGAGTTGGAATAACTACTTATGTGAAAGAACTTGGGAAGTTTAAAATTTGAATTTTTCAAATAGTCCTGTTTCTCATTTCTGAATTTACTTACAGTGTTCCCTAACAAGTGCAATCCCTTTCTCTTTATTTCTTTACCCCCAATTCTCCACCTACCTGCAGTTGCATCTGGAGTCTTTCACAGAGCCCAGAGGCACTAGCAGTGGGTTGGAAAGCACATAGAGAGTCCTTCATCTCCCAAGAGCACAAGATAGTTTTGGAATTAGTGATGCCAGTGACAGGAGACAGGCAAATTCCTAGGCAGAGAGGAATAGGTCCCTAGTGAAACCCAACCTTCAAACCAAACACAGTTTAAAGCCTGAAAACCAGGCTGCTGGTTCCAGATGGTGTCCACAAACACAGTGATAGCTTTTATCTTGATCTTACCCTCTCTCAGTAATGATGCCTTTTAACCAATCAAATGATGCTTTTTCCAAAGACCACCCATGGACCAATCAGCACATACTCCCCCATTGAGAGCCCATAAAATCCCCAGATTCAGTCTCAAGAAAGGCTACTCAATTTCAGGCCCCCTATTACACAGAGGGCTACCCGCTTTGGGTCCCCTCTTGTGTTGAGAGCTTTTCTGTCACTCAATAAATATTTTCTCTGCCTTGCTCTCTCTCCCATGTCTGCCTACCTTATTCCTCTTGGTCACAGGACAAGAATCCAGAACTCACTGAGCTGCAGGTGGTGGGTTTGAAGAGAGTTGTAACATGCCCCTGTTTACTGAGCTGCTGGTGTCGGGTGTGAAGAAAGCTATAACACACACCTGTTTGCCGAGCTGTGGATGGTGGGAAGGAGAGAGCTGTAACATGCCCTCCTTTACCTATCTGCAGGCACAAAGAAGTAAAGTCATTGGGCACCATTCCCTCCTGGCTAGCTCACCAAACTATGAAAGCTGCAACATTTCTTGGGAACTCAGACCTCAGGACTCCCTGGGTAAGAGCTGTAAAACCCCTTGGAGCTCTGCAATTGCTGGCACATCTGAGTTTTTGGGTGCCACTACAGTCCCCTCATCTAGACACTGGCACCCAATGTGGAAACCACTCGCAGCATGCCCATTGCAGCTGTGGACTGAGTGCAAAGTCCCTCTTCTGGTGTGGGATTCAGGCTGAGCACGAGCTGAGCACAGCCTGCTGGGTGGAGTGGGTGGAGTGTGCCTGGTGGGCTGGAGAGATGCCCCAGGCAGAGGTTATGGCAGCCACGGAGATTTCTGGCTGATGAAGTGGTACCAAAAGGAAACCTGTAACAGTGAGTTCAACTTTGCCCAAAGTGTAGTCCTTCACATTATAGGGTGAGAAACTTGATACTGTCAATGTTCCAGCAATGAACTGACTTAGAGGTGCCAATTCATGCCAAAACAAAATCACCAGAATGTAAGGTATTAATTTCTAGTGAGAAATAGTGCTATCAAGTGAACTGGATGCTGGCCCTGACCTCACTGGTATATGAGAAGGCTGACTACAAGCAGTCTTCTTGGTGGGCACAGGGAAGTGTTGGTTGCCTGGCTCAAAGTTCGAGTAGTTTCAGGTTCTGAGGCATGCTCTGCCCAGGGAGAGAATGAATTCAGGATGCTTCTGATGGCCCCAGAGGTCATCTCCCATATTCTGTGCTTGAATGGAATCTTTGGGCTACCATTTCTATCCAGCCAGTTTCTTTCCATTTATAGTCCTTCTGCAAGAAGGATACAACTACAGTTAATTAATTTCCTCAATAATAATTGCATCCTTGTCTCTCTGAAGTTAAATCCAGAATACACTGAAGTTTGAGACGCAAACGTGTAGGAAGTGTGTTTAGAGACACAAGTGCTTAAGGCTTCTCATAGGTGCAGACAGTGAAAGCATAACTAAACAGGAGCCTGCACTAGCTCACAACATCGCTTTCTTCTATGGAATATTTAAACATCAATGTTATATTTACCTATATCTGTAAATTATGTGTCAGATGGAGAAATGAGTGAAAATGCAGGTTATCAAGGAATAAGTTGGGAGACTTCCTTGTAGACATTTTCTGATGTTGTAACCTGGACACTTTGTGACTTGCCTTGTTCCAATGTGAAATCTGACCTGCACGTTCAGCTGGTATCAACAACCAGAAAACATGCCTCAATGTGTTTTTAATCTTTTGTGCCCAAGAATTTGGAACACTTTCCACAAAACAGAAACTTTTCAATGTCACACTTTTTCATTTTTGCAATTGTCTTTATACTTATCTACTCGAATTATCTTTTCTATATACTGTTGTGACTGAAATCATGACTTGATTCCATTAAGTCACCAAAAATCAAATAGAAGATTCTATCAAAACATAGCTGGCAGGTAAAATTGCATTCTGTGGAAGGATAGAAGCTATTCTGTTTTAATAATTTTAATTTGTTTCTGCCACAAAGATTCATTTGCAATAATCTCCTTTAACATTTAAAAGCTATTTTAAATGATTCCATTTAATATTTCTTTTCTGACTGCTTCTGTTATCTGCTGTCACATAGATTGTGTAGTCTAGGAAACCTGAAGCCAGCTCTGATGGTATAAAGTGTCTGAGTTACCTTTGTTATTCGTTTCTGACTTATTTTATGAAAACTGGTAAGTCACTTAACCACTTTCTGCCTACACATCTGAAAAATACGTTAGATAACTACTGTCAACAAACAATGCATGCTTTTCATCTGTGGTGCATCAATTTCATCACTGCCACAGTTCCGCGGGGGAGGCAAAAATCAAAAGACAGAGAACAGCTCTGCAGCTAATGGTATTCTTCATGTAAATATACCTTCTACAAGTCATGTCTTCAGAACAATGCTACAAATGCCAAAGGTTTTTGACGTGCTGTTACAAATCAGGATCAACTTTATTGTTTATTTTATTGTTTTTCAGGCAAGTGTTAGTGATGCTTCTTGCCTTCGTGGTTTTATATTAGCCCCTGCAACCGAGCTTCCAATGCAGCAATGCAGAATTCCAAGACTGCCTGTCTTCACGAAGCAGTGCTGCATCTCACACCCGAACCCCAGATTGTGAACTGACAGAAGCGGAGCTATGCCCCACAGTTAGGAATACAAATGAGTTCAAATCTCAGCTCTGCCTCCTATTAATTAATCCTTTGACCTTGAGAAAATTCAAGTTGAGTCTCTTTGAGCCTCAGTTTCTTATCCACCAAATCAGGGTAATTAACAGCACTGACCTCATGGAGTTAATGTTAAATAAAAATTAAATAAGATAACATATAAACCTAGTATGGTGTTTAGCACATAGCAAACATGAAATAACTGATAAGTATAATAGTAGCTATAAGTTTCAGAATAGAAAGATCAAAGCCTTTTGGCATTTATTTCTACCAGTGCCTTAAACCACAGCCCTGTTGGAAGCTATTGGTCCTTGGCTATGGATGGAAACTGACCATGCTCTGGATCCTGTAAAGTCTCTGGAGAGTGAAAGCAAGCAGCTATCTCTGCATCCCTTGCAAAAGGCTTCCTCAACTTCCCCACCATTACTCCCTCCTATTTTCCACAACATCAAGATTTTTAGTTTGAAAATGTTTAAAATTATACTGTCTTCAATGCCTTTATTATCCGGCTCCACCTATCGTGCCGGATTTTCTTGTCTTGGTGGGAGTCTAGTTCAATAGCATAAAACTAACTTTCATTTATAAGGTTAAGTCATCATTTATGATGATACATTTACATAGAAAAAATACCAGGAAAAAAAAAAGTTTTTACTGACCTTCCAAAAGCTGGAGATAGCTGCTTAAATAACTAGTTCACAATGTCCTTTCTCTTTCAGCTAAAAATTAAGTGGGTGTAGATTTTTCTTGGCACATAGTAATATCCTAGGATAAAATGGGGTGAGGAAATCATTTTCACAATGTATTTATAAAGTAAAGCAGAGAATGTCTTCTCTTGTTTTTCTCTGAAATGCCTCTATATCATAGCCTAGGTTGAGATGAGGACTGAAAGGAGAAAGAATGGCTGTGATTGAAACAAGACTTTTTAGAGGGGATTAATATCAAGGCACTGTGGTCTACTAGAGAGAAAATCAGACTTGGAGCTGGAGAACCTAATGTTCTTTTCAGATAAAACCTTGCATCTTTCTCAGTGTTAATTAGAAAATATTTTTGTTTCTGTGACATGTTTTCCCCATGTAAAAAAGTCTGCATTTCCTCCATGGAAAAACCACCTCTTTATTCCATTAAACTACTACCCGTGGAAATAAATGAGTACCAACACAATGAGAACAAACAGGCTAATTATTCAGAGCCTGTTACAGCAAGAAAGTCAGCCACCATTGCTGCATTTTGGCAGAGACTCAAAGTCAGGCAGAGAAGGAAGAACACTTTGTAGTGGAAAAAAAGGGAAAGCTTCAGGTGTGCCTTGAGCAGAGGCTATTGGCATGTGGAAGCTGGACATAGTTAACTAAAAGCAGGACATGTTATGTGATAGTTAGGTGGGCACATCTGGCTTTCTTTGGTTCATCCTAAGTTGGAAGTGGAAACAAAATTAGGGAAGCTGTCAGTTATTAATCATGTCCTCATCATTTCGGGCTGATTGTTAAAGGGGTTACCATTTGGCTTCCTGGATTGTTACTAACGGTCTGACCTGTGCTTAGCAGGTGGCTTCCTGGCCTGGTTACTATGGATAAGGGGTTGGTTTCCTGAGCTGGTCGCTGTAGACTGTGGGTTAGAGATCTGTTTTTATATATAGTCTGGATGTTCTCTGTATCTTCACTTTCATACCTGTAGGGTGATGTTGCATCTTTAGGGAATCAGCTAGGGAAAAGTGGGCTTGTGTTGTCTGTGTTCTGAAATTACATACAGTTTCCTGGACGATAGATGCATGTTAAGCATTATTTCAGCGTATGATGTGGGGACAAAGAAGCTGGAGGTTAGTAAGATCTAAGGCCCAAGGAAAACATCAGATTTATACAGACAGATTATAATCATGGACCAAGCTGGCAAGAAAAAAAATTGAAAATGTGTTTCTGCAGCAGAAAGAGACTCATGGGGATATAATTGGTATTTTCAGATACTGAAAAGACTACCATAAAGAAGAGACTGCCAGTGTACCCGACTAGATCAGTCAGCAGACATAACAGGGAGGTAAATTTAGTGTAAATATAGGGAAGGTCTTTCTAAATATTCGATTTCTCTGACAATACCATGAATGACATCCTAAAAAAAGAAGTTTCTCCTACTTGACAGACTCAGTAAAGATGATCATCTATAAAAACTGTTGTGGGGGTAGTTTATGCAGAGGACAAAGGGTGGCCTCTCACTCTGGGATGATATGACTCTAAAAGTTAAGGCGAGTCCTGACATTCACAATAAGCAATGACTAACGCGTTGAGGGAAGAGTGGCAATTAGATGGCGATGTAGAATAAGTGACTGATAATTTACCAAATGATAAATGGCAAGACGGAAAGTTGGGAAAATCTAATACGAAAACTAGGGAAAAGGACAAGGTAGGAAAAAGACAAAGAAAAGGAGAGGAAGTAAAGAGAGAGGAAGAATGAATATAAATCAATTGTGTGAAAAAGAGAAAAGGCACAACTGAAATTACGCATATTAAAGTCAACGGCTACAAGCAGCTACCCACCAGCTCTGTCCCCCTGGGAGTCCTGGGTGCTTGGTCACCTCTCACACAAAAGGGACAGTAGAAATTCAAGTAGATAATTATACATCCCTGATTCATGTGCCTTGACCTTCCCGTGGGTTGTATTTATATAGAATTTGGGGGGAGATGCAATTCAAGAACTCTAGAGACAAACATCATGGGTTTTTACGAACTTTAGAATTGATTTCTGGATTGAATTACTGACATTCTGCAAACCAAATGTCTTCAGGAATTTTGTTTATTTTGATCTTACATTCCTTAATTACTTATTCTCCATGATTAGTTGGAAAAGGAAATGCATATCTTAAGCATCCTATTTCAGGATGCAGTCTGAACAGGGTAGCATAGTCGTGCCTCAGCAGATAAAAGGAGGGAGAGGTCCTAATCTTTATTATGTATTGGACCAGGCATCATGCCAAACATATTACAAATATTACTTCGCTTCATCTTCTCAAACCCTGTAGGCGATTATTATTATCTCAATTGTTTAAGTGAAGAAAATGAGGCACGGTTTGGCCTAGTAACTTACAAAGGTGGGTTAGTTAGTAATGAGCAGAACCAGGATCTTTTTTATTTTATTTTTAAAATTTTTATTTTAAGTTCTGGGACACATGAGCAGGATGTGCAGGTTTGTCTCATAGGTAAACATGTGCCATGGTGGTTTGCTGCACCTATCAACCCATCACCTAGGTATTAAATCCCGCATGCATTAGCTGTTTATCCTGATGCTCTCCCTCCCGTCATCCTCCTGACAGGCCCCAGAGTGTGTTGTTCCCCTTCCTGTGTCAAGGTGCTCTCATGGTTCAGCTCCCGCTTAGAAAGGAGAACATGTGGTGTCTGGTTTTCTGTTCCTGTGTTAGTTTGCTGAGGATAATGGCTTCCAGCTCCATCCACGTCCCTGCAAAGAACATGCTCTCATTCCTTTTTAATGGCTGCATAGTATTCCATAGTGTTTATGTACCACATTTTCTTTGTCCAGTCTATTATTGATGGACATTTGGGTTAATTCCATATTTTTTCTATTGTGAATAGTGCTGCAATGAACATACACATGCATGTATCTTTATAATAGAATGATTTATTCCTTTGGGTATATACCCAGTAATAGGATTGCTGGGTCAAATAGTATTTCTGGTTCTAGGTCTTTGAGGAATCACCACACTGTCTTCCACAATGGTTCAACTAATTTATATTCCCAACAGTGTAAAAGCATTCCTATTTCTCTACAGTCTAACCAGCATCTGTTGTTTCTTGACTTTTTAATAATTGACATTCTGACTGGCAGGAGATGGTACAGCATCGTGGTTTAGATTTGCATTTCTCTAACCATCAGTGATGTTGAGCTTTTTTTGTGTGTTGGTTGACTACACAAATGTCTTCTTTTGAGAAGTGTCTGCTTATGCCCTTTGCCCATTTTTTAATGGGGTTGTTTTTTTCTTATAAATATGTTTAAGTTCCTTATAGATTCTGGAATAGACCTTTGTTAGATGAATAGATTGCAAAAGTGTTCTCCTGTTTTGTAGGTTATCTGTTCACTCTGATGGTAGCTTCTTTTGCTGTGCAGAAGCTCTTTAATTAGATCTCATTTGTCAATTTTTGCTTTTGCAGAACCAGGGTTTAAAATCAGGATTATGTGACAATAAATCCAAAGTATAGACTGCCTCCAGCAAACAACCAACCACAAAATAATAAATAGAATATTTGTATACGTCTTAACTAATATTTAGAAACAAAAAAATATGATGATTATTTTTCAATTAAAATTTGGTAGTATATTCTAATATTGATAACAACTAGTAAACCTTCATATGGTAATTTTATGGAATATTAAAAATGTGCAGAAGGTTTGTTGAGAATTTAACATAACTAAATACCCCATTAAGTTATTAATTATGCTTGTTTTCTAATTCACAGCTTAATCTTGAAGGTTGGGTATTCCAGGTTTGGTATTTTATCTGACCAGTATGAGTATTTTTGTGAATAACACCATGTTAAGTCCTTGAGATGGGCCACGTGGCAGTTCCATAAAAACCACAATGATTTTGTGTGGCCATACCTGGATCATGCACTCATGTCTGAAGATTTAGATGGGAGCCCAAGGTGGGCAAATATATCCCATCCAAAATAGAAGAGGTTCTGTTATCAGAAAAAGGACGAATAGATGCTGGCCGGTGAAAATATCAGATATTTATTATCACTTTATAACCAGCACACAGTACAAGTCCAGTACATTAGAGGTGCTATTGCGATTGTTTTTGTTGTTAATGTTATAATACTATTAATTGAATCTGAGATGTTTAAAATATGTTGTGTGTCCACTTCTGCCTCATTTCTCCTGGCTTCCCCAAGATTTGTCTGTAGTTGGCTTTAAAAGCCCAGGTTTCAACTCAGTCATTCTTGAGCAGGAGTATTTTGATGCACAATGAACACTAAGGAAAGAGATTTTCTGCTAGATAGGTCCAGGGGTGAATCCTGAATATGCCATGTACAAGCTTGAACATGGTATTAAATCCTGTTTATCCTTTGCTTTTCCATCTAGAAGATGGGATAATAATAGCAATCAAACAGGGTAGTTTTAAGTAGCAATAATACATGCTAAATTCTCAACACAGTGTCTGGATATGAGGTAAAATATGCCTTTAAAGCATGTAACCTAATTCCTGGTACATAGCCAGTTCTTAATAAATAGTAGCAAATATTGTGGCTAGCATATCATAACTTGCAGTTCTCACAATTCTTATCGGAAGTTTAGATCACGACCTGGTAGGAATCAGTGCTTTAAAACAGATCACTAGGCTACTTACATTGCTCCATGAATGTTCTGACAACCAATCATATGAGTCCAAGTACCGCTAGGTGGCTGCATGGTGGCTTTTCAAAGCCTCATGCCTGACCTGTCCTCACCCAGGCTTATGAGTCAACTTCTATCTTGGTATCCATGCTCTGATTTAAACAGATTTTCTTATTATACTTATTCCTTGTACTATAGTGGCTTTTGTTCAATTTCATCAGACTGAAATCTTCACAAGGCAGGGTGGTGATATCCCTCGGCCCCTAGCATAATGTCTGACAAAGAGTAAGTTTGTTAATGACATTTGCTGAATGAATGACTGAATGTTTCAATGGATGAATAAATTATTCTTGAGTGAGATTTCCTGCGTTGCTGCCACGTGAGTTTTTGTTCTCCTAGGGCCAATGATTTGGAGGCCACTCTGGGCATTGTGTGTCCTGCTAGCTATGGTTCTTGCCTCTTATCTGGGGACTGAGCTTGGGTTGGATTAATCATCTTCCTCTGTGGATGAAGAAGCCTTTTGCTCCATGTGAGATTATAGAAACCCATGCATGTCTGTTGTGTACGGGTTTTATTTGTTTTAGAAATCACTTTAGAAAAAACCTTTCCCACTATAATTTTAAATACCACAGGAATTTGTCACTATGCCAAAAATATTAAACATAATTAGAGTAGCTCTTGCGTGTTTAGTATTATGCCAAGAACATTTTTTCCTCAAAGGTATTTTGATTAGGATGCTTTTCTGAGTAAATGTAATTGACATCAAAGTTATATCTGATATACTCTAAAACCAGTAAATTACTAACTTCTCATTAAGGCTTCCTTCTAAGGAGGGAGGGCTTAAGAATAATGATCTTGAAAATAACTTTTGAGATAATTCATATATAATGAGGATGTTTCCAACAAGTTAAAAAATCAGATGGAGTGATGTTATAGAATAAGATTCTTTGTTATACAGAAAGGATGATTGCTTTGTTGGAGTCTGGAAATATGAAACGTATTCTTTTAAATATCATTAATTATATCTGTATGTGCTATTTACAGCTGGCTCTAATCATGAATATCCAAAGACCTTTAAGTTTAGTTTTGCAGATTTTGTAAAGTTGTCCTGGATTAGGTCTGTGTTTTTATCTATGGCCTGCATTTGCACTCATTTATTTACATGTTTCCTTTACTGTTGTTTCATATTTAAATAGTAAGTTTCTCCTCAATTCTTTGTAGAAAATGCTCATTCTCATAAATAACACAAGGAATTTTAGACCAAAAAATAAAGTCCAGGTCAGGTAACATATTTTTGTGCAAAGCCAGTAACATCTGTCAAATAGTAATACTTTTTATTTAGTATACTTTGTTTTCCTGAAAATACCTCATAAATGAGTTTTACTGATTGTGTGTGGTCTGGAGGCAGTATAAGAATGCTTGCCCTATGTCCCATAAAGAACTTACTCTCCAGACCCTAGACTGGGGTCTGATTCAGTTTATCTGGACTCATTGGAAGATATGCAGCACCTTTAAATCAGGACAGGCTAGCATTGTGCCACTTGGAGGTGGCCAGAAATGCAGTCTGACTCTCATTGCCATCACTGCCCTCTCCCTGGATTCAGGGCTAACTGCCTTTCAGCCCGGCCGCTGATATTTACCTTCAGGTCTCCATAACTACTTAACGCAGGCACTGTGACTGGAATTTCGCAGTGAGCTGGCTAGTTGCAAACACCTGTGGTGACTGTCATCTGGCTAAAGTTCCATGTATCTCTTGAGAGAATGGGTATGGAAATGGCTTCCTAGATATATCTGAAGTGATTCTGTAAAATCTCAGAGGGAAAAAAGAGACTATCTGAGCACTAGCCCAATATTGAATAATGAAACAAATGTAGTTTTAACAAAATATATGCTAATATGTCATACATAGATATGTATATGTATGTATGTGTGACACATATTAAACACAAAACAAAATACAACTATAGATGTGGCTTATAATAATGATTCTTGAACTTTGGTCAAAAAAACTCTTTTTCAAATGTGGTGAATGAGATGGATCTTCTGTGCAGAAACACTTTTATTTACACAAACTTTCACACACAGGATTCACAGAATCATCAATGCTGAGAAAAGAAATAATAATTATATGCATATGTATATTATCACATATTCAGTGTCCCCACCAGGAGATATAATCACCAGATTAAGCATGAAGATAAATTCTGAAAATGTCTTCTTCTTTTGCTTTTCTGTTCCCAGTTGTATGAAGTGGAGCGTTAGTGGCGAGGTAGGAAGTAGAAGGGGGATTGTAAATCTCTTACATTGTGGAGAGAGACTTTGAATATGTAAAAATTTGGAAAAGCTCACTTGGGAGCTGAATTTGAGAACTTTTATTTCCTATATATATATATGATGTTGGTGGGCTTCATGATGTCAGAAAATTCTGGTTCAGCTCTTCTATCTAAACAGGCCTCTAACTGTCCCGTTACCCCAGCTTCAGAAAGACCACAGTAGCTAGGAGGACCCTGCATCGGGAGCATCAATGGGTTAACAGTTCACTTCATAACTTAAAGGTTCTGGGGCAGGAGTAAGTGAAAGGAACTTTTTCCACTGGGTTTCCTAACCCTTTTAATGGAGGAGATGCTACAAGAAACTCATACTACAATGCCTGTCTGAGATTTAAGACTTTTGAGAATTTGGCTTCTTCACCTACCTCGTACGCACATTAGTCCAGCCCCGTGTGCACTGAGTAGGCTAATTGCATTAAAGACCTCTGACAACCAGGGTGCAACAAAGCAAACACAACGATTTTCCAATACAGAAGCAGTAATTGTGCCTTACAGGATATGGCGGATTAGAAGATCAACTGATCACTCTCTCTATTTCCTAATGGTTGTCCAGCTCCAGAGTCCACAGCTCTGAAATAGAAGTGTCTGGAATGAAGTCCTCCTGATGCAGGTCCTTAAAACTGTGGCTTTTTTTAAAACAGGAAATGAAAATTGCACTTTAATTTTCCCTCAGTATAATACACTGACATATTTTTATCCTACAGCTTATCAGAGGAGACCAATCCATTGATCACAAAAAGGAACAGTTCAGAAGTATAAAACTCAATAGGATTTTGAAAAGGAGTTATCTGGTGAATGCAGACAGTTTCCAAAGTTTGGAGTTGCTTTTTCATGGCAAACTGAAATAAAGAATTCTTATCTTCCCAAATATATATCCACATCATCGGATTATGAACATGACTTTCTGTTTTAGTGATTTCCTATTGAGAAAACTCATAATGCAATTTAAATCCCACTCTTCCATTTGCACCCTAGGAAGATATTTATCTGTGTAGTCATTCAGTTCTCATGAAAAATGTATAACTCATTGATGCAATGCATGAAGGAAGATGAAGATAGACATTACCATTTTGAAAGAAGGCTCCATGATAGGAAAGTGCCCAATTATTTCATGTCTCAATCTTGTTTTCCTACCTCCTGCAATACCAATATGCTTATTAACAACACATCCTCTCCCTGGCAATGCCTCTGACTTGAACGTCATGAAATGTAAGCCCTGCTTGAGTTGCTGCAGCATTTACAGTTAGGAAGAACTAAGCTTGCACACATTACCCTAGTTTGATTCCATTTTTATCTCTCTTAATCTTAAATTGTCCCTATATGAAATTGAGTTGATCTTTTTCATGATATGGGCTGAAGCTTAAATCTTTAGCCATCGGATAGCACAGCCCATAATTTCATTCGGCCAAGAAGCTCCCAACTTCTAAATGTTACAAATCATTTATTATAAGTTGATGGCTCGGATTTTGATATGTGTTTCCACAGAGAAATAGTGCTATCAAATACTGCTTATTTTTCTACACCGTCACACATTATCCCATGAATGTATCAGACAGTATAGTGCTATGTAAATGGGCTGAAGAGGCTAAATTTACAATTGTTTCTGGAGAAAAAGATTCTCCAGTTCTGGCTGCAGAATCACATCTGGTTCAACAGCCTCTGTGGCAGGAGAAGCTGGGAACCCGTGATGTTCCCTTCATCACTAGGACGTTGGTGGCAGCTCTCAGGGCAGAAGGCTGGGCAGCTTTGCACAGTGGACACACAGATCTCCAAGGAATTGAAGAGCTATTAGGGACAGGCAAGTGAAAAGGTGTATATTAGTGTGGAACCAGGACACTGATGGAAGCACACCAGTTTATCTTCCCTCCCTTCTCTCCTGCCTGCTATCCCAGCCAATTTTTGCCTCATGGAGGTCTCTGGCAAACAAGTCATCATTTTTTTTAAAACATACTTCCACTCCTGCCTTCCTGACCACTAGCCTTTATCAGTGGTATTGCTGATCTAGGCTGAAAGTTAGTCATAGCTAGAACATATTAAATGCTTTAAAACCAAAAGTTCTATCAGCTCTTCAAGCTTGCCTTCCAGTCTCCTACCTCTGCGTATCTTAGCTGTCTGAAGAAGCAGCAACAGCTACTCCCATGAACAAGCACTTTGACTTCCAAAGGTGTACAAAGACTGAACACTCCAGACACCACACTGCTGTATCTCAAAAATAACTTAAATGTGGGGAAGGAAAACCAAATTTTGAATTTGATTATTGGATATACCAAAAAGTATATAGCTCTAATAATCTTTCTTCTTATAAACAGTTTTCCATGCTGTTTAAAAAATAACTTTTATTTGAAAATAATTTTGGATTTTGAAGGGTAGCAGAATGTGCACCCCTCCCCACCTGGCAAAAATGTGCCACTTCGGCATAAGGATTATTTTGAGCTGAAGACAACTGAGAAGAAATAGACATAAGAAAAACTCTGTCATCTCCTTAATTGCCTAAAAGCAGGTCATAAATTTACAAAGATGTCCCTCCTCCCCTCTATACTTTCCTGAACTAAGGTTGGTGGGAGAAGACAACTTTAGACCCTTATTAGCCTGCAGATGGTGTGAGAGGAATCTGCATGGCAAACTTCGCTAACCAGCCTTTACCCACCATCAGTTTCCATGTATCTGCCTTCCCACTATTTGCTGCTCTAGAGATTCAAAGTCCTTTTCTTTTGTCTTGTTGCTTCTCTAAAAATGCACTGTTTTTTGTTGAAGATGCTATATAAATCAGAGTTCTCAGCCAACTCCTTGAAATTTACTGCTGTTTGCTGGGTATCTCCCAGAGCAGTATACATGAGGTATATGTATGAATAAACTTCTATTTGTTTTTATCTTGTTAATCTGTCTTTTGTTATAGGGATCCCAGCTGAGAACTCAGAAAAGTAGAAGGAAAATTACTTGTTCCTCCCCTACAATTTGAAAGGGCTTGAAAAGACACAACAGTGTTCCCGTATACCTCTTATCCAGCTTTGCCATTGCCAACATCTAACATCACCATGGTACATTTGTCAAAACCAAGAAACTGACACTGACCGATTACTACCAAATAAATTGTTCCAGGATCCAATTCAGGATACCACACTGCATCCAGTTGTCCTGTCTCCTTAGTCTCTTCTGGTTTGTGACAGATCTTCTAGCTTGTCTTCCCTGACCTCAGCAGTGTTAAGGCATACTGACTAGCATCCAGAAAATCTGGGTTTGTCTGATGTTTTCCTCAAGATTAGACTGGGGTTGGGAACTTTTGGTAAGAATACCACAGAGGTAAAGCCCTTTCTCGTCACTTAGTATCGGGGGTACATGAGGCCCATGCAACATCCTTGGTGATGCTAACCTCCATCTCTTGGTTAAGGAGATGTTTGCCACATCTGTCCACTGCAAAGTGACTATTTTGTTCTTCCCTACTCTATTATTTGGACATTCATCTCTAGGTCTGGTCCATCCCCAAGGAGGTAAGGGTGGAACAAATTAAACTGTCTCCTGAAGAAGGAAGTATTAGGAATTTTTCTATAAGGAAGAGTTGCCTCTTCTCCCCGACTTATTTGTTTATTTGATCATTTATTTATATCAGTGTGGATTCACGTATATTTATTTCATATTTTGGGTTTTAAGCAAACTGAGTTTAAATGTCCCAAAACACAACCCCAGTCCTCTGGGACTGGAGCAATCAGAGCCCCGAGGCAGAGATGTCACGTGGGAGCAGGAACAGGAGTGTGACCATGGAAGGCCCCTCAGAGATAGGGTTCCCGCCCCAGCTCCACTGATGATACACTGATTAGGGGAGACTTAGTCACAGCCTTTCCCACAGACACCTTTTACTGCCTGCCCACAGAGCAATTTCCTTCATTACCCGGTGCTGAGTGTTGGCTGGTGAGCTGCAGCTCAGCCGGTTAATGAACAGTCTCTGTTACTCACTGAGACATGTTCAGCTCTCCTCTCTGTTAATAAGGGATCCTGCGCACAAGTCTCATCAAAAAGCCAAGCCACGCCACTTGCTTTTCTTCTTTTCATTGGAAAACAAAGTACTGCATCCTTGACTTTTATTGTATAGGTAGCAGGGAACCTAATGAATGTACCTCCCCAAGTCCAGAAATACGTCTCTTCTCCCAAAAAACCCCGCTAGTGTCAAATAATGACTGAAGTGTTTAACTGCACAACAGAACAATTTCAAATGAGTTTCATTTTGTAAAAAATAATGAAAAGACATAGGTTTGTTCATATTTCAGATTTTTCTTTTTTTTCCCATCTAAACTCTTTTTATAACTTTAACTTTAGGATTTTAGAATGTCGCCAATTACAAAAATGTGATATTTAGTGCTGACAGTAAGAGGCGTTTATTAAGTGCTCGATGCTTGCTATGTAAAGGTCTATTCTGTGAGTCAGAACGTTCTGATTTACAGGTAGAGAACCTGAGACCAAGAGTAATTGTGTATAGGTAATAGAATGAGGCTGCACAAAAAACTTGTTATCTTATGGAAATTTACCCTGAGAATTGCCAAGGACCCAATAAATAAGGAAATGTATTAAAATACAGGACAAATTGTGCTTTCCCTATGGAGAAGAGAGAATGGACACCCAGTGGCGAATCCCATTTCCCACCCACTTCCCTCATCCACTACCCATCTCCAGGCCCAGGACTCCCTGCAGATCCACCTTGGGAATGTGGGAGCGAGTCAGACCTGGAATGAATCCTGCCTGTCTCTTATCACAGGAGAGCTGGGGCAAGTTAATTAAAACTGTGGAAGCCTCAGCTGCTCTGTCTATATAGCGGGGGTCATGGCAGTCCTGTAAGAGGAGCTTGTGTGGAAATAAGTGAGTAGATATACGGTGCTTTGCAGGGGCCTGGAATGTAATAATTGCTAAACAAGTGGAAGCTCAGATTAGGTTTGGAAGAAGCAAGAGGCCTGGATGTCAGTAAAGAATATGAAACATCTACGTGTTCCAAAGAAAGGGCTCTCACAGCATCAGTCAGCAAACTCATATTCATTAACATTGTTTAGAGATTCAGTCGTGATTGAAGGAAAGCTCTCTGCCTCAAACTGCAGTCTTTGGTGCTATTAGTTAGCTGATTTCTTTTTGTGAAGTCCCCGTAGTGATGCAAATTAAACTGACAGAGGAGGAGGATGGCCAAGAAGCTGCTGGGGACTGTGGTATCCAATTTCTGACAGTAAATTCAGGGCAGAGAATATGACTGGCTCCTTCCCTGAAGCCTGCCTGAAGTGGTGGGGTCTCGGGAAGAGAGGGTGATGGGCGCACCTGGAGGAGAAAAGGGGGAGGTGAGGGAAGCTGAACTGAGGCCCTGGGAGAGGGACATATTCTCGATCAGCAGTGGCAGAGAATAAGACACAGAGCTGGGGAATTTGGTGAGAGTGACAGAGAGACAGAGATAGACAGAGAACTCTTGGGGCAAGGGAGGAAGAGCCAGAGCCACCTTGCCCATTGTGCTCAGGGCCTCAGGCCTATGGCACGTTTAGGGGCTCATGGGACACTTTAATTTTCATTTCTTACAATATCAGGATAAATAAGTGAATATAATAGTAATATATAATAATGAATACAGATGGATTATGTTAGCCCTTATACCAACAGAAGTGTAAAATATAATTTTAAATATTTTTTATGGAGAAAGAGACCAAGAAGGGAAACATGCCCAGGACCCACTAAAGTCATAATGTGGAGGCCGCCTCGAGGAAAAGCATCTTAGAGAAACAGAGATATTTAAAGAGGATGTTTAATACTTTAATATAACTGCCAACAATGTCTAATATGAATCTAGTTATGGGGTGGAGATGTACAAATACAGACAAAGGGACGTGCACAAACAACAGGCTTGAAGTCTTCAAAAATCCCTTTCAACAATACAAACTGCGTCACAGTTTGAGGAATTGTTTATCAGTCATGTGAATACGTAATAGGTATAGAGGAGATTGGAGAAACACGACAACTAAATACAATGCACGCTCTTTGATTTGAAAGAGAGAGAAAAGTGGAAAAAAAAAAGGAAGAATCTGAATATGAACTGTAATGGTATTGAAGCAATGTTAATTTCCTGAGAGTTCGTTGTACAGTGTAATACAGGAAGGCATTCTTACTCTTAGGAGATGTGTGCTGAAATACTGTGATATCTGGAACTAATTGTTAAATGGTTCACTGAATACTTATGCATAAATACACATACACATATGTATACATGCAGAAAGAGATTAGTGAATCTAGATGAAGAGAATATGACTTTTTGTCACGCTTTCCCTATAACTTTCCTATGGGATTGAAGTTTTCAAATTTATAGATTGAGGAAAATAAAATAAGAAAGTTTCAACTAGAAAAGAAGAATTTTTAAGAGTTGTGTGGAGTACTGTGAGAAATAACACAGTACAGACAGCTGTAGTAACAAGCTAGTTTAGTCTTCGCTTTTGGAGTTGAATTCATGGAGCTTGTTTTGGGGACATCTATTTGCTCTAGGGCAAAAGGAGGATACCTTAAAATGGCCCTTATTCATTTGGGTTTTGGTCACCTTGAGCTTTATTTGTAAATCTAGGTGGAGATTTAATGGGACACCTGGCCCAGCTGTTACTTTTTAGAACCTCGTTATATTTTGAGGTTGATGTCTTTGCTGCTTGAAGAATTGCTTCGGTGGGACTCACTTCAGAAGGAGACACCCCAGATAATAAATATGCCATGTAATGCAAAGGGAAGGAAGTGCCTTCTGATAGGAAAGGAAACAATGCTAGCTGGTGCTCCCTCCCTGAGATCCAAAGTTGGAAAACCTTTACCTGGAAGACTCTGGAGTAACAGATACCAAGTGGTCCTAAAGGCAATGTACTTAAATTATCAGGGGGCATCTAAACGGAAGACCCTGGTTCAGGACATAGGGCCTAAGAATTTGACAGTGAGGGCTGGTTTCGTAACAGCGTGCTATTGACTGTCAGACCCTTGAGGATCTAGCTACCCTGGCATAGTATTGTCATTTGGGAAACAATGCTGAGCATCTATCTACACGTAGACAAAGATCCGAGTGTAAGTCACTATCAGGGACTACGGTGGAACATTACGACAGAGTGACTCACTTTTGCAAGACTGCATTTTCCACTAACAATTCAGGGGATGCAAATGATAATCTGAGGATGTAATAGGTGATGGCATATCTGTCTCCCAAGCTGGTACAGTAGCTTATAGGAGTTATATGTCATATTAATATTTGAAGTGACATCGTTTGTCATGACTTAAGGAAACAACTATCCTTTCCTCAACATCTGCATTTGCTTTCTCTCTGGCCTCCTCAGCATCTGTCTTTCTAGTAGTCCTGATCCACTTTCTCCATCCCCATTGGTGGAGTCTTCTCAATCGATCTTCAGTACTACTTCCAGACTGTGATGAGGATATGCAGATATAACAGAGAGGCTGGAACTGAGAATCAAACTGGTATGAGCCAAGGATAAGTACTTTCATCAAGGGAAAGAACTGGCATTGTTTCCTGGAGCAAAGCAGTTCGGCCTCAACTTAACTCACTTCCAGCAGGTCTTTTTAGTTTGGAGCATCTGTGATGGGCCGTACACAGTGCTATCTTACGGGGAGGCAATGACAAGTATATGAGACTCGGCCTTTCTGCACAACATGCTCCCCATTTATGGGATATAAATAGTCATCATCATAATCTGGTTTAAAACCAGGGGCAGTGGGACTGTCAGCAGGAATAAAATACCTAGAGAGGTTCTTGCGTTATTTTTCAGCTTTGGTTGAATAACTAGAATTTTTGCAAAGATCTTCCTCACAATGTGCTAAATTATGCCTCCCTGAAATGTGCAAAGAACTCCTCAGGAGCAATGCAGAAGTCTCCTTGCCTTTTCCTGTAACTGACTCCTAATACTTACAGGTCACTAACATCTGTGTTGTAACGACCTGTTCACCCGCTATGATTTCAGGTCTTTATTTCCTCCAGCTTGTTTCATTTTCCTTTCCCTCAGCCTGGTCCTAGATTCTAAGACACACTAATAGAGGAAATTTAGGCAGCCTTAGCATAAGAAACTGTCAATTCAGCAACAGCTCATATGATCATCTCGTGCCAGGTAAACATTTTAATGAAAGGGTGATCGGGGTTAGGCCAAAGTCCTGTGGCGTACTTGAAACCATCCAAAAAATATTCTCAGGTCAATAGTTACATTATCTTTAAATATACCCAAGTTTCAAGGCTTTTTCTAGAATAAAATTAATATGCACTATGCCTATGACAATATGCGTATTAAACATCCACACAGCACTTAAAATTTACTGTTACATGTCAAAAACGTGCAACTGATGTATAGGTACTGTTCGAAAAATAATAATAAGCGGGCACTCATACATCTACCTCAAGCCTAAGAAATAGATCAGCGCCACTATATTTGATGCTCCCCTGGCCACTACTATTCCATGATTTTGTTTCCCAACTTCTCCCAGAGGTAACTGCTAACCTGAATTTGGTGTTTATTATTAACTTTCCTTTATTTAAATTTTTACCACATTTGTATGTATGTATCCAGAAATACTATTGTAAAATTCTTCTTTTTCTGAAATGGAATCACAATATCCCATGTGTTCTTATGTGACTTGTTTTTCTCCCCATTAATATTTTTAGATCTGTCCACGTGGATCTCATTCACTTTCATATACTATTTTTTTTAACAGTTTAACTTTTTACTTGTATCTAGTTCTTTGCTATTATAGCTAACGCTATGAACATTCTCATACATGTGCTCTGTTGGACAAGGGTTTCTCTAGGGAGAATAACTGGGAGTACAGTTGCTGCGTATCGTGCATTTTCATGTTCAAATTTACTAAGTAATATTAAAAGGATTTTCACAATTAAAAGGATTTGCATCAATTTACACTCTCATAGCAGGGGCTTAAAGTTTCCTGTTACCCTACAAACCAGTCAAACTTTGATACTTTAAATCCGTGCCGCCATGGCTGATGCAACATGGTACCTCATTGTGGATTTTTACTTCGGTTTGTAATGAGACTGAGCATTGATAAGTCTTTGTGGTTCCTCTTCTGTGGAATCCTTGTTCACGTGTGTGTCTCATTCTTCAGTTGGGTTGGTTGTTGTCTTCTTGTTGATTTTTAGGAGTTCTGCATATATTCTGGATACTGACCTTTTGACAATAATGTGTGGAAAAACCTTTTTTCAGTTTTCAGCTTGTTTCTTTATTCTTGTCGTAGTGTCTTTTAATATAGAGAAGATCTTAATTCAGATATACTTGAGTTTGCTAAAATTTTCCTTATGGTATTCATTGTCTTAAAAGAAACAACTCTATCAATGAGACCATAAAGCAATTGTCTAGATTTTTCTCTTAATGTTGATAACCAGCTGCCTCAGTGCCATGTATTGAACACCGGGCTATGATAGCAGCTCTGCATTCGTCAAAGCTCAGCATAAGTGCAATTCCATTTTTGGCCTTTGTATTCTTTTCTATTGACCTATCCTTGCCTCAGGATCACATTGTCTTTTCTTCTTTCCCTCCCTCCTCCCTCCCTCCCTTCCTTCCTTCTTTTCTTCTTTCCTTTCCTTTTTTTTTTTTAGATGGAGTCTTGTTCTGTCACCCAGGCTGGAGTGCAGTGGCACAATCTTGACTCACCACAACCTCTCCCTTCCGGGTTCAAGCAATTCTGCTGCTTCAGCCTCCCAAGTAGCTGGGATTACAGGCACCCACCATCATGCCCATCTAATACTTTTGCATTTTTGTAGAGATGGAGTTTCACTCACCATGTTGGCCAGGCTGGTCTTGAACTCCTGACCTCAGATGATCCGCCCTCCTTGGCCTCCCAAAGTGCTGGGGTTACAGGTGTGAGCCACCACACTCTGCCATACTGTCATAATTACCAGTTATTGGTTCCCAGAAGGCTAAGTCCTCTCACCACCCCCATTACTACCTATTCTTCTCAATAGGGTTTTGGCTATTTAGAGGTCTCTGCTTTTCCATATTAATAGAATTGGTTTATCAAGTTCCATGTGAAACCCTATTGGGATTATGCTTCAAAGTTCATTTGTTCTACAGTCAAGGGAGAATTAACACGTTTACAATATTAAGTCTTCCTATCATAGAACATGAAATGCCTTCAAATGTCTTTCAAGAATATTGTATACTTTTCTCCCATAAAGGACTTGGACATTTTTTGCTGGATTTCTTCTAAGATACTGAATCTTTTGATGCTATTATATTTTATTTTATTTGTTTATTTTTTATTTCAATAGGTTTACGGGGAACTGGTGGTGTTTGGTTATATGACTAAGTTCTTTAATGGTGATTTCTGAGATTTTTGTGCATCCAAGCAGTGTGCACTGTACCTCATGTGTAGTCTTTTATCCCTCACCCGCCTCCCATCCTTTCCCCTGGATCTCCAAAGTTCATTGTATCATTCTTATGCCTTTGCATTCTCATAGCTCCCACCTGAATGAGAACATAAGCTGTTTGGGTTTTCACTCCTGAGTTACTTCACTTAGAATAATAGTCTCCAATTCCATCCAGGTTGCTGCAAATGCTATTATTTCATTCCTTTTTATATCTGGGTAGTTGTTTTAAATGGTATCTTTTTCAATGTTGCATTTTCTAAGTGTTCTTGCATCTTTATCTTGGAGAATACCTGTGACTTATATTTAGAGTTGTTCCCAGTGAGAGACTGTGTTCCCCCAAGCACCTGGGGCCACTTTAAACCAGATTTTCCTCTGGGAAATTTCAGGCCACACATGTTGTTAAAATTCTGGCTGTAAATTGTGCACGTGGTGGCTTGTGATTAAGAATCCAGAGATTTCATCTCATCCCAAAGTTCCAGGGCAGGCACATGGTGGTGTCTGATCAGACCTCCCTCCGGGCTTGGGCCTAAGCTGCTTCTTGGTGCCCACCCATGCTTGCCTCTTAAAGCTCAGGTCTAGGCCACAAAACAGGCAGACGTCCTCAGGTGGTCGCAGCTTTCATCCTACTTATCCATGTGAGATCCTGCTTTCTGGTTTAGGTTGTCTTTATTTTCTCTCAGCTCAGCCAAGCCTAAGCATGATATTTTAAAATTTTTAAAAATATATCTAATATTTTGTTCTATGAGGATTTTTTCTGTTCATCTACTCTGCCATATTGTCAGAAATAGTAGGTGTCCCTCTTTTTTTATGTAGAAAAGAAAACAGAAATGAGATTATTTGGCATAACTGTTTCTTAATGAACTTATGTTGATTCCACATTCTCTTTAATGGCTCATAAACATTTTCTTTAATTATCCTTTAAAAATTGTGTGCTAAAGTCGCCTACCTGTACTTTCTATTTCTATCCTTTGATTTTCCCCTTAAAAATAAAGACATTTGCTTTTTTCCAGTCTTGGCATCTCTCCCAGGCTCCATGCCTTTCAAATAATTACCACGGTGACTTTGATGCCACACCTGCTATCTCCTGCAATACCCCCTACATAGCTTCTTTGAGCCTAGAAACTGAAAATCTAGTGTTGTTTAATATCTTCTCAGACAATTTGGGCATTTCTCCTAACTTTTCCATATTGAAGCCTAGCGTAAGAGTTTAAGGCAAGCATGAGGAGGTATGGTAAATCGGAAATTTGAATGGGATTTCAAATCTCAAACAAGTGTGTATGATTACCCCAGAGTTCTAGATTCTAGGACAAGCCCTAGTTGCTTCGTTGCAGCAATCCTGAGAGAGACAGTGGGGCCCAAATAACTGCATCGTAATAGACCCCCATGTGGTTCTTATCACACTAAAATTTGAGGACTTCTCTTCTAGAAAGATAGATGTAATGAAATCCCAGGCAGCAGATAAAAGTGGAAATCACATTGCCTATATCTCTGAAAGCGCACCATCTCTCCATAGACAACTCTACCTCCTCCACACCTTCTTGTCACTTAGGATGTTGACAACCTCTGAAGAGAAAGTGTGAATCTGCAGAGAAGCAAACTGTGCTCTCACTACCATGCTGGGGACCCACTTAAAGTACGGCATTTAAACTTCACAGTACTTAGATGATTGGATTCTCCCAAGAATGTGGTCAATAGCGTACCCAAATCACAGGGCCAGTATCACAGTAAGAACATGACTTTATTCTTCAGATCAAGAGGCTTAAATGTCTTCTGATTATGGCAAAATATCTACTTGGTAGTGAAGATTTATGCAGCCACGATCTCTCTTCAAACCTTATCTTCTATTCTTTTCCCCCTTAGGGATACTCAATGAATAATAGGAAAATTAGTAAAATTGGGCATTATCAAAGGATGATCGAAATGAAAAGTAACACCTCTGTTCAGTTAAAAAGACAAGCCCTGTGAGCTGACTCGGATGCCTCTTGCCCCTCCATTCACCCTTTGCTGAAGCAACCAGTTGTAATCTAAAGCAACTCAAGCTAAATTTCTCACCACACACTCAGAGTTCTAAACCATTCTCTATGGAAGCTGTATGATGCCTGCAATAGAAAAATAAAATATCTAACAGCTACACATTGCTACTCAGTTTAATTAACATTTAAACTTTTCGTATTTGGAAATTTTTCTAGTAGCCAAGGCACACACTACTATGTTGAATGAAAGTAAATGATGTTTTACAGTGACATGCTACAGATGGGACATAGAATATGTTAGGATTGAGGGGAGGAGCTATACTTTAACCTGAAGCCATAACAACGTCATTTCTATTTCTTCTGAAGTTCCTCTCACCTTTCACAATAGTGATTCATATCCTTGATCTGTAGCACCAGACTCTTTCCATCAACCCTTAAACATTTCTAAAATTACATTAATTTCAATTACTGTTATTTAGAAAACTAAATGTATAATATTGTAATAGGTGCTAATCTGCAGTATTAAACCAACAGATAAGACAAATGCCAATGTTTTCAAACCAGTGTTTTGTTTCAAGTATAATGATGAATGCTGACAAATGCTGATAGATGTTTTTATTGAGTAACTTGCTTTCTTTGCTGTTCTGTTGATACTGGTTTTTGCTATAATGTGTTTGATTCTGGTCCACCAGATAGAAATTCATCATAATTGTATTTTAATTTTACTAAAGCATAAATTTTACACATAGATCTTTCTTATGTCCTTTGGAAAATTGGTTATTGAATAGAATCATTTTGTCCTTGCTAGTCTCATAAAAGACTTACTTTATGCCTTCACCACTGAGATGGCTTTTTTTCTTTCTTTTTTTAAAATTATTTTTATTTATTTATTTATTTATTTTGCCATACTGAATACTCAAAAAACTAAGTGGAACCACTTCAATTATGCCATTTGGGGAAGTAGGCCTAACTCCCATGTTTTTGTTTAAAACTTCTATTAATTTCAACTACTTGGTTAAAAAAAAAATCTATCTTGACTCTTATTATGCCAGAATCTTAGGCCACAGTGGAGTAAAAGAGAAGCTTAAAATCACAGGTGGACGGTCATCATTTAAGAGGAAACTTACTAGTCTTTTTCCCCATGCTCAGTCTCCAAATCTTTTTGAAGATTTATTTAATCTCCCTTAACCTCTGTAAATTTCCCTACAGACTTTGGCCATTCAACCTCTTTTGGCACCTGTGGTGTCAGGAAAGCCATTTCTGTCCACCTTGTGGATACCTGGAAAAAAGAACCTTGCTGACCCACCCCCGTGGGCCCTTCTAGGCTGAGTATCTGGCCTTCCAGTTAGGTGTACAACTCATATATATTACTCATCTCTGTGATAGTTGGAACAGAGTAAAGGTTCAACGTCACTGAAATAAGCTTAAGAATTGATGATGAATATAATTTGACTTGTCAAGTTACGTAGAAAGCCTGATAAAAAATACAGACTGACACATCCTAGGATACATTTATACGTCCTTTTCCTAGCCTAGTGGACAGCTCATCCAGTTATGCGATGACTTGTTGATTCCTCTCTTCCTACTCTCTCCTTTCCTCTAACGTTCATGAATGAGACCAACACTCCCCCATACGCAGACTCTAAGATGGATCCTGCCTCTAGACAGAAGCAATAGTATACACTTCTTGGACCTCTGAATCACATCAGGTTTATTTTGCTATTTTTTTCTTCTTTGACTTGGTGACTCAATTCCTGCAATTAGGTCATTTGACTGTGACTAAACTCCCACTCTGTGCCCAGTTGTAGCAACTGGGTCTCTTCTTAGTTCCCTCATTGACCCTTTTGTTATTTTTTGACCTGGACTTCCTTTTCTTTTCCACGACCCATTCTCCCACCCCAACAAGTCTGCCTCAGTTTAATAAGCTTCCTCTGCTTTTTAATTCTTGACCTGTCCTGAGTTTCTGAGTAGCGCAAATCATGATGGTCATTTGCCAAATGTTTATCCAGGACTATACTCTTAATGTGACAAAATTACATAAAACAAACATTATATAATATTATTAAGTACATGTACTATTCTTTACCCACACATACTCTAACATAAAGAGTATGTTCAAGAAATAGAATGGGTTTCAGTTTACATTCAGAGACTCAATATGCTTTAAGCCTATGGACCTATCTGGTTAAGTTGGTACATTGACTTAAGTTATGACCAAAATATGACTTAAACTCTTAGACAAAAATTATTTACTGTAAGCCATTTATGACATGGTTTTTCTTAAGATGGTTCCTTGAGCCTTGTTCAACTAATGAAGACAGAATACATAACTGAAACATTTTGGATTAGTTCCAGTTGATGGCCACAGCATATGACCTTTCTGGGCACATGCAGTGGCTACGAAGATATGCCACTCTAATCGCCATCCCAAAGAACCTCCTGCAAGGTCCATTGTGAGCTGTGGTATCTTTAACCTGCTATGGCTCATGCCAAAGCTACACTTCCCCTGTGTATCTCAGAAAATACCTGAATGAGATAGAGTGCCAGAGCCAAGCCTTTTCCTCCTGACATGGTGCCTTTCTAAGCTCAGGGGTTCCCCTTCGGCCTAGCTAACACCTTCTCAGGAAAGTGCCACAATCTGAGGTTTTCATGGATGTCCACCACCCATCACTCTCCCTACCTACTACCTTTCTCTCTCATTTACAGGCATTCCCCCCATAAGTGTTTTGCATGTTTTGCAATTCTGCCTTAGTGTCTGTTTCTCAGAGGACCTAAGCTGGTACCTTACATTATGGCTTCACCAGCTAAAACACTTTTAAAACCAACTCTAGCACAGCATGAAGCAAATCATTAATCTCTTCTTTCTATGGCATACTGGAAAGGAATCCCATGCACATTTCAAATTACTTTAGAAACAAATACCAAAAAATCAAAAGCCAAACTCATCTTAAGGCCAAACATATTTTGATAAGGGCCAAACATATTTTGATAAGCCTACTCATGTGCAATTAGAAAATGACTTATATCAAAAATTTTAAATATCATTAAAAGGTAAATTATTTACTCTGGTATGTAGACCAAGGTATTAAATCTATAGTATATCTAAATCTAAAAACACAAGGAATTGAGGGGAGAAGCTAAAATTTACTTTTGTCTTTATAATCCCCTGCTTTGTCGTCATGTTAAGTCTGAATGATCTGTTTTGGGAGCTGTCTGAGGCAGTGTTATTATTTCCCATATAGGCAAAGTTTTCATGGAAAAGTGGAAAATCAGGATACTGTTCTACTCGTAAATCATGACAATTGATTCAGAAAGGACAGCCCAAGAGAGGCCAGAGGGTTAATAAACACTGTCATTTTCACTCAATGTAACTGTCAAAAAGAGGGAGAAGGCACACTCAACTTCATTTTGTTTGGAAAATTGTTTTCAGAAATAAACATCTAGAAGAAAAAGAAAGCCCCTGAAATATCATTTCTATGAAAGAAATTTTTATCAGGGCAATTTTAAAAAGAGCTAAATTCTTTGGTTAGAGTCTAATATTGCAATTCACTTATATTGTCTTTTAAACATTATTTTTTAAAGAAAATTACAATGTTTGGCAGAAAAAATTAATTGCTGCATTAAAATCTCTCTAAATTCATTCTTGAAAAGGAAGAATGCCCAGTTATTCAAGTTAAGCTTAGAAAATTGATGCCTCATCTGAATTTGGTGACCATTATGAGAAATTACTTGGTTAAAGATGCATTTAAGATAAATCATGATTGTGATTCTTTTTCAGAGTAAATGCTTCTGAGAAGGGTCTATGGGATGACTAATTATGGAAATTAAATCTAAATCTAAAAACTGGATTTTCTGGATTGCTAGAATGCTTATTTTATATATATTCTATATATTAAAAAGCATTTATGAAACCCTGAGAATTAGAGATAATTCTGATTCTTGGCAAATCTGTCAGATGAGAGGAAATAAAGACAACTGCTGTTGGATTTAAGGTGCTTGACTTTATGAAATGACTTAGGAAATTGACTTTATGAAATGACTTAGGAACTTGACTTTATGAAATGACTTAGGAGTTTGAGTATTATCCTGGACAGGCAAACTAAAACCCAAGAAAATTCTCAGCAGGAGAAGGTCAGGAGAATGCTCAATGTTAGCATCTCAAAATGGTGATTTAGGGGTCATAAAGTAGTGGCGGGCCTAGGGAGATCCTCTTGCAAAGCTAGAGCTGCTACTGTAGCACAAATGTGCAGTCCTGGGGCCTTATCTAAGGAAGGAAAATGGAGCATTGGGCATGTGGTCAATTGTTTGGACTCTTCATGGCAAGTCTAAGGGACAGGCAGAATTACTTTATATTCTTCATACCATTCTTAACACCTGTTATAATAGTGGCAACAACAACCAGGTGACACTTGTAAAGTGTGATTTTTTCATTTATTTATTTAGTTTTGAGACAGAATCTCACTCTGTCACCCACGCTGGAGTGCAGTGGCACTATCCTGGCTCACTGCAAATTCTGCCTCACAGGCTCAAGCAATTCTCCTGTCTCAGCCTCCTGAGTAGCTGGGATTACAGGTGCCTGCCACCATGCCCAGCTATTTTTTTTGTATTTTTAGTAGAAATAGGGTTTCACTATGTCAGCCAGGCTGATCTTGAACTCCTGACTTCAAGTGATCCGCCTACCTTGGCTTCCCAAAGTGTTGGGATTACAGGCGTGAGCCACCACACCCAGCCTATTTTTAATATGCCTTTTAAGAGGTTGCAAGGAAGCACAACAGTTATTATTTCCTTCAATTTTTAATAATAGGAAAATGGAACTCATAGAAATTTAGGGATTCATCCCAAGAATTATAACTAGTCAGAAGCTGAGTTGAGACAAGACACAGGTCTTCTTATTTTCCTCTCTCTCTCCCTCCTTCCCTGTCTCTCCCACGTCATCACAGGGCATTCCATGATGAATCAGGATAGATGTCTAAGTGATTCAGCCATGCACTAGCAAAGTCCTGGCTGATCCCATGGAAGAACAACAGCGTGTGATGAACTCAAAGAGAAAGCTGACTGGATGACACAGGACTTGCAATAGAGCAAAAAGGCAGAGCAACAAGATATGATGTGTAGTTAACCCTTAACATCCGATTTTCCAGGAAAAGGTTAAATTTCCCATCAAAATTGGTACCCACTCCTCGTGCCGTGACAGTGACTCTGAAATCCTCTGACAACTTCAAAACAATGTCAGTATTCCAAAGGGAGCTTCCTACTGTCTGTTCTTGTTCAACCATCTTCTTACTTGGATTATACAGAAAAAAAAACTTTGCTTTAATCAATTACTGTTTTTCTCCTCTTTGGTTCCAATCAGCAGTCTTCACCCGTCGTAATCATTCTAGCATTGTCTGTGCTGAGTGGGAAATGGTAGCACTCGAGGTTATGGTGTCATTGCCAACAGTCTAAAGGCAGGCTCGTCGGCCGGCCAGACTCGCACCCTGAGAGGCAAGATGTTTCCACCTCATTACCTTGAACAGCAGGAATTCTAAATCCTGCCTTAAAAAATAGGTCAGTGTTGGGGACTTAGGAGAGCATTACAAATGAAACCATCTGGCTGGTGATAAAGAAAAAATAGCTGTGTTATCACTGAGGGCACAGAAGTTTGTATATACTGATATTTACATATAAGGAAATATGGACCAGGAATGAGTTTTTAAACTTTATTGCATAATTTACGCACAGTAGAACTTAGTTTATTGGGCCATAATTGTGAGTTTTGACATGTGTAGTCATGTAACTGCCACTGTAATCAAGATGGAATAGTTCCCGTAACTCCCAAAATTTTTTTGTGCTTCCCATTTGTAGTCAAACATCTCCCAGTCCCTAAGCCACTTGCAACCATTAATCTTTTCTCCATACCTAAGTTTTTGCCTTTCCCAGAATGTTGTTTAAATGTAATCATATAGTATACAGCTTTTAAGGCTGGCAGCTTTTATTTAGCAAAAGTCAGCAATGATTTTGAAAATATGTATACAATAAAACAATTCCTAGACTTCTGAGAATGAAGTCTTCCTCTTTCTCACAAGTATGCATGAGTGAGCTGAGCTGCACAAGAGAGCTGGGGAGAACTGGTACAGTTCAACCCTTTGCCCATAGGGGCTTCTCTTGGGGCTGGAAGTGGGCTCCCTGGCCAATTGGTCCAATACCATCAGTGTTAGAGTTGAGGAAGTGGTGGCACAGGAAATGGCCACAGACACAGAAGAGGTTAGAGGCAAAATCAGGACATGAATTTATGTTTCTGATTCTAAGTGCAATTCTCTTTTACGTCTGGCAATGCAACAATGTAAATCTTCTTCTAAAATGAAAATAAAATATAAAGTCCACTATGTATAACATATTTATTCTATAGTAGGCTTTCTCTTAAATTTCAATATCAAGTAAAAATACATCATTTAAAAAAATAAGCAAACCCTGGCATGATTACCCTCTAAATATGTAGTATACTTACTTGATGTTATGCATAGTGTAAGGGAAGGAACTGCTATGGAATTTGAGCAATCTTTCCTTCTAAATTTAAGAAAAACAAAGAAGATTGTCTTTTAAGCAAAGAACACAGAAACCCAGCCCGCCTCCCTCTCTCACTCATTCTCTCTCTCTCTCTTTTTCTCTCAATATTGGCTAGAACTTACTAATATAAAATAACAAGAAACAACACCCAATACTAGCTTCAATTTTGTATCTAAACCTAGAAGAGACTGACTTTGAAGCAAATTGCGATGATGTTAGGATGATGTATGTTTGCATGAGATTGAGCAGCTTTACTTGTTTCCTGTTAGAATTCTTTGGCTTCTTTAACCAAACCAGATCTGGGAGACAGAAAAACTTAATGTTTCGCTCTTAGTTACTCAATATTTCTGTCGTTATGCCAAAGATGTCAATCATTTTTCAGACTAAACTCCATTCCAAGTGAAATAATCCTTTCCAGCCTCTGCTAAAGAGAAAACCCTGTAAAGGCCAGGGGACCCTAACTTCCCACCACCCAGAGTCAAGTTGAATGTACCAGAAATAGACTTCTCACACAAGGGTTGGCTGTCAGTAGAGTATGACTGAAAAGCAAGATGGGACCTGGTAGAAAATGATTAACAAAACCAAATAGATTTTCTCTCTCAATAATTCAAATTAAAGAAAAAATAGACAAGAAGTTAGCATGTTAGCAAGAAGGGTCTGTGGTGTAGACAGGAACTAGAGAAGTTGTCATGTGCAAGCTGAAGTGATAAGGAAGTAGAAACCATGGAAAACAGATGAAGGCTGTGGATAGAGGCTGAGAACTTGAGACATCTCCTTAGAGGTTAGCTGAGGCCCACGACAGTGGAGCAGCTGAGTGTAGAGCCGTGGTGTGCTTTTCCTAGGATCTTGTTTGGGATTTCCTTTGTTCTACGCTCATACTATCTCCCATGAACCATCCTCCTACTCCCATTGCTTGAGATAACTTGACTGAGTCTCCGCAGTTTTTGGATCATGAGCTTTAGATTCTATTTCAACAAGAACTGATAGCAAGAACTAACCTCCCTCAAATAAGTTGGCAGTAGACTATCTTGAGCACAGGTGGAAAAATTCCTCTCTTCCTTAAGTCAAATCTTACTTTTCTTCATAATTTCAAATTTTATTTTAGATTTAGAAGGTACATGTGCAGGTTTGTTATTTGAGTTAATTTCATGATGCTGAGGTTTGGGGTATAAATGATCCTGGCACCCAGGTAGTGCTCATAGTACCCAACAGGTAGTTTTTTATCCCCTGCTCCCCTCCTATCCTCCCCCGTCTAGTGGTCTGCAGCATCTATTGTTCCCATCTTTATGTCCAGTGTGTGCCAATGTTTAGCTTCCACTTATAACTGAGAACATGTGGTATTTAGTTTTTTGTTCCTGCATTAACTTGCTTAGGATAATGGCCTCCACCTGCATCTGTGTTGCTGCAAAGGACATAATTTCTCTTTCTACAGCTGCATAGTATTCCATGTATATGTGTACCACATTATCTGTATCCAGTCCACCATTAATGGGCATATGGGTTTAGTCCACGTCTTTGCTATTGTGAATAGTGGTGCAATGAACATACAAGGCCACGTGTCTTTTTTTGTAGAACAATTTATTTTCCTTTGGGTATATACTCAGTAATGGGATTGCTGGGTTGAATGATAGTTGTGTTTTAATTTCTTTGAAAAATTTCTAAACTGCCTTCCACAGTGCTGAACTAATTTACCTTCCCACCAGCAGTAGATAAGTGATCCCTTTCTCTGCAGCCTCACCAGCATCTATTGTGTTTTGACTTTTAATAATATTCATTCTGACTGATTTGAGATGGTTTCTCATTGTGGCCTCAATTTGCGTTTCTCTGACGATTAGTGATGAGCATTTTTTCATGTTTGTTGGCCACTTGTGTGTCTTTTGAGAAGTGTCTGTTCGTATCCTTTGCCCACTTTTTAATGGAGTTACTTGTTTTTTGTTTGTTGAGTTGTTTAAGTTCTTTATAGATTTTGGATATTAATCCTTTGTCAAATGCATAGTTTGCAAATATTTTCTCTCATTTTGTGGGATGCCTGTTAAATCTTACTTTAATTTACTGAGTATGCGAAGAAAAGAAATATAGATTAATGAAGTGCCTGAATAAGAATGTCTTAAGTAAATAAAGAGCTTTCTCTAAACCTCCAAGTACAAGTGATAAGTAATATAAACAGTAACTAACAGACTGTTTCCAAGTGGAATTCCAGATAAAATTGCTTTAAATAAAAGAATAGGCATATTTATAATGAGCACATTTATAGAACATTTCACCTTAAATATTTAAGAACAGTTTCACGTCTTCCTTGATATATATATATATATATTCATTCTTTCCTAGGAGGCCTTATTCTATCATGTCACATTTTCAAATTCCTGTTCATTCTTCAAAGAATAAGTTAAATAATACATTTCCTAGGCAACATTTCCCAAGTTTCCTAACCTTAATTACGTTCCTCTTTTAGGGTAATTTAACTTCTTTTTCAGCATTAATCCCTTTTTGTTTGGCATAGTTGCTTCGGTGTTTGTGCATTGTCCCTTCTAGCCTGGGAGTCTTTGCAGATCAGTTTTTGTTTTGTTTTGTTTTTTAAGTATTAGAAGAAAGGAATAACATATTCAAATATACTAAGGTATTGATTTCGTTTTGTTTTGTTTTGGTTTGTTTTGGTTTGGTTTTTGTGACAGAGTCTCGCTCTGTCACCCAGGCTGGAGTGCAGTGGCACAATTTTGTCTCACTGCAGCCTCCACCTCCTGGGTTCAAGTGATTCTTCTGCCTCAGCCTCCTGAGTAACTGGGACTACAGGCGTGTGCCACCGTGCCCGGCTAATTTTTTTGTATTTTTAGTAGAGATGGCGTTTCACCATGTTGGCCGGGATGGTCTCAGTTTCCTGACCTTGTGATCTTCCCACTTTGGCCTCCCAAAGTGCTGGGATTACAGGAGTGAGCCACTGCTCCTGGCCTAAGGTGCTGTTTTTATTTGCACACTCTTGATGAAGACATTCCCTGTTTTTAGCCATAGGCATGTGTTGGACTGGGGAGAAATATTATTGTTCTAGCAGAAATGCAAAAAGAAAGAGTTGGCTGGGGGTGTGGCTTACGCCTGTAGTCCGAGCATGGTGGGAGGCAGAGGAGGGTGGATGGTTGAAGCCCAGGAGTTCAGGACCAGCCTGGGCAACATGGAAAAACTCTGTCTCTACAAAAATACAAAAGAAAAAAAGGTAGCCAGGCATGATGGCATGTGCCTGTAGTCTCAGCTACTTGGGAGGCTGAGGTGGGAGGATTACTTGAACCCAGGAAGTCAAGGCTGCAGTGAGCCAAGATTGCACCACTGCACTCCAGCGTGAGTGACAGAGTGAGAACCTGTCTCAAAAAAAAAAAAAGGGTCAATATTCATATGAGAGATCATATAATATACATCAGAGATTTTCCAAATTTTCTCCGAAAAAAGAGAGCCTCTTTTTAGAGGAAAGGATGTATGTGTTAATTAAAAGATAATGCCCTACCAAAGCACGTGTCACATACAGTTAAAAACAAATAATAGTCAAGAGAATTGATAGAGAACCAGATGATTCTGGAAAAAGGGATTAGGGCTGGCCATTTTGGAAGGGCTGGAAGATGAAAGAGACAAGAGGAGAGAGATCAAGGGGCATGTGGAGCATGAGGGACCTCAGGCAGGAGAGGGCATCAGCATCAGAGACTGTCTCTATGGCCAGTGCCCAACACTTGGGCTATCGCCCATATTTGTTCTGGGTCTGGCGTTAAAAAATACGTAGACTGGATAGTGTAAGCAACAGATATTTTCTCATAGTTTGGAGGCTAGAATTCCAGGATGAATATTCTCATGGATTTGGTTTGTGGTGAGGGCTCTCTTCCTGACTTCTCACAGGGCATTTCCTCAGTGTGTACGTATGGAGAAAACAAATAAGAGCAAACTCCTTTGCGTCTCTTCTTATAAGGACACTAATCCTATTGGATCAGGGCCTGCTATAAACTGAATTGTGTCCTCCCAAAATTCTTCCAGTGAAGCCCTAACTGAATTTGACTGCATTTGGAGATAGTGCCTTTAAGGAGGTAAGTAATGTTCAATGAACTGATAAAGATATAGCCCTTATCAGCCAATAGGACTAGCGTCCTTACAAGAGAAAGAAACACCAAAGCTTTCTTCTCTCTGTCTGCCACATGAGGGCACAGAAAAAAGGTGGCCATCTGCTAGGTAAGAAGACAGCCTTCACTAGAAACTGAATCAGCTGGCACCTTGATCTTAAACTTTCCAGACTCCAGAACTATGAGAAATAAACTTCTGTCATTTAAACCACCTAGTCTGTGGTATTTTGTTATAGCAGCCCAAGCAGACTACTACAGGGCATTGCTGCTATGATCTCAATTAACTTTATCTTCTTAAAAGCTGTTTCCAAATACAGTCGCTTCAGGGTTGGGACTTCAACATATGAATTCAGGGCGTGGACACAAACATTCAGTATCCATTGTAATGAGTTCCACAGGAGTCCTGCACTGCAGAGCTCAGTTAGGAACCTGCTTCACAGCCATCTGTAGAGGACACACCATCTACAGATGCCCACACCTTACTCATTGACTGTCTTGTAGGAAGATGCCTGCCTTTGCCTTCGTTCGTGGCTCAGCCCATCCAAACCACCCCATGCGGACAATCCCAACTTCAATGGCAAAGGACTCAAGTACATGAGTTAAGTTGCCCGGAATCACACTGCTAGTCAAAGAAAAGAACGAATTCCTTGATCCCTTCAATGCTACTCTATGGCTTATTACTATAAAACAATTCTTAATTCTCAGAAATAATGGAGAATATGAATAAAAAATGAGTAATAGAAACTGAAGATTATCCTACATATTCATGTAGCAATGTAGCTCCATCTGTGTCCCCATTAAAACTTTCAGAATTAACTCTAGATGACTTAAAGAAAAAAAACTTTCAGAATTATACATCCATTTCCTGGCTTCATCTCTTTTTGTGAGATGTGCACAAATAGTGGACAAAACCAGGTTTAAAAATGAGACTGAGTAATCCACAAACAATAATGTGTCTGTTGATGTTTGCAAATTAATTGCAGGCATATTTCTCTCTAACCTTGGAAGCACCATGCATTTTAAAGCTGTAAAAGGATTTTTAATAAGAATGTTGAATTTGGCTCAACCTGAATCAGAATAAATGATGTAGCATTGTTTTCCTCTTTGTTTGCAAAGGTCTCTCAGTTTTTCTTTTTATTGTCACTGGAGATGAGCCAAGTTCTTATCTTAGCAGGATCTGTTTTGTGCTTCAGGTTTAAGTGTCTCTGTTTTTATTGGAACTTTGCCTACTAAAGAGTGAGGGTGACACTAAGGACTGAAAGGGACATTTGTGGCCACTTCAGCCATAAACCTACTCATTAAAAAGAAACTGTCTATTGTTTCATTGTGGCTCAAAGTCCTGCATTTATCTAAATTCTCGAGAGAACTCTTTTTGTTAAAAGAAGTGCAGCACTCCACTTGTTCTGTCCCTGCTTTCCCATTTCCCTTCCATCCCATAGGTTGACTTGCAGATGAGAAACAAGGCAGGAGGAGGAACTGGGAGCACTGAAAATAAGAACAAAGGAAAAAAGTGACTGAGAACCGCTGTGCAGGGAAGAGGGCATGGTAGCTGAATAAAGAGCAAAAGGGAAGAATCAAAGATAGCTCCAGTAGTGCCACCGGGGAGACTGGAATTCTGTTCTTACCCTTGGGAAAACATGTCTGAATG
Organism: Aotus nancymaae; assembly: GCF_030222135.1. Taxonomy (NCBI): domain Eukaryota; kingdom Metazoa; phylum Chordata; class Mammalia; order Primates; family Aotidae; genus Aotus; species Aotus nancymaae. Next base: position 8,651,807 of record NW_026988450.1, on the reverse strand, counting down.
TTCCAAACATATTTCCAGGCTCACCAGTGCACTGAAACATTAGGGTAGGTTTCAGTAGAAAATGGTGTTGATGTAATAATTTACAAGGCCTGTGACTTGTTATAGGTGACAAATATAACTCAGAAATTGGGAGGGCAACCTCTTTTCCACCGTTCTACAATAGATTAAAGATTTTAGTGAGTTCAGCCACATCACGGGAGGTCCATTGGCCTCAGGTGAAGCGCACACTGCTGTGGGATGGACGGGATTATGATTGCTTCTGTTTCCCACTCTTCTCCATTAGAGTAATGAAAAATAAAATAATAAAAATTCTAAATCTAGGAAGCTATTCCTGAAAAAATTAATAATGGCAGAATAAAACTAAATTAGGACAATCTATTCCCATTTTGCACTAAAATGCCTATTTCAGTGGAAAAAAGCATTGTATGATATTATTGTTGATATTAATTATATAATTTGATGTAAGCTGAAATTTTGAAACCTTATAAGAAAAAGGATCCTAAGTAATTATAACTGATTGTGTTCATTGTTAAGGAAATGTTATGTCAATAAATTTAATGAAATAACTCAGTAATGATGAACAGGATTTCTCAGACACATATGATTAAATGTGGCAAAGGAAGGCATTATGTGGCTGCGGTTCTGGAATAGAAAGTCAAACTTAATCATATTAGGTGGCAAATTGCTATTAAGTTACTGTATTCTCCCTGGAGTCTGGCAGCATGACTCTGTATCCTGACCCCTTGCCATCAATTAATATTTAAGCAATTGCTTAAGAAGATTAACAATCATAGCATGAGTTAACTTAATTTTGCCTATGGTTGAAGTATAATTAGCTGTTCTCTGTTATTGTAAAAACCATAAAACCTTATTAGAAATATTATGTTAAGCAGAGATGAACACAGCAATGTTCTTCTCCTGTAATTCTTTATGGATATTAGAAGATCAGTATTTTGTCAATTCCTATCTCAAAAGTCACATTTTTATATCAAAATTTTCAATTTTCTTTATAAATTCATCCTGCTTATTTTCCACGTATTTAACTCTATCTTTTTCTACTGGAGAGTAAACCTGAATACATTCAGGGAGTGGCTGTCCTGTTTACTGCTATAACTCCAGTGTCCCAAGCAGTGCCTGGTTGTAACAAGAGTCAAATAAATGAAAACTGAAAAAGAGAACTAAAATAATCCAACAGGGGCAAGAACAGAATTAAAAGTTAAAGGTTTATAAAGAAAACTTCGACATAATATAATTGGTTCACCCCTTTGAGTGATGAGTTAGAAGCCAAGGTTCTGGATTTCCATGTAATCAAAAAAGCACAGCTCCCCCTGGCGAGGACAGACGAGGCTGCCCAGCATTTCCTGCTCGCCTGGTTGGAGAGATGCCCCTGACGTCTAAGACACCCATATTTATCAGTTTAGATGCGTTTTCATGGTAAATTTCAGGACAGAGCCTGACACATTGGACACGCTGATTACTATTCTGTTGTAATCAGCAAAGGCATGTAAAAGAATTCAGATAATTTAGTTTATGAACTTAATTTACTGAAAGCCACCGTCCCTCTCTAAATGACAGACCTGTGCATTCTCTGTTATTTTTTCACTTGTTTTAAAAGCTACTAGCTATGCTTCACAGGGTTAAAAATCCCCAACATTTACTCTACTTAAAGTATCAGCTGAAATATTTCCTGTCCATAGTATAAGTTTTGTGGTGCTAGACTTCAGCTCATTTTTTTTTTTCCTGAAGAAGAATTTAACACCCTAAGTCTGACCTTTAATACGATCTCTTACACCAAATGTATAGATGAAGGAAATTTGCTCCAGAGGTGAAGCAATCTCGGGATTTTTTTTTTTTTTTTGTAGTAAAAGCAAACCTTGCCAGAGTTTCACCCAGGATGAGCCCCGAGGACAGGCATTATTCAATCATTTACTCACAAGTATTTATTTAGTTCCTGATATGAGCTTGGCCAGTACTCAGCCTCAAGGGTAACAGGAGAAACCATGTAAACATGGCCCCTCTTTGCCTCACAGAAGAGAGGGGAGAGGCTTTGAGTAGGCAAGTTCAGTGATATGTAAAGAATATTAAAGTGGGCAAATACAAGGCGGGACGGTTCTGCAAAGCAGGGGAACAGAAGCAAGTTGAGGGATACTGAAGCCCTTCCTAAGGCAGACACTTAAACTGCATTATTCCATTAGGCAGCATAAAGACAGGTAGAAAGAAAATGATCATGATGGTCAGCTTTTCTCCAATGTCTAACTGGTAGACTCAGCCTCTCAGCACCCTCATTCAAATTTGGGCGAAGAAAATCTGATGGGACCCAGGTAGAGTCAGGTGTCCACCTTTGGCCAGTTCAGAGTAGTAGGACTGCCCAAACACGCCCCATGGGCAAGCCTTTCGCAGGGCCTGTTAGAGGTGTAACCACTTCCCTTAGCAGGGATAGTGGATGGGAAAGTAGTGACTATCTGGCACCTAAAGTTTTCTTCTTATATATGAAATTCTAAAGATGCTCTTGCCAAACATAAAGATGTAGCTTCTCAGAACCCCATGGGTTCCCAAAACACCCCCGCAGGTCTGATGATTCTCTAGGGGGACCTATAGAACTCAGCATAGCTGTACTCATGGCTAAGATGGATTACAGAGGCAGGGCTGAAGGAGTATCATCAAAGTGAAAAGGGCCTTGGGGCAAAGTCAGGGGAAACCAAGTACCAGATTTCAGGGTGTTCTCCCAGTGGAGTCACACAGGGTATGTTTGACTCCCCAGAAATGAGCTCTAACACCACGTGGAAATGTTGCCAATCAGGGAAGCTCATTAGAGACTCAGAGCCCAGGGGCATTTTACTGGGGCCTGGGCTTACTGCCATGCCTTGCCTACGACATAACCAAATTCCAGCTTCCAGGAGGAAAGCAGGTGTCCAGCACAAGCCACATCATCTGTATAAACAGTTTAGGCACATTGAGCTTGTTGGTATTTCAAGAATGGTAGAAATACTCCCAATTCTCAGTTCCCAGACACCAGGCAAGGGCCAGCCTTGCCAGTGGACCTTTCAAAGGAGAGACGTTGGGCCTACTACGTTAACTCTCCTGCACACATGCTGTGTCTGCAAATGCCCTTACCCTATCTCTAGGCGGAAACAGGCCAAACTGATGTCCACACTGTGGGGTGTAGCTTATACTTACATGATGTTCAGCCGTGAGCAACACATTTGCCTTTTACTTGTACAGTAGGTTCTATATCTTAAACATGGCTCGTTTCCCCCGAGTATCAAGTATTTTGTTTAACATAAACCATCGCCACAGTGACCATTTGTTCAGGTGATTGCAGATTTGCCTGCTTCTTTAATATTTCCAAGTTTTTCAGCCGCAGCTTGCCGCTGGGAATTAATACATTTTATCACATACAGGGACTAGTTGTCCTTGGTATCACTTTGAAGTTCAGGCCACAGGGATCAGTACCTGTCCGTGGGCAGGACAGTAAAGGATATTGTACATGTAGCTCCTCAGCGATGCTCTGCAGTGTCTGGAAAGGCAATTTGGATCAAGTCCACCCCAAGAGAAAACCAGCTGACTCTGAGTACTCCAAGCACAGAGGAGGTCCCACGGTTTCCTTCCTTGTCTCAGGATATCTTTCGGTTGGGTGGTCCCTTGCCTGTCTTCCCCTTCTCACCTTTGTTTGCTTTGATCTCTTCTATTTGACAGTTCGCTTTTCCAGGGTCTCTGCTCCAGCCCAATGGGGCTCTAAAAAGTCTTAAAGTCATGTTGATTGTGGTGCTAGATCCATGAAGAAAGGGCAGCCGCAAATTCTTAGCAGGTCTTTGACATTCTTTGGCATGGGAGGTCTAAGATACAAACAAACCTCTCACCTCCTAACACTGCGCATAACTTGAGAGCAAAGTTGCAGCTTCTGTGTTGTCTATTACAAAGACTCTTGTATCACTAGAGAAAAGAAGAGAAAGAATAAAGAGGCCAGCAGGGCAAAAATTTCTTTCTGCCACCTATTATCTCACCATTTCTAATACACTCACCATGTACACTCTGCCTTTTGACATCAGGGTATGATCCTCACCCAGTCTGGGAAGTCTGTCTTCAAGGAATTGTGGAAGACAAGCACAGCTTCTGCGCAGTAAGACAGGAATCCAGTCTTGACCATTGCTGATTTTTATCCTGATATTTTGCTCAGATAAATGACCTTCCCTTGAGTAACTTTGAATGGGATTGCATTTGAAACCATAAAGATTAAGTTTGAATTGTACAGTGGCCTTCCTGAATGCTGTGGAATTACTCTGAGGAGAAACTCAGGTAAATTTTGTACATCCTTGAGAAAAATGAAATCTCTAAGTGCTTCTGCTGTTTTTGTTTAATTCACTAAAAAGCTTAATGTCACAGTGTCTGAAAAAAATTAGCTAGCTACACTTGAGTAGTCATTTTTAAAGTTACTCTGCAAAAATTTTTAAAGCTATAGAGAAAAATATTCCACTTTTCCCAAAATTATGCCTAATCATATTCTCTAAAACGAATAGCACTTATCACTAGGGAAGGAAATGGAACAGAGGGAGCATAAGGGAGATTGTCACTTTTTACTCCACATATTTCTATATCGAACAGAATATTTGAATATTTTAACCATGAATATATACATATTTGTGTATTGTCTCTATATATTAATATTTCCATCTTTCTCAAGGTTTTTAGAACAGTGCAGGGCAAGCTAGAAGAGTATCTCTTAAATTTAAGAGATGGTGTGGTGTAAGGACAGCCTTAACAATTGTTATCTTTTATTCAGTGTTTATTATTGAAGGCTTTGCTAATTATCCTTAACTTTTATTGAGCACATACAATGAGCCAGGCACTGTGTTAGACATTTTATGGGCATTGTTGCATTTAAGACTCGAAATTACACACAAGATAGGTTTTATTGTCTTCTGCTGTACCCAGCTGAGAACACTGACCCTCAGCTAGGCGAAGAAACTAACCAGCTGTACAGCTACTGAGAAACAGAGCTAGGACACGCCAGCAGGCCAGCCTGCCTGTCAACCCTGCAGAAGGGAGGCCACGTAGTAGAGTGGGCACACGCAGACACTGAAAATTGATGGGATTCACTCAGCCTCTACAACATAGAAGCGGTGTGAACAACCAGCAAGGAATCTCATCTCTCTGTGCCCCACTGTCCTTGTTTGGGAAACGCAGGCCCTATTTGTAAAATGAGAGTAATATAGTAGACACGCCTCATGTATGGACTGAATATTGATGTCCCCTGCATGTTGAAGCCCCAACCTCTCTCTCTTTTTCTCTCTCTCTCCTCCTTCCTACCCTCCCTCTCTTTTTCCCGCCCTCTCTGTACCATGTGAGGACACCCCAAAGACCAAGAATTGAGCCCTCACCAGGAAGCACATCTGCAAATGCCTTGTTCCTGGACTTCCAAGCCTCCAGAATGGTGAGAAATAAATACGTGCTGTTTAAGACACTATTGTTTATGGTATTCTATTATGGCAGCCAGAACAGACTAATACACCTTATGAGGTGGTTCTGAAAATTAAATGAGTCCATCTTAGGAGGCACCTAGTATTTCAGGACATGTTATCTACAATTCGTATCTGACAAATATTTGTCTCTTTATTTGAAGAACTATATTTTTAACTTAAGTTTCATAAAAATACTCAGAACAGTGTTTCACAAAAATACATCTGACTCGATATTCAAGCTTTTTCCTCCACGTCGCTTGGGAACTGAAACCAAGTGGACACGAATGTGGTCTCCAAACTCTGTGACCTGAGCTGAGTCTCTGGATCCCTGCCAAGCTCCATTTCCTTGGCTGCAGGCTGAGGTGACACCAGCGGCTTCCTTGGAGGGGACTGCAAGGTCACACACCCCTGCCTGGAAGGGCTTCTCGGTGACCTGACGCTGCTGAGCGCGGCACCATCACTGCCTGATCAGCAGCTGAGATCCTCAGTCTCTGAAGAGAGGCTGCATTAAACCTCTTGTATTTGGAAGTGATTTCAGAGGGGAGAGTGGCCGGAGTGTGTGTATGAAAGAGTGGTGGGAAGAGGTGGATAAGGAAATGGAGAGGAGAGGGAGAGATTGCTTGGGCTGGCATTCAGAACACAAACGGATATAATCAGAGAAGTTACAAAGGAAGTACATTAACGCGAGACATCCAAAATTATTTAGAGACCAGAATAATTCATGAAAACTATGTAATTGAGAACAACCATGTCTCTAGTAAAACGAATACGCCTTTGCAAAGTGTATTCAATGATTAGGTTCCAAGGCTATCGAGACTATGGTTGATGAACTGCAGAAACAAATTGCTTCATAAGCAAATAATTACCTTAATCTTAAAGGAAAAAAACACACCAATATCACCAGGAAGATATGTTGTTTGCACTTATATTTAAGCCTTTGTTTTGCAACAGACCAAGAAAATGAAATTGGTCCAGCAGAATTTTAATTAGGTACATTTCCACAGCCATATACAGGTCTTGCCTGGGTTTTAAAAATTTCCTTGTAATTATGAAAGGAACGAGAAAAAATTTGTGTTTGTCAGAAGAATATCCTCATTACCCTTGAAAGTTGTGGTTTGAGCAAATAGTTCAGATAGTATTCTTTTAATTTTGGGAATCCTTCTCCACCTGAAAAGATCAGGGCCTTACTCTTGTAGGTAAACTATGCAAATACTAAATATGAGGATTTATCTTTTTTATTATTATTATACTTTAAGTTCTGGGGTATATATGCAGAATGTGCAGGTTTGTTACATATGTATACATGTGCTATGGTGGTTTGCTGCACCCATCAACCCATCACCTACATTAGATATTCCTTCTAATGCTATCCCTCTCCTAGCCCCTGACCCCTGGCAGGCCCTGGTGTGTGATGCTCCCCTCCCTGTGTCCATGTATTCTCATTATTCAACTCCTACTTATGAGTGAGAACATGTGGTTTCGGTTTTCTGTTCCTGTGTTAGTTTGCTGAGAATGATGGTTTCCAGCTTCATCCATGTCCCTACAAAGGACACGAACTCATAGTTTTTTATGGTGGCTGCATAGTCTTCCATGGTGTATATGTGCCATATTTTCTTTATCCAGTCTATCATCGATGGGCATTTAGATTGGTTCCACATCTTTGCTATTGTGAACAGTGCTGCAATAAACATACATGTGCATGTGTCTTTATAGTAGAATGATTTATAATCCTTTGGGTGTATACCCAGTAATGGAATTGCTGGGTCAAATTTTTTGTTCTACACCCTTGAGGAATCATCACACTGTCTTCCACAATGGTTGAACTAATTTACACTCCCACCAACAGTGTAAATGCATTCCTTTTTACACACATCCTCTCCAGCATCTGTTGTTTCCTAAGTTTTTAATGATCGCCATTCTAACTGGCATGAGATGGTATCTCATTGTGATTTTGATTTGCATTTCTCTAATGACCAGTGATGATAAGCTTTTTTTTTTCATATGTTTGTTGGCTGCATAAATGTCTTCTTTTCTGAAGTGTCTGTTCATATCCTTCACTCACTTTTTGATGGGGTTGTTTATTTCTTGTAAATTTGTTTAAGTTCCTTGTAGATTCTGGATATTAGCCTTTTGTTAGATGGAGAGATTGCAAAAATTTTCTCCAATTGTGAAGGTTACCTGTTCACTCTGATGATAGTTTCTTTTGCTCTACAGAATATCTTTAGTTTAATTAGATCCCATTTGTCAATTTTGGCTTTTGTTGCCATTGCTTTTAGTGTTTTAGTCATGAAGTTTTGCCCAAGCCTATATCCTAAATGATATTGCCTAGGTTTTCTTATAGGGTTTTTATGGTTTTAGGTCTTATGTTTAAGCCTTTAATCCTTCTTGAGTTAATTTTTGTATAAGGTGTCAGGAAGGGGTCTAGTTTCAGTTTTCTGCATATGGCTAGCCAGTTTTCCCAACACTATGTATTAAATAGGGAATCCTTTCGCCATTGCTTGTCTTTGTCAGGTTTGTCAAAGATCAGATGGTTCTAGATGTGTGGCATTATTTCTGAGGCCTCTGTTCTGTTCCATTTGTCTATTTATCTGTTTTGGCTCGGTTACTGTAGCCTTGTAGTATAGTTTGAAGTCAGGTAGCATGATGCCTCCAGCTTTGTTCTTTTTGCTTAGGATTGTCTTGGCTAAACAGGATCTTTTTTTAGTTCCATATGAAATTTAAAGTAGTTTTTTAAAATTCTGTGAAGAAAGTCAATGGTAGCTTGATGGGGATAGCATTGAATCTATAAATTACTTTGGGCAATATGACCATTTTCACAATATTGATTCTTCTTATCCATGAGCATAAAATGTTTTTCCATTTGTTTGTGTCCTCTCTTATTTCCTTGAGCAATGGTTTGTAGTTCTCTTTGAAGACGTCTTTCACATCCCTTGTAAATTGTATTCCTAGACATTTTATTCTCTTTCTAGCAATTGTGAATAGGAGTTCACTCATGATTTGGCTATTATTGGTGTATAGGAATGCTTGTGATTTTTGCACATTGATTTTGTGTCCTGAGACTTTGCTGAAGTTACTTATCAGCTTAAGGAGATTTTGGACAGAGAAAATGGGGTTTTCTAAATAGACAGTCATGTCACCTGCAAACAGAGGCAATTTGACTTTCTCACTTCCTGTTCGAATACCCTTTATTTCTTTCTCTTGCCTGATTGTCCTGGCCAGATCTTCCAATACTATGTTGAATAAGAGTGGTGAGAGAGGGCATCCTTGTCTTGTGCCAGTTTTCAAAGGGAATGGTTCCAGCTTTTGTTCATTCAGTATGATATTGGCTGTGGGTTTGTCATAAATAGTTCTTATTATTTTGAGACACATTTCATCCATACCTAGTTTATTGAGAGTTTTTAGCATGAAGGGGTTGAATTTTATCGAAGGTCTTTTCTGCATCTATTGAGATAATCATGTTTTTTTTTTTTGTCATCAGTTCTGTTTATGTGATGGTTTACATTTATTGATTTGTGTATGTTGAACCAGCTTTGCATCCCAGGGATAAAACCAACTTAGTTGTGGTGGATAAGCTTTTTGATATGCTGCTGAATTCAGTTTGCCAGTATTTTATTGAGGATTTTTGCATCAATGTTCATCAGGGATATTGGCCTGAAGTTTTCTTTTTTAGTTGTGTCTCTGCCAGGTTTTGGCATCAGGATGATTATGGCCTCATAAAATAAGTTAGGGAGGATTCCCTCTTTTTGTATTGTTTGGAATAGTTTCAGAAGAAATGGTACCAGCTCCTCTTTGTACCTCTGGTAGAATTCGGCTGTGAATCTATCTGGTCCTGGGCTTATTTTGGTTGGTAGGCTTTTAATTACTGCCTCAATTTCAGAACTTGTTATCGGTTTACTCAGAGATTCAAATTCTTCCTGGTTTAGTCTTTGGAGGGTGTATGTGTTCAGGAATTTATTCATTTCTTCTAGATTTTCTAGTTTATTTGTGTAGAGGTGTTTATAGTATTCTCCGATGGTAGTTTGGGTTTCTGTGGGATAAGTGGTGATATCCCCTTTATCATTTTTTATTGTGTCTATTTTATTCTTCTCTCTTTTCTTCTTTATTAATCTGGCTAGCAGTCTACCTATTTTGTCAATATTTTCAAAAAACCGACTCCTGGATTTACTGATTTTTTTGAAGGCTTTTTTATGTCTCTAACTCTTTTAGTTCTGCTCTGATCCTAGTTATTTCTTGTCTTCTACTAGCTTTTGAATTTGTTGCTCTTTTTCCCCTAGTTCTTTTAATTGTGATATTACAGTGTCAATTTTAGATCTTTCCCACTCTCTCCTGTGGGCATTTAGTGCTATAAATTTCCCTCTAAACACCGCTTTTGATGTATCCCAGAGATTCTGGTACATTGTGTCTTTTTTCTGATTGGTTTCAAAGGACTTATTTATTTCTGTCTTAATTTTGTTATAAACCCAGTAGTCATTCAGGAGCAGGTTGTTCAGCTTCCACGTAGCTGTGCAATTTTGAGTGAGTTTCTTAATCCTGAGTTCTAATTTGATTGCACTGTGGTCTGAGAGGCTGTTTTTTATTATTTTCATTCTTTTACATCTGCTGAGGAATGTTTTACTTTCAATTATGTGGTTGATTTTAGAATACGTGCTACATGATGCTGAGAAGAACGTATATTCTGTTGATTTAGGGTGGGGAGTTATGTAGATGTCTATTAGTTCTGCTTGGTCCAGAGTTGCATTCAAGTCCTGAATATCCTTGTTAATTTTCTGTCTTGTTGGTCTGTGTAATATTGACAGTGGTGTTTTAGAGTCTCCCACTATTATTGTGTGAGAGTCTAAGTCTCTTTGTAGGTCTCTAAGAACTTGCTTTATGAATCTGGGTGCTCCTGTATTGGGTGCATATATATTTAAGATAGTTAGCTCTTCTTGTTGCATTGATGTTTTACCATTATGTAATGTCCTTCTTTGTCTTTTTTGATCTTTGTTGATTTAGTCTGTTTTATCAGAGACTAGGATTGCAACCCATGCTTTTTTTTTTTTCTTTTTGGCTTTCCATTTGCTTGGTGAATCTTCCTCCATCCCTTTATTTTGAGCCTATATGTGTCTTTGCACGTGTGATGGGTCTCCTGAATACATCACACCAATGAGTTTTTACTCTTTATCCAATTTGCCAGTCTGTATGTTTTGATTGAAGCATTTGGCCCATTTACATTTAAGGGTAATATTGTTATGTGTGAATTTGATCCTGTCACTATGATGCTAGCTGGTTATTCTGCCCGTTAGTTGACGCAGTTTCTTCATGATGTCAATGGTCTTTACAATTTGGTACGTTTTTGGAGCAGCTGGTACTGGTTTTATCTTTCCAGTTTTAGTGCTTCCTTTAGTAGCTCTTGTAAGGCAGGCCTGGTGGTGATGAAATCTCTCTGCATTTGCTTGTCTGTAAAGGATTTTATTTCTCCTTTGTTTATGAAGCTTAGTTTGGCTGGATATGAAATTCTGGGTTGGAAATTCTTTTCTTAAGAATGTTGAATATTGTCCCTCACTCTCTTCTGGTTTATAGGGTTTCTGTGGAGACATCCACTGTTAGTCTGATGGGCTTCCCTTTGTGGGTAACCTGACCTTTTTCTCTGGCTGCCTTTAACATTTTTTCCTTCATTTCAACCTTGGTGATTCTGACAATTATGTGTCTTGGGGTTGCTCTTTTTGAGGAGTATCTTTGTGGTGGTCTCCATATTTCCTGAGTTTGAATGTAGGCCTTTCTTGCTAGGTTGGGGAAGTTCTCCTGGATAATATTCTGAAGAGCGTTTTCCAACTTGGTTCCATTCTCCCCGTCACTTTCAGTTATACCAATCAAACATAGTTTTGGTCTTTTCACATAGTCTCCTATTTCTTGGAGGCCTTATTTGTTCCTTTTCATTCTTTTTTCTCTAATCTTGTCTTCACACTTTATTTCATTAAGTTGATCTTCAATCTCTGATATCCTTTCTTCTGCTTGATCAATTCAGCTATTGATACTTACATATGCTTCATGAAGTTTTCGTGCTGTGTTTTCCAGCTCCATCAGGTCATTTATGTTCTTCTCTAAACTTGTTATTCTAGTTAGCAATTCCTCTAACCTTTTCTCAAGGTTCTTAGCTTCTTTGCATTGGGTTAGAACATGCTGCTTTAGTTCAGAGGAGTTTGCTATTACACACCTTCTGAAGCTTACTTCTGTCAATTTATCAAACTCATTCTGTCAAGTTTTGTTCCCTTGCTGGCAAGGAATTGTGGTCCTTTGGAGGAAAAGAGGTGTTCTGGTTTTTGGAATTTTCAGCCTTTTCATGCTGGTTTTTCCTCATCTTCCTAGATTTATCTACCTTTAGTCTTTGATGTTGTGACTTTTGGGTGGGGTTTCTATATAGATGTTCTTTTTTTTTTTATTTTTGATGTTGATGCTATTCCTTTCTGTTTGTTAGTTTTCCTTCTAACAGTCAGATCCCTCTGCTGCAGGTCTACTGGAGTTTGCTGGAGGTCCACTCCAGACTGTTTGCCTGGGTATCACCAGTGGAGGCTGCAGAACAGCAAAGATTGCTGCCTGTTTCTTCCTCTGTAAGCTTTGTCCCAGAGGGGCACCTGCCAGATGCCAGCCGGAGCTGTCCTGTATTGTGCTGGGAGATCCACTACTCTCTTCAGAGGTGGCAGGCAGAAACGATTAAGTCTGCTGAACCTGTGCCCACAGCTGCCCCTTCCCCCAGGTGCTCTGTCCCAGGGAGATGGGAGTTTTATCTATAAGCCCCTGACTGGGACTGCTGCCTTTCTTTCAGAGATGGCCTGCCCTCTCTAGGAGGACGCTAGAGAGGCAGTCTAGCTACAGCAGCTTTGCCAACCTGTGGTGGGCTCTGCTTAGTTTAAACTTCAAGAATTTATCTTTTATATGGGAATTATACTCTACCTTTAAATTACTCAAGACACAATAATGATCATGCAACAAAGATACCTCTGGCTCCCTATGTAATGAGTTTATTGGATAAGGTAGTTCCTTGGGACCATCTTCTAACTGTGCTTCTAACCTTGATATACAGACATTATCCTGGATTATCTTCACAGTGGGGTGTACAGTGTTTTGAAGGCAGACAGGCTGGGAGGGAAGCCAGATACACCTGTTAGCACTTCAGTTTAAGACTTGACTTCCTCAATTGCTTGTGACAACCCCAGCTGATGTCTGGGTGAAAGCAGATGTGAAAATATGGGCAAGGTGTTATCATAACACCTGGCCCACTGTAGATGATCAGTAGGTTTTCAGCCCTTTTTTCTGTCTCCCCTTTTTCCTGTAACATATCTCAATGCTGTAACTAATTCTAAGCCAAATTGTGGGAACAGATAAGTTTGTATCTTTCTGAGTATCTCTCCTCTCCTTTGGCACTCCTGTTTTTTTCTGGGAGTCAGAGAGCAATGATATTGTCATTGTTAGAGAGCTTTATAGTTTACAGGACATAACACATATAATGTCTGCCACACACTTCATAGATGTCTATTTGTAATGATCTCATCTGTGCTTTGCTATAGCTCTGGAAGGTAGATGATATTCCTTTACTTTATATGAGATACTGAGGTACAAATAAAATAAGTAACAGCCTCCAAGTTATATAGCTCTACCCATGGGTATAAGTGATGTTCTACTTGGCAGAGTAAGGATTTCAGCAAGGGTTTTAGCTTTGAACTTTACCTGGCAGACCTCCAATACACCTGGATATTTGCTTCTCCTATGTGGCTTCTTCCCAGGCCTGCCTTTCCCAGGTATGTCTCCTGATGCCATCTCCTGATGCCACCTCATCCAACACTGTCTCTTCCCATCCCAGGTATTTCCTCCATTGCTTGACCTCGGCTTTCAGCAAGTCCCTCCAGAGAAAAATATTTGTTAATCTATTTCATTATGATGCTTTAAAATTTGTTCTTCTTGGGTGGGCAGAATAATGCCCATCACCCAAAGCTCCCTATACCCTAATCCCTGGAACTTCTGAATAGGTTACCTTACATGGCAAAAGAGACTTTGTAGATGGGATTAAATTAAATACTTTGATTTGGAGAGATTATTCTGGATTACCCAGATGAGCCTAATATAGTCACATGAGTTTTTAAAATTGGAGAAGGTGTTCTGGCTGTGGCTGGGGGACAGATGCAACTGTGAAAGAAGTCAGAGAGATGCAATGCTGTCAGCTCTGAAGATGGAGGAAGGAGACAAAAGTCAAGCAGGCAGCTTCCGCAGCTGGAAAAGAAGAGCATATTAATGTTCTAGGGCTGCCATGAGAAAGTATTACAAAATGAGTGGGTCAAACAAGAGAAGTTTATTCTCTCTCAGTTCTGGAGTCCAGAAGTCTGAGATCACAGCACCTGCAGGGCACTAAGGAAGGATCTGCTCTAGGATTCTCTCCCAGCATCTGGTGGTTCCCTGGATGAGGCAGCATAAGTCCATTCTTCACATGGTGGTCTCCCAGTGTGCATGTATCTGCTCTTAAGCTTTCCCTTTTTATAAGAACATAGTCATATTGGATTAAGGCCCATCCTAACAGATTCATCTTAATTTAATTATCTCCAAAGGTTCTATTTCCAAGTAAACTCACATTCTGAGGCTGAGAGTTAGGACCTTAGCACTCATTTTGGAGGGAACACAATTCAACCCATGACAACAAGGAAATGGATTCTCCCCTAGAGCCATCTTAAAGAAAAACAGCTCCACCAACACCTTGATTTAAGCCTAATGGGACCCAGTATGGGCACCTGAACTACAGAAATATAAGATGAAAGATCTGTATTGTTTTAAGCCACTAACTTTGAACAAATTTCTTATGTTAGTAATAAAAAACTAATACATTTTCTAAAAGCAATTTCCCATGAGAAAAAAAAGGGAAAAAAACCCAGGATGCTAAATGAGGAGGTGATGATGACAATCCATCTCGAAAATCTCAAAAAACATCTACTAACAATGAGCTACCTACCACAGCCACTCACTCCTGATATTTTAGAAGGCCGTTTCCCCTTTAGTCAAACTTAAGAAGGGAAACAGGTCACCAACAGAAGTCAGCGCTTTCTTCTTTCCTTGAAATAGTCATATATCAAGAACTAGGCCTTCCCTAGTGGATGATAATTACCTTCCTGTACAGGCTTCCTCTTTCTTCTTCGTGATATTATTGCATTAACTTCCTCTGCATCAGCAGAGCCAGCCAGTCAGCCAGTGTTGAGTGAATAGAAAACGTGACATCCATGTTCATTGCTTATCAATGACATTAAGGCTGACTCCATCCAGGTTGTCTTGAAACAAACATGTAATTTTCAAAGCAGGAAGTAAAATAGCAAGCATACAACAAACCAGAGTTTAAAAATTAACTGCACTTCAAAGTCTGTTAAAATGGCAAACTCAGAACATAGGAAACTGACTTTCTGCATCTGTGGGATCTTGCCCTGTTCCTAACATTGAGTGACTCCTTCCTGGTGCCCAATCTCCATCAGGTGTTGAATCTCCCGGTGGATTGTACCACAAACATTTGTTCACATTCAAGCTCAGATTGTTTTTCTCTCTGTAATATCTAAATGCTGTTTTATAAATATCTTCAAGTAATCTTACCAGAGTTTTCAGTCATTTACAGGCTGAAAGCTTGGGGCTGGATTGGGTCACACCATTGGTATTGAAAATTCATCAGAAAAATGTCAGTGTACCTCCTGAGACTCACACAGGCCACTGGCAATGACAATGGCTCTCCCCAGCCAGGTTCTTGAGTGGGGAATGTATGACTGTCAGACAGGGGTATACCATATGTTCTAAACTAGCCTCTCAGACTTACTGTGTTCATGCCCTGTTTCCTGATTTCATCCTCTGCCCTCTCACTTCCCTCCATGCCTTGCCTCTTCTGCAATGTTTTGCATCACAGTTAATGGCTACCCAGGTATTTCAGGCCTACAATTTTGGAGTGATCTCTCACCCTTCACTTTCTTTACACCTTACATCCAATTTACTAAACAATTTTTGTCCTTTCTATATTCAAAACTCATCCAGAATCTAACCACATTTGTTTGTTTGTTTGTTTGTTTACTTTGAAATGTGGTCTTTCTCTGTATCGAGGCTCAAATGCAGTGGCCCAATCATGGCTTGCTGCAGCCTCAAACTCCCAAGCTCAAGCAATCCTCCCATCTTACCATCTCAAGTAGCTGGAAGTAGCTGGGACCACAGGCATGCACCACCATGCCCAGGAATGTTTTGATGTTTTGTAGAGACCAGGTCTTACTATGTTGCCCAGGCTGGTCTTGAATTCCTAGGCTCAAGCAATCCCTCCACCTTGGCCTCTCAAAGTGCTGGAATTACAGGCATGAGTCACTGCATCTGGCCTGTTTTTTGCTTTATTTTGCTTTTTATTTATTTTTTTAAATCTAATTTTATTTTAAGTTCTGGGATATGGGTACAGGATATGCAACTTTGTTACATAGGTAAATGTGTGCCATGGTGGTTTGCTGCACCTATCAACCTACCACCTAGGTATTAAGCCCTGCATGCATTAGCTATTTATCCTATTAGCTGTTTATCCTGATGCTCTCCCTGACAAGCCCAGGAGGGTGGTGTTCTCCTCCCTGTATTCATGTGTTCTCATTGTTCAGCTCCCACTTATAAGTAAGAACATGTGGTGTTTGGTTTTCCGTTCCCTTGTTAATTTGCTGAGGATATTGACTTCTAGCTTCATCCATGTCCATGCAAAGACCATGCTCACATTCCTTTTTATTGCTGCATAATATTCCATGATTTATATGTACCACATTTTCTTTATCCAGTCAGTCTATCATTGATGGGCATTTGGGCTAATTCCATGTCTATTCTATTGTGAATAGTGCTGCAATGAACGTATGTGTGTATGTATCTTTATAATAGAATGATTTATCTTCCTTTGGATATATACACAGTAATGAGATTGCTGGTTTAGATTGTATTTATGGTTCTAGGTCTTTGAGGAATCACCACACTGTCTTCAACAACAGTTGAACTAATTTACATTCCCACCAACCGTGTAAAAGCATTCCTATTTCTCCACAGTGTCACCAGCATCTGTTGTTTCTTGACTTTTTAATAATCGCCATTCTGACTGGCATGAGGTGGTATCTCATTGTGGTTTAGATTGCATTTCTCTAATGATCAGTGATGTTGAGCTTTTTTGTGTGTGTTTGTTGGCTGCATAAATATCTTCTTTTAAAAAGTATCTGTTCATGTCATTTGCCCACTTTTTAATGGGGTTGTTTGTTTTTTTTCTTGTAAATTTGTTTAAGTTCCTTGCAGATTCTGGATATTAGACCTTTGTCAGATGGATAGATTGCAAAAATTTTCGCCCATTTTGTAGGTTGTCTGATAATAGTTTCTTTTGCTGTGCAGAAACCTTTTAGTTTAATTAGATCTCATTTGTCAATTATTGCTTTTGTTGCAATTGCTTTTGATGTTTCAGTGAAATCGTTGCTCATACCTTTGTCCTAATGGTATTGCCTAGATTTTCTTCTAGGGTTTTTGTAGTTTGGGGTTTTACATTTAAGTGTTTAATCCATCTTGAGTTAATTTTTGTATGAAGTATAAGGAAGGGGTCCAGTTTCAATTTTCTGCATATGGCTAGCCAGTTTTCCCAGTACCGTTTATTAAATAGGGAATCCTTTCCCAATTGCTTGTTTTTGTCAGGTTTGTGGAAGATCAGGTGGTTGTAGATGTGCAGTCTTACTTCTGAGATCTCTATTCTGTTCCATTGGTAGAAGTCCCTTCTTTTCAGTTGTTTGGAATTGTTTCAGAAGAAATGGTACCAGCTTCTCTTTGTACCTCTGGTATAATTAAGCCAAATCCATCTGATTCTGGGCTTTTTTTGGTTGGTAGGCTATTTGTTACTGCCTCAATTTCAGACCTTTTTAATGGTCTAATCAGGAATTCAACTTCATCCTGGTTCAATCTTGAGAGGGTGTATGTGTCCAGGAATTTTTCCATTTCTTCTAGATTGTCTAGTTTATTTGCATAGAGTTGTTTATAGTATTCTCTGATGGTTGTTCATATTTCTGTGGGGGTCAGTGGTCATACCCCCTTTACCATTTTTTATTGTGTCTATTTGATTCTCCTCTGTTTTATTCTTTATTAGTCTATCTAGCAGTCTATTTTTTCCCCCCAAAAAACATCTCCTGAATTCATTGATTTTTTGATGGGTTTTTCAAGTCTCTATCTCCTTCAGTTCCACTCTGATCTTGGTTATTTCTTGTCTTTTGCTGGCTTTTGAATTTGTTTGCTCTTGGTCCTCTAGTTCTTTTCATTGTGATGTTAAGGTGTTAATTTGAGATCTTTCTAGCTTTTTGATGTGAGAATTTAGTGTTATATATTTCCCTCTTAAGACTGCTTTAGCTGCATCCCAGAGATACTGGTATGTTCTCTCTTTCATCTCATTGGTTTCAAAGAATTTCTTGATTTCTGCCTTAATTTCATTATTTACCCATGAGTCATTCAGGAGCAGGTTGTTCAATTTCCATGTAGTGGTGTGGTTTTGAGTGAGTTTCTTAATCTTGAGTTCAATTTGATTGTGCTGTGGTCTGAGAGACTGTTTGTTAAGACTTCAGTTCTTTTGCATTTGCTGAGGAGTGTTTTACTTCCAACTATGTGGTCTGTTTTAGAGTAAGTGCCATGTGGCACCAAGAAGAATGTATATTCCATTGTTTTTGGGTGGAGAGTTCTATAGATATCTATCAGGTCCAGAGCTGAGTTCAAGTTCTGAATATCCTTGTTCATTTTCTGTCTTGTCAATCTGTTTAATATTGACAGTGGGGTGTTAAAGTCTCCCACTATTATTGTGTGGGAGTTTAAGTCTCTTTATACGTCTCTAGAGACCTGTTTTGTGAATCTGTGAAATATATATGCTCCCATATTGGGTGCATATATATTTAGGATAGTTAGCTCTTCTTGTTGAATTGATTCCTCTACCATTATGTAATGCCCTTCCTTGTTGTTTTTTAAATCATTGTTGGTTTAATGTCTATTTTGTCAGAAACTAGAATTGCAACCCCTGTTATTTTCTTCTTTCTATTTGCTTGGTAAATTTTCCACTATCCCTTTATTTTAAGGTTCTTAGCTTCTTTGCATTGGATTAGAACATGCTCCTTTAGCTCAGTGAAGTTTGTTATTACCCACCTTCTGAAGCCTACTTCTGTCAATTTATCCATCTCAGCCTCCATCTAGTTCTATGCCCTGTTGGAGAGGTGTGATTATTAGGGGGAGAAGAGACATTCTGGCTTTTTGAATTTTCAGTCTTATCACTGAATCTTTCTCATCTTCATGAGTTTGTCTGGCTTCTATCTTTGAGGCTGCTGACCTTTGGGTGGGGTTTTTGTGGGGACTTTTCTGTTGATGCTGTTGTTACTGCTTCCTGTTTTTCTTTTAACAGTCAGGACCTTCTTGCATAGGGCTACTACAGTTTGCTAGGGGTCCACTCCAGATCCTATTTTCTTGCACCTAAAGAGGTCACCTTTGGAGGCTGCAAAACAGCAAAGATAGCTGCCTGCTTCTTCCTCTGGGATATCTGTCCCAGAGGGGCATTGACTTAATGCCAGCAAAAATACTCCCATATTATGTGTCTGGCAACCCCCGTTGTGTGGGGTGGGTCTCACCAAGCCAGGAGGCAGGAGATCTGAGACCCACTTAATGAAACACTCTGGCTGCCCCTTGGCGGACAGGGTGTGTTGTGCTGGGAGGAAGAATACTTGTCTAGACTGCCTGAATTCCTCAGAGCCAGCAGGGGTAAAGACTAAGTCTGCAGATATGTGGAGATTGTGGTTTCCCCTCCCGCCAGGGGCTTAGTCCCAGGAAGATTAGAGTTCCATCCCTAAACCCCTGGCTGGAGTTGCTAGAATTCCTGCAGGGAGGCCCCACCCAGTGAAGAGGAATGGGTCAGGGTCTGGTCTAAAGAGACAGTCTGGCCATGATCTGGCACTGCTACTGGTGCTGTGCTGTGGAGAATTCCTTCTGTTTCCAAACCAACCAGTCTCCCCAGCACCAGCAAGGAAACAATGGCAGACAGGGAGCTGCAGTGATGCTGCCACCCCGCCCCCTGGAGCTCAGTCATCTTAGGCAGCAGGCAGCTGCAGTGATTGTGGCCACACCTCCCCCCAGGAACTTGGTAGTTTTAAGCAGTCTCCAGCTGAGTGGCCACTGATAATCTGCACAGCTTTGTGCTTGGGACCCAAAGCCCTGACGCTGTGGGCTCACGAGGGGGATCTCCTGATCCGTGGGTTGTATGGATCCATGGAAAAAGCATAATCTCCCAAGCAGGGTAGCATGATCACTCACCACTTCCGTATGCTGGGTGTGGGCACTCCCTTCACCCCATGTGGCTCCCAGATGGGCCTTTCCACCACCTTGCTTTTTCTCACTCTCCAAGAGTCTTGCCAACTGCCTACTCAGTCCCAATGAGAGAGCCTGGATCCCTCAGTTGCTAGTGCAGGATTCACTTGCTGTTTTCATTCTTTTTGGTGGGAGCCTCTGAACACAGCTGTTTCTCATTCAGTTTTACTTTTTAAAATCGGCAAATAATAATTGCATGGATTTATTTGGTATGTGGTGATGTTTTGATACATATAATGTTCAGTTATCAGATCATGGTAATTAGCACGTCCATTATCTCAAACATTTATCATTTATTTGTATAGGGAACAGTCCATATCTTCCCTCCAGCTATTTGAAACTATTGTTGTTAACTGTAGTCATCCTACAGTGCTCTAGAACATGAGAACTTATTCCTCTTTTCTGCTGTAATTTTGTAGCTTTAAACAAGTCTCTCCCTATCCTTCCTTTCTCCCTATGCTTTCCAGCTTGTAGTATTTTCTATTCTAATTTTTACTTCCATGAGATCAACTTTTTTTAGTTTCTACATAGGAGTGAGAACATGTGGTGTTTAACTTTCTGTTTCTGGCTTATTTCACTTAACATAATGTCCTCCAGGCTCATCCACATTGTTTCAAACAACAGGACATCGTTTTAATGGCCGAATAATATTCCATTGCATATATATGCCACATTTTTAATGCATTCATCTGTTCTTAGACACCTAGATTGACTCCTTATCTTTGCTATTGTGAATAGAGCTACAATAAACATGAAGGTACAGATGTCTGACACAATGATTTCCTTTCCTTTGGGAAAATGCCCAGCAGTGGGATGGCTGGATCATATGCTAGTTCTATTTGTAGACTTTTGAGGAACCTCCTAATATGGTCTGGCTCTGTGTCCCCACTCAAATCTTATCTTGACATGTAATCCAAATTGTAATCCCCACATGTTGGGGGAGAGACCTAACGGGAAGTGATTAGATCATGGGAGCAGTCCTTCCGTGCTGTTCTTGTGATTGTGAGTGAGTTCCTATGAGATCTGATATATATACATATATAAATGCAATGCATAATATAAGGGGCTTTTCTCCCTTCTCTCATTCTCTCTCCTGCTGCTCTGTGAAGAGGTGCCTTCCACCATGATTGTAAGTTTCCTGAGGTTTCCTCAGCCGTGAACTGTGAATCAATTAAACATCTTTTCTTTATAAATTATCCAGTCTCAGGTATTTCTTCATAGCAGCATGAGAACAGACTAATGCATCTCCATACTGTTCTCCATAGTGGCTATACTAGTTTACAATCCCACCAAGAGTGTGTAATAATTCTCTTTTCTCTGCATCCTTGCCAGCATGTGTTATTTTTGGTTGTTTTGATAATAGCCATTCTAACTGGAATGAAACGATATTTCATTATGAACCACATTTCAACACCTTCACAGATACCACCCTGTTTCCACTAGATTAAAAAAAAAAGCCCCCTAACCTGTCTTTCTACTGTGACTTTGCTTCTTTTAGTTGATTGTTAATACAGAGTCAAAGGAAACCAATCAAAATGCAAATCAGCTCTTGTTTGCTCAAAACTTTCTGTAGTCCTCCATTTAACCATGGCCTCTCACCGCCTGCCTCCTGCCCCCTGCCCCGCTCCCATCTGCTCACTCACCCATCCCTTATTCCTCTCTAGTCAATCTTGGCTCCTTGTTATTCCTCTGATGTTCTCAGCCTGCTTCTTCCTCAGGCCTTTGCACTTGCTTCTCACTCTGCCAGGAAACGATTTCTCGGACGCCCTCCTGGCTCTTCCTCAGCAGTTGCCGGGTCCTACTAAAATGTCACCTTCTTAGTGAAGCCTTTCCTGACCACCATCCCTACTTTACTCTCCTTCAACATGTTACCGCACACACTACCTGCTTTGTCTGTTCCTTTTGTTTATTCCCTGTTTTCCCTCACTGGAAGGTGAGTACCATGAAGACAGAAGCTTCTCCTGTTTTGCTCCCTAATGTACCTGAAATCCTAGAATAACGCCTACTCATGGTTATCGATGTGGCATCATAGGAGTGAGTGAATGAGTGAATCTCAGAGGAAGGTACAGGACTGTCCAAAGAGCGAGTGATATTGAGAATTCCTCCTCTGCTACTGATGCCAAGATGTTGGGCATGATCTGCAATCCTCTGAGGGAGTTATTAGCTATTGCAAAAGTCAGCATGCCTATGATTTAATAGCTAATAATTTTTTTCTAAGTTGGCACTTTCTCATTCCCGGAATTGTGGATGCTTTCATAGAGCTGTGCACTAGAGAACATAACTCATTTCTCCTAGCCTGAGACCTCTTATCTCAGAGAGCACAGAAGGGCAGAAGTAAGAATTATGTAAGGCAAACCAGACCTTGTGCTAATAGGAACAGGCTCTGGGCATAGAGATATTTTTTGCTGTTGTTTGTTTTAAGAAAATGCTTTATGGGAGTTTTTCCACAATGACTAATGGACTGGAGATTCGCCCAGGAGTAACAGCTCTGGGCACAGTGGTGGTCGGGAGCAGGGTGGCATTTGAGTGGGTCATTCACCAGTTTGTTTATGCGCTTGCCAAAGATCTACTATGTGCCAGAAGGTGTGCTGGGCACTGCAGTTACCATGAGGGACAAGATCCTGTCCCTGTTCTCAAGAACTTCTAGGCTGGTTAAGGACTCAAGTGTAATTCATAAGAGGAATGCATAGGAGGAATTCGTAGAAGAACCTCCTGCCCTAAGGTTGAGGGGAAGATGGAGAGCAGGTGCTGGCTGAAGGAATCCTGAGCAGCACCAGTAAGGCTACCCAAGTGTAGAGGAGAAAGCCAAGGCCGAGGCCCGCAGAGGACCAGTCATTGTGCTCAGGACCGGCAAGTGGCCCGGTGTGGCTGGAGGCTGGAAAGAGGAGACAGCAGAGGAGCCAAGAGTCCAAGGCATGCCCATGGAGGGCCTTACCTGCTGACATTTTCTGCAGCCCATGGAGGCTACATTGCTATTTGGAGTGGCACCTGATAACAAAAGTAACCATCATAAAACTACTGAATGAAGAGAGAGAACATTGGTCCTCTTGAATTAGACGAATCAGAGGATTAGATTGGGAATCAAGTGATTAGAGTCATCTAATTAGATATTTTAGAAATCCAATGTCCAGAGACATTGAATTGCATTTCCAGGGTCACCCTGTGAGTTGGTAGTAATGCATAACTTGCTTCTAAGTTCTTTTTTGTATTTTCATAATGATAGAATTTTTATATTAAATTTCACCAAGAAGCAGTGAATGTATGAATGCAACAAATAATGAATAATACGATCGGCAATTGTCCTGTCTGGTGAAAGGGAAGCAGATCTGACCATAAAGAGAATGTTCACAGAAGTAAAGAGCAGGAGGCACCCTGTTGTCCTTCAGACGTGAGAGGTTCCTGGCTCTCCCTGGCACCCTATTTGTCCTTTCCAGTGGCTTGTTGCCTTGACCTATAAAACGGCACCTCCAGGGATCAAGGCAGGGATGAGACGAGACACTGCACATAAAATGTCCGCGATGCTTGACACTGAGAGAGCACCTGTGAATTTGGGAGCTGCTAATGCTGATAATGATACTGGCAATAGTAGTGAGCAGTGAACACTAAGGCGGGTGGCAAGAATTCACAGTTGTATCCCGACAGAAGACTACTCATGTATTTGGAGACCTCAAACCAGGACTCACCTTAGGGGAGCCTCTGGTTGAAAGAGCAAGAGACTTATTCAGAGGCCAGCGAAAATATCAGAAGCCCCTGATTCAAAAGTTGCAGGCACGGGGTGGGAGGGGGCTTGCCGTCAGACGGGAAGAAGGATGAGACCCGGACTGTGTCTGCGTGTGACTTTCATTTGGTTTATCTTTCTTTCATATGTGTATTATATATTAAAAATGATATAAGATAAAAATGATATATCATAAAAATGATATACAGTGTCACCATCACACTTTCTTTGGATAATCAATTTCTATGTCAGTATGTTCCAGTGACTCACAGTTCAAACTCTGATAATGACTCATGGCAAGCAAGCCTTTTTCTCAGGTTATGAACATAGATAAATACTTTTATTTAATAACAAGACTCAGCCACAGAGGAATAAAA
Source organism: Aotus nancymaae (assembly GCF_030222135.1). Lineage (NCBI taxonomy): Eukaryota > Metazoa > Chordata > Mammalia > Primates > Aotidae > Aotus > Aotus nancymaae. Next base: position 8,627,880 of record NW_026988450.1, on the reverse strand, counting down.
ACCTGAGCTTTTCTATGCAGTTTCCTTTCTCAGATATAATAAAAGATACAAGGGCTATATTAACAATGAGCTTCTGAAAAGGCATTTAAGAAGCTTCAAATACTATTTTTGTTAAGTTGAAAAATTGCATGAAATTGCATTTGAATTGTTATATGACCAACAGCAGGGAAGCAGGAGAGAGCAATAAATGCAGGTATTTTTGCTGGTGCGTAACTGACAAAGCTGAAGCTAGGATGTGACATGGACAAGCTAAGTAATACGTGTATTCACCAGGAAAATGGTAATTTAAAAATCTCTCCTGTATTTAAAAAAAGCACAAACTCAAAAGTTTTGCATAGTTGTCTGTAATGCATTTTAAAGTTTTCATAATTTTTTTTCTATAATAAAACTCTGCACAGTGAAATCAAGCTTCAGAGGTTGGTTTCAAAATAAAATGCGATTTTCTGCCAATGGAGGGTATGGTTCTGACAAAATACTTATGTGTAAGTTTATAAGAGACCCTTGTAGTTTCTTGGGTTTGGCCGTCTTGCTCCCACTTTATGGGAGCATAGTGTGACCTTAACAGAAAGAGGCAGGGTTGTGGTTGTGACCTCAGTCATATTCCACTGCCTGGAAAGCCCATTCACTGTTTTTTGCATTTGTAAATGTTTCTGATTTTTAAAAGCTCTACTTAAAAACTTCCTTTGCCATGAAGTCCGCCTGTCTTTGCCCTGATATGGCGAACCCTGTCTCCTGGGAAGCATGCATGCAAGCCTTTTATTTCCACTTTTCATGGGCACCAATTTTCTGTCTGAAGAACGTGGTGTGATTTAATGGCAAGAGCATGGCGGTCCTGCCCTTCAGGTCTAAATCCAGTTTTCTCATTTAACACCTACTCGAGCTTGAGAATATATATACCTTTCCAGAATAGTATTTTTTCGGTGTCAAAAAAAGTCTTTAAGTCACAGATTCAGCACTCAAGAGTAATAACAGTGGCTTCAGCTACTGCTTAGGGAGACTTTACTGTTGATGGGTGCCTTAAATGAATCACTGCATTTAATTCTCACCTGGTTTTTAAGGTAGGTTTGGCTATTATCTCTTATTCCCTCCATAAGGAATCCAAGACACTTGCCTCAATTTGCCAAGATGATCCACTTCAGTCACACTCCTCTGTCAGTGCCCCTCACCACTGTTGTTCTGCTTCTGGAGAAGGTTATTTATTTTATAGTTACTTAGGTGCTTTATAATTACTTGCATGCACTATATTTAGTTATGTCTATTTCAGATAGTAAGTTTGGAATTCAGAGTTTTCAACTACAGCACCCAGCTTGCTCCAGAGGAAAGCCTAGCACAGAGGTCCCACCTACCTGGAAGCTTTTGAAGAAAGCCTCCAGAAGACTTAGCCAAAAATCTCTCTAAGAAAGCTTATTGCCCCTCATGAAAATACCAGGAAAGACATGGCCTAACAACAGAAAATTATTTGAACAATACCCCTCCTACTCCAAGTAAATATTCATGGATAAAACTACTCCCCTAACCCCACCCCTATAGTTTCATGGGGCCAATCAAGGGAGAAGTTGATCTCTCGGTCCATCTAACTCCAAACCCCACTCTGCAGAGCCTGGTGTGGGCTGAGCACTCCAATTCCCTGCCTGGTGGTACCTACAGGGACAGCATGCAGCTGACCTTCCATCACTTGTCCAGAAGAAGCAAGCAGTACTCAGACTCCCCTGCCAGGAACCAGCTGCAACTGAGCTTCGACTCCTACTAAGTGCCAACTAGACTGAGAGTGGTGTTAGGACTAGCAAGCAGGTTCCTGTACCCCATCTCTGGGTCAGCAAGGCGCCTTGGTGAGCTAAACTTCCACATCCACCTATTATCAAGGAGGTGAAAAAGGCAGTGCCGAGAATGGCTAGCTGGCACTCCGATGAGCAATTAACGTCAAATTTTGAAAAGCTCGCATGGAAAGTACTGGTGAAAGAAACACTGCCAACTCATTTTACATACCAATATTTATTTCTCTGAAACCAAAACTGGGCAAGAACACAAAAATAAAGAAAGCTTCAGACTAATATCTCTCATGAACTTAGTGGTAAAAATTATCCACAAAATACTAACAAATTCAGTTCAGCAGTGCATAAAATAATTTGATACCATGGCAAGTGGACTGGATTTTATATAAGGCTACTTTCACATTAAAAAGTCAATCAGTGAATTCTACTGTATCAACAAGGTAAAGAAGAAAAATCATAAAATCATATCATTTGACAAAGAGAAAAAATTTGACAAATTCTAATATCCATTAATAATAAACACTCTTAGTAACCTAGGAATAGAGGGCTCCTCATCAACCTGATAAAGCACATTTGCAAATAAAACCTACAGTTAAAATCACATTTAATGGTAATGGAATGATTGCCTTTCCTCTAATATTGGAAACAAAGCAAAAATATTTGCTTTCGCCACTTCAACAACACACTGAAAATCTGACCATGACAGTAAGGCAAGTAAAACAAATCGAAGTCATACAGATTGGAGAGGAAGAAATGAAACTGTACCTATTTGCCAATGGCATGATCTTCTACGTAGAATTCCAAGAAATCTACCCGCCTCCCAAAAAACCCACTTCTAGAACTAATAAGTGAGTTTAACAAGTTTGCAGGATATAAGATCAACACAAAAATCAATCACATTTCTACATACAACAATTAACGTGTGGAAACTGAAATGAAAACACAATACCATTTACAATCATACCAAATAACATGAACTATATAGTTATAGATCTGATAAAACATGTACAGGATTTGCGTGCTGAAAACCACAAAGCACTGATGAAAGAAACCAAAGAATAAGCAAATGAAGAGATATCCTGTGTTATGGATAGGAAGACTCCACAAAGCAAAGATGTCAATTCTCTCAAAATTCACCCGGAGGTTTAGTGTAATTCCTTTCAAAATTCCAGAAGGTGATAGTTTGTAAACAAAGATAAGTTTAATCCAAAATTTATATGGAAAGGCAGAGCTCTTAGAATAGCTAAAACAGTCTTGAAAAAAAAAAAAAGAGGAAAGTGGGAGGAATCTGATATTAAAATCTAATAAAATATGTAGCTACAGCAATCAAGAAGATGTAAGCAGAGGAGCAGACACAAAGATAATAGAACAGAATAGAGAGAAATACATAGTCTCATACATGTATGGTCAACCAATTTTTGACAAAGATCCAAAAGGCGTTCAGTGGAGGAAGGAAAATGTAATATTTTCAATAAATAATGCTGAAGAAACTGGATTTCCACAGGCAAAAAAATCAGCCTCAACTCAAACCTCACATCATATGTAAAATTTAACTTAAAATGGATCATGGATTTAAATGTAAAATGTAAAAATAGAAAACTTTTAGAAAAAGAAACAAAGGAGAGTATCTCTAGAATCTAGTCTAGAGCTAGGCCAATAGTTCTTAGACTTGATATCAAAAGCATGATCCATAAAAGGAAAATTTGATAAACCAGAACTCATAAAAATTAAAACCTTTTGATCTACAACAGGCCCATTAAAACAATGAAAAGGCAACCTATAGACTGGAAGAATGTGTCTGCAAACCACGTATTAGATGAAGGACTAGTATCTAGAAGCTACAACTCTCAAGAAACAACAGTGAAAAAAAATCAAGCAAACCAGTTAGAAAATTGGAAAAAGATTTGAAGAGGTTTCAACGAAGAGGATATATCATTGGCAAATAAGCACATGAAATGATATTTAGCATCATTGGCCATTAGGGAAATCCAAACTAAGATTAGGATGAGAGAGTACCACATATGGGTCAGAATGGCCAAAATAAGCAACAGTGATGACACCAGATGCTGGCAAAGATGCAAAGAAACGAAATCATTTATGTATTTTGGTGGTAATGTAAAGTCACTAATCTGGAAAGCAGTTTCAAGTTTCTTATAAAATTAAACAAGAAACTACTCGGAGACTCAACAATTGCACTCAAGCATTTTCCTCAGAGAAATGAAAGCTTATATTTACACAAAAACTTGTACATGAATGTCCATAGCAGCTTTATTTGTAATAGCCCAAAACTAGAAAGTACACAGTGGATGAATAGTTAAATAGCCTCTGGTATATCCACACTATGAAATGAACTGTTGATGCACACAGCTTGGATGAATCTCTAGGGGGTAATACTGAATAAAAAAATCCAATCCTAAAAGGTCACACACTCTATAATTCCATTTATACAATACTTATATAAATTGACAGATTTTAGAAGTGGAACAGAGTTTAGTGGTTGCCAAGGGGTAGGTAAGGGGAGAAAAGGAAGGTAGCTATAACAGGACAATAAGAGGGACCCTTGCATGACGGAAGTGTTCTTTACTGTGTCAATTTCAGTTTTCTCATTCTGATATTGTAATATAATTTTGGAAGATGTTGCTATTGGGGAAACTGAGTAAAGGACACAGGGGATCTCTCTGTATTATGACTTACAACTATATGTGATTCTATAATTATCTCAAAATGCAGTTTCATTTCAAAATGAATTATTGTAAAATTCACAGCCCTGTATTCTCTCTCTGGCTCTTCTTCTGGGGTTATGATAAAATGTATACACCTCTTACATACATGTCTTACCCTCTTTTCTGTGTCATGTCTTTTCATTCTCCTTTTCACACTTCGAAGAGTTGGTTCACACTTATCTTCTAGCTCACTTACTCTCTTTTGTGGTGTGTCTAGTCTGCTCTTAAACCTGGCCTTTTGTAGATTTTGTTTGCTTGCTGTTGTGGTAAGAGGGTAAATCCAGTCCCGGTTACTACATCTTGGGCAGAAGCTGAAGTTCCCCCATTGAGATTTTTCCAACAGTTCCACTTAGTTCTTTTTCTAATTTATTGTGTTCCTCTTTATCACTTTCTTTTCTCTGCCCATATCTTGAACCTTGCATTTGATTTTCTTGTACACAATCAGTATAGTTAATTTACAGTCTGAGCCTGATTGTTCCAATTCCTCAAGATTTTAAAGATCTTTTCTGTTGTTTCTGCTGGTTCTCACTCATGGAATTTCCTCTTATGCTTTATTATTATTATTGCTATCCTGTAGAAAATGCTTAAAACAATGCATATAGAAATAATTTCAGGTTTAAAATGAAGATATTTTTCTCCAGAGAAGATATGCATTTGCTTTTTTCCCAGAGCTTAGTTTCTCTATAAACCAGGTTGAACACTTGAGACAGTTGATTTGATCTTGCCTGTGTTTCCTGTGGTATGCTCCACCTCTGGTTCACCTTCACCTGAGAAATAACATTGTAGGACCCTGCCTTACTGTTGGGAGAGTCTTCTGTACCCTCTCCCAGTCTTCCATCCTGCTGTCCCATAAACAGTCAAAGCAAATATTCTACCAATTCCTACACTCAACCCCACATCTGAAATGCCCTCAAGGATAAAGCATCTGTGCACCCTTATCCCTCTGTGTTCGATTTTTTTCCACTTTCTTTTGGCCTGGTAATTCTTCTTTTGCCATATATTCAATGCTTCTACAAAAATTTTAAAATAAATTTTACTCTTGTTTTTCAATTGATTTCCAGGGCAGGGTCGATCTAAATTGTCTAATATTTCATTATCTGATATAGGCAGTCACAGATCTACTTTTTTGAATTAGGAAAGAATGAATACTATTTAAAAATCAAGGCTCAAAAAGTTTTGATGGTATCATTTCTAATTTGATCAACAACTTGAGTGATTATTCTAATTAGTTTAAATTCTGCAAACATCCATAAATATTATAAATTCAAGTCTAATTGGAAATTATGTAGACCATTTACATGTAACACAAGATGACACATTACTCATTAACAATCTCCTGTAAGTTACACCAATGATATGTGAGGGAGGCTTACCTATTTTTGCAAAAAAAAAAAAAAAAAATAGTAAATTGTTTAAAAAATAAATTGAGTCAAAGTTACAAAACTGAAAGGATCTTTTAAAATTTACTTCGATAATTTTAAAAAAACTGGTCCTGTCATTTAGCACACCTATGAATACTGATGATGTAAACACTTGAGAAACAGGTCTCTTGGGTTCATTTAAAGAAGTTTGGTGGGGAAAGGGGGAAGGCATCTTACTTATTTTTAGCTTCTTGATTTTCTATTTAGTCACAATAAGGTATAACAGCTCAACATTGTTTTGTGTTCCTAGAGGTTTTTTTTTTTTTTTTGACAGGATTCACTATGTTGCCCAGACTAGAGTGCAGTGTGGCATGATCATAGCTCAGTGCAACTTTGAACTCCCAGGCTCAAGGGATCCTCCCACCTCAGCCTCCTCTGGAGTAGCCAAGACTAAAGGCATGTGCCCAGCACACACAGCTAATTTTTTTTGTACACTTTTTTTGTACAGATGGGGTCTCACTATGTTGCCCAAGTCAGTTTTGAACTCCTAGACTAAGTGATCCTCCCACCACAGTCTCCCAAAGTGCTGGGATTATTGGCATAAGCCACTGCACCTGGACCCTAGAGGTCTCCTGGGGTCCTATTCTAGTGATTTCTAAACTCTTGAGCTCCTAGCTTTCCTGGTAATCCTGATGTATAGCCTATATTCGATGGTACAGATAGGTTCAGAGATTTTTATTTTCTGGAAAATCTAAGGCAAACGTTTGGGCCACATTTAATAGGTGGTTTGTTAACTGAGTACAAGTTAAGACCTAAATCTGCATCTGCAGGGTTCAAGTGCCTACTTCTCAATGACCAAAGAAGCTCTTTCCATCCTTGGTAGACGAGACTATTTCCATCATTACAAAAATAATAATGAAAGAAATCATACCATATATTTGAACCATGATTTAGAATTTGCAAAACATTTCCATGCACATTACATTATTTGATGATCACAGCAGCTGGATGAGTTGGTTAAAAAGAGGAAGCAACACTGGTCAATGTGCAGGGATAACTATTTTTTTCTAACCTTCTCTGCAATCACCACTTACTCTATAAGCCACATCTCATAACATTTTTCTTAAAAGTTTCCATTTAGAAAGTATGTATATGCCTATATAAATTCTCATATATATTCCTAAGAATAGTTCCACATAGATAGCACATTTCTCTTTTATTTTCTACTTTTATTTTCACAGCTCACATTTTTCTGTCAATTTATTATATCCCTTTAATTTGGTATTGTCTTTCTTTGAAATTTATCATAATCTAGTTTTACTCAGCATTTGAGAAAACAACCAATTGAGAGTCAAAATAAGGTAAAGCCGACGTTCAATTCTAAGAAAAGTATCACTCTGGTAATACAAATAGGCTTTAAATTAAAATATGTAATTCTAAAATCTTTTCCTTTTTGGAGCATTTTAATTTACAGAAAATGCTTAAATACTTTAAAAACTTTTCTACTGTACTTGGGTAATACTAAGTATGCCCATGGAATTTTCAAAGTAAATGATTTGATGTTTTCCCCTGAACAATAGCCACACCAGGGCCTTGGAAGGCAGAGAACTGAACAGTTCCAACATTTATCATCATTTCATTTAAGCGGCAGAATCACTTTCCATGACAGACCTCCCCTTAGCTTTATTCATAGGTAGAAAAGTCATGTTGAAATTATATATCCATTTTGTGGCTTAAATACAGTCAATAATGAGATTTTTAAAAGATGGTGCCTAATAAATAAATGCAGCTTGGTGTTCAGTGTAGATAAACCAAACAGAGTGCAGCCTCCGGAATGCAGTGTCAAACAGCGGTAATAGGGGACTTACCTGAGACAGCATCAGCCTGAGGGAGTTTGACTTTTCTAGTCCTGTGAGACAGGACTGAGAGATGAATGAGGGGAAATCTGGCAGGCTTAATAGCCTGAGTTAGATTCATAGCTTTGGGAACTTGTAAGATGGCCACTTCTGCCCCTTTAGTTGAGTAAATAATGTTGATTTCTTACCTTTGAGGGGTCCAGAGAGTATGAAATAAAGAAAATAACTCTTCTCATGAGCAAGAGAGACCAGCCAGCCACACAATGTGTATTAATTTAACCAGCCTAATGGGCAATGTATAGGCTGCAGGCCGTCCTGTAGACAGTCTAATTCCACATACCATTTACTATCTCTCAACAGGGCATTTTGCTTTTCAGAATTTTTTTCTGCCCCTAGAAAACTTAATCCACCTTCTGCATAGTTACCAAATCTTTCTTCAGATCACTAACTTCTTTGCCTCCCTGTCCTCAGAATATTCCAGTCTTTTGTTTCCTTTGCCCAAGTTGGAGCAATAGAGTGATAATAGAATTCCATAGTTGGAAAAACTCTTGATGGTCATTTAGTGCAGTGCTTCCCAATGTAGAAACATGGGAACTACTCTAAACTTACTTAAATCACATAGAGAAAAAATTATTCCCTCTGCAAATTCTCTTTTAATCCTCATAAGATAGAGAAAATGTATGTGTCTGTGCAAAGCTGTCTTTAACACTCCTCCAACATTTTAATTTCTATTTTTCATGAAAAGAAATCAGATCTTATTTTCAAAGCCTTTGTCAGACAAGAAAACCTAAGTAGGATTTATTGGCACTGTAAAAATATTTGTTTTCCAGTTAACATCTATTTATAAAATGTCATACTCGTTATTCACTTATAGAAGCAATTAAAATTGTATTTAAAATAAGTTTAAGCAGAATGAATCGCTATAAAGAGCACTTTTAAATAAATAATACTACAGGTGGGATGTAGTTCTGGCAAAAAATCATGAAGGTGGAGGTACTCAGAAAATAGAAGCTTGGGAAACACTCCCTGTGCAACCCTATTCTTGGATGGATGAGAAAACTGAAGACAAGGAAGCTAGGCGATCTGCCTAGGTTTACCCAGAAGCTCACTGCAGACTCAGAACTAGAACTCACGTCTATTTTCTCCCAACTTGACGCATGTTCAGCTAAGTGACATGACCTTTTCCTGATAAAGGGAGCCCGACTGAGTTGACTTTGCCCAAAGAAGTAGAAAGATCATAAAAAGGCATCTTCCATGTTACTTAAAAAAAAAACACAAATTTTAGGGCTTAATAAGTATTTATAAGATCACTGAGTCATATTGAAGAGTTTCATATCAGTTTTAAGATAAAGAAATACGGAAACCTATATTTGGGAATTTCTGTAGCAAGATGCCACTTGGAAGCCCTGTGGCATTTGAAACAATCAGACAATTCACTGGTTTTTTACCTTGACTACATATGGGGTCACTTGGGGTTCTTTTAAAAAATACTGATGGCTGGATGTCACCCCCCTAGAGGTTGTGATTTAATTGGTATAAGGTCAGTCTGGGTTTTGAGAGTGTTAGCAGCCCACCTGGTGATTCTAATTCGCTATCTAGTGTGAGAACCACTTCTTGATATAAACCCAAGTAGCCCCTGGACCCCACCATGTGTAGGTACGGCAACTTCATGATGCTGCTCACTAGCTTACTTCAGTGGTCTAAAGAGCAAGTTTTCAGGGATTTGGAGCCTCAAAAGGAAGAGCAAGGTAGCAGTGAGCAGAGGTGGGACTGTTACTGTTCCCATACTGACAAACGAGGATAACATATTTGTGCTCTGCAGTTAGTGCAGCAATGTGTGTTTACAGAGTATATTGCACCTGAATATGTGTTCCTAAGGACCTTAGGGGTCCAGTTTCTGCTTTCTGCACATGGCTAGCCAGTTTTCCCAACAACATTTATTGAACAGGGAATCCTTTCCCCATTGCTTGTTTTTGTCAGGTTTGTCAAAGATCGGATGGTTGCAGATGTGTGGCATTGCCTCCAAGGCCTCTGTTCTGTTCCATGGGTCTATATCTCTGTTTTGGTATCAGTACCATGCTGTTTTGATTATGCAGCCTTGTAGTATAGTTTGAAGTCCTGTAGCATGATGCCTCCAGCTTTTTTCTTTTTGCTTAGGATTGTCTTGGCTATGCGGGCTCTCTTTTAGTTCTATATGAAGTTTAAGGTGTTTTTTTCAAGTTCTGTGAAGAAGGTCATTGGTAGCTTGATGGAGATAGCGTTGAATCTATAAACTACTTTGAGCAGTATGGCCATTTTCACAATATTAATTCTTCCTAACCAAGAGCATGGAATGTTTCTCCATCTGTGTCCTCTCTTATTTCCTTGAGCAGTAGTTTGTAGTTCTCCTTGAAGAGGTCCTTTATATCCTTTGTTAGTTGTATTCCTAGGTATTTTATTCTCTTTGTAGCAATTGTGAATGGGAGTTTGCTCATGATTTGGCTCTCTGTTTGTCTGTTATTGGTGTATAGGAAAGCTTGTGATTTCTGCACATTGATTTTGTATTCTGAGACTTTGCTGAAGTTGCTCATCAGTTTAAGGAGATTTTGGGCTCAGACGATGGGGTTATATAAATACACAATCATGTCATCTACAAATAGAGACAATTTGACTTCCTCCTTTCCTAATTGAATACCTTTTATTTCTTTTTCTTGCCTGATTGATCTGGCTAGAACTTCCAATACTATATTGAATAGGAGTGGTGAGAGAGGGCATCCTTATCTAGTGCCAGATTTCAAAGGGAATGCTTCCAGTTTTTGCCCATTCAGTATGATATTGGCTGTAGGTTTGTCGTAAATAGCTTTTAGTATCTTGAGGTACGTTCCACTGATACCTAGTTTATTGAGAGTTTTTAGCACAAAGTGCTATTGAATTTTGTCAAAGGCCTTCTCTGCATCTATTGAGATAATCATGTACTTTTTGTCTTTGGTTCTGTTTATGTGGTGGATTACATTTATAGACTTGCGTATGTTGAACTAGGCTTGCATCCCTGGGATAAAGCCTACTTGATCGTGATGGATAAGCTTTTTGATGTGCTGTTGTAATCGGTTTGCCAGTATTTTATGGAAGATTTTTGCATCTATGTTCTTCATGGATATTGGCCTGAAGTTTTCTTTTTTTTGTTGAGTCTCTGCAGGGTTTTGGTATCAGGATGATGTTGGTCTCATAAAATTATTTGGGAAGGATTCCCTCTTTTTGGATTGTTTAGAATAGTTTCAGAAGGAATGGTACCAGCTCCTCTTTGTATGTCTGGTAGAATTCAGCTGTGAACCCATCTGTACCTGGGCTTTTTTTGGTTGGTTGGCTATTAATTGCGGCCTCGACTTCAGCCCTTGTTATTGGTCTATTCAGGGTTTTGACTTCTTCCTGGTTCAGTTTTGGTAGGGTGCAGGTGTTCAGGAATTTATCCATTTCTTCCAGGTTTCCTAGTTTATGTGCATAGAGGTCTTTGTAGTAATCTCTGATGGTAGTTTGTATTTTTGTGGAATCAGTGGTGATATCCCCTTTATTGTTTTTTATTGCATCTATTTAATTTTTCTTTTTTTATTAATCTGGCTAGCAGTCTATTTTGTTGATCTTTTCAAAAAACTAGCTCCTGGATTTATTGATTTTTTGAAGGTTTTTTTGTGTCTCTATCTCCTTCAGTTCTGCTATGATCTTAGTTATTTCTTGACTTCTGCTAGCTTTTGAGTTTTTTTGATCTTGCTCCTCTAGCTCTTTCAATTTTGATGATAAGGTGTTGATTTTAGATCTTTCCTTGCTTCTCATGTGGGCATTACTGCTATAAATTTTCCTCTAGACACTGCTTTGAATGTGTCCCAGAGATTCTGGTATGTTTGTCCCAGAGATTCTGGTGTCTTTGTTCTTGTTGATTTTGAAGAACATCTTTATTTCTTCCTTCATTTCATTGTTTATCCAGTCAACAGTCAAGAGCCAGTTGTTCCATTTCCGTGAAGTTGTGTGGTTCTGAGCTAGTTTCTTAATCTTGAGTGCTAATTTGATTGCACTGTGGTCTGAGAGACTGTTTGTTATGATTTCTGTTCTTTTGCATTTGCTGAAGAGTGATTTACTTCCAATTATGTGGTCAATTTTAGAGTAGGTGTGATGTGGTGCTGAGAAGAATGTATATTCTGTGGATGTGGGGTGGACATTTCTGTAGATGTCTATTAGGTTTGCTTGGTCCAGGTCTGAGTTCAAGTCCTGGATATCCTTGTTAATTTTCTGTCTCGTTGATCTGTCTAATATTGACAGTGGAGTGTTAAAGTCTCCCACTATTATTGTGTGAGAGTCTACGTCTCTTTGTAGGTCATTAAGAACTTACTTTATGTATTTGGGTGCTCATTGGGTGCGTATATGTATATATTTAGGATCGTTAGCTCTTCTTGTTTCATTGATCCTTTTACCATTATGTAATGCCCTTCTTTGTCTCTTTTGATCTTTGGTGGTTTAAAGTCTACTTTATCAGAGACTAGGATTGCAACTCCTCCTTTTTTTTTGCTCTCCATTTGCTTGGTAAGTCTTCCTCCATCCCTTTATTTTAAGCCTATGTGTGTCCTTGCATGTGAAATGGGTTTCCTGAATACAGCACACTGATGGGTTTTGACTTTTTATCCAATTTGCCAGTCTGTATCTTTTGATTGGGGCATTTAGTCCATTTACATTTAGGGTTAATATTGTTATGTGTGAATTTGTTCCTGCCATTTTGATGCTAGATGGATGTTTTGCCCATTAGTTGACACATTTTCTTTATTGTGTTGATGGTATTTACCATTTGGTACATTTTTGGAGTGGCTGGTACTGGTTGTTTCTTTCCTTGTTTAGCGCCTCTTTTAGGAGCTCTTGTAAGGCAGGCCTGGTGGGACAAAATCTTTCGGCAGTTGCTTGTCCGTAAAGGATTTTCTTTCTCCTTCACTTATGAAGCTTAGTTTGGCTGGATATGAAATTCTGAGTTGAAAGTTCTTTTCTTTAAAGATGTTGAATATTGGCCCCCACTCTCTTCTGGCTTATAGGGTTTCTGCTGAGAGATCTGCTCTGAGTCTGATGGGCTTCTCTTTGTGGTTAACCCAACCTTTCTCTCTGGCTGCCCTTAGCATTTTTTCCTTCACTTCAACCCTGGTGAATCTGATGATTATGTGCCTTGGGGTTTCTCTTCTTGAGGAATATCTTTGTGGTGTTCTCTGTATTTCCTGGACTTGAATACTGGCCTGCCTTGCTAGGTTGGGGAAATTCTCCTGGATAATATCCTGAAGAATGTTTTTCAGCCTGGATTCATTCTCTCTGTCACATTCAGGTACACCTATCAAATGTAGATTAGGTCTTTTCACATAATTCCATAGTGGTCATTTTTTTCACTCTTTTTTCTCTAATCCTGCCTTCTCGTTTTATTTCATTAAGTTGGTCTTCAATCTCTGATACCCCTTCTTCTGCTTGGTTGATTCAGCTACTGAAACTTGTGTATGCTTCATGAAGTTCTCGTGTTGTGTTTTTCAGCTCCATTAGGTCATTTATATTCTTCTCTAAGCTGTTTATTCTCATTAGCATTTCTTCAAACCTTTTTTCAAGGTTCTTAGTTTCTTTGTATTAGGTTAGAACATGCTCTTTTAGCTCAGAAAATTTTGTTATTACCCACCTTCTGAATCCCGTTTTATGTCAATTCATGAGACTCATTCTCAATCCATCTTTGTTCCCTTGCTGGTGAGGAGTTCTGATCTCTTGGAGGAGGAGAGGCATTCTGGTTTTGGGTGTTTTCATCCTTTTTTTTTGCACTGGTTTCTTCTCATCTTTGTGGATTTATCTACCTGTGGTCTTTTTAGTTGTGACTTTTGGATGGGGGTCTCTGAGTGGACATCCTTTTTGTTGATGATGAAGTTCTTTCTTTCTGTTTTTTAGTTTTCCTTCTAACAGTCAGGCTCCTCTGCTGTAGGTCTGCTGGAGGTCCACTCCAGACCCTGCTTGCCTGGGATCACCTGTGGCATCTGGAGAACACAAAGGGTTTCTGCCAGTTTCTTCTTCTGTCATCTTCGTCCCAGAAGGATATCCACCAGATGTCAGCTTGAGCTCTCCTTTATGAGGTATCTCTTTGTCAGGGAGCTGCTCGAGGTGACAGTCTGACCCTTATAGGAGCTCAAGTGCTGAGCTGTGAGCTCTGTTGTTTCGTTCAGAGCTGCTGGGCAGGTATATTTAAGTCTGCTGTAGTGGATGTCATAAACACTTTTTTCCCAGGTGCTCTGTCCTGGGAAGGTGGGGCTTTATTTATAAGTTCCTGATGTGCTGCTGCCTTTTTTCAGAGATGCTCTGCCCAGATAGGAGGTAGCCTAGTCACAGTCTACCAGCAGAGGTGTTGCTGAGCTGCCGTGGGCTCTGCCCAGCTGCCGTGTGAACTTCCTTGCAGTTTTGTTTATAGAAGTATAGTTAGATCTGCCTCGGCAATGGCAATCTTCCTCAGTTTTGGCAGACTGCCTCTGTAATGGCGGACTGCCTCAGTAATGGTGGATTGCCTCGGTAATGGTGGACTACCTTGGTAATGGTGGACTGCCTTAGTAATGGCAGACTGCCTTGGTAATGGCAGATGCCCTTTGCCCCACAGAGCTGGACCATCCCAGGTCCAGCTGCACTTGCTATGAAACTCTCAATCCAGAGCATTTCAGATCGCCGGTCTTTGTATGAGTGTGACTTGCCTAGCCAGATCACCTGGCTCCCTGTTTCAGCCCCCTTTTTCTCAGTTGAATGGGTGGCTCTGTCTCCCAGGCATTCCAGGCACCAGTTGAAACAGCTGCCCAGATTTGTGTGAGTTTTTGTGTGGAGATGTGCTGCACTGGCTGAAACAGCCATGCTGAAAACTCGTGGCGCTTTTCAGCCCAGGAATCCTCTGGTCAGTGGGCAGTAATAACTCATTTGGAAATGTGGTGATCACTCACCCTCTGCGTTGTTCTCACTGGGAACTGCACTCCAGAGCTATTCCTATTCAGCCATCATTAATGATCCAATTTTTTTTAAATAGCTACAAGCCTATTCAGATTATCTATGCTTCTTGTGTAAGTTTTGGTAGATTGTGTCTTTCAACCTATTTAAACTAGGTTATAAAATTTGTGGGCATTTAGTTGTTTATGGTATCCTTTTATTTTCTTTGGAATGGTCGAGATTTTTTTTCTTAGTCTGGATAGAGGATTATCAATTTTATTGATTTTTCATTGATTTATATTCTAATTTTTATTTCTTCTGTTTTTTAAATTTAATTTTCTTTTTCTAGTTTCCTCAGGTGGAAGTTTTGCTGATTAATTTTAGATATTTTTTTCCTTTTCTAATATATGTACTCAATGACATAAATTTCCCTCTAAGAATTGCTTTCACTGTATCTCTCAAATTTTGGCAAGTTGCGTTTTCATTTTTATTTAATTTATTTCTTAATTTGTCTTGATACTTCTTCTTTGACTCATATGTTACTTAGAAGTGTGTTATTTAATCTTTATGTATTTGGAGATTTTCCAGTTATCTTACTTTAGTTGATTTCTAAATTTCATTGTGGTCCAAGAGTTGATATTGTATGATTTCTATTTTAAATTTTGATGTTTTATAACCCAGAATGTGGTCTATCTTGGTGAATATTTCATGTGGGCTTGAGAAGTATGTGTATTCTGCTCTTGCTGGATGAAGTAATCTATAGATGTTTATTATATCTTGTTAATTATTATGGTGTTGAGTTCAGATGTGTCTTTACTGATTTTCTGCCTGCTGGATCAGTTCATTTCTGTTAGAGGAGTACTGACATCTTCAACTATAATAGTGGATTCATCTATTTCTTCTTGAAATTCTGCCAGTTTTTGCCTCACATAGTCTGACACTGTTTTTAGGTATATGCATGCTAAAGATCATTATGTCTTCTTGGGGAATTGACCTATTTACTGTTATGTAATGCCACCTTTGTTCCTAAAAATTTTGTTGCTTGAAGTCTGCTTTGTCTGAAATTAATATAACTACTAGTGCTTTCTTTTTATTAGTGTTAAGATGGTATATTTTTCTTCATTTACTTTAATTTATATGTGTCTTTATGTTTCAAGTGGATTTCTTGGAGACAACATATAGTTGAGTCTTGTTTCTTTATTCACTCTGACAATTTCTATCTTTCCATTAGTGCATTTAGATTATTGGCATTATTGATACAGTTGGATTAGTAGCTACTATGTTTGTTACTGTTTTCTATTTGCTGCCCTTGTTCTTTGTTTCTATTTTAGTGTTTTATACTTTTAATCCAGCATTTTACATAATTCATTCTCCTTTTTTAGCCTATCTATACTTTTTAAAATATACATTTTAAAAAGTTTCCAATATACATTTACAACAAATCCAAGACCACTTTCAAATAACACTGTTACTGTTTCACAGATAGCCTGAATACCTTATAACAACAAAATAATCCTAATTTATTCCTTCTGTTCCTTGTGTCATTGATGTCATTCTTTGTACCTATATATAAACATACATAGGTACATATGTTTATAAGATATATGTATATATAAACATATTTTATGAAATAGATTGTTGCTATCATTTTGAACAAATTATTATCTACCCAATCAAGTAAGAATTTTAAAAACATTTTTATTTTGCCTTCACTTATTCCTTCCTCCATGCTCTTCTTTTCTTATGAATATCCAAGTTTCTAACCTATATTATTTTCCTTTTCTGTAGAACTTTTAACATTTCTTGTAGGCAGGTCTACTGGTAACAAATTCTTTCACCCACATTGTGTCGAAACTGTGTTTTTTTAAAACTTTTAGTATGCTTTAAAATTTTTTATTGATAGCTCAACATGATATACTGGGAAAAAGTAATGGCTGTCACTAGGTCTTTAGTAATGTGGTGGTGAGGTGTGGGGCCAGGGAAGGAACTATAGTCCTATGATTAGGTTATCATCTTTTAGTGAACTGGTGCCTCTGAACTATGACTTCACATGTGTTTCTCAGTTACACTCTTCCCCTTAGGTGAGACAGAAAGGCTAGAGCTGGCTGGAATTATTTCCTTCCCCCAGTTCAGTTAGACTCTGATAGTACCCCAGCAGGTTAGGTTCTGGTACACTGGTTTCCCCTGAGGGTAGACCCGTTAAGAACAGAGTGCTCTGGATTATTTAAAACCTTCCTTTACCTCTTTCCATGTTGGAAGCACAAAGGAATTTTTTTTTTCTGGCATTTACTGTGTGAATTGGTTAAGCTACTAGAGGTAAACTCACTAAAATGTCAAGATAGCCCCTCTTAGTGGGATCCCTTGAGTTTTTCATCTCTTGGATTTGTTCACACTGAACCTTGAGCAATTCATCAATTACAGTTTGGATTTCCTTACTCCAGGCCTGGTTTCTGCAGCATTTTCTGCTCATGAGTCCCTGCTCTGGTAAGCGATGACTCCTTGCACTTGCCTATCTATTCTGTCTATTTATTCTTGTGGCATTGGTTTGCCCTGTGTCTTTACCTCTCTTACAGATTCAAGAGAGGTTCTCGATTTTTTTTTTTTTTTCTGTTCAGGTTTTCACTTGTTGTTAGGACTGGGTAACAACTTCCAAACTCTTACATGCTGAACCAGAAATCAGAAGTCCAACAAAAGTCTTCTAAAGAGAAAAAGGCCAAATATTTATTCTAAACTATAAATGTCATTTACTTCAACCCAATAATTCTTAAAGGTACTGTGAATTGAAATTTCCTGAGAAATTATGTCCATGACAGACTTTTTTTTATCATAGTAAGAAAGAATGATATAAAATTTACTATTGTAACAATATTTTCAGGGTACAAGTCAATAGCATTAAGTACATTCACATTGTTTTGCAATCACCAGCACCATCAAACTTTAGAGCTTTTTTAACTTTTCAAACTGAAACTCTGTACCCAGTAAACAGTAACCTCATTCCGTTCTCCCTTAGCCTCTAGCAACCACCATTTTGTTATTTCTATCAATTTGACTACTCTAGGTACCTCATATAAGTAGAATCATACAATATTTGCTTTTTTCTTGCCTGACTTATTTCACTTAGCATAATGTCTTCAAGATTCATACATGTTGTCATGTGTGTTAAGGTTTTCTTCCATTTTTAAGGCTGAATAATATTTTATTAAGTGTAGATGCCACATTTTGTTTATGAATTCATCTGCTGGTGGATATTTAGGTTGTTTCCATTGAATGGCTAATGTGAATAATGCTTCTACAAACATTAGAGTACAAATATCTGTTCAAGTTCATGCTAGCACTTCTTTTGGTGGAATTGCTGGATCATATGGTAATTCTGTTTTTAATTTTTTGTAAAAGCACTGTATAATGGTTTTCCATAGTAGTCATATCATTTATATTTTCTATAGCATATATAAGCTATATTTTCCATAGCAGCTGTAACAATTTTACATTCTTATCAGTAGCACAATTGCTCCATATCCAACATTTGTTATTTTCTGGGTTTTTTTTCATAATAGCCATCTTGATAGGAGAGAAATGGCATCTTATTATGGTTTTGATTTGTGTTCTCTAACAATGAGTATTACTGAGCATCTTTTTATGTGCCTTTGACCATCTGTATACCTCCTTTGAAGAAATAATTTCTATTCAAGTCCTTTATCCATGTTTGAATTGGGTTGCTTGTTTTATATTGTTGTATTATAGGAATTCTTTATATATTTTGGATATTAATCCTTTATCAAACATAAAATTTGCAAATTTTTTCTTCCATCCTGTGTGCCTGACATTTTCTTCAGTCCATGGAGGACCCTGGAGAACTGCTATTTTATTTCACTAGTGATTCCATCAACTATCAAAATTAGCTGTCTCATCTCTTGTCCATTATCTCCAAAGATAATCACCATCCTAAATTTTTGTATGCATGTGTACATATGTGTGTATATATAATTTAAACACACGTATACACATACATATGTGTGTGTTTTTCCTATTCAAAGATTCTTTCTTTATTGCTAAGCCAAGAATTTTGTCATTGTTTCTTTTGATCTCAGAATGCAAATAAAACAAAATTATTTGCTACTGAGATCAGGAAACAGAACTGCAAACTGTAATTGTCTTTTCCTGGCAAGACAAACAGGTTTTAAAATCTCTCAAATGTAATACACTTAGTTTAATTAACAATTAATTTATTCTTTTACAAAGCTATAAAGCTTGAACTACACAATTCATAAAGAAGATGTAAAAATCAATTATACTTTCAATATTTTATGTCTTTATGAAAGAAGAACATTACTCATAACCATAAAAAATATCTGGGTGCCTTGAATGCCCCAGGAATTACATTAGGCATCTGGCAGTAAAACACCATGTCACTTTCTAATGAAGTTAGTCAAGGAGAATGAATGACCTCAGGATACTAAGTGCAAAACCAATAACTCTGCAGACAGTAAATGACTTTTTGAAACTACAAAACAGTGATGATTTTCAATTTTCATTTATATTTCCAAAGGAAAGAGTCTTTCAAATGACTGTCACCTTAAATAGTGTAAAAAAAAAAAAAAAAAGAGAAAAGACAAAATTACTCAAAAGCATATTGTATTAGTCTTAGTCTGTTTTCACACTGCTAATAAACACATACCAGAGACTGGGCAATTTACAAAAGAAAGAGGTTTAATTAGACTCACAGTTCCACATGGCTGGGGAGGCCTCACAATTATGGTAGAAGGCAAGGAGGAGCAAGTCACATCATATGTGGATGGGCAGGCAAAGAGAAGAGAGCTTGTGCAGAAAAACTTCCATTTTTAAAACCATTAGATCTTGTCAGACTCATTCACTATAATGAGAACAGCACAGGAAAGACTCGCCCCTTAATTCAATCACTTCTCACCAGATTCCTCCCACAACACATGGGAATTGTGGGAGTTTCAATTCAAGATGAGATTTGGGTGGGGACACAGCCAGACCATATCATTCTGCTCTTTGACTCTCCCAAACTTCATGTCCTCATATTTCAAAACCAATCATGCCTCCCCAGCAGTTCCTCAAAGTCTTAACTCATTTCAACATTAATACAGAAGTACACAGTCCAATGTCTCGTCTGACATAAGACAAGTCCCTTCTGACTATGAGCCTGTAAAATCAAAAGGTAGTTAGTTATTTCCTAGATACAATGGGGGTACAGGCATTGGGTAAATATGGCCATTCCAAATGGGAGAAATTGGCCAAAACAAAGGGGCTACCATCCCCATGCAAGTCTAAAATTCAGCAGAGCAGTCAATTTATTTATTTTTTTATTTTTTTATTTTTTGAGATAGTCTTGCACTGTCTCCTGGGCTGAAGTGCAATGGCACAATCTTGGCTGACTGCAACCTCTACCTCCTGGGTTCAAGCAATTCTCCTGCCTTAGCCTCCTGAGTAGCAGGGATTACAGCCACCTGCCACCATGTCTGGCTAATTTTTGTTTTTCTTTTTGGTATTTTTAGTAGACATGGGGTTTCACTATGTTGGCCAGACTGGTCTCAGACTCCTGACCTTGTGATCCATCTGCCTTGGCCTCCAAAAGTACTGGGATTACAGATGTGAGCCACCACACCTGGCCAGGGCAGTCAAATCTTAAAGCTCCAAAATGATCTTCTTTGACTCCATGTCTCACATCCAGGTCATGCTGATGCAAGAGGTAGGTTCCCATGGTCTTGGGCAGCTGCGACCCTGTGGCTTTGTAGAGTATGGCTCACCTCCTGGCTGATTTCACTGGCTGGCATTGAGTGTCTGTGGCTTTTTCAGGTACAAGGTGCAAACTGTCAGTGAATCTACCATTCTGGGGTTGAAGGACAATGACTGTCTTCTCACAGCTCCACTAGGTGGTGCCCCAGTAAGGAGTCTGTGTCGGGGCTCCAACCCCACATTTCCCTTCCAGACTGTGCTAGGAAAGGTTCTCCATGAGAGTGCCACCCCTGCAGCAAACTTCTGCCTGGGCATCCAGGTGTTTCCATACATCTGAAATCTAGGTGGAGGTTTCCAAACCTCAATTCTTGACTTCTGTGCACCTGCAGCCTTAACACCACATGGAAGCTGCCAAGGCTTGGGACTTCCACTCTCTGAAGCAACAGCCTGAGCTGTACCTTGGTACCATTTAGTCATGGCTGGAGTGGCTGGGACGCAGGGCAGCAAGTCCCTTGGTTGCACACAGCACAGGGACCCTGGGTCTGGCATATAAAGCCATTTTATCCTAGGCCTCCGGGACTGTGATGGGAGGGGCTGCCTTGAAGACCTCTGATATGCCCTGGAGACATTTTCTTCATTGTCTTAAGGATTAACACTTGGCTGCTTTTTATTTATGCAAATTTTTGCAGCCAGCTTGAATTTCTCCTCAGAAAATGGGTTTTTCATTTCTATCACATTGTTAATGTGCAAGTTTTCCAAGCTGTTATGCTCTGCTTCCCTTATAAAACTGAGTACCTTTAACAGCACCCAAGTCACCTCTTGAATGCTTTGCTGCTTAGAAATTTCTTCAGCCAGATACCCTAAATTATCTCCCTCAACTTCAAAGTTCCACAAATCTCTAGGGCAGGGGCAAAATACCATCAGTTTCTTTGCTAAAACATAACAGGAATCACCTTTGCTCCAGTTCCCAACAAATTCCTCCTTTCCATTGAGACAACCTCAGGCTGGACCTTATTGTTCATATCACTATCAGCACTTTTGTGAAAGTCATTCATCAGGTCTCTAGGAAGTTACAAACTTTCCCACACTTTCCTATCTTCTTCTGAGCCCTCCAAACAGTTCCAACCTCTTCCTGTTACCTAGTTCCAAAGTCACTTCCACATTTTCAGGTATCTTTTCAGCAATGTCCCACTCTAGTGGTACCAATTTACTGTAATAGTCCACTTTAAAGCTGCTGATAAGGACTTACCTGCGACTGGGCAATTTACAAAAGAAAGAGGCTCAATTGGACTCACAGTTCCACATGATTGCGGAGGCCTCACAATCATGATGGAAGGCAAAGAGGAGCAAGTCACATCTTACATGGATGGTGGCAGGCAAAGAGAAGAGAGTTTGTGCAGGGAAACTTCCATTTTTAAAACCACCAGACCTTGTGAGACTCATTTACTAATGAGAACAGTGCAGGAAAGACCCACCCCCATAATTCAATCACTACCCCTTAGGTTCCTCCCGCAACACGTGGGAATTGTGGGAGTGTCAATTCAAGATGAGATTTAGGTGGGGACACAGCCAAACCATATCATATATTCAAATGACACATTGATTTTATAATTTCTATACATTTATATGTAGGCATTCATATTTGTTCATTATAGTTCCTGCATACAATTCTCAGAATTCCCAGGGTAGATTTTTTTTAATGTATTTTAATTGTATTTTACTTTGTCCAAAAATCATATTCATGATATAATAACTTGATTTTTTCAGTAATTACTCTACTTTTTCTATAGTGATTTATTTCCTTTGCATGCCTCTTGAATATCATCTTATATTTAATAATGTTTATTTTAAATGACTCCAGGAAGCTAATTTGCTTGTAAGCAACATAATTATACTTAAACAACCAGAAAGTGTTGTTTTAGTGACTTAAAGTCATTAAACACAACATTAATAAGTAATTTAAGCAAGGAGTAAGAAAAACAAAATATTCAATATCCTTTTCAGAAAATATGGGTTGTATTCTTTTAAAACATTACTGTTAAGAACATTGGCTTAGAAAACATCCCCCATGAGCATTTAAAATTAAAAATCATGTATCCAGGATTTTCACATGTTCAATTTGCATAAAGTAGTTCTTTTGCTAACCTTGATTTACCAAAGCATGAATTGCTACTAACATAGGAAAAATTAGGCAGTCTCATCTTGCTCAATGTCTAAAGGCCAGATTTCTAGTTAATGTGAAAAACAGCAGGGGAACAAGCAACAGAGCCATAAAACTGCTTGTGCATAAAATGGGCAACTGTGTGTGCGGTCACAGCCAATGCAGACTGTCACACAGCATAGGGGACTGCATCCTTTGGCATGTTATTGGAAGGATCCTAAAGAGATAAACAGAAAGAGAAATTTAGAAAGAGGAGGTAGACCCAAAAAGGGACATATGGTGCTGCAACCCTGTGATTGTGAAAGACCACAGAAGGGCACTGTTGTAGATTCTGAAACTGGGCTTCAGATCTGAAGGTGTCCTAACCTACTTGTGCTTCAGTTTATCTACTACCTGGGGGTAATGAAAGTACCATCTTCATAGGACTGTTGTGAAGATTAAAGAAGGGAGGTTAGGGAAGTTCCTAGCACATAATGAGTTTTCAACAAGAGTTAGCTTTTACTATTGTTTTCTCTAAGATTCAAATATAATTTGAAAGAGAAAGCAATAAGACCCAGAAGAGGGTCCCATCTGTTGGACTTTATTGTACCTGAGACATTATAGGCTTTCGACAGCCATTATTCAATTCACTTAATATTGCCTACGGTGCTAGAAAAATAAAGTTACAGGCAATAACCAAGTTAGTTTCAAAAAGTTTATGTAAAACTACTTTCATGTGATCTAATTGACATGTAAGAAACTGCACAGATTTAAAGTGTACAATATGAATTTTGACATGTGCATGGATATATACCATGGAATTATTGCCACAATCAAGGTACTGAATATATCAATCAGCCTCGATGGTTTCCTTACTCCTTTTGTAATTCCTTGTCTACATTGCCCCCTCTGCCCTTTGTACACCTATCATCACAGGGCAAGTACTTATCTGCCTTTGTCACTGTAGATGTTTGCATGTCAAGTTTATACAAATGTTATCACATAATGGGCCATCGTTTGTCTAGATGTTTCCCCTCAGAAAAAAGATGATGAGATTCATCCATGTTGTTCATTTTTTTGTACTGGACTAATGTTTCATTGTATGGGTAAAATACAATCTGTCTGTTCAGCTGTTACTGGGTATCTAGGTTGTTCCAGCTTTCAGTATGTGGATATGTTCATTTCTTTTGGGTAAATATCTAGAAATGAAATGGCTGGATCATGCAACAGGCTTGTATTAATATTTGCAACTGTTTAAGAAACTGCCAAACTGTTTCCCAAAATGGTTGTACCACCTTATATTTCTGCCAGCATTGTCTGTGTTCCAGTTCCTTGACACCTTTACTCATAATTGTTGATTTTAGTCATTCTAATAGAGGTAGTGTCTGATTGTGGTTTTAATTTGCATTTCTCTGATAATTAATGATGTTTATTCAGCATCTTTTCACCTGTTTATTTGCAATTCATATATCATCTTTGAAGCTTCTGTTCAAATCATTTTTTCATTTTTTATCAGGCTGCTTGTTTTTGTATCATGGAATTTTAAAGTTCTTTGTAAATTGAACACAAGTATTTTATCACACATATAATTTGCAAATAATTTCTCCCAGTCTGGGCCTTGCCATTTATTATCTTAATAGTTTTTTTTAAGGAACATAAGTTCATAGATTTGATGAAGTCCAATTTATTAATCTATTCTTTCACAGTTCATGATTTGATGTTGTATCTATGAGATCTTTGCCCAACCCAGAGTCATAAATCTTCTAGAAATTGTATAGTTTTAGGTTTACATTTAGATCAATAGTCTATTTTGTGTTAATTTTTGTATATAGTGTGAGGTATTAATGAAAGCTTATTTTTTAAAAAAAATTTGTATAAGGATGTTCCAGCACCATTTGTTGTTTTTTAAAATTTGCATAAGAATAATTCCAGCACCATTTGTTAAAAACATTTCTCCATTGAATTGTATATTAGTCCATTCTCACACTGCTATAAAGATACTACCGGAGACTGGCTTATTTATAAACAAAACAAGTTTAATTGACTCACGGTTCCATATGGCTGGGGACATTTCAGGAAACTTATAATTATGGTGGAAGGTGAAAAGGAAGCAAGGCATGTTTTACATGGCAGCAGGAGAGAGAGAGAATGGGGAAGTGCCAGGCAGTTATCAAATAACCAGATCTCATGAGAACTCACTCACTATCATGAGAACAGCAAGGGGGCAAATCCGCCCTCATGATCCAATCACTTCCCACCAGATCCCTCCCTCAACACATAAGGATTAAAGTTTGAGATGAGATTTGGGTGGGGACACAGAGCCAAAGCATATCAAATTGCATTGACACTTTTCTTGACAATATATAGCTGTCAATGTACATACAGATCTAGCTCTGGGCTATCTACTCTGTTCCATTAATCTATTTGCCTATCTTGAATACTAATACCACATGGTCTTGATTAGTATAGCTTATAATACATCTTGAAATTAGATAATAGCAATCTTTCAACTTTGTTCTTTTTCAGAGTTGTTCTACCTCTCCTAGGTCTTTTCCTTCCCTGTGAATTTTAGATGATTCTTGTTATTTTCTATGTACATACCTCTGATACTGTAATTGAGATTGCATCAGATCTGCAAATTGATTTGGTAGAATATTAACATCTTAAGAGTATTGAGTCTTCTGGGTCATGGTCTTATTTAGTTTCTCTCAGCAGTGTTTTATAGATTTCAATATATAGTTCTTTCACATTTTACAAGTTGTTTTTATTTATATTTTTATATATTTTCAGATTTTTTATTAAGCATTTCATATTATACATGTTGTTTCTTTCAATGTCCAGTTGTTCATTCCTTGTGTACATTTAAATACAATTTATTTCAACACATTACCCTTTTTTTTTGCTACTTTACTATACTTATTAGTTTTAGTAGCTTTTTTGGTATGTTCGATCATTTTCTACATACACAATTATGTCATTGCAAATAAAGATAATGTTGTTTTTCTTTTCAATATGGATACTCTTCCTTCCTTCCTCCCTCTTTCTCTCTTTTATTCCACAAGGATAAATTTCAGTAATTTATTCTTTTTCAGTTTTTAATTTCATTAATTTTCACTCCGTTCTTTATTATTTTCTCTATCCTGCTTACTTTGGATTTTGTTTGCTCTTTTTTTTTTTTTTTCTCAGTTTCAAAGGTAAAATTTCAGGTCATTGATTTGAAATCTTTCTCTTTTTAAATATAGACAACAGTTTATATTTTACAAATGTAGGCTATATAAATTTTACAAATTTCTTACTAACTACTGTTTAGTGCAATTCACGGATTTGTATCTGCTTTGCTGTCATTTTCATTCCACTCAAAATTACTTTTTAATGTCCCTTTGATTTCTTCATTGACCTATGGGTTATTTAGAAGTGTGCTATTTAGTTTCTAAGTATTTGAGAATTTTCCAGAGATCTCTCTGTTACTGATTTCTAGCTTAATTTCATTATGGTCAAAGTACATACTTTATATTACTTGAATCCTTTTAAATGTATTGACATATTTTATGGCACAGAATATCTTGGAAAATATCTGTGTTCACTTGAAAATAATGTGTATTCTGTTGTCTTTGGATGAAATGTTATATGATTATCAATTATGTTCACTTTATAGAACATATTACTGTCTTCTAATTACTGATTTTCTATTAACTTACCCTGTTAATTATTGAGAGTGCTGAAATCTCAAGCTATAGTTGTAAATTTTCCAATTTTTCCTGAAAGTTCTATCAGTTTTGTTCCACTTATTTTTATTTCATTTATTTATTTATTTATTTATTTATTTATTTATTTCGATACAGAGTTTTACTCTATTGCCCAAGCTGGAGTGCAGTGGCATGATCTCAGCTCACTGCAGCCTCCACCTCCTGGGTTCAAGCAATTCACCTGCTTCAGTCTCCCAAGTAGCTGGGATTACAAGCACGCACCACCACACCCAGCTAATTTTTGTATTTTTAGTAGAGACAAGGTTTCACCATGTTGGCCAGGATGGTCTCGATCTCTTGATCTCATGATCCACCCACCTTGACCTCCCAAAGTGCTGGGATTACAGGGGTAAGCCACCATAACCAGCCTCGTTTTTACTAGATTTTTAAAAATGTAAAACTAGTAGTAGCTTATTGGCCATGCAAAAACAGGCTACAGGCCAGATTGCTCTGTGAGCTATAGTTGCCAACATGTGGTATACATCTTATTAAAGTCTACTTTTTAGTAATTTGGACCAATTCATAGTATAGGACTCATATGTGTGTACTTAAACATTTCTTCCACTCTCACTCTGTGCTATTTTTGTCATACATTTTAATTTTATGAACATTGTAAGACCCACAATGAATTACTTTTATTTAAATAATTGTCTTTGAAATACATTGCAATTATAGCAGAAAAATTTGTTAGCCAATATAGTTGCCATTTCCTGTACCATTTACTCTTTTGTGAACATCCAGATTTCCATCTAGTGTTATATTCCTTCTATCTGAAAGATTTCTTTAGTATTTCTGGCATTTCAGGATTGCTGGTGGTAAATTCTTCCTTTTAGAGCAAGTTGTCTGGTGAGGAAATCTTTCAGTTTTGGTGTACCTGAAAAGTCTCTATATGGCCTTTGATTTTTCAAAAAAAATTTGCTGAGTATAGAATTTTAAGTTGGTATTGTTTCTATAATATTTCATATGTGTTCTGTGGGTGCTTGAAGAGAATGCATATTGTGCTGTTCTTGAATGGTCTGTAAAATTTTTATTAGCTTAAGCTGGTTGATGATGTTGTATTTGTGAAAGAAAAATAGAATCTTGGACCCTAAGCTCACTATACCAAAGGGAAAGTTAAGCTCAGGAACTGAGTCATGCAGAAAACTGCCTTCTGTTTATTCCAAAACAGATAACTGCAATTTCACATGCTCACTTTATCTTATGTAAAATGTAGGTTTAATGGGTGTGAGACAAATGTATTACTCTTTTCCTTACTCCTGCTTTTCCCATGTAAAATATAGTTTCAGTGAACATTAATCAGAGCCTCACAAGAATGCAACCACTGGCCTCATTGCCTATCCTCCGTCTGTTTTTTTCTTTTCCTGCTTGCTCTTTCCCCTCTAATATTGAAATTCCCAAAACTCTCTTTGGAGAATGCACAGGTCACAGACCCTACAGTGACTTGTGTTTCTTTTTCCTGGACACATACTCAACTTTGGCAAAATAAACCTCTAGTCTATTGAGATATTCCTCAGCCACTTTTTGGTTTATACATTCTGTACTTTTATTGATTTTATGTCTAGTTGTTTTTTTAATTGTTGAGAGCAAAGTGTTGAAGCCTCTAACTGTATTTGTAGATTTATCTATTTATTTTTCTATTTTTTTCTGTTTGTACTTCAGTTATCTGGTAACTCTATTACTTGGATGCATACATACCTAGGATTGCCATGTCTGTTGGTGGGCTGACCTTTTCTTCATTATATAACATCCTTCTCTGTCTCTGATAATTTTCTTTGCTCTGAAGTCTACTTTATCTGATATTAATACAGGCATTCTGGCTTTGTTTTTAAAATTAATATTTGTATAATAAATCTCTCTCTTTTTTCTTTGAGCCTACCCATATCACTAAATTTGGAGTGACTTTTGTATATAGCATTTAGTTGGATCATGTTCTCTATATCTGCTTTACCTATATACCTTTTAATTTGTGCATTTCAACCATTTACATTTCATGAAATTATTGTAATGTTAGCTTAAACCTGACACTTTTTGTTTTCTGTTTGATTCTATTTATCATTTCTCATTTTTTTCTATTTTTCTGTCAGTTACATGTACATTTTTATGAGGATTCCATTCTATCTACAATATTTTTGAGTGTATCTCTGTGTATAGATTTTTACTGGTTTCTGTAGGTATTACATTATATAATTTATCAAAGCCCGTTAATGTTGATGCTTTGCTGATTTGAGTGAAGTAGAGCCAACTTATCTTTATTTATGTCTCCTCTCTCACTTATTATAAATATTGCTTCTGCATATAGTATTAAGAATCATGTCACGCATTAAGTAGTGTTACATAATTTTTGCTTCAATTGTCAACTCTAATTTAGAAAACTCAAGAGGGGAAGAAAAGTTTCTTTTATTTATTCATATATTTGTTCTTTACATAGTCTCTCTTTCTTCCTGATGTTTCAAGGTAGTTTTTTATTGTCATTTCATTTTTGTTTAGAGAAACTTCATCGACCATTCCTATAGCATGGGTCTACTAGCAACAAATTATTTTAATTTCTCTTTGTCTCAGAATGTCTTGCATTCTGCTAAATTTTTAAATATTTTTGCTGGAAATGGATTTTAGGTTGACGTTTCATTTTCTTTGGACACTCTAAAAATATTATGCTACTATTTTCTGGATTCCATGGCCTGTGATGAGAAATGTGTTGTCATTCAAATTGTTTTCTTTTATATATAATTTATCATGTCTGTCTTTTTTCTTTAACAGAAATTTTCAGAAATTTCTTTCTTTGTGATATTTATTTGGGCTTCTCTTGTTTGGGATTTGTTCTTTTTCTTCAATTTATATGTTTTGGTTTTTTTTTGTTTTGTTGCCAAATTTGGGAAATTTTAAGCCATCATTTCTCCAAATACATTCTCAGTCCTACCCTCTTTCTCCTCTTGTTCTAGAAATGTAATGAGAATGTCTGATCTTTTGTTATAGTCACACATGTCCAGAAAGCTCAATTCAATTTTATTTTAATCTATTTTCTTTCTGTTGTTCAGAGTTGGTAATTTCCATTGTTCTATCTTCTACTTCCTTCTTTCCTCTTCTCTCTCAATTTTGCTATGTACTCAACCATTGAGATTTTTAAGGAATAATATTTATTTATCTTTATATCTTCTGTTTCTTTGCTGAGGGTTTCCAGTTTTATCTGTCACCACTCTAGTAGTGTTGGTGATGGATGTCTCAAGACAGCCCAGAAGGGTGGAAGTCTAGATTCTCCACTCAGCAGCCTTTGCTGGGAGTGGAGGACAGATTTGGTAAGGTGGTGCCACTTTTGTTTTTCCTATGGAATTTAGTTACAGGAGGGAAGTTATTGTCTAAAAGTTTATTATGCAGGATTACAGCAATATTTAGAACAAATTACCCCCCACTTTATAGTCAGAACTTTTCTAAGTGCTATACCCAATGTGCTATAAATTAATGAGGTTTTCCAATAGGACTCATGGGAACAGATGCTATTCCCATACTTGTGAGATTCTGTATATTATTCCCTCTAATCCTTTCAGTTGGTTCTTTCTTCAGCCTCATGTTCTTTCTTCATGAATGAATGTTGATCAAAACTACGTTGAATCATGGAGAACTCTGTATAGATCATCGGTGTTTCTCTCTGTACAGCTACTTCCTCTTCCAGCTCTGTGCTGTCAACACCAGCTACCCTTTTCTCTCTTCACTTTAAGCTCTATTTGCTCAACTTCAGTTGCTGGTCAAGCTCCACCTGTCTTCCTTCTCCCTGCATCACACTTTTCCAATTCTCTCAAGTTAGTGAAATTGGCCATTGTTCTGACTGACCTCACTTGTTTCCTATTTCAGGGATCAGTAGCATTTAGTACGTTTTGCCCAATGTATTGAAAACCGTGGTTTCACACATTTTATCTTTTTAAAATTGTTTCAGGCAGGATGTAATACTATAGATCCTCTCACTTCATTTTGGCAGAAGGTAGAGGTCTAATAGAAAGGTTACGAAAATATAAATGACTAGTTTGGAAGACAACTCCAACAGCCCAGTCTTCAGTCAGCAAATACAATGCAAACATCAAGGAAGAGACCCAGGAATGCTTCTGGGAAAAAACCTGTGGAACTGCATGAAATCCTCCTGTGTTCAGCAAAAGCTGAGGGAAGAGTAAGAACATGTTAACTGCAGGGGTTATGTAAAGTAGCATGTAATAATAATTTCAGTTATCAGCAACCATCTGTCATTTGACATTGGGCTACTATATTTTATCAAATTTCTATATAAGGCTCCATGTAAATCTAAATAAGATATTAGCAATGAAAGGGACCTTAGAAAGTACCTAGCACATCCCCTTTCCTGTCCACACAAGCCCTTTACTGTAGAGTAAAAGGAATCCTAAAATCATCAAATAACCTGTTGAAGGTTAAACAGCTACTTAGGGACAAACAGGATTTAGCACTTGCTCTCCTGTCTTCCAGTTCCCTATACTTTCTATTACACCACATTAATAAGAATTCTAAATCCATTTTATTTTCTGTCTTAAATATGTCTTGTCTAGAATTATAATAATGGGAATTTCCATTTTTTCTGTGCTTACTATGTATTTGGCGCTTTACATGTGGTGTTTTATTCATACTACCAACCTTTGAAGAAACAGAACTTACCAGAGCTGATGCACTCATGAATCACAGTGTTGAGATTTAAACCTAGACCTATCTTTCACAATCTGCATTCGTTTCACAATACACTGTTATTACCCTTGTCTTATTTCAACTTGTGTTATTATTTTTTATTTTATTTACCTTCATTGATTATATACATCTTGAGGGCATATATATTTTATTTTTTCTTCATACTGCAAAGTACAAGTTATGTTCCTAAATAGGTCAATAATAATAAATTACACAGTTGTTTAGGAAATTATTTAATTTCCATTTTTGAAGTGGCAATATTATATTACAGATCAATTAATTTGCTCAGGAGCACACAGTATATTAATGATAGGACTTACCACTAAAGTCTCCAGATACACAATATGTATACTTTTTGAACTGGATTTTAGGTCTTTGCTTTTTATTCATTTACCAAAAAAAATAGAATTAGGAATGTGGCAGTTCTCTCTGACAAAGAGTGGGATGAGAATGAGCTCAGAGGATAATAAACAAGGACAACAACAAATAGTCACTAAAGAAAATGACCCTCCTGGGAGCTTCATGAAGATGTATAATAATATACCTGGAAATCAATCAACAACCAAAACTACTAAATGGAACAACTCTAACTTCTGTTGTGGTTTAATTTATTGCTCCTGTTACTACTCCTAATGCAATTGTTTTAAAGGACAATACCAGAGTTACTTTGGAAGAGTTATTTCATTAAGGATGCATTCTTTTAAAATAGGACAATGAGTGGAAATACTTGAAATAAATCCTCATCCAAATAAAGGATTTTAACTTGCCTCAATATTATAGAGATATTTGTTCCAACTGTGTTTTCATGAAGTAGATCAGACTCCACTTCAATCCATCGTACTTTCATGGATTCTTTAAACCAGTCCAGTTTTCTGTTAAGTGGCTAAAAACTGAAAATATAAATGACTAGTTTTGAAGACAACTCCAACAGCCCAGCCTTCAGACAGCAAATACAATGCAACCATTAAGTAAGTGACCCAGGAATGCTCCAAGGCAAAAATGTATGGAACTTCATGAAATCCTTGCAGACGCTGCTCTTGAGATGAGAAGCTGACTTGGAGTATTTGCCAATTTTTTTGGTGTAAATAATCCCATCATGGTCAATTTCAAGCTACTGGCTCACAAAATACCTAGAAATTCCTAACATCAACTGGTTCACAAAATTCCTAAATATATGCTGATGGTCTTTCACGGGTCAGTGTGAGGTAGCTATTATATATCACTGTCCTTAACTCAAAGGCAAGATAAACTCTATTCTGACTGATAGCATGTTTCTTTAGAAATGCCTGATGTAGGCGACGGGGTGGGGGCATTGGAAGGGGAGGGAATGGAGACAGCAAAACACCATGGCATGTAGGTACCTATGCAACAATCCTGCAGGATGTGCACATGTACCCCAGAGCCCAAATACAATTAAAAAAAAAAAAAGAAAATTTCAGTGGTCATTTTTGCAGGCATCAGGGACACAATATGACATAAGGCAAGCTCCCTGCCCTCTAAAGGCTTAAAATCTAACTGGAAGCAGGACTGACACAAAATATAAGTAATGACATGAAACAACAACTACTTTTCCAATAATTGGTATTTAGAAGTAAATACTAAGGGATTCTGTATTGTCAATAATTTATAAATAAAATGTGCTTATATTCTTTAGGATCTTGGTATAGCATCACCTTTGTTTGATTTTTCAAGACTTTGAATATTTCAAAACAAAAACAAAAGAAAGAAAATCTAAATACAGAATGGAAAAAGTCAATGATCCTTTTTTTTCTACACTGGCACAATCTCAATTTTCTGGACAAATGATACATATCTATAGGGTCTTAAGTTCCATATTTGTTCATTTATAAGTTAATTTTTTGATTTTGTATATCACAGATAGTTATTGAACGCTGAGCATACAAAGAGAAACCAAGATACAGTTCAGTATTAGTTATCTATTGCTGTTGTAACACATTGCCACAAACTTACTGGCTCAAGACAACAAAAATGTATTACTGTATAGTTTGTGAAATCAGAAGTCTGAACTGGGTCTCAGGGGCTAAAATCAGGTTATCAGTAGGGCTGCATGCCTTCTGGAAGATCTAGAGAAGTCCTTTCTTTTCCTTCGCTGGCGTCTAGAGTTCACCCTCATTCTTTGGCTACTGGCTCCCTTCCTTTATCTTCAAAGACAGCAAACACTGGCCGAGTCTTTCCCACCTAACATTACTCTGACACTGACTCTTTTGCCCTCTTCATCTACTTTCAGGAAC
Organism: Aotus nancymaae; assembly: GCF_030222135.1. Taxonomy (NCBI): domain Eukaryota; kingdom Metazoa; phylum Chordata; class Mammalia; order Primates; family Aotidae; genus Aotus; species Aotus nancymaae. The sequence goes on along the minus strand of NW_026988450.1, from coordinate 8,594,711 downwards.
CCCTGTGATTACATAGGGTCCAGTTGCATAATCCAGGATAACCTACCAAATTTTAAGGTCAGATTATAAGTAACCTTAATTCCCTCTGCAATTTTAATTCCCTTTTGCCATGGAAACTATTATATTTGCAAGTTCTAGAGATTCGAATGTGAAAATCTTTGTGGGGGATGCACAAAATACTTATAATATCACAAGTCATTATACCGAAGGAAGTCAGCGTCTGAGTCTTTGAAGTAGACACATGAGCATCCACTTAATCCCTAAATGCTGCTGATCCCTTATGGTCCCATCCACTCACCCAACTCATGCACTCAACCCTCTCATGGTTTCAGTTACTACCCTCTGTAGACAACTCCTACTTCTATATAAATGTATCCCCCTAAACATGAACTATACATCCAATTGCCTCTTACATATACCACACTTATTGTAAACAAGGCTGAAAGCATTTCCCTCCCAGTCCCATCCCTTCTATATTCTATTGTTTAGTCTACACCACCACCAGGCACCTTCTGGAAACCTGTGAGTCAGCCTCAATTCCTCTTTTCTCATTGACTCATCCTAAATAAATCAACCCTGAACTCTTATACCTCTTTTATTTCTCAAATTACTTTAGTTTCCACGACCACCACAATGCAATATGCAGAAGGCATGATGAAACTCCCTGGAGAATTTCCCCCAGCACTGTACCATTTTACGCTCCTCACCTTTGCTAAATCACCTCCCTGTCAGAAATGGCCTTCCTCTCTCTGCCTGGCTGACTCTGACTCATACCCTGGGCTGGGGTAGCTTTCTTCCTCAGGGCCCTCACAGAATTCACTGTGTCTGTACATTGCACATTCCTCCTGGTCCCTAACGACTCCATTGTTTATTCCCCTCTTCTATAACATGAGAAGCTCCTCGAGAACAGGGGCTGTCTTAGTCATCACGTTCCCTTTACTCTAGCACAAGCCAACATGACAGTCTCTCAATAAACATCTCTTCTAAAAATACTGAATAGATCATAACCAATGTGTAGAGGCCTTAGAAGAACTTAGAGTTTTGTCCACTTAGATGCTATGCTACAAGGATTTAGCATTTCAAAACATAATAGGCACTTTGAGCTCACTGGCAGCAGTTAAAAAATGCAAAGTGCTATCAGTAATTAATGTTAATAATTTTGTCCTGTAGGAAGCAGATTTGTTAATAATAATCTAACTATGCATATCATAATTATATCACTTCACAATTGATTTTAAACTCATCTGTTCAGTGACTTTGGCTTCTATTCAGTGTGTGGACAGCAAATCCTCAAGCCTAGTCTATATGATAGAGCTGAAATTGGAAGTGGCTCTGAGACAGTGAGCACCAGACTTCCAGCATACTCCTCTACCGCCTGCCACTTTGATCTCAGAGGGTGGGCTGCAATGGAGAAGGCATGCAGGAAAGAGAGTGACTGGGAGGATGTTATCCATACTCAGCAGAATAAGCTAGACAGGCCGCAGTGTAGAGTTCAGAGTATTAGAGTTAAGGAAGCTGAATAAGGGGAAATAATTCTGAAACTAATTTGTCAAGACCTGGAGGAAAGCATCTTGACTATAAATGCGATTACGATCTAGAGTGCATTACCTCAGGAATCTGTCGATTTTTCAGGCCTAGAACTTACGAATATGAACATTTGGCCAGATATATTGGACACTTACATCTATCTTGTCCAATTTATTTGCCAGCCTGCAGGCAGAGGATTAGGTACATGAACTTGGTAATGGGCTGTTTTGTCAAGACAGAATGCTTCTTGAATGAATTGAGACAGTCAATAATTTTAAACACTTAAAAGTTCTAACAATGTTTTTTTAATGCAGGAATAAGGCATTGAGTTCAGTCTACTAATATTCTATAACCTTGAATAGGATAATAACTGCAAACTGAGATGTAGTAAATTATATTAGGATGGGGAATAATCACCAAGTACGCTGTCCTTATTTTCTCTGCTGGAAATTAAATAATTGCCCTGCCCACAAGTCATATTTTTGCCATTTTAGAACAGATTGTTCATGAAGGCTCAGCATGACAGCTGCATCTGAGAGTCCGTTGAACCCCCAGGAAATACAACGAAGGATCAGTCCACTTTGTACATTCTCAATCTTATATTCTAATTGCTCTGAGGGACCCTGAAGAAATTCCATTTCCCTTCCCCATTTAGGGATAACACATTAGTAAGTAATTTATTTTCCTGAAGAAATATTCTACCTCTACTGAATTCAATTTTATCTTACAATGTTAAAACATTTTGTATATATATAGAAGATCACATGATGGGCAATCAGCTTTCTAATATCAAAAATAAGTGTCAGATTATTAATAGACAAAACTAAGATGTAATAAGATAAAAAAATTCCCAAATCAAATATTATTTCTTTTTTGCTGGATTATGCATTTATTGAGGCAGTCAAGAGGTGTAACTAATGAATTATTTCTCCTGTGTTAACCAAATTAACAAATGCAAAATACTTAGAATGGTGTCCAGCACACAGTAAGCATTATGTAACCATTTACTACTTGTATTGTTTTTATTATCTTCTTAAAGTAAACATGGGAAATTTTTAGTGAAAATCTACTAGTGTTTTAGTGAATACAATAAGAATTTCTTTAGCATTCTAGGCAAGATATAGCTGGGCAGACAGATTGGCTACTTGCAAATTTATCACACATACAACAGTTCCTACAATTTGTTGAACATTCTCTATTGCCAAATATTTGGCTAAGTGTTTTGCTAAACTATTTCACTCATTTAATTCTCACAACGACCCAAATACGGAGGTTGGCTTTTATTGGCCTTGTTTTACAGAAAAAGAATGTAAGGTCTAGAGAAGTAATAGGCACAATAGTCAGATGAATGTAAAGCCTTCATACTCAAGGCCTGTTTTCAACCAGTATCCCTTTCATATCTCCATGGTTTGTATGAACTCATCCTCAAGATGGTTTAAAAACATGGTTGTACGTGGTTAGTCTGCTTCTTAGAATTCAATTCAGCAAATATTGATTGAGCATTTACCTCGGCATATCAATAAAATCGATTCTGGGTATCAATTCTATCTAGCCTACCTATATATTGGGATCATTATCATCAGGGACATGAAGGATATCTAAGACTGTGCCACTAGGGAAACTGAGCAGACAAAGTTTGCTTTGAGGCTTGAGTCTCCATAATAGCTATGAATCTCCCTTTTACTTGCTATTTGTAATTGTTCTCATTCTTGTACCCAAAGCACTCATATGCATGTTTTCAAATTTGTCAGTTACACTATTAATGACTGTTTCACTAACATCTCTTGGTTTATGATATTTAAATAATTATAACTCACTGGTTAACTTATTTTGAATATGTATAAAAAATCCATTTTCAAGGACCAGCATGTTTGTTAAAAATTTTTGAAAGTGAAAAAAAAAAATTCTGAAGTGGTCAGATCTCTGTTAGAAAACAACCTAAGAATTACTTAAGAAATAGTGCTGTTCTGAAATGAAGACTATGGCTGTGACTCAGAATGCAGACTCCTGGGAAACAGAGTTAGCCTGTAAAGTTAAGTCACTTGTTGAACAAATGAGCAACAGCTTATTGGTAACCTGGGACTGAGTGTTTGTGTAGTCTCTGCTTCAACCAACGGAGGACTGACTAAGAAACAGATGTGCTTAGAGCTGAGCTGTAAAAATGTGTCGTAATTTAGATTGTTCATCTTAATTCTATCTATTATATATAGCACTGTGTTTGGATCTCAGAAGTACATTTTCTGAAAGATAATGGCAAACAAAGATGTGCCCAGAGGCAGATGGCAGGGATCTGTGACTCATGTCACACAGAACAAGACTGAGTTCCCTGGGTTTGCTTAGCCTGAGGAAGCAAAGAACAGGGGAGCACATCAGCAATATCCAACTATTTGAAGAGTGCCTCATTTCATTTTGAGTAACTCCAAGAAGCAAACCGAGACATAGAGAATAGTGAGGAAACATTTTCTGATTCAATGTAACAAATGTTGTCACCAGCAATCCACCTCTCCAATGAAGACGGTAGTGAGTTCCCTGTCACTGAAATAGATAAAGTCATAGGAATGCCAAATTCAAAGAATTTTTTTGAAGGTGCTGTTACATACTCTTTCACTAGTGAGGAAACAGAACCTCAAAATTGCATGGCATGCTTAAGAACACAGATGTCAGTGGCAGAGGCAGGACTGTGTCCACAGGTGTTTCTACTCAAAAGCCCTCCCTCTATAGCCAAGTGACCGTTGGGTGCCTCTCAGGACAATGTCACAGAAAAGACTGAATTGTTAGAAGGTTGAAATAAATCACCTCCGAGAAGTCTGCTACTGCTCAGGGTCTGTGCTTTTGAGGGTTATTTGGTTTACATTTTTGTTTTTTTTTAAAGAACAAATTTTGTTTCTGATCTGATGGTGACTCAGCTATTCATGTCACAGAACTAGCAATGTGCTCTAAGAAGCAGCATCAATTTTCCTGGGGAAGGTGAACTTAGATACAGAGATATTTTGAAAAACCTCTATAGAGTTAAACAGAAATAGTCCCTTTTCAAGTTACCAAGAACTCTAAGTGCTATCACTCGCAAGATATTTATGCAGGGATGACATTCTAATGACATAATTTCTGAATAAAGTAATAAAGAATAAAGTAAATGAGAGGAAAATAGGGGAAAATGATATTTGTCTAGATTATTTCTGAATCTTAAAATCACGTTGTATACCCTTTTTAGGAGATGTAATGATCAGAAAAGTCTTTGTCTTCTTCTCACATACTTTCATTACTTTGTAAATACATGTTCGTACCCTCAACTCACAAGTTCCGGAATAAAATTTTTCTTACCTGTGAATATATGAAAGATGAGATAATTACAAGCTTAAAGTTTTAGAAATCTGATTCTAATTTGGCTACAAGTAGGTGGTATTCTATTAAAATACAGTGTTGATGATAATAAAAGTACTGATAACATTATTGAGTAAAAATTGTATGCTAGACCATGTGATCAACAGTTCACATTCATTATGTAATAACAGGTGAGTTAGATACTATTATAATTGCTAATTATATTGTTGCTAAAAAGGAAGAATTAGTTTTCAAACAGATTAAGGACTTGCAGATAGTCAAACTGGCATTCAAACCCAGATTTACCGGAGTGAGAAAAAGTTTAATGGAGAGAGAATAAGAAAGGGCACCTGACAGAGGAAAGAAAGGCTACGAACAAAGAATTATTTTGGAAAAAAAAAACTGAATATGACTAACCTTTTTATTAGATTAGTGATACTATGTTTATCATTCCATTCGCTCAGAGAAAAAAAAAAATCTCTCTGATTATCTCAAGAGAGTGCTCAAAACTCTTTAATCAGCCTGTAGTATCCTGACATACCAACCATCATCATTAATTTGAGTTTATTTCTGAATTCCTTCTTTACTAATTCAGAAAAGTATTTACTGAGCAGCTGATATATGCCAGGCTCTGTACTAGCCATACACAATATAGTGGGAGCAAAACAGATGCAATCTTCACCCTCCAAGATCTACCAGCCTAGCAGGAGAAATAGACATTAGTCAAATAATTACACAAATAAACATGCAGGTACAAACGGAAATGCATGTTATAGACAAGATAGAGGAACATGGTGTCAGGAGATTATATAACAGGTGTGTTGCTTCAGGTTCTCCAAGAGGCAGAGACCAAAATCCTTGTTAGGAAAAAGGAGAGAGAGACAGCAGAAGCCAGAAGAGTCATCAGATTGAAGTCCGGGTGTAAGTCCCTCAGGGAGTACCTGAGTCAGAGCCACTGGTCAGAGGAGTCCCCATCTCCCTGCCATGTTCTGTTGTAGGCTGAGAGCAGCCTCTGGGAAGGGAAGCATCAGACACGTGCACCAACAGAGCCAGTTACTATCTCTTCAGTCAGAGATCTGAGCAGGACATCCTCACGGCCATCACCCCCCTACCCTGAGAAATCAACTTGGGACTATTGGAAGCACTTCCCTAAGGAAATCGTAGGTACCAGAGTTTGAAGGGCTGACCCTTAGGAGGGGAATGGGATGAAGAGGCATGTCTGGACTCAATTTTATATGGTTGGAACTCTTTAAAATGGTTTGAGGTTTTCTGAGCTTGAACCCCCTGCAGAGGCTCCCCATGAATTCCTATAACAAGATAGTACAAGATGGAGGAGCCTGAAATTAGGTCAACTGGACAATCCTTAGGGATTCCTGGCCTCTAAAGGAGGCCAGACCGCCTATTAGACACATGTCCTCCAAGATTCAGTCTTTGTCCTATTGTCAGGTTTCTATAGATTAATTTATTACCATGTCATCTGTAAAGTTAGGATCTTGCTACTTATAAACTCACACTAATGATTGGTTGAATAAACTATAAATTAGGGGAAAATGCTGCGTTAATTCAGTTGGCATTAACATTTTTCCTTACCTGTTGTAGTTTCACTAAAATAGTCATAGGTTAATCATAAATAGAACTTTGACTCCTTCTGGGTGTAACAGCTATTTTTGAAACACCACAAATAATTAGTAAGAATCAAATCATCCAAATTTGATTCTTTTTTGCCAATTTAAAAAACTGGGTTACTTGACTTTTAGTTATTGAGTCATAAATGGTTATTATATTTTCTGGATACATGGCTTTTATCAGTACATAATTCCTAAATATTTTTTTCCATTTTAGGGGTTGTATTTTTACCCTCTTTATAGTATTGCTTGTAGCATAAAAGTTTTTAAATTTTGATGAAATCTGTTTCATCTATTTTTGTCTTTTCTTGCTTGTAATTTTAGTGCCATATCTGAGAAGCTTTCACTTAGCTTAAGGTCACACAATTTACTCCTAGTATTTTTCTGAGTTTTATAATTTTTGCTCTTTTATTTAGATCCTTGTTTCATTTTGAGTTAATTTTATGTGGGGTGCAAGAATGAGGTTCAACTTTGTGTGTGTGTGTTTAGTTTTCCCAATAGTTTGTTGAAAGACTATTCTTTCCCTTGTTGAATTGCTCTGGAATCACTGTCAAAAGTCAATTAACTATAAATGCAAGGCATTATTTATAGATACATAATTCTGTTTCATTGATCTGTATATCTTTACTTATATCAGTATCATACTATTAACTAATGAAAGTTTGCAGTATATTTTGATTTTAGGAAGTATGAATCTTTAACTTTTTTTTTCCAAAAATTTTTTGGTCATTCTTCAACCTTTGCATTTTCATAATACCAACTGGGATTTTAGTAGGTATCATGTTGAACCTATAGACCAATATTAACTTACTCTTCTGATCCATAAACATGGAATGTCTTTCCAATTAACTCAGTTTTCTTTAATTTCTTTCAACAATGTTTTCTGGTTTTCAGAGTTCAAGTTTTCTATGTTAATCTTGTATCCTGAATTCCTGCCTTTTTAGAAGCAAAGTTCAACATGCAAACCAAAATAAATGTCCAATTTATTTTTTCTAGAGGCTTTTTGAATTCCTTAAGAGAGTCTATACGCAAACTTTACCCTTCAAATTAAAATAGTTTTTTTCTTTCTCTTCAATGATGATGTCTTTTATTTCTTATTCTTCCCTAATTGTTCTTGTTTGAACTTTCAAAACAATATTGAACAGCAATGGCCAGAGCAAACATCTTTGTCATTTCACTGATCTTAGGGAGAAGCCTCTAGTCTTTCACCACTACGTAGGATGTTAGCTGTAGATTTTCTGAAGATGTGCTTTCTCAGGTGGAAGAAGTTTCCTTCTGTTCTTATTTTGTTGAGTGTTTTTTACCACGATGTGAAGTTGGATTTTGCCCAACCCCTTCTACATCTATTAATCTGATCATGGGGTTTTTGTTCTGTGTTCTATTAATATGGTATATTAATTTAATTTTGTATGTTAAACTAACCTTGAATTCCTGGGATAAATACCACATGATCATCTTTTAATCTTTTAATATATTAATGTATCTTTTAATATATTTAATATGTTAATATATCTTTTAATATATTGCTGAATTCAGTTGTTAGTATTTTAAAATTATCTTGTATAAGAAATATTAGTCTATATTTTACTTTCCTTTTGATGTCTTTGTCTGGTTTGTGTATCAGAATACTGGCCTTAGAGAATGAGGTTTTTGTCCAGTCTATCGTTGATGGGCATTTGGGTTGGTTCTGAGTCTTTGCTATGGTAAACAGTGCTGCAATGAACATACGTGTGCATGTGTCTTTATAACAGATCGATTTATAATCCTTTGGGCATGTACCCAGTAATGGGATTGCTGGGTCAAATGGAATTTCTATTTCTAGGTCCTTGAGGAATCATCACACTGTCTTCCACAATGGTTGAACTAATTTACACTCCCACCAACAGTGTAAAAGTGATCCCACTACTCCACATCCTCTCCAGCATCTGCTGTCTCCAGACTTTTTTTTTTTTTTTAATTATTGTACTTTAGGTTCTGGAGTACATGTGCAGAAGATGCAGGATTGTTGCGTAGGTACATACATGGCAATGTGGTTTGTTGCCTCGATCACCCCATCAACTATATGTGGCATTTCTCCTCATGTTATCCCTCCTTAACCTCCCCATCCCTGCTGTCCCTTCCCTGGTACCCCCCTCCAACAGATCCCAGTGTGCGATGCTCCACTCCCTGCATCCATGTGTTCTCATTGTTCAATATCCACCTATGAGTGAGAACATGCAATGTTTGATTTTCTGTTCTTGTCTCAGTTTGTTGAGAATGATGGTTTCCAGATTCATCATGTCCCTACAAAGGACATAAACTCATTTTTTATGGCTGCATAGTATTCTATGGTGTATATGTGCCACATTTTCCTTGTCTAGTCTGTCATCGATGGGCATTTGGGTTGGTTCCAGGTCTTTGCTATGTAAACAGTGCCACAATGAACATACATGTGCATGTGTCTTTATAAGAGAACAATTTATAATCCTTTGGATATATACCCAGTAATGGGATTGCTGGGACAAGTGGAATTTCTATTTCTAGGTCCTTAAGGAAGTACCACACTGTTTTCCACAATGGTTGAACTAATTTACACTCCTACCAACAGGGTAGAGTGTTCCTATTTCTCCACATCCTCTCCAGCATCTGTCGTCTCCAGATTTTTTAATGATTGCCATTCAAACTGGTGTGAGGTGGTATTTCACTGTGGTTTTGATTTTCATTTCTCTAATAATCAATGATGATAATCAGTTTTTCATATGTTTGTTGGCCTCATATATGTCTTCTTTTGAAAAGTGTCTGTTCATATCCTTCACCCACTTTTGGATGGATTTGTTTTTTCTTGTAAATCTGTTTTAGTTCTTTGTAGATTCTAGATATTAGCCTTTTGTCAGATGGGTAGATCGCAAAAATTTTTTCCCATTCTGTTGGTTGCTGGTTCACTCTAATGATTGTTTCTTTTGCTGTATAGAAGCTCTGAAGTTTAATTAGGTCCCATTTGTCTATTTTGGCTTTTGTTGCCAATGCTTTTGGTGTTTCAGTCATGAAGTCCTTGCCTATGTGTAGGGCTGTAGGGCCCCAAAGGGTTGTGGGGTGTCCCTTATGCTGTGCTGAGGTACAGGATCTGAGAATTAAAGTGACAGGACACTGAAGAACTGGTGAAGAGCATCTGGACTTGGGGGCCATGCCACCTATGAGCGGAGATCAGCGAGAGCCCCAAATGTCCAGAAGCATCTGTATTTATTAGGTACAAGCAGGGGGCAGGGTCGTGAGTGAGGTAATCATCAATAGGCTTAGTAATAGGGCATACATAATCACATGAGTTACAAGTGAGGGGGCCACCCCATTATGTCACTTGGTCAGAGAGGTGGGCCTTGCATAGTAGGGGGCTTTGCCGTGCACAGTAGTAGAGGGTCGTGTACAGAAAAGGGGTACACCCTGATTAGGTCACCGAGGCAAGGAGGTGGGCTGTGTGCAACAGGTGTCATGTGCAACACTTCTTATCTGGGGGCTGGAGACTTCAAAGGATTTCTAATAGAAGGATACTGTAAGCCAATGCAGTGGGAGCTGACAGACTTGTGCTCTTAAGATATTTATGGGAGGATGATTTGAGCTAGCACAGAAGCAAGAAAACACTGACAGGGTGTACAGCTGCTGTGACTGGTCACACCGGAGGGGTTCTTCTCCCTTGGTTATTTCCAGGATCTCAGGCCTGAGGTCTACTTTCCACAGGAACTAGATGCAAGGTACTACAACTCCTTTATCAGGAGGAGAGGCTCTTGCTGCAACCCTGCCATACAGCATATGCTCTTTCAGACAGGGACACCACCACCTGGGTCTTTGGTGCTTGTCCTGGTCTGGCTGTTTTCCAATGTACTGCTTCTGTTCTGTGACTGCTCTAGACATTCCTCCTACTACAACCTACTATATGGTCATATAGAAGGATTATATGAATCAGCACTAAACGTGTCAGTACCACTCCAACTACAATACCTATATGATTATATAGAAAGATTATACAGAACTAAGTATGATTGTATAAGCTAGATATCCTATATGTAAGCAGTAAGTTATACGTCAGGCACTAATTCTATAAACTAATATATGATTATATATAAAGGATTATATAAAGGAAATAGCTGAGTAATAACACTATAAGATATTTTTCAGGCACTAATTGTGCCTGGTGTCTGGACAGCTCTCCTTCCTCGGTGCCCATGGGGGATGTTACCCACACCTATGCCTATGTCCTGAATGGTTTTGCCTTGATTTTCTTCTAGGGTTTTATGGTGTTAGGTCTTATGTTTAGGTCTTTAATCCATCTGGAGTTAATTTTAGGGTAAGTTGTGGGGGGTCCAGTTTCTGCTTTCAGCACATTGCTAGCCAGTTTTCCCAACACCATTTATTAAAAAGGGAATCCTTTCACCATTGCTTGTTTTTGTCAGGTTTGTCAAAGATCAGATGTAGATGTGTGGTGTTGCCTCTGAGGCCTCTGTTCTGTTCCATTGGTCTATATCTCTGTTTTGGTACCAGTACCGTGCTGTTTTGATTACTGTAGCCTTGTAGTATAGTTTGAAGTCAAGTAGTGTGATGCCTCCAGCTTTGTTCTTTTTGCTTAGAATTGACTTGGCTATGCAGGCTCTCTTTTGGTTCCATATGAAGTTTAAGGTGTTTTTTTCAAGTTCTGTGAAGAAGGTCATTGGTAGCTTGATGGGGATAGTGTTGAATCTATAAATTACTTTGGGCAGTATGGCCATTTTCACAATATTAATTCTTCCTACCCATGAGCATGGAATGTTTGTCCATCTGTTTGTGTCCTCTCTTATTTCCTTGAGCAGTAGTTTGTAGTTCTCCTTGAAGAGGTCCTTTACGTTCTTTGTTAGTTGTATTCCTAGGTATTTTATTCTCTTTGTAGCAATTGTGAATGACAGTTCATTCTTGATTTGGCTCTCTTTAAGTCTGTTATTGGTGTATAGAAATGCTTGTGATTTCTGCACATTGATTTTGTATCCTGAGACTTCACTGAATTTGCTTATCAGTTTAAGGAGATTTTGGGCTGAGACAGTATATATACTGTCTATATATACAGTATACTTCTAAATATACAATCATGTTGTCTGCAAATTGAGACAATTTGAGTTCCTCCTTTCCTATTTGAATACCCTTTATTTCTTTTTGTTGCCTGATTGCTCTGGCTAGAACTTCCAGTACTATATTGAATAGGAGCGGTGAGAGAGGGCATCCCTGTCTAGTGCCAGATTTCAAAGGGAATGCTTCCAGTTTTTGCCCATTCAGTATGATAGTGGCTGTAGTTTTGTTGTAAATAGTTTTTATTATTTTGAGATACGTTCTTTCAATACCTAGTTTATTGAGAGTTTTTAGCAAAAAAGGCTATTGAATATTGTCAAAGGCCTTCTCTGCATCTATTGCGATAATCATGTGGTTTTTGTCTTTGGTTCTGTTTATGTGGTAGATTACAATTATTGACTTGAGTATGTTGAACCAGCCTTGCATCCCCAGAATGAAGCCTACTTGATTGTGATGGATAAGCTTTTTGATGTGCTGTTGCAATCAGTTTGCCAGTATTTTATTGAAGATTTTTGCATCAATGTTCATCATGGATATTGGCCTGAAGTTTTCTTTTCTTGCTGAGTCTCTGCTGGGTTTTGGTATCAGGATGATGTTGGTCTCATAAAATGATTTGGGAAGGATTCCCTCTTTTTGGATTGTTTGGAATAGTTTCAGAAGGAATGGTACCAGCTCCTCTTTGTATGTCTGGTAGAATTCGGCTGTGAACCCATCTGGACCTGGGCTTTTTTGGTTGGCAGGCTATTAATTGCTGCCTCAACTTCAGCCCTTGTTATTGGACTGTTCAAGGTTTCAACTTCTTCCTGATTTAAGCTTGGGAGGGTGCAAGTGTCCAGGAATTTATCCATTTCTTCCAGGTTTATTAGTTTATGTGCATAGAGTTGTTTGTAGTAATCTCTGATGTTAGTTAGTATTTCTGTGGAATTGGTGGTGAAATTCCCTTTATCATTTTTTATTGGATCTATTTGATTCTTCTCCCTTTTCTTTATTAATCTGGTTAGTGGTCTATTTTGTTGATCTTTTCAAAATACCAGCCCCTGGATTTATTGATTTTTGAAGGGTTTTTTTTGTGTGTGTCTCTATCTCCTTCAGTTCTGCTCTGATCTTAGTTATTTCTTGTCTTCTGCTAGCTTTTGAATTTTTTTGTTCTTGTTCCTCTAGCTCTTTCAATTTTGATGATAGGGTGTCGATTTTAGAGCTTTCCTGTTTCTCATGTGGGCATTTATTGTTATAAATTTCCCTCTAGACAATGCTTTGAATGTGTCCCAGAGATTCTGGTATGTTGTGTCTTCGTTCTCCTTGGTTTCAAAGAACATCTTTATTTCTGCCTTCATTTAATTGCTTATCCAGTTGATATTCAGGAGCCAGTTGTTCAGTTTCTATAAAGTTGTGCTGTTTTGAGTTAGTTTCTTGATCCTGAGTTCTAATTTGATTGCCCTGTGGTCTGAGAGACTGCTATAATTTTTCATTCTTTTGCATTTGCTGAGGAGTGATTTACTTCCAATTATGTGGTCAATTTTAGAGTAGGTGCCATGTGGTGCTGAGAAGAATGTATATTCTGTGGATTTGGGGTGGAGATTTCTGTAGATGTCAATTAGGTCCACTTGGTCCAGATCTGAGTTCAAGTTCTGGATATTCTTGTAAATTTTCTGTTTCGTTGATCTAATATTGACAGTGGAGTCTTAAAGTCTCCCACTCTTATTGTGTGGGAGTCTAAGTCTTTTTGTAGGCCATTAAGAACTTGCTGTATGTATCTGGGTGCTCCTGTATTGTGTGTGTATATATTTAGGATTGTTAGTTCTTCTTGTTGCATTGATCCTTTTATTATCATGTAATGCCCTTCTTTGTCTGTTTTCATCTTGTTGGTTTAAAGTCCATTTTATTAGAGACCAGGATTGCAACTCCTGTTTTTTTTTTCTTTTTCCTCTCCATTTGTTTGATAAATCTTCCTCCATCCTTTTATTTTGAGCCCATGTGTGTCCTTGCACGTGAGATGGGTTTTCTGAATACAGCACACCGACGAGTCTTGACTTTTTATCCAATTTACCAGTCTGTGTCTTTTGATTGGGGCATTTAGCCCATTTACATTTAGGGTTAATATTGTTATGTGTGAATTTGATCCTGCCATTTTGATGCTAGCTGGTTGTTTTGCCTGTTAGTTGACGCATTGTCTTCATTATGTCAATGCTCTTTACCATTTGGTATATTTTTGGAGTGGCTGGTACTGGTTGTTCCTTTCCTCATGTAGTGCTTCTTTCAGATGCTCTTGTAAGGCAGGCCTGGTGTTGATGAAATCTCTCAGCAATTGCTTGTTCATAAAGGATTTTATTTCTCCTTTGCTTATGAAGCTTAGTTTGGCTGGATATGAAATTCTAGGTTGCAAGTTCTTTTAAGGATGTTGAATATTGGCCCCCACTCTCTTCTGGCTTGTAAGGTTTCTGCTGAGAGATCTGCTGTAAGTCTGATGGGCTTTCCTTTGTGGGTAACCTAACCTTTTTCTCTGGCTGCCCTTAGCACTTTTTTGTTCATTTCAACCTTGGTGAATCTGATGATTATGTGCCTTGTGGTTGCTCTTCTTGAGAAATATCTTTGTGGTGTTCTCTGTATTTCCTGGACTTGAATGTTGGCCTGCCTTGCTAGGTTGGGGAAGTTCTCCCGGATAATATCCTGAAGAGTGTTTTCCAGCTTGGATTCATTCTCTCTGTCACATTCTGGTACACCTATCAAACGTAGATTAGATCTTTTCACATAATCCCATATTTTTTGGAGGCTTTGTTCATTTCTTTTCACTCTTTTTTTCTCTACTATTGCGTTTTCATTGTATTTCATTGAGTTAATCTTCAGTCTCTGATATCCTTCCTTTTGCTTGGTCGATTCGGCTATTGAAACTTGTGTATGCTTCATGAAGTTCTCATGCTGTGTTTTTCAGCTCCATGAAGTTGTTTATATTCTTCTCTAAGCTGTTTATTCTAGTTAGTATTTCATCTAACCTTTTTTCAAGATTCTTAGTTTCTTTGCATTGGGGTAGCACACGTTCTTTTAGCTCAGAGAATTTTATTACCCACCTTCTGAAGCCTGTTTCTGTCAATTCATCAGATTCATTCTCCATCCAGCCTTGTTCTTTAGCTGGTGAGGACTTGTGATCCCTTGGAGGAGGAGAGGCATTCTGGTTTTTGGTGTTTTCATCCTTTTTGTGCTGGCTTTTCTCCATCTTTGTGGCTTTATCTACCTGTAGTCTTTTTAGTTGTGACTTTTGGATGGGGTCTCTGAGTGGACATGCTTTTTATTGATGTCGAAGAGATTTCTTTCTGTTTCTTAGTTTTTCTTCTAACAGGCCCCTCTGCTGCAGGATTGCTGGAGGTCCACTCCAGACCCTCCTTGCCTGGGGGTCACCTGTGGTGGCTGCAGAACAGTAAGAGTTGCTGCCGGTTTCTTGTTATCTTCATCCCAGAAGAGTACCTGCCAGATATCAGCCTGAGCACTCCTTTATGAGGTGCCTCTTTAGGTATATGGGAGTTGGGGAGCTGCTTGAGGAGACAGTCTGTCCTTTATAGGAGCTCAAGTACTGTGCTGGGAGCTCCACTGCTCCATGCAGCATTCCTGGGCAGGTATTTTAAGTCTGCTGCAGTGGAACTCAGAACTGCCTCTTTTCCCAGGTGCTCTGTCCTAGGAAGTTTGGGCTTTATAAGTTCCTGACATGCTACTGCCTTTTTTCAGACATGCCCTGCCCAGCAGGGAGATAGTCTAGTCAGAATTTGCCAGCAGAGGCATTGCTGAGCTGCTGTGGGCTCTGCCCAGCTGCTGTGTGAAATTCCTTGAAGTGTTGTTTATAGAGGCGAAGTTAGAACTGCCTTGGTAATGGCGGTCTGCCTCGGTAGTGGCAGACACCCTTTCCCCCACTGAGCTGGACCATCCTGTGTCCGGCTGCACTTGCTGTGAAACTCTCTATCCAGGGCATTTCACATTGCTTGTTTTGTGTGGGTGGTACCCACCGACCCAGATCACCTGGCTCCCTGTCTTAGCCCCCTCCAGTTCAGTTGAATGGGTGGGTCTGTCTTCCAGGCATTCCAGGTGCCATTTGAAATGGCTGCCCAAATTTGTGTGAGTTTTTGTGCGCCAACCCATGACACCAGCTGCAATAGCCATGCTGAAAACTCATAGCGCTTTTCGGCCCAGGAATCTCCTGGTTTGTGGGCAGTGAAAACTCATTTGGAAATGCAGTGACCACTCACCCTCTGCATTGTTCTTGCTGGGAACTGCACTCCAGAGCTGTTTCTATTCAGCCATCTTGGATCCTCCCCCAACTCCAGACTTTTTAGTGATTACCATTCTGTGGTGTGAGATGGTATCTCAATGTGGTTTTGATTTGCATTTCTCTAATGACCAGTGATGATGAGCATTTTTTCATGTTTGTTGGCTGCATAAATGTCTTCTTTTGAAAAATGTCTATTCATATCCTTCACCCACTTTTTGATGAGGTTGTTTTGTCTTGTAAATTTGTTTTAGTTCTTTGTAGATTCTGGATATTAGCCCTTTGTCAGATGGGTAACTTGTAAAAATTTTTCCCATTCTATTGATTGCTGGTTCACTCTAATGATTCTTTCTTTTGCTGTACAGAAGCTCTTAAGTTTAATTAGATCCTATTTGTTGATTTTGGCTTTTGTTGCCATTGCTTTTGGTGTTTTAGTCATGAAGTCCTTGCCTATGCCTGCATCCTGAATGGTATTGCCTATTTTCTTCTAGGGTTTTTATGGTGTTAGATCTTATGTTGTAATCTTTAATGTATCTGGAGTTAATTTTTGTCTAAGGTGTGAGGAAGAGGTCCAGTTTCAGCTTTATGCACATGGCTAGTCAGTTTTCCCAACACCATTTATTAAATAGGGAATCCGTTCCCCATTGCTTGTTTTTGTCAGGTTTGTCAAAGATCAGATGGTTGTAGATGTGTGACATTATTTCTGAGGCCTCTGTTCTGTTCTGTTGGTCTATATTGCTGTTTTGGTACCAGTACTGTGTTGTTTTGATTACTCTAGGCTTGTAGTATAGTCTGAAGTCAGGCAGCATGATGCCTCCAGCTTTGTTCTTTTGTTTAGGATTGTCTTGGAAAAGAAAATGTGGCACATACACACCATGGAATACTATGCAGCCATTAAAAAGGATGAGTTCATGTCCTTCTCAGGGACATTGATGAAGGTGGAAACCATCATTCTCAGCAAACTGACACAAGAACAGAAAACCAAACACCACATTTTCTCACTCATAAGTGGGTGTTGAACAATGGGACACATGGACACAGGGAGGGGAACATCAGACACTGTGGTCTGTTGGGGAGTGGGGAGCTAAAGGAGGGATAGCAGGGGGTGGGGAGATTGGGGAGGGATAATGGGAAATACCTAATGTATGTGACAGGGGGATGGATCCGCAAACCACCATGGCATGTGTATACCTATGTAAGAATCCTGCAAGATCTGCACATGTACCTCAGAACTTAAAGTATAATTTAAAAAAAAGAGAATGAGGTTTTTGAAGAGGTTGTAAATAATTATTTTTCTTTACATGTTTGGTATAATTAATTAGTGAAGTGATCTGGGCCTGGGCTTTTTTTGTGAGAGGTATTTTTTAATTACTAATTCAATCTCTTCGTTACAAGTCTGTCAAAAATTTTTATTTTTTATTTTTACTTTTTGAGTCATTTTCAGTTGTTTGTGTTTGTCCAGAAATTGCCTCATGTCATCTAAGTTATCACATTTTTGACATAGAGCTGTTCATAGTATAGTCTTACAATCCTTTTCATTTCTGTAAAATCTGTGGTGATATTCTCTCCATTACTGAGATTAGTAATTTGAGTCTTCTATCTTCTTTGAGGGGAAGAGAAGGGCACAAGTCAGTCTAGTAAAAGTTACTCAATTTTGTTGATTTTTTTTCAAAGAATCATCTTTTAATTATTACTTATTTTTATTATTTTTCCATTCTCTATTTTTTAAATTTGTCCTTGAATCTTTCTTATTTTCTTCCTGCTGTTTGCCTTAAGTTTACTTTGCTTTTTTGTTTTTCTGTTTCTTACAGTGGAAGTTAGTTAGGTTATTGAATTAAACTCTTTCTTCTTTATCGCTATAGGCATTTATAGCTATAAGTTTCCCTCTATGAAATACTTTAGCTACATGGTTTTGATATGTTGTGTTTATATTTTCTATCATCTCAAAATATTTTCTGATTTCTCTTGTTTGCTTTTCTTTTACTCACTGGTTATTTAGGAATGTGTTGTTTAATTTCCATATATTTGTGAATTTACCAAATTTCTGTTATTTATAATTTTATTCTAATTTTAATCTCCACACCTCCACTTTGAAGTTGAGGATGAGGAACCAGACCCACTCCTACCACAGTGAGACCCCTGATCTAGAAGTGGGGTAACTAGGTAGAATGTTAGCCCTTGGTCTTTCTGGCTAACCCGTCCCAGCAGGAAGTCTCTGCCCTACAAGTGAGCTTAGAATAGGGCAGTCAGGTCCAGTATTCTCAGCCTTCTGCACTTAAAGCAGAGTTTTTATCCTATGAACTGGGAGTGGGTGGAAGGAGACTCAGACCTCTAGGCTCTGACTGCCTGGCAAGGAGTTTCAATATTATGTAGCTGGAGGGACAGATCAAGGATGTTGGTGGCCTGCTCCTCTCAGAAGGAAACTGTAGCCCTAGAGTACGAACAGTCTCTTGACCATGCCTGCCTGTAGTGGATTTTCCATCACTCTGAGCTCCACAAGAAAGCAGGGTAATACATCATGGCTCAAATGTTGCAGATGCCAGATGTTCTTACTACAATTTAGTAGATTTTCCTGAATAAATGTTTCTACATTGGTTGTATGACCCATATTTGACAATTTAAATAGTTATTTTAAATTCAGTTATTGTTGGGGAGTGTGTTCATGGAGCGCCTTCCATTACCATTCTGGAAGTCAGGATCCTGGGTTCCCTTTACAATGCATTTGCCTCTGTGTCTTCATTGTCTGCTTATGCGTTAGTGTTTTCTAGTAGACTATGTGGTCTCTGTGTTCAGGACGGTATCTTACTCTTTGATGTGCTCCCAATACCATTTACTAAACAGGAAATCCTTTCCCCATTGCTTTTTTTTTTTTTTTTTAAATACATGCTGAAAAGAAGTATGTAGAATGAATCCAAGTATGCAAACCCCTGGAGTTTCTCAGAGATATGGCAGCACATTGGGGGAGGGTATTCCACTGACAAGAGGAACTTGTTCAGTCTCCTGAAATGTGATGGTGAATATCCATTCAGTCTGAAAGTCCTGTGTAGTCTACTCAATGGGCTATGTAGCCCACATGTGAAAGTCCTCAAGTATATTTGAACTGCCCAAGTGACCGTAAGATTGTCTATCAATTTGGAAAAACTAGAGAGATGGGAATAACATGCATAAACATCATTCCAAGAAAAGAAGGCCTTAAGTCACCTAAATGTCCTGCTACCTGGCTTCAGGCATCTTTTTGTCCTCTAAAGACCCCCCAAGGTCTGGAATAAACTAGAAACCTGCTGAGAAATGAGTTTTTCTCCTTGAACATTGCACAATTAGAAGGAAATTTTACCAAAGAGCTGGCATAAAAATGGGGAAGTTGCATGTAGTAGACTGCACTCAGGGGCATCTCTCCAACTCCAAACAAATCCCTCCTTTTGAGTCATGGCCACAATACACAGGGTGCACCCCCAGTGGCCAGGCCCTTACAGCCACATCCGTGTAGCTGGGACAGCCAGGTTCAACTCAGATAGACAACAGTCTGCGTGATGCTGCAACACTGTCATGTTAGTATAGTGCTCTGCAGAGAAACTCCACAACCTTGCCTCTGAGGTCCCTGTGGCACCCACAAAAAGAGATGCGATTCTCTCAAAAAATTACCTATTTGGCTTAATACAGTCAGCATCAGATTCTCTCACTAGCATCTTTTTTGGAAACATATTTATTGAGGCATCACTGACACACAAAGAACTGTGCATGTTGACTACTTACTGCTTGATGAGTTTGAATATATGCAGACACCCATGATGCATCACTACAGTCAAGGTTATAGGCATATCCAGCACCTCCCAATGTTTCCTCGTGTTTCTTTCTTATTTGTTTGTGGTAAAAATAATTGACAAGAGAGCTACTATCTTAACGAATTCTGAAGTGCATAACACCTTGCTGTTAAAACCATTGACCCTGTGTTCACTAGCATCTCGCTACAGTATTCTTCTGCTGCTGCTAACTGCTCACTAGTGGCCTCTACTGGCCCAAACTGGCTTTATCTTTCCCTCACACTAAACATTGGCAGGGATTTGGGGGCCTTAGAATATTTTTGAGGCAATAAAATATGTTCTCTGAGATCTGTTTGGAGTTTTTGTGTCACTGGAACTCCAGAACCTGACGAGCGGACCCAGAGACAGGGAGATAGGCTGCTGGGTGAAGCAGCCTATAGACAGATTCTCAGACAGCTAGTGGAAACAGAACAAAGACTTGCTACCAGAGGGCAGACCCCATGCAAGATCGTGGCAATGGACTGCTCTTGTCTGTATTTCTCACTGCTTCCTGCAGATTATCACAGTGCTCTGGCTGCTCCTCTGGTCAACTCATCGTGTCCTCTGTCCTGATTATCTTTGGCAGCTTCTGTGGGAGGTAAATGGTGAGGAAAAGTCTCACTTGACTAAATCTTTATCACCACTTACTAGCTATGAGATCCTGGGGAGATAAGTGGTCTCAATCAGCTCTGGTCTACTTATCTGAAAATAAGGATACCTTTTTCATATGATGGTCATGAGGATTGAATGAGGTCTTGCCAATGCAACAGTTATCAACAGTTTGCACAAACATAAAACTGTATTTTAAAAATGATTAATATTTTTAGTTTCTAGACTTATGTGAATTTATAATTATGAGCTGAGACAGCAACAATTCAAGCTTAATCTATATTAAAATGGTGATTTGACTCCCAATATAAAGTAATATTTATTTCAGACTACTTGTGGGATATTATTCTTTCAAAATAATGATTAACACAATATGTTCTTTATTCTAGCTATATTTATAAATACATACGTTTATATTTTAGCTTTGAATGGAATTTTGTGGTGATTACTAAATCTGGTGTCAAGTACTTATGAAAATTATTCTATGTTAATGAGCCAGTCCAGCCTAGTTTATAGGAATACAGTCAGAGCTTTTGCTCACTCTAGAAAGCTAAAAAGCATATGGAATATATTAATGGTGCTAAAAATGAGTAATTTTGTTCTCAATTCTTTTCCAATAGTGATTTCCTCTAGGCATAGCCCATATTTGTGTCTCCATTAACACTAACTAGGGGGTCTGCCTGTTAAATATACGTTTAATGAATGAAAGATAAAAGAAAGAGGAAGGAAAGCAGAGAAAAAGAAAAGGCTCTCTGGGTTGAGTCACTTTCTTAAATAGCTGCTTCTTGATTTTGGTGCCCTCACCCCAACCCAAAAAACTATCACAATTTCCTCATCTATTCCTCTGTGTTCAGCTCTTTGTATGCTATTTTTATAATTGTATTGACACCCATGAACAATTTAATTAGATAAATTTGTGCATGGCATTTCCTTATGAGTAGCATTTATTTACTTTAGAGAAAAGTATTATGTCTTAAAGAGGTCATTAGTGTAAGCACTTCTCATATCCCAATAGGATGTCAGGAACCTACTTCCTAAGTGTGGCTTCTGTGGCTCCCACCTCCCTCTCCCTCCTCCATGGCTGAAGTGAGCCAGGTGCACCCAGAGCCTTATTGACACACAGAGTAGCCAGACCCTCCCACCCCCAACCCCCCAAGCCACATCAGGAAGGAAATAACTTAACAGAAGAAACGTGGAAAAACCCATCACGTTTTTCACAGCAAATTTTTCGTTCCTACTTAATTGAATCTTAGCCTTTTTACTTTTTCCTCCCTCTTTCTGACCACATACTTTTCCACCCTACAGCAGCTGTAGTATTGATTTGCACCTCCCTTGTAGTCGTAAATTAGTCATGTTCTGGATATAAAATTATCTTATTTTGAGCAAATAGCTACAATAAATAGTTCCTATAAATCAGCTGATGTCTTAGTACAGAATTTTAAATAATTCATGAATGTTTCTAACTTACATGAAGCTCAGGATGATGATTGAATCCTAGAAGAAATGGGTATCTCTTGAGAGTTGTATTTCATGAGTAGTTTTCCACTAGTTTGAGAATATATATTATAGAAGCTTGGAAACTAAGCCTGGCAAGTAGTATGAGACCAGGCTCTTAAAGCACATGTTGAGAAAATATTCTTCATTCTAGAAAAAATAATTATAATTTTATATATATACATATAAAATTCATTGAAGTTCAATTTTTTTTTACTGTTTGTTTAAGAATGATGAGAGTGAGTTTCTTCTGAGAATATTATAGTTTTGGTTTTAATTATCCTAAGTATGGTTTATCTGTGATTTCCAAAATTTCTTGGGATGGCTATCTAACTTCCTTCTATTCAAACTTCATCTGCCTTCTTGCATATGAAGAATCCTAATGTGGCATTAAAAGTTTTTGTTTTAGATAAATATGGTTTAGGGTACAAGAAATGCTATTTAATGTATACATTTTTTAAATGAAGAGATTTTACTACATAGCAGTGAGACAAAATGACATTAATACATCAAGAATCGTTACTGCTATGGCAGGTAGAAAACATATTGGTATCTGTGGGTTCTAGTTTTGCTAACTGCTCAGCATTATATAATCACAGAATATTAGAGTTTAAAAGGAAATTAAGTGTCTGCTTATTTAGTCCTTCATTACAGCCTCAATAAAGCTAGGTGTTTACCCCAAAACAGATTCTTTCCTAGGAAAATATTTATTGCCATATTACAAGATAAAATTTACTGAAGAAATGACAGAAAGGAGAAACAGAATAAAAGTTAAAGAATGGAAAAGAAGTAATAAAAAATTCTTATGATTCTAAAATAGGCCATTCAGTTCTGGTAGAAACAGATGATTTCAGATAACTTAAGTTTATTCTAAAGGCAGAAAAGAATAGAGAATTTTCAGAGAGTAAGGGGAAGATGGCTGAAAGGAAGCTTCTCCAGAATGCAGCTACCACCAAGTGAGATAGACACAGAGCGACATTCGCGTCTCCAAGCGAGGTACCAGTTTTGTTTTAAAGGGACTGGTTGAACAGGGGGATTAACCCCCAAAAAAGGCAGCGAAAGCAGCCCAAAGGCATCCAGCCGCGGCAGGGCGGGGCACTGCCCCACCTGGAAAGTGTATCAGGCACGGAGGACTGGGGGGGACATCACCTCCTCGGTTCTCTGAATCAGATACGGTAATTCACTCCAAGACTTCAGCAGCACACAGACCAGGAAAACACCACCTTGGTAAGAACCACCCGGAGTCGCAGACCCAGGTGACAGCCCAGGCCAGCAGCCCCGGCCAGACCGGTGCCTTGTTAGCACAGACCAGGGCGGAGATTTGGACTAATACCGAGAAAACTTATGAAAAGGAACTGCCCATCCCACAGAAGGGAGAGCTGAAAGCAGGGAGGGGCATATGACCACACAGGCCCCTCCCCCACAAGATCCAGCAACCAGAGTCCCTCTTCCGGGAGAGTTTCCAGTTAACACATCCTCCACCCAGGAACAGAGGACTCAGCAGAGGGAAAGAGCCAGCAATCGGGAAGGCAGAGCTACCCCAACTAGTACAGAAACCAGGTGAAGAATAAACAGCAGCCAGGCTGAGACCAAGGCAACCCAGCAGCGCCTCCACAGGCAGAGGATGGATAAACTGTCTCAAGTGGCACACTGACACCTGAGTTTAAAAAAAAAAAAAAAAAAGCCTCATACAGGAGAAATAACCCCAACTTAAACAGAAAGGACGTCCACTCAGAGAAGATGGGAAGAAACCAGCACAAAAAGAATGAAAACATCAAAGTCCAAAACACCTCTCCTTCCCAGAGAGATCACAACGACTCACCAGCATGGCAACAAAACAGGTTAGAAAACGATTTTGATGAGCTGACAGAAGCAGGCTTCAGAAGATGGGTAATAACATCTGAGCTAAAAGGACATGTTTTAACAGAATGCAAAGAGACTAAGAACCTTGAAAAAAGATTAGATGAAATGCTAACTAGACTAACCAATCTAGAGAAGAACATAAATGACTTGATGGAACTGAAAAACACAGCACAAGAACTTTGTGAAGCATACACAAGTTTCAATAGCCTAATTGATCAAGCAGAAGAAAGGATATCAGAGACTGAAGAGCAACACAACTAAATAAAACGAGAAGGCAAGATTAGAGAAAAAAGAGTGAAAATAAATGAACAAAGCCTCCAAGAAGTATGGGATTTTGTGAAAAGACCTAATCTACGCTTGACCGGTATACCTGAAGAGGACAGGGAAAATGAATCCAAGCTGGAAAACACTCTTCAGGATATTATCCAGGAGAACTCCCCCAACCTAGCAAGGCAGGCCAACAGTCAATTACAGGAAATACAAAGAACACCACAGAGATACTCCTCAAGAAGAGCAATCCCAAGGCACATAATAGTCTGATTCACCAGGGTTGAAATGAAGGAAAAAGTGCTAAGGGCAGCCAGAGAGAAAGTTCGGGTCACTCACAAAGGAAAGCCCATCAGACTCACAGCAGATGTCTCAGCAGAAACCCTACAAGCCAAAAGAGAGTGAGGGCCAATATTCAACATCCTTAAAGAGGAATCTCATATCCAGCCAAACTAAGCTTCATAAATGAAGGAGAAATAAAATCTTTTATGGACAAGTAATTACTGAGAGATTTCGTCACCACCAGAGATGCCCTACAAGAGCTCATAAAGGAAGCACTAAATGCAGAAAAAAACATCCAGTACCAGCCACTGCAAAAATGAACCAAATGGTAAAGACCTACAACACAATGAGGAAATTGCATCGACCAACGGACAAAACAACCAACTAGTAACAAAATGGCAGAATCAAATTCACACCTAACAATATTAACATTAAATGTAAATGGCCTAAACACCCCAATCAAAAGACACAGACTGGCACTGGGTAAAAAGTCAAAACCCATCAGTGTGCAGTATTCCGGAGACACATCTAACACACAAAGACACATATAGATTCGAAATAAAGGGATAGAAGATCTACCAAGCAAATGGAGTGCAAAAAATAAAGCAGGGGTTGCAATTTTAGTTTCTGATAAAATTGACTTTAAACCAACAAAGATCAGAAGAGACAAAGAAGGACACTACATAATGGGGAAAGGAACAATACAATAAGAAGAGCTAACTATCTTAAATATATATGCACCCAATACAAGAACGCCCAGATACATAAAGCAAGTTCCTAATGACCTACAAAGAGACTTAGACTCCTGCACAATAATAGTGGGAGACTTTAACACTCCACTATCAACATTAGACAGATCAACGAGACAGAAAATCAACAAGGATATACAGGACTTGAATGCAGAACAGGAACAAGCACACTTAATAGACAACTACAGAACTCTCCACCCCACAGCCACAGAACATACATTCTTCTCAGCACCACATCGCACTTACTCTAAAATTGACCAAATAATTGGAAGTAAATCACTCCTCAGCAAATGAAAAAAAAAAAAAAGAAAATCATAACAAACAGTCTCTCAGACCACAGTACAATCAAATTAGATCTCAGGACTAAGAAACTAACTCAAAACTGCACAGCTTCATGGAAAAATAAACAACTGGCTCATGAATGTTGACTGGATAAACAATGAAATGAAAGCAGAAATCAAGATGTTGCTTGAAACTAACAAGAATGAGGACACAACATACCAGGATCTCTGGGACACCTTTACATCAATGCCTAGAGGGAAATTTAGAGCAATAAATGCCCACATGAGAAACATCTAAAATCAACACCCAATCATCAAAATTGAAAGAGCTAGAGGAGCAAGGTCAAAAAAACTCAAAAGGAAGCAGAAGACAAGAAATAACTAAGATCAGAACAGAACTGAAGGAGATAGACACACACACACACACACACAAAAAAAAAACCCTTCAAAAAATCAATAAATCTAGGAGCTGGGTTTTTGAAAAGATCAACAAAATAGACAGACTGAAAGCCATATTAATAAAAAAGACAAGACAGGGTAATTAATTAGATGCAATAAAAAGCGATAAAGGGAATATCACCACCAATCCCACAGAAATACAAACTACCATCAGAAATTACTACAAATAACCCTATGCACATAAACCAGTAAACCTGGAAGAAATGGATAAATTCATGGACACTTGCACCCTACCAAAACTAAACCAGGAAGAAGTTGAAACCCTGAATAGACCAATAACAAGGGCTGAAGTTGACAGCCTACTAACCAAACAAACTCCAGGTCCAGACAGGTTCACAGCCACATTGTACCAGATGTACAAAGAGGAGTTGGTATCAATCATCCTTATATTATTCTGAACAATATAAAAAAGGAATCCTCCCCAACTCATTTTATGAGACCAACATTATCCTGATACCAAAACCTGGCAGAGACTCAACAAAAAAAGAAAACTTCAGGCCAATATCCATGATGAACATTGATGCAAAAATCTTCAATAAAATACTGGCAAATCGATTGCAACAGCACATCAAAAAGCTTATCCATCATGATCAAGCAGGCTTCATCCCAGGGATGCAAGGCTGGTTCAACATATGCAAGTCTATAAACATAACCCACCACATAAACAGAACCAAAGACAAAAACCACATGATTATCTCAATAGATGCAGAGAAGACCTTTGACAAAATTCAACAGCCCTTTATGCTAAAAATTCTCAATAAACTAGGTATTGATGGAACCTATCACAAAATAATAAAAGCTATTTATGACAAATCTACTGCCAGTATCATACTGAGTGGGCAAAAAGGGAAGCATTCCCTTTGAAATCTGGCACTAGACAAGGATGCCCTCTCTCTCTACTCTTATTCAATACAGTATTGGAAGTTTTAGCCTGAGAAATCAGGCAACAAAAAGAAATAAAGGGTATTCAATTAGGAAAGGAGGAAGCCCAATTGTCTCTATTTGCAGACAGACAACCTGATTCTATATTTAGAAGATCCCAACACCTCAGCCCAAAATCTCCTTAAACTGATAAGCAACTTCAGCAAAGTCTCAGGATACAAAATCAATGTGCAGAAATCACAAGCATTCCTATACACCAACAACAGACTTAAAGAGAGCCAAATCATGAGTGAACTCCCATTCACAATTGCTACAAAGAGAATAAAATACCTAAGAACACAACTAACAAAGGATGTGAAGGACCTCTTCAAGGAGAACTACAAACCACTGCTCAAGGAAATAAGAGAAGACACAAACAGATGGAAGTACATTCCATGCTCACAGTTAGGAAGAATCAATATTGTGAAAATGGCCATACTGCCTAAAGAAATTTATAGATTTAATGTTATCCCCACCAAACTACCAATAACCTTCTTCACAGAACTGGAAAAAACCACTTTAAACTTCATATGGAACTAAAAAAGAGACCACATAGCCAAGACAATCCTAAGCAAAAAGAACAAAGCTGGTGGCATCACATGGCTGGACTGCAAACTATACTACATGGCAACAGTAATCAAAACAGCATGATACTGGTATCAAAACAGGGACATAGACCAATGGAAGAGAACAGGCCTCTGCAGAAACACCACACATCTATAAACCATCTGATGTTTGACAAACATGACAAAAACAAGCAATGGGGAAGGATCCCCTGTATAATAAATGATGTTGGGAAAACTGGCTAGCAATGTGCAGAAAGCAGAAACTGAACCCCTTCCTGACACCTTACAGTAAAATTAATTCCAGATGGATTAAAGACTTAAACATAACACCTAACACCATAAAAAACCTAGAAGAAAACATAGGCAAAACCATCCAGGACATAGGCATAGGCAAGGACTTCATGACTAAAACACCAAAAGCAATGGCAACAAAAGCCAAAATAGACAAATGGGATCTAATTAAACTTCAGAGCTTCTGTACAGCAAAAGAAAGAATCATTAGAGTGAACTGGCAACTGACAGAATGGGAAAAATTTTTGCATTCTACCCATCTGACAAACAGCTAATATTGAGACTTTACAAAGAACTGAAACAGATTTACAAGAAAAAACCCATTTAAAAGTGGATGAAGGATATGAACACTTTTCAAAAGAAAATATATATGAAGCCAACAAACATATGAAAAAATGCTCATCATCACTGGTCATTAGAGAAATGCAAATCAAAACCACATTGTGATACCATCTCATGCCAGTTAGAATGGCGATCATTAAAAAGTCTGGAGACAACAGATGCTGGAGAGGATGTGGAGAAATAGGAACACTTTTACACTGTTGGTGGGAGTGTAAATTAGTTCAACCATTGTGGAAGACAGTGTGGCGATTCCTCAAGGACCTAGAAACGGAAATTCTATTTGACCCAGCAATCCCATTACTGGGTATATACCCAAAGGACTATAAATTGTTCTATTATAAAGACACATGCACACGCATGTTCATTGCGTCACTGTTTACAGTAGCAAAGACCTGGAACCAACCCAAATGCCCATCAGTGATAGACTGGACAAAGAAAATGTGGCACATATACACCATAGAATACTATGCAGCCATAAAAAATGATGAATTTGTGTCCTTTGTAGAGACACAGATGAAGCTGGAAACCATCATTCTCAGCAAACTGACACAACAGAAAATCAAATACTGAATGTTCTCACTCATAGGCAGGTACTGAACAATGAGAACACGTGGACACAAAGAGGGAAGCATCACACACTGGGGTCCATTGTGGTGGGGGCTATGGGAGGGATAGTGGGAGGGAGGGTGGGGAAGGGATAACATGGGGAGAAATGTCAGGTATAGGTGATGGGGGGATGGTGGCAACAAACCATCTTGCCATGTACCTATGCAACAATCTTACATGATCTGCACATGTACCCCAGAATCTAAAGTACAATTTTAAAAAAAGAATTTTCTAACTCATTTCATAATACCAGAATTCTCCAGGAATAAAACCAAAAATAGCATGAAAATTAAAAATATGTCAGTTTTGCTTATGAATGTAGATGTGAAAATCCAAATAAAATGTTAAACCATTAAACATAGCTATATTTTAAAATAATGATAAATTTTTGAAAACCAGAGTTTAACTGAATAATTCAAGAAAGCCTTCACAATGTGGAATCTATTAATGCCATTTACTAGATTATGAGACTAAGTGAGAAAATGTAAGATGATCTTGGTAAATATAAATTATCACTTTCTAATGGAAAACCCAAAATATCTTAGCTACTGTATAGAAAAACTTTTTATACGTTGATAAAGTATGTTTATACTTTATCAATGTATAAAACTTTATCTATACCATTGATAAAGTTTGTTTATACTTTATCAATGTATAAAACTTTATCTATACCGTTGATAAAGTATGTTTATTCTTTATCAATGTATAAAAAGTTTTTCTATACAGTAGCTAAGATATTTTGGGTTTTCCATTAGAAAGTGATAATTTATATTTACCAAGATCATCTTACATTTTCTCATTTAGTCTTATAATCTAGCTATGCAAAATATATAAAAGATAAAAATCAATGGACAAATATCAAAAGAATTATCATTATACTTAAGGACAAAATAAGACAATCTACTTGCATACCTAGTTCATAACATGATAGTTTTGTGTAATTAAATAAATAAAATTATATAACATGATAGTTTTGTGTAATTAAATAAATAAAATTACAACTGATTTTGATAACAAGGCTTTAAAAAATGTATACATGTTGGAAAAAATCAGTAAGATTCTCATTATTGTCTAGAATAATCTAAAAACCTATTAAAATCAATAAAGTTTGGGGGATGATCCAAGATGGCTGAATAGGAACTGCTCTGGAGTACAGTTCCCAGCAAGAACAGTATAGAGGGTGAGTGTTCACCTCATGTCCAAACAAGTTTTCACTGCCCACAGACCAGGAGATTCTCAGGCCATAGCACTGTGAGTTTTCAGCATGGTGGTTTCAGCCAGTGCTGGGTTAGGGCACAGAAACTCACACAAATTTGGGAGGCCCTTTAGACTGGTGCCTGGAATGCCTGGGAGACAGAGCCACCCATTCAACTGAAAGGGAGGGGGCTGAGACAGCTAGCCAGGTGATCTGGCTCGGCAAGTACCACCCCAACAAAACAAGCAATCTGAAGTTCTCTGGATTGAGAGTTTCGCAGCAAGTGTAGCTGGACCCAGGACAGTCCAGCTCTGAGGGGGGAGGGGCATCCACCACTACCAAGGCAGTTCATGTAGCAGCTGGGCAGAGCCTATGGCAGCTCAGCAACGCCTCTGCTGGCAGACTGTGACTAGCCTACTCCATGTGGGGCAGGGCATCTATGAAAAAAGGCAGCAGCATGACAGGAACTTATAAATAAAGCCAACCTTCCTAGGAAAGAGCACCTGGGAAAAGAGGAGGTTATGAGTTCAGCTGTAGCAGACTTAAATGTACCTGCCCAGCAGCTCTGCATGGAACAACTGAGATCCCAGCACTGCACTTGAGTTCCTACAAGGGACAGATTGTCTCCTCAAGCAACTCCCCAACCCCTGTATACCCAAAGAGACACCTCATAAAGGAGAGCTCAGGCCAATGTCTGGCAGGTACCCTACTGGGACGAGGAGAGGAGAGGAAGAAACCGGCGGCAACCCTTGCTGTTCTGCAGCCCCCACAGGTGATCCCCAGGTGAGCGGGGTCTAGAGTGGACCTTCAGCAGTCCTGCAGCAGAGAGGCCTGACTGTTTGAAGGAAAACAAAGCAGCAGAAAGAAATAGCTTCAACATCAACAAAAAGGACATCCACTCAGAGAACCCATCCAAAAGTCACCAACTACAAAGACTGTAGGTATATAAAGCCACTAAGATGGGAAGAAACCAGTGCAAAAAGGAAGAAAACACCAAAAACCAGAACACCTCTCCTCCTCCAAGGGATCACAACTCCTCACCAGCTAGGGATCAAAGATGGATGGAGAATGAATCTGATAAATTGACAGAAACAGGCTTCAGAAGGTGGGTAATAACAAACTTCTCAGAGCTAAAAGAACATGTGCTAACCCAATGCAAAGAAACTAAGAACATAAAAAAAGTTAGATGAGATGCTAGCTAGAATAAACAGCTTAGAGAAGAATATAAATGATTTGATGGAGCTGAAAAACACAGCACCAGAACTTTGAGAAGCGTAGATAAGTTTCAATAGCCAAATCAACGAAGCAGAAGAAAGGATATCAGAGATTGAAGATCAACTCAATGAAATAAATAAAATGATAAGGCAAGAATAGAGAGCAAAGAGTGAAAAGAAATAAACAAAGCCTCCAAGAAATATGGGCTTATGTGAAAAGACCTAATCTACATTTGATAGGTGTACCTAAATGTGACAGAGAGAATGAATCCAAGGTGGAAAACACTCTTCAGGATATTATCCAGGAGAACTTCCCCAACCTAGCACGGCAAGCCATCATTCAAGTCCAGGAAATACAAAGAACACCACAAAGATATTCCTCAAGAAGAGGAATCCCAAGGCACATAATTGTCAGATTTACCAGGCTTAAAATGAAGGAAAAAAGGTGAAGTTCAGCCAGAGAGAAAGGTCAGGTTACCCACAAAGGGAAGCCCATCAGACTCACAGCAGATCTCTCAGCAGAAACCCTACAAGCCAGAAGAGAGTGGGGGCCAATATTCAACATCTTTAAAGAAAAGAACTTTCAACTGAGAATTTCATATCCAGACAAACTAAGCTTCATAAGCAAAGGAGAAAGAAAATCCTTTATGGACAAGCAATTGCTGAGAGATTTAGTCACAACCAGGCCTGCCTTACAAGAGCTCCTAAAAGAAGCACTAAACATAGAAAGGAACAACCAGTACCAGCCACTCCAAAAATGTACCAAATGGTAAAGAGCAGCGACACAATGAAGAAAATGTGTCAACTAAGGGGCAAAACATCCAGCTAGCATTAAAATGGGAGGATCAAATTCACACATAACAATATTAACCTTAAATGTAAATAGACTAAATGCCCCAATCAAAAGACACGGACTGGCAAAGTGAATTAAAAGTCAAAACCCATTGGTGTCCTATTTTCAGGAAACCCAACTCACATGCAAGGACACACATAGGCTAAAAATAAAGGAATGGAGGAAGATTTATCAAGCAAATGGAGAAGAAAAAAAGACAGGAGTTGTAATCTCTCTGATAAAATGGACTTTAACCCAACAAAGATCAAAAGAGACAAAGAAGGACATTACGTAATGGTATCAATACAACAAGAAGAGCTAACAATCCTAAATATATATGCATCCAATACAGGAGCACCCAGGTACATACAGCAAGTTCTTAATGACCTATAAAGAGATGTAGACTCTCACACAATAATAGTGAGAGACTTTAACACTCCACTGTCAATATTAGACAGATTGATGAGACAGAAAATTAACAAGGATATCCAGGACTTGAACTCAGATCTGGACCAAGCAGACCTAATAGACATCTACAGAAATCTCCACCCCAAATCCACAGAATATACATTCTTCTCAGCACCACATGGCACCTACTCTAAAATTGACCACATAATTGGAAGTAAACCACACCTCAGCAAATGCAAAAGAATGGAAATCATAACAAATAGTCTCTTAGACCACAGTGCAATCAAATTAGAACTCAGAATTAATAAACTAACTCAGAACTGCACAACTTCATGGAAACTGAACAATTGGCTCCTGAATGTCAACTGGACAAACAATGAAATGAAGGCAGAAATAAAGATGTTCTTTGAAACCAACGAGAACGAAGACATAATGGACCAGAATCTCTGGGACACATTTATAGCAGTGTCTAAAGGGAAATTTATAGCAATAAATGCCCACCAGAGAAGCGAGGAAAGATTTAAAATTGACACCCTATCATTAAAATTGAAAGAGCTAGAGGAGCAAGATCAAAAAAACTCAAAAGCTATCAGAAGATGAGAAATAACTAAGATCAGAGCAGAACTGAAGGAGACAGAGATACAAAAAAATCCTTCAAAAAATCAATAAATCCAGGAGCTGTTTTTTCGAAAAGATCAACAAAATGGACCACTAGCCAGATTAATTAAAAAAAAAAAAAGGGGAGAAGAATAAAATAGATCCAGTAAAAAATGATAAAGGGGATATCACCACTGACTCCACAGAAATACAAACTGTAATCAGAGATTACTACAAAAAACTCTATGCGCATAAACCAGTAAACCTGGAAGAAATGGATAAATACCTGGACACTTGCACCCTGCCAAAACTAACCCAGGAAGAAGTTGAAACCTTAAACAGACCAATACCAAGAGCTGAAGTTGAGGCAGCGATTAATAGCCTACCAACCAAAAAAACACCAGGTCCAGATGGGTTCACAGCTGAATTCTACCACACATACAAAGAGGAACTGGTACCATTCCTTTTGAAACTATTCCAAACAATACAAAAAGAGGGAATCCTTCCCAAATCGTTTTGAGACTTATGTCATCCTGATACCAAAACCTGGCAGAGACACCCCCAAAAAAGAAAACTTCAGGCCAATATCCATGATGAACATTGAGGCAAAAATCTTCAATAAAATACTGGCAAACCAACTGCAACAGCATATCAAAAAGCTTATCCATCATGATCAAATAGGCTGCATCCCGGGGATGCAAGGCTGGTTCAACATATGCAAGTCTGTAAACATAATCCACCACATAAACAGAAACAAAGAAAAAAACCATGTGATTATCTCAATAGATGCAGAGAAGGCCTTCAACAAAATTCAACAGTCCTTCATGCTAAAAACTCTCAATAAGCTAGGTATCAAAAGAACACATGTCAAAGTTATAAAAGCTATTTATGACAAAGCTACAGCCAGTATCATAATGAATGGGGAAAAAATGGAAGCATTCCCTTTGAAATCCAGTACTAGACAAGGCTGACCTCTGTCACCACTCCTATTCAATATAGTATTGGAAGTTCTAGCCAGAGCAATCAGGCAAGAAAAAGAAATAAAGGGTATTCGGTTAGGAAAGGGGGAAGTCAAATTGTCTCTATTTGCAGATGACATGACTGTATATTTAGAAGACCCTATCATCTCAGCCCAAAACCCCTTAAACTGATAAGCAACTTCAACAAAGTCTCAGGATACAAAATCAATGTGCAGAAATCACAAGCATTCCTATACACCAAAAACAGACTAACAGAGAGCCAAATCATGAGCAAATTCCCATTCACAATTGCTACAAAGAGAATAAAATACCTAGGAATACAATTAACAAACGATGTAAAGGACCTCTTCAAGGAGAACTACAAACCACTGCTCAAGGAAATAAGAGAGGACACAAACAGATGGACAAACATTCTATGCTCATGGTTAGAAAGAGTTAATATTGTGAAAATGGCCATACTACTCAAAGTAATTTATAGATTCAACACTATCCCCATCAAGCTACCAATGACCACCTTCACAGAACTGGAGAAAACCACCTTAAACTTCATATGGAACCAAAAGAGAGCAGATAGCCAAGACAATCCCAAGCAAAAAGGACAAAGCTGGAGGCATCACGCTACCTGATTTCAAACTATACTACAAAGCTACAGTAATCAAAACAGCATGGTACTGGTACCAAAACAGATATATAGACCAATGGAACAGAACAGAGGCCTCGGAGGCAACACTACACATCTATAGCCATCTGATCTTTGACAAACCTGACAAAAACAAGCAATGGTGAAAGGATTCCCTGTTTAATAAATGGTGTTGGGAAAACTGGCTAGCCATGTGTAGAAAGCAGAAACTGAACCCTTTCCTGACACCTTACACTAAAATTAACTCCAGATGGATTATAGACTTAAACATAAGACCTAACACCATAAAAACCCTAGAAGAAAACCTAGGCAAAACCATTCAGGACATAGGCATAGGCAAGGACTTCATGACTAAAACACCAAAAGCATTGGCAACAAAAGCCAAAATAGACAAATCGGACCTAATTAAACTCTGGAGCTTCTGTACAGCAAAAGAAAGAATCATTAGAGTGAACTGGCAACTGACAGAATGGGAAAAAATTTTTGCAATCTACCCATCTGACAAAGGGCTAATACCCAGAATCTATAAAGAACTAAAACAGATTTACAAGAAAAAAAAACAAACATACCCATCCAAAAGTGGGAGAAGGATATCAACAGGCACTCTTCAAAAGAAGACATATTTGAGGCCAACAAACATATGAAAAAATGCTCATCATCGCTGGTCATTAGAGAAATGCAAATCAAAACCACACTGAGATACCATCTCATGCCAGTTTGAACAGCAATCATTAAAAACTCTGAAGACAACAGGTGCTGGAGAGGATGTGGAGAAATAGGAACACTTTTACACTATTGGTGGGAGTGTAAACTAGTTCAATCATTGTGGAAAACAGTGTGGTGCTTTCTCAAGGACCTAGAAATAGAAATTCCATTTGACCCAGCAATCCCATTACTGGGTATATACCCAAAGGATTATAAATCATTCTATTATAAAGACACATGCATACATATGTTTATAGCGGCACTGTTTACAATAGCAAAGACGTGGAACCAACCCAAATGCCCATCGACGACAGACTGGACAAGGAAAATGTGGCACATATATACCATGAAATACTATGCAGCAATAAAAAACAATGAGTTCCTGTCCTTTGTAGGGATATGGATGAATCTGGAAACCATAATTCTCAGCAAACTGACACAAGAACAGAAAATCAAACACCGCATGTTGTCACTCATTGGTGGGTGTTGAACAATAAGAACACATGGATACAGGGAGGGGAGCATCACACACTGGGGTCTGTTGGGGAGGGCCAAGGGAGGGACAGTGGGGTGGTGGGGAGGTTGGGGAGGGATAACATGGGGAGAAATGCCAGATGTAGGTGATGGGGGAATGGAGGCAGCAAACCACATTGCCACGTATGTACCTATGCAACAGTCCTGCATGATCTGCACATGAACCCCAGAACCTAAAGTACAATTTTAAAAAAGCAAAAAAAAAAAAAAAAGCAATAAAGATTTTGTAAGTTTGTTGTACTTAAAATTAATCAATAAAAATGAATAGCTTTCTATATGTTAGTATAACCTATATAAGAACATAACGAAAATAAAATTTCTAACAGTAAAAACCCTTAAAAAATACATCTAAGATATTTTTGCAGAACAGCATAGCATTTATTCAATTTTTGTAAAAGCATTAAAACTTTTCAAATTAAAGTCAACCCTTGAACAATGCAGGAATCGGGGCACTGACCCCTGTGTGGTTGAAAACCTGCATATAACTATTCATTTCCCAAGCTTAACTACTAATAGCCTACTGTTGAGCAGAAGCCTTAATGATAACAACAGTCAATTAACACATTTTGTACATTATATGTATTATATACTGTATTCTTACAATAAAGAAGCTAGAGAAAATAAAATGTTATTAAGCAAATTATAAGGAACAGAAAATGTACTCACTTTTCATTAAGGGAAAGTGAATCATTTAAAGATCTTCACCCTTGTCATCTTCACATGGAGTAAGCTGAGGAGAAGGAGGAGGAAGAAGGGTTGGTTTTGCTATTTCAGGGGTGGCAGAATTAAAGGAGGTAGAAGAGGATGCAGCAGAGGCAGGCACACTCAGTATAACTTTTATCGAAAAAAATACAGGTGTAAGTGGACCTGTGCCATTCAAACCCCTGTTCTTCAAAGGTTGACTACAGTCTGATTTAATTATAGTCAAAAACCTCCAACAGGTTTTCCTAATGGAATTTGATATGCACGATTTAAAGTTTTCTGAAGAGAAAGTCTATGAATATTGCAAAGAACATTTTGAAAAAATAACATCATACTTAAAATCATGTTCATTAAACGTCTCTTTATTTTGGTAAATCACAAATCAGTGGAAAACAGTAGTGAGGAAACAGACTCGTAAATATGCAGCGTAATTGATAAATCTGCTATTTTACATCAGTCGGGAATTGATCAACTATTCAAAAACATGGCTAACAACCATCTATGCTTTGGGGGAAGTAAATTTACATATATGTGTCATACTGTATACAAAAAGTAAAGTCTGGATAAATTAATGAGTAAATATAGAATGTAAGAGGAATTTTAAAAAATAATTTGGGAGTAGGAAAAATGTCTTTAAAAGGATAAACAATATTCTCCAGTTTGGAAATAACCGACAGTTTTGACTATATCTCAAAAGATATCATGAACAAAATTAAAAGCCATGAACTGAAAGAACATATCTTATATGTATATATGAAAAAGAAATAACCCAATAGAAAAATCAACCAAGTTATGAACAGATAATTTACAAAAAAGAAACAAAAGGCTTATATACATATGAAAATATCACCAATGTCACTATTAATCTCAAATGCAATTTAAAACATAATGAAATAATGCTTTTCCTCCACGAGACTGACAAAACTCTGAAAGATTAATAATATCCTGTGTTGGCAAGGAAATGGGAAAACAGGCATTCCATAAACTAGTGATGTGTATGATTTAGTATGGTATTTTGGAATGCAATTTGGTTGTGTCTATCAGAAACAAGTATAAAAATGTTAAGTAAAAATATATCCACTATGCATATCAAAACATCACATTGTATCCCTTAAATATATATACAATCATTATATGTCAATTAAAAATAAAGTTTTAAGAAGAAAAAGTACATATGGATATGTAAAGATATGTGTGTAAAGATGGGTGCATATTTTAAGAGAAAAATATTGGGGGACCAAATACATCCATTAACAAATGTTTCTGATGCATCCATCTATTCATACTAGAGCATACTAGTGAATGGTTAATGAGAATGGGATATATCTACATTTCTGATATGAAATAATTTACATGGTAGAAATATTGACATCAAAAACGTAAGCTGCAGAAAGTAAGTGTAGGATAAACCATATAGTTAGAAAGAGAAAACAAAAGCAAATTAGGGTGTATACATATTTAATGTAAATTAAAGAATATATTGAAAGCTTGCACATCAAAGTGTTGACTATGGGAACGATCTTAGGTGGAATGGGACATTAAAGGAAAACTTGCCTTTTTACTTTTTTATATCTCCCTGTCTGTCTCAGTCCATTTGTATTGCTATAAAGGAATGCCTGAGGTTGAGTAACTTATTTTAACAAAAAGAATTGTAGGGGCCCGGCGCGGTGGCTCATGCCTATAATCCTAGCACTTTGGGAGGCCGAGGCGGGTGGATCATGAGGTCAAGAGATCGAGACCATCCCGGTCAACATGGTGAAACCCCATCTCTACTAAAAATACAAAAAATTAGCTGGGCATGGTGTCGCGCACCTGTAGTCCCAGCTACTCAGGAGGCTGAGGCAGGAGAATTGCCTGAACCCAGGAGGCGGAGGTTGCGGTGAGCCGAGATCATGCCATTGCACTCCAGCCTGGGTAACAAGAGCGAAACTCCATCTCCAAAAAAAAAAAGAGAATTGTATTTGGTTCACGGTTCTGTAGGCTGTACAGGAAGCATGGCACCAGCTTCTACTTCTGGTGAGACCTCAGGCCGCTTCCACTCATAATGAAAGGTGAAGGGGAGTCAGTGTGCAGAGATCACATGGTGAGAGAGAAAGCAAGAGGTAGAAGAGTGAGGTGCCAGCCTCTTTTTTAACAATTGGATCTCATGGGAACTAGTAGAGTGAGAACTCAGTCATTACTGTGAGGACAGCACAAAGCCATTCGTGAGGACTCTTCCCCCATAACCCAAACACCTCCCTCCAGGCCCCACCTCCAACACTGGGGATCACATTTCAACATGAGGTTTGGGGGCCAGATATCCAACTCCAGCACAGCACTGTCATTTACAATTTTGTAGTAAGATGAATTCACTTATAGGATTGAAAAAAAACGCACACAGAAAAGCAATCAAACTCTTCCTTAGATAATATGTACTCTGTATCTTTGAAACCTTCTAGGGAAAAATGAATAAAGCAAAATTCCAAAACAACAAGATAGAGGTAGGTAGTGGTAAAGCTTTCAAATAGGAGTATGTTAAATAAGGTTTAACAAAAGCCTACCCAGTAGCTAATTTTCATTGTGCTCTCTAATGTAGTTTTTAAAAAAATTCAGTATGCACAGATTATAATAATCAAATATATTGTCATATTTTGCCATATTTGTTATATATGACAACCCTCCAGAATTAAGAACGTCCAGTTACCCAGAACTCTTCTTTGTAAAATGAGAATCAGAATTGCTACTTTCAACGACAGGTCCCTAAAGTGGAGATGACACTGTTGCAGCAGAATAGAATGTCAAGGAAAACATATGCTTTGTTTAGTCTGGCAAATTCTTTACCACAACAAGTTAGGTTTCCTCTTGGTGGTCATAATTTTAAGAGCGAAGATTAATTTGACATACAAGAAAGAAGATGTATTGCAGCTTGGAAAGGAGAAAATGGAATTCAGCTAAAGAAAGAAGAGCAGGCTGAACGCTGGCCTCATCACTCACAAAGCAAGACTCTCTCCTTAAGTGTTTTGTTATAAATTAGGAAGGAACACAGTGCTTTTCACTAAATGCCTCAAGAAGAAAAATCACATTTTTTAAGCCAGTGCTGGAAGATGCTTGAAAAATAGGAGCTACAGATTATGAGCATACAATATGGTAAGCAAAATCCCTCCAAACGCAAATCCAAACTGGAGTGTGAGACTGTTACCAATCTCTTTGGAGCTTTCAGTCTTTTTGTCCCTATGTGAAACTGAATAGTAAATTATTATCATATCTGGAAGGTAATTTTATTGTCTAAACGTCTAGAGGTAAAAAAAAAAAAAAAAAAAAAACACACAATAAAAGAAAAAACAAAAGCATTGACGTTAAGTAAGATATCATTGTATTAGAAAATAAGAGAGATTTTCTGTTTTCAAATCGAGGGTTTTTTCTTCTCTCCACAAAGTTATGGAATTGAAAAGATGGCTAGAGAGGGGATGAGAAGTGTGGGCCGCCAGGTTTGTGGTGACCACAGAGCAGATCCTTGCCCTATACCTGGGTCATTCTGCTGTTTTCTGTCCCTTCTCCAAGTGCCCCATTACCTTAGCAAAGCTTCAAGCATAGCTTGATTCTTCAGTAACCATCACAAGAAATATACTTTCAAATTGTTGTCTTGTCTTTTTTTTTTTTTCTTTCCCAATGGCTTAGATGGGTTCCCTGGTGAATTTCTCCACTGATATATTACTAGCATAGTTGATATGTGCTAGTAATATGCAATATAGTCCTAGCAGAATGTCTGCATAGCAGTGTGACACAAACACTATGACACCCATCACATTAAAAACCCCTATGCAGTGGGGAAGACATCTACCAGATGCTGTTTCCCATCATCTCCACAGTCCCAGGAGAAAGTCTGTTCATCCTCAGTATGTTCTGGACACACAGGTTTGTGTTCTGAAACTAGCGATTTTCTTATACAATTCAGTAAGAACTATTTTCACCTGTTTGCACAAACTATCTGAGCCAAATAAATGTACCTGGAAATTCTTTCTCTGGCCAATGATGAGAACACCATGATCAACCAAAGGTAATTTTTCTATTTCTGTTTAGATTTCACTGATATCAAAAACCCCGTTCTCTAACTGGATTTCCTGACTGACATGCTTAAGTGAGATTATCTTCACTTTCAACATCTTCCTCTTCAGTTTTCTAAATCGGGTCACATTCTGAGGAACTAGGGGTTAGGACTTAACCTTCTGACACGATTCAGTCCATCACACTCTTCATGTTTGCAGGAACTTTTCTTACGCTCCCTCAATTCCTTACTGCCTTTTCCATTCTTCAGTTAGCTTATGCATCCCATGCTGCCCTACTTGGGCAGGTCTTATTCCATGCGCCCTTCCATGCCTACACATATTGAAAGCCCTTATTCTTCGCCGAAGACATAACTCAGCTACACTTTCCATCCCTCCAGAAAGACTTAATCATGCCTTAGTCTGTGTTACCATTGTTCCATTCGTTCATAATTGGATTTGTCAAACTGTATCTGCTAAAGTTTTATTTTGTATGCTTGTCTTCCATTAGCTGATGGGTGATATCCTCACGGCCAAGCACAGTTCCTATTTTATAGGAAGTCATCAATGCATATGTTGAATGAGTAAATCATAACTCCTGAATGATTAATTTTTAAATAATTATTAATATCCTCTTGTTACCCTGAAGAGCATTTTTGTATATATCCTCTTAGACAAGAGACGATTTGTGTCTAAAGGTATTGAAAAACTTACCAGTGACTTGGCAAACTGTGCAGAAAATGCAGGAAAACTCCCCACAAGTTGTTAGAGGGAAAATTTATAGTTTAAGGGAGAAAAGTAATTGAAAGTACATCTTAAACAAAATGCTGAAGACCATAATATACCAAACTTCACACTGTTGGTAAAATACATTTTCATTTTCTTGGTGGCTTAGGGAAAAATAATGCTGGAATTGCCTTAATTGTTTATGGAAATTAGATTGCTTTGTCCCTACCGAAAACAATTCCTTAATTATACTCACTCCTAAAGTACTACTTTCTTACCCAGACAGAAATAAATATACCTTTACCTCTTAAAATCATAACATGGCACTGTATGTTCCAGAACCGTATGACTATTTCTCAGACCTTTGCTTTTCTATTAGCTACAACATGCAGAGAGCTCCTAGAGTTTTAGTGCTAGGTATTCAACTGAAACTTACTGCAATTTCAGTTTCCTCCCAAATGATAATCTCATGCCCAAGAATTACCTCTGAGAGACTGCTGTGATAGACACTACTGAACCCCAGGCAGCAGGTGACAAATGATGGCACGATGACATCAGACCGCTCACAGTAAGAAAAGTGACATCAAGATTATTTTCCCCTCCAACTTCCAAATTCTGCATTGAATCTTCTGTAATTTAAAACTAGCTAAATTTTGAGCCACACCCAAGTCTGCACTTCAGGAAACATGCTGAGGTCTTGCTAGAGCCATAATAATCAGTAATGTGGAATCTCATCGCAGCCAGTGGCAACTCCATCCTTAGCTCAGTCTTAAGGTCAAGTCCATTCTTCAGCTCAGACTAAAATATTTGGAGTCATTCTTGAGTCCCGTTTTCTCTCACCAACACTTCCAATCTTTTCAACTCTTTAAAGAAATCCTACTGGTTTTACATTCAATCTATATATAATTCTCTTCTCTCTCTAACGTTACCACTAGCTATTACCACCCTATACTTGAATTAATGCAGTAACTTGCTAAATGAAATGTTCCCCTGCTTCTACCCCTTAATTCTGTAAAGAGAAGCTGGAGTATTTGTCTTAAAATGTGAATCAGATCAAGTCACTCCTCTGTTCAAAAAGCCTTGCCATGGCTCCTCCCCATCTAATTCTGAGTAAACCCCCAATTTTTCTAATGCCTACCTGGAGCAAAGCACCCTCCTGCATTAGTGCTGTCCCGGCTGCATCCTGTGACCCAGTGCTCTTCCTCCAAGCTCTTCCCTTATATTCCTTCACATCCTCCAAGTATAGGTTTAGATGTCACCTTTGAAATGAGGTTGACCCTGACCACATTATTTAAATCACAGGCTGTCCCTCGCACTGTACCCTTATTTCCCTGCTCTGTTCCATTTTCTATTATTTGTAGCACTTATTACCTTCTAACATACAAAGTAATTTCCTTATTCATTAGGCAATTCTCTATTGCCTATCATTTTCTGCCAACACAGAGACCCTCTCAGGGCAGTGATCCAAGTCTGTGTTGTTCACTGATGCATCATAAGTACCTAAAGCAGTATCCAACTCAATATTTCTTGAATGAATGCAAGAATTCAAGATAGTTATGTAAACTAATATTTATTGGCTGAATTGCACCTAGAATTCTAGATGCAATTCTCAGTGGGCTGAAGCTCTGGACTGATCTGATTCTTTTGATCTTGCACTGAAACCTGCCCTACCTGGTGGTAATTCTCTCTATCTTCCTGATGATCACACAACTACTAATGTTCTGAGTAGGTTACTACTAGGTTTTGTGGTAAGTTGAGTACATCATTTTGTTGAATCCTCATAATATCTCAGCAAGGCAGGTAATATTAGCCCCATTTTGCAACTAGTGAACTGAGACTCAGGAAGGTTATAGAACTTTTCCAAGTCACAAAACTAACAACACATCTGTGATTTAAGCCCAGATTTATCAGACTTGCAAGCCCATCCCTCTTTGCCACTACACTAAACAGTCTTCCTCTCTATGTAAGTTCTTTTCTTTAGAAAACGGTACTATTTGAGGTTTAGGAAGAGATATGGTTTTGGAGCCAGAAAATCCAGATTTTAGTTACATATTTGCTGTGCATATTTACATATTTGCACAGCAAATATGTCACTCGGGATCTCTGATCTCTTTATTCTCATACAAAAGGTGAAAACAAAATGTTTGCTTTGCACCTAAATGGCCCAGGTCACTATGACAAAACACAAAAAACACATTATAAAATTGTAAAGTTCTGTTCAACATAAGATTTTCATTTTAATAGATGCATTCCTTGGTGCCTGAG
Source organism: Aotus nancymaae (assembly GCF_030222135.1). Taxonomy (NCBI): domain Eukaryota; kingdom Metazoa; phylum Chordata; class Mammalia; order Primates; family Aotidae; genus Aotus; species Aotus nancymaae. Next base: position 8,551,569 of record NW_026988450.1, on the reverse strand, counting down.
GCTAATATTTGGCACAGAATAGAACTGATCAAAAAGAAATGATGTCAATGAATACTGATTTCAAGTCAGGTATGTAAGAAGCTGGAAAATAATCACTTCATCTCAAGTCCTAACAGGTAAAAACTGAACAAACTGACAAGTCAGCAAGTATTCTTAGCTCTATCGGACAAGTAAAACGTCAGTGGGCAAACTGCTGATCCCACAATTGGAAAGACAGAAAGGCAAATACAAAGAATCATAACTTACAGGAGCAGAAACCCACAAGCGGAAAGCTCCAGGAGAACACATCCACGGGCAGGACAACCCGAACCGTAAATGAGAAGTTAGTTTCTGGAGACTCAGTGTGGACAAGGCTGAAAGACTAAAACTCCACGTTGACCTCCCCATTTTTGTGAGCTTTATCTCCTGGAGCTATACTAGGTTTTCATACTAAATATTAAAGAAAAATCCCCTCATGCCATGCCTCCAGCAAAGGAGGGAAACAATCATTTTAAGGTATGCTAGAGCACTTTGATCTTAACAAGGTCTACCCTCCAGAGAAACTAGCTAACCTCAGACAAACCTCCTGGGGCATTATTAGAGCCTAACTGATCTGGGGGAAAGGATGATATCCAACTCGAGCCTCCTCTAGCCTTCACACAGGGGTGAAAAATACTCAACTTCAGCCCACTCTAGTCATTTCCGACCCACCTAAGCAGGGATTGAGAGGGAGCATAACTGGGAAATATCTGTGAAGTTCACAATCTATAGGCACAGGCTTGTGAAAAGACTAAAATCTAATCAGAGGACCATAGTACACTCTTCCCCTACTGAATGCCTTACCACCACAATACTAAAGGCCTATTTATAGCAGTTCCTTTTACCCAGTACTCAATATATGACTGTCAAGATAAAAGATCAAGGCATACTAAAAGGCCAAAAACAGTTTTAAGAGACAGAGAAAGCATCAGAACTAGTATTAGATATGACAGGGATGTTGGAATTATCAGATTGGGAATTTAACAAAGCTGTGATTAATATGCTAAGGGCTCTAGTAAAGTAGGAAATGTGCAAGAACAGATGGACAATGTAAGCAGAGAAATAAAAATCATAAGAAACCACAAAAAGAATACTAGAAATCAAAAACACTATAATAGAGAATGCCATCGATGGGTTTATTGACAGACTGGACACAGCTGAAGAGAGAATCTCTGAACTTGAAGATATGTCAATAGAAAGTTCCAAATCAAAAAATTAATGAAAAAAACTGGAAAAATGGAGCAGAATATCCTAGATCTATGAGACAACTACAAAAGATATTAACATATTCATACTAACGGGAAGATAAGGAGAAGAAAGAAAGAAACAGAAAAATATGTGACACAATAATGACTGAGAATTTCCCAAAATCAATGTCAGACACCAAAACACAGATTCAGGAAGCTCAGAGAACATGAGGCGGGATAAATGTAAAACACACACACACACACACACACACACACACACACACACCCCTAAACATAACATATTCAAACTGCAGAAAATAAAGGCAAAGAAAGAGTCTTGAAAAAAGTCAGAGGGAAAAAAATACCTTACCTATGAGGAAGCAAAGGTAAAAATTACACCTGATGTCTCAAAAACTACAGAACCAAAAAGAAAGTAGAGGGAAGTATTTAAGATTTTGAGAGAGAAAAATAAACATAACCTAGAATTCTGTACCTGGAAGAATTATCTTTCAAAAGTGAAGGAGAAATAAAGATTTTCTTAGACAAACACCGAAGGAATTGGTAGCCTTGCATCAATGTGCCTTGCAGAAATGTTACAGAAAACTTATCAGAAGAATTGTTTGTCAGAAACTCAGATCTACATAAAGAAAGGAAGAGTATCAGTGAAGTAATAAGTGAATGTAAAATAAACACTTTTTTAATCCTTAATTGATCTAGTAGATACAATTTGTTCAAAAAAATAATAGCAATGTATTCATATATATATGAATATATATATTCATATTCATATCATACATATATATATGTATATATATGATATGGTTTGGCTGTGTCCCCGCTCAATTCTCATCTTGAATTGTAGCTCCCATAATTGCCTTGTGTGTGGGAGTGACTCAGTGGGAGATAATTGAATCAGGTGGGCAATTTGCCCCATACTGTTATTGTGGTAGTGAATAAGTCTTATGAGAGCTGATGATTTTATAAGAGCAAATTCCTTTCACTTGGCTCTTATTCTCCTGTCTCTGCTGCCACATGAGATGTGCCTTTTGTCTTCTGCCGGGATTCTGAAGCTTCTTCAGCCACATGGAATTGTGAGTCCATTAAACCTCTTTCTTTTGTAAACTGCCCAATCTCAGGTATGTCTTTATCAGCAGGATGAAAACTGACTAATAAGCTTATGTATAAGTGAAATAAATGGCAGAAATTAAAAAGAGAGGTGAAGGAATTAGAATAAAGTACTTGGCATTATCTATAAAGCAGTAGAAGGTTATTTGAAAGAAGACTTGGATTAGTTGTAAATATATATTGCAAACTTTAGAGCAACCATTGAAAGAAGCATGACTGGTGTGCTAAGAAAGAAAGAAAATGGAATCACTTGCAATGCTCCATTAAAATCACAAAAAGTAAAAGAATGGAAAACAGAAACAATAAGAAAATCAGTAACAAATACAATAGATAGTAGACCTACTATATTAATAATTACATTAAACACCTATAATCAGATTAGATCAAAAAACATGGTGCAAGTTTATGTTATCAAAAAGAAGTCCACTTTAACTATCAAAACAAATATAAATTAAAAGTAAAGAGATGGAGAAAGATGTAAAAGATATATTAAGTCAGCACTAATCAAAAAAAAGTGAGAATAGCTATGTTAATTTCAGACCAAACACACTTCAGAGCAAGAAAAGATATCAGAGATTAAATAGCATAAATGCATGTTTTTCCCCAAAAAATAATAAAGTCCTATATATAACTATAGTTGTAAATGAGGGTCTCTAATAGAGTAGTTAAGGTTAAATGAGGTAATAAAATTGTGGTCTGATAGGATGAGTGCTCTAATCTAGTCCTAATTTATTCCTACACCGACAGCCCTCATCAGAAACTGAATTTGCCAGCACCTTGGCCATAGAATTCTAGCATCCAAGACTGGGGTAGGAAAAAATGTCTGTCATTTAAGCTACCCTGTTTGTAGTATTTTGTTATAGCAGCCCAAGCAGACAGGGATAAAGGCACTTCATAATGATAATTGATTTTCCAAGAAGACATATAATCATTGTGTATACACATAAAACTAGAGCATCAAAATGTATAAGGTGAAAACTGTTAGAACCATAAAGAGAAACAGATGAACCCACCATTACAGTTGAAGACTTTAAAGCCTCCCTATCAGAAATGGACAGATCCACTAGGCAGAAAAGCAGTAAGCACAAAGTTGATCTAAGCAGCATCATCATCAATTACCTGTATAAAATGGACATGTCTGGACTACATCAACTAACAATAGCAGAATACACCTTCTTCTCAAGCTCATACAGAACATTTATCAAGATAGATCACATCCTGGTTTATAAATCACACCTTAACAAATTTAAAACAATGGAAATAATTAAATATTTGCCCTCAAAATACAGTGAAATTAAACTAGAATTCAATAACAGGAAGATGACCGAGCAATTCCAAAATATTTGGTGATTAAACAAAACACTTTTAAATAGCATATGAGTCAAAGAAATCTCAAGATAAATTTTTAAATATTTTGAACTAAATGAAAATGAAAACACAACTTATCAAAATATATGGGAGACAATAAAAGCAATGCTTAGAGGGAAATGTATAGCACTGAATACATATATTAAAAATAAGAAAGATCTAAAATTAATAATTTGAGCTTTCATCTTAGGAAACTAGAAAATGAAGGGCAAATTAAATCCCTAGTAAGCATAAGAAAATAAATAATAAAAATTATAACAGAAATCAATGAAATTAGAAACAGTAAATCAATAGAGAAAATCAATGAAACTAAAGGTGCATTCTTTGACAAGACGAATAAAATTGATAAATCTTTAGCCAGGGTAATTAAGAGAAAAATGAATTATTAATATCAAAAATAAGAGAGAGATCCAAGATGGCTGATCACTAGCAGCTCGGGCACATAGCTCCTAGTGAAAGCGTAGAGAACGAGAGGACGCCACACTTTCAGACGAATATTTGTTGCTCATGGACCAGGAGATTCCCAATGCAGGAGCCCCACGGGTCGCCAGAGTAACTCTTGTGGCCGGTGTGGCGGTTTTGCTGGCGCCTTAGCGCAGCAGTTCTAGGTGCAGAGTCCGGAGATTCCCAGGCAGAAAAGCACCATCAATCTTAACACCGCTGTTTTGGCCGGCGTAGTGGATTGCTCAGATTTCGGTGCTGGGAATCAAAAGCTGGACGTTCGCTCAGAGACCTAGTTAGAAAGTCGGTAATTACAAAGACAACAGAGGGATAAATATATAATGAAGAGAAGAAACCAGCCTAAAAAGGCAGAGAATACTCAAAATCAGAATGCCTCTCCCTCTACAGGGGATTGCAATTCCTCATCAGTAACGGAACAAAGCTTAATGGAGAATGAGTGTGTTCCAATAACAGAAGCAGGCTTCAAAATGTGGGTGATAAGAAACTTCCGTGAATTAAAAGAACTTGTTCTAACCCAACGCAAAGAAACTAAGAACCTTGAAAAAAGGTTTGACGAAATGCTAACGAGAATGGACAATTTAGAGAGGAATATAAGTGAATTGATGGAGCTGAAAAATACAACACGAGAACTTCACGAAGTATGCACAAGTTTAAACAGTCGAATTGATCAAGCAGAAGAAAGGATATCAGAAGTCGAGGACCAGCTCAGTGAAATGAAACGAGAAGACAAGATTGGAGAAAAAAGGATAAAAAGGAATGAGAAAAGTCTCCAGGAAATATGGGACTATGTGAAAAGACCTAATTTATGTTTGATAGGTGTACCTGAATGTGACGAAGAGAATGAATCCAAGTTGGAAAATACTCTTCAGGATATCATTCAGGAAAACTTTCCCAACCTGGCAAGGCAGGGTAATATTCAACTCCAGGTAATACAGAGAACACCACAAAGATATTCTTCAAGAAGACCAACCCCAAGGCACATAATTGCCAGATTTATTAGGGTTGAAATGAAGGAGAAAATACTAAGGGCAGCCAGAGAGAAAGGTCAGGTTACCCATAAAGGGAAACCTATCAGACTTACAGCAGATCTCTCAGCAGAAACCCTGCAAGCCAGAAAAGAGTGGGGACCAATATTTAATATCCTTAAAGAAAAGAACTTTCAACCCAGAATTTCACATCCAGCCAAACTAAGCTTTATGAGCGAAGGAAAAATTAAATCTTTTGTGAACAAACAAGTACTTAGAGACTTCACCACCACCAGACCTGCTTTACAAGAGCTTCTGAAAGAAGCACTATATATATAAAGGAACAACCAATATCAGCCTTTCCAAAAATATATCAAAAAGCAAAGAGCATTAACACAGTGAAAAATGTACACCAACTAATGGGCAAAACAGCCAGCTAGCATCAAATGGCAGTATTAAAGTTATATATATTCTAATTGGATAAAAAGCCAAAACCCATCAGTATACTGCATCCAGACCCATCTCACATGCAACAATACACAAAGACTCAAAACAAAGAGAAGGAGGAAGATTTACCATCCAAACAGAGAGTAAAAATAAACAAATGAACAAAAAGCAGGAGATGCAATTCTCGCCTCTGATAAAGTAGACTTTAAAGCAACAAAGATCAAAAGAGGCAAAGAAGGACATGTCATAATGGCAAAAGGATCAATGTAACAAGAAGAGCTAACGATTCTATAGATCAACCAGACAGAAAATTAACAAGAACATCCAGGACTTGAACTCAGACCCGGAACAAGTAAACTTAATAAACATTTATAGAACTCTCCACTTCAAATACACAAAACATACATTACCACCTCACACCTAAACCAAAAGTGACTACATAATTGGAAGTAAATCACTCCTCAGTAATTGCATAGCATTTCATAGGTTTAAATGAAATATTGGTTGGCTGCTTGTTTGTTATTTTCTTCCCTTATTCCTTCCTGTCTACATCATTAAGTATAATTATTGGTATAAAAGTGGTTTTCAATACCCATTACTAAATTGCATTCTAGCCTGGGCAAGAAAGCAATACTCCCATTCTCTCTCTCTCTTTCTCTTCCTTTTTCTTCCCCTTCTTCATTCTTTCTTTCTAAAAAAAAAAAAAAAAAAAGTAAAAAAGAGGCCATTCTAAAACAGAAAGCACCAACCAGCCTAGCTGGGTTTATTGGTGAATTCTACAAAATATTTGAGAGAGAGATTATACCAGTTCTCTACAATCTCTTTCAGGAGATAGAAACAGAGGGACCACTTCCTAACTCATTCTATGAAACCAGTATTATCCTAATATTAAAATGAGGCAGTGACATTGTAAGAAAAGACCAATATCTCTCATAAAACACTCAACAAAATAGCAACAAATCAAATCCAACAACATATAAAAAGAGTAACATATTACAAGCAAGTGGGATTCATTTCAGGTAGGCAAGTCTGTTTCAACATTCAAAAATCAATTAATATAACTCATTACATTAAGAGACTAATAAAAAAATCAAATAATCATATCAATAGATGCAGAAAATGCATTTGATGAAATCCAACACATGTGTATGATAAAACTCTCAGTAAAGGAGGAACAGAGGGAACTTTCTCAACTTGATTAATAATATCTATAAGTCAGCTAACATTACTTACTAGTGAGAAACTAGTAGCTTTCCTGTTATGATCAGGAACAAGGCAAGGATGTCCCCTCTTACCCCTGCTTTTCAACATTATATTGGAAGCCGTAGCTAATGCAATAAAAAAGGAAAAGGAAATAAAAGGTTGCAGACAAGGAAGGAAGGAAAGAAAGAAAACTTTGTTCATAGATGACATGATGGTCTATTCAGAAAATCCCAAGGAATTAGCAAAAAACCTTTTGGAACTAAACAGAAATTATAGCAATGTTGCAAGATACAAGGTTAATGTGAGTGACTTTCCATAAATCAGCAATGAACTAGTGAACTTTGAAATTAAAATTACAGCACAGTTTGCATTAGCTCCCCTCAAAAATAAAATACTTAGGTTTAACTGTAACGAAATATGTATAATATCTATATATGGAAAACTAAAAACTCTGAAAAGAATCAAAGCAGAATGAAATAAATGAAGAGGTATTCCATGTTAATCAAAAGGAAGATTCAATGTTGACAAGATGGTAGATCTTCTCAACTTCATCTATAGATTCAACACAATTCCAATCAAAATTCCAGCAAGTCATTTTGTATATATCAACAAACTAATTCTGAAGTTTATATAGAAAGTCAAAAGATAAAAAATAACCAGCATAATATTGAAAGAGAAGAACAAAGTTGGAAGACTGACACTACTTCACTTCAAGACTTACATGAAGCTACCATAATTAGAGAGTATAGTACTGGCAAAAGAAAAGACATATAAATCTATGAAAGAGAATAAAGAGCCAAGAAATAGTCCCATATTAATGTAGTCAACTGCTCTTAGGCAACAGAACAAAGGCAATACAATGGAGAAAAGGAGAAAGGGTATCCTTTTCAATGAATAGTGTTGAAACAACCTGATTTCCACATGCAAAAAAAGAGAGAGAGAGAGAGACAGAGAATCTAGACACAGATCTTACACTCATCACAAACTCAAAGTGGATCATAGACCTAAATTTAGGAACAACACAAAACTATAAAACTCTTAAAAGATAACATAGGAAAAAACACCTAGATGATCTTGGGCATGATGATGACTTTTTAGATACAACACCAAGGCATGATCAATGAAAGAAAAAATTGATAAACTGATCTGTACTAAAGTTAAAAACTGCTGCTCTGTGAAAGCCACTGTCTAGAGAATGGGAAGATAATTTACAGAAAAGAAGAAAATATTTACATTGAAAAAGGTACTGTTATCTATAATGTACAAAGAACATTTAAAGCTCAACAATAAGAAAACAAAAAGGCTGGTTAAAAACTGAGCACAAGACGTGAACAGACACATCACCAAAGAATATTTACAAATGGACAATAAACATATGCAAGGATGTTCTACATCACATATCATTAAGGAAATGCAAACTAAAACAATAATGAAATATTGGTGAAATACATCCCCATGAGAATGGCCAACATCTAAAACACTGACAACACCAAATAGTGGTGAAGATATGGAGCAACTTCCATCATCCAAGACTGGAAGAAAAGAAACGTCTGTCATTTAAGCTACCCTGTTTGTAGCATTTTGTTATGGCTACAATAGGTTAGCTTAAATGATAGATATTTCTTTTATGTGGCCATAACAAATGCCACAAACACGGTAGCTTAAATGACAAAATGACAATTAAAATGACAATTTTGTATTTGTGGGAATACAAAACGGTACAGCAGCTTTGAAAGACAGTTTAGCAGTTTCTGACAAAGTTAAACATACTTTTAACATGTTATCCAGAAATTGATCACCTTGGTATTTACTCACATGAATTGAATACTTATATCCCACAAAAAAACCTGCACACAGATATTTACAGCAGCTTTATTCATAATTGCCAAAACTTGGAAGCAAATAAGATGTCCTTCAATAGGTGAATGGATCAATAACTCTGGTACGTCCAGACAATAGAATAGTATTTGGTGATAAAAAGAAATGAGCTAATAGCCACTAAAAGACATGGAAGAAACTTAAATGCATAATTTTTAAGAGAAAGAAGCTAATCTAAAAAGGCCATATACCACACGAATTCAACTACATGACATTCCGGAAAAGTCAAAACTATAAAGATAATGAAAGGATCAGTGGCTGTCAAGGGTTGAGGGGAGGGAGAGTTGAATAGGCAGAGCACAAAGGATTTTTAGGGCAGTGAAATTATGTACAATTCTATAATGGTGAAAACACTTCATTATACATTTGTCCAAACCCACAGAATGTACAGCACCAAAACTGTTGTAAACTATGGACTCTAGGTGATCATGATGTGTTAATGTAGGTTCATGGATTATAACAAATGCATTACTCTAGAAGGGATTTTTATAGTAGGCAGGATTCTGTCTATTTGGGAGCCGAAAGTATATGGAAAATCTCTGTACTTTCTGCTGAAGTTTGCTGTGAACATAATAGTCCTGTAAAAAATAAAGTATATTTAGCCGGGCGCGGTGGCTCACGCCTGTAATCCCAGCACTTTGGGAGGCCAAGGCGGGTGGATCACGAGGTCAAGAGATCGAGACCAGCCTGGTCAACATGGTGAAACCCCGTCTCTACTAAAAATACAAAAAATTAGCTGGGCATGGTGGTGCGTGCCTGTAATCCCAGCTACTCAGGAGGCTGAGGCAGGAGAATTGCCTGAACCCAGGAGGCGGAGGTTGCGGTGAGCCGAGATCACGCCATTGCACTCCAGCCTGGGTAACAAGAGCGAAACTCCGTTTCAAAAAATAATAATAATAAAGTCTATTTAAAAATGAAAGGACTGAAGTCTGTTTCTGCTGTAATAAAAATGTGTTTTTTTTTAAATTTTTTTAACAACAGATGCTGGTGAGGCTGCAGAGAAAAGGAAATGCTTATACACTGTTGGTGGGAATATAAATTAGTTCAGCCACTGTAGAAAGTAGTTTGGAGATTTGTCAAATAATTTTAAAAAGAGCTACCGTTTGACCCAGCAATCCCATTACTGGGTATACACCTGTATTAGTCCATTGTCATGCCTCGAAAAGGAACTGCCTGAGACTGCATATATAATAATTTTTCTCCAAGTATTAGCACAGTATTCTCTAAATTGTTTTACTTCTTAAAAAAATGAAAGTAATTTTTTAAAGAAAACACTAGGTAGAACAACCTAGACAAATTTTAGATTTCTTTAAGATTTCTTTATTGCCTTCTTAGAGTCTCCGACATGCTAATGTGCACTGAGAATCTCTAGGATGTGTTTACAATCCAATATTTCCCAAGCAAGTTTGACCAATGATCTTTCTTTTAATCATGGAACATCAGATACTATCTCACAAGACAACAGTGTCCAGAGGAAAACAGTTTGAGAATGCTGACCAAGACTAGCCATTTATTAAAATGCAGACAGATCACAGGAGTTCACTTTTGAACACATTATAGTGCAACTCCAAGGCTTTCTCTCATTGGAAGTAAGTAGGACAGTATCATCATCAGCAAAACAGTGACTCATCAGAAACAAGAGACAGAAGAAATAGTTGCCGTAATATCTTTAACAGGAAAAAACAGCTTCTCATCTAATTCCTGTGTTTTTTCCAAACTCAGCCTGGAGGCAGAAATTGACAAGTGACTATAATTCACAAGGAAGATAAAGAAAAACTATTCTGTCAAGTATTTGAACTCCTAGGAAAACGTAGACATTAGCAGAATTCATTGAAAAAAAGATATTGATAGTTATAACTATCTGGGATCTCTTCAACAACTTAATTTTCTAAAAGAGAACCTGCTTGTTTCCCATAGCTGTTTTCAAACGAAGACAACCAATCTTTTGTAAGGGGGCAGGTAAAAATATTAATTAAACAGAAAGCAATCATTTAAGACTACATATAGTGTATATTCTAATGAGACAGAAAATAATATAAGACAAAATGAGTCGTAGCCTTAGCCAGTGAGACAGGCCAGGTCCTGCACAACCTAATTTTTCAAGGCTGCAGCAAAGACTCCTGAGCAGCATTATATCCTGCTCATGGCCGGAACTGTAACAATGGCTCTAACTAGTCTCCAGATGGAGAATGGTCTCTGTACTGGATTGAATGGTGTCCCCTGAAATAACATATCTCCATGAAGGGATGAATGAAGAAAATGTAGTACATATATACACAATGGAATATTATTTATTCAGCCATAAATAGAATAAAATCCTGTCATTTGCAGCATCAATGGAACTGGAGGACATCATAAGTGAAATAAGCCAGGCACAGAAAGACAAATATTGAATGTTCTCACTCCTATGTGGGAGCTAAAAAAAAAGGAACTCATGGAGAGAGAGAGTAGAAGGACGGTTATCAGACGCTAGGAATGGTAGTAGGGAGGAGAAATAGATTTTTTAATGGGTACAAAAATACAGTTAGAAGAAATAAGATTTAGTGTTCAGTAGCACAATCGGGTGACTATAGTTAATAATTTATTATGTGTTTCAAAATAGCTAAAAGAGTGAAATTGGATTGTTCCAATTGGATTGGTATTAAAATATCATATGTACCCCATAAATATGCACAGCTATTATATACCCATAATAATTTCTTAAAAATCCTATCTACCCAGAAACTGTAAATGTGACCTTATTTAGAAGTGGTCTTTGCAGGTGTGATCAAATTAAGATGAGACCATACTGGTATGAGGTAGACTCTAAATCAAGTGTGACTGACGTCCTTCTAAGTAGAGGGAACTTTGACACACACACAAATACCACCACGTGAAGCCAGAGGCAGGGACTGAAGTGATGAGTTCACAGGAACACCGAGGATTGCCAACAACCACCAGAAGGTGGACAGAGGCATGGAACGTATTCTCCCTCAGTGCTCTCAGAAAGACCCAACCCTGTCTTAATTTAGGATTTCTGGCCAGCAGAACTGTGAGGGAATCGATTTCGGAGGTCTTAAACCGCAATGTTGCAGCAGTCCTAGGAAATGAATACAATCAGACTGGGTTTTAGAAAAACATTCCAACCTGATTGCTGCTTTTTTTTTCCTAGCTCCTTTTAACTAAAATGTGGAGGCCTCTTGGCAAAGTGTGCCCACTATGGCCATTTTTGGTTGTGGTTACGCTTACCAACATCCACCCCACTCACCACCCTCAAAGCCAGTCCACCTTTCGAGAGACAGAGATGCACCATTGACTAGAATTTTAGAGCCCTCTGAGTGTCTGTGCCCTGAGGCTCTCATCTGTTTTAAGGTGGGAGGCTTGAGCTTGTTCTGGAACTAAACTTGGATAAAGGAGCTCTATCATAACTGGCAGCACAGAAGATGGACTTTATCTTATGCCAACTTCTGGCTGACATCTAAGAGACAATAGTTTGTTGTTTGTTTTTATGTTTTTATTTTTCTTTAACTGAACTGCTGGCCAGCTCATGATTTGATCAGCCTATGAGCTCTAATGTCAGTGACATTCTCATTGCTGAGAATGACATTGAAGAGAGAGCATTTAAAGGCCAGAGGCTCCAGATGGCATGGAAAACACAGTTGATGGCAGGAACACAGGGATTGTGCTCTGATTACCAGGAGAAGCCTGAGGCAGCATAGATAGATTTCATGATGACATAGCTCAGGAATCCTCTTCGCCCAAGTGGAAGTGCTCCAACATGTTTGGTCACAAGAAATGTTTTCAAGGAAACTTTGGGCAGAGCTATTTATGAATAAGGATGCAGTTTCAAAACAATGAAAACCATTTGTTTTGTGTTTTCTTCAGTCTGAAAACATGTGACACCAAAGCCTGAGGAACTGGAAGAACTCCCAAAAGTCTAATCCACAAATATCCTACAGATCTTTGGAGAATTTTGCTTGAGACCGTGCTTCTGGAACAAAAGAGGTGACTTTTACATTTACATTTAGAAACTGTTACAATGACTCCATACATCATCCCACCCCAAATAGAAATCTCAACTAAATTTCAATTAATATTACAACATAGAAGATTAGGCTGTGGGGCTAGATGGCACATTTCTTTATTTTTTGAAATAATTTAATGGTGATAGGAAAGGAACGGGAGTGACCCTTTTGGGTATTTTCTGTAATCATTTTTAGACATTTTATATTTGTTATGAAATAAAGTTTACATCCATCATGGAAGACACAAGAAGGAAAAGAGGGAGGGAGGGAAGGAGAAGGAAAATTATGCAGTTAGTAAAAAATACTGGAACCAAAATATTGGTAACATGTGGAACAGAATCTGAAGTCCGTATCAGAAGCAGTAGATATTCTTCTATGAAAGCTAAAGCCACTTACTGTTTTGACTACTGTGAGAAGATTGGCTCTGGGAACGAAATGAATGTCTTTTGTCATGACCATATTCTTTATTTTTTAAAGTAAAATTTTCAAAAAATTTTCTTTTTTTGTATTTCTGTAAGGTCGGTGGCAATGTTCCCTTTTTCATTTCTGATTCTATTTATTTGGATCTTTTCTCAGTTTTTCTTTATTAGTCTAGCTAGTGATCTGTCAATCTTATTTATTCTTTTAGAGAACCAACTTGGCAGGTGCAGTGGCTCAGGCTTATAATCCCAGCACTTTGGGAGGCTGAAGCAGGCAGATCACAAGGTCAGGAGTCTGAGAACAGCCTGGCCAACACAGTGAAACCCTGTCTCTACTAAAAATGCAAACATTAGCTGGGCGTGGTGGTATGCGCCTGTAATCCCAGATACTCAGGAGGCTGAGGCAAGAGAATCACTTGAACCTGGGAGGCGGAGATTGCAGTGAGCTGAGATCATGCCACTGTACTCCAACCTGGGCAACAGAGCTAGACTCTGTCCAAAAAAAAAAAACAACTTTGGTTTCATTGCTATTTTGTATGGATTTTCGTGTCTCAACTTCATTCGGTTGAGCTCTGATTTTGGCTATTTCTTTTTTTCTGCTAGCTCTGAAGTTGGTTTACTCTTATTTTCTAGTTCCTCTAGGTGTGATGTTAGGTTGTCAGTTTGAGATCTTTCCAATTTTTTGTTTAATGTAGGCATTTAGTGCTATAAACCTACTCCTTAACACTCCTTTAGCTATGTCCCAGAGATTCTGGGATGATGTATCTTTGTTTTCATTAGTTTAAAATGATTTTTTTTTAATTTCTGCCTTAATTTCATTGTTTACTAAAAAGCCATTTGGGAGAAGGTTGTTTATTTTTCATGTAACTGCATGGTTTTAAGCGATCTTCTTGGTATTGATTTCTATTTTTATTGCACTGTGGTCTGAGAGTGTGGCTTGTATGACATTGGTTTTTTAAAAATCTGTTGAGAATTGTCTTGTGATTGAGCATGTGGTCAATCTTAGAATATATGCCATGTGCAGATGAGAAGAACATATATTCTGTTGTTATTGGGTGGAGTGTTCTGTAGATATCTGTCAAGTCTGTTGGGGGTTGTTGAGTTTATTTCCCAAATATCGTTGTTAGTTTTCTGCCTTGATAATCTGACACTGTTCAGTGGGGCGCTCAAGTTCCCCACTGTTCTTGTATCCTTCTTTAAATCTTTTCAGAGGTCTCTAAGAACTTATTCTATGAATCTGGGTGTTCCAATGTTGGGTGTACATATATTTATGGTAATTATCTCTTCTTGTTGAATCGAGTTATCTGTCATTATGTAACACCCTTCTTTGTCTTTTTTGATCACTGTTGGTTTAAAGTCTGTTTTGCCTGAAACAGGAATAGCAACTCCTCCTCTTCTGTGTTTTCCTTTGCTTGATAGACATTTCTCCATTCTTTTACTTTGAGCCTATGGGTATCACTTGCATGTGTGTTGTGCTTCTTGAAAACAGCATACAATTGGGTCTTGCTTTGTTATCCAGCTTGCCACTCTGCACCCTTCAAGTGGGGCATCTGGCCCATTTATGTTTGAAGCTATTATCATTTTCCATAAAAAATGCAGTCAAGTAACATTGGAATCAGAGTGCACAATAATGAAGTGTGTAAATATAGGTTGTACTTGGAACCCATGTCCCAATTATTGTCCAGAGCCCTTGATAACTGGCCATATAGAGAGGTAAAATGATACCCATAAGAATTACATGGTAGATATAAACTGTTAAATTTTTTAAAATTTCTTATAAACACGAATAAACAATATAGTTAATCCACTCCCTTTAGGAATCGTAAAGACACTCTTTTTGCTATTGTTAACTAATTTGTCAATTTTTTTCTTATGTAATTCCTATTTAGTGTGATATGCAATGGCTAAGCAAATGAACTATTCTATTTAGCTTGTTTGCCTTGTAGCCTTGTAAGAGATCTATTGTAAAATAAAAGGCATGCCATGCCCCTTTCATTCACTCATTTTCTCCATTTACTTTCATTTATTTAAAATGTTGAGGAAATCCCTTAAACATATGGTTAGTTTTGAAGCATACAATCCACACATTTTCAGTATAGGTTGTGAATTTAATTTTTTAAAAATAGTCCTTTTGTTGAAAATATAGGAACAATTACGATAATTTTATATTTCACATAACTAATTTCTTAGGCAATAGAAATAACCTAATTTTACTGTTGTCACAGTCAAAATGAAAAGTCAACAGAAGACCTATTTGCTAAAGCCAGCAGCTTGGGAACAAATATGAGAAGATCAGGACTTTTCCTTGAATGCCTGGGAATTTCATATAAATACAAAGTACAATAATGAGTCAGGCTCACCAAAGAAGAGGTAATACATTTATTTCCATGAACTGGAGGAATACTTTTAAAAATTCTATTTGAAGAACAGACTCAGTGTAGCCAATTTACTATTAGTTTAAAAAAATAAATCCATTCAGCAATATGGCAGTTCCTCAAGGAGCTAGAATCAGAACTACCATTCAATCCAGCAATCCCATTATGGGGTATATACCCAGAGGTACATAAATCATTCTACCTTAAAGATACATGCATGTGAATGTTCATTGCAGCATTACTCACAATAGGAAAGACACGGAATCAATCTAAATCCCCGTCAATGACAGATTAGATAAAGAAAATACAGTACATATACACCATGGAATATTATGCAGCCATAAAAAAGCACAAAATCATGCCTTTCGTGGCAACATGAGTTGAACTAGAGGGTGTTATCTTTAGCAAACTAATACTTGCTAATAGCTAATTAACACCCTCTAGTTCAATACAAGCTAATACAAGCTAATAGCAAGGAATAGAAAACGAAATTCTACATTTTCTTACTTATAAGTGGGAGCTAAGTGATGAGAACCCATGAACGCAATGAAGGAACAACAGACACTGGGGTCCACTTAAGGGATGGAGGTGGGAGGAAGGAGAGGGGCAGAAAAAATAACTACTGGGTACTAGACTTAATGCCTGGGTGATGAACTAATCTGTATAACAACCTCTGTGATATGAGTTTACCTATGTAACAAATCTCCACAAGTACCCCTGAACTTAAAAGTTAAAAAAAAAATTAAAATCATGCTCATGATTCCATTCACTTGAACCATCTCTAAGTTCTGAAGTCATCTGTGATTTTACAACCACTCAACAGAAATGTCAGAGAGAATGCCAGCGAATTTCTCTAATGTACCACTTAACAGCCAGCCACCAGTGAAGAAAAACTTAAGATGATGGAATTTATAAATTTAGGGCTTTAGGAAACTCTTCCTCATTCAGACTCTTAGGGAATTTTTAAAAATTCTCCTTTAAAATAATTTTTTTAAGATATCAATCTATCCAAAACAGGGGCCTCTACTGGAGTTTTAATGGTATTCACTCTAGACTCGAGCATATCTGGGCATAATTAGAGGGTTGGTGCAGTGGGTTCACCAGAAACCTATTTACACTGATTGCCAACAAGCCAAGTGGGAAGACCTTACACTGAGAGAGTGTCAAAGTGAACAAATGTGAGTAACAGGCGCTAGGTGAGTACAACAGATGTGATTCTTGGGACTCTGTTGAGATTTGACTCCTGGCCCAAACTCCATGTTTTGTGCCCGAGTGGTGAGACATGACCAAGAAAGCTGAAGCAAGTGTTTCTGCATCATCTCCATGTGATGTCTAAGATCACCAGGCATCTACAACACCAGTGCTGTGGCAGCCGTGGAGCTGACAGTAGTGTTGGAACAAGGAGCCACAGAATCATAGGAAATGGTATTGTGGTTGGTGGCACTGAAAATCGCAGCCATGGTGTTGCCCTGACAGCCCTCAGCTTTAGGCATGGGTGCTCCCTGTGCCTCAGAAGCCCTCAGGCATTGGTGACTTGTCAGCAGGTTTGGAGGGTACCCGTGGATTCAGTGCCATTAGAGGGAAACACAGCAGTCCCCTTAGACATGGACATTTATGTCCACAGCAAAACAGGGAGAAAATGAGCAGACAGCACATCGTATCTAGGGAGCCCAGGCACTTGTAAGAAGGCAAAGTGAATCAAGCAACCTGAATTTTAGTTCAATTTATTTATTGTTACATAATAAACCATGCAAAAATTTGGAGGCTATATTAGGATTCTCCAGAGAAACAGAACCAACAGTGTGGGTGGGTGGGTGTGTGTGTGTGTGGGAAGAGAGAGAGAGAGAGAGAGAGATTGACTGATTTTAATAAATTGTCTTACATGATTATTGGGGATGGCAAGTCTTAAATATACAGGCCAGACCAGCAGGTGGAAAACTAAAGAAGAGAAGATGTTGCCAACAATGTTTGAGGGTCGTCTAGATGCAGTAATTTTTCCCCTTTGTGGGAATTCAGTTTTGTCTCTTAAGACCTTCAACTGATTTGATAAGGCCCACCTACATCATGGAGAGTAATGTGTTTACTCAAAGTCTAATTTAAATATTAATCACATCCAAGAGATACCTTTCATATAGACATCTAGATTGGTGTTTGACCAAAAACTGGGTCCCATGGCTGTCATGGCCTAGCCAAGTTGACACATGAATTAAGACAGTGGCTTCAAAGTGCATTCTAATATTTCTAATGATTCTGTGGGTTGCCTGAAACTCAGCCAGATGGTTGCCTTTTAGTTAGTTATTCATGAATAACAAACAACACACAGCTCAGTGGCCTAAACCGCATGTATCTTTTTATTTCCCACAGTTCTTTGATTTGGGCTCAGGCATTCATTGGTTCTGCTTGTCTTGCTTGGAGTTCCCCATGCAGCTGCAGTCAGATACAGGTGTGATGGACTGTCCCAGATGGTTTCACTCACAGGTTCGTGGCTTAGGCAGGGATATCTGCCAAGCTAAGCTCAGCTGGGTTGTGAGTATTGCTGAGTCCTCTCTTCCTTATTCATACGAGTCTCAAGGCCCCTCCCTAGTGATCTCTTGACATGGTCTACAGCACCATAGCTAGACTTAGGCTGCTGCTCAGGGGTCCCTGGGGCCGCTTAAGACTCAGGTTTGGAACTGGCATAGGGTTACATCTTTTTTCTTTTTTTTCTTTTTTTTTTTTTCTGAGACAGAGTCTTGCTGTGTCGCCAGGCGCCAGGCTGGAGTGCAGTGGTGCAATCTCAGCTCACTGCAATCTTCGCCTCCTGGGTTCAAGTGATTCTCCTGCCTCAGCCTCCCCAGTAGCTGGGACTACAGGTGCACGCTACCACACTCAGCTAATTTTTTGTATTTTTTAGTAGAGACAGGGTTTCACCATGTTGGCCAGGATGGTCTCGATCTCTTGACCTCGTGATCTGCCCGTCTCGGCCTCCCAAAGTGCTGGGATTACAGGCGTGAGCCACCGTGCCCAGCCAGGGTTACTTCTATCATATGCTATGGGTTAAAATAAGCCACAGGGTCTACTCAGTTTACTGTGGGAGAAGAACCACACAAGCTGTGAGTGCCAGCCACCTGGTTCAAAGGGAGACACATATTACAACTTCTATACCAATTTTGCTAGATTTCCTACACAGCTGGTGGGAGCGGAACCCAAGAAACACTACTTGATGGCTGTCATTCCTCTGTCCATAGACTGATAGAGCCAGGAGAGCACAGGTAGGAAACTTGCAGCCTCAAGAAAATGGACAAGTTCCTTCCAATCCACCATGCAAACACAAGCTTCTCAACTGCCCACTGCAGTGTTATTTCTAGAGAAAGACAGCTGGTGTCTTGAGTTAAAACATTCAAATATATACTTTCTATACCTTTACTTAAGTCTTCATAACATTCATAAGTAGTAACTCACCATATAGTTTGGAATGGCCACAGTGTCTAGTATTCTAGTTAAAAGTAGGGATTCCTAGTCATTATCCATTTCCATGCATTCTTGAGATCATCTTGGGATCATGAGTTCAATCCCAAACATCCATTTGGATTTGTTACTGGCCAGTGTGCATGGGAAATTAAGCATTCTACTCCACCTAATGTGCTTCTGGGAGATCTGGAATAATTTCAAAAAACTTGGTCTTAAGAGACCACAACAAAACACCTCTCAGAGTCCATTTGGGTACTATGAAAAAATACCATAGGCTGGGTGGTTTACAAATAACAGAAACTTATTGCTGAGAGTTCTAGAGACTGGGAAGTGCTGGCAGATTCAGTGTCTGGTGGGACGCTACTTTGAGGTTCATAAATTATTTCTTCTGTGTTCTCACATGGTGAAGTGGGTGAGGGAGCTCTGTGGAGCCTCTTTTATAATGGCATTAATCTCATTCATGAGGGTTCTACCCTTATGATTAAATCACCTCCCAAATACCCCACCTCCTAATATCTTCACATTGATGATTAGGTTTCAATATGTGAATTTGTGGGGAAGCAAACATTCAGACCATAGCAACAGCTAAGAATGGATCCTTCTTCCCATAATTCAGGCCTTTTTTTCTTGGTTCCAATCCAGAGCTGTCACAATAGAAACTTCTCCAATCAGAAACAACTGAACATAGTTTGGGGTAAAGAAATCAGTGTGCTTGGAAAATGGTTCTTAACTGTGTTTTTCTTAAAACTCTTAATAATTTGCTACAAGTGATATATCCTCCCTCTCCCCAAAATGCATAGACCTAAATATGTGTACAAAAATTCAGGGGTATTTTACATAGGTTTATAGGCTGTAAGCTTATTCACAAAACATCAAAGTCTCATAGACTGCACAGTCAAAAGCCCCTGCTGAAACATCTCCCTCCCTCTTATCTTGCACCCCACTCCCCTTACATCTCCTTATGATGCCCAAATCAAGTCTCAAAAATAGGCATAAGATATACCCTTGGCCAGCTCTATTTTTTTTTTTTTCTATTAGGGTCCCAAGCCTGTTAAACTACAGTCAGATGTGCAAAAAATAATAATAAAGGTCATTAATGACATGGTTTGGCTGTGTCCCCACCCAAATCTCATCTTGAATTGTAGTTCCCATAATCCCCATGTGTTATGGGAGGTAATTGAATTGTGGGGAGCGTTACCGCCATACTTTTCCTGTGATAGTGAGTTCTCATGAGAGCTGATGGTTTTAAAAGGGGCTTTTCCCCCTGTTGCTCAGCACTTTTCCTTGCTGCCACCATATGAAGAAGGATATGTTTGGTTCCTCTTCTGCCACAATTGTAAGTTTCCTGAGGCCTCCCCAACCCTGCAAAACTGTGAGTTAATTAAACCTCTTTCCTTTATAAATGACCCAGTCCTGGATATGTCTTCATCAGTAGTGTGAGAATGGACTAATATAGTTTCTTTCTCTCTCTAATACTATTCCAATCTTTCTCCTAAACATGAATTTTTACACACACACACACACACAGATGCACACACATGCACACACATACACATGCACATATGCTGCAGCTCAGCCTCCCCCTCCTGGTAGCCAGCCTCAGCAGGCAATTTGCTTCCTGCCAGCTGCCTGCCTGACTTCTTCCCCCTTTTGTGTGCACTAGTGATCTTGAGCTTCCATAAGGCCACCTGATAACTCAAGGTGGCTGGGAAGCACAATGCCAGGCTCTGTCTGGCTTGCCAAATTGCCACATCTTTCTTGCTTACTAAATTGATCTTGGCGCAGCCATCCACAGATGACTGTGTGGGACTTTTGGCCAGGTGACCTCTGAGATCTCCAAAGATGAATACAGGCCCAAGTCCTCAGTTTGTCCAAGTCTCTTTTAATCTGCCTCATATGTCTCCCCTGTCCAGGTTGATGACCACACAGAGATCTAACAAATGCTTGTTTCTTGCCTCTCCTACCTTCATCTCCTTCTTCCCCTGAAAGTCTTGGGTTAGAAGTTGTGGATTTGGGACTTTTCCTCTCTCTACATCACATTTTTAGCATATCCTATAATATCTACTCTCACAGCCTAGCTGCCATGAAAGAACAGCTTCTCCATACAGATTAAAGATTCTATGTTTGGTCAGGAGACCTTCTTTACATGTATAAAAACTGTGGTCTGAGCTCTCCAAGTCTGGTTCTTTATATGCTAGAGCAATTTAGCAAATTCACTTTTAACAAAGCCCAATTTTTCAGCAAATTGCTTTCTCTGAACACAAGCAAAAGTCTTATTCAACAGTCAAAGCTGAAAAATGTATACTTTGTCCCAGCAGATATCACCTTAATCCTAAAACAATAAAACTTTGTGCTTCTAAGACTAGGAAGCCTCAGGGGTAACAAGATTGGCAGGATCTTTCAAACAAAATGTTTAAATGTTATTCTCTTTCACTGTAATGTTTCCATGAAAAAACAAGACTCGGGTATGGTGACATCTCTGAATCTGAGCAAGCAACCTGGAGGAGATGGGATCTTTGACGATCAAAATGATAAGAAAACAAAGTACTGCAAATATTTACGGGCTGCCTATTGAAATTTTTGTTACTGTTTTTAAGAACGTTCTTTATATTCTCACCAGTGAGGATCATCAAGATTAGTTACACAGGATTGCCCAGTCCCTGCCTGCCTCACTTGAAAGTACCCTGAAGTTCAAAGCTGCACATGCTATTACTCAGTAATGTAAGTAAAACTGTAAGTCAAATGTGTTCTAAGATGGGGACCCTCTACTTAAAGCGTTTTCAATTAGAAAGTACCTTTGAATACAATTTTTAAAACCTACTTTTTATTTAGGACTTTCCCTTTCATTTTAAGGGTAAGGAAAGTACATTTGTTGATGCTGCCAAATTTTACACACCCTTCAGTATAATGTAAGCCATCTGTGGAGTACCTGTAGTTGAATTTTCAAATCATCCACCTATTTCCCTTTCAATTTAACTCTAACTTATGAATAATGAGGAGGGAAAGAGTTATGTGTTTAAAGTCATAAAAGTAAAAGTGTTGGTACTACATGCTCAAAAATGCAGTTTGATTTCTTTTTATTCAGAAGCAGACTAAGTGTGGACAAGTTTGCTGCTGGCTAGGGCACCGATCTGTGCTGGACACTAAATATCATTGTAATAAATGGAATGTGGTCCCAGGTAACTGAGTTTTTATCATGGCTCCTTATAAAACTGTAGTATGTAAATTTGTTTCAAACGCTATACTTGAGTTAAAACAAAACAAAACAAAACAGGTTGGGCGTGGTGGCTCACGCCTGTAATCCCAGCATTTTGGGAGGCCGAGGCAGGCAGATCACAAGGTCAAGAGATTGAAACCATCCTGACCAACATGGTGAAACCCCATCTCTACTAAAAAATACAAAAATTAGCTGGGTATGGTGGTGCACACCTGTAGTCCCAGCTACTCGGGAGGCTGAGGCAGGAGAATTGCTTGAACCCAGGGGAAGGAGGTTGTAGTGAGCTGAGATTGTGCCATTGCACTCCAGCCTGGTGCCTGGTGACAGAGAGAGACTCTGTCTAAAAAAACAACAACAACAACAACAACAACAAAAACACTCCAGTGACTATTTTTGCAACAGGATTAGAAAGGTCCAAGTTGCCCACAGGCCTCTCTGAGACCAACCACCTGGTGGTCACCTAAAATCAGCCATCACAGAGCCAGCATTCTGAAGTCAAATATTAAATGGCAAATCACATTATGAATGATCACTTAAAGCTAAAACCCTTTAATAAGATTTCCAGTAAGATATTTGGTTTAGGAAATGACAAAGAACTGAAGAGAAAAATACAAAATATTTTACAGATACGAAAAATCCAAAGAAATATACATATTTTGAATAACGCTGTAAAACAATATCCATGTGTGTTTCTGACACTAATAGTATCTAGTTTTAGTGTCAGAAAAACAGAAACAAAAGAAAAACTTGACCAAAATTATAATAATATGTAGTTTCAGAAGTAAACCTCCTATTTTAAAGATAAAGAAGAAATGTGGACTTTTAGTTAACAGAAAATCAGTTTCTCCCATTCCTACTAGATAAATGCTGAATAAAAATATTAAAAATCATTGCCAACAAAGGCCTACATGTGTAAGTTCCTTTCTTGGATCCTGGGGCGATAAGCGAGCCCTCCTGTATATTCTCTGCTGGTTTCCACACTGGCTTCCTTGGGAATACCATCTCCTTTAATCAGGACACTTTCTGTCTATTAATGAAAGCCAAGGTAAGTGGTGTATTTTAAGCTAAGTAAAATGGAGCTTTCAAGTCTTTTCAATGGAAAGACTGTCAAGCCTCCTACCCTCCCTGTATCTTAGAGCAGGGGTCCCCAGCCTCCTGTCCGTGGACCTGTACCAGTCCTATGGCTGTTAGAAACCTAGCCACACATCAGGAGGTGAGCAGCAGGCAAGCACGCATTACCACCTGAGCTCTGCCTCCTGTTAGATCAGCAGCAGCACTGGATTCTCATAGGAGTACAAACCCTATTGTGAACTGCACATGCTTGGGATCTAGGTTGCATACTCCTTATGAGACCTCTAATGCCTAATGATCTGAGGTGGAACAGTTTCATCCTGAAATGATCCCCTGCCCCCACACCCCTGTCCACGAAAAAATTGTCTTCCATGAAACTGTTTCCTAGTGCCAAAAAAGTTGGGAACTGCTGTCTTAGAGGAACAACCGTACTGTATAAGTTTAAAATTGATTGCTGTTCAATTTAGTCTAAGCTCAGAACCATAATTCCAGATGATAGGTCATTTTGTGTCTTGGATGTCACCTAAAATGTCAGCTGTTGTGTTATTTGCAGTTGTGAAAATCAATCAACGTGATGGACTAGAAAGAACATACATTTGGAGGTCATACAAAACTTGGTTTGTGTGCTGACTCCTCTGCTTTCCACCTGCTTGATCTTCTCTAAGATTCTTATCTTCTCTGAGCCCCCTTTGCAGGGTTAGTGAGCAAAACAGATCATATTTAAGAAAGTCTTTCACGCCGACTACAGATTAGATGTATTATTTTCACTATCATTCTTATTGGCATTATTCAGCATGCCATCTCTGTCTATATCTAATCATGCAATTAAAATATCTAACAAGAATGGAGGCCCTGACATTTATCTCTCTCTCACACACACACACACACACACACACACTCTCTCTCTCTCTCTCTCTCTCTCTCTCTCTCTCTCTCTCTCTCTCTCTCTCTCTCACTCTTAAATCCAAAAACTTACTCCCAAGGTTAAAAGACAACGTTTTCATTTGGCGGTCTTTAGCTATTGCTCCCTTGTCACTGTGGCTCCTCTGAACTATTCTCTCCGTCCACTGTCAGCATATTCATCTTATCCATTAGGATTTTAGTCAAAACTTTGAGAGCATGCATATACCATATCAGGGATAATAATGAGGCTCAACTGGAATGCCTACTTTTAAAGTAATGGCTGCCTAGAATGCTGTGCTGACAGAGAGTATAAAGCTACATCTGGACTCAGAAGAAAGGTTGTTATGACTGGTGAGCGGTGTCGGTCCTGGGTACAGACATGTGTGTACACTCATTCACCTTCCCTGCCCAATACCACTGCATCACCTCTACACAATCCCAAAGACCTAATGGGATTGCAAAGCACACTGCAAAATGAAAAGCTGCCACGTGATGTGGAATACATGTCATTCCCACACTCGGGATATTCTTAGAAGTGGAGTCACCAGACCAGTGACTCACTGTTTTATTAATTGGCAGTAGATCTATAAAAAAATCAAGGTGCAGTCATGTGCATATGGACAAAGCACTCTGCAGATAATTGGTAAATATTTTACACTAGAACTAGCTTTACCTTCTCTCTACATGCTTCTAAGTTTTATATGCACTGTACGTTGATGTGTACTCAGCCCAAACTCATTTTTCTAGAAGTTGGTGCACAATAAGGAAAGAGGGAAAATGTAGAAGACCATGCTAAATCAATCTCAGCTACCTTTGTGAAATTTACTATTCAAGCCATCACCGCTAACCCTGATGCTGAATTCATACTAGAATAATTAACGTTTAGTGCACTTTGTTTATACTCTCTCTCCTTTTTTCAGGTGGTACATTTAAAACTGAGTTTGTTTCAACAGCATCCCTCTTTCCTCCTTTAAAACAATTTCCTCTGCTTCTTGGGACTTCAAGAAAGTTACAGTCTCCTGTGTTTTTCATGTGAACTGATTTCTCTGGTTACCAGTAATATCTAAATTTCTTTCTAAATTTTTTAAAAATCAGAGAAGACAGATTCAGAATCAGGTAAGCCTTTTTAAACAAAACATAAAAGTTATTATGAAAAATAAACCGGAAGAAAAAGAATTGATTTTGCTGATATATAATACAATTGAAAGTTGCCCTGCTGTGAATATTTCTTTCTTCTTTCAAAGCCATTTTTGAAATTGATTGCATTCTTATTTTGAAAAGGAAGTATTTTCCTTAAATATATTATTTGTAGGGTTTTTCCTCCTTTTTACATAATCTGAGCTCCTCAACACAATCAATAGCTTCTTACTAATAAAAGAATTTAGAAGTTGTTAATGTCTTTCTTTCATCTCCTTTTTCTTCGGATTTAATCCATCAAGAAGGTAAACAGCAACTAAAACTTTTTCCAATTTCGTGCCCAGGGACCAGTATATAGAAGTACATGGAAACTTTAGACTTTTCTATCACATCATTCTCATTTATCCAGTGTCGTATTTTGTGACAGTCCCTTAAAGACCCAGCTTAATGTTAATGCCAAAAAGCATATACTTTCCTTTGGCGGTTGTTAAACAAATTCCACCAATGAGAGCCAGATTTACAAAGGTATATGTACAGTGATTAGTTCCACTGCCCATAATTACTGCCTGCTCAGGAGAGCTCTGAACAGAGGCAATGTCCTAGAATGTTATTGCAGTGAGAAACAAAATATATATTCAGGCCATTTACAGGAATCTTTCTCATGAGGCTCAGATCCAAGTAAATCATGACAAGCCGACATCGTTAGGTTCTTTGACTCCTTGATTCTCAAAAGCTTAGGTGGCTGGTATTTCCTGGCTCTTACTCTGTGGGA
The DNA here is from genome assembly GCF_030222135.1 of Aotus nancymaae. Classification (NCBI taxonomy): domain Eukaryota; kingdom Metazoa; phylum Chordata; class Mammalia; order Primates; family Aotidae; genus Aotus; species Aotus nancymaae. The sequence goes on along the minus strand of NW_026988450.1, from coordinate 8,525,568 downwards.
CTTGGCCCTCAGCTTTTAAAAGAATTGGGTTATGGAGGAATCACTGGGGCTGCCTGGAAAGTGAAGGCAGTTTCCACCCTGGTAGCCAGACAGGATACCAGGGGATTAGTTGTATAGCACGTTTGGTGCTAAATCCATTCAGCAGAGGCCTTGTCCCCAGGCTTCTAGCCAGACAGGGCTTTTGAGGGGAAAGCATATTAATGGGAACATCAATAATTCCGCATTAAGTGCTTCTCTTTACCTTAATGTGACCTTTTGGAGTGACTACAACAGCCACACTGGCTCCATCAACCGGAGGCAAACAACATTCTGACTGTCCCGACATTCCTTCTATACTCAGAAGCTCATGTTTTATCAAACACCTACAACTCACAAACCTAAAGACAGAAAATCTTCAGACTTTTTCCTTACTTGATGGTGTACATTTGCCTCTCAGGAATTTTAAGGGCCTAATTCAAGATCGCAGAAAATGGACTGAATAAGCATGCCAAAAATAAAACTCAGGATTTGAGACTCCAGGGTTGTTATTCCATCCTTCATGTATATATCCCAGTGTAAGGTAAGATTCTGATTGATTAAGTGAGTGAATGACCTTAACTGGGCTCCCTGTTTTCACTTTCCCACCCCAACACACAGTCTATTCTCCTCAGAACTCTGAGAATAATCCTTTCAAAATGCAAAGCACATTGCATGCCTCCCTACTCCCCACCCCCACACAAGGGGGATATACCAGCCCTTCAGAGATCTCACATGACACCAAGAATAAAATCCTAACTCCTCCCTTTGGCTTACTGCGCCCTGTAGATCCCAATGGCCTGACCCATCTTCTATCACCACCCTTGCTCACTGTGCCCTATTCACCTTATTCCTTGGCATTCCCCGGCAGGCAAGCCTAATCCCCTGGGAGCCTTTTACATGCTGTTCTTCTGCCTGGAGCACTTGTCCCAGATCTTCACATTTCTTGTCACTTCCTGCTCCTCCTTCATTCCATCTTCCATCTCTGTCTAGCACTCTGCCCCACAGACACAGCATTGCATACAGTTTGTGTATTGCCTGCCTCCCTGACCGGAATGCAAGCACCCTGAAGCCAGCAGAGCCATCCCATATTGACTTGTGTCTCTGCCATCTGGAACAGTTTGGACATGTGCTGTGGTTTCAATGTGTCCCCCAAAGTTCACGTGTTGAAAACTTAACTCCTGATGCAACAGTGTTGAGAGTGGGTCCTTTAAGAGGTGAATAGGTCATGAATGCTCTGCTTTCATGAATGAATGAATGTTGTTATTGTGGGAGTGTGTTCTTTACAGGTTTGTCATGAAAGCACACTCAGATCTCTTGCTCTCTCTGGCATGCTTTCTCACCATGGATGCCTACCCCCATGTTATGATGCAGCCAGAAGGTCCTTGCCAGATGCAAGCTTCTCAGTCCTAGACTTCCCAGCCTCCAGAACCAAATAATCTTCTATTGTTTATAAATTGCTCATCTGTGGTATTCGGTTATAGCAGCACAAAGCAGACTAAGACAGCATGACAGAGCAGGTATCCAACGAAGATTTGAGGAAGAGTGAATTGGAAAGCTTCTTCCAGCTTGAATAAGGCTCTGCACATGGCCTGGGTGTCAGGTGGCTCCTGATGGACAGAGATCTCATTATTCTGAGCAGCATTAAGCAGGCATAGGCAGGGACCTGAATTAGTCACTTTGCACCAAACCTCCTTCAATCCTTCAGTCCGCCCTCCATCGCTATAAACTCTATACAAATATAAAGTTTACTTCTTGTGTTCTCTCCATAGATTTCCAACCAGTTAAATAAAACCACGGGGTAGAGAAAATAGTATGCACAGTGGTTGTAGCAGATCTAATTTTTGGCCACATCCCAGCTGTGAGACTTTAAGAAGGTTATTAAACCTCTCCAGCATTCAGTGCCTGCTGTGGGCTGAACTGTGGCCCCTCAAAAGTTCATATATTGAAGTTCCAACCCCTAGTGTCTCAGAATGTAATTGGATTTGGACATAAGGTCTTTAAAGTGGCAAATGAATTAAAATGAACTTGTTTGAGTGGGTCCTAATCCAGTATGATTATTGTCCTTATAAGAGGAGGAAATCTGGACATGGGTAGGTATGGAGGGAAGAGGTATAAAGACATGGGAAAGAGACCTGGAGCAGACTCTCTCACAACCCTCGGAAGAAACCGACCTGCAGTCACCTCGCCCGTGGACTTCCAGCCTCTAGAACTGTGAGCCAATAAATCTGTTGTTTAAGCCTCCCTGTATGTCATACTTCATTATGCAGCCCTAGCACACTAACAAAATGCCCGTATCTATAAAATAGAAAAGGTGATGGCAGATGCGTGGTCCCATTATTGTGACCTAGACATTGTTGTGCAGATTAATTAAAATATATAAAGACCTTAGCTTTGTGTCAAGCATGTAACAATCACTCATGATTTTAACTATTATTAGTGCTACTTCACCTGGCCAATAAAATCAATTAATTATAAATATAAGACCTTAAAGTGGTCATTTTATAACTGAGGTTAAAAATCTATGTCTAACATGAGTAAAATGTATCTTCTTCATCCAGAAAAACATGACACTTTCTAGGCATGGAGAGGGGACAGAAAGGTAGGAATTCCTTCTCTGCTCTGTAAATATCTGCTATTCTGTAACATGAAGCCATAGAACTTAATGTAATGGGATGCCCGTGCAGCTATGTGCCACATAACACATTTCAGTCCACAAAGAACCATACATATATGATGATGATTCCGTAAGATTAGATCATATTTCTACCATACCTAGTGTGTTGTAATTGCCTACAGTATTCAGTAGAGTAACCTGCCGTACAGGTGTGTAGCCTAGGAGCAATAAGCTGTACCATATTGCCCAGGTGAGTGGGAGGTGTACCCTCTAGGTTTTTGGAAGTGCACTCTGATGCTTGCACAATGATGAAATCTCCTGATGATAAATTTTTCAGAAAGTATCCCTGTTGTTAATGACACATGACTGTACACAGTAGAAACTAAAACTAAAATGTTAGTCTAAGGAATATATCTTGTGAAGACAGAATGATCTAGCGGGAGGAGGGAAAGAGAGCCAGATACGCATTCTTCCCTGCATACTGTGTTCAACATTGAGCATGGGAAGAATGGGAAGAGCCCCTAAATATTCCCTCAACTTCCAGGTGACAAAACCAAACACACATCACAAATTTTGCCTAAGAGATAAAGTTAGTGGTAAAACTCCATTCTTTGCCATTAAGCTTTCTATCAGGACCTCATTTCCACAGCATTGTCTGTGCGTGCAAGTTTGAGAACACGACTGAAGAGGTCAGAGACTGGAGGCTCAGTTGAAAGGCAAGATTGGAAACCTCCAAATAATTCTGTGACAGAACTACAACCGAAATCTGCAACACTGGAGATGTACTGTAACTGTCAGGTGTAGTTCCAAGGCACGCTGCTGTGGCTGTGGCTCCTACCTTGATCTTGGACACGTGACTCAAGTTTACTACTCTGTTTCCACCTTTGTTCTGCATTTATGCAAACACACCTACCAGATGGGGTCTTCTAAGAATTAAATAATGTAATCTATTAACTATTATAACAATGTTAGCAAAATTGAAAGAAAAAGAAAACATCGTATCTTTCCTGCAGAACAGAAGTATAGCAGCTTTACAGACACGCTAAAGTAATTCTGATCTCCAAAGTTAGAGCCACTGTTCTTACATCCCATATTTTTAATAAAAACTTGCAAATATTCTTAACACTCTGCAGAGTGTTGATATAATACTTGTGCTCACTTTCAAAATCACTGAATAACTAAGCCCTGAGGAGGAGTCTGTGTATTACACATCCCAAACTAGACAATTACAGAGGCCAAAGGAGACAGAAAGCATCCTCCACCTTCTGAACAGCAGCTGGCTACCTTTGCACTGGGACATCCCAGTTAAATTAGAGCAGGCATGGAGAGTGCAAAGGTCAACGCATCCAAGGCAGTAGTCGCCAACATGATTGGCACCAGGGACTGGTTTCGTGGAAAACAATTTTTCCGTAGACTGAGGGTGGTGAGAGGGGGATTGTTTGTGGATGATTCAAGTGCATTACATTTATTGTGCACTTTATTTATATTATTACATTGTAATGTATAATGAAATAATTATACAACTCACCATAATGTAGAATCAATGGGAGCCCTGAGTTTGTCTCTCTGCAACTAGACAGTCCCATCTAGTGGAGATGAGAGACAGTGATAGATCATCAGGCATTAGATTCTTATAAGGAGTGTGCAACCTAGATCCCTCGTATGCGCAGTTCACAATAGGATTCACGATCCTTTGAAAATCTAATGCCACTGCTGACCTGACAGGGGGCATAGCTCACGCAGTAATACAAGCATCTGTATTTACAGCGACTTATTTGAGATACAATATAATCAATTATATCTCAAATAAGTTGCTGTATATACAGATGAAGCTTCATTCGCTTACCTGCCACTTACCTCCTGCTGTGTGACCCCAGTACTGGTCCATGGCCCGGGGGTTGGGGACTCCTGGCCTAAGGTATCTAATATTCTGCTTCCTAAAATTCTGATTTTCCTTTTGCTCTACCCACTTCTGTTGTCTATTGGGCATTATGAAAATCACTGGGTATTCAATGGTAAAATTATGGAGTTCTTCACTTCAAGAACCTCAAGTGAAATGGGACCTTAATTATAGCTATTTCATCAATTCTATCTCAAATAAATCTAGATTTTAAACTAAAATTTGTTTGATTTAATCACTGTTCTCATTGATTTTTTTTGTCATGGAAATGTGTTCTGTGTATATTGCAGGAATCAGGGCTCATGAATGAGATATGTACGTCCTCAGATGTTTAAATGAAAGGAACAGATAAGTAGGTGTTCTTTATTTTGGATGAATGTATTTTAGGTCTTTTAGTGAAAGTTACCTCTGTGCATAAGAATGCACTTATTTCCTACCCACAAAATTTTATACAAAACTCCAGGGAGGGACTAGAGCTGCTGAAAACCATCCTTGAGCCACTCAGGGCCCAGGGACCCAGGTTAGGGAGCTTCGCTGTAAAGAGAAGTACTAAAACAGGATGCATGCCTGCACTGTGGAGTATTATTGGAACACATAGACTAGCCTGTGTAAATTTAATTGGCAAAACATTAGGAAAGAAAAATATGCAAAGGGAATAAACGTGTTTTGGGGAAATTATTTTTTAATTGCTTTAATTCATAATACACCCTGAGTCAGTGGAATAATCATACTCTGCTACAAAATAGGACCGCTCCCTGTCCCTGTTAGCTGTGCCCCTTCAACACTTTAATCTGAGCTAGAAATTCCCTACCTCAGAATCAATGCATCAAATGGAACCTGTACAAATAAAGCGTATGACAGCTAAATAATTGACTTGATTTACATACATGGAACAGTTTGGTTTAAAATCAACCATTGTGTATGTATTGTGAAATAAAACTTTTTTCATGTTTTATTTGAGATACAATATAATCAATCTGTATTGATTATAAAACTTTTCCTAACACAACGTCTCCTTGGCTCTATTTTTCTGCCTGAAGTAGGTAATATAAACTTTTATAATGCCTCATGCATGCACCATGATGACTAATAAAATGACAGTTACAAAATACTAAAAGTGTTTTTGAGAAGAGTACAGGTAGTTCAAACATATGAAACTAGAAGCAGGAAAAAGATTTTAGGAATAAAGTAATAGTAATATGTCAGAAGCAGAATAACACAGCAAAATATATTTATTTATCTGATGTGCCAAAGACATGTGGAATATAAACATGGAATTATGGCACACAAAACTGTTCAGGCACTCAGAATGCAAATAAATCTGCAGGAGAATTTATGACTATTGGCTAACTCATTTTTTAAATGGAGTATTATATTGATATTCTGACCTTTATTTAATGACTTTAGTAAGTGTTCCTCATAAAAAACTGATTATGTTTTATGGATTTAAGCTAAAAGCAAGCTGTTTTCTAGCTGGAGTGGAGAGTATAAGTTTCTTGCACAAATTTCTTATTATTAAACAAAACTATGTAACACATCAGACGCTAAAGCCAAGGCTCAGGATAAACCATGTGTTTATAAGTGGACTCCCCTATATAACTTTATATATTCTTAGCAGAATCAACAAGAATTTACTAAAGGGCTATTAAAATAATCAAAGTATTTTAATATTAACAGTCTCATTTATCTTCTTCTTATATTCTCATTTCACCTGTGTGAGATAACAAGCAATAGATATAATTTAATGTCCTCTCTATTATTCAAAAAAAAAATGGTAAGAACTAAAGTACAAGGAGAGGATATTCCTTAACCAAAGTCACAGGACAATAGGACCACGTGTCTGGTTTCCTGCCTTGAGCTTCCCTTACGAGACCAAACTGCCTTCCATTTTAATGCTTCCTTGAAAATGTTTTCGAGAAAAGAAATAAAAGGTATCTCACTATAGAGTTCAATAAACAGGCATTTTCTGTTTAAATGAATTTAAAACAAAAATGATCAAATTCTTCACAACGTCTGGTAAATAGAAAAAAGAAAAATCAAATGGCATTTCAAAGAATTTGCCCATTTCTAAAAATACAAAAAAATGACCTCAATTTTATCACAATAAGGTGGGCATTTTAGAGTGCTGCTTCCTCCTCACTAAAAACAGCATTTTGCATTATAGAAATTAAAGTCATGATTCCAGGTGTCCTCTGAAAATGACTTCCTAAATTTGGAAAAGTTCATATTTCTTAGGAAACTCTGCGACACTTCTGGCTCATGTCAGCATCATACCTATGATAGGACTTTTGAGAGTTGAACCAAAAATCTACAGGTAAAGAGAATTACTATAACTGCAATAGTCTAAAAAATACAGAGCCAATAGAATCATTTGGTCAGAAGCATGGCTCATGTAATGAATTCACAAACAGTCCCTCGTCCTGTGGACTGTGGAAGATTGAGGTCAGTTCTTGGACATCCCGGAGGCTTTGTCTATATACATATTATCTGTCCTCAAGTTACAAAAGAATAAACGTATTTCTCCAAGTCTAGAAATGCTATCTCTTTTCCTAGTATTATTGCAATCAGCCCGTTTTGTGGCGACTTCCTCATCAGTTTTGCCTAACAAAATCCTAACTCTTCTTCCATGCTGCAACTCAAATATCACCTCCTTCATAAAGCCTTTTAAAAATTATTTTTTAATCGATAATAATTGTATACATTTATGGGCGATGACTGATGTATTGATATAGGTACAATGTCGAATGATTACATCAAGCTAATTCACATCTCCATCACCTCACTTACTCATCACCTTTCCTGGTGAGTTATCTGAAATTTACTCTTTTAGCTATTTTGGAATATACGGTGAAGCTTTATTAACTGCAGTCACCTTGCTGTGCAATATTTCTCAAAAACTTATTTCTCCTGTCTGACTGAAACTTTGCACCTGCTGTCCCTTTTCCCCTACTCTCCCTACTCTAGCCTCTGATAACCACCACTCAGCTTTTTACTTTTATGAGTTCAACTTTTTTGGATTCCACATATAAGTGAGATTATGTAATAGTTGTCATTCTGTGCCTGACTTATTTCACTTAGCATAATGTCCTCTTGGTTCACCCACGTTGGCATAAATGACAGAATTTTATTCTTTGTAATGCCTGAGTAGTATTCCATTATATTTTCTTTATCCATTCATTTGTTAATGGATGCTTAGGTTGATTACACATCTTGGTTATTATGAATAATGCTGCAATAAACATGGCAGCTCTTTGATAGATTGATTTTCATTCTTTGGGATCATACATCCAGCAGTGAGGTGGCTAGATCATATGGTAGTTCTAGTTTTAGTTTTTTGAGGAACCTCCATATTATTTTCCATATTGGCTGTACTAATTTATATTCCCACAAATAGTGTACACAGGTTCCCTTTTCTCCACATCCTTGCCAAACTTTTACTTGTTTTCTTTCATCTTTTCAACAATTACCATTCTAACAGATGTAAGATGATAACTCACTGTGGTTTCAATTTTCATTTTTCTAATGATTGACAAGGATGAGCATCTTTCGTGAACCTACTGATGATTTGTATATCTCCTTTTGAGAAACATCCATTTGGGTCTTTTGCCCATTTTTAATCAGATTTTTTTCTTGGTATCGGGTTGAGTTCCTTATATATTTTTAAGGTTAACTCCCTTATTGGATAGTTTGCAAATATTTTCTCCCATTCTGTGGGTTGTCAATTTGCTCCATTAATTGTTTCTTTTGCTGTGCACAAGCTTTTTAGTTTAATGCAATTCCATTTGTCTATTTTTGCTTTTGTTGCCTGTGCTTTTAGGGTCATATCCAAAAATTCACTGTCTAGACAATAGAGTTTTTCTCTCATGTTTTCTTCTAGTATTTTTACAGTTTCAAGTATTATATTATGTCTTTCATCTATTTTCAGTTGATTTTTGTCTTTCCTGAGCCACCCAGTTGAAATTAATCTTGCCTACCACACTGTCCCCACCTTCACATCCAGTTTCTTTCTAATGAAAGCACTTGTCACACTCTACTTTTTAGTTTTCAAAAAATGTCTCTCCATCCCACTGGGCTGCTCCTGAAAACATAATCACCTTTTAGTACTTATAACTTTGAAGGAACTGAGTCCCAACTAAGACCCAGCAGATAGTTTTCCTTCAAATGCAAGGTAAAATAGAATGTTATTCATGATCTTTCTACACTACATAGCTTCAGTGTGAGCGATAATATATTCAAATATGAAAAGAAACTCTTTAGATCCCATATCTCGGGCCCCGGAATTGATTTCTGCCCCTGCATTATAAAGAGTAGGTTGCTTTCTACACTCCTATCATCTTGCTATCTGGAAACGAATGGCTCTGCCTCATCCAGAGAAATAACTAACGTAGCTTCCACAGTGTTGAACAATTTTATCAAGTGTATCGGAAGGCACTTAACAGAAAGCTCAGAAAATTCTCATCAACTCTAGATGACAGAAAGAAATGATGACTTATTATCATCTTGGTTGTTACAATGCAGACTTGGCAATCCTTACGAGAGAAGCTACTCAATTTATGGCTAGCCAAGCGGTTTTGGTTAAGAAGTTTCAGGCAGAGATAAAAGAGCAAAACTTTTTTTCTATTTTTTCCTTTATCCAGTCTCAAGAAACTTCTGAATTTCCTAAATGAGCAAGAAAAATAAGATGAGGTTACTGTCTGAAACACCTCAAAAGTAAACATTCGTGTAAAGTCCCGAGGAAATTCCACCAGCGACATGGACGCTTTAAAAATACTCAGTAGGGAGTCATATTTCCAATTTCATTTCAAGCAAAATTGTACCTAAATGAGCTGTGAAGAAACCACCCGCAGATTCCGAGACCACATGTCATTCTATTTTAAAATATCTCGATGCACTGCCCACTTGCTATTTTTGTTCTATGTCTCAATTTATTTTTATAGAAGAAATAGTAAAGCCTATTCTATGTCATTTACATACAGTTTTCTCTCAGTTCTAAAGAACAAGGGCCATCCACTCATTTTCTGCAAATCAAGCTCAGAATTTTGATCACTGTCATGTATGAGCGGCATGTATGAGGCAAGGACTGTGGTTGTAAATTTGCTTTTAGGTTTTAAATCTCCAACACATACTTCCAATGTTGGCTAGCTAAAGATGCGATTAAAATATCAACTTGAATCCACTCATTATAATTAATTTGTAATTATACAGTACAGTATACTGTTCATAAGGTATTTAGAAAAAAAATACTTGGTTTTGCTTCTTTTACTTTATAGTAAGTAAATAAAAGACGATTATGAAAAGAATAGTTTGCAAGTATGAACCATGAGGCGGCTTTGCACAGAGCTGTATTTCTCAGCTAACCTTCCTGAAAGGAAACAGACTATGATTCAAGTCTTTGAAAGTAGGCATGGCTACAGCTGCAGAAGCTGAGCATTTGCAGGGACTAGGGTAATTCCGCTGGAGCTTAATGGTGCCTAAGGATGTAACCACCACATGGGGAAACACCAGCACAGGGCAGAGTGCTTCCCTTGTTCTGCAGCTTTCATATATTTTTTTCTCTACAAGAAAATAGCATTAATAGGTTAAAGAAATGCAGAGTGACCTTAAAAGTGAACTGCAGGAAAAAATCAATTACTAATGTAAAGCAACCTCAAAGAATTAAATAGATGCTTCTTTCTTTCCTTTTTTTTATCTTTTGGGGATAACTGCAACTCCATTGAGAACACTAAAATTCCATTATTTTAATCTTTTTTTCAAGGATGCTTTACTGGCAGGCATTTTAACAGAATAGGGGTCCAGTGTAAAGCAGAGTTTTTGCTCTCAGGAGATTAAGAATTAAAGAAAGGTGACGAACACAGCTTAGAGTTGCCAAGGAGAGTAATTTCAGAAATGAATTGATGATTCAATTGATACTGAATTAGTATCCCAACTCAGGGCCTACCATCACAAAATGACCACATAGTGGCTTAAAACAACAGAAGTTCATTTTCTTGCAACTCTGGAGGCCAGAGTCAGAAATCCAGGTATTGCAGGCCCACGCTCTCTCCACAAATTCTAGAGCAGGCCCCCTCCTTGCCCCTCTAGTTTCTGGTAGCTGCCAGGTGTTCCTTAGCTCATGGCATTGTGACTCCAGCCTCTGTCTTCCTCTGTCTTCTCTTCTTCTTAAAGGCATTTGCCATTAGTTTAAAGCTCCCCTGGGTAATTCAGAATGATCGCATTTCAAGATTCTTAATTACATCTGCAAAGACACTTTTTCCAAATAAGTTCACATCCATAGTTTCTGACAAAGAGGGAGCCAGGACCGCCCTGTGTGAGGAGCCGGCGTGGTGTGATGGGAAGACGATGCAGGTAGGGTGTGGGAACAGGACCCCGGCACAGGAGGCCGCGGCTCGCCCTTTTGACCTGTGCCTCATTCAGTTTCCCCATCCATGAAAGATGAAGCGATGCCTGTCTCACAAGGTTCTTGGGAAAACTGAGTGGAATATTACATATGAAAGCATTTTGTCAATCTCACACACGTTATTGCCAATAAAATGTATTGACAAATGCTTTCACATGTGGAGCCAAATTTCTTATCAATTATCATGTTTATAGCCTCAGAGCTTGGAACAGAGTAGGTATTTAAAAAAAAAAAAAAAGTCTCGAATTGTTTAACGAAAACGTGTTGGGATAAATGAATTAAATATTTTCTCGGCACATTTGCCGGGAAGGCGCCAAGGCTCTCATTTTATGACTTACTCTGCGTGCTGCACAAGCAGAGCCTGGCTAGGTATACTTTTCAGGACTCCTTTTTCACCAGCACCCCAGTAGACTGTTTGGGTTGTAGTGTCTTCTACAGGAAATAAAAAATCACAGCTGATTGAAAGATGAAGAATAAATTCAGAAATCAGAGTCTCTTCAAGGCCATGGCACTTAAACGTAATGTTATCCATAAAAATTATTTCCCCCAAAGAAGTGCAAAGTTCTTTGTTATTTTTCAAAATAAGCAGCCTATTCACTTCCGGGTTACAACTTTCAGCTAGGTCAGAAGGACTGACCCTACTCCTCAACAGCCATGTAATTTTCCTCACAATTTAGGTTGTGTTATTCTTGCAAGTGCCTGTTTATATGTTGCATTAGTTTGACTTAAAATTTAATTTTTCAGGTAAACATATCTGTTTCCTATAGGAAGAGTTGGTAAGCTTTGCTCTTATATAACTTTAAGCCCAAGGAAAGCAAAACCTTACCTAAAAAAATACTGAAGAATACTTGAAGAACAGCAGGCCTTTCTCTAGAATCAGAAACTACAGGAGCGATTCAGATGCTCTCTAATGTTTGAGAACCAGAGTCCTACAATCCACCCAGACAGACTATTTAAATCACAGATTGCAGGACCTCACTCTCCATCACTCTTAAGTTTCTGATGTTGCAGGTCTGGTTGGGCCCAGTAATTTGTGTTTCTAACAAGCCCCAGGTGCTGCTGATGTGCTGGTTCAAAGTCCACACTTTGAGAACCACTGCTCTAGAGAAAGAGGGAAAAAAGCAGCTAGATTTTAAATTGGAATTTTCCTTCCAAACATGAGTCCAACTAAGCCATAGCTCTTCCATGATCAGGGAATAAGTTGAAACGGAAGCAGAGATGGAGAGAGGGCAGTGATGTTACATTAATGGATGTTCCTCCACATGAAGGAAAACCTCAGGGAGTGGACAATAAGGGTTGCCTTCAATAGCACGTCCTGACTTTTGCATTTAGCATCCTGCAGCTCTGGGAACATCAGTAGCCAGCCCTGTGAGGTGGGCAGTAGGCTACAGAGGGCACTGGCAGGGATGGAGCATTAGCCTCAAATCACTTTGCCTGAAGTGAACATCGGTAAGAAAACCAGAACCAAACACACAAAAGAGCAGTTCCTGAACACGTGCAATCTATGGGAGACCCCTGGAAATGATGCGAGCAGGAGGCAAGGCTTGAGGTGCTGAAGCTATGTAGGTCAGAACCACGGCTCCTGAAATCTAAGGAAGAAAGTTTGCCTGATGTTATTTGAGCCCATGGACAGGTGGTACATTTGGGTTACAATAAAGTATTAATGCCCAGTATCTTTTGCTATTTAGAAGGGGGCAGGCACTCTTTGTAAGGCAGAGACCAACTTTTCGAATTTCCTTTGTTTCCCTGTATCAAACACAATGTTTTACTTGTCTCTTGATCTCTCTCAAATATCAAATTGGCCATGTTGTTTTTGAACTTAAAACTTTTCAGTAATTTGTTTTCCCATAAAGCAATTACCCCAGGCTTTTAGTTTGGCACGCAAGGTGCTATCGTAGTCACTTGCTACTCAAGTTGCTATTCTTGAACCAGCATCACCATCACCGTTACCTGAGAGCTAGTCAGAAGTGCAAATTATTGGGCCCAACCCTAACTTACTAAGACAGAATCTGTGTGTCAGTAAGAGCCTCTGACCTGGTTCTGTGCACATTAGTTTGAAAAGCACTACTCTATACTAATGGCTGCCTTTCTTGGTCATCTTTTAGTTATAACTGGTTGTCATCGTTCCATCTGGGCCACAAACACTGATTACAGATGAGACAGAGTGAAGCCTACTTCAGAGCCAAAATGGAGTTCTCAGAAATGTTTATACCTTTTCTGAATTATTAGCACCAACTGGCTCTTTACAGAAGGCCCAGAGAGAAACATCATCAAAAGCTGGAATGAGAACATGACTTTTGCTCAATAACACAACAGCAATAACTAGAAACGCCATTCCCTAGTCCCTGATTTGGACATCTGTGTCTCAGGCCCTGGGCTACCCCAAAAAACCTTTCTGTGAATATTGATCCCCTCTGACTGTCAGCAATGTCTCTTTGGCGGTACCGAGGACGGTGCTTATGAGAAAGTACAGCTGTAAATTTTACCACCTGCTACTGAGTTTAGTGATTATATTGAATACAGAATAAAAGCATTGTTAGAAGTACATTAGGTTTTACTGTTGAATTATTTATATTCTGCTGCACTTGTAAAAGACAGACATATTTCCACGTTTACCCCCGCAACAAAACTGTTTTAAAAGGTATATGTGCATTTTAAGGAGCACGGGGCCGAGAAGACTTAGTCACTTGCTCTTTCAATTTCTAGTTTTTTACCTCAATAGTTTCAGTGATCAAGGAAGGTCTCGAAGGTGAGATGAGAAGTCACAAAAGTATAAAACATAATCTGAGAGTTGTATGTATATATGTGCATGCTTTATTCATTTTCCTGTTGCCTCAGGGCATTGAGTAGATTACAAGTAACCTGAGTACCCTTACCTTTCACCAGCCAGTGGGCACAGGTGGGGTCCCATTAAGGGTGGTAACCCAATGTCACTGGTTCTCACCCTAGCTAATGTATCTGAAATGTCACCCTGGTATTTCTTGGAAGATTCAAATGTACTGCCCAAAACATCTGCTACCTTTGGTACTGAGAGTGCTCCCTAGAGCTCCGAGATTCTGCGGGGTCCCAGGACCCACGATGCTTAGAAACTCATCAGACAAGGTCTATGATTATGTGCGTGGAGAAGAGGCTGCTGTAGAGATTCCACCGAAATTGTTCTTTGGTTTTTATTTACAGTTGTTTTCCAAAGAATCCACTCCTTTGCATTTTGGAAGACAAATCCAATTGACAGACATCATCAAAATTGAGAAGTTTTCTCTGCCTTTCAGGTACAGAAAGCATTTTAATAGGCTAATGGAGCTTGACTCCTTCCTTCATGCTGAGTATTTTCTTGGGATGCTTCTTGGTCCCATGTGCAAATAAGCATCTGGACAGTCCACGTGATACCTGCCTAGACATGTCTTAAACTCATCGGCTTTGAAATGAAATGCCAATCATATGAGGGTCACCCTCAGGTTTTCAATTCTCTTTTGGAAATAGCGAGCAGTGGCTCTAAGTTTACCATCTATAGGAGTAACTTTGAAAATAGATAATAAAGAGGTAGAAATCTCCAGTGCTTGATCTTAAAATTTAAATGTTATATTTTATATGAACAGATTTTGGGAGCCAGAAATCTGAATTAAAAAATCTTTGTTTACCCTACAAGCAATTGTTAAAAAGTGGCAACATACAATTTTGTCACATAGTATATCACATTCAAACAAAAAAAAAGCTGTAATGAAATTCCTGTAAGAATACATATCACTAATATCATCATCAAAATTTATTCTGCAGTTTTTTGTTCATAAAATTGTCTTCATTGCACCATAAACTTTAAGTCTGGCGGGTCTACTGATAAAAATGTATGAGACAAGAAACATTAAGAATATTCAAATAGGTTTGCTTAAAAGATTCACTTGTTAATAGAGGTGGTTTTGACAAGATGGGAGCAAAGATCTACCAAAGTAGAATAAATTGAGAAGTAATTGTTGCGAAAAGCTCTAATTAAACACATCAACCTGTAGGGGGTGGGGGAGAAAAAAAAAGGAAATAAAAGAAAATGAACAGTTAAAAAGGATTATTGTAGATGGTAAGGGTGGGGCTGGGGTGGGTGGGGCAGGCTAGAAAGCATTTTTACTCAATGACTCATCAAGAAATTTGAAGGAGACAGTAACTCACACCTGCAATCCCAGCACTTTGGAAGGCCAAAGCTAGGGAACGGCTTGAGACCAGGATTTCAAGACCTGCCTGGGGAACACAGCAAGAGCCCCTCTGTTTTAAAAATTTTTTAAATAGCCAAGTCTGGTTGCATGCACCTGTTGTCCCTGCTACTTGGGAGGCTGAAGTGAGAGGTTTGCTTGCTTGAGCACAGGAATTAGAGGTTGCAGTGAACTATGATCATATCACTGCACTGCACTCCAGCCTGAACAAGCGTTGAGACCCAGCTTCAGAAAAAAAAAAACAAAAAAATTGAGGGAAAAATATGCTTGTAGATATAATATTTAACTTGGGTGCCTATGCCCAGCTTTCTGGAAACTACAAATGTAATATAAAGACGAGAAGAAATACAAGGAATGAAAAGCAGTCCATATGGGGTATCAAGGCTAGATCTGAGTAGGTCTGTAATCTGCTCACAGGGCTAGTGCCACCTTTCCTTGCTAGAATCTTGTGTCAACTCTGCATGAATGATGCAGCAAGTTGAAATGTCCTTGGGACTGAGTAGCATTTATGGTAATTATTTTGTATGGCAAAACATTCATTCATTGAGTCATACAGAGGGTCCTATGGGGATCACAGAATCGTAAGAGCTGTCTTTTGCTTGTAGGAGTTTAGGAGGTGGACTAGGACATGTGTTTATATAACTTGAGTGTAAAAAATTACAGTGGCATTAAAAGGATATAAATGTGTTTGCAGTTTAGAAGAGCAGATTATTTCTATGTGGGAGATCAGGAGAGCTTTGTGGAGATGACAGCATTTGAGCTAGGTCTCAAAGAGTGGGTAGGAATTGGACATTTGCAGATGTGAAAGAAAGCTGTGCCAGTAGATGGGTATATTCAAAACTGAGACATGAAATTTGAAAAGTTTAAGGCATCTGGCTGGTACTTAAAAAGTTGACAGTGGGTCTGGGTAGACAGTTGGTATCTATCAGACCATGGAAGACATTGAATTTGAACTTTGTTGGTATGAACTCAGAAGACATTGAAGGATTCTGAGTAGGAAAGTGACTCCAGTAGGACTTAGCTGAAGGCTTCAGGAAGATTAATCTGCCATGAGTGTGTATGATTAGTGGAAACAGAGACAGGAGGTCTGCAAGGAGCTCTCATCAGTCTTTTATACCACAGCCCCATCAACAACATTGTGGCTTATATGTCTCCTCCAAATCTCATGTTGAAAAGTGATTACAATGTTGGAGGTGGGACCTGGTTGGAGATGACTGGATCACGAGGGAGGATCCCTCATAAATGGCTTAGAGCTAGCCTCTTGGTGAGAAGTGAGCTCTCGCTCAATGAGTTCACGTCAGATCTGGTTGTTTAAAAAGTGTGCCCCCACCTTGCTCCCTGCTCTCCCCATGTGATGTACCTGCTCCTCCTTTACCTTCCCCCATGTTTGTAGGCTTCCTGAGGTCTCCTGAGAAGCAGATGCTGAGCCTGTAGAAACTAAGCCAATTAAACCTCTTTTCTTTATAAATTACCCAGCCTCAGGTATCTCTTTATAACATTTCAAGAATGGACTAACATGGTGATTGTCATTCTTTGGTTGCTTTTATTTCTTTTTTTTTTTTTTTTTTTTTTTTTTTTGAGATGAAGTTTCGCTCGTTACCCAGGCTGGAGTGCAATGGCGCGATCTCGGCTCACCGCAACCTCCGCCTCCCGGGTTCAGGCAATTCTCCTGCCTCAGCCTCCCGAGTAGCTGGGATTACAGGCACGCGCCACCATGCCCAGCTAATTTTTTTTTTTTTTTTGTATTAGTAGAGACGGGGTTTCACCATGTTGACCAGGATGGTCTCGATCTCTTGACCTAGTGATCCACCCGCCTCGGCCTCCCAAAGTGCTGGGATTACAGGCTTGAGCCACCGCGCCCGGCCTGGTTGCTTTTATTTCTAAAACTAGATGTTGCCTCAATTTTTAAAAATGTGGATTAAAGGGTAAATGCATTACAAAGTCTTTCTTAATATTAATGCAAACAAACTCATTTTTTTTGGAACCTTTGAATCATATCTTTTTCAGATGAGCGTCCTAATACTTTGGGTATGTTTTTATAAGGAGCCCTTACTGTCTTCGGTCATTCTAGCTGTTCTTTGTATTTTCTGTATAGTCACTAAGTCTTTTCTAAGGTGCAAAGACTGACCTCAACTGTAACTGTGGGTTTTAAATAACCCATGGAATCGTTTTACCCAAAGTCCTTTATAGATTGATAAAACTCTTTCTGCACATTTCTGACAGATGACCATCTGCCTTTAATTAGGACTATGGGGACCCACTGTTGCACAAGAGATCCCCATTGTGGCATTATTCCAGTGTTAGATACTTTTTTCATCTTGAGTCCACATCTACTTCATAAGCTTCCTTTTGTTCCCAATTTTGCCTCTGAAGCTGTTCAGATTAATTCCAGTCTACCTTTGTACCCAAATATACACTTCGCATTCTCCTACTATAACCACACATATACACTACACCCCCAAAAAGACTTTTCAATCTCTAAAGACAGTTTACATATTTCTCCATTAACCTGAGCAACCCCAATTCTTTCACCTGTTTCTTGTATGAGGTAATTTACAGAGTCTACAAAATATTTTGTCCTCTGGATATTCCCTAGTTTGCCAACTTTCTCCTCAAAACATAGCATGCAGAACTAAATGCAAGTATTATGTTTGGCTACTGTGACAAGGGCCCACAGTGTAGACATAATGTGCCTTTAATTCAGACTTCTTCTACCTCATAGTACTGACATATTATGCAAGGAAAAAAAGGATGAACTAGGTTATATTTTTAAAAACAAGCACCAAATAGATGCATAAACATTTTCTGGCTTCAACCCTAAACATACATTTCTATGTTTTATGTTGACAAAAGATGTTTACCAGTGATCTCATTGTTTTCATGAATTATTAGGAACTAGACCTAATGATCTAAATATCTTCTGTTTAAAAAAAACCAAAAGGTTAAATAAAAAAGGGCCTGGACAAAGAAAAACAAATAATTTTCATGAAAATTTTTTTCTCTTAAACTAAAAATTTTGATTCTCCTTTTACTACATTTTCTGGAACTGAAAATGGTCTACTACATTTGTTCTGTCTCCCTCTCTGCCTCTCTTCCTTCCTTTCTGGGGATGACAAACACTGAATTCTTTCTTATGAGGTTTCCTGAGGAGTTATATATTTTTCAGAGCCACAATAGTTTTTTTGTTTTTTTCAGGATTCTCAATTTAAAGTACTAGACACGATTACTGAAATTGTACTGTTTTATAGATTGACAGCAACACTTTTTATGGCAGGATATAGTATATTTTAATGAAAATAAAAAAGTAAAAAAAAGACATGCTGAAATTAGAAATAAGGCAAAAATTTTCAAAGCAAAATTTAGGCCAAAAATGTCCTATGGGTCATCACTTTTCCACAAGGCAGTTGCCAGCTAAAACCAACAATTTCCTTATAACTGGGCAAGTCAAAAGTAAAAGAAGTAGAGGAGGTAAGGGTTGTCTGTGTTCCTATAATGACATATATGGCATTCTTTCCACAGAAATTCACTTCTCCACTTCAAAAATTAAAATCAAAATGGACTTGGAGTTTGCTAGAGAATTATTTCTCAGACTTCTTCTGAGTGGTAAAATTATTACAAATTTCTAATACCTCACTGGAGGGCTAGGTTGAACAGAAAGGGCACAGCCCTTGCAGCCATCTCTACAAAGGCAGGTAACCGGATGTTCATGAAGTTTTCAAGAACTCTGTGTCAGTCTGCTTGCTGACTTTCACTGTTCGTTCAACCTCTCTCCTGGCTCAGAACCTGACTATTTTGATCAGATCATTGGCTACATTTTATAATAATTTTAAATATTTCTCCTCTTTCTCTGGCCCTGAATTCTGTTTTCAGTGCAGACCTCAGCCCTCATCCAATAGATGATACTAATCCATAATACATTTGGGGATGAGTTACATTTTGTTTATATTTATGAAATTCCTTACACTTCAATTTGTGGCAAAATAGTGGAATGGATACTTGGAATAACTTCCCACTACAAAACTAATAGTGAATAAAATGCATTTCTGAAGAAGTAGAAAATTGAAAATCCTCAAAGAATTGTCTGAATTGTCTTTTTCCTTTAGAATAATTTTTCTGTTTTCATGTTTGTTTGTATATGTCATACCAACAGTTTTCCTAAATGTTTCATATTTCATTGTCTTTGTACAATATGGGAAAAAGACTGATTAGTATAGGTAGCTGGCCTGTGGGAAGGTTAAATCCTTTGTTCTGAAGTGCTTCTCCTGAATTAGAGCATTCAACCTGCTGTTGTATCTGAACCATCTTTAGGGTCATGCTTTATTTAGCTCTTTGAAGGTTTCACTCTCTGCATTCCAAACTTGTCCCCCAGCTTATGTTCACTTATGAGACCTTTTCTTCCACTCTAGAACCATACGTATCCATTCATTTTTAATTTAGTATTTTGAATGTAAATAGGTATGGAGCAGGAAAAGAAGTAGAGAGATACACTCCATTTCCTTTACTTAACCTGAGTAGTGAATTTCGAGTTTTATTTTGACACTTTAGAAGACAGTAATTCTATTTAGAAAGTTTAGCATAAGACTGGTGTTGACTAAAAGAAAGAAATCCTGCTCAGCAAACTGACACAAGAACAGAAAATCAAACACCGCATATTCTCACTCATAGGCAGGTGTTGAACAATGAGAACAGATGGACACAGGGAGGGGAACATCACACACTGGGGTCTGTTGTGGGGGAATAGGGGAGGGACAGTGGGGGTTGGGGAGGTTGGGGACCGATAACATGGGGAGAAAATGCCAGATATAGGTGACAGGAGGATGGAGGCACCAAACTACATTGCCATGTAGGTACCCATGCAACAATCCTGCATGTTCTGCACATGTACCCCAGAACCTAAAGTACAATATATATATATAGAGAGAGAAATCCTGGGTTTTGATTGTTACTTCACTTAAAAAAAAAAAAATCTTAGAAGATATGATAGTGTATAAAAAGTTGACATTTTTTCTGACATTGCTAACGTTCAGTGGTTGGGTCTAATTCTTCTTTTATTGGGTGTAGGTTGAACTTAGTCACTAACTTCTAATGAATGGAATAAAGTTGCAGAGACACTGAAACTGCAACATCTAGGTCATAAAAGGCAATGTAATCTTCTCACTCTATCTTTTACATCACTTATTCTGGGAAAAATTAGATGTCATGTCACGAGAAGCCCTAAGGGGAGAACCCAGTGGCAAGAAGCTGAGCCCTCCAACCAACAGCAAGAAAGGAACTGAGGCCTTTGGCCAACAGTCATCTGACTGGGCCTTCTTGGAAACACATCCTCCTGCCCCAGTCAAGCTTTCAGATGACAGCAACTCTGGCCAACAACCTGGCTGGCAAACCCATGAGAGACCCTGAGCCAGAACCACCCGGAAAAAATACTGTGGGATTTCTGAGTCAAAGAAACTGTGTGAGATTAGAAAAAAATATTGTCCTATGCCATTACATTTTGGAATCATTTAAGAGGCTGGAATAGATAAACAATACATCAGAGTTAAAGAAAAGTCAAAAGATGGTATTGATATTGAAAAAATAATTAGCAGGAAATTACCAAATAAAAATTCAAGTCAAGGATGCATGTAATGCTACCGGAAAAAATAGGATATATATAAAGAAGTTAATATCCAAGTCTTATTCATACTCACACAGGCACACACATTTATTTAGGAATATATGCACATGTACATTTTAGCAATTCATAATTTATACACTATTTTGTGAAAGAATTCAAGTACTCTGTGGAAAAGAGGTATTTAGGTTGAAATATTCTATGTATTTTCCATGGATAAATAATGTCCTTTTAAAAAGATATTTGTAGAGACAGGAAGTGGTTTATTCTACTGGATTGTATCCAGAATCTGACTACTTTCTCTTTGTCATTAATTGAAGTAATTTTTGAGAATAACACCCTTTATGTTGCCCAAATCTAGTTATAAATTTCTGACCAAACTAGAATAGCAGTATTTTGAAGATAAATTCTACTGATACTGCTCTAAAGAGCATCTTCTTAATGGAGAATAAAAATAAAACATTTTTATATATAACATATTAAACTATCACAAAAACATGAAAAACCATCATAATTTCCCTTTCAGCCAGAAAATGGATTTTTTATGAATTTTACAAAAATTTATTAGAGTCACAAAGAGCTCTTAATACTTGTCAGGATGATAAAAAGTTCTGTAAGCACCAGGAGGAAATAGCCACAGGACCAGCCTTATGAAGCCCTCATCCTTTCATCTCAGGGACAAGGAACGTTCATCATTTATTACAGAAGTTGACTCTGAAATACAGAAATAATGTTCCACATCTACTCACTGTTAGTGCAGCATTTATTATCTTATTTTTCTCATTTTTAAAAATCAGTTCTTTTGTCTTTTGTGCAACCAGCAATTTTAGGATATTTTAGGGCTGCTTTTTTGAGAAGAGCTAACTACTGTCTCCAGATATCTATCAGCGCCATCAGTTCCTAGCCTACAGCTGAGCACTGCTTAGCCCTGAGGCGCTCCAAGAGAATTACACTGATAGATAACAAGGTCTCTTCAGCTCAGACATTCTCCAGGGTTAGTTACTTCAGCTATAAAGCAATTTCCTATTTACCTATTTTGAATATATTACTCACTTACTGTGAGTCAAATATAAAGACATAAAGCTTGTTTCTAATGTCAACATTCTGTAACATTGGATTTTATGTCATAAATACCTTCACTGATTTTTTGTAGTAAGAATAAAGTGATACACTGGCAAAAATCAGGTAAATGTGAGCTAGACAAATGCTCAGTTCTGATTCTACAGACGTTTTCTTCATCATTGATTTATTTTCAAAGGTAGGTAGGTAAGCAGATGGAGGCTCATCGCTAGTTTTTGATGTACCTCAGTCACCAAATCCTTACTTTGATTTCATGTTTATAAACCTGTCTTGACATCACTGAATCTATGGCTATCAACAGAGTTTAAGCCAGAAAGCACTTGGAGTATTAGTAAACACACATGTACACATGGGCAAATACACACAGAGAGGGTTAAAAACTTTACAGTTAAAATTTGGATGACCCAGAATATTATTTCTGAATATCTTTTGCTGTTTGTTTAGTCTGTCATTCAAAGAAATAAGTTAATTGGTATTTAGCCTCTCATTCTAAGGATTAAGTTTACATGGAATAAAAAAAACAACTCTGGGCCAGGAGCGGTGGCTCACACCTGTAATCCCAGTACTTTGGGAGGCTGAGGCGGCTGGATCACGAGATCAGGAGATCAAGACCATCCTGGCTAACATGGTGAAAACCCGTCTCCACTAAAAATACAAAAAATTAGCCAGACATGGTGGCATGCTCCTGTAGTCCCAGCTACTTGGGTGGCTGAGAAGAATCGCTTGAACCCGGGAGGCGGAGGTTGCAGTGAGCCCAGATCACGCCACTACACTAGCCTGGGTAACAGAGTGAGACTCTGTCTCAAAAAAAGAAGAAAAGAGAAGAGGGAAGAGGAGAGAGAAGAAAAGAAAAGAGAAACTCTGACCAGAAGTGTGAATTTCTGGGGTAAGGGGGTTGGGAGATGCTAGTCCTGACTATGAAACCTGGTCGTTTTTCTCTCATTTTTTTTTTTTTCATTCAACAGAGATCTAGGGGAAATCGAGTATTCGTCAGGCACCATTCTAGGCACTGGGGATACAGCGTGAACAAAACAGGCAATGTCCCTAGTCTTATTTAGAACAAAACTCTGGCCGGCTGCTGTGGTTCACGCCTGTAATCTCTGCACGCTGGGAGGCTGACGCAGGCAGATCGCCTGAGGTCAGGAGATCGAGACCAACCTGACCAACACGGTGAAAGTCTGTCTCTACTAAAAATACAAAAATTAGCCGGGCATGGTGGCAGGCGCCTGTAGTCCCAGCTACTTGGAAGGCTGAGGCAGGAGAATCACTTGAACCCTGGAGGGGGAGGTTGCAGTGTGCCAAGATCGCGCCACTGCACTCCAGCCTGGGCGACAGAATGAGACTCCATTCCAAAATAAAGTACAAAACTTCATTCGCTCCAGGATTCTGAGTTTTAATTGAAATTAATATCAGTCCTTCTTACTCTACTAAGTGGGTAGGAAAGTGAAAATGAAATGGTATATATGAAAGTACTTCGAAAGCGCAATGAAAACGCAAGCCATGACTTTATCACTAGGGATCTACAGATCCTTAGCATGTTTCCCTGTAAAGCTCTTCCTAAATAACTGATGGCTATTCTCTCCCATCCCAGATTTCCACAACCTTCAGAAATGCTTAATGAACATCACATTGTTGTGATTTTTTTTTCTATTTTTACTATTGTTTCACTATTGTAATGTTATTTTAATCATAGCAACAATTTTGTAAAAGTCACCTACGTATCTCTCAAGATGAGGCAGTAGAGTGAAAAGTGGTCAGCTTCCTGGGGCCCGGTCTGGCCTGCATCGTGGTCTGCAAAATGGGGTGCTGTTAATATCAAAACCACACTTCAGGCTAATATAGGGCCAAGGAATAATGAAATAAACACTTGGATATATCCAGTCCATCCAGCCAGACAAAAGCATAGACATTGTTTACAAAATACGAGTCCCAAGATAAATCCAGCAACCCTGAGGAAAGTGCATGGCAGCGGATGTGCACTTCCCCATCACATCTGGACAGGTGACTGCGTGGTGAAAATGCAGGGGGACAGGTGTGTCAGAGAGAACTATCCCCACCCCACAATGGTGTGGGCTGGGGCATCAGCATGTGGGTATCAGCCACGTGTTCTGAGAACGGGAGAGTACCGACCAGCAAAGCCCGGGAATCCCTATTAATTCATATCGAATTGCTCTTTTAGAAGATTTTACATTAGGATTTAGTATTAAATATCTTTTAATAAAATTAGAGGTAACAATACAAGACACAACCAACTACGTACAGAGAGTACCTGGGATATCTTCTAGGTACTTCGTGCTATAATTTTAACAGCATTCTGAAGCCACAGATTCTTTCGAAGAGGATATTGATAAGAGAAACAATGCTCAGAGAGAAAATCAAAACCAAATTGTAAAAGATAGAAACTGTTTATCTGATATTGATTAAAGAAAATTCAGAGGGAAAAATCAAAGCCAAATTATAAAAGAAATGGTATAAAGATTATTACCTCAAAGTTACTAGATTAATAAACACATAAAAATATTGTGTGCTAATTTTGTTACAAGGAGCACAAGATTCTGAAATAAACAGTCCTGTACCGAACGAGAATTCTTTGTCAATTAGAATGACCAATTGGATGCATTTCCAAGGACAACTTAAATAAGAAAATTATCTTATGAAAAGTAATTTTCTGACCTCAGCAAAACGTTTGAAACAGAAGAGAAAATGTGGACTTTCTTCTATTATAAAAGTAAGACACACTTGGACCATACAGCAAATGTAGAAAATGAAAGACGAAAACCACCCCATGTCTAAAAGCAGAGACATGCTCTGTTGTAGACAAAGTTTTTAATGTGGTGAACATACCATATATTCTTTTACGTATGCTGGGCTTTTCACATAATACTAAACATAGAGGAAGCATTTCTATCTGTTTGGATCTGGTTTTCTTCTTCACACATAGCCTTTACCTCCCACCTTGTGAATCCCTCCACAAGTAAGGAGCAGAACTGCCAGAGGTCCGCAGAGCTGACAAGACATCAGGCCAAGTCTGCGCACATCTTTCAGTTTATTTCTAATACAGCATCACATATTTAGGAATGTACAAATATCCAGTAATATTAGCTTAAAGCTGTACTTCTTTAAACATTAGAAAATATTCACATTTTCTTGATTAAACTGAGCTGTGAGTTTTAGAAAGTTATGAGCTTATTTCCCTGTCATGTGTATCAATTCATTTTTTACATAAAATGCTCACAGAAAACACTTTGAATTTCTAAAACTTTTAAATCTCACTTAAGTTCTTAACCTATGATTAAAAAAAAATCTTAATGCAGAAAGAAACTGGTTGAAAAAGAAGGAAATGAATATTCATTTGTTCCTAAATGAAGGTGAAAATTCGGGCAATTCGTTTTTTCTTACTTTCTGATTTTGTGTATGATTGATCTAATTGAAAAGTATTCTAGTAGATCTTTGCCTTAGCAAGAGCAATGGTTGAAAGCCTTTTTATTTATTTTTTTGAGACGAAGTCTCACTCTGTCACCTCTGTCACCCAGTCTAGAGTGCAATGGCGCAATTTTGGCTCACTCCAACTTCTGCCTCCCAGGTTCGAGCAATTCTCATGCCTCAGCCTCCTGAGTAGCTGGGATTACAGGCATGTGGCATCACACCCAGGTAATTTTTGTATTTTTAGTAAAGACAGGGTTTCACCATGTTGGGCAAGCTGGTCTCAAACTCCTGACCTCAGGTGATACGCCCTCCTCAGCCTCCCAAAGTGCTGAGACTACAGGCATGAGCCACTGTGCCCAGCCTGAAAGCCTTTTGTTCATTATAGTTCAGAAGCAACAATGTTTTGGTTCTAGTGTAATAAAATTTTACCCTAGTAAAGGAATAGAAAATGAAAGTTTTTCTGAAAAAAGGGCTTGATTTGTATAAAATAACCAGGTTTCAAGAATGTTAAAAAATTATAACACTGCATAATTAGCTGGCACCAAAATACAATCTTTATTCAATACTGGTCAGGCATTGGGTCTGTAACAAATAATGTCATTAATCAGACCTACAGAAAAAAAGAGGTGACCTGGAGGTAGTGATATTACAAATGAATCGAAAAAATCTCACGAAAAGTTAGCACAATTTTCACATAGAAAATTATTTCATGTAGAAAATCAATTTTTTTATTGTGCATATTTACTCTATACTAAATGGTGTATACATGGTGACATACATATAAATGGCCAAGTGATTACTACAGCCAGGTAAATTAACACCTTCTACATAGTTTCTATTCTGTTTGTGTATGGTAAGAATACCTAAAATCTGCTGTTAGCAAATTGTATGCATAAAATTCAATTTTACTAACTATGGTAATCATGCTTTACATCTCAGATTTATTCTTCTTAAATAATTGCAACTTTGTATTCTTCAACCTACATCTTTCCATTTTCCTCACCACACCGTGAGAACCACTCTTCTACTCTATGTATCCAATTTTTTAAAATCTCACATAAAAGTGAGATCATGCAGTATTTTGCTTTCTCTGGCCTACTTCACTTGGTACAATGTCCTTCAGGTTTATCCACATTGTTGCAAATGGCAGAATTCCTTTTAAAGGCTGAATAATGTTCCATTTATCCACTCATCTTTATCCATTCATGTCAGTACACACTTAGGGTGTTTCTACATCTTGGCTAGTGTGAATTATGCTGCAATTAACTTGGGAGTATACATGTCTTTAGGAGGTAGTGATTTCATTTTCTTTGGGTATATACCCAGAAGAGAAATTGCTGGGTCTTATGATAGCTCTATGTTTTAATTTATAGTTGTCCTACACCAGTCTGCATTCCCACCAACAGCAAACAGGGGTTGCCTTTTTTCCACACCCTCACCAACACTTGCTACCTCTCTCCGCCTCTCTTTTTCAATAATGGCCATTCTAACAGGTGCAAGGGGATCTCTCGCTGTTGTGACTTGCAGTTCCCTGGATGATACTCAGCATCACTAATGTCATGGAAATATAAGTTAAACCTATTTTTAATGACAAAGAAAAAAATATGAACTAAGAAATGAAATATTTAACTCAATCTCTTTACTGTAGAAGTTTCCACCTTGTTGTCCCCATGACTTCAGAGAAATACTCAGAGCTGTAGAGCTACCAGGTAGCCCCTGCAGGTCTCCCGTCCACTTGGCATTTCAGTGAGTGTGTGTCTATAGTCCCTGTGAGGTCATGATCATGGAGAAATATTTAACTGTCCATGAAAATGTATCTAAAACTTAATTTTTTTTAAAATGTAGTATATGCTAAAGCTAAATGAGAGCAGGAGAGGAGAAGACGGCAGCAGAATAGAAACAGACAGAGGGTGGAGAGCAAATTTTTAGTATGGACGCTGTAGGGAGAAGAAGGCATAGCCATTCAAATGCATCACACTTGTGTCATGGCACAGCTTTTTTGCCTAACACCCTACACTAGAAATTAAGGGCATTAAGCTTGATAAGGGGTGTTTTAAGATAGTGATAAGTATTCAATGTGGAGAATTTAGAAAATGCAAACACATAAAAGACAAAACCCTTCATAAACCCTGCAAAGCAAACATGAACATTTCTGGCCTGCCTGAAGATGTGTGTGTATAGAGGGCGGTGGCAGGTACATGCGTGTGGTGTGTGTTTATGCTTACCCAGCCTTTCTTTCCCCCTTTATGTATGAGAAAACGATTTTTTTGTTGTTGTTCATACTTGGGATCTTACTATCTTGCACTTATTTCACGATCACCCCATACCATGGAGATACCATGGTTTATTTTACCATTTCTCACTGTACTTTTAGGTTTACTCCAATATTTTCCCTATTTTAAAAAACATTTTGATAAACAACATTATTTAAAAGTCCTTCTACAGCTCCTATTATTTGCTTAGGAAAGTTATTAGAAGTGAAATTGTGACGATATAAATTGTTATATTTTACCTAGTTTCTATTTCACAAAGAATGTATTGTAGAAAATTAGAAAATATAAATATACACAAATAAAAAAAACCCCAAATTTAAAATTAATCAACAACCAGTCACCTCATTTTGGTTTATAGGCTTCCAGCCTTTTTTTCTATTCACCTATGGCAAACAAATCAGTCTATTTTGTCCTTCTTTTCCTTTTGCATTATGGTAATTTTTTCAAAACTTGATGATATAAAAGATTGATTCCAATAAACCCATATACCTTTAAGAGCTGCATAGTATTCTTTGTAGATGTACCATAATTTAGCTAATTTTTCAACATTTGTATCATTCCACCTTTTGCTACTCTAAAGATACTATGAAAATCACCACGCATAGTGTTGTATTTTACCAGTTTGTTCTTAAATAGATTCCTAAGAAATAGAATTGCTAGATCAAGAGGTATGCTCTTTTAAGTCCTTTTAATATACTTGTCTAAATGCCAAGAAAATATTGTACAAATTCCTAGTTCCACCAAAAGAAATTTTCCATATCAACAGCAACCATATTACCATTTTTTCTAAAATCTTCCAATCTAATAAGTGAAAGATATTTTCTCTGAAACATGAATTTTCAATTAGTTGATTAGCAAAGGTTGACTATTTTACACATCTAATGACAATTTTCACATCTTATATTTTCAAACTACAGTTCAAATATATTTTACTCATTTTTCTATAGGAATTCATAGTATCTATAAATCATATACGCACATATACACACATAATATTAATTCATTGGGTTATATTCATGGCAAAGATCTTCCCATTTGTCTCTGGTCATTTAAGGTTGTTCTGGTGTCTTTTCTCACACAGTTTTAAGTTTTAATGTAAGAACAATTCTTTTGCTTTGCCACAATGCTTCAGGTCTTGTTTAAGAAACTATTTCTGACTTTGCCTCTGCAGTTCCCCTGCTTTGTTGCTGCCTCCAAACAGCTCCCACCACTACAACGTTTTCTAAAGCTATTGTTTGGATTCAAGGTTCGGGATGACTCGAATACTATTATGTTAATTCCTTTTCCTGTGGGATTAGTCAGTAAGAGGAGAAAATAACATTGTCTGATAAATCATTGCAAATATTTCTCACATCTGATTTGAATATAGAATTCAAGGTCTTCCTTTGAAAAATACTAAAGCATCTGAGAGCAATGCCCATGGATTGTTTAAGTATTGCCACGTTTAAAAAAGTCATGATGGAATACAGGGTATTGCCTAAGAGATGCACCGTGAAGATCTGAACAAAGCCTCCTCGCATAGTAGATGAAAAAATGGAGATCCAGAAAAGTGAAATCACTTGCTTAACATCACATGGCAAGTCAAGGACAACATGAGCATAGAAATTCAAATCAGTACTCCCAGTCCAGAGTTGCTTTAGACATGCCACACAATGCAAAGTTTTGCTCTGTTCTAAAATTCAGCTGAGAAGTAAGAGGCATATTATCAAATTTAGGAAGGTGGTTTCATCATTATCTATGAGATCACGAAATAATGGCCTTCTTGTCTCTAGAGATTCCTCTTTGATATCAAATTCAGAATATAATAAAAAATAAAGAACTTACTCTTTACTTTGCAGAATAGTCAGGTTGATTGAAATTTATTTTCCCAAAAAGAGAAGTCCCTGGATACTTTTCATATTTATGCTGGCAGATAAATGTTAATTCTTTTGTTCCAAGACTTTTTACCTGTCAGAAGATAAAATTTAAAATGTCTCATTTTTTAATTAAAAAACCTGTCTTTTACAAATACAAAAGTGGGATTTTTCCAAAGCTTAAGTCAAACAAATGGTATTTAAAAAAGAAAATGGGTCTTGTGAATTGCAAGTGAATGAAAACATTGCTAACCCAAGATCTCACTGCTAGTAAAAAAATCTTGGGAGAAAGGAATTGTAACATTCTTAGGGACTAATTTCAACCTTCAACTGACCTATGAAACCCGAATTTTCACATAATTCTACTCTTGTAGGTACTAAAAGCAATCATATCCCTACAAGATTTAAGGAAACATCAGAAAAAAGTAATTTACTTAATTTGAGTTAATTAGCAATATGAATGCAAAGCCTCCACTTTCTTCATTTGGAGAAAAATGGCTTTTTTAAACTCTGACCAAGTTCAGTTCTTTTTCACCTACATAACTATATGTATCAAATCTGATCCTATTTTTAAAAGTTTTCTGACTGGATTAAAAGAAGAGGAGGTTGGAAATTTTCCATTAAAACATTCCCTTCTCTTTTATATTTCCCAAAAATAAGAAACTTCTTCCAAACTAGTCTTTTTTTCTAAAAGAAGGAAACCAAAGACCCAACATATTACCTTCTTCACATTCCTAAACCAAAATAAACATATAATTTTGTAAAAACACTTATAACACTGAATATGAGATAGACCAAAGGTACAGGTAGCCCTCCAGGCCCATGGAAGATAAAGACAAATCTATCCTAGAAAGATTTCAACAAAAATTAACAAGACGTCAAGAGTAAGACAACTTCTGCTTAAGAGATTGATATTTGAGTTTTTCTTTTTGAGACTTCACATTTACTTTTATGTTCCTTGTGGTTAACATCATAACTGTTCACTACAAAACCCAAAATGCAACTTAAACTAGAAAGTTAAACATGCTGGAGCTTTAGGAATAAAACTTGTTATTTTGGAAACTTTGTCAACGGTGACTTTCTTTTTAGAGGTTTCTGAAGCCATCCTTAAAATAGACAACTTTATAAAAACTTGAGGGATTTTGTTGAATTTTATCCTCACGTAAGGCTAGAGAATAATTTCCAGTATTACATGTGCACCAACACATACTGAACGCAAGAAATACACACTTCTATCCCGACTATCCGTCAAATTTTATCTACTAATTGTTTAAGAAAGTCTTGGGAATTTCACTGTAGTTTTAACTTTGAGGCTTCAGCATTAAAAACTGCAGACCTGGTGAATTAGTCTTTACAGTAAGATAAGTGCCTATGCTTTATTCAAAGACCAAGTGTTTATCTTGGAGGAATGTTTCCTTTAACACTGCAGAGTAGGTCGGGAAGTCTTATGAGAATAGGCTTTTTTTTGTGAGATGACAGTCTTCCTAGGCAATCTGAAATGAATCACCCAAGATTTGCTTCTTTTTGCTAAACATAATTCATCTTTTCTCTCCAACTCCCACCCCATCCACCTCCATCCCCATCTTTCCCAGGGGGTTGCTTTGGGAACAGGAGAAAAGAATCATCATACAACTATATAACAGAGTTTCCCAATTAATTTCCAGGGACTGTATCACTCACTTTTAGCTTATATTATTAGCCTGTTGTACACAGGCATGAACTATAGCTGTAACTTACAAAATTAACTGGCTCATTTCTATTCCTCACTGGGAAAAGCAGGAAACAACTCTATTACTATTTTTGAAGCCCACAATTAGCCAAAATAAAGACAGCAGGAAAAAAATCAAACGAAAATTAGTAAAATTCTCTTTCCATAATTTGACAGTAAAGGACAAATGTCCTAACTATACAGACAGAATTTCACACACGTGATCACATACTAAAAGGAAACTGGTTTTCTTTGCAGACTTCTCCACGACTTTAAAGAAGCCATGCATCCTCTCTGATACTGTTTATTCATAAGCAAAATGTTAATAATAATTGCATGTATACTAACCTCTAAGGATCAAAATAATTTGTCTGAAGGCTTGTAGTTAACCATAAAGCACTATCTAACTGTCACACACTATTAGAAAATCCCATTAAAATATGTTTACCAGAACCCTGTGAATGTCGTTCACAAGAAAATGCTTGCAAGCCCTTTACCTTCTATGATACTCAGGACAGCGACCATCACACCTTGGGTTCCTCCTAGGGGAGAACCTAAGCAAAGGTCTTAGGGACAGGTAGTTAGGACATGACCTCAGGAAGCACAGGGAAGAAAAGAGAAAGTATATTAGAGTAGCAGGAAAGAAAATGCACTATAATAAGTGTCTAACTGCACGTTGGTGACCACTGTGGGCAACCGGGCTGGATTCTGCTGGGAACCCTCCAAGAACTCTTATGGAACAGTCCCCAGAATCTGCCCCTATGAGATGGGGAGGGCTCCCTGGGGGTGCTACCCCTTGCCTGCTCAGTTCACCACCACCTCCAGGTTTGTTGCTCGAGACCGTGCTGAAGGCAGGCCTCAGACAGAGATCATACACCAGCGCAGGGCATGGAAGGCTCCCCACACTCCGGGGACATCCCACGCGGCTGCCGGGAACTCGGGGTTCTGCAAGCAGGTGTCTACACTGCCAGCCACACAGCACCTCGGAGCAGAGACGCCAGCCACGTAGAAGAGTGCGCTAAGAAAATGAGGCCTACGTTTTCTGCCTCTAGTACCCTTTTCACTCATACATCTAAATCAGAGAGAACAAAAGGGACACGGAGAGAGAAAAAAGAAGAACTGAAGGAAGGCAATTTCTTTCCACTCCCCCCGCCCCAAGCATCTTTCCCCTTTGCCTGCTTCAGAAAGGAAAGAAATGAGGTGTTTTTGTTGTTCAAGTAATTTTGAAAGAAAAAGAGGGTAGAGGACACACCTAGGATCAGAGAAAAGACTGCCGAGAACAGGTCAGTCGTGGAGACAGACTCCTACCCAGAGGCGCTGAAGGAATGAAGAAAGCAAACACAAAAACAGAGTGCAAAGAGAGCAGGGAGCTAACGGCATTCCGAGCTGAGCGCCTCGTGCGGACGGACGCTGACCCACGTAGTTATTCCCTCTGAACAGGTGATTGTTTTTAACAAGCAGGTGTTCTGTGTTTTCTCATAGAATAAACTAGGCAGGCGGCTGGTGCCTGTTCACTGCTGATTAAACTAGAAAACATTCTTCAAGAGGGAGCAATGGGGGCAGGGTCACATATCCTTTGTTTAAAGAACTGGTTTAAGAACTGGTTTAACTGGCGTCTGATATGCATACATTGTTTACTATTTTAGAACGCCCTGGGCAGTTTTCTGCTTGGGACCAGCTAGGTTTTCCTAGCCGTAGTTCTCAGTAAACAATATAATCCATCACACATGTTAGGACTTGCCCCCAGCAAAATACTAAGAAGGAAGAGGAGGAGAAAGGGGGGTAGGAGGAGAAAGGGGAAGAGGCAGAGGAGAAGCGGGAGGAGGGGAAGGAGGAAGGAAAGGAGGAAGGAAAGGAGGAGAGGGAGCAGGGGAGAAAGAGGAGAGGAGGAGGAGAGAAAGAGAAGAAGGAGAAGAGGAGGAGGAGAAGGAAGGGGAAAAGTAAGCGAAGGAAGAGGAGGAATGAATTTCTACGAATTCAAGTAATTTTAAAATAAACAAAACTTACATTTACAAAGCAGGAGAGGAAGGAGGAGGAAGAGAATGGGGAAGAGGGGGAAGGGCAAAAAAGGGGGGGAAGGGCAAAAAAAGGGGGGGGGGGAAGGGAGGAGGAAGAGAAGAAAAGTCCACCGGTATTTGTCAGGTGAATGGGAGTCAAGATTTCCCAACTTCGAGGAGCTTCCTGTGCATGTCTGTTAGATACAATTCTGTTTTGTGTCAATTCTTGTCAACTTTCAGGAAAAACCTGGAAATCTTGTTCTCGTTGGATAGACATCACTGTACGTAACTGTGGAGCAAACTTTTAATTTTTGGCAGACATTTAGGTCATAACTGATTCATCAGATGATGTAAAATTAGGGTGAGTCATTTTATCCAAACGAAAGCTATTGCTCACCGAGGAAGAGGAAGAGCCATCATCATTCCCAAGACTCGAGTCTTTTACAATAGTTGCCAAGTACATTTATATTGAAAACAAGATTTCCATTTGCTTTTAGGAAAAATAATGGAGGTTATGAAACAATTTTTTTCCTTTTCAGCTTTCCTTTTGGCTGTCTATAATGAGAATGAAACTTCTACATTTGTTTCAAAACTATCAAGATTAAATAATAAATTGAATAAATGTCTTTTTTTCCTTGAAACCTTTTTAGTTTCATGGCGTTGTGCTATTGTTTTGCTTTGGGTTTGTTTTTTATCTGTTTGTGTGCCTGCTTTTTCCCTGAAACACAGGGAATACGCTGTAATTTCTGATGAATATGGAGACAGCACGAGACACAGACAGAGCTTAGTTTCTGGAATAGGGCTCTTACTTTCCTCCAGGACTTTCTTACCTATTGATGAAAATACAGATTTACACTATTAGAAAGGATACCAGTGTTGCTCAACTTTAAACATATGAACAAGTGAATAAATAAAAATTAATATTCTATGTATTTTCTTATGTGTTACATTTTATAAGCCATATTATTTCTTTTTTTTTTTTTTTTTTTTTTTTTGAGACAGAGTCTCACTCTGTCACCAGGTGCCAGGCTGGAGCAGTGGCGTGATCTCAGCTCACTGCAACCTCTGCCTCCCGAGTTCAAGCAATTGTCCTGCCTCAGCCTCCTGAGAAGCTGGGACTACATGTGTGCGCCACCACGTCCAGCTAATTTTTCGTATTTTGTTTTTAGTAGAGACGGAGTTTCACCATGTTGGCCAGGATGGTCTCGATCTCTTGACCTCATGATCCACCTGCCTCAGCCTCCCAAAGTGCTGGGATTACAGACATGAGCCACCGCACCTGGCCTAGAAGCCATATATTTAAATAAACAGTTTAAATCTATTTTCCTTATCTTCAAAAAGAAAACAGAAAACTCATGTGTGTAAATGCACCTAAAATAAACTGTAAACCACCATCACCACGTCAGTCACTATCAATTTGCCCTACCCAGCTTCATCTGCTGCATAGCATTTGGTCTCGCGCCTACAGGAGAACCTTTTTGTTTAAATAAAAAGATCAAACATCTCAAAATACTTGTAATTTTCAACAACAGCAATGACTGAATCTCACTACTCCTACAGCCAGCCTGGGGAGCAGACCGTGCCGTTGACTGAGCTGTTTCAGTGGGCCCCACACCCGCCTTCAGGAAAGGGTAACTCCAACCTCAGAAGTGTAAAACACAATAAAATCATCACACCTGCTACTGTTGTACACACAGAGTTTGTTTGCTGTACCATAAAGCACTTGCTTTATGTTGGGTTATTTCTTTCAGTTCTCCAGCATTGACTTGAGTGATTGTACCGCACATGATACTACTCAAAAATAGAAGTGCATCCATCCCCTTTCTTTAGTCAATGTGGGAAGGATTTGGTGGCTATGCAATGTTAGGTTACTTTAATTAATCATTTTTGACTTTTAGTATTTAGTAGCAGAATTAATCCCCTTGGGCTCTATGTGTGTGTGTATTTAGAGGAGGGGGCAGTTTGGGGTATTCAAGTAGAAAGAAAATTTACAAAATGAAGTTACAGAGAAATGAACAGAGTTCTTACATTATGACATGATGGACCCACAACTTTACATTATCAGAGATTAAAAAACATTGCAAAGAAAAAGACAAAATTATCCTCCTATAATAATACTTGACATTTGCATAATCCTTTGTAGTTTACAAAGTACTTTGAACTATGCATGATTTTGTTTGCTCACTGTAGAAACTCATGCTTTTCAAAAGCCACTGAGAGGCTTCATTGCAGTGGAGGTGCGTGATGTGGAGATTTAACATACAAGGTGCCTTTTAGGTGCAACTTGGCCATCTTCTTAATCTTCTGAAAAAGCACATTGCCTAACATGAATTAAAGTTTATACATGCCAAATATTACAAAAGAATGGAAAACAACCTGCTGGCAAACAGGGCATTTTAGAATTTTCCACTCATCTCCCATCTACCACTTAGAAGTTGGTAGTTATTTTCAGGGGATGATGGCTTGAATACCAAGATATCATCTAACAGACTTTTTTTTTAAATTTGGTTTTATTTAGTTTTGCTGAGTGAGTCTTCAACCTGAAGTTTTATACAAACAACTGCACTGTTTTCACAGTCCTCACTCTAAATCCTCATCCTCAAGTAACATATGACAGCCCACCCTGGGGAAACTGCCCTTGTCTAGGTGTGGCTGTCCACCTGAGGACTCAGAAATTGGGAAAATGATCATCTCTCAGGGTGGAGTCACATTACCTAAGCTCCTAAAACCAATGTAAGAACACTGCAAGGTCAAATTATTTATTGGCTGTTGTTTTGTATTGAGACAGAGTCTTGCTCTGTCACCCAGGCTGGAGTGCAGTGGCGTGATCTTGGCTCACTGCAACCTCTGCCTCCCAGATTCAAGCAATTCCCAAATAGCTGGAACAGGCGCGTGCCACTGTGGCCTGCTAATTTTTATATCTTTGGTAGAGACAGGGTTTCACCATCTCTAACTCACTACTGTCTCTCGAACTCCTGGTCTCAAAGGATCCTCCCACCTCAGCCTCCTGAGTAGCTGGGACAGGTGGACACCACCATGCCCAGGCATTTTTTTTTACTTTGTAGAGACAGGGTCTCACTATGTTGCCTAGGCTGGTGTTGAACTATTTCTTTTGAAATATAAGAAGATGTATTATTTTTACTTAAATGAAGCAACTGAAAGGAGGGAAAGATGAGGAAGGAACTGATGTTTATTTAGTGTCTCTATGGACCATACGCTGCCATATAATGAGCTAGCTAGATATTCTCTGTGTGCTCACTCAGTCTTTACAAGATCCCCAGAGGATGAAGAAGGAATTGGGGCACAGAGAAATCCCTTGATTTACCAAAGCTCACACAGCTACTAAGGGGTAAGCGAGGATTAAGCACTGAGAATTCTGTGGCTCTAAGGACAAGGCACAACCCTCTGAAGCATATGTCCTCAAGGTGGCCTAAAATGCGCTGCTCCTCCCTGACTGTTTTAGACTACAGCAACATGGAGAGAAATTGGCACATCTGAGATGTGTACATGAGTGACTGATTCTAAGATGCAATTTTAAAATATTCTGTTCTCTTGAAACTTTAGTGTTTTCTCTACTTATTCACATGATCCATTTGTACTTTCTCTGAGGAATATTTTTCTTTGTGAAGAAAATCTTCACCTGACTCTCCAACAGGTCGTTTCTCCTTCAGGATCCACAGACACGCAGCTGCAGCGTCTTTCCCTTAGATACTGGAGTTCCTGCTCCTAAGGCCGAGTGAATCAGGAAGAAAAAAATGTCGTGTATGAGCTTAATTAGGCATAATTGGAAGCATTCTCTTCTTTTTATGAAGGACCTTAAAAATAACGCTACTTTTATATGTAACTTAGTTAGAAGAAGGTTAAAGAATACATTCTGTATATAATTGTATATATTCTCAACTCAGATGACTGTTGATAACACTCCGATCCTTGAGGATTTGGCCGGATTCCTTGAGTCTGTCCTTGCAGAAGGCAGTTAACCATAATTGGGGTTTGTGTACAGGGGAAGATCTCAGGGCAAATTGGGCAGGAAGACGGTGGAGGTGAGAAAGGGACAGAGGCTTCACCAGCTATCTCTCAAACTGAGACTGCAGAACACCCTTGATTCAATAAGAAAGTAGAGAATAAAAATAAATATAAGAAATATATTTTTGAAACATCTATATGTTAGTATTTTCCCCATCTTAGTCATCTTTTTCTGTTCCTGAATCATCCCTTCTGTCTTTACTGCCCCAAGTAGGGAAGGACAGTGAGGGAGGAGGGGGCTGGGAGAGAGAGGCAGGTCCCACCAGAAGTGAAGCCTAGAGGGGCGGGGAGAGAGGGATGCAGACAGCCAGCCTTGATGACCTCTCAGGACCAAATCTGTGAGGAGGGGGACAAAACCCAAAACCCAGATGGGTTACCCGGCCATGAGAACATGGGGGCCCACTCTCTGTTTCCCCAGTGCCGCCCGGCAAGGTGAGCTGTCACTCAGAGAAGCCTCTCCCTTGGCAGGAGGACGTATCTGGGTATATTGGCCAGAGAAAATGTCCACTGAGCAAATCAGTGGCCCAAAGTAGCATGAGTCTGAGGACCCTGTGGATGGAGGCATGGGCAGCCACTGCCAACAACAGGAGGGTGGCCTAAACCCAAAGTGATGCCAGCACACTAAGCTGCACCAGTGCAGGGGACCCAGTGACCTGCAGGATGCTGGGGAGGACAGCAAGTTTCCAGACAGCGTGGCACCACGGGTCCCTCCCCTGCAGCCACAGGAAATGAAAGCTCCCTGTACACAGGTCTCTTCCTAGGAAGCAGGAGGGGCAGGAAGCTGTCTGGGGGAAAAGAGATTATCCTGACTGGGAGTCAAACTTTGATTTGAAGAGAGTGCTTTCTAATGGAAGAAACTGGCTTACCTGAAGTGGCAAGCTTAAATCCTCCCCATTGTGGCCACTGCAGGGCTTTGAGAGCAAGATAAAATCTGCTGCAGGAATAAAGAAAGTGACATTGTTGTCCACCGGAGTAAATTCAACTATGAGTTACAGTCAAAACGCAGTTTAATTGCAAACGGAAGTGAAAGAAAACCCTCTTCTCTCTGCTGAGGATAGGCATACTAGGAATGAACAGAACCTCTCATAGCCTCAGAGAAGCAAGCCAGGCCTGGGGATGTGCCGGTGGGAGCATCTCTAAGCTTCGATCCCTGGATGGGCTGGCAAGAGAGCACCTATCAGAGGCCTGGTTGAAGAGGGCAGCCTGTGTGGAGGACTAGCTGCCACCTGGGAGTGCTGCGGCCTTGAGCAGACCTGACAGCCACATCATGAGGCCTCTGCAGGCATCGTGAGCAAGGCTGGAAGTGGAGCAACTTGAGAACCTTCACTCGCATTCACTTTGCCTGTAAGATTTTCTGAAAATTCATTTTCATAAGCTTTAATGAGAGTACACAGAGTGTGTGTCTGTGGGGGGAGCCGAGAAGAAGGGTGGAGTGCTCTTCTTTATTTCAGTACACAGCCATTGACCATAGAAAGGCATTAAATGAATTATCCAAAAGACTCTTCTCCTACCAACTAAGCTGACTTTAACCTAACAACAGACCTACCTTGATTCCAAGTATATGTAACTACTAAAGACGCAGCACCACAAAAAAGTCTCTGTTTCCTAAGAGACTTTAGCATAACTAACTGAAATAAAATAAGAGAGAAATAAGCAATCAGACAAAATCAGACCTACTGAGACCACTGGCCAATCTCTGAACTTCTTTCCCACACGAGTCTTTTCTATTCCAATATCTAGATTCCTGCAAGACAATGCAATTGTCTTACCTTACCACCTTTAGATTCCCAGTAATATCTTATGATTCTAGCTTCAAAACTTTCCTCCGTGCTCCATAGATCAATTGGTTCAACGTCTGAGTATTTTGTTATATATTTCAAGGAATTTTGTCCTTCCTTTACTTCCATTTTCCATTCTCCTTTTTGGGTAAAACTGAACATGTTTTGTATTGTTTTGTTTAGATTCACTGTCACAAAATTTTCCACTTAACAAGAAGGTGACATTCAAGAGCTTTGGTGAGAGCTTCCCTTTATGTGGTTTAGGCAGGACAATTCTATCACCATTCTCAATGAGATGAAGAAACAGCATAAATAGTGCCCAACAGCTTTTGTTTATGCTCTGAAATAAACAGTAAGTTCAGGAAAGAATACTTTTGGAT
The DNA here is from genome assembly GCF_030222135.1 of Aotus nancymaae. Classification (NCBI taxonomy): domain Eukaryota; kingdom Metazoa; phylum Chordata; class Mammalia; order Primates; family Aotidae; genus Aotus; species Aotus nancymaae. Next base: position 8,486,308 of record NW_026988450.1, on the reverse strand, counting down.
TCAAACTACCCCATTATTTGCTTTCAGCATTGTTTTCATTTTATTTTATTTTGAGACAGAGTCTCAGTCTGTCTCCCAGGCTCAAGTGCAGTGGCATGATCTCGGATCACTGCAACCTTTACCTCCCGGGTTCAAGTGATTCTCCTGCCTCAGCCTCCCCAGTAGCTGAGACTATAGGCACCTGCCACCATGCCTGGCAAATTTTTGTATTTTTGGTAGACATGGGGTTTTACCAGGCTGGTCTCAAACTCCTCACCTCAGGTGATCCACCCCGCCAAAGTGCAAAGTAGAGGTGTGAGCACCCGGCCAGCACTGTTTTTAATGTGAGATTATTATTTTTTATAATATGCCTCCTGATGTCAATGGTGCCTACGGGTAATAAGTGAATTGAATCTCCAGGTATATGTAACAACTGAAGAGGCAGCACCGCAAAAATAAAAGTAACCTCAACACTGTGTTCTCAGCGTTAAGTCTGGAAAACCTCAAAGCGATTTCATGAGGAAGAATCGTCGGATTTACAGACAGTCCCCAGCTTAGGATCCATTTAGATGGTTTGACTTTATGATGGGGCAAAAGTGATACACATTTAGTAGAAACTATGCTTTGACTTTTGATCTTTCCCCAGGCTAGTAATACATGGTAATGTACTCTCTTGCAATGCCGGGCAGTGGCAATGCCGCGGCAACCAGTCAGCCCTGCAATCACGAGAGTGAAGCAAGTCTCTAGTGTGTGGTGTTGCCAGATGACCTTGCCCAGCCATAGGCTGATGGAAGTGATCTGAACACGTGTAAGGCAGGTTAGCTGCATTAATTGCATTTTTGTCTTACAATATTTTCAACTTTCAACTAACTATGGTTTTATCTGGACATAACAGCATTGTAAATTCAGGAACATTTGTGCTTTAGAAGGATTGTAGACATAGCAATCATCATGAACACCATTTCACCAATCATTTTAATATACTTTATAGAATACTAAACCAGATGAATTGAAAAGGGGGAGGCAAATCGTGTGGGTTAGTCACATTTGGGATTATTATATTTTTATCATTGGCGCTTTTAAAAACAAAACCCACATAAACCGAAGCTTTGGAATACATTTCTGCTAACTGGTGTCAGCAACACTTTAATCATTTATTGCTCACCAAGTATAACAACCAGATGTTCAGATTTTAAGGACATTCCACCCACTTCCAGAACTCTCAGTACAATCCTAATTGCCCGCTTTCAGCTACTTGTTTCTTTGCTTGTGGCTGAAAACATTGTAAAACTGGCACCAAAGAGCCGTGTGAATAAAACACGTTAGTAGAAGCATGTACTTATTAAGTGGCTGTTTTAAAGATGCAATGCGGGAATTCCATAGCCAATATTGGAGGTGAAATTGCCCTCTTTGAGATCAAAAAATGCCTTCTTAAAAGTAAGTTGTGATTTAATGGGAAGAAAACTATTTCATAGTTAGAACACCAATATTCAAGCCCCAGTTCAGTAACTTATTCTATACAAAATCTCGAATAACCCACTTATTCCTCAGCAAAGCAAGGATGATAATATTTCCCCCATGTCACCTGTGGACTCAGGAGGAGAAGTGATTCAATGCATGTAGCCATGATCAGTAAACTGTAAACATTCACAGCAAAGTGTAATTGTATGGAAGCGCTATGGAAGGGTTGTGTGTTTTGAATACTATATAGAAAAATGTACCTAAAAGATGTTTAAGATATAAAAGATAAAGAAGATGAAATTGTTCTACTATAAAGACACATGCACACAAATGTTCATTGCAGCATTGTTTACAATAGCAAAGACTTGGAACCAACCCAAATGCCCATCGATGATAGACTGGACAGGGAAAATGTAGCACATATACACCATGGAATACTATGCAGCCATAAAAAACGATGAGTGTCCTTTGTAGGGACATGGATGAACCTGGAAACCATCATTCTCAGCAAACTGACACAAGAACAGAAAATCAAACACCACATGTTCTCACTCATAGGCGGGTGTTGAACAATGAGAACACATGGACACAGGGAGGGGAGCATGACACACTGGGGTCTGTGGGGGGGAACTAGGGAGGGACAGTGGGGGGTGGGGAGTTGGGGAGGGATAACATGGGGAGAAATGCCAGATATGGGTGATGGGGAGGAAGGCAGTAAACCACATAGCCACATATGTACCTATGCAACAATCTTGCATGTTCTTCACATGTACCCCAAAACCTAAAATGCAATAAAATATATATTTAAAAAAAGGAAGAAGAATATGAAAGCATGGTCTCAGCAAACAATGCACCAACTAGCATCTACCAGGTCCAGTGACATAATTTACAAGTCTAGTGAAAAATGAAAAATGAGGCCCGTTTCCAGAAAGTAGGAAAGAAGGGGACAGAAATCTTTCTTTCACGGTCTCTCTTCATCTCTTTTGTATTTCCTACTCATAATATCTTATGTTTGGGATGTAATGTGCTGCTTGAGCAAGGGGTACTCACAGGGTGTGTATAGATCCCCACAGGTGTTGGGCCCATCCCATGACTCAGACCACAAGGCCTGATCCCACCTTCCCTGTGTGGAGTCTCCAACCTGCTGGAGTGGCCACAGTGATTGCTACATGGAATCCCAGGAGAAGATGGCTGAGAGCCCATCCAAGGAAGGCAAAGAGGTTCCATGTCCTCAGGGTGTGCTCCATTATCCCATCCGTCTTCACTCACAAAGCACAGATCCAATGATAAAATTATGCAGGATTTCAAGATGATCACTGCAGGGCATTAAACCCCAAGCACAGGGCCCCCTTCTGGGCATGGTGCCTAAGTGATTGTACTGGTGGCAAGCCCATGAATCATAAATTCCTCTATTACATTTTGGGCTCTCAATTTTTTTAAGTGGTAGCACAGGATAGTAAGTAAAAGAACAGACTCCAACGCTACGTTGCTATTTCCAAACTGCCTCTGCCTCTCATCAGCTCTATAATTTCGAGCAAGTTATTTTTTCTCTTTGAGCACCAGTTTCTCCATTTGTAAAACAATGTTAATAATAATTTGATTTTGTAGCGTCATGATGCAGATTAAGTGAATTAATATACAAATGAAATAAATTAATATATAATCATTGCTTTCATGGGTTCACAGGTTCAGTGAATTAATATGTATGCTAGGACCTAACATATTAAGTACTGTAAAGTGTTATTATTTTTCATATGAATCCACATTGAAGATCCAAGATGATGCCAAAAATGAGCATGTTTGGAATCCTTACAGGAAAAGGTAAAATTAAAAGAAAAAAAATACATAGAATGCAAACACTAGCCAAAGGAAGATTTTGTAACTATATTAATATCAGACAAAGTAGACTATAAACCATGAAATATTCAAAGAGAGATAATGTTAAACACTTTATTAAAATAAAATGAAAAGCATTATTATTATCTCAATAGGAAGATATAATAATCCTAAATTTGTGTGCAACTAACAACATTGCCTTAAAATTTATGAGTCTAACTACTTTCCTTAGTTAGTAAAAACTATCTAAAATGAAAGGATTGGAAAGGAAGAAAAATTGTCATTATTTACAGATGATATAATTTTGTATGTGTAAAGTCCAAAAGAGTCTTTAGATAAATTCCGGAATTAATGAATAAGTTAGCAAGTTTGCTGGACACTGATCAATATGTAAAATTGATGTATTTCCATCTATTTGCAGCAAATAATTAGAAAATAAAATAAAATACCTTAAAATATCCTATTTATAATAGTACTAAAAAGAAATATCTAGGAATAAATCTAATAAAAGATGTACCAAATTTCTACAAAGAAAACTATAATAAAGTTTTTGAAAAAGTGGTGATACTATGTCCATAGTTTGGAAGTGTCAGTATTTTAATTCTCCCCAATTTGATACATAGATTTAAAGCAATTGCAATCAAATCCCAGCAGATTTTTTTTGAAAACCGAGATGTTAGCTGTGAAATATATGTGGACAAGATAAGGAACAACTATAGACAAGATAAACTCCGATAAGAGGAAGAAAGTAGGAGAATGTACTCTATCACATTTCGAAATATGTTATAAAGCTACAGTAACTATGACTGGCCATATTGATGCAAGGAGAGAGAAAGAGATCAGTTGAATGGAGTAGAAAATCAGAAACAGATTCACTCACACACAGACACTTGACCTTGAACTACAAAGAATAATGAAGAAAGAATGGCATTTTTATTCAATGATGAGTCAGTTAGATAGCCATATGAAAAAAATGAAAATTTACCTCTCCTTTAAACCATAATAAAAATATCAATCTCAGGTGGATTATTGATATGAATGTGTAACAGCAACAAAGTTTCTATAATAGAATTTAGGAGAACATCTTCATGACTTACAGCAAATATTATATTCTTTACATATAAAGAAATACATATTTCTTTATACATATTGGGATGCATTAAAATTAAAAACATTGACTATCAAAAATGTCTTTCTCAGACTGAGGAGAAAAGCTTAAAAAGTTAGAGGAGTTATTTGTAATACATACAACCAATAAAGAGCTAATATCCAAAATATATTTATAACGATAACTAAATAAGAAAAGGCTAATAGAAAAAAATAAGCCAGAGACTTGAGCAAGCATTTCACAAAAAAGAATATAAAAATGGCCAATAAACATATGAAAAGATGCTCAACCTCATTAGTCATCAGAGAAATGCTAATGAAAACCTCTATTCAATACCTTCATAAACTCATCAGAGCAGCTGAAGTCAAAAACTGACAAGACCAAGGAATAGCAAAGACATGGAGCAAAAGAAACTCTAATTCTCTGCCATAGGAGTGTAAATTGGTACGTATTTGAAAATGTGTGGTGCTACTTTAAGATTTGAACATGAATATAACCTATTGTCTAACAATTCTTGTCTCTTAGATACATACCAAATAAAAATCTGTCCATACTTACACCACCAAGAAACATGTATAGAAGTGTTCATGCCATTGTAACTCATAAAAGCTAATTACCAAAATATCTATCATCAGTTTAGTGTATATATAAATGTTTGTATATTCATATAACAGAAAGAAACACAACAGTGATAAAACTGAACAACTTCCTGGTACATAAAACAACATGGATGAATCTCATAAATATAATATTAACAAAAACTAGACCCAAATCAGTACATACTCATATGATTTTAATCACATAAAGTTTGCAAACAGGCAAAATAATAATGTTAGAAATCCAGGAGACTGTTTAGGAAGAGAAGAAACTGTAATAGGTATTAAGGAAATAAAAATGTATGATACGGTCTCTTTCCTTAATCTCACAGTATAATGAGCTCATGTACATAAAAATGCTCATGCACATAAAAATCTGAAAAGGAATAAGCCATTATGATTTAATTAATTTGCATATAGTTAAGCTGATACCTAATGTTTATTCTGATATTTAGTCAAACAGAGAACAAGTATTTCATTAGCTGAAATTCATTAAGCAAGTTGAGAGTTGAATTTCTATCAAGAGTCTATGGCAGGCAGAATAGAATGAATTTTCATTTTATCTCATTTCTCCTCGTTTCATCTGAATGCAGCCTAAATGACTTTTTCAAGTCAGCAGGAGGGAATTATAGGATAACTCTGATAATGGGACCTCAATATGTTTATTTAATCATTATTCTCTATCTTTCTCTGGAAAAGAATTCAAGCAGAGTGCAGCCATAATTTTAATCTCAGAGACAAGTAAAACTGTGACTTATTTTTAAAAAGCAAACTGTACTAACAACGACAAAAGCAGTAACAGAAGCAACAAAAATCATGCCCTCCTAATCAGTTTTCTGATTATGACTCATTAGTAAAATATTCATAGAAAATCATAATCACACTAATAGGAAATTGTGTTTACCTTTCACAAGAGAGAAAAACAACTTGCCAAATTGAACACTTGAAAAGCTATGACTTTGCAAATACTTCATTTGTGGCACAAAAGAACCATAAAATTACCAATAAATCCAAAATCTTTTCTTTATGTCTTAGTCTTCTTTAAATTTGCCTGATTACAAGGTAACACTTCGTTTTAATTTTTAACACGGTATGTGCTGCCATCTGGGTTTCTTACATTCATATTAAGGTAATCAAGATTATAATTATACTGAAAGGGTTTCCAAGGACCATGCAACCTTAGCTGGAAACATAATATTACTTAAATGGAAGTTATAATGGTGTAAAGTTCAAAAAAGTATGAAATACAAAGATACCAAATGATTGAAAACTAAAGAATGTTTTTTTCTCCTTAAGAGTGGTTACTATGTCATGAAATATAAGCTGTATTCCAGTCAGACTGATTTCCCTTTTTGTTTCTAGGCAAATAATATTCCACCTTTAAGGACAGAAAAACAAGAACTACTTCTACTTTTTCACCATTTCCACCCCTCAAAGCCTAATTAGCCAATACACTAAGATTTTTGGTCAATTGCATTTGAAAGATGGTGAGTCCTGGAATAGTCCAGGAAAAAAATCTGTTTGGAGGTGACAAAGCTATTATAAATAATAATGCTATGTACATTCTTCTGCACAAGTTTTGGTGGGGTATTTACAAGGGAGTATTAATAGAATTCTGGATTTAAGGGTATGCCTGCTATTTGAGCTTTAGCAAATAGTGCCAAGATGTCCTCCAGATTAGTTATGTCAACGGACTCTTCAGGTCTATTTCAATTATTTTTATTTTGATGTTGTGGACTGAATGGTCGTGTCTCTCAAAAATTTGTATGTTGAAATCCCCAAGGCAATGGTACTGGGAGGTGGAACCTTTAGGAGGTGATAAATGAGGGTGGAGCCCTCATTTATATAGGATTAATGTCCTTATAAAAGAGACACCAGAGGCTGGGTGTGGTGGCTTCTGCCTGTAATCTCAGCCCTTAGGGAGGCCGAGGTGGGCGGATCATGAAGTCAAGAGATGGAGACCATCCTGGCCAACATGGTGAAACCCTATCTCTACTAAAAAAAAAAAAAAAAAAAAAGAAAGAAAAAAGAAAAAAGCAGCCATATAAAATGATGAGTTCGTGTCCTTTGTAGGGACATGGATGAACCTGGAAATATCATTCTCAGCAAACTGACACAAGAACAGAAAATCAAACACCACATGTTCTCACTCATAGGCGGGTGTTGAACAATAAGAACACATGGACACAGGGAGGGGAGCATCACACACTGGGGTCTGTGGGAGGGAAATAGGGGAGGGACAGCGGGGATGGGGGGTTGGGGAGAGATAGCATGGGGAGAAATGCCAAATATAGGTGATGGGGAGGAAGGCAGCAAACCCCACTGCCATATGTGTACCTATGCAACAATCTTGCATGTTCTTCACATGTACCCCAAAACCTAAAATGCAATAAAAAAATAAAAATAAATTAGCTGGGTGTGGTGGCATGCACCTGCAGTCACAACTACTCAGGAGGCTGAGGCAGAAGAATTGCTGGAACTCAGGAGGCCGAGATTGCAGTGAGCTGGGATTGCACCACTGCACTCCAGCCTGGCAACAGAGCGAGAGTCTGTCTCCAAAAAAGAAAAAAAACAAAAAAACAAAAAAACCAAACAGATCTCCAGCTTTCTTTCTACCATGTGAGGATATGAAGAAAAGTTGTCTGTCTACATCCTGGGAGAGGGCCCCCATCAGAATGCAACCAGGCTGGCATCCTTATCGCAATCTTCCAGCCTCCATAACTATGAGAAATAAATGTTCATTGTTTAAGCCAACTAGTCTATGGTAATTTGTGATAGCAGCCCTAAGGTCGATATTATTGTAAATGGTATACATTTTTATTTTATAAGTATGACTAGTATAAACTGCAATTACTTTTGCACCAACCTAATATATAGAAATACTACTGATTTTTCTGTATGGACCTTGTGGTTCATGCTAAATCTACGTATTAACTTAATCAGTTACCTACAGATTTTAATGTTTTTCCCTATATATATAATCATACCTTCTGAGAAAAATAATAGTTTTATTTCTTCACTTCTAATCTTAATAACTGTTAACTTTTTTTGCCTTATTGCATTGGCTTAAACCTTAGTCCTGATCTTGAAGAAAATGTATTTAACCTAATATCATTAAATATAATATTTTCTATATGTAATTTTGTGTAAGTCCTAAGTTCCTAGTCCTAAGTTGCTGAAAGTGTTTATCGTGAATAGATGTTACGTTTTATCAAATGCTTTATATAAATAAATTGAAATGATTATTTGTTTTTTTCTCATTTGCCCCAACAAGACAGTGTATTATATTAATTGATTTTCTAACGGTAAACCAAACTTTCATAATTGGAATTTCAACTTGCTTCTGATGAATTATACTCATTATATATAGTTACATTTACTAGTATTTTGTTTAAGATTATTGTATCTATGTTTATGAGAAAGATTGATCCACAGTTTGAATTTCTTATCATATCCTTGTCAAGTTTTGGTGTCAAGATAAGACTTGCTTCACAGCTAGGATTAATTCTCTTTGTTTCTATTCTTTCAAAAAATGTGTATAAAATTATTTTATTCTTAAATATTTGAAATATTTTACTAATGAATCAGTTTAGGACTGGAATGTTATATTAGATTTTTGTTGTTTTGTTGTTTTCATTTTTCTTTTGAGGGGAAGACTTTAACCTGAAATTATTTAGTATATATAGTGTTATTTAGATTTTCAATATATCCTTCTTGTTCTTTGGCAAGTTTTGTTTTACCCAATTTATTTATATTTTTCTAAATGTTCAACTTTATTGGCACAAAGTTTTTCATAATTTCTTGTTTTATATTTTTAATTTCTGTAGGTTCTGTAGTAATGTCTGTTATTTTCATTCTAACATTGATTATTTGTGCCTCTGCCTTTTCTTTTAATCAGTCATACGAGAAATTTCAGTTTTGTTCGTATTTTTAAAAAACAACTTTGGCTTTGTTGAATTTTTCTATTACACAGAATTCTCTGTTTCATTGTTTTCTGCCTTTTATGAATTATTTCTTTTCTTCTATCTGTTTCAAAAATAATGTGTTGTTTTTCTAGCTTCCTGAGATGGATGCTTATATCAGTCTTTCAGTCTTCATTCCTAATATATGAATTAAAGACTATAATTGCTTCTTTAACTACAGTTGTGTCTGAATCCCACAAGATTTTATATGTCATGTTAGTATTATTCATTCCAAAACATGCTCTTATTTTTGTTCTAATTTCTTTTTGAACACATGGGTTACTTACAAAAAATTTTCCTTAATATTAATAAGTATTAATTAATTAGTATGTAGGGATTTCCTAGGAATCATTTTATTATCCCAATTCACATCTAATGTGGCCAAGAACTCAAATCCAAATTCTGTGTAATTTGTTGAAATTTGTTTTATGGCCCTTTATTAATAAGTGGTTCACCTATGCTTCAAAATATAGAGTTCTCAGAAATCTGAGGCAGAATGTTCTGCATATATATTTAGATCAGGTTTTTTCAATATACTTTTATCTACACATATATATATATCACATATTTGCATGTGATACATGTGTATGTATGATATATATGTGTGTGTATATAAAAGTCATCACATAATGTGTGTATATGAAAGTATGTATGTTTATGTGTATATATGTATACATAACAATATACAAAATACATACATATATATATTTTAGACTATGCTATAAGAAACCAATTATGAAATGTTATTTTTTAAATATATTGACCCTTTTATTATTATAGAATGTATTAAAGTATTGGTCTTTTAATTGGAGTATTAATTTATTCAAAATTGTATTTAATGTTATTATTAATATATTTGGTATTAAATCTACCCTTTTACTATATTATTTCCATTGTCCCATTAATTCTTTGTATCTTTTCCTCTTTTTCTTGTCTTGCATTAATCAAGTATTTTCCCCATTTTTCTCTTTGTTACACAACACATACACAGTGTACACAAACACACACACAAATACAAATGAAATTTTTATAATTACTACTCACATCACTTTGCAGACAATGTAAGGAGAGCCATTATTCTTCAATTCCATTTTTCTCTTACCATTTTTTTGCTATTGTTGGCATGTATTTTAATTCTAAATATTTTTAAGCTTCACAATACATTACTATTGTTTAATATAATATAATATATTTAATATAATATTTAATATCTTTAATATAATATAATATATTGTTAATATAATAATTTTTAAGCTTCACAATACATTACTATTGTTTAATATAATCAATATTTGCTTAGGCTTATAACATTTTATCTTTTTTTTGTTAACTTTCATTTGACTAAATAATGTGCTTTAATATTTCTTCTAAAGGTTTTATGACAATGATTTTTCTCCTTTTTTTAATTATCAAAAATATCTTCATTTTTACCCCTATTTTTAAGGCTTAATGACAATAATTTTTCTTCTTTTTTTAATTATCAAAAATATCTTCACTTTACCCCTATTTTTAAGAATCTTTTGACAAAGCAAAGAATTCATGATTGACAGTTGTATTATTTTAGCTTTTTAGTGATATAACTCCATTGTCATTTGTCTTCCTTTAATTCTGTGGAAAGTCAGCTTATTATCTTATTGTTCTTCCTTGGAAGATTTTATCATTTTCCTCCACATGCAGAGGAAAAGATTAATTTTTTCTCTTTGATATTTAGCAGTTTACCATGATATGCCTACATGTGGATTTCTTTAATTTATCTGATTTCTGTTTTATAGACCTTACTAACTCAGTGATTTGAATCCTTCACATTTTGGAAATCTTATTTGGTACTTCTCATTTTGCTCTGTCCTTCTCTCCTATTCAGTTACACCCACTTTAGATTGTCCTACGTGTCTATTACATTCTTTATTTTTCATTTCCTTTTTATGTTTCCTTTGTTTATTTCCTCTTGACCTAGCTTCTGCTTCACTACGTATCCTTTCTGCTGAGTCAAATTTGCTCTTAAATTCATCTCTTATTAATTTCAGTTAATGTGCTTTTCCAATCTAGAACAACTAGCATTTGACTTTTTTTTATAGATTCCAATTCTCTGGCTAGTCTTCATTGTACAGTTTATCTTTTGAACATATTTGTCACTGCTATTGCCAGATCTAAATCCTAAACTTTAATATCTAGATCACAGGTAGGTCTATTCCTAATAGATTTTTCTACTCTTGGTTTTGGTCTTTTCGACATTTCCTGACACATGTAATTTTTGTTTGAGTGTTGGACATTATCTATGCAACATTTCAGCGACTCTATGACATGATCTTTCTACAGAAAGGATTGAATTGTCTTCTGTTAGGCAGTCAGGAGTTATAGGGTATGGATTGATTCATTGACTGAGATGATTCAAGACTGATTCTGTCCATTGTCAAGTTTTGTCCATTTCGGTTTTCTCAGAGTTTATTCTTTCAAGGGTATCTAATGAAAGTCTGGCGTGGTTATCAGGAATTCTCTTTTTGGCAAGCTATAAACTCAGACTTTTGTGTCCTTGTTCCTACGAGGGGACTTGAAGCTCTGCTTGGTCTTTGCCTCTTCATGGCTATTCTCTACCTCATTTCTGTCCTCCCATCCCATGCAGTGTAGGAACTGGTGAACGCTTCAGGGGAAAAAGCAGTTGTAAAACGTTGGACTTAATTCTCCAGGATCCAATTTTGTACAGAATTTTGGTCCCTCAAGTTCTGCCTGTCTTTATACCTTTGAACTCCCATTATTTTCTTCCAAGGTCACTGAGCCTATCAAATGCTGAGCCACTTTCTGCTGCTCAGCCACCATGATCTGTTTGCTTAGGAATCAATAAATCTATTAAATAGAAAAGTAGAGTAAATATCACTCAGTGTACTTTCTGGACTTTGTCCCACAAGGCCTGGCATCCTTGGTTGTCCTCTGGTGCCTTCAAACAACAGGGCTTTTGCTCGTTTTATTTATATTTTATTCAGCATTTTTCATTTCTCTTGGTGACAGTGTTGACAAATTGTTTAATAGGTTGATAACCTAACAAGGTACTCCGCCAGAGTTAACAATAGAAGTCCTAATCATTCTCTTAGAACATGTATTACAAAAAGTGACCTTCAGAAGTTAATGATATAGAACTGATAGCTGGCAGCCTAATAGTGTTTTCTTTGTCAGGGAAAGACTTCCCAACTAAAGCAACTCACAGTAGAAATCAAGCGGAGAGAGGAAGAAAAACTCTATATAGTGTCTGTGTGTATATTACCCAAGAGAGGAATGGATCTTATAAATCTTTAAATTTTAATTAAATTCCTGGTGTCTTGTTGCATTAGAAGAATAGTGGGGTCACTGAGGCTGGGATATTTCACCTACATCAAAAAGACTGCCTTGAAATGCTTTCTGTATAGTGTCATTTGATATTCATGTTTTTCTTTCCCTCAAAGGTACGTTGAGCTCAAATGCAGTTCTCTGTATTTAAACTGCATAGACTTAGGAAATGAAGGTTTTCAAATAACTTGAAATGTTTACTAAAACTGCAGTTTTATTTTGTTTAGATTGGGTGAACTAATTCAGTTGGATTTCATTTATTCTTTTTTTTTTTTATACTGTGTAGAAGTGGAGATTCAGGTTACTCGATTATTTTAGAGAAACTAATAAACCGAATGTGACATTTTCTTCCTTGTGTATTGATCTTCTCATTTGAAATCTTTCTCATTTGAAAGATTTTAGGACATGACACATTAGCTGCCTCCTGAGGACTCTGTACTCAAAGTCTTTCCCTTGATCCATTCTCTCAAATGCCCCTCATTGATCCAGGGGCAATTTTCTCATTCAGTTACTGTGGATAACAGTCACCCACAGATTCTCTTTTTGGATATTCTGTCAATTTTTTTGACTTTTTGTGGCAATCTAAAAGACAGAGTGAACAATGTAAACCGAAAATTTTCAGAGAAATGGAAGAGACATTGGAGCATATAAGCCTTTCTCATAAAACCCAAAGCCAAAATCCTCTGAGACTTGAATCAAAGAAAAGCTCCCCAAAGTGAATAAACAGGTTTGAAGTGATTGCAGTGCTGTTCATTCATTAAATATTTGGAACAGAATAATAATACTGAAGATGCTTTTGCAGCTGATATACGAAATGGTGTTCTAAGTAGACATAGATAAACTTTATTTAAGAGCCTGCTGATTACAAATTTAAACTCTTATAACACTGTAAGTTTGATGTGCAGCTATATTACAGAAAAAGTTTTAAAATGAGAGATTTCAGGCAGCAGAGTCAAAATTTGAAATCTACAAAATTTTAGGCAATATGATGTGACATAAATATCTGGATTGTTCTTGTACATAATTATTGAACCATGAAATAAAAAAAAAGTGGAAAGTGTTTTCTCTTTTAAAAGAGAAGATGGAGAAAAATCAACCCTAGTCTCAGTGAATTGTGGTGCACGTGCAGTCTACATAAATGTCACCTGGGAGCTTGACAGATAGATGCTCAAATGCCCAGCCCTTTCCCTGCCCCATCTACTGAGGAACCCAAGCACATGAAGTTACGCAAATGCTGCAGGTGATTTCTATTTATGCTGTCATTTAAGGAACACTGATTTAAAGTGACTCTCAAAGTTTTATGCAAATTACTTCAGTAAGTTTATTTTTTCTCAGCAAACTAATTCAGTAAATAACTTTTAAAAGCCTGCATGATACTCATTACCTTATTGAACTATGCTCTTGTATTTTCACTTACTGGCTTGGTTTTTAAATAGCCATAGAGTAGGTATGGGACACTGGAGGATGGAGAGCACATGACAGGAAATAAAGGCAACTAAAGTTTCCACCGAGGTTGGGAGGAAGTGGCTCGTAACTACTTCCTGTTTATCATTTTGTCCAGATTGAGTTCTGTTGCCTTAGAGGGCTGAAGAGTGCCAAGGGACAGCCTGAGGTTGTAGTGGGTTTTATGCACACTATATATTTTTTGTTTTTCTTTAACTATATGAATCTAATTTGGGGAGTATTTCTGAGAAAAACTCTGAAGGCAGTTAAGCACTTTTAGATATCATTCTAAGTAGCCTATAAGTGAATGTTAAAGAGCAAAAAGATTCCTTCAAGCACAATTCCTAGGCACTGTGCTTGTGTTATGGATTTAAATAAATAAATAAATAAATTTTTTAAATTTAGTGGGAGAAACCAAAAATCAGGCAAGCAATTCCAAAAGTATTGTGGTATCACCATAAGAATATAAAGACTGACGCTGGGAAACGGACCTAACCCAGTGTGGAGGATCAGACAGGGCAGGGTTCCTTGCAGAAGTATAACCTAAGCTGAGACATCCAGGTGGAATAAAAATCAATTCATGAAAAACTTCAGGAAGACCAAGGAAAACTATTATTAATGGCAATATCCATTCATTCATTTGATTATTTTATTCATTTCATGCATTTATACATTTAGTGACCTACGTATGTGCCATGTGAAAACTACTGAGCTAGACCCTAAAGATACAGTTATGAAAATGCCAGACCTGGCAGCTGTCCTCATGCAGCAGGAGAGACAGGAGACATCCTTTGTTTCTGTTTTCCCCTAGAACTGTCTGCGGTAAAGGAAAAGTTCTCTGCACTGCCTAATACTGTAGCCCTAACTACTGGTGCTATTGAGCATTTCACCTGTGTCTAATGTAACTGAAGATATAATTTTTTTTTTTTTTTTTTTGAGACAGAGTCTTGCTCTGTCACGAGGGTGGAGTGCAGTGGCGCAATTTCAGCTCACTGTAACCTCTGCCTCCCAGGTTCATGGGATTCTCCTGCCTCAGCCTCCTGAGTAGGTGGGACTACAGGCACCTGCCACCATGCCCAGCTAATTTTTGTATTTTTAGTAGAGATGGGGTTTCACCATGTTGGCCAGAATGGTCTCGATCTCTTTACCTCGTGATCTGCCTGCCTCAGCCTCCCAAAGTGCTGAGATTTCAGGTGTGAACTACCACACCCGGCCTGAAGACATAAATTTTTAATTTCGTTTTAATATAGACATAGCTAGTGGCTACTTCTTTATCTAGTGCAAGAGTGAAAAAATTCTGATCTGGATTCCCAGAGGAACTCAAAGATAGGAACAAATGGCATCTTAAAAATGAGCTCAGGGGCTGGGCGCGGTGGCTCACGCCTGTAATCCCAGCACTTTGGGAGGCCGAGGCGGGTGGATCATGAGGTCAAGAGATCAAGACCATCCTGGTCAACATGGTGAAACCCCGTCTCTACTAAAAATACAAAAAATTAGCTGGGCATGGTGGCGCGTGCCTGTAGTCCCAGCTACTCGGGAGGCTAAGGCAGGAGAATTGCTTGAACCCGGGAGGCAGAGGTTGCGGTGAGCCGAGATCGCGCCATTGCACACTCCAGCCTGGGTAACAAGAGTGAAACTCCATCTCAAAAAAAAAAAAAAAAAAAAAAAAAAAACAATGAGCTCAGATGAAAAAGGGGCTGCCATGAAAGGATGGGACTTGGGGGATGGAATACTGCCTGGCCAAGGGTGGAGTGCATACTCCTTGTAGTCAGGGTGTGACTTTGGCAATAATGCATCCGTGTCCCTAGTGGAAGGTAGTGCTGTGCTGAAACACAGACGAACTCATAAGTCAAAAATTTTGCCAGAGGTGAGCAGATATTTTCATTCCTAGCAGGATTAAATTCATATTTGTATTTGCTGAGTGGCTCAGGTGTTTCAGAAAAAGTTGTCATTCAGATTGATGGTGTTTAAAAAATAATCTATCAACATATAAGGAAAAATATTTAAGGTGGAGGGTTGACTGACTCAAATTTAATAGTATAGCACATGAGACCACCGTGTTCCCTAGTTTTTTAAAAAAATAAATTATTGCTTTTCCCCTGTAAGCCTAGAAATATGGGAAGAGGGAAAAGAGGCTTTTCAAAGAAAACTGCTCTTTAGAACATTAATGCATTTCTATCATATGCCCACTGATTATCTAAGTGATACTTCTCCAATATTTTATCTTTTGTCTTCAAATCATTCTATCAAAACTGTATTGACTTAATTTTTCTTCTATTTTTTAAAGCATTATCTATGAATTTTTACTCTACAATTTGAGGCATTGATTTTTCAAACAGTAAGATGGGTTTTCTCAAATTACTAAACCTTAAAAGTGGTATTTTGAATTTCTACTAAAGTTTGCATGTAGAAAGCTATAATGACATTCTCCCAGATCATAAATAGGGGGTGAAGAATCTCTGGGTCCTGAGATCACCCCAAAGATGAGCTTTATACTTAAGCCACAAAACATCTCTCTGGAATAAGACAAGGAGACAAGGTCGCCGGGAAGGAAGGGAGGAGATAAATGAAGGAACAGAGAAACAGGAAAGAGGAGTAAAGGAAAAAGAGGAGGAGGGATGGAGAGACAGAGAGGGAGAAAAAGAGGGAGAGTGGGAAGAGAGAAAGAGAGAGGGAGCGTATTATAAAAACATAGCGTCAAAAGCTCCAGGCTGTCTTCCAAACATCCAGAAGCCAGAAAGTGTCATTGGATGGTTCCCTGATTTGGCTGAAATAATCCCCATAATATCTTTTTAGTATTCACGATCTTTTCTGAGTGCCCTGATATCAGTAGGAGGGTACTTTGGAAGCCAGATGCAAATAAGTGTGCCAGAAATTGGAGAAACTTTCCCCCATTGGATATCAATAAATCCGTATTCTAGAATTACTATCCTATTAATATGTATTCTTGTTGTATAGACTTGGTTAGTAGTCTGACCCCAAGAGGTCAGTCAGTTCTGTTTGGATAGAAAAACCAAATCCAGTTTCTGGATAATAAAGCTAAGGCCCACGGCCTGCATGGTGAAGTATCACCCCAGTTTTACCACCTGTGAGGACAGACACATGACCATGCAGCATCAATCTCAGACCGTTCTCATTCTCTCTCCTTGACTGCAATGTCATTTGGTCATCTTTCTATTTTTTTAAATTCCAGTCATTTGAATGACAACCTGCTTATTGTAATAACTCATAAGGCAGCAGTGCATGCAGAGGGAAATTAATAGTTTCTATTGCACATTTCCAATACCACTTCACTAGTGGCAACTTGCACTTCTCATTCATACGTTTTCTTTGCTGGTATATCTGTGCACCAATGTAAAGGTTTTGATTTAATTTTTAATACAAATGAGATTCCTCTGTACATATTATTTTGTGATTTGCTTTTGTTATATGATATTATTGCTATGAGTTCCAGGTCAATGCATATATGCTTCATGCTTTTAAAGGCCTTCACAATATTCTTTAGTATTTGTTTATTATGATGTGGTAACTCTCTCCCTAACTGAATATTCAAATTTATTTTACATTTTGCTACTCCAAATGTACTTTTGAGATACTTGTGCCTGACTTCCTTTTCTCTTCCCTCTCACGTATAGTCAGAGACCCTAGACTCACTGCCTCAGCAAGAGTGTAGAGCTGTGAAACAGAAATAGCGCAGGAGAACTGTTATAGACTGAATGTTTGTGTCCCCCTAAAATTTATACATTGAAGCCCTAATCTTCAGTGCAACTGCGTGTACCTTTAAGAAGGTAATAAAGATTAAATGAGACCATAAGATTGGGGCCCTAATCCCATAAGACTAATGTCTTTATACAAAGAGGTAATCAGAGAGCTTTCTCTCTCCAAGTGCCTATGAGAAGTTGGCCATCTGTAATCCAGGAAGGCAGCCCTGATCAGAAATCAGATCAGACAGAACCTTGATCTTGGACTTCCAGTCTTCAGAACTTGGAGGAAATAATAGCTTGATGTTTAAGCTACCCAGCCTACAGTGTTTTACTGTGGCACCTTAGCAGACTAATGTGGACCCCGATTCTTTAAGCCCAGAAAGGAAAATAAGATGTTATTGTAAATAAAATCTCTTGGCCAGAAAAACAAAGTAAGGTTTCCATCAAGATGAGGCAAATATTTCCTAGGTAGTTCTGGCTAGAAGGTAAGAACCCCAGAAAGTGGCTGGGAAGACTTACTTAGACAGACTACACAACAGTCAGACTCATAATAATGTTCGACGGTGGAGAAGTTCTCTTATCCTAATCCTTTATTTTCTCCAGCTTTCAAAATGTCATATTTCTACCTCCTGTCTCTCTACGGTCATTAAAAGTTTCTGTTCTCAGCTTTGCATTAGGGAGAGCAATACTTTGACATCTCAGCTGCAGATATTTACTTTCCATCTTCTCTTGATATTGTGTATGATGTTTATTATCACACACTTGTTAAATGTTATTTTTAAAAATAAAAAATTATTTCCCCTATGGATTTTAACTTTTTCAATTAAGAAGGTCATCCTGAACTCAGACTACATAAATATTTTCCTAAATTTTATTCTAATATTTTATAGTTTTATTTGTTATATAGAGATCTCACTGGGGTTCATTTATATGGTGAAAAGTGAGATTCTAATTTTACTCTCTTCCACATGAAAAGTGAATTTTGTGAACATGAGTTGTTAAAGAATTTACTTCTTTCATTGATTTGTAATGAAACTTTTAACAAATGTATTTCCATATATGTTTGTTTCTCTTTCTGGAGTAATGTATTTATTGTTCTCTTGGCACCACAGAACAATAATGGCAAGTTAATTTAAAAATGAGACTAAAACTTTAATTCGCACTTCTTCAAAGAAGATATGCAAATAGCCATTTAGCACCCAAAGAGGTGTTCAACATCATTAGTCATTAGGAAAATGCAAAGCAAAACCACAGTAAGATATCACTTTATACAAAATATTAAAAAGATGGGAAATAACAAGTGTTGGTGACAACTTTTACAACTTTCTTGGCATTATGTTTTTCTTCTTTTAAAATTGAGGTATATTTTTCATATACTATAAGATTCACCATTCTAAAGTTTTCATATGACTCCGTGGTTTTTAGTGGATTCACAAAGTTATGCAAACTATCACCAGCTACCTAATTCCAAAATATATTCATCACTCCAAAAAGAAGCCCTATACCTACAAGCAGTGAATCCCCATTTCTCTTCCCCCCATTTTCTGGCAATCAATAATCTACTTTTTGGTTCTATGAATTTACTTACTGTGGACATTTTATATATTAACGGATGGAATCACACAACTTGTGGCCTTTTGTGTCTGGCTTCGTTCACCTACTAAAATGTTTTCAAGGTCTATTCATGTTATGCCATATATCAATTCCTCATTGCTTTTTAGAATAATGTTTAGAATAATGTTCTATGGTATAAATATACAACATTTGTTTTTCTATTCACTGCTAAGAGATACTCAGGTTGTTTCTACTTTTTGGGTAAAAAATGTTGCAGTGAACACTAGTATACTAGTTTTTGCATAAACATGTTTTTAATTCTCTTGGTTATATGCTTAGAAGTAGAATTGCTGAGTCATATAGTAAGTCTATGTTTTAACTTTTTGAGGAACTACAACATTGTTTTCCAAAGAAACTACAACATTTTACATTCCCATCAGCAATATATGAGGCTTCTAGTTTCTTCATATCCTCACCCACACTTTTTATTTTCCATCTTTTTAAAAATAATATTTTGTGTAAAGTGGTATCTTAATGTAGTTTAGATTTGCATTTTCCTAATGACTAAGGATGTTGAACACTCTTTAGGTGCTTACTGGCTATTTGCATATCTTCTTTAAAGGAAATGCCAATTAAAGTTTTTTGTTGTGTTTTCAAATTGACTTGAAATTTTGCTGCTGAATTGTAAGAATTCTTTATACGTTTTAGATATTAGGCCTTTATCAGATATATGATTTGCAAATATTTTTCCCATTATGTAGATTGTATGTTCATTTTCCTAATAGTGTCCTTTGAAACACACAAGTCTTTTAAAATTTTGATGAACACCATTTTATCTATTTTCTTTGGTTGCTCTGTTTTAAATATCACATCTAAGAAACTCTCGCCTGATCTAAGATTACTGAGATTTACACCTATGTCTTCCTCTAAGCATTCATAGTGTTAGCTTCTTACACTTGGGTCTTTGATCCATTTTGAGTTAACTTTGAGTATGGTGTGAGGAAAGAGCCCAGCTTCTTTTTGCATGCTTACATCCAGTCACTCCCTCACCATTTGTTAAAGATGATTCTTTCACCAGTAAATTGTCTTGGAACCCTTGTTGAAAATTAATTGCCCATAAATATACAGGTCTATTTCTGGACTGTCAGTTCTATTCCACTGATCTACATCTGTGTCCTGATGCCTGTACTACAGTCATGATTACTGTCATTTTTATTGTTTTGAAATTAAGAAGTGAGTATTCCAACTTTGTTTTTTTCCAAGATTGTTTGGGCCATTCTGAGTCCCTTGAATTTCCATATGAATTTTTTTTCTTTTTTTTTTTTAGATGGAGTCTCACTCTGTTGCCCAGGCTGGAGTGCAGTGGCACGATCTTGGCTCACTGCAACCTCCGCCCCCCTGGGTTCAAGTGATTCTCGCGCCTCAGTCTCCCAACTAGCTGGGATTATAGGCACCTGCCACCACACCTAGCTAATTTTTGTGTTTTTAGTATAGACGGGGTTTCACTATCTTGGCCAGGCTGGTTTTGAACTCCTGACCTCATGATCCACCTGCCTTGGCCTCACAAAGCGCTAAGATTACAGGCATGAACCACTGAGCCCAGCAACATTTCCATTTGAATTTAAAGTCAGCTTGCCATTGTTATGCAAAAAAATCCATCTGGGTTTCTGATAGAAGTGTATTAAATATGTAGATCAGTTTGAAGAGTATTGCCATCTTAACAGTATTACGTCTCCTAATCCATGGTTGTGTTTTCATTTAAGTCTTCTTCAATTTCTAGCAATGCTGTTTCGTAGTTTTCACTGTACAAGGCTTACACTTCTTTTCTTAAATTTATTCTCAAATATTTTATTCCTTTTGATGCCATTATAAATAGATATTTTTTTTTTTGAGACAGAGTCTCACTCTGTTGCCCAGGCTGAAGTGCAGTGGCTCGATCTCGGCTCACTGCAACCTCTGCCTCCTAGGTTCAAGCAATTCCCCCACATCAGCCTCCTGAGTAGCTGGGATTACAGGCGCCCACCACCACGCCCGGCTAATTTTTGTGTTTTTAGTAGAGACGGGGTTTCACTATGTTGGTCAGGCTGGTCTTGAACTCCTGACCTCATGATCCACCCGCCTCAGCCTCCTGAAGTGCTAGGATTACAGGCATGAGCCACCACGCCCAGCCTAAATAGAAATATTTTTAAATTTTATTTTTGGATTGCTTTTTGCTGGTGTATAGCAATACTATTGATTTTTTTATTCTGAAACCTTGCTGAACGTATTTATTAATTCTAACAATTTACGTTGTGTATTCCTTAGGATTTTCTGTATAGTTGATCAGGATATCTGCAAATAAAAATAGTTTTATTTATTTTTTTCCAATCTAAGAATCTTTTCTTTTCTTTTCCTTTTGTTTTCCTTTTTTTTTTTTTTTTGGCTTAATTGCCCTCCAGCTTTATTGAAGTGGCAGAAGTGGGAATCTTTGTCCTGTTTCTAATCTAGCGAGAAAGCTTTTAGCCTTTCACCATTAAATACTATGTTAACCATGTGTAATATATTGTTTTGACTATAGACATTTTAATATTCATTAGCGCGAATCCCCACCAAGAATTTTTTGAGATTTTTAAAACTATCCATCAATGTTTATTTTTCCACATAAAGTTTAAAATGAGTATATCACCTGCAAAAATGTGGGGGATTCTGGTTGGATTAAGCAGATACTCAATATGATAGGAATGTACATTTTTATAACATTAGGGCTGATCATGCAGGAACATAGTATATATTCTGGCTTGCTTTCATGGGCTTAATTACTAGTTTTGTACTCATTGTCATATAGGTATTATACCACTATTGAAGTTCCTCATAGATGTATCTATATCTTTTTAAGTTGAGAATATAAGATTTTAAAAATGTGCATCCAGTGTATAGAGTTGCTGATTTCTTACCCTCTGCTTTGTCTTGACCAAACCTTGGTCAGGTTTCTTTCTTTCCTATAGGGCCCTGAACTCCTCTTGCTCCCCAAGCCTGAGAAAGCATCCCCTTTCTGAGTTTCTCCTGGGAACCAGGTGGCCACACAGAGAGCCCTTTTCCTGTGAGACCCCACTGGTCTCTTCCCTTTGCTTGTCCAGCCTTGCCTCTAAACATTCTGCTAATCTCTGCTTGCTCCTCCTTTACCCTAGGACAGAAAAATCTTTTTCTGCTTGATTCTGAAGTGCTCGTGAATTTCTGAGACTGGCGCATTCCTCCTATTGCAATAGTCTTTCTTTCTAATTAGTTTCCTTAGTGCATATAAAACTTTGGATCCACCTATCATACTGAAATTTTTATTTGGGTCAATACATTGTTTTAATTGAGTTTCTTATGTTTTCTCAGTTTATAATCAAATTATCCTCAGATAATTCGGATTTGTCTCTTCTTTTTCAATATTTATACTACTTATTTCTCTTTTTTATATTGTATTAGTGAAAACTGCCAAAAATACTGTTGAATAACAGCACAATTAGCAGGTATCATGTCTGTTTTTCAATATGATGGAAAAATCTATTATGTTAGTCAAATTAATGTATTAGTAGAGGTTAGATTTAAGTTGTGTTGAGTTTAAATGTGTTTAAGAAAATGATTTTCCTTTTCTATTTTACTTAGACTTTTTTCATCTTAATCATGACTGAAATTTTATCAAATGTTTTAATAATTTCACATTTTCCAATAATTTGTCTTATATAAATATATAAAATAAAATCCCTACATACAATAAAATCCTTATATAATATATAAAATAAAATCCTTATATTTATAATAATATAAGGATTTTTATTGATAGAATCCTAATGGTAAAGCCTTGTAATATATCTGAAATAAAATATATGTATTTTTTAATATGCTGCTAAATTTTGTTTGCAAATATTTTATCTAGATTTTTTCCATATTTACAAGTAAAATGGACCTATATTTTTTAGTTTTGATATTGTATCTTTATCAGATTTGGCATGTAGGATATATCTTTACTTTGGAGAAGTAGATAAAATGTACTGTAAAACCATGTTTTAAAATCATTTCAAATCCTTTCATGTATACTGATATTACTCCACGAAAAAGATTCAATAAACCATGGTAGCAGTGTCCAAATTGTTAAATGTCTAGGATTGGAGAGACATTAGATCCTGAGAGTCCATTTCCTTCACCTCCTTTAAATAGCATCCTTCCTAAATCCACGGCCTGGTTCTCCTACTAGTTCCTGACTAAACCGCCCATACTTACTATTCTTCTACCTGAATGCCTTTTGTTCAGCATTATGTTAGTAGATCATACTATATTACTGCATATGTATATCATCTCCCAGAAGAGATTACTGTCATTGTAATCGTATTTTCAAGGCCCCATTGCTTCTAGTGGGTTGTCACCATATGTCCTCTAAATGTTTTGCTGAATCGAAAAAAAAGTAATTATACAAAAATAATTTGTGTTTCATATTCTATTACTATTAGACCACCTTTCCAAGAAGCATTTTATTACTACTTTAATTCTTCCAGAATCATTTTTCAAATGTATCTAATGGCATTTATTACACTGTTTCATAATTAAAGGTATGTGTGTCTGTCTCCCAGATTCAAGGGTGAAGGCCAAAGCTTGTTTATGGTTGTGTACGCCGTATGCAGTGCAGCGCCTGAGTCACAATAGAGGCACATTAAATCTGGTTGTGAAAATTAACAAATTATGTCTACAAGCCTCTGTGGTCAATTAACTCATCAACATTCATTAATAAATTCAAAAAAGCTGGTGGGTTTGAATATAATGGAAATAATTTACTTCAAGTAATCACTCAGCAATTGGCATCATGAGTCCTATATTAGAGACTCCTCCAAAGCATTGTTCAACATTAGCACTAAACCTTCTCCCCTTACTTAATAAAACAAACATTAACGAATTCAAAATAGCATTCATGTAAGTATTCCAGAAAGATTAAGTTAGTTGACTTCTCATTAAATATGTTTGATTATAAAGCAATTAAGAATATGTTTGATTTTGTTTTAGAATCTCCATGAATGGCATATTGTTCTACTTTTACAAACAGACCTGCCAGCTAACACTTGAAATTTGCTTCATTGACTACATAAAATAAGTGTAAAAGACATGTAGCAATGTAGACACACTAGCTTTTTCCAATTTGGAAATTTTATTTTATTATTTTATCATCTAATCTTCAAATGCTAAGTGACAGAGTCCACATTGCTTTGTCATAATAAATGCTAATTCCAGTGACAATTCTGAGGCCTCTGTTCTTTAAAAAGGGGCAAAATTCTTAAAAATAAAATTGTAATTCATTTTAAGGAGGAGTTAAACTCATCATTCTCTGTATAATCCCTTATGAGTTGTGAATAAAGCATTATTCTTGGTTAAAGAAAAAAAAATTAAAAGCCATAAGAGGGAAAAAGGATTCTTGTTTAAGCAAGAGGTAGCAGAAGTTGTATGGATAGAAAAAAAATAACCCTGTTTCCCTTCATAGAATGAATCACCTACAATGAGAGGCCATGAGGTCTCCTGCTCTTGAACTAACCTCACATAGGACAGATTCCTATGTTTCTCTGATGTTTTAGCAGCCATCATATCCAGCCTTGTGGGGAGGGCCTGAGGAAATGCGGGGACCCTATCAACTATTTGTCCTGTGAAACACACATGAAAGGCAAACAGCTCTGAGTATTTTATAACTGATAAGATCCTGGAAGTGCACAGAAGACACAAGATTCAAAAATCGGAAAGTGTAAAGTCGAGTCCCTATTTCCTTCCTTACCCACCTTAAATTCCATCCACCATCAGGCAATGAAGTCACTTCCTAGCATACACTCATCCCTCATGCCTTTCCCCAAGTCACGTTCCCTGAGCTAAGCCACCACACACCTTCTGTCTGCTCCCACCCTGCCCAACTAGATGTGGCTGGAGAAAACAACACAGCCTTGCACCGGATCACTTCCAACTCAGGACCACTCACCATTGGGGCTGCCTCACGGCTGCCTGGCTCTGTTTTCATGCAGTCTTTTCACTCTTTTCCTCTTGCAAGATGAGTGTCACTCTCTGCTAATGACTTCTGCTCCCTGCCCCACTGAGAAAGGGTCTTCCCAAGCATTCCAGCCTCCCGCTTTTGTGCTCACAGGCTGGACTTCTCTCCTGCTGCACAGTGTGCCTGCCCCTGCTCACTTACCTGACTCTGGCAATTCTCCTTCTTTCTGCTGTATCAGCAGTTCCTCCTCTCCAGTCCCTTTTTAAAAAATCACACTATAAATATGCTGTTATTTCTCCCAAGTTCAAAAAAGGAATCCTTTTGGTCCTATTTCACTCCCCTGCTGATATTCCACTTCTCTTCTTCCTTAAACAGCCAAAGTCTTCAGAAGAGTTACCTATATTTGATGGCCTCCCATATTCTTTTGACCCTGTTCCCACCAGGCTGTCACCCCCACTACTTTAGCTGACAACTCCAGTTGAGATCACTAACAGTGAATTGTCAGCATGCAACTTATTTGAGATCACGGATGACTCCTACAGCTCTGACCGCCACTTCTCAATGTCTTCTCGGCCTCACGTTCTCTCTCTGACACCTCAACACTGAGTGCCCTAGGGCTCCCTCCTTGAACCTCTTCTGTTTTCTTTTTGTGCTCATGCAACCTCGTTCTAATCCGGTAATTTTAAATATCATTATGCACTGAGGCTCTATAATTTCTATGGCTATCCAGGAGCTCTTCCTTGAATTCCAGGCCCACATAGCCAACTGTGTACACAGCTCTACTCAGGCACATTTTGAGCAGTTCAAATTTAACATGTCCGATATTAACCTCTTAATTCCTTTATCCCAAATATGTTCTCCTATTGTTTCCTCCATCTGTGATGAGAAGTAAATTATTCCTAGTGCCCAGGCCAAGCACCTTGGAATCACACTTGATTATTTGCCTTCTGTTACATTCCTCATTCAATTCCTATTGAAATTCTGTTAGATCTACCTTTGAAGAGATCCCAAATCCTACCACTGTTCACCATGTTTTCTGCCATTACTCTGGTTCAAGCAACCATCATCTCTCACCTGGATTATTGCTTAAGTAACACCAATGACTGGTTTATCAAATCAGGCCACCAAATCAAAAGCGTTATTCAGTATCAAGCTATGGTAATAATAATAATATCAAGGGTACAAGTACTCATAAAATGAAACACACAGAGAGAGATCCAGTAGCAGTATGTCTTTCTCTGTTTCATCTCATGATTACTTGAGATTCCCTGATCCTTCCTTCTCTCCTCAGAAGCACTCTAGCCCAGTGTAGCAATGAGGTTTTAAGTGAGGTCTGCAGTGACCAGATTTTCACAGATGGGAGGATTTTGATCATGAAAAGTAGCATGCATAACATATTCCAGGAAAGCTATGCCTCGGAAATCCACAAATGCAGGTTTGTTTACCACAAGCAAGGCTAGAAACCAGTATATCCTTGTGAAAGCACTCCAGAGATGACGACAGTTCTGTGAGCACAAACTACTTTGCTTTGTGGCAGGAGGTCTGCCGTTACTCTGTTTGCAAGAACAGACTGAGTCAACGCCTTCTTTCTTTACCAGGAGCGTGCTCCCTCCTTTCTGTTTGGTAATTCCTACCTCACATAATGGAAGTGAGTGAAATACAGAATTCTTGTTCTATATAAATAAGATCTACTTATTTCCCAGTAGTCTTTCTCAATAATTTGATTTTCCTGTTCTTCGCTTGGCCCCCTACTCAGTCTCTTCTGAAGCAGCAGTCAAACTGATCTCCTGTAAAAAGTCAGTCAGATCATGTCACTTCTTTGCAAAAGCCTTCCAAGAAGCAGACCCGCTTCTGCCACAGGGCCTGAGGTTTGCTTCTCCTCCGGGTTGCATCACCTCCTCCAGCTGCACACTGAGCCTGCTCCTTACCAACCTTAGGTCACTTTTCAAATATCACTTCTGTGGCCACCCCATGGAAAATTACAATTCTCCCAAAAACAATCACATGGCCTATCTCTCTTTCCTGTGTAGTTTTGCTATTAGAACTTATCATCCCTGTGGGAATGCAGGCTTCATGACGTATTTTTTTTTTCTCTGTCTTATTCCCTGTTATATACTCAGATCCTATCTGGAAATATGCCTGGCACACTGGCATGTAACAAGAACTCAATAAACATTTGCTGAATAAATGAATACATTTTCCCACTCTCATTTTTAATTCCCTTTAAATGTGTGAGATTTTAAACAATTATTGATGAGGTGAATGATGTAGTTTGGATGTGTGTCCCTACCCAAATCTCATGTTGAAATGTAATCTCCAGTGTTGGAGGTGGGGCCTGGTGGGAGGTGATTACATCATGAGGGTGGATCCTAAACGGTCTAGCACCATCCCCTTGTTGCTGCCCTCATGAGAGTGCGAGAGTTCTTGCCAGATCTGATCGTACAAAAGTGTGTGGCACCTCCCCCTTCTCTCTTGCTCCTGCTTCGCCACATGCCTACCATGCAAGCTCCTGCCTCACCTTCTCCCATGGTTGGAAGCTTCCAGAGGCTTCCCCAGAAGCAGATGCTAGTGTTAGGCTTTCTATACAGCCTGAATCCCTATAAGTCAATTAAACCTCTTTTCTTATGAATTACCCAGTCTCAAATACTTCTTTATAGCAATTCAAGAACGGCCTGACACAGCTACTAGTTTAATAGTGTGATTCCCTATTTTCTCAGGGAAACAACTCTTGGTGTATTCAAAATTTTTTGTTTCTTTTCTTGTGCATTACATTCCATTTTAAATTTTATTCCTTTTTCAGATCTGTTTGTTAATTCTTAAGGTGAAAGATTAATATATTACCATCCTTTTTTAGGTTATATAAGTATTTTATAATATACATATTATACGTATACAATATAATATACCCATTTCTCTGAGCCTAGCTTTACCTGTAAGATGCATATACATTCATATATATGTAGTGTTCAACATCTATTTTTGTCCAATTTTAGTTTTCATTTTCCTTTTAAACAAGAGTTAAGAGAGCATGATAAAAATTTCTAGCTTATAATAAATTTCATTTTTCTGACATTAATATTACAAACAAGGTCAAATGACTAGAAAACGAATACACCACCCAGTAGAAGGAATATCCACTTAGGAAATCTCATGGAGACAGAAGCAGAAACGGGTGCAGGTGTCCTTTTGCCACTGCATTCTAGGGCATAACACATGGATTTAGAAGGTTTGGACTTTTACTCTGGGCAAGTAATCCCAATCCTTAGATCTGGAGCTTTTCAGCTTCCTGATTAGGGAAGTACCAGCCCCTCCCATACCTTGATCAAGAACCAGGACACAAGAGCAATACAAAGTGGCAGAGTTTTGACTCCAGCCCTGTCCTGTCAGCTCAGCTTCAGTTTGGGGAACTTGACCAGCCAGTCCCTGGCATGGCTGGAGGCTGGAGTCCAAGACTTTGGGTTGTAGCTGTATGATGTGCAAGAATCAGTGCATCAGGATTTATGGTTAGGAAAACATCAGCCTCTCTCCTGGCATGATTCCTGAGGACAAGGTTTCAAATGGGAGAATGTCCAAGATTGATTGCCTGGGTACTGGGCTAAAGCTGGACTCCATGGATCTTTTCAGAAGGCCAATCCTTTTTCTGGAATGTTAGGCTGTAAGAAGTAAATCTCAGCCAAGTAAAACCATATATTTCAATTTTTAATTTAATATTAGCAATTTAAATTTTTGCCTGAATTTTTCCTCTCTTTGTAATTTACTTAAGTTTTTGGGGGGCCTATATATGTTTGGTTAAAATTTAATGGCATTTGAAATGGAAGTTAATTCTCTAATTTCAGTGTGTAAAGTTGTATATGTGTATGTGTGTGGTCAACCCTAATAATTATGTTGTTTAGATTCAGAGCCTTATTTATTTTTTGACTACTTGATCTTTTATGGAATAAAAGACTTGAGTTAAACATTTTAACTGCTATTTTCCCATGCCAGATCTGTGTATATTTTCTGCAGTTTTGCACTTTCAAATGCTTTGTTATTTAGTAGAAAGAGAATAAGTGAACATTAGATCTTCATTTGGGTTTGTACAGATTATTCTAAGCATTACGATAGGAATTAGTTAATTTTTTATTTCAACTTATCTAACCATCATGTCCTCTACTTTATTTTGTTTGTCTTTATCTAACATATTTTTACCCTTTTAATCTTTCTATGCCATTTTGTTCCAGGCATATCTCCTGTAAATAGCCTGAAGTTCACAACTTTTAAAGTCATTCTGAGAGTCTATTGTCATTGGTGTTTTATTTATATTTGTCATATAATATGTTAGCCTTAATGCTGGAAATTTATTTAATAATATAATTTCTTGATTTTATTCCTTTCTTTTCCCAACTATAGTTGCAATGTGTTCCGTGTGTTCCTTTTTCTTTTGTTTGGTGTATTTCTGGGTAGGATTTTTCATTATGCTAATAGGGAAGATTTATAATTACTTTTGGTTTTGTTGGCAAATTTTTTTCTCTCTTTTTTAATAATGGTACTTTATGAATTCTTTCTCTTTTTAGAAATTAAAAAATAACATTCGGTACTTTATTTAAATATCTCTGTGATGATTCATTAAACTTTTAGGCACCGTTTATTTACTCTCAACTATAAAAAGGAGAATGTGAAGACATTTATAGTTCCCACTACAACAAAAAGTTCTCTTAATCATCCTAATAATTATTTTTCTCATACTGCAGGCCTGTACTGTTACCTCATGTTATGTAATGACAAGCTGCACAGTTGTTTGGCCCTATTTCTATTTCCCAGTGGTCTCAGGGCACATTGCCATTCCTCAACTCCTTTTCAGCTTTTTATTCTCTACTTAATTCTATTTTCGTTTGGCTATATTTTATTTTATCTTCACAGATTTTCTTTTCAAGAGATTCCATGGTCATTAAATTCTTCAAGCCTTTGCAAGCAGAATGTATCTGTTGCGGTCATCTATCAATAACAAAGTAGCAACTCAGCTGTGCAATCCCTGGGTCACTACCTTCTCCCTTTCTGGGCCCGTAGGTACTGCTCTGCTGTCTTCTGGCAGTGACTGCTGCCCTGGAAAACTCAGTGGTCTGTGAGGCCGCACCCCTCAGAGGTAACTTCCTCCTACCATTGTGACCCCAGAAATCTTCGTTGTGTCGTTGCTGACGTTCACGAACTTTATAAGGATGTATTTCATTCTCTATAGTTTTTCTTGGAATATCTTTGCATGTACAGATTTAGTTCTTTGTTTTAGAAATCTTTTTCTCCTTAATATCACTGAACATTTGGGAGTTTCATTATCTCTTCCCATTTTCGGGAATGCAATTCTGTTTGTGAGGATTTCCTTGTTTCTCTCTGCTTCATCTTTTCTCAAAACACTTTTCTCTTATTCTTTACATTGTATTTTTATGAAATATTTTCATGTTTATTCTGTATCCCGATTTTTTTTTTCAGTTAAACACTATTTTTTTATTTCCCTCTTTGATTGTAGTTTTATTGCTAACCCTGTGGTATTTTTATTGCTAAATTGTAGTTTATTGCTAAGGTCTGCCAGCTTACTTTTCAACTCTTTACATGGGCTTTTCTCATTTTATTTAATCAATATTTTCTCTTTGAAAAATTATTTTAAGTTATTATTTCTTTAAAACATTTTGCAAGTATAGAAACAGTCTTCCTTCTAAATTTTTTTTTTCTGTTTCTTGGAGTAATTCTTCTAATGTGCATTTTTCTTCTGCTCTTTGCTTGTTATGCTTATCCCTGGTATTGTTTTCAGATAATATCCATGCAAAGCATTCATGTGGATTCTTTATGCTTGCTTTTCATTTTTAAACTAAGACCATTCCTTCTAGGTCTGCTGTTCACCCAAGCCTGGGACAGGGGACTTGTTGGGAGAAGAGATGTGTGTGAGCAGAGACTGTGAAATTTTCTTCTTCTTTTTTCCTTCTTTCCTTCTTTTCTTCCTTTTGTGGCTTGGTGCACCATATCTGCTACTCCCTGTGACTGGGTACGTCTCTCTGCAAGTGCATTATGCTGCCCACTCTGGGGTGAGCATTTCACTGAGAGACATCTATGTGATTCCTGGTGTTGCAGTACATACATACAGATCTATGTATGTTAAACACTTGAGTGTTGTTTTCTCCTGTTTCCATCACCTTATCTCCAGACTATTTCTCATTGTAAGGAGGATAATTTGCAGAATGTTAGGAAAACACGGGATTCCTCTTCAGAACCGCCCCTCTGCTTTTCTGCAGTGGGGAACTTTACTCATCTCCTCCCCGCCTCACACACCAAGGACGTGCCTACTTTTCCTCTGGACTGTCCACCTTCTCCAAATGGCAGTTGCTGAAATCAACTTAAAATCTGGAAATGTATGCCCTGGCTCTCAATGTTTTTCCTCGATTGGTTCAAGGTTCACCATATTTGGGTGTATTGTTCAAAGGCTGTACTTAGGAGGTTTAGCCAGTTCCTTATTTCTCCAAGATGTGGGTTTGTAGTTCTTGTTCTCTTTGTTGATACTGTGGGTTTCAGAGAAGGGAATAGAAAAAAGAACATGCTATTTCTTACCAGAAGCATTCTAGTTTTTTAAAGCTAATAAATCATTGTCATTACGCTTGACTACACTCCTAGTCTCTGGTCACATGTCACGGGGGATGGCATCTGCGAACTCTGAGGCGCTCATAAGTTGCCTAGCAACCAGAAGCTCTTTCATTCCTCCCAACAGCCTGCCCCAACCCTATCCCTACATGGCCCAGCCCACCCTGCCTTAAAATAGAATGTGTGGTACCATGAGTCACTTGAAAATGGTTCTCTCACTAAGAGAAAGCCCTGGGCTTCCAAAGGGCAATGGTAATCAAGAGGGGATGGCGGGGGTGGTGTTGAATAGAAGAAGGAAAAGATACCAATATTGACAGTAGATATAAAATGAACTATTAATAAATTAAGGAAATGTATATAGGTCAGCAGGACCTTAGAAAAAAGGCAAGAAAAGAAGATGGAAACAGAATGTATGTATTCTTTTTGTCACAAAAGTGAAATGATCATATCATATATTTGGAGTTTCTGCACATAAAGCAAAGTCCAGATGAGAGGAAGCTGCCTATGCCCAGACACTCTTGGTTGTCTTAATCACAGAATTTTCCATACATTAAAAATACTAAAAAGAGAAAAAGTACATGTCATTGCGGTAAATAGTAAATAGGAAGTGGAGAATCACATGGTCTAGCCAACTCACTTTAGGGTAAAGACTGCAGGGAGTTCATGCCCAGAGATGATACCATGAGGACCAACTTTGACCTGTGTTTAAATGGATCAGGTGGGATGTTGCACACAGGGGCTTCTGGGACCGTGCAGATGGTGCAGGCCGCCTGGGGCAGAGCGGTGGCATGAGTCTGTGGTCCTGGTGCCCTGTCAGTGCTTTGTGAATATGTCGGTCTGCTCTGTAGGCACAGTGGGAGTAGGACAGGGACTCATCAGAAATGTTTATGCCCCAGAAGTGGCTATTAATAGAAAGGAATAGAAATAAGTGTACTTGGGTGAGAACGTTATATTTTTAAAATGCTTAATCATTTTATATGCTATTTTATACATAATAAGTAACATGTTTTCCAGATATAGAAGTAGCTTGATTCTCAGGCATCAGATAACTTCTACATGGGATATGCAAAGGGTAAGAGATAAATCTTTTTTGTTTCCAAATTAATAAACATTTTTGTGAGGCTTATTTAAAACCTGTAAAATAAAAACTAACTACAATGCTCATGGGAGATAGAAAAATTTTAATAAGTGAAATTTCTGTACATCTCTTCCACAGTCATGGGGACTTCCCATAGTTGTCTGATTCATAAATTTAACTTCTTTTTAGTTAAAACAGTGATTACTGATATTTACAAACAGACTATATGTTTTCTTGTCTTTTAAATAAAGTAAGAGCACTAATTATAGAGTAGTTAGGTAGAAAAATGTAACAGTTGATAAACCATGTCCAGATTGTCATACCACAATTGCCATGTGAGCAGATGAAGCTCCCAGGGCTGGAAACTGATTCATGCTGGACTGTATCCTCCAGGTAATGTATCAGCAATACCAGTCAAATTCCACTCACATTGTAAAGAAATTTACATTATTTTTGCTCTGTGAAAAAATAATTATAACAGATCTGTGCTAGATAGAAACAAAAGGAATAGACCTTTGCAATGGGTAAGGACAAATTGCTTTTAAGCTGTACTCAGATAAAACCTAATGTCCTGATCAGCAGAACTAGAAGATGATAGTAATTAATCATAAATATCATTAATCATAGTTTCTCACATCTGACAATATAATTTTACCTATATTTTCTTGGGTTAGTATGCTTTAAATTTCTGTGCACAAGTCTCTTTATCATCCCTTAAAAAAACTACTTTCTAATTTCATGTCATTTGATGCTAAGACTCTATGAGATTTCTCTCTAGCCTCTGAAACAGTGATCTGTCTTAGCGTCAAGATCTATACAACTAATAGAAAGGGTCAAAATTACAGACATGAAAAATATATACAGAAGTTTTTATGCCTTTAACAATTTTGAAATACTGTTTCCTTCCCTGGGAGTTTGGGCATGGGATTTCTGCATGATTATTTTATGCTCATTCTCCTCTACTATCAATTACAATAATGATACTCATCTACCCGTTAAAAAATGGATGAAGCATCTTCTTGAATTCCATCCATTCAAATTTAATTTTTGTGATTCTAAGATGCTTTCTTCATTTGAGGCACATTAGAAAAAAGTGAACTTATTCAAGGTGTCTGCAGTCATTTGGAAGGAAACAAATGTAAAGAAATAATCATAAAATATTCTAATAATACTAATATGTTCACACTGATATTGTATTATAAAATAAAATACATTTTACTGTTTTAAAAAGTTAAAAAATAGTGAACTTACATACAACATCATTGCTTCAGATTTCTTTGGGGAGAAATATTTACCTTCCTTTGAAAATCTTTTTCCATGTATAAATTCTAGAATCCTAAAATAGTGACAGTATTTGTTTACTATGTATTTTGGAAAAGTAGGACAGGAAAAGATAACCCCCTTCTTAATTTTTTTCCAGGAATATTTTACTCAAAAGCTACAGATGAATAAATAAATATTTCAGCCTTTTTTTAAGAAAACTTTTTTCTCAGCACTTTTAAAGAAATTAAAATTGATTTATACAGAATTAACCAGTGGGGTGAAATACAGCCATTGTCAAATTTTAAAAGCCAGGTAAAATTAATTATAAATGTAATAAATTATGAGGTGAAAGTATTTCATAAAGAAAAAAATAAAATTCATCTCTCTACCAGAGCAAAACTATCCATCAGATAATTGCTAATTACTCCTGAGAAATGAATTGAAATGTATTAATAAAATTATAAGACTGAAGAAAGGTTTCTTTAAGAGCTGTTTTAATTATCAACCATTCAGGTGACTTCTCAGATCACATGAGTGTAGACATGAGGCAAATATGTACAAGCAAGTTGATCACCTGCCAGCAGGAACAAGAAGTGTTTTTCATATATTAGAGCAAGGCACACAGGCCAAGGCAGGCCCTAGTGTGAGATGACATTAGAGTTCTAGTTCTGCTGGCCTCCTCCTGGTTACATTTTCTGCAGCAAAGGCTTGACCCCCTGGTTAGCCTTAGCTTAGTATTTAAAATGAAGATGCCGGTTACATATGATCACAAACATCCGCTGAATATCTCCCAGGCTATGATTAACTCTCTAGACTGGACGTGAAGCCACAAAAATACAGAAGAGGCAGGGGACATGCATTTATTCATTTATTTATATTTAGAGATAGAGTCTCTCTCTGTCCCCCAGGCTGAGTGCAGTAGTGCGATCATAGCTCACTGCAGCCTCAAACCCCTGGGTTCAAGCGATCCTCTCACTTCAGCCTCTGGAGTGGCTGGGACTACATGCATATACCACCACACTGGTTAATTTTTGTTAATTTTTTTTAAATTTTATTTTGTTGAGTCAGGGTCTCACTATGTTGCCCAGAGTGGTCTTAAACTCCTGGCCTCAGGTGATTCTCAAGAACATGCATTTATTGAGTGCCTACAGTGTGCTGGGCACTGAGTCTAGCACTTCACATGTGATAATTTATTTAAACATCTTCAGAATCCAGTGACTCAAGTATTGTCACTCTTCTACTACTGAGGCACAAACATGTCCCAAAGATCACTCAACTTGGAAGTCATCAAATCAAAATTCAAAAAGCCTGTTCTCTATTTGGAGAATAAAGTCAGAGAAAATGGCAAACACGTGCAATGAAGTTTAGATGTCCCAGGATCAAATAAAAAGTAAATATTTCTAAAAATGAGAGATCTCAAGGAGAAAATTTCAGAACAAGGCACCAATATCTCATTGACTTATTGATCACACAGCTGCAAGCCTAGAAATTTCCCCCAGGTACACACACACACACACACACACTCACTCACTCCTCCATTCTTGAGCATATGAGACACTGTTACCATTGTCCGTTCAGAGTAACACACTTTGATCTCAGTGGGACTGGAGGCATCTTTAATTTTGGTGGTGGATGTAATAAAATGTCTCAGGTTCCATTTTCACTGAATGGCTGAGGTGTTTGCTCAATCACGTTTCAACTGATTTTGTTTTCTTTCCAATTCAGTGTGTTCTAGGAACAAAAATTGTTTAATTTACAGGTAATATCTCATTTATCTGCCTGAGACATACTAGCAGTGTTGGTTCTAAATCACGCTTCAAAGTCATATAACAAATCTTCCAACTTTTGTGTTTAAAAGGCTGACATTGGTCTTCTAGCAGGGAAGCGCAAAATCAGACTCCAAGATTTTCCTCAGAAATTATTTTTTCTTGCTTTCTTCTTCTTCCTATATTAGTTTCAGTTTCAATTTTCATGACTTACACAATGTTCTATCAACCGGCCCAATGTGCATTTGCTCTGAAAAAAGAGAGCCATGCTGGCCTCGCTAGCTCATGATTCAAGTTTCTTTAAGAATTATTAAATATCTGATATATACCAAACTATTTGCAACATATTCATAAGCCATGGAACATAATAATACCACAAACATCCATGAACCCACTCTTGTAATGTACAAAATCTAAAATGTTTCATAAACCTTATATCTAGTCATGTTCTTTTCCTGTCTCATCCCCTTGCCTGCCACCAACAAATGCTTCCGTTATCTGAACTTCAGTGTAGATCATGCCCTTTGTTTTTATATGATATAGCTTTATTAGACATTTTTGTATACTTAAGCAATGTTATTTAATGCTATTCAACTTTTAGCTTCATAGAAATGATGTCACACCATATGTGAACTATGCCAATCTACTTTTCTTCTCTTTCCAAAAACAACCTAAGTTTTTGTTTGAAGCTGTGGGTCATTCATTTTCATTTCTGCAGATTATTTCATTTTGTAGATTTATAACAATTGATCCTTTTCCCCAGCTACGGTCATTTGAGTCGTTTCCAGGTTTTCCGGTTAGGAACAATGCTCCTGGGTTCATTCTTATTGCGTTTCCCAGGGCATGTCAGTGCAAGACTTTCTCTGAGGTAGAAGCCCAGGTTTGGAATGGCTGAACTGCAGCGTGTGAGTGCGCATCTTTCCAAGATAATGCCAAATTGTTTTCCAAAGCGGTGTAGCAATTTGCAGTCCCACTCATAGTACACAAGGCTTCCTGTTGATACACATCATTAACAACTCATGATTTACCAGAAATCTTAATTTTAAGCAAGCCAGTGGTTTTAATTTTTGTTTTTCTAACTACTAACAAGGAAGAATATTTTTAAGTTTTTGACCATTCATATTTCCTTGTCTATAAATGCCTAGGTCTTTTACCTTTTTTCTAGATAGTGGTGCTCTTTTAGATTATTATTTTCTATGTTCTTTACATTCTTTATGTATTCTGAGTAGTTACTCTTTATTGCTTGTTTGTTGAAAATATCTACCAGCATGTGGCTTATTTTTTTTAGTCTTATTATGATTTCTTTCGATGACCAAAAATTCTTAATCTTAATGAAATCAGATGTGCTAATCTTTATGTAATCAGATGTGCCAATCTTTTTCTTTCATGGCTAAAAAACTTTTGTCTAATTTAAGAAATCTTTCCTGATCTGATATCATAAAAATCTTTCTCTAATTTCTAAACATTTTGAAACTATTCATTTTACATTTAAGTCATTAAACCATCAGAATTTATGTGCATAATGTGAGGTGACAAATCAATTTCATTTTTTCCATATGAATTAGTGATACCACCCGCCTTGATCGTGTGTCGAGTTTCCTCATGTATCTGGGCACATTACTAAGCCCTCTGAGCTGCTGCATTTTCACCCTGCAGATCCTGGTGCTGAGACATGTTGTGCGTACTGTGCTAACTGTAAAATAATTCTTGGTAACTGATAGGGAAACACCCCTAACTACTTCTCAGTAAATGTATCTTAGGTCTTCTTGACCATTGTTCTTCCCTATAAATTCTACAATCAACTCTGCTGAGATTGGGAGAGGGCTTGCTTGAATTACAGAAAAATATAGAGGAGATGTGATATCTTACTGATACTGGGTCTCCATAGTGACAAGCATGGTATGTTTCTCTATTTATGTAATTGTTAACATCATCTACTCAGATTGTATAATTTCTACCACACAAGTTTTACATATTTTTAGTTAAATTTGTTCATTTGAACCTTATATTTTCCATGGCTACTCTAAATGCTATTTTTTACTTTATCATACACATTTCTAATTGATTTTTACTGGTGTACACAAATACAATTAATTTGTGTAATTTCATCACTAGGCAGAGAGGTAGACAATCTTATTATTTCTATCAATTTATTTGTAGATTATTCTGGAGGTTTAGAGAGGTAGATAGATCATCTGCAAATTATATTTATTCATTCTTTTTAATACACATACATTTTATCTATTTTTTTATTTATTTATTTATTTATTTTTTTGGCTGTACTGCACTGGCTAAGGTCTCCAGTACATTGTTGAATAGGAGTAAAAGCAGTGATCATGATTTTCTGCTTTCTATTCTCAGTAGGTTTACTCTAAGTTTTTAGCAGCTACCCTTTACTGGTTAAATAAAAAATCCCTTCTATTCATATTTTGTTTACAATTAATTTTTTCAAAAAAAATTTTTAGCAACTATTGAGAATATAATGTTTTGTTTTGTTTTTTGAGATGGAGTCTCGCTCTGTTGCCCAGGCTGGAGTGCAGTGGCACCATC
Organism: Aotus nancymaae; assembly: GCF_030222135.1. Lineage (NCBI taxonomy): Eukaryota > Metazoa > Chordata > Mammalia > Primates > Aotidae > Aotus > Aotus nancymaae. The sequence goes on along the minus strand of NW_026988450.1, from coordinate 8,448,104 downwards.
TCGGCTCACTGCAACCTCTGCCTCCCTGGTTCAAGCAATTGTCCTGCCTCAGCCTCCCGAGTGGCTGAGATTACAAGTCCCCCTACCACCCTCTCCCACCACGCATGGCTAATTTTTGTATTTCCAGTAGAGATGGAGTTTCACCATGTTGACCAGGCTGGTCTCAAACTGCTGACCTCAAGTGATCTGTCCACCTCAGCCTCCCAAAGTGCTGGGATTACAGGCATGAGCCACCTGGGCCTGGTTAGAGATTATCATATAAATGAAATAACCGACATGATCATTTTCCCTTCAATTTGTTCATGGAAAGAATGATATATTAATTATCTAATGCTAGATAGATAGACTAAAATTCTAGGAAAAAAAACCTGAATTTGATCACTATGTATTATCTTAACAAACTGAATTCAGTTTGCTAATAAGATTTTTATCAATATTCATGAGATTGACCTGTAATTTTTCTTTCTCATACTTAACTATTCTTCTCAAAGTTAAATTAGCTTCAAAGAGTAGGAAAATATTCCTTCTTTATCTGTAGTCTGGAAAGATTTTTATATCCTTTGAAATTTTGGCCTAATCTGCTTGTAAAACCTCAGGCCGGTGCTTCCCTCCTGGGAATATTAAACCACTGATTCAAATCCTTTAATGATTATAGGAGTGTAATGTTCAAATTTTCTATTTCTTTTTCTGGACAGAGTTTGGTGAGTTACATTTTTCTAAGAACTTGCCTACTTTATTTAAGTCAGTGGTTCTCACCCAGGGGTGATTTTTGTTTGCCAGAGACATTTAGCCACATCTGTAGACAATTGTGGGTCAGGTTTGGGGTGCTATTGGCAACCAGTGAATAGAGGCCAAGGATGCTGCTAAACACCCTACAAAGTACAGGGCAGTCCCCCACCTTCACACACACACACACACACACACACACACACACACACACAACCAAGAATTACTCAACCTAAACAGCAACATGGCTGAGGTTGAGAAAACCAGCTAAAGTTTTAAATTTGTTGGCTGAGTTACAGTATTAGCATTCTTTTAAATTTTGGCTAGACATGTTTATGTCTTAACTTTTCATTCCTAATGTTAATTAATACCTTCTTACTTCTTATTTTCCAATTAACATCACTCGTGCTTATCCGCTTTACTTATGTTCTCAAAGTACCAACTTGTAGCCTTGACGGTTCTCATTTCTAAATGTTTGTTTGCTCCCTCTACTTCCTTTGTAATTACTAGGTTAATTTTTCATTTTTTTCCCTTTCTTTCTTCTAATATGAAATTTAAACCTATATATTTTTCTGTAAGAAAATATTTGCTGTATTCCATGCTTTAATGAAGTATTCCCTTTAGGGTTCAGACCTTGGTATTTTTAACCTCAATTACAGCTTCTTTCAATCACAGTTGTATAGATTTGTAATTTTTAACTCAAAGCATATAGAGATTTTCTATTTATCTTTTGGTTCTCGATGAATAATTTAATTCATCCTTATGGTATACAGCACTGATTTTTTTGAAATTTCTTGTGACTTGCTTCTTGAGCTCATTATATTGTCATTTTTATAAATGTTTGATGTGTTCCTGAGAAGATTGTGCACTGTTAAATTCACGCCTTTACATATGTGCAATAAATTACATTTGTGTGTTGTATTGTTCAAATAGTCCCTACTCCTAGCAATTTTTTTGAATATTTGAGATCCCAGCAGCCATGACTGAGCATTGTGATCTGTGATCCCCTGGAATAGTTGTCTCAGAACTGAAATGTATTTCCCTTCAGAGAAAACAATGCAGTGAGGTGGGTAGGAAACTCAGAATCCCCAAACTTCAATTTAGCTTCTGTAGCACTGAAGATACCAGATCTTGAGGAAAATGACAATGACCATAGTCATTATCATCAAATTATCCCTACCCAAAATCCAAAGACTTAGGTAGAGGGGAATTGACGTTGATCAGAGGAATGTGTGGGGGCAAAAGCAGAGCTGGCCTTTGCGGTCCAGGTTGTCTTTTTTCTAACTAGTGTTATTTATGAATGATTGAGAAGCTGGAAGGAACATTTCCTTTCTTCTCTGGGGTGCACAAATACTGATATGAATAGCTGCTATACATGCATACATACATGTACACACATATATATCAGTTATGTCACTACTGATTAGAGGTATGCAATAGCTTCTCCTCTAATTAGGAATATTTACCTTTTCATTCTCAGTTAGAGGTAAAAGATGACTTATATAGGCATGTAACTGTACTTGGAGGAGTCTAAAGATACATTATGCCCTTCGAGGTGACATAAGTTTTATAGGCATTTTGTAAAACAAACAAACAAAAAAGACTGTCCTAGTGTTTTTATCTATCATTTAGCAAAATTTTGAGTGAGGATAAATCTCAGAATTCATAGGTTAGTTGGTTAACTTTGGTTTACACAATTTCTTCTCTTTGGAGCTTTTATATATGTTTTTTTTTTTAATCCTCATTGGTTCACTGAGAGGGAGTTAGAGACAGTTAATATTTATGAACTGTGTGTGTTAGATGTGCAGTTTAGAGCATGGGCACATTAAATTCTAACCATGTAAAATGGTAAACCTGGGTCCAGAAACCCCAGCTCCCTAACTCTGACCCAGATCCCATCTGTTAACTTAAGCAGTCCATCTACTTTAACATTCTCTTCAGGCTTCAGTGATTTCATAGACTATATTTGAATGACTCCATCATTTTCAATAGATATCTTGAAGACGAACAGCAGTTTCATCTGAAAACATTTCTAATTCTTATCTCAAACTGTCAGCAGTATTGAGCTATTAAAGAAATGTCCATAAATGATTACAATTTTATGACTCCATAATACTACTTGAAGTCTTAGGCACTAGCCATAACTCAGACATAAATTAATTTTGAGTTATGAATTTTAAGAAAGACAAATTACTATCATAATTGTCTTCTAACACTTAAAACATTTTCCTTATTTATAGCTTTAAAAAAAAATAGATCTGTTGCAGAAGAGTGACTGGGAATTAAATTATGGCAACTGGGAAACTTGGTCATTGTAATTAAAATGCCTCAAAGATAAACCTGTATGTTCTTACAAAGACCTCAGAAGACAAATGGGAGCCCTTCCAATGAGCTCCTGTTGTCCCTCTTTCTACCCAGCCAAAAGTTTCCACAAGTATCTAGGAGTCATCACTAATGCAGCTGTGAAACGCCTGTGTGTGAAGCAGGAAGGTAAGAGGGAATGTGGCAATTAATTTGAAATATGGATAAATACTCTTAAGTAAATTTCAGTCAAAAAAACCCTGATACACTTTTGTTAAAACATTAATCCAATGTAGTATCTAAATGGATCAAATGACTCCCAGATGTATATTTCATTTTGTATTGGAAATACATAAATGAATATATTAGTTTGCATATAGGAGCTCTAAACCAGTTGTCAAAAAGTGCTGATGAAACAGGACTAACTGGGATGGAGACCAACACTTCGTTTTATATATGTCTTCAGTTGTGTGTTTGTGTGTGTGTGTGTGTTTCACTGACAATCTGTGCAGAAGCTATGTATTAGTCTGTTCTCACATTACTAATAAAGACTTATCCAAGACTGGGTAATTTATAAAGAAAAAGAGGTTTAATGAACTCACAGTTCCACATGGCTGGGGAGGCCCCACAATCATGGCAGAAGGCAAAGGAGGAGAAAGGCACTGTGTTACATGGCAGCAGGCAAGAGAGAGCATGTGCAGGGAAACTCCCTTTTATAAAACCATAAGATCTGGTGAGACTTATTCACTAACATGAGAACAGCTAGGGAAAGAACTGCCCCCATGATTCAATTATCTCCCACTGGGTCCCTCCCATGACATTGGGGATTATGGGAGCTACAATTTGAGGTTTAGGTGGGGACGCAGCCAGACCATATCAAACAGAAATCCCATTTGGATTCTTCACTACAAAATGATAATCCTGTAAAAGTTTGTAAAGTTGTAAAAAATGTGTAAAAATATGTTGATGCTTCCTTCATCGTGGTATTTCATAGAGGAATTATGTTTACTTCTTTCTCCAGCATTTTTTCTCCCTTCTTCTGGGAACGAAATTTCTTATTCTTTTAAAAGCCAATCTGTCTCCACTCTTCATCCATGTAATCCTGCTGGAACTACACCACCACCCCCCAGGGCCCAAGTGGGTACAGATCTGGGTCAGGTCTGTAGGAATTGAGTCAGATAACACAGAGTGTTTGTCTCTCTAGTAATTGAGTCAGGGTGGTTAAGGGAACCATGCTGGGCAAACCAGAGTAACCACGATCTTCACTGCAGCCATGGAGAAAGAGATGCACACACTTACCTAAGGTTTAAGACACGGTGAACACTAATGCTGTAGCTATTGGTAACATTCTCTCTTATTAGACAGCAAGTCTTGGCCTCATTATACACCTGACAGGGTGAAAAGTAGGCCTCAAAGATAGAAAAGTTCATCTTGGCAAGACATCATTTGAGTTTCCAGTTCAAACCATGCATGAACCATTAGATTCACATTTCCTTTTCAGCTATGAGTCACAAAATTCTTTTTTTAATGAAATTTCATTTGCATTGTATTTCTGCTACTGGCCAAAGGACATTTTCAGAAATAACCAGAGTTGGTACTAGGGCTAGCATTTTTCAAGGGACAGACTCAAATACTTAGAACTGGATGAGTCAAGATAGGATTGGTTAGTGATGGTCCCCACATTCTCAGATGAAGAGTAAGCACTGAATATATCTTGTAGCATTTCTGAACATATTTTAGCTAAGTATGGAAGAGCAGGTTCCAGTTTTGATTAGTTTTGTGAAGACAGCTTTCTGGCATGTTTTTGACTGTAAGAAACTATTCTGATCCTTGTTGTCTTGTTTTCTTATAATAATTTTATATAGGTTTTCATTTTGAAAGTTATCCGTTGTTCATTTTTATGTGAAACTAGTTTTTCTGAACTTTCAGCATGTGCCGACATGTGCACATGTGTATGTCTAGGAGTGAAAACAAAGCCTCTTCTTAGTTGCCAAAATCTGAAGCTACTAGATTATTTGCCACTAATTCTTTTTTGCATTCCCTTATCACATAGACAGTGTACTTTTTGGAAAAGAAAAAAAAAAAAAAAAAAAAAAAAAACAGAAACAAAAACAGAATGTCTTGTCTTTAACATATTTAGACCCAGATCTTTTGCCAGATCACGAATGCTCCAACAGCCATAGTGCTCCCTGATCCTCCTGTTATAAACCAGAGGTGATTTACTTTAGTGCACAATGTAGCCACCAGCTTCAGAAGGCCCTCCTGTCTGCAGGCTCTGTCTCTCAGACTTCTTCATGGCTTAATTGCCACTGCACTCAGAAGTCATTCTCCATATCTTATGTTTACTTTCATGGAGAAGAGAGGGGTAGTATCTTTATGCCACCATCTCCAATAGGATGGCTGCCTCTGTTTTTGGGAAGAAAATATTTCTGAAGTTGTCCGTGACCTTGGCTCTATAATTATGCATAATTTAACATTTATTAAATTCATAATAAAGCCGCCTCTAATTATTATTTGGAAATTCAGATCAGGAAATAAATCTTTTTTCTCTAAGGTTAAAGAATGTAATTTGGTAAACACAGTGTTTCACAATTTTATTTAGAGACCAGTTACGGCAACACATCAAATTAAGTTTTCTTGAATCAATTTGTATATACCTGATCAATATTTATGAAGTTATTATTATGTTGGAAAATTGATATAACATGTATCTAAAAGTAATAATTAAACGTTAAAAATTCACCACATATAAGTATGTAGTTTACGCAGATTGTTTTAAGACACAAACTTTACATTTAAAATCAAGTACTAGCCAGGCACGGTGGCTCACGTCTGTAATCCCAGCACTTTGGGAGACGGAGGTGGGCAGATCACGAGATCAGGAGATCGAGACCATCCTGGCTAACATGGTGAAACCCCGTCTCTACTAAAAACACAAAAAAATTAGCTGGGTGTGGTGGTACATGCCTGTAATCCCAGCTACTCAGGAGGCTGAGGCAGGAGAATAGCTTGAACCAGGGAATTGGAGGTTGCAGTGAGCCAAAATCGCACCACTACACTCCAGCCTGGTGACAGAGCAAGACTCCGTCTCAAAAAAAATAAAATAAATAAATAAATAAAATCCAAGTATTATTTTCACTCCACTTAATGATTGCATCATCTTAATATTTTATTTTAAAATGTCTATAATTTATTTGCATTAAATAAGGTTCACTATTTATGAACAGATACGTTCTATTTCAGAATCCTTAAAAATATCTGATATGAAAACCAATTTAACATGCCTAGATTACTGGGAATGTTTCTTAAGTAAATAAATATATTAAACATATGCATAAGATTTGTGTATTATTATAGATGTGTAAGCTGTATTTGTTGCAAGAATGAGTGAACAGAATATCCATCTATGATTCTTACAGTACCTTGGGCTATATATCATCGAGAAGTAATGTCTTGTACTTTATGCAATAAAATTTTAATTGGCTAGTAGACTCACATTTTCCTAGTTAAGTGAATATGTTTTAATCAAAACAACAAGAAAATATTTTTGTTTCAAGTAAAGTGTTTTCAAAGTCTGAAAAAGTCCTTTGGCAATGTATACTGATTTTCGTTCCTTCATTCATTAATAGAGGATGGAATAGTAGACTATGCTATGATATATATATATATACACAATATGCACAAACACATACAAATCTTGCCTGCCTAGCACAGTAGCTAGCATATGGTCTTTGCTCCACCATTCCCTTCTACATTTCACCTTTGCCTCTTTTAATCTGACATTCAAGTAAGAGAAGGAACCAGCCATATGAAGTCTAGGGGAAATTCTAGGTAAAGGAAACAAACACAAAGGCCTCAAGGGTGGAAAGGACTTTTGTTCGAGAAGCTGATTGGAGGCAATGTGTGCCAGGGGTGAAGGGTATGAGAGAAAATGGACAGATAGGTAAGAACCAGATCATGCAGGGCATCATACATCTGGATGTTTTTCCCCCAAGAGCCACGGAAGCAGAGGAGTGACAGTGTCTGATTTACTTTGAATGTGGTCACTAGGTAGAGATGGCTCTGGAGAAGCAAGAAGGGGAGTAGCAAGGGCCAGGAGTAGCAGCTGGAGCCGGGTTAGGGGCAGCTGTGCAGCTCAGAGACGTAGAACAAGAGAGACACTTGCCACTTAGATGTGACTGAGAGAAGAACCAAAGACAGCCCAAGATTTCTGGCTGCATAAACCTCACAGGTTTATGAAGGCAGCCAATGTGAGAAAAACAGGGCGATTGAAAATTCGAAAGTTATATTCAATCTAACAGATCTGTAAGCCATTTAAGCATCAATGTCAAACAGTCAATTGGCTATGGGTATCTAACACAAGCATATTGACAAGAGTATTAATACAGTTTAGAAAACCTATTTTAGTTCTGATTTTATACATACGTATTATAGGATTTAATTACTTATATTGTGTTAAGTGGTATTTTCTCATTCATTTAAAGACATTTGAGTCCCCTAATAACTTCTAACAAATATTTATACAGAAAGTAGACGGTCATAAAATCTAATCCAAGATTTCAAAATAATTATGTGAGGCAATATCCTTTATTTACTCTTAATCAGATGAAGGAATCACAAAAGTAATTTGAGCTAACAGGAGCTTTTTAGATGCGATGAAAAAGAAAATCCTGAATTTCACTGGGGTTAACCAGCTCGAACAGGTGAAGATGTTAATTGTTCTCTTCGCCTGTCGTTTCGTCTGTTATCTATCATTCCTGGTATCTTGAAATAACTCAGGAAAGAAATGAGATAACTTTTTTTTGGCACAGTTATAAATAATAGCTGTTTTGCAAGAATGTTCATTTTTGGCAGCCGCTCATTTTTTCTGGAAGATCCTTTGACATCAAAAAGCTACGAAATATTCACTATTGTTTTAGGGAGAATTAAATGTGACAATTGACATATTAAAATCTTCTCATGACTGGACTTTAAATTTGAACTAATAAATGAATAATTCATTCTGAAATATCACTTGGCAAGTCAAGAACTAAAGAAAGATGAATTAGTTGCAATAATTTTGTTCAGTGTTGACTTTAAGATTGTCAGTGTACTTTGATTTCTCAACAGTTTAATTTTATACTAACTTCAAATTATTGGAAAGTACAATGATGAAAAATTGGACTCTGCTGTACTTGCAGAAAATCCATAAAAACTATCAAGCTCATTAAAATAAGCTGGAAGGTAATGCTACAGAAAAGGGGAAACTGATTAATTTTCTCTCAAAAAGTGGTTCTATGAAAGTGGCTAACTTTGCCAATACGTAGTAAAATATACATAATTAGTAAAAGAAAAGCATGTATTACATAGAGATAAAGCAGTTGCACAAAAACAATTACAGGAAACTGATACTAGAATACCATCAGTATATACATATAATTATATACAATATGTATACGTATGTGTATAATATTTATATGTAACACATATCACTAATCATTCATTCATTTATACATGAAACCTAGTAAGAGTTTCTTCTGTGCAAGGCATGCAAGTAGACAAAGTGTACAGTGGTTTTAAAAGAAAGGAAGGAAGAAGGGAAGGAAGGAAGCAGAGAAGGAAAGAAGAAAGGGAAGGAGGGAAGGAGGGAGGGAAGGAGGAGGGAAGGAAGGAAGGAAGTTATGCCCCTTCACAGTCCACTTCTCTCTCAGTTCCTGGCACTAGGCAACAACTTATCTGTTTATGTCACTGTAAGTTGGTTTTTATTTTCTAAAATTCAATATATACAGAATCATATAATGCATACTCTTTTGTATTTGCTTCTTTCACTCAGCATAATTTCTCCATGTCATTGCTGTATCAGTAATTTATTCCTTTTTATTTGTGAGTCATATCTATTGTGTGGATATACCAACTTTGTTTATCTATTTACTGGTTGACAAAGGCATGAAGAACATAAATTGGAGAAAGGACAGACTCTTTAATAAATGGTGCAGGGAAAACTGGATATCCGTATGCAGAAAAAAATAAACTATTTCGTTATCTTTCACCATATACAAAAATCAACTCAAAATTGATTAAAGACTTAAATGTAAAACCTGAAACTATGAAGCTACTGGAATAAAATATTGGGGAAAATACAGGACATTAGTCTGGGCAAAGCTTTTTTAGATAAAAACTTAAAAGCACTAGCAACCAAAGCAAAAATAGACAAATGGGATTGCATTGAGCTAAAAAGTTCCTGCACAGCAAAACAATCAATAGAGTGAATGAGGCAAATGGGAGAAAATGTGTGATGGACGTTTGAGTTGTTCTAGTTCTGGGCTATTGTAAATAATGCTGCTATAAACATTTGTATACAAGTCATTACATGTTGTTAAATTTTATTCCTTGACTAAATACACAGGAATGAAAAGACTGGGTTGTATCTGAGGTGTATGCTTAGCTTCTTAAGAAACGGCCAAATTATTTTCAAAGTGGTTTAGCATCTTTCATTCCCACCAATGGCTGAGTTGCAGTTGTAGCACATCATCACTAACGATGGTGCTGTCAGTCTTTTCAATTTTATTCATTCTAAGGGATGTGTAGTGGTAGCTCATGCACATTTTCTTGATAAGATGCTCAATATCTTTTCATAAGCGTATTTATCATTCATTTCTTGCGTAAAACTCTGTTCAAATGTTTTATACTTCTTCAAGGGTTTTTGACTACTTCACATTGAGGTTTACCAAGTCACTATGTGTTCTGCATATAAGGCCTTTTTTAGATATATGTATTGTAAGTATCTTCTCCCATTCTGAGGTTTTCATTTTCCTTTTCTTAAAAAGTGTCTGATTTTGCTAAAGTCTAGTTTATCAATTTTTCCTTAATGGTTAATGCTTGTTGTGTCCTAAGCAATATTTGCCAATAGAAAAATTACAAATATTTTATTTCTCCTAGAAGTTTTATCGTTTTAGCCTTTACATTTAGGTTTATATGACATATTAATTTTGGAGTTTGATGTAATGTAAGTGTTGACGCTAACTTTTCTTCCATATGTCTACCCAATTGTTTCAATACCGCTTCTTTTTCCTATTGAATTCATTGGCAAATTTGTCAAAAATTGTGTGATCGTATACATGTAGGTTTATTTCTGGGCTCTATCACTCAATTGATCTATGTTGATCCTTTAATCATTTCTTCATTTTCTTGACTATAGCAGATCCTCCAGCCCCAGTCCAGCCTTCATTTGACTGAAGTCCCTATCAATACCTTGATTGATTTCATGAGAGATCCTAAGCCAGCACTGCCTCACTAAACCACTCTCATTTTTTATTTTTGCCTGTGGAGTAAGGGTGATTACGGTAGGAAAGACTACTTAGAAGCCACTGGAACTGCCTCTGTCTACCTAAATAACAAAGAAAAAGTGATATCACATTTCAAGAGATGGCAGAGATTAGTGCCACCTCAGTGGCACTGAGGATTGAAATGCGTAGGGCTGGTGATTCCTAGCACATTCCCATTTAACTCATTCACTTGGCCTGGCCAGAAGACAAACAAATTCCATGTTTTATAGTTTTTCTATAATTTTATAGAATTGTAGTTATCACCAAAATCTTAATCAACTAGTGACTCCAATTTCAGCTGCTTTTTCAGATGTGGTTTTATTATAGAAGCAAATCAACACAACCTCTGGCTCCTAGTATGAAGCTATTGATCTGATAAATATAGGGTACCTTTTAATAAACTCACGTTCTGTGATTTAAGTCCATGAAAGGCCTATAACAATCGAATACAGGAAAGACTTCTTCAGGAAGTTTTAAGTCATCCTGCATGTAAACCCAGGGCTTGCTGGAGGCAAAGGAGATACAGAATGGGAAGTGGAAGGAGGAAGTCATCAGTCCTAGCTATGACCATATGACCATTTACAGAAATGAGAACTAGTTATGAACATTTCCCTTAACTTGATATTAATATGTTTGCAGTTATTAACAATTTTTATCATCCTCTCTCCCATTCCTCTACCAGCTATCATAAGGTATGTTAATAGCAGTTATGCTTTATGTCTCAGTATTACTGGATATCAAAGAAAAAGTGTGATGAAGAAAAACAAGCATCATCCTTTTTTTGGAAGAAAAGTCTAGTATGTTTTCTTTGCACATGAGACGGTTGTAATAACTTTGTGGTGGCTTTATCATGTGTCACCTTGACTAGACTAAGCTACGGTATTCAGAATTCCCATCCCAGAATCCTTCTCATGGTAGAATAAAAGACATTTCATGCAATATTTGGAAGGTGGGAGAGAAGCATGATCCATATGTGCGCCAGGTACCCCTGTTGCCCACATGTTTTTCCTGCCCTGCTGGTCCATCTCTTTGGAATGGGCAGAAGCTGGGCCTGCAGTTGCCCACCTTGCCCTGGTTTCTCCCTCAGCCTCTTCATGTTTTGGTTGAGGTGTATGTTTTAGTTCTCTGAGAGAGCCCCATTTTCTCATTAAGGACCAAGTTCTAGTTATCAAGAGACTGATCCAGGGTCCAGTCCATCCTCATGGGTTCCAACTCATGTATGTGGGTTCCAGCTCCACCTTGTCGCTCTCTCTTTATATGTATCTGTCCTTCCCAATTGCCTTCCCTGGAAAAGTCAAGGTCCACATCAGGCATGAAGACAGCAGCCTCGCCAAGACTGCTTAACCAGCTCTCACAGCTGTGTGAGGTCACGTCCATGGAATAAATCCCTTTCTATACATATCACACATTATCTGTCTTTGTATCTTATATATTATTAAGTATTATATAATCAGTAGTGCATATATTAATACATGTTACGTTATATACACCTTAGTGGTTCTTCTCTGACTGAAATCTGATACACTACTTGATATAAAACTTTATATTTCTATAAAATACAATTTCCAGGAAGAGTTTGGGCTTAAAAGTGGTTTTGCTTATGTCTACGTACAAACAAGATAAGATAACTGGTTTTCCATTTGTTATAGCAAGAATCGGTTTTAAGACATAATTTCCATTTCAAATTTTCAAAAGCACAGTTTATATTTCTATGTGTGAAGTCAATCTTTAAGCATTTTCTGGATATCAAAGAAAAAGTGTGATGTAGAAAAACAAGCGTCATCATTTTTTGGAAGGAAAGCCTAGTATGTTTTCTATTGTACTTGAGACAGTTGTAATAAGTTTAGGGAGATACTGACTCATTTCTACCATCAATCCAGCCCATTGACTTTTACATTTGATTGTTTGCACTTGTCATTTGTCAATCCATTTTAACAGGTGAGGTGACATTTTTAGATGTAGAATTGCAGATTTGAAGACACAGCCTCCCCCATTGTGCCATATCCTTTTCTCTTGGTGCTCCAATGAGCTCTGCGTTCCTTCTGACTCTAAGGGGCACACCATATGCAGATGCAAACCTGCAATGGGAATGCATCTGGCCTCATAATCTTCTCTAGGAAATTTAGACATACTGATATCCCACTGCTAACCAACTGTCCCCATCACATATAATTCAGACCACAGTGCGGAAAAGCCATGTATGTTGACAGACCTTTTAACGCCATCAGTACAAAAACCATTTAAAAACAAATTGGCATATTATTGATTGTGGACTTGGCAGGGCCTTTTGTGGTTGGCAGCAGGCAATGCTGCTTATGTTTTTCCCCAGTAATTTTCTTCCCTGAAGATGGGCGATAAAACACCAGCTGGAATCAAGGAGACGACATATCTGACAAGTTTACTACCGAGATACCGAGACCCAGAATGCAGAGAGTCATCAGACAACACCGGCTCTTTTGCTGAATCATCTGTAGATATGTCTCTTTTGTACCACAGGGGCAGTGTCAATGGGCTGTGTTTGGTACTTTTAAGAATTGCATTAACTGGCACTGCTTTTGGAAAAGGCTTAGATTACATTAAGATAAATGCCAAGAATGCTTCAGATGAGCATTCAGTTACCAAAAATGTTTCAGTGTTGCCATTTAATTGTACAGTGATCTTTGTGTCAAGATCACTGTACAATTAAATGATATAAAGCTGCTAGTTTTCAAAAGTTCTGAGTACATTCTTTGAAGGAAAAGGAACAGTGCACATATGTGATGTCTCACTGCATAAGTTGCATTATATCCCTGTATGCTTATTAGGTAAGCTCAGATGGTTCTCATACACCTGCTATGGGTGGATCTTTCGGGCCAACCCTCTCCTTACTTCCACCACCTCCATTCCATAGTAGCGTCATTTGGCAGGAATGCTGATTTTCAAATCTTTTTTGAATCTCCCATTCTGAAATTTTTACTATTTATCACTGCTTACTTCTCACAGCAGTGAAACCTCAATTCCAGGAAGCAGAACTGCATCTCTCTCTCTAAAACTCTTTTACTGTCTCCTGTAGAAGGTCCCCAGCAGCCAACTTCCTCCTCAGCACCCATGGCCAGGGCACATCTGTGTTCAGGTGCTCTGTTTGAGAATAGGTGTCATTCATGCCCATTGTACAACCACTGTTGGACGTCAAATAACATGTTTTGTCTGTCTATCCCTAAATGTTTTTCTTTGTGGCCTTATTTAATATACTACTCTGTGATTTTTTAAATTATTATTTATGTGTTTATTCATTTTGAGACAGAGTCTCTCCCTGTCACCCAGGCTGGAGTGCAGTGGCGCCATCTCGGCTCACTGCAACTTTTGCCTCCTGGGTTCAAGCAATTCTCCTGGCCCAGCCTCCCAGGTAGCTGGGATTACAAGCACGTCACCATGCCCCACTAATTTTTGTATTTTTAGTAGGGACGGGGTTTCACCATGTTGGCCAGGCTGGTCTCGAACTTCTGACCTCAGGTGATCTGCCTGCCTCGGCCTCCCATAGTGCTGGGATTACAGGCATGAACCACCATGCCCGGGCTGTGATATTAAATATTAGCACTAACCAAATGCTTTTTGGAAAAATTACTATGAACAGATTCTAGCAGTCTTCATATCTGAAATACTTCTAATCTATCAAGAAGGCTACATATGCACTCATAAAATGACTTTCAAAATAACCAAACTGTGGTTTTAAATATGATCCCTAAAAAAATCATTTTATATTATTTGTATATAGACTACTTTTCTTCTTTGCCAACTATTTCCATTTCTGCTGCTTCACCAAAACCAGCACCAACTCACTATTCCCCATTTTTGTTCTTGTTCTCTAGAGGATTTTTGATCCTGAAGGATCTAAATATTTATTTCATCCTTTTACTCTGCCTGCATTTATGCCCTTCCCCCACCAAAATAATGTCAGCTTCAAAATAAATGTATGAGGTTAGAAGTCAAGACAGTCTTATGAGATGGAAAGTGGGGGATGGCAGCTTAAAAGGGGCCCGATGGCAGGGGTCTGAGATGTTGGTGATGTTCAGTGTCTTGATATGGGTGGATGGGTATTTTCTGTTTGTGGAAATGTATCAGTGTATTTTAACATGATTCATTTACTTTTATGTTCACTCAAAACATCAACTTAAAGAAGAAAATCAGTTCATTTGATCATCCTTAAACCTTCATGTACTCCATTTCTCCTCTCAGCCTATCTTTCCAGTTTGCTCACCAATTTAGCAAATAAAAAAATACTGAATTCATTATAAACAATCTGAGGCAATCATTATTTTTATCATTGATTTCTTCCATCTCCACAGTCACAATTACATTTTTACCCAGGTAGGCAATATGACTGTTTTTCAAGCAGAAGTAATTTATCCTAGAGTTCTGCCCATTGATCACCTTCCCGACAAGCTGCCATGTCACGTGGTCTAATTAGATGTCTAAGAAAACATCCGTTGAGGCTGCATTTGAATTTGTGTTGCAGATGATAGACACCAGAGCATTGGAACACAGTAATGACTCCCATAATCAATACCACTCAAAAGAACTCACATGGGTGGTGTCACGTCCTTCCTACCAAACGTGATCAATAGTCCTCAGCCACTGTAGATGACTCATCCTGGTGCTCCTTCAAACAAGAAAAAAATGGAAAAGTAACTAAAGATGGATTTTGTTAGGAAGTCTTTTACAAATCCATGTGAATTTGCTATACTTCTTTGTGCTCACACACACACCATACATGCAAGCGCACATATACCATGTCCACACACAGCCATGTGTGCACACACACACACACACATACAGCATGCAGGTATGTGCGTACACTCTTCTATTTCTTTTTTTGGAAGAGCCATAATATTACAAGCATCTAGGCCAGACTATATGACAGATAAAATAATTAGAATGAGTAAGCTTTTCAGTCCTAAATAACTACATTTCATATGGCATATTCTTCTATTACTTTAATAGTATTCTGATGAAGAGAAAATATTCAGGCCAAGAGTAACATTTCCTTCAGTGGAAATAGAATAAATGATCCATGGGAAAGAAACCTGTCATATATCCGCCCCCACAGTACAGAAGGACTGAATTTAACAACGATAAGCATTTAGTGAGTGCTTCCTGTGGGCCGGGTCCTATGTTAGGCACAAAGGAAACCAATAGGGGAAATAGACAGTTTATGTCCCTAAGAACTGTAGAGTCTAAAGGAGGAGGCGGGCCTGTAAACATTTAGTTACAACATGGTATTTGGCAGATATTTGTTGATATGTACTTTTACCCTGCTTCTGGAATAGTAATCCTTATTAAGCACCTAACATAGCAAGTTGGATCATGTATTGCCATCTTAGCCAGCAAACCTAAGAGATGGTTCTTGCCTATGTTTATTTATTGAAATAAAATTTTATTTTATTTCAATAAATTATTAGGCTGATACCTATAGGAAACTTGCCTGGGCTTCATAGATCAACTGGCCAATCTTTTGCTAACTAGGCCCAATCATTACATCATTTCCAATCCAAATGGCCTGTTGATAACAGCCCAGATGACATTCTCCTGTTCTAATTGGCCAATTGCCATCTTGCAACATGGAGGATAAATTTCAAGTGGAGCCAAGAACAAAGTACAGATGACTCTGAACAAATTCTTCTGACTTCTGGGTAAAGGACAACTCAAGTCCCTCATTCCAGTGGCAGTGAATTGATGCGAAGCTTACTATGTGAAGGCAGAGCACACGTCTGTCTCCGGAGCTTCCTAGAGTAAGGATGTAGGCAGGTGATCAGCCTTGAAAGGAAATGGCATTTAGCTTCGGGGTTTTCAGAATAAGAAAAAGATCTTGCTCCTAATACAGAGAGAAAGGAGAAAACCTAGAGGAGCAAGAAGAGCTGTATTGGGATTTTCCACTTTTCTTTCTCCTTAAGAAATTGACCAACAGAAGCATAGGATTTCTTAAAGCAGTGAGCACTGGAATATAAGCTGACAAATAACCAACAATTTTTCAATAGTGAAACATTTTATAGTTTTTATATACTCTAGATCATCATAATGTAGTACCCAATATTTCGTGGGCTCTGAACAAATATGTGTTGATTAAAGAAACAAATGAATAACACCTTTGATGCATTAATAAAAGGAAAGAAAATATATATCAGGAAAAGCTGGGGAATGGGAGTCACATCTCTTGAATTCTATAGCAACTCTGTTACCATAGTCATGTGATTTGGGTTGTCTCATTTGTAAAGTTGGGTGACTGGTTTACTCTTAGGAAACTTTTCTACCTAGATGCTTCATGTTTTTTGAGAGAGAAGCAACTATGTATACATCAGAGAACTGTACAATACAGTGTATATGAAAACCTAAAAGACTTTATGTCTGCAAAGAGTAGGTTCATTCTAAAACTGTGGCTCAGACTAACTAGGCAGTCCTCAGAAATGGTAATTTATTATGCACAAAACGTATACATTTTACTGCCTCAAATATGTAATAGGTAGGTAATTTATTATATAGAACTGTGAATTTAAAGAGAAAGCATTTCTGCATTTGGTAGACGTAGTGGATTGGATGGTGGCCCCAAATGGCATGTCCATCTCCTAGTCCCTGGACCCCTTACATAGCACAAGAATGAATATTACTTTGCATAGCAAAAGATATGATTAAATTAAGGATGGAGAGAAGATCATCCTGGATTATCTAAGTAGATTCTAAATGCAATCACAAGGATCCTTACAAAATAGACACATGGAGAAGACAGATACAGAGAAGGCAATGTGAAGACAGAATAGAAAGAGATATGGTTACGAGCCAAGGAATGATGACAGCCACCACACATTGGAAGAGGTAAGAAAGAAATTTGCCCCTTGAGCCTCCCAGGTAATTTGTTATAACAGCAACAGGGGCTGAATGACGTAGACTAGGCTACAATTTGAAGGGGAAATATCTAACTACTTTGTTGAAATTTACTGATTCAGAAAAATCCACTGTAATATAGTCAATGCAATGTTCCAAGTTTGAGTCACACAATAGAATCCTAACTGCAGAACTGTGGGCCAGAGGGCCTTCCATGAGCATCCAATGGCCACTCAAAGGAGTGGTTTAGACCCTGGAGGTTCTTCCACCTACAAGCAATGTGATTCAGAACAACTTATTTAACCTTTTTAAGCCTCAATTTTTTAAAATCTGTATAATGAGGATACTAGTTTATATTGTGAAGATTAAACAAATTAATGTATACAAAGCACTTGGTAATGCAGTGATTGTTTTATGTATTAGATATTCTTATCAATAGCATTATTAGTAACCACTCCCAGTAATGATAGCTTTTGTAGCAAATATCTTCTAAGGAAGCAGATACTATTTCCAGAGAACTATATCTATTGATAAACTTGTATTGATAAAACTGTAACAATTAAACAAATGATATTGCAGATATCTTTTTTAAAAGGCAGTTAGTACTGTGCTGTGGATTCTAACAGAGCAGATGAAGGAAAGATATTGTCCAATTTATCACATTTTATTTCTTATATGGCCCAATTTCTAACATTATTTTCTCATTGGGGTGGAAAAAGAACAGGAATTGATCCTGTTATTAAGTTACACCTCTCACAACTTTATCGTTTTGTTGGCAAGTGGAATCACATGTATAAGAATGAATAAAAAAGTATAAAAGTTATGATAACATGACACTTCTTTTTTAAAATAGAGACACGCAAATTGCAGTTTGTTTAATGAAAGATCTTTTTATAAGTATTATGAGGCAACATTATCTCTCAGGTATCATTGTAATCTGTTAGATTTGAATATTTTTGGCCAAAAAATAACAATGTTCACACTGAAAAGGATCACATTATTTCTCGTAAGGGGTTGCAGCCTGCAGCGTGGCCATTCTGACAAGCTGAGAAGGGTAGCCTCTTGTCAGAAGCCACAAAGAGAGTCCTCAGGGGGAGGGGCAAAGGGAACAGAAATTAATGCTGAGCAGAGTGGCCAAATATACACATTTAATAAGGCATGGGAGGAGTCATGAATATTTATGAAAGGAGAGATGTACCATGCACAGTTGAGCTTCATCCCTCTCTGTGGGACACATGTTTTTAAAATGGTGACATTAGCATGATCTGAGGGTGGAGTTTTCAAACCTCTGGCATCAGAAGGTGAAGCAGAGGACATGAAAAGCCTCACTGCACAGCCTCCTACACTGGCCAGAACCAGTTTACGGCCAGTGGTCTCTTAACAGAAAGGAATCCTGGTTATTCATGCCAAAAGAAAGGGAGTGGGGTAAGGCAGAAGAATGGGGCATGAAGCCAGGGAACATAAGGCCGATCCACGCTGACTTCCTCAAACTAAAGGAACGTGAACTAAATGGAAGCACCTCAGCAATGACAGGAATGTGAATGACTTTGTAACTTCACTTCATCCTCTCCACTCATGCCATTTACACTTTGTAAGTTCACATTCATCCTCTATTTACATAGATCACACACCAAATAACATCCTCTCCATTTACAATAGGGCGCATTCTGAGTAAATGACTCTGTGGCTTCATTCTCTTCGTTTACACAGAATATTTGACAAGTAACCAATGGGAAACCTCTAAAGAATTGAAACCCCCAAAATTCTGTATGTGGGGCTCTTGCGCCTCCTCTGCGCTGGAGCCTGCTCCCACACTGCGGAGTGTATTTTCATTCTTAATAAATCCCTGCTTTTGCTTTCGCTGCTTTGTTTGTGCATTTTGTCCAATTCTTTGTTTAAGATGCCAAGAACCTGGACACCTTCTACCAGTCGTGGGGAGAGGGGCATCAGGCAGTTGGTTGATACCAGGTGGGGAGTGAGTCTTTCAAAAGGGCTGATTTCTAGCCATGCTCAGTGGCTCATGCCTGTAATCCCAGATCTTTGAGAGGCTGAGGCAGGTGGATCACCTGAGGTCAGGAATTTGAGGTCAGGATTTTTTTTTTTAGGGCTGGGACTGTGATTTAATATTAAGTCAAGAAAACGACCTCTAACAATCACTGCAGTGGCGGAGAAGAAATCCTAAGAATTGGGGCAAGATGCAGCACGATTTTTCTCTGGCTCTTGGACGTCTGAGAGAGGCTCAGGAAGTCCTTGGCTTAGTCATCATCCATACCTAAAGCTGCTCCTCCAGCCACATTCCTGCCTTTGTGGTCTGGATGCTTGGCAGAGTCATAATCAGGGGTGGCATACCTCTTGCTCCAGGAAACCCGACTGGCTTGACTCACTCCTCTCCTGGGCCCAGTGAGGCCAAAGATGATAATGGTTGGTCAGTGCTAAGAGCCGGGCCACTCCAACCCTGACACTGGCTTCCCTCTCTGCATTTGGCAGAAGATAAAGTGAACAAGAGTCCAGTCCAATGCCCAGCCCCTCGCCCCCAACTAGCTGAGAGGTGCAGTGACCCTGGGAGATGTCCAGCCAGCCTCCAGGCTGAGAGGGAAATAGGCACATGCCCTATTAGGGGGGCAGCTCCCCGGAAGGGCAGCAGAGAAAGCAATCAAGGGTGCCCACTGGGTCAGAAGGGGAGCCTGAGACTCCAGAAGCAGAAATGGCGAGGGTGGTCAAGCGTGTAGTGGTTTACTGATCAAACCTCATGTGACGGGCCAGGAAAGTCCTCCAGGCCGGCGGCAGCTGAACACAGTTCCTTGGTGGAGAGGTTTACTGGAACATGGTGTAGGCCATGAGGGGGCTTATGAGAAGGCCAGCCTTGGAGGAGTCCCACATGGGTCTTCTGAAGAAAAGTTATACCACCCCTCCAAAAAGAACCCACAATCAAATTAAGAGACCCACTGTGGCCTGTGATGGGGAGGAAGAAGAGTTCTGCAGCAATTGTGGGATGAGAGTTGTTCTTCCTGGTGAATGAGCCTGGCCATGTGGGGCCTCAGCTGGCCTACGAGTGAAGGCCTGAGGGTGGTGTCTTCCCATCTTTATTGCTTTCCAGGGAGAAGGGAGGGATCCAAACATCAAAGTGGGAGCCATCAGGTCTTTCGAAGCGGAATGTGCCCCATATGTGACCACTAGAAGCCTGCAGCGAGACGTGGCTGCTATACTGGAATGCGGGCTGTTCCTTGGATGACACCTGTTCCCTGCCCACTACCCCTCGGCCTTGCACTGTCTCCAAGGTGCAGGAGAGACTGAATATCCTCCAGTGCCACTCCCGGAGCTGTACCACGTCACTGTCAAGGTTCTCCAAATGGATACAGTAGAGCCACCAGTGCACATGGGAATTCTGGGCTTCCCTCATGCCCACGTAGAGGGGGATGACAGTGACACATATGTTCTCAGTTGTTTCCTGGTGAACATCGCAGCGCTCCAGCCAGGTTGATTCTTCTCTTGCCAGGCCCTTAATGTCTCCCGAGCCACAGAACGGGGTGCTTTTGTCTGGTCGTACAGAAGAAATCTTTCAAAGAGCTCATGTTGGATGGGAACCAGATCAGTGGAGGTGTAGGGGAGGATGTCTTCATGGCTGACATAGTCCAGGCCTGGGATGGCATAGAGGGCGCGGCTGTCATCATGGTTAGCCAAGAAGGTCACAGCTTCTGTCTGAGATCTCTGAGATATATGTGGGCAGTCACAGGCATCAATCAGCACCTGATAGTAAGTGTGAGTTTTGCCTTTTACCTCCTTAGAACCATGGCCAGCAGGGTTCTCTGCTTTTTCTGGAGCTGCAGAAGCCACATCCTGGTCATACAGTGTGGCCAGCCAGGGAAACGGGACAACACCTCGGTAGCCAAAAACTCTATGAAGGAAAAGCTACCCAGTCTCATGTTTTCCATTCTGTTTTGGCACCTCAAACACACCAACTGTCTCCAACACTTTGCCCTCTGGTCAGTTTCGGGACAAGAGGTGCCTCTGCGTTGTTGTGGTCACCGCTGGCAAGAAGGCCCCAGTTCCAGCTGCCGCACAGAGCGACCTCGGCCATCGGGCCCCAGTCAGTGACCAGGACCACGGGTGGCCACGGCAGGCCCAAATGGCCCTGAAGTCAGCCTTTCCAGGCCCAGATTCTGCCTCCCAGTGGCCTCCTTTGGCCCAGCTCCTGCCTCCCCCTCGGCCTCTCCAGGTTCAGCCTCTGCCTCCCTCATGGCAACCTCCCCAGGCCCAGCTCTTCCTCCTGGCCACATCTACAGGCCCAAGTCCTGCCTCGCGACAGCCTCTTTTGATTCTGCTCCTGGCCAGCTCCTGGTGGCCTTGCCTTTGTAGGCCCAAAGCTTCCTCAAATGGAGCTTTCCAGGCCTACCTTTTGCCTCCTGGTGGCCTTGACAAGCCCAGCTCCTGCCTGACAGTGGCCTCTCCAGGCCCAGCTCTGGCTTCCCTGCAGCCTCCCCAGGATCAGCTGTTGCCTGGCAGTGGCTTCCCCAGGCCAAGCTCCTGCCTGCCTCCTGGCTGCATCCATAGGTCCAGCTTTTCCCTCACACTGGCCCATTGAGGCCCAGCTCATGCCTCTGGCGGCCTCTCTGGGCCCAGCTCTGGCCTCACGCTGGCCTCTAGTGTAGGCCCATTCACCCTCGCACTGGCCCAGCTGTCTAGGCCCAGCTCATGCTTCTGACGGACTCTCCCAGGCCAGCTCCTGCTCCCTGGCAGCCTCTCCAGGCCCAAAGCTTCCTCTCGTGGGCTTCTCCAGGCCCAGCTCCTGCCTGTGGTAGGCCCCTCCAGGCCCAGCCTCTGCCTCTCAGTGGACCCTCCAGGCCCAGCTCTTGGCCTCACTATGGCCTCTCTCAAGCCCAGCTCCTGCCTTTTTGACAGCCCGTATGTACAGGCCCAGCTGCAGCCTCCCAGTGGCCTCTTTAGGCCAAGCTGGTGCCTCCTGGTGGCCTTTCCAGGCCCACCAGGCTTTCTGGCATCCTCTCCAGAACGTTTCCAAGTCAGCCTCTCTGGGCCCAGCTCTTCCTCCTGGCTGTGTCTACAGGCCCACCTCCTGCCTCACAACAATCACATTTGGCCCAGCTCCTGCCCAGCTCCCGGCAGCCTCTGTAGGCCGCAGCCTTCCTCAAGTCAGGCTTTCTAGGCCCACCTTCAGCCTCACGGCAACCCAGATAGATCCAGCTCCTGCCTGACAACAGCATCTCCAGGCCCATCTCCTGCCCTCGACATCAGCCTCCCCAGGCCATCTCTGCCTGCCTGCCTGCCTGGTGGCAGTGTGGACAAACCCAGCTCCTGCCTTTCTGATGGCCTCTTTAGGCACATCTCATGCCTCGCTGCAGCCTCCCCAGGCAGAGGGAGACTCCTGCCTCTAGGCAGCCTCTGCAGGCCCAGCTCATTTCTTGAAGCGGCCTTCCAGACCCAGTTCTTGGAAGCCTTTTGGCGGCCCCTCCAGGCCCAGCTCATGCCTCTCATGGCCTCTTCAGGCCCAGGTGCTGCCTCCCAGCTTCCTCTCCAGGCCCAGCTTTTCCTCCCGGCTGTGTCTACAGGCCCACCTCCTGCCTTGCCTCACAACAATCTCTGTGGACTCAGTCAGCTCCCGCCCAGCTCCTGGCAGCCTTTGTAGGCCTGAAAGGTCCTCAAGTCAAGCTCTCAGGCCCACCCAGCTCATGCCTCATAGTGGCCTATCCAGGCTCAGTTCCTGCCCTCCGACGGCATCTCCAGGCCCTAAACTTCCTCAAGTCGGTTTCTCTCAGCCCAGCTCTGGCCTCCTCCCAGTGGCCTTGGCAGGCCTAAATGGCCCTGAAGTCAGCCTCTCCAGGCCCAGCTCCTGCTCTCCCAGAGGCCTCTACGGGCACAAAACTTTCTGACGTGGGCCCCCCCAGGGCCAGCTCCTGCCTCCCAGTGGCCTCCTTTGGCCCAGCTCCTGCCTCCCTTCCGGCCTCTCCAGGCTCGGCCTCTGCCTCCCTCATGGCAGCCTCCCCAGGCCCAGCTCTTCTTCCTCGCTGGGTCTACAGGATCAACTCCTGCCTCGCAACAACCACATTTTTCCCAGCTCCTGCCCAGCTCCCGGCCGCCTCTGTAGACTTTAGTTTTTTTCAAGTTGGGCTTTCAAGGCCTTCCTTCAGCCTACTGGTGGCCCAGACAGACTCAGCTCCTGCCTGACCACATCCTCTTTTCTGGCCTCGTTACTACCTGTTTTTCAGCCATTTTGGCAGGCCTTTCATTTGCCTCACAGTGGCCTCTTCAGCCCCATCCTCTGTGTCACGTCTGCCTCTCAAGATTCAGCTTTTTTGTCACAGCAGCCTTTCTTACACCAGCCTGTGCCTCACCATGGCCTCTCCTGGCTCATCTTCTGCCTCATGGTGGTTTTTTCTGCCCTGCACTTGCCTCACAGTGGTCTCTTCTGGATCCAGCTCTATAGGTCTTTGATCATCAACAGCATCAAAAAGCCCAAAGCTTCCCTGCAGTGTGCCTTGGCTAAACACCTGTCTCTACTTTTAACCTTGAGAGTGTATTTTTGACAGATTAGTAGTAAATTCTGCCTGTGTCTTTTTACAATGATGGCTCTTTTATTTAGTATCTCATGGTTTTTCTTGGGTTCAGAGGGGAATGGGCCTCTGCTTGGGCTGTTTGTCTTTGCCCTGGACGTGGTAGCTTCTCATTTCATGTCTCCTTTTTTTGTATTTTTTACAGTTAACCTTTTTGTTTTCCTTAGGGTCTTGCTCTGTCACCCAGGCTGGAGCGTCACTGTGTGATCACACCTCCACTGACCCTTTGCCTTTTGGCCTCCACTGATTTTCCCAAGGCAGCATCTTGAGTAGTGTAGACTACAGGCATCTGCCACCATCCCTGACTAATTTCTGATTTTGTTTTAGAGGCTGATTCTCACTCTGTTGTTTAGGCTGGTCTTAAACTTGTGGACACAAGCAATCCTCTTGCCTGGGCCTCTCAATGTGCTGAGATTACAAGCATGGGCCACCATCTGTGGCCTGTCGTTTGCTTGCCACGAAGTATTAAGAATTTACTTTTTGATTAGTATACTATGATTATATACATTTGTGAATATATATATATTTTAAAGTTTTCTGGGTACCAAATTTTCCTTTTCTTTTCTTTTTTTTTTTTTTTTGAGGCAAGTTACTGCTTTGTCATTCAGGCTGAAGCACAGTGGTGTGATCTCGGCTCACTGCAACCTCTGCCTTCTTGGCTTAAGTCATCCTCCCACCTTAGCCTCCTGAGTAGCTAGGACCCTAGGTACGAGCCTCCATGCCCATCTAATTTTTGTATTTGTTGTAGAGACGGGGTCTCACCATGTTTCCCAGGCCAGTTTCAAGCTCCTGGGCTCAAGTGATCCTCCCCCCTCAACCTCCCACTGTGCTGGGATTACTAGTGTGAGCCACTACACCTGGCCTGCCATTCTCTTTTCATGGATCATTAAGAATTTATCTTTTAATTAGTATACTATAAATATATATGTAGATATGTGTGTGTATATTTATATGTGAATATATATGTGTATATATTTTCATAGCATACACAAACTCCCACATATACATTGTGAAAGAGAGATTTCCATATCTAGGAATTGATAAGCTTCTTCCAGCTTTTGAAACCACCCTTAGCACAAACATGAAAGAAGTACAAATTATCATTATTAATGACCATGGACCAAGATGACCATGAGTCAATAGTACTTTGCAGCTCAACCACCTTCCAGCAGAGTATCTCAAAGGACTGAATATATCTGAACATCGTACCCTTTCACATAGATGAGGATGCTTTGTAATTACTACTTCTCTTGAGACCTCAGTGTGACCCTCATCAGTGTGAAATCAGAAACTATTCCTGACCAAACCTGTTAATCAATATCCCAAATCACAGAGATGTTGAATAACAGGTTTGGTCAGGAAATAGTTATTGCATTTCGTTTGTCATGACAAGCTCCTGGCCTAGGCAGATGGAATATTGCAGAAATGTGTGTGTGTGTGTGTGTGTGTGTGTGTGTGTGTGAGAACATTCTTGCACACAGATTTGGGGATAGAAGTAGGGGGTTGAATTTGATAAAACCGGAAGGGGGCAGGGGTCGCCAGTGTCCCCTGCTCCCCTGCCCAGTCCCCATCCTGGCCTGACTGCGTCCGCGCCCCTCCCTGCCCCGGGGCCGGGGCCACCACCGCCTTTCCGGCCCCTGCTTCTAGGCCCCGTTCCAGGGGCCATGCGGCCTCGACCACGCGGGCGCCCACCACACACCAGAGGAGATACGGCTCCGCAATCGCACCTTCCTGACGCTGCTGCTCTTCTGCCTGTGCGCCTTCCTCTCGCTGTCCTGGTATGCGGCGCTCAGCGGCAAGAAAGGCGATGTCGTGGACTTTTACCAGCGGGAATTCCTGGCGCTGCAGGATCGGTTGCACGCAGCTGAGCAGGAGAGCCTCAAGTGCTCCAAGGAGCTCAACCTGGTGCTGGATGAGATCAAGAGGGCCGTTCCAAGAGGCAGGCTCTGGGAGAGAGGGCAATCGCACCTGGGGCCACCTAACAGAGGGCCGCCTATTGAAGCCGGGGAACGGCTCGCACCAGCAGGTGCTACACCTGCCCACTGTCTTCCACCACCTACCACACCTGCTGGCCAAGGAGAGCAGTCTGCAGCCCGCCGTGCGCGTGGGCCAGGGCCGCACCTGAGTGTCGGTGGTGATGGGCATCCCGAGCGGGAGGTGCACTCGTACCTGGCTGACACTGCACTCTCTCATCTCCGAGCTGAGCCCACAGGAGAAGGAGGACTCAGTCATTGTAGTGCTGACTGCTGAGACTGACCCACAGTACACTTCAGCAGTGACAGAGAACATCAAGGCCTTGTTCCCCACCGAGATGCATCCCGGGTTCCTGGGGGTCATCTCACCCTCTCCCCACTTCTACCCTGACTTCTCCCGCCTCATAGAGTCCTTTGGGGACCCCAAGGAGAGTCAAGTGGAGGACTAAATAGAACCTCAATTACTGCTTCCTCATGATGTATGCGCAGTCCAAAGGCATCTACTATGTGCAGCTGGAGGACAACGTTGTGTCCAAGCCCAACTACCTGAGCACCATAAACTTCGCGCTGCAGCAGTCTTCAGAGGACTGGATGATCCTGGAGTTCTCCCAGCTGGACTTCACTGGGAAGGTGTTCAAGTAGCTAGACCTGAGCCTGGTTGTAGAATTCATCCTCGTGTTCTACCAGGACAAGCCACTGACTGGCTCCTGGACCATATTCTGTGGGTGAAAGTCTGCAACCCCGAGAAGGATGGGAAGCCCTGTGACCAGCAGAAGGCCCACCTGCGGGTCCGCTTCAAGCCGTCCCTCTTCCAGCACGTGGGTACTTGCTCCTCACTGGCTGGCAAGATCCAGAAACTGAAGGACAAGGACTTTGGAAAGCAGGCACTGTGGAAAGAGCATGTGAACCCACCAGCAGAGGTGAGCACAAGCCTGAAGACATACCAGCACTTCACCCTGGAGAAAGCCTACCTGCGCGAGGACTTCTTCTGGGCCTTCATCCCAGCCGCTGGGGACTTCATCTGCTTCCGCTTCTTCCAGCCCCTGCGACTGGAGAGGTTTTTCTTCCGCAGTGGGAAGACTGAGCATCCAGAGGACAAGCTCTTCAACATGTCTGTGGAGGTGCTGCCTTTTGATAACCCTCAGTGGGAGAAGGAGGCCCTGCAGGAGGGCCGCACCACCACCCTCCGGTACCCTGGGAGCCCCGACGGCTACCTCCAGATCGGCTCCTTCTACAGGGGAGTGGCAGATGGAGAGGTGGACCCAGCCTTCGGCCCTCTGGAAGCTCTGCGCCTCTCCCTCCAGACGGACTCCCCTGTGTGGGTGATTCTGAGCGAAATCTTCCTGAAAAAGGCCAACTAAGCCCAGGGCCTCTGAGGGTACCCTGTGACCAGCCCTGAAGCCCACATTTCTGGGGGATGTTCTCACTGCCGTCCCCAGAGGGCCAGATATGGCCCTGCCCGAAGGGTTCTGCCCGCCAGGCTTGGGCCGGCCTGGGGTCCGCTGCGGCCCAGAGGCTCCAGGAGCTGGTGCTGTCCCCGCCCCACAGGCCGTGGAGGAGGCAGGTGGCCCCCACACTGTGCCTGAGGCCGGGAACCGTTCGCACCCTTCCTGCCCCAGCCAGGTCATTTTAGAAGACCTTTTTCTTGGGCATCCGCTGTCTCTGGTGCGAACACTGGAATGCATATACTACTTTATGTGCTATGGTTTTTATTCTTGGATACATTGGATACATTTGATTTTTTTCACCTAAGTCCACATAAACTTCTATAGGAGCATGACTTGTAATAAAGGGTTAATTTTTTAAAAAGGAAAAAAATAAAAGCATGGAGCTTCAAAAAGCAATCGGAAGAAGGCCTGCGGCTGCTTCATTCTGTTCAGAGACCTCTTCACGAGTTCATTACCGCTGTTCAGTCTTGGCACGCAGACACCCATGAGCACCGGGGTGTACTTTCTACTCTGATCGCTGGGCCTGTGGTTGAGATAAGTCACCAGCTACGGAAGGTTTCTGACACAGAGGAGCTTACCCTCCAGAGCATCTTTCTGATCTTCCACCTTTTCAAGGTGTTTAATAGGAATAATAGTAGAGTCTTCGAATATGGTCAGGTCATTTTTGGATGAGTTAAAGGCGTGTGTGGCTTCTGACGCTATTCAAGGCATTGTGTGCCTCACAGCTGCTGTGCATATTATTCTGGTTATTAACGAAGGTAAACACAAAAGCTCAAAAGTGAAAGAGGTTGCAGCCACTGTTCACCGAAAACTAAAGATGCTCATGGAAATTTCTTTCGAAAAGGATAGCATTGAAATATGTCTCTATGAATCATCATCAAGAACTCTGGGAGAACTTTTGAATTCATAACCAAGCCAACATCTCCAGACATGTGAAAATAGGAGAAAGGGACTCAAAATGAAATGCCTGTGTATTTTCCTATTGTTTTTATTGTTAATAACCCATATAATAGGGAAAGGGTAGGATTTTTTGTGGGGATGTGGGAGGGTGTAGGTTATGGAGTAGAGAACTCAAAACTTCTTCCATTTTTGCCCAGTGTCTGTGTAAATAACATATTTAAAGGACTCCAGGTATGAATGGTAGAAATCCATGATTCAAAGAAAAGAAAAATTCTAGCAAACCTGGTTGTTTTTAAAATGACTTATATATATGTAATATTGCTTGTAAACGATGAGTAATAAAGCAATGACAACAAATAACATGGAAAAACCCCTCTCTACTAAAAAATATTAAAATTATCCTGGCGTGGTGGCACACACCTGTAATCTCAGCTACTGGGGAGGTTGAGGCAGGAGAATCACTTGAACCTGGGGGGCGAAGATTGCAGTGAGCTGAGATGGCGTCACTGCACTCCAGCCTGGGCAGCAGAGCAAGACTCCATCTCAGAAAAAGAATAAAAAATAACAAAAGGGCTGGTTTCTGCTTAACCCTTAAGGAAGAAAGCCTTACTATGTTTGGCAAGGGGGTTTACCAAGGCATATTTGACCTCCTATCTCATCATGGCCAGAACTAAGTTTTTAAGGTTTTATTTGGGGTCTCCTTTTGCCAAGAAGGGGCTATTCAGTCAGCTGGCAGGCTTAGGATTTTATTTTTATTTCTCAAGATTAATGACTTTATAGTAATTGATAAATCAGCCACAGAGTGCATAAACAAGAAATTATATGATCACATGTTGAAAGAGAAAAAAACCTTTTGACTCAAAAATTAATAGTCCAATTCTGAATTTACCATTCTATGTGTTACTGACTATGGATTCTGGAGCTTTCATGTGACTGTAACTGGCACGAGTCTGTGAAGGTTTTCCAGGTAATGCTTTATTGCTTATATCCCAGCACAGGGGAGCCAGCTCCCTGTGGGCAGGTCCTCGTGGTGTTTCAAGAAGGGCAACATGAATAATTGTGAGGTACTGTGTGAGGCAGAGCTGCAGAGTGTGCAGGCGCAGTGAGAAATCATGTTAGTACATGCACTGCAGGGTGAGGCTGGAGGTCAGGATCGTCATTCTTCTAGTCTTCTGTGCATGTGAGTGGTGGGGTAAACTCCCTTAGGGGAGGTTTATGATGGGCTGGCTGCTGCTTACCTTAGCTTTCCCGCATGGGTTGCAAGGTTTTGTGGTCAGTGAGAATAGCGCCAGTGGGGGTGGTGCAAAGTCTGATGGTTAGCAGGTGTGTATGGAAAAATATGTTATGGGGTGGTGAGGGCTGGGTCCCATCCTTACTCTGTCTCGTATGGAAAGAAGAAAGATTAAAAGTAAAATATATTGAAAAAATATTTTCAAATAGCAATTCTTGTTTGAAAAAGAATACATTGAAAAATATGTTCGTTCTGATTCTTTTATTGGGGATTTTGAGGCCACTTTTCTGATGTGATCCCATGTCCCAGGCCCCTAGTTCCTCTGCCAATGAGGTTGACAATATTCCCTGAGCAGAATTGGGATTCCTTACAGAGTATGATCAGCTGGTCCTGACGTTGTCTCACTCAAATAACAGGAATGGACTAAAAAAAAATACCCTGTATTCATTTTCAAGGCTGACGTAATAAAGGACCACTAATTAGGTGGCTTGCAATAACAGAAATGTTTTCTCTCACAGATTTGAGGCCAGATGTCACAAATGAAAGAAACAGCAAAGACAAGCTCCATCTGAAACTCACAGGGGAGAATCCCTCCTTGCCTCTGAAACCCATAGGGGAGAATCCTTTGCCTCCCCTAGCGTGTTTGTCAGCAGTCCTGGTACTCCCTGGCTTATGCATGCACAAACCAGCTCTGCCTCTGTGGTCACGTGGTCCTCCACTCCCTGTGTATCCCTGACTTCTCCCTTTATTTTAATTTTATTTTTTGAGAAGGAGTCTTACTCTGTCACCCAGGATAGAGTGCAGTGGTGTGGTCTTGGCTCACTGCTACCTCTGCCTCTTGGGTTCAAGCGATTCTCCTGCCTCAGACTCCCAAGTAGCTGAGACTACAGGCACGCACCACCACACCCAACTAATTTTTGAATTTTTGGTAGAGGGGTTTCACTATGTTGGCCAGGCTGGTCTTGAACTCCTGACCTCATGATCCGCCCGCCTTGGCCTCCCAAAGTGCTGGGATTAGAGGTGTGAATCACCGCGCCTGGCCTCTTCTTCCTTTATTATAAGAACAACATATATATTGGGTTAGGACCCACCCTACTGACCTCATTTTAACTTTGTTACTTTTGCAAAGTCTCTATTTTTGAGTAATGTCACATTCTCAGATACTAGGGATTATGATTCCAACATATTTTGGGGAGACACCATTTAACCCAGGGCATGCTCTACTGCCCACATTGCTAGTGTCTGCTCCCCTCGGTATTCCTGTTCCCTCTAGCGTCTCCCAAAAACAGTGCAGGAGATGGAATAGAGAATTTTTTTCTCTGGTCTGTGAAGTTTCATCCCTCAAACAGCCCTTCTCAAAGTTGCTCTCGTTAGAGTCATGCCATTTACACTTTGTAAATTCACATTCATCCTCTATTTACATAGCTCACACACCAAGTAACATCCTCTCCATTTACAATAGGGCACATTCTGAGTAAATGACTCTGTGGCTTCATTCTGTTCGGTTGCATAGAATATTTGACAAGTAACCAATGAGAAACCTCTAAAGAATTGAAACCCCAAAAAATCCTGTATGGAATTTGGGACTCTAATGAGACTTGGACTCTAACGAGAGCAACATAACTATTCTTTGCTTAGCCAAAGGCTCCACCCCACCATGCATGCGCTGTGGCCTGGAGACTGCTTTGTGCTGGAAATGGCCTTTGGGAAAATCTGCACTGACCCTGCTCCTCAACCACTGCCGTGGAGAACTCTGCCTGCTGCTCCCCAACAGGCACTAGCTCTGGCTTGGGAAATGTACAGTTCTGTGGGATCAGTTTTCTGGCCAAAGTGAGAGCAGCTAACCGCTAACATTCAGTTTTCAATCTAGAATTACCTACTGAGCTTTTAAAAATGCAGATTCTAGACCCATCCCAGACCTTCCTTTTCAGAATCTCTCAGGCATGTATATTTCTCGAAAGCTCCATCAGTGATTCATATGTGCAGCAAATGCCCCATCCTTTCTAAAATGGGAGCCACACAGGAGCCAGCTATCCTTCCACCTGCTCTCAAGATTGCCCAGTATCATGGACTCCTCCCTGGGGGAATATGGTCCAAATTACTTTCCCATATGTCTAGCCCTCCCAGCCTATGGCACCGGACACCTGCCAGAGCCCCAGCCGAGCTATGTGCCAGCAGTCTTAAAGGTATCAGTTCCCCTAAATGGAGACTCCTTCAGTGTCTGTGGGATTGAGGGCATTCGGGCCTGGCCTCTCAGTGGATGGCGGGCATGCTACTGCAGAGCAACCACACGAGCAATGTTACAGTTTAGCTTGTTTGACCTCTCCAAATCTCATGTTGAAATTTGACCCCAACATTGGGAGTGGGACCTGATGGGAGGTGTTTGGGTCACGGGGGCAGATCCCTCTGACGTGACTTGGTGCCCTTCTCATGGTAACGAGCTCTCACTCTGTCAGTTCCTGTGAGAGCCGATTGTTGAGGACAGCCTGACACCTTCCCCCCAATCTCGCCTCCTCTCACCATGTGATCTCTGCACATACCAGCTCCCCCTTGTCTTCTGCCATAAGTGGAAGCAGCCTGAGGCTTTCACCAGATGCCCAATTTTGAACTTTTACAGACATCAGAATCATGAGCCAAACAAACCTTTTTTCCTTATGAATTACCCAGGCTCGGGTATTCCTTTATAGCAACACAAGTGGACTAAAGTAAGTCAGTTTGCTCACCTGGGCACACTCATTCAGCAGGATCATGTGTAGAGTAAAGAATGTACAGAAAGGAAATGTGGCCTCTAGCGTATTCCTGGAATGCTGTAAGTATGAGGTGACGGGATCAGGAAAAGGAAGAAAAAGCAGTAGACTAAATCGAGCAAAGTGCTAGGCTGGAAACATGCTGTTGAGGAATGATTGGCAGGTGTTATGGACCGAATGTCTGCGTCTGTGTCCCTCAAAAATATATATGTTGAAACTCTAATCCCTAATGTGTTGGTATATGAAGATGGGACCTTTCAAATGGAAGGTAATAAGACTATGAAGGTCTCATGACCTAACAAGATGATGGGATAAATGCTTTTTTTCTTTCTTTGAGATGGAGCCTCGCTTTGCTGCCCAGGCTGGAGTGCAGTGGTGCAATCTTGGCTCACTGCAACCTTGCCTCAGCCTCCCAAGTAATTGGGATTACAGGTGCCCACCACCATGCCAAGCTAATTTTTGTATTTTAGGTAGAGACAGGGTTTCATTTTATTGGCTAGGCTGGTCTCAAACTCCTGACCTCGTGATCCTCCTGCTTTGGCCTCCCAAAGTGCTGGGATTACCAACCTGAACCACTGTGCCCGGCTCCTTTTCTTTTTTTTTTGAGACAGTCTCACTCTGTCATGCAGACTGGAGTGTAGTGGTGCAATCTCAACCCACTGCAACTTCTGCCTCCTGGGCTCAAGCTATTTTACTGCCTCAACCTCCTAGGCAGCTGGGACTACAGGCATCTGCTACCATACCTGGCTAATTTTTGTATTTTTAGTAGAGACAGGGTTTCATGATGTTGGCCAGGCTCGTCTTGAACTCCTGACCTCAGGTGATCTGCCTGCCTTGGCGTCCCAAAATAAATGCTTTGATAAAAAGAGACACCAAAGAGCTTGATTTCTTTCTTCTCTTATGTGAGGACACAGTGAGAAGAAGGTGGTCTGCAATCCAGGAGGCAGCACATCACCAGACACTGGACCTTCAAGCCCCTTGCCCTTTTATGTCTCAGCCTCCAGAACTATGAGAAATAAATGTTTATTGTTAAGCCACACGGTCTCTGGGATTTTTGTTATAGCAACCTGAGCTGACCAAGCCTGCAGGACATGGAGGCAGCCTTCTCACTAATAGACCTGAATTGTAAAACACACTGTGCCTTCTCCCAAGAACCCAGACACACACCTGGCATGTTTTCTCTTTTACCCTTGCCCCATGCTTCAAAGTGGACTCTGCGCTACAGACTTCGTGTCACTGGTGTTGACATCCACTCCTCTCTTCCCTGTTAGATGCCACCACCCTGATGGGGCCAGACCTAATTCCTAAATGCCACCTTCTTAAACAGCACTCTCTCCCTGCTGTGGTCCTACCGTAATCTGCTTTCAGACAAATCTTCCTAAAGGACAGGCCTTCTCATGCTCCCCTCCCCAAACTCCTCAGGAGGTCTCCACTGGAAAACATCCAGTTCTATAATATGGTCCAAAAGATCGGCATGGTTTCCAGCCTAAATCCCCAACTTTATTGCTGCTGTTTCTTTGCATATGACTTGTGTGCTTACAAATTAACGAAATTGCTGGCCCCAGCCCAATAGTTCCTACTTCTGTGTCTTCGCATCTACTTTTCTACCTGAAATGCCTCCTCTTGCACTAGGTCTCCCACATTCCCCTCTTCACTTATCTAAAATCTATCCTTCTTTAAAGGATCAATTCAAGTGCCTCTTCCTCCAGGAAGTCTTTCCAAATTTCTCCTGATTGCAGGTAATGCCACCTCCCACTGAACTCATAGCTTTTTAGTTATTCCTCTGAGGCATCCATCACTTTCTCCTTGTTTTGTGGGTACTCATAAAAAGACTGTATCTCCCTAAGTGGATTGGAATTCATCTTTTTATTTAGAGAATTTGGCAGTTTCCTGTACTTTACCTTGTTATTTCATATTTAGAAAGAATATTTTTTAAATCCTTTTGGATTTGTTTATTATGAGATTGTGTGAGGTTTTGGAGAGAGTGAAAAAGCAGAATGTAAAATTTGAAGGGTTTTTTGTGTCCCTATCTCCTTCAGTTCTGCTCTGATCTTAGTGATTTCTTGTCTTCTGCTACCTTTTGAATTTGATCTGCTCCTCTAGTTTTTTTTAATTGTGACAATAGGGTGTTGATTTTAGATCTTTCCTTGCTTCTCATGTGGGCATTTAGTGCTATACATTTCCCTCTAGACACTGCTTTAAAAGTGTCCCAGAGATTCTGGCACATTGTGTCTTCGTTCTCATTGGTTTCAAAGAACATCTTTATTTCTGCCTTCATTTTAGTATTTATCCAGTAGTCATTCAGGAGCAAGTTGTTCAGTTCCCATGTAGTTGTGTGGTTTTGAGTGAGTTTCTTAATCCTCAGTTCTACTTTGATTGCACTGTGGTCTGAGAAACTGGTTGTTATGATCTTTTGCATTTGCTGAGGAGTGATTTACTTCCAACTATGTGGTCAGTTTTAGAGTAGGTGTGATGTGGTGCTGAGAAGAATGTTTATTCTGTGGATTTGGGGTGGAGAGTTTTGTACATGTCTATTAGGTCAGCTTGGTCCAGATCTGAGTTCAAGTCCTGGATATCCTTGTTAATATTCTGTCTTGTTTATCTGTCTAATATTGACAGTGGAGTGTTAAAGTCTCCCACTATTATTGTGTGGGAGTCTAAGTCTCTTTGTATGTCATTAAGAACTTGCTTTATGTATCTGGGTGCTCCTGTATTGCGTGCATAGATATTTAGGATAGTTAGCTCTTCTTATTGCATTGATTCTTTTACCATTATTTAATGCCTTTCTTTGTCTCTTTTGATCTTTGTTAGTTTAAAGTTCATTTTATCAGAGACGAGGATTGCAACCCCAGCTTTTTTTCTCTCTCTCTATTTGCTTGGTAAATCTTCTTCTGTCCCTTTATTTTAAGTTTATGTGTGTCTTTGCACATGAGATGGGTCTCCTGAATACAGCACACTGATGGGTCTTGACTTTTTATCCAATTTGCCAGTCTCTGTCTTTAGATTGAGGCACTTAGCCTGTTTACATTTAAGGTTAAAATTGTTATGTGTGAATTTGATCCTGCCATTTTGATACTAGCTGGTTGTTTTGCCCATTAGTTGACCCAGTTTCTTCATAGTGTCAAAGGTCTTTACTATTTGGTACATTTTTGCTGTGGCTGGTACTGGTTGTTCCTTTCCATGTTTAGTGCTTCCTTCAGGAGCTCTCGTAAGGCAGACCTGTTGGTGATGAAATTTCTCAGCAATTGTTTGTCTGTAAAGGATTTTATTTCTCCTTCACTTATGAAGCTTAGTTTGACTACATATGAAATTCTGAGTTGAAAGTTCTTTTCTTTAAGGATGTTGAATATTGGCCCCCACTCTCTTCTGGCTTGTAGGGTTTCTTCATAGAGATCCACTGTGAGTCTGATGGGCTTCCCTTTGTAGGTAGCCTGACCTTTCTCTCTGGCTGCCCTTAGCATTTTCTCCTTCATTTCAATCCTGGTGAATCTAATGATTATGTGCCTTGGTGTTGCTCTTCTTGAGGAATGTCTTTGTGGTGTTCTCTGTATTTCCTGGACTTGAATGTTGGCCTGCCTTGCTAGGTTGGGGAAGTTCTCCTGGATAATATCCTGAAGAGTGTTTCCCAGCTTGGATTCATTCTCCTTGTCACATTCAGGTACACCAATAAAATGTAGATTAGGTCTTTTCACATAATCCCATATTTCTTGGAGGCTTTGTTCATTTCTTTTCACTCTTTTTTCTCTAATCTTGCATTCTCATTTTATTTCATTGAGTTGGTCTTCAGTCTCTGATATACGTTATTCTGCTTGATCAATTCGGCTATTGAAACTTGTGTATGCTTCGCGAAGTTCTTATGCTGGGTTTTTCAGCTTCATCAAGTCGTTTATGTTCTTCTCTAAGCTGGTTATTCTAGTTAGCACTTCGTCTAACCTTTTTTCAAGGTTTTTAGTTTCCTTGCATTGGGTTAGAACATGTTCCTTTAGCTCAGAGATGTTTGTTATTACCTACCTTCTGAAGCCAGCTTCTGTCAATTAATCAAACTCATTCTCCATCCAGTTTTGGTCCCTTACTGGTTAGGAGTTGTGATCCCTTGGAGGAGAGGCCTTCTGGTTTTGGGTGATTTCATCCTTTTTGCACTGGTTTCTTCCCATCTTTGTGGATTTGTCTACCTTTGGTCTTTGACGTTTGTGACTTTTGGATGGGGTCTCTGAGTGGATGACCTTTCTGTTGATGTTGATGCTATTTCTTTCTGTTTTTCAGTTTTGCTTCTAACAGTCAGGCCCCTCTGCTGCAGGACTGCTGGAGGTCCACTCCAGACCCTGCTTGCCTGGTAATCACCCAAGGGGGCTGCAGAACAGCAAGGATTGCTGTCTGTTCTTTCCTCTGACAGCTTTGTCCCAGAAGGGTACCCGCCAGATGTCAGCCAGAGCTCTCCTGTATGAAGTGACTTTTTGGATATATGGGGGTCAGGGAGCCACTTGTGGAGGTAGTCTGTCCCTTATCAGAGCTCAAGTGCTGTGCTGGGAGATCTGTTGTTCCCTTTAGGGCTGCTTGGCAGGGACGTTTAAGTCTGCTGCAGCAGAACTCATAACCCCCCTTCTTTCTAGGTGCTCTGTCCCAGGAAGGTGCCTTTTTTCAGAGATGCCCTGCCCAGCAAGGAGGGAATCTAGTCACAGTCTGCCTGCAGAGGCACTGCTGAACTGCCATGGGCTCCGTTCAGCTGCTGTGTAAACTTCCTCGTGTTTTATTTACACAGGTAAGATTAGAATTGCCTTGGCAATAGCAGATGCCCTTCCCCGAGCCGAGCTCCACCGTCCTGGGTCAAGCTTAAACTACTGTGCTGGCTGTGAAACTCCCAAGCCAGAAGGTTTTAGTTTGCTGGCCTTTGTGGGGGTGGGATCTGCCGAGCCAGATCACTTGGCTCCCTACCTTCAGCTTCCCTTATTTCAGGGGAGTGGGAGGCTCTGTCTCACAGGTGTTCCAGGTGCCAACCAAAATGCCCACCCGGATTTGTGCTGAAAACCCTCAGCACTAGCTGGAACAGCTGCTCAGATCTATGCTGGAAACCCATGGTGCTTGTTGGCCCGGTAGAAATTTCTTGATCTGTGGGCTGTAAAGTCCATGGGAGAAGGGCAGGATCTGAACTGGAATGCCAGAATGGCTAGAAATGTCCAAAGAAATTATTAATTGAAAAAAACTTTTCTTGAGAAACTTAAGACTAGATATTGGCATATCTCTCTATACATATAGGACATATAGGATTTTTTAAATGAAGCTAATATCAAAAATACGTTGATACAAACCTCAAAGCTGGTTTTCTGTCTCTTAAAAGAGTAAAGTTTTCTTGGCTCATTAATCTTATTTGAAAGTTTTTGTTTGTTTGTTTGTTTGTTTTTACATAAACCTTTGAATGATCTACCTTGAAAACAAAGTTTTTCTTTATCTTATAAAATAAGTTCTTGTATTTCATGTTGTCTTTTATCAGATCTTAGATTACTTAAGAAAATTGCATTCTCTTTATTAAAAGAGATAATTTTTTTCTACAACTGTGTAACTTTCTCGCTTTTGAAGTCTTTTAATTATCACTCTGTATAAATGGATATTGCTTCATAATAACCTGTGGTCCTATTTGATCAAATGTCTTAAACCTTTAATATTTTTGACAAACTTCTCAAAATCAAATTCTAAATTAAGTGTTTTTGATCTCTAACTTTGAGATGTTCTAGAGGGCTCCTTAAAAATTGCAAAGGATTTGTCTCTCACCTTGCAAATAAGGAATATTAAACTAATTAGGTTTATTTAATATGTTAAATCATATGGGAAGTAGTGCCAAATAAGTAATGCTAAACCCTATTTAAGTTATATCTATGGGAATGTTATTGATATGAATATTGCAGAAATTACATAATAATCCTAGAAAATTGAAATGTCCTGGTATAATGTTATCAGTTGTAATTTCTATTATTGTGTTAAAATGCTGTGTGCCTCAGAAATAACCAAATTTCCTTGTCAATTACATCATTATTATAATGAACTTTCATCAGATTTTTGACCATGGGCATTTTGAGTCTTGTCATCCACAGACAGTTAGTTGTTTTACTCTAGTACTTTTCTGAAAGCTTTTGTAAGCAACTATAATCCTCAAGTGTTTCATCTTTAATGAGATTCATGAAAAGGACTCTGACAAGTACAAGTACAACTTTCTGATGTTTAAGATTATATCATTAGACTGGGTAAGAATTTCCAGAACTCTGATGAAGAAACTGATAGGCTCATGGAACAGTTAATCAAGATCAAGCAGAATAAGAATTAGTTACCTAAGACTGAATAAACTGATGAAGGAAAATTACGAGTTAGAATGAGCTTTTTATTTGAAATTTTGTTAGTCCTTTAATGTTTCATTTTCCAGATTTAAGGGAACCTTTCTGTTTTCTCATAAGCTATCTATAGCTTATAGCAATTTGGCAAATTATACCTTTGTAAACAGAATTAAAACAATTACTTTTTCGCTCTACCTGATTCCCTCCAGAACTCAGAAACTGTTAGCAAGTATTCTTATTTTCATGGTAATGTAGTTATTTGCATAAGTTCAAAAAGAATCTATTCTCTTTATAAAAGGGCATCATAGAACATTGAACATATTAGAACACCATAATATTGATTACATTACCAATGCTTAAACTGGAATATCATATTTGAGAATGTGTATAGAATACCTGCCTTCAAGGGTTTTTGAGCCTTGTGAAATTTATGTCTAGGAAGCTTAAAAATATTTGGGGGATATCAAAAGGAGAGGAGTTTACCTACATTTGTAGGTATTGCAGACAAAATCTGATGGTGAGTTCTTGGCGTGGTTTCCTGGTCTCAAGAGGCTTTTAAAAGTCTCATCTGAGATACCTCATCAAAAGTTCCAGAAGACTTAAAGAGTCTCTATGGCAATCACTATCCTTGCTTCACTCATACAAAAAATTAGGCCAGGTTTAATGAGACTAGACTTACTTTACGAATGATTTAGTCTTACTGTGATTATATTTGGTAGAAATGGGGGCAGCTGTAGAGAGAAAAGTTATGTTTCAGAAGAAAACTATAATTCATCTATTATTAGATTAGAGACCTAATCTAATAATAGACTTTTTTCAGGTTTCTATTATCTAACTGTAGGCAGGACTGGATCCTGTATCTTCTAATTTCCTCCAATATCTGACTGTGTCTCTCCAAACTCATGTTTCTAATTTTCTCCCAGCTTTCTAACTTGGAGTCACTAAGGACAAAAACTTCTATATTCCTGAGACCCTACAAGCTGGAGCTAGACAACTTGATGTAAATTTTAGGAGACAAACCCCATGCTTGATATGTGGGCCACTAAGGCAGTTCATCAAAATGTCCAATGCCATAACCAGAGACATTCAAACTAAATCAGGAAAATATGCTTCAAGTTCAAATCCAGAAATCTTGTCAACTAACTGCCCTCTGGACTCAGAGACCAAGTTTATAATTTGTCCTAAGCCATTAAGACATTAACCTTTGTTTTTCTTTTGTTTATTTTATCTGGTTTGGTTCACAAGAGAATTTGTTAAGAAGCATACTCTAATCCCTTGGTATAGCCTCCTGATAGTCCCTATTGTAATCTCCCTGGTGCATTTTCTCAAGGGTTTTGAAGGTGTATTTGCAGCCATCAGTGTACACCAGGTGGTCTCACTGCGATTAGAGCAACAAAAGCAAGGTGAATAAAGGAATGTGTCTTACACAAGCCTACATTGTGACTTATGAGTTCCATGCTAAGACAAAGACAACCCAGCCATGATGGTGACCAAGAGTAGTGCTGATGCCATAACTTTTGATCAAATCTCTCATATAGGTTGAGTCTGATCAACAGGGGAAAACTGTTCAATAAAATATGTAGGAGGTCATTGTTTTGTATTAAGCTCCCGCAGTAGTCCCCAAGAGACCAGATCAAACCAGAATGGAGTCACTCATGCAGATGGCACATTGTCAAACTTAACATAAAAATAGGCCAATTGTTCAAAAAGAAAAAAAAGGAGATTCACAGCAACCAATTGAAAGAGGCCCAGCCAACCTGAGCTCATGTGTTAAGGAAATATCCTGTAGTTTAACGTATGCAAAGAAAGTAGCTTTGAAATGACAGATCCACTTTTTGTTTCTTGTTTCTACTTTCTTCAGTGTTTTCCACTATAAAGCCCACCCATCTGCTAAGCTCAGGAGGGTACCTTTCTGTTTCATAGATGGAATGTCACTTGATGCATGAATCACTCATAAAAGCCAATTCGATGTTTAAAACTCAGTTTGCTAAAATGTTGCTCTTTAATAGTACTATGGACTGAATTATTTGGTGTCAGATATAGGGCCCCATGAGAATGTCCCCTCTACAGTAAATTCTGAGCAAATGGCCATAAACACAAGTGTAATGTTGAAATCAAATAACATAATAGATTTATTGTTTTTAGCTTGATTGATGTTTAATAATCTGTACATGGCAATATGTCATAAACGGTGGGGGAACCAAACTGCCTAAAGTGGAATGTGAAGTGGATTTGGTGAATGAGGGCAAGAAGGAGGTGTTTGAGCACTG
Organism: Aotus nancymaae; assembly: GCF_030222135.1. Classification (NCBI taxonomy): domain Eukaryota; kingdom Metazoa; phylum Chordata; class Mammalia; order Primates; family Aotidae; genus Aotus; species Aotus nancymaae. The sequence goes on along the minus strand of NW_026988450.1, from coordinate 8,407,460 downwards.
TACTGTGCAAGAGGACAGATGGCACAGGACTAGGTGGGACACCAGGGGCGTGGAGAACAGAGAAGAATAAGAAGGCCAGGAAGGGGTTTCAGATGGAAGAGGGAGCAGGGTAAGGCAGCTAGGCAAAGAAGAATCAAGGACACAAATGGGGGAGAAAAGTCTATGTAAAACAATTATTAACAGTTCAAGGTAAGCATTCATTCCATATATGCTACCATTAAGGCATACAGGGAAAATCAGGTCAAACAAATTGATTTTTAATGAATTTTGCTGATATTATTGAAGAAAAGCAGGAAATGAGAGATTTGAATGTCAATTCTGAACTAATTTTCTACCCTGAATGCTCCAAATTCCACCTTCTTGTTCAGATCATTAGGAAACTTTGAAAATGAAAAAAATATACTTTTCACATCTATTTCTTAGTTAGGTAAAAATGTTTAATTGAGAGTACATAAAATTCTATTTTTTAACCCAGAACCTAAAATGCAATTATATATATATGTGTGTGTGTGTGTGTGTATATATATATATATATATAAAAAATTCTAAAAAGACTATTCAACCACTTGTAGGTAGTTCATATATACTCCACAATTTTGCTTTAAATTGAACAAATGATTCTGGCAGTAATAGGAATATTTCCCTGACAAACAAACTAAATTAAAAGTGACACTCATTTTATTATGTGGAAAATATAATTTTCATTTTGTTCCTTTGCAAAATTTTGAAGTTACAAATTAAATAATACAAATGAAAAGCCTGTCATTTGTAATTTATCCAGATTCAACTCAACTATGAAGTTCCTTTTTCTATGCTACAGCAACTTTCAACTTGAGAAAAATTGGCAATTACAGTCAATTGCTTATAGTTAATTACTACAGCACTTTAAAAGACAGACATTTTGAGACCTGAGAAGATGATACAGGAATAGGAATAGCTCCGGTCTGCAGTTCCCAGCTAGATCAATGCAGAAGACAAGTGATTTCTGCATTTCCAACCGAGGTACTCGGCTCATCTCACTGGGACTGTTTAGACAGTGGGTGCAGCCCACAGAAGGTGAGCCAAAGCAGGGTGGGACGTCGCCTTACCCAGGAAGTGCAAGGGGGTGGGGAACTCCATCCCCTAGCCAAAGGAAATCATGAGAGACTGTGCCATGAGGGACTGTGCACTCTGGCCCAGATACTACGATTTTCCCACGGTCTTCACAACCCACAGACCAGGAGATTCCCTAGGGTGCCTACACCACCAGGGCCCTGGGTTTCAAGCACAAAACTGGGCAGCCCTTTGGGTAGATACCAAGCTAGCTGTGAGGTTCTTTTGTTCATACCCCACTAATGCCTGGAATGCCAGCAAGACAGAACCGTTCACTCCTTGGAAAGGGGGCTGAAACAAGGAAGACAAGTGGTATAGCACAGCAGATCCCACCCCCATGGAGGCCAGCAAGCTAAGATCCACTGGCTTGAGATTGTTGCTGCCAGCACAGCAGTCTGAAGTCGACCTGGGATGCTCAAGCTTGGTGGGGAGGGGCCATCCACCATTACTGAAGCTTGAGTAGGCAGTTTTCCCCTCACAGTCTAAACAAAGCTGCTGGGAAGCTCGAATTGGGCAGAGCCCACCGCAGCTCAGCAAAGCTGCTGTAGCCAGACTGCCTCTCCAGTTTCCTCCTCTCTGGGCAGGGCAACTCTGAAAGAAAGGCAGCAGCCCCAGTCTGGGGCTTATAGATAAAACTCCCATCTCCCTGGGACAGAATACTTGGGGGAATGGGTGGCTGTGGGTGCAGATTCAGCAGACTTAAATGTTCCTGCCTGCCAGCTCTGAAGACAGCAGCAGCAGCAGATATCCCAGCACAGTGCTTGAGCTCTGGTAAGGGACAGACTTTCTCCTCAAGTGGGTCCCTGACCCCTGTGCCTTCTGACTGGGAAGCACATTCCAGCAGGGGTGGACAGACACCTAATACAGGAAATCTTTGGTGGGCATCTGGTGGGTGCCCCTCTGGGATGAAGCTTCCAGAGAAAGGAACAGGCAGCAATCTTTACTGTTCTGCAGCCTCTGCTGGTGATATCCAGGCAAACAGGGTCTAGAGTGGACCTCCAGCAAACTCCAGCAGACCTGAAGCAGAGGAGCCTGACTGTTAGAAGGAAAACTAACAAACAGAAAGGAACAGCATCAACATCAACAAAAAGGACATCCACACAAAAGTCCCACCAGAAAGTCACCAACATCAAAGACCAAAGGTAGATAAATCCACAAAGATGAGGAAATTCAGTGCAAAAATCCTGGAAATTCCAAAACCCAGGATGCCTCCTCTCCTCCAAAAGATCACAACTCCTTGCCAGCAAGGGAACAAAACTGGACAGAGAATGAGTTTGAAGAATTGACAGAAGTAGGCTTCAAAAGGTGGGTAATAACAAACTCCTCCAAGCTAAAGGAGCATGTTCTAACCCAATGCAAGGAAGCTATGAACCTTGAAAAAAGGTTCTAGGAATTGCTAACTGTAGGGAGCCAGCCCTGTATGACCCGTGGGTACCCTGGGTTTGGTGGCGACAAAGGAAGGAGAAAAAGACAGATTAAGAGAGACAGTGGGACCAGGGGGCCATCACTTTATTACTCTGAAGGAGGCAGTGAAGGCCCCAAGCTCTGATCATCCACACTATTGATGGATTACAGTCACTTTAATCTATAGGGTAGGGGTAGAGTCATGGTGGAGTGAATCAGTGAGCCAGAAGTGAATCAGTGAGCTGGAACTGGTGTGTCATCCTAAGGATTGATAACAGTGGTGGTTTGGGAGTTTCACAAAACAAGAACATGTGGTTATCTTTAGCTTATTATCTATGTAGTTGATGGAACTCGAGCCTTACAAGGAGCCTTGCAAGTCTGGCTACATCATAGCCAAGGCAAAATACAATAGCCTTGTATTTTTACAAGGACATAAAAATAAAGGGGTTTTACGTCCTTGAGCACAATGTTTATGGTAACAGAGCCTAGGTCACCCTGCACTGGAACATGAGGCATGGAGAGGCCTTCTTCCTCAGAGGCCTCCCGTGGCCTTCCACAGTTTGTTGTCCCTTGTTTATATGTTATTCATAACCAATTTATGTAGGCACTCTGTAAGTCCTTTCTCCTTTGCAGCTTCTCCCAATACTAACAGGAGTAACCAGTTTAGGCAAGAACATAAATGACCTGGTGGAGCTGAAAAACACAGCACGAGAACTTCCTGAAGCATAAACAAGTATCAGTAGCTGAATTAATCAAGTGGAGAAAAGGATATCAGAGATTGAAGGTCAATTTAATGAAATAAAGCATGAAGACAAGATTAGAGGAAAAAGAATGAAAAGGAACAAACAAAGCCTCCAAGAAATATGGGACTATGTGAAAAGACCAAACCTACATTTGATCGGTATACCTGAAAGTGATGGGGAGAATGGAACCAAGTTGGAAAATATGCTTCAGGATATTATCCAGGAGAACTTCCCCAACCTAGCAAGATAGTTCAACATTCAAATTCAGGAAATACAGAGAACACCACAAAGATACTCCTCGAGAAGAGCAACCCCAAGACACATACTTGTCAGATTCACCTAGGTTGAAATGAAAGAAAAAATGCCAAAGGCAGCCAGAGACATAGGTTGGGTTACCCACAAAGGGAAGCCCATCAGACTAACAGAAGATATCTCTGAAGAAATCCAAAAAACAAGAAGAGAGTGGGGGCCAATATTTAACATCCTGAAAGAAAAGAATTTTCAACTCAGAATGTCATATCCAGCCAAACTAAGCTTCATAAGGGAAGAAAAATAAAATCCTTTACAGACAAGCAAATGCTGAGAGATTTTGTCACCACCAGGCCTGCCTTACAAGAGCTGCTGAAGGAAGCACTAAATATGGAAAGGAAAAACTGATACCAGCCACTGAAAAAACATTCCAAATTGCAAAGATCATCAACACTATGAAGAAACTGCATCAACTGACGGGCAGAATAACCAGCTAGCATCATAATGACAGGATCAAATTCACACATAACAATATTAACCTTAAATGTAAATGGGCTAAATGCCCCAATTCAAAGACACAAACTGGTCAATTGGTTAGAGTCAAGACCCATTGGTGTGCTGTATTCAGGAGACCTATCTCACCTGCAAAGACACACATAGGTTCAAAATAAAGAGATGGAGGAAGATTTACCAATCAAATGGAAAGCAAAAAAAAAAAGCAGGAGTTGCAATCCTAGTCTCTGAAAATACTGACTTTAAAACAACAAAGATCAAAAATGACAAAGAAGGACATTAAATAATGGTAAAAGGATCAATGCAACCAAGAAGAGCTAACTATCCTAAATATCTATGCACCCAATACAGGCTCACCCAGACTCATACACCAAGTTCTTAGAGACCTACAAAGAGACTTAGACTCCCACACAATAACAGTGGGAGACTTTAATACTCCACTGTCAATATTAGACAGATCAACGAGACAGAAAATTAACAAGGATATTCAGGACCTGAACTCAGCTCTGGACCAAGAGGACATAGTAGACATCTATAGGACTTTCCACCCCAAATCAACAGAATATACATTCTTCTCAGCACCACATTGTACTTATTCAAAAATTGATCACAAAATTGGAAGTAAAACACTCCTCAGCAAATCCAAAAGAATGGAAATCATAACAAACAGTCTCTCAGACCACAGTGCAATCAAATTAGAAATCAGGATTAAGAAACTCACTCAAAACCACACAACTACATGGAAACTGAACAACCTGCTCCTGAATGCCTACTAGGTAAATAATGAAATTAAGGCAGAAATAAATAAGTTCTTTGAAACCAATGAGAACAAAGACACAATGTACCAGAATTTCTGGGACACAGCTAAAGCAGAGTTTAGAGGAAAATGTATGGCACTAAATGTTCACAGGAGAAAGCAGGAAACATCTAAAATCAACACCCTAACGTCACAATTAAAACAACTAGAGAAGCAAGAGCAAACAAATTCAAAAGCTAGCAGAAGACAAGAAATAACTAAGATGAGATCAGAACAGGAGACAGAGAAAAACCTCAGTGAATCCAGGACTTTGTTTTTTGAAAAGATTAACAAAATAGATTGACTGCTAGCCAGATTAATCAGGAAGAGAGAAGAATAAAAAGACACAATAAAAATTGATAAAGGGGATATTACCACTGATCCCACAAAAATACAAACTACCATCGGAGAATACTATAAACACCTCTATGCAAATAAACTAGAAAATCTAGCAAAAAATGGATAATTTTCTGGACACATACACCCTCTCAAGACTAAACAAGGAAGAAGTCAAATCCCAGAATAGACCAATAACCAATTCTGAAATTGAGGCAGTAATTAATAGCCTAGCAACCAATAAAAGCCCATGACCAGATGGATTCACAGCCCAATTCTACCAGAGATACAAAGAGGAGCTGGTACCATTCCTTCTGAAACTATTTTAAACAATGGAAAAAGAGGGACTCCTCCCTAACACATTTTACGAGGCCAGCATCATCCTGATACCAAAACCTGGCAGAGACACAACAAAAAAAGAAAATTTCAGGCTAATATCTCTGATGAATAATTATGCGAAAATCCTGAATAAAATACAGGCAAACTGAATCCAGCAGCATATCAAAAAGCTATCCACTATGATCAAGTCAGCTTTATTTCTGGGATGCAAGTCTGGTTTAACATATGCAAATCAGTGTAATCCATCAAACAGAAGCAAAAACAAAAGCCACATGATTATCTCAATAGATGCAGAAAAGGTCTTTGATAAAATTCAACACCCCTTCATGCTAAAAACTCTCAATAAACTAAGTATTAATGGAATGTATCTCAAAATCATAAGAGCTATTTATGACAAACCCACAGCCAATATCATACTGAATGGGCAAATGCTGAAAGAATTCCCTTTGAAATTTGGCAAAAAACAAGGATGCCCTCTCTCACCACTCCTTTTCAACATAGTATTGAAAGTTCTGGCTAGGGCAATCAGGCAAGAGGAAGAAATAAAGCATATTCAAATAGGAAAAGAGGAAGTCAAACTGTCTCTATTTGCAGATAGCATGATTGTATATTTAGAAGACCCCATCATCTCAGCCCAAAATCTCCTTAAGCTGATAAACAACTTCAGCAAAGTCTCAGGATACAAAATCAGTATGTAGAAATCACAAGCATTCCTATATACCAATAATAGACAGAAAGCCAAATCATGAGTGAACGCCCATTCACAATTGCTACAAAGAGAAAAAAAACCTAGGAATACAACTTACAAGAAATGTGAAAACCCTCTTCAAGAAGAACTACAAACCACTGCTCAAGGAAATAAGAGAAGACACAAACAAATGGAAAAAACATTCCATGATCATGGATAGGAAAAATCAATATTGTGAAAATGGCCATACTGCCCAAAGTAATTTATAGATTCAATGCTATCTCCATCAAGCTACCACTGACTTTCTTCACAGAATTAGGAAAAAAAACTACTTTAAATTCCAAATGAAACCAAAAAAAAAAAAAAAAAAAGAAAAGAAAGAAAATCCTGTATATTCAAGACAATTCTAAGCAAAAAGAACAAAGCTGGAGGCATCATGCTACCTGACTTTAAACTATACTACAAAACTACAGTAACCAAAACAGCATGGTACTGGTACCAAAACAGATATATAGACCAATGGAACAAAACAGAGGCCTCAGAAATAACGCCACACATCTATGATCATCTGATCTTTGAAAAAATTGGCAAAAACAAGCAATGAGAAAAAGATTTCCTATTTGATAAATGGTGTTGGGAAAACTGGCTAGCCATATACAGAAAACTGAAACTGGACCCCTTCCTTACACCCTATTCAAAATTAACTCAAGAAGGATTAAAGGCTTAAACATAAGACCTAAAACCATAAAAACCCTAGAAGAAAACCTAAGCAATACCATTCAGCACATAGGCATGGGCAAAGACTTCATGACTAAAACACCAAAAGCAATGGCAACAAAAGCCAAAATTGACAAATGGGATCTAATTAAACTTAACAGCTTCTGTACAGCAAAAGAAACTATCATTAGAGTGAACAGGCAACCTACAGAATGGGGAAAACATTTTGCAACCTATCCATCTGACAAAGGGCTAATATCCAAAATCTACAAAGAACTTAAAACAAATTTACAGGAAAAAAACAACCCCATCAAAATGTCAGTGAAGGATATGAACAGACACTTCTCAAAAGAAGATATTTATGCAGACAACAAACATATGAAAAAAGCTCATTACCACTGGTCATTAAAGAAATGCAAATCAAAACCACATTGAGATACCATCACACACCAGGTAGAATGGTGATCATTAAAGAGTTGGAAACAACAGATGCTGGAAAGGATGTCAAGAAATAGGAATGCTTTTATGCTGTTGATGGGAGTGTAAATTAGTTCAACCATTGTGGAAGACAGTGTGGTGATTCCTCAAGGATCAAGAACTAGAAATACCATTTGATCCAGCAATCCTATTACTGGGTATACACCTAAAGTATTATAAATCATTCTACTATAAAGACACATGTACATGTATGTTTACTGCAGCACTATTCACAATAGCAAAGACTTGGAACCAACCCAAATGCCCATCAATGATAGACTAGATGAAGAAAATGTGGCACATATACACCATGGAATACTACACAGCCACAAAAAAAGATGAGTTTATGTCCTTGGAAGGGACATGAATGAAGCTGGAAACCATCATTCTCAGCAAACTAACACAGGAACAGAAAACCAAACACCGCATGTTCTCACTCAAAGTGGGAGTTGAACAATGAGAACACATGGAGGCAGGGAGGGAAACATCATACACTGGGGCCTGTTGGGAGGTGGGGCTCTAGGGGAGGGATAGCATTAGGAGAAATACCTAATATAGATGATGGTTGTTGGGTACAGCAAACCACCATGGCATGTGTATACCTATGTAACAAACCTGCACATTCTGCATGTGTACCCCAGAACTTAACATATAATAAATAAATAAATAAATAAAAATTTTAAAACACAGTTTCATCTGTTTCTTTGGGTCTTCATTTCCTTATGAAGGCTCCTATGTCACATAAAACTATTAAATAAATATTAAATCACAAAAAGACACATTTCATTCGTCTCAGGTTATCTTTGCTATTCAAATGTGAATAGTTTCTTGGGAAGACACATAACATAAAATTATATTACTCATAAGTCATTTACATAATTGTCATTACTGATAATTGCTTATTCTAAAATAAATTAACTTTGAAAGTACATGCATGAGGAATGTGCATATGTTATATTTTCTAACTTCTCATATTGGTAAATATTAAGCATTTTACTCAATTAAAATTGTGTAAAAACTCAACTAACAAACTATACTTGTTTTTCTAATGGGACAAGAGTTTTGTCATTTGTATTGGAAATTTAGATGTCTGAAGAATGAATGAAAATAAATTTTTGTTTTACAAATGAAGCAGCAGCACATGTTTTCCCATTGTGTTTTCATAGCACATGGCTTCTCAGTAAGAATACTGGAAATAAACTCTTATTTTCTGTAATTATTTTAATTATTTATCATTTCCAAAACCATGTAATTGATGTTGGATTAGAAATGCAGAAGAATTATCCTAAGAATGATAATGGCTAATGGAGAAAAGCTAATATATTTTTATTAATATTTATATCTTTTTACTCTGTCCTGCGAAATTATTTAATCTATAACTGAGATATTTCTGGATTCCAAATTAAACAAAATATATTTGGTTAATATTGAATGACAATTCCCAATGCATAAATAACTCCAAATCCAACCCAATGATAATTCTGCCATAAGATCATGGTGCAAACAGAGATTCAGAAACTCATACAAATGAATGTCTCTATAGCCAAGGCAAAGTCAGATCTTTTTACAGATTTAGGAAGATTGATGCATTTGTGTTCTGAGGTAATGGTCTTCTTAGGAATACTAGCCAAGACTCCCAAGACTGTGGGTGATTAATTTCAAAGTACGTTCTATCAAAAAAATGCATAGTTTGGTTTGTAGGAGCCTGGAGAAAAGAATTTTAGGTTCTTCCATGATAAAATGTGGTAAAACACAGGATGTGGGAAATGGTGTATGAACAGTCAACTCTATTCAAATTGGGACCAATTTGGACCTAAAACATATTCACTGGGGCCAGGTACCACCATTGAACCCACAGATAATTGGGCTTGCTCCAGAAATAAGGGCAGTAGAGTTGGAAGGAAAGAGGAGAGTGAAGAAAGAGATCAGAATGATTTCCAAGTGATCCTTTTGTTATAGACTGAATTATGCCCCTTCATCAAATTCGTATGTTGAAACTCGAATCCTCAATACCTTAGAATGTGACTATATTTAGAGATGGGGCCTTTAAAGAGGTGATTAAGTTAAAAAGAGGTCATTAGGGTGGGCCCTAATCCAATATGACTAGTGTCCTTATAAGAAGAAAACATTTGGATACATGGGGAGACACCAGTGAGGTACACACAGAGCAAAGGCCATGAGAGGACACTGTGAGAAGGCTGCAATCTGCAAGCCAGAGAGAGACCTCAGGCGAAACCAAACCTGCTGACACCTTGATCTTGGACTTCCAGCATTCAGACTGTGAGAAATAAATTTCTGTTGTTTAAGCCTCTCAGTCTGTGGTATTTTCTTTTTTATGGCAGACCTAGCAGGCTAATACACACCTAAGTAGTTTTAGATTTTATGAGCCCAATGGCTTATTCAACTGACCTTGTTTTAGGGAATGTGGTATAACATGGTAGCAGAGGTTTTTGGGTTTTTTTTTCTGTTATTTCATAGAGATAGATTCAATATCTATCTTTGTAGAAATTAGAGTACATAAACCTCTGTTTTTTTTTTTTTTACTCTATTAAATATTTTATCAGATGTATCTCTCATAAGTCTGGAATAATATATGTCTGTAGGTAAAAGAGAGGACATTTTCCATAATAAGCGTATAAAGTTATGATAGTGAAAATACAATAGAGGTAATTAGTGGACCTCCCCCACACATATCATAGGCCTCAATGGAAATGCTCTCTGGAATGTCAAACAGCTTACAGGCATTTGTCCGCAGCTAAGTTCAGAGGGTTGGGCTGTCTTCTCAATTATCTATACATCTTATTATTATTTTTTAGCACCATTCACTCTGAAAATGTTAGAAATAGAGTTCAGTGAGTCTAATCTCCTGATCTATGGAAGGATAGAGCCAAGACAGCCAACCCCATGAAAGAAAAGTAAAATAATATTTTTTATCTTCCATTAGATTCAGAGCAATCTGAGAAAATCAACCCACATGGTCAGCAGAAGAAAATTACTCTTCATATGATAGTGTCCAACTACAAAACTGAAGGAAATAATGATTAAGGATCAAATAATGTCTATCTCAACTAATAGAATCATGTAGGAAATCCAATAAAAAGTCAACCAGATTTCACACTGTCATGAAAACTAAATTTAAACGAAAGAAATACAAATGTGATCTAATTTAAAAATGTTCAATTCTTCATTGTGAGAATATTTTAAAAAATATATATACTAAGCCTTTCCCAGACCAAGATGTAACTTCAAGCTCATATTTCTGTTTCAACCCTTGTTTTTGTTTTGCTGTTTTTATTTTTTTCTTGTTTTATTTTCCACAGTAATTTTAGAGGGAACCAACTAATTCTGACATTTATACACAGCTAAAGAGTTCAGACATACTCAGGAAATAAAATAATAGTTCACGGAAGTTTGCAAAGTATATATTCTGTGTTTTAAAACAAATCCCAGTACTAGTTGAACTACAGTCTGAGATCACGTTATTAACATACTGAAGGAAAATACTTGGATTAGCCTTTTATAAAAAAGTGGCCAAGAAATAAATGAAGTCTAATTGCACATCAGTAGTTGTCTTTAGTTCATGTTAATCTGTCCTTGATTTTCCACATATCCATTTTGATTCTGTGCCCTGACCTCTGTTTCATGCTGCTGTATAGAATGTTGGAGCTAATTACAGGAGCGCTTAGTACTGCCATCCTGAGGACTTCAGAGTCTATCCATTGGAAAGGGGGAAGGTGTTTACATAGAGCAATGGCATAACCAGACACATATTTTGAAAAGACAGCTGGAAATTCTCTGGAGGATGAATTTAAGCAGAGAAATGTAGGCACATGATTTAATTCTCTTTCAGAAAAAAACAACAAAAAACTTTTAAAGACTGATAGATTCATTTATTATCTCAAACATTTGTTATTCCCTATTTTCATTTCCCTATTATATCAGAAAAGTGATTTTCCTTAAAGAGCATGTTGATATTTAATTAGAGTTCATTTGTCTTTTTAGAAAGAATGAAAATAAACGTGTAATTTTTGTAAATAAACTAACACAATTTTTATTGTGCACCTGGCAGGGTACAACATAATATAAAAGACTGAATATAAACTATATCTAACAACAGATAACGTCAATGAGGGCACAGGTAATAGAATTGAGAAGGGAAATGCGCATAGGTTCTCTTTTCAGCATTCATGGGATAAACCTTCAGGGGAAAGTGTTTAGGACTAAAAACTGCTTGCTGTGATTTGGATCTGCTGGTCTACCTGCAACACCCTGGCTGAGCCACTAGCCTCAGATTCCCATTCCTCAAATGAAAAGATAAGACAAAATGCAATTTCCTTCTGCATTGTCAGTGACTCTGATTTTTTTGTTAGTTAAGAACATACCATTTCATGTAAAAATGCAAAGAAATAGAGAATTAGCCCCAATTCATGTTAGAGGAAGAATCATCATTTTGTCAACATTCAGCTATGATTTTTAAATATTCCTTTTGACCTTGCTTGTGACAAGGGACTGGAGTAAGCTAGCGATGTTGCATGTAGAATTGATGCAAAACTTCAGTCATATTTTAAATAAACCAGAGGTAATTTTCCAACATAATTTAAAATCTTAATGAGGAGAAGCAATTTTATACATGAAATTTCATTTAATTCTGGTTATTACCTCTGCAAACGACTAAGAATGGATGCATAGCATTTGTTTTGGTACTTTTTTAGATTGCTCTCTCATTGAAGTCTCATTCTTCTCTCAAATCCAAAAAGACAGTCCATGTGAAAGGAGCTATTGTGCCTTGATAATTACTCAGCTGCTCTCTGTATGATACTGCCTCTGTGCCATGTGGTTTAGCAATTTTTAAAAATGTCTTTAAATAGGAACAGCAAATCAACACAAGTGGGAAATTTCTAAATATAAAATGTATTGATTTATAATTCAGAAGTGCAACTGTATAGCACATTAATATTTACATTTAACATAGGCAAAAACATAAAATTAATTATTTTAAAGCTTTGTTCCAATAAGAAAATAATAAATTATGTTGTTCTTCTAGAGTCATGAGAACACCATTACCCTGTAGCAGCACTAAGCAATCCAAGAGTTGATGTGCTTCTCTATCTTGAGTCAAGGTAACCCAGTTAATTCAGTACCAGACAGAAGAGATGGAAAGTGCAATACAGAATGTGGGGCTGAAATCAGATTGGGAAGAGCAAACTATTCCCTAATAATTCATATGGAGAATTTGTTGCCAGAAATAATGGTTCCAGTTTTTCACCCTTGTTATGGACTGAATGTTTGTGTCCTTCCAACATTTTGCTGTCTAGAACCCAGAAGAGAGTCCTCAGCAGAACCCAGTCATGCTGGCACCCTGATCACAGACTCAAAGCCTCTAGAACTGTGAGAAATAAATTTCTGTTGTTTATAAGCTGCCTAGAATATGGTACTTTGTTACAGCAGCCTAAACTAAGACACTCCCTATAAAACTAGTTTATGCTATTGTGAATAACGCTGGGCTTAATACCTAGGTCAAGGGTTGAAAGGTGCAGCAAACCACCATGGCATGTTTACCTATGTAACAAACCTGTGCATCCTGAACATGTACCCTGGAATTTAAAAAAATAAAAACTAGTTCATGTTCTTTTTATGATGGTATCCAGTGAGGACCCCAAATAGATATTGAGGATAATCAGTATCAAGGATGAGGGGTCCTTGCCAAATTGACTTAGCAAGGCTCTTGATAAAACCAGGGTTTTTCAAGGAAATGTGCAGATGAGCCTAGGAGAAGATTCGGGAACCTAACTAAAGTTAGGTCAAGCAAAAAATCTTGTTCAAGAAAGAAGAGACATTCTTCTTTTCCTTGAACAATATAGGTCCATTTATCACCCTAACCTCAATATCTGATCATCATTGATATCTGATTGGTTTCTTATTTTCCACCACACCCCAGGTGATGTCTGAGCACCCTGGACTATCTTAGCAAGAGCCCTGTTAGGTCAGTTTAGCCAGAATCCCACTAACTCCTGATGCTTCCTCTTAAAAATTTTCCATTACTGAGAGAGAGATCCAAGATGGCTGATCACTAGCAGCTCGGGATTGTAGCTCCCAGAGAACACGCACAGAACGAGAGGACGCCACACTTTCAGATGAATTTTTGTTACCCACAGACTGGAAGATTCTCAGCAAAGGAGAGCCATGGGTCGCCAGGGTGACTCTTGAGGCTGGCATCGTGGTTTTGCCGGCGCCCTGGCACGGCGGTTCTTGGTGCAAAGTAAACAGGACTGGGTCCCCTTTTGATCGACGTTTAGAGCTCCAGGAAGGCAGAGTCGCCCATTTACCTGATTCCAGAAGGGACTCAAGAGGGAAGCCAGACCGGAGATTCCCAGGTAGAAAAGCACCACGAATCTTAATGCTGCTCTTTTGGCTGGCGCAGTGGGTTGCTCAGGTTTCGGCACTGGGTATCAACAAGTTGGACATCCACTCAGAGACCTAATTTGAAAGTAGGCAATTACAAAGACGACAGGTGGATGAACTTACGATGATGGGAAGAAACCAGCGTAAAAAGGCTGAGAATACTCAAGATCAGAGTGCCTCTCCTTCTACAGGTGATCACAGTTCCTCATCAACAAGAGAACAAGACCTGATGGAGAATGAGTGTGTTCCAATAACAGATTTAGGCTTCAGAAAGTGGATAATAAGGAACTTTAGTGAGCTAAAAGAACACGTTCTAGCCCAATGTAAAGAAATTAAGAACTTTGAAAAAAGGTCTGATGAAATGCTAACGAGAATTGACAACTTAGAGAGGAATATAAGTGAATTAATGGAACTGAAGAACACAATACGAGAACTTCGTGAAGTATGCACAGGTTTTAACAGTTGAATTGATCAAGAAGAAGAAAGGATATCAGAGGTCGAAGACCAACTTAATGAAATGAAACGAGAAGACAAGATTAGAGAAGAAAGAGTAAAAAGGAATGAGCAAAGTCTCCAAGAAATATGGGACTATGTGAAAAGACTAATTTATGATTGATAGGTATACCTGAATGTCATGAAGAGAATGAATCCAAGTTGGCAAATATTCTTCAGGATATTATTCAGGAAAACTTTCCTAATCTAGTAAGGCAGGACAATACTCAACTCCAGCTAATCCAGAGAACACCACAAAGATATTCCTTAAGTACAGCAACTCCAAGACACATAATTGCTAGATTCACTAGGGTTGAAATAAAGGAGAAAATTCTAAGGGAAGCTAGAGAGAAAGGTCACGTTACCCATAAAGCGAAGCCATGAGACTCACAGCAGACCTCTCACCAGAAACCCTACAAACTAGAAGAGAGTGGGGGTCAATATTCAATATCCTCAAAGAAAAGAATTTTCAACCCAGAATCTCATATCCCACCAAACTAAGCTTCATAAGCGAAGGAAAAAGAAAATTTTTCACGAAGAAGCAAGCACTCAGAGATTTCATCACCACCAGGCCTGCTTTACAAGAGCTTCTGAAAGAAGCACTACAAACAGAAAGGAACAACCAGTATCAGTCATCCCAAAAACTTACCAAAACATAAAGAGTATCTTTATAATGAAGAATCTACATCAACTAATGGGCAAAATAGCCAGATAGCATTAAATGACAATATTGAACTCACAAATATTAATATTAATTCTAAATTTAAATGGATTAAATGCACCAATCAAAGACACAGACAGGTAAATTGAATAAAAAGTCAAAACCCATCGATACACTTTATCCACATCTATTTTCACAAGCAACAATATACAAAGATTCAAAACAAAGGGATGGAGGAAGATTCACCAATTAAATGGAGAGAAAAAAACAGGAGTTGTAACTTTCGTCTCTCACAAAACAGACTTTAATAGTAACAAAGACTAAAAGAAACGAAGGACATTACATAATGGTAAAAGGATCAATGCAACAACAGGAGTTAATTATTATAAATATATATGCACCCAATACAGGAGCACCCAGATACATAAGACAAGTTCTTAATGACTTATAAAGAGACCTGGACTCATGCACAATAATAGCGGGAGATTTTGACACCACATTGTTAATATTCGATGGATCAACGACATAGAAAATTAATAGGGACATCTATGATTTGAACTTAGACCTGGAATAGGTAAACTTAGTGAATATTTATAGAATTCTCCACCCCAGTCCACAGAACATACATTTTTCTCAGTATCATATTATACCTATTTTGAAAGTGACCACATAATTGGAAGTAAATCACTCTTCAGTATTTGCATAGCATTTCACAGACTTAAATGAAATATTGGTTGGGTGTTTGTTTGTTATTTTCTTCCCTTATTCCTTCCCATCTCTGTTGTTAAGCACAATTATCGGCATAAAAGAGGTTTTTAATACCTATTTTTAGATTACATTCCACCCCGGGCAATAGAGCAAGAATCTTGTTCTCTCTCTCCCTTTTTCTTTCTCTTTCTTTCTTTCTCTCATTAAAAAAAAAAAAAAAAAAATTCCATTACTGTCCCCCACCCTTCTGCTTGGCTAGAGATTCCCTCTTGCCTATTCTGTATCTGGAGTTGAGCCCAGTCTGTCTACTGTCACTGCAAAACACAATTGCCATGTTCTCTATATGTATTGGGACAGTCCTGTAGAAAGGCTTCCTTACTGTGTATTATTAACAAGTATCATTGAATCATTTTTTTTCTTTGCCAATGTTAAGATATTTATCCAAGAAACCTGACTTGTTTCAGATAGGAAGAATGGCCTTCATTTTCAATTCACTTACAATTTTGTGGAGCAAATAATAAAACAATCTTTGTAGAAATTAAAACGAGAAGATTATGACAGTAAAAGAGATCTGATCTGACCAACTCCATCTTCCCTTTGACCTCCAAGCTGCACTTGTTAATTCCTGGGCATAAATCAAACTAACTTTGAGAGGAATTTAGTTTATAGTTTAACTATGAAACAAAGATTTATAACAGCCTCTCCCTGAAACAAACCCCTCCTTGCCTGGCGACCAGACTGCATTTGCAAAACTAACATATTAGCCACAAGATTAGAAATTACGGCTCAGGAGTCATGCCACCAGAGGCCACAAGATCACTAACCTCAACTGCTCCTATAGATAATGCCATTATTATGAAATCCAAGATTGGAGTGTTTTAGTTAAGATTTCTGTGGAACTGTTATTTGACACTCAAACAAAAATGCAGACAAAATTTTCATGTATTAAAATAATTAAATGCAATATATAAAGTTACATTATTGCACATAATTTTGAAAAGATAATACCTAGTTATAATTTGGTACCCTTTTCACTAGTACTTAGTTATTCTGATTTTTCATTCCAACCATATATTTCTATAAAGAAGTACCACATTACCAGATTTTCTTTTTTTTTTTTTTAAATCCAAAGTTACCCCTGAGAGGGCAGAAAAATAAATAAAAGCACAAATTAATAAAAATAGCATGCTATCTCCAGTCAAGTGAAACTGTCTATTGCCTCCAGACTCAAGAGTCTAGCAAGGTAATAGCCGATGTGTAAGATAAGAAAACCCATCTCTCCACAGGCGATCGTCTATACCTGATGTCCCAGGATTATAACCTTAGCGGTGCCTCCTACCAGACTCTGACTCTTTGCTCCCTCTCCTGCACTGCCTATTCCAGCTGTACTTGGGCAAGAAACTGCTGTATAGGTTACTGATGGGGACAGAGCTTCCTCATGCTTCACTCTCCTCCCTAACTGCCCCAACACAGATTTCCTCCGCTGCCACTCCAACAGGCACCCCCTTCTATCCAGGGACTCCGTGACATGCACAGCTTGCACAGTGCAGTTCTATTCCTGCCTCTATGGCCCCTACACCCTTTCCCCTTTTTCTTTCTGGTGCTAGATGCACTATTCATATAAGAGATTTTCCTTTAGTACCCATGCTTGGGGGTCACCACAGCCTTCTTTGAGGAATAAAATAGATAAGTGAAACCAGAATATGCATGTGTCACCAACCTGTGCCTTCTGACCTCTTGATGCTTAATGTGGAAACAGCCAGAGTCCAAGATGTCAAACTCAGTGTCCTCAGAAGACAGGAGCTCTCTGAGGAAAAGAAAGCAAGCAGAACACCTACCAGTTACCTCGGAGTGCAAAGTGCAGCTGGCAGGACTAAGTAGGGAAAGTGTTTTCCCCTTTTTTGTTTTGTTCAAATAGTTCATTTTGGGGCTCAGTGAGAGTCATTCATAACCTAACAAAGTTACGGGAATCAAGAGGATGATAAAAATATCACAAGATTCTACAAACCAGTAGATATTTGCTGTTTGCTACCTTAGAATCTCCAAACCCCATGAATGTTGAAAGGTGTCTTCTAACACAGGGGTCCCCAACACGCAGGTTATAGACTGCTACCATCAGTGGCCTGTTAGGAACCCAGCTGCACAGCCTGAGCGCTGCCTCCTGTGAGATCAGCTGTGCCATTAGATTCTCACAGGAGGCGAACCTGTTGTGAACTGTGCATGGAGGGATCTAGGCTGTGTGGTTTTTATGAGAACCTAACTAATGCCTGATGATCTGAGGTGGAATAGTTTCATCCCGAAAGCATTCCCTCTACCCTTCCCACACCACCCCACAACTCCCTGTCCATGGAAAAACGGTCTTCTGTGAAACCAGTCCCTGGTGCCAAAAAGGTTGAGGACTGCTACTGTAACAGAGACCAAGGAATGGAGTCAGGCCTGGTCTGTCACAGACAACCGTGCATCCATCTCAGCCTTGATCTCTCGGGGCAGGAGGAGGTTTCTCAGGTCCACACTCAACACCTTCTATAACAGGAAAATGATATGTAGTCCACTCTTCCTTCTTGCTTCTTCCACTGACGTTTCTGTGATGCCCCTCCTGCCAGTCCACTGCTTCTGCCAGGTCACTGGTACATCTGCTTCTGCCAGGTCACTGGTACAGGTCACTGGTACATCTGCTTCTGCCAGGTCACTGGTACAGGTAGGAGAAGCCACTTATGTCCCCATGGTGTGCATTGCTGTTTCATGTGCTCCATAGAGGGTGGAGGGTTTCAAGTTTTGTAAAAAAAAAAAAAAAAAAAAGGTTGAGGGGGTGGTGGCTCATACTTGTAGTCCCAACATACTTTGGGAGTCTGAGGCAGGCACATCATGAGGTAAGGAGTTCAAGACCAGCCTGGCCAACACAGTAAAACCCTGTCTCTACTAAAAATACAAAAATTAGCTGTGTGTGGTGGTGGGCACCTGTAATCCCAGCTACTCCAGAGGCTGATGCAGGAGAATCGCTTGAACCTGGGAGGTGGAAATTTCAGTGAGCCAAGACCACACCATTGTACTCTAGCCTGAGTGACAGAGCGAGACTCTATCTCAAAAAAAAAGGGGGATTAGGGGTGACTCTGCTTGGATTCAAAAGGGTGTGATGGGCTCTCCTGTGCTCCTGAACTCAAGGCACAATCTACCTTCCCATCAGATGTCACATGCACCTTTCACCCTCATCATCCTAATTCCTGCTGCAACACAGTGCTCTTCATGAAGCAACAAAATTATCATAAGCTTTCATTACAGAAGGAAATTTTTAACAAAAGTCACATAATAAAAATTATTGGCTAGGTGCATTGGCTCACGCCTGTAATCCCAGCACTTCAGGAGGTCTAAGCGGCAGATCGCCTGAGGTCAGGAGTTTGAGACCAGCCTGACCAAAGTGGCGAAACCCCATCTCCACTAAAAATACAAAAATTAGCTAGGCTTGGTGACATGCACCTGTAATCTCAGCTACTTGGGAGGCTGAGGTGGGAGAATCGCTTGGACCTGGAAGGCAGAGGTTTCAGGGACCTGAGATCACACCACTGCTCTCTAGCCTGGACAACAGAGTGAGACTCGACCTCAAAAAAAGAAATCATTAAGTTACATCTTTCTAGGAGTTATTTGAAGATTTAGGGGCTACAAATTGAAGAATGCCATATTGATATCTATATGTTTTTCTTCTGATTGAAATAGCAATGTAAGAACAGTGTTTTGTCATAAAATATTCCAGTCTATGTGTTCATCTTCCAACAGGGTCATGCTATTGCTCTAAAATATTCACTAATACTCTTTTTCATATTGATTTTGAAATGTTCTTTGGATCATTAGCACTCACAGAAATGTGGACGAGTCTCACTTTTCATGAAGTGAGTCGCTCTATCTGTACCCTCTGAAATATTTGATTAGCTTGGTAGGATTTGCTCTTTTCACAGGCCTGCTGAGCATCACCCAGTTTCTAGAGGAGGTTGTAAATTGATATTTTGATTACATGCTCTTGTACTTTTCCAGCCCTGTGCAATTTGGGCTGCAGCTTGGCTTTATAATGCTATAATGCTCTCATTCTTTCCATAAAATCAGCAATTGCAATTCGCTGGCCTATAAAATAACAGCTACCTTTTGCACTTAGTATTCAATAATTATTAATTAATGGTACTGGGGCCCAAAGCTGGTCAGGGTGTCTGTGTTTCTTTTTATAACCGACCATGTTTCATTCTTATATTTAGATATTACAGAGGGGCACACATAATGATGTCAAATACTCAGGTAAACCATTACCCAATTTTTTAAGTCTGAGGAAGTTTTCTCCAGGTCTAGTAATAAGAGTCCATATTGTTTCGTGCTTAGTGTTTTTTGTAAAAAAGGAAGACAAAAATAAATGGGAGAGGGCATTGGTATTAGGTAATAGAGATAAAGAGGGGATAACTGAGGAAGTACTCTGAAGAACGTTGTCTAATAAGGTTAGAATAATTTAGGAGTCATGCATATCAAAAGTGGATTTCCTTTAGAAGAAACAAATAACAGCAACAGCAACAACACAATAATTGGCATTGAAATTTCCAGGCTGCCAGGTGCTCACTCCACCTACACAGCCTGTATCTTTGTGGCCAGATGTTCCTGCCTCTCAGGACGTCACTGAGCTCACACTGCCAGAGCCTGAGCTTCCTGAAAGCAGCTGGAAAAATACCTACCCCTGGGGTCAGACCCTGAGCCCTCACTCTCCAAGCTCCCTGAGGACACCTGGGGAGCTGGGGGAGCACCCGCCTCTCCTGAGTCCAGACCCCTCCAGTGTGGCCTTCTGTGGACCTGCATTCCTCCCTGCCCCTCCTGGCTGCTTACAGAATACATTCCTGTTTGTGACTTTCTTCGAAGCCTGACAACAACACCATAAAGTTGATATTAATCACATTTATAGCTGAGAACACTGAGGTTCAGAAAGGTTGTAAATTGCCCAAGAACATGCAGCTTCTCCACACTCTGCCTGATGGAACTGGAAGATTCTCCCACTGATACCTGAGGTGGTGGGGTGTGGGTAAGACCGAGGCTGGACTCAGACATGGATTTGAATCTTGAGTTCACAGTTTGCAGGATGTGCCTTTAGGCAAGTTATGAATCTTCTTAAAGAAAAGGTTTCTTACTGTAAAATGGAGATAGTATCCATTTAAAGTAATGTCTACTTTAAGGGATTAAATAAGATCATCCTGCAAAAGCACTTAGCACAATGCTTAACACACAATAAACCCTTAATAGATGTTAGTTGTTATTATTATCATTAATATTTTAAAATTACCTGTTCCTCCTTTAACTTTTTCTGGTATAACTGTGGTTCCCAATGCTGCCCTGGCACCTTTGAGTCTGTCTCACAAACACAATGCCTTATACACCCTGAATAATCTACAAATCTCCATTTTTTGACTCAACACCTGGTCCTCTGCTCCAATGTGAAGCTGGAGCAGCCACAAGTGCAACCTACTTTGCATTGTTCTTCTCCTCTAAATACAACCAAATGCCCTGGGAATTATTCAACATGCAACAATGAAAGGTCTCTGAGAGACAGAAGGAAGAAGGCAGCCTGACTAGGAGAATCAACAAATTGGTGAGCTCCCTGGGTTTTCTTTTGTTCTACCATATACCTCCAGGCTGAATGCCAGACAGTGCTACAGCCCAGAATCGCCAACAGTCATAGAAGGAAGGAAGGAAAAAAGGAATGAAAGAAAAAAGGAAGGGGAGAAGGGAAGGAGGGAATGAGGAAGGAGGGAGGAAAGAAAAAAGAAAATAAAGAGCTTCTTTCTCTGGCCAAATAGCTGGGAAAGGAGAAGCCCAGCTAGGAACACCTTATGGAAAGCCCCAACCTCCACTTCACAGGGGTACCTGTGTGCTCTCTGATCCACCAGCGATGCAACAATAAAGCCAGTAAAACAGGAAAGCGACATCCCAGCCCCCATCCACCAACAGGTCATGGTAGGTGGTCCCATCCACCCACAGCAGCAGAGGTGAAACTCTGCAGCCCCCTGCTGTCCACCTATTTTTTGTGTTATAAGGAGACATAAACTCAATTGTTTTGTGTATACACAGCTTCTGCCCCAATTCCAGAAGGTCACCTAATGACGACAGGCAGCCCAACCAGTGCCTTCTGTCCCAGAAGAAGATGGTAGCAGGGAATGAGGAAGAGTCACAGCAGTATCAGAAGAATGAAGCCAACCAGAACAGCACTGCAGGGATTCTGAAAACTAAGCTGCCACTGGAATACAAAAGTAGGCCTGACTCACTAGCGAAACCCAAAACAGGAAACTTACTGCCAAAGAAGTTATAATTAGAATATTTTCAAACATAATAACTAAAATATGCAAGATAAAATGAAAAATCACTCACCATATTATTCAACCCAGGAAAATCAGTTTGAATGAGAAAAGACAATCAACAGAAGCCAGTACCAGCATGAATCAGATGTTGGAATTATCTGACAAGTGTTTTAAAGCAGCCATCACAAACTTTCTCAATAATAGTTACAAATTCTCAAAAATAAATTTTAAACAGATTTTAAACAGAAAACTAGACATCATAAAAAAGAGCCAAATAGAAATGATAGAACTGAACAATACAATAACCAAAGCAAACAAATGCACAACTTTACTAGAAACACGCGATAGTAGAGTGAAGATGGCAAGGGACAGAATCAATAAACTGGAAAGCAGGAGGTAGGTACTAGATTGAAATGTTTTAAAATGAAGAGTCTCAAAATCTGTAGGGCAAACACAAAATACCTAGCTTTCATATTATCTGTGTTTCAGAAGAAGAGGAGAAAAGGTATGGTATAAGAAAGTATTTCAAGAAATAATGGCTGAAAACTCCCCATATTTGGTGAAAGATGCAACCTTACAGATTCAACAGGCTGATTAAATCCTAAGAGAAACCCAAAGAAACTCACACCAAGATACATCATAATTAAACTTCTAAAAGCTAAAGATAAAAAAACTTCAAATCAGAGAGAAATGACACATACCTATAAAGGGACTGCAATTAGAATGACTGAAACCAGAAGAGGTTACATGGATAAAACCAAAGAGAAATTATATATTTCAAGTGCTGAAAGGAAAAAGGGTCAAATCCTATGTGCAGGGAAATTGTCCTTCAGAAAAGAAAGAATAAGACAGAATGGGTAAAAATAGAAGTAAATTTAATAAATTATTTAGTTCTTGAGTTTCTTTAATCATATTTTAGTTGGAAGCAAAAAATTGTAACAGAACAAGATGTGGTATTCAAAGTAAATAAAAGAAATCTGAAGACAATTATATTTTAAAAGGTGGATACTCAGGAGACACAAATGGAAATACAGTTTCTATACTACACTTGAAGTGGTTAAATTCAGTATCAGTGGGCTTGGTGAGTTACATTTGTATATGGTAATACCTAAAGCATCGACAAAGAAAACTATACCAAGTAGAAAAATCTTATAAGCAAATCAAAATTGAGCTCTAAACAATATTCAAGTAACCCACAGTAAGCCAAGAAGAAAAAAACAAATTAGAAATATAGAGCACAGACAGAAAACAAATAAATGCAGGAGGAAAATGCAGACTTGACCCCTAACAATTATTAACACAATTATGGTCTAAACATACCAATTAAAAGGCAAAGACTGGCAGAGTGAATGAAAACCCATAAGCCAACTATATGCTGTCTCCAGGAAACTCAATTCAAATACAACATGGGTAAGCTGAAAGTAAAAGCATGGAAATATATATATATGTTATACTAACATTAATTTTTGAAAAGCAGCAGTAGCTATATTAATATCAAAAAGTAGACTTCAGAGTAAAAAAATTTACTAAGAACAAAAGTGAATATTACATAATGATAAAAGAATCAGTCCACCAAGGAGCCATAGCAATTCTAAATGTGTATACACAAAACAACAGACATTCAATACCATTGAAGCCAAACAATGCAGCTGAAATGAGAAACAGACAAATCCATAATTAGTAATGTGGAAACTTCAACATTCTACTTTAGGCAACTGATAAAACTGCAAGACACAAGACAAAAAATCAGCAAGGATACAGAAGGATTCACCAACTAATAGCATATAATTGACATTTATTGAATATTTACCCAACAACTAGAGACTACGCGTTCTTTTTCCATGCCTGTGGAACATTCATCAAGAAAAACAATATCCTGGGACATAAAATCTACCTTTACCAATTTTTTTTTAAAAGTATGTTCTCTAGCCATAATTGAATCAAACTAGAAGTCAATAAGAGAAGGACAACAGAAAAATATTCAAACACTTGGAAAGTAACACAATTTAAACCATCCATGGGGCAAGAGAAAAATCTCAAAGGAAATTTTTTAAAAATAGAGAGAGTTGAGTGAAATGAAATCACAACATAACAACATTTGTGGGATGAAGGAAAGTGGTGCGGAGATGGAAATTTATGGTGCTACGTATTTACATTAGACGAGAAGAGAGATCTGAAACAAATAGTCAAAGATTTTACATGAAGAAGCTAGAAAGAAAGAGTACAATAAACCTGAAGAATGCAAAAGATAAAATAATAAAGAACAGATATCAATAAAATTTAAAAGAGGAGAACATAGTGAAAATTAACAAAACAAAAAGGTGGTTGTTAAAAAAAAAAAACAGTAACATCAATATACTTCTAGCAAGACTGAAAAAAACAAAAAGAGAGAAGACATAAATCACCACTATCAAGAAGAGAACTGTAGACATAAAAACATATCCTGCAGCTACTAAAAACATAATACAGAAATACTATGAGCAACTTTACACTTATCAACTTGACAACTAGAAGAAATAAACCAATTTTCCAAAAATCACAAACTACCAAAATTCAGTCAAAATAAAAAAGATAACCTGAAAGGCCCTATAACTACTAAATAAATTAAACTTACAATGAATAACTTCAGAAAAAGAAATCTTAAAACTTAGGTGGTTATATGGAGAATTTTTAGTAATCATTAAAGAAGAATTAAGACCAATTTCACACAACATTTTTCATAAATAGAAGAGGAAAGAGAACTTAGTATTTCATTTTTATAAAGCCAGTATTACCATGAAGCTAAATCATACAAAGATAGAAGGAAAAAAAAGAGAGAGAGAAGGGAAGGAAGGAGGGTGGGAGAGAATTACAGACTAATATATCTCACAAACTTTTCTCATAAACAGAAAATTTTAGGAAGTAGAATCCCATAGTGCACAAAAAGAATAATACACCATGACCAGGAGAGATTTATTCCAGATATGCAAGGCTGGTTCAATATTCAAATACCAATCAACGTAATTCACTATATCAACATGCTAAGGAAGAAAAATTATATGATTTTTTCAGTTGATATAATCAAAACTCAAAACCATTTGACAAAATTCAATACTCATTCATGATTTAAAAAAAACTCTTAGAAAAAAAAGTAGGGAATAGGAAAAGAAAATAGAGGATAAATTTCTGTCTCATGAAGAGCATCTACAAAAACCTATAGCTAACATGTGTATGCTAAAATATTTAGTGACTTTTATCTGAAATTTGTAAAAAGGCAAGAATGTCTGCTCTTACCACTCTTATTCAACATGGTACTGGAAGTTCTGGTCACTGCATTAAGGCAAGAAAAATAAAGCTGATACACATGGGCAAAAAAAATAAACTGTCTGTAGATAACATAATTGGCTAAACAGAAAGTCCCAAGAAATCTATAAAATGCCTCCTAGAATTAATAAATAATTTCACTAATCTCATGGTATATATAATCATTCAAAAATTAATTCCATTTCTATATAATGACAGCAAATAAGTAAAAACAAAAATCAGAAATACAATACAATTTATAACTGTTTCAAAGAACATTAACTACTTAGGTATAAATCTACCAAGACATTTATAGGATCTGTATGCTGAGAATTATAAATGTTGGTGACAAAAATTAAAGAAGACCTAAATATTTGAAAAGGCATGTCATGTTATTGGATTGGAAGGCTCAACATTGTAAAGATGTCATATCTTCCTAGACTGATCTTAAATGCAATTCCTATCAAAATATCAGCAAGTTGTTTTGTAGGCATAGAGAAATTTCTTCAAAAATCTATATGAAAATGGAAAGGATCTTGAGCATCTGAAATAATTTTTAAAAAGAAGACGAAAGTGGAAGGAATCACTCTTTCTGGTAGTTAGAGTCACCATATAGCAATCAAGACAATGTGGTATTGGTGAATACATAGGTCAATGGGGCTGAATAGAGAACCCAGAAATAAATCTACACAAATATGTCCAAGTATTATTATTATTATCATTTGAGATGGAGTCTTGCTCTGTCATCCAGGCTGGAGTGCAGTGGCACAATCTCTGCTCGCTGCAACCTCCACCTCCTGGGTTCAAGCGATTCTCCTGCCTCTGCCTCCTGAGTAGCTGGGGTTACAGGTGCGCACAACAACACCCAACTAATTTTTGTATTTTTAGTAGAGATAGGATTTCACCATGTTGTCCAGGCTGATCTTGAACTCCTGACCTCAGGTTATCCACCTGCCTCAGCTTCCCAAAGTGCTGGCATTACAGGTATGAGCTATTGTGCCTGGCCAATTCATTTTTAACAATGGAGCCAAACAATTCATTGAAGGAGGTATAGCTTTTCCAATAAATAGTCCTAGATCAATAGGACATCGATAAGCAAAACAAAACCAAAAACAAACATACAAAATACTGATCAAAATCTCACACCTTTTAAAATAAACACTCAAAATAGATTATGAACTTAAATGTAAAACATAAACTATAAAACTTCTCGAAAAGAATATAAGAAAAGAATCTTCAGGACTAGGGGATGAATTCTTCAACTTGACATCTTCCATCCCTTTCTTCCTTTTCTTACCTCACCCTTCCTGCTGGAAAGCTTTGCTCTCACTAAGTCATTACCTGAGAGCTTGCTGACTTTTATAACCAGCCATACAGGGCACTTCTGAGACTTAAAGAGATATTTATGATTCATCTTAGCCTCTCTAGTCTACTATAATGCAAAGTTTGATTTTTTTATGTTTAACTGTGCATTTAAAAGCACTAAAACCTCTCTGCCTACATGAAGACAAGAATTAAATTTTCGTTTTATAAGACAATTTCCTTGCTCTCTCAATTTTAGTTAGAGACATGAACAGTATTTTCTTGTTAGTCCCTGCTACAGCAGTCTGTTTAGTATCCTCCCTTCAAAGTGCCTGGTGGGTTTGCTTACCTGGAGCAGCAGATTGTGGGATCGTGTGGTACCCAAATTGTTTCTGTGAGTAGAATATCATTGAGGGGCTTACATAGTTATGAAAGATGCTCCATTATAATAACTCCTTCAGGATCCACCCTCTAGTTGAACAAGGATTGAGGATATCCAAAATAAAATGACCTCCCCTTAAAAGAAAAATACTCTACACCCAATAACTCAACAATACATATGAAAGTAAATTGGAAAACAAGTATAAGTTGC
Source organism: Aotus nancymaae (assembly GCF_030222135.1). NCBI lineage: Eukaryota > Metazoa > Chordata > Mammalia > Primates > Aotidae > Aotus > Aotus nancymaae. The sequence continues at coordinate 8,380,350 of NW_026988450.1, read as the reverse complement.
AAACAAAAAATATTTCTACTACCATAAAAACTATATAGAAAATAGTATCTGAGATTTTTGGAAATTGTTTATATCCCAAGTATGGGTTTTCATTCCAAATGTAGAGGTAGAACATATACTACCACTGAACTGGCCTTCCAAGCGAGCGGCTGCCTCTGCCACAGTCAAATGGGGAATCAAATGCCATGGTCCAGGGACTGGGAAGCTGCCTGCAGAATGGTTGGTTCCAGAATTGTACTGCTAGACCAGAATGAGCAAAACTCAGATGCCCCAGAGCAGCCTCACATCACCCAAGAAACTAGCACATGGCCACCGGGATGTCTGGTACAATGCACAAATATACAAACACCTGCAGGACCGTACCTGCCAGCAACAGGAGAGAATGCAGCAAAGACACCTGCAGTTTCACTCAGCGTCTCCACACTCAGAGTGTGTGACTGTTGAATCCCAGCAGCCTTAGCTATAAGGGAGTGCAAAAGATGTAGGTGCAAGAGCAGAAGGTCACACAGAACGACTCTGAGGCTATCCCCTGTGTCCCCTACACTCACCAGTATATTCCCCATGGAACTAAGCAGGACCTATCGTATCATGTCCCTAACTATTGATGGAATGAACATAGGACAATTGAATGAGATCTTATGTTCCTGGTGTTTTTCCCAAAGGAGTCACACGTGGAACTTCATAAGACATCATAACATTTAAAATATAATACTTTGATAATCCTTTTTGTTTTTCCTAAAATTATTAAAGGCTAAGTTCTTTTCCTCAAGAAAAGTAATTCCTAAATGCTTATTGGTCTGTTCGTATAACAAAGGCTCAGACGGCAGTGGCCCCGCCTGGAACAAAGGGCGGCCAGTGATGACAGACGAGGGAATGGACATTCTGCCCCTGTGCAGGAAACGGTGGCCTTCTGATCAGCCTGACTGCTTCACCCTTGTGCTGCCTCCCTTTTATGTGTACATCCAGTGTTAACTTTCCTCTGCACTTCCCGGGCACAGATCACACAGGGGGCCCACATTAGTCAAGGCTTCCCTCTGCTAAGAAACTAGATTGCTCTTTTGTTAAAAAGCTCAGTGCTGAAGAACTGAATCAATCATGTCAGGCAAATGGTATCTCCTCTTGCTCACAAAGTTCTTCCCAGGAAAGCAATTTCACAACCTCCGTTGATTATTTGTTCTGTTCTTAACCTCCTGCTGCCAGAGAGACACCCTAGTTACGGCCAGCTAAAGAAATCTGTCAGCTGGTGTTAAAATGGAAACTTTCTTGTTAATCCTAAAAACGGTAGATTCACTAACTGAAAATCCTGAACTTGAGAAGAAAGTCTAACAAAATAATTTCTCTCTAGGAGCTCAGCATTTAATTGGCATCATTAATGGCTTGATTCCTAGATTAAAACTTGGGGCCGCGCTCGGTGGCTCACGCCTGTAATCCCAGCACTTTGGGAGGCCAAGGCGGGCAGATCACTTGAGGTCAGAAGTTCAAGACCAACCTGGCCAAAATGGCAAAACCCTGTCTCTACTAAAAATACAAAAAAATTAGCCGGGTGTGGTGGTAGGCACCTGTAATCCCAGCTACTCAGGAGGCAGAGGTTGCAGTTAGCCGAGATGGAGCTACTGTGCGCCAGCCTGGGCGACAGAGTGAGACTCTATATCCAAACAAAACAAAACAAAACTTGAGATATAAACAAGCCTACCCCCACATCAAAAATAAAACCCACTAACAGCCTATATCTTTTTAAGGAGATAACTGTTACATTCTTTAAATTTATCTTTCTCCTTGTACGGCTAGTATCAAGGATTTTAAGTTGTTGTGAAAAATTAAATGAGAACGTGTTCTAACAATGTGAATGTACTTAATGCCACTGCACTATACACTTAAAAACAGTTAGCATGGCTATGCTGACAAACCAGCAAAATGCACACTGCTAATATTACTGTGACCTCATTAATACCACAGGCTGGTAGGGCTTGGGGAAACTGATTGATAATTATAACAAGCACATAGCTGTCAAATGCCCTTGTGATCTAAGAGACCAAAATAGATGTATCTTTGTCAACTAAGATGGATCCTAAGTTTAAAGAAGCAAAAGTTACCTACAGGTTGGGACGCTAGGGCTGGGCTGGGCTGGGCTAGAAGGCAACTTCCTAAATCCTTATGGCTACAGGAAAAACCATACTCTTGCTAAACTCCCTAACAATGGGAGCTATCGGGCAGATAATCAAACCTCTGCTAACTCTGATTTACAACCTAGACCACTACAACTCTGACTGGACAGAGAGGTGGCCTTACAAACATTCTTTTCTGAAAAGTAATGGCAGACCTTAAGCCGGTTTCAGTAGCTTATACAGAGGCTGCACACAAACTGTCTCTTATGTCCCACAGTTCACCTTTTGATGTGAAGAGGCAAATGTCACCTCATTTTGGTGCTAAAACCCTGCCCCAAAGTAAATGTGAGATGTATGTTACATACATGCTCTTGACTCCTCTCATAAATATGTATAGCTTTTCCCCCAAACCTGCCAAATATGTATGAGTCTGTTGTATAATACAGGCCCTGTGAGGCAGAGACTCCAGCCTGCTCTCTCCCTCCTCAAAGAGAGAGCACCTGCAGTACACACCGGAGGCTGCCTTTGGTTTGCAAGCCGGTATTGCCAATAAAGCTTTCCTTTCTACTACTTAGCCATCCTGGTGGTTTTCTGGATGACACCTTTTCTCATATGATGCATAAATCTTTAAAAGACCTTTATGGTTAAGGGAACTCTATGGAAAATGTTATAAAACTATTCTGTCTATTGTGTCTAGAAGTTACTCAAAGGAAATTATGTTCAATTACTTTAAAATTCTGCAAGCATTGTACAGTAAAATTAGCAGCAATGTTTTAATAAGTTCTAATAATTAAATTCTAAATAAAGTAAACAGCAAGTCTTTTCACTAGCATTAGCACACAGTTCTTAAATGTGCTAAATAAAGGGAGCTATAGATAGTATATGTTAAAGGAATTCAGTGAACATTAATAATAATTTATACGAATGTCCCAGCAATCATCCAAGGCTATTTAATTTTGTCTCTTGCTTTCAAAGTTGTTATCTTTTTTCTTTATGTCTTATAAAGTCATTTTAAATCTAGGTATTGATAGTTCCTAAGGATCGAAATAGACACAAGCAATCCAGGCCAAATCATGATTTCTGTGACCAGCCCTGGAGTTTTATATATATTATAAGCCAGAGCTCATACCCTATTGGTGCAAGGATTGCATTTTGTAATTCCCAATTTCTCTGTAAGAGATACCCTAGTTTACTGTCTGCTTTCAGAGGCATAACAACACCCTTGTACTTTAGGGAAGTACTGACTAACAGTTGGGGGTGACCTTGATGTACTTGTTAGCTGAACAAAGCCTTTCAATATTTTGGAATGAGTAATAGTCTCCCAAGTGAAAGAACATCAAGTATCTAATTGTGACAGCCCATGAAGCAATTTGAAATCCAGATTCTTCTTAAATATTAGGATGGAAACTTGCATTATCATTGTAATTCAACATATGACTTTATTTTTAAGACTTTTTATGATGGAGAATCTCAGAGATATGCAAAAAGAAACAGAATAGTACTTAAAATCCTCATGTCTTTTCCCCCACTGCAGTAATTATCAACTCATAGCTAATCTTGGTTTATCTGTACCCTTGAAAGAAATCAAAAGATTTTACCCCAAAATATATTTCTTTGCCGTATTTTGAGATGGCTGTCGGGGAGCCAGCAGAATGACGTAGCCCTGCAAAGCTGTCTTTTGCAGGGGGACTTTGCATCTGTAGACAATCTGCATTAGTGCAGCCAGGTCTTCCCCTGTGGGGTCTAAGACTATCTGAGAATCTGAAAGGCCTTTAAAAGTCTGAAAGAAGCATTTCCCATTTATCCTCTCTGATGACTGCTACCTGTGAGGTTTCATGTACATAACGAGACCACCTCTACTAGCCAGGCTTCCTCTCCTCCCACTCCCATAGCCTTTTTTTTTGCCAAGGTCCAAGCCTCTATTTTCTCTGTAACTTCAAGACAGTATATTAGCTTCTGCTCCCTGTAAGGGGTCAGGTCACTATGATCAAATACATTTGCATGCTTTTCTTCCTATTAATCTGCCTCTTAGTGATTTTCAGCAAATGGTCACAGGGTGAAGGGGATGATTTCCCGTGGCCCCAACAATCCCATCCATATGGGAGTCAAACTCGAAGACATTTATTCTGAGCTAAATATGAATGACCAATGGCCTGTGACACAGCCCTCAAGAGATTCTGAGAACATGTGCCCAAGCATGGCTGGGCTACAGCTAGGTTTTATAGATTTTAGGGAGACATAATTCATCAATCAATACATGCAAGATATATATTCACTCAAGAAAGGTGGGGCTACTGGAAGTAGGGGCTTCTAGGTCATAGGAAGACTTGAACATTTTCTGATTGGCAATTGGTTGAAAGAATTATTACCAATAGAAAGGAATGTCTGGGTTAGTATAGTGGGTTGTGGAGACCAAGGTTTTATCATGCAGATGAAGCCTTTGGATAGTGGGTTTCAGAGAGAATAGATTATAAATGTTTCTTATCTAACTTAAGGAGTCTGTTCTATCAGTAATTCCTAAAGGGAAGAGGGTATCATGAGGCTCCCCCTTCTCATCACGGCCTGAACTCGTTTTGTAGGTTAACTTTGGAATACTCCTCCTGAGAGAAGGGGTCCATTCAGATGGCTGGGGGGCTTGGAATTTTATTTTTGGTTTATGATTCCTATATTATTTTGAAGCAAGTCCCATACAATTTTACCTGTAATTTTTTCAATATGTATTTTATCCATCAAATTTTCAGTCATGTTAAAAAAAACTCATTTTTTAACATAACCACAATACCAATAACACAGCAAAAAAGTGACAATTATTCCTTAATATTGAAAGGAATAAAATATTTTACTCCAAAATACATTTCTTTCACTTATTTTGAAATGGCTGCCACAGAGCCAGCAGGTTGAAGTGCCCCTGCAAAATCGTCTTTTGTGGGGGAAATTTGTATCGGCAGAGAATCTTCCTCAATGTGATCAGGCCAACCCTTTTCTAGGCATTTCCTGAATCTAGGAGAGATTGAGAGTCTGACATCTTTAAATGTCTGAAAAGAGAGATTTACCATCCATTCTATCTGACAGCTACCACCTGGAAATCTTCCTCCATATAACAAGGCCACTGTCGCTAGCCAAGCTTCTTCCTCTCTCCCTCTTATAACCTGTCTTTCCATTAAAACCTGCTTTCAGCCATGCCCTGAGCCCTCATTCTTTCTGTAACCTCCAGATGGCATAGAAGCTTCTGTACCTCACTGGGGGGTCGGGTCTTCATAGCGAAGGCCCCTGTGTGTATACACATTAAATAAATTTGTATGCTTTCTCTCCTATTAATCAATCTGCCTCTTGTCAGTGATTATCTAGTGAACCTTTAGCAGGTCAAGAGCCTTAGGCCCTACAATATCATTCAGCAGGCCCTTGACCTGCTAAAATTTCACTAGAAAAGAACTAGTGATTTTCAACTATCCATTGTTCAAACTCCTAATTATCTCATAAATATCATGTTTTATAATTTGTTTAAATTAGAATCTAAAGAATATCTACACATGACAATTGGTTATGCCACTCACGTCTCTTAACTAAAATCTCTCTCTCCACTTCTCTTCTTTTCTTGCTACTTATTTGTTGGAGAAACCAAGCTTCGGGGCTTGCGGATTTTCCAATAGTCTGGATTTTGCCAATTGCGTCCCCGAGGTATAGTTTAACAAGTTCCTCTTTCTTATTTTCTATAAATTGGAAGTTGGACCTAGAGGCCTCAACAAATTCAATTCTTATTGTCGTTGCTTTTTCCAAGGACATACAGTAAGTAATGGAGTACTCTTCCATCAGGAGGAACAGAATGTCTAATTGTCTCCCTTTTTGTGACGTTAGCGGCCATTGATAGCCATTACCTAGATATATTAATACATTAAGCACTGTAAATTGGGTTATTCAAATCCTATCATTTCTTCTTAATTTCTTAGCTGGAATACTTCCATGATTCTTCATTGTAAAGCCAGCTTTAGGAATTTTAAAAAAGCCTTCCATTTACTTAAATGAATATGATTATCTCCTGATGAAATTTTTAAAGTCTAATTTGAAATTCAAGAGCTGAGACTGAAATGCAAAACTAATTATCAATCCTCCTCTTCCCTGGAGCAATAAGCCTTAACCACAGGCCCAGCCTTAGCAGAACAGACAGGCTGCAAGAAGGAAACAAAATAACAAATGTTTGCGTAGTGTTAAATTCCAAGACTTTATTCCATACATGTATATTCAATTAGAGAGATTGGAATTTTATCTGGGCATTGTAAATACTGTGGTATCCTGGCAGGAAGATGCATTCTGGAGGCGTTGAAAAGATCTCTGTCTACGTAGAGTACTGGCTCTGCTCTGGCAGAAAGTCAGAAATACGCCTTTGTCCATAGCGGAACAGGTACACAGGCCAGTAAGGCATCTTTTACTATTAAAAAATGGGCTTATTTCTGTTGTCTCCAGCTCTCTCTTAGCTCGGTTCTGACTGGAAGTTTCGAATTGGGTTTCAGTTTCAGAGTGAGGTGTATGGCAGTGGGCTGAGCTCATCACAGCTTTGACACAGTGTGGGAGTCAGTTTGGGGCTCACACATGGCCCTCCCAGAGCATCTTCCTGCCCAGGGTTAGCTTCCCACCTACCAGAGGAGACAACCTTCCCGCATTTAGCTCATTAAGTCAGCAGGAGCTTCCTGTGGGAAAAGCTGGGGAAGCTAATTGCTGGCAGCTGGAGGGCCTGCCTGCTGGAACCACTTTTAACTTTTGCTTTGCCAAAAGCCCTAGGAAAAATGGAGGGCTTACAGAGGAAGACCAAGAGACAGAAGCACTGCATGTGCATCAGGCTTAAAGATGTTAGATTCAGCTCCATCCCCTGGCATCTTGGTCAGAGTCCAGAGCTGCCTGTACCTGGGGATACCCCAAGAGCAGCTCCTGGGCTCTCTGCCCCAGGCAGAAGGCCACACAACACTAATCACTTTACTTTTTTTATTTTTATTTTTTATTGCATTTTAGGTTTTGGGGTACATGTGAAGAACATGCAAGATTGTTGCATAGGTACACACATGGCAGTGTGGTTTGCTGCCTTCCTCCCCATCACCTATATCTGGCATTTCTTCCTATGCTATCTCTCCCCAACTCCCCACCCCCTGCTGTCCCTCTGCTATTTCCCCCCAACAGACCCCAGTGTGTAGTGCTCTCCTCCCTGTGCCCATGTGTTCTCATTGTTCAACACCCACCTATGACTGAGAACATGCAGTGTTTGATTTTGTGTTCTTGTGTCAGTTTGCTGAGAATGATGGTTTCCAGGTTCATCCATGTCCCTACAAAGGACACGAACTCATCGTTTTTTATGGCTGCATAATATTCCATGGTGTATATGTGCCACATTTTCCCTGTCCAGTCTATTATCGATGGGCATTTAGTTACTTTATTTTATGCCATAAACATTGGGACACAAGGTCTGGCAAAAGATGCTTGTTCCAACATGTGAAAAAGTGTATAAATAAATTATGTTTATTCAAATCATCATCTTCAATAATAAGAATAAAATTAAGAAAAGGGAACCGTAACAGAAATTCAGGAGGCAGAGAGAAGGCACATTTAAACAATTCTCACCTGTGAGAGTCCCCCATCGCCATTGCTCTGTGAACAGACAGTCCATCCACTCCTAATCCGTATGCTTTATCTCTGCGCCTTTGGTTTCTCTTCTCTGCTGATCCTGGTGCAAACAGGTGAAGGTTCCTAGCCTGTGACAGTTACAGGGCCTTGCACCATCAGGTGGTTGGCCCAACTGTGGCAGGCCACGTCTTCCTAACAGCCGAACAAGCAGGCCTCCATAACAACTGTTTGAGCACTGACTGAGTGGTTCAGTTAAATATTAAAAGCTGAGAGAGCCAGTGCACCTCTACAAAGGCTGGAATGTAACAAGAGCCCTCCAAGTTTTGTCTAAGCCTTTCCTGGGCCTTGAAGCATGACAAGACAAGGAAAAAAGTCTTAACAGAACCCATTTAGGATTAAACAAGTTTTCTTGAGGGTCTGAAGAAACTCCCCAGGCCTCCATAAACAAGTTTATTGGGGGTCTGAAAGAATTCCTTAAACCTCCATGATTTAACAGGAGACAAGATAAGGGTAATCAACCTAGCACCTGTACCTGTTTGGATTAAGTGAATTTACTAAGGCTCCAGAAGAAGGTCTTCAGGACTCAGACATTAGCTACAGATTAGATAAAGTTAATCACTTACGTCTTTAGATGAATGCACACTTACACGTAGACGTATAGCTTAGAAGGTATATAAGCTCTGGAAAACTTCGTCATTTTGAGATCCGGCAATAAATTGCAGGCCTTCTCCCTGTAACCCATTGAAGAAAAAGAAAAAAAAAAAAAACTCCCTTCTTCCACAGTTCATCTGCATCTCATTATTAGGCTGTGAGAATAAGCAGCCTGGCCCGAGGTTTGGTGGAGAACGAGCACTAAAGGCAAGCAGGGACTCCACATTCCTCATGTGTACCTCTTCTCAAGAAAATTCTCAAGAATTCTGTCCCCTTAGTAGGTTACTGGATTTGGAGAATAAAGGTATAATGATACATTGACAAATATAAAATGCCTTGCCCAAACTCAGAAAACAATGGGCATGGTTGCTATTTTAGCTGGAAGAGTGTGGTTCACTTAGTTAGCCCCCGTTATTTCTACGGGAGAACTCTAAAGCATTGTGGTAACTTCCATTTTTCACCTGGGCAGTGAAAGCTACAGAGCTTCAAGACCTGTCACCTGCAAATAATGATTCCTATTTAGTTGAGCAGCGCTCAATACCAGCACTGATATGCAAGCCAGTCATGTTCTTCTCCGTTCTATGTACATTCACAGCCTCAGTACTGTAGAATGCAGTATTTTAAAGGGTGAGCTCTGCAGTCAGGTTGCCCAGCTTGTGACAGTGGCTTTACCACTTAAAAACTCTGAGACATTGGATAAGTTACTTAGCATTTTCTAGCCTTTGCTTCCCCATCTGTCAATTAGGGGTAATCATCATTCCTATCTCAAAGATGTTTAGAGAAGAGACAGCAAAACAATACTGTAAAGCACTTAACCCATAAGAAAGCCTAACCTATAAGAAGTTCAGATAGTGTTATCATTTCTCATCTCCACAAAAGATGGTTAAAAACACGGCTGGGCACGTGTCTCACACCTGTAATCTCAGCACTTTGGGAGGCCGAGGCAGGTGGATCATGAGCTCAAGAGATAGAGACCAGCCTGGCCAAAATGGTGAAATCCCATCTCTACTAAAAATACAAAAACCAGCTGGGCATGGTGGCAGGCACCTGTAATCCCAGCTACTCGGAAAGCTGAGGCACAAGGATCACTTGAACCCAGGAGGTAGAGGTTGCAGTGAGCCGAGATTGTGCCACTGCACTCCAGCCTGGGCGACAGCATGAGACTCTGTCTCAAAAAAAAAAAAAAACCTTTGTCTGCTCTCTGAACAAATAGAAGCCATGGTGTGTTGCTTGACCTTGGTGAGCAAAGCCTTGTTGGACCATGCTGTGCCCTAGTGATTCTCCCCTGCCTCGGGACACCAGAGGGCCAGTCCTCTCTTGGATACAGTGAGGGGCAACTGTGATTAATGGGCAAGTCTTCACTCATCTGGAGCCCTCTATGGATGGAACAGTTTCCTGTGAGTTCTTGGATGTTATTTCCATATTATTCTCTCCACTTTACAGCTACCAAAAATTCCTGCCTCTGTCATGATCCATTCTGTATTCACCAGGGAGCCATTATCAGGCTGAGGAGCCCATGTGGGAACTGGTGGATGGATGCTATAGTGTGCTGAGTCACTTCCAGGTAGGGCCACAGGAGCAGGACCCACAGGGTGGTCCAAGTGGAGCCACTGGTGTCAGACATGCAGTAAACCCGAAAATATATCTCACAAAGCCAATCTTTTGGCCTTTTGAGCCAAGTGTTATCTGATATTGTCTGCAGGAATAATTGGGTAAGTTGTATATCTTGTGACCTCCAGAATAATGGCTGGCAATCACTCATGTCTCCACCTTAGCGGAATTGAGGCACCTGTCTTCCTCCTAGCCTGGTGGTCTTTCATTAGCTTTACAAAGGTGGTTAAATTTGGGGGAAGGGCTATTATCATTAAACTATAAACTGTCTCCTGAAACTGACCCAGCCTAAGCCCAGGAATAATTAAGACAGCTTGAAGGCTAGAGGTGAGAGTGGGGTTGGCTAGATCAGATTTCCCCCACTGCCATAATTTTCTCACTGATATAATATTTGCAAAGGTGGTTCCAGTATGACCAAAAACAAAACCCCACATACAAACAGGTACTGCTGGATAGTGTAATAAATAGGGCAAGACCATGCTGCTCTAGTCAGTTTCATGTAGAACAAGGTCTAGGGAAGAGGTTGGGATGGGAAGCCACTGCGGAAGAAAATGAAGTCTCATGAAGACTCAAAATACAACTTTTGTGAAAAAGATTAATTAGAGACTGCACACTCAAGATAGCCTCTGGGTCCTGCTGACCCAGAGTTTCTCTGTTGACTTGAATGATAACTCATGTGTTTCAACACTCGTGTTACCTTTCCAAGTCTACCCTAGCTTTGCTGCTTGCAAGGAAATGCTAGTTTCCAGAGAGCAAGGCTTGGGAAAGACAGATACCCATCCACTTTCCCCAAGCACTATAGGCAGCTGCCCCTTGGGCTGTTCTCCTGCTCTTCAACTACCTAAGATTCATCTCCACTCTCATCAATCAGCTGTAAGCACCCATTGCCGGCCAAACTACCTTTGAAAAACTCCTAATCTCCAAGCCTTCCATGAGATTGATTTGAGTAATAACTCTGTCTCCCATGTGGCACGGCCAGCCTCATGTTTGTTAAACTCTTTCTTCACTGCAATGCTATTGTCTTTGTGAACTGATTTTGTTTTTGCAGTAAGCAGGAAAAATCTGTCCGGCAGTTGCAATATCCTAATACAGCAAATTGGGATGCACTGACCAGGTCCTTTAACCTGACCTGGTGGCTTTTTTTTTTTTTTTTTTTGAGATGGATCCTCACTCTGTTGCCCAGGCTGGAGTGCAGTGGCACAATCTTGGCTCACTGCAACCTCTGCCTCCTGGGTTCAAGCAATTTCCAGCAAATTTTTGTACTTTTAGTAGAGACAGGGTTTCACCATGTTGGCCAGGCTGGTCTGGAACTCCTGACCTCAAGTGACCCGCCCACTTCAGCCTCCCAAAGTGTTAGGATTACAGGTGTGCCACTGCCCCTGGCTCTGGTGGCCTTTTGACCAGACCTTAGCTATCCTTGTCCTTGTAATTAAAACACCCAAACCATTTTACATTGTCTTCTCTCCTTTGTTTCTCTCCCATCCTAAAGACAGGTTTCCCTGAACAGTTTTCTTTAAGGTTGCCAAATTAACATCTTAATTCTATCAGGTAAACACAGTATCTTTCCTCTGTTCCTAATCCATAGAGGTCCCTGCTGATGCCATTTCCCTCAGCACATCTCTAATGAGCTCCCTTCCTTCTCACTGGTTGGTCAGCCTTCAAAATGCCCTGTGCCTCACAAGCTGAGCCAGCCAGTCCCAACTTAAGCCTGCACTTGTCTGCATTTCTCTGTGGCTTTGCCTGACTACCTGCCCCCCACAGCAGAACCTGATTGGTTCCCTTAGGGCTCTGCACTCTTCTGTCCCAATCTACTTACTGTGGGACATGTCAAGACACATCAAAAAGCATATTGAGATGGAGGATTTGTGCTCCTTTATTACCACAATTTTCTACTCTACTAAAAACATTTTTCTAAGGACATAGGCATAGGCAAGGACTTCATGACGAAAACACCAAAAGCATTGGCAACAAAAGCCAAAATAGACAAATGGGACCTAATCAAACTCCACAGCTTCTGCACAGTAAAAGAAACAGTCATTAGAGTGAATCAGCAACCAAGAGAATGGGAAAAAAATTTTGCAATCTATCCATCTGACAAAGGGCTAATATCCAGAATCTACAAAGAACTTAACAGATTTACAAGAAAAAAACAAGCCCATTCAAAAGTGGGCGAAGGATATGAACAGACACTTTACAAAAGAAGACATTGATGAGGCCAACAAACATATGAAAAAATGCTCATCATCACTGGTCATTAGAGAAATGCAAATCAAAACTACATTGAGATACCAACTCACGCCAGTTAGAATGGCGATCATTAAAAATTCTGGAGACAACAGATGCTGGAGAGGATGTGGAGAAATAGGAACACTTTTACACTGTTGGTGGGAGTGTAAATGAGTTCAACCGTTGTGGAAGACAGTGTGGCGATTCCTCAAGGACCTAGAAATAGAAATTCCATTTGACCCAGCAATCCCATTACTGGGTATATATCCAAAGGATTATAAATCGTTCTATTATAAGGACACATGCACACAAACATTCACTGCAGCACTGTTTACAATAGGAAAGACTTGGAACCAATCCAAATGCCCATCAATGATAGACTGGACAGGGAAAATGTGGCACATATACACCATGGAATACTATGCAGCCATAAAAAATGATGAGTTCGCGTCCTTTGTAGGGACATGGATAAACCTGGAAACCATCATTCTCAGCAAACTGATACAAGAACAGAAAATCAAACACCGCATGTTCTCACTCATAGGTGGGTGTTGAACAATGAGAACACATGGACACAGGGAAGGGAGCATCACACACTGGGGTCTGTTGGGGAGGAAAAAGGGGAGGGACAATGTGGGGTGGGGAGTTGGGGAGAGAAAACATGGGGAGAAATGCCAGATATAGGTGATGGAGAGGAAGGCAGCAAACCACACTGCCATGTGTGTACCTATGCAACAATCTTGCATGTTCTTCACATGTACCCCAAACCTAAAATGCAATAAAAAATAAAAAAATTAAAATAAAATTAAAAAAAAACATTTTTCTAATATTTAAATAAAATATTATGAGTGGTGGCCTTCCTACTCGACTCAGCCCACAGCTGCTTGCCCGTGCTCTTATTAAAGCAGAGTCTAGTTCCATGCACCTAAAACCAACACACTCATAAATCCTAGATACCATCCCGCTGGACTGAGCAGAAGGAACCAAATTACTAACCTAGGTTACATCCTCCATATCTAAAATAAAAGCTTTAGAAGTAGGGTAAAAGGCCGGGCGTGGTGGCTCATGCCTGTAATCCCAGCACTTTGGGAGGCTGAGGCGAGTGGATCACCTGAGGTCAGGAGTTCGAGACCAACCTTACCAACATGGTGAAACCCCATCTCTACTAAAAATACAAAAATTACCTGGGCATGGAGGCATGTAACTATAGTACAAGCTACTTGGGAGGTTGAGACAGGAGAACCACTTGAACCAGGGAGGCAGAGGTTGCAGTGAGCCAACATCGCACTACTGCACTCCAGCTTGGGTGACAGACAGAGGCTCTGCCTCAAAACAAAACAAACAAACAAAAAATGAGAAGTAGGATAAAGGCCAAGAAAGGATCGGTCCTTTGCTCTGCTTTCTAGGGGTTTGAACAGAAGCTGAGTCAGTAAAGTATAGTTGCACTTCCAATCACAAACTAAAAGTGATGGCATGAGATGGACATGGGGGCATGCAGAGGAAGCTGCACATTTGGACATTTGGATCAGATGCTCCCATTCAGAGTAAATCCAGGAAATAAAAGACATGGTTTCTTCTTTCACGTGTAACCGTAAGACCAGGTTGAAACTGTATTTCAACCCACTGGAGTCACAGGTAAGTATAAAACAGGGAAAACCCAAGTCACGATGAGCCACACAGCCTCTGAGCAATAGCGAAGCCTTTCAGAAACTTTAGCAGATGATTTGAAAATTCATTTTTAAATGTTCTAAAGTAACTGCTGCACACAGCAACCAAAATACGCTTTTTTGTGTTGTTTTTTGTTTTCAGTGAGAGATGAGAATGAAAAGAGGCAAAATTTCCCAGAATTAGGAAAAGGTTTTCGGAAATGTTCAGAGTTCTCAACAGTGCGTTTAAAAATCAGGCCAGATAAGATGCCTCTTTAACTTTATTTTTTCAGTGACCTCTTTCGCCTCCCAGAGTTCAGTTTTATTTTTTAAGTGCCCTCAAAACTGTGACTAACCATGAGCTCCCTCATAACCCTTTAGATTGTAATGACAAATGTTGCATTCTTGATAATTTTCACGAAATGTGAAAAAAATTATGTGGTATTTTTCCTTAATTTCACAAAAGTTTTAGAGTATGATTCAAATACCACTTTAAATGTGATTCTATTTCCAAATGTCTCAGTTTAGAAGCCACGTTCCCAACACCTTGGACATCTTCTCAAGCTGAGGTATCAACAATCAAGTCTGGAGAAAGGTGCTCTGTGCAGGTGCGGGCCGTGTGCAGCCACCTGGATGTGTGCTGAGGGAAGGAGCAAAGGGCCTGCTCTCTGCTGCCCTTCTCTGCCCTGCCCTGCCCTGCCCTGCCCTGCCCTGCCCTGCCCTGCCCTGCCCATCACTGGGTGTGAACGGCCCTGGATGTGTGCTAATGTGTTTGATTGACTCTCAGATTCATCCAGAGATTTCTCAGTGTGCTCTGGTCATGACAGATGATGCTCTCCCTGAGTATCTTCAGCTCTTACCATTTCAAAACATAATGCTCTATGCTTTATTTTTCCTATCAGATCCTATGTTCCTCAAAGGCTGAGACCTTGTGAATCATTTTGTGTCCTCCTCCAGCATCTGGGTGGAACAGTGTTTTGTACCCAGAGAAATCTCAATGAAATTATTGAGTGACAAATGAATATATCAAATCTTTTCTTCCAAAGATTCTCCCCACTCCATGCTTTCTTATCCCTAATTTTCTTCCACATGTCCTAAGCTCTCTTACTGTGTAGTAGCAAATCAACTCAGTTCCAGGCACGTGAGGGCCTAAAGGAGCTTGTCAGATTCACCCTACTGGCTGTGGAACTCTGGAGAGGGCAGGCCTAAGGCAAGGATATGGGTGGGATGGCCACAGACACGGTCATAGGAGGGGCAAGGGGTGAAAAGAGGAGATGGGAGAAAGTATTATAAAGTAGTTAAGAACAGGCTTTGAAGCCTGGATTCACATCTCAAGCCTGCAAGAGCTTGGCCCCTTTCTGCTTCTGTTTCCTTTGGTGCAGAATAGAAATGACATAGTACAATCCTCATAAAGTACCTATAACGATTAAAAGTCTTAATATGAGTAAATAATTTTGATAGTGTTTCTGTCATATGCTAAGCACTCATGTTTCTTGGTATTATTGGAGAGGGAAAATTAGAATTTAAAGGATACGGAAGTGGCCAGGCAAATGAGCTCAACATTTGTCTATCCATTTTTAGCTCTCATTTCATCAAACGTTGGTCCTGGTTCCCACATAAATCTGTCTTGCACATGGTAGTATAGACAGGAAGGAGACAAAGGCACATGCAGTCAGACAGATCTGAGGTCCAGTCCTGTCTTCTCTGCTGCCTGGCTCTGAATCCTCGATGGAGCTCCACAAAGCCCATCTGAGTCCCAAATTCCTCATCTGGAGAAGGCTGGGGATACTAGAAAAGAAAAGCCAAAACACGCAGCTTACAACACCAACCAGCTAAACAGCCTGAGAAAGTCAGCTCCTCTCTCCTCTCTCTCTTTTCCCATATATGTTGAATAAAAAATCTCTGCAAAGATTTTGGAGCTTAATGAACCAACGCCTCATATTTATTTCTCTAATCCAAGCATCCAAGAAAATTGGAAATATTTGAAATACTGAGAGTGCACTGATGTTATTGAGGTCACACCAAAAGTCAAAGCTCATCACATCCAGGTCAGGGCACTTGTCTCCAATGATGTTAGAGCGCATGTGGATAAAACGCTGGTGCTTGGGGAGCCTGACCCAACACGGGAAATGCACTTGGCACAAGACTTCTCTAGCACCACATAAAGCATGCAGCATCACGTACAAGCGGGTGTTCCTTTGTTTGTTTTTGCCTTTCAGTACGAACTGTGAGGACAGGTGGTCTTTGCTCTGCTTGTTTGGTTTTATGTTGCCTCTTATTTGCCCAGATCACCCTGAGGGAACACATTTGTGACCACACATAATTGGCACTGTTTCTGATGATGATATTTGGAGATTATTCATGTACAAGGAAATTTTATTCCTGAGAATGTCATCGAAAAGACATGCAGTTGTCAAAATGATTGAAAGGCAGGTAAATTCTCTCCTTTCTCTTCAGATGAGATAACATTGTTGTTTAAAAGGTAGTTAAATAATTGACTGAAAGTGGCAGTCTAATTGCTTCTGAGTACTTTGAACTGCAAATGATGTGTGTCCAAAGCTCTGACTCTCCCGAGAGTTCAAATGAAACTCCAGGAGGGCACAGGATACACGAACGCTCCTGTGTGTGACCAACAAGCACAGGGACTGCCAGGCGTGGTTCACTGTCCGTTTGGCAGTACTTGCCTTTCCTGGCAGGATGCCATCAAGGAAGGAGACTGACGTGAATGCACGCATGCATTTCTCCAGAACACAGGTCACTTGTGTCAACTTGAACTTGGAAAAATGGTTTTTCCTATACGGTAGTTGAGTTCATTTAAAAATAAAACCAGTACAAAAACAATGTGCCTCTTTTCTCTTTTCTCTTCCCAAGTTTCACCATAGTTACAAAACCAAGAATATTGCTCCTTGACTGTTGATTCAGTAGTCTGTTACCTGTAGTTGGCAGACCTAAGCCATGAAAGAAAGGGAATTGAATTTAGAATTTGGACTTGCTCATTATATCAAAAAGACACCTGCATACATATGTTTATTGCAGCACAATTCACAATTGCACGGATATGGAACCAACCTAAGTGCCCATCAACCAATGAGTGGATAAAGAAATATGCTATATATACACCATGGAATGCTACTTGGCCATAAAAAAGAATGAAATAATGTCTTTTGCAGCAACGTGGATGGAACTGGAGGCCAGTGAAGTAATGCAGGAATAGAAAACCAAATAGTGGGTTGGGCGCGTTGGCTCATGCCTGTAAACCCAGCACTTTGGGAAGCCGAGGGGGGTGGATCACCTAAGGTTGGGAGTTCAAGACCAGCCTGACCAACATGGAGAAACCCTGTCTTTACTAAAAATACAAAATTAGCTGGGTGTGGTGGCTCATGCCTGTAAACCCAGCCACTCAGGAGGCTGAGGCAGGAGAATCGCTTGAACATGGGAGGTAGAGGTTGCAGTGAGCCGAGATAGCGCCATTGCATTCCAGCCTGGGCAACAAGAGTGAAATTCCATCTCAAAAAGAATAAGAAAAAAGAAAACCAAACAGTGTTTGTTCTCACTTATAAGTGGGAGCTAAGCTTTGGCTACACAAAGATACGCAGAGTGACATAAAGAACATGGGAGACTCAGAAGGTGGGAGGTTGGGAGGGGGGTGAGGGATTAACCAAACTACATACTGGGTACAATGTGCACTACTTGGGTGATGACTGCACAAAAATGTCAGACTTCACAACCATACAATTCATCCATGTAACCAAAAACCACTTGTACCCCTAAAGCCATTGAAGGAAAAAAAGAATTAGGACTTGCAGGCCGGGTATGGTGGCTCATGCCTATAATCCCAACACTTTGGGAGGCTGAGGCAGGCGGAACACCTGAGGTCAGTAGTTCAACACCAGCCTGGCCAACATGGTGAAACCCTGTCTCTAGTAAAAGTAAAAATACAAAAATTAGCTGGGTTTGGTGGTGGGTGCCTATAGCCCCAGTTACTCTGGAGGCTGAGGCAGGAGAATCGTTTGAACCTGGAAGGTGGGCATTGCAGTGAGTGGAGATCACGCCAATGCCCTCCAGCCTGGGCAACAGAGGGAGACTCCATCTAAAAAAAAAACAGTATTAGGATTTGCAGAACACAGTGAGTGGAAAAAGCAGTAAAGGAGTAAGTGGGACATTTGGGGATTTTTTTTTCCTCCTACATAAAAAAGAAAAAGAAAGGAAGAAGGGAGAAAGGGAGGGAGGGAAATCTCAATTCCTCCTAAAAAGAGTCAGAGAGAAACTGGGCTCTGTGAAGAGCTACAGGAAAACACTAACTTGATAGACAAAGGTAGAATATAAGGGAAAAATCTGTGTGGCTAGAAATGGCCTAGGTGGACTTGCTCAGGACAGTAAATATTTAAGCAAAATAAAAAGGAAGAAGCCATTCAAGATACCATGAAATTCCCAAGAAAATGTACACTTTTCTGTGGTTGAGGGAGCACATTTTGTCCTACTGTGATGAGACTCTTCCTTGAGAAGCATTGTGTAATGTAAACAAAAGACAGTAGGTGAAAATATCAAGCCATTGGCAACTTAAAAAAAAATCACCAGTAACTACTACAAAAGTCTCTGAGAGCATATTTTTTTTCTCGCTACTGTGCCCAAAGCTGCCTTTTTTATTTTACCAATAACTATAGACAGTATGTTCAGCCTCCTCCTCTGACGTGGTTACTATTCACTGAAGAGAACTCAGCCTTGTGATAGAATATCAGGGGGAGGGGAAGGACAGTATAAATGAAGTTGACAATCGACAGCATGAATCATTCTATGTGGCAGGCACCGCGAGTTTTTCACATAAACCTCTCAACAATCCTACAGAGTAGGTAATATAGCCAATTCACAAATGGGGAAACTGAGTCTCGGGGCAGCTATGGAACCGATGCTTGTTTGTGCACCTGTTAATCAGCCTGTGCGTTTTTCCTTTCATCTCACTGCCATGATCTATCTGGAGAAATAAAACTGACCCACAAATCAATGAATAAGCCATATGAAGCAATACCACCAATACTACATTGGAATAAGTAAGTGAATACACGGGAGGAATTCAGAAGAAGGATACAGAGATTCAGAAGAGATAAAAGAGTGACTGAATCTTGGCAGAAGACAAACGCTTTTCAAAAGGCATTTGCTTTGCTGGGGAACATGGAATCTGGAGACGCAGGCTTGAGAGTGGCATGACTGGATCATTCCAAGCAAAAGTGCTGTGGCAGTCGTGACCAGCATGGTGATAAGACAGAGGTCCTGAAGTGGATCCATGAATTGCTGGAAGATCTGAGTCAGGTTAGAGGGTGTGTGAGCCCCTAAGGTCGCTACAAAATTTATTATCCAAATAGGAGATTTTGAGGCTGAAAGGGAGCCCCCTTGGTCCTCAAACTCCACATGTGGAAAGATGAGTCCAGGAACTATCCCCCAAACCTGCTTAACCTGCCTCTTCCTCACCTTTCCCTACAGTGGGAATGGCACCTCCAACCATCCAGTTGCTCAAGGTTGAAACCTGGAAGCCTTTCTTCACTCCCTCTTTCTCATAAGTGCCACCTCCAGGCAAGCCCCATTCTGGAATCTACTATTTTCTAACTGTCTCTCTCATCAACCCACTTCTCCCCAACCTAACCACCAGTACACTAGGCCATGCCAGCATCATCTCTGCCTGAAATCCTGTAAAGGCCACCTAATTAAATAACCAGAAACCCTCCTGCCTCCTCCAGCCCACACTCTATGTGGCACCCAAAATGTTCTTTTTAAAACCCAAATATAATTATGTTATTCACTGGCTTAAAATCTTTTCACTAATTCCCTGTGACCCTAGAAAAAGGAGTCTCACATCGACAAACAGCCTAGAAGTTCCTAAATAATCTGGTTCCTTCCTCAACGATGACATCCTTGTCCTCCCAGTCCCTCTCCCTAACGATAGGTTCCATGCTCATAGCATCCTGCATATTCATTGTATAGCACCCCTCACACATGAGATCACCTGTTCATACCTGTCTTTCCTGCTGGGTTAAAGCTGTCAAGCAAGGGCCCTCAAGAAGCCAGCATACCTCATGTCCTAATCAAGTGCCTGCACATAGAAACTGCTCTAGAAATGTTTGTTCAATGAATGAATGAATGAACAAATCACATATGACCATCAGTCGTACACACATGCACACACCCCTGTGATATGAACTCTAAGCACAGCCTCTAAAAGTAAGTTTAAGCAGTGGTGGTAGTAACAACAGGGGGAGGCCACAGCAGGAGAAAGCCTGGCTACAATATTCCTTCTGGTGCTCTCGTTCAGATCACCAGACCGTGGTAACTTGCCACTCTCTCCATGCTCCCTGCTATACAGGTCCTCACCCTAGGAAACATTTACATCAACTGTGGGAACTTCCACCTGGCCTCTGCAAACACATACTCAAGAAAGACACTTCTAGAATTCAATAGTTACTTATAGAAGAAATGAGTGGAAAGTCAGTGGCCCTTGTTGAAATTGTGAAGTTTTAGTGTTACCTTCTCCCTTCACCATTTCCCCAATTCGTGTGTGCCCTGTGAATGCTCCTATGAGCCGCCCTTAACTTTCCCTTCTCTGAGGAAATGATTGCAAATGAAATTGGTTCTAAAGGTATAAATGACTGCAAAGGTGCAACATTTTACCACCTACGGGTCATTCTACAAAAATAGGAAATAAAATTTTAAGCCAAATGAGTGTACCATAAATCTAAAATTGTAGGCATTCACGAGCTGACACTTTGTAAATTAGTAGCCTCCATGATACTGCTGCCCACACAGCAAGTGAGAAACTGCTTTTTCTGTCCATTTCCAAAATCAGTCTTTTGGGCTAAATTGTTTCATTTTACTGCTGCTGTTTTCTGCTATTTAAAAGCTGAACGAGTTAGCCAACAGCTGAGCCCAAAGTGCCTCTTTTATACAGTTCCTTTTAATATGTCACCCTCCCTTCTCATCATTCTGTATTATACTCCAAGAAAGCAGTTTTAAGGAGATCACCTCCTCTATGAAAAAGAATAGCCAGGAATCACTTACTAAACAAATACTTGTGGAGTTTAACTGTAAGTAAATGAGTAGACCTTTAAATTGGCCATCATTTTTTTCTTATTAATTGTTAAGTTTGACCCATTAAATCATTCAAAATTATAGTATTTCCACTATTTCAAAACCAGTATAAAAATTTGGCAGTTTTACCACATCCTGGATTAGTTTCAAATTAAAACTGTGCCCTCATCAGAAGTGGTCCCAATGATATTGAGATAGTCTTTCTTTTCCTTTTCTATGCCCATGATTTTGTCTAGCAAATCACTAGGAAAGCCACTGTCTTTTGTGGCAGACCTCTTTGTTAACAGAAAAAAAAAATCCTAGTTACAGTTGCTTCTCAGTGGAGTGAGTTGTGTAGTAATTTTATTCATCCTTTTGGGATGAATTCTGGGGAACTGCTTTGCTTTTGCGTAGTAAAAGAGGGCTAAGTCATGCAACACCTGCAATACTGTATTAGTGCAGCCAATTCTGCTATAAAGAACTGACCAACACTGGGTAATGTATGAAGAAGAGAAACTGAATTGACTCACAGTTCCACATGGCCGGGGAAGCCTCAGGAAACTTATCATCATGGCGGAAAGGGAAGCAGACACATCTTACATGGCGGCAGGTGAGACAGAACACGTGTGACCTCAAGAAAACCTATTATTTATAAAACCATTATATCTCATGGGAATTCACTATCACCAGCATGAGGGAAAACCGGCTCCACAATCCAATCACCTGCCATCAGGTCTCTCCCTCTGCACCTGGGGATTAAAATTCAAGATAAGATTTGGATGGAGATACAAAGCTTAATCATATCAAATACCAAGCTGAGAGTTATTCACTATGCAATACCATATGAGAACTTGTGAAGTTTTTAAGTCATTCAAGAAATTTTTAGAGTGCCCCAGACATAGTTTTCTGTGTTTGGAAGAGAGCCATGAACCGAAAATAACAGCCCTTGTCCTTGTGGGACTTCCAGTCTAGCAGTCATGCTTGTGAAAGATTCAAGTGCATAGAATGGACTGAAGGTTCAAGAGGTTTGAGGTGGAGGAGCAAGTAAGAGGCCTTCCAGTAGTGTAGGTTTTACGCACACCTGACACCAACGAAAAGGTAGCAAAGATGACTCCAAGGTGTTGAGTCTGAGGCTCTAAATAACTGTTATTAGTATTAAGAAATAGATCAGATTTTGAAAGAATTTGGAGAAAAGGTTGATGACTTTGATTTTATATATGTTCAGTTTGAGGAAACATTATAAAATCCAGATGGAGATGCCCAACTGGCACTGAAAATCCTGGACCTTAAAGCTTGGGAAAAGAAGATTTGCGACTCCAATGAACAAAGACACAGCAGGCATTGTAGTAGTATCTGAGATTGACCAGAAGAAGGTAGAAAAGCGAATAGGGACACTAAACTCTTCTTTGCATCCAAAGTTGAACAAAAAAATCCTACATTATTTGCATTTTATCATCCAAGTTTACACCCACAACTGTGGTGCTTGTGAAATATTATGATAAAGGCAGAGAGAAAATCTATAATTCAATGTGTTCTGTGCTCCTTAAATGAATGAAAATCAGATGAGTCCACATCCTAGAAGGGAAGAGGTGGCCAGCATTTCTGCCTGGGTCAGCTATTCGGTCTTGACAGTCTGGAATCCCTCAGAGCAGCAGGTATCAAGCACTTTGTGCCTTTAATTAATAAGAGAGATCATGATGTTTCAGGCTTATGTTGTTTGCGAGAGAGATGAGGTTTGACAATTGCTGAATGTATTCCAGGGAAGGAACGCATGACAGCAGATGCCTGAGCCAGACATTCAGTTATTACTGCAAATCCCACGGAAAGGCTAACTCTGTTGGAATGGAGAGGGGCATGTATCAGGGACAAGGAAATGGACAGGCTGCTGTTCCCTCCAGAAAACATCTAAAGCAAGGAGTGGCTTGGAAACTACAGGTTTGTGGGTATTTAGAAACCAAGATATGTTGAAAATGAGATCCTAAAAGAGTATGCTATGCAAAGATCAACTCCTAACCAACTGAAATGCTGTGCTGTTTTTCTGACATCAAGGAAGCCTTTAATAATTTGGGAAGAATGCTGCCTAGTGACATGTATAGAGGAACTCTCTCAGTTTTAAAATTGTTTTGAAGAGTAGTGATGTATTTGTGTTCAATTATACTACTCAGGGATCACACACATAGGCTTCCAACATAAAATAGATAAGCAGGACATTTAAATAGAGCAATATATTTCAGGGAGGAGGGTAGCAACTGGGAATACAGTAGATTTGAATAAATCAAGCACCATGTTAGTGTTAACTGCCATCAAATTCAGTGTACACTCAGAAATATATAAGTAGGAAAAAATAATTTTAATGCATCACAGAAATCATCTATACAACGATGTTACCAAATGCTAATAGTTATTTCAATCTCTACAGTAAGGACATAATGGTCCCATTCTAAACCTGATCAGGTCAAGGTACATCTGGGCTATTGGTCAAATTTGAGTGCCCCATTGGAAGCTGTTCAAAGGGAAATAACTACAACAACAAATAAATCAGAAGCTTTCCAACAAGAGGAATTATTGAGGAAGCTTTAGACATTTACCTTAGGAAAAATAATATTTAAGAGAAGTATGGTACTGCCAGCATATATTCTGAAGGGTTGCACTTACTTTATATATATAGAGGGAAAAATAACAACTAATTTTTTCACTTAACAAATACGAAGTGAGTAAAAACAGATGTATCCTAGTCCTCTTGAAGTTTACAGTCTAGCACATGAGGAGAATAACTAATCAAATACCCCCACACACAGAGACGACAAATTCTACGAAGAGGTGCAGGCCATAGGAAAGCATGTAAAAGACAAATTCGATCAAACCAGTTGGCTGGGAATGACTTCCTTACAGAAGTGATTCAAAAAGGTACAGATGTGGGCTTCCTACAAAGAAAATCATTTAAAGAATCATTCAAAAATGGTCAGCTTCTGGAGGAAGTGAGCCTCTCGTCACTAGAGACATTCAAATAGTTTTTGAATAGTTGGTTGCTGGTTGATTTATAAAGGGAGTCACCCACTAGGAAGAGTTATACTATTTAAGCTGAGAACCCACCTAACCGTGAGATGCTGGGAATCTACAAACAGTAACACCAAGCGTCCCCAAGAAAGCCTTGCCAGTGCGTTTTTAAGATGTCTGATTAGACATTGCCTTGCAGTCACAAAACTATGAAAGTAAGCCAGCTGAGACATTTGCATACATATGTATATACACTGCACACATGCGAAGATTTACATTTTTATACATCTATGAGTATATATAGAGATATACGTTTTTAATCACAATAAGAAACATTATTTTATCAAAGCAATGCCATCGCTCCTACCAGTCACTCTACCTCTTCTCCATGATTGCCTCTTTTCCGTTTCTGACTAAACAGAAATACATTTTGGTAGGATCATCAGATAGAGCAAGGATTAAATATACTTAACGACGTGCATTTGCTAGGTATTTTTATCTTAGTACATAGATTGTGATTATTTGAGAACAGGAGTCCACAAACAATGGACTACGGGCCTCTCTTTTTTAAATAAACACAGCCACATTCATTTACTGACATACTATTTAATGGTTGTTGCAACAGAGACTTCACGAACTGCAAAGCCTAAAATTTTTACTCTCTGCTCACAACGGAAACATGAAAGCTGTCACACTCCTAGGGTTGTTTCAAAGGCACCTGCTAGATATAGTTTGATTATAATAACTACAATGTAATAAAACATTAAATGTAGTTAAATTAAGCCTATACATTCACGTGTATTAAACATGCATTGTCTTTGGAATATAGATAGAAATCACTCATTATTTTGAAAACTACTAAACACTCATCCTGTCTTTTCTATGCAATCTATACTTCAGGTTAACCTAAGAACAGGTAAGGGGAAGTTTCTCTCTGTAGAAGTATTCTAGCTAATAGGCCGGGTGCAGTGGCTCATGCATGTAATCCCAGCACTTTGGGAGGCCAAGGCGGGTGGATCACAAGGTCAAGAGATCGAAACCATCCTGGCAACATAGTGAAACCCCTTTTCTACTAAAAAAAAAAAAAAATTATCTGGGCGTGGTGGCGCGCGCCTGTAGTCCCAGCTACTTGGCAGGCTGAGGCAGGAGAATTGCTTGAACCCGGGAGGCACAGGTTTCAGTGAGCCGAGAACACACCATGGCACTTTAGCCTGGGTCCTGGCGACAGAGCAAGACTCTGTCTCAAAAAAAAAAAAGGATCCTAGCTAATAAATGAAAAATAGATTAAAAATTAGAATTTTGCCATTTTACAGTTTTTAAGAAAGTGATAGATTTAGACAATAGTCATCAATGGCTGGTAGCCTGGCAAGAAAAGAGGCAGCCCAGACATTGTATGACTGCTGAGGAGGGGAAGCCCCACCACCTAGGAGGAAGTCTTCCGTTCATCAGTGACCAACAGGATCAGACATTGTATGACTGCTGAGGAGGGGAAGCCCCACCACCTAGGAGGAAGTCTTCCGTTCATCAGTGACCAACAGGACCAGGCATTGCTCCCCTGTCATCCCGGGAGAGCTTCTGTGCTGTCTCCGTTATCACCGATGTCCATCCGGACTCCAGAGAAGGATGAGAGGTTGGTGCTCTGTCACTTCCTTTGTATCTCCTGAGAGAATCTCTTCCTTGCTACCCACAGAAACACCCTCTCCCACGTTGATCCTCCAATACTACTGCTTCCAGGCTTGCCTGTAGCTCTTAGCAAAGTAAAATTAAATTCGGATTTTTTTCAGTAGTTCTACAACCATAGAATAAGTGCTACATATGCAGTACTCACCAGTACCACATCTGATCTCCTTAAAACAAGTAACAGATGGCTCCCCTTCAGAGTTAGGTGAGGATTCCGTGTTTCCCTGGCACCCTCACAGACGCTGGCACTGAAGGCCCATCTTCAGGCTGTTCCTCGAGGGGGTGTTTGTGTTTTCCCATCAAGCTGTCTGCAATGCAGAACAAGATGCTTGACACATAACAGGTGTTTGAGAACTCTTTGTGGAAGGTATTGAATGTATAAGTAATAAATCTGTGAGCCCTGTAAATCAACAGAGAGCTCTATCTACAGCCTGCCTGTTCTGTAAGTACAGAATAGATAGAAACAAAATACCCCCTGTGTTACCACAGTCATACCTGAGTTTACAGCCATGCACCATGTCACTGTTGTCATTTAGAGTAATACACAAAATTCAGCCGCATTGAATAACAGATCATTTTAACTGGTATCGATTATGCCTGACAGTAATTCTTAAGATGTTATAAATTTAAGTGGGAAAAAAATGTTTGAAATTATTTAAGTGCCCCTTAGCATTGAGTCTTATGCCCCCACAAAATATGAAACAAAACAAATTTAACTAGGTGCAGCCAAAATGTTGGCTACTTTCTGGAATAAAGCAAAAGCCTCACTAAATGGAGAATAAAGTAATTTGGGGTGGTAATCTACTCTTTAAATACAAAAGAGATTAAAACATAGAAATGTAAACATTCTGAGATCAAGTATTTTCTTTGTGTTTGTTCGTTTGTTTAGTATTTTAAAAGTTAGGTTTTTAAAAAGAATACTTCTCTAATTCTTTTTATTGAAAAAAAGCTGTTCAAATCGTTTATAGAGTATGGTCTGATTTTTCTCTTCTAAAGCAACTGCTTTAGCTGCCCGGGCATAAAACAGGTCGTGGAATATAAAAGGAACAGCAAAGATCAGAGGACCTCAATATCCAGCTATCAAACTCAGAGCACCGTTTTCTTTTCAATAGGTTGACTCCTGGAAACATTCCTGAGTCTATTTTTTTTTTCCTTTTTAGATATTACCCTGAAATCTGAGACCCATTTAGATTTATGACTTATAAATGTGATAACTCTCCAAGTTATCATGGAGCAACTTCAAAGAAATCTAGTTGACATATTTCTGATTGTAAAATTGGGAACTTAATTAAATGTACCTCATAAGTTCTAATGTGAAACTTCAAACAAATTCTTCTAGAGTCATGAGAAAATAAACTTCTACTTTCTTTTTGCTTAATATCAAATCTATTAACAACTCAAATAAAGTTTGAGTGCAATCGACTTTGTATCAATTTAATCTCATCAAACTTTCATATTTTCTCCAGAAGACAGTTTATGTAAGCTAACTTGAGAATAAAACTATAATTTAGATTGTTGAAATAAATTTACTTATCTGATTAAATGTATTTCTTGCTGTCCTTCAGTAAGAAACTCAAGCTTTTGTTTGTAATCCCTAAGTAATAATTTTTAACTTTAGAAGCCTCTCATTGTTTTTTAAAACCCAAATGGCATAAATCTGATGCTTCTGAAAAAGAAATTACTTGGGTCAGGATTTTCTAAGGCTATGAATTAAAAACACTGGTAAAATAGTCTCTGAGACCCAAAAGGATTCAATCTGTTTGGGAAAATATGGTTGTCAGGCATGAGCTTTTAGTTTTCCACTTTATTTTGCTTATTTAAAATACAAAAGTCGTTTCTGTCACAATTAGAAGACTTTAAGCAGCTTCATGACTTTGTTCTTCATTGCTCTAAGGGGTTTGTTTTCTTATAAATATGTAAACCTACCAGAGGAAGTAAATGGCCTTTATATGCATTCAAGGTCTATTAGCTCTTTAGGGACAGGAATTTAGCAAATACCACCAATAAAGGAAATAAACAAACAAACGGGCTCTCTGGTGCCCCGGATGCCTCAGTAGCTCCAAGGGCTTCTCCAAGGGACTGCTTTCACCGGGGAGAAGGGATAATTGCTCATCCTGAGGGCTGTAGTGATTTCTTCACACTGCAGCCCTTTGCTCCCTATTCACTTGTGAGTTGAGAAACAGAGAAAAGCAGGCTCGTGGTCCCTAAAGACCCCTAGAAATCTGGTGTAAATAAGAACTTGCCTTGGGAACTGTGAACAAAGCAGTTCCAAAACTTGCCTGATGAAAATGTAGAAGAAGGTGAACCCCGATGCAAACGCTGGCCTGTGCTCCCTTCCACCCAGGGGCTCTTTCTGAGCAGCCTTTCTAAGCAACGGGTTGTACCCTGATTCGCACCACTTCTCAGTATCCACTGGCTTCATGCTGCCTCCAGGCCTCCCCTCACACACGGCTTCATCTCCCAACCCGCCAAACAAGCAAGCACGCATGTGCACCCAGGGAATGTCCCTGCCCTCTCCTATCAAGGTGCCCCATGAGCGTCCCAGGAAGGCCTGACACTGAGCCACCAGCTGACACCCACGGAGCTGAACGCAGACAGTGGGGCCCCAGGAGAACGTGCCTGTACGTGGAAACCTAGTGTAAGCACCCAGAAATGGAAATGTGACTGTGATGTCCCAGCTTTGTTGCTAATTACTGGGTGTGATCACCCCTGTGGACAAATGATGTATATCCTCTGGGTTTCAAGTTCCTCTTCTGTGAAGTGAAGAATACCTAGTAAATGATATCCTAGTTGCTTTCAGTTCAAATATGATCTTAATTCCTACTGAGGTATCAGACTGATAAGGGCTGGTCATGTCCTCCACTCTCAATCCTGGGGAACATGTAATTAACAACAGCCTTAAAGCTTTGGTATCTTTCCACAAAATAATAAAGCTTATCTATGAAAATATAAAGGAACATAAATGGGGGCTTTAGAGCACCCCACAAATCATACCTCTCCCCAGCCATGTACTTCTGCCAATCATGAAGTCTCCCTCTGCACAAATAAGGGATGTGCCTGGAACCTCTGTGCTGATTATTTAATCAATTCAGACATTTATTGTTTTAACGATAGTTCATTTGGTATGTGTTATTATTATTATTTGATACTAGATAGTTTAGAAAGTTGTAAAAATCCCTGGGGAGAATTCTGAGACTGTGACTACCAAGTAGAGAATAGGCATGATTTTTATAAAACTTTTGTCAAGATAGAAAACTAAATTATCTCGAAACAGACAAACTATCCAGGTAGGAAGCTAATGCACTTAGGTATTCTTTAGAACATTTTAATAAACTGGAAACTTTCAGTGGTGAAAATTTAATAGACTATATTCACACAACTAAATGTCTGTTTTCTTTGTCAATTATGAAGCAGAAATGCCTATTATTCGGCATTATACATTCACAGTTTATGCAGTGTACAAACTGGTTAAAATCTGTCCATAACTTTTGAGTGATTACCTCTTTTGGAATTGGATACAGAAACGCTCTGAAAAAAACAGATATCCATTAGTTGGGAGAAACTATGAACAATGAGAAACATTTAAGTCAGCAAAGAATTTATATTTTCTTCTTGATAGGCTCCTATGCCTTTTATTGCATGAATTCATCCCACTTCCACTGTAAGTTTCTTGGGGACAGGAATGGAGTTCTGTTTCACTTGCGTCTCTCCATGACAGAAAAAGCAAAAGATCCCAATGGACAGGGAGTCCCCAGGAGATCCAGGGAACCGACCTCCCCTGACAACTGGAGGTGGAGGCTCAGGTGTTCCTGGACCAAACTGAAGACCGGGCTGCTATTCCTCGTGGCCCAGTAACGAAATGCAGATGAACTGGCGAGGAAGAAAGATTTTATTTCTGCTACCGGTCACAGGGAGAAGGCCTGGAAGTTACTGCCAGACCAACGCAAAATTACAAAGTTTTCTAGAGCTGATATACCTTCTAAGCTATATATCTACGTGTAAATATGAATTTATCTAAAGACGTAAGTGATTAACTTCTTCTAATCTGTAACTAAGATCTAAGTCCTGAAGCTCTTCCTCTGGAACCTCAGTAAATTTACTTGATCTAAATGGGTCCAAATGCTGGGGTGATTATCCTTATCTTATCTCCTGGTAAATCACAGAGGTTTGGGAAGGTCTGAAGAGTTTCTTCAGACCCCTCAATAAAACTTGTTTAATCCTAAATGGGTCCTGTTAAGAATTCCTTCATTATTTTGTCATGCTTTGAGGCCCAGGAAAGGTCTAGGAAAAACTCTTCCTGGGCTTTTGTTACATTCCAGCCTTTGTATAAGGGCACTGTACCAGCGTTTTTTTTGTTTTTTTTTTTTTTTTTTGAGACGGAGTTTCGCTCTTGTTATCCAGGCTGGAGTGCAATGGCGCGATCTCAGCTCACCGCAACCTCCGCTTCCTGGGTTCAGGCAATTCTCCTGCCTCAGCCTCCTGAATAGCTGGGATTACAGGCACGCGCCACCATGCCCAGCTAATTTTTTGTATTTTTAGTAGAGACAGGGTTTCACCATGTTGACCAGGATGGTCTCGATCTCTTGACCTCGTGATCCACCTGTCTCAGCCTCCCAAAGTGCTGGGATTACAGGCGTGAGCCACCGTGCCCCGCCCTGTATCAGCTTTTAATATTTAATTTAACCATTCAGTCTGTACTGAAACAGTTGCTAGGGAGGCCTGCGCTAGGGAGGCCTGCGTTAGTGAGACCTGGCCTGCCACACAAGAGCACCCTGACCAGGTCACACATGGTGCCTAATAGAGCTCATGGAGGTCACAATGCAGAGGTGAAGATGTGCATGACCCTGCTTCCAAGTGTCATATGGACAATCATAGAAAGATCTTCAGGTCTTTTCAGGAGACGTGAAAGACAGTGTATTAGTCCGCTCTCACATTGCTATAAAGAACTACCTTGGAAGACCGTTTATAAAGAAAAGAGGTTTAATCAACTCACAGTTCTGCAGGCTGTACAGGAAGCACGGCTGGGGAGGCCTCAGGAAACTTATAATCACGGCAGAAGGGGAAGGGGAAGCAGGCACGTCCTACATGTTCGGAGCAGGAGGAAGAGAGCAAAGGTGGAAGTGCTACACTTTTAAACAACCAGATCTCCTGAGAACTCCCTCACTATCACGAGAACAACACAAGGGAAACCCACCCACATGATTCAATCACCTCCCACAAGACACCTCCTCCAACACTGGGGATTACAATTCAACATGAGATTTGGGCACACAAATCCAAACCAAATCAGACAGGAAAGAGGAAACTCCCCTGGATCGTCACGTGGGGGCCTCTGAGAAGGAGTCTCACAGCCCCGCCCCTCAGCCTTCCCGGGCCAGGTGAAAAGGAAGGAAGAGGCCAGAATGAGCTGCAATTTCCAGGGCCTCTTTCCCAAGAATGAGATTGTCCTTAGAGTTAACAGGAAGAAAGGAGTTCTGAATTCAATACAATGAAACCTAAAAGGTATGAAAGTAAGCAGCACTCTGAGAACACCAGCTGCTGCCTTCATACTGAGCCATCTCCTCTAAAAATGTTTCCGCATATCCTCTTTTTATTACTTATGAAGGAAGCACGCACATGCACCACCGTGTCCACAGCACAGTCACCACAGCCTCGGTGGCACAGAAAAAGCCCCGTCCAGCTACCCTGGGCTGGATCTTGGCTAAGTTCTTTGGTTGATCAAGTGCCCTCTACCTTTCCCTTCCCTTTCCTATTCCTGATGAAACCTTCAGTCAGTCCTGGCAGCAGAATGGTGCATCTTCTCATGTCTGATCTAAACGGGCAATATTGGGGCAGTTCGCTCCTCTTTGAGTGTTAAAGAATCAGTCTGTGATTTTCCATGTCCCATCCAGCCAGACCCTGGCCACACAGGCCAGACATCCCGCCAGCCTCCTCTCTACTTTTGTAGGTCAACATGAGCCTTCTCCCTGGGACACGTAACCTCCTGACTGTACAAAAGTTTGTCTTTCCAGCAGCTCCGAGGGCAGCCCTCCCTTTGCCTGCTCAAAAGCCCCCTGGGGGCTCTAGTGTGTGACTGTGCACCCGGCTCCTCTCTCTGAGGGGGAGAAGAGACTGGCCTCAGGAGGTTGTCAACAAGGCTGTGTGCTCCACAGGGTCCAGCCAGAACCGGAAGGACCAGCAGAGGTGGTCTCTCTCTGTGCTGCTGACATCCTCTTCCGGCCTGTCGATGAAAAGACTCTAACACTGTAAAATATTTGAAGAGATTTATTCTGAGCCAAATATGAATGACATGGCCCATGGCACAGCCCTCAGGAGGTCCTGAGAACAGGAGCCCAAGGTGGTCAGGGCGCAGCTTGGTTTTATACATTTTAGAGAATCATGAGACATCATTTAAGAAATACATTGGTTTGGTCCAGAAAGGAGGGACAACTCAAAGCGGGGAGCTTACAGGTTGTAGGTGAATTTGAACATTTTCTGGTTGACAATTGGTTGAGTTTGTCTAAAAACCTGGGATTCATAGAAAGGGAATGTTCAGGTTGAGACAAACATTGCAGAGACCAAAGTTCTTTTGAAGTCTTATAGTGGCTGCTCTTAGAGACAATAGATGACAAATGTTTCCTATTCAGATCTTAATTAATCTCTTTAGGACTGAGAAGGTCTGGAAGAAAAAGATCTTGCTGTGTTAACAGAGATTCTTTACAGATGTAAATTTTCCCCCACAAAGAACAGCTTTGCAGGGCCATTTCAAAATATAGCAAAGAAATATGTTTTGAGTTAAATTTTTTTATTTTCTTCCTTGCCTTGCAATGTTGTGCCATCGTCAGGCTGGAAAGTAAGCCATGACATACAGGCTTAAATAAAACCCATATGATGAGAATTTATGATTTGTAGGGCGTGACTCCCCCGATCCCTTAGATAGGAATTTGGCCAAGATTTAAAAAAAAAAAAAAATCAAAGTTTAGTCCTCAGACCAAATAGCCCCTAGAAAACTCACAGGTTTTCTTGAAATTCACAAGCAAGATTTCAGAGTTCATAAAGCCTCTACAGTCTCTTGCTATTTCCAAGGCTGCAAGCTCAAACATGGCATGTCTGCACCAGGACTCTGTCCTGTGAGATCGCTGTGACCAGGCCTGGCATGCAGTTTCCAGGGGTTGCCCAGCATGGGCCTGTACACATCTCCCACAAGAGTCTTCTGCGTGGGGGAGTTCAAGTTCAGCCTAGAACCTTCTCCTACAAAGATATGACAGGCAGAAGGAAGAATGTTCCTTTTTTTTCTTTTTCTTTCTTTCTTTTTTTTTTTTTTTTGAGATGGAGTCTTGCTCTGTCGCCAGGCTGGAGTGCAGTGGCGCAATCTCGGCTGACTGCAACCTCCGCCTCCCAGGTTCAAGTGATTATTCTGCCTCAGCCTCCCAAGTAGCTGGGACCACAGGTGCGCACCATCACGCCTGGCTAATTTTTGTATTTTTTACTAGAGATGGGGTTTCACCATGTTGGCCAGGATGGTCTCGATCTCTTGACCTTGTGATCCACCCACCTTGGCCTCCGAAAATGCTGGGATTACAGGTGTGAGCCACCGCGCCCGGCTGTTCCTTTTTTCTTTAAGTACTTTAGCCTTATATTTCAGGCAAATTTGAAATAATTGAGCATCTAACTGAAATGAGAAGGAGGTGTCTGAGCTTATAAATATTCTGTTCTTTCTCCAGATAACCCTTACCTTTTAGAGGAGAGGCATGAAATTCAAGAGACCATAGTTCTTTTCTGATTTGGTCACTACATTCAGTTTTCATGGGCTAGCCACTTTGTGTTTGAAATGTCAACCTCTATCTGATCTATCCAAATAATAATGATAAGAATAGAAGAAAACACATATAGCACGAGTTATGTCTAAGCATGAATATTCCCAGCAACCCCAAGAAATACTATTCTCATATTACAGATCGGACAAGTGAGGCACAGAGAGGTTAAGTAACACGCCCAAGATTGTACAGCTAAGGGATGGTGAGCTGGGATTCAAATCCAGTGTCTAGTGCCAGATTCTATGACATGAACCACTTCGCAAGGTACTACTGATACCTGAATGCTTTGTGTTTCAAACTGAAAAGTATGAAGATTTGCTGGTAGATAAGAGACAAAGTGGTTTTGAAAGAAAGAAAGAAAGAAGGAAGGAAGGGAAAGAAAGAGAGAGAAAGAAAAAGAAAGGAAGGAACGGAGGGAGGAAGGAAGAAAGGGAGGGAGGAAGGGAGGGAGGGAGTGAAAGAAAGAAGAAAGAAGGAAAGAAAAAGAAAGAAAGAAGAAAGCAAGCAAGCAAGCAAGAAAGAAAGAAAGAGAGGGAGGGAGGGAGGAAGAAAAGGGAACCGAGAGTAGCAGGTACCTCTGCTCCACCTGCAAAATCCATTATTAAGCTACACTTTATAACCCAGGTGTCAGCGGGCGCTTCCCGCCTGCTCGGGATCCTGAGATCTTGTCTCAAACTCCCAAATTCCTCAGCATGTGATGTTTGAAGCATCAGCCAAGATTTCCACACATTTCCAGCTGCTCATAACATGATGTCATTTTTTGACTTTTGGTCTCCTCTTTCTGTGACACCATATAATAAAATCTATTCTCACAAAGTATTTCTGGGCAAACAAGGCTATCATGAGGAGAGCACCGTTCCTCAAGTGTCACTGTTCACCCTGACTCTGGTATCTTACTGACTCCCCCTCGCCCTCTCTCCATTTCCCTCTGGTCCCCTCTTTCTCCTCCTCATTCTTCCCACCCTAATCACCCACCACCCCCACAGCCGAAATAGAACACATCTTCCTTCAGGTCTTGTTCTTAGCAAGATCCTTTTGCTGCTTGGGGCTGCCTTTGAAGTCTACCCCAGGCAGGGTATTAAACAAAGACATTCTGGTGCCAGCTGTTCAGATAACATTTGTTCTCCCTCATTACAACTAGGTAATAATGTGAGTGAATGTAATAAAAGAGAGAGGGTGTGTGTACAGAAGAGATCAAGACTGAAGATGCCAGGGAATGCCTCGGTCTGCTGTAGCCCTCTAATGGTGCTTACGCCTTTCCACACAAAGCCAATAAAAACGTCTAGAGTGAAGCCCTTTGGAGGCAGGGCTGTGGAGGTGAGGGAGACAGACCAAACTCCCCCTCGTGACGTGTACGTTTTAGAAGCAGAGACAGACAACAGATACACAAATGAGCATAAGACGATGTCAGGCAGGGATAGTGCCATGAAAGTGAGAAATAAAAATAAAATCCTAAGACCCCCACTCAGCTGATGGATCCCCTCTTAGCCAAGGAGGACCCAGAGAAACTTTAAAAACTGAGTTCCTGGCCTTGACAGGACAGGAGGTTGGAGACACCTCCGTATACCCCCTCTTTCGCTGACACCTGGCGAACTTTCTTTCCTCAAGGTGAAACAGAAACCAGCCCTTTTCGAAAGACTTGTCCACTGCCAATTTCATACACCTGCCTGATGTTGTAGCCTTTTTGTGGTTCTGATACAACTGACCAGCATTTCTTCCTGATAAAAGACCACTGACCCTGGAGTGATTCTGGCTGGTTTACACAGGCTGTGCACAGAATGCCTCTGTGTCTCTTTTTCACCTTTTGATGTATAGAGCCCAGCATTAATGCAGTTAAACGTGAAGTCTCCACCGCAAAGTAAACATGGGACATATGTAACATGCACTGTTGTTTATGCATGTGTATGAGTGTCCCTCCTTTATGAATATTCAAGGCTCCTCCTATAACCTGTTAAATATGTGTACTTGGCGGGGCACGGTGGTGCACGCCTGTAATCCCAGCACTTTGGGAGGCTGAGGTGGGTGGATCACGAGGTCAAGAAATCGAGAGCATCCTGGCCAACATGGTGAAACCCTGTCTCTACTGAAAATACAAAAATTAGCTGGGCGTGGTGGTGCACACCTGTAGTCCCAGATACTCAGGAGGCTGAGGCAGGAGAATCACTTGAACCAGGGAGGCAGAGGTTGCAGTGAGCTGATTGCGCCACTGCACTCCAGCCTGGTGACAGAGCAAGACTCCCTCTCAAAATATACGTGTGTGTGCGTGTGTGTGTGTGTGTGTGTGTGTGTACTTAGCCAATTCCTTCAGTATAAACTCCTGTTTCACCCTCTCTCCTTTGAAATACCTACTTTCAGATTCTGCTGGCAGCTATGCTTCCCAACCTGCAGCCATTTATAAGAAATAAAGCTCTCCTCTCTAAATTTACAGTTATTGTGATTTTAGGTTGACAAAAGAAACTAGAGGTGATGAAAAAACAGAAAGCGAAGATGTAGGGGGAGGTATTCTGAACAGGTGGTCAAAGACGACACCACTGAGAGGTGATTCGGGCAAAGACCAGAGTGAAGTGAGGAAGTGAGCCACAGATGTCTCTAGGGAAGAGCATTGCAGGCCAAGGTAGCAGCAACAACAGGGTTGATTAAAATGGCAAGAGGATGTGACTATAGTGGAATGAGATGGTAATAGAGTTCAGGACATTATGCTCTGATCAGTGCAGATAGGAAGGGTGGGGAGTTGACTTCTACGCATAAAATTTTTTGTTTTTAATTAGCTACTCAGGATCCTGAGATCTTGTCTCCAGATCTTTAATATTTTGAACATATGATTCTATAGAGACATATCTTCCTTTTTAGACCTAAGTATTCGAAAACAATGGTTTGAATAGTGACAGTGTTATTTCCTCAAATTATTTTGTTACCCAAGAATTCTATCAACTTTCTTCCCATACCACTTCATGAATAGATGCTTTCTTCATGATCATGTAGCATAAAGTATAATTTATTTGGTCTAGGCCTTGTTGGTGAACATTTAGCTTCTTCTTGAAATATCTGTGTCTGTGTGCATGTGTGCGCACGTGTGTGCGCGTGCGTGCGTGCGTGTGTGCGCGTGCGTGCATGTGTGCGTGTGCATGTGTGTGTGTGTGATTTGTGTTCCATTCCCCTCTCCCACATTTCTGTCTACTCTTTCTCTTCTCTTTACAAGATTTCCTACTTCTACTCCCTTGAATGTTAATGCTTCCCAGGGCGCTGTCCCCTGCCTCCTGTTCTTGTCGCTGTATATACTCTCCAAAAGGCTCAAAAAGCTGTGCATTGCTTTCCTATATGCCAGCAATGAACAAGTAAAATTTGAAATTAAAAACCTAATATCATTTACTTTATCACCCTCAAAAGTGAAATACTTAGGTGTCAAGCTAACAAAATATGTTTGAAATCTATATCAGGAAAACTGTAAAATGTTGATGAAAGAAATAAAAAAAGAACGAAGTAAATAAAGAGATAATCCATGTTCATGGATAGGAAGACTCAATATTGTCAAGATGTCAGTTTTTTTCAACTTGATCTATAGATTCAATGCACTCTCAATCAAGATCTTAAAAAATTATTTTGTGGACATCAACAAAGTTGTTCTAAAGTTTATGTGAAGAAGAAAAAAGACCCAGAATAGCAATATTGGAGAAAAAGAACAAAGTCAGAGGACTGACATTACCTTGGTACTTACCTAGGTAATTACATACCTATAGTATGACTTCAAGACATACTATAAAGCTACAGTAGTCAAGACAGTGTGGTATTGGTGAACTAATAGACAAATCGATCAATGGACAAAGTAGAAAGCTCAGAAATAGATACACATAAATATAGCCAATTGATCTCTGAGAAAGGAGTAAAGGCAATATAACGAAGCAAAGAGGGTCTATTCAACAGGTGGCATTGGAAGAACTGGACATCCCCATGAAAAAAAAAAAAGAGAATCTAGACAAAAATTTTACATTCTTTCCAAAAATTAATTCAAAACAAATCACAGACCTAGATGTAAAACACAAAACTATACCTTCTAGAAGATAACAGAGGGGAAAACCTAATTGACCTTGGATATAGAGATAGCTTTCCAGATACAACACTAAAGGCACAATTCATGAGAGAAAGAATTGATAAGCTGGACTTCATTAAAATTAAAAATTTCTGCTTTGCAAAACACAATTTCAAGAGATCTAGAAGACAAGCAACAAACTGGGAGAAAATATTTTAAAAGACACATCTGATAAAAAGACTATTTCCCAAAATATACAAAGACTGAAAGACAGATATTGCATGATATTTATATGTGGAATTTAAAATAGTCAAGCTTAGAGAGACAGAGAGTATAATGGTGTTTGCCAGAGAATGGGGCTAACAGGCAATGTTCAATGACCTATCACTGTGGGATGGCTGTTTTGCCAGTGCATTCACAGAGGGATGCTTAGAATGTAATCAGCTCTGGTATTCCTTTTTTTTTTTTTGAGACGGAGTTTCGCTCTTGTTATCCAGGCTGGAGTGCAATGGCGCGATCTTGGCTCACCGCAACCTCCGCCTCCTGGGTTCAGGCAATTCTCCTGCCTCAGCCTCCTGAGTAGCTAGGATTACAGGCACACGCCACCACGCCCAGCTAATTTTTTGTATTAGTAGAGACGGCGTTTCACCATGTTGACCAGGATGGTCTCGATCTCTTGACCTCGTGATCCACCCGCCTCGGCCTCCCAAAGTGCTGGGATTACAGGCTTGAAGCTCTGGTATTCTAATAATGCCACAAGATACTATCGCCATGCTCCTCAGTGGCATTTCCTTCCAAAAATAAGTACATTAATTAAAAATAAGAAAGTACACAAATAAAATAAACAAATAATACCTACACAGGAACTTGTAGGAATGAATGGAAGAACACTACCAAATCATCTAAAAACAGCAGCACATCTCACTGACAGAAACAGAATTATGTTTTAAATGCTACTAATGGGCTATGCAAAAAAGATACTGAATTTATGAAGGGTATTAAAATGCATACTTTTCTTCTGATAATTCTGCTCATTTTAAAATTCTATACATGTCTAG
This sequence comes from Aotus nancymaae, assembly GCF_030222135.1. Classification (NCBI taxonomy): domain Eukaryota; kingdom Metazoa; phylum Chordata; class Mammalia; order Primates; family Aotidae; genus Aotus; species Aotus nancymaae. The sequence continues at coordinate 8,341,887 of NW_026988450.1, read as the reverse complement.
AGTAAAGAGAAAATTCTTGGAAAATTGCTGTTACATTTATTTTTTTCCTTCTTCATTATAATTCAAGAATATTTAAAAATAATATAAATGGACTGTAAATTCATGATGCCACAAAAAACATCACAAATAAGTAAGACAAGTTGATCTTAGTTAAAATGAAAGAAGCAGATGTGACATAATATTTAAACAAGAAAAATCCCAGCTTTTCAGGCCATGCAGAGTTGTTCACTAGCTGAACTCTGGACCATGAAATCAGCCATTCAGGTTCACATCTTGGTGGGATTTACTACTACTCTAAATTGGAATACTGCCATTGTCAGCCTCCAATGAAACAATAGATTTTGGCAATAATGATTAATGATTACTAAAACCATAATATGAAAAGTTGATGGGTAAGATCACAGTGGATGAATCAGTCTGATAACCCAAGAACTCATTGATCAATCTTAACATTACCAACTATGACATTGTGTGCCTCCTCATATAAATACACATCCCCACCTGGAAAGTATCAATGCCCAAAAAATTGAATTGAATCTGATCAGGCATCTAGATCTATCTACAATCTAGAAGAGCATGTTAATTGCATATTAGTATGATTTTATGCTCATCATACTGGTCATCAAAGTCCAGAATGTGGTGAATGCTACACGACAAACAACCTATTTTCTTTATAAATAAATTGCAGGGAACCAAAATATCAGGATGTGAACACCTATAGATGAAAATGAATTAAAGCTACATATCCACCAAATATAATCAGTGAACCTTGTTTGGACACTGTATTACTCTGTTCTGACACTGCTAATAAAGACATACCTAAGACTGGGTAATAATTTATAAAGAAAAAGAGGTTTAATGGGCTCACAGTTCCACATGGCTGGGGAGGCCTCACAATTGTGGCAGAAGGCAAAGGAGGACCAAAGTCAGGTCTTACATGGCGGTAGGCAAGAGGACTTGTGCAGGGGATCCCCCCTTTGTAAAACCATCAGGGCTCATGAGGCTTATTCACTATCAAGAGAACAACATAGGAAAGACTCACCCCCATGATTCACTTACCTCCCACAGGTCCTCTTTCATGACACGTGGGAATATATGAGTTACACAACTCAAGATGAGATTTGGGTGGGGACTCAGCCAAACCATATCAGATCCTGATTCAAACTAAGCAACTGGAAAAAAAATGCATGTGATAATTTTAACACTGATTAGATAATCCGATAATATTTAGAACTCATTATTAATACTTTAGGTGAAATAATGTTTGCATACTATGTTTTTAGAAAAAAGAACTTATAAAGATAAATACAAAGACATTTATAGCTGTAATTAATTCTATGATGTCTGGAATTCAAAATAATCTTGTGGTGGAGGAAGGGGAGTATGCGTCAAATAAGACAGGTTAAAGTCAGGTGATGAGCAGAGTTATTTTATTATTATATTAATACTATCAGACCTCACACTATTCTCTCTACTTTTATGCCTATTTGAGATTGTCCGTAATTAAAAACTTAAAAACATAAAAATTTTTGAAAACAGTATTTAAACAGTATTTGAAAACAGTTCACACAATGAGCTGTAGTCTTTTTTTTTTTTTTTTTTTTTTTTTTGAGGCAGAGTCTCGCTTTGTGGCCAGGAGTCAGGCTGGAGTGCAGTGGTGCAATCTCGGCTCACTGCAACCTCCGCCTCCCAGGTTTAAGCAATTCTCCTGCCTCAGCCTCCCGGGGAGCTGTAGTCTTTATTCATATTTCATGGCTCTTCATGGCCTCTTCCATGATACCAGATGTGTGTGTTACTCACTTTACATATGTTCCCTCATAGACACTGTTGCTCTGTGCCCACAGGTGTCAACCTACATAATCCCCACGTCGCCCACACCCTTTCTTCTGTTTCTTGCCTGGAAACAGAGACTCCAGTACAAAGAAAACACACTTACCCCATTGATTGTTTCCTCCAGTGAACTTAGTCTGTCAGAAGTTTGTCTTCATTCATCTTTATCTTCCTCTCAAATGTTTAAATAGACAGATGCCAAGGATATAACATTCTTTGATATAAATAGATGAAAAGCATGTAATCATCATTTTCATCTATGTTTTTTGACTTCCTTAAGCAAAGTCCTTCCTCCATGGTCTTGTGAGGCTCTTCAAACTTCTGCCAGCATGCTGACTCAGTCTATTGCAAGTATCATTTTGCATATACCTATACTTACCTGTTACTTCCTCCACAAGAAAGAGAGTTTTGAAGGTAGAAAGTGTTTTTTAATCCTCCATCTCCAGTTTGACACACACTAAGAATTCAATAAAACTTTTTTTATGTAAAGGAAGTAAGAGAGGTAAGAGAAACATGGGCAGGAGGGAGAAAGAAAATGATTAAATAAATACATTTGAAACTGTGAATATTAATAGTTTAAATGTTTAACTCCTATATTTTTCCATCTTGTTTGAGTGGTAAGGCTTCAGGGTTCACACCTTAAACTTGAGTCACGCTTACTATTTATAACTAGCTTCCACAAATTATCCAATTGTAAAAGAAGACAAAACCTATGAAAATCTGATATCTGAAAAATCACAAAGCACAAAGTTAATCATACAAGATTAAGACTGCATACCAAATTAGAAAATAAAACTATTAACAAAAAAAGATACATTATTTTTTAATAATTAGGAAAAAAATTGCAAATAATTAAAATTTCCACCAAAGACAAAAGAAGAAAATATGTATACAATTACAAAATTAATCAAAATGGGCATTATTTAAAGAGGATTTGGCTTGAAAGCTTCTAGGTATTAGTTTGTTTTATTTCTGTATGTGCAAAAGTAGTGAAATACATAATTCCTAGGATAGAGTGAACAAATATGTTTTATTTAATCATCATTCCATATGCCTTCCACCTGTTGGGAATAGACTGCCTTTATCAGGTCCTGTCTGCTTTAAGTCAATATCATCCTATTCATCAAGCTGGCAATCTTAAATGGAAGGCAGTGTTCTATTTGATTTTCTGCCATCATAATGTGCCTTCAGCCACAGCCACTTTCAAATTGCTTTTTCCTGGGGAAGACTGCAATATGATAAGCTCACAGCCGAAAAACCTTAATAAATCAAATGGCATGGAGAATAAATGTGAAAAATGCATTAAAAGAGGATGTCAGATCTCATTTATTTTTCATTATACTCTTTGAGTGACATATATCTTTTTTATGTTGAAATGTTATCTCTAAATCACGTATTCAAAAGGGGACTTTCAAATTAATTTAATTGTCATAGCATGTGCAATCAAACGCAGTAAGCAAACTAACAAAACAATCTCTCAACGGCCAAGGCATGCTTTTTCTTTCTCCGTGGAACACGTGCAGGCTGCAAAGACTTCTGGGAGAACTGATGCCCTGGCTCAGAACTTGCAGGTTTTTAACATGAACTCATACCACAGCAACTACAAGAAATCGTTCTGGGGCCTACCAAAAATTAGGGATGCCTGTTGTTTTAGTCTGTTTTCTGCTGCTATAACAAAATACCTCAGACTGGGTAATTTATAAAGAAAAGACATTTCTGTGGCTCACGGTTCTGCAGGCCAGGAAGTCCAGGATCAAGGTACTGCATCTGGTGAGGACCTTTTAGCTGCCTTATACCATGACAGACGGCATCACATGGTGACAGAGCCTGAAGAGAGAGTGCATGAGTCAGAAAGAGGTTGGGGGCATCTTATCATTTTTATCAGGAACCCAGCCTCACAATAATGGCATTAACCCACTCACAAGAACAGAGCCCCTCATGACCTAATCACTTCCTAAAGTTCCCACCTTTCAACACTGTTACAATGGCAATTACATTTCAACATGAGTTGAAATCATAGCACATTAAAACCATAGCACCTGTGCATCAGTTAGGATCTCTTCCTCAGCAAATAACGGCACACAACAGGGCTTAACACCCCATTTACTTAATATGGATTCAGAAGCAGGCAGTGCTAGGGTTGGTCAGCCACACCAACAGTGCCACCAAGGACTCTGCACTCTTCACCCTTCTCGTGATCCTTAGCATGTGGGCTTTTTTTTTTTCTTACGGAGTCTCGCTCTGTCTCCAGGCTGGAGTGCAGTGGCACGATCTCGGCTCACTGCAACCTCCACCTCCCAGGTTCAAGTGATTCCCCTGCCTCAGCCTCCCGAGTAGCTGAGACTACAGGTGTGCACCACCACACGCAGCTAATTTTTGTATTTTTAGTAGAGACACGTTTCACCATGTTGGCCAGGATGGTCTCAATCTCCTGACCTCGTGGTCCACCCACCTTGACCTCCCAAAGTGCTGGGATTACAGGCGTGAGCCACCGCGCCCAGCCGGGCTTGTTTCTTTATAGACATGATGTGCTCACACAGCAGCTGTCCAAAGGGAGGAAGGAAAGAAGGCAAAAAGAGCTTTCTCTTTGTCCCACTCTCTTCTGTCAAGGAGAAAAATCTTTCCCAGAATCTCCAACAGAGTTCCCATTTGGGCTCATTGGCCAGAACTGGGTCACGTGCACAACCCTGGAAAAATCAACGGCAAAACAAATAGGGTTAATATGATTAGCCTGAATCATTACAATTCAACCTCTGAGGCCTCACACTGTCCTAACAAAAGAAGACTTCACAGCTAAATGATGAAGACTTCACTGTTAGCAAATGTCTTCAATCAGCCAAAAATTATATATTTATCCCTAAAGACACCTATAATTCCATTTTCAGCAAGTTAATACATTGAACAGGGACATGCAGTGAAGTAAGATGAAAATCAAAATATAAAAGATTGATAAAATATTAGCCTTGACTAGTTGGAGCTTTAATAAAAGGCTAAACAAGTTTTAGTCTTACTTTTAAGATAATTCTAAGTATGTGATATTTACCATAAAGGCTTCATTAGTGGAACATTAGAGATTTATCATTTTCCTTTCATGTAATGACCTTTACCGTTTACTAAATGGCATTTGTTAAATTAAATCAACAAGTCCTCCAAGAAGAAACATGAAATTGTAGAGAAGTGTCTAAATGTTAATGTTGCAAGTTCATGAATAACCTTTAAGTTGTTGAGGCAAATTCATCATTAAATATGACCAGTTCACTAGCACCGAGGATCCCAGGAGCACCTGTTTTCTATGAGATCATAACCATTATTCAGTTTCCACACAAGAATTTTTCAACAACCTATTTATGAGTCTGCCTAACCATATCATCAAAAAGAACTTACCAAGTTCTTACTTAAACACAGCTATATTACTTCCCTGGTGTACCAAATCACAATCATATATATATATATATAATTTATATATGTATGTGTGTGTGTGTGTGTATGTATATATGTATTATATACATATATATATACATATTCTGGAAAGATTTTTTCTTTTTGAGACAAAGGCATGCGCCACCCCACCCAGCTAATTTTTGTATTATTAATAGAGATGGGGTTTCACCATGTTGGCCAGGCTGGTCCTGAACTCCTGACCTCAGGTGATCCACCCGCTTCAGCCTCCCAAAGTGCTGGGATTACAGGCATGAGCCACCGCGCCCAGCCTGGAAAGATTTTTTTTTCTGAGAAAACTGGTGCTGACTCCCAGCAATGAGCTTTTCCTCTTCTAGATTCCTACTAATCTAACCGTTCATTTGGTAACTGCCCATGGTGCTGCCTTCACTGAATTCTGCGGCCATCAGTTACAGGGGATTCTCCATAGAAAGGAGCACAGCTGTCCCTCCATGCTTTCCCAAAGAAGTCACATTCTCTACGGTCCTCAAATATCACATGGACTGTGGTTCACTGGGTGTGTTAAGTCGTTCTTGTATTGCTATAAAGAAATACCTGAGACTGGGTAATTTATAGAGAAAAGGGGTCTAATTGGCTCATGGTTCTGCAGGCTGTACAAGAAGCATGATGCTGGCATCTGCTCGGCTCCTGGGAGGGCCTGGGAAGTACAATCACGGCAGAAGGCAAAGAGAGAGCGGGCAGGTCACATGGCCAGTGTAGAAGCAAGCGAGGCAGCAAGTGGGGAGGTGCCACACACTTTTAAACAACCAGATCTCTCAAGAACTCACTCTCAGGAAGACAACACCCAGCCGTGAGAGATCTGCCCCTACGATCCAAACGGCCCCCACTGGGCCTCACCTCCAGCACTGGAGATTTAGAGGACACAGATCCAAACTGTATCACTGAGCCATCCCTGTTTGGCTCTGTCCTCAGACAAAATGCTTCTGGAAAAGGAGCTCAGATCCTTTGTGTCCATATTTGTTTCACTCTGAAATACGCTTAGACTTGCCAGAAAGCAATGGAAGCAAATGAAGGCTGTGCTGTCCCTTTCTGACACCTCAGTTTACACCACCTGTCCAGAGAATGAAACTCTACACTTCTTGTACATTTTCCTGATGCAAATATAATATTGAAAAGAACAATAATTTATTTATTTTCTTTTATTCAGAAAATGGAACACGTCTGACACATCTGTAATGACCCTGACTTCTGGGTGATGTGACTGCGTGGTCTCATACACCATGTTCTACTCTCCCGTGCCTGTACAAGTTTTTAATATAAATACGGCCTTTAGGAAAAAAAATTAGATGTTTTTCCCAGTGGAAAACTAGCAGTGTTGAATTCCCACTGTTCGTTCAGAAAATATTTAAGCACTTACTATGTGCCTGGTGTTAAACAAGACACTCAACAAATGCCATCTCTAACCTGTTGGTAATGACTGCTAACCATTTGGGTGTTTTCTGCATTTTTCTCGTGAGGGAATAAATGCACAGAGAGCTTATGGAACCTGCTCAGGGTCCCACAGACAATAACTAGAGGTGCCAGAAACCCATATTACTGCCCAGTTTGTTTGGGTTTTATTTTCCTAACACTACTTCTAAGCATTGTGTCGCTTTGTTCCTACAAAGATGTCAAGAATACTAAATGGGGAAAGGGGAGCCTCTTCAACAAATGAAAATGGGAAAACTGGATACCCACACACAAAAGAATAAAACTGGATCTTTATCTTCTGTCATACACAAACCTCAAATGAAAAAGGACTAAAGACTTAAACGTAAGACCAGAATCTATAAAACTACTAGAAGAAACCAGAAGGGCAGAGCTCTATGATATTGGTCTGGGCAGTGATTTTTAGGAATGACTGAGAAAGCATAGGCAATAAAAAAGCAAAAATAGACAAACAGGATTACATCAAACTAAGAAGATTAGCAAAGCAAAGGAAACCATCCACATAATGAAGAAACAACTGATAGAATGAGAGAAAATGTTTGAAATGCACAAATCAGATAAGGAGTTAACACTGAAAATATATAAGGAATACAAACAACTCAATAGCAAGAAAACCAATAACCTGATTTTTAAGTGGGCAAAGGACCCGAATAGATATTTCTCAACATAAGACATACAAATGGCCAATGAGTATAGGAGAAATGCTTAACATCACTAATCATCAGAGAAATGCAAATTAAAACCACAGTGAGATACCATCTCACACCTGTTAGAATGGTGATTATCAAAAAGATGAATAATAACAAGTGTTGGCGAGGATATGGTGAAAAGGGAACCCTTGTATACAGTTTGTGGGAATGCAAATTAGTACAGCCAGCATAGAAAACAATATGGAAGTTACTAAAAAATAAATAAAAATCGAACTACCATATGATCCAGCAATCCCTTTACTGGGTATCTATCCAAAAAAATTAAAATCAGTATATTAAAGAGACATCTGCACTCCCATGTTCAGTGCAGCATTATTCACAATAATGAACCTAAGTGTTCATTATTCACAATGAAATCAACCTAAGTGTCTCTCAACAGGTGAATGGATATATATAAATGTGGCATATATACACAATGGATTATCATTTAACCTTAAAAAAAGGGAAATCCTGTTCCATCTGACAATATGGATGACTCTGGAGGACATTATGCCAACTGAAATCAGCCAGGACAGAAGCACAAATACTGCATAACCTCACTTACGTGTGGAATCTAAGAAAGCCTAACTCCAAGAAGCAGAGAATAGAATGGGGGTTACCAGGGACAGGGACAGGAGAGTGGGAGGGTTAGGAAATGTTGGAAAAGGATACAAAATATCTGTTAGACAGGAGTAATAAATTCGAGAGATCTATTATACGACATGGTAATATAACTAACAACAATGTATTATATTCTTGAAAAAATTTAAATAAAAATATACAATAATTTTTTTAAAAAAAGAATTGTGCCACTTGATAATAGCTTGCCTTGCTTATGTGGCCCTGTCCTACAGTGAGCACTTAGCATTTTTATTCCCGAGCCCAGTGATACACTTGGTCTTTATAGAGTGGCGGCTTCAGGCTTCAGATACTTCCTGGTTACCGTCTTCATCAGGATCATTCATAACTGAGGTGACATTTTGTTTTTAGTGTGTTTCAGCTGCCTCCAGGAGTACATCTCTGAGGCACAACCAACCCCAAATTCAGAAAGGCAGAAAACCCGGGAGGCATGGGATAGCTGATCCCAGTTGAAAGATGACAGCAGCCTTCCTTCCCTCTGGTCCCAGCATCTCCTTATCTGAGGTTCTTCCCTCTGTCTCCCTGCTTGCTCTCAGCCCTGTGCTTTGCTCAGGATGGCAATAGTCAACTCTACAACGATCCCCTAAGCCCAACCAATGGTCCCTCTTTTGCTCTGCAACTTCAGCTCTGACATTTTGCAAATTTCCTGTCCCCTGCTCCAGTTCCTGGTCCCCTCTCATTTTCTGTACTCAGAACTTTCTCATCTCCTCTGTGCTACCAACAAAATGAAACAACACAACCACCCTCAAAAATCTGTCATTCTCTTGGACCAGCGTTACCCTTAGGGTTTCAGATGATGAAAGCACAACTGTGGCCGGGCACCGTGGCTCACGCCTGCAATCCCAGCACTTTGGGAGGCCAAGGCAGGCTGACTGCCTGAGCTCAGGAGTTCGAGACCAGCCTGGGCAACACGGTGAAATCCTGTCTCTACTAAAACACAAAAAAACTAGCCAGGCATGGTGACGTGCGCCTATAGTCCCAGCTACTAGGGAAGCTGAAACAGGAGAACAGCAAGAACCCAGGAGGCGGAGGTTGCAGCGAGCCGAGATCGCACCACTGCACTCCAGCCTGGGCAACAGAGCGAGACTCCATCTCAACTAATAATAATAAAAAAGAACACAACTGTTCATTGCACCTCTTTTTGTTTTTAATTGGCAAATAAAAATTGTATGTTTATGGAGGGGAAGTCAAGGAAAGGGGAGATGTTTGTCAAAGAGCACAGTTTCAGTTAGACAGGAGGATCAGCTCATGTTTATTGCAAAACATGGTGACTGTAGTTAATGTACTATCTATTTCAAAACATCTAAAAGGAAAGACTTCAAGTGTTCTCACTGCAAAGAAATGATAAATATTTGAGAGGCTGAACTTTTTAAAACTTACGTTCTTAAGCTTTTCAAGTCTTGTCTAATAAGTCTGGAATTCCCGCCCTTGGCAGTGTGAGATGGAAGATGATGTCGCAAGGGTGGCCGAGAAGCAGCTGGGCTGAGCCGTTAAAAGCACAGAGGCCAGGGCCAGACTCCTCAGCCTGAAATCCTGCTTCCACCATGCGCTAGCTGGGTAACTTCGGGTAAGTCACTAAGCCCTTCTCTGCTTTGGTTTCTGTTATATATAAAATTGGATTAGATATGGGAAGATAAAGTGAGTTAATACTTGTAAAGTGCTTAGAACAGTGTCTGGCACATAGCAAGTACTACATGCTATTTGTCACATTCATTTTTAAGAGAAGAAAAAAGAGAGAGAGAGCTTTGGACTGTTAGAGAACCAAAAGAAACTGAATTATGACTCCAGAGTTGGGGGAGGCTGAAGTGTTACTTTCTGTACCATGTGGAAGGGGGAAGTCACCCACCTTATGACATCAGGCTGTGAGGACAAGGAAAGGTAGCTGTGGTTGGACAGAGGGAGACAAGATTGGAGGAATAAAGCCCCAGCGGTCTCACAGGGACACAAGGCAGCCACAGAAGGAAAGAGTGAGGCAGAGCAGCCAGAAACCAAACCAGAAATGAGAAAAGAAAGAAGGTGTCGATGGACCGCTTCTGCCCACGGCTGGTTTCTAGGAAGAAGCCATGTAACTGATGTATCTTTTCAAATGATTTACATACTCATTCCTTTTTCATTCACAACTTGTGTAAAATTAAACTATTTTTTATTCATACTATGGGTAGGTGCCGCACCCCAGGCACTGCAAGATGCATTTCAAACACATAGTCTCATTTAAACATAGCACTATTGCAACAGAAATGCTGTGGTCTGCATTTTGCACATGAAACACTGGAGGGCCAGGAAGGTCATAACCTCTCTCAAAGTCCCAGGGCTAGTCAGAGCAGAGCTGAAATCCAAACTCAAAGCCACCTGCCTCCAGGGTGCACTCACAACCGCTCTGAGAGACTCTGCACCTTCAGGTCTTCTGTGGCAAGTGCTGCGAGGTGGGAAGAGTCGCCTCTGGCTCCCGCTGGGCCATAAACCAGCTGCTCACTTTGTATTTGAGTCAGAGCAAGAAAATCCCAAGACTGGGCCTGTCATATTCAAGATGAAAATCGTACAACTGTAGTAAGGATGAGCAAGAGTTTTAACTTATTTTTATCATATTTTATTTAGTATCTGATTTTGCCAACTAAGGAGAACTTTAACCTGGAGACGAGTGGGTGTTAGTTATGAGGGGAAAATAAGGAATTAGCTTAATCAGAAATGAGAAAGTAGTTCAGCGGAGATCTATAAGAAACAAATTCTCATTTCCTCATGGCTACACAGAGAATACTGTTTCAGAGTCAGTCAAGATGAAAATTAAACATGAGACTGCCCAGGAAACTCTCATGAGTTACCAAAGGAGATGGACCGGGAGGGCCGTGGGTCTGTGGCTGTTGTTGCTTGTGTGCACCGGGGCCCTCCGCTAGGGGGCAGCACCCTCCAGCTCCCAGGCAGGTGCAGTCCAGTGCAGTGTTAAGAACTGACTTCAGTGCATAGAGGAGAAATTAGTATCTCCTTTGGCCCACACGTAAACCCCTGTTCTCCCATCTGGCTTTGATAAGTCATAAAGCAGGTATTTTCCCCTCTGCCTCGCAGGCTTCTATTTGTCTCTTAATTGACTCTGACCCCAGGGAAAAAAAAGAGATGGCTGTTAACAGTGGCAACAACTAACACATGACTTATGTGAAATTGTGCCCTTGAACTTGGCTTCTTGCAGCATGCATATTGATTTAAGGATATTTTGGCAAAATGAATTTTATTGGCTATTTTAAATACAAAAGAGAATGTAAAATGTGTCAATTTCTGACTCCCTAAATAATTCCAAGGAATATTCCAGAACCGTATGACATTTATACTGTTGTTCATCGACATTAGCAGTCATCTCATCACTCGGTTCTAATGCGGGTCTGGGTCCTGGTGCTGATTTTTATTTCTGTGAATTTTAGAGGTTCCTGTGCCCTTTCTTTTTCCCAGTAATGTGTTGGTATTCTGCTGCTGTCTAATTATCCTTTCAGCCTTCTTCTTTGAGAGGAGTAATGTTGCTGTCGTTTTTCTAACAGACCATTTAAATGATAATCTCTTTAAAAATTGACATTTTTATTACTCTCTTGATTTAAGTGCAAGTATTTGAACACACTTTGAGAAGACATCATTGCTTGTGTGCCAGCTGGGGTTGATCACAAACAGCAGAGTAAGGCCTCCGCGTAAGACCTCAACCCTGCTTTGGCAATGGTTATGATGATAAACCATTCTGGGTATTCTCACTCTGCCTAATTAGGAAATCATATTTATTTATTTGACATACACTGGTCCCAAGTGCTCTCAAGTGTCCTTCCCACTAAATACAGATTAGTTGAATGAGGCAACTTTATCGAAACCACATGCATAACAGGAAGTGAGAATGGGCCACTAAGAAGCATCTAGAAAAAATTTATTGGCTTATGCTGTAAGTTTTGTAAAAGGAAACCTACCTGTTTAATACCTGACAAAAGTCTTCAAAAAGATCAAATAGGAAGCATAAATGCTACCGGCAAAAGTAGTAACCATAGAACCTTAAACTACTTATGATCGTAAAGGTAGTGAGTAGCTATTAAAACAGACTTTCTCTTATTTCTAAGATTCCTTGATATGAATAGAATTCTGGTGAACTAAGCTTTCGTGTTAGTTAGACAGTGCTCTCTGCTATTTGTATACTGAGTATCACCAATTCAAGCCAGTTTTGCAAGATGTTTTTGTTTTAAGCAGAGAATACATAGCTCCTGTCCAGGAGAAACTAGATGGACCTTAAACAGAAAGTGGAGACACAGAGCATTTTAAGGCAATATACATATAAGCTCAATCTATAAATAATGATTGTAAGACATTTATGTCTCCCTTACCAGAATTAAATCAAATAAACAGGCACAAAAGTAATCTTGCAGAACTTATTTTCTTTTTATTTCCCTTCTTTCAATAACAATTCCTTCCTCTTATTTCAGGTAGCATTAGTTCAATGACATTTAACTCCTTAGATATATACATATCACATTTTTAAATGAGTAGTCAATTATTAGATAGACAAAAAGAAAAAAGGAGGAAAAAAATTTAAAAGCCTAAGTGACTTTAAAGAATTGAATTCCTTCTTGAGTCTATTCGATTACATGCAATCATATAGCCCTTATGCAGAAATAATTCTGAGTAAGTAATCCAGGCAATGTTTCCCAGCTGATTAAATTTAGTTAACAACTGGTGTTGTGAATCAATCAATCAAATACCAGTTAATTCATAAGGCAGCTGAAAAGAAAATTTAGGGAAATTTTTATATTCTACCCTGGGAAGTACATTTACATTATCAATGTTTGTAATAGTCTCATTTATGTTTCCTGTTGTTTTTTAATCTCCACCTTTGATTAATTTCTTATTTCAACTGCCTCCTAATCTCATCAGTTGCACAAATCAATATCCAGTGTTGACTAGTGTCTGATGAACCCTAACTGTGGGATAGCTACTGCTCCACTGTGTTTCATGTCTTAAGAGAAACAAGATCTATTGGTCCTCAGAACTGCAACCAGAGAGAATTCTACTCATTTGAATACTCTATGTAGCACGATGAATAATGTTTTTAACAATGTTTTTATAATCATAAACCCAAATTTCATAAAGTTGCTCCTTGTAGGTAGGGTCTGTCAATTCAATTTGAGCTTTACATTCCAAGTTCACTATAAGAAAAACAAATGCACTAAGAGACAAAAGCAAGGTAGTCCAGTCTCCGTAACTGACCAGGGGTAAGCAGGGGTAAGCTCTCAGGTACTACGTATCTTTACATTCTCTCGTTTCGTAAGTCTCACCATATATAGTTCACATAAATTTTTGGAAAAGTGTATCTCCTACTAGCAGTGCTAGCCATTTACTGATGCTTAGCTCCAAATTCACCCTTTTTGCCTGCTCCATGAAAATGGTTCTGAGCCACTTGAATATTTTCACTTTGCTAACTGTTAATGATATTTAGCCTTGTCAGTTAACTGGGGAGATACTGCAGGCGTGTTTTGCTTCCTGCTCTGAACAGGTTCCTGAAGGGCAGGAAGCTCCCCTATACTCTGAGACTTCTGCAGAGCAGGGCAGCCAGGGGTGCCTGGCACCCAGAATCCTCCCCCTACAGTCTCTCTTGGGCACTGGGTGCAGAGGCTCAGTGCCTCCGGAGACATACATTCTCACAAGGAGCTTCCCTTGTCACTTAGAAGGAATATTTCCGGTGACTTCCAGAGAGTGGATTTCCAGCAAGTCCTGCCAGTGCCGTACCACAGTGACCTGTCTGCCATCCAGTGACACGGGGTTGTGCCCTCCCAGTGAGGTCTGGCTCTCAGCCCGTCCTCGGGTGTTCCTCTTAGGCCTGGGGGAATGGCAGCTTTTTCTAGCTGCTATGCCAATACTCCTTAGAACCCTCTAGTTCTTATTAGCCAAACTCCTTACTCCAGTCTCCCGTTACAGTTGATAATTCTTTATATTCAGCTTTCCCTGTTAAAATTTCTGGATGATGTCTCTCTCCTAACTGATACATAGAATAACTAATAATGAATAATGCTAAAGTCATAACACGCTAACACTGCTTACAATTAACCCAAGTTAACCGAAGGACAATGCCTACCTGTTATCTTTTTATTATTGTCACTATAATTTTATTTTGACACCAGGAAAAAAATTAAATTTTTGAATATTTTAATTACATGTCAAATGTTAGTGATAAAGACTTGTTACTTGAGTAACGTAAAAAAGGTAAACACTTAATAATTTTTATTTTGTCAGAAACTGCCGCGTGAGTTACACAAATATTACCCTATTTGGTTCTATTTTTAAAAAACTTCAAGGCATATTGTCGGTGACCCACTATATAGACAAGGTAACTGAGCCTAGAAGTTAAGTAACATGCTCAAATTCATATAATCCATAAACGGTCAAGCCTAGATTCAAAGCCAGATTCTCTTGAACTCCAGAGTTTTTTCTTAACACAACTCACAGAATCAAGGCAGCTTCTGTGGAAAGTCTGTGAGCCAGTCACTTTCCGCATCAACACAACAGCAGTGGTGTTCCAGGCCCAGAGTTGCTTTCTTTCCTCCTTTTCTTCCTTTGTTAATTTAATCTCATTCCCTGAATATATGTGCAAATTAATAGGAACTCAAGTTTACAGCTATCTTGGACAACTCTAATCTCTCTTTTAGGGCAGGGGAGTTAGAGAAGTGGCAACTTATATTTAAAAATAATTCTCCTCCGTATTTTTTCTTTTCACATACATATCTCTGTACCAACATACTGAAAAACAGATTTTATATTTTCTCCATACTTCCTCCTGGAAACAAACATTTCCTTTGATTACCTATTAAAAAAGAATTCCCCTTAGGAAAAAACTGAGGAATCATCTCTTGAGTTGCTAAAATGTTTCATAGGCCTTTCCATTTCTTACTGAGAAGATAAGCATTGAAACCTTGTTTTTTTTTTTTTAAATGGCAAAATCCATAAAAATCAAAGACAAATCTCCATAACTTGAAATTCAAATGAGAATTCTGTATTGCTAGGTTTGAATCTGACTTAGATCTTGGTCATTGTTAAATGCTTACTCACACGCCTCGGAGCACTGGCACTGAAAACTCAGTACAGGACTCAAGGTGACAGCACAATGCCCCCTGAGAAGAAGAAAGGGTAAAGAGTGCATATTTTCTAACACCTTTTTCTTTCCTCAGAGAACAATGACAAAACCATAGGAACCAGAGGATGGTTCAAGGAATTGAAAATCTTTACACAGGAAGCAAAAAAAACCAAACACCTACTTGGCAAGGCCATCTCACCAAAACAGTCTAATATGTATAAAAACATCAATCCACTCAAACAACATTCTCCCCAAGGCAACCGTGGGGAGTCAGGAGCCTGTGGATTTCCTCTGCTCTCCTCCACATAGCCTGTTCAGTACCATTGAAACTTTTTCATTATTTTGGACTTGAAAATCACATTTCACTTTGCTCTTAGAGGAATGGCTGCAGATTCTCACACTCAAGCTTCCTTCAAAATGCTGAGCTAACGGCGAGGCTAACTGAACTAGTGACCAAAATTGAGCCCAACTCCTCCTTCATCCTCACTCCTCTCTCAGCCTTAAATAATTCTTTTAAGCAAAGCCAAGATAGGAGAAACAAATAGCCCCTTTCAAAACACTGTTTACTGTCTGCTGCTCACCTGCTTTTTAATGACTCAGAGCCATCCAATTTGAATTGCAAACCATGGGAAACGTTGCCCGGCTTTCTTTGTAAAGCACAACATACCTTATGCGCTCTCACATAATATAACAATAATTACTCATTTAAAATCAACCAAGTGTTCTAGTTGTTTAAGGAGAATTCTACTCGATGCACATAATTTTAGAGACCGAACTACAGTGACTGTGAAGCATGAAATAGCTTAGTCCAAGCTTCTCTAGGATGTAGACATTTTGAAGTGCTTTTAAAACCTGGCATCTAAAATCTATTCAGAAAATTATAGTCATATGTTCGAGTACTCACCGTGCCTTACAATTTTTGATTAAAAGTAGCTCGTCTCTGTGAAACAGATTCCACATTTTTGGTGACCTACATGACAAAAGAAAAAATACCAAGTTTAGAAGATAATTGAACGGCGTGGAAGCTCTGCGCTCCACGGTCTATTACCGAAGTCCGGTCCTGTGCACGTCAACATTTAACACCATGACCTGAGAGTTGGGTCACAGAGTTTTTACATAACTGGGGTGTGAACCTTTTTTGCAGGGGTTGGCCAAGGTAATAGTAATCGGTAAGATTAATGGGATTAGGGCCGTTACAGCAGTGGAAGAATACATGTTTGCTACTTTTATTTGGAATTGCACCAATGTTTTTAGCTCCTAAGACCAATGGATGACTCTAATCCTTTAAAAGTCGAGAAAGCCATGTTGTTAGATAGGGGGGCATGGGTTAGCAGTTCTTACATACTTTCTCGGTTGGTAGGAAGTTGCAGGCTTCTATTGTTAGATCCACAATCTAATGTTTTGGTTAATCTATAACTACAGCATGCAAACCCCCAAAACAATTGTAGGGTTTAAGGATAATAGAAAATAGGCTCAACATGTATAAGCATTAGTGCATCACCTCGTGTAAAGGAAGGTTTAATACTGTTTACGTAATATGTAAGTGCCCCTCGTTGTGTAGCGATTAGCCTATTTAGGGAACAAAGGGCTGTAATTAGTATATTAAGTCCTATAAGCATAATAGTGATATTAGATCAGGAGAATGAGGCCATAGTCACAAAGAGTTCTCTTACTGGATTAATGGCAGGAGGTAAGGTGAGGTGAGTAAGATTTGCTAGAAGTCATCAAGAGGCTATCAGTGGAAGCAGCGTTTGAGGGCATCAGGTAAGTAATATGGTTTGGCTCTAGGCTTGCTCGTAGTTGGAATTTGCGGGGCAGAATAGTAAGGATGAAGTGAGTCCATGAGCAATTATAATGGTGACAGCACCTGTAAAGCTTCAAGCGGTCTGAATGAGGACAGCCATAATAACAAGTGCTATGTGGCTTACGGAGGAGTAGGCAGTAAGTGATTCTGGATCAGTTTCCCACAGACAAATAGAGCTTGTCGCAACTATCCCTCATAGGGACAATATGAGGAAAGGGTATGCTTCAGGTTCTGTTAGGGGACGGAGGATAAGAGGGAGTCGTATTATGCCACAGCCACCTCGCTTTAGGAGAACCGCTGCAAGTAATATTGAGCCAGCAACAGGGGCTTCTGCGTGGGCTCTGGGGAGTCCTACGTGAAATCCGTATAGAGGTGCTTTTACTATAAAAGCTCTGATACACGCCAGTCATATAAGATCGTTGGATCAGGAAGCTAATAGCTCTTGGGTAGTATTATTATTAGCATATTTAGTGAACCTGAGGTATTTCGAGTATAAACAAGTGTTACAAGTAGAGGGAGTATCCTACTTAGGAGCAGCGCCGGGGTCACTTCAAAATCATTCATTCTGCATGTTTTACATTAGGAATTCATAAGATTTTCCAGTCTTCCTCTTATGTGAGTCTGTTGTTAGTTTGTTTTTCTAACAGAGAAAAACTCCCCGTATCTTCGAATGCAATCGGCTTTCCACCAAGATGTTCCTTGTTTGTGCTGCAGTTTCTCATCTCCTTGGGGAAACCACAGCGCCCCTTTAGAGGAATACAGTTGATACAGTCAGGAGGCCAACAGCTGTCTTTGAAAGAACTGTCTTAGTGCTCTGGTAAGTTTTATCTTTCAGTAAAATATTAGGTACCAGTAAGCCTCACTTTAAAAAGCTGTTCATAAGAGCCACAATCCACAGGGAGAGAACTCCCAAATTAATCCACGCGTCCAACCTGAACAGACAGGTATGGGGTTCCTGACTGATCTATCAGGCACTGACCTCACCTGCCCGCTCCCCACACACTGCACAGTCTGGGAGCCACGCCCTGCCTCCGTGGCTTCACAGGGGGCACAGCATCACCAAACTACATCTGTGTCCTCAAATTCAGGAAGAGATGGAAGTGCAAGCTCTCCATTCCCGCGCTTTCAAAGGAATGTCATCCACGGACTATGTGTTTGATGTTTTTCCGTTTTTAGTGTCAAAAACTTGGCCTGTCTTCTTCACTTTCATCCCAGGGCCTAGCAGAGTGTCTGGCCCACAGCAGAATGCTGAGGTTCGGGAGTCATGGACAACTCCAGCCCCGATATAGGTGAGATCTTGCAGAGGCCACCTACCCTCTCTAAGCTTCGGAGGACTGTTTTGAGGAGGAATGAGGTCATGTACAATGTTTGGCACTTCGTGACTATAATTATGTTTTCCCTTATCAGTGACACCTTAATGGAGCAGAGGACGCAGGCAAGATGGGGTGCCCCATGCACCAAGCTGGGGAGCTTGTACCTGGTCTCCCAGTGGTCACCAATCACTCCAGTCTGTCTAAGACAGAGGAGCCTCCCTGGATGTGGGACTTCAGTGCCAGCACTGGGCCAGACCTAAACAAACCAGGTTGGTGTGTCACCCACTCTTCAGATAACAGTAAGAAGGGAGAAATGCTGTAGAATGGGGTTGAACTGTCTGAAACTGCTAAAATTCGACCATTTAAAATCTACCAAAATGACAAATGTGTATGCCTTAATTAAGTGATTGTCCATTCCAAAAATAGTGGATCTGGTCAGGCATGGTGGCTTATGCCTATAATACCAACACTTTGGGAGGCCGAGGCAGGCGGATCATGAGGTCAGGAGTTCGAGACCAGCCAACATGGTGAAACTCCATCTCTACTAAAAATACAAACATTAGTTGGGCATGGGGGCATGCGCCCATAATCCCAGCTACTTGGGAGGCTGAGGCAGGAGAATTGCTTGAACCCAAGAGGAGGTTGCAGTGAGCCGAGATTGTGCCACTGCACTCTGGCCTGGCAACAGAGCAAGACTCTATCTGGAAACAAACAAAAAAAAAACAAGCAAAAATAGAGGATCCACGGGCTGATTCCCAGAGTGCTGATTCCTCCTCCATAACACACCACAGCAATCATTCATACTTGGTGCACTGCTGGTGCTGACATCTGAATTCTCTGGAAGAGTTTGAAGACGTACATACTTGGTGGGGTGGCCCAGTTAGTGGGGGAAAATTGAAAGAGTTATTTAAAGCAGGTCTCAAATATGTTATTTGGAAGGGAAGATCTGTCTTTGAACTTCCCAGCTAACCAAAAGCTAAAGTAGGATTTTCTGTAGGAGCAAGTGTTTAATAAGAGAGACAGGCAAACTCAGCTGGCTCCAGCAGGTAACCTTAACGGGCCATTAGTTGAGGTCACGTTCATAGAG
Organism: Aotus nancymaae; assembly: GCF_030222135.1. Classification (NCBI taxonomy): domain Eukaryota; kingdom Metazoa; phylum Chordata; class Mammalia; order Primates; family Aotidae; genus Aotus; species Aotus nancymaae. Next base: position 8,322,554 of record NW_026988450.1, on the reverse strand, counting down.
CCTGTCAGGTGATTTTGATGCTCAACTCACACTGAATTTGGAGGCACTAACACTTCCCCTTCTAGGTTACCTTTTGAAATACGGTGCCTTGCCCACATGGACTTGGAAGCCTGGGACTGTCTACACCACGCACATTCATCAGACTAATGTCAATCAGTTTTAAGTTACAAGGAATCTGGCAAAAAAAAGGAAACACCCCACCTTTGTGAATCTCTTTTATAGCAACATTTAAAAACACAGGGAGACAGGCAGCAAATGAACTTGAATTTTCAGCTTGTTTTGATGTGATGTAAACAGCTGGAATTTGCGGTGTTCGCTTTTTCTGAAATTTAGTTCTTGGCTTCCTTTGAGTAGAAGGCATTACAATTGACGTTCAACTGTAAAATGGATTTAAGGTTTCCAGGGATCACACCCTGGGGCCTTTAAGCAACAGAAGCCCTGTGGGGCTGTAAGGAACTGTGACTCAGGCAATGGCTTGATGTGATTCAGACTTCCAGTGGTCTCTGAGCTACCTGGGGTGTGAGAAGAGGAGCCCGGGAGCCGCAGGGATTTCTGAGGTCTGACCTTGTCTTGATAAGCAGAAGACTCTTCATGGGTGTCCAGTTAACCCATCCGTTTTCATCATCAGTTATTAAAAAAAACAGTGACAGGGTCGGAAGCAGTGGCTCACGCCTGTAATCCCAGCACTTTGGGAGGCTGAGGTGGGTGGATCGCGAGGTTAGGAGATCAAGACCAGCCTGGCCAACACAGTAAAATCCCATCTTTACTAAAAATACACACACACACACACACACACACACAAATTAGCTGGGCGTGGTGACGCGCCCCCGTAGTCCCAGCTACTGGTGAGGCTGAAACAGGAGAATCGCTTGAACCCAGGAGGCAGAGATTGCAGTGAGCCAAGATCAGGACACTGCACTCGAGCCTGGCAACAGGCGAGACTCTGTCTCAAAAATAAAATAAATAAATAAATAACCAGTGATGGAGATCTTTCATGTGCAAAGGCCAGATGGCTTATCTGCGCAAATTCATGAAGGCTCCACAGTGATTTCCAATTCTCACAAACACAAAATCCTTCACTTTGAAGCCAGCCCACAGTCATTTCTTCCATTTCCTTTGCTTTAAGCAAATGTGTGCTGTCTTCTGTGCCTGCTTTTCTCTCCCTGGATGTGTCATCTGGGAAGAGTTATCTAATTCCTCTGATCCCAGTCATTTTCCTCATTTGAAAAATGCATCAGTGGACAGGAGAATGTGTGAAAATTGAATGAACTAATGCAGCAAATGAACTTATAGCAATGACTGGCACAAAGTGAGTTTCCAATGAGAGACGGCAATATTATTCTTCTTCTATTCATCGATCTTTTTCTAGTTCAGTAATTCTGTTTTAAAATATAAGCTTTATTGTCATTTAGGTCTGGCAAGGCCAACAAATCAGGACACAAGTGCCACTGAAAAGGCAGTTTGTTTAGGAGGCGGTGCACCACATGGGGGCGGTGCATAGAGGGAAGCCTCAGGGTCAGTCGGCAGGTGGGTGGGGAGCAAAGCACCAGCAAGAGCCTTTACTGCGGTTTCGGTGGGGAACACAGGCAAGGCAGGAGACGCAGGCTTTGGACTGGCTGGTTTGAATCATTTAAGGGCTCTGAGGACTTAGGGCCCGTCCTTAGCTGTCTGATGCCTGCCCTGGGGTGATTAGGGAAGGGGACACTGGCCCCAGTGTGAAAGCCCCATAGAGGAGGTGGTGGGAGTAGGCTGTGGACTGGTTGCTTTGAATATGAAAGGCAAGCTCCCGGGGCAGTTGCATGTGATCTCTAGGAATTAGATACCCACCCGGGGAGGGCCAGTCCCTTCAGAGAGCAAGGCTCCAGCTGTCAAAGTAGGAAGAAAAGAAAAGGCACAGTGAATACACAAACTCTCCTTCCATACCTCGGGAGACCTGCATACCTGAGTTCACATTAGGCTTCTCTTCACCCACCTTCACCCAAATCCTCAAAGCCATTACCTGGGACCTCTTGCAAATGTACAGGCTCCCAAATGGTAGAGACCAGCTCGGGGCAAAAGGAAACGCTCAGAAAGGTCTGCTGCTTTCTTCTCTCTGAAATCCAGAGGCATCAGCCCTGCCACGGTTCACACCAGCACTGCAGCCCCCGTCTGTGGAGGCGAAGTGAGAGGCTGGCCTGCAAGGGCGACACAGACGGAGAAGTGGAGGTGAGGCAGGCCCGGCATCCATTTCTCAAGATATTATCTCCTTCCCCTTTATTGAGATGTGGAAGTGATAGTTAATAAGGGCTCCTTTCCCTGCTCAGAGTCAGAAAGATTTCAGAAAGATGTAGATGAAAACATCAGGTTTGTTGTGAGTGAAGGAAAACTGGAAACATTTTGCATCTGGTGACATAATAGAGCATTTACACCCACCCCTCCAATTGCACTTTCCTGCCAGTTCACAGACAGACCACTGCAGACCTCTCCACAGGGAAGAAGGAAGTGTGCAACCTCTGGATAGGCTGCTCTGGAAAAGAGCCCACTCCAGTCATGGAAGCCATCCAGTTCCAGCTCTTTCCCGGGTCTCACATCGGCCCACTGCTCCCCTCCCTTGGGGATGATGAGTGCGGGGCAAGGAAAGGAGCGAAGCTAATTTTCTCTAAAACTTCAGAAAGGGAGGGACTTCTAATTTATTGGTATGGGCCGACCCAGGATGATGGGGAGAGGAGAGAACAATGTTTCCTACAAATGTACACATTCCCTGCCGATCAACAACCTCTACTGAGTACTTACCATCCTGGGGCTGCAGAGATCAATTAGGCAACACTGCTTATCTAACACTCACAGGCTGGCAGGGGAAAGAAAAGAGCCTATGAAACAAGTCACTCTTGGCCACTGAAGTACGTAGTTGGTATGTATTAAAGACGACAATGCTGTGGATGTTCCAGATTTGTCTAATCTCACAGTTGCCTACTCCCATGGCCATCCATCACCACACACAGACACACACACACACACACACACACACACACACTACTGATATTCCATAGTGTAAACCAGGTTCTCCCAGAATCCCAGAAAGGCCATTTTACAAAGCGACATTTTATGCGCTGGTCTGCAGACATTCAAAGAAATAGGAAGCACAATGCTTGCCTTTTAAAAAGGAAAAAAAAAATGTAAAACAAGATCAACATTATTTCTAGGGTAACCATGATACAGGCAAGTTCGTGGCAAATTTGTACAGAAAATGCAGGCAATCAGAAGAAGGAAAAGCTATCAGAGACTGGCATCATCCACCACAAGCTTCCTGGACAAGTCGGGTCTCTGTCTAGACTTTGAAGAATGTGTCTAGACAGAGAGAGAGGCAAATTTCCAAAGGAAAGAAACAGCTACTTGAAAATCCCTGGTGCAGGAGGGTTTAAGGCACATGGGGGAGGCCTCCAAGTTGGGCAGGTATTTCATCAGGGCCATGGGAAACATGAGAGTGTGGCGATGTCTCAGACTGTGCATAGCAGTTCGCCTGCTGTTCAAGGTGGGAAGGGACTTCCACTCTGCCAGCTGACGGCCTGATGACCTCCTAGCTCTAGTCTCAGAGCAGGGGCACACTGGAGGAATACTTATCACATCTGAGGCCAGAGGAGAAAACACACAGAATCCTTCAATGGCCCAAGCCAGCCTAAGCCTGGCAAAGACTTTGCAGCCTATCCGCCAAGCTGTTGCATTTGCTGACTCAGCTGGCTGCTGTCAGTGAGTCCCACCGGGCACAGAGACAACCCCACTGAGGCACTCCTGCCTCTCTTACAGGACAAGAATGGAAATGGCAGCGCAGGCTAGGCCCCTCGAAACCCCTTTCTGAATGAGCACCTGCACTGCTGTGTCCCCAGGACACCGGGGACTGGATGGGCACCTTTTCTCTGCTCCCCGTCATCGCCTAGGCAGTCCACCCAGCCTTTCTCAGTGAAGACGAGCCTCTGCCTTTCGTGTGTTCTTCCTGTGTGTTCTCATCTCTCACACTCTTCCTCGGCTGAAGTCTTGTGCTGAGGACTAAGCAACCTAAGGGGACTGACGCAGTCTAATAAGACAAGTGCTTGGCAGCAACTCTATTTTCCTGGCAGTCGTAAGACGCAATCTTCTTGTTGTCGGAGGGCATCCTGCACAGGATATAGGAGGCTAGGCTCCTCTAGTCTGCACATCCGCAAAGCATGGCGGTGTCACAGCCTTCATTCAGAGAGGAACGAACCCCTGGACAAGACATTGCAACCCTGGAAATATGGCTCCGTGGGGTGCCATGAGTCTCTTACCTTCTGGCAAACAAGTTGCCTCCAGAATTGACATATTCTTGGCCATGTGACATGATCAAAACTAAGTCTCCTGGTGGTTTTCTTTTTCTCTTTTTAATTCGAGATTGTCCGACAATCTAGAAACTGAACACACTGTGACAGGTGATGCTATTCGAAGTGTGTGTTGCTAGGGGCAGGGCCCCTAGCAGATTCACCTCCTTCTGTCCCCAGAGAATGTCTCTGAGCTTCGTGGAGCTCATGCGCCTCAAGCGCATGGCTTTTGCCTTTCCCTTCTCCCGTGACACAAGTACCCCCTGGTAGCAAATGCGTCTGGAATACATGTGCTGCGGCTGAGGATCCAGCAAACCATACCTGAGCGTGCACCGCCTGCCTGGCCCTGCGTTCCACCTGGATGCACACGGCTTGCTTTCATCCTCCCTGTCATCCCTCAGGACAGGTATATTTTTGTCCCCACTGCACAGATGTGGAAACTGAGTAACTGAAAGGATAAGTGCTAAGATCGCTGAGCCAGTTTGTAACGCTAGCAGAGGCGCTTATCCAGAGGAGATTCGGCCCCTCACCTCCGTAGAAGGTGGACGCATTGCCCGGGAGCAGCCAGACTTGGGTGGAATACTTGTGCTGTTTGATTTCCTTTCGTGTTTCTGATATTTGTTCTCCTTGGAAGAAGAAATGGACCAGGAAAGGTACATGGAAATCTCATTTAAGACAAAAAATGCTCATGACACAGAGAATCACTGGAAGCGCTTACATTGCTATGGAGAAGGAAGGGGTCACCCTCACGCGGACGTTAGCTTTCTCGGCAGCTTGTATGTGCCCTACGTACGTCTGAGTACCTCGAATCCACCTTTGTGACTGGTAAAACAGGGGCCTCAGAAAGCAAGGGGAGGGGAAAGGGAGTTGATGCACCTCCTCTCCATTGTAGCAAAGGTCTTGCTGTGAGCATCACTTCAAATTTGCCTCCGCTTGTGCATAAAGGCCCAAAAGAATGAGCTGGACGAACATTCTCATGGACCTGCAGAGAAAACAGACTGCATTTTGCAACTTTTCCCATTTTCCCTGAAAACGCTATGCTCTAACCAGCCTGGGGCCCAGCTTCAGGGAAGTGCTGGTGGTGTCCAAGCAGTGGCTGGTGCCTGGAGAGAGAAACGACTTGCACCTTACTCACCCAGTTCGGTCTGCGTCTTTTCCCAGGGGACCCAGGCTCATAAACTCCAGCAGACCTCCACCGGGCATGCTGGGGTCTCTGTCATGAGAGGCAGCATGTCGTAGAAAGGAGCTAAAATGTGAGTTAGCAGGCTTCAGTTGAGTCCGCCTCTGCCACTTCCAAGCCAGGTGACTGGGTAAGCTAGTGGATGCTAAAACCCTGCATTTTCCCATCAATACTAGGAGGATAATAATTCCTGTCTGGGCAACATCACACAGGGTGCGCGTGAAGAACACACGCAATGGAGCTCAAGAAAGGCCTTTGTGAGCTGGAAAGACACAATTCGAGGTCACCCCCGGCCTGACTAGCATGCGGGCTCCTCAGGATGGAGCCCCTTTCCCTCTCCCCTGCGTGTCCATTGCGTGCCTCAGTGTGCCTGGTGGGCAGGTACGTGCCCAGGTCACACGCAGCCCCGGGACCTCTGCAGGGGCGGCCGCGAGGAACCACACGTCCTTCCTTGTATCCAGGTCATCCTCCCACAATTAGAGTCCAGAACCTCTTTCCTGTTCTCAGTCAAGGACACCAGGAGGACTCTCTACTCTCACTCTGGTGGCTCTCTTGCCTGTCCCATGCACCCCGGCAGGAGGTCAGTGAGGGCAGGACGGGGAGACCAATCTCTCTCTCTCCCAGCCTCACGCCACTCTCCCCCACCCTACCCCCACCTCTCTCTGCCTCTGGGTGTGTTTGCGCTTCTCTGCCCGCTGCTGTCTCTCCCTCTCTCTCTGCCTCTCTCTCCCCTCCCTCTCTCCCAGCCTCTTTGCCTCTCTCCACTCTGTCTTTTTCTCCCTGTCTCTCCCTCTTCGTCTCTCTCTCCCCCTCTGCTTCTCCCTCTCTCCCTCCTCTCTCTCTCCTTCTGCCTCTGTCTCTCCTCTCTCTGTCTCTGTCTGCCTTTCTCTCTCTCTGCCTCTGTGTGTATGTTTGTGCTTCTCTGCCCCCACCACTGTCTCTCCCTGTCTCTGCCCGCATCTGCCTCTTTCTCTCTCTTTCTCTCTCTCTCTCCTTTCTTGGCCTTTATGTGTGTGTGCTTCTTCTCTGCCCCACCCCTCCCACTGTCTCTCCTCTCTCCCTGCCTCTATCCCTCTCTCTGCCTGTGTGTGTGTGCATGTGTATGTGTGTGTGTGCATGTGTGTGTGTGTGTGCATGTGTGTGTGTGTGTGTGTGTACACACACTTGCTTCTCTGGCCTCCCCCGTCTCTCCTGCTGTCTCTCCCTCTCTCTCTCCCTTCCTCCCTCTCTCTCTGTCTTTCTCTCCTTCTCTCCCTCAGTCTCCTTCTTTCTCTCCCTTCCTCTCTCCCTCCCCAGCCACCCCCAGCACTCTCACATTCCAGCTGCCACTGAGGTGAGCACTGCCCCGGGGGCGTGCTGCACAGAGCCACAGAGCCTGAGTCTGGCCTGGGAAGTCCAGTTTGCTGTTGAGACTCTGGAAACAGCTGCTCCACTGAAGAGTGAGCGCTTCGTCATAGAGACAGCATCTGTTTTGCCTCATGGGGAAAGGAGAATGAGAGTTATTCTTTTTATTATGAGAACACCAGGCTGTGCCAAGTACATGATTCCCATGCAGGGGAATTTTACTAGCGCCGTTGCCTTCCTCCTCTTCCCCCTCCCGTTCCTGCCCAGGGTTCTCCCTCTCCCATGAGAGTGTCTTTCCCAGCACGAGACTGCAGATGTCCTTTCCTGGCATCGCAGTTATCAAGGGGAGTGAGAAGACACTTGCCGTGTTTATTAATGAAATTCTGGGATTTTTAAAAAACAAATTCATCTCAATTCTAAGAGACTATAGAATCAAATTCATCATGAAAGATTGCCATGATCACCAGGTCAGTTTTTCAGTAGGTTGTTAATGGACCTGTTCCTTTTGCCATTTCCACCCAGGAAAGTCTAAGTGCGAATCTGAGTGATCGTCTGTGTGTCCAAAATGGAAAATGGTATGCATCGGACTACTTCTTTCTCTTAGCTCGTGTGTAACTCCTTAGCAAAAAACAACTCTGGTAGACGAGGGCCTTATTAGACATGGCACAGGGATAACAGTATTAGCACTCAAGCGCTCAGAGCCGTTCTGCTCCAAGCCCATCCATTCTGTGCACTGTTGGTCCCAGAGGACATCAGATAATTTTCTCCCTCCCTGGTCATCCTGGGGCCCTGACCACCAGCCAGAGAAACGATGCAGAGAGAACAGGTAGGAGCTCTCTTCCAGGTGGGAAATGCAAGGCAGGCAGCCTCCCCTGACAGTGTTACCCTGGCTTGATTGAAATTGTGCTCATGGCCAAGTGCAGTGGCTCACGCCTGTAATTCCAGTATTTTGGGAGGCCAAGGTGGGCGGATCACGAGGTCAGGAGTTCGAGACCAGGCTGACCAAACATGGTGAAATCCCATCTCTACTAAAGATACAAAAATTAGCTGGGCGTGGTGACGCATCCCTGTAATTCCAGCTACTCGGGAGGCTGAAGCAGGAGAATCGCCTGAACCTGGGAGGTGGAGGTTGCAGTGAACCGCGATCATGCCACTGCACTCCAGCCTGGGCAACAGACTGAGACTCTGTCTCAAAAAAAAACAAAAAAAAAAACAAAAAAAGAAAGAAATTGTGCTCACTTCCACTCAGGTGAACAAAGCACATCTGTCTTGCTTATTTTCTACTATTTTTCTTTCCTTCTTTAGTCTCCCACCCCATCAGCTCCGCTAGACAGCAACAGAGGGGAAAAGGGCTTTTAAACTTTCACGTTCATAGGAAAGCAGTGTCCTAGGGCTTCCGACTGCCTCTTTCCTCACTGTAGCTTCATTTCAAGTGTATGTTCCTTCTCCAGCCTCTCCCCTACAAGAGCACCCAGCAGACGGGATACACACGAGCTTAGCATGTCCCCAAGTGGGCGAGGGAGACACAGGTCTCAGGTCTGTGGGCGGCCAGTGCAGGCCCTGCTGGCTGGGTCCCTGCTGGCCTCTGCAGCAACGGAGTCCTCTCTGCCAGGACTTGCTCAGCTCTGCTCCTGAACCCTGCACCTGGCATCTCAAGGTCCGTGTTACTCTGTCAGGCCTGGCATCTTTCTCAGCTGCTGACATGGCCCTGCTTTGGCTCTCTCATCTATCTACCCTGCAGCCCTGGTGGATAGGGTCACCATGCCTGCTATGGCAAGGCCCTTGGGTGCTGACCCTCACCTAGTGGTTCTGACATCAGCCTCTCCATCTCTCCTCTGGTATATGGGAACTCCAAGACACCTTCCAAGATACTCAAGGTCGAAATGGACTCATGTTCAATAAATTCTGACCCTCATCTGCCTACATATGCCCACCTGCTGTGCTGCTGACTCTGATGTGGCTGCAGGATGCTTCTGGTGGGACCCCATGCAAGCTGGTGTCGATCTAGACGCACTGGGTGAAGGGAAAAGGCCTGTTCACTTTTACCTTTGTTCCTATTCCATTCAATGCCAACCCCTCTTTTAAAAGTCTGGGCTCAGAGTGGGGTTGCTGCCTCATTCCCTCCCACAGTCCACAAGCCAGACAGAGCCACTTACCCAGGGTCACGCTCTTCCCTCCCAAAGGGGCTTCTGCCCTGTCCTCTTTCCCAGAATCATAGGACTGCTGGAGCAGGATGAGAAAGCCAGCTTGCAGGTAAGAGAAAATCCAAAATGTTATTCTAACGATACTTCCTCTCCTCAAGCTTTCTACTAAATAATAATAATAATAATAACATACAGTCGTGGTCATTGTTGAAGGAAAAGGAAACACAGCCATTCATCTCAGTGTCACTGAATTCAAGTCATCAGCGACTATAATAAGAAATGAATGATTTAGGAGAAATTCTTGTAGTGACAAAGTGTTAGAACTAGGAGTTCTGGAATCCCATAAAACATTTAGGACCTTTCCATTTTGTAGATGAGAAAGTTGAAATGCTGCAAGTTGAAGTGACTCATCCTAGGTCCTAGTTCGAGTGAAGAGTGGACACCAGAAATCGCATGTACTCGACTACCATCAGTCAGATATAATGAGCCCCCAGATCTCTTGTGGTTCACTGTAGGTGAAAGAAAAAAAATAAACAAAATAAAACAAACAAAACAAGGTACATACACAGCAAAGTTCACTGGGCAAGAACAGATGCAAAGCAGAGAGATTTTGAGGAGCCTGGGGTCTCTAGACAATTCAGCACTGCTGTGTTTGTATCCCCTCTAAATAAATATGTTGAAGCCCAAGCCCCCAATGTGATGATATTTGGAGATGGGGCCTTTGAAAGGTGGTAACGTCCTTAAAGTGGAGCCCTCATGAATGGCATTAGTGCTTACAAGAAGAGGCAGGAGAGAGCTTGCTTCCTCTCCTTCTCCCCATGTGAGGTCTGAAATTGTCTGCAAACCAGGAAGAGGGCCCCCAGCCAAATCTGACCATGCTGGTACCCTGATCTCAGACTCCATACTGTGTTAAGTAAATTTCTGTTGTGTGAGCCACCCAGTCTATGGTAATTTGTTACAGCAGCCTGAAAAAACTAAGACAGGCACTTCAGAGAAAACGTCAGTGCCATATTGGGCCATTCACTCAACAAGTTCTTAATAACAAGTTCTGCACTGTGTGCCAGGCACCATGGTGCATCAGGGCAGAACCATAACGAAGAGTAAAACAGCGATCTGGGAACCAGAGACCACACGTTTCAAGAAGCTAATTAATAGAGGCCAAAAACTGAGCAAGCGATAAAGACAGACAGAAATACAAGGAACAGTCCAGATTCTAAGCACCATGTCTGGCAAGCCCCACACCATTTAGAAAATTGCATACAGAATCAACCATCTGTCCCAGGCAAGAAGCTTCTAGGGTGTTTCTTGCTAAGGCAGAAATCTCTCTCAAGAAAGAATTCTCAGGAATAAGCCCTGCACACCAGCCCCATCCACCAGACCCTTCATGCTCCCCACCTCCCAGACCCCTCTGGGATAACACCTGTTTCTAACATGGCTACTCTTCTCCTGGAAAATAACCACGTGTACCCAACAAAGCAAAAGCTGAAACTAGGCATTTCTACAGCAGGGAAGAACTGTAACAATGTGGAAGAAAACAGGAACTAGGGAGAGGCAGGGAAGCAATCAGAATGAATGAGGGGTCCTCCATCTCATTGTCTGGATGTGGTGATCTGGTAAGTTTTAATACATTGGCACTTTCTTTGAGAGACTTGAAGGTCATTTCCTCAGAAAGGAACTCAGATAAAACAAATATAAGGTTTAAGCTTTAAGAACAGAAGGGTCAAATTCTATGTTTATGCAAGAAACTATCTATGGAACTGTTGGGTTGGTTACAGTTAGCTAAATGTTCATCTTTCCATTATCATTATTTGGACAAAATTTTCCTCTTTCTGTTTTCTTCTTCCCCTCATCTCTACATTTTTTAACTGTGCAAAGGAAACTTGGAAAATCAGAACAATAAGAACAATTTTTCAACCACTGTGATTCCAGCACACTGGACTTGGAGAATGAGTGCAAGGTTTCATTGAGTGGTAAGAGCTCTCAGCAGATGGAGGTGGGAGAGCCAGAAAGGAGATGATTTTCCCCTGGAGTCAGGCTCTTGGAGGCCTGGGCTCTCCTCTGACTGCCTCAGCCAAACTCCATGTCATTCTGCTTCTGCCAGTCAGTGGCCTGCTGGTGTGCCCATGCCTGTTGGTGCATTCCTTTCCACATCCAACGCCTGTGTGTTCCTCCACTGATATGTTCCTCTGGACATCCAGCTGCCTGTGCGTCTGCCTGCTAGGGTCTCAGGGGGGGTTTTATAGGCACAGGATGGGGACATGGCAGGCCAGGGTGGTGCTGGAAAATGCAACATTTGGGCAGGAAATGCCTGTCCTCACCTAGGTCCATAGGGGTGGAAGCCTAGCCAGGGACCATGCCCTCCTCTACCCAGCACTTCCCTTCCCCGCTTCCATATCATTTAAAGGGACCATGCTGTTTCCTTCCCAGCACTTCTGTACCAATATTGCTATTTTAAATCAAAAACATATAAATGTCATCCCAGCCTGTACCATTTTTTTTTTTTTTGAGACAGAGTCTCTCTCTGTCCCCAGGCTGGAGTACAGTGACATGATCTTGGCTCACTGCAACCTCCGCCTCCTGGGTTCAAGCCATTCTCCTGCCTCAGCCTCCCAAGTAGCTGGCACTACAGATGTGCATGACCACACCCAGCTCATTTTTGTATTTTTAGTAGAGACAGGGTTTTACCATGTTGGCCAGGATGGTCTCCATCTCTTGACCTCATGATCCACCTGCCTCGGCCTCCCAAAGTGCTAGGATTACGGTGTGAGCCACCACGCCTGGTCACCTCTACCATTTTTTAAAACAATAAAATGCCACCCAAATTTAGTCATTATGCAAGAAAGCGAGAGTCCTTGTGTTCTCTAAAGATGAGGAAATTAGATTTAAGCAATGCCAACTGATGTCCAACCATCCCTCAACAGCTGAATCACAAAGCTGAAACCAGAACTCAAATCTGCTATTTCCTAGTAACTCTGTTCAATAACATCTCATTGTCAATCAATAGGCCTCCAACTCATTCATAAGACAACACACACATCAAATGACGAGACTAGTTAAAACTAGTGTAGTCTTTTCCTCATTGATGTGGCTGGAAATTCTGACTCCAAATAAAGCCTAGACGTCAGCATCTTGTCTCTAAGACAAATCAGATTTAAAAACTTAACAGCTATTTTGATAAAACAAGCAATAGACTCAGCCTGGTTTAAAACTTAGTACATCACCAGATGTTTCTTTCACCAAAGAAAATCACAGGCATTATGCAGGAATGACACCTGCCAATTCCTAGAATGTCTGATTTCAGTAGTACGTTTTTAGCTGAATGGCAATCATGGAAATATAAGCTGTGTTTGATTCTCCAAGATTCCAGCATTTGGAGCTAGGTACTGTTGCTTTATATATTATATAGGCATTGAAATTTACATGCCTGCCATCACTAGTATGAATTAGCCTGTTTGAATCATGAATATCCTTCAAACAAAGCTATAAGCACAAGGTTAGCAATTTCTAAGTCACGCTTTTGACCATAATGGTTCTAGAAATATTTTTTTCCTGGGCACTTTTTATTTACCATTAATTATCAAATTACTTTAAATTGGCAGCATTGTTAAAGACATTATATAATTCTGTGTCTCTCATATCAGCAGGTGCTCACATTACTCAGAGTTTTTGAGTCATGGGAAAGTTAATTATAATAACCTTAATTATTTCCTGAAACAGTAAAATTGGACCCTGAAAAATACCACTAGGGGCTTAATGCTTGACACACAGATAAAAATGAGCAGTGATTTTTTTGTAAGCTGCTACATTAAATCACGTAATTGGACACAAAAGATTTAGGTGCAATTTGTTTTTGTAATTGTGTTCTAAATGGTGTAATTGTTAATTAGACACAGAGAGTTCAATGTTCATTCCTTGAATTTTTAAGCTGCAATTTTTCTTTTATACCTGCAGCTCCTTTGTTCAGGTTTGCCTCTCTTTTGACATGGATTATTTAAATTCCTAACTCAACAACAAATTCACAGCTTCCTCAGTTTTACTTGTGCAATGGTAAGATGAAAAACATATAGCTTGGGAAATACAGCACAACGCTGGGAAAAAAGTAATAATCATTTCTCTAATGAAGAAATGTTTTGACAATCGTATATGGTTGTTCCTTTCTATCTTTTCTTCTTTAGGCAAAGATCAGCTGCCTTTGACGTCTGACACAATCACATGCATATAGTGTGACAGTCACCAGCTTTGTACTTTCCCAGAAGGTCAGTCCATACTCCCTTGCCTTCACCTCGGTTTTAACACAGCGAGAAGGCCACAGCCACGCTGTGAATGGCTGACGTGGCCATTGTTGTCTCTCTGCACACCAGTGTGTGGTTTCCTAGCTTGATTTGCTTGCCCAGAAATGGGTCAGAGACTGTACAACAGCTTATGTACAGGGTCTAACTCACATCAGACTGATTTGGATGAAAACCCAAATGCGAAATCACACTTTGTAGTAGGAAACCTTGCTGAGGCATCAACATTAAGATCTAAAGATATTTGAGGGAGAATGCATAACAGCAAGAGTAGTAGTAACAGCAGCAGTAGTAGTAAACTGACCTACAGAAAGAAAAGACCAATATTTGGACACACCTTTTAGGGGCTGGGCCCCATTTCCACAGTGAACCTTGGAAGGAATTGGTCCCCAGCTTTCTTCATGTCTCTCTTTTTCAGACCCTGAGTGGCCTCACTCTTTCTTCTGACTACAGTAAGCACTACTTCCTTCCAACAAGACTGCCAAATCTTCCCTTAGAAAAGACAAAAACAAACATAGTTTCAAAAAATCTTAACTGCAAAAATATGCTTCAACTAGGTATTTAAAGTAGTGAAAAACTAGAGAAAACATGGTAGGCACAGTGGAAAGAGCACAAGCTTCAGAAAGCTATCTCGTTATTTGGAGCCACACCCACATCCAGAATCACACCCTGATATGGCTTGGCTATGTGTCCCCACCCAAATCTCGTCTTGAATTGTAATCCTGCATGTCAAGGGAGGGACCTGGGGGGAGGTGATTGGATCACAGGGTGGGTTCCCCCATACTGTTCTTGTGATAGTGAGGGAGTTCTCCTGAGATCTGATGGTTTTAAAAGTGGCTGTTTCCCCTGTGCGCTCTCTCTCTCTCTCTCTCTCTCTCTCTCTCTCTCTCTCTCTCACCACCATGAGGAGATATGCCTTGCTTCCCCTTCTTGTTCCACCATGATTGTAAGTTTCCTCAGGCCTCTTCAACCATGCAAAACTGTGAGTCAATTAAATCTCCTCTCTTTGTAAATTACCCAATCTCAGGTAGTATCTTTATAGCAGTTTGTGAGAACAGACTAATACAAAGGATTGGAGGCTGAGGCAAGAGAATTGCTTGAGGTTAGGAGTTCAAGACCAGCCTGGGCAACATAACAAGAGCCTATATCTACAAATAATACAAAAATTAGCCAGGCATAGTGGTGTGCACCTGTAGTCTCATCTGCTCAGGAGGCTGAGGCAGGAGGATCACTTGAGCCCTGACTTTGAAGCTAAAGTGAGCTATGAACATGCCACTGCACTCTGGCCTGGGTGACAGGGCAAGACCCTGTCTCAAAAGTACACACACATAAATGCATTATACACACACACACACACACACACACACACATACACACACATATATGTTTAATCTGGTCTTTTCCCTCAGTTCTTAGCTTTAAAACTCCTTGGAATTTCCTGAGTGATGTGAGTGTCTTTGTTATGCTAATGAGGTGACTAGTGGTGGGCCCCTGGATAGCTTCAGGAGTGGGAGCTGGTCCCAGAGAGACCACATGGGTATTAGAGAGCTGGGACTTTCAGCCACCTAAACTTTGGGAAGAAGAGGTGGAGACGCAGTTCAATCATGTGGCCAATGGTTTAATAAAACCCTAATAAAAACTCTGTGCATTAGGGCTAAAAAGAGCCTCCTGGTTGGTGAACCGATAACGTGCAAGGAGGGCAGTTCTCTGAGGAGAGGGCGTGGAAGGTCTGCCACTCCGCCGAGACCTGGCTGTCTGCTTATCTTTTGTAAAAACAAAATAAAAATCTTTAGACTCCACACTTGTTAGGCCAAAAAGTTAAACTTGGTAACTCAAGTGAAACAAACAAAAACTGCCTCCTTTTGTCACCAGAAAGCTGTGATTCCATACACTTACTTTACCTGATTTACACGTAGATCTGCCAAGGGCAAGATGCATCCGTAACTGACTTTCCCTCCCTTCTCTTCTTTGAACACGTAAAATGTGGATTCAGTGAGCAGTAATCAAAACCTCGCAAGAATGCAGCCACTGGCCTCATTGCCTATCTTCTTCTTTCTATTTTTCTTTCCGCTCTCCCCTCCTACCCACTCTTTCCCTTTTAAATAGTGAAGTCCTCCACCCTCTCTGGAAAAGGCACAGGCCACAGATCTTACTGTGATTTGTGTTTCTTTCTCCTGGGTGCATCTTCAGCCTTTGCAAACTAAACTGCTATATTGATTGAAATCTGTCTTGGACACTTTTTGGTTTACGCCCTTATAATAAACCTAAAAGAGTAAGTATAATGCTTTTCTGAGTTCTGTGAGGGACTCCTGTGAATTATCCAAACTGAAGGGCTCATCAGGCAGATTGGGGTACCCCAGGGAGCCCTGGAACTCGCTGCTGGCCTCTGAGGTGAAGGCTGTCTTACGGGAGACTGACCTCTTCACTGTGGGGTCTGACGCTAGTTCTGGATCCTTAGTGTCAGAATTTAATTGCACCACCCCCACAGTTGGAGTGGAAAAGGAGCTAGAACAATCATACCTGGCTTTAATTATTATGTAAACCTCACCCAGGTTCAGACAAATTCTGTTTCCCCACGCTGTCACTGAAAACCTCTTCATGGTTCCAGATTACAAGTCAGGGTGTAAGTCAGGGATGTCCAACAAAGATAAATGAGAGAGACATCCCCAACAGGGCAGGGAGGTCTGCATTCAAGGCAAATGTGGACCCTCAGTTTTTCATAGTGTGACAGAAAGCCACAAGAGTGGCTTTTGGAATACTCATGTGTTACAAAGTCAAAAAATGACTCTTAGGACAGAATGTCCAGGCCAGTGAGCAGGCCTGTGCCTAATCCCAGAGGACAGGCTAGGGGTGCAAATAGCCTAGCAACATGTAGCCTTCCTTACAAAAGACAAGGATCGCCGTCCTCAGGAGGGAGCCAGACCTGGGAGGTGCTCCTTTTTCAGATGTGCAAAAGAAACAACAGTCTGACTTCCCAGTTATAGGGGAAGTTGATTAAATTATATTAATAATTATATTATATGAATTATATTCATAATTATGTCATATAAATCAAATTATAAGACACCATCTAAAGTTAATTAAATTATAAGACAGCTAAAGAACACTATGTAGCCATTTACCAATTATGTTGCAAAAGTGAAATCCTGTGGAAAGCTATTCACCGTCTATTAAGTAGAAGAACACAAGTGACTGAACAGTGTATTCGAATGAGCCCCAGAGGACGGGGCAGCCCAGACCCTGTCCCACAGTCCCTTTCCCTCATTCCAGCACATTCTTCAGGTGGCCCTCCTGTGGCCTCCTGGCCACTATTCCCAGTCTCCCAAATGCTCGTCTTCTCCAGGTCCTCTCTCTCTACTAGAAGAAAGATAAAAGGAAGGAAAGGAGGGAAGGAGGGGGAGATAATTGGTCTTGCTTTCTAAGGCTTCATCTAGGTAACTTGCTACCTTAGCATACTTACAGCTGACGAGCTCCAGGGAGCTGGAATGTTTATCACTCCAGGTAAGATGCTTGATTTTAACTGGAGCCAAGTGAGGGATTCATTTATTCAGTGAACGGAAATTAGGCATCTATGTAGTACCAAAGAATGAGAGGAGGGCAAAGAATACAGACATAGAAAAGACCGTCTAGTCTTCCAGTGAGCAAGGTAACAGCAGCATGATCCCATGCGTTGGCAACTTTAGAACAAGGAGCAAGCAGCTGTCTGCAGAAGTGAGGAAAAACTTCACAGAGACAAAGTCTCCTAGGATCTGAAAGATGGAGCAGGAATACCATGCAGGAAAGGGCGAATGGAAATTTCAGGAAGGAAAATCAGAAAATGCAATGCTAGGCTCAGCCTGCTTTGGAAACAGGGAGACATCCAGCGTACCACTTGTATAAAAAGTGGGTGGAAGCATGTCTTCTTCCCAGTACTTCACTCACTATTCTTTTATTTTGTAATTTTTTTTTGAGACGGAGTCTCACACTGTGGCCCAGGCTGGAGTGCAGTGGTACGATCTCAGCTCACTGCAATCTCCGCCTTCTAGGTTCAAGCAATTCTCCTGCCTCAGTCTCCCGAGTAGCTAGGACTACGGGCACCCACCACCACGCCCAGCTAATTTGTTTGTATTTTTAGTAGAAATGGGATTTCACCTTGTTAACCAGATGGTCTCCATCTCCTGACCTTGTGATCCACCTGCCTCGGCCTCCCAAAGTGCTGGGATTACAGGCATGAGCCACCACACCGGACTCTTCACTCATTATTTTTAAATCACCAGTTCTTCTGTCTCTCTACTCCTTCAGACTGCAAGTTTCCTAGCAGTGTCTTACCCGTCTTTATCTTCCCTGTGCCTTGCACACATTAGGTAAACAATAGTATGCATTGATTTGAACTTAGGCAAGAAGTAAGTGGGGTTGGATGTGAAGGGCTCTGTGACATGAGGCGTTTGGACTTCATCCTTACACAGTTAGGGTGAGTTTGAGGCCCTGCTGAAGACTTCGTTAGGGTGAATGAAGCACTTCCGTCTTTTGGGGGGAAAATCTGTTGGCTCTGTGTGTGTGTGTACTGGGGACTGCAGAAGTGAGGGATGGGAGACCGGAAGGACAGCAGTGGAACTGTGATGATGTCACAGGTTTAGGATATATATGCCACAGAAGCAATGGTGCCTGGTGACCAATGGACTACTAAGAAGTTGCAGTCAAAACTACCTCTATGGCTGTAGGCATTCATCGCGACTGGGAACAGAAAAGGCAGATAAATGTTATCCTTGAGGAGATTAACCTAAATTTTGGATTAACCTAAATTAGCTTTGATGTCTATAGCTCTTAGAGGAAGCAATCAGGAGGCAACTGAAAACCTGAGTCTGGGACGAGACAGAAAGTGGAAGCCATGCAGATTTGATAGAAATCCTGCTAGAATTCGGAAAAAGGGCTAAGGACATGCCCAGAGCCAGCCACATGAAGGGTCAGGCCAAGGAGGGTGGACAAGAGGAGAAAACGGGTGATCCGATGTGTACAAGTAGGGAGCTCTGAAAGCCGTCAGGGCATCGTGAAGCTCAGCAGAAGGGGTTTCGGAATAACTGCGTAATGCATTGCCAAGTGTATGAGGAACTGCAGACTCTCATGAAGAAAGTTACAGTAAACCAATCTCTGCATGATGTGTTGCTGCAGGAACACGGTCCTGACTTTCCACTATCCCGAAGGCTCTGTTTTGCCTTTCTGCATCTAACTTGCCTGCCTTCTGCCTCTGTCTTCTATAAGCCCAGGCTTGGAAGCAGAATCACATGGAAATTGCTGCAATTCCCCAGTACAGAAAAGCTTCAAAGGAAAGCCACATCTCCCAGATTGAGGGATAAGAGGGGAATGCATCCACATCTCCCAGATTGAGGAGTAAGAGGGGAATGCATCCACATCTCCCAGATTGAGGGGTAAGAGGGAAATGCATCCACATCTCCCAGATTGAGGGGTAAGAGGGAAATGCATCCACATCTCCCAGATTGAGGGATAAGAGGGGAATGCATCCACATCTCCCAGATTGAGGGGTAAGAGGGAAATGCATCCACATCTCCCAGATTGAGGAATAAGAGGGGACTGCATCCACGTCTCCCAGATTGAGGGATAAGAGGGGAATGCATCCACATCTCCCAGATTGAGGGATAAAAGGGAAATGCATCCACATCTCCCAGATTGAGGGATAAGAGGGGAATGCATCCACATCTCCCAGATTGAGGAGTAAGAGAGGAATGCATCCACATCTCCCAGATTGAGGGGTAAGAGGAGAATGCATCCACATCTCGCAGATTGAGGGATAAGAGGGGAATGCATCCACGTTTCCCAGATTGAGGGGTAAGAGGGGAATGCATCCACGTCTCCCAGATTGAGGGGTAAGAGGGGAATGCATCCACATCTCCCAGATTGAGGGATAAGAGGGGAATGCATCCACGTCTCCCAGATTGAGGGATAAGAGGGAAATGCATCCACATCTCCCAGATTGAGGGGTAAGAGGGGAATGCATCCACATCTCCCAGATTGAGGGGTAAGAGGGGAATGCATCCACATCTCCCAGATTGAGGGGTAAGAGGGCAATGCATCCATGTTTTGCTCTTAGCCGCGGCTCTTCCCGTACCTGGCTGGTTCCATTTCGAGTCTCCAATACTTGTCACTCTGAGCTGAAACAACACGAAACAAACTCATTCTGAGGACTGTTTCTTTCTGTGCATTTTCTTTTGCTCGTGCAGAGTACAGTTTAGATCCTTTGGGTGCAAGAAAGATAAGCCACTTGTGACAGAGTGACATTTTGAAGATAAATTACTTGGCCCACCACCATACTTCACAATCATTTACTTGTGTACTTCCACCTCTTTGCTATTTAGTATGCACAGCCTAAAACAGCAATGCTATGAAAAGTAAATTCTGCCTTACTTCTAAAATTATATATATCCATCTATTGTAAGTAATAAGACTGTATAATAAGTTTAGAACAGACTCATTGTTCTAATTTAAATATAAGCATAAATTTTCCTTTAACATATTAGGTAATATTTTTGAAAGTTTTAATATTTTTAACTATGTTATTATGAAAGTAACTTCATACTTCAGTTACCACAGTTCAGGAAAAAGGAAAAGAACTGTTACTTCAGAAAAGAATGAAGGCTGTCTGAGTAATAATGCTGTCATACTTTGAAATTGAAAGCAATGCCTTCGCTATCTTTATCAAAAAGTAAAATGCCACCTTATTTTGAAAATTATTCAGAGCTTATTGAAAACAACAAAGTAGATGGAAACGGCTTCTCTATAATAAAACAGATTCAATTGATAGACTTTTAGGAGAGAAGGATTATAAACCTTCAAAAGTATGTGATTTCTAGTGACATGCACATTTATTTTCACCACTACTTTTAAAATAAACCTATATTCATGATCGTGGATAGAACAGAGGAAAAACAAGAAAAAGCATGCACGCATACATCTTTAATCAGATGTTAACATTAAAACCATGTTTTGTTTCTAATTAAAAGCAGCTCCAAGAGAAAAAACAAAAATAAACACCACCACAACAGACGACTTAGCACTCTCTTTATCCAGTGCAGGATATTATATCGGAAAATCAGTCCTTCTACTTAGCCACACCTAATATCAAAATCAAGTGGGGCTGGGACCAATTATTTCTCACAAAAACAAGCCTCTGAAAGAAAAGTAAGGTAGCTGAAAGATTTACAGTCTCTTCAATGGTGACCCAAATCAGGTTATTCCCAGAGTGGAAAGGGCTTCAGCATCTTTGCAGCTGATGTTCCCTCTGCCAGAAATGCTTGTCCTTGGTTCTTACCACTGCTAGGTCCTTCTCATCCTTTGCAATGAGATCTATATCCTCAGAGTGGTCTTCCTGAATCACCTTACCTACATTGCATCTGAAACAAGTCTCATCTCCTGGAATTCTGTTAGTGTCACTATTGCTCTACTCTGTATCTGTCATCATCTCTATCTTTATCTTATTATTCTCCTGTTTCCTAGCATACTGTCTGTCTCCCTCCATAAAACGTCACCTTGTCCAGGACAGGAGCTGGCTCAGTCTTACTGTTAAGACCCTCAGGGCCTGGAGCAGGGCCTGGCCCAGAGTGGGCAGGCATTCAGCAAACTTACGGGCTCCAGTGAAGTGTAGTCATCACTGTAAAAGAGTATTTCATGCATTTTACCAAGAAGGTAGGCCTTCTGTGTTCAGCTTCAGACCCTGGAGGCCCATGCTCCTGCTGTGTCTCATCTCTGCAGGTGGAGCTCAATTGGCAGGAAATGTTTCTCCAGAAGCTGAAAAGCTGCCTGGCAAAGGCCTTTCATAAAGTGGTCTGCATTTGGGACCAGGAAGACAGAGGACTCCTCAAGAAGAGAAATGGAGCCTTAACTCACTTCAGACTTCTTAATGTCTGAAGTGTATTTCCACCATCCCATTGAGAACCAAAGAAGTGAGCTCCTTGGAGAACTGGCTCCCACCTGGACCTTCTGTTTATTCCATCCAGTAGCAGCTGCATTTATCCTTCCCGCCGATGACACTTCCAGACGTCCGTGTTTCAAAGTCTCACGGACTTTGCAAACGATACCAGCTTTATATGGAGCAGATACTACTTTTAACAATCGGCATGTACGATATCATTTCCTCCTGAAGCATACTTAGACAGCAATGCGTGCTACAGCAAGACAACTTATCTCACCCTCACAAAGGTCAGACCTTCGGAATTTGAACTTGTTCCTTTGGGGTAAGTTGCATCACCAGCACTCACTAACAGACTGTATTTTCCAGTGAGGGTTCATTCTGTTTCAGATACTCTGCACTTTCAGTGACAAAATTTTAAAGAAAAGGAGACAAATGGAACACAAATTATTGTCATCCTTCCCTCCCAGGAAGTGTAGGAATCATCCAGGGTGGTAAAAGAGCAGCGCTTCTAAACTCTGACTTCACATGGAAAATAACTTGACTACTAAAACTGATAACAATAGCAGTCCGTGCCGCTTGACAGGGGTGTGTAGGAGAGGTGGTGAGCAAGCTGAAATCCCTTCAGGTATTTGCAGAACTTCTGAGCAAAAGCTAAAGCTAAAATTAACATTAAATATGCAAAGTATTTTTAACCCAACATAAATTAACAATGTTCCTATTTCAATTCTGTTGCTCTTGGGATGACTATGTCCTCTGGAAAATGTTTAAATAACTTAAGATTTCCATCATGAGTTTACTATTTCAAAACTTGTTTTTTTAACTGCAAGATACCTTTTATGTGACCAGGAGTGTTGCCAGCTAGCTGCCAAAACCTGGTTGAGGTTCTTCTACTTTATATTCTAAATGACAACATTGTTTATTAGTAATTGTGTCCGCTGTCTACCCACTGGTCCCTTTGGATGGGAAAGTTTTCAAAATAACTTCATAAGAAAATGATATGAAAAATGTGGTCCCCAGTTTCAGGAGGAACTCCCAGATAGCTCAGCTCAGAAAAGTTCGTTTTAAAGTCCTCTAAAACGTTGCTGTCATGAGCTTCGACTTCTTTAGAGTAGCATTTGTCCATAGATACACCACAGAGTAAGGTTATACAAATAAGAGTCATTTCAAGAAATTTCCCATTGCTTTATTACATGAACAATGAGAGTAAAGAGCAATGGGAGCTGAAGGGACGGGAATGAAGGGCCTGCTGGGAGAGTGATCAGAATATCCCAAGGAAATTTAAAATGCCTGATGGGAAACAGCACACAGCCTCAGCACTGTCACTAACACAGAATCACCACAATAAAACTGCCCTGCCTTGTGCCTCCTGGCACCTCATGTCTCTTCAGGTTAATCAAAGAGAGGCCTGTGTTGCTTTGGAACAAGGTGCAGCCTCCCTCTAAGCTACAGAGAGGCTCCCACCGAGGACCAGCCCCCAGGTTGCAGCTTTGCCCACCCTCCACAGGCTCCAGAGCAGACGGGGTGGCTCTAGAGAGCAAATTGTCAAAACTTCTAGCGCTAAATAGAGCTTTAGTGTGTCTCAGATACTAGTAAAATAGAGAAGCCTCGGATGGCTTTAGGTCTGGAAGTATGTTGCTAAAAATGCTAAAAGTTTAACAACCCTCATAAATCCTTACGAGATCTTTTTCAGTTTTGTGAAGCACCATTAATTGCCTATGTGTTTCAACTTGCAGACAGGCAAGAGTTTGGCTTTTTATGTTTAAAAATCTGTACATCTTGGTTCATAATGATAATTTATTTCCAAAATGGTGACTCATACTAGATTTACATATAAAACATCCTATATGTAATAATGTATAAATGTAGTATATTACTTATTCTGACATAGCCTGGGCAGAGATTTATATTAATTTATTTTATTTCTATTTCATCTAAATTAATCAATATTTAACCTATATATATATAGGTAAATTAATCAATATTTACCTATATATAGGTCTAAAACCTTATATATATATATGTATATATATACACACACACACATATATATATTGACATGTATCATCATATATATAAACATTGTATCTATTGAGCTGAGCAATCTGTAGTTTATTTTAAATTCTGATAAACTTTAAAAATGTGGAGGACTACATGTAATCAAAGGAAATTTTTCATTCAAATAAAAATTGCAAAGAGCCATTCCTAAATGGCAATCTGGTTTTAGCTGCAAACAGTGAAAGTGATAAGAAGAGACCCCGAAAATCTAAGTTATGCAAAATGTCAGCTTATCCCTCAATAGCTAAACTCAGGCTTCACTGTCTGGACTTAACAGAGAACATGATTGCAGAAAAAGAAATGGAGGCCAGGCACGACAGCTCATGCCTGTAATCCCAGCACTTTGGGAGGCCGAGGCGAGTGGATCACCTGAGGTCAGGAGTTGGAGACCAGCCTGACCAATATGGTGACATCCCATCTCTACTAAAAATACAAAAATTAGCCAGGCATGGTGGTGCACACCTGTAATCCCAGCTACTTGGGAGACTGAGACAGGAGAATCACTTGAACCCAGGAGGCAGAGGTTGCAGTGAGAGCAACAGAACAAGACTCCGTCTGAAAAAAAAAAAGAAAGAAAATGAAGCCAAGTATTATCATAAGGAAAGATCAAATGATGGAACAAATAGAAAGGGGAGTCTCTAGATAAAAATTACAGATTCACATAGCATCAATTCTAATTTCAAGTTTGATTGTCTGGTCCCAGTAGCATCTATCTATAGTTCACTTATGCTGTATGTTGTATGTTGACAAAACCTGAGAAAGGTGTCCTGATGAATGCTTAAACAGGTCTCAAACAGAAGAAGGAAAAGGAAAAAAAGAAAGAAAAAGGAGGAGGTGGAGAAGGAAGGGGAAGGGAAGGGAGAGAGAGGGAGGGAGAAGAGGAGGGGGAGGAGGGGTGGGGAGAATTAAGCTATCTATTTCATTAAAGCCATCTCAAGCAGCAAACTTTTGACTGCCTGTGATCACAATACTAGAAATAGACTATGTCTATACACTAAGTATACTGTAGCAGATTTCCATTACCAAGCCAACCCCCAAGACCACTGACTTAATTTTATGCTATTTAAAGTTATGCATAATTTATAATGATCAAATAATTCTCTAATGCTCTATTCCTATCCCATAGTAATATACCTTTCTATTCCTTGTCAAATCTTAATAGTAGCACTAAGGATGCAAAGTTGCTGAAAGTGCATCAAGGCAAGAAACAAATTCCTCTTCCCTTTATTCCACAAACACTGTCCTCTCCTGCCTGAGGTTTCCAGCAAGGGAACTGTATTACATCAAGCAGGCGCAGGAATTGTCCCTGGTGTTCAGGATTTACAATCTAAGAAACAGCATGTTAGCAAAAGTACTCCCCCAAAAAGTAATCTTAGCCTGTTTTGATTAAGTCCATTTCCTTTTTTATTTATAGCAGAAGTGGTCCCAGATAGCTTGTATGAAAGCACACTGTATCACTTTCCGTTTGAAGAACGTGCAATTGTTTCCTACCCCTGGATCTGGTTTTTAAATTAACATTTATGGTCCTCCATAATCTGTCTCTGCTTTCTTCTGCCCATATTTATCTTCCTGTACTTCTCAAAAGGAATCCTAAGTTCTAGCCAGGACAATCTTCTAACCATTTTTCCTACTTACTCTTGTTCTTTTTTTTCTTTTTTGAGACAGAGCCTCGCTGTGTTGCCCAGGCTGGAGTGCAGTGGCACAATCTCTGCTCACTGCAACCTCCGCTTCCCGGGTTCAAGCGATTCTTCAGCCTCGGCCTCCCAAGTAGCTGGGATCACAGGCGTGTGCCACCACACCTGGCTAATTTTTGTGGCCAGGTTGGTCTCCAACTCCTGACCTCAGGTGATTAGCCTAGACCTCCCAAACTGCTGGGATTACAGGCATGAGCCACCTTGCCCGGCCCACTATTGTTCTTGTTCATATAAACTTCCCACCTCAGGTGCCCCTTGGTCCCCTTCCCACCACCTAACCCACACACTCCCTCTATCCACATGCCAGACCTAGGAGCCATCCAGACCCCAGGGTGAGCTCCAGCTCCCCTTAGTGGGTAGGGGAATGGTACCAACTCCGATCTCAATGTCATTAAGGGAAGCGACATTTGAAATGTGCTTGGCACAAAGAAGAGCTTCAGTAAATGTCAGTGTTCTGTCCCTTGCCGCCACATATCAAAACCCAGCCACCCTGACCTTGCTTGGGTGAAAATCAGTACTTCTTCCATAATTCTGCTGTGGTTCAAGACATATTTAGATTTCTTATGAAATTGTCTTCAGTACTCTGTTAAGAATATAGTCGGTTGTAAATCACAGACAACTGGATGATCAGACGCTTAATAAGTCAAAGGCATATTTCATTTGTGTAACAGGATATCCAGTGATCTGCAGTCTGGGACTAGGATGGAGGTTCCGTGACATTGCCAGAGCCCAGGTCCTCCAATTGTTCTGACTGAGCACCCTGAGGAAGTGGCTTTTGTCCTCAAAGTGTCCTCATGGTTGTAATCCGCCTAATACTCCTCCTATATCCCATACACAGTCATGGAGGACGACCAAATGGCCAAAAAACTTCCTTCTCCAAGGCTTTGCCTTCTAATTAAAGAAGAGAACCTTTCGCAGGAACTTCCACCTACACATTATTGGCAACCGAAAGCTGGGAGACTGAATATTCAGCTTCCCAGTGTCTAAGATAGGGGAAAACAAGGGGCTGGGAGGTTGAGATGCATGTTGAATAAGCCAACCTATAATATTTGCTGTATCTACGGAGTCAGCTTATAAACCTATACATTTATCAAAGAACCTGCCCTAAATCTACCCTTGAAAAAATTGCATTAACTGTGAATATTCACAAAGACATGTTATGGACTCTGCAGGCAATTCCAAAAGAAATGCAAACATAATTTGGACAATAGCAGCAACATTGGAATAATTATTTGGATTCCAAGAGCAACTAGATTAAAATGGACCACATTCCTCTAAACAGATGTCTTCTTATATGGTTGGGCTTTAAACCAAGTCAGCATGTCACTGCAGAGGGGCGTGCTTACCGTATTATTCCCGTAGGATGCATATGCACACAAATGGGCGTCCTGAAAATGTAGGAAGCTCTTCGAGGGTGGCCTGTGCTCTGTGCCTTTTTGTTACCTCTATTGTACCCAGAAGGATGCACGATAGAATCCACTGAGGTATACAATTTTACTCATAAGTGAAGGGTGAGAGGCAGCTACAAATTTTTGCTGGGCACTTAAGGCATTTTATTTTATTTTATTTTTGCTTTTTGTTTCATTTTTTCTTTTGAGACGGAGTCTCACTCTGTCACCCAGGCTGGAGTGCAGTGGTGCAATCTCAGCTCACTGCAACCTCCACTTCCCAGGTTCCAGCGATTCTCCTGCCTCAGCCCCCTGAGTAGCTGGGATTACAGGTGCCCGACACCACACCAGGCTAATTTTTGTATTTTTTTGTAGAGCAGGGTATCACCATGTTGGCCAGGCTGGTCTTGAACTCCCGACCTCAAGTGATCTGCCACCCTCAGCCTCCCAAATGGTGGAGATTACAGGGGTGAGCCACTGCGGCCAGCCCACTCAGGGCATTTTAATGTTACAGTTGCACCTAGCAGAGTTCTTATATGTGGCAACCACTCAATCGGTGTTTTCTATGGGAAACAGGCAATTCATCTGCCATAGGCCAAACAGGGCTGACCCTTTTGCTATCCATCTGAGAAACTGCTCTAGAACTGTGTGCTAGACACTTCTGACATTTCTCATTTTCTAGCTATTTTGTTGCCAACTTCTTTGAGTAGGGAATACAGATAAGTAAAAATAGAAAGAGAGCAGCATTGCACAGCTCCACAGACATCATTCTTATCAGAGCTGGTGTGAGGAGCATCACCAGAGCTGTTCTGTGTATGATCCATGTAGCTGTATGCGGCAAGACTTTGGGGACACTGCAAGGGACATGGTCTGCACTGTCCTTACGCATTTAATGATGAATGATGGCTTAGAAAGAAAAAGTACTCTTCAGGATCAAACTCTTAATTCAAAGAAGGCTTGCTATTAGATCCGTGGCTAATTCGATCCATGTTTTACTCATCATATGGCAAACTAGTGTTCTCCCTTTGATGAAACACCCTGTAAAGCAGACAAATGTTGACGTTTCTCACTGCGACAACCAGGATCGTGAGGGAGACCAACACCACTGCCCGCAGTGTTGCGCTGTGACATGCAGGATGAATGTCAGATGTGAATTCGGATTCCACTCAAGGTCTCATGAAAGTTAAATGCCACTCAGGACACCAACTCACTCCAGTGAATTCTGACGTCAGCGTTAGACGCCACTGAAGTCCCCTGGTTTCTACTTTTAGAGGAGTCCATTTGCAGTATGCAGGTCGAGCAGCTCAGGAGTGTCGACTGCAAAACTTTCAGGGCTTTTAAGAGCCAGTTCATGTCATGATGGTAGCTCAAAGTTGACCATGGTAAAACTATTTACCATGAAAGCAGTTGCAGCCTCAGGGTTACCTGGGCAGCAACATACAGGTCACAGTCAAAAAAGCCAGGGTGTGCTAACAGAAAATCATTAAACTCTGGGAAAAAGAGTCAAATGACAATATTCAGCATCTACAGATGTTCTGCCCCATGCTGAGTCCTGTGGAGATGAAATAGAAAGCTCAAAGCCAATTCCCTGACTTTAAAGAGCTCTCAACTGACTGACTTCAAACTACGATCATAACCCTAAGAGCAAACACTCAATGAATCCTGGCTCTGTGCCAGATGTCTGTCACCTTATTTCCTCCTCAAAACCTGATGGCATTGTTTCTGTTATTAGCCTCATTTTGTAGATGAAGAAATGGAGGCTTAGAGAAGCTGAGTCTATCACTCAAGCTTGCATAGAAAGTGGGCAGAGCTGGAGGCCAGCCCCAAGAAGACTGAAACACCTGATGGTGACCCCCACAACCCAAAAGCACAGCACGAGTGAGGGCGGGTCCACGCCAGGGCTCTATGTGTGCATCAAGGGATACCCCAGCGACACAGGAGGACAGACCCGAGCGAGAGGAGGCAGGAATGGCCGCAGGGATGAAGGCAGAAGAAAAGTACAGAACTGGGGTGAGCAAGGGATAGGTGCCGGGCCATCTCAAGGATCTCCTCCAAATGGGCTTTCGGAGGCAGGCGTGACACCACCTCCCTGAGAGAAGCTGCCAAGAGGCAATGCTCGAGCAACCAGCCAGTCTACAGTGGACGAAGGAGAGTGCATCTAAACACATTGCTATGAAATTTCCCTTTCCTTAGAAACTCTAAGTCGATGCTCCAAATTCTCATTCCTCACAATTAAAAGTGAACTAAAACTAATGTTTTTTCAGTGTACCAAAGCATATTTTAATAAGATAATTACAAAAACTCTGGTGGTAGAAATTTCACTTTGTATTCATGTCATAGTTTAAAGCTGACGAGGCTGAAAATTCTAAGACTCTAGTCTAATATTAATCTAAAAGCAGATTAAGTACTAATTAATGATTTCCTCCCTTTAGTGAGCCTGACATCTTATTAACTAATTATCATCAATCTTTAACTTTTTCAAAGCACGATGTTCTGCCTGCCTAGGTTCTGTGAGCTGTCTTCTTTTTTTTTTTTTTTTTTTTTTTTTGAGATGGAGTCTCGCTCTGTAGCCGAGGCTGGAGTACAGTGGCGCGATCTCAGCTCACTGCAACCTCTGCCTCCCTGGTCCCGGTTCAATCAATTCTCCTACCTCAGCCTCCCAAGTAGCTGAGATTACAGGCACATGCCACCATGCCCAGCTAAGTGTTGTATTTTTTAGTAGAGACGGGGTTTCACCATGTTGGCCAGTCTGGTCTTGAACTCCTGACCTTGTGATCCTCCCGCCTCAGCCTCCCAAAGTGCTGGGATTACAGGCGTGAGCCACCATGCCCATTCTGGGCTGTCTTCTTAACCATGTGGCGCATATCTCCACCCTGGCTCCAGCATAGCAAAGTTGTGCTACATGGAATCAGATACTCTGGAGCCAGGCTATACCCTCTGAGATACATAAACGCCACACAGACAAGCTTTAGTGAAATAGCTACTACAGTAG
Source organism: Aotus nancymaae (assembly GCF_030222135.1). Taxonomy (NCBI): domain Eukaryota; kingdom Metazoa; phylum Chordata; class Mammalia; order Primates; family Aotidae; genus Aotus; species Aotus nancymaae. Next base: position 8,293,255 of record NW_026988450.1, on the reverse strand, counting down.
TGACAGTGCTTTCCCTACCCACAAATGCCAGAACTAACCGGGCTCCACTGGTTCTACAGATGCACGGTAGACAGAGAAGAGAGTCCTTTGTCTGTGGAGGGCAGGGACAGCAAGGTGGGAAGGGGCTCTCCCAGCCTCCTTTCCTTCTCCTTCCTCTGACATCAAGACATTTGGAAAGCAATTCCACTAGCTCACTTTGGAAATAATTTCTTGGCCCAGTTTCAGAAAGACACTAAATTAGAACACAATCATCCCTGCTTTTGCCTTATGGAAGAAACAATAATTTAATATTATCAAAGAAACAGACTAAAATCTAAGTTCAAGTTCACTCATTGAAGCATTTTTTATAATAATGAATAGAAACAATATAAATGGCTAAAATCAAGTTATAATTCATTTTGATCATAACATATGTCATATAGATTTAAAAAGCATGTATTTGAAGAATATTGAATCTCATGGGGAAAACATCACACTGTAATGTCAGGTGAAAAAAAGCAAAATATAAACTTTTTTATTTCAAGTTTAAAACAAAATTTGTATGCGTTTCTGTGTATATATGTGCACATGTATGTGTAAACAGTGCTATTTTGTGTATTTTCAATATTAAATATATAACATTTTAGCATATAAACATTATATAATCTATGTTTGTATATTTATGTACAAATAGTATAACAAATATTTGCAATAATATATATTTAATATATATTTCGTATTGGAAGAATATATATAAAAGTTAGCTAGTTATTTCTGAGTAGTTGGTTTACAAAGGATTTTTATATTACTTTTCCTATTTTAAAATATTTTTTAATGCTCTGTAAGAAGCACATATAATGGTATAGTTAGAAAAAGTAACCAGCACACTCTTCCTAGACATAAATATCTCATATCTTTGACAGATCTATTCTCAACTCTTCACTGCGGGAATGAGGACAGGTGTCTACTGAAGTCAGCTGGTCTCCCCAAAGTCCTACATCTAGATGGGGGTGCATGGGCTGGAGCCCAGTCCCGTGACCCCAGAACTGGAGGCAATGAGAAAGATATAGTAAGGGCAAGGTGCATTAAAAACAAATGTTCATGGCCAGGCATTGTGGCACCTGTAATCCCAGCTACTCAGCAGGCTGAGATGGGAGAATTGCTTTAGTCCAGGAGTTTGAGACCAGCCTGCGTAACATAGCAAGACCCTGACTCTATAAAATAATTAATTAATTAAATGTTCTTCTTTGCTGCATTGGGCTTTTATCATAATATGGCCAAGTTAGCCAGAATTAGACACAAGTGGAACACAACCAAATGTGAGTAATGGTGTTCAAGTCGCCTCGCTGATAAAGCCCCAGCAGGCACATATCCTCAGCGAAGCTAGTCTGGTCCTTAATCTTTTTGTTGCCCAGACTGGAGTGCAGTGGTGAGATCTTGGCTCACTACAACCTCCGCCTCCTGGGTTCAAGCAATTCTCCTGCCTCAGCCTCCCGGGTAGCTAAGATTACAGGCGCCAACCACCACACCAGGCTGATTTTTGTAATTTTAGTTGAGATGGGATTTCACCATATTGGTCGGGCTCACTCCTGACCTCAGGTGATCCATCTGCCTTGGCCTCCCAAAGTGCTGGAATTACAGGCATAAGCCATCGTACCTGGCCTGGTCCTTAATCTTTACAACCACAAACCTATCACATGTGAACACAGTACTTTGTATTCAAAAAAATAATTTGATATGTATGATTTCATTTGGTTCACATGACCTGTGAGGGCATTGGTGTTCCTCCCCCCACCTGCCACTGGTAATTGAGATACCTAAAACACAGAGAAGCAACCTGCCTGTGGTTAAAAAGCCAATCAGTAAGAGAACCTGGATTCCTTCTTCTGGGTTCCACATTTTCCTGATAAAATGTCCTGTTTCCTATTTTTTTTTTTTTTTTTGAGATGGAGTCTCTCTCTGTCTCCCAGACTGGAGTGCAGTGGCGATCTTGGCTCAATGTAACCTCCGCCTCCCGGGTTCAAGCGATTCTCCTACCTCAGCCTCCCGAGTAGCTGGGATTACAGGCACACGCCACCATGCCCAGCTAATTTTTGTATTTTTAGTAGAGACGGGGTTTCACCATGTTAACCAGGATGATCTCGATCTCTTGAGCTTGTAATCCACCCGCCTCAGCCTCCCAAAGTGCTGGGAGGTCAAGTAAGCACAACGTGCATTTAAAATAAATGTTCATGGCCAGGCACTGTGGCTTGCACCCGTAATCCCAGCTACTCAGCAAGCTGAGATGGGAGGATTGCTTAGGCCAGGAGTTTGAGACCAAACTCCTTACAGGCGTGAGCCACCGCGCTCGGCCTGAAATGTGCTATTTCTAAAGTTTACCCTTGATGCTTTCCCACAGCCACAATTCTACTCTTCCAAAATGATGCCAAAAATGTCAATAGACTACAAGAGAGTCACACAGATGATGAGGATGATGCTGATAGTTATGCCTTAGCAGCATGCTTAGTGCACACAAATTGTGGCTCATTTAATTTTTACAATCAATCTGTGAAACAGGGGGCATCATTATGCCAATTTCCCAGATGAAGAAACCAAGGCTCAGAGGCGTTAACTAACACAAGCCCAGCCAGTTTACAAGTATCAGAGAACAGATTCAAACCTAGATCTGACTCCAAAGCCTGACTTCAACCATCAGCACCTGTTTCCCCTTGTCTAGGGAACCCAAGGATCTCAGCCGCTTCTTATTTGGTCTATACAAGAGTCACACATGAAACAAGCTTTGTGAGCACAAGCAGGTTCATGAAACTTTTGTGATCTCTTTTCTGCTTGTTCCATCACACACCTAACAGACCTAACACCACATTTATACAAACTATTTTGTCAAGGTACATGTCATAAATAGACCATGAACATTCATCTCCAAAAGAAATATGTCATTGAGAATTTTCTTGCTGTTCTTTGTTTTTGTTTTTTGAGACAGGGTCTCACTCTGTTGCCCAGGCTGGAGTGCAGTGGCACAATCTCGGCCCACTGCAGCCTCGACTTCCCAGGCTCAAGCGATCCTCCCATCTCAGTCCTCTAAGTAGCTGATACTATAGGTGGGCTCCACCATGCCCAGATCATTTTTTTTTTTGTATTTTTAGTAGATACTAGTAAAGTCATGGGTTTTGCCATGTAGCCCAGTCTGGTCTCGAACTCCTGAGCTCAAGCAATCCACCAGCCTCGGCCTACCACAGTGCTGGGATTACAGGCATGAATCATAGTGCCGAGCAAGATTTTTCTTTCTGAACCGCATCTTCTGTTACAGTAAGTGGACAAGTTTATGTGATATTACATAAGATGGAATATGAGGAGGATCAATTTGGGGATTCAGGGGAGTGTTTGGTTACTTGAAATGGGATAACTGTGATGTCGTGAACGTTTGTTCTATACTGATGGCTTCACAAATAAGGCTGAATAGTTTGCTAAAATTACTGCAAAGACCAATTAATCATAAAGCATCCATCCAATCCCAGGATCCTGACTGACTCCAACTCAGACATTCACTAAATCTGGGAAGGACAGTGGAGAGCCAAACCTAAGTTAGGAAGACATACAAATACGTCCAGAAACCAAGCAATTTCATATGAGCAATGTCAGTGTATTAATCAAGTCACTAAAAGCAGTAAATAGGTGACAAACCTTATCATGTAAACAATAGCAGTTTTGATAGTGAAAAAGGGTTCTATTAATAACTGTCAGGACAACATAAACTGAGCTGTTCCAAAAAGTAATTTGTAAGATCACTCATTAGGTAGAAAGAGGGTGGGCTACAGAGAAATACACATCGAAATAGGTGTGTATAACTAAGAAACAGTTATGAATGAGGAAACGATGGCGTGACAGGAAAGTTAAGATGAGTTGCTAGGACAGTCACGAGGCCACAGAAGTCCACAGCGGAAGAGAACCAGTTGAGCTGCTCAGAGACAGAGGCAGATTTGACTGGAAGCTAACCATGCTTAAGCTTCAAGACCCCTTCCAAGATCCTAGCGATTTGTTCACATCATTCTATAGTTTGTAAATAAGAAAACGTGGTCGGGCACAGTGGTTCGTGCCTGTAATCTCAGCACTTTGGGAAGCTGAGATGGGAGGATTGCTGGAGCCCAGGAGTTCAAGACTGCAGTGGTCTATGATTGTACCACTGCACTGCAGCCTGGGTGACAGACTGAGACCCTGTTTCTATTAAAAAAAAAAAAAGGAAAGAAAGAGTAAGAAATGTTTATATTCTTTTACTTAAAGAAGCTCCACTGGGTGGTAGGACCATCAGGCCCCACAACAGCTGGGTGCGTTTGGCTTACAAAGCTGATTCTTCTATGTGGATGCCACTGGGCTCCTCAGCTTCAATGCCAGGCTTAGACCACTAGAAACAAAGGTTCTTAGAAATGCCAACATTACTCCTGTAAATTCTTAAATTTTCCTCAGGCCACAATTATCAGAAGTGGGCTGAGCAGTCAGCGTTAGAGAGCCCACAAACTAGCTGCATCCAGCTAGCCATAGAAACATCACTGACTGAGTGGTCCATGGAAGAAGTTATGCCCTGAACTTGAAAGAGAGGGTTGCAGGAGCTCTAGGTGAGTATGCGTAATGGCTCAATATCCAAGTGATTCTGCTGGTCTTCTCTGTGGATGAAGCTGGATCCTATCCATCAGTTTTGGAAAGTCTCACTTCACTGTCTTAGGACAAGTATTCCCCAGTACCTAAGGGTCAGCTCATGGGCTCCCTCCCAGTGGTGCCCAGCAAACTCTCCCTTTCACCCACTCCCCCTGAACCACAAAGAGGCTCTGAAGACTGAAGAGCTTGAAGAGGATGAAGAGTTGGAACTTTCTAAAAAAGATCTTGGGATACTCCAGAATCAAATGTCAGCCTGTACTGGAGCACAAAAAAGACCCATAATCTGCCTCACTTTCTTAAACTGAACCAGTGGAGGGAAAAGGGGAGATGACAATTTCTCCCTCAGAACAATGAACCTCTGAGAGCTGAGTGGGAGGAATTAGTGACAATAGCATGATGTCTGTCAACTTTTGAAAAATTGGAATCAGGAAATCCAAAAGTAAAGTTGAAAGAAGACAAATTAGGTATATCAAGATTTGACACATTACTGAATACCTGCTAATGAAAAAAAAGATTTCCTTTTAACTTTCTTATTGTCTTTATGCATAATACTTTTAAAAATCACAAAACATTTTCATAAAAGCATGAAGAATATTTTTTAAAACCTTGCTTCTAACATGGAAAAGAATAAAACAGCCATGTGAAGCTCATCCTCTAAAAGAGACAGTAGCTAATTCTTGAGCCTTCATTTCTTCATTTTCTAAAGCTTTCCTAAATAATTCAGATGGAAGCAGAGAGAGAAGCCTTAAAACATGCCAACTGTGAGAGTTGTTGCTGTTCTGGTGGAAGTTTTAAGAAATGATCGCGGTAAAGCCAGAGATGTGACAGGGAAGCAAAAGTGCAGATGATTTTCCAATTTGAGTATCTTTCTCAAGGGATTGAAATATAATTTGTCAGGATAATGGACTGAGTCATTTTCTGTGGTCAACAGATGTGACAAAGCCACATAGCCACACGGCTTCTTAAATGTGATTGGACATTTAATAATGCTAATGCCAGTGATCACTTAGAGATAATCAGCAATTGTTTCAGGAGCAGCCATGTAACCTACACACCCCAGAAGACCTCACTCGAAGATCCTCACTGGCAGTGCATGTCCCTATCCAAACCAGGGACCTAGTTTGGAGCACTTGGGCCACACAGTAGGCAATCTAAAGTTCAACAATCCTCAGTTTCGATTTCCTCTGCCTCTTAAGAGTTTTATAACTTTGAGCCAGTTACATAACCCCTCCAGTCTTCAGTTTGCTGTGTTGTGTTGTGTGGAACCAGTGACGTAAACACTTAGCATTCAACCCGACACCATATAAGCCCTAGACTACTAGGAAAACTTCAAAGAAATGGCTTTCAGGCTTAAGCAGAATGTGTGAGAAGAAGGTTTTCTTATCAAGGTTAAGGATTTTACTCATCTTTCAAGTTATTCTGGCAAAGGAAATAACTCAGGTCAAATGTCTCTGTAAACGTGTAGAGTCTTGATAATTAAGTGAGCAATTATCTTGGAAGCGTCTACAAAAATGAAGAATCCAAATGTTGGCAGCTAAATGACACATTTCTTTTTTTAAAATTTATTTACTATACTTTAAGTTCTGGGGTACATGTGCAGATCGTGCAGGTTTGTTATGTAGTTATACACGTGCCATGGTGGTGATTTGCTGCATCCATCACCCTGTCATCTACATTAGGTATTTCTCTGAATGCTATCCCTCACCAATCCCCCACCCACTGCTATTCCTCCCCTACGCCCCCACCCTCCAACAGACCCCAGTGTGTGATGTTCCCCTCCCTGTGTCCATGTGTTCTCATTGTTCAACACCCACTTATGAGTGAGAACATGCGGTGTTTGGTTTTCTGTTCTTGTAAATGACACATTTCAAGTGAACCATAGATACTCCAAGGCCTGAATTTCTAACTGTAATTATCAAGATTCCTAGACTCCGTTTGTTTCTCTCATGCTTAATGTTGGGAACTCTACTCTGCATTTCATTCTCACATTCTTTCTTTCTAGGAAGGAAGAGGAAATGTGAGAAAAAGAAGAAAGGGTTCCCGAAACAACTAACTTTATTCTTTGTGAATAGCTTTCTAAAATGCACTAGAGCTACTAATCAATATCGTATTGATGATTTTGGCCAATGTAATAAGACAAGAGAAGCAATTAGTAGTCTAAGAATTAAAAAGAGGTATTTGCATGTGATAGAATTTTACATCTGTAATATCCCCCTAAAAAATAAATCAGTGGAAAACCATTACTAGCAAAAGGTAATTTATTCTAGTAGTTTAAATGGATACTTTTAAAAATAGCTCTCACATGTAAAACAAAAACCAATTGAAAATTAATGGGAATTTAAAAATATAATGAGAAAGATTCTATTTACATTTAGAAAAGAAAACATTGGGCATAACTTTAATATTAAGATTAAAAAGCACACAAAGCCTATATGAGGAAAATCATAAAACACTCCTAAAAACTACAGAGCTTCCTTAGCGGGAAAGGGAAAGACATGCAGTACACCTCAGCAGAAAAACTCATTGCTATAAAGATGTAAATCACCCCTAAGTTGATTAATAAGCCTAATGCCATCTCAGTACAATGTCAGTAGTCTTTTATTTCTGGAGCTAGAGATGGCAACAGAGTTCATCTGGAAGAGCAAAGAAGCAATAACAATTACAAAAGCCCGGGGAAAGGAGCACTGTGGGTTGGTTGCGGGGGAACCTTTTCCTACTGTATACAAAATGACCTTACAAATTATTGTTACTTTAGAAATGATGAAATCTATATAATTAAAAATAGCATGATATTGGTTCACAAATAAACAGACTAACGTAATAAAACAGAAAATCCAGAAATAGGCATGGTCATATGTGGAAATTTAGTATATAAAAAGCAGAATTTCAAGTCAGTGGGGAAAGGATGGACTTCTTAACAAGTAATATTGGGATAACTCAATAGCAATATGTAAAGTGATAAAATGGGATGTTTTTCTTACAATAGACACCAGGAAAATTCAAAATAGTTTAGAGACTGAAATGTAAAAAATAAAACCACACAAGTATGAGAAGAAAACAGATGAATTTCTTCATTACCCGAAAATGCACAAGTATTCCTAATCATGTTTCGAAACACAGAGGCAACAAGGAGAAATAGTGATAAATTTAGCTCCATAAAATTAAAACACATTTACAGTAGCAAAGTACAAAACAAATGACCAACGAGAGAAATAAATTTGCCACACGTAACACACACAACGAGCTAATATCCTTAGCTTAAAAGACTTCTACAAGTGGAGAAGAAAAAGATCAACAATGAATAGAAAAAAAATGGGCAAGAGTTAACAATAAGAAATTATTTTAAAAAGAAACACAAATGATCCTTAAACATATAACAAGATGCTCGAACTTGCTCACAAAAAAATAAATGTAAAGTTAAACCTACTCTTCTAACAAATTGGCTAAAATCCAAATATTCTACTAGTAGTTACAACATGTACGAGGAGAAATAAACAGGTACAAAAATCCATAAAATTTATTTCCAGTTCTTTACATCTAGATGGAGTTGTCTGCTCCCACTTAACCAGAAGGATAAGAAGACTGAAAAACCCAAGGTAATCAAAAAGTTTGGCTTAGACATAATGTTGCATCATGTCCAAGACTAATTCTTTTTTTCAATGTTCAGTTTAAATAGTAATAAAGTCAATGGAGATGAAGTTTCCCTTTTATTTAGCCAACCAACATTGATCATCTACTACATGCCAGACCCCACGTCCTTTCCCTGTTCAAACCTATATCTTTGCAGAAGCATTAATATTATCAGCATGTCCTGGATACGCAAAGGGAGAGAGCTACTGGAGAAGGAGGAGAAAAGGTGCAGAAATGGACGGAAACTGGCCAATCATGAGACTGAATAGGTGGTCCTGAGTCCTACCCTGCTGAAATATTCCTGAAAATGGTTTGAAGGCTAGAAAAATCCCTTAGCAAAATTCTTCAGTGGTTGTTTCTTTCCCTCGTCCTCACAACTGAGATTATTAAAATACCTTTCTTGTTTATCCATTGGCTACACCTGGGATTTCCAGGCTCCTTACAGTGGTGTCCATCTCTGCTGATAACCACTGTGCTTGGAACTCTAGCAAGACTGTGGTAGCTGTGAGCAAAATAGTGGCCCTCTGGAGCAGAAGCCATTTCACATTAGATGCTGCCTGTGTTCAGTGGCACACAAAATCCCACATTAAACAAGACAGCATTTTGTTGTATGTCTTTCATCATTACAGTTGGGTAATGAGGTTGGGGAGATTTTGTCACTCATCACCTCTCAGGAGGTGGACCCAATATATGAACCCCTCCCCTCTGTTACCAAGAGTGAGAGACATTGTAAAGTAAGTACTCTGAAATGAGACAATTAAAAAAAAAAAAAAAAAAAAGGAAAGGAAAGAAAAGAAAATTTTTTTTTTTACCAAAAAACCCTACCTCAGTTGGACAGATTGGGAATGCAAGGGCAGTTTCCTGAAATACACACTTCTCTAATTCAATCTGGTACACTTGAATCAGAGATGTGCAAGATAATTGGCTTTTTGGACATTTGAAAGCAAAATAGCCAGGTTTGTTAATGGAAGATCAGGTGTTGGGTCTTTCAAAAAATTATTCACAGTCATTAAAACCGTTCCAGCAAAAGCACTCCAGGATGATGTCATGCCCATTACGCAGCGCCGTGAGATTAAACTGACAGGCATAGCATCCCAAGCATCCATCGGCTGCCAGCACAGGAGGGGAATCTCCCAAGGCCTTGATACGCTTTTCCAGAACTCCTGTCCAGGGCCCCATCCTTTGGCCAAGAAAAAGAAAAAAATAGGGCTTTTATGTGAACTGAAGGAGAACTTGAAAAGAAAAATGCCTAAAATATGGAATACCCTGATGTTTCCCAGTTCGATGTGTTTATAACTTTGGAATTTCTTCTTCTTTCAAGAATGGAGTCTTTCAACGGTGTGATCCCCTCGGGACGTTAGGTGTACTTGAACTCACCCTAACAATAAAATGAAAGAACAGCCTAGCTGGAAGTCACCACTCTCAGAAGCCAAGAATAAAGGCTTTATTTTCTTCCTTGATCATTACCCAAGTTCGCTTTTGATTAGCTCCCGCTCACCAGGGTTTGCCATATTGGCCTATTACAAGGGATGTTTATTTTCTTCCAAATGCCGTCATATACCTTAACTCCACAGTGGCAGCAAGAAAGAAATGTGTGATTGGAAACTGTAGGCACACTGCAGACTTGGATGGATGACTGCGACAGAACAAAAGGAGGCGGGAAGCCGGAGTGGCGTCGCTTTTCCACTGGGGGTAGAAACCCAGACAGTCCTGCGGCGAGATAAGCCTAAACAACCACTTCTTTCAAAACACATTTTATTTTTTTGAACATGCATTGTAAAAGCTATTCACATCATATTTTTAAAAATTTTCCTGATTTCCTCATGGGGCTTATTCTCAACCATCAAAAATTCATTTTCCAGGCTTTTGTGCTGCAAGAGGCAAGACACGGTTACATTAAAAATGCTGTCACGCACAAGGGAAGATGTAGCAACGTAGCTCACAAAGCCACACGGCACCATCCACCGTGTAATTTTTTCATTCTCTATTACTTCCACTGATGAAGTACACTTCCTTCCTCCTTAGCCACCCAGAAACAGGATTATGTGTGAGACACATTTCTTTTGTGACCCATAATCAGACTTCTGAAAATCTTTGCAATCACCTTGCCTGCAAGAAGCTAGATTAGTTTGCATAAAAGTCACATGATGCTTTTTTGAGTCGATTTAATATTTTTTTCAGAAATATCTATGATTTTTTTCTTTAAGAGACACAGTATCAATCTGTTGCTCAGGCTGGAATGTAGTGGCACAATTTTGGCTCACTGCAGCTTCAACCTCCTGGGTTCCAGCCATCCTGCTTCAGCCTCCTAAGTACCTGGGCCTACAGACATGTCACCATGCCTGGCAAATTTTAAAAAAAAAAGTATGGCAGTGGGGGTCTCACTATGTTACCTATGCTGGTCTTGAACCCCTGACTCAAGCAATCCTCCTGCCTTAGCCTCCCAAAGTGCTGGGATTACAGGTGTGAACCACTGCACCCGGCCATTTCTATGATTTTTATTCCCTGTTCTTATATACTTAACATTATAGGTTTAATTATTGAATACTTTAATGATGCTATGCAAGTGTTAAGATTGTACTATTTGGGTTTGCCAAGGAAGAGAGTGCAAATGCATACAATTTAACAATTCTGTAAAGATGTGCCTGCATGTGGGTTTTGTTGTTGAAACAGAGAAGAGAAAGGCATCAACTGGGTGGAAAATCCACCACAGCCAGAAATGCAACAAGCAGCTAAGATGAAAGAAAATTCCAAATGGCTTTGGACATTTTTCTAGCTTTATCTCCAGTTTGATTTTTAGTGATCTGCACATCTCTTAGTCATCAATATCACATCTATTCCTTTGTATACATGTTTTAGTAGATTTCCTTGTAGAGGTGTTTTGTGACTTAAAAAAAAAGTTGGTGCCTTACCTTTTAATTAAAAGATACACAGTACAAAGGAAAATTGGCACTGACTACAGACATGTTCATTGGAAACACGGTCAGGCTATTATTTCAAAGGCAAAGGTGTAATCTAAGTAGATGTTTTACAGACCATTGCTTGCCAGGACATGTTATAGCTCCTCAGAAAAAACACATGAAACTGAAATCACAATTCTTTGTTCAAAAAAGATAGAAAATATAGCAAAGTACATTTTTTTACTGTGTGATTTCCTAAACACAGAAAGTAGAATTATTCTGGTGGCACAGAAAATATACCCCTCAATATATTTATGTGCAGGTTATAATTCTTGCTAACTGCTTGTAACAGCACACATATCATTTATGTTCTTCAAAAAGTTCATGGACATGCATATTATAATAAAACTACGCATGGATTTCAAAACTTGTTTGAACTGAAATAAACTTGTGCTAACTTGTTATACATGTTATTCGCGTCAAATAGTACCGAATATCAAGTGCATTTAATTAAGAGATTTTTCAAACAAGCTTTATGTGGGCAACAAGGCCATTTTATTTCTCGCTTGGGTGCAAGCGGGCCGAATCCAAGAAAGGAAAGGCGAAGGAGGTGAGGTGGGAATTGCCCTTATAGGTTGGGGTAGTTTTTTTTTGGGGGGGGCGGGGGTGTTGCAGAGTAAGATCAGTTACAGTGGTGGGGGTTAGGGGCAAGGAGTATACAGGACCACAGGTTCAGTTAAAATGGCAGGGTTAGGTGAGAGGTATTTACATTATCATAAGAAGAGTTAAGATGTCAGGATTGGGTGAGGGGCTTGTTGGGGGAAGCTCTGCTGAGTGATTAGGGACAATGGCAATGGTGAACACAGGCAGGGGGTGGGAGACATCAGCCGGAGCAAGCAGGACTTCAGACTTTCGGGCTCCAGGTTTGCATATGGACACCTGACATTCAGGCTCCAGGCTTCCATATGGGGACCTGACAATACCTGTACGTCTGGGATCTAGTTTGTGGCACTAAGAAGAATTAGACCTCAGTTTGAAAAGCATTTCTATCAGAGCAACGTGAATTCTGATAAACTTGAAGGAAGAACAAACATCAAATTTATGGCAAAGCTTGGGTAGAAGAATGGTGAAATCATTGATACTTTACAAAAGTTTATGGGAACAATGCCACAAAGAAATCAGCAGTGTACAAATAGATAACTTGTTTTAAGAAGGGACAAGATGCTGTTGAAAATGAATCCCACAGCAGCAGACCATTCATGTCAATTTGCAAGAAAAAATTCATCTTGTTTATATCCAAAATGAAGAGGACAGATGATTAGCAACAGAAACAATTGCCAACACCATAGACATCTCAACTGATTCATCTTACACCATTCTGACTGGAAATTAAAGTTGAACAAACTTTCCACTCTATGGGCGCAAAAGCATTGCACGACAGATCAGCTGCAGACAAGAGCAGGGCTTCAGTGGAAACTAAACAAGTGGGACCAAGATCCCGAAGCATTTCTTTGAAGAATTATCACAGGAGAGGAAACATGGCTCTATTATGGTTGAAGTATGATATTGAAGACAAAGCACAATCCAGGCAATGGCTACCAAGTGGTCCAGTCAAAGCAAAAGTGGACTGATCAAGAGCGAAGGTCATGGCAACAGTTTCTTGCGGGGTGCTCAAGGCATTTTGCTTGTTAACTTTCCGGAAGGCCAAAGAATGACAACATCTACTGAGTATGGAAGTGTTTTGAGAAAGTTAACCAGTGCTTTCACAGACATATGCCCAGAAAAGCTTCAATAGAGAATCCTTCTCCACCTCAACGTGCTCCTGCCCATTCCTCTCATCAAACAAGGGCAATTTTATGAGGGTTTCAAAGGGAAATGATTAGGCATCTGCCTTACAGTCCTGATTTGCTCTTTCTGACTTATTTTTTTCCCTAATCTTAAAAGTATCTTTAAAGGGCACTTATTTTTCTTCAGTTAATAACGTAAAGAAGACTACATTGGCATGGTTAAATTCCCAGGCCCATCAGCTTTTTAGGAATGGACTAAATGGCTGGTAACATCACTTATATAAGTGTCTTAAACTAGATAGAGCTTATGTTGAGAAATCAAGCTTATATTTTTGACTTCTATCTTTTTTTTGTTTTGTTTTGAGATGGAGTTACACTCTTGTTGCCCAGGCTAGAGTGCAATGGTGCAGTCTCAGCTCACCACAACCTCTGCCTCCCAAGTTCAAGCAATTCTTCTGCTTCAGCCTCCTGAGTAGCTGGGATTACAGGCATGTGTCACCACGCCCAGCTAATTTTGTATTTTTTAGTAGAGACAGGGTTTCTCCATGTTGGTCAGGCTGGTCTTGAACTCCTGACCTCAGGTAATCCACCCACCTCAGCCTCCCAAAGTGCTGGGACTATAGGCGTGAGCCTATAATCCATGAGCTTTTTGAAGTCCCCTTGTATATTACAGATGAGTAGTCAATGCATATTTATTCAGTTACGTTAACCTGAATTAATTGTATCTCCAAGCAAAAGTGTTTGGTTAGAACCAGTAATGTTTTAGAAAATAACACATTGCATTCTAAAGCACAAAAGCAAAGAAGTGCATAGCCTGTCTTCTACAAAGGTTTTTAATAATATATATTTTTCAGTTAATGACAGAGAACCAATTACTAGAAATAAATAAACTGGGACTTTTGGAAATGCAAGAATATGAGGAATATGTACCACTCAATCTTCTGTGTGGTGACTTGCCAGATAATCACTGGAGACATCTGGAGGCAGAGAACAAACACTTCTGCCCACTTCTCTGCTCAAACTTGAGTCATCTACTGTTTGTACCTAGAGAAGTAAAGAGCAAAACTCTCTCAAGGCAGAAACTAGCTTCAGGCATTTACCTGTCCAAAGCTGAGCACCCACTATTTCTTTTCCACCAATGCCTCACCCCCGCTTTGGGAGGCTAAATATTTTATATGTTTTCCTTTCCATTCACCCTCTTCAGCTTGTTTCACCTGCTTGGCCTCAATCTTTCCTGTGGGAAGTGAAGGAATAAACGACTGAAAAATATACTCAAAGATCAGCATCTTATTTCTAGCCTCTCTCATCTCAACTTATAGAGCAGAGGGTAGGGATGGATGGCAGGGGATGGAGCGGATCTGCCTTACTTTTTTCTCTTGCCTTGCAGTTGAGAATTGAGTTGTCAAGTTGAAGAAAAAGAAACTGTGTCTCCTTTCTGATTAATGGTTCAGTGTTCTTCCATATGACATTCCCAAAAAGATGGGTAGAGAACAACCCTCCAAATAGGTCCTCTTCTTAACAGTGTTCTGAACCCAAACATAGACTACTAAGAAATAAATTTGTTTTATTGTAAATCTTAGTTAAGAGACTGAAATAGATTTACTTAATTTCTAATACAGAATATAGATGCCAATAGCTACAAAACAGTTTAGGCAAAAAAATTAAGGGAAAGATTCTGAGTGAGAAGTAGGAAGGTTCTTAGCTTTTAGGACAAAATACCATCCGTCCGTCCTCCTGGCAATGATGAGAGCCCAAAATGCTCCCTACTCTTTATTAATGACAATAGTACCGTTTTCAGTGTTCTGGTTACTTTTGACCTCATTGAAATCCAAATGACTTCAGAGAAACTGTACTGGAGACTTACCGTATGGGTTGGGATCTAACACAGCTGTTCCATGTGAGACCTTAGTTTTCTCAAACTCAATAGTTTTCCGAAATCAGCATAGTCGTTTTTCTTTTTTCCTTTCACACCCCCGACCCCTTGTTTATGGATGGCAAAGGCCCAGATGGCAGTACCCGAAAACTACCAACCCGTCTTCATGCTGAAGAATTATCCGGGGACAAACAGGGAGCAAAATGCCAAATAACTTAATTCCCATGTTAATGTCTCCATTCCTTATGGGTAGCAATAAAGAACAATCCACCAGACAAACCACCGGAATAGAATTAAAAGAGCAACAACAAAAAAGTGAAAGAACAAGATTGGGAAACCAAGTCCAAGATATGCTGATGGATGGTAGTCTCAGCTTAGAGGGAGGAGTTAGTCGGAGATCTCTTGTGCATAGAACTAAGTTGGCGCTGGCTAGTGAGATGGTGGTTATGAGGGGAGCAGTGGCAGAGGTGTGGTCTAGATGGGAGAATATGATAGGAGAGATGCTCACGGGAGGAAGGTGAGACAGGGAGCTGGTTAAGGGCTGGAGACTTGAATGAAAAAGTTAATGAAAGAGTAAGGTACTTGTGAGCAAGAAGGATACACTAAAAGAGAGATAGAAAACCTGGGCCTACCAGTGGAAATTTGTTTAAAACTGACCATCCTTTAGGCTTACCATACAATTGCTGTATGACTGCCATAGTTCCTCATATTTGAGACAAAGTTGACTTCAATTCTCATGCAAAAGTACATTCTATTGGCTAATTAGTTTCTACATGCAGACACACGCACACGCACACACACACACAGCAGCAACATCTCACTGAGTTTTCTTCAATCCAGCAGGTGGCTTCCTCTTGGATCTCCGAATGGTGGTGAGATCAGCCTCTGGGACAGCCAAGTGTGGAGCACAGTCCGAAACAACAGACTTCTTTCGCTTCATGTCGGTTCAACTTCCTACAAACAAAATTAAAGCAGCATTGGCTTAGCGACTGGAAATGCATATCAAAGAGAAGAAGCTTAACTCAAAACAGATTTTCCTAACCATCTTCAACGTACACGTGTAGGAGGAATGCATTCTTTATTTGTTAACAGTGCGAATGTCAGTGATTATAAACATGTGTGTGACTGTTTGCCAGCAATTTGTTCTTGCTCTTGGATGATGAGACCCTTACAGAATCCAGGCAGAATGTGGAACTCCCATCGGCTTCAGTGTGAAGTATAGAGATATGAATGGTGGTGACAAAAGGGGACATGGGAAAGGCACGTGGGAATAGCCCTTTGTGGGGAAGCATGCTGATCTCTTGTTCTGGGGTGCATGCTTGGAATGGTACACACACATCTTCTCTCACTAGGACTAGGACTGCTTAAAGAATGCAAATATAAGTAACTTTATTCGGGAGAAAAACACATTTTCAAGGATTAGTAAAATGACTTGGAGGAAGGGAGGAGCCAGGGAGCCTTCTGATGAGTATTGTCAGGATGTCTCTTCTCTTTCAGCCACTTGGGTATGTTTCACATTTTGTTTCCCAAACAAGGACTAGATTGGATCCCAGAAGAGAACAGTTTCCTTAGTATACATTCTGAATTCCTTTGTAAGGGAAAAATAATAATATGTAAGAACAAATGAAAATGTTGTGGCTAGAGATGTTCCTGGGTTAATATCAGGATGTTTGCCTGTTGGTTTCTGTTTCATCAAACGACATAGCTGCCAATTCATCCATCTGTAAAAGTGCTCCTTGTGGACCCCTCAGGAGAAACACTGGGCTGTTTTCTTTGCAGAAAAGGTTTTCTGGGGAGTTGTTTACTTTCTGTGGTTGAAGTGGGGAACATGCGGGTCCCTTTCCGAGCCCTCATATTCCATGTGTACTCTGTATTTTAATGAGGCTGTTTCCTGGTCAGAACAGCGTCTCCTTTTTTTTTGTCATTCTAAATCTTTCAGTGTTTTCAGGGCCTATCTGAGGGCCCTGGAGAGCGTCACCCAACCTCTCATCCTTCCCTGGCTGTCCCCACCTCTGTGTACTTATGAGGCAGTGTTGCAGCACTTCACTACATGTTCGCGTTACAGCATTGTAAGATTTTTTTCTTTTAAATGTCTATCCTTTTTAATCAGGTAGTAAGACCGTTGTGGGTAGAGGCATGTTTTATACTTCCCACATATCACTCCAGACTTAAAATGGAACCAGAAATACATGAGGAGCTCAAATAAGAATTCTTTTTCTGTGCTCTACAAATCTCCAAATGTATAATGAGCAAATATGCAGGTTATTCTGATATTTTACACTATTATTTGATGAAAAAGAAAATTTAAAAAATATGCAATAATAGGGAAAATCTTATGCTCATTTAACGATTCCGGTAAGTTAAGGAGAAAAAGGTATAATTAATGAGTAAAACCAAAGTGCACAAACTATGTAACCAGGAATAGAAATTGAAAACTGAATAACATAGACTTAGATAGTGGGAGATGCAATTGTCCAGAAGGGGAATTTTTAGAAGAATTTCTTTGGATTTTATAAAAGTTATAAGCTTCAAGAAGGAGGATCCATCTCCCACTATTTTGGAAAACAATTCAGCACTCAACTTAAAATATTTGAAGCAGGCTGAGCGCAGTGGCTCACGCCTGTAATCCTAGCACTTTGGGAGGCCAAGTTGGGTGATCACCTGAGGTCAGGAGTTCAAGACCAGACTGATCAACATGATGAAACCCCGTCTCTACTAAAATACAAAAATTAGCCAGGCATGAAGGTGGGTGCCTGAAATCCCAGCTACTCAGGAGGCTAAGACAGGAGAATCAGTTGAACCCAGAAGATGGTGGTTGCAGTGAGCCAAGATCGTGTCACTTCACTACAGCCCGGGTAGCTGAGTAAGAGTCTGTCTCAAACAAACGACAACAACAAAAAAACTCAGAGACTAAATTCTAAATCGTAAGGCCGGATTTAATCAGAAAACACAGTCTTCAAGAAGACAAAATTTCTGGCAATGTGGTAGATCACCTATTGTAAGACAGGCCTATACCTGCTATAAACATAAAATACCAGATGATGTAAGTATAAAAAGTATTTCCAAATAGATCATCAAGCTTAAAATACAGAGAAATGTCCATTCCATTGTCAGGTATTAAGAATGAAAGAAAAGTTTATACAATAAAGGGAAGCCAATCCTACCAGGGCAGTGGGGGTGGAGACTTTAGGGTCAGACATGAGGATTCTGGCACCCACGTAGAGAGAGGGAATGTAGCTACAAGCCTGCGCTAAGGAGAAGGAGCTCCATACCTTCACAGACACACACACACACACACACACACACACACACACACACACACACGCAGCCCACTACCAGCCTTGGGAAGCACCGAGAAATACTGTGACATTTCCAGGCCTTGATGTTGCAACAAAGGCATCTGTAGACCTGCACGGAGTGCAGTTTGAAATTACACTATCTTCCTGCCATGAAAACCTCAAGTCGATAAATGAATATAATCGTCGTTCCAGGAACACTGACACCTCCCCGCACCAGCCTGTTTAAACATCAGTTTGGGTTAAGCAAAGATGTCTTAGGTCTTAGGAAACAAAAAGCACAAAACATCAAAGAAAAAAATTGCTAACTTAGACTTCTTTAAAATAAAAAAGTATGCTCCTGAAAAATACTGTGAAGAAAATGAAAAAAGAAGTCACAGAGTGGGAGGAAACACTTGCAAAACAGATACCTAGCAAAGGACATGCATTTAAATTATGAAGAATTCAATTTAATAATAAAAAGTCACAGAACTCAATTTTTAAATTGACAAAGGATTTGAACAGACACTTCACCAAAGAACTTTTTTTAAATTTAAAACTCACAGTATGAAGTGCTAGCAAGAATGTACAGCAGCAGGCCGGGCGCAGTGGCTCAAGCCTGTAATCCCAGCACTTTGGGAGGCCGATGCGGGTGGATCACGAGGTCACGAGATCGAGACCATCCTGGTCAACATGGTGAAACCCCCGTCTCTACTAATACAAAAAATTAGCTGGGCATGGTGGCTCGTGCCTGTAATCCCAGCTACTCAGGAGGCTGAGGCAGGAGAATTGCCTGAACCCAGGAGGCGGAGGTTGCGGTGAGCCGAGATCGCGCCATTGCACTCCAGCCTGGGTAACAAAAGCGAAACTCTGTCTCAAAAAAAAAAAAAAAAAAAAAAAAAAAAAAAAGAATGTACAGCAGCTAGAACTCTCATTCATTGCTGATAAGAACAGGATGGCACAATTACTGGAAAGCTGTTTGTTTCTTCTAACACCCACAATAATTCCCACATCTAAGATGTTACCATAACAGCCCAGCAGCTCTACTCCCAGGTGTTTACCCAAGAGATATAAACACACAAAGGTAAATGTCTGTAGCAGCTTTATTCAGAATTGTCAAAAACAGAAACAACTCAAGGGTCCACCACTAGTATGGATCAACAAACTGTGATACACCCATGCTATGGAACGCCACTCAGCAATACAAGAAGGAACTACAGACACATGCCGCAGTCTGGGTGAATCTCCAAAGCATTATACTGAGTGAAAGAAGCCAAATATAAATAGCTATATCCTCTGTGATTTCATTTATATGACCTTCTGGAAAAGATAAAACTATAGGAACAGAAATCAGATCCGTGATTTCCAGGGACTGAAGCGGGGTAAGGGGATTAAATTCAAAGGTGCACTAGGGAACGTATTCAAGTGATAAGAATATTCTACATCTTTATAGCACTCACGTGAGTGCATACATTTGTCAAAACTCATCGAGCAGAGCACCTGAAGAGGACACTTTACTGTGTAGAAATTATTCCTCAATGAACTTGAAATCATGTTAAATGAGTATAGGTTATATTTCTGACTTTGCAAATACTGTGGAATCAACAGTTCAACATATATAAATTGAAGTCCCAGAAGTAAAGAACAAGGTGAGTGGGAAGAGGCAGTATTCAAAAGTATAATAACTGAAATGTTTACAAAATTAAAGAAATATATTTCTTCAGATTAAAGAAGCACCTTAAGTCCTGAGCAGACAAAACAAACTGCAGAATATCAAGATACAGAAAAGTCCAACAGCCATTAGAGAAAAAAGAATCACAGTAATGACAATTTTCTCAATGGATACAGGCTATCTGAGCTCCTGTTTCATTGTCTTCTTCCTATATACCCGTTAAATACTGTGCTAACATAAGTCAGGCTCCTTTTCTCTCTCTTCCTAATAAAAGAAAATCTCTGCTGCAATCTAAGAGTTGTTGACACTCTAAGCTTTTCTCTTTCTCTTTTGACTGATGTTCAACTCTGATAAAAATCCTAATATAATATTTAGAGATGAGTCAGAGCTTGAGAATAAGGTATTCTTTGTACTTATAATTTATAAGCACTTTCATGTAAAATATTGTGCTCTAATTCTACTCAGATAACTCAGATATGGGCATAGCACCTCCCCGATATTTAAGAGTAAATATACCGCTAATATATTTTGCTTTCGGAGTTATCCATGATTTCAGCAAGGGAGTTTTGCTGAAACAAGGGAGTTTTCTAACTTAGTCATGCACCTCTCCACTGAAAATTCTAAAATAAATTAAGAGCTACCTATTAGAGAAATATAACATCCAAAAAAAATCAAACTTAGTTATTTAGATTAAAGCCTTTTTTTTTTGAAACAGTGTCTCCCTCTGTCACCCAGGCTGGTGTGCAGTGGCGCAATCTCTGCTGACTGCAACCTTTGCCTCCCAGGTTCAAGTGAGCCTCCTGCCTCAGCCTTCCAAGAAGCTGGGACTACAGGCGTGCACCACCATGCTCAACTAATTTTTGTATGTTTTGTAGAGATGGAGTTTCACCATATTTCACAATATGGTGAAACTGGTCTCAAACTCCTGAGCTCAAGCAATCCACCCTCCTCAGCTTCCCAAACTGCTGGATTACAGATGTGAGCTACCGCATCCAGCCTTAATGCCTACTTTAAAGATATATTTTTTAATTAATTAATTATTTTTATTTTCAGACAATTATAGATGCACATGTATGTCTAAGAAATAAAAAGAAAGTGTCTATGTACCCTTTATCCAGCTTCTCCCAGTGGTAACATTTTGCAAATCTATAGTACAATATCACAATCAGGATATTAGCATGCAATCAAGATACAAAATATTTCCGTAACCATAGGGGTTTCTTTGCATATTCTTTGGAATTTTCCATGTAGATAAGCATGTCATCTGCAAGTAGGGATCATTTTCTTTCTTTCTAACCTGGGTGCAAGTTTGCCCGGATTGCCTTGTTGCATTTGCTTGAACTTGCAACATGTTGAATAAGAGTCATAATCTTCAGGTGGACTATCAGTGACCTGTACTTTAAAAAACGCTGCATTTCAGAGCCTAAAAATCCTCTAAAAGAATGTATTTTAAACATACATTGGCCTATTTGCTGGGGCATCTTGTCATAGATGCTTACCATTTCATAAAAACCTACTTTCAAAAAAAGCATAGACATCTATGCCTGTGCCCAATCTTAAGGGGAAAGTATTATGTTAGGTGTAGGTTTTCTGTAGATGCTCTCCATGACATTGAGGAAGTCCTTCTCTATTTCTAGTTTTCAGAAAATTTTTATCATTAATGGGTGTTGAATATTGTCGGATACTTTTCTGGGTCAATTGATACGATGATGTGATTTTTCATCTTTAGTCTGTCAATATGGCAAATTACATTGACTGACATTTTAAAATTTATTTTTAGAGACAGGATCTCACTATGTTGCCAAGGCTGGCCTCAAACTCCAAGGCTCAACTGACCCTCTTGCCTCAGCCTCCCAAGTAGCTGGAAATACAGACATGTGCCACCATGCCCAGTGATATTAGCTGATTTTTGAATAATGAACCAGCTTTGCATCTCTGGAGTAAGCATCACTTGGTAATGGTGTCCGTTTTGCATTGCTATAAAGTGATACCTGAGGCCAGGAGCAATGGTGCATGACTTTAGTCTCAGCACTTTGGAAGGCTGAGATGGGCAGATCACTTGGGAGTTCGAGACCAGCCTGGGCAACATAAGGAGACCCCCATCTCTACAAAATATTAAAAAATAGGCAGATATGGTGGCCCAGACCCTGTGGTCCCAGCTACTCAAGTGGCTGAGGTGAGAGGATTACTTGAGACCAGGAGTTCAAGGCTGCAGTGAGCCATGATCATGCCACCATACTCCAGCCTGAGTGACAGAATGAGACCTTGTTTCAAAAACAACAGCATCAACATAAATAAATAAATAAATAACCTGAGACTGAGTAACTTACTTAAAAAGGAGATTTATTTGGCTCACAGTTCTGCAGGCTCTACAAGCCTAGTGCCAGCATCTGCTTGATTTCTAGTAAGGCCCCAGGAAGCATTTACTCATGGCAGAAGGTGGAGGGGGAGGTGTCACATGGCAAGA
Organism: Aotus nancymaae; assembly: GCF_030222135.1. NCBI lineage: Eukaryota > Metazoa > Chordata > Mammalia > Primates > Aotidae > Aotus > Aotus nancymaae. The sequence goes on along the minus strand of NW_026988450.1, from coordinate 8,271,022 downwards.
AGAGGAGTAAGAGAGAGAGAGAGAGGAGTTGCTAGGCTTTTTTAAACAACCAGCTCTTGTGTGAACTAATAGAGGACTCATCACCAAGGGCATGGCACCAAACCATTATGAGAAATCCCCCACTATGACCCAAACACTTTCCACTAGGACCTATCTCCAACATTAGAAATCACATTTCAACATGAGGTTTGGAGGGAACAAATATCTAAACCATATCAGTGTACATTCGTTTTTTTTTATATTTGTTGACTTATATTTGTCAATGTTAGTTTAAGATTTTTGACTTTTTATTTGTGAATCTGCATGTCTGTGTGTGTGCATGTGTGTGTGTATGTGTATGTGTGTTTGTGTACTATTTCTGGTTTTTGTCAAAGTAGCACTAACTTTATAAAAAGCGGTATTCTCTCTTTTATTTTCTGGGAGAGATTGTATAAATCTGGTGTTAATTCTTCGTTAAATATTCCAACAAACTTATCTAGGTCTGGAGATTTCTTTTTGGGAAAGTTTTTCAATTGTAGATGTAGTTTGCTTAAGAGTTATAGGGCTATTCAAATTATGTTTTACATTGGATGAGTTATAGTAATTTGTGTTTTTCAAAGGTCCATTTCATCTAAGTTGTTACATATGTGTAGAGTCTTTAGTAGTATCTCCTTATTATTTTTTGGATATTTTAATGTCTGTAGTAGTATTTCCAACTGTAACAATAGTCTCCAACTATATTTGTGGATTTGTCTAATTCTCCTTTTAGATCCTTCAGTTTTTGCTTTACACATTTTGCAACTCTGTGGTTTGGTGTATATACATTTACTATTGCTATCCTGCTTGGTAAGTTGATTCTTTTTCATTATATAACATCTCTCTATATCTTTGATAATATTCTTTGCCCTGAAGTCTACTTCATCTGCTATCAATAGAGCTAGTCTTAATTTCCTTTAAAAATTTTGCATGATATAACTATTTCCCTCCTTTTATTTTCAACTGGATTATATCATTGAATCTTAAATTGAGTTTCTTGCAGATAGCACATAGAAGGATTGTGATTTTAATTCATTTTATCCATGTCTATTCTTTAGTTGGTATGTTTAGATCATTTACATTTAATATAGTTAAGAGATTGTACAGAGCTGGTGTTAATTCTTCTTTAAACATCTTAGAAAATTTCCCAGTAAACCCTTCTGGGTCTGGAGCTTTTTGTTGCAAGGGAGTTTTAAAAATTATGAGTGTAATTTCCCTTAACAGTTATTGGCTATTCAAATATTTTGGGGCTTATGTGTGCTGTTTTACTTTTCTTCTTTATTTTCTTATTTTTTAATGCCTTTCTGTGGGCTACTTGGACATATTTTAGAATTCCGTATTGATTTATCTACACTGTTTTGGAGTCTATCTCTGTATAATTTTTTTTCAGTAGTTGTTTTAGGTATTTAGATATATATATTTGGATAATATATGTGTGTATGTATATGCATACATATGTGTGTGTACACAAATGTGATATAATGTGGTTTGATCAAATGACGTATTGAAATCTTATCTCCTTTTGTGTTCCTTTATCAGCCCCCATTTAAAATATATTTCTTAAATATTTTCTGTATATGTATTTAGAACCATATCAGGCAATGTTATAACTTTTGCTTCAACTGTCAAACACAGTTTAGAAGTCTCATAGAGAAGGAAAGCCTATTATTGTATTTATTTATATTTTTGGCTATATTATTCTTTCTTCCTTTCTGACATTCTGAAGTTCCTTCTTTTATCATTTCCTTTTTATTTAAAGAAATTCCTTCAGCATTCTATTACACTTATCAACTATAGGACTCTAGGCTGACAGGTATCTTTTTTAACCTTTGAAAAATATTGTGACATTTCCTTCTGGCCTTCATGGTTTCTGATGAGAAATCCTCTGTAATTGTATTGTTGTTTTCTCACATGATTAGGTATCATTTCTCTGTTTCTACTTTTAAGACTTTTGTCTTCAGTTTTTATAAGTTTAATTATGATGTGTCTTGGTGCTGATTTATTTAGATTTATCTGGTTTGGATTCACTCAGCTTCTTGAATCTAGCATTACATCTGATGCCAAATGTAGAAAATGTTCAGCCCCTACCTTCTTTTACTTCTCCTTCTGGGATTCCAATTATATGACAGTTAGGTATTTTGTTATATTCCCAAAACAGAGCTTGCTGAGGCTCTGTTCATTTCTTTTTAGTCTATTTTTCTGTGTTAAACTGAGTGATTTATATTATTTTATCTTGCAGTTCACTGATTCTTTTCGCTGTTCCTTCATCCTGTTGTTGAGCCTATCCATTTAGCTTTTATTTTGATTATTATATTTTTCAGTTCTAACATTTGTATTTTGTTATTCTTTATTTATTCTATTTCTTTGATGAAGCTTTCTGTTTTCTTGCTGTTGTGGGTTAAAATTGTGTCTGCCAAAAATTCATAGGTTAAAGTCCTAACCACTAGTATCTCAGAAAATGCCTTAGTTAGAAATGGGGTTGTTGCAAATATAATTAATTAAGATAAGGTCATACAAGAGTAGGTTGGGTACCTAATCCAAAACAGCCAGTGTTCCTATAAAAAGATAAAATTTGGACGCAGACATGCACATTGGGAGAAAGCCATGTGAACATGAAAGCAGATATCACAGTGATTTGCCTACAAATCAAGGAACACCAAAGACTGCCAGCAAACCACCCCAAGCTAGGAGAGAGAGAGGCCTGAAACAGACCCTCCCTCAAAGCCCTTAGAAGAAATCAACCATGATGATGCCTTGATCTTGGATCTCTAGTTTCTAGAACTCTAAAATCTGTTGCCACTTGATTTGTGGCACTTTGCTTTGGTAGCCCTAGCAAACTAGCATACATGCTAAGGCTTTCTATGTTGTAATTTGTTTCCATTGTTTCTTATATAAATATAATATATAATATACTCCATGGAACACTACTCAGCCGTAAACAGAAACTTCATTGAAGCCCTGGGAAAACAAACCAATGATACTTTAAAGTAAAAATATTAAGGTCCTAAAGTTTCACCTCCTGCACTAATGATAACAACCACAGTATGCATCTCATGAAAGATGTACATCTGGAAGATTGAGTACGTTAAAAGAGCATGGAAAGTGAGCCTTGAAGCCCCATTAGAAAGAACTACTTCAGGTTCTCCTAATTACAAATGTCCTTAAGCTTCAGAACCCACATCTATAGATACATGCATCCTAATGCAAATATTGTTTGAATTCCATAGCCTGGACATCAAGTACAAATGAAGATCTGACCTTGAGGCTCATGAAAAGATCCCTGGAAGCAGAACATATGTTAAAGTAGACAGATTCCTTTCAAGATTCTATGGATTAAGAAGGCGTCTTCAGGACTAGAGAGATTCCTCCCAAAACCTTTAGACTGAAATCCTTGATGGACCATCAGATTTACCTTTGCATTTTTGTCACGTTATGCATCTCCTCATTCTCTTCTTTTCTTTCATAATAGTCCTCTTTAAATCTTTTCTCCACAACCACACCTGTCAACTGTTAAATTTGATAACTGGCCTGAAAATACCCTATAAAGTATTAACCCTCATATATGTATGAGAAGGGGTCTGGCTCTGTCACCCAGGCTGGAAGTGCAGTGACACTGTCACAGGTCACTGCAGCCTTGACCTCCTGGGTTCAAACGACCCACCCACCTCCAACTCCCAAATAGTTGGAGCTATAGGCACATGGCACCACATCCAGCAATTTCTTACTACCACTAATACTTTTAAAGCTTTACAGGAACCCAAGGAATACCACAAAGAAAGGGACGTAAGCCTACTGATGCAAACTTCAGTTTAATTATTTTCTTCTAAAGCAATACAATAATTGCTATATAATATTTAATTCTAACTCTGATTGTCTACCTCCAAAATCAGACAAACTAAATTTAGATATGTATTTTGGATACATTTACTTGATCTTTCCAAATATTCTAAAGAAGCTCCTTAATTATATCCTATGAGAAATCAGACATGATAATTTTGGGGAGGGTTCTAAGACATTGGATTTTACTGGTTTGTAAAAGGATTTCTACTCTAGTTAAACCAGCTACTAAAGTAGAGTGTGTAATTTCTAATTTGCTTATGGCTTAAATAACAAAATTTAATTATTTAAATAACCAAAAAATTTAAAGATTATCATGAAATTGTTAACTAAAATAGCCTTAGGTAATAAAATTATCCTTGATTATTAAGCAGCCACTATGCAATCTGCATAATAATTTTTTAATAGATGGTTAAATAAAAACAATCAATCAATTAGAGGTGAAAAGGCCACTTTGTTAACTGAAGTTGGTCGGACTAATTCTTAAGACTTACTCTCCTTATTAGGCAAAAAATAGATTTTAAAATTAATATAGGCCAGGTGCAGTGGCTCATGCCTGTAATACCAGTACTTTGGGTGGTCAACATGGGAGGGTTGCTTGAGCCCATGATTTTGAGAGCAGCCTGGGTAACATAGCAAGACTACATCTCTACAACCAATTTAAAAATTAGCTGGACATGATGCCATGTTCCTGTAGTCCCAACTACTTGGGAGGTGGAGGTAGGAGGATCGTTTGAACCCAGGAGGTCAAGGCTGCAGTAGCACCACTGCACCTCCAGCCTGGGTGACAGAGCAGACCCTGTCTCAAAAAAGAAAAACAATGAATACAAAATACCTTCAAAATATCAAAACTTTTACGATTTTTCTTCTATGTGTTTTCCTTCCTCTTATGTCTAATGTCCAGTAAACTTCTAACTGAAGAGTCTGCATCACAGAGACTAAACATTCTTAAAGTCAAATTTGCTCCTTTGGAGATTCTTTGACTGACAAAGGAGAAACTGAGAAAATTTTGTTGAGTAACACAGTGCAGATCTTGCCTAACTAAAGTGAAGGCGCCAACAGAAGGACATTACGCAGACTTTATTCAGAGACAGCCTGTCAAGTATATTCGACAACGAAACTCCTAAAGTTTTGGCCTTGTTTTCTGGTGTTAGCTACAAGTTATTCAGTGTGTTTACCCCAAAAATAAAAAACAAGACTTACTGTTCCCGAACTGCCTAGATTTTCCTCTTTTTTCTTCCTCTTGTTTTCTTTCTCTCCTTTCCTTTCTTTTCCATTTTTTCTTTCTCTTATACATCCTGGTTTTTTTTCTTTGTCACTGATAAAAGGCTAAAGCTCTTCCCTTTGCAAACAAAAGTAAATTGCTATCTCTGTGTTACTCTCTAAATTACTAAAAAATTAATCAGTAGCCAAAAGTAGCCCCCAAAATTCCAAGCCCAGTAGGTTCTACACGAGAATTTTACCAAATGTGCAAATAATCACTACCTTGTAAAATTTGTTTCAAAGAAAGGTACTAATTTCTTTATTAAAAATACAAATGGAAAATGGACTAATATTACTTATAAACATAGATATGAAAAATATAAAAAAATTAATAAACTGAACCTAGCACTGTATGTGATACATATGTGTGTATGCATGTGTATATGTGTGTGAAATTGAAAGGTCTTTATATTAAAAAGACCTAGTAATAAAATTCCACTCATTAATAGACTAAAAAATAAAAACAATACAATCAAACTTGGAATTCAGAAAAAGCATATGAGTATATTAAGCCCCCACCATAACTAGAAAAATACTATTAACCCATTTATGCTGGAGGTTGCTATAAGGTTAGTGCAAAGCAAAATAACAATGAGGTGTCATTTCATACCCATCATATGGGTGCCAATTTTAACATCTGGCAAGTTTTGGAGAAGATGTGAAAAATGGAACTTTCAATACTGCCGCTGAGAGTATAAGTTGGTACAACTGCTTCACAGAGCAATTTGTCAATAAATACAATTAAAAAGTGGTTGGGCGTGTTGTCTCATACCTGTAGTCCCAACTACTCTGGAGGCTGGGGCAGGAGGATCACTTGAGGTCAGGCATTGGAGGCTGCAGTAAGCCATGATCACACCACTGCACTTCAGCCTGGGTGACAGAAAGTGCCCATACATCAACACCCTGGTCACCCAAGATAGATGTATTTCCTGTGCAACTCTGGAGCATGTGAACAATGAGATACATTTAGGAATATTTACTACAGCATTGTTTATAACAGAAATCACCTAAATGCTCATAATAAGGCAATAAATCACAAATTGTGGCTTAATCATTCCAGAAAGCAATTTAAATGATTAAAATAGAAATAATCGTATTAACATGGATAAATCTCAAAAACATAATAATGTCCTAGAACACATAAAATCTGATATCATTAAATGTGATTTTAAAAACACATAACACAATCCCGTGTATTTTATGGACCCAAAAGGACAGAGCAAAATATAAAAATATGAATAAGAAGCCCTACATGTTCTAAAAGCTGGCTTACTCTGAAGGCAGAGATAGGGAAGCAACACGGAGAAGGAGAGCAAAATACTCTAGAATCTGAACAATTTGTTCCCTTAAGCATGAAAAATATCTCAGTATTTATTATGGACATTGCATCTAGGCAGGGCGTATGTGTTTGTGTTATTCTGTTTTCTACAAGTATTATTTCTATGATACAATGAATATGACTCAACAAAAGACGCATTTAAATTTGTCACTATTCCACTGGCTGCTGTTTAAGGGTCAGGTCTGTATCTCATTTCCATGCACTTAGAATCCATCATTTATTTCACAGGGAAACAAGCTTTAATAATTAAAAATTCACATGACTTTCTACCACAGCTGTCTTTATAATATTTAAAAATTCAAGTCACTCTCCCACCACAGCTGTCTTTCCACAGCAGCTTCTCCTATCCTTGATGGCTCCATTGCTTCTTATATATACAAAATTTTTCATGTGTACCAAATACAAAGTACCAAAATTATAGTTTAACTTTTAGAGAGATCAGAGGTATTTTTTTCAAAGAACTGCAACTAATATATATTAAATATATTAAATATATTTTAACTACATTTTCTCACTCGTTTGACAGTTCAGCCTCCTGGGAAACAGTCTCATCTGTGCTTGTTCATTATACTTTGTCAAGTATCTGCTATCCAATAATTGTGGATTTTTTTTTTTTTTTTTAGTGTGTGGAAGAAAATCTAACCTTGAGAACCCCTCACTTCCCAATTTGCCCCAGCAAGTAGGAAAGTCAACCTAGCTACCAATTCATTTCCCAACTCAACAAATATTTACTGAGAGTCCACTCTTTCCGAGGCACAAAAATTAAGTTTGGTACCAAATACGACAACCAAAATACTATGAAGTGAGAATAAAGTGGAGACTACCATTGGAGTTCAACAGTGGCTTCTCCTATCCTTGCTGGCTCTGAACCTCTCAGGGTTATGGTCCATGGAGATGAAGGAAGGGAAGCGGAGGGGAAATGAGGGTTAACAGTGAAGCTTGACAGTTACATGTCAGCCCCATGCTAAATGCGGTGTTCATAGCTAAACGCAGATCTTTAGAACTGCAAGGGTCCTAGTTCATTTTAGCTCATTTTATAAATGAGTAAACTGAGAGCAAAGAGATTAAGTCCTTTCTCTAGATTTTCTGGTCCCTCTAGATCAGGCACTGCATAAAGCTTTTAGAGCCAGCAATAGAATGCAAGACTCCAAGTAGATTATTAGCATGTGTCAAGCAAGCCAGGTGGGCCTGGGCAGGAACTGCGGGAGCCATGGCCCTCCCAGGGCCCCTGCAATCCCGCCTTCACCTGTGCATCCAAACCCCCGGGGCAGGAGCCAGCTCTAATTCCCCAAGTAAGCTGGAAATCTCAATTTTTATGTAAGATCTTTTATTCTTAAATGCTGGAAGCCAATTCAAAACTTTAAAACATGCCATATGAGCCAAACAAAACACATCTGCAAGCCGAGTTCCAAGCGCCGGTCACTATTTCACAACATCTGCTATAAAGAATTGAGTCTGAGGCCTTCTCCTGGCTAGTTTTTATGGCTCCTGAATGGAGGAAAAGAAAACAAGTTATGTTCAAAGCTGCTCAATGTTTGAGACATCTGAAATTTATCTTGATGCAAAGCAGAAGCCATAAAACTGATTCGTTTGTACCTTTGAAGATTACAAAGAATAAAATTGGCCACCTGGCCCATCCAGAAAGACCATCATTGCCAGGGATCTATTATCAGGTGCTGCGGTGGGAAGGAGAGAGGACCAAGCCACACTCAGTGATCCCAATGCACTCACACCGTGATACTTCATACTCCCATATCCCCTCTGCCTCATCCTCCCCACAGCCTTCTTCTCCCAGCTCTCTCCTCCCTTCTCTTGGTCACTGAGAAGTAGTCAGAAGACAGACTGATAACTGAGGCCAGTGTAGAGAAAGTCTGGGAGCTTAAGCAGGTCCAGGCATAATTCTGCTTATTAACAGAAACAAACATTTATGGAGTCTTTACTATGTTTCTCACCCAATTGTAAGCACTTTCCATTTCAATTCTTAGAATATCATGAGTGAGGTACTGCAATGATGCTCTCTTTGTAGAGGAGGCTTGGAGAGGTTACTACCTTAGCCAAGAGCTAGGATCAGGGACCATATGGTTCCAACCCAAAGCCTCAGAGCCCCAAAGTGGAGGGCTCCATCACCAACCCTCATTGTCCCGTTCACATGATTTCATCCTCTTTGCTTCAGTTCTCCCGACGCATCACGTCATTCAGCTTCCTCAACCCAAAATAGAGTAAACATGAAACAAGTAAAAGATTGTGCACATGTGGGAATTTGCTTTAAAAACAAACATTTTAAACTGAGATTTGGAGTCCGCCTCATCTTTTCCTTCTAATAACAGTAGAGTCTGTCCTGCAGCAATGAGTGAGTGGCATCTGGGAAGGACACAGAGGTGAGCTCATTCCTGAGACCTGCACTTTCTTTTTAAGAAGTTCAAGAGCAGACTTGGAGGAAAAGACCTCTGCTTTCTAAAATACCACTGCTTGATAGACAGCAGTGCTTTCTCTGTATTTTAAATGAAAAAGAATGCTCACATACATGTGTATATGTGTAGTATGGTGTGTGTGTAGAGTGGTATATGTGTGGTGTAGTGGGGGGAGGATGTATGAATGTGGTGTGTGTGCATGTGTTGTGTGTGCATGTGTGGTGTGTGCATGTGTAGGGTATGTGTATGTGTGATGTGTATATAGAATGGGATATGTGTGGTGCAGTGGGATATGTAAAGGATGTATATGTGTGTATGAGTGTGGTGTGTGTACATGTGTGGTGTGTGCATGTGTATGGTACGTGTATGTGTGATGTGTATGTAGAATGGGATATGTGTGGTGCAGTGGGATATGTAAAGGATGTATATGTGTGTATGAGTGTGGTGTGTGTACATGTGTGGTGTGTGCATGTATAGGGTACGTGTATGTGTGATGTGTATGTAGAATGGGATATGTGTGGTGTAGTGGGATATGTAAAGGATGTATATGTGTGTATGAGTGTGGTGTGTGTACATGTGTGGTGTGTGCATGTGTAGGGTATGTGTATGTGTGATATGTATGTAGTTTGTGTGGCATGTGTGTATGGTGTGTGTCCCTTTGTGTGTAGTGTGATATGTGTGTGGTTTAGTGTGTGTACTTGTGTGGTGTGTGTGCATATGTACACTCTGTGTGTGTGGTGTGTATTTGGGGTGTGCTCTGTGAGGTGTAGAGGGTATGGTATGGGATGTGTGAGTGGTATTTGTGTATTTAGGGGAGTGTACACGCATGGTGTATATCTATCTGTATGTGTGACTTTTAAGGTGACACTCAGGGCAATCAATTCAGCCACATGATCTAAGGTCCTGAGGTTGTCATCATTTGAGGCCACATCCATTTGTGTGTTTTCTTCCTGCAGACAATCCTTTTCTAAGCACGAACTGATGGTTCAACTACATGAGACACTCATATGGGGAAACTGTCACAGTGCATAACCCTGGACCCCCTCCGGGTCTCCAGCATCAGAGCCCCTGGGCATGGGCTGAAGAATATGCACATTTATGTCACAGGTGTCCCAGTCAATGTCCATGTACTCCTGTGGGAAAGCCACTGCTAGAGCCGTGGTTATCTACATGCATGTCCCATTCAAGTATTTCAATTGCATATACTCCAGATAAAAGGTGAAAAGAATTTGGGCATAGTCAATTCTTCTCTTACTTTTCTTGCATTAACTAACTAAAAGGGGGGAAAGAATCTTATCCTGCATTCCCATCACACACACACACACACACACACACGCACACACACACACACACACGCACACAAACATTTGCACATATGCCCAGAGAGGCAACCCCATTTATGTTCTCAGCTTCTGAATGTATTTATTTTTTCTGAGACAAAGTCTCGCTCTCTTGACTAACCTGGAGCACAGTGCTGCAAACACAGCTCACTACAGCCCAAACTCCTGGACTCAAGCAGTCCTCCTGCCTCAGCCTCCCACAATGTTGGGACTACAGGCATGAACCACCACACCCGGCATGAATTCATTTTTATTTGACAGGCACATGAAGCCTTATCAGACAGAGGCCTTAATTCTTTGGCTGGGGTTTATAAGCAGGTAGTGCTAGACCTTCCCATTCTACATAAGCTGATGGGCGCGGCTAATAGCTGGGGGTTTTCTTCTCACAAGTCAAAGACAAATTGTCTGTTTCCAAGCATGTAAAACAGTTAATACCTTTGAGGTCTCTTTCTTGCTTTGTAGGCCATCTTGGCTCAGACGTTCTACAGACAATTGTCATTGATGTCAATTGGGAGGCTGAGGTAGGAGAATTGCTTGAACCCAGGAGGTGGAGGTTGTGGTGAGCCAAGATTGCGCAACCGCACTCCAGCCTGGGCAACAGAGTGAGGCTTCATGTTAAAAAAACAAAACAAAAAATGAAGAGTTTCCAAGTACAGACACTTTCAACCAGGCAGCACCTCCAGCAGGCAGTCATTAGAGGTCTTGGGCTAACAGGTCTGACCCCTATTTTTCACACACATTCATTTAAAGGATTTAAAAGGTTTTACTACCTAAATTATAAACTTTCCTGTGACAAACAGCATGATAAGAATAAACAGGTAAAATAGAATCAATGCTGAAATCCAGAAAGAGGATAAAAATAAAGTGCAAGCCTCACTTAGAAACTTCCTTTGATTTGCCATCCAGTAATGGCCCACTTCATTCTCCAAGTCTAGGTCCCAGTGCAGGAATGAAAGGATGGTTCTAAGTGAAATGCGCTCCTGCCCCGTGTTACTCCAGAAATATTGCCATTGCCTTTTGGACAGAAAAACTTCGTCCTTCCCATGTCTCTGTCCTTCCTTGCTTCTCTCTTCTCATAAACATTACCGCACCATGAAACATAGTGAGCCCGTTGTAGTAATTCATCCGAGAAGCAGTGACAGCCTGCACCAAGGCAGTCAGGATGACAATTGAGATGTGACAGGTTCAAGAGACATTGAAGTGGGAGAATCACTGTGGTGATGGGAAGGACGGATGGAAGGCAGAAAGTCAAGAATAGGGGAGGGGGCTGTGGATAACAGGCAAGTCTTGGTTTGAATCCCCTAACATCAGAGCTGGCAAAGTCATACGCCTCCAGGAGCCAAGCGGGTAAAATACATTCATAAAGAGAGCCTGTGTATGGACAGTGGAGACTAAGAGAAACTAGGGAAGGCAGGTAAAAAGAGAAGCCACTCCTTGGTCCCACCCAGTTGCTGCCATCGCAGAATCAAGGCCAAGGGCTTACATAACTTCTTGTTTCTAAGATGACCCAGAAATTGTGGTTTTCTTACAAAGAGTCTGTTTGTTTTTTTGTTTTGTTTTTTTAACACGAAGTCTCACTCTGTTGCCCAGGCTGGAGTGCAGTGGTGCAATCTTGGCTCACCACAACCTCCACCTCCTGGGTTCAAACAATTCTCTTGCCTCAGCCTCCCAAGTAGCTGGGACTACAGGTGCACACCACCATGCCCAGCTAATTTTTGTACTATTAGTGGAGATGGGGTTTCACTATGTTGGTCAGGCTGGTCTCGAACTCCTGACCTCGTGATCTACCCACCTCAGCCTCCCAAAAAGTGTGGTTTTAAAATCAGTATAATTAATGTTTAATCTTTATTTAAATATAGATTTTTTAACTTTTTATTTTAAATTTGGGGGCACTTGTGAAGGTTTGTTACATAAACGTGTCACTAGGGTCTGCTGCACATGTGATAATATATTATATTATCCATAATATACCCATGTATTAAGCTCAGTACCCAATAGTTATCTGTTCTTTTCCTTTCCTCCTCCCACCTTCTGCCCTCAAGTCGACCCCAGTATCTGTTGTTTTCTTCTTTGTGTTCATAAGTTCTTGTCATAAAATATAGATTTTTTAAAAAAATTAAAAACACTATATAGACCAAATAGAACACATTGTGGGGGAAGGTAGGGGCTGGATGTAGCCTGAGGCTTCCGGTTTCAAGCCTCAAAACTAGATGATGAGACTCGCCGAGTGGTATGTTTGTGCCCTCTCCAAAATTCATGCTTAAACGTGATCTCTAATGCAATAATATTAAGAGATGGAGCCTTTAAAAGGTGATCAGGTCATGGAGGTTCCTCTCTCATGAATGGGATTAAGGCCCTTACAAAAGAAGCTTCACACAGAATTTTGCCCTTTCCAGTCCTTCTGCCACGTGAGGACACAGGATTTACATCTTCCAGAGAAAGCTGCACCTTGGAATCAGGAGTCCAGTTCCTCACCAGACACCAAACCTGTCAGTGTCTTGATCTTGAACTTTCCAGCCTCCAGAAATGCAAGAAGTAAATTTCTGTTCTGTTTTTTTTTTTTTTTGAGACAGAGTCTTGCCCTGTCGCCCAGGCTGAAGTGTAATGGCATGATTTCAGCTCACTGCAACCTCCACCTCTCTGGTTCAAGCAATTCTCCTGTCTCAGCCTCCTGAGTAGCTGGGATTACAGGCATGCACCACCACTCCCGGCTAATTTTTTTTTATTTTGATAAGGCTAGTCACTAACTCCTGACCTCATGTTCTGCCCACCTCGGCCTCCCAAAGTGCTGGGATTACAGGTGTGAACCACTGCGCCCGGCCTCTGTTCTTTATAAATTATCAGTTTCAGGCATTTTGTTATAACAGCACCAAGATAATAAATTCCTGGACACCAAGGTAATAAATTCCTTCTCTCTCTAGATAATGTAGTTTTAAAAAAATAAGATAAGATAAATCTATAATCTGTTCCAACTACCATAGAAACTCAAGATCAGAGAGGAATCTGCTTTCATCTGATTCAACTCTCCCTCTGCTTCTTGGATTCTCTCTTTTTCTGTTTGCCTGTGACCCTGAGATTCCACTACTCTGTGAATACTGTAATGGCCCTGAGCTGCATCAGCTGCCTGAACTGTAATTCTGAGTGCAATACTGTTGCTTTGAAATTAGTAGTTACCTATATTTTTTCTCTGTTCTTAGGCTTATCTGCTGAGATAACATAAATGAGGATGTGATTTGACACTTACTTTGTTAAGATGAACAATGGATAATTTGAATGTCAATCAAGTGTAGAAAAATGTCCACATTTTAAAAATCTGTTCAATAAGTGTCACATCACTTCACTCTGCTTCACAGATGTAGCTCAAGCTATGAGCATCCTCAGAGTTTTATATTCTGAGTGCTTTTTAATGGTCTTTAGAAACCTAAAACAAAATCAGCTTGATTTTGAAAGTGATAACTTCATTCAGAAAGATTTATTGAGTGCCTATTATGTATCAGTACCTGTTCCTACAGATAGAGAATAAAAGAAAAAAAAAGAGTATGGGAAATCACACATAGGGTAGGATAGAAGAAATTCACTATTAATTTTAATCCAATGTGGAACAACATTAATAATTATAAGAGTTTGTACCTTCTTAGTAATAACAAGACAGAACTAGCAACAAACTATTGAAAAACAAACTCTTAAAATAGTACTATTTGAAAAAGAACAAAATGTATAAAATGCTTAGGGTTGTACTTTACAAACTTTGCACAATGCCTACATACTTAAAACTACAAAACATTGCTGAAAGAATTTTTAAAAGATCTTAACAAATGAAGACATGTACCATGCTCATGGATTGGAACATACAGGTATGAAGATGTCAATTATCCTGAAATTGATATACAGATTTAAATAAAATCAAAATTTAATTTAATTTAGATTATTAGGTCCAATTAAAATCCCAGCAGGCTTTTTTTTGTAGAAATTAACAAACCAATTCTAGTATTTAAAAGAAATGTAAAGAATCTATAATAGACAAAGAAATTACAAAAAAAAACAAAGTTAGAGGATTTACACTGTTTAATTTCAAGATTTAATACAATGTTACAGTAATGAAAACGGAATGGATTGTTGGCAAAAAGACACATTGATCTGTTGAATAAAGAATCACAAAGTACTTAGACATAGATCCACGTGTATATGGTCAATTGATTTTTTACCAAGTTGCAGAAACAAATGGAAAAACAATGTTATTTTCAATAAGTGGTGCTAGAACACTGGGTATTCATTTTGGGGGAAAAATGAACTTTAATCTTTATCTCACAGCAGACACAAATATTAACTAGACATGTATCGAAGACCTAAACATGACAACTAAAGCTATAAAACTTATAGACTAACACAAGGAAAGGACATTGTTTTTGCAACATTGAGGCAGGCAAAGATTTCTTAGATAGGACACAAAAGGCACGAGCTATAAAAGAAAAAATGATAAATTGTGGACTTCATCAAAATAAAATATTCTGCTTTTCAAAAGACATAGCTAAGAAAATAGAAAGACAAGCCTGACAGTGGAAGAAAATATTCACAATATGTATTTATAACAAAGAACTTGCAGCCAGAATATATAAAGAGCACTTACAACTCTGTCATAGACAAATAACCCAATAAAATAGGTAAAATATGTTTTTGATTTTGTTTTTTGAAACAGAGTCTAGCTCTGTTGACCAGGCTGGAGTACAGTGGCATGATCTCAGCTCACTGCAACCTCTCTTCCTAAGTTCAAGCAATTCTCCTGCCACAGCCTCCCAAGTAGCTGGGACTACAGGTGTGTGCCACCAGTGCCAGCTAATTTTTGTATTTTTAGTAGAGACGAAGTATTACCATGTTGGTCAGGCTGGTCTTGAACTCCTGACCTCAGGTGATCTGCTCACCTCAGCCTCCCAAAGTGCTGGGAATACAGGCAGGAGCCACTGCACCCAGCCCGAAATAGGTAAAATATGTTAATAGAAGCATCACAAACACATGAATAACCAAAAAGCACATGAAAATAAAAGCTCAACATGATTAGCCATCAAGAAAATGCAACATAAAATCATTTGATGTCAATACACACCTATTGGACTGGCAAAAATTAGACATTAAAATTTTTTTTAATCCAGATGTCTCCCATTCACTGAGAGGGAATAGATTTGAAGAACAGATTAAAGTAGTTTAACACATGATAACCTTGGATTGCCTGGAGCACATATACAATAAGATATGTCCATGTAGATGGAGAAGCCTGAGCTAGAGTTAGAGATTTATCAACAAGCACGATATAGATGAGCGGTTGTATTTGTCTGTTTTGCACTGCTATAAAGGAATACCCCTGACTGGGTAATTTAAAGAAAAAAGGTTTCTTTGGCTCAGGGTTCTGCAAGCTGTACAAGAGCATGACGCCAGCATCACCTTGCCTTCTGCTGAGGCCTCAGGCAGCTTTTATTCATGAGGGAAGGCAAAGGGAGCCAGTGTATCATATGGAGAGAGAGGGAAAGGCAGAGAGGAGGGGATGCCAGGCTCTTTTTAACAATCAATTCTCACACGAACTAACAGAGTGAGAACTCATTCATTACCATAAAGAAGGCATCAAGCCATTTATGAAGAATCTTTCCCCCATGACCCAAACACCTCCCACTAGGCCCCACCTCAAATATCGGGGGACAACATTTCAACATGAGATTTGGAAGGAAGGAAGTAACCAAACTATATCCTTCTGTCCCTGGCTCCCCTAATCTCATGTCCTTCTCACATTGCAAAATGCAATCATCCCTTGCCAAGACTACCCCCAAATTTTAATTCATTCCAGCAGCAACTCAAAAGTCCAAAGTCTCATCTGAAACTCAAGGCAAGTTCCTTCCACCTATGAGCCTCTGAGATCAAAAACTGAGATGGAGCAGGGACCACCACCACCCCACCTCTTAGGGACCCGTCAGCCTCCCAAGCATGGAAGTAAAGGAAAATCTTTAATTACTACAAGGAAAATTCCAGACACCTGCATAGCCTTGAGAAGTAAATAAGCATCTCGATAAGCAAGAAGGTAATAGTAGCTTAAAACAATAGCCAAGGAATCTAGAATCACAGGATTCTAGATTTGGTTCCCCTATAGAAACTAAAGATAACACCTAAAGATATGGCTCTGAGTTGTTTTACAAAAACCCAGATCCATGCCAAACATGTACTAGCATATAATCTCAGATAAGAGGGAACCAAAGACTGAACTCTGATCACATTCTTTGTTCTAAATTTGTTCCTGAGGAGCCTGGAGGGAGTCACATTCAGGGGCTAGTGCTAACATTTCTTTCTGATGACCCCACATTTTTAAACAAAGCTTCTCTTCCCTTAAGCAAATGCAAATCAGAAACTCCAGGGATGCCAATCTTGCATTCTGTATGCCTGCAGACTTAGCACCACACAGAAGCTGCCAAGGCTTACAGCTTGCACTATTTTGAGTGGCATCCCAAGCAGCATCCGGGGCCCTTTGAACTGTGGCCATAGCTGGAGCAGCATCACAAGTCATCATAGGGCAGCAGTACCCAGGGCTTTGCCCCTTAAACCATTCTGTCCTCCTAGACCTCTAGCTTTTTTTCCCATCGTCTTGAACATCAGCACCTAGCTCCCTTTTAGTCATGTTACTTTCTCTAGCGAGTGGTTGCTCCATAGCCTTCTTGGATTTCTCTTTTTTGGATTCCTTTCCTTCGGATTCCTACAGTGAAAACATTCTTTCCTTCTCTACCAGATGACCAGGCTGTGAATTTTCCAAATTTTTTTGCTCTGCTTCCCTTTTAATTATAATTTCCAACCACGGGTCCTTCCTTTCCTCCCGTATCTGATCATAGGCTGTTGGAAGCAGCCATGAAATTTGTTGGGTGCTTTGCTTCCACCAGAGACCTTGGATCATCATTCTTTTTTTCTTTTTTTGAGACAGAGTCTTGCTCTGTCACCAGGCGCCAGGCTGGAGTGCAGTGGTGCAATCTTGGCTCACTGCAATCTCCGCCTCCTGGGTTCAAGCAATTCTCCTGCCTCAGCCTCCCGAGTAGCTGGGACTACAGGCGTACGCCACCACGCCCAGTTAATTTTTGTATTTTTTAGTAGAGATGGGGTTTCACCATGTTGGCCAGGATGGTCTGGATCTCTTGACCTCGTGATCTGCCCACCTTGGCCTCCCAAAATGCTGGGATTACAGGCGTGAGCCACTGCACCCAGCCGGATCATCATTCTTCAGTTTAGCTTTAGAATGATGAACTTCCACAAAGCCTTCCACAAAGCCCTGCAACCTAGACACAATGCAGCCAAGTTCTTTTCTAGGTCACCTCTGCTCTGGTTTCCTAAGTTCTTCACCTCCATCTGAGATTCAGTCAGCCTGGACATCACTGTCCACATTTCTATCAGCATTTTGCTCACAGCCACTTAAGCAGTCTCTAATAAGTTCCAAACTTTCCCCATCATCCTGTCTTCCAGGTCCTCAAAACTCTACCAACCTCTGCCCATTATCCAGTTCCAAAGCTGCTTTCACATTTTTAGGTATCTTTACCTCAATGTTCCCCTCCCCAGTACAAATTTTCTGTATTAATCTGTTTTGTGCTTTTATAAAGAAGCACATTTGATTGGTTCTTTTTTTTTGAAAGAGAAAAAAGAATGAAAGAAAGAAATAAAAAGAAAAAAAAGAAGACATGCCTAAACCAGGAAGAAGTCGAAACCCTGAATAGACCAATAACAAGGTCTGAAGTCGAGGCAGCAATTAAGAGCCTACCACCCAAAAAAAGCCCAGGCCCAGATGGTTTCACAGCCGAATTCTACCAGACATACAAAGAGGAACTGGTACCATTCCTACTGAAACTATTCCAAATAATTCAAAAAGAGGGAATCCTTCCCAAATCATTTTATGAGACCAACATCATCCTAATACCAAAACCCGGCAGAGACTCAACAAGAAAAGAAAACTACAGGCCAATATCCATGATGAACATAGATGCAAAAATCTTCAATAAAATACTGGCAAGCTGATTACAACAACACATCAAAAAGCTTATCCACCATGATCAAGTAGGATTCATCCCGGGGATGCAAGGCTGGTTCAATATACACAAGTCTATAAATGTAATTCACCACATAAACAGAACCAAAAACAAAAACCACATGATTATCTCAATTGATGCAGAGAAGGCCTTCGACAAAATTCAACAGCCCTTTATGCTAAAAACTCTCAATAAACTAGGTATCGACGGAACGTATCTCAAAATAATAAAAGCTATTTATGACAAACCCACAGCCAATATCGTACTGAATGGGCAAAAACTGGAAGCATTCCCTTTGAAATCTGGCACTAGACAAGGATGCCCTCTCTCACCACTCCTATTCAATATAGTACTGGAAGGTCTAGCCAGAGCAATCAGGCAAGAAAAAGAAATAAAGGGTATTCGATTAGGAAAGGAGGAAGTCAAATTGTCTCTATTTGCAGACAACATGATTGTATATCTAGAAGACCCTATCACCTCAGCCCAAAATCTCCTGAAACTGATAAGCAACTTCAGCAAAGTCTCAGGATACAAAATCAATGTGCAAAAATCACAAGCATTCCTATACACCAATAACAGACTTAAAGAGAGCCAAATCAAGAACGAACTGCCATTCACAATTGCTACAAAGAGAATAAAATACCTAGGAATACAACTAACAAGGAACGTAAAGGACCTCTTCAAGGAGAACTACAAATCACTGCTCAACGAAATAAGAGAGGATACAAACAGATGGAGAAACATTCCATGTTCATGGTTAGGAAGAATTAATATCGTGAAAATGGCCATACTGTCCAAAGTAATTTACAGATTCAACGCTATCCCCATCAAGCTACCAATGACCTTCCTCACAGAACTGGAAAAAACCACCTTAAACTTCATATGGAACCAAAAGAGAGCCCGCATAGCCAAGTCAATTCTAAGCAAAAAGAACAAAGCAGGAGGCATCACACTACCGGACATCAAACTCTACTACAAGGCTACAGTAATCAAAACTGCATGGTACTGGTACCAAAACAGAGATATAGACCAATGGAACAGAACAGAGGCATCGGAGGCAACACAACATATCTACAACCACCTGATCTTTGACAAACCTGAAAAAAACAAGCAATGGGGAAAGGATTCCCTGTTCAATAAGTGGTGTTGGGAAAACTGACTAGCCATATACAGAAAGCAGAAACTGGACCCCTTCCTGACACCTTACACTAAAATTGACTCCAGATGGATTAAAGACTTAAACATAAGACGTTACACCATAAAAACACTAGAAGGAAACCTAGGCAAAACCATTCAGGACATAGGCGTAGGCAAGGACTTTATGACCAAAACACCAAAAGCATTGGCAACAAAAGCCAAAATAGACAAATGGGACCTAATCAAACTCCACAGCTTTTGCATGGCAAAAGAAACAGTCAATAGAGTGAATCGGCAACCAACAGAATGGGAAAAAATTTTTGCAGCCTACCCGTCTGACAAAGGGCTGATATCCAGAATTTACAATGAACTAAAAAAGATTTACAAGAAAAAAACAAACAAGCCCATTCAAAAATGGGCGAAGGATATGAACAGATACTTTACAAAAGAAGACATACATGAGGCCAACAAACATATGAAAAAATGCTCATCATCACTGGTCATTAGAGAAATGCAAATCAAAACTATATTGAGATACCATCTCACGCCAGTTAGAATGGCGATCATTAAAAAATCTGGAGAAAACAGATGCTGGAGAGGATGTGGAGAAATAGGAACACTTTACACTGTTGGTGGGAGTGTAAAGTAGTTCAGCCACTGTGGAAAACAGTGTGGCGATTCCTCAAGGACCTAGAAATAGAAATTCCATTTGACCCAGCAATCCCATTACTGGGCATATATCCAAAGGATTATAAATCGTTCTACTATAAGGACACATGCACACGAATGTTCATTGCAGCACAGTTTACAATAGCAAAGACCTGGAACCAGCCCAAATGCCCATCGATGATAGACTGGACAGGAAAAATGTGGCACATATACACCATGGAATATTATGCAGCCATTAAAAACGAGGAGTTCACATCCTTCGTAGGGACATGGATGAACCTGGAAAACATCATTCTCAGCAAACTGACACACAAGAACACAAAATCAAACACCACATGTTCTCACTCATAGGCGGGTGTTGAACAAGGAGAACACATGGACACAGGGAGGGGAGCACTATACACGGGGGTCTGTTGGGGGGGAGGGGGGATAGTGGGGGGGGGAGTTGGGGAGGGATAGCATGGGGAGAAATGCCAGATATAGGTGAAGGGGAGGTAGGTAGCAAATCATACTGCCACGTATGCACCTATGCAACAACCTTGCATGTTTTTCACATGTACCCCAAAACCTAAAATGCAATAAAAAAATAAAATAAAATAAAATAAAATAAAAAAATAAAAAAAAAAGAAAGAAAAGAAGAAAGAAAGAAAGAATGAATGAAAGAGAGAAAGAAAGAGGAAGAGAAAGAGGGAGAGAGAACGGGAAACTTGCTCTATTGCCCAGGCCAGAATGCAGTCTAAAAATGGGAATTGAAAACCTCTTTTATGCCAATGATTGTGCTTAACAATGGAGACAGGAAGGAATAAGGGATGAAAATAACAAACAAGCAGCCAACCAATATTTCATTTAAACCTGTGAAATGCTATGCAATTGCTGAGGAGTGATTTACTTCCAATTATGTGGTCACTTTTAGAATAGGTGTGATGTGATACTGAAAAGAATGTATGTTTTGTGGATTTGGGGTGGAGAGTTCTGTAAATGTTTATTAAGTTTACTTGTTCCAGGTCTGAGTTCAAGTCCTGGATATCCTTATTAATTTTCTATCTCGTTGATCTGCCTAATATTGACAATGTGATGTTACAGTCTCCCACTATTATTGTGTGGGAGGCTAAGTCTCTTTGTAAGTCATTAAGAACTTGCCTTAAGTATCTGGGTGCTCCTGTATTGGGTGCATATATATTTAGGATCGTTAGCTCTTCTTGTTGCATTGATCCTTTTACCATTATGTAATGTTCTTCTTTGTCTCTTTTGGTCTTTGTTGCTTTAAAGTCTATTTTATCAGAGACGAGAATGGCAACTCCTGCTTTTTTTTCCCCCCTCCCCTCTCCATTTGGTTGGTAAATCTTCCTCCATCCCTTTGTTTTGAGTCTTTGTGTATCCTTGCATGTGAGATAGGTCTGGATGCAGCATACCGATGGGTTTTGGCTTTTTATCCAATTTGCCTGTCTGTGTCTTTTGATTGGGGCATTTAGTCTATTTAAATTTAGGATTAATATTAATATATGTGAGTTTAATACTGCCATTTAATGATAGCTGGCTGTTTTGCCCATTAATTGATGTAGATTCTTCATCATGGTGATGCTCTTTACCTTTTGGTATGTTTTTGGAATGACTGATACTGGTTGTTCCTTTCTATGTGTAGTGCTTCTTTCAGAAGCTCTTATAAAGCAGGCCTGGTGGTGATGAAATCTCTGAGTACTTGCTTGTTCACAAAAAAATTTATTTTTCCTTCACTTATGAAGCTTAGTTTGGCAGGATATGAAATTCTGGGTTGAAAATTCTTTTCTTTGAGGATGTTGAATATGGGCCCCCACTCTCTTCTGGCCTGTAGGGTTTCTGCTGAGAGATCTGCTGTGAGTCTGATAGGCTTCCCTTTGTGAGTAACCTGACCTTTCTCTCTGGCTGCCCTTAGTATTTTCTCCTTCATTTCAACCCTGGTGAATCTAACAATTATGTGCCTTGGGGTTGCTCTTCTTGAGGAATATCTTTGTGGTGTTCTCTGTATTACCTGGAGTTGAGTATTGTCCTGTCTTGCTAGGTTGAGAAAATATTCCTGTATAATATCCTGAAGAATATTTTCCAGCTTGGATTCATTCTCCTTGTCACATTCAGGTACATCTATCGATCATAAATTAGGTCTTTTCACATAGTCCCATATTTCTTGGAGACTTTGCTCATTCCTTTTTACCCTTTTTTCTCTGATCTTGTCTTCTCATTTTATTTCATTGAGTTGGTCTTCGACCTCTGATATACTTTCTTCTGCTTGATCAATTCGGCTGTTAAGAATTATGCATACTTCGTGAAGTTCTCGTATTGTGTTTGTCAGCTCCATTAATTCACTTATATTCCTCTCTAAATTGTCTATTCTCATTAGCATTTCATCTAACCTTTTTTCAAGGTTCTTAGTTTCTTTGCATTGGGTTAGAACATGTTCTTTTAGCTCACAGAAGTTTCTTATTACCCTCCTTCTGAAGCCTGATTCTGTCAATTCATCACACTCATTCTCCATCAGGGCTTGTTCCCTTGCTGATGAGGAGCTGTGATCCCCTAAAGGAGGAGAGGCATTCTGATTTCGGATGTTTTCAGCCTTTTTGCACTGATTTCTTCCTATCTTTGTGGATTTATCCACCTGTCATCTTTGTAATTGCTGACTTTCAGATTGGGTCTCTGAGTGGATGTCCAGCTTGTTGGTGATTAAGTTTTTTCTGTCTCTTAGGTTTCCTTTGGTGAACGCCCCTCCCCCACAGAGCTGGACCTTCCCGGGTTCAGCTGCGCTTGCTGTGAAACTCTCAATCCTTAGCGTTTCCAATTGCTGTTTTTTTGTGGGGATGGAACCAGCTGAGCCTGATCACCTGGCTCCCTGTCTCAGAGCCTTTTTTTTTTTTTTTTAGTTGAACGGTTGATTCTTTCCCAGGTGTTCCAGTCGCCTGTTGAAAGGGTGCCAGAATCTGTGTAATCCCTTGCGGCGACCCACTGCGCTGACTGAAACAGCGGCGTTGAGATTCGTGGCGCTTTTTTGCCTGGGAATCTCCTGGTCTGGCTCCCTGTTTCAGTCCCCTTTTCAATCAGCTGAATGAGCGACTCTGCCTTCCCGGAGCTCCAAATGCCAACTAAAAGGGCACCCAGTCCAGTATACTCTGCACTGAGAACCGGCACACTGGAGTGCCGGCAAAACAGCCATGCCGGCCAAAAGAGTCATGCTGGCGACCTGTGGGGCTCCTCCGCTGGGAATCTCCTGGTCCGTGGGCAACAAAAATTCGTCTGGGAGTGTGGTGTCTACTCACTCTCTGCACTTGCACTGGGAACTGCAATCCTGAGCTGCTGCTAATTGGCCATCTTGGATCTCTCTCTCCGATTGGGTTATTAATAAAGAAAAGGTTTATTTGGCACATGGTTCTGCAACTGTAGAAGAAGCATGTTGTCAGCATCTTCTTGGCTTCTGGTGAGGCCTCAGAAAGATTTTATTTATGGTGAAAGGAAATGGGAATCGTGGTGTCACATGGTGAGAGAGGAATAGGCAGAGAGGAAGTAAGCCAGGCTCTTTTTAACAATTAGTTCTCATATAAACTCATAGAAGAACTCACTCATTGCAAGAAAGGCACCAGGTCATTCACTGACGGATCGATTCTCATGACTGAAACATCTCCCACTAAGTTCCACCTCCAACATCAGTGATCACATTTCAACATGAGATTTGAGGAGACAAATATCCAAACTATATCAAAGTAAAGTCCTGGAGAGGATAGGTTTTCCCAAGAAGAATCTGTAATTTGAGATGAGATCAACCACAGAACAAAACCAGATGGAACATTACCATTTAAGGGACAGACATAGGAAGAAAAATCCGGGAAAGAGTAAAAGGAAAAACCAAAAATGTAATAGAGAACAGTGTCAGGGAAAATACCTGGAAGTGGGCGGGGACAGTGATGTCCAGTGCTGAAGATAAGACAAGTGGTGTAACAACGGAAATGGGTTTGTTGGGCTTGCACCTAAAACGTTCTTGCTCACTGTAACAAGTACAATTTCACAGGAGTGATAATAAAATCACATTCACAGGAGTGATAATAAAATCACATTTTTGGTGAAATAAAGAAATCATAGAAGATAAAGGAGAGCTACCAAAAAGATTAGACCATTCTTCAACAATCTTAACTGTGATCATAGAGATAGGATAGAAGTTGAGATAGAAGTCCTTAGGAAAATCATTACCAGTTTTGGAAAGTTCTTTTGTAAAAAATACAAACAAACAACAACAAAAAGGAGAAAAATCAGCAAGTTTATATGTTTATAAGGACATATAAGGAATAAGAAGCAACGGAGAGACAAGAACTGGCAAGTCAAGAGAGAAAAGAGTAAGTAATTAGCTACTCTCTCTCAGCAAAGACCAAAGATCCCAGGGAGGCTTCATTTTCAGAACACTCTGGCACATTTTCAGACATCTGAGTACTGTCAGGCCTAAGAGAACATCCTTCCTGCCCACTGCAGCTTCTCACTAAGAGTGGCTGAGTAATCTCCTTTCTTCCTATTTCACTCACATTGCCTCTTACCCTATCCCACCAAAGGGTTCCTATATCAAGCCAAAGCCCATTCACACTCCCTTGCATCTAGACAACTCTCATCACTGACAGGCTCCTTCCTGTCACTCTGCCTTGTCCTAGGATCCTCTTTTGTGCCTTTCTCACTTATTCAAATCCTCTGCTTCTGTGGCGCCTCTCAGTCCTGGTCCAAACACACTTTACTTCTCCTAATTTGCTCTATATCTACAGATACACTGGAGATTAATACTATATAATATATTCCAAATAAAATAACTATTCATAAGACTTAAGAAGTCATTTTTCTAGGAATATCTTGTTACAGTTTTATGAAGCAGCTTTCTACTAATAGTTATAAATAATTCTATTATTGTAATTTTTTATATGGAGCACTAGATCCATGTAGATAAATAGCCTGTTTGCTTCAATCATTGCCAGAATATTCCCTTTCTTTCATGATTTGAGCACTCTACTGAGGCAACCAAATCATAGCTCAAAAAAAGAGGTCAAGAATATGATAATCCAGGAACTTTAAAAAAGGCCATTTTGCCTCAGAAATTTAAGCTTAACACAACACAGTAAAAAGGGTTAGTGATAAAGAAGTCCACACCAAAACGTATTATAAGCAAATTGTAAAAAAAAAAAAAAGAGAAAGAGAGAGAATTTTGAAAATACCAAGAAGAAAGCAACTCAGAAAGGAAACCCCTATAGACTATCAGTGGATTTCTCAGCAGAAACTCTGAAAGTAAAAGAAGGTGGGATGATATAGTCAAAGTGCTAAAATATTTTTAAACTGTCAGTCAAGAATACTATATCTGGTAAACTGTCCCTCAAAAATGAAGAAGAGGGGCCAGGCTTGTTGGCTCACACCTGTAATCCTAGCACTTCAGGAGGCTGAGACGGGAGGACTGCTTGAAATCAGGAGTTCAAGACCAGCTGGGGCAACATAGTGAGGACCAGTCTCTATTAAAATAAAGAAAAAAAAATGAAGGAGAGATAAAGGTTTTCCCAGATAAACAATCACTGAGAGAGTTCAACACTAGTCATGCCTTACAAGACATGCTAAAGTGAGTACTTTAAGTTGAAAAAAAAACATAAACAAATACAGAATACTGCAATACTATAACAGTGGAATATAAATGACTTTTTAATTTTAGTATCAATATAAAAATATATAATTTGTGACACCAATAACAAAGATGGAGAGAATAAAAGGGTAGAGTTTTGTATGTGATTGAACTTATTGTCAGCTTAAAATAGATAAAATAATTACAAGATGTTTTATGTGGGAACTATTAGTAAACACAAAGAAAATGCCTATGAAGATCCACAAAAGAAAATGAGAAAAAATAAAAACATGTCACTACAAAATGTCAACCAGAAAAATAAATAAATAAAGACCACGAGAGAGGAAAAGTGAGACAAAAGCACTAAAGACAGACAGGATACTATTAACAAAATGGCGATAGTAACTCTATCCTTACTAACAATTTATTTAAATACAGATGGACCAAACTCCCCAGTCAAAAGGCAGAGAATTACTGAGACAATCCAACTCTATGCTTTCCACAAAAGACTTACTTTAGATTTAAGGACACACACAGATTGAAGGTGAAAGAATGAAAAAAGATATGCAAATGGTAACTTCCAAAAGGGACCAAGAATGGCCATACTTACATTAGACAAAGTGACTTCAAGTCAAAAATTGTCACAAGCAAAAAGGAAGGACATTATACAATGATAAAAGGATCAATTTACCAGGAAGATATAACAATTATATATATACACACACACATATACACACACACACCCATATATATATGCACACATACATATACGCAAACAAAAACAGTAACAGAGCATCTAAAGATACAAAAGAAACATTTACCAAACTCAAGAAAGACATAGATAGAAGAAATAGATAGCAACACAATAATAGTAGAAAATTTCAATAGCTCACTTTTAATAATGGATAGAACACCTAGAAAGAAAATTGATAAGAAAACAGAGAATGTGAACAACACTATAGACCAAATGGATCTAACAGGCATATACAGAACATTCCACCCAACAGCAGCAGAATACACATTCTTCTCAAGAATGCACAGAATCTTATCCATGACAGATCACATTTTAGATCACAAAACAGGCCTTAATGAATTTAAGAAAGTTGGAATTATACCAAATATCTTTACTGATCACAATAGAATGAAAATGGAAATCAACAGCAGAAAGAAAACTGGAAAATTCAAAAACGTAGAAATGAAACAACATACTTTGGAATAACCAGTAGGACAAAAAAATAAATAAAAAGGAAAATTTAAAAATATCTTGAGACAAACAAAAACAAAACATGGCATAACATACCAAAACTTATGGGATGTAGCAAAGGCAGTACTTAGAGGAAAGTTTATAGTGTTAAACTCCTACACTTAAAAAGAAGAAATATCTTAAACAAAAAACCTAACTCTACACCTAAAGAAATTAGAAAAAAGGCAACCATGTGCAAATTTAGCAGAAGGAAGGAAATAATGTAAAATGTGGCCTATCTTGGTGAATGTTTTGTGTTAGCTTGAGGATGGATATTCTGCTGTTGCTGAATGAAACAGTCTGTAGATATCTACTATAATTGCCTGATGGTATTGTTGAGTTCAACTTTGTCCTTACTAATTTTGCCCCTGCTAGATCTGTCCATTGCTGACAGAGGGATGTTAAAGCCTCCTGATGGTATTGTTGAGTTCAACTTTGTCCTTACTAATTTTGCCCCTGCTAGATCTGTCCATTGCTGACAGAGGGATGTTAAAGCCTCCAAATATAATAGTGAATTCATCTATTTCTCCCTGAAGTCCTACTCATTTCTGCCTGTGTATTTTGATGTTCTGTTATTAGGTGCATACACTTTAAGACTTTTTATGTCTTCTTGAAGCAGTAATACCTTTATCATTATATAACAGTCCTCTTCACCCCTGATAACGTTTTCTGGTCTGAAGTCTTCTCTGGTTGCAATTAATATAGCTTCCTTTTACTAGTTTTAACATAGCTCTCACCAATCGTTTATTTTTAACCTATATATGCCTTTACATTTACATGGACTTTTTGTGGACAACACATAGTTGAAACTTATTTCTTGTTCCACTTTGACAATATCTTTCAGTTAGTGTATTTAGATCACTGAAATCCAAATTAGTTATGGATACAGTTGGATTTCTATCTACCATATGCTTTCTTGTTTTCTATTTGTTGCCTTTGTTCTTCTTGTCTTCTACTCTTTTTCTGCCTTTTGTGGTTTTAACTGAGTATTTTATATGATTCTATTTTCTCTCCTGTAGTAGCATATCAGTTATCATTTCTTTTAAACTTTTTAAAGTGCTTACCCTAGATTTTGCAATATACATTTACGAGGAATCCAAGTCCACTTTCAAATAACATGGTACCACTTCACAGGTAGTATGAGTACCTTACAATAACAAAATAATTATAATTCCTTCCTCTTGTTTCTTGTATCATTGCTCCCATTCATTTCACTTACATATACACATACCTAAACATATATCTGCCCATAAGCATACATAATCAAATATGTTGTTACTTTTATGATTTTAAACAAAGTATTGTCTATTAGACCAATCAAGAATAACAAAATAGAAGATTTTATTTTACTTTCACTTATTCTTTCTCTGGTATCCTTCCATTTTTTTATGTAGATTCAGGTTTTTGACCTTTATTGTTTTCCTTCTCTCTAAACAAGGCAACATTTCTTACAAGGCAAGTTTACTACTAACAAACTCTCTCAATTTTTGTTGGTCTAAGAAATTATTTCTCTTTCACTTTCGAAGGATAATTCCACAAAATAAAGAATTCTAGCTTGATGGGGTTTTTTACTCTGAATACTTTAAATATTTTACCCTGTCTCTTCTTGCTTGCATGTTTTCTGAGAAGTCAGATGTAGTTCTTATCTTTGCTCCTCTGTGGGTAAGGTGTTCTTCCCCTCTGGCTTCCTTTAGGAGATTTTCCCCATGTTTGACTTTCTGCAGTTTAAAAATGGTGTGCACAGGTATAGGTTTTTTGGCATTTATCCTGCTAAGTGTTATCTGGGCTTCCTGGCAACATATCCTGATAGAAATGGCTTCGTGTCTGACAAAATCTGAGAAAATTCTCAGTTATTATTGTTTCAAATATTTCTTCTGTTTCTCTCTTCTCCTTTTGGAATTCTCGTTACACATGTGTTACTGCTTTTATAATTGTCCTGCAGTTCTTGTTTTTTGTTTTTTTCAGTCTTTTTTATCTTTGCTTTTCAGTTTTGGCAGAGTCTTTCCTCAGCCATGTCCAGTCTAACAATAAGCCCATCAAAGGCATTTTTCATTTCTGTGACAGTGTTTTTGCTCTCTAGCATTTCTTCTTGGATCGTTCTTAGAATTTCTGTTTCTTTGCTTACATGACCCATCTGTTCTTGCATGCTGTCTACTTCATCCTTTAGTGTTTTAATCATAGTTGTTTTAAATTTCCCATCTGGTAATTCTAACATCTCTGACATATTTGAGCCTGGTTCTGATGCTTGCTCTGTCTCTTCACACTGTGAGGATTTTTGTTTTGTTTTGTTTTTAGTATGTCTTAAAATTTTTTCTTGACAGCCAGATATGATGTGCTGGGTAGAAGGAAATGTTATAAATATGCCTTTAGTAATGTGTTGATAAGTCAGGAGGAAGGGAGTATTTTACAGCCTTATGAGTAGGTCTCAGTCTTTAGTGAGCCTGAAATTTATATATGTTCTTAGTCCCCAGGTTTTTTTTTCAGTGGAACACAATGGCTAGAGGGGGCTGCAGTTGGATATTCCTAGTCCCTCAGGTCAGCTATTTTCTGATAAAACCCCAGCAGATTAGGCTCTGGTTAACTAGGTTCTCCTGTGAGAAAATCTTGTTAAGAATAGAATGTTCCAGTGTATTTCAAAATGGCTCTTTTTTCCTTCCCCCTGCTGTAAGCACAAGGGAAATTTTTTCCATTATTCATTGTGAGAACCTGGTTGAACTCCTTTAAGTAAAACTCATGAAAGTGCGGAGGCCTCCATATGACTGGGTTCCCCTGGAATTTTTATCTCGGATTTGTTCACACAGTCTCCCGGAATTTGTCAGCTGTAGTTCAGGTGTTTTTTTTTTTTTTTTTTTTTTTTTTTTTTTTACCTCCTAACTGATTCTCTGGGAGGTTTCTGCGCCAGCAAGCCACGACCCTCTGCATGTGCCTATTGGTCTCTCCAATCTGGAAGGACAGTGGTTTTCCCTGTGACTCAGCCTCTACGACAGATCTAAGAAGGGTCATTGGTCTTTCAGTTTGCTCAGTTTTTATTTGATAGCTTTGAAAACACTCAGTTACATATGAGTGCTTTCCATATGTAATTGTATGAAAACATTTTGAGGTCTTGGGTCTATCCCTTGGGTCTATCCCACCATTCATCACTTGGGAGCTATTGAAGATGTAACTATAAGCAAAAACACATTTTTAAAAAGCAACTTCACTGAGTCTCTACTATGTGCAAACATCTGCTGTGGATCATATGCAAAGGAATTCCCTCAAGAACTTGGTAACCTGCAGCCATTGCATTCACTCCAATAATTTACTATTGACCAAAATCTGTTTAGAACTTCTCTTCTAGCCTTCCTTCAGCTGTGGAAATTATCTCTGGTGGACGAATACTTTTGAATACCTTCTATGCAGGTCCCATAAGTGGGATCTGATACTTGATTTTGGAAACAACAAAAACCAAATCAAAGTCAAGTTGTTAAATAAGATTTGGATCCAATGAGGCAACACAATTTTTTGGGTTTTTTTTAAATTTGTTTGTTTTTTTGAGACGGAGTCTTGCTCTGTTGCCAGACTGGAGACAATGGCACAGTCTCTGCTCACTGCAACCTCCGCCTCCCGGGTACAAGCGATTTTTCCGCCTCAGCCTCCCGAGTGGCTGGGACTACAGGCGCGTGCCAAATGCCTGGCTAATTTTTGTATTTTTAGTAGAGACGGGATTTCACCATGTTGGCCAGGATGGTCTTGATCTCTTGACCTCGTGATCCACCTGCCTCGGCCTCCCAAAGTGCTGGGATTACAGGCGTGAGCCACCTCACCTGGCTGCAACACAATTTTTTTTTAAACACTGACTGGTTCTCTGATGTGGCTTTTAAATTTCTCAAGGCAATTTCAAAAGTCATTATTAAAAGTCCAGCTGCTCAAGACACTTTATTTGTTGGATTCACAGCTATATGTTCTTTTAATCTAATGAGTCATAATAGGACTTGCTTTATTCATTGTCTAATTACCTATGCTTAACAGTAAGACTGATCTTTTCCTTGCTGGAGAGCAAAAGGCCAGTTAGGAAGTGTGTTTCAGTCCTCCCTAAGTTTACAGTCCATAAACAGTATGTTTGATATCCTTGGTTGAATTTACCTTCTTTTCTCCCCACCTTCTCTGATACATTGAAATGCTTTCTATTATTTAAACTCATTCTATTATTTAATTTATATTATTTAAATTCTTTCTATTATTTCATCTGGCAACTTTGTACCAGATTACCTTTTATTCCAAGAATTTATTCTGTTTCCTAGATTTTGGGAAACAAGAACGTACCAACACTCACTTTCCTTAAAATGGGGTTTGTCACACCATAAAACATCTCGTTCAAGCCAACTCCACTTCCAGCTGTTCTGTTATCGTGTTCTGAGCCAGTATGAAAAAGAATCCCTTAATAGTGCTACTGCATAGCAACATGCCCACCTCACAGAACCACATTTTGCAAAGTGTGCACTTTAGATGGTAACTGAAAACGGGCAAGTTCCTGTGATTCTGGCATAACTCCAAACATCGGAAACGTTAGAACATGGTGCTTTTATGCTGAACCATCACACAATTGCTAGAGTGCAGAAGAGCCTTGTTTCCACTACTGCTACTTTAGAGAGAGGCAGGGGAGAGAGAAATGGCTTTCTGTAATAAAATATTTGTGCTTGGGTAACAGGAAGGGGAGGGGAGCAGAGGAGTGGGTACCAGAATGACATCATCCAGTTTAGGCATCTTCCATCTGAAAATAATGGAAGAGGACACTAAAAGAACAATATAAAATCCCACCTTTTATGCTCTGAGAACACCTAAGAACTGAGAAAAACAGCATTCATCATCAGGGCTTAAAAGGTCACATTTCTTGGTGTCTAGGATGAATCCCTTTGGACTAATGCTTGGGACTCTAGGATCAGAAGATGAGTTCTTGATCCTAACCTAAAAGTAAAAAAATCTCTGAATTGTATGCTTCAAGACAGAGCCCTTCCCTTTTTGAATGTGATTTCTAGAACATGTTTCTCCCAGATTATAACTGCAAAGTTTACTCATTCTTAACAAATATTTAAAAGATCATTAAAAATGAATTTCTTACAACTCATTGCCACCAGAATGACTTTTAGTTTCTCAGGTCGCTGGGGAAGGATGATGGAAAGAGATGTCACTAATTTGGGGTGGGCAAACAAGGTCGACCTCCTATCACTTCATTCATTCAGTCAGCCAGTGGACACACATTTACCAAGCAACCACTGTGCCCCAAGCATCTGGAAAGGTCTCCTGGAGGACTAGGTACTCTTGCACTGCTTCTAGGAGGCGCCTCTCATTCCTTTTCTGTTTCTCTCTGCCCAGACATTTAAAGAGCCCCAGGGGAAACTGGAAATTCACCAAGAGACCCTAACTCAGGGCAAACATGACTAGTTTCAACAGAAACAAACTAGGCTGACCAGGCACAGAGGCTCACGCCTGTAATCCCAGCACTCTGGGATGCCGAGGCAGGGGGATCAAGAGGTCAGGAGTTAAAGACCAGCCTGGCCAAGATGGTGAAACCCCATCTCTACTAAAAATACAAAAATTAGCCCGGTGCGAGGACAGATGCCTATAATCCCAGCTACTAGGGAGGCTGAGACCCGAGTGGCAGAGGTTGCAGTGAGATGAGATCACACCACTGCACTCCAGCCTGGGGGACGGAGTAAGGCGCTGTCAAAAAAAGGGGGAGGGGAGGAGAGGGGAGAGAAGAGGAGAGGATAGGTATCAGGGAAGGAACTCAGAGGCTGTAAAGCCTGGTCGGCCACTGCCAAGGCGGATTGCTTGGACGTTCTGAGTCTTGGTTTTT
This sequence comes from Aotus nancymaae, assembly GCF_030222135.1. NCBI lineage: Eukaryota > Metazoa > Chordata > Mammalia > Primates > Aotidae > Aotus > Aotus nancymaae. The sequence continues at coordinate 8,238,288 of NW_026988450.1, read as the reverse complement.
ACCATCTGTACAATGGGTGAGTGGAATAAATTATCCCTAAAGCCCTTTCCAGACTTGAGCTTCTACTTTTCTAAGATCCTAAGGAGCCTTTCTGTGTCGCCAGAATGCAGAAATGCCGTTTCCACTACTGCACGCTGTGTACCCTCAAAACTCATCGCGTGGTGTGGTCATTCCAAACGCCCGCGCGCGCGCGCGCACACACACACACACACACACACCCTACACATTCCCCTCAGCCTACTTCTCCTAATTGTATATTTAACGTTCTTAGGTGATCTCAGCTTCGCAAGTGCTAAGCTATAGCAAGTTTTCTTTAATTTCAGGTAGAATCTGTTCATGCACTACTTTCGCACTGAGTACTGCAGTGAAGTCAGCTTCCTTTACAAAGCCCGGGCAGCAAGGAAACTCTTAAGTTTAACGACAGAAGCTCTCCGTTGCTTTGGAGAGAGGGTAACGAGCTAGCTAGCAAGGGGCCCCATGATGAGAAGAACCCAAAGCGGGAAACTGTGTTTTCCTGCTCAGAGGGTAATGCTGGCTCCTAGGGCTTTGTCTGGGGTTCTCCCGCCCCCGCTAGGGTTCTGCTTTCCCGACCTTGCTGCCAGGATGCCCCGGCCGGAAGGAAGGCGGTGCTCCGGGGCTAATCCCAGTTCTGCGTCCCAAGCCCGCACAGTGAGGCCCGCGGAGAACTGAGACCCCAGTCCCCGCAAACCCAGCCTACGCAGGAGAGCGCTGCCCTCTAGCGACTATATTGGGACATAAAGCGTGGCACGAGCTCCGCGGGAGCAGCTCGGCAGCAAGTCCTCGCAACGGTAGAAATCAGTCCTTTGCAGAGGGCGCAGAGGACCAGGAAAGCCCTGGGACCTTTTCCCTATGGGCCCAGGAACTGTTTATGATTTCTCCCTGGGTCTGGGAGAGATAGGTGGATTGGATACATCGATGATAGATGTAAAGTAAGCAGAGGATGGACACAGATGGAAAGGTGGCCGGATTACAGGTGGCCAGGAAGGAACACGTTTTGAGGGCTTGCTATAGTGCCAGGCATAACGCTAAGAGATTTCATCCATTATTTCATTTGATTCTCTCCAGAACCTTATGAATGGCATATTACCTCTGTGCCTATTTTTCAAATGGGGAAACTGAGGCCTCAGGCAATGTAAGCAGCTTGCCACTAAGCAATCCTTTGCAGATCCAGGAAGCGGGAAAGTGTCTTAATGGACAGTCCCAGCCTCCACCGTGTGCCCTCGGCCCCCTCGTGGAGAAGATGTTCGAAGCCTTGGTGTCCCAGGTAGAGCGTCCCTCATGCCTCCCTCGACACCACACTCCTGGCACGCTGACATTACACCCGCCCGGGCACCTCCTCTCACTCTTCGAACACCCTCAGGACACCCTGGACAGCGCGCTCGAGGCAGGGGGGGGTCTTCGACTTGGGAGCCCTTGAAGAGCTGGATAAACATGGATCCTCTCCCACAGTGGCTGAAAAGCGCGCAGACCCGGAACCTGGGGGTTTACCTGCTTCTACGCTTGGCCAAGGGTCTCTCTAACTGGAAAGGTGAAAACTCTGTCCCGGGATTTTAAGATTCCCAGAAAGTTTCAATCGTTCAGTTCCCGTAACCATTAATTGAGCACCTACTGCGCACCTTGACGCTGTTAGATGCCGCAGCAAGGAACTGGGAGTCAAGTGTAGGGACAGGAGGCTGGATAAATGACGACATTCCGGACGGCTGTGCTTGGTGCCCACGGGGACCCGCGAGGGGGCCCAGGGAGAAGGCGGGAAAGCGGCAGGTTCACTGGCCCACTGGGTCTCTAGCACATTCCAGAGGTCTAAGCCAGTCCATCTGTCCTTCCAAACGCCTCAACCTCGCTTCCTCCCTCCTGGATCCCGCACCCCAAGGTGCAATTTCGGTGACTTTTTGCAGAGAAACTTGATCCTATCTCACTCTCCCCAAACTTCCTAACTGCCGTAAGGGCAGCCACCGAGTCCCCCTCCCGCGGCCCCCACCCTCGGCGGGGGAGCAGCGCGCGGCTGCTGGGGACCAACCCCTCCCGCGGAGGCGTCGGCGCGGGGCTGGCGTAGGGCCTGCGTCAGCTGCAGCCCGCAGGCGATTGGGGCGCGCGCGCCTCCTTCGGTTTGGGGCTAATTATAAAGTGGCTCCAGACGCCGTTAAGCCCCGGGACGGCTAGGCAGGCGCTCAGAGCCCCGCAGCCTGGCCCGCGACCCCGCGGGGACGCTGAGGACCGCGACGGTGAGGCCCACGCCCGCCAGCGCACCCGGGCCCGCTTCTCCCCGACGCCCGCCCTCCTCACACTTGCCTTCTTCTCTTTCCTCTAGAGTTCTGTCTGGAACCCGGGTTTTCCAGTCGGCCTGCTCCGTCCGAACAGCGTCAACGTGAGTGAATTTGCCCGAAGCTTGTCTTTGCTGCGCGGGTTTGGGGTCGTCCGCCGCCCGCTTTTCCTCCACATTTTATGGCATGGGTTCCTTAACCGCATTGCCTGGTTCTTCTTAGTGACCCCAGTCAATGTCCTGCCTCCCCCGGCGCCCGCTCTCTTGCCCTTCATCTGCGGCGTTCTCTTCAGAATCTTGCCTTGGGCAGCGGACGCCCAAGAAAACAGCCGGGTGCCCCAGGCAGCCTCGTGCTGGGGGTGACCGCGCCATCCCGGGAGCCCCGAGGCGATCTCAGTCGTCCCTGGGTCTCCCTAAAAGCTGTCGGCCGGGAGGGCGGGGCCCCAGAAAGGAGCATTCCCAGGGGCTTTTGCTCGACGATCCCCTGCTGAGGCTGTCTCGGTCAGGGTCCTGCAGAGGGACCCGTTTTGCGCGCCGGCATATTCCAAGCGCGCGTCCTTCTCTCCTCGCAGTCCATGGCGCGGTTCCTGAGACTTTGCACTTGGCTGCTGCTGCTCGGCCCCGGGCTCCTGGCGACCGTGCGGGCGGAATGCAGCCAGGACTGCGCGACGTGCAGCTACCGCCTGGTGCGCCCCGCCGACATCAACTTCCTGGTGAGTGTTGCGCGCGGCCAGTGTTGCACACCGTGTGGGACCGAGTCTCCGCGGCAGTCCGCGGACCACCCCAGGCCCACCGCGCGGCGAGTATGGTGCTTCTCACCGGGTCGGAGCCGCAGTGGCGAGAGCTCGTGGTGACCTGGGTGTCTCAGCTGTTCCTGTAACGCTGACTGAAGTCCTGTCCTGGCTCTCAGCTTCGGGGACCCGCGACCCTCTGGGGACCTGCAAGGGTGGCGGTGTAGCCGCACAAACCAAGTTTGTTTTAACCCTGGGAATTCTGGAACCCCGAGAAGTGCTCTGTTCAGCACCTCGGATAGCACTGGGTTGTCTCCTGGGCTGTCAGAAGGAAGATGCTGTCACCCCCAGTTCCTAACATATCCCAGCTAAGCGCCCCTCCACACGCAGCCATGTTCCCATCCTTCCCGCAAATAATGTAATTTTTTGTTAGTGACATTTCGGCGCCTTTCTTTGGATTTATGTTCCCCAGTTCTCTTAACCTCGGGTCCCTCATTCCCTACTCTCACCTGTAAATAGAAGAGAGCAAAGGGATGGGAAAGGGATACGAGGAGAGGAAGGCGAAATAGCAGTAGACAAGAAAGAGTGCATAACTGTCTCACAAGCCAGTGATGCTGGAATTCAACTTACTTCCACTGCCCTTTTGTAATACTAACTAAAACAACAGTTTAATTTGGGTATGAGAAGGGAACAAGGGAAGTGGCCAGTGTCCAATGGGTGACAACAGTCCAAAGATACATACACTACAGGGAGTTGGGGAAAGAAAAAGCTGAGGACAAAATAGCTTTCATCCTAATCATGGTTCCTCATGGGCTGTCGAATTACCTCTGGTGCTCTACTGAGTCTGAATCTCCTACCCCGAGATTCAGGTAGCTTCACTTAAATCAGCTCTCCTGACGATTCCTTTGCATTGTTTTTGAAATTTGTTGAAATTTTGTGATGACTTAAAAAGTTCGTAGAGAGTAATGTATTGATCAAAGCTGCTTTAGGCTCTGCGTGGAATTGAGGAAATTTTACCTTATGCAGATGTTTGAAAAGGGGAGAAAACTAAGGAACAGGTTCCAAACATCTGCGGTATATATTCAGGTTAAATGTTTGTTTGTTTGACCTGTGGTAACTTGGCATTAAAGAGAAGACACTTAAGAAGGTTGTATATTTAAACTATGAGAAAAATGCTCGATCTTCAATAGAGATCTTCAATTCTCTTCATCCATCTTTCTTCTTTCTCCTGTAGTCATGAGCTTATGCCTAAAAATTGAGCAAGTGCTACAAATTTAAGGATTGATCTTGTGGGTAAAGGACTTTAGACACAGAAGGAGGAATAGAAACCCAAAACATGCCTAGAATACCCCACTTTTTGACCTGTGCCCAGTCACACATATTTTGAGCTCTGCCTGTTCGACATGTGGGGGGCTCAGCCCCCTCCCCTAGCTTTCTCTGCCATCTGAATAAAGGCTATGTGGCTTCTAGTCTAATTTTTCAAATCGCACAGTCTGACCCCAAAGTGGTATCATATTTACTTAAATTATGTGAGTTAGTGAATTAATATGACTGACATTTAACAACACCTATTCAAATGGTTTTTTCATATTTAATCTGCTTGATTCACCAAGCTCCCAAAATGCTATTAATCTTCCTTTTGCATTGTTGAGGAACTTGAGCAGAGCTTGCTGGGTAGCACCTAGCTCTTCCCTGGGTAGCACCTCATATCTTGACTTCTCACCTTCTCTTACCCTCATCTCATCATGTAACAGGATTGTGGGGGATGAGAAGAAGGAGGCTGCTCTTTCCAGAATTTTCCTCACTGCTTTTTATTTTATTACTATTATCATTACTTTAATCCAGATGATGAATGGTACATGTAGGATTAGCAACTTGAAAAAAATAGATAATAAGCAACCATCAATAAAAATAGTCTCATAAGAAGGCATTTTGCATAATACCTGATTTGGGTTGGAGCCTACATTTAGGGTTGTTATTGTCTCAGTGACAAAAGGTTTACTTAGTGATGGTCTCACTAGAATTACAGCGGTTCTGGGGTTTTGGCTCTGATGCAAAAGACATATAAGAAATGAGGTTACCTAGCCAAAAATATATAGTGAAATCAATATAATAAGTATTTATTGAGCTTCTGCCATGTGAAAGACACTTATGCTTGGTACTGTGGTGGATGCAGAGATGAGCAGGCATACTATGCCTGACGTCCAAATAGAATTTCCCATCTAATGTGAGCTTGGCCATACCACAAAAAGTGTGATAAATACCACAAAACATGCATACATGGCTGTAGGAGCCATCAATTAAATCAATGCCTTGGTATCAGTACATTATTCTGATATTTGTTACTATTTGGTTTTGAAGGAATCTCACATCACATACATTTAAAAGTCTTTCGGTATTAGTATGCAAAATATTCAACATTAATTTTTAGCAACAAGATGCCTTAGATACAGTTTTAGAATGGAAATATTATTTCCCCTTGAACAACTTAAACTTTTAATGATATTTTATTTTGTTCATCATGTGTCAGGAATAAAATAGGACATTTTAATTATTAATAGATCACCTTTCGATTCTTATGTAGGCATATATTTAATTTTCTCAGACACAAAGCTTAAATATTCATTAAGAGCTGGCTAAATATATGCCCTCAAGATTTTGTTGCACTAATAAAATGCTTTCTTTCATTGTGAAAATAATATGTGTATTTAACATCACTTAATATACCAGTATATTTTTAAATGCCAAGAAAGAGCCTGGCCGTCCTGTCTAAAGTAAAGGTCTGTAACCTGGGCTCTAGATTTCAGAGGGGTATGAAAGAAACCCTGAAATGTTAACAAAATATCATGCATGTTTTGCAAATGTCCAGATATTCCTACTCTCTTTATCGTAACCAAGTGATCTGTTAAATAGAAAAACAAAATCTTAAGATCATTCAAATGTATAAACTTACCATGATTTTGAATTTAATATTTGTATAAGAAAAAGGAAAGAATGTATGCTGATGATTCCTATTTTATCAGATACAATGATTTACGTTGGAAAATACTTTTTCTGTACAACAGTGACTAAATGTGAAGAAAATAAACATGAATAATTTGTGCATTTGCATTTGTACAATTTTATATCTGATCTCATCATTATAGACATTTTGTTCAAGATAATAAAATCTGTTATATCCAGCAAGGAAAAAAAGGCAAAAACAGAAGATCTGTACTTTCAACAAATTAATGTATCAGAATGCAAATAATTCAAAAGATTTAAATTGAGTTTTTAGGATGTCTTTCTTTATAAATATATTTTTAAATTGTTGTTTTCCTTTGAAGATTGAAAGTACTTGCAGGAATATTGGATACCATTTTAGGCAAAATATTAACACAAGAAAGTAAATGACCCTTACGTCATTAATATCGATTTTATTTGTAAGACAAGAAGATAAAAGGTATTTTGAGGAAATGTCCCTTATTAGGTAAATATTTCTCCCTTTTGGTTAGAAAATTCTCAAACAAAATGATACCAACAGTGGAAAATTATCCAGTGAAATTAGATTGTGAAGGCAGCCTATCTAAGTTAAAACTGGGTAGAAAAATTTAAAAATCTTTTAAAATTTCAATGGGTTTTAAATCCAAAGGCAGACTCCTAACAGGATTCAGTTAACTCCTCTCACTTTCGCCTTTCTGATTTGTATTTGTTTCATTTGCTTGCTCAGCCTGATGAAAAGTCGTGATAAGAAATTGGAGATGACCTTATTATAATGAGGGAGTTATGATGTCAAAGCAAGCCTATTTTTGTCCACAAAAGTTCATTTACTTAATGAAATCAGAGAAGCTTCTTTTTCTCATGACATCAAATTGTTTCCCCAGGCTTGTGTAATGGAATGTGAAGGAAAACTGCCTTCTCTGAAAATCTGGGAAACCTGCAAGGAGCTCCTGCAGCTGTCCAAACCGGAGCTTCCTCAAGATGGCACCAGCACCCTCAGAGAAAGCAGCAAACCGGAAGAGAGCCATTTGCTAGCCAAAAGGTATGGGGGCTTCATGAAAAGGTATGGAGGCTTCATGAAGAAAATGAATGAGCTTTATCCCATGGAGCCAGAAGAAGAGGCCAATGGAAGTGAGATCCTCGCCAAGCGGTATGGGGGCTTCATGAAGAAGGATGCGGAGGAGGAAGACTCGCTGGCCAATTCCTCAGACCTGTTAAAAGAGCTTCTGGAAACGGGGGACAACCGAGAACGTGGCCACCACCAGGATGGCAGTGATAATGAGGAAGAAGTGAGCAAGAGATATGGGGGCTTCATGAGAGGCGTAAAGAGAAGCCCTCAACTGGAAGAGGAAGCCAAAGAGCTGCAGAAGCGGTACGGGGGCTTCATGAGAAGAGTGGGTCGCCCAGAGTGGTGGATGGACTACCAGAAACGGTATGGAGGCTTCCTGAAGCGCTTTGCCGAGGCTCTGCCCTCCGACGAAGAAGACGGAAGTTACTCCAAAGAAGTTCCCGAGATGGAAAAAAGATATGGAGGATTTATGAGATTTTAATACCCTTTCCCACCAGTGGCCCCAGGCCCCAGCAAGCCTCCCTCCATCCTCCAGTGAGAAACTGTTGATGGTGTTCTATTGCCATGTGTTGCTTGCCTTGTAGAGTTGACCTCATTGTCTGGATAACTATATAACCTGAAAACTGCCATTTCAGGCTCTGTGCTCCTTTTGAAGTCTTTAAGCAAAGTATTGGTCTATTGCAGCTATCTCACGTTCATGCTAAAATAGTTTTTGTAATCTTGTCTCTTATTTTTGACAAACATCAATAAATGCTTACTTGGACATAGAGATAATAAACCTATTACCCCAAGTGCATAGTATCCTTGTAAGTCTCTTTTTCTCTAAGGCCCTAATTCACTTTTGGGTTTCCACATCAATCCTAGACTGAGGGACAGCAGAACCATCTGCTTTTGACATAATAATCTTGTCCTTCTCTTTCAGCCAAGGCCACAAGGACATCTTTTATTTAATTCCTCATATATGAAATCTTAGATGAGTAAACACGTGGGAGCAAAATAAAACGTATTTTCACTGTCATTTCTGGAAATCGGATACATGAAGAAAAACCAAAGCCTAATAAAGGAGCCAACTGTGCCCTCATTAAACACACACACACACACAACACTTGCATTTACATCAGATGTATACGTCTCCTTTCTTCAGTAAAGTATTTTAGAAGTTAGTAAGAAATTAAAGATAATTTAGCCCAATTTTACACATGAAGAAAGGGAAGCCAAGAAAGATTGTGTGGTTGGCCCAAGGATGCCTAGCCGTTGAAGGATAAAACTAGGATTAAAACCCCAAACTGTTTGTGCCCAGTCAATATCCTTTTCACTGCAGTTCCTTATCTCCTATCCAGGTGGCTAGTAAGAATTGTAAGAACGTGGAACTACATCTTGGTCACCACTGTACACCTCTGCACGATGACTGTAGCAGATTCTCCAATATCAGATGGATATATGAATGATGATTGAATAAATTTGGTGACCAGATAATGAGGAGAGATATTGTGAGTGTTTAGTAAGGTAAATCTCCAAAACACAAGGTGCTTATAACTACTTCTTATTAATGAAACAACATTCAGATATAAGAAATGTAACTTTTCTTCATTTTTCTAGTTGAAACAACATACGGCTCAACCCCTATTTACAAAATTATTCTCCAGGACCCCCACCAACCTTTTCTCTTGTGTTTCTCAAAACACTGGAATTTAGCAACTCAGTAAAAGTGAGGGATGAGTCCCTGGTCTATAGTCACCGAGTTTGCTGCCAAGATGCTCACTGTGCTAGCCTGTGTGCCCTGTTTGATGAGGCGGCTGCACTGTGCTCGGCAGTTTGCCCTCTATGTACAGCCTTGCCAGGGCCCCCCAGGACATCCACATGTTAGAACCATCTCCCGGAATTAGTGCCAGGAACCACAGGTCCCCACATTCACAGAGCCCCAACACCATAAACCTTCCTGATTTGGGGTAAACTGATCTTTTCTTCCAGGCAGAGCCCTGGAGGAAAAAAGGTAATACAATGATTATTGATAAGATAATATCATTATTATCTCACAATAATACAATATGTATGCTTACATATCTCATACAATATGTTTGATAAACTAACGCAAGTTCACCATCAGACAAATACATTTTTTAAAGCAAGCACAGTTCTTCTATTTATTTTATTTTATTTTTAAAGAGATGAGGGCTCACTTTGTTGCCCAGGCTGGAGTGCAGTAGCTAGTCACTGCAGCCTCGACTTCCTTGGCTCAAACAATCCTCCTGCCTCAACCTCCTGAGTAGGTGGAACCACAGGCATGCGCCATTCCACCCGGGCTATTTTTCTTTTTTTAAGCCATAGGGTCTTCTTATTTTGCCCAGGCTGGTCTTGAATTCCTGGCCTCAAGCGATCCTCCTGCCTCAGCCTCCCTAAATGCTGGGATTACAGGCATGAGCCATGGGTGCCTGGTCAAGCACAGATTTTTTATCTAGGAGGATTTCTTCTCTTTTGGGGAAGCGGTGTAGACCGGGCTAAGACATTCATGGAAGTTAACGGAGAGTTGCCTGCTGCTCCATTTCACCCTACTGTCACCTCTGCCAAGGACCACGTAATGCTTGGGGTAGGACAGCGTCACACACTTGCAATTCCTCATCTCTCTCATATCTGGTGTAGAATTGGGAATCTAGAGGATGCTTCAAAAATGCCTAGAGAAGGAAGGAACAGAGGAGAGGGGCCATGACATGAGGAAAGGGGGAAGGGACAATGGGAGATGACTCGTCTCCAGGCTGCGGAGGTGATGCCAAGGCCGTGAGCCCGCCCCGGGCATCCCAGAACGCAGGACCGCCTTCCCAGATGTCCTCACCAATAAGTACCGGCAGTAAGTACCTGCTGTCGTCCACAAAACGTGACTCGAGGGGGCTGAGGATGCCTCACTCACTCTCCGAATTTCTCCTGAGCTGTCTGGCCTTCAATCTGAAATTCCACCATTAGAGGTTTGCTTTCCAACTCTTAAAAGGGCTTTGATGTTTGATGTTAAGTATTTCCTATTTAAATTCGGAGGGTCCCAGGCCCCCTGGGTTGCTATTGCAAGGGCGGCTAGCCGGACTCTGACTGTGGCACTCAGTGGGTACTCAGCGTACATGTCTGAGTTCTGAAAACACGAGACCGACTAGGGTGAGGACTAACCTAGGACTACGATTTAGGGGTGAGATGAACCCAAAGCCGCCGCTGACTTGAGAGGGTCTCAGAGAAAACCACGTGGAACAAGAAGAAGGATGGCCCACAACCTGCAGAGGGCGCTGCTGCTCCATTCCGTGCTCTCCCGGGGCTGGGCTCGTTCCCACCTACTCGGGCCTCCCACTGCCACCTTCAAGCCTGCGCCCCGCTCTGGGCTCCCTCTGAGAGTCATTTGTGAGCTCCGGGGCCAGGCTGCCTGCATGGCAGTCCCAGCTAGCTGTGTGAACTGCAGCTCCCCTGCCTTGGTTTCTCCTCTGAGCCTCATTCAGTTGGTGTGATAAGTAAAATGTGTTAGGATGTAGAGTCCTTAAGCCGGGGCCAGCTCACAGCAGCACTTACAGGGTTAGCTGCCGCAATTGCTCTTCCACGTGGATCTTGGGCTCCCCTAACCCCACACACACCCATCTCACTTCACCCTGAGTCTTTCAGAGATAGATACATCTATGAGCCTCCATCCTGGTCACCAGTCAGGGGGTTCCTTTCCTGACAGCTGTATCCCATGAGGTAGAAACTGCTTGCAAAGCCCCTTCATACTCATCTTCACTTTTTCAGTTGTCTATTACAAACCTGTAAAACCTGTGTAATCAAAGAGTTATCCACATGTCATTATGCATTTATCCAAACCCATAGAAGGTCCAACACCTAGAGCAAACCCTAATGTAAACTATGGCCTCTGGGTGATAATGATGTGTCAGTGCAGGCTCATCAACGGTAACAACTGGACCACTCTGGCGGGGCCTGTTGATCACGTGAGAGGCTGCGCATGTGCCAGAACAGGGAGCATACAGAAAATCTCTGTACCTGCCACTCAATTTTGCTGTGAACCAAAATCTGGTATTAAAGAGAGAGAGAGAGAGAGAGAGAGAGAGAGAGAGAGAGAGAGAGAAAGTTATCCAAAAATAAAAGGCGTGAAGACTCTGAGCCTTGAGCTACAAAGATTTCTTAGGAAAAGATAGGGGAGAGTTGTAAAGCTTTGAACATTTTTATTTACGTGTTTATTTTCCTTCTTTTCCTGAAATGTACAGAAGCACCCCCTTGTAGATCGATTAATTCGTTCCACAAATGAATGAAGCCAGCACATGAATATTTGATGGAAGAGGCTCTAGATGGAGGGAAGAGCCAGAGCAATGCCTCAAAATGGAGACATGGTGGATTAGTGGAGAAGGAGAAAGACTTGTGAAGCCTGGGACGAGGGCTTGTGGTTTTATTCTCCATATGATGGAAAACTATTCAAGGCTGAGAGCAGGAGAGTGGCAGGATATACTGACATATTTAAACCTCACTTTCTCCCACAAAGAACAAGTCTTCTCTCTCCTCGTTCTCCTGAGGGAGGTATGTACTACTTATCTGCCATCATTCTGCATCCATCAAAACATCTGGGTTTACCTGAAAGAAAAATTATATAAAACTTTCAGTGTTTTCTAAAAAGAATGCAATGAATACATTTTCTTTATCAATTCCTAGGCCAAAAACCAGAACTCACAGTGCTCGCCAATAGCTTTGAGAATGAAGAATACAAACAAAACAAAACATGCAATTATATCATTGGCCAGGCACGTGTGTCTCTGCAGGGAGTGCGAAATTCACATCCGCAGAGGAGCTTGGCAATATGAGGAGACACTCATCCATGTCTCAGGCTTGCCCTTCTTCTCTTAGCTTTTTTATCAGGTATAACATAAACACAGAGGGTTCCACACATCATGAGGGGAATTCTCACTGGATTGCTACGAAGGAAACATTCCAATGAACCACCCTCCAGGACAAGAGAGTGTCACCAACACCTCAAAAACTCCACGCCATGGCCCCTTCAGATAACTATTCTTCCCTTCTCCCCAAGGTGACCACCCTCAGGACTTTGAAAACCATGGATCAGTTCACCTGTTTTTAAATTTTATATACATGGAAACACAATCCCCCCTACCCCCCGCATCTATTTGGCTCCGTATCTGATTTTCGAGATTCATCCATAGTGTTGCATATCGAAGTGGTTCATTATTTTTATTGCCACAGAGTATTCAGTTGTATGAAAATATGACAGTTCCATTTCATTTCTAGTTGATACCTGAATGGTTTTCAGGTTTTGGCTATTGCAAATAATGCTGCTATAACTGTGTACACTGTCTTCTGTCGCCTTTCTTTCATTTTGTTTATCTTGGCAATATTTCCACGTCAACATGTGAGTCTACCTGATTCTCTTTAACTACAGCATGGAATTGTGTCATATATATGCTTCGGGGTTTTTTTTTTAACAACGCCACTAGTAGTTGATGTTTTCACATTACAAACAGTGCTTCAGCAAACATCCTCCACTGTGTCTCTTAGCACACACAACACATTTCTCCTGGGTACTTAACTGAGAGCAGACTTGCCAGATCATAAAGTACACATGTATTCAACTGTCATTTATAGCGCCTGACAGGTTTAAAGAGTTTGTGCTAGGCCGGGTCCAGTGGCTCTCGGCTGTAATCCCAGCACTTTGGGAGGCCAAGGCAGGTGGATCACCTCGGATCAGGAGTTCGAGACCAGCCTGGTCAACATGGTGAAACCCCAACTCTACTAAAAATACAAAAAATTAGCTGGATGTGGTGATGTGCACCTGTAATCCCAGCTACTTGGGAGACTGAGGCAGGAGAGTAGCTTGAACCCGGGAGGTGGAGGTTGCAGTGAGCCAAGATCACACCATTGCACTCCAGACTGGGCAACAAGAGCTAAACTCCATCTCAGAAAAAAGAAGAGTTTGTACTATTTAGGACTTCCATTTGCAGTGTATGCCCACTGATAAGTCATGTTGTCAGTCTGTTTAAAGTTAGCCATTCTGTTTTAGTTTACATTTCCCTAATTACTATGTTAATTGATCATTCAGATATCCTTACTCGTTTGCTTTTCAAATGTGTTTTTCAGAGCACTTATCTGAACGATTTTCTGTTCTGCAGTGAATTGCTTTAGACCCATCAAATGCATGAGTTCTTTAAGCTATAAAATACCTTCAAGAATCATTTTTTATCACCTTGTTACAATCCATACGAGCCTATTTATCACCCTGACTGTGAACTGACTCCATAACAATGCCAACTTATCATTTACTGCCCAGCAAAATACTGGATATGCTTGCTGTTTTTCCTTCTAGGCTTTGTATTTAGAAGCCCTGAGTGGAGTGCTGGGGTTAGAACAGCCCTCTCCCACAGTCAGCCTTACCTGTCTGCCGGTCTCCTTGCAGGCTCCCTGGAATTGGGAGGTTTTGATAAGTCATTTCAAGGAGTCACTCCATCACCAGCCAGCAGGGAGGCGCCCCCTTCCTTCAGCCACTAGGCTGTAGTCTCTGGCCGTGCCCCTGTGGTTTCTTGTTGCTCTCTTCCCTGGGAAACTCTGGAGGACCTCAAGAAGACACTTTGCTGGCCACCAACTTGCTTACTCTCATTTTGATATCGATCTAGAAAGAAATTGGAAAGGAGAGAGAGTCGTAGACATGAACTGAAAGAGCCAAATTTCTTTTTTTTTTTTTCTTGTTTTTAAATTTTACTTTAAGTTCTGGGGTACATGTGCAGATCTTGCAGGATTGTTACATAGGTATACACATGCCACGGTGGTTTGCTGCCTCCATCACCCAGTCACCTACATTAGGTATTTCTCCTAACGTTGTCCCTCCCCAATCTCCCCACCCCCTCCTATCCCTCCCCTTTCCCCCCCCTCCAAAAGACCCCACTGTGTGATGTTCCCCTCCCTGTGTCCATGTGTTCTCATTGTTCAACACCCACCTATGAGTGAGAACATGCGGTGTTTGGCTTTCTGTTCTCGTGTCAGTTTGCTGAGAATGATGGTTTCCGGATTCATCCATGTCCCTGCAAAAGACATGAACTCATCCCTTTTTTTAATGAAAGAGCCAAATTTCTAAAATCCATCTTTCAATGTATCAATCAAGTGGAAGACCAGATCTTCAAAGTATCCAGAAAGGACTGAGTAGAGGACGAACCACGAGGAAGGCACAGAATTTGGAATCAGCAGTGAGGTGATAGGAGAGGCCACTCTTGTTGAAGAATTGTCTGACGGGATGGAGACTTAGGTGAATTTGGAACTGGCAATAGAGAATTTGCCCAGAAAATCATTTTTTTTCCTTTTCATTACCCAAATTATTAACTGAATAAATACTTACGGAGCATATACTATAGGCCAGGGTTCCCAACCCCCCAGGCCACAGACCAGTACTTGTCCATGGTTAGGAACCCAGCTGCACAGCAGGAGGTGAGCGACAGGCTAGTGAGAATTATGGCCTGAGCTGCGCTGCTTACCAGATCAGCAGCAGCATTTGATTCTCATAGGAGTGCGAAGCAACCCTACCGTGAACCGTGATGTGAGGGATCTAGGTTGCATGCTCCTTAAGAGAATCTAACTAACGCCGGATTATCTGAGGTGGAACAATATCGTCCTGAAACCGCCCCACCAGATCCATGGAAAAATTGTCTTCCACAAAACTGGTCCTAGATGCCAAAAAGGTTGGGGACCACTGCTAAAGGCCATGCACTACCCTCAGCTCAGAAGCTGCTAAAAATGAAAGTCCACCCAATTATCTGCTTTCTCAAAATTGACATTCTATAGGTAGAGTGAGGCAATAAACAACAAGTAACAAGGCGATTTTAGGTAGTTCTAAGTGCCACAATTGTTCTTCATACCAATTCTTAAATGCAGGTTTATAGAGTGAAATTCCTCTTTTATCTTCTGTAACTCCCACAAAGGTAACCGCTGTTAAAAGTTTGGCAGTTACTCTAAATATATTGTTTTTATTAACGAATACATACACATGCATTCATGAACACGCACAGTTTTATT
Organism: Aotus nancymaae; assembly: GCF_030222135.1. Taxonomy (NCBI): domain Eukaryota; kingdom Metazoa; phylum Chordata; class Mammalia; order Primates; family Aotidae; genus Aotus; species Aotus nancymaae. The sequence continues at coordinate 8,223,200 of NW_026988450.1, read as the reverse complement.
TCTGTTCTTCACACAAATGAAATAATTCTATACACTACATTCTGCCACCTTTTTTGCACTTGGAACATCTTGACGATATTTCCACATCAACACGTGAGTCTACCTGATGATCTGTAACTACCGCGTGGAATTGTATCATTTATATGCTTTGGGTTTTTTTTTAACAACTCCACTAGTAAACAACTTTTTCACATTACAAACAGTGCTTTAGTAAACATCCTTATAAACATATATGCACTATATATCCCATTCATTCTATGTAAAATGCACTTGTGTGTGTGTGTGTGTGTGTGTGTGTGGTAATGGTAGTAGCAGTAATACATATTACAAATATTCCATAAGATTAACTTTTAAAAATATGATTGTTGGGTCATCTTTCTGTTAAAAGCCCTCAACAAACAAGCTAGGCATTGAAGAAACATACTTCAAAATAATAAGAGCCATCTATAACAAATCCACAGCCAACATCATATTGAATGAGCAAAAGCTGGAAATATTCCCCTCTTGAAAACCAGAACAATAAAAGGATGTCTTCCCTCGCCACTCTTGTTTAACACAGTACTGGAAGTCCTAGCCAGAGCAATCAGGCAAGAGAAAGAAATAAAAGGCAACGAAATTTAAAAAGAGGAAGTCAAACTATCCCTGTTTGCAGGTAATATGACACTATACCTAGAAAATCCTATAGTCTTTTCCCAAAAGCTCCTTGATGTGATAAACAACTTTGGCAAAGTTTCAGGATGCAAAACTGATGTACAAAACTCAGTGGCATTCCTATATATCAACAACATCCAAACTGAGAGACAAATCAAGAATGCAATTCCATTCACAATATCCACAAGAACTATAAAATACCTAATAATACAGCTTACCAGGGAGGTAAAAGGTGTCTACAATGAGAATTACAAAACACTGCTGAAAGAAATCAGAGATGACACAAACAAATGAAAAAAAAAGAACATTCCATGCTCATGGATAAGAAGAATCAATATTGTTAAAACGGCCATACTACCCAAAGCAATTTACAGATTCAATGCTATTCCTATCAAACTACCAACAATAGTCTTAATAAAATTAGAAAAAAACTATTTTAAAATTCATATGGAACCAAAAAAGAGCCTGACTAGCCAAGGCAATACTAAGTAAAAAGAACAAAGCTGCAGGCATTACATTACTCAACTTCAGACTATACTGCAAGGTACCGTAACAGAAACAGCGTGATGCTGGTACAAAAACACATAGACCAATGGAACAAAATGGAAATCCCAGAAATAATGCTGCACATTTACAACCATCTGATCTTCCACAGAGTTGATAAAAACAAGCAGTGAGGAAAGGACTCCCTATTCAATAAATGGTGCTGGGATGACTGGCTAGTCACATGCAGAAGACTGAAACTGGACATCTTCCTTAGCCATATGCAAAAATCAACTCCAAATCGATTAAAGCCTTAAATATAAAACCTAAAACTATGAAAATTTTGGAAGATAATCTAGGAAATACCATTCTGGATATAGGATCTGGCAAAGATTTCACGATAAAGACACTAAAAGCAATTGCAACAACAAATTGACAAATGGGACCTAATTAAACTAAAGAGCTTCTGTGCAGCCAAAGAAACCATCAAGAGAATAAACTGACAACCTACAGAATGGGAGAACACATTTGCAAACTATGCATCTCACAAAAGTAACTGTGAAGAGAGTAAACAACCTACAGAATGGGAGAAAATATTTGCAAACTTTGCATCCAACAAAGGTTTAATGTCCAGAATCTATAAGGAACGTAAACAAATCAAGCAAAAAAACAGCCCCATTAAAAAGTGAGCAAAGAGCATGAACAGAAATTTATCAAAAGAAGACATACATGAGGCCAACCAGCACATGAAAACATGTTCAACATCTCTAGTCATTAGAGAAATGCAAATCAAAACCACAATGAGATACAGTCTCACACCAGTCAGAATGGCTATTAAATAGTCAAAAAATAACAGATGCAGACAAGGTTGCAGATAAAAGGGAATGCTTATACACTGCTGGTAGGAATGTAAATTAGTTCAGCCATTGTGAAGAGCAGTTTGGCAATTTTTCAAAGAACTCAAAGCAGAATTACCATTCAACCCAGCAATCCCATTAATGGATATATACCCAAATATAAATTGTTCTACCATAAAGACACATGCATATGTTTACCACAGCACTATTCACAGTAACAATGACATGGAATCAACCTAAATGACTATCAATTTTAGACTAGGTAAAAAAAATGTGGTGCATATACATCATGAAGTACTATGCAGCCATAAAAAAGAACAAGATCATGTCCTTTGCTGCAGTGTGGATGGAGCTGGGGGCCCCTGTCCTATGAAAACTAATACAGTAACAGAAAACCAAATACCGCATGTTCTCATGTATAAGTGACAGCTAAACACTGAGGACATATGGACACCAAAAAGGGAATGACAGACGCCAGGGCCTACTTGCGTGTGAAGGGAAAAAGGAGGGCAAGGACTAAAAAACCACCTCTCTAGTACTATGCTTATTACCTGGGTGGCAAAATGATCAGTGCACAAAATCCCTGTGACATGCAATTTACATATATAACAAACCTGCACATGTATTTCTAAACCTAAAATAAATGTTAAAAATAAATAAATAATTTTTTTAAAAAAATTGCTGGATCAAAGGACATGTATATTTAATAATTTATAGTTATTGCCACATATTTCTAATGTACTGTACCAATTTATAGTCCCAGCTGCAATATATGTATGTCCTTTCCTCATACTCTTGACAGTGTTAAATAATCTCAATTACTTAATTTTGCCACAAGAATGGGTAAAATAGTATCTTGTATTAATTTGTGTCAAGTCTCTCTGTACTAGTGAGTCTGAGCGTCAGTTTATGTTTCCTGAACATTCTATACATTTTTATGTATTTGACCATTTATCTGATTGTGCTTTTCTTGTTGAGATATAGGTAACTTTTAATATAAAAAATAATCATTTTTTCTGTGTTTGTACTATGTAATTAAGAAGTTTAAGTTTTCCATCATGGTGTAGGTTAAGCTATACATGTAATGCCTCAAGTTGAATTCAAGTCTCTTGAAAAACCTTGTGAATTTAACTCTCTGTAAACTCCAGGAATCACATAATTTTGTTCTACATGGGAAGCTCCTCCAAACAGAAAACAAGCCTGCTTCCTGACAGTAAACTGACAACTGTAATATTAAATCATCCTTTGGCCAATAGAGCATAGAAAAAGCGGAAGCATTTTAGAGTTGGAATACATCATGTGAAACTTTGTGCATAAGGAATCTCATTTTTAAAATGTGGCAACCACTAATTTACGCAGTAAATTACTGGCCCAATCAGCCTCCCCAAATTGTAGCATGTCTAGTAATGATCGCCGTAGCAAACGGAAGGCACAGAGCCTTTGGACAGAAGAATACTGAGCTGTTAAAAGAGTACTAAGCAGCAATGGATTTATGTGATTAGAGATCTCTAAATTGAATCCTGCCCTCCTTCTTGAAGCATCACAGGAATATTTCTCAAGTTGAGCATCTACTATACCTGGACTTTTTCAAATCAAGCAAAAACTGGATTTCATATGACCGATTTCTTGCTGTTCAAGGTCTTAATATGAAGGTATTCAAACAAGGGGAAAACTCTATAGACTTTTGATCAGAATTTTAAAACTACTAAAATAAAATGTTTCACTCTGTATCAGCCAAGCACTACCAATCAGCTGCTCTAAAAAGCTACTTGCTGGTTTACCCTGTTATAAATGACTTCCAGAGGTCCACGTCCGCACTCCTCCCTGCTTGGATTCTCTTTCTTTATCATCGCTTTCCTCATCACAGCTCTCATACAACACTCCTTTTTGTTTGGCGGTTTGTTGGATTTTTGGCGGTCAGAGCACTTAGTTCACTTTGCAACTATTTCTTAATTCACATCTCAACAAGTAGAAAGCCCCAGGAAAGTAGGACCTATGTCTATTTTGCTTGTCATAGGCATTCAAGAAGTATCATTATGAGCCCTTGTTCCCATCCAAACTCATAGTGAAGATATGTAAATTGTTTTAATTTAAAAGACATAATTACGCCCAGAGAAAACAAACCCACGTGCAGCCAAGAAACAGAATGGGCAAGCACCACACTAAGTTAGAGCTTGGGGGCTCCTGGACTCTGAGGCTGGTGCCTGTCTGATGGAGGCAGGCTTCTTTCCTTCTTCATGATAGCTGAGACCAAGTGGCAAGGTATAAGAGACAGCTCCACTGCCATTGACTTCAGATAGAGACAGGCCTCTTGCACTTATTGAAAGAGGCATCAAGAGTAAGAAGATGCGGATGATAAACAAGATCTGGCCAAAGCCACTTGCCAGCTTAACCACTAGATTTGCAATATTATATACATAATTACGGGGACGTAATCCTGAAACTCTAATGTAAAATATATTTCTGAACCAAAAGTGCAAAACTACTGAACAGGTCAAAGTGAGGAAGGGAGAGAGAAACAAATATTCCTATTTGGCTCTTGTTTTTAATATTATTTTCCTTATGCAATCGCGTTACTATTTCCTTATGCAACAGTAACACAATGGCATAAGGAAAATATTAAAAACAAGAGCCAAAAATGCAACAATGACTTCACTCCTGATGAAATGCAAATATTAAAGCAATCTGATCAGCAAGTTTCAAACAAGTGTTTCAATATTTTCAAAGAGCTAAAGACAAGAAGGTCATTCATTAAGAAAGAGCAATAAATCATAAAATTAAAATGTATTAGCAATAAATTATGTCTATAGTCATTGGGAAAAAGTCTGTTTAAACAGAATTTGTTCTAGATTAGACACAAAGACTGAATTCATTAATAAAAAGGTACTGATGAGAAATTAACCCACAACAAAATGAAGATTTTTTTTTTTTTTTTTTTGAGACGGAGTTTCGCTCTTGTTACCCAGGCTGGAGGGCAATGGTGCGATCTCGGCTCACCGCAACCTCCGCCTCCTGGGGTCAGGCAATTCTCCTGCCTCAGCCTCCTGAGTAGCTGGGATTACAGGCATGCGCCACCATGCCCAGCTAATTTTATGTATTTTGAGTACAGACGGGGTTTCACCATGTTGGCCGGGATGATCTCAATCTCTTGACCTCGTGATCCACCCGCCTCGGCCTCCCAAAGTGCTGGGATTACAGGCGTGAGCCACCACGCCCGGCCAAAATGAAGATTTTTTTAAGTGACAAGAATTGATTGAGTGGCTTGTTCCCTAAGACGAGACTGCAGTGGATGGCAGAGAAGAAATAGTAAAAAAAAAAAAAAAAAAAAAAAAAAAAAGTAGCCCTTGAAGAACATGAGGATAGTTATAATAAAAAAGATGAATAATCACCATTATTCACAATGATGGAGAGAAGTCGAAACCCTTACACACTGCTAGAAAGAAAACAGTTTGGCAATTCCTCAATAACTTAAATATAAAGTTACCACAAAACCCAGAAATTTCATTTTAAAATATATACCCATGAGAATTGAAAAGAGACATCCACACAAAAAGCTTTCATGACTGTTCATGGTAACATTATTCATAGTAGCCACAAAATGAAAACAACCCAAATATCTATCAACTGATAAATGGATAAAATGTATATCCATATAATAAAATATTATTTGACAATAAAAGGAAATTAAATACTGATACATGCTACAGCATGGATGAACCTTAAAACATTATACTAAGTAAAATGAGACACAAAAGTCACATATTTTATAACATAATTCCATTTATAGCAAATATCCAGAAGAGATAAATGCATACAGACAGCAAGCAGATCAGTGATTGTCAGTGGCTCAGAGAAAGGGGGAATGGAATGTCACTACTCATGGTTATGATGTGTCTTTTGGGGTGATCAAAATGTTCTGAAACCAGGTACGGTAACTGATTCCTGTAATCCCAGCACTTTGGCAGACCAAAACAGGAGGATCACTTAAGGCCAGGAGTTCAAGACCAGCTGCTGCAACATAGTGAGACCCCCATCTCTACAAAAAATTTTAAAATTAGCCAGCCATGATGGTGTGCACTGCTAGTCCTAGCTGCTCAGGAGCCTGAGGCAAGAGGATTGCTTGAGCCCAGGAAGTCAAGGCTGCAATGAGCTATGATTGTCCCGCTGCACTCCAGCCTGGGCGACAGAGACAGATACTATGTGTAATAAATAAATAAACATATAAAATTTAAAAAAAGTTTTTTTTGAGACAGAATCCACTCTGTTGCCCAGGCTGGAGTGCAGTGGAGCAACCTCGGCTCACTGCAACCTCCACCTCCCCAGAGCAACTGTTTCTTCTGCCTCATCCTCTTGAGTAGCTGGGACTACAGGTGCATGCCACCACACCCGGCTAACTTTTGTATTTTTAGCAGAAACGAGGTTTCACCATGTTGGCCAAGATGGTCTTGATCTCCTGACCTCGTGATCCTCCTACCTCGGCCTCCCAAACTGCTGGGATTACAGGCATGAGCCACTGTCCCTGGCCTAAAAAGGTTTTTAATTTTTTTAATGTTATGGAATTAATAACTGTGATGGCTAAAAAACCTGGTCAATATACTAGAAAAACACTTAATTACCAACTTAAAAGAGTGAATTTTATGGTATGTCAATTATATCTCATTACAGCTGTTTTTTTTTTAATAGTGCCTACAAATTTTATGGGATTGAAGATGAACTTTAATCCAAAGATGGAGAGCATGAAGAGGGTGACAAGCAGTTTACATAAAAGCAAATCCATACCTGGCACACTATAGTGAAACTTATAACATCAATCAAAAAAGAAAAATCTTAAAAACTACCAGAGATAAAAGGAAAATTAAATAAAAAGGAAGGACAGGCAGACTTAAGATTTTATAAGAGAAACAATACATACTAGGAGATGTAGGAAATTATCTTTTAAAGGCAGTAAAGGAAAAGAGGGATATGGAGTGAGGGAATATATTCAAGCCAAAATCCTACATCTTTTTAAACCAGCATTTAAGAGCTTAAAAAAAGAAAGATGTTTTGAATAATACAAACATTAAGACCTTTTATAACTCTTTCTAGAAGATATGCTAAAGGATATACTTCAGCAGAAAGAATAGCAAATGGAGAAGAAAAGAAGAGAAAAAAGAAAAAAGATGAAACAGGTAAACAAGTATAATCAACACAGAGACGCTTTTAGACTTAGCTCTTTTCTGTTCCAGAAACATTAACATGAATTAGCACTGACGATTTCAAAAAGCAAATTTTAGATATTTTTAAAGCAAAATAAAACCTCCAGGCCAGGTGAGGTGGCTCACGTTTGTAATCCCAGCACTTTGTGAGATCAAGGTGGGCAGATCACAAGGTCAGGAGTTCGAGACCAACCTGACCAACATGGTGAAACCCTGTTTCTACCAAAAACACAAAACTTAGCCGGGTATGGTGGCATGCACCTGTAATCCCAGCTACTCAGGAGACTGAGGCAGGAGGATCGTTTGAACCCAGGAGGCAGAGGTTGCAGTGAGCCGAGATCATGCCACTGCACTCCAGCCTGGGAGACAGAGTGAGAGACGTTTGTCAAAACAACAATAACAACACCAACAAAACCCTCCAGACAAAAATAATGAGGAAGAGAAGAGGCAGAAAATTTAGTGGTAGAGTCAAAACCGTTTTGATGCTGGGCACAGCACTTTGGGAGGCCGAGGTGGGTGAATCACCTGAGGTCAGGAGTTTGAGACCAGCCTGGCCAACTCGATGAAACCCTGTCTTCACTAAAAATACAAAAAAATTAGCTGGGCGTGGTGGCAGGCGCCTGTAATCCCAGCTACTCAGGAGGCTGAAGCAGGAGAATGGCTTGAACCCAGGAGTCGGAGGTTGCAGTGAGCCGAGAAGAATGGTAGCTGTTTCCAGACCACTCCTTAGATGTCATCATTCCTCTCTTGCAATAAGGTAGGAGTAACTGCAGCCTGTGGAACAGGATTGCCTAGGTTACAATGTTGGCATTCCAACAACTAATTGTAATCTTAAGCGAGTTACCTAATCTTTAGTGTGCTAGATGGGGTGATAATATTACCTAACTTATATGTTTGCTGTGAGAAAAAATTGGCTACATTGAAATTATGCTTCCGAAAGTAGAAATCTGGGGGAGAAGGTAAAAATTCTTAAAAGAATAAGAAAGAAGGTGGAAAAGTCAGTGTTTCCAGACTTTGGTCTTCTCCAGTTCACCTTGCCCAGAAGGTCTTTCCTCTCTCATCCAAACAGGATACGGACAGAATGAAAACATCTAACCTTGGAAGGCAGTGTTCTATGTTCAAATGCCTACTCATTTCTCTAATAGTTATTAGACAGTCGTCTAGGTTGTGTCTACCTGAACAGGTATTCAGAGTGGAAGTTCTGGATTAGAAAACCAGCATCAAGCTCGCTCAGCAGACACTGAGGGAGGGACGGCTGGGGGACTGCTGAAGTTGGAGACTGAGATGAAGCAAATTCTACTAAGAGCGCAAAACCCATCGTCTTGAAACAAAGTCAAGCTTTGCCTAAAATGATGGTCACACTTTGGCTTTCTTAAAGTGGCCAGGTTACAGGCTTGTGAGCAACTGTCAGATAAACAACCTCGACTTGGCTCCACACCCCACCCCCTCTGAAGCTACCTAAATAGGTTACATGGATGGGCCACATTGCTCTCTGGTTTCCTGTTTAGTTTGACTGAATGAAAATATCAGCAGATCAGAGAGTAAGTGACGAACTATTTTTAACTCCAACTTCTTCCCTGCAGGGTTGCCACTGGCTAACTGGGCCCCTGGACGAAAGGTCTCAGATTCCTTTCCATCTTGCCTCTCTATCTTCGGTTCTGATAATGCTCCCTGCTCTGCTCCTTCAGATTCAGGGCAGCCTTCTGTCACCAGCCACTGGACACCTCATTCTCCCTTGTAGTTTACTAATGCCCTATCCACATCTCTGTAAATAGTCTCTTTATTAAACTCTGCTTGAATTATCCTAATTTGGGTGTTTCCTGCTGGGACCCTAACTGTGTGGTTGTTGAGACCCAGCATGTAATGAGGAGCAGATAAAAATCCCTGAGGTTGCAGGAGAAAAGAAGTTCTCAGAAGCAGCTCTATGGGGAGGGAGGCTGGCGCCTGCAGTCAAAACAGGCTGCTCCGTACTGTTGGCCATTTGCAGAGCCACAACTAGAAAAATGGGACTGGTGAAGTCACTGCAGTGTCACAGGGATTTCGCATTCCTCAGACGACCAGAATTATGACCATTTCCACACTGTGTCCTTCCCTCCCTTCTTAGAGTGCATCAAAATATATTATAACAACATTCAAATCTGCTTACAGGGTGGAAGACTCAACTCCAGGAAAGAGATGATATTTTATTAAGAAAATACACACAGTAATTTTCGTGGATTTTTTTCTTTATCTTTTTGAGACGGAGTTTCGCTCTTGTTACCCGGGCTGGAGTGCAATGGCGCGATCTCGGCTCACAGCAACCTCCGCCTCCTGGGTTCAAGCAATTCTCCTGCCTCAGCCTCCCGAGTAGCTGGGATTACAGGCACGCGCCACCGTGCCCAGCTAATTTTTGTATTTATAGTAGAGACGGGGTTTCACCATGTTGACGAGGATGGTCTCGATCTCTTGATCTCATGATCCACTCGCCTCTGCCTCCCAAAGTGCTGGGATTTTAGGCATGAGCCACCGCGCCTGGCTGGATTTTTTTTAATGAAGTGTAACTCTAGCGCCCCTGAGTCCTTGCAGTTTGCCAAATCGATCAAGAATGCTGTGCTCTGTAGCTCCTACTTCTCTTCAATGGATTTTGTTCTGTTAGAGTTGGTTTTATTTATGTGTATGTTTTTAATTTTATGTGTATTTAATTGTGTAAATTTATCAGCTGTGAGGTTGTGAAAAGAGTACTAGGACAGGGTCTAGCTTTGGGTACTTGTGTGACTTAAGCATGATCTCCCCAACCCCTGGATTCCTTCTTGATCAGTTAGGGAGGGATGATAGCAATCAATCTCATTTGGGGCATTATTGAAATGCACGCCTTTATGTTAGTTTCACAAGCTCTGCAGGGCTAGACTAGATGCATGTTGTGCTCTGCACAAATAGGATATTATGGAAAAACAAAACCTGGTATCTAATAAGGGAGAAACACCTTTGTAAATTTTATGATAGTGGATCAGATTTGCATTTCTATTTTCAACTAAAAATATTTCTTCAAAATCACTTTTATTACTTTTTTGCTATCACTTTTAGTCTAGTCTAAATAGTCTAGACAAACTACATTTGTTACAATTAACCTTGTACCTATTATGTTGTAAAAATTTCAAAGAGGGCTTGTACCATTACGAAAATTTCGCAACAGCCCCAAATGGCAAGTGTTCTACCAAGCCTTCTAGGCCATTTTATTAGCCAGTATGGTTTCTTAGTGTTTGATTGACTGATAAACTTTACTTTGATGTCAAAGTTCTGGCAATAGGCCAGATAATTTCAAAAGATCCATTACTGTGCTACAATTCCATTTCAGAACCATGGAACGTATTTCAGAAAGTTCCAAAAGGTAAAAGGAAACCAGGTATACACCCACAATAGACCTAAAGTATAAAAAGCTATCAACGTGTTTATCTTTAAATCTACTGTAATTTTTTTTCATCTATTTCATGTTAAGAATTCGGTTTTATGTACTTTATGCATGGCAGAAATCCTAGTTTGCTCATTAATCAATTAATTAATAGCTACTGTATCCCTATAACGTGAACTGCTATGGGGTAACAAAGCACATCAGTAAGCACATTTCTAGGTAAGATCCATTTTGGATTCTCTAAGAACAATGCATTTTTCCTCCCTCACATATAACTGGAATTAAATATTTTTGCTCAATTAGTTGTTTTCTATCTGTCTCCCACTACACTTATTAAGAAAAAAAAAAAATCCTTGATGCTTTGTTATAGCTGTACTCCCTGGAGTCTAGTATACAACTTTCAACAAAACAGGATTTTGAAAAATGTTTGTTAAACATATGAAAAAAAGCTCAACATCACCGATCATTAGAGAAATGCAAATCAAAACCACAATGAATGAGACAATCTTATCTCACACCACTCAGAATGGCTATTATTAAAAAGTCAAAAAAAAAATACAGAAATTGTGTTTGTGGAGAAAAAGGAATGCTTTTACACTGTTGGCAGGAGTGTAAATTAGCTCACCCCTGTGGAAGACAGTTTGGTGACTCCTCAAAGACCTAGAACCAGAAATACCATTCGACCTAGCAATCCCATTACTAGGTATACAGTATAAGGAGAATAAATCTTTCTCTTATAAAGATACTTGCACATGTATGTTCACTGCTGCACTATTCACAATGGCAAAGATATGGAATCAACCTAAACGCCCATCAGTAATAGACTGGATAAAGGAAATGTGGTACATATATATCACGGAATACTATGCAGTCATAAAAATGAAAGAGATTATGTCCTTTGCAGGGACATGGATGGAGCTGAAAGCCGTTATCCACAGCAAACTAATGCAGGAACAGAAAACTAAGCACTGCATCTTCTCACTTACAAGTGGGAGCTGACTGATGAGAACACATGGATGGACACGGGGAGGGGAAACAACACACACTGGGGCCTGTCAGAGGGTGGGGAGTGGGAGGAAGAACAGCTAATGCATGCTGGGCTCAGTACCTAGGTGATGGGATCATCAGCACAGCAGACCACCACGGCACACGTTTATCTATGTAGCAAACCTCCACATCCTGCACACGTACTCTTGAACTTAAAACTTGGAAATTTAAAAAAGAAAAATATTGGTTAAATAAATGAATGGCTTAAAAATCAGCTGGATGGATAGCGTACAAATGGCATATGTACTTAAAATTGGTTATCAATAGAAAGCAAAAATGAACAGATCAGACAATAATTCAGGAAAAGTGCTGTCACTGTGCACGGCAATGGAGAAAATGGAATCAGAGCTGTGATGGGATGGAGGACCCGACCCACTCATCTTAAGAATATGGTGTTTAGGCAGGATGAGGCCAGGAGGGCTCTGGGATGTGGGAATCAGGCCTGGGCCTCACATTACTAAATCTTACATATATTCAGGTATAGAGTCCACTCAGAGTTCTGAAGAAGATGATGCTCATTATAGAATACATAGCAAGCATCATGAAGTAATGCTTTTTTATTTTAATGGCTGGAATAGAAGGAGGGCCACCAGGCATACCTGGCTGTATAACTTAACTTCCTCCTTCAAATTATAAATATGAACTACCCATTCCAAACTAATTAAAATTAAATCTTAAAAGGATGTTTTTAATTTTAAACAAACTGAAACAAATGTGTATATCAAGTTAATAACACAGAAACATGGATCTCAACTTTCTTTAGAACATAGTACTTTAACCACATTCTTATAGTGGAAGACTTTCTAGAAATAAAAAGACACTCAGGGGAATTTTGAACTTCCTCAGCAGTTTTGTTGTTTGTAGAAATATTTATGTGTTTTGTAATTATTCTCCTTATACTGAAAGAAAATAAAGAAGAGATATAGGGGGAAGACTTTCAACCTAAGAGGGAAAAGACATATACAGAATAAAAAACGAGTTAAAATGATTCAATGCTAAAGTTGATTTCAAAATATCAATGTTAAGATATTGTAAAAATATATAGTACCTGGGCTCTGCCACTTTAAAAGAAAGTTTAGAATTTATTACTGCCCCAGTAGTACTGAGCAACCCAAGATCCTAGATTTTGGTGTCTAATATTCCACTGAAAGGAACAATAATTGTTTTTTTTCTGGGTTGGGGGAGAGTTCCACTTTTCTTGCCCAGGCTGGAGTACAATGGCACAATCTTGGCTCACTACAACCTCCATCTCCTGGGTTCAAGCAAATTTCCTGCCTTAGCCTCCTGAGTAGCTGAGATTACAGGCGCCTGCCACCATGCCTGGCTAATTTTTTTGTATTTTTAGTAGAGATGGGGTTTTGCCATGTTGGCCAGGCTGGTTTTGAACTCTTGGCCTCAATGCATTTCATTGAACTGCTCACTTCGGCCTCCCAAAGTGCTGGGATTACAGGCGTGAGCCACTGTGCCCAGCCCAGGAATGATAATTCTTACAGAAACGGCTAATTCGAATTCTGATGAAGTTTAAGGTGGGCCTGAGGTACCTTATTGTGATAGAAAGCATGGTCATTTCCAAAGCTTACGGGGCTTTCCTCCTCCACCGCCTCCTCCTCTTTCTGTACCTCCTTCTACTTCTTCTCTCTTCTCCTTCTCCTTCTTTTTTTTTTCTTCTTCTTCCTCTCTCCCCTCAGAGGTGGCAGGAGTGAGGTGAGATGAGAAGTTGATGGTAGGGTCATGGTTGAGGAGGAGGCAGGATTGTCATTTCTGTGTATTCCTTTCAAAAATGCATGAATGACCATTATCTGGACATGAAGACACATTGGATGGACCCATGCTGAGGGTCTTCCTGCAGGTCTTCCTGCAGGTCTTCCTGCAGAGTAAAAGGGCTGCACTTTGTAAAATTGCAATGGTCATGGAATTTTGGAAAAAACAAAAATTTCCTGGGTTTTCAAGAAAACCCAAGAAAGACTGAGGAATGGTTTCAGATTAAGGGAGATTAAAAAGAATGTCAACTACAAGCAACAATAATCCAATTCATTACTACTGGGGCAGTAATGAATTCTAGGCTTCTAAGTGGCAGAGCCAAGTAGCATATATTTTTTAAATATCTTGACATTGATATTTTCAAATGATATCAATATGAATATTATTGATATTTTCTTTCTTTCTTTCTTTTGAAACAGTTTCACTCTTGTTGCCCAGGCTGGAGTGCAATGGCACAGTCTCGGCTCACTGCAACCTTCGCCTCCGGGTTCAGGCAATTCTCCTGCCTTAGCCTCCAAAGTATCTTGGATTACAGGCATCCATCACCACGCCTGACTAATTTTTGTATTTTTAGTAGAGACAGGGTTTCACCATGTTGGCTAGGCTGGTCTCAAACTCCTGACCTCAGGCGATCTGCCCACCTCGGCTTCCCAAAGTGCTGGAATTACAGACATGAGCCATTGCGCCCATCCAACATTTTCAAACAATAATAATCTCTTTTTCCCTTTTGGTCCAGAACCTAATTCAGTAATCCTGGATTAGGCTCTGAACCAAATGGGTAAAAGAGAAAACATTGGAGTGTTTGGAGAAATTTGAATGGAAACTGTGAGTTAGATATTCACTTTCTGATTTAAATGGTTGTATTGTGGTCTTGCAGGAGTATCCTTGTTTTGTGGAAACACACAGTGGAGGATTAAGGGGTAATAATGCAATGAGACATCATGCAGAAAAAGAAAAATAATAATGGATGAAAAATATATATGTGTGTTATTAGATATGTACATACATATAGAGAGAATTTAGGGTAAAGAGATAGAGGAGTTCTCTGTAACATTTTCACAAATTTTCTATAAGTTTGAAATTACTTCAAAAATTTAAAAAAAACACACTGGGCACAGTGGTATGCACCTGTAATCCCAGTAACTTGGCAGGCTGAGGTGGGAGAACTGTTTGAATCCAAGAATTCATGTTCAGCCTGGATACTATAGTGAGACTCAATCTCTTAAAAAAAATAAAAACATAAAATGAGATGTTTTTACATAATGACAGTCCTCATTTTGCCTGTTTGCCTTAGTTCATTTTGTGGTGCTGTAACAGTATATCACAGAGTGGGTAATTTACAATAAACTGAAACATATTGGCTTACAGTTCTGGAGGCTGGGAAGTCCAAGATTGAGCCGTCATCATCTGGCAAAGGCCCTCTTACTGCATCCTGATGTGGCAGAAGGGCAAAGAGAGAGTGAAAGAGAGAGGCAGGAGAGGGCCAGATTGATCTTTTCCTAAGGATTTCACTACTGTGATAATGGCATTGATGCACTCATGAGGCAGAGCTCCTCATGGCCTAATCGCCTCTTAAAGGTCGCATCTCTCAATACTATTACAATAGCAATTAAATTTTAACAATTTTGGGAGGCAACAAACATTGAAAGTACTGCAAGATCATAAAAAGACCCAAAAATATTAATGCAAGTTGTAAGCATATAAAACAAACTCAACAGTAAGTGGGAAATATTACAATTATGCCATAAGCATTAAAAATTTTTGCTAAAACATTAAAAGCTTGCTTGCCATTGGATGCAAATGTATGATAAAAGTTAAAACTAGTAAAACTAGTATTTACTTTGTACATTGTAATTTATTTTTTTTAATTTATTTATTTTACTTTAGGTGCATACTATATCTGGCATTTCTCCCCATGTTATCCCTCCCCACCCTCCCCTTCCTCCCCACTCCCCATTGCCTCTCCCCTACCCCCACCAACTACCCCCAGTGTGTGATGCTCCTCTCCCTGAGTCCACGTGTTCTCGTTGTTTAACACCCACCTATGAGTGAGAACATATGGTGCTTGGCTTTCTGTTCTTCTGTCAGTTTGTTGAGAATGTTGGTTTCCAGGTTCATCCATGTCCCTACAAAGGACACGAACTCAAGGCAAAGTTTTTTATGGCTGTGTAGTATTTCATGGTGTATATGTGCCACATTTTGTTTGTCCAGTCTATCATTGATGGGCATTTGGGTTGGTTCCAGGTCTTTGCTATTGTACACAGGGCTGCAATGAACATACGTGTGCATGTGTCTTTATTGTAGAATGATTTATAGTTCTTTGGGTATATACCCAATAGTGGGATTGCTGGGTCAAATGGAATTTCTATTTCTAGAGCCTTGAGAAATTGCCACACTGTCTTCCACAATGGTTGAACTAATTTTCACTCCCACCAACTGTGTAAGAGTTTTCCTATTTCTCCACATCCTCTCCAGCATCTATTGTCTCCAGATTTTTTAATGATCGCCATTCTAACTGGCATGAGATGGTATCTCAATGTAGTTTTGATTTGCATTTCTCTAATGACCAGTGATGATGAGCATTTTTTCATATGTTTGTTGGCCTCATGTATGTCTTCTTTCGTAAAGTGTCTATTCATATCCTTCTCCCACTTTTGAATGGGCTTATCATAAGTCATGCAGCACCCTGAACACTTGACTTGGAGATTTCCTCTGCTAAATATCCTAGTTCATTGCTTGCAAGTTCTGCTTTCTACAAAGCACAGACACAATTCAGCCAAGTTCCGTGCCATTTGGTAACAAGAATGACCTTTTGTCTAGTTTCCGATAACATATTCCTAATTTTCATCTAAGACCTTATCAAGATGGCCTTTCCTGTCCACATTTCTACCAACATTCTGATCACAAGCACTTCGACGATCTCTAAGAAGACCTCTCCTTCTAGGTTGTCCTCTTCTTCTGAGCTCTCACCAAAATCACCCTTAACACTCTGTTCACAGCAATCTAGCCTTGTTCTAGCATGCACTTTCAAAAATAGTTCCGGCCTCTATCTATTACCAAGTTTCAAAGCCACTTTCACATTTTCAAGTATTTGTTATTAACAATATCCCAATTCTTGGTACCAATTTCTGTCCTAGTCCACTTGTGCTTCCATAACAAATCCTAGACTGAGTAATTGATAAATAATAGAAATGTTCTTCTCACAGGTATGGATGCTGAGAAGCCCAGGATCAAGGCACCAGCAGATTCAGTGTCTAGTAAGGGCTGCAACCCTAAGTTTTCAAGACAGTGCCTTGTTGCCGTATCTTCTGGAGGAAATAAATGCTGTGTCCTCACATGGCATAAAAGACAGAAAGGGCAAATAAAGACCAAAAACAAGCTAGCTAGTTTTCTACAGCCCTTTTATAAGGGCTCTAATCTATTCATGAGGGTGGAGCCCTCATGATCTGATGACCTATTAAAGCCTCCACCTCAATACTATCACGTTGGCAATTAAGTTCCAACATAAAAATATTGGAAAATATTCAGACCATAGCAGATGGCTACTGGCTGTTTTATTGAGCAGCACAGCCCTAGCTGCTTAGAGCAAACCCCAACCCCTCATCAAGGTTGCTAGACCCCTAACCCAGTCACTGAAATAACTCTGCGTCTGGATCAAAAGAAAGCTCTATATTCTTTGGAACTAAAAGCTCTGCTGAGGATGCTGGCTCCTCTTTGGACAGGAGGCGACCTCATCTGGGTTTGGACTCCTCCTTTCATTGAACGTTTCTCCCTCTGATATTTAATCGCCTGCATTCCTACTCCAGGGCTAAGGCAGAGGTCAGCATGACAAGGCTTTCATAGTGTTGCTCCTGAGTTTTTCTTCATGTTAAACGTCACTTCACAGTTAACAATTGAAAGATCATAGTAAAATCTGAGAGGCAGAGTCAAGCCAGCTGTCAGTCTGTGCATATTTGCTCAGGTGACCTGCGATGACCCTGACTCTCAAGGCCTTTCACAGAAAGGTACTGTGAAACATTACCCAATGTAGTGCTCCTAGTGAGATGTCCTGTGTCTGAGCTGTATTGCCCAAGCAAAAGCATGATTTAAAAAATTACTCAACCAGAGAAAAGGGTCAAAAACAGGGCTTTGAGTTGCAAAACAACCCTTTGGAAGACACGAACTTGGGAGAGAAACATTTTATGAACTTCTGAATGCACAGTCTAGAAGACTCGGCCAAGGAAAGGAAGCAGAACAGAATGTGTAAGTGCAATGGGCTGCTACACAGAGAGGGCACCATGAGCCAACCACCACTCTTTTAGGGAAAGGCCAAGCAGGAACTTACAGAGGATAGCGAAGAAATTGCTGATGTCTGAGGAGGCAGAGTAACATGCGTGGCCTGACCCCTGGAGAGCAGAACAGGGTGGAAATCCCAGCAGGAGACACTGTGGGGTAGAAGGACACAAAGAATGAAAAGGGGTGTGACATCAGCATCAAAAGCCGCAGAGAAACTCAACCAAGAAGACCTACACCTTCCTGCAGGGCCTTAATGCCACTCAATAGAGAGGGGCAGAGTGTAGGATTTTGAATTATCTATCTATCCAGAAAAGACTAGGCTTTAACCTAGAAGACATAGGGAATAACCAAGATTAATCATCTGCCATAATAGAAACGGAGACTTGAGAGCTAAGACAACTCAACTCCACAGGAATAAAGTGCTGTTTCTGCACCCTGTGGTCCTCATGGCTGTGTGGGATGCGGGCGTGCTATGAGGAACTGATGATTAAACTGTCAGCAGAAAATACAAAGGTTTTTGGTAGGAACAGGCTTTTGAGGACAAACCTCCTGTGGCCAAAGGTATGAAGACAGACAAAGATGCATAGACAGTCCATCCACTTGTCCTCTCGCTTTTCTGATCAGCGGTGTCCAGAGGCCTTGCTAAGCTCAGGCCTCTTTGCAGCTGGACAGTGGGCTCCCCAAATGTCATGCCCACTATTGCAGGGCAGACACTTGGCACTTGATGTCAATGATTACAAGAAAAAACAACGTGATTGTTTGGAATACATGCTTATAGTGTAAATTCAGTGATTACTGAATAAACAAGGAAACACCTGAGTAAGCATGCCTAGCACTGCACTAATCAAAACCACACCTGGGCATTGCAGAAGAGAGTCCTGTCTGATTCTACACTCCCGCACTTGTTGGTTCTGATCTTTCAAACCTTCTCCTCAACATCATCCCAGAGAATTCCCAGGGAGCTATGACAAAAAGGGGTGTGTGTGCGTGTGTGCATGTGTGTGTACATGTGTGTATGTATATGTGAGTGTATATAGGGATGGTGGATATACATACATATATGCTTTTATGTGCATATGTATAGAAGCATATATTTCTATGTGCATATATAATATAAATGCATACATATATGCATTTGTGTACATGTGATTGTTTGTGCATATGTATACATATAGGTATATATACATGTGTGTATCAAAGTATTATTTCCTCAGAAGAAAAATTAAAAGGATGAATTCAACTAGAGGCAAGACAACTCTACTAAGGATTTCAAGATAGAAAAATAGGAAATTTTGTGCCAAACTGATTGTGCCAGAATTCTACCTCTGCTTATCTAGTAACAGAATGCTAATGTTACTGGAGGAGCAGTATGCCTAGCTAAAAGATGACATTTCTCAACTTCCTCTGCAGGTGGGAGTGGTCATGAAGCTAAAAGCAGAAGCAGCAGAAGCAAGTTTCAGGGAAAATGCTCTTTTTGCTTTTTGCCTTCCTCTTCTTCCTGTTTGGAACTTAAATACGGTTGCTGGATACTAGCAGCCACGTGGCGAACCTGAGAAAGTAAGCCACAGGCTTAAAGAGACATACTAGAACGACAGAAGGAAAAAGAAATAGTCCAGCAGTGAACTAATCTTACAAGTTCATTTCATGGATTCAGCAAATATTTATGAAGAACTGATTGTGAGTTATACTCCTCATTGGGTACTAGAAATACAAAGTTAATTTGTCCAGTCCTTCCCCTTGAGAAATTCATAGTCCAGTGAAGGAGAGAGACATGTAAAGCAGTAATTAAGGGATGATACATAATCTTTAAAGTAATTTGAAATACAATAACTACAGAAGCTCAGAGTATTGCACTTCAAAATATTTCTCTTCTGCCATAATATATTTGATTCATATCATTTTCATTTTCCAGGAATTTATAAATATGCTGAGAGTTCATTGGCCACACCCATAATGGCATCTGAGACTCATTCTTTAATTAAATTAAATTCAACAAATAATTACTGAGTACTTGGCATATGCAAGACCCTGGCTAGATTTTATGAGGCATAAAAAATGATGGAGCAACAGTCAGTTACTATGTAGCTTTCTGTGAGTCCCTGAGCGGCACAAGGCATGATAAATCTTCATGGCCAAGAGAGTCATTCTTTTCTTTAGAATCCTCCATTGCAAGAAAGACTTTAAAAGAATACAGCAAAATGATACCTGTTGTAGAGGATGGCCAGTTAATAAATGTAGAAAGAATGCTAAACTAGAAAATCAGCATTTTGCACACCCAAGTGTAATCACTGATTTAGGCAAGGGTCATTAACAGATGTTAAAATCAAGACATGCATTGCACATTTATTAGAACAGCTAAAATTCAAAGCACTGACAATACCAAATGCTGATGGGATGCAGAGCAACAGAAACGCCTATTCATTGCTGGAGGAAAGCAAAATGGTTATAGCCTCTTTGGAAGACAGTTTGGAAGCTTCTTACAACACTAAACATACTTTTACCACACGATCCAGCAATTGTGCTCCTTGGTATTTATCCAAAGGAGTTGAAAAGTTATGTTCACACAAAAACCTGCACATAGATGTTTATAGAAGCTTTATTTGTAATTGTCAATACTCAGAAGCAACAAAGATGTCTTTAAGTAAGTGAATGGATAAAGAAAACTGTGGTACATCCAGATAATGTCATATTATTTAGGGCTAAAAAGAAATATAAGCTGTCAGCTGGGCGCAGAGGCTCACGCCTGTAATCCCAGCACTTTGGGAGGCAGAGGCAGGAGGATAATGAGGTCAGGAGTTCAAGACCAGCCTGGCCAATAAGGTGAAACCCCATCTCTACAAAAATTACAAAGATTAGCCAGGGGTGGCGGTGTGGGCCTGTATTCCCAGCTACTTGGAAGGCTGAGGCAGAAGAATCGCTTGAACCTGAGAGGCAGAGGTCACAGTGAGCCGACATCTGCCACTGCACTCCAGCCTGGTGACAGAGCAGGACTCTGTCTCAAAAAAACAAAAAGAAGGAAAGAAAGAGAGAGAGAGAGAGAGAGAGAAAGCAAGAAAGAGAGAGAGAAAGATAGAAAGAAAGAAAGGAAAGAAATAAGCTGCCAAGCCATGAAAAGACACAGAGGAACCTTATTTTTTTAAATTGTACTTTATGTTTTGGGGTTCATGTGCAGATTATGCAGGGTTGTTGCATAGGCACATACATGGCAAGGTTTGCTGCCTCCATTCCCCCATCATCTATATTTGGCATTTCTCACCACGTTATCCCTCCCTACCCCCCACTGTCTCTCCCCTAGACATTCCCAACTGACCCCAGTGTGTGATGCTCCCCTTCCAACACAGAAGAACTTTAAATGCATATTACTAACTGAAAGAAACTAATCTGAAAAGGCTATGTACTGTATGATTCCAACTGTATGACATTCTAGGAAAGGTAAAACTGTGGAGACAGTAAAAAGGTCTGTGGTTCCCCACGGTTAGGAGGAAGTGGGGATAAATAGGCAGAGCACCGGGTATTTTTAGGGCAGTAAAACTACTCTGTATGATACCGTAATCATGGACACATGTCATTATACACTTGTCAAAACCCATAGAACATACAACACCAAGAGTGAGCCCTAATGTAAACTATGGACTTTGAGGGATAATAATGTGTCAATGTAGGTTCATCAATTGTAACAAATGGACCCTTCTGGTGGGTGGTGTTGATGTTGGGAGGACTGGGCAGGTGGAGAGTATATGGGAACTCCGTGCTTTCAATTTCCCGTGAACCTAAAACTGCTCTAAAAATAAAGCCTATAGTTTAAAGAACCATTAGGTGAAAGATTATAGGGAGCAAGAGTCACATGGTGCCCAAATGCCATTCCGCAGACTTCTAGCGATTACAAAGTGGGAAACGTGCCTGTACAATGGAGAAAGCTTGTGGTCACCGCCTTCCACTAGTGACTGAATTTACCATTATTAATAATGGAACAGCCTGACACTAGACATTATAATGTGTTGCAATAAAGTGCTCCATATTATGTATGACGTTTTCTTGATAAAGATACTTAATCTGAGTATAATCAACTTTCTAACTCTAACTTGAAGTTTGAAGAAGATACAGGGAACAGAAGTCCAGTTAAATGACACCATGCGAAAGGAAAGACATACTGAGAATATGGGACATTCTACCTGACATTTGGCCTGAACGCCTCAGAAAGTCAGTAAATAGATAAATCAATAATTTTTTTAGAAAGATGAAGCAGAGCTGTTCCAGACAAAAGGATATTGAAGAGATATCACAACCAAATGCAATTCATGACTCTTAATTGGATCTTTGGGATTAATGGGGAAATTTGAATATGGATTAGATGATAGTATGGAATTATTGTTAATCTTATCAGGTCTGATCGTTTTGCTGGGGTTATATAGAATAACTCCTTCCTAGGAGATGAGGCTGAGTATTTGCAGTATAATATCATGATATTTGCACTTATTTTTAAATGGTTCAGCCAGAAATAGAGAGGAGGAGATAGGAAGCAAATATGGTATCTGGGCATGGTGGCTTACGTCTGTAATTGCCTCACTTTGGGAGGCTGAAGCAAGTGGATCTCCTGAGGTCAGGAGTTCAAGACCAGCCTGGCCAACATGGTAAAACCTCATCTCTACTAAAAACACAAAAATTAGCCAGGTGTGGTGGCGGACGCCTGTAGTCCTAGCTACTTGGGAGGCTAAGGCAGGAGAATCACTTGAATCCAGGAGGCAGAAGTTGCAGTGAGCCGAGATTGTACCACTGCACTCCAGCCTTGGTGACAGGGCGAGACTCCATCTCAAAAAAAAGAAAGCAAATATGGTAAAATGTTTGGCTTGACTGTTTGGTTCCAAGTTTGGGTTCTTAAGACATTTATGTGCCATTTCCCAAGGTTTTCTGTATTGGTAATTTTCATAATAAAAATTGGCAGAAAATATTGTATCCTGACAATATTGTTTAGATGATGCTGTAACTGTGTTCCACATTTTCCTAACAGCACTAAGGAGGTGTTTGTGTCCTCAATGTAGAAATAAAGATTTCAGGATACCACATGAAGCCTGACATAATGGCAGTGTTATGCCTATAAGTTACTTCACAGGACACACCTCTACTCCAGGCCACTTTGGGAGTTGAAAATGCAGGCTGCATGCCATATATTGCACTAATGCAAGCATAGGTGAAGCCCAGACAAGTTCTCACGGTTGACACTCCTTTATGTCACCCAGACAGATCTCAGAAGGTGTGAGAGAACAAGTAACCCCAAAGTTATTTAAGAGTGAGCTTCTATCTGCTGATGTGAGTGCTGTTTGCTTCAGCCCCTGTTAGGACGCCCGTGCTACTCGAGGGCAGCATTTCTGCAGGTAAGATTAGTTTATTTAGCCACTTGGGAGAACATTCTAAGTGACTGCAGTTGAGAACGAGTTTCTCTGAGCACAGTTTAGTGCAATTTCTAAATAGGGGTGTGAAGTAATTCTATGATCATCTCCATAATACCTGTATTTTTTTTATAGGTGATAAGTACGGCTTTGTTTCATCATTGTAATACACTATATGTCTCTAGGATTGCGCTCGAGTCAGAGAAGTCTATATAAGCTTACGGAAGGAGTGAATTTTTTATAGCTTAATCTTTTTGATGATTGTAAGCTTGAAATCTCTTAGTAAACACTTTACATCCCTGAAATTTTCTGAGGCTAATACTTTTCAGAATATAGTTAATATTCTCAATAAATTAACAAGGGGCACCTGTAATGCCCTTTCTCCTTGTTCTGTCTTGGAGGCAGCCTTCTAGCTAAAACTCAAATGCAATCCTCTGCCCATTTTTCTTCTTTTCTTCACTATCCCACTGAAAACCAGACTCCTTGTCACCCAACCCTGGGTTCAAGTCCAAGTCCTTTGTGGGATTGTAGTGGCACCACTTCCTGTTCGACAACCCTGAGAGCACTTGATGTACCTCCAAAATCTCAGTTTACTTGTCAAATAATACCGGGCAAGTTAAGGCTCAGACGTTTTATGTCTTTAACTGTAAAACTGCCCTAGTAATCTGTGACCTATTAAACTAGATTAGTGTAAAAAAGTACCCTGTAAATGGGAAAGGTACTTGTTAACAAAATAATATTTCCATAATCATTATGTATGTAAATTTTAAATTTTACAATTGTGTCAATTGTTAATTCGTATGTTTTTAAGAATGAGTGTCTCAAAGGTAAATTTCCTTGTCCAAAATGCTCTATGTGTACTGTAATTGTTGCCATAGTATAATGAATTCATCAGTTACCTTTTTCCCTATTGGGACATTCCCATTCCTTTCTGCAGTCAATCAACATGGATGTGATTGTAGATACCTCCATATTTTTGGGAAAATTTCTATATTACTTTCTGGAATCTTTGGTTTACAAGATAATTCCCAAGACGAAAAAGAATGTTGCTGGAGAGATTGTACTTATAACAGGAGCTGGAAGTGGACTTGGAAGGCAATTGGCCATACATTTTGCCGGGCTTGGAGCCATTTTAGTTCTATGGGACATTAATCAAGAAGACAATGTGGAAACGTGTAGACTGGCCAAAGAAAAGGGTGGTGAGAAAGTGTTCCCCTATAAGTGTGACTGTAGCAACAGACAAGAGGTCTACAGAGTTGCTGACCAGGTAAGCTGACTGGTGTTCTCTGCTTGTGTTCCCAAGGAAAATATTGCATCTCGTATGCACTTTTACAGGTAGAAGTTTGTCATAAACTTCCCCCAAGATCTCTATGTGTTTCCTGCTTGACTCTGCATGTCAGAAATCAGACTGTGTAACCTCCAAAACGGAGCACAGTGTAAACAAGGCAATGGGAATGTGAGAAGCCTAAGCCAAGCGCTGCCCAGCTGCGTTTTAGGGGGACTCATTCACCAGCAGGAGGAGGTGGAAACGGGGCCTCCTCCTGGCTTTGCGGCTCATTGCTTGTGCAGTGTTTAACAAGTTACTGTCCCTCTCTAGGTCCTTGTTTCTTCATCTGTAAAACAAAAGGGTTGAACCAAATTATCTTTTTTTTTTTTTTGACGCATAGTCTTGCTCTGCTGCCCAGGCTGGAGTGCGGTGGCACCATCTCAGCTCACTGCAACCTCCATCTCCCAGGTTCAAGCAATTCTCCTGCCTCAGCCTCCCGAGTAGCTGGAATTACAGGCCCATGCCATCATGCACAGCTAATTTTTATATATTTTTTTTGTAGAGACATGTTTTCACTATGTTGGCCAGGCTGGTCTTGAACTCCTGAGCTCAAGTGATCTGCCCACCTTGGCCTCCCAAAGTGCTGGGATTACAGGCATGCGCCAGTGCCCTGGGCCAATGGTTTGTGATTCTAATGCATCATATCCATTATCATCATGTAGTGAGGCTATAAAGAATATGAAATATACAGTAAAAATAAAAATAAATTTAAATAGGTATTTAGCATATTTTAGACCAAATTTCCTCTTGGACTTAGCCTGTTGATATTTGTTAGAACAAATACTCCACATTAAATATTGACAAATACTCGAAATCGCAGCTGCCACCTGTCGTGTGACTAGCAGGTACCCTAACAGCAATGGGTTAGTTTTGAGGAGCGTTTCAGCCATGTTACCTCGAGGAAGGTGTTGTGAGGCCAGACGCAGCTGGAGAGAGAGAAACAGAATCGAGCGTTTCCCTTTTGTTTTGCTCATGATCCCTGGGGGAGAACACAGCACAGCCTGCAGGACCATGAAGGAGAGCCCTGGGGTCACTCATGAGGCAGGGAGATCGGGCAGGTGGTGGGGGCCTTTACTGTGTTTTTCTCAAGAAGGAATAGGCAAAGCAGGGTAAGCGGCAGGGTAAGCATGTTTAGGAATGGTTAATTTGAATAACTTCAGGGGGCTTTAGGGCATAGAGGTTGTCCCTGGTTGTCTGGTACCTGGCCCTGGTATGGCTGGGGTAGGCGTAGAGCAGCCCAGAGTGTGAGGACCCAATAAGGGAAGTGTTTGGATATGTGGACTTAACAGGCTGCTCAGGAAGGGAAACTAATCAGCCTCTAGCCATGGCCTCAAACTGGTCAAGACAGCACCAGAAAAAAAACAAACGCCCACTATATTACAAATAGTTACTATTCTAAACACATTATACACGTCACAACTCATTTAATCAACACAATATCACCTTCTTAGGTATACATTATTATCATCATCCCCACTTACAAATGAGAAAACTGAGGAACAGAATGAAAATGTAATGTGCCCAAGATCATAAAACTAATGATTGGCCAAGATTCCAACCCGGGCAAGTTGAAGCCACTGTGCTATGAATATATCTGGGCTGAGCTCAGGAAGTATCTAACAGAGCTCCAGTCCCGGTACCACTAACTAGCCAGATCAGGACCCTGGAAAAAGTCTTTTCTGCCAAAGTATTATCCCTTATAGTCTTCACAACGAAGTAGGTACTATCATTTTCTTGTTCACTTATCCACTATGCCGTGACCCAAAGGGACACAAACACTTTGATAACAGAATATCTGAGGGATTTCCCATCCCTTTGGCAATCTAAGCTCTATATATGGAATTCACTTATTGATGCATTCAAAAAACATTGATTGAATCAGTCTCTGTGACACATAACCTTCTGAAGCACCCTCTTCACCCTTATCCTTCATTGCCCATTGCCTTCTTCTCTGTTTGATGGTCCCATAGGATTTGTTCTTCATAATTCATCATGAGCTAATGCAAATATGTGTACTGTAGATCCTAGGCATATTTTAGTACACAGCAAGTGGAATCAAAGTTAGTCCTCATTTGTAAACAGTAAAGACATGTGACCAGAAAAGTTCATACATAGATGAACATATCTGGGCTGAGCTCGGGAAGTATCTAACAGTGCTCCAGTCCCAGTACCACTAACTAGCCAGATCAGGACCCTGGAAAAAATCTTTTCTGCCAAAGTATTATCCCATATAGGCTTTACAACGAAATTGTACTATCATTTTCTCCATTTTACTAGTGACGAAGCAGAGGCAGAGAGAGTTTAAGGAACTTACCCAGGCCATAGAGCAGACAAGTAAGGGACCCCATTACCTGGGTGAGACCCCATGCTGCATTCCCAAAGGGACAGCAACGATATGTGCATAATCGAAAGACCCCTTCATAATCCACCTTCTTTGACCAAGTGTTGTAATCTCCTGCCCTCTTCCCCCACTGCCAACCCCTAACAAATCTTTTCTTCTTGGTCAACATTTTTTTGCCGTCAAGTAGAAAACTAGGCTAAAAACTTTAACCTAAAATTATCTTTTCACATTAAAATTGTTCTTTTCTGCACTCCAATAAATAGAATTTTTCTCAGCCAACTACTTTATATGCTTTTTTGTATAATTTCAATTATGTAGCAACTCCCGAGAAACCCAGATACTGGGTTTGTACTTCAAGGCTTTCAACAAAGCATCCGCATTACCAGATTCCTTGAAATTTGCGGTAATGTTGAATAGCAATAAGAACATTCTAAAGGTGCATAGTAATTAACTTCCCAAAATTAGACTGAGGGAACAGTCTCATCTCCAACATAGAAAACCAATATACTAATAAATTGCTTTTCTTAAAGTAAGTAGGTTCGCAATTTATTTTCAAATGTCCAGGTTCAATCAATCATTAATATTTATTTGTATATGTGTGTGTGTGTGTGTGTGTGTGTGCATGTGCACACACACGAGACTTGCTTGCTACAGCAATAATCATGTTGGCTAGAAAGAGTACTAAATTTGGGGAAAAACGGCTTTTTGGTGTGAATTTAAATTGGGTGTGAATCACTGTTGCTCCTCTCAAAAGCTATGGGTCTTCCGGCAAGATCTTAATTTCTCAGAGCCTCTGTCTCCTCATCTGTATACCAAGATAATGATGCCTCCCTAGACTGCCTCTTGAAGTTACAGTGAAAATTAAATCTTATGATCGAGATAAAATTTCTCTTGGCTCTGTTGTCCCTAAGGCTCAGGGCTTCTTAAACTGGATGACAGCAGCCACTGGGCTTTTCTTAAGTGTTCAGGAACATATTAAGCCCAAGATTCCACCTCCTTCTTGGGTCCCTGTCCCCACTTCATCGGTCTTGATGAGCACTTGCTCACACTGATTGCTTCACCAAGCCAATGGGCTACCCTTCTTTAAAAATTAGCCTTTGTGAATGTTTTCCTCTGCCCTACCTTCCTCCCTGGTAGAGGAGTCCAATTCCTCAGCCTAGCATCAGCTCAGCAGTATTAACTATTCCTTTCCTAGCTTGCTCCAATCTACTACATCAGCAGCGATATCTAATTCTCCAAATCACGTTATCTGGCAGGCTCAACATATAGCAATACAGGGTCCAGGAATTAGAAAATCAAGTCAGGGGAGGCAGTGCTCCTTGTTTAGAAACAAAGATGGTTGTATCAGCCGAGAGATCCAGTTCAGGGGAGGAAAGTCTTAATTGTTGTTCAAACATATTTCATGCTTTGCCGTTGGATCAGCTTTCTCAGCGTCGCCTGCAAAGTCATAATAACGTGAGTCAAAATGGTGAAAGAGAGGAAAGCAGTCCCTCAGGTGTCTCCTGGAGTACGCTCTTCTCTGAGCAGGGCTTGTGCTATATTGCGGATTGTCCAGGTAGATGAGGTGGGCAACTTAGGAGGGGAGGGTGAAGGAAAATGAGGACGTAAGAGGCACAATAGCGGCACAGCTGAGGGATTCAAGGCAGCATCAGTCGCAGAGAGTAATTCGATTCAACAGGGTCCATTGGATAGAAGAGCACAGAAATACGGAAGTCCATCGGCAGCCGATCGAAAGCATCCATGTTTAGGATGCGCTCATGCCGAAAACTGATCAGGCCTGAGGGGATGAGATAGAGGAGTAGGGGAGATGATGCCCACAGAAGTCGGCATCAGACACCCACTGATGTGCTGTGGGACAACCTGAGGGCCATCTGCAGGGAGGCAGCGTCACTCAGACTCCAGTCCCATTAGTGACCCAGGAACGGGCACTCACGTAACAGAAATGGGAGGTGAGGAAAATATGCTACAGTATGCTGCAGGCCACCTCCACACAAAAAGTCAAGACTCTTTCAACAAAATGGCTAAATCTGCTTTTTTTTAAAGATAATTTGTCATAAAGTTACCTTAAAACTGCCGAGTTTCTACATAGAAGATAAAAATACCTAGTTTCAGATAAACTATATGAAGAAAATGAGAAAAAGAAATCACTACTTGGGAAAATAAATATCCAAATGCAACACCTCAATTGAATTAATGCTTGCCTCCCTCTGGCCAGGTCAGGAAAGAAGTTGGTGACGTCACCATCCTCATCAACAATGCCGGCGTCGTCACGGGAAAGCTCTTCCTCGATATTCCAGATTACATGGTGGAAAAATCCTTTCTTGTAAATGCCATCTCTCATTTCTGGGTAAACCTCTTTCTTTATCATTTTCTTTTGTTGGTGAGTACAAAAGTTCCATGCATTCACATAAACACCTGTTTATGTGTTTGTCTATAAATATACCATTTGGAGATTTCCCATTGAAAGATGTGGGGTCTCAATCCTTGCTGGGTTTACTTGCTGTGCTTTTCCTGATCTTGTGTTATTCCAAATTATCAGAGAAATTTCCTTCCCTCTACCCTCTTCAGTTTGATCCCAAAATTATTAGCTGTTCAGAAATCTTCCCACCTAAATACAAACCGAGAGTGACAGCAATTATACAAGAGAGATTTAATTTGGCCATGAGAGCAAAGGGAGCTTGTGCAAAGATGGGGCTATTTTTAGAGTGGTGGTTTATGTGCACGCAGAACTGGGCATTCTAATAAAGGAATTAAGGGCGGGAGGAATCACAGTCACCACCCGTTATTGAGCACTTGCAGCCACGATGCCGTTTTCATTCTCATTTTACAAATAAGGAAACTGAGGCCCAAAGTATTTCAGTGAACTCCCCGAGG
This sequence comes from Aotus nancymaae, assembly GCF_030222135.1. Classification (NCBI taxonomy): domain Eukaryota; kingdom Metazoa; phylum Chordata; class Mammalia; order Primates; family Aotidae; genus Aotus; species Aotus nancymaae. The sequence goes on along the minus strand of NW_026988450.1, from coordinate 8,193,614 downwards.
TCAGGCAACTGGTAAATGGTGGCCCATGGTTACAGAAGGAAGAAGTGTGAGAGAAGGTAAAAATTACAGAAAGGGAATGAGTGAGTTCATGATTCAGGAGTGTCTTTCCTGAGGCCTGGAGTGGTTTACGCAATGCAGCCCAGTAGGGCTGTCTTTGATGGTGGAAATGCTCTTCAACTGTGCTTCCCACTATGATAGCTTCTAGTCATCTGTGGCTACTGAGCACTGGAAGTGTGGTTAATGGGACTGAGGCACTAAACTTTTAACTTTGTATCATATAACCTATTTAAGTGCATATCTATCTATCTATCTATTTATTGAGACAGAGTTTCTCTCTGTCACCCAGGCTGGAGTGCAGTGGCATGATCTCAGTTCACTGCAACCTCCATCTCCTGGGTTCAAGCAATTCTCCTGCCTCAGCCTCCTAAGTAGCTGGGACTACAGGCACCTGCCACCACACCCAGCTAATTTTTGTATTTTTAGAAGGGACGGGGGTTTCACCACGTTGGCCAGGCTTGTCTCGAACACCTGACCTCAGGTGATCTGCCCACCTTGGCCTCCCAAAGTGCTGGGATTACAACCTTGAGGCACTGCACCCAGCCTTAAATGCACATTTAAATAGCCACACATGTGTAGAGGCTACTTCCTTGGTCAGTGCAACTCTAGAAAGTGGGTAGAGGCTGAAGGAGAGAGGAGTTACCAGAGGTGTTTCCACTAAGAGGGTTCCTACTTGAGGCTGCCAGGGAATGAACAGGCATCAGCAGCGGATAGGGCCTGTGGGAGGAACAGGGGCTGAAACCAGGGCCTTGGGAGACATGGGGAAGTGGGGACAGGTATGGTCCTAGTCCTCTGTGTCTCCGAAAATAGGACCTTGGAATGGGCTTCCCTTCGGTCTCCTGGTTCCTCCCTCTTTCCACTCTACACTTTCATACCACTCTCCATGGAACACAGAACTATTTCTTTGGTCTCCTTCCTTGGCCACTGGGAGGCTAATGGGAACCTCCACTAACCTATTTTAACCAATACTCCTTGAACACCTACCATAGTGCTTGCCATATAATACATTTTCCAGAAACATTTGTGAAAACCATGGATTCCCTTCCCTGTACCACCCTCCCCCATTTCCTTCAGAAAGATGAGATGTCATCTTGGTAAATGTAGCTAGGGTACATCCATTACAATCACATCACAAATCTATAAATCATCCTGATTCCTCCCCTTCCCTCAACACCAGCATCCTTGGCTGTCCCTGCACTACGTGCCCAAGTTCATGTCTCTCCTTCCTGTCGCCAGCCCCTGGATCAAGCTCTCCTCATCTCTCACCAACAGCTCCTCAGAGCCTTCCTCCTTCAACACTGGTGCCTTCCAACCCATCTTTATATGGGAGCAAGGTAATCTTTTCAACACATTTATCAAACAATCACCTCATTCCACAGATAAAAAATATTGAGATTTCCAAGTGTACTTAGAATAACATACAGTTGCGTGTTACGGCCTCCCTCAGCTGTCCCTCACCTCTCATTCTCTCCACTTTCTGCTCACTTTCTATATGCCAAGGATCCTGGTTAAACTTCAGAGAACATCAAGCTCTTTCTCATCTGAGAGTTTTTGTACAAGCCATTCTCTCTCCAACAGGAATATGCTTTCTCCTGACTCACATAGTAGTTCCTCCTCATTCCTCAGATGTCATGTAGTCTCTGAACTTGAACCTGTATGTTGTGTATGTGCTGTTGTTTGCCTTGAATCCTCTATGTAGGTAGTGGTAAGAGCTATTAACAAACACACGTAAGGTTTCTGGTTGTGTGTCAGCAAATCTAGAGACAGATGATACTGAGCAACTGCTGAAACCAGAGAATCAACTTCCATCAGAAGATGATAGAAGGAATCTTGATTCATCTCAAGAATTAGAGAGATTTTTAAAATTTTGTTCCACTGCTCTTACTCGCTCATCTATTCCAAGGCGAAGAAAGCAAACCCAAGAAATATGTCTCCGCCAGGTGCTGCCTGCGGTACTTCTGGGGAGAAATTGCACTGCAGTTCTTCTAGTAAGAGATTTGCTTTTGTTTCTTGAGGTCTCCCAAACGTGCCAAGGCTCCTGGTCTGCCAGGAAGCGACCTCCCTTACTACCTGGAAGGCTGGAAGGGGGCCTGTGATCTATAAAGCAGGTGTCAATCCAATTTCCTGAGGAGACACATTTGAACAGCAACCATCATCCCTAAAGAGTAGACGTGTCAGACATGATTAAATTAAACTTATTCTTAAATGGGGCACACCTGTGCTCTGGTTGCATTACCAAGCTATTCATTATATCCTGGAAAAAGAAGGCCTGGTTCTTACTGAACGTGTATAATAGGCCCATCACCATGAAAGATGAAGGATAATATGAAAGCTATTAATTGCTCTTGTCCACAAATCTACTCAAGGCAGTGAGTAGATTTGTGGACAAGAGCAATTAATAGCTTTCATATTATCTGTAAAATTAGTTTGATCGTATATGAATGTACAATGATTACAATAAGTTAAATTTCATTCCATACATTTTTCTAAGCTTAACCTATTGTGAAAACATTTACCTGAATTTCAAGTACTAAAATTATCATCCTTACGTTCCTTTGACTCTTCACTTCGTTTATAATCTAAACTAAGATCCCCCATAAGATATTTTTCCCTGATTTCTGGAATTATCAGTTGGACTAAGATAGCATTCAAAAAGTTTCATTCCACCTTGCATTAGTATAGCTTCCTGAAGAGAGAACTGGAAACACATCAAGAAGAAAGAAAAAGGGCTTGCTCACATGCCCATCAGAAAATAGAACTTTGACCACATTGAATTTCCCTCACGGATGCTGTGACCCAGCCATATTCCACTAATTCCGTTCTGCCTGATGCTGTTCAGGGTCTGCTTTCACATAGGCATCTGCTGCTAGACTAAACATGTTCCGTGAGCCTGGCTCAGCCCCAGACGTGACCTTGCAGAGGCCTCCTCACTGTGGCAATGTCGGCCCACACTGGGAAGCCCATTCCAATGAATCGAACCTTGGCATGGTCCAAGCCACACTGCAACTCCGAGTGTGCCCTGTGCTGTCGTCTTCACAAGGCACAGTTTCCAGTTTGTGGTACTGGAAGCCTCCAGGCAAAAAGAGAAAGACTAGAAATTCCCTACTAATGACAAAACTGAATGACTCTAGTCAATTTATTCCAATAACTAAAAATGCCAGATTAAGAGAGTAGAAACTGCTATTGGGGTGTAAGACGTAATTATTTTATAAGAATTTGGTTACTTATTATAGCAAGAGCACCGACAAATCCTCAGGGTCTTTCTGTCTGTCCTGGCAAGTGTACAGTCTCTGATTAAATATATTTATATTAATGAATTCATCCCAGAAAAGTTTGAGTTTCTCTTTTGGATTTGACAGTTTTTCCCCACATCTCCTCAGGGCAGGTCCTAAATAGGGTTCAGCTAATTAAGAAATGTGACGCATACCCAGTATACTTCATTTCCTCTAGCGACCCTGCTGCTGCTCATTGCCATGTGATAAAATCAGGCCAAGGAACAGACCATGGGTGCTTTGGTCACATAAGAAGTACCAAAGATGACTTTGAAAGCAAAAACACCTCTATAGATTTATATTTCTAAACAGAGACTACGGAATAGCTGTAACTGGCTGCCCTAAGAGCCAGACTGACAATAGTTTTGTTTTGATTTTTAAATAAACCTAACAGCACATCACAGTATAATTATTAAGGGATTTTAGATCTTTCAGATGTGGCAAGTTTTGGTTATTTGTTTTAACAAAAAGTTAATTAGGGTTCAAGAGCTCAGAGTAAGTATATTTTGACAAGGTAAGAATCCATGCTCTCTGGGCAGACTACACAAAGCTCCAAAATAATCTTCCAATGCCTCTTGTTTATAACATAATGGAATAGTCCAAGAAATTTTAAGCTACCAGGTTCATGATCTTTATCATACTTAAGTTTCTTTTGTTCATTGACTTTAATATGCTCTTATATGTGTGAATGAGCTTAAACACACAAAAATATATGTATCACTATGTAACTATACTATTTTTAGCTTTCAATGATCACTTTAAAATATAAACAACTTTATCATATTAAAAGTTAAAGTATACACTACATTGAATTTACCATCTCAATTAAAGCTTTACAAAAAAAAAAACTAGTTAAAATGGTGCTGTGTGACTCAATACCTTTTCTCTATTAATTTTAATCTCTTTTTAATTGTATTGGCAACCAAAAATTTCACATAAATTTACCCAACTTAATATTATCATAAAATCTTCAAGTCATTTAAGTTATACTACAGAGCAACACAATCACTGGTGATATTGAAAGACTGTCAAAGGGATGACATTGAAAAATTATAAAAGGCAGGGCAAGTGCAGTAACTAAGTGCAAGCAACTTACAACACTGAAGTTCAAAAATATCAATCCTTTTAACAGTAAAGTCATCATTCATTGTAGTTCAATTTAACTGTATGCAAACTTGTGTTCTTTGTAACCAGAAATGTTTTGGTGGAAACAAAGATAATCTGTCTGACCCATTCACAAACCAGTGTTAAAAATTTTAGAAAGTTTATTAATTTGGCTTTTCCATGAAAAAAAAAACAAGTCTTACATAAATGCAATAAAATGAAATCAAGCAAATGTGATGTTTGTTTTCATTACATCCCACATGTGATAAGAGCAGGAAATCCTGATTAACAGGATATAGCTATTTATCAAACAAAAGTCATGATAAACAGGATATAGCTGTTTATCAAACAAATGTAATTTGTTCACAGATTTACTTTGATCAGGAGTAATGTGCAAACCTAGATTCATATATAATTCTGTATTAGTTTCCCAGGCACTAAAAATATTTTCCAAAAGATAAAATACATTTTTGGCAACTAACTGTTGACTCAACACTTATTTATATTCCTTTTTCTTCCCTTTAATAATAGATGTACATCTAGTGAACACTAGTTATTGGTCCCTAGGAGTAGTTCATCTTCTAGAATGTCCTAAAAAAGTGCTCCACTGGTACACAGGGCTACAAATTTAACAGGCACTTTTCATTACCTACTCCTTTTCCCTCTAGGAGGGAGACGTTTTCTCAGTCGAACGCACAAGAAACTAGCTGCAAATTCACCCACAGCCAAAAATAAATCCACACAGATACATTTGCAGAAAAAATATTGGTAGAGAAAAGCAAACAAAACTGAACTCCTAGGCCTAGCGCAGTGGCTCACACCTGTAATCTCAACGCTTTGGGAGGTTGCGGTGGGTTGATCACTTGAGTCCAGGAGTTTGAGACCAGCCTGGCCAACATGGCGAAACTCTATCTCTACAAAAAATACAGAAATAAGCCAGATGTGGTGGTGCATGCCTGTAATCCCAGCTACTAGAGAGCCTGAGGCATGAGAATGGCTTGAACCCAGGAAGCAAAGGTTGCAGTGAGCTGAGATCACACCACTGCACTCCAGCCTGGATGACAGAGAGAGACTCTGTCTCAAAAAGCAAAACTCCTGAAAGTGGCTACATCCCTGTGAACAGGTAACTTCCTATCCTCATCATATTTTTTTAGATTTCACCAGTGTTCAGCTGTATGACAAACTATTATAGGCCACTGCTTTCTTCTCTCTCTTATTCTGGAAAGTTTCACTGCCCCCAACTATGGGATTTCTTATAAAGGTAGCACTGGACACACCTTCAACTCCACTTCTCAGCTTCACTTTCTTCAAAGTTTCATAAACTTTTAGATTCCAATAGTGGTGCCACTGCTGGGCCTCCATACCTAGGCTTCCTGTCCTTAAACCTAACTGGGTCTACCACTGGACACTGGGGAGATGTCCTCTGGGCCCCCGGCCAGATCTTTGACACTTTCGTATTGAAAGACAATAACTAGCTTTTGTTATTTTTACCCTACAGTCATGACTGATGCAACCAGAATTTAATTTTTGAAAGACAAAAATGTTGCAACTACAAGACACAGATGTATAAATTGTCACCACACTTGGACAGGAAATGTCAAAAGAGGCCAATTGTTCACATCTAAGCAATAACTCGCCAATTAGTTCAGCGGCTCTGGAACAAGGTTACTGAGATAAAGAATATCTCAAAAACGAAGATCTCATTCTTTGATTCAGTGCCTGCTCTCTGTTCTACTGGCCCCCTGTAGCTGAGCACATCTTGGCAGTCTCTCCAAAACTCTAAATGCAAAATTCTGACACTGTTAACATTGCAAATCTCATAGAAACAGATCATGAGCATTGTCAAGGTTAGACTGAACTCATTTACAGGGGATCCAGTACAATAACACAGCCAACAAGATGATGATATTAGAAACTTGGATTTACATAGTGAATGAGAAAAGGAGTGCTGAAATAAGAATATATCTAAGACATGATAGTGCTTTACTTACCAGGGTGTGTTTAGCTTGCAGTGAAATTCACTTTACCCTAAACAATTCCTCCCATTCCGCTAAACCATCAGGGCAAGGGCAGATCTTGTTTAGGGTAAAGCCAGGAAGGTAAATGTAATTAAATTTTAATATAAATTGCTAAAATCTACATGGAAAAGTTCAGCATACCAAAAAAACTAGATTTTAATATTTCTAGCCAAGCACAAATATAAAAGATTCATTTGATTCAATTAGTATAGTTTATTTCAAAAGAAAAAAATCAAATAATATAGATTAGCATATAATAACCTTTAATCTCATTGAAAACAATGATTATATGGTACCTACTTTTCTACTGCCACAGAACTTAACACATTATGCTGTTAAATAAATATTTGCTAAATTAGTAAATTCATCAAATACTTATGAAGCAAATATAGTAATAAATGAATGAAACATTGACAAAATGCATTTGTACCTTTCAGACTTATAAGGCCTTCCTTCCTGCCATGATTAGAACTAACCATGGGCACCTGGTTTGCATTTCAAGTATAGCAGGAGTAGCTGGTATTAACGGACTATCAGGTGAGTACCTTGTTTCACCATGTGCTACAGAACTCAGAAATTAGGACTCTTCCGAGATAGATAGAAGCTCTTCCTGCACCAAGGGGAAACCTCTAGAATATTTGGCTCTATTTATAATGCCAGCATTCTCTTCTATTTCCAGAAGGAGATATATTCTCTTTTAAAAAAAAAAATGAATATGCCTATTGGCTTATAGGTCTTCTTGGGTTAGAAAACACTGATCTGACTTCCATCTTTTTGTTGGGTGAAGAGTGTGGGGTGGAGTGTTTGGCCACATAAATTGACTCTGACAGGAAAGCTTTGTCCCCGAGGACAAGCCAGAGAAAGAGGAAGGTGATTCAAGTTTTTAAATAATTCTAAGAATTAACTCGTCAAGCTCTATTACTAATAGTTCCTCACTTTGTTTCAGATTATTCTGCAAGCAAATTTGCAGCTTTTGGCTTTGCTGAATCTCTCTTTTTTGAATTAGCTATTCTAAAGAAAACTGGAATTAAAACCACTATCGTTTGCCCACATTTCATCAACACCGGAATGTTTGAGGGCTGTACAACCAAGTAAGTTAGCTCTTAAAGTAATACTTGCTTTTAACATAATCTTCCAATATATGTCATCATCTGATCATTTCAAAGTTTTGAAATATGGACAGTGAAACAATAGAAACGATATGAATGACTAATTTAGTAAAAGAAAACTTCAATATGCATGAAATTTATAAATGTATCCAATTTAAAGAGAATAATATAGTTATGAAGCTTGTGGTATAGCAAAAATTTAAACCTAAAATACTGATTAGTATATTAAAATATAACAGAGAAATTAATACTGAGAACTTTGAAAATATTTAGCTTTGTAGTATTGAGAAAATAACTTTTTCCTAAAGAGAATACAAAGATATAAATAACCTCAAAAATAAAATATTTTATAAAATTGATTAATATATGGGGGAAGTATTGCGGAGTGACATTTTGGTATGAAGGCTAAATTAAAACAGTCCAAACTAGAATGCAAATATAATATGAGAGCTTTTACATAGGGAACCAGTCAATGAGTATATTGAAAAGTGTAAACTGGATACAAGGACAAGTATAGTGACTACAATCATTAAAAAACAGACTGACACAATCTAAACGACATGGATCAGCTATATTTGTGAGACATAGAGACAGCCAACAAAAAGGCTCGCTAAGAGGCAGTGAGACTATTTAGTCTAGTGAAGCTTTAAAATTAAATAGAGTTCCAACAAGTGATCAAGAGTTGACAAAATGTATAGGGGAAATCTCTCACCAAGGAGACATCTATTAAGCTTGTCAAAATTAGCAAACACAATTATTTAAAATTTCTAGAGATTGACTGTGTGCCGTGGCTCACGCCTGTAATCCCAGCACTTTGGGAGGCCAAGGTGGGTGGGTCCCTTGAGGTCAGGAGTTTGAGACCAGCCTAGCCAACATGGTGAAACCTGTCTCTACTAAAAATACAAAAACTAGCTGGGCATCATGGCACACGTCTGTAATCCCAGCTATTCAGGAGGCTGCGGCATGAGAATCACTTGAACCCAGGAGATGGAGGTTGCAGTGAGCCAAGATCACACTACTGCACTCCAACCTGGGTGACAGAGTGAGACTCTGTCTCAATAAAATAAAATAAAATCTCTGGAGAGTGATCAAAGGGCATGCAAAAAATCAAGAAGCATTTGTTGACTACAATGTATGGAAAGTCAATAAGAACACTAAAAGACCATGGCACTGGGGCTTGGGACTATCCCTCTTGCCTTGTGGGATAATGTTTCAGCAGACTTGACAACCAAGTGACAGTTCTTCCACCCTTCCTGGGGGTGAAAGGGCTATCCTGGGTAGTTTGATAGCTGGTAGAACATTAGCAAATCCTATTTTTGACAGCCCCATGCAGTAGAAGACCTGTATTGTGTAAACAACCTCAGCCAGACAGTGCTTGATCATTTTGTGAAGGAAAAGTCCAGAGAGGGGGTCTTGGTGAAGAAGGCAGTTCTTTTCCCAGAACAGCTCTTTGTTGTGACAGAACTCCTCCAGTAAGCTCAGCAGCCAAGTGGCAGGTTCCATCTTCCCCAAATTCCAGGATACTTGTTTTAGGTAGATTTCCCAGGCAATGAATATTAGCAGATCCCATTCTTCTAGGGTCTAGGCTGTGGAATATCCATACAGGTTAGTGGCAGTAGCTGATTGCCAGTATAGTTCCTGTCATCTCCATGTCCAACCCTCACATCCTGACTGATACGGACAATTTGGGTAAAGTAGCCCTGGAAGAGTAAGTTTTATATCACCCTGATCTCCTGCTCCACAGCATAGAGTAACCAGGTGCCAGGTGAGTTCAAAGTCCTCCTCAAACACTGGTATCTCTCTATTTCTGCCACAGGACCTGACTTCAATTGGGTAAGACCATAAATCAGAATACAAAAAGAACAGGGCAACCAGCTAGCAAATTGTGGAGGTTAAGAGCTGGGTGTGATAGTAGAAGTAAATCAGTCAAAGCTTGACTAAGAGACAAGCACAAGAGGCGGTAAGAGATTGTCTGGTTAAAACCACAGTCATCTCTGACAGTCAGGAAGATTGTGTGCATGCCCAAGATTGCATCGTCTGAGGAATGACACCAAAGCTACACATTTACTATAGAAGAGGGAGACAGACTTCACTGAACTGGTACAGCCAAGTCGGTAAATAAATAAACAAACAAACAACCATAATAACAAGCCCTAAGGTAGAGTATTGTCCAGAGTTCCTAAAATATATTATCTGCAATGTCCACTTTTTAACAAAAAATTAGGAGTTACTCAAAGAAATAGAAAAGTATGACCCATACTCAGGCAAAAACATAGGCAATAGAAACTGCTTTCAAAAGGGCTCAGATGTTGGACTTAGCAAAGAAATTTCAAAAAGTTATTACAAATACATTCAAAGACCTAAAAGAATACCTGTTTGGAAAATAAAAAGAAGATATTATAACAATGTCTCATCAAATTTCAATAGATCGAAAGTATAAAGAAAGACAAATGTACATTTAGAAGTAAAAAAGATCTGATGACAACGTCTCACCAAATTTCAATAGATAGAAAGTTAACAGAAAAACAAATGTAAATTTAGAAGCAGAAAGGAAAAATAACTGAAAGTAAACATTCACAAGAGCAGTTCAAGATTGGATTTGGGTTGGCTGAAAAAAGGAATGAGTAAATTTGAAGATGGATAGATAGAGCTTATGCAATCAGAAGAAAAGAGAGAAAACAAAATGAAGAAAAAAAGAGCTTCAGAGAAATTTCGGTTACTGTTAAACAAAGAAATATATACATGACAAGAATAACATAAAAAGAGTATACACAGATGCCAGGCACAGTGGCTCACTCCTGTTATCCCAGCACTTTGAGAGGCTTAGGCTCACTTGAGCTCAGGAGTTTGAGACCAGCCTAGCAAACATGGTGAAACCCCATCTCTACTAAAAATACAAAAAAAATAAAAAAATAGCTGGGCATGGTGGCATGCACCTGTAGTCCCAACTACTTGGGAGGCTGAGGCAGGAGAATCACTTGAACCTGGGAGGTGAAGGTTGCAGTGAGCCAAGATTGTGCCACTGCACTCTAGCCCAGGCAACAGAGCAAAACTCTATATAAAAAAAATAAAGAAAGAAATAAAGAAAGAAAGAATATATAGAGAAAGGAGCAGAAAAAAATATTCAAAGAAGCAATGGCTAAAAGCTTCCTAAATTTGATGAAAAACATTAATTTACATATTTAAGAAACTCAATGAACTCCAAGTAGGATAAACACAAAGGGTTCCACACTCAGACATATCATAGTCAAAATGTTAAAAGATGCAAACAAAGCTATATCTTGAAAGCAACGAAAGGAAAAAGAAAGTCTCATCATATACAATGGAACCCAATTGTGATTAATGACTGACACCTCAACAGAAATAATGGAAGCCAAAAGGCAGTGTGATAACATATGCAAAGTACTCGGGGGGAAATTATCAACCAAGGATCTTATATCCAGCAAAAAGTCTCTTTCAAAAATGAAGGTAAAAGGAAGGCAAACCTAAACAGATAATTTGTTGCTTAGTATACCACCTCACAGGAAATACTAATGGAAATTCTTCAGGATGAAAACAAGTGACTCCTGAGAGTAATCTGAATCCACATGAAATAAACAGAGTGACAGTAAAGGTGACAAAGTAGGTAATTTTTAAAAGACAGTATAAATGCATATTTCTTTTCCCTCTATTCATTGATTATAAATACAAATTGTATAAACAAAATGTACATAATAGTTTTATTGGGCCTATCACATATAGAAACGTAATATTTTTGACAATAAGAGCACAAAGGAGGTGAGTGTGGCAAAGTTGTATTGAAGTAAGTAAATGACACCAGATAGTAACTCAGGTGCACGGAAGAGATTAAGAGAACCAGAAATGAAGAAGGTTGATACGACAAACCCTATAAACATATACTTGTTCTTCTTCATTCTCTCAGCTTCTTTAAAACATAAAACTTATAAAGTATTAACTACAATAATGTATCATTGTGTTTGTAACATATATAGATACAATATGTATACAATAGCATAAAAGTGGGAGAGGCAATACAGCTGTATAGGGGTAAAGTTCCTACATCTCACTAGAATTAAGAGAATATAAATATGAAATTGGTTAAACATGCATATTATGTGTCCCAGAAAAAAATATAATTTTAGAAATTATCAGCTGGGCACAATGGCTCACACCTATAATCCCCATACATTGGAAGAGTGAGGCAAGAAGATTGCTTGAGCCCAGGAGTTTGAGACCAGCCTGGGCAACATGGTAAGACCTTGTCTCTAAAATATACATATATATATATTAGCCAGGCGTGGTGTTCCATGCCTGTAGTTCCCAGCTACTCAGGAGGCTAAAGTGGGAGGATGGTTTGAGCCCTGGAAGTCCAGGCTGCAATGAACCATGATTGTGCCACTGTACACCAGCCTGAGCAACAGAACGAAACTCCATCTCAGAAAAAAATTATTAAAGGATGTCCCTGTGATCAAAGGGCACAGAGAATTATAAGCTCAGTATGCTTAATAGACATCTGTAGAATGCTCCACCAAACAACAGCAGAATGCACGTTCTTCTCAAGCACACATAACACAGTCTCTGGGATAGACTATAGGCTGAGCCATAAAACAACCATCAATAAATTTGAAAGGAATAAAATCATACAAAGTATATTCTTCAAATAAAATAAAATTAAAATTAAATTAGAAATGAAAAACAAAAGAAATTTTGAGAAATTTACAAATACGTGGAAATCTGACTAAATCAGTGCTTAGAGAAAAATTTATTTAAAAATAAAAAACATCTTAAATAAACAAATAATCTTCCACGTTAAGAAACTATAAAAAAGAGCACCCTAAATTCAAATCAAGCATAAATAATAATTGTAGCAGAAATATATGAAATAGAGAGTGGAAAACTGGAGAAAAATCTATGAAACCAACATTAATGATAAACAAAATTAGCAAAACTTTAGCTAGACTGACCAAGAAAGAAAAAACAGAGAAGTCTCAAACTACTAAAATCAGGAATAAGAAAGAGTACATCACTACTGGTGACATTACAGAAAGGAAAAGGACTATAAGGAAATACTACAAAAAATTACATGCCAAGAAACTAGATAACTTAGATGAAATTGAATAATTTCTAGAGAGTCACAAACTAACAAAACTAACTTCACAGGGAAAAAACATATGAATAGACTTAAAACAAAGATATTAAATTGGTAAACTAAAATAAAAAATCCCACAAGAAAAATCCCAGATCCAGAGGGCTGCATGGAAAATTCTATAAAACTTTTCAAGAAGAATGGCTACCAATATTTTAAAGACTTACAAAAAAAATAGAAGAGGACTGACCACTTCCCAACTCACTCTATGAGGGCAGGATAACCTTGATACTAAACCTATACAGAGACATCACAAGAAAATAAAACCAAAGATCAATATCTATTATGAATATAAACACAAAAATTCTCAATAAAATACCAGCAAACTGAATCCAGCAACCTATCATATGAATACATCATGATCAAATAGGATTTATCCTGGAAATGCAAGATTGGGTTAATATTTAAAAAGAATTTAATACAGTACATCATATCAGTAGAACAAAGAACAAAAGCTGCATGATCATCTGAAAACACACAGAAAAAGCATTAGACAAAATCTAGCACACTTTCATGATAAAAACACCAAGAAAGTAGAAATAAAAGGAAACTTCCACAACTTGATAAGCAGCATCTATGAAAAACCCATAGCTAACATCATATTTAATGCTGAAAGATTGAATGCTTTCCCCTCAAGATCAAGAATAAGACAAGTCTATCCACATTCACCACTCTGATTGAACTCCTGTTCAATAGAACATTTAGACAAAATATAAAATAAAAGGTATTCGGATTGGAAGAAAAAGGAGTAAAACTATATTTTCAGATGACATGATCTTGTATATAGAAAATCCTGAAGAATACCCATGCACACACACACACACACACACACACACACACATAAACACAATTACATCTGTAAAATGAATTCAGCAAAGGACAAATATTCAAAATCAATGTACGAAACTCAATTGTATTTCCATACAACTGAGTTCATTCCATCATTGAAATGAACAATCCAAAAATGAAATTAGTAAAACAAGTCCATTTAACAACAGCATCAAAAATAGTAAAATACTTAGGAATAAATTTAACAAAAAAGTGCAACACTTATCCTATGAAAATTACAAAACATCTTCAAAAGAGGTTAAAGAAGACTTAAATAAAAATAAATCCCACGTTCATGGATTGGAAGACTTAATATTGTTAAGACAGTTCCTCAAAATGTTAAACATAGAATTACCACATGGCCTAGCAATTCCACTCCTAGGTATATATCCAAGAGAAATGAAAACACATGTCCCCACAAAAACCTGTACATAAATGTTCACGCAGCATTATTCATAACAGCTAAAAGGTGAAAACAATCCAAATATCCATCAACTAATGAATGGTTAACCAGAGTGTGTCATATCCATGAGACAGAATACATGTGATGCAAGAATTCAACAAAACTCAATAAAAGCATTCTGTGAAAAGTAATTGATTATATGGAATTTATAACAGAAAGTAATGTATATTTTATTATTAGTAGTAAATCATGTACTATACATGTTTTATATAAGTAGCATTTATAATAAACTTACGCATATGTACATATGTAGTTATAGCTAATATAAGTACACTCTACATACATTTTAGATTATTTACTTTGTTTCTAACATTATTCTTAAATTAATATTAGTAAGAATTGATAATATGTGATTAAGTCTTATTAAAAGCTAGAGTGTTAAGATCACAGAAAGAATATGACCAGCCAGGATAAGGGAGAATGGTACCCACAGAAGGCAGTGATGTTAAACGATAACTTTTATAAAATTGGTGTCCATAGATAAACAAACATAAATATGAAAGTCTCCAGAAGAAGAAAGATTCACAGTCCTAAAATGGTAGAGAATTAAACAATGATCTGTAGATTCTATTTTTAAATAACCACTGGAGCCCTTTAGGCCATAGTTCTGAAAAACGTTTAGGAGAATGAAATATAAAGACTAATTGTCAACATTCAATTGTGGAAAATTGATCAGACTCCCAAAATCAGCTGAGATAATCAGAATTTTTTGAGGGGGGGTGTGGTTCAACTAAATAAGCAGAATAATATAAAAGTATAAAATATCAAAGTAATACCTTATGTGACATTTATTTATATTCTGACCCATTTCAACTACTGATTTCAGAAACATCTATTTCTGTTTAATGTCGTAACAATGATCTACCTAAACTAATACATTACACATGTTCAAGAGACTTTTTGGTAAGATAAGTTTGTTATTTTGCTTTCTTTCTTTTTTTTTTTTTTTTAAGAGGAATCTCACTCTGTTACCCAGGCTGGAGTGCAGTGACACAATCTCTGCTCACTGCAACCTCTACTTCCTGAGTTCAAGTGATTCTCCTGCCTTAACCTCCCAAGGGATTATAGGCATGGTCCACCACACCTGGCTAATTTTTGTATTTTTGGTAGAAACGGGGTTTCACCATGTTGGCCAGGCTGGTCTCGAACTCCTGATCTCAAGCGATCCACCTGCCTCAGCCTCCAAAAGTGCTGGGATTACCAATTGGCCCATGCCTGGCCACAATTTTGCTTCTTAATTGTATATACCTATTTGATGTTTGGGAGGAACAGAAAGGGAAGAAAGAAAAAAATCTAAAAGCGATTACTTCCATATGTTTAGACTATGACACAGCAGAAAATCACCAAGGCAGGAAGTTCACTCCAGGAAATTATATATATTAGCACTGGTCCCAATACTGATCATAAGAGAAAACACAAGGCAGTTCCTAAGATTTACATTTGGTTTGACTATTTACAGCTGTATGTTATAGTCCCATATCTGAAATTTAATGATCAATACCCTATGATGACAACAAAAATACCATTCTGCTGATATCACTATTTGTTATTGTTATTCCAGGTATCCGCTTCTGTTACCAATTCTGGAGCAAGAGTATGTGGCCAAAAAAATTTTAAATGCTATTTTGGAGGAACAAGTTTATTTAATGATACCCAAATTTTTATATATCGCATTGATTCTCAAACAGTAAGTTAATAATGGCCTCACTATCATTCTGGTTATTGTGAACAAATTGTCCAATCACTGCTACCTCTTTTGCATGGAAAGCAACTTTATGTATTTTTTAATGGTAAGAGGAAGAACTTTAATAGTGCAGAAACAACTTCTCGAACTATTGCTGTGTCTTGGTTGCTTCAGACACTGACTAAATTTAACAATTATTTAGGTCTTGCAGAACACATTTTTTTTTGTTTTAACACAAACAAGTAACATAAATTACTTGGGTTTTTTTGTTTTTTGTATTTTTGGTTTTTGTCAACTAGTTTGATTAGTGTAGAGCTCTACTTTGAAAACAAGGAACAAAAAACACAAGAGTGTTGCCAGAAAAAATATATTAAGAATATTTTACAAGTTCTTCATTTTATTTTGTGAAATAGCTCCGGCAACTTCATACAAGGCCTGTGCTATGAGTTTCAGGTATTTGTCAATGGATTCCAGCCAGGTCCACATCTAGCATTTATGGGGTGACCACTACCTGCCAGCTACTGTGCTGACAGCTTTTTGTGAATTTTATCAATTTAGGAAACCTGAGGCTTAAAGGCAGTAATTTTTGCAGGGTTAAACAACTAATATATGCTACAACAAAGTTTCAAACCTAAATTTCCAATTTGATTACAGAGCTTAAGTTCCTACCCTCAGGAAATACTCCTCCTCCGCTGTAAGAATTAGCAAAGTAGAAAGCACAAGCAAAGACTCATTATTACAAAATTATATTATTGATAAATACAGTGCTTTCCTTACTATTTATATCTATCCAATGTATTTCCTATGCAGCCCTGGCTGCCCTGATTGCTTAGCTATATCCTTCATTGTACATTCCATCACAGCTGACCCTGGTTTTTGGCACACTCATCATACTTGTAGTTACTACCTTGCATGCTTCCTGAGGACAAAAAATATTGTCTGAATTGTTTCCTGCTCCTTGCCCCAGCCTAGGACAATACCTAATGTGTAATTAGCATGCAATAAATATTTGCCACATCGAGTTGAATTGAGCAAAACTGAGCTGAAGATACAGCCTCTATCCTCAAAGAACTAAAACAATGGTTCTTCATCTTGGGTGCACATTGTAATCACCCAGGGAATATTTAAAACTATGGATTCCTGGGCCCTACCCTCCAGAGATGCTGCTTTAACTGGTCCAGTTTTCTTTCTAGATTTTGCTACCTTTTGTTAGTCTAATAAATAAAGATATATGTAGTCTTTCCTCAGAACTCAAGGGATGTTATATAGGGATAAAGTGTGGCCTGAACATTGGGGCTTTTCAAAGCTCCAGTGATTCCAAGGTGTAGCCAGGGCCAAGAGCCACTGGCGTTGAGGATGGTGATGGCACTTGGATGTGACAAAGAACTATTCTCTTCAGCCCTCCCATTAAGTGACATTTTAAACTTTGTATAATTTGCACTTACTCTTTGCAAAGCAGTTAATTTGACTTATCTTAAAGAATTATAATTTTTTCTCTGCTTTTCTCCTAGAATAATGTCTCCAAAAATGTTGATTGCCTTTGGTGACTACCTTGGAGTGGACACTTGCATGGCTTCTTTCAAAGGGAGAAAGACAGCAAATGAACTTCAGACTGAAACTGAAAGGAAACACCAATAGCTTAAGCCTCAAACATGGGAATGAAAACGTGTTATAAGGATGAACTATTTGCAATTCCTCATAATGCTTAAAGCATCACAGTCTACCAAGGATTACTGAAGCTTTCAAAAGTGTCAATTTTATTTCCTGGACATAGTTTACACACCAGTTATTTTTCTAAGCATTCAAGTTACCTATCCATTTTTTTTTTAGCTTCATAAATAAGGACATTACAGTCTTTTCAATGGACTTCGAACATAATATGTTCATAAAAACATATTAATGCAAGTTGACCCTAATAAGTTGACCCTAATTTAATTTTAAAATAGGTAATATATAATACCTTTGAAAGAGAGATAATTATAAATAGTGACCTTATAAGTCAGTTTTTTATGCTGGTGATTTTTCAACATCAGCTTTAAAAATACATATTAATTTCATAAATAAGAAAAATAGTATTTACCTCACAAAGTAAAGGCATATTTGTGTTGCCTATTCATCCCTGGTAGAGTTAGATGTTCATATCAAGGCCCTTAGTGGGATTGAACCTGAATATTTGATAAAATAAATCTGTAACTTCTCATTTTTGTTATATCCGAATGTGTCAAACAACTTTTAGCTCTTTTACTCCACTAAAAAAAGTGTACATTAGAATCATATACACTACTGGTTTGAAAATGAAACATTTTCATACTTAATTCAACAAAATACTATTTTGACTGATGTATTTGAATACATGATATAAACATCCTTTTAAAATCATTTATCCTCATGAGAAATGGGCACACGTGCTAGCTATGCGGCAAACATTCCAAACAATGGCACCTCTGAACTGGAAATGGTTCTTGAGCTATAATCACTATATAATAGTCTAGCTTTATCTCCACTGGGCTTCAGAGCTACTGAGTAATGGTAAAACCAAAAACTGAAATTTCAAGTAAATTAAAGTATACATTCAGTTAACCAAAAAGTGAGCACTTATTTTATCAGATCTATCCTAGTATTTGGGACATAATATTTCTACATTCATGCAAACAAAAAGCATAATATAACATGAGAAGAAAAAACTTGAGAAAAAATTTTAATTTAATACAGGAATAAAACATTCCAAACAAGCAATATTAGTAAGAAAATAAAACTTATCTTTTAACAACTTTTTGAGCAAAACCCTAAAATTTTTATATCTCTGCCTTCTTAAATGGACTATTCAAAGCAAAGTTTAACTTTTCTTTATTGCTGCAGGAGCATTAACATATTTTTGCCTAGCTCAATTGACACCCAGCAGTGGCTTTTGAAGGGCCATTTACTTCTAAATAAACTGATCCACAACCCCTTACTCAGGTGTCAGAAGACCTGACCTATCAGCTTTTGCTTCACTCAGCCAAGAATGTATCCTGCTATTTGTAAAGCTGAATCCATAAGATGTACTGCTAATGGCATGCCTCATATGTCTATGTATTTGTGTGTTGTGCAAACAATGTTTCACTACTGAAAATACACTTTAAAAAGCTCTAATTAATTGGCAAAAGAAAATAAAATCACTTGAATTAAATACTTTATGTGAAAAAAAGAAGAGACTAGTCAAATGCTTTTTCAAGTTTATGCAACTTAACTAAAATCTTTAATAAATAAGCTAGTTTTTAAATTATTGGTAAAGTATAATAATATTAGAATATGTCTTAAGAATTTCCAGCATACACTCTGTTTGCATTTACTAATTAAGCCATTTCATACTTATCCCTGCTAAATACTATAAGGTGTCAAAATTTGGCATAGGGGTTACAAAACTACAAACGCAGCTCAGGAAAGAATGATCCCTGCCATGTAATCTTTAATAAATAAGATAATGATACTGGTTTAAGGAAAATAGGCACATCTCGAATCTAGTAAGATTACCATAACTGTTAATCTTGTGACTTTAGGAGGTCTAGTCTGCAGGCAGTAAGGTTTGTTTTGGGAAGGAACTGTTATCATCTTTGTTTCAAAGCTAAACTATAAACTACGTTCCTCCCAAAGTTGCCCGGGAATGAACAAGGGCAGCTTGGTTGTTAGAAGCAAGATGGAGTCAGTGGCATCAAATCTTGTTCACTGTCTCAGTTATAATTTTGCAATGGTGGTTTCATAACTTTAAATAATCAAGGTAAATGATTAAAATAATATAAATAGGTAAATGTGATGGGATAAATACTTGTAGACAAACATCATAATTTAGAAACTAAAGTTAAATTAAATTAAACAGGTATTTCATTATTTTGGTATTTTCCAACAAAATATATTTGTAGAAAAACATTCTTTCTAAAAAAAAACAAAAGATGTGTCCTTTTTTAAAAAGGTGAAAATTCTTTGTCTAATTCATAGTTCTTTATTTTTTCCGAGACAGAGTCTCACTCTATCACCCAGGCTGGAGTGCAGTGAGTGGCATGATCTTGGCTCACTGCAACCTCCACCTCCCAGGTTCAAGTGATTCTCCTGCCTTAGCCTCTTGAGTAGCTAGGATTACAGGTGTGTGCTACCACACCTTAGTCCATTTTTGTATTTTAATAGACACAGGGTTTCACCATGTTGGCCAGGCTGGTTTGGAACTCCTGACCTCATGCCTGGCCTCAAAGCTTCTTTAAAGGTTATGTATATATAAAAAAAAAAAAAACAGACAATAAGAGAGATGTAAAAATAGTTACAAAAATAAATTGGCTTTTTTTGGTAAGAAAGCTTAAAGAGAAATAATTTTATATGAGAAAGAATTTTGTATGGTAGATTTAGTCTTGGAACAAAAAGACTGGCTTTTCAAGAAAGAAGGATGTACCCTGCCAGAGCCACCACTGCCAGCAACATGTTCAAGATTTTTACTTCCTAAATAATTAATCAGATTGACTTCCGCCAAGATGGCCAAATAGGAACAGGTCTGGAGCACAGATTCCAGTGAGAGAGACACAGAAGGCAAGTGATCTCCACATTTCCAACTGAGGTACCAAGTTCATTTCAATGGGACTGGTTGGACAGTGAGTATAGCCCAAGGAGGGCAAACCGAGGCAGGGTGGGGCAGTGCCCTGCCCAGGAAATGCAACAGGCCTGAGGATTGGGGACTTTACCCACTCTGCACTCGGGTTCAGATACTGTGCTTCTCCGATGGCCTTTCCAACCCTCAGTCCAGGAGAAAAACGCCGGGCTGAAAAGCGCCACAAGTTACTAACACAGATCTGAGGGACGGCTCCAGCCAGACCAGTGCCACAAGTTGTTGGCACAGATCTGGGCAGAAGTTTTGACTAGTGCCGAAAGCACCTACAGGACAGATTTTACCTCCCACCCCCAGAAAGAGGGAAAACTGAAAGCAAGGAGACAGGTGATATGGTTTCACAGGTCCTACCCCAACAAAGACCAGGAAACTGAAGCCCTCTCAATTGAGAGTTTCACAGCCAGCACATCAGTATGAGCTAAACCTGGGACGATCGAGTTCAGTGAGGGAAAGGCTGTCAGCAAGTGTAAAAGTGGGTCTAATCTCAACTGTGTAAACAAAAGCCAGAAGAAGCCTACACAGCAGCAAGGCTGAGTCCCAGGCAGCCCAGCAGCACCTCTGCAGGCAGACAAGGGACAGACTGCCTCTTCAAGCAGCTCCCTGACCCCTGAATAACCAAAAAAATGCCTCATACAGGATAGCTCTTGCTGATACCTGGCAGATGCTCTTCTGGGACCAAGCTACCAGGGGAAAGATCAGGCAGCAATCCTCACTGCTCCACAGCCCCAGTGGGTGATTCCCAGGCAAGCAAGGTCTGGAGTGGACCTCCACCAGTCCTAGAGCCGAGGGTCCTGACTGTTAGAAGGAAAACTAAAAAACAGAAAGAAATAGCTTCAACATCAACAGAAAGGACGTCCACTCAGAGACCCCACCCGAAAGTCACCAACTTCAAAGACCAAAGGTAAGTAAATCCACAAAGATGGGAAGAAACCAGTGCAAAAGGGATGAAAACAGCCAAAACCAGAATGCCTCTCCTCCTCCAAGGGATCACAACTCCTCACCAGCAAGGGAACAAGGCTGGATGAAGAATGAGTCTGATGAATTGACAGAAACAGGCTTCAGAAGGTGGGTAATAAGAAACTTCTGTGACCTAAAAGAACATGTTCTAACCCAATGCAAAGAAACTAAGAACCTTGAAAAAGGGTTTGATGAAATGCTAACAAGAGTAATCAGCTTGGAGAAGAACATAAATGACTTGATGGAACTGAAAAACAGCACGAGAACTTCACGAAGCATACACAAGTTTCAAAAGCCAAATTGATCAAACAGAAGAAAGGATATCAGAGGTTGAAGATCAACTCAATGAAATAAAATGAGAAGGCAAGATTAGAGAAAAAAAGTAAAAAGAAATGAACAAAGCCTCCAAGAACTATGGGATTATGTAAAAAGACCAAATCTACATTTGATAGGTGTACCTGAATGTAACAGAGAATGAATCCAAGCTGGAAAACACTCTTCAGGATATTATCCAGGAAAACTTCCCCAACCTAGCAAGGCAGGCCATTGTTAAAGTCCAGGAAATACAGAGAACACCACAAAGATATCCCTCAAGAAGAGCAACCCCAAGGCACGTAATCATCAGATTCACCAGGGTTCAAATGAAGGAGAAAATGCTAAGGGCAGCCAGAGAGAAAGGTCGGATTACCCACAAAGGGAAGCCCATCAGATTCACAGCAGATCTCTCAGCAGAAACCCTACAAGCCAGAAAAGAGTGGGGGCCGATATTCAACATCCTTAAAGAAAAGAACTTTCAACCTAGGATTTCATATCCAGCCAAACTAAGTTTCATAAGCGAAGGAGAAATAAAATCTTTTACAAACAAGCAATTACTCAGAGATTTCATCATCACCAGGCCTGCTTTACAAGAGCTCCTGAAAGAAGCACTAAACATAGAAAGGAACAACCAGTACCAGCCACTCCAAAAACGTACCAAATGGTAAAGACCATTGACACGATGAAGAAACTGCATCAACTAACAGGCAAAACAGCCAGCTAGCATCAAAATGGCAGGATCAAATTCACACATAACAATATTAACCCTAAATGTAAATGGGCTAAATGCCCCAATCAAAAGACACAGACTGGCAAATTGGATAAAAAGCCAAACACATTGGTGTGCTGTATCCAGGAAACCCATCTCACATGCAAGGATATGCATAGGCTCAAAATAAAGGGATGGAGGAAGATTTACCAAGCAAATGGAGAGCAAAAAAAAAGCAGGAGGTGCAATCCTAGTCTCTGATAAAATAGACGTTAAACCAACAAAAATCAAAACAGACAAAGAAGAACATTACATAATGGTAAAAGGATCAATGCAACAAGAAGAGCTAACGATCCCCAACAAACTAGGCATAGAAGGAACATACCTTAAAATAATAAGAGCCATCTATGCCAAACCCACAGCCAACATCATACTTAACAGGGAAAAATTGAAAGCATTCCCTCTAAGAATTGGAACAAGACAAGAGTGCCCACTTTACCACTCTTATTCAGCACAGTATTGGAAATACTAAGAGGTCAATTTATAGCACTAAATGCCCACATCGATAAGGTAGAAAAATTTTAAATGACCCAATGAGTCACCTCAAGTAACTAGAAAAGAGAAAATAAACCAAACTCTGAATTAGTAGGAGAAAAGAAACAATAAAGATCAGAACATAAACAAATAGAGACCAAAAAGACAATAAGAGAGATCAGCAAAACAAAACTGGTTTTTTGAAAAGATAAAATTAACAAGCCATTAATAATCTAATAGCAAGGCTGACTAAGCAAAAATAAAGAAAGGCACAAATAAATAAAATCAGAAATAAAAAAGGAGGCATGCAACTGATGATACCACAGATACACGAAGGATCATGAGAGAATATTGTTAACAAGTATATGATAACAAATTGAAAAATTTAGAAGAAAGCAATAAATTCCTTTATGTACATAATCAACCAAGAGTCAACCAAAAAGAAATAGAAAACGTGGAGACCAATAATGAGTAATGATAATGAATCAGTAATAACATTTCTCCTAAGAAAGAAAAGCTCAAGACCTCATGATTTTACTGCTGAATGATATCAAACTTATAAACGACAAATGCCAATTCTCAAACTATTCCAGAAAAATGAAGGGAAGGGTATTCTTTCTGATGCATTCTACAAGGCAGCATTACCTTGCCATCAGAACTAGTGTCTGGTTCATTGCTATACATATCTATATATCTATATCTATATCTATATGTCATTATATATATAAGTATATGGAGAGGTATATATAATATTTATATATTTTATAAATAATATAAAATGTTACATATATAAATATTTTTTATAGCAGTAGTATTCTATATATGGTAGTATAGTAGTATTCCATGTTTATGTATATATAAACATTTTCTTTCTCCAGTCCTTTATTGATGGATACTTAGGTTGATTTCATATCTTTGCTATTATAAATAGTGCTGTGAAAAACATAGACATGCAAGTATCTTTTGGTATAATGATTTCTTTCCTTTGGATATTTGCCCAGTAATGAGATTGATGGATAGTGACCTGAAGTTTTCTTTTTTAGTTGAGTCTCTGCTGGGTTTTGGTATCATGGTGATGTTGGTCTCATAAAATGAGTTAGGGGGGATTCCCTCTCTTTGGATTGTTTGGAACAGTTTCAGAAGGAATGGTACCAGCTCTTCTTTGTATGCCTCGTAGAATTTGGCGTGAACCCATCTGGACCTGGACTTTTTTTGGTTGGTATGCTATTAATCACTGCCTCAACTTCAGCCCTTGTTATTGGCCTATTAAGGGTTTCAACTTCTTCCTGGTTTAGTCTTGAGAGGGTGCAAGTGTCCAGGAATGTATCCATTTCTTCCATATTTACTGGTTTATGTGCATAGAGTTGTTTGTAGTAATCTCTGATTGTAGTTTGTATTTCTGTGGAATCAGTGATGATATTGCCTTTATCATTTTTTATTGCATCTATTTGATTCTTCTCTCTTTTCTTTTTTATTAGTCTGGCTAGCAGTCTGTCTATTTTGTTGATCTCTTTAATAAAACAGCTCCTGGATTTATTTATTTCCTGAAGGTTTTTTTTGTGTCTCTACCTCCTTCAGTTTTGCTCTGATCTTAGTTATTTCATGTCTTCTGCTAACTTTTGAGGTTTTTTTAATCTTCCTCCTCTAGCTCTTTCAATTTTGATGATAGGGTATCGATTTTAGATCTTTCCTCACTTCTCATGTGGGCATTTGTTGCTATAAATTTCCCTCTAGACATTGCTTTAAATGTGTCCCAGAGATTCTTGTACATTGTGTTTTTGTTCTCGTTGGTTTTGAAGAACATCTTTATTTCTGCCATCATTTCATTGTTTATCCAGTCAATATTCAGGAGCCAGTTGTTCAGTCTCTATGAAGTTGTATGGTTTTGAGTTAGTTTCTTAATCCTGAGTTCTAATTTGATTGTGCTGTGGTCTGAGAGACTGTTTGTTACATTTCCATTCTTTTGCATTTGCTGAGGAGTGATTTACTTCCAATTATGCGGTCGATATTAGAGTAAGTGTGATGTGGTGCCGAGAAGAATGTATATTCTGTGGATTTGGGGTGGAGAGTTCTGTAGATGTCTACTAGGTCTGCTTAGTTCAGATCTGTGTTCAAGTCCTAATACCTTTGTTGATTTTCTGTCTCCTCGATCTGTCTAATATTGACAGTGGAGTGTTAAAGTCTCCCACTATTATTGCGTGGGAGTCTGTCTCTTTGTAGGTCATTAAGTACATACTTTATGTATCTGGGTGCTCCTCTATTGGGTGCATATGTATTTAGGATCGTTAACTCTTCTTGTTGCATTGATCCTTTTACCATTATGTAATGATCTTCTTTGTCTCTTTGATCTTTGTTGGTTTAAAGTCTGTTTTATGAGAGACTAGGATTGCAACCCCCTGTTTTTTTTGCTCTCCATTTGCTTGG
The DNA here is from genome assembly GCF_030222135.1 of Aotus nancymaae. NCBI lineage: Eukaryota > Metazoa > Chordata > Mammalia > Primates > Aotidae > Aotus > Aotus nancymaae. Next base: position 8,168,364 of record NW_026988450.1, on the reverse strand, counting down.
TAAATCTTCTTCCATCCCTTTATTTTGAATCAATGTGTGTCTTTGCACATGAGATGGGTCTCCTGAATACAGCACACCAATGGGTCTTGACTTTTTATACAGTTTACTAGTCTGTGTCTTTTGATTGGGGCATTTAGGCCATTTACATTTAAGGTTAATGTTGTTATGTGTGAATTTGATCCTGCCATTTTGTTACTGGTTGGTGGTTTTGCCTGTTAGTTGACACAGTTTCTTTATTGTGTCATTGGTCTTTACCATTTGGTTTGTTTTTGCAGTGGCTGGTACTGGTTGTTCCTTTCCTTATTTAATGCTTCCTTCAGGAGCCCTTGTAAGGCAGGTCTGGTGGTGATGAAATCTCTCAGCATTTGCTTGTCCGTAAAGGACCTCATTTCTCCTGCACTTATGAAGCTTAAGTTTGTCTGGATATGAGATTCTGGGTTGAAAGTTCTTTTCTTTAAGGATGTTGAATATTGGCCCCCACTCTCTTCTGACTTGTAGGGTTTCTGCTGAGAGATCTATGGGGGTCTGATGGGCTTCCCTTTGTGTGTGACCTGACCTTTCTCTCTGGCTGCCCTTAGCATCTTTTCCTTCATTTCAACCCTGGTGAATCTGATGATTATGTGCCTTGGGGTTGCTCTTCTTGAGGAGTATCTTGGTGGTGTTCTCTGTATTTCTGTATTTGAATGTTGGCCTGCTTTGCTAGGTTGGGGAAGTTCTCCTGGATAATATCCTGAAGAGTGTTTTCCAGCTTGGATTCATTCTCCCCCTCACCTTCAGGTAAACCGATCAAGCATAGATTAGGTTTTTTCACATACTCCCATATTTCTTGGAGGCTTTGTTCATTTCTTTTCACTCTTTTTTCTCTTTTCTTGCCTTCTCATTTTATTTCATTGAGTTGATATTCAATCTCTGATATCTTTTATTCCACTTGATTAATTCAGCTATTGAAACTTGTGTATGCTTCGTGAAGTTCTCGTGCTGTGTTTTTCAGCTCCATCAAGTCGTTTATGTTCTTCTCTAAGCTGGTTATTCTAGTTAGCATTTTATCTAATTTTTTTCAAGGTTTTTAGTTTCTTTGCTTGGGTTAAAAGATGTTCCTTTAGCTCAGAGAAGTTTGTTATTACCCACCTTCTGAAGCCTGCTTCTGTCAATTCGTCAAACCCATTCTCCATCCTGTATTGTTCCCTTGCTAATGAGAAGCTGTGATCCCTTGGTGGAGGAGAGGCATTCTGGTCTTTGATTGTTTCATCCTTTTTGGGCTGGTTTCTTCCCATCTTCATGGATTTATCTAGCTTTGATCTCAGAGAGCTGCTTGAGGAGGTAGCCTTTCCTTTGCCTGCCTGCAGAGGCGCTGCTGGGCTGCCACAGATTCAGTGGTGCTGCTGCATATATTTCCTGCATCTTTTATTTACACAGGAAGATTAGACCTGCCTCTGCAATGGTGGCTGTCCTTCCCCCGAGCAAGCTCAATTGATCCGGGTCGAGCTCAAACTGATGTGCTGGCTGTGAAACTCTCAAGTGAGGGGGCTTCAGTTTGCTGGACTTTGTTGAGGAGGGACCTGCCTAGCTGTATTGCCTGATTCCCTGCTTTCAGTACCCCTTCTTTCTGGGGGGCAGGTAGCTGCGTCCTGCAGGCTTTCTCTGTGTTAACCAATATGTCCACTTAGATCTGTGCCGACAACCCACAGCACCAGCTGGAGTTGCTGTTCAATTCTGTTCAGGTAACTCATGGGTGCTTTTCAGCCTGGCTAAGATTTCTTTTTCTGTGAGTTGCAGAGGGCTTAGGTGAAGAGCAGTATCTGAACTGGAATCCCAGAGGGGGAGAGCCTCCAATCCCCCAGTCAGTTGCACTGCCTGGGTGGGGCAGAACCCTGCCCTGCCTCAGTTTGCCCTCTTTTGTTTATACCCACTGTCCAAACAGACCCATTGAAATGAACCTGGTACCTCATTTGGAAATCCAGAGATCACTCAGCTTGTGTGTCTCTCACACTGGGAACTGCATTTCAGAGCTGTTCCTATTCTGCCATCTTGGCACACACTTGACTTCTGAATTTGTTGATTGACCCATTGTTTATTCAGAAGCATATTTTTTAATTTTTATGTATTTGTGCAATTTTCTAAGTTCCTCTTGGTACAGATTTGTAATCTTACTCTATTATTTTGATTTTTAAAAATGTGTTCACACAGTACTCCTTGAAAATAAAAGTTGAAAGAAAAAAAATAAATCTGTTAAAACTTGTTTTGTGGCCTAACATATAGTCTATCCTGGAGAATGCTCCATGTGCTGATGAGAAGATTGTGTATTCTGTAGCTGTTAGATGCAAGATTCTGTAAATGTCTGTTAGTGCCATTTGGTCTAGACTACAGTTTAACTCAAGTGTTTCTTTCTTTCTTGAATTCTATTTAGATGACCTGTCTAATGCTGAGAGTACGATGTTGACGTCCCCAGCTATTATCATATTGGGGTCTAGCTCTGTCTTTATCTCTAACAATATTTGCTTTCTGTATCTGAGTGCTCCAGTGTTGGGTGCATAAATATTTACAATTGTTATATCATCTTGCTTTTTAATCCCTTTATCTTTATATAATGACTTTCTTTGTCTTTTCATGTATTTTTTCATTTGTCTGTTTTTGTGTGTGTGTGTTTTTTTTTTTTTTTTTTTTTTGCTTGAAGTCTTTTATATGCTGTAACTCTTGCTTGCTTTTGGTTTCTATTTGTATGGAATATCTTTTTTCTTCTCTTCACTTTTAGTCTACATGTGTCTTTACAGTTGAAGTGAGTTTCTCATAGGCAGCATTTTGTTGGGTCTTGGTTTTTTTAATCCATTCATCCAGTATTTGTCTTTTAATTGGGGGAATTTAAGCCATTTACAAAGTTGTTATTGATATGTAAGGACTTACTCTTGTCATTTTGATAATTTTTTTCCTGGTTGTTTTGTACATCTTTTCTCCCTTTCTTCTTCTCTTGCTGTTTACCTTTGCAGTTTGGTGGTTTTCTATAGTGATAACATTTTATTCCTTTAAAAAAAATTATTTGTGTATCTGATCTACCAGTGAGCTTTATACTTTTGTGTGTTTCATGATGGTAGATATTGTCCTTCTGCTTCCAGATGGAGGACTCCCTTAGGCATTTCTTGTAGGGTCAGTCTAGTGGTGACAAATTTCTTCAGCTTTTGCTTGCCTGAGAAAGATTTTTCTTTCTCCTTCATTTCTGAAAGATAGCTTTGCTGGGTGTAGTATTCTTGAGTGACAAGTATTTTTTTTTTTTCTTTCAGCAGTTTGAATATCTCATATCTTTCTCTCCTGACCTATAAGGTTCTGGTGAGAAATTTGCTTTTAGTATAATGGGAATTACCTTATATATGACTTGATGTTCTCTCTTGCTGTTTTTAGAATTCTTTGTCTTTGACCTTTGAAAGTTTGATTATAATGTGCCTCAGAGAAGACTGTTCAGGTTTAATCTTTTAGCTTCCTGTATGTAGATGTCCATGTCTCTCCCAAGACTAGGGAAGTTTTCAGCTATTATTTTATAAATAGGTTTCCTATCTGTTCTAGAAATTCCATAATGTGATGGTTTTTGTTTTTCCATAATGGTGTCCTGTATCTCCTGTAGCCTTTTTCATTCCTTTTTCTATTTTTAAAAATTGTAAAAATTTTTGTCTGTGTTATTTCAAAAGACTTATCTTCAAGTTCAGAAATTCTTTCTTCTGCTTGATCTAATCTATTGTTGGAGTCCTCAATTGCATTTTTGTCTTGTTTAATTTTCTTTTTTTGAGACAGGGTCTTGCTCTGTTACCCAGGCTGGAGTGTAGCAGCATAATCATAACTCACTGCAGCCTCAAAACCCTGGACTCAAGTGATCCTCCTACTTTAGCTTCCCAAGTAGCTGAGATTAGAGGTCTGTGCCATCATACCAGGCTATTAAAAAAAAAAAAATTGTAGAAACTGGATCTCACTTTGTTGCCTAGGCTGGTCTCAAGCTCCTGGCTTCAAGCAGTACTCAAGCAGTGTCAGTCTCCCAAAATCTGAGATTACAGGTATCAGCCACCACGCCTGACCTCAATTGTATTTTTTACTTCACTCATTGAATTCTTCAGTTCTAAGTTTTCTGTTTGGTTCTTTTTTATGATATCTACCTCTTTGTTGAATTTCTCACTCAGATCATGAATTGTTTCCATAATTTTGGTGAATTGCCTATCTGTGTTATCTTGTGTTTCTCTGAGTTTTCTTAAGATCATAATTTTGACCTTTTCAAGCATTTTATCTATTTTCCTTTTGGGGAGTCTGTTCCTGGAAATTATTGTGTTCCTTTGAAGGTGCCATATTTTCTTGCTTTTTCATATTTCTTTTGTCCCTACATTGATATCTGTATATCTAGTAAAACAGTCACTTTTTAAAATTTATGCAATAACTTTCACAGAGAAGGACTTTTCCTGTAGAAAAGTGTTTTATAGTGCCAATTGGGTAGGGGGTTTTGGTTTGCATTCTAGGTGGGCACAATAGTGTAGTCTCCATATAATTTCCTTGGCTATAATCAGCATTATCAGTTCCTGTAAGTGCCTAGGTGGCCCAGGCTGCAATTGTTTGTCAAAGCTAGAATGCAGTTTTACTGGGGGCAGGGATGCTAGGCAAGCCAATCCTCAGGACACAGGGGAACAAGTGCAAGTATGAGGTGGTTCTGCTGCTGGAGAAGGTGAGGTCACTGGCAATGGCAGTGGGTCCCAATGGGGATGGTCCTCAGGCCTCTGGGGTTGCACATGGGTACACAGCAGTTCTGCCACTGGGTCATCAGGGACAGGGACTGTTTTACTTTTAATTATCTAGTCTAAGGAGAGTCTTTTATTCATTTACTTACTATTCATTCAATGCATATTTAACTGACTACCTATTACCTGTGGCACTAGAAATACAGGGGTGAATAAAACAGTCATCAAATAAGGTATAAACTCTTTCTGATAGCTATTAGCCATACAAGTACATTTGGGATTTGGTCTTGCCTATTCCCTAGTTAGTATTATTGGAACTCAGATTTTTCATCCATTAGGTTTATATTATTTAAAAATTACACAATCTACTCCCCTGTTACCTTTCATTTATAGGTACATATTATGGATAAAGTGTTTGAAATCTTTTTTCTTTCAACATAAGAATTTTCTCTTAGGCTAACTTCCTAGTTCTGTTACTTCCTGGTAACCCTGTAGGCATCAAATGTCAAATATGTTTTTGAGCAACATTATTTATGATAAAAAGACCCCCTGGTCAATTGACTGGGAGGAGTTATAAAAGAACTATAAACATTTGATGGGGAGAACACCATACTTTGGGCTTCTCAGGGCTAGGGAAACTGGGAACATGAAAGCTGTGCCTGTGGGTTATTGGCTCCATGGGGGCATGAAAGCAGGTACGTACTTGCTTTGTGCAAGTCTTTGTACTGAAACTCTCTCCACTTAAAACACTTCATGGGCACGCGAGTTTAGGGAAGTGAAGATTAATTTCTGAGGAGAAAACGCATCTGGACCTCTGTGTTGACTGCTGCATGGACAGCTGCAAGTTCTACCCCCAGCAAATGGGAGAAATGCCTGCCACTGCCCACTGACACCTGCGGCTCCTTCTCCCACCCTCTCACTGGGCTCCTGCTCATGCTTGTCTTCTGAGTCTGAAGATTGAGTTAAACCTAAAAAGTATCTCTAGTGGGTTTTGTTTTTTTCTTCCTGTTTAGATATCTTTGAAATTTTAAAATATGTAGTAGCTTTGCATGTAACTTTTTTCTAAATCTTCACATACAGTCATGAAATCTTACAAAGCAAGAACATTGAATTGAGTGGGCCTAAAATTTGGTCACTTCAATTATTCCCTTTCACCCAGTTCTCAAACAGCATGTGGTTACAACATTTTTCATGTGTAGACCCCACCTTACTAGCAATCTGTACTTAAAACACTTCATGGCACGTCAGTTTAGGGAAGTAAAGATTCACTTTGCATTAGAGGAATATTATAACTTGTAGATAGTCTCACCATACAAAAGTCTTCCCAACCCAGTGCAATAGAAAATAGTCAAAATTTTTAAGCATTAAAATATGTGAAAATAGTTTTTAATAATGAATTAGCTATTTAAAAATCAAATGCTTGAAAAAAAATTAAACCCATAAAAGAGAAGTTTGCAATGACTCTGAAAGAGACCCCTACAATTTCCCAGGGGCTTTGAAAAATGAGAGCATTTTCTTTTGCCTGAGTTTATTTTTAAAACTAAGCCTTTTCTTTACTTTAATGCTGGAAAGAGGTCAGATTTTGGCTTAACATAAGAAATAACTTTCTAATAATAACAGCTGCCCAAAATAAAAATGACTGTTTTGAGTATTAATGGAGTTTTCCATTTCTGAAAATCAAAGGCTAGTGACTAAATTACCTGGATTTCTTCCAGACCTAAAAATCTCTGACAATAATAGAAATTATTTAAAACTTGTTCTTACAATAAAACTTTATTAAGAAACTAAGTGCAAAGCATAAATACCTGTGAAATTAAATGTGCTTTTGACTCACAAATAAAACTGAGTAGGTGAAAAGAAAAATAAAAGAGTCTGAAGGTATCTTTGCAAAATTTGGGGGGGAAACAATAAAAAGTGCAGAGAAAAAATAGAAAATGAAGAATATTTTCTTACAAGAATTGTACCCAGAGTAAAACATTCTTTTTCTAAGAGAAATTTGAGAAACTTCTCAGAAGAGGGAAAAAGCCCTCTCTGATGCAAGAAACAGGAATGAGAACAGAGGCAACCTTTGACTTGCTTTTGGCCTTTGATTTACTCAAAGTGTGCAACCTTCAGGATAAATATGAATTCTTTAGGACATTAGAAGGGTTCTTGAGAGACTGTGTGGATGTAAAAAATTGTGATACACTAGCTACAGAAAAGATAAACTTTCAGGGGAAGTACAAACCCTACCATGGGGATTTCATTGTGTTTCTGCTGCGTGTTATGGGATATGAATTATCTTTCTCATCTATTCACAAAATTTCTCTGTTAGTGCCCTGTGGAGATAAATCTGTTTTGGGTGATGCTATTAATATAAAGTGCAAGGTATGGCCTTCAAGTGCAAGCCAGGATGAAAGCAGAGTTAGCCCATCAATACTTGGATCACATGGAGGCAAAAAAAAAAAAAAAAAATACTGGAGGCAAAGCAAAGAAAATGATGAGGACAGTAAATCATGGACTATACACAATTTCTTCTCAAAATGAAGAAAAAATGGCTCTAACAAGCGCCCCATAGTCAGAAGCAGGAGATGGGTTTCTGAGCGGGGGGTGCCTCTGGTCACAGTTAGCTTCAAGGCATCCAGTGACAAAGGATCTAAGAGTTGAGTGAACAGCTGTGCAAAGCTGGAACAGGAAGAGCAGGGCCATTGCAAAATGAAAAAGTCAGAAAAGAGTGCCATAAAAGGTCCTAAAATATAAAACCTTTTCCTTTAAAAATATTATATTACTAATACTAGTGATAATTCTCATACATGGGTATCAACAGAAACTTACATATTACCAAAAAAAAGTTGTGCTTTTATAATTTTATATAATATAATCAATAATTTACCAATGTGATAACTTGATTAGTCATAAGATTTTTCTCACTCACTTTTTTGCAAATTCATTTCTTAGATCATCGAAATCTATATATTTAGTAACTTCATTTTCAATCAATATGATTGAAAGAAACATTTGTCACTGTTAGATACAAATTTCGATGCTGCAAAAGAAGCAGCACTCAAACATAAATTTTCTCAGCAAGGCAAATTTACTTCAGTAGAAGGGTGAATCTTGCAGATGGAGCAATGGCAAGAGAACCATGAACAAAGGAAAGCAAGGGTTTTTAATTCCTAACACAGTTGGTTTCAGCTGCTGTGTCGTTCCCCTATTGGTTGGGTCAGACTGCACCATCTAAGCTAAACACAATTAGCTAATTTGAAGAGCACAGGGAAGAACAGTTTCAGTGGGGAAAGCTGTTGACATCAGGGAGTGGGTGCTGTTACAGCAGGGAGGGGGTGATTTCTTGGCAGGCATGCCTGAGCACAGCAGGGCAAGAGGGACTGATAGATTGATGGTCATCATTACCTTAGACAAAGAACAAGGAAATAAGACTTCAGGACAGACAGTACAAGGAAGTACGTGGAGAAGAACACCTTGTTTGTCACAAAGTGAACTCTGAAGAGCAACTGCTAAACTACTTGTTTCTTAACAGTCACTCTAGGCAAATTAAAGATTGCAGATAATTTTTAACAATTTTTAATCTTGAGAAAGATCTTTCTGCCTATGCGACTGTCAAGAGTATGTTATAGACTCTTATAACATTGAGATGCATTTCTGACAAATTATTTCAAAACATAAATTTTAGTCCATCTACAGCTGATGAATCTCATGGAGTAATTTTTCTAAGATATAGCCCTTCATACACATCAGTTACATGTAAGTATGATTTTAAACACAAATTCAAGCTGGGCACAGCGGCTCATGCCTGTAATCCCAGCACTTTAGGAGGCTGAGGTGGGCAGATCACTTGAGGTCAGGAGTTCAAGACCAGCCTGGCTGACATGGTGAAACTCCACCTCTACTAAAAATAAAAAAATTGGTCGGGCGTGGTGGCAGGTGCCTGTAATCCTAGCTACTCAGGAGGCTGAGGCAGAAGAATTGCTTGAACCCAAGAGGCAGAGGTTGCAGTGAGCCAAGTTCACACGACTACACTCCAGGCTGGGCGACAAAGTGAGACTTATCTCAAAATAAATAAATAAATAAACACAAATTCATACAATGGCATCTTAATGTTTTCTTTGACTTGTGAATGCCATAGAAGGAACCCAAAATGGCTTTATGATTTGTACATAAGTCAAAACACCTGTTTATGAATTCTGTCACTGTACCTTCAATGACAAGGAAAAAACTAATTTTATAATTGTCTTCCTCACTACTGGTTCATGTGAAGCTTCAAATGAAAATTGTGTTTTTTCTATCCAACACAATGATCTTTAGATATAATTTCTATTTCTAAGCCTATGAATGTTTGCTTTGTAATGTGGCAGTTCTCAAAAACAGAAATTCTAAATCTTCTAATAAGTCTTTGATATGCTTTACTGAAATGTCCGTGCTTACAATCCTGTTTTGTAATGACTTACCACAAAGCTTACTGCCTAAACACTGGCCACTTCTATTCTGGTGATTAGATGGGAGAGCTAATGCTTGTGTAGATACCTCAGGGACAGACTCTGCAGATGCCAGGCAAGCCAGCCTTTCACTGAGGGGCTTGCTGCTGCCCCTATGTGGAGCTGTTCTCTTCTCTGTGAGCACAGCCACTGCCAACTGCAGTTTCTGCTGCTGCTAACACCATAGCAGCACCAATCTGAGCCCACTTCCAGGTTTAACCCTCTCCTTGGGGTTCTACAGCAGTCCAGACTCCACTAAGGCATGCATCTGCATACGGAGCCAACTGCTATGTGTGCACTGCCCGCTCGGTGTGGAGCCTGAGCCCGCTCATGCATGGGCTGCTTCTGGATCACCCCTGTGTCCACACTGCCACCAGACACACCCTCTGTGCTCATGCCCAGGCTCTATTGTCCCATTAAACTTCTCTTACAAAACACAAATTCAAAGACAAATTATGAGGAATGTTAATACAGTAAAGGCAAAACATTAAACTAAGCACAGGGTCCTTCTGAGCATGACTGAGTGTGACCTCACAGGTCCTTGAAGCCAGCCCTATCCCTATGTGTCACCCACTGTGCTGGAACTTCCATGAGAAAGGCCACATGCTGGAGTCAAACTCCCTGATTCAAATTCAGCCTCCCAACTTATCAACTAGGTGACCATTACTGAGGTTGCTAAGCCCCAGCTTTCTTACCTGTAAAATGAGAATGATAACATGCCACAACTCAGTCATCGTAGAAACAACTTTACAACAATCCATGTAAATCTCTTAGCACGGTGCCTAGAGCATAGTAAGTGCTCAATAAATTGTAGGGCTCAATGTGTTATTACCCATGACAGCAGGCAGGAGAGTCTCCTGGTTGAAATTGTGGCCTTGTTTAGAATACAATCTTGTTGCTAACTGCTAACGTTAAGTCTGGGCAAGTTAACCTCTCTGGGCTTCAGGTGCTTCATATGCAATAAAACTAAACGATTAATGCGTGTAGAACTTAAAAATTTTCCTGATGCCTTACAAGTACTAAGTAAGTGTTAGCTAAGAATATTTTTCATTATCACAATTTATTCCTCCAACAACCAGGCAAATAAAAGATTGCAGAAAATTTTTTGTAATTCTTAATTTTGAGAAGAAAATTTCAAAGTTTCTGGAACAACTGGAATATATATGTGTTGTCATGCCTACTCTACAGATGAGAAAACCAAAGCCCCAGGAGGTCAAGCAGCAGCAGGGTTGAACTAGATTTCAAACATAAGTCTGTGTGGTCTTTTCCACGGTCATTGGTTTGAGTGACCTAATCTAAGGTCACACTGCCAACGAGGGGTGGAACTGGGTCTCAAACACAAGGCTACACGACTGCCATCCAGCTTGGGCAGATGCCAAAGGCCAAGCTCATAGGTCTTGCTACTCCCTGATACAGAGAACATTTCATCCAGGACTCATCCAGTTATCTTGGCAGCAAGAGTCCCACATCTCCCAAATTACTTCTGTAAAATCATATAGCTTCTAGATTTCCAAAATCCTTCCTAGCTCTAACATCAAGATTGTATTGCGTTACTTCCCTGTGACTTTCACTCACCTGCAGTTTCCCCAGCACACAGAGACATAACTGTGTAATAACCAAGCGAGTCAGTAGGAAATGCACCATGCTCTGAGTTCCAAATTAAGAATCCTTTATTAATCCGCCAGCGACCGAGAGTCAGCTCACCCTCAAAATCTCTCGGCCCGAGGAAGTGGCCTGATTATCTTTTATGCCTTGATTTAGGTAGGGGAGGGGAGTGCCTAGCTGAAGCAGAATTTTACAGAAGTAGAAAAGCAGGTTAGAGGAAGGGGCTGTGGCACAGGCTGTTTCCATACAATTACCAAGAAGCGGGGCAATCAGGCTCCTTTTACACAATGATCAAAGGGAGACTTTTTTCTTACAATAGCAGGAGCGAGGTATGCCAAGCAGGACGGGTTACAATGGTTACAAGTGTTAAGAACAGTACCCTTCAATGCTTCTAAGTGCAGCATGACCCAGTTATGCACCCAAAGGGGCTGTGGTAAGGAGGGGGAAGCCAGGTTGGAGTTTATAGCTAAAATGGAGTCAGTTGTGCTAGCCCAGGGTAGGTTATTACGAATGGACTATCTGGACAGATTCACTATATCTGCAGACAAAGGAGATCACATGATGGTGTTGCCAGCCACCCTTTGACCACAGCCAGCAGTTTAGCTTCCTCTTCGGTTCCCACTGAGCCAGGGCTCAATGTAATTGTTATCTTGTAGTCCTCTCCTCTTCTTCCTCATCCGTCCTTGAAACCCCACTCCTATGGAACAGCTGTGTTTCAGGAGAAGCCAGGCTGGGCATTAAACTCACACAAGAGTAGCTCCTGGGAAGGGGCAGACAGAGGGGAAAGGAAAGCCCCTAGCAGAGAAAGAGAGGTCAGGTACACTAGCTGCTGGTCCTGGTAGGGACCAGATGTGGTTGGCCCCACTCTGGAGAGGACAGCCTTTCCCACTGGCAAACCTAAAGAGGTGATTCTCCAGAAGTTATGACTACTGTCATTTTTCAAGTCATAAAGATAAGGTTGTGGCATAATATGTGGGAAAGCCATCATTATGCATGTGATAGCATGGAAATTCTGTGAATGACTATCTTCAGAACGCAAGCCTGCTGTTAAACGTTTGAGAAATCAACTCAGTCTAAAAGCAAAGATTGCCTGTCTTGGTACCAGAGGCTCCCACTACATGTGGGGCACTCCCCTGGGGGTACAGCAGGGGTGGGTGGTGTGAGGCGAAGTAACATACATCTGCCTCTGGCCAGCCACATAGCCAGCCCTTGTCATGAAGAGGCCATGTTCACTCATTCTGCTTGTCAGCATAGCCTCACAAACCCCTGGCTCTGGCTGAGCACAGCCCATGAAGAATGCCTCAAAGACAATAAGCTGGATGGAGCACAGGTTCCCACATCTTCCCTAAATCAATGCATTTTTTAAAAAAGATAAGTTTGGTAGATTTCGAGGATCATGGTGGATGGGGAGCAGAACTAGATTGCAGCTCAGGACACAGCAGCATGCAGAGGTTTGCACTGTGAATTTTAGCTCCTGATTAACTGCAAGAACAAACCAGCAATCCTGAGAGGACCCACAGACCCTCTGAAGGAAGTGTTCTGCTCCTGCAGGACCCAGGAGACTCCCCAAATACTGTGAGTGCCCCAACTGCGGAAGTGGGAAACGGAGACCCTCCTCTCCCGAACACACACCCCCACTGGAGAAGCTGAACGTCTGTTTGTGGGAAATGTTTCTGACTTTACCTGGAGCTGAGTCAAGTTAGACAGCCAAGTGAAATACACGGGTAGAAAAAGCAGCAAAAAGGCCCTGGGAACTCGCTGGGTCCCCAAGCAGCCCATTTGTGCCTGGCACCACAGGACCCATCGGGAGGGTGGCCAGAGGAGCGGGGGTAAAACTCCACAGGAAGAAGGAGTTCTCTAGCTGAACTTTGTAACAATTTGAACAGGGTGGGAAGCCTCCTGGCTAGAGCCTGGGGGAACTCCGGGGAGGGCATAAATCCTGAGTGCAGACTTCACAGGATGGAGGAAGAACTAAAGCTCTTTTCTTTTGCAGCTGGGAGGAGGATAGCCTTAGGCAAGTTTTCAAGCTGGCCTCCTCCTCTGTCTGGAAACAGACTCAGGGATGTTGGGGTGGGATGGACAGGAAGGGCGGGGCAAGGTGGGAGTAAGACCGGTCCTTTGGCTTAGGGTTTGCATGGGAACTGGGTGAGGTCTGTGACTGCCACATTTCCCCATTTCCCTGACAACCTGCTGACCCCAGGGGCAGCCATAATCTTCCTAGGTACACAAGTCCAATGACTTGGGAATCTCATCCCCATCTCCTACAGCAGACACAGCAAGACCAGCCCAAAGAGGGTCTAAGCTCAGACAGGCCTAGCCCTGCCCCCACATGATGGTCCTTCCCCATACACCCTGGTTTCGGAAGACAAAGTGCATATATCTCTGTCCCTCTCCATACTACTGCAGCAGATGCTTTCTGGAAAAATGCCACCTCCTGGCAGGAGGCCAACTAGCACAAAAATAGAACATTAAACCACCAAAGCTAAGGACCCTCACGGAGTCCATTGCACCTTCCACCACCACCACCCGGAGCAGTCACTAGTATTCGCAGCTGAAAGACCCATAGACGGTTCACATTACAGGATTCTGGCAGACAACCTCCAGTACCAGCCCAGAGCTGGGTAGACTCACTGAGTGGCTAGACCCAGAAGAGAGACAACGATCGCTGCAGTTCAGCTCACAGGAAACCACATCCATAAAAAACGGGGGAAAGTACTACATCAAGGGAACACCATGTGGGACTAAAGAATCTGGGCAACAGCCTTCAGCCCTAGACCTTCCTTCTGACAGAGCCTACCCAAATAAGATGGAACCAGAAAACCAGCCCTATTAATATAACAAAATGGGGCTGTTCAACACCCCAAAAAAATCACACCAGTTCACCAGCAGTGGATCCAAACCAAGAAGAAATCCCTGATTTATCTGAAAAAGAATTCAGGAGGTTAGTTATAAAGCTTGCCAGGAAGGAACCAGAGAAAGGCAAAGCCTGATGCAAGGAAATCCAAAAAATAATACAAGAAGTGAAGGGAGAAATAGTCAAGGAAATAGATAGCTTAAAGAAAAAACAGTCAAATTCAGGATATTTTGGACGCACGTTTAGAAATGCAAAATGCTCTGGAAAGACTCAGCAAGAGAATTGAAGAAGTAGAAGAAATAAATTCAGAGCTCAAAAACAAGGTCTTCAAATTAACCTAGTCCAACAAAGACAAAGAAAAAAGAACAAGAAAATGTGAACAAAGCCTCCAAGGAGGCTGGGACTATGGTAAACAACCAAACCCAATCGGTGTTATTGAGGAAGAAGAGAATTCTAAAAGCTTGGAAAACATATTTGGGGGAATAATCAAGGAAAACTTCCCCAGCCTTGCTAGAGACCTAGACATGCAAATACGAGAAGCACAAAGAACACGTGGGAAATTTATGGCAAAAAGATCTTTGCCTAGGCACATTATCATCAGGTTATCCAAAGTTAAGACAAAGGAAAGATCTTAAGAGCTGTGAGACAGAAGCACCAGGTAGCTATAAAGGAAAATCTATCAGGTTAACAGCAGATTTCTTAGCAGAAATTCTACAAGCTAGATGGGATTAGAGACCTACCTTCAGCCTCCTCAAACAAAACAATTATCACCCAAGAATTTTGTAACCAGTGAAACTAAGCGTCAAATATGAAGGAAAGATAGAGTTGTTTTCAGACAAGCCACCACTATAAGAACTATTAAAAGGAGCTCTAAATCTTGAAACAAATCTTGGAAACACATCAAAACAGAACCTCTTTAAAGCATAAATCACACAGGATCTATAAAACAAAAATACAAGTTAAAAAGCAAAAGCAAAAAACAGTCAAATTACCCAGGCAACAAATAGCAAGATGCAACAGTCCCTCACATTTCAATACTAACATTGAATGCAAATGGTCTAAATGCTCCAGTTAAAAGATACAGAACCACAGAACGGATAAGAACTCACCAACCAACAATCTGTTGCCTTCAGGAGACTCACCTAACACATAAGGATCACATAAACTTAAAGTAAAGGGGTAGAAAAAGGCATTTCATGCAAATGGACACCAAAAACAAGCAGGGGTAGCTATTCTGATGTCAGACTAAACAAATTTCAATGCAACAGCAGTTAAAAAAGACAAACAGTCACATTATATAACGGTAAAAGGCTTTGTCCAACAGGAAAATATCACAATCCTAAACATATATGCACTTAACTCTAGAGCTCCCAAATGTATAAAACAATTACTAATAGAGCTAAGAAATGAAATAGACAGCAACACAGTAATAGTGGGGGACTCCAGTGCTCCACTGACAGCACTAGACAGGACATCAAGACAGAAAGTCAACAAAGAAACAATGGATTTAAACTATATCCTGAAACAAATAAACTTAACAGATATACACAGAACATTTCATCCAACAATCACAGAATACACATTCTATTCAACAGCACATGGAACTTTCTCAACAGACCATTAAATGAGCCTCAATAAATTTAAGAAAACTGAAATTATATCAAGCACTCTCTCAGACCACAGTGGAATAAAACTGGAATCAACTCTAAAAGGAACCTTCAAAACCATGCAAATACATGGAAATTAAATCACCTTCTCCTGAATGAGCATTGGGTCAAAAACAAAATCAAGATGGAAATTTAAAAATTATTTGAACTGAATGACAGTAATGACACAACCTATCAAAACCTCTGGGATACAGCAAAGGCGGTGCTAAGAGAAAAGTTCATAGCCTTAAACACCTACATCAAACAGTCTAAAATACCACAAACAAGCAATTTAAGGTCACACCTCAAGGAACTAGAGAAACAAGAACCAAACCTAAGCCCAGCAGAAGAAAGGAAATAACCAAGATCAGAGCAGAACTAAAGGAAATTGAAACAAACAAACAAACAAAAAATACAAAAGATAAATGAAACAAAAAGCTGATTCTTTGAAAAGATAAATAAAATTGATAGACCGTTAGCAAGATTAACCAAGAAAAGAAGAGAGAAAAGCCAAATAACCTCACTAAGAAATGAAACAGAAGATGTAATTACAACTGACACAGCTGAAATATGAAAGATCATTCAAGGCTACTATGAACATCTTTATGCACATAAATTAGAAAACCTGGAAGAGATGGATAAATTCTTGGAAATATACAGCCCTCCTAGCTTAAATCAGGAAGAATTGGAGATCCTGAACAGATCAATAACAAGCAGCAAGATTGAAATGGCAATTAAGAAATTACCAACCAAAAAAAGTTCTGGACCAGATGGATTAACAGCAGAATCCTACCAGACACACAAAGAAAAATTGATATCAATCCTTTTGAAACGATTCCACAAGATAGAGAAAGAAGGACCCCTCCCTAGTTCATTCTATGAAGCCAGCATCACCCTAATGTCAAAATCAGGAAAGAACACCACCAGAAAATAAAACTACAGACAAATATCCTTGAAGAACATAGATGCTAAAATCCTTGACAAAATGCCAGCTGACTGAATCCAACAATATATCAAAAAGATAATCCACCACGATCAAGTGGTTTCATACAGGGATGCAGGGATGGTTTACTATAAGTAAGTCAATAAATGTGATAAACCACATAAAAGGAACTGTTTACAACTTGATTGTTTACTTTGCAAACCCTAAGGACTCCTCCAGAAAGCTCCTAGAACTGATAAAATAATTCAGCAAAGCTTCTGGATACAAGATTAATGCACACAAGTCGGTAGCTCTTCTATATACCAATAGCAACCAAGTGGAGAATCAAATCAAGAACTCAACCCCTTCTACAATAGCTGCAAAAAAAAAAAATAAAATACTTAGGAATATACCTAACCAATGAGGCAAAAGACCTCTACAAGGAAAACTACAAAACACTGCTGAAAGAAATCATAGATGACACAAACAAATGGAAACACATCCCATGCTCATAAATGTGTAGAATATTATGAAAATGACCATACTGCCAAGAGCAATCTACAAATTCAATGCAATCCCCATCAAAATGCCACCATCATTCTTCACAGAATTAGAAAAAACAAATCTAAAATTCATATGAAACCAAAAAAAAGCCTGCATAGCCAAAGCAAGACTAAGTGAAAAGAACAAATCTGGAGGCATCACACTACCTGATTTCAAACTATATTATAAAGCCATAGTCACCAAAACAGCATGGTACTGATATAAAAATAGGCTCGTATACCAATAGAACAGAATAGAGAGCCCAGAAATAAACCCAAATACTTACAGGCAACTAGTTTTCAACAAAGCAAATAAAAACACAACGTGGGGAAAGAACACCCTTTTCAACAAATGGTGCTGAGATAATAGGCTAGCCACAGGTAGGAGAATGAAACTGGATCCTCATCTCTCAGCTTATACAAAAATCAACTCAAGACGGACTAAAGACTTAAATCTAAGATCTGAAACCATAAAAATTCTAGAAGATAACGTTGGAAAAACCCTCTAGACATTGGCTTAGACAAGGATTTCATGACCAAGAACCCAAAAGCAAATGCGGTAAAAACAAAGATAAATAGCTGAGACCTAATTAAACTAAAGAGCTTTTGCATGGTGAAAGGAACAGTCAGCAGAGTAAACAGAAAACTCATAGAGTGGGAGAAAATCTTCACAATCTATACATGTGACAAATGACTACTATCCAGAATCTATAACAAACTCAAACAGATCAGTAAGAAAAAAACCCAATTCCATCAAAAAGTAGGCTAATGACATGAATAGACAATTCTCAAAAGAAGATATACAAATGGCCAACAAACATATGAAAGAAACTCAACATCACTAAAGATAAGGGAAGTGCAAATCAAAACCACAATGCCATACCACCTTACTCCTGCAAGAATCGCCATAATCAAAAAATCAAAAAACGGTAGATGTTGGCACGTATGCAGTGAACACGGAACACTTCTACACTGCTGGTGGGAATGTAAACTAGTACAGCCACTGTGAGAAAGAGTGTGAACATTCCTTAAAGAAGTCAAAGCAGAACTACCATTCGATCCAGCAATCCCACTACTAAGTATCCACCCAAAGAAAAAGAAGCCATTATTCAGAAAAGATACTTGCACACATGTTTATAGCAGCACAATTCACAGTTGCAAAATCGTGGAACCAATCAACAAGTGGATAAAGAAACTGTAGTGTGTATATATATATATATAATGGAATTCTACTCAGCCATAACAAGGAATGAATTAACAGCATTTGCAGTGACCTCAGTGAGACTGGAGACTATTATTCTAAGTGAAGTAATTCAAGAATGGAAAACCAAATACCGCACGTTCTCACTGATTTGTGGGAGCTAAACCATGAGGACACAAAAGCATTAGGATGATACAATGAACTTCGGGGACTTGGGGGAAGAGTTGGTGGGGAGAGGGATAAAAGACTACAAATAGGGTGCAGTGTACACTGCTCAGGTGATGGATGCATCAGAATCTCACAAATCACCACTAAAGAACTTACTCATGCAACCAAATACCACCTGTACCCCAATAATTTATGGGGAAAAAAAGAAAGAAAATGATATAGAAACTCAAGGGAAAAAAGATAACTCCAATGATCCTAAACCCTTAACTCCTTGTGTATGTAGTATCTGACAGGATTGATGATTACGCCTCTGTAATCTATAATCAGATGTAAATTCTTTGATAAAATTTTGCTGTAACATAACTTTGTAGCACAGGCAGAATCTCCACCACCTGATATACAAGCTGTGGACTGAAACACTGCTTTGGAGCCGTCTAGAAACCCTCTGTAAAACACTCCTGGGTTGCAATCCTCAGTAAGACTGAACAAAATGAACTTTAATTATTTGAAAGCCTGATTTTTTCTTTGGTTCACAGTCGGGAGGGTGGAAGGACTTGGGATATGGGGGTGGAGAAAAGAGGGTGAGGAGCAATGCTCTTCCTCACCCACAGTGCCAGTGGGCATGGGGAGAGGGCGCCACATGCACCAGGAGTCCCCTGCACCTCTGCCTGGGAGTGCAGTCTACTGTGGTTGGGGACATCTCAGGAAGCCAGCAGCTGGTGCCCAGAGGCTCAGGCCCCAAATCCTCTAGGAAGGTTCACAGGGTCCTGGCCAAGCACAGCCCTTTGCAATTGGACACAAAAATCTTCCCATGGACCTAATGTGTCAGATCCTGCCTCCATCCTGCCAGAAATAAAAGACATTGTAAGACACAGGGCTCAAGTAAACGCTTGTTAGATAATGGTCCCACGCACAAGGACACCCACTCCAGTGGTTGCATCAGCCAGAGGAGCTGCAGAAAAACACGAATCCATGAGCAGGTAGAACCTGGCAGAGAAAGCTCAGTGGCCCAAAGGCTATTGCCTGCACAGGCTAAGGCAAAATAATACTCTAAGCAACAAAGTGTTCACCTGAATATCATCAGCATTATCAGTAACAATAAATAGATAAAAACAAGAATATTTAAAATCAAATAGTGGCCACAATTTGTTTTGGTAACAAGAAGCACAAAGTCTTTTTTTAAGTAAACTTTTTATTGAAATAGAACATACATTCCAAAAAAGTACACAGAAGGGAATACAGCTGGATACGTTTTTAGATAGTGAACATAACAACACTATCTAAACTGTTACACAGTTACACAACTGTGTAACCACTGCCCAGATCAAGATGTAGAACACGGGTAGCACCTCAGAAACTTCCCATTTACCCTCTCTTGCCCACGACTCCTCAAAGGTAACCACTGTTCTGACTTTATCATATGGATTAGTATTGTTGTTTTTGAACTTTATGTAAGTGCAATCGCACAGTATGTACTTCGGTGTGTCTTTTTTTTTTTTTTTTTTGCTCAGTATTATGTTTGTGAAAGTCATCTACAAATTGTATGTAGCCATAGTCCATTCTTTTTCATTGCTGTATGGTATTCCATCGTGGAGATATACCACAAGTTATCTGGATATTCAGTCCAGTTTTGGGCCATTACAATTAATGCCAAAATTAGTACTTTGTATAAGTCATTCAAATGAGGTGGACCCTAAATTACTAAAGCCTCTTTCAACTCAGAACTAATTTCTAACCATAGCTTTATTTTATTTGGTAACCAGATAGGCCCTCTGCTTTTTTTTTTTTTTTCCATAGTTTCCAGCTAGGTGACAAAGTTTTACAGAATAAGAACTATGAATTGAAAAATCTAGTCATAAAATTACCAAAGTGATAAAATACTGAAATGGTCATTGTCAAAGCAACCAAAAAGAAGACAAGCTAAAACGTGAAACACAGTACTAGATATGTCAATGGCCTCAAACTTGTTTGCATAACCCCTACGGCCACTTTTAAAATTATGTCTCCTCACATGTTTTTACTTTGACACCTATATTTTTAAAATCATACATGTAAGTCATTGAAATGATGCAATGTCCAGTGTACTGTGTATTGCATATACTTGAAGTAGTTTTTGATCATTAATATAATATCTCATTCAATTAGTGGAGAGTATCTGTTATGTAATTTAAAGGACAAAGCCAGTCTTCACTGTCAAACTAATAAGCCAAAACAAACTTACAGTTAGTGTCAAAAAAAGTCTGACTTTGACTTGAAAATGCAAGTGTTAATACGCATTCTTGTGACAATAATCTCACTCCTAAATTCTAGCTCTAAGACAGAGAGTTGTTTTGAGTCTCCCACCTGGATGAAGAAGGCATTTGTGCCACAGCTGGCTTTGCTTTTGCCCTTGGGGAGGTCTTCCCCAGCAGGAGTCCATTGCCTGAATTAGCCAAATGTCTGCCAGAAGAGTTTTTGCAGCCTGGAGCAAAACATGAGTAAGATTCAGAGAGGGTGAGAAGTACTCCCACATTTTGTACACCAGGACAAGGTTAAACATAAGGAGAGGTGAGAAAGGAGAACCAGCAGACCACAGGCTGTTTTCAGGCAGTTTCATTTTAGGAAAGAGTACATATGGAATTTAAAGACCTGGAAATCAATTCCCTTAGAATTATCCCAGTCCACACACATCCCTGAAAGCCTTCATGCACACTTAGGTTGTGTATTCACAGTATCATGGTGCACACAGCTACCTTGTATGTACATCCAGCGTTGAGACTCCTGGAATAGTCTAAATATTATTTTAAACTTCGATGTAGCATGGTGGCTCATGCCTGTAATCCCAGCACTTCAGGAGCCCAAGATAGGAGGACTGCTTGAGGTCAGGAGTTTGAGACCAATGTGGGCAATATAGCGTGATCCTTATCTCTACAAATAAAAAAAATAAAGTAAAATTAGCTGAGCATGGTGATGAGCACCTGTAGTCGCAGCTACCAGAGGGGCTGAGGCAGGAGGGTTGCTTGATGCCCAGGAATTCAAGCCTGCAGTGAACTATGATTGCACCACTGGATGACAGAACAAGACCCTGTTTCTATAAAAAATAAAACAAAAACTCAAAGAAAGTGTTTACAAAGATGACTATGATGACAGCCTTTTCTAGCTATAGGAATTACTAGATGTTCAGAGAAAGTGTTTCAGTATGGGTCTAAAAATTGTGCGTACAAATTTTTGTTTAATCTCCTAAAGTAAATGAATGAACTGTTGGGAAAAGGAGTAGAGCTATGCCCTAGATAATAAAAAAGGAAAAATCCTGAGCGTTAATCCTGAAAGTTAAGGCATGATAGCTAATGCCAGATTGCCGTCCATAAAGGACACACCTTCTCATTGTCCGGAGGTAGTGACTGGGGTGTATTTGTTATCCCAATGCTCATATGATGGGGAGAACAGAAAACATGAAGCCAAGAGGATGGACTGGAAAACCACACAGCGCCAGAATCCCAGAAAGGTTGCACTGTCAGAGGCTTGACCTGGGAAGTGGTAGGGAGAAGCGGGCAGGAAGGAGGATTCTAGACAAAACAATGAAGAAAAACAATGAAGAAACTTACTTACCATCTTTAGATCTAAAAAAAAAAAAAAAAAAAAAAAAAAACTAAAAATGAGGGGTGGGAACTTTTGGAGAATATCTAACCACAAGTTTGTTACCTCATGGGTTGGGGCCATGGGGGCCATGAGTGGGGTTACCTCCATTCTCCAATAAATCTAACTAAGGTAAATATTTTGTTGAAAATAAGCCCAGGTGTGATGGAAGCATTCTGAAACTGGAATGAAGTAATACACAACTATACAACTCTGTAAATTCATAACGACACAGACTGTACACTTAAAATGGGTACATTATAGCATATAAATTATACTGCAATAAAACAGAGAGTAAGGGAGCATGCCTGTCAGACTCCTCATCCTAATCACGTATCCACCAAAAGTTTTTTCTGTAACTGTATAAGCAAAAAATGCCCTTCACAAATAGTATTTCCACTGATCACAGAGAATCAAAAAGAGAAACCCCAGAAGAGAAAAACAGAATGAAAAGAGGAGAAAGTTTATCTGGGCCCATAAGTCTCCGGCTATATTTGAATTGTCTTTAACGTGATCTAAATAACCCTGGCACAATAAGCCAGGTCAAATCTACATAAATCCATTACCATCCTGCTCATGCTACGATTATTCAGGGGGGAAAAGTTTGTTAGAGGTGATCATGGCCTTGGGATAAATAGGAGAGCAAGAACAAACATAAAACAGCACATCCTTTTGTCTTTTCAGCGAGAGATGGAATGAGGAGTGTCGGGCTTCATGTCCAGTTGCTCTGAAAAATGTTGTACACAGGGAATTTCAGTCATGTGCCCAGTCCTGTCACTGTCTTCCTTGAGTCTTGGCTTTCTGAAACTTTTGCATTGCAAAAGTTGGGGGTATGTCGATATTAATTAATGAAAAAAGGGTTATTTCTTTTACAATTTCCTTTTCCTGAATATGAGTGAAATTTAACATCTGTTTAGGCATTTTCAGTAATTTATATTTGTTTGCCTATAAATTTCTTTATCAATTTTTTTTCCACTGCCTTATTTCAATCAGTATATAGAAATGCCATGTATTATGGCTAATTATCAAGGGTCAACTCTTTATGCAAAAGTATTTTCTCCTAATCTGTTGTTTATTATCTTACTTCACTTATGATATTTCCTTACCTAGTCTCAAATTGCAAAACAATTTTTTGATATTTTATTTCAATACCTTCAGAGTTTTGTTTTTTTGTATTAACGCTCTTATTCCACCTGGGTGTCCTGTGTCCCATTTACGCTCTGTGTTTGTTTACTGAATTGGGGTTACTCAGGCTTTCTGTTGGGAAGAATGACTCATTTTTGCAGTATCTTCCATTGTCATAATTTAAGGTATGTTTTGCTCTGGTTTCTGGAAATAGGATCCATCTGCTTAACGAAGTCACCCCTCACTGGTAGCTCCTTTCTTTTTTATAGCACTAACATGTTTATTTGCATTTTTATATTTTCTCTTTCAATGGAATTTTGGAAGAAAATAGGACATGAATGCATATGCTCAGTCTGCTATCTGGAATGCAAGCATCTGTGTATGTATGGATTCAGAAACATTTTTATTATGAGATAAAGATACACACATAATGGGCCGGGCTCAGTGGCTCATGCCCGTTATCCTAGCACTTTCAGAGACAGAGGTTGGTGGATCACTCGAGGCCAGGAGTTCGAGACCAGCCTGGCCAACATGGCAAAACCCTGTCTCTACTAAAAATACAAAAAAAAAAAAAAAAAAATTAGCCAGGCGTGATATAATCTCAGCTACTAGGGAGGCTAAGACTGGAGAATTGCTTGAACCCAGAAGACGACGTTTTCAGTGAGCTGAGACCATGCAACTGTACTCCAGCCTGGGCAACGGAATGAAACTCTGCCTCAAAAAAAATAAAATAAAACAAAACAAACAAACAAAAAATATATATACACATAATGGAAAATACAAAAAATACAAAGAAATAAATTCAACCCCAAATTCACTACTATATTATAAAAAATGTTAAGATGTTGGTGAACTCATTTCCAGTGCTTCTAACGCATGTATGTAAAATTTTCACAGAAAATTAGGATCATAGCATATATTTAGTCTTGTACCATGTTTTTAAAACTCATATTCTGTGAGGTGTACTTCATACCCTTGAAAAACACGATTTTATAAAGATGGCTATAGAGTACTCCATCTGCACATACTTCTTAGGAATTAATGATCAATTTATTTTTATTAATATACTTATTTCCTAAAAAGGTACTACGCTCACATGATTCAGTGCAGTGAAAATTCTCTTTCCCATCTCTCACTCCCAGTGACCCAGTTTCTCTTCCTGAAAGGCCACAGACAATACCTGGGTATTTGGTAAAGATAAAGATGGAATTGGATCAGAGGTTATATCCCTTTCTAACTCCTGATACGTATTTGTTCTCCAGAAATGCATAATTTACACCCCCACCCTCATGTGAAGGCATTCCTTTAAAAAAAGACTGTCAATTTGCAAGGCAAGGAATGTTTTAATATGCATATCTTTGGCCCTAAGATCAAAGAAATTGTCCACCCGTCTGAACTCTTTCAGGCAGGCTGCACCATCAGGGGCCCATTACCTGTCGTTTCTCTGCCTCAATCCACTCTCAAGTGTCTCTCCTGCAGGCTGGTTATGGACCCTGGGGGCACCTGGGGTGCATGTCTATCACCCGCACTGTCAGGAATGTGCCTGCCTTCTCCCTCAAAAGCCCTGCAGCTCCTTAGAGCCCCACACATCAGTATCGCTGGGTGGCGACAGCTGACCTGAAACCAATGCACACACACACTTACCCCACTCGGCTTCCCACACGCCTCGCTTAGCTTGCCACCGCTCCCTCACTGCCTAAAGCACACAGGTAACCTCTTAAGCACTGAAAAGACAGTCGAGGGTCTCCCCTGCACCTACTTTTCCAAGCTTAAACGGCCTGCCTGTTTCTTCTGTCACCCAAATAAAGAATAAACGTGCAGTTCCTCTACCCAGGTCTGTCCCAGATATAGGCTAGCTGAGGCTGCTCTTCACCCCTCACCACTTTCCCTGTCCTACCCAGCCCCGGGATGAATTCCAAAACCAATCTCATCCTGACTCCCTGTTTTTCTTTCAACATCCCATAATTTATTGACATTTCTGCTTCTCATTCCCCCCAGAAAAGTTCACCCTTTTAATTACAAGCATCTCAGTGGTGACTTGTGCTTATATGAAATCTTTTACTGATTTATTAATAAATGTTTATCCTTTTTGTTCTTGACAGATATACCATCGCTGTATCTTCTGGATCTCTGTACACCCAGAGCTTAATATACCTTGATTAGGTCAGAGTGCCTGGTGACTGTCTTCATTTCTCATCTCGTTAGAACAAATTTCCTCGCCCTCTTCTCATAGGCCGCCTGCCAGCGCCGCACCCACTCCCGCCCCTGCCTGCACCCCACCCACTTCCCGGAGACTCCGGATCCCACGCCCACATTCCTTAACTCCAAGGGGCAAGGAAGCTGTTGACTTCGGATCCCAAGTGGAGCAATCAGATGTTGCTGGAAAACCCCGGGCTGCAGGCTCCAGATGCACGACCCGGCCCCTCCCCCATGGACGCGTGCACTGCTCTTTGTTCTCTACCTCTAGGGTTCCCAACCTCGGAGCTGTGCCTTTCAAATACCTGGGAAACTTTTCTAGCTGATGCCTAGGCCCCTCCCAACCCAGAAATTCCCATCTAATAATCTGAGGTGCAGCCTGGGCATTGAAACGTTAAGCCTAAGAGAAATCCCGGCGCATGTATCCAGCCTCCACCATCGAATTTCCAGCCTCTAAAATCTGCAGGTCCAGAAAAAGAAGACAGGAGCGCGGCCCACGTGGCGCGCTGGGGCCACGGCCGGCCCCACCTCCGGCGCTGCCGCGGCTGTCCCGCCCTTGGACTCGGGCTCGGGCGGCGCCTGGATAAACACCTGAATCGCTCCTGAGCTCCGAGCCAAGGACGCGGGCGCCTGGGACGGACGAGGCCGGCTTCTCCGCGGGCAGCCAGGGAGAGTGTCCTGGGTGAGTTGCGGAGGTCGTTGGTCTCGGGTGTTGGCTCCCGGAGGAGGTCGCGCTGGCCGGGGTCGGGCGAGGTGGCCCTTTGGGCTGGTTTCACGCTGGGGCGCGCGCGAAGGGGAACGGGTCGCCCAGCCGCGGCCGGACCCACAGGCGAGTTGGTGAGAACGCAGCGCCTCCGGGGAGCGCACGGCTGCAGCGTCCCTGAAGCCCAGGCTCGGGTGGCTACAGCGAACGCCGACCCGAACCTCCCTCCCCACCCGGAGCGGAGGGCAGGATGCCTCCCTGGACCCTCTTCTTCGGTCCATTCTGCCCAGGTTCCCTGCTCTCTGCTGCTCAGCGCATCCACCTCCCTGGCCCTACCGTCCCCCCATCGCCCCTTTCAGCCCAGACTGTGATTGTCGGTCTGCCCACTCCTGTCGACCTGGTGCCCTCACCAGAGCAGACTTGCTGCCGCGCAATGGCCTGGGAAGCCGAGGGCACCTGTTGACTGTTAGCCGAGTTGGCGCGGTTTTGGATTGGGTAGGCCGTGAGATTAAAGACACCGAAAAGCCTTCTGCCAGATTAAATTGTACACTCTCCGTAACATTCTAGGAAAGTCTTTACAGTAGAATGAAACTTTACATTCACTCTTGTTTGTAAGTGTACTACTATAACCATATTTCATTGGTGTAGACAGGGATTATTAATTCATATGCTTAGCAGGAACACCCGTGGAAGTTCTAGCCATTAATTATTTTGCTGTCATCATGTGCCTGGCACTGTTCTAGAAAGGCCTCCATGTTATGTCTGTGCCACATTATTATGGGGACTGAGGAGCAGAGGCGGAGACATGTAAGCTGGCAGGTGCTAAAATCCAAACAGCTCCTCTTGCACCCCCTCCCCAACCCCGTGCACCCGGAAGAGGACTTTGTGCAGGGCAACGCCTACCTTTTTTTTTCTTCTAATTTGTTCAGCGGTTTCATACAAGCTAACAGTGACCACATAATGCTCCTTAATACTTTACCTGTATTAACTAGTTTAACTCTCACGGCTCCTCTGTGTGGTATTCCTATGTACCATTGGAAACTCCCTTTTTAGAGGAGGAAACTGAGGCACAAGAGATTAAATCATTTCTACCAAAGTTGCAGGGAAAATCAGTGATATATCTGGAATTCCAACCCCAACTTTAATCTCTAGACCTCATTGCCTGTGTGGGTACCCAGCAGGCACCCTAAAGTGCAAATGGGGAGAGGGGTAACTCAGGCTGACAAGCTCTTAGGAACCTAGTAAGCATCTGCCAAGACAGGGTTAATAGATGGACATATTTTAGGTCTTGCATCAAGCCAACATTGAGACAGTGGAATACTGAACCCTAGAATGTCTGGCATTAAGAGCTTTCATGTCACCCAGGTCAGTGTTGAGACATCTGGCCACTGCTGAGGTGCTGGAGCCCTGCGATGGGAAGTAGACCTCTGCCCCTCTGCATGAATTCACATAGTAACATAAAAAGGAGTGTGGTGGTCTGAAAAAGTCCCCCTGGTGTGGATTTTCCAATGTTGGCGATGCCCAGGCTGCTGTCTGAGAAGCGTGTCCCATTACTGTGTGCACAGTCTGACGCTCATCCTTGCAGATCCACAGGTACGGGCTCCATGACTGTGTATTTAAAATGAGAGTCCTATTTCGGGACACCTTCTTTTCAAGTTCTGCAGTGATCATCCAAAAGTTACTCTGTGAACGTAAATCAGAGCAAAGATGGCAGAGAGTTGAGGTCTACTTCATCCACACAGGGATGTAAATTTCTTCATTTGACCAGAATGTCCATGTTCCTTAGAGCCAGCGTTCTTGTTCTCTGGACAGCTCTGGACACATAGGCCAAACCTGCCTTAAAACAAACAATTTTGCGCCTCTGCCTGGAAAGCTACTGCTCAGTATCCCTTCCTCCCACCATCGTCATTTGGACATCCACTCAAAGGTCACTTTCCAGCAGACCTCTATTGCTTCCTCCCCCAAGCCCAATCTGAATCATCTCTCCTGTCATCCTCTCTATAGCACACTGCACTTTTCTTTATAACATTATAGCCTATAACAATGTATTTATTTGTTGAATACGTCTCTTCAACTAGATTACTTGGCTCACCTGCACAGAGATTTTGAGAGGGGATGGGGCTGCCTATCCCCTCAGCCCCACTGCCTAGATAGTCCCAGCACAGGATGGATACTCAATAAACATAACACATGAACCAACCTGGCCCACAGCAGCTAACCAGCACTGGGACCCTGGACAAGCCACATACATCTTCTGTCAGATCCTCAGTCTCACCTGTACAACAAGCCAGCCTGGGTCACGTCAACTCTTGACATTTCCTAAGGGTGTGGCCATGTGCCAAGCCCTCCAATAGGTGAATCTATCCACTCTTACTCATTAACAGTAACTAGGCTGACTTCAGCCAAACTCTAAAGTGAAGACCTGCTGTTTTTCCTTTACTCCCCTCCCATCTCCTCACACCTGTGCCTTCGTCTGAGCCTCTCAATTGAACACCCCATTCAGAGAAGCCTCCCACCCCCAGCACAGTATGCCCTCTGCTAAGTACGTCTTCTCTTCTCATCCTGGAGGAAATAAGACCTTCCCTTCTTTCTGAGCCAATCGTTAGTAAAGCATCTTCTATACTCATTCACACTAAAGTGGGAGTAACTGGTACCAGGAGGTAAGCACTAAGCTCTGTGTGAGTTTGTCTAGGCAAGGCCTTTTATTCATTCAGCAGACCTAGTGGATGCCTTCTTGGTGGGCAGCACTATGAATCTGAGAAATGCGATAACATCTGTAAAGCACTGACTATACTCCAGGCATTGTGGTCACACATGGAACATTCTCGTTTCATGTGCAAAAACACCCTATGCCACAGGACCAACATAGATGAGGAGACCAAGGCCCAAAAAGGCCAAGCGCCTCACCCCCCACCCCCAACCCACCCCCCGCGGCCGGGAGCTCACTGGTAGGCAGAGGCAGTGCAGGCCAGGAGTCCAGGCCTGGCTTTCCTCTGACCTTCGATCACACAAAGTGGTAAGTGGTGTGGAGCTGGCGGGGCGGGGACCTCGGAACCTGGGGACTGGCTATCTGGTGCTGATCACAAATCTGACGGAAAAGGTCTAGAACCTCTGGTTACTTCCTGTCAAATGCTTTCTACAAATAGGATTTCACATTTTCCTCTCAAATCTCAGATTTTAAATAGTAATGTAAAATTAAAGAAAAAGAATGCAAATGAGAAAGCACAAACATCAAAGGAGGGAAAAATAAAACCAGAGAGGTAGTAATTATGTCATAAACATTGTGATGTGGTCAAGACTTTGAACATAAAATCAGCCAACACGACTCATGATTATTATGAAGAAACGCTACCCATGAGGAATAATGAACTTACTCTTTGTGTTAAGTTTGGGTGTGGTGCTTACAGTTCCTGGTTAACACACAGTTTTGTTGTGTACTGCACATAGCAGGCATGCAGATAACGTGCTGAGCTTGGGGCCAACTAAGAAAGTTGAACAAGTATTGTCCCTGTGGCTTCCTCCTCCCCCTTTCTGAATTCAGAGTCTGCTACCAGGAGAGCTGTTTAAATCACATATCTCAGTTACTTTCATTATTTCAGAAATGGGAGCTCTGTGAAGTAAGCAACTCAGAGGAAATGGACAACTAAGTCTTCATGTGAACCTGTCTTTCTTCACAGGTGTCAGCCAGAACATGTCTTTCAACCTGCATTCATCAAAGAAACTGCTCATTTTCTTAGGAAAATCACTGTTTAGTCTTCTGGAGGCTTTGATTTTTGCCTTACTCCCAAAGCCACAGAAGAACGTTGCTGGTGAAATAGTCCTCATCACAGGTGCCGGAAGTGGAATTGGAAGGCTCTTAGCCTTGCGATTTGCCCGGCTGGGATCTGTGCTTGTTCTCTGGGATATCAATAAGAATGGGAACGAGGAAACATGTAAGATGGCTCGGGAAGCTGGGGCCACGAGAGTGCACGCCTATACCTGCGATTGCAGCCGAAAGGAAGAAGTGTATAGAGTAGCCGACCAGGTAACTCTTGCGTGTTTACTATTATGATTTGACATACATCACGTTCTTTTTCATTTGCCTTTCTCGGTGCCTATTAGCCTGTTTCCAATGTCCCTTTAATTTAAAACAGATAATGGGAGAGTGGACATCGGGATTTTTGAATTCTTACTGTATGCAAGACACTGTACTAAGTACCATGTATATATTATAACCTTATAAAGTAAAACCCATTATTATCCCCATTTCACAAGTAAGGAGAGTGAGGCTTAGGGCAGGCATGTAGCTTACCTAAGAAGCACAGCTAGTAAGCAGAAAGACTATAGCTTCCCCTTGCATCTAATGACACCTGAGTACCTGCTTCTAACATTACACTGCACTGACCGCACTGGCCCCTATTACAGTGTAAGTTAATGGGGAGATAGAGGCATCCTTCTTTGAAGATAAAGAAATTGAGATACAGAGACATGAAATAACCTGTCCAGAGGTCACAGAGCTGGTATGTGACAGAGCCAGGATTTGAATCCAGTCAGTCTGATTTTAAACTTAGACTGTGTCCACCCTACCACAGTACCCTACGTTTGAATGTGCATTACTCTTAAATAGTCATAAGAAAATCAGAATCTTTTATTCATCCTGAAGACTCAGCTACATTTGCTTCTGTGGTGTTTCTACAGATACACACATAAAACTTTCAGGAAACCAAAGCTCCGACATGCGGATGGTAAGGATTTTCTTACCATTGTAGAGGCATGTGTCTGTCCCTCACAAGGATTTTTATGTCCTCACATGGCCTTGGGTACTTCCCTCATCACTCTCCCGGGACACTTTGTCTGTGCCTCCCAGAATTGCCCGATTTATGGAGAAGGGAGGAAGCAACCAGGCCTGCCGTGAGCAGCCTGACTGCATTGTAAAGCTCCTCCATAGTTTCTGCGCCCAGCCAGGATTCCCTCGCTAAGGTTTGCAGGTCCCTGGCAGGTGAGTTTTTGACTTTCAAGTTTGTCTTTACATTTTACATCTCTGCTACCACCATCTCCAACCACAGGCTGCCCAGTATGGGCTGGAGATCCACACCCAACAAGTTTGCTCGGGTCTACACTGGGATTACTCTTCCAAGCACAGCTGATCTCACAAATTCAGCTACTTAGAAATTAGGCACCGATCACCTGGCGTGTTGACTTACACTGACTACAATTTATCTGGCCAATCTTAAGCAATAACCGGTTGATAAGCAAACAATGAAGACTGTCAGCTATGGGATAAACTAGTATGAAGCACTCTATAAATAAATACCTCCCTTTCCGTTTCCCCTGTATCTGTGATTTAGTTCTGCCCCAGGTGTTTGGCTTCAGAAATAGACAAACATGTCATATTACTCGCTTATTATTCGGTTTCTATCACTGTAGGGTCTTAGAGGGAATTACTTATGTGCTCCTCTAAATTCAGGAGAAGGAAATTACTCCCCATCCTCATAAACCCACCATGTCCACTTTTTTATTCAGGATAGAAGGAAGGTACCAGAGAATTTTTTAAGTAGCGGCCTGTAGATGAGCAATCAAAGAGAAAACTTTCAGAGTGATGTGACAGCGTTTTGTCTCTGCTGACTCTCCGATAACTTTGACAGCTTATGTCCCTAGGTCATAGCTTAGCCCTGAGTTTAGAAAGTCCATCCTTGGAGAGAAGAAAACCAGCCAGTTGATGAAAACAGGACAGGCAGATTCTAGTCTGTGCTGTGTGTTTAAAATATATACAGTCATGCACCATATAATGACATTGTGGTCAGTGATGGACCACGTACAAAATGGTGGTCCCACATTATGGGACAGATTATTACAGTATTTTTACTGTCCCAATGTTCTATGTTTAGATATGTTTAGATACACAAATACTTACCAATGCATTACAGTGGCCTTCAGTATTCAGGGTAGTAACACACTGTACAGGTGGGTACCCTAGGAGCAATAGGCCCTACCAGATGGCCTAAGATGTGTAGTAGGTGCACATCTAGGTTTGTTAAGTGCACTCTGTGATCTTCACACAGTGACCAAGTCACCTAACAAGGCAGTTCTCAGAATGTATCTTTATTGTTAAGTGATTTATGACTGTATTTTCTTTTTTCCTCCATTTATTCCCTAATCTAGCCCCTTCTCCATGTGTGTGAGGTCTTGATCTGTATCACACTTGGCTATAAAGAAAGTATTCTTATGTCCCATCACATTGATTAAAATGAAATGTCACATACAAAGCACAGAACAAAGTTAATAACCACTGAGTAGAACAGCTCTAACTAAACAGAAAGTCGCATTTCGATGATAGAATCATTTTAAAAAGAGAAAAATGGGAAAAGTGCATCGAAATTTGATCTCTGGTACACTGTAGACTCAGCAATGGAAATCAACCAAACTGTATTTATTTATTTATTTGTTTGTTTGTTTGTTTGTTTATTGAGATGCAGTCTTGCTCTGTCACCCAGGCTAGAGTGCACTGCCATGATCTCGGCTCACTGCAACCTCCACCTCCCAGGTTTAAGCAATTCTCCTGCCTCAGCCTCCCGAGTAGCTGGGACTAGAGACACGTGCCACCGTGCCTGGCTAATTTTTTGTAATTTTAGTAGAGACAGCATTTTGCCATGTTGGCTAGGCTGGTCTCGAACTCCTTCCTGTCCTCATGTGATCCATCTGCCTCGGCCTCCCAGAGTGCTGGAATTACAGGTGTGAGCCACTGCACCCAGCCCCAAACTGTATTTTTAGAGTACATAAACTCAGGATGAATTAACCAGGATAAAAACAAAAACAAAAAACATAAAACATGGGAAAATAAAACCTAGATCATATAAGGAATTACTACATTGGTGGTGTTGCTCTTCTTATTCAATTCAGGTG
Source organism: Aotus nancymaae (assembly GCF_030222135.1). Lineage (NCBI taxonomy): Eukaryota > Metazoa > Chordata > Mammalia > Primates > Aotidae > Aotus > Aotus nancymaae. The sequence continues at coordinate 8,135,727 of NW_026988450.1, read as the reverse complement.
AAAAAAGAAGTTGGTGATGTTTCCATCCTAATCAACAATGCCGGAATCGTAACAGGCAAAAACTTCCTTGACTGTCCAGATGCACTTTTGGAAAAGACATTTGATGTGAATTTCAAATCACATTTATGGGTAATGATTATCTCTCGTCATTGTAAATGTGAAGTTACTCTGGCATTTAGATCTGTCCTCTTGCTCTTTCACAATATTATTAGCATCTAAGTAAAGCACAGACTTCTCAATTTTGGACCTGTCCTGGTCTATGCAGTTGTCCTCTCCTGATCCCACTTAATCTACAGCCCCCAGAATCTCTGCTCAGGGAAGCATCCTCGTGGTCCTACTACTATGTATTGATTAGCTGCAAACGTTAGAGAATACTCCAGGCGGCTCACATATTTTCAGTGAGATAAGGGATCATAAAACTTAAAAGTGTTGCTCCAGGCTACATAGTGGGTAACTGCACTTAGACATGACAGGGTAGCTTAGTAATTTGCCTAAGCTAGGACACTTTTGAAACTGAAATGCAGCATTATTAATGAGCAAGTGTTAATCAGCTCTGCCATGGGCAAACCAAAACCTACAGTCACCTCCGTTCGTACCCAACCAGAGAAACGGGAGGTTCCGCCGGTAGCTCTGGTTACCACCTGATGCCAGCACTAAAAGCACAGCCCTGACTTCTAAAGTTACCCACTCAATTCCAGAAGTTGCATTTTTCTGGCCTTTGCTGAGACCAGCCATCTCAGGCCTCCCCACACCACGCATGCACTTTCTTGCTGCCTCCCCGGATATATTTTTTTAAGTTTTATTTTTGTTTTATTATTTTATTTTAATTTTTTGAGACAGAGTCTCACTCTCTCTCCCAGGCTGGTGTGCAGTGGTGTGATCTCAGCTCACTGCAACCTCTGCCTCCCAGATTCAAGTGATTCTCGTGCCTCAGTCACCTGAGTAGCTGGGATTACAGGTGCGGTCCACCACACCCGACTAATTTTTTTAATAGAGACAAGGTTTCTTCAGGCTTTGACAATTGAGACAACTGTCTTGAACCCTGGCCTCAAGTGATCCTCCTGCCTCAGCCTCCCACAGTGCTGGGATTACAGGCGTGCGCCACCGCGCTGGGCCTGGCTTTGTGTTCTTTTCCTACTCTTTCTCTCTTCTTCTAGATCTTCCTTAAATGCTGGTGTTTCCCTGGCTCCCACCACCCCTCATGTCCTCTTACTCTCTTTACTTTTTCTGGGCAAGTTCCTGTACATTCTTTGAGCATCTGCACATTGCCAGGCACAAAGACAGTGACTTAATTGCTAGAGCATCCGAGAGCTACCTGAAGGCAGGGCCCTCAAAGACGGCGTCCCTGCTGAGGAGTGTCCCGACTCACGACGGCCCCCAGATTGTTCTGCTGCACTGCTTCCTTTTGCCTTGTTTTGATTTCCCACCTCTCTCTACCTGTTAATTTCTCTCTGAGACTTATTGCAATGCAGGCGAACAAGTGAGGTTTGGCCTTTATAAGAGATCCCTTTTCTCACCCCCTTGTCTTTGGATGTGATTAGTTACTCCCTTGTTGCAGAAGATGTCTTCTTCAAAAGCTCATTTCTATCTCCTTTACCTCCTTTCTCCAGGCCCCCAATCAAGGGTGAAGGTGTTGGACAGTATACAGATGTGCCCTCTTTCTAATAGATATTCTGTTCTATGAAATGGAACAAAAATAAGAAACTTATTTTAAAAAGTAGTGGTGAGTTTAAAATAAAGTCCTCTTTTAAAATGGAAGCCAACAGCTGGATGTCCTGTGAACAATGTTCAGGGTAAATTTGAAACTCAAAATCAAGCTAAAGAGAGAGAAGGCAATCTAAATCCAAAGCATCCTGTTTGTGAGGTTTGGGGTAGTGGCTGCCACAACAGAGGTTTTCCCCTACTCCTTCCATTCTTGTCTTAATATTGTGTTGTTAAAAGACAAATGTGAGCAAAAACGTAAGTCTGAATAAATTATTTTAATAGTACTGGAATTGCCATAGGGAAAAAAAAACTGATTTAACAGCCTAAATAGGTTAAAATGATTACTTTCCAGATGTTTAAGTGTTCATATCCCCATACCTTCAGATACTTTTTCAGCTGAAAAAAAAGATTTTTTAATCACATAATTATATAAACATCTGAGAAAATTTGCAATGTGACATTAAACGTTAAAAGTTTTCCTTTGTCTTCTTAGACTTATAAAGCCTTTCTACCTGCTATGATTGCTAATGACCATGGACATTTGGTTTGCATTTCAAGTTCAGCTGGATTAGTTGGAGTAAATGGGCTGGCAGGTGAGAAAAACATAGCAATTTACAATTGCAAAATTCCCTGTAACTTTAACTTGCATAATAGCTCTGAATGATTGGCATTGACTTAATACCCTAATGATAAGGGATAATAAACTAACAAGTATGGTCAGTAAGTGGTTGAGAACTTCATCATGCAGCAAAACTGCCCATCAAATAAACTTACGTGAAATTGGACCGTGCCCTTTGGAATCATTAGGTCTTATGCAGTCCCCTATGTTTGAAGGAGAGGCCTCACTGATAAACTTTTTGCACAAGTGATCAACATAACAACTGTCCCCCAAACCACACGGGCACTGTCACAGGATGGTAAGGAGGATGACCCTGTCTTCTCCTGAAGTTTTCTTTAAGTGGCCGCCCCACTGCTATGAGTTTGGATAAAGTTCCTTCACCTCAAGAAACCTAAAGTCAACTGCTTTGTTTCCCACTGGTGAAGACCTGCAGGAAGTGGGAGGCATTTTTATCTCCCTTGCAACAGCCAACTGACTTGACAGTAGCAGGAGGGGCAGAGAGGTCCTTCAAGACCATCAACCAAGGAGGCCCAGCATGGGAGCTGGCTCTAGAAGGAACAGAAAGCTTGACCTAACCTATCAGGGCATCCCCTAGAGCAAATGTCCCGGATCTTGGCTCACAAGGACTGCCAAAACTCAGCCAACAGAACTGTAGCAGCAACATTCAGATAACAGATAAGCCAGTTTACCAATTGGGTGCTTCCTAATGCTTTTGAGCAAAGTGGCATAGTTCAAGATTCACAAAACAGTCTTAGCTCCGTATGTCTATTACATGAATAGATAATAGACATTACCTATTCATTTCAGAACCACCAGTCATCCCAAATATCACCAGTGTATCCACCCTATGACCCAGGACTTCCCTTCCTCTCTCCTTCTTAGAATTTATCAGATATTATTCATACCTCTCTCATATATGTTAAGTCATGGGCCTTTGAAATCATTCAGGTGTATTTACAGCTCCTGTCAATCCTTTTCAGACAGAATATTCCTGTCCTCAGATACAAGACTCTCCCACCCACAGCTCATCTTAGAAACAAGTGTTTCTATTTCCCACCATGTGAGCCTTGACTCCCCTGCATCAGAGCCACCAGGGGTGCTAGTTTAGCATGCAGATTCCTTGGGTCATGGGCCATATCTGCTCATCAGAATCTCAGAAGTCAAGGGACTCAGTGAGCTGCAGTTATACCTGACGACTCCAGTGACTCTAGAAGCTGCTCTGGACTCCTCCTCCCACTCCCCTGTCTCTAGCCTCTGACCCACTGTCTGGACAGCACTGCGACTGGACAACCCCATGCCTCGCACTTATAAACTGGCTCTTGCCAGTTGCAGTAGCTGCACCATAACATAGCAAATTAAATATGCCTCTTCTGACTGTGAGGGACAAGGAAAGTGTTAATGCTCCCCAATGCCACTTCTTCTCCACACTTTTTTTTTTTTGAGACTGAGTTTTGCTCTTGTTGCCCAGGCTGGAGTGCAATGGCGTGATCTCGGCTCACCACAACCTCTGCCTCATAGGTTCAAGTGATTCTCCTGCCTCAGCCTCCCAAATAGCTGGGATTGCAGGCGTGCACCGCCATGCCCGGCTAATTTTATATTTTTAGTAGAGACAGGGTTTCTCCATGTTGGTTAGTCTGGTCTCGAACTCCCGACCTCAGGTGATCCGCCTGCCTTGGCCTCCCAAAGTGCTGGAATTACAGGCGTGAGCCACAGCACCCCACCTCTTCTCCAAACTTTTTCACTTAGTCAACTGCATAGTCAGATGTTTTGTTAAAACAAGTATGATTAAAGACTGAAAGCTAGGAGGCCGGGTGCGGTGGCTCACGCCTGTAATCCCAGAACTTTGAGAGGCCAAGGCGGGCAGAACATGAGGTCAGGAGTTCAAGACCAGCCTGAGCAACATGCTGAAACCCCGTCTCTACTAAAAATACAAAAATTAGCCAGGTGTAGTGGCGCATGCCTGTAATCTTAGCTACTCAGGAGGCTGAGGCAGGAGAATTGCTTGAACCCGGCAGAGGTTGCAGTGAGCTGAGATCATGCCATTGAACTCCAGCCTGGGTGACAGAGTGAGACTCGTTTAAAAAAAAAAAAGAGACAGAAAACTCAAAATGGACACAAATGCCACAAATGCCACTTTCCACTGGTCCCTCTGCCCCCACCCTACATTTTCAAGGTATTTAAGAGGTGGAAGTTGAAGCTACCGAATCGTTTGTTTTTTTTTCTGGAAGTGAAAGAAAGAGTTATAGTTGGAAGAAAACTTGATCTGAGAACCACAACCCATGCTGGCCTCTCTTACCTAGATTCCTACGTCAGTCAGCATTTCATTTCTTTTTTTGAATGTCTTCATGCCCCAGTGGGATTGCAATGTTTTGAGACGGGGCCCCATGTAAGAACTAGCACAGGGGCTGGCAATGCATTGACTTGTAAGTGAGGCCACGTGACCCGAGGCAGGATCTCCACCCTTCTTGTGCTGGAGTCCACTTGGTCATTGTCAACTGACACTGACCTTCACTTAACCATGTCCCTTCCCACTCCCTGCTCATTTCTTCCAGTGGGAGTAGACCCACATTACACAAAAGGAGAACTCTGAAATAGTTGTCTCATTTTCTGCTGCTGTTAGCGTTACGGGTAAACCTTAATGTAATGCAATTTTAAAACATTGGAATATACATTATCATGCTTTGTCTTTTTCAGATTATTGTGCAAGTAAATTTGCAGCCTTTGGGTTTGCTGAATCTGTATTTGTAGAAACATTTGTCCAAAAACAAAAGGGGATCAAAACCACGATTGTGTGCCCATTTTTTATAAAAACTGGAATGTTTGAAGGTTGTACCACAGGGTAAGTACGCCCTTTGATTGCAAAGAATCTACACTCTTAAAAATGAGTTGCTATCTCTTTTATTTTGTTCTGTTTTTTAAAGTTGTTTAAAAGGTATTTGTCTGCGATTCAGTATGATTTATAAATGGTTTTAGAATTCTGTCTTTCTTCGTATGTGTCTGTGTGAAGGATACCAATTTGAATGGGAATGGTTTATCAAGGCAGTATCTCTCTGGTCGCCCCCAGGCCCTGGATCTGCTCCTCCATCTCCCAGGCTCTCCTGTCCACATCCCCTTCCTGCCATCCAATCTCATTCTCTCCCCTCTCTGATTCCAGAAGGACTAGAAATCATTGAAGAGACACTGTCTTGGTCATATAAAAGGCGCTGCCATAATGGAATATCATACACTAGGTGGCTTAAACCACAAAAATGCCTTTCTCACAGTTCTGGAGGCTAGAAGTCCAAGATCAAGGTGCTGACAGGCTCTTCTCAGACAGGCACTAATCCCATTCATGAGGGCTCCACCCTGGTGACCTAGTTACACCTCAAAGACCCCACCTCCAAATGCCATCACATTGGGAATTTAGGCTTTAACATGTGAGTTTTGTGGGGGACACAAATACCCGGTCCATAGCAGTCACAGATGCCCAATTCTGTATCTCATGGAGACTACAGGCAATGTGTTTTCAACAACTTACCTTACAAATGTTTGGAACATTTGTTTAATATGATTTCACATATATGTATATTGCTTTATCAGGGTACTAATGAGAATCATCCTCTTTCAGCTCATATTTTAGTTATGTTATTACTTACTGCACTGACACATTGACAATAAGGGAGTAAATATAAAAACAGATGAAATTTGAAAAGGAAATAAGTGATAATGTCTTACAACCTTTTATCCTTAATTTGAAAAGTTGTCTTCATTAATTTGTGAATTTGGCCTTTGTGGGTTTTTTTAAATTGTCGTTGTTTTATATCCTAGCTGTCCTTCTCTGTTGCCAATTCTGGAACCAGAATATGCAGTTGGAAAAATCGTAGACGCTATTCTACAAGAAAAAATGTACTTGTATATGCCAAAGCTGTTATACTTCATTATGTTTTTAAAAAGGTAATTACTTCAGCTTCTGTTACTTCCCTAACATGCCTGTCTACCATTTACTCCACATCCCACCAGGATAAGCCACCTTAAAAATTCCTGATAAAGCTGGGTGCGGTGGCTCACGCCTGTAATCCCAGCACTTTGGGAGACTGAGGTGGGCAGATCACCTGAGGTCAGGAGTTCGAGATCAGCCTGGCCAACATGGTGAAACCCCGTCTCTACTAAAAATACAAAAATTGGCCGGATGTGGTGACGCACACCAGTAATCCCAGCTACCCGGGGAGCTGAGGCACAAAAATCACTTGAACCCGGGAGGCAGAGGTTACAGTGAGCTGAGATCGCACCACTGCACTTCAGTCTGGTTGGCAGAGCAAGACTCCCTTAAAAAAAACAAAACTGATAAATTAAAATTCATTAATTTACTTCTACCAAGTCCTGTTAATCCCATCATTGGGCCCATTGTAGAAACAATCCCAAATTTACATAGTTGCAGTGCCCCCCATGAGTCAAGAAAATGGGATCCAACCCTTCAGGAAGTAGGTTGCCACGTTAGTATCAAATTATTCTGAAAAAGAAGTGGATGTACTGACAGATGGAGAGATTAAAATGACTTTTTAGGAGAGATTTTCCTGTGCTCATGATAAAATGATCCTATGAGAATAGATATTGTGTCCATGCCTCCTCAAGTACAGGGCCCCAAAGTCAAGGCCAGATAGTAAGCCAAGTGCTACAGGAATTTGTGGTATGGGTACAACTGGCAATATATAATAAATTTTAGCTCTAGGTGGGTGAAAGAATTTGAGGGAAAAACCTTAAAAGCAAACTACCTCTTAAAAGCACAAGAAAGGGCTGGGAGCAGCGGCTCACATTTGCAATCCCAACACTTTGGGAGTCCAAGGTGAGAGGCTTGCTTGAGGCCAGGAATTTGGGACTAGCCAGGTAACATAGAAAACCTCATCTCTACAAAAATAATAAACAAATAAGCCAGGCATGGTGGTGCATGCCTGTAGTCCCAGCTACTTGAGAGGCTGAGGCAGGAGAACTGCCTGAGCCCAGGAATTTAAGGGCTGGTGCACACTTGTAGTCCCAGCTAGTCAGGAGGCTGAGGCAGGAGGATTGCTTGAACCCTGGAGTTTGAGGCTGCCGTGAGCTATGATGAGACCACTGCACTCCGTCTTGAGCAACAGAGTGAGACCCTGTGTCTTAAAAAATAAAGAAGCACAAAAAGCATTCTTGCACACCCTTCCCTGCTCTTCATAAAGTTTCAGTGCTGAAATTCATAGGCACTAAATGAACATTTGACCCAGTTACAAGGATAGTCGTGCTGAACCGCTGATTCCTGCTGTCTGAATCCATTTTCTAAACTGTAATGGGTCATTTAATTAAATATTTCCTCACCGGGCTTTCTGCTGTGTGAGGAAGCACCTTGAGTTGAAATCTGTCTAGTTTGAACTTTCTGTCATTGGTTGGTGCTTCTCCCCGAGCTCCACATGCAATTCCATCAGTCTTGCCGATAACAATTCCTCAGTTATTTGCAAATAGATACTATACCTCACATCCACCACATGGCCAGCAGCCATTGCCCATCCTGCGCACAGAAATTTCTTATCTCATTAGCTAATTATATCTACTTTGTGCAACGAACCAAATGTCGTTCTTGCATCCTATCATTTTTCCAGGCTTCATCTGGCGTGGGAGGAATTTGAATGCCTGGCTGAGGCTGTGTGGGGCAGAGCAAAGGGTCTTTGACAAGCAGTTTGAGATCCAGGCTTATGATCCCACTATTTACTAAGTCTGTGACTCTGAGCACGCCCTTTATTCTCCAGGTCTTGGCTTCCTCATTTACAATGTAGAGACAATGTTTGTCATAGCTTATAGATTTGTGTAAGGCGCTGTTTATTGAGTAGGGCATGCATTCACAACACGCTAAGTTCCTCTTGCCTAAAGCAGATTATAGTATAGTAATGCCAATGGTAAGAAAATGGAACTTAATTTTTCTACTTCAAATAACTGTGGAGATTATGTTTAATGTTATGACATACTAGTTATGGGACACGTTTTGAGAGAGGGCTAGATAGCTGCTGAGTAAGCTAAAGGCAACGTGAAGAAGCTCAGTAAAGGCAGTCACATCAAGCACTCCACCAAACATTCAGCAAACATTCAGAGAGTGCTGTGTGTGTCATGAATCACCACCATCCAAGGATCTGGGGTCAGGGTTACAGCAAAGAACAAGACAGACAGTAGTCCCTGCTCATGTGGAAATCACTTCCTGTGGGGTGAGGGCCCAGAAAAGAAACAAACAAGTAAAGTCGGCCGGGCGCAGTGGCTCAGCCTGTAATCCCAGCACTTTGGGAGGCCAAGGCAGGCGGATCATGAGGTCAAGAGATCAAGACCATCCTGGCCAACATGGTGAAACCCCGTCTCTACTAAAAATAGAAAAATTAGCTGGGCGTGATGGCGCACGCCTGTCGTTCCAGCTACTCGGGAGGCTGAGGCAGGAGAATCGCTTGAACCCAAGAGGCGGAGGTTGCAGTGAGCCGAGATCTTGCCACTGCACTCCATCCAGCCTGGCAATAGAGTGAGACTCCATCTCAAAAAAAAAAAAAATAAGGTAAAAGAAAAGATCATAAGTGCTCTGAAGAAATACAAAGCAGGAAAAGGGGAAAAAGGAAATCCCACAGTGGGAGGTAGACTGGTGCAAGTTGAGATTTACTTTTTTTAAAATTTTGCTTATTTAATATTTTTTGGAGACAGGGTCTTGCTCTGTCACCCAGGCTAGAGTGTGATCATAGCCCATAGTAGCCTCAAACTCCGAGGCTCAAGCCACCCTCCCATCTCAGCCTCCCAAATAGCTGGGACTACAGTTGTGCACCATTATATGCAGCTAATTTATTTTTATTTTTTTAGAAATGGGTCTCAAATTCCTGGCCTCAAGCAATCCTCCCACCTCACCCTCCCAAAACGCTGGTTTTAAAAGCATGAGCCACCACACTTCGGCGAGATTTAATTTTAGGAATGGTGTTTGGTGGGTGGAGAGGGGTCTCATAAAGGAGGTAGTACTTGACCAGAGACTTGAAGCTGTGGAGGGGATGAACCACCTGGAGATCTTGGGGTGCCCAAACAGGGGGACAGGGAGCATGGGGTCCTTTCCTTTACCCGCACCTTAGGATGAGTCTCAGGTTTCCTGTGCCTGCTTTGTTTCCTTGCTCTGCAGTACTGAATGCTAAGGTCAGTGGAGCAGAGTGTTCTGTTGAAATGAGGGTCATGTGTATATGGTGGGCTTGCAGAAGAGCAAGTGGGGATGGAGAATAGATAAACAGTGTTAGTTCGGTCTTGCCCAAGGTTTGAGGAGCTACTGCATCTCGTCCTCACAGTAGTCCCAGAAAGGCAATTTGATGACCTCATTTTACAGTTGAGGAAACTGAGGGCTTCGAACTGAGTCAGTTGCCTAAGCTGGCATAGCAAATGACAGAGCTAGGATTCCAGCCAGGCTCATCTGCCCACAAAGCCCATGCCTACACCACAAGACTTCACTGCTTCCTCTGTGTCATTGTAAAGTGGAGTGACGCTTTGGAAATCGAAATGAGAAGTGAATTGAATAACTGAAGCAAAGCCACAGGACCTGCCAAGGCCCTGGGCAAGCATCCTCCAATACAGTGAGCAAGGCCCAGTGACCCTGAGGCGGGTAGCGCTCAGGCAGAATAGTGGATGCATGAGTGAATGATTTCATCTCAGCAAGAAGTGACACTGCTTTTCAGCAGAGCCGGTAAAGATGCTACCGTGAATGATAACCAAGAACTTTTATTCTTGTGTTCTCTTTAGCTTTTTGCCCCTCAAGACAGGACTGCTTATAGCTGACTATTTGGGCATCCTTCATGCAATGAATGGCTTTGTTGACCGAAAGAAGAAGCTCTAAAGACCAATTCTGTGGCTGATGTCATCTGACACACAATGTTACATAATACATACTTCAATGAAGAAACGTATTTTTGTCTGACAGTGGAATGTATCTGGAGACCACAAGTACCATTCCTACTCTGTTACCTGGACTAGAATTTTCAACCAATGCGTTTGAAAATCATGTTGCTATCACCTTTTTGGTTGAGTTTTGGTTTTTTCTTTTTCTATTTTTATTTTCCAAAATGAAGACAGTCCATTTTTGTCATTTCTGTTTATACAGATGTAAGAAAGTAATATGCCTGTCCACAAGCTGCCCTGAACTTTGGTGGTTGGGGAGGTGGTTCGAATGGAGCCGGTGGCTGTGGTTGACCTGCCTTAGGGAGCAGGGCTGAGAGGCAAAGAGGACATCTAGGTATCTAGCTGGAACAACCTCTCTGCCTAGGACACACAGCTCTGAATTCCCACCCCTTTGCTCTCCACTCTGGCCTTTTTGAACCTGTAACCACCTAATGTAGAAAAGGCCTGCCTCCAATCCCCTTCTTTCCAAAACAGCTACACAAATGCTTACTTCTGAATGCACTGGATACTCAGACCAAGTGCCAGTCTGGCTAAAGGCCCGTCAAGCACCACTGTGGCCGAGAGCCTTGCTGGGCATTGCCTGAACGCCCCTCATAGGCAGCGATCCTGGACCGAGCTCTTAAATAGAATCACTTTTGTTTCCTAGAAGAGACCAAAGAATAGTTGCTTCTTACTTTGAAGATGAAATTCTACTAAGTTAGGTTTTTTGCTATCTATTGATCCAAAAAATATATTCATGCAATTAGTTTTAAGTGTTTAACTTTGTACTTCAAGTTGGGATTTAGGTTGAGGCATTTTTCTGCAGAATGGGCAATTTTATGCATTTATATTCATCAGTGCTGCCCTCACTTCGGATCTATTGTATTATTACAGTTTAATCAACTGGCAAAGTGCTTTCATGCTTTGGAGATTAACTATAAAAGCAAGATTAAGAAAAATATGTTAATTACCATATCCCTGGAACTCCTTCCCAGGCTGGCAGGGGCAGCCTTGCAAGAGAAACAGCAGCCTTTGTCTCTTCCCTCTTGTGGGGAGCAAGGAAGGGATGAGCAGTACCTTGGGAGACCCTGTAAGAGTCTAAAGAATTGAGAGTTTGACTATATTGGGGTAAAATGCTGTCATCAGGGCAGCAGTCCCAAGGAGTGTAAAGTCTAATACACCATGGTCTGATTTGTCTTGAGTCACCTGCACGAACCTGACAGCCCTGTCCTGTATTTTTCTTTCCATTCAGAAAGGCTTTTTAAAAAAACAAACTTGTTTTATGATAATATTATAACAATCATAACTAACATTTACTGTGCCTGGCAGTATTACACATATATCAAATTAAGTATTTGACAAACATTATTTCATTAAACAAGACTGTTGTTGATCGTTACTCAAAGAATGATGAAGGTGTTTGGTGTATGCCAAAGAATAAAGGTGTTTTATTTCACAGAGTGACATCTTACTCAACTGCAGATGTGTACTGAGAGGATCAAAGGCCCTCTTAGACTAACCCACTGATGTTCTAAATCCTTGGTTAACAAGGTTAATTAAGAGAGCACAATATTGCTCAGTATTACAATTCCAGAAGCTTATCTTCGAGGGTCCTGTCTATTTAGCTGAAGAATAAAGCTCAGACTCTTTGGGGATTCAGTACAGCAAAGGTCCAGGAGCACTGTAGGATCCCCGACATCATAACAGCATTAATAGCAATTGTTTCTAATTGGAATGCATCTTGGCTGGACTGCAACAAAGGCCTGAAATTCAATTGTGGTTTTACAATACCCATAAAATTGTCTAAACAAATTCAGATTTACTTGAGACGCTTCTATGAGAAGAGACCACATGTAAATTAGAGGATTCTAGAGGGCACTAAATAACAAGGTGATTTAATGCCCTGGGGAGGGAGGAGTGCTCTTGGTATGTGTGTCATGCCCGTTTCCATCCGATATTTAGTCCTAATGAAGCCATGACCAAGAGCCCAACACCTAAGCAAGCCTGAAGAAATGGAGGACTACAGGGCCAGGGCAGTGCCCCATGCCCGAGCATTCTGTGCTGCAGGAGGATCTTCCAGCATCTTGAACTCACCGAGCCGCTCCAAAGCAGAGAAGAGTTCTTGCTGCAAGGAGGAATTTGGTTGGGTAAAAATGCGTGCCATGCACTGTGTGTGTGTGTGTATGTGTGTGTGTGTGTGTGTGTGTGTGTGTGTGGTTTTACATTGTGATGCTGTCTTAGTCCATTGGGACCACCATAACAAAATGCCACAGACTGGGTACTTTAAACAACAGAAATTTATTTCTCAGAATTCTGGAGGCTGGGAGTCCAAGATCAGGCTGCCAGCTGATTCATTGTCTGGTGAGGGCTCTCTTGCTGGCTTGTGGACAGACGACTTCTTGACGTGTCCTCACAGAGCCTTTCCTTGGTGTGTGTGGAGAGAGAGAGAAGGACCTATTTCTCCTTCTTCTAAGGACACCGGTTCCATCCTAAGGGTTCTCTTGACCTCATCACCTCCCAAAGTCCCATACCATCAAAGCACCAAATGCATTTTGGGGTAACACAGACATGCAGTCCATAACAGATGCCAAGATAGAAAAAGAAAGCAAACCACAAATGACGTTTACACTCCTCCGAGTCCTCACGCCGAGATGATCACAGTTCATCAGATGAAATCACTTAGAATCTTGGAGGCAGAGTGAATTGAGAATGCCTAAAAGAAACTAATTCCAACCTCCAAGTGTCAGCACTTGAGAATAACAGGACTGAGAGTCTGAGCTGCCAGACAAAAACTGTTGTGAAGCCAGACGCACCACGCAGAGCTGCTCTGGGAAGAGCATGTCTGGTACCAGACACCCTCAACGTTCCAGGCTCGTGAACCATGTTGGGCTCATCCAAGCTTCCTCAGCTCACGTCCCCGCCAGCCTGCTGAGTGATTTCTCTTTGTTGTCAATGACCAAGCCTCAACTGGGACATTGAGGAGGGCCTCTGGTCTGGATTCTTTCTTTTTTATTTTTTTTCTAATAACATTGCTACCATATTGGAAACCAAACCAATAGCAAGTGCATCAGCCATGGGAGCTCATCCCTTGGGGAGGCTGCCTGTGGGGTGCCGATGGAGAAGGCACTGTTGTCCATGCCCATACAGTATTTGTGATCTGAATATCCCTCCTGGGCATCAGCACAACTGAGCGGCGGGATGCAGCTGGCATCACACAGCTCATCTCAGTGCCACCGTTATTGCTTCAATGCCTAGGACTTCATTGGCGCCCCTCCTATTTGTCTCTACCACTGGGTTTTACAAAGGCTAGCAATGGAATCACACCAGCACTCCATGCAAAGCCAGGTTTTGTGTGTCTGCCTGGTTCCTTCTCCCCTTCCTCCGTCGTATATTTCCTTTCCACTTAGAAACGCTTTTTAAAAAATACTTGTTTTATGATAATATTGTAACAATCACAGCTAATAGGTACTGTGCCATTGTGGCCATTCAGACCCTTCTCAAGCCCTCCAGAACACCGGCACCTACTCTTCTAAGGGATCAATCTCTTCTACCTCACCAAGAAAACTGAAGCTAAAACAAAACAAAAAAAACCCAGATCCCCAAACCAGTACCTTTATAGGTGTTGATTTCTACCTGCTCCTTCTTTATCTCAGCCTCAGAGGAAGCAGGGAGCCTGCACAAGGCTGATGGTGCAGCCAGCGCCCTCCCCTCAGTGCCTTCCAGGGCTTCAATGGAGGTTCCCTCTCTCACATTTCAACTTCTACACGAAGAGCTGCTCCCTGTATCCTATAAACACATAGAGACCAAGTGATACTTAAAAATAAAAATAAGTAGGATTTACAAAAACCTTTACCCCACTATGACAGCAACTCTTTCACTTCTTTATTACTGATACCATTTAACATGCAGCCCAGGGCTGGGAGCAGGGCTCACGCATGTAATCCCAGCTCTTTGGGAGGCCAAAGCAGGTGGATCTCTTGAGGCCAGGAATTCGAGACCAGTCTGGGCAACATAGCAAGACCCCGCCTCTACAAAAAATGTAAAGATGAGCCAGATGTGATGGTGCACACTTGTAGTCCCAGTTACTCAGGAGGCTAAGGTAGGAGGACTGCTGGAGCCCAAAAGTTCAAGCTGCAGTGAGCTATGATGACACCACTGTACCCCAAGCTGGGTTACAGAGTGAGACCTTGCCTCTAAAAAAATAAATTAAATAAAAAATAAATAAAACGCAGCCCCGGGTAATTTGTCCATCTCTTTGATTCACATTGGCTCCTAAACCACCCAGCTTTCATGTCCACCATGTCACGGTGATTTTTATGAAAAGATCCCCAGGGATTTCATTCCTCATCAGTTTATTTCTCATAACTGACGTTATTAATCGCTCAACCAGGTGGTCCTGCTGACACCTCTCTTCTGCTGTTCACTCCTTAAATTGTTTGCGTTCTTCAAGATTCTATCCTTGGATTTCTCTCACTTTGTAGATTCCTTCTGAGGACTCTTAACCATGCCCATTGCTCCTTCACACCATCCAAGCCAGAAACCCCGTCGTAATGCTCTACTTTTACTTTATCTGTCACCTCCTCATCCATTTAGTAACTAAATCCAGTCTGCCCTACCTCTTGACCTCTTTAGCATGGTTTCCTCACCATCTCCACCGCTATTGCCTTAGTTCAGGCTCTCACGGTCAGCTCCCTGCTGGGGCAATAGTTTCCTGGCCACTCTTTCTGCATCAGGCTTGCTTACTCTGTCAGCAATGATTTCATTCAGCAAGGGTAACTGAAAACCCCAGTGCAATAAGGGCTGAAGAAAGCAGAAATGTATTTCTCCTTGATGTTTAAAAGCCTTCAAGTAGCCACTGAAGGCTGGTAGGGTGCTGCACAGTGTCAGGGACCCCAGCTCCTTCTCTGCCTTTGCTCAGCTATGCAGGCTCACGTCCTGAACATCACTGATGAGTATGGTCTACAGTGATCACTGAAACCTCAGCCGTTATGCTCACAGTCTAGCCCACAAGAATCCAGAGGGCAGAAGGCACCCCTGCACCCTTTCGGGACAATCCGTGGGCATTGCACACCCCAAAACACCACATCCTATTGGTCAGAATTCATCACATGACTAAAGCAGTCTGCAAAGGATGCTGAGAAATAAGGTCTTTATTTTGCCTCACCCTGAGCCACCTAAACACCAGGGGTCCTATTACTGTGAGAAAAGATAAGATCCAGATGTTGGATGTTAAAGTTTCTGCCACAGTCTTCCCCATACATTTATGTGTTCTATTCTAATCAGATAGAACCCACAGACCCTCTCCACCTTAAACATACGCTCAGTCACTGCAGGCCGCCAGAAGTCCAGAACTTACGACGCTAAGCAGCACCCGCCATCAGATCCTAATATGGCTCCTCGTGGCTGAATGACCAAGAATAGACAAGGTGAGTGATTCACCCCCATCTTACTCCACCCAGTGGTGCATGAGAAGCAGGACAGCCATGATTAGAGTCAGAAATGAGAAGGAAAGGAGAGGGGAGGAGAGGGAAAGAGGAGGAGAGGGTAAAAAAAGAAAAGAGAATAGGAGGGGAAGGAAAAGAGGAGAAGAGGGGAAGGGGAGAAGAGAAGAGGGGAAGGGGAGGAGAGGAGAGGGGAAGGGGAAGAGAGGAGAGGGGAAGGGGAAGAGAGGAGAGGGGAAGGGGAGGAGAGGAGAGGGGAAGGGAGGGGGAGGGGAGTGGAGTTGGGGGAAGCCAAGAGACTTTCCATTCAAAACCAGGAAGCGGGCAGAAGAAACACAGTATGGTCCACAGTGATGGGATTTTGCTGGGCAGGAATCACAAGTGCTTCCTTTCTCAGGCAACCCTGCCTGCTTCTGCTCTGTGAAATGCCATCTTGTTCATTGCCCTCCATGAACCTACAGGGCTCTTTGTTGTTTCATATTCCCCACAGCTGAAGTGAGCTTCTCAGACTATATTCTTTCTCAAGGCTGCACAGATTGCCTAGAGGGAGGAAGAATTACAGCCTGTGTCAAGGTTGTCTTCACTTTCGCAATACAATTGCCTCCAATAACTCAATAGGCTTCTTGTGTGTTTATTTCACCCACCTCATTGGCCATTGAAACCACTGCCACACATCTTGCCTGGATGAAGCTTTAAGCCTGAAAGCTGCTGTGTAAGTGGCACCTGCGCTCTGCCCTTGCCTGTCTCTGTCTCTGGTGGATAAGGCGGGAAAGATTTAGGGGAAAGGCCACACCCATGGTGTGATGTTTGTTGCTGGCTGGATCTCAGATCTGGCAGTCAATCCTCGATGGAAGGTGCTGCGGAAAAGCTTAGGACCACAGTATTTCTTCCCCTAAGGCCATCGTCTGGGATCTAAGCTTCTGAGGACCTTCCATGAGGCACAGAGATTGCTGACGTTTCAACCCTCCACGGCTCCAAATTGTCACCCTCTCAGTCAACTCAGCTTGCAGGTAGAGAGTGCTGGGTCCCCTCCCTCCTCTACTCACACACTATGCTCTCCAGCCTGAGCTCCCCTCTGTGAACTCAAAGCTGCAGAGCACCTAAACCACAGAAAAATTCTGAATTTGTCTTATCTTTCCCCTTCATGCTACAGTCATATTCAGCAGGTAATACATTTTCCAAGGTAGAGTACGATCCATTTGAACCAAATGTTTCCACTGCCAAAAAAGTATTCCCAGATTTCTACAGCATCTGGAAGAATCTGAACACTTACCACCTCGCACCTAACAACACGGCCTTCGTTACACCGCATATTTCCATTTCCATCACGTGCAGCGCCTCCTGCAGGGTACCGAGCTCTATATTCGCTACCACAACTGCAGGCATGCTTCTAGTTCTCCGGAGCAAGATTCTGCTATCCACAATAGAAAATCGGCTCGTAACATCTCACTGGGCCCTGGAGCAGCTGACTATAGGACTTCAGGTAACTGCACAGCCAGAACTTCCCATACGAGATGAAGACTCTCAGATTCACCAAGTCAGTCATGAGATCAGGCAAATCCAGTATTAACAGAGCTCGTACGCTTAGATCTCGTCGCAGGCCCTGCTGCTGGGGAATCTGATCTAAGACAGTTGTTGACACTGGGAGTGGGCTTACAAAGCAGGTTCTAAGGAAAGAAACTGGAATTGAGTCAACTGCTAACAAGGAGGACCCTAGTGAAAAGATCTGGCATGTCGTATCAATGCAGCTGCTCAAACATCGCCCTGTGATGAGCTGGGATGGGATGAACTGATTGGTACAACATCTCTGCATTTGACACATACGGGAGAAATGATAATTGTAAAAACTGTGGAATTGGGTGGCTGTTTCTGGTTACCCTTGATGCATTAGAGGAAGAAAATGACTGGCTCGGTTTGGTGAATCCCCATGTAAAGCAAACCGTGAAGGTCAGAGGGCAGCCTTGGTGCTATTTAAAAAGACCCTTATCACCTGTAGATGTAGAGCTTTCAGAGATAAGGAGGTCTGGGGATGGAGCCTATCAATGAACGAATGGGAGTGGCCATAAAGTGCGAAGATGCTTTCATCACATTTTAATGCCCACTAGAGAACATCCCTTTAGAAGAGGCATTAAATAACTAAATAGACAGAATGACTTAGCAGATAGAAGTCAGCCAGCCTCTGGCCTCAACTATGCATTTTTGCACACTGGCTCATAAGAGCACAGCTATGGGACAGAGAAGGAAGCCGTACATGGACCCAACACGGTTCCCTTACATCATGGACTCCCGTTCACTGGGACTGATCTTGCTGCTGTTGCAGCTGAATGTCCTACCTGTCAGCTAAGAAGACTGATGCCAAGCCCTCCAATATGGCACTGTCCCTTGAGGAGACCAACCAGGCCCATGGGGCAACTTGATGAGCTTGGATGTCTTCCACCCTGGCAGGAACAGTGGTACATACTGACGGCCTAGATAGTTAGAAGACAATATCATGTAATGCGAAATATGTTGAAAAATGATTTTATTGTATTGTTACAGATGTCACTATTCACAATACCTGCATTATACTGTAAAGTATGTGTCAGTAAAATTTTAGTGAATTAAATTACATCTATAGTTATTCGGGGTTTTTTTTCAGCAATTCACTTGTTCTATTAAGAAAATATATACATATATATATTCTTATATAGAAAATATAAAGTATGTATACTTTTTTATTTTATTTTAAGTTCTGGGATACGTGTGCAGAACGTGCAGGTTTGTTACACAGGTATACATGTGCTGTGGTGGTTTGCTGCACCTATCAACCTGTCATCTCGGTTTTAAGCTCCACATACATTGGTATTTGTTCTAATGCTCTCCCTCCCCTTTCCCACCACCTCCCAACAGGCGGATGTGTGTGGTGTTCCCCTCCCTGTGTTCCATGTATTCTCATTGTTCAACTCCCATTTATGAGTGAGAAGATACAGTGTTTGGTTTTCTGTTCTTGTGTTAGTTTGCTGAGGATGGTGGTTTCTAGCTTTATCCATGTCCCTCCAAAGGACATGAACTCATTCTTTTTTATGGCTACATAGTATTCCATAGTGTATATGCCACATTTTATTTATTCAGTCTATCATTGATGGGCATTTGAGTTGATTCCAAGTCTTTGCTATTGTAAATAGTGCTGCAATGAACATATGTGTGCATATGTCTATACAGTAGAATGATTTATAATCCTTTGGGTATATACCCAGTAATGAGATTGCTGGGTCAAATGGTATTTCTGGTTCTAGATCCTTGAGGAATCACCACACTGTCTTCCACAATGGTTGAACTAATTTATACTCCCACCAACAGTGTAAAAGTGTTCCTATTTCTCCACATCCTCTCCAGCATCTGTTGTCTACTAGCTCTTTAATGATTGCCATTCTAACTGGCGTGAGATGGTATCTCAATGTGGCTTTCATTTGCATTTCTCTAACGACCAGTGATAAGCTTTTTTCATGTTTTTTGGCCACATAAATGTCTTCTTTTGAGAAGTGCATGTTTATATCCTTCACCCACGTTTTGCTGGAGTTGTTTTTTTTTGTTGATTTGTTTACGTTCCTTGTTGATTCTGGATATTAGACCTTTGTCAGATGGCTACAGTGAAAAACTTTTCTCCCATTCCATAGTTTGCCTGTTCACTCTGATGTAGTTTCTTTTGTTGTGCAGAAGCTCTGTAGTTTAATTAGATCCCATTTGTCAATTTTGGCTTTTGTTGCCATTGCTTTTGGTGTTTTAGTCATGAAGTTTTGCCCATGCCTATGTCCTGAATGGTATTGCCTAGGTTTTCTTCTAGGGTTTTTATGATGCTAGGTCTTACATTTAAGTCTTTAATCCATCTTGAGTTAATTTTTGTATAAGGTGTAAGGAAGGGGTCCGGTTTCTGTTTTCTGCATATGGCTAGCCAGTTTTCCCAGCACCATTTATTAAATAGGAAATCCTTTCCCTATTGCTTGTTTTTGTCAGGTTTGTCAAAGATCAGATGGTTGTAGATGTGTGGCATTATTTCTGAGGCCTCTGTTCTGCTCCATTGGTCTATATCTCTGTTTTGGTACCAGTACCATGCTGTTTTGGTCACATAGCCTTGTAGTATAGTTTGAAGTCAGGTAACATGATGCCTCCAGCTTTGTTCTTTTTGCTTAGAATTGTCTTGGCTATACGGGCTCTTTTTTGGTTCCATATGAAATCTAAAGTAGTTTTTTTTAGTTCTGTGAAGAAAGTCAATGGTATCTTGATGGGAATATCATCAAATCTATCAATTACTTTGGACATTATGGCCATTTTCACAATATTGATTCTTCCTATCCATGAGCATGAAATTTTTTTCTATTTGTTTGTGTCCTCTCTTATTTCCTTGAGCAGTGGTTTGTAGTTCTCCTTGAAGAGGTCCTTCACTTCCCTTGTAAGTTGTATTCCTAAGTGTTTTCTTTTAGCAATTGTGAATGGGAGTTCATTCATGATTTGGCTCTCTGCTTGTCTATTATTGGTGTATAGGAATGCTCGTGATTTTTGTACATTGATTTTGTGTCCTGAGACTTTGCTGAAGTTGTTCATCAGCTTAAGGAATTTTGTAAGCCAGGTGCAATGGTATAAGCCTGTAATCCCAGCTACTCGGGAGACTGAGGTGGGAGGATCACTTAAACCGAAGAATTTGAGTCCAGCCTCACAACATAGCAAGACCCTTTCTCAAAAAAATAAAATAAAATCATGTCATATATTAAATGTGAAACGCAAGGAATACTACATTCACTTTTTTAAAGGTAACAATTTGGGATTTCTCAGGGGTCTTCATTATAGTTAGAAGAAGTTTCCAATTAAAAGACAACTCTTCTGAATTGTGCTATTGAAAATGTTCTCCACTCTGAGCTTCATCACTGTTAAGGATTAAATTACTACTTAACAAATATTCATTCCCTCCCTCTTCTAGGTTCAGGCCGAGTATAATTCTGTGCTCCATTAACCTTGGGCTTGGTCAGGTAAGGTGTCTTGTTTTTGCTTTGGACAGAGGAGTTTCAGTGAAAACGAGTAAGCAGATGCTTTAAGAGACATGGTGTTAGGCTGACTCACAGCCTAAAGCAAAGCCTCCTCTTGATAAGCAAGAAAAAAAATGAATATATAAACAAATTCTTATCCTTACAATCCCTAGAGCTTTGGGGTGGTTCTTTATTGTGCAACATTATTGGGTATTTACATTGCCTATGATTCTAGATCTGAAAGTAGCTGACCTATCAAACCAGAAGAGGTGAAACTCCACCTTGAAAAGACTTGGATGAGATTAGTCACCTAGAGAATGACCTGTTTTGTAAGCCTAGAATTACATAGATTACACTGAATCTTATGAAATTGAAGTCTCCATAGATTACCATTGGCTTAGCTTAGTCAATGTACCATGTACATCACACCTGGGAACCCTAACGAATGCCTTTGCCCTTGCTCTGTATCTTATAGAGAACCTACTTTCTAGCCCACACCACACAAATCCTATCTTCAAGTGTCCCGCAGCCATATTCTTCCCTTACCCCAAATAACGTGTCCAAGGTTTATCTGCAACTGACACTAATCGTGAAAGAATTAGGAAAGGAAGTTTAGGCCCAAATAAGACAAATTCAAAATAAGTAAAATCAGCCACAGGGAGATGCAGGGAGCTTCCAATCAATTATTTCCCAAATGGGAAAGATTACCTTGAGCAAAGGTTGCTGCTGTCTATAGCAAGCACGTGACACCTGAGAGCAGAGAAGGCTCAGGTAATTGGACAGCATTATATATATATATACACACACACACACACACACACACACACACACACATACACACACACATACACACACACACACACACACACACACATACACACACACACACACACACACACACACACATCGATGCCCAGAATTACACATAGCAACTGTGGTATAATAAATAATATTTGGTCTTTGTTCCAAGTTCCAGGCCAATAGCTCCTATAACCCTTGGAATCTCTGGAGTGATGAGTGTCTTGAATGTTAATGAGATGACTGGTGGCTGGATTCCTAGACAGCTTCAGGATGGGGCTGACTGCCCAAGGAACCAACCAAGTGATTAGAGGGTTGGAACTTTCAGCCCCACCTCCCAACCTTCTGGGAGAAAGGGGAGAGCGACTGGATACTAAGTCGGTCATCAATAGTCAATGATTTAATCAAGCATGCCTACATAGTAAAACCTCCATAAAAATTCCTAAACAACAGGTCCTGAGAGCATCTGAGTTGGTATACACATTAAGGTGCAGGGACAGTGGCATAACCCAGTTCCATGGGAACAGAAGCTCCTGTGCTGGACCTTGCCCCATATACCTCGCTATCTGGCTGTTCATTTGTAGCCTTTTTAACGAGCCAGTAAACATAAGACAAGTGCCTTCCTGAGTTCTATGAGCCATTCCAGCAAATTATCAAACCTGAGGAGTGGGACATGTGATCAGTCACACGTGCATATGGCCCAAAACTGGCATATGAAGTGGCAGCAATCTTTTGGGACCAAGCCCTTTACCTTGTGTGACCTGATGCTAATTCCAGGCAGATAGTGTCAGGATTGAATTCCATTGTAGGACATCTCATTGGTGTCAGAATTTGAAGAAGTGGACTTTGAAAAGATACCACACATTTGATGTCAGAAGGAGAAAAACCTTTCATCTGGTGTCAGAAGTGGTGAGAGAAAAAAATCACTTAGCAACCATCCAAAATACATTCTGAGAGGGATGTAGTCAAGGGGTACAGACGTCTAAGTGCATGTAGAGTGTCCCTGAAAATGGCAGACTGGTGGGTTATGTACAAACATAGTCAAGGAAGCTTTCGTTTACGAGTCTAAAGCATTTTGTGAGGGTGTCGTTTGTCTTTTGCTGGTTATTGTCTAGGCTTTTCCTCTGCTGGGTGTGAAATATTTCTTCTGTAGCCTGTGTAAGTGCCAAATCCTTGACTGCTCATCACTCGGCAGTCTCTTGATAGCCCCTTAATACATCACTCTCTAGACTCAGTTCCCTCCTTTCCGGCAGCTCCTCCTGTCTGCTATGCTGGTTCCTTCTTCTACTGTAGGCTGCCATCTCCTGTGTTCCATCTTCAACCCCCTCACTAAACACTTTATTCCTGGGTGGTCTCATGGCCACAATCATGATTTAATTAGTAGCAAACCCAAAATATATGTATTTTATTTAATTCCACATCCACATATTTAATCACCTTCTTAAACATACCCACCTATTTCTGAGATACTTCAATCTCAACAAGTCCAAAATCGAACTCATTATTCTCTGGTATTGACTGCTCCCATCTTCCCAACTCCTAGCGTTGCTGTAATGAATACACGAAAAGGGACGAAGCCATTAAGTTGCAAGTCATCACTGACTCCCCCTCTCCTGCAACATCCCCATACCCAAAATGAGAAGTTTCTTTTTGGAGACGGGATCTTGCTATATTGCCCATGCTGGATTCAAACTCCTAGGCTTAAGCGATACTCTCACGTCAGACTCCCATGTAGCTGGTATTACAGGCACACACCACCGCACCCATCATTCAATCTAAGAGAAGTCTAAAAAGTCTTGACTTGAGTTTTCTTTTTTTGACAGAGTCTTGCTCTTTTGCCCAGGCTGGAGTGCAGTGGTGTGACCTCAGCTCACTGCAACTTCCGCCTCCCAGGTTTAAATGATTCTCCCACCTCAGCCTCCTGAGTAGCTGGGATTACAAGCATGTATTTTTAGTAGAGATCAGGTTTCACCATGTTGGCCAGGCTGGTCTCGAACTACTGAACTAAGCTTTTAACTAGGAATGGAAAACAAGGTATTCTGTGACTCAAAGAGAGATGGAGCCATTAATGAAAACAGAAGAATCAGAAAGGGGAACTGCTTATATGAGTAGCAGTTTTTTAAAAATATAAAACTGAGGTGTTTACTATTACTATTACAACATCCCTGCAGGGCTATTTTAACAATCAGTGGGAAATTTGAAATTAAATATATAAACTTGAGGATTTTCTGGGTGGATGCAATGGTTGAAATGTTAGAAATTTTAAAATACAGGAGGGAGGATCCAAGATGGCCAAACAGGAACAGCTCCGGAGTGCAGTTCCCAGTAAGAACAACGCAGAGGGTGAGCTCACGGAATTTCCAAACAAGTTTTCACTGCCCACAAACCAGGAGATTCCCAGGCCAAAAGGCAACATGAGTTTTCAGCATGGCTGGTGCAGAGGGTTGGTGCACAGAAACTCACACAAATCTCGGCGGCCGCTTTGCCTGGAACGCCTGAGAGACAGAGCCGCCCATTCAAGTGAAAGGCAGGTGGCTGAGACAGGGAACCAGGCGATCTGGCTGGGTGGGTACCACCCCCACAAAACAAGCCATCTGAAACGCTCTGGATTGACAGTTTCACAGCAAGTGCAGCTGGACTCAGGATGGTCCAGCTCTGTGGGGGGAAGGGCATCTGCCACAACCGAGGCAGTTCACACAGCAGCTGGGCAGAGCCTGCAGCAGCTCGGCAATGCCTCTGCTGGCAGATTGTGACTCGACTACTCCGTGCAGGGGAGGGCATCTCTGAAAAAAGGCAGCAGCATGACAGGAACTTATAAATAAAGCTGACCTTCCTAGGTCAAAACACCTGGGAAAAGAGGTGGTTATGAGTTCCGCTGCAGCAGACTTAAAGGTACCTGCCCAGCAGCTCTGCACGGAACAATGGGAGCTCCGTATTTTTACTTCCACAGATTCCACCCTATGTGCTTCTTCTCTTGGCTGACTTTAATCCATACTCTTTCCCTATAATAAGTGATAATCGCAAGTATAATAGCTTTAGTGAGTTCTGTGGGCCCTTATACCAAATTATTGAACACGAGTGTGGTTTGGGAAACTCCTCCACACTTGCAGTTGGTGTCAGAAATGAGGGAGGGAGGTCTTGTGTGAACCACGTACCCTCTAACAACTGTAGTTGGCCAAGCCCTTGCAGACAACAACATATGGATTTGTCGGGTCTGGCATGGTGGCTCATGCATGTAATCCTAGCACTTTGGGAGGCCAAGGTGGGAGGATCATTCAAAGCTAGGAGTTCAAGACCAGCCTGACCAACATGGTGAGACTCTGTCCCTACTAAAAATACAAAAATTAGCCAGGCAGGCATGGTGATGCATGACTGTGGCCCAGCTACTCGGGACACTGAGCTACAAGATGGTGCCACTACACTCCAGCCTGGATGACAGAGCAAGACTCCATCTCAAAAAAAAAATTGGTGGTAAGCATTACAAATATAATTACTACTAGAAGTAAGATTAAGTGGGAGTTAAAAGGGGAAAAGTCTGGTTTGTAATGTCTGTTTGCTCAATTTAGATATTGTATAGTTATAAAAATAAGGGGAAATGGGAAGGGCACATACCAAAAATATTCACTCTCGTCCGTAGGTATGTTGAGGTTGGTAGTATTAGTATTATTATTCTAAAACTTGCTTGTGTGATGTGTGCTTTAAAAAGAATGACTAATTATCATTCCAATTCTATAATCTTCTGTATCCCTTAGAACCAGGATTCTGAGTGTGAAGAAAGGACATACAGATATAACAAAGGAAAAATTTCCAGAAATATTTTCTAGTCCTATTTGAATGTGTGTGTGAGGCCCAGAAAAAGTAGCTCAGTAGCAATGAATATTCCAAGTCCCCAGAATGTGGTCTTAAAATACCATTCACCTAGTCACTAAAGGAAGCAAGGGTTTCTTGAAGCTGATTGCAAGACTGGAACATGAAATACACAAGACGTGCCTGGAAAAGTTATCATACCAGATAGCAGGGAAGTTATCTATCAAAGACTGCTAGAGTTGTGTCAAAGGGCTTGGGAGACAACTCGAAGAGGTTCCCACTGGCCAGATTGAATTTGAGCTTTTTGAAGCTCAAATTTATCAATTAATAATTCATCAATAATTTATCAATTAATAATTAATAGTTTAAACCCATAGGTTGATGATAACTTTTTTTGAATAAACGTGTTATCCTTAGAGAAATGATATAGAAGAAATTACTCTCTTGAAAACTGGTACAGAAAGAGAAAGAATCAATAATTTCTCCTGCCTTTTCAATATGAACTATACCACCGGGAAACCACAAAGTAAATGGAGAAATTGATAGGTTAATCCTTGTATTTACTTAAAATGTATTCTCAGGCTGGGCGTGGCGGCTCACGCCTGTAATCCCAGCACTCTGGGAGGCCGACGCTGGCAGATCACCTGAGGTCAGGAGTTTGAGACCAGCCTGGCCAACGTGTAGAAACCCCATCTCTTAAAAAAATAAAAATAATAATAATAATAACATTGTATTCTCAAAATAGGTAAAGCTAATAAATTTATAATTAACAGAACTAAAAGGAGCAATATTTATAATTTATAATCATAATAGGAGATTTTAACATAACCCATTCAATAATTGATTCCTCAAGGAAACAAAAATCAATGAGTAGTAATCAGTAGTCCTGAAGAAAAAATAAATAAGCTTAATCTACTGGTATTCTCTAAACCGTTGCAACCAAAAAGTGGCATATTAGTTATCGATAGCTGTGTAACAAATTATCCCCAAATTTAGCAGCTTAAAATAACGAACATTTCTTATCTACAGTTTCTATGGGTCAAGAATCCAGAAGCAACTTAACTGGCTGGGTGATTCTGACTTACAGACTGTCAAGAAGATGTAGTCAAGCTGTCTGCCAAGGCTGTAGTGTCATCTGAAGCCTCAGCTAGGGAGGATCTGTTCATTCACAGGGTTGTTAGAACTTTGGTAGGCCAGAGACTTCGCTTCCTCGTCATATGGACTTCTCATAACCTAGCAGCTTGCTTCCCCCAGAGCAAGCAATCTAAAACAGGCTGGGAGTGGGTGAGCACAAGTGAGAGCATCCAAGGTGGAAGACACAGATTTTTTTTTTCCTCTTTTCTTGGTAACAGCTTTAGTGATATATAATTCACAAACCATGCCAGTCACTCATTTAAGTGTACCATTTAATGGTTTTTAGTATATTCACTGTTCACAGAGTTGTGCAATAATTACCACAATCAATGTCAGAACATTTTCCTTACCCCAGAAAGGTCATACCCTTTTGTTACCATCCCCAGTTAGCCCATCCCTCTTCCCCATTCCTAGACAATAACCAATTTACTTTCTGTCTCTGTATATGTTCCTATTCTGGACATTTTCATATAAATGGGATCCTATCATTCACGGTCATTGTGACTAGCTTCTTTCCTTTAGTATAATGTTTTTAAGTTTCGTATGTGTGGTAGTATGTATCAACACTCCCTTTCTTTTCAAGGCTGCATAGTATTCCACATTTTGCTTATCTGTTCATCATCTGATAGACTTTCAGTTGTTTCCACTTTTTAGCAATTACGAACACTGCTGCTATGAACATTCAAGTACAAGTTTTTATGTGAATATACACTATTATTTTTCTATCTGGGTATATAGCTATAATAATATTTCTGTGTTGAATTGTAACTCTATGTTTAATCATTTGAGGAAATGCCAGACTGTTTTTCAAATCAGCTGTATCATTTTACATTTTATGTTCCCGTTAACGATGTATTAGTGTTCCAATTTCTCCACATCCTAACCAACACTTATTATCTCACTCTTTTGTTATAGCTAGCCCGGTGGGTATGAAGTGGTATTTCACTGTGGTTTTTATTTGTATTTTTATTAAGACTAACAACGTTGAACATGTTTTCACCTGCTTATGGTCATTTGTGTCGTTTTCTTTGGAAAAATATCTATTCAGATCTTTTACTATGTTTTAATTGGATTATTATTTTTCTTGTTATTATTGAATTATAGGAGTTTTTCTTCAGAGCTAGTCCATAAAGAGGAAGAAGTTGTCTATATAATCTAAACGCAGGTTGCTTCTCAGATATATGATTTGCAAATACTTTCCCCCTTTTGTGACTTGTCTTCTCACTTTATTAATAATGTCTTTTGAAATACAAAAGTTTTTCAATTTTGGTGGAATTTAATTATTTTTCTTTTGTTGTTTGTGTTTTTGATGTCATGTATAAGAATACTTTGCCTATTCCAAGGTCACAAAGATTTACCCTTACGTTTTCCTTTAAGAGTTTTATACTTTAGCTCGTACGTTTAAGTCTTTCATCCATTTTGAGTTGGTTTTTGTATTTGGTGTGAGATAAGGGTCCAATTTCATTTTCCTGCATTTGGATATCCAGTTGTCACAACATTCGTTGAACTGATTATTCTTTCCCCCATCGAATGTTCGTAGCATCCTTGTCCAAAATTAATTGACCATAAATACATGGGTTTATTTCTGGACTCTCAATTATTTCAATAATAGATATGCCTATCCTTATACTATTACCATACCACATTGCCTTGATTAGCGTTTTGGTAAGTTTTGAAATTCGAAATTGTGCATCTTCCAAATTTGTTCTACCTTTTAGGATTGTTTTGGCAATTCTGGACCCCTTGAGTTATATGGATTTTAATATCAGCTTGTCAATTTCTACAAAGAATGCAAAGAGCCAGAAACGATGGCAGGCGACTGTAATCCTAGCTACTGTGGGGCAGAGGTGAGAGAATCATTTGAGGCCAGGAGTTCAAGACTAGCCTAAGCA
The DNA here is from genome assembly GCF_030222135.1 of Aotus nancymaae. Taxonomy (NCBI): domain Eukaryota; kingdom Metazoa; phylum Chordata; class Mammalia; order Primates; family Aotidae; genus Aotus; species Aotus nancymaae. The sequence continues at coordinate 8,107,451 of NW_026988450.1, read as the reverse complement.
ACATAGCAAGACTCCATCTCTACGGAAAAAAAAAAAAAAAAAAAAAAGGAAAGAAAGAAAGAATGCAAGTAGGTTTCTGACAGGGATTGCATTGAATCTACAGATCAACTTGATATGTATTTCCGTCTTAACTATATTAAGTTTTTTGACCTGTTAGCATGAGATAGAGAAATTATAAGAAAATAAAGAAATTTAATTCTTTTCTACAATGTCTTGCAGCTTTCCTAGTACAAGTGTTACACTCTTTTGTCAACTCTGTTCCTATGTATTTTATTTATTTTTATGCTATTGCAAAATTTTTAAATTCATTTTTAGATTGTTCATTGCTAGTGTATAGAAATACAATTGATTTTATATGCTTGACTTCTACATTGCAACATTACTGAACTTATTTATAAATTAGTTCTGATAGTTTTTTTGTGACTTTTATTCCATTTTCTTGCCTAATTGTCCTCGATAGAACCTTCAGTACAATATTGAATAGAAGCAGTAAGAGTGGGCATCCTTGTCTGTTCCTAATCTCAGAGGAAACCATCCATCCTTTCACCATTAAATAAAATGTTAACAGTGAGATTTTTGTAGATGCCCTTCATCAGGTTAAGAAAAGTTTTGTCTTTTCTGAGTTTGTTGAGTATTTTATCATAAAATGTTGTAGGTTCATCTATGGCGCAAGGCAGCACACACTGTCCTTCACATAGTTCTTCGTGCTGTTGCAGCTGTGGAGCCGAAAGAAGTTGGGGAGACTGGGGTACCTCCACAGTGGCCCGGAGAGGCATCCTTTCAAACTGGAAGGAAAAGCCACCCACAGCGGCCTGGCGCGCTTCAGAAGTGATACAGGTGTCAAATATGTCTTGACAGAACTGGAGCCCACCAAGGTGGCCCTGGATATGGAGCGCTTCTGGAGTGGGCAGTGGTGCTGGCAGACACTGTGGTCACCAGTGCAGACGCTATCAGGAGGTGGCAGTGAAGCGTTCACAGTAGTTTCACATAGAATGGCAGATGTGGACACACCCCAGGACAGCTGCACTGGCATTGATGATGGTTCCTGTGTGTTCACCTATGGACCGCTCAAGCGGCTCACCGTGTTGACCAACAACAAAGCCCCAGGTGAGAGTACTGGGTAGCCAGAGCACGTGGGGCTGCTGCTGGAGTGTGAGGCCCAGAAGCTGAGCCTGGTGCATGGGAGCCAGGTCTCCGTGGTCCACTGCTACAGATCTCCAGGGTCCAGTGGTGTCTGCCTTTACTCTTTAGGATGGAGAGCTGTTGACCCATTCAGGGCTCGAGGCATCCAAGGACCTCTAGTATGTCCATGACTGGAGTCCCTAATCCAGTCATGGATTATAAATGAACTCATTTATAAATCAGTACTGATAGTTTTGGTTTGGTAGAATCTTCATTGTATTGAAGGTTCTATAGATACATAAATTAGCTCTAATCACGCTCTTGACCAGCCACCTTTTGAAAGTGTCAGAAGGCTTTTTACTTTTCCCCAAGCAACCTCTAGCTCCCGCAATCCAGTGTCAGGTCCTCTGTGCAATATACTAGTCATCTTCCTCTTTACCACCCTGCGAAATTAGGGATATAGCCAGGCCCTCCTCCCCTCATTTCCCAACTACTGCCAATTTCCGAGGCTATGATGAGCGTATCTTCCCTGACGTGCCTCCTTCGGTTCCTCTGCCCAGGCCTTTCTCAGAGCGTATTCAGTCCTGGGGTCTTATCCTCCAGCTTTGTTTGCATTTATTCATTACTGTGAAATCTCTTCCACCTTTTGTCCACATGTAACTTGCTTGTTCTTGGAGCTCTACCAAATCTAACAGTTTGTCAATTTGTTGATAGTTTCAAAGATCCAACTTTTGGTCTCATTAATTGTGATTTTATTGGATAAATGTTTCTTCAGTCGTAGTATACCCTTAGGATCATTTTAAGAGATTTTAGTTGGAGTTTTTATTATAATTTTCATTCGTTTCACTGGAAAGTTGGTCTACGGAGCTCCTCACGTTGTCATGCCAGAAGCAGACGTCCCTCAGTCTATTCACGACCTAATATTGAAGTGATGTGCTGTTTTGCCATATTGCCATACTCATACTCATAGAAGCGAGTCACTAAGTCCAGCTCACACTTACGGGGAGGGATTACACAAGGGTATGAATACAGGAGGTGGGGATTATTGGGAGTTATCTTAGAGGCTGGGGAATATACATAAATTTTGAGTATTGCGAAACGTTTCTGAAAATTTTCCACCAGCTACACCATAAATTTAAGATTCAACATATTTCAAAAGATTGGGTCTTACATAAATCATATTCTCGAACCCAAGGTAATTAGGTTAGAGATAACAACAAAAAGATTGCGAGGAAAACTTTGTTTGAAAATTATAAAACATATTTATAAATAATATGTGGATCAAAGACAATTAAAACAGGAATAGGAAACTGTCTATACCTGAATATTAATGAAAATATAAATATTGCAACCTATCTATGTAGCCAGAGCAAGTCCTGGATGGAAATGCATAGACGTGTAATTATAATAGAAAAGAGAATATTAAATAAAAATTAATAAGATAATTCTCTAACTTAACAAGTTAGAAAATAATTTACAGAATAAACACAAAAACAGCAAACGGAAGAAAATTATAAGGATAAGAGTAGAAATTCAAGAAATAGAAAACAAACAAAATTGAAAGGATAAAAAACACCAGGAATTGGTTATTCAGAAAGTCTAATAAAACGTGGAATGTAACTGCCAGATCCTGCAAAGACATGTAAATTACTCAGAGAATATTTTGAGCAACCTTATGTCAATAAACTTGAAAACTTAGATGAGACAGCCAAACAATTAGGAAAACATAACCTGCCAAACTGTACTTCAAGATAAAATAGAAATCTTAAATGTACCTATAACCCTTAAGCAAAATAAACCAGCTAAATATTTTCCCATAAAGCAAACATTAAGCACACATGGTTTCACGGGTGAGCTTGACTAATCATTCAAGAAATATAAAAGGAAAGAATATTCCATAACTCATTTCTTGAGGTTAACATAACTTTTATAACAAAACTGACAAGTACAGTTTGAAAAAGAAAAATTATAGGCCATTATCACCAATTAGCATAGATGCAAAAATCCTAAATAAAATGATGGCAAACTGCATCAAGCAATACATTTTTTAAAAAAAGAAGAATCAATCAAGACCAATGTTAAGCTTCCAGGAAAGAAAATTTAAAGGATTTAAAATTATACGGTTGTCTCAATATATGCAGAAAAAGTATTTAATGATAATAAAATATCAAAGAAACTCAGCAAACTATGGACAAAATCATTCGTTATGTTTCTGCTTCCTCCAAACGAGTTTAGAGCTCTTTAAAGGCAAAGACCGTAACTCATCCATCTTTACATCCTCTGGGCTTTACAGAGCCTAGAATATAGTAGGTACTGATTGAATGATTGTTGATTGATTATTATTTTGCCGTTACTTTTAATAGTAAAAACTGCAATTACTTTTGCACCCACCTAATAAATGAATGAATGAAAAAGTGAATGGCTTGATCTTCTTGATAAAATAGTAGATGGGTCATCTGTCTAGAGTAAGTGATCTAGCAAGTCAGCATGCTGGAAAGAAGAGAATATTTCGGAATGTGGCCGCAAGTCATCAAGGGATAGATGAAAGAATTAAATTTCGCAAATGCTAAAGTGAAATACAGGGATAAACCTCTTTACTGTAGTTGAAATATTGATTTACCCATGAAATTCGTTGTTTGTGCAAGGTACGGTAGGTGCTGTTTAGGGCTGCAATTAATTAACTAATTACCAAAAAGGATTTAGTAACTGTTTTAATGGATTATCAGCCCTTTACACCTTAGTGTAAATAAAAGCTCTGAAGGTAGGGGAAGGGTGCCATCTACTGAGAAAATGGAGTATAACAGAGCGGTGAAAGCTGAAATTTCCCATTTTTACATTGTTTCTAGGAGCTGTCCTATCTAAATTCTTCCTCTTTCCACCATATATTTTATTAAGTATTATTTTCAGATTATTTTAAAGCATTAATGTTTAAGAAAACTTTACATCTCTTCAATAAGTATTTCATGCCCATTTGCAAATACATCATACTTTGTTTATATCTTAAAATTTGTAAGGTGCTTTGTCTAGATATCGTTAATTAAAGTTAAAAAAATAAAAACTAGTGGATAAACCAGATTATTATTTATTAACAAACAAAACTACCACGTGTTTTGTTAATAAATTCAGAAAAAGTTTTGTTAATGCAAGGAAAAAATTTGATTATTATTTTGCCGTTACTTTTAATAGCAAAAACAAAGTGATCCAAAAAGCAAACAAGGTGCAATTATTAAGAAATGCAGAGGTGGAGGCTTTGGCAAACAGGCATCGCCGGCATTGCACTAGACACAGGAAAGCAGATGAAATCACCAGATCAGATCAATGAGTTGTCAGTCTGAACAGACAAATACAGAATGCCACCTAAAACACAGTTTCGTTCCTGAGGGCACAATACTCTCTGTAAGTTGCGTGAGATATTTTGTCAAGATCCTTCCTTGTAACAGCAGCTCGGTTATTATTCAGCTAGGGCTGAGCCAAACACACGGACTGGGCTCTGTGGCATTCCTGCTGAGCTCCCATGAAAGTCCAAACAGCAGAAATGACGTGGCTTGAGCACTTCCTATAAGCCAGTCACTCAGCTTTTCACCTTGTATACGGTGTATCATTTACTCAAGCCACCATATGAGGCAGGTTTTACATTGAATTTCATGATGAAGTAAGAGACTCAAAGAAACTGATGAAACTTGCTCCAGTTCTTACATTTAGAAAATGGACGAAATTCCAAAGCCAACCTCTTTGATTCTAAAACCTCTAACATTTTTTTGCACTTGTCCAGGCTGCTTAATAAGGGAAAAGTGGACCATCTAGCCAAGAAAAGTACAGTGGGCAACATCAAAGTAGACCCTCTAATTCTTACATTGGGGAGATAGAGTTGAGTGGATCCCCATTCATTGGAACTCTGCAATATATGCAAGGTAGTGTTTCTCAAAGGGTTTGCATTGAAATGCTAATCCCTCACAGTGCCCCATGAAAAAGGGATTCCGCATGTTCAGTTGGGTTTGAGAAATACTGCATCTAGTATCCCCTCTTAAGGAGCCAAAGTGGGGCTACTCTGGGCACACTGCCTGTGGGGTAGCTCTGCTCTGTGAGGAGCGGTGCAAAAAAAAACAGCCAAAGGTACTTTCATGTGTTAAGAGGTCCGAGAGGTAAAGAACTCTGTCTAAATGGGTTTATGTAAAGTTTCATGCAGAATTTCCTGCGGCACATCTAACATCCCAGTGATCACCAGTTAGAAAATGCTGCCCTGGCCAGAAAGGAGTCATTGATGGGTTGAAAGTAGGGGAGTGCCAAGGTTAGATTTGCATATTTTCTTGAGAGACAGGTTCTTACTCTATTGCCCAAGCTGGAGTGCAGTGGCACAACCATAGCTCAATGCAGCCTCAAATTCCCAGGCTCAAGCAGTCCTCTCACCCAAGCCTCCCAAGCAGCTGTGACCACAGGTGCACACTATCATGGCCAGCCTAGATTTTCATGTTTGACATAGGATACCGGCAGCTGGGGTTTGCGGATAGAAAAGATTGAGTGTGAAGGGAAGCCAGAACCTGAAATAGGGATATTTAAGGGAATAGGGACGGAGAGACAGGGACTAATGAAGAAATACTTAAGAGGTGGCATCAATATCACTTGGAGATGGATCAGATGTAAGAGAGAAAGCAATGCATTCACAAATTTCTAGATTGGGCGACCGAATACGTGTCGTAATATATGAGATAGAGAAATTGGTTAACTTTTTTTTTTTAGATGGAGTTTTGCTCTGTCACCAAGGCTGGAGTGCAGCGGCGCAATCTCGGCTCACTGAAACCTCCGCCTCCTGGGTTCAAGAGATTCTCCTGTGTCACCCACTCAAGTTAGCTGGGATTACAGGCACCTGCCACCACGTCCAGCTGATTTTTGTATTATTAGCAGAGACGAGGTTTTCATCATGTTGGCCAGGCTGGTCTCGACCTCCTGACCGCAGGTGGTCCGCCCACCTCGGCCTCCCAAAGTCCTGAGGTTACAACCATGAGCCACCACGCCCGGCCTGCTTTAACTTTTTAAACCCATTGTTTTCCAAATGTATTTATCCCTTTTTTTCCATCAGACATCCCATGGAACTAGTATTCTATTGAACACACTTCTGGAAGCACTGCTGTGGGAGAAGCATGCATCAGAAAGCCAAATGCATGATATCATTCAACTCCTACTGGGAAAATCCTAAGAAAAACTGTGGCGACGAAGGAATTTTGCTACGAAAGGAACAATGTAAACATGATTTAAAGGGATATACACAGCCGTCCCTTAGTATTCGTGAAGGATTGGGTCCAGGACTGCCCAAGATAACAAAAATTGCACATACTCAAGTCCTAAGGTGGGACTTCAGTACATAAAGCATCTATATGCAGGTTTCAGATTCTACAAATGCAGTATTTTACATCCACAACGTTTGGTGGATGTGGAACTCACTGATAAGAAGGGCCAACTTTATTCGTTGAAAACAATCCATATATAAGTAGGCCCTTGTGATTAAAACCCCTGTTGTTCAAGAACTAACTGTACATCTAACTTAAGACAAAAACTTTCTTTTTTTTTTTTTTTTTGAGACAGAGTCTCACTCTGTTACCCAGACTGAAGTGCAGTCCTGTGATCATAGTTCACTGCTGCCTCAAATCCTTCGTCAGCCTCTCAGATAGCTGGGACTGCAGGCGGGCACCACCACACCCAGCTAATTTTTTATTTTTGTGTTTTAGAGATGAGGTCTCACTCTGTTACCCAGACTGAAGTGCAGTCCTGTGATCATAGTTCACTGCTGCCTCAAATCCTTCGTCAGCCTCTCAGATAGCTGGGACTGCAGGCGGGCACCACCACACCCAGCTAATTTTTTATTTTTGTGTTTTAGAGATGAGGTCTCACTATGTTACCCAGACTGAAGTGCAGTCCTGTGATCATAGTTCACTGCTGCCTCAAATCCTTCGTCAGCCTCTCAGATAGCTGGGACTGCAGGCGGGCACCACCACACCCAGCTAATTTTTTATTTTTGTGTTTTAGAGATGAGGTCTCACTATGTTACCCAGGCTGGTCTCAAACTCCTACTCTCAAGCCATCTTCCCACCTCAGCTTCCCAAAGTGCTGGATTACAGGTGTGAGATACCGCATCCAACCCTAACTTTGTATGTGTGTGTGTTTGTGTCATTATAAGATAGATCTGGAACAAAGGGTTGCAAAATGTAGTTCTCACACCAAATCCAGGATGCGGGCTGTTTCTTGTCTGCTTTTGGCTGTACATATTGTCTGTGGTTGCTTTCACGAAGCAATGACAGCTTTGAGTCGCTGAGGCAGAGACTGAATGGCCAGCAGAGCCAAGAGTATTTACTATCCAGTCTTTTATAGAAAAAGTTTGCCAAACCCTGATCTAGTGAACTGTTAAGCACATAGTGGATTGTTGTAAAGAAATTAGCTGACCGGGCGTGGCGGATCATGCCTGTAATCCCAACATTTTAGGAGGCCAAGGTGGATAGATCACCTGAGGTCACGAGTTCGAGACCAGCCTGGCCAATATGGTGAAACCCACGTCTCTACTAAAAATACAAAAATTAGCCAGGCGTGGTGGTGGGTACCTATAGTCTCAGCTACTTGGGAAGCTGAGGCAGGAAAATCCCTTGAATGCAGGAGGCGGAGGTTGCATTGAGCTGAGATTGTGCCACTGCACTCCAGCCTGAGAGATGAGACTCCGTCTCAAAAGAAAAAAAAAAATGAGCTAATTGATATATTAAAATTTATAAATGTGAAGATTAAAAAATTTGCAACCCAAGTTTCCTCAGGCGACACCAGCTGATGAGTACAAAGAAATCCCAACAACACCAAAACCCAGAGTGTAAATCTCAGGTTCAGCCTCCCACTCCATTTGCTTTGAAACTAGAAAGTCCATCCCTACTAAACCTACTAAAGTTTCTAATTACGGCCCTTCTGGTGGCTAATTCTCAGTTCTCCCCGCTACCACTTCCAACGTTGCCTCCCGAATCCCCAGAGTCGGCTAGTCCAGCTAACACCGTCACCACCCTGGTGCTCATCAGCAATCACACGTTTCTCAGCGCCTTCGTGACTTAGAAATGCATTCAGTGGCAAATATCGGAAATTCCTACTAAAGACGCTTAAACAAAATAGGTGTTTGTTTATCCATTCAAAAAGAAGCCTAGTCATAGGTGTCTAGGGCTGGTTCCAAGCAGGAAGGATAAAGAAGGAAGGGCAAAGTGCTGAAGGAAGCATTCCAGCCAAAGTTGCCTTTTTTCAAAAACTTCACTGGTAGCCCAATCTAATGGCTTCCGCTTCAATCTCGTTATCCAGAACTAGCTCACATGGCAACCTCTGCCTGCAAGAGCATCTGGAAAAGTGGGTGTGTGAGCTTTCCAGACCCCCAGTAGAGGAGGGACAAGGACCTTGGAAACGGCTTTTGACACAGCCAAATTGCAATATGTGCCTCAGAGCCCTTGCTGTGTTCTCCACCGTGCCCTCACCATTGCTTGGCCACGTGAAGACAATGCCTCCAACCCTCGTCGGTTCCCCACTTGGATATGGAACCATCTAGCCCTGTTGGCTGTGTTCCATGGCTCAGTGGGATGTGGAGGCTGTGGTCTCATGTGTGTCACAGCCTCAATTCATCTCAGAGCTAGACATGGGACATAGCACGCTATGGCATACCTGAAGCAATGACACCTTACCAGACAAGATTTGCCATGCTCTCTCCCATCTTATTCAGGAACTGGTCATTGAAATGAAGTCTGTAGGTATGCCAGGTATCTTAAAGAAAATTACTTCCCATGCATTTCGTGTTAGTTCATCTTTGGGAGGTCTTCTGTATCTCTCCAGATGTGGCTGCGTCTGTAGAGTGCTTCCAGCTTGGGATCCCACTCTGGAATCTTCACAGATCTCAAAGGGGGAGATAAAGAAAGCGGGAGGAAACAGGGTTTCAGAAATGCCAGTGCTCGGGGCTTAGCTGGGGCCACAGAAGGGAGTGTTGATGGAATACCTACCCCTTGCCACAAGCTCAAATTCTACATTATAATTATAAATGTGTGTCTATTTATAAAACAGATCAGAAAAAAAATCCTGGAAATACAGTGACTAGTACAACATTATGTTCATAAGTTTCATAAGAATCGATATTTGATTGGTTAGATATTGGTTTGTTGGCTATTATTTTTACTTAAATTATATACTAAGAAATAAAATAAAATATGTATTTTTTATTGAGTATTCTAGAAATAGCCTCACTTTAAAATCAATCATACAGAGTTCTAAGTTTTCCAAATCAGAGAACTTGTACCCAACTCAAATGCATCATGAAAAGAATCATTACCCGTCTACTGAATATATTAAATTGGTCATGTGTGAATATGAACTAGGAATATAGTCAACATTATTGCACAGTAATAATTTAGGTGCAAAACATCCAAATCTAATTCGTGTGCATTCTCATTTGACTGTTACAATCACTAACTCATTCCAATTTTTCTAGATTTGTCAGCCACCTCAGAAAAGTGACTGCCTTAATTATAGACAGATTTTAAGGGGCACTGGTTGAGGGCCCCATCGATATCACAAAAATATTTTTGCAACCTTCTCACTAAGGCTCGACATAAGAGATAAACTTTCATTCCACAGTTAGAAGTAAGACCAAACAAAATTTCCATGGGCTCAACCATATATTATTCAGTGTCACACGGACACTGTACAAAGGCAATGTAGTGACAAGGAATTCAAGCTCTAGAGAGACCAGCCAGTCATCGTCACCGGCTCAACTATTATTAACTATGTAGATTGAAAAATAATTCTCGCTGGGCGCGGTGGCTCACGCCTGTAATCCCAGCACTTTGGGAGGCTGAGGCGGGTGGATCACGAGGTCAAGAGATCGAGACCATCCTGGTCAACATGGTGAAACCTCGTCTCTACTAAACATACAAAAAATTAGCTGGGCATGGTGGCGCGTGCCTGTAATCCCAGCTACTCAGGAGGCTGAGGCAGGAGAATTGCCTGAACCCAGGCGGCGGAGGTTGCGGTGAGCCGAGATCGCGCCATTGCACTCCAGCCTGGGTACAAGAGCGAAACTCCGTCTCAAAAAAAAAAGAAAAAGAAAAATAATTCTCTCTTCTCCCACGTGTTTGTTTCCAGGATGGAAGAAAATAATATTTAGAAAGCACTCAGTGACTGACAGCCGGGAGGATTCAATAAATGTTAGTCATTTTCTTGTTTTTCTTTTTGTTTTTTCTTTTTGTTGTTGTTGCTGTTATTGTTTGATGGTGAAAGGAAAGATGATACAAAAGGCACCAAGTTATCTGAAGGGAAGGGGATTATATTCCACAGAGGAGGAGAGAAAAGGACACCGAAAGAGGAAGGAAACTCCTGTGGCTCATAATGAACAAGCAACCCAAACTTCCAGTTTTTCTCTTTGGTCCACAGGGGCCAGCCAAGAGCCCATGAGCTGGAGACTAGGACTCACTGGGGGAGGCAATGCAGCAGTATACCACCAGATGGCAGCATGGAGCCACTGCTGTTTCACCCTTCGGCAGCGTTGCTGCTTCATCACGCTGAATTCCACAAGATTCCAAGGAATTGGTGGTTCACAGCAATGGTGATAGCAAATGTTCCAGCCAAACTCCCTCCCTTGCACCGTCTAAGCCCTCAACATTGGTGTTCCTGAAATGCTATTTCCATTCACTTTCCATCACTCAATCTTGTTGTTCTTGGGAATGTAAAATGACTGGTAATTCTGATTTACTGCACACTATCTTAAAAGAGAATCATTTCACACCCAAAGGAAAGAATTGCAAGGTCCACTCTGCGGCAAGCGTTTGGCCTGTTTCTTTTGAACCCATAGTGGTTCGGCTATGGCTAAAATGTTATTAAAACAAAACAACTCACATGCTTATAGGCAAATCACATTTTGACATGATTAGTTCAAAAGCAAAGATGCCAGAGAGATCCAATGGCCTTTTTGTAGAAAAGTCAAGCATTAGCCTACCAACATCTTCGAAGACAAATTTTCAGATACTGAGTAGCTTATAAATGGATTCATACAAATAAAGTATATTTCTTCCAAAAACCCAAAAGGTTTTGTGAAATTTCAGCATGGATCTAAAGAAATGGATCATTTTTCTTTATAGTTACCAATAGGAACGACTATGAAGTGATCTATCATACATTAAAGTAGTATAGAATCATTTTGAATATATTCTTTTTTAATTTTTAATTTAATATTTTAAATTGATAAATAATAATTGTACATATTCTTGGGGTATCTAGTGATGTTTTGAGACATATGATGTATGGTGCTCAGGTGAAGGGATTTTGCATATCCATCACTTCAAAGATTCATCATTTCTTTGTGTTAAGAACATTCAATATCCTCCTTCCAGCTCTTGAAACTATATAATTAACACAATATTATTTACAACAGTCATCCTACAGTGGTGCAGAACACTAGAATTTATTTCTCCTATCTAGCTGTAATTTCATAACCTTTAACAAATCTCTCCCTATCCCTCCCTTCCTTCTACCCTCCCCAGCCTTTAGCATCCTCTGTTCTACTTTTCACTTCTGCGAGATCAACCATTTTTTGCTTTCCACATATAAATGAGAATGTGAAATGTTCAACTTTCCACTCTTGGCTTATTTCACTTCAAATGATGTTATCCAGGCTCATCCTCGTTGCTGCAGAAGGCAGGATTTCATTCTTTGTATGACTGAATACTACTCCATGGCATATATATCCATATTTTCCTTATCCGTTTATCTGCTGTTGGACACCTAGGTTGATTCTCTATCTTGGCTATTGTGAATAGTGCTGCAATAAACATAGAAGTACAGATGTTTCTGCAATATACTGGTTTCCTTTTCTTTGGATAAGTTTCCAATAGTAAGATGACTGGATCATATGGTAGTCCCATTTGTAGTTTTTTGAGGGACCTTCGTATTGTTCTTCCTAGTGACTGTACTAGTTTGCATTCCCGTCCACAGTGGATAAGCGTTCCCTTTTCTTTGCATCCTTGCCGAAGTTAGTTATTTCTTGTCTTTTTGATTAGGAGAAGGTTGAAAGCGTACATAAAGTCCCCAAATGCTACAACTTACATTTGGCTCATAGATTTAGTCAACAGATGAGAAAAACATCCAAATAACTCCCGAGAAAATAAGCATATCCAGAATCTGAAAACAAGTTATCCTGCTTCTGTCAGCATTGACTTATACTTGACCTGCTTTTGTATTTTAATAACCTGGTCTGACATAGCAATTATGTGCACACCCCTTTTCTCTGGAGGGATGTATAACATAATGTGGAGTAAATGTGAGCCCACATTAATTTAAATAAATAATTTTAAAACACTGTTTAATAGTGACACTACTCTGAGCCAAAGAAAACAAAAGAATCTACCATTTAAAATATGTAGTCTTACCTTAAAATTAGTGCCACCAGTAATTAACTTTATCAGTGATATTAGCAAACCACATCATGTGCCTGTGGATACAATGCACTGGGAAGGACACCATAGCATTTAGACAGTACTATGGCCGAGAAGTCCAGATTAAATAACTCTAGATCCAATGATAAGGAAATCACAGATAAACTCAAATTAACAGAAATTCTACAAATAAACGGCCTGTATGCTGCAGAATTGCCAGATAGGAAAGGCCAAAAAAAAAAAAAAAAGATGAGAAACTGATCCAGATTAAAGGAAATGAAAGTGACATGAAAACTAAATGTAACATGTGATCCTGAACTAGCTCTTTGACCAAAAAAACAAAAAAGGTTATACAGGACATTACTGAGACAGTTGGTAAAATTCTCATAAAGACTATATATTAGACAATACTAATGTATTAATACAAAAATTCCTGATTTTGCCGATTGTACATAGTTACATAAGCCAAGTGTCCTAAGAAATATATACTTAAAGTATTTAGGACTAAAAGGCAATGTACTCTCAAGTGGTCCAGAAAAAGTATATAATTATATGTGTAGGAGGAGAGGAAAAAAAGAAAAAGAATGTGCAAATGTAGCAAAATGTTAACAACTGGTGGATCACAGCAGAGCATACTGAAAGTCCTTTGCACTAGTCTTGCAATCTCTCTATGAATTTAAAATTATTTCAAGACAAAAAATAATCCATTAAAAAATGGTAGCAGGATCATCATTCCAGGTTAAAACCCAGTTATTACTTATTAACAAAACACAACTGTGCACAAAAAAGGAAATTTTTTAAAGGCAATGAAATCACCTGTAATCTTCCTCCCTGTTCTCCAGGTGTCACCTGTTTACAGGTTTCTTCCCTTATCTCTAAGGCACATGTCTTTTGCACCCTCTGCTCCAAGCCTCCATCATCTCTTGACTACAGACCAGGTTCCCCACTTTTTCTTGTCTTCTCCCCATCTGATCTTGGCAGATGTGTTCTCCTTGTGCTTGGCACTTGGTCGGGGCTCAACAAACATTTGCTGAATGAATGACTGAATGAATCATAGTAAAAACATTCTGTCATTTGCTTTTTTAGGTAAAGTAAATTGAAATGATGTTGTATACGTTCACATTTTTTTAAATAAAAGAAGTAGACAGTTGGGCAAGATGCATCCTAAAGTGCCTGCCTGAATATTTTAGCATTTGCAAAACATCCAAATATTTAATCTCAGTTAAATTCCTTGTACTGTAGCTCATTCCTAGAGTAACAAAGTGCCCCTGACTTTACCTGTATGATCCCTTTTCCACACCGTCTCTAGCTGGCTGCCCACATTCTGGTAACACTGTGATTCTGTACCTGGGCCTTATAAGTTCAGCTGGCTATATCCGAATCTCTCAAATCAGACTAGATTGGGTTTGCCTTCTGGTTGAACCAGAACCTCCTGGGCCTCACTGAAATTGTGAGGTTATGGAATTCTGCAGGCATTTCCATAACCTGCAGGGTTGGGCACCTGATCGTGAGCATGACTCCATCACTCACCAGCTGTAGGCCTTTCTAAATTTTTAAATCTTTCCTGTTCTCAATTTTCAAATGAGTAAAAGGGAGGTGAGATTAAACAACATCTAAAATCACCTGTAGTTCTGAAACACTATTGATTCTATGATTCTAACGCCAAGAAAAGCAGAAATCAGGTAACAGAAAATCAGGAGTAGAAAATTTTTTAAACTCAACAGAATGTAAGTATGATAATCATGATTTATTTTAGGGTTTAGATGCAGAGGACAAAAGAACAAGACTCCCTTCACACAAACTGGTGGAATAGAATTAGGTAATTACAGACTGGTAGTTACTGACGACGACAAATGACTTAATAAAACAGTTGACCATGACTCTTAATAGCTATGGTTGAATGACACATCCCCACATGCTATAATTAAATTCCTCTGTAACGAAATTCTAGCAGTGAGTAAGCTTTCTTCCTTTATACTTTCAATGGCTTGGGAAGTTAAATATGGTCAGTTTTTTAGGTTGCTACATCAATGGTTCCCAAAGCATAGTTCTACAAATCTATTCGATAGATTAGAACAGAGATCAGAGCACTTCAGAGTGAGTCGGGAAAGGTTGATGAACAAGTCCCACTTGAGAAAAGTAAGGGCCAGACTAGTCAAGTGGCTTGTCAAAGGTCACATGAAATGATACAATAGACTCACTTCCTGGATGTCTGACTGGGTATATCACCACCATGCATCTCATCCATAAAACGCTTCTAACCAGTCATTCGTGAGCTGATGTCTGGTGCTCTTACTCAAGCCATGGCCATATGTCACTTCTGACATTGATTCACACACTTCATCTTTGTTCACACCTCTGAGACTGCCTGTCAGCTTAGGTAGGTCTTGTACAATAAGTCCTAGAGTCATTGCACCACCCTGGATTGGGGGCCAAAATGCCTCCCTGATGGGCCTCCCTCTCTATGAAGTGCCTGGTGAATACAATCTCAGATAACAACTCAGGCACAGTCATTCCATTCAACTGTTTTTGCAATGGTAGTAGGCGAACAGGACTACATATTCTCCTGGGGGCTTACAGCTCCAGAAGAGTTTCTTCCAGAAATTTGGAGAGTTAAAAAGCCATTCCATTAGAGCACCTTGTACATGTTTTGAATTCAAACTAATACGTTAAATTAAAAAGCCAGTTCTTTTCTATGGACACTCAGCATGTCTCGTCTCTAGATTTGCCCAGATAGAGAAGATGGAATTAAGGGGTACTCCCATGATGGAAGATAATTTTCTTCATTGAGCTATTGGCAAGAATAAAGATCACCTTTGCTATCTGACACGGTGATAGTAGTTTCCACTTTACCGTGTGGTGGAGCAGAATGAACACATCATCATGCCTGTGCCAGCCTTGCAGTGAGCCACCTTCAGCACCTGGCTAATCCCTATACCCTGCCAAAGCTAGAAGAGAGTACGCTCTTGCAGATCCTCCCTGCTCTGTGTAGAGACGCCGCTCTTCAAAGGCTTGGGATCGAGAGAGACAGCAACAGAACCAGTCACAGAGCCCTTTGCAACATTTTCTCACAAAAACAATATGAGGTTTCTAAAATCAGGTCTGAAGCATCCTTAGGACAAACAGAATGTGATTTCCTGAATCTCGTGGTCTCAGGTCTCTGCACCATAAGCCTTCCATAACCATTGGGAAGTTTCCATATATGCGGCTCCAGCCTTTCCAGGTCTATCAAGCTTTTCTGTCATTCATAACAGTCCCATGAAATGAAAGTGATTCCTTGTTGACTCAAAAGTTTGAGCATTCCTGACCAGGAAATTTGGATTTGGGATGATATAATGTCTCAGTCCCTTTTTCTAGAGAATTGAAACCTGTAATTTAATTTGTGAAATCATTCACAGGAAGGGGAAGTGATTGAATTGTCGGGTTCCACTCCCCCTTTTTAAGAATCAGACTGTATGACTCTGTATCCCTATTCAATGTTGTTTGTTTTATTCACATAAAGAAAATGTTCTTTTCTTCATCTTTCCAGTGGATGAAGAAGAAAAAGAATTTCCAGAAAATGTAAAAATACCAATAGGCCCTCTTATAGATGTGTTTCTCAAGCTCCCACTATCAACATTTCGCTAAAAATTAATAGCCAACAATTCACATTAAACGTTCCCAAATTATTAAAAAGCATATCCCCTCTAGAGAAATGTAGTTACAAAGAAGTCTTACAGATAAAGTTCTAAAGAACATATATTCATAATCAAAAGACACTAAACACAAACGGAGCGGAACACCACTGCACGCAAAACGTATGAAACAACAGGCAAGAGAATATGATCTGCAGAAATACTAAATACTGGGACCGTCGTACATGGACTCACATAATAATATGTGTGTGACTAATAGATTTAAATAAAGATCTACGTGATGTTCTATCTACAACAGCGGTCCTCAACCTTTTTGGCACCAGGAATCGGTTTCATGGAAGACAATTTTTCCATGCCCCAGGGTAGGGGATGGTCTCAGAATGATCCAAGCACATTACATTTACTGTGAACTTTATTTATATTATTATTACGTTGTAATATACAACGAAATAATTATACAACTCACCATTATGTAGAAGTAGGGGAACCCCTGAGCTTGTTTTCCTGCAACTAGACAATCCCATCTGGGGGTGATGGAAGACAGTGACAGATCATCAGCCATTAGATTCTTACAAGGAGTGCACAACCGAGATCCCTCGCATACACAGCACTCCTATGAGAATCTAATGCCGCCGCTGATCTGACAGGAGGCGGAGCTCAGGAAGTAACGCAAGTGACGGAGAGCAGCTCTAAACAAAGATGAAGCTTTGCCCACTCTCCCTCTACTCACCTCCTGCTGTGTGGCTCAGTTTCCAACAAGCCACGGACCAGTACCAGCCGATGGCACAGGGATTGAGGACCCCTGATATACAGAATTGAACAAATGAATAAAGAATGGGAGATTATGAAATAATCAAGAATATCAAGCAAAGAATAAAGAAAACTTCTAGTAATTAAAATGTGGAATAATTACAAGTAATAATTAAATGGACAATTGAAAAAGCAGATTAGCCACAGATGAAGAAAGAAGCAAATTAGAACATAAAGTTGAAGAAATACCAAGACTGCATCTCAAGAGAAATATGAGAGGTTAAAACACTTGAGGATAGAGAACTTTCTACATTTCTAGAAGCAAAACAAAGACTGAATGAGGGATGGACAATATGTTAAGGGATAACAATGAAGGTTAATTTTTAAAAATTGATGAAAAATATACATTTTCAAATTCCATAAGCCTAAAGAAGTACATACCTAGACAAATTAACATGAAATTAAAAATACAAAAAAAAATAAAAAGAGCCTAAATACATCCCAAGAAATAATACAGGCTACCCAAGAAAGAACAACAGCTAGACAGACAAATTTCTCCTAAACAAAAAGAGCAAAATTCCTAAACGATTGAGTAACAACTTCACAGTACCAAAATAATAACAAAAACAAAAAGACCTTCAACCTAGAATGATTTATGCAGAATAAGCATCTTATAAAGAGGAGGACCCCAAAAAAGGGTAATTTTATATAGGTAAAAATGAAGATAATTTCTATAAATTATAACTAAAGAAAATTATAATGAAAATTCTTTAGAAATACAAAAAATGCAAGAAGAAATTATCATGTTTAAGTACATTCATTTTGTTTTAAAAAATAGATATTAATGTCATATTAAAATATAGAGTTAACAAGATGAATGAAAGACTTAAACATAAGATCTAAAATTATAAAATCCTAGAAGAAAACCTAGGAAAAACTTTCTGGACATTAGCCTAAGCAAAGAAGGTATTACGAAGATGCCAAAAGCAAATGCAGCAGAGACAAAAATAGAGAAATGGGACTTAATTAAACTAAAAAGCCTCTGCACGACAAAAGAAATAACAGAGTAAACAGATAATCTATAGAATGGGAGCAAATATTTGCAGGCTGGACGTGATGGCTCAAGTCTGAAATCCCAGCACTTTGGGAGGCCAAGACAGGCAGATCGCTTGCGATTCGAGACCAACTTGGCCAACATGGTGAAACCTCACATCTACTAAAAATACAAAAATCAGCTGGGCCTGGTGGCACGTGCCTGTAATCCCAGCTACTCTGGGGGCTGAGGCAGGAGAATTGCTTGAACTTGGGAGGAGGAAGTTGCAGTGAGCTGAGATTGCACCACTGAACTCCTGCCTAGGTTATACAGTGAGACTCTGTCTCAAAAAAAAAAAAAAGAAAATATTTGCAAATATGCCTCTGACAAAAGACTAATATCCAGACTCTACAAAAAACTTAAACAACTCAACAAGAAAAAAACAACTCCATTAAAAGTGAGGCAAAGAACACGAACAGACATTTCTCATGAGAAGAAATTCAGGCACCCAACAATCATAAAAAAATGCTCAACATCATCAGAGAAATGCAAATTAAAACCCAGCAATCCCACTACCTTGCATCTAACCAAAGGAAAAGAAATCATTGTACAAAAGACATCTGTACTTGTATGTTCATCACAGTACTATTCACAAAAGAACGTCATGGAACCAACTTTAGTGTCTATCATGGTTGTCTGGATGAAGAAAATGTGGTATACACGTATCATGGAATACTATGCAGCCATAAAAAAGAATGAAATCATGTCCTTTGCTGTGACATGGATGGAGCTGGAGGTCGTTATCTTAAATGAAGTAACTCCGAAATAGCCAAATACTGCATGTTCTCACTTGCAAGTGGGGGCTAAACAATGAGCATGGACATAAAGATGGAAATAATAGACACTGGGGACTCCAAAAGTGGGGAGGACGAAAGGAGGTTGAGGGTTGAAAATTACCTATTGGATACAATGTTCCCTATTTGAGTAATGGGTATACTAGAAGCCAATTTGGCAATATACTCATGTAACAAACAGACACACATACCCTCAAATATAAATTTTTTAAAATAAAATATAGTGTTAAGATACCATATAACAATCATTAAAATTGAATGGCAGATAAAGTATTCTAAATGAATCCCTATTTCCTAACTTACTAGCCATGTGAACTTGAGCAAATCATTTCACCTCTTCAAATCTCCTTAGTTTATTTCTGAAAACAAGTTTGGTAACCAGTTTGCAATAAACAATCAATACACTTTAGCTATTATTATGAGTTCTGCTGGGAAGATAATGTCACATTACATTTATGCTTGTGAGTTCTAGAATTATCTTGTTTTGAGTTCAAATCTTGGCTCCATCCCATACTACTTACGTGACTCTGGGCAAATTATTTGACCTCTAGTCACAGGTTTTTCTTCTGTAATATGACAATGAGAGTTGTCAAGAAGAATAAATGAGAAGGAAAAGCAGTGTATCCACAGAAAGTGAATGACATGATGCTTGATGCATACTAAGCATTTTTTAAATATTGGTAATTGTGGGTGGGCGCAGTGGCTCATACCTGCAATCCCAGCACTTTGGGAGGCCAAGGCCAGTGAATTGCTTGAGTCCAGCCTGACCAACATGGTGAAATCCCAACTCTACTAGAAGTACAAGCCAGGTGTGGTGGCACACGCCTGTAATCCCAGCTACTTGGGAGGCTGAGGCAGGAGAATCACTTGAACCCATGAGGCAGAGGTCGTAGTGAGCCGAAATCATGCCATCACACTCCAGCCTGAGCAACAAGAGGAAAACTCCATCTCAGATAGGTAGGTAGGTAGGTAGGTAGGTAGGTAGGTAGATAGATAGATAGATAGATAAGATAGATAGATAATTATCGTAATATTAATGTAGTAGCAGCAGCAACAGTCGTGGCAGCAATATTGCTCTATTTGGGTGACAACTTATAATGATTAACTGTGGAATATCTTTGAAAAATGTTTTTGGCAGAAGTAATGTTCCCATTCCTGACAGGAGCTCATTATAAATACCCATCTTCCCTGAACAGCGTGAGGACCTTTGAAAAAATGTTCTGAGTGAATTACAAGTACTCAGCATCCAGGAACATTCTAGATGGGGAAACAATTTTTCCCCCTTGAGGTTCCATTTAATTTATTTAAAATCTTTCTTGTGCTACTTTAACTGACAATTGGGAAAATTAAAAACAACAAAACAACAATTCCTGCCAATATTTCTAACATAAAAATTTTCACTGGCCTAATATTATGAATGTTAAAGTATTTTACTTGCAGTGACTTTACTTTTTTTTTTTGAGACGGACTCTCACTCTCTCGCACAGGCTGAAATGCAGTGGTGTGATCGACTCACTGCAACCTCTGCCTCCAAGGTTTAAGCAATTCTCCTGCCTCAGCCTCCCGAGTAGCTGGGATTACAGGCGTGTGCCGCCACCGGCTAGTTTTTGTACTTTAGTAGAGACGGGGTTTCACCATGTTGGCCAGGCTGGTATTGAACTCTTGACCTCGTGATCAGCCCACCGTGGCCTTGCAAAGAGCTGGAATTACAGGTGTGATCCACCACACCTGGCCGTGAATTTACTTTCGAGAGTCTTTATTTTTTATTTTCATTTTATTTTTTATTTTTTCTTTGAGACAGAGTTTCACTCTTGTTGCCCAGGCTGGAGTGCAATGGTGTGATCTCTGCTCACCACAACCTCCACCTCCCGGGTTCAAGCGATTCTCCTGCCTCAGCCTCCCAAGTAGCTGGGATTACAGGCATGTGCCACCACACCCAGCTAATTTTTTATATTTTTAGTAGAGATGGGGAAGAGGTTTTATATTATATAATGGATGTGCCCTGGATTTGAAGTTAAAACAAAAGCAAACATGCATATTAAATGCTCCTTCATCTACTGGATTAGGTAGAATATTGTGGCCCTGGACATCGCTGAATAATATTTAATCTCAATTTTCCTCATCTGTGAAAATAGAAACTTTAGAATCTGCTCTGTTTTACAAAGTTGTTATTGGAGATCAGCTGAGAAAAGCTTGGATTAAGTTGTAATTGAAGTCATTGTACAAATTTAAGTTATTCTTATTTCAGAATGTGAGCTCACTCATCCACACAGAGGCTGGTTCTTGAATTTTGTTTGTACTAACTGGAAAACAACTTATGTGGTTGGTTAACACATTTACCCCACTGGGGCCTGAATTCAGCTCCGTTTTAGGAGGGGCGCTTTCAGAATATGCTGTGAGGTGTCTGGGATGTAGATCCACGCTCTCTGCAAACAGGGAGCTGCACCTCTGGAGCTGGGTCCTTTCACAGACTCCTTTAAGGAATTTCAACAGGCTTCCGCAGAGCTGTGCACGCTCCAAAATATACATTGACATGATAAACCACAATAGATTTAAGTGTTTAAAGTCAAAAATACATTTTTAAAAATAAGTTTTTCAGTTGGCCAATGGAGCAGTAATACCTGGATGCTGAGTGAACTTGTTTAGAATCAACCACAGAGTAAACTTTCTCATTTTAGCATTTTCACTAGAGCAAGGAAAACCAAAGGGGAAAATACAATTCCATGAAACCCTTCCTTCTTTCTACAACATGAAACAATTGCAACTTGTAGCTGAGTTACGCAGCCAAGCCAACCAACCCTAAAGTCTCCGTAAAAATGTTCAGATTCGAATTAAAATTAAATATGCCTTCTGTGCCTCCGGCTCTGTCTGCTTCTTTCTGTCTTTCACTTGTTTTTTACATCTCCTGTAATCTCTTTCTGGGGCCCAGAAAATCTGCTGCAAAAGAATCCCCCAAGTTTGAAAAAAAAAATTGCGAAAACATTCAAGTGCCTAGTTTTCACTTATTTATTCTGTATTTGCCTATCAGTGTTAAGAAACTTTCTCGTCCTTTGTTTAGGTACAATTCCTGTTATCATCATCTAGCTGTTTCCATTGTTTTAACTTGGGTGGAATATTATGCAATATTTTGATGTAAGCAGCATCTTGTGTGGCTAGGCTGCCCAGGGAGAACGCCAGTGTTCTGTAGTGTGGAGGTGATTTTGTCTCATTCATTCTGTTCATTCAGACATCATTGCCCCCAGCATATCCTGAGAAGTGATATATTGTTTTATTATTTTGTAAGCATTCAAGCCTCAACTTGGAGAATGAGAGGCTAAAAACCCTGTTTAACTAGATAGGTGGTTCAGAGAATGTTCGCCCCATATCGTGTATTCCAATCTGTGTAGTGTTCAGATACCAGGGGCTGAGCTCACCCTGCGGGTAGCCCTGGGAAGGTCTGAGAAATTGGCACAAGGGCCCTTGCTCCTCTCTTTCTCCTGAATTGATTTTCTAGTCAAGAGGTGGGAATTGGAGAACAGTACCCCCGCTGTGGCATAAATTTATAACAGAGTAGAGGTTGACAAATTCTCCCTGTGGCTTAGAGGGGCCCTCCACATTTTGAAACATGGACTCATTGTGCTTGCCTCTGTCAGAAATAAGGTCCACTAAGCAATGCGGTTAGGATAGTGTGGCTTCCAGCAGCCAGGACAACAAATGAAACATTTCCTAAAAGAGGGGAAAGTGTTTCTTCCTTCTACCTCAGGCTGCACCGCTCCAATCTCACACTAGTATCTTATACCAGACCCTGAGTACAGCTCCAGGCTTGACTCAGGACACAGTGCAATGTCCTGGAGAAGTAAGAAATTGAGGCAATCATCTAGGAGCTTGGCATTAGAATAGCAGAGGACTAACCGAATTTTCCACCTAGGACCTTAGAACCTAGGTCTGAATTTTCCACCTAGGACCTGTGCTAAGGGATTTTACTTCAAAGATGTTTGGCATATTTTTTTTTTAACCTTGCAAGGATGCAACAGACAACACAGCAGAGAAGGAGCTATCTGCCAAAGGTGTTTGGCATTCTATGCGTTCAAAATTCAAAGTATTTTTGAACTTCATGCATAGCCTATATTTATTTTATATACGACAATACACAGACTCACTACCTGCTGTCTGCAGATTCAAAGTTCACTGCACTGTCTTTGTCCTGCCATCCCTAGAGTCCTTTGCTGCCTGAGCCCTAGAAAGCTTTGACACTACTATTCACTGCTGCATTTTCGTTACCTCAATAAACATTATTTCCAAGTTCCTTAAATGCCCACTCCCGCTCTCACAGGGACACTCATATGACCTCTTTCATTTGCACCTTCTGAAACCCAGGAGAGGTTCATTAGAAAAACAAAGTTATACAGGATAGCAATAAGCCAAGTCACCCATTTGGATGGTGGCCAAGAAGGAACAGGCTTTGCCACCCCTGCCCCTTGTCATGTTCAGTACAGTCACACTGCCTCCTCCCCAGCATCCTTTAATTCCCCACCCCTAACCCTCTAGGCACCCACCCTCGGCCTCTCTTATCTTGCCTTAAGGATCCTTTCATTCACAGCGTTTATAACTTCCTGATATTCTATCTAGTTCATTTATTGGGCTTATTGAAAATTGTGTATTTCTATCCGCTATCTTATAGGTTCCATGAGGGTAGGGATTTTTGCCTATTTTGTTCAGTAATGAACCTTCAGTTCCAAGGACACTGTAACACATGCCAAGTACTCAATATTTGTTGTACAAATAAATGAATGCTGAAAGATAGCTATGTCTTTAATGCTCAAATAATTATACACACCATACTCATCTCTAAATCTTTTCCTTGCTTGCTTTCCTCATTTCTAGGTGAAAAGTCTTGGAAAAAAAAATTTTTTTTTGAGACAGAGTCTCACTCTGTCGCCCAGGTTGGAGTGCAGTGGCCTGATCTCAGTTCACTGCAACCACTGCCCCCCAAGTTCAAGCAATTCTCCTACTTGGCAAAATTTCAAATTAAACTTTGTCCATGTCATTCATTCTTCAATCTCTTTCTCTCTCTCTCTCTCTTTTTTTTTTTTTTTTTTTTTTTTTGAGACAGAGTCTTGCTCTGTCGCCCAGGCTGGAGTGCAATGGCAAGATCTCTGCTCACCACAACCTCCACTTCCTGGGTTCAAGCTATTCTCCCTCCTCAGCCTCCTGAGTAGCTGGTATTACAGGCGCCCACCACCATACCCAGCTAATTTTTGTATTTTTAGTAGATATGGGGTTTCATCATGTTGGTCAGGCCGGCCTCGAACACCTGATCTTGTGATCTGCCCACCTCAGCCTCCCAAAGTGCTGGGATTACAGGCATGAGCCACTGCGTCCAGCCTCTTCTCCATTTTGTTACCTTCTTCCCACATTCCCCATTGCCCAGAACTTTTATCTAATCTAAGTACATCCTTTCCTTGTCCCACCCTAGCCCATATTCTTCAAAGTGCCCAATGTTTCATTATACAATGCATTCCCTCTCTTGGTTACTCATCCCTTCTAAGAAAATTTACCCCATCATTTATTTTATAGTTTAGAGAAGAACCTCCGAGCCATAAACATTTCAGGAGGAAGATCTCTATTCCAATCAATTACTATAATATGCTCTGGCTATCTTTGGAAATATGTTACTATGTTACTATCTTCTTGAAGACTAATGACTTGCCAAACCATACAACTTTATCCAGCTTGCCCTCTCCCTTAGAGATATCCAGATACAGTAACTATAATTAGTTTTGTAATCACTCAGCAAATGAATTCTTACTCAAGACTAGGATGCAATTTTGAGAACATGAGCAGCTCAATAGCATGGCGATTAGGGAGTATTGATCTATTATTTCAGCAGATAAAAACTAGAATATAACCCCATTGTTTTGATGGCGATTTCATAAGCATCTTTTTACTTTTCGTTCTATTCAAAAGGTAGCAATAAATAATAAAAGTAGCCAATATTTATTGGTGCTTCCTATGAGCCAGTCAGGGTGCTAAGCTTTTTACAGACATCGTCTTACTCAGTATCCACAGTTACTCTCTGAGGTTGACATTTTACAATTACAGAACGTGAGACTTTTAAGTCTAAGAATTTATCCAAAGTTCCCGGTTAAAAATAAGTAAGGGGCAGAACTTCGGGAGGCCGAGGCGGGTGGATCACAAGGTCAAGAGATCGAGATCATCCTGGTCAACATGGTGAAATCCCGTCTCTACTAAACATACAAAAAATTAGCTGGGCATGGCGGCGCGTGCCTGTAGTCCCAGCTACTCAGGAGGCTGAGGCAGGAGAATTGCCTGAACCCAGGAGGCTGAGGTTGCGGTGAGCCGAGATTGCGCCATTGCACTCCAGCCTGGGTAACAAGAGCGAAACTCCGTCTCAAAAAAATAAATAAAAAAAAAAAATAAGTAAGGGGAATTATAAATCCAGCCAGTGAAACAGCAGAGACCACACCTCTAGTCACCAGTGACACACCTCCCATCGTGTATCCTCTTGCTTCATCTTTTCATATCTTTTCTTCCATCCCCATACAACAATTAAAAATAAATAAGCGAGTAAGTAATGAGATTTTTAAAAGGAAACATAGGAAACGGACCCAAACTCCAGTCTAACATCCTTGTGCTATAGGCATGGGAAGTCATAACGCTGAGAAGGCTGGAGAGGTACAGCCTCGGCTTAGCAGGATTGCGGGAGCATCCACCAGCCTGGGCTTTCTGTTGCAGTGGTGGTTCTTTGGCTTTGTTTTCCAGAGAGGTAGACAAATGCAGTCTATTAAAGTTATGAAAGACATTCTCCAAAAGTAGGAATTAAATACAGAAGCTGTCAAGGGTTTGGAATTCTCTTCTACAAGATGACATATATGTATTATGAAGTGAAAGAAACAGGGAGATGAGAAGACACTCTAGTTGCCCAGGGTGTGTGCCGTAAACCCAAAACACCCCACGCCTGTCCACAACTCCCAAGTCTTTAAGGAGTCCACGTATGTGTCCGGAAACTCCAGTACAAGAGAATGACAAAACCAGCCTACTTATCCAGCGGGGAGACGTCCACTTTGCAGATGATCAAGGTTTTTTGCCTTATTCTTCCTTTCTACTTTATGACAAAGGGCGTGTTATCATCTCTCACCAATGTCACCTCTCACTGCTATCAGAAGATAACAGTGGATGGGATGAGGATGGGATGAGGCTGACAGGATACACATAATCAAACATTCTGAAAGACTTCTTAGAGTTCATGAGAAAGTTTAGTAGAGAATCAGTTATCCAATCAATGGTATTGGTAAATTTATAATTTTCTCCTACAGTATAAATGTCCTCCTTCACTTTTACATCTTTTACAGAAGGATTTTTTTGTGTGTACCAGCCAGTAAGTACGAAATGATGAATAGTAATTTAAATAATAGTCACAGTCAGGAGCTGCAAAGGAAATGAAGGACACTGAGCGGGTGGAGTTCACCACAGGAGAAACGGGACGGGGGGCAACATAGAACCCCATTCAGTAGGCAGGTCACTTAAACTTTGTGAGTTTCCATCTTGCATCTACAAAGCAGGACAAATACTGACTTCACGGAGTTGTACTGCGTCTTAAAGGTGGTCATGTTTCTGACAATAAACTGAAAGGGCCTCTGCTTCTGCATTTTCATGCAGGACGTGACAGATAAAACCTATGTGTACGATGTGGATAAAATGATAGGCACCAACATACAATCATGTACAGAGCCGCCTAGATCTGTACTCAGCACTACGGCATAGGGAAGGTGGAAAGTGGGAAGCTGCAGGTGAGGCTGAAGAGGTGCTTCAGGAACTGGACGAGGAGAGGCCGAATTAGCACACAGATTTCAGTGGAAGTAAGAAGAGACTAGAGCAGTTCTTGAAGGAAATGCAGCACAGCTTTGGAAGGAAAAGAAAGGAGAGGACTTCTGGTTATGGGTAGTGGGACAATTTCGCCGACAGTCAGCTTTACCTATATATGTCATGCTCTAAATGTTGATGGATGCTAATAAGTTTCTTCTCAATGATTTGGTATACAGGTCCAATTCCTTTTATAATCTCCCCACTTCCCCCCAATAAAGTGTTTTTGTACTCCTTGCTTACTGGAGACTCCAGGTATACATTAAGGAACTAGGATCATGGTCGGATGTGAGGGAGAAGAAAATTATCAGGAAGAGAACATCCTGGACAAGCCATATAATAAAACTAAAAGTAAAGGAGTGAAATAAAAGAACAAACAATTTGGCTTTTTGTAACTTTTCCTAGGAGAAGTGGAGGAGTTTCTCAATTGTCATTTTGGATTTTTGGGGGGCGGGTGGGGGAGAGGTCAGAGAGGTGGCTGAGTAAGAAGATTATAGTAGTTGATATTATGGCTTTACCAGAGTCGACCAAGAATTAGCTGAGGCTTTTACTTACTACAAATACATCCAGTATCTATGTAGATGCATTTCAAATATTAGTAATGTCTACTTGCACAACACATGGAAACCTTCTTTGGGTTTCACAACAGCCCACAGGTTGTTATTTTTTAAGTATATATTTGGTAGAAGGAAAGGTGCTGAAGATGAAGCAAGCTACTCGAGACCATCCAGGTGATAAGAGGTGGGGCCAGAACTCACACCCAGATATTTGGACTCTGAGTGCAACGTTCTTTCCACACCCTGCTGTGTTTGACTTCTGTGTGTGCAGCGGGATTTGTGGTTGAGATTCTGGCATGAGGACCTTCATGTTTATGGTAGATGGTCTTTTATTTTCAGGACTCACTGCGATCCACAGCCCCCATCCTGCACTCAGTGAACCACTCTCTTCTCGCTAGTACCTGTTTAGTCTCTATCATTTCCTCTTGTCCTGCTTAAACTTCCTTATATTATAACTGGCCCCATTTCCCTCAGCCCACCAATCCTGAAGTACAAGGCTTTGAAGTGAACCTGATTTTCCTTTAGTATCTTCAGGAGTACCACCAGGACTGGCGGGAGGAATCTGAGTCTATCTCAAGCCTATTTATTTGTGGTCACTAAACAATGACAAAAGAAGCAGAAAAACTGAGTGTACAGTCACCTAAAGTTTTTGTAGATGAATAGTTTTTTAAATGAAATTTTAGAGTTTTCCTGGAAAGAAGCATGTGTTCTGAAACAGACTTTGCATTTCATTGCACAATAGCACCATCCAGTTGTCAGAGGAAAAGCCCAGCAGCTCTGAGAGAAACCGCGGGCTCTGAATGGGGCAGGCAGCCTGGCTTCAGACCTCATCAACACCACACGTTATACTTGCAGGGCTGTCACATGCTGACGGACAGAAGCAATGACAGACACCACTCATAATATGGAAGAGTATCAGTGAAACTTGTGTTTGCGTTTATAACCGAAAAGCAAAACTAGTCTTATCCTTTTCAGAATAAAGCAATTGATGCTTACACTACATTTTATTCTCTTATTTTTCCTCTGCAAAATAAAAACTGAAGGTGAAAAAATTAGGTGCATTTAGGTGACTTGATTTGCCTAATTTTACAAATGTAATGATAATGTACATTCAGTAATGTACCCAGCTACCCAGAGTACACAAAGTGAATGTCACAGCAGAGATGAGGGGGAATTAAGAGGAGGTGAGAAGAATTCTGATCGGGCATACCAGGAAGGCTTTAGAGAGATTACACGTGAGCTGAGCCTGAACAGACAGGTGAGATTTTAACTGAAGCAGTCAAGAGATGGTCATTCAAGTTCAGAAAATAGGATACATTGGCAAGTGTGCATGGAAGGGAGGTACAGGTTGAGCATCCCAAATTTGAAAATTTGAAATCTAAAATGTGCTGAAATCCCAAATTTGATGCTCATAGGATATGCTAATTAGAGCATACCGCTTTTGGATTTCCAGATTTGGGATGCTTAACTGGTAAGTACAATGCAAATACTCCAAAATTCAAAAAAAATCAAAATAAAAAATATTTCTGGTCCTAAGTATCTCAGATAAGGGATGCTCAGCCTGTAGTTAGATATTTTCATGTCTGTCTCTCTCACTAAAATCTAAGGTCATTGAGGACAGGGGCTGGGTCTTATGTGTCCAAAATCAAATAACTTTCCAACTTCCTCAACCTGCTCCCTTCATAAATGTGCCAGCTCTCAGAGGATTGTCTAAACCAAGGGAAGAAATGTGAACGTGTGCCTGAGGTGGTGAGCAGGTCTTGGGAATTCTTTTTTGCAAGCAGAGGAATTATTTTGTGTTTTAGAAAGATATGCCTGGTCATAGCATAAAGAAGGAATGGTGGTAGTGGGTCAGGGGCAAGAATCGATGAGAAAAGACAGCTGCAGTGTGATGTGATTCAGAATCACTGTAATAACCTGTCTGTCTCAATGCCTCCAGATTTTTCTAAATACAAACTAGATTTGATCCTCTCTGTCTCAAAACCCTTCATAGCTTTCTTGTATATACAGAATAAGGTCTAAAATACCAAGCGCAACATTCAATGCCCCTCATAATCTACACCCACTTTACCTTTCTAGACTTTTTTCTGGCTATCTCCCTTCACATACCCTGGCTCCCATAAGAACTTCTCCAACATGCCATGTGTTTATTGCCACTTTGTGTTTATTGAGGCTCCCCTCTTAGAAGTTTGCTCGTATTCCGATTATGGCGCTTGTTTCATTCTCCGTTGCAGGAGAGTTGAATTCTTTGAGGGCCAGGACAGTGTCATTCATCCATGCTCCTCCACGATGTTAGCATAGCATTTTGCACATTATAGACACCTGGCAAATATTCATTGAGTAGAATTGAACGGTAACAGCAGTATTTGTACTTGGATTCATTTAATATTTATTGAGCTCCAGAAATCATAAACAAAAAATTGATCCACTTAATTACACCGAAATGCAAAACACTGTACAGAAATATCTTTACAAGCCAAAAATAAAGTTAAAGACAAGCTAGGGAAAACACATAGAATACATAATGACAAAAAGGTTATTTCTTTGATATACCAAGGGTCCCCAAATCATTCACACCAACATTTTTTAAATGGGCAAAAGAAAACCAATACACCTGGAGTTCCATTTTTCACTGATTAGATTGGTAAGGATGAAAGAGTAAAAGTATCCAGTGGGACTGAGGGTGTCAGGAAAGAAACACTCACAGGCTTTGTTTATGAGCGTATAAATTGGTGTGGTTCTTTTTTGGAGGGCAATTGATTTGCAGTATCTACAAATTTTTAAATGCAGAAAGCTTTAACCTAGAAATTCCACTCTTAGAAATTTTACAGATAAAAACTTGCACAGGCAAAGACCCAAGAACAAAGATGGTTGTTGCAACCTTGTTTATAACATGCTCATTGATAGGAGATTGGTTCAATAATGATATACCATGAAACAGAAACTGAAGCCACTGAAAGAAATAAAGTAAATCTATAATCACAGATAGAAAATTATCCCAAACTGTATCATTAAGTGAAAAAGGCAAGTATCCTCATAGTCCATGTACTATGATGGTCTTTTTATGTAAAACAAATACGTATAGATAAGCTTTTATATGCATGGGAAACCCTGAAAATTCTTGACACTGGCTGCTTCTGGGGAAGATTTATTGTACACTGTATGCCCTTTTGCATTGTTTGAACCTGGATGTTTTTCAATGTGGTCAATTTTAAGAGCCATCACCTCCCCAAACACACATTTGTTGATCATTTATTATACATTAGAAGCAGGCCAGGCATTATGGCTATAACCGTGAATTATATTATGTCCTCCACGAGCTTACAAATACCAGATATGATGATTCTCAAAAAGAAAAAAAAATGCTTTTCCATACTCCAGACACAGTGCACCATCCTCCCCAAACCACTGAGAATCTGTAATAAGATGGTTCATACAGGACACAGATGCACATGAACACAGTAAAATGCCTTCTCCATATTTTGTTAGTTGATAATTGATATCAAAGACTTGCCTGATGCCAAAATTTCTCATGGCGCCCACTAACATCCTGACACAATTAATTGATCAAGTTAATTAGCTTCACCACTCCCAAAGTAGAATCTTAGAAAGGGAAATACAATAAAGGCAGATTTAGCAGCGGTGATGAGAAAAACTGCCACTCAAAAGTGTCGCCATGAGATCTTGAACAACCAGGTTATAAGAAGAGTATACTAAAGTTTTCAGGGTAGGTGTAAAGAGGCAAACTAGGAATTAGGGAATTACTGAAGACAAATTTTAAATTGAACAGTTTTGCCTGGGCAGAGTCATTACATATAAGTTAAGAATTTGCTGATCAAAAATCCCAAAACAATTAGTTCGTAATTGGAAGCACTTCATACAAAACATGCTTACAGAAACCAATCATAGCTGTGCCATTACTACAAACATACAGTAATCAGGACAGTGTGGTGCTGCCATAAGGATAGACCTATACAGATCAATGGACTAGAATTTAGGCCAGAAATAAAGTCTCACATGTCAAGGACACCAAGACAATTCAATGAGGAAAAGAATAGTCTTTGTCAATAAACGGGTGTTGGGAAAACTGCATAGCTATATGCAAAAGAATGAAGCCTAACTCCAACCTCATAATATAAACAAATTAACTCAAAATATACAAAAACCTAAATGTAAAAGTTAAAACCATAACACTACAAAAAAAGGTGGAAATCTTTGTGACCTTGGATTAAGCAATGCTTTCTTAGATGTGACACCAAAAGCAACGAAAGAAAAAATAAATTGGACTTCATCAAAATTGAAAACTTTTGTGCTTCAAAGTATACCATAAAGTGAAAATACAACCCACAGAATGGAGAAAAAATTTGCAAACCATATATCTGATAAGGAACTTTTATCTGGTATATATAAAGAACTTTTAAAACTCAATAATTAAGACAACCCAATTTAAAAATGGGCAAAGGATCCAAATAAACATTTCTCCAAAGAAGAGATACAAACTGCCAATGTACAATTAAAATTTGGTCAACATCATTAGCCTTCAGGGAAATGCAAATCAAAGCTATAAGGAGATACCAGTTCACACCCACCAGGATGGCTGTAATCCAAAGCAGATAGCAAGTGTTAATAAGGATTGAGAAATCTGGAACTCTCATACGCTGCTGACGGGATTGGCAAACAGTGCAGCCACCTTGAAAAACTGTTGATGCCTCAAAAGGTTAAACACCTGACCCAGCAATTCAACTCCTAGGTATGTATTTAAGGAGAAATTAGTGTCCACATAAAAACTTGTACAAAATGGCCAGGTGCGGTGGCTCATGCCTGTAATCCCAGAACTTTGGGAGGCTGAGGCAGGCAAATCACAAGGTCAACAGATCAAGATCATCCTGGCCAACATGGTGAAACCCTGTCTCTACTAAAAATACAAAAATTAGCTGGGTGTGGTGGCACGTGCCTGTAGTCCAGCTACTCAGGAGGCTGAGGCAGGAGAATCAGTTGAACCCGGGAGGCGGAGGTTGCAGTGAGCCAAGATCACGCCACTGCACTCCAGCCTGACAACAGAGCGAGGCTCTGCCTCAAAAAAAAAAAAACACAAACACACACAAAAAAACACTTGTACAAAATGTTCAAAAAACAGCATGACTTATAATAGGCAACAAGTGGAAATTCAAATGCCCATCAATGATTCATGGATAAATAAAATGTGGTATATCCATATAATCAATGCTAAAGTACTGACACATGCAACATACATGAACCTTGAAAACATTAGGTTGTCAAACAGGCCAGTCACAAAAGACCACATTATATGACTCCATTTTTATAAATGTCCATAACAGGCAACAAGATAAACAGAAAGTAGATTACCAGTTGCCTGTGCTGGAGGTTGGCATTAGGAGAAAATGAGAGCCAGGCACGCAGACACAACTCCAGCTACTCCAGAGGCTGAGCCAGGAGGATGGCATGAGGCCAGGAGCTCAAGGCTGTAGTGGGCTACGATGACACCACTGCACTGCAGCCTGGGAAGCAGAGTGAGACCTCATCTCTAAAAAATAAAATGAGCCAGGCACAGTGGTTCATGCCTGTAATCCCAACACTTTAGGAGGCTGAGGTGGGCAGATCACCTGAGATCAGGAGTTCAAGACAGTCTGGTCAAAGCGATAAAACCCCGTGTCTATTGAAAATGCAAAAATTAGCTGAGCGTGGTAGCTCATGCCTGTAATCCTAGATACTAGGAAGTCTGAGACACGAGAATCTCTTGAACCTGGCAGGCAGAGGTTGCAGTAAGTCAGGATTGCACCACTGCACTAAAGCCTAGGCGATAGATCAAGACTCTGTCTCAAAAATAAAAATAAAAAATAAAATAAAATAAAATGGGGAGTAAGTGCTAATGGGTACAGGGTTTCAGTGTGGGGTAATGACTACTTTCTAAAATCAATTGTGGTGATGGCTGCACAACTTCGTGAATATACAAGAACACTGAATTGAATACTTTAAATAGTTTCTGTATGACTTATATCTTAATAAGGCTGTTATCTTTTTAAAAGTCTTTCAGGGAGTCATGTAAGAGGCCTGTTGTATGGACTCCATGTGCCATGATACTAGG
Source organism: Aotus nancymaae (assembly GCF_030222135.1). NCBI lineage: Eukaryota > Metazoa > Chordata > Mammalia > Primates > Aotidae > Aotus > Aotus nancymaae. The sequence goes on along the minus strand of NW_026988450.1, from coordinate 8,074,105 downwards.
AAGGAGGCTCTGGTGATCATTTGAACCCTGCAGGCTAGTCCTGCCCCCCACATCCAGCCTTGGACTGAGCTACCCCTTGGTCCTGAGTGTTTAAATGTTTCTTCCCTGGACCAGGTGCAGTGGCTCATGCCTGTAATCCCAGAACTTTAGGAGGCCAAGGCAGGTGGATCACTTGAGGCCAGGAGTTCGAGCCAGCCTGGCAACATGGTGAAACCCCATCTGTAATGAAAAAATAAATATTACCCAGGCGTGGTGGCGGGCTCCTATAATCCCAGCTGCTTGGGAGGCTGAGGCATGAGAATCGCTTCAACCTGGGAGGCAGAGGTTGCTGTGAGCCAAGATCACACCACTGCACTACAGCCTGGGCAAGAGTGAGACTCAGCTCAAAAAAAAGTTTCTTTCTGCATCTCCGGAACTATAGCTCCCTACAGAGCCACAGGTGAGCCAGCTGCAGTTCTTGAACCTACCTCAACCTCAACCCAGAGGCCCAGCAGGCAGGAGGGCCTGGTGGGAAGGCTGTCCATTTCTTTACCTGAAGTGCTCAGTAATAAGGCAAAGGTACCGAAAATAAAGATTCAACAAGAGCTGTGTCAGGACAACTAGTTACAGGATGAATGTTGGTATTTGTATGTACATTCAAAGAGGTGTCATTAAAATTCCAAGCCCTTTAACAAGTTGTGCTTAAAAGTACTAAAACGCTTCTCACGCAGGTATGTATTCATTCTTTTCATGTCCTATTTTAATCCATCATATTTATAGTAGTCAATACAAAAGAATTTTGGAAATGATCCATTTTTTATTCAAATAGAATCACATTTAACAATCAAGGTCATGTGGCACAGAAACGAGCTTGGTTTTAGACTCGGATAGTTCATTGCCAGCAGCCATTAAAACAATGTTCTTGACCCAAGACCAGATAAAGAGAAGGGACACAAGCAATCCATTTTCAAGTACACATTAAATTTTATTCAATAATAGTATGTCTTCATAAAACTACTCTGTGAATGAAACAAACTGGATTTTTTTTTTTTTTTTGAGACAGTCTTACTCTGTCGCCCAAGCTAGAGTGCTGTGGCACGATCTCAGCTCACTGTAACCTCTACCTCCCAGGTTCAAGCAATTCTCCTGCCTCAGCCTCCTGAGTAGCTGGGATTACAGGCATATACCACCATGCCCAGCTAGTTTTCGTATTTTTTGTAGAGACAGGGTTTCACCATGTTGGCCAGGATGGTCTCGATCTCTTGACCTTGTGATCCACCTGCCTTGGCCTCCCAAAGTGCTGGGATTACAGGCGTGAGCCACCACGCCCAGCCAACAAACTGGATTTTAAAAGGCAGTGGGCATAAGGAGGGCTGCTTCAAAATCCACCCCAGTCACCATGCTGAATAATCATATTGTGTTTATATCATAAAGTGAAGTTCTAGTCTCATTCCAGTGTTGAGTTCGCTTGCTGAACCCTGACCCCTTTCCCTGCCCAACTTATCCGGCAAATAGAAATCCTACTTCCAAGGGAATCCATCTGTCTTTCTTCCCGTTACTGTGGTTCAAGAACTGATATTACAGCTGTAGAAAGCTATCCAATATTTACAGAATCCTGTAACTAAGCCTTTCTTTAAAGAAAGAAAACCAGTTCTTTTTAATGCCATTTATTTAGAAAAAAACATTTGCCCCTAGTGAATATACTAACCTTATTTAAACAAAGATAAGTGAGTGAAGTAAGAACTGATTTGAGGAATGAGCCTGGGATGTAAGGCCTGCCACACATCCCTGACCTTCAACTTACCTTTCCGGTCTTCCCCCACCACTGCTCTACCCACCTGAGATTCTAGGTGGAGCCGTCTACAGGTAACTCTGAATGTGGTTCCAGCTTCCCTTGCCTCACACTCTTGCTCATAACATTTCCTTTCCTTGGAAACACTGCCTTCACCTCAGCCCCATTCAGTCTTTACCTGTTCACGTCAGACTCTTCTTTCAAAACCCAGTGGAAAAGCTCATTTTCTCATGTAGCCTTACCTAACTCCATACCTCTAGAATGTCATGCAAACTCACGCCACAGCACAGCTAGCAGCAACATAGGGTCGGCGTGGCACTGAGAGCAAACACAAAGGACACAGGGCCACGTCACTGTCCCCACTTGAAGAACGTAAGGTCTGTATGGGTGAGGGCTATACAGACTTAAACATTAAAGCAATCATTTATTAAAAGTATTCATCTGCTTCTAAGTTCTATAAACAATTTTAATGCAAACATTCAATACGGCATCTTTCCCATTTCTCCCAAGATTTCATCTCTTTCTGCTGCCGTAGGCATAAATGGCTTCACTCCGTTCTGTCTTCTCTGGATCATGATAGAATGCTGTGTATAGGCATTAAAATAAAAAAGAAGAAACCAAATCAGTCATGTATTAAATGCTAATCATTTGCCAGTAATTTGCTATTGCTTCCTCAAAAAGATAATTCTAAAAATCAAGTTTTAAAAAAATCCAAAACCTAATACTAGGACTCCAGATAAATGTTTTAAAAATATTAACAATTAAATAGAAGTAGTCATTCCCATAGGAATACATTAACAGCAATTGGGATGGGAATATACAAAGAACAAAACACAGAAGCATATACAGTCCATCAAGAAGAGCTACTGAATAACTGTGAAATAAAACTAACAGCGCATTTAGCAAAGGTAAAGGAAATAGCTGGATCCAGTGGTTCAAGGAAACAGAAATTATACACCAATGTCTTCAGAAAAACGGACCATTTTAACCACCATGGATGGCGCTAAGAGAGAAAAAGGCAGAAATGGAAGCCTAACATGATGTGTTATGATGAGGGAAGTTAAACATTCTGTTCATCTTCAAGAAAACTAAATTTATAACAAAACATTGTTTTAAGGCTACAGATACTTAAAAGCCTAGGAAGACCCATCTATATTAAAACTGCATTCTTACAGCTTAGAGGATGACGAGGCAGCTAACAAGAGCTCTCAACGATCTTGTTGGGCTAAAGCAGCACACAGAGGAGAAAGGTGAAGTTAGGTTTCCCCGCAGCCACCGGTGGGAAAGGATTGTGGGTACTGACTAATTTTCGGCTTCAGTTTCAAGCCCAGGAGATGGGTTTTAACACAAAACTAACCAATCTAGGCTTACCCAGAATTTCCGGCAGTTTTTGTACTTCAAGAAGTAAGTAGAACACCTTTCCTTGTCATAGTTATTTGCATCCAGACATCTGATGGAAGCATCAGATTCCTTACAGACGTAAGAGAGGCATCATTTAAAAGGTAGAATGGGATCTAAAAGCAAACAAACAAAAAAAGCTGCTTCCCCAGAAGCAAATAATGTGAGATAGTTCATCTGTGTTTATTTTTATGGGTAGACCCTAATAAAAACTGGACAATCTCACCAACAATCCCAGTATGCACTGTGCTCAGGCTAACACCTTCCTTTTTATAATCTGCGCCAGTTTTCTGAATATATGGTCACAGGAATTTGAGCCAAATAACTGTGATCAATTAATCCAGTAACCATTTTAGTAAGAAACCGAGGCAAGGTGCAATGTGTTAAATCACTACCGCACAGCTAGAATCAGAACCCGTCTCCTGACTCACAGTGCATCTCTCCTGCTTTTCCAGATTTTCACTTCAGCTTGAATGTTTGATCATAACATTGGTTTCAAGATTCCAAGGAAATCACTAATCACTGGTCGACATCAAGACAATCTAAATTAACACCATTCATCTCAATGTATTTTTGGCTACCATTTACTCCATTACACAAATATTATATAAGCAATTTTAATAGATAACACTTCAAAACCAAAGTCAACAACACAGGGCTATAAGTTCAAAGGAAAGTAGATGCCACATGGGGATTAAATTTAAGCTGTGTGAACTGGAATTTAAGCTGTGTGAACTGGAAGTACATTGGGTAACAAACTTAAAAGTGGAAGGTATGATTCTGTGAAGTCATCTAAAGCAGGGGTCCCCAACCCCCAGGCCACAAAGGGGTACTGGTCTGTGGCCTGTTAGGAACCTGGCCAGATAGCAGGAGATGAGCAGAGGGCAAGTGAGCCTTACCACCTGAGCTCCCCTTCCTGTCACATCAGTGGCAGCATTAGATTCTCAAAGGAGTGTGAACCCTATTGTGAACTGCGTGCGTGTGAGGGATCTAGGTTGCAAGCTCCTTATGAGAATCTAATGCCTATTGACGCCCGCCTGCTTCCCTGTCTGTGAAAAAATTGTCTTCCACAAAACTGGTCCTTGGTGCCAAAAAGGTTGGGGACCACAGATCTAAAGGAAAGCTTTAACTATACGGGTAGATAATTTGCATCACAGATCTAAGAAACATGTTCTACCTAAACAGAACAAAGCTAAATTGCTATGCCAAATATTTAATGAATGTATATATATGGAAAATGCATGTAATGAAAGAGTATAATTTTCATGGTACCAGTATGATAACTACGTTATTCAAAGGTACTGAATCCACAAGTATTGCAAATCATACCAAATAAATGCCAATAAAAGCTTACCCTTAAAACATTTTATGAGATACCTTTGTGAAAACCTTTAGGCTTTAAATAGGCTAATTCTATTATCAGCACATTACCCTCAGCCAGGTTGTCAAGGACATGATGATATTATTACTAGTGAAACAATAAATGTCAGTGACAGTTTAAAAATATCATACCTTCCAGTTTTCCATGTTTGGACTAAATATTCTCAGTGGTACATATTCCTGTCTGGTTTTACAGTGACAACCAAATGCTTGCAAATTATACAAATAAGGAAAACTAAAGAAAAGATGAATGTTTGTTAGAGAAATTATAAACATCTAAAAATGCTCTAGTAAAACAGGATATGCTAGCTAGCAATATTTTTTGTAGAAAAAATAACTTTATTCAACAACTGCAGAAAACAAATGCCCACAAAACTAGAAGCCTCCTGTTTTTCCAACTTAACCCTCATGAAAATTAAAGCAAACCATCCTACCAACATGCAAGGATTTATGTCAGGATCTCTCAGCCTCAGCATTTCCAAGGGTATCTTAATAGTCTTCTCACTGAGGGTAGACAGAAAAAAATAATTACACAGTAGATGACAGAAAATAAATCAGTACCTCTCAACAGCCCTAAAAGTACCTGAAATTTTGATTTTGGCACAATGATCATTTAGTGAGGAATTTCATGTATCCCCTGTATTTTGTGAATAAAAACTTGAATGTGTTTTGCCTTTGTATTGCCATGCCTCAACACAAAGGCCATATATTGGATTGAAATGTATCTATGGTCCGGGCGTGGTGACTCGTGCCTGTAATCCCAGCACTTTGGGAGGTTAGGGCAGGAGGACTGCTTAAGCTCAGGAGTTCAAGATCAACCTGGGCAACATAGCAAAACCCCATCTCCACCAAAAATACAAAAATTAGTCGGGTGTCATGCCATGTGCCTGTGGTCCCAGCTACTTGGAAGGCTAAGGTGGAAGGATCACTATAGCATGGGAAATCAAGGCTGCAGTGAGCTGTGATTGCACCAGTGCACTCCAGCCTGGGTGACCGAGAGACCTGTCCAAAAAAAACAAAAAAAAGAAAGATAATTCAATTATAATTCAGTTGTGGCTTACTCTTATTCTTAAGTTTAAGCAACTAAATGTATTAATAAAACTGAAGAATACAGTATGCATTCCAACAATTACTTCCTTATTACATACCAATTAGCATACCAAAAAAGAATGGAATGCAGTACAGTCCAACTTTAGCAAAAGCATTCATCAACTAAAGTACCAGAGTGCCTATTTTATGGCCAATACGAGGGTAGCCAACACATCAAAAAGTCAAGTTATCCCTTAGCTGACATTTGAAAAGCGATAGTGTTTAAAAAACAAACAAGTTGAAATTTTACTTCCAGTGGCATCTTTTTAACTGATTATTTCCCTGGGTTGCAGGACATCAGGGAATGCTACTGTGCTTCAGTAATCTTCCAATTCAATTTCTAGAGATACAGCTTTGCAAAAGTCTTGATTAAAGATGATACCATTCCCTCAGAGCCAATTCATTATTCCAAGTCAAGTTATATACTCATGTTAATAGGTATGTCAACTATATCCCAGGATATAGTTGCTCTCTATAATGGAATTCAATTGAAATTGGTATTCCTATGATCTTCGAAGAAATGTTATAGAAAGAAGAAAATTCAAAAACCAATAGTCATAATTATTTCAAAATGATTTCAATCATGTAAAAAGAAATGAAGCATATTCAGGAAAAACAAACCCCATAAACTCCTGAAAAGTGGAGGCAGACTCAATCAAGAGTAACCCAGCCCAATTCTACAATGGATAGATCAGGATGTGCACGCCAAAAGAGACCAGCCTTTGCAAAAAAAGAATGGAAAAGAGTTTGGTTATTTTGGGGTCCTTTAAGTAATCACTGAATAATAATTTTATAATTTTCACTGAACAATACAAGAAAATATCCAGTCAACAGAAACGTCTTGAAAAAGAAATCAAGATGCTGTTCAATTATAACTACAAGCTTCTTTCTCTCCTGAAGACAGTTTTTTTTTTTTTTTCAGGCTTGACTTCTTCCTGAGAGATGATGGTACTAAGTAAATTCACAGCTTTCTTTTTTACATCTATCCTATGATGTGAGAACCCAGAACTCTTCTTAGCTGTTCATACATCATAGATGTAATAATCTCAACAAGGATCAGACAGACAACCTTTCATTAAATTCAAGTTTTGTGCCTTACATGAAAGTATCCTACTCTGTATTTTACTGTCATCAGTCAGAAATTTTTAAAAAATAATACCTAGGTAACATCACATATACCCAGTTCAAGTTTGCTGCATGAGTTTCATTTCATTTCCTTTTCCTTCCGTATTCTAAATACAAGACACTCTAAGTTTGGATTTCCGAAAGTCCCTGCCTTTGCATGAGTTCCTTATGTATTAACTGGAATTGAAGAGGAAATGTCAATTTACAGTGAGGAGCGGGGCTTAAGTGCAAGATCGAGTGCTCCGCTAAAGAGGCCTTATCTATTACTTTTTGAATGTACTAAACAAATGTTACAAGGCTCTACTACTTGCAGAGGATAGCCAGAAAGAAAAACCAAGCAAAGATTTGAAGGAGGGGCCACAAAACCACAGCACATTCGGGGAATAACTCTAAAATCCACTCCAAAGGGCAAACCGCTTAATAAAGGAGTTCTTGATTTCCCAACCAGTGGTTCACGTCCCCCCTCTCCAAGTAGCTCTGAAAGGACAGGGGGGAAGGGAACATTTCTGAACACGTTCATGCCCACACGCCCCGTGGTCGGAGCCCGGGCAGGGTCCGCGGCTCTGCTAAACCCGGAAGCTGCACACGCCGTGCCGGTAACCCACTGCCAGGTGCAGAGGGGCAGGGGCAAGAAGTCAAGGGTGGCCTGCCAGAGGTAGGCAGGCAGGGAGAGGAGAAACGAGGGGCGAACCCGAAGCCTTGCTGCCTTCCGCGGTGCAGCCTGTCAGCGTCTGATCCTGACCGGCGCGCACAGGTGAACACACCTTGCTGTGCCCTGCGATGGTGCCCAGAGGGGCAGGGGGCAAGGAAAACGCAGGTAACTCGGGGTGGGGCCGGCAACTGCGCTTCAAAGGCTGCCGAGAAGGAGAGTGGAGGAAGAGCTGGGGTTGCCCGGACTAGGCAGGGGTCACCTTCCTCGCCCCCGGAGAGAACTGACCAGTGTTGCGGGAGGAAGAGCAACGGGAGGAGGTCCGCCCTGCGGCGAAGCCTAGAGGAGCGCCTCCGCGCCGCTGAAGTGGATTTGGGCCCCGCTACGGCCCAGGGGCACCCCTCTCTTTCCGCTTTACTGAGGCCGCCGCGGAGGTAGGGCGGGGGACCACTCACCTCGGGCCTCCGCTTCGCAAGCACCCAGGCCGTCTCCAGCTCCAAACACGTCAATGGCTCACGCAGCAGGACCTTAAGTAGAGCGCATCCGAACATGCTGCCCCCGCTCCCCGGCGACCAACCGCCCAATTGGCGAGCGCCGCCGCCAGACTGACAGCCGCGCGGGGCCCTGGGCCGCAGGGGCGGGCGGGCCTCGCCCCGCCCCCGGCTGGCGAAAGGAGGGCCGAGGAGGGAGGAGTGGGCGGGACGGCGCGCGTGACCCCGCCCTCTTCCCCCGCCCCGCCGCGCCCCCCAGCCGCGGCCGGTCTCTTAACACCTCCGCTTGACGGGCGGTGCCGCAGCCCAATGGGCGAGCCGGCTCCCGGCAGCGGCGGCGCCGAGTGGCCGGCCCCGGGGGCGGAGCGCGCGCGAGGGGCGGGGGCAGCGGCGGGCGGGGGTCGGGGGCGGGCCGACGGGAGGCGGGGGCGGAGGCCAAACAGGCCGGGGGAGGCGGCGGTGGGCGCGACGTCGGCGGCGGCGGCGGCGGCGGCGGCAGCTGCAAGTTGGGCTGCAGGGGCAGCGCATACACTACAATGGCTGCTGGAAAGAGGCGTAAGGAAACAATTTCCAGGCCCGCCGCGTCCAGCCCGAAATATGAGAAAAAAATTATTAGAAATTCCGCGGGCGGTGTAGAGGCGGCGGACGGGCCGGAGGGAGGATGTTAAAGCCCCGCGGTGAGTTCTCCGGGGGTCCGGGGCGGCGGCGAGGCGTTTAGCGGGAGAAATATCAGGGTTATTTAAATTATGGGACTAGCCGAGGGGGCAGAGGAGCAGCGGCGGCAGCAGGAGGAGGAAAAGTTTGTGCTACTCTCAGCCCCTGCTTAGGACCCCAGAGAGAAAAATAATAATAAAAAATAAAATAAAATAATTACGCGGGGCTGCGAGGACTCCCGAAGTCGCTTCTGACAGGGCAGGGGGCGATGCGGCTGGGGACCCGAAGGTGAGGTCGGTGGGAAAAAAAAAAAACCCTTTATTCAGGGTCTGGAAAGTTTGAAAAGTTTTCCTCCTCCTCCTCCTCCTCCTCCTCTCTGGTGCTGTGAATATTGTGACAGCGGCAGCGGCAGCAGCGAGAGCGGAAGACATTAGAGACCCGAAAAATAAGGGAAAAATTAATATAAATTCAGTTTTGAGAGTAAACTCTCCGCATTTTCCACCAAAACATCCCGGAGGAAGGTCCCTTCCCAAAGGGCCTGGCGGAAACCCGCAGTCGGCAATATTTGGGGGGCACTTTGAGTGACTTGGGGTAACTTTGCCCCTTTTTCAAAAGAGGTTTTTCTTTTCTGGAGAAATGAATTTGTTTTTGCCCTTTCCTCAGGTGGGCAAGCCGGGGTCGGGGTGCGGGGTCTGCGGGGAGGTGTGAGCCTGGGGTGTGTGGCTGCGAGGGGGGGTAGGGGGAGGGGGTGCTAAATGAAAGCAGGAGATCGGCACAGAGCAGGGACAGCTTGTTGTCAGTATCATAAACAACCAAAATGGAGGGAGAACTCAGGCATATAACCAAATAAAAATTTTTAAAAAATCGCAAAAAATCCCTAAAAATCCGGGATGCTCCCCCTTTTCTCGCTAAAGGTAAAAGTATGTACCGCCTTTCCCCTGAAGTCCATTTTGACTTTGCAGGGACCAAGGAGTTAATATTTATTTATTTTTTAAAACTTTCGAAGGGCAAAAGCCTTTTATAACTCAACCGACAATGAGAAAACGTGAAAATCCGATGCAAGAGAAGCAGGGGGAGCGAGGGGGGAGGTGGTAGTGCAGAAACTGCTAAACTTATTGGTAATGTGGACTGATCTGAGATAAGATAAACAGTATATTTGCTATTTTATAACTCTCTTTTAATGATCTTTGCGGGGTTTTTTTGGGTGGAAAAAAAGTGATGCCATTTTCTTAATAGAGTTAATATGTGTGATTGGAAGAAGAAACCTTTCCGGCTTTAGATTACATTTTCGTCGCATTTATGCTTCAAGTTTTGTTAGTGGCTCCCTCCTTTCTTTAAACTGGGCTCTGCAGAGGAGGGGTAGAGAGGTGATGGTGCTCAGAGAGGCTGGAGTGCAAGGCTGGAGTACCTTTTGGGGAGGGGTGTGGAGTTGCTTGGTTTCCCCTTCCTGACACGTTTGCTTCACCTGTTCGTCCTTCCTAAAGAATGTTAAGCTGAGGTTTTCTGGTTTTATATATATAAAACGATGATGTCTCTTGCATCACATTGATGTTAATGGGAAAGTGCTGCTGATGTTGGTTCCACGTGGGATATGGGACAGAGCAGGGCATTTTAAAGGGATAGCTTCTCTTTTCTTACGGTTTTCATCACTTACACAGAATCACTGTCTGAGGACCAAAAGCAGAGGTGCTGGGAGGGTGTGGTGATGGAAGAGCCTTCCCTTTCTGTTACTCCAGTGCACCCACCCATAGGAGTGATGGAGGGACAGGAGGGATAAACAGCCTCAACCGAAGATGGATATGTGTGTAGTTTGTATCCAAGCTGTTCTTTTGTGTAACAAGCTCTCCCAGGAACTTTTCATGTTACATTGCTTTGCTTTGGAAGCTGATTTTGGAAGGAATTGTGGAAAAATGGAAATAGTTTAAGGTGTGTGGTGTAATGGTATAGCATTATTGAACAGTTATGAATTCTGTGCAGTGAGATCAAAGAGCTGTGTATGACCATAATGTGATTTTACAGCCATTTTGTAAAAGCTGTAAAGTACCTGATATTCAATTTGGCTTAAGGTACATTGAGGACTTCTGATTGAAAATTACAGAGTGGTGAAGATTCTTTAAAATTGTAAGCAGTAGGCATTCCTTTAGGGGGAAAGCACACACACCAACACCATGGAAAAGTTTACATACCCATTTTTAAAGCCCATCCTATACATGGGGTGTAACTTGCGCCTTTGAAGTGAAAAGATTTTTTAAATCCTGATACATATGAGCTTTCATCTTCTGAGTTGGATTTATTTGTGTTATTTAACAAAAAATGTTTACTGACCATAAACTACTATCGGCTCTCATGTTTTAGATTTCCACCATATTTTCAAAATTTAAAATATATAAATTGTTAGGTGTACTATAATGGGAATTAAGGTTAATCTTCAGTAGAAATTACTTGTGTTCCATTTTCTACAGGTATATGGAGTTTCTGAAATAAATCCCTATTTCCTCCCGGTTTTATGATTTATAGACATGGATTAAAATTAGAGCTGAATATTTAGACTTTTTATATAGAATGTTTTTTCTTGCTATACTATATAAACAAGTTATTATTTTTGTAATCCATTGTATGTTAACTTGTGTTTACAACTGAATTCTTCCAACTTTCTGTAAACACCTCCATAACAACATCACATTGGTAATGTGTTTGAGTACATCATCTTGTGGTTTCTGATTTTGGAAGCAGTTACAGCTTTCTAAGAACTCATTAAAAAATTAATCCCATCACCCACAGTTAAATCAAAATTGATTGGAAAAGGATTAAGCTATCAATAGAGAAGGGAAACTCCCCTCTGCCCAGTGATCTTCTGTCCAGAGGTTTCAGAATGCCATTGATACTTACAAAGCCTTTTCAGTTTATCTTACGTTTTCATTGTATTTTGGCTCAAGACACTTACATTGACTATAAGTAGTCAGAATTATGCTATGCATTTAAAGTAAATGAGACTTAGATCTTGAATAATTGCCACTTTGACAAACCAGATACTAATATCAATAAATTTCAATCTCTATTAAAAAACTGAAGGAATTCAAGTTATATTAGATCATCGTGTTATTCAGGTTGTGAGACACTTAAGTTTAATGATTGGTTTATTGTCAATCTAAACAAAAGTGATGGTATTGTGATTTTTTTTCTTCCTTTCATACAAGGTGGTGTAAAACTTTCTTCATGTTTGTATTTTATGCAACTAGCTACTTGTCTAATTTAGAAAATGCACTCAGAGTGCTCAAATCCAAAATCTGTAATCCCTTAGAGAGTCTTATTTAGATGGGGCACAGCACAATATTTAATTTAAATTGATTGTACTGAGCTTTTGTGATGCCTTAGAAATACAATTTGTTGAACATCTTTTTCTGAGGCGACTATTACATTATACAAATATACCGAAATAATGTGATGATATTGTGTACTCAAAATCTTTATTTCAGTTGGAATCAGAGAAACCTCAGAGATTGATAGCCTTATTTAAAATTTATATGCCTAATTTTGCTACTTGAAATTCTACAAAGAATTCAGCTGCTGTGGAAGATTTATAAGTGTGGGCTAATATTGACACATTCTATATCTGTATATTATTACTCAAATATTTTAGTAAATAGTAAATAGACATTTACAGCTAAATAAATTAGTGAATTTGCTTTTATCAATGTAGTTTTAAAATTTGAAGGGTACTATTTGTGTTTTAATATCATGCACAGGTGGGGGTTATTCCTTCATTTTTAATGTAATCCTGGTTGTCACTGTGTACATTTTGGTTTGGTATTCTTCAAATTTTCCTTTCTAAGGATTAAATTTGTTGTTTCCTAAATTAAATGTAATGCTCCTGTCTTAAGTGAGATTTGAAAAGCCAGGTAACTAAAACATATATCTATAGCTATCTTTGAAGTTTTGTTTCAGTAATCATTTGCCTCTTGAGCTGTGTAGTCAAAATGATAATTTCATCTAAGAATGTTTTAATATTTTTTCTTTAGAATCCTGTTTGGAAAATTAAGATATGTAAAAATTTATCAGTTACACACACCCCCAAGGAAAAAGAAACTTTTACTGAAGAAATTTACTTTACATTTCTTGGAATACGTATTCTTTTTGGTGTGTTTACAAGTGTATAAGAAATAAATATTAATTTTTCTCTTTCTATTGATAACAACTTAGATTCTTTAATTATTTGAGTAAGGAAAGAGTTTCAGAAGGAGAAAACTGAATCTGTTCAACAAAATCCAAGGTAGTGAATATGATCAAGGTAAAAGGGCTATAAATCATCCCTTGAGCCATTTTTAAATATCTTGAGAACCTGATAAACACCTTTTCTGAAACATTGAATACTTTGAAAGTATATCAGTCACTTCTGAAAAACAAAGGTGGACTTTTAGTTTCTTTAATTTTAGCAGGAATTAATGTAGGCAGCATATTTAACCAATTAGTGTTTAGATAGTCATGGAAAAGTATTTACAAATAAGTAAAATATGAGGGCAGGGTAAATTGGATTGATTAGCTGTAAAGTTAACCTTATTTTAGAATTCATGCATGGGAATTATTTTGTATTTTACCATAAGAATACTTTGGAGGTAACTAATTTTTGCTTTTTTGTATTTATTTTATTGCCTAAATTTTTTGAAATTCTCAAACCTGAAATCCACTGTTACTACTTTTCATTTATGTTAGGTTAACTTTTATATCCTATTTGCAAATTTCATTGTAAAATATAATTTGAGAAATTAAATTAAGATTTTTAGATTATAACCTTTTATACAAAGTATTGAGCTATTAATATTTGAAGTTATGAAAAATGTATGTGTATGAAAGCCTAGTAGAAATTATTACAGGGACATAATTTGATTTTTACTTTTAAATTGATTAGCCTGCTGCCCAGAGGTTTGCATTCTACTCAGTGTTTATAGCTGTCCCTGCCTCCTCTTTACAGGGTGGTATTGACAACGGTATGGTGGTATGGAACTCCCAAGGGCACTTGGGTATTTTTGTTTTCTGATTTTGCATAGGTATTGGTGTTTGTTGTTAAGAATTTTGCTCTTTTTTAAAAAAATGCTTATCAGAACATTTAAAAAAATTATAAAACAGAAATATCTTATTTTTTTAAAAAGGTGGTGTGATATTGCATTAAAATTGTTAGTATTTAAAAGTCCCTGGATGTCTTGTAAACAGAGTTACTACAGGATCATGGTATTAAAACTAACCACAGTGTGTTTTGGGAATTTGAGATGACTACCTAAAAAAATGTGTGTGCATGTGTAGAATGAATGAACTTATGCAGTTATGTCCTAGGTTAATAGGGCAAGAAATTTGCTTAAAATATTTCCTTGCATTTAAAAGTGAAATCTTCTTAATCTAAAAACATAGAAAACCTAGCCATGTGAAGATGTTAGGAAGCAAAAATGTTTTTTTGATGCCTTTTAAAAATAAGAATTTTAAACAATGAAAGTATATAACAATAAGTATGGACTAAAATATCCAAATTTCATGGTAAATAATTTAGTAGATAAGGATTTCAGAGTAAAATAACAGTTGTGGTAAATTAAAAATTCATCTTATGTGAATAAATAACAACCAACTACAAGGCAAAGTTGTAATTTTGCTTTAAAAATTAGAGTGATAATTGGAGAGATCTACTAGAGAATATTTTTAATACAAATTGCTGGTTTTATAATGACCTTTTTAAAATAGATCCCCAAAGCCTGCCTTCCTTATCTTCTTAGATTTGAATTAAACTAAATTAAATTCTAAGAATAATTTGTAATGGTTATTTAGAATTTTTTAAATAAGAAAAATTACTTTCTGCTATTTTTATAAAAGATTTTAAAGATTATTTTAAATGTGTATCTTCATGAAGTGTCCTGAAAATGTTAGAAATTTTTGAAAATCATTTTCTTCATTGTTCATCAGAAAACTTAAAACTTTAAGTTAAAGAAATAAATTTTAAAACCTCAGTCTAAGGATAGTTTGCTTTATGGACTTTTTTAGAGCAATTTAAATAATTTCTTACAGATTTAGTCACATTGAAAAAGCTTTTCACAAGATAACGATAACATTTCACCAACAAAGTTCTTAATTTCTGGAATATTTTTAGGTCTATGCTGCCGATTAAAGGAATTTTTTCTTTCCCATTTATTAATTAGCAATTTCTTTTCTGAAAGAGAATCTAAACTTTTGGTATTATCTTCTGGGGATAGAAGTTGCCTTTAGTATTAGAAAATATTTTGAGAGTGAAGGGGACATCTTTTCTTAAAAGGTGACAGAATCCTTTACAGATTGTGAAGGATGTGCCATTAGAGAGTCTAGAACTCTTCTTTTTTAAGAATGAGAGCCTCATTTTAGCCTTTCAGTCATTAAATATTTGAATTATTATTGCAAACCAGTATTGGAATTACACATTACATAATATGATTTCCTATCTTTTTGTTTCTGAATATGATAATATTCTCAGAATAAGTGCTACACGTAAGGGGCTGCCATCTCAGTTTTTTAAAAATATATCTCTTTAACCAATGTTTGGACATTAGAGCCCTTTAACTTTAAAATACGTTTTTGGAGACTGTTAAACTAGAAATCAATTAGCAAATGAGGAATTTAGCCCCTTTGGGTCAAAGGCAAAATTGTAAAGTGTCATAATCAGTTTTATTCCTTTGAAGATACATTAGCAAATATTTATTTAATTTTTCTTGATCATGAGAATTTTAAGAAATTGAACTTGGAAACTTCAGATAGTTCAAGTGTACCGGTTCAAAATAGCACTGGTTGAATTTTAAGTCTACTAGATTTTCTCAGAAACTTGGTTTTTTCTTGTATTGTCTTAATGCTGGAATTACATAGAGCTCACATCATTTTTCATCATACCCTAAAACAGTTATAATAAGTAGGTTTTACTTTTTATCAACTTTGGGCAATAAAGGGAAAATGCTGTTTTATTATATATGAGCACTTTCCTTTTCTTAAACTATTTTCTGTATTTCCTAAACATAATTTATTTAAGTATTGCATTCCATTGAAGAGAAATTAGCTCCATCATTCTATGTTATATATTTGTAACTTATGGAACAGTTGTCACTTTATATATTTGGATTGTTATGACTTTATAACCTATTATAACCTTAAAAACAAATATTAATATGACCAGCATATCAGATTATAAGCTACACCTCAAACATGAATTTACTTTCCTTGCACCTTTAAAATTGTTTCTAAATTAATCTGAGAAAATGTTTTTCATGTGTTTTGCTGATTTATTATTGACTGAGGTAATTTAATTGTATAAATTTCAAACTAGATTTTTCTCTTCTAATATTAGTAGCATATTTGAAGATTACTATTCAATTTCATAGGATTTTAGCATTAGAATAGAAATAAATGTATAATGAAAAGGGTTAATTATACCAAGAGTGGTGGAAGCAGCCCTACTAGTTATTTGGGAGATTTTTAAACCTTCCAAAGAAGGAAAGTGTCTGTAATGATCAGGCACACAAAACAGGAGTTAGTGACATTTTATGTTTTTCTTTATCTTGCTTCATAAAACGTGAGTGTTCTCAGGGCTACTGTCATGCCAACAAATAACTGATTTAACTATGCTCTATGTAAAGCACATTTATCAGGTCTGGTTTTTAATGTAATTTGCTCAGTTTATTTTTAAGAAAAAGGTATAAGACATATTTCTCAGCAATAACTTGGTATATATTACACTTTGAAAGATGCTTTTTGTAAAATATATTGTCATATTTGCTTACCCAAATCAAATGAAAGTAAACTATCAAGTAATAGGCTTAATTAGACATGAATGAAAGCTTTATTTAACTGAATAACTTGATTTACTGCTGAAATACACATATTTTAATTGTAATAGTTGTTTTTGTATCTTAATCTATTTTTTATGCCTAGAAGTTTGTAAATAAAGTGAATACATATAAAAGTCTGTAGAAGTTTTTGAGCATCTAGCCTTTAACAGTTAATAAAACTATTTTTTTCAAATATATGGTCAAAATTACTTAAAGATCATGATATATTCAATTATTTTCATTATTTTTCAAAGAAAAATAGTGACAAATAGGTTAGTACTTGGCTGAATGTCTGTTGTATTTAAATTCTTAATTATCAAGCATTTAATACTTTTAATGGTATTTCAATTTTTTAAAGTACTGTTTACAGATGTTTCTCTTAAAAACCCTCCTTTTTAGAAAGTATAATCTAATGTCTGTACCTCCTATCTCACACAATTGCTATTGAGAGATTGCTGATAGTCAGTTATTTTAAAATTCTACTTCTGTAACTGCTTTTATTTAATGTGTTCTCAATAATGTTTTTCTTAAATTCCTATCTGGGAGCACCTACAATCATAGCCTGGATTATCTTTTAAAATATATGCCAGAGATACAGTTGTTCTGTTTAAACATTGGATCTGATGTGGTGCTTGAATTTAATCATTCTCAGTTCACCTTTTATCTGTCAGTGCCGTAAAGGTAGAGAGAGCAGTTTGTTGTGAGAGAAGTTCAATTGATCACATTCAGAGGCTGACTCACAATAGCCTTTCTACAATGCATGGTACCTCTTCCAGAATTAGAAGGAATTTCCTAATTAAAACCAAAATACCCGTGTGTCTAAGAAGTTTTGTCCTAATCAGATTTCAGGCACACTTGTGTGCTTCCATTGGCCCTTCCAAGTGTTCTTGCTGTTTGCATGTGTTTGCTTCTCAGTGCTGCCACCCTGCGTATGGCAGTGCCTCTACTACGTGCACTGGTTTTCTGTGCTTTTTAAAATCAAGCAATAACATCCAAAACCACTTCTGGAAAATGAGCATATGTATTAAAATTAATATAAAAGGCATTGTGGTATACTCTGCTTCTGTGTTTAATGCTGTACCAAATCTAGAATTTTTTTTTTTAAGTTTCACAGTTCAGAAGTGTGGTCTTCAACTGCTAAATAAGAAATTCAGAAAATTTTAAAGATAAGCAACTTTATCTGTTTCATCCATCATTTCGTTGAAATAAAGTAGAATTAGACTAGTATTTTAAATCTAATTTGAAATTGATCAAATAAGAAAGCAGAGGTTCTGATCCTTTAAAGATGAGATGTTACAAGATTTTTTTATTTAGCCAAGTTTTAGTTGGAAGTTTTTCCTAGTAAAAACAAAACAAAAAATGAACACAAAAAGAAACTGTTTATGTTTAAAAGAAAAAGAAACTTAACTTGATTGGTTGAATTATTCCCGGAATCGTTAGCCAACATGTCTTTTAAATTATAACACCCAAAATATTTTGAGTATTATTACTATGCTTCAGCCATAAAATACTTTGGCTGCCTATCAGTCTTTGCTTTTACCTATATTATCTCATTTAGTTTTTATAGCAATCTCATGAGACAGGAAATGCAGGGATAATGTGTATGCAAGAAGCAATAATGATTTTAGAAATTGGAATTCTGTTATTTTTTATAAGTAAATCTTTAGAATGGACAGACCTATAGCAGCTAATTATTATATGTTAATTGGGTAGCATAAACCTAAATTATGTCCATATTGAAGTTAATATATTTAAGAAAAAATACATTCTTACAAAAATGATAATTTCAGGCATAGAGTTGACAGAGTAATTCAAGTTAGAAAATGCTAAATATCAACTTATCTTTAAGCTGTACATAAGGAGTTGGGGAAATTTATCAATTCACTAAGCTAAAGGATATTTTTCTAAAAATATAAGCATAAACTTTGTCTTATAATAAGGATCTTAAATAGGTAGTTTTATTAATTTTTGCCTTAAATTTGTTGCAAAGCTATTTGATTTCAGAATAATGAATAAACATTTTTTTCCCAAATTTTTGAATGGTCTTAGTTCAATAAACAGTGTAATTCTACATGATGACAATTGAAAATATTGCTGAACTTGGTTAGTTTTAGACGTTGGACCTCCAAGCTAGAAATACCACTGGTGAGCTTCCCACCCAGGAGAGTTAAAAGAATTTAACACGGTATATGCTATTGTCCTAATTACTATAAAATTCCAAGTTTAACATCTCCATTTTGTTAGTCATGTAATTATCTCCATGGGTTTGGGGGAGTTGGGGATTTCTCTCTTTCTTCCTTTGCGTCTCCCCTACAATAAACACATAAATACTCCTTAAATACTCCTTAAATTTGTTGTAAAATGAAAACATGATTAACATGGGAAATGTGGCTAAATGTTGAATCCGGAAAGAAAGAAAAAAATTTAAAACTTCTCTGCTTTTATGCCTTTGGATGATGAGATAATGTATAAGGAGATCTCAGAGCATTATATTTTAAAATACTAAATGAATGGTACAGACTGTAAAAACTATAGGTGCTCAAGGGAGGGAGAGGTGGATCTTGAAATGGGCATGTGAGTTAGGAATGGGCAGAAAGAAGCAGCGCTGTTGAGGTGAGAGGAATGGTTTCAGCAGAGGTTAGGAGACAGAGAAGACCAGTCTGACTGGAGAGGATGGATGGTTTGTAAGGGGACAGTTCAGGAGCAGCTGGAAAGGTGTGTCGAGATCTGATTGTGAAAAACCTTTATTACCAGCCTGAGGAATGTGCACTATGTGCTGTGGAAGGCATTGTAGCTTTTTGAGCAGGGGAGGATGAATTAGGAAAGTTAAGTTGATCCAGAGTCCAGAATAAATTGACCCCATGGATGTCAGACTAGAGTTACAGAAACGTGAACATATCCCACATTGGAAGAGGGGCCCACTGCACGCAGCGGTCTCGGGTCTTTACCACGAGGTTCATTCTGCTAGCAATTCAGACTTCAGCGATTCTGTGAATGGCTCTACCATTTTTTCTTGAGACAGAGTTTCGCTGTTGTTACACAGACTGGAGTGCAATGGCGCAGTCTCAGCTCACTGCAACCTCCACCTCCTGGGTTCAAGCAATTCTCCTGCCTCAGCCTCCCAAGTAGCTGGGATTACAGGCGTGCACCACCATGCCCAGCTAATTTTTGTATTTTTAGTAGAGACGGGGTGTCACCTTGTTGACCAGGATGGTCTCGATCTCTTGACCTCGTGATCCACCCACCTCGGCCCCCTAAAGTGCTGGGATTATAGGCGTGAGCCACCGCGCCCGGCCTGGCTCTACCATTTTTTTAGGCCCCCAGTCATGGAACCCTTTTCTATATTCAGTTGGAACTTCCTTCGTAGGTTTAATACTTGTGTTATAGAGACATTAACAAAGTGGACACATAGAAGAAGTTAATACCACCTGGGGGAATTAGACTCACAGAGGAGGTGACTGTAGAGTCAAGAATGGGGGGGAAGGCCAGGGCACCCAGGGAAGGATGCCTGGGCCCAGCATGTGCAGCATGCAACCCATTCTCCTATAATTGAGTGTCAGGGTGTCAGGGGCAAGCAGAATGATGATGGTGAAAGCTAGAAAGGGAGACTGGGGCCAGGAGGCATCAGGTACTGAAGGCCACACAGGAGGGGTTTTATTCTGTTTAGAGGGCGCCCATTGAGGTTCACAGCTGGATCTTCCATGATGCAAACCCACTCTTTTACCTGAGTCCCCTTTCTCTGTCCTTTTGCTCATTCCTCTCACCAGCGATTCTCAGCATCTAACGTTCTCCTGTAACCCTCTCACCAGATGTCTAGCTTAGCTCCCAGAGAAGGCTGGAGCTGTCAGTGCCCTCTCTACCTCTGGATTCCTCTGTAATGGTGCCCAGCCCTCCTGTGGGGGAGGTACTGCCTAGTGCCAGGAAGGGTTGGTCTAGTTGGGGAGGCTGGGCCCCAGGGCTGTTTGCTGAGGCTGCTGGAGCCTGCTGGTTACTCCGGCCCTTCGTAGGTCCTTGTATTGTCACTCACCCCTCCCATCTTGGAATTTCCCATCTCTTCCTCTCCACTTGCAAAATATGCTCAGATCTTCCCGAATCAAAAAAATAAAATACACCTTTGGCTTCATCATCCCCATTCCCTAAGTACCTTTCTCCTCCTCAGTGCCAGACTTTCTGGAAGAGAGGTCCATGTGCTGTCTGTTTCTTTCATCTCCCCTTACTCTTTAGCCATCCTGCCCCTTCATTTTGAGTCTGCACTTGAAGGGGAACATCCATCAGCAGCCTCCCAGGTACCAACCCTGGTGGCATCATTTCGCTTTATCCTCACTCAGCCTTTCTGCAGGATTCCACGTTTTGCAAACTCCCGCATCTCTTGACTGGCTTTGCGGTTCCTTCTCTGGCACCTCCTTTGCACTTTGTTTGGATAGCACCCATTTTTCCGCCTTTCCCGCACCCAGCAGCATTTTGGCGTTCCCCAGGGTTCGCAGGGTTCCCCAGTCCACTTCTCTCAATGTACACTTTTCCTGAGCACTGGTTCCCACTCCTGCAGTACCTTTAGCTTACAGCTTCATGCTAATGAAGCCTCGGTCTCTACCTCTCTCTAGAGCCTCCATGTCTCTTTTCTGTTTACACTAACATCTCCACATCTATGTACAGGACACCTTTCCTTTTATATCTTTTCGTTCCGCAAATTTTACAAAGTACCTGCCACACAAGTCAAGTACCATGCTGGGTACTAAGCCAGACCTCACCATTGTTGAACAGAGGACACAGTAGTAAGCAGAGTTCCCTCGGGGCACAGCAGGCGGCATGGAGGAAGTAAGAAGGAGTTCAGAGGTGAGGAGTCCTGGGGGCCAGGGGAAGAGGGACCCTAAGAGACAGTGATCAAGGGAGACCTCTTAATAAAAGGGCCTTTGTACA
The DNA here is from genome assembly GCF_030222135.1 of Aotus nancymaae. Lineage (NCBI taxonomy): Eukaryota > Metazoa > Chordata > Mammalia > Primates > Aotidae > Aotus > Aotus nancymaae. The sequence continues at coordinate 8,052,802 of NW_026988450.1, read as the reverse complement.
GAGGCCTGAATGATGAGAAGGGGCAGGCCAGGATTGACCTGGAGGGACACTCCAGACAGAGGCCCTGAGGTCATATCAGAGGAGCCCTACATGTTGGAGGCAGAGGGAGCGAGATAGGGGACCAGGCAGAAAGCCACCTTTCTAGACTGTCTTGTAGCCTCTGTGGGCACCTCTGGCCCAGAGGGCAGTAGTACTCCGGAGCAGAGAGGGGGTTGTCCTTTGCAGGGTGGCTGTCACCTCCAGCCTCATCCTCGTATGTGCTGCCCTTTGCACGTGGCTGTAGGACCCTGGGTGTCCCCATCACCTCCTTCCTCCCCTGCGCCTTTGAGAGCCGTGTTGCTGGGGCACCCGCAGCCTGCCTGCCTCAGCTGTGGTGACCCCTCTGTGCTCGCACAGCCACGTCCTTCTCACCGGCCCTGGAGCACTGCTCCATACCGTGCGTGTGTAGGCAGCTTCCTCTTAGGGCTAAGTCCTGGAGGGCAAGGACCGCATGCTGTCCTCCTCCCTGCTTTCTCTCCCTCAGAATCGGCACATGGTAAATTCCTGGAGAGGAGTGCTCTGTTTTCAGGGGCAGTCCAGAGGTTTGATTGTGGTGACGAGAGGCTAGAGGAAGCCCTGAGCAGCAGTTAGAGGCTGTGTGATATGGGTCATCCATTCCAGAGGGTGTCTGGGACAACATTCAGCCCCATAGAAGGCAGTAAGAAGAGGCCTGGGAGCACTTCTTTGGAGACACCCAGCCCCTTGTTAACTGTGAAGTGTGGGACAGCAAGGTTGGGAGATAGGGGGTGGCTCAGCTTGTCTCTGCTGCTCCCTACCCTCCCTGTTCCCTGCTCCCTCCATGGCTGAGCCCTGCCCAACAAGTACAGACACACCCCCTAAACGCCACCAGGCCAGCCCTCACCGCAGCAAGCCTTGTTACTGTGGGGGCTACAGAGACAACTACAAATCCCCAAAGAAAGACAGACACAGACACACAGACACATGAGGGGAGAGGATGCACACCCCCCAGAATACCCAGAGCAGGGGAGACCCAAACTCCCAGAGAGAGAGAGACATACATGGACCTAACCACAGTGGGTGTGGAAGGCTGTATCTGTCTGTGCAGGTATGTGTAAATTATGTTTATATTTATATTTCAGGAGAGAGCCAGTGGGAGAAAAGCAAGCACAGAGAAAGAAGCGAGAAACACACCCAGCTCACACCCAGAGAAGGGAAAGAGATGCACCAGCAACTCTGACTCTGTCTTTCCCCTGCTTAAGGGGAGACCCCAAAGCGGGGAAAGACACTGCACACTCCCCAGGACAGGCTGGGAAGAGACACTGAGGACACCCGGATTGGGGGAGAGAGTGACACATACAGAAGGTGGAGGTGGGAAAGACAGATTCCGGGAAGGGCGGGAGAAAGAGTTACACTCATGGCAGGATGTGAGCAGCGACATAATCACTCCCACGGCGGGAGCAAACACACAGCCCCAGACATGATGGCAGGACACCAGTCCCACCAGGATGGGGGGAGAGAGGCACACATGCGCAGAAGGGGGAAGACACACAGAAGCATGCAGAGGTGGGAGAGAGACACAGACACCTGCTCTGCAGCAGGGAGAGAGAAAGACCCCCAGAGAGGGAGAGAAACACACCCCCCCAGAGTCAGGAGGAGAGACAAACACACGCCAGGGTGGGAGGACCCCAGAGATCCATAAACATACACAGCCCCGGAGGGGAGGGAGGAGCGCACACACACTAGGGAGGGAGGGGGTGCCTGCATCGCACGTGGGAACGCAAGACCACAGACAGAGCAACTCCAAAGGTACGCGGCACATGTGTGCACGCACATGCACGCCCCCATGTGTCTGGATGGGATGAGGGGAGAAAGAGACACACGCATAAAGGAGGATGCACATGTGTGTACACATGCCAGGAGGGGAAAGAGAGGCAGACACGCAGGAGGGAGGCCCACACCCTTGCAGAGGAGTTGAGGCAAGCCAGCTGAAGGATACCGCAGCAGGGGCAGTGAGAGGAGGCACACGGGGTCAAGAGATGTGCACACGCTACACATTTATGCCCGCGGTACTTGCACCATCCCTGAGACTCGGGGTGAGAAATGCTCATGGTGCTGCCCAGTTCCAACAGTGACGTGTCCTCATGCCCCGTTGGGTGTGCCCATAGAGCCAGGTGTGTGACTGGCACTCAGCACTTGGCCCCTGAAAGTACCTGAACCCTGCCTATCTTCCTCAGGTCACCCATAGCCAGACAGAAGGTCACACCAACTTCCTTTAACCTAATTAAAATGCCGGAAGTATGCAGTGGAGGCATCACACACTCATATAGCTGGTTCTCTCCTCTGAGCATGACATACATGTGAATCACAGCTATCTTGAGAGTACAACAGTAGAGTGAAGAGCCCCTTGGTTAAACCAGCACAGTAAATACTGGTGCATCACCAGGTTCAACAGTGCCTCCCTGGCCAGTCCCTACCCATGCCTGTCCCCGTTCCCTCAGGCTTATTTTCCTGCGGGTGTGAAATTACTTCATGCCATTTGTATATTTATGATCATGTGCCTTTGGCTCCCCAGCTCCTTCTACTTGGGATTCTCTTTTTTTTTTTTTTTTTTTTTTTGAGGTGGAGTTTCACTCTTGTTGCCCAGGCTGGAGTTCAATGGCAGGATCTTGGCCCACCATAACCTCTACCTCCTGGGTTCAAGCGATTCTCCTGTCTCAGCCTCCTGAGTAGCTGGGATTACAGGCATCTGCCACCAGGCCCGGCTAATTTTGTACTTTTTACTAGAGACGGGTTTTATCCATGTTGGCCAGACTGGTCTTGAACTCCCAACCTCAGGTGATCCACCTGCCTCGGCCTCCCAAAGTGCTGGGATTACAGGCGTGAGCCACCGTACCCAGCTGGGATTCCCTTTTTTCCTGCTCCCCAGACAGCACCTTTTCGGCCAACTCTGTGGTTCCATGGTGCTTCTGTGCTCCCCAAAGCCCCCTGTGGTGCCCATGTTAGAGCAGTGAGCACACACGCAGCTGCCTTGCCTTGCAGTTAGGTGTGTCCTGCCACACCCGCGGGACTGGATCCATCATCTTGATATCACCTCTCACCCTGCACACAGCAAGCACTTGGGAGGTTTTGTGAGACAGGTGCCCCGAGCTGTAACAGCTCAAAGGAGAGACTCGTGTTGCCCATCTTGGGCCGTGTCTTCTCACCAACCCAGGGCTCCCTGGTCACTGGCTCCCTCCCTGCTTGCACTGTCTGCTGTTGTCCCACAAGAAACCTTGAGCTTCAGGATCTCCTGCTTCCTTGGAGTTGGGCTGAGGTGGCCTCAAGCAAGGGAACCTGCTCAGTGCTCTCTCCAGCTGCTAGTATGAACTTCATGCCTCCTTGCACCTGTCTCACCACCTGCAGCCTTCACCAGGCCTGAACGCTGGCTCTCTGGGTCATGGCTCCACCACCACCCTACCCCAGCCTCTCTGACGCCTGTCCCCTGCATGTTCTCCCCTGCTGGCCCAAGGAGGCTGGTTAGCTTCCGTGAAGAGTGCAGGTGGTGGGCCAGCTGCCTGTGTAACTGACCCCGTGTGCTGGGAAGTGACTCTTTTGTCTGGAATAATAGTGCTGTCTGACTGAAGTGCTTGCCCTGTGCTGACTGTATGGCACCTACACATATTGATGCCTTTTATCCTGGTAGTAGCTCCCTAACATGGGTATTGTCCTGATTCCCAGTTCACAGAGGAAGAAAATGAGCAGAGAGAATTTAAGTCACCAAGTATTAAATGAAATAATGCATGAAAAAAATTCTCAGCATAACACCTGCTTCATTCAAGGTCAAATGCATTCTGTTTGTTCTGAACAAGCCTGTTCACTCTATTTCATGAAATTTTAGCTAATAGTGATGATAATAGTCTCTGATAGAACTAGAAATCTTTGAAGCTGGGTGTGGTGGCTCACACCTGTAATCCCAGCACTTTGGGAGCCCGAGGCAGGTGGATCATCTGAGGTCAAGAGTTCAAGACCAACCTGACCAACATGGAGAAACCCCATCTCTACTAAAAAAATACAAAATTAGGTGGCTGTGGCAGCATATGCCTGTAATCCCAGCTACTTGGGAGGCTGAGGCACGAGAATCGCTTGAACCCAGGAGGCGGAGGTTGTGTTGAGCTGAGATTGTGCCATTATACTCCAGCCTGGCCAACAAGGCTCAGGCTCAAAGAAAAAAAAAAAAAAAACTAGAAATTTCTCATAGTCATTAGTTAACTTTACCCCCCAAGTTCATTGAAAAAATTGAATCTATCAGATGTTCACCCTCGGCAGCCTCTTCTCTCACCACCCACCTTATTTGCATTCTAACCCTCCTTTTCCTGGCTATGGAGAAGCTCTGTTCTTCTGCCCAAGGCTCATCCACTGTTTCATTGACTAAGGGATCATGTTTAGTCCCACTGACTCTCCCTTCAGCCAATGGAGGTGTTCAAGATCCTCCAGACCAGAACAGTTCAGAGTCTTCACTTGTCTCTGCCATCTCCTTTCTCGAACCACACCCAGCAGACTCCTGCCTCACCACTCCCCCGAAGCAACTTGGTTAAAGGTTTCATGATGGCCCCCTGCTGCATGCACACACTGCGCCACATACACACATCACATACACGTCACACACACACGATCTCTCTGTCTCTCTCTCACCCAGTGCCCAGTCCAGTAGATGCTTTCCTGGTTGCTCCACCTGCCCGCTACTTGACCCAAGTCTCTCCCACTGTAGTGCACCCACTGCTTCCATGAGCCACCATTTTCTACCTACCACCTTGGCCTGATACAGCTCCTTGATGTTGCTATGCTTATTTATTCTCCACCTTTATTAGTTAAAAAATACCTAGTCATCATATGCTGAATAGTTGCTTGCTAGCCTAATAGCAAAATTTCTTTTTCTTTTTCTTCTTTTTTTTTTTTTTTGAGACAGAGTTATGCTCTGTCACCCATGCTGGAGTACAGTGGCACGATCTCAGCTCACTGCAATCTTCATCTCTTGGGTTCAAGTAATTCTCCTGCCTCAGCCTCCCAAGTAGCTGGGACTACAGGCGTGCGCCACCACACCCAGCACATTTTTTTGTATGTTTTAGTAGAGATGAGATTTTGCTATGTTGGCCAGGCTGGTCTCAAACTGCTAGCCTAAAGTGATCCAACAGCCTTACCTTCTCAAAGTGCCTGGATTACAGGAATATTTATTTCTAAAAAATAGTTTACCTAATGAAAACATTTTCTACTGTGTTACATGTACATGTGTCTCGAATGCCTAGAAATAACTGTTTAGCCTCAGTAGAGGAGAATATCAGTCGATTGTTCTGTGGCCTTTGTAGCAGGGTCAAGCGTGCAAAAATGATCATGTGCATTCCTTAGTTTTCAGAAGATGTAAACATCATAAACTGTGTAAATCATTTCTGACTTTTCTGACTTGTCAATGTCAACCAGCTTTTATTATGCACCCAGAGCTTGCGGTACACGTACATATAGATTCACTGCATAGGGTGAAGTGTCGTGCTGCCTTTAGAGTATTTTTTTTTAAACTTTTTATGATAGAATATCTTAAAGATATACAGAAGTACAGAGAACAATAGAATGAATCCTCAAACCCATCACCAGTTTCAAGTTACCACACCTCAGCCCCCAGTCTTGTTTCCTCCGTCCCCTACCCACACCCATTGCCTCTCTTGCAGACTCTTTTGATACAGTTATTTCGTATCATTTGTATATTTCTTGGTGTTTCCAAAAAGTATAGACTCTTTTTAAAGGTATAATCACAATACAATTTTCACATTCCAAAAGAACAAATAATTCCTTAATATCACTTGCTATCTAGAGAGTGTTCAAATCTGCCTAGTTATCTCTTAATTGTTTTTAAAGATTTCCATGATCCAAATCCAGTTAAGGTCCATACCTACTGTTAGTTGATATGTCTCTTAAGTCTTTTTTGACCCACAGTTATTCATTTTTTTTCTTCCTTAAAAGTTATTTGTTGAAGAAATGGTTGTTCTGTTTGTCTTTTGTTTTTGTATCTGTCTGTCCTGTAGCGTTTCCCCCAAGTCTGAGTTCTGCAGATTGCATCCCTGTTGTATCCTTTACATGCTCTGTAAGGTTCAGGTTCTGCTTTTTGCCTCCAAACATGTTATAGTCTCTTAAAATGGAAAGCTGGAAAGATTGAATGTGGAAGAAATACATATTGAATTAAGTACCATAAGCAATCAGGATAACATTACTACTAATATAGTAAATATAGCTATTTACCATAGCTATAGTATTATGTTGTAGAATTCGTGTTCCCATCATTTAAAAAAAAATGCATTAAATACTCACAGATAATTCCTTCTGGAATGTTCTTCAAAACTATGTAAAACTTTAAAAAATTGAATTAGGATCTTCTTTGTTTTGTATCTTTTAAAAAACCGAAACAGTATAAAGATTGTTTCCCATGTGCTTGTATGTTACTTCGGTGTATTCCTCGAAAGCTAGACCACTTGAAAATGAATGACCGCAGTTTATTTAGCCTTCCCCAGTTGTTGGTGAGTAGGTAGTTTCCAGTCCAGTCTTTAAATAATGCAGTAATGAATGGCCTCAGGCATGAATCTTTATAGGTGTCTCAGGTTATTTCTTAAGTACTTAGGTGTAAAATGAGTGGGCAAAAAGATAAGTGCCCACGTTTCTTTGGCTTGGCAGTTGCATGGCGGGTTTGACCTCCAGGGAAGACTTCCAGTCGCTGTCGCTGGTGGTACACAGGGGTCCCCATTTCCTTCACCTTCCCCACCATGGGCCACAGCCACGTACAGCAACTTTGTCTCTCTCTACACTTGTTGATTTCTTTTGTCTTAGTTTGTCTTTTGTGTTTTTCCTTCTGATCAGTTGTGTTTTTCCTTCTTAGCAGTCACCTACCTGCCGTCATTGCATTTCCCTTTGATACCTGGGGTTGATCATCTTCCCCGTTCCAAAATCCCAGGTAACCCAACTTGTTGTGGTTTTGCCTGAAAGACTGGCACTGAGTGAGGGTGAATAGTACCCACTGAAGTGCTTGATATGTGTGGATTTGTAGCATCTACTTTGACTGTTTAGAACCTGCGTTCTGTTTTTTGTTTGTTTGGTTTTCCTATGTTTTGGATCATTGATGTTGCCAGATAAATGAAAGATCACCCTATGTTAATACCATGGGTTCTGTTAAGGTGAGGAGAAAAACACGCCTGCCAAACTCTGAACTAATTGGAATTAGTAAAGCAGATAAATTAAGGGAGTAATTATTCATATTATCCAATGATTTGCCTTTTTTTAAAAAAAGGATTCAAATTGGCACCTCTTTTGGTACCTTTAGTTATTACCTATCTGAGCAATGTCAATTGAGAATCTAAAGTATTAGGACATTCAAAAGTCATCATCAAGTTGCTCTGAAATTACAGTGCATACTAAAAATACCTCACATTTGCATAATGCTTATAAAGTTGGTCATTGTCTGGAACACCCCACCCCTGTGAATTTGAACCCGGAAATGGCCCTTGCTGACCACAGGCTCGCGTCTTCTGCCTCTGTTTCCTTCCTTGCTCCTGCTGACTTTTTCTCTGCTGCTACGGTTTATGCTTCTGGGCCTCCTTCTCTCTCACTCAGGCCTTATATGCTCCCTGCTGCCACTGCTAGCTCCTGCTGGTGCTCTAGAATGTTCCGCTTCTCCACTGCTCTCTGTCTCACCTGCCTTCTCCCAGCCCTGGGAGAGTCCTCTCCTCTTGCCTTTTCCAGATGACTGAGGACAGTAACATTACCAGGTGATCTGGAAGCAGTGCGTGTAAAGCAGGCCTGCAGTGACGGCATGAGTCCGGGACCTGTGGTGTTTTGCCCCTCCTTGGTCACTCTCCAGCCCTGTCATGGGAACATCCCCCCATTCCCTTTATATTCCATGGTGCCAGGCTCCCACGTTCCTCCAACATGTCAACCCGCATTTCCCATGCATGCCCTTGCCGTTTCCCATGCTGGAATGTTCTTACCCCTTTAGTCCATTGGACCAACACCTACTTCATCCCTGAAAACTGCGCATATGTCACCTACTCCTTGAAGCAAAATTAATTACCATCTGTGTCCTCCTCCTGTGCCTTGATGCTCTTTGGTTCAGCATCTGCACACGCCTGTCCTCCTCTATCTCTTCTTGTGCCCTGTATCCCATCCTCTCTAATTCCATCCTTTCTCTGCCTTTCCCTCTCCACCTGATCCCTCCTGTCAGCATTTAAACATGACAAATCTCTGCCATCTTTTAAGAAATAAAACAGTGACAGCTCACTCTCCTCTCTACCTTCCCCTTCAGCTGATAGCATTTCTCCAAAGAGGGACGTGGACTTAGTGCCCCAGGTTCCTCATGCAGCACTCCTTCCTCCACCCCAGGCTTCTATTCTGGTTCCCCCGAAGTATAATAGTTCTTTTCAAGATTGCCAAAAACCTGCATGTCACACAACCAGGAGGAAGTAGGGTTTAGTCCTTATCTTGGCACTGCCTCCTTGAAACATTCTCTTCCCTTGGCTTCTGTGACCCTAGAGCCTTCTGGCTTTCCCTGCTACTCAGTGGCATACCTTCGACCTGTTTACTGCTCTCTCCACTCTGTCCATTCTCCTGGTGGTCACTCCTCTCCCCTCTCCACACCTTGTGATGCCATGGTCTCTGCCATATGCCATCTTCCCCCCAGTCCTTACCCTGCTCTTCAAAACCTTTGCTGGTGTGTCACGCTCTATGTTATGTGCCTTACATGCGGTATCATTTATCCCTCACAACAACTCTCTAGGGCTTCATTGTTTCACTTTATAGCTGAGGAAACTGAAACTGAAGAAAGGTAAGTCATTCACCCAAGGCCATGAGCTAGTCCACTTGACTTGCAGTCACCAGGCGAGATTTCTTCCACACCGCTGGCTGAGTGACCGTCCCGCAGCGCTTCCATCTCCAGTTACACTTGCTAAAGCAGCGACTCTCAGGCTCCAGTTGGCTCCGGCCTTGCCTTTCTGCAGCCTTCCTTCCCACCGCTTTCTTTAACATCAGCTCCAGTCACAGGAGGAATAAGTGTTTCTACCCTAGTCTGCACTTTTCTTCTTCCCCTGCTGACTGAGATGCACTAACCACCTCTCCAGCCTCACCTCTGCAGGTCCACATCTTACCTCCCCCACAGTCTCAGTTCATTTAGCTCTTTCCTCCCAAATTCCCATCTCCAAAGCTTGGAAAGATCTTTTCTTTTGTGAATTCCCAGTGTACCTGATCTATACTTACCTTGTGGCATCTTCTACCTTCTGTTTTATATTATCCATAATTATAAATTATGAGTATCTTTTTGGGATACCTCCCTTACCAGACCACAAGCTCCCTGATGGTAGAACTGGTGACTGATTAATCTTTGTGTTCACCATGATTCCTTGATAGTTAAATTAAATGATAAGGATTTATTTATCTGTAAGTTTGTTCTTATAGCCCTTTCCCAGAGCTCTGTGCAGATAGGGGGACTATACTGGGAAGACGAACTTTCTAGACATGACCACAAGATGGCAACAGTGACTGCAGTGTCCTGGTATCTGTAGCAGATGGGTCAAGTCAAGAAAAAACAATGTCTTCTTGATTTCAGGAGACTCAAGGGAAATCCAAGAGAATTTTCAGATTTAAAGCATCCTGTCAATTCCCAGTTATTCACAAAGGTGAGCAAATAGATTGGACAACTGTTTTCTTCCGTGGGTTCTTTCTTCCCCATGGCCAACAGCATGGAAAGCTCTCCTCCTGTCCTTCCTGTCATCTTCTTTCTATTCATTCAGCACATACTTGAGTACCCCTGTATGTATCCACTGTTGTAGGTACTAGACATACAGAAATGGGCAGTAAAAAGCAGGATCCTGTTCTGATGGAGCTTACATTCTGCGGTCTTCACTGAGACCCAATGGAAGATACTGGAGACAGAACCAAGAGTTTCTTTGCTGGTTTTTTTTTTAATTGCATTTTAGGTTTTGGGGTACATGTGAAGAACATGCAAGATTGTTGCGTAGGTACACACGTGGCAGTGTGATTTGCTGCCCTCCTCCCCTTCACCTATATCTGGCATTTCTCCCCATGCTATCTTTCCCCAACTCCCCACGCCCTGCTGTCCCTCCCCTATTTCCCCCCAACAGACGCCAGTGTGTGATGCTCCCCTCCCTGTGTCCATGTGTTCTCCTTGTTCAACACCCGCCTATGAGGGAGAACATGCGGTGTTTGATTTTGTGTTCTTGTCTTTGCTGGTTTTTTGTTGTTGTTGTTACTTCTGGAGTCATCTTTTCCCCTTTCCCCAAGCATGGATCAATCCATAGTTTTATATTATCCACACAGGTTTCATTTCAACAAGCAAAGGGACCACTGGTCAGCAAATCACAGTGACTAATTTTGTTTTAGCCATGATTATCGGTGGCCTTCTCCCTTGCTTCCCAGTTACCCAATTACTCAAGAATCAACTCTGTTCTTCTTACAGTTAAAGATATGCAAGTTAAAGAAAAGTAAAAAGTCATGTCTAATGTTGCACAGGTAGATACATGAGAAAGGACATACTCAGGTCTTGGTATCACTCATTCCTTTATAATCAATGCCAGTAAAGTTTTTTAAAGCAAAAGAAAGCAAACGAGTCCAGCGTTGTGTTGGGTGCCTATAGACAAATTTGACGTACACTGTGTCAGTGCTAAAGGTGACTGATAAGGTGGACCTAATGTAAGTTTACTTAAAGTTGCATCTTGTGTTTAGAAACATTTCTTCTTCTTCAATTGCTTCTTGGCATTTTGGCTGTGATCAAGTGTAGAAACATTTCTTCTTCAAGGGGTAAACAGAGTGTAAGAAGAATACACATGTAATCATGTAGAATCGTCACTATCACACATTGCTTGTTTTGAGACTGCAGAGTTACTACTGTTACAGCAGCCTCCTTCATGTTATGAATCTTAGCTGAGTATTCATTTTTTTTCCAGTATCAGATCCCTGGCCCCTCCCTCCATCTTCCCTGCATACCAGATGGCTCTGCAAGATGGGATTCAGTTCCACACAACCTCTTGCCAACCCTTGCCTTCATTTGAGGAGGACAAGAGAAGGGGATGACTTTGAGAGGCCATGTGAAAGAGACATCCTATGTTGTAGAACTCACAGTATGGAATTTTGGTTTGTGTGAACCTCAATTGAGTAGATTTTTTTTTTCTGATATGTAGCTATTTTTTCTGATTTTTAGTAATTATATTTTCACGGTTTTCTGATTTTTAGTAATTATATTTTCACAGGTGCATTATCGTCTTTTACCAACCAAAGTTAAGCCATATACAGGGGTCAGTCCATTGTTAGATAGTCAATAATGACATTATTACCCAAATTACTTTTCAATTTAACATGCAGAATGACTGCTGGATTCCCATGGATCAGTTTTATTTTAGCTGTGATTTGGGTTTATGTTTGACCATGGCCACCATAAAATTTAAGATGAGAAGATCAGAAGTATGCTACTTCACGAAATATCACTTTTAATACAAATCTCATATGTGAGCCTTCTTCTCAGGAAATATTCCCATTGTTTGTCCTTCAAAGATTCCATTGACTATGATTCTGTATAAAAGTCTGTGCAAAACAAAAACAAACCCCTATTTTTTAAATCCATATCAGGCCAAGGCAGCACTGACTTCTGAGTAACACTCAGTACAGTAGCTTTGCATTTTGAGCCCTCAGAACTATGCCAAAGACTTTACATACATCACTTTAACTTACACAGTACTGCAAGTTAAGTGTTTATTCCCATCCTACAGAGGAAAATGCTGAAGAGAGACTAAATAAGTCATTGAAAGTTACATTGATAGTGAGGGTCAGACAGGATTCAAGCCTAGTTGTGATTTTTGCCTTCGCCTCTCTGCTCCTCTTCCCCTGTGCTGCTTTAGGCTCTGAATCAGGGCAAGGATTTGTGTTTGGGGGCCCTCTCCGAGTCAGAGTTTTAAAGTAGCAGTGCAAAGGTGATCTCTAGAACTATACTGTCTGAGATGATGGAAAGACCTTCTCTGTGTAACACATCTCTGTATCACAGCAGGGAAGGAGACCAGGGGAATGGGGGCAAACTGAGGAGTGTGTTGTCATGAAGTGTAGGGACCACCCCAGATCCTGGTGCTGAAGTTTCAAGAAAGAGGAACCTAGGACTTTGCATTGATGGGTTTGAACCCCATTTTGTTAATTAACTGTCAGCAAAAACTGCAAAGCCTTAAGTGAGTTTATAATTTAGGAAGGTCAGGCCGGGCACAGTGGCTCATTCCTATAATCACAGCACTTTGGGAGGCCAAGGCAGGTGAATTACCTGAGGTTGGGAGTTGGAAACCAGCCTGAGGAACATGGTGAAACCCCATCTCTACTAAAAATACAAAATTAGCCGGGCGTGGTGGTAGTGCATGCCTGTAATCCTAGCTACTCAGAAGGCTGAGGCAGGAGAATAGCTTGAATCCAGGTGGCGGAGGTTTCAGTGAGCTGAGATCGCACCATTGCACTCCAGCCTGGTCAACAAGAGCAAAACTCCATCTCAAAATAATAATAATAATTGGGAAGGTCATGTTTTGTTTTCTAAAAAGTGCTAACCAGCTGGGCATGGTGGCTCATGCCTGTAATCCCAGCACTTTAGGAAGCCAAGACTGGCAAATCGCTTGAGGTCAGGAGTTCAAGACCAGCCTGGGCAACATGGCGAAACCCCGTCTCTACCAAAAATATGAAAAATTAGCTGGGCGTGGTGGCATGCACCTGTGGTCCTACCTACTCGGGAGGCTGAGGTAGGGGGATCACTTGAGCCCTGGAGGCGGAGGTTGCAGTGAGCCAAGATTGCACTGCTGCACTCCAGCTTGGGTGACAGAGTGAGATCCCATCTCAAAAAAAAAAAAAAAGAACATAGTTAGAAACTGAAAGGAGAGACCGCTTAATTGTTTCAGAGAGCAACAAAGGCACACAAAGACTGGTTGCTTTCTGAAGAATCTAAAAATGGGGAAGCAAGTTGTATAGGCACCTGCACTTAAGGTAATTTGTAAATTATACAGATAATTTTTAAAGGTTAAGGCCCTGGTGACAAGACACATACATGGCTCCTTCACCCTTCTTATCTCCTGCAGAGCCCCAGTCTGTCTCTCTTGCTCTTAGCTCCAAAAACAGTGAATCTCCTGAAGTTACCTAAACCTACAGGACAGTTTGTGACTCCCTTTACCTGCAGTACCTGCCCATGCTTGGCTGATACTTGTTCTTGTGTTATCTTGGCTTCTGTGTTACTTCATTTGTTTTATTGAATTAATCAAAGGCAAACCTATCAATTAGCATGGCACTTCTTTCTTTTAAGGCAACTGCTGATGGATATTTTTTAAAAGTCTCTGCAGAGGCTGACTTGAAACATTTCATTGGGTACTTCCTTTGGTATTTGATAAATGGAACTTATCCCAGAACTATTTATCATCTGTAGGTCTCAGTTCCAGTTAGATGTATTCTTGGAGCCTTTAAATCATGTAGTGTGATATCCCAGCCCATAACGCAACAGGTGAACTGAACTGGCTTCCTCCAAGTCTGACAGCTGAGAATGTGGCTCTAAAACCTGCCTAGATATATATCCTTTTCTAGTAAGGAATGAATGCAACTCACATTCAAGCCAATATTCCTTTCCTCTTTTTTTTCTCCCTCTGAATGTGATGGAAAGATTTTAGTCATTTTGAGTCATTGCCCTTAAAGGATTTTAGTTTATCAGTTTGCAGACAGTTTTATTTTCATACCTCTGTAAATTTATATGATGATAAGTTTCTCAACATTAATTTTGTTTTTTGTAATATGAAAACTCTGCCATTTTGTTGTTTTAACAGTTTTGCAGAGCATAATTGATATCGTGCAAACTGTCCATATGGAAAGTGTGCTTGCATAGTTTTGACATACATATGCATGCATCCCTGAAACCATCACCATTATCACCATAGTGAGCATATCCATCATTCCTAAAAGTTTGTTCATGCCTTTTTGTGATGGATCCCTCCCTATCCTGTCTCCTGTCCCCAGATAACCACTGGTCTGCTTCCTGTCCCTATGAAGAAGCTTACGTTTCCTAGGCGTTTTAGATGGAATTGTACAGTATGTACTTTTTGTTTTGTGTAACTTCTTTCATTCAGCATACTTATTTTGAGGTTCATCCGTGTTACTGTGTGTATCAATAGCTTATTCATTTTTGTTGCTGATTATAGGAATCTACAACTTATTTTTGTTTTGGCATTTTTTTTTTTTTTTTTTTTTTTAATTGAGACAGAGTCTTGCTCTATCATCCAGGCTGAAGTGCAGTGGTGTGATCTCAGCTCACTGAAACCTCCACCTCCTGGGTTCAAGCCTCCCAGGTTCAAGCGATTCTCATGCCTCAGCCTCCTGAGTAAGCGATTCTCATGCCTCAGCCTCCTGAGTAGCTGAGATTACAGGCACATGCCACCACACCCGCTAATTTTTGTATTTTCAGTAGAGATGGAGTTTCATCATGTTGCCCAGGCTGGTCTCGAACTCCTGACCTCAAGTGATCCACTCACCTTGGCCTACCAGAGTGCTGGGATTACAGACGTGAGCCATTGCACCCGGCTACAACTTGATTTTATCCATTCACACAAGGATAAACCTTTGGGTTGCATCTAGTTTTCACTATTATAAACAAAGCTGCTATGAATATTCATGAACAAGTCTTTGTGAAGACTTATGTTTTCAGATCTCTTGAGTAAATAGATGTGAAATGACTGTGTCATATGGTAGACACATGTACAACTTTTAAATAAATTGCCAAACTGTTTTTTAAAACAATTGTACCATTTTTACCTTCCTATCCATGGTAGATAGGAATTCTATTTGCTTCGCATTCTCAGCAGCATTTGATACTGTCCAGTGTTTTTAATTTTGGTCATTTTAATGGGTAGATAGCATTATCTCACTGTGGTATTAATTTGCATTTCCCTAATGAACAGTGATTTTTTTCGTGCGCTCCTTTGCCATTCATATCTTTTCACTGGTGAAATATCTGGTCAGATCTTTTTAACTGAGTTTTATTTTATTGTTGAGTTTCAGAAGTTCTTTATATATTCTGGTTATAAGTAATTTATCAGGTATATGCTTTGCAGAGATGTTGTTCTAATTTTTTTTTTTTTTTTTTTTTGGAGACAGTCTCACTCTGTTGCCCAGGCTGCCATGCAGTGGCATGATCTCGGCTCACTGCAACCTCCGCCTCCCAGGTTCAAGCGATTCTCCTGCCTCAGCCTCCCTTATCAGTCACCTTATCAGTCATCAGTAACTGGGATTACAGACATGTGCCACCACACCCAGCTAATTTTGTATTTTTAGTAGAGATGGGGTTTCACCATGTTGGCCAGGCTGGTCTCGAACTCCTGACCTCAGGTGATCCACCCGCCACGGCCCGCCAAAGTGCTGGGATTACAGGCGCAAGCCACTGCACCCAGCCCGTTGTTCTAATCTTCTAATGGTTTGTCCTTTTTATTCTCTTAACATTGTCTTTTGAGGGGAAGTTTTAAATTTTGATGAAATGTATCAGTGTGTTTATTTTATGGGTTGTGCTTCTGGTGTTATGACCAAGGAATTTTTAGCTAAATAAATGCTACAGACATTTTTCTGTTTTCTTCCAGAAGTTTTATAGTTTTAGGTTTGACATTTAGGTTCATGATCCATTTAGGGTTAAGTTTTCTATATGATATGAGATATGATTCCAAGTTCATATTCTTGGTGTGTAGATATAAAACTTTTCCAGCAGCATTTATTAAAAAACATTATTTTGGTGAAATAATTTTTTCTGATTATAAAGACATTTGTAAAGATTGTAGAGACATTGTAAAGATTATAAAGCTTATAAAGACATTTGTATAATATAGAAAAGTATAAAGCTTATATCTTCCTAATCTTCCGTTTATAACTTACCTACATACATTTAACAGTATTGGGAGAGGGAGAGCTAAGTGCATACTTTTAAAAAATTAGAATCATAATGTATATATTTATTGTGTGTCCCACTTTCTACAATTTTAACATTATAACTTTCCCCATGTGATTTACTTTCTTTAACTGCTCTTTCCCAGGGGATTTAGTATTCTTTAACTGCATGGTTTTTAATGGCTGCATAGCTGTTCTATCACATGCATCTCACACTTCACCCCTTTTATTTGACATTATCAATTTTTAATCTTAAAATATACTTTGAACATCTTTTTTTTTTTTTGAGATGGAGTTTCAATTTTGTTGCTCAGGATGGAGTACAGTGGCACTATCTGAGCTCACTGCAGCCTCCACCTCCTTGGTTCAAGCAATTCTCCTGCCTCAGCCTCCTTAGTAGCTGGGATTACAGGTGCCCGCCACCATGCCAGGCTAATTTTTTTGTATTTTTAGTGAAGACAGGGTTTCACCATGTTGGCCAGGATGGTCTCGAACTCCTAACCTAAAGTGGTCCGCCCACCTGAACCTCCCAAAATGCTGGGATTACAGGCATGCACCACCATGCCCAGCTGAACATCTTTAAACTGAAATATTTTATATTTTTGCTTTAATTTTTCTGAATAAATTATCAGGTCAACATGTATTAACTTTTAAATGCCTTTGATTACATCGTTGCACAATATATTCCAGAAGAGTTTCAACAATTTACACTCCCATCAGTAGTACCCAAGTAGTTTAATCCCTTATTGCAAGTTTTGTTTGTTTTTGTAAAACCCTCACGAATACTCTGGACACTCCCCTGCTTCTCTCAAAGGCAAATATTTTCCCTAACCAAGTGCCATTCTCCTTTCTCATTCTTTCCAGACATAGGACCCTTCTACTCAGCACTGGCCAAGGTGAGCAAACTCCATGCATTTCTTGCCTTTGCTACCAAAAAACTTAGCAGGATGCATATACCTCCCTCCTAAGTCTAGTTTGATTTTTTTTTTTTTTTTTAGAAAGCCTCTTTTCTTACCCAGGGCAAAAGCCTCTCCCTCTTCTCTTGATCCCAGTCTACTCTGATTCTTCCAAGAATGCCCCACTTCCCCACCTCTTTATCTTCAGCATGGATACATTCTCTAGTCTCTCCCTGGAATCTAGAGTTCCCCCTTAGTTACCCCCTACCTTGTTTTTGTCTTCTCTTTAGGTACAAAGCTCCTAGAAAGAAAACATCCTCTTGTTGAATGTCATTTCCTTATCACCAATGAGCTATCCTTTTTTACACATTCTTATTCTCATTCTCCCTCCCCCCATTCTCTCACTCCCTTCCGTCCCACCCAGTAACTTTTCTTGCCTAAATGGGGAACCTATGGGCCCGTTCTGTAGTTCTTTTTTTTTTTTTTTTTTTTTTTTTTGAGAAAGAGAGAGAGAGAATAGGAAGGAGAAAAAAGGAAGAGAAAGAGAGAGAGAGAATAGGGAGGAGGGAGAAGGAAAAGAAAGAGGGAGAGAGAATGGGAGTATTGCTTTCTTGCCCAGGCTAGAATGCAATTTAGTAATGGGTATTGAAAACCTCTTTTATACTGATAATTATACTTAATGATGTAATCAGGAAGGAGTAAGGGAAGAAGATAACAAACAAACAGCCAACCAATATTTAATTTAAACCTATGAAATGCTATGCGATTACTGAGGAGTGATTTACTTCCAATTATATAGTCACCTTTGGAATAGGTGTGAGGTGGTAATGTATGTTTTGTGTATTTGAAGTGGAGAGTACTATAAATATTTATTAAGTTTACTTGTTCCGGGTCTGAGTTCAAGTTCTGAATATCCTTGTTAATTTTCTATCTCGTTGATCTATAGAATCGTTAGCTCTTCTTGTTGCATTGATCCTTTTGCCATTATGTAATGTCATTCCTCGCCTCTTTTGATCTTTGTTGCTTTAAAGTCTACTTTATCAGAGGTGAGAATTGCATCTGCTGCTTTTTGTTTATTAGTTTATTTTTACTCTCTGTTCAATTGGTAAATCTTCCTCCTTCTCTCTGAGTCTTTGTGTATTGTTTCATGTAAGATGGGCCCGGATGCAGCATACCGATGGGTTTTGGCTTTTTATCCAATTAAAATATATGTAAGTTTAATACCAGCATTTGATGCTAGCTGGCTGTTTTGCCCATTAGTTGATGTGAATTTTTTATTGTGTTAAAGTTCTTTGCTTTTTGATATATTTTTGGAAAGGCTGATATTGGTTGTTCCTTTATATGTATAGTGCTTCTTTCAGAAGCTCTTGTAAAGCAGGCCTGGTGGTGGTGAACTCTCTAAGTACTTGTTTGTTCGCAAAAGATTTAATTTTTCCTTCGCACATAAAGCTTAGTTTGGCTGGATAGGAAATTCTGGGTTGAAAGTTCTTTTCTTTAAGGATGTTAAATATTGGTCCCCACTCTTTTCTGGCTTGTAGGGTTTCTGCTGAGAGATCTGCTGTAAGTCTGATAGGTTTCCCTTTATGGGTAACCTGAACTTTCTCTCTAGCTGCCCTTAGTATTTTCTCCTTCATTTCAACCCTAATAAATCTGGCAATTATGTGCCTTGGGGTTGGTCTTCTTGAAGAATATCTTTGTGGTGTTCTCTGTATTACCTGGAGTTGAATATTACCCTGCCTTGCCAGGTTGGGAAAATTTTCCTGAATGATATCCTGAAGAGTATTTTCCAACTTGGATTCATTCTCTTCATCACATTCAGGTACACCTATCAAACGTAAATTAGGTCTTTTCACATAGTCCCATATTTCCTGGAGACTTTGCTCATTCCTTTTCATCCTTTTTTCTGCATTCTTGTCTTCTCGTTTCATTTCACTGAGCTGGTCCTCGACTTCTGATATCCTTCCTTCCGCTTGATCAATTCGACTGTTTAAACTTGTGCATGCTTCGCGAAGTTCTCGTGTTGTGTTTTTCAGCTCCATCAATTCACTTATATTCTTCTCTAAATTGTCCATTCTCATTAACATTTCGTTAAACCTTTTTTCAAGGTTCTTAGTTTCTTTGCATTGGGTTAGAATAAGTTCTTTAAATTCACAGAAGTTTCTTATCACCCACGTTTGGAAACCTGCTTCTGTTATTGGAATACCGGTGTAATCTATTAAGCCTTGTTCCGTTACTGATGAGGAATTGCAATCCCCTGTAGAGGGAGAGGCATTCTGATTTTGAGTATTCTCTACCTTTTTACGCTGGTTTCTTCCCTTCATTATATATTTGTCCGTCTGTCGTCTTTATAATTACCTACTTTCTAACTGGGTCTCTGACGTCCAACTTGTTGATTCCCTGCGCCGAAATCTGAGCAATCCACTGAGCCGGCCAAAACAGCGGTGTTAAGATTGATGGTGCTTTTCTGCCCGGGAATATCCGGACTCTGCACCAAGAACTGGCGTGCTAAGGCACCAGCAAAACCGCCGCGCTGGCCACAAGAGTCGCCCTGGCGACCCGTGGAGCTCCTCCACTGGGAATCTCGTGGTCCGTGAGCAACTAATATTCGTCTGAAAGTGTGGCGTCCTCTCGTTCTTTGCGCTTTCACTGGGAGGTACGTGCCCGAGCTGCTAATCATCAGCCATCTTGGATCTCTCTCCCTCAGTTCTTAGTAGTTCTATCTTTTTATGGTTTCTTCCACATTTTTCTTCCTTCTCCTTAAAGTTCAAGCTGGGCACAGTGGCTCATGCCTGTAATCCTAGCACTTTGGGAGGCTGAGGTGGGCGGATCACCTGAGGTCGGGAGTTTGAGACCAGCCTGACCAAGATGGAGAAACTCCGTCTCTACTAAAAATACAAAATTAGCCAGGCATGGTGGCACATGCCTGTAATCCCAGCTACTCGGGAGGCTGAGACAGGAGAATCGCTTGAATCTGGGAGGCAGAGGTTGCAGTGAGCCGAAATCGCACCATGGGCAACAAGAGCAAAACTCCGTCTCAAAAAACGAAAAGTTCTATCTTTGCTCTTTCTTCCCTTAAATTACCTGATTTTGCCTCATAGAGGTGATCTTTAGGCTCTATCAGTAATTAATCTGTAATTTGGCTTGAATCTGTCTCTATAAGAGTTGGCTGTACAACTATCGTTGTCTTTCTTCCTCGTATCTTTTTTTGTGAATACTGTTAGGCACATAAGCGGACTTCCAGTAAATCTTATTTTTGGTGGTTTTCATCTTTGCTTTGGATAACTCCAACACATATCTTCTGTGTCTCATTTAAACCAGCACTTCCTTTCTCCCCTCTCTGGTCCTACCTCCCCAAGTGTTTGCTATTCTCAGTGCTTTCAATCCATTTAGTGTTTTACGGTTGCCAAACATCTCGTAAGGAGTACATAAGTGTGAGCAGTCCAGCCCATTGGGCACTTCTCTTACCTGAATCCGTAAAGCATGTGTAAACTATGCTACACAGCAGCCAGAAAGTCATCTTAGAATCTAATCATCTGTCGTTCTAATCTCTAACTTCTTTTGGCAGTCATGCCCACCCCTACAACCACACACACACTTTTTTTTTTAATCTTTCTTAGTTGTACATTTTTTGAGGCAAAAATCAAATATCCTTAATATTATTTTCTTTTCTGATCTTCTGTGGTACTTTTTTATACCATATAATACTATTTTTAAATGTTGATTTGTCACTCTGATACCACCTTATGGCAGATTGTATTTAACATTTCTATTTCTTAACTTGACAAAAAATTTATGTTCTGCAGCCACAACTAGCTTGTGTGCTCCTACAGAACGAGAATCATGTCTATCTGCACCCATGGTAATTCAGATTGGTACCATACATAATAGGTATTGCTAATGTTTATTCCATCACTATCAGATATTCGTCTTAGTAGAGTAGTAACCGTGTGTAATTGAGCCTTGACCCTCTGGTATACAGAAATGAAGCAAGTGATTTTCCACTTCGAACTTCTGGCTTCCTTTTCTCTCTTAGTTAATGTCCCTAGAGGTCGGTCTCCATAACCTGCACCAACAGAAAGATGCTGAAGATAACCCAAAACATTGAATACTTCTGAATACATTTTGCATTTTCTTTGTATGTTGTCGAAGATGGACATGACCTGGGAATTCAGTTGAAACCAAGCAATAATCACATCATAAAGACTAATTCAAGAGCTCAGAAATTGTCCCTGGCTCCTTATTCCGCCTCTGCTTTAGAGTGCTCAGTGGCTTGCACTCTTCTCTGTGGACAGATGGCCTGGTCTCGGACTGAGGAAAGCACTCATGAGGCAAGATTTCTCCCATAGCGATTGTTAAGTACAAGATAGACACCACAAAAGATTTTTCTGAAAACTATGTTGCAGAGAAGATAATGGCTGTGTTTAGAACATAAATAAAGAAAATAAGCAGCAATTTTGAGAAATGACCGTAAACTTGAAATAATGTATCCAAATAAAAATGTGAATAATCTAGCCAGGCGCGCTGGCTCACGCCTGTAATCCCAGCACTTTGGGAGGCTGAGGCGGGCAGATCACCTGAGGTCAGGAGTTCGAGACCAGCCTGACCAATATGGTAAAACCCCGTCTTTATAAAAAAATAAATAAATAAAATAAAATTTTTTAAAAATGTCAATAATCTAGATAACTGTGATTCGGGGGAAAATATATAACTCTAGGGATATTAATTTGTATACTTTTCATTTTTCAATGTACTTATAAATGTTTTTAATAGGATAAGATAGATTTTTCAATAAAAATGCAAAGAATGTGGATAAGCGATAATGGATTGAAAGCGGTTTGGTTCATATGCCATTAACTAGATTGGCCTGACTTTTGGAATTTCACACTAACTCTTCTTTTCTTTTTAGGTTGCCTCTTGGTGCTGCCTTGGCCGTATTTGGCACCCAGAATGCTTCATTCTGTGACGGTCTATTAATAAGGTTGCCTTGCTAGAGTTTGGAGCAGGGCCTCAGGTAGGTGGCTTTTATCATTATATGGCATGACTTTCAAAGTGATTAATTATCCAGTTCCTAAATACTATAAGATACGATATTAAAAGCTTTGAAAAGCATGCCACATAATAAGCATGCCACTTACGATCTTAGGGTCTATCAGTATGTACTGTGATCAGCAGGACTTCAGTAATAATTATGGTCGAATGGGAGGCTTGGAACACTAGCAAGGAGCAATCTTCCTCACTCTTTGCACAAAAACACATAGCTGCTGTAAAAACTCATTTGTTCCTGTTCCCCAGAGAGCCCACAGATGAACTTTTAAGCTCTTCTTTCTCTAAATCTGGCTCATTGATACACTATCCCATGTTGCCCTTATATCTTTTTTTTATTTTTTTTTATTTTTTAATTTTTATTTATTTATTTTTGTTTCCTGGGAAAGATCTATTACCTATGGGCCGGTGGAAAGGGGGATTAGACTTGCTCACAAGGATGTGGCAGATGCTAGAATAAGGAACCCAGTGCAACAAGAGCAATTTGCCAGCATTGTTGGGAAGAAGACACATACAAGTATCTAGATTTCCCAACCTGTAGGTGCAGCTCAGTGTCACAGAATCAAGGTGTAGCGATACTTGGAAATTCAGGCACACATGGATTTGGTACCAGGTAAGTCTGTCAGCACGACCTTCAAGATAGGGTAGAGGTTGAGATTCCAGGGCCCTCAGCTCTAGGATGGGGAGAATGCGGAAAAAACAATTGTGGCTGTGCCAGATACCAGGGGATGGGCTCCTAAACTCTTCACTGAGGGTAGATGGGGGAAAGGAGGCCTTGGGCAGGGTTTCACAAGATACATGAACAGAGCTTGACAATCGAATTAAAGGTGCACGAATTAATCTGGTGACAGTTTTCTATAAAAACAACATTCTATGGAGTTTAAGCATCAACATCAACTTAGCATTAAAATTTTAGATATCTGTATACTATAATTATTTTTTTAATAAAAAGATATCAGTGGTTCTTTAGTGTTAGGACAGATTTTTTTTTTCTACTTTACTATAGTTTAAACTTGTTTTAATGAAGTTGTTTTTTAGTAGCTAGAAAAAAAAGTGATTATTTTTATTTAGCCAAACTATATTTGTGCAGGTTTTCTTCTTTTTTATTCTCCTAATCTGTAATCGGTTGAAACTCGTCTCTGATATTTTAAACATGATCCTCACATTTTATTTTCACATGAAGAATATTCTCTTTTAAAGATTTTGAATTTTACTTTGTTCCTTGTTCCTTCCTGTAGAACTTCACTGGCTGTTTCTAAATGATAAATCATGATCAATACAGGTTCCATGTGCTTAAGGAGCTATGGAACAGGACACTTAAAGCAGAAGTGTTCTGAACATTCAGGCTGGCTAAGTGCTGCCAGGTTTGTCTCTGTGCTTGGTGGGCTCTGGGTAGCACATGCCCTAGACTCCCTGGCTTTTGAGGTCTGCCGAAGCAGGCGATGCCTTTCCTGGGGACATAGAAGCAGTACGGACTCCCAAGTGGTGGTGTTGCTTTCCCTAAGTTCTTACCTCTCTGCCAAAACAAACTAACCATGTATTTCTATGGGGCTTGTCTTCTGAGCTTGCTTTATAGCCAATTTGAAATTTTAGGAGACCTGAAACATATTTACCTGCTAGCTTTGATTCCTGAAATTACCTTAAAGGGACCACAGTTCTGTTCAACAAGTGTCTATCAAATGTCTGCCACATGCTAGGGCACTGACCAGTGCTGGGGATACAAGGATGAGTAATAGCCTCCCTGCAGATGAATTTACTGTCGCTGGGGAAGAGCCATGTTAGACATTTCAAGAATTGCTTTCCAGTCCATATTAAGGGTAAAAGGTTTAGAGAGGTAAGGCTTTCAAGGTCATTCTTGATCAAGTAGAAATGGTCAAGGAATATAGATAACAAATCTCTTCTAGTTGTTCTACCCCAGGGTGTACATGGGGTCCTCTGGAGGCAGAGGAGAAAGCGGCTGCCCCTGATTACAGTTTTGCCTAGAACTAATCCTGTTTACCCTTAACTGTGTGGGAATAAATAGAAATGGTTGTTTCTAGAAGTGATTTTGTCCTGGACATCCACATGGGCATAAGTTACAGAGGACAGATAGATGGCATGTGCACACCTGAACCAGACTGAATTCTGTTTTCATTACATTTTGTAGTGCTACTCAAGCATCAGCACGTATACATTTATGCCACAGCACAAGCCCATCTTTAAAGTGCATTTTACTTTGAGATGGCTTAAAACTAATTTTCTGCTTGAGCTTTTATAGCTGAGTAAAACTTAAATTTATAGCTAAGTAAAACTTTCTTTCTTTAGTGCTTTTCTTATAAAGAGTCTGAGGTCTATGTGTTTGAATTTATAGAAAGATTCAATATGGTGTTTGACAGTTCAAACATGACATCTGGATTATTCTGTATTTGCGATTTTAACAGCATTAGGCAATTAACCATACATGAATGGAGGCATGTTCTCCAGTCATTTAGGGTCCTTCATTGTGAACATTTTTATAGTTGGTATCAAACATTTTTGTTGTACCCCCCAGAAACTTAAGGGGTTAATGGTAATAAGATCAAGAACTTACCACAATTTGGGATACATGCAGTTTTCAGATTGAGCTGACCTGTGGGCTACCTACTTTGTAATCAGAAGCAGATCACCAATATTTAGGAATGTTTTATAAAAAAAAAAAAAAAAAAAAAAAAAAAATGCACAGGAAATTCTCTAAAAATAAAGTATTGATTAAGCAATTTTACTTTGCTTTCAGATATAATTGCCCTTCTTTGCTGTCTCTAAGGCATCATTGCTTCCCTTTTGCACAATTTCTTCTTCATTTCCTCTTTGCAAATACTAATGGCCCTATGTGAAGAAAATGAAAATATCTCAGTGTTGTACCATCCACTGTATTTTTAAATCTTTTTATTTTGATAAAAATACATAATCATAGGGAACCCCCCACCACCACCCCACATAGCAGTGAAAATGAAGTGCTTCTAAGTTATGGATCATTAGAAGGGAGCTTTTAGTTGAGCGAGGTGGTTCACGCCTGTAATCCCAGCACTTTGGGAGGCCAAGGCGGGCAAATCACTTGAGGCCAGCAGTTTGAGACCAGCCTGGCCAACATAGCAAAACTCCCATCTCTACTAAAGATACAAAAATTTAGCCAGGTGTAATGGTGTACGCCTGTAATCCCAGCTGCTGCTGAGACTAAGACATGAGAATCGCTTAAACCTGGGAGTTGGGGATTTCAGTGAGCCAAGATTATACCACTGCACCCCAGCCTGGGTGACAGAGCAAGACCCTGTCTCCAAAAAGAATAAAAGGTAGCTTTCAAAAGAGAAAAAGAACTTTTTAACTTAATGTGGTATTTTTGCTCTATGAAATAAATAACCAAGGAAAATATGTCTGGATTGGGAGATAAAATTCATTTGATACTCCTTCTTCACTTGGTTATCTGTTCACTTTCTCTGGGTACTCTAGAAAATGAGTGACCTGAAAAGGAACATCCTACCTGTACAGATAAGAGAACTGATGTTGGGGTTTCCTGATTCCACTTTGGAATTCATTGACTTTTTCCTGTTGGTTCTTATAGACAGGCCATTGCCCCTCACTTCTCAATTAGTTTTTATTATCTGTATACTAAATATAAAACATTTCTAAACATCAGTGAGGCTAATTTTTATGGTAAATTTCAAAAAGATGTTCTAGAGCTATTTTAATGAATTGCTCAAAATGAGTTAAAAATATAAAACACAGTAATTCAGAAAGGGCCTCCTTATTTTTTATTAACTTTAGTTAACCATGACATTTAATTCAGGAAAGTAAATACTGTAGTTTTCCACATTCTAGTTATAAAATGCATTTTTGGGGACCTGCTATAACTCAGGCGAGTTAGGTGCATGTCTTGGCTATGTCTCCTGCTTCTCAGTAGTTGCTCTGGCTCCTTTCTGTTACCCTCTGTAGGGACCAGCAGCCCATCTGAGAGTCTCGTCCTTTCTGCCTCTACCAGGGATTAATGCAGGCACCAGGCATATTTTCGCTTTGGAAATTTTTATTAGAAATGGGAGCCAAATTAATGGTATCTACTTATATTAGTTGATTTCTTAGTATTAACATTAGAGAATGTGAATGCTTGTTTTCTGAGGCAAAATAAGTATTTTTAAAAACCTTTTATTATAATTGCTATTGTTTTAAGACTTTTCAAATAGCTGCTTAGTTTCAAACAAAATACTGTTCTATTAGCTTATTCAATTTGTTAGACCACCTTGTGTTCATACTACATTATGTTTGACTTGAATATAGATATATACAGTTGTCCCTTGATATCCATGAGAGATTAATTCAAGGACTTCCCTGGGATGCCAAAATTCACAGATGCTCAAGTCCCTGATATAAAATAGCATAGTATTTGCATATAACCTATGCACACCCTCTCATGAACTCTTCAAATCATCTCTAAATTAGTTATAATACTTAACACAATGTAAATACTATGTAAATAGTTGTTATGCTGTACTGTGTAAGGAATAATTACCAAAAAAAGTCTATACATGTTCAGTACAAGTGCAGTTTTTAAAAAATATTTTCAGTCTGTGGTTGGCTGCGTCCATGGATGCAAAACCCACAAATACAGAGGGCCAACTATAAATTGTCTTATGTCTATTACGATGACTAAGCAAGCCTGTAGGTCATTGTGGTGCTGGTAAGCACTTGCCCTGTTTTAATTTTTTTCATTCATTCAACAGTTATTTTAACTGCCTTTTATGAGAAACAACAGTGAGTAAAACTGGCATAACCTCTCTGCCCTTGTACTGTCTACAGTTATTTTTCATTCTTACATTATTTTAAGATAGTTTTTTCCTGTTATTTCTCACAAATAAGTGATTTTGCAGACCTATGGAAAGTGAATGCTATAAAAATTTAGAAATCATACAGAAACACCAAAGTTGTTTCTTAAAAATGTTCTAAGTATACTGTTGCCTTTACCTCAAAATTGACTGCCTTCAGTTGTTATCTTAGTAATAGATTCTTTCACATCATTCAAAACTCTCTTGTGTTGCATTCACATCAGTTACCATTTTAAGAACTGGTAAGTTTCCTTTTGCAACCTACTTTATTTACTCTATATAAAAAACCTGATTTAAGGAAATTTTTGACATTTTCTGTGTTACTTACTAAAGACATCTTATTATTAGCATAAAGGAGAATAAAACTTTGATGTTGATGGTATTTGCCCTTAATTAGCTAAATCTTTGACTTTTAAATATGAAAGAATTATTGATGCAGGTAAGTGAAAAATTCACATCTCTCAGCAAAATGTTTATCAGAACTATGGAAGCAGTTTCAATACAGGCCTATTCTTTTGCTGCTATCTCATAGGAATTGATTTTAGTAAATGACTCATTTTTGCTTGTTACTTTTCTATATGAGTCACTGTTTTAGAATAATGTAAAACATCGGAAGGTAAACCTGTGTGTGTGTGTGCACAGACACGCCATGCTCTCTCTAACTATTGTTTGTGTAAAATTGCCCTGGGAAAAAATGCCTCTTCTGGAACCAAGAAAAACTAGAAGGGTATTCTAAACTGCTGTTCATCTTAGAGCACTTTGATATGGGCATATGTATTTTCTACTTTGGTTCACAGTTCTTCAGACCAAGGCAAAGAAAAATTTTCATCACTCGAAAAGCACAATAACGTTGGCCGAGCGCGGTGGCTCACGCTTGTAATCCCAGCGCTTTGGGAGGCCGAGGCGGGCGGATCACCTGGGGTTGGGAGTTCAAGACCAACCTGACCAACATGGAGAAACCCCGTCTCTACTAAAAATGCAAAATTAGCCAGGCGTGGTAGCGCATGCCTGTAATCCCAGCTACTCGGGAGGCTGAGGCAGGAGAATCACTTGAACCCAGGAGGTGGAGGTTGCGGTGAGCCGAGATCACACCATTGCACTCCAGCCTGGACAACAAGAGTGAAACTTCATCTCAAAAAATAAAAAAGAAAGAAAAGCACAATAACCAATCTTTGATGAGTTTTGTTTTTGTTTTTGTTTTTTAAGTAGAAAGGAAAAACAGATATAAAACGAAGTTTTGCTGCACTTTTCAGAATAGTGCTCCTAGTGCTTTTTAAGTTTTTCTTAATACTATACAAGAGAATATACAGATAATTTTTTCTAACTTTCCAAATATGTTTATATAAATACAAACTGTATATTTGTATTATATCCATCCAAATAATTATTTCTAACCAGTCCTGATTTCTTTTTTGGGGGGAAATATTTAACAGAACTTTGAAATTATTTGACGACTCCTAAGAACTCAAAATAGGTTCAATTTAAGGAAATTAAGAACTTTGAGATTATATTTTAGAATAACAAAGTAGAATGACTGGTGTGTTATTTTATTTTAGATTGTAAAATATATAGCATGGGTAATTTCTAGACTATTGGAATATGTCACATGATACATAATTTTAAACTGTGTTGAAATACTTAGATGCTAAAGTTTTTATTGTAAAATGCCATTGAACAATAAGCATAAATAAAGATTTTATGAATGTATTTGAGATGCAATAAAATATATATGGATTGGAGAAAAAAGGAAAAAATATATAAACTTACTGTTTACTAGTTAACTTGGGTTTTCTGTTTGTTTCTACCCAAATTGTTATCCACTCAGAGGTATTAGCTATTATTTTACATTAATAGTTGTTTAAATTATTAAAAACTGACTTAATAAACTGTCTTTTAAATTTTTAAGTTCTAAATTTAATTCCTTTTGGATATTTGGGATATTTGGCATATTTGGCAACTCTAGAAGAGAAAATAGGCACCATCCCCTCTTCTGGTCTTTTAAGTATAGTGACAGGATTTATCCACTTGCAGATTGGTTTGCTAACCTGCCTTGTCATAGAAAACAGTAGAATAAAAAGGTGAAGTCGTGGTTTTAGGGCATTCATCCCTTCTTTACCACACAAACGCTGTCAAGTTGTTCTTCTACTGTGGGCTGCTCACCTTAAAATGGCAGTGATGGTAAACACATCCACCTCTCAGATTCATTGAATTCCAGGGAGATAATAGAGATGAAAACACTCCACACGTGTCAGGTATTTATATTCTTAAAATAACAATACCCACAAAATGGTCTTTCATATCTTTAATTACCCTACAAAAAACTCAGTATGTGCTCTGGGCAAGTAAGTATTTATAAAGTTAATTTTATTATTTTGTAATTTTGATGTGCAGAATTCCGTTCTTCCATTTATGCATGTCCTGTGCTTTACAAAAGAATGGAGCTTTTGCTTTAATGTTTAAAATATCTTTTATAGGTCTAAATTTTTGGTTTTCTTGTCTTTTAAGCTATAAAAATAATGCTGCTTTCAGATATACCCTTAGTATTTTTATAATGATGCTTGAATGCCTTCTTTTAAATAATTTATTTAGACATCATCAAATTCTTCAAGTATAAAAATTTTATTGCAGGGGACATTTTTAGATTGTTGTTAAGAATTTGAAAGTTATTTTTTTTAACCTATCATTAACATGTCCTTTTGTTATTATACTTTAACTATTTGATTTAATTTTCCCTTTATAATCATGATTTCTGAATGTTCATCTTTAAAATATTCTGAGTTTACTGATCTCTTGTGCCTTGTGCTCTCTACAATAGATAATTCTAGATTATTCTGCCTTTTGACCATTATTCTTTTCATGATTACTTGTACGATCAAGAATTATTAACAGATTTTTTTCCTGTGTATGATCTCAGTCTACTAATGATCATGATACTAATACACATTTTAAGCTATTTTAAGTGTTTTCAACAATGACCTCTTAAACCAAATGATGCTTTCTTCCTAACACCCCCTTCTTCTGCAGCAAATCTATATTTAACTTCTCTTGCATGCTTTTGAAATCTAGAGTGCAGAGTTGTTGCTACATTTCAGCCATCCTTGCAGCATTCTGAAAAATAAATTGGCAGGTGTTGCAGATAGCAAATGTGTAACTCTGAGAAGCCCCAGTTGTGCTAGTGTCCACAGTATGGGTGTGAGTGCTTTCACCAGGAGCCTGTTGTTCTTTGGGTGGCTCCAGATGTACCCTCCAAAAGGGGCCTAAGTTTGTCACTTCCATAACATTAATAAACTTAATAAAATTTTGATCATTTGGTATATAAGCAGTAACCCTAATACACATTTCCATCAGTAAGTTAGAGTTTAAAAATAAATAAATGAATTTTGGAAAGAAGTGGGGAGTCATTCAGCATCACAAATTGCTATTGATCTAGGTAATACTATTTTACTTTTTATATATGCATTTATTTGGTCATGTAAATGTGCTTAGACCTAAAAACATACATAGTTGGTGAAAATTAATGCATGACTCATAAGCAGAGTATGGAATGTAAGCATGTGCCATGAAACCGCAATTCTTTTATCCTGTATTTTCCATCATTTATACACTGGTTCCGTTTAGAGGATAGTCCATTTTTACTTTTTTTTTCATAGATTGGCCAAAATGGGAAGGATTGGATTCCACTCTCTTCCACGAAGAGTCAATGGGACTGGCTAAGATCAAAGTCTGAGGCTTTTTCCATCTGTAATCAGGTATGCATTAAACTAAAAATCACTATAATTCTATGCATGCACCTTTAAAGTATTTGATTGATATGCATATTATGAATATGATCTTTTATTAGATATTGAGCTCATAACCTTATCCTATAGTTTGAAATGCACCTGTGATAATTAATTTGAGTTTTGTAACATACTAAAATAAAGTTATTATCAGCCATGAAAAAAATTTCAGCTGGTCTTAGAAAAGTGTAATATTTGAAATCAGTGCAATCTTCCATTGCTCAGTATGTACATCCAAAGATAACAGAATTCATTTGTTACTCCATATTGATTATCACCAATTTTAGTACAATCAAATGTTTGTATATTACATATTGGTGCACTTCTAATAATTTTTTTTAATAACTTATAAGTTGTTTTTCTTAACTGGAATTCTCTGCCCATTATAGTTAGATTTTATAACACAATGGCAAATATGACCAGTCTTTGAAGTATTTTCAAATATTAGTTATATACAGGGATTTAGATACTTTGCATTCCATGTAGATTTTACAATTGGAAAATGATCAACTTGTTTCCCATGATGTTTTAAATAGGTGCATGAAAGTATCATGTTAGGAAATCAAATAATGAAAATTAAAGTTTGTTTCCTGCCTTGGCAGAATGCTTTATACCAGTTTGTAGCGTCATTACTGGTTACAGAAGAATAGCTGTATAATAGATATTTCTGAGGGAGGCCGAGGAGCTAGCTTTTAAATGAGGATATAACAGAAAAAGAGCAAGAAGTCCTTGAGATCCAGAAAATCTAAAACAAAAGGAGCATATGTTAGTGTTAGTAATGTCAGTTGCATTGTGTTAATGTCACTTTTAAACTGCAAGGTGGATTTTTAGACAGTTTGAATAGCACAAAGCCCTTGCCTGTATCTACCTAATAAAGAAAGACACTTGAAGCAAATACTGATTAACTTACCCATATCAAGCGAGTGGATAAATGCTGTATTTTGCCTGTTTAGGAACAGCCTTTCCGTTAAAATACAGTAAGACCTATTGTAACATACAGTTAATTTTACAAAAATGTAGCTATTTAGAGCTCCTGTGAAAGTATGACTAAAATCCGTGAAAGTCAGCCTAATAGACTTAGCTTGTGATGGCAAGTGTCAGTGTCAGACAGTCTGATGTCAAAACACAGATGATATAAGGAAGTTGGTCTTCTTTTTTTAAACATGTAATAGGATGGAAAATTCAGTTGATTAGTAGTTGCTAACAGTCATTTAGTCATATTCAAGTTTTCAATTAAAAAATCAGACATTTTTGAATGAGGTTGCAAGTATTATTTCTACAGTCTCTTAAAGGTACATCACAGGCCAGGTGCAGTGGCTCACGCCTGTAATCCCAGCACGTTGGGAGACTGAGACTGGAGAACTGCTTGATCCTGGGAGTTCAAGACCAGCCTGGGCAACATACTGAGACCCTGTACCTACAAAAAAAGTTAAAAATAATTAGCCAGGCATAATGGCATGCACCTGTAGTCCCAGCTACTCGGGAGGCTGAGGCACTTGAAGATAGCTTGAGCTGGGGTATTCAAGGCTGCAGTGAGCTGTGACTGCCCCACTGTACTCCAGCCTTGACGACAGAGTAAGACTCTGTCTCAAAAAAAAAAAAAAGAAGGTGCATCACTCAACTAGCCTTCACAAACATTGAAGAACTGGAACTTTGAGGAGTTGGTTTTCTTACCCTAAGAAATAGAGTCTATAATATTTACTATGTTTTGTTGGATTTTTAAAGGTTTTAATTCATTTTTGAATTTTTTGTTTAAAAAGATATACTCCTTGCTGTACAATATGTACATTTCATTCCTTTTTGCAGCACCAATAACAAATTGAAATTCTGATACACCTTTTTACCAGCCTGAAACACCTCTTTGAGGATGTGTTGTATGCTAAGTCAGAGGTCCACACAGGTCTGTTGCACAGGGGTTGCAGGTGTGTCCAAAGGCCGATGCCCTCAGCTCTCAGGGATGCCTGCTGACTCCAGTTTACCTACTAACTTCAGTGTGCCTAAAATTTCTGTGATGTGAAAAACAATGAGGAAAATTATATTCGCCATGTCTTTCTCCCAAAATGACAAAGAGCCATGCTCTTCACTTAATAAAACATCAAAAAGTTTTACTGTTTGAAGAATTCGTATTTGTTAGAAAGATGAATCATTTCTACTCTTGACTCAGGAATCCCTCAGAGTATGATGACACTGGTACAATGGTTAAATTTTTATTTTGGGTGGTGCATTCAACTCTTTCAGGCCTCTAGAGTTTCTGCTGAAGTACCTCTTCCACAGACTCGATGGTTCATAAGATGCCTAAAAGAGTTTCCAGTTGCTTATTTATCTCTGTTTTCCTACAATGCAGTCTGACTAGAGCTGATGTGTACAGATCAAACTATTTTTAGAGACTGAAATATTGGCTGAAACGTTCTTAGTCAGATTTATGTTCTCTCATCTTTTGTAAAAATTGAAGCTTAATGCCACGACTTTTAGAGTCATGTTTTGATGCTTCATGAGAGTTCCTGAAATCACTACTGCTATGCCTAAGTATAACATGTGTCAAGTGGAATTTCAGGGTATGTATGAACTGTTCATTCTGAGCAATGCATTTCTATGTATTTTGACAAATATAAAGAAACCTATGGGGTTTCTAATGTAATGTAATGATATTACATTAGACCAGCTGAATCCATTTTATTGGTTTCTTTTTTAATTCAAAAGCATCACATAGCAAATAAAATTTTTAAAAATTGAGTTTAGTTACAAACTAGTTGTTTCTTATTTTTTTTTTTCCAGTCCCTTTTTGCTTTCTTTTACGACCACATGAAACTTGAGAAGCCACCTAAAGCTATATCATTTAGTGGAGTTGGGCAGTTCCCAAGTGTCCAACAAGAAGGCCTGGTTTAGGCTGCGATGGCCACTGTCATTCCTGGTGATTTGTCAGAAGTAAGAGATACCCAGAAAGTCCCTTCAGGGAAACGTAAGCGTGGTGAAACCAAACCAAGAAAAAACTTTCCTTGCCAACTGTGTGACAAGGCCTTTAACAGTGTTGAGAAATTAAAGGTTCACTCCTACTCTCACACAGGAGAGAGGCCCTACAAGTGCATACAACAAGACTGCACCAAGGCCTTTGTTTCTAAGTACAAATTACAAAGGTATTAAACTCTATTTGTCTTTCAGATTATATTTTCTCTTATGTTGGCTATTTGAAGCCATTGTAAGCGTATGTATTTGTATACACATTTTTCAGCTGATTTGCAGAGGAAATGTTAAGTAGATTAGACATTGGTTAGTTTTTAGTATTCTAAATCACATACTTTTATGTGTTAGTGTCTTTGGACTTTTTAAGATAAAATGCTTAATGAGTAGAATTTCCATTTGTAGAAAGAAATTACGACAAGAAAAGGGTATGGACGTTTACGTGAGTATATTCAGTCTTGCTCATTTGCTTTTGTAATGATAGCTGAAAACCAGCAAAAACTAAAGTGGCAACTTAAATGGCTCAAGTTTTGCAGTAATTAGGTATATTAACTATCCTTGTGGTATACATTAAGTTAAAACAGTTTCCATTACTGAGGGAATTCTGTGTTAGCGTAGTAGTTTAGTTTCCATTTGAAAAGTGAATACGTGCCATTTTTGTCATGATAATTACTTATAGACCGTATCTGTGTTTAAAGGCACATGGCTACTCACTCTCCTGAGAAAACCCACAAGTGTAATTATTGTGAGAAAATGTTTCACCGGAAAGATCATTTGAAGAATCACCTCCATACACACGACCCTAACAAAGAGACGTTTAAGTGTGAAGAATGTGGCAAGAACTACAATACCAAGCTTGGGTTTAAACGTCACTTGGCCTTGCATGCCGCCACGAGTGGTGACCTCACCTGCAAGGTATGTTTGCAAACTTTTGAAAGCACAGGAGTGCTTCTGGAGCACCTTAAATCCCATGCAGGCAAGTCGTCTGGTGGGGTTAAAGAAAAAAAGCACCAGTGCGAGCATTGTGATCGCCGGTTCTACACCCGAAAGGATGTCCGGAGACACATGGTGGTGCACACTGGAAGAAAGGACTTCCTCTGTCAGTATTGTGCACAGAGATTTGGACGCAAGGATCACCTGACTCGACATATGAAGAAGAGTCACAATCAAGAGCTTCTGAAGGTCAAAACAGAACCAGTGGATTTCCTTGACCCATTTACCTGCAATGTGTCTGTGCCTATAAAAGACGAGCTCCTTCCAGTGATGTCCTTACCTTCCAGTGAACTGTTATCAAAGCCATTTACAAACACTTTGCAGTTAAACCTCTACAACACTCCATTTCAGTCCATGCAGAGCTCGGGATCTGCCCACCAAATGATCACAACTTTACCTTTGGGAATGACATGCCCAATAGATATGGACACTGTTCATCCCTCTCACCACCTTTCTTTCAAATATCCGTTCAGTTCTACCTCATATGCAATTTCTATTCCTGAAAAAGAACAGCCATTAAAGGGGGAAATTGAGAGTTATCTGATGGAGTTACAAGGTGGCGTGCCCTCTTCATCCCAAGATTCTCAAGCATCATCATCATCTAAGCTAGGGTTGGATCCTCAGGTTGGGTCCCTAGATGATGGTGCAGGGGACCTCTCCCTATCCAAAAGCTCTATCTCCATCAGTGACCCCCTAAACACACCAGCATTGGATTTTTCTCAGTTGTTTAATTTCATACCTTTAAATGGTCCTCCCTATAATCCTATATCAGTGGGGAGCCTTGGAATGAGCTATTCCCAGGAAGAAGCACATTCTTCTGTTTCCCAGCTCCCCCCACAAACACAGGATCTTCAGGATCCTGCAAACACTATAGGGCTTGGGTCTCTGCACTCACTGTCAGCAGCTTTCACCAGCAGTTTAAGCACAAGCACCACCCTCCCACGTTTCCATCAAGCTTTTCAGTAGGATTCTGGGACATGGATTTATTACAGAAATATATGTATAGCCGTGCCCTAGATGACCATTTTTATTTTAGTGCCTACTTTAAAACAGTATAAAAATTTCTGCTTTTGTATAATACAAATTTTCATTAAGCCAGTATAATAGAAACTAGCGTTTAAAACGAGCTTTGGAACCATTTGTGTTCAGTTATGTTTACCTGGGTATTTTGTCCTGATTCACTGCCAATTGTCATATTTTAAGAGGTTTTTTTTTTTCCCTATAGGAAAGCCATTATTAGTGGTAAACTTACAAATCCCATTTTCAAATTACTTTTAGATCTTATAATTTTCATTGTTGTCTAATAACAATGGCTCCACCTTTTGACATCTGGCTCATTAAAAAATTTAGCAATAGAATGTAAATTGTATAAAATGCATGTGAATAAGTCAAGGTTTAAAATTTTTTCTAGCTTCTAAATGCATTAATAATCAAGTGCTTCAAATGAATTAAGAGTCCAGTTTAGGGGAGATAACAGATGTTTCTTAGATACACCATAATTTCAGATCAGTGTATTTTGAAGACTCGCTATTGTCTAGCTAAAATATTTGCCATCTTTATTATGAGCCTTTAAGGAAAACAACCCCTAAATACAAAGCACCAGTATTTACATCAGAAAGAGACTTTATAAGGTGACATGGCGTTTCGTGTCACTTAATAGTTGGTCCTAAATTAGTATACAGGATATTTTGTTGTGTTTCATCCTTCTTAACATGCCATCTTTTCATTTAATAATAGTAATAGTGCATGGCATTGGAGTCTTCAGAGTCAGTGTCTCTTTCGTCTTTTCCACCTTTCCTAGCCAAGTGGTGGGTCAAGTGCAGCCAGCAGTTTTTTTGGATTGTTGATCCATCGTTAGTCCATAATCTAGGGCCATTGTGGAACTGCAGCCATGAGGTGTGTTCATCCCAGAGTGGACTGACTCAGCCTCTGTGGGTGACAGACTCCTAAGCAGGAAGATAGATGGGAAGCACATGGTTACATCTGGGAACTATCTAGGGATCATGGCCCTGGTAGCCAGGATTAAAAACTGGACTTTTCAGAAGTAAAGTAAAAGCATATCGCTTGTATCTCTTCTTGCTGAATTTGATACATTTTTCTTTCCCTTAAGAACCAAAAGCAGAAAACAGAAACAACAGTCCTACCCCCAAGTTATCTTTCTGATTCAATATGAATCTTTCCTTGCAATTTTTTTAGATGGAGAATTTGAAGTTAAATGCATTAGAAAACTACCTGAGGAACTACCACAAAGGTTTAAGTGACTAGAAATATGTGCAGTTAAATCCCACTTTCATGCATCTGTGGGCAGTGGTAGGAGTGTTGCAAATAAGTTGAATTCGTAGAGGGGAAGAAAGTAAAGTAAAACAAGACTATCTTGGTTACCATGAAAATAACAATTGAGAACGTTATATTCACTGAATAATTATTATAGGCTTTCTTCACGTTAGACCACCAACAAAGTCTTCTTAAAGGTCTAATTATTGTATTTTTCTAAGGGTCAGTTGGGATATTAACCTAAGAAACATATCTAATAAGCACTTGTTAACACCTTATTTTGGGACCCTCTCCGTTGGGGGCAGGGCAAGGGTGGGAGGTTTATAGAAGAGTATATATCTCTTTAAAAAAACAAAAAGAAAGAAAAATATTTCTGAGCACTCATTAGCCCTATATGGAAGCTTCTTTCCTTTTTGTAGGGCCAGTTATCACTGCAGATTGCAATGTTTACCAAGAATTTTTAAAAATGAGTGCAGATTACTGAATATAATACGTTATTTAAAATATTTGGGAGTAGTATAATTTGTGGAGAAATGTAAATTGTAATAATGTAAATGGGGGCTTCAATATATATATATATAATACACACACACACATATCGCACTTCATAGAATCAAAGTTGCTCTCTGAGGGAGCTTTGGCTCCTGATATTTTATCATGCTCCTATATTTTTTTAATCCTAGGAGCAGTAGTTTTTATACTTATTTAAATTTTATTATGAAAAATTGCATTTATTAAAAAAGTGTGTTCCAAAGGCATTAAAATTATATATGTTAATAAGGAAGTACATTTTTAAATTTTTCAAACTGCTCCTAGCTTTTGGTTAGGAGAATATTTGCTCTGAAAGTAGGCTCTTCGCTCTGCTTCACTACTGCTTCCTTTAGTTTCTATGAAACAGATTGCTTACCTAAATCTTTAGTTGAATGATTAGTGTTCAATATTGCTTTAATCACCATATGAAAGGAAAAGAATTGGTGACAGAGCACAAATAGAAAACCTATGTTTAAATAGAAATCACAAATAGCAAGTGTGGAAGCACTACTTTTATTCTGTTTAAAATTTACTTAATAAATCATCACATTAGTGAACTGAGACATTGGCCTTACTAGGCTGTATTCACTGCTAACTTAAAAAAGGGAGTACCAGAATTTATTAAATAAAGCATTTTGGAAATGGGGAATAGCGCCATATATGTGTATGTATACATATATATACATATATATATATATGTAGGTATATATATGTATATATATATTTAGGTATACATATATATATATAGGTATACCTAAATCTCACCCTGCATGGAATTCAGATACATGGAGGCACATCTTTCAGGGCACCAGTGTTAAAATTGTGGAGTCTTAATTTTCAAATACACACCTCTTTGCCTGTTGCCGCCCCCACAGGCTTGAAATAACATTTCAGAGTAAGAGGGAATTCAGCAAATTTGTTTTTTAAATTGACTGTAGTGGTCACTAAACCCTTTTTGAGAGAATTTCTATTGAAGATGAGGCAGACTTCCTTATTTGAATTGCACAATGTTCTAATAAGGCTGTAACACAGAATTGGCTCCTTTTTTTTTCCTAGAAAAAGATTGTTTATTTCTATGTCAACTAGGTATGATTAAAAATGAGTATTGCCAATGCTGTTTTCATTCTCCAGTGGCCAGAATCATTATCCTTGAAATTTCTGGTAGTGCCTTAGCTTGGTTAAAAAAAAAAAAAAAGGGATTAACATTAAATAAACGTAGCTTAGAATTTGGACCTCAGACAAGATATTGAACCTCA
The DNA here is from genome assembly GCF_030222135.1 of Aotus nancymaae. Classification (NCBI taxonomy): domain Eukaryota; kingdom Metazoa; phylum Chordata; class Mammalia; order Primates; family Aotidae; genus Aotus; species Aotus nancymaae. Next base: position 8,014,286 of record NW_026988450.1, on the reverse strand, counting down.
TTCAGTTTCACTTCCACATGTGTGTACAAATTAGGTCACCAAACACGAAAGTGTGAGTGTGGAAGGATCTTGGCACTGTAAGCAATGCTATCCATTGATGTATACGAGTACTCTATAGTTACTGATCACTGTTAAAACTTTCATTTTAAAATCATTACCAAGTTCAGTTTTTAAAAACTTCAGTTGTCCTGGCTGATCATGAATCACTCTTCATGCAACTTTTTAATTTCATTTAGTGTTCCTTTGAAGCTGTGTATTTTGGCCTATTTGTTGCTTCTGCTTGATTTTTCTTAGTCATTTGTGGAATATAGTGATATATTGTGTTAATTTGGACAGTAGCGGTTTTTAAAAACCATATACTGACTGAAACATGAGCCAGAGCTGATTGCTTTATTAAGCTAATAATGAATGTTAAAGAGTACATATTTTCAGGATCATTCATCTAGTGAGCAATACACATATTATAGGCCAATATTTTTTTAAAAAATAGAGCTTGGTCAACCTCTATACTACACATATTACAAGATATAGCACTTTCAAAATGAATCTAAACCTTTACAGAAACTTTCTTATAGGTTATGCCTTTTATTTTAAGACTTATTATAATTCGTTTCAAGTGCCATTAGATGATATATATCTTAGGCCTTTGATATATAATGCTTTGTGTACAAAAATGGTAGATGGTATTTTAAACAGGTACATTTTTACAGTGTTTTCTTATCAATTTGCTATATTGCACAGAATCAGTGTGTGTCTTTTCATAAGGTTTTACAATGGTTTATTTTTTTACAAGGTTTACGTGTCTCAAAGCACACTGTCTTCCCAGTACGTAAGTTAAAAAATACCAGTTCACCCAAGTTGCTTCTAGCCTACTGAGATCCAGGTGACATTGGAGGAGATTTTTTAAATGTCGAGTATTCGTCATTAGCAATGGCTGACTGTTAGTTCTGGTAAATGTGTGCCTAAGTTGAATTTGTCTTGTTTTTTTCACACTGTCAGCAGCCATGTCAACAACATAGATGGTCTGTTGTGATCACATAGATCTACATACATTGTATAGTTTTGTGCAAAAAACCCATAGAGAGTTCCTTTGGGATCATGGAAGAAAAGATTATGCGACCAGCATTGGTGAAGGCAAACCCAGATCACACTTAGGGCCTTTCTATGATGTTGTCAACCCTCTGAGGATGGAAGGCAGTGTCTTTTTGATGTTATCTAGACTAGAAATGACACAGAACTATTGCTAATGTATAAAACACTTCATTGTATAAGCTTCAGTGGTACAGATGAACCAGAATGAATGTTTTATCTTCTCAGAAACACTCCTTCAATATTATGTTGGATCATGCTGCTAATGTAACTTGGGCTACAACTCTTCATGGTGCTACAAACTTCTCTGTCTCATTCAGTCATATTTTTTTATCCATAGAAAAAGGACTACATTAGGTGTAAAAGTGTACAATATATTTTTATACTGTGACTTAATTTGTCATTAACAAACTTTTACACCACCACAACGTATTCATGTGCACTTGCAAAAGGAGATCTCGGACACGCAGATGTTACCAGAACAAACCCAGCTTTTGTCCACAAGGTGACTGTAACTCAGAATGGAAAGTGGGCTTTATAATAGGGTGTGGAGTGAAGAACATGCTGTATGTTACTAACAGCCCTTTGAATTTAACAAAAACTGGGAATCCATTAGGAAACGGATTGCATCATACCTGAACATAAGCTGGACTGCTGAAATTGTATTTTTAGCTAATGAAAAAGTGTTTGGACTAGTACTCTAAAAATGTTCTAATGATAAAGTTTTGAGTCAAAATAGAAAAGAAAAAAATCTGCATTCCAGGCTGAATTTTGTATATTTTTATTGCATTTGAAATTGCTATTCTGTGATATTGGGAAATCAAGTGGCTTATCATGTATATCATGTACTTAAAATGTATTCACAAACTACTGTTGTATTTGTATAAAATATAGACAAAGATCATATTTTTTGTGTGTGTATAAGCTCTGTAAAATAATCACATTATGAAGCTGCAGTGATACTACATTTTAAACATTCACATCCAAAGAAGCAGGCTATTTATTGTCCATATACCCAGATATAAAATATTAATTTGCTGCTAATTAAACAATAGTACTGCAGCTTCTTGTGGCCTACAGTGTTATGTTTGCTGTAAGAATAAGATATGTGAATTCCACAAAATATATGAATAAAATTATAGAATGGCTTTAGATAATGTAGATCTTCCTGAAATTTTAATAGATGATACTTTTCTATTTGCTATCACATTTTTTCTTCAAATTATAAGTATTTTCTCATTTGATAAATACAATATTCTAATAGCTGGCTCTAGGACAGAACTTTATTGTTGAAATGAAATGTAAAATCTAGGTTTTTGGTTTTAAAAGTTTTGTATCTTTAGAGGAAGGATAGATATTGTAAATTTAAAAAAGTCAAAAGACTGTGCATCAAAACTTTAAGTGAGTTTAGAATTCAAAAAAGGATATTAGTTGCTTGTTTCTGGGAGATAAAACTGGCATTTAGCATTTCTTTAACACTTATTGTCAGTACCATAAATTATTCTTTCAGAGTTTCCTTTGGGCTGTTTGCCTAAAATTTTGCCGAAGAAAGCTCCCTTGACAATTCATGTGGACCAAAATGGCAATTACACACATATCATTTCAGCTAAAACTCATCTGCTAAATGGTCAATGACACAGCTTCCGAGACAGATATTAATTCTAAAAATTTAGTTAATACCTGTCCAGGAACCAACTGTGAAATAATTTGTTATGTATCTCATGGCACCTCTTTCAGTATAATAGGAAAAATTCTTCCATTACCTTTTCAGCTTTCCTACTTTCAGAGGGGTAAAGAAAATGAACATAATTCCAGTTTGGCAGTTCCTTCCTCTTTTTCCTTGTTTAATTTCTGCAAATTAACACAACATTTCTATATTCTTAGAATTAACACTAAATATGTTTTAAATTCATATGAAATAGTCCGAGGACGTCACAGAAAGAATATACTTTTGCTCTTTTGCCTTACTTTTTCAGAATATGTCACTGCCATTCTTTGGAGGAGCTGGTTTTACCTTAAAGGAAATGGAAACACCTTTTCTCCGTGATACACTGTTAACAGCACAGCACATAAATCCCCAGGTTCTGTCTGCTTTAGAAAAGGAATGGCAAAAGAGCACCGTGCGTGATGGAGACTGTATCCATGAAGTAGTGCACAGAACATCTTCTTCACTGTATTCTTTGGCTGCCATTATTGCAGATGAAAGAGAACAGTCTTTTTTTATGTAAATAGGCTCACTTTGCTTTACTCAATAGATAGATACTTTAGGCCCAGCGCGGTGGCTCACACATGTAAGCCCAGCACTTTGGGAGCCCGAGACGGGTGGATCATCTGAGGTCAGGAGTTCAATACCACCCTGGCCAACGTGGTGAAACTCCATCTCTGCTAAAAAATTAGCCAGGCATGGTGGCAGGCACCTGTAACCCCAGCTACTTGGGAGGCTGAAGCAGGAGAAGTGCTTGAACTCAGGATGTGGTTGTTGCAGTGAGCCAAGATCACGCCATTGCACTCCAGCCTGGGCAACAAGAGTGAAACTCCATCTAAAAAAAACAGAAAAAAAAGATAATAGATATTTTAAATGTAACCCAATGTGTATTATAAATGCACAAGTAGAAAATTCTATAAATTTGGATCTCTTTTTTGAAAACAGGCGGATAGTCCATTTAAAGTAAGACCTCAGTCAAGGTCCCAGGGTTTTGAGGGAATGAGAGGGGGATGTGTAAAGGCCCCTCGAATAAGGTTTTCTGCTCTATGGTATTAGAATTTTTAGAAAGGTGTTACTTTTGATTATCCCATTTGTCTTTAGAGAACTTTAATTATTGAGGCTCCTTTCAAAGTGTTGCTAGTGTTGCTAGTAGTCTTACTGGATTAATGTTAGTAAACTGCTGTTTCTAAAAATACATAATCGATCTGTTACTAGGATTCACACACACCTCATATTTTTAAGCAAGTTCCTGTAAACAGATTCTTGTGACCTAGGAATGTTCATTGTGTAAAGAGGTTAATGACCTGAACCATGATGCCCTATTTAAAGATTTTTAAGTTATGTCGGCTTTTTCCACCCCAGAATTAATGGTAATCAGTGGCTGTAGCAAATATTAACCCTGTAAATGTCTTGAAGACTATAATGTCTAAAAACTTCCAGCCGGTAAATTCAACTCATCCCCAGCTGAGTTAATTTTTTTTTTTTTTTTTTTTTTTTTTTTTTTGCAGTGGTACCAGCAGGTGCTACTTCTGTATTTTGTCATAAATTATTTTATATGATATGCCTATTTTTATTCCGATGTGCTAGCTTTATTTAGTCAGCGACCCTGAAAATGTTCCCATCCTTAACAGCACCTGGCCATTTCCTCCTCTGCCTTTTTCCATGATTTTCATATGGAATTACTCATTGTTCCTTACACCGGAGCCTGTGCTATCTGTCCCTTTGCCTCCAGTTGTCCGCCATCCCCGGAATGCTGGATTTCTCCTCCTGCACGGGAATTCTACATGCCGAAATCTTACCCATTACCCATCCTCCATCCCGTTTTTAATTCTCTCTCTTCCACAAAGCCTTCCAGTCTCATTCACTGAACAGTAATTTATTTGCCCTGTGAACATATATTCCAGTTGATTAGATCATCTCAGGATAATACATTTTCTAGTACATAAGGGCAAAACCCTATCCACATAGTTCCAAGCACAGGGCAGCTAATCAAGTATTTGTTGGATGAATTACAAACATTTTCCCTGAAAGACTCGGCCATCTTAATATTTAAGAGACATTTTTTAAGAAACCTTTTCAAGGGCCGGGCGCGGTGGCTCAAGCCTGTAATCCCAGCACTTTGGGAGGCCGAGGCGGGTGGATCACGAGGTCAAGAGATCGAGACCATCCTGGTCAACATAGTGAAACCCCGTCTCTACTAATACAAAAAATTAGCTGGGCATGGTGGCGCGTGCCTGTAATCCCAGCTACTCAGGAGGCTGAGGCAGGAGAATTGCCTGAACCCAGGAGGCGGAGGTTGCGGTGAGCCGAGATCGCGCCATTGCACTCCAGCCTGGGTATCAAGAGCGAAACTCCGTCTCAAAAAAAAAAAGAAACCTTTTCAAAATTTGACACTAGAAATTAATAAAATAATTTTGACATGGGGTATCTCTGTTCTATGGAAAAGTTTATTTTATACCCTGAAGAGTGTGTAATCATCCTTAAACTTCCTTTTGTTCTGGTTTTCTGCATCAACATGAGGAGAGGCTACATGTGTACTCTCTTCACAAGTGCATCATCACTAAATGCTTTCCCTACAATGACCAAAACTAGAGAGCCATTGAGGATTCTAATTCTCCTAACTTTGTACTTCCAAGGCTCTAATCATGGAGGCTTTAAGCTCTGAATTAGACGGATAAAGAGAAAAAATACACAGGGCCCAGAGACCTACAATTTGAAACAGCATGAGACTTACCTGAAACACTGAAGGAAGTCCCTGGAGCCGTGTTGAAGTTATCAACCAGGTGTTGAAGCAAAAGACGAGTTCTGATATGTAAGGATTCAGAAAACATACTTTGTATTTTTTAATTACAAATAACCCAGAGAAGCAAAAATCGAATCAATATGGACATCTCCAGAAAGCAGAAGATAAATATGTGGTGATAAGGAGTTACCAATAACTTGGTTAAATCTAAATTATTGATAATTTGCTAGTGAGTAAGTATTTTTGAAAGCGATTGATCCTAATGTAGTACAAATGTCCTCAATGGCTATTTGATAATCATAAAAGTGGCTAGGGTTGACATATCAAATTCCTCTCTCCCCCTCCCTCTTCCCCCAACCCCCCCACCCCAACACACACACACACACACACACACACACACACACACACACACAAAGAATAAAAGATCTCTGTTAACCCTTTGGAGACATACAAGGAACCACAGAACAAGGTGCTATGGAGTTCGAGTTGGAAAATCCAATTTGGGGAGCAATTTAGACCAAAAGTAATACAGTATTTTCTAATGTCCATGTCAGTTATGTCATGTTTTTGTTTTTATTACAGTTACTAAAACCTCCAAGAAAATATTAATAATGGTAATAGACATTGGTGTCTCATTCCTGATGTTAACTGAAATGAATTTTTTAAATATAGTTAAGATACTCCCTTATAGTTTGGGGAAAATCCAGGCGTCTCTCCTACAAGTTTGTTTCCTGAAGAACCTTATATTCTGAAAGCACCGCGCACGCAATAGCGGGTCTTACCAGCGAGGAGTGCCGGGACCTGCCAGGCGGACGCCGGGCCAGGGGCTCAGAGTCTGCGGCACCTGGACCCTCCTCCCTCGGAGGGTTGGGCCGGGTGGCCGCGCTCGGGGTCCTGGAGACCGCGGGGCCGCGGGCGTGGCCAGGGGCGGAGCAAGGCGGCCTGGCGCCCCCACAGCAGCCCTCCGTGGTGCGCAGCTCGTCCTGCGTGGGCGCTCTGGGCCCAAGGCAGCCTGTCCCCACGAACCTTCTCCGGCGTCCGCGGCGCCGCTTCCCCGGGCGCGCGGGTCTCGGCCGCACCTGGCTGCGGGCTCCGCGCCGAGGACGCGGGCGGTGCCGGGCCTGCGGCTCTGGGACTGCCAGGACGGACGGCCGAGGTCTGCGACCTGGGGCGCGGTGGATGTGACGCCTGCATCCGGCCCCTCTTGTTGAAAAGCCCCCTCCGAGCAGAACAGACGGTCGCCTCTATCACATGCAAGAATTACCAAGTTTGGCTGCCAACTTCTAGGAAATGCCTTTTCAGCATCTGTTGATGCGTCCATGTAGGTTTTCTGCTTTCGTTTATTGGCGTTTTCATCTTTTTTTGAAACCCGTTGGCATTTCGGGAACAATCTGCTTGTTGTTGACACATTACTGGATTCTTTACGCTAATACTTTGTTTAAACATTTGACTCCATATTAATATGTGAAATTGATACCTAGTTTCCTTTTTACTGAACTTACTAGCCTTTGGAACTCAAATTATTCTGGCTTCAGAAAGAGGGTTGGTTGGGGAGGAGGGTTGAGGATGGGGCTCATTTTCTTGCCATTCTGGAAGAGCTTAACTATCGGAAATTCAGCCTGCTCTCTAAAAGGCGGATGGTGCTTGAGGCGCCCTTTCCGGTAGCCAGTTCCTCCTTCCCATCATCTTTACTCAGGCAATTGCTCACTTCAAATCCTCCAGTTGTTCTTGGATCCATGTGGGGACTTGGAACTGCCAGGAAATCACCCATTCCCTCACCTTTGCTGCCACAGGATTTGCATGCTGGGAGCCTTTAACCTCCACTGAAAGGAAACTCCCTTCTGACTGTCGTCCTTCCAGTCTGACCTCACCAAGCTGACACTCAAAAAATCTCACTATCCGTTTGTGATGTGGTCACCTTTTGCTATAATTTTGTGTGTGCGATACCTTACTATTAGTTTTTAATCTGTCACCTGATCTAACAGTCTTTGTTTTTAATGAGTTTATTCAGTTCATTCATAGTTAAGACTGATTTTATTCCTCTTGGTGCTTATTACTTGAAGGATGGTTTCTCTTTTTCGTTTACCTTATTTTTCTGAGTTTGATAGAGTTAATCATTCATTCCACTTCTTCCCCTTGTTAGCTTTGATGTTTCTTTGCATGTTTTCGTCTCTTTAATCACTACAGTCCCTTTTCCCCTGAGTTTTATTTTTTGTTTGTTTTGTTTTTGTGTTTTCGAGATGGAGCCTCGCTCTGTTGCCCAGGCTGGAGTGCAGTGGCACGATCTCGGCTCACTGCAACCTTCCCCTCCCAGGTTCAAGCGATTCTCCTGTCCCAGCCTCCCAAGTAACTGGTATTACTGGCGCCCGCCACCACACCCGGCTAATTTTTTGTATCTTTGGTAGAGATGGGGTTTCACCATGTTGGCCAGGCTGGTCTTGAACTCCTGACCTCAGGTAATCAGCTCACCTCCTCGTCCCAAAATGCTGGGACTACAGGCGTGAGCTACCACTCCCGGTCTTCCTCTACTTTTTAAATCTTATCACACATGACTCTTCTTTTATTTGTAGACGAAAATACCAACTATTTTCCTTCTGAGAACATGCCATAACACACTAATTGTTCCGACTCCTTTCCTGTACCCTGTTCCACACAAAAGTAGCCATTTACCTCCCTTACCTACACACACCCCCATGGCACTTCTTGGACAACTCCAGTACTTTGCAAGCAAACTTTAGCGTTATTTTTATTTTCCGTAACTCTGGATGACCATCTCATTAAATGTACTCTGATGGCAGATTAAGTGCTATAATCTTTAGTTGGTTTATTATCATTTCTCTTTCTCTGCTGAGATTTCCTATATGTTCATTCAGTGAGCATGTACTTTTATGTCTTTCAGTATCGTGTTCAAATCCTTTTCTGCTCATCCCAGCCACTGCTCCTTCCCAGGGTCTTCCCACGGATCACCTTTTCTCTTGTCTGTGGTTCACATATTCCCGTTTTTTTGTATTTCTAGTTTTTTGTTGTTGTTGTTGTTTGTTTGCTTGCTTTTGTTTTTTTTTTTTAGACGGATCTTGCTCCCGTCACCCAGGCTGAAGTGCAGTGGCACAATCTCAGCTCACTGTAACCTCCGCCTCTCGAGTTCAAGTGATTCTCCTGCCTCAGCTTCCCGAGTAGCTGGGACTACAGTCACATGCCACCACACCTGGCTAATTTTTTGTATTTTTAGTAGAGACGGGCTTTCACCATGTTGGGCAGGCTGGTCTTAAACTCCTGACCTCAGATGATCCACCAGCCTCTGCCTCCCAAAGTGCTTGGGATTGCAGGCATGAGCCACCACACCCAGCCTCTGATATAGAGATTCTTTCAACCTAAATTTGGCCCCTTGGGGTCTGCCCATTGTATGGGTACAAGAGTCAGACTGAAATGTGAGCAAAGTTTATACATAGAATTTGGCTCCTGTTCTGGGTCTCTCTGCTCTCCGGGATTCCCACCTCCTTCTTCACTTTCCAGCTGCTGTTTTCCCTCCAGACTCTATTGTCTGATTTCTCAAGTCAGTAAGACTACAGGGTTCTATCTGAGATTAAGTTGCACCTGGAAATGTAATACACTTGGAAAGTGAATTTTATTTGCTTGGTGTATAATACCTGCATCTGAAAAAGGTATGAAATTTGTTAAGTATCAGAAAAAATTCTCAATTTTTAGGGGTTTGTTTATGGCCTTTACACACAATAGGAATGAAGGATCCTTTTTTTTTTTTCTTTTTTTCCTGTTTAATCTTTGTAGGTAGCAAAGATTCTGTGTGATGCTGAAGTCATATAAGTCTGTTTCTAACTTTATAACAAACTTTCATATTGTCTTCCAAAATGGCTGTACCAGTTTTTTATTCCCATGAATAATGAATGAGAATTTCTGTTGCCTGCATCCTCAAGGTATTTTGATATTGGTCTTACAGGGTTTTAGCTCCTTGCTGTTTTAATTTACATTTCCCAATGACAAATTATGTTGAGAATCTTTATATGTTTATTTTCCAACTGCACAAAACAATTTTAATAAAATATCTATTCAGATCCTTTGTCTATTTTTATTAGATTAATTTTGTATTAGGTTGATTTTTTAATTGTTGAGTTTTAAGAATTCCTTATACATTCTAGATATGAATGCTTTATCAGATATATGATTTGTAAACATTTTCTCTCAGTCTGTGGCTGGTCTTTATTGTTTCAACAGTATCAAAAAAAGCAAATTTTTGTGAAGTTCACTTTATATATATTTTTTCTTTTGTGGACTGGGCTTTTCAAATTTTATCTAAAAATTTATAAACAAAACTAAGATTGTGAAGATATTCTAGATTTTTTTTCTATAGATTGTGTAGTGTTATGTTTTACAGGTAGGCCTATGATCCATTTTGATTTAATTTTTGTATAAGATGTGAAGTATGTGTTGAGGTTTGAGGTTTATGTTTTTTTGTTTGTTTTTTGGGTTTTTTTGGCGACTGGATGAACTGGATGTTCATTGATTCAGCACCAGTTGTTTATTTCTGGCTCTCTATTCTGTTCTATTGATGTGTGTATTTATCATTTCACTAGTCTCACACTATCATAATTACTGTAATAATCTTGAAATCAAGACCCATGCATCTTCCAAGTATATTTTCCTTTTTAAGAGTTGTCTTGGCTATTCCTTTGGTTTTGTGTACATTACATAGATTGCATATATTTTAGAATCTACATATTGATACCTATTAAAAAGTTTGTTTGGATTTTTACTGGAGTTGTATTGCATATATAATTTGCAAAACGCGGACATCTTTCAAATGTTAAGTCTTGCAATCCATGAACTTAGTATCTTTCTTCAGTCATATAGATCTTCTTTGATTTGTTTCATTGGTATCACATAGTTTTCTACATACAAATGTTGCACATGAATGAACTCCCATTTACAATTGCTACAAACAGTAAAATACTTACAAATATACCTAACAAGGGAAGTGAAGAACGTTTCAAGGAGGATGACAAACCAGTGCTCAAGGAAATCAGAGAGGACACACACAAAAAATGGAAAAACATTCCATGCTCATGGATAGGAAGAATTAATATTGTGAAAATGGCCATAGTGCCCAAAGTAATGTATAGATTCAATGCTATTCCCATTTATCTACCATTGACATTTTTCACAGAATTAGAAAATGACTATTTTTAAATTCATTTGGAATCAGAAAAGAGCCTGTATATTCAGGACAATCCTAAACTGAAGAACAAAGCTGGGGGCATCACTTTACTTGACTTCAAATTATACTACAAGGCTACAGTAACCAAAGCAGCATGGTACTGGTACAAAAACAAACAAATAGATCAATGGAACAGAATAAAACACTCAGAAATAAGACTGCATACCTACAACCATCTGATCTTCGACAAACCTGACAAAAACAAGCAATGGGGAAATTATTCCCTATTTAATAAATGGTGCGGGGTGAACTATCTAGCCATATGCAGAAAATTGAAACTGGAACCCCTCCTTATACCTTTTACAAAAATTCACTCAAGATGGATTAAAGACTTAAATGTAAAACCCAAAGCAATAAAAACCCTAGAAGATTTGGTAATACCATTCAGGACATAGGCACGGGCAAAGATTTCATGACAAAAACACCAAAAGCAATTACAACAAAAGCAAAAATTGACAAATAAGATCTAATTAAACTAAAGAGCTTCTTCACAGCCAAAGAAACCATCATCAGAGTAAACAGACAACCTACAGAATGGGAGAAAATTTTTGCAATATATCAATCTGACAAAGGTCTAACATCCAGAGTCTACAAGGAACTTAAACAAATTTACAAGAAAAAAACAAACAACCCCATTAAGAAATGGGCAAAGGACATGAACAGACACTTCTCAAAAGAAGACATTCATGCAGCCAACAAACATGAAAAAAAGTTCAACATCACTGATCATTAGAGAAATGCAAATCAAAACCACAATGAGATACCATCTCACACCAGTCCAAATGATGATTATTAAAAAGTCAAACAACAGATGCTGGTAACGTTGCAGAGAAAAAGGAAAGCTTTTACGCTGTTAGTAGGGATGTAAATTACTCCAACCATTGTGGAGGACAGTGTGGTGATTCCTCAAAGATCTAGAAGCGGCAATACCATTTAACCCAGTAATCCCATTACTAGATATATACCCAAAAGAATATAAATCATTCTATTATAACAATACATGTACATGTATGTTTATTGCAGCACTATTTACAATAGCAAAGGCATGGTATCAACCCAAATGTCCATCAATGATAGACTGGATAAAGAAAACATGGTACATGTACACCATGGAATACTATGCAGCCATTAAAAGAAATGAGATCATGTCCTTCACAGGGACATGACTGGAGCTGGAAGCCTTTATCCTCAGCAAATTAGCAAAGGAACAGAAAACTAAACACTGCATGTTCTCACTTATAAGTGGGAGCTGAACGATGAGAACACATGGACATATGGGGAGGGAACAACATACCCTGGGCCCTATCAGGAGGCAGGGTAAGGGACACCATCAGGAAGAATAGCTAATCGATACTGGGCTTAATAGCTAGGTGATGGGTTGATCTGTGCAGCAAATTACCATGGCATACGTTTACCTATGTAACAAACCTGCACATCCCACACATGTACCCCAGAACTTAAAATAAACATTGATAAAAAAAGAAATGTGCTGGCTCCCCACCTCAGCCCCCAACCAGAGTATTTCTTATTTGATGTTTCACAGTAGCTGGTTTTCTTGAAACACTGCGTATGTTTTTAGATAACAATAGTAAGAAAATAAACACTTTTCACTCCATACTTTATGAGTTCCAAAATAATAATGGGATAAATATTCTACCTGGTATTGGCAATGAAAATAGGCAGGTGTGTGATATAGTCATGTTAGAATAGTAGATACAGCCCACTGCTAATTATTAAATTGGTTAGAATCATAACCTAGATAGATAGATAGATAGATGATACAAATAGAGAGATAATGGATAGATAATTAATAGATGGATAATTGATGTGATCTGCCCAGAAATGTATAATTGAAGTCAGAGAGCAACAACTGAGGCAGGTCCATAGACCTAGTAGCAGAATGAACCGTATTTCTTATATGTGTAGTTCCTTATGATTTACACTCTCCAGCCATTATCTTCTTTCAGCCTTACAAAAGACAGAGCATATTTTATCCTCATATACCTTCTCTAGTAAGGCTTTTTTTTTTTTCCTTTCTCTCTTACTAGAGAAGCAGGCTTAGGAAAAAAGTGAACACTACAATTAATACTAACAAAAAGACATCACAACTGACATCAACCTCAGAAAACATAGACTTAAGATTAAATATTCAAAAAGAAACACAAAATACAAATAACACTAAATAAACAATGTTTAAAGAAAATATAATACACTTGGCAAGGCACAATGGCTCACAGCTGTAATCCTAGCACTTTGGGAGGCTGAGGCAGGTGAATCACTTGAGCTCAGGAGTGGGAGGCCAACCTGGGCAATATGGTGAAACCCGGTCTCTACAAAAAAATACAAAAGCTAGCTGGATGTGTGCCTGTAGTTTCAGCTAGTTGGGGAGCTGAGGCAGGAGGATCCCTTGAACCCAGGAGGTCAAGGCTGAAGTGAGATGAGATCACACCACTGTCCAGTCTGGGGAACAAAATGAGGCCCTGTCTCAATAAATAAATACATAAATAGGAAAATATAATAAACAAATTTGAAAACATGACAGGACTTTTTTAGCACCTGCTCATGGCGCCGCCTCCTGCTCCTCCTGCTGCTGCCGCCCTGAGTCACTGCCTGCGCATCTCCAGCCTCCTGGCTCCCCGTACTAGCTGCAGATATTTGGAGTTCTTACAACATGACAGACATTGATAGCAAACAGTCTGAACTTGATCAAGATTCGGATGATGTTGAAAGAAGTAAAAGAAGAGGAAACTGGTGAAGAAACAAAAATCAAAGCACGTCAGCTAACTGTTCAGATGATTCAAAATCCTTAGATTCTTCCAGCTCTTCAAGAAAGACTTGATGGTCTGGTAGAAACACCAACAGGATACACTGAAAGCCTGCCTTAAGGTAGTTAAAAGACCAGCGAATGCTCTCAAAAACCTGCAAGTTAAATGTGCCAAATTCTATGAGGAAGTTCACGATCTTGAAAGGAAGTATGCCGTTCTCTATCAGCCTCTATTTGATAAGCGATTTGAGATTATTAATGCAATTTATGAACCTATGGAAGAAGAACGTGAATGGAAACCAGATGAAGAAGATGAGACGTCAGAAGATTTGAAAGAAAAGGCCAAGATTGAAGATGAGGAAAAAGATGAAAAAAAAAAAAAAGACCCCAAAGGAATTCCTGAATTTTGGTTAACTGTTTTTAAGAATGTTGACTTGCTCAGTGATGTGGTTCAGGAACATGATGAACCTATTCTGAAGCACTTGAAAGATATTAAAGTGAAGTTCTCAGATGCTGGCCAACCTATGAGTTTTGTCTTAGAATTTCACTTTGAACCCAGTGATATTTTACAAATGAAGTGCCGCCAAAGACATAGGATGAGGTCAGAACCAGATGATTCTGATCGCTTTTCTTTTGATGGACCAGAAATTATGGGTTGTACGGAGTGCCAGATAGATTGGGAAAAAGGAAAGAATGTCACTTTGAAAACTATTAAGAAGCAGGAGAAACACAAGGGACGTGGGACAGTTCGTACTGTGATTAAAACAGTTTCCAGTGACTCTTTAATTTTTTTGGCCCTCCTGAAGTTCCTCAGAGTGGAGATCTGGATGATGATGCCGAAGCTATCCTTGCGGCCGACTTCAAAATTGGTCACTTCGTACGTGAGCATATAATCCCAAGATTAGTGTTATACTTTACTGGAGAAGCTATTGAAGATGATGATGATGATTATGATTAAGAAGGTGAAGAAGTGGATGAGGAAGGCGAAGAAGAAGGAGATGAGGAAAATGATCCAGACTATGACCCAAAGAAGGATCAAAACCCAGCAGAGTGCAAGCAGCAGTGAAGCAGGATGTATGTGGCCTTGGGGATAACCTGGACTAGTCTATCTTCTGCTTCCCTGGAAAGGATGAATTTACATGATTTGATGAGCCTGTTTTCAAGTTATTTGTTGACAGGTAAATATATAAATGGAAATTATTAGAAATGTAAAAACTTAATTCTAAAAATTGTATTAGAATGAAGGAGTTTAATAAATCTTTCAGAATTAGATATAAAAGACAAAAATTAGAAATGACAATGTAATCAAGCTTGTGTGTAGTTATTAGGTAAATCTTTGTCATTTGAAAAAGGAATACATACACACACATATGCGTGTCCAGGTATTACAAAATTCCTTATTCATTTGGTCATAAACATATTTGTAAAAGTATACATTTTAGGGACACATTCTCTTAACAAATAGAAATAAATAATTAAAATGTGACTTTAAAAAATACATATTTGAAAACTAAGAAACATCCTCCAAAATATTCCTTAAAGAAGAAATCCAAAGTGAAATTACAAACTACCTAAAAAAAACACAGTGAAAAGGAGGCTGTGTCATACCAGAAACTCTGAGTCTAAGTTTAAGTTATTATGGAGAAAAAAGCATTGTTTGACATTTCTTCATTATTAAAGAAGACAGAAAATATGGGCATTTTGTGTTTATCTAAGGAGGAAATGGTAGCTATCCTCCAAACCCCATTCTCTCCTTTTACCACAGTGAAAGAATAGTAGGTGGGCCATGGTGTGTGTAGCTGATGCCCAACTACACTGCATTACCCAGACTCCCTTGCAGCCAGATGTGGCCATGTGACTTAGTTTCACCAGTACAATGTGAGTGGAAGGCTATGTACCACTTCTTGGTACAGTAGATGTGGCTTCTCCACATTTCCTTTTCCCTCCCCGCAAGCTGAAACCAGCCAGGACATGCTGGTGACCCAGTTTTGGTCATGCAGACGGGACACTGCTTTAGAGCAGCATCAGCAAGCTCTTTCCAAAGAAGGCCAGAAGGAAAATAATTTAGGTTTTGTGAGCCATCTGGTCTCTGCCATAATTACTCAACTCTGCCATTGCAGATCAAAAGCAGCCACAGGCAATAGGTAAACAAATTAGCATGGTTGCATTGCAATAAAACTTTATTTGCCAAACAAGTCACAGGTAGAATTTGGCCACATGCTGCAGTGTGCTGATCCCTATCTTAGAGAGTGGCAGCATCACACTGTCTGTCTGTGTTCCTGAAATATATTTGTGGAATAGATCACCTACCCCTCCTGGACTGTTCCATGAAAGAGAAATAAAGAGGTTTCGGGATCCCCTGGCTGCAGCAATTTAGTCTTAATTCTAACTAATACAGTCACTTTAAGAAATTAGGGGGAAAAGACAATAAAATAAATCTGAATAAAATAAATAGATAAAGTGAATTCAATGAGGTAAAAATACAACAAAAAATAAATGCAATATTAATCCATTAAACAAAAAAAAATTATAAAGTAGAAAACTTGTGGTGATCTTTATAAAAAATAGATTTAAAAAGAGACAAAATGAATTATAAGAGACTACTAAATCTATGGAAATTATTTTGAAAATGTAGAGGAAACTGATAGTTTTCGAGGAAAGCATTAATTACCCAAGGAGCAGAAAATTACTAGCCGGGCTTGGTGGCGCACGTCTGTACTCCCAGCTACTCGGGAGGCTGAGGCAGGATAACACTTGAACCCAAGAGGCGGAGGTTGCAGAGAGCCAAGATCGCAGCACTGCACTCCAGCCTGCGTGACAGAGCCAGACTCCAGCTCAAAAATAAAAATAAAAAATTAACTTAAAAACAAAGAAAATCGAACTAAATTACTATAGACAGGAAAGGAAAAGTGACTTAAAAATCTATTATTTTAAAAAGACCAGGACCGCGGCCGGGCTCACGCCTGTAATCCCAGCACTTCAGGAGACTTTTGACACGGTGAAAACCCAACTCTACTGAAAATGCCAAAAATTAGCCCGGCGCGGCAGCATGTGCCTGTAGTCCCACCTACTCAGGAGGCTGAGACAGGAGAATCACTTGAACCTGGCAGGCGGAGGTTGCAGTGAGCCGAGATAGGGACACTGCACTCCAGCCTGGAGACAAGTGAGACTCCGTCTCAAAAAAAAAAAACAAATAAAAGACCAGGACCCCCTGGATAAAACTCATAGCTGAGTTCCATCTAAACTTGCAAGGGCATGCATTCATTCATTCCACAAATACCTACTGAGTGGTTACCACCAGCCAGGCACAATTCTGGTCCTGGTGAAAAAGCAGTGAACAGAACCCAGGGTTCCCACCCACATAGAGATTACATTTTACTTGAAAAGAACAGACAATAAAGAAACAAATAAATACATGATACATACTGTGATGATAAATGCTGTAGACAAAGGCAAAGCAAGGTGTGAGAGACAGTAAATATTCCTAATGATAGTGAGTTTCTCCAATAACACAACTTTGCATGTGATTGTCATCTGTAGATCCTCATCTATGAAATGTCTCTTTTTGTTTTTAGCCTATTTAGATTGAGGTTTTTTTAACTACTGAGCTTTGAGAGTTCTTAATATATTCCATAGTCTAGTTCACTGTTGGATATGTGGTTTGAAAATGTGTGGTTTGTGGATATGTGTTTTCTCCCAGTCTGTCGCTTACATTTTCATCCTCTTAACAAGGTCTTTTGTAGACCAAAGGTTTTAAGTTTTATGAACTCAAATTTATTAATATTTTCTTTTGTGGATCACGTTTTTGGTGTCCAGTCTAAGAACTTTTGGCGTAACGTTAGTTCTTGCAGATTTCTCTATGACTTTTTTCCCTAAAAGTTTTATAGTTTTACATTTTATATTAAATCCTTGATCCATCTTGTTAATTTTTCCATAAACTGTGAAGCTTAGGGAAAGGTTTACTTTTTTGCCTGTAGATGTCCGGTTGCTCCAGCAATCATTCAGTGAAAAGCAGTCTTTCCTGTTTTTCTTGTTTGTTTTTTGTTTCTGTTTTTGTTTTGAAATAGGGTTTTGCTCTTGTTTCCCTGGCTAGAGTGTATTGGAGCAACCTCAGCTCATTGCAACCTCCGCCTCCCAGGTTCAAGTGATTCTCTTGCCTCAGCCTCTTGAGTAGCTGGGATTACAGGCATGTGCCACCACACCCGGCTAATTTTGTGCTTTTAGTAGAGACAAGGATTCACCATGTTAGTCAGGCTGGTCTGGAACTCCTGACCTCAGGTGATCTCCCAAAGTGCTGGGATTACAGGCATGAACCATGGCATTCTGCCATCTTTCCTGTTTTAAATTACTTGTGAATCTTTATCAAAAATCATTTGGGAACATTTCCATGGATATCTTTCTGGATTTCCTCTTCTGCTTTATTGATCTGTGTGTTTATCCCTCTGCCGGTACTACACAATCTTAATTGGTATAGCTATACAATCAGTCTTGAAATGGAGCAGACAAATTCCTCTCAGTCTTCCCTTTCAGAATTGTCTTAGCCCTTCTGATTTCTTTGCAGTCCCATCTAAATTTACAAATGCTTGTCTATATCTGCAAAAAAAGTCTTGCTGGAGTTATGTTACACCTGAATATCCATTTGGGAATTGAAATATTTACTATATTGAGTCTGCTAATCCATGAAACATGGATGTCTCACTATTTCTTTAGGTCTTCTTTGATTTCTTTCATCAGTGATTTGTAGTTTCATAGTATACAATATACAAGTTCTGTACCTTTTTTTTAGATTTACACTTTAGTACTTATTAAATGATTTTAAGTGGGACCGTATTTTTAATTCTGGTGTGCATATCTCCTTGGTAGTATACCAATGAACAATTGAAGTACAATTGATTATTTTATTTATCTTGTTATCACGTGGACTTGCTGAACTCACTTATTAGTTATAGGGTTTGTTTATTTATTTATTTATTGTAGGTTCAAGGGGATTTCTACATATATAAGTAGGTCATTAGCAAATAGGAACAATTCTGGGTTTTCCTTTTTGATCTTTTTGACTACTTTTCTTGCTTTACTGTGCTGGCTACGACTTTTCAAACTATGTTGAGTAACAGTGGTAAGAGCAGATATCCTTATATTGTTCTTTCTCACAGGGGAACATAGTCAGCCTTTATCATTAAGTATGCCATTCAGTGTAGGTTTTTATAAATACCCTATATCAATTTGAAGATATTCCCCTCTATTGCTAGTTTTTTTTTTTTTGAGACAGAGTTTCTCTCTTGTTACTCAGGCTGGAGTGCAATGGCGCGATCTCGGTTCACCGCAACCTCCACCTCCTGGGTTCAAGCAATTCTGCCTCAGCCTCCCGAGTAGCTGGGATTACAGGTGTGCACCACCATGCCCAGCTAATTTTTTGTATTTTTACTAGAGACGGGGTTTCACCTTGTTGACCAGGATGGTCTCGATCTCTTGACCTAGTGATCCACCCGCCTCGACCTCCCAAAGTGCTGGGATTACAGGCGTGAGCCACCGCGCCCAGCCTTATTGCTAGTTTTTAAGGAGTTTATCATGTCTCTAGAGGGACAGGAGTAAGAAAAATTAAAAAAAGAAAAGAGTTTATCATGAATGGGTGTTGGATTTTTCAAATAGTTCTTCTACATCAGTTGCTATGCTGATTATGCACTTGTACGAGTTAAACCTATTTTTTAAGTGGTCTATTAATGATATGACATGTAAAATTGAGAGATCTTATCCATTCTCCTCACCCTGCACGGTAGTGATCAGGAAGAAATCAGGAAGTGACTGTGCATAGACTCTTGCACTCAGAAGAGGGACCTGAAATAGATGAGTGCCTTGTTCGTAAGCGCACAATGCATTGGCCAGCTTGCTGGTTCTCATACTGGACTCAGTGAGTAGCACAATAACACACATGGGGTTGAGGAGGGCAAAGCTAGAGCTGCCCTCGTGTTTCCAAAGCTCCCTAAATGTGCCCCCTCATTTAAATTTCAAATGAATGTCCCAAGATATTTCTGGGGCACCTGTCAAATTCCAGCAGTTAATGGAAAAGTGATTGGGGCGATTAGCTATCTAGAATTGTTGGTTTGTTAGATGAAAACAAATTTTGGCACAGTGAGTCCAAATACTAGGCAGCTCAATCTCTGCGGGTGGGAGAAGAGAGTGTGCATTTGTCTCTAGAAAACAGCAATTCTAACGTCTATGAAACACATGGCCGGGCACAGTGGCTCACACCTGTAATCCCAGCACTTTGGAAGACCCAGGCGGGCGGATCACTAGGTAATGAGTTCGAGACTAGCCTGATCAATGTGGTAAAACCCCGTCTCTACTAAAAATACAAAAATTAGCTGGGTGTGGTGGTGCATGTCTATAATCCCAGCTACTCGGAAAGCTGAGGCAGGAGAATCACTTGAACCTGGGAGGCAGAGGTTGCAGTGAGCCAAGATCATGCTACTGCACCCTAGCCCAGGCGACAGAGTGAGACTCTGTCTCAAAAATAAATTAATTAATTAAAAAAATAACAAACAAAAAAAACCACATGGGTGTTAGTGCTATTCCATTGACTGAGAGCTGACCCCCCAAAAATGTCATGGTTATCAGTTGCTCCTGAGTTCTATTAATTACAGGAAATTTATGATTTAATAGCTATTATAAGAGATTCAATTCAATGGAGGGATGGAGGTAGCAAACCACTATGGCACATGTATATCTTTGTAACAGTCCTGCAAGATCTGCACACGTGCCCCAGAACTTAAAGTTAAATGAATAAATAAATAAATAAAAAGAGAATAAGACAAATTAGGAATGTTAAAAAAAAAAAAAAGAGAGAGAGAGATTTAAAAGGATTTCCCAATTCTTAAACCTCTCAACAACTTCACTTAGATCATCACAGGAAGGCTTCAAAGACTATAAACACAGCAGTGCACACTCCTGGGGGCCACCTCTGCTTCCCACTGTGGTCTCCTGGACCCTCTGGAGGAAGATGGGGAAGGGATCCTGCAGACACTCAGAGCACTGTCTGTTGAGTGCAAGTCCCAAATTTAGCCTCCCTTACTCTGTAAGTGCTTATTCTCCATATGGATGTCAGCTTTAAGGGGTTCTATAGGAGCTGTCCTGAACTGAGGTGACTAAGGAGAATGAAGAAAAACTGCATTAACCCAATTAGAATTGTGAAACTCCCAAATGAGACTTCCTGTCCTGTTGTTGATGTTGTTGTTGTTGTTGTTAAAGACAGGGTCTCACTCTCACTCTGTTACCTCGGCTGCAGTGCAGTGGTGTGATCATAGCTCACTGCAGCCTCAAACTCCTGGGCTCAAGCAATCCGTGTGTCTCAGCCTCCAGAAGACTACAGGTGTGTGCCAACATGCCCGGCTAATTTATTTTACTTCTTTTTTTTTTTTTTTTTGAGATGGGGTCTCACTCTGTCACCCAGGCTGGAGTGCAGTGGCACAATCTCCGCTACTGCAACCTCCACCTTCCCGGCACAAGCAATCGTCCCACCTCAGCCTCCCAAGTAGCTGGGACCACAGGCACACACCACCACACCCGGCTCACTTTTGTAATTTTTGTAGAGACAAGGTTTCACTCTGTTGGCCAGGCTGGTCTTGAACTCCTGACCTCAAGTGATCTGACTGCCTCGGCCAATTTTTATTTTCTTTCATTTTTTGTAGAGCCAGGGTCTCACTACACTACTCAGGCTGGTCTCAAACCCCTGGTTTCAAGTGATCCTCCCACCTCAGCCTCCCAAGTGTTGGAATTATAGATGTGAGCCACCACGCCCAGCAGAATACCTAACATTTTGAGGGCCATTACCCATCTATTCCCAGTTGTGTGAGGTCATGTATCACCATGGAATGTAAGTAACAGGATAGCTAACTAACTTTGACTTAAGCAATAATTGCAATTAATTATTTCATATAACGGGAAATATCAAAGTAGGGGGTCAGAGCTGTTAGAATACTTGTCTCCTTCGTGTGCCACTTCCTGGTTGGAAGGTTTCCACAGCTTCGGGCAACACATCTACATCCACGGCAGGAAGCTGGAGGGTGCAGCTGTCCCAAAAGTGGCCTGGAAGATTAGCCTACATCTCTCTCATTTACCACAAATGGGTCTTTTGACTATCATTAGCTGTAAGGGTAGCTGCAAAATAAATAAATAAATAAAAATGGAAACGTAGCTTTTTTCAGCTCCTAGACAGAGGCAGGCAAGAGGGTTGGAAATGAGTGTGTGTTTGTGCAGCCCAGAGTGCCTGCCTTTGGGTGCATTTTCAAGTGTAGACCTAGAGTTTTGTAGTTTTTAGTGTGCAGATCTTGCACACATTTTGTTAAATTACTCTTTATGTTCACGCTTTCGATGCTATTGCAAATTAATTGCTAGTATACTGCCCTTGTATTCTGCTCCCCTGCTCCCCTCATTTATCATTTCTAGTTGATCTTTTGTAGATTCTGTAGGATTGTTTATATACGTGATTATGTTTCCAAGAATAAAGAAAGTTTTACTTCTTTCTTTCCAATCTCTATGCCTCTTTTTTTTTCTTTGCCTTATTTTGCGCTGCACAGGCGCTCCAGTATTATGTTGATTTAAAGACTGAAAGCAGACATTTTTGCTTTGTTCTCAATCTTTGGGTGAAATAATTCCGTCTTTTACTATTAAATATGATGCGAGCTCCAGGTGTTTTGTAGATGCCCTTTATCAGGTTGAGGAAGTTCCCTTCCATTACTAGTTTGCTTAGGCATCATACATGAATTTAAATATTATCATGTGCTTTTTTTGCATCTATTAAAATGACAATACAGTTCGTCCTCTTTATTCATTAACTTAGTGACCTAATTAGTTGACTTTTTAAAGTGAATTCAACCTTGGATTTCTAGAATAAACCCTATTTGATTATAATGTAGTCTCTTTTGTATCTATTACTAAATTTAATTTGTTAATACTTTTTTAAAAACTGTTTATGGCCAGGTGTAGTGGCTCACACCTGTAATCCCAGCACTTTGGGAGGCAGAGGCGGGTGGATCACTTGAGGTCAGGAGTTCAAGACCAGCCTGGCCAACATGGTGAAACCCTGTCTCTACTAAAAATACAAAAATTAGCCAGGTGTGGGGGCATGTGCTATAATCCCAGCTACTTGGGAGGCTGAGGCAGGAGAATCACTTGAACCCAGGGGGCAGAAGTTGCAGTAAGCCGAGATCCCGCCACTTCACTCCAGCCTGGACGAAAGAGTGAAACTCTGTCTCAAAAAAGAAGAGGAGGAGGAGGAAGAAGAAGAGAAGGAGGAGGAGAGGAGAAGGAGTAAATTGTGTTGATGTTCCTGAGATATATTGCTCTGTAACCGCCTTCCTTCTTATCCATCTCCCTCCTTCCCTGTCTTCTCTTCTTCCTTCTTCCCCTTCTTCTTTGCAATGTCCTTGTTTGGTTTTGATTTTAGAATGATGCTATTTCTTAAAATGTGTTAGAAAAATGGATACCCGTCTATTTTCTGAAAGACTATGAATAAGATTGATACTATTTTTTCCCTAAGTGTTTAATACAATTAACTCTGTTCCAGGCTGGAGTGCAGTGGCACGATCTTGGCCCACTGCAACCTCCAACTCCCTCGTCCAAGTGAATAGCTTGGGATTACAGGCGTGCGTCACCACACCTGGCTAATTTTTTTGTAGTTTTTAGTAGTGATAGGGTTTCGCCATGTTGATCAGGCTGGTCTCAAACTCCTGACCTCAGGTGATCCTCCCACCTCAGCCTCCCAAAGTGCTGGGATTACAGGAGTAAGCTACTGCGCCCAGCCCAGTTTTGGTAATTTTTTTCTAAAGGAATGTGTCCATTTTACTTAAGTAGTCAGATGTATTGGCATAAAGTTGTTCATACTATTTATTTAATATCCTTTTAAGGTCTTTAGGCTCTATAGTGACATGCTTTTATTTATTCCAAATATTCATAATTTGTGTCTACTCTCAATTTTTCTTGATCAGTCTAGCTAGAAGTTTATCAATTTTACTAATTTTTAAAAATAAAACAACTCCTTTGTTTCATTTACTTTTTCTGTTGGTTACCTTCCATTTTATTATTTACTTCTTTTTTTTTTTTTTTTTGAGACAGAGTTTCGCTCTTGTCACCCAGGCTGGAGTGCAATGGCGCAATCTCGGCTCACCGCAACCTCCGCCTCATGGATTCAGGCAATTCTCCTGCCTCAGCCTCCTGAGTAGCTGAGATTACAGGCACGCGCCACCGTGCCCAGCTAATTTTTTGTATTTTTAGTAGAGACGGAGTTTCACCATGTTGACCAGGATGGTCTTGATCTCTTGACCTCGTGATCCACCCGCCTTGGCCTCCCAAAGTGCTGGGATTACAGGCGTGAGCCACCGCGCCTGGTTCTATTTCTAGTTTACGATGAAAGTTTACATGAATTAATTTAGACTTCTTTTTCTAATGTAAACACTTAAAGCTATAAGCTTTTCTCTAAGCAACGCTTTAGCTGCTTACCAAAAATTTTGATATATCGAGTTTCCATTTTTACTCAGGTAAAAATAGGTTATTTGTGATTTCTTCTTAAATTCATGGATTCTTTGGAAGTATGTGATCTAATTGCCACATATTTAGGGAACTTCCAGGTATCTTCCTCTTAATAAATTTAACTTCACTGTGATGTGAGGATGCGCTCTGTTTGATATTAATCCTTTTAAATTTCGTGACACTGGTTTTATGGTTTGTCTTGGTAAATGTTCCATGCAAACTTGAAAAGAATATGTAGTTTGTCAGTTTTTGGGTCAAGTCTGATGAGAATTGTAATGATTAACTTTATGTATAATATCTTGGCTTGGTTGGACCACAGAGTCCAGATATTTGGTCAAATGTTAGCCTGGGTGCGTCTGTGGGAAACATCGCTTTTGTTTTCTATGAAATTAACATTTGAATCAGTAGACTTTGAATAAAGCAGATCACCCTTCATAATGTGAGTGGGCTGATGTATCCAGTTAGTTGAAGGCCTTAAGAGAACAAAGACTAGACTCCTCCAAGCAAGAAAGTTTTTCCAGGAGACTGCCTGTGTACCTGAACTACAACTCTTCCCTGAGTCTCCAGCCTACCAGCCTACTCTACAGATTTTGGACTTGCCAAGCCCCTACAGTCACAAGTCAATTCTTTAAATTCTGATAGACGATAGATAGGTAGGTAGGTAGGTAGGTAGGTAGGTAGGTAGGTAGATAGATAGATACATACATACATAGATAGATAGATAGATAGATAGATAGATCCTGTTGGTTCTGTTTCTCTGGAGAACTCTAATATAAGCGTTGTTCTCTTTTTCTGTATAATTGACATTTTTTATCTGCTTGTTTTGCCAATCACTGAGGGAAGAGTGTTTATCTTCAACTATAATTATAGATAGTCTCTTTCAGTTTTGTCTTTTTTGCTTTATTAATTTTGAAGCTCTATCATACCCATTTAGGATTATTACGTTCCTTGATTCCTTTACCATTCTGAAGTATCCTTCTTAATTCCTAGTAAAAGTTCTATTTTAAATTACACTTTTTCTTGCTGTTAATATCTCAACTTTCTTTTCACTAGTCTTTAACTAGTATTTTATCATTTTTTTATCCTTTTACTTTTGCTTTATAGGAATATTTATATTTAACTTAGTTTTCTTATAGACAAAATACAGTTGGGTTTACCTATTTTTATCCAGTCCAACAATCTCTGCCTTTTAGTTGGACTTTATTTTAGGCCACTTATGTTTAATTTGATTATTGACAGGTTTGGGTTTAAATATATCATCTAACTCTTACTTTTCTATCTATTATATAGACATTTTTGTTCCTTTTTCCCCACCCTCTTTTGGGTTTATTAAGATTTGGGATTTTTTTTTAACCTCCACTCTTGGGTTATTATCTATAACTCTTAGTTTTACTGTTTTAATGGTTCTTCTAAGGTTTCAATATATATCGTTAACTTACCATAGTCTACCTTCATAAAATATTATGTCACTTCAGTTACAATGTGAACTTTAGAACAAGAGACTTCCATTTCCTCTTCCTTTCCTTTGTGCCATTGTCATCCTGCTTTCTACATATGCTCTAAATCCGACAATGCATTATTACTACTACCACTGCTACTACTATTTTAAATATTCATTTGTCCTCTAGAGACAATTGAAAAATAAAAAAGAATCTTTTACTTTAGCCTATGTTTACCATTTCCAATATTCTTTTTTTTTTTTTACAGGTCATTTGTTCAGTTTAATGTTTACAATTCTTATGGAAAAAATAAGCAATGCACACATTTAAAAAGTGTTCATTTACCTTTGCTATGAGTGCTAAAAATACAAATTTCTATTGCAAGATGACATTTAAAATTTATTCTAATATAACAGCAGCAAAAATATAATTCGCAGTTACACAAGAACTAGAATCCATAAATTATTCTCATGTTTACAACTGAGATTCTTTAATAAATACTATCATGCAGCTCGACTGTAAGCTTCCTACATTTGGTTTACACGCATGCACATATACACATTGTTAGTTGTGGGAAGCTTTACAAGTTACATTCCATGAACTTTTTGGACAGAGTTCTAAAAGGGCCAGCCTGTCCACAAAACAGGCAGAAAAAAGTTAAATTAACTGGGGCAAACAGGACTCTTCTATAACATCCGAAACATCTGAGGTTCTGCGGCAAACTGGGAGTACTTCAGCGTTGGCCTGTTATCTTCTTTAGAACTAAGCTCAGCTGAACAATTTAAGGAGGTGGATCTCAACATCATCAAGTGCATTTAGGTGACGTGTTTCTTTCAAGTTAACGTGACTTCCTTGAATGACCTAGTTAGTAAACTAGCCACTAGTAATGCAGTCACACCAGGCAAATCAAGCCTGCAAGAAAGGAAGTCAATATTCAAAATGCCATTTTACCATCTAAACCCATACAAATTAGTTTATTTTCAACAATATGTAACTTCAATAAAGAGACGTCTAACTAAAGTAGGCTCCTCCAACAAGACCAAGACAGCATCTCTCCTTCTAAGGCTTAGGTTTTGCCCAGTACTCCCGGTACATGGAATAGCCCATACCAACAGTCATTGCTCCTACAACAAAGCCCTGGGCTGCCACATGCATGTGGATCAGATGAACAGACATTTTAGTATTTCCCCTGCTCTTCAATTTGTATAACCCATATGCAACAATTGTTGCAAAACCTGCCATTCCAATGGGTACGAATGGTGCCTCTTTAGCTTTTCGAATAAGTTTGGATCCCTGATCTTCATCATATGAAGAAAGGGAAATATCTGGGTCTGTTGACATAGTGGTTGCTTGAAGAATCTCCCTGGGAATTTTCTATGAGGTTCTAGGGCGAGGAATCCTCTCCCACGCCAACCCGCGTCAGACTCCTGCACACGCCGAGTCCCGCGGCTTCGCCCCAACCACAGCCGCCGCAGCCAATCTCATTTCCAACATTCTTAATTGCTCTTTATGTGTCCAGGTTTCCAACTGGTATCATTTCTCTTTTTGCATTGTTGATGGTATAGGCGACAAATTCTCTCAGCTTCCATTGGCCTGAAAAATTCTTTCAACTTCATTTCTAAACAATACTTTTGCTAGATAAAGAAGGGTAGGTCGATGCTTATTTTTTCTCTCTCAGCAGTTTAAATATTATTTCATTATCTCCAGCTTGATGAGAAGTCTGCGAAAGCAGAAGAAAATTATATTAATTATAACAAACCTTACTGCAGCCCCAGTGGAAACCCTGATTGCAGTGTTTTGAGAGTCCCTGAGCCAGAGGGCCCCAAATCGCACCTAGATTCCTGACCAAATGGAAACAATGAGATAATAAATATTATAAATGTTAAATCAAACCCACTAAGTTTAGGAATAATTTGTTTTGCCACAATAGATATCTAGTTCAGAGAATATCCTAAAAACTTCCATAAAGAAAAAGTTAGTTACATGCAGAGTACCAGGAGGAAAGCATTAGACTTCTCTATAGATGTTCTCAAAATTGTGAGAGAAAATTAATTTCAATATACAATTCGGACTAGACAAATTGTTAATCAAATGTCAGAGTAAAATATCAGAAATGTGTGGACTGAAACAAATGATCTCCCATGTATTCTATTTCAGGTATAGATCTCCCATATATGATCTCTCATGTATTCTTATTTTGGTGAAATACTGAAGGATGTATTTCATCAATATAAGAAAATAGGCTGGGCATGCTGGCTCATGTCTGTAATCTCAGCACTTTGGGAAGCTGAGGTGAGCAGATGGCTTGAGCTCAAGGGTTTGAGCCTGGGCAACACAGTGAGACCCATATCTACAAAAAACACAAAAATTAGCTGGGTGTGAGCTACTCAGGAGGCTGAGGTGGGAGAATCACTTGAGCCTGGGAGGTTGAGGCTGCAGTTAGCCAGGTTCACACCACTACATTCCATCCTGAGTAAGAGTGAGATCCTGTAATAAATAAATAAATAAATAAATAATAAATCAGATGAAAGGAAGGCATAGGATTTAGGAAAAAGTGAATCCAAACCAAGAAAATTCTAGGAATTCTAGGTAAAGGGAGGCAGAGCACAGTGACTCATGTCTGTAATCCCAGAACTTTGGGAGTCCCAAGTGGGCAGGTCACTGGAGATCAGAAGTTCGAGCACAGCCTGGCCAACATGGTGAAACCCCATCTCTACTAAATATACAAAAACTAGCTGGGCGTTGTGACATGCATCTGTAATTCCAGCTACTTGAGAGGCTGAGGTGGGAGAATTACTTGAACCTGGGAGTCGGAGGTTGCAGTGAGCCGAGATCATGCCAGTGCACTCCAGGCTGGGTGACAGAGCGAGACTCCATCTCAAAAAAAAAAAAATTAATAAAACAAAATTTTAATAAAGTAAAGGGAAAACCCAAGGTGGTAACTAAGTAGTAGGCAGGACAGCCATCCACTTTGGAATAGGAGAGCTACAAAAGCATATGCAAACACAAAAGGTAAATACTCAAACATCCAGCTCAAAACTTTGAAAATAATTGCTGCTGGTAACAAGACCTAGGTGAGGAAGGGAGATGGCAGTGAGCAGGGGATTCCTACCTCATCTACCTATGTGGCAATTCTATCTTAATCCCTATCAGGACTTCCCCACACTCATTATTTCTCCAAAGACAATTTATTTCCTGGATCACAGAACTGATGTGTCCATAAAGAGCACTAACTTCATGCAGAATTAGTCCTAAGAGTTCAAACATTGTTCTGCCTTATTTCACATTCACTTTATTCTCAGATAAGCATACTACTGAAGGCACTGTTTCTTCATTGCTGTAGAAAATTCCTGCAACTGACGCACACTGCACCAATCATGATAACCAAGAGAAAGAGAATACGATGATCAGCCAGGCCTGGAAACCCTAAGAAGGGAAAAGAACCTGCATAGCCACTGGAACTTAGGGAGCCATGAGTGTGCAAGTTGACTAAATTGTGCTGACACTCCAAGCACGCCACACAGGCCTGGTGCATTACCTGTCATCACAGGGTCACTCTCTCCTTCCCAAGAATGGTGTAAAAACTGATTTATTATAGTCCAGAGAGGAAAAAAAATATCCTTGAATGGGTGGAGAGTACATTTTGGGAGAGACTGTAACTGGGTTATTCAAACTAGAGTCTTTGAAATCCTCTATTCTTTTTTTTCTTGAAACAGGGTCTCACTTTATCACTCCAGGCTGGAGTGCAGTGGCAAGATCTCAGCTCACTGCAGCCTCGAACTCTTGGGCTCAAGCAACCCTCCTGCCTCAGTCTCCTTAGTAACTGAGACTACAGGTGTGTGCCACCATGCCGGGCTGGTTTTTTGTTTTTAAATTTTAGTAGAGACAGAGCGTTTGTTGCCCAGGCTGGTCTCAAACTCCGGGGCTCAAGTGATCCTACCACCTCAGCCTCCCAAAGTTTTGCGATTACAGACATGAGCCACGGTGCCCAGCCAGAATACTTTATTGTAACTTAAACAATGAGCATGAAATAGCTTGAGGGGCTTAGAGGACTGAGCGCCATCACAGCTGAATGCAGGAATTAGGTATTCGAGGACTGAGCATCATCACAGCTGAATGCAGGGATCAGGTACTCTGGGGTAGCTTAAACCTCCACTCCCCTCTACTGCTCTGGCCTTTGCCAGAAGTGGGTCCGCTGGTAAACACATAGGACATTTGTTGCCTTTGGCTACACATTTAGAGAAATTACTTCCCTCCAAATGTTCATGGTTGAAATAGTATATCTAGTGCCTGCCTCCCAACAAAGGAGGCAAAATGGTCATGTTCTATCTATCGGTATACTGGTACAGCCAGGAACCAGAAAATGAACAAAACTGGCCTGTGGGTTGCTTCATTTGCAGACTAAAGGAATGGCTGAGGAATCAATCCAGTGGTGGCACTCTAGCCCTAGCTTTCAAACGGGACCGTTACGGCGGCTCCTGCTTCCTCGTTCTCTAGGAACTAACTTCTTGCCTACTTTGGAGCATGGTTCGTAAGGTTCCCATTGGGTCTGTAATCCTGCAAAATCTTTCCAATAAACTTATTTGCTTAAGTTGGGTTCTACTTCTTCTTGGAACCTAAGAACCCTAACTAATACAGTGGTTAACTGTGGGCTGTAGCAAATTGAATGCACCTGTTCTTGTTCTGTCACTGCTATGCCTGATTTTGTTTCTAAATTGAAAAAATATCATAAATAACCCCCAGTTTTCATGAGCTCTCTCAGGAATCTGGCTAATACAGTCTTCTCCCTCCCTGTTAACACCACTGACAATAACATTTTGATGTATCTGCTCCCCAGCTTGATGTCATAATGTAGTGCAATGGAATTTAAACCGATGGCCTAAACTAGAGCCAAATATTATAATTACGCATTACGTTGGTAATATATTGATTAGGGAGAATAGGAACATGGAAGACAAAGTGTGGGTTAAGTAAATAAAACCAACCGAGGAATCGAGAAATGTAAGTTAGAAGCACAGGAAACAGAATTAACAAGGGAAAATACAACCTAAAACCCAAGTTATTCAAAATGGTGACTAATTTTGAATCATTTCCTCCATTTCTTCTAGTGTTTCCCTGCCCCTCCCTCTTCTGACACTGGCTGCTGTTAAAATCTGGAGTGGCAATCGTACTCCACCTGGATTAACGAGGATGCTAAATGCACGAACTCAACATTGATCCTGTTGGTGGAAAGATGGCACAAGCTGCAGTGTCTGCTATCTCCTGTGGGGCCACCTGGGGCAAATTGTTGTACACCCCTTTCCCCACCATGCTTGGGTTGGGCTGAATGTGAGGACCAATATGGACTCAAGTTATTATAACATCTGGTTATACGATAGGACATAGTCAATAGCAAAGAGCTGTGTCCATACTCAATGGTGGAAGGGACTGAGCCATTCTGTTTTGGTAATTGGCAACTCACTCTTTCTGAAAATAAAGTGTCAATGATAATTGGGATAAATAAACCTCAAGTCAGCCTTCTGCTGACTGTTCCACGGTTAGTTAAGAATTACACCGTGGTGAGCTAATAAATACAAAAGCCTAAAGCAATTGTTTCTGTGAGTAACAGGGAAACATTTAGTAAGTGTCCACTGGTCTCCTGAGCAGAGGAGCAAGGATTTCACATGATGATTGTCCCAATCAACCCTCCCAGAAGCTCCACAGCTGCGCTTGAGGCAGGTGCCCCTCCCCACACACTTCACTGCTTCCCAGGGTTCCCCCCGCACACAGAGAAAAGCAATTCTCAGATATGTTCTGGGTTACTCAGTAAACGGGTTGTGAAAGTTGTTAAATTAATTTCTCATATTCGTTACATACACACACAAAGATATCAACAGAGCAAACAAAACTTGAAGATTCTAAGAAGGCTGGGGAGCTGAGCCACTGGTGTGTGCGTGCTTCTCTATTTCCTCTTCCTGTGTACAGATTAGTAGGATGTGACAGAGTCTTGATTTAAAGTTTGAAACTATGATCCTCATTTCCACAAGAATTTGGAGCAGTGGGGAACGTGAGCTCAGCAAAGGAGGCTGCAGACTAGCCTCCCGTCTTTGGTGAGCCTCTTGTCTTCCTGTGGACTTCACCTCCTCACCTGCCTTTGCCATCCTGGGTTACCATGTTTAGACTCAACTCTAGTTCAGGAACCTCCATTCTTGGGTAGGTATCAAAAATTAAATCTTTTTTCTAGCCTTGGTTTCACAAACCCATCCCTTATATCTTTCCTATAACATCCAGTAAGAAGATATCCTGCTTTCCTCCCTAGGTCAGATTGACTAGCCATGGGCACCACCACGTCTAAATGTCAGCAGGGCATTTCCAGCCTTCCTTAGTTTATAATGGATCATTATAGGGCATGGTCTTTTAAATGGGCAATAGATACACTGGGGTGAGCCGAAATTTAAATTTCCCCGTTAAGGATCCTGGAACTGTGATATCCTGAAACATCTAAAGGAGGACCAGGAAAGTCATTAGATTGTTGCCAACTAGATTGTTTCATGTACACATGGAAAGATTAGTTCTGACACAAGTTGCCAAGAAGGTAGCTGAAACCTCACTAAAGATGTTGAGAGAACCACTGAGAAGTCCTGTCAATTTCCTCTCCAAGTGTGACCCACTAAGACATACCCCACCCCCCCCATCTCACAACAGCTAAAGACCGAATATTTGACTTCCTCTCCTCCTCTGTCCCCAGAGTCACCTAAAATTGCCTTGAGTGGAGTTCCAACAAGTGTCCTGATGTTCTACTTTCAAAGATGCCAACCGGAGATGCCTGGAGCTTTGCTATAAAGTACCCTCTTAATCTCATATAAAACTCAGCCTCACCAAGACTTGACTCATACTCCAAGTGTCCAGGTGTGCTAGGGCACTTGCAGAGAATCTGCTGGTCTTGATTCACTGGTGGGTATAATCGCTGCCCAGATTAGAAACATGCCCTGCCTGGGGTTTTAGAAAGTGTGCTGGCAGTCACCTTTCCTCACACCCATCAGGCAGTTGGTACCTGCCATGTTGTATTGTAAAGTTTAAAAAAATAAAAAAGAAGAAAGAAAAAATTAGCCTCAAAGCATTAGTACTGCAATTCTCAAGCCATTAAGATGGTACACCCTAGAAATAATCGGAATATTTTCTGTCTAGGAAAGCAGAATATGGCTGGACCTGGCGGCTCACGCCTGTAATCCTAGTACTTTGGGAGGCTGAGGTAGGTGGATCACTTGAGGTCAGGAGTTCGAGACCAGCCTGATCAACATGGTGAAACTCCACCTCTACTAAAAATACAAAATTAGCTGATCATGGTGGTGCATGCTTGTAGTCCCAGCTACTTGGGAGGCTGAGGCAGGAGAATCACTTGAATCCAGGAGGCAGAGGTTGTAGTGAACCAAAATTATGCCACTGCCCTACATCCTAGGCAACAAGAGTGAAATTCCATCTAAAAAAAAAAAAGAAAAGAAAAGAAAGGCAGAACGCGGTGGCTCACGCCTGTAATCCCAGCACTTTGGGAGGCTGAGGTGGGCGGATCACGAGGTCAGGAGTTTGAGAGCAGCCTGGCCAACACAGTGAAATCCTGCCTTTGCCAAAAATACAAAATTTAGCCAGGCATGGTGGTGCACACTTGTAATCCCAGCTACTCAGGAGGTTGAGGCAGGAGAATCACTTGAACCCGGGAGGCAAGGGTTGCGATGAGCCGAGATCAAGCCACTGCACTCCAGCCTGAGTGACAGAGCAAGACTCCGTCTCAAAAATAAAGAAAGAAGAAAAGGAAGGAAGGAAGGAAAGAAGGAAGGAAGAAAGGAAGGAAAGAAAGAAAGGCAGAATATTTGAATATTTTAGAATGGCTGGAAATGAAGTTAAGTCTATTTTCAGATAAGTAAGTCTAGATTGCAGAAGGCCCGGTGAGAAAGGAATTGTTTGTATTTCAAGAAACAACTTTAGTCAACTAAGAGGCATTAAGAAGATACATTCTATATACATAAACAAAAACTAGAGAGAGGAAATTTAAAGATTTGGGTACTAGATTATGATAAAATTAACTTAGAGAATCATCTGGGGCCAGGCATGGTGGCTCACACCTGTAATCCCAGCACTTTGGGAGGCCAAAGTGGGCAAATCAGCTGAGGTCAAGAGTTTGAGCAGCCTGACCAACATGATGAAACCCATCTCTACTAAAAATACAAAAATTAGCCGGGTGTGGTGGTGCATGCCTGTAATCCCAGCTCCTTGAGAGGCTGAGGCAGAAGAATTGCTTGAACTCAGGAAGCAGAGCTTGCAGTGAGCCGAGATCGTGCCACTGTACTCCAGCCTGGGTGACAGAGTGGGACTCCATCTCAAAAAAAAAAAAAAGAAAAAAAAAGATAATCACTTGGATTTATGCATTGTAAACTTTGGTATAATGTAATAATATTACATTGGTAGGAAAATGTTTTACATTTAAAAAGGAAGCTCAAAGAAGAGAGAGAATAAATTTTGAAGGCTTTAATACCATGAGTATTTACTAAATTAAATTGTGATGAAATACATGAAGCTATGTGTGTTCTAATATTGCCAGAAATCAGATAGTAGAAGATAGAATTGGGTGCCATCCAGAACTCGTGCATATGAACCTTCTGCATGCAATGGTGCGCTTGGTCGCTACGTAAGGATCAGATGATGGTTAAACGAAATTTTCATACAAAACTGGGGAACTTCATTTGCTTGACTTTCCCTTCGCCCATCGTCTCATAAGGTAGACTCTGAGAACAGTTTTCTACCATACCCAAAGGTTTATTATCACAAAAGGAAAAAACCCCTTGGCTGAAAACTGCCACCTTCTAGGAAAACTGCCAGCTAGTTATACTGACAACCTCCCAGAACTGAAAACAAATTAATCATACATGATTTATATAGAACAAAGCCTCACAGAATGAGCTATGAGGAGTGACTCTAAGAGAAAATAATTTGATTACACATCTTAGTGGCATACAGTATATGAATAAAAATAACTGCAAAGAAATCTTAGATTTTATTTAATAATTTTATCAGATAAATTATTAATTAGATTAATTTTGTTTGGAATCAAGCTTTCAAGTATAAGGAAAAAGGAGGAAAATAATAAAATTGAAACGCTTTAATTGGGAATCATACTGTCAGAACTGAATTAGAAATATCAATAGGAACCCATGCTTTTTAAAAGAAAAAAAAAGTATGTTTTGGAATTCTGTCAGCTAAAATGAACTAGTAACAAGGGCTTAAGAAATGAACCTAACTTACTGCTAAGATTATGGCATCTTTCCAGGATACCCTGGAGAAATGGCTGATTCCAGGAGTCATTATGAGCCTGAGGCAACTTGCTGTATGTACCAAGAGACAAGAAATAATTCAGATTAATGGGACTGCGTTAAAAGAACACAACAGGGCCCCCCACTGGCCAAAGTGTGTCAATTTGAGCAGCAAAACTAATAATTATTGCAGTTGATTAAATCACATTGAATCTATGAAAGGCCACAAGTCCATAACGATACATACAAGAAAATTTTGCTTAAAATTGAGTAAAGATGGTGAATCGAATAGAGTATATTACTTTTGGATCCTTTATTCAAACATCCTATTATTTTGACACATTTATCTGTGAAAAATACAGAATTTAGTAAATATCAAATACATAGAAAGCATTTTCTGAACCCAGGCGTGGTGGCTCATGCCTGTAATCTCAGCACTTTGGGAGGTGGAGGTGGGAGGAAAGCTTGAGCACAGGGACTTGGAGGCTGTAGTGAACTGTGATCGTGCCACTCTACTCCAGCCTGGGAGACAGAGTGAGAGACGCTGTCAAAAACAAAACAAAAACACGCAAGTAAAACAAGGAAGCAAACAGTCTGGCTTGAGGGAGGATGCCAGTATGTGATCCTAAATTGGACAAATCATTCAAGACAGCCGAATTTCAATCAGATGCAATTTCAAATATCCATAGGCATTTTATGTTCTTAAGAAATGAGAAAATTACAAGATATCATTAAATTCAAAGGCTTCCAAAACTAGTTTGAAATACATTTGCATGTCTTAAAACCTTTTATGAAGTTTAGTTGTACTTAGACAAGTTAAAATGTATTTACATATCTCTAGAGTCGAAATACAAAATCCAAGCCATCAGGGCAAAATGGAAGCAACCAGCCCCAACCTCCCTCTATGGAAAGAGATAGTGTGCGCTAGTTGCATCCAGGAACGGGCTCCATGCAATCCCACAAATTTAAATCTGCCCCGACCATATTATATTGGCCATATAAAAATTAAAGTAGCTCTATCTGTACTTTACTGACATAGAAACAAATCTATGTTATATTGCTAAGTATAAAATTCAAATTTTAGAATAATATCAATAGTATAATCCCACTGAAGTAAAAAAAAAATTGATATTTTTTCAGGTTTGACTCTATAATCTTTGGGAATTTTTAGTAAAGCGTATGTATACATCTACAGCTTAACTTTTTATTCTTAAAAAAGGCAGTGAAATTCTGACCACGAAATTCATGGTTGAAACCAGCAATAGCACACTTGCACGGTTCCAATCCTCGTGCTCCTTCGCACTGACCTCTGGAATCCGCTGTAACCCGAGATCGCTGAACGGTGCGGTCCCCTGCCGGCACTCAGCGCAGCTCACCGGAGCGCAGGCGCAAGCGCGGCCGCCGTCGAGGATGTTCTGTGTGCTGCTGAGACTCCTGTTGAGTTTCATGGCCTTTTAAGACTGTCTTCCAAAAGACGACGTGATGACTCCTAACTGAAATGAAAATGTGTTCTGTACGCAGAAGGGCAGGCTGGGAGCACGCTGAGCGCACGCTGAGCTTCTTTCGGGGACTGCCAACCTCGCCCACGTGTTTCGGGGCACCCGCGCGCCGAAAGCCAGCGCGCTAGTAGACGCACAATCCCCCAGTGGGCGAGGCCGTGGGCAGCCAGGAGGCGGCGAGGGCGGCTTGTCTTCCAGAGACTGGGGAATCAAGAAAGGCAGAGCCACCTTCTCGGCCCCAGCGCAGCACGGGCAGGAGGCAGGGAGGCCGCAGCGCCCCGCAGTCCCGGGTACCCACAGAAGTCGGTGCGCGCCCCGGGAGCAGGGGCGGCTCAGGTCCAGCGTGCACAGAAACGCAACGGTGTTGGTCAGGAGGACGCTCTCCCACGATCCGCGATCCTCAGGCTCTGATTAACGTCGAATTAAATGAGCTATCCGTTCTGGTATCTGTTGTTACTCTTGTGATAAATATGATGTTTGATACGGAAGTATCTTAATAATCATGCTGCCAGTCAAAGAACAAAACACGTAGAGCCTGTGCGCTAAGAACGCAAGAGCATTTCTCTCCTCAGGAGGTGCAGTTTCTCTTCATTGTCTCTCCTTTGTTTCTGCGTAATTCCACGTAGAATTCCATGATCAACACATTTTGCTCTTTCCCTTTGTTTGGGGATGACATAGGCTCATTGCACTTGATCAGATTAGTGTTAAACCCTCACCCACGTTTTTACTATATACTGTACCAGTAATACAGCAGGCTTTATATCTTTAACCTCAAATTCAAGAGCAGAAAAATACTCAAATTTTACATTAGTTTAACTTGAAAACGAGTTACTTCAGCCCTGATGAGATACTTTTAAACCAATACTATGTAACAAATCTGCTTCTTATTGGTATAAGCTCATGCACATGGTTTTTTAAATGAGTTTTATAACTAATAATTAGCACTGAGGACCTGATCGAAGTATTTGAAACTCCATTACTCTTCACAATAATGCTGAGGTAGGCATATTTTCCTTGTTTTGCAGTCAAGGAAACAGGCACTGAGATGGTAAGAAACCCCGGCCATCTGGCCCCTAAGAGCCTTTTACCACCATGCTAAAGCTTTACCCATTTTTGAGATCCAGAGTATTATACAGTGCACACATATGTGGTAACCAAATCAGGATTAAACATTAAACTTAAGGGCCGAACACGGTGCCGTGTAATCCTAGCACTTTGGGAAGCTGAGGCAGGCAGATCACTTGACGTCAGGAGTTCAAGACCAGCCTGGACAACATGGTGAAACCCCATCTCTACAAAAAAGTACAAAATGTAGCTGGGTGTGGTAGTGCATGCCTGTGGTCCCAGCTACTCTGGAGGCTGAGGTGGGAGGATTGCCTGAGGTGAGGAGGCGGAGGTTGCTGTGAGCAGAGATCACACCACTACATTCTAGCCTCAGTGACACAGGGAGACACTGGCTCAAAAAGAAAAAAAAATTAAAGTAAGAACATAAGAAATGTGCTTCGCACTGTGTTACTCACAGGGGAGAAAAAATCGATAG
This sequence comes from Aotus nancymaae, assembly GCF_030222135.1. NCBI lineage: Eukaryota > Metazoa > Chordata > Mammalia > Primates > Aotidae > Aotus > Aotus nancymaae. Next base: position 7,976,469 of record NW_026988450.1, on the reverse strand, counting down.
GGAGATGGATCCTGCTTTCAGGATAAATGGAATTTGCTGAGGAAAAGAAATATTTTAAGATACCTTAAAAAAGGAAACAAAGGCTATTGTAAATTGGATATTCAGTTAAATATTCTTAGGCAGATTGGCAGATGATAAATCTAATGAGCTTGGGTTTTATAAATACACAGAATGCCACATTTTCACTAATACCTTATGATTTGTGTAAAGAGTAAAATCAACTTTGAAAATGAATTGTTTGTGCAATTATCTTAAAAATAAAGATTATATAATAATTCACATTATCTTGCATTATATAAAATATCTAGGAGGTTAAGGCACTTTTATTTTGCTAATATTCACAGCACTCCTATTATATAATCATTTCAGAGTCCTGAATTATAATACCAACTGTGTGACAGTTACTGAGTAAATTTTGCAACATAGATTTATTATAGAATACAATTATATTACTTTATTTTCTCTATTGATGGCCATCCTTTTATATTTGGGTTTTGGTACAACTGCACACAACAATCTTTCTACTAAAATATTCCATAGTTGGCCAGACGCAGTAGCTCATGCCTGTAATCCTAACACTTTGGGAGGCTGAGGCTGGTGGATCACCTGAGGTCAGGAGTTCAAGACCAGCCTGGCCAACATGGTGAAACCTTGTCTCCACTAAAAACACAAAAATTAGCCGGGTGTGGTGGCGGGCACCTGTAATCCCAGCTACTTGGAGGCTGAGGTGGGACAATCGCTTGAACCTGGGGAGTGGAAGTTGCAGTGAGTCGATATCTTGCCAATACACTCCAGCCTGGGCAACAAGAGTGAAACTCCACTCCGTCTCAAAAAAAAAAAAAAAAATTGAGGCTCAAACAGGTTAAATATTATACACACACAAGATCACACACTAAGCCACACCAGTAGTATAGATTAGAAATCCTATTCCAGGGCTTCACGGACCTCACATTGCTTCTGTAAATGGTTTATGTTTATTAACTTACCTTCTCAAAGTCAATATACTTCAGAAACATACAACTGCTATCATTAAAATGCGGTTACACATAACCTAGCACATAGGTGCTTTAGAAGAAGAGAACTTTACTATTTGATTTTTTAAAATATAGATCCTAACACTTTTGTGTGTGTGTGTGTGTGTGTGTGTTTCTCATGAATAGGGTAATATTTTTGGTCTTTTTTCTAAACATATGGTATGAAAATTAATTTTTTTTCTTAGAGTCAGGGTCTTGCTCTGTCATCCAAGCTAGTGCGCAGTGGCACACTCATAGCTCACTTCAACCTCAAACTCCTCATGCCCCAGCCTTCAAAGCAGCTAGGATTACAGGAGTGCACCACCACACCCAGCTAATTTTATTACTATTTTTTGTAGAGGCAGGTCTTGAATTCCTGGCCTCAGGTGGTCCCTCCACCCCAGCCTCCCAAAGCACTAGGATTACAGGCATGACTCACTGCGATTGGTAGAAAATTAATTTTCATTATTAAAATCAGAAAGGAAGACCTTATTATTTGATGGCCAGAACCCTGAATTTCATTTCAACTTCTGGTTTTCTACATTATATGTAGGTACCAGTGATTTTATGCCATTTTTTTCCTTCAGATTTTTCCTCTTCTACAATTCTCCAATATGTGTTATTATTTGAAGCCCTGATCACAGTTCTGAATTATTTCTGTTCTTTTTTCTCCCCTAACTCTGCTTCAAAACTTCTGTAACTCATTTGCTACAAAGTCTAGAATCTCTCTTGCAAATGAGCTGACCGGGTGGGCCAAACCGCCTTGGAAGGGAAGGATTGTTAGGAAGTCAGTATGTTGCTAAGACATCTTGCTAATTTGCTGTGTAAGCCGCATAGAGCGTCAGGGAATTCTCCTTTCCACTGATGAATTCAGGTGTGTATTATGACTTGTATCAGTGATTCTATTTGGATTGATTAAGGCTGCAATTTTTTATCCACATGAATGTTGCACCTAGTTTTTCCCTGTAATTGGTTAAACAAATGTCTGCTGTTTGTATTTCAACTCTCAGCCAATAACTGCTGGAAGTGATTTAATGCAGCTGGAGAATAACACTAACAATCATTATGGCCTGCAAAGTGTGAAACAATTTCATTGTGCTTTGTGATCTCTTTGGTCTGAGGACTGATAATGTGCAGCGGATGAGACCTGAAAAAAACTTGTTTTATTACAGTTAAAGAAGTAATGTAAAAGTGGGGTGAGTTCTAGGGCAGCTCTGTGCTGTTTATCTGGAGAGAGCTTGTTTTTACAAGAATTCACTTCAAGTGTGGAAGGGAAATGCTTTCATCTGAAACGGATTGCTGTGCTTCATTCTGGTTTCTCCCTCCATCTGATAAAAACCCTTGCTGAGTGACAGCACAGATGTAGCTCATTTGGAGCAAATGAAGGAAAAGGAGAAAAGGGCTAGGGGTGGAGCGAAGGAGTAGTCAGTCATGCTTCCAAAGTCCCGCGGTTTTTTCTGGTCTTTTCATTCACCCCAGCGGCCCTGGTGTCCCCCCTAGAAAGTGCGATGCCCTCGCCCCTGGCCCTACGCCCCTACCTCCCGAGCGAGTTTTCCTCGTGGGCGGACTCGCGGCCCTGCAGCAGCCCTTCCGAGCTCCCTGCGAAGCTGCTTCTGGAGGCGACTCCTCCTCGGGCCCCGCGGCTGCCCCGCCGGCTGGCCTGGTGCGCCATTGACTGGGAGCAGGTGTGCTTGCTGCAGAGGCTGGGAGCCGGAGGGTTTGGCTCGGTGTACAAGGCTACTTACCACGGTGTTCCTGTGGCCATAAAGCAAGTGAACAAGTGCAGCAAGAACCGACTAGCATCCCGGCGGAGTTTCTGGGCTGAGCTCAACGTGGCAAGACTGCGCCACGACAACATCGTGCGCGTGGTGGCTGCCAGCACGCGCACGCCTGCGGGCTCCGACAGTCTAGGGACCATCATCATGGAGTTCGGTGGCAACGTCACTTTACACCAAGTCATCTACGGCGCCGCCGGCCACCCTGAGGGAGACGCAGGGGAGCCTCACTTGCGCACTGGAGGAGAGTTAGGTTTGGGAAAGTGTCTCAAGTACTCCCTAGATGTCGTGAACGGCCTGCTCTTCCTCCACTCGCAAAGCATTGTGCACTTGGACCTGAAGCCCGCGAACATCTTGATCAGTGAGCAGGATGTCTGTAAAATTAGTGACTTCGGTTGCTCTGCGAAGCTGGAAGATCTGCTGTGCTTCCAGACACCCCTCTACCCCGTAGGAGGCACATACACCCACCGCGCCCCGGAGCTCCTGAAAGGAGAGGGCGTGACGCCCAAAGCCGACATTTATTCTTTTGCCATAACTCTCTGGCAAATGACTACCAAGGAGGCGCCGTATTCGGGGGAGCGGCAGCACATACTCTACGCGGTGGTGGCCTACGACCTGCGCCCGTCCCTCTCCGCTGCCGTCTTCGCGGACTCGCTTCCCGGACAGCGCCTTGGGGACGTCATCCGGCGCTGCTGGAGACCCAGCGCGGCGCAGAGGCCAAGCGCGCGGCTGCTTTTGGTGGATCTTACTTCTTTGAAAGCTGAATTCGGCTGACTGAAACCTGGGTCAAGATAAGCTTTTGTCTATTTGTTTCGTTTTTTTTTTTAAGGAAGTGGAGATATCGAAGAAAACATATTGTAGGATAGAGTTTTAGAAAATAAAGTTACTAAAAATTTTAGTCTCCAGTGTTTTTTCTAAGACACATAGTTACAAGTCTAGTACCTGTTGTCTGGGTACTGTTAGTAACTAATCTTATTAATTCATATCGTTATATTCTTTGCCTTTCATAGCTAGTATTGCATTTATTCAAATTTATTATTGATAAAACAATTTGTCCAACACAGAACTCTACTGCAGAAATGTAAACATTTTCTATAAATCCATATATATTCCATACCTACCACATAAATTCCAACTATTAACGATGTACTTGCTCCCACACCAAATCAGTAAAAACTTTTTTAAAATAAGTAATGCTTTCCTACCACTCTCCCCAGTAAAACTTCTTGTTTGTAATGACCTTCACACATAGAAGTCATAAACTGAGGTATATTTACATTCAAAGGAATTATAAATGACCTATTGTAATATTTTTGTGCATTGCAATGAGTAGAAACATTTTGCTAAAATACTTCTAAACTGGGTCACTTTTATCTGTTATTTGGACTCAGAAGTAGAAGATAAAGATTATATGATGTGAGGGAAAAATGAAAACACTGAGGAATCATGAAATTTAACATTTGGATGGAAGAGAACAGACAAATAGAACTAGATTGCCCACTCCAGACATCAATGGGTGCTGGTATATGGGATTTAAAGGAGAAGGTGATTGGATCTTGTCATTGGGACAGCTTTGACTTTCTTTTAGCAACAGCAGTTTTTGTGCATGGTGGAAGGCAAGGCTGGTGCAATGGCTGGCAGAGGGAACGGCAAGGCCCTGAAGCAGAGGCTGTGCTGTACTGTTAAGGAAGAAGAAGGAGGAACCTTAAAAGGGGGTTGGAGACACAAATGTTTTCAGATTTTTTGTCTGGTTTCATTTAGTTTTAGGTTGAAAGAAATAATTTTACTTGTAAAATGAGCCACCAGAGGCACAGATAATTGAGAAAGTTTACATACTTGTAGAAGGGATGAAGCATAGTACCTAGTCATCTTGGAGAGAAAGGACGTCTCTTCCCAGGGTGGGAACCAAGGGTTGGGGCACACTGGCGTTATAGACAGGTTTACAGTAGGAAAAAGGCGGCTGGACAAGCACACATCTGTGGACTTCTGTTTTTTTCTGTTAAGAGTTGTTGATGGTAGGGGGTCTACAGAGTAGTGAGATCACGGTTTGGAACTGCTCTTGAGGAAAGCAAAAGGGAGCTGTCTGTGGCCATGTACAACATTGACAAGAGTGCTGCTAACTCTCCAGGTAGTTGGGGGAACAAATCACTGACACGATAAAGAATTCCCATCTCTGATTATTATTATTTGAGATCGAGTCTCATTCTGTCACCCAGGATGGAGTGCAGTGGCAAGATTTCGGCTCACTGCAACATCCACCTCCCAAGTAGCTGGGATTGCAGGCACTCACCACCACACCCTGCTAATTTTTGTATTTTTAGTAAAGACAGGGTTTCACCATGTTAGCCAGGCTCAAACTCCTGACGTCAAGTGATTCCCCCCACCTCAGCCTCTCACAAAGTGCTAAAATTACAGGCTTGAGCCACTGTGCCTGGTCCCCTTCGCTGACTATTGTGGCAATAGGAGTTTAGGTTGGTAAGTTTAAATTACAATAGTGTCTTTCCTTCACCTGGAGACCACATGAAATGACAAGGTGAAGAAGGGGAAATAAACACTGTAGGCTCCATAATCAGTGAAACCAGGAGAGAGAGAAAAAAGAAACTCCAAAATGTGATGACTGAAGACTGAATGGAGCCTTAAGGAAAGAGAGCAGAAAGGGTCAGGGATGGCTGGGTCAGGGCAGGGTGTTGGGGACCAACAGACCAAGCAGTGATAGATCCCAGGGAGACCTGCAAAATTAGGTGCCCTGGAGAACAGGAGCCCACTGGGAAGTGCAAATGTTGGGGAAGAAATCTGAGAACAGGACTGAGATCAAACAGTGCTGAGGTTAGAGGAGTTGGAAGAAAAGGAAGAGCAGGTGTTAACGGAGGATCCAACCACGCAGAGCTCAGAAAGTGACAGCAAAACTCAACTGCTGGCCAGGAAGGGGTCACCCTGGGGGTAGGGCAGGGAATACTGGACAGGCACAGAAGCCTCCTGAGCCCGGTTTGCTTTGGAAAGAAAGAAGGTTGTGGCTGCCTGAAGAAACCCACAGAAATGCCATGTTGGAAGGAAACAAGCAGATGAAAGAAGTCTGAGTTGTTGGAAAACCACCCTGATGGGAGGCAGAACAGGCACATGACTGCTCCCTGAGCAAAGTATGCTCTTTAAAAGGGACACATCAAGTCAGAGGTTAAGGCACACTTAAGAGTGCAAAGATACGTATTAGGAAGGATAATGGTATGGACTTGAGTTACGGTGGGGGATAGGGGAGGGGATGTAAGCTGTCAAGGCTATAACTGCTCATAGAAGTGGTGAATAGATATTGTCTAGGATTAAGAAAATCATATACAGACAAATAATAGAACAAAAATACAGCAAATATCCAAAACCTAAAACTAAGAGAGAAATTTGAAATTTTAACAAAATTAGAAAATATAAAGCTCCATTTATCTGAAAATTTTAAAACAAGCAACTATGTTTCAAAAAATGCTAATCAAAATTAGAACCTATGGGATAAAAATAAGTAGAAGAAAATTTGTCATCTCAAGTAGTAATATGACTAAAAAAGAAACAAAAATGGACTGTGCATGCAATTTGAAGTTAGGAAAAGAATAAAAACGTAAACTGGGGGAAATTAAAAAACAGGAATTAAAGCAGACATCGTGAGCTAAAAGAAGTAGAAAATGTAAATGAATACATAAAAGTTTGTTGAATAAAAACAAACCACTAGCTAATTTAAAAAATAAAATCACTCCCAGCACTTTGGGAGGCCGAGGCGGGTGGATCACGAGGTCAAGAGATCGAGACCATCCTGGTCAACATGGTGAAACCCCGTCTCCACTAAAAATACAAAAAATTAGCTGGGCATGGTGGCACGTGCCTGTAATCCCAGCTACTCAGGAAGCTGAGGCAGGAGAATTGCCTGAACCCAGGAGGCGGAGGTTGCGGTGAGCCGAGATCGCGCCATTGCACTCCAGCCTGGGTAATAAGAGCGAAACTCCGTCTCAAAAAAAATAAAAATAAAAATAAAAATAAATAAATAAAATAAAATCACATATACCCAAAATCAGAAATAAAGAGAATAATGATCAAAACAGAAAATTTTAATTTTAGGCGGAAACTTTGCATAACTATATAAATAAATTTGAACACCTAAAAGAAGGGATATTTTTCGAAGAAACAATAGTTTCTCCAAACTGACCCCAGTTAGAAATGCAGACAGAAAGTCTAAATAGACCAGTTTCTATAGAAGAAATAGAGAGGGCCATCCAATGCCTACTCTTCCCCACCCCAAAAAACATTAGACCAAAGTCCCACTGACTTCCACCAAACCTTAGAGACCAGGTGATCTTTGCTACTTAAATTATTCCAGAGCACTGAAGGAAAACTTTTAAATTTTTTTAAAGAATAATATTTACAGCCAGGTGCAGTGGTTCATGCCTGTAATCCCAGCATTTTGGGAGGCCGAGGGGGGTAGATCACCTGCGGTCAGGAGTTCAAGACCAACCTGATCAACATGGAGAAACACTGGCTATACTGAAAATACAAAATTACTGGGCCTCGTGGCACATGCTTATAATCCCAGCTACTTGGGAGGCTGAGGCAGGAGAACCGCTTGAACCTGGGAGGCTGAGGTTGCAATGAGCTGAGATCACACCATTGCACTCCAGCCTGGGCAACAAGAACAAAACTCTGTCTCAAAAAAACAAAACAAAACAAAACAAAAAACCTTTACACCAAAACCCAATAAAGATTGCTTTTAAAAAAGAAATGACAGATCAATCTTGTTTAAAAATATCAGTGTAAATTCCCTGTTTAATAAATGGTGTTGGGAAAACTGGCTAGCCATGTGCAGAAAGCAGAAACTGGACCCCTTCCTGACACCTTACACTAAAATTAACTCCAGATGGATTAAAGACTTAAACATAAGACCTAACACCATAAAAGCCCTAAAAGAAAATCTAGGCAAAACCATTCAGGACATAGGCGTAGGCAAGGACTTCATGACCAAAACACCGAAAGCATTACGACAAAAGCCAAAATAGACAAATGGGACCTAATCAAACTCCACAGCTTCTGCACGGCAAAAGAAACAGTCGTTAGAGTGAATCGGCAACCAACAGAATGGGAAAAAAATTTTTGCAGTCTACCCATCTGACAAAGGGCTGATATCCAGAATTTACAAAGAACTAAAACAGATTTACAAGAAAAAAACAAACAAGCCCATTCAAAAGTGGGTGAAGGATATGAACAGATACTTTACAAAAGAAGACATACATGAGGCCAACAAGCATATGAAAAAATGCTCATCATCACTGGTCATTAGAGAAATGCAAATCAAAACTACATTGAGATACCATCTCACACCAGTTAGAACGGCGATCATTAAAAAATCTGGAGACAACAGATGCTGGAGAGGATGTGGAGAAATAGGAACACTTTACACTGTTGGTGGGAGTGTAAATTAGTTCAACCATTGTGGAAGACAGTGTGGCGATTCCTCAAGGACCTAGAAATAGAATTCCATTTGACCCAGCAATCCCATTACTGGGTATATATCCAAAGGATTATAAATCGTTCTACTATAAGGACACATGCACACGAATGTTCATTGCAGCACTGTTTACAATAGCAAAGACCTGGAACCAACCCAAATGCCCATCGATGATAGACTGGACAGGGAAAATGTGGCACATATACACCATGGAATATTATGCAGCCATCAAAAATGATGAGTTTGCGTCCTTTGTAGGGACATGGATGAACCTGGAAACCATCATTCTCAGCAAACTGACACAAGAATAGAAAGTCAAACACTGCATGTTCTCACTCATAGGCAGGTGTTGAACAATGAGAACACATGGACACAGGGAGGGAAGCATCACACACTGGGGTCTGTTGGGGGGAAATAGGGGAGGGACAATGGGGGGTGGGGAGTTGGGGAGAGATAGCATGGGGAGAAATGCCAGATATAGGTGAAGGGGAGGAGGGCAGCAAATCACACTGCCATGTGTGTACCTATGCAACAATCTTGCATATTCTTCACATGTATCCCAAAACCTAAAAATGCAAAATAAATAAATAAAAATATCAGTGTAAAAAAACTATCAGTGTTCTAAGCAAATATTAGCACACAGAATTTAAGAGTTAATTTTTATAATCATATGCATGTTATTTTTAATCAAGTGGATTTCTTCCCGGATGCAAGAATAGTTTCATATTAGAAAATCTGTTAACTGAATTCATCATATTAGCAGGTCAAAAGAGTAAGAACATATGCTGAGAATACATTCGACAAATTAAATATTCATTCCAGGTTTTTAAAAAGAGACTCAAAAGCAGGAGAAATGGATATTTACCTAACCCACTTTTTAAAGAAAAATACCTAACTAATGTTAATTTCTTATATTTCTTATTTTTTATAAATGCATTAATATCATGGTTATATAACATAGGGAAACTGAATAAAGGATATATTATACAAGAATTCTGTGTACTGTCTTTGCAATTCTTCTATGTCTAAAATTATTTCAAAATAAAAACTTTAAAATGTATAGAACACCACATATTTCAGCCCAATAGCTACCATTTAACAGGAAATCATTCCACTAAAGTCATGAATAATGTAAGAATGCCCACTACTGTTACTATGATTTAACATTTTATTGATCAGTGATATTTAAAAAGAAAATTAAACTTGAGGTCTAAAACTGTAAAGGGAGAAGCAAAACCAATTCTGTTTGCAGATTCTAATTTCAGGAAGTATACCTGGAAAAGGCACACAACAATTAATAGAAAAACCTAACTCAAACAATAAAAGAATTATGTAAGTTTGCAGGATATAAAATTAACATACAGAAATCAACAGAGGTCAAAGATGTAAACAAAAAACAGCTAGAATTTATGAAAGGAAGGTTCCTTTTACAATGCTATTGAAAAAGATAAAATATTCTCTCTGACACAGCCACAGACACCACAGTTTGATGGTAGCAGGGCTGGAGGACGAGATACTTGGCTAATATGGCGGAGACGTTAGTCATGTATAGGAGATCTAAACAAGTACATAAATACATCGAAGATAATGGGGCCAGGATTTGTAAGTGTTGGAAAAGGAAGTTCAAGTGCAGAAATGAGGAAGTCTAGAATAAACCCTATTGAAGATGAAGTAGAAAATGTCAGATTGAGTTTGGAAGTATCAGTGTAAACATGTAGTTCTTAACAGAGGTAGATGAAAGGAGAGATAGGGATAGGTATAGAAACAGACATTAACGTGTTTGTGCATGTGAGTGTATGCACATACATGTATTTCCTAGCTCTGTCGTTTGACAGGGCCTAAAGTAATGACACTCTGGAGCAGATTAACACCAGACTTAAGTTCTGAATTCTGATTTCTTATTTTCTGAATTTTTAATTATTCACAACAGGAGGAAACCAGGACTTCTTAGAGAAATGGCTGATTCCAGAGCAGGGGAAATACGACATGACCCAGAACATCTTGTGCCTCTAAATAAGGAAATGCTCAGAAATGATAGACACCTGCCATGAGGACACAGCAGCGGGGTTGAAGGATCTCCCACTGGCTGACCTGAGATAATTTCAGCATTAAAATGATCAATGATGGCAAATCAATTCGAAATGAATAGTTATAATGAAGGAAATAGGAATCCATAATGATATAAATAACTATATAAATAAATGTCGGAGGAAGGAAAGCTGTACCTTACAATAGAATACCAACTAATATTAATTGTGAATAAGCACAAAATAATTATCCTTATAACGAGGAAGTCATACTGACAATATCTTACAAATAATGTAGACAGATACACCGATAGATATCTTATTCAAGTTAATATCATTAATGGGGTAAACTGACAAACATTACATGCCTCTTGATATGATGCACTGAGAATAATGTAGCACCACTTCTGTGGTAGTCCTGCAAAAGACAGATAACCTTAACCAAATCAAGAGGAAACAATTACACGCTCAAATTGGCCTATTCATGTCAGAAGTATCAAGACAAGTATCATAAAAGACAAGGAAGGGGTGGGGCATGGTGGTTCATGGCTGTAATCCCAGCACTTTGGGAGGCTGAAGCCGGTGGATCACCTGAGGTCAGGAGTTCGAGACCAGCCTGGCCAACATGGTGAAACACCGTCTCTACTAAAAATACAAAAATTAGCCAGGCATGGTGGCGGGTACCTATAATCCCAGCTACTCGGGAGACTGAAGCAGGAGAACCGCTTGAACCCGGGAGGTGGAGGTTGCAGTGAGCAGGGATTGCATTATTGCACTCCAGCCTGGGTAACAAGAGCGAAACTCTGTCTTAAAAAAAAAAGAAAAAAAAAGACAAGGAAAGACTGAGAAACTGTTCCACATATAAGGACACGACAACCCAGTGTAACACATAATCCAGGATCGGATTGTGGGCCAATAACAAACATTATTAGGAAAACTGATGAATTTAAATGGGGTCTCTGGATTACGTGGGAGCATTACATCAAAATTTCTTGATTTTGATAGTTACACTGCAGTTATGTTGGAGAGAGCCATTGTTTTGAGGAAATACTCAGTGAAATGCTAAACGGTAATAAGGTATTATGTCTTCAACTTACTTTGAAATGGTTCAGAATAAGAAATAATTGTATGTAGAAAGAATAAAGTAGGCTGGGCCAGGTGACTCACACCTGTAATCTCAGCACTTTGGGAGGCTGATGAAGGCGGATCATGAGGTCAGGAGTTTGAGACCAGCCTGATCAATATGGCGAAACTCCGTCTCTATTGAAAAATACAAAAATTGGCAGAGTGTGGTGGCATGCACCTGTAGTCCCCAGCTGCTTGGGAGGCTGGGGCAGAAGAACCGCTTGAACCCAGGAGGTGGAGGTCGCAGTGAGCCGAGATTGTGCCACTGCACTCAAGCCTGGGTGACAGAGTGAGACTCTGTCTGAAAATAAATAAATAAATAAAATAATTAAAAAAAAAGAATAAAGTAAATGTCAAATTTAACAATCAGGGAATCATTGCTGAATGAGGAGAATTTGGGAGATCTCTGCATTACTCTTGCAACTTTTCTGTAAGTCTGAAATTATTTCAAACTAAAAAATAAAAATACCTTGGCAAAACAGTAAAAACGCACAAAATCTTCAGGGCAAAAATGTTAAAATACTAGAAAGGTACATAAGAGCCCTCAAGCAAATGAAAAGACTGCTATATACTTGAATAAAGATTTGCCATAAAGATGACTATTTGCCCAAAGTTAACATATATTTAAAACAATTTCAATTTTGTATATAAATTAATGTAAATATAAACCAATATTTATATGTAACTATAAACTGATATGTTTAATTTGGAAATGAGACAAGCCAACTGTAAATTTTTTTTTTTTTTTGAGACAAGGTCTCACTCTGTCACCCAAGCTGGAGTACAGTGGCACAATCTCGGCTCGCTGCAAACTCTGCCTCCTGGGTTCAAGTGATTCTCCTGCGTCAGCCTCCTGAGTAACTGGGATTACAAGCGCCCACCACTGCACCCAGCCAATCTCTGTATCTTTAGTCGCGATGGGGTTTCACCATGTTGGCCAGGCTGGACTCAAACTCCTGATGTCAAGTGATCACCCACTTTGGCCTCCAAAAGTGCTGGAATTACAGGCGTAAACCACTGTGCCTGGCCGTAACATTTATATTAAACAAATTTATTTGTTTAAAAAGATCAGGAAAGTTCATAAGAGACAAGCAATGAAGGAGCACTAGCTCTATCAGATATTAATTAATATGTTCTATAAAATCTAGATAAAAATATTGTGGCATGATATATAAATAGACCATTTAAAGAGAATAGGCTGGCCATGGTGGCTCACGTCTGTTATCCCAGTACTTTGGGAGGCTGAGATGGGCAGATTACTTGAGTCCAGGAGTTCGAGACCAGCCTGGCCAACATGGTGAAACCCCGTCTCTACAAAAAATACATAATCTGCCAGGCATGGTAGTGGGCGCTTGTAATTCCAGATACTCTAGAGGCTGAGGTAGGAGAATCACTTGAACCTCCCACTTGAACCCGCAAGGCAGAGGTTGCAGTGAACCAAGATAGTGCCACTGCACTGCAGCCTGAGCAACAGAGCAAGACTCTGTCTCAAGAAAAAAAAAAAAGAATTTGATCATAATAATTCTTATTCCCATATTCAGCAAGCATATATTTCATCATCCACTATATCCTTAGCACCATGCCAGGAACAGTGGGGAAAAGCGAAAACATACGTAGACGCTAGATTTGATATTACAGTCTAGTATTGAAGAGATCATATGATACTAAATTTAACATAAGATTTTATAGATATTAATTTAAGTTTAAACTTACAGGTTCTGGCTAATACCCTCTAGGCGGGAAAACATGAATAGTCCAGAAAATAGACCTAAAAATACTGACGATGGACGTTCCCCAGCAAAACAGTAGAATAATTGACAGTGAATCTTTCACTCTTAAAGGTCTGTCCACATGTGCAGAGTTAGCCATCAGCTTTTAGTGCCTTACTCTTAAATAGAAGCAGTCAGCCTAGTTTATTTCTGAGTAAAGCCTTTAATATGAAAGAGGAAGACTTTTTAAATCTTAACCATCCTTGGAAACATGTAAAAGGAGTGTTGGCTCTGCTGGGTGCAGTGGCTGACGTCTGTAATCCCAGCACTTTGGGAGGCCAAGACGGGTGGATCACCTGAGGTCAGGAGTTTGAGACCAGCCTGGCCAACATAGCGAAACCCTGTCTCTACTAAAAATACAAAAAATTAGGCAGGAGTGGTGGTGGGCTCCTGTAATCTCAGCTACTCAGGAGGCTGAGTCAGGAGAATTGCTTGATCGCAGGAGATAGAGGTTGCAGTGAGACAAGATCTCACCATTGTACTCCAGCCTGGATTACAGAGCAAGACTCTGTCTAAGAAAAAAAAGGAGTGTTGGCTACATAAAACAAAAATAGATTTTTTTTTAAAGCTAGGAAATAGTGTAGAGCTCTTGGAAGTTAAAACTGTAATATAAATAATTCGTTAGAAAATTGATACATAAAGATAAGGAAATATTTCAAAAAGTAGAGGAAAAGTAAAAGAAATTGAAAATAGCAAAAACAAGGCAATTGGAGGACCAGTCTGAGAAGTCCAACATCTAACTAACAGAGGTTCCAGGAAGAGAAAATATGAAAAACGGAAGAAAACTGTTAACCATTTAAGAAACAAATGTTTTCATTTTAAGAGAATGGACTGACTGTGCAATGAATGAAAACGGACTATGAAGAGGCATATAATCATGAAATTTTAGAATAGTGGAGACAGTAGCAAAGTCTTAAAAGTTTCCAGAATTTAAAAGCAAAAACAAGTCACATACAAAAGATAAGCACACCAAAAGACAGTGGAGAATATTGCCTCCAAAATTCTGAACAAAAATCACTTTCAATTTAAAATTCTATACCCACCCAAATTATTGATTACATGTGCAAGTTGACCAAAGACCTTTTCAGACATGTCAGACCTCAAAAACTTATATCTGTGTACCCTTTTCCAGGAAGTTACTTGAGGGGGTTCATTCCAGCAAAGCAAGAACATAATCCAAGAAAGAAGAAAACGTGGGAACCAGGGAATAAATAGGACTCAGTTAAGAAACACAGGAAATATCCGAAGATGATGGCAAATAAAGACCATCAGCTGTCAGCTGTGCGCCAGTACAGATTACAGCAGGTCCAAAGACTCAAAGAAGCTAAAACTAATGAATCCCTGTGTTTGAGGGGACTGAAAGAACATTTCCAGAATTTGAGGTAAGTTGGGGGTTAACTTAATGATGAGTATAGAGAAAAAAAAAACAAAGCAAAACATTTATTAACTTCAGGAGACACAAAATGCTTATTAACTTTAGGGGAAACAGAAAGTTGGGGGACAGAAGGAAAGCAAACATTGCCTAAGGAATGGAACAATCCCGAATGGTCTTACGTGGATGTAATACTGTAACATCACACATTGATCTAACCAAAGTTGTAACTTAACCATGATGGAAAGATGGAGGGGAACTGTGACCAGATGTACTGGGGATGGGAGTGGGGAAAAAAATAAATCCTCATTTCCCGAAGAAGGATGTCAATAGATAATGCTGGAAACTATAATAACAGTAGTAATAATGAAAATGAAGTAGTCATGGCACGCTATGTTTAGAGGTATGAAGTTAAATACCGAAACCTACAGCAAAAAGGAGTTGAACGTGGTTGGGAGACTCCAAGAATTGGTGTGGCGCCGAAGAGGCCAGCTTTTCTATGCAGTAATTCTAGTGGAGCTGTTTGACTCTTTAACTGACGTTCAAGTACAACTGATGGAAATTAACATGAAATTTAAAGAATGAAAAGAAGAAAATGTGTGGGGGGGTATGTGTTTTAAAGCAAACAATATCAAAGACCTTAAACTTTTTTATTACCTTGATATATGTGAATAAACTCATGTGCAATTTATACTTTCCTTATAAAGAATATTGAAATAATACATGCTCCCTTGAAAGGGGAAAAGTGAAAAGATGAAACAAGCCACACATTCAGCTCAGGAAAGCGGCAGCAGTTGAGAAGGACTGAACGAAAGCAAGACAGCTTCCTGAATACTGCTGAATAGGGCATCAAATTACAAAGAGGGAAAACCTAAAGGTCTATGGAATAATAGAGTGCAGCCAGCAGAAATTTAAACAGAAGGGAGAAAAAAACTTCACAGAATAATGGCAACCAATGCCAGAAGCACATCCTCTCACAGAGGGGTCGAGTTACAAAA
This sequence comes from Aotus nancymaae, assembly GCF_030222135.1. NCBI lineage: Eukaryota > Metazoa > Chordata > Mammalia > Primates > Aotidae > Aotus > Aotus nancymaae. Next base: position 7,960,914 of record NW_026988450.1, on the reverse strand, counting down.
TTTCCCTGACTTAAGAACTGGAAGTAGATTTTCCCACTTTCAGAAACGGTGAATCATATTAGAACATATTGTACAGTCAGTCTGAGCAAACATTTGTCCAACATTGAGTAACCTTTACTTTAAGGCCTTAAGAAATTTTAATTCTGCCACAAAACAATCTGAAGAATAAATTGTTTTAAAAAGAAAGAAAAATAACCTGCCTTCTCTCATACTCAAGTGAATATTGTGACAAGGGTCATACTAGCCTACTATGGTAGATGGTTTAACTATTATTAATTGTCTACTGGAGTGTATCTTTCCATAATTGTCTCATAATTTCCTGCTCTTTTAACTTGAGCTAGGGTAAACCCATGGCTAGGACAAGTCTGTTTCTGAATATAGAGTCAATTGAATTTAGGCTTGAGTATGCAATTGGTGGAATGTTCAGCACTTTCCCTGCTGGCTCTCTTGCCACTGTGTTTTGGCTATTCTGGTACTCAGTACCTCTACCAGGGTGGTAACAAACAAAATGATGCAGATACATTCAATAATTTGTTTTTCTATTTTCTAACAAGACTAATCTCCAATGTTGGCTTTAATTAGATTTGAGGACGACTTCTAAGTTTCATTTATTTGAACTCTCCCCCATCCTATTTTATAGATTCCTTCTTAGACTATAAAAATTCAATTTTAAAGAGTTTGTTTTTTCTTTTTCTTTTTTATTTGTTTTATTTATTATTATCATTATTATTATTTGAGACGGACTCTTTGTCACCCAGGCTGGAGTGCAGTGGAATGATCTCAGCCCACTGCATCCTCCACCTCCTGGGTTCAAGCAATTCTCCTGCCTCAGCCTCTGGAGTAGCTGGGATTACAGGCACCTGCCACCATGCCAGGCTAATTTTTGTATTTTAGGTAGGACGGCATTTCTCCATGTTGTCCAGGCTGGTTTCAAACTCCTGACCTCAGGTGATCCACTGGCCTCCCAAACTGCTGAGATTACAGGCTTGAGCCAGGGCACCCGGCAAAGACCTTAGTTCTAACTCACAAGTTCAGGTATTAGTGTGAACAGCGGGAAGTCCTCATTGGGATTTTATTTGTACAAAGTTTCAAAGATTTCCTAGGTCAGGTGCAGTGGCTCAGGCATGTAATCCCAGGACTTTGGAAGGCCGAGGCGAGCAGATCACTTGAGGTCAGGAGTTCGAGACCAGCCTAAGCAACATGGTGAAATGCCGTCTCTACCAAAAAGACAAAAATTAGCTGGGCGTGGTGGCGCACGCCTGTAATCCCAGCTACTCGGGAGGCTAAAACAGGAGAATCGCTTGATCCCAGGAGGTCGAGGTTGCAGTGAGCCGAGATCACACCACTGTATTCCAACCTGAGCGACAGAGCGCGACTCTGTCTCCAAAAAAATAAAAGATAAAAAATAAATAATTCCTGGAAGAGATCACTAAGAAGATGGGACTAATAGTTGGCCTCCACCCACAAGCCCTTCGCCTCTCCGTATCAAAAAAGGAAAAAGGCAATCAAGAAATAATGGTTTCTCCTTAATTGAGGAGGAGCTGTTCAAATGAAGAAGGAATTTACCCTAAGAGCAAACTAGCCTAAGCTACCCAGCGGCTGAAGGAGATCTTTTGAGACCCCTTCCCAGGAAAAATGACCAGTGGGGAGAGTGGAGCATTGTGTGAACAATTAAAACGAAAAGGGCGCCAGGGGGCGCTGCTGGTTCAAGGCTGGGCAGTCCCCGGATAGGTAGCCGTTTCGCTGCTTCTGCAGAAGCTCATGGTGGAAGATGTCCTCAAGGGACAAGAGACCAGCAATCCCTGGGGGATGTCATGACACCAACCAGGGGACAGGTGCTTAGTGTCTTCCAGCAGAAAGACCAGATGGAGGGAGTGTAGACCCAAGTTTCCTGAAGGCAGCTTAGGCTGCTGGAGCCTGAGGAAACAGAAGCTGCCTTTAGTGATTCTATTGCCTGGGAAAGTCAGGGAAACCCAAGAGTGAATAAAAACATGTTTCCTGTTTGCAAGGAGCTTTTAGCCTTCCACCATTAGTTTTACTAAAACTATATTTTTTTCAATAAATACTTTACATACCACACACCAAAATCACTTCCAGATGGATTAAAGAGCATGTGTAAAATTGAAAAGTTATAAGAGAAGCTTAAAAACAATGGAAAAACTACAGAGGAGATTGCCAGATTTAATGACAAAAAATGGTAACTTCTGATTATTAAAACATGAATAAACTACAGACAGTGGGTGGAGAAAAATATTTGGGCAAAATGTGACAACAGGTCAATATTTTTATTATATAAAGAACACATACACGACCAGGCGCGGTGGCCCACGCCTGTAATTCCAGCACTTTGGGAGGCTGAGGTGGGTGGATCACTTGAGGTCAGGAGTGTGAGACCAGCCTGGTCAACATGGCAAAACCCCTTCTCTACTAAAAATATAAAAATTAGCTGGGCATGGCGGCACACACCTGTAATCCCTGCTACTTGGGAGGCTGAAGCAAGAGAATTGCTTGAACCTGGGAAGTGGAAGTTTCAGTGAACCAAGACGGTGCCACTGCACTCCAGCCTGGGTGACAGAGCAGGACTCTGTCTCAAAAAAGAAGAAAAGAAAGGAAAAAGAAAGAAAGAAAAAGGAAGAAAGAAAAAGAGAGAAAAAAGAAAAAAGAACACATGCAAATGAAAAATCATCATGCTCTAATAAAGAAATGAACAGAAATCTTGAAAAGTCAATTGATAATAAAGAAAATGCATTTAGGAGACAAATATGAAAAACAGGAAAATGTGATCTCACAAGTACTTGAAGAATTGCATATTTAAAATAAGGTATCTTTTTTTAAAAAAAACGCCCACACATACACAATTCTTAATTTGAATAAAGTGGTAAAAGAAGATCTCGCCACTGCTAGTGACAATGTAGATTATTTTATTTTATTTTATTTTTGAGATGGAGTTTTCGCTCTTGTTACCCAGGCCGGAGTGCAATGGCGCGATCTCGGCTCACCGCAACCTCCGCCTCCTGGGTTCAGGCAATTCTCCTGCCTCAGCCTCCTGAGTAGCTGGGATTACAGGCACGCGCCACCATGCCCAGCTAATTTTTTGTATTTTTAGTAGAGACGGGGTTTCACCATGTTGACCGGGATGGTCTCTATCTCTTGACCTCGTGATCCACCCGCCTCGGCCTCCCAAAGTGCTGGATTACAGGCGTGAGCCACCGCGCCCGGCCCGACAATGTAGATTATTAAAGCTTTTTGGAAAACAACTGCAGTTTGGCAGTGTATCAAGCACCTCAAAAATATTTGTATTCATTGATTCAGTAATTCTGATTCTGGAAATCCATCCTATGAAATACCACAAAATAAGAATTTTTTTTTTTTTTTTTTTGAGACGGATTCTCACTCTGTCACCCAGGCTAGAGTGCAGTGGTGAAATCTCAGTTCACTGCAACCTCCACCGCCTGGGTTCAAACAATTCTGCTGCCTCAGCCTTCTGAGTAGCTGGGACTACAGGCACATGCCGCCACGCCCAGCTAATTTTTTGCATTTTTAGTAGAGACGAGGTTTCACAGTGTTAACCAGGATGGTCTCCATCTCCTGATCTCAAGATCCGCCCGCCTTGGCCTCCCAAAGTGCTGGGATTACAGATGAGAGCCACCACGCCCAGCCAAAGTAAGAATTTTAATTGGCAAAATTCACCAAGAGCCATTTATTCAGGAAAGAAATTCAAAAAAAGATAATGATTTAAACTGGCTGAATAAATTGCAGTGGAACAGTTGATTCAAAGGTCATGACGACTGTGATAACAGAAATGGCTCTACTATAGTGTTCAATGAATGGGGCAGAGTACAAAATTTTACACTGTTTGATTATAACCACATTTTTTTTTTTGAGACAGAGTCACACTCTCGTTGCCCAAGTGGGAGTACAATGGCGCAATCTTGGCTCACTGCAACCTCTGCCTCCTGGGTTCAAGCAATTCTCCTGCCTCAGTTTCCCAAGTAGCTGGGATTACAGGGGCATGCCACTATGCCTGGCTAATTTTTTGTATTTTTAGTAGAGACAGGGTTTCACCATGTTGGCCAAGCTGGTCTCGAACACCTGATTTCAGGTGATCTGCCTGCCACAGCTTCCCAAAGTGTTGGGATTACAGGTGTGAGCCACTGTGCCCGGCCAGAAGACTTCATATTGTAAAAATGTCCATACTACCCAAAGCAACCTACAGATTCAGTGGAATCCTATTTCAAAATCTAAATGTCATTCTTTGCAGAAATAAAAAAATTACCCTAAAATTCATATGGAATCTCAAAAGATCTTTAATAGCCAAAACAATTTTGAAAAGAAAGAGGGAGGCCAAGGCAGGTGGATCATGAGGTCACGAGATTGAGACCATCCTGGTCAACTTGGTGAAACCCCATCTCTACTAAAAATACAAAAATTAGCTGGGCATGGTGGCGCACACCTGTAGTCCCAGCTACTCGGGAGGCTGAGGCAGGAGAATTGCTTGAACTCAGGAGGCAGAGGTTACAGTGAGCTGAGATTGCACCATTGCCTGGGTAACAAGAGCAAAACACCATCTCAAAAACAGAAAAGAAAAGAAAAGAAAGAACAAATTTTAAAAAACTCACACTTCCTGATTTCAAAACATGTTATAAAGCCACAGTAATCAAAACAGTGTAGTACTGGCATGAATACAGACAAATAGATCAATAATCAAATTTCCCTAATTGCCTCAAAATATGTTTTATGATTGTTTTGTTTATATCAAAATCTAAATAAGATGCACACATTTCTTTTAGGTTTTCTTTTAATCTAGATTCCTTCTCCCACCCAATTGTTTGTTTGCTTATTTGCAGAAACTTGGTTCATCTTCTTCCTTCCTTCCTTTCTCCCTCCCTCCCTCCCTCCCTCCCTTCCTTCCTTCCTTCTCTCTCTCTTCCTCCCTCCCTCTCTCTCTCTCTTTCTTTCTTTCTTCCTTTCTTTCCCAGTCTCACTCTGTCTCCCACGCTACAGTGCAGTGGCATGATCTTGGCTCACTGCAACCTCTGTCTCCCAGATTCAAGCAGTTCTCCTGCCTCAGCCTCCCGAGTAGCTGGGACTACAGGTGCAAGCCACCACTCCCAGCTAATTTTTGTATTTTTAGTAGAGACAGGGTTTTGTCATGTTGGCCAGGCTGGTATTGAACTCCTGACCTCAGGTGATCCACCCACCTTGGTCTCCCAAAGTGCTGGGATTACAGGCATGAGCCACTGTTCATGACCAAACGAGGTTCATTTTCTACATGTCCCATGTAGTGGGTTTGCCTATTGGCTTCTGTGTTGGTCCCTTTGGATTATAAAGGAATACCTGAAAGTAGGCAATTCACAAAAAGAAAGAGGTTTATTTGGCTCACAGTTCTGCAGGCTATACAGGATCTGTTTCCAGGGAGGCTTTAGAAAGCTTCCACTCATGATTGAAGGCAAAGGGGAGATGGCATCCCATGACAAGAGGAGGAGCAAGAGCCAGGGAGGGGATGATGCCAGCCTTTATTTTTTTTTTATTTTTATTTTTGAGATAGAATCTTACTCTGTCAGTCAGACTGGAATGCAGTGGCCTGATCTTGGCTCACTTCAACCTCCACCTCCTGGGTTCGAGCAATTCTCTTGCCTCAGCCTCCAGAGTAGTTGGGACTACAGGTGCCCATTGCCACGCCCAGCTAAGTTTTGTATTTTTAGTAGAGACGAGGTTTTACTATGTTGGCCAGGCTGGTCTTGAACTCTTGACCTCAGGTGATCCGCCTGCCTCGGCCTCCCAAAGTACTGAAATTATAGGCATGAGCCACCGTGCCCAGCTGCCAGCCTCTTTTAAATAACCAGATCTCAAATGAACTCAAGGAGTAAGAACTCACTCATTGCCATGAGGACAGCACCAAGCTATTTGTGAGGATCCACCCTCATGACCCAAACACCTCCCACTAGGCCCACCTCCAACATTGGGGGCCACTTTCAACCTGAGATTTAGAGGGGACAAACATCCAAACCGTATCAGCTTTCTTGTGGTGACATTTAAATCTTCTATTATCCCCCATCGTCCCTGTGAGGGGAATTTAGTTTTAGAGCCTTGATTAAGTTCAGGTTCAACGTTTAAGGGGAAGAATCCTTCATATGTGGTGCCGTGTGCCTGACCTCAGGAAGAATAAGTTAGACTTTTCACATTCAGAGACAATGAGATGGCTCATAGGGGTTCCGTACATCTGTCCATTTTAAGGGCATCCTTCAGCTTTCTCTCATGTCATGGTTCCATCCAACTGTTGTTTAACTAGGACTTACAAAATGAGCAAATCCTAATTTCATCATTCCTACCCTAGTTAGTATTTGGAAATCTGAAAAAAAAACAAACCTGCTTCCACATAAACTAGAGCTATTTGGTGGAAATGCAGTATGTATAAGAAAGTTAGGGGGCCGGGCGCGGTGGCTCACGCCTGCAATCCCAGCACTTTGGCAGGCCGAGGCGGGGGGATCACGAGGTCAGGAATTCGAGACCAGCCTGACCAACATGGAGAAACCCCGTCTCAAAAAATAAATTAATTAATTAATTAAATAAAAAAGGAAGTTAGAGAAATGCTAATTTTTTCCTTTTAATTATCAATTTCAGAGTAAGAAGTTGGTGTCCTAGTTATTTACTGTGGCATCTAATGAGCTATTAGAGCTATTCTTCTCTTTTTGATCTCTTTCTCTCTCTATCATACATTTATTGGATTTTATATATTCGATATCTATCAATCACAGTCTTTTTTTTTTTTTTTTGAACCAGAGTCTTACTCTGTCACCCAGGCTGGAGTGCAGTGGTGTGATCCTGGCTCACTGCAACCTCCGCCTCCCGGGTTCAAGCGATTACCTGACTCAGCCTCCCGAGTAGCTGGGACTACATGTGCCCGCAGCCACACCCTGCTAATTTTTTGTGTTTTTAGTAGAGATGGGGTTTCACCCTGTTGCCCATGCTGGTGTCGAACTCCTGATCTCAGGCGATCTGCCTCGGCTTCCCAAAGTGCTGGGATTACAGTCATTAGCCACTGCACCTGGCCCCAATTCTAGTCTTAATTCTTTTTGATGCTTAAATGGTTTCATAATTGACTAATGGGAGTTTCTTTACATTGGCCCTTGTTCTTTGAACATAATGCATAAATATTCCTTGCTTTTTGACACCATAATATGTCCCTAACACATCTTATAAATTCCTACCCAGATTTAGAATCAAGCATTCCTCCAGTGAGCCCAGATGCTTTTAGTGGGAAATGCTATTTAGAGACTCCAATCCAGACACTAGATGAGCTCATTGCTATTGGGTTATCATTACCCCTAGGCCTCTTCAGTGGACAGAAACAGGAAATGTCTATTTGTGAAATTTTAAAATAAAATAATCTAGCAAATATGTGCAGTATGTGATTATACCTCAGTAAAGCTGTTAAAAACAAAAGCAAAAATAAATGCACATCAGTGGGCTCAATTTCAATCACTATTTTAAGTCAACACTGGTAAGATATGTTCAAGCAATTCTCATGCCTCAGCCTCCCAAGTAGCTGGGACTACAGGTGTGTGCCACCACGCCCAGCTAATTTTTTGTACTTTTAGTAGAAATGGGGTTTAACTATGTTGGCCAGGCTGGTCTAGAACTTCTGGCCTCAGCCTCCCAAAGTGCTGGGACTACAAGCGTGAGCCACCGCGCTTGGCCTGGTGCTGGCTACTCTCATATGCTGAGTACTGTTCTAAATCCTCACATACTCTCTCTGGTTTTTATTCTTAAATTTCAGATTGAGGAAGTTTAACATAAAAAATTTGTATTTTTTTTTAGATAAAAAAATTCTGGAAATAAAATACAAGAGTTCCCCTTTATCCACAGAGGCAGTGCCAAGCTCCCCAGTGGATGTCTGAAAACATTTCAGACTGAAGAAGTTTAACAAACAAATGTTGTATTTGGGTTTTTTAAATTCCACAATAAAATACAGAAGTTCCTCCTCATCCACAGAGCTCGTGCCGAGATACCCTGGATGCCTGAAACCACAGACAGAACCACACTCTATATACACTACATTTTTTCCTATACATACAGACCTATGATAAAGTTTAACTTAAAAGTTAGGTACACAAAGAGATTAATATCATTATCTATTAATAATAAAATAGAACAGTGGTAGTCATTACTGTAATGAAAGTTACGTAAATGTGGTGTCTCTTTCAAAGTCTTTCTTAGTGAACTGTGCTACAGGTAACTGAAACCGCAGAAAGTGAAACCAGGGAGAAGGCCGGGACGACTGCTGTGTGTAAACAGACTCATCACATTCATTTGACAATTTACCTTTTTAAATGTGATTCCGATATTTACACATGTGTACTATGAGTTCAGTAGTTTTTGACTGCCATAAATTTCCTTTTAGAAGTAGGATGGCACTGTCATTGCAGTGAAAGACCAGTAGATGGCCGTCCACAGACCCACACAAATACCTGCAGTGAAAGTCTTTACAAGATAATTTTAAAAGAAATGCAAAAATTAGTAAAGAAAGGCTATAGAGATATTGCAAACACACATTTCATAAAGTTGTTAGAAATGTTTCAAAAGTTGAAATGATCCTGATATCTAATTCAATGTTTTTCACACTAAAATCTTCATTTGGCTGCTAGAGGAAATACCTATTCGGGTACAGCCTTCCCAGAGGGCAATTTACTTAACACCAAAGTATTTAAAATGCGCTTATTCTTTGATTAAGCCACCAGAGGATAAGTTATTTAGTAATTGACCTAAGGCATTAGGGAGGAGCTGAAATATTCCACAAGAGTGGCTCTCAACCAGGCATGATTTTTTCCCACAGGGACTGTCGAGGATGTCTGGAGATGTGTTTGCTTGTCGCCAGTGGAGGAGTGGGGTTGCTCCTAGAACCGAGTGAGTATAGAGGCCAAAGATGTTGCTAAACCTTCTAAATGCATAGCACAGTCCCCCAAAGCAAAGAATTATGTGGCCTCCAAAATGTCAACTGTGCTGAGATTGAGAAATCCTGATCTACCAAGATCTACCTCATGATAATGTTTATAAGACTGAAAAATGGAAAACAAGCCTAAATGCCTAAAAACAGAAGACTGGTTCAACAAATCCTAAAAGAACCATTCATACAATTCATGATGACGTTGTCATTAAAAGGCATGTTGGCACCCCGCGATGGCTCATGCCTGTAATCCCAGCACTTTGAGAGGCCAAGGTCGGCAGATCACCTGAGGTCAGGAGTTCGAGACCAGCTTGGCCAACATGGTGAAACCCTGTCTCAACTGAAATGCAAAAATTAGCCAGGCGTGGTGGCGGGTAACTGTAATCCCAGCTACTCGGGAGGCTGAGGCAGAAGGATCGCTTGAACCTGGGAGGTGGAGGTTGCAGTAAGTCAAGATCATGCCACTGCACTCCAGCCCAGGCGACAGAGCAAGACTCCACCTCAAAAAAAAAAAGAAAAAAGGAAAAAAAAAGGCATGTTGCTCAAGTACATTTATCGCGATAAAATATTCTGAAAATAAAGAAGGTTACCAAACTGTACATAGAATATGAGCCCATTTTTTATATTTCTTTAAGCCTGAGTGTGCATATATGATTTGAGGGGCTTCATTTGACCAGTCCCGGTGGAAAGCCGTCTTTAGTCCCCACACTCCATTACACTTTCTCTCGAGCTTGGCAGGGCAGCCACATTGGCCAAGGTCGACCTTGACGGCAGTGGGCCTGAGTCACAGCAGCAGCACAGCGGGTGCGTCAATAACAGGCTTTCCAAACTGTGGCGGTCCCTTGGTCATCTCTTCCGTTGAGTCCATTTATAAAAAAAAAAGTCCAGGAGAGGTCCCAGAACTTTGGGAGGCTGAGGCAGGAGGATACCTTGAGGTCAGGAATCTCAGACCAGCCTGGCCAACATAGCAAAACCCTGTCTCTACTGGAAATAAAAAATTAGCCAGGCATGGTGGCAGGCACCTGTAATCCCAGCTACTCAGGAGGCTGAGGCAGGAGGATCACTTGACCCAGCACCCCCACTGCCCCCAGCAGCTGAGATTACAGGCATCCACCACCACACCCGGCTAATTTTTGTATTTAAGTAGAGACGGAGTTTCACTATACTGGTCAGGCTGGTCTCGAACTCCTGTCCTCAGGTGAGCCACCCACCTCAGCCTCGCCAGATGCTGGGATTACAAGCATGAGCCACAGCACCTGGCCCAAACATAACATTATAAAGAGAAATTGAGGGCCACAGAAGCCATTGGTTTTCAAGAGAAAAATAGGACAAACTGTTTGAAACTCAAACTAATAAATGTTAACATTCCCAAACCCCCACTAGATTCTACCTCCTGACTCTAGTAGTCTACTGTCTGCTTCTACAAGTTTGACTTTTTTAGATTCCACATATATATATGTGAACTCACACAGCATATTTATCTTTAGTAGAGATGAAGGGTTCCCCATGTTGGCCAGGCTGGTCTCGAACTTCTGGCCTCAAGTGATCTGCCCGCCTTGGCCTCTCAAAGGGCTAGGATTACAGGCATGAGCCACCATTCCTGGACAGGATTTTCTTCTTTTTTAAGACTGAATAATATTGATCCATTCAGTCTGGGCACAGTGGCTCACACCTGTAGTCCCAGCACTTTGGAAGGCTGAGGTGGGCGGATCACCTGAGGTCAGGAGTTCAAGACCAGCCTGGCCAATATTGTGAAACCCTGACTATTAAAAATACAAAAAATGGTGACAGCCATGATGGTACACACCTGTAATCCCAGCTACTCGGGAGGCTGAGGCAGGAGAATCGCTTGAACCTGGGAGGCAAAGGTTACAGTGAGCCAAGATTGCACCATTGCATTCCAGCCTGGGTGACAGAGCAAGACTCTATCTCAAAAAATAAAAAAAATAATAAAAAAATTTAACCCAGGAGGTGGAGGTTGCAGTGAGCTGAGATCCGCCACTGTGCTCCAGCCTGAGCAACAGAGTAAGACTCTGTCTAAAACAAACAAACAAACAAACAAAAGGCCAGCACAGTGGCTCACACCTGTGATCCCAGCACTTCGGGAGGCCAAGGCATGAGGGTCAGAAGTTCGAGACCAGCCTGACCAACATGGGGAAACCACGTCTCTACTAAAAATACAAAAATTAGCCAGGCATGGTGGTGCACGCCTGTCATCCCAGTTACTCAGGAGGCTGAGGCAGGAGAATCTCTTGAACCCAGAAGTCAGAGGTTGCAGTGAGCTGAGATCGCTCCACTGCACTCCAGCCTAAGCAACAGAGCTAGACTCCGTCTCAGAAAAAATTGATCAATTCATCTGTTACTGGATACCTACGTCATTTCCTGACCTTAGCTATTGTAAATAATGCTGCAATAAACATGGGAGTGCAGTTATCTCTTCAAGACATCAATTTCATTTCCTTTGGGTATATACCCAGAAGTGTGACAGCTGGTTCATATGGAAGTTCCGTTTTTAATTTTTTGAGGACCCTCCACACTGTTTTCCAAAAAAAATAATATTTCCCATTACTTTTGTCTAATATTATCTTAACCATCTGTTTCCTTAGTTCCAGTCACATCAGCCATTTTCACATACCTGCTGGGCCATATTTTGCTTTTCTCTATGATGAAATTCCCTTATTTATGATCAAGGTAGTTAACTTGTTTTCACCAGTTCCTCAAATACTTAAAGGATAAGCCCAAGAAAAAGATGTACCAGATTTTTTATCGAAAAAAAAAATCACACTTGCACAAAAATTACAATTGTACTTCTCAATGAAATTCCTTCACTGAATTTCCAGTCGTCTTTGAGCGTTAGTAAAACATGAACGCCGCTGTACATGTTCACTTAGAAGATGCACAGGCAGTACTACAGTGATGGCTGATCGCCTCCAAGGAGCAGGACACTTGCGCTTTTGTCTATTTATTGCAGATAGCCATACCAATAAGTTAAAGCTCTAGGTTATGAAGCCTCAGTTAGGTTACAGCTAGCACAACAAGAATGCAGGTTTTCAGATTTTCTGCTGAAAATTCTACTAATAGAGTATTTACAGACAATGGATTACATTTAAAAATAACCGAACTGGAAAACATCCAAATTTGAACATTTAAAATAATTGTTAAAATGGCAGTAAAAAACTCAGCATGTATCATGAGCCAAAGAAACCCATTTATTAGGTATGTTCCAATTACCACCAAATAAGACAATGCTATTATTTGATGAAAGTTTCAAACATAATTTCCTACTAAGGAACAGAAGACAAAGCCTCAAGAAAGAGCCCTGATTGGCCAGGCGCGGTGGCTCACGCCTGTAATACCAGCGCTTGGGGAGACCGAGGTGGCAGATCACCTGAGGTCGGGAATTCAAGACCAGCCTGACCAACATGGAGAAACCCTGTCTCTATTAAAAATACAAAATTAGCCAGATGTGGTGGCTCATGCCTGTAATCCCAGCTACTTGGGAGGCTGAGGCGGGAGAACCGCTTGAACCCAGGAGGCAGAGGTTGTGATAAGCCGAGGTTACTCCATTGCACTCCAGCCTGAACAACAAGAGCGAAACTCCGTCTCAAAAAAAAAAAAGAGCCCTGATTGGAGGGGGTCGCTCTGTCCCACCAGTTCAGTGTGTTTAAACAAATAACCCTTCCGGCTCACAGCTTCAGGTGGAAAGTAATATGAGACTATTTCACTCTTCCTTCTGCCCTGTATCAAACTTCATCTCAATGATTTCCATGTATTTAGCCCGGCTTCTTGCTCAGGTGTAGGTGAGCTCATCCTGCGCTCTCTCCCGCTGTGCAGCTCAGCTGACCATTCGGGTTTTCCACTGTACTTGGTCGTTCATTTGATTATGAACACATGCTCAGTATTAAGAAGACTTGGGGGATCTTGTCCAATGACTTTATCCAATAGAAAGGAGATGAGGTTTCAGGACTGGGTGGCTAGCCGGGTTCCAGGCCGACAACACCCTCGCACCCAGCATAGCTGCGCAGCCTGGCATTTTCGCCTCACTTTCCAAGTGGGACGAGAAGCCATATTCAGGTCCTTTCCAGAAATAGATGTAGATGCTTCTGCTGGACTGGGAAGGCAGGAGCTGAAGTATCACCAAACGACGTTTCAGGCTATGAAAAATAACTGCGTACTAATTCTAACGTAAGGTGTCCAGTTTACGAGAAGCATTTCTGCCCAAGCTCATGTCAGTTAAACTCAGAGAAGTTACCACATTCTCAGAGAACGAGTTACCACTTGTTCGGTTTGTGTAGAAAGAGAAATTTGCAACGTAAAAACCAGAGTTCGCGTGCACTTTACGAGGAAGAGGTGCACCAGACAGACGAGCTTCTCGAGTTTTCGTCTCGCCTGTTCTCTCGGCCAGGTGGCCATCTCCGCGCAGGCGGGGCCCACCCTTTGGGACTCCGGCTCCTCCGTGCCGACAGGGGGCGCCCGCAGCCGTGACTTTCCCGCCAACTCCACCAGTGCTCCAGCCCGGCCTCGTGCGACCGACTCTAGGGCTCGGGGCCTTTCCTGTTCCGGGGCGTGTGGAACCCGGATGCAGCGTGCTATATAAGCGTTGCTCGGCTCCCCAGCCTTTCTCTTTGAGGAAGACGCGGTCGTAGTTGTTGTGGATCCTTAGTCCGCACGCTCCTGCTCCTGACTCACCGCTGTTCGCTCTTGCCGAGGAACAAGTCGGTCAGGAAGCCGCGCAGCAGCCATGGTGAGGCGGCGGGTGGCGGCGGGACTCCAGTTCCTGTGGGGCACATGCTGGGGCGTATGGGCGCGGAAAGACGCTCCTGAAATGGTGGGGGAACCCGGGAAGCTTCTCCAGAGGTGGCAGACCACTTTTGGCTTACTGTTCTTTCTCATGTGTTTAACAATAGGCTTTTAAGGATACCGGAAAAACACCCGTGGAGCCGGAGGTGGCAATTCACCGAATTCGAATCACTCTAACAAGCCGCAACGTAAAATCGCTGGAGAAAGGTCAGTGCAGTCGTTGCGCGGTGGGGGCCGGGAACTAGGCACAAAGCGACGAGCTTCATTCGTTAATGTTAATGTGCAAGGTGGATTAAAGCGGCAAGTCGCTTGCTTAAAAGGGTAAAGCGTGGCGTGAAACTGCTTTCACTGTCATACAGCCGGCGATGAGGAGATACCTATGTGTTGAATTACGGTGATGCTTTTATACGCTATTCTGAGCCAGCAGAAGTGGAGGTCTTAAGCCGATTTTAATTGTTTGCATTGAACTGAAAGGTCTTTTTATTTTCCTGTAGTATGTGCTGACTTGATCAGAGGAGCAAAGGAAAAGAATCTGAAAGTGAAAGGACCAGTTCGAATGCCTACGAAGGTAAAGTAAATCAGAGGGGCAGGAAGTAGGAGTTGCTTCTGGATGTTGCTTAAATTCAGGTTCTTAACTTTCAGAGGTTTGGCTGCCAAAATGGTTAACACTGATACTAACTACAAACCCACATAGAAATTTTGGTAAATTTCGGTTCTTTGTAAGTAGTGTTTAGATGTGATTATTCCATTATTGCTGCTGTGTTCTTGGTGTGTTTTGGTGCTTAACAGGCACAAACTCTAAGGGTGGTGTCCTAGCACAATGAAAACAGACCTGGCATTTTCAACCCATGGCATCTGAAAGTTTGTTAATGTAAAGTGGAATCATGCCAAAGGGAAAACTAATGAGATACTTAAAAGTAATGATTTTCCAGATGTTTTTGGGATAAGTATAAAACCATAAACACTTGGTTTCCTTTGTGTTTTGTTACAGACTTTGAGAATCACTACAAGAAAAACACCTTGTGGTGAAGGTTCTAAAACATGGGATCGTTTCCAGATGAGAATCCACAAGCGACTCATTGACTTGCACAGTCCTTCTGAGATTGTTAAGCAGATTACTTCCATCAGTATTGAGCCAGGAGTTGAGGTGGAAGTCACCATTGCAGATGCTTAAGTCAGTTATTTTAATAAATTGATTACCAGTTGTTAATTTTTGTTGGCTTTTATTCAGAATACTGGCCGATTTTAGGGATACAAAAGTGTGCTGTGAGACTTTCACTTTTCAGGTGGAATATATGGCTTATTTTACAGTGATCTATCCTGTTTGTAGTTTGAATCATTTGAAAACTTAGTTAACTAAATATGTGAGACCTGACCAGTTTTATTAGACACTGGCAGTTGATAACTTTGACATACCCTAGAAATTCTGATTGGCACGAGGCGTTTGTAATACACAGCCATGATTGAAAACCTAGTGCACTAGAGGGCAAGTCCTGAAAACTAGTAACTGATATTTTGAAGTTAATGTCTTTAAGGAGGAATCTAAGGCTGAGTAACTTTAACTCTTTCTGTGAAAAAAAGGAATAACTGGCAGAGGCAGGAGTAAAACTTAAATTTTACGGTTTTGGGAATTAAAACATAGTCTTAAAATACTTTTCACGGTTTTATTTTAAATGTAAATGTATCTTTTATATATGTATATATATACTTGAACTTTTTTTTTTTTTTTTGAGATCCACTCTGTAGCCCAGGCTGGAGTGCAGTGACACAATCTCAGCTCACTGCAACCTCAGTCTCCCAGGTTCAAGCAGTTCCCGTGTCTCAGCCTCCCGAGTAGTTGGCAACATGGTTTCACCCTGTTGGTCAGGCTGGTCTTGAACTTCTGACTTGAGGTGATCTGCCTGCTTTGGCCTCCCAAAGTGCTGGGATTACAGGCATGAGCCACCATGCCTGGCACATTTTCACTTTCATATTTTATTAAAATACTTATATTTTCACTGTTTTAGAGACAGGATCTCACTGGTCCAGGCTGTGATAACTGGATCAGTGGTATGATCACTGCAGCCTTGACCTCCTGGGCTCATAACGATTCTCCTACCTTAAACTGCCCAGTAGCTGGAACTTAACAGGCACGTGGCTACTATGCTCAGCTAATTGTTTTTTGTAGAAGTGGGGGTTTTGCCATGCCCAGGCTGGTCTCGAACTCCTAGACTCAAGCCATCAGCCTATAGTAGCCTCCCAAAATGCTGGTGTTATGGGAGTGTGCCACTGCACCTAGACTGGAATTCATGATCAGACATATCCTTACACATTTGCTTAATTTATTGGAGAAAGTTTCTATAGATTTATTTGGAAATATAAAACATCTACAAATTGTAAGGTAGAGTTAAGAAAATTTTTGATATTTTTTAACAGGATCAAAGTTGGGTGATCCATGTCTTTGGATTTGGGCCTAGGCTTTCACTCTGAACTCTCTGCTGTCTTTTCAGGTTGTCCTTAAATTGAGATTTCTGTATACAACCAACTGCATACTAGACACCTGCAACTCACAGCTGAAAAGCTAACATGTCTAAAATGAAATCTTCGCTCCCAGAACGTCTCCTGTGTTCTGTATTTCAATCTGTTGTCCACTGAAGTTGCATGGTTCGAACGTTGGAATCACTCCTTACCCCTCCCCAACTGCTGTTAAACATCCAATTCCTTTTGAGTCTACTTAGATCTCAAGGCAAATCCATCAAGGATTGGAATGGAACTGAGTCTGGAATGAACTATGCCACGTTGCTAAACTTAAACAATTTGTCTTTGGGAGTTTAAGTAGTAGTTAAGATTCATTGATTTTTTTTTTTTTTTTTTTTTTTTTTTTGAGATGGAGTCTCACTGTCACCCAGGCTGGAGTGCAGTGGCTGCGATCTTGGCTCACTACAACCTCCACTTCTCAGGTTCAAGCAATTCTCCTGCCTCAGCCTCCCAAGTAGTGGGGACTACGGGCATGTGCCACCATGCCCAGCTGATTTTTTATTTCAATAGAGACGGCATTTCACCATGTTAGCCAGGATGGTCTTGATGTGATCTCACCTTGGTCTCCCAAAGTGCTGGGATTACAGTCATGAGCTATGGCACCCAGTAATAAGACCATTTTAAAATTGAGTACCTATTAATATGTGGCCCCCAGACAGAAATACCTAGGAACTTTCCGGGCATGGCGGCTCATGCGTGTAATCCCAGCACCTTGGGAGGCTGAAGTGGGTGGATCACCTGAGGTTGGGGAGTTTGAGACCAGCTTGACCAACATGGAGAAACCCCATCTCTACTAAAAATAACAAAAAAAATAGTTCAGCATGATGGTGCATCCCTGTAATCCCAGCTACTTGGGAGGCTGAGGCAGGAGGATCACTTGAACCTGGGAAGCGGAGGTTGCAGTTAGGCAAGATCACGCCATTGCACTCTAGCCTGGGCAACAAGAATGAAACTGTCTCAAAAGAAAAAAAAAAAAAAACTTTTAATAATGCAGCATAGCAGTCTTTGGAGCACATGTGTCTTGAGAACTGGTTGAGGAAATAATTCAGAAAACAATGCCACTAAAGTCCAAAGAAGATGCATTGTGAAAAGTATGCTTCAGTAAATCAGAAAATAGTGAAAGGACAACTTCATGGCTTTCAAGAAATTGTGAATTTGAGCAGCTGTGTTTTTTCACAAAGGTGTAAGTGTTGGGTTAAAGCTATACGTAATTGAGAATCTGTATTACAGCTAAAATAGCACTTAAAAAATTGAAACTGCTGTTATCTTCAATTCCTCAAACGTTTAAAAATACCTACATGGAAATAAGTTGCAGGGCATTTGAATATAGGGAATTAAGGATAGGATGGTGGTAATGCCAGTAATTCTATGAAGGTGATAGGCCATCTTGTATGGGTGGAGAGTTAAAGGAAGGTTGAAAATAGGACATATCTCCAGTGCTTACTCTATTTGGTTTAACAGTACTGCTTCTGGGGTAGAAATGTGAGCTAGCAATATCCAAGGGAACAGAAACCACCATGGCTGTTCATTGCTAGGTCAGATTTTTTTTTTTTTTTAATTGAGGTGGACTTACTCTGTTGCCCAAGTTGGAGTGCAGTGGTGCAATCACGGCTCACTGAAGCCTCGAACTCCCTGGCTAACCGATCCCCCTGCCTCAACCTCTCAAGTAGCTGGGACTACAGGCTTATACCATGACGCCCAGCCTGGCTAATTTTTTTTGTGGAGATAGGGTGTCACCATGTTACCAGGCTGATCTCGAACTCCCATAATCAGGCGATCCACCCTCCTTGGCCTCCCAAAGTGCTAGGGTTATAGGCTGGAACCACTATGCCCAGACTGGATTAGATTTATTCACATGACATTCATAGAGTGCCTGTGTGTATGCTCTGTGGATGTAAAATGAACAGGCAAGAGTATAGAAGTAGAATCTCTAGCCATGCAGTCAGACAGATGGCTCCAAAATTAGCTACTTGGTTATGGGGACTTGATCAAGTTACTTGACTTTGAGCCTCAGTTATGTGCCAAATGAGGATACTACTAGTATCAATCTCAAATGCGTATATGGGTGTTCACTGTCTCTGGGAAATATTTTCCAAACAAACCAAGACTACTTTGCTAAGGGCATAGATTTCTCTCACTGGCATAGGATGTGCTCCAGCTGGCCCATGATATTGGATTGAATTACAGTGTTTTCTTAGTATCTGGTGGGGGATCAGTTCAGTACCTCTCTTGGATACCAAAATTGAGGAAACTCAAGTTCCTGATATAAACTGGCATTGTGTTTGTATATAATCTATGGACATCCTCCTGTATACTTTGTCATCTCTAGGTTGCTCGTAATACTTAATACAATGCAAATGGTATGTAAGTAGTAGTTATGCTGTAATTAGGGAATAATGACAAGAAAAAGAATGTCTATATGTGTACAGTAGAGACAGTTTTTTTCCTGAATATTTTTGATCTACAGTTGATCGAATCTACCGATGCAGAACCCATGGATACAGAGGGCCAGCAGTACACTTTGTGAAGTGTATTTCAATCCCCGGGGACATGTCCTTTTTAACTGCATCCTCCACCAAAAAAATGACTGAGCAGGTGTAAGTGGAGAAACCGGCAAAGCGGAAGTGTTGTCCTTTTTTTGTTTTCATTGTGCTTCAGTCGATGCAAATGAAATTTTATCTTTTGAAAGTAAAAGGAACTGTGGCCGAGCGCAGTGGCTCATGCCTGTAATCTCAGCAATTTGGGAGGCCAAAGTGGACAGGTCACCTGAGGTCAGGAGTTCGAGACCAGCCTGGCCAACATGGTGAAACCCTGTCTCTACTAAAAATAGAAAAATTAGCCAGTCATGGAGGTGGGCGCCTGTAATCCCAGCTACTTGGGAGGCTGAGGCAGGAGAATTGCTTGAACCTGGGAGGCAGAGGTTGCAGTGAGCTGAGATTGTGCCACTGCACTGCAGCCTGCGTGTTAGAGCTAAACTCAGTCTCAAAAAAAAAAAAAGCAAAATCAGTCCTTATTTCCTTCATCCTAGGAATAATAGCATATTTCACTTTCATAGGAAATTAAACTCTTAAAAACAGAACCAAATCCTATACATTTTGCTCTTTAAACTGCTATTTATTTACTTACTTTTGCCTTACATATTGTGCATATCTTTCTTCATTAACTTAAAAAGAACTCACCCCATGGATCATCTGAGGTCAGGAGTTCAAAACCAGCCTAACCAACATGGTGAAACCCTGACTCTACTAAAAGTACAAAATTAGCAGGGCATGGCAGCACATGGTTGTAGCCTCCGGAGTAGCTGAGACTACAAGCACGCACTGCCATGCCCGGCTAATTTTGTATTTTTAGTAGAGACAGGGTTTCACCGTGTAAATTTTTAATTTTAAGAAACACTATCAAATTGATGCTTCGAAACAACTGTGCACATTTATATTCCTCCCAGTAGTCAGGGCAATAACATGTATCTGATGTACAAAAATAATTGCTCATTATTTTAGCCCTGCCAACCATTTGTCTCTTTTCTTTCTGGGACTGCTATTGATTGCATGACCTTCTGAAGCTCTTCTGTGTCTCTTATCTTTCTTTCATACCTTCTCTTAATTTTTTTTTTTTAAGTCAGAGTCTTGCTCTGTCACCCAAGCTGGAATACAGTGGCACAATCTCAGCTCACTTCAACCTCCGTCTCCTGGGTTCAAGCGATTCTCCTGCCTCAGCCTCCTGAGTAGCTCAGATTACAGGTGTGCACCAGCGCTCCCAGCTAATTTTTGTAGTTTATGTAGAGACAGGGTTATGCCGTGTTGGCCAGGCTGGTCTTGAACTCCTGAGCTCGAGATCTGCATGCCTCAGCAAATCTTTTAAATTGTACATTCTGTGATATTTCCTTGACTTGGTTATCCAGCACTTATATTGATTATTTTTCATTTTGATAATCTTAGGTTTTTAAAAACTTCTTTATGATGGAAAATTTCAAACATACACAAAAGTAGAGAGAGCTAGTATAATAAACCCAGTCACTTTTAAGGATTGTCAACTAATACCAGTTTTATTTCATGTATGACTCCACCAACTTCCCCAACCAATCTTAAGATTATTTGGAAGCAAATTTCGGACGTCATATTTTACTCATACATTTTCTAGTATCTAAATCTAAAAGATAGACTCTTTTTTAACAGTTCTGTAGCATTAATTATATTCATACTGTTGTGGAACAAATCTCCAAAAATCTTTTATCTTGCAAAACTGAACCTCTTACCCATTAAACACTAACTCCCAGTTTTTCACCCTGAACCCCTGGCAACCACATTAAGCTAAAGACACTAAATGAACCCCATTCATTTAGCTTGATGTCTTCAAGTTTGACTTATGTTGTACCATGTGGCAGGATTTTCTTCTTTTTTAAGGCTGAATAATATCTCAATGTATGTGTATATACCGCTTTTTAAAAAATCACTAATCTGTTGGACATTTAAATTGTTCCACCTCTTGGCTATTGTGAATAATACTACAATGAACATGAGTATGCAAATGTGTCTTTGAGATTTTGCCTTGTATTCTTTTGGATATATACCAAGTGAGATTGCTGGATCA
Source organism: Aotus nancymaae (assembly GCF_030222135.1). Taxonomy (NCBI): domain Eukaryota; kingdom Metazoa; phylum Chordata; class Mammalia; order Primates; family Aotidae; genus Aotus; species Aotus nancymaae. The sequence goes on along the minus strand of NW_026988450.1, from coordinate 7,940,060 downwards.
AATAATGTTTCCATTTTAATTTTTTAAAGGAATCATATAATCTATTTTAAATTTTTTTTTTTTTTTTTTTTTTTTTTTGAGATGGAGTTTCGCTCTTGTTACCCAGGCTGGAGTGCAATGGCGCGATCTCGGCTCACCGCAACCTCCACCTCCTGGGTTCAGGCAATTCTCCTGCCTCAGCCTCCTGAGTAGCTGGGATTACAGGCACGCGCCACCATGCCCAGCTAAATTTTTTTTTGTATTAGTAGAGACAGGGTTTCACCGTGTTGACCAGGATGGTCTCGATCTCTTGACCTCGTGATCCACCCGCCTCGGCCTCCCAAAGTGCTGGGATTACAGGTGTGAGCCACTGCGCCCAGCCCCCTGGCTAGTTTTTATTCATTATTATATTTTATAGAGATGGAGTCTCACTATGTTGTCCAGGCTGGTCTTGAACTCCTGGCCTTAAGCAATCCTACCTCAGCCTCCTAAAGAGCTGGGATTACAGGCATGAGGCACCATTCTTGGCCTATTTCTTCTTTTTTAATGTAAACATTTACAGCTATAATCTTCCTTCTTGATAATGCTTTCACTGCATCCCATAAGTTTTGATATATTATATTTTCATTTTCATTTGTCTCAAGATATTTTCTCATTTCTCTTGTGATTTTTTTCTTTTTTTTGAGACAGAATCTCACTCTGTTGCCCGGGCTGGAGTGCAGTGGCACGATCTTAACTCACTGCAACCTCAGCCTCCCAGGTTCAAGTGATTCTCCTGCCTCAACCTCCTGAGTAGCTGGGATTACAGGCACCTGCGACCATGCCCGGCTAATTTTTTTGTATTTTTAGTAGTGATGAGGTTTCACCATGTTGGCCAGGCTGGCCTCAAACTCCTGACCTCAAGTGATCTGCCCGCCTCAGCCTCCCAAAGTGCTGGGATTACAGGCATGAGCCACTGTGCCTGGCTTAGAAATAGGGTTTCACCATCTTGGCCAGGCTGGTCTCGAACTCCTGATCTTAGGTCATCCATGCACCTTGGCCTTCCAAGGTGTAATCCTGTACTGGGATTACAGGCATGAGCCACTATGCCCAGACTCTTGTGGTTTCTTTTTTGACTCATTGGTTAATAATTTGTTTAATAATTTGCTGTTTAATTTCCACATGTGTGTGGATTTTCCATTTTCCTTCTGCTGTTGATTTCTAGCGTCATTCTATTGTTGTTGGAAATGATGCTTTGTATAATTTTAGTCTTCTTAAATTTGTTAAGACTTGTTCTGTGGCCTAACCTGCTCTTGTTGGGTGGAGTGTTCTCTAGATGTCTATTAGGTTTAATTGGTCTATAATGCTCAAGTCTTATTTCCTTGTTAAGTCTGGTTGACTTAAGGTCTACTTTGTCTGACAGTAGTATGGCCACCTCTGCTCTCTTTTGGTTATCTTTTGCATAGAATATCTTCTTCCATTTTTTCACTTTTGGTCTATGTGCGTCCTAGATCTAAAGTGAATGTCTTATAGAAAGCATATGGTTGGATCTTGCTTTTTTTTAAAATTTATTCAACTGATCTGTGTCTTTTGATTGGGGAGTTTAATTCATTTACATTTAAATTAATTACTGATAATAAATGAGTTACTATTGCCATTTTGTTGTTTTCTGTGTATCGTGTAACTTTTTTTTTCTCTTCCTCTTGTACTGCCTTCCTTTGCGTCTCATTAATTTTTACAATGACATGCTTTGGTTCCCTCCTCTTTTCCTTGTGTGTATCTTCTGTAAGTATTTTCTTTGTAGTTACCATGGGGATTATATAAAACCTCTTAAAGTTATCATAATCTATTTTAAACTGATACAACTTCAATCACATACAAAAACTACTTTGTAACATATCTGTCCTCTGGTGAATTTTTTGGTTCAGCTATTGCATTTTTCCACTCCAGAATTTGTGTTGTTCTTTTTTATAGTTTTCATTTCTCTATTGATATTCTCATTTTATTCATGAATTGTCTCCCTGACTTTGTTTGGTTGTCTGTGTTCTCTTTTAGCTAATTGAGCTTCTCCATAATGATTATTTTGAATTCTTTATCAGCTAATTCATAGTTCTCTACTTCTTTAGAGTTGGTTGCTGAAGATTTAATTTGTTCATTTTATTGGGCCATTGTGTTGGTCTGTTTCTGTGTTTCTATAAAGGAACACCTGAGGCTCGGTAATTTATAAAGCAAAGAGGTTTAGGCCAGATGTAGTGGCTTACACCTGTAATCCCAGAATTTTGGGAGGCCCAGGTGGGCAGATCACCTGAGGTCAGGAGTTCGAGACCAGCCTGACCAAATGGAGAAACTCCATCTCTACTAAAAATACAAAATTAGCCGGGTGTGGTGGTACATGCCTGTAATCCCAGCTACTTGGGAGGCCGAGGCAGGAGAATCACTTGAACCTGGGAGGTGGAGGTTGTGGTGAGTCGAGATCGCGCCATCCTGGGCAACATGAGCGAAACTCCAGCCTGGGCAACATGAGCAAAGCTCCGTCTCAAAATAAATAATAATTAATTAATTAAAAATAAAACAAATTAATTGACTTGTAGTTCTGCAGGCTGTACCAGCATGGCTACAGCATCTGCTTCTGGTGAGAGCCTGAGGAAACTTAAATCATGGTAGAAGGCAAAGTGGGAGCAGGCACATCACATGGCAAGAGTGGGAGCAAGAGAACAAGGAGAGAAATGCCATACACTTTTAAACAACTAGAAGTCACGTGAATTCAGAGTGAGAAATCATGATGAAGGTGATGATGCTAAACCATCCATAGGTATCCACTGCCATGGTTCAGTCACCTCCCATCAGGCCCCACCTCCAACACTGGGAATCACATTTCAACACGAGATTTGGAGGGGACAAACATCTGAACCATATCAGCCGTGTTTCCCTCTTGTGTGTGTCTTGTGGCATCTTGTTGGGATTGTGTCTACCAGTCCATATGGACTGGCTTCATACCGGAGATCTTCACAAGAAGCCTGACTATAAATGGTGGGAGACCTTGAAAACCTTTCTTGGGGATGCATTTTCTTTTTTTCTTTTTTTTTTTTTTTGCGATGGAGTCTCACTCTGTTGCCCAGGCTGGAGTGCAGTGGCATGATCTCAGCTCACTGCAACCTCTGCCTCCTATATTCAAGCAATTTTTCTGCCTCGGCCTCCCGAGTAGCTGGGACTACAGGTGCCACCACACCCAGCTAATTTTTGACTACTGGCATGTGCCACCACGCCCAACCAGGGATGGATTTTCTCTGGGCCTGTGTGTATAATTTTCTTTTATTTACTTTTTATTTGTAGAGACAAGTTCTCCCTAGGTTGCCCAGGCTGGTTTCAAAACCCTTGAGCTCAAGCAATCCTTCTCCCTTGGCCGCGCCTGGCCCGTGTGTGTGCGTGTGTGTGTGATGTTCTAGTTAAAACGCTTGCCCGTTTTCTCAGTTCATGATCTCTTACTCCCTCTGGTGTCTGTCTTCAGTACTGTAGCCTTCCTGCAGCAACTCATGTGACACTTATCTTTGTTCAGTGGTCCCCAACCCATCACCCAAACTATGCGCCTTCTGCTCTGAGTTCACTGAGTCAAAACAGAAACCAGTCTGTTGGACGGCCCCCAGAAAGCCAGGATGTTGGGCTCATGTTTCACTCTTCTTTTTTCCTTGGCGGGGAGAAGCTGGGAGTTGTGAGTTTTCTTCCCATCACTCCATGTTGCGTTGGAAAGGGAGAGGTTAGGGTTGGCAAAATTTAAGACATTTTCCTACCCAGTTCGATGTAGTCCATTTTAGCTTTGTACGCACCTGAGTGCTGCGACCTCTTTGGTTTCTGAGGCTCTCACAAAGGCAATTTGGTCTGCATATTGTTGTTAAGTTGGTGTCTCCATGGGAAAACGAGACTGCGGCTTCATATTCTGCCACCTTACTATTATCACTCTAATAACTCTTTTTTTTTTTTGCTGAAGTGCAGTGGCACGATCTTGGATCAATGCAACCTCTGCCTCCCGGGTCCAGGTACAAGCAATTCTCCTGCCTCAGCTTCCCGAGTAGCTGAGATTACAGGCATGTGCCACCATGCCCAAGCTAATTTTTGTATTTTTAGTAGAGATGGGTTTCACCATGTTGGCCAGGCTCGTCTTAAACTCCTGACCTCGTTATCCACCTGCCTCGGCCTCTCAAAGTGACGGGATTACAAGCATGAGCCACTATACCCAGCCTCTAATGACTCTTTTAAAAACATGATTGTATATTTTTATAACACCTAACAGTAACAATTCTTAAATCCTTTTTTTAAATGAGATGGGGGAGGGAGTCTTGCTCTGTTTCCCAGGCTGGAGTACAGTCGTATGATCACAGATCACTGTAGCCTCCACCTCCCAGGCTCAAGTGATTCTCTCATTTTAGCCTCCTGAGTAGCAGGGACCACAGTTGTGTGCTACCATGCCGTGATAATTTTTTTTTTTTTTTTTTGAGATGGAGTCTTGCTTTATTGCCCAGGCTGGAGTGTAGTGGTGTGATCTCAGCTCACTGCAACCTCTGTCTCTCGTGTTCAAGTGATTCTCCTGCCTCAGGCTCCTAAGTAGCTGGGATTATAGGCGCCTGCCACCATGCCTGGCTAAATCTTTTGTATTTTTAGTAGAGACAGGGTTTCACTGGGTTGGCCAGGCTGGTCTTGAACTCCTGACCTCAGGTGATCTGCCTGCCTCAGCCTCCCAAAGTGCTGGGATTACAGGTATGAGCCACTGCACCTGGCCCAGTGTTTGCTTTCTTTACTCATCATATAATTTATAAGAATATTTTAGGCCAGGCGCAGTGGTTCATGCCTGTAATCCCAGCACTTTGGGAGGCTGAGGCGGATGGAACACCTGAGGTCAGGAGTTTGAGACCAGCCTGGCCAACACAGTGAAACCCTGTCTCTACTAAAAATATAAATATCAGCTGGGTGTGGTGGTGCATGCCTGTAATCCCAGCTACTCGGAAGGCTGAGGCAGAAGAATTGCTTGAACCTGGGAGGCGGAGATTGTGGTGAGCTGAGACCGTGCCATTGCACTCCAGAGACGAGCAAGAAACTTCATCTCAAAAAAAAAATTTTTTTTTCCATGCCTCCATGAACCGTCATACTATTAACTTTGAATCAGCTTCCAACATTTTATCCTTTGTGCTTTTATATCATGAAATATTTCTAGATTTTTGTTATTATAGAGCTCGTTGATGGTGTCACTTCTTCTGGGGCATTTTCATTCTTTTCATCACAACGTTTCTCATTTATGTCAATCTGCCTTCACCAAGTGCCTCTGGCTATGCATGTAGAATTTCTCAGATGTCGGTAGTATCCACATGCCCGTGTCAACTGTTTTTTCTAAACTCCATTGACATTTGATTCCAATTTCACTTCCAGCATTATCACTTTTTGATTCTTTGATATGCTTTTGTCTCTGTTGCCCAGTTGCCTGTTCTGCTTGTTCATTTTTGTGAAATGTTACCTGGCTTTATCACTGGGAGACGAGGAGGCAACACAACCACACACTCTGCTGTCTTTGCAGTCTCTGTAAGAACTGAAGGACAGGTGTGTGATGACCAATCACCAGACTTTGAAAGAAGTGACGTGATCATGATTGATCACTGATCATTTTGCGTATGTTATTTATTTAGTGATTTGTGGACTGAAGAGCTAGCCATGAAATTTGTACTTTATGCAGTTACTCTTAAATAATATACCATAGTAACTGATGTTTGAAATGAGTTGTTGAAGGACTGATACTATTTAACTAGATTGTTGTAATAGAAATTCCTGCTTATCAGAACTTTGAAAAGCAAGGAGTGCCTATTTTAGGATTAGCTTTGATTCTTCAGGGGTAGTTGTCTAATTTGGCTTTTCTCTCTAAAGCTACTGTTTTCCCTGTATTTCTGGGAATCTTGGATTTCTTTTATTTATAATTAAGCATTAAAATTAATTTTTTTTGCCGGGCGTGGTGGCTCATGCCTGTAATCCAAGCACTTTGGAGGCCAAGGCGGGCAGATCACCTGAGGTCGGGAGTTCAAGGCCAGCCTGACCAACATGGTGAAACCCCGTCTTAAAAAATAAATAAATAAAATAATAAATAAAATTAATTTTTTTTCTGGGAACAGGTTTGGATTTTCCCTGTCCTTATGTAGTTATACCAGGTTCTCTTATATGTCCTCCTCTGACATTAGAAGGATTTGCATGGACTTCCCTTTTGGGTACACCTGTAGGAGCTATATGGGGGATCCCTCACAACAGACACCACTACAACACTAAAATGAAGAACAACGATCCTCACACTTGAAACGTTAGCTCTTCCTAGGGATTTTTCAGTTTATACATGGATACAGCTTCCTTTACCCTTGGTGAGGCTACCTGGCATAGGTATTTCATTAACACACTGCTACATCTTAATCTAAGCCCCTGTTTTCAGCCTCCTTCTGCACCAGACTTATCGCCACCTAGAGTTGCCAGAGTCCCAGGAAGAGCAGTTCCCACCACCACACCCCAACCTGAGCACATTCTCAGGTGTGGCCTCCTTTGTCCTATTTCATCTTTCATCAGACCTTCCACAACTTTTGAATTCCAGAAAATTGTTGAAATCACAAGTCAGTATCCATTCTCTTTGTTACTGATTCATTCCTTGGTTTTCCTTTACAAGAATTTCAGTGAGGTCTCCAGGCAGAGAGAAAGCAAATATCATTGCTGAGTCTGCAATTCTAAGCTGAGATTTAATTGATTCTTAAAGTTTCTCAAGTGTCTCTTTTATGTAGATAACTCCTTTAGGACCCTTCTCATTATGAAGAGAGGGAGGGTAGCATAGTGCTTAAGGGAAGGGGCTCCTGAACCAGACTATGTGGATTTCAGATTTGACTCTGCTCTTCCTCAGGTGAGACTTTGGGTATGTTACTTACACTTTTGTACCTCAGTGTTCTCATCTATAAAATAATACCTCATGGAATTGCTTGAAGAGTAAATGAGCTAATATTTTTAATGTTACCTAGGACAGTGCTTGGCAGAGAGTACGAGCTATGTAAGTATTTGAAAATGAATGAGGCCAAGGGTGGTGGCTCACGCCTGTAATCCCAGCACTTTGGGAGGCCGAGGTGGGCGAATCACTTGAGGTCAGGAGTTGGAGACCAGCCTGGCCAACATGGTGAAACCCCATCTCTAACAAAAATACAAAAATTAGCTGGGCATGGTGGTACGTGCCTGTAATCCCAGTTACTTGGGAGGCTGAGGCAGGAAAATCACTTGAACCTAGGAGATGGAGGTTGCAGTGAGCCAAGATTGCACCGCTGCACTCCAGTGTCAGCAACCAGAACCGAACTCCATCTCAAAAAGAAAATGAATGAATTCTAACTTGGAAACAAAATATATCTGAAAATGCAATGCCTTGAGTTTCTTGTGTCGCTCATATCTGGTTCAGCATTCCCTGAATAAAAGAAGGTTAAATTTTTTCTTTCTGCTTAGAAATCAACCTGGGGTGACTGCTTTTGCAGTTAAGTAGGTGATTAATAAAAACTAAATTTTTCTCTATTTGAATAACTGTGTATCCCTGACAAGACCTTGGTAGCCACTGAAATGAATTCACCATACATCCAACTAATAGAAACAAGAGAAACAACTTGGCAAAGAAACACTCAATGAAATAAATTCGAAACATCTGTTTCCTTTTATTTTTATTAATCATTGCATTCTCACAATATTTCAACCAAAGCCTGGGGAAACTGAGAACTCTGCCTATTTAAATAAGCTCAACAAAAAGCCCATAATAAAATATTTAGCATAAGACATAGTTCTAATAAAACTGCAATTAAAAAAAGAAGTTTGTATTGTTTTCCTATAAGTGATTTGTCAGAGGTTTTAAAATTATATATTTCTTATTATTTGTTCACTTAAAATGTATCACTCTGTACTTTAATCAAGTCTCAAGTGTTTTCATCTCCAAGAGTCACACTGTGAGCTTGAATCTTTTTCAAAGACAAATCCCGTTAAGCTTTGCTTTAAAGAATATAAGGGACCGGTGCAGTGGCTCACGTCTGTAATCCCAGCACTTTGGGAGGCTGAGGCAGGTGGATCGTGAGGTCAGGAGTTTGAGACCAGCCTGGCCAAGATGGTGAAACCCAGTCACTACTAAAAATACATAAATTAGCTGCCTGTAATCCCAGCTACTTGAGAGGCTGAGGCAGGAGAATTGCTCAAACCCAGGAGGTGGAGGTTGCAGTGAGCCAATTTGGCACCACTGCACTCTAGCCTGGCAACAGACTGAGACTCTGTCTCAAAAAAAAAGAAAAGAAAAGAAAAGAAGGGAAAATTTATAGGAACAAAAATTATTTTGTCTCTTAAAATTGAGGAAAGAGGCAAGAGGCTGGGCATGGTGGCTCATACCTATAATCCCAGAACTTTGGGAGGCAGAGGCAGGTGGATTACCTAAGGTCAGGAGTTCAAGGCCAGCCTGGCCAACATGGTGAAACTCTGTCTCTACTAAAAATACAACAATTAGCTGGGCATGGTGGCAGGCACCTATAGTCCCAGCTACTCGGGAGGCTAAGGCAGAAGAATCACTTGAACCTGGGAGGTGGAGGTTGTAGTGAGCTGAGATTATACCACTGCACTCAGCCTGGGCAACAGAGCGAGATTCCGTCTCAGGAAAAGAAAAAAATTAGGAAAGAGAAATAGACCAATGCTATAAAAGCTGTGAGCCTGATTTATTACAGCTCAGTTACCATAATACCAGAAAATAATCTTGACAAGCACAAGTTCTTTAAAGATTGTTTTACTTTTAAAACAATCTCAAATTTACATAAAATCTGCAAGAACAGTATACAGAACATTTTTCTCAGCCATTAGGTATAAGTTGCTAACATGACATCCCAAACACTTCAACATGTATTTTTATACAAACTTACATTCACCATTCCAACCCTAATGCAAACATCAAAATTAGGAATATTACAATGACACATCATATCTAGTCCTCCTCATTTGATTTCACCAATTGTCTTTGACTTTAGAGTGCAAGGATCCAGATGAGAATCAGACATCACATTGAGTTAAGGTAACAGGTCTCTTTAGTCTCGTTTGGCTCAGCACAGCTCTTCAGTCTGCCTTTGATTTTCCTGACTGTGACACTTTAGGAGATGACAAGGCACTGCCCCACATGGACCCCTTCCTAGCCCCGCTCAGGCTCCTCAATTAGAGAATATTGCATTCTGAAAAATAATTTTTCAGACAATCAAAGTTTAATCCCATAATTTCCAAAGCTTTGTTTTTATCAGTTCCCAGTGGAACTCTTCTGAAATGCACACACTTTTCCCTGCTTTATTAAATAGAGTATACTAATTATTAGGCATGTGTAGGCTAGTGGATCCTCTGAACTTTCACTGCTGCACTGTGCTTGAAGACCATCATATCCTTAAGGGCCACTGCACCAGGAGAAGCCCTTGAATTCATTTAAAGAAATGCTACTCTAGCTATTATTTTCTTTCTTCAGGAAAACCTCTAGAGGCAGTCTTTTCCAATGACATAATGCCTAGCGGATTACCCTAGCCCTGAAATGGAATGGAGCCGCAGATCAAGTAGGAGTAGAGTGGACCAGAAACCCATGTAGGTCCCTGGTCAGCCTTGAGGGCATGTCTGGGGCTGCACAGCCACTCAACTCAGGACCGTGTTCACGACCATCCAGGCCCAGCCACAGGCTTTCTTAGCATTCTGTATGGTATTGTACCTTGAGCTCTTGCTTGACAAAAGGCTTGTAACAGGATCTTTGGATCTCTGTATTGTAGATGGACTCCAGTTCATTCACTTTGAGATTATAGATAAAAATGACTGATTTTTCTGCATAGAAGATCCAAAACTTTCATTGGATTCTCAGAGGGAATGAGAGGGGCTGAGATATTATCCTTGTAACTCCTAAAATAAATAAGTAATGGAAAAAGCTGACCTAGTCTTATGGACTAGGCTCAGTCTGAGCTGAACAGACTCTGCTAAATTTAGCTATTGGGCACAGCTAAATTCAGAGTGAAATGCAAGAGTCCTCTTTGGAAATAGCCCCTGAGGTTCATGTAAATGTGTAACACACTCAAATTATAGCACTCTCTACACACACCCTGCATCTTGCTTTTTTTTGCTTAATGTATCTTGGAAAAATCTTATTTTTGTGTTTATAGAACTATTCTTTTTCAGTGATTATGCAGGATTCCATTGTATGATCACAGCATAATTTATTTATCTGGTACTCTGCAACAGACTGAATATTCATGTCCCTCCAAAACCTCTTCGATGAGATCCTAACCCCTAAGGTGATGGTGCTGTGATGGAAATGAAGCCTTTGGAGGTGATGAGGTTATGAGGTGGAGTCTTTAGGAATGGAATTCACACCCTTATAAAGGTGGCTCCAGGCCGGGGTGGTGTCTCATGACTGTAATCCCAGCACTTTGGGAGGCTGAGGCAGGCAGATCACCTGAGGTCAGGAGTTCGAGACCAGCCTGGCCAACATGCGAAATACCATCTCTACTAAAATACACACACACACACACACACACACACACACACAAGCACAAATTAGCTGGACGCGGTGGCAGGTGCCTGTAATCCCAGCTACTCCGGAGGCTGAGGCAGGAGAATTGCTTGAACCCAGGAGGCAGAGGTGGCAGTTTGCTGAGATCTCGCCACTGCACTCCAGCGTGGGCGATAAGAGCGAAACTCTGTCTCGGGGGAAAAAAAGTCTCCAGTAGCTATAAGGAGAAAGGCAGCAGTTTGCAACCTGGGAGAGGGCTCTCTTCAGAACTCGAATTCTTTCAAAGCATATTAAGATTTTGATTCTAAAAAAAAAAAAAAAAAAAAAAAACTAAAAAAATTTTGATTCTATAGGAGAAAGAAGGCTGAGCTCTGTGTTGAAGGCAATACTTAGTAAATCATATGTTTTTCTGTAAACTTCAACTTGGTTTTGCTAAAATCATGTTTTCAATTTAACAACTATTTGTTTTATTATCTGCACAACTCGAAACTAGATGTTTCGCCTAATTCAGATTTTGGAGTCTTCCAAGGACTCGTTAGTAAAGTAAAATATAAGAAGGGATTAATTAGATTGGGGGTGGCATAGTGAGGAGGAGGAGAACATGTGAAGTGGTGTTTCAGCTGGAGGGAGCTGCTCACAGGTGAGAAGGAGCATGGTCTGCGAGAAGTCAGTGTGAATGGAGCCTCAGGTCTGGAGTTCATGTGGACAGGGAGGGCTGGAGAGGTAAGAAGGACCAGTCACGCAAGGGCTTTTCTCTATGCTGAGGAATACAGCCTTTATCTTCCTAGAGAGGGGAGAATATCAGGCAGGGGTGGGGGTTGGTGAGAAGAGTAAGTTGATCAGACACACTATTAAAAACGGACTGGACCTGACACAGTGGCTCACGCCTGTAATCCCAGCGCTTTGGGAGGCCAAGGTGGGCAGATCACTTGAGGTGAGGAGTTTGAGGTCAGTCTGGGCAAGCTGGCAAAACCCCGTCTGTACTAAAAATACAAAAATTAGCCAGGCATGGCAACACACGGCGGTAATCCCAGCTACTCTGGAGGCTGAGGCAGGAGAATCACTGGAACCCTGGAGGTGGAAGTTGCAGTGAGCCGAGATTGCACCACTGCACTCCAGCCTGGGCGATGGAGCAAGACTCTGTCTCAAAATTAAATAAATAAGTAAATAAATAAATAATGGGCTGGAAAGAAGGGAGAGAGAAGCCTAAAGTTGGCAAGACCATCACAGGAGTTCAGGCCAGAGCTGAATTCAACTTGAACTAAAATAGTGGGCGTTGGGATAGAGAAGGTGCCATATTATGAGATGTTTTCAGTACAATCGACTATATTTGAAAATTGGTTGAAGATGAGGAAGGCGGATAAATGAAGAGTGATTCAGGTATGGAGACCTCGCACAGGACGGTCATGGTAGTGCTGGGGATGGACGAGAGGCCCGGCGGCTTGTGTGGAGTGAGATGAGAAGAGGGGCTGAATGAAGCCCTGCAGGACGCCGGTTCTGAGAGGAAGCAAATGCCTGAGCGTGATGGAGAAAAACCAAGGGATTGTGAAATGAGGGAAGCCAATGGACATATTTCAAGGATGAGGAAGGTATCAACTGGGTCAGATAAAGAGCAAGATAAATAAGGGTCTTAACTTTAGCGAAAATTTATACAGAGATAACGTCAAAGAGGTGTGGGGATGGGGAGTAGACAGAAGAAAAGAGAGTGGGAGGAGGCTGAGAGGATGCAGAGAGTGCACAAAGAAATCCTTCAGAATATTTGGCTCTAGAGGAGATAAGGGACAGAGCCAGAGCCAGGCACAGTGGCTCTCCTGTCATTCCAACTACTTGGGAGGCTGAGGTGGGAGGATTGCCTGAGCCCAGGACTTCAAGGTCAGCCTGGGCAACTAAGGAAGACCTCCATTTCCAAAAGTATATTAATTTAAAAAAAAACAAAGAGAGACAGGGCAAAAGCTGGAAGGCAGCAATGCATGGTTTGTGTTTTTCAGATGCGCTTTCGGCTGTTTAAATGCTGATGGGGGGCCAGATGCGGTGACTCACGCCTGTAATCACAGCAGTTTGGGAGGCCACGATGGGTGGATCACTTGAGGTCAGGAGTTCAAGACTAGCCTGGCCAACATGGTAAAACCCTCTCTACTAAAAATACAAAAATTAGCTGGGAGCAGTGGCTCACACCTGTAATCCTAGCACTTGGGGAGTGCTGAGGTGGGTGAATCACAAGGTCAAGAGTTCCAGACCAGCCTGGCCAACATGGTGAAACCCTGTCTCTACTAAAAATACAAAAAAAAAAAAAAAAAAAAAAAAAAAAATTAACTGAGCGTGGTGTCAGGTGCCTGTAATCCCAGCTACTCGGGAGGCTGAGGCAAGAGAATCACTTGAACCCAGGAAGCAGAGGTTGCAGTGAGCCAAGATCATGCCACTGCACTCCAGCCTGGGTGACAGAGTGAGACTCTGTCTCCAAAAACACTTTGCCAGCATTGATTACTTTTTGTCTTTTTGATAATATCATTCTAACTGGGGTGAAATGATATTGTGATTTTGATTTGCATTTCACCAGTGATTAGTTGAGCATTTTTTCATATACCTGGTGGCCATTTGTATGTCTTCTTTTGAAAAATGTTTATTCAGATAATTAGCCCATTTTTAAATTGGATTTTTTTTTTTTTTAAAGATGGGGTTTCACCATGATGGCGAGGCTGGTCTTGAACTCCTGACCTCAGGTGATCCACCCACCTCAGCCTCCCAAAGTGCTAGGATTACAGGTGTGAGCCACTGTGCCCAGCTCTGGATTTTTTTTTTTAATGAGATGGAGTCTCTCTCTGTTGCTCAGGCTGAAGTGCAGTGGCACGATCTCAGCTCACTACAACCTCCACCTCCTGGGTTCAAGTGATTCTTCTGCCTCACCCTCCCGAGTAGCTTGGATTACAGGTGTGCGCCACCACACCCAGCTAATTTTGTATTTTTAGTAGAGACAAGGTTTCTCTATGTTGGTAAGCTGGTCTCGAACGCCCAACCTCAGGTGATCCACCTGCCTCGGCCTCCTAAAGTGCTGGGCTTACAAGCGTGAGCCACCGCACCTGGTGGCATTTTATTTTTTTGTAGCTAATTGTAAATGGAATTGTTTTCTCAGTTTCTTTTTCAGATTATTGGCCGTTAGCATATAGAAATGCTACTGATTTTTGTATATTAGCTGAATAGTTTTAATATTTCCAGGGCAAAGACGCCAACTAATGGTGCAAATTATTAGGAGACACGTGTCATTATTTAAGTTGGGCAGTAAGTTTCTTGCTTTCAGGAAAACTTTTTTAAGCTCTAACCTAAAAGAAATTTTTATGTTAAGAGCCAAACCAAAACCCCTGGAAGGACCTAGACGCATTGCCATCAATGCCTTTATGCTCTCAGCCAACTAAGTAGTACTGAAATCTGGAAGAATAAATAAAACAATAACAACAAGAAAACCTTAACTTTGAAGATGATTTCCCACACGGGTATACCTCATAGCCCAAAATGTGATGGAGATGATCTCTCTCTCTCTCTCTCTTTTTTTTTTGACACGGAGTCATGCTCTGTTGCCCAGGCTGGAGTGCAGTGGTGGCGAGATCTCTGCTCACTGCAACCTCCACCTCCTTGGTTCAAGTGATTCTCCTGCCTCAGCCTCTCGAGTAGCTGGGATTACAGGCACCTGCCCCCATGCCCGGCTAATTTTTGTATTTTTAGTAGAGATGGGGTTTCCCCATGTTGGCCTGGCTGGTTTTGAACTCCTGACCTCAGATGATCCTGCCGCCTCAGTCTCCCAAAGTGCTTGGGATTAAAGGTGTGAGCCACCACACCTAACTGGGGATAATCTCTTTAAGGGCCTCTCTCAATATCTCATTGTGATCAGAAGAGTGCAAGCAGTGGCACTCACATTAACTAGAGTGGGGTTTTCCCCCACCTATTCCATATTGCCAAGGGTATGGGAAATTAGGGGAAAAGGTCAATTCTTACCATTTATTTTGTAAGCAAACTGTGACATTGGTAATTTGTAATTGCAGGGTGCCAGTTATTTCAACTGTGTTTCTTTCTTTCTTTCTTTCTTTTTTTTTAAAGAGAAAGAGAGAGAGAGAATAGGGAGGAGGAAAAAGGAAGAGAAAGAGAGAGAGAGAATGGGGAGGAGGAAAAAGAAAAAGAAAGAGGGAGAGAGAATGGGAGTATTGCTTTCTTGCCCAGACTAGAATGCAATTTAGTAATGGGTATTGAAAACCTCTTGTGTACTGATAATTATGCTTAATGATGTAGTCAGGAAGGAATAAGGGAAGAAGATAACAAACAAACAGCCAACCAATATTTCATTTAAACCTATGAAATGCTATGCGATTACTGAGGAGTGATTTACTTCCAATTATATAGTCACTTTTGGAATAGGTGTGAGGTGGTAATGTATGTTTTGTGTATTTGAAGTGGAGATTTCTATAAATGTTTATTAAGTTTACTTGTTCCGGGTCTGAGTTCAAGTCCTGAATGTCCTTGTTAATTTTCTATCTCGTTGATCTATAGAATCGTTAGCTATTCTTGTTACATTGATCCTTTTACCATTATGTAATGTCCTTCTTTGCCTCTTTTGATCTTTGTTGCTTTAAAGTCTACTTTATCAGAGGCGAGAATTGCATCTCCTGCTTTTTGTTTATTTGTTTATTTTTACTCTCTGGTTGGTAAATCTTCCTCCTTCTCTTTGAGTCTTTGTGTATTGTTGCATGTAAGATGGGTCTGGATGCAGCATACCGATGGGTTTTGGCTTTTTATCCAATTGCAATATATATAAGTTTAATACTGGCGTTTGATGCTAGCTGGCTGTTTTGCCCATTCGTTGATGTAAATTTTTCATTGTATTAATATTCTTTGCTTTTTGATATATTTTTGGAAAGGCTGATATTGGTCGTTCCTTTATATGTATAGTGCTTCTTTCAGAAGCTCTTGTAAAGCAGGCCTGGTGGTGGTGAACTCTCTAAGTACTTGTTTGTTCGCAAAAGATTTAATATTTCCTTCGCTCATAAAGCTTAGTTTGGCTGGATAGGAAATTCTGGGTTGAAAGTTCTTTTCTTTAAGGATGTTAAATATTGGTCCCCACTCTTTTCTGGCTTGTAGGGTTTCTGCTGAGAGATCTGCTGTGAGTCTGATAGATTTCCCTTTGTGGGTAACCTGACCTTTCTCTCTGGCTGCCCTTAGTATTTTCTCCTTCATTTCAACCCTAATAAATCTGGCAATTATGTGCCTTGGGGTTGGTCTTCTTGAAGAATATCTTTGTGGTGTTCTCTGTATTACCTGGAGTTGAATATTACCTTGCCTTGCTAGGTTGGGAAAGTTTTCCTGAATGATATCCTGAAGAGTATTTTCCAACTTGGATTCATTCTCTTCATCACATTCAGGTACACCTATCAAACGTAAATTAGGTCTTTTCACATAGTCCCATATTTCCTGGAGACTTTGCTCATTCCTTTTTATCCTTTTTTCTCCAATCTTGTCTTCTCGTTTCATTTCACTGAGCTGGTCCTCGACTTCTGATATCCTTTCTTCTGCTTGATCAATTCGACTGTTTAAGCTTGTGCATGCTTTGCAAAGTTCTTGTGTTGTGCTTTTCAGCTCCATCAATTCACTTATATTCCTCTCTAAATTGTCCATTCTCGTTAGCATTTCGTCAAACCTTTTTTTAAGGTTCTTAGTTTCTTTGCATTGGGTTAGAACAAGTTCTTTTAATTCACAGAAGTTTCTCATCACCCACATTTTGAAACCTGCTTCTGTTATTGGAACACACTCGTTCTCCATTAAGCCTTGTTCCATTACTGATGAGGAATTGCGATCCCCTGTAGAGGGAGAGGCATTCTGATTTTGAGTATTCTCTGCCTTTTTAGGCTGCTTTCTTCCCTTCATTATATTCTTATCCATCTGTCGTCTTTGTAATTACCGACTTTCTAACTAGGTCTCTGAGCAGACGTCCAACTTTTTGATTCCCAGCGCCGAAATCTGAGCAATCCACTGCGCCGGCCAAGACAGTGGTGTTAAGGTTGATGGTGCTTTTCTGCCCAGGAATCTCTGGACTCTGCACCAAGAACTGCCGCTTTAAGGCGCCAGCAAAACCGCCGCGCCAGCCACAAGAGTCGCTCTGGCGACCCGTGGAGCTCCTCCGCTGGGAATCTCCTGGTCCGTGAGTTACAAATATTCGTCTGAAACTGTGGCGTCCTCTCATTCTCTGCGCTTTCACTGGGAGCTACGTGCCCGAGCTGCTAGTGATCAGCCATCTTGGATCTCTCATTTCTTTCTTTTATGACATATTTTGAAAATTATTCAGGCTCAATAAATAATATATACTAGCTAATCATTTGACTTTTTACATTTGAGCATTTTAGACTTTGATCGAATTCATTTTTCTCTTACTGTTTATTAATAAAGGTTGAACTTTAGAAATAACAATCTGATATTAAAATAATCATGCAGTTGTTAAGCAAGGGAACTTTATGTGAGTGTTGGATTAAAGTTAAATAACAATGTTAACTTGTCATAGCTTTACCGTTTCCAGAACTGGCACTTGTAATTGAGGTCAACTAGCTTACAAAGCTTAAGCTATTTTGTAACTTTAAAAAATTGACTCGGTGGGGCACGGTGGCTCATGCCTGTAATCCTAGCACTTTGGGAGGCCGAGAAGGGAGGATCGCTTGAGGCCAGGAGTTTGAGACCAGCCTGGACAACATAGTGAGAACCCCATCTCTATTTTAATAAATAAATAAATAAAAATAAAAAGTGGCTGTATTATTTATATAATAATATGTTATTACTATATTACTTTTTTGGGAGTTTGTATTTCTGATAACATCTGTTTCCTGCACATTATTTTTGGACTGAATTTTTGGAAATAGAAATAGGCATTTTGTAAACAAAGAGTCTAGGATAAGGTTGTGAATAAATTCAAGCAATTTAAATTTGATTACCCAGGAGTCATTTGAAATTATAAATGCTTTCTGGGGGGGTGGGGGGAAACACATTTTCGAATCATTATTCTTTTCAGTTTTGAAGATGGTTTAAGGTTATGTACAGCTGTGGAAAGTCAAGTAACCAGAACCATCATTGGTCATTTACGTGACAGAACACTAGGTGGCACTGTTCCTCGAGGGAATTGACTAGAACTGCCTACCAAGAGGTTTTTTTTTTTTTTTTTTTTGAGATGGAGTTTCGCTCTTGTTAACCAGACTGGAGTGCAATGGCGCGATCTCGGCTCACCGCAACCTCCGCCTCCTGGGTTCAGGCAATTCTCCTGCCTCAGCCTCCTGAGTAGCTGGGATTACAGGCACGCGCCACCATGCCCAGCTCATTTTTTGTATTTTTAGTAGAGATGGGGTTTCACCATGTTGACCAGGATGGTCTCGATCTCTTGACCTCATGATCCACCCGCCTCGGCCTCCCAAAGTGCTGGGATTACAGGCGTCAGCCACTGCGCCCGGCCCTTGTTTTTTTTTTTTTTTTTTTTTTTTAAGTCAGGGTTTCATTCTCTGTCGCCCAGGCTGGATGGAGTGCAGTGGCATAATCATGGTTCACTGCAGCCTCAACCTCCTGGCCCAAGCAATCCTCCCACCTTAGCCTCCCGAGTAGCTGAGACCATAGGCACATGTCACCGGATAATTTAAAAAATTTTTTTGTAGAGACAGGGTCTCGCTTTGTTGCCGACGCTAATCTCAAACTCCCGTGCTCAAGTCAGCCTCCTGCCTCTGCTTCTCAAAGTGCTGGGATTACAGGCGTACTCACCAGTGCTTGGCCTCGTTCATTATTATTAACTGAAGTCCACACTTTATTCAGACCTCCTTAGTTTTTACCTAATGTCCCTTTTCTGTCTCAGGATCCCACATTACATTTGGGTCATTGATCATGTCTCTTTAGGCTCCTCCCAGCAGTGGTAGTTTCTGACTTTCTTTGTTTTTGGTGACTTTGCCGGTTTTGAGAGCTACGGGTTGGGTATACCATACACGCCAGCGTTTGTCAGGTTTCTGCACTGCACAGTTAAATTCCACCGCCGGGCGCAGTGGCGCACGCCTGTTATCTATTAGAGTTTGCTGTTTTTCTCATGATTAGCAAGAGGTTATAGGATGAAGGCGACAGAAGTAAGGTGTGTCTTCATCACATCATGTCATAGTATCCACGTGACAGATCACTGTTGATGCTGGCCTTGATCACCTGGCTGGGGAAGCCTCTGTCAGGTTTCTGCACTGTCCTTCCTCCCTCCACACTGGAAGGAAGCCGCTTCGCACAGTCACCACTTAAGGAGTGGGGAGCTATGCTTCAGCTCCTGGAGGGTGAAATAGCTACATAAATTATTTGAATTCTTCTGCATGGGAATTTTTTCTCTTCTCTCCCATTTATGTATTTATTGAATTATTTATTTATACTACTGTGCACTCGTGGATAGTTATTTTACACTCTAGATTATAATCCAATACCATTTTATTTATCTTCTTACTCAAACCGATCCAGATTTGGCCCCTGGAGGCTCTTTTACTTGGCTCCTGTGTCCCACTGACAAATCCCTGTCATGGTGGATTTTTGTTTGTTTGAGCAGTTTGTTTACTTTTTAATAGACAGCTTTTGCTTAGTCTACAAATAGAATTTAGTCCTATTGTTGTACGAGCATTCTCTTTTCCATTATTAAAGTGCTATATAATAATGAAAACTGAAAGACACATGAAAGGAGGAAGGAAAATACTTGTTTTATTTCAGTGTGTTCTTTCCAAGTGTTTTACTTTTCTTCTCTTATTTTCTGTTTTCATTGTTATTACTTGGCAGGCTTTTAAATTTTATTTTAAAAACAGGCTCAATCATTTTTTTCTAAATAATTGTATATTCTGATTATTTCCATTTAACAATACACTATGAATATTCTTCCACTTTCTTACATTTATATAAAATATTCTATGGCTGGGCACAGTGGCTCACACCTGTAATCCCAGCATTGGGAAGCCCAGGCAAGTGGATCACCTGAGGTCAGGAGTTTGAGACCCGCCTGGCTAACATGGTGAAACCCTGTCTCTACTAAAAATGCAAAAAGTAGCCAAGTGTGGTGGTGGGCACCTGTAATCCCAGCTACCTGGGAGACTGAGGCAGGTGAATCACTTGAACCCGGGAGGCAGAGGTTGCAATGAGACGAGATCACACCACTGCACTCCAACCTGGGTGACAAGAGTGAAACTCAGTCTCAAAAAAATAAAATAAAAATAAAAATAATATATTTAAACATTCTACAATTTAACCTTCCTTTTATAGTTGACTAACATTGGCCCTTAAGTATCCTCAGTGCATTGCATGATTCTGGACACATAGCTGACTTTTACTACATAGTGACTGGATGAATCACCAATTTAGAGATTTTCAATTTTTTTTTCTTTGAGACAGGGCCTCTCTCTGCTGCCCACGCTGAAGTGCAGTGGTGTGATTATGGCTCACTGCAACCTCTGCCTTCCAGGTTCAAGTGATCCTCCCACCTCAGCCTCTCAAGTAGCTAAGACCACAAATACATGACACCATGCCTGGATAATTTTTTTAATTTTTATTTTTTGTACAGATGGGGTCTCACCTGGTTTCCCAGGTGGGTCCCAAACTCCTGGACTCAAGCGATCCTCTTGCTTTGGCCTCCCAAAGTGCTGGGATTACAGGTGTGAGCCACTGTGCCTGGCTTTGTTTCAATATTTTTGAATCATAAATAGTGATGCAATTAGTACATCTGAGCCTAGAGTTATTTAAGCAGTTGTACATTATTTTGCATATTTAAGATTTGTAGAAGGTGATCTGGGTGCAATAATAGCATCAATATTTTTAAAGCTCTTGATTCATAATTGGATTTTACAAATGGGGTTAATGGTATAAGACTAATCTAAGGAAAGAAAGGGAAGGATATTGTCCAGTCTGTGCAAATAAGCCAGGGGTCACTGGTTGAGAATCTAAACAAAACCAGCTGATTAATGAGAAATAACACTTCCTAGAAAGTTTAATTCAAAACCTGAGCATTGCCCTTCTCTGCTCCCATTCTTTCTGCTATGCTGAGACTTCAGGAAATTTGTGCCACCAACTTAATTCAACTCAGTTCAAAAAAAGACAGGAGGAAAATAATCCATGCCTGTGCAGTACGGGTCACTGAGCGTCTCCAGAGCTCTGTCAGGTGGGCAGAACACTGGAGGCCAGTGTTAGTCTTTGCTGAGATTTCCCGTTCTCCCTGCTATCTCTGCCTGGCTATCCAAAATGTTCATCACAAAATTAACATGGATGCCAGAAAACACCAGAGAGGCTGGGCGAAGTGGCTCACGCCTGTAATCCCAACACCTTGAGAGGCAGAGGTGGGCAGATCAATTGAGGTCAGGAGTTCGAGACCAACCTGGGCGACATAACGAAACCCCCGTCTCTACTAAGAATACAAAAATTAGCCGGGTGTGGCAGTAGTGTGCCTGTAATCCCAGCTACTTGGGAGGCTGAGGTGGGAGAATTGCTGGGACCTGGGAGGTGGAGGTTGCAGTGAGCCAAGATCTCGCTCAGTGACAGAATGAGACCTCTGTCTCAAAAAAAAAAAAAAAAAAAAAGAGTGAGAACTCCGGAAGCTAAACTTGTTCATTGGATAGGAGCTGGTATATCAAAGGAATAAAAACAGGTTTCTTTCTGCATTTCTTTTAAGTGTTGAAAGTATTATTTTTTTCTTAAAGATCAGTCCAGACCTTGTTTGGCCCTCCTTGGTGTAATAACATGGCAGTTTCCTTGTGGAGTTTTACATTCACTTTTACGGAAGATTTATTTTATTTATTATTATTTTTTTGACACAGAGTCTTGCTCTGTCACCCAGGCTGGAGTGCAGTGGCACAGTCTCTGCTCACTGCAGCTATCGCCTCCCGGGTTCAAGCCATTCCCCTACATCAGCCTTCTGAGTAGCTGGGATTACAGGCGCCCACCACCACGCCTGGCTAATTTTTGTATTTTTAGTAGAGACAGGGTTTCACCATGTTGGCCAGGCTGGTCTCGATCTCCTGACCTTGTGATTCACCTGCCTCGGCCTCCCTAAGTGCTGGGACCTATGTAAGATTTTAAATCTCATGCTTGCTGTTGAATGCTGTTTTGGGATGTGTATCTGGGGGAAAATCACCCCCCTCAAATTCTCCTCTGTGAGGAGCTGCGGGTTTTTCCTTCTTCCTCAGCCTCAGCCTTAGGTTGTGTCCTAGAAAGAAGGCCCTGTTGTTTTAGTCCATAGCACTTGCCTGAAAGTTTGTTTATCTGTGAATTCACTTCCTAAAGGAATGCTTTGTGACTTTATTAATTAATAAGGAGAAAGATAATTTTCATCGCTTTGGAGTTGATAGTTTTATTCTAATTATCTAGTTTTTATGTTTTTCATACTTCCTTTTCCTTTATTTCCTTCCAAGACTTCGCAGAATCTAAAATATGGTTCCAATATATATATAGTAAAAATACAAAATATATATAAATATACACGTATATATGCATATGTGTGTGTATATATATAGAGAGAGAGAGCAACAGAGACAGAGATAGAGGCAGAGAGACAGAGTCTGACTCTGTCACCTAGGCTGGAATGCAGTGGTGCAATCTCAGCTCACTACAACCTTTGCCTTCCAGGTTCAAGTGATTCTCGTGCCTCGGCCTCCCAAGTAGCTGGGATTATAGGTGTGCACTACCATACCCGACTACTTTTTGTATTTTTATTAGAGACAGGGTTTTATCATGTTGGCCAGGCTGGTCTCAAACTCCTGACCTCAGGTGATTCACCCTCCTCGGCCCTCCTGAAGTGCTCAGATTACAGGTGTGAGCCACTGCATCTGGCCTGGTTAAAATTTTTTTTTTTTTTTTGAGACGGAGTTTTGCTCTTGTTACCCAGGCTGGAGCGCAATGGCGCGATCTCGGCTCACCGCAACCTCTGCCTCATGGGTTCAGGCAATTCTCCTGCCTCAGCCTCCTGAGTAGCTGGGATTACAGGCACACGCCACCACGCCCAGCTAATTTTTTGTATTTTTAGTAGAGACGGGGTTTCACCATGTTGACCAGGATGGTCTCGATCTGTTGACCTCGTGATCCACCCGCCTTGGCCTCCCAAAGTGCTGGGATTACAGGCGTGAGCCACCGCGCCTGGTGGTTAGAATATTTTTAAAGACAGATGGGAAGCTGCTGTTTGGAGAGCTAAGTAACCTAAATCACTGTGGGATTTCGTGTGTGTGTGTGTGTGTGTGTGTGTGTGTGTGTGTTTGGGGGGGTGGGCAGGTGATGTTTGTGCCATAGGTATTCTTTAAAATACAGTCATGTGTCACTTGAAGATATGGATATGTTCTGAGAAATGTGTCATTAGGTGATTTTGTCATGTGAACATCAGAGTATACTTACACAAACCTAGATGGTCCAGCCTATTTTACCCCTAGGCTATATGGTAGAGCCTATTGCTCCTAGGCTGGAAACCTGTACCTCAGGCTACTGTACTGAATACTGTAGGCAAATGTAACACGATAGTCAATGTTTGTTATCTAAACATCTTGAAATATAGACAAGGTCCAGTAAAGATATGGCATAAAAGTTAAAAAATGGTATACCTGGCCGGGTGCGGTGGCTCACGCCTGTAATCCCAGCACTTTGGGAGGCCAAGGTGGGTGGATCACCTGAGGTCAGGAGTTCAAGACCAGCCTGACCAACATGGAGAAACCCCGTCTCTACTAAAAATACAAAATTAGCTGGGTGTGGTGGCGCATGCCTGTAATCCCAGCTACTCGGGAGGCTGAGGCAGGAGAAGCGCTTGAACCCGGGAGGCGGAGGTTGTGGTGAGCCGAGATGGTGCCACTACACTCCAGCCTGGGCAACAAGAGCGAAACTCTGTCTCCAAATAAATAAATAAATAAATAATGGTATACCTTAACATAGCAAAGGGTATCAAAAAAAGGAAAAAAAGAAAAAAAAAATGGTATACTTATCTAGGGCACTTACCATGAATGGAGCTTGCAGCATAAAAGTTGCTCTGGATGGAAGTGAGTGAGTGAGTGGAGAGAGAATGTGAAGGCCTAGGACATTACTGTGCACCACCGTAGACTTTATAGACACTGCACACTTAGGCCGCACTACATTTATGAAAACAATTTATTTCTTCAATAATAAATGAACTCTACTATAACTTTTTTAATTTATAAACTCAAATTTTTAAACTGACTCTTTTGTAAGAGCTCTCAGCTTAAAACACAAACACATTGTACAGCTGTACAAAAATATTTTCTTTATATCCTTATGCTATAAGCTTTTTTCTATTTTCAAATTATTTAATTTTTTTTTTTTTTTTTTTGAGACAGTCTTGTTCTGTCGCCAGGTGCCAGGCTGGAGTGCGGTGGCGTGATCTTGGCTCACTGCAATCTCCGCCTCCGGGGTTCAAGCAATTCTCCTGCCTCAGCCTCCCGAGTAGCTGGGACCACAGGCGCCTGCCACCATGCCCAGCTAATTTTTGTATTTTTTAGTAGAGATGGGGTTTCACCATGGTCTCAATCTCTTGACCTTGTGATCCAGCCACCTCGGCCTCCCAAGGTGCTAGGATTACAGGCGTGAGCCACTGCTCCTGGTCTATTTAAAAACTTTTTTTCTTTTTCTTTTTTTTTGAGACGGAGTTTCGCTCTTGTTACCCAGGCTGGAGTGCAATGGTGCGATCTCGGCTCACTGCAACCTCCGCCTCCTGGGTTCAGGCAATTCTCCTGCCTCAGCCTCCTGAGTAGCTGGGATTACAGGCACGCACCACCGTGCCCAGCTAATTTTTTGTATTTTTAGTAGAGACGGGGTTTCACCATGTTGACCAGGATGGTCTCGATCTCTTGACCTCGTGATCCATCCACCTCAGCCTCCCAAAGTGCTGGGATTACAGGCATGAGCCACCGCGCCCGGCCCTAAAAACTTTTTAACTTTTAAACCACCTTGTTTTTTAAAAAGAAGAAACAAACACACACATTATCCTAGGCCTGCAAGGGTCAGGGTCATCAATATCACTGTCATCCACCTCCACATCTTGTTCCACTGGAAGGACAGGCATGTAGCTGTCATCTCCTGTGACAACAGTGCTGTTTCTGGACACTTCCTGGAGGACTTGCCTGAGGCAGAAGGAGTACATTCTAAAATAACGATAAAGGCCGGGCGCAGTGGCTCACACCTGTAATCCCAGTGTTTTGGGAGGCTGAGGTGGGAGGATTGCTTGAGTCCAGGAATTCTGGGTTGTAGTGTGCCATGCCTATCAGTTGTCTGCACTAAGTTTGTCATCAATACCATGGCCTTCTGGGAGCAGGAGACCACCATGTTGCCTAAGGAGAGGTGGACCAGCCCAAGTTGGAAACAGAGCAGGTCAAAACTGCAAATATTCAGTATACTCACTGTATTAATATTTTTTATTTGTTTTTATTTTTTATTTTTTTGAGATGGAGTCTTGCTCTGTCACCCAGGCTGGAGTACAGTGGGGTGATCTCAGCTCACAGCAACGTCTGCCTCCCGGGTTTAAGCGATCCTTCTGCCTCAGCTTCCCGAGTAGCTGAGATTACAGGCATGCACCACCACGCCTGGCTAATTTTTTTGGTATTTTTAGTAGAGATGGGATTTTACCATGTTGCCCAGGCTGGACTTGAACTCCTGACCTCAGGCAATCCGCCCACCCTGGCTTCCCATACAGGTATGAGCCACCGCACCTGGCCTTAATCTTTCTTTCTTTTTTTTTAACTTGAAATCAAAACCCTACCTGACCCTAGGGTGGTAGATAAGTGATAAAGGACCTATTGTCAAAGTCCAGTGTAAGTCTAACAATAAAAAAAACTCACAAATAATTTTCTTGCTGTTTGGTATGGTAACTACTTTTGGTGCTGTAGATTAAGGCCTCTTTTATTTCTTAAAGTTCTGTGTTAGCATTGGACATTGGCCAATCTAGATTAATTCTAAAGTCCTTTCAAAGACATAGAGATAGAGGCTGCCAAGATTCCTCATCATTTCCCCATTAAAGAGAAATACTCAAGATCTGTGAATATCTGTGGCCATCTTTGGAATTCTGTGACACTTTTTGGCACTCTGACTCGAAGTATTTAGTAGATTTATCAGCACACAGGAAATTAAATTGGAGGGCTTTCCTCTTACACATCTATCAAGTTAAAACTTTTTGGGATAAAATTTTTAGCAGTTTTAGTACATCTTCATGTTATGAAATGGAACATAAATGTTATTGAAACTTGCAAATTGTTTATTATTATTATTATTATAGAAACAGGGTCTCAGGATGTTGTCCTAGCTGGTCTCAAACTTTTATAGGTATTATAGGTGTGAAGCACCGTACCTGGTCAAATCATTTTATTCTGAAGTGTAGTCTCTACAAATTGTCTTTAAAAGTGTGAATGGTAAGTTAAATTATTGCATGACTTTTCTTCCCAAATAAAATTACTTAGGGAAAATTTTCTCCTCCCATCTGTGTGGGCTCAAATAGTACATCTTGCAAGTAATACCCTTAGCTACACAGAACACTCAACTGAGTCAGGGAGACCCCACACAAAGGTGTTTCATTGGTTTTATTTCACAAGGAAACACTATGAAGTGAAGCCATCTATTCCTTCTATGGCTTCAAATGCTCCCAGCTCTCAGCTAGGAAATCATGATAGCATTGTACCGATCTTCCAGGGTTGCCATCTGAGCTAGAGATAAGTTTTATAATTTACCAAAGTACGAGAGGGCACTGAGTAAAGGGTGCGTGCACAGTGTCTATGTATGTTTATAATTGCCATTTCCATCAGGAAGAACAGCAAGACTTAATCTAAAATGTTCGTAGAGTTAAAATGTAGGGAATAGAGAACTACCATCTCCCTTCCACCAGGCAGAAGTGGAAAATAAAGGCAGATGCTCTGAGGAAGGTGGGCGGTGAGATCTCATCTGAGAGGTGTTCTTGGCTGAGGAAGCAGGAGACGTCTGAGAATCCGCTGTGGAACCTGGCAGTGACAGATGAGCTGGGAGCGACCCCTAGAAACAGCGTTTAATTCATTTGAAGGTAACAGAAGCTGAGGTTGCACAATTGGGTCCTTTTAACCGCTACCCCTGGATAAAGTTTGTGAGAGGAAGGGGAATAAAGAGAAAGCAGACTCTGGCTGGGTGCGGTGGCTCATGCCTGTAATCCCAGCACTTTGGGAGGCCACGGCAGGCAGACTGCCTGAGGTCAGGAGTTCAAGACCAGCCTGGCTAACATGGTGAAAACCCATCTCTACTAAAAATACAAAAACTAGCCAGGTGTGGTGGTGTGTGTCTGTAGTCCCAGCTACTAGGGAGGCTGAGGCAGGAGAATCGCTTCAACTGGGAGGTGGAGGTTTCAGTGAGCCAAGATCCCACCATTAAAACTCCAGTCTGAGTGACAAAAAAAAAAAAAAAAAAGAGAGAGAGAAGGCAGATCCCACTGCAGACTGACTTGGAAATGAGCTTATACTTATGATGCTTCCAGTGCCCTTGATCTCTCCCCAGCATAGGCAGTGAAATGTAATTCCCTTCTTTTACTATCCTTTTATCCACCCTCGGGACAGCCAGAGCTGCTAGCCTCTGGCAATGAATTTCCCCAGAAGGGGGCTTGGACAGTTCACGTTCCCAGTTGCTCATCAGAAGTACTTTCTGGAAGGGGATTCTGCAGAACCTAGAGAGGCATGCTTCGAGGAGTCACGAAGCCCCACGTGACCCCTTCTACTAAGGACAGCGGTATCTAGCCTGTGAGTCTCCTTTAGGTTCAGGGAGCTTCATGTTCGCCAGGAAGGAAGGCACATTTTTTTCCTCCTTCCTTCTCTTCCTCTCCCCCTTGGGAAATGAAACCATCTGAGGAAAAAGAAGGTGGGCTTCTTTTGTGCTGTTAACTTTGTAACATGGGTCAAGCCAAGGAGTGACTCTCAAGACTGAGCATACACTATATTCACCAGGGAAGGGTTTTGTTTTTGTTTTTGTTTTTTTGACACAGGGTCTCACTCTGTTGTCCAGGCTGGAGTGTAGTCTCGCAATCATGGCTCACTGCAGCCTTGACTTCCAGGGCTCAAGCAATCCTCCTACCTCAGCTTCCCAAGTAGCTGGGACCACAGGTGTGTGCCACCACACTTAGCTAATTAAAAAACATTTTTTTTTAGAGACAAGGACTTGCTATGTTGCTCAGACTGCTGTCTAACTCCTGAGCTGAAGGGATCCTCCTGCCTTCACCTCCCAAAGTGCTGAGATTTCAGGCATGAGCCATTGTGCCTAGTTGACTGGGGAAGCTTTTAGAATAGACTGACATACACCCCCCACTGCACAACAGCTAAGTCAGAATCTTGGAGGTAGGGGGTATGCATTCTATCTTTCCAGTTCTCGACAATTACCTTGAGTGTGATGACATGAGCCTTTCTGCACACCACTGTAGACCCTAAAATGCTACAAACACCTACTCAGTCCCCCATTATGCCTGTCTGTCATGGAGAGGCTGGAAACGTATAGCTAAGGAAAGAGACTGTGTGTTCATGGCCGGGCGCAGTGGCTCCCTGTAATCTCAGCACTTCGGGAGGCTGAGGCGGGCGGATCACGAGGTCGGGAGTTTGAGACCAGCCTGGCCAACACGGTGAAACCCCATCTTTACTAATAAAACAAAAACTAGCCAGGTGTAATGGCAGGCACCTGTAATCGCAGCTGCTTGGGAGGCTGAGGCAGGAGAATTGCTTGAACCCAGGAGGCGGAGGTTGCAGTGAGCCAAGACTGTGCCACTGCACTCCAGCCTGGGTGACAGAGCAAGACTCCATCTCGAAAAAATAAAAATCGAGACTGCGTGTGCGATCCATCAAGGGAACACGTGTCTTCTACACATGCCAGACACCAGAGGCGAGGCCCGAGCTGGTGAAGGGCCCACGTGGAGGGAAGGATCACATGCTTGATTCAGAGGGAAAGTCAAGTGGAAAACCGCAAGAAGAGGAGGAACTGGGAACTGGGGGAAGCAAAACAAGGTGAAGATAAATTTAATAATTTTCTTTAAATAAATTTGTTATGCTAAAAAAAGCCTTTAGTCATTTTCTAGAGAATTCTTTTTGCTTAGGGATTCTTTATAGTTCCTCCCCAAGTAACATATTGGGTAATATGTGTGGTTCTGAAATAAAATGCGAGCGGGGGGTGTACACAGAAAACTTACCACTGTGAATCAAGGGACCAGATGTGCAGACATTATGTAATAATAATATTCTATCTTTGTGAACATGGCACTTGTGAATCAATAATTTTAGAATATTTTAGAAAGCAGATTTTAAAAAATCACATAGGAAACGAAGTTAAAATTTAGAGAAAAGTGGAATATTTTATCCCATCTTTTAAGCACCTCAAGCCTAAACAAAACACACAGAATGAAATTTTAATGATCCTTGTTAAGCCTATTTGAAAACAAATTCCATCTGGCCCCCATACACGGATGTTCAGGTGTTGAGATGATCAACGCCTCAGTTCTCCAATCAGAAATGCTCAAAGGATCGAGGTAGAACTTGCTCAAGTTGAAAGCGTGAAGCTCTGTGGAATCACTTCCAACCATCCCGCCCCCAGCTGATGACCAATATTTACCCTGACCACAGCTGAAAATGTAAACACAAAAAGCATGAGATGTTATTGGACGAGGTGTATTAAAATAAAATCAAAAAATAGAAATATTAGGTATATACACAAAAGCATAAGTGAAACACAGGATGTGATATAGATGTTTCCATTCAAAGCTTACAGGAGAAAAATTTAGTAAACAAAACCGCTTGAACTTCCTGTGGCCACGGCTCATTAGAGCCTCGGAGTCACTTATGTTCCTTCATATCCTTGGGTATAAATAGTCTCATACGCAGGCTACACAATTTAGAAAAGATTGATGAATCACAAAAATAGCCCCAAATGCGGCACTTTAACTTTCTAGAGTACAACTAAAATTAATACTTGATCTTTAAAATAATGTTCAAATCTTTGAAGCCACAAAGGAAACTCTTATGTTTTAGAAGGCCCTGTAAGGTTCTTCAGAGATTAGAATCTTAGTTCTTCCAAACTACATTGTCAAAACAAATCTGGATATAGGAAATTGTGGAAATGAAAAAGCTGGACCCTTAAAAAGATTCCTTCTAAACAACAGAGCAGTTTCTGAGGCTCTTCTCCCTTTCCCAGGGGGTCCAGGTGAGCCCGGTGGTCCAGGCGGGTGCACATTGCAATGCACGGCAGCTGTGTGTGCTCATGGGCTCCTCCTGCTGGAGGAGAGAGAGATGTGCATGCCACTCCTGTGGAATGTCTAGCAGGTCTGAGCAGTGTTCATGGAAGAAAAATGTTTAACAGTCTCAGATTTTGGGAGATAGTGAAAAAAAAAATTGAAATCTGGGAAAGACATTTATAAGCTGCTGACTTTACCTGCAAAATCTAACAGGTTGGATTAGTAATTTTTTTTTTTAGCAAGTAAGCCAAAGCAGAGAGAAAATACAAAGAAACGTCATGCTATGCATCTGGTTATTTTAGCTTTATAAATGACGTAGTTCTGCTATTATTGGGGATTGATTGCAGTGGTCTCTGAAACTTTGAGTCATATGTCCAATTGTAAACATACAGCTAGTTGGGTACGTTTTTGGAGAGAACAGGTGTTTTTGTCTCAAAAGGCTGCACTCAGATGTTGTCCAGCAGAGCGAGATTACCAGCGGCTGAGGCCGAGGCCAAGCTGCAGCTGGGTAGAGCATCCATCTAACAGTACAGAATACTTTCCCATTGAGAGGGGGTTCTTCCTGAGTAATTGAGTCTCTACTTCAGGATCCAGGCACCGCAGATGATCCCGGCACATGAAATAATAAGTGCAACCAGTGATGGTTACTTTTCCTCTGTAAATGAGGCAGGCCCCCCTGCCGAAAGGACGGGTCTCCCTGCACTCTAAGGCTGCTGCTGGTACTGCCCTTCCGTGGCCGTGTAGAAATCATCCAGGACGCTCTGCAAGTAATCAAATGTTGGTCTCTCTTCTGCCTTTTCTTTCCAGCACATTTTCATAATGTCATAGAGCTCATCTGGGCAGTTCTCCACGCGGGGCATCCTGTAGCCCTGGGACAGGGCGGTCATCACGTCGGCATTCGTTCTCCCTAGGGTGGAAAAAAAAAAAAAAACATGCCATTTAGAAAGCTGGCAGAGGGTCAAGCACTGCAGTGGTCTTTTTGCTCCTCACAGC
Organism: Aotus nancymaae; assembly: GCF_030222135.1. Taxonomy (NCBI): domain Eukaryota; kingdom Metazoa; phylum Chordata; class Mammalia; order Primates; family Aotidae; genus Aotus; species Aotus nancymaae. The sequence goes on along the minus strand of NW_026988450.1, from coordinate 7,909,347 downwards.
CTGCGACCATGATTGAAACGAACTTTACTGAGGCTGCTAGGGGATGAACGGCATCCTCCCAAAATTCCTAGGTTGAAGTTCGAACACCAAGTACACCTCAGAATGGACTGCACCGTATTTAGAGATGAGGCCTTTATAGAGGTAACTAAGTTAAAATAAGGCCATTGGGGGGTGGTCTTAGTCCAGTATGACTCGTATCCTTATAAGAGGAGATCAGAACACAGACTAGTAGAGGGGGAAAGACCACGTGAAGACACGGGGAGAAGGCAGCCATCTACAAGTCCAGGAGTGAGGCCGCAGGAGAAACCAACCCTGCCGGCACCGTGACCTTGGACTTCCAAACTCCAGAACCCTGGAAAAGTAAATGTCTGTTGTTTAAACTATCCAGTCTGTTGTATGGTGATGGCAGCCCTTGCCAACTAATATAGAAGCTAAGGAAATTTCTGCAAGCAATCCAATAAGTTTTAGCATGGAGGGCATCAAGGCAGCATTTAGTTTGCGAAAACAAAAACAGGCAAATTTGTTAAATAGAAGCCACAGCAAGCTCTCTTTAATAACGAAAGGACATTGGACTTGCGTGACCTTTCAGATCAGTCACCCAAATCCAGTCCTAACTCTCAACTTTAATTACGTTTGCAGGGTAGCATGCTTTCAGCTTCAACCTGTAGTATAGTTATTTATATTAAAAAAATTTTTTTAATCGCACGTTATCTTCTACAGACATTTTTCAAAAATTGGTTTTTCACTTAATAACTGGTATTTTCATTTACTTAAAGTCAGCATCCTTAAGTCAGCCTGACCAATTGATTACCTGCTTGCCAAATAGTTAAAAACTCAAGGATTAATTTGGAAAATAACAGTGGTTCAGATAATCTGCAGGACACTTGTCTGTAGTTTCTGTATGTGCTAGAAATCTTGTAAATATCACTGTCTTTTAAGAGCAAGATATTAACTGAGGAGGGAAACTCATCCCCAGTCGCAGCCTCAGGTGGAGCCGCTTCACAGACGCAGTTAACTGTTCCGATCTGCAGGACCTGGCCAGAGTGACAGCTTACTCTGACTCTGGGTTTGCATATTCTTGACCTCCAGGAGAGAAGTAAGGTGCTCATTACTCCTCTAGAGCTCTGAAAAAGGCCTGGTAATAGAGGATGATTTTAATGTGGTCAAACGTCTCAGGGTAATTCAGAAGCTGAGCTGTCAATCTTTGATCCTGAGAATAGCTTTAAGGGGTAAAAAGAATCATTATAATAATAACATTTTCCTGCATGACTAAAGGAGATGAATCCTTTAATTATGTGTTCATTTAGCAGCACCTATCCTCACCTGTACGTTTTGCATATTTTGTGGATACCATGTTCTGTAGGATGTGAACTGTATTTAATGCAAATATATATAAGACTGTATTTAATGCAAATATATATACAATATCTGGCATATGAGAGGAACTCCATTTCTCACAACTAATTTCCTTTCCATAGCTATCTCTTTTTCAAAACTACAGACTTCACCATCAGTGGTCACTGGAGGGATTCTAAATGATAAGCGGGAGCGTTAGGGGAAATGGTTTTCACTAGATTTGAAACAGAACCTTCTTTTGAATGTATTCTCTAATCAGCGTTTTTCCAATTGTGGGGCACTATCCATTTGGGATCAACGAATTGAGGTTTTCAGTGTACTTTTTTTTTTTGAGGTGGAGTCTCCCTGTTTCACCCAGGCTGAAATACAGGAGCGTGATCTCAGCTCACCACAACATCCGCCTCCTGGGTTCAAGCAATTCTCCTGCCTCGGCCACCCGAGTAGTTGGGATTACAGGCGCCCACTACCAGGCCCAGCTAATTTTTGTGTTTTTAGTAGAGATAGGGTTTCACCATGTTGGCCAGGCTGGTCTCAAACTCCCGACCTCAAGTGATCTGCCCATCTCAGCCTCCAAAAGTGCTGAGATTACAAGCGTGAGCCACCACGTCCAGCCCACTACCAGTAGTTTTAAAAATGAATTATAACAGAATAAAACAGAAAAGGTCAGAAAGCACTGCACATAGGAAAGGTCAATATGGTTTTATGAAACGTTTGCTTTATATACGGAGAACGTTTCTGTGTATTTCTTGCAAAGGTTTATGGCCAGTGAACTTTGAGATCCTCTGCCTTTAACTCACCTTTTTCCATCTAAGGACACAGTGACCTTTCCTGAATTTAAACCCCTGAAAGAAGACATGATCATTTCTGTCTTGGAAGAGCCCTTGTTTTTGAAATGGAGAGAGCCAAGCAAACTTTATAATGATTCCTATCACTTGAGAACTGTTTATATAGCACATCAATTTTCCTGAGTCTAATTCTGAAACACTATCTTCAAATATTTGTGTGACTAGAATTTTCTAACTAAAAGACTTCACTTGATTCTAATTGTTCAAAGCTAAAGACAGATTTGTATCATCCTCTTTATTTGGGGGTTTTAGTCTCCATAAAATGATGTAGCCTACAACATTACTCTGTCTCTTTTAACTAACCAAGTTCACTTGGATAAATTTCAGAAGAAAGATCTGTGTATACTTCTACTTTCTTGGGTGAAATTCTGGGCTCATGGTGGGAGGGCTAACATCCAGTATAATATAAAGAGCAGCTGGACCTGCAAACTCAGTTTGGAATATCTCTTTCACTTCCTTCCTGGAGAACTCTCATTTGCATAAAAGGTCAGAATGTAGCCACAGCAGAAGATAAAGCTTTCTAGGTCACCCTGGCCCCACAGCAGGTTTTTTCTTCCTGGTTCCAGGATGTTCTCCTAGCTCTGAAGGACTTTCCATGACGCTGATAAAGGCAGGGTGTGCTCCGCCCTGTTTGGGGAATTTGACTTGATAAGAAGAATTGGAAGCACGGAATCTGAAGCCCCTCTTTTTATGTACAAGTAAAGCAACAAATAAAATCCACTATTAAATGGCAAGTCCTGTGAAAGAAAGGGAAGGGGAGAGGGACCTCAGCCAGACCCTAAGAATACAGGCGATAGTTGGTGCCGGCCTGTTGCTAAGTTGAAGAAAGTAAACGCCCATTGGCTGGTGATCTTAGAAGGCGTACAGTTTCATTCTCATCCTTCCTCCTTTCGACAAGCACTTACTGAGTGCTCACTACCAGTCATGAACTAGCACTGAGTTCGGAGACATGCAGAGACAGTTAAGACAGAACGTCATCCTCAGATGGCACACAGCCCAGTCGGGACAATGTCCTCACTAGAAGGAGGTGGCAGGGAGCAGGAGGTGGCATCTAGGGTGGGTAGAAATCAGCAGAGTCTAAAAGTTGATAAAGGAGATTAAAGAGAAAAAAAATTGGTAAAGAAGCAGAAGAAGGAGAAAAATGTGATACAGCCGAGGAAAGGAACAGACAGCGACAGGGAGGAGCCCAGCTGCTCCACAAACTGTGACAGTCTTCAGTGACACAGGGCCCCCTGTGTGTGTGTATATCAGCAAGAGCCAGATACCCTGGGACTAGTCTCCCACCCAACCATACTCCTTCCAAAAGGGCAGATTATTATTATTATTATTATTATTTTCTGAGCTTTGCTTGTGACCAAGGTGAGTGTTTGCAGCAGGACAAATTTCTTGATTCTACTCAGCTGGCATTAAGATGCTAGATACATCTGGTCAGAAACAGCCAGAAAAGACGTAATCCTTCAGAAAAGCTTTTTGCTTTCAAACTTTCGCTTTATATAAACAAAGCAAAACAAGACCCCAACAAGGCAACCTCGCCTTTGAGACAGGGTCTCACTGTGTCGCCCAGGCTAGAGTACACTGGTGCGATCGTGGCTCACTGCAGCCTCAACCTCCCTGGGCTCAGTGATCCTCCCACCTCAGTCTCCTGAGCTGCTGAGACTACAGGAGCGTACCACCATACCCGGGTAATTAAAATTTTTTTTTTGTAGAGGCATGGTCTTGCTATGTTGCCCAGGCTGGTCTCAAATTCCTGGCCTCAAGCAATCCACCTGCCTCAGCCTCCCACAGTGCTCAGATTATAGGCATGAGCCACCATGCCCAGTCAGACCTTCCTTTTTCCTGTATAAAATTCATAGAGAGGCCGGGCACGGTGGCTCATGCCTGTAATCCCAGCACTTTGGGAGGTCGAGGCGGGTGGATCATGAGGTCAACAGATCGAGACCATCCTCGTCAACATGGTGAAACCCCATCTCTACTAAAAATACAAAAAAATTAGCTGGGCATGGTGGCGCGTGCCTGTAATCCCAGCTACTCAGGAGGCTGAGGTAGGAGAATTGCCTGAACCCAGGAGGCGGAGGTTGCGGTGAGCCGAGGTCATGCCATTGCACTCCAGCCTGGGTAACAAGAGCGAAACTCCATCTCAAAAAAAAAAAAAAAAAAAAAAATTCATAGAGAAATATAGTTTTGGTTTTAAGTAATAAAGATCTTTTGCCTCCTCCCCACTATTTTTTTTCTGTAATTCACCCCAAAACAAAAAAGAGAACAAGGAATAGAAACTTCAACTCCATCTCTGATGATGGTAAGAGACACCTGGCAGCCAGAGGCAGAAGTGGTCTCAGCCAAGAGGAAGAATGTGCAACCAACGTGCCTGCAGAGAGGGGCGCTGATGACAGGCAGAGCGGCCCATCCCGCCTCACCCTGGGAAGGCTCGCACTGTGGCCAGCACACACCTACCACACACCACGAGGGAGGGAGGCCAGCACCAAGGGCAGGACAGCACCTGAAGCCCACCTGGCCGTGCCCAGGCGAATGTCAGAAGAAACAACGGAGAAGCTCCCTGCAGGGAATGCCGGGCCCAAGTGGAGGTGGGGAAAGTGTGGTGTGGAAGACCAGGAGTGAGGAGAAAGGCTGAAGACAAGGACCAACCATGCATGGACCTTGAGGGTTATGCTGAGTGAAATAAACCAGACACTCGGGCAAAACTGTATGACTCCCATTACAGGACATCTCCAGAGGAGAAACCGAGAACACTGGTTACCTGTGGGGAGGGAATTGTGTGGCTGGGAATAGAGTGGGGCACCTTTCACCTTATACCTCTTTGGAGCTTTTGAATTTAAAACCATGTGGCTGGCTGGGTGTGGTGGCTCACATCTGTAATTCCAGCAGTTTGGGAGGTTGAGGAGGGAGGATCAGTTGACCCAGGAGTTAGAAATCAGCCTGAGCAACATAGTGAGACCCTGTCTCTAGAAAAAATTTATAAATTAGCTGGATGTGGGGGCATGCACCTGTAGTCCTAGCTACTCAGGAGACTGAGGTGGGAGGACCACTTGAGCCCAAGAGTTAAAGGCTGCAGTGAGCTATGATCACGCCACTACATTCCAGCCTGGGTGACAGAGCAAAACCCTGTCAAATAAATAAATAAATGAAAACGAAAACTATGTGGCCATATTCTTATCTAATAATAGGTGGAAAAACTCAATTAAAAGATAAACGTTATGAGTAGAATATTTAGAACTATACGCAGCCAATGCTAGAATAAGGAATCAAAATTCCTGAATGTAGATTCCTTTGAGGAGCATCTGGTGGGGTCAGGGCAGTTTTTCATTAGAGGCCTTTTTGTATGACTTTTTTAATGTGCACTTAGATAAGAATAAAATATTTAATAAAAATATCATTGTAAAAAAATTAGAAATTCCAGAAATTCATCAAGAAGCAATTAATATAACCTATTATCTCTTCACTCAAGGCTAACATTTAGTTAGCCTGTCTTTCTCCTCTAAAAATGTGTTCGCTTTATATGTGACTTGCTTTCTTTCTCTTTTCTTTTTTGTTTTCCCTCCTTTCTTTTATTTCCTTTTTATTTTACAAAGCTAGGTATATGGCTTCTTTTTTTTAATTTGTTTTCAGACGGAGTCTTGCTGTGTCGCACAGGCTGGAGTGCAATGGCGTGATCTCAGCTCACTGCAACCTCTGTCTCCTGGATTCAAGCATTCAAGTGATTCTTTGCCTCAGCCTCCTGAGTAGCTAGGATTACAGGTGTGTTCCACCACGCTGGGCTAACTTCTTTTTTTTGTATTTTTTTTTTTTTTTTTTTTTTTTGAGACGGAGTTTCGCTCTTGATACCCAGGCTGGAGTGCAATGGCGCGATCTCGGCTCACCGCAACCTCCGCCTCCTGGGTTCAGGCAATTCTCCTGCCTCAGCCTCCTGAGTAGCTGGGATTACAGGCACGCGCCACCGTGCCCAGCTAATTTTTTGTATTAGTAGAGACGGGGTTTCACCATGTTGACCAGGATGGTCTCGATCTCTTGACCTCGTGATCCACCCGCCTCGGCCTCCCAAAGTGCTGGGATTACAGGCTTGAGCCATTTTTTTTGTATTTTTAATAGAGACAGCGTTTCACCATATTGTCCAGGCTGGTCTCAAACTCCTGGCCTCAAGTGATCCACCCACGTTGGGATTACAGGTGTGAGCCATCACACCCGGCCTGTATAGCTTCTAAAGTACTTTAAAAACACACACACAAAACATAGCCAGTAGTTTACTGGGTAAAGAATGTATTTTCAGATAATTCCATTAATCAGCGGATTCTCTCCCATAAGCAGTTTTAGAACAGTGTGGAAAATGGCATATTTTGGCAATGTTTACCAATTTCTATGTTCTCTATGAATCAAGTATTCTCATCTGAAGTAAATAGGATTGCTTGATTATGTTTATAACCCTAATGCTAGAGGCTCTCGTAACATACAACTCTGGTGGCTGGAAAATCTACTGATCCAGAACTCCTAAAGAAACTCACATCCCCAGTCTTTCCAGGGACAAGCCAATCAGGGAGCAGACTAGTTGATGGATTTTGGTGGATTCTTCTATATAGAGAGAAATATTTTTTTGTGATTCTCACCATTTTTCTATTGGTTCTTTTTTTAAAAAATGATTTTTTACCTTGAATTTTTCCAAATCGTGGGCATTGCACATATTGGCTGAGGGGTCTCAGGAGGCACACAGATCTGGGGCTCAGAGCAGCTTTGCCACCATCGAGGGGCCCAGTCACCCTCTCCAAGCCTCAGGGGCCACAGTGTACATCACATGCAGCACACCACACATATCACACAACGTTCTTTTATGAGATTATATGTTTATTTTATCAGGTGTCAGATTATTAATCAGGTGTCAGATGGGGATAGAGATATATAACATCAGACATCAGGGCTGATTAGAAATATTTTTCCTATTTTTGCAGCAGTGTTAATTCATTAACCTCAGTGTCTAGAGCAGCTGGAAGATGAAATGCTGACACTAAAGGGATTTCCTGGGATAGCCGGTCCACTGTGCAGGCAGACACCACCCAAAGGCTTTCAGCTGCCAGCTGGTCCCTGCCCCAGTTTCTCTGCGGCTCATCCCCACATGCAGCAGTAGTGATGGGAGCATGCAGACTGTGTGGCTGCTCTGTCTAAAAGCCTTCCCTGGCTTGCATCTCAGCAGAGTAAGAGGGGCCACTCTCACATGGTCAGTAAGTCTCTCCCTGAACCACTCTAACCCCCAGCTCCATAGCCTTCTGCTTTCTCATCCATTGACTGTCTAGAGATCAAATGGCCTAGGTGAGTCATGAATTCATTCATTCATTCATTCACCCATTCATCCATCAAATACTCACAGAGGCCCGAACCATGCTGGCCTCCTGCTCCTGTTGGCCAAGCCCATGCTCTGGCTGCCCTCCCCATGGGGACCTGCAGATCTCAGAGATCCCAAGGCTCCCTCCCTCACATCTCTGAGTCCCTGCGGCTGCCAGGACCACTAGATAAAAGCAGCAGCTCCCCACCTTCTGTGGGTACTAGCCAATCCCTGAGCGACTCCACGCAGGCTCCACACCACTCCCACCATCCTACAGGCTGGCCATGTGTTTGATAACGATCAGTTTCTCCCTACTACAACATTCACTCCCAGGGACATGGCCAGATACCATGGCCTCCTAGCAGCTGAGAGTGCCTAGCATACTCAAACATTTTTTGAATAGGAGAATAAACATTAAAAATTTAATTTTAAATTCCCCTTATGCAAGATTTTGTTAAAAGTCAAACACGAATGAAAATGTGAAGGCTCTGGGAGAAATCTCTCCTTTTTTTTTTTTTTTTTTTTGAGACAGAGTCTCACTCTGTTGCCAGGGCTGGAGTGCAGTGGTGCGATCTTGGCTCACTGCAACCTTCGCCTCCCGGGTTCAAGCAATTCTCCTGCCTCAGTGATTCTCCTGAGTAGCTGGGATTACAGGTGCCTGCCACTACACTCAGGTAATTCTGTGTAGTTTTAGTAGAGATGGGGTTCCATCATGTTGGCCAGGACGGTCTCGAACTCCTGACCTTGTGATTACCCGCCTCGGTCTCCCAAAGTGCTCGGATTACAGGTGTGAGCCCGCCACACCCGGCTGAAATCCCTCTTGTTAACCATGCCAGCACAGACCATGGAAAAAGGGGGAAATGGGCAGAATCTGGCTGTGCAGGCTTCAAGAGTTAGGAATCTGGAAATAAATACTGGATGATGCCCTCACTGATACCAGTATGTTAAAGGGCAGAAGGGCCTCTCACTGATAAACAGAGGTGGTTATTTCCCGAAGAGAGAGAGACTCCAGAGCACTTATTACAAAATCAATCGCAAAGCATTGGAAATCCTTGTCTCCATGTGGGATTCCTCCTCCATCAGGGCACTGCCTTGGAGGATCCCATGTCTATCCATCCTCATCTCAACACGAACAACCATACCAGGCATATTCTAATATGTGGTGGAATTAATCAATGCAGAAAAAGAACACACACTCAATAAAATAAGAAGGCAAAGAAGTGTCTAAGCACTTTTAGAATAATGTATGCTAAAAATAGCGAAAATCAAGTTCTGGCTCGAAGTGCTTATTCTTTGCTATTGGATAGATGAAGTTTTTATTTTTTTTTAATGCTTTCATGCAGCTTGACTTTTTCTCATTTATACTGCTTGATTGTAAATAGCTAAGTACACCATACCTGGGTAGGGAATTTTCCCATAGGTGACAATTTCGTATAGGAGAATTCCAAAGGACCACACATCAGACTTAATAGTGAAACATCCAAAGTTGATTGCTTCTGGAGCCGTCCACTTAATAGGGAACTTAGCACCTAAGGAAGAAGACATGTGGTTTTCACTTGGGTATCTAAGCTTAAACAAAAAAGTCATGAACGTGTGACCCCATACTTTCTTTTTGTTGTTGCTTTTGAGATGGAGTTTCGCTCTTGTTGCCCAGGCTGGAGTGCAATGGCGTGATCCTGGCTCACTGCAACCTCCACCTCCCAGGTTCAAGCGATGCTCCTGCCTTAGCCTCCCAAGTAGCTTGGATTACAGGCGCCCGCCACCATGCCCAGCTAATTTTTGTATTGTTAGTAGAGATAGGGTTTCACCATGTTGGCCAGGCTGATCTTGAACTCAGGTGTCCCAAAGTTCTGGGATTACATGCATGAGCCACCGTGCCCAGCCCATACTTTCTTCTTTTGATTTCTGTTTTATTTTTAAATTTCAATTATTTATTTTGAATAAGTAACACGTACACCATAGTATAAAATAGAGAACGAGCTAGTGATGAAACTATGTTTCTCACAGGGAGCTGGTGAGTGCAATGGGTGAAGGACAGGCAGACCCGGCCCAAGGAGACATGCAGGGTTCCCTTAAGGAAGGCAGGGACTTCTTTTTTTTATTTTTTATTTTTTTTAAAGATGGGGTTCCACCATGATGGCCAGGCTGGTCTTGAACTCTTGACCTCAGGTGATCCACCCACCTCAGCCTCCCAAAGTGCTAGTATTACAGCGTGAGCTACCGTGCCTGGCGGAAGGCTATCCCAGGAAATCCCTTTAGTGTCCCTTTTAAAGTGGTTGCACTTTAAAAATATATATATTTATGGCCAGGTGCGGTGGTTCACTCCTGTAATCCCAGCAATTTGGAGGCCAAGGTGGGTGGATCACTTGAGGTGAGGAGTTCAAGACCAGACTGACCAACATGGAGAAAACCCATCTCTACTAAAAATACAAAAATTAGCCGGGTATGGTGGCGGGTGCCTGTAATCCCAGCTACTTGGGAGGCTGAGGCAGGAGAATCTCTTGAACCAGGGAGGCAGAGGTTGCAGGTAGCAGAGATCCCACCACTGCACTCCAGCCTGGGCGACAGAGTAAGACTCCATCTCAAAAAAAAAATATATATATATATATATATATATATATATATATATATATGTCTTTGCCTTTATTATGTCTTTGCTTAAAATTTTTTTGTGGTCCCCAACATAAATCAGAAATTCCAATAAGAACAATAAGGACAGTAGAGAGTCTCCCGGTGTCTGCTGTATGCGAGGCAACAGCACACATTCCTGCATTAACCCCTGCCTGCCGGGAGCAGCACTGTGCGGGGCAGAGCAGGCAGGACCATGGCTGGGAGCTTGGCTTGCGCACACCATAGCCCTGGTTTGAATCCTGCATCTGCTGTTTTCTGCTCGGTGTGATCTTGGCAAGTCACTTGCCGTCTTTGTGCTGCTTTGGTGCTTCTACGTGCAAACTGGGGAAACATCCAAACCTTCCCAAGTTGCTGTGAGGATTAAGTGGGTTGATCTGTGGGCTTGACACAGTGTAAATACCAATCAAGTATGGTAATGAAGGTACCAATGGATGGCACTTACCGGTGAAGGTAAGCATCATTACTGTCATCCTGAGATACACCAGAAGGTGGCTGCTGTGAGAGCTAAACCTGTGCTCTGCACTACGCCATGGTCTTTGCATGAGAATAGTTATTTTTGTGAGACTCTCGGCTTGTTAAATTCAACAAAACCAGTGTAATCAATTCTAGTTCAGGTATTTTGAAGCTAGATTTCCTGGCTTTGAATCCTAGCTCTATCACTTACTGTGGGACCTCAAAAAGCTGCAGAATCTCTCAGTTTCCTCCTCTGCAAGGTGGGAATTATGATAATATTAACACCTATCACATGGGATTATTGTAAAGATAAATGAACTAATATATGAAAAGCCCATTTACACATTATAAATGCTCAATACATTTTGGCTATTATTATTACTATTTTTTGAGATGGAGTTTCGCTCTGGTTGCCCAGGCTGGAGTACGGTGGCACGATCTTGGCTCACTGCAACCACTGCCTCCCAGGTTCAAGCAATTCCCCTGCCTTAGCCTCCCAAGTAGCTGGGATTACAGGCACCCACCACCACGCCCAGCTTTTGGCTATTATTATTTTTCTTTTCTTTAGACCATTCTCCTTTGCCTGCCTTTTTGCTAGGGATAATCATTAAGGTCAAGGATACATTAATCCACTTTCCAGAACATAAGCTGGGGGAACCATTCCACATATGATGGAAGCAGGAGATGTTCAACAAATCAAAACAATGTTTCAATCTGTTTATTACCTCTTCCAGAAATAACAAACGTGTCATAAAAAAAAATCCTTGTTCAACAATGCTTAGGAATGTCAAGAAAGTGCTTGGCTCTTCCAGAAGAGACTGAGCACTGCAAAAATATTTGCTCAGCTCTCTTGGTGAGAGCATCAGAATCCTCAGTCATCACCACACAGGCAATCCTAGCCCAGGAAAGGCCCGTACGGCCCCGACCATGCTCGCTCTGGGCGGTGCGCCAGGGGCTGGGGAACTTAGGCCCTCTCTGTGCGTTTTTGGTTCATATACGTAATACAGAATATGGGAAAATAAAGAAGATTTTTTGCATTATATTTAGTTCCGTGTGTATGATAATGTGCACATTTTAATTTGTAATTAAAAGACCAGAATAAAGAACACAGAATTAATATTACAAATATTTTCTCCACAGTTAAGGAAAATATATTCATTGTTAGAGTGAAAACTTTAACAATTTAAAATAAGAATCTTGATCTTGCTAAATCTATTTGTGCTTTGCTTTGCTTAATTGAAATACAACTGATAGCATCTGTAAGCCTAACGAAGTATCACGTGGAGTTAATCAAGAGAGTGCCTTCTAGAAACTACTAGAATAGAACCATAAGCAGACAATTACGGTACAGCTTCAATGTTGTACCAAATAAGTTTTTCTTAATGATGGCTACTGTAATTGCTTTGTCAAAAACAGATAACAACAAAATAAAACATGCTAATAAAACATCTAACGATCGTTACTGGAACATACCTTCCCTTGCTGTGTACTCATTATCTTCAATTACTCTAGCAAGGCCAAAATCTGCAATTTTGCACATGAGTGACTCAGAGACCAGGACATTAGCTGCCCGCAGGTCTCGGTGAATGTAGTTCTTCCGCTCGATGTACGCCATTCCCTCTGCAATCTGAAAACAGAAACAGAAACAGGATAGGTGATAAAAAGAGCCATCAAGGAAAACCAGAAAAATTATGAGTTCCTGAAATCTCTTCATGTATACTATTTTGATTATTCAGGTTTTAAAGATGGCAATTTAAAACCTGAATGATCAAAATATCATTGGTGATTGCCTGGTAATGGCAATCACCATTTGAGCCCTTTCTAAAACAACTGATCACTCCCCCTCAAATCTCCAATAATGGTAATCTTTAAAAAAAAAAATTAGCAACATGTCCTAACGTTTTTTAATGTATGAAGAATCTTTTTAAGGCCCTGCTAAATTCATCCGTGTAGATATAGATGTCATTATGCCAGTTTTTCAAATCAGAAAACAGATGCTATGGTCTGAATGTTCGTGCTCCATTCCCCTGCCCACCTACCCCAACGTTCAGATGTTGAATCCTGACCCCCAAGGCAATAGTATTAGGAGGCAGGGCCTTGGCAGGTGATTAGATCATGAGGGTGGGGCCCTCACAAATGGGATAAGTGCCCTTGTAAAAGAGACCCCAGAGAGCTGCCTTGCTCCTTCCACCATGTGAGGACACGGCTATATGGTGCCATCTATGAACCAGGAAACGGTCCCTCATCAGACAGGAAACCTACCAGGGCTTTCCTTGCCCCCCAGAGCTGTGGGAAATAAATATCTGTTGTTTAAGCCCCCCAGTCTATGGAATTTTGTTACGGCAGCCTGAACCAACTATGAAAATAGAGTTGGAGAAAGTGACGTGCTAATAGAAATATATTATTGAGGTATCAAGAACAGAATGTCCTTTCTGTCAGGTTAATCGACAGCCCATAAAACTGGTTCTCCAAGTTCTCTCTGTACATTTCCTCCAGGATAATCACAAAGATTCACTCTTTTTTTTTTTTTTTTTTTTTTGGTGACAGTCTCACTTGTGTCCCCCATGCTGGAGTACAGCAGCGCAATCTCGGCTCACTGCAACCTCCTGCCTTCTGGGTTCAAGTGATTCTCGTGCCTCAGCCTCCCGAGTAGCTGGAATTACAGGTGCTTGCCACCATGCTTGGCTAATTTTTGTATTTTTAGTAGAGATGGGATTTCACCATGCTGCTTTTTCTATTTTTAGTAGAAACAGGGTTTCACCAGGCTGGTCTCAAACTCCTGGCCTCAGGTGATCCACCCACTTCAGCCTCCCAAAGTGCTGAAATTATAGGCATAAGTCACCACGCCTGGCAAGATTCACTCTCATGACTTCCACTTGGAACCTCCACCTTCCAGGTTCAAGGGGAAGTATGACAGCAGGGAAGAATCCAGGATTTAAACACAACAATAACACAGGGAGGCAAAACCACTGCTTGTTGCTGCATAGAAAGTGTGGTATCCTTCCGAAATCAGGTTTTTAAGGAAGACATCACCAAATGATAAAGTTAAGGAGAAGGAAGGAAGAAAAAAGAAGGAGGGAAAGGAGGATGCGAGAAAGCAAGCAAGGAAAGAAGGAACATGGAAACAAAGGAAGGAAACAAGAAAGGAGGGAGAAGGAAGGGAGGGAAGGAGGAAGCAAGCAAAGGGCAAGGAGGAAAGAAGAAAACCAAGCAGTAGTGTCTCCGGTGAGCAGTTAGAGAAAACTCTGGTTCCAATTTTTCACACAGGAATGAATGTATTCTGCCAGACTCTACCTTGAAAGGCAGGTGGCTTGGCTTGGAGGGTCTGACTTTCCCCAGTCGTCCGTGACAGCATCCCTGGTTATCATGCAATTCATGCTGCCAGTTCCAGACCACATTGCTTAACAAAAGAGTAGGTCCTTGTTATTGGGTCTGCCTTTCCCTCCCTCTCCCTGGCCTCATCTTCTGCCCAGTGAGGCCTTCTCTGAACTCACCTTTATGCACCCTAGATGGTCAATGTGTATAAACACCTCCAGGGCTGAAGATATCTTTTTTTTTTTTTTTTGAGACGGAGTCTCTCTCTGTTGCCGAGGCTGGAGTGCCAGTAGCGTGGTGCGATCCCGGCTCACTGCAACCTCTACCTCCCAGGTTCAAGTGATTCTCCTGCCTCAGCCTCTCGAATAACTGGGACAACAGGCATGCGCCACCATGCCTGGCTAATTTTTTATATTTTTAGTAGAGACGGGGTTTTACCATATTGACCAGACTGGTGTTGAACTTCTGAACTTGTGATCTGCCCACCTCAGCCTCCCAAAGTGCTGGGATTACAGGCGTGAGCCACCACGCTGGGCCTGAAGGTATCTTTTCTATTCTCACTTGTACACATTGGAACCTTCACACTTGTCACCAAATCTCTTCTCAGAGCCAAAGTCAGTCCTTTGGGAAACGGGCTAAAGTTTTCATACAACCGGAATGCTACCTTGTTAGCCCACCACTGCAGGGATTTGGCAGATGACATTCTCATGGTCACAAAAATCTCAAGTGAAATAATCAGCATGCCCTACATCAGTCCTAAAGACTATTCAGCCCAGTATTTCACTTCTAAGTGGAAACAAAGAATGTGGTCCAAGCTCCGCTGTACTGCTGCCAAGGCCCCGTGTGACCCGGCCTCCCCTCAGCCCTCCACCTCCTCACCATGACCCCCTCCTTCCTGCTTCGACCACCTGCCTCTGCGTGGAACGCTCACTCCCTGCCCCTTTCACCCAACCTACACAGTCTGCATGGACCCAAGGCAGGTGTCACTGAGCACAGCCAGGCGCTTGATTTCAGGAGGAACCTCAGAAGTGGGACAGGGGCTGAGGCTGAGCAGAGCAGAGCAGAGCAGAAACCAGACAGACAGCAGAAAAAGGCCAGGGCACATTTGGAAAGCAGTGGCTTCGTGTCCCCTCCCTTTCTCCCAACTGTCACAAACCCTGGGCATTGGGGAGATGCACAACTTTTACCAGACCCTGGAAAAGATTCAAACAGCCTCTATAGGAAGTCAACAGAAGGTGGGCAGTGGTGACGACCCAGGTGGCGGCAGAGCTTCTCTGAGTCTATGACTTTCTCTAGAAGCCTCTGCTGCCCAGAAACAGCAGGGAGTGGCGTGGTGAGGGCGGCGGAAGCTCAAGATAGCTCCTTCTAGAGTGGGCAGTACTGAAGCGGATGACCCGGGGTGGCAATTTTGGTGGTGACTGGGGGCAAGGAGCCCTGCCTCTGTTTCCCTTTGTCTGCTGGTAACCCAAGTTCAACAAGACTTGTTAGAAAGAGCCAGTAAAACTGGGAAAAGGGGAGATTGAAGATCAGGCTGAGCATGTGTGGAAGAAAGGAGTGTATGATTTTAACAAAACAGGCTTTTGGCAATAGAGCCACAATGCCTGGTTCAAACAGACCAGACTTGGCTACAGGAGCCCAGATGAGACAGCAGCAACTGAGCGGTCATAGCTGACACTGTCCCTGCCTCCCTGCTCCACGCCATGGTAGTGCAGCCTTGAAAAATTCTTACTTCTTAGATACTTACCTAACATTCCAATAATTATATATAAAGTGGGCCAAGAACCCAAAGAAGCCAAAGCTGGCTGAAGTCCCAAATCGGGCCTGAAACCGCATTTGACAATATCAACCAGGAAACTGTGCTGGCCCCTCTCCCAAGGCTACTGATTGGCCACACAGGTGGGTGTGGTGGCAGGGACCCAGCCTCCCACACAGCAGCAAGGACACACAATGGCTCTCCTTCTTGGTAACAGATTTTGATGATCAACTCATTACAAAAAGCACTCCAGGGACTTGTTAGTCAGGCTTTTCTTTTTTGAGCCAGAGTCTTGCTCTGTTGCCAGGCTGGAGTGCAGTGGTGCGATCACAGCTCACTGCCACCTCTGCTTCCCGGTTCAAGCGATTCACTTGCCTCAGCCTCCTGAGTAGCTGGGATTACAGGCATACAAAAAATTATCACTCCCAGCTAATTTTTTGTATTTTAGTAGAGACAGGGTTTCACCATGTTGGCCAGGATGGTCTTGATCTCCTGACCTTGTGATCCACCCTCCTCAGCCTCCCAAAGTGCTGGGATTACAGATGTGAGCCATCGCGCCCAGCCATTAGTAAGGCTCTCATCACATCTACTCACATCCCATATTTGCATAAATCTGAGTGCATTAAAAAAATGATTCTCAGAAATAATAACAGACTTGCAACAAGCCTAGTGTATTTCAGCCTTCTTTTCCATGCCAGAGTGCTTGAAGGTGCTCAGATTCCAAACAGTAATAAAAGCATTCACCAAGACAAGATTAGAAACAATAGCATTAGCCAAGTTGAATAAACAATGAATATGGGGGCAAAATAAAAGCTTCAGATATGACTTCCTTTTCAGATCATAAATATCACAACTCTCCTCTTACATAAAATTCATTCATTCTCTTTATTCTTTCCCTCGTCTGTGTGTATTGTTCTTTCTTGGTTTCTTTTTTAAAAATCTTAATTTGTTGTTGTTGGAGGTGGTGTATTTACTATGGCTACAGTAAATCCAGCTCTATTTCAAACAAGAGGAAGAAATCAGAGACCACTTTGGCTGATTGAATGTAGGGTCAACTTTTCATGGAATACCTTCTTCCTCTTCCAGGGCCCTGTAGCGTTCAGCACTGCAGAAAAAGCTGTCACATAAATACATGAGCCAAAGCCCAGCTGTGCCCAGGGACTCCCATTTCCTATTGTTCCAGCAGCTTGGAAAGCCTGACTTCTGAGGGAGTTACATGGAGTTGGTCAAGCTTGATGAGAAGAGGATGTGTTTGATTCAGAAGATTGTTTAGTTGTTTTGTGCCCACAGACATTTGACTGAAATGATGATGATAGGTAGGTGAGTAGGTAGACGGATATTAATAACCACCATTTCCCCACGACAATTGAACACCTACTATACACCAAACACTGCTTCACATCCTTTACACTCAACTCATGTTGCACCTTAACAGCAAATTCACCAGGAAGGTTTTACTTCCAGTGTACAGATGCAAATGAGGTTTTGAGAAACTGAAGGAAAGGTCGAAAGCCGCAGAGTGAAGGAGAACGCTCCCATTTACACCAGGTGTGTCTGACCTCAAAGTCCGTGCGCCTGACACCACACTCCAGAACGTCAGACCCGCAAGAGAGCTCGGTACCAAGAGGTAACTAAATGCTTCTGGAACCCAAAGATTTCATTGAGAGAGTGCTTCTTCTCTGAGAGGATAAAAAGAGACTGCTGAGCTTTCCTCTCACTGTTGTTAAGTCCAAATTTCACCCCTCAGACAGGGACTCAGAAACAACTCCTGGCTCCCATTTCAGGAAGTACATGCAAAGCTTTGTGTCAGTTGTCTCTGTCTAGAACAGCGTTTCTCAGCCTTGTTTCCATTATCATTCCTCTAGGAAGATTCGCTGAATTAAAATTTAAATTAAAGTTAATGTGTTCTTAACAGGAGAAATTAAATACGAAGAAAGAAGGTTGAATTACGTAGGTATGAACTTTGGAGGGCCACAAACTATTGTAATATCTAAGATTTCCTCACCCCCCAAGGATCAATTTTTGCTCCCTTGGGGACAATCTTACCGCCATTGCAGATGCATGATGCTATGGTCAGAATGTGTCCCACCAAATTCATGCTGAAACTTAATCTCCAATGCAATCATATTAAGAGGTGGGGCTTTTAGTAGGTGATTGAGTCTTGAGAGATCCTTCCTCATGAATTGGATTAAGGCCCTTATAAAAGAGGCTTCACACAGAGTTTGACCCTTTTTTTTTGTCCTTCCACATTCTTCCATGTGAGGACACAGAAAGACATACCTTGCCAGGCACTATATCTACTGGCGCCTTGATCTTGGACTTCCCAGCCTCCAGAGCTTAGAGTTTGAGAAGCACAGCACTAGATCACAGGCTTGAACGCTTAAGCTAAATCTTAGTCTCCACATGTTGCCTTTGAGCAACCTCATAGGTGGACTGCTGTCTTCATAATGCTTGGGGAAGAAGGCTGGATGCAACTGAGCTTAACAAAAAAAGGAGCAAGGCGTGCAGGGCCAGCATAAGGAGCCCAGGCCAGGGAGGAGGAGGCCCCATATGGAGCTGGGGTGAGGGAAGCGGCAGGTGAGGAAGGTGCCGAAACACCTTGGCAGAATTTCTAGTCCACCAACAGTTTGAAACACATGGCTTGAACTTGTTTTCCTGCAAGTCAGGCCAGGACCTTGTGGGCCTCATGGCTCGGAGGCAGGGGATGTAGTGTCAGGCCCCAGCTCCTCTCCCTCTGTTATGAACCTCACTGCAACCTCCACCTCCTGGGGCTGGAGCCATTGCTCACAGGGCTTGGGAAACCAATTCAATCTTTTGGTGCTAAACCAAATGAGGAGAGTCTCTTCCTCTTGGGCCATGTGATTCTCTTCATCGTAATGTCAGCCCAGAGGTGAACAAAGACAAGAAAACCCCAACTTCCTAAACCACCTGCAGACACCGAAGAACTAATTTAAACTGTCTCTTTCCTCCAGTGCTGATGTCTAACTCTGTCTTAGAGAGCTGATATGTGAAGCTACTGGAAGTCTGCAATAAAAAGCATCCCCATTACGTAGAATGAGACTAATCCCGTAGAGAGGCGATGTCAGCGAGGTTTCCATACCCCTGACTTAGGCTGAGATGTGCTGGTGTTTCTTGTGCTCTTTGGCTCAAATAGTGTGGTCAACGCACATTTTTTAAGTTCCTCTTTTTGTGCCTTCAGTGAAAACATATGATGGTATTTTCTACCTTTGCTGTTTTTGTGTTTTTCATTTTCATTTTAAAAATGCGGTTTACTGGGCACAGGGATAAGGGAGCTCCTGGGGGTACATCGCGACCAAAGCTCTGAGTGTGGAGCAAGGTGATGACTGTTTCCTGAAAATGCCTATGGCTGAGCCAATGACACAGAAGACTGTGCTGAACCCACTGCTGTCCTGGGAGGAGGCACAGAACCACTGGGCAAAGAGCAAATCCTAGAGGTGGGAGGTTCTGGTGAAACTCCTGGCGTCTTGTACCCAGTGAAGTCTAGGTACACAGAACAGATTAATAATAATGCTTCCTGAGTTAACGGACAGCCTTATCTTGTTTGATGCTGGATAGATAGACTTCTAGTCTTCCAGAGCGGCCTTTCTAATTAATGTATAGTGAGAAGAAAAGGAGTTAGTCACCAAGTGTCTGCCTCTTCTTCCACTGCCAATCAGCTGAGCAGATGCCTACCACAGGACAAGGCTTGGAGGCAGCTAGAGGCACACGTGGACCGGAGAAAGAGAGAAGTAAGATCTTACCCAACGTTCTGACCCCAAA
Source organism: Aotus nancymaae (assembly GCF_030222135.1). NCBI lineage: Eukaryota > Metazoa > Chordata > Mammalia > Primates > Aotidae > Aotus > Aotus nancymaae. The sequence goes on along the minus strand of NW_026988450.1, from coordinate 7,889,888 downwards.
GGGGCAGGACTTTCTCTCCCACTGCTGGTGTGAAACAGGAAGTGTCAACCCTTCAACAGAGTTACCCTCGGGGCCACAGCAGGTGAGAAAAGATGCCGCTTCCTCCAGGTGGAGGCAACCCAGCTGTCAGGGCTGGTGGCGAAGTGGGATCAGGGATGGACCTCAGACCCCAAGCAGCATCTCAGAGGCCACTATGGACATGGCTGCTTAACTCGACATGGTAATGCTGCCAGCGTGTCTCTATTTGTTGGTATATTCACACCTCTCGTATGATTTTACACACACAGACATCCTTACATATACACACACTTACGCTGGGTAGGGTGGGGACAGAATACAACATTTAGACTCTGATTTACTTTGCAAATAACTTTTTCCCCAGGGCATGATGTTGAAAATATGTAAACCAAAATTAAAATTATAAGCCCCCTAACCAACTGGGTGGACCCTCCTCTTGGCCCAGGGGATTTCAAAGAAACCTGAAAAACTAGTTTAGGCCATGATGAGAGGGGAAATTGGACATGACTCATTAAGCCCTGCTCCCTTTTGGAGTGCAGACACCAATGACCAGCGTTAACATTAAAATAGAGATCCTGAGACTGATAGAACAGAGTCTTCGTGGCAACAAGACACCAAATTCCAACCAGACTCTAGTATAACATCCCATGACACATAACAGGTTCTAAAGGAGATCAAAGTATTTTACTTTAAAATGTACTTCTTAGACATATTTTGAAACAGCCCTACAAAGCCATTTCTTATGGGGGAAATTTACATTCTCTAGAGAATTCCCCTCCCTTTCCAGGTCCTTTCCTGATCCAGGAGAAATTTAACTGACACCTTTTAAGGTCCAATAAGAGACATTCACATCTGTTCTCTCTGAGGCCTGCTACCTGGAGGCTTCATCTACATAATAAGAACCTTGACTTCGATAACCACCACTCCCTATACCTTAACTCAAGTTTATTATAACTCTTCGGGCACAGCTTAATTCTTTTAACCAATGGCCAATCAGGACTTTTTTTTTCTTTTTCTTTTTTTTTTTTTTGAGGCAGAGTCTCACTCTATGGCCCAGGCTGGAGTGCAGTGGCATGACCTCAGCTCACTGCAACCTCCACCTCCTGGGTTCAAGTGATTTTCCTGACTCAGCCTCCCAAGTAGCTGGGATTACAGGTGCCCACAACCATGCCTGGCTAATTTTTGTATTTTTAGGGTAGAGACAGTGTTTTGCCATGTTGGCCAGGCTGGTCTCAAACTCCTGACCTCAGGTCATTCACCCACCTCGGCCTCCCAAAGTGCTGGGATTACAGGTGTGAGCCACTGCGCCCAGCCAGTCAGGAAATTTTTGAATCCACCTATGGCTTGGAAGCCTCCCCTCCCAGCTTCAAGACGTCCCGCTTTCCTGGGCTGAAGCAATGTACCCCTTATGTGTACTGATCTATGTCTTTGCCTATAACTTCTGTCTCCCTAAAATGTGTGAGATCAAGCTGTATCCCGGCCACCTTGGACACATGTTTCCAGGACCTCTGGGCTGTGTCATGGGCTGTGGACCTCAGCTTCAGCAAAATAAACCTCTAAATTGCTTGAGACTTGTCTCAGATACTTTTCCATTTGGTTAAATCAGACCAAAGTTTTAGAAAAGATTGAGTGGAGTGCACTCATTTAAATTCCCTCTCCTCTAACAGTATGAAAGTAGAAAGTAAGTTGCTATTTCCTGAATGGGGAGTGCCCATGTGAGCAGGCTCAGCAGGACCCATCCACAGGCACCTGCCTGGACATCCCCAAGGAAAGGCAACTGGTCTCTCCCTCCTGAAGGACTGCAGCTTTGCATCATCAGACACACCCACTGAGAAGTGAGTTGCCTGTGACCACACCAGAGATGGGAAATTCCTAACCACCAAGGCCCTAGGTAATGTATCAGATGGACTTCTTTTATGTGGATTCGTTGGGGAGGGAAATCTCAATAATGTTTTACAAACCCAAGCAGAGCTCAGATAATGCCCCTGCCTAGTGGCTTCCTAGTGATGACCATCCAGGTCACTCATCTTTTCCTGCTTTTCTCAAAGGCCCAATGAGAAGTCTGTGAACCCCAGCACCCCACGCAGTGAAACTGGCTTCCAGCAAACTCCCTCCCACCCAAGGCGCAGGCTCTGAGCCATCACCAGCCTTCTTGGGCATATGCCCTGTGCTCAGCACACATACCCGGCTGCTACCACCAGAGAACATGAGTAGTGCTTTGGATAAATAATGAAGCTGCGTGGATGACCTCACTCTGGAACTCTTGCTTTAGTGCTCCTCTGTTCATCCTAATTACTATTGATTTTCTGAGAAATTGGCAAAGACAAGCAAGGCTATCGTGCTCGGTGAGTTTTTTGTTTTTTTTTTCACTTTAATGAGAAGAACCCACATTTCTGTCAGATGACTGAGGGAAAAAAGGGATCAAAGGAACCTCACTGAGGGGCTAAATGTGATCTCTCAAGCAAAGCTAAATCTACCCCAGGAAATTCCAGCCTAAATGAGAAACTGGAACTGAAAACGCAACCTGGCTTAGAATTGGCTGCTTGGAAAACATTTGTCATCTAGACAAGCAGTGAGAAAAATTAAAGGAGAAACCCATCAAAAAGCAGGAAAAATGAATATCTGATTTTCCTGATGCTTTACCTGTTCTAGCAGGCACTGACTGTCTCACTCTCTAGGAATATATTGTCTTCCTATGCTTGAGAAAAAGAAGAATTCACATAATTAATGATGCCCAAAAGCCCTAGGAAGCCTATAAAATAACAATATTAATAAGTTGGAACTGAAAAATTAGCAATTGAGTAAAACCTAGTCTCTCTAAAGGATTTTTTATAACTGGAAGCCCCTGGAGTCAATCCCAAACTGACCTAAAAAGACCATTTAATGCTAACAACAGAAAAACAGAATGTAAAAACACACTCACATACAACAGGGAGTTTGCAAAGAGAAAGTTTAAGAACACATCTCGTCTGTACTACAAATACGATGGCTTTTGTTATGTGTCCCTCCACAGTGGTCACAGAAACACTTTTCCACCTGTTAATATTCACTGATTCCCCAGCACTCGATCCCTCTAATCTTCAGTCCATAATTTGGATGGAGGAAAGGGATGGAACAGAGAGCTCGTGCATTCTTGTTTGTACTCTACTTTTTTGGGATCAACATTTTTTGGAAATTTGATTTGAACTTCATTTGGTTATCATAATAGTCTCCTTTTCCAAGTAAAACTGCTAAGAAATAGTGAAATCTATACTTTGATGATGACGATGATGATAGCTACCATGTATTAGCTCCTACTTGCCCAGGCACTGCGCTAGGTATGTTAATCGTTCAAACGAGCCCATGAAGTAGGTTATATACTTCTCATTACTATGAGGAGGAGGCTGAGATTTGGAGCGGTTACAATTTCTTTAAAAGGCCAGGATTCCAACCCAAGTCTGGCTGGTCCAGGCTTCAAAGCCTGTGCTCAAACATTCATCCACACTGGCTACTTCGTTTAAAAAGAAAGGATTTGAGCAGGGCGCAGTGGCTCACGCCTATAATCCCAGGACTTTGGGAGGCGAAGGTGGGTGGATCACTTGAGGCTAGAAGTTTGAGATCAGCCTGACCAACATGGTGAAACTCTGTCTCTACTGAAAATACAAAACTTAGCCAGGTCCAGTGCCACGTGCCCATAATCCCAGATATTCGGGAAGCTGAGGCAGGAGAATCGCTTCAGGAGGTGACGGGTGCAAGACAAGATTCCACCACTGCACTCCAGCCTTAGTGACGGAGTCAGACTCTGTCTCAAAATAAATAAATAAACAGGAAAGATTATTATTATTATTATTGTTATTATTTGAGATGTAGTCTCATTCTGGAGGGCAGTGGCCCAATCTTGGCTCACTGTAACCTCCGTCTCTGGGGCTCAAACAATTCTCGTGCCTCCGCCTCCTGGGTAGCTGAGACTACAGGTATGCGCTATCATGCCCAGCTAATTTTTTGTATTTTAGTAGTGATGGGGTTCCACCATGTTGCTCAGGGTGGTCTTGAACTCCTGTGCTCAGGCAATCTGCCTGCCTCGGCATCTGAAAGTGCTGGGATTATAGGTATGAGCCACTGCGCTCGGCCAAAGATTCTTTTTATTCTATTCTAGAAATAGAATGCTCACCAAGTTGGCAGTGGAAAAAAGGAGGCAAAAAGAAATAAGAAAACCAGATAATTTAAAAAATGGTCAACTTAGGCTGAATGTGGCGGCTCCCACCTGTAATCTCAATGCTTTGCAAGGACAAGCAGGAAAGATTGCTTGAGCTCAGACCAGCCTGGACACAAAACAAGACCCCATCTCTACAAAAAATTTAAAAAATTAGCCAGGTGTGGTGGCACATCTTGTAGTTTCAGCTACCTGGGAAGCTGAGGTGGGAAGATTGCTTGAGCCTAGAAGTTTGAGGCTGCAGTAAGCCATGATCATCACATCACTGCTCTTAGCCTAGGACACCAGAAAGGGACCCTGTCTCTAAAATAATAATAATCATAATAAACAATTAAGTTAAAGCCTGCTGTCTGTTAGACTACCTTCACAGCTCAAAGATGAGGCAGCGTTTGGTATATCCAAGCTTAGGGCTGGTGGAGATTTCTGGGACTGCTCAAAATCTAGTTAATCCAGCAGCATGCAAGGACCCGCAATGCCTTGGGGAGACATAATTTTCAAATTACAGTTTCACAAATACCCATATTTAAATCAGTAAGTGTCCATGAAACAGAATTACTTCTTTAGAAAACAGGAAGTTTGTCAATGAATACCCATTTATCTTCTCTTGCAAAAACTCTCTGGACTATTTCATTGGGATGGATATTTCAAAATTCACTGGACTACCCCTTAAGATGGATATTATCAAAACCCAGAAAACAATAAGCATTAGCGAGGATGTGGAGAAACTAGAAATCTCGCACACTGTTGGCAGGAATATAAAGGGATACAGCTGCTATTTGTAATGTCACTAGGATGCTATGCCATGTGTACTCCCTTAGTATATATATAAGGTAGGGTTTTTATAGTTTTGGGGATTCTGGTGGGTTTTTGAGACAGGGTCTCACTCTGAGGCCCAGGATGGAGAGTGGTAGCAGGATCACAGCTCACTGTAGCCTCAACCTCCAGGACTTAAGCAATCCTCCCACCTCAGCCTCCTGAGTAACTGGGACCACAGGTGCTCACCGCACACCAAGGTAATTTTATTTATTTTTTTGTAGAGGTGAGGTCTCACTATGCTGCCCAGGCTGGACTCGAACTCCTGGGTTCAAGTGAGCCTCCTGCCTCAGCCTCCCAAATGTTGGGATTACAGGTGTGAGCCATTGCACTCAGCCACTCTTAGTTATATTAAAAGACTGAAGGTCAAGGTATCTCCATTGAGAACTGACATTCCCCCCTTCCAGCCAACCACACATAGTCCTGCCTGTACACCAGGAGCCCCACCCAGTTACAAGTCCACTAAACAGTCCTTGCCTACAGAGTTTACTCCCTAATGGGGGAAGGCAGAAAATAATAATTCAGCAAATGAATATACACCATGTCAGACAGCTGAGAAGAAGAACGTACATAGCGGGCAGCTGTGCTATATTTCAACTAAGAGAAAATACCTTAAAGAACTTGACGTGTGTTATTCTGAAAAGAACTCCTGTACAAGGCCAGCGCCTGAGCTCTGAAAACAATCCCTGATTTATTTGTCCTGTGACAAACTTTAAGGAAGTCTGAACAAGATCTAATAAGTTCCAAATATACCTGAAACAGATTTGCTATCATCTTTATTTATATTTCAACCCCTTTGAAGTACGTTTTCAAAATACCGTGTGTTTACAAGGGAAGCCTGTGATGTCTGCCCTCTGTGGCTGCTCCTGCATTTTCCTTTTCCTAAGGATGTCGGGGCAGGAGCGGACGGGCGGAGCTGCAAGGGCTGAAGCTGAGCAAGAAGCAAGGTCAAGCATTTTGCTCACCAGGTAGGACTTGTCCATGCCCAGTGATTTGGACAAACAATTCCTGGGCTTCATCCCGTTAGAGCAGTGAGAGAAATACAGATCCTCCTCAGCACGGCAGCTTTCTAGTGGGGAAAAGCAGCATTCGCCTGCAAGATGTGTGACCTAGAAAAAGGATCACTCGCTCGGTTCGACAACTTCTTGATGGCAGTGCTTCCTGACTATCCAAGCCCACGGGACCCCCACGGCTTGTTCAGGGTCCTACCCCTTAATGACTGCTAACAGGCAGAGGGACCTAGCTAGACACCTGCAGATTCTAAACAAGAATCCAAAGTGAGTTTAATGAAGTATGAAACCTGGAAACACAGATTTCCAAACAAATAAGACAATAAAAAAATGTATGAAAAGGAGTAACTTCTGAAATCAAATCTGCATCATGGACACACACTGCAGGCAAATGGCCATTATGAGGACTTCCACCTGCATTTGGAGTGTGGCCAGGAGGAACTGGAAGGCTGAGAGTGAGGGGGTTGTCTGATTTATGCCTCAAAGCATTGCTCTGACTGCTGCGTGACCACTGGGCTGGGGGGAGCCACCGCTGAGCACAAGAGTAGACAGGCAGCGCGTAGATCGCTCATTTTTTTTTGGAATCTCACTATCACCCAGGCGGAGTGCAGTGGTGGGATCTCAGCTTACTGCAACCTCTGCTTCCCAGGTTCAAGCAATTCTTCTGCCTCAGCCTCCCAAGTAGCTGGGACTATAGGCATGCACCATCATACTCAGCTGATTTTTTTTTTTTTTGTATTATTAGTAGAGACGGGGTTTCACCATATTGGCCGGGCTGGTCTTGAACTCCTGACCTCGTGATCCACCCACCTCAGTCTCCCAAAGTGCTGGGATTACAGGCGTGAACCACCGTGCCCGGCTAGATCACTCATTTTGAGTGGGTATTCGAGTGGGGTAAGAGTGACCATGTGGAGGAGTTAGGAAGGCGCATCTACTTTGACGGTAGAACCCCAGACTTGCTGAGGAATTGGACACACGGTGTAAGAGGAAGAGTGTTGGGACCTGACAACTCCAAGGACAGAGCTGCCATCAACAAAAGGGAGAAGATGGCAGCTGGCACAGGTTTTGGAAACGGGGGTAATAGGCACTGAGTTGGGGTGTGTTGAGCTTGACGTGCCCACCACACATCTTCGGGCGGATGCTGAGCCAGGAGGGGCTCGCAGGAGCAGTGTGGGCTGGAGCTAGAAGTTTTGGAGTGGCTGGAGTCTAGACAGCTGTGCTGGATTAACTAGTGTCCCCCAAAACTCACGACCACCCGGAACCTCAGAATGTGGCCTTATTTGGAAATAGAGATTAAATCCAGGTTTAATCAAGGATCTTGAAGTGAAATCCCACGCTGCATTTAGGGTGGACCCTAAATCCAACCACTGGTATCTTTATGAGAGAATGGCAGAGGGAGGTCTGAGACAGAGACACAGAGAAGGCCACCGGAAGACAGGCGGGGACAGGAGCAGTGCGGCCAACAAGACATGGAATGGAGCGCCGGGAGCACAGGAGCTGGAGAGGCCTGGAAGGCTTTCCAAGAACCTAGGAGCACAGGCCTGTCTACACCTTCATTCCAGACTTCTGGCCTTCAGGACTGCAGGAAAATTAATTTCTGCTGTTTGAAAGTCCCCTGGCAGCCCCGGGAAATGAATACAATGCTTTCGATGGAATCACTTAGATCTAGTGCGGAGAAAGAAGAGGTTGAAATACTGAGCTCTGGGACACTGCGAGGTTTATCGATTGGGCAGATGGGGAGCTGGCTGCTGACGGGGAAGTAAAAGCAGAGAACAGCGTCCCAGAAGCCAATGGAGGAAAACGCGCCGTGGGGTGCGGTGTGAGAGACCCGCAGCAGCAGACCCTGCTGGCGGGCACCTAGGAAGACGCTGAGACGTGGGTGCCCTGTGGATGTAGCGTCCTGAGGGTCACTGCTGACTTGCGCTGCTGGGGTCGGGTGGTGGAGAGAAGGCGGGTGGGGGAGAACTGGGGGAAACAGCACAGTCCTGCAAGCACATTTGTCATCAAGGGGAGGAGGCACCTGGAGGCCACGCAGCTGGAGAGGGATGAAGGGGAAAGAGAAGGAAGGTGCAGAACTGAGGGAAAACGCTAGTGTGGAATTTCTAGAACAATGTTTTGAAACAGCAAGAGAGCACAGGACAGGGTGCATGTGGGGGCGCTTGGCCAGCGGCTTCTCCCATCTCAGGGAAAAAGACAGCAGGGAATCCACTGAGAGAGAGGCAAGCAGAGGGAGGTCTGGGGGAAGGGAAAGGGATGGTGGGACGCTGTTTCCAGCAGGCAGTGAGAGGGAGTGCACTGGGCACACGTCGGGGTTTGGGAGGCTCCTCAGTCTGGTTCTCTTGAACTGGAAATGCAGAAAGCTGCTGGGTGTAGGTCACAGTCCACAGTGTGGACGTTGGGGCAAAACAGGTGAAGGGTCGGACTTCCATAGGGCTGGGATTTTGCCAGGTGCAGATGACACGAGGGAGGGGCGATGAGTGCCTCCAAGCTAGGGGAGGAGAGAAGCAGGAGTGGGGTAGGGACAGGCAGGTTCCAGGGATGGGAAGTGCTGGCCAGAGGCGGAGGCTGTAGGGGCCCTGGGACCAGATCACTGGAGGGTGAGTGGACAGAAGGGAGACCATGGCTGAAGTGGAAATGATCAAATGGAGCAGAGGGCAGTGGGACAGGTCAGCCCACTGAGTGGCTAGAGGGGAGAGGACAGAGACTTGGAGGGTGAAAGTCAAGAAACAGAGAATGGGGTGGGGATGGCTACAAATGATAGGATGATGATGTGGCTGTGCTGGGAACAGCGAGCGCCCAAGGAGGAGTGTTGGGGGATCCGAGGACCACCGCGGTGAGGCGGGCCTGCCTGGCACAGTCTGATGGCATGGACTCTAAAGCTGGGGGTTCCGGGTGAGGGAGGTAGAAGGTCTGGAAATGGTAAAGAAGATCAAGCCGTACAGCTCCTTGCAACGCATCAAAAACACCTCAGCTGAACACACCATTAGTCCCACTGACAAAAGGACCAGTTGAGCATACCTAATCTAAAAATCCAAAATCCAAACTCCTCCAAAATTCAAACCTTTTTGAAATGCTTAATAACTACAATGCAGACATTCAAAATCTGGGAATTAAAAAAAAAAAACAAAACCGGAAGCACTTCTGGACTTAAGCATTTTGAATAAGAGATACACAACCTGAAGTATAAATGTAATCTTAATAATCATGCAAGTAGTTGGCTCTGTACCACGTGACACTGCCAGATAGTCATGTTACAGACACTGCAGGCGCTGGGAGGCAAATGAACAAGAGCTGGAAATCCTGACTTTGTGAAGAATCCGCCAGCCCATCACCCAGGAACTCCAGCATCAGCCTCTGCCAGCAGGTGCTGAGAAAAGTCTCTGTTCAGTGGCAGGGAGAGGCCACGAGAGGCTCTGCCTGACACTGGGGGAGGACAACCTGTTCAGTTGTGGGGTTTTTTCCCTCCAGATTAAGCAGAATGCATCTGCCATTGGCCTCAACGTCAAATGCTTCATTTAGAATTTCTCATTCCTCCTGGTGTTCTTTACACCACAAGGAATGCAATGTTTTTCCCACAGGCCCAGATACTTATATTCTACTTCCTGCTTCTTTTCTCACTTTTATTTCAACCAATGAGGTACGTTTTGTGCAGGAAAGTAAACCTTAGAGGAAGGGGGAGAAGAAAATACTTTATGGTTAAATATCCCTGAATAATGACTCAGAAAACCTTTTTAAAAACATGTGTTCTGGCCAGGCATGGTGGCTCACACCTCTAATCTCAGCATTTTGGGAGGCTGAGGCAGGAGGATTGCTTGAACCCAGGAGTTCAAGACCAGCCTGAACAACATATGAGACCCTATCTCTGTATTAAAAAAAATTTTAAACACACAAAAAGTATGTTCTTCTAGTTACCCATTTAGAGCTGTATGAAGCAGAGAATAAAGAATTTATTGTTGAAACAATCCCCACTTTAACTGGCCAATGTAGTCATCCAGCAAGCGTTCTTGAGCACCTGCTGTATACAAGGCACTGTGCTAAGTGCTAGGGATAAAAAGTAAATAAGAACTTATCAAAAAATTCAAACATCAGCACATGCTATGGAAGAAATGGGCGGGGACCGAGACAGAGGAGGATGGAAATGCTTTAGAAGGAAGGTCAGGGAAGGTGTCTGTTGATAGGTGTAGCATGGCTTAGAACAAAGGGAGTGAGCTTCCAGGAAGTGGACTGTGGAGAGGCACTGGGATAGGAAAGAGCGTGGTGGGCTCAGTGCTGAGGAATCAGTCACATGCACAGGTGTTGGGAGTCTCTGCGGGTGTGGTGGGAACCCACTGAACGGAGCTGAGCAGGTGTGCAAAACTATCCAGTCTGTAAGATTCACAGAGACCAAGAACAGCACGGGGGTGGCCGGGGGCTAGCAGGGGCTGCGGGGAGCTGGCATCGAGTGGGCACAGAGTTTCTGGGAAGATGAAAGAGTTCTGCAGATTGTTAGTGATGGTTTCACAACAATGCGAATGTTCTTACTGCCAACAACTTCTTCGACACGGTTAACATGGTGGACTTCGTGTTTATTTTACCACCAGTTTTAAAAAGGCAAAAAATTTAAAACCATCCAGTTGTCCCTGCCTACTCTGTGGAACTTGGACAGAGGGTAGCCAGAGACAGGAGGGAGGCCCATTAAAAGCAGAGCTGTCCAGGAAGACACATGGGCACCCTTCTGCTAAAAGCTATTGTTTATCCAAAATCCAAATTTGCCTGTGTACCTCGAATTTCTTCTGTTTGCCAAACTGGACAACACCAGTAAAGAAGCACCTTTGGGGCACAGTAGTGTGTGCCTGTAATCCCAGCTACGTGGGAGGCAGGAGAATTGCTTGAGCCCAGGAGCTCTGGGCTGCAGTGTGCCACACTAAGTTCGGAATCAATATGGTGACTCCTGGGAGCGGAGGATCTCTAGGTTGGTTAAGAAGGGGTGAACCGGCCCAGGTCGTTTAGGAGTAGTGCTTAGGAGTAGTGGGATCGCGCCTGTGAATAGCCACTGCACGCCAGCCTGGACAACATAGCGAGACCCCGTCTCAAAAAAGAAAAAATAAAAGCTACAACTGCAATGGTGCAGATGAGAGACGATGGTGACCTGGAGGAGGGAGATCTGTTTTGGAAGAAGGAATGAAAGGATTTGCTTAGGAGTGGGGAGGGCTGGGCAGTGAGTGACTACTGACTGAGACAGCCGTGGCTCAGGGGGACCCTGCGTGGCTATCTCCCAGGGCCTGTGGCCTGCCTAGGTGGAATGCTGCCTGTGTGCATGGGCTCTGAGGGTGGCCACTGGGGCAGGGCCTCCAGAGGGCTGTCCGCTGCGGGCCTCCTCTCCAGGGTCTTGCTGTGGGGAGAGGATGAGGCCAGGAGGCAGCAACTGCGGCAGCAGCTCTGTTGGGTCTTCCGCATGAGGGTAGGCGGCCCTCTGGCAGCCCCGGAGCCACTGTGGCATCCCTCTGAGCCTTGCACAGGGTGTCAGGCTGCTGCTGAGGCAGAGAGGAGCTGCCTGGAATCCCAGCAGTTTGGGAGGCCGAGGAGGGTGGGTCACGATGTCAGGAGATCGAGACCATCCTGGCCAATATGATGAAACCCCGTCTTTAAAAAAATATATACAAAAATAAAAAAAAGAAACCATACCACAGAGCCTAGACACACCATTTCCTGGGGTGCCATCGAATCAGGGTGAGATCTGCAGAGCTGTGCTGGGTAGAGGCCCAAGATCTGAACCTCAGTGAAACCTGGGGCAACGCATTCCAGGCGCCAAACTGACCTTGGAATACACATTCAAATCAAACCTGTCTCAACTGGGGGCAGGAGCTACTTTTGGTGACTGTTTTAAAACGCTTCCCATTGTGTTTCACAAAGCCCCAGGACCTGCATTGCTGCAGACAGAAATGCTTCCAGCACGCGCTCCCAGAGTGGGTGAAGAACACTGTGTTTCTACAGAAGTCTACAAAACCATATTTTTAAAAAGACCAATAATTTAAGTCCCTCTCTCAGTAATTTTATTTCCTTCTATTCCAACAAAGAAGAAAATCAATATGAACTTACTTTTAAAAATAAAAATGAGACCGGGTGCAGTGGCTCACGCCTATAATCCATCAGCACTTTGGGAGGCCAAGGCAGGCAGATCACCTGAGGTGGGAAGTTCAAGACCAGCCTGACCAATGTGGAGCAACCCCGTCTCTACTAGAAATACAAAATTAGCCAGGTGTGGTGGTGCATGCCTGTAATCCCAGCTACTCAGGACGCTGAGGCAGGAGAATCGCTTGAACTGGGGAGGTGGAGGTGGTGGTAAGCTGAGATTGCACCATTGCATTCCAGCCTGGGCAACAAGAGCAAAACTGTTTCAAAAAAGAATGAGTGCAGGGTTTCATTTAAGTGCAAAGAGAAATCATGGTTTTTTCAAGAGTGTGCCGTGGAGAGCAGTCAGGGAGGCATACAGAGAAAAGCTGCAGCAGAGGAGAAAGAAAAAGAGGAAGAGGAGTCAGCCAGGGCTAGGGAGGAGGCTGTGCAGGCAGATAACAGGGTTCTAGGAATCAGGAAGAGGGAGAGAGGCCGAGGCCTTGGCTTTCACCCAAACTATGCCATCGAGAAGGGTCCAGCCAGGTTCTCAAAGACTTCCCTGTCGCAAAGTCCAGTGACAGTTTCCCTGTTCTCTGACCGTGCATCAGAACTCCATGTCGCCTGCGCTGTAACCCCATCTCCTCCTTACAGGCCTGCCTGGGGCTGTCCTCTGCCTCTTCCCGCACTCTCTACAGGACCTCATCCAACCTCTATTTATATGACCATCTGCAGCGCCAGCCTCCCTGAATCCTCTAGCCCCAGACCTCTATACTAAAACGCCTGTCCATTCTAGCTGCCCATCTCTAGCTGATGTTTCATGGCACCTCAAACCCAGTCCAGCCAAACTAATTTCATCAGCCACCTCAGGCCCGTGCCCACAATGCCAGTCCTCAGCTGCCCCAGGCACATTCCTTCTCTATTTCTGTGTGCCTGTGATGGGGAACACTGACCTCGCTCAGAGCCATCCTCCCTCCCTCATCCCTGGACTCTAGCTTTCATCCCTTCTAGTCATTTTGGTATCTGGTGGCCAGGGCAATTTTTAAAGCACAGGTCTCATCCTATCACATTCCTGCTGAAATGCTCAGTCGATCCCCATTATCCCCAGGCAACCCACATCCATTTCATGACGCAAACCTCACACCTGCTCCAGGGGCAGCATCAGGAAGCCACTTGGTTGAGAAGTTTAATTATCTCCAACCTTGGGCTAAACTCCTGAAGGTGCTTTTTGGTTTTAGTGAGGGGTGGGGAGACAGCCTGAGAATCTAGCTCTGAACTGAAGAAGCTTAGAGTGAGTACTGTGCGTTTCAGGGTGTACCCTTTAGAGACGAGCTCTGTTTGCGTTTGTTTTGTTTTTTAGAGGAAGAGTCAGCTCCTGTCACCTAGGCTGGAGTGCAATGGGCGTGATCATAGCTCACTTGAGCCTCAACTTCCTGGGTTCAAGCAATCCTATCCTTCCAGCTTCCCTAGTAGCTGGGATTACAGGCACGACCATCAAGCCTGGCTAATTTTTTTTTTTTTTTGTAGAGACAGGAGTCTCACTGTGTTGCCCAGATTGGTCTCAAACTCCTGGCCTCAAGCAGTCCTCCCACTTCAGCCTCCCAAAGTGCTGGGATTACCGGCGTGAGCCACTGTGCCGGGCAGACACAGGCTCTGGGCTAGAACGCAAACTCTCCCATTCCTTTTCCATCCCACCCTTCCTGGTCTCAGTTTTAAAAAAAACAAGACAAAACAACAACAAAAACGGTACTAAAACAAAATCTCAGGAGCATGAAAAGCTGAGAACCCTGTGATTCTTCATAGTCAAAACAGACCAGTTTCTATAAAGATCACCTTGGTGTGCTGGAGAGGAACAGAGGTACATGAACACATACTACAGTAAATACAAAAGCAGCCACTAATGACTAAAAGGGCAAAACCGTAAGTCCTGTTGAAACTATTTGCTGAGTATAAGCATTTTTATTTTTTGCAAATACATTTTTAAACCAGTTATCTACAAAACAGTTTACTTCTGCACAACTCAGAGTGAACATGTCTAGTTCCCCCGCCTCCCATTTTTTTTTTGTTTTTCTAAGATGGAGTCTTGCTCTGTCGCCAGGCTGGAGTGCAGTGGCGCGATCTTGGCTCACTACAACCTCCGCCACCCAGGTTCAAGCGAGTCTCCTGCCTCAGCCTCCTGAGTAGCTGGGATTACAGGTGTCCACCACCATGCCTGGCTAATTTTTGTATTTTTAGTAGAGATAGGGTTTCACCATGTTGGCCAGGCTGGTCTCGAACTCCTGATCTCAGGTAATCCACCCACTTCGGTCTCCCAAAGTGCTGGGATTACAGGCGTGAGCCACTGCGCCTGGCCTAGTTTCCTTAATGTCCATGTCTCTCAGAGCGCCCCTCAAGCTGTTCTCTCCATACACCCCCATTTGCACCCCTGTGTGCTCCTTTTCTGTGCTCTTATGCACCAGGTTCCCACAACTGAAGACCCATCCCTGCATCCAATCCCTTCCCAAGCTAGCAGGGCCATCTCTCTCTTCCAGGAAGCCCACCTTCCGCCTGCTAGCCCACCCTACTATGCTCCATCCTCCTCCATGTACTCTGAAAGCAGCATGCGGTGCCAGCCCTGACAGCCCTTGCCATATCTCAGGGCTGTACCCTGTCTTTGCCTGTAACTTACCTGCCCCCTACTCCATGCCATGTGCCCTTTGCTCACCCCTCTCCACATAGTGCCTGGCTGTGCTCAGGACATGTGTGTGGGTGAAAGGGAGGGGGACACACCAAGAGGGTGAGGGGGGCGCAGGGAGAGCAGGCCCAGTGCTGGAGACAAAGGTCAGCTGGAATTTACCCTTCACTACTCCCTTCAAAATGCTTTCTTTTCTTTTCTTTCTTTTTTTTTTTTTTTTTTTTTGAGATGGAGTCTCACTCTGTCACCCAGGCTGGAGTGCACTGGTGCAATCTCAGGTCAGGACAACCTCCGCCTCCAGGATTCAAGCGATTCTCCTACCTCAGCCTTCAGAGTAGCTGGGATTACAGGCATGCACCACCACGCCCAGCTAATTTCAAACTGCTTTCACCTCCACTTTTCAATTGTGGCCAGCTGGTGATAGACTCTGCCTACTCCTAAACCACGTCAATTCAATCCTAGCTTTGCAGGCTTCCACGATGAATACCCAAAGGGAACATTATTTTGTGACTTATGGTAGCACTCACCAGAAATTGCCACCCCTGATCAAAATAACATTAAGATAAGAGACACAGCTTGCCTGCAGGCCAAAAGCGACACCACCTCCGCCATACACTTACCCAAAGCTTCTCTTGGGCACTAGAAAGCTTTCCGACCAAATTTAGAACAAAAATAAATTCTCCCGTATTTGCTATTTTAACAGCCAGTCATGATTCCTCTTGCTTAAATATGCAAAACAGTCCCACCCCCACCTTACCAAAAAAAAAGTTCCTGTTTTATACTATTTTTAAATGACAGTTTCCTATTCCTTTGGCTTTTTCAGAAGGAAACTGCATATGATCCAGTTTTGCAATTCTTACAGTAACTCTTGTTTCTTTTATCCATTTTCTAAGCATTTATGGTCAAAGTTTAAACTGAAAACATAACTCTCATGATTCAAAAAAGATAAACAGAGCATTTAGGTGCCCAACATGTGCGCACGGCGCCAAAGTGATCTATTTGTGCGCCTTTATTTCTAACAATGTTAAAATCTTATATCAATGTCATCTGCATAGTCTCAGAATTATTAGTTGTAACTTTTGGGTGACGATTCACACAGATAGTCTAAATAGAAGGAGATGGCCCTAGTCATGGAATGTGAAAGACGAGGCTGTGGGAAACCTAACCCGTGCCTCTCACCTCACAGATGAGGACACTGGGGCCCACAGAGTGATTTTCCCCAGACAGAAGCAGGTTTTCCGGCTTTTCGCTCAATGATTTCTCCATCATTAACGTCATCTAGGGTCCATTTGCAAAGTCGCAGCAACGTTTCTCAAATTCTGCAGAAAGAGCTAACCACCTGCTGTGTTGACATTTGTATATCGAGAAAGCCGAGGTTTCCAAGCATCAGCTCCAAGCGATGCCCACTCAGGGACCATCACATCCTGACCACATGTGGCCCCTATATCCAGAGGGACGCCTGGCTCAGATTCTTCTATGAAATTCATGAATGCCTTCTTCAGTGCTGGCTTTTTTTCTCTCTGAGGGGGCTCTTGTGCGTAAAAGAGTGATTGGGAATGTGTAGGCCTCATTAGGAGTCATGTGTGAGAATTTCCACGTGGAGAGGAGATTCCATGTGGAGTGGGAGCACATCTGACCTCCTGGTTAAAGCACAAACCTCGTCAGTCACCTGTGGCTTCCATTTGCCACCACGTCTGACTCGACGTCTCAATGCAACTCTTCCTCCAGTTTAAGTGAACTAAACATGACGACGCTGTCAATCACAGGTTATTACTAATAAAGACTTTGAAGATAAAGCAGTTGATTCACTGGGATAATAGCCTTGAGGCGGGATATGAGCATCTCACACATCACTTACATTCCTGACAAAGAGACAGAAGAAGGAGACCCACTTCGGATGATATTGGCAAATATTCTAGAAACTTCCCGAGAACTTCCCCCTCTAGACCCTTCAAGCCTGATTTACCAACAGACTGGTGAGTTTCAACCAAGAGATATTACAACGTATTCCCAATCTATACACTGTTTTCTCACTCAGTAGCTACAGCTATGAGGGTGTGCTCAGAAAGCTCTGCTGTTAAAAGGCCCTCCTACTCAAAAAGGTCAAGAACTTCATAGATAGACTCAGTTTTCCTACCTTCCTCATTTTACCAATTTCCACCCTAAAATGAGGCTTTAAATTTAATACTGGGGGCAAAATATATCTTGAGCATAACTTCCATCTTGGCAATAAAGACTTCTAAGGGGAAAAAAGCTAAATAAAGCATTAATTCTGATGGTCAAAATCCATAACGGGGGAAAATGCATATCACAGCAGTGTTGGGTGCAAAATGACCGTAGCAGCAACTGTAACCATGAGACGACAGCAGCTGCAGAGGAAAGAATCTGTTATCTCGAGTCAGAAGTCCCTGGATCGAGTCCCAGCAATTCCGCCTACTAGCTCGGTAACCTTCGACAAGTCCAAGTTCATCTCTTGACCTGTAAGAGGTACTAAAGGAAAAAAAAACATGCTTTCAAGGCTGTTGGGCTCAAATTAGATAATGAGGTGGAAGTGCTTTATCAACCAGAAGTAGCTAAAATAAATGTTACTTGTTGCCATGATAATAACAACAACCCTGAGTTTGCAATTTGTTTTGTTTTGTTTTGTTGTACAGGCTGGTCCTGAACTTCTGGCCTCAAGCAATCTTTCCATTTCACCCTCCCAAGTAGCTGAGACCATAGGTGCATGCCGCTTTGCTTGGCTTGATTTTGCAGTTTTTCCTGACATTTAACTCACAATCGTTTCCTTTTTAGTAATTTTTGCACTTCAGAGATACTGCCACCAAAGAGTAATAAATGCTTTGATTAACTTGGTCTGGATTACAAGATGATTTATTTGTTCTCCAAACTGCCACTGTACATTTTTCACTTCTTTTTCCTCTCAGTTTGACAAGTCTCTGATTCCATCTCGGCTTCTGATAAAGGAAATCCCCACTGGTTTTAACCCCTTTTCTTTCCAAGCTCATTTTTCTTCTCTGACATGGGGCGTAAAAGCTGGAAGGGAATTATGCAAAGCCTCTCAATTCTGAAAGTATCAAACTTCCTTTGCAAAGAGGTATTTTCCTATTTCAGCACAGAAAGCACTACAATGCTTAATTTAATACAAAGAGAAAAGCAATGGGTAAAGCTGCTCTAGTCAGGATTTCTTGGTCTATGTTGAATGGGCTGTGAATGGTTGGAGAGTGTGGATTACACTTGGGTTCAGGCAAGTCTTTCAGAACTCATCCTGAGACAGGAAGTGATGAAATCAGCTCTCACATGAACTGTAAGGCTGTCATGTGCACCCAGCCACTTCCTGTCTCAATGGGCAACAGGGGAATGCAGAGGGGAGAGTAGGGCATGGGGAAGTGGGTCTTGGGGAGAGGGAAGAAGAGGCCAGATACAGGCAGCAGGAAAAGTCCCAACTCTGCCCCTCACAGTTTCCCTTATTCTTCTAGGGATGACCAATCTCCTATGACCAATCTTTCATTGTGAAAATCTGCCGAATTAAACACTCAATTTCCCAACTCTGACACTATTGATAAGGGTTATGGAAGACAGCAAACCTCATCATTATCGCACAGCCTACTAACTGTTTAGAGCTCACACAGCAAATGGACTTCTATAATTCCTCTCCTGCTTTATCCCTAAATTTCCACCCTAAATAGTAAAGTGGGGGGAAGCTTTTCTATAAAAGGTTGGATTATCAAAGTATCTGGGCACCGGGTATCTGTCACTCTGGGCCAGCTTTAATAATATTTACTATTGTCATGTTATTCACTATGGAAAAGTGAGAGTTAATTAGTGGCACATAAAAGAAAAGGAAAGGTAAGATAATTTAGAGATGGCCTTCTCCGCACAGACAGATCATTTCAGAGAGGTGTGAAGGAGGAGGAGGAGCGCTGGGTAGCAGTGGTCATCAGTGAGGGCATTCCAGGGGGACCAGGAAGCAGGCGTAGTGAGTAGAAAGAGGAAGTGGAAAGTATGCCATTTCGGGCAGAAGCTGAAACGTACAAGCCCTACTACTTGTTGCCAAGGGTAAGGCCCCCTTCTCAAACTATCTGTATTATATTAAGAAAAGCCACAAGTGCATGAAGCAGATAGTGATTAAGGATGGGGAACAGGTGGTCTCATCAGCTCCACCTTGAGGGAACGACTAGGAAAGAGTCTGAGTGAGGATTGCACTTTGAGCAAAGATGAACTCCAAAGGAGCCAGTGCTTAGTTGTAAAGAAGATGAATTTTGTGCCGAACGAACATGCTCAGGGTCCGGCCAGCTGCTGCTGACCCGTGACTCTCCCAGTGATGCTGAGCAGTCCATGCACTTGAGCCAGATGTCCCGTGGGTTCTACCAAGGGGCCCCTGCTAGGAAAGAGACCCTGGCCCTGTGAACATGAGCTCATGCGGCACGGGCTGGATTTGGTAAACTGGCTTGGATGGAGGCCAGTGGTGCTGGCTTTGACTGCCCCCAGCCCCTCCTGTCACTGAGGGGGCTCAGCCCCATCAGAATTGACAGGAGAGTCAACTGAAGCCCCCTGGAATCCACGGCACAACAATCACAGTCAATGTCAGCCTCTGTGGTAACCTTCCTCATAAGCTACGAAGGTCTAGAAAGTAACTTCTCCCCCAATTCATTTCTAGGTTAGAAAAATTGCTCTTCGAGGTAATGGTAGTAATTCACTAAATTAATGACTCAGCATAGAGGCCTTGCCTTGGACCTTAAAAGCTTTGACTATGTCAAGATAATGTATTACAAGATAAACCAAGCGAAACCCAATACAAAATATCCCTGTGACAAAATAAAGTCATTCTCTGGGTACGGTACACACCCCAATGTGTGTAATTTCTACCTTAAAGAACTGTGGGCACAGATCAGATACCCAGCAGATGGAATGGCTGTGACCACTCAGGCCCTCCAGGCCACGTGTCCCGATGTTCCATAGCCTTGTCCAAGTGACAAAGCTTTGCTACACTCCTCAAGTCTCTTGGCCCACGAAGACACCCAAATCACCATCTGAGTAGAGGGCCTCATTGATCCGTGTAAGTATAACCCAAGTTTATCAGACTTCTGCTTTTATCAGACTTCCTAATCTGTTTTTTACACAGGATCTAGAGCTGCACCCAACCAGCCTCTTGCTGCAGAGTGGTGGTTTTCAAACTACAGTTCTGGAAACCTTGGAACCCCATGGAGCCTCCCAGGGGCCAGTACAGACTTTGAGGACAGGGTTAAAAAGGCAGGGCTGCTGGGTCCTTTCCTCGCCCCCCTGTTCCACCACAGCAATTATGCTTCTTTCTTATTAGATGCTGGCATTCCAGGGGACACTCATTTCCAACTCAGATAAGGAACTTGCCTGCCGAGTTCTGGAGGTGGAGAGGGCGCCTGAGCAGTGTGACTCACCCATCACACACCTTTACTGGAAGGATGGGCACTGCCCTCCCTTGGGTTTTCCCAGCTTCCACCAGAGGCTCTGAGGTGCTTGTGTCCACGCCAAGCACGTGACACGACATCTGTGTTTGATGTGACCCTCAACAATATCTCCTTGAAGTAGGAGCTACCATTCCTGTTTTACAGGCAAATAAAGAAATCCAAATAGGCAAAGGACTTCCTTGGAAGCAGTATGGCTATCGAGCGGCAGAGCCAGGACACAAACTCCAGTCTCCAGATGCTGAATGCCAGCTTGGCCCATGATGCTCTATTGCAGGGCCCGTGTCCAGCCCTACCTGTGTGAGGTCCTTCACCTCTGTACTCAAGCGCTCCTTGGAGCTCGCCTTCCAAGAAGGCTATAGCAATTTCCTAACTAAAAGAGGGTCTGAGAAAAGAAGTGGGAGCAAAAAAGAAAGATTATAGGGGCCAGCCTTCCCTAGGACTTCTATAAATCTCCTTTGCTACAAACACTGGGCTTCATGGAAGCACTCATTACCAATACTGAGAAGCAAGCAAGCAAATTACTGAACATGACGAATGGACACAATGAAACTAGTAAAAGTCAGCAGCTGGCATCATTCAAGTGTGCATTTCCTTAATATTTTGGGCACATTGTAGGGCTTTTGGATAACTGCCTGTGCTCTTAAATACGCTTCAGGAAACATGTGATTCCAAAGCAAATAAACAGGCAACTCCTAGGCTAGTACTAAAAATAGTACAAATGAATATTTCACAGAATCCTGATGGCACATCCAACAAGAAGGACCGAGAAGGGGAAGAGTAGGAAAGAGACATAGTTCCTCTGTTTTCAAGAATATGGAGGACTTAAAAGTATCAGCACATTTGATTTGTAACTTAAATAAAACATACGCATCGTTTAAAAGCTGCTGTGCTTACATAGTATGGAATTGCCTCTCTCAAATGCTGAGAAAGTGGTTGATTCAGCTGCACTGTTTCTATGACTTGTGAAATGAACATAAGTAGAAAGAGGCTGACTTGGCTAATAGAGATTATATCCAGGTCAAAACTCGACATGTGCACACGATCCGTGAGAATCTCCTGTTACTCTTTCCTGGAATTGTACTGTGGAGGGTCTTTTCTCATAACTGCCATCAGAAAACATTCAACAAAAATTCCTTCTCCCTGGAACAATAACTCCTTCATGAATTTGACACAGGGAAGCCTTTGCAAATGCACATGCACACTGGGCTTTTTTACCTGAGCAGAAAAGTCAATGAGCTTTGGAAGCAGCACTTTGCCACCTTCGTCACTCTTCAGGAAATCCAGCAAACTGCCTACGGAGAAAGAAAGAAAAGTTAGTGTAGTTCAAACACAGAATAAAAAACATCTAAACAAAATTCACATCATCATTACTATTAGAGGGAAACCCCCCACAAAATAATTGACTTTACAATTCTGTGTGGTTATAAATCCTTTTCCTGATTTTGGTCAAACTCAGGACCCAGTGTGAAACGTGGCATGTGCTCCAGGTGAGAAAGAGTGAGGGTGGATACCACTTCTCTCTCTACAGCTGTCTGAGAACCATGCATTTCAGAGTATCTGCCACCATGATTCACTCATTGCAGCCTCCCAATCTTTAGCCAGCTCACTGGAAGACCTGCCCTCTGCAGATGGTTGACCAGGCTTGCTCCTGTCTGTATCCAGCAAAAAGCACAGAACTTGGCACATACTGTAGGTGCTCAATGAATGTTTTTTTTTTTTTTTGAGACAGGTTCTCAGTCTGTCACCCAGGCTGGAGTGCAGTGGCATGATTACAGCTCACTGCAGCATCAACCTCCCTGGCTCAAGCAATCCTCCCACTTTCAGCCTCCCATTAACTGAAGGTGCGTGCCATCACACCCAGCTAATTCTTTTTAATTTTTTGTAGAGATAGGATGTCACCATGTTGCCCAGGTTGGTCTCAACTCCTGGACTCAAGCAATCCTCCCACCTTGGCCTCTCAAAATGCGGGGATTCCAGGTGTGAGCCACCACGCCCGGCCTCAATGAGCATTTGATGAGTGAACTGTGCTTTGGAAAAAAGTGCGACCTACCTAAGAAGCAGTGTGTTGCTGAACAAACTCTCCCTCGTCCTATGGCTTCATCTCTAAAACAAGACCTGTTTTTCCCTAGAACTTTAAGTGCCAGCCTCACAGGTAATCTTGGTCAAGTTGTTTACCTCATCTAGGTCTCTGTAAAGTGGGCGTGCACTAGAGGCTATTTTAGAGTTTTGGGGAGGATGTAATCAAAGGTTGCATCCAAAGCACATACCATGATGGTGAGCAGGTAGTAAGTGCTCAGTAAACGTTATGCTACCTAATCCATGACACAGGACCATAGCACTTAGCCCTCAGGCTGCCGAAAAGACTAAATGAGATCAAGCATGGAAAGCACCAAGAGCAGTCTGGGATATAGTAAGTGCTCAATAAATATTAGGCATCTTCAGTGAGGCGTGGTGGCTCAAGCCTGTAATCCTAGCACTCTGGGAGGCCAAGGCAGGCAGATCCCCTGAGGTCAGGAGTACAAGACCAGCCTGGCCAACGTGATGAAACCCTTTCTCTACTAAAAAATACAAAAATTAGCCAGGCATGGTGGCAGGCACCTGTAATCCCAGCTACTCGGGAGGCTGAGGCAGGCAAATTGCTGGAACCTGGGAGGCGGAGGTTACAATGAGCCGAGATAGTGCCACTGCACTCCAGCCTGGGCATTAGAGTAAGACTCTATCTCAAAAAAAAAAAAAAAAAAAAAAAAAAAGTAGGCATTGTTACATAGGAAAACTCATATTTACACTTATCATTAAGAATTCTCTAAGTTAATTAATTCAACAATAATTACTGAACTCCTATAAGGCATCTGGCCCTGAGCCTGGTATCTCGGCTATAGCAACCCAAGCCACAAGGGCTAATTGGTTTGTTTGTTTCTTTGTTTTATTTATTATTTTTTAGAGATGGAGTTTTGCCATGTTGGCCAGGTTGGTTTTGAACCCCTGACCTCAAGTGATCCACCCACCTCGGCCTCCCAAAGTGCTGAGATTACAGGCGTGAGCCACTGCGCCTGGCCCTTGTTTGGAAGGACTGTGAGTGACTGATATTTTGAAATACAGAGATTAAATAAGAAAATGTAACATTCATCTTTTGAATCTATTCAGCTATGACATCATACTACCATCTCCACTGTGTATGAGATGATTGTTAATCCTGGATCATTGCTTATGTTTCTTCATTACTTCCGAGGACTTTTAAAAAATAATTTGGCGGTTTATTAGTATGTTTCCTGAACTGGAGGTTAAAAAGGAAGAAGGATGTTGATTCAAAGCCTTCTTCTATGTGAAGGTGATCATAGTGGAAGAAAAAATGATTGCTTGAAGTCTATTCTCCTGCAATTCTATGATCACATAGGAATTTAACCTCCGCAAGTTTTAAAAAACATTAATATTTAAAAGTGACACCCTGAACATTTAGATAATGCTGAAGAGGAAGATTAATATTAGATAAAGAACAAAAAGAGGCTGAGCCTGGTAGCTCACGCCTGTAATCCTAGCACTTTGGGAGACTGAGGCAGGCAGATTGCCTGAGCTCAGGAGTTCGAGACCAGCCTGATCAACATGGTGAAACTCTGTCTCTAAATAAAAAGAAAAAAAAAAATTTTAGCTGGGCATGGTGGCGCATGCCTGTAGTCCCAGCTACTAGGGATGCTGAGGCAAGAGAATCACTTGAATCCGGGAGATGGAGGTCACAGTGAGCGGATATCGTGCCACTGCACTCCAGCCTAGGTGACAGAGAGAGACTCTGTCTCCAAAAAAAAAAAGAAAGAAAGAAAGAAAGAGGAATTTGGTACTGAATAATCTGTACTAAATCTGTAGTATTAGAACTCTGGGAACTCACATTTTAAGTATATGACAAAAAGATTCTCTTTTGAAATACATATTAATTCATTTGATAGAAATTTATTGGGGGTTTATTGGGGGCTACTAGATATGGGGTACTATTCTCGGGGTAATAGGTACATGCAGGCAGATGCAGAGAAAACAGGAGGATTAGATTTCAATTGTGTGACATGGATTACTTCTAGTGATTAGGTTTATAAAAATGCTTTGCCTTCCCATATTTCCTGATTTTTCGGTAGTTGGTATACTGTTTGATAATTAAACTATTTGAGTGATCTCTGAACACTTACACATTTTACTTTTTGCATTTGAAACCCCTGTAAGCTCTAGGTGGTGGGAGGAACTCACCCTTGGCCATGTACTCAGTGATGATGTAAATAGGCTCCTCCCTGGTGACCACAGCGTAGAGCCTCACGAGCTTGTCATGCTGCAGAGTCTTCATGAGGTTGGCTTCTTCCAGGAAGGCTTGCACAGACATCGTGCCCGGCTTCAGGGTTTTCACAGCCACCTTGGTACTGTTGTTATAGTAACCTAGGAAGAAAAAGGAAGGCGGGGCATACTTTATAAAACAGAAAATTTAAAACTTCACTTTGCAGATGCAGAGTTAGCAGAAGATTTAATTACAGATAGAAAAAGCTTCAGTTACTGGGTGCTGTAGCTTACGCCTGTAATCCCAGCACTTTGGGAGGCCAAGGCAGGCACATCACCTGAGGTCGGGAGTTCAAGACCAGCCTGACCAACATGGAGAAACCCTGTCTCTACTAAAAATACAAAAAGTAGCCGGGCATGGTGGTGCATGCCTGTAATCCCAGCTACTCGGGAGGCTGAGGCAGGAGAATTGCTTGAACCCGTGAGGCGAAGGCTGCAGTGAGCTGAGATCATGTCATCGCACTCCAGCCTGGGCAATAAGAGTGAAACTCTGTCTCAGAAAGAAAAGAACAGAAAAGACCTGCATTAAAACACTACATAAGTGATAACATTAGGGGAGGCTAGATGAAAAGTATCCAGGAATTTTCTTTTTTTAACCAAAAAATGCTTAAATTATTCAAAAATCAAAAGGTTTCTATGAAATGATAGTAAAAAAAGTTTTCATTGGTACTCCACCATGAGTCCACCATGAGGACTAATATTTTTCTTCTTTTTTTTTTTTTTTGAAGACTGAATCTTGCTCTGTTGCCCAGGTAATGCAGTGGCACGATCTTGGCTCACTGCAATCTCCACCTCCCAGGTTCAAGCGATTCTCATGCCTCAGATTCCTGAGTAGCTGGGTTTATAGCTGCCCACCACCATGCCTGGTTAATTTGTGTATTTTTAGTAGAGATGGGGTTTCACCATGTTCGCCAGGCTGGTCTGGAACTCAAAGTGCAGGGATTATAGGCAGGAGCCACTGCGCCCAGCTAAGGACTGATACTTTTCTCTAATAATAAAATGTTCTTTATTCAAGACAAAAAAAAAAACCTCTATATCTGCTATAATGCCTTGCATACATATACATACACACACAGGCACATGCTCACATTATAATCCCCATTTTAAAGTACAGGCATATCTTATACATACACAGACACACACATATAAACAATGGTCTGGAAGAAAAGACACCAAAATACACCAAATGCTGGTTATTTCCAATGGTGTAATTATGAGTGATTTAATTTGTTCACCATATCTTTAACTATTTGCCAAATTTTCTTTTAAAAAGGCATTATTTATAAAAATTACTTACATGTACTAACTTTTAAATACAATATGATAGAGTCAAACAAGCACTTCCCAAGGTTTGCAGACAACCGGACTTGAAAAAGGATCTCCCGCTGAAAGGATAGGGAGCCCCTCCCTCCACTCCTCCCTCACACAAAATATACAGCAGGTGCCTTGGGAGGCCTTCAGGGGAAAAGCCTGCATTTGCTCACCCCAGCATTTCCCACACTTTCTTGACCTCAGAACGCTTGTTCAAGTAGCTTCTCCCACCACGTGGAACACACTCTGGGCAATACTGACTCCTTAGTATCGTCCCCGCGAGGCAACACCCTTCTGGGACTGGGATTGAGCAATCTGATCTTGACTTTCTCTTGGGAAAGCATTTTCTCAGTAATATGGCAAAGCAGAAATATTAATAATCATATTCTTTCTTCCTTTCCTCTCTTCTGTTTCCGTATTTCTCTTGGAAATGCAAAAAAAAAAAAAAAAGGGGAGAAGGAAGTAGCAGCTGCTGGGGCCACTGCAAGTCTCCCTGCAGGCTCTTGCTGTCTGGTGCACAACAGCTGGATAGCACCTGCCCTACGGAAAGGGGACGTGGAGTGTGTGGTCCCCCTTTTAGAGGCAAGAGTATCTGTATGTGAAATCGTAGAAAGATGACTGGAAGCCTGCTGAGTAAAGTATCAGCAGTGATTATCCCTGGCTGGTAGAATTTGAAGTGACTTCTACTTTCTCTTGTTCTTTTCTATTCTGATCATATTTGTCAATGAGTATGTACTTTTTGGTTCTTTCTTTCTTTCTTTTTCTTTCAGGAGAGACAGCATTTTGCCATGTTGGTCAGGCTGGTCTTGAACTCCTGACCTCAGCTGATCTGCCTGCCTCAGTCTCCCAAAGTGCTGGGATTATAGGCATGAACCACCATGCCCAGCCAAGTATGTACTTTTTCATAAAATGATTATTTAAAATAATAAAGAAATGTATTATGTATATAATTCTAAGCCTTCAAACAGGCAAGAAAAAGTATTCATTTACAGCTGGCACTCAACCCTACCCAGTGATGTTTCTTCTGGTCATTAAGACTGATTCATCTATTAAAATGTTTTCTTTTGTATTCCACTTTGGTTAATACTTAGGAGCTTGCAGTGCTCTATAGAAAAATAAGGCTAGGCAAGGTGGCTCATGTCTGTAATCCCAGCACTTTGAGAGGCAGGAGGATCACTTGAGCCCAGGAGTTCAAGACCAAGGTGGACCCATCTCTAAAACAAAACAAAGCAAAAAAAAAAAAAAAAAGAAAGAAAGAAAGAAAAGAAAAAGAAGAATGCAGTATAAAATAAGTGTTAGAACATATGGAGAAGACAGTAATACAAAGCTGACCAAAAAAAAAAAAAATCCTAGGTCCTTTTAAAAAGCCACCACCTGCCTAAAGTAATGGAATCATGAATACATTAAATTGATCTGCCATCTAAATGCATAATTACAAGAAATACGGCCTTTTCTATAACGCTTAAGATTATTGTAAAGTACATTCCACCAACAAAAGGCTTTTAATGTTACAGTTAAATCAAAAAGGTTTCATAATAAATTTTTTAAGGTTTATAAACCCTAACCCTAACCCCAGCCCTAACCCTAACCCTAACCCCAGCCCTAACCCTAACCCTAACCCTAACCCCAGCCCTAACCCTAACCCTAACCCTAACCCTAACCCCAGCCCTAACCCTAACCCTAAGTTATATGAGCATATCCATAGCAAATCACAGTGGGAAAAGACATGATATAAAATATACAAAAATACATAAAATATATGATACATATAACTGCAAGGAAATGGCATCCAGAATATATAAAGAATTCTTACAAATCAATAAAAAAACA
The DNA here is from genome assembly GCF_030222135.1 of Aotus nancymaae. Taxonomy (NCBI): domain Eukaryota; kingdom Metazoa; phylum Chordata; class Mammalia; order Primates; family Aotidae; genus Aotus; species Aotus nancymaae. Next base: position 7,862,195 of record NW_026988450.1, on the reverse strand, counting down.
GAAAAAATAGGCAAAGGCTTGAATGGGCATTTTAAAAGAAGAAATTCATATGAGTAATAAACGTGAAAGTACTCAGTTTTATTAGTAATCGGAGAAATGCAAATAGTCATGAGAAATCACTGCCGAGCTTAGCAAAAATTTTAAAAGTCTGGCAACATCAAGTGCTGGTAAGCACCTGCCCCTTGGGAGGGACGCTGGGGCAGCTGTCCTAGGCCCCATTCTGTGTTCTTTGCTGAGCATCACTGAAATTCAATTGCAGAGCTTCTGTGACAGTATGCAAGGGGCCCATGAAGGATGCTGAGTACACACTTCCTTCTGGGTAACCAGCACTGCCTGTGCTGCCTTGGGGCCCATATCTCTCTAAATACAGCTCTGCTAGTCAGAAAAGGGGACATGGGGACTGGCATACATTGCTGGTGAGAATCTAAGCTGGGACTGGCACTTTGGAAAATAAGTTGGCCGTACTTAGAAGAGCTGAAGATTCACACACCTTACGATCCAGCAAATCCACTCCCACTTACCCTAGAGAAACTCACGCATGCTTGGACCAGCACAAAAATGTGCAGCACATTATTCATAGCAGCCCAAACTGGGAACAACTCTGATACAGTTGGATGTTTGTCCGCTCCAAATCTCATGCTGAGATTTGATCCCCAGTGTTGGAGGTAGGGCCTAGAGGGAGGTATCTGGGTCATGGGAATGAATCCCTCATGAATGGCTTGGGGCCATCCCCATGGTAATAAGTGAGTTCTCGCTCTATTAGTCCATGAGAGAGTCGGTTGTCTAAGAGCAGGGCACCTCCTCCTGTGGCTCTCTTGCCCTCACTGTGTGACATGCTCGCTCCCCTTTGCCTTCCTTTGTGAGTGAAAGCTTCCTGAGGCCTCACCAGAAGCAGAGGCAGGTGCCATGTTCTTTGTACAATCTGCAGAACCTTGAGTCAAATAAACCTTTTCTTTATAAGTTACCCAGTCTCAGGTATTCCTTTAGCAAAGCAAAATGGACTAACATGAACTCCAATTTTATCAGTAAACAGTGAAATAAATGTATAAACAATCTCATATCTTGAAAACACATGCAGCACAGCATGATATGGCATGAAGATGAATAAACCATAGCCACACCCAAAAGCACAGATGCATCTCAGCAATAAGACATGGGATGAAGATGAATGAACCATAGCCACACCCAAAAGCATAGATGTAACTCACCAACAAGACCTGGGATGACGATGAATGAACCGTAGCCACACCCAAAAGCATAGATGTAACTCACCAACAAGACCTGGGATGAAGATGAATGAACCATAGCCACACCCAAAAGCACGGATGCATCTCACCAACAAGACCTGGGATGAAGATGAATGAATCGTAGCCACACCCAAAAGCGTGGATGCATCTCACCAACACCATATGGCATAAAGATGAATGAACTGTAGCCACACCCAAAAGCATGGATGCATCTCACCATGTTGAGTAAAAGAGGCAAGATATAAAAGAGCACATTTGGTATGATTCATTCATACAAAGTTCAAAAACAGGTAAAACTGAGCTGTATTTTGAGGGGCATGCATACATCCCCATATATGAAAGTGGGAAAACTATGAAGAAAAGTCAGGAAAACATCAGGAAGGTTGGAATAGCTGTTGTCTCTGGGGGACAGGTAGGGTGTGGGTGGGAGGGGATGGGTGGAGGGTGGGGGGTTCTGGGACTAGCACGTTACCTCTCACAGGTCAGCACACCAGTTTTTGCTTTGTAATTATTTGTGAAATTAGAAATTTGTGTTTGCATTTTCTGTCTGCTTGTTACATTATGTAGCAATAAAAGTTAAAAGAAACAAAACCATTTCCCTTTTGCCATCATAAAAACAATGGCGCTCATGGAGACTCTTATACAATAGAAAAAGATGAGTAAAGGATGAAGAAAAAAAAAAAAACGCTTTCCAAGGTTAGGGGGGATAGTTATCAGGAAATATTGCAGCTGCAGATATTTTAAATACTGATAAGGAGTTCGAGATGAGTGGTGGATAAAGCAGCTGTGTCAAACACGGCTGAAGAATGGCAGCAGCTCCCAGATGATCTCTTAGGGCTGTGGCATTGAAACAATAGGGTGGTTTTCATCCCTGCACTAAAGGCACAATTTTTATTCAGTGCTCAGGATCAAATCACAGGTTTCCAAAATACTCTCCAGTAGTTTGAAAGTTCAAATTAACCTAGTCATGGAGATTTGGGTTGTCAATACAGATGAAATGTGATGTTAAAAAAAAATCTTTTTGAGCTAGTAAAGAGTGTCTTGTGGAGTGCCACTTTGCCACAGTTAAAGAAAGCTGATGTGGCACCTTGAGAGAGCTCCAATGCCAGCTGTGACTGGCTTGCTAAAAGTGCTCAAGTATGGATCACAAGGTCAAGAGTTCAAGACCAGCCTGACCAACATGATGAAACCCCATCTCTACTAAAAATACAAAAAATTAGCCGGGCATGGTGGCAGATGCCTGTAATCCCAGCTAATCGGGAAGCTGAGGCAGGAGAATCTCTTGAACCTAGGAGGCGGAGGTTGCAGACAGCCAAGATCACGCTACCGCACTCCAGGCTGGGTGACAGAGCGAGACTCTGTCAAAAAAAAAAAAAAAAAAGAACACAAAACCTAAAAGTACAAAAATTAGCCAGGCATAGTGGTGTGCGCTTGTAATCCCAGCTTCTTGGGAGGCTGAGACAGGAGACTTGTTTGAATCCAGCGGGCTGAGGTTGCAGTGAGCCGTGGTCACAGCACTGCACTCCAGCCTGGGCAACAGAGCAAGACTCCATGTCAAAAAAAAAAAAAAGTGCCCAAGTACCACAAAATGGAGAGTGGTTTTTAACAAATGCATGCATCTGATTTTGTGATTAGTCTCGAGGCAGTTGGCTCAAATGATAATGTATCAAGCAAAATTCAATTTAAAATAAGTTTCCTTCCTTCCTCAGCGTCTCTTCAGAGACCAGGCAGTCAGAGGAAACATCATCCATATCCTCACTGCCCAGTCGGTTCCCTGGGAATAGGACAATCTGCAGAGGAAGCATGTCACCCAAGTCAGATGTCACAAGGATCACACAAACAAGAGGAAGCAGCTTGAAGCAGAGACACCTCTTTCTTTTATCCCCACCCAGCCCCTTCCCACAAAGAACAGGTCACTTCCTAGTATTTGTTCACTGCATTTCAGACCAACAAAACGCAGACCATAAAATGTGACGGGCTGTCCATGAACAATTCCTTATGTTTAACAAAAATATTAACTTACTTGGTTAACAGTGATAGAATTTTGATTGTATTTTTTCTATCAATGAGAACGGCTGGCCTGCTTATCCTTTGAGAAATAACAACTAAATTCTGGCAGCTCAAAATTGGGAGAGCGGGTATCCTTCAACCTATTTGTAACATAAAATCATCAATCACAACTCTTTTGATTATACTCCCAGTATTCCTCTGGTGCGTGTATTCAACATATTTAAATTATTTCCGGGGTGAAGAAGGAGCTCCCTGATTGACAGGCAAACTCAGTCCCTATCCCTATCAGTAAAAGATCACAAGTGAAAATTTTCTATTTTTTCTCTTTTATTTTCTTTTCCTTCCCTTCCCTTTCTTCCTTACTTCCTCCATTCTGTATAAAACTGGAAGAAAAGCACAATTAAAAAATGAACAGTGATCAATGCCAATATCCTGGTAGTGAGGTTGTAATATAGTTTTACAAGATGTTACCACTGCGGGAAACTGGGTAAATGGTATATGGATCTCCCTGTATCATTTCTTTTATATATTTGCCAGCTTTATTGAAATATAATTTATATGCCATGCCATTTACCCATTGAAGTAATAGTTCATCAGTTTTTTGAATATTCAGAATTGTACAACCACCACCACAATCAACTTTAGAATGTTGTCATGACCACAGAAAGAAACCTCATGCTCATTGGGAGTCATTCCCACCATACTCCCAGCCCCTTAGCTCTAGGCAACCAGTCATCTACTTTCTTTCTCTAGATTTGCCTATTCTGGACATTTCATATAAATGGAACAGTATAATTTGTGCTCCTTTGGGACTGATTTCTTTCACTAACATAGTGTTTTTATGAGTCATCCATAAGACAACATGGCATCCATGTTGAAGCATGCCAGGTCATTTTTTTTAATTGTCAAATGCTCAACTGTATAAATATACCACATTTAATTGACGCATTCATCATCTGATGGACATTTGGGTTGTTTGTACTTTTTGGCTATTGCAAATAATGCTGCTACGAACATTCATGTACAAGTTATTGTGTGGACATATGTTATCCTTTTTGTATTATTTCTTACAATGGCATGTAAATCCACAATTATCTCAAAAATAAAACAAAAATTAAAAAGCAAACATCCAAACAACTTCTATTTAATGGGGAAAGCCTGGGCAATTTCTTTCCTCTACTGTATAGCCTTTGCACTAATGTGACATTTTCTTTCTAAAAATGTTATTTAATAATAACAGTGCTTTGAATGCTGTCAATTGCACTTACCTGTACAACCTCTTTCAATTGTTCTGCAATCCCTCCAAGTCAGGTTTCATTAAAACCCACTTTACATAAGGTTCTACCATCTCTGTCATTTAAAAAGTTATTAGCAAATCAAGTAAAAAAACACAATTTTAAAAGTGGGAAGGCTGGGCATGGTGGCTCGTGCCTGTAATCCCAGCACTTTGGGAGGCCAATGCGGGCAGATCACAAGGTCAGGAGTTCAAGACCAGCCTGGCCAACATGGTGAAACCCTGTCTCTACCAAAAAAAAAAGTGAGAAAATGACTTGAACATACGTTTCTCCAAAGAAGATGTAGAAATGACCAGGAAGAACATGAAAAGATGCTCGGTCACTGATATAGGAAACAGTGAAGCAGTTCCTCAAAATTTTTAAAATAGAAGAATTACAGGATCCAGCCATTCCACTTCTAGGTTTTTACTCAAAGGAATGGAAAACAAGGTCTCAGAGAGGTATCTGTACACCCATGTTCACAGTGGCATTACTCACAATAGCCAAAAGGTAGAAGCAACCTAATTGTCCATCAACAGATAAATAAACCAAATGTGATATATGCATATACAGGAACATTATTCAGCCTTAAAAAGCAAAGAAATTCTGACACATGCCACAACATAGATGAACCTTGGAGACCTCATGCTAAGTGAAATAAGCCAGACACAAAAAGACAAATGCTGTATGATTCCAATTATTTGAGGTACCTAAGGCAGTCAAGTTCATAGAGACAGAAGGTAGCATGGTGGCTGCCAGAGCCTGGAGGGAGAGGGGACCAGGGAGTTGGTGTGAAAGAGTACAGAGTCTCTCAGTTTTATCAGATGCAAAGAGAATCTGGAGACTGGTTGCATACAATGTAGACGCATCTAACATGACTGAATGGTACACCTAATCATTGTTAAAACAGAAATGTTATGTCACGTGCGTTTTACCACAGTGTTAAAAACAGAATGAGCAAATCTATTCAAATCATGTATTTTCTCAAGATCTTTACCTTCTAAAATAAAAAGTAACCCCACCAGACTGTCTAAATAAAAAGTAACCCCACTCTCCTCTCTTCTAAACCTGCTTCTCCCGGCACCACCTGGATAGATGTTAAGTGAAAGTTCTCTCAAATCAAGTTGTGCGCAGGAAAGGACAAGAAATAGACAGGGGATTCTGTGTATCTGGAATCAGAAGCACAGGTTTTCCCAGTCCCAGAAAAGACCAGTGTGCTTGAGCTTGAGGTGTACAATTTTAGTGCAGACTTGCAGCTTAGGACGGAACAAGGGATGTAAGAAGGTCTGCCGAGGTGTGCGCCCCAGGCTACCTGGCCCCTGATTTCCTGCCCCAGCCTCTCCAGGCACCCCTGGGGGACACACCGACACCACAGCTGACAGCAGCACTTTTGATGCCAGGCATCTAGGTTGGCAACAACTGCTTATTTATTTTTTGAGATAGGGTCTCACTGTGTCACCCAGGTTGGAGCGCAGTGGTGCAGTCTCAGCTTACTGCAACCTCTGCCTTTCAGGCTCAAGTAAGCCTCCCACCTCAGCCTCCTGAGAAGATGGGAACACAGGCGAACACTACCACACTCGACTAATTTTTTTATATGTATATATTTTTTATTATACTTTAGGTTCTGGGGTACATGTGCAGATCATGCAGGATTGTTGCATAGATATATACATGGCAATGTGGTTTGCTGCCTCCATCCCCCCCGTCACCTATATCCGGCATTTCTCCTTATGTTATCCCTCCCCAACCTCCCTACCCCCCGCTGTCCCTCCTCTAGCCCCCTCCAATAGACCCCAGTGTGTGATGCTCCCCTCCCTGTGTCCATGTGTTCTCATTGTTCAACACCCACCTATGAGTGAGAACATGCGGTGTTTGATTTTCTGTTCTTGCGTCAGTTTGCTGAGAATGATGGTTTCCAGATTCATTCATGTCCCTCCTTACAAAGGACACAAGCTCATTGTTTTTTATATCTGCATAGTATTCCATGGTGTGAGACAGGGTTTCACCACAGGCTGGTCTCGAACTTCTGAGCTCAGGTGATCCAACTGCCTCAGCCTCCCAAAGTGCCAGGATTACAGGTGTAAGCCATTGTGCCCTGCCAACAACTGCCTCTTTAAAAACAGTGTTACTGAGAAATAGTTCACTCAAGCAGCTGGATTTGAATGTACTTGGTTCACTTTACTTATCTCTCAGGTGCAAACAGCATGTAATTTGATGCTTTTATCCTGACTTCACAGCTGAACAGGAGAGGCTGGAACAAAATTCCAAGCCATCATTTTATATGCTGGGTTGATTTAGGGTGAACCAGTACATCCTTGGTAACCTCCCTCTGCATTTCTTTTCACGGCAGACACATTAATTCCTTTGCCAGCAAATATCCATAGGAAGGTCTAATTGGATTATTTATAGCTTTGTTTTATGATTAAAATTCAGGAAAATGCATCAAAATATAGCTTCCAACAACTAGAATCAGACACAGAAAAATGACGATAATAAAAATAGAGCACATGGAGTCAGACTCTGGGAAACGTTCTAGGTGCATAATCTCATTCTTCCTTTGAACAACTGATAAGACATGAGTTTGTCCATTTCACTGATGTGGAAACTGAGGATAGGGAAGTCAGATTAACTTGGAAATAGTGTAGCAAATAATTGAGTCCAGGGCTCCCAGATGCCAGAGCAGCCTGGCTCTCTCACTGCCCTAAATGACCTTGAGTAAGTTGCTTATAAGGATTCTCAGTGGTTTTGCTTATCAAATGATGACGGTCATGCCTGTCGCATTCGTAGCGCTATAGCAATGAGTATGTGAGAATGTCAATGCAAACGCACTTAGAGCAGGGCTCGTGGAGCCTTTAACACTCTCTTCTACCTTCCTCCTGTCTTCTTCTCCCCACTCAAAGTCACAGTAAGCAGATGGACTAAAAGCACAATTAAGTGTGATCGTGATCCTGGTTTTCCTGCCAATACTCTCAGTGAACAGACGAGCCTTGAAAGGAGAAGCCAGGAAGAGAAGGCAGAAGTCCTTGGTCCTTGACATGAGCCAGTGGGGTTGCAACAGACATGTTCAAGGAGCAAGGGAGGAGGGCAGGCAGGACTGGACCTTTATAGAGAAGTGATGGCTTTTAAGAGGGAAGAGAATTAACAGATCATGCTGAAACCATTTGGAGAAAGTTCTTTTTACACAATCTTAAACTTCCTACAGAGTGTTTATTAATTACAAAAGGGAGTAAAAAGTCGCCATGGAGAAACTGTAAATTTAAATGATCCATTTCAACTTTTGGATCACTTGAAACAAAAGTGATGGTGGATCACTGTAGTCAAAATCAAATAGGGCATTATTAAGAAAAGGACCGGCTAATATGATGCATCCTAACAGACGCACTGAGAATGCAGTACAGCGTAGGGGCTTAGACAGTCTTCACAAAACTCAGCAAGGCACGTCTGCACTCACAGGTGATCAACACAATAACAACAACGTCTATGTATGTGTGTATATATATAAAGGATCAAGAAAATTAGGAAAATATTAACAACTGGTGAATCTACGTGAAGGGTATATAATATTCATTACACTATTCCTGCCCCATTCTGTAGATTTGGAAAAATATATATATAAATATCTTAGGAGGAAAAAAGAAGGCAAGTCTTTTTTTTTTTTTAATGAACAAATAACAGTTTGTGGTTCTTCAAAAAGTTGCATATAGACTTACCATATGCCCCAGCAATTGCACTGCTAGGTTTATACACAAGAGAAATTAAAATGTGTCCACATGATAATTTGTATGTGAACATTCATACAGTATTATTCATAATAGTCAAAAGGTAGAAACAATGGAAAGGTCCACCAATGGGTAAGCAGATAAACAGACTGTGGTATAGTCATGCAATGGAATATTACTCAGCCATAAAAAGAAAAAAACCCGAATACATTCTACAACACGGATGAACCTTGAAAACATTATGCTAGGTGAAATAAGCCAGATGCAAAAGGACAAATAAATGATTCTGCTTATATGAGGTACCTAGAGTGGTTAAATTCGAAGGCAGAAAGAATGGTGGTTGCCAGGGGCTGAGCAGTCAGGGAATGAAGAGTTATTGTTTATTGGGTACATTGTTTCCTTTTGGGATGACGGAAACATTTTGAAAGTAGATGGAAGTGGTGGCTGCAACATTGTGAATGTACTAAATGCCACGGAATTGTTCATTTTAAATGATTAATGTATGTCGTGTGAATTTCATGTTAATAAAAAAAAGAGCACATAGAAAAAGGAGGAAGATGTTCTAACTTAGACAACAGAGTGCATGGGAAGAGACAACATTCAGAGTGAGCACTCACACCCATGAATCTGCTGAGTGGAACAGAAACGGGGGACCTGATATGCACTGCCAACCGGTTCTGACAGATGCCAACCCAAACGGAGAATGTGAAGTCACGTAATTACAGTTTACTGGAATTCTGCAAATATGTGCAGAAAGACTTACAGTGCAGTAAGAATTAATGATAGGCTGGTTCAGTATGTATTGTGTTTAAAGACACTTCTTTCAGCTCAAGAGGGGCCAACAGGAGAAAGTGAGCAGGCTGTGACCCCAGGGGCCAAGACTAGAGGGAAAACCTGGATGCAGAGGTGACAAGCCCACGTGGCCCCAGCTTCTGCTCCGCTGGGGCTGGAGAGTGTTTAAAAGCTGTCTGTCCCTTCCATTTGGAAATCACATTTGTTTTCACTCAACAAAGCTGATGCAGAAAACGTGACCCAGTCAGATGTGTGTGACCTAACATGTTACCCTTTCCAAAAATAACCTCACAGTCCATTTGAGCCATTAAAAGAATGTTATACTTTAAAATTTTTGTTCTCAAAAATTTTTATCACCAAAGAAATTCACATTTACTATGAAAACTTTATTTATTTATTTATTTTGAGGCAGAGTCTCACTGTGTCACCCAGGCTAGAGTACAAGGGTGCCATCGTGGGCCACTGCAGCCTTGACCTCCTTGGCTCAAGTGATCCTCCCACCTCAGCCTCCCAAGTAGCTGGAACTACAGGCACAGACTATGGTACCCAGCTAATTTTTTTTTTATTTGTAGAGACAGGGTCTCCCTATGTTGCTCAGGCTGTTCTCAGCCTCCTAGGATCAAGCAATCCTCCTGCCTCCGCCTCCTGTAGTGCTGAGATTACAGGCATGAGCCACTGTGCTCAGCCCACCATAAAAAGTGGGTAGACAAAAAGAATCCCCTGGAAAAAAGCCACTGCTATAATCTTGCTGTACTTCTTGCCAGCCTGAGAAGGCAATACTTAACGTTAAGAAATGATTTATTCACGATGTGACTCCAAGAACCTTAGAAACTTTCTTGCTGACCCTCAAATTGTAATTGAGGCTTTCTATTAAGCCAGTGGGTTCCAGTCCTAAGAATACCTTTCCCTGACATGGAAGCAAATTTCTTGCATTTGAAATGTGCATCCAGAGAATCTGGTATGAGGGAATCACAAAGAAATGGGCAGAATGATCAAGATAAATATCCATTACTTCCCTTCTTACAAACATTAAGAGAATTATTAAGTCACAAGAAAGAGCCAGAGCTGCAGTGAATAGATTTTGCAGGCCAGTTCTCAGCCCCAGATGGACAGAGGAAAACAAAAGAAACGGTGCTTCTGACATAATTTAGTGTCTGGCTCAGAAGCCGATAGAAATTGGCTTCAGCCTTTACTTCTCCTGTCACCACCTCTGGAAGGACATAGGCCCCCACACCATACACTTACCCATCCAGACTTCCCCAAACTGCCCAGCGCCGAGCCGTTTCACCAACTTGATGGACTCCCGGGGGATCTCCCAGGCATCTTTATCCCACGGCTTCTGTGGCTTGGGACTGATACAAGCCTTCTCTAGTCTTCTGCACAAGCCATCTGACTGCTCTATTTTGAAAGGGAAAATTAAGTTTAAGAAATGCAATACTTTGTACTTTACCTGTGTCCATAAAGAAGAGTTTGAAATAGTAGCCTTAGAGTGTCCAACCTGCCACAGTCTATGAACTAAAATGCTTATGAGAAGCATCCTTCGCATAACTGTGATTTTTGAAATTTGTATAAGAAAACCGTTCAAAACATACTTGGATTTTATTCAGCACTGCTAACATACATGAACAAAAACAACAGAGCCAACAGACAACCACAGGCTGATAGGTTGTCATACTTCATAAAATGTGATTTCAGATTACTAAGCCCACACAAGCTTCACAGGGCACCATATTGGGGACTCGGTCATGTCACCACTGGACCCCAGGCCCCAGAACAGAGTCAGAGCACCGCAAGCCCTCAGCACGTGCCGGATACACACACAAATGGAAACACAGAGGGAGGGAGGAAGGACTCTACAAAATAGGAAGCACATTGCTCTCTCCAAGTTTTGTGATTCAAGCAAACCTATAGTGTGCATTCCCTTCAAGCAGGTCATAGAAAGGAGCCAGGGCAACAGCTGCTCCACTGACTCCAGTTGCACAGGAAAGAACCCGGAGTCTCAGGCCCAGGCTTTGCAGGGCTGCAACGTGGCACCGAAGACAGGGGCACTGAGTATATCAGAGGTAGTGTTATTTCTGTTTGACTTTACCAAGAATATATATTACTTTACACACACACACACACACACACACACACACACACACATACACACACACAGAGATCTGCGAATCTCCATTCCTATTCCAGAAATTCAGATGCATTGTAAAAATATATATATAATATATATATTTACAAATATATAATATATATTATATATTATAAATATATAATGTATAACATATAAAAATATATTATATACTATAAATATATAATGTATAACATATAAAACATATTATATATTATAAATATATAATGTATAACATATAAAAATATATTATATATTATAAATATATAATGTATAACATATAAAATATATTATATACTATAAATATATAATGTATAACATATAAAAATATATTATATACTATAAATATATAATGTATAACATATAAAAATATATTATATATTATAAATATATAATGTATAACATATAAAAATATATTATATATTATAAATATATAATGTATAACATATAAAAATATATTATATATTATAAATATATAATGTATAACATATAAAAATATATTATATATTATAAATATATAATGTATAACATATAAAAATATATTATATATTATAAATATATAATGTATAACATATAAAAATATAGTATTATTTTTCTCTTGGTAATTTTGGAACACTGAACGTCAAACAGCATGGACTAGGTGGGAAGGACTGGGAGAATTATTCACAAGAATCAAATCTTACTTTGTATATTTATAGATTAACTTATTTTATCTTCTTCTTCTTTTTATTATTATTATTATTTTGAGACAGACACTTGCTCTGTCACCCAGGCTGGAGCGCAGTGGTGTGATCTCGGCTCACTATAATCTCCGCCTCCTGTGTTCAAGTGATTCTCTGGCCTCAGCCTTCCAAGTAGCTGGGACTACAGGTGCTCATTACTATGCCTGGCTTCTTTTTTTTTTTTTAAGTAGAGACAGAATATCACCATGTTGGCCAGGCTAATCTCAAACTCCTGACTTCAAGTGATCCATCTGCCCTGGCCTCCCAACATGCTGGGATTACAGTGAGCCACTGTGCCTGGCCTAACGATAGATTAATTTAGAATCACTTATAGCATATGACCTGCCAACTGTATCTAAGAGAAATGTGATGCATACAAAGTTTTAATATAAATATAGTGTTTGACATCTTATCCATGGCATAACAAATCCATTTTGTCTTGCTGAACCTTCAGTTATTACTTACTTTGGTAATGTTTAATCATGTCGCTGATACAGGGAAAAGTGATTCGTGGAGAGATGTAATAGCCCCCATTGTCCAAGCTTCTAATTTTGTAGTGCTTAATAACATCACCATGCACGGGGTCAAAGTCTCTGACAGACAGAGAGAAGCTTCCTATGGGGGAAAAGTGTGAGTAAATATTTATATCTCACAAATAAGATTTGCATCATACAACCACTGCAGTACACATCTTGTGATAAAAATAAGCAAAATATATATATGAAGTATGTATAAAATGCAAAATTTTTTAAGCCCTATAAAAATTCTACTTGACAAATGAAGCCTCCATTTTGTTTGCTGTAGTTGGCCAACATACCATTTTGTTTCTTTATGATAATTTTTTAAAGTTACTTTTTTTTTTTTTTTTTTAAAAAGACGGAGTTTCACCATGTTGGTCAGGCTGGTCTTGAACTCCCGACCTCAGGTGATCCACTCGCCTTGGCCTCCAAAATGCTTGGATTACAGGCGTGAGCCACCACGCCCGGCCTTAAAGTTATTATTTAGCTAAATTTAAAAATGTTAAAGTGACTTTGATTTTCTTTCTTTCTTTCTTTCTCTTTCTTTCTTTCTTTGTTTCTTTCTTTCTTTCCTTCTTTCTTTCTTTCCTTTCTTTCTTTCTCTCTTTCTCTCTCTCTCTTTCCTTCCTTCCTTCCTTCTTTCTTTCTTTCTTTCTTTTGACAGGTTCTTGCTGTCACCCAGGCTAGAGTGCAGTGGCATGATCAAAGCTCACTGCAGCCTCGACCTCCTGGGCTCAAGTGAATTTTCTACCCCAACCTCTCAAGTAGCTGGGACTATAGTCATGCATCACCACATCCAGCTAATTTTAAAATTTCTTATAGAGACAGGGTCTTGCTGTGTTGTCTAGGCTGGTATCAAACTGCTGGGTTCAAGTGATTCTCCTGTCTCGGCCTCCCAAAGCATTGGGATTACAGGCCTGAGCCACCATGCCCAGCCTAATTTTCTTTGTCTTAAAACTTCAGGATTTATTCTAAATAGTAATGCAAAAGGCTCAGCAAACTAAGCGTAGTAAGAACTGGCCATAATAATGTGTGCTTTCTATAACGCCCTTCCTTCCTTCCTTCTTTCCTTCCTTCCTTCCTTCCTTCCTTCCTTCCTTCCTTCCTTCCTTCCTTCTTCCTTCCTTCCTTCCCTCCTTTTTGAGACAGTGCCTCACTCTGTCACCCAAGCTAACTAGGAGTGCAGTGGCATGATCACGGCTCACTGCAGCCTCCCTTCCTTCCTTGGGTTCAGGTGATCTTCCTACCTCAGCCTCCAGAGTAGCTGGGACTATAGGCGTGCACTGTCAGGCCTGGCTAATTTTTGTATTTCTTGTAGAGATTGAGTCTTGTTCTGTTGCCCAGGCTGGTCTCCAACTCCTGGACTCAAGTGATCCTCTTGTCTCGGCCTCCCAAAGTGTTGGGATTACAAGTGTGAGCCACCACGCTCAACTACTTCACTTTCAGTAGCATAACTAATCATTGAAGTTTGTTATTTGCTATCAAACTATAAAACTTTTACTACCACAGCATACAATATCCTTTTTTCCCCTTGAGTAATTCTAAAATAGTTTCTAAAAATAACCTCCTAAATAGTGGTTCAGAAGAGATTTTGAACTATTTCCTACCTTTTAATGTTTCACTTTCTCTAATAAGGAAAGATCCAGCGCTATTTCCCGGTGCTAAAAGCTGCCTTTCAGCATCCTTCCTGGTTATATCCTTGAAAAACCACCTGCAAAGACATTTCAACATTTCGTGCACGTTATGTTCCAGGGCAAGAAAAAGGTGAAGAAAATTAAGAAATCCAATGTGGCAGACCAAGCCACCCAGATGACAACACGTGAGGACTCACTCTTCTGTCTCTAAGGTGTTGACTTTGGCCACATAGTTGCTGGGGATGAAGCCTTCTTTTTTTGTTAAAAGGGACTTCGCTTTCCACCATTCTCCATGCCTGGAATAGAAATACACAACAAAAAGAAGCTAGAAAATTACATATTTCATGCATGTATCAAAATATCACTGGTATCCCATAAATATGTGTTTATGTGCAGATATTATGTATTAATTAAAAAATTAAAAATAAGGAAAACATACAGTTACTGCAGGACCCAGCAACTACGCTCCTAGAAATAAACCCAAGAAAGCTGAAACCATAACATCCACACAAAAACTTGTACATGAATGTTCAAAGCATCATTATTTGTAAAAGCAAACAGTAGAAACAACCAAAGTGTCTATCAGCTGATGAAGGGACAAAATCTGGAATATCCGCCCAGTGGAATATTACTCAGCATTGAAAGGAATGAAGTGCTGAGAGATGCTACAACAGGGATGAACTTTGAAAACATGATGCTGAATAAAAGAAGGCATCCACAAAGGACCACGTACTGTATGATTCCATTTATGCGAAATATCCAGAATAGGTCAGTCTTTAGAGATAAAAAGTAGTTTCGTAGCTTCCTGGGGCTGGAGAGAACGGGTGCGTTGAGGTGATAGCTAAGAGGTGCAGGGTTTCCTTTTAGGGTGTTTTAAATGTTCTAAAATGGATCGTAGTGATAGTTGCGCAATTCTGTGACCATACTGAAAATCACTGAATAGTACACTTTAAGTGGGTCAATTGTATGGTATTGTGAATTCTCAATAAAGGTATTGAAAAGAAAGAGAGAGAAAGAAAAGAAGCCAGGAGGGAGGGTTTTGAATGTTCACAACACAAAGAAATAGTAAATGTTCAAGGTGATGGATACGCTAATTACACTGATTTGATCCTTCCACACTGCGTGCATGTATCAATTATCACTCTGCATCCCATGACTGCATACCATGGCAACTAAAAATAAAAGGCAAAAACTGTTTATATCCAAGACTCAACAGCTACAGTAGCAATTGTCTCAAGATGTTTGTTTAAGGGGGTGAAGGCTGGTGGAGAACATCCCTGGAACCTCAGAATCCAGTGGGAAAATTCACTCTCCATGATGAAATTAAAATATGTTTAGAGACAGAAGCAAAGGAAAACAGCCTTTCAACTAAAGTGTAGGTCACTATGCTCAGGGGTGTAGAAACAAGAGTTGGTAAAAATGACTCCCATCTCACAGAAGCAAAAGATTTGTGACCTGCCCCAGGATAGCTAAGAAATGCTTTCCAAAATCCTTATATGAGGGTCAAGGGAATACTGGTCCATCGTTCATGTATTATAAACTCCTAGTTACCATACATCTGGTTACTATAGAGATGGACACCATGAAAAAGAGAAAACCATAAGACAATTCCAAGCAAGCGAGCCTCATCACCATGCTCGAGTCCTCAGCAGAAAGGCAGGCATAGAGCCAGGGAGGAGGTAGGGGCCAGCACTGGAAGAACCAAGCAGGTGAGCCCGTGATGGGGGAAGGAATGGGTCTCTTTGAGCCTTAACTGTGTTCCTCTATAAATTCCACATGCAGACAGGATCCTTGTCTGTCAGGCATGAAGACAACTAGAACTAATACTAAGCTTTGCCTTCTCTATGCTTATGTTGTGTTTCTACACATGCATTATGCTCACATCAACCCCATGATCTAGGTACTGTCATTCCCATTTTATAAGGAAAGAAGCCAAGGTACAAAGTTTAAGGGTCTTGTCAAGGTCACACATCTATCAAGTGGCAGGGTCAGGATCATGCTTAAGCTCATGTTCAACCCACAAGCAACATTGCTTTCAACCATGGAACACCTTGCCCTTCATAAGGGGGTCTCCCCCTCAAACTCTATTTGGAGGGTTACAATGACACTGAATGCAAGATTAGTAGGAAAAGCAAGCTAGAATTAAAGCATCTGGAGTTTCTTATTCTGAGCACTATCCTGTGTGCCTGTGGTCTGACACTGCTACACGTCTGAGTCAGCAAGAGGGGGGTCGAGGAGATGACGACACCCAGGCCTCCTCACAAAAGCTGAACTGAGGATTTTCCAGCATGGCTGCTGTAGCTCAGCACCCTTAGAGCTCAGACCAGGTTGGGCCCATGAACCCAGTCTAAACGTGAGTAATATAACAAAAGAAAGATGGCATTTCAAATATCACGCATGGGCCACACAGACTCAAATTCCTTAAGGTGTTAGGAATTTGATAGATTGGATAAAGAAAGAAACCAGGCCGAGTGTGGTAGCTCACACCTGTAATCTCAGCACTTTGGGAGGCCGAGGTGGGAGAATTGCTTGACAGCAGGAGTTCAAGACCAGTCTGGGCAACATAACAAGATCCCATCTCTACAAAAATTTTAAAAATTAGCCAGGCATGGTGGCACATGCCTGTAGTCCTAGCTTCTCAGGAGGCTGAGGTGGCAGGATTGCCTAAGCTTAGGAGTTCGAGGCTGCAGTGAGCTATGATCATGCCACTGCACTCTAGCCTGGATGACAGAAAGACACCTCATCTCAAAAAAAAAAAATTTTTTTTTAAAAGAAAAACCAGCATCTGTCTCCAAAGGGAAACACCCTGCAGAGTGCTCACAGCCAGACTTAGAAGGAAATCCCTTTGGCCCTATTCCTTCCACTGCCCACTCCCTGTGGGTAGCAAGGAGGCCTCATGTCCATTGCAGGAAGGGGGCCAGGCTACAGCTGTGGCATCGGAAGCAAGACAAGGGGACAGCCTGCAGGCCTCAGTAGCCCAAGGAAAGGAGCAACCGCGGCGTGCTTGAGAGCACTTACTCCTCCAGGACTTTCATCTTCTCTCCTTTCTTGAAAGACAAGTCGTCTGGGTGGATGCCATCATATGGGTACAAGGCTACCACAATGTCTCCTTGCTCCTCTGGATCTAAAGATGAACACAAGAGAACACCTGTAAGAATCCATCAGCAGAAGTGTTTTAACAAACCTCATGAGGCACAAAGGATGAGAGGAAGCGCTAAGAGAGGGGCGACTGGAGGAAGGACACGTGCTTCCCACCTAGCGGGCTCAGGTCTGCACGGCCTGCAGAGAGTAACTTGCTGTATACACTGTGTCCAGTATTTGTTATTGCAAACCACTGAATCACTGAAATCTACAACTATAAATACAACTCTTTATTTAAGAAATAGATTCTGATTCCAGATACACCGAATCCCCTGTCTATTTTAAGAGATGATACACCCATGTTCACAGCAGGATTATTCAAAGATGTGGAAATAATGCAAACATCCATTGATGGAGGAATGGATAAACATCATGGGGCATATAGATATAGATATAGATATATTTTTTTTAGATGGAGTCTCACTCTTGTTGCCCAGGGTGGAGTGCAATGGTGCAATCTCGGCTCACTGCAACCTCCGCCTCCGGGTTCAAGCGATTCTCCAGGCTCAGCCTCCCGAGTAGCTGGTATTACAGGCACCTACCACCATACCGAGCTAATTTTTTGTATTTTTAGTAGAGATGGGGTTTCACCATGTTGGAAAGGCTGGTCTTGAACTCCTGACCTCAGGTGATCCACCTGCCTTGGCCTCCCAAAGTGCTGGGATTACAGACATGAGCCACTGTGCTTGGCCAGGGCATATACTTACAAGGGAATATTATTCACCCTTAGAAGGAAAGAAATTCTAACACTTTCTACAGCATAGATGAACCTTGAGGACATCACCCTAAATGAAACAACCCAAACATGAAAGGACAATTACTGTATGATTCCACTTCTAGGAGGTACCTAGAGCAGTGAAATTCACAGAGACAGAACAGAGGTTGCCAGTGGCGGGGGGAGGAGGCAGGAGGACTTATCGTCTAATGGGTATGGCGTTTCGGTTTGAGGAGGTGCGTTCTGGAGATGGAGGGCGGTGATACTTCCACAACAATGAGAATGTACCCAATGCCACTGAATGTAGACTTACAAATAGTGAAGAGGGTAAATTTTTATATTATCTATGTCCCACAATAAAAAAAAAATTCAAGACAACCACTTTATAGAAGCTCTAATAGTAAAGAAAAACAATTTAACTATGTTGCTGTGAAGACATACCTTTAGTTTGAAACCTCTGTCCAGGCAAAAGCTGAGATTCTGAAACCTACAAGAGAATATTTGTTAGGGAAAAAAATTCTGTTTAGCTTTTCTTGCTGACATTCATGTTGTATACATGGTTTTTGTAATAGAAGCAGATGCTGTTAGATGGGCTCATTCATGACGTTGGAAAGAACAGGAGCACAGAGGAAAAACCTGTAGAGCTGCGTCCAGCCCTGCTCGGCCAGTGACGGGGCTCTTTTATCACTTGCTGTGGGTGGCAGGAAGGGAGTGAGGTTCTGGGCAGGGGCTGCTCGGTGCTCACCTCATCCTAACTCCCCCTATTCTTTGGTGACAGAACCCTAACATTGTTTGGGGTGGCAGTTTGCCCAGCTCAATGAGTGTGCTTGCAAACTCTCTAGCCCCGGGCAGATGGCAGAAAGAGTTTCAGTCAGCAGATCGGTTGTTCAGGGCTTTGCCCTCAGCTCCCCTTTTCCCTTGCCTCTTTCTCTCTCCCTGGAAATAAGTGAAGACTGGAGCCCCAGCAGCCATAGAAACCAAACATCAGGGCAGCAGGATGGAGACGGAACTGGCGGGGCCTGGTGACTCGGTGGAGTTGCCGTCCCCACCCAGGACTGCCCATCCAAGGCTTCCCCAGCTTGAGTGAAATTGCACAGTCAGGATTCTGTCCCTGGAGGCTGAGAGCAAGTCCCATCCCATCCAGCCTCTCTTGGGCTGACCCCATGACTCAATCACAGGGACAGATGGCATCCCCTGTTATTTCAGTGGGGAGATGAGTTATTGGGAAGGATGTGGTGGCACAAAAGGCCACCTCAATTACTTTTGAAATCAAATTCCTTTTTCTCACAGTGCCATGTGAGGCTGTGTGAGGCCTCTGGGCCTCTTGTAGGATAGGGGCTGTCAGAGACCTGTCCCACAAGCCATGTAACTTTTCTGTTTCTCTTTGATTAAAGTGGCTTCATAGAATGGGACAAAAACAGTTTGTACTGAAATTTAAATTTCTGATGAAAGCCCACAAAATCTCCAATTCAGTGAGGTAGGGGAAATTGCTACACTGTGGTACCAGAAAAACCCATGGCTGTACATATTATGTTTATGTCAAGAAGTTCTATGTCGATTTTTCAGTCATTCAGATTTGCATAATTTGGATTATACGATGTATTTTATATGATTCAGAGGAAACAACTAGAAGACTAGAGACTAATTTCATCATTTTCAAAGCAGTAAGCTGATTTTTCAAATATCAAAGAGCCTCAATTTACAAACATTTTAATACACTTTTTATAAAACCCAAACACACCTATGCAACGCATACACTATCACTCTAGATTTTTCCTTAAAATGGATTTTTCTGGAATGTTGTTGAATTTTGCATCAACTCAACCTCACCTTCTCGGCAGATTCCCCTTGTAATCAGTCTGTGGCCTGCATTTTGGCACATCTGGCCAGGGCTAAGAGTGTTGGTTATGGCCGTGGAATAAGGCTAGACTAACTGGTTCATGAGGCGAGGGCATCTGTGACCACAGAAGGGACAAACTGAAATACAGTATACAAGAGGGAATTGAAAGACTTCAGACACGTTTACTACTTCTGCTTTCTAACTTGATTTTTAATCCCCTTTACTTTGAAGAAGAGGAAAAAATGGTGTGTGAGTTTGTACTATTCTCCTTGGCTTTTCTGAATAAAGGACATCTTTGTTCATCATTTAAAAACAAAAAGCAGGCTGGGTGCGGTGGCTCACGCCTGTAATCCCAGCACTTTGGGAGGCCAAGGCGGGTGGATCACCTGAGGACAGGAGTTCGAGACCAGCCTGTCCAACATGGTGAAACCTTGTTTGTACTAAAAATACAAAAATTAGCCAGGCGTGCTGGTGCATACCTATAATCCCAGCTGTTCAGGGGGCTGAGGCAGGAGAATCGCTTGAACCCAGGAGGCAGAGGTTGCAGGGAGCTCAGATCGCACCACTGCACTCCAGCCTGGGCAACAAGAGCAAAACTTGTTCCATATCTGTATATATTTATGGTATATACTTACGTAATCTTTTTTTCACTGCCTGTAATAGGTTTTTAAATTTTAAATTTATATTTATATGTATTATTGCTAAATTATTAAATCTATTAATATTTTTACATACTTTAAGTACATATATTTTCTACATATAAAATTACAAAGTTAATTTATCCAGAAACATCATGTATGATAACTTAATAGCATGATATATCCACTCTTTATCTCCACTTCTTAAAAGACCAATGTTGATTTTTTAGTTTCAATGATGACATGTGACTTTTGATACATGGCAGATACGTCCTACCTGCAGGATAATGGGGACACGTTCAGGAGAGGACAGGCAGAAAGGCTTGATAATGGGAATATGTTTCTAAAACACCTGGCCATTTAAAAACATGTCAGACTAGAGAAACTGTGAAAATTCTTAATAATGGCATTTGGGCTAACCTGGAATAAGCTGTTTCCAGCTTAAATGCTGCAGAATTCCATAGAAAGCAGGCTATGGGCAATATACATGTATATATAGAGAGAATATATCTATACAAAGGATATAAGCTCTGAAGTGAAGCAGATTTCAGTTTATAATTGTCCAAAGCTCTGTTCTTCCTTTCCATAAAGTGCAATGTTAGTTCTTCCTTTGCCAAAGCATTTCCCAAATACACCAAATAGCACATCACTCATGAAATATCTCTAGTGAAGCCATTTCTAGTGCAGCTATTTCTCTAAGGTTAGGGGGCAGAATTAGAGGTATTTTTCCTTAATATTTTAATTCACTGAAATAAGTCATGACAACTTCAGGATCTGTGCTATTTTGAATTAATCGAAGAAAGGACAAGGTATGATAAACTATGGCACAACAAAAGACACATTAGCACCTAGTTTAGTTTCTGACTTGCATCCCACATTTCCTTTTGCTTCTAGACCACCGCGCTAATCTCACTGCGTATCTTGAGTCACACAAGCCTATATACATATATAGTAGGGTCTTTGCACCAGTAATATGAAAGACGGCCTTCCTCACATATAAGAATGCGATCAAAGTCCCCATTATTATACAATATGTGGACTAGTTATCCCTAAAATGTTTGTACATTCTTCAAAGGATTAAGTTACAAAGCATATCAAAAATTATTTGAGGACCAAGTAATCAATGGGATTTTCTTGCATGCACATATTACAGATTGGGGTTTAAACTATGCAGCCGTGCTTTGATCTTGCTGTGGGAATTCTCCCCTGAGACTATCTACTTACTGGCCTTTGCTGTTTATTGGACGTTGGATCTCTCACATAAATAGTTCTTTCAGTATTACGTACTGGTTGAGTCTTCAAATCTACTCCATCGTCATTCAAGCTGTCTTTCCCTTTTGATTTTATACATCCCATATTTCCTGTTGAAATATAAAAGCAACGACATTGTTTTACCATTCCAGAACTGCTTCAAGCCATCAAAATCTCTCCATTAGAGTAGAAAAAAATACACTTTCATTCTTTATCATATACAGATTAATAAACTCAAATGTTAATACTGTTCACAAATAGGTTTGTCTGTTCATTAATTCACTCAACAAATAATTATTTAGCATCCGTTTTCCATCATCCAGACATAATTCCAGCTTTAACTATGCTCATATTCTTGTGGCAAAGATGTGTAAAGACTCGATGATAGAGGACCCACAGGATCTAAGAAAGGACACATAACTCAAGCAAGAAGAAAAGGAGGTGGTTAGGGAAACCTTCCTAAGGAAATGCTCTGTGAGTCGAAATGGGAGGGATGGCAGCCAGGCTGCAAAGTCAGCAAAGGGATTCCAGAAAGAAGAGACTTCATGCGCAACCACCCTGGGCTCAAGATAACATGGCTCCTTCAGAGAGCTAGATCAACCTGATCGCTTCAGAGAATGAGTTCTATGTAAAAGACTAAACACTGTAGTCAAGGAGCAGGTGGGGAAGGCCAGGAGTCAAGGCCAGAGAGGGAGGCACATGCTGGATGCGACACTGAGTGGGTGATTTTTTACCCTGAAGACAAGTGACACATTCAAGCTGCAGTGTACAAGATAGAGTGGTGGGGGGCTGGAGGTTTCAAGGGCAGGTGAGGAAGAGCTAGAATGTGCAGAACTCGGCTCCCGCTAAACATAGCTAGGGGCCTAGGAAGATGGCGTGGCTTTCACCAAGACTGGAAGTGAAATGAGGAAACACGGTCACGGGAGAGAAAATGCTTACGGGAACATTCAGGTGATCAAATCCAGCAGGGCTACTCAGTAAGCTGGTTGCATCAGGAAACCAGGAGGGTAGCGGAGGTAAAAGCAAGACGGCGGCCTCTGCAAGCCACATGGCAAGAAGGGGCTAAATACGCACGTCTAAACACCAACTCGGCCGGGCGCGGTGGCTCACGCCCGTAATCCCAGCACTTTGGGAGGCCGAGGCGGGTGGATTACGAGGTCAAGAGATCGAGACCATCCTGGCCAACATGGTGAAACCCCGTTTCTACTAAAAATACAAAAATTAGCTGGGCGTGGTGGCACACGCCTGTAGTCTCAGCTACTCGGGAGGCTGAGGCAGGAGAATTGCAGAGGTTGCAGTAAGCCGAGATTGCACCACTGCACTCCAGCCTGGCTCCTGGCAACGGAGCAAGACTCTGTCTCAAAAAAAAAAAAATAATAATAATAATAATAATAATAATAATAATAAACACCAACTCGGTCATCCGGTGATCCCATTCATGTGGGACGGCTGAGCGCTACACAGCCACTCGGGGACGGCAAAGGTAATTCTGAATTTGAATCAGATACAGTACTTGTGTTACAGTATAGCCTCGGGGTCAAATCTATGCATTAAAAACAAAACAAAATCTTTCATGAACTTCACTAGAAGGTGATTCTCACCGCACAGATTCTCTGGACACCGTCCGGGAAACTCTTTTGGGGCACAGTGGGAGCATGGTGCTCCCCATGCAAGGTGTGATTCTGAAACACTGCCGAATCTGGGACCCAGGGCTTAGCGTTAAGTCTAGAGGAAGGGCAGATGACAGGAGTCTCGGGAAGGGGGAGAGGCGCTGTGATTAGGCAATACCTCGTGGGGGAGAGATTGTGCTAAGAAACCTCAAGAGCTCTTCTGGGAACCCGGCCCTCCCCGGCATCGGCATCACCGCCACGCGCCCAGGCCAGCGCTGTCCCGCAGGGTCCCAGTTGGTCTAAGAACTTCGACTTGTTTATCATTTCATTACTTGAGGTATGAAGCGTCTAAAGAGCAACCACACCTCCTTCTGAAACTAGCAAGCTGCAGTTCCCAAAATAAAGGGGAAGCAAGTACTTCTTTGATTCAAAACAGCACATTTTTTTCATAAGCTAAAGTCGCTGAAATGGACAAGCGTTTAGAGTTTATCTCTAACTAGCATGGGAGTTCTTTTTTCACCAGTCTCATCCCTCCCACGCCCCGTCGCCCTCCGCCCAGAAGTGGTGTTTAACTCATCGTCCTTTAACATAGTGCTTTATAAATGGGCCAATACGTTCATAGCGGCGCGAGGACCCTGCACGCACCGCGAGCTCCGGGGCACGAACCCTGCGCGGGTCCGGCCAACTCACCGGGCACCCGGCCGCTAGATCCAGCTCGCTCCCGGCACGGACCGAGCCCTGACCCAGCAGCGAGCAGCAACCAGGGCACAGGGACTCCCCCGTCCCCTCCCCAGCACACCGGGCGGGGCTGCCCCACCGCGTCCCTGCGGCTCCGCTGCCCTCGCTGCTCACGCCAGCGTCCCCTCGCTACATCTCTCTCTCTCTCAGATCCTACAGGAATGTTACCACCCGAGACAGGTCTGCACTGATTCTCACTCTTGTCTGGTTACCACCCACGTTCCATCACGTATCGGTTTATTTAGGGTCAGCTCCTCCAGCCAGCATCTAAGCTTCCCGGGACAGCTTCCCTCTACCTTGCTCACTGCAGTACTCCCAGCACCGAAAACAGCCCCGCTCTACAAAGGTGTTCAAAGAGTAAGAACGAATGCACTTTGGGAGGCCGAGGTGGGCGGATCACCCGGTCAGGAGTTCCAGAGCAGCCTGGCCAACATGGTGAAACCCTGTCTCTACCAAAAATACAAAAAATAAGCTGGGCGTGCTGATGGGCGCCCGTAGTCCCAAGCTACTCGGGAGGCTAAGGCAGGAGAATCGCTTGAACCCAGTGAGCCAAGATCGGGCCACTGCACTCCAGCCTGGGTGACAGAGTGAGACTCCGTCTCAAAAAAAAAAAAAAAAAAAAAAATGAACGGATGGAGCAGCTGTGTAGCTGGTGGGCTTGGGACTCCCAGGTGCCAATCAACAGCCCTATTGCGAAGGTGAGGGAGGAGAAGGAAAGGAGGCAGAACTCACCTGGGTCTGTTGTTCTAAAATAGAGACCTCTAGAATAACTTCCAGTTTATGGAAAATACAGGGGAGAGAGGAACAAGATGATCAGAAAACTCCATAATGTGCCAGCCTGGATATGTGTCATTTTCTAAAGAAAGCTTACCTGGGTATTCCAGCTAAAGGGAAGGGATAGAACCATTTCATATCGGAGAAGACCAAAGAGATACGAACTTGATGGAATCTTGGGGGCTTGCGGGGACACACAGCTAGCTGTGATATGTGATAACCCGGGAAGTCGGAATTGACTTACGCATGAGATGATGATATCGGGGAATTGTTGCCGTGTTTTGTAAGTGTGACATGACAGTATTGTGGTTATTCAGGAGAACATCCAGTGAGCATCAGATGTACAGTGAGGTGTGTGGGGCTGAGGGTTCATGATGTCTGCAACGTTCAACACTTCAGCCAAAATGAGAAGGGAGAAAAGGAAGGGATAAATGTACCAAAATGTCTTAAAAATTAGTGACTCTAAGGAAAGCACAGTCTTTTTCTGTAAATTTGAAATTTTCAAAATAAAAGTTGGAGGGTAGAAAATAAGAGGATATGATGGACAATTTTATCCACCCCAAAAAAATCCGAGATGGTAGAAACCCCAGTCATGCACAGGAAGGCAGGAGATGCATTAGCAAAGCGCGTTGCCAGAGGCTGAGGTGACGTGCCAGGCAGTGCATCTCTATCTGTTTTTTTTGGGATGGAGTTTCACTCTTGTTGCCCAGGCTGGAGTGCAATGGCACAATCTCAGCTCACCACAACCTGCACCTCCCGGGTTCAAGCGATTCTCCCACCTCAGCCTCCTGAGTAGCTGGGATTACAGGTGTACACCACCACACCCAGCTAATTTTGTATTTTTAGTAGAGACGGGGTTTCCCCATGTTGGTCAGGCTCATCTTGAACTCTCAACCTCAGGTGATCTGCCACCTCAGCCTCACAGAGTGCTGGGATTACAGGTGAGCCACCATGCCCGGCTGAGATCTCTATTTCTGAGTACTGTAGGAAGTGTCAGGGGGGAAGCAAACTCCTGTGGAGAAATCCATCCCCCAGCCTCTAAAGGGGACAGAGGAAAAGATGGAGGCAATTGTCCAAGGGCAGTGGTCTTGGGAAGAGGAAGGATGGAAATAAAAGGCAGGTGGATGTGGGTAGGGTGGTGACATCCAAGACAGTGACACCAACAGATGGCCATCTACTTATGCTTGTTTTCTTCCTGCCATTGTCATGGATAATTTTTTTTTCTTTTTAAGATGGATTTCACTCTTGTCGCCCAGGCTGGAGTGCAATGGCATGATCTCAGCTCACCGCAACCTCCGCCTCCCAGGTTCAAGCGATTCTCCTGCCTCAGCCACCCCAGTAGCTGGGATTACAGGCGCCCGCCACCATGCCTGGCTAATTTTTGTATCTTTAGTAGAGATGGGTTTTCATCATGTACATCAGGCTGATCTCAAACTCCTGACCTCAGGTGATCCACCCACCTCAGCCTCCCAAAGTGCTGGGATTATAGGTATGAGCCACCGTGCCCAGCCTGCCATGGAAAATTTAACATCAAATGTATGTACTGTAGTTGAGAAAAGTTAAAGCCATGTGGAGAATGAGCATGGCCCCACTGCTCAGGTGGAGCTGATCTCTGCTCACAGAGTGTTTTCAGACCCTCATTCAGACATTCCCCGAGCAGAAACCTCAAGAGAGGTCCTCCATGTGACATGGGGACGAGCAACCCAAACTCAGAACAGGTCTTGCAATTCCTTATGCTGTATGAAAGTACCAGAAACGTAGAAAACACAATATACTCCTGACAAAAACTGAGAGTGGTTACATGTTTCCAAGTGATATGAGCTACACTTTACAATGATTTCCACCTTAGTATCCTTCTATTACACATTTATAATGTCCTGAGCATCTAATTTAATCCTTGAAGAAACCATAAGGTCATATGACTTTACAGAGGAGAAAACTGAGGCTCAGAAAAGTTAGATGACTGGTGCCCAGCACAGCTGGGAGGGGTTAGAACACAGGGCTGAGACTCACTCACACAGGAGTGCGCTCTCAAGTCTAAGTGGGAAGCTAGGTCTACAGCCTGGCCTCTTACCACTTTGCCATACAGTGGCTATTTTGAAATGTATGCTTCGTCTATTTATTAGCAATGCCAAACAAAGAGATTATTTTTATGGGCTGCCTCTTTCTCAAAAAGATTTAAAATGCTTTACCACAAAAGAATCAATAATGAGGTCAATAAAATAAAACCAGAAAACCAGAGCCAAGGCAATGAGAAGAATTCGGATGTGGTAACATTGTGGGGAACAGGTCTGCTGTAACTGATCTGCACATTTGCCCTGCATTTTCTGGCAGGAAGAGCCAGGGACATCATGAGTCACGGCAGGAGAGGAAGCAGATCAGGCTCCTGATGGGAATGTGTGTCCCCAACAGGAATTCCAAGTTTGCTTATAATGCACTTTATATCAAGTGCTGTGGATGACGTAGTCAGCAGTGCCTTCAAAACCATTTTTTGGACAGTAAATAAAGGCACATTTTATGGGTAGAGACTTTTGGTTAAAAAAAGATAATAACTGAGGCTTTGACATGCAAATAAACTCTATGCTCTTCATCACAAAAGTTTTACAACATGGTCGAAAGAGATACAGACGGCCAGGCAACCTTTTGATTACAAAGCAACATCCGCTGACACATCCAGAAAATGTGAGGTTGGAGATTTCTCTTTCTAAAAAGTCTTTATTTCATTGGAACGAATATCCATTAGGGGTGGCTTATCCTCATTTAGGAACCTTAGAATATTAGAAGAATGATTTTAATCCCTTTTTTATTTTATTCCCAGACTCTGGGATAATTTTTTGGTGTTTAAAAATCACTCTTACCTTGGCCAGGTGTGGTGGCTCAGGACTGTAATCCCCGCACTTTGGGAGGCCGAGGCGGGTGGATCACCTGAGGTCAGGAGTTCCAGACCAACCTGGACAAGAGCATGAAACCCTGTTTCTACTAAAAATACAAAAATTAGCCGAGCATGGTGACGCATGCCTGTAGTCCCAGCTTCTTAGGAGCATGAGACAAGAGAATCACTTGAGCCTGGGAGGCAGAGGTTGCAGTAAGCTGAGATTATGCCACTGCACTCCAGCCTGGGTGACAGAGCAATACTCCATTAAAAAAAAAAAAAAAAAAAAAAAAAAAAAATCACTCTTACCAGAGGCAGTAGGGTTTTGGTTTTATAAAATCACTCTTACCAGAGACAGTAAGGTGATAAACTAGGAGTGATAGCTTATCACCCTACTGCCTCTTGTAAGATCTAGCAATGCCTTACCATTATCCAGCTGCTCAACCAAGATGCAATCTTGCACTTGGAATTTCCCCTCTGGGAATCTGTTCTTTAGATTCACTGCACAGGGGCACAAGGATGTCCCCACTAGCATGACTTATGTAGTAGAGACAATCTAGATGTCCTCATTAGGGGATTAGGGGTTAGTTCTTTAAGCTGGGACAAAGTGACACATTATGAGTGGGTTACAAAGAGAGATTTGTATATTTGGACATTCTTAAACAATCAAGAATTGCTGATTGAAAATATATATATACATATTTATATTAGGCTGATACAAAAGTAATTGTGGTTTTTGCCTATGAAAGTACTGGAAAAAGCGCAATTACTTTTGCACCAATGTAATATATATACACAACCCATCCATATATACACACACACACACACACACACACATATATTTAATGTACACAGGGAAAAAAAATAAGAGGACACCCACCACCTTGTTGGTTAGGTTCTAAAGTCCACTTGCGAGGTGCAAGATCCTGTATAGAAATTCTCTATTGAAATTCCTAAAGAAGACACTACACAATTCACAAAATATTCTGAAGTAAGGACTATGGAGTTGGATTGCTGAACTTGACTGCTGGGTCCATTGCCTGACTTTGCAATAGCAACTGGTCATCCACCTAAAGAAAACAGAATAGCTATAAATGTCTATGAGGGTCAGAGACAAAAGACATGGGGGTGGAAAAGGGATAAACACGCATGTGCCTACTGTGTGCCTAGTACTTTGCGTATGAGGAAAGTAATGCCCAGAGATGAACCTGTGTTAGGTAATCAGAGGTCTCGGGTACGACTGGAAGTCGGTCTGGCTTCAAAGCTGCACTTTTTCTCCTTTTGTTGCTTTTATTATTTTTAATTTATTATTTGTTTGTGTTGGGAACATTCAAAATGTGCTCTTCCAGCTATTTGGAATACACCGTATACATGGTTTTTAATTATTGTCACCCTACGGTGCTGTAGAACCTGGAACCTATCCTTTCTATCTAAAAGCTGCATTTCTTTTTTTTTTTTTTTAAGTTGGAGTCTCGCTCTGTCACCCAGGCTGGAGTGCAACGGTGTGATCTCTGCTCACTGCAAACTCTGCCTCCCGGGCTCAAGCAATTCTCCTATCTTAGCCTCCCAAGTAGCTGGGATTACAGGTGCCTACCACCACATCTAGCTAATTTTTTATTTATAGTAGATACAGGGTTTCACCATGTTGTCCAGGCTGGTCTTGAACTCCTGACCTCAGGTGATCCACCTACGTCAGCCTCCCAAAGTGCTGAGATTACAGTTGTGAGCCACCATGCCCAGCCCAAAGCTGCACCTCTTTACCAATGCAAGGTCTTGCTATCTCTCTGTGGAGGGAGCTCCAACTCCAAGAGTTTTCTGAATTAGAGCACTTAGAAAGACAAGAAGAGGAAGAGAAAGGAAGCCCAGGGAAATAGGGGTGGGTGTTGCCTATCTGAAACTAAAGTGATCTTGAGTTTCAAATTAGGTCCAAGCCTGGTTCAAGCATCATTTATGGTAATTCGTCCCTAAAAGTATGTCCTCTACACACTTGCATTCTACTATCAGTTCTATAACTTAAGAGATTTACTCTGCCCACCAACACAGAAACCCTCAGACACCCTTTTAATTATACTTCTTAGTTTACTTTTGGAAAGGAGACTCAGATTAGAGAAACAAAGTCTTCAGAAGAGTTAAATGCTTCCTCCAAACTGTTTATCAAAGTGACATGGGGACAGAATAGCCTGATTGGCAGCCTCATCGGCGTTGGAGAGATGTGGAGAGTGCTAGCACTAAGCTCCACCACCAACCCTGTTAATTCCCGACTCAAGCAGTTCAGCCTTACGTCAATTTTTCCAAATCCTATATATATAGGATTTGGAAATCCTGCAGTGGCGTTATCTCAGCTGACTGCAACCTCCGCCTCCCAGGCTCAAGAGATTCTCCTTCCTCAGCCTCCCGAGTAGCTTGGATTACAGGTGTGTGCCACCACACCCAATTAATTTTGTATTTTTAGTATAGACAGGTTTTCACCATGTTGACCAGGCTGGTCTTGAACTCCTGACCTCAGGTGATCCACCTGCCCCCAGGTGATCCACCT
Organism: Aotus nancymaae; assembly: GCF_030222135.1. Taxonomy (NCBI): domain Eukaryota; kingdom Metazoa; phylum Chordata; class Mammalia; order Primates; family Aotidae; genus Aotus; species Aotus nancymaae. Next base: position 7,832,039 of record NW_026988450.1, on the reverse strand, counting down.
GCCCCAGCCTCCCAAGGTGCTGGGATTACAGACATGAGCCACCACGCCCTGATCCTAAATCCCTTTTAAAAGAGAGAGAACTAAAAAGGACGTAGCCAGATTGTCTTTATTTAAACTAAGATATTTTGCCTTAATACCATGGTCATTATTTTCAAACATTCCACAATATTTTTTCTCAATAAGATCTCCCAGCAAGCCAGGGTGGGCACAGCTGGTGAGCTGGTAATCCAGGCTGCCCAAGCTCCGGGGCACGGCTTTCTCTATCTGACCAGCGTGCAATGTAAGGCTCTCCTTAAGGCTTTTTTGGTTTGCTTTTGTTTTTGTTTGTTTGTTTTTTCTTTAGGCAACCTAACATTACGATCATAACTCCCTGAGGTTTAGATGTCATGTGTAACAGGAGCAGTGTTGTGGGCAATGAAGGCGATGCTGTTTTGGTACTGGGAACCCCTCAGATCACAGAGCTGCCTCCATGGTGTGAGCATCGCCTCCACCACAGAGCTGCTTCTATGGTTAAGTGTCAGCTCCTGTCTGTGACTAAGTGGGGCCATCAGGCTCCCCCTAGAAGGGAGGAGGATATGATTTAGGAGAAGTGAGAAAGAGTAGCCTGAAGGAGCACTGGAAAGAGTAAAGGCTGGAGTAGAACCGGTGTCCAAGGTGCCTGCCAGCCCCTTTGACTATTAAGCGTCAATTGGGAAAGTGGGGTGAGGTGGGAAGTGGCTTTAAGACTAGCTAGTTACAGGGTGCACCTCCCTCGACACAGGAGGGGTGTCTCTGGGTCTGCAGAAAGAGTTGGCTCTTCTCTTCATGTCTCATGCAGGGTTGAGCACTGAGGAAAGGGGTGTCACGACAAAACAGCAGGATGCTGTCTCAGGGCTCCCCTCATTCTGCCTGTCAAGGTTTCCAGGGGAGCCAGAAGTTTCCCAGCTGAATGCGCTTGCACGGTGGGCGTCCATATAACATCCCTCAAATCGGCAATGCCCAGTCAAATCTCAGCGGGCCAGTGTACGGCCTCGGCCATCCCAGCAAGACCATAGGTATACACAGAATATGGGGAGAACCGATGGCTTCTTTCTCCCAAATAGCACAGCAGCAACCCTATACCTACCTAACACCATATTGGAAAGGAGTCGGGGGGGAAAAGAAGAAACAGTCATGATGGAAGACAGATTACACTGGAAAAGATTCAAACCCTGTTGGCAAACTTAAGCTCTTTTCTTTTTTTTAATTTTTATTTATTTATTTTTTCCCTGCAGTGGATATCAGCAGCTTAAGCTGTTTTCTTACCTGCTGCTATCCAGAGGGCTGAGAAGAGAATAGTCACAAAATCTAAAGTGGGTTTTCTTTTGCCACACAGCTGAATTACAGTGTATAGATTTGCTACACATAAAATCACAGTGTATATATTTGCTACACATAAAATGCCTGCTACGCATAAAATGCAGTAGCTTCTGGAAACAGTGGTGAGAGAAGTCTAAAAACCACTGAATTGGATACTTTAAAGGGATGAGTTTTATGGTATACAAATTTTATCAATAAAAAATTAATCTAAAATGTCCTACACTCCCAAAAAAGAGAGAAATAGTACAGTATGGCTGATTTCTTTATTTCATTCATTTTTTAAAATGTAACAAAAAACTTTTTTGAGACCGGGTCTTGCTCTGTTGCCCAGGTTGGAGTGCAGTGGTGCAAACACAGTTCACTGCTGCCTCGGCCTCCTGGGCTCCAGTGATCCTCCTGCCTCAGACTCCCCAGCAGCTGAGACCACAGGTGCACGCCACCATGGCCTGCCTAATTTTTAATTTTTTTGTAGAGACAGGATCTCACTATGTTGCCAGGGTTGGTCTCAAACTCCTGGGTTCAAGCAATCCTCCTGCCTTGGCCTCCCAAAATTCTAGGATTACAGGCATAAGCCACCATGCCAGCCTTAAATTTTAAAATATTTAATTGACAAAGATTGTATATATCTTCAGTGGTCTTGTTTATTAATTTTGTTTATGCCTTTGTGATCCAAATCTGACACATTTTATCTTGTTTGCTGATGTGTTTACCTGGTTTGAAGCTCCTTCTTTTTTTCTGAGATGAGTCACACTCAGTCGCCCAGGCTGGAGGGCAGTGGTGTGATCTGGGCTCACTACAACCTCCACCTCCTGGGTTCAAGTAACTCTCCTGCCTCAGCCTCCTGAGTAGCTGGGACTACAGATGCCTGCCACTACACACAGCTAATTTTTGTACTTTTAGTAGAGATGGGGTTTCACACATTGGCCAGGCTGGTCTCAAACTCCTGACCTTGTGATCTGCCTGCCTCAGCCTCCCAAAGTGCTGGGATTAGAGGTGTGAGCCACCATCCTCGCTGAAGCTCCTTCTTTATTATCTGCCACAAGACATAAGCACAGCCACAGGTAGGCCCAGGGATCATGTAGTCATCCATGATGTGAAGGGGTAGCAGCAATGTGTAAAGCTAACCTGACACTGACCTATTGTAAAATCTTGATGCATTAAAACAGAACCTTTAATACAACACTGGGTACAGTTTTAATCACTACATTTACTAGAGTGGTTCCGGAAAAGAATTGCAAGACGATTAAAGAGGTATATGAGGGTCAAATACCTAGAAGATTGGCACCTAGAGCAGAGAAACTGAAGGGAAATGTGTCTCTGCCTGGAAAGGAGAGCAGAGAGGATCATGAGACAGGGGTGAACTCAGGAAGTCTGTCTGTGGAGTCCAGCCTGTCGTTGACAGTCCTGTAGTTATTGACAAAACCACTCTCTTCTCTGGACTCTAATTGCCTCACCAAAAAATGAAATCATTGGGCTTGGCATGAGAGGGTAAGTGATATGATCTTTAACTCGATGATACACATTAAAGTCCTTTAGACTGTATGCACTTCTTAACCCAACATGACCACTTCCTGGAATAAATTACTTATGAGAAAATGGCTGGGCGTGGTGGCTCATGCCTGTAATCCCAGCACTTTGGGAGGCCAAGGCGGGTGAATCACAAGGTCAGGAGATTGAGACCATCCTGGCTAACACGGTGAAACCCTGTCTTAAAAAAAAAAAAAAAGAAAATAACTAGGGGCTATACAAAGCTCTATACAAGAGGATACTTACTGTGGGACAGTTTGGAATACCATAGAGAAATACGCTTGTTTGCCAAATTACAGGTCACTGGTTAAATAAATGCAGATCAGCGCTCAAAATTCCTATCATCAAAGCCAGTTCTGTGAGGGTTTTCAACTTACAAAATGCTCAGTTCACCAAAATTTGTATATTTTAGTTATTTCAGATTTATGTAATTTCATATTAGATAGGATAGTTTTAACAGCTTAAGTTTATAACAGTTTGTATTAATTGCAGTGCTTTCATAGCTTAAGAGTACAATAATTTTTTAAAAATAATTCAACTTTTATTTTAGGTTCAGGAGTACATGTGCAGGTATGTCACATGTGTATACTGCAAGATGCTGAGGTTTGGGGAATGAATGATCCCAACACCCAAGTGGTGAGCATAGAACCCAATAGTTTTTAGCAAATGTCCCCCCGTCCCCCCCACTTTAGTATTCTCCAGTGTCTATTGCTCCCATCTTTATATCCATGTGTATTCAGTGCCTAACTCCCACTCATAAATGAAAGCCTGCAATTTGGTTTTCTGTTCCTGCATTAGTTCGCTTAGGATGATGACTTTTAGCTGCATCCATGTTGCTGCCCAGGACATGGTTGCATTCTTTTTTACGGCTGTGTAGTATTCCCGGGTACATAAATGCAAGTGTAATAATTCTTATCAAATATAATTGTTGTAGGCCTGGCGTGGTGGCTCACGCCTGTAATCTCAGCACTTTGGGAGGCCAGGGCAGGAGGATCACCTGAGGTTAGGAGTTTGAGACCAGCCTGGCCAACATGGCAAAACCCTGTCTCTACTGAAAATACAAAAATTAGCCAGGCACGGTGGTCCATGCTTGTGATCCCAGCTACTCGGGAGGCTGAGGCAGGGGAATCACTTGAACCTGGGAGGCAGACATTGCTGTGAGCCGAGATCACTCCACTGCACTCCAGCCTGGGCAACAGAGTGAGATTCGGTCCCAAAAAAGAAAATAATAATAATAATAATAATATATATAAACACACACACACAATTATAAATATAATTGTTTTAAAAGATTTTGAAGATTTCCTTTTGACGAATGTTCGAATTTTTTTAAAGCTAAGGATTATTGAGTCTTCTCAGAACTATATTAACGTGTTACTAATAATTAGTAGCTCAAGTTTCATGTGAGATATGGTTGTTCCTGTAGTTTCCAATTCACTTCTTGCTTTATCTCTCCTTACATTCTAAAATTTTAATTTTTAAATTCTTCAACCTTAATGTCATCTTTTATCCCATTTGAGATTCAAGGCTTCTGCCTCTTTCTGATATCCCCTGCACAGCACCACTTCCCTTCCACATTTCAGGGTGGGTCTATCCTTTCCTCTCAAATGCTTTTGCAAACAGCTGCCAGGTTAACACATCCTAATTTCACCTTCTCAGAAACTAAAGTTTAAGCGTGTCATATGTGTTGGAAATGATTTGGTCACTTCCAATTTCTTTTTGAGGCTTATAAATTTCAATTTCTATTTAACATTTTATTTTTCTAATTGCAGAAACCAGGTTGACATATCATTTGAAGAACTTGCAGAATCACATTCAAAATGTATTAAGTTTTTAAAATAAAAATAATATTCAAGTAGTTAAAAGAAACAAGTCTTCTGGTATAGTGTAACATTTAAGAAATCATCACATTGGCCTCTGGTAATTGGCTTTTGGAAAATTGATCTAGAACATGATACCTCAACACAAAAGAATGTTATGTGGCCATTAAATTATAATACATATGACATAAAAAATATTCAAGGTATATTTAAGTGAAAAAATGTAAAAGCAGTATATATAGCAAGATATCATTTTGTGAGGGGAAAAGGTACAAATGAAAAGAAAAAAAGTCTGAAAAGAAATAAGCTAAAATAACACAATGTTCATCTACAGCTTTTTTATATAAATTATATATATAAAATTTAAAATACACATTTTAAATAAAAGCAGAGTTTGGAGGCCCTTAGGTTTTGTGCTCAGTTCCCCTTAGTCTAAAATATTTAAAATGTTTTCCATTGTGTACCAATTATATATATATACACACAAGTATACAATGTATTTTATTATAATACAAAATATATAGACAAGTTATATATGTATATATAGTACAAAAGGTAAACAATAGACATATTTATGCATAACATAAAAGTTATGTATAGGATACATTACATATATATTATGTACAAGTTATACATAATATATTTAAAAATACAATATATTTTATTATATATAACAAGTAACATATACAAGTTATATATATATATATAAAACTTAGTTATATATACATACATATGCATATAACATAGAAAAATAAAAGTTTTTAAAATTTTGAAGCAAAATAAGAGAATCTGAACCCATGGCCTAAGGTCCTTCCGACTCTGATTGTCTATGGGAGTAAAGAACCTACCGAGTGGCCATGTATGGGGCTCACACCTGTAATTCCAGTACGTGCACTGGAGGCCAAGCGGGGAGGATTGCTGGAGCCTAACAGTTTGGGGCTACAGTGTGAGGTAAAAGAGAAAGGCCCTGCCAAGGTCCTGCGGTGAGCTGAGGGCCACAGCAGGAGCTGGTATGACTGGAACGAAGCCAGCAAGGGGAGGAAGAAGAGACGAGACCAAGTCTGCAACATGCATATGGCAAGACTCCTCCACCACGGGCAGCATCTCTATTTGCATAACTCTTAGTTGAGCAATTTCACACTGAGGAAGACAACAGGGCATTGCTGAAACAAGTGGGGGTTTTTTGGTTTTGTTTCTCTTACAATAAAAGGGAACACTATGAAAACAAGATGAGCTCATGGAAACTTATGTAAGGTAGGGAAATAGATCATTTAAAGGACCAGAAGGGGACATCTAAAGCAGAGTCTGAATTATGTATATCCAACCAACCAAGAAGAGTTATTAAACATCAACTTTGTTTCCAGATTCAGATTTTTATGATCAACAATGCAGCCACTCATATTCAGAAATACACATAATAGTGTATTTATGTCCCACTTTAAGAGTTAGTTTAGCTAAATGCATGTAACATAACAGAAACTTTTATGAAATCACAAAAAAGTGAAACTCAGCTCAAGACACCTAAAAGAAGTGGAACGTTATATCACACCATAAACTTCTTCTGCCTACTAGCCATAGACGGCAAATCAGCAGGAGTCTAGGTTAGCTAGAGCAGCAGTCCCCAACCTTTTTAGCACCAGGGACTGGTTTCATGGAAGGCAATTTTTCCCTGGGGGGTGGGGGCGGGGGTTGGAGGAGGTGGTTTCAGGATGAAACTGTTTCACAGGGAGCACACAACCTAGATCCCTAGCATGCACAGTTTACAATGGGGTTCGAGTTCCTATGAGAATCTAATACAGCGCTGATCTGACAGGAGGCAGAGCTCAGGCAGTAATGCTTGCTCAACCGCTGCTCACCTCCTGCTGTGTGTCCTGGTTCCCAACAGGCCACAGACCAGTACCACTCCATGATCTGGGGGTTGGGGAAGACTGATCTAGAGGACAAGGCAAAGAGGAAAACATATCCATGGATATAAATAAATATGCTTCTCTACAACAGGGTTTCTTAACTGCAGCACTGCTGATATTTCAAGCCAGAAAATTATTTGTTCTGGGGGTCTGTTCTCTGCATTGTAGGACACTTAGGAGCATCCTTTGCTTCCACCCACTGGATGCCAGTAGCACCTCTCCAGGCCTCCCAGCTACCAGTTGGGACAACCCAAAAATGTCTCCAAACATTGCCAAATGTCCCCTTATGAAAGCTGCTTGCCAGGAAATCTGATGTTTTAATTGCTGGTAATAACTCAATTGTTGATAGTTTCTGTTGTTACAGAGAGAGGCAAAATAATATGCTTTCTTACTCATTCGTGAACAGTACGTTTAATATCCTTTTACTTATTTATTTATTTATTTTTGAAACAGTGTTTTGCTCTTGTTACCCAGGCTGGAGTGCAATGGCGCGATCTCAGCTCACCACAACCTCCGCCTCCTGGGTTCAGGCAATTCTCCTGCCTCAGCCTCCCGAGTAGCTGGGACTACAGGCGTGCGCCACAACGCCCAGCTAATTTTTGTATTTTTAGTAGAGACAGGGTTTCATCATGTTGACCAGGATGGTCTGGATCTCTTGACCTCGTGATCCACCCTCCTCAGCCTCCCAAAGTGCTGGGATTATAGGTGTGAGCCACCGTGCCCAGTCCTAATATCCTTTTATAAAATAGCAGGGGCATAACCAGAAATCATATGTAAAGAGATGCCTGCCACTATGCCTGTACACAGATGGACACAAAGACACGCACACACATCTGGTATCTATCGGAACAGACCCAAAGACTTTTTATGAAAAAAAAGCATCACCCCAACTGTACTCCTGAACACAACGATGGAAGAAACAGTAAGAATGATCTGTTCTACCAATCCCCACTTCTCATGAGGAAACCAAGAGTCGGAGTCAAACCAAGATTAGTTACTAATAGATTTTATCTTCACTACAAGTAACAAAAAGACTCACTACATACGAATAGAATAAACAGCCCAGAAATAGAACCGCATAGAGTCAACTGATCTTTCACAAAGAAGCAAAGACAATTCAACATTGAAAGAATATTTCTTTCAATAAATGGTACTGGAGCAACTGTATATCCACATGTAAGTAAATAAATAAGTATGTAAATAAATAATCTAGACCCAGATCTTAGATCTTTCACAAAAATCAACTCAAATGAATCACAAACCTAAAACACACACACACACACACACACACACACACACAAGTATAAAACTCCTAGAAGATAACATAGGAGAAAAACTAGATGACCTTGGGTTTGGTGATGACATTTTACATACAACAGCAAAATGACCCATGATCATGAAAAAAAAAAAAAAAGATCCATGAAAGGACAAACTGTAAATTGAACTTCATTAAAATCTAAAACTTCTGCTCTGTGAAAGACAAGCCACAGATTAAAAGACAATCTTTGCAATATGCATATCTAATAAAGCCATGGTATTTAAAATATACAAAGAACTCTTAAAACTCAGTCATAAGAAAACAATCTGCTTTTTAAAATGGGCAACATCTTAATAGACACCTCACCAAAGAAGATCTACAGATGGCAAATGAGTACAAGAAAAGATGCTCCATATTATATGTCACTTGGGAATTGCAAATTCAAGCAACAATAGGCCAGGAGTGGTAACTCATGCCTGTAGTCCCAGCACTGTGGGAGGCCAAAGTGGGTGGATCACCTGAGGCCAGGAGTTTGAAACCAGCCTGGCCAACATGGTGAAACCTGGTCTCTACTAAAAATGCAAAAATTAGCCAGGCATGGTGGCACATGCCTGTAGTCCCAGCTACTCAGGAGGCTGAGGCATGAGACTCACTTGAACTCAGGAGGCAGAGGTTGCAGTGAGCTGAGTTTGCACCACTGCACTCCAGCCTGGGCAACAGAGCAAGACTCTGTTTCAAAAAACAAAACAAAATAAAACAAAAAGCAAACAAACAAAAAAAGCAACAATGAGATATACTACACCACTATACACCTATTAAACAGCAAAAGTCTAAAACAATGACTACACCAAATCCTGACAAGGATGTAGAGCAACAGAAACTCCAATTCATTGCTGGGAGAGTGTAAAATGACTCAATCATTCTAGATGACAGTCCTGCAGTTTCTTATAAGACTAAACAATACTCTTACCATATGATCCAATTACTGTGCCCTTGGTTTTTACCCAAATGAGTTGAAAACGTATGTCCACACAAAAACCTGCACAACAGATGTTTTAGCAGCTTTATTCCTTTTTTCTTTCCTTGGGACAGTCTCGCTCTGTCACCCAGGCAGGAGTGCAGTGGTGCAATCTCCGCTCACTGTAACCTCCGCCTCCCAGGTTCAAAATTTCTCCTGCCTCAGCCTCCTAAGTAGCTGGGATTACAGGCATCCACCACCACACACAGCTAATTTTTGCATTTTTAGTAGAGACAGGGTTTCGCCATGTTGACCAGGCTGGTCTCAAACTCCTGACCTCAAGTGATCCTCCTGCCTAGGCCTCCCAAAGTGCTGGGATTACAGACATGAGCCACCACGCATGGCCAGCAGCTTTATTCCTAATTGAAAAGACTTGGAAGCTACTGAGATGACCTTCATTAGCTGAATGAATAAACAAAATATGGTATATCCAGACAATAGAATACTATTCAGTGCTAAAAAGAAATGAGCTATCAACCATGAAAGGACATAGAGGATCTTTAAATGCTAAGTGAAAGAAGCCAATCTGAAAAGGCTACATACTGTGTGATTCCAACTATATGACATTCTGGAAAAGGTAAAACTATGGAGATGCTAAAAAGATCACGGTTGCCAGAGGTTTGGGGAAGAAAGGAATACATATGTGAAGAACGGGGGATTTTTAAGGCGGTGAAACTATTCTATATGACTGTAATGGTGAACACATGTCATTATACACTTGTCAAAATCCATGAAAGGTACTATACCGAGTGAATCCTAATGAAAATTGTAGATTTTAATTAATAGTAATGTATCACCATTGGCATATCAGTGATAACAAATGTAACAGGTTCATAATACGAGTTAATTACATGTTAATAATAAACTGGTTGAGGGTAGAAGGTCAGTGACGGCTAGATAGCCACTATTTGTATTTTCTGCTCAATTTATGTAAATCTAAAACTGCACCTTTGAGTGCACTGCCTAGGAGTTAGCCAGGCTCCACAAGGAGCAGGGAAAAAAATATATATATATATACATTGGCAGGCTGGGTGTGGTGGCTCACGCCTGTAGTCCCAGCACTTTGGGAGGCTGAGGCGGGTGGATCACTTGAGGTCAGGAGTTTGAGACCAGCCTGTCCAACACGGCGAAACCTCATCTCTACTAAAAATACAAAATTAGCCGGGCATGGTGGTGCATGCCTGTAATCCCAGCTACTCGGGAGGCTGAGGCACAAGAACCGCTTGAACCTGGGAGGCGGAGGTTGTAGTGAGCCAAGATCGTGCCACTGCACTCCAGCCTGGGCAACAAGAGCAAAACTCCATCTCAAAAAACAACAACAACAACAACAACAAAAAAAACATATTGTGGCAGCACAGGCAGGAGTCCATTTACTTGGGAATCAGTATTTCAGAAAATGGATCCTCCATTTTTAAGAGTGCTGCCTGAAAATATTTCTACGAGAAGTTGCATGTATCCTCATAATGCGCCTCTTCTTAACACCCAATAGTCTTTACAACGATCAAGGGCAGGCTGTAACCTGCTCTGTCTTAATAGTTCTGATTTAAAACACAATACAATTTCATTAGATCCTCTTGGCTTAATTCCCAAACTTTTTCAATTTTAGGTTCAGAAAATAACTGATAAGAGCTGGGAGATCTATTAATGTTTAATAATAAAGTCGTTACTCCTAATATGCCCATAGCCATTTACGATAAATGAAATGCACAGTTCAATTAGGCTTATAAAAATGGCAAGGCAAAGTACAACTGATAATGTGGCTCTGAGCTTACACATCTATACATGCACAGGGAACAGGCTTTTATCAGCATTTAGTAAAGCTGCAGAACCAGTGTTGTGAATCAATCTTTCAGTGAGTCAATTAAGTAAGCACAGGATGGGCAGCAGGTACATAAAATGCATGATGTCATTCAATGGAGAGCATAGAACCACTGAGTTGAAGATAAGAAAGTGGTTGGTTCTGGAGGTAAATCTAGGTGGGAGGGGCTTCAGGAAGGTGGGGCAGGAATCTGCTGTTTTATGTTAAAGCTTTGTAGTTACTTCGGTTTTTAAATCATGTGCAAGAATCTCCTTGAAAGCGATAAAAATTAATTTCTTAGGCCGGGCGTGGTGGCTCACGCCTGTAATCCCAGCACTTTGGGAGGCCGAGGCGGGTGGATCACGAGGTCAAGAGATCGAGACCATCCTGGCCAACATGGTGAAACCCCGTCTCTACTAAAAATACAAAAAATTAGCTGGGCATGGTGGCGCGTGCCTGTAATCCCAGCTACTCAGGAGGCTGAGGCAGGAGAATTGCCTGAACCCAGGAGGCGGAGGTTGCGGTGAGCCGAGATCGCGCCATTGCACTCCAGCCTGGGTAACAAGAGTGAAACTCCGTCTCAAAAAAAAAAAAAAAACTAAAAAAATTACTTTCTTAAGGATGGCTAAAAGAATTGTGTAATTAAATAAAAAATGCTTGTAATTTAATTTTTATAAGACAAGATAACAAGTTTTATATACATTATGATTACATAATAAAAATGTTTGGAAGCAATACTAAAATTAAACTAAATCAAAATTTTTTACATAAACACTTTTATACTTTTTGTGGTGAGTTGTTTTCATTTTCTTCATTGCTAAAGTGTCCACAATGAGCTATAATGATTTACTTTTATAAAAAATATAGTTGTAAAAATTAAAATCAAACACAGCAAGACACTTTTTTATACCGGTCACCAGCATCCAGGGTGTCCTCAGAAACTCGCCCGTAACTGTGGACAAGCAGCACCTCCCCAGGTGATGTTTCCGCTCCGTTCTGATGCTGTGGCCTCCCCGCCGGCCTGCTTCCTCATCCGCGAAAAAGGTCATGATAACCGCCCTTCCCCGCACAGCTGTGGTGGAGTTTAAATGCCTTCACAGAAGAAAAAGACATAGAAAGCCCTTTTCCCTCAAGGCCTGGCACATCCATAAGCTTGAGGTAAAGTTTGAAGGTCAAAAGTCAGGCACTGATTTGAACCTAGCCCAGGATTTAAAACACAAAAGAAACATGTCGGAATGAGAATTGGAAAACATTCTGGCGGAGCACAGTGGCTCGGGCCTGTAACCCCAGCACTTTCGAAAGTGAGGTGGGAGGATCGCTTGAGCCCAGGAGTACGAGACCAGCCTGGGCAACATAATAAGACTTGTCTCTGCAAAAGAAAATTTAAAACTTTGCCAGGAATGGTGGTGTACGCCTGTGGTCTCAGCTACTCAAGAGGCTGAGGTGGGAGGATCGCTTGAGCCCAGAAGTTTGAGGCTGCAGTGAGCAGTGATTGCACCACTGCACTCCAGCTTGGGCGACAGAGTAAGACTCTGTCTCGAAACAAAAAAAGGAGGCCGGGCGCAGTGGCTCACACCTGTAATCCCAACACTGAGAGGCTGAAGCAAGCAGATCACCTGAAGCCAGGAGTTGGAGACCAGCCTGGCCAACATGGTAAAATCCCGTCTCTACTAAAAATACAGCTAGGCATGGTGGTGGGTGCCTGTAATCCCAGCTACTCAGGAGGCTGAGGCAGGAGAATCCCTTGAACTCAGAGGATTGAGGCTTCAGTGAGCCAAGATTGCACCACTGCACTACAGCCTGGGCAACAGAGCAACTCACCGTCTCAAAAAAAAAAAAAAAAAAAGAAAACCATTCTTTGAACTAAGCTTGAACCCAAAGCAGAGACTTATCAAGTGACATATCTGCAGTATATGATACTAGAAGTGGACTGCAGAGTCACTGTAAACTCACTCTAGGAGTTTAAAGGTGAAAAAGAGGAAATGGAAGGTCATGGCTGGATCTAGTTATTTTCTTAAAAATGAGGATGCAGCTGGGCACAGTGGCTCATGCCTGTAATCCCAGCACTTTGGGAGGCCGAGGTGGTTAGATCACCTGAGGTCAGGAGTTCAAGACCAGCCCAGCCAATATGGTGAAACCCCATCTCTACTGAAAATACAGAAGTGAGCCAGGCATGGTGTCGGGTGCCTGTAATCCCAGCTAATCCGGAGGCCGAGGCAGGAGAATTGCTTGAACCTCGGGAAGCGGAGGTTGCAGTGAGCCGAGATCGTGCCATTGCATCCCAGCCTGGATGACAGAGCGAGACTCCATCTCAAAAAAAAAAAAAACAAAAGAGGATGCCAAGAAGTGCCATAAAATTGAGGAGCAGGAAAACAGATGATATAGAACAGATCTGTGCCATGATTCCCAAACTGTGTTTTGAGGCACTTCAAGGTGCCACAGTGAAGTCACAGGAGTGCCCTAAGATGTTAAAAATGTTCAAGCAAAACACAATGACATCGCTCACACATCATGAGAGCTACTCACTCAAGGTAACTCTGTTTCAGCATTAGATCATGCTATCTTCCTTTCAATAGCATCTTATATTTGTAAAACTGGGTTTTCTGTGGCTGCTATGATTTAAAAAAAAAAAAAAGCAAGTAGCCCCTGAAATCAACATGCAGCAGAAAATGAAAATGCTGGCATCCAATATGATTCTAAGGTTGGAGAAGTCATGCAGAGAGGTGTACACATCCCATTTGAGAGTAACTGTGGTCATTGAAGGATAATATTAAAACATTTTTTTCTTTCAACGTATGCGTATTTTTTTTTTTTTCAAATGGCAGTAAGTCATTATAACAAACATTTATTAAGTTGTTTGACTTTGGCTGGGCACGGCGGCTCATGCCTGTAATCCCAGCAATTTGGGAGGCCAAGGCAGGCAGATCACTTGAGGTCAGGAGTTCAAGACCAGTTTGGCCAACATGGTGAAACCTCATCTCTACTGAAAATACAAAAATCAGCTGGGCCTGGTGGCAGGCACCTGTAATCCCAGCTACTCAAGAGGCTGAGTGAAGCAGGAGAATCACTTGAACCCGGGAGGCAGAGGTTGCAGTGAGCTGAGATTGTGCCGCTGCATTCCAGCCTGGGCAACAGAGCAAGACCCTGTCTCAAAAAAAAAAAAAAAAAAAAAGTTGTTTGACTAAATACTCACTAACTGAAACTCTCCTGTATTTCTTCTGCTCTCAGGTCACCTTGAAAAAATTGCAGACACTCAGAGTGCTGTGAAGCAAGCATATTTGGGCATCTGTGAGCAAGTAATTTTTGGAAATGAGAAGCAGTGGATGGCAGGTTAGGACAGAGCAGGTGTAGCTTGACAGAGAAGCGGAAACTGAGCAAATGTGCTGGGAAAGGGAAGCAGGTCTCCTGGCACCGGGACCCGCCGGCTTTCCCTCTCACATTGCCCACACTGCCATTAGGATACTGACCAGTGGAAAGGATCAATACCTTAGAGGCCACCCCCAATTCATTTCCAAAAATTTTTATATTATTTAAATAGTATGACAGACAATTCTATTAAGTTTCTATCTTTCTTACTGAAAATTGTTTTTTCTCACCATCCCAGTCACTCAAGGCTCAAACCCTCAGTCATCTTGTCACTTCCATGTCACATTTCAGTCATGAGGTTCACCCTCCCTCAACCCCTGTCAGTTTTACGATATAATTGCACTTGTATTCTAGGCTCAGGAAAAGGCATGCAGCAGAGAGATCAACACTGAATTTTGATTCTTTCTCCCCCTATGTTGGTCTCCTTTCTCTTACTAAACTCTACTTAATATTATTTCCCACAAGAGCCCTGCCACATCTAACCAGCCCAGCTTGCTGCCGTTGCCTCCCAGCTGGCCTCCTCCCATTTTGCTACACTCATCTTTATGAATTCTATTTTCATTATGTTACTTTATATTCAAAATTCCTTTTGTTCTCTTTTGAGATGGAATTTTGCTCTTTTTGCCCAGGTTGGAGTGCAGTGTGGCGCGATCTCGGCTCACTGCAGCCTCCGCTTCCCGGGTTGAAGTTATTCTCAGCATCCCCAGTAGCTGGGATTACAGGCATGTGCCACCACACCCGGCTAATTTTGTATTTCTAGTTGAAATGGGGTTTTACCATGTTGGCCAGGCTAGTCTCGAACTCCTAAGAGTTTACCTGCCTCAGCCTCCCAAAGTGCTGGGATTACAGGCATGAGCCACCACGCCCAGCCTATATTCGAAATTCTTCAGAGACTGTTCTACCTATTATTTACCTGATTAGATAAGTTAATACACTGGCACACATAGAACTAGGCTTTAAAATTAAGATGTCAGCCAGGTGTGGTGGCTCACACCTATAATCCCAGTAGTTGGGGAGGCTGAGGCAGGAGAATCGCTTCAGCCCAGGAGTTCGAGACTAGCCTGGGTAACACAGTGAGACCTCCTCGCTGCAAAAAATTTAAACACATTAGCTGGGCATTACAGTACACGCCTGCAGTCCCAGCTACCCTAGAGGCTGAGGTGAGAGACCCTGCCCAAAGAAAAAAGTAAAAATAAAGAAAATTGTGGTGTCCACCCACTCCTTTCCTTATGCTTTCCTACAGCCCCCACAGAAGAATGTACCTATTTAATCATCCGTCCGTCTCTCCTCTGTTACTGTAAACTCCAGGAGAGCAGAGATTCCTGTCAGTTTTGCACACCCTTAGTGCAAGAAACATTGTTCTGCATTCGTAAATGCTCTGTAAATATCTGTACAATAAAGAGTATCCAGTGGAGTAAATGCTCAATAAATTTGAAACATTATTATTACTAATACACCATCATTTGTAATACTGCTATCAACACCCCTGCCAACAGGACAAAATCTAAAACATTCAACCTGCCTCTCCCAGACTGGCCTCAACCTGCCTTGCCGTCACCTGTGTCACTCCAAATGGAAGACTGCTAATTGGCACAGTGGCATCACCTGCCTTCTCGTCTTGGCTCATGCACTCTTACCCATACATGCAAATCTCACCTGTCTTCCGAACTAACTCAAAACCCATCTTGCCTGGTCTCCAGCAGCCCACATCCTTCTCTCCTCGGATTTCTTCTCACAACAATCAATTTGGAACTTCGTCACAAGCCCTAGGACATCTCTTATAGTACACTTTAGTCTGTTATGTAACTCTAGAGCTGTCTATCCATTAATGTGTGTACAGCTGTCTCCTCCATAGACTGTAAACTCCTTGAGGGCAGACACTGTCTATCCTGCCTCTTTGCAGACCACTTGTTTCCATAAAACATATACAGTGGGCTACCTGGTTACCAGGTCAGCAACAAAGTACCATTTGTTGAATTAAAGTGAACTTAGAAATTCCATGGGCTTATTCCATAGTTTGTGGTCAGCAGCAATTCCATAAGTAGAATATATTTTAATTATTAGCTACAATCTATTTGGTTTATAATAGATGATTAATAAATGTAACTCCCAAAATTGTTTCAGTTTCAGACATATCTAGACCATGAAAACAAACAAAATGTCCCCCATTATCTGAGAATCTCTGATCATTCGAAGAATATGGGATGAAAATCTTTTGCTTAAACATTTTCCTGGCTGGGCGTGGTGGCTCATGCCTATAATCCCAGCACTTTGGGAGGCCGAGGCAGGTGGATCACCTGAGGTCAGGAGTTCGAGACCAGCCTGACCAACATGGCAAAACCCTGTCTTTACTAAAAATACAAAAATTAGCTAGGCATGGTGGTGCGTGCCTGTAATCCTAGCTGAGGCTGAGGCAGGAGAACAGCTGGGGCCTGGGGGCAGGAGGGGCGGTGGAGGTTGCAGTGAGCCGAAATTGCACTACTGCACTCCAGCCTAGATGACAGAGTAAGACTCTGTCTCAAAAAAAAAAAAAAAAAAAAAAAAAATTCCTGAGGTGAAGTAGCAAAGGGTTTGGAATGAGGGGAAATTGGATCCACCCTTGTTCTTCCATTTATTAATAGACATATAAACATCAGCAAGTTACTTCATTAAACTTCATTTTCCTCATCTGTGAAGTGTAGATAATAGTCCTCCCTCAGGGGTCACCATGAGGATTAAACGAAATAGCATACGTTAAATGCTCTCCCAGAGCAAGTAAACAATGCGTTACTTCCCATTATCCTTCCCTGTCCTCCAAAACAAGGAAAGCCCTATTACAGTGACATAATCACACTTAAGAAAGCCTTCTGTGACGTTCTGCACAAACAAAATTGTTAAACAAAAATTGCTAAGGAAGCTTTATGAATGGGAATCCTGCTAGCAAAGAAAGCAGTGTAATTTTCACAGCATTCTGCATAGTTTCTGATGTGGCCCCAGCTCCCCAGCGCCACGTCAATTCTAGCCCTCTCTTCACTTTACTGGAATTCAAGTGGTCCAGGTTTCAGATCCTTCCCCAACTCACACTGGCCTTCCCACAATTAATCTGCTGAATTATTTTACTATATTTACAGCCCACGCTCACTTATTTGGCAGAAAAATTAGTTCTGTGTTTGCAGATATGTCTTTTTCAATCGGCATCGATTTTTTTTTTCTCTGATTTTGTCACTGAGTAAAAAATGAGGAATTCCATTTTTCAGCCTCAAGGCATGTTAAATCGGAGGAGGGACAAAGAAGCAGAGTGTGGACAAAGCCACCCGAACCCTTCACTTTCCCAGGTGCAAAGAACTACAAAGTCGCCTCCAAGCAGCGTCTCTGCCTGAGAGCCATTTCCCGAGCCTCACACCTCAGCCAACGCACGTTCAATCGCTCACCCAGACGGGCGCATTCTCCCTCCCCACCCGTCGTGGCTTCTCGGATGCCCAGCCAGCCTCCCGCTGAGAAGGGAAGGGACTTGGCCTGGTGAGAGGAAGATTAGGATTTTCAAGCAGCCCCGGGAGGAGGAAGTTACTTGTTCCCACGGGCATGGGTTTTTCTTTCTGTGGGTATGTTTTTTCTTTCTGAAACCAGGAAGCTAAATTTGCCTAATGGTTAAGACCAAAAGGATTATAGATTCTTTCTTCAAACCCCAGCCTGTGGCCCACCCCATCCCTCTACGGTAAATTCAGTCCATTTCCAAATCACCCCGACAGAGGGAGGATTTCTCTTCCATTATTTCTATGAAAAGCACTGTATTAACAGAGCGTTCATATTCATGTTCCTCATTCTTCTCACTCAAACTCTACATTAACTTAAAGTACAAACACTAAATTATATCTTGATTTCCTAAAAAGGCAAAAATCAAAACTTCACTTCCCTCTCCACTCTTTCTCTTTTCAATAAACTACTGTTAGGTTTAGATTCTCACACATGTTCATTTTTCCTATTTCCTTTAATTAGTCCCGACAGCCCAGCAAGTTTTGCTTTTCTTGAAATAATTGAGATCCTCTTTCTCCTCTATTATTTCTGCTTAAAATGCATTATCTGCTGGTATCACAGCCCAACATTCAACATTCAATAGTCCTGCCTATCAGGAATGTCTGACTACTATTACTTTTTTTTTTTTTTTTTAAGAGACGGGGTCTCTCTATGTTGCCCAGGCTGGAGTGCAGTGGCTATTCAGAGGCATGATCCCATTACTGATCAGCACGGGAGTTTTGACCTGCTCCGTTACCGACCTGGGCTGGTTCACTCCTCCTTATGCAACCTGGTGGTCCCCTGTTTCCCAGGAGGTCATCATATTTTTTTTTTTTTTTTTTTTTTTTGAGACAGAGTTTCGCTCTTGTTACCCAGGCTGGAGTGCAATGGCGCGATCTCGGCTCACCGCAACCTCCGCTTCCTGGGTTCAGGCAATTCTCCTGCCTCAGCCTCCTGAGTAGCTGGGATTACAGGCACGCGCCACCATGCCCAGCTAATTTTTTGTATTTTTAGTAGAGATGGGGTTTCACCATGTTGACCAGGATGGTCTCGATCTCTTGACCTCGTGATCCACCCGCCTCGGCCTCCCAAAGTGCTGGGATTACAGGCGTGAGCCACCGCGCCCGGCCCTGAGGTCACTATATTGATGCAGAACTTAGTGCGGACACCCGATCGGCATAGCACACTACAGCCCAGAACTCCTGGGCGCAAGTGATCCTCCAGCCTCAGCCTCCCAAGTAGCTGGGACTACAGGCACAAGCCACTGCACCCGGCTTTTTTTTTTTTTTTGTAGAGACAGGGTCTCCCATGGTCTTGAACAACTGGGCTCAAGTAGTTCTCTTGCCTTGGCCTCCCAAAACACTGGGATTACAGGTGTGAGCCACCACACCTGGCCCATTCTTGCTGAAGTTCACCTCCCCTGGGTACCACCTCCATGCAGGTGGAGAAGTCTCGCCACACTTCTGCACAGCCCTTCATGGGCACCCATCAGGAGCCAGTCAGAATCCTTGCGTAGCTGACTGGCCCAGCGGTGGGATTTACCAAAGAACTGTGGGCATACACTGAGCCTGAATCCCTCAGCCTCAGTGACTCATGTGGACAATGAGGACACTGCTCCCTACTCCACAAAGCCATAGTAAGAATCAACCGAGACAACCCCCAGCATCTGCCACTACTCAATCTGGGAGGGCTCTAGTCAGCATCATTCACGTGCGGTGATGGACAAATGATTATTGCTTAACAATTCTTTCTAGATTTGTCGTCTTGATCTACTTAAACATACATTTCGCTGCACATTTTGTATTTGTCCTGTCGATGAGGAAGATGATGATTCTTAAGCCTGGCTGCACATTAGAGCTTGTAAGAAAAATACACATGTCCCGGCTCCATACCCGAGACCAGTTCGATCAGAGTCTCTAGGGGTTAGGCCTGGGCATCAGTATTTTTACTGCTCCACAGAGGAACAAACACATAGACTTCTGCATGGTGACAAGTGCAATTAAGGAAATAAAAGCAGGTTAACAGGAGAGGGAGGAATGGGGTGGTCTGTCCGAGAGGCCTGTGGGAGGCTGCTCTTGCTCCCACTGAGGCCTTGTGGAAGGAAACAGACACACAAAGTGTCCTGTCTGAGCCAGAGACAGACAGCGGAGAGTGGAGAGCCGTCTGAGTCGAGCCAGCATCAGCGGTGGGAGATTTGCAAGCTGCTGCTGCCGCCACCGCCACGACCCAGACCACCCTGGTTCCTTCTCTACACAGTCTTGCTTACTCAGCTCTTCCTTCAATTTTGTGCAATTCAGTGCAATATCTCAGCTTCCTTCCAATAAATCCCCCAGTTTTGCTTAAGCTAGCAAGAGGAGGTTTCCACAGAAACCAAAAAAACTTCTGTGAATACGACACGTCATTAAGTTTAGTCTTTTACACATTCATGTTTGACAAACACAGAATTTCACATCAGGAGATTTGGGACAGTCTATTCCAGCCTCTGCCACTGAGTATCTCAAGCATATTCCTTAACTTTTTCTGGGTCAAACAAAATATCTATCCCTTTGAATTCTAATTCTATAAATCTCTGAATCTGGGATCCCTTTTGAACATATTATAAAATAGACACTGGAAGAGTGAGTGCCTAAAAGGCAAGGCCCTGACTCCATGTGAGTGGAGGACACGCCCCAGGAGCTTATTTAGGGAACTCTTTTTCCTTCCTTCTTGCTAGCCCCTGTCACAGTTCATTAGCACTATCCTCCCCTCCTCCACTCCCCCCACTGCACAAGCTGGACAAAATGCTGTTAGTATATCCAGGATATGAACACTTTTAAAGAGCAGTTTTTGGTGGTTAATGCCTACAATCCCAGCACTGTAAGAGGTTGAGGGAGGATCAGTTTACCCCAGGAGTTCAAGACCAGTCTGGGCAACATAGCAAGACCTTGTCTCTATAAAAAAAATAAAAATTAGCTGGGTGTGGTGGTGTATGCCCAGGCTGGAGTGCAGTGGTGTGATATCAGCTCACTGCAGCCTCTGCCTCCCAGGTTCAGGTGATTCTCATGCCTCAGCCTCCTGAGTAGCTGGGATTACTGGCATGTACCACCACGCCTGGCTAATTTCTGTATTTTTAGTAGAGATGGGGTTTCACCATGTTGGCCAGGCTGGTTTCGAACTCCTGACCTCAAATAATCTGCCCTACTCAGCCTCCCAAAGTGCTGGAATTACAGTTGTGAGCCATTGTGCCTAGCCCCATCTGTTAAAAAAAAAAAGAAAAGAAAAAGCAGTTTCAAAATAACTCCCTCTGACCTTACGCATCACCCAAAATTAACAAAAATCTGATGTTTTATTTTTCTGTCTGACACACACACAGCCTAAGGTGTCCTTGCAGTATTCGGCATGGGTAAAGAGCAATGCCGCCATTCCCATACACATTTCCTGGATGGAGCCAGTGAGAGGTCAGCCTGGGCTCCACTCCCAGGGGAGGAGGGAGAGGCATTGTGGGATTCAGGACATAGTGAGGGATTTGTACCTATCTTCCTTCACACCTGGCACTCAGGAATCGTCATCAAACACAGGCTGGCCATCTCAGACCGTCTGGCGGTGTGGCCCACATTCTGTCCTCAGTGCCTTCACTGCTTTTGTGAACCATATTTGCACTCACCCTTCCAGAGCAGTATTATGTACGGGAATCTTTCAAAATCACCCAAAGTAACCTGACAAAGTCCAGAAGAAACCGAAGGTTTAGCCTTAGAAGCACTATTTTTAAGATAGAAAACTGGGCCATTTAACAGTAGACACTGGGGAACAGCCTCATCAGATGCAGTTTACCGACATCATAAGCATAACATTGAACACGGTCACTATTTTTCCTCAATATTCTCTTTCCCCTCAGAAAAACAAACTGTCTCTTTAAAATCAATAAAATACTCCACATTCCACTGGGCGTGGTGGCTCATGCCTGTAATCCCAGCACTTTGGGAGGCCCAGCCGGGTGGATCACCTGAGGACGAGAGATCGAGACCAGGCTGACCAAAATGGAGAAACCCTGTCTCTACTAAAAATACAAAAAAAACTAGCCAGGCATGGTGGCACATGCCTGTAATCCCAGCTACTCAAGAGGCTGAGGCAGGAGAATCACTTGAACTCAGGAGGCCGAGGTTGCGATGAGCTGAGATCACACCACTGCACTCCAGCCTGGGCAACAAGAGCAAAACTCCATCTAATAAATTTTTATTTTTATAAAAAAATAAAAGAAAATACTTCAAATTCCAGCCACACCCCGGTTACAGACAAAAAACAAAAACAAACAAAAAAATAAAATAAAATGCTATCATTTTTTAGCCAATGATCAAGTCAATAAACTTTTTTTTGAAGATTTAACTAAACATGAAACTATCATGGCATAATTTACCATAAAGGGGAATTATCAAATTGGCTTACTCAAAGTTCTATATTTACTGAACTTAAGATAGCTCTAATTTTTATACCATTATCTTATATGCTTTTAAAAAATGGCTACCCTTTAAAATATTAAGACACCATTAATTGTGAGTTTAGAGGTATTAAAATAGAAACATACTCATGTCATGTCTTAGGGCTTGTGGTGTATAGTAAGTACGTGCTAATCGAATATCCATTCCTTTTTTCCAGAGATCATAATCTTTGTTCTCTCTTATCCTCAATATCTCTCTCTTGATCTCTTTCTCCCTCCTTCTTTCCCTCTCCCTCTCTTTTCTTCTCTTTCTCTCTCTTTGGCAGCACTGCTTCATATGTTTTTAAAGTAAGGGGAATTTATTATTATTATTTTTTTTAGATGGAGTTTCACTCTTGTCAGTCACACCCAGGAGGGCAATGGCGTGATCTCAGCTCACTGCAACCTCCACCAGGTTCAAGAGATTCTCCTGCCTCAGCCTCACGAGTAGCTGGGATTACACCCACCACCATGCCTGGCTAATTTTTTGTATATTTGGTAGAGACGGGTGTAAGGTATATTGCTGAGTCAAAATGAGGAAACTGAGGCCAGTGAGAAAAAATGAGAATCCAATTTATTCAGCTCTCGGGCGAGGTTCTGTGGTTCAAGAAGGGGCCAGAGAAGTCGCACTGGACTTCTCAGGGTGTGGGGTTTTATAGGGAGTGGAGGTAATTGATTGGTCTTTAGGGAAACAAAGAGCAGACAGTTTCATTGGTGAGGAGGATTGATTGATTATTAGGGAAACAAAGAGAAGGCAGTTTCATTGGTGAGTTTCATTGGTGAGGGGGTTTGATTGATTACTAGGGAAACAAAGAGCAGAGAGTTTCATTGGTGAGGGGAAGTCAAGGTGCTGATGGGGCGAGCTGCCATTGGTTGCCAGGCGGGGCTACTGGTGGGCTGACCAGCTGGGGAGGTCAATGTTAAGCTGCCGTTGGACAAATCTTTGGTGGGCTTTTTAAATTTTGAAGGGGTCGAGTGAGGAATGCAGGAGTGGGTGTGGGGAGCCAGTATAGAGAGGCCAGCATGGGGAGAGATTAGTGTGTCCATTTAACTCCCGGTGAGGCAGCCGGCCTTACAATGGGGTTTCACCATGTTGACCAGGCTGGTCTCAAACTCCTGACCTCAGGTGATCCAAACGCCTCAGCCTCCCAAAGTGCTGGGATTACTGGTGTGAGCCACCACACCTGGCCAAATTTACTTATTATTAAAGCAAGTTTTAGTGGACTTGAATAAAAAGCAGATTTATCTCTTTTCCCATTTAATAGTGAAAGATAATTGTGTTTTAAAAGCCTGGCACATGATTTATTATTAGGGAAAACATATTATCATCATCTCTAATTCACGCTGAACTTGTTATTCAATTCAAACATTGCCCTGACAGTAGCTGATAAAAATAACATTTATAGGCTGGGTGCGGTGCCTCACACCTGTAATCCCAGCACTTTGAGAGGCTGGGGCAGGTGGATCACAAGGTCAGGAGTTTAAGACAAGCCTGGCCAACATAGTAAAACCCCGTCTCTACTAAAAACTACAAAAATTAGCCAGACGTGGTGGCGCGTGCCTGTAGTCCCAGTTACTTGGGAGGCTGAGGCAGGAGAATCTCCTGAACCCAGGAAGTGGAGGTTGCAATGAGCAGAGATCATGCCACTGTACTCCAGCTTGGGCAACAGAGTGAGACTTCATCTCAAAAAAAAAAAAAAATTAACATTTATTTAACACTATGTGTCTGGTACTGTGTCAAGCACTACACTTGGATTGTTTCATTCAATCCTTAAAATAACCCTTCAGATACTATCATTCCCATTTAACCAATGAGAAAGTTGAAGTTTAGAGAGCTGAAACAACATATTTGAGTGGGAAAATACTTAAAAGGTCATCTAAACCAGCAACATCAGCATTTCTTGGGAATGTGTTAGAAATACAAACTATCAGGCCCCACCTAGAGGAGGACAGCAATGTGTTTGAGCAACCTCTCCAGGGAATTCTTTTTGAGTCTTGCTCAGTCGCTCAGGCTGGAGTGTAGTGCACGATCTCAGCTCACTGCAGCCTCTACCTCCCAAGTTCAGGCAATTCTCCTGCCTCAGCCTCCTAAGTAGCTGGGATTGCAGGCATGCACTACCATGCCCCACTAATTTTTATATTTTTCGTAGAGACAAGGCTTCACCATGTTGACCAGGCTGGTCTCCAACTCCTGACCTCAGGTGATCCGCCCGCCTTGGCTTCCCAAAGTGCTGGGATTACAGGTATGAGCCACCGCACCCAGCCCAAGATCTTAAAATTTAAAGATCTAGGACCTCAAATACTTCTTTGATTGGATCTGGTTTCACAGAAGTATTTGTTTTCAAAAAAAATTGAATTTAACAAAATATATTTAAACAAACTATAGTTAATATCAATAAACCTGGATAGCAGAGGCTTAATGGTATCTGGAATTGCGGGGTGTATGTTCACAAAACATCAAGCAAAGAACCTTATGAGCTGCAATACGGAAGGCAGGCAGCATCCGTTCTAGAATGCCAGAGATTGGACAGCAGCAACACAGTGATGGAAACTGAAATAAGAGAGATTTCCAAAAGGAAGAACAGATAATGGATAGGGCTTTAACACAGAGTACGAGCAGAGTCATCAGCCCATGGTTAATATAATAAGTATTATAAAATGTAACTTTTTAATCTAATTAACAAAACCATTTGTACTCTCCCAGTCTAATTGACAAGGATTAAATTACGCTAATTCAAAGCAGGTGAAATCCCAGGCACAGAAACAGATGACTAAGAGCCAATTTCACGTTGAGTTGTCCCTAAATCCCATCTGAAATACATCTTAAAATTGCTCACCTTTTCTACATTTGTTTGAAACTCGGCTCCACTGTTACAAATAAAATGAACAGAAGGGGTGGGAGTGAAGAGAACAACTTCCTTGGCCTTTTTTTTTTTTTTTTTTTAACAAACAGAAAGAAATAGTTTCAACATCAGCCTTGGCCTTTCTTATTTTACCAGTTAAGTAAATCTACTGGATATTGTAGTGAGATAGTGTTTTCTCAGGCCTGGAAGGGGAGAATGAGTGAGGCTGATGGAAAGGAGGTAGGAGGAACATAATCACCACTATGCCACTCTGTTATCTGGGTTCCCAACAAAATTCCTGAAAATGGAGGCCTCAGGAAAGGTTCCGGAGATTGGGCTGATCCTGGAAGGCACGCAGATGGCCGGCAGGGCTGTGACCTACCAGGACCCCCAGTCCCGGCCACTGACCTGGCTTGATTCACTGCATAGTGCCTCTCTGAGCTCTGAAGGAGCTGTACTCGGCTCACATGAGCAAATAAGAACCTTCTCTTTTTTTCTTCTTCCACTCTCACTTTAGAGGATCATTTGCACCTTAAAGTATGGGGTCGTCTCAGTATATTTCATGTCAAATACATAAAGGGCTTAAAGGGAGCAGCAGGGCTGGCCCCCTTCGAACACAGTCTCCCCCACCTTCCTCTTAGATTAGTGTCTGAGTCAGCCACTTCTCCACCCCTTGGCCCACCTCCAGACCCTCCTGGACCTCACCAGCCATCCTAAAAACCCTCTGACTTGGCCTACCTTTCTCTTATTCCCCATGCCATTCATATTCCCTCTCCTCTCTCTCTGTCATACGTGCACACACACACACACACACACACACACACACACACACGCACCACCAACAAGCCTCCACCTCTCCATTCTCCACACTGCAGGCTAATCCACTTACAAAAGCAGCCATGATTCTATCTCTCCCCTGTTTCCTGGCTGCTTGTTGCTCATCTGATAGAGCTTAGTGGTCACTCCTCCCAGTAACCCATTTTCCTGGTTTCATAAGCTGCTCATCTCATTCCAACTCATCCTCTCTACCAGCCACAAGGAAGCCGAGTACTCCAAGGCCTTTCATACCTTCTGGTGCCCTGGCAACCTGCTTGCTTCCCAGAATAACCCACCCCATAAGCAGCCTCCTTCATGTTTCAAATGACTCATTTCACCGACCACATTCTCCGTAGAAACTGCCCCGAACCCTCAGACAGAACTACACATCCCTTCTTCCATGTCTGTGCTAATTTCAGGTAAAGCGCTTGTCTCATGTTCTATTCCACCAGTATCTTCAACACCCAGGACACTGCCAAGCCCATTACAGGCGTTTAATAAACTTTGCTGAATCATTTCATTAATAAAATAATTTATGTGCAATTATTTCTCCTCCACCCCTCAAAAGTCTCCTCCACCACTGGTACCTTTAATGTAGCTGAAATTCTGCAAGCGCAAATTTAATCCTTTTATTCAAGCTGGTGTCTTCCAGATTTGCCAGTTCCCAAGAATGACCAGAGTATTTGTTAAAGATACAGATTCCTGGGCCCTGCAATAGACAGCCCCTGAATAAGACTTTACCTGGGGCCTGTGGGCACTTGCATTTTAGCAAACAATACAATATACGTAATTCTTATACTCACTTGACTTAGGGGACACTTTTGTTCCCTACTAAAATGAGAATACCTTTGGGAAGAAAGCAACATAGCAAACTTTAAAACTATTTATACTTTAATATGAATGTTTGGTAAAACCTTTTTGCTATAAGCAAAACAATTTTTGACTTAAACTTACAGCCTTATTGGGAAGAAAATACATAAAATTAAAGAACAAAAATGAAACCCTGAACATATATTAAAATTATGTCTAACAACCCCAAAATTCATATGGAACCAAAAAAGAGCACAAATAGTCAAGCAATCCTGTGGAGAAGGAGCAAAGTTGGAGGCATCACATTACTTGACTTCAAATTATTCTACAAAGAGATAGTCACCAAAACAGCATGGTACTGGCATAAAAACAGATACATTGATCAACGGGACAGAAAAGAGAACCCAGAAATAAAGCCATAAATCTACAGCCAACTGATATTTGACAAAGTCAACAAAAACAGACACTGGGGAAAGGATACCCTTTTCAATAAATGATGCTACAAAAACTGGTTGCCATATGCAGAAGAATGAAACTGGACTCCATACCTCTCACCATATACAAAAATAAACGCAAGATGAACTAAAGACTTAAATGTGTGACCTGAAACCATAAAAATACTAGAAGAAAATCTAGGAAAAACCCTTCTGGACATTGGTCTAGGCAAAGAATTCATGATTAAGACCTCAAAAGCACAGGCAACAAAAATAAAAGTAGACAAATGAGACGTACTTAAACTAAAAAGCTTTTACACAGCAAAAGAAATACTCAACAAGAATGAATAGACAACCTGCAGACTGGAAGAAAATATTTGCAAACTATGCACTCGACAGAGGACTAATATGCAGAATTTACAAGGAACTCCAAAAAAAAACAAACAGCCCCATTGAAAAGTGGGCAAGGAACATGAATACCTATTTTTCAAAAGAATACATACAAATAGCCAGCAAGCATTGAAAAAAATGCTCAACACCACTAATCATTAACACCAATCATCAGAAAAATGCAAATTAAAACCACAATAAGACTTCATCTTACACCACTCAGAATAGCTATTATTCAAAAGTCAAAAAACAAGAAATCAATAGCTATTGGTGAGCTTGCAGAGAAAAGGTAATGCTTATCCACTGTTGGTGGGAATATAAATCAGTACAACTCCTAGGGAAAACAGTATGGAGATTTATCAAAGAATGAAAACTAGAACTACCATTGATCCACCAATCTCACTGCTGGGTATCTACTCAAAAGAAAAGAAATCATTATATAAAAAAGAACAAGTGCTTGTATGTTTATTGCAGGACTATTTAGAATAGCAAATATATGAATCAACCTAAATGTCCATCAGTGGGTGACTAGATAAAGAAAATGTGCTGAGGAGCCAATGGGGTGAAGCTGGCATCTGTGGGATTATGACTGAATGTGTCCAAGTCAGAATCCCACCCAGGTGGAACCCATGACAGTGTCACAGAACCTCCATGGACCTCATTGGCCCTGGATAGCTGACCCCCACTGTCCCCACCAGAGGACCACTCTCCCCAGCACCAGGACTGGGGTCCAGTGCAGAAAGCCCTTCCTGGGAAATAGGATGCAGCTGGAAAGGCAGTCGCCCTTTGGCCCGTTACGTGGTACATATTCATGGGGAACCTGCTGCTAAACCATTCCTAGATCGCCTGCTTCTGGGTCAGGGTTTTCTACTCAGCAGAGCAGCAAACTTGCTGTGATTTATTGAAAGCCCTTGACACTTGTTTGAAGTAAAAATAAACAAAGAAATAAAAGTAAAGGAAATGTGTGGGGTGTGTGTACGTGTGTGTGTACGTATGTGTGTATGCATACACAATGGAATACTATTCAGCCATAAAAAAGAATAAAATTATGTATCTTGTAGCAACATGGATGGTACAGAAGGCCATTATCTTAAGTGAAACAATTTATAAAGTCAAATACTGCATGTTCTCACTTATAAGTGGGAGCTAAATAATCTGCACACATGTACACAGTGTGGAATGACAGACAATGGAGACACAAGGGGTAAGAGGATGGGAAAGGGGTGAGAGAGAAATTACTTAGTGAGTACAGTGTGTGCTACTCAGATGATGGTTACACTAAAAGCCCAGTCTTCACCACTGTGCGATATATCCATGTAACAAAACCGCACTTCTACCTCTTAATATTGTATAAGTTAGAAAGAAAGAAAGAAAATTGTATCTAAAAAGGAAGGTGCAATTATAAATGGTTTAAGCAGGCCGGGCACAGTGGCTCAGGCCTGTAATCCCAGCATTTTGGGAGGTCGAGGTGGGTGGATCACTTGAGGTCAGGAGTTCAAGACCAGTCTGGTCAACATGGTGAAACTCTGTTTCTACTAAAAATACAAAAATTAGCCAGGTGTGATGGTGCACACCTGTAGTCCCAGCTACTCAGGAGGCAGGAGAATCACTTAAACCTGGGAGGCTGAGGTTGCAGTGAGCCAAGATCATGCCACTGCACTCCAGCCTGGGTGACACAGTGAGACTCCATCTCAAATAAACAAAGAAACAGGCTGGGTGCGATGGCTCACGCCTATAATCCCAGCACTTTAGGAGGCTGAGGCGGGTGGATCATCTGAGGTCAGGAGTTCGAGACCAGCCTGACCAACATGGTGAAACCCCATCTCTACTAAAAATACAAAGAATTGGCCAGGTGAGGTGGCTCATGCCTGTGATCCCAGCACTCTGGGAGGCGAGGGAGGCGGATCACCTGAGGTCAGGAGTTTGAGACCAGCGTGGCCAACGTGGAGAAACCCCATCTCTACTAAAAATACAAAAAAATACCCTGTCGTGGTGGCGCATGCCTGTAATCCCAGCTACTCAGGAGGCTGAGGCAGGAGAATCGCTTGAACCCAGGAGGTGGAGGTTGCAGTGAACCGAGATCATGCCGTTGCATTCCAGCCTGGGCAACAAGAGAGTGAGAAAGTCTCAAAAAAATTAAAAATAAATAAATAACAAATAAATGATTTAAACAGCTTAGCTGTCTGGGAACTGATGCCCTTATCACCTTTAATTCTATGTTTAGCTTTCAAGCTTAGGCGGAAAAAGCGGGCTGCCTGCAGACTTCGATGGCATGGCTAACGAGCAGCGTGACCAGGTCCTCAGCAGCATATGCTAATCCCTTCCAGGATTTTATAATCCTCTTTACTTACTGGAACTGTCAGAGTTTCTAAAGAAGTAAAAATGGAAGTTTTGGTTTTAACCCTTATGATCTGCTAAGAGAATAAAATGTTTGCAGTAGTAATTCAGCCCTTTCTCTTGTTTAGACATGCATTTTTAAAAATTTGTGTTTATTTATTTTAACTACTTATTTATTCACGTGAGACAGGGTCTCACTCTGTTACCCAGGCTGGAGTGCCATGGCCCTGTCGCAGCTCACTGCAGCCTCAACCTCCCAGGCCCAAGCAATCCTCCCACCTCAGCCTCCCTCGTAGCTGGGACCACAGACATGCACCACCACACCCTGTTAATTTTTTTATTTTTGTAGAAACAGGGTCTCCCTATGTTGCCTAGGCTGGTCTTGAACTCCTGGGCTCAAGCAATCCTTCCACCTGGGCCTCCCAAAATGCTGAGATTACAGGCATGAGCCACTCTGCCCAATCAAGTTTGATTTTTCCACCAAAAAAAAAGCACTTACAATGAAAGGTAAAGGTCCTAACTGTGCTGACATCAGCTGTAATAGTTGTATGCGCCCACGTAACCACCTTCCAAAACCAGACATAGAGCTTTGCTGCCGCCCCGCAGGCCGCCTGTGCTTCTTTCTAAGGCATCCTCTCTCGTGATCACTGCTCCTGAACGTCACAGAGATGAAGTACGTATCCTTATCTGTTTGACTTATTTTGTTGAAAATAATGTTTATCATAGAACACATTATAGGTGAAAAAAAGCTTTTTGAAATTCAATCAGTGTTTAATATATCAGTGTCTCATTTTTTGGTTGAGTAGTATCCCATTTTATGAATATATCAGTGTGTTTTGAACCACTCTTATGATCACGGACATCTGAGATATTTTCAGGGTTGTACAGTATTATAAATAAAGCTGCCATATATACAACTGGACATGTCTTTTTGTGGACCTATGTTTTTCTTTCTTTTACATTAATACCTAGAAGTTAAATTCCCTGGTCATGAGACAGATGTATGTAGGTTTTCTAAGAAATGGCCAAAGGGTTTCCTGCAAGTGGCTATATCTGTTTATACTCCAGTCTCCCTGATCCTCGCCAGCATTTGGTCAATCTGTTTTGTAAGGGGTGGCAATGGCTCACTGAGCAAGTATTCATGATGCAGGAAGAGGAAAATAATTCTCAATAGGACAGGGTCTTGGCTTCCTGGAGGGCTGTTCCTTCTCCCTCCGCCTGGAGGCTTATAACCCAGCTCAACTGTTGTTTAAATGGGGTTCATTTCATTTATTTTCTCGCTTTCTTTTCTTTTTTTTTTTTTTGGTAGAGACTCTGTCTTGCTATGTTGCCTGAGCTGATCTCAAATTCTTGGCCTCAAGCAATCTCCCACCTCAACTTCCCAAAGCACTGGTGTTACAGGCATGAGCCACTGTGCCTGGCCCACTTATTTTCCTTTTTATCAAAGCACTTTCAGAGACTCCTTCACAATCAACCCCAATTAAATCCTGATAAAAAATTCTAACAGATGGCAAAAGATGGCTCAGAGATGGGGTTATTTGCCTAGAGTTTACAGGGGGACCTTACCATCCCAGCCCTCTAAATAGGTGCTTCATCTTTGCACATATCAGATGAACTACTGTATAGAAAAAGAAAGAAAAACAACACCAACAGACTACTGAATGCTGTGAGTTATGTAGAACTGTGCTGCGCTCTGTGGTTCCCAACTACACGCTCCTTTCTCACTCACCGGCTTCTTTGCAGAAGTCAGGATGAATGGGCAACCTCCAGGACTGCCAGAGGTGTATCCCAGGAACAGAGGAGTGGGCTCTTTGCCTGGAAAACATTCCAGGCCTGAATGGGAAGTCCCTGGAGCAAGGGAAGCTCCATGCATTCACATGATACATACGACACAGCCAAGGCAATGCTGTTTTGGTGAGTGAGGCTCTCCCAACAGTTGGGAGAGGACTGAGGCTCTCCCTGCTCCCCTGCCCATCCCATAGGCTTCCTAAGTGTTTGAAGATGACTGGGAAAAGAAACGACTCCGACCCTGGGAAACTATCCACCCTCTTAACTGGACCTTTTATGATTCCCTTTTCTCAAGATGACCTTACGGTAGCTTTTCTAGCTGGGTAGCTAGCAATTCTGGACGCATGTCAGCGCTCCAGGACATCTGACATTCAGGTGAGAACTGACTGGATATTAATAGGGCCACCTAATTCATTGATCACCATGTTTTCTTTTTTCTTTCTTTTTCTTTGAGATGGAGTTTCACTGTTCATGCCCAAACTGGAGTACCATGGCACGATCTCAGCTCACTGCAAACTCCATCTCCTGGGTTGAAGCAATTCTCGTGCTCAGCCTCTTGAGTAGCTGGGATTACAGGTATCTGCCACCACACCTGGCTAACTTTTTGTTTTTTAGTAGAGACAGGGTTTCACCATGTTGGCCAAGCTGGTCTTGAACTCCTGACCTCAGGTGATCTGCCCGCCTCAGCCTCACAAAGTGCTGGGATTACAGGGATGAGCCACCGCACTGGGCCAGATCACCAGGTTTTCTTACAATAGCCCAAAGATTCCCACAAAGCTGAACCTAGTAAAATGATTCTCAACCTTGGTACACAGGCAGAATCACCCAGGGAACGATAAAGAATACTGATGCCTGGGTCCCCCACCAGTCCCATTTCATTGGTTAGGGAACAGCTTGGGCATGGGGAGGTTTAAATGCTCTCCCTTGATTCTAATGAGCAGCCAGGGTTGCAACACCCTGCATTACAGTCTTACCTCCTTTTGAAAATGGGTTAAATGAACAGTCCAATAATGTAGGGAACCTTGCCAAACCCTGAACTCCACCTTAGAATTGAAATCATAGCAGTGGAAACCATCTGTTTCTTTGTCTTTTATAGGTGCATGACCCGCAGGGTATCACATACAGAAATTATCTTATGTGGCATTACAATTCCATGTCCTTAAAGAGTGGGGACTGGAATTTATCCACCACCAACCTAACCCTATACCTGAACTCAGAACAGAAAAAAACACTCAGAAAAAAGGGTGGGCTCTGATTGACAAGTAGAACCCAGGATTGTAAATACATTTGCTGGTGTTCAGTAAAGTTTAGTAAAGTTGAATTTCACATCATATTCTATGAAATTTATTTTCATTCCATCAACCTGACAGCCAAATAATTGAGTTACTCACTCTTGAATTTGCTTACACTATAGCCATAAAGAAAATCGTAGTATTTACAAAGTATTAGCTTCAGGGTATACTTTATTTAAAAAATTGTTCATCACACTTATTTCAGATTTATCTATTTTAAAAGTCCTGCTATTATTTTTTTTAATTTCAGGAGTCCTTCTACCTCATCGTTTATCAACTTTCAGAGAACAAATATTTTTACAAGTGATAAAGTAATTCAACTTTATGTTTGAAACTCCAAGCTCTATATAAATGATAAAACATATTTTTTTTTGAGACACTGTCTTATTCTGTTGCAGTGCACAATCACAGCTCAATGAAGCTACGACCTCTGTGGCTCAAGCGGATCCTCTCATCTCAGCCTCCCAAGTAGCTGGAACTACAGGGGCTGCCTGGCTAGTTTCTTTCTATTTTCTATAAAGATAAGGTCTCGCTGTGTTGCCCAGGCTGGTGTTAAACTCCTGGGCTCAAGTGATTCTTCTACCTTGGCCTCCCATAGTCCTGGGATTACAGGTGTGAGCTACCATGCCCAGCCTGTATAAAACACTTTGAATTCTACATTTACAATAATAGTCAGGTCAATCATAAATAGGTAACAAGGAAGGTATCAATAAACCTCAATTATTCAGATTAGATTATCAACATAGAAAGAGCTTATGGTGAAAAATATCTTTCCAGGAAATGTTTTATCCCCGATCTTAAAGCAAAAACTTAGACAAGCAGCAAATTTTCAATCTACTCAGCTCATGAAAGGTTAGTAATCAAAAACACTCAAGTAATTTTTTAGCCTCTTGTTGCAGTTTATTTCATCTTTGTCTGTTTTCCCTCACAAGGTGTGATACAGAAGTCTTAATATTTTCATTGTTCCCTGACTGGAATCTCTCCGATCTTTTGAATACTTTAAATAAACACCTCAGAGAAGGGCTGCTCACCATGAAGACAACGTCCCATTCAAGAAAGTACAAGGCCCAGCGCAGTGGCTCATACCTGTAATCCCAGCACTTTGGGAGGCTGAGGCAGGCAGGTCACTTGAGGTCAGGAGTTTGATACCAGCCTAGCCAACATGGCGAAACCCAGTCTCTACCAAAAATATAAAAATTAGCTGGGCATGGTGGCGCATGCCTGTAATCCCAGCTTTTTGGGAGGCTGAGGCAGGAGAATCACTTGAATCCAGGAGGCAGAGGTTGCAGTGAGCCGAAATCGCAGCACTGCACTCCAGCCTGGGCTACAGAGCAAGACTCCAATGTTACATTTTTTAGAATGATGATACATCACCACTGACTCACCTAGCTTCTGCAACCAGACCCTTTCCTGTGTCTGTGCAGTCACGACTCCATTGCTGTCCTGGGGTAGGATATTAGCCCAAATCACAGTCGGAATGTCATTTTTGGCTTAGGTTCTTTTCTGTTTCTCTTTGGTTGAGCCAGGAAATGCAACTAGATAATGACTCAGCACAATCTACTCAGCTGGGAGCTGGTTCCTAGCCACATCCAGCTTTGCATTGGAAAGATCTGGGTGGTCAGTCTTAGATGGAGCATGGCTGCTGTGGCTCCCAGGTAGGGTTTTCTTAAGTGTATGCCCATGCTCTTTCTGCATCAGCACTGAAAATATTCATACAGGACCTCCCCCGGCTCTACCCAACTCCAGAGAGCAAGAGCAATACATTCCTCTGCCTGGCACCAGGCCCTACGCTGCCAGGTTTGGGGAATACACAGGGAAACCGCCACAAGTGGTTCTAGGAGGGCCCCTGGTGTGCCAAAGAAGGATCCCGTGCATGAGCACAAGAAGAAGTCCAAGGCCTGGCCTTGAGATGAAACCCGTTCAATTAAACTGTTCCTTTCATATTCAAGTCAATGTCAAAACACCTCCACTTACACTGACTTCATCAGACAAGGGAAAACTGGGGTTTTGCTTAAAGAATCATCTGACAGCCTCAGTAATGAAAGGAGGTGGAGGAATCCTGATCAATTTTCCTGTTTTAAAGGACAAGGTGAAGTCTTTTGTAACTGCTATTCTAATTGGAGAATTATTCAGAAGTGGAAATATATCTATTCATAAAGTATTATGGGGGAAAGGGAGAGGGAAAAAAAGGTATTATGAACATCATATGAGACACACTCCCATGCAGTGCCCAAGTGCTCAGCAGAAGCACTGGCAGTGTGCTTTATATAACTTCCCAAGAAACTAGTTTTGCTCAGGCATCACAGAGGCACTGCTGCAAATGCCACCAAGAAACCAGAACAGGAATGGAGCTATGTGGCTCACTCGATCCTCATCTTCTTTGCCAATTACCCTTCTTTTTGTTGTTAGTAAACTCTCAACTAGAATCTTAACAACTTCTCAATGTCTAAGGTTTTGTAACAGCAGTTTAAAATAAAGAGGAAAATGTAAGACCTCCAAGAGCTATTCTCCTTAATGTGGAAAAATGTGCAAGCTAGGTAAGTATTCAGCAAAAGAAAAGTATGAGATACATACTGAAGAAAAGGTTTAATCCAAACATAATTAAGTCTTGGCTATAAAACCAATCATTAGCTTTGCTTTGTCAAAAGAAGAAAATTAAAATGGGCACAATGGCTCACACTTATAATCCCAATACTTTGGGAGGCCAAGGCTGGAGGATCATTTGAGGCCACAAGTTTGAGACTAGCCTGGGCAACATAGTAAGAGTCCTCTCTACCAAAAATAAATAAGGCCGGTTGAGGTGGCTCATGTCTGTAATCCCAGGACTTCAGGAGGCCAAGCCAAGTGGATTACTTGAGGTCTGAAGTTTGAGACCAACCTGATCAACATGGAGGAAACACCATCTCTACTAAAAATACAAAATTAACCAGGTGGTGTTGCAGGCTCCTATAATCCCAGCTACTTGGGAGGCTGAGGCAGGAGAATCACTTGAACCCAGGAGGCAGAGGTTGCGGTGAGCCGAGATCATGCCATTGCACTCCAGCCTGCGCAACAAGAGCGAAACTCCATCTCAGAGAAATAGCTGGGCATGGTGATGTGACTCTGAAGTCTCAGCTACTCGGGAGGCTGAGGCAGGAGGATCACTTGAGCCAAGAAGTTCAAGGCTGCAGTGAGCAATGATCACACCACTATACCTCAGCCTGGACAACACAGTACAATCCTAACTTTAAAAATAAAATAAAAAATAAAAAAAGAGGAAAATATTTTTTCCCCAGTAGTGACATTTATAATAGATATAAACTAGGGGTCAGCTGAAATTAATGCAAAAAAGCTCAACTGGCTTGACACTGATCACGCTTTACACTTGACTTAATGTTTAAATATTCATTGCAATTCCAGTGAATTTTTTTCTTCTTCATTTTTTCAAGCTATGGTCATAGTAAAAATTGCACCAAGGTGGCAGAATTGGGGGCTCCATTGTTCTGGCCATACTGACTGGTTTTCAGTGTCTGAGCTCTTGTCTTCCTCAAGTCAGAACGGCAGCACATTAGATTCCTGGAGCAGCAGAGTTAAGCTTGAGCCAGACATCCTGGGTCCAAGTTCCAGCTCCACCTCGCACAGTGACGTGACACTGGCAAAGTAATTAATCTTTACTTATCTGCAGAAAGGGATGATATCGCCAGGCGAGTTGACTCACACTTGTAATCCTAGCACTTTGGGAGGCTGAGGCGGGTGGATTGCCTGAGCTCAGGAGTTCAATACCAGCCTGGGCAACACGGTGAAACCCCATCTCTACTAAAATACAAAAAAATGACCAGGCATGGTAGCATGCGCCTGTAATCCCAGCTACTTGGGAGGTTGAGACAGGAGAGTCGCTTGAACCTGGGAGGCAGAGGTTGCAGTGAGCCGAGATCGTGCCACTGCACTCCAGCCTGGGTGACAGTGTGAGACTCCGTCTCAAAAAAATAAAAAGAGATGACTGTACCAATTCCACACAGTTGTTATGAGGATTGATTGAATATCATCTTGACGAGTGTTTAGAAGAATGAATGACATACTGTGTACACTCAATAAATGTTCCCTGCATTATATTTATTATACATTTCCTGGAAGTGATCTTATTCCTGCGTTTACATTTAAGTTAATGTATAAAGTCCACATGATAAACTAAAGTCAAGGGCATTACGTTCCATATATGATAACTGTGATTTTTTTTTTAAATAACCTTTGAAAGTTAAATAAAACAAACACATCAGTTTAGAGGTCAGACTGACTTGGGTTTCATTTACTTAGTACTTAAGTGAGCATAATATTTATTATCCCTGAGCATCCATTTCCTTTCCAATAACAAGAATATCAATATTACACCTTTTAAGGAATTGACTACCTGAGGACAAGTATTTAATAAATGATTGCTATTTTTACTGTATTTTTTGTGAAAGGCAATTATTGCCTGATACAAAAGTAAAACAAGTAGTAACAGTGCTGGCATCACTGTCAAACTCTTCCAACTAAGAAAGAAACCCAGCTGGGCACAGTGTTGCATGCCTGTAATCCCAACACTTTGGGCAATATAGAGAGACCTCATCCTCGCAAAAAAATTAAAAAATTAGCCAGGAGCAGTGGTATACACCTGTGGTCCCAGCTACTCAGGAGGCTGAGGCAGGAGGATCACCTGGGTCCAGAAGGTTGAGGCTACAGTGATCTATGATTGTGCCACTTCACTCCAGGCAACAGAGCAAGAAACTATTTAAAATAAGGAAATACAATATAATAAATTCCTGGAATTTATTATAGAGACAGATGAGTGACTGCCTAGGACAAAGGGAAGTGAGTAGTGATGGATACAGAATTTATTGTTGGTATAATAAAAATGTTCCTAAAATTGATTGTGGTGATGGTTGCACAACTCTGTGAACATATACTAAAAATCACAGAATTGTATACTTTAAGGGAGTTAAATATACAATATGTGAATTATATCTCAATAAAGCTGTTATTTGGCTGGTGTGGTGGCTCACGCCTGTAATCTCAACAATTTGGAAGGCCAAAGCAGGTGGATCCCTTGAGTCCAAGAGTTCAAGACAAGCCTGGGCAACATGGCGAGACTTTGTCTCTACTAAAAATACAAAAATTTAGCCAGGCATGTTTGCATGTGCCTGTGGTCCCAGCTACTTGGGAGGTTGAGGTGGGAGGATTGCTTGAGCCCGGAAGGCAGAGATTACAGTGAGCCGAGATTGCACCAGCACTCTGGGTGACAGAGTGAGACTGTTTCAAAACAAAATTAAAAATAAAAATAAAATTGTTATTATAAAAGACAATAAAATGGTCACATACAGTAAGAATCTATTTATATAACATTACAGAAAAAGCAAAACTATGGGGACAGAGAACAGGTCAGCAGTTGCCAGGGATTGGGGTGGGGGTGGCACAAGAAAGTTTTTTGGGGGGTGACAGAACTTTTCTGTATTCTTATTATGAAAATAATTCAATGAATCTGCACATGTATTAAAATTCATAGAGCTGCATAGCAAAATTGTAAAGTTGATTAAAGAAACAAAAAAGTTTTCTTAAAATCATTTATTTTCATTTTAATTTTTTCCCAAAGAAAAAATTGCTTACTAATCTTTAAAAGTTTTTGTTGCTGTTGCTATCGTTGTTGTTGTTGTTTGTGAGACAGGGTCTCACTGTCACCCAGGATGGACTGCAGTGGCTCAATCTCGACTCACTGAAGCCTCCACCTCCCAGGCTCAAGCAATCCCCCCAC
The DNA here is from genome assembly GCF_030222135.1 of Aotus nancymaae. Taxonomy (NCBI): domain Eukaryota; kingdom Metazoa; phylum Chordata; class Mammalia; order Primates; family Aotidae; genus Aotus; species Aotus nancymaae. The sequence goes on along the minus strand of NW_026988450.1, from coordinate 7,793,585 downwards.
CTCAGCCTCCTGAGTAGCCAGGAATACAGGACCACGACACCACTCTTGACTAATTTTTAAAATTTTCTATAGAGATGAGGTCTCACTATGTTGCTTAGGAAGGTCTTGAAATTCTGCGCTCAAGCGATCTTTCTGCCTCGGCCTCCCAAAGTGCTAAGACTACAGGTGTGAGCAACCGTGCCCGGCCTTAAAAGTTACTCTGATGGCTAAGAGTGCTGTATCCCTTTACTAAAGATTTTGAAATAATTTAGATACATATGAAGTAGTAGGTTTTCAATTAAAATAGGGAAGAAACTGAGATAGAAAAGGCAAATTTGAACAGTGAGGCAGAACTGTTCCTAGACTCTGGGGATCTTGTGGAGTCAACCCCTCGAAACCACGATGTGCTTAGCGTTAGAACGCTCCCTCCTGATCTCAAGTCTTGGTAGGACTTCCAGACGCATGTAGCTTATTGTGAGGACGAGGGAGGTACCTTTTAAGGTACAACAGAGAAAGCTTTACTGTCCTTAAACTAAAATCTGAATTTTCATTTATATGGCATGATAGGAGTCCCATGAATCCAAGTTCTAATGTACTGTTGCCTGGTTTTCAGCTCTTTATCAGGAGAAATTAGGCCAAGATTGTAATGCGAACAATTAGAAGATACGTATGGACGTTGAACCTGCATAATACCGGTGTTCCGGGGAGGTGCATGGTTCCCCAACCAGCCCATTCTATTGCAGTTATTTCCTTATTATTTAAATAAAGTTTAGGCTGGGGGAGGTGGCTCATGCCTGTAATCCAGTACTTTGGGAGGCCGAGGCAGGCGGATCACCTAAGGTCAGGCTTCCAGACCAACCTGGCCAACACGGCGAAACCCCGTCTCTCCTAAAGATACAAAAATTAGCTGGGGGTGGTAGCAGCCGCCTGTGGTCCCAGCTACTTGGAAGGCTGAGGCAGGAAGCATTGCTTGAACCTGGAAGGCAGAGGTTGAAGTAAGCTGAGATCGCACCACTGCACTCCAGCCTGGCGACAGAGAGAGACTCCGTCTAGAAAATGAATGAATGAATGAATGAATGAATGAATGAATGAATGAATGAAGGTGAGGAGCTTGGGGGGAATGCCTCTCTTACCAAATTAGGCACAGTTTTTATTCTACGTTTCTTTATTTATAAACTTGCTGTTATTTCTTTGTTTGTTGTTGTTTCTTCTTTTTTTTTTTTTTTTAAGCGATAGGAGTCTTGCTCTGTTGCTCAGGCTGGAGTGCAGTGGCACAATCATAGCTCACTGCAGCCTCCAACTCCTGGACTCAATAGACCCTCTTGCTTCTGCCTCCCAAGCAGCTAGAATGACAGGGGCATGCCACCACGTCTGGCTAAAACCTGTTTTCTTTAAAATCGCTTTACCCCTCACGAGATGCTTAAGGATGACCTAATAATAAAGGAAAATGTGTTCTTTTTGCTGTTTGTCATAACATTTTCAGAACGAATGTGCACCTGGTATGTACACCAAATTTCCACTTCCCCACAAGACCGGTGATGACGCATGAGTAAATCTACCGAAACAGGCCTCCAAATCAAGAAAATCAAGGGATCCTCCAAGAAAATCAAGGGATCCTCCAAGAAAATCAAGGGATCCTCCAAGAAAATCAAGGGATCCTCCAAAATCAAGAAAAGGTTCCAGGTACTACAGTTTAATCCAAAACAACAGCCAAAACTAGGTAGTAAAATAGACTTTTCAAGGAACTCCCAGGTGCATTACCCCATTTAATCCTTGCAACAACTGTATGAGATACCAAACAAAAATCTGTTATTACTGCTATGTTTTAGAGAAATGAGGCCTGAAGAGCTTAAGGAACTTCATCTAATATCCCAAGACTGGTAATCGACAAAGCATTGACTAGAAGAAACCAATTCCTTTAAAAAAAAAAAAAAAATGTAGAGACGAGGTCTCGCTATGATGCCCTCCCGCCTTGGCCTCCTAAAATGCGGAGCTACAGGAGTGAGCCACCACACCCAGCCCAGAAACCAATTCCTGACTCTCGGTTTGTGAATATGACATCATGCTGCTCCTCAGACACCCCAAAGTTCACAACCTGGAATATTTTTCATAAGCTACTACAGTGTTACTAATCCATACCTATATTCTTCACCAAGATTAGGAAGGAATCCAGCCACGTTATTTCCGCATCTCTTCCTACTTTATTTCCAACTGAAGGACTCACTTCTTCACTTGGAAACTGCTCTGCTCTGGTCCGTCTCCTTGGTCCAATATTCTCTCCATTCCTAGGATTCACTCTTTGTTCAAATCCTCTGTAGCATCCAGCAGTTGCTAACAGAGACAAGCAGTTAAAATGCAGAGATGCCAAGCATCAGGAACTGTGGCTGGAGGAAATTAAACTGGGGGTTTTTGGGCCGGCTGCAGTGGCTCACACCTGTAACCCCAGCACTTCAGGAGGCTGAAGCAGGTGCGAAGATCACTTGACCCCAGGAGTTCAAGACCAGCCTCAGCAACATAGTGATATCTCCATCTCTACAAAAAATTTTAGGCTGGGCACCGTGGCTCATGCCTGTAATCCCAGCACTTTGGGAGGCTGAAGCAGGTGGGTGGATCACTTGAGAACAGGAGATCGAAACCAGCCTGGGCAACATGGCTATGTTATACCCCATCTCTACAAGAAAAACACAAATTAGCCAGGCAGGCCAGGTGTGGTGGCTCAGATCTGTAATCCCAGAACTTTGGGAAGCTGAGGTGGGTGGATCACCTGAGATTGGGAGTTTAAGACCAGCCTGGTCAACATGGTGAAACCCCGTCTCTACTAAAAAAAATAAAATAAAATAAAAATTAGCTGGGTGTGGTGGCAGGCACCTGTAATCCCAGCTACTCAGGAGGCTGAGGCAGGAGAATCACCTGAACCCAGGAGGCAGAGGTTGCAGTGAGCTGAGATTGCACCACTGTACTCCAGCCTGGGCGACGGAGCAAGATTCTGTTTCAAAAAAAGAAAGAAATTAGCCAGGTGTAGTGGCAGGCGACTATAGTCCCTATAGCTACTCGGGAGGCTAAGGTGGGAGGATCGCTGGAGCACAGGAGGTCGAGACTGCAGTGAGCCAAGACTGAGCCACTGCACTTCAGCTTGGGCAACAGAGCGACCATTGTCTCCAAAACAAAAAAAATCAGTCTGGCATAGTGGTATGCACCTGTAGTCCCAGCTACTCAGGAGGCAGAGGAGGGTTGATCACTTAAGCCCAGGAGGTGGAGGCTGCAAGGAGTCATGACCATGCCACTGCATTCCAGCCTCGGCAACAGAGCAAGACCCTGTCTAAAATAATAAAAAGTGAAAAAAATAAAATAAACTTGGGGGGCTAGGGGATGCAGACAGGCAAACTACAGGCTCAGTATTTTCTCCTGGGGTATCGTTACTCCCTGCATAGCACAGACTACACTTGTGACTTTTTTTTTTAATTTAAAAAAATTTCTTTTTTACATATTTTTTTATCATAAAAAATTTTTTTTTTTTTTCTAAGACGGGGTTTCACCATGTTGGTCAGGCTGGTCTTGAACTCCCGACCTCAGGTGATCTGCCTGCCTTGGCCTCCAAAGTGCTTGGATTACAGGCGTGAGCCACTACGCCCGGCCCACTTGTGACTCTTTCACAGAGCAATGGGTCCCTTAATGGGTCCCACAGAAAGATGGACACACATGGGTCTAGTGCCTGTGCATGTTCTTCGTATCTTGTGTGACACAAAAATTTTATACTCTAAGCCGGGTGCAGCAGCACATGCCTGTAGTTCAGCTACTCGAGAAGCTGAGGCAGGAGGATCACTTGAGCCGAGAAGCTCAGGACCATGTGTGACAATCGTGCTTGCGAATGGCCAGTGCATTCTAGCCTGGGCAACAGGCTTCTAAAGACACTGCTTCTAAAAACAAACAAAAAGAAAAAGAAAATGTTCTTAAAAAAATTATACTCCTAGTTTTTTTTTTTAAACATTTTATCTTTCTGAGTATATCTGGCACAGTTTTGCTATTGAGAACTCATGGCTTTGACTGCAAGTTATATGCATGCATATTCATGAGTAGTGAGTGTCCAAGAAGTGTTTTCTGAATGATGCATAAATGAAGCATGACTTCATGGATTAAGAAATGCCACAGGTCAATTATGCCTCTCTCTGTCACCCCCAACAAAAACAAATATTAAAACTATATGAAGCAGAAGTTGAAATCACAGTCAGTAACAAAGGTGCTGTGTTCCTTAATATCAGAAAAATGAGTCCTTATTTTACCAAAGAATAGAGTCACTGAATTCACAAACCCAGTTAGTACTTTCAAATGCCTATGCACAGACTGGCACTGTGTCACATAACAGGATGTTTGATTACATGTGGGTCAGTGGAAACCACCCTTATCACACCCACATATTTGCATTTATAAATTTACTTGGCTGTGCAGAAAAACCAGCTATATATGGCTTGTGCCAACTAATTTTACCAATCAATGCATGAACAAAAAGGTATTTAAATAAGACTCAGATCAAGCTCATGTGTGAGAATTTTAGCAACTGAATTGCCACGGTATAAAACAGGATGAGGTCTTGCTCTCTGGTTGAATTGCAAGTAAATTCCACACACGGAGAGATGCTGGTGGTAGCCAAACCCACAGCTTGAAGATCTGTTTATTTGCCAAACCAAATGGCTTTGTACTCCTTTTCAATTCCCTACACTTTATTGTTTAAAAGCCTACATTGGAAACTAAATAAAAACTAGAAGCAGAATGGCAGATGCCTTTCAGGGGAGTACTGCTGGCGGGGAGGGTCAACATCATTCTGCTTTTTGATCATGGGGGAGTTTACACAAGACTTCGCATTTGGCTAGATTCTTCTGTTTTCTGTTTTCCATGTAAGTGTTATACTTAAATTTTAAACACACACACACTCCTGCATTGGGAAAACTTTTTTAAAAATTCCCTCGAATTCTGTTAGAAAGAACTCTTGTCAGAAATAGTCTTTCTTTGGCAAGCCACAATGGCTCATGCTCGTCCTCCCAGGACTTTGGGATCCTGAGATGGGAGGATCATTTGAGCCCAGGAGTTCAAGGCTGCAATGAACTCCGATGGTGTCACTGCACTCCAACTTAGGTGACAGAGCAAGACCCTGCCTCAAAAGAAAAAAAAAAAGGGAGAAACAAAGAACAAAAGACATTTTTTTATTATGTAATTTGGAGTCAATGAGTACATGCCTAGAAATACTAATATAACAGTATCATCAAGTCAGAAAGCACCTTTTAGAGCCATCTAATACAATCTTTTTTTTTTGAGACAGAGTCTTGCTCTGTCACCAGGCACCAGGCTGGAGTGCAGTGGTGCAATCTTGGCTCACTGCAATCTCCACCTCCTGGGTTCAAGCAATTCTACTGCCTCAGCCTCCCTAGTAGCTGGGACTACAGGCAGATGCCAACAACCACGCCCAGCTAATTTTTGTATTTTTTAGTAGAGATGGGGTTTCACCATGTTGGCCAGGATGGTCTCGATCTCTTGATCTAGTGATCCTCCCGCCTCGGCCTCCCAAAGTGCTGGGATTACAGGTGTGAGCCACCATGCCCAGCCTAATACAATCTTTTCTAAAAGGTCTTGGAAGAATCTCTTAGCCTTTGCTGACAAACGTTTAATGATGGAGAAGGACCCTTCTCCAGGACCCATGTAGGCAGCTTTGATTGTTAGAAGTTTCCCCATACTTTGTAACCCACGATCTCTGCCTTAGTAAATTTCTCCATTATCATTCCCTCTCCCACATCACAGCCATTTCAATATACTGTCAGTCAGCAATCCACGTAGCCATGTACTAAATGACAAAGAGGAAAGATCCTGTCCCCTCCCTGCCAAAAAAGTGAACACCCGTCTGCTTTGTAGGCAAATACCCAGCCAGAAGAAGGGCAATTTATCAAACTTCATGAGATGTCCTTAAGGACATCCCTGTCCATTTGTACACTCATCAAACCACTTTTTTTTTTCATTCTTTAAAGTTGTGGTAAAATAAACAATATAAAATTTATATCTTAACTATTTTTAAGTGTATAACTCAGTGGCATCAAGTACATCCATACTCTTATATAACCATCATCCCCATCCATCTCCAGAACTCTTTTCATCTTGCAAAACTGAAACTCTGTGGCCATTAAGCAGTAACTTCCCATTCCCTCCCCCACCAAGCCCCTGTTAGACACCATTTTATTTTCTGTCTCTGAATTTGACTGTTTTAGGAACCTCATATTGGTGGACTCATACAGTATTTGTCTTTTGTGTCTGGCTTATTTCACTTAGCATGACGTCCTCAAGGTTTGTCCTTGTTGTAGCATGTGTCAGCATTTCCTTTTTTTATTTTATTTATTTATTTATTTATTTATTTTGAGACAGAGTCTTGCTCTGTCTCCAGGTGCCAGGCTGGAGTGCAGTGGGGTGATCTCGGCTCACTGCAACCTCCGCCTCCCGAGTTCAAGCAATTCTCCTGCCTCAGCCTCCCAAGAAGCTGGGACTACAGGTACGCACCACCACACCCAGCTCATTTTTGTATTTTTAGTAGAAACGGGGTTTCACCATGTTGGCCAGGATGGTTTCCATCTCTTGACCCTGTGATCCGCCCACCTTGGCCTCTCAAAGTGCTGGGATTACAGGTGTGAGCCACCACTCCCAGCCCATTTAATTTTTTAAAAGGTTAAATAACATTCCATTGTATGGCTGGGCATGATGGTTCATACCTGTAATCTCAGCACTTTGAGAGGCTGAGGCAGGTAGATTTCTTGAGCCCAGGAGTTTAATATTAGCCTGGACAACATGGAGAAACCTCATCTCTAAAAAAAATACATAAAACTGGCTAGGTATGGTGGAGTGCACCTGTAGTACCAGCTACTCAAGAGGCTGAGGTGGGAGGATCACCTGAGCCCAGGAAGTCAAGTCTAGAGTGAGCTATAATACACTCTAGCCTGGGTGACAGAGTGAAACCCTGTTTCAAAAAAAAAAAAAAAAATTCCAATGTATGTATAAACCACATTCTGTTTCATCCATTGATGAACATGAGTTACTTCTACTTCTTGGCTATTGCAAATAATGCAGCTATAAACACAAGTGTACAAATATCTCTGAGATCCCACATTCAACTATTTGGGGTATATACCCAGAAGTAGTGCTGCTGTGTCACATGGCAATTCTATGTTTAATTTTTTGAGGAACTACCGTATGATTTTCCATCATGACTGTAGCATGTTACACGCCCACCAACAATGCACAGGATTCCAGTTTCTCCACATTCTTGGCACCCCTTATTATTTTCCGACTTTTGTTTTTGTGTTCCTTTTTTTGTTTTTATTTTTATTTATTTATTTATTTATTTGAGACGGAGTCTTGCTTTGCTGCCAGGCTGGAGCACAGCGGCACAGTCTCGGCTGACTGCAACCTCCGCCTCCCGGGTTCAAGCAATTCTTCCGCCTCAGCCTCCCAAGTAGCTGGGACTACAGGCATGTGCCAAATGCCCAGCTAATTTTTGTATTTTTAGTAGAGACAGGGTTTCACCATGTTGGCCAGGATGACCTCGATCTCTTGACCTCGTGATCCACCCGCCTCGGCCTCCCAAAGTGCTGGGCTTACAGGCGTGAGCCACCACACCCGTCCTGTGTTCCTTTTTAACATGACATGATTCCATTATGAGTTCTGATTTTTTATAGTAGCCATCCTAAGCAACTTTATTATTTTACAGCCAGGCTGTCGCTCTGTCACCCAGGATGGAGTGTGGTGGCGCAATCATTGCTCACTGCAGCCTCAATCTCCTGGGCTCAAGCAATCCTCCTGCCTCAGTCTCCTGAGTCGTTGAGACTATAGGCTCACATCACTGCACCCTGAGTAATTTTTATTTGTTTTTATTTATTCTTTTTTTTTTTCTATAGAAGCGGGTTCTCGCTTTATTGTCCAGACTGGCCTTGAACTCCTGGCTTCAAGCAATCCTCCTGTCTTAGGCTCCCAAAGTGCTGGGATTATAGGTGTGAGCCGCTGCGCCCAGCTAAGCAACTTGCTTTTGATAGCAATACCAATGACTACCATTTAGCTATGTGTTCATTGTGGCTAGTTTGGAATCCACTGTAACCTAAAACACTCACAACCAACCACTGAGGTTTAAACATGAGGACTCTGAGGCTAGCAAGGCCAGCACCTTGCCAGCAGCAGCCCACAGTAAGGGACAGACCTGGGACTTCAGCTCCCACACCCTGTGCTCTACGTCCCTACCCTGCCTTCCTTTTGCCCATTCAGAGTGGTTTCTGGGAACTCATTCGAGTGCCAGGGATCTCCTGAGCAAATCTCCCACTCACAACTGCAGCAAAGTCATTGATCAGCATTCTGGTTTGTGAACAATCCAGAGAGAACAGAGCACAACTCCTGTAGAATAGAAACTTCCCACTTACTTATGTTGATTATTTCCCCAAAACACCTACTATCATGACTAACATGCACCACTCAGTAAACATACATGGGCCGGGCCCGGTGACTCACACCTATAATCTCAGCATTTTGGGAGGCTGAGGAAGGTGGATCCCTTAAGCCCAGGAGTTCGAGATCAGGCTGGCCAACGTGGCCAAACCCTATCTCTATAAAAAAAATAAGCCAGATATAGTGGCACACACCTGTTGTCCCAGCTATTTGGGAAGATGGCTTGAGCCCAGGAGCTCAAGGGTGTAGAGAGCCATGACTGCACCAGTGCACTTCAGCCTGGGATTACAGCCTGTTCTCAAACTCCTGAGCTTAATTATCCTCCCGCCTCAGCCTCCCAGAAAACACAACAATGAGGCAGGTTTGGTGGTGCGGACTGTAATCCCAGCTGCCCAGGAGGCTGAGGTGAGAGGATGGCTTGGGCCCAGGAGGCAGAGGTTGCAGAGACCCCATCTCAAAACAAACAAACAAACAAACAAACAAATAAATAAATAAATAAATAAATATACATGAGGGAAAAATTTTGTTATATATATTGGGCAGTTATCAAATTTGAAACAATACAAAAAGTCAATGTAGTTCAGAAAGACAAAAATCAACGCTATGGTGGCGCATTTCATTATACTAACTACCATAAACTCCATATTAAAATTTTGCTTAAATCCAGGGATTCGGCCAGGCGTGGTGTCCAAATCCCTGGTGAGTGAGATCGCACCACTGCACTCCAGCCTGGGCAACAGAATGAGACTCTGTCTCAAAAACGAAATAAAACAAACAACCAGGGATTGTGACCATTACTGTATCTGTCACTCTCCAGGTCACTTAGGGGAGGTATCAAGTACCTACTTGCAGATGATGATTATAAGGTTAAGCCTACTGCTGTCATAAAAAACGGAAATAAGTTATTTTCTAGCTTCAAATTAATCTCCAGAGAAGTAGCTTTCAGTCCTTCAACTCTCCACCTACTCAAAGCAGTAAGAGTGATCCACGTGTCTTCACCCTTTGGCTACATCATAAATGCCATACTGTAAAAGAGCCTAGGCAAGAAGTGGCCTGTGATGGACAAAAAGAATTAGCTTCACACTAAAAGACTCCAGTGATTCCCCTTCATTGATGCCATGAAGTCCAACATTTAGTATTAGGGCCAAGCACCCTCCAAACCTGCCTCTGGACCTCCCACTGCGTCTCTGGAACAAGCTCTGCTGATGCGGAGTGACCCTGCACAGTCGGGCTGTCCTTTCTCAGGAAAGCCCCTTCTTCCAGGGTGTGTGGCCCACTCCCTTCAGGATTCCACCAACACAGGAGATTTGTACCCCAACTGCTAACACTGTGCGGGACTCCTGGTACGTACCCAAGAAAAGTTTGCTAGACTGAATACTAAACATAGCAGTTGAAGGTTCTTTAAGAAGATGTTCTATTTACAACATTTACAGCGCATCAGCTCTCCTGGGACAGGACTCTTACAATTACATCCATCAAGTGCCCTTCAAGCCACTCTGGCTCCAAAGTTCCCTGTCTGTCCCCACCTGCCCTCTGCAGTCCCACTGGCTTCATTCCATTGCTCCTTATATCCTGCTGCTTTAAAATTATATAAGGGGCCAGGCACGATGGCTTATACATGTAATCCCAGCACGTTGGGAGGCCAAGGTGGATGGATAACTTGAGGCCAAAAGTTCAAGACCAGCCTGGCCAACATGGCAAAACCCCTTGTCTACTAAAAATACAAAAATTAGCCAGGTGTGGTGGCACACGCCTGTAATCCCAGCTACTTGGGAGGCTGAGGCAGCAGAATCATTTGAACCTGGGAGGTGGAGGTTGCAGTGAGCTGAGATGGCGCCACCGCACTCCATGCTTGGCAACAGAGGGAGACTCAATCTCCCCCCACAAAAAAAAGATGTTTTGACAGCCACTGTTGTATCCCAAGAATTTAACATGGAATTTAACAATTTTTTAAATACTTCTGAATTATTATAGTTAGTATTTAAAAATTATTTTGCAGCCTGAATATAAAAAGATTTCGAAACATCTACCCAAGAGTTTCATAACACTGTCCATGATGGGGAATTTCAAAATGTACAGTTTTCCCTTGCTGAAAACGTCAGGCCTGTCCAGGGTGGGCTTGGCAAGCAGGCTCCTCCTCTCTCCCACCCCGACCCCACCCCTCACTTAAGGGCAAACCAAAAATGCAGAGGGCAGCAGAGGGTAGAAAGAACCCCCAGGAAAATGCAGCGCTGGGTGGTAATGAAGGTGGGGCCGCAGGCAAATGACCCAGGCTGGCTGTGGGCTGGGGAGGAGGAAGTATCACTTCCTTGCCCGCCTCCTCTGGGGCCTTCTCCCTCCAGCCTCGGCCTACAGTTCTGCTCTCCGTGTCACAGTTTCCCCCTGGAAAGCAGAAGTGGTCCTCCCTCTCCAGAGGGCCTCTCTGAGACAGGCTTCTCCATTCCCCTCACCTCGTGGAGGTTAACATTTACAGGAAGAGTGGGGGCACCCAGAGGCCCAAACACCAAGATGACGTCATTGCTTCAGTGGGAGGCAGAATGAATACACACCCATCTCTCCAGTCTCACTGTGTACTCACCAGCGCCCAAGGTAGGCCCAAAGACCGCCCAAAGACCTTGCCACCCAACGCATTACCAACGTAGGGAGGAAGGCGGGGACTGGAAAGAAGCTTCCAACCAGTATGGTTTGGTGTCAACAGAGGAGTGAGCGAGATTTCAGATGCCCACAGAAAGGTGTGGGCAGGCAGGCAATAAGTAATTTTGTCTGAAGCATGTACTGTAGAAATGAAATAAGACCAACTAAAAAACTCAGCTACGAAGACTTCTTCCCAATGTTCTACAACCCAAAAGCAGAGTCTAGACCATCAAGAAACAGCCACTGAAATGCACTGAAATGGATTCTTTTTCTTTCTTTTTTTTTTTTTTGAGACCAAGTTTGACTCTTGTTGCCCAGGCTGGAATGCAATGGCACGATCTCAGCTCACTGCAACCTCTGCCTCCCGGGTTCAAGAGATTCTCCTGCCTCAGCCTCCGGAGTAGCTGAGAATACAGGCATGCGCCACCATACCCAGCTAAATTTTTTGTATTTTCGGTAGAGACAGGGTTTCTCCATGTTGGTCAGGCTGATCTCGAACTCCCAACCTCAGGTGATCTGCCCACCTCGGCCTCCCAAAGTGCTCAGATTACAGGTGTGAGCCACCGCGCCCAGCCTGAAATGGATTCTTTAAATGCATCTTGATTCATGCAATCCTATTGGATGTCATTTAAGTAGCAGCATTCTGAACACTGAGCATTTACAATAAAGAGACTGACAACCTCTTCCCATACGTGGTCAGCTCATGTCAATTCCTGGTTGAAGAAGCCTTTGTAAGATGATAGGGAAAGAATTGGAGAGAGCAGAAGAAGGGGGACTGGCCTGAGGGTGGATAAAGCCCATTGGAAGAGCAATGCTATGGAAGAGTTCTATACCAAGGAAAATTATATTCCGAGTGTAAATACAGTTTTCAATAAATAGCTCTGTGGCAAATAAGGAATGCTGACAGCTAATTTAGCAATGAGAGAAAATGAAGTATAAACAACAAAGGCTACTACAGGCCCCTGCTCTTGTCAGCATGGATGAGACTTTTTATACATACAAGTAATTATTTAATACAAGTAATTATTTAAACTCACTCTTCTAAATTACAAGAGAGGACTGGGCACAGTGGCGCACACCTGTAATCCCAGGACTTTGGGAGGCTGAGGTGGGCAGATCACCTAAGGTCAGGCTGGCCAGTATGGTGAAACCCTGTCTCTACTAAAAATACAAAAATTAGCCGGGCATGGTGGCAGGCGCCTGTAATCACAGCTACTAGGGAGGCTGAGGCAGGAGAATCACTTGAACCCAGGAGATTGAGGTGCAGTGAGCTGAGATAGCGTCACTGCACTCCAGCCTGGGTGACAAGAGCAAAAACTATGCCTCAAAAAATTTTTTTTAAAAATAAAATAAAGAGAGCCCTTCCAACTAACTTAAGCCAAATATACTACAGTGAGACCAGGTGCAGTGGCTCACACCTGTAATCCCAGCACTTTATAAGGTCAAGTTGGATGAATTACTTGGGGTCAGGAGTTTGAGCCCAGCCTGGCCAACATGGTGAAACCCTGTCTCTACTGAAAATATACAAATTAGCTCGGTGTGGTGGCATATGCTTGTAATCCCAGCTACTCAGGAGGCTGAGGAAGGGAGGATTGCTTGAACCCAGGAGGCAGAGGTTGCAGTGAGCTGAGATTGCACCACTGCACTCCAGGCTAGGTGACAGAGTGACAGAGTGAGACTCCATCTCAAAAAATAAACAAACAAACAAAGACCATCTCAGAAGGTCCTTGTCTTTAAACTGGCTATTACAAAATTTCTAATCCCTGCGTTGTCAGATTTGCATACCACTCTCTATACCAGGGTGTCTCCCCCAAATGAGAACTTACTCAAAATAAATTTTAGAAATGATAATGGAGTGAACTCAAAGTTTCACAATTTAAGTATCAGGAAACTAGGCAGCTGTACGAAATCTTTCAGTATTTCTGACTGGAAAAAAAACCAACAACTTCCTCTTCCATGTTCTTCTCTTCATTATCAGCCTCCATCATCAGATGGGAGGTAACGCGTATCTATACTGTGGGCCTGGAACAGTGTCTTGCACACAGCAGGTGCGCAGAATGGGCAGGTGTTTTAATGTGCATCCTATGAGCCCTGTCTCCTTAATTTATATTTTCACCTTGAATAATGCTCTCACTGATATAACAACCATTCAGGAGGCTGGTAAAGTTTATGGGGAGACACTTCCAGCAGAAGGAGGGAAAGTCCTTTTGCAAAGTATTATTCAGCTACTTCTGTATTAAGCAATGAGCAATGGATTGCCCCCCAAGACAATCACTAGAGCTGCTTGGACAGCAGCCAGAATAGGTGTCACCTTAGCAGTTACTGGAGACCACCCTTTCCCACCCCCAAGCAGGAAGCAGCACTAAAAAGCACAGAAATTCATTTCCAGAAGACAGCTTAAGTGCCTAGCTTGATGGTGCATCTGCTATGGCCTGAGCAGTTAGCCACTTAGTGCAGACAATTACCAAGTGATAAAACAAAATTAACTTGTGATTTCATTTTTAAAATGTTTGTTAAATGAATTATTTCTTTGCTTTTAAGCACAGATGGTCCGTGACTTAACGATTTTTCAGCTTTACAATGGTGCAAAAGCATTAGGCATTCAGTAGAAACTGTACTTTAAGTACCCATACAACTATTTCATTTTTCACTTTTAATACAGTATTTAATAAATTATATGAGCTGTTCAACACTTTATTATTAAAAAGGCTTTGTGTCAGATGATTTTGCCCAGCTGTAAGCTAAGTGAGTGTTCTGACCATGTTTAAGGTAGGTTAGGCTAATCTATAATGTTTAGTAGGTTAAGTTTATTAAACACATCTTCTACTTTCAGTATTTTCAACTTACAATTGGGTCTATTGAGACACAGCCTCCTCGTAAGTTGAGAGGCATCTGTAATATAGCACCCACCACAGTCCAAAGGTGGACAAGAAGAAAGAGCCAAGAAACATACCTGCTACTCCTAATGGTACCACTTAACCAAGCCCATGATTTTGGACAAGCCCCTGAATCTTTTTCTGTTTCTGTCCCTCTCCATCCTATAGGAGCCACAAAAGGTTCAAATGAAATTAGAGTTCAAGAAGACTTCAGAGGCCTGAACAAGTGAAAGTTGCTAACACCTTCACCATCATCACTAAGGAGAGCTGGGAAAGGCCTGAGGCCATCTCTGCTGTCAATTTGACATTGATCAACGTCCTGACTAATGACTGTGGTGGACTTTCAGTGTTAACACTCATCCAAGCATCATTGAGATCATCAGTAGTTATGAGCATGTAACAATGTTCCCTGCTGTGGGCATGTATACATTGTGTCCTTATTTATGAAGTTCTTATGGGTTTGTACATGGATAATATGATTTAATTTTGTTAAGTTACGACTCCACATAGTCATGTGAACCAACTGGAATTGCAGATGTTTTGGTGATTTATTTCCGAAAACAAATACTACAGAGAGAAGTAAAAGGCTTTCAAAGTCACTGAACAGTGCTGGACCACTTTTCTGCTAAAAGAAAGTCATTGGAGAGGTGAGGTGGGGATGGGATTACAAAGTCTCCATCTACCTTTGCAACATGAATGACTAAAATAATGTGGGTCTTCTGAATCGGGCCAACTACCTTTGCAGGAAACATCTTAACAACCCCACATCAGGACCTCTCTTCCAGTGATAAGTAGAGAAGAGCAGTGCTGAGTGGAGACTCTCATTTAGAGCACTAAATGTAAGTAACTCAGTGCTGGCTAACTTTGAATCAACAAAGCCCCTCAAATCCCCGTTTTAGAAACCACAACAGAAAGGGCCAGTAGGCTTCAAATACCTTAGGGACCAGCTCTATTTCTTCATCTCCCTGTGTCCTCAGTTTTGCATATGGCCAGCTCACAGCAGGCCTTCATTCCTTTTTCCAAGTAATCTCAAACTGAGCACCTACTAGGTACCAGGCACTGGGGCTATCATTTTGGACAAAACAGATGAAGCAGTTTTCATGGAGCTTCCACTGTAGTGGTGAAGACTATCAAGATGCAGACAAATAAGTATAACTCTGGCTGCTACTATAAAGGAAATATTAGCTGAATAAATGGCCCAAGTGGCTTATCCCAAATCACAGCATACTAAATGGTGGAAGAGGCCAAACTCAAGTCTCCTGGCTCCTATTTTCTCTTCCCTATGTCTGCTGCCCTCTATCCTTCACTCAGCAAAAGGGCCACACATTTACATCAAAAGAGGCCCAGTCGCCAGAGGCTCTATGATCTAATGAAATTTCTTCAAGCCTCAAAGTGCTGACCTGCTTACCTCCAAATGAGAATGGAGGGACTAACTGGATCTCACCCTTTCCCAACAAAGCTTACTCTTTCAGAGAAGGCTTTAGTAAGACCTGGGATCTTGCAGTACCTATTCTCCAGGGCATGGCTTTAGGTGTCGGCTGCAGCAGATCCCACACTTATTTATTAAGCAGATTTACTAATAAGGTCAGATGGCTAAATCAGACAGTAGACTTAGGTTCAAAATCACCAAGCTGCAAAGAATCAAGGAGCCTCATTCATGTGAATAGAATTTACTGCAATAAATAACAGTAAGATCGTTTATGAAATGCCTGGTATGTAGTAGGGGCTTTGTTTGTACTAAACAGCCCCTGAGATATATATGCTGTCTCAAAGATGAAGAAGCCCAGAGAAGTTCAATAATCGGTCCCCTAAAATATACAGCCAGAAAAGTGCAAGGCCTGGATTCTGAGCTGGCGAAGAAGGGCGAATTGGGGATAATTAACACACACTGACATGCAAAGAAACGAAGACACAACCACAAGTCCACAGGGTAGGCAGGCGGCTGGAAAGTTACAAATGCACTGCAAGGAGAAGATACCACCCATGGGCCCAGAGAACGCAGGAAAGTGGGAACTGACTCTTACGCCCTTCCCCCAAGGCGAAGGAAAGGCAACCCCTGAATTCTTAAAATAACTCTCGCTTCCTCTCAGCCGGCAAATGCACCGGACTGCTCCTCTGCAGGCCGAGAGGCGCCGCAGCGGGAGGGTGAGCTCCAGCCTCAGCCGCAGCCCCTCGACGTCACGCTCCTGCCCGGGGCCACCAGGGAGGGTAGCTGTCCGCGGGCCTGGGAGAGGGCGTCGGCTGAACCCCACCTCCCACTTTCTGGGGACCCAGGGTCCAGAGGGAGACCAGATTGCACAATCGGAGGAGTCCTCTCCAGGATCCCCGCCGCGCGCCCAATCCGCAAGGACAGGGGCTTGCCCGCGGTGCGCGAGAAGGGGCCGGAGCGGGGACAGCAGCCGGCCCTCGAGCCCGCGCCGGGAAGGGCCCGCGCCGGGAAGGACCCGCGGTGAGCCCGCCCCCACGCCCGCACCTCCCACCGCCCTCCTGCGCGGCTCCGCGCGCGGACACCTGCGGAGCCCGGGTCCCCGCGCCCTAGCTCCCCCGGGCTGGGTCACCCGCAGGCTGCAGACATCTGCGAGTCTTCGCCGCCAGGGCCGGAGGCGGTGCGGCCAGGAAGCTGCCGCGGGCCGCGCCGATGCCCCCGGCCCCGAACCGACCCTGCGCCCGGAACTCCGGCTGGTGGCACAGCCGCCGCCCCTACACCCACCGCCCGCCGCCCGCGCCCACCCTGGGCTCGCGCCGAGGACTCACCCGCTCGCGGTGAAAGTTTCGGGACGGCGGAGCTCCACGGTGACTTGAGTTCAGAGCGGGGGGCGCGACGGGGCGGCCCAGCGGGACCCGCGTAGGGGGAGGCTGCTGGCCGGGAACTCGGGACGCGTGGCGAGGGGCTGCGGGCGCGGGGCCGGGGCTGGCGCGGCCGCCCAGCTTGCCGCGGGCTGGAGGCTGCAGCGCGTCGGGCCCGGAGGCGCCACTGCCGGGGAGCTAGCGGCAGCGCGGCCCGGCGCGGCGGGAGAGGAACTGGCTGTCTCTGGGCTCGACCGAGAGGTCCCAGCTACTTCCTGGTGCTCGGATTTGCATATTGAGCCCGGAGGGCGGGGAAGTGACCGTTTGGTCCCTGCCCAAGGTTTGGGTGTTTGGTGTGGCCGTCGCGCAGGGTTTGAAGGCACAGAAACCTGGCGACTCGGCCTGCAGCTCCGGCGAGAGGAGCAGCCCGGGCCATCCTTCTCCTCTAGGGACCTACGAACGGACGGGTCTCCGGGTAGCCTGGACTTCGCAGGCGCATCGACGACATCTCGCGGGTCTCCTTTCCTTTCCTTCCGACCCCTCCTCAAGGTGTTAGGAAAGGGGTGCTCCCAGGAGAGTAGGAGGTGAGCTCTGATCCCTTCCAGCACTAGGGGGTCTGTAGAGAGAGGACGCGATATGCCAGGTTGAGGCTCGGGGTCTCGAGCTCTTAATAATCATTACAAAGTAAGTTCCTTCAAGGTGTACAAGGGGCTGTTCAGGGCATTGATGGGGGAGGGGATGACGTGGAGTCAAATGGCCCGGCAAGTTCTCCGTTTCTCAAAGCCTCAGTTTCTCCCCAGGAAAATGGATGTAAGGATGCCTATCTCGTGTACTTTTCTGTACCGGGGCCGCACTGCCTGCATGCGGGAATGCTGGCCGTTACTTCATTCCTGCTCCAGCTGCATGCCGGCATGTAGGGCAGTGCTTGCAAGTAGCAGATGCCTAACCAGTATTTGCTGAAAGAATGTGTGACCGCTGGCTCAAGCTCATGTTCAACTTATCCAAGATGTAAGATTAGGCTCGGACACCATGGATACCCACTTCTAAGCCAGATTCTGTTCACTGGGATCCCAGCATTGCATTACCTTGAAGAATTTACAAGGAAACAAATTGGACACTGTGGAAGACTTGGTCTTTGCATTAATAGCAAATATTTACAGAGGGCCTGATGGGCCAGACACTGCCCAAAGCACTTGCTTTCTCTCTCAACAATGTTCTGAAGAGGCCGGCCCCAGCTGCAGTGCAAGAGGTCAAAGCGGCTGCCTTGACACAATCTGATACGGCAGTCATTTGTTACTATGGAAAGGAGTACTAAAGTTTGCAAACGAATTCCTTAAAAGAAGAAAAGGAGGGTGGTTTATACCTGTGATGTTCACTGGTGTGTAGTTCAGTTAGTTTGCTGCTGAAGAGAAGAAGGGGTGGGTTACCCATGGGAAGGTGTGTGATTGAAACTTATCAAGAATCCTATGGAGAAAAAAGGAAAGAAAAATGAAAAAAAAAAATGAAACAAAACAAAAAACAAAGAATCCTATGGAGTAATTCACCTGAGGGCCTATTGCCTGCTCTTTTCTTCAGAATGACCTCTCAAATATGTTAATCCTACCTTCAAGTATCTATTGCTACTGATGAATCCTTGAGATCCTGGCTAAACATGAGTGGCAAGTAAGAATAGGATTCAAAACGTTTGGTATTGGCTAATCTATCAGGAACGTCTGTCAGGGTTTTTGGTAAAATGTCTCTCGGGGTAAGGAGAGCATCATCAGGCAGACATGAGCTTGCACCCAGCTCCCCAACTCCCAACTCCTCACACACAAGATGTCCTCATTAAGTTCATCTCTTCATTCTTATTTGGAAGAAACAATACTATGCTAATTTCCACTTCTTAGGCTGCATTTATACTTGCTGAATACTTCATTCAATCATTCTCTATATCTGTCTTTCCTTCCTAAAGTCCCATGAAAGTTCTGTTTCTCAGAAAATTTGATTTAAAGGTCCTATTCATAGGCAACTTTTCTTTTTTCTTTTCTTTTCTTTTTTTTTTTTTTTGGAGACGGAGGTTTGCTCTTGTTGCCCAGGCTGGAGTGCAACGGTGCGATCTCGGCTCACTGAAACCTCCACCTCCCGGATTCAAGTGATTCTCCTGCCTCAGCCTCCAGAGTAGCTGGGATTACAGGTGCTCACACCATGCTGGGGTAATTTTTTATATTTTTTGTAGGGACCGGGTTTTGCCATGTTGGGCAGGTGGGTCTCAAACTCCTGACCTCAGGTGATCCACCCGCCTCGACCTCCCAAAATGCTAGGATTAAAGGCATAAGCCACCGTGCCTGGCCTTGATAGGCAACTTTTCTAAGCATCTATAGCATGTACAGTATGCAACATTCTTTTCAACTAAACCTAGGTACTTTTTTTTTTTAGATCTGATGGTTTTAAATAGACCTAGGTACTTTTTAGCATTGTTTGCCCTTGTTTTACATGTTAGCCTTTTCTCCTCAACTACTGCAAAACTCCTAAGGCACTGCTTTTTACATTTATCTGTTCCCCACTCTGCCTCCCAAAAATTATGTTGGGTGCTTTAAAATACCTCATTAATATTGAATGATTTGGCCGGGCACGGTGGCTCACACCTGTAATCCTAGCACTTTGGGAGGCCGAGGTGGGTGGATCACCTGAGGTCAGGAGTTCAAGACCAGCCTGGCCATCATAGTGAAACCCCATCTTAAAAAAAATATACATTGAATGATTGGTTAATTGATTGATTGACTGATTTATCTCACCAGTAGTCTCTAAATTGAA
Source organism: Aotus nancymaae (assembly GCF_030222135.1). Lineage (NCBI taxonomy): Eukaryota > Metazoa > Chordata > Mammalia > Primates > Aotidae > Aotus > Aotus nancymaae. The sequence continues at coordinate 7,774,050 of NW_026988450.1, read as the reverse complement.
CACAGAAGGCAGTGATCACAGGCAGGGTGCAAATCAACCAGGGCTCCTTGACAGGGTAGGTGGGCCTTTGAAGAAAGGAAGGAATAAGATGGGCAGGACAGGAGAGTGAAGTAGAGGGAATACCTTAATTATGTACAGTGTATCCTCACTTTTGCAGATACCATATTTGTGAATTTACCTACTTGCTAAAATTTATCTGCAACCCCAAAATCCATACTTGAGGTGCTGTCCCAGTCACTCATAGACATGCACATCCCAGAGCAGTAAAGATCTTGAGTTGCCCTGTGCACACCCTCCGAGCTGCGGTGGGACAAGGCGATGCTGTGCCTTCTGGTATCCTTTCTGCTATCCATTTTGTTTATGCTTTCCACACTTCTGTGCTTTTTGTTGGTGATTTTGCTATTTAAAATGGCCCCCAAGCAACTGGGTGCAGTGGCTTACACCTGTAATCCCAGCACTTTGGGAGGCCGAGGTGGGAGGATCGCTTGAGCTCAGGAGTTCAAGACCAGCCTGGGCAATATCGTGAGAACCTCCCCCCACCATAAAAAAAGAAAAAAAACATGAAATAACAAAAAATAAATGGCCCCAAGCATAGAGCTTGCTGAAGTGCTGTCTGTTGTTGCTAAGCACCAGAGGCTGTGATGTGCCCACTGGAGAAGCGTCCTGCTGGCAGGAGCTACTGTTTACCTGCTGTGAACTCAATGTTAATGAATCAGCCATATATTAAATAAGGTGTCCATTAAACAGAAACACACGTAGAGTAAGGTTATGTATTAATCATAACATAATGAAAATGTTGTGTCCAGAGACTCACAGGAAACTCAGAACTAATGGCTCGGTATTCACTAATTCAGTGTTCACGGTGACTGTAGAACGTAACTACTGCAAATAATGGGATGCGACAGCATACAGAAACACCCCACCATCCATGCGGGAAAATGAAATATCTGACCTCCAGGAACTTCTCCGTTAGCACCGCCATGATCATCTCATCCGTGATCCATGGCGCTTAAGGCTGGGATTGGTCACTCTGCTCACCTGTTCATGTCCATCCATCTGTGCTGCAGCCTGTGCTCCTGCCACTGTGTGAGCTGCCCCGGCTGCCTCTTCTACTCTTCTTCCATCCAGCTCTTGCAAACTTGGCCACAGACCTAACTACCAAGTAGCAAATAATACAGAGCAGTGGTGCTCAACCCTGGAGGCACATTAGAATCACCTGAGCTGCTAAAATATCTCCATGCCCAGGCTCTAACTAGACTGGTTAAATCAAAGTCTTTAGGGGCTGGGGATGGTGAGGGGAACCCCTATTATCAGAGATTGAAAACCTTGCCAGGTGGTTCCAATGAGCCGCCAAGTTTGGGAACCACTGGTAGAGTGTGCTCTGCCCTCCCCTAGCCTGGAGCTCACCTCTCTGAGCAACGTCCACCTTCCTCAAGCCCTCACGCCCCCAGGTCCTCTGTCTTTAAGAGAGTAGCATGTGGCCTGTCACAGTGGCTCACACCTGTAATCCCCTTTGGAAGGCTAAGGCAGGTGGATCACCTAAGGTCAGGAGTTTGAGACCAGCCTGGCCAATGTGGTAAAACCCTCTCTCTACTAAAAATACAAAAATTCAAAAATTAGCCTGGTGTGGTGGCTCACACCTGCAGTCCCAGTTAGTTGGGAGGGTGAGGCAAGAGAATTGCTTGAACCAGGGAGGTGGAGGTTGCAGTGAACCGAGATCACGCCACCGTACTCCAGCCTGGGCGACACAGTGGACTCGGTCTCAAAAAAAAAAGAAAAAGAAAGAAAGTAGCATGGATATATGCCCATGCGTGAGGGGTAAAGTGGTAAGGACTGAGAATATGAAACTTGTATTACCTGGGAACATGGAGGACTTTAGCACAAGTGATTATAGATACAAGGACATTAATAAAGAAAAACAAAAATTGTTAAGAATTATTTTAGGCTACAGAAACATTTTAATAACTGTATAAAATATTATTTATAGATAATTGCCACAAGGCAGATTTAAAGAAAAAATGGTTATCCAATATTAACAGGTATTACATGGAGAAAGTATTATGGTCAACTAGGGTTGGCAACTCTTTGAGTTGAACCCAGTCTCACCAAGCTCCCTGTAGCGCAGTGATGTCACTGTCAATCTCCATGAAGGGGCTAAGTGTGTTTTTGTCCCAACTCATATACCCAGGTGACGGATTTGCTGAAAGCTGAACCTGGGACCAGCTGTCAAGCAGAAAACACAGCTTCTCATGTTAATAGAGACCTCTCAGAGCCACCAAGCTGGCCGTTGTTTCATCATCACCCTAAACTAAATTCAGAAATGCTGAATGTTCATACACTGTAAGACCATAAGACAGCTGAGAGTGGGCAGGAACGTCACTGTCGCCTGGTGCTAGCAGAGCTCCTGGAACTGTGGTCTCTGATGTGGTCTCTGATATGCTCCTGCCTTGGTCACTGGCATAGGCATGACAGCAAAATAGTTTTTTTTTAATGTGTGTTTTATTATTATTATTAATATTATTATGATTGAGATGGTGTTTCAGTCTTTTTGCTCAGGCTGGAGTACAATGACACAATCTCAGCTCACTGCAACCTCCGATTCCTGGGTTCAAGGGATTCTCCTGCCTCAGCCTCCCAAGTAGCTGGGATTACAGGTGTACACCACCACACCTGGCTAATTTTGTATTTTTAGTAGAGATGGGTTTTCCCCATGTTGGCCAGGCTGGTCTCGAACTCCTGACCTCAGGTGATCCACCTGCCTCAGCCTCCCAAAATGCTGGGATAACAAGCATGAGCCACTGTGCCCAGCCAACAGCTAAACAGTGTAAATTGTGAGCAGGGAAGTGTCACATGTGGGTGCCTGCACGTCTTTCCCAGTATGAGAGCAAACCCAGCCTCCTTCCTTGAGCCTCACATCACACTATGGGGATGGAGCTTGTCCAAAGTAACCTTTCATGATGAACCATCAAGGACCCTTCAGGGTCTAGTCAAGGCCATTGCCTCTCATTTCTTCCTTGTCCATGTGAGGCAGACTATGTTTCCATTCACTCATCACCTCCTGTGTGCAGGAACAAGATGGGGTCCCATACACAATTCTACAAAAGCAGTTTGGTAACAGCCGTCAGATGAAGATGGAGCCAGATGAGGATGTTGTATGACGTTGATAATGATTCTATGTTCTGGTAACACCGTCTGCCTTGTTTGACGACGTGTTGTTTTCATCTCTGTACATGTTTGGTTTGGTGGCCATCTTGGATGTCCAGTTTCTGTCGACAGTTTTTTTGTGGGTTTTTTGTTTGTTTGTTTGTTTGTTTGTTTTTGAGGTGGAGTCTCACTCTGTCACCCAGGCTGGAGTGCTCTCGGCTCACTGTAACCTTCACCTCCCAGGCTCAAGCAACTCTCCTGCCTCAGCCTCCTGAGTAGCTGGGATTACAGGCATGCGCCACCACACACAGCTAATTTTTTCTATTTTTAGCATAGATGGGCTTTCACCAAGGTGACCAGGCTGGTCTCAAACTTCTGACCTTAAATGATTCACCTGCCTCGGCATCCCAAAATGCTGGGATTACAGGCGTGAGTCACTGCACCCAGCCTGTCTATGTTGCTTTTGAATAATCCAATGCTGCTTCTAGTTTTTGGCCTGATAGGAGGCATTGGCTGAATCCCTCCTGGTTCTCAAGCCTCACAGCATGATGTAGTTAGTACCACTTCCTGTATGTGACCGGCATTGCTGTGAGATGAGAGGTATTTTACAGAAATCAACAGAAACCTTTCAGAGCCACCAAGCTGGTCGTTGTTTCACCATCACCCTAAACTGAATTCAAAAATGCTGGGTGTTCATACCCCATAAGACAGCTCGAATTATGGGTGAAGAGGTGTAAGTATGCTTTAGTATGAACCTCGTTGGCTGGTTTTCCCAGAGTGCATCAGACCAACAAGCTAGTGATATCGTGTGCCCAGCTACAGTGCGAAGGACACCTCAATGGCTTCACTATTGTCACTTTTCATTCCTTACTTCACCTCCAGAAAAGTCCAGAAAATGCAGAGCATTGCTCCAGGTGACTCAGTAAAATCTCAGCCACCCTCTACAAGGTAGCGCTCATCCCAGGGTGGGCTATGGTTTTCTCTGACTCTGGGCATGTCCTTTTGTTGATCTAAATGGTTTATATGTGTGCCTGTTCCTCGGAAGTCCTGTTTATCTTGATTAGTTATTGTTAAGGTCCAAGAATACCGCTATCCTAAAAACACGACTGTCCTATGACATAGAGTATTTGGTTCTTAGTTAGGGATTCTTCAAATCTGATTGTGGACAGGATGCAAAGTTATAAGAGGAAAAAACTGCACTCATAAAGTCAAAATTTAAGGCTGTATTCATTTACCTTCCAAACCAGCAGGAGAGTTTTGACTGAACTAATGTGATTTTGAACCTGAATTGCTTGTTTACATGGCCCAAGGATGTCAGAAGAGGCTCGTTCTGTACCCATGATTGCTGGATAAACTACACTCAACGGGACTCTGTTTGCTTATCTATAAAATGAGCCATATCTAGCTGGCACAGGTGCTGGGAAGGCAGCCAAGTGACCCAGTGTTCCCAATCTAAGGAGAAAAGTGATGGCATGAGGTGGAGGAGGAGCTGGAAGGAGTGGGAGGTTGGCTAATACTATGAGTATACAAGATATTGAGAGTATTTTAAGGTGGCTCAGGCCATACCAACAAACACGTTTATGCCTTTGTTTTCACTCACTGCCTCCCTTGACCTCCATCTTCACACAGCCGAGTCTTACCCATCTTTCAAGGACAGTGCAAATGCCACCTCACCGAGGAGGCCTTCTCCAGACACAGCACATTTCCTCCTCCCTTGAAATCCCATGGAAAGGTCAGGCATGATGACTTACACCTGCAATCTCAGTACTTTGGGAGGCAGAGGCAGGAGGATCACTTGAGCTCAGGAATCGGAGACCAGCCTGGGCAATACGGTGAAACTCCATCTGTACAAAAAATACTGAAGGCTGAGTGCCGTGGCTCACGCCTATAATCACATCACAGCACTTTGGGAGGCTGAGGCGGGTGGATCACCTGAGGTCGGGAGTTTGAGACCAGCCTGGCAAACATGGTGAAACCTGTCTCTAATAAAAATACACAAAACTTAGTCGAGCTTGGTGGTACATGCCTGTAATCCCAGCTACGCAGGAGACTGAGGCAGGAGAATTGCTTGAACCTGGGAGGCGGAGGTTGCAGTGAGCTGTCTTGCCACTACACTCCAGCCTGGGTGACAGAGCAAGACTCCGTATAAAAAATAAATAAATACCGCAGAAAGTGATGTCTAGTTCTTGTTGACACTTGTCAGTTTATACCTTTATTCTAGTATTGTTATTTATCCACATAGGGTTCTTCTTTTTTTTTTTTTTTTGAGATGGAGTCTCACTGCATCACCACAGGCTGGAATGCAGTGGTGCAATCTCAGCTCACTGCAACCTCTGACTCCTGGGTTCAAGCGATATTCCTACCTCAACCTTCTGAGTAGCTAGGATTACAGGCACATGCCACCATACCCGGCTAATTTTATTTATTTATTTATTTTTAGTAGAGACGGGGTTTCACCATGTTGGTCAGATTGGTCTCGAACTCCAGACCTCAAGTGATCTTCCTGCCTTGGCCTCCCAAAGTGCTGGGATTACAAGCATGAGCCACTGCGCCCAGCCTTAAATGTAACTTTTTATTAGTCGGGGCTCTCCAGAGAAACAGAATCAATAAGAGATAGCTCTATATCTATCTCTCTGTCTATTTGAAAGTGAGATATTTATTCTAAGGGATTGGCTAGTGATTTTGGGGCTAATGAGTCTGGAATCTACAGTGCAAGCAGCAGGCTGGAGACCTAAGGCTGAGTTTACGTTGCAGCTCAAGTTCAAAGGTAGTCTACTGACAGACTTCCCTTTTCTTCATAGAACTCAGTCTTTTTCTCTTAAAATCCTCAGCTGGCCAGGCATGGTGGCTCACGCCTGTAATCCCAGCACTTTGGGAGGCCGAGGTGAGCAGATCACGAGGTCAAGAGATCAAGACCATCCTGGCCAACTTGGTGAAACCCTATCTCTAATTAAAAAAAAAAAAAAAAACCTTCAGCTGACTGAATGGCATCCATGGTGGTTATGCAGGGTAATCTGCTTACCTAGTATTTGTTGAGTTAAATGTTAATCTCATCTACAAAATACCTGGTCTGCCCACGAACACATGGGCAGGGACTTTGGGGTTTGCGGTGTTTAGAGCATGGCCTGGGAAGGTTGATGAGCTCCAGGAGAACACAAACCCACAGACTCCTCTCCTGACGGGAGGGCCTAGGCAGAGCAGGGCCCTTTATGATGTAGGGAATGGGGCCGGGGTTCTTCTTGCTAAGCTCCAGGAATGGGGCACAGTCGCACCAGCTTCTCTTGTTGGGCATGAGAACCTGAGATGCCAAGAGCTTCAGTGACATGCCTCAGGGACTTAGCTCATTCGGCTCAGAACAAGCACCACCACTGCCGTTTTTACAGGTTAAAAATCGTTGAACATCACCAGGCGCGGTGGCGCATGCCTGTAGTCCCAGCTACTCCGGAGGCTGAGGCTGGAGGATCGCTTGAGCCCAGGAGTTCTGGGCTGTGGTGCGCTATGCCGATCGGGTGTCTGCACTAAGTTCGGCATCAATATGGTGACCTCCCGGGAGCAGGGGACCACCAGGTTGCCTAAGGAGGGGTGAACCGGTCCAGGTCGGAAACGGAGCAGGTCAAAACTCCCGTGCTGATCAGTAGTGGGATCACACCTGTGAATAGCCCCTGCACTCCAGCCTGGACAACATAGTGAGATGCCGTCTCTAAAAAAAAAATTTTGAACATTGGCAAATGTACATGGTTCAACATAGTACAGAAGTATTGTACTTAATGCTAAATGTATTTTTATTATCAATATAAGCCAATCTTTCAATAAGCTCCCTGAGAAAACAAAAACAAAATCTTGACAAGAGTAGACCGAAGATGAAATGTAATTACTCTGTAATCTGTCTTGGGGCTTAGTAAATGAAAAACTAGCTTTGCACCAATAGAGATGTGGTCAGGAACATGGAAACACAACTTCTGACTTGGTTTAAACTCCTACCTCCTACTTTTTCTGGTCTTGGTTGTTTTTCTTTGTTGTTGTTGTTGTTGTTGTTGTTTTCAGACAGAGTCTTGCTCTGTCACCCAGGCTGGAGTGCAGTGGCGTGATCTCGGCTCACTGCAACCTCTGCCTCCCGTGTTAAAGAGATTCTCCTGCTTCAGTCTCCCAAGTAGCTGGGACTACAGGCACATGCCACCACGTCTGGCTAATTTTTGTATTTTTAGTAGAGATGGGGTTTCGCTATGTTGGCCAGGCTGGTCTCGAACTCCCGACCTCAGGTGGTCTGCCCGCCTCGGCCTCCCAAAGTTCTAGGATTACAGGTGTGAGCCACTGCGCCAGGCCTGGTCTTGGTGGGTTTTAAGGCTTTGGCTGGGGCCACACAGATGGATTTTGTTTAAGTGGTTGTAATGCTTGGGCTGCAAAGAAACAAGGAGTAAGATGGTAGCTGTAATCATATTGGGGTAAAAGAAACTAATATTTTACAAATTATTTTAGAATGCATTATTTCAACAATCTTGATAAATCTATGAGGTCGGGAGGGTAGATGCGATTTCCACCCAGTTTTTCAACCACGGAGAAAGTAACTAACATTTATTGTATGTGAGGATTACATGACATACGTGTAACGTCATTTAGTCCTCAAAGCCACGCCAGTGTGGCTACTCTGTCCCTCATTTTACAGATGAAATTGTAAGACTTGCTCAAGGTCACATTGCTAGTGAATGAGGAGCTGCGCCTCAATTCAGGCCTCCTGAGCCAGAACCAGGGTGCTTCCCAGCAGTACTCTGTGCCATCGTTCAAAGGCGAGCCACCTCGTCTCTCCTCTCCACCTCACATGCAGGTGGCACATGGCCACATCCCAAGTCAGGGTTTCACAGGCATATCCAAGAGGATCCTGAGCTTTTAAAGTTGAGGACACACCCTTGCCCACCTTTACATTCCTGTGCCTGGCTCAGTGCCAGGCACAAAAAATGTCCAGTGAATGTCTGTTAGAGGAATGCATTTTTTGATGTATTAAAGATTAATTTTAGCCAATCGCGGTGGCTCACGCCTGTAATCCCAGCACTCTGGGAGACTGAGGTGGGTGGATCACGAGGTCAAGAGTTGGAGACCAGCCTGACTAACATGGTGAAACCCTGTCTCTACTGAAAATACAAAAATTAGCTGGGGGTGGTGGCGGGTGCCTGTAATCTCAGCTACTCAGGAGGCTGAGGCAGGAGAATTGCTTGAACCTGGGAGGCGGAGGTTGCATGAGCCGAGATTGTGCCATTGCACTCCAGCCTGGGCAACAGAGCGAGACTCTGTCTCAAAAAGAAAAAGATTAATTTTATAAACAAAATAATTTTATGGTTTTATAAATTGATTAAAGCCTAAGTTCTCTAGGGTGTCAGCCAGCCACAAAAATAAACTTTCTTTGAGTAAAAGAATATTGTATAGAAATTATAAGATCTCATTGCTGGCCCTAGTTCCTCCATGTATTAGCTGTGAAATCCGGATCTGCTCATTTTTTAGAGGAGGGGTTGGCCCGGCTGGCATCTGTAGTAACCTCCAGGTCTCAAATGCTATACTTCTTAGAGGAACACCGAGTGTGAGGACTTTCATTGCCAGTTCAGGGCATTTTACCTAAGAAAATGATTCACTGTGGCCTGGAGCAATGAATTGGGCAGTGTAAAGCAGTAATTTTGCTTAGGCCATTTCCAACGCTGCTTTTCAATAAGGAAAAACACTTGAGAGGTATCTGCACACAAAAGCAGTGGTAAGAAGATTGCCAGTATGAAGAAGGGTAAACCTCCACCAACCTTTATAAGCCATTCCAACTAGATACCTGTGCTAAACACAAGAAAACCTTATGATGACTAGAGAACTGACATGAAATCTTCTAAAGTTTCTTTTTTTTTTTTTTAATTTTTTTTTTTTTTTTTTTTAAAGATGGGGTTTCACCATGATGGCCAGGCTGGTCTTGAACTCCTGACCTCAAGTGATCCACCCACCTCGGCCTCCCAAAGTGCTAGGATTACAGGCGTGAGCCACCACGCCCAGCCAGGTTTCTTTAACTAAGAACATTTTGTAATCTGAACCTGAAAACTTAGAATACTGCTAAAATACATGGCTGAATAAGGCACATTTCTGATAAAGTACAAACAGTTGTAAGAGATTATTTTTCAATTTTAACTTATCCCTTTGGTGGTACCCAGTTTTTAACCCTAAGAGAAAGGTGTCCCAGAGAGATGGGCTCAGGATATGATTGAGAACTAATGAAATAAACTACAGTAATCAAATACCTTAGGCTAAACACAGATTGAGGGGAAAAAATTCAAATTTTAGGACAATGTATTAAAATAAGTTAAAGAGGCCCTACTATATGGGATGACATACATGTCACTTAAGTATGGAAACAGGAATAAGAAATGGGGGCCCCTGAGAAGGCTCTACTGGAAGCAGCTGGAGGCTTCAGACTGTTTTTGAGCAGCAGGTTTTAAGTCCAAGGCAATCATTGGCAAAGATCTCCTGTCGAGAAGCAGGGAATCCCAGGGCATTACATGTGTTCCGAGAATTGGACTGTTTCCAGCTTTTTCATTAATTTACACATTTTGCATGCCTGGCATTGTACTAATTGAACAGTGGTCTAGCCAACATAAATAATATTGAATTCGTTAATAACTAGCTGCAGGGTTGGTGATAAAATGGAAGTAAGTGAAAGCTACAAATATTGGTTGGGCTCAGTGGTTCATGCCTGAAATCCCTGTATTTGTACTCAGGAGGCTGAGGTGGGAGGATCGCTGAAGCCTGGAAGTTTGAGACCAGCTTGGGCAATATGGCGAAACTCGTGTCCACTAAAAATAGAAAAATTAGCCAGGTGTGGTGGCACAGGCCTGTAGTGTAAGCTACTTGGGCGGCTGAGGTGAGAGGACCACTTGAGCCCAGGAGGTGGAGGTTGCAATGAGCCGAGGTCGTGCCACTGCACTCCAGCCTGGGTGTCAGTGAAACCCCATCAAGAAGGAAAAAAGAAAGAAAGAAAGAAAGAAAGAAAGAAGGAAAGGAAGGAAGGAAGGGAGGGAGGGAGGAAAGAAGGAAGGAAGGAAGGAGAAAGAGAGAAGAAAGAAGGAAGGAAAAAGGAAGGAAGGAAAGGAAGGAAGGAAGGAAAGGAAGGAAGGAAGGAAAGGAAGGAAGGAAGGAAAGGAAGGAAGGAAGGAAGGAGAGAGAAAGCTGCAAACATCAGAGACCCTTTCTGTACACAGTTATGCTGCATTTGTCACACAAAGCTCTTAGATGTCACTTTTTTTTGTTGTTGTTGTTAAAGTGACAGGATTCCAGCCCGGGCAACATGGAGAAACTCTGTCTCTACTAAAAATACAAAATATTAGCTGGACGTGATTGATGTGAACCTGCAGTCCAGCTACCCAGGAGGCTGAGGTGGGAGAACTACTTGATCCTGTGGGGTTGAGGCTGCAGTGGGCTGTGCTCATCCCCCACTGCACTCTAGCCTGGGTGACAGAGTGAGACCCTGTCTCAAAAAAGGAAAAGAAAAAGGCAGGGCGCGGTGACTCACACCTGTAATCCCAGCACTTTGGGAGGCCGAGGTGAGTGGATCGCAAGGTCAGGAATTCAAGACCAGCCTGGCCAACATAGTGAAACCCCGTCTCTATGAAAAATAAAAAATAAAAACAAAAAAAATAGCCGGATGTGGTGGCCAGGCACCTGTAATCCCAGCTACTCTGGAGGCTGACGCAGGAAAATCGCTTGAACATGGGAGGCAGAGGTTGCAGTGAGCAGAGATCACACCGTTGCACTCCAGCCGGGGTGACAATGTGAGATTCCATCTCAAAAAAGAGAGAGAGAGACAGAGAGACAAAATCTTGCTCTATAGCAAGGCTGGAGTGCAGTCGCATGATGACTGGTTTCACTATAACTTTCAGCTCCTTGGCTCAAGCAGTCCTCCTGCTCAGATTCCTAAGTAGCTAGGACTACATGCATGTGCCACCGTGCCTAGCTAATTTTTGTAGAGGCAGGGTCTGACTACGATGCTCAGGCTGGTCTCAAACTCCTGGGCTCAAGCTGTCCTACCACCTAGGCCCCCAATGTGCTGGGTTTATAGGCATGAGCCACCAACGCAGCCTTTTTAACCCCAGAGGTGATGATCCTCCGGTCTCCACATGCTTGCTTCTTTTCATTACATGCCAAGTACAATACGTGCTCTACGTTGTTGTAGTTTCTTCTCACACAATGCTTTGTAATTGGTATTGTTAATTCCTAGGCTACAGATGAGGAAGTAAAGCTCAGAGAAGTAACTTGCCAAATATCAAACAGCCAGTAATTGTCAGGAAAAAAATAATTCTCAAATTCATGTATTGCCTTTATGTAAAATATTAATATCTTTATGAAATTTAATCTAGGTGAACTGATGATGTGTTCATCCTTTAGCCTATGGATTAGAGTGGTGAATGTAACTTTCTGGTATGAAATAAAATGCTTAAGAAATTTGAGAACACTTGTGAAAGTGAAGTTCAACCTAATTTGTTAATGTTTTCTAATGGTCTTTGTCATTAGTAGCTAAAGAAACCACTAATTTAGGCCGGGCGCAGTGGCTCACGCCTATAATCCCAGCACTTTGGGAGGCCGAGGCAGGTGGATCACGAGGTCAAGAGATCGAGACCAATCTGGTCAACAAGGTGAAACCCTGTCTCTACTAAAAATACAAAAATTAGCTGGGCATGGTGGCGTGCGCCTGTAGTCCCAGCTACTCGGGAGGCTGAGGCAGGAGAATTGCTTGAACCCAGGAGGTAGAGGTTGTGGTGAGCCGAGATCACGCCATTGCACTCCAGTCTGGGTCACAACAGCAAAAACTCCAACTCAAAAAAAAGAAAAGAAAGAAAGAAACCACTAATTTAATTCTTCAAGCAAAGCCAAAATAATAATTCATTAATTTGTTAATTATTTCTTCTTTCTGCACATATTAGCTGACTTTTGCCTTGTTCTTGCAAATCCTCAACCATTGACTGATAGCCTAGTAAGCTGTTGCCTATTTATCTGATAATTCTCTCACCATTCTATTGGGAAGCAATAGAAAATCATTTCAAAATCAATATGAGAACTCTGAGTAAAATAGCATATTACCAAAACAGAAGTATATACCCGTTAGCTTTTTAGGAAGTTCCTATTTTCCCATTAAAAACAAAAACTCATAGCCGAAACCAATGTCAAAAGCGGGAGTGAGAGGTGAGGAGAGCACAAATGAACAAAAACCCATAAAAAGAGGATTCGTGCTCTAAAATCAAAATCCAGTTTGCAGGGATTTTATCAGAAATGGTAGTCCTTCAACAGTGCCTTTAAAATTCTTTCTTTTGGTGTAAAATTGCAACTATAATTATAACGTTTTAGTCTTTGGCTAAAATTTGGTTGCCTTTGCATCTCACACAGAGCCAAAAGAAAAAATTAGCAGCATTGGAAAAACTGCACAGCGACTACAGGATGTCCTGTTGCATTTATCTGAGTAGACAGACCCATGACTCACTATAAAACTTGACACATCGGAAATGGTTTTATTGTGCACGGTACTTTTCTCTTCATAACTATTAAACACATAGATTTGAGGATAACAAGATCCATTTGTCCAAATATAAAGGTATCTGCTCTAATTCTTTTTGAAGTGAGAAGTTAATTGTACACAATGATAACTCAGAAAGTGTATGTGGCAACCGGTCAAGCCTTGTCTCAGAATCTCAGAAACTCTAGTAATCACCCCTTCTTAAATTGATGATAACAAACGATACAAGGAAGATGTCTCTTGATCGAATTGATATGGTTTACCATTGTTTGGCAAAGTCGGGGTAGCACTTGCTCTATTGAAAAACTTCTTGGGGCTGGGCGCGGTGGCTCACGCCTGTAATCCCAGAGCTTTGGGAAGCCGAGGCGGGTGGATCACGAGGTCAAGAGATCAAGACCATCCTGGTCAACATGGTGAAACCCCGTCTCTACTAAAGATACAAAAAACTAGCTGGGCATGGTGGTGCGTGCCTGTAATCCCAGCTACTCAGGAGGCTGAGGCAGGAGAATTGCCTGAACCCAGGAGGCGGAGGTAGCGGTGAGCTGAGATCGCGCCATTGCACTCCGGCCTGGGTAACAAGAGCGAAACTCCGTCTCAAAAAAAAAAAAAGAAAGAAAAAAAAAGAAAAACCTCTTTACGGGAGGCTGAGGCAAGAGAATCACTTGAACCTGGGAGGCGGGGGTTGCAGTGAGCCGAGATTGCACCACTGCACTCCAGCCTGGTGACAGAGAGGGACTGTCTCAAAAAAAAAGAAAGAGAGAAAGAAAGAAAAAGAAAGAGAAAGAAAGAAAAGAAAGGAAGGAAGGAAAGACCTCAGCCTTGAGCCAAACAAAAGTGATATATTGCAAAAACTCACCAGTAATCTAATAATAAGAAGAGCAGCTTCACATGAAAAGGGATGGCAACCGTTTCTCATTGTGATAAAGCAAAACGAATCCCATGCATTCAATTTTCTGAATCCTTTAAAAAACAAAATAAAATGAAGAATACATACATCTATTCTCTTCCTCTTTTTTCTTTTCTTTTTTTCAGAGACAGGACCTTGCTCTGTCACCCAGGCTGGAGAGCAGTGGTGCAATCATAGCTCACTGCAGCCTGCAACTCCCGGACTCAAGCGATCGTCTGGCCTTAGCCTCCTGAGTAGCTGGGACTACAGGTGTGCACCACCATACCCAGCTATTTTTGTTTGCTTTAATTTAATTTAATTTAATTTTTGGGGGGATGGAGTCTCATTCTGTGGCCCAAGCTGGAGTGCAGTGGCATGATCTTGGCTCACTGCAACCTCCACCCCCTGAGTTCAAGCTATTCTCCTGCCTCAGCCTCCTGAGAAGCTGGTATTACAGGCATGTGCCACCACATCCAGCTAATTTTTGTATTTTTAAATAGAGATGGGAGTTTACCATGTTGGTCAGGATGATCTCAAACTCCTGACCTTGTGATCCACCTGCCTCGACCTCTCAAAGTGCTGGGATTACAGGCGTGAGCCACCCCGCCTAGCCAATTTAACTTAATTTTGGATTTTTTGTAGAGACTGTGTCTCCCTAAGTTTCCTAGACTGATCTCAAACTCCTGGCTTCAAGTGATTCTCCTGCCAAAGTTCTGGGATTATAGTGTGCCTGGCAGCTTTTTTTTTTTGAAAGGGTGTCTCACTCTGTCCTCTGTCGCCTGGGCTGGAGTGTGGTGGTGTAATCTCAGCTCACTGCAGCTTCCACCTTCTAGGGTTCAAGTGATTCTCCTGCCTCAGCCTCCCAAGTAGCTGGGATTACAGGTGCACGCCACCACACCTGAGTAATTTTTGTATTTTTAATGGAGACAGGGTTTCACTATGTTAGCCAGGCTGGTCTCCAACTCCTGACCTCAGGTGATCCACCTGCCTCAGCCTCCCAAAGTGCTGGGATTATAGGCATGAGCCACCATGCCCAGTGTCTTTATTTATTTATTTTAATATCAGTTTACACCATCTTATTTAGGAAGCCTAAAATGTCTCCTCTGCATAAATACTTCCCAATTACCTTAGCTCAAATGGTCTCTCTCCTTTCAGTGTACATTTATTGCCAAACAACTCTTTAAAAAAATAGAAACAAATGATTGAACAAAGAAAGATTTCCCTTAGTCACAGAGATTGTTAAATGATAAAATGTAGTCCTAGTTTCTTCCATTTTTCATCCTCATGCAAACAAATATTGGCGTATTTGTGTGCATGTGTTTGTGTGTGACTCTACAGGGATGTGTGTGTGTGTAGAGCATGTGTTTAGGGGTGTAGGAATGAAGTATTTGTATGTGTGTAGGTACATGGTATTTTGTGTGCAAATACAGATATGTGTGCAGAGCTGTGTGTATGGAGTGTGTGTATAGGGATATATATGCACACAGATAGTGTGTGTAGGATACCTTTGTGGGTAAGGGGGTGTGTGTGTGCACAGGGCTGTGTTGTAAGGTGCTTATGTGTGTATGTGGAGTGTTGGCATGCAAGGATGCATGTGGGAGGCATTATATGCATGTATATAGGTTTGAGTGCATGCAGATACCAGTGTATGTGTGTAGGGATATGTGTGTGTATAGGGAGTGTAATGTCTGGGAAGGAAGTTTTGAAAAGTGGGCCAGCCAGATCACCTGAGGTCAGCAGTTCAAGACCAGCCTGGCCAACATGGTGAAACCCCCATCTCTTTTGTTTTGTTTTGTTTTTTATAGAGATGGGGTTTCACTATGTTGGCCATGCTGGTCTTGAACTCCTGACTTTGTGATCCACCCATCTCAGCCTCCCAAAGTGCTGGGATTACAGGCGTGAGCCACTGCCCATCTCTATTAATAATACAAAACATTAGCTGGGTGTGGTGGTGCATGCCTGTAGTCCCAGCTACTTGGGAGGCTGAGGCAGGAGAATCACTTGAACCTAGGAGATGAAGGTTGCAGTGAGCTGAGATTGCACATTGCACTCCAGCCTGGGTGACAGGAGCAAACTTCTATCTCCAATAAAAAAAAAAAAAAGAAAAAAAAAGAAAAATGGGCCAGTCATGGGGAGGGATTGAGATGAAATTAGAAAATAAAGGCGACAGGTGGGAAGTCAGATTATGCAGTCTTTGATACCAAGGCAAGGAATTGACACGCCATTTAATGAGCAGTGGAGAGTCACTGCAGGTGGCTGGCAGGGGCAGGGAGGGGAACTGGCTATTGGAATTGCTGTGGGGCATCACTAGAGTTGCACTATTCCTGGGCATTGAGGGGCTGGATTTCGTGGATTGGGGTTCATAAGACTGGCCTGGGGATTAAATTAGATACTACACATAAAGGACTTACCATAGCTTGGCTCATGGGAATTTTTCCAAGGAGAAGGAGAGGAGGTAGAAGGGAAGAGGAAAAAATACAGGGACTTGCAAGGAATGCTTCATTTGGGTAGAAAAAGAGGAACTTCGCATTCTGTTTTCAACCTTTCAGTCCATTCCTGTGTCTAATTCAGCCTCAGAGTCTAAATGCCTCTAGTCTGCATGGAATAATACTCTCAACATAACTCAGATTCAAGGAACTCCAGAAGGGAAGGAAATGCCTTTCTATTCATGTGGCATGGCACTCGGTGCCCATCTTAGGTGGAGTCTTGTCCACCTAGACTTTGTCTTCCAGCCATGGCAGGTAAGGGGCAGCTCACTGATGGAGGGGGCAGACACAAATACATCTGCAGGACAAAGAGCCAGGCTCCACAACTTCACATCGGTCCTATGTGCAAAATGAAATAAAAAGAAACAACGACAGCTGTGTGACGTATTGTATCAGGATAAGGATAAGGGAACGTTTGTCCACAGGAAATGGACTGCAGTTCCTCCGATTCTATTGTATGCTCTTGTAGCAGTTACTTTGTCTTTTATCCATTGTTATGGACTGAGTGTTGGTATTGCCTCAAAGCTCATATGTTGAAATCCTAACCCCAGTGTAATGGTATTAGGAGGTGGGGCCTGGGGAGGTGATTAGGTCATGAGGGTGGAGCCCCTCATCAACGGGATTAGTGCCCTGATGAATGAGACTTTACTGGGTGTGGTGGCACACACCTATAATCCCAGCACTTTGGGAGGCCAAGGTAGAAGGATTGCTTGAGCCCAGGAGTTCTAGCCCAGCCTGGGCAACATAGTGAGACCTTGTCTCTACAAAAAAATTCATAAAATGAGGCAGGAGGATTGCTTGAGCCCAGGAAGTCGAGGCCGCAGTGAGCCGTGATTGCAGTGGGAATGAGCCACTGCATTCCCACCTGGGTGACAGAACAAGACCTTGTCTCAGGAAAAAAAAAAAAAAGAAGAAAGAAAGAAAGAAAAGAAAAGAAAGGGACCTCAGAGCTCTCTTTCTCTCTTTCTGACAAGTGAGGACACAGCCAGAAGACGGAAGTCTGCAACCCAGAAGAGGGCCCTCACCAGAACCTGACCTTTGATCTCAGACACTCCAGCCTCCAGAACGATCAGAAATTCATTTTTGTTTTTAAACTTCCCAGTATACGGTCATTTGTTATAGCAGCCCCAACCGAGTGAGACACACTGTATACCTACACATAAGAATAATAAACCTTGCCACGTATTTCTCTTTTTCACCTGCCTTTTATCCCAATTCCTCTCCTGGGCTAATGAGCATTATTGCAGACGTTGGTGCATCCTGGAGGCAAGATGTCTACGTATTTGCACACATTATCTCTTTTTCATTCCCACATCAAGTTATTGTTGAATGTTTGCTGTGTGCTAAGTGCTCGGACAGGTAGAAATGATCCCCATTTTGTAGCAGAGGAAATGGAATCTCAGTGAGATTGAGTGACTTGCCCCTAACAACACAGCTGGCAGGTGGGAGCGCAGCTCACAGCCCAGCTTATCCACTGTGCACTCCCCACCCTACCTCACCCCTGGCTTGGTCAGCTGACCTGATGCACAGAAGCTTTGTGAAAAATCTGTCCTGACAAATAAAAGTTAGCCTTGGCCAGAAGATCACATAACACACTTGCACACTTGCGTTACCCAGTGTGAAATGCAAGCGAGTGTGGTGACATCCCTAAACAAGACACCTCTGTAGCTGCCTTTATAGCATTATATAACATAATATTATAGGCCGACATTCTCTACCCTACATGTCTCCTTAGGATACAGAAACCCAAGTGGGTGGGTATACTCTGGTCTTTTTCAAACATTGTGACACAAGGAGAAAAGAGAGACTAGGAAAGAAAAGAAACAAAGTATCTAGTTAACCATCAAATCAAGCTATAAATTCATTAGAAGATAATTTGTTTCTAAAAATAATTTCCTGGTTGACTTTGAGGTTGCTGACAAGTTTCAGTCTAATGAATAGTAGTTTCTAAAAAAAAAGTGAGATGAAAATAAATGAAGAAGAAATTTTGTTTCTCATCTGGTTTAAATGTTTTTTAAAAAGGGAAACTTTGGATTAAATCTAGAACTGGCAACACTGTGAAAAAAAGAAGATGGTTTTTGAGAACTTGAACTCTCAATACTGTATCTGCTTAGCTTGAGGATCAAAGTAATAAATTTTTAATAAATTAACAAATTCTAAAAGGACACTTTTACGGATGTTAAAAGTAAATTTATTTATTTATTTATATTTTTTGAGACAGGGTTTCACGCTTTTGCCCAGGCTGGAGTGCAATGGTGTGATCATGGCTCACTGTAACCTCCACCACCTGGGCTCAGCCCCCTAAGTAGCTGGGACTACAGGTGTGCATCACCATACCCAACTAATTTTTGAATTTTCAGTAGAGTTGGGATTTTGCCATGTTCCCCAGGCTAGTCTGGAACTGCTGAGCTTAAGCAATCTGCCTGCCTCAGCCCTCCAACATGCTGGGATTACAGGTGTGAACTACCACACCTGGCCAAAAGTAAAACTTAAAATCATTAGTTGACTATAACCACATTATATGTACTATGGTGAATAAAGCCTCCGCTGGTCTGGGAATGTCCTGGAAGGGAAAGAGATCATGAATTGAGAGTGGGCTCAGGCTTCCCTCAGTGGAGACTGGGAATCATGATCTTCTTTCTTAATTTTTGTGATTGTTTGTTTCTTTTAAACCTAAATCCTCTTGATTGAGAACACACAGACCTTTGCCAAATTGCGTGCTGATTTTTCTGGTAAACCAAAGGTTATAGGCTGAGTGATGTCCACTAAAATTCCTAGGTTGAAGTCTAACCCCCAGTACCTTGGAATGTGACAGTATTTGAAGAAATGGCCCAGTTTGTGATACTTTGCTGCGGCAGCCCTAGAAACCAATATGCCAACCAACTCATAAACAAACAAAAAACCAGAAAAGAACTAAATGTGCAGGATTCCAAACCCAGTGACAGCAACTCCGCTAAGCATGTCCTTCTCCCAGGATAAAAATCACGTTAGTGAGAAATACACAGTTGGAGAAATAACTACTAATGTAGTGCGTGACAGATACTCCCTCCCTCTGCTCACAAGGAGGCCCTGGGAGATGGCAGCGCGTCAATCAAAATGTACACCCAGTGCCTAGACCGTGTCTTCTAAGAGGATACAGGACTCCCTGGGGAGGAGGCCAGTGCCAGGGCTGACGCCAGGAAGGTACGAGATGAGTTTGGAACACCTTGTTGGGCTAAAAGTTAGTGCTCAAAACATGATGGGAGCAGCGTCAAAGGCACACCAGGGCCACCCTAAAGAAGCTCCCACTTGCCAATGCTGGGTCAATTTGACTAGCTTTGGTTAAATTATAAAATAATGACAGTAGGCCGGGCGTGGTGGCTCATGCCTGTAATCCAAGCACTTTGGAGGCCAAGGCAGTTGGATCACCTGAGGTCGGGAGTTCAAGACCAGCCTGACCAACATGGTGAAACCCAGTCTTTATTTAAAATAAAAAATGTATATATATTAAATAAATAAATAAATGATAAAAATAATGAAAGTAACAAATAATAATGGATTATAACCATTAACATAACATAGAAACCGTAAGTCTATGCTGACATTTACTTACTTTTTTTTTTTTTTTTTTTTTGAGACATAGTCTTGCTCTGTTACCCAGGCTGGAGTGCAGTGGTGTCACCTTGGCTCACTGCAACCTCCACCTCCCACGTTCAAGCGATTCTCATGCTTCAGTCTCTGGAGTAGCTGGGATTACAGGCGTGCAGTACTATGCCTGGCTAATTGTTTTGTGTTTTCAGTAGAGACCGGGATGGGGGTGGGGGGCGGTCTCACTATGTTGCCCAGGCTGGTCTCGAACTCCTTGCCTCCAATGAGCCACCGGTCTCAGCATCCCAAAGTGCTGGGATTACAGGCATGAGCCACCATGACTGGCCTATGCTGACATTTAAATGGTAAGTTTGATGAGAAACAGAATACTTACCTAGTTTTAAAGCTTCTCCTCAGAAAATACTTATTTATTTAAAAAGAGGAAAATAGTTAAGTGTTCAGTGGAAAAGCCTGGCAGACATCAATTTCATCAAGGAGTCAAAATAGTCAGGCAAACTGATACCGCTATGACCTTCTGTGACACACAGAAAGACACAGCATCACCAAGGAGACAGAGCCTGAGTGAATCATGAGAACAAGCGTCAGACAGGCCTGAGTGAGGAGCTTTCTGCAAAATAACTGACCTGTCATCTCCCAGAGGGTCAAGGTCCCAGGAACTGTCCCAGTCTAAATGATGCCAAAGAGGCCTTAGCGCAGTGCAGTGCCTGACTCTGGTCTGAAGGTCTTGCTTGCTAAAGGACATGGTTGGGACAACTGGCAAAACCTAAAAGGTATCTGAAGATGAGATGGAAGTAATGCATCAGTGTTAATTTCCCATCTTTCATCCTTGTTCTATGGTTCCGTAGCAATTGTATAGGAAGTATTAAAGGGTGATAGAGTTTTAAAATAGGTTTGTTTTATTTATTTATTTAGAGACAGAGTCTGCCTCTGTTGCCTAGGCTGGAATGCAGTAGCATGATCTTGGTTCACTCCAGTCTCTGCCTCCCAGGCTCAAGTGATCTTCTAACCTCAGCCTCCTGAATAGCTGGGACTACAAGGCGTGCTCCACCAGGCCTGGCTAAATTTTGTAAGGGGGTTTTGCCATGTTGCCCAGGCTGGTCTCCAACTCCTGGGCTCAAGCAGTCCTCCCACCTCAGCCTCCTAAACTGCTGGGATTACAAGTGTGAGCACCTACACCTGGCCAGGCTTTATTTTTATTTTATTTGTTTATCTGAGGCCAACAGATCAGGAGACAGAGTCTTTGCAATGTGTTCTGGGAGGCCAAGGCAGGAGAATCACTTGAGTCCAGGAGTTCGAGACCAACTTGGCCAACATAGCAAGACCCCAGCTCTGCAAGAAAAGTGTTTAAAAATTAGCCAACTGCCAGCTGGGCACAGTGGCTCATGCCTGTAATCCAAACACTTTGGGAGGCCGAGGCAGGTGGATCACCTGAGTTCAGGGGTTCCAGTCCAGCCTGACCAATATGGTGAAATCCCGTCTCTTAAAAAAAAAAAAAATTAGCCAACTGCCAAGTCCGGTCGCTCAGGACTGTAATCCCAGCACTTCAGGAAGTCAAATGTAAAACCGCCATAACTCTGATTCTCCCACCTTCTTCTTTTGCTACTGGACATTTATTTAGACCCTAAAAAGTACAAAATCAGATTCACTCTTACAGGTGCTAATAACAGCCTTTCATTCTATTCTGTACTGGACAAGTGGCCATAATTTCTCAAATGAGAGTTAGGATTTGGCAAACAGAAAATTTTACATCAGTGAGCCCACGAGTTTGAGGCTTCATTGAGCTATGATCATGCTAACCTGGGCAATAGAGTAAGACCCTTTCTCTTTAAATAAATAAATAAGGGGCCGGGTGAAGTGACTCACGCCTATAATCCCAGCACTTTGGGACGCCAAGGCGGGTGGATCACGAGGTCAAGAGATCGAGACCATCTTGGTCAACAAGGTGAAATCCCGTCTCTACTAAAAAATACAAAAAAAAAAAAATTAGCTGGGCATGGTGGCGCACGCCTGTAGTCCCAGCTACTTGGGAGGCTGAGGCAGGAGAATTGCTTGAACCCCGGAGGCAGAGGTTACGGTGAGCCGAGATCGCGCCATTGCACTCCAGCCTGGGTAAAAAGAGCGAAACTCCATCTCAATAAATAAATAAATAAATAAATAAATAAATTTTATGTTATTATTATTGTTATTGGAGACAGTCTCACTCTGTCACCCAGGCTGGAGTGCAGTGCCATGATCTCGGCTCACTGCAACCTCCACCTCCCAAGTTCAAGCGAGTCTACTGCCTCATCCTCTCAAATAGCTGGGACTACAGGTGTGTGCCACCACACCTGGTTAATTTTTGTATTTTTGGTAGACACGGGGTTTCTCTATGTTGACCAGGCTGGTCTGGAACTCCTGAACTCAGGTGAGCTGCCTGCCTTGGCCTCCCAAAGTGCTAGGATTATAGGTGTGAGCCACCATGCCTGCACATAAATAAAATTTTAAAAGAAACATTTTAATTGGGACTTTCTGGCACATCTGGTCATCGTATCATAGGAGCTGCAGTGGTGTTTTTGGCATGTGCTATAGAATAGAATCTTCATCAAGCAGGGAGGGCTGCCATGAGACCAGCTTTGAGGCTGACAGGAGGAGGGGAAGGGGTGCTCAGGGAGGGACATCATCCTCCGTTCCCAGTGACCAACCCTCCACGGGTCCTGAGGATGTCTGTGGGCTGAGGGACAAGGGGGAGAAAACAGAAGGGCACTCCAAGATGCTGAATGGGAAAGGAAAGGAAGCCCCGGAGTCAGGAAGCCATCTGGCTAGGACCCTGCACCCTGGTCTGTTACTGTTCAAAGATGATCATAGGTTGGGACACTTAGCGCTAATCAGGGGCCCTGGTGCCACCCTCTGAGATACCAAGCATGACAGAAACCGATGAATCAAACGTTGTATGAGGGGCAGGGTGTGGAAGGATGATTTTGTCACTTTAGAGGCATTTGTGGAAGCTAGAACCATAAATGAACTATGCAGGCAGTTAAAGAGTGTGGAGATGAATGAATATCTGAAGGTAATGCCGAAGCTGGGTTACTCACCAGGCAGCCTGTGCAGGTGCACAGGCCATGAGCAAAGCAGGGAGGGGTGGAAAGAAGGGAAATAGAAGAGAGGAACAAGGGAGGGAAAGCGTTCCCCCGAATTTAACAATCAGAAAATCTAGGCCAGGCGAGGGGGCTCACGCCTGTAATCCCAGCACTTTGGGAGGCTGAGGCAGGGGGATCTCTCGAGCCCAGGAGTTCGAGACCAGCCTGGGCAACACACCAAGACCTTGTCTCTACTTTAAAAAAACAAAAAGGATATCTAGAATAAAGGCATGTTGTTTCAGCATATATCTATTTTTGTATTTTATGGCTTATTCTTCTATCCCTTGGTTTTTGCCCCACAAATGAAGTGTGCTGAGTGGCAGACCAGAGGACAAGGGAATGCAGCCACCAGGGACAGACACTGTCAGTGAGGGACACGTCCACTATCTGACCTGATGGGCATGGTTTATGCTTACAAAGGTCAGTTCAGGTTGGGCACAGTGGCTCACGTCTGTAATCCTAGTACTTTGAGAGGCTGAGGCAGAAGGATCACTTGAGCCCAGAAGTTTGAGACCAGCCTGGGCAAGGCAACACAGTGAGATCTTGTCTCTATTTTTTTTTTTTTTTTTTTTTTGAGGCGGAGTTTCGCTGTTACCGAGACTGGAGTGCAATGGCACGATCTCGGCTCACCGCAACCTCCGCCTCCTGGGTTCAAGCAATTCTTCTGCCTCAGCCTCCCGAGTAGCTGGGATTACAGGCGTGCACCACCGTGCCCAGCTAAATTTTTTGTATTTTTAGTAGAGACGGGGTTTCACCTTGTTGACCAGGATAGGATCGATCTCTTGACCTCATGATCCACCCCCCTCGGCCTCCCAAAGTGCTGGGATTATAGGCGTGAGCCACCGCGCCCAGCCCGAGATCTTGTCTCTATAAAAAATAAAGATCAGTTTGGCCTTTCGAGTATTTCAAAATAGAACTTGACACCTGGGATAAAGGTTTTAAAAAATATTGGAAAAACTTCACTGTCTTCAAGCCTTTGCAAAATGAAACAGCTACTTGCCAGGTGTTATGATCCTTGTCTAGTTTGCCTTGTCTAACTGTTGCAGGACATGCGTGATTATATAACTAGGAATGTTAGACACTGTTCCTTGAAACATTTTCTGAGGAAAAGCTACGGGCCTGTGGTGACAAAACAGACAGCAAGGTAGCGTGTCCTAAAGACGCACGAGGCAAGGGAGTGCTGGCTGGCAGACCTCCCTCTGTCACTGCAGCCATCCTGCAGGCTCCCCCCACCACCTGCTGTCAGCCTGGGATTGGGAGACCTCAGGTAGGTTCTGTGGCTGAACCTGAGCTGGGTCTAATCCACTTTACTGTGCTTTCCAGGGGAAGGACGCAGGCTTAGGATTGACTGGCTTGGATCATTTAAGGGGCCTGGGGAATATGGGCTGTTCTATAATTGTTTGGTTTCTGGCCCTGGGAATTGGGATGGGTACATAATGGCCCCAAGTGTGAGAGCCCTTTAATAAAGGAGGTGGCAGGGAGAGGGCTCTGGATTAGATGCTGTGTGCTCCATGTATGGCCAACTGCAGTCTCTCCCAAAACCTTAGCAGATGGTTTGCTCTGTGCTGCATTCCAGAAATAACTTTTGCCCACTTGGAAAGGAGCCGGTCAATTATCAGGAGCCATCTGTATTTGGGTGTTGCTGTCCGTTTCCTCACGCTTCTATGACCAGGAGCTGCCTCGGCTTGTGCTGCGCTGTCTGTGCTTGGTATAAATCTAATTTCCTACAGTCTTTTCAAACTATACAGCTTGCATAAATCTACCACTGTCTTAATACCAGGTCCAAGTGGGTAAATGAAAAGTTAAAACATTTAATCAGGCCAGACGTGGCGATTCACCCTTATAATCCCAGCATTTTGGGAGGTTCAAGGCAGGTGGATCGCTGGAGCCCAGGAGTTCAAGACGAGCCTGGGTAGCACAGGGAGACCACCTCTCTAGAAAAGAATTATAAATAAATAAATAATTTAAAAAAGAAAACATTTGCTTGGTGCAGTGGCTCATACCTGTAATCCCAGCACTTTGGGAGGCCAAGGGGGGCAGATCACGAGGTCATTAGTTTGAGACCAGTCTGACCAGCATAGTGAAAACTTGTCTCTTCTAAAAATACAAAAAAGTAGCTAGGAGCCTGTATTAGCCTGTATTAAGTGGCATGCACCTGCAGTCCCAGCTACTCAGCAGGCTGAAGCAGGAGAATTGCATGAGCCTGAGAGGCGGAGGTTGCAGTGAGCCAAGATCATGCCATTGCACTCCAGCCCGGGTGACAGTGGGAGACTCCGTCTCAAAGAAAAAAAGAAAGAAAACATTTAATCAGACTTCTGGGTAGACAAAATGAACCACTCCGGTGTTCCTAGACACCCAACTGTTGAGCATCACATAGACGCGTCCTAAGAGCATGTCACTTCTCTCCCTGTCTCTTAGCATTTATCAGACATTCTAACCCCCTAAAAGGTAGAGAAAGTCTTATTTCATGGACAAGTCAATAAAAAGATTATACTTTATGGGCACCAAAAGAATATGTAGTTAATTTTCCTCCTTTATATGCACACACACACAAAAATGTGAATTAGATAGGCCAAATGCAGTGACTCATGTCTGTAATCTCAGCTCTTTGGGAGACTGAGGTGGGAGGATCACTTGAGCCTGGGAGTTTGAGGCTGCAGTGAGCTATGATCCAGCCACTGCACTCCAGCCTGGGTGACAGAGTAAGATCCTGTTTCTAAAAATAATTTGAAAAACGAAAACACTACAAATTAGACAGAAATCCAGATAATGGTACAGCTGAGATGCCTGCTCCTTGAGGCCAACATTGCTCTCCTAAGCTCTGTGGCGAAGGATGTGCCAAGGCCCCGTGGCTCTTCTATGTAGACACACACAGGCTGTGTCAGTAGAATGGGGTCCTTAATTATCCAGCAATAAATAATCATCCTGGATGTCGCATTTTCCTCAGAAAAGACCTGAAAGAGATATGGAGTTTGGGCGGAGGGAGGAGATGTTACAATCCTCGTGGTAGGGCTTTGGAGATCACGGAACAGTGAAGCCAGCCTGTAAGGGGCAGACCATTCCTCCTGTGTAGACAGAGTGGTACCTGAAGGGCCGATCACTGCCATCCATCTGATTGGCTGTGAATGAGGTGACTGCCTCCGAATGAAGAGTAGGACCAAGCGGGAGGTGGGGGGGCGAAATCAGAGGACTTTTGCCCCTGTGGTTCCAGGAAGTTGGTAAGTTGCTGGTGAAGCTGTCTACCAGGCAGGAGGAAAGGCCATTGTTTGAGCAGCAACATCCAACAGAAATATACCAACACCACACATGCCATTTTTCATGTTCTTTTGTTTTTTATTTTTTTGAGACAGTGTCTTGCTCTGTCACCAGCTGCCAGGCTGGAGTACAGTAGTGTAATTATAACTCACTGCAGCCTCAAATTCCTAGGCTCAACTGATTCTCCCACCTCAGCCTCCACAGTAGTTTAGACTACAGGCACATGCCACCTCACCTGGCAAATTTTTAATTTTTTGTAGTTACAGGGTCTCAGTATGTTGCCTAGACTGATTCCTTTTTTCATGTTCTAGTAGCCACGTTAAAAAAGGAAAAGAAGCAGGAAATTAATTTCACTGTACCATATATTTACCCCCAAACATCTAAAACATCATGAAACATGTAATTAATATAATAATAATAATTTTTTTTTTGTAGAGATGGAGTCCCACTATGTTGACCAGGCTAATCTCGAACCTCTGGGCTCAAGCGATCCTCCTGCTTCAGCCTCTTTAAAGTATTGGGATTATAGGCATGAGCTACCATGCCTGGCCAAGAATTATTAATAGTTACATATTTTGCACTCATTCTTTGTACCATTACTTCTAATCGAGTCTGTGTTTTCATCTTGGACTGGCCACATATTGCCCTTAGCCACCTGTGGCTCAGCTGTCCTTCCAGACAGGCTGCTCCTGGGGACAGAGGTGACCACTCCCATAACCTTGAGCTTCCATT
The DNA here is from genome assembly GCF_030222135.1 of Aotus nancymaae. Taxonomy (NCBI): domain Eukaryota; kingdom Metazoa; phylum Chordata; class Mammalia; order Primates; family Aotidae; genus Aotus; species Aotus nancymaae. The sequence goes on along the minus strand of NW_026988450.1, from coordinate 7,747,317 downwards.
TCCTCTTCTGGAAGCAGAAAGCAGAGACGATATCATTAGTGCTATCAGAAACCTGGCTCTTTTGACTGTAGTTACTTTTTTTTTTTAAGTCAGGGTCTTGCTCAAGGCTGGAGTGCAGTGGCATGATCACAGCTCACTGCAGCCTCTGGCTGCTGGATTCAGGTGATCCCCCCACCACAGCCTCCCAAAGCTCTGGAATTAATGGCATGACCTCCATGTCCTGGCCTGTGGTTACTCTGTGTGTGTGTGTGTGTGTGTGTGTACAATGGTGCGATCTCGGCTCACTGCAATCTCCACCTCCTGGTTCAAGCGATTCTCCTGCCTCAGCCTCCCAAGTCTCTGGGATTACAGGCATAGGCCACCACACCCGGCTAATTTTGTATTTTTGGTAGAGACAGGGTTTCTCCATGTTGGTCAGGCTGGGCACTCCTGACCTCAGGTGGTCCACCCGCCTCAGTGCTGGGATTACAGGCGTGAGCCACCGCGCCCCGCCTGCAGTTACTCTTTAAGTAGTTCCTTCTTTGGTTGCCCTCCTCTTTCTTTTATACATGCCAGGCTGCTGTGTTGTGATGAGTAAATCATGGTAGTTCATTATATGAACTCCTCATGGGAATATTTAAAGTAGCAAGAAGCAGCCTCGGGCTGGGGACACGCTGGGTGGATGAGGAGGGAATCCCAGAGAGACGCACAGGACTCTGAGCTGCATTGGAGCTTTGTGGCCCCTGTGCACTTGGGGCTCTTCTTCCAGCATTTTGGGTGGAAGCCGGGGAGAGCAGCCGAGCCAGTGCCTGTCCATGAGATCAGATAAGCGGGACATGGAAATAGAGTAACATGGAGGGAAAGGGGAATTAAATAAATGGTAATCAATGCAAGGCAAAGACATAGAAACAGTAAGCCTACTTGTAACACAATGCCAATAGAAGCCACATGCCAAGACTGTTGCTTAATATGGCACAAATAATTCAGTGTGCTACAAACCCCTGGAAAGAAAAGAGAAAGGTGGATCCATAATTACAATAAAAGAAACGCTCTTGAAGGGCGGAGCGGCCCCCTGGGGTTCTCTGGACCATTCAGTGTAAAGGAACACAGGGTGACCTGGTAATTATACAACACGTAGGGTTATTGTCACCAGCAATAAAGGAAATAGTTATACTAATCAATTGTTTGAGCAAAGCTTGTGTCATCCCCCTGGTAATCAAAAATAGGCTCATAGGTAATTTAATATATAAAAACAAAACAAACAAAAGCTATAATCCTGAGAAAGAAAATCCTTTTGTCCAAACTTCATTACAGACCAGGCATTTGAAAACGTCATCAACTGTGTAAGCAGCCATTTAAAGTGCTTCTGGGGAGCAGGCCTTGGGATTAGAGCACTTTTTTGGAAAATAGCAATTTAGAACTGAGGCAACTTGCTCAGACGTTCCAATCCAGTAAAGAGCCCCCATTTGCTAGCAGGGCACATGGAGAACTGCCCTTTTGACTTCAGCACAGGGGCTTGCGCGTGGGTCTGTCAGTGAGCGTTCCTGCAAAGCTCAGAGAAGAGCGCAGGTTCCGACAACGCCCTGCCCTTCTCCCCAGGAGAATCTTCCCTGGGATTGTGGAGGTTTTCTCCTCTCTTCATTCTGCAGAACTCCCCTGAGTTCACATTCACGGGAAACAACAGAGCCTTGTTCAGCGAGTCACAATGGAAAGCTGGCAGGGATGGCTGGGACACTGTGATACCCCACTGGGGTTTCCCTTTGAAATTGTCCTGTGGTCGGTCTGAGAGCAGACCGAAAACAGCCATCAGAAAGATCACTGGAAGGTGGAGAAGCCGCATGAAAGGGAATCAGAAAGCTACACTTATCTCCGGGGGTCCCCACCCTGTTCCTTGAAGCCATCAGAGGCTTCTCTGGAGAGTGCCCGGCAGTTGGAGCCACTATCTTCCTCCTCACTATCTCTCCAACCCTGTTCGATTCCTCATGAGTCAGCCTGGGCTGGGAGATTAAGAATTCAGACTGCGTAATCACTCCTTTGTTAAGCTCATTGCTATACCTTTCACGCATATGTGTAGATGTATATAGGCTTTATTTAATTATGCAAAGAAGCATCCACTTCTTATCTGTAAAATATTCTATATCTGCACAAGGAGACAGAGGCTGAATGGGAAGGGATATGGGATCATTTTTTTCCAGCCCACAGACACTGATTTCTTGCTCAGAGGACTTCACTCACTCAGTGTCTTTCATGAGGTTGACTTTGTTCTAGGTACCTTGCTAGGTGTTAGGGGCACACTCACTCGCTGTATCTGGGTGGACGGCAGCACTTCATCCACCAACAGAAGGTCCAGGCAAGTTTTGGGGTTAAGTGTCCACCTTAGGGCAGGGTGCGGTGGCTCATGCCTGTAATCCCAGCACTTTGGGAGACTGAGACAGGTGGATCACTTGAGGCCAGGAGTTCGAGACTGGCCTGGTCAACATGGTGAAACTCTGATTCTATTAAAAATATTTAGACCGGGCACAGTGGCTCACGTCTGTAATCCCAGCACTTTGGGAGGCCGAGGCGGGTGGATCACGAGGTCAAGAGATCGGGACCATCCTGGTCAACATGGTGAAACCCCATCTCTACTAAAAATACAAAAAATTAGCTGGGCATGGTGGCGCGTGCCTGTAATCCCAGCTACTCAGGAGGCTGAGGCAGGAGAATTGCCTGAACTCAGGAGGCGGAGATTGTGGTGAGCCGAGATCGCGCCATTGCACTCCAGCCTGGGTAACAAGAGCGAAACTCCGTCTCAAAAAAATATATATATATTTAAAAGGTTAGCTGGGAATGGTGGCGCACACCTATAATCCCAGCTACTCAGGAGGCTGAGGCAGGACAACTGCTTGAACCCTGGAGGCAGAAGTTGCAGTAAACTGGGATCACGCCACTGCATTCCAGCCTGGGTGACAGAGCGACTCTGTCTCAAAAAAAAAAAACAAAAAACTGCAACCTTAGCTAAAGTAAAAATGAGGTAGGTATGCTGTTGCCTTGCAAATATACCTACAGAGGCATATAACATATTTTTGGTAAGGCTAGAAAGATAAAGGTAGGATAATTACAGAACACAGTAGAAACTTTGAAGCTAGAAGTTGGAGAGCATTTTTGGATTTTTTGTTTTAAAACACAAGGTACTTAAGATCAGATGCTAGAGACTGAAGCTGGAAATCTAAAAGGAAATTTATTTTTTATTTGTATTTATTCATTTTTTTGAGGCAGGGTCTCCCACTGCCACCCGGGCTGGAGTGTAGTGGTGCAGTCATAGCTCACTGCAGCCCCAACCTCCCGGGCTCAAGGGATCCTCCCACCTCGGCATCCTGAGTAGCTGGGACGATGCCTGGCAAATTTTTGTATTTGCTGAAGAGACAGGGTTTCACCATGTTGGCCAGGCTAGTCTTGAACTCCTGAGCTCAAGGGATCCTCCAGCTTTAGTCTCCCAAAGTGCTGGGATTACAAGCATGAGCCACTGTGCCTGGCCAAAAGTTAATTTAATAATAAGCACAAGGTCATTCAAATTAGAAACAAGACAAAGCAATGCAATGAGGGTGGGGGGCAACAAATTTGAAAGTTCTTTAAAAGCATCAGCTATCTTCCTGAAGGTTATGAAACCGCCTTTGCACAATTATGACTGAGATAGTAAAAGAGATCTAACTTTACCGGCTCCATCTTGCTTCTGACATCCAAGCTGTCTTTGTTCCTTCCTGATAGGCTGAACCAATTTTGGGAGAAGCTTAGTTTGTAGTTTGTAGTTTATTTATTTATTTATTTATTTATTTATTTGAGACAGAGTCTCGCTCTGACGCCCAGGCTGGAGTGCAGTGGTGCGATCTCAGCTCACTGCAGCCTCTATCTCTCAGGTTCAAGCGAGTCTCCTGAATCAAGCTCTCGAGTAGCTGGGAGTAGAAGCACAAGCCACCACACCTGGCAATTTTTTTTTATTTTTAGTAGAGACGGGGTTTTGCCATGTTGCCCAGGCTGGTTGTGAACTCCTGAGCTCAGGCAATCTCCTTCCTCTGCCTCCCAAAGTGCTAGGAATACAGGCATGTCTGGCCTTTTTTTTTTCTTTTATCTTTCCTTTTTTTCCTTTAAGAGACAGAGTCTTGCTGTGTTGCCCAGGCTGGAGTGCAGTGGCACAATCTCCACTCACTGCAACCTCCACCTTCCGGGTTCAAGCAATTCTCCTGCCTCCTGAGTAGCTGGGATTACAGGCGCGCTTCACCACGCCCGGCTATTTTTTGTATTTTTGGTAGAGACAGGGTTTCACCATGTTGGCCTGACGGGTCTCCTGACCTATTGTTTAAACAAAGATTACAGGCAACAGCCCTTTCCCAAAGCAGACCTCCTTCTTGCCTGGGGACTAGATAACCTTAGCCACAAGATTAGAAATTATGGTTTAGGAGTCGTGCAGCTGGAGGATACAAGATTCTGACCCTCCCCAAACGGCTCCTAAGATCAGTGCTTGAGATATTTTGCAGACCCTGCACTTGATGGATCAGCTGGCATCGCCCAGATTGATAAACTGGCTCGTACGATCTTGTGGCCCCCACCCTGGAACTGACTGAGCGCAAAAAGACAGCTTCCTGTCCCTGTGATTTCATCCCTGACCAATCAGCACTCCTGGCTCACCAAATTATCCTTAAAAGCTCTGCTCCCCGAATGCTCCGGGGGACTGCTTTGAGTAATAATAAAACTCTGGCTCCCGCACAGCCGGCTCTGCGTGAATTACTCGTTCTCTACTGCAATTTACTTGTCATGATGAGCCGGCTCTGTCTAGGCAGCGGGCAAGGTTTAACCCTTTGTGCAGTTGTATTTAGAGTGTTTTCTATCTTCGGCATTGGTTTTAGCTGGCACCACCCACCCCTGAGTGGGGAGGGAAGTGGTCCTAAGTCTTCTCAGTGTCTCGTGTGGGTGTGGGGGCTTCCAAGGAGGCAGAGATCTAATTTTATTTTCCCAAACACTTAACTATTGGAGAAAAAAAAAAAAATCCCTTCATTAGCATATAAATCCTTCCTGACTTCCAGTGTTTAGCAGCTATTCTCATTTGTTTACTGAGTTTGAGCTGAGAGAACAGAGGGCTGGCAACCCCAAAGAAAGAGGAAGGGACCCAGGAGAGCTGGGGGCTGCCCGCCCTCTGGCCTTCGCATACAGAGCGCCTTAGTAGGTCTACTGAGAACCGGCCAGCTGTTAGACAGCTGGTCACTCAGGAGGAAGCCCGGGGAAGAGAGAAGTGAGAACGTTTCAGCCAAATAACTAAGTGCACTGCCACCCTGACCGTGGCCGGAAAACCGCGAATGGAAACAGAAAAACTGCCCCGAGAAACTCTGAGAACTTGCAGTAAGTGCACAGTATCAGCACCAGAGCTTAATTTCCTTACTCGAATTTTAAAACATGCACAGACTTTGTATTTTAATTGCGGAGACCTCTCTCCTCCGCTGGCCCGAGGTCCCGAGCCTTACAAAGGGCTTAGGAGAGAGTGAACGATCTGTGAGTCCTCTTCAGCTCGGTGTTTAAGGAGGGCGAGGGTGAGCTCAGTAAATGCGGCTATGGCAGGAGAGCATTTGAATCCCACGGAGGAGCCGGCCTCCACCCTAGTTCTAAGGCGCTTCTGGTCTTGTGTGACCGAGCTGGGAAGGCAACAGCTCTGAGCTCAGCTTCCTCCCCAGTCCAATGTAGCCAGTGACGTTGTGAAGTGCGAATGAGATCAAGTCTATGAACGTCACTACGGAAACCCTTAAAGCACCATTTCAGTGTTGCATTAACTAGCAACGGAAAGGAGCACTCACATAGAAATGTCAGCGTCTCCCCCAACTAACTTTCCCCTCTTTTCTCTCACTTCTTCTTTTTTCACAGAACCAGGTTACACATCTTGTCATTAAATTTAATGGATAAACATCTAGTGAGTTCTACACAAGGCACTGAGCTAAATGGTTTATGTTTAACACCTTCGAGAACCTTACCATCTAATTGGGAAAAACCACACAAAATGCATTCAAAGTTTTAAACGGTACTCGTGTCAGATTATGAAAGAACAATGGAAGAGGTCTCTCCCTGGCGAACAATTAATTACAATTAATTAATTTAAACATCAGGAATTAATTTTCTCCCAGTTCTGGAGACCAGAAGTCTCAGATCAACGTGTTGGCAGGACTGGTTTCTCCTGACGCCTCTCTCCCTGGCTTGTAGATGGCCACCTTTTCTCTGACTTGCAGGGTCTTTCCTCTGTGTGCAAACCCCAGTAGCTCTCCCTGCATCCAAATTTTCTCTCCTTATAAGGACACCAGTTATATGAGATTAGCGCTCACCTCATGACCCTATTTTAACTTAATTACCTCTTAAAGACTCTATCTCCAAATACAGTCACATTCTGAGGTCCCTAGGATTAGGACGTCAACATGTGAATGTTTGGGGAGACAGAATTCAGCCCATAATAGTTACCAAACCAGAGGTTTAGATGCTGTCAGGGGGATCCAAACATGTAATTCTTCTTAGGTTCCTTTGGTGATAGGCTGACTACGAATTAGTGCTATTTGTACAAGTGCTACAAATTTGGCTATGTTCCAGTTAAAGAAATTCAGGAAAATTTCTAGTTTACTTTTATGTCTACAGGACATCGTATTACATATTTTAATTGAATAAAAATATTGAAATCATCATTTGAAGGAACTACTTCTCTTACACAAAAAAGATTATGTTTATTGCAACTTAATTACTTTTATCGTCTCCGTCTCTCCCTCCCTTATTCCTTTGGAATGGGGAGGCCCTGTGGGCTATGGAGATTTTGCCCTTGAATGGGCTGTACTAACTATAGCCACAGACAACAAATGCTGAACCGAGGGGTGGGAGAGGCGTGGAGCCTCTCAATAGAGGAGGTGTCCCTTAAACTGGGGACCAGAGCTCCATTTCTGCCAGTGTCGTAAGGACTGCATAGCAGTTCTCCACTTAGTTTTACATTGTGTCTCCACAGACTTTCTACATAGTGTTGCTCCATGTGGATGAACCACGATCTATTTAAAAATTGATGGTTTTCAGCTCACTCCCATAATCCGAGCACTTTGAGAGGCTGAGGCAGGCAGATCATGAGGTCAGGAGTTCCAGACCAGCCTGGCCAACATGGTGAAACCCTCTCTACTAAAGACACAAAAAATTAGCCATGAGTGGTGGTGTGCACCTGTAGTCCCAGCTATTTGGGAGACTGAGGCAGGAGAACTGCTTGAACCCAGGAGGCAGAGATTGCAGTGAGCCGAGATTGCGCCATTGCACTCCTGGGCGACAGGGCAAGACTCCGTCTCAAAAAAAAAAAAAAAAAAAAATTAATGGTTTTGTTGGGAAATTGGTATGGGGAACGAAACACAGGCACACAAGTCACCCAAAGATGGTGAACTATGCATGAGCAGGGCCAAAGCCAGAGGACACTCTGGTGGAGGTCTGTAGTGGTCCTGTCGTGCAAATCCATCATCCGACCTGGGTATGGGGCCACAGACAAGACTGAACCTCTACAAGCTGATTCCCTCAGAAGTTTCCCTCAGAATAGCTGGCGCTCTCCCAAAACCCAACCCACGCAGTTTTATCTGGCAAAGTGAATGAGTAGAGGTCCTGGGGCCAATATGATCTCAACCTATTCTCAAACTTTAAATGGGTAAGATTATTATTGTTATTATTTTAATGTTTGTGTTTTTGAAATGGAGTCTCGCTCTGTCTCCCAGGCTGGAGTGCAATGGCGCGATCTTGGCTCCCTTGCAACCTCCACCTCCACGGTTCAAGCAATTCTTCTGCCTCAGCCCCCCAGGTAGCTGGGACTACAGGCGCCCGCCACCACACTGGCTAATTTTTGTATTTTTAGGAGAAACAGGTTTTCACCATGTTGGTCAGGCTGGTCTTGAAGTTCTGGTCTCAAGTGATCCACCTGTCTCAGCCTCCCAAAGTGCTGAGATTACAGGCATGAGCCACCATACCTGGCCTGATGGGTCAGATTTTTTTTTTTTTCATTTTTTATTTATTTATTTTTTATCAGGCGAGAGCTGGAGTATGATTTTTTTTTTTAAATCATGACTTTGGGATATCTAGGCTGTTTACAACTCTTGACTCAAAAGAGTGCTGTAGTGAACATTTATTTATTTATTTATTTATTTTTGAGACTGAGTCTTGCTCTGTCCCAGGCTGGAGTGCAGTGGCGTGATCTTGGCTCACTGCAACCTCCGCCTCCCAGGTTCAAGCAATTCTCCTGCCTCAGCCTTCTGAGTAGCTGAGATTAAAGGTGCATGCCACCACACCTGGCTAATTTTTGTAGTTTTAGTATAGACAGGGTTTCACCCTGTTGGCCAGGCTGGTCTCGAACTCCTGACCTTGTGATCTGCAGGCCTCGGCCTCCCAAAGTTCTGGGATTACAGGTGTGAGCCACTGTGCCCGGTCTGCAATGAACATTTATGTTATGAATTTTACTTTGCATTTAAATTCTTACTGTCCTGCAGCCTGACTTTTCTGAATATCAATAGATGCTCCTCGACTTATGATGGAGTTACATCCTGATAAACCCATCATAAGTTGAAAATGTAAGTCAAAAATGCATTTAATACACCTAACTTACTGAAAACCGTAGCTGAGCCTGGTCTACCTTAAATGTGCTCAGCTTGCTTTCTGTAGCCTATGGTTGGGTGCAGTCCTCTGGCAACACAGTGTACAATGTTCATCCTTCATTCTCATGGGACTGCCAGGGAGCTGCGGCTCTGCCACTACCCAGCATGGAGGGAGAGTACAGTATTGCCTCTCACTGGCCCAAGAAAAGACCAAAATTCCATTTTTTTGAGACGGAGCCTCACTCTGTCCCAGGCTGGAGTGCAATGGCACAATCTCGACTCACCGCAACCTCCGCCTCCTGGGTTCAAGCGATTCTCCTGCCTCAGTCTCCCAAGTAGCTGGTATTACAGGCATGCGCCAGCACACCCAACTAATTTTGTATTTTTAGTAGAGACGGGGTTTCTCCATGTTGGTCAGGCTGGTCTTGAACTCCCGACCTCATGTAATCCACCCTCCTTGGCCTCCCAAAGTGTTGGGATTACAGGCATGAGCCACTGCGCCCTTCCCATGTTACTTTCATAAAGCCGAAAATTGATGTCAAACCACTGTATGTGGGAGATGGTGTAGATAAGCAAAGTTCTCTGAGGTTGAGTCTCTTTGGATCGATGATAACGTTTGTGGCTGCTTTGGTGCTTAGTTTTCAGGATTATACTCAGTTGCTGAGCTGGTGTGGTCACTACACACACACAACACACACACATTTCAATGAGTGGTTTCTTTTGTCTGGGGACAGTAGGCAGAAGGAAGGAGCCCCACCCTAAAAGATAACTGAGCTGGAGCCCAGAGCAGTTCAGAAAGCATCTGAGGAGCTAAGGACCCTCAGAGAATGATATTGAATTTCTTGTAAAGAAAGCCTTTGAAATTCTAGGCAGGATTTAATCTAGTCAACAGTAAGGCATGCCTTGCCACTATTGTGAAATAGAGAATACTTGAAGAACTTCTGCTAAAATGCTGGGTAATTTAGCTGATGCCTCCCATTTCATTTCTATGGTATCGATTTCAGCTTAATGCCCATTCTAGAACAATTGCTTCTTTCCTTTTTGACTAAATCGTTCAGAGACCATCTTGGTTTACAGAATAAATATGAATACCTTTCCCTGTGGGTTTGCCCTCTACTTGTGTCAGTCCTTAAATACTTACAGATTGAATTCTGAAATTAAATTTTGACATAGAACACTACTGAAAAATTCAGAATTTGTCAAATTAAATGGAAGGCGAATGGGATGGCAGGACTCCAAGATGGCGTCAGTTGTACCCACCAAACAGAAGAAACTCCTGGATGTCAAACTAGGGGAACTGCCGGGCTGGATATTGATGTGGGATTTCACCCCGAGTGGCACTGCTGGAGAGTTTCAAGAGGTTACTACCGACACTACAGGTACATTAGTGTGAAGAAGGTAGCATCTTGGGGTTTCCATGGCACTGGCAGCTTATGTGCTCTTCGGCTACTGCCTTTCCCACAGGGAGCTCAAGCAGGAGTGGCAGCACAAGTGCCTCTGAGGAGGGACCCACGTGGAGGGCACTCTGCCCTCCTGGCCATGGCCTTCTTGGCCCGTGCCCCACCGGTGAGGAACACAATTGTGCTTGTTGCAGTATCCTTTCATATCCTAATGGGAATTAACCTCCAAATAAAAGATAACTGGGACGTGGGGTGGGGGTGGGAAGAAGGCTTCTCTAGTATTTTTGCTAATTTATTGTTGTTAGATTAATATAAATGGAATGAGAACTTGCCAACTAATAGCTGAGCTCTGCCCTTGCAGTGCAAAAGCAGCCATAGACAATATGTAAACAAATGGATTTTGTTCAATCAAACTTTATAGTCATTGAAGTTGGAATTTTATTTGATTTCCCTATATCATGAAATATTTTTCTTCTACTTTTCTTAATCTTTTATTGATCGATTTTTATTTTTTTTAGAATTAGGATCTTGCTATGTTGCCCAGGCTGATCTTGAACTCCTGAGCTCAAATGATCCTCCTGCCTTGGCCTCCCAAAGTGCTAGGATTACAGGCATAAGCCACCACTCCCGGCCTCAATCTTTTCTTTTTTCTTTTTTTTTTTGAGATGAAGTTTCGCTCCTGTTGCCCAGGCTGGAGTGCAATGGAGCAATCTCAGCTCACCGCAACCTCTGCCTTCTGGGTTCAAGCAATTCTCCTGCTTCAGCTTCCTGAGTAGCTGAGATTACAGGCATGTGCCACCATGCCCAGCTAATTTTTGTATTTTTAGTAGAGATGAGGTTTCACCAAGTTGGCCAGGCAGGTCTCAAACTATTGACCTCAGGTGATCCACCTGCCTTGGCCTCCCAAAGTGTTGGGATTACAGGCGTGAGCCACCACACCTGGCCTCAATCTTTTATAAATGTGAAAACCATTGCTGGCCACCCAGAAAAACTGTTGAGCCATGACTCAGACTGTGGGCCATAGTTGGCTAATCCTTGAGTCAGAACTGAGAAATTGAAAATATTTACTGCTATCCTCTGGTTAGTTACAAGAAACGGAAGGACAGTTGCTTGGTATATAAGATATGGCATGTCAGTCACGGGGTGACGCTTCTTGTTGTAAGTATTTCTAGAGACTGGTGATGGCCATGGGTGAGTCTGGGCCTGCTAGGTCCCCTGGCTACACTGGCTGCATGTTGCATGACAGCTTTCAACAAGGACCACAACATGTTTTGAGTGAAAGAACACCTGCCTACAACGCTACCCAGACGCAAAGGCAGAAAGCATAGCAAATGAAATCTTTCCATCCAAGCAGGCTTTTCCGGTAGTGAAACTACAAAAGCAGCAGCACATGCCAATGAATCTGCTTTAACATTTCTACTTGAGGGCATGAAGCGGCGACCACACCTGGAGCTCATCCACCCTGAGTGTACAGTGGAAACTGGCAGGCCTACTGGGCGGGGGAATTATCATGAACAAGCCCAAGGATGCGCCCTTAACTGCCCTTCACGTTGGCTCTGCACGGAGTCCCATTTTTATTTTTATTTTTTTTTGAGACAAAGTCTCGCTCTGTCACCAGGCTGGAGTGCAGTGGCGTGATCTCGGCTCATTGCAACCTTTGCTCCTAGGTTCAAGCAATTCTCCTGCCTCAGCCTCCCAAGTAGCTGGGTCTACTGGCACGCGCCATCACACCCAGCTCATTTTTTGTATTTTTAGTAGAGATGGGGTTTCACCATGTTGGCCAGGATGCTCTCGATTCCTTGACCTCGTGATCCACCTGCCTCGGCCTCCCAAAGTGCTGGGATTACAGGTGTGAGCCACCGCGCCCAGCCCTCTCATTTCTTAAAAGTTGTTTAGGAAGTAACAGGAACAATAAGCTGTGTTTTCTCAGCACTTTCCTGCCAGTACAGCATCATTACCATATCATAATTTTAGCAGAGGAGGTCCAGGGAGACACTGAACCACAACACACAGGTATTAATGACTCTAAAGTTTTTTTTTGGATACAGTCTCGCTCTCTTGCCCGGGCTAGAGTGCAGTGGAGCGATCTTGGCTCACTGCAACCTCTGCCTTCTGGGTTCAAGTGATCCTCCCACCTCAGCCTCCTAAGTAGCTGGAATTAGAAACATGCGCCACCACACCTGACTAATTTTTGTATTTTTAATTACAGATGGGGTTTTACCATGTTGGCAGGGCTAGTTTCGTGACCTTAAATGATCCACCTGCCTTGGTCTCTCAGGGTGCTGGGATTACAAGCATGAGCCACCATGCCTGGCCGATGACTCTAAAGTTTTTGTTTTTGTTTTTTGTTTGTTTGTTTTGAGATGGAGTCTCACTCTGTTGCCCAGGCTGGAGTGCAGTGGCACAATCTCGGCTCACTGCAACCTCCGCCTCCCGGGTTCAAGCTATTCTCCTGCCTTAGCCTTCCAGAGTAACTGGGACTACAGGCGTGTGCCACCATGCCAAACTAATTTTTGTATTTTTAGTAGAGATGGGGTTTCACCATGTTGGCCAGGATGGTCTCGATCTCTTGAACTCATGATTCACCCTCCTTGGTCTCACAAAGTGCTGGGATTACAGGCATGAGCCACCGAACCCAGCCTTATTTATTTATTTATTTTTTAATTTAATTAATTTATTTTTTTGAGATGGATTCTAGCTCTGTCTCCCAGGCTGGAGTGCAGTGACATGATCTCAGCTCACCGTAACCTCCACCTCCTGGATTCAAGCAATTCTCCTACCTCAGCCTACCAAGGAGCTGGGATTACAGCTGGGATTATAATATACCATATTATACCACACCCAGCTAATTTTTGTATTTTTAGTGGAGACTGGCTTTTGCCATGTTGGCCAGGCTGTCTTGAACTCTTGATCTTAGGCAATCCACCTGCCCCGGCCTCCCAAAGTGCTGGGATTACAGGCGTGAGCCACCACACCAGGTCTTATTTATTTATTTAGCGACAGGGTCTCACTTTGTCACCCAGGCAGGAATGCAGTGGGGTTATTCCAAGGAAGACAAGAGCATGGGGCTGTTCCAAGGAACAGTATCTTTCCTAGCACAGGTGTTAACTTTTATGGACATGTATACATATGGTTAGTCTGCAGTGGGGCACAAATTGCCTGAATGTGCTGGGGTCCTAATGGGTAGATCCTGAAATTACCCTTCTCAGACCACTCTTGGCTCCCCTGGGGCCCCTGATGTTTGTTTGAGGTGACCAAGGACAGAGTGGGGCTGTGTAGATGTGCTGCTCATCAAGGCTGAGCAGACAGCAATCACAGGACCCGCTCTGGTCAACCATGAGGTGGTAGCCAGACCTAAGAAAGGGGCCTCAGAGTCCCCTACTTTGTGCCACAGAATATGCCTTAGAGATTCTTTTGAACTGTAAACATTTTGAAAAAAAGCATGTTTTTTCACAGTCCTTTTTTGTGTGTTTGTTTTTTGAGACCAGGTCTCGCTCTGTTGCCAAGAGCGAGGACAGTGGTGTGATCACAGCTCACTGCAGCCTCGACCTCTGGGTCTCAAGTGATCCTCCCACCTCGGCCTCCCAAATAACTGGGACCACAGGTGTGAGCCAGCATGCCCAGATAATTTTTGATTTTTTATAGAGGGAAGGTCTTGGTATGTTGCCTGAGCTGGTCTCAAACTCCTGGGCTCAAACGATCCTCTCATCTCAGCCTCTCAAAGTGCCGACATTACAGGTGAGAGCTACCATGCCCAGTCTGTTTTCATAAATAGTCACACTGCATAAGGGCTACCTAGCATTGCACTGAGTGGAGGTAATAAAATTTACTTAGCTGTACCTCTCTATGGAACATTTGGGCTGTTGGACCAACGCTGGACTGGACCAAGGGCTAAAGACCAAGAGGCCAGGATGCGTCAAGCCAGTGTCTGAGGCTAATTGGAAATAGACAGCTCGGTAGCCAGTGTGATCAGTGCATCGCTGTGGAGAGTCGAGTAGGGACGAGGCAATGGACAGATGCCAGGGACACCAGACAAGGAACTACATGAGAATAAAACATACCTACTTGGATCCTCCAGCTGTAACCACAGGCTTGGACGGGAAGTGAATTTTAAAGGGCTCTAAGCTGTCTTGCATTGCTTTTGCAAAAGGCACTTGTGATAGTATGGCCAGTTGAGGGGCTGAATGATGTTTATCCTAATAGGCTGGCATTTGCTCATTCATCCAAGACCCATATCCAGTCCAGGCCCCAAAAGCAGCAGCTGTCACAGTTATAGTAGTCCCCGTTATCTGTGGAAGACAAGTTCCAGGAACCGTAATGGACGCCTGAAACCTTGGATAGTACTGAGCTGCAGATACACTATGTTTTCTCCTTTACGTGTACATCTATGGTAAAGTTTAATTTATAAATTTGGAACTGGAAGAGATAAACAACAGCTAATAATAAAATGGAACAATTATAACACTATACTGTAATAAAAGTTTTGGTAATATGATCTCTCTCAAAATATCTTATCGTACTGTACTCACCTATGTTTGGACATGGATTGAGGAGACTGGAACTGTGGAAAGCAGAACCGCAGGTATTGGTGGACTGCTGTATAACAAAACCTTTAGCATACACATTTACTATTTTAAATGTCAGTTATGTAATTCTCAATTATTTGAAGGATTAAAAAATCATGAATTGGCTGGGCACCATGGCTCACGCCTGTAATCCTAGCACTCTAGGAGGCTGAGGCAGGCAGATCACCCGAGGTCAGGAGTTCGAGACCAGCTTGACCAACATGGTGAAACTATGTCTCTACCAGAAATGCAAAAATTAGCCGGGCATGGTGGCACCCACCTATAATCCCAGCTACTCAGGAGGCTGAGGCAGGAGAATCCCTCGAACCCAGGAGGCAGAGGTTGCGATGAACCGAGATCATGCCACTGCACTCCAGCCTGGGCGACAGAGTGAGACTCCATCTCAAAAAACAAAGAAACAAACAACAAAAATCATGAATTAACTTCAATTGGGACAGTTAGACTGAAGTAAATTGGGCATTGCTGCAACCTTAATTTAGGACTTCCTAAACTCTTACTTTAAACAGAGGAAAAGACTGATCTCCAGATTCCTAGGTCTCAGGAGGATTTACAGTGTTTCATCCTCTATGCTGTAAATGCAAATCTGGTAATTTCAATTTCTGGGTTAAAGTCCTGTGTCTCCCTATCACCTAAGGATGAAGTCCAAATTCCTAAGCATTGTAGCTTTAACTATAAAATAGCAAAAGCCTCACAATGCAAAAGCATGCTTTTTGTTCTCCAGAAATCTAGATCTGCATTATCTAAACAGAATTCCTTAGCAACTAGCTACATGCGGCTGGTGAAAACTTGAAATGTAGCTGGTAGAAATTGAGATGTGCTGTAAATTTAAAACACATAGTGGATGTTGGCCGGATATGGTGGCTTGTGCCTTTAATCCCAGCACTTTGGGAAGCTGAGGCGGGCAGATCACCTGAGGTCAGGAGTTCGAGACCAGCCTGACCACCCTGTCTCTACTAAAAATACAAAAATTAACCAGGCATGGTGGTGCTTGCCTGTAATCCCAGCTACTTGGGAGGCTGAGGCAGGTGAATTGCTTGAACCTAAGAGGCAGAGGTTGCAGTGGACCAAGATGGCGCTGCTGCACTCCAGCTGGGCAACACAGGGAGACTGTCTCAAAAAAAAAAAAAAAAAAAAAAAATGGCCAGATGCAGTGGCTCATGCCTGTAATCACAGCACTTTGGGTGGCTGAGGCGAGTGGATCACCTGAGGTTAGGAGCTGGAGACCAGCATGGCCAACATGGTAAAACTAGAAATATATATATAAACTAGGCAGGCATGGTGGCGCACGCCTGCAATCCCAGCTACTTGGGAGGCTGAGAGCAGGAGAATCGCTAGAACCTAGCAGATGGAGGTTGCAGTGAGCCGAGACCTTGCCATTGCACTCCAATCTGGGCAACGGAGTGAGACTCTGACTTAAAAAAAAAAAAAAAAAAAAAAATATATATATATATATATACACACACACACACACACACACACGCACACACACACGCACACACACATAGTGGATATCAAGGACTTATTTAAAAAGAATAGTAAAATCTCTCATTAATAATTGTTTATATTGATTTCATGTTGAAATTAACATTTTGGATAGAGTTAAATATATTATTAAAATTAATTTCACTTTTTTTTTTTTTTGAGACGGAGTTTCGCTCTTGTTAACAGGCTGGAGTGCAATGGCGCGATCTCAGCTCACCGCAACCTCCACCTTCTGGGTCCAAGCAATTTTCCTGCCTCAGCCTCCCGAGTAGCTGGGACTATAGGCGTGCGCCACCATGCCCAGCTAATTTTTCTATTTTTAGTAGAGACAGGGTTTCACCATGTTGACCAGGATGGTCTTGATCTCTTGACCTCGTGATGCACCTGCCTCGGCCTCCCAAATTGCAGGGATTATAGGCATGACCGGGCCTGGCTTTGTTTAACTTTTTAAATGTGGCTACTAGAAAATTCAAAGTCACATTTGTGACTCACATTATATCCCTATCAAACAGTGCAGATATAGATGATATTCTTAATATATATATATTTTTTGAGATGGATTCTTGCTCTGTCACCCATGCTGTATTGCAGTGGCGCCATCTCAGCTCACTGCAACTTCTGCTTCCCGGGCCCAAGCGATTCTCCTGTCTCAGCCTCCGGAGTAGCTGGGACTACAGGAAGGTGCCACCACACCCGGCTAATTTTTGTATTTTTGGTAGAGACAGGATTTCACCATGTTGGCCAGGCTGGTCTCAAACTCCTGACCTTGTGATCCGTAGGTCTCGGCCTCCCAAAGTGCTGGGATTACAGGTGTCAGCCACTGTGCCCAGCCCTCCATTAATATTCTTTAGTATTTTCACTAGACACCGCAATTACAGAATGCCTATCCCATTCAAAGCTTGAGAAGCAACCCATTTTCTGTTGCTGAAAGTTTTGTTTTACCAGGTTTCAAAAAACTGATAGAGGGTTGGGAAGAGTAAGGCATTGCCCAGTGGGCTAATGTTAATTTGTCTCTCTCCGGTGAGCTCTGCCTCCAGAACCTCTCTCAAATCTGCCCCTCCCCTCGGTCCCCAGGGCTGGCTGAGCACCCCTCACTGTGCGTATGCTCTCCCTGCTTCTCGTCAGGTCTAATTCTTTTGTGTTAGAGTGACCTCTCTAAGAAGAGGCTCTTGACCTGGAATCTGCAGACCACTAAGATGATCATGGACAGAATTTAGGTGGTCTGTGAACACGGATGTCAACACATCAAACAAAAAACAGCTTTCAGCAGTACCTGTGCATTGCCATTGACAGAAATGTAGATATTTTCATGTAATATTCTAGCTGTTTTAATAACCACCACTGAAATTGTAGTAGCTAGTAGACCCTCCTGTAGATGTTAATGTGTTGATGAAAAAGCACACATTTATTATACCACATTTTCTTGACATCTTCATAGCTACTTTGATAGAGTGGGATTGCTCTGTAACCCTAGGCTTTTCTTCTATGCATTTATTATTTATTTATTTTTATTTTATTTATTAATTTTTGAGATGGGATTTCACTCTTGTCGCCCAGGCTGGAGTGCAATGGTATGATCTCAGCTCACTGCAACCTCTGCCTCCCAAGTAGCTGGGATTACAGGTGTTCGCCACCAAGGCTGATTAAATTTTTTTTGTATTTTTAGTAGAGACGGGGTTTCACCGTGTTGACCAGGCTGGTTTTGAACTCCTGACCTCAAGTGATCTGCCCACCTCGGCACCCCAAAGTGCTAGGATTATAGGCAGGAGCTGCCTCATCTGGCCTGATTCTATGCATGTAAAAGCATTTTTTTTTCCTAATAAGGGGATCTTAGGCTTCACCAAGCTTTCAGAGCCTGAAAGGCTCCCACCACCTTCAGGATGCAGCCAGTACTCACTCCTCAGCTCAGCACAGGAGACCCTGCTACCTCTTCAGCCATCGCTTCAGTGAATTCTCGGTGAATTCACCATTTACTGACGCCCACATGTGCTCAGCCTTCATTGGCCTTTGTGCCTTCTAAATGCTGTTTCCTTCCTTAGAATGCTTGTCCCAACCTGTTAACCTGGGAAATTCCTCCTCTGCTTGGCTCCTCCTGTGATAAGGTACCATACTGTTCAAAGGGCAGCCTTTTTGTGTATACCAGCACAACATGTGACACATCCTGGCTCCGGGAAGGGACAATATGGGTCTTTATCTTTATTGTTCATCACCCATTCCAAGTTTCCCGGAAGTGTGGTATGCAGTGTTCTTTTTTTTTTTTGTTTGAGACAGAGTCTTGCTCTGTTGCTCAGGCTGGAATGCAGTGGTGTGATCTTGGCTCACTGCAAACTCCACCTCCTGGTTCAAGTGATTCTCCTGTCTCAGCTTCCCAAGTAGCTAGGATTACAGGCGCCTGCCACCACGCCTGGCTAATTTTTGTATTTTTAGTAGAGATGGGATTTCATCATATTGGACAGGCTGGCCTTGAACTCCTGACCACAGGTGATCCACCCACCTTGGCCTCCCAAAGTGCTGGGATTACAGGTGTGAGCCACCATACCTGGCCTGCAGTGTTCTTTTCGATAACAAATTAATGAACATTTTCCATATTATACAATATTAAAAGGGACAGTAATTTCTCATTTATGGCAGCATTTGTAATTTCTTTACAAATCAATTTTAAGTTTCAAAGTATTAGCTGCATTAAAAAAATTAAGTAAACAACAGTATATATTGACAGACATGGCAACATCATGATGGCAGCAGATAACTACTGGGTCCACTTCTGAGTAGCTGGAGATATTCTTTCTACTGTTTTTCAGACTTTTCTATAAGTCGGTAATTATTCAAAAATGAAAAGTTAGAGGCCGGGTGCGGTGGCTCAAGCCTGTAATCCCAGCACTTTGGGAGGCCGAGGCGGGTGGATCACGAGGTCAAGAGATCGAGACCATCCTGGTCAACATGGTGAAACCCCGTCTCTACTAATACAAAAAATTAGCTGGGCATGGTGGCGCGTGCCTGTAATCCCAGCTACTCAGGAGGCTGAGGCAGGAGAATTGCCTGAACCCGGGAGGCGGAGGTTGCGGTGAGCCGAGATCGCGCCATTGCACTCCAGCCTGGGTAAAGAGCAAAAACTCCGTCTCAAAAAAAAAAAAAAAAAAAAAAAAAAAAATGAAAAGTTAGAAAAGGATTTAAAGCAAGTATGAGATAATATATTAACTTTATAGTAAGTCAAAATCTAAATAATCAGCTATTTTTTGGCCAGGTGCGGTGGCTCACACCTGTAATCCCAGCACTTTGGGAGGCTGAGGCTGGCAGATCACTCGAGGTCGAGAGTTCAAGACCACCCTGGCCAACACGGTGAAACCCCATCTTTACTAAAAACACAAAAAATTAACTGGGCTTGGTGGTGCACACCTGTAGTCTCAGCTTCTTGGGAGGCTGAGGCAGGAGAATTGCTTGAACCTGAGAGATAGAGGATGTAGTGAGCTGAGATCGTGCCGTTACACTCCAGCCTGAGTGACAGAGAAACTCCGTCTCAAAAAAAAAAATAAAGTATTTTTTAAAATGCTGGCATTTGACTAAATCAGAATAAACAAACAAATAAAAAGAAAGTAAAAGTAAAAAACAAAAAAAGAAAATTAAAAAAAAAAAAAAAAAAGCTACAGTCCTAGCCTGGGCAATGTGGTGAGACCCTGTCTCTACCCCCCTGCCCCCCCCAAAATTAGCAGTTAGCTGGACACGGTGGCATGTACCTGTGGTCCCAGCTACTCTGGAGGCTGAGGTGGGAGAATTGCTTGTGCCTAGGAGGTCGAGACTGCAGTGAGTTGTGACTGCACCACTGTACTCTAGCCTGGGTGACAGAGTGAGACCCTGTCTCAAAAAAAAAAAAAAAAAAAAAAAAAAAAAAAGAGCTGCAATCAAAGCATCTTGCTCAGAAAGTTATCAGGCCCAATTTTAATGCTGTTCCACCCAGGGTTCAGTGAACAGACACTGCCAGTGTTATTTAGGACACAGAACTATCTGCTGAGTACTATATTTACTATTTGGGTGGTGGGATCAATAGAAGCCCAAATCTCAACATCACATAATATACTGCATATGTACCCATGAAATGAAAACTATATATATATATATTTTTTCTTTTCTTTTCAATTTTCCTGCCTTTGGAAGAAATGAAAATTATAAAAAGAAAGGGGGGAGGGGAGAAAAAAATCAAAGACTTACTAAAGCCTTCTACCAGAATAGCTGAACTTGGATGCTAAAGCCAGGCAAGGTGCACAAAAAGTAAAAATAAACTAAACAAAGTACATTTATCAAATGAAATCCACTAGTGAACTATTTAATATGTCATAATACAGTCAGATTTAATTAAAGGAACACAGATAGGGTTAAATAATTTGAAATTTTTAAAGTAATTTAGACTTTCCTACATTAAATAAAAAAGTAGAACCCCATGATATGAGGAAGCCTAAAATAAAAAAAATAGGAAAGAGAGACAATATCTTAATTTTGATACGAGCTACAAGAACATTTAATAGAAATGCTTCTAACCTTTCACTGCAAAATAAAAAGGAACAAGTGCTGTTATTACAACATTCCTGGCTGTCCTCAGCAATGCAATAGGAAAAGGATAAAAATTAAGAGGCTTATATATTGGCAAAGAGAAAAACTCCTGTGTAGATGTCATGACTGCTTTTTTAGAAAATCAAAGTGTGTCAATCAAAGGGGAGGGAGGGGAAACAAACAGAAATTAGAGACGGAGTCTTGCTCTGTCACCCAGACGGAGTCTCACTCTGTCACCCAGATGGAGTGCAGTGGTGCAACCTCGGCTCACCGCAACCTCCATCTCCCGGGTTCAAGAGGTTCTCCTGCCTCAGCCTCCCGAGTAGCTGGGATTACAGCCGTGTGCCACCACTGTAATTTTTGTATTTTTAGTAGAGACACGGTTTCACTGGTCAGGCTGGTCTCAAATTCCTGACCTCAGGTGATCTTCCTGCTTCAGCCGCCCAAAGTGCTGGGATTACAGGTGTGAGCCACTGCGCCTGGCCACTCAAAAGCATTCTTATATAGACAATGTATTAATTAGAAAATTTAACAAAAAAGATTCTACTCAAAATCTGGCTGGGGGTGGTAGCTCATTCCTGTAATCCCAACACTTTGGGAGGCTGAGGTGAGTGGATCATTTGAGGTCAGGAGTTCGAGACCAGCCTGGCAAACATAGTGAAAGCCCATCTCTACTAAAAATACAAAATTACAAAATATAAAATATAAATATACAAAATACAAAAATTAGCAGGGCATGGTGGCGGGTGCCTGTAATCCCAGCTGCTCTGGAGTCTGAGGCAGGAGAACTGCTTGAGCCTGGGAGGCGGAAGTTGTAGTAAGCCAAGATTGTGCCACTGCACTCCAGCCTGGGTGACAGAGCAAGACTCTGTCTCTAAAAGAAAAAATAAAAAAGAAAAGAAAATTTACCAAAAAGTGGGAAATATGAAGCAATAAAATTGGCAAAAAAATGCAAGATCTATACAAATAAATACTTTACTGAAAAACATAAATGATCAGAATACTGGAAGGACATATCAAGTCCTTGGAGAGGAAGATTCAATGTTGTGAAGACATCACATTTCCTCACCTGAAAATTAAATCTCAAAGAATTTAATAAGAGAATGGGGAATTCATAACTGTCAACACATATGATGAAAACTACAGGCTGGGTGTGGTGGCTCACGCCTGTAATCCAAGCACTTTGGAGGCAAAGGAGGGCGGATCACCTGAGGTCGGGAGTTCAAGACCAGCCTGACCAACATGGTGAAACCTCGTCTTAAAAAAAAAAAAAAAGAAAACTACAGTAATCAAAAACATATGGCATAGGGATAGGTGGATAATTTCAGACATACACACCTATGTATATACATATATGTACACACATACCCAGGTTAAATTTCAAATTCTGGAGAAAGATTAGTTCCTGTAATAGAAGATAACATAGGAATTAACTATTCATTTGGCAAATAAACCCTAGATGCCTAACACGTATTTAATTGCTCATACCTTACTAGCAATCAAGACATGCAAAGTAAAACTCCATTGGTTGTTGGTCAGATTGGTAATAATAAGGGAATACATACAATGCTTTTGAGGATGTGAGGAAAATTGGCTCCTTTAATGCATAGTTGGTGGAAATATACATTTGGAAAATTTGACATACCAAATCAAAGAAGCGTAACCTTTAACCTAGAAATTCTGCTTTTGGGAATCTATTCTACTCAGAAAAATACCCTGCAATACTATCTGCAATTGCCAGCACTACTAACAACTAAAATGTTCGTAATGGGTTAATGACTACAGCAATTCTCATATTTGTACCATGCCTATTAAAAATGATAGTACAGACTGAAATGTATGTATTTAGAGATGGGAGCTCACTATATTGCATTAAGTGAAAAATAAAAATTTCAGAATAATTGCATCCCATTCCACTGTGTGCCAAGTTTTTATTGCATAGGGAAATGTTTTAAAGGGCAACCACCAGTGTTAGCAGTGGCAAGAAGGGGAAGGAAAATGTGGCAGGTGGGGAGAGAAAGGGTTCAACGGTGAGGTTTTGAGTTGTTCACTTTGTATTTAAATTGTTAGAGTACTTATTGAGACAGCATCTTGCTCTGCTACCCAGGCTGGAGTGCAGCTGTTCAATCAGGGCTCAACTGATCCTCCTCACCTCAGCCTCCAGAGTAGCTGGGAATAAAGGTGTGCACCACCATGCCCAGCTAATTTTTTCGTATTTTTGGTAGAGACGGGGTTTCACATGTTGCCTGGGCTGGTCTTGAACTCCTGAGCTCACGTCACCCACCTGCCTTTGTCTCCTGTGTTGGGATGATAGGTATGAGCCACCACGTCCAGCCCATATTTATTTTTATTAAAAATTATTTTAAGAGTTTTACAATTTAACAAGAAAAAATGACCTGGTTGTACTAGAACATGGGCTGTTAGCCTCTTCACTTTTTATCCTAAGCAGCTCTATAAACTTCGTTTTATATCCTTTTCTTTTTTGAGATGGAGTCTTGCTCTGTTGCCTGGGCTGGAGTGCAGTGGTACAATCTTGGCTCACTGCAACCTCTGCCTCTCAGGTTCAGGTGATTCTCCTGCTTCAGCCTCCCGAGTAGCTAGGATTACAGGTGCATACCACCATCCATGGCTAATTTTTGTATTTTCAGTAGAGATGGGATTTCACCATGTTGGCCAGGCTGGTCTGAAACTCCTGACCTTAGGTGATCTGCCCTTCTTGGCCTCCCAAAGTGTTGGGATTACAGGTGTGAGCCACTGTGCCCGGCCTTTTTATGTATTTGTCTTCTTAGTAAGATTTTTTTGAATCTGATTCACACAATGGACTAGAACACTTCTGAAGTCCTTTTGAATGCTGAGGATCTGTAGAATAATCTATGAATTAGTTTTATGTGATTAGTGGGCAGGAATATCTTAGTCTTAGCTAACTAAGCCTAAACTTCCTGTTCCTTTCATATAAGATTGAGGAAAGGAAGATGTTCGGGAAGATGAGTTAGTTTTATTAATATGCAAGTAAGAAAATAAGTTGTGGAAAGAAGTATATGCATGAAAGGTTAAGTGACAAAAACTAAAAAAAAAATTGGAGGTTTAGGAAATATGCCTTTACCTCACCGGCCACCTCCCTAGTGACCTTAAGAATGCTACATAAAATTTAAAAACCAAGAACATTTGGACAGATTTTGAAGTTGCGAATTAATGAAAAAGTAATTTCACCTTTAATGATCAGCTCAGTTGCTACTGTACTGCAGACCAATCACACATATATAATTGTAAAGTTTCAAGACACTAAAATTAGCATACTCCAACAAAGTTATTTATATAACAGCTATTTTTTCTAGCATTTATTGGAAATTTCCCAAATTTATTTCAATTCCCTAACCCTATCCCGGCCAATATCATGTTTTGTTTAATGTTTAACATGCTCCTAGTATTAAAATATAGAAGTCCCAGATCTAACCTTCAATGGCTAGAGTTGTATGTCACCATTTTTTTTTGCCTACTTGTAAAAATGACTGAACACACTTTTTAGATGATTAAGCAACACATATCCCTCTTCCTTTCGTTGACATTTTAATAAAAAAGAATATAAACTCCTATATATTTCATATTGATGGTGCAATGGAAATTTTACAAACACAAACTTTATACAAGGGTGTTAAAAAGCGAATTCCAGAAGCAGCAAAGACATGAAAACAGGAAAGTTCTAGAAAAAGTCTAAATAGATGTGTTCATATTCTATGAGTGAAAAAGAGACTTCAAAAGTATGTCTGTAAGGCTGGGTACAGTAGTTCATGCCTGTAATCCCAGCACTTGGGAAGGGTGAGGTGGGCAGATTGATTAAGCCCAGGAAGTTGACACCAGCCTGGGCAACATGGTGAGACCCTGTCTCTACAAAAAAATACAAAAATCAGTCCGGTGTGGCAGCGCCCACCTATAGTCCCAGCTACTGGGGAGACTGAGGCAGAAGGATCGCTTGAGCCCAGAAGGTTGAACCTGCAGCGAGCTATGATCAGCCTGGGAGACAGAGTGAGATCCTGTCTCAAAAAAAAAAATTTACGGCTGGGCGCAGTGGCTCACGCCTGTAATCCTAGCACTTTGGGAGGCCGAGTGGGTGGATCACCTGAGGTCAGGAGTTCAAGACCAGC
The DNA here is from genome assembly GCF_030222135.1 of Aotus nancymaae. Classification (NCBI taxonomy): domain Eukaryota; kingdom Metazoa; phylum Chordata; class Mammalia; order Primates; family Aotidae; genus Aotus; species Aotus nancymaae. The sequence goes on along the minus strand of NW_026988450.1, from coordinate 7,722,571 downwards.
CTGGCCATCATGTTCAAACCCCATCTTAAAAAAAAAAAAATTACAAAGAACTCATTTAGTTACAAAAAAAAAAAAAATTTACAAAGAACTCATACATATATATTAATTTTGTATAATTCCTCTAAAGGAATTATTCAAAGATCTCAAAATATCTCACTGACATTTATTCGAGTCTTGTAAGCTTTCATTTCCTATGGTGATATAAGACTATGGGTAGAAAATATCAGTGAATAGAGGAAGACATGCCAAACACTTCATCTGAATAATGTTTTGATTACTCCACGATCTTTTCTCCTTGCACTGCCGCACAGTTAGGCTCAGAGGCTGGTCTTCGAATTAGGTCACCAAAATATGCAGTGATTGTCTTCAATTTATTGTTAAGGAAGTTCTGTTCTATTTCCACTTGCCCACCAGGCCCAGCCAAGGATGTCACCTAAAAAGATGAACAGAAGAAAGTCACATGCACACACATAAGGATAATTTTGAAACAGTGTTTCACTCATACTGCTGTATCAAATAATAGTGAGACACTGGCTTTTTTAAGTCCTTTGAATTATGAGGTATGTCAAATGTTCATTGCTACTTCCCAGGCAGGTATCAATACAATATTTGGAGGTGGGAATACTTGTTGTTTCAGATCCTTTTAATATTGTGGGAAAGTTAACGGTGCTATGTTGTTGTATAAGACTTGATATCTCCAATGCCATAGCTAAAGAACTCAGAGGAAGAAAAACATGGAACAAATCCTGCCCAAACATTGGGTTTATTAAAAAAAAAAAAAAATTTTTTTTTCTCACCCTCCTTCCTCCTCCTCCCCGACCAGGTTTATTTTCTAACAAAGATATTTAAAGATTAACTCCCTTCCCTGAAAGCCTCTGTCCTGTTCATCTTACCATCTGCATTTCACCCTCTCATTCATTCAACAGTATTTACTGAGTACCTGCTACATAATCCTAGCTCTGATCCAGGTCACGATCCCTACTCTCAGGAGGAGTCTAGCCTCTACTGACTTTTCCTTCTCTCATTGGTCTCCTTTCTTTTCTCCTACCTTGGACCACCTCTTCTACCGGTTGGCCTTTTGTGTATTTTAAATGCTTTCTGCAACAACTGTGGTAAAATACATTGCTCTTTTTGAGGTCTACTAGAACACAGTGCCTAACTCCTTTATTAGGAAGCTGAAAGCACCGCTCCCTCTGCATTTCCACAGTTAGCACCAAAAGGATGCTAGCCAAATGACCAGCACTTGATGGGGGGACAGGGGCCGTCGGCTGCTAAAGATTCTTTTGTTCCATGACAATAATGCTTGCAGTCACCTTCGTACACTGCAAACTAGTGATGTTTTACCCTAAGTTCTTCAACAGGTAAGGTTTTGTTTTGGTTCAGTACTTTTTTCATCCAACCTCTCAGAGATCTTTTAAATAGCAAAAATGTTACTTTCTAACCCATGATTACTTCATCAGAATCAGTTTTTTGGGGTACTAGGAGGAAAGATCATGAGAAGGGAGAATGCAGTGGAGAGCCCTGGCAGGCAGAGAGGAAAAGACACAGCAACAGAGAAAGGGATACCCAGGCCGGGCGTGGTGGCTCATGCCTATAATCCCGGGATACCCAGGCCGGGCGTGATGGCTCATGCCTATAATCCCAACACTTTGGGAGCTGAGGCGGTCAGGAGTCTGAGATCAGCTTGGCCATCATGGTGAAACCCCATCTCTACTAAAAATACAAAAATTAGCTGGGCGTGGTGGTGCACGCCTGTAATCCCAACTACTTGGGAGGCTGAGGCAGGAGAATCACTTGAGCCTGGGAGGTGGAGGTTGCAGTGAGCCAAGACTGCGCCACAGTGCTCCAGCCTGGGAGACAGAGCAAGACTCCGTCTCGCAAAAAAAAAAAAAAAAAAAGACAGAAAAAAGAAAAGAAAACCCAAAGTATTAGAGACAGCTATAAACAACGGGAGTCAAGCATTTTCTGTAACTGAAATCAGCAAAATTACAGTTGCATATTTTGTAAAAAGAGGTGCTCAGTCAGTCTGATTTGGTTTTCAGGGTTGAGAGAATGTAATCTCAATGGTATTATGCATAGCATACCAGCTTCTGGTAGAAGGGATAATTTATTATGCATTTCCAATGAGTATGTAATTTAGTGTTTTAACTTCCTCTTAGAAAAAAAAGTCACAGACATAGAAATAGGGAAGAAGCACTGGTCATTCTGTGGTACATTATTATGTGAAAATAAGTGAAATACAGTATCTCTCATAATGATTAAAAGCACCCCCCTCTACTATTGTTGTTGTAAGGAATACTTAAACTAGAAATTTGAAAATAGCCAAGTAGTCCCAGAGTAGCAATTATTAGGAATAAATGTTTTAAATTCTATTTTGGTATCTTCATGTCAGTCTGATTTTTTACAAGGAAGGGCAAAAAAGGTAATTTTGTCTTTAGCCAATAAAAGGCATTTTGAACAGCATATCATTTTTTCACAATAATTTTTCTATGAGTTGAGATATAACTCAAGTATAGCATTTCTGCTGTGCCTTTTAACAAGTAACTTAAAAATCTCCAGTTCTACCAATAATTTGCTGCATCAATTTAAAAAGGCAATTTTTATTGTTAAGAGAGCCATTAAAATAGGCTTTGGCTTTCTAAATCTGAAAAATAGGAATACTATCTATCTTCCTAAAAGAGCATTTTAAAGAAAAGAAAAACTATTTCTGAAGTTTACTTGAAAAAAAATTAAAGGTACTATATAGATGGTTATTATTTCTTGTATAAGCTATAAAGAGAATTACATAAAAACCAATTTCTGAGAAGGCAGGGTAGTTTCTTTTGTTTTTCTTAATACCTTTCAGAGGATTATCTAGATGTGGGTGCTTTGGATTAAAACAAAAAAAGAAGGTAAGACGGGAATTTTCTCAGGTATCATGAGTTCTGATTACTCAACAACTATTATTGAGAGCTTATAGGACTCTGTTCTAGGCAGTACAGTGCAGCAAAACACAAACGGAAATCCCTGCCTTCATAAATTTTACATTCTAGTTGGGAGAGTCAGATGATGGACAGATAAAACAAACACTGTTCCTGATACTGCAGATGAAGGTGAATCTATGTGACAAAATACAGTGAGAAAACTCTTATCTACTTAGTGTTTAGAAACAAATGTTTTTTTTTAAAAAAACCTAACATGTTACTTTCATGTGTTCGGATTACAAATAATTTCTAACTTTGGCTTTTTTGTACTTTTTCACATTTTCAAAATTACATATATATTATATATATATTTTTGAGACGGAGTTTTGCTCTTGTTGCCCAGGCTGAAGTGCAATGGCGCAATCTTGGCTTACCACATCCTCCGCCTCCCGGGTTCAAGCAATTCTCCTGCCTCAGCCTCCTGAGTAGCTGGAATTACAGGCACGCGCCACCACGCCTGGCTAATTCTGTATTTTTAGTAGAGATAGGGTTTCTTCATGTTGATCAGGCTGGTCTTGAACTACTGACCTCAGGTGATCCACCCACCTCGGCCTCCCAAAGTGCTGGGATTACAGGTGTAAGCCACCGCGCCTGGCCCCAAAACTACATATATTTTAAAGGTTAAAATTTTGGAGTTGGAAAAACTGTAAATTTAGTAGTTCAAGCAAGTAACTTTGCTTCAGGCAAATTTAACGCCATTAATTTCTAGCTGTCCTTATTTTTCACTAGAAGGTTTAGCTGACAAAATGTTATTTGGTTCCCTCCCCTTACAATTTAGTAAACTGTGAGAGGAACAGAGGGTAGGAGGGATGAAAAAAGGCAGAATGGCAGGTAGAAACAGATAAAGATTAGGAGCTCTGGGTTACATGTTTTTGGCATATTACCTAAATATATTAATTTATCAAATAAATCCCAATTAATTCGGACCAGAACTAGAATCAAGGACTGAACTCTCGACTAGATTTGACATCAGGCAGTAAAGTTGTTCTCTGGAGACTGGGAAAGGAGAAACAGACAAAAGATCACAATGAAGGTGTTAAAACACAGATTAAAGCATCAAATAAACATTCAAAACTGCATTGTTTTTTTGAGATGGAGTCTCGTTCTGTCACCCAGGCTGGAGTGCAGTGGTGCAATCTCGGCTCACTATAACCTCTGCCTCTCGGGTTCAAGCGATTCTCCTGCCTCAGCCTTCTAAGTAGCTGGGATTACAGGCGCTCGCCACCATGCTTGGCTAATTTTTTTGTATTTTTAGCATTTTTGGTATTTTTAGTAGAGATGGGGTTTTACCATGTTGGTTAGTCTGGTCTTGAACTCCTGACCTTGTGATCTGCCTGCCTCGGCCTCCCAAGGTGCTGGGATTACAGGCGTGAGCCACTGTGCTTAGTCTTTTTTTTTTGAGACAGAGTCTGGCTCTGTTGCCCAGGCTGTCATATAGTGGCACAATCTTGGCCCACTGCAGCCTCCGCTCCTGCGTTTAAGCGATTCTCCCACCTCAGCCTCCTGAGTAGCTGGGATTACAGATGCCTGCCACCGAACCTGGCTAACTTTTGTATTTTTAGTAGAGATGGGGTTTCACCATGTTGGCCAGGCTGGTCTTAAACTCCTGACCTCAGGTGATCCTCCCATTTCAGCCTCCCAAAGTGCTGGGATTACAGGCATGAGCCATCATGCCCGGCCCAAAACTGCATTTTTTTCCCCAAAAGAAACTGTATTTAAAGTAAAAGTGCATGATAACCAAATGAGAGAAAATAACCTCCCAACCGCATCTTACTGGAAGAATATATAGTAATTACTAATGACAGATACCTTTATTAGAAGAAAGACACAAAAACATCAGAGTGCTGAAAAATGCTCTATTACTACATGGAAGAGATTATATCTACAATATGCAAAAACGTGGTTAGATGACAACTGTACTGGGTAAAATAAAGAGCATTTTATGTGGTCGACAGATCTGTGTCAAACACGATGCTAGCAGCAGCCAGCATCTGAAATACTGGCTGTGCCTTCAAACCTACTATCACACAGGTCAAGTAAGTGCCTCACCGCTAGCTCTTTTTGTCCTTCTTTTCCTTTGTTACATCCAACTAATTACCATATGAAAATAAAACAAAGTTGGCAAAAACATTTCAGATAATTAAAGTTCTCTGAGAGGAGAAAGAAGAAAATATTTTTTTAGTCAGCAGAAAATCAGGCATCATTCAAACTTACAAATATTCAAAATTAGTTCCATTTCTCTGCACATGGTAAACAGAAATGAGATGTCTATGCTTAAGTAAATAAATCTTAAGCCCACCATCATCAACAGGAGCACCTGTTGATGCTTCTGTTGATGACCTGGTGACAGGTCAAAAAATTCTCCCAGGCATCCCAAGCTAACCTACACTGAAGTCCTAAGAGGAAGCTACCAGGCTGGACACAGTGGCTCATGCCTGTAATCCCAGAACTTTGGGTGGTGGCAGCAGAAAGACTGCTTTAGCCTAGAAGTCCAGCCTGGGCAACACGGTGAAATCCTGTCTCTACAAAAAATAAAACAATTAGCCAGGTGTGGTGGTCCATGCATATGGTTCAGAGTTGCTACTCTGAAGGCTGAGGTAGGAGGAGTGCTTGAGCTTGGGAAGTTGAGGCTGCAGTGAGCTGTGATCATGCCACTGTACTCCAGCCTGGTAGATAGCGTGAGACTGTCTCCAAAGAAGAAGGAGGAAAAAAATCATCCAAACCCAAAAACAACCAGTTCACTAAGCTCTGTCCTTCACTCATTCTCAGAACCAGATACTGGAAACATGAAGACTGTTCAATTCAATGAGTTACAGAAAGCACAGCCTATCAGCACAGGACTGGCAGGTAGCACTGTATGTGGCACGGAAGAGCGGGGTAACCCTCTTATGTTTCCTTCACTACTGTAAATTTTCTCATCATTTACTGCGAAAATTTACCCACAGTAGTGAAGGAAATATAAGCTATATTTACAAGCATTTCAGCAAAACGGCATTTGTGTCTTCCCAAGTCAACTATGAGGCCAGTCAGTTCCACAGTCCCTCTAGAGCATGACAATAAATACGGTTTAAGAACAAATAATTCTGCTCTAATTGTGCAGCAGCAAACTTCCCAAAGGAAAAACTAGCTAGTAAATATTAGGAACTGATCACATATTTATCCTGAATTGCAGTGCAAGATTACGCAGTGATTTCACCAAGAACAGAGTTGGTCTAGAAAACTGGGAACCAGGCTGGGTGCAGTAGCTCACGCCTATAATCCCAGCACTTTGGGATGCTGAGGTGGAGACTAGCTGGCCAACATGGTGAAATCTCATCTCTACAAAAAAATATTTAAAAAATTAGCCAGCTGTGGTGGTGCACACCTGTAGCCCCAGGTACTCAGGAGACTGAGGTGGGAGAATCGTTTCACTCTGGGAGACTGCAGAGAGCCGTGATCACACCACTGCCCTCTAGCCTGACCCTGTCTCAAAAAAAAAAAAAAAAAAAAAAAGAAAAAAGAAAAAAAACTGGGAACCAGTTACTGAAAGAGTCAAATTCTACTTATTGCTCCAGTCTCGTGGTGAGCTCATATTGTGGTAACAGATGAATCTGTTTCTTCTTGGTAATGAACATAGTGTTAGTAGGAGACAGCAAGGGGTAATGACTGTAGCTGTGTGGCAGAAAGACCAGGCAAATCACTATACCTCCATAGTTTAGCTGTTAATGAAATCAGGTGCTCCAGAGATACACTGCTCCAGAGTGTCATGATGAGTCAATGAAATGGGTAAGGACACTGTACACTGTACACCCTAAGTATGATTGCCAGCTCCTATGCTGTAGATGTACAGTGTATGAATGCAGGGTCTTGTTAGTGTGGTAGGATGAATGTACTTTGCAGTGCTCTGAGTTGTAAAGGCTATTTTCAGGTAACTGGTTTACAGTCTACTATTCCAACATGTACCAGAAGCCCAATCCAGTTTTTAGCCTTCTTTTTATTCTCTCATGCTTCTGGTTCCTAAACCTGGATTAACATTCTCTACCTATATGAGAGAGCTACCATTAGATTAGATTTCCAATATATTAACTTAATTCAGAACAATTTGTCACAAATTTAAAAGATCTAATATTTAGAAACCACTTAGGGCCCAATCTTCCATTTATTAAAAACACAGATACTGTAATTACTTAGAATATTTGCAAATAAATCTGTGATAAATTTTTAATGTATTTAGCCAAAACCACTAAAAATGTTAATAAACTGAATTTAGTTATATTTAAAACATTTTCCACACAACAATATTACCTAATAGTTTTTCATATTGATAAACAGTTCATTATTCAAATACTTACAAATCTATTCTTATATATGGTAAGTTTTAGAAATATTTCCTATAAATAAGTACCTCATTACTATCTACCTATCCATCTACCTACCTACCTACCAAAATAAACTATTAGAAGTGACTGTTACAATTAGGAACGTTTTCCTTCCTCGACATTATAGAACAAAATTTAAAAAGATAATTGGAGCCTCAAGAATTCTGCCAACTAAGGAGAGTTGAATCCCATTATTAAATCTAACATCAATTTTATACTTAAACAATCATAGGGTTTCACTTAAGTATTAGTTAATTTGTAAATATCGCCACTTTATGAGGAAATAAAAAAGGCAGAATCTGGCCCAAACACCTAGCTGTTTTACGTCTAATTATTTAAACAAGGATGAGGAGCTGCCAGAGCAAACAGACCAGCAGATTTCCTCTCTTCTTTCCTGCCTTGGGCTAAGAGACAAGACTCTTTATGTTAGAGACTCTGCCCACAAGGATTTCATACAAAGGTGGTGTTTGAACATTGCTGCCTGCGTCTTCCTTTGGGAAGGACTAAAAGTCCTTGTCTGTTCAGAGATCTCTATATGTTCCATAGGTTTACTACTTAAAAGAGAAATCTTTCACGTTTGTGAAGCATGGTAGATCCAAAGCTTAAATAAGCTGGAATTCTCTCGCTGTCCAAGGAAAGAAAGAAAGGAAAGCATGGCAAGATACAGGCATCAAGCAGATAAAATATGTTTACTCTGGAAAGAATCAGATTTAAGATCCCAGCACTTTAGAATGTTGAGGCAAGAGGATCACTTGAGCCCAGGAATTTGAGGTTGCAGTGAGCTATGATCATGCTACTGTACTCCAGTCTGCATGACAGAGAGAAACAGTATTAAAAAAAAAAAAAAATTAGTCCTTTGGTTTCAATAGCAATTTCAAAGAGAAAGATATACCTTACCTCCAAAGAGCCTCTCACAAACAATTTTTTTTTTCTAAATTACTCAGTTATTAGCAAGAAATGCACGTCTTGGAATCATCTTCCAACAGAAAAAAGGAATAGAAGACTGAGGTAATAAGGGACCTAGAAAAACATTTCACTAGATACAGAAAACAATTGGCATTATCTCTTACACGGAAATATTTAAGTTGAATTTGTATTGAGTGCATGCTGTTTAAAATAATATAAGTATTACCCAAGAGTACAATCTCTCTGGATGGGAAATTAACTGTCCTTCACAGACATTTCTTTTTTTTTTTTTTTTGAGACGGAGTTTCGCTCTTGTTACCCAGGCTGGAGTGCAATGGCGCGATCTTGGCTCACTGCAACCTCCGCCTCCTGGGTTCAGGCAATTCTCCTGCCTCAGCCTCCTGAGTAGCTGGGATTACAGGCACGTGCTACCGTGCCCAGCTAATTTTTTTGTATTTTTAGTAGAGATGGGGTTTCACCATGTTGACCAGATGGTCTCGATCTCTTGACCTCGTGATCCACCCGCCTCGGCCTCCCAAAGTGCTGGGATTACAGGCGTGAGCCACCGCGCCCGGCCCTTCATAGACATTTCTACGAGAAAAATGCAGTGTGAGCTACTAACAGCCGACTGTGACACACTTGGGAACCCAAACTGTTTGTAAATTCAGGTTGTTGTAACATTCTAAATGTTCCTTAACAAAAAAAGTCAATTTCTTTGCAACTGTGATTTCTCTTAATTTTAGAGTATTGTCTCCTGTCATTAAAAAGTTCCTACACATGGATACATTTTCTTCATTTAAAAAAAGTTGACTTCCCATTGTAATTTGATACCAAACAAAATTATACACTTGAAATCTCACCAGTCTTTCTTGGTTTCATTATTCCCTAGTGTCATTACTCCCTCTAGAGGCAGAAAACGTGAATCTGGTAAGTTTTTGAAATAAACCAAAAACACAAGTTAAATAAAAAGGTAACTTTCTCTCTGTGAAAGTGTTAATTTAACTAGAAAAAGTTAATCAGCATAAATTGTATGATGAACAGTGAATTTCCTATTATTATTCAAGCACTCAAATGAGCCCGTCTACATTTAATATAAGGATCGGGATATAGCCCACTAAGTATCACATTGTCTCTGACGAGAAGACGTGGAGCATAGTATTCACATACGAGAAAAACAGAAATTATGGAATTGTTAGGCTCAACCTTAACTGGCAGTCTAGAAAGCAGCTCTGAATCATATGAGGAGCAGATATAAAATACCTGCTATTTAATATGAAATTTAATTCAGAAAATGCATGAAGCAAAGAGATGGTTCCTTTTTCTTTTTTTTTTAGACAGAGTCTCACTCTGTCACCCAGGCTGGAGTACAGAGGTGTGATCTCGGCTCACTGCAACCCTTCCGGGTTCAAGCGATTCTCCTGCGTCAGCCTCCCAAGCAGTTGGGAGTACAGGGGCCTACCATCATGCCTGGCTAATTTTTTTTTTTTTGTAGTAGAGATAGGGTTTCGTCATGTTTGCCAGGCTGGTCTCAAACTCCTGGCCTGAAGCAATCTGCCTGCCTTGGCCTCCCAAAATGCTGGGATTACAGGCATGAACCACCACATCTGCCCTTTTCTTCTCCACCACACCCAGCCCTTTTCTTATCGCTGGTATAACACATACTATTAATATTTTGGTAAGTCTAATGTTTAGACACAATGGATCATAAATAGATGAAAGGCAGCAATATCTAATTTCATTGCCTAATTATAAGAGCTCAGGCTTGTTAATTTCATTTACTCTTCTTTTAACACAGAGAATCTCAACTCTGGAGCACATTTTACCACCTGGAGCCCTTTAAAAATTAACTTACCTTCGGACCTCATCCTAGAAAATAGAGAATATTTCCCAGTGGACTAGGGTATTAGTAGTTTTCAAAAAATGCTACTCAGCTGGGTATGGTGGCTCACACCTGTAAGCCCAGCACTTTGGGAAGCTGAGGCAGGAGGATTGCTTGAGCCTTTGAGACCAGAGTGGGCAATACGGTGAGACCTCACCTCTACAAACAATAAAAAAATTAGCTGGGCATAGTGCTGTGTGCCCGTGGTACCAGCTACTCAGCAGGCTGAGGTGGGAAGATTACTTGAGCCCAGTTAGTCTAGGCTGCAATGAGCCAGGTTTTGGCCACTGCACTCCAGCTTGGGTGATAGAGCGAGATGGTCTCAAAAGAAAAAACAAAAACAACAACAAAAAGCACTACTCAGCTAAGACTATAAAACTCTAAAGCACAGGAAACACAATGGAAAAAGATACATTGGACTTCTTAATAGAATAGACATGCCTGAGTTGGAAAACCTGATAGAGGTAATGTAGAAGGAAAGAAGCAGGGACAAACACTAGAAAATACAGATAGGAAAGACTAACATTCTCATAACAGATGTCCTGGACAAAGGAAAAAAGATAACGAGGAGAACACTGTTGAAGAAATAATGCAGCTAGAATCTCCTGAATAAAAAACACAAGAAACATCAGAATACTAGGGCTACTTCTGAGAGTATCAAGTAAGAGAGAAAGGCAAAAGCCAGTTAGCAACATTACAGTGAAATGCAGAATATGAAAGACAAAAGATTTTCAAGAGTACCTGGCACAAAGCAGATATGTAGCAAGTGTTTACAGAAAAACCAACAAAAGCATGAGATATCATCAAATCTTTCTTTTTTTTTTTTTTTTGAGACAGAGTCTCACTCTGTTGCCCAGGCTGGAGTGTAGTGGTGTAATCTTGGCTCACTGCAACTTCCACCTCCTGGAAGCAAGTGATTCTCCAGTCTCAGCCTCCCACGGGGCTGGGATTACAGGTGTGCACCATTATGTCTGGCTAATTTTTGTATTTTTAGTAGAAACGGGGTTTCGCTATGTTGGTCAGGCTGGTCTTGAACTCCTGGCCTCAAGTGATCCGTTCACCTTGGCCTCTCAAAGTGCTGGGATTTTAGGTGTGAGCCACAATGCCTGACCGATATAAAAAAAATCATCTGATCTTTATGAGGCAGTTTATTGTACCAGATCCAATTCTACTAGGTAAAAAAATAACACGATTAAATATTTAAGGTAAGAAATTAAAAAGAATATCTGAATATTAGTTAAATGTCCCATATGTCAAGACTACATACAGTTAAAATTGGTCCTCGTCAAATTAGGATCTTATGTCTCTTTGTTTCTGTTTAGGATACCATTTTCAGGAAGAGCTAAAAACTATTCTCAATGTAGGTTTCAATCAAGGCAGATCTTGGCCAGATGCAGTGGCTCACACCTGTAATCCCAGCACTTTGGGAGGCCGAGGCAGGCGGATCCCTTGAACTCAGGAGTTTGAGACCAGCCTGGGCAACATGGCAAAACTCTGTCTCCTCAAAAAAATACAAAAATTAGCCAGGTATGGTGGCATGTGCATGTAGTCCCAGCTCCTTGGGAGGCTGAGTTGGGAGGATGGCTTGACCCTGGGAGGTGGAGGTTGCAGTAAGCCGAGGTGTTGTCACTGCATTCCAGCCTGGGTAACAGAGCCAGACCTTGTCTCAAACAAACAAGCAAACAAAAAAAGGCTAGTTTATCCAGCATCTGAAGCACAACACATCCAATCTTCTTTTCAGTATGTCTTAGCAAAGCCTCAAGTGCTCTATTTGTGTCTATGTATGCCAGGAGCTGTGGAAATGAAGAGGATGTAACAGACATGTATCTAACTTCCAGCTGCTTTCAGTTTTCTAAGAAAAGTCAGCGAGTCAGGGACTTCTCATAAACACATTATCTGTTAAAGAAATGTCCTGTATCTTTTACCATCCTTGTAACAGTTAAGACAGAAACTCCTGGAAGTTTTTCAGTAATGGCTTACCTGGTCAATATCAGCATTTCTTGGAAGAAAATAAACAATATTATTAGTAATCTTCTTGGAAAGTCTGAAAATTTCAAAGGTGGACAGCAGTTAAGGAAAAATAACAAAAACAGCAGCTAATTTCTAATCAGAAAGAGATGTGTTTAACCCATTGTAACTCAAATGTATTTCAAAATTTAACTAAAAGGCAAAAACTTAATCCTCTAATGGAACCTAAGAGAATTAAATATAAAATTTTGTAATTCAGCAGCATATTGTCCCAATAGTTCAAAGACTAATAGTTACATCGATTTATTCAATTTTCCTAGTGGTAGGTACTGGGCACGACTCAGAAATATAGACCCTTTCTCTGTGATTTCCTAATTACTGAGAAAACAGAATAGAAAATAGGAAAGCACAATACCACTTCTTCCCAGTAAAGAATAAGGTAACCCTGGATATTATAGTCAACACTCTAAATTACATTTTAAAATTTTATTTATTTATTTATTTTTCAGACAGAGTCTGGCTCTGCTTATTTATTTATTTAAAGATAGGGTCTGGCTCTGCTGCCCAGGCTGGAGTGCAGTAGCACAATCTCAGTTCATGGCAACCTCTTTCCAGGTTCAAGTGATCCTTGTGCCTCTGCCTCCCAAGTAGCTGGGATTACAGGTGCCCACTACCACGCCCAGCTAATTCTTGCATTTTTAGCCGAGACTGGTTTCACCATGTTGGCCAGGCTGGTCTCAAACTCTTGACCTCAAGTGATTTGCCTGCCTTGGCCTCTCAAAGTGTTGGGATTACCGGCGTGAGCCACCATGCCCCACAGTATTACCTAAATTTAATAGCAATTTAGAAATATGTTTCCTGTTAAGAGTCAAACAGATGATTACTCTGGAGTGGCAGGTAGAGAAAGTGACAAACACTACTCTATGAAATAAGGGTTTGCTTTGATATCCTGGAAGAGTAACTGTAAAAATTTGAAGATACGCAACAAATTAGCCAGTGTCAATGTGAATTGAAGAATGTTATAGAATGGTTACTCACAAACTCCAGGGATAATTTCTGAGGAAATTCCCAATTTGTAGACAATAAGTCCAATATATGTGTTCTAGTCCTTGTTTTACAATGGTAAAACTGAATAGCTTGCAAGGGAAATATGACCTCATATTTCCCATTACTTTTGGAGATCAACCCCATCATTTTTATATACCTGCCTTTTATGTAAAATAAACTAGAATTTATCAAATGCTGTTAGCTAATATCACCTCTCTTCACTAATTTCTCCCTCTCTTTTTTGAGACAGAGTCTTGCTCTGTCGCTCAGGCTGGAGTGCAGTGGCGTGATCTCAGCTCACTGCAACCCCTGCCTCTCGGGTTAAAGTGATTCTCGTGTCTCGGCCTCCCAAATAGCTGGATTACAGGCATGTGCCACCATGCCCGGCTAATTTTTCTATTTTTAGTAGAGACGGGGTTTCACCATGTTGGCCAGGATGATCTCAAACTCCTGACCTCAGGTGATCCACCTACCTCAGCCTCCCAAAGTGCTGGGATTACAGATGTGAGCCACCATACCCGCACACCCCTACCCACCCCGCTACATTCCTTCTTTCTCTCACTCTCATGCTCCTTTCTCTCCACAATCACTGTTTCAGTAAACTCTTAGGACTTCCAAAGGATATCCATCAGGAGACATCATCGTCCTAATGTCAAAGATCTCTGCAGTGGCGTAGTCTGGCCCTCCCCAAGGTGGGCTGAGGAACACAACATCAGCCTTTAAACAAGGAGCCAGCAGCAAGAAATCTCCACAGATAAACTCTATCTTATCTGCTATCCCATAAACTTCTGCATTATTACGAGCAAGATCGATCTTAACAGGATCGATATCAACGGCAATCACTACAAATGAGAAAAGAAAAAAATGAGTTAATTGAGACTGATTATTACTTATATAGGATAGTTCATCTTTTGAATAGTCTGCCATCTTCTGTATCAGAATTCTTTTTAAAGAGGAGACATCTGGCCACATACACCAGAGATATAGACTTCAGTTTAAATTTTTTATTTGAATTAGAAAGAGTCACTTGTGTTGTACCAAGCAAAATGTGACTGAGGGACTTGGCTTTCTTGTCTCACTCAGACAGTTCTTCCTAAGCAAGCTGCAATACTTGCCACAAAAGATCTACTGAGGGCCAAATATGTGGCCACCATTGTGCTGAGAAGCAAACACTTGAAAAGGTCACTGACTGTATGTAGAATCTGTAACGCTAGGCTTTGGAAAAGACAAACTTCCTCAAAATGCAGCAATGCCCTAATGAACGCAAATTCGACAACTTCTAAAGAAAACCAAAATAAAACATATTTTTACAAACTTATGTAGCCAAGTGATGAAGAAGAAATGTAAAAACACCTGCCGATAATGTTTAATGAGACATTTTAGGCAGAGGAAAGACAGTATTATGTTTTCACCAAATGGACCTTCATTGACTTTATTCCAATTTCATAATTGAAATACAGACATAATTAAATTTTAGCCTGTCCCTGTTTTGCAGTAAACTACTCAGCACACTTGCATGTGCACTAGTGTGTTAATGGCAGTATTCTTTATTTGAAAGGGCTAAGTGGAACCGTGACGCATACAGCATGGTTGTCATGGAAATGCAGTTGTTTTCCAGAAAATGCTTGTTTCCAAATTTGTTAATATTTTTGAGACATAATGTGCTAAATCACTCGAATAATAAATGTAAGCACAATTATAATATAATGCAAAATCATATATTTACAATGCTGTTTTTCCTGTTCTAAATAAACTAACATTCACATTTGTAAGAGAAAAGATCCTTTTCAGCTCCTCAATCTGTTACATTTATAGTTCAGAGACAGATGGAAAGATATGCTGATGAGACCAAAAATTCAAAAGAAAAAGTGACTTTCAACATCAAAGTCTGTTCAGTTAATCCTATTTTCATCTGTATTTCTTTTGGAGGCAGACTTGTTTTTAGGCCTAATAAGAATGAACACATTCAATCTCATATAAAAGAAATGCTGGCTGGGTGCAGTGGCTCATTCCTGTAATCCCAGCACTTTGGGAGGCTAAGGCGGGTGGATTCCTTGAGCTTTGGAGTTTGAAACCCCATCTCTACCAAAAACACAAAAAATTAGCCAGGTGGGGTGGCATGTGTCAGTAGTCCCAGCTACTCGGGAGGTTTAGGTGGGAGAATCACTTGAGCCTGGGAGGAGGAGGTTGCAGTGAGCTTGAGATTTTGCGCCACGGCACTCCAGCCTGGGTGACAGAGTGAAACCCCTCCACTCCACAACTCCCCACTCCCCCCCCCCAAAAAAAGCTGACAAATGTTAAACCTCAGCCACACTAGCACATCTTGACTGCTTAATGGCCACATGTGGCTACTGGCTATTATACTGGACAGCATAGATATAGAACATTTAAGTCTTCACAAAAAGTTCCACCCTGCAGTACTGATGCTGAACTACTGGAACACATAAAAAGGGGAAAAATATCTAACAACAAACAGTAATATGCAAAACTTTACAGATTCCCTAACTGTTTAGTTATGCACAGACAGCAACTATCTGAATGGAAATAACTCTGGCACAAAAGGATAATCTCAACTATAGGCAATGCCACTTTTCGTATATATGTGCGTATACACGTAAATGCATAAATACACACATACATACAGTTCAAGCATAATTGGTTTTCAAATGTGTATGTAAGAACACATATACGTTATGATAGGGAATTCAAAACAGTTAAGTGTAACTGATATGTGTGTACTTATGTACACACAAACACACTAAATCAATTATACTTTAATTGTTTTGAATTTCCTGCCATAATGTAGTTAGCTCAACCACCCTAGGGGGATACTAGGAGGAGCACTGATAAATGACATTGATGGAGCACCTGGTTTGGGGGACAAGTTATGGGACCCCACTACCCTGAACATGCTGGAGGGTTCCTGAGTTTCCAGTCACACGTGCTGCAAAGGCAGAAGGTCATGATAGTACTGGGAAGGCCACAGGGTTTGCTATCTGCTTTTTTTTCCCCAGAGGTGGGCAATCTCCTAAGAGTGAGTGATTAAAAAACACTATGGGGCTGTGACGGGACCTGGTCTGTGAGAATATGGACAAAGTAGTCTCTCTTTAGCTTGGGACCCAAGCTAGACATTTTCCTTTATCAAATGTGCGCTAAACTACAGAAAGCCTTGGTAAAAGATCTGTATCACAGAAATACAAATCTATGGGTTCACACCTGTAATCCCAGCACTTTGGGAGGCTCAGGTGAGTATATCGCCTGAGGTCGGAGTTCGGGACCAGCCTGGCCAACATGGTGAAACCCCGTCTATACTAAGAATACAAAAATTAGCTGGGGGTGGTGGCAGGCGCCTGTAGTCCCAGCTACTTGGGAGGCTGAGGCAGAAGAATCGCTTGAACCCAGGAGGTGGAGGTTGCAGTGAGTTGAGATTGCGCCACTGCACTCCAGCCTGGGTGACAGAGTGAGACTCCATCTAAAAAAAAAAAAAAAAACACACAAATCTACATACAGACTGTTTGAGTAATAAATTTGATAATATTTTCAGATCTGTCTGCTACTTTATCAGGGGACAGGTATTTTAATCATCATGTTATGATACAAGGCCAAAATAAAGATACATTTTACAACTTTTGAGGAAAAAGCATTTTTTAGGCAATAAATATTGATTTTAGCCCATAGGAATGGCTTATCTGGCAAAGTCTGAGAACAACTTTGAGAGTAAATAGTGAATTCAAGGAAAATAATAAAATAACCACTATACTAGTAAATATGAAAATAGCTTGTCTCTAGGCTGTCAGGAGACCATGTAAAGGTAGCAAATATTCTATATGACTATAGGAGTAGTACAACAGGGGTCACAGTTCATCAGCACTGACCTTAGAAATCTATGTAATGGTAAAGCAGTTAAGATCATTTTCAGTGCAATTTGATTAAAGTCAGTTTCTCTGACTAGACCGAGCAGGGACTGAGTGTTTTTTCTACAGCTACTACATGCTTTCCAGAATCATATTGCACCTTCCTACTTAACATTAACAACTTCACATAAATTAATGAGATTCAAAAGAAATCTACTGAAATGAAACTATCATTGATATGCATAACATGAAGATATTTAAAAATATGCATCTTCAGAATAAAAACTAAATAAAAACTCTGCTTCTTGTCTGAGTGTTATGGCTCATGCCTGTAATCCCAGAACTTTTGGAGCCCAAGGGGAGGATTACTTAAGAGCCAGGGCCTCAAGACCAGCCTGAGGAATATAGCAAGATCCTGTCTCTACAAAAATTTTAAAAAAAATTAGCTGGGCATGATGGCATGTGCCTGTAATCCCAGCTACGTGGGAGGCTAAGTTGGGAGGATCACTTGAGCCTGGGGACGTCAAGGCTGCAGTGAGTCCTGATCATGCCACTACACTTTAGCCTGGGCGATACAGTGACCCTGTCTCAAAAACAAAACAAAGAAACAAACAAACAAAACCCTGCTTTATGACCCAGCTATATGAGTTAGGGTGGAATGTTCAACTTCTTCAACCCATTTTTTCCCTGGGGAAAAGCGCATTACCTACTTGACACAGTTACTGGCAGTTACAAAGTGATAGAGGTTTTCTTTCTTGTGATCCCAAAGTCGAGCAACAAATACTATATGAGGGTAAGGTAATATTTAAATGATTTTTAATCTTTGAAATTTAAAGCTTTTTGAAAAGTATCAGAGGTCATCTAAATTCAATGTCTCCTTTAAATTAAGGTTAAATGATGTCCAAAGTCATAAAGATGGTGAGTAGCAAAGCTGGGACTTCCTGTCCACTGTTCAGTACTCTGCCATTTTAGTGCTTTTGGTTTTATAAAATATTATCTTGGCTTCAAGTTAGTAGGTGTGTCAGTATAATGCTGGGCAAGTTATTTTATCTCTTTGTCTCAGTTTGTCTGGGAAACACAGATAGTAAGACATAATTCACAAGATTGTTGACTAAATAAAATAATACATATAGTTGGCCCTTAACATTGAAGTTACGAGCCTTGACCCCTTGTGCAGTCAAAAATCTATGCATAATTTTGACTCCCCAAACTTAACTTTTAATAGTCTACTGTTGACCTGAAGTCTCACCAATAATGTAAACAGTTGATTAACATATATTTTGTACATTGTATTATACATTGTATTCCTAATATAAAGGAACCTAGAGTCTCACTGTCGCCCAGGCTGGAGTGCAGTGGCGCCATCTTGGCTCACTGCAACCTCCACCTCCCAGGTTCAAGCGATTCTCCTGCCTCAGCCTCCTGAGTAGCTGGAACTACCGCTAACTTTTATAATTTTAGTAGAGACGACATTTCATCATATTGGTAGGGCTGGTCTTGAATTCCTGACCTGAGGTGATCCACCTGCCTCCACCTCCCAAAGTGTTGGGATTACAGGTGTGAGCCACCAAGACTGTCTTATAATTTTTTTTAAGAGCCTGGGTCTTACTCTATTGCCGAAGCTGGAGTGCAGTGGTGCAATCACAGCTCACTGCAGCCTGGAATTTTTGGGCTCGGGTCATCCTCCCATCAAAGCCTCCTGAGTAGCTGGGATTATAGGCACACAGCACCATGCCTGGCTAATTTTCAAATTTTTTCTTTTTTATAAGACAGAGTCTCCCTCTGTCACCCAAGCTGGAGTGCAATGGCGTGATCTCGGCTCACTGCACCCTCTGCCTCCAGGGTTCAAACGAGTCCCCAGCCTCAGTCTCCTGTAGCTGGCACTACAGGTGCGTGCCACCATGCCCAGCTAATTTTTGTATTTTTAGTAGAGACGAGGTTTCACCATGTTGGCCAGGCTGGTCTGGAACTCCTGACTTCAGGTTATCCGCCCATCTCGGCCTCCCAAAGTGCTGGGATTACAGGCGTAAGGCACTGTGCCTGGTCAATCTTTAAAATTTTTTCTAGAGACCAAGTTGGTTTCAAACTCCTGGCCTCAAGTGATCCTCCTGCCTCCTAAATTGCTAGAATTACAGGCATGAATCACCATGCCCAGGCAAATTTTAACTTTTTATAACAGATTTGTGCACATTTTTTTTTGAAACAGAGTTTGGCTATTGTAGCCCAGGTTGGCGTGCAATGGTGAGATCTTGGCTCACTGCAACCTGCGCCTCCCGGGTTCAAGCGATTCTCCTGCCTCAGCCTCCCAAGTAGCTGGGATTACAGGCATGTGCCACCATGCCCGCCTAATTTTGTATTTTAGTAGAGATGGGGATTCTTCATGCTGGTCAGGCTGGTCTCTAACTCCTGACCTCAGGCGATCCGCCCGCCTCGGCATCCCAAAGTGTTGGGATTACAGGTGTGAATCACCATGCCTGACCGAGATTTGTGCATATTTTATGGTAGCATATGATAAAACAGACTAGTATCTATGTATGTTTTATGCAATTATGACATTCCTAACTTTTAAATTATTTTAATATATCTAGGCTACAGGGGGTTTATCTGCAAGTGTTTTTTTTTTTAAATTGTCACTAATCTCCAGAACATTTTCCAATATATTTACTAAAAAAAATCTGGGTGTAAGTGGACTCACGCAGTTCAAACGTGTATTGTCCAAGGGTCAACTGTATGAAGCATTTACATCAGTATGCAATATAAAGCGTATGCCTAATATATGCTATTATTTCAAATCATTTCATATTCAATTATTAATTATATATTAAATCTCAATAAGATAGGCTGTAGCAAAATGAAACATTTACTGAATAAACTGGACATCAAATAGTTCTCTTCCATTGATGGCTAATTACCTCTCATTCCTGTTAAGGCAAATTGAATGGTATTTCCTCCAACCCCACAGAAGGCATCTACTACCACGTCACACTTGAAGGACTGACTGACACGGCCAGCAATGTGTTCAGCAATCTTCTCAGGTGTAACTGAAAACCAGCCCTCTGCAATGAAAGAATATTTGTGTTAACATATTCAATTTCAAAAAGCCAAGGCAAGTATAAAGGTAGCAAACATTACTATATCTTACATACTTTTTTTTTTTTTTTGGAGACAGAGTCTCCCTCTGTTGCCAGGCTGGAGTGCAATGGTGCAAACTCAGCTCACTGCAACCTCCGCCTCCCGGGTTCAAGTGATTCTCCTGCTTCAACGTCCTGAGTAGCTGGGACTACAGGCATGTGCCACCATGCCCAGCTAACTCTTGTATTTTTAGTAGGGACAGGGTTTCACCATGTTGGCCAGGATGGTCTTGATCTCTTGACCTCATGATCCACCACCTCGGTCTCCCAAAGTGCTGGGACTACAGGCGTGAACCACCAAGCCCGGCCGGGTCTTAACATACTTTTAAAAAGCTTAGTTTCACTTTTAATAAAACTATAAATTACCTAGTTTTAAAGCAAAAAATTTCAAAGCTTCTTACAAAAAGCAGTACCATTCCCAATTTCCACAGAAACGATGACCTCAATTGTTAACCTAATTCTCTTGTAATACTGTATACCTCCATCTTTCTAATAACTGAATTACAACTTTGATGTTTCTATTTGACTTCAACTACTGACTCCAGGCTGGTCTTGACCCCTGGCCTCAAGTGACCTGCCTACCTCAGCCTCCCAAAGTGCTGGGATTATAGGTGTGAGCCACCACGCTTGACCAAAACTGCATGTTTTTAAAGGGTTAGAAAAATCAAGGAGCTGACAGCAAAAGGCCACAGGGCTGCAAAAGTCCAGGAGGAATAGCAGAGCCCTCATCATTTTCAGAAATGAGGTCCTGTGTCCACTCTAGAGGGAAGAGAATAATGACCTCATTCTTTCCTAGCAGAACAAATTTACATTTTTGAGAAAGATATTTCTCTGAACAAAATGATGTGCTGGGCTGGGCATGGTGGCTCATGCCTGTAATCCCAGCACTCTGAGAGGCTGAGGCAGGTGGATCACTTCAGCCCAAGAGTTTGAGACCAGACTGGAAAACATAGCAAAACCCTGTCTCTACAAAAAATTAGCCAAGCATGGTAGTGCTTGCTTATAATCCAAGCTACTCAGGAGGCTGAGGCATGAGGATTGCTTTTAGCCTAGAGGTGGAGGTTTTAGTCAGCAGAGATTGTGCTACTGCACTCCAGCCTGGGTGACAGAGTGAGACCCTGTCTCAAAAAAAAAAAAAAAAAAGAAGAAAAGAAAAATAAATAAAAAAAAATGATGTGTATTCATTATCCTGTTGCCTCCCCTGACCAAAACTTTAAATGGCTCTTCAATACTGGAAAAGAATTGCAAGCGTTCTCCAGTCTTATTTCACCTTACAAATTCCTATGTACTTTTTCCAATATACAACATTTTGCAAATTATTTTAAAAGGGTCAGAGAACCCCTGAAATTCCATCATAGATCAAGAACTTCTGATTTTGTTAGTTAATAGAAACCAGTATTTAGGTAACCCCAACATGAAAATGAGCATCAGTCTGCAAGACTGAATAAGTAATTTGTTGCAGATCACAGCAGGAAAGTGGGAGAAAATTCAAAATTTGCAAAGTTAATTTGTTAAATTTTATCTTTCTGAACTAGATATTTCATCATCAGATTTTCTGCTTAATAACTTATCAATTGCTTTTGCTATCTATCCTAAGGTGCTACAAATACAGATTAAACCCAAATCTGAAGTTTTAAAAGTATACACACACAAATATATATATATAATATATGTATATATACACACACACACCCCCAAATTGAAGGACATTCTATAAAGTAAGTGGCCATTTATGTTTTGAGAAATGTCAGTCATGAAAGACAAAAAAGGCTAAGGTTTCAGATTAAAGGAAACTAACGGAAAAATAACATGAAAAATAAATGTAATACATGATCCTATACTGGAAGGAAAAAATACGCAACAAAGGACAAGATTAGGACAACTGATGAAACTGGAGTATAAACTGTAGATTATAATATTAGAACAATGTCAAATTGATAATTTACTCTCTTTTAAACAAAAATATACTTGTTCTTAGGAAATACATGCTAAAGTATTAAGGAGTATGGGTATGATGTGTTTAAGTGGATCAGGAAAAGATACACACACATACATATGGAGAAAGAATGAGAAAGTAAATGGGGCAAAATGTTGAAAACAGCTGAACCTGGGTAAAGCGAATATGAACATTCCCTGTATTATTCTTACAACTTTGTAAGTTTGAAATGGTTTCAAAGTAAAGCTAAAAAATACATATATACTTTACCTCTGTCCAACTTAATCCCATCATCAAAACGGGAGAAGAGCCTGTACCTCTGGGCCCAGTATTTTGCCAGCTCAGGAACAGCAGCTATTTCAGGAGGCAGACCATTCACCTTTTTGTTCTTCTTCTTGTTCTTCTTCTTTTTCACTTCAGCTAAAATAAAAGGTAAAGAATATAGATGCTCACTAAGAAAAAATGAATATCACAAGTGAATTTATCTAAAAATGAAGCCACATCAAATAATTACAAGCAGAACATGTATATAATGACACGCCCAGAGAAACAGGAGAGCCTGATGGAAACGCCACTGACTTCAATCACAGCCAGCATTTTGCTACTTATTGGCTTTGTAAGTTTGGAAAAGTAACCCAGGCTCTTTAAGCTCCAATTATTATTTCCTATAAAAGGAATGAATGGGCCAAGCACGGTGGCTCACGGCTGTAATCCCAGCACTTTGGGAGATCGAGGTGGGCAGATCACCTGAGGTCAGGAGTTTGAGACCAGTCTGACCAACATGGAGAAACCCTGTCTCCACTAAAACAAATACAAAAATTAGCCAGGTATGGTGGTGGGCACCTATAATCCCAGCTATTTGGGAGGCCGAGGCAGGAGAATTGCTTGAACCTGGGAGGTGGAGGTTGCAGTGAGCCGAGATTGCACCACTGTACTCCAGCCTAGTTGACAGAGCAAGACTTTGTCAAAAACAAACAGACAGACAAAGGAATGAATGAATGAATGAGTTAGTGAGGGGTATTTTACTAACTTAATTCACAGGCAGTAATGGGAAATATGTAGAAATATTGCTATAGACATAAAAGTTATTACTTCTGTTAGTCAAGACACTGCTTTATATGGTGAATTATAGAAATCTAAACATTTCCTTTCACAAAATCTATAAAGGACTAGATTAGGCTCTGGCTCTCAGTCACATCAATCCTAGTAGTCACGTGGTATCTGAGAAAATGAAACAAGGGTCACTAGCTCCATTCCACAGAAAAAGATCTCATTCATTTGGAGACTGATTTTTTTCCTTATATTAGAAAATAATTAGAAGCAACAACACAGAAATATGAGACTTTTGTCACAGTTAAGTATAAAAACAACAGATGATGGCCAACAAAGAATAAGACTTCATTACACACTCAAATGGTCCTCAAGTATAGGGCTATGTCCTAATATGTTCATCTGATCGATGCAAATAGCAAAATGTCATGATTCAGTAGGGTCAGATCTCCTCATCCCCCCAAAAGTGTCAACAATAGCAAAGTATGATGAATATTTCTCAACATGGGGTATAATGACATTGTGGGTGGAATAATTCTTTGTTGTGCAAGACCATCTTGCACATGACCTGACATTAAGTAACTGAGTAGTAAATGCCAGAATTCCTAATGCCATTCTAACAACCAGCATCTTCCAAATCCACCTGTGAAGGTGGTACTACTCCAGGTAAGAACAATCAGCATCATGAGAACTGGTGTTATGGAAGTGGGTAGTACAGGAAAATGGGACTTAGCAATTGGAGAAGTTGGTAATGAGTCCTAGCTATGCCACTTACTTGGACTAATTTTTAGATTTCTCTCAGGTTTACTGTTTTTATTCACAGAATGGAAAATAGTTCCGCCTACTTCCTTGGGCTACCTTACAGATTAAATGAGAATAAGGTACGTAAAAGCATTTCAGAAACCTACGAATGTCATATGAAAATCAGTTATTATAACATTGACAATAAAAGAAATGTAGGCGGTGCGTTTAGGCGCTCGAGCGTCCGACTGAACGGTTGGGCCTCGCTGGCCGTCGCTATGTCGCGACAGAGCACCCTATACAGCTTCTTCCCCAAGTCTCCGGCGCTAAGTGATGCCAACAAGGCCTCGGCCAGGGCCTCACGCGAAGGCGGCCGCGCCGCCGCTGCCACCCGGGCCTCTCCTTCTCCAGGCGAGGATGCGGCCTGGAGCGAGGCTGGGCCTGGGCCCAGGCCCCTGGCGCGCTCCGCGTCACCGCCCAAGGCGAAGAACCTCAACGGAGGTCTGCGGAGATCCGCAGCGACTGCGGCCCCCACCAGTTGTGACTTCTCACCAGGAGATTTGGTTTGGGCCAAGATGGAGGGTTACCCCTGGTGGCCTTGTCTGGTTTACAACCACCCCTTTGAAGGAACATTCATCCGCGAGAAAGGGAAATCAGTCCGTGTTCATGTACAGTTTTTTGATGACAGCCCAACAAGGGGCTGGGTTAGCAAAAGGCTCTTAAAGCCATATACAGGTTCAAAATCAAAGGAAGCCCAGAAGGGAGGCCATTTTTACAGTTCTCCTGAATGTTGACTGGATAAACAATGAAATGAAGGCAGAAATAAAGATGTTCTTTGAAACCAACGAGAACGAAGACACCACATACCAGAATCTCTGGGACACATTTAAAGCAGTCTCTAGAGGAAAATATATAGCAATAAGTGCCCACATGAGAAGAAAGGAGAGATCTAAAATTGACACCCTATCGTCAAAATTGAAAGAGCTAGAGGAGCAAGATCAAAAAAACTCAAAACCTAGCAGAAGACAAGAAATAACTAAGATCAAAGCAGAATTGAAGGAGATAGAGACACGAAAAACCCTTCAAAAAATCAATAAATCCAGGAGCTGGTTTTTTGAAAAGATCAACAAAATAGACAGACCACTAGCCAGACTAATAAAAAAGAAAAGAGAGAATAATCAAATAGATGCAATAAAAAATGACAAAGGGGATATCACCACAGATTCCACAGAAATTCAAACCATCATCAGAGATTATTACAAACAACTCTATGCACATAAATTAGAAAACCTGGAGGAAATGGATAAATTCCTGGACAGCTGCCTCCTGCCAAGCCTAAACCAGGAAGAAGTCGAAACCCTGAATAGACCAATAACAAGGTCTGAAGTCGAGGCAGCAATTAAGAGCCTACCACCCAAAAAAAGCCCAGGTCCAGATGGGTTCACAGCCGAATTCTACCAGACATACAAAGAGGAACTGATACCATTCATACTGAAACTATTCCAAATAATCCAAAAAGAGGGAATCCTTCCCAAATCATTTTATGAGACCAACATCATCCTAATACCAAAACCTGGCAGAGACTCAACAAGAAAAGAAAACTACAGGCCAATATCCATGATGAACATAGATGCAAAAATCTTCAATAAAATAATGGCAAGCCGATTACAACAGCACATCAAAAAGCTTATCCACCATGATCAAGTAGGATTCATCCCGGGGATGCAAGGCTGGTTCAATATACGCAAGTCTATAAATGTAATTCACCACATAAACAGAACCAAAGACAAAAACCACATGATTATCTCAATTGATGCAGAGAAGGCCTTCGACAAAATTCAACAGCCCTTTATGCTAAAAACCCTCAATAAACTAGGTATCGATGGAACGTATCTCAAAATAATAAAAGCTATTTACGACAAACCGACAGCCAATATCATACTGAACGGGCAAAAACTGGAAGCATTCCCTTTGAAATCTGGCACTAGACAAGGATGCCCTCTCTCACCACTCCTATTCAATATAGTACTGGAAGTTCTAGCCAGAGCAATCAGGCAAGAAAAAGAAATAAAGGGTATTCAATTAGGAAAGGAGGAAGTCAAATTGTCTCTATTTGCAGACGACATGATTGTATATCTAGAAGACCCCCTCATCTCAGCCCAAAAGCTCCTGAAACTGATAAGCAACTTCAGCAAAGTCTCAGGATACAAAATCAATGTGCAAAAATCACAAGCGTTCCTATACACCAATAACAGACTTAAAGAGAGCCAAATCAAGAACGAACTGCCATTCACAATTGCTACAAAGAGAATAAAATACCTAGGAATACAACTAACAAGGAATGTAAAGGACCTCTTCAAGGAGAACTACAAATCACTGCTCAACGAAATAAGAGAGGACACAAACAGATGGAGAAACATTCCATGTTCATGGTTAGGAAGAATTAATATCGTGAAAATGGCCATACTGCCCAAAGTAATTTACAGATTCAACGCTATCCCCATCAAGCTACCAATGACCTTCTTCACAGAACTGGAAAAAACCACCTTAAACTTCATATGGAACCAAAAGAGAGCCCGCATAGCCAAGTCAATTCTAAGCAAAAAGAACAAAGCAGGAGGCATCACACTACCAGACATCAAACTCTACTACAAGGCTACAGTAATCAAAACAGCATGGTACTGGTACCAAAACAGAGATATAGACCAATGGAACAGAACAGAGGCGTCGGAGGCAACACAACATATCTACAACCACCTGATCTTTGACAAACCTGATAAAAACAAGCAATGGGGAAAGGATTCCCTGTTCAATAAGTGGTGTTGGGAAAACTGGCTAGCCATATGCAGAAAGCAGAAACTGGACCCCTTCCTGACACCTTACACTAAAATTGACTCCAGATGGATTAAAGACTTAAACATAAGACCTAACACCATAAAAACACTAGAAGGAAACCTAGGCAAAACCATTCAGGACATAGGCGTAGGCAAGGACTTCATGACCAAAACACCAAAAGCATTGGCAACAAAAGCCAAAATAGACAAATGGGACCTAATCAAACTCCACAGCTTCTGCACAGCAAAAGAAACAGTCAATAGAGTGAATCGGCAACCAACAGAATGGGAAAAAATTTTTGCAGCCTACCCATCTGACAAAGGGCTGATATCCAGAATTTACAACGAGCTAAAAAAGATTTACAAGAAAAAAACAAACAAGCCCATTCAAAAGTGGGCGAAGGACATGAACAGATACTTTACAAAAGAAGACATACATGAGGCCAACAAGCATATGAAAAAATGCTCATCATCACTGGCCATTAGAGAAATGCAAATCAAAACTACATTGAGATACCACCTCACACCAGTTAGAATGGCAATCATTAAAAAATCTGGAGACAACAGATGCTGGAGAGGATGTGGAGAAATAGGAACACTTTTACACTGTTGGTGGGAGTGTAAATTAGTTCAACCATTGTGGAAAACAGTGTGGCGATTCCTCAAGGACCTAGAAATAGAAATTCCATTTGACCCAGCAATCCCATTACTGGGCATATATCCAAAGGATTATAAATCGTTCTACTATAAGGACACATGCACACGAATGTTCATAGCAGCACAGTTTACAATAGCAAAGACCTGGAACCAACCCAAATGCCCATCGATGATAGACTGGACAGGAAAAATGTGGCACATATACACCATGGAATATTATGCAGCCATTAAAAACGAGGAGTTCGCGTCCTTTGTAGGGACATGGATGAACCTGGAAACCATCATTCTCAGCAAACTGACACAAGAACACAAAATCAAACACCACATGTTCTCACTCATAGGCGGGTGTTGAACAAGGAGATCACATGGACACAGGGAGAGGAGCACTATACATGGGGGTCTGTTGTGGGGGAGTGGGGGGGACAGCGGAGGGGTGGGGAATTGGGGAGGGATAGCATGGGGAGAAATGCCAGATATGGGTGAAGGGGAGGAAGGCAGCAAATCACACTGCCACGTATGCACCTAAGCATCAACCTTGCATGTTTTTCACATGTACCCCAAAACCTAAAATGCAATAAAAAAAAAAAAAAAAAAAAAAAAAAAAAAAAAAAAAAAAAAAAAAAAAAAGAAATGTAAATTACCACAGGTATGCTATTTGATAAAAAGATCATAGGTAGAAATGCACCCACACTTGCGCTAAGAAAAAAAAAAAATCAAGACTAAACTATTTTCCTCAGTAACAAATTAAGAAAAATGATGAAGGGTCACAATAAGTATAATTGTTTCATAATACCATTATTATTAAACTATATAATAACTTTTGCTATAAAAATTCTAACAATACAAAAGTACATAATTAAAAATGTTACTCAGTTTATTCATTAGAGCCAACTGCTGTGAATACTTTTTATATTAATGTACTACAAAAAACACATGACCATCATTCACCACACACACACAAATAAAAAAAATAAAAAACAAAAACAAAAACAAAAACAAAAAACCACTTCTGTAATCCCAGCACTCTGGGAGTAGCTCACTCCTGTAATCCCAGCACTTTGGGAGGATGAGGTGGGAGGATTGCTTGAACCTTTGGCAACCAACCTGGGCAATATAGTAAGACCCTGTCTCTACAAAAAAAATTAAAAAAATTAGGCAAGCATGGCGGTGTGCGCTTGTAGTCCCAGCTACTCAAGCTGAGGTGAGAGGACTGCTTGAGCCCTAGGGGTCGAGGTTGTAGTGGGCTGTGATCGCAACACTGCACTACAGCCTGGGTGACAGAATGAGACCCTGTCTCATATTAAAAAAAAAAAAAAAAAGAAGTAACCCAAAGCTACACCACATTTCAAGAGGGCAAAGGATGGTCACCTTTTAGCCCATGAACAGAGTAGCAGCAGAGGCCAAGATGAATTGCAGACAGTGGTCCACAGGCACAATACTCCCACAGTCTTTCCCTTTCAACTTGATCGTGTTTGCTCAGCCAAGAGTGAAGAGTGCTGTGAGTGCTAAGTCACGGCCAGTTAGAACATGTACACTTAATATACCTTCTCTCCACTTAAAATAAATAGCAGTGACTCTTAGGAACAGAAGATTCACAAGTGAAAACTAAGGAAAAACATATTAACAAAAAATCTATTATTTATCTAAATCCATTAGCAAGTTGAAGCATATTTCACATTACCTTCAGTTTCTGCCTGGAGGGAGCCTGGTACTTCTTGAGTAACACAATTCTGCTTATCTGGAACAGTTGCTACCAAGCTGTCTCCTTCATAGTTTTCTGTTTCAAGTTCACCAGCTGAAGCTATGCTCTGACACTGTTCAGGTTCTGGATGACTAGACTGCAGCAGGTCATCACCTTTTTTAACAGACATGTCTTGTTCCTCTGAATCACTACTTGTGGAAGTGTTGTGCACATTGTCATGAGAAGACGACTCCTGTGATGCTTCTTCATCCATTGGTTTATTAACCCATGTTAGGAATTTTTCTACCTTAAATTTTAAGATGATAACATGAACATGAATTCCAAACTACACAGAATCTTCCTACCTTTTACCATTTGTGACTTGACTGACAAGCTGTGTCAAAATTATTGGCTCTGAAAAGTAGACTGCATCACACAAACTAATAAGTAATTCTGACCTAATCAGAATTTGTTATCTGGAGCATGCCATGACCTTATTAAAGTTTTCTTTAAAAGGAAAAAAATACCAGATTAAACACTTCCTGCTATCAATAAACACTAAGAAGATAAAGGCAAACTGTCCGAGTAGCTTTCCATAAGGATTCCAGCAATTTAACTGTGCTGTGTGCTATTACCTTTACAAATGTACCTACTTACTACTGAATCATTCATTTTAGTTTTTCAAATTACAGAGACCTTTCTGCAATGGTCAAGCTACAATCTATGTAAATGTTACTTAGCATCAAAGATAAATGCTAAAAAGATTTAGGGCCAATTTTTCCATAAGAATAGAAGCAGTCTATCTTGAAAAGAAATAAAAGTCGCCTTTTAATGCAACAGTAGAGCCAGTAAGATATGTCCTAACAAACTATGTTTGTTCTCTGAAATGTTAACAAGGCTCAGCATCAGATCATATACTTCCTTGCATCTTGTGTAACAAGAATATTCTTCCTATCTTGTCTTCATGACCTTCCTAAGAGTGAGTAAATTAGAATGAATGTGGTAGACATGATGGGCAACAACCCAGAATCTTCCTCTAAGGGAATGTGCCCATAAACAAATTAGGTATCTAAGGACACAACAGTCACGTATCTTTTTCCTCAGCGATGCCTAGCAGCTGTTTCTGCACTCATCTATAGATGAATGCATGGGGGCTATTATATCCAACACATTTTGGAAAGTCCTACAGCACTGAACAGACTACGCAGTCTGTTTCAGATATAACTAGCACCATTAACAGGTTTATTAAAATACCACCAGCAGCCACCCAACCTGAAATGTGATACAAAATAAAACCAGCTATATACATGTAGCATATTTTGCAAGTATGCTGAAGTTAGGGAGGACAATGTATCTTGAGGGGGAAACAGAGTTATCTGACTAGCCTTAAAAACAAACAGAAACCAACAGAGTCATCACGGAGTCTAAAATGGTCTACTGTCCTGAAGAGCTGCTAGAGATGTGACTGACATCAAGGTTCTGCTCATTAGAAAGTGTTTTTTACCCCTTAGAATATAAAAGGGTAATTCATCACACCAAGCAATTTTCTAACTTTTGTTTCCCAGGTACTTGGATGGCAGGTAGAGCAAAGGCCAAGAGTGGGGATATGAATATTTCAGGTAATAATGTGAATCAATAAATTGGCCTTGTGTTTCATGCTATCAGAGTGAATTTATTACAAGGTGTAAGGTGTGACTGATCACTTCTGGAAGAACTCAGAATTAAAGCTTATAAAGCTGTATCAGAATTTGGACTATTAGGATCCTACTGGTATGATTTGGCTGTGTCCCCACCTGAATCTCATCTTGAATCATAATTCCCACAATCCCCATGTGTTGTGGGAGAAATCAGGTGGAGATGGTTGAATCATGGGGACAGTTTCTCCCACCCTGTTCTGATGGTGAGTTAGTTCTTACAAGATCCGATGGTTTTATAAGGTGCTTCCACCTTTGCTGAGTACTCATTTCTCTCTCCTGCTGCTATGTGAATAAAGAGTTGTTTGATTCCCTTTCCACCATAATTTTAAGTTTCCTGAGGCCTCCCCAGCTCTGAGGAACTGAGTCAATTCAACCTCTTTCCTTCAAAAATTACCCAGTCTTGGTTATGTCTTTATTAGCAGCATGAGAACAGACTAATACACCTACTTAGCCTGAAATAGATGAGAAATTCCTCCTTGTTCTTGTCTGTTACTACATAGGCAAGGTTGTGTTTTTGTGTCTTTTTTTTGAGATGGAATCTTACTCTGCTGCCCACACTGGAGTACAATGGCACTATCTCAGCTCACTGCAACCTCTGCCTCCTGGGTTCAAGTGATTCTCCTGCCTCAATCTCCTGAGTAGCTGGGATTACAGGTACCCACCACCACGGCTGGCTAATTTTGGTATTTTTAGTAGAGATGGGGTTTCACCATGTTGGCCAGGCTGGTCTCAAACTCCGGACCTCAGGTGATCCTCCTGCCTCAGCCTCCCAAAGTGCTAGGATTACAGGTGTGAGCCACCGTGCCTGGCCAAGTTTGCGTTTTTTAAATCATCTCAGACACTACTACTTTGTAGCTTTCAAATACTTCCTTTTCATCCTACCTCAACTTGCCTTTTTTCAAATTTAGTTTACACAATATATGCCTTCAAGAAGCAAGTTAAAAAAAATTATGTGCCTTGATACCTAGTAGAAACAGGCTTTCTATTTGAATACTACAATTTTAAGGGGTCAAGCTTATAAAACATGATTCTATCTACAAGTATAAAATAAAATTTATACATACCTTGCTCAGAGTTTTGCTTTTCTTGAAAAATGGTTTTTCTGACTCTTTGGTAAAGAAGATGTGTTTGTTTTTCATTTTTATTTGTCTGCGCATGTCCAGGTACTTAGACTTATGCTTCACATTCTTCTCTAGATATCTGACCTGCCGATGACTGAAATTTGGAACTCCACCATATCTGTGACCAGATCAAAACAAGTGACTCACACCTTAAATTCTAGGATTATATTTCCTTATAGGAAAAGAGAATAAAACTAACATTTTTCACTCATTTTTACACCATTTTAATTCCCTATTCAAAATTATGAAAATGACAAATTCAAGTTCAACTTGCAGAAGAGTTGATGGTCTAATTTTTATGTTAATTCTAAAGCAAATGTGTAACACCAAAGTTGGGAAGAGCAACATACCTAATATAGAGCAGAAAGTAGAAATTACATAGTAGATTGCAATAAAAAATCCAAACTCTATCCCCTTGTTAGGGAAATATAAATTTTCTCAAGGTGGGGTGATGTCAAAGCTCTTTAACACATTTCTGGATGTGTCTGAATTATCCAAATCAATCTGCGCTGATAAAAAAAGCGAACCCTTAGTATCGAAACAGAGAATGTCTGATTTAACCATCCGAAATTTTCTAGTCCTAAAAGATATGTCTCTGCTATGAAGCCTCCTTTGATTATATTAAGCCTCAATTAACTCCCTCTCCTACAAATTATCAGGGACTTAAAACTGTCACCTACGCTTTAGCATTTCTAATATCCAGAATAGTTTGGGTTTAAATGTCAGGTCTCACTTTGTAGCCATATTATAAACTTCTTTTAATAAACAGTATATTTTATCCTTCTCTTTTTAAGTAGAATTGGGTGCTCGAAATAGAAGAGTAGTTAAGTTAAATCTCAGGCAAGAAAAGAAATAGATCTCTACAAGTGTAGATCCAACCAAGAAAATCCAACCAAGAATTCCTCAATAAAATTACATATGCATAGTAATAAATCCTGCCAGGAATTTAAAAATCTTTTTACATTGCTAAACTTTATGATCTTAGCCTTAAGTGATTATATGAACTACTGATTATATGAACTATAATTGCCTTGAAATACCTAAAGGAGAAAAATTGATAATCCTTAGAAACTGTAATAGTCAACATGTACTTCTGAACTAATTCGAATTCAATTCAATTTTGAGACATTTCCTCATGTCCCTTTCTTGCTGACTTCATAATGTGTAGATATCTACTTAATGTGTAGATATCTCTGTACATTTTATGTGTTCATATGGTTTAACTCAGTGGTACTTATACAACTTATAAAATAGATAAGTAGGACCTGAAATCTCATATGCTTTAACTCAGTGGTACTCATACAACTCATAAAATAGATAAATAGGACCTGAAATCTTAACCCTTAGAAACATCAAAGAACGCAGTCATGGTTTAGATTACTGGTGCAAGCTGTCTTTGACCAGCCTTACCTACTCAGTTTGGTCTTCATGTCGTGTGTGAGAAAATCTCCAGTCATTCTAACACAATTACCTACTTCTTCATATGTTCCTTTATATTTAATGCTTGGGCATTTAATCCCAGAGAAAGCTTACGTCTTCTATATACAAATGTTCATAGCAGCTTTATTTACTCTTGAAATTTCATTTTAATTTTTAATTTTCTGCCTTGCTATGTTACCCAGGCGAGTTTTGACCTCTGGCTTCAGGCAATCCTCTCACCTCAGCTTCCCAAAGTGCTGGGATTGCAGGTGGGAGCCACTGCACCTGCACTGCAGCTTTACCTGTAATAGCAAAATGCCAGAAATAATCCAAGTGCCCTTTAACTGTTGCAAGGTTGAGCAAATTTTGATACATCCATACACTGGAATTCTATTCAGCAAGAAGAAGGAATAAATGGGCTGGGTGTGGTGGCTCATGCCTGCAATCCCTGCATTCTAAGAAGCCGAGATGGGAGGATCACTTGAGCCAAGAGTTTAAGACCAGCTTGGGCAACATAGCAAGACCCCATCTCTATGAAAAAACTTAAAACAGCACTGCACTACAGCCTGGTTTATACAGTAAGACCCTAAGGAAGGAAGGCAGGCACATGTAATAATCTGGAGGGACCTGTAGGGCATTGTGCTTAGATCTTAGGAAATAATTTATATGTTGTTAATTAGGATGATTGATAAAACACAATGCCCACATTTACAGAATTAGCTAAATGTTTCCACCAACAAGAAAGGGTGTCCATGATATATACTGTTGAGGGAGAAAAGCTGGAGAGTATGCATAATATGACCTCATTTTTCTGTTTTACACAAAGAGAACCAAAATGTGTATACATGGTCAGTCATGGTGGCTCATGCCTATAATCCCAACACTTTGGGAGGCCAACGTGGGCAGCTCACCTGAAGTCAGGAGTTTGAGACCAGCCTGGCCAACATGGTATAACCCCATCTCTACTAAAAATACAAAAAAAAAAAAAAAAAAATTATCCAGACGTGATGGCGCACACTTGTAGTCCCAGCTACTCGGGAGGCTGAGGCAGAAGAATTGGCTGAACCTGGGAGGCAGAGGTCACAGTGAACCAAGATCACGCCACTGCACTGCAACCCAGGCGACAGAGTGAGACTCTGTCTCAAAAAAACAAAAAAAACCAAAAACAAATAAAAAATGTGTGTACATGTATACAGTCATAGCACACAAGAATTTGGAGGGATGTATGCCAAACTCTTTTTCTTTGAGAGTCTCACTCTGTTGCCCAGGCTGGAGTGCAGTAGTATTATGACGGCTCACAGCATCCTTAACCTCCCGGGCTCAAGTGATTCTCCCATCTCAGCCTCCCAAAGAGCTGGAAATATGGGCATGTACCACTAAACCCAGCTAATTTTTAAATTTCTTGTAAAGATGGGATCTCTCCATATTGCCAAGACTGGTCTCGAATCCTAGGCTCAAGCAATCCTCCTGCCCCAGTCTCCTGAAGTGCCAAACTCTTTAAACACTAACTACATCTGAGAATGACTGGAAGATTTTTTACTTTTTACTTGTTATTTGGTTTGTTTGAATTTTACTCTTTCTTAAAAAGAGCAGATTTCAACTTTTCATGGCATGCTTACTATCGTTTTCAGATGTACACATGTGAGACACTAGGTGAGAAGAGAACCATGCTTAGAAGTCACAAGAGCTGGGCCTAAATTCCCTCTCCAGTAAATGATGTGATCTTGACCAAGTCAGAGCCTCTTTGAGCTGTAGTTGCTTTATCTATGAAATGGAATAACAATACTGGATTGCTATGAAGTACCACTGAGTTAAAGCTTATGAACACATCAAATGTACAGGGGTATCTCTACCACAATTCTAACAAGAAGTGCCCTAATCATTACATCTCAAATGTTATACACATTATCGTTTATTAGTTATCTGAATACCAGAGTGCTCTAAGATAGCTGAAGTGGTTAGGACTTCTGGAAGACAATAGTTTTAATGAATAATTACTTTTGTCCTGAGCCATGCTTGAATCCTAGAAGGGAACCACTGTCATCGAAGTCTGAAGCTGGGTTTTCATCGATGTCCAGTTCATGGCTAAATGAATAAAGAAAAGGTAAATAGTGACAAGCCATTACCACCAGAGCCCACCAGTTCAGATAAATATTAAAAAGGCAATATAACTGACCCAGGCAAACTTCCCATCACTATAATCAACCATAGTTCACAAATCCAGGAAACCAGGAGAAAGAGTACTTTAATTAGAATTTTCCAAATGAGATAAGTACCCAGGAGTGTTTGGAACACAGTAATAAGTACTCCAGTCTTAATCCATGTCAAGTAATAATGTCTATTCCTGAGTATGGCACGAATATCATGTTTCCATTTTCCTTTGGAAAACACCAGTAAAAGCTGTAGCCTTAAATAAATCTCCCAAAGTGATTTTTCCAAAGGTTTCCCTTAAAAACAAACAAGGAAACGTTTGATAAGTATCAATCCTACCAAAAAAATTTTAAAAGAAAAAAATTACTTAAAAGAATAAGGTTGTGATATGAGTGATATTAAGTAACCCAGGAGAATCCACCTATCAGAGATCTTTTAATAACCAATGACTACTCCCAGCCATAATCCCAAGTAAAGGAAAATGGTGAGAAGTAATTCTTACAAAGTTTGTCCTTCAAAGTAGGTTATGTTCATTGAAAACACATGATCTTTGCCTTCAGTAACTAGCAGGAACTGGGGAGCTAACAAGCGACGTCTACCATATAGAGGGAGCATAGTAGAGGCATACTTGTTTTTCTAGAAGCTATATAGAGCACAAAAGTCTTATGTCGAGCACCTCATATCCTGTTAGAGAAATGAAGTGTCCAGTTAACTTCCGAGTTCAGTAATGATCCGTCCTTTCCTTGTTATCTACAGCGTCAGCATCTGACTACATCCAGCCTTACATTATTCTCTACATGTTTAATTATGTGTAGAAGCGGTATAAACCTCCAAGAAAAAAATGTAAAGATGAATACCCAAAAAAGAACTTTTATTTGGTTATAAAACACAAAAACAGAATTGCAACTTCAGACATAAGCACAGAATGAGGTGGCCTCATGAAATGTCCAAAGAAGAAAGGAAAAGGTTAGTTTCACTGAGGAAAGAGGTCACGCAAGTTGTTTAGAAAGTTAGTCTACGGGTGCTGGCAGCATCTTACAACAAACAGCTGATGAGTTTTGATTAGGAGAGCCAGTGGTTGCTGGGTGGAACTTGAATCTGAGAGTTATGGTTAGGCCTCTGCAGTTTTGGATTGGGTCTGTGAGACTGTGTCAGGCACATGTTCCTGTATAAGCAGCCATCTGTCCTTGTGTGATGCTTTGGCTTGGAAACATTTCTGTGACAGTTCCTGTTATCAGGCAAATCGTGCACGAGAGCCCTCCTTTCACAGCCTTCCCTGGCTACATTTTACCATCATTTGACACAAGTGATTCTGTTTTGACTCTTACAACTTTCACAGTGGTAAACAGAAATTGCACTGCTTCAAGTAGAGTTGGTTTGGGCTCCGGCTTTAAAGCTGCCATTATTGTGAAAAACTCTAAGCAAGGTACTCGTCCCTGTTTGCTTCAGTGTTCCTATCTATTCAGTGAGAGCATGAGCTTGAGGTCTATTTCAGCAATACAAGCCTGGGAGAAGATATACCCACATTTTTGAAAAAAATTAGAACTGGTGAGAGAGAGAGAAAATATGAATCTAATTATTAGTTAAAAGTTATGGCCAGGCGTAGTGGCTCATGCCTGTAATTACAGCACTTTGGGAGGCTGAGGAGGGCAGATCACGAGGTCAGGAGTTTGAGACTTGCCTGACCAACCTGGTGAAACCCCGTCTCTACTAAAAATAAAAAAAATTAGCCAGGGTGGGTGGCACATGCCTGTAATCCCAGCTACTGGAGGGAGGCTGAGGCAGAAGAATAGCTTGAACCCAGGAGGCAGGTGTTACAGTGAGCTGAGATCACACCACTGTATTCTAGCCTGGGTGACAGAGCAAGACTCTGTCTCAAAAAAAAAAAAAAAGTTATAATCCACTGATAGCTACTAAATGTTGTCAAGTACATTATATGCTAGCTCCCGTCTACCCAAGGATCACAAAAAAGGCATCAACCCAATCTTATAGATGAGAAATTAAGAAATGTACTTAGGCTGGGTGTGGTGGCTCACACCTGTAATCCCAGTGCTTTGGAACGTCAAGATAGGAGGATCACTTGAGGTCAGGAGTTTGAGATCAGCCTGTGCAATATAGCGAGACCCTGTCTCTACAAAAAATTTGAAACAATTAGCCGGGAGTGGTGGCACATGCCTGTAGTACCAGCTACTCAGGAGGCTGAGGCAGAAGGATCGATTGAGCTGAGGAGTTCAAGTTTACAGTGAGCTATGATCATGCCATGTATTCCGGCCTGAATGATAAAGCAAGACTGCATCTTAAAAAAAAAAGAGGTAAATGTACTTAGGGTTTGTGAGTGGCAGAGTTCGGCTGTGACCATAGGTCCAGGTCCAAAGGTTCAGAATCTTACCAGTAGACCCCACCTCTTCTTACAAGATTACCAGTGTTGTGAACATAACAATCATTTAATAACCACTTGCTTACGGACACAAATGCTCACTCTAACACACACTGGTGAGGGGGGTCTCGTGCAACTTACCTCCTCTTGAGTTTGCCTGGCTTATGCTCAGGTGGATCTTCCTCACTTTCATCTCCATCAGTACCACTGGCATGTAGTCTGACTTTGCTTGTGTTTGTTTCCGAAGACTTCTGTGAACCTAAATAGGCAGAAATACTGCAGTAGGTACATGTGCATCAAAATGCCAGGTCACGTCTACCTGTTTGTGTGTCTACATGCAGAGTCTGTGCATTTAAAAAATCCTAACTATAAGGTTAAATTTAGATTAAACCTGTCTCTTTATACACTTTAAGCTCAGCTTAAAGGGTTCTCCATACATAGTGAACTGTAACTTAATTGGTTGTATAAAAAGACTGTAACCTACTATGTACCAAGCACAGTTTTGGCTAATCACAGGCAGCCAACTGTACAAACAATATTCAAGTAAGGCAAAAGCTGAGCTGTAACCAATCCAGCTGGTCCTGTACCTCACTTCCGCTTCTGTACGTCATTTTCCTTTTTCTGTCCATAAATGTTATACCGATGATGTGGCAGCCCTGGAGTTGCTCTGAACCTATTCTGGCTCTTGGGGCTGCCTGATTCGAGAATCATTCTTTGCTCAATTAAACTCTATTAAATTTAATTTGTCTAAAGTTTTTAACAGTTTTAAAAATTTCCATGATCTAACTACTTAAAAAAAAAAACCCAAACTAAAACTACTTCTTCATAGCTGCCCACATCTACACAAACTAACCCACAAAGCTGCCTTTGTGATAGCTGTCAGCAGTCATTCTTATGGAATTTTAATTTAACTGACTCTAAAGACGGCATAATCACACTGATTAAAAAGAATTACTCTTCATTTGCCTTTAATGTAATATGAAAGTAACATTAATAATGAGAGTAACAAAGACAATACTAAATACTACCTTTAAAAAGAGTTCTTTAACTTACGGTGGTTAAAAATGAGACACAAATCTTTGTTCTTTGTCAGACTGGAAGAAAGCAGATAGGTGAGACCAGGAGGAAAGAGGTGTCTGCAGGGTAGACAGGAAGCTTAGACTGTGTGAGGATACTCTCTCAGAAGAGCACCCACCACAAAGAGTAGAAAACATACTTACATAGAAGCATAACAAATGCCTTAAATTTCGAACTCAAGGGACGATCTAAAACAAATCAAAATCTAAAACCCTCAAATTCATCCTGATGGCAGACAAACTGGAGTTAAATTATAGAAATGGCCAATCTATAATCATAAGTAAGGGAACAGGCAACGGAAGGCAGAGACTGTGAGAATTACTGCTTGGCAAAGAAAAAAAGCAGACAGATGAGGGAGGAAAACCAAAGAGGGTAAATAAGACAGTAAGTCGGAGGCTAGTACAATGCCCAATTATGTATATTATAAACTTTATGGTCAAAAATTTGTACAGAAAGGTATCAGGAGAGTATAGAAGAGTATCAGAATGTTAATATAGTATCTTCAGATAGGCCAGGCACAATGGCTCATGCTTGTAATTAGAGCATTTTGGGAGGCTGAGGCGGGCGGGTCACCTGAGGTCAGAAGTTTGAGACCAGCCTAGCCAACATGGCGAAACCCGTCTCTACTAAAAATAGAAAAATTACCCGGGTGTGGTAGCTCACGCCTGTAGTCCCAGCTACTTGGGAGGCTGAGATAGGAGAATTGCTTGAACCCAGGAGGTGGAGGTTGCAGTGAGCCAAGATCATGCCACTACACTCCAGTGTGGCAACAGAGCAAAACTCTGTCTCAAAAAAAAAAAAAAAATCTTCAGAAAAAAAGATGATGACTGGGCATGGTGGCTCAATGCCTGCAATCCCAGCACTTTGGGAGGCTGAGGTGGGAGGATCACTTGAGGTCAGGAATTTGAGACCAGCCTGGCCAACATGGTGAGACCCCCGTCTCTACTAAAAATACAAAAAAAAAAAAAAAAAAAAAAATTAACTGGGTGTGGTGGCACACGCCGTAGTCCTAGCCACTCAGGAGGCTGGGACAGGAGAACTGCTTGAGCCCGGGAGGTGGAGGTTGCAGTGACCTAAGATAGCACCACTGCACTCCAGCCTGGGTGACAGAGACTCCATCTCAAAAAGAAAGATAAAGAAGGATAAAAATAACACCAAAACAGAAAGGAATGAGAATATTGTACTGAGGTGAGCTCCACTGTAAGAATCATATAGAGAAAAAAGCAAGTTGACAGAGCTCTTTAGAAACTCTCAGCCAGATGAAGTATTATCAGCAATCTGAGAGAAGCAAAGCAAATCGAATTGTTAAGTAAAAGATCAAAACCATTTGTTTCACAAAGGAGTAAGGCTGAGAAAAAAGATGTCTCCAGCATGTAACATCAGGATGCCAAAATTTCAGGATATTCAGATGTCACAGAAATTTCCTCCTCTCCCATTTTCCTGGTATCATTAATTGGGTCAATTGACAGAACCCTATTCCCTAGCAAGGGCGCTGATATGGTTTGGATGTCTGCCCCCTCTAAACCTCATGTTTAAATGTGATCCCTAATGTTGGAAGTAGAGTCTGGTGGGAAGGGTTTGGGTCATGGGGCAGATCCCTCATGAAAGGCTTGGTGCCTCCCCATGGTAATGAATTACTGCAATATTTATCTGATTGCTAACAAGAGCCTGGGACATTCCTCCCTGCCCCCTGTCTTGCTCTCTCTCTTATGTGGCATGCCTGCTCCCCTTCTACCTTCTACCATGACTGAAAGGTTCCTGAGACCCTCACCAGGAGCTGATGCTGAGGCTATGCTTCCTGTACAGCCTGCAAAGCTATGAGCCAAAATAAACCTTTCTTTATACATTCCTCTGTCTCAGGTATTCCTTTACAACAATGTAAAGCAGACAAACATAAACATTCTCATTCCACCCTACTCTGATTGACTTCTTTCAAAATACTTCTCATTGGCATTCTCTAGTCCCAAGTGGCACTAGTTTGCACAATGAGGTTTTTTTTCTTTTTTCAGTCATTCAGGAATCAACTAAGTTCCTCATTCTGGATATTTTACTGATGAGAATCCTGAAATTAACCATTCCAGTTATAAATTAATATTGTGCCCTGTTGAGATCTTTTTTCACAGCAAGACTTCATTTGTCCTAAGTGAATTCCACGACTCATAAGATGTTTGCCTAATGTCAAATATATGTTCTTGATAGCTTTCTCTCTCTCTTTTCTTTTTCTTTCTTTCTTTTTTTTTTGAGACAGACTTTCCCTCGTTGCCCAGGCTGGAGCGCAATGGCTAGATCTTGGCTCGCCACAACCTCTGTCTCCTGGGTTCAAGCGATTCTCCTGACTCAGCCTCCTGAGTAGCTGGGATTACAGGCGTGTACCACCATGCCCGGCTAATTTGTTTTTGTATTTTCAGTAGAGATGGGGTTTCTCCATGTTGGTCGGGCTGGTCTTAAACTCCCGACCTCAGATGATCTACCCGCCTCAGCCTCTCAAAGGGCTGGATTTATAGGTGTGAGCCACTGCGCCCGGCCCTTGATTACTTTCTAACATGCCTCTTATTAACTCATTTGCTCTGGAAAACTAAAAGTTCCAAGCTCACTCTAAATTAGATTTCTTAAGAGATTTCAAGTTTTCCTTCATTAGCCACCAAAGTACAAGAGGAAGGAATAATATTTTAGAGAACTGTATGCAAATATTCTTATTAAAAGGGTAACATATAACTTGTGATATGAAAATAGGATGGATTAAATCATTTCATTATTATATGAAATGTAGTTGGTATTATTTAACTCTACAATAAAGGATTAGTAGTAGTTATTTTGCTAAATAAATTCATTTGCTAACCATTACATGGCAGAATAAATCTTGGTTAATCTTACCCTGAGCTGCTGGGTCTGTGCTGCTGTTTCCTGATAAGTTGCTTTCCTCCTTGGCTCCTCCGTTACATGGTTCACTTTGGCTGGACGCAGGGCACTCTCTTCTGCAACTAACTTCACTTAGCCGTTGATGACCATCATGACTGATAAAGGAATCTAGCTGGCTCTGTTCTACTTCCTCTGAATTCAGTTTTATGTTACTAATTCCATTAAGTATTTCACTATGATCCTTATCATTTGTACCAGAGCTGTCATTATCAACTGTAATAGGTGTAGATGGAAAAGATACTTCTATGTCAACTTTCATGCAATTTTCATCTTTCTTGTTGTCAGCTTCTGTTTTAGGTGTATAAGTATATGTATCACAGCTTTGCAAGGCATCAAAAGTCCAACCCTGAGCTTCCCAATACTGAAACTGTTCCAAATAATACCAATAAAGTTGACTATAATGTTGCTCCCATTCTTCCTTTGTATCAGGAAAGTTCCAAGGTTCAGAAGATAGTGCTTGATCTGGATATTTTTCTTGCCAACTTTGCCACAACAATCCTCCTCCATATTCATTCCAATACTTTTCCCATTTCTCTGTAATTTCTAGCTTTGGAGATAGTGTGTTTTCAACAGGATGATTTTCCACCTCAGTATCTTTTTTGCTTTGAAGTTTACATCTTCTGGTGTTCTCACACTGTTCAACTGAAGATGGATCATCTGAAGCCAAAATGTCATCTTCTTCATATTCTTTTCTCCAAGATTCTTGCATAATTTCATCTAAGTATTTCTTTTGATGTTTTTTCTTTTTTATTTTAACTTTATTTCTAGTATTCATAGATACCTACATCAGATAAATGATAACGAATATAAAATGCACTTCATAAACTATAAAAGAAAGTAGAATCCATGTCTATTTTGACAGTAAATTAAACAAAATACTCTCAAAGTCTGTGGGTTTTTAGCTCCACAAAAAAGTGATTTACTATCTAATTTTCCAAGAGGAGGAACAGTCACACATGGGACACATTATAACTTGCAGTTCTGGTTAATTTATAAATAAATACATACATTTAAAAAGAGGCAGAAAGTGCCGATCGTGAATGCATTTAATCTGATAAAAGCAATTCTTCGCAATATTTCATAAAAAAAACTAAGAGATAGAAATAATAAAAGCTAATTAATATTTACCTCAAAATTCTTATGTGCAGATATCCTCCCAAATTGAAGTGGCAATCCCATACT
The DNA here is from genome assembly GCF_030222135.1 of Aotus nancymaae. NCBI lineage: Eukaryota > Metazoa > Chordata > Mammalia > Primates > Aotidae > Aotus > Aotus nancymaae. Next base: position 7,679,623 of record NW_026988450.1, on the reverse strand, counting down.
TCTCATGAGTTCGGCCTCAGAATCAAGCTCATTTTCATCTAGGTCTATACCTTTGCTGTCATGTGATTCTGCAGTACCACAGGAATAACCACCTTCCTCCTCTTCTGTCGCCTGGTCTCCTATAGACAGCATTTATTAGCTTAGTTTTTAGGAAACTTAAGAGGCAGGTTTTCTTATTCTCATTTTAAAGAACCTGAGATGAAGAGTGACTGATTACAGGACCTACCCAAAATAAAGGTATGCAAATGTTACACTTGTTAAAATTTTTTTAGAGATGGAGTCTCACAATACTGCCCAGGTTGGAATATGATTATTTACAGGTGTGATCACAATGCACTAAAAAGCTTAGAACTCCTGGGCACATTCAGTCCTCTTGCCTCAGCCTCACAAGCAGCTAGGATTACAGTTGCACACCACCTTGCCTAGCCTACAAATGCTACAATTTTTAAAGGAAAAAAAGAAAACCCCCCATAACTGATGGTATGCTAGGCATGGTGGCTCACGCCTGTAATCCCACCACTTTGGGAGGCTGAGGCAGGCAGATCACTTGAGGTCAGGAGTTTGAGACCAGCCTGTCTCACATGGTGAAACCCCATCTCTACCAAATATACAAAAATTAGCTAGGCATGGTGGTGGGCGCCTGTATTCCCAGCTACTTGAGAGGCTGAGGCAGGAGAACTGCTTGAACCTGAGAGGCAGAAGTTGCAGTGAGCCAAGATTGTGCCACTGCACACCAGTCTGGGCGAGACAGTGAGACTCCATCTCAAAAAAGAAAAAAAAAAAAAAAAAAAAAAAGAAACCCCAAAACAAATCCAAAAACAAAACCAAATGATGGTAATATGGACTAGCAACAAAAAAAAGCCAACGAAGAATCAAGAGACAATTTCTCTTTGGGCTCTGCCTGCCACTATTCATCCAGCTGCCCATTTAACTTACTCTTATTGAGCATCTGCTCTGTGTTGGGCATTATGCAAAAGACTGAGGATGGAAAGGAGAGAGAATAGGGCCATGTAACGCTGCTCTTTGGAAAAAATACTTATATATTCACATTCTTTTTTTTTTGAGAAGGAGTTTTGCTCTTGTTGCCCAGGCTGTAGTGCAATGGCGTGATCTTGGCTCACCGTAACCTCTGCCTCCCAGGTTCAAGTGATTCTCCTGTCTCAGCCTCCCAAGTAGCTGGGATTATAGGCATGTGCCACCACATCTGGCTAATTTTGTATTTTTATTAGAGACAGGGTTTCTCCATGGTAGTTAGGCTGGTCTCGAACTCCCACTCTCAGGCGATCCACCCACCTCGGCCTCTCAAAGTGCTGGGATTACAGGCATGAGCCACCACCTCCAGCCAAATGTTCACATTCTTTATCTGCAAAATTACTGAACAAAATCAGTGGATTTAAAAATCATGATTTGTGAAGTTACTTTAGGAGGTATTAACATGAAGGGTGAGAAGGCTGGGCACAGTGGCTTACGACTCTGATTCCAGCATTTTGGGAGGCTGCTTGAGGCCAAGAGTTTGAAACAAGCCTGAGAAACATAGTGAGGGTCTGTCTCTACAAAATAAATAAAGAAAGAAAGAAATAAATTACCCTGGTGTGGTGGTGTCTGTAGTCCCCACTACTTGGGAGGCTGAGGTGAGAAAAATGCTTAAGTAATTGGCACCTGGGCAACAGAGCAAGACTCTCTCTCTCTCCAAAAAAGAGAAAGAGTTGAAATCCACTGGACTGGAAGATTTTTCTTCAAGCTCTCTGAGTCTAATTCTTATAGAAAAACCATTTATTACAACAAAGTAAGTTTTACTTTATCCTAATTTGGTTATCTAATAGTAATTATGCCACTAATTGAACATATCTCATTCAAGTGCTCTATTAACTGTTTAAAATGTGAGATAACAAAAATCTTTTACATATTAGCATACTCAATTAGCACTGGAGTACACTCCAGCTTGATGATCTCAGGCAACAGAACAGTAAATCTCACATAGCCAAAAGCTGATAAGAGAGAAATCTCACGTGTACAAATTCTACTAAAAGAGGGAGAAAGATATCTTTCTAAATAACGAAGGGGACTGCACTCACTATTCCATTCAATAAATTTATGAAACCTCAGGAGACAGCAAAACGGGGAAAATTAGTAAGCTAAGATTTACGTTCCTTTCACAGTATGCATATTTTCTTATGCTCAGGGAACGTAGTGTTTATAGAAGCTTTATTTGTATAGCACAGCACTGAAACACAAAACAAACATTCTACCCAGTGATCAACCGAAGAAACAGTAATTTGTTCCATCCTGTGAGAGTTAAAAGATTTCCAAAGGTAACTATGACACTGTACTTGGGCTGACTTTGGCTTCTAACTGCATGCTATGATTTTCTCTTTATCTAGAAACACAAAAGGTCTATGTGGAAGGACAAATGCAGTAGGGAAGTTTGAGAGACCAAAGTGAGGCTCAATGTACGGTATACATTATATTTGTTATTTGGGAAAGTTAACCAACATGACAGTCTCTTTACTTCAGGCAAAAGACTATAGATGTTAACCTGGAATTTTTATCCTGTAGCATTTACCTACATAATACACTTCTGATGATGAAACCACATATTCTAAACTGGAGATGGAGTCTCGCTCTGTTGCCCAGTCTGGAGTGCAGTGGTGAGATCTCGGAGCACTGCAAACTCTGCCTCCCGGGTTCAAGGGATTCTCTTGCCTCAGCCTCCTGAGTAGCTGGGATTACGGGTGCCCACCACCACACCTGGATTATTTTTGTATTTTTAGTAGAGACAGGGTTTCACCATGTTAGCCAGGATGGTTTTGTACTCCTGACCTCAAGTGATCTGCTTGCCTTGGCCTCCCAAAGTTCTGGGATTACAAGAATGCGTCACCACGCCCCGCCAGAAACCACATATTCTCTACTTTTCAAAGCTTCAAATTCCAGGTTGCTCTTATGTAATGGTGGCAACTAGGGAAGGAACATTACACAGGGCAGAAAAGGCTACATTAAGTCATCACAGGAGCTATAGAAAAAGAAAAGTTCTGCTTTCACAGACATTCTAGAACCATGTTATTAAAAAAATAAAAATTGTCTATGATTACAGAATTAATTGGCATTTATATTTTATGCTAACAAATCAATACAATATTTTAACATACATAAATTAACACAATATTATGGCTAATTTTAGCAAAAAAGGGTTCTATAACTGTATACTAGATTACCTGAATTGTTGCCACTGTCTCTGATGTAATAGCCTTTTAATCCCAAATTGTACAATTTTCGATCCCTGTGAAGCAGATTAAGCAGTTCATATTGAAATGAATTAAGCCATAAGTTTAGAGGGAAAGAAATCTCAAGCCATCATAGATTAAAAAGCTTATGACACAGAAAAGCAATTTGTTAATACATTTTCCTCACCTATAATATAACATGGAGGCAATTAATACAGTTCTCACGGAGCTGTTCTAACAACTTATAGTATATATAAAATGTTTAGGATAATGCCTAACACACTTAGCATTTATTATAGCATTTATTACTATAACTACTAGTTATTAAAATTAAGGCTGGGCACAGTGGCTCACACCTGTAATCCCAGCACTTTGGGAGGCTGAGATCAAGAGTTTGAGACCAGCCTGGCCAACAAGATGAAACCCCGTCTCTACTAAAAACACAAAAATTAGGCAGGCATGGTAGCAGGTGCCTGTAATCCCAGCTACATGAGAGGTTGAGGCAGGAGAATTGATCAAACCCAGGAGGCGGAGGTTGCAGGGAGCTGATATCATGCCACTGCACTCCAGCCTGGGCGACAAGAGCAAAACTTTCTCTCAAAAAAAAAAAAAAAAAAAAAAAAATTAAGTGTCATTTCTCCTGGACATTGGGGGAAGAATCTGATATTCCGTATGAAACATAAACAATGGGCCGTTCTGTAAATTTTGTTGTGACTATAACAGTGGAAAGATTTAGCTTATATACATATAAATCATCATGCACATCCTAATCCATTTGCTAAAAAGATAAACTATCTATTGTGAATAGTAGACATAGTCTGAGCATTACCAAAATAAACCTAACAGAACACTTAAAAACAAGTGAGATTTTGCTTTTAGGATCTTCGTGACTATAAATTCATCTGTAATAAGCTCCACTATAACTGCCACAATAAGGCCAATTGCAAGTGGAAGCTAATGTAACTTTTCTAACAAGCTACAATAAATTTAACTAAATATAGATAATGTTCTAGTGTACTTGCTCTATTTCACATCCTCGTTTCTTTTTTGGAGATAGTGTATGAATTGTAAAGTAGGTGGTGACTCAGGATGGTGAACAGGCAAGGGGGTAAAGTGCAAATGTGCTTTGGCAGCATGCCCACTGGTCCCCAAGAACATGGGCACTGGGGGTGGGGTGGGGAGCAGAAGCTGCACAGAGAGCATCACTGGTCTGCCCATCAGCACCTCAAGATGGGAGGCACTGAGGTGTCAGGTGGAGGAGAGGACCAGTATGGTTGCAAGTTGGTTACAATGAGCAAATATGTAAATATGTTGAAGATAATGTTAGCCAAGATTCTCCTTGTTGAAGGTTACTTATTTATTTTATTTATTCTTTAAAATTTATTTTAATTTTTTTAAATTAAAAAATTTTGTTTTCTATATTTATTTTTAATAGAAATGAAGAAGGTTATTTAAAAACAAGGTGGGCTCAACATATCATTTGATAGGAAGGAAGGCCAGAAAGAACTCTCAGGTATTGCGCCAAATTAGAAGTATTGTTATCAACCCATGGCATTTAAGTTTATATACACAGCAGATACAAAAACAGTTTTAAAAGTGTTACATATGTGTGTATGTATGTATACACACATAGACACGTTCGTGTCCGCTTGTAAAACACACATATATACACTGCTTAACTCTCTTTACTAAGAGGACACAGGAGCAGTAAGCACAATGAGCACCCAGGTTTTGGTTTCTAAATACTATTTTCCACTAAAGAAACCAAGCTGCCTTGGAGAAATGACAATTCCAGGTTGGAGCATGGACTGTAAAAGATAAACCTGGGTCATCTTATGCCAGAAGGTTAGGAAACACTCAAAGAACACTAGAAATACCAAAAGGACACAGGAGCCACTTCAAAGAGTTCCCCACTGGCCAAATCAGAGACAATATGAGCACCGAATTAATGTTAGTAATGGAATATAACCTGTGAGTAAATTAAGAATCTAGATTCCATGTTAACATAAACAAATGAATATGGGGAGAGAAGGGAAAGCGTTCTTTACAGAATGCTAATTAATAAATGCAGTAGGAGTGAAGTAGACAAAAACCGTTACTTGGCATCCTTCACAGAGGTAGCTGATTCAGGTGGAAGTTATCAATGAAGGCCAAGGCTTGTAGGTTTACTGGAAAATAGGATGCGAATATAACACAGGAATATGACCCCACAAAATACCGAATACAAAACAAACCACTGTGACTTTACAGTAGAAAACCTGGCAACATCACCCACGGTGGTATACCGTCTACAAAAAGTGCCTCCTGAGGCCACAACAGAGCTAGGCACAGCATCACTTCTGTGGCATTCCTGCTAAGGCATGAGCTGACTATTCATGATGAAACATCAGACAGACCCAGGTTATGCAAGGTCATCCTACAGGATGTAAACACATGAAACTTAGAATGTGGCCTCTAAAAGAGTAAGGGATTCTGGACGGGCATGGTGGCTCACATCTGTAATCTCAACACTCTGGGAGGCTGAGGTGGGTAGATCGCTTGAGTCCAGTGAGACCAGCCTGCACAATATGGAGAAACCCCATCTCTACAAAAAAAACACAAAAATTAGCTGGGCACGGTAGCTAATTTTGAACTTAGAATGTAGCTTCTAATTTCTAAATTTGCAGAATTTGTAAGGGCCAGGCACAGCGGCTCGCACTTATAATCCCAGCAGTTTGGAAGGTGGAGGAGGAAGGACTGCTTGAGGCCAGGAGTTTAAAACCAGACGGAGCAACACAACAGACCCCAGCACTAGAAAAAAAAAAAAAATTAGCCAGGTGTAGTAGTGTACACCTATGGTTCTAGCTACATGGGAGGCTGAGCTGGGAGACTCACTTAAGCCCAGGAAGCTGAGGCTGTAGTAAGCCAGTGCACTCCAGCCTGGGGAGCAGAGAGAGTCTCTGTCTCAAAAATAAATAAATAAAGACCATGACAGGCATAGTTGCTCACGCCTATAATCCTAGCACTTTGGGAGGCTGAGATGGGTGAATCACTTGAGGCTAGAAATTTGAGACCAGTCTGGCACACATGGTGAAACCCTGTCTCTATTAAAAATACAAAAATGAGCTGGGTGTGGTGGTGTGCGCCTGTAGTCCCTACTTGGGAGGCTGAGGCAGGAGAACTGCTTGAACCTGGGAGGCAGAGGTTGCCACTGCACTCCAGCCTGGGCAACAGAGCAAGACTCTGTCTCAATAAAAAAAAAGAAAAGAATACACATGAAATTATTTGTAATGTAAATACACTTTTCAGTTCAAAAGATTAAATTCAATGAAATTAAAAAATGGTAATTAAACAGTGTTTTAAAAAGTCATTTTGATTCAAATCCAATTGTGTATTATTTTCTGGAGGTATGAGCTGAGAAATCTTCTCAACTTTTTATATTTCATAACTTATAGTCTCTCTCTCTTCTTTTTTAGAAGGAGGGCGATTCCTAAAAGTAGCAGCGGTACCCAATCATACTGTGGGCCGTGAATTCAGCATGTAGCCTTGGCTGCCACCGACTGCAAGCTGACTCTCCTTCTTTGGCCTGCATCTTCTACACAGAGCCCGGTACTTTCTTCTAGTGAGCTTGGTCCCACCACCATGCTAGCCTGTGAGTCTTCTGGAGGATAGGCCCAGCTTAACAGGTCAGGTACTGAGAAAGTGGCAGAAAGACCTTTCTTCATGGGTGAGAGGTAAGTCAGATGTCCAAGGTTATTACTAGTATGTTCCAAAGCTACTGATAATTTCAGGCAGAAAGATCAGCAACAAAAGAATACCAGCTCTTAAATTTTTATGAAAACTGTCTCTTACTTAAAACTTTCACATACCTCCAAGAGCACTCATCAAAAGGAATGATGTATTTCTAACACTTGGCATTTGAAGAATTTCCATTATACTTGCAAGTATTCTCTATAAAGCAGTCTTTGAGTCTGATCAGTGTAACTTAATCCACAGAGCATAAAAATGACTCTGGATGAAGTGATGACCTCAAAAATAAGAGACAGGATCTCTCTTAATTTCTGGATCTGGCATATGTAAGGACTAAATAAACCTCAACTGCTGACTTGAACTGTAAAGCAGGAGACCAGCCTGGCGAAAAAGGTAAAAAGCAAACTCTACTGAAAATACAGAAATTAGCCGGGTATGGTGGTACACTCTTGTGATCCCAACTACTTAGGAGGCTGAGGCATGAGAATTGCTTGAACCTAGGAGGCAGAGGTTGCAGTGAGCCAAGATCATGCCACTGCATTCCAGTCTGGGGGACAGAGTGAGACTCTGTCTCAAAAAAGAAAAAAAAATAATGGCAACAGGAGAAGGAAATTCTGTTCAACTTCAAATACATCAAAGACAGCTGAAGATAGCCAATGGGCAGAATGCAGGGGGCACCGTCAGTGGATGGAAAATTACTAAGAGGAGATATCCAGGGTGGGGGGATTGTTGCTATACCAACAGGATTCTTGCTGAGGGCAGGCCAGAGTGATCAGATACTAAGGGAGGGAAGACTCTTGCTAAACGGACTTAGCAGGATTTTTGTTAAAACTAAGGTCTAGGCTGGGTGCAGCGCCTCACATCTGTAATTCTAGCACTTTGGGAGGCTGAAGTGGGAAAAACTGTTTGTACGCATCAGTTCCAGACCAGACTGGGCAGCAAGGCGAGATCGCTGTCTCTACAAAAAATAATAAAAAAAAAAATCAAGTAGATGTGGTGATGCATACCTGTGGTCCCAGCTATTGAGGAGGCTAAGGTAAGGGGATTGCTTGAGCCAGGGAAGTTGAGGCTGCAGTGAGCCATGACTGCACCATTGCACTCCAGCCTGGGTGACAAAATGATACCCAATCTCGAAAAAACGCCCCCCAAAACAAAACAAAACAAAACAAAATCCAAGAACAATCCCCCCCCAGCAAAAAAAAAAAAAAACAACAAACAAAACTAATGGACTTAGAAGGATTCTTGTTAAAACTGAGCCAGACAGGCTGAACATAAGTCCCAAATGACAAGCCTAATCAAAGGAGAGCTTGGAGGAACCCGCGTAAAGTTTGGTTAAGGAGAATCTCTGTCAGTACAAAATGTAAAACAACTAGTGGTGGTACTTAATAAGTCATCAATCAATCCAAGGGATTTTTTCAATGCTAGTGGATACTTTTTTTTTTTCCCATGATCTGTGGTTTTCTTATTATCTTAAGTCTTATGATCACACATAATTTTTAAATTTGTGTATATCTCCTCTACTTTAATCCTTCTTTTAAGTTGGCAGAAGCACCATTCCCAATCACAAATACACAGCAATTCTACAGTTTTGTTTCTGAATGGCCATTTAAAGACAATCCTAAATTATAACTTACTTTGACTTAGATTGTAAAGAATTCAAGAGTGAAGTTTAATTGGCTACTATTCTAAAAGCATGTGACCTTACAGATCATCTATAAAATGTGTTGTGTTAAATAATTTTTGATATTACACTAAACCACACTAAAATGCCTTTCAATAAGTAAAAGGAACCATTTTAAATACAGCAAATTCTAATTAGACTGGCATAGTTAAGGCCAAAAATATAAAGTAGCAATTGCTACCCATTTATCTTCAACCTTTGCCTATAAGAGGCAAATGAATACAAAACACAGGTGAATCTTGCTTGGTTCTGAGACTCTCAAGGAATTTCCCCCATATTTAAATATATTCACATAACCAGTTATATAAATCTAAATATAAAACCAGTCTCCAGTAAGTTTTAAGATGGCACTCACCATCTGTGAAAAGTTTAACATTACTAAAGAAGTCTAATCATATCTGTAGAAGGGGTAAACTGTGACAGCATTTACTAAATTGGAATTACTATTAAAATTCAAAAACTGAACGTATTCATTTAATCACAAGCCAGTCTTAGTTTTAAATCAGGACTGCCCAACAAAATATCCTGTCAGTCATTCATGATGGAAATTCTGGTGAATGAGATCTATTAAAGTACGGTACAGATAAAAAGGTCATGAGACATTTGTAATAAATAAGGCAGTGGCCAATTATTACTCATTAGTAGCTTTTTTGAGATAAGCTATCAGGTCTGCCCTTTCTCCCTTCTTCTTAATGCGGACAAAAATAATTTTTGTTCCAGGGATGTACTTCTTGGGATTCTCCAAATACTCCATCAGTGTATCCTCTCCCCAGGTGACGCCTCTGTTCTTACTGGCGTCAGTGTAAGAGAACCCAGCGGCCCGACCTGCCTTCCGCCCAGAGACCACGGAGATGAGGCCCAGTCTTGCGCTTGCCTGCCTTTTCCTCGGTGTGGCCCTGGACACACTTCTGAACAAAAATCCTCTTGCCTTTCTCAACATCACCCATATTTAATTCTCTTTCTTCGTCGCTGGCGTGACAAAAGGTTACCGCTCGGAATCCAGATGTCCCGCTCTCCTAGTGGATACTTTTTAGCCCTCATTTTGAGTGACATTTTAGCAGCTTTCCAGTGTTGATTACACCTTCACTGAAACACCTGGTGACAGTGTACTTGGGCTTGCCTTCTGTTTCCTAGTTAATCCACCTCTTCTTGTCTTTAAAAAAATTTTGGAATTCTTCAAAGATGGATTCCACCCGGTAAATGAGTTCAATTACTATCTAAGGCTAAACAGCTCAGGTTTTTAAAACTAGCCTAGACTTCTCCAGCGCTCAAAATCAATGTATCGAACTGTTTATATCATCTACCCTTGGTTATCTCACCGGAACCCCAAAATCAAAATGTACAAAATCAAACTCATGATCTCTTCTCTGCTGACCCAAAATAAAACCCATGATTGTCCAATGATCCCTACCTCAGTGAAAGGCAGCAATACAAGCTAGAAACCTAGGGAGATACCCTTGACCTAATGTTCTCCTTGCCATCCTTTAATCTTTCCTTCATTCCCCCACTTCCAATTCAATCCCCACCCCCAACAAGTTTTCTCCTATCTTTCCCCTTTTCTCCATTTCTACTGCCATCTATCCTAATCCAAGCCACTGTAATCTCTTGCTTAAACAATGGTCTTAAGTGATTCTCTTCCTCCAAATGATCCTCCACACTGCTGTCAGACTAATATTTTATTTTATTATTATTATTTTTTGAGAAGGAGTCTTGCTCTGTCACCAGGCTGGAGTGCAGTGGCGCGATCTCGGCTCAGTGCAACAAGTTCTGCCTCCCGGTTCAAGTGATTTCCCTTCCTCAGCCTCCTTAGTAGCTGGGACTACAGGCACGCACCATTATGCCTGGCTAATTTTTTGTATTTTAGTAGAGATGGGGTTTAACCATGTTGGCCAGGATGGTCTCCATCTCTGGACTTCGTGATCTGCAGCTTTGGCTTCCAAAGCTTTGGGATTACAGGCGTGAACCACAGCGCCCCGCCCAGAGCAGTATTTTAAGTATGCAAATCTGATCATGACATTCCCCAGCTTAAACGTTTTCCTACAGTCAACAAAGTTCTGCATGTTTTGACTCGGCCTACCCTGACCACCTTATCTTCTTTCTTTCCCAGTCATATCTTTTCTTTTTTGAAACAGTCTTGCTCTGTCATCCAGGCACAACTATGGCTAACTGCAGCCTGGATCTCCTGGGCTCAAGAGATCTTCCGGCCTAAGCCTCTGGAGTAGCTGGGACTACAAGCATGTGCCACCACAACTGGCTAATTATTTTAAAAAATTACAGTACAGATGAGGTGCTGCTATGTTGCCCAGGCTAGTCTCCAACTTCTGGGCTCAAGCAATCCTCCCTCCTTAGCTTCCCCAAGTGCTGGGATTACAGGTGTGCGCCACCGTGCCTTCCCTCCTAGCCATTTTGTTCAGTTTCGCAGGCTTTCTCTGTCCCTCAAGGCCTTTATTGAGTTCAGCCTGCAGAAAATGCTTCTTCCCACTGAAACTTAGCCCAATCTATTTCCCTCAGACCTCTTTCCAAAAGCTACTTCCTCAAAGAAACCTCTGTGACCCTTGGAGAAAGGTTACTTGTTTTCACAGCATCCTGCACTTCTCTCTCATAGCACTTATAACTATAACCAACCAAGTAATCATGTAACCAGCTGTCTTAACATTCATCTTCTTTGCTGCAAGTAAACTCAATACATGTAGAGACAGACTGTCTTGTACTCCAGTGCCTACCAGCATATTTGATACACAGGAGCACAAAAAACATTTTCTGAATGATTGTATGATTACATGCATGCCGGACTAAAAAGGCAACAATACTTTTAACATTAAACTTAACATGTTTAACTTCTTTTTGTGTTTTCAATACTCGACAAAATTACATGAGAAAAATGAAATTTCTTGAAAGTTAAATCTGACTATATTAAATTATATTAAAAGTCTACCACATAAAATTCACTTCCACAGGATTTAACTGTAATAAAACAAGCATGTTAGATTAAACATACACGTTTTAGAGATGAAAACAAAATTCAAGTGGCTTAAATCACGCATTTTTTTTTTTTATTTTTTTTATTTTTTATTTTTTTATAGAGAGTCTTGCTCTGTAGCCCAGGCTGGAGTGTGGTGGCGGGATCTCGGCTCACTGCAACTTCTGCCTCCCAGGTCACAGTCAAGCAATGATGCTCCTGGTTAAGCAATTCTCCTGCCTCAGCCTCCTGAGTAGCTGGGATTACAGGCGTGCACCACCATGCACAACTAATTTTTGTATTTTTAGTAGAGACGGAATTTCACCATGTTGGCCAAGCTGGTCTTGAATTCCTGACCTAGTGATCCGCCGCCTCCGCCTCCCAAAGTGCTGAAATTACAGGCGTGGGCCACCGCGCCCTGCAATTCACGAATTTAATATAAAGAAAATAATTCCTAGAATTCAATTCTCTTGGCGGTATTTTTCCTGCATTCTAGCTATTTTCCATGCAGGGAAATTTTTATCTGAAACAAGGATTTCCCCAAAATAAAGATATCACAAAAACTGATGTAAATATAGCTAAGTCTTTTATTTCAAATAGTTTGAAGTTTTAATTATGTGCATTTGGGCTTAAGCAGATTTCAGGGTTTTAAAAAAGATGTCAACCAAAGCAAGCTACCACCCAACTTTAAACTTTCACTTTATGACATCATACCCACTAGAGATTTCATTTTACATGTCGCTTTCCCCGAATTTTTAAATGCCCTCTGGATTTACAAATGTGAGATGACATATAGCGCCCACCCCATTTTTTCATAGCAGCCTACCAAGTAGATGAAGTCCTTCACTTAAAAGTAACGGCAGTGGGCGACCACTCCGTCATGTCTGAGGGTTTTTTGTTTTTCTTAAAGATCCCCTTGCCCAAGGGTCAGATGCTCTGGCTGGTTTTAGGGATCCATTACAACCACGTCTGCAACACCTACATTTCTGGTACTGACGGTGCTAGAAAATGAAGAGACCATCGTTGCTACTTACTCTACAAATGCCCTGGAGCAAAGGCACAGGATCTTATATTCCTCCTCCCGGTCTTCAAGGAAGAAAAACATTTCCGCCACGCGGCTCCACTTCTCGCAGCACATTTTACCACTTTGGAGGCAGCTCTGCCGTATGCAGCCCGGGTCGCGCCTCCTGGGCCTCGGCTGGGCTCCTGGAGACCTAAATGAGGCCTCGCCAGCAAGCCTGGGATGAGGAGTTACGAACTACTAGCCCCGGACCGCTCGCGCATGCAGCTAACCTGGACGCCGCCGCCGCCGGAAGTGGGTCCGGGCGGCCACGGGAAGGGGCGGGACCACGGGCGGTGTTTCCCACATCGCAGCCCGGGCTGCAGCCTCCACTTCTCTTCTTCCGCACGGGTTGCTAAGGAGAGATCCGCCGCGCAAATCTGTCCGCCCCTTCGGCCGCTGAACCCCCGAAGAGTTCCTGTCGCCGCTCTAGGGTAAAGGAGAGCTGCCCCTGCCCCTGCTCCTGCCCCTGCCCCTGCCCCTGCCCCCGCCTATCCGAAGTGCGTCGGTCCTCGCGCTCCTTCAGCCCGGCGTCGGGGCTCGCGGGGTTGGGACAGGCGGAGGCCGCGCGCGTCCAGTCTCCCGGGAGCTGCCTCGGAATCCCGTCTCTGTGCGGCCAGGCTCGGTTTCCCGCCGTGCTCCGTTTTCCACCCGGGCGCCGGAGTGGCCGGGTCTGGAGATCCTCCCTCCTCTGGGTCAAACGAACCTGCTGTCCTCGCCCCTCTCCTCTCGCGCTCTGAAACCTTCGGTTCGGCGCGTTTCCTCCTAACGCAGCTGGTGGGGCGAGGCGTCCTCAGCCTCACTAGAGGCCTCTAGGCTTGCCGGGTGGCTTCGCTGGTTCCGGGACCCGCGTCGAGCCTCCGGTGTAAAAACCGAGGGGAAGTTGTGTGGTGATCCCGAAAATGTAGGGGGAAGGCCGGGTGGGTAGAGCGTTCGCATCCAGACCGATCAGGCTTGGAATCCTGGTCCTACCCGTGTGACCTGGGCAGGCTACATCTTTCTGAGCCTCACTTTGATCATCTGTGAAATGGGGATGATATGTAGTAACTACTACATGAGGCTGCAGGGAGGACTAAACGAAACAATGTGTATCACACCTTTCCTTTGTGCTATTAATAGTTTGAGTCGGTTTGGACCTTGTAGGCGCCAAGCCCTGTCTCCGTCCCTGGGGTTTGCAGCCCGTAAAACAGGTCTCTGCCTTGAAGTTGCTAATTAATAAGAAAAATACGTTCATGTGCACATAAATAGGATGGAGAAAATGGGAACAGCAGCAATACTGGATCTGAAAAAAGCGATTGGTATTTGGCATGTGGTATTCATGGACGCTGCACGGGCAGCTTCTTCAAAGAGACAAGCTAAGACTCGAAAGTTGTAGCGCTTAGGACGTGGTTTGTGCTACGAAATGTCAAAATAGTATTGGTACTTCTTTAGAACTATATAAAAACTGAGCTAAAATTCAGACATTTTGAATGGTCCCTAGTACTTTGGCCACGTTTACTAGTTAGTTTTTCAAATGTTTATTCATACCTCCTCACTGCTGCCCTGCTTTGAGGTCAGAGATAGGCTGATTTTGGTGATTCAAGAAGGTAAGAGTGCTGCACAGTTACAGATATACCGGCATAGATATGCAGCATTACTGGGATGAGTAGCTAGCTTACGATAATAAGGGTAGAACAGTAATTATGAAATAGAATGGAAGATTTTAGCTAGAAGTTGGGCATTCTAGGATTGAAAAAAAAGTCTTGAAGGGTAATTTGTGTCAGAACCTCGAGTTTAAAGCTTGAAATCAAAAAGGTATTAAAGCTAAAAGGATTAGATTTACCAGCTATCTTGACAATATTAAACTGCAGCTTTATTCATGATTTGAAGTAGAAGGCTTATTCAGTAAAACTGAGTGCTGTGCCCCTATTAAACCATTATTAAATATGCAGAAAGGAAACAGGAAAACTTGTATTTCCCAGACTATATCTTTTAATTGACATTTTCAGAATGTTCTCAATGTGGCTTTATACTGAAAGTAAAATGGAAAAGCACTGGTAATAGGTGTTCAAAATAGATATACTTTCTTTTTAAATTTATTATTATAATTATTTGAGACAGGGTCTTGCTCTGTCGCCCAGGCTGGAGTGTAGTGGCGTGATCTTGGTTCACAGCAACCTCCACCTCCTAGGCTCAAGCAATCCTCCCAGCTCAGCCTCCAGAGTAGCTGGGGCTACAGGCATGCCACCATGCCCACCTAATTGTGTGTGTGTGTACATGTGTTGTGTAGAGACAAAGTTTTTCCCTGTTGCCCAGACTGGTCTTGAATCCTTGGGCTCAAGTGATTTGCCTGCCTCTGCCTCACAAAGTGTTAGGATTATAGGCATGAGCCACTGAGTCCAGCCTAAAATAGATAGTTTTTTAAGGTTTTATTGAAAACCAAAAAGTTCTCTGTTCTGATTTATTAGTTTTTGAAATACTCTGATTTTAAACAGGGTCTGTCCATTATCCTCACCATCAATGGCAATATGATGATATTTGAGCTTGTCAACTTTCTTTTTTTTGAGACGGCGTTTCACTCTTGTTGCCGAGGCTGGAGTGCAGTGGCGTGATCTCGGCTCACTGCAACCTCTGCCTCCCAGGTTCAAGTGATTCTTCTGCCTCAGCCTCCCGAGTAGCTGAGATTACAGGCATGAGCCACAAGCCCGACTAATTTTGAATTTTTAGTAGAGACGGGGTTTCTCCGTGTTAGGCTGATCTCGAACTCCTGACCTCAGGTAATCTGCCCACCTCGGCCTCCCAAAGTGCTGGGATTACAGGCATGAGACACTGCTCCTGGCCTTCTCAACTTGTTTTTACAAAAGTTACATGATTTCCAGATGGGGAAATTAAGATACTTCCTATGTGAGATGCATAAGACTGACTATTTTAGATTTGTAGAGGCAGGGGGCTATAGAAAATAACCTGGAATTTTGGTAACTGAAATATTGTATTTCCCCCAAAACACCTTCTAATGCATATAATACATAAGGCTTATTTTTTCCTTTTGAGACAGGGTCTTGCTCTATTCCCCAGGCTGGAGTACAGTGGTGTGATCATCATAGCTCACTGTAGCTTTGACTTCTCAGGCTCAAGCAATCCTCCTGCTTTGGCCTCCCAAGTAGCTGCAACTACAGGAACGTGCCACCATACCTGGCGAAGTTTTAATTTTTTGGTAGAGACAGTGTCTCACTACGTTGTCCGCAGGCTAATCTCAAACTCCTGAACTCAAGCAGTCCTTCCTTCTGTCTTGGCCTCGAAACGTGTTGGGATTACAGGCATGAGCGACCGCGCTCAGCCCATGTCATTTTTCTTGGATTAAAATAAAGTGATAAGGAGTCAGTTACATCCCAAGGTAAATTGAGGGGGAAGGAGAGGGGCCAGGCAAAAGTATAGGGTAGACAGAAATTGCAATCTTAATATTTTCAGTCTTTCTGTCAAGAGAGAAAAAGAGAGATATATCAAAGAACGTGTAATGGAAAGCAGACTAGGAGGTAAGAGGACTAGATTTTACTTTTAGCTCTTGGCTTTTACTGAATTGATGTAGTAATTTTGAACAAATAAACTTGGCTTTGTGTGTTTAGTTTTTTTGTTATCTGTACAATTAAGGAGTTGCATTCATTGAGATTTAAAGACACTTGTCATACTGTCAAAAGTAAGTGCTGTATTTTATCCCCTGAAAAGCATTTTATTCAAATTCCTATGATAGTTCTCTAGTATCAGGTTTTAGGATGCTGTCTTGATCCACATTTTTGTTAAAGATTTAGATGAGGCTGAGAATGGTGGCTCATGCCTGTAATCCAAGCACTTTGAGAGGCAAAGGCCAGTTGATCACTTGAGGCCAGGAGTTCCAGACAAGCCTGGCCAACATGGTGGAACCCTATCTCTAATAAAAATTCAAAAATCAGCTGGGTGCAGTGGTGCTTGCCTGTAGTCTCAGCTACTTGAGACTGAGGTATGAGAATTGCTTGAACCTGGGAGGTGGAGGTTGCAGTGAGCTGAAATTGAGCAACTGCAGTCTAGCCTGGGTGACAGAGTGAGACTCTGTCTCAAAAAAAAGAAAAAAATTTAGACACAAACAGTTCATATGTATTTTTCGCCAGCATTTTTTAGGAGCCTACTTTGTGCCAGGAAGTATTCTAAGTGTTTTACGTGTTTTCGCAGATACTACCTATTTTATTACTGATATATTTAGAATAGTGTCTGGCACAAACTTTTCAGGGCCATCCACCTATACACTGTATCCTTTGGCCTAGTCAAGGACAGAGCTCTAACAATAAGCTCCTTTCCTACATCATCCATTTTTTACTCTCCCATTGACAAATTATCATTGACATTGAACATGGCTGTATTTTCTCCTACTTTTTTTTTTTTGAGATGGAGTCTCACTCTTTCCCTGAGGTTGGAGTACACTGGCAGAATCTCCACTTACATAACCTCTGCCTTCTGGGTTCAAGCAATTCTGTTGCCTCAACCTCCCGAGTAGCTGAGACTACAGGTGTGCACCACCATGCCTGGCTAATTTTTGTATTTTTAGTAGAGACATATTGGCTGGGCTGGTCTTAAACTCCTGACCTGAAGTGATCAAGCCGCCTTGGCCACCCAGAGTGCTAAGATTACAGATGTGAGCCACCGTGCCCAGCCTTTTTTTTTTCTTTTTTTTTTAGACAGAGTCTCTTGCTCTGTCACTGCGGCTAGAGTGTAGTGGCTTAGTTTCGGCTCACTGCAGTCTCTACCTCCCAGGCTCAAGTGGTCCTCCCCATTCAGCCTTCTAAGTAGCTGGGACCACTGGTGCATGCCACCATGCCCAGCTAATTTTTAATTTTTTTTTTTTTTTTTTTTTGAGTGGAGTCTCACTCTGTCATCCAGGCTGAAATGCAGTGGTGTGATCTGGGCTCACGGCAATCTCTGCCTCCTGGGTTCAAGCCATTCTCGTGCCTCAGCCTCCCGAGTAGCTGGGTCTACAGGCATGCACCACCACGCCTGGCTAATTTTTGCATTTTTAGTAGAGATGGGGGTTTCACCATGTTGCCCAGGCTGGTCTTGAACTCCTGGCCTCAAGTGATCTGCCAGCCTTGGCCTCCCAAGGTGTTGGGATTACAGGTGTGAGCCACTGCATCTGGCCTAGATTTTTTTTTTTAAGAGATGAGGTTTTACTGTATTGCCTGGCTGGTCTTGAACTTCCAGGTTCAAGCGATCCTCTTGCCTCAATCTCCCAAAATGCTGAGATTACAGATGTGAGCTACCATACCTGGACTCTATCTTTACAGATGTGAGCTACCATACCTGGCCTCTATCTTAAAGCAGCAACAGCAGCAATAGCAAGAAACTACTCACCTGTGTTCCCTTCTAGATACCCACCTGTTTCTTTCCTCCTTTGTGAGTTGTTTATATTTGCTGTTTCTAATTCATTTCTTCCCATTCATTGAATTTCAAGGATAAAGGGGAGCTGCTCCTGTCTTCTCCTGTCCAAAGTATATTTTTCCCCACTATACCAAAACAGCTCTTACCAGCGTTTGCCAGTGTCCTCTGTGTTGTAAAATTATTATTTATTTATTTTATTTATTTATTTTTTTTAAAGCTGTCTCCTACAGGAAGGAAATGATCTTCTCTTACCTTGCTAGGCCTCTCAGCAGCATTTAAAACAGCAGAATATGCCTTCCTTCTTGAAGCTCTTTCTTACTTTCAGGATACTATTCCTGGAAGGAGGAAGCTCGCTTGTCATTGACTTCCCAAATTCTAAAATATTCGGTGTCTCAAGACTCAGTCCTGGAAATTCTTGAGACGGAGTTTCGCTCTTGTTGCCCAGGCTGGAGTGCAATGGTGGTGCGATCTCAGCTCACTGCAACCTCTGCCCCCCAAGTTCAAGTGATTCTTCTGCCTCAGCCTCCTGAGTAGCTGGGATTATAGGCATGCACCACCATGCCTGGCTAATTTTGTATTTTTAATAGAGACGGGGTTTCTCCATGTTGGTCAGGCTGGTCTCAAACTCCCGACCTCAGGTGATCTGCCTGTCTCCGCCTTCCAAAGTGCTAGGATTACAAGTGAGCCACCACACCTAGCTGATAATTCTTTTCTACTCTATAGTCGTTCCCTGAAGGGATCTTCTTTAATTCCATGTTTAAATATTGACTACATGCTACCAATTCCTAGATTTATATCAAGCCATCCACTTATACACTGTATCCTACTCCTGACCTTCCTGCTAAACTGCCGATGTCCAGCTGCCTACTTAATGTCTTCACTTGGATGTCCAGTAAACATCTTAAACTTAACATGCTTAAAATGGAATCCTGATCTCCATCCCACCCTGAAACCTGTTCTTTCTGCAACTTCATTTTTTTCACAAGCCAGCCCAAAAAACGTTTTTTTCAAGTGCAGTTTGTAGAGATGTAGAAAATAGTAGCACATTTTTAGCGGAATGAGTTAGCATGATAGAGCTACCAAAAAAGCTGCTGTGATTCTATGAATGATAGTGATAGCAAACATGTAAGGTATCGTTCTAGGCTCTTTACGCAGATTAGCCCATTTAATCACAGTAATCTTATGAGGTAGATAGGATTATTATCCTAGTTTTACAGATTTTTAGCAAACCAAGGCACAGGTTTTGCTGGTGTTCTCACTGTCAGATAACTGGAGTTCTCAGTATCAGGTAACTGGAGTCAGCAACCCGAAGTGGTCTTGTGTGCTGAAAGGTTAAGAAACCAGGGTCTGAGAAGTGGTTGAAAGAATTAAGGATTCTGACTGAAGAAAGAATTTTGTGGCTCATGGCAGCTCTTTTTAAACTTACAGTGTTGTTTAATGGAAGAGGGTCTATGGTACAGAACTCGGTCCAGTAGGGAAAAATTACAGGGAAGTAAGTCTAAGGAAGACCTTTTTAGTAGTTCTGGTGGATGGTTGTGAAGAGTGAATGGGACACCTTTTGAGTTTCTTTTCTGAGAGGGTTTAAATCAAAATCAAGTTTGAATGACCATTTGTGGCCAGGGTTCTTGTATACAGCAGTGTTAAGGGACTGCTAGGTCTCACAAAGCTTTCCGTGTAGCCCACTCACTGGATCGCTGCCCGTACTGTGCCCCTTTTCTTGTTACTGTGTTCCTTAAGTATGTATAATCAGTCAGAATGTAGATTAAGAGGATAAGAGGTGTAATTCTAGTACCGGTTTGTCTGGGAAGGTCTGAAACAAAGTTTTTAAATCACAGAATTTGGCCTGGTGCTGTGGCTCACAACTGTAATCCCAGCACTTTGGGAGGCCGATGACATGAGGCTAGGAGTTAGAGATCAGTCCGGCCAACATGGTGAAACCCCGTCTCTACTAAAAATATAAAAATTAGCTGGGTGTGGTGGTGCACGTCTGTAATCCCAGCTACTTGGGAGGCTGAGGCACAAGAATCGCTTGAACCCAGGAGGTGGAGGTTACAATGAGCCACTATACTCTAGCCTAGGTGACAGAGTAAGACTCTGTCTCAAAAAAAAAAAATCACAGGATTTTACTATTCAGTTAAAAATTGGAAATGTGACTAGATTATTGTAGGAAATTTTATTAACCAGTTACGGTCAGATTATAAAAATGCTGATTCGTTTTCAGGGCTAGGAAAAGCTGCTTTTAACATATATGAGGGTTATATATTTTGTTAATTTATTAACAATATTTAAAAGCTCTTTAAGTTGAGATATAATTAACCATAGTATTCACTATTTAAGTGTACAGTTCAGTGGTTTTTAGTGTATTTACATTTTCATTATCCCAAAGATACCTCTGTTTTTCCCATTAACAGTCACTCTTCATTCTCCTCTCCCAGCCCTGACAACCACTTAATTTTTCTGTCTCTATGGATTAGCCTGCTCTGAGTATTTAATATAAATGGAATCATACAGTATGTGGCTTTTGTGTGTGGCTTTTCTTACTTAGTGCAGTGTTTACAAGGTTCATCCATGCTGTAGCAGGAACCAGTACTTACTTCATCCCTTTTTAAGTTTTGGATAGCATCCTATTATATGTATATGCCACATTTTGTGTATCCACTCAGTTGTTTTCACTCTTTGGCTGTTATGAATAATGCTGCCGTGCACATTTGTGTACAGATTTTTGTGTAAATATATGTTTTCATTCGTTTTGTGGGTGTAGAATTGCAGGGTCATATGGTAACTCTGCGTTTAGCTTTTTGAGGAATTGCCACAGCATTTTACATTCCCATGAGTAGTATATGAAATTCTAAATTCTCTACATCATCATCAAATACTTGCTGTTTTTCAATTTTGGCTATTTTCTGTAGCTATTCTAGTGGGAAAATCTCTCATTTTAAAAAGTATTCAATTTTGGCTGGGCGTGGTGGCTCACGCCTGTAATCCCAGCAATTCAAGAGGCCAAGGTGGGTAGATCACCTGAAGTCAGGAGTTCAAGACCAGCCTGGACAACACAGCTAAACTCCTTCTCCATTAAAAATACAAAAAAAAAAAAAAAAAATTAGCCAGGCGTGGTGGTGCGCACCCTGTAGTCCCAGCTGCTTGAGACTCTGAGGCAGGGAAATCACGTGAATACAGGAAGCAGAGGTTACAGTGAGTCGAGATTGTGCTGTTGCACTCTGGTCTGGGCGACAGAGCGAGACTCCATCTGAAAAATAAAATAAAAAATAAATACATAAAAAGTATTAAAATTTGCTGTGTTTCATTTTAAATGATCAAACATGGGTAAATTATAGTGATTTGACTTTTTAGATGGATTGATTAAAGTATGATGTCAATAAAGCCCAAGTTGTGGGGTACATGTTTGCTGTGTTATCTCCTATTACCATAACAGGCCCAGATTTCTCACAAGTAAATGCTATTGGTTACAAGGAAGTTAGATGAAATATTTCGTCCCTCAGAGAACAAGTCAGTGTTTGCCCTCCTAATAAGCCAGTTAGCAAGATAATCTTAGAATAAAACGAGTAAATTTTTCTTAATCGTTTTTCTTACTCTATGTACGTCTCTTCCTCTTCTTTCATCCTTTGCTTTCATTTATTCATTTTTTGCCTCAGCTACAAAGGACTTGAGATAATTTTCATTAAGATTATATAGTACAGAATAATGATAAAATAGCTCTAAGGGCAGAATCAGAATCAAAGAAAGTATGGAGAAGGGAAATCTTTTGTAGGAAAATATTATCATAGGGCTAATATAATTGTATACTTGAATATTATGTTTCACCTTTAGCTTATCTGGCAAAGTTACTAAAAAGAATCATAGTCATTACACATCTTCATACTTTTTCTCCTAAGAAACAAAGCTTTTTAAGGTGGGGCTTTATATAGTGTCTCTAAACAGTGTAGGGTTGTCCTCACTAAAGCAATGGTAGCGTGAGCATACTTTTTAATTGTAATATACCAGTGTAGGGCTGTATTTCTCAAACATTTATGTATGTCTCTTGTTGTTTATTCTAATCTAGGTATTAATGATTATCTTTGTTTTTCTTAGTCATTTATTTCTTACATTTGTTTACTGTGCTTTCCAGAATACAGACATTGAAGTTTGGGACTAGGTATTTATCTCTCTTCTGGTAAGTCAAATGACTGTTTTAGAGAGTGAATTCATAAAATAATTGTACAGCTATATTTTCAGTCACTTAAGAGTTAAGATAAAAACAGTACTGATAAATTTTTATTATTGCATAATGAACTTTTTTGTAAACCTGTTTCTCTATAAAAAACAATACCCATAAAGGTATGTCATCATTTCCTAAAGAATTGGATTCCTTTTATTGAATTAGATAGAGACTGATGTTTTCTTTTGTGCATATTATCTCAGTATGGCTGGGCATGGTGGACTCATGCCTGTAATCTCAGTACTTCAGGAGTGGGTGTACCACTTGAGGTCAGGAGTTTGAGACCAGCCTGGTGAGCATAGTGAAACTCCATCTCTACTGAAAATACAAAAATTAGCCAGGCATGGTAGCACACACCTTTGGTCCCAGCTACTCAGGAGGCTGAGGCAGGAGGATCGCTTGAACCTGGGAGGTGGAGGTTGCAGTGACTGAGATCATCCCACTGTAACTCCAGCCTGGACGACAGAGCGAGACTCCATCTCAGAGAAGAAGAAAAAAGTTATGTCAATATGATCTAGTTTAAGATCTGAGTGTTCAACATGATGCAATTAAGATATGAGTCAAATTATTAAAATCAATCTGAAATTGTGTTCCTTATCTGCTTTATTTTCTCTTAATTATAGCTTTATTTTCTTCTCTCAATTATACGTTTATGTTCCTTTCTTAATTATAGTGAATTATTTCAAAAACTAAACAGGACATGCTTCATGAGCAGAGAGATGAATCCTTATAATTTTCACATTTA
This sequence comes from Aotus nancymaae, assembly GCF_030222135.1. NCBI lineage: Eukaryota > Metazoa > Chordata > Mammalia > Primates > Aotidae > Aotus > Aotus nancymaae. The sequence goes on along the minus strand of NW_026988450.1, from coordinate 7,656,630 downwards.
AATCTGCAACAAAGTTAACCATTAACCATCTATACATTTTTGGTATTAAGAAATGACTCTATATACTATTTAAGTAGACTAAAACATTTAACTTTGTAGCTGTGGAGAAAATAATACTGGATTATTTTTCCCTTCTAGTGTCAAAATTAACGACCTGCTATGGCAATGAAGAAAGAAACTGAATTTGTCATTTTCACCTAAAGAAAAATGATAGACCAAAATCAAACCTGTGGTGCAGGACAGGATTCTGTGCCCTATATGATTTGTCTGATTCACATACTCGAAGAATGGTTTGGTGTGGAGCAGTTGGAGGACTATTTCAATTTTGCAAACTATCTCTTGTGGGTTTTTACACCACTAATACTTTTAATACTTCCTTACTTCACTATCTTTCTTCTCTACCTTACTATTATTTTCTTACACATTTATAAGAGAAAGAACGTATTAAAAGAAGCCTACTCTCATAATTTATGGGATGGTGCAAGGAAAACGGTGGCAACTCTGTGGGATGGACATGCAGCAGTTTGGCATGGTAAGCAAGGATACTTTCATCTCTGTGTTCATGTGTGCTGCATTGGAACTGTTACCATTCCATTCTATTGACTGAGAAGATACTGAAAAGTATAATAGAAGTGATATTTGCTATTCCCTGTTACCTGTTTGCATATGTATCTTTCTTAAGATGAGTTTTCCCCATAGACATTAGTTTCTATTAAACAACCACACAGTACTGTAGACTGTAAGTTGAAATATGAAAATTTATATTTAAAACATCTAAAAGAGTAAGAGACTAATTAATTTAAAACTATAGAAAACTACTTTAAAAATGCTTCAATTATTTAGCATTTACTTCTGTTCAAAGTAAGTTTGACTTTACCAGTGTGGATTTTAAAAAATGAAATGTTAAATGATATTACATTAAATATAATTTGCATACCAAAATGTAGCCATTTTCTGTTGTTTCATTCCTGAGATTGAGGTGTCTTAAGGATAGTCATTCTTTTCTTTATTACTCGAGAGATTTTGATATTGTATACTTAATGATTGGTGGTTCTTCTTCGTTTGGGCATCATGAAAATTGCCCTCTGGTGGCCTGTTTTTTAGGGTTTAGTGTTTTACTCTACCAACTTTTGCTTCATTATTCCATCAATACCTAGTTTGTTGTTCTCTTCTGTTTTTAGACTACATAAAAATACTGAAGATTCAATAAGCATGTAACAAACATTGGCTTTCTGTATTATGTTGTTGGGCATCAAAGTAGTTTCACAGAAGGATGTAGAAGGAAGCACAGACTTTAAACTGACACTTGAGGATATTTATCACCGAAGTTTTAGGCTGCTATTAGCAAAAATCACCAGTGACGTGTTTATTAGGCTAATGTGTTATCATTTTAATACTGCATACATTCTACGAACCTACACATTTTTTTTTGTGAACCTGCTATGCCAGACACTGTCAAATGCTTAACATAAATTAACTCCTTTAAATCTTATAACATAATAGAGTGTATGTGCTGCTCCTGTTTTACTCATGAGAAAACTGAGGCACAGAGAGGTTGTTACTTGCCCAAGGTATACTAAGAACAGTGCCAGGTTACAACCCCAGATACCTGGCTCTAAGGCCTGTGCTCTGTGCTGTGTGGTAAGACTGTCCCAGGTTGGAGATTCAAGGCTAGAAGTCATGATATTTAGCAGGTTTGCAAGCAGGAACCATATACCCTTGATGAATTGAATTCTTAATACTTACTCGTTACGACTAAAGCTCCTGCTGGCCAATACAAGTCTCAGAACTTGTTGTTTTACATGAGGTGAGATGCTGTTCAGCATTCCATGTGTGCATGTCTGCAGTTGTTCCTTGTCTTTAAAACAGTAATAGAAAAATGTACAGGAGTTATTTACAGTAGTTATTGGGAATATATATCCCCTTCCCATATGCATAACCCCTAAGCTTCAAGATATATAGGAAGGAATCTGAAGGAATCTGGATTTATTTATATTTCAGGAGATGTTTAATTTATATATAGTCAAGTGCTAAACTTATAGCAGAATACACAATTTTGAGGTTTTAAATATGCACATTAATTTTTTTATTGTATTGAAATAAAAGGCACTTGTGCATATATTTAAATTTTGTATTGGTATCATATCAATTATAATTTATGTTTTTTTAACAATCTTTGGAGGACTTTTTTTTTTTTTTTAAAGAGGTGGCATCTTGTTGCTGGGCACGGTGGCTCATGCCTGTAATCCTAGCACTTTAGAAGGCCAAGGCAGGTGGATTACTTGAGGTCAGGAGTTTGAGATCAGCCTGGCCAACATGGCGAAACCCTCTCTCTACTAAAGATACAAAAATTAGCTGGGTGTGGTAATACAGTTCCTGTAATCCCAGGTACTTGGGTGGCTGAGACGCAAGAATTGCTTGAACCTGACAGGTGGAGTTTGCAGTGAGCTGAACTTGCATCACTACACTCCAGCCTGGGCGACAGAGCAAGGCTCTGTTTCAAAAAAGAAAAATAAAATGCTGGTCACAGTGGCTCACTCTTGTAATTCCAGTACTTTGGGAGATGGATCACCTGAGGTTGGGAGTTTGAGAACAGCCTGGCCAACATGGTGAAACCCTGTCTCTACTAAAAATACAAAAATTAGCCAGGTGTGGTGGTACACGCCTGCAATCCTAGCTACTACTTGGCAGGCTGAGGTGGGAGAATCACTTGAACCCAGGAGGTGGAGGTTATAGTGAGCCGAGAATGCGCCGCTGCATTCAGCCAGGGTGAGAGAATGAGAATCTGTCTCAGAAAAAAAAAAGAGACGGGGTCTCGCTCTTTTGCTCAGGCTGGCCTCAAACTCCTGGGATGAAGCGATCCTCTCACCTTAGCCTTCTAAGTAGCTGTCACCACAGATGCATACCACTGCTCTCTGCTGGAGGAATTTTTTTAATAATAAAAATGTTCATTGTAAAAATTAGCAACCACAGGAAACTATAAGAAGAAAATAGGGCTGGGCGTGGTGGCTCAGGCCTGTAATCTCAGCAGTTTGGGAGGCCAATGCAGGTGGATCACCTGAGGTCAGTAGTTCAAGAGCAGCCTGGCTAACATGGTGAAACCCCATCTCTAATAAAATTAATTAGCCAAGCATGGTGGCATACACCTGCAATCCCAGCTACTTGGGAGACTGAGGCAGGAGAATCGCTTGAACCCGGGAGGCAGAGGTTGTAGTGAACTGAGATTATGCCACTGCAGTCTAACTTGGAGGATAGAGCGGGACTCGGTCTCAAAAGAAAAGAGAAAAAAAAGAAGAATCACCTCAAATTTGCCATTTGAGTTTTGTTACAGTATGTTTATCTTTTTTATATTTGTGGCAAACTAGTATTTTTTATGTCACTAAGCCTTCTTCATAAATATGGCTTTTAATGACTTTATGGAATTCTATAGTATAAATTCTATAAGTAATTTGATTAGTTACCTATTACTGAATAGTAATTTCTTTATAATTTTTTTACTTTTAAAAATAATAAGTATCTTTGTATAAGAATCTATCCAGTGTTTTCTATTTTGAAGTTGTTTTACATTCATACTGTATATAATGTAAGTACACTGACTTTTTTGAAAAATTCTGTGATCCTTATGTGCTATGTAAACTATTGCCTGTATTATATTGAGAAACATTAATTTGATATTTCTTTTTTTTTCTTTTAATTTGATATTTTTAAATACCTACATTTCTAGGTCATTTGTTTGTTGATGGGTGAATGAAATCCTTACTGTCAAATTACTTACAGCCTTAAAACTGTAACAATTTTGACTCATTTTTCAAATATTGTTCTTGGAAAATATAACATTTTTAAAGCTGGACTCTTAATATTTGATAATTCTCCCTATAAATTAATATGATGACAAAGATTTTTCAGTTAGATAGCTGGATGGTTTTGAGAGAATTAAAAATTGTGCATTTTAGCGCAAATGTAAAGGATTGAGGACCATAACTTTCACTTCAGGGATATAAGGAATGTTTTGACTTTGGGACTTTTACTTGTTTTATTTATTTATTATTTTATTTTATATTTTTGAGATGGAATCTTGCTCTGCTGCCCAGGCTGAAGTGCATTGGCATGATCTTGGCTCACTGTAACCCCTGCCTCCCCGGTTCAAGCAATTCTTGTGCCTCAGTCTCTGAGTAGCTGAATTACAGGCATGCACCACTATGTCCAAGTAATTTTGTATTTTCAGTAGAAAAGAGTTTTCACCATGTTGGCCAAGCTGGTCTTGAACTCCTGACCTCAAGTGATCCACCTGTCTTGGCCTCCCAAACTGCTGGGATTACAGGTGTGAGCCACTGTGTCCAGCCACTTGTTTTATTCTGTACGTGTATATTATTGTGGTTTTGTTTTTGTTGTATAAGGAATTCACTTCATTTTCTGAAAATAATGCTTGTGCTTACTTAACACCAGTATAACTTGTTCAGTTTATTTAGAATATAAAATTTTGGGGAAATGCAGTGGTTTGATTAATGAGGTAGTCTGATCATATGGTTTATTATATGGGTTAGTGACTTAAGGAAAATAGACCACAATAGCAGAAATTTTCTTTTACTTCATATTTTATTATTTTTTAAAGAAATGGTCACATTCAGAAGGGTCCTATAGGTTTAACTGTTGTAGCAAAATTTTTTGGGGAAAATTAAATTGAGATATCAAGAAAACCTTCATCTCTACTTCAGTTGGATGAGAGTTTCCTTTCATCTCTTCTGTCCTTCATGCAATGAAGAATTCAGTCAGACTACCTGCTGTCAAAACCAGGCTCTCCTGAGTTACCGGCTGTATGACCTTGGTTAAGTTACTTAACTTTTTCTTCTTCCTCTTCTTTCTCCTATTCTTCTGCAACAATTATGATTTTTTAAAAGTTTAATCTAGAACTACAGAGAAGTTGCAAAAATAGTACTGAGAGTTCCCAGATATTCTTTCTTCACCGAGCTTCTGCTAATGTTAGCATCTTATATATCCATTGCACAATTATCAAATTCACAGTGTACAATACGATTATCTAAACTACAGATTTTACTCAGATTTCATAATTTTCCCACAAGGGTTTTTTTCCAGGATTTCCTATTGTATTTAGTTGTCATGTCTCCTCCAGTCTGACAGTTCCTTAATTTTTTTGTCTTTCATGATCTTGGTGCCTTTGAAGAGTACTGGTCAGTAATTTCATACACTCTCTCAGTTAAGATTTGATGTTTTCCATGATTAGGTTCGAGTTATTTATTTTTGAAAGAATACCACAAAAAAGATAATATGTCTTCAACGTATTATATCGGAAGGTTCGTATCTGATGTTTCTTATTACTGGTGGTATTAACTTTGATCACTTGGTTAGGGAGGTGTCTGCCAGGTTTCTCTATTGTAAAGCTACCTCCTTAAATTAGATACTTAACTTTTCTGAACCGCATTTTTTTCTTTCTGCTAAATGGGTTACTATAAGGATTCAGTGAATTTCATATAAAGTGTTTAGCATAACTTCTATTACATACCAAATTTCAATAAATGATAACTATCATAATTACAGAGCACCCTTTTCAGTAATTTGGAAAGCACTAAAATACGTAATCTGCCAGGTATAGTGATGCATGCCTGTAGTCACAGCTACTCAGGAGACTGAAGCAGAAGCAGAAGATTCGCTTGAGCCCAGAGTTTGAGGCCATACTGTGCTATGATCATACCTATAATAGCCACTGCACTTCAGCTTGAACAACATAGCAAGAACCTGTCTTTGTGAGGAAAAAAAGTACATCTTCTGCCTCTTGATCATTATTAAGTTCAACTTAACACACATACAATGTCCAAGGTCCCTAGGATATTCAGAATGTAATTTTAGATTATCAATCTTTTGACTGTTATTCCTAGTAAGAAATGCATTCTGCTATTCAGCATACATATACATATATACTGTGTCATGAAAAGTGTACAGTTGACCCTTCAACAATGTGAGGGTTAGGGGTACTGGCAATCCGTGCAGTCAAAAATCCATGTATAACTTTTGACTCCCCCAAAACCTAAGTACTAAAACTTCCTCCTGTTGACTGGAAGCCTTACCAATAATATAAACTGTTAATTAACACATATATTGTATTTTATGTTTATTTTATACTGTAATAAAGTAAGCTAGAGGAAAGAAAATGTTTTTCTTTCCTTTTTAAAAAAATATTAGAGATGAGAGGCCAGGCATGGTGACTCACACCTGTAATCCCAGCACACTGTGAGGCTGAGGCGGGTGGGTCACTTGAGCTCAGGAGTTCAAGAACAGCCTAGGCAAAACTCCATCTCTACCAAAAATTCAAAAAATTAGCTGGGCATGGTAGCGTGCACCTGTAATCCTAGCTACTCATGAGGCTGAGATGGGAGGATTGCTTGAGCCCAGGAGGCAGAGGTTGCAGTGAGCTGATAATCATGCCACTGCACTCCAGCCTGGGTGACAGTGAGACCCCATCTCAAAAACAAAATAGAATCGGAGACAAAGTCTTGCTTTGTTGCCCAGTTTTGTCTGAAACTGATTTGAAGTGATCCTCCCCTTTCTGCCTCCCAGAGTGCTAGGATTACAGGTGTGAGCCAATGTGCTCGAACAGAAAATGTTATTAGGAAAATCATAAGGAAGAGAAAATATATTTATGTTTCATTAGATGGAAGTGGATCATTATAAAGGTCTTCATCCTCCTTGTCTTCACAATGAGTAGGTTGAGGGTGAGGAAGAAAAGGGGTTTATCTATCTGTCCCAGCTGGCAGAGGCATAGAAGTAGACCCATACAGTTCAAATTCATCAAGGGTCAATTGTATGTACTTTCTACATGTGATCTATTCTTGTTTTCTATTCTACTGTCCTTTATTTAAAAAGAAAATGCTGGTTATAACTCAATAAAGTTATTTCACAGTCTACTAAATTGATTTCACACTGATAGATTACAAGCAACATTTGACAACCATGGATGTAGGTTAGCATGTACAATTCATGGTACTCATGGGAGATTGGTTTCTGGACCTCCCTTAGATTTTGGTATCCAGGTATGCTCAAGTCTCTGACATAAAAATGGTGTAGTATTTGGATATAACCTGCACACATCTTCCCGTATGCTTTATTTTATTATTTATTTCAGACAGGCTCTTGCTCTGTTGCTCAGGCTGGATGGAGTGCAGTGATGTGAACTCGGGTCACTGCAACCTCTGCTTCCCAGGTTCAAGCGATTCTCATGCCTCAGCCTCCTGAGTAGCTAGGACCACAGGTGTGTGCTACCACACCCAGCTAATTTTTTTTTTTTTTTTTTGTATTTTTTTTGTAGAGATGGGGTTTCGCCACATTGCCCAGGCTGGTATCAAACACCTGAGCTCAAGCGGTTCACCAGCCTCAGCCTCCCAGAATGCTGGAATTACAGACCTGGGCCATTGTGACCAGCAACTCCCATATACTTTATATCTAGATTACTTAAAATAGCTAATACAGTGTAAATAGTTTTTATACTGTATGGTTTAGGGAATGATCACAAGGGAAAAAATCTGTACATGTTTAGTACAGCCACAGTTTTTTTTTCCCAAATGTTTACATCTGTAGTTGGTTGATTTCATGGATACAGAATCCACCGGTACCAAGGACCAATTGTAGATACCTGTAGTAGGAAGTGTGGCATGGAGCAAGAACACAGACTTTAATGTTAGGCAAATGCAAATTTGCATTTGGCCCGACTCTGTGACCTTTGGTAAGGTATATGGGCTTTTCACACTTAAATTTTCTCATCTGTGGAGGGTTTTATGAGGTTCTTAATGATCATTATTAAGGATCTGATACTTGTGTATCTGTTATAGTTATTGGACATTTATGTTTCCTGATCACTCACATCTTTAGGCTGTTTTGTTTGTTTGTTTTTCTGAGATGGAGTCTTGCTCTGTCGCCCAGGCTGGAGTGCAGTGATGCAATCTCAGCTCACTGCAACCTCTACCCCCTGGGTTCAAGCAATTCTCATGCCTCAGCCTACTGAGTATCTGGGACTACAGGCATGTGCCGCCACGCCCAGCTAATTTTTCTATTTTTTGTAGAGACGGGGTTTCACCGTGTTGCCCAGGCTGGTCTCAAACTCCTGATCTCAAGTGATCCACCCGCCTCAGGCTCCCAAAGGGCTGGGATTACAGGTGTGAGCCACCATGCCCGGAAATTGGATTTTTTTTCTTACTAATTTATTATTTTCAGGACTAGAAGATAAGTCATTTTTGGGTGAGAAGTATGAATGATGAACTTGGAAATGTAGACGGAAGCCAGGTTATGAAGAATCTTGATGCTGTGCCCAGGAGTTTGGACTTTATTTGTAGATAGTTTTAGCTGTATTTGCTTTTTTGAGGAAGATCCAAAAGGGTGACGACATTGTTCACTTACCATGATGCATAGGTGGATAGTCTTAAAGTGGATTTTTGATGACAAATTTGGAAGGGCTCTATCTCAGAAGGTGATCATTATCTGAATTCATGAAAATAATATCTAGAACCAGATGGCAATTAATTTATTTACATAATAAATCTTTGCCATGCCAGAGGAACTACTTGAGCTTTACATGAACATCAGATCCTTTCACTGTAAGCTAAGCTACACGAGAAGCTACATGAGCAAGGCTAGCCAATTTTTTTTTTAATGGTGTCAAATAAGAGAGCCATATTCATCCCAGAATAGGGCTATTCTTGTTAATCGGACTGAGACAGCCCAAAATTTGCAGATAGAGGTTCCCCATCTCTGGGCAGTGGTTGGATAAACGACGATAGTAGGTGCCTTTGTAACTGCTTTCTCTGAGCTTCCATTGCTCATCACATCCCCCTGGGATTGGTGTACTCGCCAGGAGTTGATAGGGCTGCACTTTAAAACTGGCGTTGGGAAGGGGAAGGGAGTGTAAATTTTAGTGAATTCTTGGAGGTAAAATAAACAGTTTGGTGACTGAGTGTAGAGTCTTGAGGGAGGAGGAGTTAAAGTGCAGTAAGATTTCGGTGGGGCGAAATCTTTCCTACTACAGGAAAGAGATTTTCTTGACATCTAGTTCAAATCTGTGATTAAAGTTTTTCTCCCCACATGTAATGTAAGATGGTACAAAATCATTTCTGTTTATTTCATGAAGAGAATGAGGAAATTTGTAAATAGTTTGAATGCATAAAAATGAAGTCCTGTTTGTGAATGAACTTAAAGTTTGCAGCATTATATCCGTGTATATATAACAGTTTAAATGGTATTTTATTTTACATTGAGTCACTAGTTAAGAATTTTTCCTGTTTTAATAATATGTATTATTTATTTATTTATTTTTGAAATAGAGTCTCACTCTTGTCACCCAGGCTGGAGTGCAGTGGCGTGAACTCAGCTCACTACAACCTCCACCTCCCAGGTTCAAGTGATTCTCCTGCGTCAGCCTCCAGAGTAGCTGGGACTATAGGCACGTGGCACCACACCCATCTAATTTTTGTATTTTTAGTAGAGACAGGATTTCACCACATTGGCCAGGCTGGTCTCGAACTCCCGACCTCAGATGATTTCCTACCTTGGCCTCCCAAAGTGCTGGGATTACAGGCATGACACTGTGGCCAGCCTGTATTTTCTTTAAATTTTTTTTTTTTATAGAGACAGGGATTTCACTGATTGGCCCAGGCTGGTCTTGAAATCTTAGTCTCAAACAATCCTCCTGCCTTGGCCTTTCAAAGAACTGGCATTATAGGCTTGAGCCACCATATCTGGCCTACTTTTTCTGTTTTTTTATTGATGAATTATTTTATGACTCATTTTTAAATTCACTGTGTCATGTTATCTTAGGGAAGTTGTAACATACTTGTTGGCTTCTGCAAATAAGGATGTTTTCATACTTAACCTCAGTAAACCCATTAAAATTGGAAAATTACCATTGTTATGTTACTAGAGCTCATTTAGGTTTACAGCCTTTCTATTTGACTCTATTTTTTATAGCTTCCATCTTTCTGCTGAAATTCCTAATCTGACTGTGCATGTATCCACCTTTTCCACTAGATCCTTTAGATTTATTTATTTTTATTTTTAGAGTCAGGGTCTCACAATGTCACCCAGCCCGGAGTGCAGTGGCACAATCATAGCTCACTACAGCCTTCAACTTCTGGGCTCAAGCAATCCTCCTGCCTCAGCCTCCCAAGTAACTGGAACTACAGGCACATGCCACCATGCCCAACTAATTTTTTTTTATGTTTTTGCAGAGATGGGTCTCACCATGTTGGCCCAGGCTGGTCTCTAACCCCTGGGCTCAAGCAGTCCTACCACCTCAGTCTCCCAAAGTGCTGGGATTGCAGGCATGAACCACCGTATTCCCCTTTGGCTTATTAATCATAGTTATTTTATAGTTTCCATGTGATAGTTGCAACATTTGGGTGTGTTAGTTGTTTTAGCTCTTGACAGTGGGTTTTTTTCTTGCTACTTTATGTCATATTTTTTATTGAATTCTGGCCGTTGTTTGTAAAAGAACAGTGACAACTGAGGTAAATAGTATTTATGACTGAGAACTGGCACCCCTCCTCTGTCAGGCCATACAGACTCAGCACAGACTTCAGACTCCTACTGTTATCTTGTGCATAGTGTAGGGCCTGAAGCAGCAGAGGAATTTTTTGGTGTTTCTGCTCCACCTTCAGTCCTGTATGCCTTTCCCAAAGGAGGAGTCTCTTCATGCCCCTCCTGCGAAACCAGGAAAAGGTCGCCTTTGCTTATAACCCCGCATGGGGGTACATGGGGACTCCTCTCACCCCTTCTTCACACCCCTCCCCCCTTCTTCACACCCCTCCCCTCATTCCCCAGGGGGCTGGGGTATAGCACTCCTCAGTTTTCAGGTTTGGCCAAAATCTCATTGTGCCCTCTATTCCTGGGGCTTAGGAGTAAGGCCTTCTGTGTTCCTTTCCCTTCTCCCTGTGTTGGGGATTTTGTGATGGAAGCAAGTTTGCTGCCACTGCTCCAATGGTAGATCTCTGCTTTACGTCATTTAAGGAAGGACTCTGGGCCCCCCAGAGTTTCTTGCCACCCACCCCCACTGCCCAGCAGTAGATATTTTGCTTCTACCCCTTCTCTAGAGTGGTGGACTTTGCCTGATACTGGGCTGGTGAGGGTGGAGGAGTGTGTGGGGCGGGGGAGTGGAGTTGTGCCCCTCCCAGCATTGAATGCCTTTTGCATATACCCTTTTCTTAGAGGGAGTGGAAGGGCTTCCTGCCCCTCTCCCAGTGTCTGACAGGTTTTGCTTTTATGAGAGAAACTTCCGGGAAGTGAGTGGGGTTTTGTTCTCAGCACCATTAGCAGGGGCTCTCCTTAGTCTCCGGCTTTACCCCTGATCTTTTTTGTGAGCACACTCTGAGGTCTGTGGAGAAGAGTTGAGAGTGACTATCTGGGGCTTCCAGAGATCCTACACTCAATACTAGCCGACCCCGGGACTTTTAGCATTTCTTAATATGTCACTTCTTCTTACCCACTTTTATGGCATCTGCCTCTTCCTCCCATTCTCAATTTTTGTCTTGCCTTAGAAGGGGTTTATCACCCTTTGAAGTTCAGTTTGCCTGGTTGCCTTGTGACTTCTGCTCCCTGACATGCTTAGGAAAAGAGATTTTGTACTCCAGGGTTTTTCTCATCAGTAATGTGGGAGTGATGCTCTCTTGTGGTGACAGTTTCTCTTATTAATAGCACTCTCCTTTTTTTATATTTTTAACTCCCTCCTCTAACAGTGAAAACCTGGCTCCCATTATTTGTACTATGTTGACTCATTTGATCAGGCCCCTGGTATATAACCCATCTCCCATCATTGTCACCTTCCCCTACCACTCATGGATGCCCTCTCTCCCTGCTTGTGCCAGGCCACCACTCTGTACAGTGCCCTGGTTGGCTGCTCAGGCTGTGATGCCCCATACCAGGCCACTGTCTTGGACTCTGGCCCCTCCTGCCAGGCTGCTGCTGGTTGTGGATGCCCCCATTGCAGTCAGGCTATGACCCCCAAGCTTCTGTGACCCTTGCTTCCCTCCTTCTCCCCCTCAGGAGCCCCCACCCTGTGATAGGCTCTCTTCTGTGCGGAGCCCTCATGACTCTGCTCTGGCTCTGACTCCCCACTCTGTGCCATCTGTATAGGTGCCCTCCTGACTGGCACCAACACTCCAGGCCACCTCTCCACACAGGTGTCTGCTTCACTGTGGCCCACCTAATGGCTTTAGGACTGATTTGTTCAAGATAGAAAGAGAAGGGGAAAGAGAGAGGGAAGAAGGGGAAAAGGAGAAGAGAATCAGGAAGACTAGTGTACTTTTGTGAGAAAAGAATGAGCTACCAACCATCCTTTAGTGTAAACAGATTAGACCGGGCACGGTGGCTCATGCTTGTAATCCCAGCACTTTGGGAGGCCGAGGTGGGCAGATCAGCTGAGATCGGGAGTTCGACACCAGCCTGATCAACATGGAGAAACCCTGTCTCTACTAAAAATACAAAATTAGCTGGGTGTGGTGGCACATGCCTGTAATCCCAGCTACTCGGGAGGCTGAGGCAGGAGAATTGCTTGAACCTGGGAGACGGAGTTTACAGTGAGCCAAGATTGCACCTTTGCACTCCAGCCTGGGAAACAAGAGTGAAACTCAGTTTCAAAAAAGAAAAAAAGAAAAAAAATTAATGCATGTATTTTAAGTATTTGCATTTTGTCTTTCGAACAGGTTATGAAGTTCATGGAATGGAAAAAATACCAGAAGATGGACCAGCACTTATAATTTTTTATCATGGAGCTATTCCTATAGATTTTTACTATTTCATGGCTAAAATATTTATACACAAAGGCAGAACTTGCCGAGTAGTAGCTGATCACTTTGTCTTTAAAATTCCAGGTAAACTTTCGCTGTAGATAATAATGTAAAAATGTTTATTAACAAAACCAAGTTATGTGGTCGTCTCTATCTTGAGCTCTCTAATGTCATTTGAAAAAGTTTGCCTTTTGGGGTGTATGTAACACACTTGGAACTCTAGTATGGGAATATCTAATTATCCTGTTTAGGCAATATATCTAAAAACAAAAACATTGTAGCCAAAAATTTCTTTTTTTAAATTTTATACATTTTAAAATTGTTTAAGTGAAAATTGTACGTATGGTATACAACATAAGGTTCTTAAAAATATTTTTAAGTTTTCTCTTTTAAAAAATATATTTTTATATATTAAGAAGGTGTAAGTGCAGCTTTCTTATATGCACATATTATGTAGTGGTGAAGTCTAAGCTTCTAGTGTATCCATCAACTACATACTGAACATTCTACCCAATTAGTCATTTTTTCCTTTATGAGCAGGTATTTACTCATTATTTTTCTAAGTTATATCTTGAACTGTAATGTTAAAAAAATAAATTACGATTTTTGCCAATTTATATTTTGATTTAAATGGTAGTTGATTTTTCACATGTTGAATTTTTTCATGAAATACTGATTTTTGGAGTTTAATTTTGTTACAATTAGAGTTTGGTAACTCTCAGTTTGATAGCAAATTAGAATTAGCTAAAAAAAAGAAAGTCATGATATATTTTGTCTTGGCTGGGTGTAGTGGCTCACGCATATAATCCCAGTACTTTGGGAGGATGAGGTGGGCAGATCACTTGAGGTCAGGAGTTCAAGACCAGCTTGCCCAACATATTGAAACCCTGTCTTTACTAAAAATACAAAAATTAGCCAGGCATGGTGGCTAATAGACCTGCTGTAGGCCTAGCTAATCAGGAGGCTGAGGCAGGAGAATCACTTGAACCTGGGAGGCGGAGGTTACAGTGTACGGACATCATGCCACTGCACTCCAGCTTGGGCAACAGAGTAAGACTCCATCTCAAAAAAAAAAAAAAAAAAAGATATATTTTGTCTTCACATGATATACTACCCTAAAGAGTATATACATCATGTCTCTTATCATATATAACTTGCCTGATGAGATTTATAACTCTAAGATTGAGGAATACATTTTATTTATTTATTTATTTAGATATGGGGTCTTGCTATGTTGCCCAGGCTGGTCTCAAATTCCTGGCCTCAAATGATCTTCCCACCATACCTTCAAAAGTTTTGGGATTACGAGTGTGAGCCATTGCACCCAGCCATGAAACTACATTTTAAAAAATCTGTTTATAAAGGCTATATGTATATATATTTCTTTTCTTTTCTTTTTTCCTTTTTCTTTCTTTTTTTTTTTTTTTTTGAGAAGGAATCTTGCTCTTGTTGCCCAGACTGGAGTGCAATGGTGCAATCTCAGCTCACTGCAACCTATGCCTCCCGGGTTCAAGTGATTCTCCCACCTCAGCCTCCCAAGTAGCTAGGATTACAGGTGCCTGCCACCATGCCTGGCTGATTTTTGTACTTTTAGATATTGGCCAGGCTGGTCTTGAATTTCTGACCTCAGGTGATCCGCTCGCCTTGGCCTCCCAAAGTTCTAAGATTATAGGGATGAGCCACTGCAGCTGGCTGGCCTTATATGCTATTTTTTTAAAAAAGGTTAATTAACCAAATGGTTTAGAGTTTTACAGAAATCATTCTTGAATAAATTCATTGAGATTAAATCTTATTTTCTTCTGTCACTGAATCACCAGAAACAAGCCAAGAGAGTTGACAGTATGTCCTCTGGAATAAAAGCAGAAGCTGACACATCAATCAGACAAACACAACCAAACAATGAATTAAGTAATGATCTACTTCAATCCTATATACAGTTAGTGCTTTGGGTATCCATGCGTCACTGAAAAGCTATTTGTACTTTGTATATAAACTATATTGGCTATGTTTTCTGTTAAAAACTAACATAATCACTATAGTAGATTTGGAAACTAACAAACAACATCATTATAATTTTACCATCTTAACGTAATGTTATTTTGATTTATTTTACTTCATTGTTTTACTTTCAGACACACAGGCAAACAATTTTGTGGGTTTTTTAAGATTTAATGTCAGCATTAACATTTTTACCATGTTTTATAAAAAAAGATTTAGTGTATGACTAGAACATTTACTTAACTGTTTTTCTCTTATGGAGCATTAGGTTGCTTCTTTTTTTTGTTTTTAGGAGTAATAAAATGTGAATATTTTTAGCATTTGCCTTTTTCAAAAAATTTCCCTCTTTATGATCTTTTTAATATTTTGATGCTGATTTACCTTAAGTCTTTCTTTGCTTTCTAAAGGAATAAAATCATTATAATTCTCAGCACAAGAGAGATTTTAGGGTGGGTACCATGGCTCCCACCTGCAATTCTAGCACTTTATGAGGCTGAGGCAGGAGGATTGCTGGAGCTCAGAAGATTGAAACCAGCCTGGGCAACATAGCCAGATCTCGTCTCTACTAAAAAGAGTAATAAAAAAATCAGCCAGGCATTGTGGTGCAGTGCCTGGAGTCCCAGCTACTTGGGTTGTTAAGGGAGAGGATCACTTGAGCCCAGTAGGGCAAGGCTGTAGTGAGCTACTATTGTGCCCCTGCATTCCAGCCTGGGTGACAGCAAGACCCTGTTTCCAAAAAAACAGAGATTTCATGTTTTTTTATTTATGAGTCATCTCGTGTTCATCCATTCATTATGAGAATGCATCTAGTTGAATCAGTGAGCATTTAATGTGAGGTGACAATTATTTTATTTTACTTTTTTTGAAATTGAGTCTTGCTTTGTCACCCAGGCTGGAGTACTGTGGCTCAATCTTGGCTCACTGCAACTTCTGCCTCACGAGTTAAAGCAATTTTCCCTGCCTCAGCCTCCCCAGTAGCTGGGATTACAGGCGTGTGCCACCATGCCTAGCTAATTTTTGTATTTTTGGTAGACGAGGTTTCTCCATGTTGTCAAGGCTGGTCTCAAACTCATGACCTCAGATGATCCGCCTGCCTCAGCCTCCCAAAGTGCTGGGGTTACAGATGGGAACCACCACACCAGGTCTGACAGTTATTTTAATCTTAATGCTATTTATAATCTTGCTTCAGATCTTTAAAGTAATGAGAAGTTTGGTTAGTCTGTGCAGTGTTTTTTTTGGTTATTTTCTTTGAGACAGAGTCTCGCTCTGTTGCCCAGGCTGCAGTACAGTGGCATGATCTTGGCTCACTGCAACCTCCACATCCCGGTTTGAAACCATTCTGAAGCCATTCTCCTGCCTCAGCATCCTGAGTAGCTGGATTACAGGCACACGCCACCACGCCAGGTTGATTTTTATATTTTTAGTAGAGACGGGGTTTCACCACATCGGCCAGGATGGTCTTGAACTCCTAACTGCAAGTGAACCGCCTGCCTTGGTCTCCCAAAGTGCTTGATATCACAGGCATGAGCCACCGCACCTGACCAGTGTGCATAGCTTTTAGCATCAAATGTGTCTCTGTATTTCCCATTCTCAGAGAATAATGTATACTGACATCAGTCCTCAGAAGTTCCAGTATGGGATTTGATTAAAATATTTACTAACAGGATTATTTCTTTCATCCATAAATAGTTGTAATTTGAAAAGCTGTATAATATTAAGACTTGGAATTAGCTGTTCTTTGAGTCAAGCACCCTCACTTTATTAAAATCTCTTAATGATGTTTGCTATTATTATTTAAAAAATTTAATTATAGAATTAGCATGATCTAACTTTTAATTTAAATAGATTTGATCATGGTCTTGCCAGTTTTGGAAGAGCTAAGCATAGTTTGATTCACATTCTCCTGAGTGATTCTCTTTTTTATAGGGTTAATGGAAGATTAGATTTCTGATTGCAGATGGGATATCATTTCTGAATCCCATCAGAATCCCATTTCTGGAATCTCTGCCCTGCCACTTCTTAGATGTGTGACTTTGAGCAAGCTATTATTCTGTGAGCCCAAGTTTTCTCATCTGTAAAATGGCAAGAAGAATACCTGTTTGTCAAGATTGTTGTGAGTTTTACTTAAGAATTTGAGTCAGAGTAGTAGGTAGTCAGTCAGTAAGAAGGTACCCAATGGTAGGTGATAAGGAAGATGCAGTTATTACTTAAACAGCAATATCAAACTTAAGTTAACCTTTAGAGTTTTCGTTGATTTTAAAAAGTAAAAAAGTTTACTGATTTCAGTATAAATAGTAAATGGTGTGGTTTGTGAAGATTTTTGCTCGACGAATTAAACAAGAAATGCTTATTTTGTATCTTCATATTCATGTTTCTTACAGGGTTTAGTTTATTACTGGATGTGTTTTGTGCTCTACATGGACCAAGAGAAAAATGTGTTGAAATTCTGAGGAGTGGCCACTTGTTAGCTATCTCACCAGGTGGAGTTCGAGAAGCCTTAATTAGTGATGAAACTTATAACATCGTATGGGGTCACCGCAAAGGCTTTGCTCAGGTTGCAATCGATGCAAAAGTGGTGAGTTGTATAAAATTAATTATTAAAGTTGTATAAAGTTAATTATTAAATTTAGTTAAATTTAAAATAAATAGCCAAAGTGTATAAGAACTTAGACACTTTCACTGCAATACTTTAAAAATTAATATATAGGCCGGGTTCAATGGCTCACGCCTGTAATCGCAGCACTTTTGGGGGCTGAGGTGGATGGATCACGATGTCAGGAGTTTGAGACTAGCCTGGCCAACATAGTGAAACCCATCTCTACTAAAAATACAAAAATTAGCCAGGTATGGTGGTGCATGCCTGTAATTCTAGCTACTCGGGAAGCTGAGGCAGGAGAATTGCTTGAACTGGGGAGGTGGAGGTTGCAGTGAGCTGAGATCGCCCCACTGCACTCCAGCCTGGGTGACAGAGTGAGACTGTGTCTCAAAAAAAAAAAAGATGAGATTTTGAATGCCATTTTGTTCTTTTATTTTGCCTTGGGAAAGTAATTCTCAGCCTTGGTTTCCATATTGTACTTTAGCCTAAGAAACACTTATCTACTACCTATGGAATATATCTCCTTTGTTTTCTGTTTATTTTCATTTTGATTGTCAGAAAAAGAAACCCTATTTGGCAGAGTATTGTTCTTTTTCCAGATGAGTTAGAGAATGCTGTCAGTAACTTACTTTTTTAGGTATACAGAAAATGAATTATAGCACATTTCACTTATTTCCCCAAATCTTAAGCACTGACAGAAAAACCTAGACCATATGAATAATATAGAATACAAAAGGATATATGCAGTTATACAAAAATTAAGAATAATCAATGTAATGTATATGAAAACGATAAAAGCTAAAATCCTAATCAAAGATGGTTCAGTTTTCAAGTTTAGATTTTGAAAGAATTGTTTCCTCAAAAGTTTAGGATAAAGATGCCAAAAATAGATTTAAAATCACATAAATATACCATGGGATTCTAATTCCTCATCCTTAAGTTTACATTTTCAGCAACATGTTGCTTAGAAGAAGGCCTGAAAGAGAAAAATTATATAGAGAAAAGAACTCTTTCTAATCCTTCAGTTTCCAGATAATTAAATGATCTAGATAATTTAAGATTTTTATGTAAAACTTCAGAAAGTTTAAGAAATAACTTTTTATAAGTTTAAAAACAAATGAATCTTCTAAGTTTGATTAATACTGTGCCACCCCTCTCATAGGACTTTTAAACACTTTACCTTGTACTCCTGTGACACATATCATGTGACACATATAATTGACACATATAAGTGACACTGAGGTGACACATATAATTATTCCAATGTTGCAGATGAGGAGACTCAGGCACAGAGAGATGGAGGGATGGAAGGGATCTTGTGACTCAGCAAGGCAGCAGCAGAGCAGAGCACACAGTTCAGAACTCGAGGCAACCGGTACTGTTGCCATTCCCGACTACATTGCACAGTGAGTCTGCTGACATCTGAGACTGAAGGGGCTTCCCAGATACGTGAGGGAAATCTTTCAGTAATATATGTTTAGAGTTGTAAGTGGCACAAGTATCCCATCTGGAAAATCCTTTAATAGGCCTCACAAAATTATCGTAAGCTGTGAACAAAAATTTAACACTGTTGTTACAGGATTAACTATATTTAAATTGTGGTATAGTAATAAAAATTAAAGGGGAAAAAGCCTGATTGTCAGTGCAAGTTCACAAAATATTGGTAGAAAATAATAAGATTTATTTGAAGATGAGAGACTTTTTGATATAATACAAATCACTCTGGTTTTGTCAATTCTTGAGACTTACGAGTTTGATAAGAACTTTTAGCTGATTTAGTGTCTAAGTTGAGGAGAAAAGTAGCCTGTTTACTTTAATTGTAAAATAAATAGCATATATAAAAGAAAATAATATTTTGTTTCAATAAAATTATCTCACTATATAGAGTTATCTTGCTTTTTCCATAAAAGACTTTGAGATAGGGATAATTATTGTTATTTACCCCCATTTTATGCATGAAGAAAGTGAGGCTTAAACATGGTAAGTAACTTGTACAATGGTCCCACATTTTTAGTGACAGAGTTAAGACTTCAAGACCCCAAGAGTAGTTTTTAAAAATATACATTCTTGTCTAGACATGGTGGCTCATGCCTGTAATTCCAGCACTTTTGGAGGCCAAGGTGGGAGGATCACTTGAGGTCGGGAGGATCACTTGAGGTCAGGAATTCGAGACCAGCCTGTCCAACATGGTGAAACCCCATCTCTGCTAAAAGTATAAAAATTAGCTGGGCCTGGTCCCAGCTACTCAGATGACTGAGGTTGGAGGATGACTTGAGCCTGGAAGGCAGAGGTTGCAGTGAGCCGAGATCATGTCATTGTGCTCCAGCCTTGGTGACAACAAGACTCTGCCTCAAAAAAAAAAAAATATGCACACACACACACCCCCTCCGTCTCTCTTTCTCTCTCCCTTGCAAACATGCATGCACACACCTACATACAGGCACACATTTATATATGTAAGCAATTGAATTCTAGGTTGAAGCTACAGTGAGCCATGATCACGCCACTGCAATTCAGCCTGGGCCGCAGAGTGAGACTCTGTCCCCAACTCCCCTGCTAAAAATTCCCCTTGGAATCTCTGTCATGCAACTTTTCCTCAGTAAGTGTACTATTCAGTAGCCCACTAAAGCCAATTCAGTTTACTACATTTATTTTATTTAATGAATTTAATGATTACTGTAATCTCTATTTTGAGTTTCAAGGTTTTATGTGGAATGTTAGGAAAATTGGTCAATGAAATATTATATATTACCACTGGAGGGTAGTGTTTCCAATTTCTATTTTTACAGATGATCAAGTTGAATTTAGTTGATAAACTAATCATGTGTGCCTTTATTTTAAAAATATTTTATTTTCATGATATCAAACAGGCTCTCAGAAGTTTGCATAATCACTTTGTGATCTCCCCACAAGCCCGCGCTAATAAATTTGTGCACCTTTTCTCTTTCTCCCATGTCAGTACTAACCAGGCCCTACCCTGCTTAGCTTCTGAGATCAGACAAGATTGGGCATATTCAGGGTGGCATGGCCATAGACGCCTTTTCTCTTTCTTAAAAAAAAAAGTTTGCATTAGTTACTCTAATGAAGACATTGAATGGATTAATTTATTCACTTTTTAATTCAAATTCTCTTTTTCTTTAGCCCATTATTCCTATGTTTACACAAAACATTAGAGAAGGATTTAGATCGCTTGGAGGAACAAGTAAGTTCTGATTCATGTGGTTTTTAATTACAATGCAATTTTTAAAATATTTGGGCTGTTGAACTCTACAAGGAAACCTTTTGAATTGTTATCTTTAGAAAATGGGTACACTATTCAGACGTTTTTCTGTTTAAAGTCCAAGTGATAACTAGCTCTAAGTAATGGCAGTTCTTAATGATGTATTTTTGTTGAGAGTATATCATATACATACTGAAGTTCTTCAAATGGGCTTTTAAAAACTTGATAGTGAATTAGCTAGTTTATTGTTTTAAACCATGGTGATGAGGTTTAGAATACATTTACAAACTGTCCAACAATCTTTTTTTTTTTTTTTTTTTTTTTTGAGACAGAGTTTCGCTCTTGTTACCCAGGCTGCAGTGCAATGGCGTGATCTCGGCTCACCACAACCTCCGCCTCCTGGGTTCAGGCAATTCTCCTGCCTCAGCCTCCTGAGTAGCTGGTATTACAGGCACGCGCCACCATGCCCAGCTAATTTTTTGTATTTTTAGTAGAGACGGGGTTTCACCATGTTGACCAGGATGGTCTCGATCTCTTGACCTCGTGATCCACCCGCCTCAGCCTCCCAAAGTGCTGGGATTACAGGCGTGAGCCACCGTGCCCGGCCCCCAACAATCTTTTTAATTTACCCCAGAAGTTACAGCTTTAAAAATGGATGACAATATGATATTGAACTAAGATTAACTACCTAAGGAAATAGCATTTGCTTTGGTTTATTTCTGTCACTTTTTGTTCTTTTTAAAAATATTTTGCACCATATTGCATTTACACTGGAAAGTTCTTTTTACCTGTCCATAATTTATAGATTTTAGAAATCAGCTTTTAAATGTCGTTATAGCAATGTTAATGATTAGATGTGCGTTTTCTTTGCAATACTTGTTTTATTTTGAAATATTCAATTTGTTGTTGTACCCTATGGTTTGTATATTTAATTGATTATATATTTTTAGCATTATTATTATTTTTAATTCTAGCATTATTATTAGTGTTTCTATCCACTTACAAGGCCCCTTCTGAAGACCTTTAAACTGCCCTTGTTTCTTTTATGTGTAACATTGCTATTTTGTTAGTACTGCATTCTGTTTTTTAAGTCTTTTTTTTTTCTTTTTCTATCAGATTTAAAGTGGAAAGGAAGATTGATGAGATATTTAACTTTTGTTGTGAATTTATTTATTCTTTTTTTTTTTTTTTGAGTCAGAGTATCTCTGTTGCCCAGGCTGGAGTGCAGTGGCATGATCTTAGCTCACTGCAACCTCCACCTCACGGGTTCAAGTGATTCTCTTGCCTCAGCCTCCAGAGTAGCTGGGACTACAGGCGGGTGCCAGCACGCCTGGCTAATTTTTGTATTTTTAGTAGAGACAGAATTTTGCCATGTTGGCTAGGTTGATCTCGCACTCCTGACCTCAGGTGATCCACCTCCCCTCGGTCTTCCAAAGTGTTGGGATTATGGGTGTGAGCCACCGTGCCCAGCCTATTTTTTCTTGGCTCATTTGTTTAGAATTTAGTCACAAGTCAGAAATTATTCCAGAAGTTTTGTTTATTTATTTTTCCTGTGCCTTTTTTTTTTTTTTTTTACTTCTTTTCACTTTAAAGTTGAATAGTCCAAAAATTAGTATCTAGTGATTGTGTGTGTGTGTGTGTGTGTGTGTGCATAGGTGACCTGTAGGATAGGGTGTATTCTATGTTTTGATGTGTAAGCAATCCTTTCAACTTTGGTGAGACCCATGACTGTGTGTTCCTTATGGTCTGCCTGTTTCTGATTCCTTTGATAACATTTTAGATTTCTTAAAAAATGTAGTCCATCAGTTTATTTTTATGTTATTACCACTTTTATTTAATCCTACTAAATTTCAGATTTGGTCATTAACATTAGTAATTATTTGCTTTGATGTGTTCTGTTTTTCCTGGTTCATAATAATGTTTTGTCTTTACTTAGTTTATTTGCATTGTAGTCTCATGTTTACATAAATTTATTTTTCCTTTTTTTGGTCTTTAAGTTACGTTTTGTGAGTCTCTAGACTTTTTCACCTCTAGTAGTTTTTGGTAGCAGTTTAGGCTTTGTTTTGTAATAATAGTAGCTTGTTTGCCTTTTAAAATTCCTGTATTTTTATTTATTTATTTACTTTTTATTTAATTTTGTTAAGTTCCTGTGCTTTTAAAAGCTCATTAAAAAAATAAATAGACTTTTGGGGGGGCATTTTTAGGTTTATAGAAAGTAGAGAGTTCTCCCCCCAGTTTCTCCTATTATTAACGTCTTGCATTGGTGGGATATATTTGTTACAATTGATGAAAAGCTCTTCTTTTAAAAAAAAATTGTACTAATTGCCAAGAAGTGATACTTTTTGCCACCTTCCTGTAAGTCCTACATAATTAATCTGAAAGTTTACAATTACATGATCAGAATATTTAACAAGTTAAAATGATTGTGTACTCTAAAACAGGGTTATTTAGATGGCTTTATGAAAAATTCCGCTATCCATTTGCTCCAATGTATGGAGGTTTTCCAGTGAAGTTACGGACCTATTTAGGTGACCCCATTCCGTATGACCCAAAGATAACAGCGGAAGAATTAGCTGAAAAGGTAAATTAATTTTTCTTTTTTAGTTTTAGGACAGATTTTTATTTTCAGTTATTTTTTATTTTGAATGTCATTGATTTATTTTTATATTCTGCAAGCATGTCCTAGGTCACTGGTTCTCAACCAGAGGTGATTGTACCCCCTAGGGAACATTTGCTAATCTCTGGAGACTTATTGTCACTACAGGCAGGAGTTGGGGGTGGGAGGAGGGGTGCTACAGACTTTTAATGGGTGGAGTCCAGGGATAGAATTTATGGTAATTGTAGGATAGGAATATATATCTATGCATAGATTTTTGGAAATATCGAACTGAAGTTTGGGAGAAAGTCAGAATTGATGATGGAGATTTCAGTCATTTGCACTGAGAGAGTTACTTAAGCCATGAGCTTTATAAGGCAGATGAGAGAGAGAGAAAAGTGCTGAGGACAGACTGCAGGAGATGTAGCACTGAAGAAGGCCAAGGAAGGAGAAGCGCCAGAGCTGACCGGAAGGGAACTGGCAGAGAGGTAAGAGAACAAGTAAATTTGTGGGACAGAAGTTAGCAGGTGAGGTTGTATTAAAAAATGGGAATGGTCAGTAATATTAGTATTTGCAAAGAGATCCAGGAAGATGAAGAGTAGAAAAGCCTGCCTACCTTGTAATTATACCTTCAGAGAGTATAAAACTATGAAAAAAAAGAAAAACAACAAATGTTATGTTCTCTCTTTTTTTCTTTTTTACCCCATTCTTGTTAAATGCAATAAATGTTATGTTAACTGAATCACTTAGAAAATGGGATGAATGGGCCAGGCTTGGTGGCTCACACTTGTAATCCCAGCACCTCGGGAGGCTGAGGTGGGAGGATATCATGAAGCCAGGAGGTCAAGGTTACAGTGAATTATGATTGCGTCACCGCACTCCAGCCTGCACAACAGAGTGAGACACTGTCTCTCAAAAAATAAAATAGGATGAATGTATTTTGATTATGACTTTTATATAGTCTGATTTATTTTTAAAAATATAAATTATGGTAAAAACACATGGTAGAAAAAGGTAAACATATAGTAAAACATAAATTATGGCAAAAACACATACATGTACTCTCAACCATTTTTAAGTAGACAGATGATTACTTTTAAGTACATTCATGTTGTTGAGCAACAGATCTCTAGAATTTTTTCATCTTGTAAAACGGACTATACCTGTAACCTCCCCTTTCCCCTTCCTCTGGCTCCTAGCAACCACCATTCTACCTTTCTAAGACCTTAACTACTTTAGATACCTCATATGAGTGAAATCACACAGTGTTTGTCTTTTTGTGATGGACTTATTTCAGTTAACATAATGTTCTCAAGGTTCATCTATGTTGTATCATGTGATAGGATTTCCCTCCTTTCTTTTCTTTTTGAGATGGAAACTTACTCTGTAACCCTGGCTGCAATACAGTGGCACAATCTTGATTCACTGCAACCTCCCCCTCCTGGGTTCAAGTGATTCTCATACCTCAGCCTCCCAAATAACTGGAATTACAGGTGTGCACCACCAGTTTGTACTTTTTCACTTGGTACAAGTCTATACTTCTTTAATCTGTATACTCAAAGTCTATACGTTTTTACTTGGTATTTAACTTTCTTTACGATTTAATTAAAATTAATTTTAAAGCCTTATATCACTCAGCTTTTGAATACCTGAAACTCTAGCCAAACTAGCTAACTCACCATTCCTTACACAGTGGTTTTCCTGTACTCTTTTCTCCTCATGCTCCTTCCTTTACCATTACTGGAATATTATGGGTCCTTGCAGACCCACACCAAACAGTACCCTGTTCATGTGTCCTCCCCTGCTCACTGCCCACCCAGTCTCAGCTCTGAACTTCGGAACACTTCTTTTCGCACTTCATATGATATGCATTATAAACGATCTCACATTTTAGTTATTTTGTACTTGATTCTTCCTTTTAAGTTATGAACTCCTTTAGATTGGAGACTTGTTTCACTAGTGTTTTAATTTCCAAGGCATCTAATATTTTCTGAATGAATGAATAAAATTCTAGAGATACGCTTAATACACATCACAGAACACAACTTGTGGCAGTCACTGTGCTAAGCACCTGAAGATGTCCCTTCCATTTCTAATCCTTGTAACTGTATGAAGTAGTTCTCGTTTTACAGATATGAAAACTGTGGTTTAGAGGGGCATTTTTTTTTGTTTTGCTCTGAGTTGGAGTTTCACTCTTGTTGCCCAGGCTAGAGTGCAATGGCACCATCTTAGTTCACTGCAACCTCCGCCTCCCATGTTCAAGCGATTCTCCTGCCTCAGCCTCCCAAGTAGCTGGGATTACAGGCATGCGCCACCATGTCTGCTAATTTTGTATTTTTAGTAGAGATGAGGTTTCACCATGTTGGTCAGGCTGGTCTCGAATTCCTGACCTCCAGTGATCACCTTGGCATCCCAAAGTGCTGGGATTACAGGTATGAGCCACTGCACCCAGCCAAAGGGGCATGTTTTAAAAATACATATTTGGGCTAGTGTTTATTAATTTTCTTTAAAGGTTAAAGTCTAAAAAAGGAAGTATATATGTGTATATGCATGAACTATGCATACACATATACATATGCATACACATATGCATATACATGATACATATATCAGAATTTTAAATAGCCATAAACCAATTTAAAAATAAAAATTGGCCAGGCATGATGACTCATGCCTGTAATTCCAGCACTTTGGGAGGCCGAGGCAGGAGATTCCCTTGAGTCCAAGAGTTCAAGACCAGCCTGAGCAACACAGTGAGACCCTGATATAATTGTTCAGTATGTATGGTGATAAAATAAAAAATACATTAGAGTTTACTAATGGATGGAAAGGACTAAGTCTTCCATTTGCCTACTTGAAAATTTTCTACATTTTTTCCTTTTTTTTTCTTTAAGTCCCCTATAGTGTTTATCATGTGTAAGGCATTGCTGTGCTTAATGCTGGAAAAATACTAAGATGTATCTTAAGGAGCTTACAGTCTGGTATAGAAAAGAGACACGTATACAACAACTATAATTGAAGGCTTAATAAAATAAGTATAAGAAATATGCTGTAGCCAGGCACGGTGGCCCTTGCCTGTAATCCCAGCACATTGGAAGGCCAAAGTGGGAGAATTGCTTGAGCCCAGGAGTTTGAGACCAGCCTGGGGACATAGTGAAACCCCGTTTCTATAAAAAAAAGAAAGAAAAAAATATGCTTTGGGTTTACTGAGAAGGAAATTATTAATTCTGAGGGATGATGGGAGGTAAGTCGATCTACATTAAGATCTACAATAACAATAGCTTTTCTTCTGTTTTCTTAATAGACAAAGAATGCTGTTCAAGCTTTGATTGACAAGCACCAAAGAATACCAGGAAACATTATGAGTGCTTTGTTAGAACGTTTTCATTGATAACAAAGGGTCAACTAGAAGATGATTTAATACATTTATATTAAATGTTTGCATCTAAGGTACTGTCTTCTGAATTTTGTAGGTCCTACAATTAGTATTTTTTAAAAAATCATGTTAATAAACATCTTTCACAGAACTCCTTTGTTTAAAATTGTATTGTCAATTTTGTTTTTGCAATTGTGTCAAATACTAACAAATTACCTGCCTAATAATTCAGAAAAAGATGTTTTATTTGTAAATTCCTAATAATGTATGCTAAACATATAGATTCTTAGTTAATAACAGCAGTTTAGGTTAAACAAACATTCCTGGATAATGCATTAAATTTCTGTATCTTTTGCCTTGCTCTGATTTTGAGAGATTGGCATAAGCTAGGGGTTAGCATAGTTGCTTAAGTTAGAAAAAAACACGCTGTTGTCTGTCCCTCATTCCCTTCATGACCTGGGGCAAGTCACGTAATGTTTTTATGTCTCAACAATTCCTTTTTAAAAACATCATATATGAATAATATTATTTTAAGTTCTTTATATTTTCTGTGGTTGATAACTGTTGAACCAAAATTATGACAGAATTAATTTAAACAATGTCAAAATTCTTTAGGAGTTATGTATATATTTTCTCCATTGTGTGTTTAAATTACGTCTTCAGGTATCATGTCCAGTTGCCAAGCACAATGAAAAAGATGCATTGTTTTTTTAAATGGAATAAAAAAAGAAATTAGGAAAAATAAAATTTCTAATTATTTTTAGTATGATATTTTTAACAAGAGTCTATAAGAAAACAATATAGGTTGTGCTGTGCGTTGTCAGCTGTATACTATGGTCTTAATAATGCCAGGTTAAAAATCACTGTTGTGCTCTGCATTTCGTGTGCTAGAAGCTGGTTCTAGGCTGAGGAAAGCAGAGTTCTCTACTTTTGTTCAGTATTGAGGCTTACTCAGTTTGACTTTGCAGCCAATGAAGTGGTTTATTGCTTCAATAAAAATATACTTGAATAATGAATTTATTTATTTTTGTTTTGTTTTTATTTAGAGATGGGTTTTTGCCATATTGGCCAGGCTGGTCTCAAACTCCTGACCTCAGGTGATCCACCCACCTCAGTCTCCCAAAGTGCTGGGATTACAGGCGGGAGCCACTGTGCCTGGCCTGAATGATGGATTTATATGAACACAAAGCCCTCTGAAAAATTAATGATTTTCAATTGTTGTCTTCTTGAAAACTGAATTTAAGTGTTATTTAAACAGAAAAATATCAGAAATCAAATGCAGTATCTCTCTCTTCCTTTTTTAAATGTTAAATTACTAAGGTTTTTGTATAGCTTTTGTATTGTGTGTATTTATGACATGTGAAATGTATGTAAAATTAAACAATGTGAAAATAAACCTGAATTGCAGTTAATTTTCTTGTGAAATTACATGTGACATTTTAAAAATCTTTTTTTCTTTTTTTGTGACGGAGTCTCACTCTGTCCATTGCCCAGGCTGGAGTGTAGTGGTGCGATCTCGGCTCACTGCAACCTCTGCCTCCTGGGTTCAAGCCTTGCTCCTGTCTCAGCCTCCTGAGTAGCTGGAATTACATATGTGCACCACCACACTTGGCTAATTTTTGTATTTTTAGTAGAGACAAGATTTCACCCTGTTGACCAGGCTGGTCTTGAACTCCTGACCTCAAGTGATCCACCTGCCTCAGCTTCAGCCTCCCAATGTGCTGGGATTACAGGCATGAGCCACTGTGTCCACCCTAAATAATCATATTAAATTGATTTTTTTGTTGTATTCTTTACATAGTTCTCACCTACAATCATATTATTTTATCTAGCCACAATGAAGAAACCTTACTTTCCAGTGTAATAAATATATTTTAATTTTGTGGTCAATGAGAAGAGTCAATTAATGATTATTTGAACTCTCCCCACCCAGCAGTCAACAGTGTTTGGTTTAAAATTGATGAAATATTTCAGAATAAATGAATAAATGATCATAAAATGAATGAGAAGTTTGTTTTGGGCCAACTATTGAGTTTTAAAGACTGAAGTTAGCCGAGAGTGGTGGTGTGCACCTATAGTGTCAGCTACTTAGAAGGCTGAGGTGGGAGGATTGCTTGAGCCCAGGAGTTCAAGGCTGCAGTGAGTTGTAATTGTGCCACTGTGCAGCCTGGGTGATAGAGCAAGCCCCTGGCTCTGTTAATAAAGACTAAAGAAAGAACATCATTTATTGCTAATGTGGCAAAAGCTTTTTATAGTATTTAAGTTTTACTGCTTTAACTAAAACCTTTTTTTTAAGCCTGATACTCAGCCTAACATCAGTGCTTCTTATCTCAGTTGTTAAGATCTTTATCTTTGCTATTTGAGTTTAATTCCGATAAGAGTCAGAGAATATGACTAAATAGAGAAATATGGCTGGGCATGATGGCACACGCCTGTAATCCCAGCACTTTGGGAGGATTGCTTGAGGCCAGGAGTTTGAGACCACCTGGGCAACTTAACAAGACCCCTTTAACATTTTTTTCAAATTCAGCTGGGTGCAGTGGCTCACACCTGTCATCTCAACACTTTGGGAGGCTGAGCCAGTTGAGTCACTAGAGTCCAGGAGTTCAAGGCCAGCCTGGGCAAAACCCTGTCTCTACAAGAAACCCTGTCTCTACTGAGCAACAAAAATCAGCTGAGTGTGGTGATGAACACCTGCAGTTACTGCTTCTTGAGAGGTTGAGGTGGGAGGTTGATCCTGGAGAGGTTAGGGCTGCAGTGAGTCATGACTGTCCCACTGCACTCCAGCCTTGGCAACAGAATGAGACCCTGTCTCTAAATAAATAAATAAATATAAGTAATGGAAAGAATGTGTATTAGGTCTTTTTTTTCCATAAGTTTTCTTTCCCCTCTTACTTCTATTCATGTGTTTTGATCCTCTTGAGGAGCGTTCACAGTCAGAACCTGATGCAGGCATGAAGGGCCTCTCTCCAGAAGCATAAACATAGCGCACTTACGGGAAATTTTTCTTACTCATTTTTAAAAACGTGCATTCTGAAACAATTAGAAGCTTACAGAAACGTTGCAATTACAGTGCAGAGTACTCCCATATACTTTTCAGTCGGATTCACCACTGTAATATGCCACATTTGTTTTATTCTTTTCACACTCCTTTTGCCCTTGCTGTCTCCACATATATAACTATACTTTTTCTCCTTGATCATCTGATAGTAAATTGCAAATACCATGCCCCTTATTGTTGTCTGGACTATGAGATCCATTTATAGAACCACAAGACAATGATCAAAAAAATCAAGAAAATCAGGATGGATATAACAAATATGGTCTAAATAAAAGTTATTATCTATAGACCATATTTAAATATTACCAGTTGTCTCAGTAATATCATTTACATCAATTTTTCTTCTTGATTCATCCAAGAAAAGATCACACACTGCATTTAATTTTCCTATTTCTTTAGTCTTCTTTCATCTGGAAAGAACAGTGACCTTTTTGGCGAGGGGGGACCATTTGTTTTGCAGGTAAGCCCTCAGTTTGTTTTTGCCTCACATTTCATTATGAGTTGATTCAGACTATGCATTATTTTAGAAACACAACATGAGTGATGCTGCGGCTCTCTCCAGGGTGTCACATCAGGAGGCACATATGTTGGTTTGTGTCATTAGTAGTGGCAGTAACTTTGATCACTTGGTTGAGATGGCATTCACCAGATTCCTTCCCTGTAGTTATCATTTTTCCCTTTGTAATAAGGAAACTTACTTTGAGATTCTTAGAGACACTGTACAGTCATGCATTGCTTAATGATGGGAATGTATTTTAGAAATGCATCGTTAAGTGATTTTGTCGTTGTGTGAACATTACAAAGTGTACTTACACAAAGCTAAATGTATAGCCTGCTACACACCTAGGCTGTATGGCATAACCTGTTGCTTCTAGTTTACAAACCTGAAGAGCATGTGACTGTACTGAATATTGTGGGCAATTGCAACACAATAGTATTTGTGTATTTAAACACAGCTAAACATAGAAAAGGTACAGTAAAAATAAGGTATTACAATCTTGTGGGACCATTGTTAAATGTGCAGTTTGTTGACTGAAATGTCACTGTGTAGCACATGACTGCATATAACTGTTCCTCATCAAACTTTAACTCGTTAACTTGTTTTAGCATCTTTTGAATTGATTCTTGTGTGAATAAATTATTACTCGGGTTCAAGAGTAATTTTTCTCATATCCTATATTTACTAGTTGGCTTTTTTTTTTTTTTTTTTTTTGAGACAGGGTCTCACTCTGTTGCATACAGTGGTGTGATCTCAGCTCACTGCAGCCTCCTGGGTTCAGGCAATTCTCATCTCTCAGCTTCTCAAGTAGCTGGGACTACAGGCGTGCACCACCACACCTGGCTCCACATTACCACCTTCCCCCAAAGCCAAGCCAACCAAACCAAAACCCTAGATAAGGCCAATTTGTGTTTTCATATCCTAAGGGAATTTTCTTTCTGTATCCCAGCATCAAGATTAAGAAGTAGGTTGCAGCTACCAGTTTAGTCAAGCCATGTGAGGGTAGCTGCCCTCTGGACTGCAGCTTTCTAACTTTGGAAGACTTAGAAGTTTTTTCCTGTGCCCTACACAACGAAGAACAAAGAAACTAGTGGCTGACAGTTTGATGAGGATCAGATATGCACATAGCTTCAAAGTATTTCTCTGTACTTATTCATTATAAAGGGAAAAAATAGTAACTTCATAGAGAAGAAACCTGGTGGATGCCATCTTAATCAAGTGATCAAAGTTACCACCACGACTAATGACAGAAACCAACATTATATGCCTCCTGATGTGATGTGACATTCTAGAAAGAACACAGCATCATTTATACAGTATTTCTGCCAACAAAGCATAACCTGCATTTTTGTGTTAAAGTGAAGTCGATTACACCTAGCATTGTTAAAAATGATTTTGGGGTTTTCTCTTCATAAAATTTTCAGGTTGTAAAGTTGACAGTCTGTTTTTAATTCACTTTTACAAATTGTAAATGTTTGCAAATTTTTTTTTTTTTTTCCTGTACGATTTATTTCCTAGCTGGTTAACCTAGATAAATTCATTTTCCAAAGGTTACTTTGTTTAATGTTATGGTACCTGTACACTAAATAATCTATAAGGATTAGACTCGACATAATTTGATGTTTATTTTACATATTTATAAACATTTTTGACTCAAATTATGAAAAAGTTTTTCCTAAAGTTTTCTGGTGGATGTGCTTTCTCTTAAAATTCTTTTTAACTGTCAATTGATTTCCTTATTTATTTAGCTATTTAAAAGTTCTTTATAATAGTTTGTATTGATAAACCAAGTGCTTTTACTCTTACAATAAAAAAATACGCTTATATTTCCACTCACAATGCACTTAAAGAAAATTGTCAGTCCTGGTTACATTTAAAATAGTTACTGAGGCTGGGAACCATGGCTAATGCCTGTAATCCCAGCAGTTTGGGAGGCCGAGGTGAGCAGATCACCTGAGGTCAGGAGTTCGAGACCAGCCTGACCAACATGGAGAAACCCCATCTCTACTAAAAATACAAAATTAGCCAGACGTGGTGGCGCATGCCTGTAATTCCAGTTGCTTGGGAGGCTGAGGCAGGAGAATCACTTGAACCTGGGAGGCAGAGGTTGTGGTGAGCTGAGATCACACCATTGCATTCCAGCTTGGGCAACAAGACAGAAACTCCATCTCAAAAAAAAAAAAGTTACCTATATTTCTAAGTAATTATTTGGATATTGACAATATCTGAATCAAAACCCCATTGATAGCATCTACTACAGCTGAACATTCACACATTGCCTGAAACAGGAAAGGAGGGCTTATGTCCTCCAATAGGCGTGTTCATAGCAGTTTAGTCATAAAATCCCCAAACTGCCTATCAACAATAGTGTCTGTCAATAGGAGAATGGATAGGGACATTTTGGTGTATTTATACAATCAAGAAATGGAAAAAAATAAACTATTGCTTTATGCACCAACATGGTTAAATATCACAGACTTATTGATAA
The DNA here is from genome assembly GCF_030222135.1 of Aotus nancymaae. Taxonomy (NCBI): domain Eukaryota; kingdom Metazoa; phylum Chordata; class Mammalia; order Primates; family Aotidae; genus Aotus; species Aotus nancymaae. Next base: position 7,624,014 of record NW_026988450.1, on the reverse strand, counting down.
ATTAAGTCAGAAATGAAAGGCTGAAAATTGTGTGAACCATGTATGTGAAGTCAAGAATAGATAAGACCAACCTATAGTGACAGATGTCAGAATGATGGTTACCTTTAGAGTTTATTGAGAGCAGAAGGTGGATGTAGCCTTCTGGGATGTTGAAAATATTCTCTATATTGATTTGAGTATGAGTTGAAAGGATCTATACCTGTCTAGAAAGTTATCAAGCTGTGCAATTAAGATCTATGTATTTTACTCTCTGTAATCTATACCATACTTCAATTAAAAAATCTGAATGTCTTTGTTATTGCTTAATGTTATTATATTGATTAGGTTTTAGTCTAAAATATCATACTTGACTGATTGCACAAAAATTCCTGAGATGCCAGATAGGTGTTCAGTTATTTACTCTTGGGTCAAGGTAAAGTCAAATGTTGAATTTTGGCCAAATGCTAAGATGTTGGCATAAGAACAGTCAAGCAAAGTCATGAGAAAGAATAGGAAAATCACAGAAAGACATGTGTATGTGGGAACTCAAGGTAAAATAAAAGACACCATAAATCAATGGGAAAAACTGATTATTTGGTGAGTGGTGTTGGGGAAACTGGCAGAAATATGAAGAAAACTAAAATTGATTCCTACCTCACATTTCTTGAAAGATGAACTCCATATGAATTAAAAATCTAAATGTGAACAGTACAACTAACTGTAAAGCTAATTAAAAAAATGTAGGAGCATTCTGTGACCCAGACATGAGAAGGGACTTCTTGAACAAAACCTCAAAAGATTGTAGCATAAGGCCAAAAAAAAAAGGATGGTTTTGCTCACAACAAAATTAAGGATGAAGTTAACAGACTGAGAGAAGTTATTTACAGTTTTCTGAAATTGATAAAGGGCCAATACTTACAGATACAAGAAACTTCGACAAATCAAAAGAAGCAAAAATCAGGCCGGGGCACTTGCTCACGCCGATAATCCCAGCACTTTGGAAGGCCAAGGTGGGAGGATCACTTGAGCCCAGGAGTTCAAGACCAGCTTTCACAACAAGGTAAAACCCCATCTTTACAAAAAATATAGAAAATAACCAAGTGTGGTGGTGCACACCTGTAGTCCCAGCTACTTGGGAGGCTGAGGTGGGAAGATCACCTGAGCCTGGGAGGTTGAGGCTGCAGTGAGCTGTGATCGTGCCTCTGCACTCCAGCCTGGGTGACAGAGTGAGACCCTGTCTCAAAAAAAGAAAAAAAAAAAAGAAAAGAAAAGAAAAGAAAAGAGAAAAGACAGAAGTATCAAGACAAAAGACAGTTTATAGAAGAGGAGACCTAAGAGGCCAAAAGCATATGAAGAGATGTTTAAATCTTTTAGTTAACCGAAAAGATGCAAATTTAAACAATAATGTTATATTATTTTAGACTGGCAACAATCAGAAAGGCGGAGAATAGGCAGGATTGTAGTGCTGTGGAATATAGGAACCTGAGGCACTCCTGCAGTTCTACAGAGCAACGTGCTAATACCTAATTGTATTGAGCGTGTGCGTACCCAGTGACCCAGCAGTTTCACTTCCAGATGGATACTCCAGAAAATTCTCACACGGGTCTGTAAGGGGACATAGAAGAGTAGGTTCATTACAGTGTTGTTCACAGTAGAGCAGAGATGATGCTAACCTGATTGTCCATGTTCTAAAAATGTACATGCCTACATATGGTATTGCAAAACAGTTGGAAGAAACTGGATGTAAACAAAGCAGTATGAATGGCCCTTTGAACAAAAAAAGAGTAAGGAACATAGTTACGCAACACATGCATTCAAAAATAGCACGTATTTTGTAAAAACATCCAAAATAAGAGGATACACATTGAAAACACTGGAATGCTAGGTTGTTTTTGCCAAGTGAAGAGTAGGGACTGGGGAGCAGTCTCACTATGTGGAAAACAAATTTGCAATTAACTTCCAGTTTTCAGAACTATGTATCTCCTCCCTTTCTGCTGTGTTGAATGTCCAAACAAGAGCCTCTCTGATTCAATTTCCCTAGCATGTGAACCGAAGTTTTTCTTCCCAGGACTTGATGAATCTCACTCTCTGGCCACACTCCCCAAGCCTGCTTTCTAAGGCACTTGGAGCCCTAGTCCTGACCTTTAGAGTTCTGCTGTGGGGCTCAGTGTGCTCTCTGCGGACATCATTCTCTAGGGCATTTAAGGCTCAGTTTTCCCTGATGCTCTATCACCCTTTTCCCACCAAATCTGTGGACACAGCACTTCCACTGACCTCTCCCATTCTCTTTGCCTTTCATTCTATACTTTTAAAAACATTTCATTACCGTCATTTTTTGGAGTTTTCAGAGGAAGCAGGGATTATGAATTAATTTTTTGGGCGTAAGTGCACTGGAAGCTGGAAACTCATCCTTTGGAAGAATATTTTTTAAACCTGTGCTTTTCAGAACGTACAGGATTCCCAAAGTGCCTTCTAACTTTCCAACGGTCATTATTATACAATCTTAACTAAGATCATTGAGTCATGTGGGGGAATTGTAGCTTAATTCCTCTTTAATTATTTTTAGAATTGGCAGGCCAGGTAGAAGATGCTTAGAACCTGGATCTAGACAGTTGCAGTAAGTAGAGAAAGGAGGAGCACGTGAGAGACTAAGGAGGTAGAAATGGGACAAATCACAAACGGTGACAGGATGACTCTAGATAGCTCTTACAACTGCCATTTGTGGAAGAAGGCGTTATAGAGGAGGAACTGATGAGGGTTTTTAAAACATGGTTTTATTACTATTCAGATGTGGTGAGGCCGATAGAGCAGAAGATGATTGCCATCAAAAAGAGCTTGATATACCTGTAGATCCCAAGACGGGGGAGGATGCCACACCAGGGGAGGAGACCTGAGAAGCACCGGGGTCTATCAGGAGGCAGAGGGAGGATGGGCTGGGGACTATGGGCAAGAGTCTGTAGTCTTATGGCTTCTGAGGGAAGGAAACCATATTTTGATTTTTGAGGGAAGGGACAGGTGAGGCAGAGCAGGCAGGCTTAGGATTGGCTGGTGTGAATCATTTCAGTGGACTCTGGGGCACTGGGCTGTCCCTCACCGTCTTGTAGTTGGCCCTGGGTGATTATGGTAGGGGAATAGTGGTCCTGAGTAAGAGCCTGATAGAGGTGGTGAGGCTATGAGTTTATCGGTTTGCGCTTGAAGGGTGTGCGCTGGGATGAGTTGTTTGGCGTCTCCAGGATTTAGGTGATCCTCAGAGGGACAATGCCTCCAGGGTCAGCAAGACCCCATGTCGTCATCAAAATACAGTGAAAAATAAAAAGTAAAAAGAAGACATGATAAATACAGCGAGGAGAGCTGAACCCACATGAACATGCTGAGTTTCAGCTGTCTTTTTTTTTTTGAGACGGAGTTTCGCTCTTGTTACCCAGGCTGGAGTGCAATGGCGCGATCTCGGCTCGCCGCAACCTCCGCCTCCTGGGTTCAGGCAATTCTCCTGCCTCAGCCTCCTGAGTAGCTGGTATTACAGGCACGCGCCACCATGCCCAGCTAAGTTTTTGTATTTTGAGTAGAGACGGGGTTTCACCATGTTGACCAGGATGGTCTCGATCTCTTGACCTCGTGATCCACCCACCTCAGCCTCCCAAATGCTGGGATTACAGGCGTGAGCCACCGTGCCCAGCCTGCTTTCAATTCTTTGAATTGAAAAGAAGTGGGCATATACCCAGCCCCCTAAAATCCCACTCACATCAGTGGTGAGTGGTCTTCCTAGAATTTGGAGATGAACAGGGTTTAATTCTGTAGTTCTGTAGTTCTCCTGCCTTCGTTCACATCTCTGGCTCCCCTGTTAATATTTAATTTGGCACCTGTATTAGTCAGTTTTCATGATGTTGATAAACATACCCAAGAATGGTTAATTTATAAAAGAAAAAAAGTGAAATGAACTCAGTTCCACGCAGGGTCATATGGAAATTTTAATTTTTTTAAGGATCTGCGATACTGGTTTCTTCCTGCCCTTCTACTTTTATGAAATGATGTGACAAAAATAGGCCTTTTAGACGGCAAAAACTGTTAAAAGACAAAATTACAATAAATTTAGTTTCGCAGATCTTAATTGGCTTTAATTGCCATTCAAAAATTGGGAAACAGTTCAGACCAAAAATGGTTCAGAGCGCTCCACCCCACCATATGTTGGGATTATATTAATAGCCAGAGGGAAAAACGTGATGCAGAAAACTGAAGTGAGGTACGGAGACAGCCAGATCCGTGACGAGGGGTCGGCCTCGTGTCTGTCTTACTGGGACACAGTTGGAAGAGCTAGCCGCCTGGGACTGGCTGAGATGCACACTCCAAGCTGGGATTCAGTCACTTTCCACAATTTGCTATGTACGGAGAAGCCCTTAGGCCAAACTTAATTCGACATCACACAAATGTTTTCATTTCTTCCAGAGGACTGAAAGGGAACTTGGTAATGAAAAGGTACAAGTGGATAAAAAGTCAAGGAAAGGATCAAGGTGAATGACATGAGGGCAGAGAGGGAAAAAGACATCAGGGACCAGACAAACTCAAGGTGACAAAACAAACAAACAAAAAACAAAACAAAACAAAAAGTTCCGTTCTGAAATGGAAGAAACTTCGCGGTAGCAACCCCAGATTCAATATAATAACCAAGAGTCTTTTTAAAAATTCTACTTCCATATACATGAAGTTCAAATTGCGAAAACTACAGAATAAAAAACACTGAGTTTTAGAATCTGAGCGGGGCCTTCACATTTCCCAGCCCACATCCCTTCCTTCGTAGATGAGAAGATGTGTTTTTTTCTTAATTTGTTTCTTGATATGTGAGCGGGAGAATGGGGGGTGACCTATAAAGTCGAGGTGGAGACTAAGGGACTCGGTGACAATGGGGCCTGTTACGAAGACGTTTCCGGCGCAGCTTCCCCAGAATACAACCTCCTTTCCTCCTGCCTTCTGTTACATCTCTGGCTCGCCTGTTAATATTTAATTTGGCACCTGTATTAGTCAGTTTTCATGATGCTGCTGAAGACATACCCAAGACTGGTTAATTTATAAAGGAAAAGAAGTGTGATGAACTCGGTTCCCCGTGGCTGGGGAGGCCTCACACTCATGGCGCTGGGGTAATGGCAGGTCTCACATGGCAGCAGACAGGGGAAAACAGAACCAAGCAAAAGGGTTACTCCTTATAAAACCATCAGATCTCCCAAGCCTTTTTCACTACCTCGAGCACAGTATGGGGGAAACTGACCCCACTATTTGATGATCTCCCATCGGGTCCCTCCTACAGCACGAGGGAATTATGAGGGCTACAATTCAAGATGAGAGTTGGGTGGGGACACAGCCAGGCCCTATCAGCACCTGACAACCCACTCTCTCCATGGGCCAGCGCGTACCTCCCTGGGCGCTGCCTCTGTGCCCGCCCGGGACGCTCGGGGTCCTTCTTCCTCATCTCTGGCCCACTGAGCCCTTGGCCAACTCCGGCAAGGCTGGACCGGAGCCTGCCCACTGTCAAGGCTTCGAGTGCCGACTCCTCAGGCGGCTTTCCTGCCCCAACACGCCAGGAACCGGCCCCACCAAGCTACTCCCTGAGTCCTGCGGGCTCGGTCCTCACGGCCCCGCCTCTGCAATGCGGGACTCGGGTCCCTCCACTGCCCCCGCGCTGCGGGACGGACAGAGTCCGGGAAGGACCCGCTCTTGGCGGAGAACTTGGTCCCAGGATCTTTACTTGCAGCCCTTGCCAGGTTGAGATCCTAGATTTGCAAAAGGAGGCCTGACTTGAAACGGAATTTGGTAGTAGAGGCTGAAAGGGCTGAAATGTTCAGCCCAGGGCTGGAAGAAATCGTATGTATGTAGGTATCGGATTGATTGATTGATTGATTGGCGTGTGTGCTTTTCTCCTTGAGGAATACGGGGATCAAATCTCAAGGCTGAAGCCTAAAGTTCATGGTATGAAATACCATGTGTTTTTCTCCCTTTCTTTAAAGACATGTCTAATAATATATGTTCATGTTTGTTGTGTATACAACATTTCTGGAAAAATACAAGGAAAATATTTCCAGTGATTACTCTGAGGAATAGGAATGGTGGGAGTGAAACTTTTACTTTTTCTTTTCACACTCTATATTGCTTGAATTTATGATAATGCATTTATTTTATGAAAAAGGGAAACGAGAATGCCCAATATTTAATTTTAAGGTGTTAAAGTTTCCTGCAAGTAAACCCTGTTCATCTCCCACAAATTTTAGTAAGATCACTCACCACTGATGTGAATGGGATTTTAGGGGGTTGGGGATAGGGGATTTGTTTGTTCTCTGAGGAAATCAAGGTAAGGGGCCAAGATTTATGTCTCGCTGGGCTAGAGGCAGAGCCCAGACAGCACCCATAGGCCTTCTAGGCAATTCTTTTCTTTTTTTCCTTTAAAAAAAAAAAAAGGATGATGGCCTCAAACTCCTGAGCTAAAGAGATCCTCACTCCTCAGCTCCCTGAGTAGCTGGGACTGCATGTGCATTCAAAGAAATTGTTGAACTGAATGAATTCAGCAGCAGCTAGTGTCTGGAGACCACGATCATCAAGTGAACATTGTGCTTGTGGGAATTTGTAGGTTTCTATCTTACTTAACTTTCCCAGCAACTCTGCAAAATAGGTATTAGCGATATCTCCATTTTACAGATGAGGAAACTGAAGCTTAGAGTTTACACAATTTTCTAAAGTCCACACAAGGGCAAAAGAGCAGACTTGGGATTTGAACTCACGGAGTCCCTACACTTTTGACTACGTTATGCTTCCACATCTTTTATGGTCTGTGTTTGATAGTTCTCTTGAAATGCAACATGTGGAGTTGATATCATAGTCCCAATATCACTGGACTGGTACTGAATACAATAATACTTTGTCTTTTCTTGACCTGCTGTTTTATTAATGAACTCAAGATTGCACTAATCACCTGACACAATTGGCTTATGTGGAGTCTATAGTCAAGATGAAAGTGCCAGATCTTAGGCCAGGCATGGTGGCTCACTCCTGTAATCCCAGAACTTTGGGAGGGTGAAGTGGGTGGATCACATGAAGTCAGGAATTCAAGACCAGCCCCGCCAACATGGTGAAACCCCGTCTCTACTAAAAATACAAAAAATTAGCCGGGTGTGGTGTCGGACACCTCTAATCCCAGCTACTGAAGAGGCGGAGGCGGGAGAATCGCTGGAACCTGGGAGGTGAAGGTTGTAGTGAGCTGAGATCATGCCAGTGCACTCCAGCCTGGGGAACAGAGCGAGATTCTGTCTGAACCAAACAAAGATCTCAGATCTTTTCACAAGAACTGTTTTAAACCCATAGGACATCTGCAAAACGGGGGTGAGAATTCATTCCCCTGAGAATCGTACTAGATGCTGTTGTCTAACCCAGAGTCATTCTTTTCTTCACTTCTTCCTAACAAAACCCTACTTTTTTGCAGGTATCTGCCCCCTCTCCAGAAACCCTGTGTCTCTCAAGAAATGCTGACTCCACTTGCAATTCCAGGGGTAGCCTGATTGATCTAAAGGCGATCTTGTGCCTTTGACTCATTAATAAATAATTTTGGCCCAGGAGATGGAAGGAGAGCTGGGCTGGAGCCTTCTGGGAAAGCTCTTGCTCCCTTTTCTAGGTGAACTCCTGGAAATGACCCTTTCTTTCTCTGGATTTATTGCACATGGATGTTGAGCCCTGGATCTGCTGTGGGCATGTCATTCCCAACCTGGGATGAAGGCTGCATCACCACAGGAGTCCAGACAAAGAGATTTCAGGGAAATAGAGATGAGGCCATTGGATTAAGTCAACCCTCTAGCCCATTTTATACCTTGACTTCTAGCTATGTGAGCCAATGCATTTCTGTCTTGTTTAAACCTTTTCAGATTGGGCGTTTTTTTTTTAATTACTTGCAATCCACATGTTCTGACTAATGTGGCTATCAAATGATGTAACAGTTAGTTGTTATGTATTAGTTTTCTTTCCCTCTTACGTGGGGAAAGTAGCATGGTGTGGTGGTTATGTGCACCAGCTTTGCATTTCAAGGTTCCCAGATAGTTTCCTAGCTCCACCTCCTCTAAGTTGTGTGATCTTGTGCAGAATTACTTATCCTCAGGTCACTTCTATGAAAAGCAAGGGTAATAAAAATTCCTGTCTCACAGGTTTGCCCAGAGGATCAATGAAGTCATCCATGTAAATTAACAGTTCCCAACCTTTCTGGCACCAGGGACCAGTTTTGTGGAAAACAGTTTTTCCATGGACTGGGGGCTGTAGGGGGTGGAAGGAGTGGAGGATGGTTTCGGAATAAAACTGTTCCACCTCAGATCGTTCAGATCATCAGGCATTAGATTCTCATAAGGAACATACAACCCCGATCCCTTGCATGCACAGTTCACAATACGGGAATCTAATGCCGCTGCTGATCTGACAGACGGCAGAACTCAAGTGGTAGATCCCACTGCTCATCTCCTGCTGTGTGGTTGGTTCCTAACCAGCCAGCAACCGGGCACTGGGGACCTTTGATGTAAAGGGTTTAGGGGTTTATGCAATCTAGCGGCATGATGTACAAAGCACAAAGTGCAGGGCCAGGCTCATGAGAAGAGCTTGATACTTGGTACATTTCAGCTATTATTATTCACTTTCCGGTGTGTGTGTATGTGTGTGAGAACGTGTAGCTTAACTGCTAGTTTTATATTAAACCCTTCACTTTTTCTGGGTTATGTTTTATATTCTTTATTTTACCCCATCATTTCAAGCTGTAGTGATCTCTCTGATTCTTATCATCCAACATGCTGAAATTTCTTTTTTTGAATATAATTTATGTATTTATTTTAACATCTTGCTTTTGATTGTGATGTTTCTTAAAGTTTTGGTTCATCTACAGATTCATATGCACATCTCCTCTTGAGCTCACTCTGAGCTGTTAGTAAAAGGGCTGGTATGGCCCCTTCATCCTGCCAATAGAGATTTCCTTTGAATGTTATTTGACCCAATCTGATTTCAAACCCCTGTATCCTGCTTCTGTCTATTTCCAAGTCACCTGATTGCCACTTGCAGGTTCTACCCTTTTTAGACTCTGTTGGAAGAAAACGAACATTCATTAAGCACCTGCTATATGCTAGGCTCGGTGCTAGATGCTTTATGTGCTATGCCTTTTAATCCTTACCCTAAGTGTTCTGTAAACACAGAAGGAACTTGAAGCTCAAAGAGGTTAAACAACTTGCTAGCAAAGAGCTGATTTCTGCAAAAGCCCATGACTTTCCACCACTACCAATGCTGCCTCTGATTCCAGTCATGTTGATGGCCTGGGAGGGCTGTAAATGGCCTTCCTGGGTGTTGTAGAGATCCAGCATCAGGCACACCAGTCCCCTAAAGGGCGAGGTGCTCCTGTCCCCAGCTGCTGCAGGCTCAGAGCTGGGCAGATCCCCTGACCCTGCTCTATGCTGAGGGGCTGCAGCATTACCCAAGGGCACAACACTACCCTGGCATATAGTTATATCCAGCGACTGGTCCATGGGGAGCAGAACAAAGGCCTGGCTCTTTCCTCAATTTAGCATGTCTTTAAAGGGCCACCTCATTCCAGACCTCCCCATGGGATCAGCTGGAAGAGGCCTCTAGTTCAACATCTCCTCCGAGTTCAACATCTCCTCCACTCCCTCATGATCAAGAGCCGGTAACCCTCTCCATGCTAATCTCCATCTCAGAAACCAGCCAGGTTGCTTATCCAGCTCTGCAAATGTATCACGTTCCAGCTTGGACCCAGGCTCCAAGTACTCTAGTTCTGAACATGGAATCCCCTATCCTGTGCCCTTCTTTATTCTTCATCTTCAACTTCAGGGACCTGTGGATCCACTGCCCGCCCACCTGCTGGAGCCACGAATATTGCCTGCTCCCAGGCTTCCTGATTTGGCATATGGTTTTCCCAGATCTGCTATTAATTTAGCCTCCAAAGAAGAAGTGAGATGAGTATGGTATATATAACTCCTTAGCGAGTTGATGCTGGTTTTAGCTGATCACCTCTTCCTTCCTTAAGTGATTACAAACCATCTGTTTGATCAACAGAGCTAGAAATATTCTAAGTAGGATTTCTACATGTTAAAATGACTCACTTGGAACTCAATATCTGCATTTTTTTCTCAATTGTTTTTATGTTCTCGGAATCCACCTCTGCCCCTTTTTGAAAATTTAGACACTTATGGAAGTTCCCCTTGGAATTCGATCCCTGGACTGCTGCCCAGTGTTCCTGGGATATTAGTAAATTATAAGCTTTACTTCACTGGGACCTGGAAACTTTAAAACATCCAAAACAATAAGAAATTATCATGTTTTGACAAATATATCTTAAGCATCAACTCGTTTGAAGAAGGTTTATTAATACTTTTCTAGTTTTAAGCCTTTTTTTTGCTTTGAGGCAGAGTCTCTTTCTGTCGTCCAGGCAGAGTGCAGTGGCATGATCTCGGCTCACTGCAACCTCCACCTCCCAGGTCAAGTGATTCTCCTACCTTAGCCTCCCTAGTAGCTGGGACTACAGGTGCTCACCACTATGCCTTGCTAATTTTTGTATTTTTCGTAGAGACAGGATTTCACCATGTTGGCCAGGCTGGTCTTGAACTCCTGGCCTTAAATGATCTGCCTGCCTTGGCCCCCCAAAGTGTTGGGATTACAGGCGTGAGCCACTGAACCCAGCTTTAAGACTTTTTTCTTTATTGTTGTTATTTTTTTAGAGACAGGGTCTTGCTCTGTCATTCATGGTGGAATGCAGTGGCATGATCCTGGCTCACTGCAGCCTTGAACTCCTGGGCTTAAGTGATTCTCCTGCCTCAACCTCCCAAGTACTTGGGACTGCAGGCATATATCTCCATACCCAGATAATTTTTAAAGTTTTTGTAGAGATGGGGTCTTACTATGTTGCCCAGGCTGGTTTTAAACTCCTGGCCTCAAGTACTCATCTTGCCTTGGCCTCCCAAAGTGCTGGGATTACAGGCATGAGCCACTGTGCCTGGCTCTATTTTCTATTTTAATTTAAAAATTATTTATTCCTTTTTAAACATATTTTCAATTTTTTTTTAGACGGGTCTTACTATGTTGACCAAAATGGTCTTGAACTCCTGGCCTCAAGAAATTCTCCCACCTCAGCCTCCCAAAGTGCTAGGATTACAAGAGTGAGCCACTGCACCTGGCCCCATTTTTTTTTTTAATTTAAAAAATTTTAAATTTATTTTTAATTTTTTTTAGATGGGGGGCTCACTATGTCGGCCAGGCTGGTCTCAAACTCTTGGTCTCAAGCAATCCTCCCATCTTGGCCTCCCAAAGTGCTGGGATTACAGGTGTGAGCCACCATGCTCGGCTGCCCAGCCCCATTTTCTGATGAAGAAGATGAAATCTAAAATTAAAAGTAACTTGTTTCGCTCTGTTATTAAATGTTAGTTTGCTATTAAATGCTTTAAATGTGTTGTTTAACGCTCTATTATGAAAACTTTAGCATCTACTTACTTCATGGGTACCTTCGTATGCGAAGTTCTTTATAGACATGACCTGTTTCTAATAATCCTATGAAGTAGAAGTGATCATTTCTATTGCAAAATATATGGGATGATAACATTTCTATGGAGAAACAGAAATCGGCTCCCAAAGGTTAAGAAACTTAAGTGTGGTCCTGTCAGTAGTTGGGAACCCAGGGGAGACTCCTGCTTCAGCCCTCTCTGCCTGCCCCAGAGCTGTCTCCCTTCCTCTTGCTGCATACTTGTCATCACTGTGCCATCAAGCATGGGTCTGTCCCTCTCCTCTTCTCGCTGTTGAAAAAGGCTCTTTTAGTGTCTGTGATGGTTAATTTTAAGTGTCAACTTGACTCAGCCATTAGGTGCCCAGATGTTAGGTCAGATATTATTTTGGGTGTGTCTGTGAGGGTCTTTCTGGATGAGATTAACAACTGACCAAGGCAATCGTCCTTCCACAGTGTGGGCGGGCCTCCTCCAATCCACTGAGGCCTGAATAAGACAAAAGGAGGGGTAAGGGAGCATTTGCTCTTTCTGCTTGACTGCTGTTAAGCTGGGACATCTGTACTTGGACTGGTAACTTGCACCACCAATTCTGCTGGTTCTCAGGCCTCAGGCTCAGATTGGAACTATGTGGCAGGTAATCCTGAGTCTCCAGCTGGCCAATGTCGGACTGTGGGGCTTCCCAGCCTCTGTAATGACATGACCCAGTTCTTCATAATAAATCTCTCCCTTTCTCTGTGCATCTATCTATATCGTTCCTGCATCTCTGGAGAACCCTGACTCACACATTATCCTCCGTATCATCTCCTCCTTCGGTGCTTCAGCCTGGAATGCTGATCTAGAGTTCCATGTTGCGTCATTTTGGAACTGGTTGTTGGACATTTGCCACTTTCTTCCGTGTTTCATAAATGTTCTATTAAACACTGAGCTTACCAGTGGGCAATTTATATAACTACATAGGTTTTGATATACGCCTTTCCATTTCTCCATACTTGGTGTTGATATTGTGAGAACTTATAATTTGAATCCCTCATTCCTTTCAAGTCGTCTTTCTTTTTAGACCCTCCAGATATAGAGCTGTGCCTATTTTTATCTAAAATCAGGAGTGACTATACTCAGAATTCCCTCGCTTAGCTTTCTGTTTAAAATCTCATCAATTTTCACCTTTCCAACCAGTTCTTTCACAGTTGAGTTAGAATAACAATTTAATTTATTTTCCTCTACTGACTGAGGGATATAATTGACTTCAAGATATGTCAAGATTTATAAATTGCATACTTTATTTGTTTGCTCTTTTTGGTCAAGTGAGATCCTCAGCAGTTTTCACATTCCAATGACTGCTGTCCATTCTGGGTCGGGGGTTGTGCTTTATAAATTTCGTCTCCTCCTTTACTTGAATTTTCTTAATTTATAAAATCTCCTTTCTTTCATTCTCTTTTCTGTTACCTCTAAGCTCTTTTTTTTTTTTTAATACTGTGAAGTACACCTTTTCCTTAAAAAGGGAGACAGAAAGAAAAAAAGTAAAAGAAAAAGAGAAAGGAGGAAAGAAAAGCTATAAAATGCACAGAAGTAAAAAATAAGTCAGGAGCAAATTTTGAGATCGCATTTCCTTCAGTTTGTCAAAATGACATTTGGGTTCTAACTTATGTTAGTTTTCTTTAGGGTTTTGGTGCCTTAAGAACATAGACTATTTGTTTATTTAATTTTTGTAGATCTGGGCTGGCCTCTATTATTTGTTATATTGTCCAGAATATGTTGCCCAGTGTGGTCTTAAACTCCTGGCCTCAAGTGATTCTCCTGACTCAGCTTCCCAAAGTGCTAGGATTACAGGTGTGAGCCACCACACCCAGTCAGGACTGTTCCTTCTAAGAAATTTTATCTACTTTTTAGCATGTCTCAGGTAAACTTTATCCCTCCAATAGATATTTTTGGTTGATGGCATTAAATGACAGTAAAAATCATGCATCTGCATCCTCAACCATCTTTCTGAAGCAAAACAAAGTTTCCCTTGACCTGCAGACTGTGATCTGAGTGATCTTCCTGAGCACCTGGTAGCAGCTTCTGCATGATAACTTACCGTGAGTCTCTTCAAAATGTTTTTTTTTAATTTTTTATTTTTTGAGACGGAGTTTCGCTCTTGTTACCCAGGCTGGAGTGCCGCAATTGCATGATCTTGGCTCACCGCAACCTCTGCCTCCTGGGTTCAGGCAATTCTCCTGCCTCAGCCTCCTGAGTAGCTGGGACTACAGGCTCGCGCCACCATGCCCAGCTAATTTTTGTATTTTTAGTAGAGACGGGGTTTCACCACGTTGACCAGGATGGTCTCGATCTCTTGACCTCGTGATCCACCCGCCTCAGCCTCCCAAAGTGCTGGGATTATAAACGTGAGCCACCGCGCCTGGCCTCAAAATGTTTTTTAAACACATTTTTAATTGACACACAATACAATTCATTCTTTTTGATGTACAGTTCTATGGGTTTTGAATGCACCACTTTGGACCTGTCACCACCACAAGCAAGATACGAAGCTGTTGCATCATCCACCCCCCAAATTCTTCAGAGGCACTTTTGCAGTCAACCCCTCTCCAGCTCCATCCCCTAGTAATCACTCTTCTGTTTGCTAGCCCTAAAGGTTTGCCTTTTCCAGAATGTCATATAAATGGAGTCATACCATATGTAGCATTTTGGGTCTGGCTTCTTTTACTTACCATAATACACTTGAGATTCATCGATGCTGTTAGGGTCTCGCTAATTTGTCCCTTTCTTGCTGAGTAGTGTTTCATTGTACAAAGGTGACAGTGTGTTTAAGCATTCTGTAGTAAAGAGACATTGGAGTTTTTCCAGTTTTTGGCCATTATGAGAAAAATTGCTATAAATATTTGTATACAAGTTTTAGGTGAACATAGGTTATGATTTCACTTGGATAAATACCTGGGAGTAGGATTGATGGGTGTCTTAGTTGCCTAGGGCTACCATAATGAAGGACCACAAACTGGATGGCTTCGAACAACAGAAATGTATTCTCTAGGGTAGAAGTTCTCTAGTCTAGAAGTCCAAAATCAAGAATTGTTCTTTGCTGCTTCTAGCTTTTGGTGGTTGCCAGCGACCTTGGCTTGTGGCCACATCCCCCCAATCTCTGCCTCTGTCTTCACGTTGCCTTCTCCGGTGTCCATCTGTTCCACATGATCATAATCCCATGTGTGGGCTCCACTGTGGCTCCAGGTGACAAAGAAACAACACTGACCCTGAGTCCACACAGCTCCTCTTTGCTGCTTATTGACAGAGCTGAGCACGTATGGGAAAGCCAAATGTCACTGCAGGAAACATATTGTTTTCGTTATTACTCTTTTTCGAATTCTGTTACTTCCACCTGGGTTTGTTTTTTCCTTGTTTGAGTATGCTGAATCTGTCTGGGTTCTTGGTTGCAAACAACAGAAACCAATTCTAGTTAACATAAGCAGAAAACTTCTTGTAAGAATATTGGATAGCTTGCATAATCAATGGAAAGTCTAGATTCCTGGGCTTAGAAAATGTGCAGTAACGACGGGAATGTGGGACGCCAAGCAATCTGCTTCTGACACTACTGCCCCGTGCATCTGTTCTGTGTTATAGGGTTCTTTGATTCGCCATCCTAGTGAAGAATCCTATAACGTTGAACGTTGGCAATGGCAAAACAGGAGATGAGTGGAAGCCGGCGCCTACGTTCCCCTCCTTTCTCTCTGCTGTGGACTGAAAGGCAGTTCTTTTCTGCAACCTTTCTGGAAAATCATGCGCGTGTGTGTGTGCTGGGGAGCAGTCTGTGGTGTTTCTCTGACGCCGAATGGAAGCAGCAGCCCCTGCAGTGCCGCTAACACGTTCCATTACCTCGTGTCTCAGCTCCACTTTTTACTTCTTTTCACTTCACCCTCACTGACTGCCCTGGGCCTGCATTTCTCAAATAAAGTATTAGCACCTTAATCCTCGCCTCAGGTTCTGCTTTGAAGAGGATCTAAATGCACTGCTTTACAGCAAAGAGTGGGTTTTATGAGGACCGAGCAAACACATGTTCATCAGTTTTCTGAGTAAATCTCTTCAAGAATCTCAGAATTTTGGCTTTCTTTATTAAAAAAGATCCTGCTTTTAAAGTTATGAAGAAAATAACTTTTCTAAAAACAGGCTTATGTAATCAGTGTCAGCCTCTGTCTCCTTAAATAACTCAATACCTAGAGTAGCCAAAAGCGAGAGGAGGGTTTTAGGCCAACACCTCCCAGTGAATTCACTCTGGTGCACAGCTGGGTTTTAGGCCGACACCTCTCATTGAATTCACTCTGGTGCACAGCTGGGTTTTAGGCGGGCACCTCCCAGTGAATTCACTCTGGTGCACAGCTGGGTTTTAGGCCGGCACCTCCCAGTGAATTCACTCTGGTGCACAGCTGGGTTTTAGGCCGACACCTCCCAGTGAATTCACTCTGGTGCACAGCTGCGTGACGGACCGGTGTGAAGCTCACTTCCACATCAAATCCAACTGGAGATCCAGGGAAAAAGGACAGAGCTTGCCCTTGGCTCCTAACAGAGATTCCAAACAAAGTCAGTCTTCCAAACTACATGCCTCTGGTGCTGTAGATTTCTACATTGATAAATCTGAACAGCAAGGATTTATAAAGCTATACTTCCTGCACAAAGTTCAGAGGAGGGAGAAAGTTGGGATCCTGAATGTAAATGGATTATGAATAATATAAATGACTGTGAACTCTTAAATAGATCAAGAATAATATAAATGACTGTTAACTGGTTGAAATAGGGACAGACAGTCCCATATGGACACCAGCAACTGGGGGGCTGAAGAAAACGTGTCCTTTTCCAATCCCTGTCACGTTCCTATTGGGAAAGGAAAGCAGGTCAGCAGAGTCACATGGGCTAATCAAAAGGCTGGCTAAGAATCCTCTATACGATAGTTACACTTTCTCTTAATAATTTTGTCATTCTAGCATTTCTTGCTTGATTTTGAAAGTCTAAACTGAAACATTAAATGAGGAATAACGGATCTTTAGCAAAATCATTTAATTTTGTCCACAACAGAATTTATAGACATTTCCTACTGAAAAGACAGCTCTAGCCCTTCGAAGCTTCTGTGTCTCTAAGCTCCTCCTGCACATTTAGTCACCACCACATCATTTAATTAAATATTGTGCCGGCTTGTCCTGCTCTGTTTTTGTTTTGTTCTTTGATCTTGGCTTCCTAAGTAGAATATAAACTTCTTCAGAGCTGTGACTCTCTAAATTTCCTTTGCATCCTGCATGCGTAGAGTAACGCTTTGGCACATACTGGATGCTTAACAAGACTTTATAGAACTGTTGTGAGGATTTCAAAAAGGAAGACAAGTACAGTGTTTTGAAGCAGTGACTGGCATGTGATGAGTGCTTCACAGGTGTTATCTGTTTTCAATACATTGGGATCCTCACTGATTTTCAGTGTTTAAAATTAAGCTTTATAAGCATCATCAGGCTACTAGAGAAGGTTGTCCAAGCCTTGGAACGGGGCCTGACACTACAAGGGAAGGTCTAGCTGCTAGTCAGTGTGGCACCCAGTGAACTGAAGGGAGATGGTTATGAATGAGCTTCATTAGGACAGCCTGACACACCGACAGCACAGCACAGCCTTGTGTTATGAGTCACAAGAGCCCCATGTAGTGAAGGCTGATTAGTTATTTATAGAAACATCTAGCGATTTTTTTTTTTTTTTTTGAGACGGAGTCTCGTTCTGTCACCCAGGCTGGAGTACAGTGGCGCAATCTCGACTTACTGCAACCTCTGTCTACCGGATTCAAGCGATTCTCCTGCCTCAGCCTTCTGAGTAGCTGGGATTATAGGTGTCTGCCATCACACCCAGCTAATTTGTGTATTTTTAGTAGAGACAGGGTTTCACCATGCTGGCCAGACTGGTCTCAAACTCCTGACCTCAAGTGATCCACCTGCCTTGGTCTCCCAAAGTGCTGGGATTACAGGTGTGAGACACCGCGCCTGGCCGATGTCTAGTGATTTTTAAATGTATCTTTTAAATTTCTGTCCTGGAGATATTGCTTTTAGGTGATTTTTCTCTTCTTGATTAACAAGACAAAGATTTCTATGCAAACTAAAAACAGAATTGTCACTTTATTTTAAATTAAATAGAGATGGGGTTTTGCTGTGTTGGCTAGGACGGTCTCAAACTCCTGGCCTCAAATGATCTTCCTGCCTCAACCTCCCAAAGTGCTGGGATTACAAGCATGAGCCACTCTGGGCCAATTGTCATTTTAATTAACTTGACGCTTAGTTCCATGAAAAGATTGACAGCAATGTGCTGTCCTCTTTGGTATTTTGGTAATGTTCATAGTTAAAAATTTTAAAATAGTTTAGTGTCATATAATTAATACTTTTACATCCTTTGATGGCTTGATAGTGTATGTTGGTGCAAAAGTAATTGTGGCTTTTGTCATTAAAAGTAAAGGTAAAAAACTCATTTACTTTTGTACCAACCAATACTTTTCTCTTCTCAGATTCTCAGTGGAATACTGGATCCTCTTATGACTTCCAAACTAACATGGAGAATTTTAATATTTCTCAGGTTCGCATGCTGACTTCGTACTTGGAGTTTATCTGCAGGCCTCTTTTGTAGAAAAGACATGTCCTAATATAGTTAACTCTGGAATGAGTTCCTGTCTGCCAGTAAGAAATTACAGGATAAATATATTATGGAACATTACACATTAGCATTCCATGCTGTATAAGCATGCCGGAATCTGCTCAGCTTCTGGGGAGGCCTCGGAGCTTTTACTCATGGCAGAAGGTGAAGTGGGAGCAGGCATGTCACATTGCCAGAGCAGGAGCCAGAAAAAGGAGAAGGGAAGGTGCCAAACATTTTTAATCAACTCTCATGAGAACTCACTATCACAAAGAAAGCACCAAGGGACTGGTGTTAAACCCTTCATGAGAAATCCACCCCCATGATCCAGTCACCTTCTACCAGGCCCCTCCTTCAGCACTGGAGATTATATTTCAATATGAGCTTGGGGGGACAAATAACCAGACTGTATCTGTTAGAAATAAAGGACCTTCATTCTAAATGCAAAGGCGCACAAGCACACCACCTATACATTACTTTCCTCTATTCTATTTTTTTGCATATTTTTTGACATTTTCATTAAATATTCTGATTTCATTATTCCAATTTTTTAAATTATAATTTAAATACATGTAAAATTATTTTCTTCCATTTTAATGTATCAAATTCAAAGGAGACATGACTTGGGGTACTAGACTTTTTTTTGTTGTTGTTGTTAAAATGTCTTTTAATAATTTTTTTTTTTTGAGATAGTCTGACTCTGTTGCCCAGGCTAGAGTGCAGTGGTGCAATCCCAGATCACTGCAACCTCCACCTCCTGGTTTCAAGCAATTCTTCTGCCTCAGTCTTCCAAGTAGCTGGGACTATAGGCACATGCCACCATACCTGGCTAATTTTTTGTATTTTTAGTAGAGACGGGGTTTCACCATGTTGGCCAGGCTGGTCTCAAACTCCTGACCTCAAGTGATCCACCCGACTTGGCCTCCCAAAGTGCTGTGATTACAGGTGTAAGCCGCCACACCCGGCCTGCTTTAATAATTTCTAATTGTACTTCTTAAGGACCTTTATTGTGAAAGTATGTTTTCACTAGCTTTGCAGAACTATTTGAGTAGAAAAGTAGAAACGAGATCCTAGCATTTTCAGCTACTTAAAAGACATAGTGGACACTTTGTTTTGGGAGTTTGGTTTTCTTTAAGTTGGGGTCTCACTTTGTTGCCCAAGCTGGAGTGCAGTGACATGATCCCAGCTCACTGCAGCCTCAAACTCCTGGTCTGAAGTGATCCTCTCCTGCGGCAGCCTCCCCAGTAGCTAGGACTATAGGCACGTGCTGCCATGCACAGCTAATTTTTTTTTTTTTTGTGGACATGGGATCTCGCTATGTTGCTTATACCATTCTCAAACTCCTGGCCTCAAGCAGTCCTCATGCCTTAGTCTCCCAAAACATTGAGATTACGGGCATGGGCCACTATGGCCTGACACTTCGTTTTACAATCTACACTTTGACAACTGGCTAGCAGGTAGGGCCCCAGCTCTTGGCAGGGACTCTGAGACCAATAGTCTGTCCACCTTTGCGACTCAGAACTTGTGCTTCCACTTTCAAGAGGTAGCTCCTTGACGGCACTTGCTTCTAGTAGAGATCTGTTGCATCGGAATTAAAATTCTAACACAGACACAGGAGCAAACTTTTGCATCAGCTGAAAACAATCAGCACATGGAGAACGTTTCGAGCGTCTTCACTGGGATCTGCAGTTCCCTAGATGCCTGAACTTTGAGAAAAGAATGGTGGCTCTTGAATGTACTAAAGCAGCCACTCTACAAAATTTTCAGCTTCTTCTTATGTTTTGTTTTATATATTGTCAAGGTTTTTTTCTTTACTCATGGAAAAGTATGCCTTGATCTCGTGTGTTAGCATGCTGGGGGAAAAAAACCACATATGAACAATGATGCCTTTGATGTTATATTGACACCATTCCTCTATTTGCCTGTTGCACATGAGCTAACATACCTTGAGGAAACACACAGGGTGGTGGTGTAGGCTGTGCTGATTAAAATCTTATAAAATAAACCAGGTGTGGTGGCTCACGCCTGCAGTGCTAGGTACCCCAGGGACGGAAGTAGAAGGATTGCTTGAGCTCAGGAGTTGGAAACTAGCTTGGGCAACATAGAAAGACCCTGTCCCTGAAAAACAAAATGTATACAATAAATGAGCAATCAGCCATTTTACAGAATATGAAATCTTAACACATGAGTTAGAACTAGTTTGATTAGTGGCAGAAAACCCTAAATAACAGTGGCTTCAAAATATTAGAAATTTATCTTTCTTTCACTTCAAAGAAGCTCATGCCTCACACCCTTCAATCACGATGCATTAGCTGCCCCAAGTCAGGCCACAGTTCATGCCTGACTTCATAGTCCAGACTTCAAGGCGGAGGACAGGCAGAAGGCAGTGGCCCTCTCTTTAAAGACTTTCTGGAGTTTTGCACACAAGACTTTATCATACATCTCAATGGGCAATACTTACTGACACAACCACATTCAGTTGCCAGCGAGGCTGGTGGCAATGTGCCCAGCTAAAAATTTAGGTTCCTACTACTGAGGAGGAAGAAAGAACATTGGGATGCAAAAAGCACCCCTTGCTACAGCCCCTTTAATGAAAGCACAAGGTGAGAACACTTAGCCAGGTGACTGCGGGCTTGCAGCCTGAGCCTAGCTCTCAGACCAAAAGTGGCGGGGTTCAAGATGTGGAAACGTTGAGGAAGGGAATCCTTGGAAATGAGAGGTTTTTCTTGCCCTGGGAAGAGTGATGAACTAAAGCAAGTGATCCGCTGCAACTCTAGCCTGAGTTAAACGGAACAAGGA
The DNA here is from genome assembly GCF_030222135.1 of Aotus nancymaae. Taxonomy (NCBI): domain Eukaryota; kingdom Metazoa; phylum Chordata; class Mammalia; order Primates; family Aotidae; genus Aotus; species Aotus nancymaae. Next base: position 7,603,087 of record NW_026988450.1, on the reverse strand, counting down.
GGGGAAGATGAAGTCCAGTTCTTAATTCAGAACCCAGAGGTTTTGCAGGCAGTCAAAGTCAGTTTCCAAGAGGCCCTTGAGAGATTTGAGGTGAATGAGGGAATTATTACCAATGGAGCCACAGGCAATTTTAAAAGGACAAGTTTGGGCCCTGGAAAGCAGGCGTGTCCTGAGATTAGGAGGACACTGAGCAGGAGCCCAGACCAAGCTGAACCATTTCCACAAATCAAGATGTACACACAGCACTGGGTGGATGAGGTCCCCTGTCCAAATCCCAGAGATGCACCTGGATTTTATAATGGAGGTAAAAGGAAAAGTAGAAGTCTCTAGGGCTATGTTTCTTTTATTTTTGATTAGAATAAATTCTTCTTTTTAAGTCCTATTGAGTAGATTTCTAAAATTCAAAAGTGAAGCCTGCTCTTTGTGATGAATGAGTCCAAAGGTGCAGAAAGAAAACCATGGATTATCCCTGCACCTCACCGTGTATGAGCCTCTGAGATGTGCAATTAGCCGCTTGGCATGCAAACACCTTCCCCTCACTCTCCTCACATGTACACAAGCATATTCAAATATATATGCACGTAGATGGAACCGTTGTCTTCTGGAGTTTCTTGGGAGTATATATTGTTTTACAAAAATAGGATCTGATTATAAATATTGTCTTGAAACCTGCTTTAAAAAATATATCTTGAACTCTCACCCAAATGAATGAATACAGAGCTGATTCATCCTTTCTAATGTGTAATGTTCCATGATATATTTACCCTTTAATTTCTTACTGGCAGACAGTCAGGAACTCATTCCAGAGTTAACTATATTAGGACATTTTAGCATTAACTCCAAAGTCCACAGTCCAAAGTCTCATCTGAGACAAGGCAAGTCCCTTCTACCTATGAACCTGTAAAATCAAAAGCATTGTATCCTAGATACAATGGGGGTACAGGCATTGGGTAAATATTATTGTTCTAAATGGAAGAAAAAATTGGCCAAAACAAAGAGGCTACAGGCCCCCTGTAAGTCTGAAATCCAGCAGGGCAGTCAAATCTTAAAGCTCCAGAATTATCTCCTTTGGCTCCATGTCTCACATCCAGGTCATGCTGATGCAAGAGGTGAGCTCCCACGGCCTTGGGCAGCTCCTCCCTGTGGCTTTGCAGGGTATAGCCCTGCTCCTGGCTGCTTTCATGGGCTGGAATTGAGTGTGGCTTTTCCAGGTGTATGGCGCAAGCTGTCAGTGGGTCTATCATTCTGGAGAATGGTGACCCTTTTCTCACAGCTCCACTAGACAGTGCCCAAGTAGGGACTCTTTGTCGGGGTTCCAACCCCACATTTCTCTTCTGCACTGTCCTAGCAGAAGTTCTCCATAAGGGCCCCACCCCTGCAACAAATTCTGCCCGGTCATCCAGGTGTTTCTATACACCCCCTGAAATCTAGGTGGAGGTTCCCAAACCTCAGTTTATGACTTCTGTGCACCCACAGGGTCAACACCACGTGGCAGCTGCCAAGGCTTGGGGCTTTCACCCTATGAAGCAACAGCCCAAGCTCTACCTTGGCCCCTTTTAGTCACTGGAGCCTCTGGGATGCAGGGCACCAAGTCCCTAGAGTGAACACAGCAGAGGGACTCTGGGCCCAGCCCACGAATCCATTTTTCCTCCTAGGTCTCTGGGCATGTGATGGGCGGGGCTGCTGCAAAGTTCTCTGACATGACCTGGAGACATTTTCCCCATTTTCTTGGTGAATAACATTCGGTTCCTCGTTACTTATGCAAATTTCTACATCCAGCCTGAATTTCTCCTCAGAAAATTGTATTTTCTTTTCTATTGCATTGTCAGGCTGCAAATTTTCCGAACTGTGATGCTCTGTTTCCCTTTTAAAGCTGAATGCCTTTAATAGCACCCAAGTCACCTCTTGAATACTTTGCCGCTTAGAAATTTCTTCCACCAGATAACCTCTCAAGTTAAAAGTTCCACAAATCTCTAGGGCAGGGGCACAATGCTTCCAGTCTGTTTACCAAAACATAGCAAGAGTCACCTTCGCTCCAGTTCCCAGCAAGTTTCTCATCTCCCTCTGAGACCACCTCAGCCTGGATTTCATTGTCCATATCATTATCCGCATTTTGGTCAAAGCTATTTAACAAGTCTCTAGGGAGTTCCAAACTTTCCCACATTTTTCTGTCTTCTTCTGAGCCCTTCAAACTGTTCCAACTTCTGCATGTTACCCAGTTCCAAAGTTGCTTCCACATTTTCATGTATCTTTGCAGCAGTGCCCCACTGTACTGGTACCAATTTACTGTATTATTTTGTTTCTATGCTGCTAGTAAAGACATACCTGAGACTGGACAATTTACAAAAGACAGAGGTTTAATGGACTTACAGTTCCATGTGGCTGTGGAGGCCTCACAATCATGGCAGAAGGCAAGGAGGAGCAAGTCACATTGTACGTGGATGGCAGCAGGAAAAGAGAGAGCTTGTGCAGGGAAACTCCCCCTTATAAAACCTTCACATCTCATGAGATATATTCACTATCATGGGAACAGCACAGGAAAGATGTTCCCCCACAATTCAATTACCTCCCACTGGGTCCCTCCCACATGTGGGAATTCAAGATGAGATTGGGTGGGGACACAGCCAAACCACATTAGTACCTATGTTGAGGCCTTTTAGGAAAACTTCCTTCACTGATTAAAAGTGATAAATATGAGAAATATCTTCTTGTCTCCCATGCCCATTATTATGCCTGGACATAACATGGGAACCACAGCCACCATCTTGCAATCATGGGAGCTAAACTGACAGGCAAAGGGTGGCAGAGTGAAAAATGAACAGAAACAAAAACAAATGATGAAATGCTAAATTAGATAAACCTAGAGTTGTCCTATCTCACAGCAAAAGGAGAAATTACCTGTGCTATAGTAGGCCAGTTGAGTAAAGATTTTCTTTTTACTTATTGTGATTTATAAATTGTCGATTATTTCCTCATAATCAGATTCAGGTTATGCTTTTTGGCAGAAGTACCAGTGAGGTGGAGTCCTGTTGCGTTCTTCTCAGTGCAGCATATCAGGAGGAACCGGAGGTCCATTTCTTCTATTACTAGTGAGGCTACCTTTGATCACTTAGTTAAGAGAGTGTCTGCCTGGCTTGTTCACTGTAAATTCACCATTTTGTCCTTTATAAGTTATTATCTTGTAGGGAGACACTTTGATACTGTGCTTTCTGTTCTTTGTTAAGCTTTTATCCACGAGTATTAGCATCTATTGATGATTCTTGTCTGAATTAATTATTACTGTGATAGTTGCCAAATGGCATATGCTATTATCCTTTTTAAAGTTTTTTTAGATTGTGGTAAAATATATTCTGTATAAAATTCACCATTTTGACTCGTCTTAAGTGTACAAGTGAGGGGTATTAAGTATATTCACGTTGCACAATTATTACCACTATCCATTAATAATATACCCGTTAATTAATAACTCTACAGTCCTCCCTCCCCTCAGCTCCTAGTAACCGTCATTCTACTTTCTGTATCTACGAATTTGACTCTTCTAGGTTATTCACATGTAAGTGTAATCGGGCAACATGTGTCCCTTCCTGTCTGACTTATTTCACTTAGCGTAATGTTTTAAAGGTTTATCCATGTGGTAGCATGCATCAAACTTCATTTCTTTTTAAGGCTGAATAAAATTACATTTTGTACATTGTGTACATTGGTGTACAGATATCTCTTCGAGTCCCTGCTTTTTTGCATGTATACCTAGAATTGTAATTAGTGGATCGTATGGCAACCCTAGGTTTAATTTTTTGAAAAACCACAGTTCTTCCATAGTGGCTGTATCATTTCACTTTCTCACCAGCAATGCACAGAAGTTCCAATTTCTCCATATCCTCTCCAGCAATTCTAACTTTCTGTTTTTGAGTAATAGCCATGCTAAGGTAGAATTAGTAAGATTAAAGGTGCTATCACACGTGATTTTGATTTGCATGCCCTTGAAATGAATAAGTCAAAACTTATACATTTAACAAATGAATTACCCAAATGCTTAAGTATTGATTGCAAACTTAATCAAATCCTTCTAAACATCAAATAAAATTACAAATCCAATCTATCTAATGCTTCACATACTTTAAAAAGCAGAAAAAATGCACAGCAGTGTAGCAGTAATTACAAAACTGATTACATTTACTAATACCAGTTACGAATGTGCTAATGCCATGGATGGATAGATAGATTGATTGATTATATCTTCCTGAGGTTGTATTCCTTAGGATTGCAGAGAGTTTTACAAGGCCTAGTTGGAAAAATAACAACAGAGAAAACTCCTCCTCAGACTAGCTAAGGTTGCAGGATACAGTTTTCAAGAAATTGATTCTTGGTTAGAACCCAGCAGAAAAAGGCTCAGTCCTTTCTTTTTAAGTCAGTTTCTCTTTTTATATTAATTCGACTTTTAAGTCCATGTCTTTCACAAGCCTTTTAGTCCCTGAAGCTTTATGTATTTCCAAGAAATGATATATTCTCTAACTTTCACATGTTCTGGATTTCCAAGCTTACATTGCCATTATGAGCTGATTCCTTAGTACAACTGCAAATTTATGGGTGTCTTGCAGTCTACCTAATAAGGTCATTCAGAGTTTTTACATCTAGAAGTGAATGAGAAATTAGTCTCATCTTTGGGACATTAACTATTAGATCACATTGGAACAATTACTTATGACCACCAATATTGATGAACTGCTAGATGCTGTTTTTATCTGGGTATTTCATAGTTCCCTGAAGTTCTGTTCTCTTTTAAAAACATCTTCTTTCTCTGTTTTTCAGACAGATGATTTCTATTTTATTTTCTTGTTTCTTATGACATCTCCAATCTGTTCTTCCGCTCAAACCATGAATTTTGAATTTCAGGTATTATACTTGCCGTCCCAGATTTGTTATTCCCTTTTTCTTCTTTTATGCTTTCTATTTTGCTTCCAGTATATTCTCTCTTTGCATCACTTATGGGCATGTTTTCTTTTGTGTTGTAGAATATAGTCACAGTAGCTGCTTTAAAATCTTTGTGAATTCTAACCTTTGGCTCATCTCAGAGTTAGTATCTGGTGATTGTCTTGTAAGCACAGGTCATATTTTCCTGTTTCTTTGTGTATCAGAAAAGTTTGGAATGTGTCCTGGATATTGTAAATGATCTGTTATATAGACTCTGGGTTCTGTTATGATATCACAGAGAACATTGATGTTTCGCTTATGTAGGCAGTTAATGAACTCAAACTGCAAACTATCTTCCTTGTTTTGCTGTAATATCTGGAGCTGGGCTGTGCAAGTGTGAGTCGGAGGTTGTCAAGGGATTTGGGCAAAATTTGGTTCTCTGGCTCTCTTCTTTCTGATATTTCCCTTCTCATTTTCCAACTACTGGTTCTTCCCAATCTCGTTTATCTTTTTCTTCAAGCTAGTAAGTCTAAAAATTGTTTTTAACTCCCAGATTTAGCCACCCCACATGGTATAGCTAGAGACGTCTCCTCAAGGCTAAGAATCACAAAAACGAGAATCTCATCCAGTGCCTCCCCGTCTTCCATGTGTCCATCCCCTTCTAGGATGTTCCTGCCTTTGTTTGTTGTTTACCGCCTTCAAGTAATTGCTTTTATATTTCATGTAGAGTTTATAGTTGTTATTTGTGGGAAGTTTTAGGTTTTCTTTTGATAAAAAAAGACGATGATTCACTGTCCTCTCTATGTCCATCAAGTTCATGCTAGAATCAAATGATATGTTTCGCTTAAAGGTATTTAAGGGAGGCAATTATAATAATTTGCTTTACTTGATCTCACCAAATATTTTGTGCATTATGAAGGGGATAGGAGCACAATGGCTTTGTCTGAAATTCTCACTCTCCTATCCTGTGCATGCTGCAGTTAGAACAACAGCATGTGCCAGAACCATCAGGGTAGGACAGCTCTGGCGGCCAGCTACTTAGAAAGGGCCTCACCACATGGCAGTCCCACGGTAGAGTCTTCCTCAGCTTTACATCACTTTAAGTTTTGTTTTAGTAGTGTTTCAGAACTGACCAGCTTACCAAATTCACAAGATTCCAGTGTGCAGCAGAGAGCTGATTTATTGATCTGCAGCAGAGACGGGAATATTAGAGTCTGATATGCGAGGTGCTCTGCATCATGGTGTCAGTGTTTCTGTAAGCCAGATTACTGATCTGAAAGCTGTTTCCTGGTAAAGAAATGGGCCACAGAGAGATAAATAATAATAACAATAACAATACCTGTCATTTGCCTAGTGCTTCAAATTCCTTTTTGTTAATCTTCACAGCAACCTTGCAAAAAAAAAATTAGCATTTCTATTTTGTAGTCAAAGAAGCTAAAACTCTGAATTTGAATATCCTTTTTAAGGTCACAAATCCAGAAAACATTGGAGACACTTTTCCTGCAATTGCTCTGAACCAGAAGACTTCTTGATCATCATACTAAAGGGTTTACATTTTAGATAGAAAAAATCAATCATGGTCTTCACTGAAAGCACCAGGCTATGCACAATTGACTGTCTTAGGCAGTTTGAGCTGCTATTACAAAGTGCATAGCCTGGGGGGCTTATAGACAACAGGAATTTATGTCTCATGGTTCTGGAGGCTGGAAGTCTGAGACCAGGGTGCTCACAGGGTCAGGTTCTAACAAGTGCCCTGTTTCAGGTTGCAAACTGCTGACTTATTATATCTTCACATGGTGGAAAGAGAGCCAGCAAGCTCTCCTGTCCCTTTTTACAAGAACACTAATCCCATACATGAAGGCTTCATCCTCATGACCAAGTTACCTCCCAAAGGGCCCAGCTACAAATACCATCATATTGGGATTAGGTTTCCATATATGAATTTTGTGGGTCACATACTTTCTGTCCACAGCATTGATTTTCACATTTCTGAGGTCTTTTGCCTTTTTTCAGCTGGCTGGCTTCAGGGTGTCTTCATGACCGTGGTTTCCTTGCGTGGTGACCGGATGCATGTGACAAACAGCCTCAGGGCTTATGGACTGACCTGCAGGTCCGCTACAGGAATGTATTAGGTGTGTGCAAAAATAATCGCAGTTTTTGCATTGTTGGAATTTGTTGTTTGATACTGAAATACATTCTTAAATAAATGTGGTTATGTTATACATCATTTTAATGAGCATTTCTTTGTGTTTTTTGCCAATGACTTATGACTTGCTGTTTATTTTAGACTTTGGAAATGATGTTACACAAAAAGCAAATTTGAGTGATTTTCTTGTTCGAGTTTGAAATGGGTCATAAAGAAGCAGAGACAACTTGCAACGTTGACAATATAGGTGGCCCAGGAACTGCCAACGAACGTACAGCGCAGTGGTGGTTCAAGAAGTTTTTCAAAGGAGACCAGAGCCTTGAAGATGAGGAGCTCAGTGACCGGCCATCAGAAGTTGACAAGGACCAATTGAGAGAAATCACTGAAGCTGATCCTCTTACAACTACACGAGGAGTTGCCGAATAACTCAACATTGAGCATTCTACAGTTGTTTGGCATTTAGAGCAAATTGGAAAGGTGAAAAAGCTTGATAAGTGGGTGCCTTATGAGCTGAGTGAAAATAAAAGAGAATTAGCGTTCTGAAATGTCGCCTTCTCTTATTCTATGCAACAAAAACGAACCATTTCTTGATCGGATTGTGATGTGCTCAAAAAGTGGATTTTAGATGACAACGAGTGATGACCAGCTCAGTGGTTGGACCGAGAAGAATCTCTAAAGCACTTCCCAAAGCCAAACTTGCACCAGAAAAAGGGCACGGTCACTGTTTGGTGGTCTGCTGCTGGTCTGATCCACTACAGTTTTCGGAATCCTAGTAAAACCCTTACAGATGAAAAGTATGCTCAGCAAACCAGTGAGATGCACAGAAAATTGCAGCACCTGCAGCCAGCATCGGTCAACAGAAAGGGCCCAATTCTCCCCGACGACGCCCAACTGCACATCACACAACTAATGCTTCGAAAGTTAAATGAATTGAGCTGTGAAGTTTTGCCTCATCCACCACATTCACCTGACCTTTTGCCAGTCGACTACCACTTCTTCAAGCATCTTGACAACGTTTTGTGGGGAAAACGCTTTCACAACCAGCAGAACGCAGAAATACTTTCCAAGAGTTCACTGAATCCTGAAGCATGGACTTTTAAGCTACAGGAATAAACAAACTTATTTCTCATTGGCAAAAATGTGTTGTTATGGCTCCTATTTTGATGAATAAAGATGTGTTTGAGCCTTGTTATAATGATTTAAAATTCATGGTCCAAAACCACAATTATTTTTGCACCAGCCCAATACTTCACAGGAAGTGGGGCAGGTTTATATTCTGCCATATAGGGAATCCTGGATTGCCCCACACTAAACTGGTGAGTTATTCTAATGTTGCTGTCATGCCTCTGGAAATTAGCTCAGGGTAGCGGACTGCCTGGCCAGCTGCTTAAAGTGGCTCTGATTTTAAAATACCACGAGGGGATATCTTTTCCTTATTTGAACTCTCAATGCCTAGCTGTTTCAATATAGGTTTTATTATTATTTAGGTATGGCAATACCAACGGCTGAAAAGACGACTGCCATTGAAAAGATAGTTTATTACTCACAGTTCCTAAGAGGAAGGGGCATACCATGGCATGGGGGCAAAGAGAGGACGGGGAAGCGTCAGGGTCGGTCAGCCAGCAGAGGGAGTGAAAAAATGTGCAAAAGCCTTTATGATGGTTTCCATGAGCAGGAACAGGTAAGGCAGGGTAAGCAGGCTTAGGATTGGCTCGTTTAAATAATTTCAGTGGGCTCTGGGGTATAGGGGCTGTTCCTGGTTGACTGGTACCTGGCCCTGGGATAATGAGAGAAGGAAAATAATGGCCCAGAGTGTGAGAGGGCAATGAAGGAGGTGGCGGGAGTGGAGTCGGGATTGGTTGTTTTGCATTTGAAAGATGAGCTCTCAGGTGAGTTGTTTTTCCCCTTCTGGGAATTGGCTACCCTGGGAGGGGCAGCCCTTTCTGGATCAGCAAAGCCCCAGAAGCCAAAGCATCAGAACCCAGAAAATAAAGGACACGGTTGATACGCTAGCACAAAGTCATGCTCACCGAGTAGTGACGTTCTGGGCATCAACGCTGAGAAGATGGCCTGAACGGTGAGCTGCAGTGCTGAGCAGGAAAGACAAGGTCACTGCTCTCGTGGAGCGGGGCCAATGGAGCACGTGAACTTACTGGGTTTCTTTCACTGCAGGTGGAATCTCTGCTATTTTCACAAGAATATATTTTTTTTGGAGTTGTGTGTGAAAGGGAGGTGGCAGAGGGATCAGTTCCCTGTGGGTCCTACGGCTCATGTGCCATTAAAAAGAATCCTCTGTGCCCTCGGCCCCCATCACAGGGCAGGCAATGAGGACCTTTGTCCCTGTGAGCTGAGAGGACCCTGTGTGTGCTGGGCACTTTGTGAAGTGCTTTCACATGCCTGACTTCCTGCGTCCCTCACAATGCCCTCTGAGGTGGGTATCATGTGTGTTCTGGCTCCTCAGATGTAGAATCGTAGACTCCAGGAGATGAATAGCTTGCCTGAGTTTACCCAACTAGTGGGCCAGGTGGAATCTGAACCCCATTTGTCTTAGAGTTTGTCAAAGCTACATGCAGTGTGTTTCCTGGTGCGAAGTCCGTCTTGGCTCCGAGAAATCAAAGAACTTAACTTAGTGAGTTTTGCACCTTTTTATCTCCTCCTGCCCTGCTTCCGCAACAGTGGCATAGCATTTTCGCATCTTTCACATTTAAGAGCATTCTGCTGCCACTTTGGAGGGAGTGGGGAGGGGAGGAAAACCTTACGAGGAGTTTTCAGTGGGCATCCTCACCCCAGATTTCTACCCCCGCAGCGCCTGCAGCCAGCATTGGTCAACAGAAAGGACTCAATTCTTCTCCTCGACAATGCCCGACTACACGTCACACAACCAACGCTTCCGAAGGTGGATGAATTGGGCTATGAAGTTTTGCCTCATCCACCACATGAGTTTAGGAAGAAAAAGATGTAGATTTGATACTCACAAAGCCTCGATAGCACCAAGATTTTAGGTGGGAGGTGGCAGTCCCCGGCAGGAAACATAAGTGAAGCTGCCCAGCCATCCTGCGTCCATGCGTGCAGTCTAACCCTGCCTTCCTTTCCCACAGTGGCCAGCAAGTCCAGGAATCAGTTCTAGAGTGAGCCATAAGTGAGGATGTTCATGGTTTTTGTTCTGGCTATTGTTTTCTGCTTTTCCAGATTTTTAGAGAAGTTACTCAGAAGAGAGAAGGCACGTGACAATTCAAACTTGTCCTTTATGCCTTTGGCTGTGTTTTTGCAGAGCTGTGTCTATAAAGATGAAGGGGTCAGTAAGTAGAGAAATTTAAGAGGTTCTAAACACGTCCTGTCCTTTCGGAGCCTAGCAGGCTTATTCTTACAGGCAAAACTATCCCAGTTGTAACCCAATGTCAGCAGTTCTGCCGGCTGAGAGCACAGATGAATATTCAGACTGTTGGCAGGTCTCTTAGTGTACGTCCCTGCCTGGAAACCTGGAAAACGTACCACAGAACTGTAACTTGTAAGCATGATATTCTAGCTTGTCAGGAAAGGTTTTAATAAGAAATGTCAGGCAATTGAAAGTCAAATTCCCTTGCCTGAGGAACTAGAAAATCTGTTTCAGGAAGGAAGCGTTCTGCAGGGCTGTCCCTGCAGCATGGGAGCTGCCTGAGGCCTGTGGTTCCCCGGCGGCTCTTCATGCTAAAGGGCCTTTTAGGAGATTGGTTTGCTCACTGCACGCACACTGTTCACTCCCTGCTTGCTTGCAGGTTTTTAGCCTCATAAGCTCTAGAGTGTGTCTTGGAAATCTACATTCTTAACAAGTGAAAAAAGCTCAGACAGATGGCTCAGGAAATGCCACAGGCATGGCATAATTAGGTCAGAGCAGGGCACTGTCCTTACAGATACGCTGGGGACACCAAATTAACTATATTTTCTTATTCTCTGGTGTTTTTTTTTGGCATTTGGGGCATCACTGACCATGGGGAGAGGCTGCCCCTCCCAGGGCTAACTAATTCTTAGCCATAGCGAACAATTTGCCTGAGCACCTGTCTTGGAGATACAAATAAACCAATTCTGATTTACGTGCCCACCCCTCTCCTGTGAGCAGGCTTCTGCAGCCTGGAACCCTGGTCCTCTGCTCTGAAGCACCCCAGAGCCAGGCACCAGACAACTAGGGGATATCCCTAAACCCCAGAGCCTGCTGACATTATAGAAACAATGCGATCCTAAACCTGTTCAGCTGCTAGAACACCTGAACCTAAACCTGTCCTGCTTCATCCATTCCTGCCCTAGAAAATCACAACAAAGGCTTTTCCCAGGCTCCCCTCTGGCTCCTGCTGCCTCCTGACAGATGGGTGCTGTCCCGTGGCCAGCATGGCGAGGTGAGCCCCCTCCTCCTGGGAATTTTGAGTAACAAACTATCTTTTTGTTTTTTAAATTTTATTTTCAATTGACAAATAATAATTGTGTATCTTTGTGGGATACAATGTGACGTTCTATGGATTCATTGTGGAATTATTAAATTAAATCAAGCTTTTTAATGGCAATCGTCTCGTATCTTTGTCCTCTCCATAGCAAGATAATAATACAACTTGCATTTTAGAACAGGCATATGGGCAAGCTTACATCCCTCAGGTGGAGACAATAACTGGTCTCTAAAGACCATTTGTTAATGGCAATTAATTTAGGAAGCTTCCGTAAGTCATCTTGTCAATATTTTTGCTATTGAATTGGATAAACATGTAGAAAGCATATAAAAATGTGGACGAAAAGATTTTGAATAACTTACATGTTAGATGACAAGGTCAAGTTTTTTTTGTTTTTGAGACAGTCTCACTCTGTTGCTCAGGCTGGAGTACACGGGTGTGATCTCAACTCACTGCAACCTTTGCCTCCCGGGTTCAAGTGATTCTTCTGCCTCAGCCTCCCAAGTAGCTGGGACTACAGGCCTGCGGCATCAGGCCTGGCTAACTTTTTATATTGTTTTAGTAGAGATGGGGTTTAGCCATATTGGCCAGGCTGGTCTTGAACTCCTAACCTCATGATCCTCCTGCCTTGGCCTCCCAAAGTACTGGGATTACAGGTGTGAGTGGCCAGCTGACAGGGTCAAGTTTTAAAAATATCTTGACACATTACATTTATCAATAATACAAATGAGAGAGAGTTTAACAGAATAACTGTAGTAAACTCTGTTAAGAAATCAATTGCTTAATGGTAACTTAAACACAGTTTACATAAGAAAGATGCAGAGGTGTAATCCCAGCACTTGGGGAGCCCGAGGCAGGTGGATCACGAGGTCAGGAGATTGAGACCATGGTGAAACCCGTCTCTACTAAAAAATACAAAAATTAGCTGGGCGTGGTGGCATGCGCCTGTGGTCCCAGATACTCGAGAGGCTGAGGCAGGAGAATTGCTTGAACCTGGGAAGTGGAGGTTGCTGTGAGCTGAGATCACGCCGCTGCCCTCCAGCCTGGTGCCTGGCAACCGAGCAAGACTCTGCCTCAAAAAAAATGAAAAAATAAAAAAAAAAAAAAAAGAAAGATGCAGAGGATGTGGGATGTAAATGGTTTCTCCAAAAAGTACAACACATGGCTGGGCATGGTGGCTCACGCCTGTAATCCCAGCACTTTGGGATGCTGAGGTAGGCAGATCACTTGAGGTCAAGAGTTTGAGACCAGCCTAGCCAACATGGTGAAACCCCTTCTCTACAAAAAATACAAAAATTAGTTTGGAGTGGTGGTGCATGCCTGTAATTCCAGCTACTCAAGAGGCTGAGGCAAGAGAATCAGTTGAACCCAGTAGGTAGAGGTTGCATGAGCCAAGATCGTATCACTGCACTCCAGCCTGAGTGACAGCCAGACTCTATCTCAAAAACAAACAAACAAACAAAAAAAAAAACACAACAGTGGCCTTCATTATGATCAGTGATACTGTCCAGGTTAAGGGATCTACTGGTTCCATGTTGTACACTTACTATTATATCGAAAACGCTGGATCCATTGTGATCATTACTTTTTTTATGTTTTAAAATTTTATTATTTTTTTAAGAGATGGGGTCTCGCTCTGTTGCCCTGGCTGGAGTGCAACAGCACAATCATAGCTCGCTGCAGCCTGGAACTCCTGGACTCAAGTGATCCTCCTGCCGTGGCCTCCCAAAGTGCTGGGATTACTGGCGTGAGCCACTGCGCCCAGCCTGATTATTATTATTAGAGAGCTCCTTATGAATTGAAATGTCTCCATAAAATGATGACCAGAATTGTAATGGGGTGAAAGACATCGATAAAAATGGAAACCTCCAAAATTCGAAGAGTTATATGTGTAAAGGGGTTGGATTTATTTTGTGTAGTTACAAGGCACAGAACTAAGGCCCACTGAGAAATTCATGGAGAAGTGGATTTTACCTTCATATGAGAAAGAACCTTGTAATAATTAGTATTGTCAAAAATAAAATGAGCTTTCTAGAATCATAGAAAATAGTCAAACTGAGAGTAAATAACCACAGTTGGAGATGTAATTTCTGCATTCAGTGGTTGGTTAGACTTCTTTACTTCAAAGGTACATTCTAACTCTAAAATTCAAAGCAAACTGTTTTTTTTTTTTGAGATGGAGTTTCGCTCTTGTTTTCCAGGCTGGAGTGCAATGGCATGATCTCGACTCACTGCAACTTCCTCCTCCTGGGTTCAGGCAATTCTCCTGCCTCAGCCTCCTGAGTAGCTGAGATTACAGGCACGCTCCACCATGCCCAGCTAATTTTTTGTATTTTTGGTAGAGACGGGGTTTCACCAGCAAACTGATTTTTTTTAACCCCTTCGAACCCAAGTTTTTTTGCATATGAGATAGTATATACCTCATAGGGGTTCATTAGCACATTGTTCTTCTTTTTATTATAAAAATGTAATAAAATGTAAATGACCGTATTATTTTTCTCCAATCACATTGACAATATTTCTTTGGAAAAAAAAACTATATATCTGCAGGATAGCACAGGATAAATCTGATTTTTACCCTGAAGCTAGTGTTAAAGACAAAATGGTTAGTTTCTTCCTACTTATTCTCCTCCCTGGGACACATGCGTGGCCTGAGTGGTCAGTTTTATCTCATCAGCTGACTGCATGTTCTGCAAATGGATGACCAGTGAGATTAGGGATTGCAGAGCATGAGGTGAAATGAAGTGCCTTCTAATTTTATTGCTAACTTTTTACTGTTTGAAGATCTTGAAGCTAAACCTCAAAATCTGATCAGTTTCTCATTTGTTTTCAACAAATTGTGGAAAAATTAAGCTGGCTTTATTAATTTCATAGCTAGGAAAATTGTAAATCTTTTTTCTTCAAATTTTTGGCTCGATGGACTCCCTGTTAAATTAAAAATGAGAAAACAAAGAGACAAATGAAACAGATTCCCAAATTCACCTGGTTATGAGGTGTCATTTGAAATACAATTTGGAAGAGGTCATCACTGATTATGTTTTAAATCTATCACTTTCCCCAAACTCCATTGTTAACAAATTCCATGTGAGAGTCTCTAAGTTTGGACATTGGAAATGAGATTAATGTCACAATAATGGGCAAAGATCCCTGTTCATAAATTTTGTGAGCAAAATTGGAGAGGCCTAGAATTTTTTATTCTGGTCTTATTCTGGTTTTATAACCCAGGGAATGAAATAGCCTGAACTTACTTGGTCTGATAATGCTTCCTCATTAATATAGTTAATTACATACTAAAATTAATTAAAACACTTGGTGAATACTTCTTGCCACCTGAATTCCTCATGGTCTATTTTAATGGATTATTTTGTTTATTTGTAATAACTCCATTAGAGTGTCCTCTCTGGATGGACCCAGAATAATTTCTCTAGGTTATATTTAAACTTTTTACAAGACAATTATTTAAAGAATAGCCAAAGAAAATAGGTAAAACCAGAGCTATTGTGGTCAAGCAGTGCGGGGAGAGGCTTGGACCCTGACTTTCTGGTCCTTCTCTTTCATATGATTCCACCTAAGAACATGCTAGTCTGTCCCATATTCAAACAGGAAAATTCTTTACCCCCCTATTACCAAGCCATTTGGAACAGTCCATCTAGAGGCACTGGTTGTCCTGTGATGAATTGCTAGTTTGGTTTCTCAGGCTAAGCGAGCTTTGAGGGCTTATTCACCGTTGATTGTTGGTATGGAGAAGTAGATCAAGGACTAGCTTGTTCACAGTTCTCATTGCCTTTGATCTTGGACATGAATCAGTCACAATCTAGCCTTCCAGTAGTGCAAAGGAAAGAAAAAATAACATAAAAGAGTTGGTCAGAATCAGGTCAAAGGAATTGAGTATGCATCCCAGTTACTGATGTGTGGATATAACTTGTCAATTAGTACCACTGTGAGGTTCAAAATCAGCAGGAAGAACAGTATACTGAAAGGTTAGGTAAGTATGAGTAGTTTAAAAGAGGGGTATATTTTTCTTCCCTGTCACGCCTCTCCTAAAAAAATGTACATTCATGATTTGAACTGCTTTAGGATCATACACCCGCGGTTCCGTTTGCTGAAGATGTGGGTTTATAATCACAAATAGAAGTCTCAAAGTGGGCCTGCTCTGTAACTAGTGTAGGAAGGAACGGCTTAAAACCAGCGATTCTAAAACCTTGTAGACCACATTTAAGAAACAAAATGCCCTTCAAAATTCAGCTGGCTCATAAGCAACAATTATGTATAGTGGCTCAGCTCATTCAGATGCCCAGGGCTACATTTCCCAACTAATTCTGCCCTGGAAGCTTTATCAGGACAATTTAAAATTAGTTGTTTCATGGGTGAATCATCGAGACGTTTTAAAAAGGCAATGGTGAGCAGTTTATAAGTGCTTTAATTTTTTTCAGTGATATCAGTGGTGTCCTCCAGTGTAGATTTCTGGACCCAGGCTTGAAGCAGGCACAAAACTCTGTTTTGAGGAAATATTGGCCCTAACCTGGGAATATTCCTCCTTGTTCATCTTCTAGTCTGATGTAAGTCTGGTTATGTTCTGAATTTTTATAAGATTATTCAAATACATTACATATGTATAGCTCTTTTAGAAACCTGTGGCAAGAATATGTCCTCTGGGTCTTGACAGCAAATATAACCTTGACCATAACTTCCTCCTCTCTGTAGCTACATTTTAGGCATAAAGAGGGATTCATTCATCCTTCCTAAATTAGCGTTTCCCAGAGTGTGATCCATGGGTCATCAGCATGGAATCACTGGGGAGTTCCTTAAAAATGTGAAGGCCCGGCTGGGCACAGTGTCTCACACCTGTAATCCCAGCACTTTGGGAGGCCAAGGCGGGTGGATCACGAGGTCAAGAGATCGAGACCATCCTGGTCAACACGGTGAAACCCCGTCTCTGCTAAAAAAAAACAAAAAAATTAGCTGGGCGTGGTGGTGTGCGCCTGTAGTCCCAGCTACTCGGGAGGCTGAGGCAGGAGAATTGCTTGAACCCGGGAGGCAGAGGTTGCAGTGAGCCGAGGTCACGCCACTGCACTCCAGCCTGGCGCCTGGTGACAGAGTGAGACCCTGTCTCCAAAAAAAAAAAAAAAAAAAAAGTCAAGGCCCCGCCCCCACCCTGGAACTATGAAATTCCAGTCTCTGGAATGCGGCAAAGATGTCTGCAATGAAATAAGTAGTGCTGCTCCTGAATCCTGAGCCCAAGCTGTCCATATTCTAAATCCACCTGGGACCAAGCCAGATCACAGAATCATTTTTACCAAAATGTGTTCTGCTGTTAAGTCCTCAGAGGCCTGGGAAGAAGCACTTGTGTGAGACAGCGTCCAATTTTCTGAGGCACAGTGGCCGCGGTACAACCCCTCCCTCCCTGCTTTGCACTGTCCGCATGGACAGGACCCAGCCTGGAATGGGAGCAGTCATAAATCATAACGCTGAACCCTCCTCTTTGGCCAGGATTCATCTCTCTTACTCTCTGCTGGGTCCCTGAAGACGTCTTCGGTTCCCTTTATATCTTAGTCATCTTATTTTAGTCATTAAACAGAAATGCGATATTGTCGTAGTTGTAGAAATATTCTTCAGGATATCATCCGCTGTCTCACTCCATCATAGTACATCATTCACTGTCACCTGGGATAACTTTCCTCAGGTCTTATAACCACTGACAGCTGTAGCCTGTCCAATAAATAACACTTGTATCACCTTACAGGCAATGTAGATTTTGTAATTGTCATGTTTTTGGCTTTGCTTTGGTAATTAGGCAATTCAGCACAGCGCACTTTCAATAGCTAATCATGTGGACCATTATGGTCTAATATCTATATATTAGCCTTTTAATTTTTATCTCATTATGTAACACCAATCCTTTTTTTTAATATTTTTTTTTATTGCACTTCAGGTTCTGGGGTACATGTGCAGATCATGCAGGATTGTTGCATAGGTACCTACATGGCAA
Organism: Aotus nancymaae; assembly: GCF_030222135.1. Classification (NCBI taxonomy): domain Eukaryota; kingdom Metazoa; phylum Chordata; class Mammalia; order Primates; family Aotidae; genus Aotus; species Aotus nancymaae. Next base: position 7,585,626 of record NW_026988450.1, on the reverse strand, counting down.
TGTGGTTTGCTGCCTCCATCCCCCCATCACCTATAACTGGCATTTCTCCCCGTGTTATCCCTTACCAACGTCCCCACCCCCCACTGTCCCTCCTGTAGTACCCCCCAACAGACCCCAGTGTATGATGCTCCCCTCCCTGATAACACCAATTCTTGCTTTGCTATGATTTTTTTTAACCCGTGGAGTAAAAGCTTTAATTGTTCCAGTACATACTTTTTGACTCAAAATCTATTAGGAATCAAGATATAAATTTAATAAGTAAATAATAGCTATCACATATAAACAATTACATTTTCTTCTCCTTGTCCTCTGCACATAAAAGACATTTAACGAATCTTTGTTGAATGAATGGGTGATGAATTGTAAAAGATGTGGAAAGGAAATCTGGACATTTGCTATTTAAACAGAGGACAAAATAATAGAACTGTCTGACCTGCCCGGACCCTCATAACTTGGACCCCAAGGCGCGACCGAATTAGACCAGATGAAAGAGGAGTTCAGGCTTTATTGGAGAGTCTCCGGGCGGACTGGACTCGTAACGGGGGAAGAGTCAGCAGTCTCGCACCGGCTTTCTTTGTTTGGCAGTTTTTATAGGGGTAGAAGGATTGGGGGAGTGGGAGAGCTGATTTGGCAGGTGGTAATAGGTCAGGTTGGCTGTCGGGGGGCGGGGGGGGGGATGTCTGCCAGGCGGGGAGCTTGTCGGGCCGGAAGTTACTGGAGAGCTGATGGGGCGGATGGTGATTGGTTCAGTTGGTTGCCCGGCCGGAAGGCTGCTGGAATCGGGCCGAGCCAAGGCGGCAGACAGAGTGAGATAAGGGACCCTACTTGCGAGGGAGGAGGGGCTTTCCTCATCCGGAAGTTAGGCACTTTCCATGTGGTGGTGGGGGGGTGGTGCCCAAAGGTCCTCCACCAGACAAGAACCTGTAGTTACTAATAGTTACAGCAGCTGGCATGGACTGTGAGCTACGTGCTGTATACTTGACTGTACTTAATCTTCACAAGGGATGAATGAGCTGGGTATAACCAAGATCTTTAGTTCACAGATAAAGACCCTGAGCCCTAGAGAGGGCACCGTCATCTCCGGGTCACCAAGGGTAAGTGAGAGAGCAGAGTTTTGAGCATATATCTTAGAGCCAAGCCCTTGGTTTAGGTGTTGGCAAGGACCCAGTGGCCACAGGACTTGGGTTGGCTTCTGCCCCTTGCTCCAGACATGAATTTGTCCTGAGTAATTCAGCTCTTAGCTGAGATCATCTTGTCTTCTGAGATCGAGACAAAATTAATACAAACTCTTGCTCCACCCGCTGGGTGAAATCCAATGTCTTCCTCAAGGGTTTCATGGTTCCTGAAGGGTTTTGTTCCCACAGTCAGTTCTGGCTCCGAGTTTCTGCTTCAGTGGGGTTCTTGAACCTCTCCCTGTCTCTTTCCTTCACCTATTCTGTTCTCTGCCATATGGTGACCAAAAGTGGAACTCACTTTCTTTGGCTGATTTCCACAAACCCATTCTTGTGATGCACTTGTGGTTAGCAAGGTTTAGGAGACAGGGATGATTTACAGGAAGAAAATCCCGACTTATTTAACACTGCTCATTGAACACACCTGTCCTTAAATGTCCTTCAGCTGCCTGCTTGCCACAGGAGATTCTCACTGGCCACTTTCTTCAACAGGTGCCACCTCGTGGCTCGGTACCTCTCCCTCTCCTCACCCAGTGGCTACACAACCCAGAGGATTGGGGGTGTGGCCCTGCAAAAGGTGTTCCCTGCTTTGTGAGCATGGTAAGTTTTAATCAATTTGAAGATCATCAACTTGCAGATGAATTGATCTGCCTGAAAATGCCACTGTGGTCAAGGTGTTTCTTTGATTTCCCTTTCATAACAGCTCCCTTTCCTACTTTACAGAAGAAAAGCATGCCTCTCCCCCGAGCCCAGATTTTACCATAGAGTATTGCCTGGTAGTATTAAAACCTTGGCACAGAGGGCTCATTTGAAGTGTTGGTGTGGCGTTAAGAAAGCGATGGACTCTACTGAGTGGTTAGCAATTCCTTTTTAAGTCGTGTGGTTTCCATTTCTTGGCTTACAAGAAAGTTGAAGAAGAACCTGATTGCATTGCCAGCTGATAGATCATTTGAAAATAAGCTTTGAGAATATGTAACTATGCAGTATTTGGGGAACAATACTCAGAGACAATACAGCAATTGAATGAACTTGCTGTGGTAAAATGCCTTGTTTTCCAACTACTTATTTAAGTAAATAAGGATTTTCAGCATTTTCATCTATATAAAAGGAAGGTGGAGATAGAACTAATGCTGTGCTCTGTGTCACATTCATCTATAGATACAGGAACTGATTGGAAAAAGACCGAAGCAAAATTTATTAAGATGAACATTTCCAATTTTGTTTTTAACTTTTCATATAACATATTCTGTCATTTCCCCAGTGGTGTACTACTAATATTTGTGACGATCATTGAAATCCAGAAGACTTTTAATAAAAAATTTAAAGACCTAGGTTTATAGGAAATAAAAAAACTTCGAATTTTAATCTTCTTTCACTCAACCAATAAAAGGCTTTCCAATATAAAATATATATTAAATCTAAATAAAATTCGGTGGGAGAAGAGAAATGGAAATGCAAATTTGATGATAAAATGTAAACATTAAAGGATGAGAGAAACATAAGTATAAAAAGAAAGAAATGGGCTGGGCATGGTGGCTCATGCCTGTAATCCCAGCACTTTGGGAGGCCGAGGAAGGCAGATCACCTGAGGTCAGGAGTTCGAGACCAGCCTGGCCAACATGGCAAAACCCTATCTCTACTGAAAATACAAAAATTAGCCAGGCGTAGTGGTGGGCGCCTGTAATCCCAGCTACTTGGGAGGCTGAGGCAGGAGAATCTCTTGAACCTGGGAGGCAGAGGTTGCAGTGAGCCATGATTGCGCCATTGCAGTCCAGCCTGAGTGACAAGAGTGAAACTCTGTCTCAAAAAAAAAAAAAAAGGAAGAAATGAAGTTCCAGTATTTCCCTCCTGTAGCTCCGTGTGTCCTCCCGGACAGCCCATAGTGCAAACATACTTGAACTGCTTGGGAGGGTCCTGCTGTCACTCAGTGGGCAAGAGGAGGGCAGGCAGGGTAAGGCCGACTGGTGATTAGACTCCTGCATGAGTCACCGCCACTGGTTGGATGTTCTGTGTACACTGACCTTGTGCTATTACTTAGGTTCTCTTTTCTCAATATAGCTACTTTTCACTGAAAAACAAAAATGCTTTATGAATGACTCCTAGCCAATAAAAACAATCTTATCTCTTCTCCCCACATGGTGCAGTAAAGACCCCAAAATATCAAGAAGCTTTTCTGAAATATTACAAGTATGTGGAAGAAAGAGAAACAGAGTCCTAAAGTACTCATTCTGGGGTCGTGGGACTGTAATTTGTGACTGCAAGTGTGAGAGGAGGCACATAAAGTGAAGATGTTAGCATCACGGTTTATCGTAACTTGTTTAAACCACCTACTCAATAGCTCTTTGTTTTTGGTATTACCCAGAATTACTTTTTGAAAGAGGCTAATCAGTTTCGTCCCTGCTTAAAAGCTCTGATGGATCAATTAGTAAGGGGCTGTTTAAATAAAGTACTAGGCTGGCTGTGGTGGCTCATGCCTGTAATCCCAGCACTCTGGGAGGCCAAGGCGGGTGGACCACCTGAGGTCAGGAGTTCGAGACCCACCTCGCCAACATGGTGAAACCCCGTCTCTACTGAAAATACAAAAAAAAGTAGCCAGGTGTAGTAGCAGGTGCCTGTAATCCCAGCTATATGGGAAGCTGAGGCAGGAGAATTGCTTGAACTCAGGAGGTGGAGGTTGCAGTGAGCCAAGACCATGTCATTGCACTCCAGCCTGGGCAACAAGAAAGAAACTCTGTCTCAAAAAATATATATGTTATTATACAGCTTTGTTTTTGCCACCTTTATTTATGCTGCCTTTAAAAAGAGTGAAGACCACCCAACTGCCTCTGTATGTATCTAAAGATATAAAAGGTGTATTGTTAAGAATGCAAGTCTCAGAACAATATTTAAGAAAGAATCCTATTATTTGTGGGTGGTCCTCTTACTGTTTATACACAGGACACTTTTGAATCATTTATCCTTAGGAAGTAGGGTTGGGAAATGCAGGGGGCTAAGAAAGGAAAAACTTTTATTTTTCTCTTTGAATCCTTCTGTATTGTTTTTTTTTTGTTTGTTTGTTTTATGATATGCAAGTTACTTCTAAGAGGAAATAGAATCTAGTTAAACAATAAATTCATCTTTCTTAAATTTTTATTTAATTTTGTGTTTTAGAGGCAGTGCCTTGCTCTTTCACCCAGGCTGGATGGAGTCCAGTGGTGCAATCGTAGCTCACTGTAGCCTCAACCTCCCAGGCTCAAGTGATCCTCCCACCTCAGCTCCCTAAGTAGGTGGGACTACAGATGTGTGCTACCATGCCAGGCTAATTTTTAATTTTTTTTTTTTTGTAGAGACAGGATCTCACTATGTTTCCTATGATGGTCTCAAATGAACTCCTGAGCTCAAGCAATCCGCTCACCTCTGCCTCCCAAAGTGCTGGGATTACAGGTGTGAGCCACCATGCTCCATGCCTGACTCAATAAATTCATCTTGAAAATAAAAAAGTCTTGGTTGATGATGGTGCCTTTGGCTTTCTGCTCTCCTCTGCGTGGGCTCCTTCTTTCTACTTCCCCTCCCGTGGAACGCTAGCTCATTCCTCAATCACAGGTCAACTATTACTTCTTTTGTGACTGCTCTCTCACCTGCTGAAGAAGAATCAATCACTCCTTTCCTTGCTCTGATGATACTTTGCAACTATTTTTATGATGGCCCTTTTCACATTACAGCTGACTTTTGCACAACATGCGTTTCAGCTTCACGGGTTCACTTATATTCAGATTTTTTTCAGGAAAAGTTCCGCTGAGTATGGGTGCCTTCCTGCCTCCACTTCCACCCCCTTTGCTTTGCTTTTCATTTTGTGTTTGTTTGTTTAGAGGTAGGGGTCTTCCTCTGTCTCTCATGATGGAGTGCAGTGGTGCCATCACAGCTCCCTGCAGACTTGAACTCTTGGTCTTAAGCGATCCTCCCACTTCAGCCTCCTGAGTAGCTGGGATTATGGGCAGGAGCCACAACACCAGCTCCACCTCCTTCTCACCTCTTCTACTTCTCCTACCCTTGAGACAACAAGACCAACCCCTCCTCTTCCTCCTCCTTCCTGCTCAAGGCGAAGACAGTGAGGATGAAGACCTTTATGGTGATTCACTTCCACTTAATGAATGTATTTTCACTTCCTTCTGATTTTCTTGATAACATTTTCTTTTCTCTACCTCAAAATATGTGTTACTGGACTGTTTCTGTTAGTAAGGTTTTCAGTCAACAACAGGCTATTAGTAGTTATGTTTTTGGGGAGTCAATCAGTGTGAATTTTTGACTTTAAGTGGGGGACAGTGCCCCTAACCCATGCATTGTTCAAGGGCCCACTGTATATAATAAAACTTTTTTTTTCTGTTTGCACTTGATAAGACCCATATTATTCTATTTTTAATACGTAAGGGTGTCTACAGCTTAGTTAGTCCTCAGGACATTCTAAAACTATAGAATTCAATATAATTTGGAGGAGCCATATTTATTCAAGCACAGGAAATACCTGGGGATAGCCTTAATAAGAAATGTGCAGGACGAGCTCTTTTTTTGTGGTGGAATGTTCCAGAACTCTCTTTGGTAACACAAGTAAAGACTATATTCTAGAAACTCATTTTTAACAGCAATCAGTTGCAGATACAATGCATATTCAAATCAAATAACCAAGTACTTATTTATATGTCTTTAGTATTTTTATTTTGGAATAATTACAGACTCAAAAGAAATTGCAAAATTAGTACAGAGATTTTCATCAGTCATGTTGCCTACTATCTTCACTTCCTGGAGCACCAGTGAGGTGGGCGTGTCCTCACTGTGGAGGGGGGCCTGGAGAGGCTGTGAGGGGACAAGGCAGGAGGCGGGTGGAGCACGATGGGGATACACGGTCAGAGCAGCCACTGTTGTGCCTTGAATCATGTCAAGGCCCCTCATGACATTCTCCAGGATACAAGCCCTGATGTATTTGGAGCCCCTGATAAATTTGGGTTTGTATCCTGGAGGATGTGTCTAGCGGCTGTCATGTCCAAAAGGGATAACAAATATCATACCTATTTTGGCCTCATCTAGACAGCAGAGGATCCTTGACTTTGAGAGAACCAGAGTGGAAAGTGAGGGTTTGGGCAACTGATGCCATCTGGTTTTTTTTCCCCCTTGAGATATAATTTACATTGCATAGAATTCACCCTTTTAAAAACCAGAATTCAGTGGCTTTTAATATAGTCTCAAAGTTGTATAACAATTTCCACTGTCTAATCCCAGAATATTTTCATTATTCCCAAAAGAAAACCTCCTGCCCAGCAGCAGTCACTTCCTGGTTTTCTGTGCCCCCAGCCCCTGGCACATTTCAGTCTGTATGGATTTGTTCATGCTGGGGATGGAAATCAAACAGGACCATGATCTTTGTGTCTGGCTTCTTTCACTCAGCACAATGCTTTCAAGGTTCTTTAGTGTTGTAGCGTCTATCAGCATTAGGTTTCTTTTCATGACTGAAGAATATTCCACTGCATGTCTGTACCAGAATTTGTTTATCCATTTATCATCATTTGATGGGCAATCGGGTTGTTTCTACTTTTTGGCTGTTAGGAATAATGCTGGTATGAACATTTGTGGGCAAGTTTTCTGTTTTTAGAAGTGCATGCTGTTGAGAGCTCCTTTTATTTGAACCATGCAGGTAGGCTAGTGAAGATTCATTTATGCTAGACTTTAAGTTTGGATAGTCAGAAGCCACTGCATTTTGGAAGTAAGAAATAAAAGAATCTTTGTTTACTTTGTTATGTGTCAGGGATGTGAAGAGAAAATATCTATCTGCCTGTCTCTTCTACATATTTTCAAATCACCTGTAGAAATTTAGTCCAATGATGTTATTGGCTGATTATGTCTTCACTGTCATGGGCATTTCACAATTTATTTCAGAAATGTCTCCTGATATATAAAGTCTTTTAGAGTTTGACATAAACTATTCACTAGCTTGATGGTTCCTAAACTGAGTGCCAAGGTGCCCTCAAGAAGGTTACCACAAGAAAATCACAGGGGCATGGCAGGATATTTTACATTTTTGAGTTCAGGGTATTCAAAACTAGGTACTGTTAGTTAAGGGTAGTTGCGGTTTCAACATTAGATGGTGATACATTCTGTTGAAGTAATATCTTTGGGAAGCTGAAATTTTGGCGGCTTCTCTGATGAAAAGCAAGTACTATGTGAAAGTCAATGTGGAACATAGGCTGGACACAGTGGCTCGTGCCTGTAATTCCAGCATTGAGGCAGGTGGATCACTTGAGGTCAGGAGTTCGAGACCAGCCTGGCCAACATGAAAAAATCCTGTCTCTATTAAGATACAAAAATTAGCCGCGTGTAGTGGTTCATGCCTGTAATTCTAGCTACTCAGGAGGCTGAAGCGGAATAATTGCTTGAACCTCGGAGGCAGAGGTTGCAGTGAGCCGAGATCACACCACTGCACTCCAGCCTGGGCAACGAGAGCAAGACTCTACTTAAGAAAAGAAAAAGAAAAAAGTCAATGTGGAACAGGATGTGAGGGTGGCTGTGTCCATTCTGATTCAAAGGTTTAAGAAGCTGTGCAGTGCTCTACTGAAATATATCCCCAAAATAAGAATTGCTGGGATTTACATGTTATTTGAACCTAACTACTTAATAAATTGAACATTTAGGTATTTCTTTTGACTCCAAGGGTGCCATGAGAAAATTAACGAGGAATGAAGGCGGCAATAGACCAAGAAGTTTGAGAACCTTTGCTGTAGTATCACGTTTTTGCAATGCCCTAATATTTGCCAGTGAACTCTCATTATTTCTGTAACATATCCCACCCTTGCATGAGGCCATGCCCTTGCACGTGCTTCTTTGACTTGGAGTTCGTCTTTCTTGCCATTACCTTCTTCCCTGGAAAACTTTATTCACCCTTCAAAACTCAACTTAAACATCTGCTTTTCTGGGAAGCCTTCTTGACCTCCCAGGTGTAACTGGCTGCTGAATCTTCAGTGTTTTCAGAATATCCAGTTCATTCTCCCACTCTAATGCTCACCACACTGTGCTATAATTTACCTGGATCACTCTACTTCACCTATTATAAATTGCACAAACAGCTCGGTGAAGTGGTTCATGCCTGTAATCCCAGGATTTGGGAGGCCAAGGCAAGAGATTGTTTGAGGCCAGGAGTTTGAGACCAGCCTGGGCAACGTGGTAAGACCCTGTCTCTACAAGAATCTAAATAACTACATTATCCTGATGTGGTGGTGCACACCTGTAGTCCTAGTTACTCAGGGAGTTAAGGTGGGAGGATCTCTTGAGCCCAGGAGTTCAAGCCTGTAGTGAGCTATGATTGGGCTACTGCACCCCACCCTTGGTGACAGAATAAGACTCTACCATAAAACAAAAAAAAATTCACAGCCACAGAAACCACATCTTAGCACTTTCATACCCTCAGCATAGGGCCTAGGGCTCTGGCATGGACTGAGTAGCTGAATGAATGAACTGAATGATAATACAAGGAAGGTGTCTGTCAGGCTCCCTAGCACCTCCCATTTGGGATTCACATTTTTCACTAGAAGCAATTTACTATGGTGTTATTGGAAAAGTCCTATGATAATCAAAATCACAGTGCCAGCAAAGCATTCTAATCAATCTGAGCGACCATTTGAATACAGATTTTGACCATTTCAAAGGCAATTTCCGGACCACCTCAAATCACATGCCAGATGCAAAAGTTGTGCCAATCCAAGATCTCTATTTTAAATAATCAAGTTCACTGCAGGTTCAGTCTGAATTGAGCTTAAATGCAATGAAATTGATAACAGATGAAAGCTCAACAGGTTCCAGAATAATTATATACTTGTTATGGTGTCCTCACTAATTGGAGCACTAACTCAATGACCCTTGGCTTCTAGAACTGCTACTGGGGTAACTGGCAGACACATCTGTTGGGTATGAATCTGCATATTTGCTCATTTGCCAAAAATGTAAAGTGGAGCCCTGAATTGGTTTCAGTTCACTTAATCACTTCCAAGCTGAGAAATCAGCTGAATATGTCATAATGCCTCCTCCTCCCCACACCACACCACATTTTATATGTAAGCGAACATTCAAAAAAGCCAGCTTAAAAGCAGAGTGTCCAGAATGTTGATTTGCAGAGACACAGCCAGCCTTTGGCTGAGCTTGCATTCCTCTCATTTATCTAAATAGGAAACAGGTGCTTGCACCAAAGAGGAGACTGACAGAAAGAAGCTTTTTAGGAGCTCTGATTTTCGAGTGTAAGGCAACACTTGTATCTTAAAGAAAGGCCTCTTTAACTCTATTTCACTCCCTTCTGCAACGTGTGTGTTAATAGATAAGTATTTGCTTCAGGGTTTCTAAAGTTGTGCTTCTAATAGAATTAAAGTTTAACCTTCATTAGTCCCAGTGGTATTATCTCTAAAATAACTTCAATTGTAGTTCTTTAATGCCACATTCATTTTATTTTATCATGGTTCTTAAATCATCGTAACCGTCTCATCCCTTAGATTCAGCATAATTTTGTATTTATATTGTACTTGGCTGACTCAGGTTATCATCATTAAATGTTCTACAAAAATAAAAGTACGGGTCCAGTAGCAGTAACCAACCAGTGGAGATGAAACGTGTTATAAAGAAAGGGCCTCACTTCCTCTTCAAAATGCCAGTTTGAACAATGCCTCGCATTCCTCCTCTTGGTTAACATATATGTCATCTTTATTTCTGAACATAAAGAGCAGTGAGTGATGGAGTTACCTTTCGCTTTAGAAATCCATTTATGGGAAATGAACTCGGTTTGCTGTGCCAACTCCCCCATGCTGGACAGGGCTCTGAATCTCTTCCTCCCAGGCCCTGGACTGTTTCCTTGAACTGACACTCTGTTATAGTTTGGATATGTGTCCCCGCCCAAATCCCATATTGAATTGTAATCCCCAGTGTTCCTTGAACTGACACTCTGTTATAGTTTGGATTTGTGTCCCCGCCCAAATCCCATATTGAATTGTAATCCCCAGTGTTCCTTGAACTGACACTCTGTCATGGTTTGGATATGTGTCCCCGCCCAAATCCCATATTGAATTGTAATCCCCAGTGTTCCTTGAACTGACACTCTGTCATGGTTTGGATTTGTGTCCCCGCCCAAATCCCATATTGAATTGTAATCCCCAGTGTTCCTTGAACTGACACTCTGTCATGGTTTGGATATGTGTCCCCGCCCAAATCCCATATTGAATTGTAATCCCCAGTGTTCCTTGAACTGACACTCTGTTATAGTTTGGATCTGTGTCCCCACCCAAATCCCATATTGGATTGTAATCCCCAGTGTTCCTTGAACTGACACTCTGTTATAGCTTGGATCTGTGTCCCCGCCCAAATCCCATATTGAATTGTAATCCCCAGTGTTCCTTGAACTGACACTCTGTTATAGTTTGGATCTGTGTCCCCACCCAAATCCCATATTGAATTGTAATCCCCAGTGTTCCTTGAACTGACACTCTGTTATAGTTTGGATTTGTGTCCCCGCCCAAATCCCATATTGAATTGTAATCCCCAGTGTTGGAGGAGAGGCCTGGTGGGAGGCAATTGGATCGTGGGGGCTGTATCTAATGGTTTAGTAGCATTGCCTTTAGTACCAGTGCTGTCTTGTAATAGAGTTTTGCTGAGATCTGCTTGTTTAAAAAGCATGTAGCACCTCCCCCTCCTTCCTCCTGCCAGCCACGTAAGACATATCTGTTTCCCCCTCACCTTCTGCCATGATTGTAAGTTTCCTGTGGCCTCCCTGCCATGCTTCCTTTACAGCCTACAGTACCATGGGCCAATTAAACCTCTTTTCTTTACAAATTGCCCAGTCTCAGGTAGTTCTTTTTAAAAAAACATTTGAATTATTATTCTTTAAATAAGATGGGATTTTACCATGTTGGCCAGGCTGGTCTCAAACTCCTGGCCTCAAACAATGCACACACCTGGGCCTCCCAAAGTGTTGTGATTACAGGCATGAGCCTCAGGTAGTTCTTTAGAGCAATGTGAGAACACCCTAATACATGCTCATTTGTCAAGGATTGATTCAGTCTCTACCATGTGCCAGACACTTTACAAGATACTGGCTTTTAGCAGTGAAGGGGACAGATAATAAGCCTGCCCCCATGGAGTTTACAATCTAATGGTAGACACAGGGCAAAAGTAACTTAGCCCCCTCAATCAAGATCATTATACAATAATGATATGGTTGAAACAGGGTGCTGGGAAGGGAATAATTTCTGGATACAGGGGAAGTGCTGGTGGTCAGGGAAGGCTATTTTTTTTTATCCTCACCCCTATGTTGATGGTAAAGGAAGGCTCTTTTGAGGAGGTACTGAGACAGGAGAGTTCCTTGATCCCCTCATGGGACTTGTGACAGGGTGTGGCCCCCTTGCTCAAACCTTTTACGGAAGGGGGAGCATGCAGACAGGCAGGTGTAGGAGCCAGGGTGAGTGCTTTTGGGCTCCAGCCCGACAGTAGCATCTGGGAGTGTGTTACAATTAGTACTCTTTTAGCAGGTGCCATCTGTGGACAGCTAAGTGTTAACCAGCTCAGTGGAGAGCCAGGGTGACAGCCTTTTATACCCTGCCCTCTTGGTACCCAGGTCCTTGTATGGTGTCCAGGAAGAATCAGGTCAAATGGACTTGAAGAATGGTGAATTCGGGAATTTTATTGAGTGACGGAGGTGGTTCTCAGCTGGATGGATGGGGAGCTGTCGAGGGGATGGAGTGGGAAGATGATTTTACCCTGCAGTTTGGCTGTCCCACAGCTGAACTCCTCTCTGACCTTCCCCAACTGAACTCCTCTCGGCATTCAGATGCTCCTTCTCTTCTCTCCTTCTCTGCTGCTCTGCCAGTCTCCTGCTTGTGGAGCCTTGGGTTTGGGGTTTGTATGGGTATGGCATAGGGGGCGTGGTGGGCCAAAGGCAACATTTGGGCATGAAAACAGAAATGTCTGTTCCCATTTAAGGCTGTGGGTTTCCAGATTTGAGGGTGGGGCCATTGCTGGGGAACCAGCGTCTTCTACCCAGTATTTACCTGCTTCTTCTTTGTACCGAGGGAAATCCCAGGATGTGAAGGCACCAGCCTTGATGAGACCCACGGGAAGGGCACCGCAGGAAGAGGGAACAGTTAGTGCAAAGGCTCTGAGGATGGAATGATGCCAACCACTGTCCCTCAGCCCTCACCTCAACTTCAGCTCCCACCAGTGCCCCCAGTACCTTTTTTTCTCCAATACATTTTTCCCATTTATCTTTCATGTATGTAAATTGGCTAAAGATTCCATCTGGTAGAGCCCCTGAATGTACCCTCAGAGTAATACTGAGAAGGCAGGGGTTTTAACAAATTGCATGAACTAGTATCTATGACAACTAAAAATATGGAGCTTTTCTAGAAGATAGCGCCATGGGGGCAGAGTCTGTTCTATCAGGGAACCCCACGAAACTCACAACTTTCTAAGGCATATCCTGTTCTACATCCTGTGAAGTCTATTTACAGACCAATGTGAGGAGTTACTATTTTGTCTGTTTTGTCTCCTCTAAGCAGTCCTCTGAAATGTCCTTAGGTTCCCGGATTCTTTTAAGGCTCAAGGGCAATTGACCAAAAGGCAGCCCCAGCATTGACTGTTGTATTATTAGCCTGTGGCCTGCAGGGTTTCCCCACTGTCCTAGGGACATCATCATGCCTACATTCTTCCTATTCCAGAGGAAATTTCCATTGAAAGGAGGTAAAATGAGCACCAGGGGTGACAATGCACATCTGCCTAGAGTAGGAAACTGAGGAACACAAAGGCAAGGTGACTTTGCGTGATGAGAGTGGGGCTGGGGTAGGCTGGTGACCAATACTGAGCCTAAATGACTTTTTATAGAATGTTGCCTGAGCATACCTGATTCCCAACCCCAAGGGTACCCTGAATTTGCACAGCCTCTGTGCCCCGCAAGTACTCTGTCCTTGCCCATCCCAGGTAATTGGAGAGTATCTCACCGTAAACCTTCATTCTCATTCTCATTTGCACTGTGAGCTTGTGTGTGTTTTGCTCTCTATCTTCAAAGTGCCTGCTCGAAAGATGTTTATTGTAAATAAATCAATAAATAGGTGATATATAATCAATACAGGTCCATCAAAGCAATATTGAAAATGTTGACTGTAAACCAGCAGTGGTAGCAGAAGTCCTAGTGCACTCTGACAACCAGAGGAGGAGGAGGAGGAGGAGGAGGAGGAGGAGGAGGAGGAGGAGGAGGAGGAGGAGGAGAAAGAGGAGGAGGAAAGAGGAGAGTTCTCAGCAGAAACCCTACCCATAGTGAAATAAAAGCTATGTTTCTGGTTAATCAAGGTTTACTCACTTAGCACTGCTAATCTTGCATCCACATAGACATATTATTTCCTTTGCAGAAGGTAGAAGAACTAGATGTTTTGATGAAATTATCTCCTTACTTAACGGGCAAGTCTGAATGCTTTTTGTTGCTGTAATATCTATCCAAAAATGTTTTTTTTTTCAACCTCTCTGCCTTAGCAACTCAGCAAGTTTAATATTTTAAACAAAATGGAATCTTTCTTTGGAGGTTGAAAGTAGTGTTACGCCTCTAGAATATCAGAACTTCCAGACCCCTGCCCTGATTTCTTTTGGACGATGCATAGGAAATACAGCTGAGTCTGCCCTGACTCCAGGGCATGACCCACACATTCTTTGAGTAAATCTTAAAATAATCGAGTTTCCTTATGACCCATACTTTCCCCCCAAAGTCATAAGCTATAAAAAATTCTGATACGTTTATGTTTCTGGTTAATCAAGGTTTACTGTCTGCTTTAAACTTAGTGCCAGGTGACACCTAGTAATCATTCTTTGTTTGGAGCATCACAGGCAACAGAGAAGTCAAGTTCATCACCAAGAGACAGCTGCACTCACATCTTGGAAGAGATTCAATTCATAAACCTCTCATCTTTCTTCATTTTGTTACCCCCACTAGGGAATCTTCTAGCCTGATGCTATTAGCAGACAGGGCATGACCTTCCACTCTACTGTAATATTTTATCCTTTTCTATGTCCTCAGTTGGTGTGCTTAGTAAGAAGTTTCTCAAAAAAATGGATATGGAGAGAGCAGGATAATTTCTGCCTTCCTAGAATATGTCCCAGCGGTAAGTGGGCAATGAATGCTGATGAGTATTGATTACTTCCTTAATGAAGCCACATGTTCTGGTGTGTGTGTGTGTGCATGTTTTGCAGCTGCTGTCTAGACTACACTCTTTATTACTCAACCATCAGGACGATTACAAATAATGAAAGAAAAAAATTGAAATGATATCGGCTGCATTAACTTTATCCATCTACAATACTAACAATATATTAAGAAAACATCCCTGGGATGTATTTTGCCTTCAATAATGTATCAGTGGCAATAGCTGCAAAGAGTTTCTGGAATTTCACTCAAGTCATAGATGTGGACATGTTTTTATAAACTGACACAATGAAATAATTATTTTGAGTAGAGCATGTAGTAGAAGTGGGCTTCATTTGATACTGATTATTATAATTATTTTCTGGAGACAGAGCTTCTCTCTTCTTACCCAGGCTGGAGTGCAGTGGTGAGATCTTGGCTCACTGCAACCTCTGTCTCCCAGGTTCAAGCGATTCTCCTGGCTAATTTTTGTATTTTTAGTAGAGATGGGGTTTTACCACGTTGGCCAGGCTGGCCTCGAACTCCTGACCTCAGCGATCCAGCTGCTTCAGCCTCCCAGAGTGGTGGGATTACAGGCATGAGCCATTGCACCTGGCCAGATACTGATTATTTTTGATGTCATCCATTTCTGAAGACAAAAGGGCCTGGATCAAACACCTACTCTTTGGATACCGTATCAGGTAACAGTGCCATCCTGAACCTCAGAAACTTGCCTCAAAGACTTGTTGGGAGGATAAAGCTGAAGAGGAAGCATGTCGCAGGAGGAGAATGTTGGCTCTAGGGTCTGATAGTCAGCTCTCACCCCTCAGTGACTGGGTAACATTGGGTAAACTGCCCTGCTTTTCTACATCCCATTTTCCTCGTGTATTAAAGGTAGATAGCAATAGAGTCCTCATAGGATCCTTGTGAGGAATTAGATGCAGATATTGCAAGTCAGATGCCTGTAACACAGTAGGTGTTTTTAGGGTGTTAGGGATGTTCATACTCTCCTTATAAGCCTGAAGAACTTCTGTTTTTCATATAAGGCTCAGCTTAAATGATGCAAGTCAAATTGCTCAGCTCAATCAATAAATATTGAGTAACAAAAATGGTTTGAAAGTACTATGTCAATATTAGTTATTATCAATGACAAAATTTAATAGTCAAGGGACTTGCCTTCCCACCGTAAACAGCTATCAAACTAGGACATGTATGAGGCAAGTCTTGTCAGGCAGCACTGCTTGGTGTCCAATATCTGAAACTATAGTTTCATGTATTTTGTTCAATTTCTAGTGTTTCAGGTGGGAAGATAAATCCAGTTTATGTTACTCTGTTGGGGCTGGAAATAGAGGTCCCCAGTGGTCTGTGATGAACTGAAGATGCATCTACTTAAAAAATAATAATCAGAGGCATAGCTAAAAAGCTCATACAGGAAATAAAATGGAATACTAAAAAGTATTTGATTAACCTAAATGAAAGCAGAACAGGAACAGAAACAACAAAGTCTTATGAAGCAATAGAAAACAAATAAAAACATGTTAGATTCAAACCCAACCATATCAATCATGACATTAAATGCAAATGGACCGAATGCTCTACTTGAAGATAGACTGGATGATAGTCAAGATTATGGTAGGCATGGAGATGCTCTGCCAGACTCACTTCAAGGAAGGACGGATTGCTCTGGCTGTTAGAAGACGTGGGCCTTCATTTGTTAGCTCCTTCAGGGTTTGCCTCAGCTGCAGAGAACCACCTCACTCAAAGCACGTCCAACATCCGATTATTTATTTGAGGCAGAAGCATAAAGACCCAGCCACAACCATGACGGGTTGTTGATGTTCCAGAGCTCTCTGCGGGGCAGGCTGAGCCTCTGTCAAGATGGCAGTGGAGTCAGACTTTCCCCTCCGTTTTGCGCTGCTTACTCCTCCCACTTTCCACAGTTGCTGATTCCCATAGGTACTCTACACAACAAACTCCAGCTCAGCATCTGCTTTTGGAGAACCTAACCTGTAACAAAGACCTAATTATATGCTCTCCATAAGAGATAAACTTTAAATATAAAGAAATAGATAGATTAAAAGTAAAAGGATGAGAAAAGATATAACATGCAAACAGTAAACTTAAGAAAATTGTCGTGGTTATTGTCACATCAGGCAAGGTAGAAGTTAAGGAGTATTACTAAAGATAAAGAGAGCTGTTTTAAATGATGAAAGGATAAACTGAATAGGAAATCACAAAAATCCTAAAGGTATGTGTACTCAATAACACAGTTTCAAAATATATGAAGAAAATTTGCATAAATAAACGAATAGACACATCAGCAATCATAGTTGGAGATTTAACTTTACTTTCCAGAAGAAGTAGAAAACAATTAGTAAGAAATTAAAACATCTGAAAGCAATTTCAATCAACCTGACCCAATTTTCATTTACAGAATACTATAACTAACAATAGCAAAATACATATTTTTTTCAAGTGCACATGAAATGTTCACCATGATATCACATGTTAGAGTTCAAAACAAGTTTTAAAACATCTTGCAGAGTATGTGTTTTGACAACAGAATTAAATTAGAAGCTAATAGCAATAAGATATCTAGAAAATCCTGCAAATAACTGGGAAATTAAATAATGAACTTCTAAATAACTTGTGGGTGAAGAAGAAATCATAAGGGAAATTAGGAAATATTTTTCATTAAATGATACTACAAACACAAGTTAGAAAAGCAGTAATTAGAAGAAAGTATGTAGATTTATTTATTTATTTATTTATTTATATTTTTAGAGCGAGGATCTGCTCTGTCACCCAGGCAGGAGTGCAGTGGCACAGTCATAGCTTACTGCAGCTCAAACCTCCTGAGTAGCGAGGACTGCAGGCATGTCCAGCTAATGTTTTTCTTAGTCTTTTTTTTTTTTTTCTTGGTAGAGACAGGGTTTTGCTTTGTTGCCCAGGCTGGTATTGAACTCCTGTCCTCAAGAGATCTTCCCACCTCAGCCTCCCAAGGTGCTGGGATTACAGGCATGAACCGCTGCACCTGGACCAATATACAGCTTTAAAGTTCTATAACAAAGATTTAAAGTTATTTATTAACTTTCCAGAAAACAAAAAAAGTGTTTGCTTATTGAACATTTGTAGTCTTCATTTATTTATCTGTTCAAGTCTTTTACTCATTTACTAGGGAAATTAAATGTCCACAAAACGACACGTATTTGAATTTTCATAGCAGTTTTATTCATAGTAAATTCAAACTGAAAAGAACCTAAAAAAAATCAACAGAATAATGTCTAAACAATATAAAAAAGAAACCATGAAGGGGTACACAGGATATGCACCCTCAGAACTCTCTGAATTCTCTTATGGGATCTATGTCTGCTCATTGAGGATCCATGCCATGGGTGATAACTGTTTTGTTGACCTCCCTTCTGCATAGACAGTGGAGAGCAGAGCTTTCTGTGGCAGGCAGCTGAAACAGAACTCAGAGAAGAGGAATAAACTTCCCTACTTTTCTCTTTTTTACCCTCAGGAGGGTTTTCACACCTTGTTGAGAATAGCAGAGCAAATACACTAGTACAACTGTAAAGATCAGTTGTTACACAATAGAATATGGTTCAACCATAAAAAAACATGAAGTACTGATATACACTGCAACATAGATGGATCCTGAAAATATACTAAGTGAATGAAGCCAGACGCACAAGGCCACATAGTGCATGACTACATTTATATAAAATATCCCAAACAGGCAAATCCATAGAGACAGAAAATAAATTAGTGGTTGCCAGTGGCTTGCAGTGAGGTGGGGTGGTGGGGTTGGGGAGGGGATGGGAAGTGACTGCTGATGGGTATGGGTTTTCTTTTGGAGTGATGAAAATGTTCAGGAATCAGATTGTGGTGATGGTTGCACAATCTTGTGAATATAGCAAAAGTCACTGAATGGTAAATTTTAAAAGAGTGAATTTTACGGGGCATGGTGGTTCATGCCTGTAATCCTAGCACTAGGGAGGCAGAAGAGGCAGATCAGTTGAGATCAGGAGTTTGAGACCAGCCTGGCCAATGTGGTGAAACCCCATCTCTACCGAAAAAATACAAAAATCAGCCAGGTGTGGTGGTGGGTGCCTGTAATCCTAGCTACTCGGGAGGCTGAAGCAGGAGAATTGCTTGAATCTGAGAGGCGGAGGTTGCAGTGAGCTGAGACAGTGCCACTGCATTCCAACCTGGGTGACAGAGTGAGACCGTTTCTCAAAAAAAGGAAATTTTATGCTGTGTGAATTATGTTTCAATAAAAATACCAATTGATACTTTCCAGTTCTTATTTTCTCTGTTGCATTTTTCATTCTCAGTGCCTACTTTCTTGACTCACTTCCTTCTGCTTTTCTTTGTGATAGCATCTTCTTCTGATTTTATCTCTACTTCTCAGAGTCTTCCTTTTAGATTTTCATTGGGTATTCTTGTTTCCGTATTCATTCCTTAAAGCCATATTGGTGGTCCTCAGAGTGATGTCATAGGTCTGCTCTGCCTCGGGCTATCTCTCTGTGGTTTCAGTTATCCCCTGTGTCATGGTTGATGGTATGTCCATGTGTCCCACCTACAACTCTGTCCTGAGCTCCATCCCCTCCCACCCAACTTTCCATGCTTGGCTGTCCCACACGCTCCCAATGTCAACATGCGCCAAACAATTTACCTTTGCCCCAAAACCAAACTTGCTAGTCCTCCTAGCAAAATCAGGGATCCTTCTTGACAAATCCACTCCCCCAGGATGGTCCCCAGAGAGGGTGTTGGTTCCTGGCAGAACTTCATAAAATCTGGCCACAGCCAGTGCTCATGGCATTTGATTCTGTTAGGGTACCCAGGTGGCAGATTGGGACAAGAAGCCTCTGTGTCATCCAGTTGCAGCAGAGGTTTGGGCCTCACTTCCCGTTTATTCCGAGAGAGATTCTAAGAATCCAAAACAAAATAATTAAATGCAAAAGAATCTAGAGTAATCATGAAGGATTTTGTTTCAGCAACAGGTAAATACTTAATTTTTTAGCTCATTGGAAATGAGAATAATAATTGTAAAGAATGAAAAAAAAAAAAGCCCAAATAGTGAAACTACTTAATTTAATTTCTCTTTTATTGCTTCATGGATGTCGTTCATGGATTTCCAAACAAATCCCAGAAAAAAGTAAGTTGTTAGAAAAATATCATCTCATCCTGGTTCATTCGTCATTTCAGAGTGACAAAGCAAAACCACATCTATCGAAAAAAATTAAAAAGTTAGAGAAAACGCAACTATAGAAATAAAAATTCTAGTGCTTGTAACAATGGTATAAAGAAGCTGCAGAAAGCCATCTGGGCAAGAAGAGAAATGAACGATCTGGTGGGATGCCTACAAAACACAAGAGACCTGTAAAGGAGGAAACTTGAGACAGATATGAGAATTATCAGAAGCAGGGGGAGAACAAGTTAGAGGTCAAAGAAATAAAAAATGAACACTCCCAAAACTGTCTCAATGAAGAGTCTTCAAATCACTGAACACAATATGGATAAAAGATAGCATGTCTTCACTGCAGTGGTCTTCAAGGGCTTATTTCAGATGATAAAGACTGGAGCAATGAAATGGTTACTTTGCATTTGTTTTAGAAAAGGGACAGAGAGTTAAGATCTAATTCAGATCAAAATGTCAATGTCCAGGAGCTATGGAAACAGAACTAAATGGTGCCTGGAGATAAAAAAGCAATTGATGCCAAAGGAAATGCATTGTCCTGTTTCCATTTGCTTCTGACTGTGGGTTTTAGAGTAAAGAATTGGTGAGTTAGTTAAAGACAGGGCCAAACAGGAAACCAAAGATTGGATCATGAATTTTCGTCCTGGCCTTGTTATGGAAGAGCTCCTTGATTTTGTCTCAATCACTTCACTTCTCTGTCTCGCTGTTTAAAGCTAGACATTGAGATTTGCCTGCTTTTTCAGGAAGAATGTACAAAGCCCCCGTGGTGTGCTAGGGCTGTGTGGCCTTGCATTTGTGACCATGTTGGTTCACATCCCTCACGTGAAAGATGGTATCAGCTGAGACTCAGAAAGAGCTGTTAGCCACAGAGCTGTGGTGAGGACTTGGTTTGTTCCTTTGAAGCCAGAGTTCCCAGCCTCACTGCAGGCTGGAGAATGAAGGCTAAATTCATTATGCTTTGTGTGGAGTGGAAAGTTCCCCTGTGGAGGGAAAAATTCCTTTACTTCATTCAGTAGAAAATTAATATCAGCATTAAGTTATTTCCGTTTTTAAAATGCAAAATAAAAGCTCAGTGCCTCTGTTCTTCTGAAACATAAAGCTGTTAAAGTTGGAGATTAGATATTTTATTTTTATGTTTTATTCTTTTTTTTTTTTTTTATAGATAGGGTCTTGCTCTGTTGTTCAGGCTGTACTTCAGCGGTGAGATCATAGTTCACGGGAACCTTGAGCTCCTGGACTCAGGTGATCCGCCAGCCTCAGCCTCCTCAGTAGCTAAGACTACTAGCTACTGGGCGAGCCACAACACCTGGCTAATTTTAGTTTTATTATTTTTATATTTTTGTAGAGATGGGGGTCTTGCTATAGTGTCTAGGCTGGTCTTGAATTCCTGGCCTCAAGTCATGCTCCTGTCTCAGCCTCTAAAAATGCTGGGATTACAGGTGTGAGTAGATAACCTTTTTTTCTTTTTTTAAGTGAGACTAGCTAACGTTTACTGAATACTCATTATGTTCCCAGAATGGCTTTTGGAGCTTTGTGTTTAGTGCTTAGCACCGTCTTGTGAGGCCGTTATTGGCCACATTTACAGATCAGGAAACAGAAGTTTAAAGAGTGAAGAAATGAGGAGGTCATGGGACCCCCAGCTGAGCCCGTCTCTGTGCCCCCACTGCATTCCCACTGTGGCACGGAGAGGCCTGGGGACCAGAACTATCGTGCAGTCCCAGAACATGGTTTTATGAGAGAGGTAAAATGGGGCATCCACATGTAAGTCACTGACTGAGGGGTGGAACCAGGAAGAAAATGAGGTGGAGACAGACGCTGGAGGGGTCGTGGAAGGTGGTGACTGCCGTGCTTGGAGATGTTCTCAGCACCAAACCTCGGCCTCTCTCACCCACTAACGCCTGGACAGGGGAGCCCATGCTTCGTTCCACCCACACCCACGGGACCCCTGTGACTGCCGTTTTCCTTTCAAGGCTGCCAATTTTATTGTAATTAGTATATTTCCTAATACATGTAATATGTAGCATGATATGAATACAAATACTATTTGGAGTATTTAAATGTATATTGATTTTAAAACATATGTGCATAGTTTTGAATAATAAATATAATGATGACCATCATTTATTGGACACTTACTATGTGTTTAATAGTGAGAGGCACTATGATATAGCACAATTCTAAAAATATTCTTCAATTTTAAGAACTCGTCTAATGTTTAAGAGCCTGTCTGGAGACTATCCTGGCCAACATGGTGAAACCCCATCTCTACTAAAAAATACAAAAATTAGCTGGGCGTGGTGGCGTGCACCTGTAGTCTCAGCTACTCGGGAGGCTGAGGCAGAAGAATTGCTTGAACCCAGGAGGTGGAGGTTGCAGTGAGCTGAGATTGCGCCACTGCACTCCAGCCTGGCACGTGGCGACAGAGGGAGACTTCGTCTCATTAGCAACACAACAACGGCAACAAAAAAACAAAAAAACAAAGAAACAAGAACCTGCCTGAGGTCACTTGGAGGTTGGTGAAGATGGGATCTGAGCCTCTTCTGTCAGATTCCAAAGCTGGTACTTCTTAAGTGGTGCGCCTCCACCAGGCCCGGGGCAGCACGAGGCACGCAGGCCCTGGCCTTAACTGTGACTCCTCCCTCCTCCTCCCAAACCCCGTATCTGCTGTCTCCAGGACACCCACTTCTCTCCCTCTCCAGGACTGCTTCTGCTCATCCATTTCATTTTCCACTTCTGAAAGGGCCAAAGAGGTCTTTCCAAAACCCAACTTTAAACATGCCCCCTTCCTGGTCCCAGCATTTCAGCAGCTTTTCAGTGACCTCGAGATGGAGCCAGGCTTCCTGATCTTTGAGGCCTCATTTCTCCCCACCAACCCTGAACGTGTGGCTCTTGCCAGACTAAAGGACTTTGATTTCCTTGACCTACTGTGCTTCCTGTTGTGATTCCTGTTGTTAGATTTTTTCTGTTTTTTTTGTTTTTTTCTGTTTCTAATTTAGTCTTGAGGTTGCTTTCTGGAGAGTGGCCATAAGCTCTAGCTCTGCCCTGGCCAGGAGGAAAGTAAAGTTTGGTCATGTGTGTCAGGTGAGGAAGTGAATGAGGAAGTGAATCAAAAATTCATGAAACAGAAGAAATTGATTACTTATGGGTCCCAGCAAGGTCAGGGGTGCTGATCAGAAGCAGATGAAGAAAATGGAGGTAGCAGGGAGCTCAACCAGTGGTGGAGAGAGAGGGAGAGAGAGAGAGAGGAGAACCTGTGGGACTATGCATCGAGTCTGTATTAAGGTTCATGGGAGTTATTTCTTAGGCTTCCCCAAGAGGGGTGTGGATTGGCTACTTAAAAAAACGGCCGGGCGCGGTGGCTCACCCCTGTAATCCCAGCACTTTGGGAGGCTGAGGTGGGTGGATCACAAGGTCAAGAGATCAAGACCATCCCGGCCAAAGTGGTGAAACCCCGTCTCTGCTAAAAATACAAAAATTAGCTGGGCATGGTGGCGTGCGCCTGTAGTCCCAGCTACTCGGGAGGCTGAGGCAGGAGAATTGCTTGAACCCAGGAGGCGGAGGTTGCAGTGAGCCAAGATCACGCCATTGCACTCCAGCCTGGCGCCTGGCAACACAGTGAGACTTTGTCTCAAAAAAAAAAAAAAAAAAATGCACATGAGAGGAACTTATTTACATGACTCTGACATTGACCATTAGGTTTATTGTGGTCAGTAGCTGTGGGATATGTTGTGTTTTGGGTCAGTGGGATGAGGAACAAGATGACCACGTCACAATCACGTGGGGAGGAGAGGTTTGAACTAGGCCAAAAGTGGCAGGTCAGCTGCTCGTATTGCCAAAAAAAAAAAAATAGAGAAAAAGAAGAAAGAAGAAAGAAAGAGAGAGAGAAAGGAAGGAAGGAAGGAAAGAAAGAAAAAAAAGAAAGAAAAGTAGATAAGAGTGGCAGAGTACAACGAGGTTTTAGACAACTCATGTCTGGCCTAAAAATGGATGTTGAGGCAATAACTACCGTAAATAAACTGAGGGCACTCCCTTTCAGCTATGTACTCCCCGTGTTGAGGTCATCTTGTTTCCTCCATTGTCCTCTTCCTCCTTCAGCCCCCAGCACTGAGGCACTGCCCCTTGAAAG
This sequence comes from Aotus nancymaae, assembly GCF_030222135.1. Classification (NCBI taxonomy): domain Eukaryota; kingdom Metazoa; phylum Chordata; class Mammalia; order Primates; family Aotidae; genus Aotus; species Aotus nancymaae. The sequence continues at coordinate 7,561,957 of NW_026988450.1, read as the reverse complement.
TGTTGGCTGAGCCCCAGGCATGGCTATGTGCCCTCTGTGTCCCCTCAGCATGCACCACATTTTACTGCTGGTCCACACACCCTGCTGAGCTCTGAGAGCTACAGTCAGGGGCGGTGTGTCAGGTACGATTCTCTCCAGCTCCTGTGACTGCAATGGGCCTATGAGATGTGCTTCATGAATATTTGACTGCATGTGGATAGGTATGCCTGGTATAGTGCCTGGCAGGGAATAGATGCTAAATAAAAGGTAGTTATTTTTCTTTATTATTCCAGCTCTAATATCCTGGGACTACTGAAAACTGACTAATCACATACCTAACATCTGGTTGGCACTGATCTTTCTGTGATGAGTCTACCAATTTGCACAATTCCAAAACTAAATATAGACTACAGGGGCAAAGAATTCCCATTTACAAATAGAGGTGTGCTGACGGTCAGCCACAAGGCTGGATCGGGGGTGCTGTCTCGAGTGCTCACCTGCTGTGTCTCCCCCGTGGCACGTGTTTGGAGGTGGGACGTGCTCTCCATGGGGCTTGTGCTTGCCTGTGCTGTGTGGTTTCATTCTCTGATTGTTGGTCCTATGCTTCGTGCTCAGGAGCCTTTCTTGATTTCCCCACTGGACGTGACTTCTGTTTTTCAGTACTTTCAAAGCATCTCTCTCGCGCTGTATTGAAATTGAGAGGCAGAGCAAAGACCACCTGTGAGAAATGAACTCCTAGTGGTCACTCTGCATGGTCGTGAACATTCTGTGTCAGGTATTGCTGCATGTAATCCCGACAAAAACCTCTGACGAAGGAGCTCTTTGTCATGCCCATGGTAGAGATGCGGAACTTGGGGGGCAGACATTCGCTCAGAAGCAGCAGAGCCCCCGGCCTAATTTAACTCAACTCCATGAGCTGCAACTCTACCACAAGACAAGGTCATTTTGCTTACTGGAGGGTAGTAGTCTTAGAAATATCTTCCGTTCTTTGACTTTATGATTTTTTTTCATGCAGACTTTTAAAAAATATTTTATGTAGTCAAATTTCTTCTTCCCTTTTCATATGGCTTCTGGACTTTGAGTCTTTCCTACATTGAAACACTCTCCCAATCGCTCCTCTAATCCTCTTACAAAAGTTTTTGTTTTGTTTTTCTTTTTAAAAAATATTGAGCTCTTTCAGCATCTGGAGTTAATTTTGGTGTCAAGAGGGAGTTAGAGATCCAATTTATTTTTTCCCAATAGCTACTTGTTTACGGATATGTCCTTCTTGTCTGCATTGATATGCAAAGCTGCTTTTTTTATACTAAATGCTCATCTGTATGTGGATTTATTTCTAGACTCTCTCTTCTGTTCCAATTTTCCTCTCTATTTATACACCAGTATGGTTTATTAATTATTATAGCTTTGTACCATATTTAACTCCTGGGAGGGACTAGATTACTCTCATTGTTCTTGGTTTTTAGAAGAATTTTCCACACTGCTTTTGCACATTTATTCCACAGTTCTTTTCTGAAACTTAACTTTACGCAGATGACGTAGATATGTACATATTGAACATATGGATAACTTCACTTTGGGCTTCTGGACTGCTTTTAAGCAGTAATCTACTCATGGGTAGAAAAGTGGCTGTATTTTGCAGTCTCTGGTGCTGAGCTCAGGCAGTTAACCAAGAAGGGAGAAACTTGGAAGGTGTTATGGGATGAAGGTGTGTGTTCTCCCAAATTCGTATGTTGTGACCCTAACCCCCAGTGAGATGGTATAAGGAGATGGGGTCTTTGGGAGGTGATTAGGTCTTAGGAGTGGAGCCTACATGAATGGAATTAGTGTCCTTTTAAAAAAGACCCCAAGAGCTCTCTTGCACCTTCCATCATGCGAGGACACAAGGAGATTACCATCTGTGAACCAGGAAGTGGGCCCTCACCAGACACCAAATTTGTGAGTGCCTTGATCTTGGACTTCCCAGCCCCAGAACTGCAAGAAATAAATGTTTATTATTTTAGACCCCCAGTCTATGATATTTTTGTTATAGCAATGTGAACTAAAATGGAAGGAGGGATGTATATCTAAGGAGTAACATCCAATTGCCCAGAATCAAGATGGTTAAGAGTTGGAAGAAATTTTAAAGATTAATTTGTCACTTGATAGAAGACGAAATCAAATTTCTTGGAATTTAAGTGACCTGACTAAGATCATAGAATTAGTTAGTGGCAAAGTCAAGAAAAGGATTAGTCTCCTGTCTATCAGTTGAATCTTTCTTTCTCCTTCTCCTTCTCCTCCTCCTCCTCCTCCTTCTTATTCTTCTTCCTCTTCTTTTTTGAGATGGAGTTTCTCTCTTGTTGCCCAGGCTGGAGTGCAATGGCCCAATCTTGGCTCACAGCAATCTCCACCTCCCAGTTCAATTGATTCTCCTGCCTCAACCTCCCTAGTAGCTGGGATTACAGGCATGTGCCACCACGCCCAGCTAATTTTTTGTATTTTTAGTAGAGACAGGGTTTCACCATGTTGGTCAGGCTGGTCTTGAACTCCTGACCTAATGACCTACCAGCCTCAGCCTCGCAAAGTGCTGGGATTACAGGTGTCAGCCAACACACCCGGCCCAGTTGAATTTCTTACCACTACATTACATGTCACTCCTTCTAAAACATTAGCAGAGGGATTTTGTTTTGAAATAAAGGTGCAGAAGACTTCAGTTCTTCCTAGTCCTTCCCTCTTAAACTTTTCAGAGAAAGTCCACATTAAAAGACATATACCAGATCTGAAAATTCTGTTGCTTCTCCTTCATTTAAAGTCTACCTGGTACGTTAGCAGGAGTTGAAGCATAACAATAGGACTTCAGAACACTTTTCTTCTTTACCCAAATTAGTAATGGTAGCTCATATATTTTACAAGAATTGCTCCAACCTTCCCTAGGCTTGTCATTGTTTCCATTGATAAAACATCCTCTCCCATCTGGAGAGAGCTGGAGTTTGGCTTCATTTCCTTTTAGCAGCGATAGCACTTTGGGTAGTGAAGGGAGAAAAATGAGACGTCCCTGGAGTCATAGTTTCCCTAACCAATGACCTTTTTTTCTGGAGATAACTTTATATTTTTCTCCACAGAGATGGAGTAGAGTTTGCAAGTGAATCCCTCTGACAGCTGGTTATGGGGGCAAGCATTATGCGTTATGTATCCCAAATGCATTCACGCTTTATACCAAAAATTTGTATAATATTTTCAGACAGCTAAGAGGAGACAGATACCTCTAAATTAAAACTGATGAAGCAAAACTGAGGATACAGCTCAGAGCCCATGTTTAACTTCCAAAGGTTAAATCTGAATAAAAAATTTAATCTCTGCCATGTCATGCTTATTACTTGGATGATATAGATCTGTGTGGTTTTCTATTTATGTGAAAGGCAGTTTAAAATGTGCTAAAGTGCAATACAAATGCATATTGCTTTCTTTCACATGAGCCAATTTTTTATGTCCCATTTTCCAAAAATACGTATCTTATTCCAGGAAGAAGTCAAGATCTGTGGCCCGAGTTAAGTATATTGGCTGTTAACAGTCTGCGTTGCACGTGGCTATTTATAAAATGCTCTAGTTTTGCCATCTGTTCTCTACGTTCTTTTGCCTCTGTCTATTCTATGCCCTTTTTTCCCTAAAATGTTGGACTATGGCTCCTGAAAGAATTTCCAATCCTCTTTTTTTTCCTTTGGCTAGGGTTCCTTTGTGATATTTGATGTCTTTCAGGGATTGTCTAATGAAGTCTTATGCACTCCACCCACCCCCACGTTTTATGTATTTTTGGTTTTGGTTTTTGTCCTTCCTTGGGCTCAGCAGCAAATGCGCTGCTACAGCTTTTCCTCCTCACCTCGCCCCGGGCTGGACTGGTGCCACCAAAGGGTGCTGGTGAGCTCCCAGGACCATCTTCCCCCTGCTCCTCTTCCCAGCTCCGGACTCACTGCTTGCTGCTCATTCCAAGCTACGCTCCCTACAGTAGGTTCTTCCATCAATCAGGAATCCATTTTTAAATCACTGATTTTTAGATCAACATGATTTTTTTAGAGATCACAAAAGGCAGTCTCCCCATTTTATGGATATAGAAACTGAGACTCAAAGATAGCTAATCAGGCTGAGTGCAGTGGCTCATGCCGATAATCCCAGCACTTTGGGAGGTTGAGGCGGGCAGATCACCTGAGGTCGGGAGCTCGAGACCAGTCTAGCCAACATGGTGAAATCCTGTCTCTACTAAAAACACAAAAATTAGCCGGGCATGGTGGTGGGCACCTATGGTCCCATCTACTGAGGAGCCTGAGGCATGAAAATTGCTTAAACCCGGGAGGTGGAGGTTGCAGTGAGCCAAGATCATGCCACTGCACTCCAGCCTGGGTGACAAAGCAAGACTTGGTCTCAAGAAAAAAAAAAAAGCAAATGGCTAGCAGAGATTGCAAATGACTCACTATTGGTAGAGTAGAATGATATAATTAGACTTTTACCCGATGTTCATGGCAAATTTAAGACATGGACAAGGAAACAAATCCTACAAATGTAGTAATGGTGAAACTCATGAACCCTTATGAACCTCAGGATAACCCTGTATCATAGAAAAATATCACAGATTGGGTGGCTTAAACGGCAGAAATGTATTTCTCATAGTTCTGGAGTCTGGAAGTCCTAGACCATCAAACCAGCAGGATTGGTTTCTCCAGAGGCCTCTCTCTTTGGCTCGCAGATGGCTACCTTCTTCCTGTGTCCTCATATGGCGTTTTGTGTGTGTGTGTGTGTGCGCGCGCGCGTGCACGCACCCCTGGTGTCCCTCAATGCATCTTCTACGGACACCTGTCGTATTGGATCACTGCCCATCTTAATGGGCTCATTTTAACCTCATCGCCAAATGCAGTCACATTCTGAGGTACTGGGAGTGAGGACTGTGTCCTTTCAAGTCCATAACATCCTGTGAGGTCGGGATTACTTATATCCACGTTAACTGATGATGAAAGAAAACACAGAGATGATAATGAACTAGCCCACGTTTGCTCAGGGAATAAGTGGTAGGGCCAGGATTTGAACACAAGCAATCTGGCCTCAGAAACCTGCCAAGAGTGCTCGGTGCTCAGAGTCCTGCTGAGAAAATGTCCGGTGGTGACTCTACTGTAATGTTAAGCATTGTCTGCTGAATAACTTGTGATACATAGATAGCTTTTTTATGAAGGACAGTTTTTATTTTTCATTTGCCCTGACTTTTGCCAGTTCCTTTGGTTCTCCTTTGCTGTGTGTCAGCAAGGTCAAGGGTTCACGTCATCCAAGCCGTGTATAACACAGCCATGTCGCCTGAGGTCCAGCCATGTCGCCTGAGGTGTGTATAACACAGCCATGTCACCTGAGGTACAGCCATGTCGCCTGAGGTGTGTATAACACAGCCATGTCATCTGAGGTACAGCCATGTTGCCTGAGGTGTGTATAACACAGCCATGTCACCTGAGGCACAGCCATGTCACCTGAAGTGTGTGTAACACAGCCGTATCACCTGAGGTGTGTGTATAACATAGCCATGTCACATAAGGTACTGTTATATTACCTGAGGTGTATATAAAACAGTCATATTATCTGAGGTACAGTCATGTCACCTGGGATACAGCCATGTCACCTGAGGTGTGTATAACAGCCATGTCACCTGAGGTGTGTATAACATAGCCATGTCACCTGAGGTGTGTATAACACAGCCATGTCACCTGAGGTCCAGCCATGTCGCCTGAGGTGTGTATAACACAGCCATGTCACCTGAGGTCCAGCCATGTCGCCTGAGGTGTGTATAACACAGCCATGTCACCTGAGGTCCAGCCATGTCGCCTGAGGTGTGTATAACACAGCCATGTCACCTGAGGTCCAGCCATGTCGCCTGAGGTGTGTATAACACAGCCATGTCACCTGAGGTCCAGCCATGTCGCCTGAGGTGTGTATAACACAGCCATGTCACCTGAGGTCCAGCCATGTCGCCTGAGGTGTGTATAACACAATTATGTCACCTGAGATGTGTATGAATATAGCCAGACACCTGAGGTGTATATAAAACAGTTGTGTCACCTGTATAAGCACAGCCATGCACCGCTTGTGATGTATACAACACAGCTGTGTTACCTGAAGTGTGTATAAACACAGCCATGCACCACCTGTGATGTATATGACACAGCTGTGTTACCTGAGGTGTGTATAAACACAGCCATGCACCACCTGTGATGTATATGACACAGCTGTGTTACCTGAGGTGTGTATAGCACAGTTGTGTCACCTGAGGTGTGTATAGCACTGTGTGTGTATAAACACAGCCATGTCACCTGAGGTGTGTATAACACTCTGTGTCACCTGAGATGTGTATAGCACAGCCATGCACCTGTGGTGTGTATAACACAGCTGTGTCACCTGAGATGTGTATAGCACAGCCATGCACCTGAGACATTCATAAAGAGCTGTGGAAATGTATAGGAAATATGAAAGGAGATTCGAGTTTTTATTTGGTACACCTAAGCTTAGCTCATTTAGAGCTAATTAAATTTGAGATCAAAAGCATATTGATAAGTAATTTTAATCACAGGATTTTCATGAAGAAACTTAAATACACTCTTGTTTTACAGAAGTCTCCTGTAGTCTTACTTTTATAAAAGATGACAATATCTTTATATTGGTCCTACAACCTGGAAAATATTTGCCAATAAAATTTAGGAACACAACAGGAGAGCTGAATGCTGCTAAGGAATAAAGCCAGGTACAGGGAGGTGGGGATTCATCATTATCACTGCTCATTCCATCATCTCATTCAGCAGTGAGCTGCCATGTCCTTTCTAACTGCAGCTTTAACATATCTGGGGACAAAAATAACTGTCCTCACTCCCTTAGAGTTCACAGGAACAGTTACCTGTGCAGACCTCACTATTATAGAGTGTCCTTGGTCCCTGTCAGCTGAATGAGCCCCGAAAGACAATGTCAGTGACGCTGCTAAACAGCGTCAAAAAAGGCCTTTTCCTCAGCTAAAGAGAGGTCTAAAGTTCCACCTCTACTGAGTATTTGTCATTGAAACAAGATTTAAAAATGCCCACAAATTTACAGAGCAATAGCAAAAGTTTTTGTAATATCAAAATCAAAGCAAAACCTTTTCCTGCCATGTTGTCTCCTAGTAAATAAATGAAAAAAATGCAAGTATACCTATATTAAGGTTTTAAGCTTTTCACTTCCCAAACTTTAGTGATTTACTACAGTATCACAACATACAATGTAAACCTGTGCCATAGAAAAGCTGTCAGTGACAGTAAGACTGATGTTTCATGTCGTCATTAATAACACAGTTTCTCATATAAAGGGTGGAAACAGTAAATGTAATACACATTTGAATTTTCATGACGAAGGTTTAGAGAAATCAGTCATGCTCTTTCTTTCTCTTATTGCTTTCAAGTACTGCTTCCAGTTTGCCAAACAACATTTAGGCAACTTTTTCATTTTTTTTGAGACGGAGTATCACTTCATCACCAGGCTGGAGTGCAGTAGTGCGTCTTGGCTCACTTCGACCTCTGCCTCCCAGGTTCAAATGATTCTCCTACCTCAGCCTCCTGAGGAGCTGTGACTACAGGCACACGCCACCATGCCCAGCTAATTTTTGTACTTTTATTAGAGACGGGGTTTCACCATGTTGGCCAGGATGGTCTCAATCTCTTGACCTCATGATCCACCCACCTCAGCCTCCCAAAGTGCTGGGATTACAGGCATGAGCCACTATGCCCAGCCCATTTAGGGGCCTTCTTTTATTTACTTAATTTTTCCGAGACAGAGTCTTGCTCTGTAGCCAGGCACCAGGCTGGAGTGCAGTGGCATGAGCTTGGCTCACTGCAACCTCCACCTCCTGGGTTCAATGCTCCTGCCTCAGGCTCCCAAGTAGCATGTTGGCCAGGATGGTCTCGATCTCTTGACCTCATGATCCACCCGCCTTGGCCTCCCAAAGTGCTGGGATTACAGGCGTGAGCTACCACACCCGGCCCATTTAGGCACCTTCTAATAGACCCTGTCACTTAACTTTATGGCTGTCAAGTGAAACTCCTGATTTGTTTATAAGGAATTTTAGACCCAGACTCAGCGTGGTCTCTACACCATGCCGCTGCTGCTGTCGGCTGGTGCTAACACCCCAGTCTGCGGCCTCCCATGCCAGCCCTCTGTCCGCATCTGTCTCTCCAGGAAGGTGCTTCTGGGGAGGAGAACAGAAGAACGTTCCCTGGCACAGAGAACTTGTAAGATTTCTTAGACCTCAGAGAGATGATCATCTCTGTATTAAGAACAGTTTTATCTAAGGTAATGATATCATCTAGGTACTTCCACTAAGCCTAAATATATTTTTTCCGTGTTCCTACAACCACATTCACTAAGATATTTACAATTCTAAAACCAGGTGCCGCCTTTACATCTTGTGCAATGGTTAAGTATGGGAAGCAATCTGAAAAATTCCAAAGCATGCAGGTTTTACTGCAGCTGCAAACTTGTAAATATAGTGAGTGAATACTTAAAAACAATTGCAGCTGATGAGTGAGAAATGTCAGCACGCTTCTTTCTGAAAAGGATTTGAGGAGCGAACAAGTACCTGCCTATGTAGAAATGTCTGCAAAAAAAGAGATGTTTAGTATGTTATTAAAATAGTGCCTTCAGTGATAAAATAATCACAGGTAGACTGGTTATCTGCACAAAACAAGATAGGACCTTTCACAAAAAAGTGCAAGAGCTGCACAGCAGATGCCGCAGCATGCTAGTGAGCTCGGTGACGTGATGCCCTGGACTTATAGTTGAGTTGCAAATTCATTTAGGGTTGCAGAGACCGGAACCAGCCCTTGGAATTTTCCTCTGTAGTCTGTGCAAAGCAAGGTCGTTGTTAAGAATGGATTCATCATGTCTGGTTGTCCAGTTCTGTTCAAATATTACTGAGTGTTCACAGTCTATCTAATGAGATCAAGCTGTGAACAATTATGTGCCATGATCCATGTCGAGAAATTACTCGGACTTCAAAGGAAAAACAGTGTGTTTGTGTGGGAGGGTTGGGGAAGTATCTACCTAGGAGGAGTTTGAAAGATTGTCCTTGGGATAAGTCTGGAACGTTAGGCAGACAGAGCAGTGGAGGTGCTGGGAGAAGAGCGGAAGGCCTTCCAGGGAGTGAAGAGCTGGGGCAAAAGCGTATCAAAGTGCAGGTCCTGGTCAGGGACGGGATGAGTTCTGCAGAGGATAAGATGGGGGCAGGAGCAGAGAGTCAGGAGGATGAGGACCAGGTTGTGACAGGCCTTTCACTGTCATAGTACATCCAACAGGGAAGCCTTGGAGACGTCACCCTCAGAAGGGTTTGGAGCTTGGTTCTGAGGCTTCACTGTGTGTCAGTTCCCCATCTGTGTTTTCTTAGTGGTATGTGTAGGTCTGGATGCCAGTGGTCGTCTCATCCAGCAGTGCTCAGACTTGGAGATAATTGAGTCACACAGTTCAAACCAAAATAATCTCACAGCAAAACCAAGTTTCCAATGTGCTTGCTGTTTGCCTGGACACAGTGGTCAGTCTTCTGCAGAATGTACCTCTTTTCCAGTTAGTTATTGAGGCAAGGAGAGAAATCATTGCTGCCTGGATTGTGGGTTCCTCTTGCGTTTGGACCTGGAATCTTGTGACTGCAGAGAACAGTGCAGCATGCCTTTCTTTGTGCCTCTCACTGAGCCGTCCAGTTTACAAAAATGTGCTGTTCTGTATAGCAGTGTGTCAGGTTTTGATATGATGCAACTGAATTGGGTCCTAATTTTTTTTTGGGGTGTAAGGAGAGGAAATATGGTTCCTAGTGTCGCTGAAGGAGTGAAAGAGTGGGAATGGTCCCCAGAAGATTATTCTGGTGAGCCAAGAGTGTGGAGGGCCTGAAGGTCTGAGGACCATGTGTTATCTCAGTATGGGCTCAGTAGACTGGGACTCCCAAACAAAACACTGCAACTCTCTCTCTCTGAGCGCAGCCATTATTGGTTTTAAGCACATGCGCATGTGAATCTTGCAGTTGGAAAAAGAAAAAAGGTTTCAAGTGCCAGACTGAGATGGATTTTAAAAAGTCTTCTGTAGACATTGCAGGTGTCTTTATGGGTTGAATTGTATCCTCTCCTCACAAAAGGCATGTGCTGAAGTCCTATCCCCCAGTATCTAGAATGTGACTTTATTTGGAAATAGCGTTGTTGCCAATGTAATTGGTTAAGATGAGGTCATATTAGAGGAGGGTGGGCCCTGACTCTAATACTACTTGTGTCCTTATAAGCAGGGGAAATTCAGAGACGGACGCACACACACACAGGCAGGACGCCCTGTGAAGATGAGGGCAGGAATCAGGGTGATGCTTCTACAAGCCAAGAAACACCAAAGAGTGTCAGAGACCACCATAAGCCAGGAGAGAGGTGGGGAACAGGTCTCCCTCCCTGCCCTCCGCAGGAATCACCCTAATGACACCCTGATCTCAGGCTTCCGGCCTCCAGAACTGGGAGACAGTCTATTTTTGTGGTTTAAACCACTCAGTTTGTGGCTTTTATAGTGGAAACCCTGGCAATCTAATAAGGTCTCAGCCACAGAGGCGGAGACCCTGCCTAGGGGAGCACCCTCCATGCAAAGGGCATGTCTTGAAAGCAGGTGGGTGGAAAGTGGTCCTTATTCTTCCAGAGTTTATGAGGTTTTCCCCTATAATTGCTGTGCAATTTCAATCAGTCACTTTTTTTAATCCAAATGCTAAATTTCTTTATCTTATGCAGAGCGTGGCTAGTTCAGTCAAGTCCAAACGATGATATATTTTTGGTTATGGTTGAATTTGCTGCTGTTTTGGCGAATCTAAACATTTCTTCAGGTCACCTGGACTAGAGCTGTAGTTCCAAACTAGAGTGAAAGTCACAGTAGTTTATACTTAGACTGTTATTCACTGAGCACCTAGCATGTGCAATATTTTATTTCAGATACCATGGAAAGTGCCAAGATAAAGAGAATATGACCCCTGTCTTTAAATTAATGAAAACTATGACCTATAAATCAATAATTATAAAACTAATTTTTTCAACTTCTATTTTAAGTTCTGGGGTACATGAGCAGGATGTGCAGGTTCGTTACGTAGGTAAACGTGTGCCACGGTGGTTTGCTGCACCAGTCAACCCATCACCTAAGTACTAAGCCCAACATCCCTTAGCTATTCTTCCTGATGCTGTCCCTCCACCCCACTCCCCACAGGCCTCAGTATGTCTTGTTCCCTGCCATGTGTCCATGTGTTCTCATCCTTCGGATCCCATTTATAAGTGAGAACAGGTGGGTTTGGTTTCCTGTTCTGTGTTAGTTGGTTGAGGATAATGGCTTCTGGCTCCATCTATGTCCTGAAAAGGACATGATCTCATTCCTTTTTGCTGCTGCATGGTATTCCATGGTGTATATATACCATATTTTCTTTATCCAGTCTATCAGGGATGAGCATTTGAGATGATTCCATGTCTTTGCTATTGTGAATAGTGCTGCAGTGAGCATACACATGCATGCATCTTTATAATAGAATGATTTCTCTTCCTTAGGGTATATACCCAGTAATGAGATTGCTGGGTCAAATGGTAGTTCTGCCTCTAGGTCTTTGAGGCATCACCATGCTGTCTTCTACAAAGGTTGAACTAATTTACACTCCCACCAACAGTGTAAAAGCATTCCTTTTTCTCCACAACCTTGCCAGCATCTGTTGTTTCTGGACTTTTTAATAATTGCCATTCTGACTGCTGTGAGATGGTATCTCATTGTAGTTTTGATGTGCATTTCTATAATGATCAGTGATGTTGAGCTTTTTTTAATGTTTGTTGGCTGCATGAATGTCTTCTTTTGAGAAGTGTCTGTTGTCTGTTCATGTCCTTTGCCCACTTTTTAATAGAGTTGCTTGGTGGTTTTTTTTTTTTTTTTTTTTTTTGAGATGGAGTCTTGCTCTGTCACCAGGCACCAGGCTAGAGTGCAATGGCATGATCTCGGCTCACTGCAACCTCTGCCTCCTGGGTTCAAGCAATTCTCCTGCCTGAGCCTCCAGAGTACCTGGGACTACAGGTGCATGCCACCACACCCAGCTAATTTTTGTATTTTTTAGTAGAGGGCGGTTTCACCATGTTGGCCAGGATGGTTTCAATCTCTTGACCTTGTGACCTGCTCGCCTAGGCCTCCCAAAGTGCTGGGATTACAGGCGTGAGCCACCACGCCCAGCCTGCTGTTTTTTCTTGTAAATTTATATAAAACTAATTTTAAATTGATAAGTGCTCTAAGTGAAATTTTATTTCCAGTAATGGCAGGCTAGGTTACTCAGTTCCAAGATTTCTTCTGAAAACAATAAATTATACTGAATAAGATATTTTAAAACAAAGCACTGAAGCAATGGGGAAGGACCAGGGCAAGACTGAGGGATAAAGTGGAGCACTGAATATACATGCATGCATCTTTATAATATCTGAATATATACATGCATGCATCTTTATAATAGAATGATTATAAAGGGAAGCCAGTCCTCTTCCCTGCCCTGCCCTCACCCCTAGCTCTGTGGCAAGCTCAGAGCACCTTGTCCAGCCAAAACCAATCATTCCTTGGGTCTGTCTTGGAGATAGCCCAGTCATAATTTAAATTATTTTTAAAATTTAATCTTCTACGTTCAGGAGGTACATATGCATGTTTGTTACTTGAGTATATTGCATCCTGGTGGGGCTTCTTGTGTACCCATTACCCAAATTCTATTTGTGTTTGGAAGTATTTGTATTTGGAACGTTATACTCAATAGGTAATTGCTTGGACCCTCATCCTTCTCCCCGCTTCCCCACTTTTAGAGTCCCCAGAGTCTATTATTTCATTTTTTCTCTGTTTTTTAGACAGAGTCTAGCTCTATCGCCAGACTGGAGTGCAGTGGAGCAATCTCAGCCCACTGTAACTTCCGCTTCCAGGGTTCAGGCGATTCTCACGTCTCAGCCTCCCGAGTAGCTGGGATTCCAGGCACACACCAACACGCCCAGCTAATTTTTGTATTTTTAGTAAAGACGGGGTTTCACCATGTTGGCCAGAATGGTCTCGAACTCCTGGCCCGCCTCTGCCTCCCAAAGTGCTGGGATTACAGGTATGAGCCACTGTGCCTGGCCTATTATTTCCATCTTTACGTCCATGTGTGCCCACTGTCTAGCTCCCACTCATAAGTGAGAACATGTGGTATTTAGTTTTCTGTTTCTGAGTTAGTCCACTTAAGATAATGGCCTCCACATATGATTCCATTTCTTAAGGCTGTGTGGTATTCCACAAGGCATATATACCACATTTTCTTTATCCAGTCAACCACTGATGGACACCTGGGTTGGTTCCATGATTTTGTTATTGTGAATAGTGTTGCAATAAACGTATGAGTGCAGGCGTCTTTTTAATATAATGATTTCTTTTCTTTTGCTTAGTACTAGATGGATTATTTTTTAAGAAGAGATATCTGAGGAGAGAAATCTTGGAAATATATACACTCAGGTTTAGGAGGAGAGTGAGAAGCGGTACACAGAGACCAGGCTCTCTGAGGTAAAAATGAGAACCAGGAGAACAATACATCTCCAATCCAAGAGAGAAGAGGTAGATATCAGCTGAATCGACTCATTCAGAGCTCAAGGAGGGTGTGCACTGAGAGACAACTGGATTTGAGGACTAGGAGGTCATTGGTGAGGAGAAAGAAGGGACGGAGAGGGAAAGGGGGATGGCTGTTGGGTGGGGTGGCTGCAGTGGAGAAGGCAATGACGTGAAGGGACCTTTTAAGGAATAAGAAAGACTGAAAGGTCTTGTACAGTAAGAGGGAATGATCAGAGAGGCACAAAAGAGTAATTTGATGCCAAAGCCTCTGGAGGTGGAAAAAGGAAATGAAACAAAGGAGAAAGAATAAAGGAGAACCGTGTCTTCCCTGGAGGCAGGAGTGAGAGGAGAACGCAGGGAACATGGGGCGGAGAAAGGCCACGTGTGCCGTGGGACTAGGGGAAGACCTGGGAGAAATTCACTTGATGAAAGTCGTAACAAAAGAGCTGTCCATGCACAGGAAATTCTCCGTGGATATGAACTCAGGTATTTTTAGAGGAGAAAAAGTAAGCACAAACTATTCCTTGCAGCCTCACTGTTTTCGACATGTTTTTTTGACAGTGGTACAAAGACCTCATGTCACAGAGCTCTGGACAGCTGAAACAGATTGAATGGCATTTGCTTAGGGTTCTGCTCACTTTCGTGAAGGCCCAAGAAGGCAGCTCAGGCATTTATTTTTCCAAGATATCTTTGTAGGCAAGACATGTACTTAATCTTCTTGAAATTGCCTCTAGTTCCATTAGTGTGCTCTGACAGAGATGTTTAATACCCGCTTCTCTACAATGGCTGCCATTGGCTGCATTTCTTTCCCACGTCCACTGAACTGTCAATGATTCCTCTGTCAGAAGCAGCTAGGGCCGCTTGATTCTGATAGGACACTCTGAAAGGAAAAGCACTGCTTTGCTCTCCGACCTGCCTTCCAAGCGATTGATGCCGGCCAACCCTAACCGATCAACTTGGGATGGAAGGAGGCCAAGCTACCCCTGATTATCTCAAAATTCAGTCCCAAGAGCAAATAACTCATTAGACTATAAGATGCACATTCCAGGAAGAGCTCCTTTTTGCTGAAATGGTGACGCCACATTTGCTACCTTCTGTGATACATCTGTTTTCAGAAACGCACTCCGGGTGTGAGCTCTGGGGAATGTTTCTATGCACAAGCAAGGCGATGTTAGTGTTTCCGTCTGAGCATCGAGCTGTGCAGTACGTTTTTATTTATATTCAGAGTTTTCAAACTGCTTCAGGGAGCTCCTTTGGGAGTTGCAGTGAGGAGAGGTGGGTGCGGGGCAGGCACCAGAAGGAGGCTTTTGGCATTCGAATAGAATTTGATTTGAACAAAAGGTCCTGAAGGGGGAGCAAAAGAAAAGAAACAGCTATTTTCAATCAACCAAAGCCTATTGCTTATCCGTTTCTTGGCTATTTAAGCAAGCAGAATCTTTTGGAAAGAAAGTCATTATCCTGGTTTGTAAATAAGAAACATTGGGTTATACCTTAAAAATATCCATGCCACTAAAAAGAAACTGATTTTTTATAGTTTATCATGTTAGTGAGCCTCTAAAATCCATATCTTTTCCATCTGTCAAAATTAGACTCCTCTTGTAAAGATATTTCTTAGCCCCAAGACCTTGCACAAAATATAACTCTTCTAATAGTATATCCCAGATTCCCCAGTCATTAATTTTCTTCCAGCCTTCTTGTTGCATTTGTGAATATCTTTGTTACACTGAGATCACAGGAATCCTGCCTTAGATTTGCTTGGATTTTTTCGTTTTGCATTCGTCTCTTCCACAAGACGGTGAGCCTCTGGACAATCCCCATTCATCTTCAGATTCCCCATGGCACCTGTCTGGGCATGCGGACTTGTACAGAGGAAACCCCAAAGAGATTCTAGTTTTCCTGAATTCTCAGAAGTCATAGTTTTTCCAATAGGATAAGGTAGCTGAGTAAATATTCATTATAATGAAAATAAAGTAGCTGCCCTTAATAATGAAAGGTATCTAGGGCAATGTTTTTACTTATTTAGAGAAGTCATGGATGACAGAGATCACTGTGGCTAAGAACTGGAGACAAATGCTCTTTAATTTTAGTGCTTATCAACTATTTTGTTTCTAGAAGCTGCTGAGGTGTCTAGTTTGACAGCTACCGGTATATCTCATAGGCAGTGGACATATTCGAGGGACTTAGGGACTCATTTGAAATATTTTAATCATCTTGAGTCATTGTCAACCAGCTACTCATTCTCCTAAGCCTTGGTTCTATGAGAATCTGTATTTTGTACCTGTCATATATTTCTTCATTCGGGGCTAAGAAGAAAGTCTCTAAGATTGTTCCAATAGCCGTGCTTGGGGATAAAAGTAAAATACATTTATATAGAATTTTCATCACAGAACACAGGTAGGACAGGTTCCTTATCCGTGATGTGAAATTGTTGGGCTAGCTTTACTTCTCTACACTCATGAAGCGGGGTAAAATTATTTAATTTTATTCAGTTGTGTCTATACTAGATTGGGTATCGGAAACCCAAGTAGGCTGAATAATGGGCCCCAAGGATGTTTATGTTTTAATCCCCAGAACCTGTGAATATGCTACCTTATATGGCAAAAGGGACTTTGCAGACGTGGTTAAGGATTTTGAGGTGGGGAGATGGCCCTAGATTCTTCAGATGGGCCCAATGTAATCACAAAGGTCTTTATAGGAGGGAAGCAGGAGACCAGAGTAGGCAGCAGAGATACACACTGATGGAGGTAAGCGGTCGGGAGGATGCAAAGAAGGCCGTGAGCCCTACCAAGGAGTGCAGATGGCCTCCCAAAGCTGGAATAGTCAGAACAGATTCTCCCCTGGACTCCCCAGAAGAACCAGTCCTGCCCACACCTTGATTTTAGTTCCTTAAGATTTATTTTAGGTTTCTGACCTCCAGAACTGTAAAAGAATAAGTTTATGCAGTTTGAAGCCAAGTGTGTGGTAATTTGTTACAGCAGCCGTAGATGGTGACCATGCTTTGTACGGTTTCTGTTTTTGTTACTGAAACCATACAGAGCATAGTCACCATCTGTAGCTCATCTCAGTGTGTACCAGGCTGCGCTACACGTCTCACTTACGGTTGATGTTCTCTGTCATTTTTCCTTAGACTAAGCTCATGGAGCAAAGCTTAGGAATATAGAATCACAGGAAGAAGTGAGTTTAATTTTTCCTTTAACAACTAGAATAGCACTAGAAATGGAACGTGCTGGGTAAGAGTAGAAAACAGCATTTCTGTATGGCCCTGTCAGCATCCTTCCTCCCCATACGCTTCTTTTATCTTTGAGGTGAATGCTCCACCTGCTGTTGGAAAGTTGTTTAGTGCTAACTAGAAGCTTTGCTCCTGAACTCATCATAAACCTCTCTGTAGAATTGTCAATGTGATCACAGGATCAGAAGGGGCAGTTTGACATTTTGAAAAAAAAGTGTGCTTTGTTTGGAGTATTTTGGTTGCAAAGAACAGAGATTCAATCAAGTTGGTTTATGGAATTAGATGTTTATTTTAAGTAGAAGTTGATTATACATGTGGCAAATATAATTTTGTTCCATAATATCGGAATAAAAGGAAATGAGTATTTTTTATTTTTTCTAGATCAAATACATTTGGCTTGGCCCCCACTTGCCAGAGTTGGTTGTATGTTTACAACTAGTCATGATTGGAGATTGAGAGGTCCTATTCCTCTTCCCTGGGGTTCTAAGAAGCCAGGGCTGTCCCCAGAGCGCAAGCTCCAGCGTGCACGAATGCCTCTGCTTCTATCACATTGGTGTCCCGTTGGCTGAAGTGGTCACAGAGCCAAGCCCATAGTCAAGTGAATGTGTGGCCAACTATACAAGACCATGAGTGCTGAGAGCAGGGCTCATGGGGAACCTAAAATAGCCATTCATTACAGACTCACTCAGCTCTTCCATTCAAACCAGCTTACTTCAGGTTAAATTCTTTCAGTCATGAGTTTTTACAGGTATTTGGTGATTATTCTTTCCTGGCAGTCATCACATGAAATTTTTTTTCGAATGGTTTCTGTTCCATTTAACTGTTAGTGCCATGAGGGTAGGAACCATGATGGTCTTGTTCCATGCCAAATCACTACCAAAAAGCATTGTGCCTAGAGAAGTATAGGAGAGGGTGCTCTTCCCCCAGCAGAATGGGACTCCAGACAGATTATTAGGTGACACAAACGTGCCCAACCCATAGGGGCTCAGTCACTTGGCCAATACTAGGCAGATAAGAAGCAGCAGAACCCCTATTCACATCCAGGGTCACCTTATTCTAAAGACTGTGTTCAAACTGCTCAATCTTACTTTTTCCCAAGCATCTATCACTGGTCAAAAATCTGGAGAGCTACCCCATAAGCAATTTTCTTAGACCTAGCAACCCTGAGTTGGACGCACCTAGTACAGAGAGTTTAGGATGAAATTTGGGGCCATGTGTTTTCAGCATTAAGTGAGTGGTCTCAGATCAGGTTACAGAAGCATAGAGTCTGAGGGCAGGCCACGGTCCATCGCGCTGTCCTGATTCCAGAGCTATCCTTTCATCAAGCAGTTTTTGGTTGCTCATTTTGCTCCCTAACAGGCCCCTGATTAGAAAGAATTTCCCTCTTTGTCAAGTATTACGGTTCCCCACCCCGCCCCCCCCACAGCCTTACAAGTTAGTGTCCTATAGATTGGTTGATGAAATCAGCTCTCCGTATTTTTCACCAGTGATAGGTGCTTGAGAAAAAGCAGGATTGAACAGTCTGAACACAGGCTTTAGAAGAAGCAACCCTGAATGCGAATGGCGGCTCTGCTGTTTCTTATTTGCCTAGTGTTGGCCAAGTCACTGAGCCCCTATGGGTCTGTTTCCCCATCTCCAAAACAGTTATCATAATAGCTTTTTTTAAGGTTTTAATGAAGATTAAATTAAATACTGCAAATAGGACTGCCTTCTTCCTCACCTGAGCCTTCCCTTCCTCCCCCGTCTCCCACCCCGGTTGGTCACATACTGCCTGGTGTTAAGAATACGTAGGACAATAAAACCAAGCCTATGTTAAACTCTTAAGAAGAGAGAATGTGAGATTAATGTCTGGAGACAGAGCATGAAGCGTTTGGAAACACCAGTTTCAATCATAAGAAAGAAAAGGATCTAAAAAATAACTTATTTTTAGACTCTCAGTGAAATATTCAAGCCAAGAACAGAGTTCTCTATTATACACAAAATGAGAATAGTATATATTCAAAGCTCGTATTTACAGACTTGGGATGATTAAGATACCTAGTTACATAAGCATTCTGAGCCTTTCTTATAAATGGTTGGAAAATACAGACAAAATTTGAAAGAAACCCAAGAACCACTTATGAGAAAGGAAAAACTGCTTTTTGGATATAGAAACAACATAATAATTATTTTTAGACTTTCCTTTTTTTCCCTAAAGAATGAAATAGAAGGATTCTGTGCCCAATCTTCCTTTGACGCTGATAATTTGGAAGTAATGGCTTAACCATGATAAGCACATGGGATATTCAGGATCTAAAACAAAGAAGACAGGCATTAGATTGACTGAAATTCGCTACATAATTCTGGAGAAATCATTTCTACATGGGTTTTGTCCAGGTGTTTAAAAAATTCTATAGTCAGAGAAATCCTGTGTCTTGTGTTATCCAATGTATTGCTGCTCATACTGCTTTAAGAACTTTTAACTATTACTTAGTTTGAATAGTTTCTTCCTTCCATTTAGACCTTTGAATTTGCATAGGTTCCTTGTAATATAATACATTTTTCACTAATTTTTTCAAATTAGAATGGTCCCTAATTAAACAACCACTGTAACTATATAGGATTATTTTCTAAAATCACTGAAACTCAAAATGAAGGAATAACTATCCAAAAGTATTTTAAACAATTTTGGAAGGATTTAATGATGTGCCTGGAACCTACATCTTTGTTTTTATATCATCGTTTACCTATTAGACAACCTCCCCCATGCTGAATAATCCTTAACATTTTCCAATATAATGCCTTCATCTTAATGACTTCTATAAATCAATCAACTTCTTCTTTTTTTTTAGATGGAGTCTTGACCTGTTGCCCAGGCTGAAGTGTAATGGTGCGATCTCGGCTCACTGCAACCTCCACCTCCTGGGTTCAAACAAATCTACCTCAGCCTCCCAAGTAGCTGGGATTACAGGTGCCTGCCACCATGCCCAGTTAATTTTTGTATTTTTAGTAGAGATGGGGCTTCACCATGTTGGCCAGGCTGGCCTCGAGCTCCTGACCTTATGATCTGCCTGCCTCGGCCTCCCAAAGTTCTGGGATTATAGGTGTGAGCCACTGCGCCTGGCCCAGATTGATCAACTTTTAAATGAGTTTTTAAATTAATTGATGATTTACTTCTCATGCATTGTGATTTATGCC
Source organism: Aotus nancymaae (assembly GCF_030222135.1). Lineage (NCBI taxonomy): Eukaryota > Metazoa > Chordata > Mammalia > Primates > Aotidae > Aotus > Aotus nancymaae. Next base: position 7,541,961 of record NW_026988450.1, on the reverse strand, counting down.
TGCACATTTTAACTATTGTCCAATTCCAGCATCTTGTAGGATGTTATGCACTGAGTGTTTGTAATCTCTCAAAATTTATATGTTGAAACCCTAACTCCTAATATGCTGGTATTAGAAGGTGGAGCCTTTGGGAGGCAATCAAGTTTAGGTAAGGTTATGTTCTTATAAGAGGAAGAAAGCCATTAGGTTGGTGCAAATGTAATTGCATTGTTGAAATTTACTATTTGGTATTGGAATACATTCTTTAATAACCGTTTTAATGTGCATTTATCACTTCATTTTTTTTTTGCTAATAACTCATTACTTGCTGTTTATTTTATGTTTATTTTAGACTACAGAAATGAAGTTAGACAAGCAAATTTGAGCGATTTTCTTATTGGAGTTCAAAATGGGTCAAGCAGTTTTTGCAGAGGAGACGAGAGTCTTGAAGATGAGGAGCTTAGTGGCCAGCCATTGGAACGTGACAATGACCGGTAGGGAGCAATCAGTGAAGCTGATACTCTTACAACTACAGAAGTAGCCGAAGAACTCAACGTCGCCCATTCTATGGTGGTTCGGCATTCGAAGCAAACTGGAAAGGTGACAAAACTCAATAAGTGGGTGCCTCATGAACTGAGCGAACATTTTTTTAAAAAATCATAATTTTCAGGTGTTGTCTTCTCTTATTCTATGCAACAACGAATCATTTCTGGATCAGACTGCAATATATGATGAAAAGTGGATTTTATACGACAACCACATGATGACCAGCTCAGTGGTTGGGCCAAGAAAAAGCTCCAAAGCACTTCCCAAACCCAAACTTGCACCAAAACAACTTGCACTCTTCGGTGGCCTGCTGCCAGTCTGATCCACTGCAGCTTTCTGAATCCTAGCAAAACCATTACATCTAAGAAGTATGCTCAGCAAATTGATGAGATGCGTCAAAACTGCAACACGTGCAGCTGGCATTGGTCAACAGAAAGGGCCCAATTCTTCTCCACGACCACGCCCGACCACAGGCCGCACAACCGATGCTTCAAAAGTTGAACACACTGGGCTACGAAGTTTTGCCTCACCTGTCATATTCACCCGATTTCTTGCCAACCAACTACCATCTTGACAACTTTTTGCAGGGAAAATGGTTCCACAACCAGGAGGATGCAGAAAATGCTTTCCAAGAGTTTGTTGAATCATGAAGCATGATTTTTATGCTATAGGAATAAACAAACTTATTTCTCATTGGCAGAAATGTATTGATTGTGATGATTCCTATTTCATTTAATAAAGATATATTTGAGCCTAGCTATAATGATTTAAAATTCAGGGTCTAGGCTGGGTATGGTGGCTCATGCCTGTAATCCCAGCACTTTGGGAGGCCAAGGTGCAGGGGGATCAATTGAGGTCAGGAGTTTGAAACCAGCCTGGCCAGCATGGTGAAACCGCACCGCTACTTAAAATATAAAAATTCTCCAGGCATGATGGCAGGCATGTGCAGTTCCAGCTACTCAGGAGGCTGAGGCAGGAGAATCACTTGAACCCAGGAGGTAGAGGTTTCAGTGAGCCAAGATTGTACCACTGCACTTCAGCCTGGGTGACAGAATGAGACTCTGTCTCAAATAAATAAATAAATAAAAATAAATAAAATTCAAGATTTGAAACAGCAATCACTTTTGCACCAACCTAATAGCTTTTTTTCTCTCCCTCACTTGAGGATAGAATTTGAAGGTGGCTGTGAGCAAACAAGGAAGAGGGTTCTCATCAAAGACCAAACTGGCTGGCCCTTGATATTGAACTTTGGACTTCCCAGTCTCCGGAGCCATGAGAAATTAATGTCTATTGTTTAAACCAGCGGTCCTCACCCTTTTTGACACCAGCAACTGTTTCTGTGGTAGACAATTTTTCCACAGACTATAGGGGCCGGGGGGCTGGCTTCAGGGTGATTCAAGCACATTACGTTTATCGTGTACTTTATTTCTATTATTATTACACTGTAACATATAATGAAATAACCATACAACTCACCATAATGTAGAATCAGTGGGGACCCTGAGCTCATTTTTCTGTAACTAGATCAGCCCATCTGGAGGTGATGGGAGACAGTGACAGATCATCAGCCATTAGATTCTTATAAGGAGTGCACAACAGAGATACCTGGCCTGCACAATTCACAACAGGGTTCATGCTCCTACGAGAATCTAATGCTGCTGCGGGTCTAATAGGAGGCAGAGCTCAGGTGGTAATACCCACTTGCCTGTTGCTCACCTCCTGCTGTGTGACCCAGTTCCTAACAGGCCATGAACCGATACAGGACACCAGGGTTGGGGACCCCTGGTTTAAACTTCCCTCTCTATGATATTTTATTACAGCAGTCTGAGCTAAGACACAGGTTTTTTTTCTCCTTTTAAAGTAAAGATGGACTTGTCCAGCAACTTGTTAACCATCCCCGCTAAGTGGAGTGCAACAGAAAATCAAGGGAAAATGTTAGTTGATGAAACGGTCTAGCCAGGTTGAAGAATAGATGAATAATATAGACCAATGATCATTTGAGAAGAATGGTGAGGTAGATGGTATAAATGTCCTCTAATAAAAAACCTAAACGATGATCCAGAAATAGCGTATCAAAAAACACAACTAATTTTCTTCTCCAAATTAATAAGTCATCCATTTGTTTTCAGTGGTATAGCCACGATCATTTCAGTATCTTTCTATGATTGACGGTATCATTAATTAATGTCATGATTTTGCAAGTACATTTTGTATATTTGTTATATTTGATACACTATTGAACTTTCAAATGAGAACATCTGTTGTTTTCTTGTTGCAAATTTTGCTAGTCTTAAAAATAGAGCTATCAAATTTATTGGAGGTAGTTTATTAATGTACTTAATCTGACGTTACTGGTTATTTTCTTATTGTTTCAGTATCAATCCATAGTCCCCAAGGAATTAAATGAAGGAAATGAAGAGCCCTTCTCTTCTTCCCCACTGCCTAATTCCCCTCATCTGTCATTAGTGCTGTGTGACCAGTAAGCCTCAAGGTCGGTGATATTGAGCTCCCGTATAAACTTGAGGGGGTATATTGATTTCAGCGGTCTAGAAATCCATCTTAAGAATGGAGATAAGCAATCAAAGGACAATTATTAAGTAGTCAATAATGCTATTCCCTTGGACAATGAACTGGGAAAAATCCCCCTTCTTTCATGGCAGATTTTTCCACTTAGCATCCTATGTTATTTATGTTGATAAATGAGTTCAGCCCAGTATTTTCCTTCATAATCAGTTATCCCTGAAGGGATGAACTATGGGAGAGGCAGCCTTTCCACCTGCAAATTCCTGTGGATGACATTGTTGCAGAATTTAAATTTTGTGCAAGAATGATGTATACCACAAATAGGGTGTACCCCTAGGATTTGACAGAGAAATGAAAATAGGAAAATCGCTATCAGAGATAATTTGTTACTGATGAGACTAGGAAGAAGCCCTTTAAATCACATGAAAAAATTCTCAAGGAGGTAATACAAATATAATTTAATAAACTTGATCTAATTAATGATGCCATTTATTATTGTCAAGACAGGAGGGTGATATTCTGCATGGAGACTGGAAAAGAAATAAGGGTGAGTAAAGAGCTTTCAATATTTCTATGTACAGTAGAAATCTGGGTGGCTTAGGAAGAAATATTTTCCCTAGGGCAGAGAATAAAAATTTTTCTGGGAACTGTAGCTCTCACCAGTTCCATTGCCTCTGTAAATGCATGACTTTAGCCTTTCAGTTTACAAATATGAATCTTGGTGTATTAATCAGAATCCTCTTGTGAACAAGTAGCAGAAGTTGACTCAGAGCAGCTTGGCCTATGTAGGAAAGGAGTTCTGATGGCTCACTGGGGAGGCGTTGTGCGGTGTGACTCAGGCAGCTGCAGGAGGGGGCACGCGGGGGTGGGGAACCCAGGTCAGAGAAGCCCTGTGTGTGGGGTTTAATGCTCTGTGCTCGCCATTTTGACATTCTTAATAATTTTATTTCTGAATTTGTAAGTGAAGTCTGATGGCACAAAGGAGCATGTACCAGAGGCTGGTCACTTCTGCTCACAGGCCTCCTTACCCCGGCTGCATGGGTTCTCCACCAGCTGCTTCCCCAGCCTCTGGTGCCCAGGTCCAGGGTTGCCAGATTTAGCAAAAACAAATAAAAGCAAAAAACAAGATAGGATCCCTATTATATTTGAATTTCAGATAAATGGTAGTTTTCAAATACATGTCCTGAATATTGCACGGGATATACTAAAAAATTACGTTGTTTATCTGAAATTCAAATTTAGCGGCGGCCCTATTTGATCTGGCACCCCTCTTTCCAGCCCTAGCCACCCTCTGTGGCCCTCAGCTGCATGGCTTGGGTGAGGTACCAGGAGGTCAGGGTAGGTGCTCATGGCCTTGGGAACCACAGTAGAGATGTGTTCTCACGGTGTGAGTTGGTAGGGAGGGAAGGTATCTCCCACCTCTCATTTAGGCATCTCTGGGGGCCTGGAGAGGAAGTGCAAGCCTTTGGGGGCCCCCATCCCCAGTGGGAAGGGGAAACTCCTGGCTCAGATCCCTGTCACGGAGAGCCTCAGGTGCTCCGAGTTTCCGCCCCAGGAGTGTGATTTTCAGGGCTGGCGGGTCAGTATCCTCAGGGCCTGCACGAGCTAGTTAACAACAACAGGAACAACGAACACTTGGCGAGTCAGAACACTGGGGAAGAAAGAAAAACACGTAATGTTTTAGTAGTATTTAAGGACATGTTTTTCCTGCTTTTGGACAAGGGACCCCCCCCCCGCCCCAATTTCATTGTGCACTGGGCCTTGCAGATTATGTAGCTGATCAAGGGATCGTTCATGGTATTTTTTCAATTTACTAGAAGTGGAGGGGCAACATTGATGCAAAGCTCTCTAGTTCATTTCTCTGCTTCTTTATGAAAGTGGACTGTGTTCTTAGAGCATAGCTGCCAGGAGCGTGTCACCGAACAGTCTCACAGCCATGGCCAAGGAGAAACTGCCAGTTTGAATGAGGCTGCGATGTAGTCTGCTGCCCTGGCTTTGGCCCTGTGTCCACCCCTGGACCATCATGTCAGTGTGAGGTAATGTGAGTAAACAGCCGAGTTGTGAGTTCCTCTCTCTGTTAGCAGAGAGAATTGGAGGAGGTGATAAAACCAACCTAGTTAGAGGAAGTACCTGCGAAATGATTTCACTTTCCTACCCTAATTTGATTCTTCTACATTTACCTAGTATAACTCTTTCTTACGGCTCTTTTATCTCTAAATTAATTTATAAAATTAATTCCCGGAAGCTACTTGTCATGACCTAACAAAATGCAAAGGTCCTTGCAAGCCAGCGTAAGGGTACTCCTGCAAGTCAAACTCTTCCTAAAAACTGTAAACTTCTTACATTTGTAGTTCCTTTAAAATTACATATGGGAGATGATCAGATATGCAAATTAGTTCTAATCTTTCCATTTATTTTTCCATTTGTTCATTTAATAAATATGTTGTATGTGCCAAGAACCAGTCCTAGGGGCCGATGCTGACTTGGGGAGAAAGATCTATGAATCTATAAATCCTATTAAAATGTAAAACTGTAGTAAGTCCACAGCAGGAGCTCCGAGAGCAAGGGAAGTGCTCATCCTTGCTTCTTTCTTCTTATTTTTGAAAAACGGTCAGGATTGGGAGAAATGGGTCTTAAATTGTGGTAAGAGCTCAGTCTGTTACTAATTTATTAACGTTTTCTGACGGGTGTCTGATAGAAGGGGATGGGGGCTCTGAGGGCTGAGTAGTCTAATTGTGGTATGTCAGGTGACGTGTAGCGGGAATCGGTCTGTGTTGGTGCAATAGCAACAATGTAATTGTAGCCTGAATAGCATAGACCACTTTCCTGGAAAATTATTTTAAAGCTGTGTCCCAACTGTGAGAGAGATGCAGACAGTTTTCCTTTTTTGTGTTCAGGAGGGGATGTTTTTCACTTTCTTTTATACGCATGTATAATGGCTCATTATTTCTGCTTCTCCTTTGCGAAAAAGCATTTAATACTTTGAGCTGAGATGTCAAATGACCTTTAGCTGACAGATACCAAGGTAGTCTCTTTTTTCCCCTATATGAATGTTAATTATTATGTTTATGTTTTATTATAAGATAACTTTGAAATAAGAATTAAGAATTATCAGTATTAAGTTCCCTTTTTCCACCAATAAGTTATACAACTTGATAGATTTCAAGCCATGTAATTATTAAATTTTTATCCAAATATTTCTCTGATTTTAATTTTAACATAAAATTTTTTATTATGGAGTAATTATTTTTCACGGGTTCAGAGAAACATATAAATTGCCACCACGGACTTACTTATTTTTTAATTACTTTAAAAATTTTTTTATTTCAGTAGGTTTTGGGGAAACAGATGGTGTTTGGTTACATGAATAATTTCTCAAGTGGTGATTTCTGAGGTTTTGATGCACCCATCAGCTGAGCAGTGTACACTGTATCCAATGTGTAGTCTTTTATCCCTCGCCACCCACCACCCTCTCCTCTAAGTCCCTAAAGTCCAATGTATTATTCTTATGCCTTTGCGTCCTCATAGCTTAGCTCCCACATATAAGTGACAACATATGATATTTGATTTTCTATTTCTGAGTTACTTCACTTAGAATAATAGTCTCCAATTCCATCCAGGTTGCTGTGAATGCCATCATTTCATTCCTTTTTATGGCTGAGTAGTATTCCATGGTGCATATATATATATATATATATATATATATATATATATATTTATGTATACACACCGTGTTTTCTTTATTCATTGATTGATGGGCATTTGAGCTGGTTCCGTATTTTTGCAATTACAGGTTGTACTGCTATAAATGTGTGTGCAAGTATCTTTTTTGCACAATGACTTCTTCTTTTACTCTGGGTAGATAGTAGTGGGATTGCTGGATAAAATGGAAGATCCACTTTGAGTTCTTTAAGGAATCTCCACACTGTTTTCCATAGTGGTTGTACTAGTATACATTTCTACTAATAGTGTAAAAGCATTCCCTTTTTACTGCATCCACGCCAACATCTATAATTTTCTGATTTTTTGATTATGAGCGTTCTTGCAGGAGTAAGGTGGTATTGCATTGTAGTTTTGATTTGCATTTCCTTGATCATTAGTGATGTTGAGCATTTTTCCGTATGCTTGTATATCTTCTTTTGAGAATTGTCTATTCATGTCCTTAGCCCACTTTTTGATGGGATTGTCTGTTTTTTTCTTGTTGATTTGTTTGCGTTCTTTGGAAATTCTGGATATTAGTCCTCTGCTGGATGTATAGATTGTGAAGACTTTCTCCCACTCTCTGGGTTGTCTATGCAGAAACTATAAAGCTTCTGCATAGCAAAAGGGATAATAAACAGAATAATGGTTCCATGTTTTTGCAATTGCAGATTATGCTGCTATAAATGTGTGTGCAAGTATCTTTTTTGCATAATGACTTCTTTTACTCTGGGTAGATACTTAGTATCTAATAAATAAATAGTAATAAAATTCTGTTTATTATTTATTTTGCTATGCAGAAGCTTTTTAGTTTAATTAAATCTCATCTATTTATTTTTACTGCATTTACTTTTGGGTTCTTGGTCATGAAGTCTTTGCCTAAGCCAATGTCTAGAAAGGTTTTTCTGATATTATCTTCTAGAATCTTTATGGTTGCAGGTCGTAGATTTAAATCTTTGATCCACTTTGAGTTGATTTTTGTGTACTATTTTCTATAAGGTGACAGATGAGGATCCAGTTTCATTCTTCTACAAATGGCTTGCTGATTATCCTAGCACCATTTGTCAAATAGGATGTCCTGCCCCTCCTGCCACCTTACCTACACATGACTAAAGGCTGATTTATAGCAGTTCCTTTTTCTAAGTACAACATGTCTGGCTATTAAGAACAAAACTCCATCTTCTTGAAGTCTGGGTATTTAGAAAAAAAAAGAAAAAATTACAAGGCATATTAAAAGGCAAAAACAGGTTGAAGGTATAGTGAGCATGAGAACCTTACTCAGATGTGACAGGGGTATTGGAATGATTAGATCAGGAATCTAGAACTTTGATTAATATGCTAAGGACATTAATGAATAAAGTAGAAAGCATGCAAGAACAGATGGGCAATGTAAGCAGAGAGATGGATATTCTAAGAAAAAACTAAAACAAAATGCTGGAGATCAGAAAACATAACAGAAATGAAGAATGCTTCTATGGGCTTATGAGCAGACTGAACGTGGTTGAAGAAGGAATCTCTGAGCGGGAGCATCTCTCAACAGAAAGTGCCCTAACTGAAAAGCAAAGAGGAAAAAAAAAGGAAAAAATGTTTAAGGACTGTGAAACAACTACAAAAGGTATAAATACATATAATGAAAATACTAGAAGACGAAATACAGCCAGGAACGGAAGTATTTGTAACAATGACTGAGAACTTCCCAAAATTAATGTCAGACACCAAACCACAGATTTAAGAAGCTCAGAGAAAATTACATAGTATAAATGCAAAAAAAAAGTCAACAAGCATATCATATTCAAATTACAGAAAATCAAAGATTCAGAAAAAATTCTAAAAGAAATCCCTGTAAGAAGGGAGAAAACATCTTACACCTATGGAGGAGCAAAGATAAGAACTGACTGTGACTTCTCCTCAGAAATCATGCAAGTGATGAGGAAGTGAAGGGACGTATTTAAAGCGTTGAGAGAGAAAAACCACCAACCTAGAATTCTGTAACCTGAGAAAACATCCTTCAAAAATGAAAGAAACACAAAGACTTTTCCAGACGAACAAAAATCAAAAGAATTTGTTGCCAGTAGAACTGTCTTGCAAGAAATGTTAAAAGAAGTTCTTTACAGAGAAGGAAAATGATACAGGTCAGAAACTGGGTTCTGCATAAAGAAAGAACATCTGAGAAGGAATAATTAAAGATAAAGTACAAACTTTTGTTTTTTTATTCTCAATTGACTTAACAAATGACAGTTAATTTAAAATAATAATGGCACATTGTACATTGTATTTGATCATATATTATATACATACATATATATTTAAATATAAGCAAAATGAATGACAGTTATGATGCAAGGGATGGGAGAGGGCACTTATAATTATTTTCTTATTAGAAGGTACTTGCACTATATGAGAAGTGGTACAATGCTACTTGAAAGTTGTAAACATATATTGCATTTTTAAATTATAAATGTATATTGCAAATTCTAGAAAAACTGCTAAAGAAATTTTTATAAAAATAGTATAACTAGTATGCTAAGAAAGATGACAGAATGAAATTAATTTAAAAATGCTTAATAAAAACTGCAGGCTGGGCACAGTGGCTCATGCCTGTAATTCTAGCACTTTGGGAGGCTGAGATGGGCTGATCACCTCAGGTTAGGAGTTCAAGACCAGCCTGGCCAACATGGTGAAGCTCTGTCTCTACTAAAAATACAAAAATCGGCTGGGTGTGGTGGTGGGCACCTGTAATCCCAGCTACTTGGGAGGCTGAGGCAGAAGAATTGCTTGAACCTGGAAGGCAGAGTTTGCAGTAAGCCAGGATTACATCACTGCACTCCAGGCTGGGTGATAGAGTGAGACTCTGTCTCAAAAAAAAGAAAAAAATGCAAAAGGTAGAAAATAGGGGACAAAAATAGAAATAAATAACAAAGATAAAAAATATAAAACAGTAACAAATATGATAGATATTAATCCAACTATATCAATAATCACTTTGAAAGTCAATTATATAAATTCACCAATGAAATGAGTTTATCACAATGGATCAAAAAACAGGATCTGAGCATATGTTGTCTACAAGAAGCCTATTTTAAATATAATGACACTTACAGATTAAAAATAGGTCTTCAGAACAAGGAAAATTATCAGAGAGAGAGTGAGGCATTACATAATGATAAAGGGATCAGTTCTCCAAGAAAGCATAAAATTTTTAATATGTGTGTGCCTAAAAACAGAGCACAAAAATGTGATGCAGAAACAAATAGAATTCTGAGGAAAAACTGATGAATCCACTGTCATAATCAGAGACTTCAACAACGTTCTATCAGAAATGGACAAATCCAGCAGGCAGAAAATCAGTAATTATGTAGTCGAATTCAACAACACCATCAATCAACTGAATATAATTGACATCTATAGAGAACTTCATCCAACAGCAGTACAACACACATTATTCTTGAGCTCACATGGAACATTCACCAAAATAGAACACATTTTTGCATCATAAAACTCACCTTAACAAATTTAATAAAAAAGAAATCATATGATGTCTGCTCTCATATACTTAATAAAACTAGGAATTAAAACAGAAAAAAAGTCTGGAAAATTCCAAAATTCTTGGAGTTTAAGCAACACGCTTCTAAATAACAGGAATCAAAGAAATCTCAAGAGAAATTTAAAAATATTTTGAACTAACTGAAAATGAAAGCAATTTGTTGAAATTTGTGGGATGCAATGAAAGCAGTGCTTAGAGAGAAATTTATAGCATTGGATGCATAGATTAGAACGGAAGAAAAATGTAAAATCAATAATTTCCTAAAAGAAGAACAAATTACTCCTAAGTGGGAAAGAAATGACCAAAAATAGAGCAGAACTCAATAAATTTAGAAACAGAAAATCAGTAGAAAAAAATCGACAAAATCAAAAGTTCTTTCTTTGAAAAGATTAATAAACCTCTGGCCACACTAGCTATAAAGAAAAAAAAAAGGAGAGAGAGAGAGAGAGGACATAAATTATTAACATCAGAAATAAAAAAAAGGGACATCACTACAAATTCCATGGATATTAAAAGGACAATAAAGGAATATTTTGTACAACTCTATGCCCACAGATTTGAGAACTTAGATAAAATGAATCAATTCCTTAAAAGACACAATCTGGGTAGACCTATATGTACTTAAAAAAATTAAAACAGAAGGGGCGGGGCCAAGATGGCCTACTAGGAATAGCCCCGATCAGAGTCTCCCATCAAAAAGAACCAAAACAGTGTGCGAATCCTGCACCAGCAACTGAGGTATCCAGGTTCTGTCACCAGGACTGACTAGGTGGCTGACATGACCCGTGGAGAAGAAGGAAGAGCAGTGTGGTGGCAACCCACCTGAGAGCCACGTGGCACACGGAAGCCCGCACCCCAGCCAGGGGAGTTGCTTAGTGAGCGTGCTACCCAGCCTGGGAAACTGCTTTTTCCACAGAACTCTGCAACCCACGGGTTGGAAGAGTGAGTCCATGTCACTGAGGCTAAGGGTCCCGGCCACAGAGCTGGCGCAAATTCTCAGTAGCCACTCAGCTAGAATCTGCCTGAGCTGAGTTCCTAGGGGAAGGGGCGGCCATCGCCACAGCTGCAGCTGTCTGCTGTCTAAGCCATCTGAGCTCCTTGAGGGAGGGGGGACAGCTAACACTGGGACTGCTAGTTGCCCAACACGCTAAGCTCCCAGGGTGGGAGAAGGGCGGTGCCATCTCTATAGCTCCAGGCTGCGCTTTTCCCCTGCTGAAGCCAGGGAGGCTGGACAGCTTGGTCTCAAGAAGTATTCCCCACAACCCAATACACTGGCTGTGGCAGACTGCAGCCATAGTGCCTCTTCAGGCCTGACTCTGACCCCTCCCACCTCACTGGGTGGGGACTTCCTGCAGAAACTCCAACAACTCCAGTCAGGGTCTCAGGGACAGAACTCTGATCTCCCTGGGTCTGAGCCCCTAGTGGGAGGGGTGCGTGTAGTCTCCGTGGACCGGCAGACTTGGTCTTTCCTCCTGCTAGTCTGAGGAATCCATCAGCCCAGACGAGTGGGTTTCCCCCTAGTGTAGCACATCCCCTCCACCAAGGGACAAAGTGCTTCATTAAGTGGGTCCTGCATCCTGTCCCACCCAACTGGGTGAGACCCTCCAGCAGGAGTTGTCAGACACCCTATACGGAAGCATTTCTACTGGCATCAAGTTGATGCCCCTTGAGGTCAGAGATCCCAGCGCAAAGAACAGGCACCCATCTTTGCTGTTCTCCAGTCTCCTCGAGTGACATCTCCGGGCATGGGAGTGAACCACAGGAATAGAGCCTGAAGTGAACCCCCAGCAAACAACAGCAGCCCTGCAGAAGAGGGACCTGACAGTTGAAAGAAAAACAAGCAAACAGGAAGTAACAACAGCATCAACAAAAAGAACTCCCCACGGAAACCTCGTCCAAGGGTCAGCAGCCTCAGAGATTGAAACCAGACAAATTCATGAAGATGAGAAAGAAGCAGTGAAAAAAACACCGAAAACACAAAAGGCCAGAGTGCCTCTTCTCCTCCAAATGATCGTAACACCTCAACAGCAAGGACACATACCTGGGCAGAGGATGAGATGAACGGGTTGACAGAAGTAGGCTTCAGAAGGTGGGCGATAACAAACTCCCCTGAGGTAAAGGAACGTGTTTTAACCCAATGCAAAGAAGCTAAGAACCTTGATAAAAGGTTATATAGGAGCTGCTAATTAGAATAACCAGTTTACAGAGGAATCTCAATAGGCGCAGAAAAGACTTTCGATAAAATTCAATAATGCTTCATGTTAAAAAGTCTCAATAAACTTGGTACTGATATCTCAAAATAATCAGAGCTATTTCTGACAAACCCAAAGCCAATATCATACTGAATGGGCAAAAACTTGAAGAATTCCCTTTGAAAACCGGCACAAGACAAGGATGCCCTCTCTCACCACTCCAATTCAACATAGTACTGGAAGTTCTGGCCAGGGCAATCAGGCAAGAGAAAGAAATAAAGCGTTTTCAAATAGGAAGAGAGGAAGTCAAATTGTCTGCTTGCAGATGGCATGCTTTTTTTTTTTTTTTGAGATGGAGTCTTGCTCTGTCACCCAGGCTGGAGTGCAGTAGTGCAATCTCGGCTCACTGCAACCTCTGCCTCCCAAGCTCACGCAATTCTCTTGCCTCATCTCTCAAGTAGCTGGGACTACAGGTGTGTGCCACCACGCCCACCTAATTTTTGTATTTTTAGTGGAAACAAGGTTTCACCATGTTGGCCAGGATGATCTTGATCTCTTGACCTCATGATCCCTCCGTCTCAGCCTCCCAAAGTGCTGGGATTACAGGTGTGAGCCACCGTGCCTGGCTGACATGCTTCTATATTGAGAAAATCTCATCATGTTAACCTCTAAACCCCTTAAGCTGATAAGCAACTTCAGATACAAAGGTCTCAGAATACAAAATCAATGTGCAAAAATTATAAGCATTTCTATACATCAACAATAGACAAGCAGAGAGCCAAATCATGAGTGAACATCCATTTACAATTGATACAAAGAGAATAAAATACCTAGGAATACAGCTGACAAGGGACGTGAAGGACCTCTTCAAGGAGAACTACAAACGGCTGCTCAAGGAAATAAGAGAGAACACAAACAAACAAATAAAAAAAAAATCCATCCTCATGGATAGGAACAATCAGTATTGTGAATATAGCCATATTGGCCAATTGTAATTTATAGATTTAATGCTATTCCCATCAAACTACCATTGACATTCTTCACAGAATTAGAAAAAACTAAATTTTTTGTGGAACCAAAAAAGAGTAAATGTAGTCAAGACAATCCTAAGCAAAAAGAACAAAGCTGGAGGCATCACGCTACCTGAATCCAAACTATACTACAAGGTTACAGTAATCAAAACAGCATGTTACTGGTACCAAAACAGATATATAGACCAATATAACAGAACAGAGGCCTCAGAAATAACACCACACATCTACAACCATCTGATCTATGACAACCCTGACAAAAACAAGCAATTGAAAAATAATACCCTATTTAATAAATGATACTGGGAAAACTGGCTAGCCATATGCAGAAAACTGAAACTGGACCTCTTCTTTACACCTTATACAAAAATTAATTCAAGATGTGTTAAAGACTTAAATGTAAAACCCAAAACCATAGAAACTTTAGAAGAAAACCCTAAGCAATACCATTCCGGACATAGGCATAGGCAAAGATGTCATGACAAAAACACCAAAAGCAATTGCAACAAAAGCTAAAATTGACAAATGGGTTAAACTAAAGAGCTTCTTCACAGCCAAAGAAACTATCATCAGAGTGAACAGGCAATTTACATAATGGGAGGACATTTTTGCAATCTATCCATCTGGGTACTGAAGTCTGGTAAGCAACTAAAGTTACCTGTGTGGAGTTAGGGAGATAGTTCAGAGTTGATGATGAACACTATTAATTTATTTAGTTTTTTTATTTGCTTTTTCATATACTTCCAATTTTTAAAATAAACAGTGTTTTTAAGATTTAGCTGTTTTATCTGTTACTGATACATAAAGTTGTCAAACCAGTTTGAGGCAAATTTCAAAGATACTGGCATACCATAAAACAAGGAATGTTCAGAGTGGAGTTGGCAGTGGAGAACAAAACTGTAAGGCTTAAAAAAACCCAAGTCTGTGGGATGCATGGGTGCAGGAGCATGCACACAGGCATGCACACACACATGTGCATTTACATTTTTCTAGAGGTAGGCTACTCTGAGATTTTCGTGATTTAATGCAAAGAGGAAATACTCGATTCATTGTATTCATGAGATAGAAATGCTTCAGAGGGTTATGACTACCCTTCGTACTGACATCTGAAAGACATTTCTTCTGTGGGTTTTCATAGAGGGCAGCACGTGACTACAGAGAACAAGGACAAATTTAACAAATTTATCCACAGAACAAATTTAACACACATGAGCTCGTGTTAGTAAAAAGTCTTTTAACATAAGCCAGTGGCATAACACCCAAAGCAATTGTTTTGGGGAAGATGATGGGATCCAGATTGACAAGCTATCTGGTTTTAACAAAAATAAAAAATAAAATCTAGACCTAGAAAGATAGTAAGCATTGTCCACAGGTCCATATCTGTTCAGTAGACATTGTTTTTAATATGTAAATTTTTTTTAAAAAAGTAATTATTTGAATTACTGGAAAACATGAAATGTTAGGAGTTTTCATAGTTAGAAGTCCATTTTTATTTTTTGCTTCTCTTGAACCGTGAGAAGACCTAGTGCCACAGGGTCGACCTGACTGTGCGCTCTAGTTTGCCCCCGTCTTTCCTCAATTACGTTACCTGCCTGGCTCCTGCAGGTATGACATTTGAGATTTCTGCTACAGAGACACATATGGACCACATGCCACTTAGAGAATCCTTAAAGTGAATTATGACAACTTTAGATAGTAATTGTGTGATAGAAAATATAAGGTTATAGTCTATGACAAAATTTGGAACACAGGTAGGAATATCCATCAACATGTTTTAGTGAGATTCGTATGCTTCAGCTACTCATTGCACTTAAGTTAAGGTTGATATCCTTTTATGGATTCAAAAACTTGTGTCTGAATGTAATGTCTCTCTCTCTTTACCCTGACATGCAGGGTAAAAGTTGTCCTCAGGAAATTATTTTGATTCCCACTGACACATGATGTATTGCTGATGAAATTCCCAAATATCTAGGGATTTAACCTTAAATACATTAAATATGGCAAGAATGATTGAACATACAGATGGATTTTGATTTTTAGGAGGAGGGCCCAAGTTTATGGCTGTTATTTTGTCTATGAGGTGGAAATACAGCAAAAGCATTTATTATGTGAATGGTCAGAGTGGGACAAGGCACTTGGGTTTGGTTATATATGGAGAACATGGTGGGGGAAATGCGTAGAAGGATTTTAAAGACAGCCCTGATTCAATTAAACTGTTTAGGTAATTGATGGCTTTGGATTCCCTGTTAATTCAACTGAGATCTTGTTCTATGCAGTCAGGGCTGGTATGCCTTTGACACTCCTGCATAATCACAAGTGCTTTCTTTGCAAGACTGCTTCAGCAGTCCCAGTTTTCTGCATATTGATTCAAGGTGGTCATTTCCCATCTTCTCCCCTTTATCTGAATACTCACTTTATTGTCTGAAACACTCAGCCATTTCCTCAAGTCTCTCCAGACCCAATCATGCCTTATAAATGTTATTTCTAGGTACAAATCTGTCAGAGGAATTTTCACTTCTTCCCTTAGGTGGTTACCCGTTTTTCAAAAATCTGTCAGATAAATTCAATTCACACCTACCACACCTGCCAATTTCTTACTCACTGGTTGTCTGGTGCATCAGACAAGAATATTCCCAGGTAGCCGCGCATTCACTAGAGCCAGTTCTCTTCACTTTCCATATTCTTTGCCTATTTTGCTTGGGATCTTAATTATTATATTACTGTTTTTATGTTTATGGTTTACCAAAATGCTTATTTCTTTGTTCTTTACTTTCAAAATGAAGTATTAATAATTAATATTTTTATTTAATGAGATAAAGTCACCATAGTATTTGTTAATAGTAAGGTGATTAATTGTTACAGGGTGTTTCATTGCAAAGACGTACTCTATTTAATTGCATATTGTTTGTTTTTCAGCTACTTCCAGGTTTCCCTGTTATGAGCAGCTTTGTATTTACATTTTAGGAGATTTTTTTCAATCTAGTGAGGTTCAATATGTTTATCAGTTGCTTTTTGGAACTTCGTGTCTCTTCTTGATTATAATTTTTCTCTCTGTCTTAAATGTGAAATAAAACTTAGAAAATATTTCTCACCTTGAGGTGATATTAATATACTGTTTTTGTAGTTGTATTTTTTTACAATTATATCTTTAATCCATAGGCTCTTGTTTCTTTTTGTTTGTTTTTAGAGATTGGGTCTCACTATGTTGCTGAGGCTGGCCTTGAACTCCTGTGCTTAGGGGGTCCTCCTGCCCGAGCCTTCTCCTGACTAGCTTAGACTACAGGCGTGACCCACAGCACCTGGCCCATAGGATCTTGTTTTTGGGTAAGGAGATGTTCGTGGTGATGAGTCTGCTATCCCAAGACCTTCTGTTGAAGAGGCCATTATTTTTTCACTGATTTTAAATTATCATATACTAAATTCACTTATTTAATATGTGTAGACTCTATTTCTGGACTTCTTTTCGGGGGAGGGGGCTTATTGATTTATACATTCCTGTGCTGGTAGCACACTCTTGTGGTTACTATTACTTATATAATAGTTGGGAAGGCAAATGGTCTCTCTCTTTGTTGGCTAGGCTGGAATGCAGTGGCACTATAACAGATCACGGTGGCCTTGACCTTCTGAGCCTCAGTGAGCCTCTCACCTCAGCCTTCTGAATAGCTGGGACTAGAGGGTGTGCCACCATGCCCAGCTAATTCAAAAAAATTTTTTTTTTTTTAAATTTTATAGTGACAGGGTCTCGTTATGATGCCCAGGCTGGTTTTGAACTCCTGTCCTCAAGAGATTCTCCCTCCTTGGCCTTTCAAAGTGCTGGGATTACAGGCATGGTCTACTGTGCCTGGCCCTATATAAAGTTTATAATCATTTTGCAAAGCTTTATAAAATACCTTTGTAGATTTGTTTGGAATTGTATCATGTTTCTAGATTAATTAGGGGCAAATTACATTCTTTACTAAATTAAGCTTTCAAATTCAAGATTTTAGTGTGCTTTTCTTTTTTAAAAATTCCTCTTAAATATAAATTTTGTTTGTTTTCAGATTATAATAACAATATCTACTTATTGTAGAGAACATGGAAAATGCATAGCCATTTCGTCTTTCTCTTTGTTTTTGGACTTCAGATAGAGAGAATTGAGCTAATCATATTCCAACTTGAGTTCCTTATAGTTCTCTGGTACATGGAATGTTCCTGTAAAAGTTGTAAAAGCCTAGCTTCTATAACAAACAACCCCGAATGTCAGTGACTCCACCCAGTAGAAGGTTATATTTTGCTCATGTCTGTTTTTTTTTTTTTATTGCATTTTAGGTTTTGGGGTACATATGAAGAACATGCAAGATTGTTGCATAGGTGCACACGTGGCAGTGTGATTTGCTGGCTCATGTCTGTTTTAATTCAGCGAGGGCGGGGCGGGGACTGCTCCATCCACTGGTTCGGGACCCAGGCTCCTTTCTCAGTGTGGCTCCCTCTTCCACCCCAACCCCTTGCAGACTATATCAGATGTGCTCATCATAGCCTGTGCACGTCTCTACCTTTGCATCACCAAATATGCGTTCTACTTTAAGAAGAAAATGTGTTTTAGTCATATTTTTAATACCTGCATGGCACATAGTTGTGATTTTTTAAAATGTTAACTAAATTAAGAGTAAAAAATAGAAATGCTTGAAAGAAAGACTAGAAAGAAGTATGTTCCAATGGTGAGATTCTAGTGTTTGTGCATTTAACATGTGTTACCATTATAATAATCAGGCCCTAATAATTGACTTTAAAAAATAGCCAGTGAATGTTTGACCTTTTTTTTCATTTCTTTGTTTCTTCTGATTATTTTCTTATCTGTTTCTATTAATAGTCGTTATCTGTATGTAGAGACGTCTACATATAGAGTCAGCTGTTACGGTACAGTTACTAGTTACCATTTTATAAAAGAAGGCTTTTGTAAACCGGTAGAACTGTTACCAACGGTATAGAAAAAAGAAAAGTTCTTTAAAATGAAAATAGGGTATTTTATGAAAACAATTACATAAAATATAGCACTGCTTTTTAGAAAAAGCAAACATTTAGACACATGATCTTTTTAAAAAGTACCTTTGGGCCAGGCACAGTGGCACACACCTGTAATCCCAGCACATTCGAAGGACAGGGTGGGAGGATCTCTTGAGGCCAGGAGTTTGAGATCAGCCCTGGCAACACGGCAAGTCCCTGTCTCCACAAAAATACAAAGCTAGCCAGTTGTGGTGGTGTGCACCTGTAGTTCCAGCTACTTGGGATGCTGAAGTGGGAGAATCACTTGAGCCCAGTAGTTGTGTCTGTAATGAGTTATGGTGGTGCCACTGTATTCCAGACTGGGTGACAGAGCAGACCCTGTCTCAAAAAAAAGTATTTTTGTCCATTCCAATTTTTCTGTTTATTAATGATTGAACAATTTATTTGGATTTTAAGCCTCTCTGTGATCTGAAAATCTCTTTACTTTTATAGCAGTTCTAGAGGAATACCCTTTAGGACTTCTCAGAAATAAAATAAATAAATAAAACATATACTAAAAAGAGATGTAACTTAATTTTTAATGTATTTAAAATTTGACAGAACTCAGCTTTGCTTATTTCAGACTTACATCGTGCTGCCTTGGGAATGCGCCTGTGTACATGGCCTCCTCTGCTCCCTTCCCATCCGACACCCATGGTGTCCTGCCCTCTTCCTAGACTTAGACAGAATCAGGAACACAGACTTCTGTTAAAATGACCACAGTGTACTTTATTTAATGATTTTGGTACCTTGTGTTGCAATAAAATAAAAAAAAAAACCTACAAAATCCAAATATATAAAATTTCAAGTTTTCCTTTTTTTCTTTAAGTTTTACAAGAAAAATCATGTAACCAAGGAAAATGGTTCATTATGAAGTACTACTTTCCACTTCATTTCATCACAAATTGCAACTTACTTAACAGACCAAAATAACTATGGTACTGTAGTACATCAAATACTCCACGCACTGTGCTTCAAACTAGGGCACGGGGGGGGCACTGCCTGCTGACAGTGGCCTCCCGCAAATAAAGACACACTTACAATCTGAACGCTAAAGGGATGTTTGGATACATGGAATTTGAATATATATATTTACAGGAAGGAAACAAATTTAATAACTAGTTTAAATCTCCGTTTCAAATAAAACTCCAAATACATTTGTACAATGTTTACAAAGTAAAAGCACAAGAACTGCCAAGATGAGCATTCGGGTCCAGGCGCTGTGCTCATACTGGGGAAATGTCTACACCGTTCCCTACGCACACACGTGGGGTCTCGCGGACCCTATTTCTGTAATGGAGAGGGAAGCACAGGAATGGCATTTTTGCACAATCAGAATGTCATGCAGATAGTTGACAACAGGGGACTGAGAAATTATTGGTCCATTCTCTTCCATTTGCTGTTCACCTGCCACCTGTTCCATTTTTTTCAGAGATAGATTTAAAACAAAACAAAACAAAACAAAATTGAACAGGGAAAGGAGCACAAAATGTTTAAGGCAAATTAAGCAAATACAGAGCAGCTTATCTTGGTGTTGAGTGGAAATGAGGATTTTACCCCAAACCAACCTTAGAAACAAACAAAATTAAGGACAACCTCCTGAGGTTGGGTGGCGTGTATCATGTACAAATGTTTGCAAATTGCTTTGCACCAAGTATCCTTTTGAAATTTTAAATGAAATAACTTGTTGATTACAAAGTGCATGGTTTCACGTTTCTAAATAAAACAACAGCAGTTGAGGTAGTTAGATGTGAAACTTATTTACTTAAAATAACTGGAGAATGAAGAACAAATGTTGGTAGGAAAAATCCTTGCCATTTGGGAGCATGTTTATATTGTGCAATGGTTTCATGCTAAGCAAGATGCTTCTATTTTTCTACTAGGTGTTATTAATTAAATCAGAATCTTAGTGGTGGTGGTATTTGCTTCCAGTCAGGTTGGTAGAATGTCAGTACAGATGAAGTTTGTATCCCTCGTCATCTCATTTGTAACTCATGCTCACACCATATCTGCACTGAAGCTATCATGTAAAATAGCATTAATTATCATTACTAGAAACTCTAATCCAAACTGCAAAAAGAATTTAGTAAACACCTAGAAAAGAATCCACAGGAAGGATGATTTTGCTCTTGCTTTAACAACATTTTTGTCATAGCCCTAAATTCAGTGTACTATTTGGTTTTAAAGAGGAAAGGAACCTCTGGCTCACTGGTTGCTGTCTTGTTCTGAGAATGGGAAAAACATTATTTGCATATCCTTCATCGAATCTCTCCCTAGGCTATTGCGCTGTCTGGCTACTGAGAGGAAAAGCAGAAACTATTTAGTAGAGGCAAGGTTCTCATCCAAGAATGGCTATGGTCTCTTTCTGCCCTCATTACCAAAGAAAGGCTTTAGATGGGATCTTCAATAAGAAATTGACCAAATGATTCATTCTTTTCTTATGTGAAGCATCTAGATATAAAAGGAATCTTGTGGTGACAATAATATGTCAGGAGTACTAACAGACATAAATTAATTGGGAGACACTTCTTTTGATCAAAAGAAAATTTCCATTGTTTCTATCACTTGTTCATGGACTAGAATGTTAATGGGAAGTAGCTATGAATGTTGACAACAATTAATACATTTAGAAAGCATCACATATGTGACGTGTACAGAATGACTGGTCCTCGGCAGCATAACCACATGAATCTTTGCTGAAAACTTTTAGTTTTTCTAAAAGAGTTTCTTATTTTCAAGGAGGGCTCTGGGGAGTTCCATGTGGTCTAGAAAGCCTTGAAAAGAGGCTGAAGTCTCCTTTCTCCCAGTGATAAGATGTGTAGCTTATATCTCAGTTACATGTTGTCTCCACTTGTCTTTTCATCTGTTTGGTGAAGAATCTGGACTCTATCATTTCAAAGCATTGTCCGCTCCAACATGCTGCAATTCTGTTTTGTCTCTTTGTGGTAAAATCTTCCCATGACATATTCACCCAATTCTCTTCCTCCCATCCTGGTCACCCCACCTGCAAAGCTGCCACTTCCTTCCTCCGGGCCCCTGTATCTAGTCCAACACCAGTTTTCTTGTGCAAAACAAATAAAAACACAGTATTTCCCTTCATAGCAAAAAGGATATTCTGCTGCACTTCCGGTTGGGAGAGTACTGAGACTAGGAACTGGGCGGGGGGAAAAGGACAATCCCAATTATTTTTTGACTCACTATTCTCATGTCATTAGTTTACAAAAACAATACTTCAATCTGGTATGGCAGCACAAACTTTTAAAAAAATAAATCAGGTAATTGCCTAGGTTAAATTCATGCTTCAGAAAGTTTAATACCATGCATTAGATATGTTTAATTAACCATCTGAAAATGTTAAGGCTTTGAAATATCACTGCCAATTATATTTTAGAATCCAGAAGAGATTATATTGAGTGTGAATCTTCAGCTCTAAGCACAAGATGATTTCAAATCCACTTCTCAAGGTAAACTTTCCGAAACCCATTTTATATTTCTAAGACTATGCAATTTTCTTTTTCACAATGGAATCTAATCATTAAATAAGGGCACAATGATAATGTTGATGTACAACTTTGCCTCATAAAGCCACGTCCTAAAAACATCTGCTTTGCTAGTCTAGTTTTATGGGTGTATTCCTATATCGCAATATTGCTTCTATGTCTCAAAAATGACAAATATTTATAAACCAAAATCATGTTCATTAGCATTAGTTCTTATCAGGATTAAACTTTTAAGTACAAGAAAACTTGTCACTTTTGGGGAAGTTATACGGGAATATTCTCTGATGTTGTTTTTTCGCTGTCTCCTTTATGCTTCAGTAGAATTTCCATCTAAGCACAAGTAAGCGCATTTATATCAATATATAGCTGAGGCCCTGTGTAAAAGCTTCTCCAAAATGTTTGAAATGTGGTTATAACATGAAAATGAATCAATTCAGGAGTTCCAGGTGGAAATGAGGCTTTACGTTCTTTTATTGGGTTGTAAAGCTGTGTCATCTTTGGGGTGAAGAGGAAACTCAATGGAAATGACTCCAACTCTAATCTCAGTAATAGCTGTTAAAAATCTTCCCCCCGTAGTGGATTTCAGAACGCCCCCTGGTGATCATGAGTACAGAACTGGGCATCATGCACGCATTCTGAAAAAAGCAGCTTGGGATCAGGCATGCAAGTCCCCCAGGCATCAGGAGGAGACCAGTTTTCTGGATGCATTTTAATAAACATTTAGTAAAATTCAGTTTGGTTAAAAGGAAAATGGTCAGTTTATATGAAGCCTCTCAATGTCTGGACAAAAGGGAGTTGTCTCATTAAAAAGCTAATCATTGAAGAAAATTATACATAGACCTCTGAAGGAAAAGCGTTGGTTTTACATAGCGGTGAAGAACCATTGTATTCTCTGCTCGGTGAGTTATTGCTATTGTGTTTCTCAGACTCCAGTTACCCCGCGCTGTGCACAGCTCTCCTCTGTTAATGCCAGTTCTCAGGAATGACAGCGCTTTCTAACCTACAAGCACTTTAGCAACTCTAGCTAATCGCTACAACACCCCGATGAGGTAGGTAAATAAATATCTCTCTTTTGCATATGGGAAAAATGAGGCCAAGGGTGAATTTTCGAGGCTGGAGAGATGGACCAGGGATTGGGGATCAGGCGTGCAGAGATTCCCAGTTCCTTTGTCCCAATCACTGACCCAGAGCCCCTCCCATCCCTGCATCCAGAAAGGAATCCATCCCATAGTGTAAAAGGATATCGTTTTGTAGAATAAGATATTTAAGACAGTCACTATATTCAACACAGGGATTTTTGGTTTTCTCCGACACCATAAATTCCATTGATTATCACACTACCAAAGATCACGGAATAAAACGACTCATACTTTTGTGGAGGCCAATTGATTGTCACCTCATTGTTGCTGATTCAACTAAGCATCCTGTTGGTAACATGAAGGTAAAAAGATTTGAAATGGGATTTGGTGAAGTAAAGATCTCAGGTAAAAAGGAAAGCAAAACTGAATTGGGCTGGTACACACATCTGCGATGGGACTGACGGTGACGATGCTGTGGGGCATGGGGGCGTTCCTTGCTACACAAAGTGGAGGATCCATTTGCTTTCATGAAAACATTCTGCATGTGAGGGAAGAAAGGCCCCAACAAGGAATTTTATTGCCTTCCCCGTAAAGTCATTCTAACTTGGCACCGAGTGTAGAATGTGACACAATCAAAACCCTACCTACAAATCTTCAAAACGTTTAGGTTTTCTCTGGAAATCCCTTCAATTATCTTTGCATAGCTGAATACCTTTCCATTCTCTGTGTCCCTACTCATGGTCAATCATTTGTATCAAGTTCTGCAGCAAAAGTGCTCTTAAAGAAAACGGGTCCGAATAGTTTACCTGTTTTTTCCGCTAAGCTTCAGGATCGTAAATGAGGTTAGCACAAAATTTGAGACAATGCTCACCAGCCCAGTGTCAAATCAGGAGAAACAAGATCGACTTCTCACTGTCACAATGAAGAAATGTCCACAAAAATCGGGAATGGAAGAGTCAGGATGAACGTTTCAAACTTCTGGGAGGTGAATTTTCCTTTGATGTAATTTTTTTCTTTTTCCCCAGGAATTTTAATGATGACTACAAAGAAATCAGTAAATATTCCCATATTTGTGGTAACCAGTTGGTGCTTGAAAATTGGCATGACATCAACAAACGAAACCCAAAAAACTAGGTACGGTATTTTGTTTGGGAAAAATAGCTTTTACTTCTATCAACACCATAAAATTCACCACGAAATAATTTTGTCAAGCAGTTTGAACTATTTTTAGGCTTAAAAAATATCTTAAGGAATGCTTAAAATTAAAACTTCCATTTGAAGAACAAAAACTTAACAAACTTATACTTCCTTCAAGCCATTTTATCCAGTAGACTTTGCGAATAACTAAGATGATAGGAACAGCAGAAGAGCAATGATAAAATTTATAAAAGATGGCGAAGACTGAACAGAAAGTCTCTTCCCTGGCAGCGGCAGAGTGAAGCAGGGCGTGCCTCACCCAGGCCCAGAACGCCCAGGACAGCCTGCCTGACCTCTTCCATTTATGTGTTCGCCGAAAGTAAATAAAAATTAAATAACATTTGCTCTGCATTATTTCTCTTTGCACAACAAAGAGACTTCTGGCAGCAGAATATGACCAGCAATTGCTTACTGCACGAGAAAGTTCAATTCCGTTACTCACAACACCTGAGCAGTCTATCTAGAACGACACCAGACACCCAGATAGAAAACCGTATGCTTCAAACATCTTGACTTTTCCAAATATCCATAAGTTTGATATCATGAAGACCGAATTTACCAGCTGAGTGACCTACTTCGCCACTTTTCATCGCAATATTTACAGTCATGCGGACAGTCTTTATTTTTTATTAACACCTCGTCTACTTTGTTTTAGTGAAGATGGTTCAGCAATCATCTGGAAAATTCAGGTGTTGAAAGCCCCCAAAAGAAAAGAAACTTAGGAGGAAAAGTCAGAGCTTGAGGGCTATCAATGGTCCAGTGGTTTTGTCTATGTTGAGAAATTGCTTAACTGTCTATTTCTTTCCACTTCCATTATTCTGAAAATTATTTTCACAAAAATTATTCTTTTCCAGTTTGGGAACAGAGAGACTAGGTGACGGGCACAATTGAGATTCACAATATGAGTGAAAGATTCGAATGCTTGTAAGCCCAGTTTAGTACGTTTGGACACAGAGGGTCTTGTGACATCATGATATATTTACGGTGGGAAGATGAGTAAGGCCATGGTAACCCTGAATCTCATTGCTCTCAAAAGGAGGGATGGTTAAATGGTTCATGCTCTACAAACAAGAATGACTTACAATACCTTAAAATACCTTATCTTAGAACCCATCAGAAGCTCTCCTGCAGAGCCCATAGGGGCCAGTGGTCAAGGAGAACTATCGGAGGGAATGAGTTCCCTTAATGAGAGCATCAGTCTTAGACATGACACCACCGACATCTCTATCTTCCCACTTGGGTCAGGCCCTGGCCTTTCCAAAGGGGATATGTCTGTTGTTACAGTTATGGACTGGCAGTGACTATCTTGAACTTCTCTGCTCTGTGAAAAGGTAAATACTCTGGATGAACCACTGGCAGGTTTTCTCTTCATCAGTATACTTGGTCCTCTACATTAATAGAAACCCTCTGACCCAACACCCAATCACGGTAGAGTAAGTCTTACCCATAAACCTTGCTCAAGAGGGCTGTCTATAGCTCCTATATCCCCACGATTGGCCGCCTCATTGTATATTACAGTATCTTTGTACGTATGTGGACTCTGGGGTTCAGAAAATGAATATTTTCTTTAACTTGTTACTTTTCGCTGCCTGGCAATTGAAAATAAGTCACATGGTGGTATACCGCTTTTCCCCCCAATTTTATGTCGGTGCTTGTGCCAAGAGCTAGTTCTAAAAACAGACTTGCTGTGATCCTAGTGCTGATAACTGGGAAGATCATTCAGCAGTGCTTGCTATTATACATCTTGGTGATGACCACCAAGGTGAAAGCTTAGGGAGGAGAAACATCTGCGAAACACAAGAAAATTCTTGCCTCTTCTCAATCTTCCTCTAGACTGCTTGTTGAAAAATCTGATGACTTCTATTCTTTCATCTAGGGCTAACTCCTGAAATGGTTATACCAAAAGATTAGACAGAAAACTTTCCAAGAACATCTGGAGGCCTCACTCTCTCACATACTCTGAAATTATGACCTGGTAACTTCATTCTTATCTTGCAACGCAAATCTTGCTTTGAAGGAAAAAAAAAAAAAAAAAACAGAAACAAGGGAGAAAGAACCATGTCTTAAATTAAGAGACGACCTGTTTCCCTCTAAGCCAAAATTTAGTCATTAAGAACATCAGATTTGTGATCTTTGAGCTCGTAACCAAGGTTTTGCAGGGCTGAGAAGCAACAGGATAGCCGATTCCACACAGAAATGGATCTCGGTTTGGAACTGCTAATGTCACCACCTAGGAAGGCAGGAATCAAATTATTCAGTAGCTACACCCATGCAGATTTTACCCCTGAAATTAAATAAAAACTCAATTTTTATAAATTGGTTATTACAATGCTGAAAACGGTAGTCTCAAGAAATGAAATAAAAGCAGTACTCAGATCAGTTATTCCACAGATGACAGTGACATTATTTTCATTTCCAACATGTGGATTTGAATCCATTTAAAGCAAGTCTCCAAGGTGGAGTACCCCATTCTCTGAGCTATGCAAGCCCCAGGAATTTTTTTTTTTCTTTTTTTTCAAAACAGCGCTTACTGGAAAAAACAAAGGAAGCAGATGAATATTCATAGCATGAGCAGGAGAAGCAGGTAGCAGGGATTCACTGGGCTCCGCTTCACAGAGGTCTTTCTTCAGGCCGGGGCACGTGGTGGAACTGCGGCTGAGGCTGAATGGAAGTGCTCCTTTTCCACTCACTGATTAACGTTCCCTTGCAGGAGCTTGGTTACAATATTACAAGTCAAGAATTTGCAAGATTAAAGTGTCTGTTGAATTAGTTAACTGCAAACCACCTCCAGTAAAGCTTGACAAGCTCCAAGATGTTTCTGTAGAAAAAGAAGGGAATCGATAGCATCAGCAACATGCAGCTTTGTGACAGCGGAGACTGTATTTCTGAGTGACAGCTCACTGCTGCCTTCCCTCCTCCTACAGCAGGAGGGATTTACGTCTTTCCACAGAGTCCCAAACCTCTGATTGAGACCGCAGAAAATGTTCCACCCCAGGCTTTCAAAACATACTTCAGAAATCCATTTCCTCTTTTATGTACAATGCAGTGGAAAGGTTAATAAGGGAAGTTGAATGTTTTAATTTTTAAAAGAATGATAGAAAATGACAATTCTTTCACTAGCTGACAGGCCTCTTTTGGTTATATGAAGGTGTATTATTGCTCCCAATTTGAATAGAGTGAAAAACATCACCAGGGGCTCAGCAGAAAACGACAGGTCAAAGGTTAATTGCTAAGTGAATACAACAGTGCTCAACACACAAAGTGCTCATTTTCCAGAATCACAATAGCTTGCAATGCTGGTGTTAAGATGCGTTCTACTGGCGTGTGACCAAAATAGGAATTTTGATTACAATCATAGAAACCCAAACTATATTTTCAACACATGTAGTAGTGTTTTAGAACTTGTTGATAAATGAATTAATCTGAAATAATTAAAAGTGTTGATTTGATACAGCTCCATACTAGAATGCCACTAAATGGGTAAATTAAATTAGCTTAATCACATCTCTATCTGGTAACATTTGTAGTACTTAAATGAAGTAATAATGTGATTAAATCCATTTTAATGTAAATCAAGCAATGGAGAGGAGAAGACCAACTTAATTTGGTAGATGGAAATATAATACAAACACAAAACTTTATGTTTTCTGAAATCCTAATAACAGTAGATGATGTGCTTCAATTACTAGCACAAGAGAAAATTTTGTGTCAGTATTGTGTTTGTAATATTTGCTTAATATTTTGATTAATTAGTTTTGATGTTGACTTGCTTTGTTAAACAAGATCTTTGCTTAGCAAATACCATATCAGTAACTACATGCTTCTTTTTGTCTGATCTAGTGACTAAAATAGCAATAATTGTAGCAAGGAATGTGGTAATGGTAGCATGAACCTAGAAATCATGGTACCTTGTAACATTTATTAGGTCAACTCTTTTATTAATGCATAATGTGACTCACCAAGGAATTCTTTGAATTATACTGTATTCATAAACGTTAATACACTTTCTTCCCTCTTTTCTTCTACTCCATAGAGGGCCAATGGGCTTATACATTCCCCATTCCCTGACAAGAATTATTTCACATAAGGAAAATTAGTTATACAAGTTAATGGTGATGTTTAACAATATACTCCTTACATGTGTGGGAAGCCAATCACTCAGGGCTGCATTGCAGGAGAGAATGGAAATGGAGACAAAGCCGGTGTGGGTTTCCCCAGGGAGCTGGGGCTGGCTCTCCTGACTCCTGACATTGTCACGCAGCATGTGCTGCTTGCTCTTCTGGGCATCTGAGGAAAGGCTTTCGAGCAACAGCTGACGTTTATGTCTGGAAATTTGTTATTCCTAAATGACCAGTATGCTGGAGAAATACAGTTGAAGAGTGCTTTCTTGAGAAATCAGAGAATTTTTGCAAACCCTTCAGTTTCATGCTTTTTCTTGAAAGAAATTCTCAAGAATTGCTCCAAAGTTTATCCAAAAATGATTGTTTTCAATCAAATACTACGTGCCAAGAGAGTATTTTAATTTTTTTCTTGTTGCATTGTGACATCGATTTAAAAATATCTAGTGTTGGATGGTTACATAAACAAATTATAAAATTATTTTCTCTTTCTAGGCACTCATCTAGTATTGAGTGTTTTGTATTTGTGTTGTTACTTTATGTTTGTCATCATTACTTTATGTGGTAATTGTTTACTGTGAGGCTTACATAATACAGTCATGTGTCACACGATGATTTTTGGTTAACAACAGACTGCGCATATGACAACGATCTCATAAGACGATAATGCTGTATTTTAACTGTAACTTTTCTATGTTTAAACACACAAATACTTACCATGGTGTTACAATTGCCTACAGTATTCAGTACAGTAGCATGGTGTATAGGTTTGTAGCCTAGGGACAATAGGCTGTACCATACAGCCTAGGAGCGAGGTAGGCTCTACCATCTAAGCTTGTGTAAGCGCATTCCATCACACAATGGTGAAACTGCCTGCAGATGCATATCTCAGAACGTATCCCCATCCTTAAGTGACACATGACTGCATAGTCTTAGGAAAGCTGTGTTTCTTTCGTGCTGTAATATGGAATTAAATATAGATGTTGAGAAGAGAAGCAGCAGTGTGGTAGAGTAGAAAAGAGTAAGAGCCGATGTCAGAAAACTATGATTGTGCTGCTAATAAACAGACTGTGAGTTACTCCAATGTAACTTTCCTTTTGTGCTTGACTGTGCATTACCTAGCCATACGAGTCATAGAGGCCATACTTGTTGAATAAATGATTCAGGGAAAAAACAGAAGTGTAATGTGTAATCCTGATTATATAAATTACCTGTTCTCTTTGGATCTCAGTTGTCTGATCTATAAAATAAAGTGATAAAGCAACACTTAGATTTCTTTTACATGCTATTTCCTGTAAAAATCAGTGACTTCTAATTTTACATAAATTCATAAATATCTGTTTATAGGAAGATAGTTACTTGTATTT
Source organism: Aotus nancymaae (assembly GCF_030222135.1). Classification (NCBI taxonomy): domain Eukaryota; kingdom Metazoa; phylum Chordata; class Mammalia; order Primates; family Aotidae; genus Aotus; species Aotus nancymaae. Next base: position 7,512,164 of record NW_026988450.1, on the reverse strand, counting down.
TAATACATTACATTCATATTGATTGTTGAAGATTTTTTAAAAATAAACACCAGTGTTGAGAAAATTTTTGGTTTATTATCGGCTACCTTTTTAGTATCAGTTCATACAACACACACACAGCTTACTAGGCAACAACATCATTGAATGGGTTACAACTCTGTCATCTTGCAGACCTTCAGACATGCTACATCTAAAGTGAGAAGGGAAAGAACACATCAGTTATTTTATAAGTTCATTTGACAAATATTTGGTCTACACTTGCAGTATTATTTGCATCTAACACTAAGATAAAGTTCCTAGACTTATATGATCGTTAAAGCTAACGGTTTAATAATCCTCTTAAATATTAAATTTTGTGACCTGCAAGATATTAAACAAAATTTAGGGAAAAATTATGACAGTGAAACAGAATTACCTTATAATATAAAAACATCACCTCAAGGACTTGTTAGATCTCCTTCCTTCCTTCCTTCCTTCTTTCCTTCCTTTTCTTCCTTCCTGCCTTCCCTTCCTCTCTCCCTCCCTCCCTCCCTCTTTTCCTCTCTCTCTATCTCATCAGAATGCCAAAGTAGATTGTTTTTTCAGTCTGCTTAACCGGATGACAGCAGCATGCACATATAAAATATAAGAGAAGTGGCATCAGGTTAATTTATATTTGTCACTTAATTGAATACATAGTGGAGCCATAGAAGGGGGGCAGTTGCCTGGAATGGAACAATAGCATTTATCGTCCTACTATGAGTTAGAGAATAAAGGTAAAATTTAGTTACAGGTGATTGAGACTTCCATTTCTCATCATTGACTATTACATTTTTAACTCTTCATTTTGAAAGACATCTTTGACGTTTAAATACTTTTTTTTTTGGAAAAATTTGATCATCAGACCATGATCCTGCTTCTTCTGAAGACTTGCCAAATCATAAATAGATTTTGTGGGAAGAGTCGCTGGGCTTCCGGAAGTTGCAGTTGTTAAATTGTGTGCTCAACTCTCAGCCCCACTCTTTCCTATCTGTGGGACCTTTGGGCAAATTGCTTGACATCTCTAAGCCAAAATTTTGTCATCTGTAAATGACACTTAACTCACAGATGACAGTGAGGACTCAGTGAAACCACACAGATACAGCTCTTAGCCCAGCACTAGGTAGCGCAATAAACCCTCCACTGTGGTGAGCTACTCTCAATATGGGAGATGGAACCGGAAGAAAATCTACAGGGAAATGAAATACCCAAAAGCAAAACTCGATTTAGGCAGCTTGTTTGTCACGTAGGCTGTCAGTATATTGTTAAAATATTTTAGGGACATTAAGCCATCTCTTGTCTAGCAGAATATAGGCCTCAAGGTTGACTAAAGTTTTATATTTATGGGCTAGGTCACTGCCTGCATATAATCTGATTTTTTTTTTCCATGTGGAATCTAGAGAAAGAGCTTCGGATGGATGATGAAACAACGTGACACCTCAAACACTCTAGGGAGAGTTTCTGAACCCCTCATTTCTGTGGGCAAATGGCTGTTTGGCGCTTCCTCCATGTGGCTTTCTGCTGTGAGAGCAGCCTGCTTGCGTGCTAGCCTAATTGTTTCAATTAGCAAAATTAAATGGCTCATTATGTTTTTATACAATTCCACCCATATTCTGCAGTTTTACTTTAGAATGAGTAATGATACTGTCGAGGCTGTTATTTGAGAGTCTTGCCACGTGCCCATTTTTAGAACAGCAACTAGAGAAGACGTATGTCAACACAGAGAGCTCTGCGGTGGCCTGATGCTGCCACCCAGGTGCCTGTGTGAGGAGGAGAGATGCCACTCGAATGAATGCTCAGGACATTTCATGGCCCGATACAGGTCTGGACAAGCAGAAATGGGGAATAGAGTGGAATCGCCCAGCTTGGCCATTTTGAAACACTGGAGTGTCAGGTGGGAGAAGGAGTGTTATGAGTCGGAAGCTGACACAAGCGATCATTTTGATTGTTTTAAAAAATGACATTGGATTGCCGAGACAAAGGAACGTTGATCTGCATCCGTCACTGAAATTACAGGAATGACCACCCCAGTCCTGCTATGTTTTCACCATGCACTTCAACCATCCTCTGAGCTATAATCTGAATGACAGTCTGAGCTACTTTTAAAAAGGCTTTAAGGAATTCTCGTTAGCACATAAAAATGCAGGCGTCTTATCCAAGCTTTATATAGAAACAGCAATGGCTAATAGCAAAGATATGTGGAAATTGCAAGGGAGCGTATATTTAGTCTAGAAAATGGTTCATTAGAAAAAAATCTCTGGATTCTTGTCTAAACATTGTGTCAGGACTTGTTTCCATTCAATGGCATTTGGTACATTTAAAAGCAAATGTGTAGCCTTACACAATCCTGGTAAGGACAGAGACGTTTCCTTTGCTCAATTCAGTCTGTTCAGAGAAAGAAACTTTGAAATGACACAGAAATATTTTATTCAGCTGTTTAAAAGATGAGATCCTTAAGAAGTGATAAAGCTCATTCGAACTAAGAAGTGCTGAATTATATCTAAGTATTCCCAACTGAAGTTTGAAAGTGTTGGTCTTATACATGGACTGCAAGCTTGGGTTCGTTTTGAAAAAGGAGTAGGAAAATGCTTCTTTTCTAAAAGTTTATGTATCAATAACATACCATTTTATATGCATTCAAAAGCAGTATATACTTTATCCTTTTCGTCCCTGTTACTTTAGTTGGAAAGTGTGTTCATATACATACATATAAATGTATGTACAGAAAGGCATATATTATATATACATATCATTTTTTTTAAAAGGCCATTGAGCTTTCAATTATTCCCATTCACTTTTAATTGGTATGTGCAATCACTTCCTTTACTCATAGAGAAAAGTAAATTGGGCATTTAGAAATTAACCATAAATACTTCATTTTACTTTTCAGAGTATCTTGTGCTAATTCTTGAATTACATTTTCGTGCCGTGTCAGTAAGAGAATTTATTAAATTGGTTGGGTTAACAGCATTTATCATAAATGAGTAGCAACTAAGTGTCTGCAAAGTCGGTGTTACTGAACTAGACAGTACGTAGTTAAGTAAGTAGGCAAAGAGGATTTAAAGGACACAGCCATTTTGGTGGACCAAACTTTGACTTTCGTGGAAAAAGTCCTTTTCTTTCACACAAATACTTAAAGTGTTACTATGGTTAAGATATGCACACACGCACATTATATATATTCATTAAACATGGTTTCATATTTAGAAATGCAGGTTTGAAAATAAAACAAATAATAATGCTGTTCCTTTAGAAAATTTCCTGTTCCTATGCAAAAAGTGAGTAAGAGCAGATCTTCCTCTCAAACGGAATCAAAGTGGACTCAGACACGGAAACGAGCCTGCAGATAAGGAACCCAGCATTTCCATTATTTTTTCTTTGGGATTCTCCAGTTACTATCTGTGGAGGATTTAACAGCAGATTGAAAAGGAAATATTAGAATTACAATATAAATACAAAAATCAAACTCTGTTTCTTTGTACATTGACGATGTCTCTTTAAATCCGAATACTTTAAACTCTCTGTTATCTGTTATTTGTGATTTTCATGCAGAAAATGAGTAAAAGTTGTTATTACCACAACAGTCTGATGGCAGTGTAGTACTTCCTGAATCATGGAAGCAAGGCTAAATCATAATTTATCTCTAGAGTAAGTTGCTCTTGTAATCTTTTGAAAGGTTGTAATTCATCACATGGTGGATATGTTCTTGCCTTAACAAGAATTCATGCCTAACTAAAACATCATCATCTTCAGGTATGTTGGATAACAGAGTATTTACAGTATTTGGAAAATCACTGAAAAATTCAACCTCCTTACATTCTCCTGACTGCCAATCTCACCTCCAAGTCAAAGAACAGTACACCATTTAAAATTGACATAGTACTCATTCTGGCTCTTAACAGAGGGATCAAGTTGAGAAATAACTTAGAACTTACATGATTGAAGCATGATGGGGCCTGTTGGGTTTGTGTTGATTGATTGACTCTACCAGATTGTAATCTGTGATTTACTCATAGAATCAAAGGTATATAGTTCAACTGAGAAACTCAATTTCCAGAGATCATCAGTTAAAAGTTGTCTTGGAAACAATGAAGCTAATAACTCAAGGTTCTGCACAAAAGTGAAGAATTTGCCAAAATCATCATTTTTTCCTTCTACAATGGGGGCGGAATGTTTTCACCATGTGCTGACAGGAAGAGCCTTCTCTTGGGCCTTTACTGGTGACTACGTAATCTTTCCACATCCCAACAAAAGATTAGTATTTTTTAGTGAAAATCTTGCTTGGAGGATCAAATCATGGAGTATTAGGAAGTATGTCTACTTATAAAAATTGTCTATTTTTTTTAAAAAAAATTGCTTTGGGGCTTTGCACCAAAAGAAGTCCCAGGTTGAGCCCTCTGTTACTTCCTGTGGATGTCATCGTGGGGACACAGTCTCTGGATGACACACCCATTACAGGTGGTAGCTAGAGAGCTGGACTACTTTATGGTATTAGTCCAAATGACTGAATAATTAAGTTAAACTTTTTCTTTTTCTTTTTTAGTGGTTTGACTAATACTTAATCTATCAGTTGGGTTAATATAAAACCAGGGAAGGAAGTTTAAGACATCTTCCACTGTGGTCAGGTTTGTTATAATGGATGGATGAAAGTAATCATTGACATCTTTGATTTCCTGGGAAACATTGGCCAGTCTTGACAAGCCCTTTCTATTTAAGCTGATTCTCTCTTCACCTGATATTCTGATAGCACCCCTGGCCAGGTTCCTGGGGGCACCAACTTGCAAAGTAGGGTGATCTTGCAAGAGACAAATGTTTTCAATCTGCTGAGGCAGGCTGATGGAATTTGTGGACCAGTTTCTGACATCCCAAGTGATTATGATGCTTAAAGTATTTTAAACGATTCCAGGTCTATAAAAAAAGTGATGATGCCTATGTGTATACCCTATATTTTTTATTACAAAAATATTGAAATAATCCATGAGTTATTCCACTCTGCACCAACTATAAAAAAATACTATCAAAGTTTGACCGGCACTTTTAATGCAACGAAAAGCACCATGACGGAGGACGCTGAGAACAGAAAGCGGGGGACGTTTACTTGCTGTACGGAGGTATTTAAAACCCAGAAGCTTGTTGTAAGATTGCGACTTTACAGATGAGTCAAATACAAATCTTAGCTGGATATAGTGATAAGCCCTCTATCAGTTCAGAAGGGTTTTTTCATAACCTATTCATTGCATTTGTCTGCTCATACTTACTAAAATGTGTCCCAAAGCCTTTAAAAGACACATCATTTTGACCTTGGATTGAGGGGAGGGAAAGTCTGTACACAGTGGAGAACGTGATTGTTCGTTCTCTTGCCTGCTTTTAGGGGGCTCACGCCACTCATCCGCAGTTGTTCGGGGCTTCCACGTCAGTCCTGTGGTTGGACGGTGTTTGGCACTAGAAAGGAGTGGCATGGTGTCCTCCAGAGTTGTGTCTGCCTATGGTCACACAGAGCCACTCATTCTGCGTCTGGAAACAGATCTGGTTCCAGCCCATCCCTCTGGCTCGCGCTGCTCTACTGTGAAGTCCCAGCAGGAGCTGCACATGCCTGGGAATCAGACTCTCATTTAGCCTTTTCCCCACTTCCTCTTTGCAGACCTATTACATTTTTGCAATTGAATACTGAATCATGATTACTATGTAATTTACATCACGAAGTTTTTGAGCTCCTTGGCCTTGTCCAAAGCCATATGTGGGCTGCATAGGATTTCTGTCAAAAACGATGCTCACAACTGAAAATTTAAAATCTAAAACAAATCCTGGAAACATGTAGAAAATGAACCATTCCATCAATGCTAACATATGTGTAAACAACATTTGGGTTTGCTGTCCATTGGATAGGATTTTCACACACGGTATGGATTTCCAAATGAGAAAAAGGTTTGCGAATTCTTTTCTAAGCAGTACTATTTTTTTTCTCATGGAATATATTCTTTCTTTGTTTTTATGTTCCTGTGGGAATCAGAGCTTTGCATCAAGAAAAGTCACCTAAGCTATTTTGACAGAGGACTGGTGTTATTTGTGTTAGTGTGTGTATGTGTGCATGAGTGAATCTATCTTTTTTTTTTTTTTTTTTGAGACAGAGTTTCGCTCTTGTTGCCCAAACTAGAGTGCAATGGCATGATCTTGGCTGACTGCAACCTCTGCCCCCCGGGTTCAAGTGATTCTCCTGCCTCAGCCTCCAGAGTAGCTGGGATTACAGGCGCATGCCACCATGCCCGGCTAGACTGAATCTATTTTTATGGAAAGATCAGTTAACACCATCAAGACACCCTAATGATTGGAGTCAAAATTTTCCATAATAATAGTACCCTCTGGTGGGTGCACCCCAAGACCGAGCAGAAGGAGTTTGGTAGCGATGGAGAGTCCTACTAAGGCAGCGACATTCCTTCAGGTGGAATCACAGACTCTTGGGCGCAGCTGCTTTGGAAGGAGACAGCCGCTCCCAGTCGACAGGATCAAATGATAATGGTGATGATGGTCACACTAGGAACTTCACAGCTCACTGCCCTGCTCTGGGATGAAGTGTCATTACTGCCACAGCCCCGCTGTCACCCCTTCATCTGGATGTTGTGGCTCCTGCAACTCCTTTTGCTTTATAAAGTGGTTTCATACTCCAACCGCTCCTGAATAAGGGCGTCGTCTTTATACTGCAGCCTCGGAGGAGATGGGGAACATTCAAAGGCTAAAATAGCCTTTCGGAGGCTTCGGTCCAACACGTGTCTCTCCCATGCTGGGTACCTATTCCTGAACAAGTCAATTTTAATGACTGATTCTTCAATCCGTGGTGGGCGAGATGATGGGGTGGATGGGGCAGTGGGCCTCACCTGAAAGACGGGTACACACCCATCCCGCTCTGTGAATTTCTGATCGCGGTCGCTGACAACACTGCGGTTGTTGGAGATGGACCGTAGGGTGCTTGTGGCCACGTCTGGGGGCAAAGCGAAGGCAGCGGCTGGGTCCTCACAAGCACAACTTGGTGACTGCCCGAATCTGGGTCCATTGGGATGAAAGAAGGCATAATACATCAGCATAAACACAACGCCAGTTAAAAAGCTGCTGAACACCACACACAGCGCTGGGATGGCAAATGCGTCTGCAATCTGGGGAGCCTTATAGAGGTACCAGAGGGCACTCAAGGCTGTATTTTCCAAAAGGATCACAAAATAGTAAATGAATAGCCTGCAGCGTGTCCTGCCTTCCTTGACATTGAACCAACTGAAGATATAGATAATCCCCACCACCATGTCGAACACAATCTCTTCCCATTTGGTGATACAGAATTCTGTCTCACAGTGGACGATCCAGAAGGTCATGATGCACCAGTGAAGGACGATGAAGATCCCAAAGTACAGCTGGAAAACCGAGGCAAAGAGGGCAAACGTGATGACCCTGGCGGCGATGGTGAAAAAGTGCCAGCAGAACTGGATGATGACGGCCATGTAGCTGATGGGCTTCTTGTCATCTCGAGAGTCCCGGAGGGCCTTCTGGTAGGAGGCCAAGGCCCAGGCCAAGGACACGAGGGAGGCTGCCGCTGTGAAACCTACAAAGGCAAATGGGAAGACAGTCTGTCAATAGTCAGTTGCAGCAATGCCCCCTGAAAGTCATGTCACACAGAGCTGGGGGCTTGGGGAAGGCTGGCTTTGACCTCAGCAAAGGCTCTTAATTTCTTTGGGTTTTAACACAGATGGGGATGCTCATAGCTGTCCTCTCTAAGGCCCACCCAACTGGAGAAGTCATGAAGCTAATAGGAATGCTACTTGAAGCCAGCATGGATGTGAGACCTGGCAAAGGGGTGGAGTTTAACTTTCTGGATTTGGCGTAAATGGACTAAGGAGGTAGTTTCGTGGAGTGGAAAAATAACCATGGACCGGAGGCTGTCAGAACTGCGTTGGTATTTCACCTTTGCTTCTTATTACCCTCATGACCTTGGACTATTATTAAAACAGGTGTCCTAATTCATAAAGTGGGTGATTTCCAAAGCTCCCTGTCAACTTTGTGATTCCGTCATTGAAGGGGATATGTAATCACAGGAAACCTGAGGAACTAGCTGGTTTATCTTTCTGCTTGTAAGCAAGAATAAATGCAGTGTATTCACAAAAGACAGTATATGCGTTCTTAAAAATAAAAGGCGTCTGTACAACATCCCTGGCAACATTTCTGGTGACGCCTGGTGCGCAGTTTGTCCTACGGCAATCTGGCACTCTTCCTCCAGCTTTTATCCGTTTCTTACTGCCTTTCCCATAAAAGAAGACATGTCCACTCCCTGTCTTTCATCTCTTAGCTCTTCATAGATTAAAGATTGTACTGAAATTATTTTTCAATCGCTTCTCTTGTTTTATGAATTTATTGGCCCCATTGGTTGGTATTCCCTCTAAAAGGCTTCCAAATGTTAAAAGTCATTTTTACTGTTTTCCTTGACTCTTATTTCACCTCCTGTGTCCCACAGTTCACCTCTATGGTCCAGATGTGGGCAGGGCTCACCTAAAAACATACTGGCCTCCTTTAGGAGAGAGTTCTTGTGGGAAATTCCTCTGTCACCAAAACAATATGCCAATCTGCATCGCAGCTGGCTTCCTTAATGAGCTGAACCAAGACTCACCAAGATTAAGAATGCTCTCATGTATTTTAAAGTCTGGCTGGCTTTTTCTTCACCAAGTCTATTATTAATCATAACCAGACCCTATTACAGTCTTTCTCTTCTTTTGGAAATAATAGAAGATGTGTTGATTGCCAAGAGCTTATAATGGAATTGGTACTTTTTATTCAAAAATATTTTTACAGAGAAGAGTCTTTGATCCTTGAAATATGAAAAGAAAGCACTCTTGTGGAAAAAGGCCACACTAATTGACAGAAAAAAATTCCACCCCAATAATTATTTGATACATCCTCCTTGAGTAAGGTGAACTCCAAAGAACAATTATTGTATTATTCCAACAGCAGTTTCTCATACTTTCTCCCAATAAAGCCAGCAGAACAACCAGACATGCTACACTGGGACCTTCAGGTTTTTCTTTTCTTTTGTTTTTCTGGCTAGCACAAAAATCTTTAATTGCTGTTAAGTCACGCACAGCTGTGGCGCTATTTCTAGGTCAGTTAGAGACCTGGACACAAAGCAGTTTCTGATAATTTCTAAGCAATAGAAAACATAGACATCAATTATAAAACAAGTTCTGGAGTGAAAAGACGAGGAAGGAGAAAAAGTTTAAAAATGACAAAAGAAGGTGAGAGAAATGCGAAATTTGGCGATGGGGTAATGACTATGTGAACATCTTTATTATCAGTTGTGGATCCAAGAACAAAAGCTGTGTCGTTTTAATTTCAACGCCTTGGTAGGGCATAGAAGCATATCGCTCTCCTTGTCTGTACCATTTGCAAATGTGAAGCTTCTCACTAGACTGTGCTCCGTTCGTGCTTTCAAGCGGGGCCCCCAGCTCTGTTTCTGCCCGGGAACGCCCCTCCCCTTCCTGCACGCCGGCCTCCTTCGGCACAGCTGGGGCACAGCGCCGCCTTCAGGATGATAACTGCACCGCCGGTCCGGCTCGCGCCAATCAAAGCGGGGTGTCCACCCGGTGGTCAGAATGGTTCTACCAGTTTGCATAGGAAGACGTTCCTTAAGGCTGCCTTGCAAAGCAGTGAAAAAAATAATATCAAAACTTTAAGTATACAGCATCATGAAATGATCTGCTGTCAGATTTAAAAGAGTAGAAACATTAGCCTCCTTCAAATTTCCCTGTAATCTCTACCCCATTTTATTGTGTGTCCTAAAAGAGTAATTCAGCCTGCGGTTGACACTCCAGGAACTTGTTAAGATGATATTGTAGCCGTAGAAAAACGAAGGCTTTCTTTGCTCTCCCTATATCTTACAATTAAAAAAATCTATACCAAAAGGAAATTTCATGTCCTTGTGACAACCCCCTTTATGAATTCTCTGCTTTAGCAATGAGAATTTCTCTTCTTCCTTTATTATTGTTGATGATGATGATCATAATGAGTTTTTGAGACAAAGTTTCACTCTGTCATCCAGGCTGGAATGCAGTGGCACACTCTCCACTCACTGCAGCCTTCACCTCCTGGCTTCAAGCAATCCTAACACCCCAGCCTCCTGAGTAGCTGGGACCACAGGTGTGTGCCACCATGCCCGGCTAAGTTTTGTATTTTTAGCAGAGAGGCCAGGCTGATCTCGAACTCCTAGCTTCAAGTGATCCTCCCGCCTCTGCCTCCCAAAGTGCTAGGATTTTAGGCGTGAGCCACCACCCTGGGCCTTCCTTTTATTATTATTTACTTTTTTGTCTGCTTCACAATTGATTTTTATAAGACAAATATATGCTGAACAGAAAATACAGGATAATATTCGAGTTAAGACCCCTACAACTTCAGAAATTCACAACTGTCACAGAACACCTCGTTCTTTTGCTCTTTATACAAATAATACCAGCTCAGCTTTTTCCAGTGCCAAGACGGGCTTCCTCAGCAAGGCATGGCCTTATTCTTAGAGTTCTCTGGAGCTCTGATGCACAGCAGCACAATGCCAGAACACAGGACTCTGAGCACTCCTTTAGCTATTAATGTGTATCTTAAGTTTATATTTGAAAATAATTTCAAACTACAGAAAAATTATAAGAATAAAAATATTATATTAAACATCTATATTTCATTTGCCTCAATTGTCAACTGGCTTTATAATCGCCCTCTCTCTGTCTCGAAGATTAAATGCATACATATGGTCCTTTACCCTAAAATACACAAGCGTTTATTTCCTACCAATAGGGGTATGCTTTTACATAACCACATAAACTTCGATCAGTTTAACATTGATACAATACTTTTAAAAAAGCCACTATCAGTATTCCAGTTTCACCAGTTGACATTAACAATGTCAATTCTGGCCAGGTGCTGTGGCTCACGCCTGTAATCCCAGCACTTCGGGAGGCAGAGGTGGCGGATCACAAGGTCAGGAGATGGAGACCATCTTGGCAAACACGATGAAACCCCGTCTCTTCTAAAATACAAAAAATTAGCTGAGTGTAGTGGTGTGTGCCTGTAGTCCCAGCTACTTGGGAGGGTGAGGCCGGGGAATTGATTGAACCTGTTGCAGTGAGCCAAGATCGCACCACTGCACTCCAGCCTGGCGACAAAGCAAGACTCCATCTCAAAAAAAAAAAAAAAAAAAAAAAAAAGAACCACCAATACCCATTCCAAAATTTTTCTCCCTGATACAGGATCGAGTTTAGAATCAGGTACTGCATTTACTTGTTGTATTAATTTAGTTTTCTTTCATCTGGAATATTTCCAGATACCTTCTTTGCCTTTATGACATTAACATTGTTTGAAGAGTACAGTACTTGAAAAAAAGAAAATAAGAAAAAAAAGGTGTTTCTCATTTTGGGTTTACCTGCTGCTCCTTCATGGTTACATTCCAAGGCAGGACTTTATAGGTGACATTGAACAATGTGTATTTTCAGCATCATGAATATACTAAAATATGAAGATTCCTTCAGTGGCCCCAGGAAAAATATATAATGGGTCTGTCTTTTTGTTCCAAATAATGACTAGTATATCACTCATGAAAACCTGCTTCTAAGATCAGACTCTAAAAACAGCTACAGGGAACTCAAAAGGATTACATATTATTTCTTAAAATGTGAAAATAGGTGATAAGACCTCAGAGCTTACCTAGTGCAATAATCTTATATTACAGAAAAGAAACTGAGTCTCACTTTGAGAGGTTATCTTCCCTCTCTCCTGCCTCCCACTTATCTTGGGTGAAAATTGTCCTCCATAGCGAACCCTCCTGCTTCCTAGACAAGGGCCCTAACGGTTAACCTGCCTTTCTCTGGAATACATCTCCTCCTCTCCAGGAGCTCCTTTCCCGCATCTTACAAACATGTCGCAAGCCTCCTTTATCCTGAGAAGCCCCGTTTGTGTGATTTTTCTCTCTCCTCCTCTTTATGTTAGACGTGTCTCCTGTTTTCCCTCCTGTTGTTTCTCGTTCCCCTCATTTTCATCTGGTTGTCCTTCAGCTACTGACATTGCTGGGGATGCTGTCCTTAGTCCTCTTCCCTTCTCGACCTTTCTCTGAGTGACCTCACTCACTCCACGTCTTGAACCCAGCAGAGAGCAAATGCCCATCTGGACTCCCAGTCTTTCTGAGCCCCAGAACTGTGTGTTTGACTGTGAGACTTGAAACCCCATGGGTTTACAATGAAATACCTGGAAGCAATTTGGCTGTAGGTGACAACATTTGCTTTCTCATGGAAAGAACACAGTTCTTCTTCCCTTTATCCCTGCTGTTGCTAGTGTAATGCCCTTCTCAGAACGAGAGGGAACATGAATTTCCAGATAGTCAGCCACAGTTCTAAGAAAAGGATTTTATATGCAGCTTGACTGAAATGCCATGTCCAAAGCCATCCAAATATCATGTGTTCACAATGTGCACCATTTTGGGGCATTGCTTCTGTCACTGAACTGAGTCGGGCTGATCCAGATGGCTTTGCTTTCTTACTATATCACAGCCTGAATAATCAATCTGACTTTGAATACAACAGTTCAATGAATATAAAGTTGGTATGACAGTTTATTCCATCATTTTAAACTGTTTACCAAATAGATATGTATATAGATAGATTCTTTTTTTTTTTTTTTGAATAAGGGTGGTAAAGGAATTTGAAACTATTATAATCCAAGAGTTTTCATTTGAAACTCTAGGCTAGGAGACACCCACTTCCAGCCCTTCAGGTCTGTGCATCTGAATTATTGTGGACACTGCTGAGTAAGCCAGAGGCTAGTTTCTCAGAGCGTGTCTAAGATACTTGTCTATTTTGAATGAAGATTTTTCAGAATAAGGGTTATGGGCCCAATACTAGCTCATTAGTGAATTAGCATTTCAAGGGGAACTGATAGAAATCAGTATCATGCAGTTCAAGAGCACACAGTTTTGAATTTCTTCCCTCTTCTTTTTGCTTCTCAAGGGTGTATGTTCCCTTTAGGGCATCTCTCTTCATGCCCTTGCCTTCCTTCCTTCCCTTCCCCTCTTCCCCTGCTTTAACTCTGCTCTCCCTTATTTCCTCTTCTTTTTTTTTGAGACGGAGTTTCGCTCTTATTACCCAGGCTGGAGTGCAATGGCGCGATCTCGGCTCACCGCAACCTCCGCCTCCTGGGTTCAGGCAATTCTCCTGCCTCAGCCTCCTGAGTAGCTGGGATTACAGGCACGCACCAACATGCCCAGCTAATTTTTTGTATTTTTAATAGAGACGGGGTTTCACCATGTTGACCAGGATGGTCTCGATCTCTTGACCTCGTGATCCACCCACCTCGGCCTCCCAAAGTGCTGGGATTACAGGCGTGAGCCACCGCGCCCGGCCCTCCCCTATTTCCTCTTCTTAATGAACCTAGTATGGAATTAAATTATTTTTAAAAAGTTGTATTAATGAAATGTTTGGTGTTGCCCAAATTGAACTCCAAATATGTTCTTAAAACACAAGTAAAGCTCAGAATAAGAAAGGAAGGTTCCGTATTTAAATGCCAGTGGTCTGTTCTAACTATTCTTTTCTTTACCCTTGTTGTGATTCCCGTGGCTTTGCTCCAAAGTCGGATTCGATTTCAAGGCTTCCCACAGCGCCCATTAAAAGGACTCAACATCACTAATCTCTGCTTTTCATCACAAGTAAATTGCTTTCCTATAACCTTCTTCTAATTTGTGTCGAAAAGCAGTTCGAATGAGAGAGGTAAAGAATTCTTTGCATTAGGATTATAAAAAATGATAGCTTAGAGTATGGATGATGGGGGGGTGGTGGGCAAAAACTCTATCATCTCAACTTATGGATTATTTCCTGTTGGAAATAATGGAGAAACAGTTAATGTGGATTGCAAAAGCCCCTTTGAAAACATTATAATCTGAGTCCCTGTGATTTTGAAACCTCTAGACCAGGAGGGGGCTATCTCTGGCCTCCAGAATGGTTCACTCCATAGACCTGTTTACATGCCAAGTAACCCTTCCTGTTCCTTAAGAGCATGGATCCCAGTTTATAATTATGCTTCATTTTTTGTGCTTGTTCAATTATTGTATTTCTCACTACAGTGGGTCTTTTAGGCAGGGATAAATACCTGTTTATGTTTCTGTCCCCTTGTGCATTGCACAGTGACTAACATGTATTTAGAATTGGCATTTAGAGGGAAAAGAAGGACGGACGGAAGGAAAAAAAGAAACAGTATTCCAAATGCAGAGCCAGAACCACAGAGAGAATGAAGCGTTCGAAAGGTTTGCACGGTTCTTCATTGTTCCTCTCTTTTGCTTCTTTGCAATTTCAGTTTGAGCTGCAAATGCCAAATCACTGTGTAATAACATCTGAACTCCTGTTGTGTTGTTTCTGGTCTGGGCGTAAACAAGAATTCTTGGAAATCCCCATAGCATGCTTGGTAGGATTTACAGCCTAATTCCCCAGATGGAAGAGGCTCAGTGGATTAACCAAGTGCTCGAATTCTTTGATTCTTCCGCAAAGAGAATGCGCCTGTCTTTTTCTTTCTCCCTGAGGTGGCCATAACCTTCCCCTGCAATAGGGAAGCCAAAGGTTTCACTCTCAGAGAATCTTCCGGTCACTGGCCCACGCTCTAAACCAAATTGCAGCTGGTGAGAAGGGCTCCTTTTTGTTCTAACTTAAACATATACTATTATGAACATTTACAAACATATAAAAAAGCAGAGAGAATAAAACGATAAACGCGCCCTTCATGCAGAATCAACCAAAGGGCGCTCATTGACTTCTTTCTGGTTACTTCCAGAGCCAGAACAGCTGTGCTGACTGATGGCCGGGACTCTCTTGGAACAGCGTGGAAGGCCTGACCTGGCAGCCCTCTCTGTGCTCCAGCCACACCACCATCTCTCCATTTCTCAAATGCCACGTAAAGCCGCATTCTCTTCCCACAGATAGAAAATGCTGTGTTCTCCCTTGAAAAGTCACTCAATCCAGCTAATTCCCACTCGTTCCTCAGTTTTCAGTTGAAGCATCATTCATTCCTTAGGGAAACCTTTTCTAGCCCCTAACACCCTTCACTGGTCCTAACATACCCTGGCATGCCTGCTGTAGCTCTGTACCCATGCGGGCACCGACGGACGTGACCCCAGGAGGGAGGGTGTGCAGGCTGTGGCTCACCACGGTATCCTCAGCACCGGTCACTCAGCCTGCCTATCAACTTCTTAAATTACTGCATTTTCATCTCTCATTAAAAAAAAAAAAAACAACTTTATTTTTTTTTTCATTTTTATGTATTGACGGAGCACAGGCACAGATTTCTTCTGTGCATATATTTTATTGTGTTGTGGGAAAGTCTGGGCTTCTGCGTGTACCCATTACTCAGATAGTAAACACTGCCCGCCCTCCCACCTTTGGGAGTCTCCAGTGTCTATTATTCCCCTCCTTATGTCCACATGTCTATTTGTAAGTGAGAACATGTGGTATTGGACTTCCTGTTTCGGAATTATTTCACTTGGGATAGTGGCCTCCAGTTGCATCGATGTTGCTGCAAAAAACATGATTTCATTCTTTTTTGTGGCTGCATGGTATTTCCACATTTTTTTAAATCCAGTCCTCCTTTGATGGACACTTAGGCTGACTCCATATTTTTGCTATTGTGAATAGTGCCACGATCAACAGACAAGTGCAGGTGTCTTTTTGGTGTAATCATTTCCTTCCCTTTGGCTATGTACCCCGTAGTGAGATTGCTGGATGGCATAGTAGTTCTACTTTTAATTCTTTGAGAAATCTCCATGCTGATTTCCATAAAGGTTGTCCTAATTTACATTCCCACCAACAGTGTGTAAGCATTCCCTTTTCTCCATATGCTTGTCAACCTCTGTTGTTCTTTTGACTTTTTAATGAATGAGTACATTGCCATACAGTAGCTATTCTCGTATCATTTCCCTGTCTTCCCAACACCACTGCAAACATCTTGACTTCCCTTTTTCTCTCCCGATTCCTTCATCCTTTCTGTTGATTTCAACATTTTTAGAGGAAATTTAGAGTATCCTCTCACAGATAGTTTTGGGAATGGATGATTGACAACATAACCCTCCTTGGCTACAGAGGTGCGATGACCACATGACCATTCATTACACATATATCTTCTCCTCACACTCTCACCATAATTTTTCCCCTAAAGGCATAGTTTCTAAACCAACCAACCAACCAACCAACCAACCAACCAACCAAGCAACACAATATTGAATTTTAGATGGCAGTATAATATTGATTTCTTGTACTCAAGAAATTTTACAGTCTCCTTAGTGCATATGAAGCTTATAATCATAGACAAATTAAGAAGGAACAAGCATTTGTTGGGTCCCTGCTTTGTGCACAGTGATATGTTAGCCAACTACAGGCTTTGTGCAATTTAAATGTCACCATAACACTTTCAGGCAAGTATTGCTTTTTGCAAACAGGGAAACAGAACCAAAGAGAGGTTAACTGACTTGCCCACACTCATGTAATTAGCAAGGAGGCCAGGCATCAGAAGTCCTGCTTCTAAAGCTCCGTCCACCACAATGGATTGGTATGTCACCAACAACCCGAGCGTGAGGCTCACCGTGCAGGAGGGTTTCAAATCTCCCACAGTTCACACTCACGGAGTACATGGCAGGCTGTGGAGGGCCCCGGAGGTCTTTAACTCTTGCTTCCTCTCTAGGCACCTGCTCCCTAATGGGCTTCCCTCACACTAACTCCTGCAGGCCTATAGCAACCATACTGATACCAAGGCCAAAGGATCCATTTTGGATTCTTTCCACAAAACGGATCAGAGGCACAAGCACTTGGGAGGAAACCCATGCTTTTCTCCTCTTTGTACTTTCCGACCTAAAAGAGCACTCCTAGTCTCCTTGAATTTTAGCCTGAGGAAAGACAGTTCCATATTTGAATTGAATCATATGATCTAAGAGGAGCAGATGACAAAATGAATATCCAGAGCCAGAATGGTTTCCCGTTTCTGCAGTGTGTTTAGAGCTCGCCTTTTAGTTACAAGTATAAAAGCAGTGGATCCTCTTGGCTGGAATCATAGTTAATTCGCCAAGCTGAAGGAAGGTAATAATTGAAAACAATGTGATACCCTCTATGCTCAGATCTTTGCTGAGTGCGGTGAAGGAAAGGAAGGTAATACAAGCTCCACTGGGTCTAGGGCTTTCTCAGTCTCCCCGCGTTGAAGCCATTCTATCTCTGTTTTAAACCTTGTAATAGTTCTGATTAAAAATATTTAAATGCTTTAATATGTTTAGTTTTGGTAGGGATATACATTCTTTGGGTAATCCATTCCGAGGATTTCTACTTCTTTGCAAGGCAAATTGTAAGGCTGCTGAGGAGGTGATAAGGAAAACGATGAATTGAAATTTTAAAAAGTTTTAATATGAAAAGAGTTGAAGGAAGTCATTGGGAGAAGCAAGTATCTCTCCTCCTTCTTGACAAATATGGAAAATTATTTCCTTCTGGTTGAGAAAAACACTTTAAATAATCTCACATAGCTCCATTACATTAAAACATTTAGCTTTTTATTAAAATTTCTCAAGAAGACAAATATTTTGTGTGTGAGAATTTGAAACCATCTAAACAATACTTTCTTTGGGAAAAAAGTTCTGTATATGGGAGAAAGCAAGAAGTCCCTCTGTTCAATACTACATATTATGTGATTAATTTTACACTAAAAATAAAATGATACAAATTACTACTTGAAAGACATAAAATAAGTAACCTGAGATGCCCAATAGAATTAAGCTTTCGTTTAGAGTAAGTTCATTTTTCATCCCACTTGACCCCATTTGACATCCTGGTGTCAGCGCATCCTATACACGAGGTGGAGTCTGGACGTGAATAATACTCTTAAAAAGGGACTCTTTCCACCTGCAGGTATCCATCAAGGAGCGCGGATGCCACACCTCGATGCACTTCCTGATCGTTTCCAGGACAGCAGGCAGGCACTTGCAGAGTGAACAGGAGCGATGGATTCAGGCTGGTCCCCTGGCTGCTTCATTCTGCGCATATTTGTGGGAAGGGCAGCCCCTCCACCCAGCCTCACCCCCCGCCACGCTGGCCAAAGCCTCTGAGATGGAAGTTTCAGCTGTGCCTCCTTCCCAGATGTTCCCCAAGGTGACTTTGTAGTCTGCCATGCATGCGAATTTGATGGTCCACATGCCACGAAGCATCCCCAAGCATCACCAATATTGACAGTTACTGACCTATTTAGGGCAATGTGTAATGAGTGCGTCCCTGGGAGAGTGAGTCTGCGTCCCTGGGGTCTATAATCAAGTGTGAATTCTAATGAGAACTACTGTCCACTCACCCACATTCAGAGTTATTCATGCTTTGAGGACTTGGAAGGGGGCCCAGAAGATGGGAAATGGTGACACTCACACTGCCTCACGCGCTAGGACCAGGGTAAATGAAACTAAGGAGTACAAGACATGCTTCGGTGGCAGGTGTTGGGGTAGGGGGCACGAGTAGAGGTGGTGCTGGCGTGGGACGTTTGTGATCACACAAGGTGGCACCAATATTTGCATTTATGAACGTTGAGACCCGAAGTCCTTTTCTGGTAGGAGAGTTGGGAGTCTGCTTAAACGGGACTCTGCCTACATGATAGAGAGGATGGCAGGAAGAACGCCTGTGGTGGGAGAGTTTCCCAAGAAGAGACCCCAGAGAGAACACACTGGCATGCACGCCCATCTGTGGAGGGATGCACTGGGAGCTGTGTTCCAGTGACCTAGGGGTTGCACCCAGAAGTCCCAAACTCAGATCCTCCCCGCTTTTTCCTCCTCTCTCCATCCCTCTCTCAATTCTTTCCTTTTATAAATGTTTATTGAACACCTACTAAGGGCCAGGCACTAAGGACACAGACATCGTTCCCTAGAGGATGTGAAAAATCAGCATGGGAGACAGGCGTATATTCGCAACATATGCATTTGCAGCATGGTGAGCAGAGTGTAGAGAAGAGAGAACCTGTGCACTGAGGCTTGGTTCAGGAGGGGAAAGGCTGCTCAAGAAGAGACGGGCACAGGCCAAAGCTCGCAGGTGTGGCTGAGGCTGGCCTGGGAGTGTCTAAGGCAGGGCCAAGGAGGGCTGGCTAGAGGAGGCAGGAGGCCGTGGTCTTGATGTCCCAGACAAAGGGACTTGGGCCTCATCCTGAGGCAGTGGTGCCTGCGGCAGCCACCTGGCAAAGTGCGTGTACGGTCCCTGAGTGGGCAGAGTGTGCCGGGGGGAAGGGGACCCTCCAAACAGAGGCGGGAGGTGTCTCAATCCCTGTGCAGAGAGGGCAGTGAGGGGGAAGCGACTCCTGCGGAGATCTAGAGGGTACAGAGGTAACTCCTGGAGCTGCGTGCCTCTGGGCGCCACTTGACGTCCCCCACTTTTCATGTATTTGAGTATCAGTGACGCTGTGTGTCCGTTAGAGCACTTTATGAACAGAAAAGTCTCTCTATAAATATAATTGGCCATCTGAACCCTGGCTTTGCTCACAGCTTTGCCCTCCCCACCCTACTCTCCCTCTGGAGCTTTTTAATGCCCTGGGATTGAAGGAAATTTTACTGGAGGAAGTTGGCTTGAACAGAGTAGCATGACAGAGGAAGAATAGAATAAAAGGTACAAGCTACAGAGGAAATATTTTTTTTCTTACTTAGAGATATCAAAGAAATGCTTTTGGCAGGAAAATATTTTTAAAATCAGCTCAAAGTATGAAGAAACATACTGGCCTTTATTTACCTATGCAGAATGTGGACTTAAGATCATTAACTTAAAGGCCTACGAATAGAGGCCACTTTGTTGGAAAAAAGGAAGGGCGAGGTGGAAGTCCTTCCAGGGTTTGCAGAGAAGTCTGAGACAGAAGCAGGTTTTCGTGGCTTCATTCCTCAGGATTTTCCTGAATTGTGTACAAGAAAGAGGAGCATGGCCCAGCTCATAATATGGGGACCCTATGTGTGGGGGGTGGAAAGGAGGCAGGAAGGGAAGGACTTGGGGGGAGGGAGTTTGCTGGAGGAAGGACAGAGGTAGAGGGAATGCCTGTCCAGACCCTTCTGAGGTCCCAGGACCCCAACAGACACTTCCTTTGTCTGCGTTTGATTGCTTATTTTTCCTGGCTTCATTCCACAAATAATTTCTAGCAGAAATGGATGCCCTTGAAAAGTCCCTCACCTTCTACACACTGTAGCTTTCTCTAAGGATCGCGAACATCGAACTGGTTCGTTGGCCTGCGGGGTTCAGGGGGAGCAGGAATAGGCCTTTTTCTGCATGTGGGGGTGGGGAGGGACTGGAACTGCACCTTCTGTCCTATTTTCCAATGTCCCACCCCCTAAATTGCTTCATTTTCACTCTGTCAATAAAAAGAACGTGGCTTGCTGCTGGGACCATTTAATAATGCAGCAATAAATTGTGCTTTCAATCCCAGCGATGTCTTTCTAGGTGATTAACAAAAAAACCGACTCAGTACTCTGAGGACATGGATGGGTAGCATTCCCTGCTCTAACGATTGGTCTGGCTCAGAGAAAACCCACGGTGTGAGGACCCCAAGGCTCAGAAGTGGCCCAGCCTTCTCAGTCGCTCTTTTCGCCACAGGGCGTGGGAACTGGGCCATCGCTCCTGTAAGTCTTAGGCATCACTTGGCATGCTCCTTTACACACTGTCTCTGGGTGATGCTCAGGGCTTTTGAGAAAGGAAAGAGGAGTTTTTCCTGGGGAAGACAGGCTATGAGAGCTTCTAATAATATGACGAAGATCGCCTTAGAGAGGGGAGTAACTCGCTGCTCTTTTTCGGGAGCAGCAGCTTGCTCTGAGTTGACACAGTTTAGGATTCAGGATCAGATGTGGGGTGGGAATGGGCCCACAGGACTTTGGGAGTGTGGACTCCTCTTCACTCCCACCAGCCCATCCCTGAGCTTAGGACCCTGTCAGGTGCAGCTTCCTATCTGGCCTCCTGGTCCCTCCTCCCCCTCCCATCCGGTTTTCAGTTTGTAGTTAAAATGAACTGTCTATGATGGAAATCTGATCAAATCTCTCCCCAGCTGAAAACCCTTCAAGGACTCCCTATTTATGTCCCCACAAGACAAATGACATACCAGGTCCTTCCAGAATTGCGCCTTCCCTGCTTCTCGCCTTCAGACTTTCTGTCTGGAGACCCCCTTCCTCTCTCTCCTGGTCTCAGGGTCTGCTTTCTCCACCCCACCTGGCGGCCTCCTGGGCTCCTGGCTCAGGAAGCACCTTTGTCCCTCCACCTACCCTGCTGCCCAGGCCCTCAGCAAGGCCTTCTTGCAGCATCAGCCTTCCCTGAGGACTCACCCTGTGGCTGGCTCTCCAGCTCCTGGGAGGGGAGACACAGAGGCCATTCTGCCTGCTGGATGCGGGTGTGTCACCTGAAGCCCAAGTAGGTTCTGCTCTTAACTACAAGGACTGTGCCAGGAGTAGGGGAGAGAGAGGCCGTGGAAGTGATTTGTAAACTGTAGCGTTTTACAAATACTAGGTATTATCTCCGTTGTTCAGAGGAAATAATCTCACAGTCTTGGTTACCCTGGAGCACTGTGAACTTTCTTTTAGAAAATCGCTGGCTATAAGAGATGCCTTCCTTGCCAAAAGGACAGATGGTGGACCTGTCAAGGATCCTTCTAGTCTAAGGTCCTCAGAGGATGAAATGGCCGGCACTTTGGGGGCCCTCAGAAACTTGCGTGTGATAACCACCTTCCAGGTTCAGGAGTACCAAGGCCGGTCCAGCCAATCTTTTCTAGTATAACCTTATTTTCAGAGACAAATAAGCCTTTCACCAGCTTATGTGAATTAGTTCCGTATTTGTCATGGATGATTATAGAGAGATTCTTCCCCATACACACTCCCAGGCATAGGAGTCACCTTTTAGCAGACCCGGCAAATTTTGAGGTGCTCTGTTAATTACTGTATTTTTTAAACAACAAAATTCTATTTGGGAAGACATACATATTTGAAATGACCTAAATCATTGCAAGTTTGGGCTGATTATAGAGATTTACTGACAGAACCGGTGAAAGAAAGAAGGACAAAGTGGCGAAAGAGGAAGTACAGGAATTTAACTAAGTTTAAGAAGCATTCCTGGAAGGAGAGTTCGTCATTAAGTTTCGGATCTTACAAGTCAGCCTCTTAAAGCAACATAGTGAGTAGTTCTGAAGATTATAAACGGCAAAGAGGAAGCTTGGTCAGGTGTCTCTCAGAAGAGTCTCACACGCCTGTTCAGAGCAGTGTTGCGTCTTCAACAGGCAGCGGAGGGCAGAGGCAGTGCTCCCCAGCTATGCCTTCTAGAAGACTGAAAAATGATGATGAAGGAAAGAAGTAAACTTTCTCAATCCATATGCTATTTGGTACGTATTTGTGACTAAGTTCATGAGTCAAATAGTATCTGTTGACATTCAGTTATCTCATCTCCAGTCCCAAAAGTTTATATACTTAAGTTGGTTTCAAAAGTGTTTTGTATATTCTCCTTTCACTGGAAAAACAGGGTTGCTTTGTACTAAGAATCACCTCAAAGTCAGATCAGTACAGGAATCCCCCGTCCTAGGCAATCTGTAGCCTGAGTTCTGTGACCCTGATAAATCAGCTTGGATGACGCCATTCGCTTTTCACATTGCTGTGTTCTGTTCATATTTCTTTACACTCAGTTGTTCAATTTCGTAAACACTTACTGAACGCCCCCCTTGGGCTGCCCCAGGCTAGCCCCTGGGAATGCTCGGAGAGAGTCCCCATCTCCTTCTTTCTTGAACCTCTTGTGTTCTCTGAACTGTATCTGGGTCTGGACCTCCATCATCCCTTCTAGGCTGACAACTACGTGGTGCCTGCTTGAGCCGTCTCCTTTGAGAACCCCATTCTATCCTCTCCCCACTGGGGGCCAAAAAGAAGCTCCTCCTCTGTGTGCCTCGTCAAGCTACTTGTCAGCCTTTCTCTTTTGTGACATTCATGAGGGTAGGGACTGAGTTCTATTCATTGCTTCACCTCCAGAAACAGAAAATGCCTAGCACAATTGATAATTACTTGATAAATTTTATTGAATTGAACAGAATTGAATTTAGAGAAGTAGGGCTTGGGTGCTGTTTTTGCTAATAAAAAATACAAGTGACCTGGATCTGGGACTGCTTGTTAGCATCTTGGGGACTGACATAGCCCTTGAGGACAGACCATATAAAACACAAAGCATTAAGAATCCAATGTGCATTTCTTTCCTGAGCAAGACGTGTTCCAAATAGGACAGAAGTAAGTTCAATTCATGCCATCACTGCTCGTAAAGGTTTTTCAGTTAGGAACTTGTATGCTAGCTGGAAGTAAAAGAATAGTAATTTCCCAAGACAGAGACTTTAAAATGGATATGACCAACTCCAGATTCAAGGCTCTTTCTAAATCTTTGAAAATGGATGAGAATAAATTATATTCAGCTTTTATAAATATATATTGGGGTGCTTTGATAGTATTAAAGAAGCCAAGTCTAAGTTTTCAACAAAAACTCTGGACTTACCCATGTCTCAGACTTTTTGGGTTAGCACAATACAAGGGACTGAATAATTTGGCAGTGCTGATACAGATGTGGTCCAGTAGCCGTGACAATCACGTGATCATTCTGAGGGCCAATAGCTCCCATTAAGCTTATTCTGAATGATAAACTTGTAAAAAAGACTTGAACCAGATAATCATAAAGAAACCATATCTCAGTAAATGATTGATAGAGAATAAGAAAAAAAAAAAGTGACAACACAACCCTAAGCTAATATTAACTGAGCTTCCAAGAAGCCAAAGTGAAAAAAAATTAATGAGTTATTCTTGTCACATTGGATAAAAGCAAGTAGTAATTGTCCTTGTAGAATTTTCTATCAGCAGCAAACCAGCAGAGTCACTGCATTTTCCATGGAATGAGATAAATGCTGGGTTCACAGTCTATTGCTTGCATTATATACTTCATCAGAAATCTAAACCAACTCGTATACATAGTAGATCTGCATGGACTTTTCATCTCTGGGATGAAACACAATGAGGGCAGAATGGAACTAGTGTTTGAATCAAGCAGGCACAAAATGAGCTTTTATCAGATATTAGTTAGGGAAAGGGGAAATAGACCATGGGCAGATACTGGACTGGTATGCGCATCAAATGATCTCTACACTATTAACAGGATGAGATCTTAGACAAAATTAGTGTTCTTTGCAAGGTGGAAGACGGGCTGTTGACCTTCCTGGGGCTTCAGCCTGGCACTAAGAGAAAGCAAGACATACATGAAGTCAGTGCTGCTGCTGGGGGTAGTGACTGATCAAGCACGGCAGTACAGGTCTATAGTGTGTGCCTGATCTGCAGCCGTTCCTTCCGGCTGAGGTCTTGAGTGGGAACCCTTGGGGCTGGTATCTGATGTTTGCTGTGAGCCTTTCTGGCCCATCTATTTGATCTCTAGTTATTACAGACACCAGACTGATGCAGGAGCCCTCTCCCTGTATCATCCACTGTCTAAGTCCTCGCAGATGCCCTGTGGGCTGAGAGTAAACACCTGTTGGGTTGCATTTGCATTTCATGCATTCATGGGAGAGGGGGCACACACACAAAAAACCCTCTGCAAGGATACGGGCTGTGTTTTGGGAGGGGAATCTCATTTTTTCATTCAATTACTTCAGCGCTATAAAATGGTGGCTACTGTCAGCTGGAAGTTAAAGCATTCGCACAAATTTATATTGAGTAGTGCAGAATCTGTGTGGCCACATATGACAGCTCTTGAAAAAGTTGCTTTAAAAGTTCAAATGTGGGGCTTGGCGCGGTGGCTCACGCCTGTAATCCCAGCGATTTGGGAAGCCGAGGTGGGTGGATCACGAGGTCAAGAGATCGAGACCATCCTGGTCAACATGGCGAAATCCCGTCTCTACTAAAAATACAAAAAATTAGCTGGGCGTGGTGGCACGTGCCTGTAATCCCAGCTACTCAGGAGGCTGAGGCAGGAGAATTGCCTGAACCCAGGAGGCGGAGGTTGCGGTGAGCCGAGATCGCGCCATTGCACTCCAGCCTGGGTAACAAGAGCGAAACTCCGTCTCCAAAAAAAAAAAAAAAAACAAAAGTTCCAATGTATATTTTGATATGGGAAGATTATTTAGTGCCATGATGGACGTGGCCTGATTAAGAACAGATTACTTCATGTATCTTAGTGTCTGCTTTAGTTTTCTTGTTTTTAAAAATCAGGAGCTGAACAATCAAAAAGAAGATTAATAAGGAAATAGAAGACTTCAACAACAGTAGAGACCAACCATACCTAATAGACATATACTACTCAACAACAGCAGAAAATACATTCCTTCTTAAGTGCGCATGCAACATTCTCCAGGATAGACCATATGTTCGGCCACAAAACAGGTCCTAAAATATTTCAAAAGACTGAAATTATAGAAAGTATCTTTTCAGATCACAATGAGATGAAACTTGAAATGAAGAGCAGAGGGAAATCTGTAAAATTCACAAATATGTGAAAATTAAACTACTTACTCCTATTTTTATTTTTAAAAAATTTGTTACTTTTGAGACAGGGTCTTGTTTTGTTGCCCAGGCAGGAGTACCGCTGTGCGATCATAGCTCACTGCAGCCTGGAACTCCTGCGCTCAGAGGATCCCCCTATGTCAGCTTTTCAGGTAGCTGGAACTACAGGTGTGTGCCATCATGCCTGGCTATATATATATATTTTTTTGTAGAGATGAAGTCTTGCTATGTTTCCCAGGCTTAAACAACATGCTCTTAACCAGTGGGTTAAAGAAGGAATCATAAGGGAAATTATAAAATATCTTGAGACAAATCAAAATGAAAAAGAACAACATAGCAAAAACTAATAGATGCAGCAAAGCAATGCCAAGCTAAAAAGTGTATAGCTGTAATAAATGCCCACATTAAAAAAGAAGATCTCAAATCAATAATCTAACTTTACGCCTTAAGAAACTATGAAAAGTGGAACAAACTAAACACGAAGCTTGCAGGAGAAAGGAAATAACAAGAATTGGAGCAGAAATGAGTAAAATAGAGAACACAAAACAATAGAGAAAATCAAGAAAACCAAAAGGTAGTTCTTTAAGAGGATCAACAGAACTGACAGATATTTAGCTGGATTAAGAAAAAAGAGAAACTCAATTATTAAAATCAGTAGCAAAAGTTGGGACATCACTACCAATTTTACAGAGATAAAAATCATTATAAGAGAGTACTATGAAGAGTCACATGCCAATTAGAATTGGATAATCTTAAATAAGTAGACAAATTCTA
Organism: Aotus nancymaae; assembly: GCF_030222135.1. Classification (NCBI taxonomy): domain Eukaryota; kingdom Metazoa; phylum Chordata; class Mammalia; order Primates; family Aotidae; genus Aotus; species Aotus nancymaae. Next base: position 7,485,847 of record NW_026988450.1, on the reverse strand, counting down.
GAAATACACAATCTACCAAGACTGAATCATAAGAGGAAATAAAACATATGAACAGACCTATCGCTAGCAAGGAGATAGAATCGGGAATGCAAAACCATCTAACAAAGAAAAGCCCAGGGGTCTGATGGATCCCTTGGTAAATTTTACCAAATATTTAAGGAGAAATTAACAGAAATCCTTCTCAAATACTCTTAAAATACTGAAAAGAAGGCCAAAGCCAGATAGAAATACTCTAAGAAAACCACAAACCAATATCCCTTATGAACATTGATGCAAAAATCCTCTACAAAATACTGGCAAACTGAATTCAGTAGCATATTAAATGGATTTTGTATCATGACTGTGTAGGATTTATTCCTGAAATAAAAGGATGGTTTAAGATATAAAAATTAATCAATAAAGTACAACACATTAACAGAATGAAGGGCGAAAACACATCACATTATCATCTCAATAAATGCAAAAAAAAGCATTTGACAAAATATAACACTACTTCATTATTTAAACAAACCCAACAAACTAAGAATATAAGGAAACTATCTCATCATAATAAAGGCCATAATTGAAAAGTCCACAGCTAAAAAAGTACTTGATGTTAAAAGACTAAGCTTTTCCTCTAAGATCAAGAAAAAGATAAGGATGCCCACTTTTGCCACTTCTCTTCAAATTAGTATTGAAAGTCCTGATCAGAGCAATTAGGCAAGAAAATGAAACAAAAGACATTCAAATGAGAAAGAAAGAAGTAAAATTATCTCTGTTCACAGATAACATAATTTGTAGACAATTCTGAAGATTCAACAAAAAAAACTGTCAGAACTAATAAGCCAATATTGTAAAGTTGCAGGATGAAAAATAAACACAAAATCAGTGTGTTTCTATATACTAATAATGGACAATATGAAAAGGAAATTAAGAAAACAATTTCACTCATAATAGCTTGAAAAAGAATAAAATACTTAGAAATTAACCAAGGAAGCAAAAAATATGTATATTGAAAACTACAAAATGTTGCTAAAGGAAATGAAAGAAGCCATAAGTAAGTGGAAAGATATCCTGTTTTCATGGGTTAGAAGACTTAATATTGTTAAGATATCAATACTACCCAAAGCGATCTACAGAGTCAGTGCAATACCTATCACAAGGACATTTTTTACAAAAATAGAAAAATCCATTCTAAAATTCATGTGGAATCACAGACTTTCCAGAAAAGCCAAAATAATCTTGAAAAAAAAAGTTGAGGAAATAACAATTTCTGATTTGAAAACTGACTACAAAACTACAGTAATCAAAACAGTATGGCATTGACAGAAAGACAGACATACAGACCAATGAAACAGAATAGCGAGCCCAGAAATAAACCTCCAAATAGATGGTCAAATAATTTTTGACAAGATTGCCAAGACATCCAATGGGGGGAAAGGACAGTCTTTTCAACAAATGGTCTGGGAAAACATATGCAAAAGGGGTGGACTCTTACCATACACTATACGTAAAAATTACTGAAAATGCATCATAAGCTGTAAAAACTAAAAGTAAAAAATACTTAGAAGAAAATATAGAGGAAAAGCTTTATGATATTTGATTTGGCAATGATTTCTTGGACATGACACGAAAAGCATAGGCAACAAAATAAAAAAATAAATTGGACTTCATAAAAATGTAAAACTTTTGTGAATCAAAGGATACTATCAACAGAGTAAAAAGACTATCATAGAATGGGAAAAATATTTGCAAAACATATACTGATAAAGATATATTAAAAAACTATAATACAGCAACAAACAACAACAAACTCTCCACTCCAAAACCCAATTTAAAAATGGGCAAAGGATTTGAACAGATATTTCTTCAAAGAGGTTATACAGATGGCCAATAAGCACATGAAAAGATACTCAGTATCACTAAGGACTAGAGAAATACCAATCAAAACCACAATGAGATGCAATTTCACACCCATTAGTATGGCTATTACTTAAAAACAAAAAGAAAATAGCAAGTGTTGGTGAGAATGTGAAGTAATAGGAACACTTGTGTATTGTTAGTGGGAATGTTAAATGGTGCATCCAGTATGAAAAACAGAATGTCAACTCTCCAAACAATTAACCATAGAATTACCACATGATCCAGCAATTCCACTTCTGGATACATAGTCAGCCCTCTTTACCCATCGGTTCTGCATCCATGGATTCAAATACATTTGAAAAATATTGAAAAAAATTATTTTTTGAATTGAAAAAATTTGTGGATCAAAAATATCTGAAAAAAGAGGATGGTTATGCCTGCACTCAACATGTACAGACTTTTATTTTCTTGTCATTATCCCCTAAATTACTTACAATGTATGCTACAATCTAAATTCCATGTAAATTCTATGTATACTTTTATACCAACACCTTACATAGAATTGACATTGTAGCATACATTGTAAGTAATTTAAAGATGACTTAAAGTATATGGGAAGATGTGCTGTAGGTTGCATGCATATACTACACCATTTTATATAAGAGACTTGAGCAGTTGCAGATTCTGCTCTCCAAGGGCGGTCCTGGGACCAATCCCCCATGGATACTGAGGGATGACTGTATACCCAAAAGAACTGAAAGCAGGGACTCAGACAGATGTTCATAGCAGCATTACTCACAACAGCCAAAAAGTGGAAACAACCCAAATGTTCACTGATAGATGAATGGATAAACAAAATGTTCTATATATATATTTACAATATATACAATGGAAAATTATTTAGTCTTAAAAAGGGAGGAAATTCTGACACAGGCTACATAGATGAACCTTGAAGATATTATGATAAGTGAAATAAGGCAGTCACAAAAGGACAAATATGGCATGATTCCACTTCTATGAGGTACCTGGAGTAGTCAAATTCATAGAGATAAAAAAGTAGAATGTTCGTTGCCAAAGGCTGGAGGTGAGGGGAGAATGAAGACTTAGTGTTTGATGGGTACAGAATTTCAGTTCGGAAAGACAAAACATTTCTGGAGATGGATGGTGGTGACTGTCTCAGAACAGTGTGAATGTACTCAATGGCACTGAACCGTACACTTAAAAGTTAACACGTTATGTAAAATATACATAATATCAAACCATAACTTTTATTTTGCATGTATTTTACCACAATAGAAACAATCAGGAGCTATTTCTAATAAAGTTAACTATTAAACCAGAAGCCGAACACTGTCACTGAGTACTAATTTGGCACCAAATAAATTTAGGTCTCTATAGTTTTTTTAAAAATTGAATTTGTTATTTTAGATCGTCTAGTCCTTCCAATCGGCCACAAACCTCTGCATTCTCTACAGTATTACACCTTACCTGTTTCACATAACTGATTACCTGCCAGGGCTCCCGAGTTATATAAATTTGAAACTCATATAACCCCAGCTTGCATCTCTCCTGTTTCTATATATCAGCTTGCTGGCACCTATCTGGTTGGGTGAAGGTCCATTCTTAGTTACTTGTAGGCATGTGTGTATAATGGCAAAAGATGGTATTTTGAACATGGGTTTAGAAGTATAGTTGAATGCTGGTTCTGCCTATAGCTCAGTGGTATGTAGAGCTTCAGTATTCTCATTTGTGGAATAGGGATAACGACATTAAGTTTTTAGGGGTTTTGCAGGGTTAAATGTGATTGTAAATACAAAAGCACCTAGCGTGTCCCTGTCAGACACCAGAGGGTTCAGCAAATGTTGGTTTCCATCTTCTCTTTGCCCCCTCCTTCCCCATAAGCGATCAGTCTTCCCATGAGAGGGAATATCGACTGTGTTATGCAATTTTCCCAGATTAGGTTTGGGAGAGGACAGAGGAGGGCGTTTAGTAATTTACATAAGGGTCTCCTGTGCTGAGCTAGACTGTAAGATCCTAGATGAGGAGGACTGTGTCTACTTTGCCTTTTGGCAGTAGGCCTAACATGCTGCTTAATAAGTGCTTAGAGAATAATGGGTGGATCTTGACAATGTGGTAAAATAAGCATCATAATGACATTCACCTAGCTTTGATGATTATCTCAGGGAGAAAAAATAGGTCATCTGGACCTTTGAGAACAGAATATGGCTTTCAGTACTGGTGAAGATACCTCATGCTTGCAGAAATATGGAGAAAAATTAAAGCAAGGAAAACAAGGGGAACTCAAGGATTATGATTATTTTTTCCTTGTTGCTGCAATGTTCTTGTTACTTTAAGGTTTTTTTTTTTGGTCCAGTTTGAAGGAGCAGATGCTTTTCCCAGAACTTCTGAGTAGCTTGCTCCTCAGCCTGCCCTTTCTCCCTGCAGCACAGAGCATCTTGAGGACACCTTTCAGGCAGTAAAAGCATTTCCTCTCACCTTTACTCTCAAGCTCTGGAGAAGGAAGATGGAAGAGATGAAAGAAGAAAATGAATGTTATAACATTTTTGACACTGCCTATTATTTTCTTTCCTTTTACTTTCAAGTGATATGCGTACTCTGTTTCATATAGCCATGAGGAAGGCACAGCTAGGGACTGAGAAATTCACACACTGGAGGAAAATCTCCAGGCTCCATCCTGAATTCCAGTGATAGCCCAAAGAAAACAAAACAAGACAAAATCAGAAAGGAGAACTATTTGCTAAAGACAGCGCAACAGCTGGATATTCAGCCGACTGCTGTGTAAATACATAATTAAAGACCAAATTAGTATTATTAGTGTGACGGCTGTGTCTGCCAAGCTGCTGTAGTCAGTTGCTTTGAATTCTTCCCATCATCTTTGCAAGTCTTAGTTCAGTGGCACAATCGGTCCCAGGAGCCATCTCACAATAGGTCACTGCAGATGTGAGGAAAAAGTTCTCTCTGCCTATTAACAGACCACACTTCTGGAACACTTTCCAGGTTCCTAATGTGTGGATTTGCAAAAATAACACCAGAAAAGATATTTTGCTCGGCATTATTTTTTACAAAAATGAAGCCCTCTGGAGTGGAACAGCTCTGTCCTCAGGGTCCCAAGGACTAACTGACGTGTGTCACATGATAGGTGGGAAAAAATTTTCAAACAGTGGGATAAACGGCATTGAGAGAAAAGTTGCATTGATTTAAGGAACATGTTAATAACCCCTTTCTTTAATGGACCTCTATGCTCCAGACACTTAAAATAATGATAATGACACCTTAATGTCAAATTTCAAAGTGCTTCCCCATACATTATCTTAGCATAGCCTGTGGGTTTCCTATTTTCACATTTAATATTTAACTTTGGTCCCTATAGTGTCTATAAGATTATCATCTAGAAGTCAGTGGCGTTTGTGTTTGACACTTGCATTTGTTCACTTGAATTTGGATTGAATGTGGGGAGTGAACGAGAACATCAAGGGTGACGCCTAAGGTCTCGCCTGGACAACTGGAAGAAGGAAGTTTGCGTTCTCGGAAGTGGGGTCCTCTTGGGAAGACAACAAAGATAATAATTGGACCTACTTCACTGGACTGTTTTGAAGGTAAAAGATTTAATAAAGCAAAAGGTTAGAACAGACACATATAATAAATATTCAACTATTATTGGTCATTATTTTCCCAACTTTATAAACATTAAAAGACCCAGTATAATCAATAAGCTGCCTCTTATAATAGCCCATTTAGAAATGTATTAAAAACACACACAGGCAAATCCTCTCACAAATTTTTCAGGGTTCTTCTCAGAACCTTTTTGATTATTGTATTTTGATCAGCATATACACATTCATAATCAATCTCTTACTTGACTTTGAGTGTTGAGTTGAAGTGCTTAGCATGATAGGGAAATGGCAGTTTGGTAAATCGACATCTGGGAAATAAGGCTCAGAATTTTGGTTTTACTGCTCAAAAATATTTTTCACGGATCAGTGAAGAGAAGAGACATTTTCCTGGAGGAAAGTGTATGGCTGCATGAGTCTCCTTCTCTGAATACACACAGGACGGATGTGTTTACTGGACATTTAGGTGTAGGATTAGGGAGGTCCTGGGCAGGAGCTTACAGCTTTCCTTTTTCTGGTGGAGATCACTACTGAAGGGACAGATTGGGTAGACTGGTATGGATTTCTGACTCAGTTGTTTTCCTCTAGAACTATTCAGATCTATTAATTGTTACTTTCTAATGATGGGGTTATAATTTGCAAAAATATTTCAAATATTTGAGAAATGTTGAACTAGGAAAACAATTTCTCACTTCATCCAAAATTAGACATATAGTGTTTTGTTTGAGGTGCATTTGTAGGATATATAACATATAGAGATTCAAATATGAAATCACATTCAAACGTCTACATAGTTTTTTTGCAGGGGAGTTGGTAGGGAATCTAGGTTTGCATTGTAGCTTCTTAAGGAAGCTAATTGGTCCAAAGTTGCCTGTAATAGCAGATTGGTTTTATAAGAATGCTCATTACTTATATGAGAAGCACTCTGCAATCTTACAAATGTATTATCAATGCCCTAATTCTTAGATGAGAAAACTGAAGCTCTGAGAGGCTGGCTGTCTTAAGATCTCTGCTTTTGAAGGGACAGAGTCAGAATTTAAACCCAGGTGTCTGGTTGGCTCAAATGCTAATTTTTTTTTTTTTTAAAAAAACACAGTATGAGGTCTTTTTAGACTGCTGCTTAAAGAGATAATTTGCAGGATTAGACCCTGGTCTAGAAATTGGCAGGCAGGGTGAATAACAGACAATGATTCTGTTGGATATAGAAAGGTTTCCAGAGTCCTAATCTTTATCCATTAAGCATTCGAGCTTAGAAGCGTTCTTCTTAACCTGAACAGCTCCCTCCACTCAGTATGTGAGTACTTACTGCCCTCATTACTATTACTTAACATATATCAAATGCCTACAGTGTCCCGCTTCCTTACAGAGCGCATCGTCAAAGCCCTTTCAGCAACAGCCAGCAGGTGAGCTTTGACGGAGTGACTGAATTAATTTCTAAGCAAACATTGCCGAGTTCATATTCTCTAGTTAGTTTGACCCTGATGTTATGCTTGAGGCAATTTTTCTAAAATATTTCTCATATGGTGCTTTTGAGGTGTGTGAATATACACATTTGGTAAAGAACTTCTTTCACTGTGAATGTGATGGCAGTTGTGGGCCATCTGGAGTGGCCGCTGGCTGCAGTGAAGAGGCAGTAGCAGTGGGTGCAGGAGCAATAGTGGCGTGAGTCTCTTTCTCTGAATGCACACAGGACGGATGTGTTTTTTTTTTTTTTTGAGATGGAGTTTTGCTCTTGTTACTCAGGCTAAAGTGCAGTGGCGTGATCTCGGCTCACTGCAACCTCTGCCTCCTGGGTTCAGGCAATTCTCCTGCCTCAGCCTCCTGAGTAGCTGGGATTACAAGCATGCACCACCGTGCCCAGCTAATGTTTTGTATTTTTAGTAGAGACGGGGTTTCATCATGTTGACCAGGATGGTCTCGATCTCTTGACCTCGTGATCCACCCGCCTTGGCCTCCCAAAGTGCTGGGATTACAGGCGTGAGCCACCGCGCCCGGCCCTGGATGTGTTTACTGGACATTTAGGTGTAGGATTAGGGAGCTCCTGGGCAGGAGCTTACAGTCTTCATTTTTCTGGTGGGACACTTCATCACTACTGAAGGGACAGATTGGGAAGACCGGTATGGATTTCTGACTCAGTTGTTTTCCCCTAGAACTATTTAGAGCTATTGAATAGTGGCAGTGGTGGGTATCCTGTGCTCTGTATTCCCAAGGCAGCCAACCACATCACCCCAACCCAATCTCTCGTGGCTGGGTGGGTCCCGCTCCCTTGCCCAGAGCCTCTGCTGCTCTAGACCCTGGACCCACATCACCACTATTACCCACTGTCACTGTAGGGAGGGTCTGAGGGGGAGGCAGACAGTCCTCAAAGCCCACCCTTGGGAGGCCCCCTGGAGCATACCACTCTGGGAACCACTGCGATGGGGCTGGGCTGAGCTGTGTGCCAGTGGGAGAGCAGTGTGGTCGGGCACAGAGGAATGGGCAGAGAGGGGCCCAGTGAGAACCTGGAGTTGCCACCCAGGCTGTGAGGAAGTGCTGCTGGGGGTACATGCTGTGGCAGCAGGCAGGAGCCAGGACAAGCGGAAGCCCTGCTCCTTCTGAGTGGGTGGGCAGGAGCTCCTTGGGTGTCACTGTAGCCACTCTGCTGCAGCTCCAGGCCCAGGCATCTCTGTGCTCTTGGGGGTCCTGGAAGGCCCTCCTTACCTGCAGCAGGCTTAGAAGTACCTGCTACCACCGCCTGGCTTCTCCCTGCTGTCAGTGCCTCCTCCAATCTCAGTGCAAAGTCAGGGTCAAGTCTGGGCACTGCCACAGCCTGGCTGGGTGGGTGTGCACACGTTCGAGGCAGCACTGATGTGACAGCTCCCTGCTACCTCAGCCCCCTTCAGACTTTGGGCACTGAAAAGTGCAGAAGGGAGGCTGAGGAGGTGTTGAGGACAGCCTGGTGCTGGCCTGCTGGCTCCCCTCAGTATGAACAGCCTGGGGGCCATGAACAGTGGTAGGAGACAGACAGGCTCCTGGGTGGAAGGGGACAGGTGGCCGGTGAAGCCCCATCTTCCAGCTGGGAAGGATGTGAAGCCTGAGGGCCAGGCAGTCAGTCCTGCAGACCAGAGGGGGACCTTGTGATGCTTTTCCCTGGACTTGCCCATGGCCGCCCATGGCTGTGCATGGACCAATCAGCATGTACTTCCTTCCCTTTGAGGTCCATAAAAACCCCGGACTCAGCCAGACTCAAAGAGAGGGTGGAGAGAGGGCAGATGACCAGCTGCAGAGAGGAGCCACACTCTCTGCTAAGAACTGAAGTGATGACAGGATGATCTGCCCACAGAGAGGAGCTACCCTCTCTGCTGAGAGCTAAACACTCATCAGACACACTGGCTACAAAGAGGAGCTACCCACTGTGGGTCTTCTCTGAGCTGTTCTATTGCTTAATACAATTCCTCTTCACTTTGCTCACCCTCCACTCGTCTGCATACCTCATTCTTCCTGGATGCAGGAAAAGAACTTGGGACCCACTGAATGGAAGGGCTAAAACAGCTATAACACAAACAGGGCTGAAACATGCCTCTTTCTTGCCATGTTGTGGGTGAAGAAAAGTAGAGAAGAGCTGCAGCTCTTCAGGGAGTCCAGACCTGGGGAGCTCCCCAGCTAGGGCTGTGACTCCCTCTTTGGGGCCCTGTGGTTCCTGGAATCTCCAAGCTTCTGGGCACCACTTTATTCCCTGGTGCCAGCCATGGAAGCTGCTTCTGGTGTGTCTGGTCTGGCCTCATAGGGAGTCAGTGCCTGTGTTGGCACCTGGAGCTGTCCACCCTGCAGCAGCAGCTGGAATGACTGAAACCTACAGTCACTCACACACCCCTCACTGCTCTGCACCTGGCTCACCCTTGGCAGGCCTGGGATCCAGGCCAGTAGCACGAGCTGAACACAGCCTGCCAGGCCAAGGGGCAGAACGAGCCTAGTGGGACAGAACAAAACTTGGGCAAAGGCACCACTGGCCACAGAGGTTTCCAGCTGGTGAAGCGACACCCCATAACAAACGGACAGATACACTGTGTTTGGGGACCACAGGCAATTCATACCACAGTTAGCAGGAAATCAATACCATCTCTGCTTTATCCATTCCCAAAATGGAAAAAGGAGAACTGTGTGGATGGGTAGCACTATTGGGTAAAGGGCACAGTTGTCTTTGCAGTCTGTTCCTGTATGGTTAGCCCAGATGTAGGTTGACTTTTCATTCCACTGCTTATTAACTAAAAATAACAGAAGCCACAGTGATTTTTTGAGAGTGTCCTATGTGCCAGGCTTTTCAAAAATAGAGTCTTTAAAGCTATCGCTTCTTTAATTCTCAAAGTCACCCTACGAGGTAGGTACTATTATCAGCACTATTTTATGGAAGACTGGATCTTAGTTCGTAGAGTAGCTGACCTACTCAACTGTGCCAAGTATTGTCTGTTGATACAGACCCACACTTGGTCTTTTATACTCTCCCCTAAGCCACTGTGGCTGGAAACTTGCAAACTGCATTTGGCAGATTCTGTGCTCAGTTGGGATTCCTTGCTGGCAATGGGAGGGACTCCTAACAAATTAAATGTGGGAAGAAAATAGAAACTACCCTGCTTATGGCAGAGGCAGGTAACTACAGACTATTGCAATAATGCCAGCTCACCTCTGGAGGTGAGCATGGATGCCTGCAGAGGCGAGAGCTAGCAAAATCCAGGCCTTCTGGAGCTCACAGGCTGTATCAGAGCAGAGAAATGAGGAATTAGATGGGCATTACTCCTGGTAGGTTGCTATGGTTTTCTGAAATTTCTCATCTTTAGGTACCACCAACTTTCCCAATTTTTGCTTCTTCAGCTCCCACATTTTGTCTCTTAATTCCTTAATTTAAATAGCTTTCTAGCTTGAGATACCTAGAGAAGTTTGTGTTTTTCTGAATGAACCAATATTGTATGCACTTGGCCCACACCATCCTCTGGAGTCCACTGTGGGTAGACAGAAACTTTCCCTCAGACCCAAAGACTCACTGTTGGCATAGTTACAATTGCCTGCTACTGAGGATCCCATCTGCCCTGTCTGTGCCTCAGGTTTGTAAGGCTGTGCTGGCACAGTGCTCACAGATTCACAGGGCCCCTGGTGCTGAGAGAGTGACCTCAGATGTTATGACTGCAAGTTTGATAATGCCAGGAGAGAGATCTAAAATTCAACTGAATAGCAAAACATCATCTGTAAATCTTGAGATTGAAAAAATGTAGAATTCCATAGAATTTAAAGGTCTTTTAAGACATAAAGAAAGACATGTCTACATCTTAAGAACCAGAAAAATGAAGAATCTGATCAAATGATCAACTGGAGTTAAGTTGTACACTGCCGTGAGTAGACTAAGGAATTAAGTAATGTGTTTATCTTGAATTCAGGAATGTGGGCCAAGTGGCACTTCTTGTAAGCAATGGCATCATTGACATGACAATCTCAAACAGTCCTCAGTGAGTCCCCTCAGGACTGCCTAGAACACAGTCAGTACAATCAGTGTTGTGCTTCAGTTAACGGGGATGGCGATTGTTTTCCTTAAGGGTGAGAATCTTTTAAGCCCAGTAATATTCAGAATTAAATATAACAATGTCTAAGAGCAATAAAATCATGGCATTCGTATTTTGGGGTTAAGAAGAAACATACATATTTAGTGTTTAATATACTTAGAAATTTTAAGAAAATCTGGTCTAGTATAAAGGCGTTCTTGGAACGCCTACTAAATATATAAAGGATGGACAAACATCTGCTTCGGAATTTCCTTTCTTCCCATAAACAACTAGACAACTGGAAAAATATGACAGACAACGATTTCAGATATGAACAACAGAGCAGGCCTGTATCTTAACAGAAAGAACATAAATTAGGTGAGACCAGCAATTGCCCTGACTCTTTGCCTGGAGGCAACTTCTAAACTGTGGCACAGGGAAGGGGAATTCAGGTAGAGTATTATTCTGAAATAGACAGATGTCACTGTTCAGGAAAGCTGAGATGGCTGAACTTTGTGGGGAAGAATACCAGAGAGCAGGGACTGCTGCAGGGAAAAAGTTCCGGAAACTGCACAGGCATCCTTTTGAGTTTTTTGCTGAATGCTATGTCACATATACACAAGCCAGGCAAAAATAGACTCCTGGGGAGGTGTAAACTGAACAATTCTCAGAGCTTACATAGGTCTGTGATACTGTACGTTTTGATCACCTAAAATAAAAGAAGTCGGGCTGTGGTGTGTGCCTGCAACCCCAGCAACTTAAGAGGCTGAGATGGGAGGATCAGTTGAGCCTAGGAGTCTCAGGCCAGCCAGGACAACACAGCCAGACTCTGTCCCCACCCCCCCATAAATAAATAAATAAATACAAAACAAACAAACAAACAAAAACCCCAAAGATATAAAAGAGCCCATTGAACACCTGGAGCATTCAAAAAAGACTCCAGAAGGCTACCTTAAAAAACAGAGCTAAACTAGCCTTAGAATAAAAGATACTCCAGATGTGCCCTACCAGTGTTTAAAAACAAGCCCCCCAAACATCAGGCTCATCACAAGTAAATTAATTTCCTGCCAGGACAAAATTCAACATTCTTTCAAAGAAGACAACAAAATTCAAATTCCAAATATGGCACATCCAATCAAAAATCATTGACAATGTAAAGCTACAAAAAATGTGACCAATAACACAGAGAAAACCAGCCGATTCAGCCAATAGAAACAGAACCCAAAATAACAAGGATGATGGAATTAGCAGGTGTCAGTTTAAAAACTGCTGTTATAAATGTGCTCATGAAGCAGAAGAAAATACGGACATCATGAGGAACGAAAAGGTGTAAGATCCAAATGAAACTTTAAAGGTAAAAAATGTAATATCAGAAATAAAAAATACATGGGATAGGAAGAACAGAATATTAGACCTCATAAGATACAGTCAGTGAACTTGAATACATAGTGATAGAAACCATCTAGACTGAGGCACAGAAAGAAAAATGTCTAGAAAACCCATCTGAGCCTCAGTGAGCTATGAAACAATAGCAAAGTGTCTATCACTTGTGTAACTGGAATGCCAGAAAGGGGATCAGAAAAAAATATTGGAAGAAATAATGGCTGAAACATTTCTAAATTCGAAAAAAATTTAAACCAAGATTCTCAACAAATCAGAAGAAACAAACCACAATAAACCAGAAGAGTGTGTGCACACACCACACACACATACACACACACACACACTACACATACTCCGAAGTACTTTGTATTAAATTGCTAGAAAGATGTGATAGAGAAGAAAAATTAAAAGTAGTCAGAGTAAAAAAAGACAACATATTATGTACACAGGAACAAAGATGACTGCTGACATCATAAACAATGCCAACCAGAAGAGAATGAAACAGCATTTTTAATTTTATATTTTTGGTGGGTGAGAAGTATAGTTTTTTTGTTTTAACAATTATAACTTTTAGATTTAGAGGGTATATCTGCAGGTTTGTTACCTGGGCATATCATGTAATGTTGAATTTTGGGGTACAATTGACCCTGTCACCAGGTACTGAGCATAGTTTTTCAACCCTTGCCCTTTTCCTTCCCTCTCTCCTCTAGTAGTTTTATGTCCATGAATACTCATTGTTTAACTCTCACTTTTAAGTAAGAACATTTGATATTTTTCTATTCCTCTGTTAATTCACTTAGGATAATGGCCTTCAGCTGCATACATGTTGCTGCAAAGAACATCACTGTATTCTTTTTTATGGCTGCATAGTATTCCATGTGTATATGTACCACATATTCTTTATCCAGATCACGGTTGATGGGCACTTAGGTTGATTTTATGTCTTTGCTGTTGTAAATAGCATTAGAACAGCATGTTTAAAATGGTAGGGAAAAGCGCCTGTCAAACTAGAATTCTTTATCTGGAAAAACTATCCTTCCAAAATGAAGGCAAAATGAAGACATTCCATTCAAATAAAAGCTCAGAGAATTTGTCACCCATGGATTGGCACTATAAATGGCCTCATAAGGAATATTACAGAAAGTTTAGATTGTAGGGAAAGGATATTAGAGGCAAAATTGGATGTATGCAAAGTAATGAAGAGTCTCAGAAATGGTAACAATTTGATAAATATAAAATGAATCTCTGTATTTTCAATTGCTGTTTAGGCAAAAATAATTATAATGTATTTTGGGGTTTATAACACATGCAAATGTATGATGTCATAGCACAGAAGCTGGGAGGGGAAAGTAGAAGTGCCCTATTGTAAAGCTTTCATACGTCTAGTGGCATAAAGTGATTTGAAGATAGATGGTGGTAAATTAAAAACACATATTGGGTTAAGAGATCGAGACCATAGTGAAACCCAATCTCTACTAAAAAATACAAAAAAAGTTAGCTGGGCGTGGTGGCTCACGCCTGTGGTCCCAGCTACTCAGGAGGCTGAGGCAGGAGAATTGCTTGAACCCGGGAAGTGGAGGTTGCAGTGAGTCGAGATCGCACCACTGCACCCCAGCCTGGTGCCTGGCAACCGAGCAAGACTCTGCCTCAAAAATAAAAACAAAAACAAAAACACATATTGTAACCAATTTAATATGTAATTGATTTTGACTTGATTTTTATGTTGACAACTTACCAAGTTCATATAATTTAAAATATATGTTTATATTCATGGGCAACATATATCTAGGAATTATGTGGAATTTGAAAATGTCCAAATAATTCAGTTTACTGAGATACTTAAAAATAAATATATTAAGCACATAGATCTAGTATAAAATATTTGATGCATCATATTATCCTTTTATTTTATTTTTAAAAATAACAAGTGCTAGACTGAGGTCTAAGAGGTTAACTGATTTATCTAAAGTAACCCAGTATGAGGAGCCAGGATTTTATCTTTTAAGTCCTAATTTTATTTCCAAACCTAGCTCTCCATGGGTTTTTAATTTGCAAAAATATCTTCAAGTCTTTGTTGTAACTATTGTTCTTCACAGATAAATACTTGAAATTCTCTTTTGTGGTAAAATTGACAAATAATTTTGAGAGGATAACATGGTTACTATTAAGTTATACTTTTAAAAAACGTAATAGACTATTTTTTAGAGTGGTATTAGGTTTATAAGAAAATTGAGTGGAAAGTACAGGGAGTTCCCAGAGCCTTCCTCTCCATTTTCCCTTGTTATTAACATCTTGCAGTAATTGTTGTAGTGCATTGTTACCGATGGGGTACATTGATGAGCCAGTATGAATACATGATTATTAACAAAAGCCTATTGTTTACATTAGGGTTTACTCTTTGTGTTGTCAATCCTATGGATTTGGACAAATGTATAATGACATGTATCCACCATTGTAATATTATACAGCGTAGTTTCATTGCCCTGAAAATCTTTTGTGTCCCATCTACTCATCCCTCTCAGCCTCGTAACCTCTGGCAACCATTGATCTTTTCATTCTCTCCATTCTTTTCCAGAATATCATATAGTTGAAATTCCTCAATATTAAGTCTTTCAGATTGGCTTCTTTCACTTAGTACAATGCGTTTAAAATCCCTCCAAGTCTTTCTGTGGCTTGATATTTCATTTCTTTTTAGTGCAGAATAATATTCCAATGTCTGGATATACCACAGTTTATCTATTTATCTATTGAAGGACATCCTAGTTGCTTCCAAGTTTTGACAATTATGCATAAAGTTGCTGTAAACATTTGTGTGCACATTTTTGCATGAGTGTTCATTTTTAACTAATAAGTAAATATGTAGGAATGTGATTCCTGGATCATATGATAAGAGCATGTTTAGTTTTTCCAAGTGGCTGCATCCTTTGACATCCCTCAGCAGTGAATAAGAGTTCCTGTTGCTCTGCATCCTCATCAGCATTTGGTGGTGTCAGTATTTTGGATTTTTGCCATTCTAATAGGTGGGAAGGAGTCTCACAGTATCACCCAAAATCTTACAATCCTGAAAGGTTAAAATTCCCAAGTTGAAAATCCTGAAAGCAGATTTCTGGGGAAGGGATTAGTGCATTTTTTGGTTGTACATGGGATGGTGACATCAAGTTAGGTGGAACTATCGTCTGTTATTGCCTTTATTTGGAAATGAAGTATGATTTAAGATGATGTGTAGGGGTTCCAGGTTGACAATGAGTTGACTTGTAAACTTAATTTTAGGTGTCAATTTGACTGGATTAAGGAATACCTAGGTTGGGCACCGTGGCTCATGCCTGTAATCTCAGCACTTTGGGAGGCTGATGTGGGTGGATCACATGAGGCCAGGAGTTCAAGACCAGCCTGGCCAAAGTGGTGAAATCCCATCTTTACTAAAAATACAAAAAAAAAATTAGCTGGGGATGGTGGTGCATGCTGCAATCCCATCTACTTGGGAGGCTGAGGCATGAGAATTGCTTGAACTGGGGAGGCGGAGTTTGCAGTGAGCCAGGATTGTGCCACTGTGCTTCAAGCCAGGGCGATAGAATAAGACTCTGTCTCAAAAAAAAAAAAAAAAAAAAAAAATTCTAGAAACCCAGTAATGCATTATTTTGGGTGTGTCTGTGAGGGTGTTTCCCCAGGAGATTAGTGTGTGAGTCTGAGTGGACTATGAGGGGAAAGATTACCCTGAATGTTGATGGGCACCATCCAACTGACTGGGGAATCAGAGAGAACAAATAAAGAATGTGAACTGGACTTTCTCTGAGAGTTAGGGCAGACTTCACGTTTGCCGTCTTGAACATCAGAACTCCAGGCTCACTGGCCTTCAGAATCTAAGGCTTACACCACCTGTCCCCCAGGTGCAGAGGCTTTTGTCATTGGACTGAGAGTGACATCATTGGCTTTCCTGGTTCTGAGGCCATCTGAGTTGGATTCAGCCATCCCACGTCCATCCCAAGGTTCGAGCTTGTAGACAGCCTGTCATGGGACTTGTCAGTCACTAGAATTGTGTGAGCCAATTCCCCTAATAAATCCCCTCTCATATCTCTATACACATATTCTATTGTTTCTGGTTCTCTGGAGAACCCTGACTAATACAGATTTGGTATTGAGGAAGCTGAATTTCATTCCTTCTTACATATTCCTTACAACATAATAAAAAAGATCTGTGAAATTGCTCCCTTACAAAAAGACTGTGATAAGGTAAGTGTATGAAGCCTCTTAATGGTGAAAGATAAAAGTTTAAAAGCTAATTGCTATTGGTGCTATGAAAGCGGAAAATTGCTTAATTGCTGATCAACAACCAGACTTTCAAATGGGCAGCATCTACCTACAAAATTTGTAGACCCCAACCGCGATCCAAATATAAGTGCAGTGAATGTTTCAAAGATCAGAGAAGAAGTGCAAACACAGGCAAAAAATACAAGAAACTTCTCCTGCCAAACTATTCAATTGTGTGTGACTTCTGCCCCTTCATTCATAGTGCCAATTGGCTATGCCATGTATATCAGCTCTGTGTTATTTCTAATACTGGAGGTATAAATCGTGTAGAGACTTTTAGAGAGTTCTAATTCGTTTCATGCAATTTTTACAAATTTGACTTCAGGAAAGTGCATTTTCACAATTGTTGACTTTATATATAAGGACATTAAAACTTCCTCAATAAATGTAGAAATGTTCTTTTTGTGCATCTGTGGCTGTAAAATATACTATTTCTTGAAAGTTCAGCTCCTTGGGTGACTGCACATGCAGTGGTGACTCACTGAGGTTTTTAATGGATCTGGTCAAAAGACTTAGGTTGTCTGTCATAATCTTAATATTTCAGATGATTGTAGCTACAGAGCTGGGTGCACACAATTACACACCACAGTGATATGCAGTTATACCATTCACTTTTTGATGAATTTCTTTATAAACATGGTTTATCTCTTCATTGCTCTTATACCTGTGTGACTGTCGTTAGCATTCCTGAGGGTTTATGCTTGCAAAAATTTATGTGTGATTATTTATATGTGTCTATTTTACTATATAAGTTGGCCTATGAAGTAGTATTCGTTCATGTTTTTATGTTTCTTAAACAAATTCCATTTTAAAAATGTAAATAAAGTTTTTAAAAATTAAAATTATATTTTCCAGAATTATACCTTTGTGATTATGGCATTCAGAAATGTTTCTTTTGGGATTATGATCAGCACTGGTTTTTCCCAGCCCAGAACATCCTATGCTTAGCTCCTGGGCCCTCAACAGAAGCCAGTTCCTTTCCTGTGCCCCAATGAACAACCGACCACCCAAATGGAGAGAAACCAGAAGGAGTACAGCAGCCAGCTCTATAACCAATAGAAAAGGAAACACTTAGGCCAGGTGCGGTGGCTCCCGCCCGTAATCCCAGCATGTTAGGAGGCTGAGGTGGGTGGATCATGAGGTCAGGAGTTCGAGAGCAGCCTGGCCAATATGGCAAAACTCCATCTCTACTAAAAATACAAAAAATAGCTGGGCATGGTGGGGGGGCGGGGGGGGGGCGGTGCTTGTAATTCCAACTACTTGAGAGGCTAAGGAAGGAGAATCATTTGAATCCAGGAGGCGGAGGTTGCAGTGAGCTGAGATCGTGCCATTGCACTTTAGCCTGGGGAACAGGGTGAGACTCCGTCTCAAAAAAAAAAAAAAAAAAAGAAAAAAGAAAGAAAGAAAACAAAACACTTGGCTCCCTTGTGTAATCCCACAAAGTTGATTATCCATCAGTAGAAAGTTGAACAGGTGCAGATATGCTCTCTAATTCTGCTATCCTGTTAAAGCTTCTCAGCTTTGTATGGATTCGTCTTGTTGATTAGCACGCGTCACCGTGCCTGCACACCTGGAAGGATATAATCAGTGCTGCATGGAGCAGAGAGCTTGCCGAGGTTTCTTTGGGCCTCCTCTTGTCTCAAAAGACTCCAGAGACTTTTGGTATTCACCTTTTCACTTTGTCTGGCGATCCTTTCATTTTCTTAACCTTAAGTAAGCATTTGCTTGCATATGCTAATACCTGCATCTGCATTAAATTTGTGTTTAATGAACTAGACAAATATTCCTTTCTCGAAGCATCCCGCTCCATTTCTAATTTCATGCAGCCATCGCCAGACTCTTTGTGCCCTTTATTCAGGGTATAAATTCCTGCCTCTGTGTACCCACTTGTGATTTCCTGATTGTCCAGTTCTGCATCCCTTCTTATCTTCACCTCTCCCCAACTACCCACCATGGCAGGGAGAGTCTGCTTGTTCATTATCTTCATTCAGCATTTCCCTGTATTGTACACTCACTCATTTATTTAACAAGTATTTATTGAACTGCTCTATGCAAGGAAGTGTGTTCTGTGCCAACAGTACACAAGACTGATGCCAATTCCTGCCCTCGTAGGGCTTGCCAGCAAATGGGGAGGGCCAAGAGGCAAATGAACTATGACAATGCAAAGTGTTAGTTGCTTCTGAGAACTGAAGTAGAGCCTTGAGGACATGGAGCTGATGCGTGGTATGGAGTTCCCGCAGAGACAGGGATGACCTAGGGAAGTCTCCTGGAGAGAAAAATGACTAAGCGGATACCGCAAAGAGGAAAGGGATAGCCAGGAGAAAAGCAGGGTCCTGGGAAAACATACCTGGAAAAGAGAATTGCTGTGGGAAAGCCTGAGGACAGGAGTGTTTAAGGATGTAAAGGAGGTTCAATGTGGCCACACCCTGGGTTGCAGAAAAATGTCCTGAGGCTGGAGGAGTATGGGTCCAAGGTCATCAGGTATACCAAACTGCTGCTTGGCCTTTACTTCGAGGGTAACGGGGAGCCAGTGAAGGGATTTAAATAGGGCTCTGATGTGATCATGCTTCAGCTTGAAAAGATGTACTATGTACCAATAACAGACAAACAGAGAGCCAAATCATAAGTGAACTCCCATTCACAATTGCCAGAAAGAGAATAAAATACCTAGGCATACAACTCACAAGGGATGTGAAGGACCTCTTCAAGGGGAACTACAAAGCACTGCTCAAGGAACTAAGAGAGGACACAACAGATGGAAAAACATTCCATGCTCATGGTTAGGAAGAATCAATATTGTGAAAATGGCCATACTGCCCAAAGTAATTTATAGATTCAATGCTATCCCCATCCAGCTACCATTGACTTTCTTCACAGAATTGGAAAAAAACACCTTAAACTTCATATGGAACCAAAAGAGAGCCCACGTAGCCAAGACAATCCTAAGCAAAACAAACAAACAAACAAAAAAACAAAACTGGAGGCAGCACACTACCTGACTTCAAACTATACTACAAGGCTACAGTAATCAAAACAGCATGGTACTGGTACCAAAACAGGGACATACACCAATGGAACAGAACAGAGTCCTCAGAAGTAATGCCACACATCTACAACCATCTGATCTTTAACAAACCTGACAAAAACAAGCAATGTGGAAAGGATTCCCTGTTTAATAAATGGTGTTGGGAAAACTGGCTAGTGATAAGCAGAAAGCTGAAACTGGATTCTTTCCTTACACTTTATACAAAAATTAACTCCAGATGGATTAAAGATTTAAACATAAGACCTAACATCATAAAAACCCTAGAAGAAAACCTAGGCAATACCATTCAGGACATAGGCATAGGCAAGGACTTTATGACTAAAACACCAAAATCAATGCTAACAAAAGCCAAAATAGACAAATGGGAACTAATTAAACTTAAGAACTTCTGCACAGCAAAAGAAACAATCTTTAGAGTGAAGCAGCAATCAACAGAATGGGCAAAAATTTTTGCAATCTACCCATCTGACAAAGGGCTAATGCCCAGAATCTATAAGAACTTAAACAAGTTTACAAGAAAAAAAAAAAACCCATCAAAAAGTGGGTGAAGGGTATGAACAGACACTTCTCAAAAGAAGATATTTATGCAGCCAACAAACATATGAAAAAAAGCTCATCATCACTGGTCATTAGAGAAATGCAAATCAAAACCACATTGAGATACCATCTCAATGTGTTAGAATGGCAATCATTAAAAAATCTGGAGACAACAGATGATGGAGAGGATGTGGAGAAATAGGAACGCTTTTACACTGTTAGTGGGAGTGTAAATTAATTCAACCATTGGGGAAGACAGTGCAGCAATTCCTCAAGGACCTAGAAATAGAAATTCCATCTGACCCAGCAATCCCATTATTGGGTATATACTCAAAAGACTATAAAACATTCTTTTATAAAGACACATGCACACATATGTTTATTGCGGCACTGTTTACAATAGCAAAGTCTTGGAACCAACCCAAATGCCCATCAAAGATAGACTGGATAAGAAAAATGTGGCACATATACTCCATGGAATACTATGCAGCCATAAAATAGGATAAGTTCATGTCCTTTGCAGGGACATGGATGAATCGAAACCATCATTCTCAGCGAACTGACACAAGAACAGAAAACCAAACACCGCATGTTCTCACTCATAGGCAGGTGTTGAACAATGGGAACACATGGACACAGGGAGGGGAACATCACAGAGTGGGGCCTGTTGGGGGCTGGAGGCCTAGGGGATGGATAGCAGGGGGTTAGGGGATTGGGGACGGATAACATTAGGAGAAATACCTAATGTAGGTGACAGGGGGATGGATGCAGCAAACCACCAAGGCACGTGTATACCCATGTAACAAACTTGCACGTTCTGCACATGTACCCCAGAACTTAAAGTATAATTTAAAAATAAAAATAAAAGACTTACTATTGAGAGTGGATTTAAATGGAAACAAGAACACTTAAGAAGATGATTCAGTAATCCAGGCAAGAGAAGTGCAAACCAGAGTGAAAGCAATATGGAGGGAAAGTGAATCCAGATATATTGGAGAAAGAACTGGTGTCCTTGGTGATTAGGTTGTCATTAAAAGAGGGGACTCAAGGACATGGCCTGTATTTGTAGCTTAAGCAACTGAACGGAGGACACTGCATTCACCTAGATAGGTGATAATTGAGAAAGATGCAAGATTTGCTTTTAATTAATAATCTTCAATTTTTAGAGCAGTTTTAGGTTCACAGCAAAATTCACTGGAATGTACAGAGTGCCCATGCACTGCCTGGCTCCTCCCACTACCGACATCCCCCGCAGCAGAGTGGTCCATTTGTTACAACCGGTGAGCCTACATTCACACCTCAGTATCACCAAGAGTCCATATTTACATTAGAGTTCACTCTTGGTGTCATGCATTCAGTAGCTTTTGACAAATGTACAGTGACATGTACCCACTATTATAGTACCACACAGAGTAGTTTCACTGCCCTAAAAATGCTAGGTGCTCTTTTCATATTTATTCCTCCCTCTCCCAACCACTGACAACCACTGAATTTTTTACTGTCTCCATATTTTGCCTTTTCCAGAATGTCATATAGTTGGAATCATAGAGCATGAAGTCTTTTCAGATTGGCTTCTTTCACGTAGTGATATGTATTTAAAGTTCCTTCATGTCTTTTCATGACTAGATAGCTCATTTCATTTCTCTCTTTTTTTTTTTTGATAGATGATTTCTGTTTAACACTGAATAATATTCTGTTGTTTGGACACACCACAGTATACTTATCTGTTTTCCTGCTGAAGGATATCTTGGTTGCTTTCAAGTCTTGGAAACTATTAGTAAAGCTGCTATAAATATTCGTGCATGTTTGTTGTGTGGACACATGTTTTCTGTTCACTTCGTAAATATCAAGGAGTGTGATTGCTGGATCATATGGTAAGGGTATGCTTAGTTTTGTAAGAAACCACCAAACCGTCTTCTAAAGTGTCTGTATCATTTTGCATTCCACCATAGTGAATGACAGTTCCTGAGATCCTGTTGCTTTAATCCTCACCAACATTTGGTGTTGCCAATGTTCTGGACTTCAGCCATTCTAATAGGTGTGTAGTGGTGCCTCACTGTTGCATGAATTTGCATTTCCCTAATAACATATGATGTTAAACATCTTTTTAGATCTTATCTGCCATCTGTAGAGCTGCTTTGGTGAGGTGTCTGTTAAGGTCTTTGACCCATTTTTGAATTATGTTCTTTGTTTTCTTATGGTTGAGGTTGTTTTAGCATCCACATTAAAATTTTTTTATTGATATGTGATAGTTGTATATATTTATGGGGCACATGTAATACTTTGATAGAAGCATATGATCTGTAATGATCAAATCTGTGTAACTGGGATATCCATCACCTCAAACATTTATCATTTCTTTGTATTGGGAACATTTGAAATCTTCTCTTTATTGTTGAGTTTTAAGAGTTCTTTGTATATTTTGGATAATAGACAATTATCGTTATCTGTCTTTTGCAAATATTTTCTCCTACTCTGTAGCTTTTCATTCTCTTCACAGTGTCTTAAAGAGCACAGGTTTTTAATTTTAATGAAGACCAGCTTTTCAATTCTTTCTTTCATGGTTTATGCCATTGGTGTAGAGACGCAGTTTTGAGAGAAGCTGAGTTCAGCTCTGAGCTGTTTGGATTTCAGTTCCCATTGGGTGCTCATGAGGAGTGGCCTCCCGTGGAAGTTCCACCAGTTATATTACACTGAGCTCAGAATGAAGGTTTTGGCTGACTCATCAGTGTCTCCCATCTCTTTTCTGCCTTTCCCCCAGAACTGCTGTGTCTGAATGGAAGCTTCAATCCTCCGCAAGGCACTACCATCCACGGTGCTCTCTCTCTTGGACACCTCCTCTTCAAAAGAAGCAAGACAGCATTCAGAGGCAGGAAACAGCTGTTGCTTCCTTGACATTCCAGGACCAATCTCCTGTCTCTGCCAGTCAGGAAGCAGTAGCTTTCACTGTGCACTGTTCCTAGGGGGAGGGGCTTGGTCTTACACTCAAGGATTCAGTTCTGGGCTTTGGATTCCCAAATAGGGTCTGGAATATCTGATTTTTATTTGTTAAGATCTTGGCACATGAGAGATACAGGGTTTAATTTGGATTCTAGAGAGGCTTTGGCTCAGATGATCTTTTGCCAAAGCCTATAGGATGGACTATACAGTTTGAACTACAAAGAGGAAAGTTGCAGCAGCTAGGAGGAAAGACTCCAAGAAATCCCAAAGGGCTGAATGCTTTGTTGCCCGATTCTAGGGGAAGAGAGTGCCTACCAGGCCAGCCGCAGGGAAGTAGGCATGGCCACGCGGTGGCTGTCAGTTCTTCAGCCTCTGCATGGGGCTGGCTTGAGTCTCAGAAGCTGTCAGTAGGGGAAGCTAGCTGGGTTCCCGGCTTGGATTAATTGGTAGCAAATGCTTAGAGGAAGTGGGAAGAGACAGTCATTGACTGTCTTCCCTAATATCTGGACAATAGTAAGTATTCATCTTAGAAATTTAGATCACCTCTTGGGAGGATCCTAAATTTGATATGATATTCGTCCCAGATGGACCAAGTTGTAAGACAAGTTGTATTACAACTAAGCTGGAATAAAGGGGTGAGGTTGAGATTTTTAAAATTTCCTTTCTCTTGCCCTCCAAGTAAATGACTTCTCTTGAGCAAGTGAAGATGTTGAAAAATAAAGTTCCATTTCTACACAGCTCACGTCTAGAGTGTGAGACTTTGCATCTTCTGTGCAAGTCTCTGAGTCACTTCTGGAACATGAAACTCTTTGGTTCTTCAAGTCAGTACAGTTCAAATGTAGCATGCTTTCCACGACTTCCTGTCTAATCCAGGCCCAAAGTGCTCAGCGGCTATCTGCATATGCTCTTTCTGCTCACCTCACTCCCTGACAGCATTCTAGTAATTTCAACATGTTTCAGTATCCATGGTGGCCGTTTATGATTGCCCTTATCCCCCTGCTTCCTTGACTTCCTTGTTGTGAAAATCTCCTTCTCTCTGTAGCAGCCACAGAACAGTAATCTTCTTGTTACATTACACTGCCCTTCCTTCCAAAGCTTTACATTGACACGTCCTCTCATTCTTCTTCCCTTTCTACAACCCTGATTCAGCCTTTAACTGTTAGGATTTACCAACTCATACTTTTCAGGAACGTGATTCTGGTCTCACTTACTTCCCTGTCTACTTCAGATATCATGATTTTAACTTGTCTCCATCAACACTCAATGCCTCCTTAACACCCTGACATGCCCATGCATGTATTCTTGCTGTATTCATTCTTCACTTCTGCTTCTAGGCCACAGACGATTGCCAGAGAAAATGCCGACCTGTTCCACATTCCTGTTACCTTTAACAGGATACATGTTTCTGCTTCTCCATCTTGTTATTTATGCCTTTTTGTTTCCTTAGAAGACTGCAATAATCTAAACCGGTATCTACCCTAAAATGATTTTGAAAATCGATGTATACCCTTGTACATTTAGAAATTACATATAAAAGTTTTCAGCAGAAGTTTAAACAGTTAAAAAATATTTACTTTCTGGCATATTGCCATATTGACATTTTAAAATGAAGACGTTGCATTGCTCCTTTAAATAAACCCAGTGTGATAGAAATACCATGACAATTTGACACCTGGCATTATCCATTTAAAACAACCCACACAAGGGTTTGGTTTTGCTTTTTAAATAGGCAGAGAGTTGACATTATTCCTTTTACTTCTTAATGTTATATTCCATTCTGGTTCCCCCAAATTTGACCCTAAAGTATTTATACACTTAACGCCATTTATTCATTCCTCTACTGGACTTCTATACATATGATTTTATTTATTCATTCATTTTTATTTACTGTGACTATAAGACTCTGTGTTAAAACATTTTTTCTAGATGGTATTATCATGAACATTATTATAAGTATAAAGTTGCTCAAAACATCCTTACAATATGACAGAGTTTGAGAAATACTTATTGAAGAAATATTTTACTAGAAAAGCATCTATTAATTAGGTAGATGGGAATGCACATCTGGTTACTTAATGAAAAGAACTGTTGAATGCTTTTCTTTGTCCTGTGCACCTGGAATTTGTACACCTGAGTGGTGTACAAGGGGGTGGAGAGATTTGCCTTCCTTTGAAGAAATGAAGGAAGGGAGGTCGTGAAGGGGAGTGAGTAGAGAACAGCATACTCAGGGGCTTTCTTGAGCAAGTCTCACTTCAATAGGAGTACACAGGAAGTAGAGAATCCAGATATCCATTTCCTTCAAACTCTCCATGCCCTGTGCTCCCAGGGTTCCTCGAATCCCACTTTGAAGACCAGTGTCCTAAACCCTTTCCCCTCCTCAAGCCCCAGTTTCGAGGCCATGTGGAAAGTGGTCAAGGGAGATCTTTATTTTCCATCCTGGCTCCTGCCAAAGATCAAACCTCACTCCTGGCCCCTCCTCTTTTTTGGAGTATGTATCTTTGCTTTTAAGGTTAACTTATTCCTTCTCCCCAAAGATGTTATTTCATGTTTCAAATCACCTTCTCTCTCCCCCACCATCTTTAACGTTTTTCTTTCATTCTTTTCCATCTGCTGATAAACTTGCCAGGTTATGTCTTTCCTGATAGTGTGTTCTTTAAACATTTCTTTTCTTTCTTTTTTTTTTTTTTTGTTGAGACAGAGTTTCGCTCTTGTTACCCAGGCTGGAGTGCAATGGCGCAATCTCGGCTCACCGCAACCTCCGCCTCCTGGGTTCAGGCAATTCTCCTGCCTCAGCCTCCTGAGTAGCTGGGATTACAGGCACGCGCCACCATGCCCAGCTAATTTTTTGTATTTTTAGTAGAGACGGGGTTTCACCATGTTGACCAGGATGGTCTCGATCTCTTGACCTTGTGATCCACCCGCCTTGGCCTCCCAAAGTGCTGGGATTACAGGCGTGAGCCACCGCGCCCGGCCCAAAATTGTTTTAACTATTCAATTTCCTTTGAATTTCAACATAAATTTTAGAATAATTTTGTCTCTATTTGTAAAAGTCTTGCTGGGATTTTGATAAGAATCATGGTACCCCAGGAGAATTGGCATCTTTACTATGTTAAGTCGTCCAATTCATGAACACAGTGTTTCTCCAAGTATTTAAGTTTTTGATTTCTTTTATCAGCATTCATAGTTTCCATCATACAAGTCCTATACATGTTTTGTATAGGACTTACACTATACAAAAGTGTAAGTGTAAGTGTAAATGCTTGCACCTAAGCATTTCCTTTGTTTCTGATTGTAAATAGTATTATATTTTAAATTTCAGAGTCCATATGTTTATTGCTAATATGTAGAAATATAATTTAGTTTTCTGTGTTACTTATATTCTGTGACCTCGCTGAACTTATTAGTTCTAGTTTTGTGCTTGTTTTTGCAGATTCCTTGGGATTGTCTATACAGATAAGCATGCCATCTACAAACAGAAATAGTTTTATTCCCTCTGTTTCAAAGTAATGCTTTTTATTTCCTTTTCTTGCCTTATTGCACTGTCTAGAACTTCCAGTAGTATGTCAAATAACAGTGACTACAGAGGACATCTTGCTTTGCTTCTGACCTTAGGGAAAAAGCATGTAGTCTTTCATCATAAAGTATATTGTTAACTGTAGGGTTTTGTAGATTTATCAAGTTGAGGATGTTCTCCTGTCTTCCTAGGTTTCTGAGAATTTTATCATAAATGGATGTTGAATTTTGTCAAACGCTTTTTCTGCCTCAGTTGATATGATCGTATGTATTAGAGAGGATTCTCCAGAGAAACAGAAATGATAAGGAATCAGCTCATACATTCGTGGAGGCTGAGAAGTCAGATCCAGGAGAGTTGATGATATATTTCCAGTCTGGGACTGAAAGCCTGAGAAATAGAAGTGCCAGTGATGTAAGTTCCAGTCCAAATCTGAAGGCAGGGGAAGATCAAAGACAGGCAAAGAGAAAGAATTCTTTCTTACTTAACATTTTTTTTCTATTCAGGTCTTCAATGAGTTGAAGGAGGTCTACCCACCCTGGGGAGGACAGCCTGCTTTACTCAATCTAATGATTCAAATGTCAATCTAATCCAGAAACACCCTCATAGACACACCCAAAACAGTATTTAACCAAATACCTGGGCACCCTGTGGTCCAGTCAAGCTGACACACAAAATTAAACATCACATCATGTGATTTTTCTTCTTTAGCATGTTAATCAGGTGGATTACACTGATTGATTTTCAAATATTGAATCAGGCTGTCTCCCTAGTACAAACCCTCCTTGGTTATGGTGTATAATTCTCTTTTAAATGTTGTGGAATACTACTTTGCAAATATTTTGCCAATGGTTTTTGCATCTATGTTCATGAGAGATATTAATCTTTTCTTTTTGCATTGTTTTACATATAGAGTCAGGGTAAGATTAGGTTCATAAAAATAATTGGAAAATGTTTTTCCTTTTTTATGCTCTGGATGATTGTATAGATTACTGTTAATTCTTTAAACACTTGGTAGAATTTTCAAGTGAAGCTTTCTGGGACTGGAGAGTTCTTTTAGGGAGTTTAAAAATTATTAATTCAATATTCTTAATAGATATGGGTCTAGTCAAACCATCTATTTCGTATTGGGTGAGTTGGGGTAGCTTACGTGTTTTAAGGAATCGGTTCATTTCACCTGTTTTATGACAGTAGTGTTATTTCTGGCATTTTCTTGCTTCACTCTGGATATTGTGTGGTCTGTAGTGATGTTTCTTGTTTCATTTCTGATATGCATATTTTGTCTTCTCTCCTGTTTTCTTTGTCAGTCTTGTGAGAGGTTTGTCAATTTTATTGATCTCTTCAAACAATCAGCTTTTCCTTTCATTGATTTCCTCTGTTGTTTTTCTGTTTTCACTTATATTGCTGTCTTCTCTTACTTTTATTATTTTCCTCCCTCCTGTTTTGCATTAATTTTGCTCTTCCTTTCTACCTTTTTTTTTTTTTTTTTTTTTTTTTTTAAGGGAGAGGCTTTTTCACTTTTCTACTGGATGCATTTAGAACTTCCCTGTCAGTACTGCTATAGCGGCGTCCCATACATTTTTATATATTGTATTTTCATTTTTATTCAGTACAGTGTATTTAAAAAGTTTCCCTTGAGACTTCATTTTTTACCCATGTATTATTTGGAAGTGTGTTGTTTAGTTTTCAAGTGTTTCCAGTTGGCATCCATGATCACCCACAAGTGAGGGAATCAGATTGGCTGTTAAGTCCTTTATAACTCAATTCAATTTTCCAGCCCCATTTCCCCTTGCTGTTTGCAACAAAAACCCTATTTCTAGCCAAATTTAATGTTTCATACCACTGTCTTAATATAACCATGTGACTTTTTTGGCTTTGCATTTTTGCTTATTTTTAACATTTTTTGATGACCAAATTTTCTTTTCATTTCCTAAATAACAGTTGCTAAGTTACCTTAAGGCTGTACTGTAAGGAAGCTCATACTAAATTTTCTTAGTTTAGAAAAAGTTTGTAGTTGAAATTATAGAAATATAATGAGGAGCGATGATGCTGGGTGAAAGATGTGGTCTGAAAAAAGTGATCAGATTGGTGTCCAGAGTCCGGGTTCCTAACTATACACCCAATTTTTCCCCAAACAATACAGAGTACTAAGCCCTGAGAATGTAGGAAGAATGTCTACCACCACCTGAATGAGTGAGTCTAGAGTCAATCTTCACTCATATTCATTTGTTCTGAGAATTCGAGTATTTTTCTCGTGTTTTCTCAGTTTATTATGAACAGGGCTAATAATGACTCATTTGCAAAATGCCAGGGGTAAGACGATCTCATATCTGAAAAGCTTTTTAAAATATAATTGACAATAGCATGGCATAAGGTTTCTCAGAATATTATTATAGTCTTTAATCTAAGAGAACAAATACATCTAATTGAGGCCTGCTGAATAATGAAAAATAAAAATTGGTTTTTTGGAAATCCAAAATACATTCAATGAAAATTATCAGGTAGTAAATTTCATGCAAACAATTTCATTTTATTATAACCCTTTGAGTACATATTGTACTCCTTTCTAAGTTCAAAGAGTTTAGTTCAATTATTTTTTACAAAATCCAACATATAATCATCCAGTAAAATCTACTGGGTAGTAAATGAATTATAGGATAATACTTTTATATGCAAGTTTGTACATGTGTTTATAATTTCTAACATGCAATTTCACCAATTAAAACCATATCCATTTTTTTGCCTGAGTGGCATTTCGACCTTTGGGGGGATCATTCTAGAATTCCTATCCCTTCCCAGGTACTGCTTCCTAATTGTAGTCGAGAGCCCTGTGAACTCTGATATTGGCTTTTCCTTCATGTCTCAATTAGGTGGGTCTGGGGTTAGTGCCCAAGGTAGTGGGCCTCATGTTGGGGTCCTTAGACTAACTCTATCCTTGGAGAACTGTGAAAATGTAGTTTCTGAGGCTCTACCTACTATCCACAGAAATAAACTATCTATGAGTGATCCCCAAATCAGCATGTTTTTCAAGTACTCTAAGTGAAGTAAGAGCTCATTAACATTTATGAGGTAGCCAGGTGTGGTGGCTCACACCTGTAATGCCAGCACTTTGGGAGGCTGAGGTGGGTGGATCACTTGAGTCAAGGAGTTGAAGACAGCCTAAGCAACTGGCGAAACCCTGTGTCTACAAAAAATTAAAAAATTAGCAAGCATGGTGGTGCACACCTGTAGTGCCAGCTACTCAGGAGGCTGACGTAGGAGGATTGCTTGAGCTCAGGAGATTGAGGCTGCAGTGAGATCTGTTCACACCATCACACTCCAGCCTGGATGACAGAGCAAGCCCTCCCCCGCTCATCCCAAATAACCTAACAACAGCAACAACAACGAAATAAACAAAAACATTTATGAATCACTGGTCTGAAACAAGACAATCCGTATTTTCAGGCATGGAATTCCCCTGTATGTTGTCTAATTCGGCTCACCTGCCCACAGCCCTGGGCCATCACATATAGTGTGGCTATTATCCTACCTAACATTGCTCTCTGCATGTGGGTGCCATTTCACATTACTTTTGTATCAGCTGATGGGGGCAGAGGTCACCACTTTCCTCTCCATTTTATCAGCAGTCATTTCCCCTACCTATTGCTTTGGTATCCATGTACTGTTTAGTATCATTGATTATGTATTATATTATTTTGCATATATTTACAGGTTCTTAGGTTATTGTTTTTAGTTGTATAACATGCCAGTATATTTTGTTTCTCCAACAGGATTTAAACTCCTTGAAGACAGAGAGAATGACTTTGTTTCTCTAATATTCTGGAACAGTTCCTTGCTCAGGACTCTGAGGCGAGCAGGTGTTCATTAAATGCATTTTAACAGACAGATTTTCTGCATACACATATTCAGTTTTAGAAGAACACTTTGATAATGTGGTGCCTGGGTGCCCAGGTATAGATTACCTAATGAGATACGGGAATACAGCATTGGATATGCAGCTCCTCCAGCACATTGTGTGAGGGAAAAGACCATTTTGGCAGTGCCTCATTAACATCCATAGGGATTTGTGATTAATTAAAAATGTTAGTGATCATCAGTGCCTGAGAGTCAGGGAAGAGGGCTACTCAGCATCTGCTCTAATTATAACTTAAACGCCCCCTCCCCCATTTTTGCCTATATTCTAATCACCTGAATATTTATTCCAGGAGCATCTTACAATAATAGATGACATTTCACTTAAGCCAATGAGCATTTCCTAAAAACTCAGGAACAGATTTTTCTAGAAAAATCTTTATACTTTTTTTTAAGATGGTACATTTTGTATGTATATGTATGTATGTATGTGCACGGTGTGTATACAAATGTGTAGACAGTTAGAAAGGCTATCTGATTTTTAACTCTCTATAGAGAAAGCATACTCCAGGAATATGTGCTAATTGGTGAACAGAATTTAGCCACAACTATAAAAATTGAATCCAGCCCAAGATGTTAAGTTTTATAACTTTGTGGTAACTGCCCATCAGTGATCAGTAAGTTAGTAGGTGTGCTTGTGTTGAAAAGTCTGTTTTAGGCCAGGCATGGTAGCTGATGCCTGTAATCCCCGTGATTTGGGAGACAAAGGTGGGAGGATCCCTTGAGCCCAGAAGTTCAAGACCAGCCTGGGTAACAGTGAGACCCTGTCTCTATAAAAATAAAATTAAATAAAATTAGCTGGGTGTGGTGATGTGCTCCTGTAGTCCTAGCTACTGGGGAGGCTGCGGCAGGAGATCACTGGGGCCCAGGTGTTGGAGTTTGCAATGAGCTATGATCATGCCTCTGCACTCCAGTCTGGATGATAGAACAAGACTGTTGAAAGAAAGAAGGAAAGACAGAGAGAGGGAGGGAGGAAAGGAAGGTGGGAGTAAAGTGGGGGGGGGAAGGGAGAGGAAGAAAGAAAAAGAAAAGAAAAGAAGGAAGGAAGGAAGGAAGGGAGGGAGGGAATCTGTTGTAACTTAGGGTTTAAGTGAAATTTTACCAAAGTAAACCATTAGAGCCAAAATAAGATGTGTTTCACTCTACTTGTTTATAGAAATGGCCCCAATGCAAAGGCATGGATCTGAAGTTTCTTTTAGAATTAAGGAAAGGATGTACTTTGGTTCCTCCGAGAAACTGGCACATTTATTCCTTCTTGAAAACAGGAACTGCATAATTGACAGTGTCTGCCTTTCTGTCTGGCTGCCAAAAACCTTGGAACAAATTTAAAGCTCAGCTATGCCAATTATGTGGATATACAGCAGTTGAATATCTTTGTTATTTTATCAACTAATCTTGACATTCTACTCTCATTACTCTGCAGATGTCCTCTACTTGAAATCCTTCATGGAAAAATGTGGAATGAATACGTTAGTAAAATAAATAAGATAGGGTTGTTGCTTTGTGACTTAGGAGAGGTGAAGATATTGGCTATCACAGAACCTCAGTGTTCACCCACTAACACTTTCCTACGTCCTTCACAGGATGGGCGTGAGGGGTAATTTAGGCCAGGTCAATTGTAAGGAACTATACAGATGGTGTTTTTGCAGAGAAGAGCCCAGCTTTAAAGATGAAGCTATATTTACTATGAGGATTCAGAGAGGTCACTCAGGTATGTAGGGCAGGCCAAGGAAGACTGAACGAGAGAGGATTCTAGAAGGGAATCAATCCAATTGGGTGAGTGGAGGACTGAGGTGAGCTCATTGTCCAGGACCAGTGGATCAATATTAGTGGGTAGAATAATTGTATTCATAGGATGCTAGCCCCTTTATGCCATAGTCATGCTGAGGCCCTGGGTAGAGAAAGGATAAAAATTAGAAGACATGTTTCACTAAAATCTCTGTAAGATGCCGAGAACATAAGGCAACTCTTCTGTAATCAGGTAATTGTGCAAAGCGTAAATCTACCCTTGGTGCCTCCATTTCCTCATCTCCCATTTGTTCTTCAAAATACACCAATCTTCTTAAGGTGATCAGTCAAATTGTCCCCAGATACTCTCCAGAAATGACTTTGAATGAAGTTCAGTGGTGACCTCAGGATGGCCAAGTCTGAGGTTCCATCTTACAGGTCTCTCTGGAATGCAACAATGCGCATCACCTTCTCTATGAAGTGCTCCTCCCTGCGGTTACAGGGCCCCATTCCCCTCTGACCGCGTTTCTCCCCCTTGTTGCTGGTTCCTCTGCTGCAGCCACACTCCAACACTCACTGAACTGGGGTGAGCCCGTAGACCTGGTCTGGTGTCCCTCTGTACACTTTAGGATTCTGGGTATCTTGTTTGACAAGGTATACATACTAATAATGGCGTAACAAGGCATGTTCATCATTTATTTTTAAAAATAGAACATATTCACATCTATCTGACTGAATTTGCATTTTGAAATGACTCCTTTAATCAGAGAGAAAAGGAACTAGCATGTGGAGAATTGTATCTAAGTGCGGATATACCCCTAAGGCTTTATAGACACACAGATGATATTTATGCAGGAAAAAAAATTAAGAGCTACCTATCCCCTCCATTCCTAGCTAATCTGCCATCTAATCCCAGTGACCCTAAAACTGTATCTTTTCCCCAGAACTTTCTTCTGTCTTCTAGACTGACACTGAACAGGATCATGATACTTGAATGTCCCTTAGGGATGCAAACTCAAATTCATTATCTTTTCCCTCTGAATATGTTTTTTCTCTTTTGTTCAGCAACCTACCAGGAGTCACCCTAGATTTATTTTTCTCCTGTCTGCCCCACTGTGTCTGTCTGTTCTCATGTTGCTATAAAGAAATACCTAGGCCGGGTGTGGTGGCTCAAGCCTGTAATCCCAGCACTTTGAGAGGCCGAGGCGGGTGGATCACGAGGTCAAGAGATCGAGACCATCCTGGTCAACATGGTGAAACCCCGTCTCTACTAAAAATACAAAAAATTAGCTGGGCATGGTGGCGCGTGCCTGTAATCCCAGCTACTCAGGAGGCTGAGGCAGGAGAATTGCCTGAACCCAGGAGGCGGAGGTTGCGGTGAGCCGAGATCGCGCCATTGCACTCCAGCCTGGTTAACAAGAGCGAAACTCCGTCTCAAAAAAAAAAAAAAAAAAAAGAAATACCTAAAGTTGGGTAATTTTTTTTTTTGAGATGGAGTTTTGCTTTTGTTGCCCAGCCTGGAGTGAAATGGCGCCATCTCTGCTCACTGCAACCTCTGCCTCCCAAGTTCAAGTGATTCTCCTGCCTCAGCCTCCCGAGTAGATGGGTTTACAGGCATGCACCACCACATCTGGCTAATTTTGTATTTTTAGTGGAGACAGGGTTTCACCATGTTGGTCAGGCTGATCTCAAACTCCTGACCTCGGCCTTCCAAAGGGCTGGGATTACAGGTGTGAGCCACTGCACCTGGCCAAGTTGGGTAACTTATAAAGAAAAAAGGTCTAATTGCCTCACAGTTCTGCAGGCTGTACAGGAAGTGTGGTGCAGCATCTGCTTCTGGAAAGGCCTCAGGAAGCTTCCAGTCATGGCAGAAAGCAGAGGGAGAGCAGGCACATTCATTGCAAGAGCGGGAGCAAGAAGGGGCGGGGAAGGTCCCAGAACTCACTGAGCGAGAACTTACTCATCACCAAGGGGATGGTGCTAAACCATTCATGAGGGATCAGTCCCCATGATCCAATCACCAGGCCCCACCTCCAACACTGGGCATCACATTTCAACATGAGATTTGCAGAGGACAAACATTCAAACCATATCACCCACAGTTGCATCTGGCCTCCAAATTGCCTATATTTCTGTACCATACTTTACAGCTCTGTTCCTTCCTCTAAATCCATGGCCTTCGCGTGTTAGTGAACATGAGAATCCCCAGGAGGGCTTGATACAACACAGATGGCGAGGCTCCGTCTCTGAGTTTCAGATTCCGTGTGGATGTGTGTTTCTACCAAGTTCTCAGCTGTGCTGATGCTGCTGGTTGAAGGGAAAAGGGTGGGCAGTCACATTTGGGGAAACACTGGCCTAACTCGCTACTCTTAGGGCTTTTGTCTCTAATCCTTCCCTACTTGTCCTAGGTAATCGTCTCTTTCCTCTCCTTGCCCCACCTCACAAAACTCCAGCGTTTCCTGTCTACCAGTACTGCCCCATAGGACTTACTGTGAGGATGGAAATGTTGACCCTGCGCTGTCCGACACAGCTGCCACTAGCCACATGTGGGTATTGAGCACTTTAAATGTGGCTGCTGCCCTCGAGGAACTGAATTCTCAATTATTAAATAGTGATTTAATTTTCAGTGTGGCTAGTGGCTACTGTATTGGATGGTGCAGCTCTACACTGTTGCCAGACCCTTCCAGGAAAAGGAAGACACATTTCTCCTTTATTTTATTTTATTTTTTTGAGATGGAATCTCACACTCTTGCCTAGGCTGGACTGCAGTGGCACAATCTTGGCTCACTGCAACCTCTACCTCCCAGGTTCAAGTGATTCCTCTGCCTCAGCCTCCTGAGTAGCTGGGACTACAGGTGTGTGCCACCACACCTGGCTGATTTTGCATTTTTAGTAGAGACAGGGTTTCACCATATTGGTCAGACTGGTCTTGAACTCCTGACCTCATGATCCACCCACCTCGGCCTCCCAAAGTGTTGGAATTACAGGCGTGAGCCACCACACCCAGCCATATTTCTTCTTTATTTAAAATATCCTGATGGTGTCACATTGTCTACAGGCTAGAGGTGAGGATTATAGTGTGATTTGTGTCTAGCTTTGGAATCAAAGCTACAGTTCAAATCTTGACTGCAATATTTAGTAGCCATGTTGCTTTAGATGAGTTAATCATTGATCCTCAGTTTCCTTTTCTGTCAATGTAAATTACTTATTATAGTGATCATAGAAAGTGATAAGTAGGTAGGACCCATCAATTATAATGAGAAGCTGATACGTACTCACTAATAATGATGATAGTTATTGTTCCAGACTTCTTTATAAGACATATAAGTCCCTTCACAATTGTGGGCTTGCCTTGCTTTCCAGATTTGATTTTGATATGTCTTGTGTATCAGTCTGTTTTTATGCTGCTGATAAAGACATACCCGAGACTTGGCAATATAAAAAGAAATATGTTTAATGGACTCACAGTTCCACATGGCTGGGGAGGCCTCGCGATCATGGTGGCATGTCTCATGTGGCGGCAGACAAGAGAAGAGAATGAGACCCAAGCGAAACGGGTTTCCACTTACAAAACCATCAGATCTCATAAGACTTATTCACTATCACCAGAACAGTATGGGAGAAATTGCTCCCATGATTCAGTTATTTCCCACTGGATCCCTCCCACAACATGAGGGAATTACAGGAGCTACAATTCAAGATGAGATTTGGGTGGGGACACAGCAAACCATATCACCTTGTCTTGTACGTTAACTTCTAGAATTCTAAATTGTTTGCATTTCCCCCCAATACTATGCATGCTTCTGTGCCTTTGGTCGTAATGGTTCCTTGCTAGTCCACCCTGGTGAACATTACTTATCTTTTTATATTAAGTTCAACTTTAGCTATGAAAACTTTTACTTTCCCCGTTATGTCAGATAGAGCTGACTACCTCTTCCTTTGTGTTTTCAATGCACCATTTCTATCACAATATCTATCACCTTTTTTTTTTTTTTTTTTGAGACAGAGTCTTACTCTGTCGCCCAGACTGGAGTGCAGTGGTGCGATCTTGGCTCACTGCGACCTCTGCCTTCTGGGTTCGAGTGATTCTCCTGTCTTAGCCTCCTGAGTAGCTGCGACTATAGGCACGTGCTACCACACCTGGCTAATTTTTTGTATTTTTAGTAGAGACTGGGTTTCACTGTGTTAGCCAGGATGACAATTGCAGTTGACAAATATTTTGGGCTTAGATACTGATTAGCTATGGGTCTTCATCTATGGGTCTCCATCTCTTGACCTTGTGATCCACTTGCCTCAGCCTCCCAAAGTGCTGAGATTACAGGCATGAGTCACTGCACCCAGCCTCTATCACCTTTTATCACACTTATTTGTCCATGTGTAATTCCTTCTCTCCCAGACTGTGTTCCTAGAAAGCAGGGCCATTTTAAATATTTCAACTCTTAGGACCCAGTACATGATACATTGCAGGCACTAAAACACTACTTGTTGAGTGAATAATTGACCAGGTCCTGTTAAAGGGCAGAACTTGGTAGTTTCCTGAGCAATAAAAAACCATTCAAATCTTTATACAAGATTTGTTCCTAATTAGCTCATAGTCAGCCTACTGGTTTCCCTGATCCTTAGCAGTGGGAGATTGGAATAGAGCCTCCCAAGATTCCGTATAGCTCTAACACACTCAATCCTCATTTCCTTCTACATAGACTTTTAATTCTTTTTAAGTTCTGCTATATTACACTAACATGGAATATATTATTTTGGCACCAATCAAAATATTGAGTTTCTTGGAAGTAGAACACAGATTGAAAGTGATTACTTGTTTTTTTTTTTGTTTGTTTGCTTTAGCTAAAGTCAATATCCCAACGTATACAGAAACTTTAAATACTGAAAATAGAAATTCAAAATCAACCCTAAAAGGCAGGAAATGACAAAATATAGTGTGTGATCAGGAAATATTAATAGCAAGGATCTTGGGAGGCTAAGACACTGGGTATAAGCACAGGGAAGACAAAAGAAGTGGGAAAATCCAGACTGAGACATAGTGTAGAGGGATTCATTGCCATTGTTCTTAATGTAACGCAAAATAGGGAATCACAGGAATGTCAACCTGGCTACGGCGTTTTGGAGTCATTATATCAGGAAAGTTGAAAGATTCAAAATTTTCAACATTGAGTCCCGGAGGGACACACCGCGGCTCAGAACCGATATGTTTGGAGGAATTGGCAAAAGACTAGGGAGACAGATGTTGCAGTTGACAAATATTCTGGTCTTAGATGCCGATTAGCTATGGGGCAAGGGAAAGATGATGAAAAATTATTCCTTATTTCATGCCTGCACACCAAGGACTGTGGTACAAATCCAATAAATATGGAAACAGACGTTTGAGAGGGATGGCAAGAGTTTGGTTTTGAATATTTGACTTGGAAGTGACAGTGGAATGTTCTACAAGAATGCACAGTCAATCTGAAAATGAAAAGATGAAAAACCTTGAAGGCAAAATTTCAGACTGGGAACTTGAAACTTGAAAAGGGCAAAGAAAGAATATAAGCAGAAAACCTCCAGCTGAACATTAAGACGCGTCAGTGTTAGATTTCACTGGGACCTTAAGATGAGCTTGTTTCACTTTTTCATTTTATAGATGAGGACATTGAATGCCTGAGACTTCAAGGAAGGTTTAAGAAACTTATATCCTTATATTACGATTCATTCATCTATAAATAAACGAGAGATTTGAGCCAACTTTTTAATAGATAAAGGCGATTTTGTTTCTGTCAAGGAAATATTTCATCATTATTTTTTAACACAGCAGGGAGAAGTGATCTTGCCTGAAAGGCATACTTCCTTGATTATCCAATGTATTTTTTTTTTTAAAATAAGACATATTATAGGTCCCATATTAAGAAAAAAATATTAGATATAATATGAGAATAGTGCTAAGAGATGAGGATAAAACTCAAGATCAAAACTAAGTACTTTAGAAAAAGCTGGCTTCATACTTCTGTTTGTTTTCAAATACTCAAAACTGTAATCTGATAGTCCAAGACAAGAAATGAAAAAAATAATTGAAGCTGACACCTTGAGTCCTGAAATGCTAACAGAATGATATGGTATATTTCCCACAACCAAGTCATTTAGAGAAATGATACATCCATCTCTCTGGCTGGATATCTTAGGTTAAGAATTGGTTTACATAACAATCGGAAGATGGATGGGCAATGCGTTATTAGAAACATCTTTGTACGTGATTTCCCCCTCTATAGTTCCTATCTTTTGTGAAGGAAACTGGAAATCCCATTTGATTGCTTTGCATCTCTTTTGTAGAAATAATAGTGCAAACAATATGTTAAAACATAAAAAAGAAACCATAAATGTTAATAGATCTGATGATGAGAGTTAAAAATTTTTACATGGCATAAGGCTCTGTAACTCAATTTTTAAGACACTGACAGAAAATACTATAGGAACCATAAATAGTTAATATTCTGAATATCCAACATGAGATTATTAAATAACAGGTAACAGAGAATTACTCTTAGAGGAAAACAACCACATAAATGGACTGGTAATTTGCAAAAGAAAAGCAAAACTCGCCAAAGGCCCTAATAATCTTACTATTAATCAAAAA
The DNA here is from genome assembly GCF_030222135.1 of Aotus nancymaae. Taxonomy (NCBI): domain Eukaryota; kingdom Metazoa; phylum Chordata; class Mammalia; order Primates; family Aotidae; genus Aotus; species Aotus nancymaae. Next base: position 7,446,876 of record NW_026988450.1, on the reverse strand, counting down.
ATCCAATACTTGTTCTCTCACTGTCATAATTTCTACCCAGTGGTCCAAGCCAACAACATTTACCTGTCTTTGGCAAAGATTAAGCATAACGATAATGCTCAGTGTTGGGGAAATTAGCACTTTACTGGTGGGATATAAATGTTCTTCAGAAAATTTGGCAATTTAAATCATAATCTTCACAAATGTGCAAATTCTTAGTACGAGGCAGATTTCTAAGATGGCCCCCAGTCCCTACCCTCACCAACCCCCAACCTAGTATACACACCTGTACGATCCACTCCCCTTGACTGAGGGAGAGACTGTGGATATGATGGGATAGCTGTGTTTGTTACAGAATAAGGCAAAGGCTAAGAGAGTTTGCAAATGTAATGAAGATGCCTGATCAGTTGACTTAGAGTTAACTAAAAGAAGGATTATCCTCAGTGGGCCTGGTCTGATCAAATGAGCTCTTTAAAAAAGAGTCTAGAGGCAAGTGACAGGAAGCAGGAACAGATGCTGTCCTATTGGCCTTGGAGACACACACTGTCCTATCGTGGAGATAGCTACATGGCAGAGAATGGTGACTGAGCTCTAGGAGCTCCGTTCTACAACCACAGGGACCTGCATTCTGCCAGCCACAGGGAGCTGTGTCCAGATGAGATTGCAGTCTTGGCTGACACCTTGAATGCAGCCTTATGAGACCTGAAGTGGAAAACCCAGCCAAGCCCTGCCTAGATCCCTGACCCACAGAAACTGTGAGGTCACAAACATGTGCTGTTTGAAGCTGCTGAGTCTGTGGTAATTTGTTTTGCAGCAATCAAAAACTAATAAATGTTTTCATTAAATAACTTAGCCCAATCTTGAAAATTTATCCTGAGGTATTAATCGGATACCCAAACAAAAAAAATATGTATAAGGATGTTTATTTTAGAATCATTTACTGTTAAAAGACTAGAAATAACCTAAAACTCCAATCATAGAGGATTGATTTGACATATTCTGGTAAATCATATATTACATGGAAAGATTTAAACCGAAGTGGCAACTGATTATATGGATAGTGAGATGGTAAAGAAACGTGTTTTTCCATATTTTATGTTTTTATTTTCTTTGATAAATATCTATTGGTTTTTAAAACAGCCTTATGGATGCATAATTTAATGTCATAATATCCACTTGTTTTAAGCATATGGTTCAATGATTTTGAACAAATTTCTTCAGTGGTGCAACCAATGTCATAATCCAATTTGAGAATACTCCATCACTCCAAAATCCCTCATGCCTGTTTGCAGTCAATTCTCGCTCCCATCCCGTTTCAGACAGCCACTGATCTGCTTTTTGCTTCTGTGGTTTTGCCTCTTTTAGAATTTTCATATAACTGGAATAATACAATAGGTAGTCTTTGTGTATGGTTTCTTTTACTTGCCATATTTTTAAGGTTCATTTTATTGTTGTATCTATCAGTAGTTATTCCTTTGTATTGCTGAATTGTATTCAATTGCATGAATACACTATACTTTGCATTCACCAGTTGATAGCATTTTTTTTTTTCAGTGTTTGGCTATTATGAATAATTCTGCTAGAAGTATTTGTGGATAAAACTTTGTGTGGACATACATTCATTTCTCTCGAGAAGACACCTGGGAATGGAATTACTGGGTCATAAATATTATTAATATTTAACTTAAAAAAACCCATCAAACTGTTTTCTAAAGTGACTGTACCATTGTACTTCATCACTAGCAATGGATGAGTTCTAGTTTCTTTATTACAGTCATTACAGTGGGTGTGTGCTTTTAATTTACATTTCCCTAACTACTAAAGATGTTTAGTATCTTTTCATGAGCTTGTGAGAAATTTCTGTGTTCTTTTGGTAAATTGTCTGTCCAAATCTTTTTGTTATATTATTGAGTTGTAAGAGTTATTAATATCTTCTGGATACAAGTCCTTTATTAGATATGTTATTTTCAAATATTTTATTTCAGTCTATGGTTCTCTTTATTTTTCTAAAGTTGTCATTTGAAAAGCAGAATTTTAAAATTTTTATGAAGTTAAATTTCCAATTATGTTCTTTAATGAGACACACTTTTGGTATCCAATCAAGTAAATTTTTGCCTAAATTAAGGTCAGAAAGATTTTCTTCTATGTTTTCTTCTAGGAGTTTTACAGTTTTAGCTCTTACATTTAGGTCTATATTCTATTTTGGAGTAGTATTTGTGTCTAATATAAGCCAAGGGTTTATCAACTTTTTTCTCATGAATATTCAATTGTTTTAGCATCATTTGTTGAAATCACTCTCCTTTTCCACTGAATTGTCTTGGCCCCTTTGTCAAAACTCAATTGACCAAAAAGGTGAGAGTTTATTTCTGGCCTCTATATTCTGTTCCTTTGATTTGTCTGTCTTTACTCCAATACTATTATACTTTTGATTACTGTAGCTTTATGGTTAGTATTGAAATTAGTCAATGTGAAATGAACAGGAGGTACTAGGTAGAAAAGGGCAGGGCCCCTGGTGAGGGCTCCACCCTCAAGCCTGGACTTAGGACCCAAAGTGAGAACGTGCATTTCTGTTTTCCCACTTGAATATTGCCTTTTCCAAAACCACCCTGGCCTGCCCTGTCCCCCATCCTTCACCCATAAAATTCCTAGGCTCCACTGGCAGAGGGGCAGAAGAGTGCAGCAGAGAAGGAGAGAAGAGAAGAAGCAAATTGATGTCCATGAGAAGCAGCTTGACTTCAGAGGGACTGCTTGACAGTGAGACCACAGAGAAGAGTTTGGCAGGGGACATCCCTGGCTGAACTCCAGGAAAAAAAAAACCACCTTCCCACTCCATTCCCTTTCCAGCTCCCCATTCCTCTTAGAGCCACTTTCATTGGCAATAAAATCCTCTACATTTACCATCTTCAATTCATTTGTGCAAACCGATTCCTCCTGGATGCTGGACAAGGATCCAGGTGCGGGTGCAAGAGGCTGTTCATGCTGACCCTCCACTGAGCTGTCTAACACTTAAGCCATCCACAGATGGCAAAACTAAAAGAGCACACTGTAATGCATGCCCTCTGGGGCGGCAGGAGTCATGAGCAACGCCTAGACACTGCCATGGGACCACATGGAGTTCTGCTCCTGCTGGTTGGCCAGATGCACCCATCCTAGCCTCTGTACCCACTCACCTGCATGCTCCCCATCCCATGAGGGGTTGAGACCTGTGGGCTGAGTAAAACAAGCCAAGTCCTTGACAAGTCTCATGAAGGGGTCAAGGGAACTATCCTATTTCAAATGTACACTTAACAAATTTGTATTTCTTATTCAAAACTGTTTAGGCTATTCTAAGTATTTTGCATTGCCATATACTTGTTTTTTGGATCAGTTTGTCCATGTCTATAAAAAAATGCTCCTGGAATTTTTATATGGATTGAGTTTAAGCTATAGATCACTCTGGGGAGAACTGTCATATTAACAATAATGTTTTTCAATCAATGAGCATGGTATATCTCTTTTCATTTAGATCTTTAAATTTCTCATAGTAATATTTTATGGTAAAGGATTTATAGCTCTAACTCAGATTAATGCTAACAATTCAAGCAAAATACAGCAATTTTAATATAGTTCTGTTTCTTTCCTCTTCTTTGAGTTATTACTGTCATAAATAAATATACACACATGTCCATAAACCTAACTGTGTGTGTATGTATCACATGCTCAACAATAAAGTTCTACAATAATTGTTTAAAATGTCTATTTTCAAAAGGAAATTAAATGTAAAAGGGGGTCTTTCAATCTACCTACATTTTACCACTTTCAGTGCTCTTCATTTCTTCCTGTGAATTTTAGTTTCTGTCTGGAAATATTTTATTAAGCCTAAAGTACGGGGGGATATTTTATTAAGCCTAAAGTGCTTCTTTTATTACTTCTTCTAGGTCAGATCTTCTAGTAATGCATTTTCTCAGTTTTTGTTTACTTGGAAATGTGTTTATGTATCTTGCATTTATTTTGGGGGGAATAGTTTTGATAGACACAGAATTCCTAGTTGACAGTTAAAAATATTCAGCACTTGAATATGTCATTTTACTGCTTTCTGGTGTTCCTTGTTTATAGTGATAAGTCAGCTAGTAATCATATTTTTTTCCATACCAGATGAGTCATTTTCCTCTTACTTTTTTCAAGATTTTATCTTTGTATTTGTATTTCAGTCATTGATTATGATGTGTCTAGGTATGAATTCTGATATGCTTACCCTAATTGGGGTTTGTGAAGCTTTTAATATTTGTAGACAGCATTTCATCAGATTTTGGAGGATTTTAGCTATTATTTTTTTCACATAAATGATTTTTCCCTTCTTTTCTCTTTTTTACTTCTAGGAACCTCATTTCATATATGTTGGTAGGCTTAACATTGACCCACATGCCTCTAATGCTATGTTCATTTTTTAAAAAATTGTCTGCACTTGTCAGATTGAGATATTTCCACTGAACAATATTTCAGTATGCTGCTTCTTTCTTCCTTCATCTCAAGTTTGCTGTTGATGTAACAAGCAAAATCTTCATATTGAAAATACTTTTCAGCTCTGGAATTTCTAGTTGGTTCTTTTTCATTTCCAATATTTGGGTTCTATTTCTCTGTAAAGATGATTTATTGAATCATAGACATCATGTGTTTAATTATTTGTTTGCCAAATACATCATCTAGGTCTACTTTAATTTCTATTGATTACTTTTTTTCCTGAGTATGGGTCACATTTTCCTAATTATTTGCATGCTTAGTAGTGGTTTTGCTCAAAAATGGAAGTTTTAGATTATATATTATGGCGACTCTGAATTTTGATTGATTTTTCTGAGGATTTTGTTGCTGTTGATCAAGTAATTTCCACAGATTTAAACTGTATAATCTGTCTTCCCCATGACATGTAGCTATTGAAGTTGTCCCTTTGTTTGCATAGCTTAGTGATCAGACAAGATTTGACCAGATTTTTCTCAAGCACCTTGAGCACACAAAGCTCCCACTTTCTGCTGACTGATCTTCGTGTGGGTCAGGGAGTACATTCAGAGCTCTCCCATTCTAAGTCTGCCATGGCCTTACTTTTCTCCTGGCTTTCTTGGGTTTCACCTGCACAAATGCATAGGCTCTCTGCAGGCCAGACATGTGTGCAGATCTTATCTAATCCTGTGGATGTATCATATCCAGGATCTCCCTGTTGAGATGGCTGGCAAAATATTAGGGAAATATTAGGGAACGTTTTGAAGGTCAAAGGGGAATTACCCGTAAATGGTGTTTACTCTGGGCATAGGAACCTAAAGCTTTTATCATTCGTAAAATCACTCTTTTAACCATGTTAATTATCCACAGCATGTTGACTTAGAACCTCTGTTATTAAATCTAGCCTGAATATGAGTAGTCACAGGAAGTTATGGTCAGTTAAGCTGCAACTGCCCTCTGAAATCAGCTGATGACCATCCGTAGCCCACTCAGGTGAGTGCGTGTGAGTGTATTCATTCATCTGTCATTGAGTCAGGGTCTGCACGACAGATGTCCGCAGGTGGTGATCAACGTCTCGTCTCCCTATTAAGTTTCTCATTGGTCTACCACTGGTTGTAACCTTGGGCTGGAAAAGGTTCTCATTGGTCTACCACTGGTTGTAACCCTGGGCTGGAAAAGGTTCTCATTGGTCTACCACTGGTTGTAACCCTGGGCTAGAAAAGGTTCTCATTGGTCTACCACTGGTTGTAACCTTGGGCTGGAAAAAGCTACAGGTCTTCTTTCTTTTTTTTGTTTCCTAGTGAGTTTGCCACTTTTAGCGAACAAGGCTATAGTGTTTTGACCTATTTCTCAATTGAGTCAGCCCCCTCTGGCACCACAGTTTATGGATTCCACGTTGAACTTCAGGTTGGTACAATTACCGTTCTTACTGACTGAGGGGGAGGAAGGATGGAAGTAGTCTTTGAGAAGAGGGCCGCAGATTCTTGCTGCCTTTACCCGAAGTTCCATAAAATTTAGCCGGGCGGGCCTGGTGGCCGAGAAGATGGCTCTGCTGCGGAGCTAACCCTGGGTGTCTGGAGTGCTCAGTCCAGGACGAGGGCCAGGCCATGAGGGCGTTGCCCTCCAGTCCTCCAGCCTGGGAGTCCGCATGTGCCCCTCAGGCCGCCCCGCATCCCTCACTATGGCACAGCTCAATGTGTACTTCCTGTTGGTGGCTGCACCCGTGCGGGAGTGGGGAAGGCCAGGGCTAGATTCTGCAGTGCTTCCTGGAGAAGGACTGGGGCATCGAGCTGTTTTGCCAGGCCAGAGGGCGGCAGCTATGTCCCGAGAGGAATCCACCAACCGTCTTTGTTGCTGTCCTCACCGACGTTAATTCCGAGCACCACTAATGCTCCCGCTTGACCTTCTGGGAACTGGTGGAGCCTTCATAGCAGGAAATGACGCGCGTGGAAGATGCCACAGAATGGGAGGAAGAGGAGGATGAGGGAGGCCAGATGCACCTGTCGCCCACAGTGCCTGCCCCCTCTGCCCAGCTGTTTGCACCAAAGATGCTGGTACTGGTGTCGTGACCTGACCACACCGAGGTGTTCAGGAACAGCCTCCGCCTCATCTATGCCATCCACTTCGAAGACCTGAATGTCTGCCTGGGAAACATGATTGGGAACCTGCAGAGGTGCACTGTGCCCTGGCTGGGGGCTCACAGAGGACAATCTCTTTGGGGGCTGGTGACCGGCTGTAATGCATGGCTGGCAGTGTGGCTGAGAGCTATGACATGGAGAGCAGCTTTGAGGATGCAAGACCTGCGATGTAGCTGGGGCTGTGGTCCGCTTCGCCAGCCACACACAGAGTGGGGTCACCAGCAACCACCTCAAGGGGCTGCCTGTCATGCCGCCAGCCGTCGTCCAGATGCACGTCGAGACCCTGGAGGCTGTGAAGCAGGAGAGCCGGAGTCTGCCGCCCATCCCGAAGCCCAAGCTGCTGTGGCTGTGTCTGCTGCCGGGTGAGGAGTGTGTGCTGGGCGGCCTGCGATGGGGTGAGGAGGGCACAGTGGGCAGTGCGAGGGGCCAGCACTGCTTTCAGCTGAGGGCACCATCTTCCTCACCACGTACCAGGTCATCTTCACGGGGATGCCTATGGACCCCCTGGTGGGGGAGCAGGTGGTGGTCCGCTCCTTCCCGGTGACCACGCTGACCAAGGAGAAGCACATTAGCGAAGGCTACCGCTGGTCCAGACCCCTGTGGACCAGCTCCTGCAGGACGGGCTGCAGCTGCACTCCTGCACATTCCAGATGCTGAAAATGGCCTTTGATGAGGAGGTGGGGTCTGACAGTGCCGAGCTCTTCTGCATAAGCCGCGGTACCCGCTGGACATCAGGGCCACCTTCGCATTCACTCGGGGCTCTGCCCACACACCTGGCCGGCCACTCCAAGTCACCAAGAACAAGGGTCCCTCCCTCAGAATCTTGTAACAGAACCGGGTCAAGAACACCAAGACCACCACCGGGGGGCAGCATGTCACTCACAAGAAGTACAACCCACACCCCCCCCGCTCCGCCCCAAGCTGGGAGCGCCAGAGCCAGCCGCCCCCTGAGGACCGGAAGGATGAGATCTCAGTGTCTCAGGAGCTGGAGCCCAGCACGTGGACCCTTTCCTCCGCCCTGAAGCCCTCAGAATGCATGACCATGAAGAGCGTGTGGAAAGGGCTTGGGGCCGTGACTACCAGCGCCTCAGCCTGGGCACCGTGAGCAGCAGCCTGAGCCAGGCAAGTCTGAGCCCTTCCTCATTTCTCAGGTCAACGGCATGTATGCCATCTGCCGCAGCTACCCGGGGCTGCTGATCGTGCCCCAGAGTGTCCAGGACAACGCCCTGCAGCGCGTGTCCAGCTGCTACGCCAGAACCGCTTCCCTGTGGTCTGCTGGCACGGCGGGCAGTCCGAGGCGGGCAGCACTGCTGTGCTCTGGGGACATGCACGGCAGAGGTGTCGTCGGCCTCTTCAAGGCCCAGAACGCATTTCTCCAGGCCAGTCCCAGGCAGACTTGAGTAGCCTGGAGCAGGAGAAGTACCGCAGGCTGTGGTCAGTTCCATGCCTACTACACGGACGCGTCGGGCACAACAGGCTTAATGGCTTCTCCTCAGCCCACATGGGCAGTCACGTTCCTAGCCCCAGAGACAGGGTCACCACGCTGTCCAACCCCATGGCGGCCTCGGCCTCCAGACGGACTGCACCCCCAGGTAAGTGGGGCAGTGTGGCAGTGTCCGGACAAGGTGCGCAGAAGTGGGCTTGGTGCCAATGTGGGCTCCCAGCTAGCAGAGACGCACTGGCCCCACCCAGGCCAATGCAGGACCCCTGACCCGGGCTTCCTGTGGCCGCAGTGAGCAGCCCTCTACATCTTCAAGGACAAAGCCCAGCTCAAGGGTGTGTGGCTGGACCCCCTGCAGCAGTGGGAGCTGGTGCCCATTGAGGTGTTTGAGGGTGGCAGGTGAAGGCTAGCTTCAAGAAGCTGCTGAAGGCATGTGTTCCGGGCTGCCCCCGCTGCTGAGCCCAGCCCAGCTTCCTTTCCTATGCTCGCTGGAGGACTCGGAGTGGCTGATCCAGATCCACAAGCTGCTGCAGGTGTTGGTGCTCGTGGTGGAGCTCCTGGATTCAGGCTCCTCCGTGCTGGTGCGCCTGGAGGATGGCTGGGACATTACCACGCAGGTGGTAGCTATCCTTGGTGCAGCTGCTCTCAGATCTCTTCTGCACGCAGGAGGGCTTCTGCTTGCTGGTGGAGAAGGAGTGGCTGTCCTTCCATCATAGCTTCGGCCACCGTGGAGCCCACACCCTGGCTGGGCAGAGCAGCAGCTTCATACCCGTCTTCCTGCAGTTCCTGGATTGCATATGCCACGTTCACCTGCCGTTCCCCCACGGAGCTTGAGTTCAGCCAGTTCTACCCCAAGTCCCTTGTGTACCACCAGGTGTCACGCCATTTCCGGACCTTCCTGCTCAACTCTAAGTGCAATGAACTGGGGCTCCTGGACGAGGCGAAGGGGTAACACAGGGGCCAGCTGCTGTGCAGGTCTGTGTGGGAGTATGTGGACTGGATGAGCAAGAAGACACCCATGTTCTACAATTACAGTCATGCACCCGAGGACACAGGTCCTGTGGCCCTACAGCAACATGTCCAACCTGAAGGTGTGGGACTTCTACACTGAGGAGATGCTGGCCAAGGGCCCTCCCTATGACTGGGAACTGGCCCAGGGACCCCTGAGCCCCGGGAGGAAGAATGGTCTGATGGAGGATCTCCCCAGAGCAGGTGCCGCGTGGTATGGCCCCGCTATATTGGCTGCCCCCAAGCTCAACCTGATGCCATCTCATGCCTACCGGAGGAGTTGCAGAGGCTGGAGACAGAGCTGGGCCGACCTGCTGAGCACTGGAAGGACACCTGGCGCCAGGTGAAGGCTGCACAGCGCCTCGAAGGCCGGCCAGACAGACGTGGCACCCCAGCTCCCTCCTAATGTTCACTGCACCCCACTCCCACCGCCTGCTGGGTGTGCACCTGCAGGAGGGGCCTGTGGGCTCCACCCTGAGCTTCAGCCTGGACAGCAACCAGATTAGTGACTCCGCTGCATCTGGCTCCCACTAGGCTGCCTCCCGCAGCACCAGCACCCTGTACAGCCAGTTCCAGACAGCTGAGAGTGAGAACAGGTCCTACGAAGGCACTCTGTACAAGAAGGGGGCCTTCATGAAGCCTTGGAAGTTCCACTGGTTCGTGCTGGACAAAACCAAGCACCAGCTGCGCTACTACGACCACCGTGTAGACACAGAGGGCAGGGGTGTCATCGACCTGGCGGAGGTGGAGGCTGTGGCACCTGGCACGCCCACCATGGGCACCCCTAAGACCATGGATGAGAACACATTGCATTTACAACTTCTGTGCCCAGGACATGCCTTCAGCCCAGCAGTGGGTGGACTGGATCCAGAGTCTGACGCTGGAGCCTCCCGGCCCTGCCTGGCTGCTCTGCTTCAAGTCATTACCGACTGGCTCTGAACCCCCAGCACTTGTGTGTACAGCCCCTGTGCCTGCCCAGGCAGCCCTGACTTATTTTGGCATCACAGCTGAGCACCATGCAGGGAGGTGGCCAAGGCACAGCCCACAATGGGCCTGTAAAGTGTCCCACTCCGTCAGCGTGTACTGGTCCAGCCAGCCAGCCGGCTGCAGGCAAGTTGTTTCTAGAACCACGATCTATATAAAGAGAGAACTAATGCAAATTAATTAATAATTAATTAAAATAAAGAATAAATGTATCTCAATTTGTTGTCACCTTTGGTCAATTTTAAACAATTTTGCCCAATTTTATATCTTATTTTTTTTAACCTGAGAGGATTTGCGAATCTCTTAATATCGCCATGGCTAAAAGTTCAAGTCATCGATTGTTTATATGATAAGTCATAACACTGGATTTTAGGGCTCCTGGAAGAGTTGAATGCAAAACGCTGTTTCAGGTATGTATGTCGCCATCACAGAGCCGCAGGCTGTTGCTTACCCTTCCACTGACACTCTCTTTATTTTCCCTTATTCGTAGTAATTTTCTTTATTCGTATACATGGCTGTCTTGACTGGTTCACCACGGTTCTTTATGATGCTAAGAATAGACATAATGCACAAAATGTGGTCTCTGGCTTCATCCCTGTTCTATGAAGCCAAGCTTCAGCCGGCCAGGTTGACTACTGCATTTTAGTTGATTATTGTTATGTAGGGCACGTGGGAGATCTTACTGGGAGAGATAAATAGTGGGCAAGAAACCAGAAAACCAAGGATTATAATAACCTTACTAAAGAGTCAAAACCCACTAAGAGAAAAAGAAATAAAATGTGCTAGTTAGCCAACTCCACCTGCAGCTTCTTCCCCAAACCACATTTTCCCCACTGATTAAAACCATCTCACTTAGGAGCCAGACATTACGCAGATGTGCAGATTTTGACTTAATTAATCAAAATCCAGTATCGTGGGTTTGCCTGGATTCATTTTGATTGCAAAAATCCCTTCAATCAGTGACTTGTAAAAGAAATATTCAGATTTTCAAGACTAAGTTTTGCTTTGCACAAAATGTTTTTCATTTCATTGATTGGTACTTGTGAACACTGCATCTTGTTCTCTGGCTAGAAGTCCAGGTGTATGGGAAGATGAGCGTTTTATTGAGTCACGCTTTTTCAGAGCAGTGACTATTTTATATGAATAAAACGAAGTTTAATAAATTGCCAGGCTTATGAATAGAAACTTATAAAGCATAGAAGAGGAAATCGATTCCTGGCAACCTAAAAATATACCAAAGAAAGAAACCGCAAAATTGTACAAGCTTGGCTGTTCCCACTTTCGCTGTTCTTTTTAGCAAACTTGACAGGCAGTTTGCTTGCCAGCGAGCTTTGTAACTAGGACTGACTCAATCTCAGGAGTGAGGGTGGTGGCTCTGTGTCATTCACTAGCCGAATGACATCACACCAAAGTATTCGACAGACAGGCACAATTTACTGTGAGAGGTTAATGTTACCTTTCTTTAAAACAAATATTTTAATAAACCAAACATCAAAACTGATTTAAAGAAGTCTCAGATTCCCCGGCCCAGACTCCCAATTCTTCAGCTAGAGAGAAAAAGAGCTTATTGGCTGTCCCTTAAAATTCTACAGGTTAGAAAATACAGTATTCTAAAAATGAAGTCTCAAGAAAAAAAGTCTTGCCTGAATTTTAGTGCAATCTTTAACAGAACTGCTGGTGGTTAGCGGGGTTTTTCTTTTTCTCTGAAGGGAGGACTACAGGGCTGTCCGTTGTATAGTGGTGGACAGATATCATGGTACTCCACGGACTTAATGACAGAATAATGGTAACAGTAGATAGTGATACTAACATAGCTGTACAACACAGTGTAAAAAATCAAAGGACTCGTTGAATGGAAACTTTACTTCCACCCCTGCTATTATGTGGCGTCTTTCCTTTCTTTCTTGGCCAACCTCTGTGAAAGGCTCATCTGTGTTTGCTCTCTTCTCTTTCTCCCCTCTGGCCATAACAAGAGCCCTAGAGTCCATCTACCTTTTGTGATCTCAGCCTTGGAATGATGCACAGATTTGGCTCTCACTTTCTATCTGATTTATTAAGAAGTCATAACCTCTTTTCAGTCTTGCCACGCAGAATGGTTTCTAATATTCTTTTGTGCTCTCTTGCCTTTTAATTATCAGCACATTCCTAGAGGTAGCTCTGTTTCTCGACTGGCAGATCATAAAGGCCCTGTCCAGATCCCTGGTTCATACATGTCTAGATCTGTGTATTTTTACTATTAACTGCTTCATTCCCTACTCCTAACCCCTGTGTTTTTTTTTTTTCTCCCAATCAGATAGGCTATATCATCATTTCAAAAAAATTGGGTGAAAGATAGGACTAAGTTACCTCTCTGGGTTAATGAATTTTTCCCTGTAAAATTTTTCTCAAAAGAGGGATTGAGGTTTTAGACAATAAACATACAACTGGGGCAGACAGTGTTGCTTTTCTCTTAGGGTTTGCTCCTTGAAGACTCACTGTCTTTCACTCTGCAAACGCGCATTGACCTAAGAGGCCATTTCCTTGCATAGTTGCAGGAATCTCTCTCAGAAGATACTGCCTGTCAAAGGTTTTGCTTGTCATTAAGTAGGTATTTGATGGTGAAAACATAAAGCCATTGTCCCCAAAACTTTATTGGGCAAGCTGGTCACCATGGAACTACTACTGATCCCTTCTTGAAATTGGTCAGTTAGCCGGGCATGGTGGCCTGTAATCCGGCACTTTGGGAGGCCTAGGTGGGTGGATCTCCTGAGCTCGGGAGTTCAAGACCAGCCTGGGCAACATGGTGAAACCTCATATCTACTAAAATACAACAACAAAAAGATTTGCTAGTCCTGGTGGCACGCGCCTGTGATCCCAGCTACTTGGAAGGCTGAGGCAGGAGAACTGCTTGAATCTCGGAGATGGAGGTTGCAGTGAGCCGAGATTGCACCACTGCACTTCAGCCTGGGCTACAAAGTGAGACTTTGTCTCAAAACAAAAAAAGAATCAGTCAGTTAAAAAAGTTTTTGGTTTATCTCCCGGTGCCAAAACTCTGGCAGAACAGCTGTGCCTGCAGGGGTTAAGCCCCTGTTACGCACATTGTAACATGTGGATAAAAGCTCCAGGGTTACTTTGCACTGGGCCAGGTACCTCCACGTGATGGTAGAGTTGAACTTTCAGCGTAGCTTTTTTCTGCCTTCCTGGGAATAAAGCTATAGATTCAGGTTGGGGGCTGAGCCAAGTATCTGCACGGAGTGAGGCGAGAGGACGAAGTGCAGCAGCACGGAGGCTGCAGGTTGGGAACAGTAATCTGAAGGGCTCTCTGCACCAGTCAGCCCTTCAGACAGAAATGGCTCAGAGCCCCAGACAGCACAAGGAGATTTTTCTTTGGAAGATTCTCACAAGCATGAAGTCGGAGGCCTTTTCTATTAGGAGATTTGGCTTCTGCAGCTGGCACTGCTGACAGTATGGCAGCCTATTTAGCAAGGCTTGGTATTGAACACTAGTGTATATGAATAACAATACCTGAAATAGCATTGTTGCTACTCTTCCTGTGGTAACAGTGACTCTTACAATTGTGGCAGAGGAAGGACAGGTTGTATCTTCTGATTTGACTAGGGGCCATAGTACCCAATCAGCAGGCTGAGTGGGAAGGACCCCACCCTAATCTTCCACCCTAGATAGCATGTGCTCTGAGGAACCACTTTTATCTGTTCATGGTCTAAAAATGTACCCCAGTAGACATAATTTCAGGCCAGAAAGTTTAAACCATGATTTCCAGGGCCTTTTCTCTTAGGGAGGAGATATTTTGCAAGTTTTCCTTAGTTCAGGAAAGCTCTCATATTAATGGGGCAGACATATTCACATAGTCACTTTATATAAAATTAAATACATATAAAATAATCAGAGTATAGTGCCCTTTCATGATTTGCCTTTCCCACCCAACGCTGTTTTAAAAATGTTTAATTAAATAATTATTAAATATTTAAATTATTTAATTATTAAGTTAAATAATTAATAATTAAATGTTTAATTAAAATAATATAAAATAATTGGAGTATCGTGCTATTAAGTGATTTTCCTCTCCTACCCAACATTGTGTTTTAAACATTTTTAAAACACAATTTGTTTTTGCATGTTGCACTATTATTCATCAATTTAATGAACTATGAATAACATTTTTCCATAGACTTTTTCTGCTTTTTTAAATGTAACTGATTATAAATCTTCAAACAAACAGTGTTCTTTCTTTGCAATCCTTATGTCTCTTGCTCTTAAGGATTTTTAAAAAAACCTCAATCAATGAACAGGACCTTTGCTGTGGAATTAAAAAAAATTCATACATGTTAATATTGCTGTGGTTTATTCATTTTCATGGCAGTATAGGATTTCATGATATGACTATATCATAATTTTTATTTTTCCTTTTTACAATCAATGGACCTCTAGGCTGTTTGGCCATAATTACACATAAGATGCCAGATTATTTTCTAAAGTCATAAAATTGCATAAAGTACAAAAGTAATGTACATTCCCCTTGTGACGGTGACACAAGAGTCCCCATCACTCCTCATACAAACCAACACTTGACATTGTATAACTTTTAAATTTTCAACTTGCTGAAAATGATTTTGATGTATATTTCCATGATTGCTAAAATGTTTGAGCACATTTTTGCAAAGTTTATTAGTAATTTGTATTTCCTCTTCTGTGAAATGCCCAAATCATTCACCTTTTTAATTGATTATTAAAAGTTATTTACATATTCTGGATACTAATCATTTGCCAATTATATTTCCTGGAAATATCTACTGTTTATCTACTTCTCTTTCCTGTTTTGTGAAGTCTTTTGATGAAAGAAAAAGTACTCATTTTAAGGTAGCCGAATTTATTAGTAACTCTTTATATGGTTTTCATTTTTTGTAATTTTAAGAGAAGTTAATCCATATCCTGAGTTCACTTCCTATACTTTTTCTTAATGGTTTTAACATTTTGCCTTTCATATTTTATTTCTTCATTCATCTGAAATTACTTTTATTTTGTGTTATGTGGCAGAAGTCTTTTTTTTTAAATTGAGACAGAGTCTGGCTCTGTTGCCCAGGCTGGAATACAGTGGTGCGATCTCAGTTCACTGCAACCTCCATCTCCCAGGTTCAAGCGATTCTTGTGCCTCAGCCTCCTGAGTACCTGGGACTACAGGTGCATGCCATTATGCCTGGCTAATTTTTGTATTTTTGGTAGAGACAGGGTTTTGCCTTGTTGGCCAAGCAGATCTCAAATTCCTGAGCTCAAGTGATCCGCCCTGCTTGGCTTCCCAAAGGGTTGGAATTACAGGTGTGAGCCCTTGCGCCTAGCTCATTTTGATTTTTAATATACATATATTAAATCTCCAAATCACAAAGGATTCTTCTTTCTCACTGACATGAAGTTCCAAGTCTGTCATGTATTAAGTATTGATATATGCATGCGTCCATTTCTGGATGTTTTATTTCATTAATCCCTTCCTTCATACTTGTTGCATTGCTTCATCGTTTTAGTTACCAGAATTTTATATCAGTCTTCATGCCTGCGTGTGTCTTGACTATTCTTGAGTGTTCTGTATAAATTTCAGAGCTAGTTAGTTATATATACAGAACCCAGTAGGAAGTCTGATTAGAATTACATAATACGTATTTATCAGCATTAGGATAACTAACATTTTCACAATATTATCATTTCACATGTATTTCTCTCCATTTATTATCTTTTAAGTTTCTAATTAAATTTTTAATTTTAGATGAAATACCTACGCATCTTTTGGATCTGTTTTCAGATATGATACATTTTTTGCTACTTTGGATATATTATTTCTTTTTGAGCACTTCATTTTCTATTATTCCTGAAGGGAACTGTAATTGAATTTTGCATGTTGCACTTATATTCATCAATTTAATGAACTAAGAATAACGAATATTTTTCCATAGACTTTTTCTGTTTTTTAAAATGTAGCTGATTATAAATCTTCAGATAAACAGTGTTGTTTCTTTCTTCCTAATCTTTATGTTTCTTGCTCTTAAAGATTTTTTTTAAAAACCTCACTCATTGAACAGGACCTTTGCTGTGGAATTTTAAAAAAATCATTCATGGTTGTTGAATTTTATCAGAAGTTTTTCTGCATCTATTAAGATGTTTCCCTCCATTAATTTGTTAATGTGGCATATTATGCAGTAACACATATTCAAATGTATTAACCTGATACTGGCCTTTGGCTCTTACTGTACATTACAGTATTCAGTTTGTTAATATTTATTTATAATTTCTGTGTCCGTGTTCATAAGAAAAATGTCCTGTAATTTTTCTTTCTTTTCTTTCTCAGAATTCCTTTGCTGTCTTATATATCAGTGTTATACTGGCATGATAAATTAGTTGTGTAGTATTCACTTTCTTACGTATAAAGAGTTTGTTAAAGATTATAGAATTCACTTATAAAAGCAAATGAGATTGATGTCTTTTTAGAAAGATTTGAATGTATTGATTAATGTTCTTGTGATTATGGAACATATAGGCTTTTCATTACCCCTTTTTATTGAGATATATTTTACTTACCATAAAATTCACCTTCTTAAAGTGTACAATTCATTGTTGTGCAACCATCCACCCGTCTAATTCCAGAACATTTTCATCACCTCCCCCAAAAAACCACATTTCCATTAGCAGACACTCCCCAGGCCTTTTTCACTCCAGCCCATTGCAACCACTAATCTACTTTCTGTCTCCTGGATTTTCCTATGCTGGACAATTCATAAAAATCAAATCATACAATGTTTGATATTTTGTGTATGGCTTCTTTCACTTAGCAAGATGTTTTCATGGTTTATCCATGTAGCATTTATCAGTACTTTATTCCTTTCTAAGGCTAAGTAATATTTTGTTGCATAGATATACTATGTTTGATTCATTCACTCATCAATACACAGATGCTTGTTTTTTTTTTTCTATTTTTGGCTGTTATGAATAATACACTTTAATGTACAAATTTTTCTGAAATGCCTATGTTCAAATCTCTTGGGCATATATCTAGGAATGGGATTGCTGGCTGATGTGGTGCCTCTATGTTTAACTTTTTGCGGAAGTGTGTTTCAAACCGTTTTCCAAAATGGCTGTACCAGCTGACACTCCTAGCATTATTATTTGATGGTTACAATGTGTTCACATCCTTCTCAACACTTGTTAATGTCTATCTTTTTGGTTTTAGTCATCTTAGTGAGTATAAAAAATTTATACTTATTGAGTATAAATTTTATTTATAAAATTTCATATGATTCCTTTCTTAATCAGCTTTTGTGATATATATTTTTCCATAACTTTGTCCAATTTGACCAAGTTTTCAAATTTTTAGGCATAAAGTTATTACTAATATCCTTTCCTTCAGCAAATATATTAATGCCTGTTTTATTTCTGTTTAAAATTTGTGCTTTTCTCTTAAATTTTTGATTAATATTGTTAGGTATTTCTTGATTTGTTATTATTTTCAAAGAAAAAAATTTGTTAAGCTTTATATTGTGTTTCCATTTTACTTATTTCTGTTTTCATAATTATAATCTCATTTTTTTCTATTTTCTTTGGGCTTATTCTTTTCTATTTTAACTTCCTAATTTGATACCGAACTCACTAACTTTGAGTCTGTCTTCTTTTTCCAATATATTATTTTTAAACTTATTATTTTGTTCTAAACACTGTTTTAGCTATACCTCACAAATAATGTTCTTATTATTATTTCACTCAAAATATTTTTCAATTTACATTATACTCTATACTTCAATTTATGATTTCTGTTTGTGTTGAGAATTCTGCCTTTTAACTGACCAACACTTATTAAGTTATATACATTTTTAATTAATTTATAACTTCAGAATGTTGTATTCAGAGAAGTGTATCTGTGTGAAAGCAACTCTGAAATATATTGAGACTTGCTTTAGGGTCCAGAATTTGGTCTGTTGTCATAAATGGTCCATGCATTACTCCAGAATCACATGTATTATCGAGTTGAGTGCAATGTTCTCCATATGTCCATTATTAGATCAAGCTTAAAAAATGCATTTTTCAAATATTCTGTGCTTCCTCATTTTTGTCTACTTAATCTATTATTTGCTGAGAGCTGTGTTAAAATCAGTCAGTTTCTCCTTATATTTCTGAAAATCTTTGCCTTTTATATTTTGTTGGTATATTATTAAATGCGTATAAGTTTAGACCTATTATATGTTCCTGGTGATTTATTTATTTTTAATTGTAATGATCCTCTATCACTGGCAATGTGCTGTACTTTTTTTTTTAATTTTTGATTTTTTTTTTTGAGACGGGGTCTCACTCTGTTACCCAGGCTGGTAGTAGGGCAATTACAGCATACCACAGTCTCAACTTCCCAAGCTTAAGTGATCCTTCCCCCTCAGCTTCCAGAGTAGCTAGGACTACAGGCACGCGCCACCATGCCTGGCTAATTTTAAACAGTTTTTTGTAGAGATGAGTTCTTATTGTGTTGCCCAGGCTGGCCTCAAACTCCTGGGCTCAAGCAATCTTCCTGCCACAGCCTCCCAAAGCATGAACCATCATGATCAGCTGTGTTGTACTTTAAAGCTTCTATTTATTCTTGATACTTGAATAATCATACCAGCTATCTTTTTAAAAATCATATTTTTACCTTTTAATCTTTTTGAATCCTTAGGTTTTAGGAGTATTATTATTATTGTTATTATTGTAAATGTAGAAAGAGTCTAATGATGCCTGTGTTTTAACTATGATTATAGTTCTTTGCAATCATTGTTATTTTCAATATATTTACATCTAGCTCTACTACATAATTTATGTTTTCTATTTGCCCGACTCTTTTGGGCTCTTGTTTTCTGCTCTTCTTGTCATCATTTTGATTGATTAATATATACCTCATTCCATTTTTCTTGCTGCTATTTTGGAAGTTATACGCTCTATTTATATTCTTTTAGCTTGTCTTAGAAATCTTAGTGTGCATATTTGACCTAAAGTCTAAATCAGAATATTTGCCCACCTCCCAAATAATTCCCACATCATAACTCCTTTTAAGTCTGATCATTCTGTCCAGATTAATGTACTATTATTGTTTTGGGAAATTATATCTATCTTTAATTCAAACTCCCCCTAAATTAGACATTTTAAAAATTATTTTAACTCCATTACTGTTTCACTGTTTGCTTAGATTTGCCTACACAGTAATCTTTTCCCATTTCTGCCCCCACTGAATTCCTTCTTTCATCTTCTACCTTTTTATAGAATCATTCTACCTGCAGTTCAACATATTTTATGTTTCTTTAGTAAAGGTCTGTTAATATTAAATTTTCTGTTTTGTTTTATGAAAATATATTTCACTCTTGTAACTAAAACATACTTTTTTTCTGGATACACACTTGTAGGTTGATAGTTTTTTAAATCTCTCCACACTTTGAAGATACTATTCTGACATCATCTAACTTCCATTTCTGTTCTTGAGAGCCTAGTTGTTAGCACAAAATTCGTGTCTTTGTAAAAATCTGGCTTTGTCCTTCTCTGCACCCTACAGCTCTATTTATCTTTTTATCTTTGTGTGTGTGTGTGTCCTGCAGCCTCCTTTATCTTTCTTTTTTTGTGTGTGTCCTGAAGCTTCCCTCTGTTGTGTCTACTTGGGGATTCACTTCCATTTATTCTATTAAGATTAATTAGGCATCTTGAATATGAAGATAGACATCTTTAATCAACTCTAAAATATCCTTAGCTATTACCTCTTCAAATATAGCCTATCTCTAATTTCCTTTATTTTTCTGGAGGTATAATTAAATACATGTTAACCCCTTTTACTCTATCATCTATGTATTTTAACATTAAAAAATACATTCTATGTCTTTGTCTCTTTCTGCTGCATTTCTTCAGATTTCTCTTCCACTTCACCTATCACTTCTTTGGCTATATCTAATCTGCTGTTTAATCTACTCATACAAATTTTATTTCAGTTTTTCAATGTTTTGCTTTCAGAAATTATATTTGTTCCTACTCTACCTGATGGCCTCTTATTCCTGCACCATACTTCCATTTGTTTGAAAATAATTAAAAGTACTTATTTTGTATTTTGAATCTAATAATTCCAGTATCTGCTGACTTTGCAGATCTGTTGCTGAGGCCTCTCACACATAGTGGTCTGTTCCCTTATGTGTTTAGAGAATTTTCATTGGGAGAGAGCTCATACTCTTTGGGGCTTCATACACAGGCATTATTTGAGGTGTGGATTTAATGTGCATTTTCCAGAGAGCATTTGTTTGCTTCTGACGGGTGCTTTGGGACAAAAATCAACCCATGGTACATTCAATTACATTGAGGATTCTAAGTCACACGAGTAATGTAAATTTAAGATACATGTCCATGCAGAGCGAGCAGGTATTTGGAAATTCTCACAAGAGACTTTAATCTTATTTACTTCTCTACTCAGAGTCCAGGCTGAATTTTGCAAGGTCCCTATGCAAGGCTGTTTCCTTCATTTCCAACCCTTCACCTCCACCCTAGTTTTCCTACACTTTGAGGTTCTGGCTTTATGTGGGTATTTCAGATTGGTCTCCTTCCCTACTTAGGCTCATTAAAACTGTTTCTCTGTCGATAGAAATGAGCAGATGCTCTCCGAGTAAACGCCAGCGTCATACTTGTTGCTCCGGATAATGCTTTCCTGTTGTTTATAGCCTCTCCTGTCCTTATATTCCTGCCAACTCAGCTATGTCTCAATATTTTAAGACATATTTTATATAACATTTTATGAGTTTTTGTACCAAGGGTTTTCTTTTTTTATACAATAGGCCATATTGTCAGGCATAGAAGATCACCAATTTCTTCTTTAAATTGACTTAGGCAGACTCATTTCTTGCCATCTTCTTTTACAAGTCTCTCTTTTTTTTTCTGACACAGAGTCCTGCTCTATCACCCAGGCTGGAGTGTGGTGGTGCGATCTTGGCTCACTGCAACCTCCGTCTCCTGAGGTTCAAGCAATTCTCCTGCCTCAGACTCCTGAGTAGCTGGGATTACAGGCACCCACCACCACACCCGGCTAATTTTTGTAATTTTTTTGTTTTTGTTTTTTAGGAGAGACAGGGTTTCACCATGTTGGCTAGGCCGGCCTCGAACTCCTGACCTCGTGATCCACCCTCCTTGACCTCCCAAAGTGCTGGGATTATAGGTGTGAGCCACGGCAATCCTCTCTTTGTGTTTTGCCTCTTATTTCCATATTTTCCTTACCTTCAGGCCAGGAAGAAGCCTGCTGTGAGTCATTATTCCTGAGCATGCAAGGCTATTTCAGTGCATTTCTCTAGGTGTTCTCCTTTGAATTGAATTGGGACTAAGTTAACTTTTTTTATCTGGTAACGTCCCTAGAGCCCTGCTCGCTGAGTCATTCTAGAGCCACCCTCTCCTGCTTTTGCAGCTGCTCTGGCTATTACATCTTCTTTCATGATTGCATCCAGAACCTTTTCCATTGTAAGACATTTGTCTTGTTTCTGCCTGTTCCTAGTTTCTTTCCTCCTCTTCCTCCTCCTCCTCCTCCTCCTTCTGTTTGTTTGTTTGTTTGTTCGGAGGACCTGCACAGGCCCTAACTCCCTTGAAGGGGGGCAGCTGGGGTCTCACCCAATTCCCTAGCGTCTTTAAAAGATGTCCATGATTCTTTACACTACTGCTTTTTTTTTGCTTTTTGCAAGTCACTCAATGTTTTCATTTAGAAATTTCTTATTCTTATTGTTCACATATCTAAGTTACAATTCTTGTTTTGCATGTGGCTTACAGACAAATTCAAAACATAATTGTGCATTTTAACAAGTGTATCTCTATTATTGCTAACTAACTTTCCTTGGGTTTTTTTTTGTTTTGTTTTTCCTATGTGTCAGGTTTTGCTTTAAACACTGTGTGGCATTATCTCATTTAATTTTCCTAACTATCCCAAGAAGCAGGTAGCATTTAAAATCCCCATTTTGTAGATAAGGGAGTTGAGGCATAAAAGATAAACTATTATGCCTACACTTTATTGCTGTTGAATGATGTAGATGAATTTGACCTAAACAGTCTGATTTCAGAGCCCATATCTATCCCAGTATGCAACACTGCCTCCCAGTAAATAAAATACAGAGTAAATTTATAGAGTAAATAAAAATATAGAGTAAATAAAATATAAAATACTCTATGCATATAGAGTAACTAGCGTTGTGCAGGTTACACAGTAAGCACTCAACGAGTGTTTGTTGCTTCTCCTTATATCATTCACATTCTCAGATTCATATGATTTTTGGAGAACTGGTGGGGATTTTAACCACTAGACTCTAACACTGACCATGTAGGTAGCTAGGAACATAATTAGAAAGAGGAAAGCTTTGGACTCATAAACTCTTGAGAGTCGGCCAGAATCCCTAGACTGTCGGCCGTTATCTCTACTTAACCCTGATTCAAAAATCACATTTAAACTTGTAAGTCTGATTTGGGCTAGAAACCTTCTCCCTTAATATGAAAATTAAGGCTGGGCACAGTGGTTCATGCCTGTAATCCCAGCACTTTGGGAGGCTGAGGAGGGCGGATCACTTGAGGTCAGGAGTTCGAGACCAGCTTGCCAACATGGTAAAATCCCGACTCTACTAAAAATACAAAAATTAGCCAGGTCTGGTGGTATGCACCTGTATTCCCAGCTACTCAGGAGGCTGAGGCAGGAGAATTGCTTGAACCTGGGAGGTTAAGGTTGTAGTGAACCAAGATCGTGCCACTGCACTCTAACCTGAGCAACAGAGTGAGACTCCATCTCAAAAAAATAAAAAATAAAATTGAATAAGCCATTTGCTAAAGTCATCTCTTGATTCAGTTTGGATATAAGATTATCAATACCTTTATCCACAAATTACTTCCTTAATGAAAACATTTAAAAATTAGTTTACTATGAAGAACACATATTCAATCTCTGTATTGAATTCTGAATAGGAATGGCAAATTCTGTACCTTTCATAACATACATTTCCTTCTTAGAAAAGTAGACAGGGCAGAACTAACAATGGAAGTAATAAACATGCTGTGCATATACCTATGTGTCTGAGAGCCCCCTGAGAATGCACAGACTTTGGGCTCAGGGAACCAGCTACTGGGCCCTCTGTGATATTTGGATCAATCAACTCCTGAAGCTCGAAAGGTCCATAAGAAAATCAAGTCCAACACCTTGGCTTTGAGAAGGGGAAGTGGAGGCTCCAAGAAGAGAAGTGATTTGCAGGGTGGTCGCCCCGGAATCCTGTGCCTGGTGCCAGCAAGGCTCTCCTTTCACAGAGACACGAGACTGACCTATTTCTGATGACATGTACTTCACAATAAATTGTCAATCTGTGAGGCTGGAGGTCAAAAGGCCATAGGGAGAAAACTCCTCTTTGAGTTATAAGAAAAAGCATGGCCCAAGGAAGTCAAAATGTTTTTCCGAAGTAATGGAAAAAGACTTCTGAGGTCAAACCTGAACACATCTCAGGAATTTTCCAGGATAAACGTCAACTTCTGTACAACACTATTCTAATTTGGTTGTGGTAAATATAGGCATCTGATCAGCAACTTGTCAAATACATTATTTTTAAATTCCTCTTTCCTTAAAAGCACATCTGCAGACTATTCTTAGCAGAGACGTAACATCAGTGACTCACTTTTTAATTGAGTGTGGTAATGAAGGACTCTCAAGGGTTAAACTTTGGTTGGCTAAATATTGTCATTGAAAAGAGAATCACTGTAAAGCACCTAGGCATTTGTGGGAATTGAGAACCTGTTAATTAGCCTTAATAAGAGAAATGTATCTCATTGAATATATTATATGGTTCATTTTAAAACCCAATCCATAAGATGGCTTGTACATTAAAGATTAACATTGAGAGAGAATAGAATTCCATACGCAGGAAAAATGGTGTGCTTGATAAATATGTAGCACATGCTGTACTGAAAGGTGATTTGCAACAGGGCAGCTTGCTTTGGGCAGCTCAATGTGCAGAGAATTTTTCAAAGTATGTGCCTTTCTGTCTTCAGATGGAACACTAGCAGTCCTCTGAAGATCCTCTGGAGGGTTTCGGGGCAGCTAATTTATATCTGAGTATATCTTTTGATTAGATTGAAAAGTTACTGTAATCCTAGCACCTTGAGAAGCCCGGGAGTTCTAGACCAGCCTGGGCAACATGGCAAGTCCTCATCACAATAAAAACTAAAAACACTTAGTCAGGTGTGGTGGCATATGCCTGGGGTCCCAGCTATTGAGAAGGCTGAGGCATGGGGATTGCTTGAGCCCCGGAGGTTGAGGCTGCAGTTAGCTGTGTTCATGCCACTGCACTCCAGCTTGACAGAAAGAGTGAGATCTTATCTCAAAAAAAAAAAAAAAAAAAAAAAAGAGGTTACCTGTTAGGTTCAGCTGTCGGCAAAGCTATAAAAAGGGTGAAATTGGCCTTGAAGTTCCTTTCCTACCACTGCAGTCATATGTGGGAGCCTTCATGCTGATCTTTGCCCTGCCCATAGGGTACTCACAGGGTCTGAGCAATGCCCTAAGCTTCCAGTTTGTCTCTTTTCCTTCCCTCATGGATGTTTTCCTTCATTGTACTCAATTCTAAGGGAGGAGAACCCTCCTTTGGTCTAGGGCACAATGAGTAATAATGAGCAACAATTCAAACTAATCCTAGTTAATGTATCATCAAACTGATGTATTAGCCCTATAAGCAGACTAAATGTCTTAACCTGGACAACATGCATGCAGCTTTGGAAAGCCCCAAGCAGCTGATACAAATGCTAGGATTGGTGCACACTCTGGTAGACAAGTGGGGACGTGTTTTGACCAGCCAAGACTTCTGTTTCCATTGTGTGTGTATGAGTGGCCCTGTTTCCAAAAGCATGAACATTCCTTAGACTTTCAGAAGTGACTGCAAGCGTGCGTGTGTGTGAGTGTGGTGAACTCCACACCCAAACATTGTTGATTTTTGTGGAGTAAGAAGTTGTATGATGGGCTGCAGGGTGAACCCCACAGGGCACAGCAGGGAAGGGAGAGCTGGCCATGTGTACCCCTGTGAAGCCCTTAAAGACAGACAAGGACAGCTCTGGGGCAATCAGCAGGCACAGTATAACTGTGCAAAGGAGTTCTGAAATAAACTGTTCGTCCACTAAACAAATAAAAAAAGCAGCAAAGTTGAAACACAGTGGTATTAATCTTCACCACACTGAGTGGGTGGAAATCCTATTACTGTTAACAGATTTACATACAGAAGTCCAACATATCCACAGGAGACTCTGTTTGCAAACATTGTATGATGAATAATAATGATAAAACTAAAATCTCAGGACTGTTTATTCTGTGCATGTTAATGAGGTGTAGCTTTTGTCTCCATATCACCAATCCCATGACAGACTCTGATTTTCAATCTGGCTTGTATTCTGTGATTGCATTTGATCCAATTAACTAATATAAACAGTCTTGATTGCCATTTGTGCGTGTTCACACACACACACACACACACACACAATTGGTATCAAGCAAGATCAAGATGAAGGTTTTAGAATTCATATTAAATTTTTACATAAAATATTTTCAGTGTTGCCTTTAATTCTTTTTACTGGTAAGACAAATTCAAATCTATTAAAAAAGGTTAAACTACGAAGGCTCTGTTCACAGCTGATTCAGTTAGGTTACAGGTTTTGGAGACTAGAAAATATGCTGTACATTTACATTCTGGGCCATTGTTAATTTTATCTAATAAATATATAGGTGGTCATAGTCCTCATTTTACATATGCACATATCTTTTAGTAAGTAAACTTATTTTAAAAATAGAACTTGATTTTTCTCTGGTGATAGCTAATTTATTTATTAATTTTTTGAGACAGGGTCTTGCTCTGTCGCCCAGGCTGGAGTGCAGTGGTGTGATCATGACTCACTGCAACCTCTGTCACCTCAGCTGTGGAGCGATCCTTCCACCTCAGCCTCCTGAGTAGCTGGGACTGTAAGCGTGTGCAACCATGCCCAGCTAATGCTTTTTATTTTAATTTTTTGTAGAGATGGGATCTCCCTATGTTGTCTAGCCGGGTCTCAAACTTTTAAGCTCAAGCAATCGTCCCACCTCGGCCTTCCTAAGTGCTGGGATTACAGGCAGAGATCTAGATTCTGGCTCTGCATCCCTTCCTCCCAATCCTCATTTAATACACATTTATTGTGTCTACTGTTCATAATAGAACAATTAGCTCCCTTTTCTACTCTTCAATCTTTTTGGTTATACTTGCCTTTCCAAAGCTTTCATTTGTTTAAGAAATGTTTTTCCCTTTGAAGAGGTGACAATGCCTTTTTGTCTAGGGTGAAATACAGACTCATGGAAAGTGAAACTTCTCTTCATGTAGAAATGACCACTGGTAGACCCATAGAAAGAAAGAACTACACTTAAATCAGTCATCTTGAAAACGAGAGTATAAAAAAGTAAATGGAGCCCAAGTTAATGATTTGCTATTATTATCTCTTCCTATATTAACTATTGTTTGGTCACAATTATAATAAAGAGAACTAGATCCTACCTGTCACGTCATCATTTGGCGACTTCTGTATAGGCTCACTATTACTTTATGCCATTAATGAAAACACATTCTCTCTTTGGTGTGTTATAATTTGAAGGCGCAGCGTGTTTAACTAGTATTTAAGAAATTATAAACCAATAACTCTTTTCCTCTGTGATATATTTTGGTCTCAGTATTTTGAATGCTAGGAAATAATTATTGGGCTGGGAAAAAAAAACATTGTGACTGTGAAAAAAGTGTCATATGTATTTTTTAAAAAGTGAATTTGAATTTCAGGTTTAAATTTTAAAATATGTAAAGTAATACAAAAGTGATGCTTCTTTAAGAGTCAGTTTGCCACCCTGAAGACTGGACACAGAGGGCAGGCCATGATCAAGAGGGCAGGACCCCACCCCGCCTGCTACTTTACTCAGAAAGGCCTTTGGTGGCCACAGGAAGCCCCACATCGAAACGTGTATTCCATGATCTTCCTTTCCTTTGCTCTCCTCCAGTGTCGGGAGGAAAGATCAAGCAGGGAAAGAGCCTAGATTTCAGAGGGCCAAGTGTAGACTTTTTTTTTTTTTTTGGAAAAAGTTAATGAAAATAAGGCTCAGGAAGGCAGAGAAGAAGGTTTCCTGGAAGAAATGGGAGCAATAGCAATATGACTAACAGAATTCCTCTGGTAAATGGAATTTTCTGCATACCTCAGATTTCTTGCTCCAAAACCTTTTCATATTTACAAAGCAATATTTAACGTGTAGGTATGTTCAGTGACCCACCACTTGCCTATGGTAAAGGTCACTGCAATACCAGTGAAGACCCTCTTACTCTCACTATCTGTCTTTCTCTAACTGAAGACAAAGTCAAACTGTCAATGCAAGGATCATCCAGGGAGTCGGTGGTTTACAGCAGCACAGGAGCATGGGACGCCTGCACTGGCACAGTGCTTACTGCCTGCCAGGTGCCATTTGAAGAACTCGACAAATATTTAATCTTCATAAAACCCCTAGGAAGTAGGTTCTACAATTGCCCTCATTTTTTCAGTTGAGGAGACAAATGCAGAGAGGTTAAGATAGTTGCTCAAAGTCACCATAGGCAGTAAATTGTGGAGCCAGGATTCCAACCCAGGTGGCCTGGCTTCTGAGTTCACTGCACGTTGCAATGAGGAATAACCCTCCTTCTGCCCCAGCCACCCAGCACACACACAAGCCAATGCACAGATTGCAGTGAGCCTTCTCCTGGATGAAATTTACAACCAACCACACAGAAAAGGCATTTTAAATTATAGAAACAGGTAAATGCTATAACCCACAATGTTTTGTGAGCATGATTATATTAACTGTTAACGGGTTTGCTCTTCCAGTCCATCAAGAAAGAATCGGATGCTAGAAAGAGCTAAATGCTATAACCTACAATATAATGTGAGGAGGATTGGATTAATTATCAATAGGTTTGCTCTGCGAGTCCATGAAGAAAGAATCTGATACTAGAATAGTTCAGCTGAGTAACCCCAATAAATGAGCCTTATCTGATAATGGCGAGTTCTTCTTGAATAGGTTGTTAGCTTCTTGAAGAGACAGTTGAGAAGGTAGTACAGGATGATGAAAATATACATTAAAAAGTATTTATGTCAGGAACTGAAATGTCTGATTTCAGATGACTGCATTAGTGACTGCATTAGTGATGGTAGTCAAATACCTTGAGAAATGGAGAAGTTGTATACACGATGCATCTGATGTTTTTGATAAATGCTAACAAAGAATTGGCTTTGATAACATAAGGTGTATACATTTGACGCTCAAAATAACAGGAACAATATGAGGAGTTTTCAAGCTAAAAAGAAACTGCTTTCCTGAAATCTCAGCAGGTGAAGGTAACTGATCTTTAGTTGTAGTTACTGATATTATTAAATACCGGCATTTAAGAGCATTTTGAATTTTGATTCTGAATTCCCTTTAAGGTGAGGTAAATTCACGTTCTGTGTATACATGGAGTTATACAGCCTAATGATGTTTTGGGGATTAAAGAAATCATGTCTATTAACATCACTGAAAAGCATCTCTCTGGCCAGGCACGGTGGCTCACGCCTATAATCCCAGCAGTTTGGATTGGTGGGTGGATCACGAGGTCAAGAGATCAAGACCAACCTGGTCAACATGGTGAAACCCCGTCTCTACTAAAAATACAAAAATTAGCTGGGCGTGGTGACACGTGCTTGTAGTCCCAGGTACTCGGGAGGCTGAGGCAGGAGAATTGCTTGAACCCGGGAGGCGGAGGTTGCAGTGAGCCGAGATCGCGCCATTGCACTCCAGCCTGGGTAACAAGAGCGAAACTCCATCTCAAAAAAAAAAAAAAAAAAAAAAAAAAAAGCGTCTCTCTATACATAAAGCAAACAGAGGCACTTAGATGTTTTTTCCCCTCTTCTAACACTTTGCTTTATCTCAGGGAAAAGACTAAACTTCAATGTGAGCATATTCTAATTACTTCTCCACTTAAGGTCCAGCCACTTCCATTACGTTTGACTTATTACTTAAACTCCTTTACAAATATTTTTCTAAATAAGCTTTTCATTTTGAGATAATTGTAGGTTCACATGCAGTCATAAGAAATAACACGGACAGATCCTGTAGACCCTTTACTCACTTCACCTCCCTGCCCATGGTAACTCTAGGGGCTGAATTGAATTGAATTGAATTGTGTCCCTTGCTCCACATTCATATGTTGAAATCCCAGTACCTCAGAATGTGATTCTATTTGAAGACTGAGGCTTTAAAGAGGTAATTAAGTTAAAATTAGGTCACTAGGGTGAGTCCAAATTCCAGAGGACTGATACAGAGGAAGACCAGGTGGAGATGACAGAAGACAGACAGCTACAAGCCAAGGAGAGAGGCCTCCGAAGAAACCGACCCTGCCTTCACCTTCATCTCAGACTTCCAAATTCCCGAACGATGAGGTATAAATTTCTGCTGTTTGAGCTAATCTGTGATAGTTTGCTAAGGCAGTCCTAGCACTAATGTACTGACATCTTGTAAAACTGCAGTAGGATGGCCCAGCTGGAGTACAAATGCCGACACGATCAGGTTGCAGAACATTTCCATCACCGTTCACAGCCACAAAAGCCCCAACCATCCTTACCTCGTCTGTACCCTCTGGCAACCAATCATCTGCTCAGTATTTGTATAACCTAGCATTTCAAGGTTGTTATATATATTGAATCATCAGTGTGTTCATCAATTCACTGATGAAGGAAATGTAGATTTTTTCCAGTTTGGGATATTACGAATAAAGCTGCTATAAATATTGATGTACAGGTTTTGGTAGGACATATTTTTAATTTCTCTGTAAGTGTCCAGGAGTGCAATGGCTTGGTCATAGGCTGTTTTAATATTTCATTTTTAAAGAAATTGCCAAACTATTTTCCTGAGTGGCTATATCATTTTTAATCCCTATTAACAATGTGGGGAGGGCGGGGGCAGAATTCATTTTCTCTGCATCCTCACCAGAATTTGGTGTTGTCTCTATTTTTTACTTTAACCATTCTAACAGGTAAGTAGTAATATTTCATTGTAGCTTTAATTTGTGTTTCCCAAACAGCTAATGATTTTGGAGCATCTTTTTATATGCTTATTGCAATCTATATATCCTCTGTGGTGAAATGTCTCTTCATATCATTTGCCCATGTCCCAACTAGATTATTTGGGTTTTTTATTGTTGAGTTTTGAGAGTTCTTTATATTTTCTAGATATTAGTCATTTGTCTTATGTATGATTTTTAAATATTTTCTCCCCATCTGTTCTATAGCTTGTTTCTCCCCTTAAGAGTGTCTTTTGCAGAGCAAAAGTTTAAAATTTTTGTAAAGCCAATCTCCCTCCCTCCTTCCCTCCTTCCCTCCCTCCTTCCTTTCCTTCCTTCCTCTTTTGACAGGGTCTTGGTCTGTCACCCAGTCTGGCATGCAGTGGTGTGCTCATAGCTCACTGTTGGGTTCAAGTGATCCTCTGACCTCAGTGCCCCAGTAGCTCAGCCTCCAGAGTAGCTGGTACGACAGGTGCATGCCACCACACCTGGCTAATTTAAAACATTTTTTTCATGCAGATGAGGTCTCACTATGTTGTCCAGGCTGGTCTTGAACTGCTGGCTCAAGCAGTTCCCCCACCTCAGCTCCCAAAGTGCTGGGATTACAGACATGAGCCATCACACCCAACCTCAATATATATACATTTTTAATCAATATTGCCTTGCTTAGATCCCCAAGGTTTTCATCAGTATTATCTTGCTAAGGTTTTATATTTTTATGATATACCCTGAAGTCTGTGATCTGTTTTGAATCAATTCTTGTAGGAAGGTTTTTGTTTGTTTGTTATTGCCTATGAATGTCCGGCTGCTCCAGCACCATTTTTTGGAAAGACTATCTTTATTATATTAAATTGCCATCACATCTTCACAAACATCAGTTTGGTATATTTCTGGGTATGTTGTGTGTCCATTCTGTGTTAGTTCCATTGATCTATGTGGCTATTTCTTCAACGAAACCACAGGGTCTTGATTACTGCAGCTATATTGAAATTGGATAAACTGATTCTTTCTATTTTTTTCTTCTTGTCCAGAATTGTCTGAACTATTCTAGTTCCCTTGCTTTCCCATATAAATGTTAGAATAATTTTGTTCATATCTAGAAACACTATTGCTGAGATTTTGATAAGAATTGCATTAAACTCACATCCATTTGGGAAGAATTGACATCTTCGCTATGTTGAGTTTTAAAATTAATGAATATGGTATGTCTCTCCATTTTTTTTAGATTCCTTTCACTTTCTTTCATCAGTGCTTTCTAATTTTGGCATAGAAGTCCTGTACATGTATTGTTGACTCTACGCTGAAGTAGACGGGTTCCCTGGTCTCTATTGGGTGGGCGTGGAAGTTCAGGCTCCCCTGACGGTCTCATGTGACACAGAGAGGAGGTGAGAAAAGCGGACTCACTGCCTAATGGGGATGAAAGTCCAGACTTCTTCTCTAACACCACTCCAATGGGGTTTGGGATGACTTGTTATAGCCTAACCAGGGTGGAAGTCACATCCTTACTTAGCCTTGGTGGTGTGAGTGAGGGTAGGAAGTGTTTTCTGTGGTGTTTGGCTGGAGTAGAGTGGTGACTGTCTAAAAGTCTACTGTCTTGCTGGGATGTCTCTTTTCCTGGTCCTTTGGCTAGAGAAGGTAGGCTTTCTGGGGGGCTTTTTTGTCTGTTGGGATTACCAGGTATCCAGATGTCATCTCCAAATCTGAAATATATGAGGCAAAAGAAAACTCAGGGAACTCTTTGCCCTGTTGTTCATCGGGTACCAAAGGTCCCTGTCTGGTCTGGCTAATCTCTCGGAGCCTTCTTGTGTTTGCTTTATATATAATGTGCAGAGTTTTTAGGTTACTTAGTGAAAAAAAAAAGGATATGTATGTATGTGACATCTTCTTGGATGCAGAAGTCCTACAGATATTTTTAAAGCACATAAAGTTGTATAAACCACATCTAGTTCCTATAGACTGAAAAAAGTTATATAACATTCTATTTGTCTCAATAAAATTTAGTTCACACAAATGATAATATGTACTCGGAGATTGCCTGTAGTAGCCTCATGGTGAGACCCCGAGCGTTGGTCTTGATGAGTTCATCTGCAGATTGGAGTATAAATTATAAGAGAGTGGTGTTTGCCTCTTTTCCACCTTTACACACTGGGAAACATATTAAAGGATTAATCAACATTTGTTGGAGAAATAAACAAATGATATACCTGGAATGATACAACCATTAAGTCGCTAGACACTGTTGGAAGTAAGACATCTGTTTAGGAACATTTGTTCTTGAAATAAAAGTCTATTATTTAGTCTGAAAGAACAAGTCTTTCTAAGTTAAACGTGTATAATTGCACAGAGCTTATTATTCAGAGTGTGTATTATAAATAGCTCTTTCTGTCATCTTAATTTTAGAGAAATTGTGAGAATTTGTTCCCCTTGTGTTAGATATGTGCCTGTAACCAAAATTTTAATTAAGAATTGGTTCCAGGGTCAGGTGTGGTGGTTGGTGCCTATAATCCCAGCACTTTGGGAGGTTGAGGCAGGAGGATTGCTTGAGGCCAAGAGTTTGAGACCAGCCTGGGCAAAGTAGTGAGACCCTGTCTCTATTAAAAATTTTTTTTTAAAAGAATTGGTTCCTATTAATACCATAAAAATATATCAACTTTGATATACTCGCCCAGTTCTAAACATAGATACTTTAGAGTTAACACATCCTTTTATTTTGTAACTGTTCTGGGAATAATCATCTAATACTTTTATTTTGAGCAAACTTCTTCCAGTTATTGGATGTCTATTCTATGTATAGTGGAGCATCATTTATAAGTGTTTTTAGATAACTGCTGAACATCAAGTTCAATAATGCTGCTATTATCCAAATACATGTTTATACAATGCAAAATGTAGTGTTACAGTAATAATCTAAAGACTGTTACTAACAATTACCATATTTTATATGTGGCACTGACTTCTTTCACTTTTACTACCTGGAAATTCTGGTAAATACTTTGCTGTGAATAGTAACTGTAGGCAGTGGTAGGAAATCATTATTCCACAATATTATTACATCATCTGTGAATTTACAGAAAGTCAGTCAATATTTAAAAATCAATTTTCTCTCTCTGATAGAGGAACGCTATTCTGTTGTCTATACTAAGACATTTAGACAAATACAAAATGTATTCAACTGCTTAACTTTTTTTTTTTTTTTTTTAAAGACAAGGTTTCACCGTGTTGACCAGGCTGGTCTTGAACTGCTGACCTCAGGTGATCCACCTGCCTCGGCCTCCCAAAGTGCTGAGATTACAGGCGTGAGCCACCGCGCCCGGCAACTGCTTAACTTTTTAGTGTAGTTTGGGTTTGTTTCATGACTAGTAGCGGCAAAAATGTCATCTAATTTTAAACTGGTAGTTGAGTTGCCTTCAGCTCAATTTATCCTAAATATCAGAGCCTGTTTTTAATGGTTGATTCCTGTGTATGTCTTCTGGTGTCATTATTTGCTTGCTCATTTGTGCACTCATTCATTTAGCAGTTTTGAACTACTCCGTGCTTGGTTTTGGGGATCAAAGAAGAATAATACACAGACTTTATTCTTACGCATGTACAAATTGAGGGAGATATAAATGCGAAAAGATAATTAAATATAACTTAAAGTTCCATGACAAATGTATGGACAGAAACTTAAAGGAATATATAGTAAGGGCACCAAACCCAAACGTACATGCGTGCGTGTGTGTGTGTGTGTGTGTGTGTGTGTGTGACAGAGAGAGAGAGAGAATGAGAGAGAGACCAGTGAGGATGCCATGAGTTTTAGGAGAGGCTTTAAGGAGATAAAATACTGGAGCAGAGTCTTAAATACTCAGTAGTAGCAATTAACCAGGCAAAGGCAGTGGGGAGAAAAAGAATTGAGTTAGCATTACTGAAGAAAAATAAACTCTGTGCAATTGTCCATATCTAAGTTGAAAAGTCAAATTCTTTTTGACTAAAGAATAGACTTCCATCCCTGTGTTTGTGAACACATGTCTTCCTTACAAAAGTCTCTGCCTATTTAGTGTTTATATCACCCCAGAGATAGCTCCAGTCACTCATTTATTATTTACTCCGGGAAATGAAAGCAGTATGGTGTTGGAGAGGAACCAGGAGGGAAGTAAAATGTGGGAATCCAGTCTGAAGATGGGGTGGAGTGGGAGGTGCTGCCCCTGAGGGCCTT
Organism: Aotus nancymaae; assembly: GCF_030222135.1. Classification (NCBI taxonomy): domain Eukaryota; kingdom Metazoa; phylum Chordata; class Mammalia; order Primates; family Aotidae; genus Aotus; species Aotus nancymaae. The sequence goes on along the minus strand of NW_026988450.1, from coordinate 7,412,565 downwards.
GATGCTAGATTGAGTGAAAAAGGAAAGCTGCTGATGGCATTTAAGTAGTTGGGGTCATCCAATTACATTTAATTTGTAGCTTGATTGCTCTGATGTTTCTGTGCAGGGTGGCCTTGACGAAGCCTTGGACAGAGAGAATGGCTGTTACAGAGGATGGGCTGAGAGCTATGAGGCCCACACCAGGAAGTGGCAAGGCAAATGGAGAAGAGAGGATGGGCTTGACACAGTCATCAGGGATCTGGGTTTGAATGCAGTAAGCTGAGAGGGGAAATTCATGGCACCACCCAGGTTTCTGGTGTGGGTAACTGAGGGGCTAACTCCAGCAGATAGAGGATAAAGGGAAGGAAATGATGGAAGAATGGGCACTTTCAGCTTTGAATATACTCTTTTGGCGGGGACTCTAAGACTTACAGGTGAAGATGTTAAAGGAAGTAGCGTGTGATGGCCTGAAGCTCAGAAGGATCAAGGCTGGAGATCTCAATCTAATAATTATCAGCCTGAGGGTGGTAGTTGTCATCAAGATGATGAGAAAGGCTAGATTAGAGTGCACTGAATGAAACAAACGAGCGGGCAAGAACAAATTCTAAGGAAGACGAAATTCCCGCAGGGTGAGGCGCCAACCTCCAGGTGAGCATTTAAATTCCAGAACTGGCATTGAGGCTACATTTTTTGTGGCTCTTTGAAATCACAGAAGACCTAATTCTAGGCTGGAATCTTAGCTACTCTAGGTCAAAGCTAACTGTGTGCCTCCAGGGATCAGAAAATAATATCATTCAGTGAGGCCGCTAGGTTGTAAGACCATACGTGATTGTATTATTGAGGGCCTCCATGTGGAGTTAAGACAATAGGGTTTGGGGAGGACTGGGGCAAACTGAGTGTTCGCATTAAAGAGGGCAGTCCCAGCTCACCGCAGCGGTCACCATTATAGAATAAAGGCAGAGATTTAGATGTTCCAGTTTTTAATGGAGATTAGAAAATCCAGATTTTTATGTAAAGTATGCCATTTTTTTTAACCTTCGCAACTAATTAAATTTAAAACTCTATGCCAGACACCAAGGAGAAAATAAAAATATCTGTGGTCCAACACTTTGTGCTCTGCAATAGACAATGGGTGGAGTGACTGAGAGTGACACTGAGGCTCAGGAAGTAATAAAGTCCCATTTACAGAGACTGAACTCTGTTCATCACTAAATGCTTATTTCATTCCTAACACGCACCAGGTTCAAGGAATTTGGCATTGAATAGAAGAGTCAAAACTTCCCCAAAGTGATTTACATACAAGGAGGTGGTTTTCCCTTGTGGATATTCTCTTTGTGATACTGACATGTGGTTGGAACAAACCTCAGTGTTTGGGGCAGAAGAACCAGCCAGCTGTTGGCCGCTAGAGCCTGGCAGGTTCATACTTAGCAGTGCCGTTTATTAGACGCCTTGTATTTACCTCTGCAAATATTAGAAGCACACCCTGGAAAGGTTCTTAAATTCTCTGTGCCTCTGTTTTCTTGCCTGTAAAATGTGCACAATGATAATACCAACTGATAGAAAACTGTATGAGTAGAGTGAGATGATGTCTGGAAAGCGTTAAGTCCATGTTCTGGCTCATGTTAACCATAAAAAATGTAGACTATAACAATTAAGATGATGGTCTACTAGGCGCCCTGCCTTTGTGTTTTAGACAAGAATTTTTTGTAATGCACAGAGGATGTAAATATGACTTTTGGTCATGGAAATATGGGTAGTTGTTTGAGAGGCAGGCCTACATTTTTGAAAGTTGTACCTTGAAGAAACTGATTCCTAAGGTACAGGGCAATGCCCAGAAGTGAACTGAAGCAGGTGTAAAATCAAATTAATTGCCAGTCAGTTGCATGTGGTCCTACAGATAAGCTCCCTTGAGCTGTGCTCCTGGGATGGCCCAGGTGTGCGTTTAGATTCTGTGGGGACTGTGGGGATACTCTCGACAATGGAGTTGCTCAGGGAAAGGCTTGCTCCCATCCCTACAAACCAACACCTCTTGTCTTTCAAGTGAAGTGATTCATGGAGAATTGATTCCTGACCCTCTGTGGCGATGCTGTCCTGGCGATCTCATGGGACAGAACCTGTGAGTTTGACTGGGTCTGACAAGAATGACGCATTTCAAAGATCTGTCTTACAAGAGAAAGCACTTACTAGTTCAGTGAATGTTCATCAAGCACTTCCTATGTGCCAAGCACTGAGACTAGTGCCAGGTTTGAGAACAAATTGGACAAATGCCCAGCCCTCATGGAGTTTATAGTCTAGTGAAGAAATTGGTCTAGTCAGCAGGAAATAACCTAAGTTGAGGCTCATACTATAGGGCATAGAAGGAGCACTTAATCTGAGGGATAGTCGTGGCTTCCCAAAGAAAGAGATGTGAAAACTGACCTTTAAGATCAAGTAACACAGTAAGCCAGACAAGGAAAGATGCTGCACACTTCAGAATAAATGGGAGCTGTTTATATTGCATCACAGAGGCAAAGAAAGCATCTTTTGACTTAGCTGGCCACAATTTTTTAAATTATGTGTCTGCTAGGCCTGGTGGCTCACTCCTGTAATCCCAGCACTTTGGGAACCCGAGGCGGGTGGATCACCTGAGGTCAGGAGTTTGAGACCAGCCTGGCCAACACAGTGAAACCCATCTCTACTAAAATACAAAAAATAGCCGGGTGTGGTGGAGGGTGCCTGTAATCCTAGCTACTCGGGAGCCTGAGGCACGAGAATTGCTTGAACCAGAAAGGTGAAGGTTGCAGTAATGGTGCCACAAAACTCCAGCCTAGGCGACAGAGAGAGACTTTGTCTAAAAAAAAAAATATGCGTCAAGATTTGGCCTTAGGGTAAGTTTCAAGAGTGTTGTTGCTGATTTAATAGATTATGCATATTATTAATGTACACATCGAGCGGGAGCGCTGTCTTAGACTTAATGCCATTTCTAAATAAGCCTGTTACCTGCCAGTTCCATAGAGCTCAAAGACCTTCCTATCTGTATTGATGTTACTGAGACAGGCAATCCATCACCCATTTATCTTCCCCTCTCCCACGGCCACCCCTCTCATTTAGATCTTGTTATTTCTTATTAAATGAATGCAGTGTTGTCTTCACTGATCTCTTTACCTGAAGTCTTTTTCTTACTCCAATTTTATGCTTCGCTGCAAAATTAAATTTCCTGAAGTGCAACTCTGATGTTATCATTTCAGTGTCTGACGTTTCTCATGCTATCCCCACACTCGGAGGTGTTAATAATAAACCATTCTCCACCTTTCACGTGATTCCAGCCCACCTTTCCCAGCTGCTCTCGCACTGCCGTGTTCCCTGGGACTCGATGTAGACTACTGGCTGTTCTGCGTTCCTGCCTCACTAGCTTTGCTTTAGGACATGCTTCCGTCTCAAATGCACTTCCCCAGCCAGTACATGTTGCAATAGTCATCTCACGGACCAAATCCAATCCTCCACCGTTTGTGCGGTCCTCCCTCAGCTTCCCCCTCCGTCTATTGTATTCTCCCTTCCTTTAAATCCCCAGTGCTCTACCCATATACACAGCACTATATGTCCACTGTTTGTACTGCATTTGTAAAATTATGCCTTTATTTGTGTGGTGTGTATATTATTCTGATGCATTAGAAGTAAGAGCTGTGTACTTTTCAACTTGTGTATTTTATATCTTTCAGCATAGAATTCCTCACATTGTAGGTGATGAATATTTATTGAAGTCTACCAGTTCCACTAGCTAGTAATGTTTTTTCACTGCCAATTTTATTTATGAATTGAAAAAGTTCCACTCTTATGTAATTATATTTATTATGGTCTCAATTCATGGAACCACTAATTTTTTTTTACCTTGTATATGTTCAGCACATATGGGCCATAGTTATTCTTTCGTTTCATGCCTTAAGGCTCATGGGACATTAATACAGACATCAATACGGCATCTCCTTGGTGCAAGTGCACAAAGGTGAGAAGGCAAATGGCCCCCGGGAGCTTACTGAGTTAGCAAAGAAAAAGGTGGGGTTGGAACCAAGTACCTTTGGTTCTGGGCCCTACCATTTGCCACCTGCAGCTGCTTCCCTAGTGTCTCATTCTTTCTTCCAAAGACTCAGTTCAATTTAAATACAGTTACTGAAATCAGTATTTACTCACTATCCACACAGATGTCAATTAAGATTGAACTTGGTTACTGTAACAAACTGAGGGAGGAACGCAATTTAGCCTATGTTGGTTGTCAAGCCTCAGTCTAAAACCCAGGTGTGTAGCCCAGATTATTCAGTGTCTGTCCTTATACCCTACATTCGTTAAATACTACTATCCGCTAATTTTCAACGAGTGTTATTGCAGGCAGGCCTGTTGTCTGTTGACGTGTCCCTGGGAAGACAGAGGAAGAGAGGAGAGCTGCAGAGGTGTGATGCCTGGGTGTTTCTTCTTAGTGTCAGAATTATTTCTTGTTGTTGGATTAGGCTTCAGGGAGGGCTGATAGTTGAAGGTCAGCTCAATGGCCCATTGGTTGGATCCAGCTTCTTTTTCTATGAACTTGCCTCCAGCAAGTAAACTGTATGGCAAGGTGGGATGGTCTGTGGACTTAAACTTCAAAGACAAGTTTTCGTCTTTCTTCTAGCTCCATCATCATTATTTTGTGACCCTGGAAAATTTGCTCAATCTACCAGAGGTTTGATGGCCTCATCTCTTTAAAAAGTTCTTGTGAGAGTCAAATAGGATAACCTATGTGAAAGCATTTGATAAACCTCAGAACATTTTACAAGGGGAAGTGTTTTTAGAATTATTATTATAAGAGGGAAATAAAGCAAGGGCTTGAATTCAATTCTGTCTGAAAGCTTGAATAAAAAGTTGATTTCACTTACCTACTTGTTATTTCAGGAAGTGTTTTATAAAGTCAAAGTAACATAGCACTTGCTAGGTTATTCCAGAGACCTATTTACGAGTGCCTTACATTTTTTGACTTTATTCATCAGACTTAGTGATTAAGCTATAAGTAATGAGCGGTAACCACAATCTATAAAATAGCCAAATAGAAAAGTGTAGTTTATCATACTATCTGAACAGCAACAGCTAAGAGATCTTTCTAAACATCTTTCTGGATTTTTGTTGTTGTTCTGGAATAGAAAGATAGCATGGCTTCCTTCCATGCACAATCTTTTCACAGGGGTTGACGCAGCTTATTGTTCTTTTGCTTTCTTAGAAAGATTTAATCTATAATACAATAGCAACAAATCTAAAAAAAGCCCAAACCACATCAAAACAAAACAAACCAAGTGCTGTCTCTGTTTGTTGTAGTTCTCAACTGAAGATACCAAGGCTTTTTATAACAGTTGTTGGAACGATCCTTATTTCAGAAAACAAAGAGCAAGAATTTCACTGCAACGTCCAAGTCCTTTTATCATTGTGTTACCAGCTGTCATCATTGTTGTATTTTAAGAGTTGGATACAGGAGGAAGAAATTGGAAGAAGCAGCTAATGAAAAATAGAGAGCAATAGTTCCAAAGCTTTCTCCATTCTATCCATCCAACTTTCTTAAGTATCCTAAGTAAGCAATGACAACCAAATGAAACCAAACCCAAACAAAAAACTTCCTTGAGGCTTGAGTGATGCAAAGAATGATCAGTTACTGAAGAGACTGAGAATCTGGACACTACTGAGGAACAAATCAATGCATTATTAACTTGCTAAGTAGCAGGACCCTAACTAGGCCTCAGGAGATCCTGTTACTGATTCATTATCTACTTAAGAATGTATCACTCCTGTTAAAAGCCTCAGGGAGCTAGTATCACTCCTGTTAAAAGCCTCAGGGAGCTAGTTCAATTACATCACGCATTAAAAATATTTGAATACAATTATAGTACTAATAACAAAACATGTAAGTGAAAACAGTTAAACTGGTAGTCCATATTGAATCATGGAGTCTAGAACAGTCAGATTTAAAAGATAAGTTCAATACATTAGAATATCAATGAGGTGTTGTGTCATAGAACACCTCCCAGATGGAGTTTCGCTCTTGTTGCCCAGGCTGGAGTGCAATGGCGTGATCTCAGCTCATCGCAATCTCCTTCTCCCGGGTTCAAGTGATTCTCCTGCCTCAGCCTCTTGAGTAGCTAGGATTACAGGTGCCTGCCACCATGCCTGGCTAATTTTTTGTGTTTTCAGTAGATACGGGATTTCACTATGTTGGCTAGGCTGGTCTTGAACTCCTGACCTCAGGTGATCTACCCGTCTCGGCCTCCCAAAATGCTGGGATTACAGGCGTGAACCACCATGCCCTCTTCTTGGTTTTCATGCTTGTTATTCAAGCCTGGAACATATGTCAGACACTGCTGTAGGTAATTGGAGACAACCGGTAGCTGCAGCAGGAGAAAGCACTGCCTGTTCTGATGGAGCTCACATTCTACTGGGAAATACAGTCAATAATCACATCTAAAAAACAAAAGTTTGTGAAGTTGGGTAGAAGTAAAGGCTAATGAAAAAAAAGTAGGGAAAATTGGAGAGCAGAAGCATCAGAGAGTAGTAAGGCCAGGAAGGTCGTGATGAAAAGGCAACTTTCAAGCCACTGCCTGAAAAAGTGCAGGAGCTGAACAGGTGTCGGGAAGGGCCTTCCAGGTGGAGGAAATGGCCGCTGCCGCTGAGCATGTGCCTCGCTGAGTGGTGGGCCGTGGAGGGTCCGAGAAGATCTGGGACGATGTTGAAGGATTTCAAATAGAGTAGTGAGATGAACTGGCTTTGTATTTTCACAGGATCGGTTGGGCTGCGGTGTTGAAAATGTATTGAAGGTACGGAGCAGAAGAGGGGAGGCGGGTTAGACCAGGACCTCAGGCTACTGCTGGGATCTGAGCAAAGTTATGAGGGTAATGGAGGGGGTGAGATGCTGCTGAACTCTGGACCTATTTTTAACTTAAACCCAGCAGGATTTGCTGATGGAAGAGATGTGCAGGTAAAACATACAGAGAAATCTAGAATAGCAGAAAGGCTTTTAGCCTGAATAACTAGAAGAATGGATTTGCCATTCACTGAGACGAGAAAGTGTTTGCAGGGAATCATCAGGAGCTCCCGTCAGGTTTGAAATGCTGTTGCGGCTGATGGCTCTAAGCTGAATGCCTCCCTAGGCAATGCCCTCTCAGGCATCTGCCCTGCCAAGGCTATCTACACTTCCTCCATGAGTGCAGCCTGTACCTAATCCAATGGCTACTCGAGGTGGGGATAGGAAGCCAGGAAGCCTCACCCCCTTGTCTTAATAAGGCACAACTGCCATGCTTCCCTCACAGGGGGATGGGCTCAGGCCTCTAGGGCAACGACATCATCGTTTAACTCCTCTGGTCCTGTCGTTCCTCCTGCATCCCCATGGTGTTGTTTCTGAGAGCACACCACAGTATATTTTCTGCACCCAAATCTCTGTCTCTTCCTCAGGGGTTCTACCTTAAGACAGCTTCTGTGGGCTCCCAAATAGGAATGACATGAGTGCCTGATAGATTCCTATCTCTCTTCTCTTCTTCGGCCAATACCATCCGAATTCCATTCAGCATCTCTCTTGCAGATTACTGTAATGACGATCTCCCCAACTAGATGATACTATTCCAGCAGGGTGCTGCACTTCTTCTACAGTTTGCTCATAAAAGGTAGTGCATGAACATTCGTTATGCGCTTAACAGGTAACGATGATACCTCAGAACAGAAACTAAAAACAAATAATTAAAGATGAAACCGGATCTGTCACTCTACCTTTGTGATTCACATACTTCAAGCAAAATCATAATACCCTGCAGCTACTGTTTCTTGAGAGTTAGCGTGCTGTCAGTCCATTAGAGTGATGACCAGTTTGCAATTAATTCGTTTTCTCCTCCAGCCTCTAAATCGATGTGTGGACCTGTATTCTATCCAAAATTTGAAGACAAAATAATCTAAGCAGCTATAAGCAACTGTTTTTGTCTACCTTGTGCCAGAGAACATAAGATTTGACTGTATCTTGTTGATAGACTGTTCTGTGAACTGAGTTAACCAATTTATGAAATGCTTGGCCATTTAGACAGCCTGTAAAAAAAAGAAAATAAATGAAAAGAAAAGAGAAAAAAGAAAAGAAATGGTTAGGTTCTCTCCTAAACCGTGGCTGGGTGCAGAATGGGCTTCGAGGCATCGTCTACTCCGTTCCTAAACTGCCCGCTTGGGAACATCCACAAGCCTTCTAAAAGCTTTATTCAGAGGGAGAGAGAAATTGGAGTTCACTTGCGGGGATTCTTAAGCCTCACTAGTACCCACTAGCACAGTGGTTCTCAGCCTTGGCTGCTCATTGAATCACCTGGGGAGCTTTAACACCTCTGATGCCTGGCTCCCACCTTCAGAGGTACTGATATAATTGTTCTGGGTGTGGCCCGGGCAATGGGATATGTAATCCCACCCCAGGTGACTCTAATATTCTGACCAAGTTTGAATATTATTTGATTTTCTAATTTTCAAACAATTAAAATCTCATTAGAAATTTGTTTTAAGGACAGAGTGATTATAGGGTTAAAATGCATAGATTATGCTGTCATAGAAACTAGATCAATGTCTTCTGAGTTAAAAACTGTAGACTTGGGCATAAGGTTTAAATTCATAGAGAATCGTTGCAATATCAGGTAAAATGCATTTCTGGCTACAATCGATCTACCGAAGCTCTTGGCCAGATACAATATAGCTAAAAGCTATGGATGGAAATGAGCTGACTGACAGGCCCTGGTCACTGTCCCCTGCCATTGTCCTCTTCTTGTCACCCCTTGCTTGTGATCCTCCAGCCAGGCTGGCCTTCTGCAGTGAGCCAAGCTCTTCCTGCATTCCAGAACAATCCACCTCCGATCACCTTAGCATATTGATGTCGACAGACTTTCTCTCAGAAAAACTGATCTCAGCCAAATAACATCCAGCGAGATCCTTGAGCACCCTGCAGTCACTATCATCACAGCGAATGAGACTGTGAAGCTGTGGTTCACACTAGGGACGGAATAGGTAACGTAAGATTACATGCTGAGCATGTAACTCAGACTTATGGCTAAAATACGTTTAAAAGATCCTGACACTTCCTATGCTGATCCAGATGTTTCTTCTGTAACATCACTGAAATAAAACGAAGAACAACCATTCTTGATGTTTTGCAAGTGAGAAGCCTCATAGCTTTCTCTTTTCCATGCTCTGTAGCTTCATTACCTATGGACTTTTCTCATTGCCCCATTTTCTAGCCCTTTAATCACTTCCAATGCCTCCCTTTAGAGAGCTCTCCTAGTTCTAAGCATTCATTTAACTTTCAGGGCTCCAGACCAGGTCTTTAATTACAAACTTAAAAATTATGGCTGGAGTGGAAACAGTGAGATATTGCTTAGTGCTATACTTACTCTTAAAGACAAAATCAGTTTGCTTCTACTGCAGTAGCTTCAGCTCTGCCATTCCTCTGAGTCACCAGGCTACCATTGTTTTGATCAGTGTGATGATTATCAATAATAATGACGGCAACCATTTACTATATGGCTACTTTACTCCGGGCATTGCAGTAGAAGTCAAGAGTTATATTGTTTAATTCGTGTAACTCTATGAATTGAAGCCTTATGCCCAAGTCTACAGTTTCTAACGTACAAGACAATGATCTAGTTTTTATGACTGCATAATCTATGCATTTTTCACCCTATAATCACCCTGTCCTTAAAACAATTTTCTAATGAGGTTTTAACTGTTTGAAAATTAGAAAAGAAAAATAATGTAGACCAGGAATTCTATAACAGTAGCTTTGAAGGAGTTTAATGGTTTGCAAATACAAAAGGAGACACGAGTTTCCAGTAGCAATAGTTCATTAACATATATTCAGATTGTTTTTTCCTCTATCCAAGGACTCAGCACCCAGCCCACAACAGGAGCTCAATAAATGCTTGCTGAATGTAAGGTGAGATCTAAGGGATCTGTGTCTTTTCCTACATTTCAGGAAGATAACTTTGCTGTTTTGTATTTTGTGTGTGTGTGTGGAAAGTGATTTATTTAGAGAGAGAGAGACAGGAGAAGGAGGGAGAAACAGCTGACTCTCACACTAAGTGAGAGAATCCAGAAAGATGGAATGCAGGAGAGGAAAGCAGCTTCCACACTGAGTTGAAGGGAATAGAGAGAGACGGAGTTTAGGAGGGGAAGACAGGCTTCCACGAAGGGAGTGTTCGTATTTAGCTTCCGACATAATCATTACTTTTTACAGCCATGGTTTTTCTGATGGATTAATATATTATTTCTTCTAGCCTCTGCCAATGTCGAGACCTGACCCTCTCCTGTCCGAGTGAGGTGTCCTTGCCTTCCCTGCCTTATGTAAACTTAACAGGGTAATCAGGCGTTCTGAAGGATAAAACTCTCCCCTGATTTCTGATCTGAATAATCTCAGATAAAATCATGACTTTGAAAAGGCATTACCTATAGTCTGACATCACTTTGCCAAGCTGTCTTTAAGATTTCTTTTCTTTCCTCTGCATGATCACAGACTATTGTTAGTGATGTAAGATGTACTCTGTCTGTTTTGATAGGACTAAATGTTCTGAACAAGAAAGAAGAACAGATATGTATAGCTATCCTGCACACCTAGTCTCTGTCCTGGAGGCACTCCAACACCGGATTACTTTCTGATGGCACAGAAATTAAAGGCCTGGTCTGGAGCTTTGTGAGTTAAATGAAAGTGGAGAAAAAGTGTCATCTACTTTGAGATGACTGGAGGCAAAATTATTATTCCTGAATAATAGACAGAAGGCAGAGGAAGAGACACACAGCACTCTTGTCTCCTTTCCAGCATCCTTATTAGACTTTTCATTCAAGATGGTTTGGAAAACTGCATGAACTACTCCAGGCACAACAGCGAATCTTAGCATTTATATAGGAAAAGTACCGTATATGTGGTCAGCTGCCTCTTAAATGGTCCCCAGTGATCACCGCCTCCTGGTCCTTATGCACTTGTGAAATGTCCTTTCCTTGGCTGTGGACTCAAATAGAATATGATGCATCTGAGATTATAGATACATATAAAATCTCTATGTTGAGATTATATATACAATCCCTCTATATATAATCTACATAGATTATATATATAAGATGTATAATATATAGATATAAAATAATATATATATGATATATAATATATATCATATATTATTTTATGATATATTATATATATGATATGATATATCATATATATAATCTATGTAGATTATATATATATTATAATCTATGTAGATTATATATATATTATAATCTATGTAGATTATATATATCTTATATAATATATAATTTACAACCTATTATAAACTGTGGCTTCCATCTTATTGGGTGCTCTCACTTAGACCACTTGGCTAGGGGAGGTCAGCTGTCAGATCATGCACAACCCTATGTAGAAGCCCACATGACAAGGAACTGAGATGGGGCAATGCCTACGTTAGTAAGGCTGAAAGCAGATAAGCCCCCTTCACCCTACTTGAAAGATGGAGACTGCAGCCACAGCTAAGAGCTTGACTGAAACCTCATGAGAGACGATGAGACAGACGAACCCAGCTCAGCCAGGCCGATTCCTGCACAGAAGAAACCACGAGCAAATACGTATTTGTTACTTCAATATGCTAAGTTTTGTAAGGATTTGCTAAACAGCAATAGACACCTTATAGTATAGTCAAGACGCAAAACCTTCCCCTCTGTTAAACTCCAACTGCATTCTTTATCCCTCATCTCTTGTCTCATCTCATGGCATTTACCAAGTTTTAACCCATATTACAGGTGTATGTCATTTCTTCTGCTAGTCTATAAAACTTCCGGAGAACAGAAACTCAGTGCTATTCATTTTTGAATTCCTATGGGTCCCAGGAACCTATAGGTTCCCACGAGCCTTACAAGAAGCAAATGCTGACTAAATATCTGATTAGTAAATATGTGAATAAATGTTGCCTTTAAGGACCAAGGAACAGTTAGGCAACTTTATGGTAGACAAGGCCTCTATTTGATCTAGTCATTTCCCTTGATTATTCACACATTTTAAACATATTAATAACTGACTTCCAAGTATAATCTCTGCTTGAAGTTTCTTTTTCTTACTGTAAAAGATACACTTAAACCTTGAGTCAGGCCGGGCACAGTGGCTCACACCTGTAATGCCAGCACTTTGGGAGGCTGAGGCAGGTGGAACACTTGAGGTCAGGAGTTGAGACCAGCCTGGTCAACACGGTGAAACCTTGTCTCTACTAAAAATAAAAAAAGTTAGCCAGGCGTGGTGGCATGTTCCTGTATTCCCAGACACTGGGGAGGCTGAAGCAGGAGAATCACTTGAACCCAGGAGGTGGAGGTTGCAGTGAGCCAAGATCGCGCCACTGCACTCCAGCCTGGGAAAAAGAATGAGACCCTGTATCAAAAACAAAACAAAACAAAACAAAACAAAACAAAACAAAACAAAACAAAACAAAGCCGTGAGTAAATGACATGTCTACATTATTTCTTTACAATGAAGGAACTTTATAACATGTGATCATAAATTAATGCAAATCTCTATATTTTGATTATCAAAGGAATACAGTTTATGTAAAAATGGATACATAATCATTTGAAACTCTATAGAAAATGAGATTGTCTTCACTGACAATGATCAGACTGTTAACTTCTTAACAGCAAAGCAGTGTTTTACTTGAAGTGATACTTTTACACTCTCGTCCCTTACTACTCTGTTATCTTTTCACATAAAACATAACTGCTACAGGAAGGAGAGGAAAGTGGTGAGACCGACTGGATTAAGTGGGACCCCTGGGCCTGAGCTACATCAACACTGCTTGAGTGGCAGAATGCATCTCTCTGGTTACTATGCACATCAAGAAAAATCAGACCAAGTTTTAAAGAACTTAAACAGAACCAGAGATTTAACGAAGGTGTTTAATTATATTAAAGGACATTTAAAGGATGCTCTTGCTGCCATCAAAAAGGAAGTATTAATGGAAAGAAACTTCAAGTAAATATTGTCATAGAACAGTAAGATACTGCCGGGTGCAGTGGCTCATGTCTGTAATCTCAGCACTTTGGGAGGCCAAGGCAAGTGGATCGCTTGAGGTCAGGAGTTTGAGACCAGCCTGGCTAACATGGTGAAAACCCGTCTCTAGTAAAAATACAAAAATGAGCCAGGCATGGTTGCTCATGCCTGTAATCTCAGCTACTCAGGGGGTTGAGGCAGGAGGAGAATCGCTTGAACCTGGGAGGTGGAGGTTGCAGTGAGCCGAGATTGCACCACTGCACTCCAGCCTGGATGACAGAGCGAGACTCCATAAAAAAAAAAAAGTGAGAAAAGTCAGTCACAGGATCAGTAGAGCAACTGATTTCTTTGTCTTCATTTCTTCCCACAAAAAGGAGGAAACAGTAAAACAATGTCATATCTGTATAATTGTGGACTAACTATGACTCACTGGACACATGGAAGATGTCAATAAGGCTACTCAGGGTAAATCTGCTTTCATTTGTCTTCCATCCCCTCCCTTCAGCGCAGAACGTTGCTGTCAATGACATTGTTATCTGAGGATCGTTCTACTGGTGACTTTAATTACTTTCTCATCAAAGCCACATCGGACAGCTCCAGAAATTTCTTCTTCGCCTCCTAGGACACCTTAAAGGACAAATGATTCTCCTCCCTCCGTTGTTCATCAGGAATGGCAGGAAATCATTTGGTGTTGCCAACTTCAGTAAGGCTCCTCAGGAACTGCCCTCGCATGGTGGGAACAGAAACGCGAGAGCAGCTCCGAGTCTTTTGCCCTTAACACACCTGGCACTGCCTGAGCTGAGATTCTCCAATTCCAATCAGGCTGACCGGTGAGAAGGTATTCAAGGACTTTTTGTTTTACATATCTTTTTGCGAATAAATTTTTGAGGGCGCTAAAATGTTTCTGTTTCATCGGAGTCACATGGCCTGGTATGACAAGAATTCAATTTTGAAAACTTGCAGTGCGCATCGAGCAAACAGCAACGCCGGGTGCAAATGCTGAGAATAAATGAACACCGGACTGAGGGGCGAGACCCTGGATGTCAGCCTTGACTCTGGCATTGTCACTGCAAGGATTTTGGTTTTTAAAAAAATTTTAAAGCAAAGCCATATTTTCCTCTTTATTTATTTAGAACTATGAACTGGCATGCCTGCTAATAGAATCACAACTTTGTGGCTGAAAAGAACTTTAGAAATCACAGTTGCCTCCTCCCGCCGCAGCTTTATAGAGAGGCGAGCTCGCATTTTTGCAGTGCATCGTTGAGTGCCTGGGCTTGGTAAAGGGTTGGCTCCAGGCTTGGTCCACAAATGAGCCAGCTCTCCCTCCTGTCTCCTTTCTTCTTACCCTCAGTGACCAGTCCAGGGATCTCTCCAGGACCCCATGGAAATCAGCGTCCACCCTGATGCCCCTTCCCTGCTGCCAGCCACAGATCCGAGAAATTCCTCCATTCTGTGCTCTGTGAAATTTTCAACTGCCATAAAGAGGTGAAAAAGTGGCATACTGTTTCCTTGAACCGTTTCCATACGTGATTTTTGGGAGACTAGATGCGAATGTCCTCAGATGAGCATCTAGGGAAGCTTTTCCTTTTCAGGAAAGCACTTAGTTGTCATTAGCTGACAGGATGTCTCGTCACCGTCCTTCATGGGTGGCTGCAGCAGAGCGCTGTCAGGCAGTGCTGGGCCTGAGGGGCCCGAGCGCCCACTGTGAGCGATTATTACTGCACCTGGGCCGCTTTGCCACCTTGGTGATGGGGCAAAGGCACTCTAGCAAATTACGCTTCACTCAGCTGGAAGACAGACGCTGATTGTCGGAGAAGGGGAGGTGAACGCTGGCCTCCTTCCCAAGTCTGACCTCGTTACTGCAGAGCCAATGGGCTTGCGTCTCTCATCTCTAGCCCCCTTTTCCGTATTGTGTTTTGGGAACCAGGGTTAGGTAGGCAAGTGGTCAGTTGATGAACCAGCGAGACATTCCAACCTCACATCATTCTTAGAGTCTCTGCTTGTGACTTGAGTTCCTGGATTTCACCACCTTTTCTTGGAAGAATTCGATTTTTAAAACTCACTGAATGCTTGTTGATTGTTGAGGAATAATAACAATGATAATTTTAAAAAATCAAATATCACACTTGCTGAGCATGTAAATGTCCCAGGCTCTGTGCTACACACTTTACATACATGAGGACATTCAGTCCTCACAAGAATTCGATGAGGTCAAATCAGTTACAATCCTCATCTCTCAGATCAGGAAAGTGAGGTGACAGGGATGAGGTCTCCTGCCAGAGAGTCCAGGGAGGGCTCCTTAGGGGTAGACTCGGGTTTGGGTCCCAGGGTCCTTCTGCAGGGCTGCCTCCTAAACCACCACTCAGGACTCAAGAAACTTGCAGCCTCCTTGTGCTAACCTTAGTACAAGACAACATGAAATAATTACTAAATAGGGGTAAAAGCAATGCGATGTGGAAGTGCAAGGGAGAAAGATCTGGTTGTGAGTCAGAGCGTGTGAGAAGGTGGCAGGCCTTCCTGGCAGAGGCATGAGTGGAGGATACACAGTGAGGCGAGGGTCTGGAGGGCTCAATCTGTCTCGGGAAGGGCGGGCTGCGGCGTGCCCACAGTGTGTGCTGTTTAGAGCTCAGGGTGGGGAGCAGCCTAGAAGACAGTTTGTAGCAAAGTGGGTTTGAATCCAAACAAAGGCGGGTGGATTTTCTTCTGCAGACCACAGGTACTACTTTTAAATTTTAGAGAAGAGTGTGGTAAGAACCCTGTGTTTCAGGGAGGAAACTTGGATGTCAGGAGGGGGATGTAGGTAAGAGAGATTGGAGCAGGGAGGCCCATCAGGGTTCCAGGTGAGAGGTGGGCAGGGGCAGGTGGGGATGGATGGGGAGCAGAGGTGTGGTGCTTCAGGTCCCAGTGACAGTGTGCATGTACAGAGGGACAAACGTGAGTTCACATGGGGCCCTCGTTACTATCCTGGGTGGCTGAGAGGCTGGTGGAGCCTCTGGCCAAGGGAAGCCCAGGGAAGGAAAGACTGGGAGCTGCTTCGGAGCTGAAGATTATTACAGACTCAGTTCTTTCACATGTGTGAGGCTCCTCATGGCCCAGGGAGAGATGAGGGCTGCAGTCCACGTAGACGTGCTTGGAAAGCCATCACAGTGGGTGGATGGACCTGGAAGTCAGTGGAGAAGGGAGGAGCCGAGGATGAGGGCCGATCGGAGTACCTTCCCGCAGCGAGCAGCAGTGGAGCATGGGGTGTTGTCTGAGAGATGCAGCAAGAAGTGGGTGAGTCAAGAAATGGGAGGAGAGGGCTTCAGGAAACAGGGAGAACTTTTACCATGTCCATTACAAAAGGCTTTTTTTTAAAAAAAGGCAAATGACAGAGAGGAATCAACTAGCTAAGGCAAACAGAAATACAGCAATTCTCCATCGTCTCCCTGCTCCGGTCAGACTGTTCTCATGATTTATTTCAGACAGATGAAGATGTGCTTCTGTGTAGCTGGCAGCAGTCAGTTAAAGAAATGAAAGGCGGAAAGGCTGCTGCAGCACAAGTATTTAAGTTTTAGTTTCTTCTGCAGCTGTGCTTTCTCCACTTCTCAGCAATCAGAATTTCCTTACCCTCTGTTCTTTGTCTGTTGGAATTAAACAGAAGCTATTTCTTTTCTCCGACAGGTTTTTAAAAAAGAGATCCTAGGGCCATAGATTTTTATTTTCAGTGTTTATGCCATATATGCCATCTAAGCATAGGAGTGCTTTATTTCGTTTAAACTTTAGCATACCTAATTAACTCATTCCTTTATCCCCAATTTTAGGATGGGCAAATCAAAGTTAAGCATTCACCTAAAATTAAACACTGTAGGTTACACAGTTTCAAAAAAAAAAAAAGAAAGAAAGAAAGAAAGAAAGAAAGAAAGAAAGAAAGAAAAGAACCGTTTCACGTTTTCATGTTCCACTGACCTCTGCAGGCAAATCCCATTTCAGTCCTATGCTTATTGATTTATACCACTTACAGATTCTTACAACAAGCTGCCACTGAAATCATCACATTCCGCCTCTTCATTTACTGACTGAAGATCACTCTGGTTAAATCATTTACCCAAAGTCCTGGGGTCAAAAATGTCTGGATGTCCCTGTAAAAGCCCACAGCTTCCACAGTTGAAGTTTCTCCTCGCCACCCACAAGGTCAGTCCCACTCCTTCAGGTGAAACTTGTCTTAGACAGGAGGGATTTAAGAAACTCTAGTGTAGAACTAGAGCAGGCAGATCCCCGCTTGCTGCCTGCCAGGCCTGCCAAGCCTCTCCAACACAGGGTTTACACATAGCTTCGGCTTTATGCCTCTCAGGCATAAAGTGGTCTCCAGTGCTCCCAGGTTTGGCAACCACGTGTCTGCCTTGTTTCTGTGCCTCATGGTCCTACATCCAGCATCTTAGTTCCTCCTAGACACTAGAGCCTCCTGGACCCCTGCTCCATCCCCTCCTGGTGCTGTGCTTCCATCTTGGAGCCTGGGGCCCCTCCGCCTTCCAGTAGTCTGCAAGTTTCAATTGCTCTTGCCCATTCACCAACCTTTGCCACCCTCCAGGAGACCTTGGGGCTTTTCCAGGATCATTGTGTCTACAGAGTCCAGAAGCCTTCTGCCTGATGGTTTGGATGTCCAGCCCCTCTGGGTTGTGTCTGTTCCTTTGGGGCCTGCACCACCCCACTCGGGGGCTGTTTCTGGGTCCTGCCCCCACACCTAGTCTTCCTTATCCTGCTGCAGTTCCCTGGGCCGCACCTTGAGATATGATACAGAATTAGTGAGTAGCAAAGCCAGGACTCCTAACTTCTGAGCCAGCATTGTTTTGATCGAGCCATGCTTTGTCTTTTGTTCCCTGTTTGTTCTGGGTCTGCCACTTCCTAGCAGTGTACATTTGGGCAAACTCTGGGCAACAATCCTACTGGAAGAAAAATCAGGATGATCATACTAACTTGCAAGGGTCGTTAGGAGGATGAATGAGATAAAAGAGCTTGTGGTGTATACTTGGCATTCAAAATTGTTTCACCTTCCCTGAAGGCTCTTATGTAACTGCTCATCCCTTTGTCTTACGAATTGCCTGCTCCTTCCCTATGTGATAGGGGCTTACTGCAGGGATAGGTACACTTGGGGACAGGCATTGCAGCAGCACTGGGATGCCGCTCCACCTGTCTTCCCTCACTGACGAGGAAAGAGGTGGGCGCTTTGAAAGTAGGATCACATCTTCAGGTTAGTGGCACATGGACTTGAAATAAATACATCATGAAATGAAATCCGTTGCCCTAGTTTCATGGTCTCTTTAAGGCCTTTCTTGGCCTGTGTTTTGTCTCCCATGAAAGAATGAACACAATCAGACTCTCTTCTGAAAGTGTAAAAGCAAAAATCCTCATATGGAACAAAACCCAATGAGACTGCTTAACTGAAATATTTAATAAGAAGAAAGCAGCCTTTGCAGTGTTTGATCTTCTTAGGAACGGTCTTTTCCGTGAGCACCTTCTGGTGCCTGGTGCTCCACAGATGTGATCTTACTTAGTCCTCACGAGAACCCTGGAGAGGCTCAGAAACTTCCCCGGCATCAAGGGGAAAGAGTGTGGTGGAGCCGGTGTTGAGCCCAGGGCATCTGACCCTAGGGCCCGCTCTGCTCACTCCATGGAGCTGCCTCTCAGCTCATCAGGCCCAGGAACGTGCAACAGACAGGTTCATGGCTCCAGCAGGAGCAGTGTGGATAGCGAGACTCGGAGACACTGAAGCTCGTCTAGGTCCGTAATTCTCAAGAAGGATGCCGAAAATCGCTTTAATGACCACCGTAACTCCATAATCAAACACCTGGAGTTCCTTCTTCTCCCTCCACGGGGCGGCGATTCCTGGGGATGAGTACGACAGCTCCGCTTGAGACCTGACAAGTTCCCACTCTGCTCTTCTGCATTTGAAAAACCCAAGTCCTCTCCATGCAAGGCTGGCCCCGGATTCTTTCTGGCCATGGCCTTCGTTGGGAGGCTACCTCTCTGGCACCCCAGGTTCCCTCTGATTTTGAGGTTGTTCAACTGGAGTCCCGCAGTCACCTTAGGACTCCACAGAAACCCCTGATGAGCCATGATGGGATTTGCTGGCTGGAGAAGCTCAGAGAAGGATCACTGTTCTTGGCCATCTTTCTGATTTCCTGGCTCCAGGATTTAGACATGGGCGACAAGGACAAACACATGTGAATCCTTTTCTACTAGGAACTCCTATAAGCTATGGATATTCCAACCATGTACTTACTGAATATGTTAGCTGATAATAATTCCCTGTCTTCCTGCCTTCTGTATTTACTGACTCTCTAAAGAAGTAAAAGGCATTAGGGTCTCACTTTTTCATTCATTCTCTCACTCATTCCTGTAGTAGACATTGAGTGATTCATATGCATCAGATAACATATTAGACATTTGTGGCCAAAAGGCCAAAGATGGGTATGTGTTATCGTTCCTAATTTACAGCTGGGGGAAATGAGGCTCAGAAGCATTAAACAATTTCCCCTAAATCACAGAGCTCACAAAAGAAAGAACTGGGATCAAGTGCTTGTTGGCACACGTGCTGACATCTACATGAAGCTTCTTTGGCAGGAGAAGAGAAAATAGGTAAGACCTTGGTTCTGGGGCCAGGCAGACCTAGGCCTTTCTGGCAGTTGCATGTATGTATTTATATATATGATGTAAGGGATTGTGGGCAGGGCACTTAACCCTTGTGAGGCCCAGTCTCATCTGTGCAACGAGACAGTGACAGCAGCTACCTCGTAGAGGTGCTATGAGGACTGGGTAAGGTGCTTTGAGTACAGTCCTGAGCGCAGGTAATGCAGGTAGGTGGTAGGGACTATTATTTTTTAACCATTATTTCTGAAATGGAATGGAGAGGCTGGAAGAAAAGATGCAACTAGGGAGCACTTAGGCTTCAATAACTGCACCATATAGATCAATCAAAGTTAAATTTTCCCATTAATTCCCTGATTGCCTTCATTATCATATTACATTTTACAAGTCTTTTTACTGTCAAATCACTTCTATCCAAAGGCCATGTCTCAGATCAGATGTCATACACTCAGAGGCTGAGGAGGAACAGAGACATCTCATCATTGACCAGGGTCAATGGATCAGTTGCAAATTGGCTGAGACTACATAATCTACATGCGTTTTACCGATGGTTCAGAATCACATGGCACCGAGGATGCTCACTGCTGTGAGGTCCAGATGCTGGTCCATTCTGCACGTGGGTGGAAGAGCTCACTTACAGAGAAGAAAGTCAGCCAAGATACCTCAGGGCCTATATCCATCACACACATTCTCCTTTAACAGAGACCTCTGAACACTGAAGTGGCAACAGTGAAATGATTGTCATCAAATGACTCTGTTTTGGTAAGATCATACGGTTTTGGACAAAGTGTGTTCTAAACTCACTTCCTTCTCTAGACTCCTGGAGTCTGGACTATCAAAGGGAATTGAAGAAATTTCAAAATCAAAGAAATCTGGGAATTGCAGAGTATCAAGAGCGTGCTCCATCAGCGGAACCTGCGGACTCCTGATCCCTGCTCAGAGTCAAATGCCGTACGTGTGACAAGTTTCAGTGTTGTTCTCTGTTAAGCTGTTTCTCTGCACTGATAGAATCTTGGAAGCCAAGAGGTGATTGACCTGCTGGTGTCTCTCGGTTCTCCTCACCATAAACAAGGTGATGAGACTTTTGAAGTCTTCAGGAAGCAAACAATGAAAGGCGGCAGCTATGCTGTCAGCTGCCAACATCACTATAATTTAAGCTTTCCAGAGAGCAAACCCCAGCGTGGGTGGCGGCTCTCCTGTCTAGTGCTATTAGATTTCCATGTCCTCTCTCTGGCCCCTCAGCTTGCCCATCCAGACTGCCAGGCCTGATTCTTTGCTACATGTGTCCAATTCGACTGTGACAATTCTGATGGCTCGACCTCCACAGAAAATGTGAGGGTTTCTCCTCTGGCCCAACGAGTGTTAAGAGAGCTGGGTTAGCACTGGTGTCTCAGGCAAATTGCTCTTCATTCCCATGAAGCAGAGAAACACTTTAAAAGAATGTCTAAATCATCTGGTGTATTAAGGCATCAAGTTCTTGCATAAATTGTACCAGACATTTTTTCGTTGTGGCAAGACAGGCATTTTGCAAAGATGTCAAATCACATAAAGCCGCAGCCCAACGCAGCATCAAAGACGTAATCTGTGCTTGTCGCTTTGTCAGGCAGGAGTTCCCGTTAATAAACCCAGCGGGCGAAGCGGAATCTAAACACACTCTGTACCTCTGCCATGATGGACAGGTGAATGGCTTGGCAAGAGTTACTGTGGTTCTCCTGGCCCCTAGATATCTATTTTCCTTTGATTTTCTACAAAAAGCAGCCAGCAAGACAAGCAGGAATCTAGAGCAGTATAAATTCAGAGCTTTGGTCAAAGCCTTACTATTGAGAAACAGGGCGTGCTCGGACTCAGCAGATTCAGGCACGTGAACTATTGGACTTATTATGTATAGATCACAGAAATTAAATAACAAGTGGGTTAGCAAGATGAATGGACACAAGGGCCTTTCTGTAGTGAGCATAGAAATGGACGTTTGCTTGTTTTTTTCAGACTGGAAGCTCCTGGGGAAATGACGCTACCATTGCCCCCAAAAACACAAAGCACAATTGGCATTCCACATACAGGGGGCTTTTGACAAGGGTTGCTGCTGATCATCGTTGCTAAATAAGCCTTCAGATTAATTTCCTTGTCTGTAACCAAGGAAGGAAGGGACTGTGCTCTAATAATTTTTATTATAAAATTCAGTGACTCTATGTGTCTTGTGAGTATCTATCTTTTCTATTTCCTATCATCTATCTATCTATCATCTATCTATCTATCTTCTATCTACCTACCTACGTGCCTGTTTTTCCTATCTATCTACCCATCTATCTAATCTATCTTCATACATACACGTTTTTCCCTCCTAATGTTAACAGATACCAAGAGAAACAGTGTTCATATTTTGCCTACTCTGAGGACACTGTAAAACAGAGTTCAAGGTATTAAAGAAACCACATGTACACATACACGTGTAGATGCTTTCAGAAACTACTCCTGGGCCTTCCCTCTGCTCTCCTCTTTCTCCAAGGCTGCAGCAGGCAGGTTGAGGGCATAAAAAGGCCTGAGAAGAGTGAGTGATGCAGGGTCGATATTTGGGTCAGGTTGGAAGGGGTGCAGCCAGGTGTGCCCTGGCGTTCTATGAGCTTCTGGGATGTGATACTTGCCAGGTCTCAGCAGTGAACACCATAAAGCTTTTTATTAAGAAGAAAATTGTTGCTCACTCCTGAAGTTACTTATGAAATGTTTGTTGAATAAATGAAGGAGAGAAGGCGGAAAAGAAAAAGAGGAAGAAGAAGAGAGAAGAAAGTTGGTGGAAGCTCTGACAGCATGTTTTGAACCCAGAGAAGACTGGGAACGTTAAACTGTCTCAACAAGCAGCTTGCTTTCGCCAGCTTTGCTTACAGTGGACACTCAATACAGACTTGAGTGATTAATACGGTGATGAGACAAATGGAACTGCAACCTTTTAATTGCTTAATTGGTGGCCATCAAGTGATGGCTGACTGCCGAAAGGATAATGGTTATCTGTATTCGGGGGATATTTTTCTAAAGGTAAATCTATTTGTTTTTATTTGCCCTTCACTGACAGGTGCCTAAAAAAACAGTTTGAAAATGTTATTTCTAATTCACTTATCTTACTTCAATTATAGATCTTTCTCACAGAAGTAGCCTAGCTATAAAGTTTGAAAATAGAAAAGTGTTAGGAAAACTACCTAAAAGCCCAAGTACTCAATTGATAAGAGATTTGACCCTAAAGGCAAAATTTGTGAAGTTAATGAAATCTGGTTCAACAAAGGTGTACATAGACATCTGTAGATGCTTGAAGCTGATATGATACGTTATTTTTTAAAATCAACAAAATTTTATTGAAGTACTGATGAAGCGGAACACGTACAAGTGCTCTGTTAGAGACATGAGGTTAGATTCTGCAGGGACAGAACGGTGTCTAGGTGAAGCAGTCTGCAACCGGGACTGCAGTGACATGTGAGATGCCTCTCGTGGCTGTGAAGAGTGTCTTACGATGGGAACCAAACCCCTGCCCTTTCTGATTCTGATTTGTGATGCTCCCTACCTGGGTGGAGCTGGCAGAGGTCTGTTTTCTGGACTGTGGCTCCACATCCCACTCAGGCAGGTCTCTGGGCCCGGTCTCCCTTCCCATTTGCTGTGTTTTCCCTGCTAGGTTCTCATATCCAATCATCTGGAAGATTCACTCTGATGGGCATTATCCTGAATGCTACACCCACTCTCTTTAACCCTGATCAAGACAAAGGAGGGATATGCCCATGGTTTTTCCCTGTGACATGCACTGGTCCATATTTTCACAGTGAAAATTACAGCAGCACTTTGAATCATAGTAAAAGTCTCTCATCATCTTGAATACAAGTGCAGAAATGGATGGAGCTTATGGCTGGGTCAGTTCTGGTAGGGAAGGATGTGCATATGGCCTCCCAGAGGATGCTAGCCCCCCTTTCTAAGAAGTGTGGCCTTGTGAGCACCATAGGAGTGACAGGGTTACTCTTTTGGTCCCACATTGGCCAAGGATGTGAGGATGCTAGCCCCCCTTTCTAAGAAGTGTGGCCTTGTGAGCACCATAGGAGTGACAGAGTTACTCTTTTGGTCCCACATTGGCCAAGGATGTGAGGATGCTAGCCCCCCTTTCTAAGAAGTGTGGCCTTGTGAGCACCATAGGAGTGACAGGGTTACTCTTTTGGTCCCACATTGGCCAGTGAGAAAGTATCTTACCCTTGAAAGAAACCTCAATCCTGAGTTCGTTAAAGCAATGTTACTAAGACCTATTTGCACAGTAGTTCGTGTTCTAAGTGTCTAAGTGTGTGCTCTGCATGAGTGAAGGTGGCTCCAGAGCAAACACAGCCAGGACCCAGCACAGGGCAGTTCCAACCTCTACCCTCCACACAGAGGTGGGTACCCTGGTGCACTAGTCCCCAAAGTGTGGTCAGGAGACCACTGAAGTCCTCATACCCTTCCCAAGGGTATTTGAAGTAGAAACTGTTTTCATAATAATTCTAAGACATTTTCCCATGACTTATTGACTGGAGTTTTCTAGAGGCTACCTAGTGCTATTGCAACAGACTGAAAACAGGAGATACAAGAATCGTCTACTGTTAGCCAGATGTGGAAAAGATTCGCAAAAATACAAAATGATGTCTTTCTCATTAATTTTTTTATTTCAATACTCAGGCTATTTTTCATAAGGTAGTTTACTTTTGTTAGCATGCAATGCTAACTTTATTACTGTTAATTTCAAATGAATTAATAAATATGTATTTAAATTTTCTGTTTTGATTTCTAATATGGTAATATTATATGAGATATGACATCACCATATCATAATGGTAATTGACAGGTGTAACCAACACAAACAAAGGCCTTTTTGGGTCCTTCAGTGATCTTTGAGTGAAAAGAGGATCCTGATCACAAAATGCTTGTGAACGGCTGCCCTCATGGAGAAGACCTGGCCTTTGGCCCGAGATGGACCCAGGCTTGAATCCTGACTTGTCCCCTTAGTGCTGAGGCTGTTGGCAAGCAGCCTGCCTTTGCTGAGCTTCAGCTTGCTCGTCTGTGGAATATGGATCACGCTAATCCCCGGGGAGGTTCTGCAGATAGGATGAGGGAGGAGAGCAGAGGTTGTGCGTGGGCAGGGCACCCCAGTTGTGGGAGCCTCGGCTGGAGTTACGGCCACAGCTGTGGACAGCCCTCCCACAGGTCCACTAGCGGAGTGGAGAGGTGAGTGACTGTGTCCGTCCCTTTGTCCTCGGCCTTAGCTGGTGCAAGGAGGCTGCTTTAGTGAACTTCCAGGACCTGACTCACTCACGTAGGCTCACTCTCCTTTCCTCTTGTGAAGATTCATGATAACCACCATGCCTCCTACTCCCTCTGTACTCTGGGATACCAGATGGCAGGAAATGGACCATTTCACTCACAAAGAGAGCTGTCTTCAGGACGGCCACAACAAATGCCAGCTGAGCCGGCACGTCCTCTCAGGTTGCAGGTGGAGCAAGTGAAGCACGAAGCATCGGACCCATGCCTGCAGTTCCGAACCTGCGTGTCTCCATGGTTACTGACCCAGACATCGTGCTTTCCCTGGGGCGGGCAACTGCACTTGACCTAGTCAGGTTCACCATCCATAAGGAACAGTGTGAGCAGCGTGTACCTGTGAGCCGAGTGCTAAGTGTGTATGGCTGAGTTGATGCATCATCTGCTTGTGGCTTCTCCCACTGTGTCTGTCTTTAAGATGTGACTCAAATTCTCTGAGCACGTCCAGATACTGAGGCCTTCCATGGTCCTCCTGGAGAGGGAGTATTGTCTCTCACAAAACAGGGCAGCAGACAGGCGGGCAATCTTGTGAACACAACATGGAAGAGGGAAGGCAAGGCATGACCACCCCAGATTTTGAAAGCAGTCCGTGACTACATCTGGGTCTGCGTTATTCAGCAGCCTATTGCTCACTCCACGTGTAGGATTCTAGAGCTTTTCATTCACTGTTGGAATGGAGACCTTTGGAGTTTAGATTAGACCATTGGATTTGGAAGCATGGGGAACAGCTGACTCAGCTGTCCTTGCTCAGGCTGTCTCTCTGCCATCCTCTCCTCAAGCCACTCTGACTCCCTCGTTACCTCCCCGCAGGGACTCCTCCTCTCACTGTCAGCTTCAAAGAGAAAATGATCCCACAGAGACTTGGGTTCTTGTACTGCTAGGTGCTTCTCCATGTGGTCTAGTGATTCCTCCCCTCAGGGGGTCCATGTCAGGACACCAGACATCAGAACTGGGAGGTGTGGGCATCTAGGTCTGAACTAGATGTTTTTCAGCCTTTCTTAGAGAGAGACAATATTTAGGCAGAACATTTCTAGGGGACGGGCAGTCCTATGACAGAGGGATGCCATGCGAATCTTAGAAGAGGCACCCGTCACAGACTAGAGGATCTCAGATCCAGCAGAGATGTTGCTACCTCTGGTGGTGTCCTTGGGCTCTGAAACCTGTCATTTGGAAGGCGGACTTAGATGTTGGTTGTGTTCACTGAAGCGAAGCTGTCTTCATTCTCCTTTAGTTTTTATAGGTGTTTTGAGATTTCCACCTGTCCGAACTATGCTGAGAAAGACAAAGGTATGAATGCATCGGGGCTGCCCTTGTGTGTGAGTTCTTAAGGAAGAGCAGTGTACACAGCATGTTGGGGACAGTAGGAGACACCCGAGGGGCAGAACCTGAGGACCCTGAAGCTCCTTGATTCTCCCTTCCAAGGTGTGGGTGAGCAGGGCTATTCCTGTCCTGGAGGTCTGTTTTCTGTAACCTCATAGCCTCACCAAGTCTCCATGTTGGACTCCTGTGCCCACCTCTGACCACTCCCCTCTTCTCTTCTGTTCTTGGGTTAACTCACTTCGCCCAGCCCTTCTATGCAGAATAAAGGTCCGACAGAGCCTTTGGTCTCATCCTTCTGGTCAACCAGCCAGGCTACCCACCCGACAGCTGCATTGGCACGAGTGCCCATCTCAGAGCTGTGAGCAGTTTTCTTGTCAAGTCCACGTGGGATTACAGACTCAGATTCCTGTCTGTGCCCTTATTCCAAGAACCCAAGGTCTCTACTGCATTTCTACAAATTTTGTGGGTAGGGATGGGAATAGGAACATGCATGTTAAATGACTGATAGAAATAGCAAGAAAGGTTTAATGAAATCAAGTAGAAATCAAGATTATCGAGACTATTCTGCTCACACAGTAATTGTAACCTCTGAGCTATCACTGGGAAGAAGTTAGCTCACAAACCTATTCAGCTACTGGCTCATTCCAGAAAGAGTGAATGTAAGTGTTGGCAGTACTTCAGGCTGAATTATCTTTTCCTTTGCTTCTTTCTGCCTCCCCCATAGTAGACATTCATCTTCTGTACACATGGACATAATGAGTGTAGAAAATGCTAGGCCTGGAGAGGGTGGGGTGGCTCTGCCGTGCAGTCCTGTTGGGACAAATATTGTAGAAAGTCCAAACTCCCTGCTGGGAAGTCAGTGTTGGAAAAGAGGCTCCAATTCCACTCGAAATAAATCTCTTCCCTTGTGGTAAACCTAGAGAACTACACTCACTACTTCCAGAAAATCTTCCTTGGAGGTATTCAGAGGAATGAAATATACAGTGCTCTGGTGTAATAAAATATTGCCATGATGAATATTATTCAATTTTAAATTTGAAATATGATGAAATTCAACAGACACTGAAACTTTTGCAGAAAACCACATGGTTTCTATAGAGTTCCACATGTACTAAAACGTTATTTTTTCAGATGATAATATTTGAAAGCAACAAGAATCTGAAAAACTCTCTAGGGAAATGGTCACACTGGCTGCTCTTGCAATGAATTTGTCAACATGTTTATTTGGCTTTATCATTTTAAATATAAATGTCTTCAGTTTTGCTATCAAGCCCAATATCCTCACAACTCTATCTGGTTGCACACATTCTAGTTCCTTCTTGTCTCCTTCTGGGTGTTATTAATGTGATGCTGGATCAGTACTCAGTGTCTTTATTTTAAAGGTGAGGGTCCAGAGAGGTGAAATGATTAACCTAAAGCCACAGAGCCAATTAATGCCCAAGCAAAGGTGAACACTCCCCACTCCGCCGTGTGGTCTTTCACCAAAGGATGCTCTCTCCTTATTTTTTAATCCTATCAACAAAGAATGGAGCTATTCTGTGGTCTTTTTAGATAGTATGCTATTTTAGGCTGATGTAGAAATTCATAAAGACATAAAATGGTATTTGCAGAATGACAACCCTGGACCAATATCTAAACAAGAACCTTTAATCCCCAATGACTCCTTCACTTGGGTGGATAGGGACGGGGTGAGGGTGTACGGGGAGGGACGTGACGGCCCATGGCAGTCCTCCTCATCTCTCTCTCTGAAGCTGCTCTGAGGTGAGCAGGTGTGGGGTCAGGATGATTTCCGGGAACGCTTTTTGCTCTGGGCAGCCCTTTTGGAGATAGACAGAGGTTTTGATGAGGGAAAGTTCTACCCCTACCATCCTCTGAAAGTGCACATATCCCTGGTGAGGATATCAGGGATTTTTTTTTCTGTATATAAAAACAAATGTTCTCTCTGCCATCACATGCTAGACTAGATAGATTTTCACTAAAGCCACGGGACATTTTGGGTTGGGCTGATTTCAATCATGCTGTGACATATACACGGGGGCTCGTCAAAGAGATCAATCCCTGAGAGGAGCGACTGGAGGAGCCCCTGGTGGTTCCCAGCCTCAAGGATAATGAGTGGGTACAGGCTTCCACTGAGTGGCCCGTGACTCCTACATAGAACCCGCTAAAGTCTGAATCAGCATCTGAAGCTGGACCAAGACATCAAGGTTTTTAAGGACTTGCACTGAAGCTGGAAGACCACTGATGGAGGACTTAGTTGAAAATGAACTCTGTGATAATGGGACTTAGAATGCACCCACCCGTGGGCTTGAGAGTGGTGTGCACATGCCTGTGTGTGCACTCCTGTGTGTGTGTGTGTGGTGGGGTGCAGTGGCAGGAAGGAGTTCCTAGGAAAAAGAAAACACTGAATTCATTAAGGGCACAGCTCCAATGGAAGCAAGGTCACGCCCCGTGAACTGTGCAGTAGCCATCCTGGTTGTTCCTGACGGTGCCACTTGGCCACCTGTTGCTTTCGGGTCACAAGCTTCCAAACCCCAACCTAACCCACAGCAGACAGATGCTTGTTTTAATATGTGGCTGTGCTGCTCCCAGGTAGGAGCTGGCAATCTCTTGAATGAAGCGGTGAGAAGGGCTCTGCGTTCCCTGCATTGTTTCCTGAAGACTTCCCACTGAGATTACCCAATAGCGGAAAGAATGACCCCGGCCAGAGAAAGTTTAATAGTACTTGTATTATTTAGACACACAGGGTCTGCTGAACAAGTGCAGTGAATGCCCACAAAACCTGCCCCTCAAAGATTTTTCCCTTGAAATTAAAGACAATAATGGAGGCAAAAAGTTAGTTTTGAGTTATCCAGAATATTACCTTATTTTTTGCTTTATATGTACAGACATAGAATTAGGCCACTGAATCATAGAGAAAAGGTGGAGAAATACCCGTCTTTGAATAAAAAGACCGCCTTTGAAAATTAACCTGAATTTGCTTTATCTTATACTGTTCTATGCAAACTTCTGGCCTGCAAATGAAAGTGTGACAGTGGTTATTGTCAGACACGGGAAAATATATTCAAAGAGATTTCCCAGTAGATTTCATGCTTTATTTTATACTGAATACAATTCAGCCCATTACAATAGTTGGAAAATCCAAAGGTAAATACATGTAAAGTCTTTAAAGCATGATTTTAGTTTTTAAAGTATTGTTAAGCCTCACTAATTCATTTAAAAATAAAAACAAACAAGGCTGGAATGCCGATATTAACACCAGGATTTGCATTTGGAATCCATTCTTCTCTGAAGAAATCACCAGACAAGTATTTCCAGTTCCGCTTTACCTCCCTGTCCTACGGTCAATGTCCAGGAGTGAGAAATGAAAGAAAATAGAGGGTAGAGATGCTGGCTCTAAGTATGACTGTGAAATAGATGGAACTTCTCTTCAGGTCCTTTCTTCTGGGCTGTTCTCTCTCATCCCTTGGGGACTCTGGTGACAGTCCTCTCTTCCCTTTAGCCAGTTGAAGCTCTCAAACTGCCTCCCAATGACCCCAAGTTTTCCATGACATTGATTTCATCCTCTGATTAAAAAAAAAAAATCCCTTCCTCTTGTCTTCTGTCCCAAGAAAATATTTGCAAGGCATCTACCTAGTCCAGGTGATAAAGCAGTGAAAATAAGGCAGACCTTTGCCACTGGGGCTCTTCCCCAGTCAAACAGAACCTGCATCTCAGAAGAGGCCTTGAGCCCCAGAAGGACTGAGTCGTGTAAAAATGAGCAGCACTATTATCAGGGTCAGAGGGAAAACATTTTGTGGAAGGGCATGTGATGGACTGAATGTGTCCTTTTAAAATTCGTATGTTAAAACACTAATAACCTCATGGTATTAGGAGGTGGTCAGGACATGAGGAAGGACCCCCATGAAAGGGATGACTGTCCTTATAAAAAAGAGACAGGAGGGAGCCCGCTTCCTCTCTCTCTGCTCTCCTCCATGCAAGGATATAGCGAGAAAGCTGCCTTAAACCAGAAGGTGGGCCCTTAGCAGGCACTGAGTTTTTCAATACCATGGACTCTCCAGCCTTGAAAACTGTGAGAAATAAATGTCTATTGTTGAAGCCACCCTGTCCATGGTGATTTGTTGTAGCTGCCAGAACAGACTAAGATTTAAGGCGGTTTCTCTAGAGTTCCTTAGGTCACACCTCCTGGATGATGGCTCAGTTTCCAGCTTCCCACCTAAACCTAGGGTAGGCAGGATGGGCCCCGTCTACCTAAAAACCCTCCCGATGTGGGCTCCGTCCTCACCACTTGCTTTTCCAGCCCACTTGTCCCACACATTCTGCTGAGTGAATGACAGGCCACTCTCCTTCAAAAACCCTCACTGATTTCCTGTCACCTATCTATGACTTCCAAACTCCTCATTCTGTCTCTCTAGATGGCCTGTGGGCTGGGTTCGTCTGCCTCCCCAGCCTCCTGTTTGACTGTACCCTGGTAAACATCCTGTGCTCTCATGACTCCACATGACTTATGTTTTCTCAATCAATTCCTCACTTTTCTACTTCATGGTCACGCCTTTCTTGGACTCTCTCTGCCTCCGTTCTCTGCTTGCAAACTACCAATTCATGTGCTGCTTTCTCCATGAAAATGCAGCGTGAGCTCTGATCCAATCAACTCGAGCTCCCAGAGCATGCGCCCCATCTTCCTCAGTGGTTCTCATGGGAAGAGGTGCTAGTCAGAATTATTTGAGGAGTTTCCTTGAACAATTCCTAGCCTTCCTTTCCCTCTCCCAAAATCACTTCATAAAGCTCCTCAGTGATTCACTACCTCCCCGAGGTGGAGAGATTGCACACTATTGCTTTGATTATTCAGGAGGGCTCATTTTCTGAATATTCATTATCCAAGGCATTATAATTATAGCACTCCATGGAGAAGTAAAATATTATCAATAAATCGACCACTTACACAATTAGCTCCTTCAATCATGCCTCCCTGATTAACACTAAATTGGTAGTATCTACTGGAAAGTCTGTTTTTTTGAATGGCATTTCAAGGCAAAGTGATTACAAAATGAAGATGGAAAGATGGAGAATTTCATGAAGTTGATGGAACTGATGCTGGTGATGCTGGGGGACTATACATCACAAGCAAGAAAAATGAATATCAGTGTATGAAGACCATGTAATTGAAGGAAAAAACCAAAAAATGATGATTAATGTCATAGTAGCTCATCATAGAGAAAATGATTTGAAGAGAACTGAGTAAGAAGTGTTTTTGGAATAGCTGGTGAAACTTGTTTAAATAACTCTCTTTATGAGTATGCTGTGAAAGCTAAAGAGGAAGTGAAAGATAGTCTGCCATGCCACGTATAATCTGCAGGTAAGATGACACTTAAACCCCCATCAGTGTATAATTCTTTGTTCTATGAATCAGTGCATGGTGTAAGTCGAAACCAGGTCTTATTAAATATAAAAAACAAAACTAGTTTTATTTTTCAAGATAAAGGTAACTTCTTTTTTTAGGTCTATGAAGTTTTGGTTCTTAGGAGAGCTATTTTAACTTGTTCATCTTTGGTATTAATTTTCTTCAAATAGTAATTTTGACTTCAAATAGTAACTTCTATGCTTAGGATTTTCAGCTGAAACTAGTAGCCAGCTTAATGACTTCCGGCTCTGACTTCCTTGCCAGTTAGCATGCTACCTCCAACTGTATTGTGGACGGTTGAGCAGGCCAAATTGCTCCAAGATTTCTATATTCCGTAGAACAAAACATTTTCTTAACTTTTTACAATTTCAAACCAAACAAAAGCAGAAGGGTTAGTATGATGATGAGCCCCCACATAGCCATCACATAGCTTCAACTGTTATGAATGCTTTCGCCACAATTGCTTCACTTACTTCCCTTCCCTTCCCCTCCCTCTCTCCCTCCCCTTTCCCTTCCCCTTCCCTTCCCTTCCTCCTTAAGAAGCATATTCCAGCTATATGTCATTCTATTCTTATGTACTTCAGAAGAGAAATGAGACCATTTATCTTTTAGAAATCCCATATTTTAGGATTTTCTGCTTGATTCTTTGCGGCAAAATGTAACTCAGTTTATTTTTGTTATTTTCTGGAGAAGAGATGCTGATGTCTCCTTCATAGTGCATTATTTTAGGAGACATATGACATCTTGTCTCACTTTTCATGGGTCTAAGACAGTCTGATCTTTACATCGTGAAGTTTTTCATCAATCTTTCATCAAATGGCTTCATCCATTTAATGATCCCCACTAAATCCATTATTTTAATTGGCATTTTAAAATGATGATGTTTCTAATTCTATTATTCTTTCCAGATTTATTGGCTGAAATTCTTTTCTAATAAGAACTTCCCTTCATCAACTGGGAAATTTGGTTACCCTGCATTCAGTGCTTATAGGAAAGGCAAGATAAATGCTTACTTCTTAACTTCTAATTGCCAACTTTCAGAGTAAAAAGTTGACATTCTAGTTAATTCCAAAATGTTGAATAAGGGCCCCTCTTCCTCTCTTTTGGGATTTTCCTCATTTATTTGTTGGTATTTGTTTATTTATTTACTTATTTGAGAAAGGGTCTGGCTCTGTCACCCAGGCTGGAGTGCAGTGGTACAATCTCAACTCATTGCCACCATGACTGGCTAATTTTGTACTTCTTGTAGAAACAGGGTTTGGCTATGTTGTCCAGGCTGGTCTCAAACTCCTGGACTCAAGCGATCCACCCACCTCAGCCTCCCAAAGTGCTGGGATTATAGGCATGAACCACCATGCTTGGCATCTTTTATTTATTAATAGTAACTCAAACGTACTTTTAAAAATATATTTAATGTGTTTCAATCAATTAAGTCATTATCTTTTTAAATAACATTGCCTCATCTTTGGCCAAAGTCCCTTTGTGTTGGCTTTGGTTTTCTTTTAATGTGACCTATGAGTCCTTGGGAGCCTCTTTGCTTTCCGGGACAATAAGGTGCTCTAGGCTCAGCCTGTGTATTCCCTCCCCTGGCCTGGGAACCTGCCATTCCTCCAAGGAGCACTCTCTCAGTAGTGAGGGGTACCTGCACTTGACAATCAGGACTCTTGGTATATTCATTGCAGTTGGGTTGTCATTTTTTCCGTATCTTTTTAGAGGACATCCATACAAAATACATAATTTTGAAAAAAAAAATCATGAGCTCATCCCGACAAGTTAAACTTGAATAAAAATAATGAGCTTTTTACTTATCTTCTTTCATCTTATACTTGTAATGCTTCATTTTATACTGTTAACTTTGGTTCCTAACAACATTAACATAATTACTTATTTCCACCATCCTACACACCCTATATAGGAGAGTTGCAAAATGATCAGTAATAGTATTAATTTTACAACTACAAAGTTGACTACTAAAGTGTAAGATCTTTTACAAAAGTAATATTACAACTACAAAATTGACTACTAAAGTGTAAGATCTTCTTTGCATCTCCATTTTTCTTTTCTTTCTTTCTTCAAAGGTTTTTATGGTGTTAGGTCTTATGTTTAAATCTTTAATCCATCTGGAGTTAATTTTTGTATAAGGTGTAAGGAAGGGGTCCAGTTTTAACTTTCTGTGTATGGCTAGCCAGTTTTCCCAACACCATTTATTAAACAGGGAATCCTTTCCCCATTGCTTGTTTTTGTCAGGTTTGTCAAAGATCAGATGGTTGTAGATGTGTGGTGTTACTTCCAAGGCCTCTGTTCTGTTCCAATGGTCTATGTCTCTGTTTTGGTACCAGTACCATGCTGTTTTGATTACCGTATGCTTGTAGTATAGTTTGAAGTCTGGTAGCGTGATGCCTCCAGTTTTGTTCTTTTTGCTTAGGATTGTCTTGGCTATGTGGACTCTTTTTTGGTTCCATATGAAGTTTAAGGTGTTTTTTTCCAGTTCTTTGAAGAAGGTCAATGGTAACTTGATGGGGATAGCATTGAATCTATAAATTAATTTGGGCAGTATGGCCATTTTCATGATACTGATTTTTCCTAACCATGAGCATGGAATGTTTTTCCATCTGTTTGTGTCCTCTCTTATTTCCTTGAGCAGAGGTTTGTAGTTCTCCTTAAAGAGGTCCTTCACATCCTTTGTTAGTTGTATTCCTAGGTATTTTAATTCTTCGTAGCAATCGTGATTGGGAGTTCATTCATGATTTGGCTCTCGGCTTGTCTGTTACTGGTGTATAGGAATGCTTGTGATTTCTGCACATTGATTTTGTATCCTGAGACTCTGCTGAAGTTGCTTATCATCTTAAGGAGATTTTGGGCTGAGATGATGGGGTCTTCTAAATATACAATCATGTCATCTGCAAATAGAGACAACTGACTTCCTCTTTTCCTAATTGAATACCCTTTATTTCTTTTTCTTGCCTGATTGCTCTGTCTAGAACTTCCAATACTATGTTGAATAGGAATGGTGAGACAGGGCACACTTGTCTAGTGCCAGTTTTGAAAGGGAATGCTTCTAATTTTTGCCCGTTCTGTATAATATTGGCTGTGTGTTGTTGTAAATAGCTTTTATTATTTTGAGATATGTTCTATCGATACCTAGTTTATTGAGAGTTTTTAGCATAAAGTGCTGTTGAATTTTGTCTAAGGCCTTCTCTGCATCTATTAAGATAATCATGTGGTTTTTGTTTTTGGTTCTGTTTATGTGATGGTTTGCATTTATAGATTTGTGTATGTTGAACCAGGCTCGCATCCCCGGGATGAAGCCTACTTGATTGTGATGGATCAGCTTTTTGATGTGCCATTGCATTCAGTTTGCCAGTATTTTATTGAAGATTTTTGCATCAATGTTCATCATGGATATTAGCCTGAAATTTTCTTTTTTAGTTGTGTCTCTGCCAGGTTTTGGTATCAGGATGATGTTGGTCTCATAACATGAGTTAGGGAGGATTCCCTCCTTTTGTATTGTTTGGAATAGTTTCAGAAGGATGGTACCAGCTCCTCTTTGCACATCTGGTAGAATTAAGCTGTGAACCTGTCTGGACCTGACTTTTTTTGGTTGGTAGGCTATTAATTACTGCCCCAACTTCAGACCTTGCTACTGGTCTATTCAGGGATTCAACTTCTTCCTGGTTTAGTCTTGGGAGGGTGTAAATGTCCAGGAATTTATCCGTTTCTTCTAGATTTACAGGTGTATGTGCATAGGTTGTTTTAGTAATCTCTGATGGTACTTTGTATTTCTGTGGAATCAGTGTTGATATCCCCTTTATCATTTTTTATTGCATCTATTTGATTATTCTCTCTTTTCTTTTTTATTAGTCTGACTAGTGGTCTATCTATTTTGTTGATCTTTTCAAAAACCCAGCTCCTGGATTTACTGATTTTTTTGAAGGGTTTTTTGTATCTCTGTCACCTTCAGTTCTGCTCTGATCTTGGTTATTTCTTGTTTTCTGCTAGCTTTTGAATTTGTTTGATCTTGCTCCTCTAGTTTTTAAAATTGTGATTGTAGGGTGTTGATTTTAGATCTTTCCTAGCTTCTCATGTGGGCATTTAGTGCTATAAATTTTCCTCTAGACACTGCTTTAAATGTGTCCCAGAGATTCTGGTACTTTGTGTCTTCATTCTCATTGGTTTCGAAGAACATCTTTATTTCTGCCTTCATTATTTACCCAGTAGTCATTCAGGAACAGGTTGTTAAGTTTCCACGTAGTTGTGTGGTTTTGAGTGAGTTTCTTAATCCTGAGATCTAATTTGATTGCACTGTGGTCTGAGAGACCGGCTGTTATGATTTCTGTTCTTTTGCATTTGCTGAGGAGTGGTTTACTTCCATTTATGTGGTCAATTTTACAGTAGGTGTGATGTGGTGCTGAGAAGAATGTATATTCTGCGGATTTGGGGTGGAGAGTTCTATAGATGTCTATTAGGTTCACTTGGTCCAGATATGCGTTTAAGTCCTGGATATCCTTGTTAATTTTCTGTCTCGTTGATCTAATATTGACAGTGGAGTGCTAAAGTCTCCCACTATTATTGTGTAGGAATCTACGTCTCTTTGCAGGTCATTAAGAACTTGCTTTATGTATCTGGGTGCTCCTGTATTGGGTGTGTATATATTTAGGATAGTTAGCTCTTCTTGTTGCATTGTTCCTTTTACCATTACGTAATGCCCTTCTTTGTCTCTTTTGATCTTTGTTGATTTAAAGTTTGTTTTATCAGAGACTAAGATTATAACCCCTGCTTTTTTTTTTCCTCTCCAGTTGCTTGGTAAATCTTCCTCCATTCCTTTATTTTGAGTCTATGTGTGTCTTTGCACATGAGACGGGTTTCCTGAATCCAGCACACTGATGGGTCTTGACTTTTTATCCAATTTGCCAGTCTGTGTCTTTTGATTGGGGCATTTACCCATTTACATTTAAGGTTAATATTGTTATGTGTGAATTTGATTCTGTCATTTTGATACTAGTTGTTTTGCCTGTGAGTTGACCCAGTTTCTTCATTATGTCAAAGGTCTTTACTATTTGGTACGTTTTCAGAGTGGCTGGTACTGGTTGTTCCTTTCCTTGTTTAGTGCTTCCTTCAGGGGCTCTTGTAAGGCAGGCCTGGTGGAGATGAAATCTCTGAGCAATTGCTTGTCTGTAAAGGATTTTATCTGTCCTTCACTTATGAAACTTAGTTTGGCTAGATATGAAATCCTAGGTTGAAAGTTCTTTTCTTTAAGGATGTTGAATATTGGCCCCCACTCTCTTCTGGCTTGTAGGGTTTCTGCCGAGAGATCTGCTGTGAGTCTGAAGAAGCTTCACTTTGTGGGTAACCCGACCTTTCTCTCTGGCTGCCCTTAGCATTTTTTCCTTCATTTCAACCCTGGTGAATCTGACGATTACGTGCGTTGGGGTTGTCTTCTTGAGGAATATCTTTGTGGTGTTCTCTGTATTTCCTGGATATGAATGTTGGCCTGCCTTGCTAGGTTGGGGAAGTTCTTCTGGATATTATTCTGAAGAATGTTTTCCAGCTTGGATTCATTCTCTCTGTCACATTTAGGTACACCGATCAAACATAGATTAGGTCTTTTCACATAATGCCATATTTCTTGGACGGTTTGTTCATTTCTTTTCACTCTTTTTTCTCTAATCTTGCCTTCTCATTTTATTTCACTGAGTTGATCTTCAGTCTCTGATATTCTTTCTTCTGCTTGACTGATTTGACTATTGAAACTTGTGTATGCTTCACGAAGTTCTTGTGCTGTGTTTTTCAGTTTCATCAATTCTATGCTCTTCTCGAAGATGGTTATTTTATTTAGCATTTTGACTAATCTTTTTTCAAGGTTCTTAGTTTCTTTGCATTGGGTTAGAACATATTCCTTTAGCTCAGAGAAGTTTGTTATTACCCACCTTCTGAAGCCTGCTTCTGTCAATTCATCAAACCCATTCTCCATCCAGTTTTGTTCTCTTGCTGGTGAGGAGCTGTGATTCCTTGGAAGAGGAGAGTCATTCTGGTTTTTGGTGATTTTTGTCCTTTTTGCACTGGTGGATTTATCTACCTTTGGTCTTTGAAGTTTGTGACTTTTGGATGAGGTCTCTGAGTGGATGTCCTTTCTGTTGATGTTGAAGCTATTTCTTTCTGTTTTTCAGTTTTGCTTCTAACAGTCAGGCCCCTCTGCTGCAGGACTGCTGGAGGTCCACTCCAGACCCTGCTTGCCGTGGAATCACCCAAGGGGGCTGCAGAACAGCAAGGATTGCTGCCTGTTCTTCCCTCTGGTAGCTTTGTCCCAGAAGGATACCTGCCAGATGTCAGCCAGAGTTCTGCTGTATGAGGTATCTTTTTGGATATACAGAGGTCAGGGAGCTGCTTGAGGAGGCAGTCTGTCCCTTATCAGAGCTCAAGTGCTGTGCTGGGAGCTCCATTGCTCCATTTAGAGCTGCTGAGCAGGGATGTTTAAGTGTGCTGCAGCGGAGCTCACAACCGCCCCTTTTCCCAGGTGCTCTGTCCCGGGAAGGTGGGGCTTTATTTATAAGTACCTGACAGGCTGCTGCCTTTTTTCATGCATCTTGATTTTTCTTTAGAATATGTCTCACTAAGTTAGTATAGCCAAAATACTGGTTTAAAACATTTGAAATAACTAATTTCTTTGTAGTATTTTATTAACTTGGTCTGTAGATTCATTCATATGCTTATTTTAATATTTTTGATATAATTATATTTTGTTTTTATGTTTTGAATATGGAAAATACATTTCTAAAGTCAAATTTATATAACAAAGTGTATTTAGAGAAGTATCC
This sequence comes from Aotus nancymaae, assembly GCF_030222135.1. NCBI lineage: Eukaryota > Metazoa > Chordata > Mammalia > Primates > Aotidae > Aotus > Aotus nancymaae. Next base: position 7,374,095 of record NW_026988450.1, on the reverse strand, counting down.
TTTCATTCCTAATTCCTATTCTTTCACATTTTCTTTAATTTTGGCTTACTCTTTTAGTGTTTGCTTTTGCAAAAATAAGAATGTGTGTGTACGTATAATCTTTTTTCACATAAAGGATGTATGCTATACATATTTCTCTTTGAATTTACAGTTTTAACAATATATACTAGAAATTGCTCCACTTGGAACACAGATTTATTTTTCTTCTTTTTTTCTTTTTAAACCTGCATTATACTCCACTGTGTAGCTTTATAAGAATGAGTTCCTCAGTGATAGATATTTGGGCTGATTCTAATTTTTGGTGTTATAATAAAGCTACAATGAATAAACTTGTATAAATATCACTTCATTTTTGGGAGGTGTATCTTTAGGGGAGACTCTGAGAAGTGGGGTTTCCAGGCCAGGGAAGAATGCACCTGTCACTTTCTAAGTATGAAGTCCTGCTCCATGGGGTTGTACGGCATCCCCTCAACTACACAGGGGAGCTCCTGTTTCTCCACCACCTCCCCACAAGAGCATGTTGTGAAACATTCAGACTTCTGTCAATGTTACAGGAAAGAAGTAATATCTCAGTGTAGTTTTGATCCGGTTTCTCTTATTGTAAGGAATGCAAACCATTGTATTTCATATATCAGCAGAGAATGTTGTCAATGTTTTGGATTTCTTAGGGTAAAGCATTTACTCAAACTTACCATGTAACTTGCCAATTCAAAAACTCAAATTTATGTTCACGTTCAACAATTTGGTAGCAGGATAAAGAGATGAGAATGGCTTTGAAGTTTCTTTTTTTCTAAAACTATGTTCTGGGGCTCCCTCAGGTAAGTTAATCTCTCAGCGCACTTGGCAATATACAGTGAACAAATTCATTGTCATGGCTACTGCCAAGGTACAAAGAAGAAACCAGTGCCAGATGATTCAGGGCCAGAAGATGGTGCATGGAAAACAGCAGCAGGGAAAAAGCAAAACAACATTTTATAATCAGTGTGTCAGAAAGCAATTAAAACACTAACGGCAAGGCGCCCACTACTGAGCTTTAGCGAAACGAGATTCTAGCCCTGCCACCCACAGTCTAAACTTAGGCAAGTACAGCTTCTAATGGAGGGAGAAAGTTACTAAGAGTCAGTTTTACAGATACATACACATCAGGGTTTCCTATATGTTAGGGAAAAACAATCAATTGATGCAAACTATAATGTATGTTGATGGAATAAAAATGCAGCATTTGCTTTGTAAAAAATCCTTTTCAGAGTCTTCTAATGCAAGAGCAACTATAAAGGACAAAGACTGTCATTCCTTTTTGATATTAAAATGGTATTCATTAGGCTTTCCATCACTAATCATAAATGTTAAATTGAAATTGGCAAATTATACCACTAACCTAACTTCCATAGTTTTTTGGTGAGATTCGCAGGAACATCACTAGAAGTCTATGGTCAAGAAGTTAACTAGAGAAAGAAATGGATTTTCTTGTTGTTTTTAAATAAATCTCAGCCAGAACCCTCCACATGCTCACAAATGAATTGTGAAGTTTATCTTTTGGCCTTACATACAACCTCACTGGAAACTGAGATAACCACAGGCCAGTTTCCATTTCGCAAATTTTGTTTTTTTTCCCCTTAGCATTTCCTGTTAGGACTGAGGCATTTCAGAGACCCCTGCGCAACTTGCACATAACAATTAGAACAGAGAAATCAGCCCTGGGCAGGGGCTTTGACTGTGAGTCTTGGGTCAGAGATAGGGAAAGAGAAATATTAGCTGTGCGGGTTCTAGTAGGCACTAGGAACCTGAGGACATGGATGTGTTTCCAAGTAACTGAAAATAGCAGTAACTAAGCAGAGAAGGGAGTGTGTTGCCAGGGACTTAAAGACAGGCTTACAACTTCACTTCATTTCCACAGATGTTTAATACGCACTGGGACTACAAGAGTCTGGCAAACCGAGGGTACTCAATCAATATTTGTTAAATGAGTAAATGATTGGGGACCCTGGAGCAGAGGCTACAGGAGATACAATCTAGCTCTGACTTTATTTTTCTCACGTGGCTGGTATATCTGTATTCCTTCTTCACTATCTGCCATTGATTTATTCCATCTTCCCTTGAAATTTCATATTAAAATGCATATCTTCCAATCATTTTCTGATGGATTCCACGAGACAAACAGAATCCATTAGCCACCCTGTAGTCTTCATCTTATATTGCTCTTTATTGTAAAAGATAAGTTTTATAATAATCTGGGGCCTTCTGAGCATTACATAAATTCTGCTGAGGTTACAGGAAACTTGGAGTGACATATTAGCTAGCAAGAAATCATTTCCTATCAGGATGAGAATATATTAGTTTTCTGGGGCTACTGTAACCAAGTACCATAGACTGCATGACTTCAACAAAAGAAATTTATTGTCTCACAGTTCTGGAGGCTGGAAGTCCAGTACCAAGGTGTCTGCAGGGCCATGCACCCTTTGGAAGTGCTGGAGAAGGATTTGTTCCGGCCCTCCTTCCCAGCTTCTGATAGTTCCCTAGCTGGTGGCAGCGTGATGACAGTCTTCACATGTCTCTCTTCCTGTGTTCATGCTCATGTGTCCAAACTACTCCTTTTTAAAAGAAGACCTGTCATATTGGAATATGACTCCCCCATCACCTCATCTTGGCTAATTATATCTGCAAATAAGGTCCCATTGTGAGGAACTAGGGGATAAGACTTCAACATATTTTAAGGTGTCACAATTCAACCTGTAACAGAAGTCTTAGTGGGGAGATCATCAGTGAAAATCAGTTAAGTGTCACTAAATGCTTCTGTGCAAGTCTAGGATAACAGATCTGAGTAGGGGATTAGTTGAGCTCACTATCTTTTCATTGTCCTATGAATTGGATGTGGCTGAGGAAGTCCATTGCTATGGACTGAATGGCTGTGTCCTCTCACAATTCATACGTGGAAGTCCTAATTCCTAAGGTGATGTTACTAGGAGGTGGGGCCTTTGGGACATGATTAGGTCATGGAGGTAAAGCCCTCATAAATGAGATGAGTGCCCTTATACAAAGAGACGTGAAGGAGCTCGCTTCACCTCTTTCTGCTCCCCGACACGGGAGAACAAAGCAAGAAGGCGCCGTCTACGAATGAGGAACCAGCCTCACCAGACACTGAAATTGCTGGTGTTTTCGTCTTGAACTTCCTAGCCTCTAGAACTGTGAAAAATAAATTTTTGCTATTTATAAGCTATGCAGTCTATGGTATTTTTAAAACAGTAGGCTGAATGGATTAAGACATCTGTCAATAGTAAAAGCTTAAGAGTAAAAATTTGCTCTTTTTTGTTCCAGAAGAAGCCTTTTGAGAATACATCATTATAAATAAGACATTTTTGGCCTTAAAAGGAAATTATTTTGTTGAGATGGCAGAATACATATATTATAATTCAGAAGGCAACAGATTGCTTAATATTAAATGACATTCTTCTGAACCTGCGACGAAAAGAAGGTAAATGTTTAGGTTGCCCCGGTTGCAAACATTTAAAAGTAGAAAGAGATTGACTTCCTCAATGGCAGAGTTAGGAGCCCCGCAGACCCTCTCCCTAGTGAAACAACCATTTAACTACCCAAAACTATTTTTTAAAAATTGCTGTTAAAATCTGATAATTGTCCTAAGGTACAACACCAAGTGGTGAAGTATCTATTCAAGGAAATCTACTAAATCTCTGTGAGAACAAGACGACACTGTGACACTTAAGCCGCGACCTGCTCATATCACCCTCCCTTTTCTCAGCTCAGTGTGCAGAAGTTCCCTTCTGAGTGGGCATAGAGAGGGGCTCCCTCTCCTCCTGGCTCTCAGTCTCAAGTACACTTCACCCTGAGAGGGACAGGCTGTTGGCCTATCTCATCAGTCCCAGCTTTGGGTTGCAGGTGGGTATAGCCCAGATGGTGTGGTTCCCCATTCCCACCAATCTCCTACTTGTAGCAGCGAGGCAGCTGGCTGAGAATACTGTGCCCTGGTCTCCCTAGCCCCAGCTCACTCAGAGGGCAGAAGGTCTATGTTGTTCTGGGGAGGAGCAAGCTGGGGTCTACCCTCGTCCAAATTAATGGAGCAGGTGAGTAATTGTGGGAGAAGCAGGTTGCTGACCATAGCCCTAGCCCCGGGGAAATAGTACATAGAGTCTGCCCAGGGGAAGAGGCAAGGCGTAAGAAGAAAGAACTCCAGCATCTCTGTCAAAGGGGACAAACTTTATCTTGAACAAAGAATGTGGAAGTTCATGCCTAAGGGCACTGTCAAAAACAATGGAGATCTTGGTGGTGAGCAATAAAGAAGGTGATCCATGATACTCACAGTAAGAGTGAAAAGGCACATCCCCAGGAGGCTTAGCAGAGAGAGCCCAGGACAGCACAGAGGGCTGGGAAGAGCCCTCCTGGGGTCCGAACAGCCTCAAAGACATGCAGTGCCTTACAGCTTTAATCAGATCAGACCATGGGGCACTTTATGCCACAGGGTGTTGTCAGAAGCAGTACAGCAATCAACTAGCTAGTAATTAGTAGAGCTTAACAGCCAGGTGTGATACTTCAGAAGCAGACCTGGAAGCTTACTGGGAGATCAGGGAAAGAGGCAAAGACAGCCCAGCTAAGATCACTAGGAAACTGCCACATTAAGACCAAGATATAAAGTCTCTGTGACTTACATAGTTTGTTATGCAACATATAATATTCTTAATAACTGCAGAAGCTATAGACATCTGTTATATGATACAATGTCTCAGATCTGGATTTTTTAGAAGTGAGAGAGTAAGATATATAATAAATGTTATAATGAAGTTTCTTCTTAGATGAAAAAAAAACTGTTCAAAAGCAAAAGAAAATAGATGTTAAAAGACGTAGTCCTGCCAATTTAAACTGAGGTGCATTAATTCCACTGGCCCGTAGTCCCACGTCCTATTGTGTAATGCAGGGATCCAGAGCTTTTTCCATTTATCCAGTTGCAGACTTATCTCCTCTTTGCTATTACATTCCAAGATATATTAAAAGCAAATTGTTTCAATGGCAGTAGGTGTGGAAATACCTTCCCAATCTCCATTCTGACAATAACGGGTAGGATTTTAACAGTATGGAAACTTCTTATTGAATCCGCAATTGCAAAGGCAGGAACACATTGCAACAGGTGTCAATCTGCCTGGCCGTTATTTGAATGAATGCCTTTCTGGCTCAGCTATATCCAAACCATTAGGTGAGACTTTTATAAAAATGCCTTTAATCAGTCCTTTGTGGGGTGTGCTAATTAGCTACTGAAAACAAACATCCACGATGAAAGATCAGGGCCAGAACTCCCTTTTTGGTGACTGTCAGGCTTCCTGCATCCCGTGCAGATGTCATGCACGCAGTGGGCTCTGGGGAAGACTCAGCGAGGGACCTGGGGACTCACGAGGTGGTGATGCAAGACTCTCCCTTGATCCCAGGAAGGGCTCCCTGAGGATGGGAATATTACTAAATGCGACATCGTGGATGTTTCAGATCATGGTGGTGATTATTTGCTATCACCTAATCCTATAAAATGGATAAACATTTCGATGTCTTGACAGTTCATTAGGCATGGGGGTATTCCATTTCACAGGGCAGCTGCTCTGCCTTCAGACTTACTTTAAATACACTTTACATAAAGTGATTTTAAAAGGATTTAAAAAATTATACATGTGAAATATCTAAGCAATTAACAGAAAAAAATTAAGACAACACAAAGAATTTGGAGCCATAAAGCGCATTTTTATTTCTATCACATTCATTGCTAGTTCTTTTTGCCTGGGGTTCTTTCTGTTGGTATAGTGGAATGTCTCTCCTCGTGGTTCTTTCTAACACACTAAGCAAAATATTTGCATATGAGTGTGGCTATGTATTTTCTAAAAGGTGAGACTCCAAAGATGGATCCGATTTTTTTAAACAAATATACCAAAATGTACACATCAAATCTCAAATGACTGATTTTTCAAAGCAATTTTCTTGGAAGCCTGCCCTATCCATTCCATGATGCAACTTTGCTGAGCGGTCTCTGGAATTCAATTATTTCATTCACTTATTTGGTAGATATTTATTGAGTACTTACGGGCTAGGTACTCCGTAGAAGTTACGGATACAGCTAAAGACAAAGCATGATGCTCAACTTTCAGAAGCATGTGGCTTAGTGGGGAAGGGAAGAGTAAGGTATGTGTGGAGGCTCAGAGACAGCTTCACAAAGAGGAGGTGGTATCTGAGCCAATTCTTGAAGGGAAGGATGTGCCAGACTAAAATGAGAGGAGTGCAGGGGGAGCCCCAGGAAACAGTATAAGTAGAGGTCCATGCAGGCTGGAGTACTGAGGCCTGTCTGCAGCCTTCGCATAGGTGGCATTCATCAAGTGGGGTGTGATGGGAAAACAAGAAAGACAAGCCAGACAGTAGGCAGGGCTTTGGATGGATAGTAAGGTCTTCAGAGCCAGCATATGATGTGGTCAATGACTCCTGTCTCTTTCTTTATAATCACAACTTTTAGTTGCCCTTAGAGCATACTGCCAATGTAGAGCATCAATCTTTACCAGACTTAAATCTGTATTTTCTTGATACTTTCCAAAAATTCTACCTACTTCTAAAAAAAAAGAGGCGATCCTATTGTTGCATTAAGGCCATTCAAAAGAACAGTCACTAGTCGTGATGGCTGTTCTCAAAGAGGAGTCCCTTCTGTATCTTTAGCCATGAGAATCAATCACTGAGCTCATCCATGGAGTTTGTCTTGGGGTGACAAAAATTATTTGAAATTTGTAAGTTGAGTATATTTGCTAAAGAATCAGAATGATTGCCTTATAAACACGTGTCGTGTGGGCTGATGGATGCTTTCAGAGGCACACTGGAGTTGCTCTCAGCTACTGGCTTGGGTTAGTTTTCTTGACAGCTTTTATTTACTGTTATTGTGCCTAATTCCCTGTTTATTAATTTGTAGGTAAATGTCTCCACTTCATTGTGTTCAGGGACCTTCTCCTCCAGTCAGAATAAACGTAGCTGTTTGAGTCATTCTAGCCCATGAGTCCGTTAAGAACAAACACAGCAAAAAGGCAGAGTCTTGCTTGGAATTGCCATTTCTCAATCTGACTTTTGGCTATTTTTTTCTCCCCTGGTAAAAATATTTCAGCAGTTCAGATGGTAAGTTAGTAGGCTACTATTTCTAGAACATTTTGCTCCAACCCTGCAGCCATTCTGACTCTAACCATAATCTGACAAGTTAAACATAGTCAATAAAATAATGAAAAATAAATAACATACTTGCTGTCTTACACATTTTTCCCAGCGCACACTTGCCTTTCCTTCAGAAAGTGAAAAACTGTTTTTCCTGAATGGTTTTGCTCATGCCTTTTCCCGCCTGAAGAAAGACCCAACTCCAGCACATTCTTCTAAACTTAACCTCCCAGCTCCTATCTTGACCCTCACTTACCACCTGTAGGCACACAGGACAAATTGCCCTTCCTGAAACATGTCCTGTGCTTTGCCATGTGCTGTTTCCTTCTCTTGAAAGGTCCTCACCTCAGTGTCTCCCTTTTCTGAAATCACATTCTGCATGCCCAAAAATGGTGTGATGAGGGAGACTTGCAGATTAAAGTTCCAAATTCTCACTTGACATCTCCCCTTACTATAATATTTTAAAATATAAGACAGAACATGACCATTTCTGAGTAAACATAATTTGCAGTGTTATGTAGAAGGGTACATGTGCTGTGTCTCAGGAACTAGATTATCTCAATAGGAATCCTGGTTCTGTCCTTTTTTCTTCCTATAACCTTAGACAAGCTATTGTTCTGCACCTCTATTTCCTTATAAATGACACTGGGATAATAAAGGACCTACCCAATCTTCTAAGCAGACTCAGATATAAAATTGGGATAATAATAGAACTTCAAAGGCCGCTGGGAGGATTAAATGAAATTAACACATGAACAATTAGAACATTGTTCTAATTATTAGAAAAATTGGATCATTTCAGAAATGTTAACCATTTAATATTAATCATCTTAGCAAATTTCAAATTATAATTCTAAATTTCCTAAAAATGTCACACCAAAAAATTAAATGCCAAACCCCCTAATTCCTGCTCTTCCGCATACTCAGAATGCCTAAACGAGGAGAATCAGAATGGTTCTCTTTACACTCGGCTGAGTGATTTCCTCTCCTTCTCCTTGTCATGCTTCTAGGCCCTCAGCAGTTCCTGTAGCTCTCTGCTATATGTACTGAAGATCAGAAACTGCACCAAAGACTTGAGATCTGTAAAAAACCTCTTCAGGTCAGAGTTGTAATTAGGTAAATCAAAGGCTGGGTAAATGCAATTGTGCTTTCAGTCTGTTTTATTTATTTATTTATTTATTTATTTATTTATTTATTTATTATTACTATTTTTTGAGAGGAGTCTCGCTCTGTCACCCAGGCTGGAGTGCAGTGGCACAATCTCAGCTCACTGCAACCTCTGCCTCCCAGGTTCGAGTGATTCTCCTGCCTCAGCCTCCTGAGTAAGCTGGGATTACAGGAGTGCGCCACCACACTTGGCTAATTTTTGTATTTTTAGTAGAGATGGGGTTTCACCATGTTGGCCAGGGTGGGCTCAAACTCCTGACCTCATATGATCCGCCCACCTCAGCCTCACAAAGTGCTGGGATTACAGCTGTGAGTCACCCCGCCCGGCCTCAGTCTATTTTAGTTTGAACATGTGTTCATTCATTTATTCACCCAACATGTGCCCAGGTCTGAGGTGCACAGACATCTACACACTGGACTCTCCCTGTAATTCACCTATCCACAAGAATATTTTGGAAATTAATGAGACCATATGCCTAAAATCCTGAATAATTAAAAAAAAACAGACGCTAAAAAGAAATCAAGTATTAATAAATGGAACTTCTCTCCAGAAAATAAGCTGATAAAGCTTGGTATTAGTTGGGCATCCACCCGACTTCTGTAATAGACTTTTTTTAAATACACGAATTTTCCCCCCTTAAGATGCTATCAGTATCAATAGAATCAATACGTAGTTGAAATCTCCCAGAATCAAAGATCTGATCTTTTTAAATGCCCTCCCTTTCTCCTTCCTTTAATGGTTCCACTGCAGTACTCTGGCAACATTAAGAATCACCTGATTACTTTTATTGCTTTAAACTCTAAAACAAACCACCTCAGCCATATCGGCCAAAATTTATCACCTCTCAGTAATTCAGTATCATATTTTATTCTGCTTCTCAAAATCTAGTAGCTAGCATTTTATTCTTTGGGATATATGCACAACTGCTTTTTAAAAGTGGTTGTTTGAAAATAAATATTACACTTTGTATAACAGTGACATGTTCAAAGTGATCTTGTCCCAGGTCAACGACTACTTCTATTCATCACCTCTTATTCCTGTTAGACTTAAATACAAATCATAGTTTAAGTTCTTCTACTAAAATATAAAACCTCAGCATCAGAACAATAATTCTTGTTTTTCCTGTCTGTTTAAAATAGGAAAATTTTACAAAGGCAACTCCAATTATAATGTCATAAAGACTTCAGAAATAACTCTTTCCTTTAATAGTAGTATTCGAATTTGCATAATATTTAATTTTTTGGGAGAAGCTTTAGAATGGAAACACAACCTAAGTAGAAGACAAAACATAAGGACTTTTTATGACCCTGATGTGATCTCTTCCCTTAGTCCTGGCGCTTAACCTCCTGGATCTCAGATACCTCACCCCTAATTTGGGAAATGAGAATAAGAACACACATTACACATGTGGGTATAGCAAGAGGTGGGATAGAGGAGGAAGTGTTTTTATAAAATGATGCTACAGTGCGATGTCGTAATTTTACGTGGCAAACTTGACTGAATTAAGGGATATCTAGACAACTGGCAAAGCATTATTTCTGGGCATGTCTACGAGGGTGTTTCTGGAGGAAACCAGCGTGTCAGTCCACGGACTCAGTGGTGGAGATCTGCTCTCAATGTGGGTGGGTTCCACCCAATCATCTGGGGGTCCAGAGAGAACAAAAGGCAGAGGAAAGGTCAATTCACTGTCTTTCCTGAGGCTGAGATGCCCCTTTCCTGCCCTCCAGATTCCCCAGCCTTTTGACTTGGGGACTTGTACCAGTGGCCCCTCCAGGTTCTCAGGCCTTTGGCCCTGGACTGAGAGCTACACCGTCCACTTCCCTGCTTCTTCAGCTTTCAGACAGCCAAGTGTGGGACTTTTTAGCCTCCGTAATTGTATGAGCCACTTTCCCTAATAAATCCCACCTCTAATATTTAGAAACTTAAACACCTTATTGATTTCAAGTTATGTGCCTTGGCAACAAAGATAAAAGATTTCTCAGTTAAGAGAAAGAGGCAAATGAAAATAGTTTGGAATCAACAATAAAATGGTAAAATATAAAAGCTAAGATCTGAAATATGTACTATTGAGTAATTTTAATCTTTTCTTCTTGAAACGAAAATAACCACTTACTTCTCATCATCTCCAATAAATCTGGATGTTTTATTCCTGACTTTATTGTTGACTATATGTAATGTATATATTGCCAAGTCTCTTGGAGTGGACATTCAATGCATCAGCATTTAATTTATTCTTAGATGTGAAATTGTTTTAAATGAAAACTGTTACCTAAATATTAGATCCACCAAGAAGATAAACAGAGTATTCATAAAACATTTTATAAACTGAAATCAACATGGTTTTACTTACTTTTAATCTGAGATTCAGCGATGACCTAGTTTGACTCTTTTATCGAATCCATACACCACCTCTGATGACTTAACAGTAGGGTGCTAAGCGCAGAGCAGGTACTACAGACATCAAAGGTACATCTGAGAAATCAGTAGCAGGAAGTCCTAGAAGCACACAGGGTGAGCTGATAGAGGCACTTCTCTTAGTGACTTAGTGGGTAGAATTTAGTTTCTCTCTTGGCATGTAGGTGTAAACTCTACTTAGTTTCCCATAGGAAGTCACTTATTAGTTCTCTGAATAAATTGAAAATAACTAAGAATGAACGAAATGGAAGAGTAAAAACTGAAAGCTCAAATAGATTGAGTGTTCTTATTGTCGTCCCGATGTCTGCATAAAGGAAAGATGTCATGGAACTCAGACGTAACGTCCTGAGGGGTTTCCTTTTTCTTTCAACATTTAACATGAACATGTCTTTCCTAGATAATTCTGGTTATTATAAGAGTCACTTGCTCTATTGCACAGGCGATTCTGGACATTTTACAAACGTTTCTTATTAATCCTTACACTAAACTCTTTTTGAAAGGAATTGGGATAAGAAACGTGGCAGAAGTGCTTTCAGATTCGCTTCCCATTGACTCTGGTCTTCTGATTTTTTTCCCCAGGATGCCACAACACATTTGGTGCCCAACCTTCTTCCCCTTCATTTAAGCGTGTGCCTAAAATTGTTGATTTCTCAAGGATGCCTGGACATATTTGAGAGAAATAGATGCTGTCAGTGTTTCTCAGTCAGTCTCTCATCAGAACCAATGGAGGATTCACGGAGTAGGGACAGGACATTTCCCTTTGCAACAGGACTGTGTGTTTAATTATGTTAGAACAGGAAGAGGCAGAGCAAATCTTTTTTTGAGTCAATATTTACATGCCTGGCTTTAAGCTCAATGCCTTACGTGCATGATGTCATCATAAGCTATAAGAAGTGCTGACAGCGTTCATAACACTTGAGGTAGTTTCCCATTTCAGAGAGAATCAATGGGAGTCTTGGAAAGGCTGAGAAATCGGTTCCAGTTTTCAGAGCTTGGTGCAGCAGCCTGAATGGTAGGTTCTCCCACAGCCTCTGGAGGGGAGGGCCTCTGCTCCAGGGCCCACCTGAGGATGCTCTAGAGCCCTGTGCTCCGGGTGGAGTGAGGAGCTGGTTGGGGCCAAACAAAATGCATCCTGATTCTGCTGGACCCTAGCCTGCACCAAAACCAGAAGTGGTTCCGTCTGCTCTCCTTGGGCATACAAATCCGAAGTGCAAGTAGACGCCAGCACCTGGGAAATGCTGCAATGCCCAGAGTGCATTTGTCATCATCACATTTCAAGTCTGTGCTCTGAGACATTAAGTAGACATTGGTAGCCAGCACGGGACTTGCCCACAGTAGGCATTCTGCAAACATGCATTGAATGCACGAAGAAAGAGGATGTTTTTAGCTTCCTGATACTGCAAACTAAAAAGAATATTTCTCTGAATCATTTCTAATTGGTATCGTGAGTATCCCAGTCCTGAAAAGTACAGTGTTTTTTTTTTTGTAATTTGGTAAATTTGGTAATTTTTTGGCACGGTGGGGATGGAATATGAAGCACCTGATAGCGTTTGATGCACAATTGATGAGCAAGAAATAATGACCTGCCTCTTAAGTGCATTGTGTTGATATTTTGCATTCAGAGAAGCTGACATGATGAGTTGATGGAGAGAGGACTGTGGAGTCTTCTTCCTGGCCACCAGCAGGATCTCTGACCCCCAGACTGTAAGCCCTATCAATGACTTCATGATATCGTGCTTCCGAAAAGAAGCTCAATAATCCTGCTCAGTGAACAGCAGAGTTACTCATAGAGGTACATCTGAAATGAGAAAGTAACTCACACACGGCTAGTAAAATTGTAGCGGATGATTGGGTGGGGACTGCGGGAATTTTTGTTTTTGCATGAAGAAAAGACAGTACTTCCTCAACATGATTCAGCTGGCAATATTGTATTCCATGTGATATACATAGAGTTGGCTAGTTTTCAAGCTAAAAGGGGGCGTTGTGACCATTTAATATTTTTATTATAGATGAGGAAACTGAGTCTCTGCCAAGGTAAGACATGTGCTCATTCCCTTAGCTAGAGAGTCGTAGAGTCCGGGTTTGAATCCACTGCCTTCCCTCCGCTGACTTCCCTTTCTCTACTTCTCCTCTCTCTCCACCTTTTAATGTAAATTTTTATTGTAAGTATAGGGAATGTCTATGTGCAGTTTTGAGCAGAATAAAATGCCCTTCCACCTAAGAAATGGACCATTTCCAGTGTCTATGAAACTTCTTCCTCCCCCCGCCTCATCCCCACAGGCAACCACTTTCCTGAATTTCATGTTAATTGTTCTCTTGTTTTTCTCCATAGCAAGATACCTCTCTTGATTTTCAGTATTTCTCTTATTATGAGACCCAGATGCACAGATGTTCCCCAAAGCACAATGGATATTTTATAGCTCTTAATATAAGATCAGAATTGCAAGGCCATAAAAATAGCCAGTTAGGCATTCAGATCAATCTTGCATTTGCACGTTATTAGCCAGCGACAGCTCTCTTTGGCTCTGAGATGACGCTGATGACTCTGACCATTAAGAACTTGCTTTTTTGGCATTTCCACATCCTTTGATACTGTAAATTTATAAGAATAATGCACTCCTTTGGGGGATTCTTTGTTTTTCTAAATTCATCGTACTATTTCATATTCTACACATGTTAATGTACTCTTGTTTCAAAATCAGAAAATAACAAGAAGACAGGATCTCCTTTTCCAAACATTCACACTGTTCATGGGGACAAACAAAAACATTTGTACTCAAGCCCTGTCAGGTTTAATTTCGATTCCCTGATGAAGACATCATTTGATTGGTACCATGGCAACAGGTTGCCTCGAGCATCGAATAGATATTACTCGCACACAATCTTGCTCACAAATTCTCTTTATAAGTGTTAGGAGAGGTGTGATCTTCTCTTAGAACTCACTAAATTAAAAAAGGTTGAAGAAAATCTAATTAGTGTTTCCAGAAGTGCCTTTCTGGGGTCCGATAATATCAGATTACTGTTCATGTTTTTTCCTGTATTCACAAGGCACAGGCACAGGGTGCAGATGTCCTGACAAGTGGCAAGGGAGGGAACATCAAGGCGGCCTCAGGACATGCAGGCGAAACCAGCTCATGGGTCCTGGGGGTTTTCTCTGACTTTTCCTGTCTCAGGTTGTTCAGGTTTTTCCCTTCCTGCTTCTCTCCTTTCCTTTCTCCTCCCCTCCCCTCCCCTCCCCTCCCCTCCCCTCCCCTTCCCTCCCCTCCTACTCACAATAGCAAAGACATGAAGTCAACCTAAATGCCCATCAATGACAGAATGGATAAACAAAATGTGGTACATATACACCATGGGATACTATGCAGTCATAAAAAGGAATGAGATTATGTCCTTTGCAGGGTCATGGATGAAGCTGGAAGCCATTATCCTTCACAAACTAACATAGGAGCAGAAAACCAAACACTGCATGTTCTCACTTATAAGTGGGAGCTGAACAATGAGAACACGTGGACACATGGGGGGGCCTGTCGGGGGAGGGTAGGGGCAGAACATCAGGGAAAAGAGCCAATGCATGTGGGGCTTAATACCTAGGTGATGGGTTGACAGGTATGGCAAACAACCATGGCACACGTTTACCTATGTAACAAACACATGTACCCTGGAACTGAAAAAAAATTTTTTTTAATAAAAGAAAAAGAAGAAAACGTATCTTATTATATTCCTCATAAATATTATCTTCAAAAATATCAAGGCTAAAAATATTCTGTGCTAAAAATATAGGTGAGTGGACAGAGCAAAGCCTAAGTGCTGTTTGCTGGAAGATTCGTGAGGTTTCAGACCCTGGGGACAGCCTGGGTGAGACGACAGGAGCACGGCAGGTGCAGTCAGCGCTGGCTCTGGAGGGCGAGGGGCTCAGCCCAGTCCAAGACCTCAGGCAGGGTGAGGGAATGTTTCACCTCAAGGTTAGGTGAAACGAGTTTAAATCGGTCCACATCCATTTAGGACAGAAACAGAATGTGAATGAGGAAACTCTTTTCTGATAAATTTAGACAGAGGCTGAGGGCGCTCCTCCCCTTCTCCGTCAGAGACAGGCAAGGAGGAGGCCAGAGGAGGACACGGGTGCAAGGCGCACGCTCCATTGTCAGATGGCTTAGGTGCGCTACGTTGTTTATTTGATTCTGTTCTAACACAACACTGCAATTTAGATCATTAAAATTATTTTCCAGTCAGAAAAGCCGAGGCTCAGTGTTGTGAAGTCACACATTCAAGGCCTCCTTTCCCAGTGGGATGGAGCTCAGAGCCCGGGCTCTGGTTGCAGCTCCACCCGCTGCTGGTTGCTGGTGGCATCACCCTTGCTACTGCAAACTGCTGGAAGAGGCAAGAAAGCGCTCCTGCTGCATTTCCCATGCCCAGCTTCTCACGGCTCCATCACCGCTGTCCACACTCTGTTTATGTCTCTGTCCTAAAACATGCGCTCTGGGTCACTTGGCTAGTTTTATTCTTTCCTTTATAGCCTAGAAATTCTATTCTTGCTACCACGATGCCTTCTCCCCTAATTTGCATTCTTTGTTTCTTTCCTAAACTTCACACTGATGTGCTCTGCTGTGTGCCACTGTGATCTCTGAATTGTCAGACCCAGCAGGTTCTTCTCAGCTCTCATCTCCACTGGTTCCTCAAGGCCATTTCTTTGGAAACTCCCCAGCCCCATGCTCTTCCAATACACCCACCTCTCTCTTACTTCCTTATCTGGCTCTTTCTCCACTATAGCCCCTTAAAGGTGGTTCCCTTGACCACTTCTGCCCTTGGCCTTCTTCTCCAACGAGCTCACCTAGGTTGTCTCTTCTGTTTTACCCAGCTTCAACTATCAATTCAGCTCGAGGTATAGTGTGTACAAAGCCTTTCTCACCCTCTCCAGGTGGAACCGGTCACTCCCCTGTTTGGGTGTCCACTGACCTCTGGGCCTACCCGGGACCACTCCCCGTTATCAGGCTGTAAACCCTTCAAGGGTGAATGGTCTTAGTCGTGCTCACTTTCTAGTATCCAGGTCAGTGCCTGTGTGGATAGGAGCCCACTACATGTTTATCTTAATGATGTAATACATTATTACATTTTGTAATATACAGTAAGTAATTAAGATTTCCTTCAGGTCTTGATTAAGGCACGGCAGCCCGTCTTTGGGAGGTGTGTTGCTGGATGAGAACAAAGAGTGACTTTTCAGGACCCTTGGGTTTCAGGATCAGGTTCACTTCATCCCCTCCTGTTCCTGGTTTGGCTATGCTACAGCACTTGGCCCGAATAAAAGACCTTACACTTCTCCCACTTCCTGACCTGCTCTTACCAGATCTCCCCTTCAAGTGTTTGTACATTTGAAATCATTGCGCTCAATCTTTAAGGTTCAATACTCACTCCCTTTGCTAACAAACTTCCTGGCCAAAGTGAATTGGAAAGAAAGATCTCCTGTGTTCACAAAACATTAAAAAAAAAATAACACTTACGCCACATAGTTTTTGTAACAGCTTTTCTATGTTGATTTCTTTAAAAAGATGTGACAAAGTGTTCTGCAATTATTTATTCAGTAGTTCATTCCCAAGGTCTTTGTTAAAAATATCTGCTTTTTATTTACATCATAGAGGATATATTTTAGATTTTTTAAAATAAGAATTTTAGCTCAATGTTTTAGATAACAAATATCTGAGGTGCCTCTTCATTGAAGGCTCTATGCTGGAAACTCCCACTTTCCAACCCTCGTGTAGGGAAGTTCATGCCCCATCCAATTGCCCAAGCATTTGAACCAGTAATGCTATGGATGTTTAAAAAGTCGGTGGAGTTCTGGCCAGGGGCGGTGATTCACACCTGTAATCCCAGCACTTTGGGAGGCCAAGGTGGGCGGATCACTTGAGGTCAGGAGTTTGAGATCAGTCTGGCCAACATGATGAAACCCCGTCTCTACTAAAAATACAAAAATTAGCTGGGTATAGTGGTGCATGCCTGTAATCCCAGCTACTCGGGAGGCTGAGGCAGGAGAATCACTTGAACTCGGAAGGTGGAGGTTGCGATGAGCCAAGATTATGTCACTGCACTCTAGACCAGGCGACAGAGGGAGACTCCATCTCAAAAAAAAAAAAAAAAAAGTTTTCGGAGTTTTTGAGTCTTTTCGTCTCGTAGTCTCTCAGACTTTTTCTACAGCTGAGTTATAAGCTGTGGAAATTTAAGATCACAATGAAAGTGCTGACAAAACCTTAGCCAGGCAGAGCTCAGCAGTCCCTGTCCTTCTGCAATCAGGGCTCATTGTGAGTTTTGAAGAGTGAATCTCCATGTGATTTTATCCTATCAAACGTTTACATACCAATTGAATCAGCTTCTTCTTCCCAACCCCCTCGCATCTGCTCTGACAGTTTGCAGGGCTCTCTCTATTCCACACATATACCCTCCTGTGTAGGAGCAGTACCCTGGGGGAAAAAGCTGTTTCAAAATCACTCAACAGGAAGTGAGCCTGGTTCTTCAGTTTTGCTGAGTCATCAAGAAAATATTAGCTTACATGTATGAGGAATACTTTTAAAATCAGTCTAATAGCAATCTGTTCAATAAATGCAAAACGTATTTCTACCTTAGAATATACACTTCATAACGTGAAAACTATTTAAGAGGTTGTGGAAGCTTCCCTCACCCACACACCTACTCAATCCGAATTGGGTTAGAAAAATCCTGATCCTATAACTGTCTGTGGCTTTCTAGAGTTAAAAAAAAAGCAATTTGGGAAAGTACCATAGTAAGCCACTTATTAAGTTGACCTTACCCGTCTTCCCTTTTGTCCTTGCTCAGCAAGCATTTTGATGACCATTCCCGTGGTTATCTTTAGTGTTTAGAAATAATAATTACAGTGTGTTGATATTCAGTCAAAGCAAACATCAGCTCTAAGTTCCCACACTGGCTAAAGGTCAGGTGAATGGGAGATAAACGTGGGCTTCTGTTTCCTCTAAGGTGCGAAGAGCTAACACATTACTGAAATTTGGGGAGTTTAAGGGTTGGCAAATGACGAATCCACAGGAAAGGCCAACAAGCAGCCAGTGTTTGGGGCGCCGTTCCTTGCAGACAGCTCCTTACTGATGCTTCTTAGTTCCAAACAGGATTGAACTGACTACTCTAGACCTTTCCTCCAGCTCTCCTCTTCCCGCAGCCATAGCACATGTGACTAATGAACTGTCCACCACATCCATGACCCCACTCCTCTCCCTGGGCCTGGACACGCCTGTGTGCTCACCACACCTCAGAGGGAAGGAGAGGGAGGAGAGAGGAGAAATACTGAGTGGAAAAATACCAAGATCTGTGCTTGATTATTGGAGATAATTAAGTAGAACCTAAAAATAGTCAGGGCCCTTATTTCATATTATGTTCAAAATGATTCCAATTCAAAGCTATTCGCAGCTGTGCTGGGGGTTGATATACCATAGAGCTGATTTCAAGAACTTGAATCAATGATAAGTAGATGAAGCTTCTTTCTGTTCTTCTAAGTATAACTTGGGTGGCACCATGATTCAGAGACTACTGAATGTGAAATAAAGAGATCAATAATATCATTACCCCCATGACACCCGTCATTTATTCTGCCAATACTTTTAAATAAAGTGGAGCCATGTGGCCAACACACTAGGTGGGTTTGTGATTCTCTCCTTATGAAGTTGTTGGTGATAAGTCTTTAAAATCGAACTCCATAAATGTGTTGATTAAGCAGACTAGTGGTTTACTATTTTATTGATCTATTTGCTGATATTCCCAAGTATCCCAAGTACTGAATAATGCAAAGACAAACTCAGAAGTCAGAAATACAGGAAAATAGGTTGTGGTAATTTTACAAGTATATATGCAAGGATTTACTCCGATACCAAACACCTCTTTCAAGTGTTGGGAATAAGTCTAATTACGTGCTGTCAATAACATCAGCAATTCCATGGCTTTGTGGAGTGTGATCACCACCATTGCTGCGCAGACGCAGGCACAGACCAGGCCAACGGCCTCCCCAGTCTGGGTTTGTTCGCATTGCTATCTTTTCTTTACAGAATATCATTTTTCTTGGCAAAGTATTGGGCATCATTTGTGGCCCAGCTCAAAGCCCACTCTTCACAAAACTTTCCTGATTCCACACTCCCTAGCACCCTCCTCTTTCGGACATCAGTAGCATGGTATTGCTACTTCCCCTGTACATTCAGCATACGAGATTGCTCTGTGTCAACAAAGGACCTCAAAGTGACCACCACTAGGACACAGCACATTGACTTTTGATAACATTTTGGTCTTTCTTTTCCATTAGACTGAATTTTTGGAGAGCAGAGGCTGTGTCTCTGTTTTTGGATCTGTCTTGCTAGCACAGGGTTTTGTCACATACCAGGCGTCCGTTCTTGCTTCCATTCAGCGAACTCCCAGGATCGCCTGCTCTGTGCTGAGTGTGGTGGTTCCACTGTGCTGGGAAGGAATGTGTGAGTGCCCTGGAGGGCTGGCCTCATCATGGTGCCACGCTTGTTTGTGCATCTCAATGGAATTTTCCAGCACCTGGCAGGGAGGAGCTGTCAACCTTCTTTTATCCCCTGAGGGCTTAGCACTAAATGCTATTGGATAAATGTAATATATTTAGGAAGACAAAAAAATCACAACTCTCCAATGTAGGGGCAGCTGTTCCCAATTTTTGTAAGTTTGGCTCTTCGTTGGTCAGACTTCGGTGAAGGGGTTTGAGGAACTTATGTCTACACTCCTTATAATTTTGGTTCAAATCAAGTCTCTGATGAAGCTGCTTTTACAATCTTGTTTTATTAATAATGAACTACCATTACTTAATGGATTTAATTAAGCTTATGAAGGTGGATATGATGAAGTAACAAGGGAAGAAATCAGAACACTTCATAGAATTCTGCCCTTTACATTCAGATGGGGCACTATTAAGAGCTTTTTCCTAAATCCCAAGGGATTTGCCCCATTCTCAGCCTTTGTCACCTTTAGGGACCTCACTGACTTCCTGAGCACTTGGGTCAGAAACTTGAGATGTTACAGAATTCTTCTTAGTACATCAAAATGACCAATTTGACATTATGTGATAAAAAACTCTCAAAGCCTGCTTGCCTTTGAATCTAGAAGCTTTGCTTTTAGGTATTTATTTTTAAGAAATAATTAAAGCTTGCTGCAAAGGTTTAGTGTTTGTTTGTTTGTGTTTCTTTCTAGAGATGGGGGGGTCTTACTCTTTCACTCAGACTGGAGTGCAGTGGTACAATCATAGCTCAGAGTAGCCTTGAACTCTTTGGCTCAAGTAATCCTCCACCTCAGCCTCCTGAGTAGCTGGGACTGCAGACATGCGCCACTGTAGCCAGCTAAGATTTAGTTCTTAATGTGTTTATCATAGCATTATTTATTCCAGCAAATATATATAATAAATCATGATTTTAGAAATAGAAAATTACTCAAAAAGAAAAGGATAATCCATATGTTGGTATCTTATACGGTCATTAAAAATGAAGAACTATATATATTGTCATGGATCTATGTTTCTATTTTAATGTAAAACATATTAAACATTAAAACATTAAATAAGTTTACACAGATAAGCAACAAATTATAATTCCTAATTATTTCTTAGGTGCAAGATTTTTATTCTCTTTCCCTCCTTCCCTCTCTTTCCTTCCTCCCTCCCTCCCTCTCTCCCTCCCTCCTTCCTTCCTTCTTTCCTCCCTCCCTCCTTCCCTTTTCTTCCTTCCCTCCTTCCTTTCTCCTTCCCTCCTCCCTCCTTCCCTCCTCCCTCCTTCCCTCCTCCCTCCTTCCCTCCTCCCTCCTTCCCTCTCTCCCTCTGTCCCTCTTTCCTTCTTTCTCTCTCTCTTTCTCTCCTCCCCTCCTCTCCCCTCCCTCTTTCTTTTTCTTCCTTCTTTTCTTTTCTTCTCTTTCTCTTTCTCTTACTCCACATCCTGTTTGTGCCCTAGGCTAAAGTGCAGTGGCACGGTCCTAGCTCACTGCAGCCTCAAGGGATCCTGTACCCATAGTTGGCTAATTTCTTTTATCTTCTGTAGTGATGGGGTCTTGCTGTGTTGCCTTGGCGGGTCTCAAACTCCCAGCCTCAAGCAATCCTCCTGCCTTGGCCTCCCAAATTGCTGTGATTATAGGCGCAAGCCACTGTAACCAGATAAGATTTTCATTTCTGAGTGGTGGGAAGGTGACTTATACTTTCTCCTTTGTGCATATTTGGGTTTTCTATTTTATCTTTAATAGTATGTGTAACAGGGAATAAAAGTCAACATTTTTAAAATTCCAAATATGTAGAAGTTTTACAAATACGATATTTGGAGGAGAGGAACTTATATTGTGTCTTTTCGTCTATATAAAGTAACACTATAACATTCCACAAGAACTTGTGAGCAGTCTGTACTAGCTAGCCCAACTGAAAAACCAGTACAAACTGAAGTACCTTCTAAACATGGTAAAACTCTGCCAGCACTCTCCAATCAGAGGGCTTTTGAGTGTCTTTCGTGTTATAGGTGCTTTTCTATACTCCTTGCTTCATGGAGCTTAGCCTTAAGTAAAGGTGATGAGAATAATAATATAGCACATGGATGAATAGAATTCCAAGCGGCCAAAGAGATAAACACATAGAGTAAGCAGATGGGGGCGTCTGTTGGAAGGGGCAGGGCTGTGTGTTTTAGGAATAATACTGGAGGCTTGTCCTGGATGGAGAGATGAGCTATGCGAAGATCTGGGGGAGCGAAAGGGCAATGGGTCAGCAAATGCAGGGGCCCGGATGGGACGGCAGCCATGGCCTGTCTTCAGAGACAGAGGACAGCGGCCAGAGCTGCTGGACTCGTGTGGGCCAGTGGGAGAGCAGGGAGACTTGGAGGCTCCAGAGCAGGGGCCTTCATTTAATTGCAGCGAGGAGTCCCCAGGGAGTTCTAATGAAAGCAGTGAAGTGATGGAAAGATGGCTGTGGGCCGGGCATGGAAGCTCACATCTGTTATCCCACCACTTTGAGAGGCAGGTGGATCACCTGAGGTCGGGAGTTTGAGATCAGTCGGGACAACATGGTGAAACTCCGTCTCTACTAAAAATACAAAAATTAGCTGGGTGTGGTGGTGTGTGCCTGTAGTCCCAGCTACCTGGGAGGCTGAGTCAGGGGAATTGCTTGAACCAGGGAGGTAGAGGTTGCAGTGAGCCGAGATTGTGCCATTACACTCCAGCCTGGGCGACAAAGTAAGACTCTCAAAAAACAAAACAAAACATCGCTCTGGCTGCTGTATGATGAGTAGGCTGTGGGAAAGGATAAAGAGGGACACCAGTTCACTGGAGAGGGGTAACTGAGCTGTGGTTTGGACAGGGTGTTATCAGCAGAGGTGGCAAAGGGTGGTCGGATTTGGGATGTGTTTTAGAGGTAGAGCAGATAGGACTTGCTGATGGACTGGATTGGAGGTGAGGAAAAAGAGGAATGAAAGACACTTTTTAGTTAGATTATTATCAGGAGATACAAATTAAAATCACGCTGAGATACTAACCCATGGCTAAAATTCAAAGGACTCACAGTGCCACATTTTGGAGTGGATTTGGAGCAATCTCAAGATATACTGCTGGTAGGAATGTAAATTGATACAAGCAGTTTAGAAAACTCTTAGGCGTCATCTACTCATATTCACTGTGCCTGTCTGTACCCCATGACTCAGCAATTTCATTCTTAGGTATGAACCCAGAAGAAATATGTGTGCACATGTATTAAAGACATGTTAAAACAAAGAGACATATTAAAAACATTCAATAGTAACATCAATCATAATAATCCTAAGCTGAAACAAACCAGTGTCTTTCAACAACCACAAAATGGACAGAGATTTATTCTGACAATAAATTACCATAGAGCAATGAAAAATGAATGGGCTACAGTTACATGGAATTATATCTCAGAAGCATAACACTGAATAAAAGAATTCAGAGACATACACACGTACACACGCAATGTATGTTTCTGTTTATATAAAGGTAAAAAACCTGCAAAACTAATTTTTTCAAATAGTGGTCACATAGAATGGCGGGCACGCCGGTAAGAAGGGGTAAGAGCAGGGCTTCTGTGATGCTGAGAATGCCCTTCCTTGACCTTGACAGTAGTTTCTCACAATTGTGTGCTTTTCGGTACACCTCCATCATTTCAGACTTAAAATGTCTAAAATGCTGTCTCCCTAAGTGGCTGGTCCTGCTGACCTGCCTGGTTTTACTGTCACCAGTTTCTCTCTCAGTCAAACGGACTCAAGCTTCGTTCTCTTTCGTTCCGTGCTCTGGTAGGTCAAAAGACCTGACCATTCTCTCTTCAAAATGTTTCTTGCACTTCCTTTCTAACAGGGACCCCTTAATTCAGGGTTCATGAGCTCAAATTTGGACTATTTTTCCTGTTTTCACATGCCATCAAATTCTTTACCCGTTATATCCCTGTTTTAAAACTCAAGCCCCATCTGAAACCTACTCAGTGAGAATCTGCATTTCCGTAAGATTCCCAGGTAGATTTCTGCAAGATCAAGCCTCATTTAATCTCTACTATCTTAAGAATTAGCACTATGATTATCCCTCAGTACCCATGGGAAAATTGAGGCTTAGCAACAATAAGAAAATTGCCTGAAGTTGGGGGCTGGAGTTCAGGACACCTTGAGGAAATACTAATGTGGAAATTATGTGAATGAGCAGTTAGGACGGGTTACTCTGAGGAGGTTAAGCTGAACTCTGGAGGACGAGTCAGAACTAGACAGGCTAAGAGAGCGGGGATGAGAATATTCTGGAGAGGTTAATAGCAGGTGCAAAGGCCTGCAGGTGGGAGAGAAATGGGAACATTTTCAGATCAGGGAGGAGTGCAGCATGGCTGCAGAGCAGTGACGAATGAGGAGACGACTGTGACACAAAGGCCTTTGGAACTTGCTTAGGAATCTTGTTTAATTTTAATGAGTGCCAAGGGGAACAATGAAGTAGTTTAGATGAGAGTCTAAGTGGCTCTAGGACCACTCCAAGGAGAAGGGAATGAAGAGGGCAGGGGTGAGGACAAACATGGGCCAGCCACAGGGGTCTGGGTGGGAGTGTGTGTGTGTGGTCTGGCCAGGAGAGCGCAGTAGAAATGAGGTGAAATGAATGAGTGTGAGATTTTGCTTGAGGATGAAACTGACAGGCCTTAGACCACATCTTCCTCAGCATCTTTGGTACCATCACTAAACAGGTAGAGAGCAGCACCCTCCATGTGGACACTAACACCACCCCCCTCTCCTTCCTGCCTGCCCTCCTCTCCCTCTCCCTCTTTCCTAGTGAGGATATGGGGTTGGGATTGGAAAACATAATGACGTGCAAACTGGAAACTCTCTGGAAGTACAGGGAACACCACCTTGTGCAGTTACAGCCATGCATACGGTCAGGCCTCCTGGTGGGGACTTTACACTCCAGGGGGAGCTGGCTCTGGGACATCCCAGATCCTGTGGAGAGCAGCTGCTGCCCTATAATATGTCCAAGGTGACTGTGGAGAGTGAAGAGCTGGATGTCCAGGTTTGAGATCTGCTTTGCCCTGATTCCTACTCTCAGAACACAAGCCAAACTCTCCCTCCTGGGCCAGTACAAACGGAGGAACAGTTATGCTCCAACGCTTCTCTTTGAGCCTGTTGGCCCCCAGCACGAGGAGTCTCCTCTGAATCAGTGACTCCATGAGGAAGGAGGGGCAGAAAGATTTTCATAGTAGCTGACGGCATTCTAGGACTACCCAGCTTCCACAAAGAGAATACAATTTCTAACATCAGTTTTAAGAAGTCATATGTCTTGTCTGATTTTTCTTACTGTTTTAAAAACACTGCAGAGAGTGGTAGATGGTTGAAATTGGGTTTAAAAGCAATTTTCCTTCTATCATAAAAAATACTAACTTTAGACAGAGTCACATGCAGAGTAACCATTCTCTCCCTGCTAAATAAGAATTTTTAGAGATTTTAATTCAAAGCTATTTGCAATTTCTCTACGGATTTCATGCCTATTGATTATTTACATTCAAAGCGGAGGGCTGCATTTTTACACGTAAATCCCAAGAGTTTTTTTCCACTGAAGATGTATGGAAATATACGTCAAACTAGATTATCACATTTATTTTTCTTTTCCTAAAGGGGAACAGCTCTGTTCTTAGAACTCACATCAATTTACTTTATCAGTTGGTTTGTTTGTAAGTGGGATCATCTATCAGCAGAGGGATATTTAAAAGCTTCTCCCTCTGAAGACAGGTTTCTTTACAAAATGCAGAACGGATCACATAGCGTTGCCTGAGCTGGTCTTTGTTGGCTGGAGAGTTTCTCATCGTTTTTAACTGCCAGATTTTTCACTCTTTGGTCTCATAACACAACTGTCTACCCACCTCCCCTGTTAAAAATCAGTAGCAATAAGATCAACCTAGTGGGCTTATTCCTCCTCTTGACTCAATGACTTGCATTGATCCTCAGTGATATTTGAATCAACCTGTCTTTTGTCCGCCTTGGGAGTGAAATAGAACATAGTTTCCCTACAGCATTCTGAAACTTGATGGCAAGGCTTGCCTTGGCTAAGGACAAAGTCCGGTATTCAACGCCTGCTGTATACCTGATGTACTGTGTCAAGCTTAGTTAGCTGGGGACACTAGATGTCAGGAAAGAGCCAAAGACTCCAACGAACAAACAAACAAAACCCACAACTCAACTCTTGGCTCCTGTGTTTAGGATGAATAATCTGATGAAGATGGCATTTTCCTCATATTTTATTTCACTGTACAATTTTATGTAACTTTTTTTTTTTGAGACAGAGTTTCACTCTTGTTGCCCAGACTGTAAGTGCAATGGTGCAATATCAGCTCACCGCAATCTCTGCCTTCTGGGTTCAAGCGATTCTCCTGGCTCAGCCTCCCAGGTAGCTGGTACTACAGGTGTGTGCCACCACACCCGGCTAATTTTGTATTTTTAGTAGAGACAGGGTTTCTCCATGTTGGTCAGGCTGGTCTTGAACTCCCAACCTCGGGTGATCCACCTGCCTTGGCCTCCCAAAGTGCTGGGATTATAGGTGTGAGCCACTGCGCCCAGCCTATGTAATGTTCTTAAACTGAAAAGGTGATCTTATTTTCTTAGATCCCTCTCTCACCTTCCCTTTTCTATTTCCATCATCTTTGGAAGCAAAACCTCTCCATAATTTTCCAAATCTTAGAGAACTAACAGAGACAATCAGTGATCTCGGGTCACCAGAAGGTGACTTGTAACCCTCCAAAGGTGCTCCTGGATTTCCCCTCTGGAGGGTTCCCAATTGTGTAATTGTACGAAGGAGTTGCCAAATTGTTCCAAAGATGAGTACTAAATGCTTTGACAGAGATTTAGTTTGATGTTGCCTTTCAATTTCATTTGTATTCTGGTTTACAGATCATTTCCTAAAGCATACACCTGGCATTATATGCCTTTTGGGAATTCATTGACCCAAAGACTGAATAGAGCTGTCAGGGAGTTTGGAAATCATCCAGTTTAACTTGCGACCTTGGAGCAACGTGGGGCCCAGAGAGATTAAGTGGCTATGCAAGGTTTATAGTGAGGTAGCAAGACAGCCAGAGCCCAGGCCCCCACATGCCCAGCTCGTGCTCTTTAACCCCCAGACGCCATGAAACGCTGTCATCCGCAACTAATTCACACAGCCTTTTCTCTTTTTCTGTGCAAAGATTCCTCTTTCCCCTTCTTCCAATTTGCTTCCTAGCAGTTGAGAAATATACATCGTAGATCCCTTTGACCTTTTTCTCAAACATCTTGGACCAAAGCTATTCCAGTGTGAAGCCAGGGTTGGGCCAGGAATCTATGAATAAATGGGTCACTGGCTACCAGTACACATTTTCTCTTCCTTTTCCTATACAGGTGACCTGCACCCTGATATCGTCCCCCAAATTAAAGCACTCAGCCTAACCTAACATTCTCCATGCCATAAAAAGTTACAACAACAGTGAGGAGATTCCCCAGACCAACCAGATCAAAACTCAGGTTGGGGCATGACCCAGCACAGGGCAGCAGCATGTGCCCAGAGGGACGCACAGAGGCCCTGCTGAGATCCGAACACAATGAGCACCTTGCAATATGGTAACTGTTTAACAGCATCTATTTAGTTACAGGATTGACAGATTACCAGGAAATGCTTTCCTTAGAAAATGCCCTCTTATCCATCATCCGTCAGCCCATGTATTCACCTGCCTACCCACCAGTCTGTCTAATCTTCTTGCTGCCTTATTCTAGAAAGGATTTGAGTGGCAGGCTCTAAGGAAATGCCTGGCAGCTCTGCTGTAACTGGAATAGTCCCACTGATGAGATCATCAAATATGAGAAAGCACAAAGATATTAATCTGATATTAATATCCATTTTATAAAACCTCGTAGTATTAAATATTAATAAACATTGACAACTTTTTTCCCATATGACCTTCCTTCTTTAAATATTAGGGTAACTCTACCATTTCCTTTTAACCTCTTTTTCTCATCATCTCTCTCTCTCTTTCTTAACATCAAAAGGAAATAGTAGGAATTACTTTAATACTATAGATACACACACATGCATACACACATATGTATATTAGAGAGAGAGAAGGAGAGAGAGCTACTGCTTTCTTTGCAACTTTTGTAAATTTTCCATTATAATGGAATAATAAATGAGCACCTTACAATACATTTGGTTTTTGTAAAAACCAGAAAACCTCAGTTGACGGACTCTATCCCTGCATTGACCAAGTGTAAAATCATAAAGATTTTTTTTTTCCTACTAAGAGGACAGCTGGAGAGCAAAAATGCACTGTCTTTCAATTAACCAGTCGTGAGAAGCGATGGTAGGAAGACATCATGCCTCATTCACAAATCACGTGTAAAACAGCAGACATATCACAGGCCTTGTCAACAAAGAGCATTAGTTAGGACAGTTCCTTGGATTGTGACAAAAGTAGCCAATCTTTCCCCAAATTCAGAAACCAAATTGCTAGCCCTTACCTTGGAGGGCCTGTAAGCTATGAGTCTGTACGATAATGCAGAGCTGCAGGACCAGCTGTGGAGCACTTTCCAGAAAGGTGGCTAGCAAATGCAGCATACTCACATCCGCATACTCATATACCATTTTCCAGTAAAACCTCCATCTGTCATTCTCCCCGCTCTGTCGGCTTCGAATACCTAAGTATATCGTGTGGAAATATCTAGAAAGAAAACATAGAGAATAAGAAAGAGATGAGTGTTGATAGTTTATAATTCAAACTCCAGGGTTGTTCTTTTCTGCAAGCCATCATATGCAAACAAGCACAAGAAACAATTACCTCGGGGACTTATGATTTAAAGTCCAGAGTTAACTGCTTAAGAGTACCCATATTTGTAAATGCTCACTTTGAGAAATCACTGCAATTTTAGTCCTCATAAAGATATTCTGCTCAATCGCAATACGGGGAAGCGTGAGGTGGAATGTGGTTGAAACTCAAGTGGAGAATGGGTTTGCTACCTTAAAGATCTACGTACATTCTTTTTTGTCAGTTTCTCCATGTGCTCAACAGTATTCATGAGGGGATTTCTCCTAGGACACAATGCAAGCCTGAAGTACCAAAATGTATGTGTAAGTAAACTTTCTTATATCTTAAAAAACCACTTTTTGTTACTGAAAATTCAAAACATATGCAAAGGAAGAAAAAATAATGTATCCATTATACACTTCACTCAGGGTAAGTATAGTTGATCCTTGAACAACGAGGGTTGGGATGTCAATGCAGTTGAAAATCTGCATATAATTTTTGACTCTTTCCTTCACTAATAGCTTACAGTTGATTGGAAGCCTTACTGATAAACAGTGTATCAACCCATATTTTGTATGTGTATTATACACTGTATTCCTACAATAAAGAGAAACGAAAATGTTTTTAAGAACATCATAGGAAGAGAAAATATATTAACTACCCATTAAATAGAAGTGGATCATAAATGTCTTCATCATCTTTACATTGAATAGGCTGAGGAGGAAGAGCAGGGGTTGGTCCTGCTATCTCAGGGGTGGTAGAGGTGGAATAAAATCTGCCTATAAGTAGACCTGCACAGTTCAAACTTGTATTGTTCAAGGGTCAACTGTAGTTATCAACATACTGCCAATCTTTTTCATTTGCACCTCTACTTACTTCCTGTCACCAAATTATTTTAAATTATTTTGAAGCAAACCCCATGCATCACATTAGTTCACCTGTATTTTATTAAAAATAATTTTAAAACCAATATTGTGATCACACTTATAAATAAAGACAATAATTTCCTAATAGTATCAAATACTCAATCTTCATATTTTCTTGATTATCACAATTTTTTTTTGAGGTGGAGTTTCGTTCTTGTTGCCCAGGCTGGAGTGTAGTGGTGTGATGTGGGCTCACTGCAACCTCCGCTTCCTGGGTTCAAGTGATTCTCCTGCCTCAGCCTCCCAAGTAGCTGGGGATTACAGGCATGCATCACTAAACCCAGCTAATTTTGCATTTTTAGTAATGATGGGGTTTCTCCATGTTGGTCAGGCTGGTCTAGAACTCCCAATATTAGGTGATCCACCTGCCTTGGCCTCCCAAAATGCTGGGATTACAAGCGTGAGCCACCGTGCCCAGTCCTGATTATCACAATTTTTTAAGTTTGTTTGAAATGAAATCCAAACAGAATCCACATATGATGATTATTTGATATGTATCTTAAGTCTCTTTTACAATATGGATTATCCTTCCAAGTCTTTTCAAATTTCTTGCATATTTTTTGTTGTCTTGATTTTAATGATTGTATTTGCAAGGTGTGGTTAACATATCTATCCTTAGTGTTTTCTGCAAATGAGTAATTAGCGTTAGAATTTTGATCAGTTTGATTGTTTTTGGCAGGTGATGCAGTGTACTTTCATTAGGAGGCACATCGGGATTCGTTGTTCTATTTTATGATCTTACCATCCACTAACAATATTGCAATCAAGGTTGCAAAATGGTGATATTCAGAGTCCATCATCCTTACTTACTCGTTAGAATACTTCTCCAGCTCTCTTCCCAATGTCTCTACAGTATTAGGTTGTCTGAAGCTCACTCTCTGGTAGATCCCTCAAGAAAGGTACACAGAGACAGTATTTCTTGAGCTCTTGCATATTCATAACAGTATGTGTTCATCAATCTTGCCTGGGTGAGAATAGGGTTCTTTGGGTTACACAGACCCTAAAGTTCTACAGTTTTAATTGGAGATTGGTCCCCACTTTTAGAGTCTGTGAATGAAGTGCATTCACCCAGTGCAAAGACTCTCAGATGCCAAGAGCAAAGGATAGCAGGGATACAGCAAGGAAGTGCAAGAGCAGAAAATCCAGGCAACCTTTTCACTGAAAGCCTAGGTTATATGGATGTAAAATTTATGCATATTTCATGCAAGATCCAAGATATGTAATTTATTTATTTGAGCACTTTAAATCTGTCACTTTGTTGTTTACTATCCTAGTGTTCTTATGGAAAAGTCTGGTAGAAATCCAACATTCTTTCTCTTGTAAGCTACTTGATCTTTTTGCTTGGATGTCCCAAGTATATATACATCATATATATATATGTCATATATATATTTATATATGTGATATATATATTTATAAGAGATCTATGGTTTTATTAGAATGTATCTTGATAACAGCTGTTCTGCATCAATTTTCTGAGGAATGATTAAGTAGCTTCAGGTTTCCATGTGTAGTTTAATTTTTCTTGAATGACAGCATTTAGCATTTTTTCTAATCCATTGCTTTGTCCTTCTTCTTGGATGCCTCTTATTGATTATATATGCTATATCTTCTTTCTCGTGTGTCTAACAGTTTCTCTTGAATCCTTTTAATCTCAAATTTCTTCTTGATTTTAAATGTTTTCCTCCTCTCCATCTTCTATTCATCTTCTTACTATGGCGTGTATACAGTGCCATGTCCCTTCTAGTTGTTTCATTTCTGTCTTGCTTTTTTTTTTAAATTTAAAATCCTATATTGAATTCTATCTATCATCCTTTGTGTCAAATAGTACTTTTTTTCTACTTATTTCTTTACAAATTTTTCTAATTCTGATTTATATTCTTCTTCATCATGTTTACGATTTTAAAATTTTCTTTCAATTCATTTAGAAATATTTGCTTCTAATTTCTATCCATTTTGTGTATGTGTTTTTCTTGTATGCTTTCATTGTCTACAGCAACATCATTAGTTTTCTTACTTTCTTTTCATTGTAATAATTGATAATGTTCTGGTTGCTAAGTTTTAAAAGTTAATTTAGTTTCCTGTACTTTTAGGAGGGATGAGTGGGCCAGGATAGCCGAGCTGGTTTCACAGCTCTCAACACATTCTTCTGGTGTTCTCATGAAGTGGTAAACAGAATCACGTGTTACTTTCTTCTATCAGCTGTCTCTGCTCCTCTCCCCTTTGATTTGGAGATTCTCTTTCATCTCTTGTGGTTGTCTCTATCCTGCTCAATTTGGAATCTATTCCAAGCAGATTCTCCTCAATGTGGAGACTTGTTTGGGAAAGGCCTTCAGGTTCTTAACGGGTCGGAAGGACCCAGCTTGCTCCTATAGCATCAGATTTGGTTGTATTTCCGCCTCCCGGGGCTCACCCCTGCATTGGATCATTGAGAACATTCTCCCTCCCCATCTCTCCTGCTCTTCTGAGCTTGGTTCAGGGCACTTCCCAGAGAGTATCTGGTTCTCAAGGTCTTCCCTCTACTACCTCCTGCATGGTTGTTGATATCACATTGCCTCTTACAAGTTGGCACTAATCTGTCTCTAGGTAATTATGGGGGTGTCTCAACACTGTGTTTTCATCCGCAATTCTTCAGTTTTGTCAACCTAGTTGCTCTGCCTACTTTAATTCAATAATTCTGGTAGACTAAAGAACGATGTTGCCATTGTCACCATATTTGCAGAACACACCGTTTTAAAACACAAAGTGGATTTAATCATTCCCTTGAATGTTTGGCTGCTCTGTATGAACTTGAAGGTGAAGCTTGCTATTGTGCACTTGACAGGGGCTTTCATGGGCAGATAGATTTCTTTCTTCCACACTCCATGGCTGCAGCTTGTGATGAGGTCAGTGCAAACTGCTGGTGTTTCCTTTCTTCTACCTCTGTGGCTGTTCACGTGCTCATGCTTGGAAGAGCCTTGAAATAGCCTTTCCTGCTTCTTTGACTACCAGGCTCATTTTTGAATGAATAGTCTCTATTTGATCATCACCAGTCATCCTTCAATACTCCATGTAGATGCAAACTGTTTGTATTAGTTTCCTAGAGCTGCTTTAACAAAGTGTCACAGACTGTGGTTTAAACCACAGAAATGTATTATTTTCCAGTTCTGAAGACTGGAAGTCTGAGATGAGGGTGTCATTAGGGTTCATTCCTTCCAAAGCCTGTAAGCAAGCATCGGATCCACGCCACCCTTCAGTAGTTTCTGGTGGTTTGCTGGCAATATTAGGCATTCCTCAACTTGCAGAGGCATCATCCCAATCTCTGCCTTCCTCTTCACAGGGCATTCTCCCTGTGTGTGCACCTGTTTCTGTGTCTGCATTTCTTCTTTATATAACTACACAGTCATATTGATTAGGAGTGACCCTAATGATCTCATCTTAACTTGATCATGACAAAGACCTTATTCTATTTCCAAAATAAGGTCACATTCACAGGTATGAGTTTAGGACTTCAACATCTTTTAGAGAGGACACAATTCAACCCTAACGCTTTTCTATCAGTGTTTGATCTTGTTTACTCCATGACTTCTCCTCCCCTGTTTGGTGACTTCCAAGTCTACATCTTGAACTCCAACCCTCACCTGAGATTCAGATCCATGTGCCCAGCTGCTTTCTAGATTTCCCTCAATCATATATAGACAAACATACTCAAAACAACTTGCTAGCGTTCTTTCTAAATTTGTCCTTTCCGCTATACTGGGAAGTCACTTCCATCCATTAAGTCATGCAAGCTAAATCTACGGGGCATTTTAGGCCTTTCCCACTCCCTCACCGCTTACACCTGCTGACTAGATTCTGGAGCTTTTGTCTCGTTAGTATAGTTCTTTTCCCCTCCCTTTTCTAAAGGGGGATTCTTTGGGTTTCTGTTTTGGCTCTTTAATCTACCGATGGTGTAAGTTTGGGATTAACATCCCTCTACCTTAATACGTCCATCTCTAGAGGAGGAAAATCACGGGACCAATCACGTAGGTTGACCAGAACTAAATGTAATAAAAGCGAAGGACTCAGCACAGAGCTTGGTATTAATAGATGCTAAGCATTCAGCACATGTTAGTTCTTACTATTTATTGATTGACTTTGAAAACTCTAATGGATTCTTCCCGTTGCTTCTGGTGTGACCTGTCTGTGACATATATTGAATCCAATTTCTGTCACCTTTAAAACCTCTGACTCTCCACTCCCTAGAAGATAAAACAGTAAAGTCAATCAATGCAAATGAAGGCATTTACATTTAAAGCTTTTAGTTTAACCTTTCTATGTAACTTTTGGCCTCTATGCTCCGTCCCATATTCTATGTTCCTGCCCTCACTGAAGCGCTCCTGCTCCCTGGAGATGAATCCACACCTCAGTGCCTTTGCTCGTGTGGTTCTCCTGCCCCGGAATGCCTCTATACATTCCTTGTTACACTGGAATCTCTACTATTTTATAATAATCAAGACTTGCCTCTCACTTGGCCTCTCTCCCCACTCAGGTAACTGGCCATTCCATTGTTTGAGCCCAAAGTATCTTTATTCAGACTTTGACCAAGGAAAAATAACATTATTTCTGTATGTATTCATCTGTGAGTTCATTTCATATTCTAGAATATAAACTCCCAGGAGGGAAATAATGGAAAGAATGTCATTTGTCTTTGTGCTCCTATAAAGAAACATCTGGCTCAGTTTCTGATGATTAATAAGCACTCTATTAACATGCATCCTTTTATGGCTTCAATGAGTATGTACTGAACATGCAATATTTGCAATTTTGTATTTTTGTCCAAGGGAAACAGGAAGTCACTAGAGAGATTTGAATAGAAAAGTAGGAAATCTGACTTGCGTTTTAACAAGGTTGGTTTTTGTGTGGAAAATAAAGGATAGTGGGGCCAGGAGAGAAGTAGGGGCATTGGCTAAAAGACTGTGAAGATGGAAGAGTTGGCAATATTGTAAAGAAAGCGCAGACAGCATTTGCAGGGAGTGAACAAATTAATGAATAAATGCTATACTTCCTGACAATTCTAACAGAAGTCTTAAGTTCAGGACCTCCATGATCAGTGGAACTCCCACAAATGCCTCCCTGAGCTGTTTTCTTTCTAGTTTTTACCTGGGAGGAGGCTATGTATACTCCCAGCTGTTTGCTTCCACAGGCTAAAAAGCTACAAACATGCTCCCCAGGGACTTGAACTCTTC
This sequence comes from Aotus nancymaae, assembly GCF_030222135.1. Classification (NCBI taxonomy): domain Eukaryota; kingdom Metazoa; phylum Chordata; class Mammalia; order Primates; family Aotidae; genus Aotus; species Aotus nancymaae. Next base: position 7,339,928 of record NW_026988450.1, on the reverse strand, counting down.
TGGTACAATAAGATTTGCTTTTATAGCACCTTGAGCTCACAGTTAATCTGATCCTGGTGACAGGTTTCTTCCCATAGAATAAAACAACGCGTATTAGGTTTCACAGAGTTTCACACAGTAAGACACAAAATCAAACCTTTTAATAATACATATAAAGAGTTCAAACGTCTATAAACTAAGGATGGCAGGAAATAAAAGCTATTATCAGCTCCTGGATGGGGAGTTTTTTTGTTTTTTGTTTTAGTTTTGGTAAACTATACATAATGTAAAATTTACCATCTTAATTATTTTAAGTGTGCAGTTCAGGAGTATGAAGTGCAATCACACTGCTGGGCAAACATCACCACCAGTCCATCTCCAGAAGTCCTTTCACCTTAGAAAATGGAAACTCTGACTGGGCACCATGGCTCACGCCTGTAATCCTAGCACTTTGGGAGGCCGAGGTGGGTGGATCACTTGAGGTCAGGAGTTCAAGACCAGCCTGGCCAACATGGTGAAACTCCATCTCTACTAAACACACAAAAAATTAGCCAGGTGTAGTGACGCACACCTGTAATCCCAGCTACTTGGGAGGCTGAGTCAGGAGAATCGCTTGAACCGGGAGGCGGAGGTTTCAGTGAGGCGAGATCGTGCCACTGCACTCCAGCCAGGGTGACAGAGTGAGACTCCGTCCCCCCCCGAAAAATAGAAAATGTAAACTCTATACCCACTAAACAACAATTCTCCACTTCCCCTGTTTCCCCAGCCCCTGGCAACCACCATTCTACTTTCTGTCTTCTCTGGATTCAACTACTCTGGATATCTTCTCTGGATATAACTAGGATCATATAGTAGTGGTCTTTTTGTCACTGGCTTATTTCATTTAGCATAATGTCCTCAAGGTTCGTCTGTGCTGTAGCATGTGTCAACATTTCCTTCTAGATGGGGAGTTTTAAAATGCCTGAATCTTTGCTGGAGGAAAAACCTCTATACAACGTAGGAACTCCTTGATGGGCCCAGCTTACAAAGAGTGACACAGGAAAATATTCCTGAGTAAGGCTCTATCTACCAGCCTGGAAGTCCTGCCCTTAGGAAGCAGGGGCGGGTGGGTCATGTGAAGGGCCAGGCTGGTGTCCCACACACGCTCTTGCTCTTTGAAAATAACTATAGGCAAAGAGCACACACAAATTCACTCAGGATTAGCTATGAGGATATATAGCATTGTGCTATTTATAGTACAAAAAATGGCTAAAACCCAAATGCCGAATGATAAGGTATTAAACAAATTACAATACGTCCATTCATTTTATATTGTTAAGGCAAAAGACAGGTTAAAATAATATAGCCAATGTAGCCCATTAATAATTTTAAATGTGTGTGTGTGTCTGTGTGTGTGTGTGTGTGTGTATACACAGAATAAAATTTAAGACATTTAACACCAAAATATTAAAATGATGATCTCTCGGTGGTGGAATCATGGGTTATTGTTATTTTGAAGTGCATAAACAATGCAGTAATAAACTTTCATGTAGCTGAAGTGCTAAAATAGCTTTAACATTTTTTAGGCTTTTGATATATATTGTAAAATTGCTCCCTAGAAAGATTGGACTAATTGGTAGTGATGAGTGTTCTTATTTTCTTAAATCCTTATGTATTATTAAAATTACCAATTATGTGGGTGGACAAAACACATGTTCAATTAGTGACTTTTATTGTTACTGAGGTTTAACATTTGATGATGCGTATTAGCCACTTGTATTTATTATTTAGCGATTTGCCTGAATGTCATTTTCAATTTTAACATGTTAATTTTTCAGGCCCTGACGCTCAAATTTGGCTTATTTAACATGGACCATGGTAACCAAATCATTGACAAATTCCTACCTCATATTTTATACTATAACGTTCTAGCTTAGAATCAGAGGAGGCAGAAGTTGGAGGATTTAGGGATCAGATGTCCAAGGTGATATGGCTGAGAAATGGCAGCTGGACCAAGGTCCCAGATATCCCCATGCCAGGTCCCATGATCGCACATTACATCTGTCCAGCTTGCATTATTCTGGAATTGACCACAGCAAAAACACTCAGGCAGGATGTACGGCATTTCTGCAGTCCTCTACATGCTTTTTTACTGAGAGACAATAAGTGCAGAGGTTAAGGACTTCAGTTCTGGACAATCATGGCTCTGTCAGTTCCAAAACTTGGGGAATTATTTTCTAATTTCTTTTTTGTTTAATTTTTAAATTTATTTTATTTGATTTATTTTGAGCCGGAGTCTCACTCCGCCACCCAGACTGGAGTGCAGTGGTATGATCTCAGCTCACCGCAACCTCCACCTCCCTGGTTCAAGTGATTTCCCTGCCTCCGCCTCCCAAGTAGCTGGGATTACAGGTGCATACCACCACAACTGGCTAATTTGTTTTTGTATTTTTAGTAGAGACAGGGTCTCACCATGTTGGCCAGACTAATCTTGAACTCCTGACCTCAGGCGATTCACCCACCTTAGCCTCCCAAAGTGCTGGGATTTAAGCCATGAGCCACTGTGCCCAATGATGAAGTAGTTAAAAATAAGATGAGAATAAAATAACTAGGAATACAACTAACAAAGGATGTAAAGGACCTCTTCAAGGAGAACTACAAACCACTGCTCAAGGAAATAAGAGAGGACACAAACAGATGGAAAAACATTCCATGCTCATGGTTAGGAAGAATCAATATTGTGAAAATGGACATACTGCCCAAAGTAACTTATAGATTCAATGCTATCCCCATCAAGCTACCTATGACCCTCTTCATAGAACTGGAAAAAACCACCTTAAACTTCATATGAAACCAAAAGAGAGCCCACATAGCCAAGACAATTCTAAGCAAAAAGAACAAAGCTGGAGACATCATACTAACTGACTTCCAACTATACTACAAGGCTACAGTAATCAAAACAGCATAGTACTGGTACCAAAACAGAGATATAGACCAATGGAACAGAACAGAGGCATCGAAGGCAACGCCACACTTCTACAACCATCTGATCTTGGACAAACCTGACAAAACAAGCAATGGAGAAAGGATACCCTGTTTAATAAATGGTGTTGGGAAAACTGGCTAGCCATATGCAGAAAGCAGAAACTGGTCCCCTTCCTGACACCTTACACTAAATAAAACTCCAGATAGATTAAAGACTTAAACCTAAGACCTAACACCATAAAAACCCTAGAAGAAAACCTACGCAAAACCATTCAGGACATAGACGTAGGCAAGGACTTCATGACTAAAACACCAAAAACATTGGTAACAAAAGACAAAATAGACAAATGGGATCTAATTAAACTCCACAGCTTCTGTACAGCAACAGAAACAATCATTAGAGTGAACCAGCAACCAACAGAATGGGAAAAAATTTTTGCAATCTACCCCATCTGACAAAGGGCTAGTATCCAGAATCTATAAAGAACTAAAACAGATATACAAGAAAAAAACAAACAAACCCATTCAAAAGTGGGTGAAGGATATGAAGAGACACTTTTGAAAAGAAGATATGAGGCCAACAAACATGAAAAAATGCTCATCATCACTGGTCATTAGAGAAATGCAAATCAAAACTACATTGAGATACCATTTCACACCAGTTAGAATGGCAATCATTAAAAAATCTGGAGACAGATGCTGGAGAGGATGTGGAAAAATAGGAACACTTTTACACTGTTGGTGGGAGTGTAAATTAGTTCAACCATTGTGGAAGACAGTGTGGCAATTCCTCAAGGATGTAGAAATGGAAATTCCATTTGACCCAGCAATCCCATTACTGGGTATATATCCAAAGGATCATAAATCATTCTATTATAAAGACACATGCACACGTATGTTCATTGCAGCACTGTTTACAATAGCAAAGACCTGGAACTAACCCAAATGCCCATCGATGATAGACTGAACAAGGAAAATGTGGCACATACACACCATGGAATATTATGCAGCCATAAAAAATGATGAGTTTGTGTCCTTTGTGGGGACATGGATGAATTTGGAAATCATCATTCTCAGCAAACTGACACAAGAACAGAAAATCAAACACTGCATGTCCTGACTCATAGGCAGGTGTTGAACAGTGAGAATACATGGATACAGGGAGGGGAGCATCACACACTGGGGTCTGTTGGCGGGGAATAGGGGAGGGACAGCAGGGGGTGGGGAGGTTGGGGAGGGATAACATGGGTAGAAATGCCAGATATAGGTGACGGAGGGATGGAGGCAGCAAACTACATTGCCATGTAGGTACCTATGCAAAAATCCTGCATGTTCTGCACATGTACCCCAGAACTTAAAGTGCAATTAAAAAATATATATATATATATTTAAAATAAGATGAGATGATGTACATAAATTCACAAATTACCCAGTAAGCAGTAAGTAAATATAAGATGTCATTAGAAATAAGTTGGTTTTTTTTTTTTTTTTCAGGAGTAAAATGGAAAGTAGCAATGATACCTTAATCTTTGGATTTTCCTTTCAGCGGCCTGGGTTCCAAGTCATCTGGAGACTTGGTGATTTGTGTGGGTCACCTTATATCAGAGAACTCAAAGTCTGTGGCAACATTCTCTCTCTCATGTCTCTCTCTCTGTATTTATCTAGCTCTATATCAGTCTATCTGTGTCTGTTTCTCTCTATCTGTATATCTGTGTATATCTCTATGTGAACATCTCTCTATATCTATCTGTCTCTGTTACTCTATATAGATCTTTATTTCTGTATCTTTCTGTGTCTTTTATCTATCATCTATCTGTCTTAATCTGTGTGTGTGTGTGTGTGTGTGTCTGTCTGTCTGTCTGTCTCTCTTTCTCTCCCTCTATCATCTACCTTACCATCATCTATCCATCCAGTCTATCCAGGTCCTTCCTGTTGCACTGTAACCCCATGTATACTTTTGACACTGGGGAGAGGAGGATGGCTGATATCCAGTCCCTGGAAAATGACCCTTTGCACACTTGAACACAAAAGCCAAGCAGTCTTGTCTCCTTGGCAACTGTGCTCACTGTATCTGAAACAGTATTCTTTCCTCCTGGTTCTCATAGCCAATATCCTCCGAGCCAGAGTTGCCCTCTGAGAAGGGAGGGATGGCCGTCCTTCCCTACCAGGCTGGGTGGGGATTAGATGTGAGGATGTGCCTGGCACACACAGGCCTCACTCATGACAGGCATGCTGCTATGTTCCGTGGCTCTTGATGTTCTGGATACCTCTAGATTGCTATCTTTCTCTCCCCTCATAACTCTGGTGAATTTACGTGTTCAGTCCTCGTCATTTCCTCTGGGCACGTTACCCTGATGGCGTTTTGCCACATTGCGTTAGATCAGTTTGTTAATCAGGATCTGGATTTTGACTGACCTTCCTGAGGGAAAGACGAAGATGTCACCACCCTACTGAGGAAGAAGCTGATTTCTGGGTTCCCTGAAATCCAGGGAATCCAGGCTGGGGGCTCGCTAAGGTTTTCCTTCTCAGAATTCTTCGTGGATGAAAGAAAACATCTCTAAAGAGGGTGGTCAGGGAAGTTCACAATAATGAAAAGCTTCAGTTCTTAGATATTTATACAGATGGCAGGGAGGAGTCACAGAAAGCCATGTACACAGTTAAAGATTTTGTGTAACTACCACAGAGTATCATTTAAGGAGGAAAAATGTTTCAAGGCCTTGCCATCAAGGATGAAACATGCTATGAGCAAGAGACAGCAGTGGATTAAATACCCAGCTCTCATTAGTGCTAATGGGAGACATTCCCAGTGAAAGCCCTCTCTGAAATGTCAACGTGTTCTGCCTCCTCCTTGGAGGTAAACACATTCACAAGACATTTGCTTTCCTTACCATATGACTGATTCATTTTCTCATATGGTCAGTCTTATTATTTATTGCCTTGGGAAGCATGCTAAGGGAAGGTATAGTTTTGTTTACATCACAAAAGGTCACCAAGGATTCTAGACTGACTTTATCCACATAATCTCAATCTAACAACGTGTAGACTTTGCGATTTCCATTGCATTTTTGATGTGCATGGAAACACACATCCATAATGCCCACCACGCCATGCGCACAGACACCTGTATGTAACCCACTCCCTCCACAACACAGGCACAAAATCAAGTCTGCTGAATTCTGAACATGTAAATTGCACTTACATTCTCAGCTCCTTTTCATCAGTATTTTCCAAGTGCTAAAGAGCACCGTGGACTCAGGTCACACCCTCCCATGTCACTAAGTTCCACCTGAAACATAATATGGCCTAAGTGACAAGATTGGCAAGGAAATCTCAAACATTTGGTATGTCAAAGATCACATCGCTAGTACATATTTAATCTAAAATTGAAGTGGTTGGTATGATCCTTACGTTACTTGTGGGGAAATGCATGTAACTCATGTTTCAGACCATTCATAGGTATGATAAATATTTTAATCCCCAAATAAGATGTGACCAAATGTTACATTAACTGCTGATATATCTACGACTGAATAAGAAATCATTAATACCTATGATGGTACTATGCAAGTATATTCTAATATTGAATTTTATTTTGCTGTCTTTTGTACATTAAACAGTTTGGTGGTTATCAGCTGTATTTTTACTATCTGAAAAACACAGAGTGAAATCTGTGCAGAAGAGCTTTAAATAAACAACATTACTAAACAGTGATTCCAGAAGTGATATTTTCTTCTGTTGCCTGGCTACAAAGCTTTATACTACACACACACACACACACACACACACACACACACACACACAATCACACACAGACATACACAACCTCTGTTTTTGTTTTTGTTACTGTTAAGTAACAAAATTGTATGATTTGTCACTCTAAGAAGTTCTTTCACACACACACACACACACACACACACACACACACAACCTCAACAGGTTTCTGTTTTTGTTACTGTTAAGTAACAGAATTGTATGATCTATCATCCTAAGAAGTTCTTTATTGCGTAAGCGAAGCAACAAGAAAGCAACAAGAACACCCACACCACCACCCAGCTTTAGTACCAGCATATTAGGCTTCTGCCATCTCCAGTCTATGGTGAATAACAGTAAAAATGACTTAAAATTCGGGCCTGTATTCTATGGTAGAACATTTAGTGGCTCTTGTTTCAAGATTAGATTTTATTTCCCACTAATCATCCAAAGGAAGAAAAAACTATGTGAATTGAGGGAGAAAGAATGAATCAGGGTTGGGCGTGGTGGCTCATGTCTGTAATCCTAGCACTTTGGGCAGCCACGGCGGGTGGATCACTTGAGGTCAGGAGTTCAAGACCAGCCTGGCCAAAATGGTGAAGCCCGTTCTACCAAAAATATAAAAATTTAGCCGAGTGTGGTGGTGCATGCCTGCAATCCCAGCTACTTGGGAGGCTGAGGCAGGAGAATCACTTGAACCCGGGAGGCAGAGGTTGCAGGGGGCCAAGATTGTGCCACACTATACTCCAAGCTGGGCAACAAAGTGAGACTATCTCAAAAAAAAAAAAAAAAGAAAGAAAGAAGAAGTAAACGTAAACTCTATACCCACTAAACAGAATTCTCCATTCCCCCTCTTTCCAGCCCCTGGCAACCATTATTCTAGTTTCTGTCTTCTCTGGACTTAACTACTCTGGATATCTTCTCCGGATATAAGTGAAATCATATAGTATTTGTCTAAAAAAAAAAAAAAGAAGAAATTGGATGACCTTCTATTTGGCACAGGCTTTAGGGGTTGTGGTCATAGGGGACAGTTGGGGCTGTCCCCTACCCTGAGAGTATCAGAGCCGGCTGTCACCCATACTCCACTCTTCACTGTCATTGTTGCAGTGCCCAGGGCACAACACCTCTCACCAGAGGCACCCAAACTCTCCCAAAGCAATGAGTGTGCATGCAATGTCCTGCTCGTGCCGATGTTATGAACACTTGCAGCATGAAAAGAGAGACGGAGAACATACACAGGACCTTCCAAGAAATCCTTGAACCTGACCACCTTTTCCTTTTTAAACACACTTTAATTGTTCTTCCCAAGGGCAACACTGACTCTCAGGCTAACGAGGCTTTAAGTTTCTCTGCACATACTGGACCCATGAGCTGTACTTTGATCACCTCCATCTCCTTCCTAGATAGAAATAAGGAGAATTAATTTGAGCTCACAAAGAACATATTTCAGTGGAGTCACATCATGGCATATGGCATTGTAAGCTTATACAAAGTATAGTCATACTTATTCAGCATCTTGTATTTCATAAAGGCTTCTTTTTATTTACTTCCTTTTTATTCTTTTTATTTTTGAGACAGAGTCTCACTCTGTCACCCAGGCTGGAGTGCAGTGGCATGGTCTCAGCTCACTGCAACCTCTGCCTCCCGGGTTCAAGCAATTCTCCTGTCTCAATCTCCAGAGCAGCTGGGATTACAGGCGTGCACCACCACACCCAGCTAATTTTTGTATTTTTAGTAGAGACAGGGTTTCACCATGTTGGCCAGGCAAGTCTTTAACTCTTGACCTCAAGTGATCCACTTGACTGAGCCTTCCAAAGTGCTGGGATTACAGGTGTGAGCCACCACGCCCAGTCTCCTTTTTATTTTTATATGAAAACAAGATTTATCTATGGGATATGTTTTAGTTTTCTTAAGTTTTATACGTGTTTCTCATAAAATTATTTATTACATAAGTTATTTATTACTCTTCAGGCATCTCCTCAGACCTAGAGGAGGAAATAATAGAAGTTTTTTCCTTTATTAAATAATTTCTCCTGAAATGGGCACTATGGCCAGGCCCTCTTGGGCAACTTGGTGAGTCTGGCTGAGACAGGAGAGAGGAAGTTACTGAACTTGGAAGGAAACTTCTCTATGTACTCTCAACGCCTCATAGCAACTGTACCTAACGAAAGCAGCATTTCTCCCCAAATCATTCCTCTGTAGAGCCCCTACATGCAAATATTTTAATAGTAAAATGTGTATTCAAATGGAGAAGAGTGGCTTGAAGTAAATACAGCAATGATTACTATTTGACATAATATTGACATGGTGACTGTGATCCAAGTCTTCAAATGGTTAAGAGGCTACTAGCAGAAATTATTAGCCACATTTAAAAAAAAACAGATAGGGTTAATAGAACATTTGTTCTCAAAATGCAGGAAGCAGTGATCGTGATAGACTCAGAACCTTCATCCTAGGCCCTGCTCAAGTGATTTTGTGATAAATAAGGAAAGCACTGAGTGTTTGGGTATGTGTGTTTGTGTAGCGGTTCATTCTTTTTAACGTCAGGACACTGCCTTATAGCATTTTACTGCTTGACTTTAGCAGATTTAGGGATGTTTATAGTTTTAAAAGATAACTGTAAAACCCATAGGCTTAGGGTGTCTGACCCATCATATCCATCGGGCAGCCAGATGGGGAGGGAAGAGAGAGAGTGGGGGTGTGACAACTTGGGATGTTGTGCATTTCTGGTGGCCCTGAGGTCCTGTCTGAAGTGTCCACATGCAGTGCACATTACAGGGATTGATTTCACCAGCAAAGTGCTGACTTCCAAGAGCTCTGATGCTTAGAGCATCTACAGCCATACAACCTGCATATGCCACACCCCATCTCATCTGAATGCTTTCGGAGGTTTAGGTCCAAATGCAATCATTTTGTGCTCTTTTTAACGTAGTGTATTACTGTGCACATTATTGTCTCATTATAATTGTATTACTTATTCATTCATTTATCCATTCTAGGGTAAGAAGAAATTCAAGCTGTGTCTCTTCAGAATCTTATCAGACTTAGAAAACATAAAACACAGTGTTGTCAAAGATGGGGAAGAAAAGAACCCAAGGTCCGACTAGATTGAGTCTGAAATATTTTAGTGCTTGGGAATAGGAGGCTTTCTTGCAAGCATCAATGCCCTTTCCCTGGCCCTGCATGAGCCCAGCAGGCTTCACTTTCTGCAAGGGCCATTAACTGTGCCCTCTGCAGCAAGATTCTGGGAGAAGAGCAGCAAATGTTCGTCCGCTCCCAGCTTACGTTGGCAGGTTTGGTCTACAGTTTATCATTGTTTCACATGGGCAGCTCATTTCTGAGAGTGGAATGCTGAAAGAATTCAGGGGTCAGATTTCAGAGGCTGTGAGACCAATTCAACAGAAGAAAAGCACCTGAGCTCCCCGTGCAAACAGCCTGCCCGTGCCTGCAGTGGGAATGTCCTGGGAATGGCTTCCATGGAGTACAGCACAGAGTGGCTCATGAAGATGAGTCCAGGAAAGGGGGACGAGCTTTCTCCATCATAAGAAGTATAATTTTTCCTATCCTATTGGTTTAGCAATATTTGCTCTCAACTGTTTTTAACACTCCAGGGAAAATCATCATACCATAACTGGGTGTAAGAATTTGGTAAATGGGCTGCTGAAAACAATGTGCGAACCACGGCAAGGGTTGGATGATCATCCAAAGCATTTAGCAGCGTGCAAGTCCTTCTGGAGGGAAGCTTCCGAGATCACTTTCCAAGCTAGTTACTATAAAGAATTTTACCTAGGCATTGTGCCTACAGAAGAAAGTTCAGTGTTTCCAAAAGGAAAGTCTCCTTTGACTAAAACGATGTATCCATTCTATTCATTCACTCAACAAGTATTTGTTGAGCACCTACTTGGAGATCAACACTCCTCTTGAGGGAACAGAGCAGCAAATGAAATATGGACTTACATTTTAGATGGGGAAGATAAGCAATCAACAAGATATAAACAAGTACAAGATAAAATATACAAGTTTATGCTAAGTGCCGATAATGAAATAAGCCAGGAAGGATGGTAAGGAGTGTCATGGGGCTTGCCAGTTCAGATGTGTGGCAGGGAAATTTACTAGACAGGTGAAAACTGGGTCAATGTCCAAAGGAGGAAGAGGAAGAGAGCCTTCTTCACTTAAAGTCTGGAAGAACATTCCAGGCAGAGCAAACAGGAGGCCTGAGGCCCTGAGGTGGCTGTGTGTGCGGTCCATTCCAGGAGCATCAAGGACACAAAGGTGGTCCAGCAGAGTGAGCAGGGGGAGCAGTCGGAGATCAGAGCAGAGAGGAAGGGGTAGGGTCTGATCACATAGGGCTTCCTGGGTGCTGGGTGGACTGTTCAAGTGAGATGGGAAGCAATTTGAGGGCTTAAAAAGGGGAGGAACACAGTGAGGCCAACATCTCATAAGGACCCTCCAGCAGCTGTGCTGAGAATGCCATGAAGGGGAGTGAGTGTAGAGTCCGAAACTGTTGTAATAACCTGCTAAGTGATGATGGTTGTTAGGACCTGCACAATAGCAGTGAGGAACTGGGTAGATTCTGGGTATTTATTTTTAAGTTAAAGCCAGTGGGATTTGCGGTCATGTTACATGTTATTTGTAATACCCATGGCAGGCACCGGGTGTGAGAGAAAGAGAAGGCAATGCTGACTCCAAGATGTTTGCCCTGAGCTCCTGGAAAGAGAGAATTGCCATTTACTGAGATGGGGCAACTTAGATGAGAGATCAGCAGATGATGGACATTTTAAGTTTGAATTGCTTTTAAAATATTCAAGTAGACATCTTGAGTAGACAGTTGGATGCATGCATTGGAATTCAGGTCCAGTCTAAGGGATTATTTGGGAGGTGTTATGGTGTTTAAAGCCACAAGAGAAGATGAGACTGACGTCACAGTGCCAGCCTGAATGGCTTCTGGTGCATCCTTACTTGGAGTGGGTTCAGTGTCCACCTTGAGGGTTTTACCTCAAAGGCATCATGTCTAAATGCATCAGGCGGCCCTGATGATCCAGCTTCTCTCAGGCAGGTGTGAATGTTCAGGAGGTCTTTCCCTTCCCAAGGCCAAAAGTGTGAAAGCCAGCCTGTTGTCCACCTATGGGGTTAGGAGGAAGTTAAATGGCATTGATTTGAAATTAACTTGAAGATAAGGTTTCTATGATGTCTAAACCTAGATGCGCTTTGGTCATCTTTTTTTTTCTTTGGTGGTTTTGCTGGTGAAAATGACACAGGTGCCTTCAGAAAGTTCTTCATTGAAGGGTAGCCAGAAATATCCTTAACTGGGAAGGGACAGAAGGAAACAGAGAATCCAGGGCACCTTCCTGGTATTTGCACGCTGAGACATGGTCCCTGCCTGTGGTCCTGCAGCACTCACACTCTAGTACATGCTAAGGGTTTTGTTGTAGACTTCATGCAAGGAAGCCTAAAAGGACTGGAGAGCCCATGCCCTGGAGCAGCCCTCTGCCAAAGACAAGTGGGAATGGGAGCATCAACACCCCAGCTGCCCACCTGCCAGGTAATGTAATTCTGATGTGTGCTGACCACCGCTTCACAGAGGAGTCCTCAGTGGGATGGGGTCCTAGCTGCCCACAGAGGTGACCTGCTCATGAACACACTAGTTTCTCTGCCTTCCCTTCCCTATTCCTTGACCAGTGCTTCCTGGGACCACATTTAAATAAACGTCTTGCACTCAAATCCTGATCTCGCTTGTATCGCAGGTTCCCGTAGCACCCCCAATGATGTACTTCTTTCACTAGACATAAATCCTCCAAAAGTACCATTGGCATGACATCAGTTCCACGCTCAAACACCCCAGAATGGTTCCTAATTTCCCCACTGTGTCTTGATTCTTCTTCTGAGTGCTTCAGGTTATCAATGATCAGGCCCAGCTTCACAGGTTATCTCATTGCACAGCGACGCACGTGTGACCCACACAGTCTGCTTGGTAAAGACTGCCCCTTTACAAAAGGCCTGACCAAATCCAAGCGCCATTCCTTCAGGCTTAGCTTGAGCTTTCCCTAACTGCTGTTCTTACCACAGTGACTCTTGTCCCCTGAGATTCTACTGAACTCGCTCAGCATGAAAAGTCTTGATACTGAGAAGTGATTCCTAATTCATGAATGAAGAATAGATTTTATTGTGCTTCCTAACTGTGACCTGTGACTGTGCCAGAAGGGATCCTGAGCTGACCTTTGGGACCACTGGTATCATTAGTGACATCTGCTCTTTGGTGAGCAGTGCAGTAGCCAATGCAACAGGTATTTGCTCAAATTACTTCATATGCTATTTAGTCTTAACTGTCTCACTTGATTACAAGCTCCTCGGGCTGGTGATTCTGTTGTACATAATTTCTCTCTCCTTTGTGCCTATCTAACTCATCATTCTGTATATAAATTCATTAATCTAAAATTAAAGTTGAATTATGAGGTTCTAACATACACACACATATGCACATACACACAATGTGTCAAGAACCAGTGCTACCACCAAACACCACACAGCCTCAGCTGGAAATGCATCTCTGTCAGCTGTGAGCTTATAGTTAATTATGAATGCATTCAAATACAAAGGGTCTTAAACCATTTCTTTTGTTCTTGTCTTTGAGCATTGTGCTATACAGACTTTTCTTTTGTGCCATGACATATTTTACTATCAGCCAGTGCCTCCCAGACATTTTTTAAAATCACAAAATAAATCAATATAGAATGGACATGTACATATATTCTTTTAGGATATAATTTGAACCATTTTGGTCATTTATGAACTGAAGTTGTACGTCATGCTTTGGACTTAATTTGGCAACAGCAGTGGTCAATAAGACTTGATTGTGTTTTTCAGATCATAGAGGAAAATCCAACTAATTTCATGCTTTATTTAGGGAATGCGTTTTTTTTTTTTTGAAAAATCATAATAGTAAAAATCTAACACATTCCTATATTCTTTTCCTGAACTTCCACTGTGGTGTGTGGAAATGTGATTCATAATGATGTATTAAATATTGAAACTGAAGTAAGATTAATTGAAATGTATAGGGCAGCTTTTCTTAATTTACTGTCTAGCACACAATTTTTAGCATGCTGCATTGATAACAAAGGACTGCCTACATCCTCCTGTTTTATCAAGACCTAGTATTAAAATTAAACGTGCTAACATTAAAGAAAAAGAAGGTGCCATGCCACCCAGACTCAAACTTCCCACTTGGCTATGAATGGTGGCTGAGGGGCAGTCCAAGGAACGCCCTGGAGCGAGGCATGACTGTGTACGTGGGCAGTTGTAAGGTTTGCTTCTGCCATTCAGCTTTCTGGAATGAACACGCGTGATCAGGCAATGGAAATTAACAGTGTTTCTGCCTAAAATATGTGCATACTGGGTAAAATGCTTTATATATATTTTTTAGTCCGCCTTCTCAGAAGCTTTATGAAGGCGGTGCTACTTACTCCCTTTGACACATGAGGAATCTTCACCATAGGAGGGTTAGATCACAGGCTAATTTTCCACAGCTAGTGAGAAAAGGAGCTGAGCATAGATGCCATTTGTGTTGGCCTCCAAAGTTTGTCTCCTTTAGACACCGGCAGCCCCGTGGCCACAGCATCCTAAGTTATCAAACAGCCTCAGGTTTCCAGTCCAGGAAAATGCATCAATTACTCATGCCTAAATTGTCATTTGGTCTTCTATTGAAATTTAATTTGAGTCAGAACTATCTAGTTCCCTCAATATGCAGCTGAACTTGATATACTATTTGGTTCTGAACAGCCTTCATAGTTCTGGTTTCTAGAAGGAAGCCTGGGATTCCTGCAATGGGTCCCAACACCAAGCTATCTACTGGGCAACAGCTGCATGAAACAGTTCAACTTACTTACTGCTCAGCCTCATCTGGAGCAAGCTACTTGCCTAAGAAATCTTAACTTGGTCTGGAACCCAAACAATCAAGTATGAATTTTCTTGAGCATTTTAAAATTGTCTATGTAAATCCAAAATATTCAAAAATCAATCCCTAGAGCTGGACTTGGTTGAGGAGCCTCAGACTTCAAGTGCTGATGATCGTGCCCTCCTGGCTCTCTTCACTGTATTGTGGCCAGCTTCCCAATTCGGCTGTACTCCAGCCACTGCCAAGGTCATTGGCTTTGCACAGGTATAACCTGACCACATGTTCCTGAGCGACAGCGTTTGCTCCCATCTTTTGTCTCAGAACTTCTCAGAAACAATGTGCAAATGCAAGGGTGTCAACATACGATGGGGCACCCCTTGACCAGGAAGGATGGGAGGAGTTATTGGATAAATGCCCCCCGCTACCCTGTCTCCATGTGTCCAGCTCCCGTGGCCCTCAGTGGCGACCAGCTTGCCATTGCACCCTGGGTTGGCCATCCCTGCTTTCTTGGCTCTCACTCCAGCGCCCTGGAGCCACAACCCACAACACAGCACACGCACACTAGCTCTTGTCACAGCCTGGGTTTTGGAAGGACCCAGGCTAAGACGTTTACCATAAGTGAATCTATAACTTCATTTTTCTCACCAAAGGTTATGTGGGAGGGGGAGCTAGGAAAACAACAGTTGCCCAAATAAAAGATGCAAATTTTAAAACAAAATTTGGGAAGGCAATTTGAATTTTGAAAAACAGACCCTTTTTTATATTTAACAGAAGATTTATCTTATATCCATGTGACTTTCCCTTTTCACAATGCCTGACAACATTTTTACATTTTTACTTATTGCTCGATTAGCTTTGTCGTACAGGGCGTGCCAGATCGGCCTGATTGTAATCAGTTTTTGTTTCCAGTCAGCTTAGGCAAGAGACAATACGTGAGACATGCTGTTCACAGCAAAAGGAAGACCCTTTATATTGAATACGGCAGCAAGGTAATCAAATGTCACATATATGACTTTCTCATAACACAGTGAGGAAAATATGCTGCCTTTCCTGTCAAGAATAAGAAAACTACTTATCCTGTTCTCAAAAGGACCACAGGATTCGGAGATGAGACAAGCTAGCAAAGGGTATTCCTTTAAAAAGCCTTTATTCTAGGTATTTCAGTGATGTTTTCAGATTATGTAATTGTTTACAGCCACTCCCTTCAAAGCTACCAATTTATTAAAATATCTGTTTATCTTACCATTGCCTCTGCCATTGCCTACAAATTCTCTCATCTTTTCCCTTAGTCCTTCTCTCCCTTTCACTGGCCTCTGTCTTTCCTCCACCTCAGTTGTAATATGATATGCCCTCCTAGACGTGTTCACTCTTCCCAGGCATAAACTGGCCACACGGAGTAGAAAATACAGCCTGGTGCATTTCTGAGCAGCCTTCATTACACATTAAAGGACTGCAATTACTAGTTGAGAAACATGGCCCTGATTCATAAAATATCATAAAGAAATATTAAATTACATGCAGATCTTCTTAAGGTGGAAAGGAGGATGAAGAAAATATAAAAACCGGTGAGTAAAATTAACCGAAAAAGCACGATTTGATTAATGGGGCACTGTATTCAAGGGTCCAGCCTGGGTTCCAGAAACCCCCATGTTGATATTTCTAGGGACTATAATTTTTTTTCTGATAAAAGGCAAATTTTGGTAGTAGGAGACACTAGGGCCCTTTTTAGTGATGAGATCAAATTGGCTCCCCATCTGCTGTTTCCCACTGAATTCCTGAATATATAGATGGCAGTCACATCCACGGTTGGGTAAGGGCTGGCCAGGATGTAACTGCGGCACACAGAAATGTTTCAGACCTAAATATAAAGCATAATGTTTAAAGTAAGTATTCCTAAAATGTCAAGATTTCCACCAAAAAACCCTTGCAAGTTTAGGATTATTTGCTTTATGGAGTTCAGCTACAAAATAGATAAATGTTCAGGAGCTCACTTGTTTAATAATAAAATGAAGGTTCATGTGCGCCTGATGCATGCACACCACTAGGCTAGTCACTGGGAGAAAACAGTTCTTGACCTCATGATGCTGATGGTTTAATAATAGAGAATTGTAGTGTAGCCCCCAAAATTGTAAATCAAGTATTTAAATATACTCTGGACTATCTTTCTCCTTCCCCCTCTAATCTGCGTTCCCTTCCACCCTACGGGCAAACCATAAAAATGGGTTTAATATGCATTATTTTAGTTGCCATTTGTTCTTAAAAAATCATTTTATTTAGAATTAGTTTTAGGCTCATATAGAAATTTTAAAAATAGTATATAGAGTTTCCATGTGACTCAGCTTTTCCCAATGATAACATCCTACAAAACCATAGCACAATGACCAAAACCAAGGTATCGACATTGACATTGGAACAATACTGTTAACTAAGCTACAGACCTTATTTTGACTTTTGCCCACTGTATTCATGTTGACCAAAAGTCAACATGTTAGTCTGTTAGTCTGTTTTCATGTTGTTGATAAAGACATACCCAAAACTGGGAAAAAAGACCAGTTTAATTGGACTTAAAATTCCACATGGCTGGGGAGGCCTCAGAATCATGGTGGGAGGCAAAAGGCACATCTTACATGGCGCCAGCAAGAGAAAATGAGGAAGAAGCAGAAATGGAAACCCGTGGTAAACCCATCAGATCTCCTGAGACCCATTCATTATCACAAGAACAGCCCAGAAAAGACCCACCCCTATAATTCAATCACCTCTCACTAGGTTCCTCCCACAACACGTGGGAATTGTGGGAGTTACAATTCAGGATGAGATTTGGGTGGGAACACAGCCAGACCATATCACCCACTTTTATAAGCACTCTGTTTTTCTTTTACTTTCTTTTTTTTTTTTTTTGGGATATAGAGTTGTATAAAATTTGTATCACATATGTGGATTCATGTAACTAAAACTGAAATTAGGATGCAGATAATCCAAAATTAGCTCACATATGCTACCCATTTATGGTTCTAACTATCACCACACTAACCCTGACAACCACAGATCTGTTCTTCATCATGACACTTTGACTGTTCAAGAATCCCATATAAATGGAATTATATGGTGTGTAACATTTTCAGATTAGATTTTTTTTCATTTGGCATAATGCCTTTGAGATCTACCCAAGTTGCTGCATGTATCAATCATTCATTTCTTTTTATTGCTGAGCAGTTTCGTCGTATAAATGTTACAAGTTTGTTTATCTATTCACTCTTTATAGGACATTTGGATTGTGTCCAGGCTTTTGCAATTATGAATATACTGCCACAAATATCCAAATACAGGATTTTGTGTGAACATAGGTTTCCTTTCGCTGGAGTAAATAACTATAAGTGGGATATAGTTATTTTACGTGATAATTGCATGTGTAACACTCTAAGACATTGGCATCATTGGCATTTGTTTTTACATTTGTTCTGTTTGCATGCCTTTTTTATTTAATGCTATTTTGTTAAAAATGTTTTCCTTTATTTTTTCACACAGTGCCATGATTTTAAGATCCATGGGTATTGCCATGTGTATGCCTAATTCACATAAAGGTTTTATTTAAACTGCTGCATAGTACTTCAAAGAAGCTCTCTACTTCAAAGAATTCTATAATAAGTCATTTTGTGAAGTAAATCATTCTTTGGAAATGTATACGCCCCACAAATAATTTGTTTAGTGAACTTAGATTTCTGCTTCTTGGGTTTTCTTAATATAGTGGTTATCTTTATTGCCTCTGGGTTTGCCTCATGGTTTTAGACATAGATGAAAGCAATATCAGGTACTGACAGCAGCCATCTGAATTTAGACCTAGGTCATGTCTACACTCCAGTCCCTATGTTGTCTAAAATTTCCCAGAGTTAATAACAGCAGAGCTGACCCTGCCATTCATGGAACAGTTTTATAGGCTGAGGAGGCCGGGCGCAGTGGCTCACGCCTGTAATCCCAGCACTTTGGGAGGCCGAGGTGGGCGGATCACGAGGTCAAGAAATCGAGACTATCCTGGCCAACACGGTGAAACCCCGTCTCTACTAAAAATACAAAAAAATTAGCCGGCGTGGTGGCGCGCGCCTGTGGTCCCAGCTACTCGGGAGGCTGAGGCGGAAGAATCTCTTGAACCCAGGAGGCGGAGGTTGCAGTGAGCCGAGATTGAGCCACTGCACTCCAGCCTGGTGACAGAGCAAGACTCCATCTCAAAAAAAGTAAAAATAAAAATAAAAAAATAGGCTGAGGGTTTTCTTGTACACTGTTATCCATCTCCAAAGAGTTGATCCCAAGGCTATAAATGAAGGACCCAGAAACAGCATGAAGTCATCTAGGAACAGTATCAACATTAGCAAAGGGCTCAGGAAAATTCACTCAAAGTACTTGATTTTCACCCAGGACCAGAGGTCACATAGCCCTAGTTCTTCAGACATGTGTCTGAGGGAAATTTTGTTTTTTTTTTTTTTTTTTTTTTTTTTTTTTGAGACGGAGTTTCGCTCTTGTTACCCAGCCTGGAGTGCAATGGCGCGATCTTGGCTCACCGCAACCTCCGCCTCCTGGGTTCAGGCAATTCTCCTGCCTCAGCCTCCTGAGCAGCTGGGATTACAGGCACGCGCCACCATGCCCAGCTAATTTTTTGTATTTTTAGTAGAGACGGGGTTTCCTCTTGTTGACCAGGATGGTCTCGATCTCTTGACCTCGTGATCCACCCGCCTCGGCCCCCCAAAGTGCTGGGATTACAGGCGTGAGCCACCGCGCCCGGCCGAAATTTTGTTTTTTTAGTGTGACTTTCTCCTGTGGAAGACAGTAATTCTAGCAATGACCCACACATTATCTGTATATGTACACCTGCACCCACACACATCTCAGGCCACCAAGGTCATCAGTTGCCTCATTAAAATTACTTTAAAATTCTGAAAGGCACGGTATATGAGGTTGGTCTTTATGACAACATGAAGTTGGGAATAAAGAGAGGGGTCCAGAAATATCACTGCAAGTTTGTCCAGATCAACTTTGAGCATACATCAGAGGCACCCGGAGGGCTGGTTAAAACACTAAGTGCTGAGCCCTTCTCCCAGAATTTATGATACAGTAGACCAGGGATAAGAATCAACAATTTGCTGATATTGCTTGTCTGGAAGCCACATATTGAGAAATTGTTTTAGACGGAGATGTTATCATGACCCAGCCCTGAGCTCCAATTATGTCTTATTAATATGTGCACTTATTCCAGTTCACCTGATTTAATTTACATACTCCAGACATGCTAAGGAATTCCAGAAGTGTATTTGTAAAGTCATTTACAAAATATTTAGCAGCAGACACTTCTGTTCTATGTAATCACTTCACAGTGATTACCAAACACTTGAGCTTCAACATTCTAGGTTATTCAATCTTCTCTGGCATCTCTCGAGTAATGTCCTCTATGTTTATATCTTAGGTTTGTTTAAGTAGTAGTTCATTTCTTTTCCTTCTTTCCTTTTTTTCTAAAAATTGCATAGCTAAGTCAGAAAGATGGCAGACTAGGGAACTCCAGATCCTTGTTCTCTCAGGGGACATTAAATAAACAACTAGATGGCTAAAATAATTTTATAGGAACTCTGGAAATCAGTCAAAGATCTACAGCAACCAATCTCCCCATTAAGAGAAAACTACATTCAAAATGCTACAAAATTTCATGACATTTTTACTCACCCTTGCCCCATTCCCTCCTTGATGTGGTGCAATACAGCTTGGGGAAAGCAGTGCTCCAGTCCCCAGCTCCTTTCTGCAAGCCAAGAGTGTGAACAAGACCAAATTTGTGATGTTCTAAATTGTCTGGGGACATCCTCAGATAATGTTCTCTGTGTCACCTAACTCAGCACTCAGACATCCAAAAGTGGCACAGCTTGAATTTCAGGCTAGAGAAAGCCATGGGAGGCTATTGGTATAACCCAAGAATATTGCAAGGGGCTACATACCCACAGATACCTGAGGCCAGACATTACTGATTGAGAAACACAATAGGACAGCTAAGGTCGTGAGAAGAAGGAGTGAAACTCCTAGGGAAATTAAGATTTTTAAAAGCAGCAGTGTATATGGGGGAATCAGAATAAAGCACACCCACAGGCTCAAGGTAGAGGCATGCCCAGAAAAAGCCTGAGAAGCCTTTAACTCTTCATATTGGACTGATTAATGAAGGTTTTACCCTACATAGGGCCAGTTTGCAAAGATAGAGGGGTGGCTATTTGTTCAAAGCCAAATTTTCAACAACAACAACAAAAAAAACAGAAGGCGTACAAAGACACAGACAAACATGGCCCATTCAATGGCACAAAATAAATCTCCAGAAACCATTCCTGAAGAAAAACAGACATCAGACTTACTAAACAAGACTTTAAAATAACTATCTTATATATGCTCAAAGAGCTAAAAGAGAATATGGACAAAGAACTAAAAAGAAAAACTCAGGAAAACAATATATTAAGAAAATTAGAATATCAAGAAAGAGATACAAATTTTAAAAAGGAGAAATCCTGGAGCTAAAAAATAAATGAATTGAAAAATTCACCAGAGGGTTCAACAGCAGACTCAAAACAAGTAGAATAAATAATCAGCAAACTTGAATTCAGGTCATTTAAAATTGTCAAGTCTGAAGAAAAAAAAGAAGAAAAAAAAAGTGAATAGAGCCTGAGGGACTTATGAGACATCATCAACCAAACTAGCATACATATTAAGGAAGCCCCAGTTTAAAAAAAAATGAAAGAGAGAGAAAGGGATAGAGGGATTATCTGAGGAAATAATGGCCAAAAACTTCCTAAATTTCAGGAAAGATATGTGTATACAAATACAAACAGCTGAATGAACTCCAAGTATGATAAACTTAAACCCATAGCAAGACACATTATACTCAATAAGATAATTAGCATTTTTCTTAGCTGAAACCTTACAGACAGATGGCAGTGGGATGGTACATTTAAAGAAATGAAAGGGGGAAAAAAACTGTCAACTAAGAATTCTATATCTGGCAACATTGTCCTTTCAAAATGAGGGAGAAATTAAGACACTACTAGGTAAACAAAAGTTGAAGAAGTTCCTCGCAACTAGATCTGTTTTACAAGAATCTTAAGGGAGTCCTTCAAATTGAGGTGAAAAGATGCAAGATGGTAACTTGATGCCAGATGAAAGCATAAAGGTTTCTGGTAAAGGTAAATACATGAATAAATATAGAAAACAGTATTATTATAATTTGGTTGGTAACTCCAGCTTTTATTTTTCTACAGGATTTAAAAGGTAGATTCATAAAAGTAACATAAATTAGTAGCTATACAATATATGAAGATAAAATTTGTGACATCCATAATATAAAGTGAGTGGGTACAGTTGTAAAAGAGTAGTTTTTGTATGTGATTGAAATTAAAGTTTTGTTATAACTTTAGGATGTTATATGTAATCCCTGTGGTAACCAAAAAAAGAAAATCTATAGACTACACACAAAAGGAAACAAGAAGATAATCAAAACATGTCACCACAAAAAATGAACTAAATACCAAGGAGAGCAGTAGTAGAGGAAATAAGAAACACAATAGCTAAAAGACATACAGAAAACAAACAGCAAAATGATAATAGTAAGTCCTTCCTTATCAGTAATTATTTTAAATATAAATAGATTAAATTCTCCCAATCAAAAGACACAGATTAGTAGAATGGATTTAGAAACCAGGATCCAATTACATGCTGTCTATAAGAGACACATCTTATATCTAAGAATATACATAGGTTGAAAGTGAAAGAAGATATTTCATGCATACAGTAATCAAAGAGGGTAGGAGTGGCAAACTAATATCACATAAAATATTACAGACTTTAAGTATAAAACAAGGACCTTATATAATGATAAAAGGGTCAATTTCCCAAAAAGATGTAACAATTATCAATGTATATGCTTCAAGCATCAGATTTCCTAAATATATGAAGCATTGACAGAATGTAAAGGAGAAGCTGACATTCCTACAATAATATTTGGAGACTTCAATACCCAACCTTCAGTAACAGAGAACACTAGACAAAATATTAACAAGGAAATAGAGGATTTGAACAATATATACCCAATTAGACTAAAATACATCTATTGAACTCCACCCAACAACAGTAGAATACACATTCTTTTCAAATGCACATGAGATATTCTCTAGAATAGGCCATATGTTAGGCCACAAAACAAGTCTCAATAAATTTAAAAGGACTGAAATTACGCAAAGTATCTTTTTTAATCACAATAGAGTAAAACTAGAAATCAATGGCATTAGAAAAACTGGAAAATTCACAAATGTGGAAATTAAACAACATACTGTTAAATAATGAATGGCCCAAGGAAGCAATCACGAGGAGAATTAGAAAGTATCTTCAGGCAAATAAAAATAGAAACACAACATACCAGGGGCCAGAAGAAATGGGGAGTTACAGTTTAAGATGTACATTTTCTGTTTGGGGTGATGGAAAACTTCTGGCAATAGATAGTCATGATATTTGCACTATAGTGTGAATATACTTAATACCACTGAACTGTACACTTGAAAATGATTAGAAGGTACATTTTACATTATGTATATAGTACCACAATGAAAAAAAGATTGTGCAGCAAGCAAATGATTCTATGGACTCACAACTTGTACAAAATGCAGATCATTGTAGCCAGTCATATGTGAGCCAATACTGCAGTCCTTTCCCCACTCTGCTGTCCTGTCCTAGTCAGCAAGATTGGTGAGTGGTTGAGGGATGAAGTACTTCATGCCATGAACACTTAAAACCTCTGGGGAGGAAGGGAATGAGCCTTACTATGGAGACTCATGGAAGGTGCTTGGATATGGATGACTTGGCAATATGTAGGTGAAGATGTCAGGAAGTTTAGGATCTCAGTATATAGCTACAAGTGAGCATAACTTCATTACTGCTGAATTCAGTTACTTTGGGTAGAAGAAGCAACCCTTCAAATGCATGACTTTGAGAGGATTTAAAGGTAGTTAATTTACTCTGGACTACAATGCATTCTTTTTTTATAAAACAGGATGTTTTTCCCATTTTTCACTCTGTAGGAATTCACTACTTACACAAGTGATAATTGAATGCTTATCATGTGTCACATACATTATGCTCTTCTGGGCATTTTTACATTTAATCCACATTTCTTGCCTCTGGGGTAGAGAACATTTTATTTTTCTAATTTTCCCAGTGAGGAAACTGAGTCTTAGTGACACTAACCCTAACTAGTAAGTGGCACAGCTGGGCTTTAGACTCAAGTACGTTTGATTATCACGCCTATGCTTTTACTGTTTGCCTATACTGTCTTATTGGTTTTTGAGACTGGTTCTGGTAGAAGAGAAATATGATATGCCAATTAAAAATCACCAATAATGTCTGATCTAGCTCAAATATGATGATGGTGATAGTAATGATGATGATGATAATACTGATGATGATGGCACTCCTCCTCATATTTATAACCACACCCAATTCATGAAGTCCATTTATATATATTCATTCACATAATCTGAATGAATAGAATTAACCCTGAGAATTAGTTATTATTTTTATTTTCCATATGGAGCCTGAAGCTTGGAGAGATTAAATGAAAACAAGAAAGGGGTAGACTCATATTTAAACCAAACCTCTACGTCTATATCTTCCATTACATCATGCTGCCTCACGTACTGGGGTGATTGTGCTTTCTGTAGTTGAAAGTAAGCACAGACAGGCAAACACACAGCAATGTTCTTGTATACTTCTTGATGATAAAACAATAGGATTTATTTGTATGAGTGGATTAAAGAAGGCCTTATAACGTATGGAACTTGGAAACCTCAATACATATTAGAGAAGGAACAAGGGAAGGAATTCCTATGGAAAGCCTAGGAAGCACAGGCCAGTAAACAAGAACTAGGTGTTTAGAATCTCTAATTACTAAGTTAAGACATGTCAAATATGATTATGTTCCCTTTTATTTAGGGTACTACTTTTATTGCTGAAACCTAGTCCATGTAGATGTTCAATCTTTTGGCTTCCCTAGGCCACACTGGAAGAGGAAAAATGTCTTACAATTTTTCCTTACACAAAATATACTAACACTAACAATACCTGATGAGCTAAAAAAAAAAAAAAAAAAAAAGTGCAAAATAATGTCATGATCTCATGTTTGAAGAAAGTTTATGAACTTGTGTTGGGTGGCATTCAAAGCTGTCCTGGGCTGCACGCAGCTGTGAGCGGTGGGTTGTACCAGCTTGAGACTCTATATGCTAATTTGGAAATGTAAGTCTCCCTTTTTCTCAACCTTTTCTTCATTCTATTTTTCTCCACAGATTTTAAATATATCAACTCTGAGTTCTACTATCCTGGGGCAGGAGCAGGGGTGTGAGTAGATTTAGGAACCCCACCTTCATGGTTGAAAAGAAAATACAACTCTATTAACTCAGGATCATTATGAAGATTAATGCATATTCACGGAGGGCCCACCTTGTTCCAGGCACTGATCTAGGCACTAGAGACAGAGCAGCGGACAAGAGAGTCAGGGGCCCTCGCTCGTGCCAGGGTGTCTGCGAGGTAGTGGAGGAGAGACCATGAAGAAACACACCAACAAGATAATTGATAATTTCTATGAAGAAAAGAATACACGGTGGGTGTTGGTGGTAAATTAGATTAGGTAGTTAAGGACAGGTTCTCTGAGGAGGGGATAGTAAAGCTGAGATCTGAATGAAACGGCCTTGCCAGTTCTGGGAAGATTCAGGGAAGGGTGCTGCAGGCAGTGCAAGCACAAAGGGCTTCGGTTGGGTTGAGTGAGGCACATTCAAAGACTAGAAAGAAGGTCATGCAGTGGCATCGCTGGGAGTGACAGGAGATGAAGCTGGAGGGAGCCAGGGGCCGGGCTGTGCTCTCTGTGCAATGTGAACCCATCTGATTCCTACTGTGCAGAGACTGGATTGCAGGAAACACAGGGGAAGCTGTTGTGCTCTTCAAGTAAGAGGTCATGGTAGTGAGACTGAAAGGAATTAGATGGGCTGAAGACCTTGCCAAAGGAGAAGAGGTCGGGAGTGAGGAGATGCATCTCTAGACAGGGATCCGTTAGGAATAATCACATAGGACTTACATGGTGTCTCATGTTTGGGACACTGATATTATGTTCTGGTGAAGGTGGGCTACGTGAAGACAAGAGCTGCCTCTTCCTTATTCACCATGTACTGTTCAGTAATATTATGGGCCTTTAACTAGAAGTTCACATATGAAAAATTTAATCAACAGTGATATGGTTTGGCTGTGTCCCCACCCAAAATCTCACCTTGAATTGTAATGCTCACATGTCAAGGGCAGGACCAGGCGGAGGTAATTGAATCATGAGGGTGGTTACCCCATGCTGTTCTGGTGATAGTGAGTGAGTCTCATGAGATCTGATGGTTTATAAGCATCTGGCATTTCCCCTCTTTCTTTTGTAAATTAGACAGTCTCGGGTATTTCTTCATAGCAGTATTAAAACAGACTAATACAAATAGCAATAAGAATGTGAACTTTTCTAAGATTTGGTTGACACCATCACCACTATATACTAACGTTTTTATTGCAAAGCTGTATCTCACTTTCTGCTGCTAGAGTTAATCATGTGAATTTGGCAACTGGCATCTCATTCTGGATGTAAGGTTGACAGACTTTATTTTTCTCCATGTAAAATGTCAGAAAAGTCAAAGTTACTCTAGAGAACATTTGTTTTTGCCCAGATATTTTGCTAAATTCCTCTGTCAAATATAGTTCTTTATGAATAAAGAATATTCACTAACATTAAGACAACCACTGAAAAGATATGCTATACCTGTATTTACTAAAAGACACAAATACTGTTTGATTGCAAGGTCTCATTCAAGTAAGGCTTCAGCAAAATACAACCTTGAAGGAATTTACAACTATAATGATTTTAATTATTATGCATTAGGCTTACTTTAACTCCAGTTTGACCTCTGCGTCATGTCCAGCAATGAATAAATGATATTGTTAGAAAATGAAAGGGAAACTGACTTAAATACGGTATTTGCGTAGTTTGTGTACTTTTTGGGCACCTACCTTCCTTCACACTCTTGATTTGGGGACAGCATAAAAGATACCATCAAAACAAGAAGGTTTTTTTTTTTTTTTTTTGGCTTTCTTCAAAGGAAGAGATTAATTTTAAGCATATATTATAAACATTTTATTTTTCTAAATGGGGAGAAAACCTAGTGACTTCAATAAAAGTGCCCGGACTTTAAAAGGTCACTTCTAGCCAAATTGTGAGGTAATGCTAATGATTATAAACTGTTTACAATGATTATGAAGATAATTATTTCCCCGTTCTCCTCATTTAGGTGCTTATCGACCTTATGCTTTGATTTCTGGACAAGCTAGACAAAAAGCATTTGGTCAGGAATGATCTGACATGTTTCATACATGCCTTGCAGCAATCTTAAGTGATTGCGTTTCTGCTCTTGAGGCTACCGGCCTCTGAGGTCTTTTCTCTAGTAAAGTGACTTCAAGCATAAAGAAGCAAGGGAGAAGAGCTTCCTCACTCTTCCTGAAAATCATCTTGTGATCCCACATTCGACTATTGGCCACATTCATTTTCTGGCTTCTTCAGGCCATCTTGTCCTTGAAAAGTCGAATTAACTAGGCATAGAATCTCAAATCAATCTTGCAGCTTTAAGCTCATAACTCAAATCCACCTAACTTTCACAACTTTTGAAATAAGTTGTAGGCTGGGTGTGGTGGCTCACACCTGTAATATCAGCGCTTTGGGAGGCCAAGGTGGGCCGACGGCTTGAGCCAAGGAGTTTGAGACTAGCTTGGGCTATATGGCAAAACTTCGTCTCTACAAAAATTATCCAGGCACAGTGGCGCATGCCTGTAGTCCCAGCTACTCAGGGGGCTGAGGTGGGAGGATCACTTGAGCCCAAGAGGGGAATGCTGCAGTGAGCCCAGATCAAACGACTGCACTCCAACCTGGGTGACAGATCAAAACCCCGTTTCAAAAAAAAAAAAAAAAAGTCAGTTGAAGGGAATACTGTGTAGTATATCTTACAAACCAGAGAGATTTAATTTATAATCTCATTAAACAAATCACATAAGCACTTTTTAAAACTCTTCATCTGCAAGATAAAACAATAATACAGACCATGCCTAGTTGTTGTGAAAACTAGAACTTATGTCAAGCACCATGACAGAGCCTGGTATAGTAGGCATTAAACAGATGGTGGTCATTACAATAGCCAATATCCCCACCCAGGTGTATATAATTTTTTTGCCTGGACAATTGCAGTATACTAACAGGACTGCCTGTCTCCACTTTCCTTTCCTCTATATGTATCTTCCAAAATACCACTCATATCAGGTCATTCGCAATTCAGAAGTCCTCAGTGCTTTCTGTTGTCCACAAGATCAAGCCCACATTCTTCGGTCTGGCATTCAAAATCACAGCTAAACAATTGGCTTAATCCATACTTCATCCTTATCTCTATTCCATAAACCCTGGCACATGAGTTACTGATTTGAAATTTATCATATTCCACCTTGTATAATAGTTTCCTTTCCTTCTGAACAAGCTTTCTCTCCTCAACTATTTATAAATTTCTTAGAGAGGAATTACCAGGTCTTTTTCATTTGTAAAAATTTCCCCATAGAATCTATTTGTATAGTGTCTTCTTACACAGACAATTTTTAAACCGTTGTTCCTCAAGGTGATAAGATTTTGGGCCAAGAAGACAGGAAATTATGTATAACAATGATGGGGGAGTGAGCCATATCTTGATATCTTGTCACCTCTTCTTGAATCTTTTTGAAATTGATTAGGAACGAAAAAATAATATTGAAAATGGACATAAAGGAAGTTTATGTAAAGCTTTTCTTGGAAGTCTTCAAAGCTCTTTAGGTTTAGCATATGTTATTTATATTCAAATTCAAAGGAGGCATTTAAGAGCTGTTTTCCTCATTTTAGTTTTAAAACTTACTGAAGACCCCACAGGGTAAATTATTTGCTCATGCTGATAAAGTAAATCAGTGGAAGATTTGGGGTCACAACTCTGATCTTTCTTTTTCTTTCCCTACTTGGAAATTCAAGAGATGAGTGGAAGAAACCCCTGAGGTGAGAAAGCCCTGAAGCCAATGCAAAGGTTAGTGCAGTATGGATAATAAAGCCCAATCCATTAAGTTCAAAATACATCTATAGGCAAGTGTATAGGAGGGTTCACTGAAACAGTTTCTTCTCCATTTTTGTTTTCTAATTATAGCATAGCAATATTAACATCTTCCAAATGGTCTGTTCTTTGTGCTAAACTTACGTCTCATATTTTACCCTCTGACTAGGTTTTTATTTTTACTTTTTCAAATCTCTTCGATATGCATTTACTTAACATCTATTCTGTGGTACCTACATTTTGTGGCACATAAAATATGTGGTACATCTTTTGAGAGGTATGTAAAGAACTATATGCCACATATAATTCCTGAATGTCCAGGATATGATCTACAGTTACATGACATTCAAGAACTAGGAAAACGTGACCACTTCTTAAGGGCAAAGAACATAAATGCTGGGTGTGGTGGCTCGCGCCTGTAATCCCAGCACTTTGGAAGGCCAGGGTGGGTGGATTGCTTGAGCCTATTTGAGACCAGTCTGGGCAACATAGCCAAAGATTCAGTAAGAATGTTTAATCCTTACTGAAAAAATTAGATATACATTAGTCAGTGACCCTGTATAATTATGTGATGAGAAAGGTGGTAAAATATTTGTAAGGAGGCCAAGTTATTCTAAAGTTTGACATGAGGAGGAAAGGTTTCATGAAGTTGGGAGAGGTAGTGGTAAAGGAAAGGCTTTTTGAATTAGAGTTTGCTGAGTTTGAAACCTGGTGCTGACTCTTAATATCCATGTGATCTTGGAAAAGTTACTTCCTGTCCCCTAGTCTCAGCCTCTTCCTATGAAAATTAGACATCCACATATCCTCTTAATTGGAACACTGTATTCTAACACAATATTGAATGCATATCAGGAACTTAATAAATGATAGTTTTCCCTATAGTGAGTTAAGCCATAAGTATTTCTACTTATCAAGAGATGAAGGGAAAGGTATTAGGTCAGTAGAGTACTGAGCAAAACTTCATGGTCAGAGGAAAATGGCATGTTTGTATAATAATAAGAACACATGTACTTCAGAGGGTAATAACAGGATCAGTACACAATATAACACACACAGTGTCCAGGATATAATCTAAAGTTACATGACATTCAAGAACTAGGAAAATGTGACCACTTCTTAAGGGCAAAGAACATAAATGCTGGTGTGGTGGCTCGCGCCTATAATCCCAGCACTTTGGAAGGCCAAGTAGGTGGATTGCTTGAGCCTATGAATTTGAGACCAGTCTAGGCAACATAGCAAGACCCTGTCTCTACAAAACTTTAAAAAAATTGCCAGGTGTGATGGCATGCTCCTGTAGGTCCAGCTATTCAGGAGGCTGAGGTGAGAGGATGGCTTGAGCCCAGGAGGTTAAGGCTGCAGTGAGCAGCGTTTGTGCCAATGTACTCTGGCCTGGGTGACAGAGCAAGACCTTGTCTCAAAAAAAGACAATTAAAAATGTCAACCTTAAGATAACCCAGATGTTAGAACTATCAAAACATTTTATCAAAAACATTAAAATGACTGTTATAACTGTACTATATAAGATAAAGGCAAACACATTTAAGTAAATGAAAAGGTTGACATTCTTAGAGGAATGAAAGCAGAGGAATAAAAACGGAACTAAATGGAAACACTAGACTTAAAAACACAATATCTGAAATTTAAAAAATTGGCCTGACAATAGTGGAACAGTGATAACAGAGAAGTCAGTGAACTTGAAGACAGATCAATAGGTATGTTCCGATTTGAAGAACAAAGACAAAAAAAGACTTGGCAGGGGGCGAAAATGAGCAAAGCATCAGGGACACATAGAACAATGTTCCAGTCTCACAGCCTGAGCAATCCCACTTCTTGGTATTTACACAGGAGAACGGAACACTTAGAATTACATACAAACCTGCACATACGCATTTACAGAGGGTTTTCTCAAAGTGACTCAAACCTGGAAAGAACGCAAATATTCTTCGACTGGTGAATGGATACACAAATGGTACATCCACACAATAGAAAACTATTTAGCAATAAAAAGGAACAGGGGACTGATAAACACAACAACATGGCTAAATCTCAAATCTTAAGTTTTCAGTGAAAAAAGCCTGTCTCAAAAGCTGCATACTGTATGATTCCATTTATGTGACATTCTGAAGACGACGACGACAACAACAACAACAACAACAACAACAACAAAGCAGATCACCAATTGCCAAGGGCAAGAGTTGGGGTTAGGACTGACTGCAAAGGGGTAGCACTACTGAATAGTTGGGAGATGGAACTGTTCTGTATCTTGATTGCAATAATGAGTACAGGGCTGTGTGCCTTTGTCAAAACTCATAGAACTCTACACCAAAAAAGTGAATTTTACCACACATAAATTAAGTTACAGTAGTAATATTTACCATATATAAGTTAAAAAGAAAAATTATATGATCATCTCAATAAATGCAGAGAAATCACTTATTATAATGCAACATCCATTCATGATTTAAAGTATTTTAGCAAGGTAGGTCTATAAAAGAAATTTCTTAAGCTAATATGTGGTATGTGCAAAATCCTTAGAGAAAACATTATATTGTACGGCAAAACATTGAAATATTGTTTTTAAGATGAGAAAAAAGTACAAGATGACTATTTTTACAACATTCATTCAACAATACATGGGAGGTCCTCACAGGAAAAATGCAAGAAAAAGAAATAATACAAATATTGACAATAGAAAACAGAGCTGCCATTTTTGACAGATGACATTATTGTTCTTATATTACAACAGGAAGAATCGAAGATAAATGATAGTGTTAGCAAAATCAATGAACAAAAGTAAAACGAAAATATAAAATGAAAATAAAATATAATGTACTGTAGCAGAGAAGTATAAATTAAGATCTCAATGAGATACTACTCTACACTCATCTAATTGGTAAGACTTAAATAAGTATCTGGCCATATCATGTTTGGTAAGATTATAGAGTAAGGGAGTTCATCTTCTCTAACGGCAGGAGTATACATTGTTAAAATTCTTTAGAAAATAATTTTAAAATATCAGGCAAATTTAGAAATGCTTCTGCCTTCTGGTCTCATAATTTCAAGCAAAAGTCTGTTCCACAGAAATGTTTGAACATTTGTAAGAGCCAGTATGTATGAGAATGTTCATAGTTGCTGTTTTTACTAGCAAATGACTTGAAACAGCAAAATTTTCAACAACAGCAGAATGAATAAATAAATCATAGTGATGACACACTCAAATACATATGGACATAAGAATTACTATATACAGGTAAAGATAAGGAAATTTCAGCTATAAATAAGAACATGAATGAGATTTAGAAACATACTCTTGAGTGAAAAAAGCAAGAAAGACTACTTGCAACATGATTCCATTTATACAAAATTTGAAAAACATGCTAAATTCAGCAATTACGTAGGGATAAAAGCATGTGGTAAACCTATAAAGAATGGTATAAGAACAAAGAACACAAAATTTAGAATAGTGGTTATCACTGAGGAGAGAAGCAAGATGGAATTGGGGGAAGTCAGGAAGGGTTTCAAAGATTTTAAAGATACGTTTTTAATACGTGGTGGGTTCACAAATATATGCTGAGTGGTAGATGCCATTCATCTCATTTATACATTTAAAAAATCTCTTCACCATTTAAGGTAAAAATTCTAATGGGTAGGTAGGGAAGGATCAGTCTACGAAGAAGACAGAGACTATGAAGAGGAGAAAGGACAGAGTACGCTGTCCCGGAGCCAAGGCGAGGGTCAACTGTCTCAGGTGCAGATGAGTCCTGGAACTCAGTGACTCCTTCCTTGAGAACCGCTTTGATGAAGTAATTCATGAGAGGGGTGGGTTGAGCAGAAAGTCAAGGTTAAGAAATGGAACCAATGAGTGTAGACAACACTCTCAATAATTTATGTTATGAAGAAGACCACAGACCGGGCTGAGGAGCTGGTGATTAACTACTCTGCTGAAGGAAGATTTTGTTTTGTTTATTTTAATGACAGAGAGAGGAACTGGGTTGAAACTAATGAGAAAGAATCTACTGGAAGAGAGAACCTGAATCTGCAAAATAGAAGAGGGATCGTCAGTGGTTTGGTGTTATAAGAAGGCAGGAGGAGGCCATGATCAAAAATAAAGCCGGGTGGAAGGTTTGGACCTAGATACAGGGAAGCTTACCTCCTCATTTCTATCAAGGAATGAGAGGAGCAAACAAATGAGATGCAGGTGCGGTGGTGGGAGCCTGAGAGATTCCAATCTGGCTCTTCTTTTCTCTGCAAAGAAGGATGTTTAGGGGCGGTAAAGAGGTAAAGTGAAGAAAGGAGAAGACAGATTAATGGTCCTTGCATTCGGGGAGTTTATGGCTACCTTAAATTTCAAGGGAGAGACACACAAATACATAAAAAACTATGACAGAAGCCTTCTGTCATAGTTTCTGATGTTTCTAACACAAAAAAGATGTGTCTCATGCCAGTGAAGGAATTGAGTCTGACTTTATAGAAAGGGTTACTACTGAGTTCGGGTGTGATAAATGATTTGGTATCTGTTATTTAGGCAGACTATCAGAATCAGGCATAATTAAATCAGGCAATATTTAGTGAAGATGCAAAAAAAAAAAAAATATGCTCCCCACAAATCACATTAGGATTTGAGGCAGATCTAATATAATGTCCCTAATTTAACATCTGGATAAAACACTTCTACTTTTGTGAAAAAAAGGTCAAACACTGTGAGCTTTCATAGTGTTTGTGCAAATTGCAGAACCTTTCCCCATCTTCTACAGTTTTCCAAAACAAGCTACTACTCAGAGCTTGCTTGGTTCAGTGTCAACTGGCTATCTTTTGATTTGATGGTGAGTGATGGTAAGTGATGATGAGTTAATTTACATTGAACTTAAATCTCTTCCTTTCTTCAATAGGCAGTTAAGGGCTAGGTAAGTACTTTGACTCCTACATGTTATCAGGGCAAGTTCTGAGCCAACAGGCGAGGTCTTGAGGTTATATAGAAGTCAAACAAGTGGTCTGACTTTTCCTCTCACTAAAAATCCTCATTGTTTGAACCAACTGTCAGCTCTGTTGTTTTGCACTGTTAGAGCACTGCTTTTCAATGACTGTTTTTCAGATCAATACATAGCAAAGCTTTCTAGCCTGCATAACATAATATAACACATTGAACGCACTGGTTCCTGGATGCTGGATTATTAAGCCCTTGTGTTCTACAAGAGATGGCACAAGAAAAATAAATGCTGAAATGAGAGAAGACAAATAAGTAAGCTTCACCTTCCCAGTAAAAAATTAGAGGAAAAAGACATAATGGCTGCTGTTAAGGTTCACCTTTATCTCCTTCTTCAATTAATGCTCCCTCCTCTTGACCACACTGCTTTTCTGAGAGGTACAGATTATGGGTCATGCAATCAGATGGACATGAATTTCATTTCTACCACTGCCTAACTGGGAAAACGAGGAAAATTTATTTCATCTCACCAAGTAACTTTTCTTTATGTCTAATATAAAAACAACTTACTTCGTAGAATTGTAAAGACTAAAGGAGATGAAAATAGCTTTTGCCTTATGTAGGTCTTTCATACTTTGTTATATTATTAATATGTGCATTATATTTTATAGCACTTTTTATGATGTGCCTTGAATTTCACAGTTGTGTCCTCCAGTAGACTGTAAGCTCTTCTAGAAATGAGGTTGCGCCATATTCATCTTTGAAGGCCAGCAGCACGTGCATGTTAGTTTCTTACCCATGAATCAATGTAAATTAGAAAATAACTATTTCCTATTTTTATCCTTACAACAGAATGGCCTTTAGAAACATGTCGAATGACTTCAGTGCAATAACCTTCTAGAGTTCAATGATATATGCCCCAAAAGAGTGACA
Source organism: Aotus nancymaae (assembly GCF_030222135.1). Classification (NCBI taxonomy): domain Eukaryota; kingdom Metazoa; phylum Chordata; class Mammalia; order Primates; family Aotidae; genus Aotus; species Aotus nancymaae. Next base: position 7,305,292 of record NW_026988450.1, on the reverse strand, counting down.
GTTGATACGTGAAATTAATTTAGATTCTTTTCATGTTATGTTAATGGTCAAAGAATAATGCTTTTGCATTTCTGTAGTAAACCATTTAAAATTCACCAAAGAACCACAAATTGCAAAATATATCTTATTTCTCAGTATCAAGTCAAAAACTTATATTCTAGATTTTACTTTTCTTTTGATTTTTTTAAGAAAAACATCACAGGAAAAAAATAAGTAAAGTAAGAGTTCCTTTGATCTGACTTGATTATGAATTTTTGTCAGTGTATTTCTCTCTTCTCTTTTTCAAAGGATGTCACAATGACCTTAATAGTTTTTCATGGAAAAAATTAGTTGCAGAGAGAACAAGCTGCCACAAAGAGGAAAAAATGAACAAAAGTCAGACAACTTACAATTTCATGAGAGGCATCGTTCTTTTGCTTTGACAATAGGTACCGTACTGGAACATTCCTTTCCTGTGCTATTGAATTTTAATATTGAAACTAATTGTTTAAATCCTCAAATATTCTTTCTTGTTGTGGAGCTACATTGCCCTACTTGTTAATTTGCCACATCTGATAATAGAGAAACTTACAACAACTTTCTTTTCCTGCAAAGTTGAAAGCACTGTCTTGTATGAAATACTGATCTGGAGGTTGTGGGCTTGATGGGAGCAGGTATCTTTGTTTCTAATGTTCTGGGTGTATGTCTTCCCTCTTCAATGGTTAGCTGTTTCAATCCAGTAACCATTCTATATTCATCTTTGTACTCTGACGAGTTCAGTGTAATGATAGGGTAGTAGGTTCTCAATGAATGTTTCCGGATAGCAAGCATTAATCTCATTTAATGAAAAGGTAATGTAAACCCAAAGCAAAGTTGCATTTTCTTCCTCCCCGGATTGGCACTATGCCATGAAGAGATATACTTTGGTTTGGTTGAGGTTGGGACAAACTGCTAATGAGAACAGAGAAGAGGCACTTAGGTCAAAACTGTTTCGTTTGTGCCACCAAAGCCTCCTGTACTTTTTCTAGTTGAAAGTCGGTGCTCAACAAACTCTTGTTGACGTGAATAGAAAGACTTCACTGCATTTTTATAATACTCCATAACAACAATTTATTGATATTCGAGATATTTATAATGCTACTTTTGACTTCACTCAGGATTATCTGCCTTTTGGTACCTATTTGTCATGAATTAGATAAAATGGAAGATACGGGCTAATGATTCAGGCTAGTCAGGGTTATTTTTAGGAAGATACGAAATAAATTATCCTGCCTGTCTCCCAGTTCTAACTCTAAGATGATTTAGCGACTGTCAGCAGACATTGATTCAAGCCGACAATTGAGACAACTTAGCATCAAGCTAACTTTCTACTGGGTTTAGTCCAACCTTGAACATTAGTTCTAATAAACTGGATTATTACTTGGTCCCTATGATGAATTACAGCCTAGTACTACCATTTCATGACCTGGCTTCCTATCTGTTTTCTTGGTTGCTTTTTATTTTTATTTTTTCTGGATTCTCCAACTACACCTAGACTGAAGCCATCTTCCTTGGGTTCAGAATTCTGCTCCTGAGTCTCAACCCCTGATGCCAGGACCTCCTATGTCATGAAGACCCCTATGCCATTAATCAACTCTCTGTATTGCTGGGTGATTTCCACAGTATTTTCTTGACATCATATTTTTGTTGACCACTTGCTGCCTGAGTTGTCCACAGCAGTTCTCTGTCGCTCACAGTAGAGGGGTGGCCTTCCGGATACTGGGCCCTCTATCACTGCCTGGGCCTAGCATGGACCAAGGTCTGACAAGATCACTGGCTGGTAGGCTGGGGCTGAGCTGAAAATGCCACAGTACTATCTCTTATCCATAAATATATTAGAGCCAATGTTAATATTTAGCACGAAAACCTATGTTTTATGAATCCTGCTTTCTCAGATGTGGTATGAGTAATTTTTTCTAATGAAAATGAAATGTGAGGAGATAATTTATCAAACCCTTACCCCCCAAAACATAGACTAAAACCCCAGCCTCAAAAAGACACAATGAATCTGAAGTTAAAAAAATAACAACAAATGGGGGAGGGACTTTTAATTTGTTTACCTGTGATCAATTATTTCAGAGGCGTTAGATGCAAAACTCAGACTAATTCGATGCTACTTTAGATATAAGTAATTATTCTGGCTTCTCATCATCTATGATAGAATGCCAAGTAATTTAGGTAAATATTTCATACGAGTAATTATAAAATCTTTCAGAAATGAGCAAGCTAAAGATTATTATAATTTTGTTTTTGTTTTTCCTAGTCTGTAACTTTCCAGAACAGATGTCCATGTACACTTAGGCATGAAAAAAATTCTTATTTTAGAGGGTAGTAGAGGTAGTAGGTGTTCCCCTCTGGGAGACTTATTTTTTGAGCCACTGAAAGTAAATATTTATTAAAAGCTTCCCAGTCAGGTATTCCTTTTAATTAACAGTCCCTTTAACATCCAATATACTTCTGTTATTCCCTTAAGGACCATTTTAGCTTCAATCTGCATTTAATATTGCATTTGTACCAGGGAAATTCATTAGATACAAAGAGTGTAAGAATTCCTTTATGTTTCCATCATTTTAATTCAGTTTAAACCACAACGCCTCTGAATCATATCAAATATGCCTGGGGTTTAATTCAGTCCAAACCACGATGCCTTTGAATCATATCAAATATGCTTGGGGTAGAGAAAGGGTGGAGTGCAAAAGAACCAGAGGTAGGAACCAGGTAAAGGGGAAACTGGGTTTTTGGATAGGTTTGCTGCAATCTAGGGATGTGGTGGGGCAGGCCACAGGAAGGGGCAGAGGAAAAGGGAGGAACTGGACATTTGGATGGGTTAGCTTAATCATGTAGCTTCCAACACCACTGTGTTCTGTAAACCTTCTTTCTAAACCAAAATCAATGTGATTTTCTTCCAGTGCCATCAATAAATCATAAATCTCCTTAACAAAGATTCTGTCCTAAATAGAGCTATGCTCTAATCAACTTTGACAAAAGGAGTTTATCTAGACAAGCCATGACTTTAATCCTGAACCAGAGCTATTTGCCTTATCCTCAGCTCTCTGACTATATACTGGGTCATGGGTGAGGAGTGTGGGATGGACCACGGTGAGGCCGGCGCTAGAATGTGTCTGTCCCGTTTTCCACAGCCTGAGAATCAGTGCTACTGGTCACAAGAACTAGGAAGATTTGGTGTTTGGGTCGGAAATGTCCCTGAACAGATTTTCAAAATAAGAGAAAATGGCTGTGTATGTGCTTTAGAGACTGTAAATTATTAGCATGAGCTGTCACTGTTACTTTGGAGGGGCCCATGTTGAACGGGCTCATCTGAAATTAGGCAAATCTTTTATGGTGCTAAGATTCCATTCATCTGAGTTTTGAATTCATGTCAGAATGATTTTTTACTGTGTAGGTGATTGTTTTTGGCTTCATGTAGCCACCAGCTAAGATCTAAGATCCCAGAGTAGCAGGGACTCTGTGAGGTTCATCAGTCAGTCCTCCTACCTTTAGTTCAAATCACACTAAACCATGAGGGTCCATTCAATTTCTAGGATTTTCAGAGAGATGCTATCATGTTCCTGCGTTAAGGTTTTTACTTGGAGAAGAACAGGAAAATATGAAAAGTCATTAAAAACTCCAGCGTTTCTTGAATAGGTAGACACTTTCTCCTTTGTGTAGACATTGATTAAACACATCTTGGGGGTTTTCTAGACTGACAAGGCATAGGCATAATAAGACGGTTTGGTAGAATAAAAAGTTCTTCCCATTTGGTTTTGTTGTTTTAGAGACAGGGTCTTGCTGTGTCCCTCAGGCTGGAGTACAGTGGCATGATCATAGCTCACTGTGGCCTCAAACTCCTGGGCCCAAGCAATCCTTCTCCCTCACCATCCCAAGTAGCTAGGACAACAGGCAAGCTATTCCCATTCAAATGGATGCTGAGTCTGTCCTGGGAATGGCACAGCCTCAGCATTGGAGTACCAGTAACAGCCCGTCTCCGGAAGGTCCTCCAGAATGTTCTCCAGAGAGCAGGTTAGGTGCTGCCACAGATCTTATTTATTTATTTTGCAACATTGCCCAGAACATGCTCCTCACGGACACTGACCAAGGCTGGATGGAAAACACAACCATTTCTTGCATTTATAAAAATTCCCCTGGAACCACTGGACTGCAAATACCTGACATTTAGTGCCTGGCTTACTTATGTCTGTGTCCTTGCAGCTCAGAATAGTGTGGTGTACGCAACAGCTGGCCCCTGGATGAGTGCTAAAGCTAACTGCTAATAACATTAGTACCTGTCATTTAAAGTAGGTCTCCCTGTCCCATTCTACTCAGGCATCAAGTTGACACACTGCTCTAACCTGGAATTGCTCTCTCACGTGAACACTCAGGAAATGCAAGTACAGTCTTAAAGATTGTTTGTAATGAAAATGACACCGTGAAATCACCTAGTTTAGGAATGGCAAATGCACAGCGTTTTTACCCTCTCTGCACTCCTGTCCTTGCAGTCAACACGGCTCCAACACAGTCCCTCTGGATGCGCATTCCACGTGGACCTCTCCGCCCGCAGAGCCTTCTCTATACTGAGCTGCTGCTGCAGAAGAAACGGCCTTCCCTTCTTGGATGTAGCTGATCCTCACCATTTTGTGGATGGAAAAATTGAGGTTCGAGTATGAAATGACTCTCACATGAGTTAGGTGGGGGAGGTGGGATTAGCTCCCAGACTTTGGGAGCCGGTTACCAATCGCCCTCACACACACATGCATTCTCTCTCTCTCTTTAAAGTCAGAATACTTAATGCTAAAAATTAAATACTGTAGTCAATAAATTCTAATCCTTAAAGAAAAGCATCTCTCCTTCAAGATCTTATCTGAATACCAGCCAGTCCACCAGGAATCTTTTTGTAATAAATACAGCAAAGCAGATTGGGCCCTCACAGGTGTTTGTCTCAGCACGGTGGTTTTCCCGGGAGCTGAATGTCAGGACAAATGGTGGCCTCTCCTGCTGTTCCTTGAGGTCAGTGCCCCAGTGATGGCGGGCTTTGGGCAGAATGGGCATCCCAGGGTTTCTAGCCCAGAGAAGACCTATTATGACTACCAGGTCTCCTGGGGTTGGAACCTACATGCCTGGGGCCGGGATGTAATTGAATTACCACTGGTGCAGGGAACAACATCCGTGACCTAAATTCAGGGTGTCTGTCTGCCAGCTTTTGGCACAAGTTTGGCTCATAATTTCACTCACATTTTAAAATCTTAATTGCTATAATAATTGGGTCTGCCAAGTTCACCAGCCAGCCAGGGTATTAGAAGAATTTTAACCAAAGGATGGAATTTCCATCTGGTGCTGGATGAATCCTGAAATTGTAACTGCTTCTGATGCCCCTCCTCCTACTTAGACACATTTATTTTAGGACTGATCACATTTAGAGGTTGCTTATAAAATCATAAGTTATTATTATTATCGGTAGCTGTGACAGACAAATATAAATCTGTTCATTGAGAAGGTAGGAAACTGCAGGTGTCCAGGGTTTAAATGACTAGGCCAGAATTCCTCTTAACTGTAGAAAAACCGAATGAAATACCTCACTTCCGTTCTAATTCATTATTCTGTATTCATTGGTTTCCCAAAGGAATGCTGCTCTCCCACAAGAGCCCCTCAATCCCCAGCATGACAAGATCTCAGTGGCTATCCTCCTAGGCCAAATCATTGAGGTAGCAGGTGACCTGAAGCTGCTTTTTGAAAAGTAATTCTGAACCTCAATTTTCCCATCCACAAAATGGTGAGGATCAGCTGCATCCAAGAAGGGAAGGCCGTTTCTTCCGCGGCGGCAGCTCAGTGTGGAGAAGGCTCTGTGGTCAGAGAGGTCCACGTGGAATGTGTATCCCAGTTCCCTTTCCGTAAAAGAATGGCCTTGAGGAATATGAGATTTACCCTCACTCTAACCTGTATTTCTTTCACGCCAGCTGGTTGATGGGGTATTTGCCCAGATTGAACAAGTAGACACCCCCATCTAGTGGCTTCCGGAGTACCCTGCTCTCTCTCAGCATCTCGGGCCTCTTTTGCCCAAAAACCATGCATGCTGCTGCTGGGTGGCTTGTGCTCTTCCTCGGGAGCCAGAGCACCCATCAGGAAACTGCCAGGGGCGCTGCCTCCAAAGCCCTAGCACCACTTTGATCTTTTTCCGAAGTAAATTTAGCAAATCAGCACTCCCTTCATTTCACCTATTACTCTAATAGCATCCTCAGAATGGCTTGGACACAAAGCTTGTACAAATCAATGTTATAGCTCCTTGCCAATTACTGTTTATCCTACCCTAAAATATTCCTCCTACTCATGATAGTAACGTTGTAAAAAGAACACAATGTATATAGCAATTTTATTTTGAAGAGTGAATTAGGGAATCTATCAAAGCACTAAGAGACTGGGTCATGCATAATAATAACGCTTTTTACTTCTATGGTTTCTATCTACCAAGGGAATTATGGATGCTTTATATAAAGCACAGAATTAAAACAGCAATTAAAATGCTATAAAACCAGAGAAAGGAAGCAGAATAATGTAACCAAACAACTGTGTTATAGGAAGTTCCTTAAGAAAAAACTAATCAAATGTTCTGTCTTGTTTAAAGAATCTAATTCAAAACTATCCTAGGAAAGAGACAGAGTCCACATCTAGAACCACAACAACCTGGGTCCAGTCTCTTTCTTCTCGTCTGACACCATCTATGAATAGAAGATGATCGGGTCTTAGATTCTATAGCTGGCTTTGGATTCTAGTGTTTAGAGAGAGTATGAGAAAAACTTAAACGCAAAAAAGGAAAGAAATACCAACAAATAAAAAGGCATGCTCATAAAATTCATAGTAAGACAATACTTCTAAATAAGATCCTGATGGGCATTAATTACATCACTGATGGACTATTGTTCTACCAATATTCCAACATAAAGAATTTTGGTAGTCACGCTAAATTCCAATGATCACATCTTAAAGTGCCTGCAGTTTTGACTATTTAGAGACTTATTGTTTAAACCCCACCAAAAGTACTGAATTGGGATCCTAGGATAAGGATCTGTGAGGTGGAAGAAATAGTGTGGGGTTTGTATCGATTTCTTAAATATGCCTTCTTATTATGCCTTTGTAATTGACTATACAAATACAGGAAACAAATACCAAATTTATTACTTAAAGGTTTCATTCCATGAACCTTGAAAAAGAAAAAGGTTTCATTATAAGTTGGCAACTATGAATTTTTGGTATTATATTTTATTAACTTGAGGAAATGATTTAGTAATCTATATTGATAGAAATATTCTGGTCTAATCTCTTAATTTCAGATAGAAAGCTCTGATTTTTTTCCCATTAAAAAAAAAAAAAACAAGTCAGAGTAAGCAAAGGCAAAAACTTCATTGTATCTACATGTAAAAATCATGGAACAGGGTTCAAAGTGGCCACATTTTTAACTAAAAAATCACAAGAGCCTCATGGCTGAAAGCTTTTTAGAATAATTATCCTCATTTGACCATGAAATTAAATCGTGTTAGAACAGGCTGTTTCAGAGGAAATCTAAACCAGAATCTACCGATTTAATTCAGTAGCTGGTAGACAACTCTGGACTGCCAACCGAGGAGAAGCCAGAGCTTTATTGACATAATCAACTGTGGAAGCTCTTCTTGTGTTTAGTTTTTTTCTTTTTTTTCTCTCTCTCTTTCTTTTTTGCTAAATTACAGAGACATTTTCAGTTATTTTAGGCTCTATATAACTTTTCTTTTACCTTCTAGCATGTAAAGGAAATAAAAAGAATTTTAAATCTACCTAACTTTATTTCTTTAAAAATGATGCTACGTCCCCAGTGACTTTTTTCTCTATAACCTGGGGATGTTAATGGGAAACTAGGTTATCATTTCCATTGTATATTAAGAACTTTGTACCCTTTTCTTAGCTATGACAATTATCTGTAACCAAATTGTGTTAGACCCTAAGAACCTACAAACTAACTCCCATGATTCATTTCATGATCTGGCTTCCCCTCACCTTCCAGCTGCATCTCCAGCTGTAACACTCCTTTGAGCTGGTTTACTGGGCTTATTTTAATTCCTTGAGTATCATGCTGTCTTCAGCTGGCTGGACCTTTCTCACCACTTCCTTGCTTTGCTTGACTATTTCTTTCTCTTTCTTCATTTGCTCCTGAGGGCCCTCCAAGCCCCTCCCTGACACTCCAGGCTGAACTGAGGCCCTCCTCTGGGAGTTCTTTAGCAATTGTGTGGCTGTTTGTGTGTTTCCCCACAACACTGTGAGTGTCATCCATGAAGTCAGAAGAAGGCTCCGAGACCATGCATATGCTGTCACTGCTCTGCTGGTTTTCCCTTGAGTCCCTTTACCAATTCCAGGCACATGAGCTCCCTGTGGGCTTTCACTCCCCAAATGCCAACACTTGCAACTCTTTGCCAGAAGGCTGCCCTCAGGCAGCCAGAATTTGCTCAGCTGGCTCCCATGTAGAGCAGGTGGTGCCTAGGCATTCATGCGAGTGTGGACTACCCTTAAATAATAACCAACTGCATTGGGGATATAAACACCCTAGTTCCCAGGTGGAGATGATGCTGAGGGTGACTTACGTGGTCTCTCTAGAGCTTTCTGAAGGACTGACCCTACGCCACCCTCTGTGGGTCTTTGCTTTCCTTTCTTCCCCTTCTTGTCCTACTTCTTTAATCCTCCAAGTTTTTCCTGAGAATTCCCGACTAAAGCTTTTCTCACAAATCTCCCACTCAAGGTCTGCTTCTGAGGAACTCAACCTGAAAACCATGTAAAGAATTTCCATAAATGTTTATTGAGTGAATTTTTTAACCCAAACTTTTAGCCCTCTTATGTTATGGATGGAGGCTCAGAGAGAGCATGACTTGTCCAGACTTACTCAGGGAACCAATGGCAGAACAAGCCTACTAACACCTGTGCGCCTTCTACAAAAGTATGTGCCATTTATTCCATGATTTTGAAAAGATACTTTGAAAACGATAATTTCAATCTTTAGTTCTTTCCATTTTAAACACAATAGTAATAACAGAAATAAGAGCTAATATTTATGGAGTGCTTATCATGTGTCAGACGCTATGCCAAATGACTTACATACAGTATTTCATTTGAAACTCACAATGCTCTATAAAATAAGGAGTATTATTTTTCCCATTTTACAGATGAGAAAACCATGGCTTAGAAAGAATAAGAACTTTGCTTAAGGTCACACACTTGACAGATCTGGAGATTGAAACTTGGAAGTCTGACCCCGGAGCCCATTCTACCAAAGACCATGCATATTTTCTCCCATTTAAAAGTATCTATGCGACAGTGCGTAACATTACTTTAAATAATTCCAAAGAAATATATTTTTAAGTTCACAGTTAGTGTGTTTCTAAGGACTTTGGCTCTTGGTCTTTTCTTTTTCTTTTTCTTTTTCTTTTTAGAGGGGGTAATGGAGTCCTTTTGAAAGTCACAGATTTCTTCTTCAAAAACATGCACACACATACACACACACACACAAATACTGACTACAGTTTCAAGGTGAATTAAGGACCCCCTGAATTAAGGATCCACATAAATAGGTTAGCATTCTCTGCTGTAAGGCACATTCAGGCATATCATCATCATTAATGAAAAGCCTCTAAATGATTAGCAGGAGATGATGGCAAGGGAGTTGGAGTACAAAGCTCATTAGATAGCTTTGCCCCTACCTTCTAGGTTTTAACTAAGGCAATCCACAGGCATGGCTATACTAAGCAGCAAGATAACAATTTCCTACAATACTCTTTATTAAAAATTGTACTGAGATAATTGTTGATTGATAAACAGTTTCAAGAAATAATAGAGATCTTTGCCTTATTTTCCCCAATAGTAACATTTTGCAAAACTATAATATCTTAGCTAGAGTCTTGACATGATAACATTCCACCGATCTTATTTAGATTTCTCTCATTTCACTTTTCCTTCCTTGTGTGCTTGTGTGTATTGTTTCATATAATTTTGTCACACATTTATGTTCACATATACATCACTGTAGTCAAGATACTGAAAAGTTCATTACCACAAATACTGTGTTGCCCTTTTGTAACAACGTCCATTCCCTCCCACACTTTCTCCTCCATTCCCATTCTAAATCCTTTGCAGCCACTCAATCTTTCCCCCATTTCTGAAATGTGGTCATATTAAAAATGAGATTCAGGTGAAATCAGACAGTATGTAATCTTTCAGGGCTCGGTTTTTTTCACTCAGTATAATTCTCTGGAGATTCATCCAACCTGTTGCAACTACTGATGCTTTTTCCATTGCTAAGTAGGGTGCCATGGCATGTGTATTAGTTTTTGATTGCTACTGTAACAAATTTCCACACACGAAGTGACTTACAACATTTTGTGTTGGTGTCACAGGGTAAAAATGAAGGAGTTGGTAGGGCTGTGTTTCTCGTGGAGGCTCTAGGAAGTAATCCATTTCCTTTCCCTTTCCAGCTTCCAGAGGCTGCTGCATTCCTTGGCTCATGGCCTCTTCCTCCATCTTTAAAACCAGCAAAAACAGGGTATGCCTTTTCTCACCTCACAACACTCCAACTTCCTCTTCTTCCTCCCCCTTCCATTTCTAAGACACTTCAGATTCCATTGGCACCACTCAGAAAATCCAGGAGAATCTCCCCATTCCCAGTACAGCTGATGAGCAATCTTAATTTCATGCAACTTTAATTTGCCTTTGCCATATACCATAGCATATTCACACGTTCCAGGGATCATGATGTGGACATCTTTGGGAGGGGCATTGTTCATCTGTTGAGGGATGTCTGGGATGATTCCAGTTTCTGGACATTTCAAATAAAGCTACTATGAACATTCAGGTACAGGATTGTATATGAACACAAATTTTCATTTCTCTGGTATAAATACTCAAAATTCAGATTGTTAGATTGTATGGTGACATGCTTGGCTCTGTGTCCCCACCCAAATCTCATCTCTAATTGTAATCCCCATAATGTCCGCATGTCAATGGAGGGACCTCGTGGGAGGTGACTGGATCATGGGGGTGGTTTCCCCCATGCTGTTCTTGTGATAGTGAGTTCTCATGAGATCTGATGGTTTTGTAAGTGTTTGACAGTTCCTCCTTCACACACACTCTCTCCCATGTCCCCTTGTGAAGAAGGTGCCTGCTTCCCTTTTTCCTTCCACCATGATTGTAAGTTTCCTTAGGCCTCTCCAGCCATGCAGAACTATGAGTCAATTAAACCTCTTTCCTTTATGAATTACCCAGTCTCTGGTAGTATCTTTATTTATGTATTTACTTATTTATTTATTCGAGATGGAGTCTTGCTCTGTCACCCAGACTTGAGTGCAGTGGCACGATCTTGGCTCACTGCAACCCCTGCCTCCTGGGTTCAAGTAAGTCTCCGCTTCAGCCTCCTGAGTAGTGGGACTACAGGTGTGCACAACCATGCCCAGCTAATTTTTGTATTTTTAGTAGAGATGGGGTTTCACCATGGTGCCCAGGCTGGTCTCAAACTCCTGACTTGATGATCCACTGCCTCCGCCTCCCAAAGTGCTGGGATTATAGGCATGAGCCACCACGCTCAGCCCTCTAGTAGTTTCTTTACAGCAGTGTGAGAACAGACTAATACACATGATAACTGTATTTAGTTTAGTTTCATAAGAAACTACGAAGCTGTTTGCCAGAGTGGCTGTACCATTTTCCATTCCCACCAGCAATGTATAAGTGATTTGGTTTCTTCACATCCTTGCCAGCAACTGGTGCCATCACTATGCTTAATTTTAGCCATTTTGATAGGTGTGTATTGATATCTCACTTTGGTTTTAATTTGTACTCCTCTAATTGCTGATGATGTTGCACATTTTTTCATATGCTTACTATCCATCTATAGATCCTCTTTTTTTCTTTTGGATAAGGGCCTCATTGTCACTCAGGCTGGAATGCAGTAGTGCAATCACAGTTCACTGCAGCCTTCATCTCCCAGGCTCAAGCTATCCTCCCACCTCAGCCTCCCAAGTAGCTGGAACCACAGGCATGTGCCACTATGCCTGGCTAATTTTTAAAATTGTTTTTTGTAAAGATGGGGTCTCCATACGTTACTGAGGCTGGTCTTGAACTCCTGGGCTCAAGTGATCCTCACTCGTTAGCCTCCTAAACTGTTGGGAGATTATAACAGGTGTGAGCCACTGAGCCCCTCCTATATGTCCATTTTAGTAAAATGTCTCTTCTTGTCCTTTGCCCAGTTTGTAATTGGCTTGTTTGTTTTCTGACTGCTGAGTTTGGGAATCCTTTGTAACTTCTAGGAACTAGTCCTGTGTTGGCTCTGTGGTTTGCAAATATTTTCCCCCAGTCTGCAGCATGTCTTTCATTCCCTTAGCAGAGTCTTCCATCGAGCAAATGTTTTTAATTTTGACGTAGTCCAATTTATCAATTTTCTTTTTCTGAATCATGCTTTTGGTGTCAAATCTAAGAATGCACTACCTACTCCTAGACCTCAAATATTTTCTATTTCATTTTTCTAAAAGTTTATAGGTTTAAAATTTACATTTAAGTCTATGATCCATATTGACCTAATTTGTGCATAGGTGTGAGGTTTAGTTGAGGCTCATTTTTTTTGTGTGTGTGTATGGATGTCCAATTGCTCTCATACCTTAAATAGTAATTCAAGAGAATCTGGACTTTGCATAATGGAAATCCAACTGCCTTTACCACCAATTGCTCCAGCTCCAAGGCTATCCTTCCTTTATTGAATTACCTTTGCACCTTTGCCAAAAATCAGTTGAGCATATTTGTGTGAATCCATTCATTACCTTTTATAACATGTGATATGGTTTGGCTATGTCCCCACCCAAATCTCATCTTGAATTCCCATGTTTTATGGGAGGGACCTGGTGGGACATAACTGAACCATAGGGGCAGGTCTTTCTCATGTTGTTCTAGTGATAGTGAGTATATCTCATGAGATCTGATAGTTATTGTAAGTGGGAGTTTTCTTGCACAAGCTCTTTTTGCCTGCTGCCATCCATGTAAGATGTGACTTGCTCCTCCTTGCCTTCCACCATGATTGTGAGGCTTCCCCAGCCATGTGGAACTGTAAGTCTAATTAAATCTCTCTTTTGTAAATTGCCCAGTCTCAGGTATGTCTTTATCAGCAGCATGAAAATGGACTAATACATCATGCCATGATTCCATATGGACCCTTTTTGCATTGTTTTAGGAGCGCTTTTCTTAGTCTTAGTTACATTGATCTTTTTGCTGTGTCTCTGTACTTGAAAGTTGGATAGCTATCTGCAGGAGATGCTGAATGGCAAAGTCTAATAAAGCTTCAATAAGCATTTCCTTAAATGAAAACAGCCTACTCCCCATTTCAATATTTATAAATCATGTACACATGCACACATGCACACATGCACAGCTTTCTGACACAAATGCACAGTATTTTTCATCTCTATTTAGGAGCAGGTAAATACACCCTACTTTAAACAAAATTGTGGTTTGTAACATGTGTCTTCTCCAAGCATCATCTACATCTTATCTTTCACCCAGTCCCTTCAGCTCCTTTTGTTAGTTCCTCATAGTCAGAAGAGAGAAAACTAAACCGCTTACTTACATTTCTTGGTTGAATACATTGACACTCATTTTTACTTACATGGCACATCTACCATTAAATTTATGCTTTAAAGCTTTTGATATCTAAATGGGGGTAGGAAAGAGTTTCATTTTTATTGAGGGGCAATGGTAAAATCATTTCATATATCAATATACCAGTCTTATCTTTTTCTTTCGGTGATTAGAGGGGCATTGAGTTTGGTGGATTGGGAAGGAGAACTGCTAGAACCTCATTGGGCTCATTCTCCCAACATCACCAGCATCAGGCCTAATGCTTACACAGTCCTGGGTTTGTTAAGCCAATCAGTAATTGTATACAATATGTAAAATTTAATCCTCATGGCCACTGTGAGGTATTAATACTATTATACTCAATTTACATAGATAAAGTCTAAAAATCAGACATGCTAAGTGACATACTCAAGGCACACCTGAACTCAACTGAATCTTCTGCCTTCCAGTCCAATATTTGCTTCACTCTAACGAGCAGAAAAGCTTGACTTTTTAGGCTAATTTGGGAGTGAGAGATGAGAACTTTATCTGAAGGCTTCCTGTGTCCCCCTCCTTTCTCTAGGTCCCTAGAGCAATGAGATGTCCAGGGATCCTCACCCCAGGAGAACTGGGCCCACCCTGCCACATGCAAGATTCCCCTGCTGGAGCAATGCCATCAACACTTTCTGTAATGACAGAGATGTCGGGTGTCAGCCATGCCCAGTATGGTAGCCACAGCCACCTGTGGCTATTGAATCTTTGGCATGTAGTGCTGCAAGGAATTGAATTTTCGTGATTGTTAATTAAAATGTTAGTTTGTTTAGCTATATAAGGCCAGTGGCTGCTGCACAGAACAGTGAGTTCTAGACCTTTCCCCTTCAGTTCCATCGCCACTGGCTGTGCTGAGTCTGGGTGCCTCTCTGTCCCACCATTTCTGATTGCTCTCTGTTTCATAGTCCTATATTAATATTTTTAAATTCAGTTATTTTATTCAAGTGCTTAATAATCTTATTGTTATGATCTCTTTCCTGATATGATGAAGTTTATAATTTCTGCCTCTAGTAATAAAGGGTCTGATGAGAAAAGTGAGAAACACCCCGCTGGACCTCATTTCATCACTATTAATCTTAAATTAAAATACAATCCTCCTTTACTCTTAGCCTCACAGTACCCAGCCTTTCATTGTTGCCTCCTTCCCACACCAACAGCTGCCTTCTGAAAACCCGGTGTTCTTCTCCAATGGTGGCTTCACCTTTGTTGGGGCCGCTGTCCTGCCTGACTCTTGTCTTGCATCCTGGCGATGGAAGCACCTTATTCCCCCACATATAGTAAAGCTGCCCTGGAGGTGGCCAGCAGCCTTTCCCTCTTTAGGGCTATTTCCACATGCCGGCTCCTCCTCCTTTCCATAAGCCATCTGTCTCCCCTCATTTCCATTCTCCACTGCAGCCTTGGGCGCCCATAGACTCACTTTCCATTCCAAGACTCATCTCCATCTAGATGCTTTCATTGCCCACATGCATCTGAGGCTTGATGCCTCACCCACTCTATCTCCTTGCCCTCGAAGACTCACACCTTCACTCCACCTCAGCTGCCATCTGTCAGCTGTCCCCGCACTGGTCATCACCCAGAAGAAAACTTAAGAAATTCTGAAGCCACAAACATTCCCATTTCAGATTTCCACTTACTGTTTATAACACCTTAATTTTCACTCAGATTCAGGTCCTGCATCTGTCATTTAACCCATGGAGACTTCCAGGCCCCAACACTCATCTTTCAGGCTCATCTATCTTTTCCTCCTTCAACACACAGCATAGAGTCTGTTATCCAGCATTTCAGTGACTCTCATGCCAATAATCCCAATGCCTTTCCTGGATTGCTCTGTATTGTACCCACCTGGCTATACTGCACTCCTCGTTCAACTGAACCACCTGCTTCACTTTTCGCAAGCCTGAGCTATAACGTGCTGCTGGAAGAGTCACCCTATCAGCTCTTAGTGTCCATGAATTCGTGGTTCTCCACCTGCAGCAGGGCCTTCAACACATCCAGACAGTCCTGTGTCCCTAGTCTTGGTCTTCCCCATCCCAGCAGGCTTCCTTCTCCTGGGGTTCTCCTCCAGCCCATGGTTTCAGTGACTGTGAGTTGATGACATCTAAATCTGTATCTGGCACAAATCTCCCTCCTCAGGTTCTAGAAGACAGCTCCCCTTAATTGTCCCATAGAGATCTCAAATGTACCATGTCCAAAACAGTGTTCAGTTTCTTCTGCCTCAGAGCTGCTTCCCCTATATCCCAATTCCAGCCTTAGGGGATCACACACCTGACATTCAGCACACACAACAGAATTCCAGCTATCACCCTGGCCCTTCCCGTTCGTCACTCTGCACACCAAATCACCAGGTCATTCTATTTTCTACATTTATCCCGATACGTTGCATGTTTTCACCCCAAGTCTTCCTCCTATCACAATAATTTTAACAGAATTCTTACCCGCTCTGCTGCGCTCTCACATCTAGTCACTAAACTATCTTTAAGACACTGTCTTTCTCAGAAACAAACATTATTATGTCCTTGACTGAAATGCCCCAATGATCCGCAGTGCTTTCAGAATCAAGTTCACAGTCTAAACCCTTCAGCACCTGACCATGGCTGTCCTGCCTGGTCTCACACCAGGGGTTTGATTCCCCCTCAGCCCTTCAATTCCACAAGTGGTGAGCAGGTCACACGGAGCCTTGTTCATTTCCTTATCTGTGACATGCTCCCTCTTGTTCTCTTAGCCTTGTGCTCCTCAGGCTGCCAAAAATATCTCCATTTTGTCCTGGAGGGTGCTTATTACCACCTACCTATTAAAATTAGCAGGGCCAGACAAATCCATCTTGAGAGTCACTCTATAAAATGACTGGCTGGTATTCTCCAAGATGTCAATGTAATGAAAGAGAAATAAACCTATTCCAGATTGACGAAAACTAAAGAGACACGAGGATGAAATGCAACACACGGTCCTGGGCTAGACCTTGTTTGAATGGAAAAAGACATCGTAAGGAAGGGCCAGACAACTGGCAATATAGAATGTGGACAGTAGATCAGATAAAGGTCTGTGTCAATGTTAATGTCCTGAGTTTGATAACTGCACTACTGTTCCAATAGCGAATAACCTTGTTCCTTAGAAATACACCCTGAATTATTAAAGGGTAAATGGGCACGGTGTATTCAATCTATTCTCGAATAGCTCAGAAAAAAATTTACACACATATATTATGTGTTTATATTTACACATGTATGTTTATATATGTACATACATAAACGTATGTGCATGCACACACACAGAGAAGGAAGAGAAAATGAAAGAGCAAATGTGGCAATGATATAGTTGGACGTTTGTCCCCTCCGAATACCACGTTGAAATGTGATCCCCAGTGTTGGAGGTGGGGCCTGTTGGGAGGTGCTGAATTATGGGGGGCAATCCCTCTTTAATGGCTTGCTGTTCTCTCTGCAGTAATGAATTCACAGGAGATCTGCTTGCTTAAAAAGAGTCTGGGATCTCCCCCTCCTCTCCTTCTCTTGCTCCTTCTCTCTCCATATGATATGCCACCTCCTTTTTGCCTTCTGCCATGAATGGAAGCTTCCTGAGGTCCTCATCAGAAGCAATGCTTGTAGATTATTAATAAGACTGAAACGTTTACAGATAGGGAACAGGTATTTCATATTTCATAGGGAACAGGTATTTTCAGATAGGGAACAGGTGCCATACTTGTAGAGCCTGCAGAACTGTGACCCAGATAAAATTCTATACTTTATAATTATCCAGTCTCAGATATTCCTTTAGAGCAATGCAAACGAACTAACACAGGCAATATATTAACTTTGCTGAATTTTGGGTAAAGGTTATAGGTGATCTACGTGCTATTCTTGGGATTTTCTATAAGTTTTAAATTATTTTATAAAAGAAAGTTAAAAGGAAGTTCTAGGATTCTTTGATTTCCAGTTTTGTAACTGTTGAGCAAATGTGAGAGATTCTGTCATCGTTATTTTTGGTATTTAAGAGCTAAAATTAAAAGGTGTCACAGAAATTCTTCCAGTATAAAATATTTTATTTAAAAACTTGCTGGCTAAAGGCCAGAAAAATAGACTATAAATGTAACTAATCATATGCAATGTTTAGAAAAATTCTGAGTATATACAAAGTAATATTATCATTGGATGATGAAATTGCTGATAGAACTTTACTTCATTTTCTTTATTCTTATTGCTTGTTTTCTTCTAATTTACTATAGTAAATATGTGTAAGTTGGTTAATAGAACTGCAAATAAACTTTAGGTGCCTTAACAATGAATATATAAAGAAAAGAAAGCCAATAGGTCCATCTTTCCCAAAGCTTCAGTTGATAGGAATTAAATTTGCTGAATTTAATTCAGTTAAGGGAGTAAGGTACCTTTAGAGAGAGTCTCCTTTGGGTATATCTTGAACTACTTGATTATCTACGTACCTAAGTAGTCATATGTCTTCATTAGAGAAGTATTTTTTTAAAAACTCAAGTGTTTAAAAATTATGACAACATTCCAAGTCTCTTTTCTTTATTTGTATAACTTTCCCAACAAAATGAAAACTGTAACCTTTGCCCTGTAAGGATGTGCTATCGTACCTCAGTAGATCATGACCAGATTGTATGTCACCCTATGCCAAATCTCAATAATCCTAAATTCCACATTGTATGTTGTAGGTTTTCAAGGGCAAGAATCTTGCCTGTTTCAACCTCTGTTGGGTACCTGGTACATACTGATTTTTAACAAATATTTTATGCAGAAACAGCTCTATTCTAACCCATCTTGCCTTAACTGAAAATTTTATGCACTTTCTAATTTGATTGCCAAGTTTAACACAGTATTGGACCTTGAGTTAATAAAATTTTACTCTGATGCTATATTAAACTTGGCAATCCAGTACTACTCATTCATTAAATCTCATATTTCTAGTCTGAAGCCTCTAGGATTCCTGATATGTTGAACAGGTGCCCGGACTGTCTTTCTTTTATAATATAATTTTGTTCTTTCTTTTGAATATCTACCTACATTCATAAACACATACATGTTTGGGTCCAAAACAACAGCTGTGGTGAGTATGAAAATTGCCAACTTTATCTCAGCAGTCCTGCTTGACTTCGCCAATCTTAGGGTCTCCTCTGGTCCTGCATAGTCTTGAACAGTTTCTTTCCATCTAAAACTGTTACTTCCATCTTCTGATCTCAACAGGGGCTCAACTATGACCTTTTTACTTATGCGTAAGTGGTTCCTTGTTGTTCATTAATTCTCTAAATTTGCACTGGAATTGAATTGCAATGCTGAGTTTCTGTGTGGTATCTGTATTTGTTTTCTCCATAAGAAAAAAAAAAATAGTATTGGCAAATTGGAGGATGGAAAAAAGTGCAAAAGGTTTTTATTAATGAAATTACTTGTTCATAACCTTCATAGGTAATTATGAAAGAAACCATTAGCTCCTGGCAATCTCCAATCTACTCTTTTCCTCTAACAGTTGGATGCCACATTTTAGCTGGCCATATGGACGTTCAGTCGAAGACCCCATTTTGCAGCCTCACTAGCAGCAGCAGCTGAGGGCGGCTGTGTGACTAACTTCTAACCAAGGAATGAAAATGGAAGCGATACATGCAACAGCATTTCCTTAAAAGGAAAGAATATGCTCCCACCTCTCCCTCCTTCCCCTCATGCTGGATTCCTGATATGTTGCTGGTGGATAGACCAGTCACCTTCAACATCACATGGTAGGGGTGTGACCAGGAAGTCAGAGCAACACAGTGTAAGAAACCTGGACCCCTGAGGACGGCCCAGCCCCACACCAGCTCTAGGCCATTGATCCCAACTCCTGCATGAGAGAAATAAACTTCTGTTTATCTAAGTCATCATTATTTTGAATTTCTCTGTCACAACAGGTGAACTGATAGTCTATGAAATACAATCTTCATTTTATAATATTCAATCAGTCTTAATAGATTTGTGGAGTACAAAGTAATAAAAATGAAATAAAACATTAACTAAAACACTCAAACATAAAGTGAATACGTATGATCAGTAAATCTATCCCCATTTATAAGCTCGTCAAGAGTAGACAGATAATTAATATTTATGCTCTATTGAGCAATTTTATTATCCTTTTTGAAAGATAGGAGACAAAGTCCTAGCCAAAAAGAAGCTTGAAATTCAGTAAGTGCCATGGAAACACTCCCTGCAAAGGGTCAGATCGGTAAGTACCTATTCATATCTCAATGATCTTATTTACACATATACAACTTTTGCTCCACATTTCCCACCATGCCTTCGTACAACCTGTGTTCCAGCTAAATTGAATTATTTATAGTTTGGTGCAGAAGTCATTTAATATATTGTTATTTCTTTGTCCCTGTTTCTAGCACATAGTACGTGACCAATTACTATGTATGAAAAGAACAATCTTTCTTCATTGTGAAATACCTGTTCCCTATCTCTAAACGTTTCAGTCTTATTAATAATACTAAAGTGCAAGTCTCAGAAACTATCTCCTGGAAGAAATATTCTCTTATGCCCTCAGCTGGAAAAGATTTCCTTTTTCTGTGTCTTCTCATAATACTTTTCTGTCTTTCTCATGTCATTCATTACTACCTTCTGTCACAGAAATTTATATTTATCTCCTCTTCCCTCCTATGTGGAGCTTTAAAGCAATGTAGGAAGAGAACCTGCGGCAGAATCACCTCTCGATTCCTTCCCTTTACAGCTAGCCCAGTGTCTTACACTTAGTATTAGCAGTATTAGCATGAGAATAATAATGATGAAATGCATATATTTGTGATATATTTTTATCATGAATTATCTCAACTGGTTTTGTTGATTTGGCATGGAGAAAGAATAACAAAGAGAAATAAAATGAGAGAAAATATGAGCTCAATACTTTCATATGGACAACTTAATGTGCAAAGGGACACTGGATTCATTGGGTAATATTTTCAACAAGTTTTGCATAAATTTCCTTACTCATAGGCTGAGGTCTTCATCTTTCCTCCATGGTATTAAGACAGACTTGAGTCATTGACTGCAGAACCAGAAACAAAGGCTGCAAACACTCAGCTATTAAGCAACCAAAGCAGGTGTCTAAATGATAGAGGTATGCTAAGGAATATTAGACAAATACATTTGCCAAATCTTAAGATACTGTATAAAAAGATTGAACAGGTCTGGAGACAGGAAAGGAGTAAGTAAGCAAGCATAAAACATATCAGAATGTTGTGGTAACAAAGAGGCAGCAATTAATTGCTTCTCTTGATGCCATACATTGAGGATTGCCAATCACCAGATGTTGTCCGTCAATGTTCCAGTTGGAGATATGATCACCTGTGCACCAAGGCTCTTCTCAGTGTCTCCCACCTTGACTCCATCCTATTAGCCCAGAGAAGACACCATCACTCATGGGTAAGGTGAGGATTAGTGTATGTGCTGGGAAGGTGGTAGAAACATAGATATCTTAAGAAGTAATTTTATCATGAAGGAAAATACACTTGATCAAGATGGGCATAGTTGGTGTAAATTTACCCAATCAGGTGCCCTTGTAAAGAATACCTGTCCCTGTTCAAGAGCTTCTTAGAGAAGATAAATCTTAAATTAAGTCTTTATGAGGAAGATAGAGAGAGCTTGGGAGGAAATTCTAAGAATGATAAGCAAACTAGTAGAAATGAGCAAATCATGAGGCAGGAGACGATTACCGGTATTGTAAAATCATAATGGTGGATAATAAGAAACAAAGTTGAAGATGTAGGAGGGTAAGTTGATAGAAGGCTTTGAAAATATTCCAGTGGATCCAAATGTTTATATTCCTGTTTTCCATTGTCTTGGGCATGAAGTTAATGTTTCAAGATATGAAAATGTAGACATTAATGAGATATTCAAAAAGTTAATTTGATGATAACTGGAAGGAACAGCTTAAATGCAGATATAAATTAATTAAGAATGAATGGACATTTTTCTGAGTATTTTATTTCCTAACTATGAGTCTAGATTCACTATACAAGTTAATTATGACAGAATGAGTCAAATCAATATTGTAACCTCAAATTTATCTTTGAACCCTGTAAATACCCATCTATACAAAGAAACAAACAAAACTAGGGTATAAACATTTTCTTTATGAAAATGGCTTAGAATAGAATATTTTCCTTAAAAATGGATAAAGCTCTTACAGTTTCTTCCTGACAGAATATCTGTAATTTTACTGAAATTACATTATGATTTTACTAAAATCCAATTATGAAAAGCATTTATTTTAATAATATATAAAGTGTTTCTCAAAATTTTAGCAGATATAAATGATAAAATTGATATGACTTCATTTAGAATTTTTCCTCCATAATGTAGCTAATCATGTTCAAAAAAGAACTTCATACACTAATTTTCTTATAAGAAATATTTTAAAAATGATTACAACTGAACATTTATAATTTCACATTTGTTTCTTTTTCTTATAAAACAGCTTATATTAACGATACGGTTTTTATTTTACTTTACTTTTTGAGACAGAGTTTCACTCGTTGCCCAGGCTGGAGTGCAATGGCGGAATCTCGGCTCACCGCAACCTCCGCCTCTCGGGTTCAAGTGATTCTCTGGCCTCAGCCTCTCAAGTAGCTGGGATTACAGGCACCCGCCACCATGCCCAGCTAATTTTTATATTTTTAGTAGGGACGGGGTTTACCATGTTGGGCAAGCTGGTCTCAAACTCCTGACCTCAGGTGATCTGCCAGCCTCGGCCTCCTACAGTGCTGGGATTACAGGCATGAGCCACTATGCCTGGCCAAACTGTATAGATTTTAAATACAACAGAGAAACATGGCAGTTGGCAACACTAATGAGTATGTTCTCTGAATATAATGGAATCAGCGAGAACCCCATAATGGAAAGACAGAGAAACCACCAAACACATGGAAACCAGACAACACGCTGCTAAGTAACCTATAGATCAAAGAGGAAGTTTCAAGAGAAATAATAAAAAAAAAAATACAGAACTAAATGAAAATGAAAATACAATATTTCCAAATCTATGGCACATAGTCAACACAGTGCTGAGATGAAAATTAGCAGAACTAAATGCTCACATTAGGAAATAACAAGAGCCTCAAATCAACAATTCATGTTCCTATCTCTCGAACCTAGAAAAAAAGAGCTAAATGAATTCAAAGCAAGAAGAAGGAAGGAAATAATGAAGATTAGAGCAGAAATAAATGAAATTAAAAACAGAAAAATAGAGCAACCAATTGCTTGTGTTTTGAAAAGATTAATAAAATTGGCCAATCTTTATCAAGTTCGGCCAAAAAAAGAGAGAACACACATTACCAGTATCCAGAATGAAACAGATAACCCGACCACAGACCCCACAGACGTCAAATCCATAAAAGAGAATGGTATGAACAATTCTGTACATCTAAATCTGACAATTAAGATGAAACAAACTACTTAAAAAAAACACAAACCACTATCACTCACCCATATGAAATAGATAACTTGAGTACCCTTATAACTATGAGAAAAATGGAATTCATAATTTAAAGACTCTTCCCCACCAAAATCTCCAGGTCTAGATGGTTTTATTGGCTGGTTTGAAGGATTAGCATCAACTCTACACACTCTTCCAAAATATAGAAGAGAACCATTTCCAGTTCATTTTATAAAGCTAGTATTATCCTAATACCAAAACTAGACAGAGACAGCACCAAAAGAAAAACAATAGGCCAATGTCCCTCATGAATATAGACTAAAGAATCTTTGACAAAATAATCACAAATATAATTAAGCAATACATATAAAATTATATACCACCATGAATGGAGTTTATGTCAGAGATGCAAGTTTGTTTCAATGTTTGAAAATTAAACAATGTAATCCACCTTAATAGGCCAAGAAAGAAGAATCACATGATCATATCAAATGACACACAAAAAGCATTTGACAAAATTCTACATGCATTTATGATGTTAAAAATAACCTTGGAAAAATAAGGATAAAGAAGTACTTCCTCAGCTTGATAAGGAGTATCTACAAAAAATTTGTCCCTATTTGCAGATGACATGATTGTCTATATAGAAAATCCCAAAGAATTTACAAATAACAACAACCACCCTCCTAGAACTCGTAAGACAATTCAGCAAAATTGCAGGATGTGTAACATAAAAAACTCATTGTATTTCTACATACACGCAATGAACACCAGGGGGCTGAGACTAACATTACCTCTTACAGTCACTCAGAGAAATGAAATAGCTGTAAACCTAATACAATGTACAAAACTATGCTGAAAACTACAAGATGCTGGTGAAAGAAATCAAAGATCTAAAGAAATTGAAAGCTATAGTATGTTGGTGGATTAGGAGACTCATCATAGTAAAGACGGCAATTATTTCCAGATTGACGTACAGTTTTAACAAAATTTCTATAACAGTTCCGGCAAGATTGTTTGTAGAGACATAGACAAGATCATTCTAAAATTTGTAGGGACAGGCAAAGGAAGACCGTTTTAGTGAAAGTAGCTAAAACGGTTTCACTGAAGCATAACATGAGAAGAATCAGTCCACACGATTTCAAGACTTATGATACATCTACAGTAAATAAGACAGTGCCGATACACAGATAATGGAATAGAACACGAAACCTAGAAATGGACCCACACAAATATACCCAACTGATTTTTGACGAAAATATAAAAGAAATTCAACAGAGGAAAAATAGCCTTTTCAATAAATGGTGTTTGATACAATTGGGCACCTTTAGGCAAAATCATGAACCTTAATCTAAATCTCACATTTTACACACAAGTTAATTTAAAATGGGTCCCAGTCAAACATAAAATGATTAAACATTTAGGGGAAAAAATGGGAGAAAATCTTTAAGATCTAGAATGAGGCAAAGTTCTTAGATTTGACATTAAAAGCATAATTCATAAAGGAGATGAACAAATTAGGTGACATAAAAATTAAAAACTTTTGCCAGGCGCGGTGGCTCACGCCTGTAATCCCAGCACTTTGGGAGGCTGAGGCGGGTGAATCATCTGAGGTCCGGAGTGTGAGACCAGCTTGACCAACATGGAGAAACCCCATCTCTACTAAAAATACAAAAAATTAGCCTGGCGAGGTGGCGCGTGCCTGCAATCCCAGCTCTTTGGGAGGCTGAGGCAGGACAATCGCTTGAACCTGGAAAGCAGAGGTTGCCGTGAGCCGAGATCGCACCGTTGCACTCCAGCCTGGGCAACAAGCGTGAAACTTTGTCTCGAAAATAAATAAATAATTGAAAACTTTCACTCTGCAAAAGACCCTGTTAAAGAGACAAAGACTGTTTCTCCCACAGTCTCGGAAAAAATATATATATAAAACCACATATCTAACAAAGGAATAGTATCTAGAATATATAAATAAATTTTCTTACTCAACAGTAAAAAAATAAACAATACAATTAGTACTTGGGCAAAAACATGAAGAGAATTTTCACCAAAATGGATGTGTACAGATGGCAAATAAGCACATTTTTAAAATGTTCAATATTCATGGACTCAGGGAGGGGAACAACGCACACTGAAGCCTGTGGGGGAGGGTGCCGGGGAAGGGAGAGCATCAGGAAAAATAGCTAATGCATGCTGGGCTTAACACCGAGGTGACAGGTGGATAGGTGCAGCAAACCGCCATGGCACACGTTTGCCTATGTAACAAACCTGCACATCCTGCGCATGTGTCCTGGAACTTAAAATAAAGTGGCTCATGCCTGTAATCCCAGCACTTCGGGAGGCCGAGCTGGGCAAATTACTTGAGATCAGGAGTTTGAGACCAGCCTGGGTAACCTGGTGAAATCCCCATCTCTCCTAAAAATACAAAACATAGCCGGCCATGGTGACTGGTGCCTGTAGTCCTAGCTACTCTGGAGGCTGAGCAGGAGAATCGCTTGAACTCGGGAGGCAGAGGTTGCAGTGAGCCAAGATGGCAGCACGGCACTCTGGGTGACAGAGTGGGACTCCATCTCAAAAAAATTAAATTAAAAAATTCCCATCATACACAAAAATTCAATATTATTAGTCACTAGGAAAATGAACTAAAATCACAATAAGGTATCACTAAATACTTATCAGAATAGCTAAAATAATAATAATTTTTTAAAAAACAGTGACAATACCAAATACCTGTGTGGATGCAAAAAAATTTAATCAGTCATACATTATAAGTGGGAATATAAAATGGCACAGCTATTTGGCAATTTTTTTTTTTTTTTTTTTTTTAGCGGAGACTCCCTCTACCACCCAGGCTGGAGTGCAGTGGCACTATCTCAGCTCACTGCAACCTCTGCCTCCCAAGTAGCTGGGATTACAAGCGCCAGCCACCATGACCTGTGAATTTTTGTGTTTTAGTAGAGATGGGGTTTTACCATGTTGGCCAGGCTGGTCTCGAACCCTTGACCTCAGATGGTCTACCTGCCTTGGCCTCCCAAAGTGCTGGGATTGCAGGCATGAGCCACTGCAACCGGCCTGGCAATTTCTTATAAAACTAAACCTACAACTTCCATTTAACCTGCCATAGCACTCTTAGGAAGGTATCCCAGAGAAATTAAAATTTATGTTCATACTATTATGCATAAATGTTTATGACAGTTTTATTTGTAATAGTGAAAAACTGGAAACTACCCTTGTGTCTTTGAACAGGTAAATAATAAAGAAACTGAGGGGTACGTCCATACTGTGCTGCGCTACTTGGCAATAACAGAGCAAACTGCCAATCCATGCAACAACCTGGTGGGATGTCCAGACAACCACGCTCAATGAAAAGAATAAAAAGAGCCAATTCCAAAAGGTTACCTGCTACACGATTCCATTGATACAACATTCTTGCAAAGAGAATAGATTCGTTACTGTTAGGGTTCAAACTGGGGATAAGAATGGAAGGAACTGAGTGTGGCTATCAAGGCATAACATGAGGGATCCTTGTGTTGGGACATTGTCCTCAAGTTTTGCAGGATATTACCTTTGGGGGACCTGGGTAAAGCATACAGTGATCTCTCTGTATTATTTCTTACAACTGCATGTCAATCTCGAATTTTCTCCAAATTCAAAAAAAGTATGAAAAATACGATAGAAAAATATGGCAGTTGGAGAAAGCAATGAACATTCGCTTTAAAAACAACTTGCTTTGTACAGAGCTTAAATATTCTCCAAGTATAAGGTTCATTATTATCTGGCACACTAGTAGGATGAGCCTGAAATTACATTTACAAGTAAATTAAAATATCTGCTTTCATTCCAGAAAGTACTTTCAGGATCCATTGTAGAAGCTACTATTTAAAGAATTTTTTAGCATAAAGTTCTTAAGTGAATTAAATGAATTTTACATCCCTTACTTTTCTGTCAACATCTTTAGCAACTTTTAAAAATTACTGCAAAACAGCAAAGCCTAAAATTAAGTCTCTAGGCATTGTCGTCTTCACAAACAACAGAGCTTTTTCCCTGAGCCCTTGAAAGCTGAATTTTAGTCTTTGTATGTGACTGAATATGGAATGTTCCCTTGGGGGAGACACACTGCCTCTGAAAACCGACAAGCTTCCCCAGAGTCCAGGGGTGTCCAATCCTTTGGCTTCCCTGGGCCACATTGGAAGAATAAGAATTGCCTTGGGCCACACATAAAATATACCAACACTAATGATAGCTGATGAGCTAAAAAAAAAAAAAAAAATCACACGCAAAAATCTCATAGCATTTTAAGAAAATTTACCAATTTGTGTTGGACTGCGGGTTGGACAAGCTTGCCACAGTGTTAGATTTAGAAAGGAAGGAAGATGGGGATACGTCTTGTGCAAAGTAAATTCCGTCAGGTTCTAATAATCAGCGTTCCTTTATTCCTGCTAAGTAGGGTTAGCAGCACTCAGAGAAAGCCTCTTTTTAAAATCTTTGCTTGCAGGTTTTTAGCAAACAACATACTTCCCTTCAGCAGCACGTCTAATTCCCACAAGCAAAGCCTCAAAGGAATGGCATTTTGCATAAGGCCCTTAGGGAGAACTGGGGAAGACAGGAAGGAGAAGGAGGGCTGAGAGTCTGATCCCCTCCCCATAAAGGGTGACCTACCTGCAAGTCTGCGAAGAAAGCCTCTCAAGCAATGTGGTGGCTTTGTCAGGACAGCAGGGTCTGATGGCACAATGGCGCAATGCAGCACTCATTTCCAAGATTCCATCTCTCATTAGGTTCAAGATTCTCTTTTGCTCTGGGTTCCGTGGCTGGAGTCCTAAGGCCTCTTAGGAGAAGTTGAAGCATCTTGCATATTGGGATTCCTAATGGCTACACTCACCAGCACATCAGTCTTCGTGTTAACAGGCACACATGAAGCCTCTAATATGCAAATGTGCTTAGATTTAAATTGATTTTCTAAATATAATCTTGAGTGTAACAGCCCCATACAAGGTTGCTCTTTTGAAATTCTCCAGCAACCAGTTTCAGATTACTAAATATACAGCTTATGCTCCAACTTCTGGCACTTCTAGTCTTTATTTTGATTTGTCGGTGGTGGAAAGTGTTTGGTGATTTGTTCTTGTGTACTTTTTTTTCTAATTTAAAATGCTTTCTGTATTCTCTCTCTCCAGAGATGCTCACTGCTGCCTCACTGTGGGCTTACACTTCAAAATACAGTACGCAAACCCCTGTATCCCCCAGGAAGCCAGAGACTGAGCCCTCCCACCCAGTACTCCAGAGCAAAGTGGCTGCCCCTTGGTACATGCCTTTGAAGGGTGTCTGGTTTTGATATTCACTTGAGGAAGGGGGAGAACAGACCCCCTGATGCCCAGCAGCAGCCCTGAAGGCTAAGTGCATTCTCTGGACTGCCTCTTCTCTCTTCCCATTTTCATGAACTCCACGTTTCTCTTCACAGCCCAACTCCAATCTCACCATCTTCTGACCGTCTCAGACGATTTCATTGTATCTGAGCAGATCTCCATTCTTTCGCAGTGTATTTTCAGAACCACTCATTTCACAATTGTCACCTTGAGGTAGGAGACCCACTTTGTTTTACCCTGGGGCTCTTTGACAACATTGATGGGAATTCTTTATTTTAGTTGGAAACAAATGTAACTGCTGTTCCCAAGCCAGATACAGCAGATTCGTGCGTCTTGGAAGAGAGACTTATACATACAGTAGATGAGAAATTGATGTCTGTAGAATCCCTCTGAGCCTGCTCTCAGCTGCATTAGAAAATAAACCCAGGTTTGCTTCTTAGTGTTCCAAATGAGGCAATGTCACCATTGTAACTGCCTTGAATAGGTAACAGAGGTGTAACAGATTGACATCAAGGATGGCCGTTTTGGGGGAGGAGAATGGGGGGTGAGAAACAGGTGCAGGAGCTGTTGCCCCTGTGAGCCCATAGACCTTGGCTGTAGACTGACTGAGCTAGACAAAGCCATCTACATGCATCCCCAAGACCAGATAAACTTGGACAACTTGGAGATCCTGAACACCCCTGATAGAGAGATGGAATCGATACGTACAGTATGGAAGTACTGAAAGAAAGGGTGGGAAAACTTTGAGGAGTTCTCTTCCTGTTTCAATTTAATTAAAAGGGATTAGCAAGACTTGCTCTAAATATACCATTTTTAAATTGTTTCCACCCGTTCTCTGTGCTTCCCCTCCTCCCTTCCCGCTTCTTCCCTCCTTCTCTCCTCTCTCTCTCTCTCGTGCACATTTACCATTTCACTAATTCAATTCTTCATTCATTCACTCTAAACTGTCTGTTGCTAAGTTTTCACCTGAAATAACTATTTTTCCCATTCGTGCCTTAACTTTAGGAATTTTCCACTTCCCATCTTAGACCTTGAGTGCCTCCTCTTGCATCTCCCTACGTGCACCCATTCCATGATATTCATGTTCCTGACAACTGATCATTTTGTAGAATGATACTCAACTTTATGTAATGGGGATGTGTGCCTACTTGATGTACCACTTAAGTTTGGAGACCCAGTCAGCTGAGATTTAAAAAAATCAGAGAAGGGGGAAAAGTAGAAGATAAGTTTAAAGACACAGCCAGTAGTACGGCCCTTAAAAAGCACTGTCAGATCTTGAGCTTCTGCTCTGAGGGAGATGGGTTGTGAGCAGCAGTGTGATATGATCTGAGCTGGGTTTTAATTGGATCCATCTGACTGCGGTATTTAAAAGAGTCTGGGGGTTTGGGGCAGCAAAGCAAGAGATTGCAGTGACTTAGGAGTAGCATTTGAATTAGTGGCAGAGGGTGAAGTCTAGGTTTTTTCTGAGGGATAGCCAATAGGCCTCCCTCATAGATCAGATATAGATTGTGAGTGAAAAGAAGAGCTGAGGTTGATGCAATAAACATATGTCCACATATGCTTTGACGATCCTCCCTCAGAAGGTGGAGACTAACTCCCCTCCCCTTTAGTGTGGGCAGGACTTGTGACTTGCTTCTAATGAATGGAATGCGGCAAGAGGGACAGACTTAGGGTGTGTGTGACCTCACAGGACATATCACTATGTCCCGTGACTAGGACATAAGAGGCACTGTGGTTTCCTTCTTGGACTCTCTCTTTCTCAATCACTTGTTCTGGAGAAAGCCAGGTGCCATGTCACGAGGACACTCAAGTAGCCCTATGGAGAGGCCCATGTGGTGGGCAATTGAGACCTCTTGCCAATAGCCAGCCTGGAACCCAGGCTTTTTGTCAGGAGCCATGTGAGTTGGGCCATCTTGGAAGGGTATCCTCCCACCCCAATCAAGCCTTCAGGTGACTGCAGCACCAGATGATGCTATTTCACCCACCTCACGGGACATTCTGAGCCAGAATCACCCACCTAAGCTGCTCCTGAATTTCTGACCCATGGAAATTGCGAGAAAATAAATATCTGTTATTTAGAAATAAACTAATGAATCATTAAAATTTAATAAAATAACATTTACAAATATTAATGAGTTCACATGATATAATCTAGTAAATTTATTGATATGATTCCTGTATTTTCTCACATAAGAAACAAGAAAATATTACCTACAAAGAAAACTAATACCTTGGCCATTATCTCATCATAAATCAAGCCTCTGTGTCTCTCTTTATTATTGAAAAACAAATGATAAGTAGGTTTCCAGGCATAGTACCAAAGAGAAGAAGAGAAGGTACGTTGCACCCACGAGTCAATTATATTCCACTTCTGTGACCTGTCCTTCAAGGAGTAGTCATGGCAGAGCCGGGAGAATGGAGAGATAGATCACTTCACGGAATCACAATTTGTATCTAGTTTAAAATATTACCGAAGGGCAATTGCCTGCTTTGTCCACTTTCTCCTTCCTGGTAATGTCCCAGCAGCATCAGTTGTAAAATGAGCTGGCCTCACATCAGACCCAAGGAAAATAATTCTGAGTTATTCATAGGTTTCCAGGAGAGCATCTGATGAAACTACCATTTGCTTTATTCTGAATAGAGAGATATATGTGCATTTGGATGTGCAAAAATAAATACTTTTTAAATTATAATTTTATTGGAGTTTATTTCTCAAGAAGAAGGTTCTGGAGTGCTTTTTCAGCTTGAGAAAAAGATCAGTAGCATTCTCCTCCATAAAAATAGTCCTGGCTGTCAGGATGGTGGTTTCTATTCGAGTGCTCATTTGCTGCATAATGTTAATCAAAGTCACTGCTGACATTTGGCTACCACTTTACAGTTTATAAATCACTTTCACACACACTAAGGAATTTGTCATCTACATCACAGTCTTGTGAAGGAAGTGTTAATGTACAAAGTTGACAGACAGGATTCTGAGTCTCAGAGAAGTCTGGAATTGCCTCGGGCCACAGAGCCGCTGGTGACAAAGCTGGTATTTAAAAGTGGGCCTTCTCAGTCTATGTCCACTATTCCATAGCTACTTCTTCAAATCATCCAGCTGTCATAAAAAAATAAAGCACTGAGCACCATGCCAGGAATGTGATAATAACACAATAAATTATTGCAGTCATGCATTGCTTAATGATAACGGTATGTTCTGAGAAGTGCATCCTTAGGCGATTTCATCATTATGTGAACATTATAGAGTATACTTATGCAAAACTAGATAATGAGCCTACTACACACCTAGGCTATATGGTATGGCCTATTGCTCCTAGGCTACACACCTGTATAGCGTGTGACTGTACTGAATACTGTAGGGAACTGTAACACCATGGTAAGTATTTGTGTATCTGAACATATCTCAATATAGGAAAGGTACAGTAAAAATATGATATAAAAGATTAAAAAATGGTATGCCTGTATACCATGCATTCCTATTACCATGGCAATAGGAATTTTACAATGAATGGAACTTCCGGGACTGGAAGCTGCTCTGGGAGAGCCAGTGAGTGAGTGCTGAGTGAATGTGAAAGGCTAGGCCATTACTGTACAGTTTTGTATAACTGGCAGAGCAGTAGGTTTGTTTATACCAGTGTCACCCAATAGAGTTTGGATATTCATTCCCTCCAAATCTCATGTCAAAATTTGATCCCCAATATTGGAGTACGGCAAGTGGGAGGTGGCTGGGTCATGGGGGCAGATCCCTCATGAACGGCTTGGTGCCCTCCCCATAGTAATGAGTGAGTTCTTGCTCTGCTGGTTCACAGGAGAGCTGGTTGTTTCAAAGAGTGTGGCGTCCCTCTCCTTTTTATCTATTGCTCCGCCTAGCACCATCTGATGCCTGCTCCCCTCTTCCACTTCAACCATGGTTTAAAGCTTCCTGAGATGCTCATCAGAAGCAGATGCTGGCACCCATGCTTCTTATATAACCTGCAGTTCATGAGCCAAATGAGCTTCTTTTCTTCATAAATCACCCAGTCTCAGGTATTCCTTTATAGCAACACAAAATGGACTAAGATACAGCACAAACACATGAGTAATGCACTGTGCTATGACCATACGATGGCCATGACACCACAAGGCAATAGGAATTTCAGGCTCCATTATAATCTATAGGACTACTGTTGTATATGTGGCCCATGGTCAATTGAGATGTTATTTTGCAGTACATGACGGTATTATCATTAAAGGAACCAGGAAAATAACCTGTTCTGTGGAAGAACTATGGCTAGAGTTCTTTCCCTCGAGTGTGTTTTGGACCAGGATCTCTCCGTCCCATCTCATCGGAACACCCACCTGACTGTCTAATTACTTCACAGAGCTGACATCAGGGTTACTTTGCTGCTTCCACTGACCAAGCTCTGACAGGAAGTACATAAACCAAGAAGATGTTAGGTGAATCTTACAGTTACTTTGCCAATTTTCTTTGGGAATAATGCAGGTTTAGCCAAGAAAGAGCAATTCAGAATTGTTTGTTAATATACAGTCTGAGAGCTGTGCTTGGTGTCTGGGGATGTGAAGTTGTGAAGCAGTCTTTCCTGGTATTTGGGGCAAAAAAATCATACTAAGGATTTCATTTGGGGATTTTTTTGACAGAACGTGTCAAGACCCCAGAATATAAACAGCGAGAGAAATGACTTAAAGCAGTTCAGTGAAAAGACACTTCCCTCACTGTTCCCCAACACTCTCAAAGCCGGAATGAGTTACAGCCAGAAGTTTTCTCCGTGCAGTCTGTATTTTCCTCCTTTCTT
Source organism: Aotus nancymaae (assembly GCF_030222135.1). Lineage (NCBI taxonomy): Eukaryota > Metazoa > Chordata > Mammalia > Primates > Aotidae > Aotus > Aotus nancymaae. Next base: position 7,272,060 of record NW_026988450.1, on the reverse strand, counting down.
ACAGGTTAATGAACTTGACATTGGCTGTGAGGTTATAGGTCAATGTGAATGGCATGATGTTTCTAAACTTTTCATCTGAAATCAATATTTTTTTTTCATTTAACTGCAGGGATTTCACATTTCCCATCTTAGATCTCGAGTCCCTCCTCTTTCCTCTCCTGATGCAAATGAATTCCTTCAGGATAATATACTTGAGGTGTGTGGTGCTGATCAACCAATAATTTGCAGAAAAACAAAACCCACCTCTCTTAAAGGTATGTGCGACTATTTGATGAAATACTTAATTGTGGCAACCCAACTCAGCTGAGGTCAGAGGAGCATTATTTAAGGTGCACCAATATTACTATAAAATATTACTAGTAATTTTTTAAAAAGTATGAATAATTAATATTGAAATTATCTCAGAGTGGTCAATGCCCAGCTCCTACAGAGGGAAAGACTAAAAACCAAGGAAGTTCCATAATTTTTTTCTAGGGGCAAATAAGGATGTTACTTTTCCATTAGTGCCTATTGTCATTTGAAACCTGTCCTTCTTCCCAGAGTCAAGTCAGAAGGTGCTAGAACAAGTAGGTCTCTTTGTACAGTACATTTGAACAAAACTGTTAGTTCAGATACAGAATAAAATCTTCGAGCAACCTAGAACTGTTCATTGGAAGATTTAATTTTGTTGTTCAACTGGAAGTGGATGGGTTTTTGGGATAAAATTTTACAGTCTCCATCCCTATATGTATTACAGTATTTTAATGTATAAAATGAGTATTTAGTCTTGTTTTCTAAACTCTTACTGATTTCAATAAGGCCACTGATACCTCATACTGTCATTAGATGGCCTCTGAATAATTTATGTTTTCACATCTAAAATCAAGTATTTTTAAAAAATCCAAATATCCTATTAGTTCAAGAAGATTTTAACTCCTTAAGGATTATAAATGGTCATGCCAAAGTAAAGAGTGAATATACTTATGCATCCACTCATTGAAAACAATTAGAAATAAGCAAATTGTAGGCTTAAGCTGTGGTTCTTATTTACATGGTCTCATCATTATGGAAAGGTGAGGGGGACTGATGCACATAGGACTAGAGGGCTACAGGAGATACCTTTCCTAGACTTGTAATAACGTAGTTATTTACAGGCTGATTGACAGCAGGGTGTTTGTGTTTAAGTAACAGGACGACCCGAGTTAACCTCATTTGCCTAGTGGGTTTTCCCGTTTGCACGTTGAGTGAATCTTGTCAGCATTCTCAGTTGCAGATCAGATGACTCAGTAGGTGCCTAACACACTCCCTTTTGAGCCAATGGAAAGAGAAACGATGGCTCTGACAAACAAAACCAATTTGGCTCATTCTTACGCAAGCTTGCAACACAACATTTGGTCAGGGATATTGGAATGCTGTTCTGTGCTCTCCTGACACAGACCTTCATAAAATGACTTCATTTTAATTTGAAAAGTGGGCAGTCTTTTAATGTCAGGTAGCTTGCATTTGAATGAAATACAAACAAGTTATAAGGCCAAAGGGAGATTATTTGGTCATCATTAATGATGTTACCTTGACAAATGGTGTATCTCTTGGAACACAATTTAGAAAGCTTTGTCAACTCATTTGTCTCAGCTTCACATGATTATTCGTTCACATTTGAGAGAATAGCAAAGGCATGGCTTTATTCTGCAAAAAAGCACAGCTGTTCACATCTATGGCACTCATATCAAGTCATTTCTCTGCTGGCCTCTAAGAGATAAGTCTTTCTGGGAACAACACTCCAAGATACTGGCCGTACTATGGAGGAAATGAGCATGACTTCACGATGAAGACTTGTGTGCCCTGGCTGACGGGTTGAGGCAAACAAACAGCTGTCCCCAGAGCTCCACACTGGCTCACTCTACCGCATTTGAATAGGTGGTCCACACAGAAAGTAAAGGCTCTTGATTCAGAGGAAGCTTCCAAACCAGCAAAACATGACAGTTGAGTTGAAACTATATTTGATCTACTAAACTATATAATTTGCTACACTTTAACACTTTTGATGGATAAAAACCAACAGGAGAGAGGATCACAGGTTCACCTTAACAACAGCTGGCAATTTCAAAAGTGAGCAAAAGAGCACATCACAGTTGAAGCAAGGCAAGTGCCTTCTGCCAAGCCGAGAGCGGAGCCACTGAAAATGCTCCCACCTTAGCATCATTTGGGAATTTACAGATAGGCTATGGGTGGAGACCCATGGGGTGGAGTCAGTATACCTTACAGCATCCTAGACATTGAAAAGAGAAGCTGGAGCTGGGCCCCACAGTTCACAAACACACTCACATTAACACTTTTCAGGCTTCAGGAAGACACTTCCCAACCTACACTGCTGGTCACCAGTGATGTGATTTCCTGTCTGGGATCTCCAGACAGATCATAGCCAAATGCCTTGCAGTTTTGTGATACATAGTCATCACGGTTAGATAATCTTTGATGTACAGTGATGATATAAGCAGTGGAATCACTCAGGTAAGAGAAAAGAAAAATGAATTCATCTTCATGGACACAATAGATTCACTCATAATAATTATTTCCCAAAAGCTACTGAATGTCTGGTTTTAGTTTATTTATTTTTGCTTCTCTTCATGTTGCAATCTGTGGTTCCCTGAGATGCTCATGAGTTAGCATAGTATCTCAAGAGTTGCCCACAGAAGCTGGAGAAAATTCTCACATACTAAACAGTTCATTACACGATTAAATTGTTATATATGCAGGTGTAGCTGTAACAGGAGAGAAGGGCAAGCCAATTTTTACACATGATCTTGGCTAGTGCTTCTCGAGGTGGTGAAAATCATACTTTGCGATGTTGAGTTATACAATGAAAGTAAAATATCTGGTAATCTCTTATAGAATGGTGACAACGTATTATATTCAATTATGAACATGAGCTCTGAATCGAAGTATTGCTTTAAAAATGTCAGTGACAATTCCAGTCAGTACTTCCTCAGTCAAGTGAAGCTTTTACAAACTGAAATCAGTAAAAAACAATTTAAAAATTACAATGACACCCAAGAAAACTTGCTAATTTAACATTACTATTTTTAGGACAAAAATTGTGTGAAGATATTGATTATAGCAACATATTAGAGATTTTAAATATTTACAATACATAGATAATAATTTGTGAATGATCTATGCTTTTTTCCCCTCTCCTTCCCTCTTTCCTTCCTTCCTTCCTTCCCTCCCTCCCTCCTTTCTCTCTCTCTCCCTCCCTTCCTCTTTCTTTCTCTTTTTCTCTTTCTTTCCTTTCTTTCTCTCTCTCTCTCTTTCTTTCCTTCTTTCTTTCTTTCTTCTTTCCTTCCTTCCTTCCTTCTTTCTCTTTCTTTCCACAGGGTCTTGCTCTGTTACCCAGACTGGAGTGCACTAGCAGGATCTTGGCTCACTGCAACCTCTGTCTCCCAGGTTTGAGGGATTCTGGTACCTCAGTCTCCCAAGTAGCTAGGATTACAGGTGTGCATCTGTTACCTGGCTAATTTTTTAATATTTTTAGTAGAGACAGAGTTTCGCCATGTTGGCCAGGCTGTTCTTGAATTCCTGGACTCAACTGATGCACCCACCTCAGCCTCCCAAAGTGCTGGGATTATAGGCATGAACCATTGTGCCCAGCTTGATGTAGGCTTTATTTTTTTACTTAGCAGGTGCTGCTGCTTTTTTTCCCCTCTCCTGCCCTCTCCTTCCCTAAGCCTAATGCTTAGGACTTGTGCGTTAATAACTAAGTCCAGTCACAATTGATATTTGGCTGACTTTCAGACCTATATAAGCAATAATGATAAATATTTATGTATTTTTTATTTTGACATTTTGAAGGTATATTTATCAAAGTAGGAGAATAAATACAATAGAATATATTTCATTTGGCAATCTGTACGATTCATTTTCGACTTTTAAGTGTTTAGACATGCACATGGGTCTTCCTCTGTAGTCTTATTCCACAGCCCAGAAGTGTTTGAGGAGATATGTGTATGTAAGAAAAGGCTGAGCATCCCTCATTCAAAAATCCAGAATCCAAAATGCTCCAACATTTGAGTTTTTGAGCATTGACATGATGCCACAAGTAGAAAATTCCACCACCTGACCTAATGTGATGGGTTGCAGTCGAAACTTTATTTCATAAACAAAATCATTAAAAATATTATCTAAAATAACCTCAAATTAAAAACAGGCTATGTGTATAAGATGTATATGAAGCAGAAATGAATTTCACATTTAGACTTCAGTCCCATCCCCAAGATATCTCATTATGTTTATGGAAATATCCCAAAATCTGAAAAAATTCAAAAATGGAAAAACGTTTGGTCCAAGCATTTTAGGTAGGGGATACTCAAGTTATATGCGCGTATACTTATAAAATAGCTGGGCCTGTTATCAAACAGTGTATCAGTGAATATGCTATTGTACTCCATTAATTATTTATTCAGCACCTTTATTAGTAGCACCTTAGCATCATGGATTTATAAATGATGGATGGTGAACACATCATGATAGCTCAGAGATGCACATAAGTGAACAGGATCTCATGTCCGTAGTTCATATTGACCTCAGTGAAAGCCTACCGTGCTCTTAAGGCAGGAGCTGGTACATAAATCCTGGGAGGCAGTCATTCTGTCACGCATTGCTCAGTGATCCAACTTGCCTTTTAATTGTCTTCTCCTAAGTGCTGTCAGACTCAGCTATATACGAACGCAGCTGATGAAACCCAGTCCTTATAGGTTGAATCCCTCCAGTAGTTCCACATAGACCCAAATATTCCATGGCACTACCACAGTTTGCATGGCTTTATCTAAAACACAATTTATCTTTTCATTTGTCTGACTGGATTTATTTTGTTTTTTCTCTTTCCACTTCAGATGTTGATGCCTCTTTGGAATTTGCAAAAAAAAAAAAAAAGAAAAAGAAACTGCCTTTTTAAAAAATTATTGCAAAATAGAATAACAGTCAATGATTTGTTTCTGTCTTGACATTTCAAAAACAGCAATTAATGTGTCCAATATTTACTGAAATAGTATAAATCAAATTTCTCTGTAATCGCTTATTTAGAAAACAGTAAGAAAAATGGTTGTCTGTTTCATAGCAGATTCTCAGAAATTGTGGAGTTCTAAGGAATGACAGGAAATAGGAATTCTTCAGGTTTTACCCTTACATCTCTATCGACAAATTATCTTGAAGGGCTGCTTTGTGGTTTCCCAGCATTCAAGCTACCTTCTTAAAAATGTAGAGATGGAGAGTGGTTATTAATTTCTTCACAAAGTTCTCATTCCTTCAGTGGTTATTGCTACTGTTGTATTGACAGTGACTACTCGAGCAAAGGGAGTTAGAAAGGCATGCAACTGTCGTGTGAATTTGTCAGATCACTGGAATAATTTTGTCCAAAAGCTGCTGTTTAGAGGGAGTAGAGTTTATTGCTGAGGAGCTTGGTTTCTCTGGGAAAAGTCCCTTTGGCTTTCTACTGTTCACCACCAAACCAACGTCTTTAAATAAACTAATCATTGAGGGTGTTGTATTAAATACAGTCTAAGAGGCCCAGGAAAAGAATGACATGTTAAGTGCTGTGTGAAGTATAGTTCTATAATTAGGGATGCACTGTGTATAATGATTTTGGTTTCTCTAGTAGAAGAAATTGTTTTTACTAATTTTTTCAGGAGCCTTAAAAAAATCACACTATTAGAAGCACTGTTACAAAAGTTTTGGAAGAGTTAATATGTAAACAAGGCATCAAAATGTTAACATGAACAACCTTTAACATCACAATAGGTTGGAGCAGAAAAGCAGAAGTTCTTTTTGGAGGAGATCTTAGGAAGGCTGGCCCAGGTGAGATAGTCCCGGCCTAGGGTCCTTCGGTGAGGACGAGGTGTTCTGAGGGAAATCTGACAAAGGAAAAGCATTTCACATTTTACTTAGGATCAACCTTTATTCCAGGTGATTTGGACTAATGAGTAGAAGCTAGATAAATGTGGCATGAACTTTATAAACCTGGTAGACCCTTTGGAAAATTTTTCTTGGCTGAGCAAATTGTTCAAGAAGAAATTAATGAGGAGTATAGGCAATATCTTTTTGAAATACCAAAAAGTATTTTATGGCAAAATATCAATGCTGCAGATCTAGGTTCTGTGTTGGGGGATATATTTATTCTTAGGATGGTCCAGTTTTGAAGAAAGACCATGGGGTTGAACATTGCTGACACCCTTCCCTGATATTCTTTAGCTTAATTACACCCAAACCAATAGTGCTATTTATCCTGTTCAGAAGGAAATGCATATATTTATTATATAATATCTTGGAGGAGTCAAAGATATCTTTGTGATTTAATTTTTTTCCCTATGTAACTGAAAGTCAAATTTCATTTATGTTCCCTTTTGTTTCAACTATATTCGCTAAATTATTCTTTATATCTATTACTAACAAATCCATTCACATTTTTTTCTTTAACAATAGCACATAAGATAGACTTATAAGAATATTATATTTTTAATCACATGCTTTAAAAACTATTTGCTTTAGTTCAACCATTGTGGAAGACAGTGTGGCAATTCCTCAAGGACCTAGAAATAGAAATTCCATTTGACCCAGTAATTCCATTACTGGGTATGTATCCAAAGGATTATAAATCGTTCTACTATAAGGACACATGCACACAAATGTTCATTGCAGCACAGTTTACAATAGCAAAGACCTGGAACCAACCCAAATGCCCATCGATGATAGACTGGACAGAGAAAATGTGGCACATATACACCATGGAATATTATGCAGCCATCAAAAATGATGAGTTCGCGTCCTTTGTAGGGACATGGATGAACCTGGAAACCATCATTCTCAGCAAACTGACACAAGAACACAAAATCAAACACCTCATGTTCTCACTCATAGGTGGGTGTTGAACAATGAGAACACATGGACACAGGGAGGGGAGCACTATACGCTGGGGTCTGTTGGGGGGAAATAGGGGAGGGACAGCGGCGGGTGGGGAGTTGGGGAGAGATAGCATGGGGAGAAATGCCACATATAGGTGAAGGGGAGGAAGGCAGCAAATCACACTGCCACGTATGCACCTATGCAACAATCTTGCATGTTCTTCACATGTACCTCAAAACCTAAAATGCAATAAAAATAAAAATAAAAAAAATTTAAAAAGTTCAGAAAAAACTATTTGCTATTTTGCTCCTACTAATTATCTATTAAAATAGAAATTTGAAATGGTGAATATTTTACTTTCAAAATTGAAATATTTTCTTTAGAACAAAAATACCATATCTACTTTCTAAATATTTTGTACAGATGTTTCATTTTTTAGGAATAATTTTCCACAAAAATACATAAACTTGTTATTAAATTTAAAATAAGATTTTCAAATTCCGGTTTTCAGCATTTTCCTAGGAAATAAGATGTAATCCCAGATTGGTTTCAATACAGGAGTCCTGTTTTCCACCCAAACACACAATAAAGGGGCCTGCTTTACTGCAGCTGGCGCGGACGGGGAATGAATTGTCGCTTACCCACCCCACTTCCCCATGTGGAAGCCCTAACCACCAGTACCTGAGAATATCACTGTATTTGGAGACAGGGTCTCTAAAGAGATGAGTAAGTTAAATCACCTCCAGTATGACTGGAGGAGTCCTTAGTAAAAGAGGAAACTTGGCCGGGTGCAGTGGCTCACAATCCTAGCACTTTGGGAGGCCGAGGCGGGCAGATCACTTAAGACCAGCCTGGTCAAACATGGTAAGACCTTGTCTCTACTAAAAATTCAAAAATTTGCCCGGTGTGGTGGTATGGGCCTGTAGTCCCAGCTACTCGGGAGCCTGGGTCAGGAAAATCGCTTCAGCCCGGGAGGCAGAGGCTGTAGTAAGCTAAGATCACACCACTGCACTCCAGCCTGGGTAACAGAGCAAGACTTGGTCTTAAAAAAAAAAAAAAAAAAAAGAAAAGAAAGAAAGGCAATTTGGACACACAGAGATATTCAACAAATGTGAGCACACAGAGACGACCACGCACGTGAGGATACAGGGAGAAGGCCGCTGTCTGCAAGCTAAGGAGAGGCCTCGAGAGAAACCAATCCTGCTGGCCCCTTCATCCTGGGCTTTAGCCTGCAGAACTGTGAGAAAATAAATTTCTGTGGTTAAAGACTCCTTGCCTGTGGGATTTGTTATGGCAGCCCTAGTAAGTAATATAGCACTAGTCATATATTATTAGTGATAGAGACACTGACATTACTTGGTTTTTCACATTTCTGGATTCTTGATTCTGGTAATCATCTTTATCTTGCTTCAGGTCCTGAACTTGCTCAATGCCCTGATTTCAGTTTGCTGAAGATCTTATGCATGAAGACAGTGAATGAAATGACTCTGGGCAAATAAGCCTCATTCCTGTATTCTTCAATTTAAAGCACGAATTCAGAATCAGAGGGCTGCATATCTACCCTCTCCTTTTAGCCCCACTAGATGGTAGTGTACCCACCCAAGGGGTTCACCTTGCCTGCTGTCTAGACAGGACCGATTCATCAAGACAGGGGAATTGCAATAAGAGAAAGAGTAATTCACGCAGAGCCGGCTGTGCGGGAGCTGAAGTTTTATGATTACTCAAATCAGTCTCCCCAAGCATTGGGGAGCAGAGTTTTTAAGGATAACTTGGTGAGTGGGGGAAGCCAATGAGCCAGGAGTGCTGATTGGTCAGGGATGAAATCACAGGGAGTGGAAATTGTCTTCTTGCGCTCAGTCAGTTCCAGGGTGGGGGCCACAAGATAGGACAAGCCAGTTTATTGATCTGGGTGATGCTAGATGATCCATCAAGTGCAGAGTCTGCAAAATATCTCAAGCACTGATCTTAGGAGCCGTTTAGGGAGGGTCAGAATCTTGTAGCCTCCAGCTGCATGACTCCTAGACCATAATTTCTAATTTTGTGGCTAATGTTAGTCCTACAAAGGCAGTCTAGTCCCCAGGTCAGTGGAGTATGCTCTGGGAAAGGGCTGTTACCTTATTTGTTTAAACTCTAAACTAAACTTCTCCTAAAGTTAGTCCAGCCTACACTCAGGAATAAACAAGGACAGCTTGGAGGTTAGAAGCAAGATGGAGTCGGTTAAGTTAGATCTCTTTCAGTCTCAGTCATAATTTTGCAAAGACAGTTTCAGTAGTGACTCGTGACAAATCTAACAAGAGCACATTTAGTCAGTGAGGGCACAGCAACACACACACACACACACACACACACAGAGACACACACACAGACACACCCCTCCTTTCCCAAACCGACATTATCTCCATTCTCTGCAATTCCTATTACACTAGAGTGAAACATGAAGCTAACAGATCTTGGAATGTTTTCTACCGTTGAATGGAATTACGTCACCACATCACCCTTAGAGACAGGCTGAGGTATTCTAGGCGCTTTTGTTGAAAATTCAGTTAATCGCTCTGAAGTAGGCAGTGGTGTTTATCAGAGAAGTTTATCCCCAATAGTTGAAATATCTCCAGACATGAATAATTTATTAGAGGAAAGTAAGTCATTCTACAGCTAATTAAAATTTACTCCAAAACATAATTCTTGAAACTCTTCTTTAAAGGACAGACTAGATTAATTATTTGCCATAATGGTAGCTAAACAGACATGTCACTGGTAGCGAATTTTAAGGGTCTGAGAATGTTTGTGTAGACTGTCACACTTGCTGTGTTTGCTGATTTAGCACACTTGGGGGTTAGGTACTATGTGAGAGAGGCATGTAGGCACTGAGCACGCAGGCACCGAAGACATTCGGTCAGAGATCCCGAACGCAGAGCTGGGGGCTGGCAGACAAGCAATAAACAGAAATACGGTATGAAGTGCCGAGGCCGTGCCAAAGATGTTCTAAGCCTGCATCCTGAAAACTGGGGATTGCCATTGCTCTGTGACAACTGGAGGGCCCACACATCGTATTGAACACCTTCCTTTTGCCATGGCTGTTTATATGGGGCTATCCCATGACTCAGTAGCTTTACCTAGCAACATCTTCAAGGTGCTGCTCACACGGTTCTAAACTTTACTTACTATCCAATTGCTTGTTAATATCGAGTCACCAGCTTCCTCTGGATTTTATTTGTAAATAAAGATCAAAAGCCTTCAATTGTCTACTTGCGCTGACAGCAGCGGGGCTTGATCTGTTCCCGTATGAAGAAGCCCTAGACACTTTGGTAGTTGTTTGTCACACATAGAATCACTTCTTACTCTTTTAACAATTGTACATGTTAGGATCAAGCTCTCCCTAAACCCTTGCGTACCCGACTCTCCCCCACCCACTGCAACCACCACTTTTATGCATAAAACAGCAAATTCTTCATTCACATCATCGTCTTGAGAGACTGAAGATACAAATGGACAATGCCAGACCATATAAAAAATAGAATTTTGATCCACGACCTGTGGCATCTTGCCCAGGAAACTCTCCCCTTATATACAATAAGCAACCCAGGAAGCCAGCCTGCTGTAAGTCAGACCTGCGGGAGGCCAGATTTCTATCCCTAGACAGTCCAGGAAGCTAAACAAAAACTGCTGAAACAACCGGCCCCAAATGGCCAAGAATTGATTAATAACTGACAGCATCCCTGAGTTTTGTCCACAGTTCCAGCTTAAGACTAACCAGAGAAAGCCAAATACACACCCCAACCACTCACAGAGGGTGTCCTGTTTCCAGTTAGCTGCCTCCAGCTTCCCCTGGCCCTCATCCACCATCAGGGCACACCTGGAGACTTTCCTTTCTCCACGGTAAAGCTTTCCACCCCTCTGCCTGCCATGAGTGAGTCTCTGCCAAACTCAGCAGATGGTGACTGACTCCCTTGCTACAGCAAGCTCTGCATGGCCTTTGCTGCTTTTTTATTTGGCTGGTCTTCCTTTATTTCCAGTTTTTTCCTTCTCTGTCTTCTCTCTGAATTATTACTCTTTGAAACCCTCAAAACAAAAACAAGCAGTTAAAGATATGTGCACTTAACCTTGCCTTCCATGACTTTATTTCCCCTAGGGTCAAATTTATTTAGTAATAGTCGCTCTGCTTTCTTCCTGCCTTTCTCATTCTTTCAGCTTACTATTAATTCATAATTCACTTTAAGGTATTATGTTCTGTTGAACTAGAAAGGAAGGCATGGAGAGGAAAAGAGATTCCACACGTTGAAAGAGGAACTGCAGACTTTCTAGGTGGGAGGTGAGAAAGAAGAGTTAGGAGTTTTGCCATAATTGTAATATTTTGAAGCCAAATGATGGGGAAGATGGTTATGCTTTTAAATGTAAAGGGGGAAGTCTCGAGGAAGGGCCTTGTAGCAGAAGATGCCAACTGTCCACCAACATGCATGTTCTTTGTTCTTCTTAAACACAAACAGAACCCATGCTCAGCCTCCCTAGCTCTTAGGTATGGTCAGAGGTTGATGTTCTGACCAAACCGAATGAACTGAAGTGTTGCAGGTCACTCTTAGCCAGAGCCCTGCAGGAAGGGGTCTTAAGGTTGAACGTAGGTTCTATTTTCTATGCCCTTCACCCTCTTCTCCTGGCTGAGATAGCCATGTGCAGAGTGACCTGGAAGCCTTATGTGTTGAAGAAGAAATGAATGACTTTGCAAAGACAGCTATCACCAAAATGGAGCACCTCTGCTACCTTTGAGGATAAGTTTTCATACTCTTCAACACTGAATGATTTGGGGGCTTCTTGTTAAAGTAGCTTAGCTTACATGATCCAATGTAGGTATGTTTGGGACATACATTCTCAGAGGAGTAGAATCAAACTCCAGCAGTATTGCATGAGTGCCTATAATGTTCCAAACATTACATTACACCCCAGAAATATAAGCCTGTTAACACATGGTGCGCTTTGTGAGACATTTACAATGGGAATCATCAGAAAGACAACCACACGTGGTGATCAACACTCCAGCAGAGTCGGGCCTAACACACTGAGGCCCTTCGTGATAGAAACACCTAACTCTTCCTGGGAGAGTGAGGAAGATGCCAAGATTGGAAGCATTTGAGATGCCACTTGAAGGATGACTAGGAGGTCACCAGTGGCCAGGATCTCAGCAGAGGTAAATGTGGGAGGTGGCGAATATGATAAAGGGGATGACAGTGAGTCACAGCAGTGCGAGGCACACAGCAAGGACCTGCAGAGAAGCAAGGTGGACTTTAGAGGTGATTCACTCCAACAGGTATCTGATGCACAAGCTCCCTCTAAAGGAATAAAAACATCCTTCTAAAGGAATAACCAGAGTGCAGGGAACACACCCCACAAGAAGGGTCCCATCCTCTGTGGAATACACCTAAACAGCCCGTGACATAGTGAGGATGCTTAATTCACATTTGGCCTATTGTTAAATGAATAAGATTTTGTAAAAAGCTTGTAAAGATTTTGACAGCAATGCAAGTGGCTCCAAAACACCACTTCCAAGAGCATGGCACAGTTGCATCATCAGCCTACCACAGCTAGCCTCTTCCCTGATGTATTCTGAGCGAATTTACTGGCATTTCCATAACTGAATTTTCCTGGTTTATTAATTTATCAACTTACATAGGGTCCCCGAGCACCCTTATTAGCATGAAAAAAGATACAATTCTCCACAATGGGCAGAGCATACAGGTTTCCTATTTCAGGATTCCTTTGAGGTTCTGTCAACTCAGTCTGCGCTTTTGGGCAGCAGAATTGATTCTTAAAGATTAATGGTGCTGTGATTGGGTGCTACCTTTTAAGGAAGGCCAGCTTCTCAACACCTGGCTCTGAGCTGTTATTTACCATGACATAACGTATACGTGACCACTCTTTATAATCCCTCCTCCCTTCATTCTTTCTCCACTCACTAAAATACGTAGTATTCTAGGAAGAGAGCATTCACACAGCTTCAACAACTCTGATAATACCACATGCATATAAATGTACCTTTTGTCATGGAAGCAAAACTTGAAGTCTTTCGGAACCATATTAACAATTTCAGATTAAACAATTTATCAACTATGGTATGGATTCAGTGATCCTAAGCCAGTGATAAAAACAAAGTTTTGTTTCTCTCGCAATATATGCAATGGTATCAACTCTTTTATTCCACAAACTAATAACTCAAAACACAGCTTAGAACCAAAAGAAAAAAAAGAGAATGAGAAAGAGAGACCACAAAATAAATAAATGACTAAAAGCCCTAACAGCCAAAATACAGAAAGTTTATTTTTAAAAAATGTATTACATTATTTAAAGCAAATTCATCTGGGTTTTATTCAGAGATCATTTGCTCTTATATTACATAAAATTCTATTTTGGTTTCTATCAGTCTGGCACCACACAGAGTAGGAGCTGTAGCCTCCAAAATATCAAGTTAAAATATCTGAGGTACACGATGAGAGGCCTCAGTTATTAAGGAAAGATTCTCAGAATTCTGTTTCAGGTGGAACTTTTGCACACACTTCAGCACAAGTTTATCCAAAATGATTAAAACATGTAGAAGTCCATTTAGAGCATTTAGAAGTCCATTTAGAACATACAGATGTAGGGGCTTTGAATATTTCTTCAGTTATCTGGAAATTTCATTTATGTAGAACCACTGCTTCTCTGACAAAGCTAGAAAAACACTCTCCACCTCCATCTCCTCATCAAGTAAAATAGGAATAGAAATATAGCACCTACAGGGATCTTGTGGGGATTAAGCGATTTAATGCCAGTAAAAAAGTGCCCAACAAATGTTGATGCTGGGCTATTATTAATTGTCTTCCTAACCATCTTTTCTGAAGGGAAGGAACATATACCAAAATTCTTTTTATTACCCATGCCGCTTAGAATAGGGTCTTGCTTTTGGTAGATATGTAGTAAATATCTGCTGAATTTTAAAAACCTCATTATGTAATGCAGCAGTTTTACCCACCATGTATTAAAGTACCCATGCTAGCACAATTAGCAGTATAAACATCAATTGCAAACTGTCTTTTCTCTATGGTGCTACATCTCTTCCCCATTTTACCTTGAGACTAACATTGCTACCATTATACCAATTTACTGTTAAGATAGAAATAAATTCTGCTTAAAATTATTACCTTGTAAAGTTCTCATCTGTTAGCTCTCAATTAAAATGCTGAGAATATGGCAAACTTCCCTTTCTCAAAATGAAAATGAATGACTGTAATTCATGGAGAATCTTGTTACTCTCTCCATTCATTTTAATCTCATGATAAGAGCATAATGTACTCATGATGGCAAAATCAATAGACTTGGGTGCTGTTCCGACAATGTCTTTTCATAATTATATATTATCCATTAGTTGATGTAATGAACATCCAATATAGGACAGAGTCCAACTGCACGGCTTTTTCTCCTCAATTAATCACTCAATCTTTCATTTCCATTCATTTCCTTACGTCCTCTTTCACCCCTTAGCCAGAACTTGTTTTTCTAAATTAACACCATTTGAAAGGGAAATAGAGTTGACTCAGTTTATACATCACGACAAACTATTCAGTAGGTCAACAGACATCTTAGGAGATTTCTCTTCTTCCTGCAGAGCACTTCTACTATCTAAGAAATAATTGGACGTGAGGTATAGGATGGAAGAGGCTCTTAGATGAGTCTACCCTTAAGTTCAGGGAGTAATCAGAGGATTTTCTATCAAATTATAAATCTTTTGTCAATTGTAAAATTATTATAGTCATTATAAAAATAATGCAAATCTATTGCAAAAATGAAAAAAAAAATAATAGGAATAAAACTCTAAACCCACCAAACTGTCACAACCCTTGTTAACATGTTGGTTGCAATTTAATGCCTGAAACCTCTTCCTTATGCTGTACTTAATTTTGTTGGTGGATTGCAAGACATACAACTCTACTAATCAGGCACTTTGATTTGGGAATTGTTTGTTTTAGCAGCAAGGTGTGCACTATACCAACTAAGACCTGTTCTGTGTCCTTGAAACAGTCATTTAAGTTTTCAGGGTCTCACTTCCTCGCCTGTAAAGTGAGAATAATAACACAGCACTTACTTCACAGGATTTTTGGGAAAAGCAGTTTACATTATGTGTAAACATAAATGTTACTTACTATGCTGGGATTTAGTTTATTTGCAACACCAGATGGTTACCAGATGCCTACCATATAGTAAACCCATAGGTTTTTGTTCTCTAGTTTGGATATTCCCTATTATATTTCACTTTTGTCTAAGCCTCTGAATTAGCTCTATTGATTTCAGCTAGCTCCCCTTCTCCTCCCACACCTATCTGATATCCTCACCATCCTCATGCTTCGGTTATACTAAAACTTCCAAAATGCTTCCTGCCCCAACCCTGTCAGAGTTCTCCATCTTTCTTGTGCCAGTATTTATTAAAATATCACCTGATCTTTGAAATTGTCCTTGCATAATGAGAGAAGAGGTCATAAATCCATTTTGACCATCATTAGGGTACACAAGTCTGGTAATTCCTCTCTCAGCCACCACCACCACATAAGATGCACTCTATCCCACAGGCATGTGATAGTGAAGACATTTATACATGATATGCATGTTTTGTCTCTGCTTTCTCTCTGGTTTAAATTAGACAAACTCAGAGGAAGGGGCCATGTCTCTTTAAGGGGGCCAGATCCACCCAGGACATGGGGATGAGGAGCAGAAGGCTGTTCTGGTTCTTGCCCCGAGAGAGAATCTCAGCTTTCTTCCTAATTCTTTAACAACAAAACACAGCCGTGCCATCCAGAAGATCACAAAACCTCTCATTTCTGATCTCATTCTTGAACAGATTGCTTTACCCTCCCTCTCCATGTACATCCTGTATTCCATTCTGGTTGCAACTGACTAGCCTTTAACTTTTTCAAGGGTGTATTGAGTTTCTATCTTCTTTCAAAAGGGCTGAATGCCTCTCCTTTCTCTGCGTGCAGTCATTAGCAAATGTCATGGGCACTCTTTCTGCTCTATTAATCTATTCGCAGATGAAATCTGCATCCATCCTGACTGTGAACCTTTAAGTCAAGCCTGTACAGTGCCATGCAATGCACTAAGACAGAGGCGGCTGGAGGATGCAGCTGTGGAAGCACGAGGGTTACTCCATAGCTGTAGAAAGCCCCACTGCACTGTGCTCACATCACTCCTTGTCAACTGTGCCCCAGCAGCCTGAACCATCAGACTTGTAAGTTTCCATTTCTTTTTTTTGAGACAGGATCTTTGTCTGTCACTGAGGCTGGAGTGCAGTGGCACAATCATAGTTCACTGCAACCTCAAACTCCCAGGCTCAAGCAATCCTCCCACCTCAGGTCCTCGAGTAGTTCGACTACATGCCTATATTTAAGAAATTTTTTTATAGATACAGGGTCTTGCTATGTTGCCCAGGCTGGTCTCAAACTCCTAGACTCAAACCATCCTCCTGCCTTGGCCTTCCAAATTGCTGGGATTACAAGCATGAGCCACTATGCCCAGCCCCCTCCCTTTCTTACTCTTAGCTTGAACATGATTTTTACACCCTCTCTAATTATTTTCCCTTCTTTCTCTGAGAAACTCACCCCATCTGCCAAACCTAGCTCTGGCCTTTGGGACCCCACTGCTGGGGGACCAACTCTGGGATGTGTGCATTTTCAGGCCAGTCTTGGAGCCACATGGGGATCTTAACCTTTTAGAATAATTCAGAGTTGCCTTCAGCTGGATGTAGCCAAAACTGACTTCAGCCCTGAAACAGGCACATGTCAAATGCACATTTTGAAGCAGTTGTAGATATATATTTCTTAGTCTTTATTACCTGACCAGTTAGAAAACACTTTGCAATGAGAAAACTGCCAGTGGTCTTAACGATGGTGCATCTTCACCAGGAATGGGATTCTGGAATAAAATCCAGCTGCAGGTACTGATGTCCTACTAGCTTTAATAACTTCTGCTTACAGGATAAGAGTGGAAGATGGCTGGCAGAAGAATACACAAGCAGACGTCCTAGGATGATTGCGAACGACTGGTCAAAAGAAATGCTTCAAAGTCATAATTTAAGATGATGCAGATGGTCTGCAGAATCCTGGCTGTAGCAGATGAAACCATCTGGCATTTAGCAGCTAGAAGAGACTTTTTTGGTTTGGAATTTGGAAAGACTGGGATTCTTCCCATACATCCTCAGGTTTTAAAAGCAATCTGTCTTCAGAAGCAAAGTGTTATATATATGAATATATCTTCCGACTATATTTTGTGTAGACTGAAACAATCATACTATGAAGAGGAATGATGTATAATGACCATGTCCATGCATTGCAATTCTCAATTCAGGATTGTCTTCTATTCTGCATGCTAATTAATTGCTTTGTGTGAGGGTTTCTGCCTTGAGGTCAACTTGCAAACCAGGAAAGTATCTTCCCTTTACATGATTTCTTAGTTAAAATTACAAACCCCATGGAAATTCACAGTTTCACTTACTAAGGTACTAAATGTGGCTGAGGCATTGACTTTACCAGTTTATCTTGAGAATAGCCAGCTAAACACAGTTGTGGAAAATCATGATTGTTCTAATAACCCTACAGATGTTGGCCAGGGGCAGTTTGTTAATCCATTTGCTTAAATCAAAGATTTCCTAAAGACTTCTATGTTTCGGGCACTGTTCTGGGCACTAGTAGATACAACAGTGAACAAAATAGGCAAAATCTCTGTTCTCATGGAGTGTGTATTATGAAAAGAAAGAAAAACAATAAACCAATAAATATAAAATCTGCCACACACTGATAAAGGCAAAGGAGAAATAGAAAGCAGGGTGACAGGAGGCAAGGATAGTTAAGGATGTTGCTTTAGACCCAAGCGGAATGGGGAGGGAGCCGGGATGACATGCAGGGGAAGAGCCTCCAGCCAGTGAGAACAGCAGGTGCCAAGGCCCTGAGTCCAGAGCATGCCTGGCATGTTCTAGTAACAGAAGGAGGCTAGGGTAGCAGGGATAAGATGAGCAAGGGAGATTTGGGAGACATTATGTAGCACTTTGGAGTACCATGCCTCAGCCACAGGTCCTGTTCTGGGTGGTAAGGAAATGCGCCTTTATAAACAACTCATGTATGGAGGCTCCCTTGGCCTTCAACACACTTGCAATGACCATTTTCCTAATTTCAATCAGGACAATGAGAAGTGGCCCTAAAGGGTCTTCAATGCATTTCTGCAACCCTGAGTGTGGCTTGATGACTGCATTTACTCAGACGTTTGTTTCAGCCAAGTGCTGTGTTTTAGTCTGCATTCGAAAAGGCATCGATTCCCAAGTGTGGCCCCTAATGACTCGACAAGTTACCCAGATATGGTTTGTAGGGTGAAAGAAAGAAATTCATAGCTCAAAATTGCATGTAGAGCACAATATCTTGGAGTACGGTAACGATTAGAAAGAGAGTATTTGTAAACTGCTTCGCCATCCTTGGGTGAAAAGGTGTACTATAAATAGCATTACAGTGATTACTTTAAACATGCATTATTTACATTTGCATGATA
The DNA here is from genome assembly GCF_030222135.1 of Aotus nancymaae. NCBI lineage: Eukaryota > Metazoa > Chordata > Mammalia > Primates > Aotidae > Aotus > Aotus nancymaae. Next base: position 7,253,637 of record NW_026988450.1, on the reverse strand, counting down.
TTTCAGCCTCAAAATCTTAATGCTCTAGTTTTGTATTTATTTTCTGCCTTTATCCCTAGAAGAACATTTCTACTTAATGGAATCAACTGACCCTAAGGAAAAGTGCAGGGAAGAGAAAGAGAAGAATGGCATCAGATCACACAAAGGAGACGAGATGGGGTGCACTTAGGACCTCACCTCATGGGCCATGACCAGGGCACAGAGCATAGCCCATGGCACCACCCTGTGATGGCAACAATGGCCACAATGGTGTCACACATCCACATGGGACACTAACGCTCCCCACCTGGGGTGGTGACACTCTGTGTGCCATTGGAAGGTTTAAAGTAGAAAAGTAACATAAATCATTTCTAGTTTTAAGGAGATCAGTCCTGGGTTATGATGGACTAAAGGGGAAAGACTGAGGGCAGGAAGCCCAATAGAGAGAGACGGGGCTGAGCTGAACTGAGGCACGAAGAGCAGGGTGGTCAAAGGAACAGAGAAGATGCTGCAGGACTCAGAGGCTGATGCTGTGCAGGGCATGTGGGGAAGCGAGAGACCTGGGAAGCTATCTTCCTGACTTCGGGGTTTCCACTCTTGTAGGAAAAGACTTCACTTGCATTATACTTTTGCCCTATGGACCACAGTCATCCATAGTCCTTTGGTGCATCCATCTAGCCCATGGGATGCCTCCAGCCCATGACAGTTTCTTGATCCCATATCCTCGTTGGCATGTACTTTGACATCTAAGAGTGGGCTTCTAATGCCAGCTTTACCATTGTCATAGTCAGCTTGGGCTGCAATTATAAAGTGCCACAAGGTGTGTGACTTAGATGAGAGACAATTATCTCTCCCAGCTCCAGAAGCTGGGAAGTTCAAGACCAAGGTCCTGGCAGACTTAATTCCTGGTGAGGCCTCTCTTGGTGGCTTACAGACAGCTGTCTTCTCACTGTGTCCTTACATGGCCTTTCCTCAGTGCATGTGAGAGAAAGCTCTGATCTTTCCGATCTCTTCTTTAAGGCACTAATCCCATCACTGGGGCTCCACCCTCCTGCCCTTAACTAAACCTCGTCACTTCCAAAAGGCTTCCACCTCCTAATTTCATCACATTGGGGGTAAGGCTTCAACATGTGAATTTTTTCAGGGACACAAACATTCAGTCCATAACAACCACTTACAGATATTTTGTCTTAAGCAAATATCCAGATCTTTCTGAGACTGTTTCCTCCTAAGTTTAACAGGAAAATAATATCTTCCTCACATGTTTATTACGTGGATTAATTCTGGCAATTTATATAAATAACTAGTTCAAAGAAGGTACTTAATAAATGCCAGGGCCATTATACTTAACATGTTTCATTAAGGAACTAATGTATCAACATCCTACTTATTTGTTAATGTCTATAAGATATTTACATCTACATTCTCTATAAATATGCAAAGTCAAACTCATTTTAAAACTTATTTAAGGTAGTTTTCAGATGATATCTGGGAAAAGTTGCTCCCAATCATATTCACTGAAATTTTCTCAACTTGATGCTCTCCAGACCTCTAATTTTATTAAGACTAATAACCCTCTCTCCTCCAGGACATGGATAAAGATCCTGCTTATAGTCTACAAAAAGATACTTTATATGAATATACTTTTTTTTTTTCTAAAGGCCAACTCTTCCCTTTTCTTTCCGGGGAGAGAGCTTAATATCACCTTCTGATATTCCAGAAGAGTGACACTTTGATCTATTAAGGACCAAAGACTATTTTTAAATTCCTCGAATTTCCATGCCCCATGGAGAGTTCACGTGGTATTTACAGAAAGAAATCTGCTCAGTTGCCTGTTTCCAAATCCTTATTAGTTTCTAACCAATTTCATTTTCAAAGAAAGCTTGAAGATTTATTTTGCACGTTTTGCATGAGCCTAGAGGGCAAATTCAAAAGGCTGCCAAAGGCCACCTTCCATCAATTTTGAAAATCCTGACAATTTTGTTTCTCTTGCTCTTCAGAAAATGATGGGTTGGCTTGGGTGTACAGGAATTCAAAATGAAAGATCTTTGAGCTAAAACTTGTTGGATCAATGCTTACACCCAAAAAAGGAAAATAATATTTTTAAATATCATAAAATAAACTAAGACCTGAAAGTGTTTCTGATGTTAGAAAATATATTTTAAGTTATCTTGAGTCACAGAATGTTAGAACTAGTTAGATCTATATATGGCTAGATCTAGAATATTAGGTCTTTGAAGAATTTGGGGGTATCTGGTCTGACTCATTTTTTTTTTCCAGAAGAGGAAGCTTAGTTCTGGAAAGGTTCAATGCTTTCCCAAGATCATGTGACTTGTAACTGCCAGCATTAGAACCCAAGCACCCTGATTCCTAGTCTACTAATTTTTCTTCTATGTCTCTTCTTTCCTCTCCTTTGTTTCCCTTTAATAAAATACGGTCTCCCTAACATCTCACCATCCCAGGTAGACAGAGGAGTTAAGAAGAAATTATTTAGGCAGATTGTGAGGGTAAGGAAGTCCTCGATAAGGGTTCCCTTTTAATGAAAAGCTGCCCCCAAATCATTTTCTTTTCTAACAAAGAGTAGCTTGTAAATCAAGCTGCAGACATAGACAAACAAACTAGAAGCTTGCACAGGTGAATGCCAGCTGTGCCAATAGGAAGAGGCTACCTGGGACTAGGCATGTTCAAAACGGCGGCTCCATCCACCCTTTTCCTTGCCAACCATGTATGCAGTCGGGAGTGGATGACATGGTGCCAGTCAGGCAAAGATCCATTTGCACAATAAGATTAGGGTGGGGTGGCCAGCTTCCCCATGCACTATGGAAATGTGACCCCTGGTCCAACCAATCTTTGTGCCTTATGTAAATCAGACACCGCCTCCTCAAGTCTGTCTATAAAACCCTGTGCACTCTGCCACCAGCTGGAAGACCCACTTGGAGGCCCCTCTCTCTCACAGGAGAAAGAGCTATTCTCTTTTTTTGTTTTTCTTTTCCTATTAAACCTGCACTCTTAACCTCACTCCATGTGTGTCCATGCCCTTGATTTCCTGGGCACGAGGCAACGAACCTAAGGTATTTATGCCAGACAACAATACTGCTTCAGTAGGGTGGTAGAAATGCTAAATAGCCTTTTCCATACTTTTCATATAAATAAATTCAATACCTCTAGGGCAAACAGATCCATTTTGTTTATTTACTTGTTTAATTGAGGTCACAATAGGTGATGGAATAGAAATGAAGCACCATGAAGATTTTAGAAGGAAATTATAAAAAAGGGGAGGTAGTTCAACTAGCTGGAGAATTTTGGTTCTCTGAGAAAGGAGTCAGTTAAAGAGTGAAGAGGTGTAGGGGAAATAATAGGGTTTCATTCATCCATATTCTGCAAGTATTCTTTAAGTGCCCAGTGTGCCTGGCACTGCTTTAGGTGTTGATGATACAGCCAATGTAAAAGTCCAAAATGCAAGCCCTCATGAGGTACACACAGTAGGAGAGACAGACAGCAAGTGAGATAGAGGAGCAATTAATTGCAGAAAATCGTGGACAGTGATAAGCACTAAGGCAGACACAGAAGGAAGGGACGAGCCACAGGAAGTTCTATGCACAAGGGGTGGGGAGGGGGAAAGGGCAGGTAGATGGGTGAGCGTGTGGTGTGGAAATTTTAGATAGGATGGCGAGGGCAGGTCTCAGTGAATTTGAATAAAGGCCAGAAGGGAATTAGATTCATTAAGTTTAATTAGAATTTCCCATTTCTAAATGTAATAAAGTCTGTTAGAATTCAGGACTATTAATTAGCATAAGCCTTTCAGTTCTCACTGAAAAGTGCCATAAAATGACGAGATAGGTGGATCAATAGGGCTAGTAATTTCCATCATTACAGTGCAAGAGCCTTGGGAGAGACAGGAATGTGCTTCATCCTCACTCACATCAAGCGAGGGTCCCCACGCACTCCAGCCCCTCAGGGCTGTGGTGTGGGCTCTGCAGTCAGATACAACGAAGGGCAAACCCCAGCCTCGCCACTTCTTCAATCACTGTAACCTTGGGAAGTCTCCCGTCATTCTCTGTACCTCCGTGACTCATCCATCATAGGGCAGGAGAATGAAATCAACTCATATCCTACCAGTAGCTGCCATTCCCATCATGTTTGTTAATGCTACATGGTAAGCCCTTTACATACATTATCTAATTTAACCTTCATGATCAAACTAGGTATTTTCACCACCATTTCACAAACACAGAAGCCCAGGGTTACAATGGCTAAATTCTCAAGAAGAACCTGAACCCAGAATCGGGGATCTGAAGCCACGAGGCAAACAAACTAGAAGCTTGCACAGGTGAATGCCAGCTGTGCCAATAGGAAGAGGCTACCTGGGACTAGGCATGTTCAAAACGGCGGCTCCATCCACCCTTTTCCTTGCCAACCATGTATGCAGTCGGGAGTAGATGACATGGTGCCAGTCAGGCAAAGATCCATTTGCACAATAAGATTAGGGTGGGGTGGCCAGCTTCCCCATGCACTATGGAAATGTGACACCTGGTCCAACCAATCTTTGCGCCTTATGTAAATCAGACACCGCCTCCTCAAGCCTGTCTATAAAACCCTGTGCACTCCACACCAGGTGCATCGCCGTGCAGCGGATGCAGGTGCTATCAAAGAGTCTGCAGTGCAGCAGCGCTTGGTCAGTATGAAGTTCACCTTCTCTGACCTCGTGCACTGTGCTGTAAAATATGGTGGCTTAAGGAGTCCCAGGCGTTGTCCCTGCAGCCAGGGAAGCGAATGCCTGAGTTTCCCCTGGCTTGGGCCTGTCTCTCTTCTGTGTTCTGAAATTCAGTTTCCTTGTGATGAGGACATTCAAGCCACCATCCATCCAAAAGAAGAAGTATTCTTAAATCTGGGAAGATCCTAAAACCAATCTTGGTTTTACCTGGCTTTTCCCACTCCCCAGTGGCTGCGCATTCTCTTTCCCAGGCCGCAGGTCCTGAGCTTTTAAATTTGGGGCTTGCAGGAGACAGCAAAGGAAGTGAGAGCAATGCTAGAGGCCTGTGCCCCACAGGAGTGCAGATTTAATCCTTATATAAGAATAACAGTACAAATTATCATTAGCAAGCTATTAAATGATGATGTTTTAATTAAAAATAATAGAATCTGTTTAAATAATAATAATGATTGCTCAATGTGGAGTGTTGACTCATTACCAGACATCAGACTTTACAGAAAATGTTCCCATTTCACTAGACGGACAGTTCTGTGAGGTAGACAGTGATGTCATCCCTTCTTTCGGTTTCTCGTAACTGTAGGAAGGCAGGGAGGGTCTCCAGGGATTATAGGAATTTTATCTACTTGAGCAATCAGCCTGTTTTCCAGCCTCTTGCCCTGCAGTGTTTCTGGAACCAACTTCTGAGAGACCCCAGCAACTTACAGATGAACCGAAGTGCATGTTCCTCATTACCTTGCTAAAGCCTCCCTGAGATCTATACACTGGTGTAGTCACTCACTGCATCTGTGCAACTGGACTCCTCCTCTATATGCGATGATGCACCCTCTCCCCTCTCCATTGCTCCATAAAACCCACCTGTTGCTTTCCCTTGGGGAGGCATTGCTTTGGAAGATACACCCAGTATCCTCCTTCCTTGTACCAAGTAATAAAACTACAGAGCAAAACCTGCATTCTCATGGAGAGTTGTTACTCACCGGTCAAATGAACCCTGTTTTTTTCAGTAACATAACTGAGACAGAGCTGTTAGGTGAGGTGCCTAGGGTCACCAGCTCAGGACCCGGCACTGGGGCTGGAATCCAGTCCAGAACCCATGCTCTGAGCCATTTCACTGGCTGTTTCACCTTGTGTGGCTCCGGCTGTGTGCCCACTGGGGTCAGGAAGAAGCCAATAGAAAGGCCACCTCAGAGCAGAGAACAGAATTTGTGTATGAAGAAAACAAATATGACCCGAAGGGCTCATAGAAAAAACCAGAATGCAAAAAAATCAATCGCTTTCCTCTTTTCAAACCCTGGAAATGTTTTTCCTTCATTTGAGAGTGAAAAGCCACAGTATCAATTCAATATTAATAAAGTGTCGCATAACTAAACATACTCTTGAAAGTTTAAAATGCAAACCCATGAGTATTTAATATACACATCTAATATTGATTCTGTATTTATTTGCATAAAGTTTAAGTTTTTGAACTTAAAGAAGAAAGAAAACATACTGCTATAGGGTTTTCATTCCACATTGCAGACGAGTGGCCAGGATTGCCTTGAAATTTCCAGGAACAGGAACTCTTTTTCCACCCCCGGTAAGTCCATCCTCTCTCTCTCCCTCTTTCTCTCTCTCTCTCATTTTCTCCCGTCCTCCCTTCCTCTCTCTGAATTGCTCTTCATTCTCTTTTTCCTCCATTCTGCTCTCTTTTTTCTTCCCTACCTCTCTCTTTCTCTTTAGAAATACCTATTTTTACATTTTAAACTGTGGATATATATTTATTGTATGAACTCTTTCGATACCCTGTACTTTTCTTCAGACTTTGTGAGTTAACTCTTTGTCTAATTCTTAAGGAAGACCTAGAATATGTAATGAAGCTATCTATATATGGGCTTCAATCTGCCCCTGGTTGGATCAGCTTCCTCCTTAGGATATGAAGCTGTATGCATCATGAATGTTGGTGTCCCCTCCAAAATTAGTATGTTGGAACCTAATACGCAATGTGATGGTATTAAGAGATGAAGGCTTTGGGAAGTGATTAAGTCAGGAGGGCTCCACTTTCATGAACGGGATCAGTACCCTTACAAAAGAGGTGGAAGGGACTTAGCAAGAAGGTTTTGAAGAATGGGCCCTCAACAGATGTCACATCTGCTGGAGCCTTGATTTCGAACTTCCCAGCCTTCAGAAGTGTGAGCAGTATAAATCTGTTATTTATGCATTACCCAGTCTAAGAAATTTTGTTATTAAGCCAACTGGACTAAGACACCATGTCAGCGCAGTCATGGGTTATGCCACAGAACTGTCTCAAAAGTGAAACTTCTCATCCTCCAGGTGCAGATGACCTGAGACTCTAGTTTAAATCTCACCTTTGAGGTTTCAGCTCCACCACCATTAGCATCCAGTAGGCATTTCAGACTTGCATCACCCACCAACCACTAAAATCCCATTCCTCCATCAGCATTCTCTCAATGGGTAAAATCCCCTTACATCTAGTTATGCAAATAAAAAACTTAGACTCCTCCCTTAGCTCAACTCCAACATCCCGTTAATTCCCAACTTCTGCTGATATTGTTTCCTGTTTCCCAGATTACTATCTTTTTTCCATCCCAACTTCCAATGATTTCCAGCTTCCTGCACTAATTGCAAATGCAGTCCTTGAATCATCTCCCAGAACACAGTCCCATCTTCCTCAAATCCATTCTCCACAGCCACGAATGGGATGCATACAAAATACAATCTGGTTGTGCCACTCCTTGGTTTAAATTTTTTCAAGGGACCAATGAGAGTTCAGAATGAAGTTCAAGTTCTTTAATAAGATCCATAAGACCTCAGTCTCAACTGCCTTCATTTTCGGCCTCATACTTTACCTTCTGGCAACATGAGACTCTATGAAGTCTCCACCTAATTTTGTGAAGTATCCTTTTCCTGGAATACTTTTACTCTGCTCTTCTCATTCCCAGCTCATCCTTCAGTTCCCCTGAGCTACTGATCATTTTAACTCTGCCTAGACACAACCCCTCCAGAAAACCATGCCCCTTTTCTACCCCAGAGCTGGACTCACTCCTGGCGTTCTAGACAAACCTCTCTCATTGCACGAATCTCCCTCTGTTGGAACGATTGGATGGTGTGTCTCTTGTACTATTCTTCCGTAAGCTCATTAGGGGAGGAAGCATACCCTTTGTACACCATCTTCAGCACTTACAAGTTTCCCTGGCAGGCAACGGACACTCGTTTGTATCTCACCAGCTCTCACCACAGGCGATTTGTCTATCACGGCTCATGTGCTTTATGACTTTATAAACTTAAACACAGAGCCCCTTCTTAATCTCTTAAGGTTAAATGTCTCATATTTGTGTAGTCTTTCTCAAGGGGCTTGCTTTTATGTTTAATTACAAATCCTGTACATTTATATGTGTGCACATATATAAATATAATAATTATTATTTAATATCAGTTTTTAGATTTGGTCATTCATTTATACACTAAGCATACCCTAATCACTTTCTTTATACCCAAGCATCACTCTAAGTGCTGAGAATCTAAAGACAAAAGACTAGTCTTTGCCTTCATGAAGTTTGAAATAAATTATTTATTATATTAATTTGGTAATTGGATGAAAATAAAAAGTTGTTGGGATAAATGCTGGAAATTGTACGGGAAACGATGATGGTAGCTAGCAGACAGTAAATAGCTAATTTTTAAAATGCTGCATTCATTGACTGCTCTTTATATAGTGTTGTAGGCACTCGCTGTGTTTTCTCTTCATTTCTAACTATAGGCTCTGAGAAGTAAAATAACTTACCTAAGGTCACACCGCTAGTAAGATTCTAAGTCAGGTCTGACAGATTTCAAAACCCCCGGCACTCTACTATCCAGAGCCAGTAAAGAGAACATGTGCAAAGATCAGAGTTTCCTCTGAAAAGCTCATGAATGTAATCGTGGAGACACGCAGATATTGATTGGAAATTTCACACTGATACTCAGGAAGTTGTGCAGAATCATTAAAAGCCTATTTGTTTTGCTTGGCTTTAGCTTAAATTTAGCGCACTGGGTGTGGTAATGCTGATTCTTTCACAGCATCCAGAGGTTCAACTTGCTTGTGGTGTGTGACATCGGCTAAAAGAGAAAGCGTATTATGACTTCAGAAATATAATTAATGAGTAGAGAAAATCTTTCAATATTGGGGGCCAGTGGGGAGAAGTAGAAAGAGGAGCCTTAGGTAGTCAGGAAGTTTTTAACCTGCAAATAAGTCAATTGGAACCGGTGGGAAATCAGGTTGAGCCTGGGCTTTGTTCCCTGAGGCAGAGGCCTCCCCCGCATGTGGGGAGGTGAGATGACAGGCTGGCTCTAGAGAGCATGTGCTTCTAGGGTTCCTGAAACAGTTTGGCATATCCCTCCCCAGCCTCCAGGCACAACCTGAGCTTCTGCCCAGTGGCGCAGTGCCTTTCCAGCACCAGGAATGAGATTGTCTACGCGCAGTTCTGAGATGGATGCTTCCTTTATCAAACCATGAACATTCCTTTCTAGTTTAAAAAAGGATCACAATTTCCATGAGATTGTTTAGCAAGACACTGAAAAAGGGCCATTTATAGATTTTGCCTGGAAAAAGAAAAGCACCTGAAGTTTGTGCTTTATCCTGTACTCTCTGAACTGCCACACACCCAATCCATGACAACCGTGGGCCATGGCTAAGAGAGCACCGATAGTGACAGGATTACATACAGTGATTATTTGCTTGGAACAAACAGTTCCAGTGTGTTTAAAATTTGTTCAGGTCCATTCTCACAGCAACATACAAGTGAATAATCATTTTTCTCATTAGGAAAGGAAGAGAAGGGCTGTGAGAACAGAAAGAGCATACCTTATCTCTCTCTCTCTCTCTCTGACATAACACAGGGAGAAAGAAAGACTCAACTAAAAAACTTAATCTATGTCAATGTAATGATGTCACTACAGGAAGTACTCTCATTCTCTCATTTGTTGAAGAGAAAAATAAGACCAAGCACAAGACAGAGAGGAGAGGCAAGGTGTACAAGGAAAGAGGCCATGGTCCAGGCACAGTGGCTCACGCCTATAATCCCAGCACTTTGGGGGGCCAGGCAGGTGAAGTGCTTACACTCAGGAGGTTGAGACCAGCCTGGGCAATGTGGCGAAACCCTATCTCTACAAGAAATACAAAAATTACCAAGGCATGGTGATGTGTACCTATAGTCCCAGCTACTTGGGAGGCTGACATGGGAGGATTGCTTGAGCATGGGAGGTTGAGGCTGCTGTAAGCTGTGATCGTGCCACTGTATCCCAGCCTGGGCAACAGAGTGAGACCTTGCCTCAAAAAAAAAAAAAAAGGAAAATATAAATATGAGATAATCTTTGAGAGACCCCCTCCAAACACAACACGGTCACAAAAACAATAACCCCTTTGCCTCCTTGGCTTTGATCTTCTCTAGATAAAAAGTGACTTGCTGCCTGCATTAAAGTTCACCATAAATCTTTAAGGTAAGAATCTTGGAACAAGACACAATCTATGCAGTGCTAGAAAAGAAACATTACAGAACTGCTAGCCTTTCATTTTCCACAATGGTTAGTCGGAAAAATTATGGGGTTGGATAATATTCTATTGGTACTTTAATTGTAGCTATAAAAATAAACCCAGTAGAAATTATAGATGAGGATCACCAAAGAAAAGTGTGGTTTCCCTGCCATCTATGTAGATAAATGGTATTAAATCCATCGTCTTTGTAAAGAAGCATCTCAGAAAAACGACACAGTGGCATGTAGCCACCGATTCGCATTTGGCTTCCACGGTGGAGAAAAGTTTTAGTCATATTTTCTTTTACTACCATGGAGCTGAGGAAGGAAGAGGATATCTACATAGGAAGGAAGAAAAGGCATAGCATAGCAACTAAAATTTTCATGTCACCCAAATGCTTTATTTTCAAAACAGTTTCTGTTTCTGCATACAAAACTCTTCAACAAAGCAGGTAAAATCAAGCAAATGCATTCGATTTGTGCTCTTTCCACTCTCTGTGCTTTCCTGCATCATACTCTACTCTCCCTGGTTTTTGGAAAGCTGGAGGCCAAGACGGCGTTTCCTCCCTGCGTTCCATCCCCTGCCTGAATACAGCATAAGGCAGGACAAGCTGGAGGCAATGAGCCCCAGAAATAGCCCATGCATATCTCATTTGGTCTGTGCTCTTTCTGATTTTGATCAACAGTCATTCTCTACCATTCCTTCTGCCTCTGACTCTCCCGCTGGACAGAGAATCAGGCTAAGTCCCAGCCCCTCACAGACTTTGAGTGGGGTCTCTTCCTTCTAAGGCTTTCCCATGGACTGACACATCAGAAAGCAGTAACACCTTCTGGCATAAACATTGCATGTTCTCATTTACATATGGCCATTGAGGCAGTGTATCCTGGGGACGGCCCAGTTCTGTCAATGCAAAACCTGAGCCAGTTTATGCATAAGAACATGGACTGACAAATTTTACACATTTAGGAATATTATTTGTACCAACTCCTAATTACCCATCTACAGCAAATGAATCCAGCTCAGGTGGGGTCTTGGGTTTGTCACCCTCCTCCCCAGCCAGATACCCATGTATTCAGCAGACATTTAAGTGTCTGCTCGGTTCCAAGCCTAGGCAGTCAAAATACAACAATAAAACAAAACTAGTCCTTGCCTCTCAGGGAGCGTGTTTGAGATCCTTGAGTTTTAGGAAATAAAAGGCGATAGTTTATACAATTTCACATCTGCATTTTTTAAATAGGAGGTTTCAGCAGACTTGCTCAACTTGATGGCAAGAATCTAACTGAAATAAAAACATCATAGACAAATTTGCTTTTCTTATGCTTAGTATGCAGTTGCTGCCATCCTGAAAACCCTCTTTCTTAAACCATTGCGACATACTGAGTCTGGTGAGAGAAGTTTTCTACAAATGCACATCGTTTAAATCCATTGGAAGGGGAATAACATTTTTATAAAGTTTTATCCACTGTAATCCAAGGTGGGACAAGCAAGCATTTTCCATTTGAGAAGAAACTGATACCTCTCCAGAAATGCAAAACTCTAGTACTCATGGGATTGGCCAGTCAGTATAATATGTCGTGAAACAATTGCTATCTTGGCCGATAATGATAGATAGAACAAATGCATGATAAAAAGTGACCAGATATTAGAGTAAGGCAGGCTTGAGAATGAGAAGGCTAATATATTTGTTTTAGAGACTGATAAATTATGTTGGCATAGTGTTTCACTAGTGGCTCAAGCCAAACATTTGTAAAGTCATAAAGCAAAATGAATGCTACCTCATTACTGTATTTGACAAGAGGAGGCGTAAGGGACAAAGGCATTAGAATCAGAACTTCACGTTCATTCTGATCCTCCACACCTACTGTCTTAAAATAAAAGAAAATGGACTTCCTTCATGGTTTAGAGATTTACAGTCTTGATTTAAAAAAAAATTCTGGATATACTTATTCATCAAGCTTCCAAATCTTTCATAGGAAACAGCTACTAACCATCTTCCAAAGCTGTATGGATCTGTAGAACTCATTCCATCCCAGCCCCATAACTAATTATCTCATTCAATGGTCTTTATGTTTTTTTTAAAGTTAATAGGCAGGCAGTGGCAGCAGACAAAATTTTATATAAACCTGCAAAAGAGCCAGCTACCACTTATATGCAATTTGAAATTCAGCATCGCCTCTAAAATTCAGCAGCTGAAAGCTGTGTCTGGCTTTGTTAATCCTGGCCTTAAATGAATGTGGGTGATTTTCTAGTTCTGGATGACTCCTGAAAAGTAATAACATTGGTAAAAACAGGTTACAGAAAAGGACTGTATTCTTACCTATGCCAGTGTCTATACCTTACCTATATTATATCTATACCTACACTACAGTTATGCCTATATTATATCTACACCTATACCTATATTATACCTATACCTATATACCGATACTTAAATCTACACCCACGTGCATACCTACACCTACACATGTACCTATATCTGTACACCTACAACTACACCTTTGTCCACACCTATGCCTATATTATACCTGTACCACATCTATATCTGCACATACACCTATACCTACAGCTCCTTGAGGGTGTACCGGGTCCCTGCTGGATTCCTAGCACTGTCAAAGTGTGCTTTATAAATCATGTGTAGTCTATGAATACACGGTTCTCCCACAGATAAGGATGAATTATGATGACCACTGAAAGTGGTCTAACACCAATTTGCTGTCGAAGTGCCTAACAATAGGGTTTTCCATGGTTTCGAGGTAAAGAATCTATTATTTGAATTAATCAAAAAGTATGAGTAATTGCCTAGTATATACTAAGTGCTGTCTTCACTTCTATTTTAATTGGACATTCTAAAATTGACACTCACAGTTGCTTGTACATCTTTTTTTTCCATTTCAAGTAAGATGATTGCCAGCCAAAGAATGTCTTAGATATTAGAAAGTGCAAATGGCAAAATTGCCTCTATTAAAAATCTTTTTAATTTCAGAGAGTTCACAGCCCGTTAGGCCAGGTAGGATGTACAGGATGAGCTGAAATGAGAAGCCTGGGTCAGGACCACACAAGGTGATTCCAAATGTCCTTGTAGGAGTTAGGGAACACAGCCAGTTCCCTCAGAGAAAAGCCTCTTATGAAGCCCTAAATTAGACATCCAAAGGTCCAGAATCAGGGCAGCCAGAGCTAGAATGTAAAAAATAAGTAAATAAATAAGAGGAGCACTGTGTGACCTGCTTTTGTGGATCTTCCTGAGGATCTATGGATTTCTTTACAATAAATGTGTTTCATTTTATTATGTTATTGTCAGAAGAGAGATAATTTGATAATTTTGACTTTATATTTGGAAACTGACCTGCTGCAGCCCTTTTGAAAAGAAAACGTGTTCTTTGATGCACATATAGCCATCCCTTAGCTGTCTCGAAAATACACTTCTTAGGTAGCCAGGACAACTTCCTCATGAAACCATCAGAAACCGAAGATCCTTTTCCTGAATTATAAAACTTACAAATGACCTTGAAAAATGTATATTAGCTTAAATTCCAGTAAGATTTTAGTGGATGAGAAAAGGCTCACACGACTTCCTAATGCTAGGAAAAAAGAAGGACACTTAATTTTTCAGATAATTTCTGTGCTTCACAGGGCACTAAAAAAAGCATGTAAATAGCTTCTTGGTTACTGAAGTTTTAGTTTGCTACTCACGTTCTTACACGTTAGAGTACCCCAAATCAAATGATGCTATTTAACACCGTGTTATTCTCTATATAAATGAAAGTAGTCAGTATGGATATGAAATAAGAATGACAAGAGTTGGTGCATTAATTCCACAGAATACTAGACAATCCTAAATAAGGCTCTAAATTTGATTATGGCTACCTCATTGGATGACTATAAACAAAATCTTTCTGATTGACCTTTACATAGGTCTTTCTAGATATTTTTTGGTGCATCTTCAGCTGATGCTTCGTTTGATGGAGCTGCCAGACAATCAGAAAGAACATAATCTATTATTAAAAACTTTCCAAAGCTTAAAACCTGAATGGCAATTTGAAATTGTCAGTCCATAAAGCATGTAAGCAGCACCATGCACTTGGTGCAGGGATAAACTGCTGTTGAAAAAGGAGTCAGCCCATTGGGTGGACAGGATCAATCATGAGAACTGGCAATTCAGATTCAACTAGGACGTCACGTGAACTTGAGCCTAGGCAACCATGTAACTTGAGTAGATAAAGCATCTATGGAAAGCAGAATGATGTTATATTCTGCTATACACCCTCCAAAAGGGAAGACATAAAGCCCAGGAGGCTCCAGCAAAAGGAGCAGAGGGCAACAGAGTCATTGCTTTGTCTCCAGTGACTTCCCAATTTCAGGTTTTAGCTCTTCATGAGTACTGATTATACTTGTGTCCTTGAATTGCAGGAAATACCCCTTTCAACAATGATCTTCTTTTGCATAAGTTGCTTTGAGTGGGTTTCATTTGGCTATAGCCAAACAGTGTCTGACCAGAATATTAACTTCATGAAGGCAGGGATATTGCTTGTTTTAACTATGACTTAAGAACCATACTTACTTAACGATCAACAAAAATTGTTGAATGAATTGACTACAGAGAGAGAGAAAGAGAGAAATTCTGCCAAAGGAGTCTAGGAAGGATAGATGGTGAGGATTCCATCTTCCTTTGCCAAATCTATGTCCCAGAAAGCCTGTCGTTATGTCTCCACTGAGAATGATAGTGAAATGGAATAAGGAAAAAAACAAGTCACAAGTCAGTGGGAGGTCACATTGCCCTGGGACCCTCTGAGACTCCAGCCTGCAGGCAGGAGACCCGAGACAGTCTGAGAAAAGTCAAGAAATACAGAAAAAAAAGTTTAACTGAAACGAAAGAATATTAAGTTTAAAAACATGCTGAAACATATATCTGCTTGTATAAGAACATTTATATTATTTACATTCATGGGGCCCTATGAAACATGCAATAAAATAATCCTCTGAAGATAAATGAAGCACAGTGAATATATGAGTACTTTGACAAGTAGAAGGGCCCTCTATAAACAAAAGGCACTACTAGTGTTATGTATTGTTTTGATATATGAAAAAATATTTATCACTGACTGAGGCACATGGAGGTACCAGCTGTGTGTAATGCAATCCGACTTTCAAACCTGGCTTACATGTCTCCTAATTCTGAATGCAGGTAGAGGAAACTACATGTATGTATGAATGTCAAATGGCAGAAACTAAATTACAGAGCAGAGGATGAATGCACTTTGGTGGGGATGAATCAGCTATTTAGAAAGCCTATGTAGTATTGTATGCCTATGAAAAGGAAGCATTAAAAATATTATGAGAAACTGGGCTCTTTGTGATCGATGATAAATGTTCCAGGAAGAGGCTTCCAGCCTCTCTCCATTGGATCTTTGGTGGGGGTGAATAAGAAAAAATAATAATGTAAGTAGTTTTGTACTGGTTACTCAAAGAGTAGCCCAGTAGGCTCTGGGACTCATAAGAGAAAGGATAAAGCACTGTGATTGTAATTGTGAACTACAGAAGAAACCAGATCTTCAGTGTGGCAGAACATGCCAAAAAGGGAATAAGATCACGAAGATGTCTAGGGAGTTTGAGCACCATCTCCCTATGTGGTTCGAATATAGGACTCATCATTCGAAGATCCAGCTTTCCACTGGCTGTATCACCTGTTGGCCATATGGGCTCAAGTAAGTCATTTCATCTCTCTAAGACTCAGTGTCTTCATCAGTAAGTTAATGATGATGACAATGGCTTTTGCTCAAAGTGAGGATTTGTGAAAATCAAAAGAGCTAATGCTTATACAAGTACTTTGAAAATCAATGTCATATAAAGTCCATTAAATCATTTAAAATAATTCCTTTAAGCAGTCCTATAGCATTGAGGTCAGGCAGTTTGGGAAGTAGTTTAAGGGGCAGGAAAAAGGGGCCTCTCCAAGATGATTATAGGAAACCTTCCAGGTCATAGCTTCTCCATCTTCCTGCCCACACTTACCACTGGAACCTCAGGCTTCATCTGCCAATTGGAGGTGCATTTTCACTTTCAAAACTCCCCCTGCTATTCATATTAACCTAATTTCTTCTCTTTGGCTTAAAAATATTAGAGCACGAAGAAGAAGAGAAAGGAACAACACTCGGGATGTTCTTCCTTAGCCCTGGTTTCCTAAGGGAGTACCTATGCCATTCCCTAATCCTCCTGACTTGGCATTGCTATGAATCTTCTCCAGACACTGAGACATCTTATCTCCCTCTCTGCAGGTCTGTACTTAGCCGGCCCACAGGGATTTTCCTCCCAGAAATCCAGAGCACAGTGAATAAAGAGGGATCCCCATGACTCTCTGGGAGCTTGCCTGTGGCAGCTCTCATTATTCTCCTCTTACAAATGAGGAAGCTTTGTGGCTAAAAGATTACGTGATTGATTCAAAGAATGACTGAGTCATTGATGAAGCTGAAAATGACATCCAAAGCTCCTCAATGTAAACTCAAAAAGAAAAAGATACTTTAATGGGGTCTTTCTTTTTGAGACCTCAAAGCCTTGCAGAATGCCCATGACTCTCAATAGTTTTTGGAGGAATCTGCTTTATCCATCCCAGATTGAAAAACAAAGAAAAATGTACTTGCTATTAATTATATACTTAGTAGGTAGAAGAAAGCCTTTCAAAGGCTTAGGATGAGACACCTTTCTGTTCTATATGCCACTCAGTTGACACAGCTGATCAGTTTATTTGATTTGTCTGTAGGCACAATTGACCACAAACAGATGAGACCAGGATGTTCTTTAATCCCTTTCCCCAAATTATGTCCTGGCTGGTGATACACTGGTGAAACCACGTCATACTGCCTGTGATAGGCTCTTCTCTCTCTCTCCTTACTATCTGTGCTTCCCCAGCAGCCTGCCTTAATTGCATCCACTGTCCCTGAGGCACTGAGGAGCAGAAGTTCCCATCCACACCAACCTTGCTCCAAGTCCTCTCTCAGACCCTTGTGATTACTTCAATTCAGCAGTCTATGTGAGATACGGTGTTGGGTGTTAGGGATACAGCAACAAACAAGGTAGACATCATTTCTAAATAAAAATACCAAGGCAGAGGCTATGAAAGGGGAGAAGGAAATCGGGATTGAGGATCTGGTATGGTGCGTGTGCACATCTGCACTGTTTTAGATAGCATGGTCAGAGAAGATGAGATCTGAGCAGACAGCCATGGGAAGCGAAGGAGTAAGCCATGCGGACAGCTGAGTAAGAGTGTTCTGGGCAGAGGGAGAAGCAAGTGTAAAACTCCTGCATTCCAAGCACACTTGTACCGTTACAGGTGGTGGGCATCGGGCCAGGGAAGGATGAAGGAAGGTTACATGGAGAGCTGAGTAGACCATGTAAGGCCTTATAAGCTATGGTAAAGACTTAGGATCTCATTCAGGAAATTCAAGTGCCAGATGGGAAGCCACTGGGAGGTAGTTATTGTTTTTTCTTTAGTGGAGAATTTTGAGCCTAGGAGTCAATGATCTGGCTTGATTAAGAATACTCTAATTACAGGGTGGAGAAAAGACGTCTCACTACCTCAGTGTAAATAGTCCAGGTGAGAGATAACAGTGACTTGGACTTAGGTGTTTGAAGACGGTGCGAGGTAACTGGATTTGGAGGCATTTCTTTTTTTGCTTCTGACAGACTCTCTGTCACCCAGGCTGGAGTGCAGTGGTATGATCTTGGCTCACTGCAACCTCTGCCGCCTGGATTCAAGTGATTCTTGTGCCTCAGCCTCCTGAGTAGCTGGGATTATAGGCGCCTGCCACTGCACCCAGCTTATTTATTTAGTAGATACAGGGTTTTGCCATGTTGCCCAGGCTGGTTTCGAACTCCTGGCCTTAAGTAATCCACCCACCTCAGCCTCCCAAAGTGCTGGGATTACAGTCATGAATCATGACACCCAGCCTCGACTGGGAGGCATTTTTAAGACGGTTAACTGGAGTTGACGATGGGTTGAGTGTGAAGGGAGACAGATGGGAGTCAAAGACATCAAAACTCTCAGACTGATCCTAGCAGGGGTCCTCAGTTCCTCACTGAGATGGGGAGACTCTTGGAACAGCAGGCTTCTGTGAAAAATTTAAGAATTCTGCTTTGAGCTTGGTAAGTTTGACATCCAAGTAGAGATGCTATACAGGCATCAAGAACAGGGAAAAGAGGACAGCAAAGAAAACAGAGGCACAATCAGCAAGCTAAAGACTATGTGAGAGCCAGAGCTAGCTAGCAGGGAACTGTGTGGACCCTTTATTTAGGCTGCTGTACCACACAGTAGGATTATTTAAATATATATGCAATTTTTCCCCTGCTACAAAAAGAATATTAATGAGCTTCTGCACTGCAAAAGAAACTATCAACAGAGTCAACAACCTGCAGAATGAGAGAAAATTTTTGCAAACTATGCATTTGGCGAAGGTCTAATATCCAGAATCTATAAGGAACTTAAATTAACAAGCAAAAAACAAGCCCATTAAAAAATAGGCAAAGGGCCGGGCATAGTGGCTCACACCTGTAATCCCAGCACTTTGGGAGGTCGAGGCGGGTGGATCACCTGATGTCAGGAGTTCGAGACCAGCCTGACCAACATGGCGAAACCCTGTCTCTACTAAAAATACAAAAATTAGCTGGTCATGGCAGTGGGTGTCTGTAATCTCAGCTACTCTAGAGGCTGAGGCAAGAGAATTGCTGGAACCTGGGAGGCAGAGATTGCAGTGAGCTGAGATTGCGCCATTGCACTCCAGTCAAGGTGACAACAGCGAGATTCAGCCTCAAAACAAAAAGTAGGCAAAGGACATGAACAGACACTTTTGAAAAGAAGACATACATGCAGCCAACAAGCATATGAAAAAATGTTCAGCATCACTATTATTAGAGAAATGCAAATCAAAACCACAATGTGGCGCCAACTCACACCAGTCCAAATGGATACTATTAAAAAGTCAAAAAATAACAGATGCGGGTGTGATTGCAGAGAAAAGGGAATGCTTACACACTGCTGGTGGAATGTATATTAGTTCCACCATTATGGAAAGCAGTGTGTTGATTTCTCAAAGAACTTAAAACAGAACTACCATTTGATCCAGCAATCCCATTATTGGGTATATACTCAAAGGAATATAAATTGTTCTACCATAAAGACACATGTACACATATGTTCATCACAACACTATTCACAATAGCGAAAACACAGAATGAACCTAAATGCCCAGCAATGGTCGACTGGATAAAGAAAATGTGGTACATATACACCATGGGATACTACCCATTCATATCAAAGAATGAGATCATGTCCTGTGCAGCAATGTGGATGGAGCTGGAGACCATTCTCCTGAGTAAACTAAGGCAGGAACAGAAAACCAAATACTGCATGTTCTCACTTATGAGTGGGAGCTAAACATTGAGTACACATGGACACAAAGAAGGGAACAACAGACACTGGGGTCTACTTGAGGCTGGAGCGTGAGAGGAGGGAGAGGCTAGAAAAACGACCTATCTGGTACTATGCTTATTACCTGGGTAATGAAATAATCTGTACACCAGACCCCTGTGACATACAATTTACCTGCGTGACAAACCTGCACATGTTCCCCTGGACCTGAAATGAAAGTATTTAAAAAGCTATAAAATCCTCAAAGAAGACAAATAAGAACCAGAATATTGGATATTTGGATTTTTTTCAAAAGTAGCCACTGACTACTTTTTCCTAAATGACATGCACATGCACATAGAACAATGACTGTTGTGCTTACTGAGTGTTAACTGTGCGTGGTGGGTGCTGTGAATGCACTTGCATGTACTGTCTCACTTATCCTCCATCACTACCGTGCAGGGAGATCCTTCCATCATCTTCCTCTTCCATTTGTGTCTTGGCAGAGCTGCGTCTGGAACTCGAGTTTCTGACTGCAGGGCCTGGACTTTGCCTACTCTACTCTAGAGCCCTACAGAATTGCAATTAAAATGCACATATTGAGCAATGGGAACTCTCATTCATTGCTGGTGGAAGGCAAAATCATAAAGCCACTTTGGAAGATAGTTTGGTGGTTTTTTTTTACAAGGCTAAGCACACTCTTACCAACAGCCCAGCAATAGGGTTCCTTGGTATTTACCAAAATGAATTGAAAACTTATATCCACACAAAAACTTGCACACAGATGTTTACAGCAGCTCTATTCATAATTGCCAAAACTTGGAAGCAACCAATGAAAAGATGGGGAGGAAACTTAGATGCATATTAACAGTTAAAGAAAGTCAATCTGAAAAGGTTACACCTGTAAAATTCTGAAAAAGGCAAAACTGTGGAGACTATAAAGAGATCAGTGGTTTTCAAGGGAGGGAAGGATGAATGGGTAGAACACAGAGGATTTTTAGGCGGTGAAACTATTCTGTATGACACTATAATGGTGGATATACGGCACTGTACGTGTTTGTTCAAACACGAGAAATGTACACACCAAGAATGAACCTAAGGTACACTATGGACTCTAGGTGATAATGATGTGTCAATTCAGGTTCATTGATTGTAACAATGTATTCCTCTGGAGGATGTTGATAAGCGGGGAGGCTATCCATGTGCAGGGCTAGATGGTATACTGGAAATCTCTGTACTGGCTGTTCAATTTTGCCGTGAACATAAAACTGCTCTAAAAAATATAGTGAAAAAAAGAATACAACAAAAGTGTGCCTATTGTCTTATAGGTTGGCTTTCCCCTAGGTATTAGTTTTATTAAACATGATTTTGGTGATTTCATAGTTTATATGACTCAGATGCGCCATTATTTACCTAATCCACTTCTTATTTTTGGACTTTTAAAAGCTTCACATCATAGTTTCCCTCATAACAGATAGCTCTCTGTAGAACTCTCTGGACAGACAGCTCTCTGTAGAACTCTCTGGACAGACAGCTCTCTGTAGAACTCTCTGGACACATCTCTGGTAATGCCCACAGACTAGATCCTAGACGTAGCTCTGCACACGCTTCCTCCGTGGCTCCCTGCCAATCACCTTCTAGAGCCACAGGCTAATTCAACATCCTGCTGTGGGGCAGGCACACGTCCCTTCTCTTGCCCACTCACCAACCTTTTGAGTTTTTATTTTTTTAATCGATACCATTTTGAAAGTTATAATGGCATCTCATCAGTTATTCTGTTTGCATTTCCTCGATTATTAGCAAATATCTTACAATACTGTTATTCACTTATATCCAATTTTGAACAAAGTGATTCAGAATCTTGTCTATGCTTCCTTCTTGCAGTGCCTTGTTACTCCCTCTTATTTCCCTTGTCACAGGTGATCCAAGTCCTGAATTTCAGTCTGTCTCCCTCAGAGCCTCAGGAAGATGATAAATGCTGATGTGGCAGGGATGGAGCTGAGACAAGGCTGCTGTAGACGGGTTCCTGACAGACCCTTCTTACCCACAACCTTAAATTACACCGTCAGGAGAGAAGAATGCCAAGGAGATGCTGGTGCTGACTTCCACTCCCAAGTGGTGTCTCTGAAGAAACACATGCCAATCAGGACCAGAACAAAGCTTTTGAAATCTTATAAGGGACTGAAAAAGATTCAGACGGGATTAAGTTGAGAGAAAGCAGGAATGAGGCAAGTATTTAATAGTGAATATATGAATGGATATAAGCTACATTCATAGCTAAAATCTTCTGGCACTTAAACCATTTAGAATGTAAAAGAGTATTCTTATTTTAAAATTATTTACATTGCAGGAAGAAATAATAGCTAAAAGTTTAGCATGTTCAGATTTGTAAACACAGCTATAGCCATAACATTATTATTATTCTCATCATTGCTGTTGATACGCAGAGCCATGTTTATGTGTAGAGTTTAATTGATACATTTGTCATTATTATTATAGACTAGCTCTAATAGATATATTTCATTGAGTATCTACTACCTGTTAGATGTTAAGCATTTTATAAACATTATCTCATCAGATTAAAATCCACCTCTGGAAATCTGAAACATCAAGGTAGGCAGGAAAGAAAGGTATTTGCATCATATTCCTTAAGCCATATATGAGAAATAATGAAGGAGTCCTAGGGGAATGATTGAAACCCTGAAATTCTAGTATTGAGATTTGGAAATAAAAGGGTATGAAGCCAAAGTTAGCTCATCAGAAGGCCAGAAATCCCCATTTAGGCAGGAAACAACCTAGATATCAGTTCCAGCTACACTGAGGGCTCACTGCATCACTTATTGCTGTCCCAGGAGTCCCTAAGCCAGTACCCCAGGGAATTGGTCACGTTCCCAGGCTGACGGGCTGACGGACTGCAGTGAAGACAGAGAAAGTCTAGCTTCTCAGGGCTTCAAAAATAAATCTTATTCACTTTAATGATAAAAATGTTCCTGCAACTTAAAGAAAAGTGAGAACAGCTGCAATGTCAGGACCACAATGGTTGCTGTAGGGCAGAAAAAGCAGCCACTGAGTGTGAGTTTCAGGACTCATTGGACTTCCAGGGCAGAAGGGCCTGAGAGGTAAGTGCCATGAGGACAGGGATATATGAGAGAAGAGAAACAGGAATATACAAGTTGCTCTATAAATTATTGTTGAAAGAATAAATGACTGAGTCCATGAATGCATGGGTTGGAAGTTTCAATAAAAAACACGATGGGCTAAGAATAAAAAATCTACTGTGCACTCAAATGTCTGAGGTTAAGCAAAGTCAAATACACTAGTTCTGAATTTTTTTTTTCAAGTAGATATGAGCACAGAAAGTTTGAAGCCTTTGTTCTTAAAATAGGGTGTTTGGCCCTGCTGGCTGAAGACTCAACCGGATTAGCATGTGAAGTCATCTGTTGTAAGACAGGGACAAGTAGTCCTCTTCAGATGGCTTCCAGAGTGGCTTACCTTTCCTACAAACCACAGTATAACACTTGAAAGGACATTCTCTCAAATTGGAGCTGCTTTTCTTACCAGATGCAACTCAATCGTTTCTTAATTTTTGAGCCATATGACTCTTGAAAAATGTCATGGCCATAAAGTTAGTGTGTTATCTTGTGAAATGATAATTTATTTATGAAAACTTTTGTCTCTTTTTTAGCAATGGGCTTCCAGAGACATGAGGCTATTCCCTTGCCTGTCTGCCCTGGAAACTACTAATATTCCTCACAGGTTCATGCTTCAAAATAAAGGAAATCCTTGTTTTCCTTACTGGCCTCTGTAGGATAATGAGGCTTAAATGATTCCTGGACAACTAAAGTTTTAATCTATCATTACATTTGATCATGTTCTCTCTGGCTCCTGAGCCTTCGCCATGTCAGGTTCAGATACTCCTTCAGCTGCTAGTTAAACTGTCCCAGAATTAATCAATGTAAGTGACAAAATCCTTCAGCATTATTAATCAATACGTTAAACACATTTTTTTAAAAAAGGCATAGACTATATATCTTAGAACATATAGGTTGTTTAGTATTTGAATGTTAGCTTTGATGTCTAATATCTTTCATTTTGTTTCTTATGTATTTGAGCTGTTTTTATATTTTTAAAATAAATATAAAATACATATATCCTTTTACTATTTGGGGCATTTCATAAATAGTAAAATTTTATTTTACTATTTGGAGCTGACTTGTGAGAATTCATTGTTAGAAAATGATATGATTAATTCAGTTCAAAGTTGCCTGCACATCAGCTATGTTTCAGGCACACTATGCTGGGAACAAGAACCTGATCCCTGCCTTAAACATCTTAACAATTTAGCAGGTAGACAGAAACATGCACATAGTGAGATACTCTAGGCTCAATGATAGAGGCATAGATAAGATACACACACTCACAGAAGCAGGGTATATAGTTCAGCCTGGTGGTGGCAGAGGGTGCCGAGGTCTGGGGAGAGAGCATTAGGTCCAGTGTGAATAAGAAGCACTTTGGGGAAATGGTTTGCAAGAGTTCTCTTTAAGAGTTGCTTTGAAGTATCAACTACCATGCAACTGGTGAGTAGGAGGCCACTTTTGAAAGCTGCGGGATGGAATGGGAATTTGGGTTGAATAACTGGAGAAGGGATATCAAGAGATGATTATAATATACCAGCAGGGGTCATGACTAAATGTATAAACTGGGTTATTTTTCCAAATTATTGAAGAAATGGGAGTGGATGGGAACACCCAGCATGAGAACAATTCCAGGGCAGAATATTAGAAGAATGTCTACATAGAAAGGCTGAGTGGGGAAGAGGAACAAAATCGATTCAATAGAAGCCAGGTGGGGCAGCAGGAAGAGAGTGGTACAAAGACAAAAGATAGTGCGCTACGTTATGCAGACAAAGACATGCTCCTGTTCTCCAGAGCTTAAAAGTCAGTGCAAAGATGCTACTTGGTTTTCAGTGAGCAACAGGCATTTCTAAATTGCTCTGGGCTGCAGGCAGTATGCCTTTTGCATATAAAAAAGTATCCCATGGTCGAGCATAGGCTTTATTGATATTGATCTGTTGCCTTCCTTTTCTATCTGAACACAATTTAAGCTATCACCCGTGACCAAACAACAAGATACTTCATGTGTAAAGTGACAGGAATTCATGACATCTTTACCTAACACAGCAGTGAAGCTAATAGTGTTTTCCAGGCTCCAATATCCTAAGAATTTATTGATATCTAGAACATCACTGCAACAATAAATTAAATCATTGTGGAGACCAAGGGACATTAAAACAGAGCCCAAATTATTACATTTTTATATGGGTTAATATGAAAAAATAAAACCTGCCAGTTAACCATGGAAATGGAAAGATTATCTTAACTTTTATTCATTCGTGTGTGAATAAAATGTGTCAATAACTAGTGGAGTTCAGAGGCAACGCACAGGTTTCAAAGTCAGATAGAGAATTGGGTTGCAACTCCACCATTTACTTATTTACTACCTATATGAACCTACATAAATCATTCATGTTTCTGAACCTCACTTATTAAAATAAAATAAGAATCACTTTGTTGCCAACATGGACGGATGGTGTTTGGGGCTTTAATTTATGTTGTTTTAATTTTTCTCTGTATGTGGCAGACTGCTGACTGGGACCCAGTCTTAATTCTCTCCTTCTTTAAATAACAGAACTTCATTTCCTCCTGAGTTTTTGCTGGGCAGTTGGTGGCTGGCTTCTGCCCCTACATCCCAGTCTCTCTTGAAGCTAGCTGTGGCCAATTTAGATGAGGGCACAGGGAAGTGAGCAGAAATGGTATGTGTAACTCCAGATCAAGTTTAGGGTACACGTAACTCCAGGTCAGGGGCTTTGACCCCTCCTGGCATATACAGGTGACCCTTGAACAACATGGGTTTGAACTACATAGGTCAATTACAAGTGGATTTTCTTCTGCCTCTGTCACCTGAGACAGCAAGATCAACCTTCCTCTTCCTCCTCCTCCTCAGTCTACTCAAACAAGAAGATGAGGATGAACACCTTTGTGATGATCCACTTTCACTTAGCCATGCTTTTCCTGAATTCAGCCTCCCTCTCCCTGCTGGCTGGAAAATGGTGCAGCTACACCAGCAGCCTTGGGCCTAGAGATGGAAGCTGCATGTTTAGAATGGTATCATTGGCCTCTTGGTGCATAGCTATACATGTGGCTGGGTGACCTACCTACTTTTAGATTGTTTTATGAGAGAAAGAGAGAGGTAAATGTCTAGTTATGCTATTGTACTTTGGGGTTGTTTTGCCTACAAATTAATTCTCAGTTTCATCTTCAGCTCCTTCAAATCATCTTAGTATATCACTGTCTCAAAGGAAATGTGTGACCAAGACTATTATTTCTTTTTTCCTTCCTTCCTTCCCTCCCCTCTCCCTCCCTCCCTCCTTTCCTTCCTTTTGTCCTTCCTTCCTCCCTTCCCTCCTTCCTTTCCTCCCTTCTTCCTATTTCTCTCTGTCTCTCTCTTCCTTTCTTTCTTACCTAAGCTCTTCAGCTGAGCACTCCCCTGGGGATGGAGGAGGAGAGAAGATAGATGGTAACAGGCTAATTTTCCACCAGTCTAGAAGCACAAGGGGTCAGAGTCATAAATCAGGTGAAGTTACAGAAAATAAAGTGATTATTTATTTTATACTTGACAGATTTTGACATACTACATCAGGATAAAATCAATTAACAAATACCACGTGCATCGCACAGTGTTCATCCCGTTTAGTCCTTGTATTGGTTCTTCTACTCTATGTCAGACCCTCTGCTCATAATCAAGGTGTGACGGTGAGGGAGATATACAGTTGACACTTGAACAACATGGGTTTAAACTGCATGGGTCAACTTATATGTGGATTTCTTCTGCCTCTGCCACCCGAGACAGCAAGACCAACCCTCTTCTTCCTCCCCTTCCTCAAGATAAGCTATTGAGCATAAAGAACTTTATGATAATCCACATCCATTCAATGGAAATGCAAGTATATTTTCTCTTCTGTATGATTTTCTTAATAACCTTATCTTTTCTCTAACTTACTTTATTGTAAGAATATAGTATATAGTACATACAATGTACGAATTATATGTTAGTCCACTGTTTATGCTATTGGTAAGTCTTCCAATCAACAGCAAGTGATTTAAGTTTTGGGGAAGGCAAATGTTACATGTGAATTTTTGACTTTGTCAGGGGTTGGTGCTTCTAACCTTCATATTTTTCAAAGGTCAACTGTATTCTCTGTTGCAGCCCACACCTCCCCAAGGAATTCAGCTCGGTGAAGGAGAGTGATAGATGATCATGAAGTTTTCTATAAAGCTGTGTGGACTCAGAGGAGGAAACTAAACCTACCTCTGCCATGAAGAGCGGAAGCTGACTTCAAATCAGAGCAACAATTGAACTACACCTTGAAGCAGAACACAACCAGAGGGGATGCAGGAGAAATGCATTTCCCACTCTTCAACAATAGATAGATGATAGGTTGCCAGGGGGTTTTGAAGACCATAATCATTAAATGAGGCGGCAGGAACAGTGACTGAAAATACCAGAGAGAGAGAGAGAGAGAGAGAGAGAGAGAGAGGGTCCAGACAAAGTGGGTCAAGGTGGCTTGGTTTCCCGCCAGCCCTTTCCCTGGCTCCCTCCCCAAGGCATGAAGACCTGGCCTGGTTTCTGCCCAAAAGACAAAGAGCAATTTTCCAGGTGAGACTGGGGCAGACACATTGGAAGATAAACAGGAGAAAAGGGTCTGTTGCTTAGGACATGGGGAGGAGCTGAGGTGAGAGGGATGGGAGGGCGGAGGGCCAGACTGGGGCAGGTGTGATGACAGAGGTCTGTCAAGGCTGCAGAATTGATTTTAGCCAATCAGGTCTGGTCACCCATGGCTTGAGGATGAGGTTTGTCGGTCATGCAGCATTTGATGGCAGGGAGTCCACCAAGGACAGCTCTGTGTGCCAGCCTGTTGACTGGTTTTCCTCTGGGAAGCAGGCACAGGCGATTCCCCTCACATCTGCATTTGGAAAGGTCTCAGCCTCACCTGGATCACACTGGAGTCAGGTTGAATCGGTTATCTCTGAGGCATGAAGTGCTCCTTCATGCGGACCAGGAGGTACAAGGCCAGGAAGCACTGGAGGTCCAGGCCAGGGCTGGACTGTATGCAGCCTCGTGAGGCCTCCCTTTAATACCATTTCCCATTCAAAGGTAAGGAGAAGGGAAAAGGCAGCAAAGCACGGCTCACCTCCCTCTGTTTTGCCAGGGTCTGTGCTTCCTTGGCTCCCACCTGAACCTCATTAGTTCCACATCGGTGTTTCTTTTTCTCCACCTATGCTGACTCACTGTGTCCCGCAAAGGCTACCCTGGGCCTGTAGGCTGGGGACATGCTGCACTTTAGGATCAGTGCAAGCCAGGTGTGATGACTGCACCAGCCAAGCAGGCCTGGAACAAGGCAAGCTTCGGGGTTCGAAATGTGGTCAGATAAAGACACCTCTGAACAATTTAATGCAGAGAGGCCTGAGCCGGCTCACCACAGAGCCAAACTCAGTATGAAAAATCATGGCCCAAAGCTCAATCAGAGGCAATTTAATTAAAGTGAGTCGGTTATCTAGGCCCAACAAGGCCTGCCAATTTGTAACTTGGCACCCAGCAGCCACGTGCTTTTTTGACAGATTCTCTGTCCTCTACCACCCAGGATCAGGCCGGGCACTGGTTTCGCTTACTTTTTTTTTTTGTATCACTGCAGCATCATTTCGTGCCGAGCTTTGCCTTCAGGTCCGAACTCTCTCTTTTTTGTCAAACGTGGACAGTTTGTAGGTCAAGGAGAGGGAAACAGGGAGACAGTTGGTGTGGTGGGGAAAGGTGATGTTCTTATAAACACACCTGCAAATCATTCTTTGCCAAATAAAAATGAACATGTTTACGTAGTGTGATCTTTTAACTTACTAAAACAATTAATAGTTAAAACACAGACACCGCTTACCACGTACCAAGTACTGTTCTAAGCACTTTATTTTCACAAAGGGATACCTTTCAACAAACTGCGAGGCAGATTTTTTTTTGCATTCAT
Organism: Aotus nancymaae; assembly: GCF_030222135.1. NCBI lineage: Eukaryota > Metazoa > Chordata > Mammalia > Primates > Aotidae > Aotus > Aotus nancymaae. Next base: position 7,224,968 of record NW_026988450.1, on the reverse strand, counting down.
ATTTTACAGTTGAGGTACCTGCGATGGTTTGAACCATGATCTTCTCAAAATTCATGGCCACCAGGAACCTTAGAAGGTAACCTTATTTGAAAGCAGGGTCTTTGCAGATATAGTTAATGTGAGGATGGAGCTGAGATCATGCTGGATTAGGGTGGGCCCTAAATCCATCGGCCAGTATCATCATACAAAGAAGAGAGAACACAGGTACAGAGGAGAAACCCGTGAGGATGCAGGCAGAGACTGGGAGATGCCAAGGGGTGCCAACGACTGCCAGCAGCCTCAGAAGGTGGGAGCAAAGCATGGAACAGATTCTTCCTCAGGGGCCCCAGGAACCAACCTGCCAATCCTTGCTTTTAGACTTCTTGCCTTCTGAGCAGTGGAAGAATAAGTTGTTACTGCTTCAAGCCACCCAGCTGGTATAATTTGTCATGGCAGCCACAGGAAACTAGTATGGCAGCTGAGACCCTTGCCCATGGACACACAGGTATTAAAGGCAGAGCCAAGGAGCCTAGATGCAGAGCCCATGTTCCCCATCGCCCGGCTCTGAAGCCTCCACAGCCATACGGGTCCACGCTACGTCCCGAGAGGCTTCTCCAGAGCCTCACACCTGGCTTTCCCTGTGTGTCTTTAATGCCTTTGATTATTGTATTCTTGAAGATGAGCCATTCAGTATCCCCATTTTCTACAATATTCCTGTGTTTGCTTCACTGCCTGCCAGATTACAATGCCTGTTAAAATAAATATGCTTCAATTACCTTAAAATCACTCAACATTGCCAGTGTTCCTACTGATATAAAACTACTGGAGTGATGCAAATTTTAACAAGAGTTTGAATTTGGAAGTAATAGGGTTTTGTGAGAGGTGTAATGTAGAGTGATTTCAGTATGAGACATTTAGTAATGTCTAGTTCAGACAGGAGACATTTAAATTCAGAAGCAGTCTTCAGACTTGACCCCCAAAGATACTCAATTTGGGGTGATCTAAAAAGCTACTCATTTTCAATTTCTATGAACAATTCTAGTTCAAAATTCAAGTTTATTTTTAGTGAAAAATATGTTCAAGGTAGCCATAAATAAACAAGGATGGAAAACAATGCATTTTTGCAAAAGTCTGATTTTTCATTACTTTAAATACAAAAGGAACAATTTCTTTTTGGAGGAGAATATCCAAATCTATAGGGTGGGAATAAGCTTGACAGCATTTTCAGGTCTAAGCAGCTCCAGGCTGTTAAAATTACAGCAGTGTGAAATTGAAAGCTGTGTCTCTGTGGGTAACAAAGGCTTCTCTCTTCCTGGTCCACAGGAATCACACTTTGCTAATATCTATCTTGACCACAGTTTCCTAAGTCCTGTGTGCTGTTAATTTGGGCTTCAGGGAATCAATAATGGTATTGACTTTGGTACTCACCCATGAGCTCCTTCTGGCTCGGACACATGTATTCTGGGGTTCCTATTTAGGACAATTTTTATTATCTGATTGTTATCTTTCATCTCAAAATCCATAAATGTAAAAATCTCAATCTCTGAGATACCATCTTCTGCTTCTGCTTTTTTTCATACTTTCTTCAGTGTGTTAGCAGCAGGTATGTGCTTGCTGCATTTTCTTAATCCAGTACTGAAGGAGAGTGTTTGAATGGGGTTAAGGAGATGAGAAGCTAAAGTAAATGTGGGAAAAGGTCCTGAAAAGGTCAGACTTCATGATTTTACAGGTTTCTCTTAAAATCACACTTCAGGCATTTACATGCTTTGGAGGCATCTCCACCCCCCATGACAAATACGCAGTATGACTGAACAATCAGGTCCACCTTAGTGTGGCAGGCTTTATGGCTCCTGCCCACGTGACAAGACATGGTCCATGTGCCCGCACCTTCACAAAGAACCCACTTCCTTCATGAGCCTGTGCAGACATGAGGCCACACCCTTCTCCTGGCACAGGTGATGGGACCAAGTTCTGTCCCCTGACCTGAAAGGTAGCTATTCCTGGCCTGACCATAACTTTGACCTGGTTTAAAAAAAGAAAGAAAGAAAGAAAAAGAATCAGATGGTTCCAGTGGGAATTTAGAATGAGATAAGAGACTAAGTTGGTAATAGGACAAAACCCAGAGACATGAAGAATATAGTTACATTTATTCATTGTAGAAAACTAGGGTGAAACTCTGTGAACTATTGCTGCAGAGATCAACAAAAATGCGCCCCTTTCTCGCTTTCTGGGGCCAGGTGTTTTAGATTTCCCTGGATTTCTGTGAGGCATCTCTGTGTCTTTATAATGAATTCCTCTTTTCAATTGAGTGACTTTCATTTACAATCAGTTGCCTGGATCAAAACACAGAGTGTAAAGTGACCTCAAACCAATCACTCAGCCCTCCAGATACCTACTTCCTTCCATGCAAATACACCACCCTTCATTCTGGTCCACGCCCACTTACAGTGGGCAGCAAAGACATAGATTTAACATAGCTTGCAAAGGAGGCAGGAACAGGGTGGGCTGTGAAGAGAACAAGGGTCACACAGAGCCAGAACAGAGAGGGTGGAAGAGACCAAAACACACAGCAGAAAGAATTAGACAATGAAGGCGGGTCAGGCTGCAGAGAGCTCATAAACACATACCAGTTGGTCCCTGATCTCCTCACTGGAAATGTCGGGAGACTGAAAACTTGGAGGACGCAACAGATGCTCTCTTAAGAATAGGGAGGAAAATCATCCCGAGAGTTCAATACACAATTATTGTTATGTTTTATTTCGCTCACGAGTAATTCTTGAAAAACGGGTTTTGCATTTAACAAAATCCTATTATGGGAAAAATTCAGGCAACTTAAGTTCTACATGTTTCTTTGTATGTTCATAACAATTTTAAAAATTTGATGTTTCCAAAGCAGCCCCACGTATATCAAATGTCTCAAAAACTGACCATAATTTTCACTTTTCTTCTGTCTTTTTGATGTCTTGGGGAAAAAATATCAAAACGATTATAGAGTATGACTCATCTTTGCACGCTTTCCAAGCCATCTGCAGGATACTGTGAGAATCACAATTTCTAAGCTGTGAATATATAGCTTGCTCCATGTTCCAAACTGTGGCCTGGCAGCTGGGTGCTAATGGGCTCTTCCCAGCAGTGTACCCAGCTAATGGCCTCTTCCTGGCACTCGGTCAAGCATCACTAATGTCCGGCAAGTTGCCTGCCCACCCCAAAAGTGAGAATTCCACTTCCCTATTTGAAGAGAGCTATCCAGAGGTCCCTCCCCTTGGCCACAAGAGCCAGGGGACTTGGATGTACAACACAACAGAAAATGACTCCTGAGGGGTAAGATGTGATCTGTGCTCAGAATGACAAGATTGAGATGAGATTCCATTTTGAACCATCCATGTCTTACTTTCAGGAGCCCATCTATCAGTTTCATAGTGACGTCAGTATCAAAAAAGTATTTGTGAAGCTGTCAGTCACAACTAAATGGATCTGAGATGATAATTGGCCCTCAGGTGGAAAATGTGCATGTGAATAGATTACAGCCAAGCATCTCAAGCTCTCTAAACTCTCTGCTCTTCATGTACACAGAGTGGTAGGGAATCCCTCAAATTTAAGAGACTGGAGTGGAGTTTATAGGATTTGTAAGGACTTTTACTCTGCAAGAGGGATTCCCCACTCTAAACCCTGGATCCTTGATTCCCTGCATTTATTTTTCATTTGGCTTTTCCCAGATAGCACTGGAAATCTACAAAACAGACTCCCGAGACTGCATCCATCTGCTAAGCTTACACATCCCAAGCCTGGTAATTTCTTTGAAAACAAAAAATATGATTGATCATTGCTTTCCCCTTTTTTCATCTGTGCTACTTCAATTTGAATCCCATCTTGGCTGTGGGGAAGGATGGGGCAGGCTGGGGATAAAAACCAGCAGTGAGCCACAATCACTGCCCAGCCTGGGCAACTGAATCAAATAAAAACTGTATCAAAATAAAATAAAACAAAAACAACAGTATATGTGAAATCAATGGTTCCTTCATAGCTAAGTGAAATGGAAGGGCACATATTCTATTATAATACGTTCCACACACATACACTAAAACAATATGTATGAAATGAATATTTTCATCATCTTGTTCTACTTTGCTCTGGGTGTTCCCAGATGTCAAGCTGACCGCGTGTAAATAAAGGTTTCAATTGCATACTTCAGTTCATTCCTCATCTTCAAATGATAAGTGCTTGCCTATAAGCCTCAATATTTTAATTTTGAGTTTATGAGGCAGAAAGCCAGATTTAAGTGCACATACAGCTACTATCACCTTTAATTAGGTAAACCAGTCAATCAGTTTGAATACAGACTTTAGCAATGGAAGAAACCTCATTATCATCAATTTCGAACTCTTCATTTTAAAGTGCAGGAGGGCAAGGCCCAAAGAGACCAGGCAATGTGCCACATGCCTCTTACGCAAAATCCCCAGAGCTCAGACACGATCAGACTGAGCAGCTGACGGCAGGAGGAGAGATGAGTGTGGAAGGATGGACAGATGAAAGGACCTAGAGTGATTGTTGAAGCTCTCTCCTGCTTCGAGCACCAGCAGCTTGGTGGGACCTCTGTGTGGCACAGGGACGTTGTCACCAGCCAAGAAACCAGAGCAAGGAGATAAAGGTGACCAGTGGTTTGAGCTTTTCATGAAAGCATTATTTCTAGTTATTATTACTATTCCACTATTTCCAGTATTTCCTCTGAGATTGCCATTCCTACTTTTTAAGATTAAAATGTCTCTTCCATTTGGGCATGGTGTCTCATGCCTGTAATCTGGCGCCCTGGGAGGCTGAGGTGGGCGCATCAATTGAGGACAGGAGTTCGAGATCAGCCTGGTCAACATAGTAAAACCTGTCTCCACTAAAAATACAAAAATTAGCCAAGTGTGGTGGCACATGCCTGTAGTCCCAGCTACTTAGGAGGCTGAGGCAGGAGGATTGCTTTAGCCTGGCAGGTAGAGGTTGTAGTGAGCTGAGTGTGCACCACTGCACTCCAGCCTTGGCGATGGGAGAGAAACCCTGTCTCAAAAACAACAACAACAACAAAAAAAAGTCTCTTCCTAAACATAATCATTGCTACCATAGATGGTAATTTGAAACATGCCTGTAGTAGGAGAACTACAAGTGTTCCCCTCCCTAATTTTTTCTAGTTTTGATTTTTTTCTAATTGTTTTATTTACTGCTCTATCATATCTAACATTCTGGGAAACCACTGCCTTAAGCCATAATGAGTCACTGGAGATTTTTAAATCAGGGAGTAACATGAACAGAGAAGTAATTTGAGAAAATTAATTGTTCTTTAGTGGATAGTATCAACTTTAGTGGGAAGAAAATGGAGTCAGGAAGCGTGCTTAGAAAATGATTGCAGCATAACCCACAGAGAGAGAGAAATGGCAGGAAGGCCCGCAACAAAGGATACCAGGCAACGGAAGAGCAGAGCACAGACGCCGCCGAAGCCTTGAGCCAGGTGCCCAAAAGGGGCCTGAGTTACACAGGGACCAGGATAACCTGGAGAAGGAGTTAGAAAAAGGAAAAGCTCATTAACTTAACAATCCTTATACTGGGTTTGAGGATATGGTAGATGCATAAGTGAGAATGTCCAGCTGGAGTTGGCAATGCAGGACTAAGCTTCTGTAGCGGGGCGGGTCCCAGGTGGTCCTATGGGAAAACCCACGTAAATGTAGTAGATGCAAGAAGAGAGACACACAAGGGGCCATGGACTGGAACGGTAATACATCCCTGATGGAAGGGAAGGAAGCAGAGAGTGAAGGAGACAAGAGCAGCCCATGAAAGTGGAGAAACTCAGGAGGAAGCAGAAGTTTTTACATGAAAGAAATTTCATTTCCTTCCTTCCTTAACTATATCCACCCATGAACTCATCCTTCATCCAGCCAGCCATGCAAATGCACATGGCACACTTATTGCGTTCCAGGCCCTGAGCTGGGCATGGAATAGTCCAGTGCTGCTCCAGATAGGAAGAAGCCTGAAACAACCGAATGAGACAATCAGCTTTCTGGGGAGGGAGCGCCAGCTGAGGGATATGCCTCACCTGCATCGGCTCTGTGTCTCCCAGCTCTCTCTTTCCTTCACCATCCTCTTTTGTTCCACAACCTCTGGTCCTGCCCAGGAGCACTGGTCAGAGGTGCTGTGCTGAAATCGACAAAGGGTGAACAGCTAGTGCTGTCAACAGGCCCCTTTCAGAGTGCGGGCAGGCTCCACGGCTGCCGGCTGCCTGCATTACAGACAGGATGGATTTAAGCAGCCCCACTAGAAGCCTGCTAGAGCAGATAGGCTGGGTTTGGGGGTCACGGACATATGACAACATGCTTCAGTTAGGGACAGCAGCTCCCTTTGCAAAGATTTTTTTTCCCCAGTTCTTTAGAAAAAAAAAAGTTCTCATGGCAAGATACAGAAATTTCTGACTGAAGTGATTCTTCTTTAACCCAACATCAGTTGAGGCCGGGCGCAGTGACTCACACCTGTAATCCCAGCACTTGGGAGGCTGAGGTGGGTGGATCACCTGAGATCAGGAGTTCGAGACCAGCCAGGCCAACATGGTGAAACCCCATCTCTTAAAAATACACACAAAAAATTAGCCAGGCTTGGTGGCAGGCACCTGTAATCCCAGCTACTTGGGAGGCTGAGCCAGGAGAATCACCTCAACCCAGGAGGTAGAGGTTGCAGTGAGCTGAGATCGTGTCATTGCACTCCAGCCTGGGCAACAAGAGTGAAACTCCATCTCAAAAAACAAAAAAAGAAAAGAAAATCAGCTTAATGGAAGGGAACCCCATGATCAGGGTTGTTCAGAGGCTTTTCTTTTAATAAGTTCCCTAATCCAGAATCAAAATAGAAGACAGAATATGTGTGTGTGTGTGTGTGTGTGTCTGTGTGTGTGTGTGTATGTGTACATACATACATATACATACCTTTCAACACATATTTAACAAGCCATGCAAAATGAAAACAAAGTAATTACAACCGTAGTGAGCTATGAGGAATAGAGACACGGTGCTACCACATAAAGAAGACAGGAGGCCAGCAGCAGATTGCTTCCTCATTTTGTAGAAGAGGGTGAAGGTCTTATTAAATTCCTTAAATTGTAACATGTTTTAAGTGATTTCTTCAATTAAATTGCAAGTAGTAACATCACATTGATTTTTTTTTCCTTTGTGGGCATTTTAACTATTGGATTTAATTATTCCGTTTATATTTCACATGTGTGCCTAAGGCTTCTGAGAATGAGAACTTGTAATAAGTCAAATAAATAATACATAATAAATAAAAGACATTCTTAAATGATTCTAGGTTAAAATTTGGCTTTCCTTAAAAATGATTTCTTGTAGACTCATCCTCTTTAGATGAACACTAGTTATTTTTTATTAAGTGGTTCTTTTTGATATCTAATGTTTATAGCAAATTGTACTTAAGGATTGCATTGTAAAATCTACCATATCAAAGCTATGCATGCCTTCTGTTTCTATTGTAATGATCTCAGTTCCCACATGGCAGCTACGCTAAAAACAGTAATGACATGGCTGGGCGTGGTGGCTCACGCCTATAAAATCCCAGCACGTTGCGAGGCCAAGGTGGGTGGATCACTTGAGGTCAGAAGTTGGAGACCAGCCTGGCTAACATGGTGAAACCTCATCTATACTGAAAAATACAAAAATTAGCTTGTATTAGGGTGTGGTGGCACATGCCTGTAATGCCAGCTACTTGGGAGGCTGAGGCAGGAGAATTGCTGGAACCCAGGAGGTGGAGGCTGCAGTGAGCTGAGATCACGCCACTGCACTCCAGCCTGGGCAAAAGAGAGAGACTCCATCTCGAAAACAAAACAAAACAAAAAACCAACAGTATTGACATTATGTGGCATACAGAGAATGAACAATAGCCATGGATTCACAGAACAGCCTGGGCTGCACATTCCTGGTCATGCCCATGCACTGCAGGGAGGAGCCCCTGGGCTGTGTCGAATGTTCCACTCACACAGAGGTGGCTGTGCTGCAGCTGTGCTCTCAGCACTTGCACCCTATCTGTCTCCACCTGGTCTCAGGCTGTCTCTGCAAAAGTGCTACCTAACTGTCCTGCTGTAACCATGAGTCAGCAGCTCAGCCAGGGTCCTTTCAAGGCTTATCTGTTCAAGCAATTAATTTTACTCTCACATTTTAAGGAAGAGACAGTGATTATCCTTGAATGGAAGTGGAGAGCGCCTGGGCTTGGACTCAGACACACCTGGTTGGTGCACTCAGGCTGGATGAGCACCTCCTCCTCATCTGAGAAAGGAATGGTGACTCTTACCAAGCAACATCATTGGGAGGGTAGTGAGCAAATGTTGGTACCACTCAGAGTCTTGGGCCTGCCTTGGGCCCCCAGTGGTTCCTTATAGAATGAAAGCATGATCTGGAAATTGTATCTGTTGACTAAGTAAAGATTCTCAAGTCTCTGTGCACAGTGTAGTGGGATCATCACATCTTTCAGGTGCGATGATAATATCTGTAATGAGTTGAGGCCTGCCAAATGGCAGAGTTGCTCATAGGGTAGGGAATGACACAGATGAGAAAACAGACAGCCATGGCGGCATGTGCTAAACATCACGAGGACTCCATGCTCAGGGTACACTGGCAGAAGGTGGGGCTGCCACTGCACACAGTGGGGGTCGGGGGTGGGTTGCTGTGTTCCAGAGGACTTCTTGAATGAGAGCATGCCTGGGAGTACACAGGTAACTAAGAGTGAGCTGGGTGTGTGGGTGCATTTGGGAAGCAGCCAGATAGGAAGGGCAAGTTGACCAAGGTCTTCACATGTTTTGCTCAGGCTCCCAACTCTCATCTCAACAGTGATGTAGCTGGCAAAGGCTCCTGGGTAACAGGATGTTGGGATCAGACTTGTGTTTGAGGAAGATACTCTGTCAGCGGTAGGATTCTTCAAACAAGGGGTATTAAAGGGAACGATGAGGGCATGAACTAGTTTAGTGACAGTGGGGATGGGGAAGAAGGGTAGAGTTGGAAGGTTAACACCTTCCATGAAGTAGGACATGTCACACTAGATGGCTTGTTGGACTTCAGGAGTTCTAAGGAGAAAGGAGGAATCTCAGAAGGATCTCTGAAAAATGGGTTGGGAAGATAGATTTTTTTTCATTCAATAGGATGCATACATCTTGCCCCTACCTCGAGCCCCACCACCATTCTCCTGGATATTCAGTGTAAAAATGCCTCGTTCTCTGAGTCAGCAATTGTGTCATAGGTCACAGACAGTGTGAAAGCCCTCCTTTACCATTCTTTTAACTTCACACGTAGCAAAGTTTCTCCTTCAGCCTAATTCATATGTTCAATCACCTACTGAGAGTGCATTTTCTCTCCTCCATGAATTAATGCACACAATTCTCACAGAGCTGGTAAAAGATTCATACTCTTGCTTTCATTGGGAAGTTCATTAAACCGCATCTCTGGCTTTTCCTGTCTCCTTTTATGAATCCTCAAATAAATTGTTTTGCTGATTTTTGTATTTAAAGATATGATTGGCCTAGCCTCATCAGGGTATGGGCTTTGAGGTTCTTGGTTACATTTTGAAGGACTGTTTTCTTTTTAAATGCTGACTCATTGATCATTTTGGCCCAGGCATTCATGTGGACCACAGTCGCTGTGGATGCAAAGTGGGACCCTGGTGGGGAATAGCGTTGTCTGGGCCAGACAGAGGCAAGGGTCCTAAAACTTTGGCCTTCACCACCCTGGCCAAATCTGGTCACAAATCTACAATCACCAAATACCTCCTGTACTCTTCACTTCTTACAGAACAAAACAAACTTCCCTACTCAACAAAAGCAAACAAACTAAAACACTTAAGACATTATCATAATACATTTTATGCGGAGTGTCTAGTTTCACTTACTGGTTGGTGCCTGTCTCTAAAATTCTCTAGAAAAAGATTGTCAGCACCATGCAAGGCAATGCCATTTTATTCTAAACAACCACTCATTGCATTCAAACAAACTCGATGTGCATATGTTCATGTGGGCATTCACTAAGATTGTGATGGTTTCATGCATAGTTCTGCATCTGGCTCTGGATGAATTATGACTCAAATGAAAACAGATGACTAGGCTGGACTTGTGGGTCACTGCTAAACCCACCATCTGTCTCCATAGGAGGAGAATGGTACCATAGATGTTTCTAAGCATAGAATGTCATTAATAGGACCATTTGTCGCTGAGCACCATGATGGGGTTGATGATAGCAATGATCCCATTATACAGCCCATTTAGGCTTCAGGAAATGCAAAATGACTGACAGGCAAAGAATACCATATTAACTCCTTATATAATCTATCCCACCTAAAGTGTAATTTCTAAATATTACAATTGTGTTCTACAATGCATATATCTATCTGTAAGTAACTGTTCATCTTGTAGACTTAGTCTTCATCTTTTAAAAATGTTCACTGTGAATTAAAACATTTTATCTTACCAAAATTAAAAATAGCCAAATGAAGAAGTAAGAGAGTCACTCAAGTTTGTGAAATCAGGAATATGCACAGTCACACTGTGTGACACTGTGTTGCATAAATACTAAATGAGACACAGGTATTCACTTGAATAGCTTAAGGAAAGCACAGGGAATGTAAGTTTTATATTATGTTTTATTCTAAGTATTTATAATGTTCTAATAAGCTTTAAAATTATTTTGCTTAATTCACAATGCCATATACCCAAATCAATATACGTATTTATCACTAATTAGTAACAGAAAACACCTAATTCTTATTTTTAAGGACTTTTAACCTTTCGGTGCTTCTGAAATCATGTACAGTAAATGCTATTATTTGAAACCAATGTTTTTATAGAATGAGAAATGTCATAAAGAGAAAACATTTAAATAATATAATCTAGCATTTTCCAAAATGTTTACCATGGGATAATAAACATTTAGGATTCTTTGTAGGAAAAAAGAACGTATAGTTAAATGAGTTTAGGAAGTTTTACATACTATATCTCTCAGTGACCCTCAATGCACTTGAGAAATGAAATTTGCCAAATTTGTTTAACCCAGCCATTAGGCCGTTCTTTTTTATTCCAAATATGGAACATTAAATTCTCATGAAACTAAAGTTTCATAGAGCACACTTTTGGAAGTGCTATTTTTAAAAGATTTTATAGTTTAAAACAATTGTAGAGAGTCAAGAATAATTAAAAGTAAACGACAAAGTTGAGAGTTAACCAAGTCATAGGACAAAATCATTGTGTCTGTTCTGTAGACTACACGAGAGCCAAATACCACTTAATTTTCTATCTTAACATCAGTTTGCAAATTCTGGAATTGCTTCAATGAAAGGTAAACTTCCTTTCTAGACACAACTGCAATTATCTATGTTCTTTGACAATGATCCATATCCTTAATTCTCAGATTTGCTAAATTAGACTCAGTTAATGGGAACTAATTTTAAAAGGCAGAAATTTAATATCTCTGGGCAAATGAGAACCAGTGTGAAATAAAAAGAAATAGGATAATCAGTACCTGACAAAACAAGAGAATAGAATTCTTAGAGGAAGGAGGCAAAAATGAAGATGGAGAGAGGAGGAAAAAGGAAATGTGGATAAAGTGGATGTATATATTTATGCACATTTAGTTATGTGATGTTCTTTCCATCTCACTAAATTAACACAAATAGGTTTAAATAATATTTTTCTGCAAGTTCAGTCATTTCTTTTAGAATTGTCTTTCTCTCCTCTGATTCCTTTCCTTTTCTGCTAGTGAGCAAGTATATTCTTTTTGTTCACTAGCAGAAAGAATAAAGAGAAATTTGGTGAAGAATCAAGCAGCTTAATATTACCGTGTCCAAAACCCAACTATCTCTCTTCAGACTCAAAAATCTGTTGCCCTCCGGTGAAAAGTAACAATATCTGTCTGCCCAAGTACCCATGACAAAAATCTAACCTTCACTCTAAACATCTTTATTTATTTTCTTCCTATATTAAATCAACTAACAACTCAAGCAGTTGTTTAAATATGTTTACAGTGAAAGTGAACAACCGTATTTTTCATTCTGACTACTCCAAATGTTTAGAGGAATTTCAACTACTTTCTAGAAATGCATTGGAAAAATTTTAGCTACTTTCTAGAAATGCAGAATGAAAGAAATGCAATTATTTACTTTACAAATTTTGATACAACCCTATTTTATATCACTTTCTTAAAGTGTCAAATGTCTGGACCCCATTTGGACTGGAAATTGGAGGAGGGTACCATGTCTCATTTTTATCTTCTAAGTTTCCACAGTGTCCCATATATTGCTGAACACAAAACAGTATATTAAGTAATTTTTGGATAAATGGCTTCAGAATAATTCTAATACAAAACCAGAGTACAAGAGAGATCCTCCATGGGAGGCATCTATAGATCTGGAGAAGTGAAGGGTTAGAAGACTAAGAAATCTTATCTCAGTTCCTTAGCCAACATCAGACTCTGGCTGTCATTTAACTCTTGCAAGAATGACAGACATAAAGACATGGTAGTTAACGTCCATTGGTTCTGCACGTCTGGCCTTACCCGTGCTGACAGCATCACAGTTTTTCTTTGAGAACCTAATTTTGCCTCCCAATGCTTGCAGTCTTGACCTCAGTCAGGTGCTCTTTCCTCTCCTGGACAAGATAGGGCCATGAGATAAAGAGCAGCCAGTCCAATGCTCTTTTCTGGGAATCTGAACAGTGACTGGAGACAATTCAACCTCATGATGTTGCCCTAAAGACATAGTCTTCTACATCTATCAACTCTGGAAGCTGCCTGGCTCCTGCCCTTTCTGTAGTATGAATGACTCTGTATTCCAAAATAAATAAATAAATAAAATCCCCTGCTTTAAATATATTAGCTATACTCATTTACATGAAATTGACAGAGAATCAACATGTCCTCAGAGAACCAAACATCCTTGTAAGTACATGTGTAGTGAGGGTTTCATTCACTCATTCCATCATTCGACCTGGATGTACCAGAGAATTTGTGCTGGGAACACAATCATGAGTAAGACCGAGTTCTACCTTTATGGGTCTTTCATTTGGAAGAAGCAGAAATAAGGACATAAACAAATGAATATAATAAGTAGAGATTACTGTTAATGTCATGAAGGGAATTAACGTAGAGTCATAGCAATGATCTACTTTAGATTCAGTAACTGAGGAGACTGTGAGATGGACAAAAGCTTCCTCACTAAGGAGGCTGTAGCATGTCATGGCTGAATATCAGTGGCTTCATTGGAATATGGTCTTCATATAGTATTTTTTAAAACTGTGGACAGTGACCTATTCAGTGGTTAAAAAATCAATTCAGTGAGCTGTGGCCAGTCTTTTAAAAGTGCAATAGGGCAGAGTAGAATAGACTAGAGAAGTGGAGCAGACCAAAATGGGAAATATCAGAGAACATCGCCCACAGGAGAGGTGGGTATTTTATTGAACTTTTTTCTATGGGTCATGGTTTAAATGAGTTTGAAAAACATGATAGGCCAGGCGTGGTGGCTCAGGCTTGTAATCCCAGCACTTTGGGATGCTGAGGCGGGTGGATCACAAGGTCAAGAGATCAAGACCATCTTGGCCAACATAGTGAAACCCCCATCTCTACTAAAAATACAAAAATTAGCTAGATGTGGTGGCGCATGCCTGTAGTCCCAGCTACTCGGAAGGCTGAGGCAGGAAAATTGCTTGAACCCAGGTTGCAGTGAGCCGAGATTGTGCCACTGCACTCCAGCCTGGTGACAGAATAAGACTCCATCTCAAAAACAAACAAAAACAATAACAACAAAAAACCATGATCTAAGAAAACATCTGAGAAGACAGAGACGACACATGCTACAACTAACAGTACCAGGACAAAAGTCTTAAGCAAGGATGGGAAGGTGAAGGAGAGGATTCACCCACATCTCAGGGTTCCTAAGTGGGCAGTGGGCATTCTCTGGGACAGGAAACATGGGGCCCCTGAACTCAGTCTCCTGGCACAGATTGGTTGTAAGGAAGAATTCACTCATTCCAATTGAACAAATATAGAGTAGAGAATCTACTCTGTGTCTAGTCCTATATCTGGTGAGACAGGTGGATTCACCCTCCTCTTTCCTTATGAGCTGATGGCTGGGGTTGGTGGCTGGAGTGGGCCAGTTTCTGACCATTGGTGTCACCCAAACTCCAGCTGACAGAGGAAAACTTGTCCTGTGAGATCCTCTGGAGAAGGAGCTGAAAGACAGCGAGTGAGTCCAGAGGGGAACTGTGGCACTAGAGCACCCTGGAAGAGCTCGTGTCTCCCTTCCCATCATGGTATTAGGGAGGCTGCTGAAGAGAGTGATGGGCATGGGAGTGGGAACTTCCTGAGCTCAGCCAAAGAATGATACTGACAATGCAAAGAGGGTCACCAAGGTGTAGTCTGAGCACCACAAAGACAGAGAAGCATTTTCCCCAAGGACATCTGACCCTTGAGGTGATGATCACCTTGGCTTTGACCATCAGAAACATCAGTGTGCAAACCAGGCATTCAGTGTGTGAGGCAGGAAAGCACCACACCCTGCTTTCAAGGGAAGGGTTGCCCAGGAGAGCAAATGAAGCCTGTGGGGACCCTACAGAATAAAAGGAGATGGTCTCATTGACTTTCTTAGTGACAAAGACTGTCCTTGTTGCTTTATCCCTTTCTATTTTACCCACCTCTTTAGAGATTAGGTTGGCATAATTCATCTGTGACCCAGGTTCGTAAAACACATTGTTGGCTTATCTTATATCATTTTTGTGTTGTTTTATCCATAGGCTGACAGGCAAGAAAAGTAAGAAAAAACCTGGAAGACTCTTCCAGAAGGAATACTCCAACCAACAGGGCTGGGCTCCACATTGGCTGGCCAGCCTTGCAAATCCTAGTGTTCCAAGCCCATGCAAATCTCATCTTGGCTGAGAATGATTCTCAGAACATATGAGCCAATGGGGAGATGGGAGGAACAGTAGGTATCTCTTGAAAGAGATCATCATTGACATGGATTGTAGGTAAGGAGAGGTCTGGTCACATTGAACCACTAGTATATTATCTACTATGAACCGCTAGTATATTATCTACCCATGGCTTGCATATAGAGCCTACTATATATGCAAACCACTGTATTAAGTACTTCACATTTAATCTTTCTAATAATCCCATACATTAGAATCCTCATTTAAAATATTATGATTAAAGGTTAAAATTGAGATTAAGTAACTAGTTCAAGATCACCTACTTAGTAAGTGGTAATGCTAGAACCAGATACTGGGGGAAGAGAATGGAGGTCTCAACTTCTGGGGAAAAAGGAGATAGTAAGACCTAGAAGGCGGTCAGAGCTCAGACCAAATTGGCTGGGTTTAAGAGCAAAAATCTGTGGAGTTCAGCAGGAAGGCCCTGGTGTGAGAGCTTCGAGGGTCTGTGGAGTCCAACCCAGTCACATTGGGACCTCCTCCCCTAGAGCCAGGCTCGATAACTACAGGCTCAGGAACTCTCGGCTTTTGCCTAGTTGGTGCTAGAGCAAACAGACAATGCTGTATCCTTTTAAGCATTTAAAAATTTGTTTTATATTCCAAGAAAATTAAATATTGATGTTCACTTTCATTGGCATTGCAGCATTTGCATAGGATGTTTAATGTCCAAGAAGACTTACTTGCTTCCTTTCCCTTGTGGAATATAATTGTACATTTTCAGAGCATTTACATTTGTTACACTTAATCACTTGTTTATTCTATTAGGTTGATTACACAAGCCAAAAAATGAAATCTGCAGTTTTCAATGCTAACATATATTTTTTAAAATTATGTATTCTTAATTCATAAATAATAATTATGTATATTTATGGGATGCAATGTGATGTTTTTATCTATGCATACATTATAGAAAGATTCAATAAACCTAATTAACATATCTATCACCTCACCAACGTCTCATTTTTTTTTGCAATGATAATATTAAAAATCTGTTCTTTTGCAATTTTGAAACATACAATATATTATTATTAACTATGGTCATCATAGTGCAATAGATTACAAAATCTTATTCTTATATATTGCCAGATTAGTGCCCACAAAAGATCCATTGTCTAAACAGGGAATCCTAGAAAATTTTCTGAGTATATATATTTGAAAAAAAAATACATAGGAGAAACTTCCAATTTTTCTCTTTCCTTAAAGCTCCCATAAAACAGAAGATATAAAAAAAGTTTAACTTTATTTCTGGGCCCTTGTCACCAAAGCAAAGGGAATAGTGAAGATTATAAAAAATAGCTCACGCCTGTAATCCCAGCACTTTGGGAGGCTGAGGCGGGTGGATCACAAGGTCAAGAGATCGAGACCATCCTGGTCAACATCGTGAAACCCCGTCTCTACTAAAAAAAATACAAAAAATTAGCTGGGCATGGTGGCACATGCCTGTAATCCCAGCTACTCAGGAGGCTGAGGCAGGAGAATTGCCTGAACCCAGGAGGCGGAGGTTGCAGTGAGCCGAGATCGCGCCATTGCACTCCAGCCTG
This sequence comes from Aotus nancymaae, assembly GCF_030222135.1. Lineage (NCBI taxonomy): Eukaryota > Metazoa > Chordata > Mammalia > Primates > Aotidae > Aotus > Aotus nancymaae. The sequence continues at coordinate 7,208,462 of NW_026988450.1, read as the reverse complement.
GGTAACAAGAGCGAAACTCCGTCTCAAAAAAAAAAAAAAAAAAAAAAATAGCAAACATATGTAGAATAGTTTACATTTATATGAGCCTCAGATTTGGACTCTAAAAAAAATATTTCACTGGGAGTTAATATTGGTTGGCACTAAGAACAGGTGGGGAGAGGTTGTGGTTTGCAAGATTTAAGGTCCATTTCTGATTCATCAGAAATTGACTGAAGAGAGGGTATCATTCATTATGCAGAGACAGCCTTCTCAGAATCCAGACAAAATAACAGGTATTTTAGTTTTTAGAGCCCCTTAGTAAGCAGATCAATTTTAGGAGAACTTGGACAGACTGAAAACCAGTAAGACTCACTTCGTCTGCCCCATCCCAGCCTGCTGTGCTCCTGTGCAGAGCTCAGTTACACAGGGGCTGTGTAATCCAAGCCACAGGGGAGCCTTTGCCAAGAATGAATTGCTACTCTCAGCATGAACTGCAAACATCCAGAGTGAAGTGGGAAGAGCAGATTCTGAATGGGTAAGGAACACAGATCCATCGCAGGGCCATGAATGAATCAGCTATCATTTACTATTTAAGGGTCCAGCAAACAACAATGCTTTTGACAGGTACCTTAGACATTACTGCCATTTCTCGTAATTACTGAGAGATGATGAGAACTGAGCATCTGATTGCTTGGGGAATGGCTCACAGAAACCCATCTCTAACAAGGGATTCATGACTGTCCTTTTTTGCAGATGTTTATGTCAGAATAAAGAATAAAGGCCCCTCTATCTTAAAAAAAAAAAAAAAAAAAAAAGACTGCTTTTAGAATTTGAATTGAGGATCTAAAATTTTGCTAGGTGGATCTTTAAGACAAATATCTGTCTGAACCGTGGAGGTGTTTCAAATGCCTGCTCTTGTGTGCATCTCAGATGTGAGAACAATTCCTACAGAATGTTAACAGCTCTTCATAAGCCAAGTAATGATTCTGAGCAGATAAGAGGGATGCTCTTTTTTGTAGATATGTAACAACATCTCCAAAACTGTAGAATCATTATCTACTGTTTGCTCAAAGTTATACTTACTTCAAAGAATATGGTAACTTGCTATAAAGGTGCCTTGTGACTGAAAACTGAAATGTTCTATATGAAGGTTTATATCATAAGAAAAAGCAAGACCAATGGGCTCATAAACATTGGAACCATTTTGAAATCCATTTTCACAAAAAATGTAAAAATATTCCTATTTCTTATAACTTAAAAGGGATTGTTTGCAATGATTTGGAGACCAGTTTTTACCCTTTGAATTTAATTCTGGTGGTAATTTTTGTTTATTTTTATCACTCAAAATCTGTGCAGAACAAATGTGTATTAGACAGTGTCTCAGTCTCTTCTGATATGTGGATAACTCCCACTTAAATTTTAGAGCCTCATATTATGTTTCATAGAGAATTTAATGTCTTGATAAGTGCAAACTGAAATGCTTTCTCTTTCTAGGGAAAAAATGTCCTTTGGTTTTAAAGGATAATAAGCACATATCACATGACATAATTATATCACTTGTTACAAAAATGGGCTTTCATAATACAGATGTGAATTCAAATCTCAGCTTTTACAGCTATAAGACACTGTGCAGATAATTATTCTTTATTGGCTTTGGTTTTTGTATTTTTGCAGTAAGTAAAGTAATATGTAGCTTGCTGGTTCTTGTGAAGGGTAAATGAGATAACATTTGTTGAATGTTGGCCCACGGTTCCCTTTCTCCATCTCCTTTTCTTTGAGACAAAAAGCTTTGAAACATCCAGTCAAAAAGGAAGGGAGAGAGGCACAGGGAAGAATTAGAAGAGACCATCTATTATCATTGTTGTTTGTTTTTGTCATTGAAGTTCTGGAAAGAACAAAGTCTTCGTGTATGTTTATCTTTGCTCTTCTTACTTTTCCCCCATCAGAGGTAACTATTCCAATTAATGTTTATGATCTCATTGTCATTGCAAAGCAGTCTTCTGAGAATATATTCACCTGTATCTGTCTCTCTATCATTTGTCTGTCTATCTATGTATCTATGTATCTATGTATCTGTCTATCTATCATCTATTTTCCTATGTACTTTTGATCTCTGTAAGAAAGGGCATTATACTTACCTGGACTTCAGCAACTGGCTTGCATCCACAAGTCTTTTGCTTATAGTTTTCAATGATTCATTTTTACTTTTGAGTAATAGTCCATGTTTTCAATATGCCACAAAAGTGCAAGAGCATCTCTGGGCTATATATTTCCTTAGGAATGCAATGGCTAGGTCACATGTTCAACTTCATGAGATAAAGTTAAATTATTTTCTAACATGGTGGTACCAATTCACACTCTCACTGGCAGTATGTAGGAGATCTTATGGCTTCCAATCTCCTCCAGTGCTCAGTATTACCAGACGTCTTAATTTTTGCCAATTCAGAGGATATAAAGTGGCGTCACTTTATAGTTTATGTTTGAATTTCTCAGACTACTAATGTAGTTTAGCATATTTTGATATGTTTACCAGCCATTCATTTATTTTTTCTGTGAAAGGACTGTCCATGTCTTTTGTACATATTTCTTTTCGGCTTTTCTTGGTCAAAGATATTTATTTATTTGCAATTCTAATGCTTTCTTATTTTTATATATGGTAAATATCTTACTCCAGATCATGACTTCTTTTTCCATTATCCTTATAGTATTTTTTTTAATAAATAGACCTTCTTAATTTTAATGTTTTTGAACTCATCAACCTTTTGTGGCTAACAATTTTTATTATATTTTAAAAATGCTTCTCTGCCCTAAGTTCATAAAAATATTACTCTATATTACTCTGTTTTAATTCCTTGGTCACTAGGGCCTGATAGCAGGCAGGGCATGTGCCACCTCATTTGCTTCTCCAGAAGAGTTTTAGCAATACTTGCTTTTTTGCCCGCTTTGCCGTTCCATATACATTTATAATCAATTTGTCAAATTCCTGTGAAAGTACTCTATGGATCGGGATTTCATTTTCCTTGATCAATTGGTAGAGAATTGATAATGCATGATTTTTAACTTTCCTATCCATGAGCATGGTATATATCCACTTAAAATTAGTTCCTCTTTAAAAATGTCCATTGTCTGGTTTATTTTCATCATTTGTATTTTTCCTTAGTAACTTATGTATTTAGATTTTACTAAAGTGGTAAGTGGTATGTTTTTTTTTCTTTTTTTCTTTTTTTTTTGCACGGACTTTTGCTCTTGTTACCCAGGCTGGAGTGCAATGGCATGATCTCGGCTCACCGCAACCTCCACCTCCTGGGTTCAGGCAATTCTCCTGCCTCAGCCTCCTGAAGTGGTATGTTTTTGTGGGGATAGGGCAGTTTTCTATGTAGATAATCATGCCATCTCCAAGAACACAGTTTCTTTTTAATCTTCATCATTATTTGTTTTGTGTTCTTGCATCATTCAATATTTCCAAGTAAAATCAGCACTAGTGGGCAATTTTGTCTTGCTCTTGATTTCAAAAAATATTTCTAATGTCTCATTACTAAGAATAATGCTTGTTACAGGTTTTTGGTAGATACCCCTTCTCAGTTTAAGGAAGTATGTTCTTGTCCTAGTTTCAGAGAGTTTTTAATCATAATTAGTTGTTGAATTTTACCATTTTTTCCTGCATCAAATAAGATGATTATTAAACAAAGGCTTTTAACTTAAAAATTGAAAAATCAGATGTTTTTAACATTTTGTCTATTATTATGGTGAATTAGATTTGTAGGTTTTCTAATGTTAAATTATTCCTACATTCTTAAGAATCCAATCTGATCCTAGTTGGATTCAGTTTGCAAGTATTTTGCCTGGCAATTTAACTTCTGTATTCATGAGTGCAATTGGTCTGTAATTTTTCTTTCTCATACTGATCTTGTGTAGTTTCTTATTATATAATGGATTGTGTATAAGGGGGTGTTCCCTTTTTTCTATTCTTTGGGGAAAATGTTTTAAGATTGAAATAATTCTTAACTACTTATTCCAGAAAAAGCCTTATTATGCTATCTGCACCCAAGGAGCTTTGTTGGACCAGGTTGGTCATATGACCTATGCATGTTTGAGCAAATTATGACCTCAATAGTAAGCCCTACAGGGTTTCCGCTAATGTCACAGGAGACGAATGAGGGGTTATGATCTATCGCATGTGAAAATACTTGGCAGCTAAATGAAGAGTAGGGAAAAAATAACAAACTTGGCCTGGGCTTTAGGACTTTTTCTTTTTTTAATGCATACTCTAAACCCAAGTAAGTTTAAGAGGTAAATGATAAAGATGTTAAAAATTTACAATATAGGAAATATGAACTGACAGTAGAATCATAATTTACTATTCTATGTTGCTAAAGACACATACCCTGGAGAAAGAATAATTTCTGGCATATTTTCTTTTGTATGTATATTTCATAAATCAAAATTCTCTCAGACATCAAGAAAGACACAAAAAATGATGCTTTGTTTTGTTTTATTACTGGTCCCAGAGACAAGCAGGAAGCTCCTTCACTCAATGAAGCGGAGGGTAGTTACTCCTCCCTTTGCTTCTCCCCTCAGTTACCCCCAGATAAACAGTTGCCTTTAGGGTCAGGGCAACCCTACCCACTCCACCCATGGGCCAGAGAATTAAACTCTAGATTACTACAGTCATTAAGCGATGCAAAACTTCAATCTCAGTGAGATTGAGGGCTTGCCTAAATGATACTGTGGTGTTTTATAATGAAACCTTCACTCCTCAGTATATTTTGGTGATGTCCAGGTGCCTGTGTAAATATGATCAATGGTAGCTAGACATTCAGGACAAATTAATCTTCTCATTCATTCTTTATCACCATATGTACAATACTCACTCTAGTAGGGTATTGAGCTAATTATTATATTAAAAAAAAAAAGAACAAACAGAAAATAACATAGTACAAGACACTAAGTTAAGCACTGTGAAAGTTGTGAAGTTAAATAAAGGCAGCATGATTGACTTGGATGAGCTTAGAAATGTTACTGCTTTCAGCATGTTTATGATCTAGCATTTTAGTTCACAATATGCATACAGGTGCCAGAGCTTTTTAAATTTACTGAATTGTGTTTTAGTTACTTAAATTTTTATTTTACTTTCTCTGAACTGACAAAGTAAATAATAAGTATTAAATAGCTGGGCACGGTGCCTCATGCCTGAAATCCCAGCACTTTAGGAGGCTGAGGCGGGTGGATCAGTTGAGGTCAGGAGTTCAAGACAAGCCTGGCCAATATGGTGTAACCTTGTCTCTACTAAAAATACAAAAATTAGCCAGGCGTGGTGGCTTTTACCTGTAATCCCAGCTAATCATGAGACTGAGGCAGGAGAACTGTTTGAACCTGGGAGGCAGAAGTTGCAGTGAGCCAAGATCGTGCCACTGTACTCCAGCCTGGGCGGCAGAGCAAGGCTCGTCTCAAAAAAAAAAAAAAAGAAAAGAAAAGAAAGAAAAAGTATTAATAATAAGCTTTTATTGATTCTACTGAAATTGCCTTTGCAAAAATTATAACTGAGAAAATTATAATAGTAAAAGAGATCTGACCTAACCAAGTCTATGTTACTTCTAACCTCTAAGATGTCCTTGTTCATTCCTGGGCATAGGCTGAACTACCTTGGGGGGATCTTAGTTTACAGTTTAATTCTGAGACAAAGATGATGGCAGCCCTTTCCCAAAACAAACCCCCTTCTTGCCTGGGACCCAGACTACCTTTCAAAGACTAACAACTGGTCACAACATTAGAAATTATGGTTTAGGAGTTATGCAGCTAGAGACCACAAGATACTCAACTTTCCCAATTGCTCCTAGGGGTTACATCACTATTGTAAAACCTAAGATTGGTGCTCGAGATATTTTTGAAACCCTGCACTCCATGGATCAGCCGATGCCACCTAGATTGATAAACTGGCTCATCTGGTCTTGTGGCCCCAACCCAAGAACTGACTTAGTGCAAGATGACAGCTTTGACTCCCTGTGATTTCATCTCCGACCCAACCAATCAACACGCCCCACCCTCTGACCCCTACCCACCAAATTATGCTTCAAAACCCTAGTCTCCGAATTTTCAAGGAGACCGATTTTTTTCAGAGTTGTTCGAACCAGAGCAACTCCATCTTAAGTGAGGGCTAAGAAAATGAGTTGGTTTTGCTAAGCTGCGTTCTCAGAAAGTTAGGGATTCCTAGCCTCTAGATGTTTACGGTTAAGGGAACAGATTGATAACATTTACTAAACAGACCCAGACTTAGGAGTGTCCTGATATTCTGATACCTTAGAGCAGAAGTATTCCTAATTTTGCTTTAATGATAATAATATCTTTATCTTACAGTGTGCAATACTTCTCAGTAAATTTTATTTTGGTATTCCAATATTCTTTAATAAATAATTCTAATATTTTTAAATGATCCCAATACTCTTTAATGTATAGCTATTCTGATATAGAAACTGGGTGAATACCACCCAACGATTTGATCAAGTCTGGTGCTCAGAATGGAGAAAACCCAGGAAGGCATCATCCCTTGTAGAGTTTTGCAGTAACGAGATTTACTTCTGTCTGAATTCCATGAATAGTACTCGTAGTAACCACTGAATTTTTAAGGACAAAACAAAAAGGTGTAAACCAAAAATAAAATCCTAAGATTCCCAACCAACTGCCTTTAAATGCCCTCCGCCCTCCCCTCAGCCAATGGTATTTTAAGGTAAACCTGAAGGACTAGTTTAGGCCATGATGGAATGGATGGTAGGACATGCCTCATTATACCTCTCTCCTCTTAGAATTCAGGCACAGCTGACCAGCATTAACATTAAAACAGAAACCTTAGGACTGACAAAACAGACTCTTTCTAGCAATAAGATACCAACATGACAGAGAGCAGGCCCTGAATACAATCAAAGTATTTTACTCCAAAATATAGTTCTTTGAACTATTTTGAAATGGCCCTGCAAAGCTGTCTCCTGTGGGGAAAATCTACATTCTATAGAGAATCCTCTTCCCTTTCCATGCCTTTTTCCTGATCCAGGAGAGAATTAACTAAGTATATGGTACCTTTTTTTTTGAGACAGAGTCTTGCTCTGTCTTCCAGGCTGGAGTGCAGTGGCGTGATCTTGGCTCACTGCAACCTTTGCCTTCCAGGTTCAAGAGATTTTCCTGCCTCAGGCTGAGTAACTGGGACTACAGGCAAGTGTCACCATGCCCACCTAATTTTTTGTATTTTTAGTAGAGATGGGGTTTCACCATGTTAGCCAGGATGGTCTCAATCTCCTAACCTCAAGACCCACCTACCTCGACCTTCCAAAAAGTATATGGTACCTTTTAAAGTCTGATAAGAAACATTTACAATCTATTGCCCCTGAAGCCTGCTACCTGGAAGCTTCATCTGCATAATAAGAACCTTGGTCTCTGCACTCCCCGCTACTTCCGTGTTTTTTTTTTTTTTTTTTTCCCAGACACTCTTTTCTTGATTCCAGGTCTTTAGATAAACACTTTCAACCAATTGCCAATCAGCAGATCTTTGAATCCACCTATGACCTAGAAACTCCCTGCCCCTCCACCCCCCTGGGGCCCCCACCACCTCATTCTAAGTTGGACCAAACCCACATACATCTTACCTGTATTGACTGATGTCTTATGCCTCCCTAAAATGTATAAAACCAAGCTGTAGCCTGATCACCTTGGGCTCATGTTCTCAGGATTTTCTGCGGCTGTGTCACAGGCCATAGTTCTCATATTTGATTCAGAATAAATCTCTTCAGGTACTTCACAGAGTTTAACTCTTTTCAACAACAAAGACAATGAAGAATACTTGTGGGTAACTATTTTTTTCATGTCTATAACTGAAACCAGTAGGTTAATATTTGATCAGGCAGGATATACTTTAACCATAACTCTAAATGGCTTTATTTTACCTGAGTAAAAAATGAAGCACAAATTCTTAAAAATTGAAAACTGATGCTCAAATTCTTTACCATGGAGTAATTAAATAAAACTGTCTTACTGGTAATTATTAAAAGACAGAGAAATAGTGATTTTAAAAATAGAAATTAATGTAGTGACATATCATAGTAAAGACCCAATGTGAGTTGAAAATACTGAGTACTTCCTTCCTAACCTAGGACATTCCTGGCAGACACCTGTCAAAGAGGTTGTATATCAAATCTTGATCTCTGCAGTGGTCGTTCTGACAAAGTACTTGACTAAATCTGATTAAGAGGGACAATCAAATTTTCCTCTGCTTTGAAATATAAAGACCAAAATGGCAATACTTTAAGCTTCTGAGTAAATAAATGTAGACATACTGTAAATGATATTTGAATGCTTTAGGACCTTCTATCTAAATTGTCTCTAATTGAATAATAGTTTAAGAACTCAATTTGAATCTGAGAGAGGAGAAAGGAAGAAACTGGTCAGGCAGGCAGTCAAGGTGGGTCCTTGGTTAAATTCTTTAAAATAAAAGAACAGTCTGAAAAGGTGGGTCCTTGGTTAAATTCTTTAAAATAAAAGAACAGTCTGAAAAATCAAGTTGCAGGCACAGATAAGGGAACACAACTGGAAGCTTGCCTAAGACATCACCACAACTGCACAGATAAGAAAGACTACACAGGAGACTTGCCCAGACATGCCCACAATGGAAAATTCATCCCCTGACATATGCACAGTAAGGGGAGCCAAGCAGCATAGACTAACTCAAGTTAAGAACCCACGAGTACACTAGGAGGACAGGGTGGAACTACCAGAAATGCACACCTTATGAAAATGAGACACCCGGCCCCCTGTCAATTTCTTATAAAAGCCTCTGTATCCAAACTGTGAATTGGTAACCCATTTTTCTGGGACCCACCCCTCTCTGTAGCAAAGAGCTCTTCTCTTTCTTTCGCCTATTAAATTTCTGCTCTAAACCTCACCCTGTGTGTGTCCACATCCTTGATCTCTTTGGCCGTGAGACAATGAAACTTGGGTGTCATACCAGAAAACGGGGGCCGCTTCAAATCCTTCAACAATTTAGAAAAACAAAATACTTTTTCTTCTTTGTATAATTACTTACAAACCTGCCATCTTATTCATGGGAGAGACATGAAAAATATGAAAAAGTCTGAAAACTTGTCATAAAAAATGTTTACATTTACCACAGCAGTTAATCTTGATCACATGTCGTTGTGGTAACTATCTAAACAAATGCAAATTACAAGACCAAAATTAAAGATTGGAGAGGATGGGCCCCTTGCTGCAGTGAGTCACACCTGTAATCCCAGAACTTTGGGAGGGTGAGGCAGGTGGATCATTTGAGGTCAGAAGTTTGAGACCAGCTTGACCAATACAGCGAAACCCCATTTCTACTAAAAATACAAAATTGAGTGGGTGTGATGGCAAGCACCTGTAATCTCAGCTACTTGGGAGGCTGAGGCAGGAGAATTTCTTGAACCCAGGAGGTGGAGGTTGCAGTGAGCAGAGATCGTGCCACTGCACTCCAGCCTGAGCAGTAAGAGTGAAACTTCGTCTCAAAAAAAAAAAAAAAGATAAAAAAGATTGGAGAGGATGAAGGCATCAAACCCTAGAAAAGATAAAGTCTGTGTTTTTCGGCCTGGATACCAATGAGTTCATTGTTCACTCTTTGGGAAAATTACAGGATTTTTCCATAACTAGGTCTGCAAAAACCAAGTGCTCCCAAAGATTCTGTCCTCTTGGGCCCAAAATACTTGGACTCATGTCTAGGGGAAAAAAATGTGTGTCCAAAATCAGAAAAAGATGTGGATTCTCATACTGGCCTTTCCATTTAAATTTACTTGGAAGGCCAGCCGGTACTCAAGCCCTCCCTGGTCTCTCTCTGGAAAGGGGTGGGATGTGAAAGGAAGAGGATAGGCCTCCTGGCCTGCAGGGCAGACGAGCAGCCCCTTCCAGCAACGCACACCTGGCCTCACAGCCAGATCACCCTCACAAACCACTTGTGGGACATGGATCACACTGGGACCTGCTGAGATACCTGGCTTCCCCATGGCGTGTCCACGGAGCACAGCACAGCAGTGTGTGGAAGAACTATGCCAACACCTGTTATGATTGCTATCATTCCCCCTGCCCTCCCTGCAAAACTCTCTACCTCAAAAAAGATGTTTTAATTAAATCAGGTGGAGGATTCACAGGGTTGAATTAAGCATGTGGGCTCTGGAGTCAGATGGTGTGGGTTTAAATTCCAGACCTGCCACTAGCTAGCGTGACACCCTAAGTGACGAGCAGATTAACTGACCTCTCTGTGCTCAGTCTCCCTATCTGCAAAATGGGAATGAGGACAGCAAGTGTGGGAGCCCATGTGTAAAGCACTGAGCTCAGTGCATGCCCCTAGCCAGTGGGAGCCGAGCAGCTGAGAGACAAATCACACACACACACACACACACACACACACACACACACACACACACACTGCTCTCTCTCTTTGGGGGCAAATTCATTGTGTGGAATTGAGTGAGGTCAGAGCTGGAAGGTACTGGCTTGGGCTGGCTTTCTGAGGCTACTCTGCTGTTTACTGCAGGGCCTCGAGTGCAAGCCTGGTTGCCTATGAGCCACATGGGGATCTTTGGGGAAGATATTAATTCGAAACACGAGAGAAAGAAAGACCAGGAAAACCAATGACAGTGCCAAATTACAGTTTCTCAAATAAGGCAGAACTTCTCTTCATCCTCTACGTACAGTCTTTGATATGTGTCCGTCCACTGGAAGGATCTTTTTACTTATTAGCCTAGGACTGGTCCAAGAGCAGGTTGTCCACTCACACGCATCAGCACAAGCCAGGCTCGTGGGAAACAAAGTGCAGGGGCCTATATGGTAGGGCTTTAAGATTCCTCTCACAAAAGAAAACAAACTACAACAATGAGAAACTTCATTCACACTTAATCACGGGATCTAAAATAGCACGATTGGAAACCCCTTTCATGTAAAGGTTTCTTTAGTGGCTAAGAGGTATATTGGGAAAAATACTAAATGTGAGGAATTTTCATAGCATCTCTGCTACTACGCATGTTCTAGAACAGGCGAATTGGGTTTTATGAACTTGAGTTTCTTCAACCAAAATATAGCACTAGGACTCTAGTTAATAATATTAAATAATAAAAAATCTAAAAAATCTAATTTAAATAATAATATTTAATAACAAAAAATCTAGTTAATAATATTATATACTGAAAATTTGCTAACAAGAGTAGATTTTAGGTGCTCTTAACACCACAAAAAAGGTGAGATGAGGTGTAAGTTAATTGTTTGACTGTAGTAGTCATTTATGAATATGTCTGTCAAAACATCATGACATGCACCTTAAATATACACAACAATCATCAAAAACATCCCACATTAGACCAGAGGATTTCTACAGCCCATAGGCTACTATCATTCCACTAAAACAAGGCAGCTAGAAGTCTGTGGGTCAAAAGTCATCTCCATACATTTATGACATGGTTTCCTGAAGCAGTTATAACAAGGGGAGCTGAGGAAGAAGAGAGGGCCTGGGGAATGCGGTGGAGGTGAGGTCCAGACACCCTAGAATCAACCTCTTGCTTTCTTAGATTTAATCACATGGTTGTTGTGAAATTGATCCCTCCCCTTCCCTTTTCCCTCCCCCTCCTTTTCTCCTTCTCCTTCTCCTTCCTCCTCCTCCCAGTTTTCTTAAGCAGGCTGACCTGCTTTATGAGAAGATGAGTAGGTATTGATTTCCCATTTACTAAACATTGAAAAGGGGCAACAGCCGTGCGCGCATGCATGCGTGCATGCCTGTGTGTGTATAAGCGGGGGACTTTCGTGTTTTGCAAGAGAATGATAGTAATTGAGGAAGGAGTGGGGCTGGGGATGATGATGGCACGGTAATAATAATGATCCCTGCTGTAATGGAACTCAAAATGTAATGGGGCTGACAAGAGTGTCACACATAAAAGAAAGCCCAGTACACACACATACAGTATGATACGATCTCCAGGGCAGGGAATAAATGGAATAATTAGCATTGGGGTGATGCCTGAGGAAAGGCATGGTCACAGAGAATGTGAGATTGACACGGCATCCTGAATCTCCATTTGTAGATAGGCTCTGGACACAAACATCCCACTGTGGGAGGAACAGGGGAGTTGGCTAGGTCACGGACCAGCCACTGCCCCACCCTGCTTCCAGGATCCATGCATACTAGATATTAAATTTCAGCTAGCTAGCTTGATGCTGCAAAGAATTACAGTCCTTGCCAGTGAGGCAGGCGGACATGAGAGCGGGACAGCAGAGCACCATGCCATCTGGGGCGGGACCTCCCCTTCCCTGCTCAGTGTGCTTTCAATTTGGGAATTTGGAGTGAGTGAAATTTTTCTTCCAAGCCTCTATTGCTAGTAGAAATGCCATGTGGATCCCAGGACTCAGCTGGATTCTCCCTGATTAAGCAGGCTATGCTGTGGAGCAGGGTGGCCTTCTAATATGTGTCAGTTCATCTGCAGAATGAGAGGGTCTCTAATTCCCATTCCTGCAAGAATGCTCTGTAATTCTAAGCCTTGGCATCTTTAGTATAATTTACCTTCTTTTTGCAATAACTATATGGGATTTCTGTCACCAATTCAAATCTAAATCTTTACTCCTGACCATGAAAAAAATGGTCTTCAAAACTGCCTATTTTTAACCAAAAATTAATGTTTCTGCAAAATCATAAGTATGTCAAAAATCAAACGCCTGCTAAGGCGAACAGTCTAACTTTTTCAGGGACAGTATTTGTGGTTTATCTGGTAGCTTCTCTTTTTTGAGAAATTCGGGCTTTCTTTATCGTAATTGTAGGCTTATTACTACTTTCATCTCTGGCTCAGAGCAGACACTCAACAAATGTAGATGCACAAAAGGAAACAGAATGTTTGGCTGGGCAAGGTGGCTCACACCTATAATCCCAGCACTTTGGGAGGCTGAGGCAGGCAGATTACCTGAGGTCAGGAGTTTGAAACCAGCCTGGTCAACATGATGAAACCCCGTCTCTATCAAAAATACAAAAATTAGCTGGACATGGTGGTGCATGCCTGTAATCCCAATTACTCAGGAGGCTGAGACAGGAGAATTGCTTGAACCCGGGAGGTGGAGGTTGTAGTGAGCTGAGATCGCGCCACTGCACTCCAGCCTGGGTGACAGAGATGAGACTCTGTCTCAAAAAAAAAAAAAAAAAAAACAAAAACAAAAAAAACGCAGCTGTTTTTTGTTTTGCATGTGCTGTGGACAAAGGAAATTTTACATACTTCATAAGCTATTTGTATTAACCTATGCCCTAAGACCTTATGGGACATTTCCTCATCATGATATGCTCCAGAGAAAAATGACTTACTTGAATTTCCACATCTGATGTTTTGTCAAATATAAAACTTGATTGTGGCTTTACTACCTCCTTAAAATTATCGAGTAAATGATACTGCAAAAGAATAGAAATTAAACAATGCTGATTTCTCTAGGTCACATTTTTCACTAATAATTGGTATTTTAAAAAGATGTTAGAGGAAACATTCTTTGGCCAGTATCCCCAAGAAAATAATGCCACGCTTCTTTTTTTTTCTGAATTTGCTGTTCCCAGTTTGTTGTCATCCCAGGTACATTTCTCATCTGTTTCCCAAGTCTTTATGGAGCCTCTTAGCAGAGAAACAGAATAGAAGGAACATTCTCTACCTCTAAATTTGAGCGTAATTTTATGACAGCAAATTCGAGTCTAGTTTTATAACAACAAATACATGTCAAATAATTTAAGAACAAAACAAAATATCAAAAAGTACATTGTGCATGTTGTATCACATGAGAATTATAAAACATGATCAGCTTGGCAGGAAAGCTTTCTGCTCCTTAGAAAACGCAACAAAAAAGGCTGGTCTAGTAACCATCTCCTTTACTCAAAATCAGAAAAATTGTATTTTGCTGTTTATGTTTTAGTAAATATAAGCAAGCACAGACTCAAATGGGGTTTTTTCCAGCTGTGCTAGCATTAATCACAGCACTTCGGGAAAGCCTCCTGGGGAAGTGTCTTCACAGTTCGTCAGGGCAGCAATTAGGAACATGTGTTACACCTGACTCACATGAGCTGGGTCAGTGCCTAGCCAGGCACCAAGGGCCCACCCAATTGCCTTCCATTTCATCTGACAGTGCCCCTGTGGGGAGTGTCTCAGAGCTTTTTTTTTTTTTTGAGACAGAGTCTCACTCTCTCGCCAGGCTGAAGTGCAATGGTGCAATGGTGCAATCTGAGCTCACTGCAACCTCCGCTTCCTGGGTTCAAGCGATTCTCCTGGCTCAGCCTCCCAAGTAGCTGGGACTATAGGTACATGCCACCCTACCTGGCTAATTTTTGTATTTTTAGTAGAGACGGGGTTTCACCATGTTGGCCAGGATGGTCTCAATCTCTTGACCTCGTGATCTGCCCATCTCGGCCTCCCAAAGCGCTGGGATTACAGGCGTGAGCCACTGCATCCAGCCCCGAGCTTTTTTTTTTCTACTATCAAAATGTGAAAATGTATTACCGAGTCATTCTTACTCTCTTCCATCTTGTCATTTCTATTATTACGAGCAACTAAGAAAAGTATAGAAAATGTACTTTTACATTTTTTATAAAGTATTCTCAGGGATGAGAAGTGATATGCTTTAAATTCCAGCTCAAAATATTCTTTCCAGGAATCATCGCTTCCTTAACCAACTCCAAATTCCAGTCTCGCTCTACTCTCTGTGTCCTCAGATTTATATTATCCAGTTTTTTGTTCATTTGTTTCCTCATTTATTGATGACCTCTTGTGTGGAAAAGAGTGGCAGACATGGGCCATGTGGGTATAAGCTGGCACAGCTTTTGCGGGTGACATCTGGCAATATTTATCAACACTCACAAATATTTATACTCTTTGGCCATGAACTTTTGTGCTTTGGAATTTATCCAGAATATCAGAGAATTACATATAAATGTGTATGTGAAGATTTTTACCACAATTATTTAAAAGAGAAAATTATATATAATGTAAATGTCTATTTCGGTGGCTAAATGGTGACAAAGTTTGATCCATTCCATTTAATTCCATTTTTAATACTACTTTTTGCTGTGATTTGTTGGTCAAGAATTTTGGATTTGTTTTAGGAGGCTGAGGTGGGAGGATCACTTGAAGCTAGGAGTTCAAGATCAGCCTGGACAACATTGTGAGACCTGTCTCTACAACACAATAAAAATAAATTAGCAGGGTGTATTGGCCCTTGCTGTAGTCCCAGCTGCTCCAGAGGCCGTGGTGGGAGGGTTGTTTGAGCCCGGGAGGTTGAGGCCACGATGAGCTATGATTACACCACTGCACTCTAGTCTAGAGCAAAACCCAGTCTGAAAAAAACACCCAAAACTACGGATTCGCTTTGTGTGCACATCTCTTCCAGTGAATCAAAGGCTCCAGAAAGGTGAGGTTCCTTGTCACTTAAAATATCATCAAAATTGAAAGAGCTAGAGGAGCAAGATCAAAAAAACTCAAAACCTAGCAGAAGACAAGAAATAACTAAGATCAGAGCAGAACTGAAGGAGATAGAGACACGAAAAACCCTACAAAAAATCAATAAATCCAGGAGCTGGTTTTTTGAAAAGATCAACAAAATAGGCAGACCACTAGCCAGATTCATAAAAAAGAAAAGAGAGAATAACCAAATAGATGCAATAAAAAATGATAAAGGGGATATCACCACAGATTCCACAGAAATTCAAACCATCATCAGAGATTATTACAAACAACTCTATGCACATAAACTAGAAAACCTGGAAGAAATGGATAAATTCCTGGACACTTGCCTCCTCCCAAGCCTAAACCAGGAAGAAGTCGAAACCCTGAATAGACCAATAACAAGGTCTGAAGTCGAGGCAGCAATTAAGAGCCTACCACCCAAAAAAAGCCCAGGTCCAGATGGGTTCACAGCCAAATTCTACCAGACATACAAAGAGGAACTGGGACCATTCCTTCTGAAACTATTCCAAATAATCCAAAAAAAGGGAATCCTTCCCAAATCATTTTATGAGACCAACATCATCCTGATACCAAAACCCAGCAGAGACTCAACAAGAATAGAAAAATATAGGCCAATATCCATGATGAACATAGATGCAAAAATCTTCAATAAAATACTGGCAAGCCGATTGCAACAGCACATCAAAAAGTTTATCCACCATGATCAAGTAGGATTCATCCCGGGGATGCAAGGCTGGTTTAACATACGCAAGTCTATAAATGCAATTCACCACATAAACAGAACCAAAGACAAAAACCACACAATTATCACAATTGATGCAGAGAAGGCCTTTGACAAAATTCAACAGCCCTTTATGCTAAAAACCCTCAATAAATGAGGTATTGACGGAACGTATCTCAAAATAATAAAAGCTATTTATGACAAACCAACAGTCAATATCATACTGGATGGGCAAAAACTGGAAGCATTCCCTTTGAAATCTGGCACTAGACAAGGATGCCCTCTCTCACCACTCCTATTCAATATAGTACTGGAAGTTCTAGCCAGAGCAATCAGACAAGAAAAAGAAATAAAGGGTATTCAATTAGGAAAGGAGGAAGTCAAATTGTCTCTATTTGCAGACGACATGATTGTATATCTAGAAGACCCCATCGTCTCAGCCCCAAATCTCCTGAAACTGATAAGCAACTTCAGCAAAGTCTCAGGATACAAAATCAATGTGCAAAAATCACAAGCATTCCTATACACCAATAACAGACTTAAAGAGATCCAAATCAAGAATGAACTGCCATTCACAATTGCTACAAAGAGAATAAAATACCTAGGAATACAACTAACAAGGAACGTAAAGGACCTCTTCAAGGAGAACTACAAACCACTGCTCAATGAAATAAGAGAGGACACAAACAGATAGAGAAACATTCCATGTTCATGGTTAGGAAGAATCAATATCGTGAAAATGGCCATACTGCCCAAAGTAATTTAGAGATTCAACGCTATCCCCATCAAGCTACCAATGACCTTCCTCACAGAACTGGAAAAAACCACCTTAAACTTCATATGGAACCAAAAGAGAGCCCGCATAGCAAAGTCAATCCTAAGCAAAAAGAACAAGGCAGGAGGCATCACACTACCAGACATCAAACTATACTACAAGGCTACAGTAATCAAAACAGCATGGTACTGGTACCAAAACAGAGATATAGACCAATGGAACAGAACAGAGGCCTCGGAGGCAACACAACATACCTACAACCATCCAATCTTTGACAAACCTGACAAAAACAAGCAATGGGGAAAGGATTCCCTGTTTAATAAGTGGTGTTGGGAAAACTGGCTAGCCATATGCAGAAAGCAGAAACTGGACCCCTTCCTGACACCTTACACTAAAATTAACTCCAGATGGATTAAAGACTTAAACATAAGACCTAACACCATAAAAACCCTAGAAGAAAACCTAGGCAAAACCATTCAAGACATAGGCGTAGGCAAGGACTTCATGACCAAAACACCAAAAGCATTGGCAACAAAAGCCAAAATAGACAAATGGGACCTAATCAAACTCCACAGCTTCTGCACGGCAAAAGAAACAGTCATTAGAGTGAATCGGCAACCAACAGAATGGGAAAAAATTTTTGCAGCTTACCCATCTGACAAAGGGCTGATATCCAGAATTTACAACAACTAAAACAGATTTACAAGAAAAAAACAAACAAGCCCATTCAAAAATGGGCGAAGGATATGAACAGATACTTTAAAAAAGAAGACATACATGAGGCCAACAAACATATGAAAAAATGCTCATCATCACTGGTCATTAGAGAAATGCAAATCAAAACTACATTGAGATACCATCTCACGCCAGTTAGAATGGCAATCATTAAAAAATCTGGAGACTACAGATGCTGGAGAGGATGTGGAGAAATAGGAACACTTTTACACTGTTTGTGGGAGTGTAAATTAGTTCAACCATTGTGGAAGACAGTGTGGCGATTCCTCAAGGACCTAGAAATAGAAATTCCATTTGACCCAGCAATCCCATTACTGGGCATATATCCAAAGGATTATAAATTGTTCTACTATAAGGACACATGCACACTAATGTTCATTGCAGCACAGTTTACAATAGCAAAGACCTGGAACCAGCCCAAATGCCCATCGATGATAGACTGGACAGGGAAAATGTGGCACATATACACCATGGAATATTATGCAGCCATCAAAAACGATGAGTTCGCGTCCTTTGCAGGGACATGGATGAACCTGGAAACCATCATTCTCAGCAAACTGACACAAGAACACAAAATCAAACACCGCATGTTCTCACTCATAGGTGGGTGTTGAACAATGAGAACACATGGACACAGGGAGGGGAGCACTATACACTAGGGTCTATTGGGGGGAAATAGGGGAGGGACAGCGGGGGCTGGGGAGTTGGGGAGAGATAGCATGGGGAGAAATGCCACATATAGGTGAAGGGAGGAAGGCAGCAAATCACACTGCCACGTATGCACCTATGCAACAATTTTGCATGTTCTTCACATGTACCCCAAAACCTAAAATGCAATAAAAAAAATAAAATAAAATAAAAAATAAATAAATAAGCCCACGTATCTTCACGGTGACCTGCAAAATGCTCTGGACACAAAAGTTACATGAGTGCTTGTTAAGACATAGATTTCCCCGAGAGCTAGAATGACTTTATGAGTCACTCCCTGCAGCTTAGTGGTTTTCAGTGTTGGCTACACATTCCAGTGGCCTGGGGAGTTTAAAAGACAGCAATGTCGGGACCCCATCACCAAAGCCTATGAGTTAACTTGTCTGGGTATGGCCTGGACATGGGGCTGAGTCAGGTTCCCCAGGTGGTTCTAACTCCGGCCCAGGCTGAGCAATGCTACCTCTGCCACACTCTTCTTCAGATCTCCCCAGAAAGAAGGACCTGGAAGACCTGGAAGCTTATTGTCACCAATAAGATAGGCTACCAAGCCTATCTTACGTCAACCTCATTCAGTAGGTCTGAGATGGGGTCTCCCTTATGAAATCTGACCACCCCCCTGCAGTAATTTTTATCCTCAGGGAACTTGGAGAACACAAGGACAGCTCATGGCTCGTCTGAAAGTAACTAGGTGCAATAAAGCCAACTCTTGTTCATTTGTGCAATGCTGTTTTCATGCCCACCTTCGGGAACCGTTCCCCAGTGGATGCAGCTGTAAGGTGTGTGAAGATGCAGTTGGGGACTTGGTGTGGCAGGGAGGGGCAGAGAAGGGAGGACAGCTTGGCAGGCACAATAGTGCAAAGGCAATGATACAGGCACAGCGCTTGGCAGGCCAGCGCTCAATTATTACAGACAATGAATCACAGCTGGTGCCAGCTGGGCGGTGCACACCACATGCCTGTCATTTTATCTGACGCCCTGGTAGCTATTCTGTGCCAAGCTCCTTGTCCCACACTTTGCCAAGCCTGAAATTGTTTGGACCTCGCTACACAGGGAACAAGCACTCAGTGAAGCAGTCTCCTCAGTCTTCCAAATGCCTGCCACTTTGTTCAGTGAAGTGTGACCAACCCTCTAGCTATGGCTGGATCCACAGGCTCTCCCTAAAGGTCAGGGCGAATGAGCCAGAAGAGTCGCTCTGCAGACTTCGCAATGAGGTTGGAAATCTCCATATCTAAAGGCTGCTCTTTTGGACCTTGAAAAATAAGTTTGCCTTCAAGCCTTTGACTTTAGAAACGGTCTCATTTCGTTTTTCAAATCTTCATCAACGATGACCCATTTTAGTCTGCCTGGCCTTTGCTTAGAAGCAGACTTAAATCTTAAGTCTTAAGACTTCATCTTACCCAAATGAAAGTACTCCAATACCATGAAAGTTGCAAATCACAAGTACGCTGAGATCCCAGCGTGGGGCATGGAGCTCAGGAGACCCCAGACCTCCAGCTGTAAGTGCTGATCATCATTTCCAGGTGAGCCATGATGACAAAACTTTGGAAAAGTCACCTAAAGAGCCTTATAGTAAGCCAAATGCTGAGCAGGAAACTAACGCTCCTTGGCAAACCCTGAAATGTTAATTGTTGGTCTGGAATTGTTTGGAAGGCACCAAAGATGAATTCCAAGTTCGTGGAGGGGCCCCTTGGTGAGGGCATCCTTTCAGGGCATGACTCCAGCTAGAAGCTACATTGCTTTGCCCTTTTCCATAAAGCTCCCAAGGCAACTCCCAGCCTCCCTCCGTAGCTATCCCACTCTAGTTCCATAAACCATTTCACTCCCGGTAAGGCCACGAGCCAACTGGCTGTAATGACATATCAAACTCTCAGGCCCCTCATCCCCCTGACTTTTAAAAGGCAGGTCCAAGCTATCAAGTGCCCTTCAAATCTGAAGCCAACTCCCTTGTTAGGATTTTGTCCTTATTAGAATCTGAGCAGTTGTTGACACCACTTCTCGCCTCTTTACACCATTTGCCTGAGTGGGAAAATTCTTGAGCAGTTATTCTTCTTTCAGGCAGGTAATAAAGCTAATATCAAATCCTCCATTTCGTAAATAAACCACGTCTCAGTTTTAGCAACTGAAGAAAGACACTCCTTTTTAATAGAGGACATCTGATTAAATAACACATTTCCAAACAACACAAATAGAGGCCCTATACGGACACAAGATACTGCTTGGAAACCATCCTTCCCTATAAATGCTTGACTTTGTAGGCAACAAAAGCCTGTCCCGATTCAGCAGGCATGTGCAGGTGATTTTGGTACTTCTCCAGGGTCATCAGAACTTTGGCTTTTAATTGGGCCATGCAGCCATCCCTCACTTCACACAGAACACTGGAAAATTCCAGAAACAGGTCTCAAGCTTCAGCTCTTATAGCCCATGGTTACAAAGCTCCCTACTTAAGTCACAAATTGTACCCATAGAGATAGCAAGCTTTCCTAGAGACAGAGTAAGAGGTGAAGGTGGAGAGAGGAGGGGGCTGCCCGCCACATAACAGCTGTAGCCTCCCTGATGAATTCCAGACATTCTCTGGGTCTCAATTTTCTCAGAAATGCTATGAGAAAAATGACAAATTTTAAATTACTCTCGAGTCTAGAGAGGACAGGGATATATAAATATAACAGAGTAGTCTCCTTACTGCTCAGGTTAAACTAAGCTTGCATTATCACAGCATGGGCTGTCACCACACCTATTGTTGGCATAGACATGTCCCAATGACATGACAATTTTTCAGATGCATTGTCTTCTCAATGCAACTGCAGCCACAATATTTTTCAGTACCTCTTTATCTGCCTGCCTTATTCTAGGCTCTGCAGATATATATTGAAAAGACAAAGGACCGATTAATCTCAATTTCTTCAAGATTTTCAACTAGCAGACATAAAGTCAATTTTATAAATTTAACTTATTTTTAAATTCACATTTGTTTCATTATCTGTGTTGAAGCAAATACACATCCTTAGAAAACAACAAATAACCACAACAATAACAAAATCCCCAAGAAATGATTATAATGTTTCCACTGGCAGGAAATGGTTCTCAAATAAGCAGCACCTACATTATTAGTTAATATAAACTAAAAGGATATTTCGGTAAGATTCAGTTGTTCCATTGTTAACTATGATTCAATACTAATACAGCTGAGAGCAACTGTCTACAAACATAAAGTTCTATCTTAGTTTACTGCCAAATGTGAACCTGTTTAGCCATTATTAAAATATTAAAACATTACTGTTTCTGCTGGCACATGGCACAGAAGTCCAGAAGGTAATTATCTCATGTATCGTTAAGCAGCCACAGACACTTCTCTCTCTTCTAACTTTCATAGCAAGGCTTTCTTTTCATAACAGTAAAAATCACACTAAATCATACTACTGTGTGAATATGTTATTGCAAATCTGAATTAGAGAATAACCTGATTTATTGGATAAGGTGATTTTTAACTTGTGTCTAAAATGCTTGGAAAAGGTATGATCGCTTCTATTTCCATAAACATTTTACTAATATTATGTTTATACTTAATTTTCTTAGCAAATAGATGAAATATAAATTGTAGGATTGCCTAAATTATCCACCAAAAGTTCTGAATATGTAACTGTATTTGTAATCACATGTCTGGCTACCTTTACCCTCACCATCTCTTATTGGAACTATAAAGGGATACAACTGGCTGAGGGGCAGTGGCTCACACCTGTAATCCCAGCACTTTAGGAGGCCAAGGCGGGTGGATCACCTGAAGTCAGGAGTTCAAGGCCAGCCTGGCCAACATGGTAAAACCCCATCTCTACTAAAAATACAAAAATTAACCAGGCATGGTGGCAGGCGCCTGTAATTCCAGCTATTTAGGAGGCTGAGGCAGGAGAATCACTTGAACCCGGGAGGCGGAGGTTGCAGCTGACAGCCGAGATTATACCACTGCACTCCAGCCTGGGCAACAGAGCGGGACTCTGTTTCAAAAAACAAAAAAAAGGGATACAGACTTACTAACATAGTATTGCCTAACTGATGTGGATTGACATCAGAGTTGATGTCATGTGACACATCAGAGTTGAGGGCTTTGGAATCGGAAGTTATAACTGATACAAGGTTCTATAGCTTGCCAGCTACAGTACCTCAGGCAAGCAATTTAACCTTTTTAAGCCTTGGTTTCTTCATCTGAAAACTGAAGAAAACAATACCTCCTACCCAAAAGGATACTGAGGGAATTAAAAAACAATGCAATAAAGTGCGTAACACAGTATCTGTCATGTAATAAGCCTTGGATCAATGTTAGCTGCTACTATTACATGGCTATCGTATAGTCCAACACTAAACAGACCATTGATCCAGCTAGAGGAGTTGTTTATTTTCTCTAACGTTAGTGATCCATAGCTGTGATCAGGAGAGCTGGCGTGTGGTAGAGAGTGTCAAATTAACAGTCCAAAGACTCAATGCTCTGATTTTGTAACTTATGGACTCTGAAAGTGTGTGTAGATCATTAACATCCCTGAGCCTCTGTTCCCTCATCTGCATAAATGGGAATCTAAAGATAACTTACAGATAGGTCTGTGCTAAAGATGAAATAAAATAACCATAGGCAGAATTATTTTGGGAATCGCATAGTACCTAAATGATGTAAGTAATTATTAATGGGTGTTTTAAATAAAAAGAAATGATAAAAACTACCAATTATCTATTAGCTACCCACAGTGCTAAGCACTTTAGATGCATTATCTCCTGTCCCTAAGTGTCATCTGATATCATAGAAAGGAAATTATGCAGTTTCATAATCTATAGATAGCTGAATTAAGATATTCACCTCTCTAGTTTTATTGGTTTCTTTTTTCTTTTCTGTAAACAAAGTCTGACCCAGTCCACTGTTGTTTTGGGAAGTGCCCTTGACCTTCTGTCACAGTACCTCACCTCTAGCTCTGTAATGAACCACTTTACAATGCTGCGTTAATATGTAAGAACTTCCTAAATACAAACTGTAAGTACTTCCAGTACATTTATTGCCTTAACCTTGTTGCCTGCCTTGAGATAAGTTTTTAATTGCTTCTGTATACGTGAGCCGAATCTTTTAAAAAATTGCTTTGCACATCCTTTCAAACTGCAGAAAGCTGGGGTGTTTATAGCTGGTTCAAACTTAGATTGTCAGTTTGCTAAAGTTAAGGCTAAATTATATTTTCTGTAGACATCAAGATACATAGCATCTCTCACCATAACAAAGAGGGGGTCAGGGTGTGTTTGTTATGCTTATCCTAATGTCATGAAGGGATTCTGGCTACCACCCACTATTAGGGGGTTGTATATTATACAGCTATCAGAATGCCATTCACATTATAGTGATGGTTATTTATTACAACTTTCTGGCAGATAAGAGTATTTCTTCTAACATTTTCTAAGATATGAGCATAATTTTTCTAGCAAAATCAGTATTTTACTACAATTTTCTAATTGATGACACGTGTATCCAAAAGAAGACTCCATTTTCCAAACTTACACAAAGGCACCCATATGAGTTACAGTTATACGAATAAATATACTAACATATATTTTTATATATTTTTATATATTTTATGTATAACATATAAATTTAAAAGATACACCTATTTATAACATTATATTTATAATTTTTCTTGACTTAGACCCTCAATAATTTAATCCTCATTATCAGTTTAAAGTTGTTCTTTTACTATTTTTACTGGTTTGTGATTATCCATACCATATTCCATAAAAAAGGCTACTGACATTCAGGAAGGTATATTTCAGATTTGGCGTCACACTACAAGTTACCCAGGTTGAGGAGATGTCATTGTCACAACCAGCATTACTCTGAGAAAATCCTCAACAGGATAGTGCAGATATTATATTGTTTGTTCTCAGGCCATGGAGACCCAACCTGCTCGATCTGCATGGGCAGAGGAATTCTGAATTTGTCAGCTGCCAAATTGGAATCAATGGCAGGCATGACAGAGATGTTTCAGCACTTCATGAAGAACAGCTCCGGAGCATTAGGGCCTGGCAGTGCCAAGAAAGCAAGACCTTTGATTTTCATTAAAACATTTTATTTGGCCATTGTAGAGACTTTTAGTTTGGACACTTATTTATTTATTTATGGTATCACAATTCGCAGGCCCAATATAAAATTAGGCACAGCTTTAGTGAAACATTTTCACTGTAATTTTAATCAGAAAATTTTTGTCATGAAACTTTTTAAAAATTTCGCTGAAGCCAGTGCTTTGGTGTTAGATGGATTCCATTTTAAAGTTTAAAATAGAAAACTCATACAAAGCTTATTTTCTCCATTCATGTAATCACATGAAAGATATCATAATGTGAATACTTTTTATCCATGAAGTAGTAAAAATCCACTTTTTGCAAGCAGTTCCTTAACAAGCAGCTCATTAACAGTCGTTGTGGTTAAGGGCACATTCTACTAAATGGCATTAATACACCAGCAATGTATCACCTAATACGGAGGTGCCTGGAGACACCCCATTAAAAGAGTCACAGAGTAGGAGAGAATCAGATTACAGATACATGGAAATGGCTGAGATCATGGTTGAGCTGAATTGCCAATTGTTACAGCTTTTACGGTATTACCCCAAAGCATCAGTGGCATTATCATAGCCCCTCAATCTGCAGTGTAAACCATCAGGTCCTCAGTTCTCCCTCCTGACACCTATAACTAGCAGATTATCATAAGGGAATTGTTTTTCCCTCCTCACATCTTGTCTCCAATTGGGGTTGTGTTACTAGTTACTGAGTTTGCATCATCATTCATACCAGAAATGGCTGTAGGTGAAGCAGCCGGAAGTCCTCTGTTGAGCCTACCCTACCTTTCTTCTTCCAGCGTCCGTCCAATCACATCACATCCACTGTGTGCAAGCAGAGGCGCCAAGTAGAACCCAGAGAGCACCAAAAAGAGGGCCGCCCTTCATCCTTCCATTTTATGCTGTCCTAAGAGATTCTAATTCATTCTCCCTCTTTCTAATTCATTCTTATGCTAATTCTCCCTTATTCTAATTCACCCATTTAATAGAATCAAAATCTAGATATTAATAGCACTGGTGCTTTTTTGGATTCTCTCCTTTATTCAGCTAATTCAACTGTTTCCTAAATTTCTCCAGCACTTAACATTATTTAAGTAAACCGTGTCTTAATCCCCATGTGACATTTTCTCTTGCAAACCTACAATCTGATTTTCTTAAGGATGTTAGAAAGTAAGGCAGTGTTTTGAAGATGCTCCATTACAAACTTTTCAAATCTGGATTCAAAATCCTTAGTGAAAGCACAGCCACATGTTCCTGTGGGGGTTGCTGTATTTACTATGAAGGAGTAGAAGGAAACTGTCTCTTGACCTAGCAGCTTCTCTCTCTGCCTGACCCGCAGCATGAGGACACCACTCTCGGCTCTGAGAGCTGGAGAAGAGTCGTTCTGCAACAGTGTCCGACAGGAGCATGCCGTGTCCCTCTGGAGCCATAAAGCAGCAGATGGCAAGCCGACTACTCGCTGACTTTCCCGGAGACATCTATGAAACCATAAATTCCTAAGCCATCTGGTGAGAGACTGACTTGGCAGGTTTGGGGTGTGGCCTGAGCTGTGGTATTGGCAAAATGTAAAACTATCTCTAGGTGCTTTGACGAGCAGCTTTGTTTAGAAACGATGGCGGCTAACATAAATAGCAGTCTTCAAATATTTCTTTGTATATGCAAAACTAAACACCTCCTCTGAAGTTTAAAGTAGAAACCTAAAAGTGTTTATTATAAGTTTTAAAAATTGTAATTAACATCATTTTCAATTTTAACTTTTACAGTTTTAATTGTGCAATGGAATCCAAATATCTGAGCAATTTGGGAGTTTAAATTGTTCATTTTAGAAGTATGTGAACTTGTTTTAAAACGAGACATTTTTTATAACTCCTTTTTCTGTTTGACTTTTTATTTCCATTGTGCTTCCTATACTGTATTTCAGGCTAATAATATATTATTTATATTTAGGTTATATATTATAATATACTAAAATATATGCCATATCTAATAGTATCTTTTATTAAAGATCTAATTGATCATGCAATTAGACTTGTCTGAAATAAAAGATATGTATACAAACTAAAATGAAAATAAAAAAGATGATCATAGATCTCTGTGTTAAAATATTTATTTTTATTATATTATTACTGTACAATTGATCAAAAACATAAATGTTATATTTTGATAGATAATTATTAACATTAATAGTAAAATCTGATAGTAAATGCGTCTGAGATAGATGCTGCTTTTTTCCCACTTAGTTCATGGACTTGGGGGTGAAAATTATTTGTTGCTGAAATGAACAGGGGTCAGTATCAACTCTATTCCTTCCCTCCCTTTTTATTTTTAGAATTAAATACTAAAAAACCTTGTTCCCATAAATAGACAGGAACAGAAGCAGTTTCTTTTTAGAGATCTACTCAATTCACTGTAGTCTTTCCAAATTATATGTCCCCAATCACATAGTCATCTATCATGAAATACCATTTTTTAACTCATCCATCACCTGGCAACTCGATTAGGCCCTTCTTTAATTTTACGGAAAGCAAAGAATTGGAAACCAGCTAGCTTGTAAAAGGATTTGTTAGCTACAAACTGCTACCCACTCACTAATACCACTGACTTCTTTCATCAATATTTTAATCATTCCTTTGTTTGACACCTGGGAGGTTTCTGCTACCCCAGGGCTATGAGAGGTCTCCAAATGGGTGCATCTCTTTCTCATAAAGTGAGAAAGACTGACTGTGAAAGCCTTAGCAGGAAGGGAGAGCTGTGGAGATTAATTTTAGCACAATATATAAGGAAGCAAATGATCTGAAAAGTCTGAGCCCACATATCCTGTTGAGAGCCATCATTTTTTTCGGACGGTATATTTATACCTGTTTGAAGACTGCTGCCTTAAAGTGTGCTGCGAGTCTCTTTCTATAACTGATTGGCACCCACAGAGTAGGCAAGAATTATGTCCTGCAGTCGTGATGTATGGGTAGAAGGCACCTAAGCCTCAATCCTGGCTGGAGAGAAGGGAGGTTTACTTGCCTTAGCTGGAAGGTCCTCTAAGTGGGTCAGCCCTGAGATCTCCCTGAAGCAGCCAGAGGGAGGACTGGCCACTCGTAGTCACAGTTCATGGGAGCTGACAAAAATATTCCAGGAGCGTCTCCATGGCTAAAAGACATATCATTTCAGTGGTTGCTGGGAGTGCCACACTCTCAATTTGCAGGACAGCTAGACCATGGCCTGCGGGCTAAGAAACCACTCTTTCTCCAACTCATCAGAGAAATCCGACCTGGCATTTAGTTACTTAGGTACTCAGAAAGAGGGTGGCTCACTGACGCAGCAGGGCCCAACCACTGCCTGGAGCACAGACTGAAAAGTAGACAGGAGGGTTACTCAAGCAGGGAGCTTTATGGTTTCAGGCTAAGTGCTAGGGGAGGTTATGGGGCCCCAGGGGACAGGAAAACAAGGCCAGTGAAGAAGCCTCAGATTCCCAGCCACTGTGCAAGGCAGGCTATGAGGTGGGAGGGCAGAGTGGCCTGGTAACTGAGCAGGTGGTTACAAGCACAACCTCTGACCCTCAGCCATCTCATACTCAGAGCTCCTAAACGCTGGTGGAGGCACCATTCAGCGCCAGCCGGTGTGGCTGTGGCCAGGCATCTGGGGACCTGAGACGGCTTCACCCCATGGGGTCCTAAGCAAACCATACAGCCAGGCTCCAATCTCTCCTGCATTGCTTCAGATTATTTCTAGCATGGGGACTCTCATTTCTGCAGATGAGCAGCATTTATTAACCCCTACAGTGGGAACAACTCAAATAACCTGCTCCCGAGGGGATCCAGGGATCCATCAGGAAGGTGAGCATAGGTGCATGGACCCCGAAGAGCAGCTGCAGGCCCACAAGGGGGCCCCGGCCACCCTAGGACAGCAGCTCTGAAGATGTGTGGCAGTGAGAGGCCCAGCTTCAGCCCGGGTGGAGAGAGGTCAGGGCAGGGAGGGACTGATGACAGGCGGGAAACATCCCAGCAGCTCTGCAAGTGAGGAGTGAGGGGAAGATGCACAGTGGAGCAGCAAAGCGATGTGGGGAGGGAAGAAGGACTGGAGCGAGCGAACAGCAAGGGAACCACGAGAGAAGGTGTGCAAGGGACCGAGAAGTGTAGAAACAGAAGACACATCCACAGATCAATCCTCATGCAGCCATGAGGGTTAAAAAGAAGAAAGAGGGGTACAGAGAAAGCAAGTCATTATCCTCAGGCAGCACAGTTCGGCGGGTAATGGCGGGGAAACGGGAAGTTAGAACCCAGTCCAATATAACTGAATTTTTTTCATCTGAACACCTAGGGCCTCCTGTGATATGGACACTCCCATCACCACCGCCTTCTGTCATCTCACAAAGAGCAAAGGAGGGGAAGGGACGAATGAAGGCAGAGAAACAGAAAAAGGCCCTTGGGGTGGGGTGGGGACAGCCATGCCACTGTGGTCCTGCTGGTCACACAGCCACACAGCCTTGCTCAGTGGAGTTCCCACTCCCACATGGGGACGGAAAGACCCCACAGCCTCTTCCACATTCGACCCTCCCATACAGGGCCAGCCTCACTGTGATTCCACAGTTTTTCTCAATCAAGTGTAGCTTCCGACATACAAGTTTGTTAATCTTCACGTGTTTTCACCCCCATTTGCCCCACAAATCTAACCAGAATAAAGACCCCGCAATTAAAGATGGACGGAGAAATTACTGCATTCTTTTACATGTGCACAATGTACGCGGGTATAGCCCCTACTGCTATGCTGGTCTGTAACTGACAACAGGAAAATCCGGAATTCTCCCTCGATAATCTGAGTCTCCCGTTATTCACATGGCTCTGTATTTCAGATTAATTTTGATCCACTGTGGAAAAAGATGGACTTTCTTTTCAATCCATTAGGCTTTATTTTTCTGCCTAACTGCAAAATAAGTAGGTATAAACAATTACATAAACAAAACATACACATTCACTTTTAATAATTGATGAAACTCCAAATCATTCAAAATAGCCCCCAATTTTGGTATATAAACATCAGTGTGACCATGTTTTTTTTTTTAATATTTGAGGGGGGGAAAAATCCTTCTTTCTTAGTAGTTTTATGCTCCAAGTCACTTCTGACTATAATGATTTGTGGAATGGCTAGCACAGGATTTCAACAAAGTTAAGGGAGTTTGTAAGAACTGTATTAAAAGAAAAAAAAGAGGACAGGAAGAAACTGGGAAATGGAAGCATGTCCTAGCCTAAGTGTCACAGTGTGTCTTTACATAACAGCTGAAAGACTTACTAATGACTATTTACTCAGACATTAAAGCCATAGCCATCAGACCATGTCAGTGGACACTTGTGAGGAGCGGGCAGATCCTTAGAGAGCAGATCATGGTCTTGAGTAAAAGTCAGGCTCTGGGCACAGAAGAGCTCCAGTGCGTAAAATGGACAAATGAATGTCTAAAAGTCTAATGGTATAGATCTGGTTTCAGATAAAATTGAAAGACTAAAGTGGTATGTATAAATCGAACACACATTATAACCACACAGAAGGCTGGCCCCTCTGCAATCCCTGCTGTAGGATGCATTTCAAGATGGTGGCAGGATTTGGGAGGAGGGAGGAGCAGTCCAAGCAGGTGGCAAAGCCAGGATGGTCTGGATGGCTGGAGGAGGAGGTGGGGGGTCTTTGTCCTGTGCGCGGAAGACTCTCCAGTTCATGGACAGCTTGCAGGGGGACCCCTCAGAAGTCCCCCTATTCATCCCAGGCTCTAAAGCACGGAAGGGAGTTTTTCCACAGAGCTACAGACTAAGGCAAATGCCATCACTAAACCACAGGAAAGATGGGAGGCCCTGTCGACCTAATCAGTCCTGGCTCATTTTAGTTCTCCATGCAACCCCTTTGTTAAAACGAAAAGGTTGGCATTATCAGCAAGCCTAGTCCGTGTAAGACGAAGAGAGAGAAGGAAAAGGCTAATCCTATACTATATGGTTTCAAAGACTGAAAAAGCACGGTTTTCAGTATTTTCAAAAATAACCACTTTCTGATTTTCGAGGCTACACATATTGTGTGAGTTTCCATAAAGCGGAGGCCCTCTGGACCCCGGCGTTCCACTCTTTTTGCTGCTGGTCCAGAACACAACTTACTTTAAACACAAGTGATGGCCCCTGTCTGTTCAGCATACCACATGTTACCTTTCTAAAATTATTATGCTTTTCCACATACATTTTTATTCCCTTATTTTTATCTAAGCCCACATAGCAGTGTCTCCTAAAGTTAAGTGAACATAGAATCAAATGAGTTCTGCTTAAACATAGAAATTCAGAGGCCCGTCCCCCAGGCAGTCTGATTCCCTCTTCCATAGTGGGCCCAGGAATGTACATTTATAAAGAGTGGCTGGATCAAGTGAGGGAAATTTTTGGAAACACTGTGATAAAGAACTGTTGAATTAAACAAAGGCCTCTTTCTCTACCTCATGCTTTCTGAAAAGAAATATTTCTTTTTCTCATCATAGATACGACCACTGGCAAGGAATCACTCTTCTCTCACTATAAGTCACTGACGCCTAGTAATTATTTGCCCTATATTGTTAGGCATAGACAGTTTTACTTGGTGAAGCACAAGGCCTGATGGTCCTTCCTCCTCCAAGCCCAGCCATTCCAGCCCCACTTCCACTCCCATATCCTTAGGAAAAGGAAGTGCACAAACAGCCATTGAGGACAGACCTTCACAGTCCCCATTCATAGACATGCTCCAATAAAAAGTCATCTCCAAAGGTTTTAAATGCACACACATAGATTAAAGCCAGTGTTTCAGGTGGATTCAGTCCAGCAATACACTCCCATTAGGTTTGTCTCTGGGTAAGTGAGTTGGTGATTCAGAATGTTTATTTCAGTTCAGGAATACCTTTCTGATGAACGATACCAAAGTTCTTTAAGGAATAAAGCATATGGTTCAGCTGAAATATGACAGAAGTGCCTGTCGTATGAGCTTTTAGGCTATGTGAACACCTCTTTCTAATTCCCTCTCCTTTTCCTAATATGAGATTCACACTAATACTAACTCAGCACAGAACAAATTGGGGCAGAAAGGTGACTTTATAAAGAACAGGAAACAAAAATGCTGACAAATACAAATACAGTCATGGGCTGTATAATGTTGTTTTGGTCAACAGCGGACCTCACATATCACAGCGGTCCCATAAGTTTGTAGTAGAAGCTGAAAAATTCCTGTCACCTCGTGATAGTCTAGCTATTGTGATGGGATAGCACAATGTATTACCTTTTCTATATTTAGATGCACAAATACCACAGCATCACAACTGCCCACAGTATTCAGTGCAATAACATGCTACACAGGTTTGTAGCTTAGGAGCAACAGGCTCTATCATATAGCCTAGGCATGTAGGAGGTGCCACCATCCAGGTTTGTGACAGTGCACTCTGTGATGTTCTCAGTGATGAAACTGCCTACTGACGCATTTCTCAGAATGTATCCCCACCATTCTTTGAAGTATGATTGTACTCATATATTAGCTGTGCCTCAGTAGACACTTCTTAAGAAGCTTCAGAATGGCATCTTTGAAAAGAAATTTTAAAAGGATTGGCAGCTGACAGGCAAAGTTCCAGCTTTTTCAGCGTATGCTAGCCTCTTTTACTATATACCAAGGTATGTTCATCCTCAGGAAAAAATAAATGGAAATAAATGAAAATAAATTTAACAGGCATCTTAATCCCATTGAAACCACAATTAACTCTTCAACTTAGGAGTCCAGGACATAGTAGGGCAGAGAGAGAAGTTCAAGACTCCAATCCTGTTTATCTCAACTCAGACCTCAAATTACACTTGTGTGTTTAGAGTCTAGTTCCTGATCAAGACGATGAAGAGATTTGTGAATCCTGTTACCTACCACAAAGCAGGCATTCCCTATCTTCCAGTTGTAGAAATGATAACTGACTTTTTATCTGAACACTTGTTATGGCTACATTCTGTATTAAGAAATTTAACTTGCATTATCTTGCTTATTCTCCCAATGATTCTATTAGTAGGTATTTTTATTATTATTGCTATCTTACAGATGGGGGAACTGAGGCTTAGCAGGGTTAAGTAACATACAATTACTAAGCATCTACACGACTGTGTCACTCATCTAGAAAGTGTTGTAACAGGAACTTAAACCCTAGCAATTTGACCCTAGGCCCCAAAACTCTTGAGGATTTCACTTTACTCTTGTAGATATCAACTTACCTGGTTAATATCAAGAATTCAGGTTTCTGTTTTGAAAGGAGACACTTCAAAAAACAGCTTAAACTTAAGAGGATGCATGAGACAGGATCCCTTGAACGACTGTCTTGGAAGAGGAGGTAGTCTCAGCTTGGGTCTTATTCTTAACTATTTGGCTTCTTTTAATGACTAAGGAATACTTTACAAATTGTGGATTATTATAAGAGCTCAAAGTTGTGAGGTTGTTTTGTCTTTTTGGGAGAAATAATTAATTACTTTGAATTTGGTAAATTCAATTCCTACCATTATAAAGGAAAATTAAGAATAAATCAAACCAACTTGATTTTATGGTTATGGCTTAGAAGAGTAAGACAATAAATACGACTGTTTCTGAGGAAACACTGCTAAACAACTTTAAAAGGAGATTAGTTGCAAGAGGTGTTTCATAGGTTTAATTCTAGTTGTAACTCAAAGCTATAGTCCTCTAAGTTCCTATGAATTCAAACCCAAATGTCTACTTAAAAATATGTCTTATATTATAAAACAGAATTAACAGCATTACTTTAACAGGTTATTTCTACACTTAAAAAAATGATACCAGCACTAGGCAAAAGTTATTTTGATTTTTGCCTTCATAGGAAAAGGCAAAAAAAGGATGCATATTCTGAAAAAAGCACTTAAATTTCTAAGTACATACAGAAAACTCAGTCTTTACATGTTTGCAAAAGAAATGGTTTATATAATTAATTCTCATTTTAAATGCAAGGACTTGTTTACAAAACAAATTAATGAGCCTCCTGGACATGTGTCATGAGACCTGTTTCTGACTTTTCATCCATCATATGTTTTCAGCGATTGGTGATGTGGTCTTATCTATCTCCATTTTTCTGCCTACCAAAGCTCTTATTCTCCGTATGTGCAGCATGAATAAACACATAGAATTATCAATGAGCTAAGAAAACATAAAACATCCCCAAACAGAGACAAATAGGAAACAATGACAACAACCTGAAATGTAGGAGTTTTTGCTAAATATAATTTTTTTAATGCTATCATTTCTAAAGTAAAGTTCTTATGTCACAATGTGCCAGTTAAAATCAAGTCCTTCTGGTCAGATTCCTGAGAAGGGGACACTTGTTGACTTCACTCACCTGTGTAATAAGTTCACTAAAGCCCCTTACGAGTCATGGGGTCACATGCTCTCAGAATCTAGAGAATTTCCAAATTCATTAAAGCAACTTCAGTCTATATTTCTCCCCACTGCTTAGTGTGTCTATGTGTTCACTATGTTTCCCTATCTGTGTCACTACCAATAGCAGGTTCGTTCATTCATTCGTTCTTTTTTTCTTTCTCTTTCCTTTCTTTCTTTCTTTCATTTTCTTTCTGTTCTTTCCTTTCTTTCCTTCCTTCCTTTTCTTTCTCTCCTTTCTTTCTCTTTCCTTCTTTCTCTTTCTTTCTGTCCTTTCCTTTCTTTTCTTTCCCTCCCCTCCTCCATCCCTCCCTTCCTTCCTTCTTTCCTTCCTTCCTTTTCTTCCTTCTTTCTTTCTTCTTTTCTTTCTTTCTTTTTCTTTCTCTCTTTCTCCTGGACACAAAGATTTTCACACTAGACAAGACTCCACAACAGTCTCTTGACCTGAGTAACACTGGAGTGTACTGCCAGGCAGTCTAGATTCCTCTACAGAAATACTACAGCAAGTGATTCAAATTCATGCCACAGAAAAATTACAGGAAGCTACTGTCCTTCAAACCACTAATGAAGAGCTGAAATTGAGAATGTCAAGGCTGTGAATGGCAAGGGTTTCTGTACTAAACTGGGCATGACAGATACACATTCTCTCAGGCCTAAACAAACATTCTCTGTGGATTAGGAACCATTATGTAAATGCCAGGCTTCAGAAAAAAAAAAAAAAAGCACAACGAAGAGAGGTTTATCTTCCATCATAATTACTTCTTTAGTAATCATAGCTCATATAATTGCTTGTTCCCTAGATACCGGCCACTCATTTGGTGACTGCATAATTACTGATTACAAATATAACAATCTATTATTTCATTACTATTATTACTTAATCTGGGGGATCATATTTACCTTCAAGAAAAGCAGGATATATTATGAAGCACATCCGAGTGTGGAAAAACAAGTATATTTCTGTGTAAAAGAATACACAGTTGATTATATCAGGGGGATCATCTCTATTTGAATTTTTAAAGGCAAACATTGTTTTTAATTTTTTACTGATATTGTCATCTTTTTGGCTTAATTAAGCACTTTGTTAACATAAATGGGGCCTGTGTATGTGCAAGAATCAGAAGAGAAAACCTTTTAAATCTAAACTATTATTTCTCTGCCCTTTAGTTAAAATACAAATTAGCAGTTTTGACACGAGGGTCAGACTTACTGATTTTTCGCATTATTCTGGGAGATGAATTGGTTTGCGGCCAGGAGGGTGGGAAAACTGAATGACTGTGTTTGCGGCTTGCCTGTACCACAGTGTTTTAGAAAATGAATGTCTAAAACCTTAGAAAGACCCTTATTTCAATGTAAATAAGAAACACACTTTTCCCCCAAAATATAGCTTGGCAATTACCAGTGATTTTTCATGATCAATTTTATGTTTTGGTATACCACACCACCATTGGCTCTTTTGAGTCTAAGGGTGACGTGAATTTAACAATGACTTGGCTGCATGAAGCCCACAGAATCGTCAAAGGTGGTAGGGTAGTGGAGGGTCAACTAGGCAATCTAGGTGGAATCAGACTCTTTTATACTCTCTTTTTAGAAATTTCCACTGTCCATTAAGGAGTGAATAATCTGCCATTTCAGCTAGAGCTGTGAGGCACATAGTTCTCTTCCCAGAACTACATATTTAACCAGGTCCATTTCACCTAACCATAGAAAGTGATGGCAAGCCCTGGAGCCCAAACGTTCCTGAATTCCAAATAATACTTGAATATTTACAACTGCTTTTCATAAAAAGTTCAAGCTTGTTTCATTACTATTTTTCTAAATATTATATTAATTGGTATCCTAGCAAGAAGGCCTTTTATTAGCTCCTGGATTGCCTTGCAGTTATTGAAAGTACATTCAAATTATGGCTATTTTCTGTTTCTTCCTATCAGAAAACCCAGCTGATAAGAAAAATAACATTTTGAAAAGGAATATATGCACACTAGTGGTGTAAAGAAGTTAAAAAAAGAAATAAGGCATGAGAAGGTGACCTTTCAACAGGAATTACTGCCTCAATGCCAGTGATTGAAGTGGGATTTCTCAACTGAAACATATCAATACTGAAAAAATTATTCCATGTCATTTACATAGTGATAGATGAACTTTGATTTGAAATCGTTTTGCAAATGAGATTGCCTCGAGCAATAAAAACAAAATTGCCATATTTCTCTGATCCCTTTTCATCAAACCAAGCTATTAAAAAGTAAATGTACTTTGTGTCACTGCTCAAAAACACAATGGCTTAGATCAGCTTATGTGCAGAAACTATTGTTTGGGTATGTGTATTTTTTAATAAATAATTTAAAATGGAACCTCAAATGGCATAAGGTTAGATGAACTGTAATTAATGATTGGCATTCGTTATTGGGCATGTTCACTATTGAATATTAAGACATTGGTATTCATAACTTTGGGGGAATTAAATAACCCTTTGGTTGCATATTACTATGGTATAACTAATAATTATTTGGCCTTAAAGAGAAAAAAATACATCTACATCTGAGAATAATAAATAATTTATATTACCTAAACACAACACACATCCTGATTAGAAGACATAAGAGTTAAGGTTAACACTGGAGAAATACTTTTCTGGAGGTTGTAAAGGTGATTGATGTTTACCAAAATTATCACTGAGATCATCACCACCCTTATTTAACATGTACTTAACAGTGAAACCCAACGTGGCACAGAGATGTATATGAAGTTATTTTCCAATGAAGAGCCAATGTAACTGTGCAGACACACAGAGCAGATACACATGAAAGAAAACAGCAGAAAAATACACAACTTCCATTGTGAAAAGTCAATGCTTAGAAATGTATATAAAAGATGTAAGTAAAATTCTGCCAGCAAAGGACTTCAGGGGACTCTGACGCCTACAAGAAGAGAAGCCAAAGGGCAAAAAGCACAAGTTGCTGTGAGTGAGATGGTGGCAACAAGAAAAATACAGAGATTTTCAAATCTCAAAATTATCTGCAAGACATCTGGTTTTAGCTTGGAGATGCGGAAACCATCACTCCCACCCTTACAACAAGGAAAAGAATAAATAAGTAAATAAACAGTATATTAATAACTTTTCTGAAACCTAGGAGAACACTAAAGATGAGAGCAACCAATCAAAATGCATCTGGGGACAGGAAGGTATCTACAGGGACCATCAGAACCTAGCATTGCAAACACTCTGTATAAGCGTTAAGAAGATTCAGCTAATTTTTTTTTTAACATATTGCTGTAGGCTAAATGTGGACTATCAAAAAGGGTGAAGCCCCTGTAGATGCATGCAGATTAGAAGGGTTCACACTCTTTTCAGATTTCTCTCTATGAACCCTATTAGGCATTCAGGAAAGTTTGATAAGAATCCTGAGAAAGCTCCTTAATGGAGCTGGCAGGAGGAGGGGAAGAGTACCCATCCTAAATGGGTACACAACTAATAAAGATTCAAATTACATAAAACAAACACTAATAGGACTGAAAAGAGAAATAGGCAAATCCCCAATTGTACCTGGAGACTTTGACACTCCTCTCAGTAATTAATAGAGTACCCAGGCAGAGAATAAGTAAGGATATAGATGATTTGAACAACACTCTCTGCCAACTTGATCTAACTGACCTTTATGAAGCATTCCACCCAATAGCAGCAGAATAGACAGTCTCAAGTGCACTGGGACCATTCACCATGATAAGCCACATTCTGTGGCATAAAACAAATCTTGACACGTTTAAAAGAATAGAAATCATAAAAAGCATGTTCTCAGATCATAACGGGATTAAACATTAAATCAATAACAGAAAGATATACAGAAAATTCCTAAGAATTTGAACATTAAGTAGCGTACTTGTAAATAACCTATGGATCAATGAGGAAGTGTCAAAATAAACTTCAAGATATTCTGAATTGAATGAAAATGAACAATGAACATACATCATAAAAATTTATGGGTACAGCTAAAGAAGCACTTAGAGAAAGTGATAAGAGAAAAGTAGCATCGATGATTACATTTTTTAAAAAAGAAATGTCTTGAACCATTAATCTAAGCTTTTAACACTGGAAACCAGAGGAAAAAAAGATCAATTTCAATCCAAAGCAAGCAGAAGAAAGGCAACAATAAGTAATCGATGAAATTGAAAATAGAAAGATATGTATTTTTAAATTCATGGAACTAAAGTTGGTTCTTAGAGCAATAAAATTGATAAATCCAATCAGACTAAGCAAGAAAAAAGAAAAAAACACAAATGTCTAATATTGGAAATGAAGGAAGGAACATCAATATTAACCCCATAGACATTAAAAGGATAATAATGGGATACTAGGAACAATTCTCTCCTCATACATTTGACAATGCAGATAAAATCCATCAATTCCTGAAAGACGTAAAATACCAAAATGCTCATTAAAAATGTTTTAAGACAAATAAATGGAAAGATACACTATGTTCATGGATTTGGAGACACAATATAATTACGATCTCAATTTTTTCCAAACTCATCTACAGATCTACACAACTCCAATCAAATCTCAGCAAAATTGTTTGTTTATGTTAACAAGTTGATTGTAAACTTTATATGAAAGGCAAAAAGTCTAGAATAGTCAAGAAAATGTTTTAAAATACAGTTGAAAGATTCATATTATACAATTTTATAACATACTATTAGTCTACAGTAATCAAAACTATGTGGTATTGGTAAAATCACAGACACATAGAGTTATGGAACAGAACAGAGAGCCCAAAAATAGATGTGCACAAATATAGTCAATTTTTGACAAAGGTAAACTAGCAACTCAATTAAGAAATGGAAGCCTTTTCAACAAAAGGAAAACTTAGACATCCAAATGCACAAACATAAACCTTGACACTTACCTCACCTCATGTACAAACACTAACAATAAAGATTTAGACTAAATATAAAACATAAAACTATGAAACTTTTAAAAGAAAATAATATAGTAGGAAAATCTGTGTGATCTTTATTTTTGCAAATCCACCAAGTGTGATCCATAAAAGAAAAGCACCAAAGTGTAATTTATAAAAGAAATGCACAAAAGTGTAATTTATAAAAGAAATGCACCCAAAGTGTGATCTGTAAAAGAAAAAAATCGATAAACTGGACTTTACCAAAATTTAAAACTTTTGCTCTGTGAAAGAGAATGTTATGGGAATGAGAAGGAAAGCCACAGACTGGAAGATAACATTTATAAGCCACATACTCAATGAAAAAATAACTACCAAAATATATAATGAACTCCTAAACTAGAAAAATAAGAAACAACTTGACAAAAGATGGCAAAAGTAAACACTTCAAAAAAGAATAATGGATAGCAAGTAAGCCATGGGATACATGATGAGGGAACAACACTGAGTCAGGTACAGCCTTGGCTTTGAGGAGATTATAATTTTTAGATGCTGAAAATCAACAAAAACAAATAATTTTGACTCGATTTAACATTATGGAAATCAAGAGAAGGGGGCAATTAATTCAGTCTGAGGGATTTCAAAAGGATTCACAGCGGAGAAGACTTTTAAGCTGATTGGGTCTCAAATTTCCTAACACAGAAATGCTTATCTTCTCTGTGCTTCATTGCTTTATTTTACAGCTGACCTTCATGAAGTCAACCTCAAAGTCCTCTTCATTCTACCAGCTGACTTCCTCTACTTTCACCTTTTTTCTTCCCTCTATCCCCAAAGTCACTGTCATCATCTCCTGCCTACAGGGATGCAGCAGGTTCCTATACAGGATCACCACCTCTCAACCTTCATGCTGCTGCCCATGTGACCCTTCTAAAACGCATATAACTTACTCGCTTGTCTGCTCCACGAATGTTTACCAAATGCCTACTGCATATCAGTAATGGTCCCTCAGCTTGGCTAGGATATTTCAATAAAAATAATAAATGTTTCTGGAAGGATGAAAGGAAGGAGGACAATAAAGAAGGGAAGGGACTGAGGAGAAAAGAGAGGACAGAGGAGTGTAAAATGTAGAGACATGGGGAGGGTGTATAAAAGTTTGTGGAATAGTTATAAGAGTTATGGAGAACACTTGTGGGATGCAAGGAGCTGACACTGTTGTTAGGGTCGAAATGAGACACACAATTATATTAGACCTAACCAATTAATTCTCACAAACGATGATCTGGAGAATCTAGACGCTTATTTGACAATCAAGCTTAAGTACAAAGACAACATCAAAAACCAGAGTCGGGGTGGAAATTAGCCTTTGTTCATTTTCTTGTAATTGCAAATTTACTCTCAAGACATAGTAGGAGCTTGGATCTATTCATAGAAGATATGCCAACAGAACTGTAAGTCTAACTTTAAGGTTTTAATTCAATGGATTTCTCAATCAATTTGTATCGATACCATCACTGGCATCATTCATTCATACTATTCATTAGCTAGTCTGTTGTGATTTGTG
Source organism: Aotus nancymaae (assembly GCF_030222135.1). Taxonomy (NCBI): domain Eukaryota; kingdom Metazoa; phylum Chordata; class Mammalia; order Primates; family Aotidae; genus Aotus; species Aotus nancymaae. The sequence continues at coordinate 7,168,142 of NW_026988450.1, read as the reverse complement.
TCAGGTAACTCCTCAGTATTTGAGAGCAAAGTGAATCTCTTTTGTTAGACAAGAAAGTCTGGTGAGAAAGAAGTAAGTACAAAAAGAATACCTAATTTTGGGCCAGGCACAGTGACTCACGCCTGTTATCTCAGCACTTTGGGAGGCCAAAGCTGGTAGATTACTTGAGGTCAGGAGTTCAAGACCAGCCTGGCCAACATGGTGAAATCCTGTCTCTACTAAAAATACAAAAAATTAGCCAAGCATGGTGGTGGGTGCCTGTATTCCCAGCTGCTCAGGAGGTTGAGGCGGGAGAATCATTTGAACCCAGAAATGGAGGTCGCAGTGAGTCAAGATGGCACCACTGCACTCCAGCCTGGGTGACAGAGCAACACTCCATCTCAAAGAGAAAAAAAAAGAATACCTATTTTTGTACGAATATACCTGGTCACACTAGAAAAATGTCTCCCAAGTTCCTTTTGCCACATTGACATCCCTGAGCTGTAATAGCACAGGAGATACATAGGGGATGAGTTACCTCTCAAATAAAGTTGGTGTTTTATTTCTCTAAAATAAAATTCATTAGAGATATCAACATTGCATATTCATTTTCCTTGCCGAAGACTTGGATACAGCAGCTGCATATCCATCCAATTTATGCTCATTCACGTAAAGGTATATTCACACACCACTCCATGCAGCTGTGCCTTTACAGATAATCTCTGACTGATTAATGGTCAACAAATGCTGAAATATGTGCTGCTACTGATGGTCATTATAAAGTACCTCTGACTCATGAATCTTTTCAACTATCTAATATAAGATGATTTAGTTCATTTGAACCAGTATTTAATTCAAATAGAAGGGTTACAATCCATGTGTTGACATCAAGATATAGCTCATTATGCATATAATTGTACTAACATTGTGTTTAAACATTGCTGCACAAAAAGAATGAGTATAATTAAGGTCTTCTAGGAGAGCTTTTTATCCTAGGTTCTGCTAGAGGAAGAAACTCTTCGATAAATACTTCTAAAAATTTTCCAGCTTTCATTGAAAAGAAAATATGATTATCTTTAAATATGTAATTTTATTATAATGTCATATTAATGTGAATAACACAGAAGATAAATAAAAAAGGGTAAAACTGATGGTCTTCTGACAATACTCCATTTTGCCAGCCACAGTGTACTGTTTCTTACAATCCATTCTGTACTATTGCTGCACTCCAAGAAGCCAAAGCAAAGCTGTATTATTACCTAGACAACAAAAAGACTTAGACAATTTCTCAGTGAACATGTAGAGAATAAATACTCTACCTCAAGCTAGTTGTGCTTTTGCCATTTACAGATAAGAATGCAAAGCTGAAACTTACGCCCTCAGTCTTTACAAAAAGCTGATTAATAAACTTCAGCTATTTAAAAATCAATCATTTTCAGGCTACAGATTACTTTCTAATGATCAGCAGCCCAGGACAAAAGCCACAAATGGATACCAGTCTGAAAAATGTGAGAGATGGCCTGTTTTGGGGCAAAACAATACACCTCTTGCTAAAACTTGAGAACGTTAGGACTGAAAGAAATTTTGAGAAGTCTTGCATGTCAGCACTGGCATACAGCAGTCACTCACTCAATGCAGGATGAGTGAGTGAATGAATAGATGGAATATTGTCATGCTCCTGTCATTGGACAGAGCTGTACTTAAACCAGTTCAGAAAAATTAAGCTGCTTTATTTTAGACTTTCTAAGGTAGATATTCCAAATATTGTTTGGTAATTCAGTTTCTATTGTCAGGAATTTTTCTACTAGTAAACTGGTATTTTATGACTCCATACCAATCAATCTCTGATTCCATGATGTCTAGCTCCTCCTGCCATATTTAAGCCCACTTTTTCTTGTCTATTTTTTTCCAGGAACACAAATAACAGGTTCTCATATCATTCATATTTCCCTAGTGTTCAGATAAATCCACTTAACTATGCCACACCCCACTAGCAAGATGTCAAAAAGTAAACATTTTGAATTCTCTGCTACTGAGTATCTTGGATTATTCTTTGGGGAACACCAAGGCAGTTGGGGTCACAGTGACAGCCAACAGTAGAAGGCGAAATAGGATGTGTAAGCGTGGCCATTTTCATCTCTGCAGACCCAGAACTCTTAGAGATGGAGGAGTTCCAAAAGGCTTTTCTATCTCTGGTTTTAATGATGAGGAAATAGAAGTCAAAAGAAATTGGGTTAATTTTCTGAGATCACATGACTAGTTAGTGTCAAGCTAGGACTAGAAACCATGTGGTCTAGTTCTGATGATCAGTTCAGGGGTCTCTCTTCCACCACAGTACAAAGACAGATCTTGGTTTTATTTTGCCAGGAAAACACATGATAGGATGATAGAAGAAGCCTTCTGCTGGGTAGAATCAGGAGATCTGTTTTAGCAATAATAGTTATCATAGAAAACACTTTAAAATGTGATAGGCATTGTACTAAATGTTTGATGTTCAGTAACCCTTTTAACCTTCATAACAGCTCAATGAATTAGGTAATCTCACCATTTTCATTTTAAAGACGGGGAGAGCGAGGCACAGAGTTTAAGCTGTCAGCCCAAGATCACATAGTAATTGGTATAGCTGGTCTTCAAAACTCACTCAACTAGGTTATTTAATGTATCTCAGCTATTACTTCACCAAGACAATGAGAGGATTAAACTATATGACCGTCCACTTCTACAGTAAGTGTAAGGAATAACATTCTCTGCTTTGTAGCAATTTTCCTAGAAGGTCTCTAATGCTTCTTACCGCTCTGTCCATTTGTACGCACACAAGCACAGGAATGTGAGCAACCTTGGAAAAACCAGAGGGCAACACAGAAATTGCTGACAGTGGCTTCTCTTCCTGAGAAATCACCACTATTAAAGGGGTTTGTTTCAATCCTTAATAATATAAATTTTGGAGCACCTCCACATGGCACTGAGGTGTCCTTAAGTGAGCCAAGGCTGGTCCCGGCAGGATATTGATCCTTGGCTGCCTACACAGCTCTGGCCAGTGGGATCTGAGGAAAGGGGACTGGAATTGAGCAAGGAAGGTATGGACATCACACTTAAAAAAAAAAAAAAAAAAAAAACAGCTTTCAGGAGATAAAGAACAACCATGACAAATGCCAAACAAATCGGAACCATCTCAAAGTCTGCAATAGCCATGCTATAAAATCAAATCCTCTGGGAAAGAAGCAGTGTGACATTTATAACTTCAGAACAATGACATCTCCCTAGTTGGTGTTAGTGAAGGCTGCCTACAAGGAATGACAAAGAGAACACGTTCCCTCCCAGCAGGAGGGTGTCTGCCAGGGCTCACGGGCCTGCTCACTCTGTGACACACACAGCTAACTCAAGTTGGGGAATGAGCTTTCAGAGCCCAGAGGAGATCTGTGCATAGGTTAGCTCTATGAGGAGATTAAAAGGTGGGCGCAAGATCCTCTTCTTGATATTCTTATGTGCTGCCACACTCACGTTCTTCCCCAAAACTCAGCTGTGCCTGAGATGGCCCCTGAGTAGAAGCCCAGTACTTACCTGTGTTATTAGGAGTCCCTAGAAAAGTAAGAGTCAAGTTGTCTTACAGTTAAGAAGTGGTCAGTCACGGGGGCACGGTGGCTCATGCCTGTAATCCCAGCACTTTGGGAGGCCGAGGCGGGCCGATCACTTGAGGTCAGGAGTCGAGACCAGCCTGGCCAACATGGTGAAACCCTGTTTCTACTAAAAATACAAACATTAGCCAGGTGTGGTGGGACATGCTTGTAATCCCAGCTACTAGGGAGGCTAAGGTGAGAGAATCCCTTGAACCCGAAAGGTGGAGTTGCAGTGAGCTTAGATTGTGCCACTACACTCCAGCCAGGGCAACAGAGCAAGATTCCGTCTGGAAAAAAAGAAAGGGGTAGACCACTGACATTTCTGGATTTAACACTTCTGCTTGTATTTATCTGAAAATTACTAGGCAATTATATGTGATACTTTTGTGATTTGGCTGCATGCAAATTTGCCTCGTGGTCATTTGCTGGAGATAAATGTTGGTGTGTAGAAGCAAATAAGCCACAGAGTGAGATAACTGATCAACACTTCCACAACTCACCCCATCACCATCATCCTGGGCACACGATTCTCATGCAATCGTTAGTTCACTATTTATGTGTGAGGAAAAAAATTAGCTGTCTTATGGGAGAAATTTTCAATAGATGTAAAAAGTATACCAAGGTGTACCATGAGGAATCTCAACAAGAGATTCTCAACAGAAGTAAGATCAAAGTCAGAAGCCTGTACACATTTGAGAAACTGGACATTTATGAAGGTCTAGAGGAACAATGTCTTGTGAATGTCTGGTGCCTACTAAAAATAAAATAAATTGCTCTTAGAAAGAATGACTTTATTCTGTGTTTCCAAAAACTTGATGTTAAGATTTAACTGAAAAGCTTTCCTACTCACACACACACACACACACACACACTCTCACTCACACCCCAGTGCCCAGCCATGTGAGTAGGATTCACTAGTACACTATGGAGTGGAGCATTCTACCTTTCAACATGTCTCTGGAGGTGGCAGCTGGGAATTGTGCACAGGGTCAAGCCTACCAGAGTGCACCCCATGGAGAACTCTTTCAGTGACAAAGGGATCTAATCCATGTTGCAGTGCTCAGCCCCTAACCCTGGATGCTGTATTTATAGAATACATCTCAGCACCTTGAAAAATGATGCAATGTAAGTTCCACATGCCGGAGATAAATATTAGTGATTGTGTACAAACTGTTCTTTCATTCTGACAACATAGATCTGTACTTTGTCACAGGCCACCTGCATATCTATGATTTTTTTCAGTAGGTAACTTAGAAAGGATGTGTGCTTATCTCAAGCTTTAGAAGAGAGTCTCAACTCCCTATTTGCCAAATAGAGAAAAAAAGTCTCATATTTTTATGGATATTAAGATTTTCATCCTATGGAGTGCAAAGTGACTATTATGTGACTTAACCTATTTCCTCTAACAACAATAACTAGTCTGATGGGTCTTACATCCCCAAACATCTAAATGTGCACTTTCCCTAGAACTTTATGCACCACTCACATAATAGATACGTGATTATTTTATTTATTTACTATTTGTTTTAAGTATTGTTACACACTGATATGGTCTCATCTAAAAACGACTCAAAAGCAGATCACTTCTTTATAAACAAAACCTAAAATAGAGCATAATCAAGCTTAGTGCATTTTATTTTTATTCTGATGCTGCTCATGTTTTTTCGTGCCTCTATTTCCATGACATTGGCCTAGCCATTAAGAAAGCTCAAGCTGGCTGGGCACGGTGGCTCACGCCTGTAATCCCAACACTTTGGGAGGCCAAGGCGGGCAAATCACGAGGTCAAGAGATCGAGACTATCCTGGCCAAAATGGTGAAACCCTGTCTCTATTAAAAAAAAACACAAAAATTATCTGCGTGTGGTGGCGCCCACCTGTAGTCTCAGCTACTTAGGAGGCTGAGGCAGGAGCATCGCTTGAACCAGGGAGCCTGAGGTTGCAGTGAGCCAAGATCACGCCACTGCACTCCAGCCTGGTGATAGAATGAGACTTCATCTCAAAAAAGAAAAAAAAAAGAATGCTCAAGTTCTGAATGGATGCAATTTTTTTGTGGAACTAACATCTGACATAATTCTGGACAGGTAGTAAAGCATCTATATAAGACTTCTTGAATCATTGAATGACCAAGCATAAATCTTGATCGTTTTAGCAGGAATGTTCAATTACAAAACTGGACATTTAAAAATTTAGTCAACATTTGTCAAGTGGCTGCATCTCTTAACCAGGGCATCAGGTCTTCGGAAGCTGGAGCTTATGTTATTCTTATATTACTCATAATCTGCCCAAATGGACTCTATAGCAACCAGAATATTGGATGTAAAACTGCTTTCTATCAAAGCCAATTTCCAGTTTCCATAGAACCTTTCAGTTACAAAACCTAAGCTTCTCATTAAAATATCTTTGAAACCTCTTTAACCATTAGGTGAAATTTTGGTTCTAAATCTCTACTTATTCACAGTAGTACAACATTCCCTGAGTTTTCTGACAAATCTCACGTGGATGATGATAATGTTCAAAATACTATCTCTGGCTATACGCTGAGCCAAATGCAACAGCATTTTATTATGTCCCACTTAACATTATAGTGTGTGTATGTGTGTAAAATTCTGAAATCTATTAGTGAAGTTCCTTTCTTTCAGTGGTAACTGAAAGTCAGGTTGCCTCCGTCACATCTCCTTTGATTGTCTTCTCATCTGGGGAGGAACTCAAGATTCCTAACGAGATCCTAGAGAACAACTTGAGACAAACAGGGCATGATATGAAATTGTTGGCTGAGGCAGTCATGCTGTGTCACTCCCCATTCCGTGAGATGTTTCTGGTGCTGCCAAATCAGTCCCATCTTAAGCCTCTTGAGTGACAAACCATCCCTGAATCATCTCTAAGTGGCGCAGGATTTTCCTGTCAGCTGGGAGAGACTAGTGACAGTCACTACTTCAAGCACCCAATAAGTAGGATGAAAAGGAGTCAAAGCCCTAGGCCTTCTCATCTTCACCTACATACCATGCAACACCTTACGTCAAAGAGGCAATCAGTTATGGATGAAGGGTAGTAGGAGTTAACCTAACATCACAGGGTGATTGCTGTATTTTTTTTTTTTTACAGTGAAAATGTTCAATTAGACATTCATCAAGCATTGCTAAATGTCTTATGACAAGCACTTTGTGACGCCCTAAACACTCCAAAATACAGAAGATGTAGTCCCCATGCTTTTCCTCTAGTCCAAGCAACATCCTTTAGTTATTTGTGAGGCGTTCAATGCGGGATGCAGAAAAAACAGCTTTACTCTTCTTTTAGGTGGAGGCAAGATCCATTTGTACAATTGCTTTTACTCTAAATAGAAACTGACCTATAAAAAGCAAGATCACTTGGCATCTTAGGATGATGGATTTATTCGAGAAATCTAGAAGATATTTTTTTAGTGTTCCCATTGTTTAAAAAAAAGTCTGCCATGAAAAATAAAACTTACCATTAGACTAAGCATTTGCATTCTTAATTGGTGGTACTGCCTGAAAGCCAAGTAGGTTTGGGAAAGGCTATTGTGCTTAGCCTTGTAATTGACCTGTGTGAGTTCAACCCGGGTAGGACGGCTCCCAGGGACGAGCATTTGCAGTAATTCCATGCTCCAGGACAAAAGAAGGTAGAAAGTGAGCATTGCCAGTAACACAAATGACAACAACACTTGCTCCAGCTACAAAATTTGTGTGCAAGCAACACTGACGTTTTTCCCTGCTACCATGATGAGTAAGCATGTTCTATAGTCAGAGGGAAAGAAAAGAACACTGTCACGTGGAACGCTGAAACCAAAGCAAATCAACCAAGCAATAGAAACTCAAGGGGTCAACACATCTCTCTCTCATTCCCAAGATAAATGAAACCTTAAGCATTTCCCATAAATCGCTGATACCCTAACAAAAGCCATTTTACTCCCAGCTTTTCCATTGTGGACATCTGAAAATGTGTCAAGGTCTTTGTGGATACGGTAATCACGCGAGAAAATTTCTTTTTTGTCTATATGAACAGACAGACTGCAAACTTGATACATTTGGTAACATTGTGCATGCGGTTTTTAAATACCTGTGCTGTTTTAAATTTGGCTAACCCCCTTATACTTCTACACGACTTTTTTTCTTTTTCTAAATGCTTTTCACTCTATGTCTTTGTCTTATACTATAAGAAAATCATATATATGTATTTATGTGCATATGGTGTGTATATGCATATATTTTATTAATTTTGAAAGGATGTAGAAGAAAACACTGGATGGATTTTTGAACCATGAAGATATATTACCTACTTAAACATAAAGCATGATGATCTCCACTTTAGAGATGAGGAAACTGAGGCAGAGAAAAGTTGAGTAGCTGCCTAAGGCCTGTATCTTGTAAGTGAAGAAACCGGGGAATTTTTTTTTTTTTTCTTTTTTTGAGAGAGAGAGAGGCTCGCTTTGTCACCCAGGCTGGAGTGCAGTGGCATGATCTCAGCTCACTGCAGCCTCCCCTAACTGGGTTCAAGTGATTCTCAGGCCTCAGTTTCCTAAGTAGCTGGGATTACAGGTGTACGCCACCATGCTCAGCTAATTTTTGTATTTTTAGTGGAGACAGGGTTTCACCATGTTACCAGGCTGGTCTTGAACTTTTGACCTCCTGATTTGCCTGCCTCGGCCAGGGAAGAATTTTAATGACAGAACACATCTATTGGAAAGACTCCGGTGGAGGAATGGGTTGGAAAGCCTGGCAGTGGGGCAAGGAAGACAGCCAGGAAGCAGTGGCCAGTGGACAGGTGATGGGCAATGGGGATCGGGACTCGGGAGGCACAGACAGAGAACAGGGAATGTAGCTCGGGGAAACTCGAAGGTGACATAAGCTGGGCTTATGACCAGGCTGTCAGGTGAAAGGAAGGAAAAACGCAGGGCAATTCCTGGGCCTGTGGATGACAGTGTAGGATGGCAGGCTGCCCAACAGAGGCAGGGAAAAGAAAGCAAAAGACAAAATGTGGGAGGGAAGGAGGGTGAAGGGATTCATTTTGGAAATGTGTTTTAGGTGCTAAGAACATTCAGATGAGGAACCAAGCCCCATTAGGCAGCTCTTCAGAGGTACAAGTCAAGGTTCAAAATAAAGACCAGGGACACCCAAGGTGATCACCAGGCAAAATGACAAGGTGACTATGAAGACTGAGTTCCATGTTGTAGGTGAGCCTGCAGAGGCCCTGAGCTGGCAAGAGGCTTTCCAAAAGTCTAAGGCTAAATGCTAGAGGTGGGGTTCAAGTCCAGACTGCCTGTCCCCAAGCCCCATCTCTGCCCTTCTCTCCACCCTGCCTCCCACCAGACACTGTAACAGATGATGGTGAGGACACATTTTCTATCCAATGCCTCACTATTAAACACAATGGCAGCATTATCACTTCACAAATATTTCTTAATTACTCAGAAAGGTATTTGTCTTTACCCAATTGTAGGTACTGAAAATCATCTTCACTCTCCTCAGCTCTTCTTCATTGTACTGTGTATATGTGTAGATATTTTGACCCATTTTCAACCCTTATCTGTAGAAAGCAATATAATCTATAAAGTAAATATATTGGCTATTTTCAGGAAATATTAATTTCCAGAAGGTATGTAAAAATCTGATTCCAAAAATACCGCAAAAAGGTTGGCAGGAAGTTATTAGATAATACCGACAGGAAGCAAAAAGTTCCATGTTAAAGAAGAAGGGCGGGGAGAGACTTTGACCTTCTGTGGTTGGACAGGCAGCCCAGGAGCCATGCAGCTTTCCCCTCCTTGCCAAGTTCCAAGCTCCCACCAGTGCCCAGAAAGTTAGAGGAAAACTTTATTCCAGAAACTCAAACTGTGGGGCCTAAGTGCTCCGTCTTCGGTTTGCTGACTGAAATGTTTTAGTAGAGCCCATCATCACAGTCGTTATGCCTTCCAGCTTAAAATGAATGTAGCCAATATTCAGTTGATGAACGCGTATGTCTCATGAGCATCTGCATTCATTTCCTATTGCTGCTGTAACAAACTACCCCAGATTTAGAGACTTAAAGCCCTACAATTTACTTTGCTTACAGTTCTGTAGGTACCTGCTACCTGACACAGGTCTCACTGGACTAAACCCAAGGTGGCAGCGGGGCTGTGTTCCTTCTGCAGGCTCTGGGGAGAATCTGTCTTTTCATCCTTGCCTGCTGCCTGGGGCCACCACATTCCTTGGCTCATCGCCCCATGCATCCATCTCCATAGCATGCCTGTGATTCCCCATTTCTGCCTCCCTCTTGCACTTTTAGGACCATTATGATGACAACACACCCCTATATAATCCAGGATAATCTCTCTGCTTCAAAGTCAGTTGATTCACAACCTTACTTTCATCTGCATCACAGAGTCCCCTTTGCTTTATAAGCTAACGTACTCACAGCTTCCAGGCATTAGGGTATGAATATAGTTGGGGTCCCGTTATTCTACCCGTCATTCTCTCTTACAAACTTGACTAGCTCATCATGCATAATCCAGAAGTGGCATGTTTAGAACAAGCTGTGAACTTTTGATTGAAGTACATAAAGAGTATGAATATGAACACAAATTTGAAGGAAGAAGGAGAACTGTTGACTGTTTTCCTGGACTACGAAAGAATTAAGTTATTTTAATAATTCAAGACATATGCAACATTATAAAATGGCAGATTAATAAAAGTTAAACTAGGATCAAGAGGTGTTAGCAAATTCTGGTTATTCTTACAAGAATCAACAGTGCTTAGAGTAGGGATTCCTTGCACATGATGACACCTTTCTAGTTGGGATTTCTTATCTACACAGACATCCTTATTCAAAGTTCTACACTTAAATTCTGAATAGGAGATATTTCCATTGTGGCTTTACAACTTTCTATTTTGATTTAATTAACAAAAGAGTTTAATACCACTTTCTATGAAATCAGAAAGTACAGTTAGATGGAACGTGCGGGAAAATAAAGTATTTTTGCACACTACTGTGTGTCTGCCCACGAGAGAGAAAAAACTGTCCTGATTCAGGCGTCCATGCTGTCATGATGGTTTTGTGAAAGGGCCAACCTGATGCCCCTACATAATCCAGGATAAGATGCCGGGTCCCTGACCACCTGATATTATGTTGGAAGTGAGACATAAAAACACACAAGGCCTGGAGAAAACATTGAGTCGATGCCCTTCAGTAACCTTGAATTGATGACTTTCGTATTGGGTTTGGCATCTACTGTTCATATTCAATCTTTGCAAAGGGATGAAACCACTGATGGGCATTGTTGCCATTTCACCTGCCCTTCCCACCTTCCTCTCTGCAGTGTTCAGTGGCAACAGCCTAGTTAGAAACTGCCACTGGCAGAAAGGCTTAAAGAACCATGTCCGCCCAGCACAGAGGTAAGAGAAATAAGACAGACGACTTTTCTAATATTTCAAACTACATATGAAGACACTAGCAAATGGCTAAGAACTATTGAATATGAAATATGAAAACATTGAATCATGTCAATATTTTAAAGAACACATGTTAAGAACCTGATTGCTTACTCTTTCAGAATTTATTATGTAACGTGTCTAAAAATAAAAATTTAGACAGAAATAGAAAGAATAAGAATTGGACCAGAAAGTATTTTTAAAAGAACACGATTTGAAACAAAGAAACCTATCAATTTCTGAAATGTTCGTCAGGACGTGATCTATTAAATGTGAAGCGGATTTTCCATAGACCTGCAGTTTGCTAGGACTACTCCACTGGATGGTGGTTAATCAGTTAATGGAACACAGTGAAGCTGGTAGATTCAGAATATTCAGCAGATACAGTTGGAGTGAATTGCCATGCCTGTGTTTGTAAAATAAAGGCAGAAAGTACTGGTGTTTCTTGCTCATAATGAAGGGATAGAGTCTGACCAGGAAGGAGAAGCTGAGGAGGAGATCTGAAATGTCTCTAAAAGCATAAGGATGAGCTGATAGAATTCTTACCACAATTTTGATAGAAGAGGACACACTGGATAGGCTTCAGAATTAAAAACAAGAAGGGAGTGAAAAACCAAAGCAAACAGGTGAAATGAGGCAGGGAAAGTAGACATCTGTTTTTTCCAAGGTGAGGATCATAATCATTCATTTTAATTAGAGCGACATTTCCAGAGTGACTTACCCGACATGCAAAGCACAGGAACAGAGAAAAGTGCACAGAAGTGGAAACATAGGATGCATTCTAAAATTATTATAAAGGAATAATCCTTCAGCATCTCATGTAATTTAGAATGAAACAAAACAGGATGAAGAATTCAACAGATGATACTGGATTCACTCATTTCCCGCTCTCGAACTTAAAACATCCATTTTGTCATCTCTGTCTTTGATGAAAAGCACCACCACACACAAACCAAAGACGGCAAGGAAAACAAAAACCACTCTTCCATTCAAGGGCCCACTTGTTCAGAAATGAAGACAAAAGAAATGTTTGGCCAGTAGAAGAGTTCCAGGTTCAGAGAGTGAATGATAAATATTTCACTGGGCTATCATTTAGAACAACAGACTTTCTGTATGATTCTTCTCTTCTTAAACAATGGGTATTATTTTTAAAGATTCTAAGAGTTTCCCAGTTTTCATGGTTGTATTTTATTCTATCACAAAGTCATCTTCTCCCAAAGGTACCTACATTTCTCATAATGAAATGACCAATTTATTAAGGGAGCTGACCCATCAGCTTCATTTTACAGTTAGTTGATCACTCCTTGAAATAAGTGGTTTTCTGGATATCACACTTGCCTGGTTGTCTTACTCCCCTGGCCACTCCTCTGGCTTCTATGCTAATTCAGCCCCATCTCCTTGGTCTCTAAATGCTGGAGTCCCCAAAGCTGAATCACCGGGCCTCCTTTCTTTTCAATCAGGGTTCATTCCCTTGGGGATCACATCCACTTGTATGACTCTAACACTCATCCATTCGCTGGTGATTCCCAAAAGTAGGTGTCCAATCTGGACACTGTGCTACTCAGTGCAACACTAATTTCTGTCTCAGACAAACTACTGAATCTCAGTGGTTCTATGCAACAAAAATCCATGTCTTGCTTCCTGAGTCTATCACAATCATTCCTTGTTGGCAGGTGGCTTTGCACCTGGTTATTTGGGGACCTGGGCTCTTTTCATCGTATGGCTCTGCCTTCTCCTTTCAGCAGTCCTCTAAGGATGGGGAAAGAGCCTGGAGCACCATGCTCGTGAGGTCTTCACAGCTGAGCCTGGACGTGATATGTATCACTTGTGCTCACTTTCTGTTGGCTAGACTAACTGCAAGGAGGCCAGGACATACAGCTTAGCTGAATCTCTTGAAAGAAGAAGTATGACAAACCTGTCAGTCTTAGTATACTCAAATACAGAACTTATAATAGACCTCTCCAAAAAGCTCATCCTTTCCAGAGTCTTCCCCTTCACATTGAATAACTACTCAATTCCGCCATTTGCTCCAGCCACGGCATCACCCCAATTCAATTGTCTCCCTTCCACATCCCACATCCAGTCCAGTGAGAAATCTGCTGATGCTACCTTCAGAATATACCCAGAATCAAGTCACTTTCCACTACTTTGGCCCCTTCCATCCTGGTCTAAGTTTCCATTCTCTCTCCCTTGAAAGCTTTAAATGTCTCGCCTTCTTGTTCTAAACATTTAGCCCAAATGAGCCTTTTAAAATCTAAATCTGATCATGACCCTGCTCAAAAGTCTCCAATGGCTTCATATATCATTCAAAGCAAAAGACAATCTGTGCTCTAGTCCACCAGATGGTACTGGGTTTGGTCCCATCCTTATCTCCTGCTCTTTACCCCTGCTCACTCCAGACACATTGACCTTCTTGCTGCCCTTGAACATGCTGTGTGAGATCTGTCTTAGATCCCCCTGCCTGCATATTCCCACATATCCCACAGTTCACTAGCATCATCTTCTCATGGAGATTTAAAATCATTCCACCAGCATACCCAAAACGCCCTGTGCCACTCTCTGCTTTATTTTTTCTTCAGAGCACGTATCATCATCATGCATACTATGTGCTTTTCTATTAAGATGTTTCATTCTGTTTCCTTCCATTAGAATGTGAGCTCCAAAGGCAGACACTTTTGTCTCTTGTTCGTTTGCTTGTTTTTGCTGCTGTATCCACAGTGCCAGGATACTGTATGACACATGGTAGGTGCTTAACACATATTTTTAAAATGAACAGATAAAATGTTTCCCTTTAAAGACTCAGGAGAGATGACTGTTCCCCCTTCCAACCAGACCATCTCCTTGTGCTCCATCAGCAGAAGAATGGTGCTGGAACTTCTCTGTAGATTTAGGGTCCAGTTATCCCTCAGGATGATCAGAGTCACTGTACATCAAGGCAAAAGAAAGGAATATACCTTCTACGACCAAATATAATAGATACAGTTGGATTGAACAATTATTTTATTGCTGACAATATTTTTTGGGCCACAGTTTAGGCAACTCCAGTATCATCACTTCCTCCCTCCCCCGCCTCATTTGCATGAAAGAGGCAGCCAAATCCACAGGCCTCACTACATGTATGTTTCCCTACTCCCATTAAGCTTTCTCAGAGTGATGCCAAAGTCATTTCTGATGATATCACACTTGACCCTGAGTTGCAAAGATATATATGGAGCAAAGGTAGAAAGTATCTGGACTCATTTTATTTGTAGGCAAGTGGCTATGTTTTCTAAGGATATGTAAGCATTGACATCCTGTTTTCCCATAAACCTTCTTGACCTTCAAATACCATATTTTATGAATTTTCAGATGAAGAGATGAAGATTTTAAGTCACTGAGATTTTAAAATGCCTCTTCGCTGACATTGATTATGACACCAAAAATTGTCAATGATTAGAATTTAGTTTTGTGGATTACTTTTAGTTTGTGGCCGTTTTTGAATTATTTAATGATGCTTTGCAAGTTTAGCATAGCCAAAATTTTATATGAACTATTCGGGCAAAAGTATCTTATTTGCTGGTACCGATGATTAATGTTTTATAACATTGAAAAAATTAAAAATATATAATTGTCATGAATACTAATGGTGCATAATATGTATGAAGGTCATTACATGGTCAAAGAAAGATCTTAAAATAGCAGGCGTTTTGATTAGCCCTGGTTCCTCTTTTGTTTCCCTTTACATAAATTCATTAACACACCTCTAACATGTCATTAGTCTCACATTGAGAGACTCACCAATCAGCACTTTAATTTCCGATAAAGACCAGTTAAGTTAACTGTGTCTCTGCATCCAAAAAGGAGCTATTGGGAGGAACAAGCATACTGAATTTTCATTGTCCCGTGTTTTATGGGACCTGCCCATTCGACTTCCTTTTTGCCAGTGGGGCATAATTTTGTAGATTTTGCCTTTTGAAAAGAAATGACCACCTTGCCTCCGAGTTAATGCAAAGGATGGATCCGGAACACAGGGTCTGCAGGACATGGGGAGGAAGGGTGAGGCAGCAAATGAGCTTTCAGGAATTTCAAAGCACAGCACACCACTTTTTGGTATAAAAAGTGGCACTTAGCTTCAACCTGAGCTCTGCTGAACGTGTGTGTGTGTGTGTGTGTGAGAGAGAGAGAGTGTGTGTGTGTGAACTTTTGTTAGGAGGAATCAGAAAAAAACATAAAATAAGACAACAATTGGTAATGGTATTATTATACATGAGTTTGATTTGACTCGCTCTTGTTCTCTTGGTCTCCTTCTTTCTGTAAACTTAAAACGTGTGGAAAATCACCCAGGCTGTCCTTTCTTCTTTCTTGCTGTCCCGCCATCTCAGGGCTAGTCCCATGGGCTTTCATTTTGCCCGTAAGCACTCCCTCAATGTAAAACAAGTTCCTAAACATTTTCTGAAGACCAACAAGCTCAGGACGTTGTGCTTGCAGCAGTGAGAATGCCCAGGTAGACCGTTACTATCTCTGTCCTCAAGGTGCTTATATTTTAATTTTGGGGGGATTTGCCAGTCAAACAAGAATGGGAGTTTGTTAGAGGCTGGATCTCTGAACTTATAGGCGTTATTTCTACTCAGGGGTCATCTCATCCCCCACAAACAGCAATGGCTGACGGCATCCTCCTACCCACTAGGAAAATGAACAAGGTTCAGGCAAAGAGAGATGGAGACAGAGGGGATGGATCTCAACACCCACAGAATGCAGGAAAGGTATTGTGGGGTGGCGGGGGGCGGGGGGCGAGAAGCGATGCCTGTGTGCTGGTCCAGGCCAGTGGTGCTCAGAGCAAGCTTGGGCTGTGGTCTGCTGACAAGGTGTTCTTAACGTGGGTCACAGATAAGGGCAAAGGAGCCTTCTGAAGCAGTTGTGTACATGTGTAAGAGGGGTGTGTGTGCACATATTTTTATAACTGCTTCTATACTAGCATATGCACACAGGTATTAATGAGTTGAGCACTTCTAAGTATGTTTTCCCATTCTATTTTAAAGTGCACACATGATCATTATTGGTATTAATTAACATTCTTTATATAATATTTATTTATTTTTATTTACTTATTTTTTGAGACAGAGTCTCACTCTGTCTCCCAGGCTGGAGTGCAGTGTCGTGATCTCAGCTCACTGCAACCTCTGCCTGTCAGGTTCAAGCAATTCTCCTGACTCAGCCTACCGAGTAGCTGGGATTACAGGCACCCACCATCATGTCCAGCTAATTTTTGTATTTTTGTAGAGAGGGGGTTTCATCATGTTGGCCAGGCTGGTCTAGAACTCCTGGTCTCAGGTGATCCACCCACCTTGGCCTCCCAAAGTTCTGGGATTATAGGTGTAAGCCACCACGGCCTTCTAATATTTGTAATTATTTAAAATAATGCAAATTATATAACGTAATTATCTGAGCTATGGAACCAAAAGACACAGAGTCCATAGGAATAAATTGGGAATATTTAGAAGCCTACATTGAAGTGAAATTCTATTTGGAACAATGCAGCTCACCTACAAAACTGGAGCTGCCCTTTTTGCCATTTACTTGCTTCTGTATTTCTCTGTTTCAGGCCCACAAGGGCCTCATCCTCTCTTCCTGCAGCCCTTACCTAAATGTGATCTATTTTAATAGAAGGATCTGAAAGTCACTCGCACTTAAAAGCAAGTAGCTAATAATAAGCAAAGGCCTTCTCTTTCCAGGGTTAACTTCATGTTAACAGAGATCAGAGCCTTAAGTTTAAAGAATTAAGCTTTAGATGTCCCAGCAGGTATGTGTATATAACAGGAGGGGGGTGGATTTATTTTAGGGAGAGAGACATTCTACTGTTACTGAAATTATAACATAAAGAATCTTGCCTCATGACAGGCAAGGCCAAGACTAGAAATATACATGAGCTCTGACCCTTCTGTGAATGGTGACATTAATAAAAAATGTAAAGCATTTTACAATATTATATATTTGTATAATATGTATTTCATAACACTTTAAGCTATTATATTTTTAAGATTATGCCCCATGTATAGGTTCAGGGACACATACTGTTAAGTTCAGATATTCTGTAGAGTTCAGCTAAGAATAACTATTTCATATGTGCATACAGAGTACAGTGTTTTTAATTAGAAAAAAGAAGCTAGTATAGATTTTGGGCATATCTAACCAAGTAGTTTAAATATTAAAAGGGTGTAAGTAGCTCAATTTCACACAGTAATACCCTAAATTGTACTACTGACACCACAAAACTGAATATTCTTTCTGTGTGCCTACCTTGTTTTCAAGGAGGGACTTTCAACTACAGTGGAAAGAACAGGGATTTTGGAACCCTGGCTTTAAAAATAAGGATCATTAACAACAATATCATTTATTCAACGATAGTATGCACCAAGCTTTGAGTAAAGCACTTAGATACACTGTCTTATTTAATCCTCATAACACTTTTATACAGAAGATATTATTTCATTTTGCAAATGAAGAAGTTGTGGTCCTTCTTCATTTGCAAATGAATTTGAGAAACCCAGTTCATTCAGTTACAAGTTGCGCAGGAAACAGTGACATTTAGGTCTATCTGATGCCAAAGATCTGTGGGCTTCACCATGAACTCACTTGTTTTAAAAGGCACTTGTTGCTGCTCCTTTGCACAGTGCTGGATGGGGCTGGATGCCAAGGACACAGAGACAAAATAAGGTGTGGGTTGTATCCCTGAAGCCCTTACAGCCCCTCGGAGGCACTCTGGTGTGTACTCTATAGGACGACAGTAGACAGTGATGAACATCATGAGAAGACAACGAACAGAGGAAAAGACTCACAGCCAGACATGGAGTTAGGTGAGGAAAGGCCTCCTGGAGAAGGTGGTACTCAAGGTGAGCTTTGAAAGACAGGTAGGAATTATTCAGAATCTCTAGGAATTATTTAGACAAGGATGACCAATAGATAAGGGTGAGGACCTGAGCACACTTCTATCTAAAGCCTTGACACAATATGGCACCACTAGTTCTTCTACAAATCAAAGGCCCATGATGGTAGCAAGCAGAGACTGCAGAGAATGCACAGGCCAGATTGTGAAAGAGTTGATCAAAAACACATGAAGCACCACAGGACTTTAAAGAGGAGCTGACAGAAATGCACTGGTTTTTAAGACCTCAGATACTTAACTTTGCTAAGTATAGTTTTGTCACCTGTGAAGTGGAGATAAGGGTTTAGTGATGACTGTATGTGCAGTAAGTGGCCACGGGTGGCACCTGCCTGGAGGAATTGCTCAGTGACCAGTAGGTGGGTTCCAAGTAGTTCTAAACACCGTCCAAGTATTAACTTATCCGATCCCCACTTTAGCGTTAGGAAGTTGGTACTACTATTTGTCCACATCTAACAAATGCAGACAGCATGTCTAGGACCGGACACCCGGTGGCGGTAGTGGGAGGTCTTGAGCACTGCTCATCCTGCCCTTTTCTGCCTTTCCACGGGAACATCACACACTGGGGTCTGTTGGGGGTGGGGGGCTAGAGGAGGGATAGCAAGGGGTGGGGAGATTGGGGAAGAATAACATTAGGAGAGATACCTAATGTAGGTGGCGGGGGATAGAGGCAGCAAACCACCATGGCATGTGTATACCTATGTAACAATCCTGCAGGATCTGCACATGTACACTAGAACTTAAAGTACAATAAAAAAAAAAAGTTTGTGGATTTAAAGACTTCTACCAAAAAAAAGAATAAAATACCTAGGAATATAGCTAACCAGGGAGGTGCAATCTCTCTACAATGAGAATTACAAAATACTACTCGAAAAAATCAGAGATGACTCAAACAAATGGAAAACATGCAATGCTCATGAATAGGAGGAATCAATCTTGTTAAATGGCCATACTGCCTAAAGCAACCTACAGATTCCATGCTATTCCTATCAAACTACCAATGGTACTCTTCATAGAAGTAGAAAAAATCTTTTAAAATTCATATGAAACCAAAAAAGAGCCAGAAAAGCCAAAGCAATCCTAAGCATAAAGAACAAAGCTGGAGACACCACATTACCTGACTTCAACACATACTACAAGGCTACAGTAACTAAAACAGCACGGACTTGTACAAAAACAGACACAAGGACCAATGGAACAGAATAGAGAACTAAGAAATAACGCCACACAGGTACAGTCATCTGATCTTCAACAGAGTCAACAAAAACAAGCAATGTGGAAAGGTAAACGGTGCTGGAGTAACTGGCTAGCCATATGCAGAAGATCGAAGCCGAACCCTTTCCTTATACCATATACAAACATCAACCCAAGGTGGATCAAATACTTCAATGTATAATGCAGAACTATAAAACCCTAGAAAATAGCCTAGAAAGCACCACTCTGGACATAAGACATGGCAAAGATTTCATGACAAAATTGCCAAAAGCAATTGCAACGAAAACAAAACACAACAAATGGAACCTAATTAAACTAAAGAGCTTCTGCACAGCTAAAAAAAAAAAAAAACGAAAAGAAAAAAGAAAAAAAGAAAGAAAAGAAAAGAGAAAACTATCAACAGAGTAAATAGACAACCTGTAGAACAGAGAAAATATCTGCAAACTCTGCATCCAGCAAAGGTCTAATATCCAGAATTTATAAGAAACTTAAACTAATCAACAGGCATAAAAAGCGGGCAAAGGCATGAAAAGACACTTTTCAGAAGAAGACATACACACCTCAACAAACATTTGAAAATCCTCAACATCACTAATCTTTAGAGAAATGCAAATCAAAAGCACCATGGGATACCATCTCACAGTAGTCAGAACGGCTATTAACAAGTCAAAACATAACAGATGCTGGCAAGGCTGCAGAATAAAAGGAAATGCTTATACACTGCTGGGGAGGAGGTCAGACATTGTGGAGAGCAGTTTGCTGATTTCTCAAAGAACTTAAAACAGAATTACCATTCAACCCAGCAATCTCATTACCAGGTAGATTCCCAAAGAAATATAAATCATTCTACCATAAAGACACATGTACGCATATGTTCATGGCATTGCTATTCACAATAGCAAAGACATGAAACCAACCTAAATGCCCATCAACAGTGGACTGGATAAAGAAAATGGACATAGACACCAGGGAATACTACACAGCCATAAAAAAAGAAAGATCATGAACTTTGCAGAGACATGGATGGGGCTGGAGGCCATTATCCCATGCAAACTAATGCAGGAACAGAAAACTGCATGTTCTCACTTACAAGTGGGAGCTAAACACTGAGTACATATGAACACAAGGAAGGGAACAACAGACTTTGGGGCCTACTTGAGGGTGGAGGTTGGGAAGAGGGAGAGAATAAAATTACCTATCAGGTACTATGCTTATTACCTGGGTGATGAAATCATCTGTGTGCCCAAACCCCATGACATGCCATTTACTATACCACCAACCTGCACATGTGCCCTTGAACCTAAAACAAAAGTTTTTTCAAAAGGCAAAATTCTTTTAAAAAAATAGTATTTCCAAAAATGTTTAGAGGTATTATAAGCTTTTCTCATCTTGCAGAAGATAAGCACACACTGAGTTGAAATAATGTTCTAAATAACTAAAACAGACCACATCTCCCTCTCATCACGTTATTTAGTATTATCTAGGTGATGCTATATCTCTTTATCATAATTTCTTTATTCCTAAGAAAAAGAGATTCCTTCAATATACATTATTCCAATTTTACAATGACTGAGTAAGTTCCACTTCTAAGCTTCCTCCACTTCTATTTTTAAACCTATTCAGAAGTATCTCTATAAATAATGTAGGATACAATCAATGTTAGTCAACAGATATTTAATAATCAGTAAGGTTGGTGACTTGCCTTAAGTCAGACACGTAGGTGGTGGTTTGTTCTGGAATTCCATAGGACAACTGGGTCATGGAAAGTTGCTATAGAAGCTTTCACAGCAGAGACTAACATACAGCATGAACCTTCAAACACAATGAAAAGTGATTACGTACATATTCACAGGCACCAATCCATAAGACAAGGTGTCGTTCCTCTGTGAAAGTTTGCTTTATATTTTATGGATTGTTACACATTCTGGATACCCGTTTCATCCCATTGTTAACAATCTTCTCAGAGACTGGTTTATGCAGAAAGTTTACGGGAACATTTGTAGGTGCAGACTTCCTATGGGTGAGCCTTACATGCTGGCCTAGGGGGCATGTCACAGGATTTTGGCTCCCTGAACGCTTATGACATACATCCCTTTTCCCATCTTTAAATTTCTTAAAAACTTTTTAACTTTTATTAAACTTTAAATTTATTTTTTAAAATGAAATAGCATCAAGAAATTCACAATGGGAAAAAAGCCATGCCCACACTCCATTCTTTTCTAGTTTGGAAAAAAGCCAATCCCACACCCCAAGCACCTTTAACCCTGTTTAGGCATTTCTTCAGTTCTCTCCAAACTCTTTACGTTTCGTTTCTATCAGTTGTCTTATGAATCCTAGACACAATTACAGAATCAACTACCTTTTAGTGAACACCTGTTACAAAAGGCAAGGATCTGACTTTCACACCCCACCCCACTCGCCTATGCCCTGGCTCGCCATCTTACGCAGGGACTATGGGCACAGCATCTGCCATTCTATTGGCAGCAACAGCGCATTATTGATTGCAAATCCCTAAGAATCTTTACATGGTCATTTGGATTCAAAATTATCCCAAATTTTCATGTTTTTTTTCTTACATACCTATTGCTTTCTCCCCGAGTGTTCCAACAGATCTGCCAAATACCGAGCAAGATTTTTTTTCCCCGCAAATATACAGAAACAATACTAAACAATACTAAAAACTACTAAAGTGTTTAGTATAGTTTTCCCTGTGGAAGCTCCTCTCCCACAGTCACACTTCCCAGCTCCCATCAACACTATCTCCTCCGAAAGGCCACCTTCCTGTGTGTGAAGCAGTTTCTTGTATCTCATGTGTCTTACTCATTCTCAGTTAAATTCTTCATTTGGCTGAATCACATTCTCTAGCAGAGTCTCAAGATAGGTTCCTGAGTGGTAATTTTTTGTGTGTGAGTTCTTGCATGTCTTAAAGTGTCTTTATTCTGATCTTATGCTTGATGGATAAATTGGCTAGATATAGAATGTCATATTGAAAATCATATTCCTCTGAGAATTTCAGAATATATCTCTGCTGTTTCCTGTTATCTGTTTACTGTTGATGCCAGGGTTGAAAGCTATTCACTGTGGGTGGCTCATGTTTCCTTAACACTTGTATTTACTCTTTGTCCCTCATATTCTGGTATTTGACAGTGATTTGGGTGGATATATATATTCTTCCTTTGTTTATTAGATCGGGTGTTTGATGGTCCCTCTTAATTTAGAACTTTAGATTCTTTTTTATCTTTTTGTTCTACTTTCTAGGAGATTCACTGACTTCTTCCAAACCCACAACTTATTTTTTTTTTTTTTTTTACATTTCTATCTTAAATTCCCAAGAGCACTTTATTATTTTCAGATGTTTCTATTTTTACAACATCCTGTTATTTTATATGATATATAACACCTTTTAAAAGGTCTATCTAGTTTAAAATCTTTCTTGTACTCCCTTATTATGTTACCTCTAAAAATTCTTTTATTTTTTAATTAGTTCTGGTCTGTTCTTCACATTGAGGATGTTCTTCCACCATCTGGTCATCCTTAGCTGCCTGCTAACATTGAAGAGTATGTAGCTGTATTGTCACAAGGGTTGTTCATTTTCTTCTGAAAAGAATAAGGGGTATATGGCTGGCTGCAGCTCTCTGGGAGCAGCAAAGTGGGAAGAAGGCCAGGGATCTTGGAGACCAGCATGCAGCATTATATTAAATCTGTTTTCAGACTGACACCTCAAACCCTACTCTTCTTTGGACTCATGTCCAAAGCCTCTGAAGCAAGTTCTCTAGAGAATCAATTTCTGATCGGCAGAAAGAGTGAAGAAGAGAAGTCATCTGTTTTCCTGGGGTGGAGGAAAGAGTTCCTCGAACTGCTACAAAGAGCCTTGTGTCCATTCTGCCATGTTTATACTGATGTTCTCTGATTTGGTCCTCACATTGTACACCAGCAATACTTTATGGGCTGTGTGAATATAAATTTTATAGTGATACTTCCTAGTCAATACATACTCCCAAATCTCTATTTAATTGACTTATTTCTCTCAATAAACAAGCTGCTTTTAATTAATTATAACCACTTTCTATTAACACATTTTAACTGAGCTTAGGCTATTTGCAGCTGCTAATAACCTAATGATGGGAATGAGTTTCTTATCTCTATTAAAGTGCAGGGTTGTGATAGATAGGTCTCTGGCTCCAGTATATCTTCCTGGAAAGCTTTTCAGAGAACTTCGCCCAGTACCAAGAATATGCAAAAAAATTCTGTGAAGTCTGAAGCCCAGGAAAGGCAAATGGGTGCAGGTTAATCATCTCCTATCCAATACTGGACATGGTTTGGTGGAATCTAGTATCTGATGTCACTGCCATTAAGTACATTTTTCTGGGGAATATTTAATTTTTAAAAACTAAGTAAAAGTAGAAAATTAAATTTAAATAAGAAATGTTCTCTAAATATTTAAGAATATCAACTTTTGCCAGGCTTCCAGTTTGTAAAACATATGACAGATATTATATGGAAAGAATCACAACACAAGAATAATGCGAGCCTTTTTCTTCTTTTTTTCTTTTCTTTTCTTTTTTTATTTGGTGGGGGGACAGAGGCTTGCCCTGTCACCCAGGCTGGAGTGCAGTGGCACGATCTTGGCTCACTGCAACCTTCACCTCTTGTGTTCAAGCAATTCTCAGCCTCCCGAGTAGCTGGGACTACAGGCACACGCCACTGCACCCAGATAATTTTTGTATTTTTAGTAGAGACGAGATTTCACTATGTTGTCCAGGCTGCTCTCGAACTCCTGACCTCATGATCTGCCCACCTCAGCCTCCCAAAGTGCTGGGATTACAGGCATGAGCTACCGCGCCCAGCGGTGTGAGCCTTTTTCAAACAGCTTTCTCAAAATTTTATTTGTATAGAGGCTCAAAAACTATAACTTGAATTGCCATATACAGCATAATGTTATTCAGCTTTTTAAGGATTACATTACAACATTCCCTGAAATAATTACTGAATTAGTAACATATTCTGAAAACGGATTTGCAATCCAAGAATCTGTGAAGACCAGAAATGCTATAAGAAATGCTACTAATCCTCCCTATGTATATGGGGAGGGAAATTCAATCTTCTTTCCTGTCATTAAGAACCCTAAATGCAATCAATGGGCCATATACTCTCTAATCTCTGCCTGGAGCTGAAAGAAATGTCAATAGAAACTGTGTAGGAAGATCAAGGGCAATGAGTTTATCAATGTGTTTACTCTTCCTGGGAATACATTCTCATCAAAAGTATACCCTAAGCCAACATGCTTTGTTGATTCCCTACTATCTTTGATTTGCCTGTACATCTAATATCTTCACGCATTAACAAGCCTGACTTTCTGTTTTCCAAGTTTGCATAGTATCAAGAAAGCATGAACCTATCGGCTAGTGGCAGAGGAAATCTTTGATTTGTCTGTACCAAGCACTTGATTTCTGTCTCCATGTCCAGGAGAGTATTAGCACAGGGCACTTTACAGTTAGTTAAGATTTGCCATCAAAATAAGCCTTTCAAAGAGAAGGGGACTCTTCTCAATCCAAACATGTTACTTTTGTATTGGAATTCTTAAGGAATATTCTCAGGGTTCCTCGTGTATCATAAAGTGTGAAGAAACAGGTGATTCAACCCGTGCCACATTGATTTTATTTTTATCATTCTAGTGGACATGTATCTGTGAAGGTAGTTCTCCTAGAATCAGCAATGCTAATTTCCTCCTGTCCTTTGCTCTGGTAGCCTGAAGTATTGGTGTGTATGTTCTTTGAAGGTCACAAGGTCATGGAATAGACTTTGAATATTTTATTTCATTGAGAGTCCAATGCTTTGACAAATAACTACTTCATTCTCTCTTATATCTTCCCTCAGAAGAAAACTAGAAGGTGAAAACACCAAAAATGTCTATTTTTTTTATGTTTGCTCAGGCAAAATCTTTTCTATAATTCACTTGGGACCAAGAGTTGTTTGTAAGTTGAGTAAACACAAGTAACTCATCCAATTTTAAAATTGGGAGGCCCTTAAAAGGTCACCTTGATGCTAGAGCGTGTGTGTGGCAATTATGGTGATCTCTAGTGTGGACCTTGAGTCTTGATCATTCCCTAACAAGGAAGCACACTAAGGTCAACCCAGTGTGAGCCTGGATGCTCTTAAGGGAGCTCCAGAAAGAACAAGTCCAGTGACATCCCCTGGAATAGAAGCCATGGCCTCTAGTGCTTCGCCATTTTAACCCCAAAGCCCTGGGTTCATACTATAAAGAACAGGTACCAGACTTCAAGTCAGACCCTAGAGCTACATTGCATCATTTAATGCTCATACTTCACAGGTGAGTAATTGGGGTAGTAGCCATGAAGTAATTTGTCTAGGCTCAAATTTAGTTAAGGGATGAGCTGAAATTGGATTTCAGTGTCTCAGTCCAAAATGTTATATGATCTCCTATTATCTGAATACTGAAATGACTGAACTGTATTAGGGCAAAACAAATCAGTTGATTTTTTCCCTTTACTTTTTAATCAGTTATCTTGGTGTTTCCAGCTTCACAAAGCATTAGTATTATCAACTTTTTGCATTTTTTGTTTGGATGAGTATCATTGCTAGATTTGGTATATAATTTAAATTACAGGAAAGTTGGAAAGACTCAATTAAAAAGTGGTTTACTCTTTATTATAAGAATTAATAATTTAGAATGTAAATGACTGACCATCCATTTATCATTCCTTGAAAGCAAAAATTTTTTTTTATAACCTGTGTTTTATTTTCTTAATTTTTACCTCATTAAAGGTTCTGTATAAAACCTGTCATTTTTCTGTAAAGGAAAGATATAGGACACATAATGAACATCTTATTGGATTTAAAATCAGGCCTTTAAACTCTCTGGAGAATCCTTTAAAATTACATAGAGTCTATAATCTAACTTTAAACAGTATGGAAGTAAAAAGATAACAAAACTATCAAAGCTAGTACCTCATTAACCTCTGGTGAATCTGTGATCTAGAGGCCTGTTTCATAAATATAGTTCATGTTAAAAGCACCTTATTTTGCTAATATTCCCTTTTCTTTGGAAGTTTTCTGGGTAAGGTTAATTTCACAACTACTTCTCTTCTATTGGAAGGGTAGAAATTATTTTCATTTAAGTAGATTTTGCTGCTCTTAGAAAACTGAGATAAGATGGATAATTTGCCATTATAAATCAGAAGCCTTAAAAATCTTCATATTTTCACCCAGCAATTACATTTCTGATAATTTAAATAAATAAAAATACCATCAAAAAGTTACTTGCAAGATTCTTCATTGTATTTTGACAGTAAAGATAGTGACAATGATAGGGAAATGACTAAATTGGTTAAATAAATTATGGTAAATTAACTCATTGGAATATTAATAAGCCATTAAAATAATGTTTTTGAGAACTATTTAATGATATGAAGTGTTTAATGAAGTGTTAGTGAAAAGAGTAGGGTGCAAATCATTTACAGCTTGATCCAATTCTATAGACCTATCTCTGTCTCTGCATTTCAATAGAAATACACGAAAATACTGATAGTGAGGGGAGGGCATACAGCAATTTAAAATTTCTTTTTTCATCCCTTTCTAGATTTTTTAATGCTTACAAGAAATATGCACTATTTTTATACCTTAAAAAACAACATCTAAATGTTTAAGTACACTTTATTATAATTACAATTTTTTTGTCATATGGCTAGATGTCTGTGCTAGGAATGCAGCATAACGCCTGCATTTTTATGTGCAGCTTATTCACTGATCATTTTGTAGTCATGTCATGTATGAGACAATGAGGAGAGACAGAAGTTTGCGGTACAATTGGCAGCATGCCTTTTGCTTCAGATGAAGTTGGTGATAGAAATTCACCTCGTATTCCTGTTGTTTTTCCCTTACCCTCAGCTTCTTTTACTGTCAGATCTGGTGTTAGATCAGATAATTGTTAAGGTCAGACCATGTCCTGTGAAGTTCGCTTTGCAGGCCAGAAATGAAGATATAAATTCTAGATCTAACAAGATAGCAGTGCTATTTTTGTTCTTCAAATATTCATATGTTGCTAATATTGCCTTAGCCATCTGGAGATGATTTGGGGTGTGCACTACCTATAGCTTGAGAGATGATAAATAAAAGACAATCTTGCACTGACAAAGAGTACTAATATTCTGCTGTTATTCCACTTCCTTTAAATACTGAGTGCAAGTTGAGTAATTGCCAAAATTAGAGATGGATTTCCAACCAATTGTAGCTTGGCTAAAGAATCTGCTTCTTAAAGAGGTTAGATGGAATGGTGCAGGGAGAAATGTTAGCTATCTTACTGACATAAACATAGACAAATGTGTTCATTCACTCTCCATTCTTCCATCCATGTCTTCTCTTTTTCTAGCAGCGACTGTTGGCACCTACCGTGCACCTGCATTGTGGAGACCACCATGGGAAAGACACCATCATCTACCCATGGAGCTTGAAGTTTACTGGGGTATAAAAGCACACAAATGGCTGAGACATGTGATAAAACGTTATGTAAGAGATACTTAGAAAGGGTTATGTATGTCCACACACACACACACACACACACACACACACACAAGTTGGTAACACCTGAACTGGATTTTCCAGGGTGAGGAAGAGTTGCTGAATAGAATAAGGGAAGAAAGACAGACAGGTGCACTTATAGGGAGCGAGGGCCGTGGCAGGGTTGCGGAGCTGGGCTGAGGAACAGGAGAGTTACAAAGGGTCCTGCATGACTTGCTAAGTATGAGTGATATCTTTACAAAGACCGTACCACGATCGTTGTATGCTCAAATTATATTTTATCTATGGAGTCTGGAATAGCTAAATCTAACCCTCTGCTAACAACTTTCCTCCTCCTACTTTCTTCTTTAGCAGCCCATATACTAAAACATACCCGCATCAGCCTGCAATAAATCTGCTATGTTTTACTTATAAGCACAGATTTTAATGTAAACTGAACCAAAACAAGAAGAGAAAAAAAAATGGCACAGAAACGCAGTCACAGTTACCTAGCAATGTTCGGTGTTTAAGCTATTGCTCTGATTAACGTGAAGACCCAGTTATGTAGATCAACAGCAACCCAAGTAAATAACCCATGAAATGGTGTTTATATAACCTTAGAGCAGTGATGCATAATCCGGGTAATATTGTCCCACTTTCACAGATGAAAAATGGAGGCTCTCGGCTGATTTGTCTGGGATGATATATCTAGGCGGAGAATGGCCAGTACTTGGATCTAAATCTTTGAGCTTGAAGAGCAGGTTTTCCCCTTGCACCGTGGTGCACCTTTGAAGGCAAGCCTTTCCAACATAAATAATGGGTCAATATGGTTTCCCCTTGTATGGATTGGTTATCCATAAATAGCCAAGGCCCTCACTATGAGTTTTGATGGGCAAGTTTCCTTAGACCCAGCACCACAGGCTGCTAGGAAAGGTGCTCATGAGGCACATCTTAAGGCAGCACCTGCTTCTGCAATAGGTAGCAAACAACTAGACTCAAATATAGCAGCTAGTTTTTTCCTAATCCCAGCCTGCTGGCCGCTACCCAGCTATGGGCTCAGCTAAGCTATAAATACTCCAAAGGGCAGAGCTTGGGGCATCTTCTGAAACACTTTTCCCGTTCGACAACCATTCTAAGAACGATCACCCTGTTAGTTATCAAAAACCATCCCTGTGTTGCCAAGAAACCCTGATGAACATTATGTAATGTCTAAATTTAAACTTTTTCTCGATGCCAAAGGCTCCCCACCACCCCATCCAGGTCCACTTCTTTTCTTTCGTTTCTCTTGCTCTCCTCCTTGTGTGTGTTAAGCCTTTCAAATGCATCATCTCCTGCTCCTGTCCCCACCTCGACCTCCCTTCAGATTCTCCTATGTCACAGCGTAAGGCAGCTCTAGTATTACATTTTTTCTTGTTCCCTAGCACTTGGAAAAATGGAGTCTAATTGAAAGAGAGAACTAGTTGACCTAAGTATGTGATAAAAACAATTAGTTGGATAATTCAGGGGGCAATCAGAACACCTGGATAGGTCAAGCAAGTTATAAAGAAGCCATAGATCTCGAAGGGCATAGACATAGCCAGCAGCTCTGCTTACCCAAGGCTCAAACCAAGTTATGCTGCCCGTTATCCAAACACATTCATGACAAACTTGTTTCTAGACAAAGATTAAATAGGACTACACCTTGTAAGTAAGGAAAAAAAGTAAATGTGTTTCCTGAGCAGCATTTCTTCAATGTCATCTAATTAAGACATGGGTGCACTTGGCTTAGTTGTACTTTTATGTTCAATAACACTTTCATCCTCAAGACTTTAATAATTCATGGTGGGGGAGCACCTCAGTACAAAGAGAAGTCCATTCTCTGCTAAGGACGCTTTCTGTGACAGAGCCAAGGAAGTCTGCAGTCTAGCTCTGAGAAATAAAACACCATCAACCTAATAGATGCACCAAATTTTAATTTCCACTTGAGCTAATTGACCACTTTATAGGTTTAGAGTTGGCTGTTAATTGTTCAAGGAAATAAAGAAAATTCTTTAATTGTTTCAAAGACAAGTAATAAATTATAATCCTAAAGGAAATTAAATCAGATAGAATATAACGTGGTTTGTCGGGGGAAAATAAAGAGGCTGGAATTTAAATACCTTATGCTCTCACATGTATTTTACATTATTTGACCTGATAATATAACAATGACTGAAAAGGAAAAGCTCCTCATCGCATTCTAGGTCTGAACAAGAGACACAGTCCTGATAGGGATTGGATTGTCATTTACAGGTCAACCTAAGCTATGGTATGTTTATATATATATATATATAATTTTATATAATTATATATATATAATTTTATATAATTATAAATATATAATTTTATATAATTTATATATATTTTATATATATATATATATATATATAATTTTATTTTTTTTGAAATGGGGTCTTGCTCCTCACTCAGGTTGGAGTGCAACGGTGTGATCTTGGATCACTGCAACCTCCACCTCCTGGGTTCAAGCAATTCTTGTGCCTCAGCCTCCCAGATAGTTGGGACTACAGGCATGCACCACCACACCCAGCTAATTTTTGTATTTTTAGTAGAGACAGGGTTTCACCATGTTGTCCCAGATGGAGCTAGGTAATTTTTAAGAAAACGAAGCTATATGCCTTTGTGAAATGTTTCCCTCTTAAAATTCAAATATCAGAGCTCTGTATTTATGGAACCACTTGAGCACTCAGTGTTCATGCATTAATGCTGTAATATGGACCGGTGCATCTGTAATTCAACCCCATCTCCTTTTTTCACAGGTTAGAGAAACGAGGAATGAGGGACCAAGGCCACCAGAGGTCCCAGCCCCTGTCCCCACTGAGAGTCCAAGAGTCCTATCCCCCAAAGACAGAGACAGCTATGGATCCATAAAGAACAAACACCTTGGCTCACAGATGTCATAGCCTTCTTTTTCTTGGTTTATGTCATTCATTTGGTTACATTTTTCTCTTTGGGCACAATGTCATATTTTTGACAGACAATCATAAAATGAACAAAATAGGCCCACATGACCAAAGCTTCAAAGATGAGATTTTACATCATTGGTAATTTATGGGCCAGCCATTACATGCACCCATTCATAGAGATTCTCCCCAAATCTTGAAGCCAGTGCTCTCACACACACTACACTTCAAGCCAAAGAGACAGATTCAGAGGCATGGCAAAGGGACAAGCAGGCCACAAGCCCCTTGCCTCCCCAGGCAGGAACTCCCCCGCCAGGAGGCAGGGAGGCCCCTTACTCTGAACCACAGCCTCCAGGACACGCACAGGCCAGATTCTGCTCAGGATGTGCTGGAAATGATTGAGTTTGTCATTTAAGAGTTTGGAGAATCTGAAAATCATGTAAACTAGAATCCAAATCATGAGGTTTGGCACAAAATAGTTTGTGCCTCATAATTGAAAGACATAATTACTGAAAGAGGTTATTAGCTCTCTTCCCTAAGTGGCTTTAAAAACAGGAGAGACATTCCTCTCTTCAGTGTGATTTCAGCATTCTCAGCTCACTCTTGAGGCTGGTCCAGCTAAGTTCCCCAGGGCTTTTCCAATCTCTTGCTTAAGGCTATTGGCTGTTGTCTTATCTGACAGTTCACATTTTCTGTTGTTTCCTGAACAGTGATTTTTTTCTAAGTAAAGCTTTCCTTTCTTTTGTTTGAATCACAGCAGATGTTAATTGAAGCATGATTTTCTTACATACCTGTTTCTCACATTTACTGGAGTAAAACACACTGATAAATAGATGCTTGACTTTTAAGGTTTCTAGAACCTATTTTAGTGGTAAGTATGAATATGTTGAATACTGTGACCTTCATATCATATGGCCTGTGGCTTTAATAAAGTTCCCAAGTTATTTTCAAAACCCACATTTCGTTGTGTTGGATGTCGCATGGCTTCTCTCATATGGAATGATTATCTCTAAACTGCAACATTGGCTGCTGCGTGCCTCTCTGCAAAAGGGAGCTTCAGCGTGGGCAGAGGCAGCTGCCCCCTCTCCTACCCAAAGGGCATCTGTATCAGGGGACAGCAGAAGGCGGCACATCCCTGAGGCTGGGCCGGCCCTGCCTTTCATTTGCACTGTCCACACCCTATTTCTCCCTAAAAACATTTCACCTTGAGAAATTAAAAAGCAAATGCCCTCAGTAAAAATATTTGGGGTCCTTGTCCCAGACAGCAGAGCACAAAATTATTTTAAGCCCCTTTAGAAGACATGAAAAAGACAGATTTTCCTCCAGCATGTGACGTCCAATGTGGTAGCCACTCTAGCTACGTGTCACTATTTACATTTAAGTGAGTTAAAAATTAAAAATTCAGTTTCTCAGTCACAATTGCTACATTGCCACATTTCAAGTATGCAAATAGACACATGTTGGACAGCACAGATACAGATCAGTTCTATCACTGCAGAAGGTTCTGCAGTGGAAAGCAGTCTTCTAGAAAATACGGTACTTTGTAAAAGAATGGTATTTGTCACAGTGGAAACTAATTTCTACCTCATTATACTTATTATACATAAGAACATTCTTTCAGAAAGTTTCTTTCATTAAATTCTTGGAAAACAGGTCCCTTCTTGTCCCCAGTTCTGAACCGTCCTTTCTGTCAGTCATCTCTGCCAAGCTCATGTCAGTGGTTTAGGAAGGTTCCTGGGACAGTCTTGGCTTTTTGTTGGGAATTTCAAGTTTGACTTTAAAGTAGGTAAGAAATACATCTTCCAGACCTTTTAGAACACTAGTAGTCAAGTCAAATTATGAAATATAGAAGATACAGCACAAGTAGTGTGGTCTTACATCACATTTCATGTTCTATAGTGACTCAGGTTACCACGTTCCCATTTGCAAAGCATCCGTTTCACTTCATAGCTCACCCAATCAATAAACACAAGCCTAAGATAGTATCTACATTACCACATGAACCTAAAACATTTTTTTCCAAATCGAAATGAGTAATACGTCTTTACTTCACAAATAGATCTGTTTCCAAACATGAAACCACTCAAATCTCATGAGACACTGGAGTAAACCAGCAGGCTAATACACATTCATTCTGCATCTACTGCACACAAAATTTATGAGATGAAAAGATGTAAACAAACAGCTCTTGTTCTTAAGGACAACAGAAACATACTTTTATGAGCATACATGTAATTGAAGAAGTTTATTTCAAAATCCAGACTATTTAAATCTCTTTTAGGTTCTTGAATAGCAAATAAAACAGCTTGAGTTAAAGTATGTATGTATTGCAACTAACCAAAAAGTTGCTAAAATATTTGGATCATTTTGATGAGCTGTAGATACCATCTCACATTTTGAAGAAATCTGCCAGACATTGGACACTCTCTCCAGTGCCCCAAATTATGCCAAATATTTCTGGGAGGAGGAGTACTACAGAATAAATCTAAAACACTGCAATCCTCTTAGAGAAATTACATCTTTTTTTTGAGAAAAAAATTTTAAGTGTTAACTGTGGTGGCAGTGATTTTACATACACTCTGTTCAGAAAAAGAAGAAATCAACGTATCCCAAAGTATTAAGAATGGCTTTGTAGTTGAAGTAGGATGTCAGGGGAGCATTCAGGAAGAGAAGGACGTGGAGTATGTGTTGGCAGCGTGAGTGGATTACAATTTTCAAATGACCACAGTGGTGACCACAGGAATGAGTGGGCATGTTCTGTGAAGGGGAGAATCCAATCTGCCTGGAGAAGCAAATGCTGGGACAATAGAAAATGATGGTAATCGGCCAGGCACGGTGGCCCTCGCCTGTAATCCCAGCACTTTGGGATTGTAAAAATACAAACATTAGCTGGGTATGGTGGCAGGCGCCTGCAATCCCAGCTACTCGGGAGGTTGAGGCAGGAGAATCCCTTGAACCTGGGAGGCGGAGGTTGCAATGAGCCAAGATTACACCACTGTACTCCAGGCTGGGCAACAGAGGGAAACTGTGTCTCAAAAAAAAAAAAAAAAAAAAAGAAAGAAAGAAAGAAAGAAAGAAAGAAAGAAAGAAGAGAAAAGAAATAGTGGTAATAATGTGAACAGTGAAGGTAGCCTAGCTTCCCATGTCAAGACTGTTGGGATTTTCTCTTTTTTTTTTTTTTTTTTTTTGAGATGGAATCTCACTCTGTCGCCCAGGCTGGAGTGCAGTGGTGTGATCTTGGCTCACTGCAACCTCCGCCTCCCAGGTTCAAGCAATTCTCCTGCCTCAGCCTCCTGAGTATCTGGGATTACAGGCGTGCACCACCACACCCAGCTAATTTTTGTATTTTTAGTAGAGACAGGTTTCACCATGTTGGTCGGGCTGGTCTCAAACTCCTGATCCCATGATCCGCCTGCCTCGTCCTCCCAAAGTGCTGGGATTACAGGTGTGAGACACCATGCCCGGCCCAACTGTTGGGATAATATGAACGCATTTAAGGCATCTGACGCAGGGCAGATCTCAAACAGGCAGCTCAGGGATCACACTTCATACACGTAACCTCTTTTTTATGTTGTTTTGTTTTGTCTATAAGTTTTTTCCAGAAAAAATTGGAATAGATCCCAAAATTTAAATATCAGGAAATTTCACAGAAAAATCTGGCTTTCCAATTTCTTTTGAAAAATTGGAAGCATTAACAGCACTAGGCCAAAATCCATCATGGCAACGGTTGCCTAGAGCTGCATAGCTGCAGACGGCTCTCTTTAAATGGGTTTCCCCTGGGCTTCAAGCACTATTTCTAGGTGGGCTTGTGCTGTTGGCTTTCTTATTATAGAATTTTTAAAAAGTAAATTTTTTTCCCATACAGACTTTGTCAAATCAGGAAATGAAACCCAGACCAAGACATCCCCGGGTTCCAGTGAAAATTAAAGAAAGCATGATTCTCTAGATGCTTAACGTTGCAAAGGCATTTACACATTTGCATTGCCAGTTCCCTTGGGATTTGGGTGTGAAACTCCTGTTAAATAATTCTGACCAGAAGAGACGCAACAAGAATGTGTTGTTTCATAAAGACTAATCTGATCGGAAATATGTTGAGATAGATTAGAGAGGACAGAAGATATGATTGAGGAAATGAGCCAAAGTCTGCTGCAGTCATTCAGTCCTGAGGTGACGAGGATTTGGGGAGAAGTGATAAAAGGGGGAGAGAAAGGGGCCTAACTAGTATCAATGGTAGATGACCTATTAGAGAGACAAGTCTGGTAAGAGCCAAAAATCACTCCAGCAAAATGACTGTGTGTAGAGATTTGGTTTTCCACTAAGGGTAGGCTCCTACAACACAATGCTCTTTGCTGTCTTTACTGGAAATTCACACATTGCTTAGTATACTGACATGCCCACAGAAGAACCCACACTTGTCTGCAGAACTGAATAACATGAGTCGTAGTCCTATGCATACGGGACTTGGAGGCCAGTCCTGTCCCGATTCTCCTTCATGTTGTGACTATGGGCACATCACCAATTATGTGTGTTTCATATCTCAAAGTGCCCTACAGGACCTCTGTGGCCCCTTTTAACTGAAAAATTCTAATCTCTTCTGTGCCATTTCCTTCTCTGAATAATGATTCCCTTTTCTCTAGAAGTAGAAAAAAATGTAGTTATTGCATTACACAGATGTTGGCTCTTTTGGGAAAAATGAAAATTTTATCAGAAGTTAGATCATTGTTTTATACTTTTAAATCATTATTAAGAGGTAAAACAACTTAAAGAATTATATTAGCTCTTTTGGGAAAAAAATCAACATTTTATCACATGTGAGATAATTTTTTTATACTTTAAAATCATCATTAAAAGGCAAAACAACTTGAAAAACTATTGGGCAGTGTCTACTAAAGCTGGACACATACACACTTTAGGACCCGGCAGTTCTACTCCCAGGTATACACCCAGAGAAACGTGTGCATGTGTTCAACGAAGAAATGTATTCCAATGATCAGAGCAGCACTATCGTTAATGGCCCAAACTAGAAATAAATTTCCAAACATTAACCAATAACAGAGTGATCTGGCAAATTTGCAAGATGAAATACTACGCAGCAAGAGAGTAAGTGAACCGTAACAACACACAACAGGAATGCGTCTTTTCAGTTCAACTTTGAGTGAAAGAAGTCAGACAAATATGAATATATCTTGCATAAACACCATTCATGTGAAGTTTAAAAAAAAAAAGGCAGATGAATCCGAGTGTTAGAAGCCATGCTCATGGTCACTGGCAAGGGACCACTGCCTGGCAGGGGAATCAAGGGGGCCTCCAGGCTCAACTCCGTCACCCACGTGCTGGTGACATGACAGGGCTCATTCTGTGGATGTTCCTGGAGCTGCCTTTCACTGTGCCTGTTTGTGTACATATGTTACACGTCACACATACATGCAGTAACAGCTTACTAACCAGCAAGACTGAAGGCCACAGAAAATGTCAATCCCAATTGTCTAGCTTCAAAGTTTAGAAGACTGGTGGATTTATTTACCAAAACTGGAAATTTTTTTTAAAAGAAAAAGTTTATCGAATACTAAGAATTAATACACTTTTGGTCCCATTTTGTTATTTCTTATGTTTAGACTTCTAGAGGTCAACTTTCCAAATCTAAGCTGCGACAAATATCCACCTATAGTATGCTTGAAATAAAAAGTTTTAAAATATAATTGAGTAAGCATTTTTAAATCAATATTTTAAAATACAGAAATCTCTTCATTTTGAACATGTTCTTGGCCTGCATGTGGTTTGGAGGCCCTGGGGTCTGTCTTTCAGGAAGACCCGGGAGGACCAAGTGGGCCACAGATAACTTAAAGAGCTCCAAGCAGGACCCAGGAAAGGGAGGGGTTGCCAAGAGGCGGGACGTACTCTTAATGAGGATGAGGAAGTAGGAAAGAGGGCAGGCAGCCAGTAGTCTGAAGAGAACAAGGTATACCACACCCCTCACCCCTTCCTTTTCCAGGAGAATGGCAACTTCTCCTATAAACAGAAGGCTAAGAGCAAGTTTCAATGACATGAAATTCTTCTGTTTGACCAGCAGATTGGCAAGAGAAGACAAGGTGCTTAGGAGAGCAGCGGTGAGCCAGTGCCCTGGGCTCCCTGTGGGGGGACAAGAATGGATGTAGGGAGGAGAGAATAGTTTAGACTCCCCAGCAGCCTGGAGAGTCACCAAGGAGGTTGTAAGGCTGTTGGGGGAGGCAGGGCTCTGAGAAGTTGCCATTCTCCTGGAAAAGGAAGGGGTGATGGGTGTGGTATACCTTGTTCTCTTCAGACTACTGGCTGCCTGTCCTCTTTCCTACTTCCTCATCCTCATTAAGAGTCTATCCCTCAGTCTCTCAAGCCAGCCCAAAGATGGCTTTATCGCTCCTGGAAATGGAGAGGCTGGGCCTGGAGAAGGGTCTGCACTGAAGCCTGCAAGCATGTGGCTCCCCCTTGAAGGTACAGCTCCTGCGTACTGTGCAGTGAGCACGGGACCCCCCTCCATGCCCCTTGGAGTTGCTTGACTCAAAGGCCCAATTCAGTCCAAGTCAACTCTTTTTCTTTTCTGGGAGCTTATAATTGAGATTCAAGGAATCTCAAGCTGTTTTAGGGACTATTACTGACAGACTGGAAGGAAGAGGACCAGAAGAGGCCAGTCCACAGAGAGAGACAGAGAAGCAGAAGCACCAAGAGAGGGAGACGAGAGCTCAGGGCCACTCGGGTGCAAAGTGACAAGAATCACCCCCACTGCCAAGTCCCCACGCTGGGGTTCCCCTAGCCTTCCCCAACTCTTCTCTCCTTCGATTGCATCAGTTCTCACAGGTTTCTGACTCGCGTGACCCAAAAGTCCTTGAGGAAGATGGGATTTGGGGCCCGAGTAGAGATGAAAGGTGAGGAGGAGGAGGAGGGCAGAACAGGAATCCGACCTCCCCGCTGTGGCCCTCAGCGATGCTGGAGCGACCACAGCAGGAGGGGAGGGGACGGTTGGGCACAGGGGAAGGAGAGGAAGAACCACCAGGAGATGCGTCTGGAAAGGGAGCTGGAGGTAGAGGAGGAGGGAGGCGGTCCTGCAACAGCCAGGCTGCCAGGCAGGGTGGTCCAAATGCGGAATTTAAAATAAAATGTTTGCCACAAAATTTATAGAAATAGAAAGCAGATTAGTGGTTGCTTAGGGCTGTGAAGGCGTGGGTGGGAGGGGAATGGGGACTGATGGCTAATGGGGGCACAAAATTCTTACAAAATTGATTGTGGTGATGTTTTCACAACCAGTGGACATACTAAAAATAGTGAAATGTACACTTCGAACAGGTGAATTGTGTGGTATGTGAGTTATATTTCAATAAAACTGTTTATTTTAAAAAGTGCTTGCCACGACACAGAATAAAAATGGACAAATGAACATCTACAGTTCATCTGAAAGGTCTCTCAGACAGCCTAATGATCTCAGTTTTATTTTCCTAGTTGACAGAGATTATTCTTCTATAAATAGGCCACAGTCTCTGGGCAAGGGGCCCTTCGTCACCAAGCTGAGGTCCTGCCTCAAGCATAATGCAGGATGGGCCCAGGAACCCAAAGCCAGCCCAGGGCCAAGCACCCTCAGACCATGCTCCAGGAGCTGCTGGAGTCTCAACAGATACACCCGACATCCCTGCAGGCATGAGTTTATGTCCACTCCAATATGAACAACAAACAAAACTCAGAAGTTGAAAACCGCAGAGCAATAAATTTTCTAGCCCACCTACAGTGTCGTCAGACAGCAAAGAATAACTGCATTATGGTGTTAGTGGGAGCCTGCGGAACTGTGCCCTAAGTTTTTGGATGGAAGCCATTCCTTAAACTGAGGTCTGCAGGTGCTGAGACACCTGTGGGACCCCCACAACAGGATCGTCTTGTCATAAGAAAAATGAAGTTTCTCTGTGACACGTGGCATCAGGAGACAGAAGTCTTAAACAGTGTGTGAACAAAGCAATGGACGCAAACACAAAGTTCTCACAGACTTCCATGAACACCATATTCCTGAATTGTCACACTTCCCTTCCTAAGAGTTAGAATGGAATCTATGATTTCAAACTAATCATTATTTATCAGAGTCTGCAGATAGAACTCAAGAAGAAAAGACACTCTGTCAAGATGACATCAACCTAGGAATACTGGGGAGAATTTTCATCTAAAAGAAATTCACCTTGTAAACTCTTAAGAGGTTCTATTTTTCTAATTTAATAAATAAAATAGGATGAGAATCTTTCTCAGTAAGATTCTCAATTTTTGGTACCTTAGAAATTAACTATTAGCTAACTAAAGTGGAAAAGCAATGATTTGTAAATACATTAATTACATAAAACTTGCTAAATTAAGGACATGTGCTTAATGGTGTACACATTTAATTAAGAAAACAGGTCTGATCATTGTTTTTTATTGATGAGGATGAGATAAATAACAGCGAAGCGTTCCTAAATGCTCTCTGCCAGGCATACTTTAAATACATCTGCTGCTGAAATGCTCACACAAACCTTTTGAGGCAGTGATCATCACTATTTGCATTTTGCAAATGAGGAATTGGATGTTTTAGGAGTTGAGTATTCTCTCAAAAAACATCAGTATTGTTAAAAGAAAAAAAAACTTCTCTTTTTAACATTAGATTTCTGCTTTTCAAGATCTTCATTCTGAATACAGCATTGAAGTCAAGGATGTTCTCTGAGTCATCTGTTTTAATAGAACCCTATTTCAGTTCAGGTTCAAAAGTGCTAAGCCAGTACTTCTTTTTTTTTTTCTTCCCAAGATGGAGTTTTGCTCTGTCACCCAGGCTGGAGTACAGTGGCACAATCTCAGCTCACTGCAACCTCCACCTCCCGGGTTCAAGCAATTCTCCTGCCTCAGTCTCCCAAGTAGCTGGGATTATAGGTGAATACCACCACACCCAGCTAATTTTTGTATTTTTAATAGAGACGAGGTTTCACCATATTGGCCAGGCTGGTCTCAAACTCCTGACCTCATGATCTGCTCGCCTTGGCCTCCCAAAGTGCTGGGATTACAGGCGTGAGGCACTGTGCCCGGCCTAAGCCAGCAATTCTTACGTTTCCTTACTGCAAGTCCCTTCTCACCAGCACGTGGGACCCTCCTGGGACAAATATGGGACTGATATTACTGCCCCCTTTTTACCGAGGATGAAACAGAGTTTGAAGCCAGACAGTTGTAGAAGAATTCAAATTTGAGTTTACAGAATCTTGTCCCAATACGAAAAACATATACTCAGGTACCATGTACACTTTCTTTCTCTACAGTGCACAGATTAAGCACAGAATATAAAGCTCTGAGACAGAGGAGCCATGTCATTTCTTACTCAGGGGTGATCACTGAATCCGTGTTCTCAACCTTCTTCCCTTTACTCTCTTCTAGGACATGAATCAACAGTTACCGTCTTTCTTCCCTGCATATTCAGCTTAATCTCCTTGCATGGCTTCTTCACAGCCAACATCAATATACTCTCATCTCCAAAAAAATCGAAAGTAAGCAAAATGAAACAAACAAAAGAAGCACCTCCCTCGACCCTGCATCTCCATCTAGAAACTCTCCTATCACCTCCCATTAGTGCAGTGCCTGGCACATGGTAGACCCTCAATAATATCTGTTAGATAAATAAAGGAACTGAATGTATGCCTCATTTCATAAAAGAAAACACAAATTGACAGTTACCTTTAATTAGAAGCACATTCCTTGCTTGGTGGCACTTAGCTTCAATTTTTAGACACCATGCTTTAGAAATATTTAAGTACTCTTTAGCAACCATTGTTATATTAATATATTTCTAGAGCATCTAAGAAAGACTTCATTTTTACCTATTCTATTTTTTTTCAAGACGATTCTCTAAATACTTTCCTGCAAGTTGCCTTTAAAACTTTCTCCCATTTCTCCACTT
Organism: Aotus nancymaae; assembly: GCF_030222135.1. Classification (NCBI taxonomy): domain Eukaryota; kingdom Metazoa; phylum Chordata; class Mammalia; order Primates; family Aotidae; genus Aotus; species Aotus nancymaae. The sequence goes on along the minus strand of NW_026988450.1, from coordinate 7,127,613 downwards.
TTTCTGGCTCCTCTCTCTTTCCTCTTCCCAGAGCATGAGCTCTTGGTTACGTTATCAAAGGGGTAGAAGAAAATGGGTTCTGGTATCAGCAGATGATCCAAAAGCCTTGTGGCCTCCATTGATTTCAAGTTCTCTGTCACCTATTATCTTTCTTGAGCTGGAAAACTTATCTAAATGAACCAAATGACAATAAAGGAGTAACTGGTGAGACAGCTTGAGAACAAAAAAAGGAATCCTTTAGACTGAGCATGATGGACATTTGCTTTGGAACTAACCATCCCTCCTTTGTATCCATTGTAGAAGAGCAAAGTCCTGATGCACTTCTAGAAGGTAATGGGCCAGCTCCTTACTGTGTGAGATTATTAATTAGACATGCAAAAACAGCCACACTTTCAAGATACCAGAACAATCTTCTTAATACAAATAATACAGTTGGGTGTACCCTCTATACTAAATACTAAAGTTATTATTAATATCCAAATTTTTCTTTCATTCCAAGGTTGGGTCTTTTGTAATTTTCTGTGAAGGGTTAGGCTCACATCTGTAATCCCAGCACTTTGGGAGGCCAAGATGGGAGGATCACTTGAGATCAGGAGTTCGAGACCAGCCTGGGCAAAAGCGTGAGAACTTCTTTCTACAAAAAAATTTTAAAAATTAGTCAGGTGTGGTGGCATGCACCTGTAGTCCCAGCTAGTTGAGAGGCTGAAGTGGGAAGATCACTTGAGCCCAGGAGTTCGAGACTGCAGCCTGGGCAACAGAGCAAGTCCCGATCTCAAAAAAAAAAAAAAAAAAAAGTTTTTTTCTGTGAAGCATCTAATCCTTTTAACATTTTTAGCTATGGGTTATAAGTTATTCAGATTATTAATTTCAGATATTTTTATATTTTCCTCTCCAAGTATGTAATAATCCCTAAAAGACCTTGAGAAAATCTGTTTTCTTTAGATTCCTCTTGGATTTAACTAAATGCCTTGATCACAGCAGGTGTTCAATAGATAATAATTGACTGGATAATAATGGACAGCTGAGGTCATCACCTTAAAGGTAAATTTTAAGATCTTTAGGGAGAGGCTGAAAGGCCTGCAAGGAATCTCAGAAGTTTTCTTTTTCCTTCCTCTCTCTATTTAACATCCCCACCCCATTCCCACCTCCAGCTTTCTTCTGACTTTGTAGAAAGTCTTCTGACCTTTTCTCTAGCAGATTCTCTGGCTATCTTCCCAGGAGTTGACCTGGGAGTCTAGATTACTAAATATAAAATGCTCACACTATAAGTTCAGCTCCAGAATCTAAAAACTATTGTTCTCGGAAATGTCTAACGTTATCGGTTTTCTGGAGTTAAGGCTGTATATTCATTCCAGTTCTGTCCTCGGCAGAGATAACAGACACTTATTCATGCTATATTGTAATTAGCTCTCTATGCCTCAAAGACGGGTGCCTTTGAATGCTTTCTTTTTTACATATTCTTTTCTGGATATGCCAGTTGTTGTTAATTTAAAACTGTAATACATGTGGGAAGCCCAAGAGTGTTTTTTGGGAACTATTTTAAGAGCTAAAGTTGTTTAAACTTAAGCTAAAATGACTTAACAGACTTTCTCACTTTTTTTATAACTACCATTTTAAAGTCTCCATCACTAATTAAAGAAGCATAACCAATTTGTTAAAACACATCAGATTTACCCACAGTAAAAAGAGGATGTGCAATTCATTTGTTATCAGGGAGCAAAAAGGATCAAGATTTATAAGTTTTAATTATTCCAGTTACTGTTGTTTGACTGCTGGCCAACCTTTCTGATAACACAATAACTAAAGGCGTTTAGACTATTCTTAGAGTGCTGATATTATATTCAACACACTATTACCCAAATACTACTACTTACTCAAAATTCCCATGTGTGTAACACTATGCTGGTGTGAGGAAGAAAATGGAAGTATATGGTCTCTGTTTAAACTGCTTACATTTACAGAAAGAGCTACAAAGCAGTCATTAAACTGAGGAAATACTTGAGGGGTCATTCGTTCAATCCCAAGCTTTTGTTAAGCTGAGATTGTTCTCTCTGAAGGAAGAGAGTGCATCTGCTGCCGCCCATAGAATTCCCTGCTCACCGCAGGCACATCCAGCAATACGTCTTATTTATAAAATAATGGTGAGTAACTATATTGTGAACTGTTTGCTGTAAAAATGAATTAGTGAGCATGGGCCGGGCATGGTGGCTCAAGCCTGTAATCCCAGAACTTTGGGAGGCCGAGGCGGGCGGATCACGAGGTCAGGAGATGGAGATCATCCTGGCCAACATGGTGAAATCCCGTCTCTACTAAAAATACAGAAATTAGCTGGGTGTGGTGGTGCGTGCCTGTAATCCCAGCTACTCAGGAGGCTAAGGCAGGAAAATTGCCTGAACCCGGGAGGGCAGAGGTTGCAGTGAGTTGAGATCGCGCCACTGCACTCCAACCTGGGGACAGAACAACACTCCATCTCAAAAAAAAAAAAAAAAAAAAAAAAAAAAAAAAAAATTGGTGAGCATGTTGAAAGGAAATCTTGGAGAAAAAGAAAAGATTTATACCCAATGTTTTCTTGAGAGCTGTTCCGCTTCCTAAGACCAGTGAGAGGAAGCAGTCAACATGCAGGAAGGGCATGAGTGTGCCGGCCTGCTGGCTCGGGGGTCAGGAAGGTGCTCAGAGGAGGAGTACAGGGTGTAACGGGCATAAGCTGGAAACCTCGGCTTTGACTTTACTCTCCCTGCTTTTTGAAAACTCCTCTATCCAGGGAGCCATCTGCCCTTGGCTTTTCCTCAGCAGACAGCTCCAATGACAGAGAAAGCAGACAGCAATGCAGAAAGCAGCGAACATATTGGACTGTGCTGCTTCTCATCAACTGAGGGAAAGAGTTCACATTACAGATGGACAAAGACTGAAGCCACCGATTCAGATATCTGGGGGGGACCTGTAGATTTCATTATTTCTGTCCCTATTCATACAGCATGCAACAAATATTTATTGCATATATACTATTGCAAAAAGCTGCCCTAAATAGACGCATTACAAATAGTGGTTAAAGAATACAGGCTTTAGTGTTTTAAAAATTATGCATCGCAATGGATTCCTATAATCAATTTAGTATGTTATCATAAAAAAAGAAATGATATAGAACAGAAAATATTCAATGTAGCATATATTTGTATATATTAGGTTGGTGCAAACATAATTGTGGTTTTTGCTGTTACTTTCAAGTCACGTCTGTGTGTATACTGCACATATATTAGGTTGGTGCAAACGTAATTGAGGTTTTTGCTATTACTCACATTGCTTCATGAAATTTTTGTTTTAATTTTACAGTCATACATATATGTGTAGATACATGTATGCATATATTTATCGTATCTGCCTACACAGATTCAGAATATAAAATGCATTTCTTACTAGGCATGTCATCAAAAAACAAACAAAAATCCAGCTTCTCCACTTACTAGCTCTGTGTCCTCAAAGTTTTCTGTACCTCATATTCTTTGCTTATTAGCACTTGGGTTGCAAGAAGTCAATGAGATCATCCACTGAAGGTGCTCACAGTGGTGAACAGCACCCCGTATGTGTTGCATTTTAACAAAAGGTATGAGCTAAATAAGTTTCACAGAACTTGCTTCATTTAGTGCAAGAGCTCACCAAGGCAGCGTTCCAGATATTATTACCCCACATACAAATGAAGAAACTGCAACTCAGAGATTGTAACTTCCTCAGAGTCATGAAGGTAATAAATGGCAGTGATAAAGCCAGAAGCCAGGTCTTCTGACCACCCCATGCCTCTCTTCCCGCTATGTAAAAATGCCCAGGAAAACGGAGCTCATTGCCATGCTGGGAAGAATGAACACGGAGAGAGTGAATGCATGAATGAATGTAGGTAACATTATTTTGACCTTTTCTCTGCCTTCGTTTTTGTCCTTTCCTAGATTTTACATGAAAGGAGCATTTGCACATCAATGTGTACATTTTTTCTTTTGCATTTTGCTTGCTTTACCCTCACAAATTATATACAGGCTACTGTCATCTAAATGAGCACATACAAATAGCTCCCCATAATCACAGAAATATTTTTCGATAAATCAAATTAACTTGGAAAAAGGAAAGGAAGGTCCCACTCCAAATAGCATCCACTACTCTGATTTTCACCCACTTTCTCTTCTAGAATTTTGGGTGAGCTCAGCTGACCTGGGCAGTTCCCATTCAGTAGCAAATCTTAATATATGGTAGATATAAATATATTTTAGCATTGTGGGGACATTATTCTTTTCTGTAATTGAAAAATTGTTTAGAAAAAAAAATTCTGTCTGGAAGGAAAACTCTTCCAAATGATCTAAAGGGTTGAATTTGTGAATCTCCCCAGTCTGTGTAGCTATTATGGACATTTTCAATTCTGAGCAATCCACAGCTGAGAAGGTTCTAATAATATTACCTTTTCTGTATTTCCCAGAATGTCAAAATATCTCTTAAATTTTCATCTCCATCATTTGTAATTAAATATTCAGAGAAAATTAAGTGCAATGTAATTCTCCCTATCTCTTTTAATTGATGACAGTTACTGAGGGGGGCAAATATCCTTCATTATATATCAAAATACCTAATTAAGACTTCAGCAACCTTGGCCAGTAAGCACATTCTGTCTTCCTATGCAAACTATTGTTGTTGTATTAATTCACACTACTTATATTTCCTAGACTCCGGAGTGTTATTATTTGGTTATCGTCAGTATCAACCACTGCAAGAATCAGTCACTCTCACCTTATTCACAGACACTAGACACCTCAGCACCCGATTCCTATCCATGAAGCAGCATTTCATCCTAATCCATTATACCAGCCATTGAACTGAATCACACAGATGACATGCTTATTTCCAACAGAACCGAGTGTGTGGAATTTGATGGAAACTGCGTGTGTGTGCCTTGGGTAGTCTCACATGTCTTATGCACTGAAACCTATTTATCCACATTCCTGTACATGATGAGATGCATCCCTGCTGTTTCCTGGTCTTGGCCCAGCAGTTTGAGCCAGAGCAGTTTAAAAAGTTTGATTTCCACACTCACACTTACCCTTTATGGTAGACTCTTAAAAATTTCTTGTGTATTCCACTATCTGCTTTTCCATAAGTGTGTGGCTGTTTTCCATTAATTGTTCCTATTTTTCTGAACATGAATTTAGAGAAATGGAATGAACAAGACAAGCAAGGTCCCTTTTTGCTCAGGCAAAAATGCATTTCTCTCTTTCCTCTCATCTCCACCCCCAAAACGTGTCCAAACCTCAGTCATTGTTCAAGGACCAGCCTGGTCACATAGTCAGTTGTCACGCACTGGCTCAACACACCCTAGCCACGACTAAGCTTATCTGATGATCATGTGCTTCCGGCTGTCCTCACACATCGGAGAAAGGTCCCCCCATCACATGGCACAGGGAGATGAGCACAGATGGAACACCCTGGTTTGAGTAACTCACCTGATCTGGGCCTCGGACGCCCCGTTCCTTTTAGTAGAATTCTAGTCTGAAAACATCCTGGATACACCACTCCTCCTTTACACCTAGGCTTTCCCACTTAGAAACTCCTCATCAGGCAAGTACGTTAGGACCCAGCAGCCACACCGCCTTGAAGTTAATAGTCTGATGAGCTCAATTTCTGACAAGTGGTTCTACTGCAGAGGTTAACGATACGACCCTGGAGTCAGGTGCGGTCGTCTCCCCATATCCTCGGTTTCACAGCTCATGGTTTCACTTACCCATGGTACAATACAGTAAGAGATTTTGAGAGCCAGAGAGAGAGACCACATTCACGTAACTTTCATTACGGTATATTGTTATAAACATTCTATTTAATTTTTAGTTATTATTGTTACTCTTTTACAGTTCCTAAACTTTATCACAGGCATGCACACACAGGGAAAAGCATGGCATATACACGATTTGGCACTATTCACAGTTTCAAGGGGTCATCAAGTGTATTTCTTGCAGATAAGGGGGGCAACTATACACGAGGATTGGAAAATTAGCATTCCCTGTTAATTATATGATAGCGGGCATGCCCCTTCTCTGTCAGCCTCTTAGTAAAATGGAACAACAGTGCATATTCTGTAGGGGTTGTGAGAATTAAAGGAGATCGTTTATGTGAAGCACCGTGCCTGGTGCATGATACGAGCTCAATAAATCAAACCCATTGGTGTCAGGCCATGTTCCCAAAGTCTGCCCATCTGTAATGACTGCTGGTTACATGGACATTCCCATGGCCTGATTGATGACCCGGTGGTGCCACGCCCTTTGGGCTCTATGCTATACCTGCCATATGAAATTGCTCCTCTAGGGCAGAAACCTGATCATTTTATCCCCAGAATGGCTCTCATGAAGACTGTGCACAGGACAAGTGTAAACAGCACACTCATTGCATCAGGGAGGCCGGGCATGGTGGCCCAACGCCTACAGTCCCAGCTATACAGCCTCGGCTACAGTGAGCTATCATTGAACCACAGCGCTCCAGCCTGGATGATAACGCAAGACTCTGTCTCAGAAAAGAAAAGAAAAACAGAAAAAAAGTAGCTGAACTCAATATCAAGAAGATGCTGGGATATATTTTGCAAAGGCATATCAATCACACACTGAGTTATTTAACTCCACTCAGTTCAGGGAATGCTAATGCGAGACATCTGATGTGCTGAAGAGACCCAAACTTCAAGGCGAGAATACTCTTATCTAGAAAGACAAAAGGATCCAGATCTTGAGAATAGGTAAGAGAGAAAGGAATGATTTCCCACTACACAAATAATTAGATGTATGTTCCAATGTGAAACAAAGTAATCATACAAATATTTCCACTTCATTCAGAGAACGTAGAGAAGGCCTGTTAGAATGTGTTTAGAATGAGAAGGATCCCTGAAAAACGAACTTAAATGGAGGGGAAAACCTTCCTGTTTTCTTTGAGGATCTCTAAAGTCAGCCTTCTCAGGTTTAAAGTGCATATGAATCACCTGAGAAATTCATTAAAATGAAAAGTCTGATTCTGATCTAATGAGTTTGAGGTGTGGCTCAAGAGTTCATTTCGCTGGAGTACAATGGTGCAATCTTGGCTCACCTCAACCTCCCGAGTTCAAGCCTCCCAGGTTCAAGTGATTCTCCTGCCTCAGCCTCCCGAGTAGCTGGGATTACAGGCATGCGCCACCATGCACGACTAATTTTGTATTTTTAGTAGAGATGAGGTTTCTTCATGTTGGCCAGGCTGGTCAAACTCTCGACCTCAGGTGATCCTCCTGCCTCAGCCTCCCAAAGTGCTGAGATTACAGACATGAGCCACCATGAGAGTCTGCATTTCTAACAAGAAGGTGAGGGTCAAACTTGGAATAGCAAGACCCTGAAACTGCAGGTCAATAGGTCATGTTCAGTTTGTCGGGACTTTTACTTTTTTTACCAAGGAAAGTAGTATCATGTCCACACACACACATGCACATATACACTACAACTTATGTGAAGCCCCCTCATAGATAATGGGGGTCTGGGCACCTGGCCCACCTGACCTATCAGACTGGCATCTAGGAACACTGTGAAGGCAAAGCCAGGAACCAGGTACATAGACACTGCAAACTGAAGCTCTGTCCAAAGGGGCTGGTATTAGACAGCTAGGGTAAATCTGGGTTTCCCTGACCTGGACTGTCCACTCCCACTTCTGCCATCCCAGGTAGCTCAGCCGCTGTGTGGGGCAGCATCCCTCTCCACCACACAGCCCCTTGTATTAGGACCCTCCTCTTTCTCCTCGTTCGATTCCCCTGACCTAGCAGAACACTCGCATACAGCCAACATTCAATAAACTGTGTAAAAAGGATAGAATACATCTCCTCTGTATCACCTCCTGAATTACCGACCACAAACGCCTCTCCTTCCAGGTGGCTGCCTCAAACACCACAAATGCAATTGTCCCTCGAGGTTATGAAGTGTGACGGTCCCTGAGCCACTGCTCTCAATCCATTCCCTCTTTTCTATGCATTCCCTGACCAGCTTTGGTCCATCACTGTCTTGTGAAAGTCCTTAATTGAGCTCATCTGTCCTTTATTCAGCAACTCTGGCGAAACCTCAACAAACATGGGACTTCATTACTGACCTATTACCACCTACATCCAATCACCCAAATTAAAATCCGAAGTCCTCACCTTGGCTGACAAGACTTCCAGGGCATGACTCCCTGCTTCCCCTCCTTCCTCCTCTGCTGCCACTTGCTCCCTGTGCTCCAGGCACACAGCCCCTTTGCTCTTGTCACTGTGCCAGGTGTGTTACCGCTACCTGGAATGCTCCTGTCTCAGTGTCTGCGTAGCTGACTCCCTCACTTGCTTCAGCTCTCTGCTCAAATGTCACCTTAGCAGAACACTCTGTATAAAATAGAACCTTTCTCGCTGCTCTTTTCCTTTTGCTTTATTATTTTTTTGTAGCAGATAACACCTAACATGTTATGTATTTATTACCTTTTGTGAGTCTATCTGTATTTCATCTCTGGAATGTAAGTTGCTATATCTTTGGTGCCAATAATAGTACCTGATATATAAAAACAGCTGATTGGAGCTGAAAAATTCCACTAGTCAGCTTATTCTCCCATTCTCTTAAGTGATGATTTCAACCATCATTTCTTCAAACTTGTAATCCTACTCTACCCACAGCCCACACCTCCGCAGACAGCCTTGCCTCCTAATTCAAAGAGAATAGAAGTGGCCAAATGGCCAGCAGTCCCTGAATCTGCACCTGTCTCCTCCTTTCTCCACCCAGCACAGATCATTTCTTCCATCTGTGCTCCTAACGCCACTTCTCTCTGTGCCTCAGAAACCCTACAGGTGGAGTCAAACTCAGTCTCCAGTATCATCAACGTCAGTCTTGATACTCATCAATCTTGATATCATCAATCTCCCTCTTCCTCTCCCACCACTTCCCTCACCCTTTTTAACTATATTCAAACATGTTTCAGATTCTTTCATTTACAATATAACAATAAGGCCCTAAAGAAAAAGAACTGAAGACTCCTACCGTCCTGGACCTATATTCCTCTCCATCCTCTCTTCTGGTCCCCAGAGTCAACTTTCTCACCCCTGAGTCTATCCACAACTCTCAGAAATCTGGCCTCTGCCACTGCATTTGAGCAAAACAGCTCTTACTCCACGTTACTAAATCCAATAAACATGCCACAGTCAAATAAGGAGTTAAGATCTCCACAAATGAGGTCAAACTATTGCAGGTTAGTGAAGAGAATGGTTTGTAAAACTGAGCTGTAGCTGTAGCCCCACCTCACCTCATCAGGACGTTCAGCTCAGCGTGCAAAGCACTGTCACCTCCTGGCACACAACCTGCAGGAGTGAAAACAGATACGATAATTTTTTTCATTGGAATTTTCCCAGAGGAAAGAAGTCCCTTGAGGGCATTATTTCTTTATCTTACAAAATTCTTTTTTTTTTTTTTGACTCAGAATATAGTATGAGTAACCAGCCTTGTAACCAGAAAGAAAAGACTACCTTTTCCTCTAACCTGAAATCTGAATTATCTCTCCATTTTCAAACTGCAACAGATGTTTGTGCCATCTCAAAAAGCTTTTGAAAAGTATTGTTCTCACTGTAAGTTTAATATTTCCTTATTCTGAGTCAAAAGTCTTCTAACTTCAGCTGGCATGTGAAAGTATTTGTAGAAGCTTCCAGTTCTCCTGTGGTGCTGATGAAGATTGAGAGCCTGTCACCATTGTTGATTAGATGATCTTATAAACAAAATGTTGAGATCCATCTCTCCCAAATTCCAGTCCTTAATCCACCTCCTGACCAAGCACCTGCGTTTCAACATCCCGAATAACAGTACTGCTGCATGGATGACAGCTGGTGCCATTTGCACTCTGATTACCTGTGTCATTCATTTTATTTTTATTTTTATTTTTATTTTTATTTTTTTTTGGAGAGAAACCTCCCATAACCTTTGTCTAGAAAGAGAAAATAAGAATCTGTTTATTTGTTGCACAGGTCAAACATAAAGAGTTGAAATGTCAGGAATCATGGTATGTTTGGTTTGCTTTTTTATTATTTTTTTAAATGAGTTTAAACAGTCATCCAAGACAGACTCAGTTACTGTTTCTCTTACTTTGTTACATGAAGTGTGGTGATTTTACAAGATGAGGTAACTAAATACCAACTTTGAAGGCTTGCCTCAAAGTAGTCAGAGTTGACTAAGTCACTCTGTATCCCTGAGTCTTCATCCAGAGACAGATGAATGACCATTCTTGGCTGAAGCCAAGTCAAGGCCAGTTCAGCAGCCTGGGAGTGTCTTCAGTGACCTCTCAGTGGGATGCATGCACTTCTATGTACATGACAGCTGAGTCTGCAGGAGTTCTAGTAGAGCACTGGCCCTGCTTAAAAATTAGGCACCTATACTTAAATGATAGCCTTCAGTAGGTTTTAACACGCTTTTGGGGGGCATTTCCGCTGCCTCATAAGAGCACAGGTGAAAAGTAGAGGAATCCTGAGTTCGTTAACTATTCTTTTCCTTGCACGCCACTGCCTTCCCACAGTACTTCATGCAACCCACTAACACGGGGCTCATCGCTTGCTATTTTTGAATCGTTTTCTGATCTGTTTATCTAACTGGATAAAATTTCCCAGAAGGTCAGAAATCACATCTGTTTATCTGTGAACTCTTTTTCTTTTCTAAAAAGGATTCCTGTTTAAGATTTTTTGAAAATAGCAAATTATTACCTGGGTTTTTGCACATTTTAAGGAAAAGACATTGCATACATGAAAGTCACTTGAATTCTGCAATCGTGGTTAACCTGGTGAAGCACTTGATTGATATATGCTATTTGACTAAATGAATGAGTGAATGCCTAAAAATAGCATTTTATGGGATTCCAGGAGGGAGACCCCAAAGCAAATTTAGCTGTAATTGACAAACTGTATTTTTCAGCAGTGAAGTAGCTAGAACTGGAAATCTGATGGGAACTTTTTATGAAACTTCTCTGGGTTATGATGGGTTTGTTTCTTTATGTGCCTCTGTTCTCCCCATCATATTCTACCTCTAGCCTATGATTGCCAAAGCACAATTTTCCTTCTGAATTGTATTTGTTGAATCCACTCCAGCTAGTTTAAATACAGAAAGATTTATTGCAAGATACTATATGACTTGAAGAATTTCTGGAGGAATTGCAGAACTAAGCCTGGAAGCCCTGTGTCCAGGAGCAATGCAGCTGGACAATGATGAACCACGCCGGAGGCTTTACTTCCAGCAACTCTATTGGAGCTATGACCTGCTGCGCAAAGGACAACAGGGACAGACAGAATCTCCATCACTGTTTCCCCAGAAGAACAAAGCATTTTCCTGCACGCAGCCATGACTTTAACTTGCTCACTTCATCATTCCAAGTTTCCACCAATACAAGTTTTTGGTGGAAATGGGTTCTCGAGCTGCATGAAAGGACTGAGACTTCTTTCTTTCCCTCCCTCCCTCTCTTCCTTCCTTCTTTCTTTTATTAGTTAATTTATTTCTGTAGCTTTCAGTTTCTATCAGATAAGATATACCAGAAGTGAGTTGGTGTGAGTGTCCAGACAGCCAATCTATAATATCTGCTCATAAAAAAAAAAAGGAATACAAACTTCTCTACCTCTCCAGGTGAGGACTACAAACAGGTCCCACTTCAAGGGCATACAACCTGTGTAGTAACACAGGGCCCACACTTAGAAGGGCCTTATATTTGGTTTCAAGAGACAGGCAGATTTTATATATTGAGCAAATACAACCAGAATTTTAAAACAAGGACACATTTATTTACTTATAAGTGAACTTGTTCATCTTTTTGTATGTTAAAATTTTTTTCTGGGAATTGTCTTTCTATGTTCTTTGCTCATTTTTTAAAATGAGTTATTGGCCATTTTTTCTTATTAATTGGTAATAAATTTGATATTAGGGAAAATAGCCTTTTGTCTGTAATATGTATTGCAAACAAATTTTTCCAGTTTGTCATGTCTTTTGACTGTTTATGGCTTTTCCTTTTTTTTATTTTGCAAAAGGATTTTACCATATTAATGGGCAATATTTGTGAAGAAATGGAAAACCAAGTCCAGGCGCAGTGGCTCACACCTGTACTCCCAGCACTTTGGGAGGCCGAGGCAGGTGGATCAGCTGATGTCAGGGCTTTGAGACCAGCCTGACCAACATGAAGAAACCCGGACTCTACTAAAAATACAAAATTAGCCGAGCATGGTAGTGCATGCCTGTAATCCCAACTACTTGGGAGGCTGAGGCAGGAGAGTCGCTTGAACCGGGGAGGTGGAGGTTGCCATGAGCTGAGATGTTACCACAGCACTCCAGCCTGGGCAACAAGAGTGAAACTCCATCTCAAAAAAAAAAAAGAAAAAGAAAAGAAAAACCAGCAAGTTAATGATAATTATTGCAAACAGAACTTGTTATGATCTATAACCCAATGAAAAACACTTGCTAAAATTGATTTTTTTTAAATAGATAAGATCTGGTATACTTACTTCTACCATCAACAGCATTTTCCAAGAAAACAGCTTCATCTTAAAACTTAAGAGTTTAAAATACCTTCATAAAATTAGCAGAGGCTAGGCGCTGCCACAATTGGCTGCCTAGCACTTGATAGAGACTTATTAAATACTCTGATGAATTATCAAATGTCGTATTTCAAGCATGGATAGACTAATTACCTTTGAATAAAATGATAGTAATCTTTTGTGGCACTTAGAAATCTCAATCTAGCTTTCCAGAAAAAACTGAGGATACTGACTTTGGGAGGCTGAAATGGAGGATTGCTTGAGGCCAGGAGTTCAAGGTTACAGGGAGCCACTGCTCTCCAGCCTGGGTGACAGAGCAAAATGCTGTATCTAAAACAGTAATGAAATAAAAGGATATTGAAAATGGTTTGGATGGGGTGCATGTCTCAAAGAACAGCAAAAACCATGTCCAAATGTCCCTAAGTTATTGAGATGCTGAAAGCTCCTCTGAAGCTCAACGTTTACTCTGATGTTACAGAGGAAATTGTGATTTTTAAAATGTAGCTTTAAAAGTTTATGGACAAGATAAAAATGGCATCAAGTGAAAGCAAGGAGATACCATATTACAGTAATAATAATAAACAATCATGAGCTTTAAATCTTACAGCAGTCCTGCTGTTCAGAAACAAACCAAAAAGAACCTTGAAAACGAAAACCACCACAGCTCCTTTTGTCCCACCTTCAGGGAACAACGCTGTTCACTCCATAGGAACCAGAGGCTGGGGAGAAGGAATGCAGTTTTGCCCTACCAAAGAATGTTCCAGAAGAGCTATGAAGAGGGTGTGGTAATGGGAGCAAGCAAGCAGATGAATGGCAAAAGAGCACAGCAGAAGGGACCACATGGAGAGCGAGCAGCATTGCCAGCTTGGGAAAGTCTGAGCCAGCATTCCAAGTCGGGCAGGAGAAGTCAGGGGAAGCATTTGTGAACCTGCATGGTGTTAAGATGACAGTTTTGAGGAGGGCAGAGAGAAGGTATGGGCCACACTTAAAAGAAAAGAACTCACTTCGTTTTAAAGATAGTGGCAAAACAAACAAGTACACCTCGTGGGATTGCTATACCTAAAAACGCTTTATGGTGACATGCAGGCAGGTCAAGATGGGGGATGTTAGGATTACTCTTGCCATTGGTTTTTGTCCAATTAGAATTGTTAACTATAAAATGTAGTTTCAGAGCCCTAAAAAATGGTGCAAATTTCATCACTTGTTTGCTGTCAGTCCCCAAGAGAAAACAAGTATGAGATCAGTGCACTAATAAATCATGGCTGCCCCTTGGAGGCACAGGGGTTTCCCCTGGGGGGACACACACACAGCAGGAGGGTATGACCTGGAGGCAGGTGTTTGAGGCTGCTTCTGAGAAGGAGCAGTGTAACCAGCAGGACCAAAGCTATTTGTTAAGGGCCAGGCCTGTCCCAGGTCTGGGATGGAAAGTACTCCATTTTCTCAATGGGTAGCTGCTCCTGAGATGTTCTCGAAGGGAACCAACAGGTAGACTTAGACAATGCAATGTCAGCATGGACTGCGGGGCTCTGCGATTCCTGAGCCTATGCTCTAGGTTCAAAGGGAGTCCTGACTGTGGAAATCCACTCCTTCCACCCACTGGCCTGATGCCAGCTGCTAAACTCAACAAGGAAGGCAGGGGCGTGCTTCATGGGAATGTCCTGGGCATCATATGCCTTTTCATTTCTGTGGATGAGGTTCACAAGTAAAATAGAGTATTTAGAAATGAGGAATTTACTCAATTCATGGGAATGAATATAAAGTCCTCTAATAATTTGCGGATTTCCATTTAATTCAATCAATAAATATGTATTAAATGACATGGATCACATACCATACCACATGCTGAGGATCATACTAAGAACAAATTGAAGTGTTTCTCTTTCCATGAGAAGCACATTTCAGAAAGTGGCAGAATTTAGAAAAGAAACTAGCCAGTGTGAGGCCAATAAAACCAAGAGTCAATCTGAATCAATAGCTCTATCCTACAGTAAGTGGGAGGTATTAGTAAAGAAGTACAAGCCCACAGATAAATATGAGGTACAAAGGGGTTCATAGACTAACTTGCACACACACCCCACGAAGCCCGATCCATAGCCTGACATTCCGTCTTCACCCATCCTTCCAGTTCACTTTCCTCTCATTCCCTGGAAGGCACCCTCCATGTGACACTAAACTCCTCAGGTGACTGCAGATTTCATTAATCATTTCTTAAACAGAAGATTTAAAAAAAAAAAGACAGGTACTTTGCTGCAAGTCACAGCATTTAGAATAGAGTTCATGTGAACAATATTTCATTCAATTGCCATTGCATCTCATGTTTGTCCACTGGAATTTCAGAGCATTCATCTCTAAATCAGGTAGAACTTTGTTCCTCCTTTGAAGCACACAAAAAAGGGATTCTTTAACATGTCTGCTAATTCCAAAAACAGAAAGAAAGGGTTGCTCACATACTGACTATTCACAAATCACTCCATTCTAATCAACAGATTTATAAATTATTTTCACTGCTGAGAGGTAAAAGTCTCAATCCCTTTCAAAGCTAAGAGGCTTCAACCAGATAGAATACTGATTATGTTTAATTAATTTAATGAGGTTTTAGTGTCATTCTCAGCCTTACTACAATTATTATAATGCATCATGTAACATATTCAATTTCACAAACATTCATGTAACATTTTAAAACCAAAAAATGTTGAAGATATAGAAACAAATTTGGGAATACAGATTGAAACAAATTTTTATGTTTAATGAAAAGACGTCTCTACTACTTTGACATGTGACAATGACATTTGACACCAAAGTTGTTTCTATACAGTACAAAGTAAACAAGAAAATTATCTGACTATAGATTAGGCCAAAAATGATTAACATGGCCATCTTACTTGTTGGCTTTAATCAAACAAATGAGAAGGAAAATTTAACTTCATTATCTGCTTTTAAAAATTACAAAAATAATTCAGCTCAATCCTAGATAATACTATAACAATTCAAATATAGATTCTGGAAAGGTCTTTTAAATGATTTTTTTAAAAAAGAAGACTTTCTGCCATTTATATATACAGTTTCCATTCGGGTCCATCAGAGGCAGAGCCCAAGCTGAGCAGAGGTGAGTGAATCAGGCTGCCACCCCGAGGCAACTGTCCAACTCTCAGGCAGAGCTTCAAAGTATGTCAAAGGGGTGTGTGTGTGTGTGTGTGTGGTGTTGTATTTGAGCTGTGCATTTTTTTCTGAAAAACAAAAATTATTTACCTCATAATTACATTTGTAAAGTAATAATTACACTGAGCAATTTAAAAACCCACAAAAATCACTAATTCCAAAGGCACAAAGACAAATTTTGTTCCAATAGTTTTTTCTTTCCCCCGTGTGAATCTAGAGTTGGTACCAGAAATCAATGTCTACATGTCCAGCAGAATAATTCCATAGAACTACCTAATCACTAGAATTAATATGATGTTACAGTAATTTAAATTTTATTATTCTATCCATTTATCATCAAGTATAATTATGTGATCTGTACTCTAAAGCATAAATTCTAAATAGCAAACTACTCCCTAATTTTAGTGTGTCTGTAACTTGGACAAGTTCACAGTATCTTAACTCTTTCTAGAATAATACTGTGTGCCCTGGCTCACTACTCTGTTTCCCCAACAGAGGGTCATTTGGGCACAGAGTAGGTGCTCAGGACTTGGTAAGTGTGGGAATGTAAAATGGTGCAGCCACTTTGGAAGACAGTTTGGTAGTTTCTTACAAAATGAAACGTACTCTTCCCATGTAATCCAGTAATCATGCTACTCGGTATCCACCCAAATGAACTGAAAACTTATGTCCACACAAAACCCTGCATACGGATGTTTATAGCAGCCTTTGCTCATAATTGCCACAATTTAGAAGCAACCAAGAGGTCCTTCAATAGGTGAAGTGATAAACTAGTACATTCAGACAACAGAATATTATTCAGCATTAAAAAGAAATGAGCTGTCAAGCCACAAAAGATACGGAGGAATCCTAAATGCATACTGCTAAGTGAAAGAAGACAATCTGAAGAGGCTACACACTATATGATTCCAACTATATGGCATTTTGGAAAAGGCACAACTTCAGACAATAAAAACATCAAGTCATTGCCAGGAGTTTGTGGGGATGGAGGCAGGGTGAATAGGTGGAGCACAAGGGGGGTTTCGGGCAATGAAACTATTCTTTGTGATACTGTCATGATAAATACATGTCATCATACATTCATTTAAAACACAACAAGTGAACCCTAATGTAAACTATGGACTTTAGTTAACGCATCAATATTTTCCATCAATTGTAACAAATGTACCACACTAATGCAAGATGTTAATAATAGGGGAAACTGGAAATGGCCAGTGGGAGAAAGGGGAGAGAGCATATGGGAACTTTCTGTACTTCCCATTCAATTTTTCTGTAAACCAAAAACTTCCCAAATAAAGATACACTGAAATAAAAGAGGCCAGGGGTCTCAAAAGTACCATTTTCTGAAGAATATTTACTGAGTAGTTTCTAACCCATGTTCCCAAAGTGTCGAAGACAGAGAATTCACACATCCTAACAATATGAATGCCCTGGACCAGGAGCCCACCTAGAGAGGTCTTTCCCAGGGTGGAGTTCACCTGCCTATAAAACGAACAGAAGTTCATTTGTTAAAGTAAGCAAGGTAAGGCTTACTTAAAGTCAGAACATGTGCTACAGTGAGAGCTTAGGGAACCAAGAAAAGGGAAAATCGAATTTACAACCAAACTCCTCTTAGGCTCAACCAGAAACCCATGAATGAATGGCAAAGTCAGTTACCCTTGGCACAGGAGGTTGGTGAAGCAGCAGGCTCCATTACCAGGAATCACTAATTAACTTCTGTCGAGCAATTTCCTAGCTAACTGGAGCTGATTGTGAAAACAAACCCCTCCTCTGACTTGCACACATGTTCGTACACCATTGTAAAAGTTCAGGGTAGTTATTACTGAGTTGTCACAGGCTCATTAATTATACACTATACTGTATTTAGCTTTACTCTGGTAAATCTTTTTTAATTGCCCAGCCTGCATTTACAGAGCATCTTTATTTAACACGCTCCCAACTCTGCTTATGTTTATGCCTTTTCCAATAATTCATTAAGTAGAGTTCTTAACCAGTACTACCAGAATCTTTAGTAAGAACCCGGCCAAGCCCACTTAAGTGCTTTCACTCCACTTATTATGGAGCCTTTTAAAGCTCAGAAGATTTTTCAAGTCCAACTCTCACTCACACTTCCTTTTCCCCACCTCTGAAGAGTACAGGCGACTTCTTTCTCCAGCATTTTCGAACTGCAATTCAACCTTTGCCACTTTGAAAAGGAACTTGTTTGAGAATACATGTCTGAGTGTGGCCTGAGAGTCTTCCCTGACACTCACGGGGGAGAGTGTCATTCCCTGACACGGTCAACTTCGGATTCCTTAGGAGAGCACCCTCGCTGCTGGTTGGTTTGGCCCCAAACTCCCTTCTCATCTGCTGTCCTTCTCTCCCTCTCCCCTTCCATTTCAGCCCTCTACACAACACAGCAGATGTCTTTGCCCATTCCTTTCTTTCTGCTTAACATTCTCTTAAGTCCCACTCAAAAGCTCCCACCTCTATGAAACCTTCCCAGCAGGAGTCCCTTCTGGGAGGCACTTCCCACTGTGGGAGTCCCTTCCTAGACTAGGTTCTCTCTGCCGTTACTGATAATGCAGGGCACCTTTGAGGTATAAACAGTTATAAATGGCAGACTCTTGCAGGACAGTGAAGTCCTTGAAGTCACAGAGCACATTTTAATAACACATGCGTGCTCAGAGCCTGCACATAGTGAATGCTTTGTAAATATTTATTAAATGAACAACTACAGGCATTTTCACTCCACAGTATCTGAATTTAATTAAATCATCTCTGCTTCTTCCAACACATCCTAACCTATATAACTACATGATCACATGTATATATGGAAGAAAATGATGAAAAAAAACCATTGCTATAGATTTGCATGTTTCTTATAGCATATTACTCAGTATCAAAAATCTAAGTAAATTAGAACCCACTTTTATGCCATGAACGTTAAAAAACACATTTGGCAACCACCTAGTCTCTCAGAAAAAAAACTGTACTTTGCAAAGGAACCATTTAACTAAAAGTGATACTGCACAATTATTCATGGAATGTTGCAAAAAAAAATTTAAATAAGGACCAGAATATAGTTAGTGAGCCTGTTTGACACAAGTCATATCCACTTTTGAAGGGCATCTTTTAAACAGGCACAAGGGAACTCTTCTGATTTTTAGAAATGAATATTTGGAATTGTTCGTACAAAGACTAGCTGTATCTGATGCTGAAAATTTTGAATTGCATGCATTTGAGATTGATGAATCTTCTAGCACTTGCATAGGCTGGACTATTAGAGTTGATCCTCTGAGATAGGTCTTAGGAGGTCAGTTTGAAATATATCACATAGATGTAAATCCTGATGGCCTCAGACAGAGAGATGTGACAGAGGGGCTTTGCCTTGCATGCTTGTAGTAGAATTCATAATTCACGAACATATGTGGGGTAGAATGCTGCTAGTATATGCAAAGCATGACTACATACAAAATGAGGCTATAAATACAAGCTAATTATATACTATTCACATGGGAATGGAAACTACTCAGCATTCTTTAGTACTATGCATTTCCCAAAGGAAACATGTATTCTACCAGTAGGTATCAAATGAATTTGACACATTATAGATAAAATTGACCTGTAGTCTGTGTTTGAAACGTGGTATGAAATATCAATCCCAGGAGTGGTTTATCAGAAATCCAGCACAGGTCAATAAAATGTGAATATCAGTCCACACGGAGATATTCCATAAGGTATATAAAAAGAATTGATATTCTTGGTTTAGGTGTCAGTTTTCATAGAATATAGAACTGGAAAAAACTTCAGACATCATCAGATTTAACTCCCACCCAACATTTTATAGCTGAGAATTTAACAGCACAAAATGAAGACTCAAATCTGACTCTAAGAGCTATGTCTCTCCCCACCCTGGTGGTCAGAGGAAAATCCCATAATTGGTCTTAATTAGTTCTCATTGGTAGTCTGAAAGGTCAAGAAATGCTTCTCCAGGTGAGTCTTGGGTTAACCTTGGAATAGTAAGATACAGTGGGAAAAGCATGAGATTTGGAAACAAAAGTCGTGAAAATGAGTGCAGGTACTTGCTACTTGGTAGCTGTGTGCACTTGAGCAAGTCTCCTGCCCTCTCTGAACCTCAGCTCGTTCATCCTCAGATGGGAACAGCAATATTACCTACCCTGGGAGCCTGATGAGAAGATCGGATGGTTTAACAGAATGAATGTGCATGGCAAGCCACAACGGCGCTTACAAAGATTTCACTCCATATCATCATCATCAAATACTATTTATTAATCCACCAAATAAGCACAGCGTGTCGCTCGGCCTTAAGCAAGGCAGGAAGCAGGGAAGACAATGAGCTTTACTCATATTAGAGATTTTGTCTCCTAAAGAGTCCATTTTTACCAGCAGCTAATCTTATTTACAAAATCCATTAAGTAAACCTGCCTCAGCAGCAAAATAACTCACTGCCCTTTCCCTGGTAACTTCTAGTAAATTCTTGTCTAGTATTTTGAAACGTTTCACTTTGGATTCCCTCTTCTCATTCCTCAAAAAAGCTCTGACGTCAGCTCAGCAGTGTCCAATAGAATAGAACAATGCAAGCCACATACACAATTCTAATTTTCTGGTAGCCATATTTATAAAGTAAAGACAACAAGTAAAGTTAACTTTCATCAAACATTTTTTATTTAATCTGGTATATCCAAAATATTATTGGTTCAACATGAAATCAGTATAAAAATAATACGATAGATACTATCTTTTTTTTCATATTAAGTCTCTCAAGATCGCTTGGGTATTTGACACTTAGAACACATCTCAATAGGGACCAGCCCATTTCAAGTGCTCAGCGGGCACAGGTGGGTGGTAGCAACCATATGGAAAGCCACATTGGGTGACCACACCTACTGAAAGAGCAGACTTAGAAAAATTAACTTAGTAACTCTCCATGGAAACACTTAAGAACACTGAACCAAACAATCACCTCCCAGCACGGAAATGAGGGAGGGAACTCTTGCAAGAAAAGTGTCAGCATAGCGACGCCAGCCGTTACATGAAAGGGAAATTAGAAAACTATTCTTTGAGAAGAGGCATTTCTGGGAAGGTCATCCTTTTCTATCTTGTTTAATGTGAAATAAGGAAATCAATAGCATGTCTACACGAATATACATTTTACAAGGCACCATTCTCATTATCCCTTTATTCTGAACTATAGACACTGACATGTCTTGTCATATTGTTGACTCTTACATTTCTTACTTAAGAAGACAAACGGTGAAGCATGCAAGCAAGTTGAACCATCCTATCTCTCCTTATGGTAAATCTGTGCCTTGTGGACCTCAGGGGTCACTGTGGGGAGGGGAATTGCAGGGAGCAGGTTGTTCACCAGAACTCTTTCTGTATTATTTTATGTAAATATGCAACTAACTCCTGGTTGGGGCTTAGTCCTTCACGCTTGGAGTCCCAGTTCAAGTTTCCTCAGCTCCTATCTCAGTTCTTCTTTCTCCATGTAGGAAAGGCTCCTCGGTCTAGGAGACTAAAAGCTAAGGCAGAGGACTGCTCAGAAGCCCAGCCTCATTCTCCACTATCCCTTCCATCTGGCCAGCATACAAAACCTTTGCCCACCCTCACTACTTCTTTTTCAGAAAAATATAAATAAGAAGCCTAGAACCAGCCCACTCCACTTCTCTGAGCAAAGACAACCACTATCGTGCCTTGGTGAGAGCTCTTCACTCTCTATTCTCAATGTCTGGTTACGCTGAAGCCAATGATTCCCTTGGCATCCACAACTGTTGTAAAGGCCTGGTTCCTCTCTCACCACCTGCTGCCCACTTTGATGACTCCAGTCCTAATGCCCAAATGATGTAAGGCCTGAGTGCTGCATAAAACTGTGAGTGGCGGGCAGTCAATGTGCTTAATTATTTTCTTAGTCCTAATGCCCAAATGATGTAAGGTCTGAGTGCTGCATAAAACTGTGAGTGGCGGGCAGTCAATGTGCTTAATTATTTTCTTAGAGATTGGTTCTGCAATGCAAACCCATAAAATAATGGACTTTTAATAAAGATTTAAATCTTTCACTTCTCTTGCCAATCAAAAAAAATTCACATTTTGCTTAAAGTATTGTCTATAAGGAGATTCATTTTTGTGTGTGTATGCACCTATCACGGTTAAGCTTCTAAGCAACAACCTTTGCTATACTACACTTGCTATACAGCCTAGCTCATACTAGGTGTTTGGTGAGAAAGCCAGTTACAAATGTCCAGCGCAACCACATTTCCCACTAATGCCCAGCTCGGATTAGCCTTTCCTGACCACTCGAGCTGAAATTTCCCTCTTCTGTAGCAGTGGTAGTTGCTCCATGCTTTTCAAACTCAAACGTGCATACTCATCACCTGGGCATCTTGCTGAAATGCTGGTGGCAGATTCAGCAGGGCTAGGGTGGGCCTGAGATGCTGCATGTCTGAAAAGCTCCCAAGAGATGCTGAGACTTTGGGTCTGCAGATTCCACCTTCAGTAACAAGGCCACAGATCCATCCTTGGCACACCATCACAAAGAGATCTGGGGGGATGCCCATGACTAGACTCCTTTCCTAGTGAGTAGACTTATTGAAAGCATATTATTTCAATGTATTTTCCATACTCTAATCCTAAGCAGATGTTTGCAGAGTCCATGAACAAAGGGCTGTCACTGGTTGCTTCTTTAGTCATTCTATTCTCAGCAACTGATCATAGTGATCAGGCAGTGGTTTAGCAGATGAGTTGCTCATGAGCTTGCAGGCAATCGATGTCCTTGAGTGAGAACCTGTCTGCACTCCCAGCTCTCTGCCATCCCCTCAGTGGGAACAGAAGTAGACCTATTGTGAATATAAATCAAACAAATTTCTCTTCAATCTTATATTTTCCTTACTTGAAGCATGGGCATGGTTTACTGTTTGGATGTCCTTGATTTCAGATTCTCACCTACATCTTCAATTAGTAAGCTTATTTTTAGCCTTTGCTTGGATTCCCAGGTTTGGGATGATATGCTTTGGCCTTGACCCTCTAGACTCTGACTTCCTGCCCACTTCTGATAACACAAAATTCTCAGTCAGACACCCACAAACTGCTGACTCCACTGGTGCTCTCAATACGTTTTTCAAATGAAGATATACCAGCAGCCAACAAACATATGGAAAAAATGTTCAACATCACTAATCATCAGAGAAATGCAAATTAAAACCACAATGAGATACCACCTCACACCAGTTAGAAAGGCTATTACTAAAAAGTCAAAAAATAACAGATGCCTGCGACGTTGCAGAGAAAAGGGAACACTTTCCTACTCTGCTGATGGGAGTCTAAATTAGTTTAACCATTGTGGAAAGCAGTGTGGCAATCCCTCAAAGAGCTAAAAATAGGACTACCATTTGACCCAGCATCCCATTTCTGGGTATATACCCAAAGGAATATAAATCGTTCTATGAAAAAAACACATGCATGTTCTATGCTCACTGCAGCACTATTCACAATAGCAAAGGTAAAGAATCAACCTAAATGCCCATCAATCTCTGGATAAAAAAAATGTGGTACATAGATACCATGAAATACTATACAGCCATTAAAAAGAATCAAACTAAATGCCCATCAATCTCTGGGTAAAGAAAATGTGGGACATAGATACCATAAAACACTATACAGCCATTTTGCAGCAACTGGATAGAACTGGAAGTCATTATCCTAAGTGAAATGACATAAACAGTCAAAAAAAAAACATGTGTTCTCACTTATAAGTGGAAGCTAAACAATGAATAGACATGGACATACTGAGTGTAATAACAGACACTGGACTCCAAAAGATGAAAGCCTGGAAGGGGCTCAAGGAATGAAATACTACCTGTTGGGTACAATGTTCACTATTTGGGTGACAGGTACACTAAAAGCCCAGACTTCACCACTACATAATGCATCCATGTAACACAACTGCACATGAACCCCCTAAATCTATAAAACTTAATAAATATACATCAAGTTGACCCCATAAACCTGATCATTATCACAACTCAAGTTTTTCTTTATTTGCCCCTGGAACAAACTCATCTAACAGGAGTTTGGCCTGGCTGGTGAAGCCCTGCTTTAGGCTTGGCTGTGATGCATCTCATAACGGAGGTCAGAACAATTTTCCTACTCTTTCTAAAAACTGAAAATCTGCTCTCTGATCATGAAATAAAATGATTTCTTTTTGTTCATTTCTCTCATGGCTAAATTTTTCTTCCACTAGCTAACAGATGCATGCCTTATGGACAGCACCCTACAATTTTATTAGCAAATTAGAGACTGCAACACACTGATATTTTCCAGAATACTTGGACATGCTTCTTTGATAAAAATCTTCAGGCTTCCTCCCTCTTTCTCATTTGATTCCAATCTTATTTCAAACTAGGTAGATATTATATCCTTAAATAATTGTGACTGTTTATGACTTTTCAGAAGTAAAACCTAAACTAATATTTGTGCTTTCCTTACGATGGTGTAAGGAAACCCACACCCTTTTAGAACTCAAGTTTTCAAACCTAGCCATCACCGCATCAGGAAAAAAATCCCACGAGATACGTATCTGTGACTGCCACTCTTAAGATAGAATGTTTACTGGAAATACAAAACCTTATTGAAATATGACTCAATTTATGTTATAATAACAAATTCAAGTATTATAAACTGTTTGGGACAGTCTTCTGGAATTAGCTTATATTTTTTTTTTTTTTTTTTTTTTTGAGAGAGAATAGGAAGGAGGAAAAAGGAAGAGAAAGAGAGAGAGAGAATGGGGAGGAGGGAGAAGGAAAAGAAAGAGGGAGAGAGAATGGGAGTATTGCTTTCTTGCCCAGGCTAGAATGCAATTTAGTAATGGGTATTGAAAACCTCTTTTATACTGATAATTATACTTAATGATGTAGTCAGGAAGGAATAAGGGAAGAAGATAACAAACAAACAGCCAACCAATATTTAATTTAAACCTATGAAATGCTATGCGATTACTGAGGAGTGATTTACTTCCAATTATATAGTCACCTTTGGAATAGGTGTGAGGTGGTAATGTATGTTTTGTGTATTTGAAGTGGAGAGTTCTATAAATGTTTATTAAGTTTACTTGTTCCGGGTCTGAGTTCAAGTTCTGAATATCCTTGTTAATTTTCTATCTCGTTGATCTATAGAATCGTTAGCTCTTCTTGTTACATTGATCCTTTTGCCATTATGTAATGTCATTCCTCGCCTCTTTTGTTCTTTGTTGCTTTAAAGTCTACTTTATCAGAGGCGAGAATTGCATCTCCTGCTTTTTGTTTATTAGTTTATTTTTACTCTCTGTTTGATTGGTAAATCTTCCTCCTTCTCTCTGAGTCTTTGTGTATTGTTGCATGTAAGATGGGCCCGGATGCAGCATACCGATGGGTTTTGGCTTTTTATCCAATTAAAATATATATAGGTTTAATACCGGCATTTGATGCTAGCTGGCTGTTTTGCCCATTAGTTGATGTAAATTTTTTATTGTGTTAAAGTTCTTTGCTTTTTGATATATTTTTGGAAAGGCTGATATTGGTTGTTCCTTTATATGTATAGTGCTTCTTTCAGAAGCTCTTGTAAAGCAGGCCTGGTGGTGGTGAACTCTCTAAGTACTTGTTTGTTCGCAAAAGATTTAATTTTTCCTTCGCTCATAAAGTTTAGTTTGGCTGGATAGGAAATTCTGGGTTGAAAGTTCTTTTCTTTAAGGATGTTAAATATTGGTCCCCACTCTTTTCTGGCTTGTAGGGTTTCTGCTGAGAGATCTGCTGTAAGTCTGATAGGTTTCCCTTTATGGGTAACCTGACCTTTCTCTCTGGCTGCCCTTAGTATTTTCTCCTTCATTTCAACCCTAATAAATCTGGCAATTATGTGCCTTGGGGTTGGTCTTCTTGAAGAATATCTTTGTGGTGTTCTCTGTATTACCTGGAGTTGAATATTACCCTGCCTTGCCAGGTTGGGAAAATTTTCCTGAATGATATCCTGAAGAGTATTTTCCAACTTGGATTCATTCTCTTCATCACATTCAGGTACACCTATCAAACGTAAATTAGGTCTTTTCACATAGTCCCATATTTCCTGGAGACTTTGCTCATTCCTTTTCATCCTTTTTTCTGCATTCTTGTCTTCTCGTTTCATTTCACTGAGCTGGTCCTCGACTTCTGATAGCCTTCCTTCTGCTTGATCAATTCGACTGTTTAAACTTGTGCATGCTTCGCGAAGTTCTCGTGTTGTGTTTTTCAGCTCCATCAATTCACTTATATTCTTCTCTAAATTGTCCATTCTCGTTAACAGTTCGTCAAACCTTTTTTCAAGGTTCTTAGTTTCTTTGCATTGGGTTAGAACAAGTTCTTTTAATTCACAGAAGTTTCTTATCACCCACGTTTTGAAACCTGCTTCTGTTATTGGAACACACGTGTAATCTATTAAGCCTTGTTCCGTTACTGATGAGGAATTGCAATCCCCTGTAGAGGGAGAGGCATTCTGATTTTGAGTATTCTCTACCTTTTTACGCTGGTTTCTTCCCTTCATTATATATTTGTCCGTCTGTCGTCTTTATAATTACCGGCTTTCTAACTGGGTCTCTGACGTCCAACTTGTTGATTCCCTGCGCCGAAATCTGAGCAATCCACTGAGCCGGCCAAAACAGTGGTGTTAAGATTGCTGGTGCTTTTCTGCCCGGGAATCTCCGGACTCTGCACCAAGAACTGGCGTGCTAAGACACCAGCAAAACCACCACGCCGGCCACAAGAGTCGCCCTGGCGACCCGCGGGGCTCCTCCACTGGGAATCTCCTGGTCCGTGAGCAACAAATATTCGTCTGAAAGTGTGGCGTCCTCTCGTTCTTTGCGCTTTCACTGGGAGGTACATGCCCGAGCTGCTAATCATCAGCCATCTTGGATCTCTCTAGCTTATATTTTTAAAATGGATTGTTATTAATTTCACTTTTGTAACACAGGAAGTTAATTAATGAGTTAGAAATCTATCAAAACAAAAAAGCCTTTACAAATCATATCCTCACCTCACTAAAGGATCATGTCCTCATTGTCACTGTCACATTGATACAGTGACTATGCCATGAAGTAATGATAGAAGTTATAGGGAATCATTTAGTTGCTGTTATTGTTACAATTGCTACTTTTGTTTTGAATATTAACTCTCTGCTACTTAAAAAAAAAAGACCTGAAAAGTAAAGAATTCAGCCCCAGACTGAGATCTTTATTCATGACTATTATCTGTACTGCAGGAAAAGGAAGTAAGACTACTTTCACATGGATAAAATCTGTCAGATTGGTGATTCAGAAAGGCAACCTTGTCCTTCTTAAATACAGTGGACTTGAGGGGAAGTCAAACCAGTCATCTCAAGTCTTATTCAAGTGATGTTCACTACAGATCCTACTTCTATATATGCATGATTCTCTGTTTGACTCATCCTTACTCACCCCACACATTGCCCACTGCTCTGTTTATATAAAAGGATTCCCCAACGGGGAAATATGGCATGTGTATAAATTAAACAAAAGAAGTAGAACTGATTCAAACAGCCTACTTATGAATCATAAAGATGATAAAATAGTTTGACATACTTTGTTCAGATAATTTTAAAGCAGATGCTTAAAGGTTTTAAAAATTTTAAATCTGAAATGTTGGCATGGGGTTAAAAATCGTTCAGCTTCACATCAGATTTCTAAAAACCTAGACTCCAGGGAATTCTTAGCCCCAAGGAATTCTCAGGGAAGGCTAACACAATGCCCTCTTCTTCTAGTAGAGTGTACCATATCCCTCTTTTTAATAAGGATAGGCCTGGATGTCGTATCTTAAAGTTTATATCCAATTTTAAGCATATTAAATCAGTGACAGTGTAACCCAGGACAAGCTTTTAATTTAAACGCAAATCTAGCTCTGACAACCATTTTCCCATTGACATAATGGATAGTTCTTTCAAGCCTGTGAAGCGTTGTTCTTATTTGTTAATCATAGCGCTCCAGCTGTGCATACCTCACCACATGAAATCTAGATGGCAATTTTGGCTTCCCTGGTCTATATGGTATATATCTTAGAATCAGTGACATAGAACACTTTTGACATCATTTAAAATATATAGATACATGTTTTTAATGAAAATTGTTTTATTTGATGATAGCTAAAATTTAGAAATGACATAAAGTTAATTGCATTATATAAAGATACCTAAGACTCTCTATGTATGAATAATGCCAGTTCCTGAGAGTTTAGACACTAATATTATCAACCCTGGAAAGTCCCTTGTAGATCCCCTTGGACTTACATAAACAGAGAAAGCCTTCAACAGTGGCCTTAGAACGCCTACAGAGATTCTAGTGCATACACCCTAGGTACTGGGCAAGTGAAAAGAATGTATGATAAGAGCAGAATCAGAACTTTAGACCTGGAAAGAACCTAGGATGTTGTTTTCAACCAATCACACCATACAGATAAAAAATTAAGACTCAGAAGGAGGAAACCAAAAGAAGACCTAGTTGTGAGGCTCCAGGAGCTGGGCTGTGTGTGTCAACTACACCCACGATGGCACATGACCCAGAGCAGTCAGATAGCTTTCCTGGGATCTGCAGCCACTGGGGACCAAATCATTTCTTCTGATATCCCATTTAGTCCAATTCCCAAAAGGACAGATGCCTCTTTAAGTAAACTATATCACTGACATTCTAACTATGACCCTCTCCCTCCATTTTAGGGTTAGAAAAGACCTAATGGTGTCATTGAGACCACCTCAGGGGGTTCTGGACTGATTCATTTTCATTTTAACCCTTCTCTAGTTTCTCCTACAATCAGCAATCTGTATCAGTTCTATACATATACTAGATGTGGAATTGATATTTTATGATGATAAGAATTACAGTGACGATGGTGGTGGTGGTAGTAACAGTGGAGGCTGTAAACGTTTTGAATAGACTGAAGCATAACAAATACCAAAAATCATTCCATCTATATTTTCAGACAGTCAAGTGTAGGTAAGAATTCAATGAAAAATACCTGCCAGATAGCTTCTCCATCTCATCAGCAAGAACAGGAATACAAAACTGGGCTTCTAGCTGTATTTTTCTCAGAGGGTGATTAGTGCTTCATTTACCCCTGTTTCCCCAATACTAGTAATCTACAAAAAGAGCTGGGATGATTTTTCCTATCCCTCCCAGATGGCATTGCACCTTTCTGATTCACTGCACCATTAGAATCTCAGAGAAGCCACTAAGTAGCAAGTTTAGCTACACTTTCATCAAGATGAAAGAATAGTGCCTGGGTTCTATTCACAGATCAGTAGATATTCACTAAGTATGTGTTCTCTTTTTTCCCCCCCATAAGATGAAGTCTCACTCTGTTGCCCAGGCTGGAGTGCAGTGGGACAATCTTGGCTCACTGCAACCTCTGCTTCCCGGGTTCAAGTGATTCTCTTGCCTCAGCCTCCCGAGTAGCTGGGACTGCAGGTGCATGCCACCACACCTGGCTAATTTTTTGTATTTTTAGTAGAGACAAGGTTTCACCATGTTAGCCAGGATGGTCTCGATCGCCTGACTTCATGATCTGCCCCACCTCGGCCTCCCAAAGTGCTGGGATTATAGGCGTGAGCCATTGCGCCTGGCCTGAGTATGTATTCTTTTACATTAAATTCCACAAGTACTAGACTAACTTCATGAGAACTTGCCCATGGTCTTCCTTCCTGACCAGCCATGCTGTCACTTACCATGGACACCATCATGTTACTGGGCTGAAGACATTTCTTACGATGGTCAGAATCATGCAATGCCATTTAAGAGAATATTTTTATTGAGCATTATTAAATATAATTTTCCCTAAATTCCAATAACTCATTAGAACTATTTTACAAGTTCACACTGATAAAACATTACCTCATGACTCGCACCATACTGAGTCTTACATGTGAAAATGCATAAGAATAATAAATCCAACTCTAATGTCTAGTCTTGCTTTCATAGGTCCAGTTAATGTTCCATCCAAATTTCTAAAGTAAGTCAAAGAAATGTATTAATCAGATTAGCCAGTAAGTCTATGTAAAGGAGAATCAGTCCATTATTTGTTAGACAGTGATTGAGGTTTTTTAAATTCATAGGTGGACTATTTCATTCAAACTGTAACATATAAAACATATTTACTAGCAAGTTGTGTGCTTGGATACTCAATCATGAAGAAACATTTTATAAGAGATTGAGCATAGACTTTCAAAGCTATTGCCCCAAGGATTTGTGGACATTGTTCAAAACTGATAGTACACGTGTACATAGATGCTCCACATTCAACAGTTCTGTTAAGTTAGTCTGCTGGGGAGTAATAAGTATAAAAATGTTTATCCTTGTGAAGTAAACACTCATCGTTCAAGTGAATGGAAGAAATTTACAACCTTTACACTAGTTATTGCAAAGATATCGCATAAATATACCCACTATAGAGATTTATACATAAATTATTCCAATTCATATAGAAACCCAGGTAAATGCACAAGGAGCCGTCTGATTGTGTGTGTATTTATATCTGTCAGCTAACTCAGAGATCTCGATGCCAAAGCAAGCACTGGCATATGGATTCGTGATGCTCCACGAAGATACTGAATCTATAAACCAGTGAATAGATTTTTAAGTGGCACAATTGTAGTGTTGCAAGAAAATGCATTCTACTTCTTTCATCCACAAAAAAGCAAAGTTTAGTCTACTATGTTTGGAGCAGCATGTAATGATAAAGATTATCATAAAATCTCAGAACTGGAAGATGATCTTTCCCTCTGTATGAGAGTCTCTCTACCACATCTCTACCTAATTTCCTAATTGCTTAGACACTCCAGTGATGGGAAACTCACTGCTTCCAAGGAAGCCCAGTGGATCTGTGGATATCTTTGACTACTAAAAAAATTCTTCCTTCTATCAATTCAAAATCTCTTCCTATAGGTCCCACCCGTTTTGTCCCGGGGGCCTATGAAAATGTCCAATGCCTTTTCCATGTCACAACCGTTCAGTACTTATCACGGAGCTCTCAAGCTTTCAGGCTTCTCTTCTACCTCAACATCCTCAGTACCATTGGCCATTTTCCATGTTGCACCCACCCCTCCCATATCAGTATTGAGTTCTAGCTTAAAACCTGTCCAGAACTATATGGCCCAAAGAGGAAAGCAATTAAAATTTTCTCTCTCAATTTCCACATCTGCAAAACAGAAGTGTTACCTCCAAGATCATTCAAAGAATCAAATAAGAAACAGAACATAGAAGTTCTCTGGGCAGTTAAAGGTGCCTAATAAACATGAGAAATATGTTTCTATGGATAATAAGACCTAACTTTCAATAAGGTAAAACCCAATGTATCCTAAGGAAAAAAAAAAAAAAAAAAAAAAAAACCCTCTTCAAATAGTAACACCAAAGAAAGTTTTGCCAAGAATTTACTTTAGTATAAATACAATTGATTTCAACCAACTTGTTTTTCTGAAAAATGACTCTCCCATTATGATGGGTCTATTTATATGTCCCAATGACATCCAAACTCAAAGTCCGTGAAGCCAATGAATTTCCATGAATGATAGACACATGACCGAGTCAGAGATGAATGATGACATAGCCTCTGAATCTGTCAACTTTCCGGCATTCCTTTAAATAAACCAGTGTTTCAACACTTTTGTTAACAATCCTCACCCCCTTTAATCTCCTTCATGACTCCTTCATGCCTTCAAAATACAATCTAAATTCCTTTCATTATCTGGCCCAAGAAGTTCTCCATCTTCCTCTCTAGCTACTCTCCCTCCCTCACTCCATATATAGAGCATGCACTTAACCCGCCTTGTTCTTTCTTGCCTTTCTGCCTTTACACATTGTATCCAAGGTTCTAAAGCCAATATCCCACTTTATTCAGAAAGTAGATTTTTCCCATCACTCAAACCTTTGCTCAGATATCCCCTTTTCCAGAGAGTCTTACCTGAACTATCAACGTGGTGTGCATTTCCAGTTTCTATCATAGTGCTTATTTTCCTCTATTGAGATGGTCTGTTGACTTTTCTGTCTTACCCACTAGACAGTAGATTATTTGAAATATATATATTTTATTCACCTTGGAATAATTAGTAACCAGCACAGTGTCTTGTACATAGCAGGTGCTTAGTGTATTTCGAATGACTAATTAATAGATATGTATAGAGAGGGAACACATCAGAAAATAACCATTTGATAAACTCAGCAAATGGCACCAATCTTGCCTAATCTATATTGGAATTCAGGACTAACTCAGAATCAAAAAACACCTTTTACAATAGTCAAAGGTGTAACCTATATCCTCTCTAGTTTTTCTACCCATTCCTTAACTCTAGAACCTCTTTATCATTTGCAAATAACTTCTTACATATTCACATACATTATGCTATTTAATCATTAAAACCACTAAGAGATCATGTTCCTTAGCTGGGATTTAATGAAACAACCTCAGTGTGTCCAAACGGTGTAGCAAGAAAGGCAATGAACTGAGAGTTGTAAGAGCTGAGCTCAAGTCTCTGTTTTACTGTTTAACTACTGGTGTGTTAGTGGAAAGACCCTCTAATCTGTCTAAACGGCAGCTCCCTTTCCCACTTTGCCGTCGGCAGTGAAGGTTATTGTTATTTTTATACATTGTTGTCATTATTATCCAAGCTGGCATCTAGAGGTAGCCAAGTCAGCAGAAAAAGCATAGACTGTATGATAAAACAGGACCTGTTTTTAATCTTAGCTACACTACATAATAGTTGGGTGACCCTATTAAAAGGTTAAGCCAGTTACTTAACCTCTCTGAGGTTATTTTAAAATTTAGATGGCATTAAAAGTAGAAAAAACATTTGTGTATTTTTAAAGTGCCAGATAAAATTGTTATTATTCTTGTTTGGCCAAGTTTAAGAATGGTGTGTTTATCAAAGTGCTTTGTATGCATCACTATAAGAATACTTAATAGATGTGCCTTTAAAAACTTACAACTGTACCTTAGCTTATTAAAGGCTCTGAGAAGTCCTGCTGTAGAGATATATGTTTAACTTTGTTTAACGTGTCATTTTCCCAACCTATTTGAACACGGGACGCCATCAATGCCTTCTGGAAGAGTAAGCATGACAAGAGCAGAAAAACACCTGCGTTTTCCCCACATTTTTACCACATAACTCTCATGACGGAGACTCGAAATCAAAACCCAAAATAGTAAGAATAGTGAAAATGCTCCTCACTCTATCATCCCGATTATTATTTACAATGTACATATTTTCTAGTAAACAATTAACTATGTACATATATATATACATACATAGGAGAAATCCAGGTAGAATTTTAAGAATAAACTTCATAATTTCTGAAGGAAAAAGACATTTGGATGCAATTGATCAAAAGCGTGAGGACAAAGAACTGTTCTCTTTGGGCATTTGTGATACCCACTGGCTAAACTGCACTCTTAGTAATTTCTGGAATCATGTGAAAAAAATAAGAAAGGAAAGTACTTTCTCATTCATTCACAGGCATAGTTCCTTTAAAGTCATAATTGCTCTTTTCACATGGTAGCAAAAATTCACTTCATTATTTCAAATAGCTCTTTCCCGGCATCACCTCCTGCGACTTTAAAAGCTGCCATTAATTTCCCATTAGTAAACTTTAATTAAAATGAATATGTATCATTGCTTTTAGCAGTTGCATTGTAATACATGTATAAATACATGCAAATCTTATCCACAATATTTCAATGGCAATTTCTAAACAACACTTTGATGTTATTTCAAAATACTATATCTACAGAAAGCTTTTAGAATCTGGTCCTTCCCTAAAATAATTAGAATTTCATGGAAACACAATAAGCAGTTACCAACCTAGCTAAAATCTATTTTATTGATCACAGAAAGCAGCATGTTAAAACATGAATAATGACCTCTGTGCTTTGAACCACTCAGTACTCTGGTGCTTCTGCAATATTTGTGTATAATGTATTGAAAAGAAAAGCTAGAAGAGGCAGAGAGATGCTTCTAATTTAAGGCATCATAGTGTCTAAGATGAGTCTAACAGAATAATCTGAGATGAGTTGCACTTCATCAGCTTATTATCAAAGATGCATCTACCACCCCAAAGTTCCATACAAATGTTCAACACTCAGAGAAATGGAAACATATTAGAGCACATCTGAGTGTTAAGTTCCATAAGCTTTCTTATAATCCCTTTCTAATTTCTTACATTAGGCTAAAGTTTTGTTTTTAAAATATATATATACTTCATAAAGAGAAAATGAGGTTGATTAGTCTTAGACCATGCTTTCACCAGATTACTCTGGCATCCCCCACATCTTAACCAGAATCTGAGACTACATTAGATGATAATTCAAACTTAACTGCAAAACACATTATTCTGAAAATGTTGACAATATTTCCAAAATATGATATCTGATAATACTTCCAACTATAATATTTCCTCCTAGATGATCACACATTGTTAGTATTAACTTCAAAGTCTCTAAGGAAAATACTATAGAAATGCTTAAGTAAAAGGAGCCATGTGTGACCACAGTTTCTCCAAGTGCTGGGGTCAGTTAATGCACTTGTTTGAAAGCCTGCAGTTTTCTTTCTGCTTTCAAACCCTACCCTTCCATCCCTTCTCTCCCCGCCCCCACCCCCTACCTCTACAATAACTTTTCTGTATGACACGTTGGCCCAGTGACTATGGTCTATCTGAGATGTTTTCAGGCCCATATCTTTTCCTAATTATTTCTCGTTTTCTGTATATTGTTCCCTGAGAAAATTAAGCATCATTTTTCAATTGGGAAGATGTTTGGTTTAGAAGGTATAGTAAACACGCCTATAATTAAAAGGACTCCCTTGGTTCACAGAATTTGGTATCAGATTTTTCATGAAGTATGAATCTGTAAAAATAATGTATAGTTTTTTAGTTAATAGGCTAGAGAAGTATTTGCATTATTTATATAAGTCTAGAAACTTTAAATGTGGTTAAGAGTAAATGATTTCCAAATCTTGATAAAGTTTGAAAAAGTTAACAAATGGAATGTGAAGCTTAATTTACCATATTATCAGATTAGAAATGCTAATCAGATGCACCCTAGCCACTCAGTAACTTCAGTAATTAAATTAAGCACTTAAGTCCTTCATCATACTTGAAGAGCATCTAGCTATAAGTCTTCCCAATAGTCATCCATGGGAAACACACCTATCACACTTAACCAGCATTTCAAAAAGTTCCTTTGAGTCCAAAATATGTATGAAGGTTTCCAACACCAATTTGTCAGACTGCATATCAAATATCACTTTTCCAGAAAGTATCTGCTTGAAAAAAAAAGTTTCACAATCTGAAAGGTCACCATCTATGGCAATGTTCAGTCTGCATTACAAAGCACTAGTCACAGGAAAGGTTGTGAAATCACCACACTTGCTCTTCTCAGTTGAAAACCTGGCTGTTCATCATAAACAAAAAGAAGTGTGTGGTTCTATTCCACAAATCCTCTGAGTTGTTTCCACAGGGGATACTCCGGCATAGTCAACAACTCATATCTTTTATCACAAAAATATCCACAAATAAAATTGAAAAAGAGTACTGGTATCACCGAGTGTAGTCCCAGATTGGTGTACTTTCTAGGAATTGTCCTCATTTCACTTACACCACCTATTTACTATGTTACTTTAAAACCAAAAAAGCTCTGAGATGTTAGAATCTATAGACTTCCATACGAGTACTTTTATAAATGTAAAATATTGCTTCAAAATCTACTAATAACATGTAAAAGTCAAAAGAATGTATTCCTGAGCATACTATTTCATTCTGTTCCTAAGTCTATGCAGTGACTGTTCAAGCAGTGGTTTCCCTCCGCCCAAGTTTAGCCTTGTATTCCAGTTTGTGAGTGAAGTGATCCCTGTGTAAAAAGACTTGGTAGATCAGATGACAAGCGGCAAAGTGGCCAAAGAAGACGCCAAGTACAACTAAAGTTAACACAGTGCCCCACCCCTTCTCCAAGGCTCAGAGTTACATGAGAAATTAGATATGGAGATATAGCAAGATAATCAGACAGGGCAGTCTAAAAGTAAATCTGGGCCCTGTAAAGTTTACTGACTCATGCTTGGAGATATATATATATACACACACACACGTGTGTGTGTGTGTGTGTGTGTGTATGACAAATCATTTGCCTATTGGGATCTTTACTCTGAGCAAAGCACTTCTCCAGCAGTGATCATTAATACGTGGGTACTTTTGAGCAGCAGCAACTCCCATCTCACTGGGATTAGTAATTTTTTTCCCAGGGAACAAAAGAAACCATCCGAATGGCAACACACACCTCAAATTCAACATAATGAAAAAGGAGTTTTAGAAGATGTGACAGGAATCCTCTCCTACTCACTGAAACAATATCACTAAAAATGGGGGGCGGGGGGTTGTGGCATGCGAAGAGTGAGAAGCCAGTGAGGCAGAGTGGGAAGACAGAAGGGAAGAGGTGATCGAAACCACTTTGCTGTCCTTCCCTTGCTTCTCACTTCTCTCCCACCCCAGGCTGAGATTGCAAATTTTAAAAATGCAAGCCCCAGTTCAAAAGAAACCCCCCAAAAACTGGAAGAGTGTGACTAAGGTTACTACCACAGCAACCCTGAAAGATTTCCGTGCAAAAGCAAAGCAGTGGGGATGTAGTAGCAGCAGCAAGCCTCCCTCTTCCCCCACCCCTGATACAGTACCTCCAGATTTGCCCGAGCTGCAAGATGTGGATGAGTGACTGCAGGAGCCAGATGCAGAAGGAGCAGGACGCAGACCTGTGATTGCCACTGGCCCGGGTAGCCCCGCTGCTGTTGCTGCCGCTGTTGGCCGCGGCGATGTTGCTCTTGCTGGCGTTGGATGCTTGCCTTTGCGGCGTGGAAGGACGAGCCTCGCCTTCCCCGGCTGCAGACCCACCGCCGGCCACCGTCTTGCAATCCGCTCCAGGCTGCGGGCAGCTGGAGGCAGCAGCGGCCGTGGCGCTGTCCTCGGTGCTGAAATCGTGCACAAACCAGCGGAAGCTGAACACTTGCACCGACAGCGACCCGAGCACCACGAAGAAGAGCGTGAGCCCGAACCACCAGCGCTGGCCGCGCAGGTAGTAGTCCACCGCAAGCCAGACGTCTGTGCCCACGTCCGCGAAGTACACGGCCACGGCGGCCAGGATCCAGAGGCAGTCCCACAGTGAGTAGCGCCGCTGCTCCCTGCCCAGGCGCAGGCACAGCGCCGCCGAGCCCGCCCCGCCGCCGCCCGGGCCGCCAGCGCCGCCGCCGGAGCCGCCCGAGCCCCCGGAGCCGCCGCTCCCGGCGCAGCAGCAGCAGCAGCGCGAGCAGCCGCCGCCGTCCGGGCAGCAGCCGCCCCCGGCCGCCTCCTCGTCCTCGGCTCCCGACCCCGACGGCAAGCCCGGAGCCAATCCCTGCACCGAGCCCGAGTGGTCCGAGTTCTGCAGCGGGGTGAACGCCACGTCGCTGCTCTTCTTCATTTTCAGCCTCCCGTCTGATTTAGCGGCCATGATGCCTCCACTCGGGAGGAGAGCCCTCCTTTATCTGACACCTTTCCCCGCTGTCTCCTCCTCCCGCCACCTCCTCGCCTCGCTCCGGCTTCCCTCCCAGGCGGCGCGGCTCCCCCTCCTCCTGCTCCTGCGCCGGTCGCCCGCCGGCCGCCGCCGCCCGCCGCCCGCCGGGCTGGGCGCTGGGCCGGGCTAGCGGAGCGCCTGGAGCCGGCAGGAGCGCCGCCTGGCTGCCTGCGCGGAGCCAAGCTGCTCGGGGCGCCCCGCGCGCGCCCCTGCCCGCCGCCCGCGCTCCTCGCCGTCCCGGCTTCGCGGCTGCCGCCCGAGCCGCCGCCGCCGCCAGCAGCAGGAGCAGCAGCGGCCGCAGCGGCGCTCCTCGGACCTGCACATTCCTCTCCTCCCCTCGCGCGCGCTCCCTCCTCCCGCTTCCTCTCCTCCACCAGCTGACTCCGAGGGAGAGGATGACCTCATCCCTTCTCTTCCAGCTGCCGCCGCTCCCACCCTGGTTCGGGAGGGGCGAGCGAGGAGGAGGGCCCCGGAGGAGGGGCCGGGACTGAGGGGAGCGGCTGGCGGAGGGTGCGGGGACGGGCCTGGCGGGTCCCAGGGGCCGGGAGAAGCGGCCGAGGGGGCCTGAGGGAGACAGTCGAAGGCCCCCACTCACGGGATATCGGGAACGCTGGGTGGGTTTCAGAGACACTGGGGGAGGGGGAGGGGGAGGAGCGCTCCAAGAGGAGGGGTCCCCGCGTGCAGCCCTCGCGGAGGACCGCGGAGAGTGGGCACGGACGGGTGTGGCGGCGGCTAGGGCCAGGGAGGCGCAGGCCTCTTTGTATTCCACTCGGAGCCGCGGCACCCCGAGCCGCCAGCAGCCGAGGGGCTGGGAGCGCGGCTGGGGCCCACGACGGTGGGGAGAACGGGTGTTACTCGGGCGCCCGGGCTCAGAGACCAACAGCGGCAGTGGGCGTGCCCGACCATGCCGGGGAGAGCCGGGAAGAGAAAGGCGTGCGGGACCCGGAGCGCGGAGCCTGGTGCCGCGCCGGCAGCGGAGGGCGGGCGGGTCCGCGGGGAGCCCCGAGCCAGCGCCCTCGAGGGAAGCAGCTGGCATTCCGAGGGCTCCGGGCTTCTCCGGCAGGCGGGGGTGACCCAGCTCGGGCAGGTGCGGAGGCGCTCGGGCAGGTGCGGAGGCGCTCGGGCCCTCCGCGGCCCAAGCCCACGCCCCACGCGAGTCCCTCGAGCGCTCTCGGCGGCCGGGAAGCTCTGAGCCAGGAGAAGCTGCAGCCCCGTGGGTCCCGCACCGGCGCTCGCGGCGTCCTGCTGCAGGTGGGAAGCGCAGCACCCCTGGCGGCGGCACTGGGCGTGGTGGGGCGGCAGGGCGCGGCCGGCAGCCTTGGGAAACCGAGTACCACCCCGCCCCCGGCCCGCAGGCGGCGAGTGGCGGAGCCCAGAGCTGGCGCCACCTCCCCTACTCCCTACTCCAAAACTAGAAATACCTTCTCTTAAAGCTATAGGGATTGCAAACTAGCTGTGCGGTCCCACAACTCCAGAAATGACTCGAAATTAAATCTGTTATCGGAGTGATTCAAGGAGAATATAAAATATGTTGCGGTTTTAAGAGATTTTTAAAACCTAAATAAAACATAGGCTCTTCATTTTTTTAATAAGAAAACTTAAGCTTTGATTTGTCTCACTTAACTTTTGCAAATGTAAGAGATAGAGAGTGTAATTCTTAAATTATACCGTGACTCACATACTTTAAGAGCGGAGGGAAGTGAGGCAACACGAGTTACACTGCCACTAAAAGCACCAGTTGGATCTTCTAAATCTGGAGGCAAACCATAACACCACCACCCCCAGCCACCTCCGCTTCTCTGTGGTAGGTGCCAGGTGAGTTCGATCTAGTATATAGTGCCATTCTTAATTAGTAACATTATGAAGTAGAAGTGCACGAATTTCACTGCACGTGGAGAGAGCTGCCTCACGCATTGTGTGCTACGTATCACGGGCTGTGTCAGCACCAACCTGGATAAAGTGGAATTTGCCCCGCGCTCTGGATACATTGCCTGGTATTCTCACAGACTGATGCCCAGGACCTTCCCTTGCTTGGCCTTGGTCTGACATTTTGGCAGGAGGGTGTTGAGTTATAGAGTGTATACACGATTACATGGCATGTACAAATCCGGTATTTCTAGTGAAAGGCGTCGCCAAGTGATGGCTGAGGGGCAACACAGTCCCACTAAGATGCTTAGTATGCCAGGCAAACGGGGATATTTTTAAATCCATCTTTAAAATTGGGTCTTCTTGGAGTAGAAGAATCCTTTTTTTGGAAAACAACCTGATTCTGTTTCTCTGGAGTCCAAATCTAAGATTTCATCTCCAGGATGCTGCTGGTGATCTTACTCTGTGACAAACCATTAGGGAGAGGAATGATCTCTTAGGTAACTGAGTCCTAAGGGATGGAGTGTATTCTAGGTCAAATGCAGTGTCTTAAATTGCACCAGGCATGAAAAGGCCCTGCAGAGTATCTGAGGTGCTTAAGACCTGGGGCTGACTAAAGATTCCCCTAGAGTAGGATGTTTCTTATTCGACTGCATCCTCTGCACCTGGCACAGGACATGCACAGACTATTTGCTCATTAAATATTAGTTGAGTGAATGCATGAATTTATAGAAAGAACATTCCATAACAGGAAAAGTGCTGCATTCTGTGCTAATGAATGTTCCTATGGAAACATAGGAATTATGAAACTTTTTTTGGTCTAAAAAGAAATAACTAGTAACGGTTCCTTATTAATACATTTATTCAAAACCGTTTAGAGTCTCTTTAAGGTTGCTGTCTGAACCATAGCTGGAAAGTAATGGTGACACGTAGTTAGTGGCAGGAGTTTACAAGCAGGAGGTCGGAGGATGAGCTTCACATCCAGGCTTTGCTAATTACTGGCCCCATGATCCTAGCAAATTAATACACAGGATTAATATGAGGATTAGATGAGATCATGTATATTATGGGGCTTTGTATACAATGCTGTTCTCAAGAGTCTCTAATCTCATAAGTCTAGTAATCACATTTTAGGATATGGATTTTAATATTACCTGCTCTATCATAATCAGTGCACCTGTCAAGACAGGTGGACATAATGGTTGCAAGCTCAGAGTTTGGACTCAGACAGAGTTATCTCTATGTGTGTTATTTAACTTCCCTTCCCCTCATGCTCATCATTTGTAAAATAGAGATGATAATGATCTCTAGAATTCGGTCTTGTTGCCAGAAACAAATACTAAGAGAAAGAGGCATGTGAACTGTTCAACATGGTGTCCAGCACACTTC
Source organism: Aotus nancymaae (assembly GCF_030222135.1). NCBI lineage: Eukaryota > Metazoa > Chordata > Mammalia > Primates > Aotidae > Aotus > Aotus nancymaae. Next base: position 7,087,071 of record NW_026988450.1, on the reverse strand, counting down.
ATACACCACATTCTGTTAATATCTTTCCTGTTTCTTCCAGCCCCCTCATGTCTTCTGGCTTCTAAACTTTTGTGTTTAGCTCACCAACTTTACTTAAAACTAGAGTTTCTAAAAAAACAGTCCTTGGATTAGCTACATCACAATCAGTTGTTATTTAATACAGATTCCTGGCCTATCAGAAATGTGATCTCTCCATCAATGATTTTTTGTCTCCCATCCAATCTCAAGAGATTTATTCTCATTGTATAACCCAGGGGTCCCCAACTCTTGGGTCATAAACTGTTATGGGTCAGTGGCCTGGTAGGTACTAGGCCACATAGCAGGAGGTGAGCTGTGCTGGGCAGGGTTAGCGTTACCGCCTGAGCTCTGCCTCCTGTCAGAACAGCAGCAGCATTAGATTCTCATGGGAGTGCAAACTCTATTGTGAACTAGGCATCAAAGGGATCTAGATTGTGGCCTCCATATGAGAATCTAACAAATGTCTGATAATCTGAGATAGAACAGTTTCATCCCAAAACCATCCCCTCACCACAACCCCAATGGAAAAATTGTCTTCCACAAAACCGGGTCCCTAGTTCCAAAAGGGTTGGGGACAGCTGATATAACCTAAACTTTAAGATTACTCAACAGCTTCATAATCTCCACTTTACATACCTCACACTGAATTTATATAAATTCATGCACACACTGATTAATGCCTCCTAGCTGGTGAGCTCACTCTCTCATGTATCCCTGGACCTGTTTTCTACCTCATTTTCATGTCCCTTAACCCCTTTAAGTCCTCCCCTTTCTTCTTACATTGTGTAAATTCCATGCTCAATCACAATAGACACGTCTCACAGGCTTCCTGGTCTCTGCTGTTCCTCTTACTCAACAAAACACCAGCCCTGGTTAAACTCTGTTCTCCTCCTACATCAGGCCTAACCCTGTGTAACTGGTTGTGGCTGGAGAAGGGGCATGACCCTGCACACTTGTGCTTCTTTCTATCCCGGATCTTTACCCTGAAGTGGACCCAAAGGCTGCTCCACATTCACACCTCATCTTCCCAGTCCATTTGCATTCCTACTCTTTTAAATTATATCTTTTTATATTTTCCTTTCTCAAGCTTTAAACACCTTCTTCCCCATTCTTACTCTCCACTGATGTCTCTGCATCCTATTTCACTGGGAAAGATGAAGCGACCAGAGCAGAACCCACACAAGCGCTCAGCACCTTCTCTGCTCACCCACCAGCATGTGTACCACCCACTCAGGCTCCGGCTCTACAAGGCCAGCTCCCCTGGTGTTCACCAGGCCCCACCCCCTCACTGCTCAAGAGCTCAATTTAACACTCATTGCCTCAGTCATCAATGTTCCCTCTCTGCTGGATTATCCCCATCAGTGTACGAACACACTCCTATGTATCCACTAGTTAAAAAACAAAGCAAAACAAAACTTTTGATTCCAGTTCCCTTTCTAGTCACCACTGCATTTCCCTGAAACCTTTTACTACAAAGGTCTCTAAAGTTGCCTAAACTTGCTTTCTTGGATTCCTGTTCTTCAATTCTCTCTTGAACACATTCAAATAAACCAACAATTGCTCCACTGAAACTGTTCTTACCAAGCCGCTGGCAGTCTGTCTCCACTTTACTGAACAATTCAGTCTCACCTTACTTGACCCCCTCAGTGGCATTTGACATGATAGAACCTTCTCTCCTCAGTGAACTCCACTCTTCCCTTGGCTTTCACGTATCACACACTCTGGAGTTTTCCCGTTTCAAAGCAGCCTGCTTCTTTGCTAATTCTGGGTCCCTTGCTGATTTCTTATCATTTCTCCTACCTTTAAGCTGAATCAGTCTTCAAATCTTCCTGTATGTGTATTAGTCAGTTCTCATGCTGCTATAAAGACCTACCTGAGAGTGGGTAATTTACAAAGGAAAGGGGTTTAATTGACTCACAGTGTGGCAGAAATAGGGAGACCTCAGGAAACTTACAGTTATGGCAGAACGAGAAGCAAACACGTCCTTCTTCACATGGTATCAGCAAGGAGAAGTGCTGAGTTAAGTGGGGGAAAGGCCTTTTTTAAAACCATCAGATCTCATGAGAACTCACTATCATAAAAACAGCATGGAGATAACTGCCCCCCATGATTCAGTTACCTCCCACTAGGTCCCTCCCATGACACATGGGGATTATGGGAACTACAATTCAAGATGAGATTTGGGTGGGGACACAGCCAAACTATATTACTTCCTATTCTCACTCCCTTGATAATTTCATAAAATGTCATGTTTAAAATTACACCTATATGCTGGTGACCCCTGTATTTCTTTCCCCAGGCTGGACACCCCTGGACCCCAGAATACACCCGACTGCTTTCTCAACAGCTCTACTTGAATGCTTCCAGGCACCTCAAACTTAAAACATCCAAAACTGAACTCCAGATCTTCCCCTTCAATATCTGCTTCTTCTTCCTCATTCACCTTAATGACGATTTTGTTAAGTTTCTCAAGCCAGAACAGGGGGCATCATCCTCGCCTATGTCTTTCTCTTAGACTCCTTGTCTTTTCTGCCAGAAAATACATTTGGTTCTACCTTCAAAGTATATTTTTGAAGCCAGGTGCAGTAGCTCATACCTATAATCCTAGAACTTTGGGAGGCCGAGGCAGGAAGATTGCTTGAGGCCAGGAGTTTAAGACTAGCCTAGGCAACATAGTGAGGCCCAGCCAGATGCTAGCAGTAATGCATATTCTGTGTGGTTTCTATGTTGGAGTCTGCTAGGATCAGTTCAGAGTTCAGTGGGAAATGTGTAGGCTCTCTGCAGAATGGAGAGGTTATCCATGTTTGTCACCACAAAATAAGGTGGAATGTTGGATGGGAAATCAGAATTATAAGGCTCTAGGTAGGCAGGTAACAGAGCAAAACCTCCTTGAAGGTGGCCTAAAGGTAGGAAGTACATATCCGAATGAAGGGAGGAGAGTACCCATTCACAACAAGGATAGCCAAAGGAGGATGTGAAGTGAAGACATGAAGAAAATGAAACAAGACTATGGCTACCTGGAAAAGAACATTCCAGGAAGAGAGAACAGCACATGCAACAATGCTGGGGCAGTAGCTTTCCTGGTGTGTCTGAGAACTAGTAAGGAGAACAGTGTAGCTGGAGTGGAGGAAAAGAGTAGCTGAGAAGTCAGAAATAGGGTTAGAGAAAAACTGGTTGTCTGGGGGTCAGATTATGTAAGGCCTTTATGCCAGTACGAAGACTCTCCTTTTCACGTGTGCAAGATGAGAAGCTATTGGACAACTATGAGCCATGGCTAGCTTCATGGCTGTGCGACCAGTGCAGGTACACAGGGCTCTATGCTCTGAGGGTTCTCATGCTTCAGTGCTCTAATGTCACCAGCATCTAACTTTGAATTTGTGTTTTGTAAGTGAAGTGCAATTGGGATGACAGAGCATGTGCCAGAAACCTGGCGCCCCAGCTCACATACGCTTTTGGCTCCCTGTCTTCCTAGGATGGACTCCACATGCTCACTAACTACCTCCTGGTGTCCCAGCCCTACCAGGCTACTCCCTCTGTGCTCTTGCCCACCACCCGATGGGGGTCTGGACATAGAAGTGTGGGGTGTCATGGTCAAGCATGAGCCACTTGACATTTTGGAATGAAGCAAGGGGTGACTGTCTCCTCCCTGGGCTGGCAGCACCAAGTGCATTCAGCCAAAGACTAAGTTGGGGGCCTGTAGCCCAGCTGGGATCCAGGTGCTGAGCATGTCCAGGTGAACACCACACTGTCTTAGGAATTGCTTAGCCATTGTGGGTTGGGGTGGAGGTCCATGGGAAGGGGGATTTATGTCCCTGCCTCTGGCTGGGGTCCTGCATTTTAATTTGCACTAGGCCCCACAAGTTATGTAGCCAGCCCTGAGGAGCATTCAGGGAATATTTAAATAACGTGATCTGGCGTCCTTTTTAAAGGATCACCGACTGCTCTGTTGAGGGTAGGAAAGCAAGGGTGAAAGCAGAAAGATCAGTAAGGAGACAAGAATCTAGCTGAGAGAATCATGTGTCAAACGAGGGGCATCGGGGGGATGGTATGAAATAGTCAAAACTATTTATTTATTTTTGAAACAGAGTCTCACTCCATCATTCTAGCTAGAGTGCAGTGGCATGATCATAGCTCACTGCAGCCTCGACCTCCTGGGCTCATGCAGTCCTCCCACCTCAGCTTCCCGAGTAGTTGGTGCTATAGGTGTGTGCTACCACACCCAGCTATTTTTGTTTTTTATTATTTTTTGTAGAGATGAGGTCTCATTATGTCGCTCAGGCTTCAAAATCCATTTTTGTAACTAACTCCTATTAATCCTCTAGATTTCCATTTAAATGAAGGGGATAACGCATAGCTCTGTATATGTAAAACTATGAAATTAAAAGCTTACAGCCAAGAGGTAATAAAATTATGTTATGCCCTATGTTTTTCAAACACAATTGCCTTACTAAAGCCTCATTACACATTTGTGAAAAAAAAAAACCCAGACAGATCTACTACTACTATTTAAAAAAGGAAAGAGAGAGAGAGAGAGTAAAACAAGACTTAGAGAGTTTGAAAGACTGCCCAATGCCACAATTCCTATGGGATAAGTTAAGAGGATGTAATGTTTTCCCCAAAAACTACAGAGACTTTTGAAGCATTTAAAATAAAAGAGTGGCATGCCTGGTTTTGTGTTTTGAAATGTGCATTCTGGTAGCAGAGTAGAGAATTAAAGGGCAACTTTGTACAAAACCTTTGTGATTTATGATAGTCCACTAATCTCCCATGTATACACTGTGCCTAGAGCGAAACACAGTGTCTGGCATATTAACAGACATTTAATAAATATTCCAGAAAAAGCTTTCCCAGACAAATACTCTGCAGCTCTTCTGAGGACCATTAGAACTATAATTGTTGCTTTTGAAATACTAAAACTCGAACAGCATAGAGACTGCTGAAATGCTACCCAAAAAAATCAGCGAAATGACTGTTCAGCAAAAGTGAAAGCACTGTCAAAAGCCAAAGTTTAAAAGTAAATTGAAGAGAAAGCAGGTTAGTGCTAAGAGATACAAGTACCAACAATGGTCGTTAGAGAAATTGAGGGGGTTGAGTTGTCCCAAAATTTTAATTTCCAAATTGGCATTGCAATATCAACTAAGTAAAGGAAGAAAAGCACCAAGGATGTAGGTTAGGGTCCAAAATGAAGTATCTCAAATGCTGGGAACACAGGTTTAGATTTGATGTCAATCAAAAGAGGGAACCCTGGGTCTCTTTCTAGACTTCATAACAGTCTCCAACTGCTAAGTGCATTTTGTTTCTGAAGTATGTTAGTAAGTGAGGCATTTAGGTCTTAAAATGCATTTTCCCTTAGGAACAAAATGATAAATGGTGATTAAATCTGTTTAACCCTGATGGCACTGAAATTTGAATTTGCAATAGGAAAGCAGAAAACACATCATCTCCATACCGACACTTATTATTAAAAAACATATAAGATTTATCAAGGGAGTTTTATTTCTAGTAGATGCTGGTACTTGAGAGAAACGTAAGATCATTGAAAAGTAAATGAGCCCTTCAGAAGAAGGAACTTAATTCTTCCCGCCAACCCTCTCTGACTGTGGCCTGCGCTTACCAACTTGCTGCCAAAGAATAAAGTGTGGGAAGAGGGGGAGTAACTTTCTGTGGAGAGAACTGCAAACATTCCCTTGGCGGGGTGCTCAAGGTCAACATCGACAGGGATGCCCGCTGTCAACGTGGAATGAGGGCACTTCACTTCTGTGGTCTTCTTCCCCAAAACTTACACCACCAGTCTAAACATAAGGAAAACAATACTTGTTTTTTTGTTTTGTTTTGTTTTGTTTTTAGATAGAGTCTCGCTCTGTCACCCAAGCTGGAGTGCAATGGCATAATCTCGGCCCACTGCAACCTCTGCCTCCCCAGTTCAAGCGATTCTCCTGCCTCAGCCTACCAAGGGGATTACAGGCGCCCGCCACCACACCCAATTAATTCTTCGTATTTTTAGTAGAGACAGGGTTTCACTGTTAGTCAGGATGGTCTTGATCTCCTGACCTTGTGATCCGCCCACCTTAGCCTCCCAAAGGATTACAGGCATGAGCCACCGTGCCTGGCCTAAACAGTACTTCTTAAAGCTGTCGAGGTCACTAAACACAAGGAAAATCTTAGAAACTGTCACCGCCAAGAGGAGCCTAGGAGACATAATGACTGAATATCATGTGGTGTCCTGGAGGGGACCCTGGAGCTGACATCATTAGTGAATAAACCAGTGCAATCTGAATAAAGCCTATGTAGTAGTTAAAAGTAATGTACCAATGTGGGTTCCTTAGTTGTGACAAATGTGGCATGCTCATGTAAGATGTCATGAATGGGGAAACTTAGTGAGCAGTATCCGGGACTCAGTGCCATCTTTATTAGTTTTCCGTAAATCTAAAACTACTATAAAATTTATTGTTTTTAAAAATTGGAAAAACTGGTACTTGGAAATGATTGATAAAATCAATAAAGTTAAAAGCAAGCAAGAGAGAAATCAAAAATTATCAATAGCAGGTGTGAAAGAGAGGCTGTCACTTCAAATTCTATTAGAATTAAAAAGGTAATATGTCATAGAACTACCATAGGGCTCAGCAATTGCAGTCTCGAGCATTTATCTTGGAGAAATAAAAATTAATGTTTACGGGCCGGGCGCGGTGGCTCACGCCTGTAATCCCAGCACTTTGGGAGGCCGAGGCAGGTGGATCATGAGGTCAAGAGATCGAGACCATCCTGGTCAACATGGTGAAACCCCATCTCTACTAAAAATACAAAAAATTAGCTAGGCATGGTGTTGCGTGCCTGTAATCCCAGCTACTCAGGAGGCTGAGGCAGGAGAATCACTTAAACTTGAGAGGTGGAGGTTGCTGTGAGTGGTGGTTGCACCACTGCACTCCAGTCTGGGCAACAGAGTGAGACTCCATCTCAAAAAAAAAAAAAAAAAGAAAAGGAAAAAGAAACCTTATTGGGAAACAAAGTCTTTTCCGTTATAATTAGGAAAAGATTGAGATAAAATCATCCTGGAATGGAGTAGGACCTAAATCTAATGCCAGTGTCCTTATGGGAGACAGAAAAGGCCACACAGATACACAGAGGAGGAGAGGATGTGAAACAAAGACAGCAGTAGGAGGGATGTCACCACAAGCCAAGAAATGCCGGGAACTACCAGAAACTGGAAGAGGCAAGGAAAGTTCTTCCCCTACACTTGGTATCAAGGAGTCCTACAAAGTGTAAAGGTAAAGGCATAATGGTTTACAACAAAGGGATCCAGGTTGCCGACTGCTAGTTCTATTTACTAAAGAAGGAGATAAAGAAAGATGAAAGGCAAAATTGTGCCTAGTGGTAAAGAACAGAGAGAATAAGTAGTAATCAAAGCTTTGTTGGCTTCATGTCCCATCAGAAATCCCAACTGCGACCAATTCTGGTCAAGTTCCCTCTACCCCAGTTCCTTCTTTCCTACTTGCTAGCTGCCTGATGTGTGACATGTCCCCTTCTCCAGGGGAGACGATGCGGTAGCTCTGCTTCTTAAGATCTATTATTCCTAGAGCCCAGCATCTCTCTTGTGGACCACAAACTGACCATCACACACGTAGCACAGATCTCAAGTACCAAGAGTGGTCAAAAGTTTTCAAATTAATTACTTCATTAATTCGACAAACACGGATGGCATACTTCCTAAGTGTAAGCAGCTGCAGGGAGTGAGCATAGTGGTGCCTTAAATGACCCTGGACTTTAAGATCCGGCTGACCACGATTTCATTCTGGACTGGAATTCTGGATATTCACCCTAGGGAATGTTGCTTTTCTGAGCAACATTCTCTGAGTCTCAGTTCCTTTACCTGGAAATATATTGAAAATATTACATCTTTGTTATGCAATGGCTGTAAACTGCTGTAAAAATTAGACAATATTAAAAATTCTAGATGGTAATTTTGTATAAGTATATATAAATAAAATATATAGAAATATTTATAGGTAGTAAAACTGGCACCTGATGGGTGGGTATAAAAACTGGAGAATATGGCCGGGCCCGGTGGCTCACACTGTAATCCCAGCACTTTGGGAGGCCGAGGTGGGTAGATCACCTGAGGTCAGGAGTTCAAGACCAGCCTGGCCAACATAGCAAAAACCCTTCTCTACTAAAAATACAAAAAAATTAGCCAGGCGTGATGGCGGGCACCTGTAATCCCAACTACTTCGGAGGCTGAGACAGGAGAATTGCTTGAACCTGGAAGGCAGAGGTTGCAGTGAGCTGAAACTGTGCCACTGCACTCCAGCCTGGGTGACAGAGACAGACTCAGTCTCGAATTAAAAAAAAAAAAAAGGCAGAGAAGATGTGGGTCACTCTTTTGAAAAGCTTTTGCTCTACCTTGGCAAATAAACATGAATACCAATAATATAACATGAAAAGTATATTAGCAATACATAAAACATAGAACAAGAATTCGAGTAGTGTATAATTAACTCTCTGGAATCAGGGATGGCTTTGCAGAGGAGATGACATGTGATGAGGGCTCTTAAAGAATTAGCAGGAATTCACCAGGGTAGCAGAGTAGAGACATGCACATGAAATCATGCAGGGCACATTTAGTGAATTATATGCAATTAATATCACAAGAAGATAAGTACATGGAGACAAGAGAATCTCCAAAACCATCCTCCTAAAGGGATATATTCTAGGTATAAAAAGATGACAAGGGAAAAACGGGCCCGTCAAAATCTGAATTGCTGTAATATCAATGTTTCTGGTACCGATATGAGCAAATTCTGTCCCACAGCACTTGATCCTCACTACCCTTAATCTGCTTCTAGATTGGCTCTCAGGGCTTCATTCATTCAAAGGTAGTGAAGAGAGCAGCTCCAGAGAGTCCAGAGACCCCACGCTCACCTCCTCTCTCCTACTCCTAAACCACCTTCCCAGCAGGAGCTCCCTTTGAAGTCTGGAGAGAACCGGGCCCTGCTCCAGCCGCTGCTGAGCTCCTTTTCCCTAATTAAGTTTCCAGGTTCCTTGAGAAAGTGCCTTATAACAAACGGAGGTGATTCATGCATGCCTCGGAAAATATGAAGGTGCAGAAAACAGCGGAAATGAAAACTCCCTATTGTTTGTTTAATAAAATTGGAAGTAATTGAAAAACTCAGTGGCTTTACAATTCAACTTTTCTTCTTTACAAATTAGATGTAGGTTGAAATTGGTTTAATTATTCTGATAAAAAAATGATGAAACATAAAAATGTAAATGTACAATGCTGGAATTCTCTCATACTCAAGCTTATACTGTACTTTCAAAAAAAAGGAAAAAAAACCCTCAAACCTAACCAAAACGAACAAAAACACTCAACATGCAGACAGAATTATAACAGGTATTTAATGTTTTAATGTTCCTGCTGCTCCCCAAAGGTTCCAGTGTGTGCTACCCATAAATTGTAGAAATATAATAAACCACTTGACAGGGTGGATAAAATATTTGATAATCTTTTACACAAACAATCTCAGAAGAATTTGATTTCAATTGAATTAAGTTGAATCATGACAAATTGTTTAAGGTGATAATAAACAGACGTTACTTAGTAAAACATCCACCCAAATCCAATGATATTATTTGAGATGCTGGAAAACTCTTAAAGAAATGTGTGAATACATTAGAAATGTACAGAGGATTAATGGAAATAATTAAGTTAAATGGCATGAAAAGCCTAGCAAAATAATTTTTCTACTCAAATGCAATTTTTATTTTCTAAATTTACAAAGGTTAGGTATAACTATCTGTTTCACAGAGGAACAAGTGCAAGAAGAAATATGGTTTCGATGAAATAACTCTCAGAAAGCATATTCAAATGAGAAGTCTGGTTTGCTCAAGCGTGCTGTGGGCACAGAGTGAATATTGTGTGGATTGCCCACCCAGTACAGCCTCCCCAAGAATTCCAACATCCCGGGTGGTAGTTACAGAGCAAATGTCACATCATATATTCAACACAAGTATGTTTTTGAAGAGGCAGATTATACATGAAATTGGCATATGCTTCATTCACAGAGGGTCTGGTGCTGTTTAAACTGTGGGTGTCATCAAGGTCAAAGACATGAAGTTCAGTCAGACTTTGTTCTTCTGAACATAAGATTTGATTTCTTATCTTTGGAACTTGACGAAGTCAAATGGCTTCCCTGAATCAAGAAAATGGGATGTCTACAGCTTTTTATCTATAGGTCATAGGTTTTAGTATAAGAGATACTTCATAGGAAAGAAGGGAATCAGAGACCAGGGTGAAGTGAAGAAGGTCAAGGCTTGTCCTCATTGCCATGAGGTTCTAGGATCAATACAGTCTGTAGTCAATAGAGATAAGCTTCAGGCGCCTGAATTAAGTCCACTCTAGACCCATTTTGTGTTGCCTTTGAATCCTGAAAATGTCACTGTTGATAAGCAGGATAAGCTGGAAGCCCTGGTATTTCCTGGTTGTACCAAAGGATCCTTGCCAAGCCATCCTTGGGGACGGTTATGTGTCCAGTAGTGCTGAAATCATGAGCAGAGAGACTTGTAAAAGAAGCCCTAAATGTGGGAAAGTGGACAGTGATCATCACTCAGAAACTCTGTATCAATCATCACACAGCTGGCTGTTAGTCAGAGCCCCTGGGATATCAGAACAGGGTTGCTCCCCCTTGGTCTGCAGTGACAGGACACATAAACTCTTAGGGCAGGATTTGGCTCTGATCGTGCTTACCAACTAAGTAAATCAATCAGATGAAACCGATGGGTAAACCACACTTGTATTTTGAGGATTTTCAAACAAAACACTCAACCGCACTACTAAGCTCATTATACTGAAATCGTACTGTGAGGGTTCATTGCAGGTTCCTGCAGCATAGAACAGATGACTGACATGATTTGACCATCAAGAAAATTTGAGCAGTGTTTGTTCTTAATTATATCAGGAAGAACTCTAATACATCTACAGTAGATGTATTCAAGTGTGCATTATTGGAAAAGACTTGATCAAACAAAACTCAGTATCTTGTTGCATCCTATCCATCATCTAGGTATTATAGACAACAGGGTAACAACTTCCTCGTAGCGTGATGATGGCCAAAAGAGATAGAATCAAAATTACTAGGATTCACTTAATAAATATTTGTCTGTATAATTTTTTAATTCCTCTACAGATATTTTTTACCATAATGCATTTAGAAATCTCCTATCTTTCCTGACTTAAATGAGCATTTCAGAGTAATCTATTTACTAAAAATACCTCATAATTAAATATATGCACACATACATGTGTATGTTCATTTATCTATCTATCCACCTGTTTACCTATCTACCTGCCTATCCAGAATCTCCCATATGAAATATTCATATGACATATTAGAAAGTTTAGAAAGCAGAAAGAGAGACCGGGTACAGTGGCTCATGCCTGTAATCCCAGCTCTTCGGGACACCAAGGCAGGTGGATCACTTGAGTTCAGGAGTTCGAGACCAGCCCAGCCAACATGATGAAACCCCGTTTCTACTAAAAATGCAAAAATTTGTTCCAGTGTGGTGGCGAATGCCTGTAATCCCAGCTATTCGGGAAGCTGAGGTGGGAAAATTGCTTGAAACCCAGAGGCGGAGGTTGCAGTGAGCCGAGATGGTGCCACTGCGCTCCAGACTGGGCAATAGAGTAAGACTCTGTCTCCATCTCCAAAAAAAAAAGCAGAACAAGAAAATGTTTTTTTCTCTGTTTAAAACGGATACCCCATTCTTCAGTTTATACTTCCTGTTTTCTTTTCAATAAAATATTTCTAGTTATTCATTCAGTTGATTTTTCCAACATTCCATTTATATAAGGAACTTGGACATTACACTCTAAAAGCCTGGGACTATTGTCTCCAAGAACAGTCTGTAATATAAGAGATGGAAGTGACTATCCTTGGTACTTGATCACAATAAAAACAACATATTTTGAGTCAGTTTCAAGATTAAGATACATTTCCCATGCTGATCTGCCCCAGATGAACACACTGATCAGACAAAGGACAGATGAGGCAGAGGGTGAATCCTCCACCCCAATAAGCAATGCAGCCACTAAAGGAAAACAAATAGATTAGGCAGGGCTTATTTACACATGAAGATCAAATATGGCATCAAAGAGCATTAATATTACACACAATTAATGAAAGGCACAAGAATGAAACAAAGCACATAGTGGATCACAAAGTGGTTTAGTATAATGAATACTGATATTAAGTAGCCCGACTGCACTCCTGGGATTGAAATTAAAATCCATTCCAGTCCCTACTGCAAGTTATATTTTTGAAGGGCTAATTTTATGTCATTATTTGTCTTCTTGGATCCTGTCGGGGTCACTTGCATTATTACCTATCAGGACACACAGAAACTTCCAAGATCAGTGTCCAAGAGGACCCTGTAGTTTTCTTTTGGGAGAAAGGTCACAACCTACAGGAGATGATCAGTAAATCTGATTGTTAAAAGCAAAAAAGAGTTTTCATCTCAATTCTGAAATTATTGTTATCACAACATACAGCACCTTTGAAATAAGCAAATGATTGCTGTGAAACATGACAAGTCCAGACAAACATTTGGTCTATAGGGAAAAATCAACAGAGTTTGAGTAGTATTAGGGCTTTGGTCTGATATTTGAACATTCCCATGTGTATGTAGACCCAAGACATTTCAGGTGTATTTTTCTAGTTAATTTTCTCCAACTTCTACACTTTTTATTTCTGATCATAGCAAGAGGCAGATGCCAAATCTCATGAGAAAGGCTGTTCACAGGGTATTTCTAGCTTGTCTGAAAATAGGAAGTGCTAGAAATTTCATAGGAAAGTCAGTTCTTGTTAGCTTTCTGATTCAGTTTTTGCAGATCAAGCTGCTTTGGATATTAAAGCCTGGGAAAAATAATAATATCATAATTATTAACAAAAGTAGTGACAATCAATGTGAGAAGGCAGTAGAGTCTAACAAAAGGCCACTGCATCACGGATCAAGAAACCAGGAGTTTCATTACAATTCTAAAATTTGCCGGGAGACCTCAAACAAATCACTTAGCCTCCATTAGGCTTAATTCTGTAATTATCAGGATGAGGAGGTTAGGCTCATCAGTAGTTCATATATTTAGCTGCATAATAGTTTCTCCAAAATAAGTGGTGTGTGGACATCCAATAATAAAAACAGATAGAAATGGAAGTGCTCTTTTGGAAGAAAGGGTGATTGCTACTAACATGGTATGTGTTCAATAAACTCTGATTGAAAAATTGAATCTCAAACTCCTTTAACAGGTAGTTGAGGAACACCACAGAGCATCTTGGTTAAATTATTTTTGAAATTTGAATAAAGAGTTCGTCCACCAGGTGTGGTGGCTCAAGCCTCTAATCATAACACTTTGAGAGGCTGAAGCAAGGTGATTGCTTGAGTTTCAGACCAGCCTGGGCAACATAGTGAGACCCTGTCTGACAAAAAAAAAAAAAAAAAAAAGAATTAGGGCTTTTCTGGCATAGAAAAATCCAAAAAAACAAAAGTGGGGGTAGGGAGAGGGCCCTTTAAAAACTACCACCAATATGAAGTAGATGCAGGACTCTCTTGCTTGGGTAGCTGGAAAGTTACACTTGTTGGCATGCTTTGGTTGCCAGAAACAGAAACTATAATTCAAACTAGTTTAAGCAACACTGGTAATATACTGATTAATGTAACTAAAGAATAGTAGATCTAACTCAGGAGAGGCTGAATCCAGAGGTTCCCAGGTCATTACGATCAGCCTTTCTTTCCCCACAATTCTCTCAGCATTGGCTTCCACTGCATGGGATCATCATCTCTAGATTGACACCCCTCCTGCTAGCAACATAGCTGCAGCAGCTCCGACCTCAAATCTGTAGCGCACTATCCAGAGAAAGAAATTATCTCTCTTCTGACAGCCTCCAAAGAACGAAGAGGCAGCTTCTTTTCCAGAAGCCTCCAGTAAACATCTGTCTTATTGGCCCAAATTGCAATGTATGTTCATCCATGACAAATTTCAGAGAGAAGCAGCACGGCCATTGGGCTAAGCCAAGGCTCACCCTTATAGCAGAGAATGAGGTTACTTCCACTCAAAGTGCACAGCTGGGAACTTTCAGAAAGAGAAGTAGGAAAGGCCATCACCACATCCAGTTCAGCTATTAGCTGTATTAATTTAATACATTGCTATGTTTCTCCATATATTCAGTAAATAATTCCTGGGAGAAAAAAGGATGTGTCCATATATACTCATCACTCTCTCATATCACGTTATTAAAAGTCATATGGACAATCAGCTACTAGGTGTAAGGGCAATCTCTTAGTTCAAAGAATTGCACATGAACTAGCTTGCGAATATAGAAAATATACAGAAATGGCAAACTCACAGCATGAGTCTTCATTTGTTCTTTATTTACTCATCATTATAGCAAAGCTACTTATTATTGCCTATAAATGGTTACATATTAAAGAGCCTTAAACTCTACAATGCTATTAGAGTATTGTTTTGACATGCTTCATAAAATAATAATAGTATGCTTATAATTTCATGTGAAGAAATCTGATAAATAAAATTAGCATTTGCTTGAGGGGGGAAAAAAGGAGAAGTACATGAAGAATAAATGCTGGAAAACCCAAAAGCAGATTCACGAGAAAAGCTTCATAACCAGGAGTCCATTGCTTTCACACCACCAGCAACCCATGTGGGGTTAAGAGGAAAACTTGCTGGCTGTCAGTATAGCCCAGGGTAAATCCAAGAGGCAGTTAGCAAATATGTTCCCTAATTGTAAGAACTAATCCTCACTTCATCTGAAACCCAATTATCCTGCACATGCCTCGAAAATGAACTAAATTGCTATTTCTGTGATTCGTCCGGCACACTGAAAAAATAATTGGTCTAAGACGTTCCTCAAAACACACATGTAGTGGGTACTCATTGAAAACCTGCTCTCTGTGCTCCTGGTTTTCTTAGGTGCTGTGAGATGGTAGAAGGAAAAGATTTGGGATTCTTGTGAAGAACTTCATTATGTTTTAATTTTTACAAATATTACTTGTTTGGCATAAAATATTGCTGCAGGAATAAATATTTGACTCCTTTAAGATATTGGTTGGGTGCATTATGTAGGTGAATGGAAAATACTGACTGAGGAGTATAGAAATCGCTATGAAAAATCCAGGGACAGTATATACCTTCTTTGAAAGTGTAGTTCAGATCACAGATGTTCCTCAACTTACAATGGGGTTATACCCAGATAAACCCATCACAAGTTGAAAATATCATTAAGTTGAAAATGCATTTAACACACCTCACCTACTGAACACCATAGCTGAGCCCAGCCTTCCGTAAGCGTGCTCAGAACACTTCTAGCCTACAGTTGGGCAAAGTCATCCAGCAGCATAGCACACTGTAGAGTGTCAGCTGTTCACCCTCGTGACCATGTGTTTGACGGGGAGCTCGCTGGCTGTGCTGCCAGCATCGTGAGAGAGTATCTATCACGCCACTTCTACTGAGTGCATATCGCTTTTGCACCATGGTAAAGTCAAACCGTCAAACCATAGTAAGTTGAGACCGTCTGTAGTGAGAAAGGAAGTAGAGGCTTCAACTGCAAGGCAGCAGAATGCCAAAAAGCCTGCACAGAAGCATCTTGCCAAGGAGCAGGAAAGCGGTCCCTCACGGGGGACCTTTAGTATCCTTGAAGGACCAAAATGCACTCCTAAGTCCTGGACATCTCAATGATAACGAGCAAATGATGGGTGAAGCTCCGCAACCATCTCTCTCTGCCTTTGGATGAGAGAGATCTAATAAGCACTGTTCTGGCATCCTGACCTAGAGGAATTTTAAAGCTTTGCAAAGGCTTGTTAAGAGACTGAAACCTATTTTGGGTGACTAAAATCCTGCCGATTTCAATGTTACAGGCTTCTGGGAAACAGCTCAGGCAACATAAATGCCAGCACATGATCTCTGGTTTCACAGCTGGCATTCTGACTAACCAGGGATTGTTCAGGCAAACAGCTGCATCTTTCTGAACCTGTTTTCTCACCTATGTGTATACATGATGGACACACTTTCTTCAGAGTTTCTGCCATTCTACAGTGAAATATGTATGAAGTGTCTGGTGCAGAGCAGGTGTTTGAAAAATACTTATTCCCTTCCCCGTCCTGCTGTATATCATTCATACACAGATTAGTGTCTGATTCTGAGCTGGTTGTACCAGGATGAGCCGATTGAGAAGTAAAGCTGAAGATAAAAGCAAAGTGAAGAGCTCAAATGAGAGATTTATTATTTCATTTTTTAGATGGATTATTTGGATATTTCAGGACAAGAGAAAATCCCCACTTTATGTTTCTTATAAATGAGATGGTTCTTGAGCTATAGGCTTTCTTCCTGGTTCATAAACCTTTTGGATGACAGTCAATAAAGATTTGTGGACCACACTGGAGCAAGGAGAACAGCCGAATTACCTGGAGGAACATTTTGGGTTTGAATAGAAGTTCGTATTTTGTCCATGCAGAAAGCACTACTGAAAAAATTTAAATTGAGCAGCATTATAAAAAAGATTCCTTCAGTGTTGGCTGAACACTCCATTTGACTCCCCAAGTCTGCCTTTTTGGGTGCCAGGTCCCTCAGAAGTCATATGGATTCATGCAGGAAGCAGACTTTCAGGAGGAAGGTGGTCACTCTAATGCTATCTTCATATTAACTATCTTTCTCATTTTATTTGGATTGGCCCATGGTATGGCCGAAGTGTTTATGCCACCCCCACTCCAATTCATATATTGGAGCTCAACCCCGAATGTGATGGTATTTGGAGATGGGGCCTTTGGGAGGTGATTAGGGTCAGATGAAGCCATGAGGATTGGCTCTGATGTAATGGACTAGTACGCTTTTAAGAAGAGACCCCAGAGAGATCTCCCTCTCTCTTCCCACATGCACCTCTCTGTGAAATTGGTGAGAATAATATCTAGCTTGGAAAGTGGATAGAAAGGTTGAGTGAAGTGCTTTCCATATGCTGAGCACAGTGCTTGGCAGTTAGCAGGGGATCCACAAACAAATACAAGTTCCTTCCTTCCACTGAAATCTTACCTTGACAAGACACATTTAAAGTAGGTGCCTTCTTTTTTTCTTTTCTTTTCTTTTCTTTTTTTTTTTTTGAGACGGAGTTTCACTCTTGTTACCCAGGCTGGAGTGCAATGGCGCGATCTCGGCTCACCGCAACCTCCGCCTCCTGGGTTCAGGCAATTCTCCTGCCTCAGCCTCCTGAGTAGCTGGGATTACAGACACGCGCCACCATGCCCAGCTAATTTTTTGTATTAGTAGAGATGGGGTTTCACCATGTTAACTAGGATGGTCTCGATCTCTTGACCTCATGATCCACCCGCCTCGGCCTCCCAAAGTGCTGGGATTACAGGCTTGAGCCACGGTGCCCGACTTTTTTTTTTTTTTAATAAAGACAAGGTTTCACCATGTTGGCCAGGCTGATCTTGAACTCCCTACCTCAGGTGATCCGCCCGCCTTGGCCTCCAAAGTGCTTGGATTACAGGTGTGAGCCACCGTGCCCAGTCTAAAATAGGTGCCTTCTCCTTCCACACTCCCTTCCAGAAAAAAGAAGTAGGTACAGTCTGTGATACCTCATTCCTCCACCTGCATCCCCCCAAAACACACACCCAGACACACAAACCAGAATTAAGAAAAATTCCTGCTGGACAAGTAGTGACCCTGAACTAAGAGACTTAGCAAAGTAGCAGGTGGAGATAAACACTTGAGAGGCTCTATCAGCGGAGCCGAGGCTGAGTGCGGGTCTTTAGGTGACTGCTCCCCAATGTCGTAGGGAGCAGTGAGTCAGAAGCTAGATGGGAGAACAAGAAAAATAAGCAACACACAGGGAGATGATGTCAACCTAAGGTAATCAAAAAAGTCAGAGATCAAAAGGGTCAGAATGTAGTTGAAAGAGAGTTTATTCAAGCACAAAGGTACAGGACTGCAGCCCAGAACACATTTCTAAGTTGGCTTGGGGAGTGCTCCAGAGAACAAAAGCAAGGATCAAGTCATTAAAGAACAAAAGGACAATCATGAAAGGGAGTGATTACAAAAGCTGTTCGCCAGGTATTCTCATAGGTTTGCAGAAATAACATTGGTTAGTGATTGGCTATACGTTGTTGAGCTACAGGGTATGTGGCATTTAATGGCTAGGAGGCATCAGTCTACAGCCTGCAAAGCAAGGGGCTTCAAGAGGTAATTATTAAGCACAGGGAAAGTGAGACATAACCGCTGTTACATTTTAAATGTCTCTCTGGGCCTGATAATTTAGAGGGGTTTGCATTCCTCAGATAAAAGGCTTTTTTCTTTCTCAAAGCTAAAAAGGCAGCAGTAAGATCTAAGCTCGTCTCTAGAGCAGACTTGGTACTGTAGGATAGGAAAAATCTTTTCCTCTACCCATTTTAGATTCTCCACCTAGGGTTCTATATTGAATCAGACTGGCCAAAGATGGATTAACACAAGAAAAACAACAGAAGTTTATTAACATGTGCCTCGTGCATGTGACACACAAGAGTACCCAAAGATAAGCAGCTCAAAGGGTTGTTTAGAACTTCGGCTTACCTACCATCTTCGGCTAAAGGAAAAGGGCTTTGTAGGTCTGGATGAGGAAGAGGCAAGATATGGGAAAGTGACCCAAAAGTAAGGCACACCAGGGTCGTATTTTTCGTTTTGTTTGTTTGGTTGGTTGGTTTTTTTGAGACTGAGTCTCTCTCTGTCACCCAGGGTAGAGTACAGTGGCATGATCTTGGCTCACTGCAACCTCTTGTCTCAACTTCCCGAGTAGCTGGGATTCCAGGCGCCCACCACCAAGCCTGACTAATATTTATTTTGTACTTTTAGTAGAGATGGGTTTCACCTTGTTGGCCAGGCTGATCTTGAACTCCTGACCTCAGGTGATTCCCACCCACCCCACCTCAGCCTCCCAAAGTGCTGGGATTACAGGCCTGAGGCACCTTGTACCGGGGTTGTTTAGTAAGATTTGTTATGCAGATTTAAGTCTGTGCCTTCTCTATCCTTAAGAGTTGTTAAGCGTTTCCTCTTCCTGGTGTAGAGAGGGAGATTTCTCTAAAAATGAAAATTTCCTTTATAAATGTAAATTTCCTTTCCAAAAAGAAAATGTTGTTTTTAGAATCATTCCTTCCTCTGCTGGTTCTCAATGGCTTTTCACTCAAAACAATTCATATGCCGAAGAGGCTTATTTTGGGGTGGTAGACTCTGGTATCCCTCAAAACCTGTTCTTTGCTTATCAATTTGTTTAATTATTTCACAAATACTTACTAAGAGCCTACCATGAACCATTCTAGGGTGAAAGAGAAAAACAAACAGAGAGGCATATACAGCAGTCCCTCCTCATCCACGATTTGGCTTTCTGACATTTCAGTTACACCCAGTCAACTCCTGAAAATATTAAATAGAAATTTTCAGAAAAAACAATTAATAGATTTTAAACTGCGCACCATTCTCAGTACTGCGACAAAGTCTGGCATCTCCTCACTCCATCCACCCTGGACACAAATCTTGCCTTTGTCCAGTGCGTCTGTGCCGTAGACAGTCCCTGCCTGTGAGTCACTCAGAAGCCTTCTCAGTAATAAGATGGACTGTCACAATATCGCCGTGCTTGTGTTCAAGTCACCTTTATTTTACTTAATAGTGGCCTCAAAGCACAAGAGTAGTGAGGCTGGCAATTCCAATACGCCAGAGGAGCCCTAAATTGCTTTGTTTTAAGTGAAAAGGTGAAAGTTCTCAACTTAATAAGTAAAGAAAAAAATATGTATGCTGAGGTTGCTAAGATCTACAATAAGAGCAAATCTTCTATCCATGAAATTGTAAAGAAGGAAAAATAAATTTGTACTAATTTTGTTGTCACACCTCAATGCAAAAGTTACAGCCATGGTGTCTGATAAGTGCTTTGTTAAGTTGGAAAAGGCATTAAGTTTTGAAGCCATCCCACAGGGTTAACAAAAATTCTGGACAGAAGTATAATTAATAATTATGGTTATAATTAAGCATTAATTAGGCTGCCCTTTGGCCCACTAGATACCATTTACATTTCTATTGTTCCTGTAGATAGAATCTCCGACACTAAAATCATAGGAGATCATGTAAGATAGATAGGATCTCTGATGTTAGAATCATAAAGCTTTTGTTTAAGAATTGCTTAAGATTTTTTTTGGATCCCAAATTGTAGCAAAACTGCGAATGCCACCCAGTCTGAAGATCCCCACAGAGGAAGGAAGCATCGTGAGAATACGATTTCTTCCTTTCCCTGTCCCATGACTTCACCCTGTCCTCTCGAGCCAATCAACAATCTCCACATGTCAGCCCACTCCAAAACCCTTAAAAACCCTAGCCCCAAACTCCTCAGGCAGATGGATTTGAGGTTTCCTCCAGCTCCTCGTTTGGTGGCTCTATAATTAAACTTCTTTTACTGTGCAACCCCATGACTTGGTGTTGATTTGCCGTGTGCATCGGGCAATGGGCCTGTTACGGTTGTAATTTTGAGGGTAGAAGACATGAACCGAAAATATGTTCCAACTGACGGCAATATGTGCTTTAGAAAGCATTGAGCCTATTTAAGACTTCAGCAAGGGGTCCTTGAAAAGGAGTGACACCAAGCCATTTATTGAAAGGGATGGTTACACAGAAAGTAAGGGATGGTTACACAGATTCAGGAATGGACTTAAACTGAAAAATATAAAAATTATGGGAGAGTCTCTGTCTGCCAGTGAAGAAGTTGATTAAGAAGAAAGAATAGCATCCAAAACAAGGCTTCAACTGTGATGGAGCTGACTCTTCTGGAAGAAAATGCCTAAGAGAATCTACAACAGAGGCACCAAGGCATAAAACATGGCAGGACAGATCAATTTGCTGCTATGTGGCAATGATGCAGTGCATACAACAAAGCCAGGCATGGTACACAGAACAAGAAACGCTTGTGTTCTCAAAAACAAAAAATTATCTTCTGTGTTCTGGCAATATAATCAGAAAGAAACCATTCCATAAACAAGGTGGGTGACAGCCATCTTGTTTATGGAATGGTTCCATCAATGCTTCATCCCAGAAATGAAAAAGTACTTGGAAGGGTTGAAATTTAATGTCCTATTAATAATAGACAACGCACCTGGCCATCCTGAGCCTGTTTGCTATGAAAATGAAAGTGTCAAGGTCATATTTTTACCTCCAAATGCAATCTTATTGCTTCAGCTCATTTACCTGGGCATCATTTAATTTGTCAAGCCCAAATACAACCGCCCGCTTTTTGATCGCATGTGATCAGCAATTAATGCAAACATTAATCCGAACATAATGCAGTGCTGATGCAACAGCATTTATCAAAGCTGCAATGCATGAATTACAACCAGAAACTGTAAATGGCTACCGGACAAACTTATGCAATGCTGTCGTGAATAATTTTAAAGGCTTCCCAGGGGATCATTGGAGAAATTAGGAAAACCATTCATGAAGCAAGACAAGTTGGTTAAAAAAAAGATTTGCCAACATGCTTGAAAGCATGAAAAAATATATTGAAGGCCATTGAGAAGCATTAACAAATGAAGAATTGGAAGAACTTGTTGAGTCTTCTACAGAGGAAGAGGAAGATGAAGAAGAAACTGAAGCTGAACCAGCAATGTGAAAACTATCAAAATTTGCCAAAGTGTTTAGAGTTTCACAGACACTGAAGGACAAAATTGTGGAATATGATTCTTAAATGGAACATGGCATTAAAGTCACCCATACAGTCAATGAAGGATTAAAACCTATGAAGAAGAACTTTGATGAGTTGTAAAGAGACAAGAACTTCTGATTATAGTGTTCTTCCAAAAGGTTTC
The DNA here is from genome assembly GCF_030222135.1 of Aotus nancymaae. Classification (NCBI taxonomy): domain Eukaryota; kingdom Metazoa; phylum Chordata; class Mammalia; order Primates; family Aotidae; genus Aotus; species Aotus nancymaae. The sequence continues at coordinate 7,065,180 of NW_026988450.1, read as the reverse complement.
AACAAAAAACCTTCTACTACTGAGGATACCCAACCATCAACATCATCTGATCCTGACATTTATCCTTTGACATTGTCAAGGCTCAAGGAACCAGAATCACTCAAAGCAGAAGGTCAATAGTACCTAACGCTACGTCACAATGCCTACAACATTCACCTCACTTCATCTCATCATGTAAGCATTTGATCATTTCACCCTCTCATGAGCAAAAGGATGAGTATAGTACAGGAAGATATTTTGAGAGAGAGACCACATTTACATCTTTATTACAGTAGTTGTCAGTATGTTCTTGGAAGCTTTTACTTTTAAGCAAAATAATGATAACAAAACCATTTGTCCCATGGTTAATGACGTAAGCAAGAGTTCATTTGCTATAACATATTACTGGCTATGAAACATCACCAAACTTCTAAGTAGTGTCCCAGAACACTTTTAATATTAAACATTGAAATAAATGTGAGCTACACATATGTTTAAGAATGATCGCTAACAACAAATAAAAAAATTATTTACCCAATTTTTGGCGAATTGGTGAGCAACGTGGTCAAAGTGGTGGTGAGTTCAATCAAGGAATAAGTACTTGCAAAGAGGAAATTGTTAGGAGCACCTCCTCGCATCATGCAGTTCAAAATCCATCACAATCATGGCGGCTTGCTGAGTGCCTTCGTCCAGCATTGTTTATTGCTGTGTATTTGTATGATTATCATATACTTTACACATTTTTACATGGCAACGATTTATATTCATTCATTCGTTTTTCTACCCACTTATTGCAGTTCAGGGTCACAGGTGGCTGAGCCTATCAGCTGCTCAGGGTGCAAGGTGGGACCCAGCCCTGGACAGGGTGCCATCTCATAGCCGGGTGCATTCACACACACCTGCATTTGCTCATATCCACACTCACTCACACAGACACACACACACGTTCACTCACACTGGGACCATGTAGACATGCCAATTCACCTAATGGGCACAGCTTTGGGATGTGGGAGCAAACTGGAGAACCGGGAGAAAAACCAGGCAGACATGGATCTGCACAGCAGATCCAGCAGGAACTGATTATTTATTTATTTAGAAACAGAGTCTCACTCTGTTGCCCAGGCTGGAGTGCAATGGTGCGATCTTGTCTCACTGCAACCTCTACCTCCCGGATTCAAACGATTCTGCTGCCTCAGCCTCCTGAGTAGCTGGGATTATAGGCATGTTCCACTGTACCCACCTAATTTTTGTATTTTTAGTAGAGACAGGGTTTCACCATGTTGGCCAGGCTGGTGTCGAACTCCTGACCTCAAGTGAGCCGCCGGCCTCGGCCTCTCAAAGTGCTGGGATTACCCAGCCAGTAACTGATTTTTTTAAATCATCGATGTTACAACAAAATGACATTGAACAAAATGACATTATTTGAGAACCAGTGTCATTGTTCTATTTTATTATTATTTATTATTGTTAATCGCTTCCTGTGCCTAAGTTATAATGTAAGCTTTATCATGGGCATGTATGTATAAGAAAAAACGTAGCGTACATAGGGTTTGGTGCTATCCTCAGTTTTAGACATCCACTGGGCTCTTGGAGCAAATCCGATATGGGTTAGGAGGGGCTGCTGTCCAAGCGGGGGTGCTGATAAGGCCTATGGGGACAGATAAAGCTGGGTGAGGGAGCTAGGAACAAGGAACATCATCAGATACTTAGCAATGCCTGTGAGGTGACATTTGAACAAAGCCCTGAATGGAGAAGCAGTAAGCCATGCTAATAGCTGGGGAGGAACATTCTAGGCAGAGGCAGTCCCTAACAATGCTTTAAGCTAGAGGACCCCCAGCATGATGGCATCACAGCCAGAAGTAAGGCTGAGAGGAGGGAGTAAGGGTGACGGGGAGGGAGAGAAACAGTGGGGAGGCCAAGGGCACAGGCTGCGTAGGCTCTGGTAGAGACCTTATCTGGCCTCAGAAACACTGTCCCCGACCCCCTGCCCTGCCACACCAGGTTCTTAAAAGACCTTCTTCTTTCAAAAGAAGACTTTTTCATTATATTTGAACACGTACGAATGGATTTTAAATCCTAGAAACAAAAGAAACTTTATTAGAGCATGTATCTCTCCTGACATATTTTAGTTTTGCTAATCCTAAGGACTGGGTCTCGGTCTTTCCCTGAGCCTGTGTCCCTGGGGTATGATCTTCACAAGTGCTTCTCAGTTTTGTCTCATTTTGTTTTGTTTTCCCCTGGGTGAGACAGAGGAAGGCAAGAGAGGCCTGGAGTTGAATGTGTTTCCCTTCCCCCAGGTCAGCCAGGCTCCGGGGCTACTGTCTCATGAGGGCAGACCTTGTAAGGACAGAGAGCTCTGGAGTTTTTCAAAAGCACCCCCAACCCCCTCACCCCATCCACCCCAACCCAATCTTGGAGACATAAGGGGAATTTCTCTCATCTTCACCATGAGAACCTGCTAGGGCTCCTAGAAGGAGGTAAAACTCACAAAAGTGTGGGCCCCCTCCCTCCATGACTGGGTCTCCCTGGAACTTGTAACCCTCAGCCTTGTCTGCACTGAGCCTCCAGTAATTTGTCAATTCTAATTCCAGTTCTGGGTCCCCTGAGGGTTTCTGCATTTGGGCTCCTGACCCACTAAGTCCTGACCCTCCGCATCTGCCCACCTGCCTCTCTAATTTGAAGAGCAGAGGGTTGCCCTGTGATCTTAGTTATCTCATGGATCTAAGAAAGTTGTTAATATTCAGTCTCTCAGGTTTTTTCCTGCTGGGTAGATGAATGAAATGATTTCCAAGCTTCTTCCCTCCTGGACAGGAAACTGGAAGTTCACTTTTTAGTGTCTATTTGCTTTGAAATTACATGAGCCAGGGTCTCTGCTCCCATGTTAGCAAGGATCTTCCCCCGCAGAGGTCCAAGGCCTCAGCCTTGCCTTCCTCCTCCCAGCACAGCCTTGCTTGAAGGAATGGCTGGCTGAAGTCTCTATGACATTTCTTTTGCTCATACATGCATATCCTCTGACTTCTGCCTGCACATGTAGGGAAGAGAATGGCTGAGACTCAAAAGACAAAAATTAGATGACTAAAAATGAAGAGATCAGATGACAGGTTTGTGATTTCATCTTATAGATGCATCTTTAGGGGTTTTACAGATCTCAGGTATATATTGTATGCCTCATCTATACGTGTTTGCTGTTCTCTTCAAGACACCTTCAAGACTTTCCTACAGGAAGCTGAAATATCAGAGAAAGCAGAGAAGCTGAAAATTGGGTTTGGAATGATCATCAAAAATTAAATCTCGGTATCAATATTGGATAAAGAGTGTTTTAGAGGGTGATACTTTGAGTAACAGGATACGTAAATTACAATTTGGGGATTTTACATGGAAGGGGAGATGAGCTAAATAAGCAAAATAAGTTTGTCTTTATAGACATTCCCAAGGATATCACATCCTGAGGGTTAAAATCTAAAAGATTCACAGATAAACCTGATACTTCATTTAAAAAATAACAGGCATTGCCGTTTCTTTCCTTTCTTAGGCTCTAAAGTAATACTTGCCTTTGAGCAAAGATTTTCTTTAATCAAAAAGTACATTACGGTTTAAAAAATTACTTTGGCTTTCTGCTAGTTGCAATCAGGCAGATTTTAATTTTCCTCGCCCCGACTTCAATCCCTTTCTTTCTTCCACTCTGCTTCTTTTCCTTCTTCTTAATTTTTCCCTTCTCTCTTCCCTCCAACAGGTCACAGCCTGCCAGCTATTATCACCTTCTGGAACAATCCCTGGTAAAAATGTTCAAAACCTTGGTGACCCAGTGAGAATTCTCCAGGTCTTCTCAGGTCCTGTTCTGTTGCCCATTACGCCATCTGATTAGCAGGGCACACGCTGGGCTCTCAGAAAAATAGGTCTTTACGGTGTGGTATAATTAAGAGAGACCAAAATCTGGATTCGGAAAGCCTATGTTTGAATCCTGTCTCTGTGACTTACCAGTTATGTGACCTGATAAAATCACAGTCCCACTGGGCGTCATCTTCCTCACCTGAAAACTGGATATTAATGGCTTCCAGCTCAGCGGGGGCTTTGAAGGCTAAATGAGAGAACACGAAGCTATTGTATGAAAGAGCTTTGTGCACCTATATCACATTGCGTATGTCATTGTACCAGGCGGCTCCTAATTCAAGAGGGTTCCATCATCCCAAATTGCTGCTCTTCATTCCTAGCTTGAGAAGTGGGAGGGAAATAATAATATCCTTGATAATAACGGTGGCTATTCTTTATTTAAAGAGTTTATCTGTCATCTGGTGCTATGCTATATGCTTTATAAATGATATTTTAACCAGTCCTGACAACCCAGTGAGGTAGAAACTGAGGCTCAGAAAAATCAGAGTCACAAAATTGTTAGATCGTCAAGCTGGGGTTTTGTAACCTAGTACTCCCGTTGTTCTAGAGGTGGCTTAATTATTTTCTTTCCTCTCCCTCTTCTTTTCACGTTGCTGGGTTCCTTGTTTCCTACTTAGCCCTCCAGAAATGCAAATATAGCCTTTCACCTGCCCCGTCACAGACATTCCGTGCGGGGCAAGTTCTGTGTGCTCCAAGACAGATCTCTTCTCCAGAGCTGGCAGTGTGCAGACCAAAGCACACCTGCCATGGAACTTTCACCTCCGTGGGGTTGCCTCGGAACTTTCATCCCTCAGGAAGGCTTATGGAAAGCATGCCCGCTTGACCACTTTTACAACTTCCTTCTGCCCGGGAAGGTACCACCTCAACTGCCCAGTAGATAAGACACCAAGCTAGCAGTGTACCCCGTCCTGTCTCACTTCCTTTGCAACCTTACAAAAGTGCCTGCTTTCTGCTCCAGAGGTAAAGTGGCACATTTAAAGGCAGAATATTTTGTGCTTCTTCCCCAAGCTAACTTCAGAATAAATTCACTTATTTCGTATCAGACCTGGCTCTTGTTAATTGGACTCTCATGTGGAAAGCAACTAACCTGCTTTTTGGTTACAGTTTGAATGTGTGTCTTCTCTGATACCAAAGCCTGTGCTCTGATAACTGTACACGTTTCCAGCAGCCATTGTGTCTCCTCCATCAGCGCCTCAGAGGTCTACTTCCTGGCCCTTGGCAGGAAAGCTGCACCTACTCGTACTCCTGGCAGAGAAGAAAGTGGGAGCTCATACGAGGGATGAGAGTGAAGAACACTTGCAGTGCTGAAGAAGGCAACGCCCCTCAGATGGTGGATTAGTGACTAGCAGCAGCATAGCATGCTTGTTGGGGTCACGTGTCTTGTCTTTAGGTCAACCCTCCTAAAAAAAAGCCAAAGCCAAGTGTGCTGAACCACCAGCTGCTGTTTTGGGTCTGCCTAGCACATTTTCACCTATCCTTTCTTCTGCTTTCAGCACTCCCTTCTGTTTGCAGAACTCCTTCCCCATTCCTTAACGTTCTGATGGAAATAGCAGAGATGGCGCCCCTTCCGACCTCTGCCTGAAGGGTGGGCATGTGACCCAAGCTGGACGTGTAACAGTCACCCATGCCTTTGGCAGCACATATTAATCCATTGGGGATGTGACTCAAGAAGGTCATTCACAGCCCATTCCCTGGACTGTCATTTGTAGAGAGGAAAGAGAATGTCTCTCCCTACCAGTGATGCCAAGTTGGCATGTAAATCTGAGGTTCCACCTTGCCCTTCATCCTGCTAAAATACAGTAACCACATCTTCAGGAAGAGATAATCAGGCCAACATACAGAAGAAATTATGGAAAAAAGAAATTATAATTGAGAGAAACTGTCCACATCGAGTGCGTAGATCCAGCTTTGAGCGAGCCGCAGTCTGCCTCTGAGTTTCCTACGGACCCAAACCAACAATTCCCTTTTTCTGAGTTGAGCTAATATGAACTTAAGTTAGAAGAAGTTCTTAGAATCAAAAGAATTTTGATTCAAGTGATTTAATATAGTGATGAAAGAAATCCCAAAGGTAGAAAGTGAAAGTGTATTAATAGATTTAAGACCAGATAAATTATAAAATGGTTTCACTGCAAGACAAAAACACAAATTGGTGCATATACCTATTGCAAATAAGGAACTGTGTTTTCTCCCTGGATATTTTTATAATTTCTGCTTTAAAAACGCAAACATCCACAAGCTGTGGGGGAGAAATACTCAAGTGACAAAATATTTTAATATGCTGCACATTCAGACATAGATAAAGATTCTCCGTTTTTCTTCTTACTGCTAGCCTGAGGTTTGGAGAGAAATACTGCCTGAGAAGCATGTATTATCATCCTCACACCCCACACCAAAAGCCATAGCATAAACCATTCAGATCATTTTAGAAAGTGATTTAGTGGTGGAGGTTCTGAGGATAAGCCTAAAATCCTGAAGGTAAGTTTTGACCTCATTTAAAGTGCATTCCCTATAGCAGCTTAGTGGATCACATCAAATTAGCAACATGAGGCAACACAGGACCCATTTCTACATTTTAATTTTTGCTTCTTCTCCTGTTGTGAAATGCTATTAAAGAATTGGCTAGAGCCCAACAATGTAGATCTTGGTGCTCTGGTCAGGTAAGACGGTAAGACAAGTCTTTTTTTTTTTTTTTTTTTTTTGAGATAGACTTTTGCTCTTGTCGCCCAGGCTGGGTGCAGTCTCAGCTCACTGCAATCTCTGCCTCCTAGGTTCAAGGAATTCTCTTGCCTTAGCCTCCCAAGTAGCTGGGATTACAGGTGCCCACCACCACACCCAGCTAATTTTTGTATTTTTAGTAGAGCTAGGGTTTCACCATGTTGGCCAGGCTGGTCTCGAACTCCCAACCTTAGGTGATCCGCCTACCTTGGCCTCCCAAAGTGCTGGGATTACAGGCATATGCCGCTGTACCCAGCCAGAGATTTTTTTTTTTTTTCTCTGAGAAAAATAGAGATTTCTAAATAGATCAGATTTAAAGTAGAGGTGACTTCATCAGCTTCAGGCTTTGCACTGCATTTACTCATCTAATATATTCGAGATTTTGGCAAGCGCCTAATAAGGATTACAGATTTCCATTTTGAGCACTTCACACTGGTTGTATTTTCTATTTGAGGGCTATTTTGCTGACTTGGGCAGCGCAGTTGAAAGGAAGGAACTTGGTTCAAAGACTATTAGCTTTGCGATCTTCATCTTTTGGGGCTTCAGTTACTTCATTGATAAAATTATGATTGTTGTAAGTCAAATTGTAATTTTCCACTAATACAAATACTAACACTAATCTCAAAGAACAGCGCTGTGAATTATTCTTGTTCATACAGACTCGGTTCTTTTTTTATTGCCATTTCAGCATAGTTCTGGCATTTCATAAACATGAGTGCTTGTTTTCTTGGTCTAAATGATCATGACAGTCTAGCTGATTTGTGTTCACAAAATATAAGAAATATACTTTTCTACCACCATTCTAAGGAGGAATGCTGACATGAAATTCATTAATTTGACTTACGGCAAAACACACCAAGACAATGGTAGACTCCAGTGTATTTAAGTGCATTTGTAAATGCTCACTAAAATCTGATTGAAATGTATGTCTTTCTGCACGCTAATATTTTAGTAATGACTATTGCATATACAGAAATTGGTTCCCAAAGGTAGACAATCTGCCTGTGATATTTTAAATCCGTATGTGGAAGAGGATGCCTAACTATTCTACATATTTTTTTTTTTGCCTTGACCTTTAAGCTGCTGAGGAAAGATAGGGATTTCAAAAAATCTTCGTCATGATCACAACCAGGAAGGGGAGTGGGGAATCATAAAAACTGATCAAAGCAATTCTTCTGGTAGTGCTGGCAACATCCTGGCCAGCTAAAACATTCTGAAACTATGGATTTCGTAGATTTTTATAAGCTACATACCAATTGTTTATGTAAATGAGAAATTTCCATAGCTTAATTATACTTGTTTGTATAATTTGCACATATATTAAATAATTTATTTCTCATACCAACTCCACAATGTACTTATTATTATTATTCTTATACAGATGACTTAACTGAAGGAGAGAGAAGATGAATAGCTTCCAAAGACCATGTGCTCACAATAGGCAGAGGATGGTGATGAGCTCAGGTGTCCAAGTTTCAGAGCCGCACCCGTGCCCATACCCCACAGTGACCTCACCATGAAGAGGTGAAGGAGTAGGATTTCCTTTGGAGGATCCTGTCTGTTTGTTTCAGTTACACCATGGTCAGTTTATAAGTTCCGTATGAATATTTTAGGATGTTTTCCATTGAGCACTGTTTACCAGGAAATACTAGAGAGGACTTGTTTTCTTGTAGGAGGTCTTTGACAGATGAGGAGAATATTGACGCTGCCTAAGAAGGTCACAGCTGGAAGGTTTGAGCTGCTTTGCTGGAAGGCTTGGGCTGCCAGCAGGCCAGTAGTGGACCCTACTGAACAAGGTACCCTAGTGACGCATGAGGGTTTGGTGGTCAGGAGTGCATGTTCTCTAACATCCCTTAATGTAGGCCAGAGGTATAAATGTCTAGAGCCAGGAGGATTCTATAAGCAATTATGTTAGACTGGCCAGTCAGCACAATGAGGGGAGTGAACTGTGGGGGACAGAGGGTACACATGCAGCTGCAGAAAACCAGAGATCTCCTTTGCTAATAAAGATCTGGAAGCCGTCATTGTACTCTGCTTCCCAAGAGGCAAGTTGTCCAATCAGCAGACCATGGTGCAGAGAGATCAATCAAGACGGTGGCCTTGCCCGTGCAGGGGCTGCTAGGTCAAGTGAAGTGTCAAGCTGGAGAAGGTCTACATGCTGACAGAATGCTGGAACTTGTAGCCATGTGGTTGGGAGACTTAGATTCGCCTGAGACTTCATATGAATCTTTCTGGGCAGTTTAACCAGTGTTACCCAGGAACCAACACCCATTAATAAGCTGCTAGATGGGAACAGAAAAACGAAGCCCTGGAATGCAGCCAGTGAGCCGGCTCTATGGAAACCCTGCTTACAACTTCTCTGCTGATCCAGATGTGAGACAAATGTACAACCATGGATTCAATTAGTAGCAATCGCTATAAAGTGAGCTGAAAATACAAAAGAAAATCTAGGAATATTTGCTGATTTACAGTCCCAAGCCCAGGGAAGGTGCACAGAGAGCAGCTGGGTATGGGGTTGTCAAAGATGGTGTGACTTTTCCTTTCTTTCTTTCCTTTTTCTTCTTCAAAAATAGCAGCACGCTCAGCAAACAGCATTTACAGCTGCTCAGGAAAGAACAGCCTTCATTCAAATGCACTGCAGAAAGGACAGCTGGTCACATTGGTCTTTCAGCCTTCCTGCTGCACATATTTAGTAACAGAGTCGGTGGCAGTTTCTTTGCGTATAAAAGACACTGATAGATATCTGGGATAACTCCAATTCAGTTAAATTTTGCACAAGGAGGACTTACAAGTCCTTCTCCATTATGCACAAATTCAATTCTGTCTAGTTGTCCCAGATTTTTTTTTAATATGGAATATCTCAGACTTTAAAATAGAAGGAGATGGGGCTATTAAAACATAAAGTCAGAGCATTAAAAGTCACGATCTCGGCTGGGTCAGGGTGGTGACTGCTCGAAACAGAAAAATGACAGGATGTTTTGTGCATCTATTCAGAATTAATATTCTCCTCTTCAAACGTGAAACCTGTGCTTTCCAAGTTATTAACTGACAATTCTTAACTTTGAAGTGGGGTATGTGGAGAGATGAGGTCCTCATTCAGTTATAATTTGACAAATGGATTCAGTAAACAGGCATTTAAATGGGCAACATTGCACAACCAACAGTGTTAGGAACTGAAGAGGCAGCCAAATGATGAACACATCCACCTGTCCTCTAGGAAGGTACCTACACTCAGACGCCAGCGTAGCTGGTACAAATAATTGTTACTACAATGCACAGGGGATTAGTTGCACACACGTACACACACGAATGCACACACAACACCCACAAATGTCCTAGGGGAATAGGAGGAGAGTGAGTTTATATCAAAGAGAAGGCATCAAGAAGGGATTGGGAGATGGACCTTGAAGAATTAGCAGGGTTTTGACAGGTGAAGATTTTGAAGTGGGGAGGGGGCAGAGTTGGGAACCTATAAAGTCATCCAGTTATGATGTAAAATAAAAAGCTGAAAGGGAAGGCTAAGCCCTGTATGGAAGGATTTCAGCTTGAAGGGTTTTGAGCAGGAAAGCGACATGGTTGGAACTGCGATTTAAGAAAATGTCCAACCTAGTCAGATAATTTACTTTTTATTTTTCTTGCCCTCTGTTCGCAGGATCCTCAGAGACGGGAAGGAGTGAAATAGAATAAGTGCTCTGGATGTTGTCATGATGCTCAAGCTCACCCTCTTTTTAGTTTGGAAATATGATATTATCTCTCATCATCTGTTATTTAAAAGATGGCAATAAATATCAAATTAAACTCTTTCTTCTAGAGCACTGTAAACATACAGATGAGAAAAAAGAAGTATAATTCCATAGGCTGTGCCAGTAACAATAGTTAACATAATGCCTTCTGACAAAAGTAGGGCAGATTATTACTGAACTCCATTTTCAGAATGGGAAGCTCAGGTCTTTGGGATTCAGATCCTGGCCCTGCCCCTCCACCTGCTGTTCTCTGTGCAAGCCCCCCAGCTAAAGCTCCTTCATGTTCCTTCCCGGACTCCTTCTCAAGCAGCTTGTCCATTGGCAATTAGACCTTTGGTAGCCTTGGCCTCTGTGTCTTCCTATTTTGGGAGATATAGCCTGCAAATGTGGTTGTCAAGGTAAACATCCCTCACTAGCAAAGAAAATCTTGAAGGATTTTGGAACTGATTAGCAATAAATGGGGAAGGGAGCCCAAGAAAACAACTTCAGAAAATAGTCACAGACCTGCACACCTATCACAGGCACAGCACAGGAATTATCAACAGAGCAGGAGGGGGAATGAGAACAGATATCACAAGATAGGAGCATTTTACTCCAAGGAACAGGAGCCAAGGCTCACCCATAACAATACCTGACTCTGCCTGGAGAGCCACCACTCCCCATGTTTACCCAGCCTGCTCCTTGGCCTGTGTTCAGGTAGTTGAAGCAGTAGAAAATACTCAGGGTCTCAAAAAAGGAAGAAAGTAGATGACACACAAATAACACATTTTACAAAGATTTCCTTCCTGTCAGAACACAAAGAGAATGATAGTGTGTGAGTAACACTAATAAGTTTAATACAACAGGATTCAAGACTCACCTTTTCTCTTCCAAAGGGTCTGAGTGGTCCTGAGGTAAGCGAGTTGCAGAGGCTCAGATGTGCTCTTGGTCCCAGCCAGTTATGCAGACATCAGCATCATGTCCTGTAACTTTAGTGTCACCTGCACGTCCCTTCATGTGATATGTCCCCAGACTGCATCCATGCCCTTTGTCACCTGAGAATTAGGAATGATTTCAGCCCCAGAGTCAGCTGAAATTGTTCTTAAATTTTGTTTATTTCTTTCTCAGTATTTTTTTAAATGTTTCATTTTTCTACAGAGACAGGGTCTCACTATATTGCCCAGGATAGTCTTGAACTCCTGGTCTCCTGTGATCCTCCTGCCCTAGCCTCCCAAAGTGCTGGGATTATAGATGTGAGCAACCACACCCAGCCAATTTTTTTTCTTTTTAATCAATAATAGAAGAGGCTGAGATTTTTTTCCCCTTGAATTTCCGGCTTATCGGTGTTCATAATGAACTTTCTGCCAAGCAAATCAATATAAAAATATTTGTTAGCATTTTAGCTGGGAGGCATGAGGAAAAAACAAGTTAAACTCAGGTAACAAGTTTAGAAGTTTGCTTTCTGGAAGTCCCTTGTTTTCTGAAGAGGACTACCCACTCCCCACCATGGAGAAAGAGAACTCAAATGGACAAGTAGAATCGAGACTTAGTAGAATCTATGAGTCATCTTCCCTGCCCCAGACCCATCTATGCTCATCTAAGAAAAGACCAGGCTCTCAGTACAGAAAGCCCGTCTTCAGCATGGGGGATGCATTGTGCCACCTGCAGTGGGTGCCTGAAACCATCATGTACACTATATTTGTTCTTACACATATATGTATAATAAAGTTTAATTTGTAAATTAGGCACAGGAAGAATTGTCTGAATCCATGTGTGCTGCTGTAAAGGAATACCTAAGGCTGGGCAATTTATAAAGAAAAGAGGTTTATTTGGCAGCTTCCACTCACAGCAGAAGGGGAAGGAGGGCCGGTGTATGCAGATCCCATGAAGAAAGGAGCAAGAGAGGGGAGGGAGGAGCCAGCCTCTTTTTAAAAATCAACTCGTTTGAGAATTAACAGAGAGAGAATTCCCTCAGTCTTCCCACTCCCAGAGAGGGCATTCCTTTCTTCATGAGGGGTCCACACTCAGGAACAAAACACCTCCTACCAGGCCCCACCTCCAGCATAGGAAATCAAATTTCAACATGAAGTTTCATGGACAAACATCCAAACTATAGCAGAGATGAACAACAGTAACTAATAATAAAATAGAACACCTATAAAAATATACTCAATAAAATTTATGTGAATGTGGTCTCTCTCTCTCTCTCCCAAAGTATCTTATTGTCTGTAATATTTTCAGGTGGCAGTTGACTGTGGCTAACTTAAACCAAGAGAAGTTAAACCACAGGGGGATGACCACACGTGAGTGAGTTTTAGGGCGTGAAGCTCTTTCTGTCCAGCTGTCAGATCCAAGCTTCCTTTTGCTTTTTTAGGAGATACTCTCCGTTTTTTCTAAGCAGGTAGCTAGTGCATCCCTAAAGCTGGGGTCAGTTTTGTGCCAGAGAAAAACCTTCTGTCAGCTTACAACCATGCTAAGGTCAGGGTGATGAAGGAAGTGTATTCTTTTCAGGGATATCTTGGTGGGAAAAAAATATGACCAGTGGAAGCTATGATTACTCCAAAACTATGAATTCTTTATTGTAGAACGCCAGGGACCAGGGCACTGGGGCTAAGGAAGTTGTATGTGAGAGCAGGTTGTGCGGGAGATGTGGTGTTGAGCAGGTGGTGGGACTTTTCCATTAGCCTACACATCACTCAGTTTACTGTTAAGCACAGTCCTATGGGATCCACAGACATTGTTGATTCCTAGTCCTCTTGTCAAGGGGACTATCTAGGAAAAGCGTGAAGCAAGGGACCAGCATCGTGGTTTTTTTTTTAAATTTTGAGACAGAATCTCACTGTGTTGCCGAGGCTGGAGAGCAGTGGTGGTGTCTCAGCTCACTGCAACCGGTTCAAGTGATTCTTATGCCTCACCCTCCTGAGTAGCTGGGATTACAGGCATGCAACACCACACTCAGCTAGTTTTTTTGTATTTTAGTAGAGACAAGGTTTCACCATGTTGGTCAGGCTGGTCTCAAACTCCTGACCTCAAGTGATCTACATGCCTTGGCCTTCCAAAGTGCTGGGATTATAGGCGTGAGCCCCCGCGCCTGGCCATGGGCAGTTATCAATCTGGTTCTGACCCCTGCTGGCTCTATAACCTCAAGACAGCAATATCCCCCATCTGCCTTTGATGTCTAATCTTTAAAATGAAGATATACCAGTATTTTTTCATGTAATGATGGCAATGAAAATCCCTGCAATGAGTTACATATTTGAACACGATTAGAGACTCCAATGCTCCTTCTCATGATGATCCTTCCTGCCAGTGCTCCCCTAGAGAAGAAGCAATCTGAAATGGACCCAGAACACAGTTTGGGGTAAAGCATTAACAAGTCTTGTTTCTGTTTGGAGAATCGTTTGGTGAATCTCAGGCACTTTTGTATCCCTAATTTAAAGGATTTCTAAGAATTCTCTTCTAGGGCTGTAAAAAGACTTAGAATGCCTCTCATTTGGCGAGAAGAGACCTTCTTCATTACAACCCCTGCCCACCCTCTAATGACAAGAAAGAATGAAGACTAGGACAGAGGCCAATGGGCAGGTTTCTTAGGTCTACACGTTTAATCTAGTGCAAGATCATAGCTAGGTTTCCTCTCTGATGCCAAAAAGTGCTGTCGGGAAGGATTCTGAGGCTACATCTGGATCACCATGAATCATCAGTGTCTGCTGGGGGTGTTCCAGGATGTCCCAGATCATGCAGCTCACTAAGTTGTCCTCCCTTATCTAGATATACATCACTCAAACTCACAAGTGTTAGAGCTGGGCTAGAATTTAAGCCCAAAGCTAGAGCTCATCCTGCAGAATGCACTTTTGCTGTTAGTGTCCTATTGTATTCTTTTTTCCAGGAATTTATTGGGTTTTGGCTATGTTAGCCAGTCAAAGATTTGGGATCCTATCTGAGTGCCTTTTTCTGAGAATGATGCATGCCTGGCAGTGCTCAGCAAACCAAAGTTGAGTGTGTTTGCTGGGTCACACAGGAGCCCCACGCTGGAGCAGCTATGCAGCTCATGAATCTATTTTTATTTAATTGGCAAAGTTTTGAGAGAAATGTTTCTCATGGGTAGGGTCGAACCTGCCTCACTCAGGTATCTCAAGCAGCAGAAGCAACTGCAGTCCTGGATGTGTACATCCTAACTGTATAACAGGGAGAGGGATCCCTCTGGGGACAAGCAGGCTTGCCCTCACAGAGGCAGAGATTCTGAACAGAGGCTTTGGGACACTGGTGAATGAAATAGCCGTACTCTTTCTTTTTAGCTCCCTCCCCAAAAGACACAGGCATTGGTGTCACTTGGAAAACACTCACAGACAGACAGGTTGTCCTAGATGAGTTATTCAATTCAGGAGTGAAGCTTCAGGAATGGAGCTGCTGAAGAGAAAGGTTAAAAGAGTGTTCTTTAAATATGTATTAAGGATGCTAAAGAGAATTTTAAAAGCCTCAGGGAAGACCCTAAGGCTAGTGTTGGCAGTATTTAAAGTTTCTACATGTAGTTAAAAAAAACCACTGTTTTGGGAGGCATGCTCCTGGAAAGGAGATGGTCAGTACGGTTGTGGAAATCTTAATTCTGTAGTTAACCCATTTCTGGTTAACTTGCCCCAAATGCATTTTTAAAATCACTGGTGTGCCCAACTATGATGGCTCACGCTGGTAATTACAGCACTTTGAGAGGCCAAAGCAGGTGGATCGCTTGAGGCCAGGAATTTGACACTAGTCCTGGCCTTTATTTTATTTTAGACTTCTTTCTAAAATCAAATCAAATCACTGGTGATAGGGTCTTGATAAATGACATAAACAAAAACTAAAATGCCTTTTTGCTTTCTCCTGCTAGACAGCAGACACCGTCACTGACTCTATTCTCCTGTCCAGCTAATGACATATGGATCTAGATGGCATGTCTGGTTCTAGAAGAGCCCCTTTGCTGGGGAGACATTACTATATAAGCTTTTTAAAAAAACGTACTAGGTATATTGGCTACTGCAGAGGTGCCGTTAGGCTCTGGGGTTTAGTGCTTTGGACATCTGGTAGGTGTGATGGCTGCAGTCCACCGCTGTGTTCACTTGGCTCCTGAAACTGAAATGATGAAGATGTGCTAGTGTTAGCATTAGCTTATTTCCCCTTTCCAGGAGAAAGCAGCTGGATGAATTCCGGTGGAAGCTGACTTGAACTTCAGCTACTAGCCAGTGACCACAGCTCACATCAGGCCTTAGAATTTTGATAATTGTGGGTTATTTCTTTCTCTTGCCTTATGGTACTGGCCAGGACTTCCAATACTACATTCGATAGGAGTGGTGAAAGAGGGCATCCTTGTTTGTGCCACTTTTTAAGGGGAATACTTCCAGCTTTTAACCATTCGGTATGATGTTGGCTATGGGTTTGTTATAGATAGCTCTTAGTATTTTGAAGTATGTTCCTTTGATGCCTAGTTTTTTGAGGGTTTTTAACATAAAAGGATGTTGAATTTTACTAAAAACCTTTTCTGCATCTATTGAGATGATCATGTGGTTGTTGTCTTTAACTGTTTACGTGATAAATCATGTTCATTGATTTACATATGTTGAACCAACCTTGCATCCCAGAGATTCATTTTCACTAAGTGCTTTTCAAAATGCTTATAGGCCCTTCAAAGATCTTCACTGAAGTCTGCATGAGTCTTTTGTCACTATTTATTGTGTTGTTTTTCTTGTACTTTAAAACAGTTCTTTATGTATTGAGGATACCAGTCTTTTGTCAGACACAGCAATTGCAAATATTTTCTCTAGTCTGTGTTTTGCCTTTTAGTTTTGGTTTCGTTTGTTTGTTTTGAGACAAGGTCTCACTCTGTCACCCAGGCTGGAGAGCAGTGGCGTGATCATGGCTGACCATAGACTTGATGTCTCAGGCTTAAGCAATCCTTCCACCTCAGCCTCCTGAGTAACTGGGACTGCAGGAACATGCCACCATGCCCAGCAAGTATTTCTCTTTCTTTTTCTTTATTATTATACTTTAAGTTCTGGGATACATGTGCAGAACGTGCAGATTTGTTACATAGGTATACATGTGCCATGGTAGTTTGCTGCACCTATCAACCCATAATCTACATTAGGTATTTCTTCTAATGTTATCCCTCCCCTAGCCCCCAACTCCCTGACTGGTTCCGGTGTGTGATGGTCCCCTCCCTGTGCCCATGTGTTCTTGTTGATCAACTCCCACTTACGAGTGAGTGAGAATATGTGTTTGGTTTTCTGTTCCTATGTTAGTTTGCTGAGAATGATGGTTTCCAGCTTCATCTATGTTCCTGCAAATGACATGAACTCATCCTTTTTTATGGCTGCATAGTATTTCATGGTGTATATGTACCACATTTTCTTTATCCAGTCTATCCTTGACGGGCATTTGTGTTGGTTCCAAGTCCTTGCTATTTTGAACACTCCAGCTAATATTTTTTTTAATTTTTTGTAGAGATGGGGTCTCACCACATTGTCCAGGCTGGTCTCAAACTTCTAGGTTCAAGCACCAAACTTGACCTCCCATAGTGCTGGGATTACAGGCAAGAGTCACCACATGCAGTACCTTTTAATTTTTTAAAGGTATTTTTTGGAAAGCAAATGCTTTGATTTTGAAAAAGTCAAAGTATCTTTTAAGAAAGATTTTTCCTTAGTCAAATTTAATTTTTAAATTGACAATACATATACATTGGGTACATAGTGATGTTTTGATACGTACAATGTACAGTGCTCAGATCAGGGTCATTAGTATATTTAACATCTCAAACATTTATCATTCGTTTGTGTTAGGAACATTCAATATCCTCCTTCTAGTTGCTGAAACTTTATAATACAGTATAATTTATGATAGTCATCCTACAGTGCTAAAGAACACCTGAACTTATTACTTCTATCTATCTGTACTTTTTGTGTCCTTCAACAAATCTCTCCCTAACCTCCTTCCCCCACCCCTTCCCAGCCTCTAGTATCCTCAGTTGTACATTTTACTTCTATGAGATCAACTTTTTTTAGTGTCCGCATACGAGTGAGAGCATGTAATGTCTGACTTTCTGTTCCTGGCTTATTCCACTGCATATAATGGTCTCCAGTTCTATCCATGTTGCTGCAAATGGCGGAATTTCATTATTTTTTAAGACTGAATAGTGTTCCATTCTATATGTATGCCACATTTTCTTTATTCATTCATTTTTTGTTGAATGCCTAGGTTAACTTTTTATCTTGGAAATCGTAAACAGTGCTATAATAAACATGGAGGTGAAAATGTCTCTTTGATGTACTGATTCCTTTTCCTTTGGATAAATGCCCAGTAATGGGATTGCTGAATAATGTGGTGGTAGCTTTTTGAGGAACCCCCATACTGTTTTTTTCTTAAATCACCTGTTTTTTTTCCTGTAGTCCTTATACTGTTCTTGACAGTGGCTGTACTATTTTATATTCCCACCAACAGCTAGCTTTTCTTGGCATTCTTGTCATCATTTTGCATTTTTTGTCTTTTTGATAATAATCATTCTAACTGAGGTGAGATGATACCTCATTGTGGTTTTCATTTGCATTTCCTTGATGGTTTGTGATATTGAACATTTTTTCACGTACTCATTGGCCATTTATTTGTCTTCTTTTCAAAACTGCCTGTTGAGAACATTTGCCCATTTAAAACTGGGATTGTTTGGTGTTTTTTGTTAGTTTTTCTTTCTTTGTTGTTGTTGTTGAGATATTTACATTCCTTTCACATTCTGGATATTAATTCCCTGTCAGATGAGTGTTTGCAAATATTTTCTCCCATTCTGTAGGTTGTCTTTTCATTATATTGATTGTTTCCTTTGCTGTGCAGAAACTTGTAGTTCGATATAATCCCATTTATTTGTTTTTGCTTGTGTTGCCTGTGCTTTTGAGGTCTCATTCATAAAATCTTTTCCTGGAACAATATCCTGAAGCATGTCTCCTGTATTTTCTACTAGTAGTTTTAAGTTTCAGTTCTTACATTTAGTTCTTTGATTCACTTTGAGTTGATTTTTATATAGTGTGAGAGGTGGGAGTCTAGATTTATTTTTCTGTATATGGATATTCAGTTTTCCCAGCTTTATTTATTGAATAGACTGTCCTTTCCTCATGAGTCTTCTTGGCAACTTTGTCAAAAATTAGTTGGCTGTAGATAGGTTGTTTGATTTCTGGGTTCTCTGTTGTGTTCCATTGGTCTATGTGACTGTTTTGATGGCAGTACCATGGCTGTTTTGGCTACTATAGCTTTGTAGTATATTTTGAAATCAGGTGGTGTTATGTCTCCAGCTTTCTTCATTTTGCTCATGATTGCTTTGGCTATGCAGGATCTTTTGTGATTCTATACAATTTAATTTTTTCTATTTTCATGAATAATATCACTGGTATTTTGATAGGAGTTACACTGAATCTGTAGATTTTATTGAGTAGTATTGTTATTTTAACAAAATTAATTCTTTTGATTCAGGAGTATGGGTGTCTGTCCCTTTGTTTGTAACCTCTTCAATGTCTTTCATCAGTGTTTTGTTGGTCAACAACTTGGGATCTGGCTTGCTGGGGTTGTGGCCTTAGGCTTGTTACTCTGATTAGAAACCCAAGCAAATGGTTTTTCAGCTGGCCTGGAAGGTATATCTGCCAGGAACAGCTCTTTTTTTTTTCGGCCCTTGATCTTGGTGCAAGGCTGCTTGGCTGGTTTGCATGGTGGTGTCTGTTGGAGTGGGCACAGGGCTATTTCTTGGGCCTGCGACATTGCAGCAAGTCTGCTTGGCTGGTCTGGGATTTATCCACCAGGAGAGGCCCATGGGGCTGTTTCACACATTCAGATTGTAAACTCTTGACTGCTTGGCTGGCCTAGGGCCTGTGGAACAGTTTTTTTTTGGTCCCTGATTATAGGTCCAAGGCCATTGGGAGGGCCAAGGCCATGGCTATGTTGGGTGGGGATTTTGCAGGTCTGTTTCTTAGGTTCTGAGCCTGGGAACATATCAGCTGCTTGGAGGCTTGGGGGCCTCTCCATCTTGAGAGAGGGTAAGAAGCAGTTTGGTCAGCTCAAAGGTGTGTTTGCCTTTGACAGTACTGCCAGACTGTTCCTCTAGTGGGAAATGAACCAGTAGGGGTTGGCTTCTCTGTGGTGCAGGACCAGAGTCACAGCCAATCCTGGGCCCAGGTTCCACACAGCTAGAACTGTGGTGTTCCACCACCTGTGTGGGCTTGGTGGCATGAAGATGGAGCCCCAATGCAGTGGCTACTGGTCCCCACAGCAGGATGCACTCCAGAGGTGGCTCTGGTTTCATGAGGGTGCCATGCTGCTGCAGCTTTGCTCACAGAGGTAGGTCAGGGTGGGGACTGAATATCTTGTGCTCTTAACCTGGGGCAATGCAGCTGCATGAATTCCTGGCAGTTCTCCAAACTGGGCTCAGGGCTTTCAAGGACTGTGGGTTTCTTCTGTTATAAGGACTGTAGGTGTTTGTGGTGGTAATGGGGGTCACTGGGGATCTTGTGCTTACCTTTTCCCCACAACAGGAAGTCCCTCCTGACTCCAGGCAGATCTGATCTGGATAGGGAAGATGGGGCTTCAGAGGCCAAGTGCCTCCATGCGGCCTTCCTAGACTTCCAATCACCACAGGTTCCTCTTCACTGCCACACTGTACTCCAGCTCTTTCACTTCAATACTCTAGTCAAATTTTAGCTGTTTATTTGCTGCTTTTGGTCTTCTTTTGTGTGGCTAAGTGAAGAGGACAAATGACAGGTATCTCTAGTTGGCCATCCTTTGCTTTTTCATTGTGTTAGAAGAAATCCTTGCCTACCAAAAGGTTATAAACATATCCTATATTGACTTTTAGAATCTATACACCTTTTCCATTTACATTTGTGTCTTATTGAGTTAATTGTTATGATTCTTATTGAATAAATTTTCTATTAAAGTGTGATATACCTGGCAAAGTTCACTTTTATCCATGTAGTTAACCAGTCTAAAAGAATCTTTCAAAAAAATTTCCCCGTTGAATTGCCTTGATGCTTTTGTGGAAATAAAATAACTATAAGTGAGACTATTTATGGTGTCTATTGTGTTCCCCTGATATATTTACCTGTTGTTTCACCAATAACAAATTTTACCAATTTCCATAGCTTTATGGTAAATCTTGAAATCAAGTAGTGCAGGGCCTTTAACTTTTCCTTCAAGATTGTTTTGGCTATTCTTGTTCCTTTGTTTTTACGTGTAAATTTGATAGCCACTTTATAAACTTCACCAAAAATGTGCTTGCTGCTATTTTAATTTTATTTGAGATTTATTTGAAGCTATAGGTCAATTTGGGGAGAATTTACATCTTCCCATTAATAAACATGCTATAACAAGCTATGTCTTTTTATTTATGTCTAGTATAATTTATTTCAGAAATATTTTATAGTTTTTAGAATAAAGGTGTTACACATATTTGATTATTTTTTTCCTATTTTATGTTCCTTGATGCTGTTATGTAAATGGATTTATTTGAATCTCATTCACCAATTGTTTACTGCTTGTACACAGAAGTACAATTGAGTTTTGTATATTGATCTTACATCTCATTACCTCAAGAACTTTAATTATTAAGTCTAATAGTTTTTTATTTTGGGGTAGATTTCTTTGACTTTTCTATATACATAATCATGTCATCTGTAAATAAATAAAATTTTACTTTTCTTCCCCAATCTTTATGCCATTTTTTAAAAACCTAATTGCACAGGCTAGTAACTCCATTATGTGTCAGATAGAAGTGGTGAGAAGGCAATATTTTTGTCTTGTTTCTCATAAGGGAGTGTGATGATTAATTTTGTGTGTCAACTTGACAGGGCCACAGGGCACCCAGATATTTTGTCAAACATTATTCTGAGTGAGTTTATGAGGGTGTTTCTGAATAACATTAACATTTGAATCAGTAGATAAAGTAAAAACAGATTTTTCTCTCTAATGTGGGTGGGCCCTATCCAATCCGTTGAATCTCTGAATAGAACAAATAAGCTGACCATTCCAAGAACAAGAGGAAACTCCTCTTGCCTTACTGTTTTCAGGCTGGGTTATTGGATTTTCTTGCCTTCAAATTTGGACTGAAACTACATAATCAGTTTTTATATATCTCCAGCTTGCCAGTTACAGATCTTGAAACTTGTCAATCTCCATAATTGCATAAAACAATTTCTCATACTCTCTTTCTTCCTCCCAACTGTCCATAAACACACACACACACACACACACACACACACACACACACACACACACAAAGAGTCTTCAAAAAGTTCATGGAAAATATATATTATGCAAAAAACTATATATGGATCTCAATTATTTTTTGCACTAAAATATACTTATAACTTATTATAACATGTCTGAACAGATCAAGTTTGAGGAACTAAAGATAAGACATCAGTTTTAAAGGAACCCCTATTAGAACAATAGAAATTCTGCTCAAATTGAAACAGAACTAAACATCCAATATTTGATAAAGGTTGGGTGGAAGTATGCTGAAATTACTGATGCTTTATAAAGTTTATGGGGATAATGTCCATCCCCCAGATCAGTAGTTTACATATGGATAAGTCATTTTTAAAAAGGATGAGATAGTGTTGAAGATGACGCCTATAGCAGCAGACCGTCCACATCAATTTGTGGGGAAAAAAATCATTTTGTTTGTGCCTTAACTAAAAAGGACTATTATTATCTGCACAAACAATAGACAGCACCACAGTCATCTCAGCTGGTTCCGTGTACACAATTCTGACTGCAAAATTAAAGCTGAGCAAACTTACTACCAGTGAGTGCCAAAACTGCTGTGCCCAGGTCAGTTGCAAAAAAGAGCAGGGCTTTAGTGAAAATTTCGAACAAGTGGAACCAAAAGTCCTGAAACATTCCTTTGAATAATTTTAACAGGAATTAAAACAAGCCTTTACCAGTATGACCCTGAAGACAAAGCACAAAGCAAAGACTACCAAGAGGTGGCAGTGGTCCGGTCAAAGCCAAAGGTGTACCAGTCAAGAGCAAAGGTCATGGCAGTAGCTATTGGGATGCTCAAGGCATTTTGCCTCTTGACTTTCTGGAAGGCTGAAGAATGATAATATTGGCTTATTATGAGAGTGTTTTGGGAAAGCCAAAACTTTAGCAAAAAAAAAAAAAAAAAAAAAGAGCAGGGAAAGCTTAACCATAGGGTTCTCCACCACAAGGTATTCCCGCAATTCCTCTATTCAAAGGGCAATTTTGTGAGAGTGTTGGTCAGAAATCATTAGGCATCCACCTTACAGTCCTAATGTGACTCTTTCTGACTTATTTTTACTTCCTGGTCTTAAAAATGTCTTTAAAGGGGCAACTATTTTTCCTGAGTTAATAATATAAAAAAGATTCCATTGGCATGGTTAAATTTTCAGGACTCTCAGTTTTTTTGGGATGAATTAAAGGGCTGGTATCATCACTTACAAAATTGTCTTGAGCTTAATGGAGCTTATATTGAAAAATAAACTTTGCATTTCTTATTTTCATCTTTTAATTCCATTTTTCCACAAGGTTTTTGAGGTCCTCTCATGTTATATATATTTAGTATAATTTAAATTATACTAATTCTGTAATTTGTTCTTATATATACTTAAAAATATATAACTGTTTAAATTTATATAAATACACATATATATTTATCTAACTTACATATAATTACATTATATATACTAATTACATTATAGATTTATATATAATTTAGCATAATTGCTAATACTAAGTAAAAACTTTTTATGTCTAGTTTCATTAGGAATATTAGTCTTTAATTTTCCTTTCTTATAATGCCCCATCATGTTTTTGTTGTTGAGTTATTTTAACATCATTAAATAAATTGGGAAGGAGTAATTTCTCCTCTTTTCTACAAAAGTTTATCTAAGCTTGCTAGTATTCACGATAGGCATTTGAGCTTAGAGGTTTTTTTTGTGGGAAGGTTTGTATTCATCAATGCAATTTATTTAACAGATAGTTACTCACATTTTCTATTTCTTCACAGGTCTTTCAAGAAGTTTGTCCATTTTATTTACCCTGTAAAATTTAGTGGCATAAAGGTGTTTATAACATACTTCTCTATTAATGTTTATTTGAGCAATACTTATATCCTCCATTTCATTCCTAATATTGGTAATTGGTGACTTTTGTGTTTCTTGAACAGCATCGCTAGTCATCTAACAATTTTAATAACATTTTCAAGGAACCACTTATTGGTTTTGTTGATTTCCTCTACTGTTTGTTTTCTAGTTCATCGATTATTACTCTCTTCTTTATTATTTTATTTTTTTCTACTTCCTTTGAGTTTAATTTGCCTTAATTTTCTTGGTTTCTTAACATGGAAGCAGCAGTCATTGACTTTAAAACAGTTCTATTTTCTAATGTAAACATCCAACAAATACTTTTTTTTTCTAAATACTGACTTTGCTACAACCTATAAATTTTGTTATGCTGTTTTCATATTAGCATTCAAAATATTTTGTAATTTCTCTGTGATTTCTTCCTTGAAGTGTATTCATTGCTTAATTTCTAATTATGGGGGAAATTTCACAACATTTTGTTTTTAATGATTTTGAATACAAATCACTTCAATCCTTTAAAGTTTAATGAGGGCCAGGTGCGGTGGCTCATGCCTGTAATCCCAGCATTTTGGGAGACCAAGGCGGGCGGATTACGAGGTCAGGAGATCCAGACCATCCTGGTCAATATGGTGAAACCCCATCTCTACTAAAAATTAGCTGGGCATGGTGACGTGTGCCTGTAATCCCCACTACTCGGGAGGCTGAGGCAGGAGAATCGCTTCGACTGGGGAGTCGAAGGTTGCAGTGAGCTGAGATTGCACCACTGTGCTCCAGCCTGGCGACAGAGCAAGACTGCATCTAAAAATAATAATAATAATAATTTAAAAATTAATGAGATACATAATGGCCCATTCTATGACATATCTTGAGGAATGCTCTATGTGCACTTGAAAAGGCTGCTCTCGTCAGGTGGAGCGTCTTCTACAAGGCAACTAGAGTGCAACAGCAGACAGTGTTATCCAAATCTTCTATATTTTTCCTGATTTTTTTGGTCTAATTATTTTATCAATTGCTGACAGAGAAGTGTTAAAATATTCCATCATAATTGAATTTGACTATATTTCTGCCTTTAGTTCTCTCAATTGTAGTACATTTATTTTGAACCTTTATTATTGGTTAAAAATACATTTAGGATTATGTCTTCCAGTGAATTGGCCTCTATTTTTATAAAATGTGCAACTTACCTCTGATAATATTTCTTGTCTTGAAGTCTACTTTGATGCTAATTTGACCACATCAATTTCTTGTGTTCAGGGCTTTATATTTTGTATCGTTTTCAACTTTCACTTTTAGCTTGTCTTTATATTTGAGACTATTAACATAGTGTGCTATGTTTTTATCCAATCTAGAAAATCTCTGAATTTTAGTGATAGCATTTAGTTCATTTACATTTAATTTATTTTTCAGAAAGTTTCATTTAAAGCGAATATTTTTTAATTTGTCATCTGATTGTCCCATCTATTCTTTCTTTGTTCACCCTTTCCTGCCTTAATTTGGACTGTTTAAGTATTTTTTACTATTCTGTGTCTTCCATTTATTGACTTTTTAGGTATGCCTCTTTGTTCTGCTTTTAGTGTTTCTCTAGGAGT
Organism: Aotus nancymaae; assembly: GCF_030222135.1. Classification (NCBI taxonomy): domain Eukaryota; kingdom Metazoa; phylum Chordata; class Mammalia; order Primates; family Aotidae; genus Aotus; species Aotus nancymaae. Next base: position 7,040,175 of record NW_026988450.1, on the reverse strand, counting down.
TATGATAGACATGTTGAACTTGTCACAATAGGCCTTAAAATAATATTATGCTATTTTTTGTAAAATAATACAATGTTGTACTTTAATCTACACACCTATCTTCTGAACCGCTGTCAGCTTTTTGTCTTCCACACGTTATAGCCCACCGATATATTATGCTTTTTGCTTATTTTTCTATAAAAATTAAGTGGTATTTAACATAAATATAAAAAGCAAAAATTAGGGTTTCTTATTTACCTTATACGTATATACATTTCTTTCTACGGAGTCGAGTTTCTTTATGGTATAATTTCCTTCTTCTGAAACACAGTTGACTCTGAATGACATGGGTTTGAACTACACAGGCCCACTTATAGACAGATTTTTTTCAACAAAAAGTGCATTTAAAATACAGTATTAGCAGAATGTGAAATCAGCATACAGTGCGCTATGTGCTGTGAGTTTTTTATCTGTGAGTTCTGTAGAGCTGACTGTGGGCCTTGAATATGCACAGATTTTTGGTATACAGAGGGGTCCTGTACCCAATCCCCCACATATACCAAGAGACAACTGTGCTTCCTTTAGCCTTTCTTGAAGTGCAAATATGCTGGTGACAAATTCTTACAGCTTTTGTTTATTTGAAAATATTGTTATTGCACCTTAATGTTTGAAGGCTATTCTTCATTCTTCTTGAATCATAGAATAGAATTTTGGGTTGGTATCTTTTTTTCTCATAACACTATAAAGATGTCATTTAGTATCTGCTGGCTTACATTGTTTCTGATAAGGGATTAGTTATAATTCTTATTGTTGATTATCTCTAAGCAATGTGTCATTTTTTCTTGCTACTTTAAAGTGTTTTGGTTTTTTAAAAATTGTCTTTTTATTTTAGCAATCTCCCTACCTCTGTCATCTTGGTAGTTATTTTCTTGAATCATTATTTCAGTTCTTTGAATTTATAGGTCTGCAATTTTTAATAATAAAAAAAATCTATGAGTGTTGCCAGCCTACACTGTGGTCTAAGGCTCAGCTGTTTCTTCCTCATTTCTACAGTGCCTCTCTATCTACAGCTAACCAACCTTTCTGTCTGACAATAACTATATTAGGTGCCTGGTCCCATTTATGCAATCTGCCACTGGTTTTGGCTCATCTGTTTAGAGATAATTTCTAATGTTGCATCAAGACTCGTTTGTATTGACCATTCCTTGCTAATCCTGTTGAAAACACCCTCAAAATTTTGTCCAGGTTTTACTTCTTGTTATTAAGGAAATGAAAGTCTCATCTTTTTCCATATCCTAATCATTCAGAGGTGTGGAGGGTCAGTGTCAATTGTTACGGCACGGATACAAAGAAGCAGAGACTAGTTTGGAAAACTGGCCTCAGAGCGATGAAGGAAAGATTTTTTTCTGCTAATTTAACAGTCTCCTTTCTCCTTTCTTGAATGGGACATTGCACCACTTGGATGCTTTCTGAGTGGAGCGCAAAATCTCCTCTACCTTCTCCTTTCTGTGGAGAACTGCTGAGACACATCACTGCAAATGACCCTCCTGGGGAGTAAGCCAGAGGCGGAGCTTTGGACCGGGAGCAGAGTTGCTGCTTTTCTGTGAAACTGATGACTCTAGATTATCTATTTACTTCTTGGTTTTGGGTAGGTCCCCTTTTTCTATTTTGGAATGTTTTTCTCTCTTACTACTCATCACCCTCAGGCTTAGGAAAAGGTGAGTTTATCTCTACATGATCAAATGGGAACAAGCATAAGATCAGGGAAAGTGCTTTAAAAGAAGAAAGAAATCTTATCTTTTGTCAAGCCTTTTTTGCCATAGTAAAAGGATTTGGAACGGAGGCTTTCCATAGTATTAGAATCTTCCTTTGCCTGGATAATTTTCTGCGATCGTCCCCTTTGACATATGTGATTATTGTAGACAGCTAACCAAGAATTCCTTATTTTGGAATTCCAGGGAAATGTTTTTGTCCTATAATGCACAGCATTTATTCACTGGGATTGCTGTGAGAAGTAGATGAGCTAATATATAAAAGAGAAGTTTTCAGGTTCTTTATGGATAACATTAATTATTTACTTTTATTATGATTATTATAACCTAAATGTCTGTAAGGAGAGGGATTAGTTAGGTCTCACCCAGTGGAAGATCGCTGGCTCTCTGTAATAAAGAGAGAGAGAGACAGCTGCCCTTGTATCCTGCGCTTCCAGCCATGAGAAGTCTTAGCCCGGCATCCAACATCTCTCTTGGATTTCTGGTCACAAATAGAATATGGAAAAATAGAATTGAGCCTCCAGGCAGAAGACAGACTGCAGCTCCACTTCTTTCTGCCCCAAACCATGTTATTTATGATGCTGCACCACCTTCCACAATCAGAGCTGGTGTTGCTGCCTGTCATTACCGGATCCTTGCCCGGACTTCGTGACAAACGTGAAATAGGCCCCAAATGGCAGAGTTGAGTTCTCTGACATTTGGCTTTTCATCTCATGGTATGTGAACGTCTCATCTCCTGCCTTATTTTCGGAGACCGAGAAGGATTTATAGGGTTTACATTTGCTAGAACCTCTGCTTTGTGTCTTAACAGTGTGAATTGTGCACCATAAAGGCGGTCTCCAGAGTCTCTGAAGACAACCTGTATTTACCGATGTAGAGGAAACTGTGTTTAAAGCGTTATTCCTTCTTAAGCTCATTCCATAGTCATAGTCAGTCCATGTGGTGAGGGAATGTAGTGTGGGAATTAGCATCCTGAGCTCAGTAGAAATGTTTGACCCTTCATGAGACAGTTTGCTTTTCTCACATATGGGGGAGATTTAGAAGTCTACATGTTTGCTAAAATTCCTCCTCCCAGCTTCCTTTCACACCAGATTGTCTGGTGAGTTTTAAGGATAAAACTTATTTATTCGTTTCAAAAACACAAGTGAACTCTCTTCTAGGAGTCTCCTTCAGATGTGGTGTTTTAGTATCTAATTCATAGCCAACAACAAAAAATTGTGAAGTAGCATTTCCTTGAAAAGCATATTCAAATTTCTTCTCTGAATGTTGACTAATGTTCCCAGGCCATCTCTGCATGATGCAAGGTTGCTTGTCTGTATTCGGTCTATCTCACACCTCCCCAAACACGGAGTAATAAATGGTAGCTGTTATTATCATTCCTTTCAATGCTAAGAAAAATATACGCGTTGTTATCTGCATCTAACAAGTGTATTAATTGAGGTTGGACAACATCCCCACGGTTACAAGATTGCTAAGTGATAGAGATGAAATTCAAAACACAAACTCAATTCACTTAACCACTACACACACTACCTACCTAATAAATAACTTTCTAAGGGTTAATCAACTTGTCAGTCAGGGAGCCAGGATTCAAAGTAAGGTCTGGCTTCAGCCAGACCTCCGCTTTGCCTGACCGTCTTTCAAGGCCCCGTGAGCAAAAATACAAGGCAGCTGCCAGAAAGTTAAGAAGCACGCAGCTATGCTGTAGCTTGATAACTACCTCTCCGGAAGTAGAAGCTAAGGTCATAACATTAGTTCCAGATTTCTTACGTACAAAACACTTTCAAAGGCTCAATGTTCACAATAGCCACTGAGAAGCCTGAGTTCTTTTTTCTCTTATGTTTAAAGTGGTTTGTTACTTAACTAAACTCTAGAAAGTCCAAATGGCTGCATATTGACCATCAACTACTACTGCTTGTAACAATTATGCTATTTTAAAAATTTTAAGTAGGTTTTATCGTGTATATTTAAGGTATACAACATGATGCATATGCATATAGATGGTATAAAATATCAGACATTTACATATTAACATATTATAAAAAATCAGACATTTACATATTAACAATTCATATGGTTATCCCAGTTCACATATTTATCTACTCATATGGTTACCCCAATTTACATATTTATCAACTCTTACAGTTACCCCTATTTTGTTTTTGTGACAAGAGCAGCTACAATGTATTCATTTAGCATGAACCCCCAGTATAGAACAACTTTATTAGCTCTAGTCCTCCTGTTGTACGTTACATCTCTGGATTTGCTCATTCTGCGTTTCTATTACTGTGTATCCACCGGCCTGCATCTCCCATTTCTTCCCAGCACTCTGCCCCTAGTAACCACTGTTGTGTTCTCTCTCCAGCTCTGTATGTTTGAATTTTTTAAAAAACATTCCACATATAAGTGAGATTATGCATTTTTTGTCCAACTTATTTCATTTAGAATAATGTCAAGTTCATCTGTATTGTGGTGAATGGCAAGATATCATTGACTTTTTAGGGCTGAATAGTATTTCACTGTACATATATGCCACAGGTGTTTTTAACCCATTCGTTCATTGACAGACACTTAGGTTGTTTCCATATCTTGGCTATTGTGAATAATGCTATAATGAACATAAGAATACAGATATCTTTATGAGATGCTGATTTCATTTCCTTTGTGTATATGTCCCAAGGAAAGACTGCTGGCTCATGGTAGTTCTATTTTTAATAATGGCTGTACCAATCTACATTCTACATTGGGAATGTAAATTCAATCTACATTCCCACCAGCGATGCACAAGTATTCCTCTTTCTCCACACCCTCGCCAACATTTATTGTCTTTTGACTTTTCGATAATAGCCATCCTGATGGGGGTGAGGTGGTATCTCAGTAGCTTTGATTTTCATTTCCCTGTTAATTGATTATGTACAGGGCCTTTTCATATACCTCTTGATGATTTTCATGTTTTCCTTGAACAAAGGTTTATTCAGGTCTTTTGCCTATTTTTTAATTAGGTTATCAGCTTTTTTATTATTAGTTATATGAGTTCTTTACATATTTTGGATATTAATCCTTTATCAGATGTATGGTTTGCATGTTTTTCCAATCTGTAGGCTGCCATTTCGTTTTGTTAATTGTTTCTTTGGCTGTGCAGAAGCATTTTAGTTTGACATAGTCCCGTTTATTTATTTTTCTTTTAGTGGCCTGAGCTTTTAGTGTGATAGCCAGAAAGTCATTGCCAAGGCTGATGTCCAGGAGCTTTTCACCTATGTTCTCTTCTGGGATAGTGTCTGGTCTTGCATTTAGGACTTTTATCCATTTTGAGCTGATTTTTGCATATCATGTAAGGTAAGATTCTAACTACATTTCTTTGCATGTGAAAATCCAGCTTTTCCAGCATCATTTATGGAAAAGACTGTTCTTTCCCCATTGTGTCCTCTTGATGGTGATTTGTCAAAAGTTAGTTGACCATGTATGTTTAGATTTATTATTTTTATTTTTTCCTTCCTTCTGCTAATTTTGGGCTTAATTTGTTCTTTTTCTACATCGTCACGTCTTAGTGTTAGAATACTTACTTGAGATTTCTTTTCTTTTTTACTGTAGACATTTATTCCTCTTCTTAGAACAGCTAAGCTTTTGTTGCATCCCATAGGTCTTGGTATGTTGTGTTTTCATTGTCATTTGTCTCAAGATATTTTTAAATTTTCCTTTTGATTTCTTCTTGACCTATTGGCCATTCCGGAGCTTGATGTTTAATTATATATACTTGGAAATTTTTCAAGATCTTTCTTGCTGTTGATTTCTAGTTTCATTCCATTAAGATCTGAAATGACCCTGGATATTATTTCAATTCCTTAAATGTATTAAATTTGTTTTGTGGCGTAACATATGGTCTCTCCTAGAGAACAATCCATGTGCCCAGAGAAAAATGTGTATTCTGCTATTGTTGATAGAAAGTTCCACTAATGTATGTTGGGTCCATTTAGTTGAAAGTGCAATTCAAGTCCAGTATTTCCCCAGTTATTTTCTGTCTGATTGATCTATCAACTTTAAAAGCATAAATTCTTATTTTCATTTCCATTTGAAGAAGCCATGTCTAAGACTCAAGCAATTTGCCCAAAGTTGCAAAATTCAATTCTAATCCACCTCATCTGACTTCAAACTATTTTGTTTTTCCAGCCCACAATTCTACATGAGCATTTTCCCTTTCAGAAAGTTGAGTTCTTTCTTCCTTTGAAATAAATCAGTGTTATTGTACCTGCTGCCAATGTGATATTTGCACAATTATAAACATTTTTCCATCTTTAGTGCTGTCATTTGGACTTTTCTTGGCAAAGCAGAACTTTGAGCTTTCCATAGGTCACCTAATTGTATCCAATACTGTATACAAGTGGATATGTAAAGGTGTATACAACACAGTGTCTCAACAATAATGATTTGTTCCCTTCCCTCTGTTATTGGAATTCTCCTTTTGCTAGGACTGCTGTAGCCTCTGTTTCCAACAGGCTTTCACAGAAGACAGGCAAACAAATCTACCTGAGTGTGTCCTTTCCCCATAAGGTTGCACAGTAGTGACACTTGTTCCATTGCACTCCCCAGGCTTTCACAGGAGTGTAAGAGTGCAGTCCCAGGCGTGGACTTTGACTTTCATGCTTACATGGTGAATGTTTGAGCCATAATTTTCCTGCTGGATATAAAGGCTTCCTATGTCTCCAGCTATCTGTACTGTATACACTTTCCTTCAACTGTTTTAGCTTACTTAAATAATACATTTGATTTGATAATACAAAGGATGATATGATATGATTTTCCCAGTTCAACAGTCTCCAGTACAAAAAAATATACGAGCACAACAAAAACGTCCAGGATCACGATCAAGCCGTTAAAAAGAGAATTGGAAGAACATTATTAACTCAGGCAAAGGAAAAGGGAAATGCATTTCCTAGAAAGAATGAAAGGTAGAGCACCTTTCTACTTATTTTTTGGATGTGGATTCTAATTAGAGAAAAGGTCTTTGTGTCTCAAATGTTTTCAAAGATAAAATTTTAAGGTAAAGTAAACTCTCCAACTCAGGAAAATGGCTAGAAATCAGTGTCACCTGATTGTCAATCCACTGCCCTTTGATAAGAAGCAGACATACAGGTACCTGTTCTAAATGTAGCTCAGAAATTTACTTCTCAATTATAGTATTATCTTTTCACTTAAAGAAACACACTCAAAGAAAGTTGAAACAATTTTCATAAAAATAATATGAGCTCCACATTTTTACTACAATGTTAATAATTGTAATATCATAGCAATGCCAGTTAAATGTTTTATTTTTAAAATCTATAATATGATTTCATATATACTTACAGAATAATATTTCCAATATATTAGATCCTAGAATATGTAGATAGGTTTTCCTTTTAGTAAAATATATTTTGGTTCTTGAAGCTTTTGAGAAGAAAATATTTAAGAAAAGATACATTCTGAAAAATAAATAAGTTTTGACATTTGCAGCAGCTACTCAACAGTCTATAAGTCATGGATATTTTATATATTAATTCAGTTATTGAGTATATATTGAGCTTAAGCTTTGTACTACTCACTTATTTTGTGCTAAGAACACATTTATAGTAAGTTGAACCAAAATTGCTGTTTTTGTAAGTTAAACACAGTTAATAGCAATTTAAGCAGCAATTTATCAGGATTTAAATCAAAGTTAAATGTAATGCTTGTCCTTGTGGGCATCAGTCTGATAAGGAAAGCAGATTTACAAATAAGTACATGCAAGCACAGGGTGAATAACCAGACAAGATTTTTAATAGCAGGTTAGATTTTTTTTAAAGTAGGAGTAGTATGGGTGGTAGTTAACAGATGGAGTAAGTGGCAATGGATTAGAACATTTAATAGGAGTGGAAGGAGTGAAGACAGGAAATACAATATTTCATTTTAAAAAGCTTGGTTGTGAAGCCGATAGCATCAATTGTATGTGAGTGTGGTTTAGGGGTGTGTGTGTGTGTGTGTGTGTGTGCATGTATGGGAGAGGCATTGTGCTGAGGGCAAGTGGTCAGGAGAAATGTTATGGGAATTCAGAGGCTGCACAGGAGAGTTTCTGGCACTGAGAATTTATTTTAATTATGCGATTCTATGTACTACACATGTGACTTAAGTAGGAGGATTCAACAAATGTTCTTCAACCAAAATATAAACAATGCTAGATTTTCTATCTAATTTTTGATGATACCTTGTTCTTCTCTAGGGAACACAGCCCATGAGAGCCAAGTCTGGGGAAGGTTTTGAAATTTCACTTTAAAATGCTTTAAGTAAATAATGTTAAGAGGAAATGAAAAAGGAAAGAAGGGGAAACAGGTATTTAGAAAGACTTTGAAATGAACCCAAAGCTTAGTAAAAGAACAATTTGGGGTAGAAGCAGCCGGGGGAGCTGTCTTGTACACAGGGAAAATGAGTCATGCATAAGAAGGATTAATGAATGAAGACCTGGATAAGAAAAAGGTATTGTGGATGGGAAAAAAAATCAAGCATGAGAGAAGCATTTTGAAGCTCAGAGCAAAGGCAGCAAGAAAACCATTAGTCCCTGATGACAGAAGGAATGTTGTTAGTAACTGCTCATTGGAATATAATGGTTGCCCCTTTGAAAGAAAGCTAATCCATGGAATGCATGAATGGAGTTAGCTTGTGGTTACAGTGTGGTGAGCTTTGCTGACAAGGTGAAATCTAGAAGGAGGTCTGTAGTCAGTATAGCTTTAGGGTCAAAGCACTTTACTTTCTAAATGAATAGTGAGAGAGAGTATGTATGTCTTAGTCTAGTTTGTGTTACTATAAGACAATACCACAGACTGGACAATTTATAAATTAAATAAATGTATGCCTTACAGTCTGGAGGCTGGGAAGTCCAGTATCAAGGTGCCAGGATCTGGTGAGGGCCTTCATGCTGTCTTCCCATGGAGGAAGGCAGCAAGAGAACGTGCACTCAAGATAACACGAGAGCAAGAGGTGGGTAGAACTCACTTTTGTAACAAACTCACTCTCGAGACAACTAACCCACTCCCAGGACAATAACATTGATCCATTCTTAAAGGCAGAGCCCTCAAGACCTTATGATCTCTTATTAGGCCCCATCTGCCAACACTGTTGCATTGGGAATTAAATTTCCAACACATGAACTTTGAGGGGCATCTTCCAACCACATCAGAGAAGAAGAGACACCTGACCAGTTAAGAAATATAAATTTTTCTGAAATGAATTTCTAGTTATTAAAGTAATTTAATTAAATTAAGTACGTTAAACATTTCAGATTGTTTCCCAAATATTTCAGGCCAACTCAACTCCTATTTCAGGGTTTTCCCCCACATAGAATACTCTCTTTAATGGACAAAGCTTATACATTATCGCTAATGTGTAATAAGAGACAACTGCCTCTTTGCTCAAAGCCAGTGGGAAGTCACTCCAGTTCCCTCTACTCTTCTGTCTGTCTCTTTCTCGAGCCTTCTGTCTGATGAGACATCTCCATGGATCTCAACTTAAAAACTATTCTGCAATTTACTCAATCTTTTTAAAAATGACCCTTTTTTTTTTAAACACTATTTGCTTTACTATGTATTAAAGTTACCTTCCTAATCCCAACTTTCCCCATTCTCCTCTGTTTAGCCTCCCTGGAGTCTTGGGCCAGAGGGTCATTAAGTGTATCCAGACCACCGGCAGTGTGCATTGGGCTCTGGGTAGCGCCGAGTGTGTGCATAAATCATGGGTGCTTGTTTCTACATCACAGAGAGACACTACTCTGCGAGACTCACTCCATTCCCAGTGTCCTTCACCTTGTCACCAATGGGAAGAGAACTGGCTTTACTGAAAGCTGGAACTCACTAACTCACTCACTCAGCCACTCATTCCTTATCTAACACCCCAGAGGTCTGATACTAGAAATGATCAAATAAGTTTGAGTTATTCCTTACACAATGTACCAATATATTTAAGAGTATGGACTCGAATTCAGATGGATCTAGGTTCAGATTCTGATAAAGCCACTACCAGCCATGAAAGTTTAGAAGAGCGACTTCACCTTTCAGAGTCCCGTTTTCACCAAATGTACAAACAAGATAACAATCCCTATGTGTAGCATTGCTGTGTTAGGAATAATATAGGCCAAAATCCTAGCACCTTACCTGGCTCAGGGAAACCACTTAATACATAATTATTGATGTTACTGATGTTATTTTTATATGAAAGTATATATATTTTCAATTTTTCTAGAAAGCTGAAGTTCCCAAAAGATTGTCTCAGCGTAATGTCAAGGTCCTGATGAAATGGCCGTGACAGGCAATATATCAGAGTTAGTGCAATGCATATGGTGGAGTTGCCTGCTTAAGAACACCCTGAAGGTGGGTCGATACTCTTAGCACCAATACTTCCCTGTCATAACATCCCACTTAAACAATCAATAGACAAATAGGAAGACCTTAATGATTTGGCATTTTATTAGCAAATTGCAGTGGCTGCTTACAAGGTGACTTTGAACTGTAGTTGGAAATTTGAAGCGGGTGATTTGGGCCACTTTGCTTTTTGGCAACTACCCACTGACAGCATGTTGCTTTTGCTTCCTTTGTCAAGCACAGAAAAGTAGGAAGCACAAAATCAATTTGGACTGGGGCTGGCGGCTGGAGGGAGCTGGTGGAGAGGCGGGCTGTGTCTCCCCGTCAGGTCTAATCCACATTAAGCAACAAGAAATCACTCTGTACTCAGCCCGGGTCTTGTGCTGAGCTGACCCAAAGAAATCCTGCTGTACATGTGGGGTTTCTGGCTGTCTTTTCAGGACCAGCCCCACCCCACAACCCCTTTTAAAAAATGTCTCTGGGTACAGAGGGCAGTAGAGTAAGCGCAGAACAAGACTGAAACATGGGCACGTACTGAGTTTTGCAATGAATTAGCTATGTGACCTTTATGATATACCCTGTTTCTCCATCTATGGAAGTACTGAAGAAGGAAGAAGGCTTTCACAATCAAATTCCAACCAAGGAAAGGGGTTGTGGAAAAACAGTGGAGGTAACCCAGCCCAGAGGTGCTGACATGAGCTGTGGTCCATGGGAAACCCAATGCCCAATCTAAAGACATTCAAATTTCATTAAAAAGGAAGTCAAATTCCAGGAAATACCATATCTATTGGCTGTCAATTCTAGACCTGTGGACCAGATGGTGAGTAAGGCCTCTTCTAGTTTTATGACCTGTGCCACCCTGACACCAGAAAATAGCACTGAATGATGCTGACAGATGTGAAAGTAGAGCAACTCGCATAGTCATAATTAGCTGAGCATTATTAGAGAAGCTTTAAGTGCTGGTGGCTGGCAAGATGGCCAAATAGGAACAGCTCTGGTCTGCAGCTCCCAGCGAAATCAATGCAGAGGGTGAGTGATTTCTGCATTTCCAACTGAGGTACGCAGCTCATCTCATTGGAACTGGTTAGAAAGTGGGTGCAGCCCACAGCAGGGTGGGGCATCGTCTCATCTGGAAAATGCAAGGGGTTGGAGAACTCCCTCCCATAGCCAAGGGAAGCCCTGAGAAACTGTGCCATATGGAACAGTGCATTCCAGCCCTATGCTTTTCCCATGGTATTCACAACCTGCAGACCAGGAGATTCCTTTGGGCACCTACACCACAAAGGCCCTGGGTTTCAAGCACAAAACTGGCTGGCCGTTTGGGCAGACACTGAGTTAGCTGCAGAAGTTTTTTCATACCCCAGTGGAACCTGGAGTATCAGCAGGACAGAACCATTCACTCACCTGGAAAGAATGCTGACCCCAGGGAGCCAAGTCATCTAGCTCAGTGGGCCCCACCCCCATGGAGCCCAGCAAGCTAAGATTCACTGGCTTGAAATTCTTGCTGTCAGCACAGCAGTCTGACGTTGACTTGGAGCTTGCTGAGGGAAGGGGTGTCCACCATTACTGAGCCTTGAGTAGGTGTTTTTCCCATCATAGTGTAAACAAAGCCTCGGAAATTTCCAACTGGGTGGAGCCCACCACAACGCAGCAAAGCCAGACTGTAGTGATCTCCAGATTCCTCCTCTCTGGGCAGGGCATCTCTGAAACAAAGGCAGCAGCTCCAGGCAGAGGCTTATAGATCAAACTCCTATGTCCCTGGGACAGAGCCCCTGGGGGAAGGGGCTGCTGTGGGCACAGTTTCAGTAGATTTAAATGTTTCTGCCTATTGGCTCTGAAGAGAGCAGTGGATCTCCCAGCACAGCGCTTGAACTCTGCTAAGGGACAGACTGCCTCTTCAAGTCCTTAACCCCCAAATGCCTTCTGACTCAAAATAAAGAGATGGAGGAATATTTATCAAGTAAATGGAAATTAAAAAAAAAATAGGGGTTGCAATTCTAGACTTGATCAAACAGACTTTAAACCAACAAAGATCAAAAGAGACAAAGAAGGGCATTACATAATGGTACAGGGATCAATGCAACAAAAGAACAAACTATCTTAAATATATATGCACCCAGTAGAGGAGCACCCAAATTCATTAAGCCAGTTCTTAGAGACCTGAAAGAGACTTAGACTCCCACACAATAATAGTGGGAGACTTTAACATCCCAGTGTCAATATTAGATGAACAAGAGAGAAAATTAACAAGGATGTTCAGGACTTGAACTCAGCACTGGACTAAGCGGACCTAACACATCTACAGAATTCTCCACCCCAAATCAACAGGATATACATTCTTCTCAGCACCACAATGCACTTATTCTAAAATTGACCACATAATTGGAATTACTCAGCAAATGAAAAAGAACAAAAATTATAACAAAGATTCTCTCAGAGCACAGTGCAATCAAATTAGAACTCAGGATTAAGAAACTCTCTCCAAACCGCAAAACTACATGAAAACTGAACAACCTGCTCCTGAATGACTACAGGGTAAATAACAAAATTAAGACAGAAATAAATAAGTTCTTTGAAACCAATGAGAACAAAGACACAATGTACCAGAAACTCTGGGACACAGATAAAGCAGTGTTTAGAGGGAAATTTATAGCACTAAATGTCCACAGGAGAAAGCAGGAAACATCTAAAATCAACCCTAACATTACATTTGAAAGAACTAGAGAAGCAAGAGAAACAAATTCAAAAGCTAGCAGAAGACAAGAAATGACTAAGATCAGAGCAGAACTGAAAGAGATAGAGATAGAAAAAATCCTTCAAAAAAATCAATGTATCCAGGAGCTGGTTTTTTGAAAACATTGACAAAATAGATAGACCTCTAGCCAGACCAATAAAGAAGAAAAGAGAGAAGAATAATACAGACACAATAAAAAATGATAAAGGGGATATTACCACTGATCCCATGAAACACAAACTACCATCAAAGAATACTATAAACACCTCTATGCAAATAAACTAGAAAATCTAGAAGAAATGGATAAATTCCTGGACACATACACCCTCCCAAGACTAAACCAGGAAGAAGTCAAATCCCTGAATAGATCAATAACAAGTTCTGAAATTGAGGCGGTGTTTAATAATCTACCAGCCAAAAAAAGCCCAGGACCAGATGGATTCACAGCCAAATTCTACCAAAGGTACAAAGAGGAAATATTACCATTCCTTCTGAAATTATTCCGAACAAAAGGAAAAGAGGGACTCCTCCTTAACTCATTTGGTGAGATCAGCATCATCCTGATACCAAAACCTGGCAGAGACACAACAAAAAAAGAAAATTTCAGGCCAATATCCCTGATGAACATTGTTGTGAAAATCTTCACTAAAATACTGGCAAACTGAATCCAACAGCACATCAAAAAGCTTATCCATCATGATCAAGTAGGCTTCATCCTGGGGACGCAAGGCTGGTTCAACATACACAAATCAATAAATACAATCCATCACATAAACAGAACAATGACAAAAACCACATGATTATCTCAATAGATGCAGAAAAGGCCTTGGATAAAATTCAACATCGCTTTATGTTAAAAACTCTCAATAAACTAGGTATTGATGGAATGTATCTCAAAACAATAAGAGCAATTTATGACAAACCCACAGCCAATATCATACTGAATGGGCAAAAGCTGGAAGCATTCCCTTTGAAAACCAGCACAAGACAAGGATGCCCTCTCTCACCACTCCTATTCAACATAGTACTGGAAGTTCTGCCCAGGGCAATCAGGCAAGAGAAGGAAATAAAGTGTACTCAGATAGGAAGAGAGGAAGTCAAATTGTCTGTGTTTGCAGATGGCATGATTGTATATTTAGAAAACCTCATTATCTCAGTCCGAGATCTCCTTAAACTGATAAGCAACTTCAGCAAAGTCTCAGGATCAATGTGCAAAAATCACAAGCATTTTCCTATACACCAATAATAGACAAACAGAGAGCCAAATCATGAGTGAACTCCCATTCACAATTGCTACAAAGGGAATAAAATACCTAGGAATACAGCATACAAGGGATAGGTAGAACCTCTTCAAGGGGAACTACAAACCACTGCTCAAGGAAATAAGAGAGGACACAAACAAATGGAAAAACATTCTATGTTCATGGATAGGAAGAATCAATATTGTAATAATGGCCATATTGCCCAAAGTAATTTATAGATTCAGTGCAATCTCCATCAAGCTACCATTGACTTTCTTCATAGAATTGGAAAAAAACCACCTTAAACTTCAGATGGAACCAGAAAAGAGCCCATATAGCCAAGACAATCCTAAGTCAAAAGAACAAAGCTGGAGGCATCATGCTACCTGACTTTAAACTCTACTACAGATTTACAGTAGCCAAAACAACATGGTACTGGTACCAAAACAGATATATAGACCAATGGAACAGAGCAGAGGCCTTAGAAATAATGCCACACATCTACAACCATCTGATCTTTGACAAACCTGACAAAAATGATCAACGGAGCAAAGATTCCCTATTTAATAAATGGTGTTGGGAAAACAGGCTAGCCATATGCAGAAAACTGAAGCTGGACCCCTTCCTTACACCTTATATGAAAATTAACTCAAGATGGATTAAAGGCTTAACATAAGTCCTAAAACCATAAAAACTGTAGGAAAAAACCTAGGCAATACTATTCAGGACATAGGCATGGGCAAAGACTTCATGACTAAAACACCAAAAGCAATGGCAACAAAAGCCCAAATTGACAAATGGGATCTAATGAAACTAAAGAGCTTCTGCACAGCAAAAGAAACTATTATCAGAGTAAACAGTCAGCCTACAGAATGGGAGAAAATTTTTACAATCTATCCATCTGACAAAGGGCTAATATCTAGAATCTACAGAAAACTTAAACAAATTTACAAGAAAAAAACAACACCATCAAAAAGTGGTTGAAGGGCATGAACAGACACTTCTCAAAAGAAGACATTTATGTGGCCAAGAAACATGAAAAAAGGCTCATCATCACTGGTCATTAGAGAAATGCAAATCAAAACCATCTCAAGCCAGTTAGAATGGCAATCATTAAAAAGTCAGGAAATAACAGATGCTGGAGAGGATGTGGAGAAATAGGAATGCTTTTACACTGTTGGTGGAAGTGTAAATTAGTTCAACCATTGTGGAAGACAGTGTGGCAATTCCTCAAGGATCTAGTACCAGAAATACCATTTGAACCAGCAATCCCATAACTGGGTGTATACCCAAAGGATTATAAATCATTCTACTATTAAGACACATGCACATGTCTGTTTATTTCAGCACTTTTCACAATAGCAAAGACTTGGAAGCAACCCAAATGCCCATCAATGTTAGACTGGATAAAGAAAACGTGGCACATACACACCATGGAATAGTATGCAGCTGTAAAAAGGATGAGTTCATGTCTTTTGCAGGAACATGGATGAAGCTGGAAACCATCATTCTCAGCAAACTAACACAAGAACAGAAAACAAACCCTGCATGTTCTCACTCATAAGTAGAAGTTGAACAATGAGAACACACGGACACAGGGAGGGGAACATCACACAGGGCTTGTCGGCAGGTGGGGGCCTAGGGGAGGGAGAGCATTAGGAGAAATATCTAATGTAGATGACAGGTTGATGGGTACAGCAAACCACCATGGCATGTGTATACCTATGTAACAAACCTGCACATTCTGCACATGTATCTCAGAACTTAAAGTATAATAAAAAAATTTAAAAAGAAGAAAAGCTTTAAGTGTAGAAAAAACTAACTTGCTTTAAGTCATGCTACTTCTAAATACCAAATAAATTCCAGTGTGATTAGAATTAAATCTAGGAGTAATAGATGGCTTTTCACAAATTTTTAAACATATGCACAAAAAAAGTAGTGCTTTGAGAAAAATGTCAATGAGATAACAGTAGCCTCTAGGATCATTTATCATCTTCAGCACAGCTAGATAGAGACCTCACAGACAGTGCTTCCCTTAATGGCCACTCAGCAGGGCCTTGATCCATCTGTTTCCATTAAAAGGAAGAGGAAGTGTTTTATTTATAGAATGACTAAACGTGTCCATTGTTGCTTTATTCTGCATTTTAAAATAATGAAGACAGGTATGTGTTGCTTCTCAAAGTCTTCGGCCCAAGTAGTACTTTATTGATCATTTCCACATTAATAGGATAAGAACATAGAAGGCAATGACCCAAATTATTGCCTGATTGGACAAGCCCCTCAATTAAAAAAAAAATAAAGTACAGATACTTTAAAGGTCCTTTGATTCTGAAGCACAGAGTGTCCGTATAGATGGTGAAATCTATAGAATATCATAGCCAAATTAGGAATTTTTCAAAATGTTTTGTTCTGGAATAGTTATAGATTCACAGGAAATTGCAAAGATAGTACAGGGAAGGTCTGTGTACCCTTCACCCATTCTCTCACTGGTTCCATCTTACATAGAGCACAAGGTCAAAACTAGGAAACTAGCATTGGTATAAAGTATGTGCACAGTTCTATGTCATGTTATCACATGTTAGATACTGTAACTACTGCTGAAATCAAGATGCACAAAGATTCCATCCCCATGAAGTTCTCCATTGCAGTATCCTTTGTAATCACACTCCCTGCCCTCCTCCCCACCATCTCTGTCTCCTGGAATTAATATTTTGTTCATCTCTGAAGTCAAATTTTTATCACTTTAAGAATGTTATGTAAATGGAATCATACAGCAAATATGTTTTTTATGTTGGATTTTAAAAATCAGAATACTCTCAAGGTCTATCCAAGTTGTTCCATTCCTTTTCATTTTTGTCCATTCTTTTCAATTGCCAAGTAATATTCCATAATATAGGTTTAACTATTCACCTATTATAGAACATTTTTCTTGTTTCCACTTCGGGGCTATTTCAAATAAAGCTACTATGAACAATCATGTATGGGTTTTTGTGTGAACATAAGTTTTTATTTCTCTTTAATAAATGCCCAGAAGGGCAATTTTAAGTGTATGTTTAGTTTTTTAAAAAAACTGCCAAACTAATTTTTAACATGGCTTTACCATTTTACATTCCCACAAGCAACATATGAGAGATTCCATTTCTCTGTGTCCTCCCAGGCATTTGGTATTGTCATTATTTTTAAACTGTAGTTGTTCTAACAGGTGTGTAGCGATATCTCATTGTGGTCTTAATTTGCATTTTCCTAATGCAAAACATCTTTTAAAGTGCTTATTTGCTCTCCCTATAACTTCTTCAGTGAAATGTCTCTTTATGTTTTTCGCTTATTTTATAACTGAATTGGTTTTTGTTTTTTGCTGTTGAGTTTTGAGAGTTTTTAAAATATAGCCTAGAGATGAGTCTTTTGACAGGTATATGGTTTGCAAATATTCACAGTCCGTAACTTGTCTTTTTATCATCTGAAAAGGGTCTTCTGCAGAGCAAATGTTTTCCATTTTGATGAATTCCAATTTATTTTTTTCTCTTTTATGTATTGTGTTCTTCGTGTCTAAGAACTCTTTGTGAAGCAGTAGACCCTGAAGTTTTTATCTTGTTTTCTTCTCAACAGGTTATTGTTTTATATGTTTTGCATTTAAACCTGTAATCCATCTTGAATATTTTTGTTTTTTTGTTGTTTATTTGCTTTGCATAGGTGGTAGGTTTAGGTTGAAGTCAATTTCTTTTTTGCTATAAATGTCCCATTACCCCAATGCCGTTTGTTGAAAAGACTTTCCTTCCTCCATTAAATCCCTTCTAAATCCTTGTCAAAAATCAGTTAGGCATATTTGTGTAGGGATTTTCCTGTGCTTTCTTATTTGTTCTGTTAAGCTATATGTCTGTCCCTCTACCAATGCCACCCAGTCTTGATCACTGTAACTATATAAGTTGATAGACTTATTCTTCCCACTTCATTTGTATTTTTCAAAATTGTTCTAATGATTCCAGCTCTTTTGCCTTTCTACATATTATTTTAGAATAACTTTCTATATCTATAAAATATCTTGCTGTTAGTTTGATAGGAATTACATTAAACTTCTATATCAACTTAGGGTGAATTGATATCATTATTATGTGGGTCTTCTGATTTATGAACAGATATTTTTATTTATTTAGATATTCTTTGATTTCTTTTTACCAGCTTTTTGTAGTGTTCAGCACACAAGTCTTACATATGCTTTGTTAGATTTACCTAAGTATTTCCCCACTTTATATTTAAGGGATTGTAAATGTTATTGTATTTTTAATTTCAGTGTCCATATGTCCATTATAGACATGTGGTATAGAGAAATACAACTGATATTTATATGCTGATCTCATATCCTATCACCTTGCAGAATTAAATTGTTAGTTCTGAAATATTTGGTAGATGTTGGTGATATTTTCTACACATAAAATCACATCATCTGCAAATAGAATTTTTGCCTCTTCCTTTCCAATTTATGAGCTTTTATTTCTTTTTATTGTCGTACTGCAGTGGCTAGAACTTCTAGTACTATTTGAGTAACAGTGATAGATAAAGCTAGTCATCTTTGCTTCTTTTCTATTTTAAAGAAAAAGTATTCCATTTTTCACCACTAAGGCCAAATTAGCTGTGGATTTTTGTAGATCGTCTTTGTCAAGTTGAGGAACTTCCAATCTATTCCTAGTATTCTGAGATTTTCTTCTTTTTTTTTTTATTTAATTTTTATTTACTCTGATGCTTCCATGTTCTGAGATTCTAATCACAAATAAGTACTAAATTTTGTCAACTGATTTTCTTACATAAATTAATAGAATTACGTTATTTTTATGTTTATATGATGGACTACATTGACTTTTGATTATTGAACCAGGAATACCCTGGAATAAACTTAATTTGGTCAAGGTATGTGTAAATAGTTATATCACTGAATTAAATTAACTAATTATTTTGTTAAGTATTTTTATGTCTGTACTTATGAGGGGTATTTGTTTGTAGTTTTCTTTGTTTTTTACTATCTTTGTCTGGTTTTGGTGTCAGCTTCATAAAATTAATTGGCATGTGTTCCTTCTTCTATTTCTGGAAAACATTGTCTAGCATCGATGCCAATTCTCCCTAAATGCTTCAAAGAATTCTCTAGTGAAACCATCCATAAGCTTTGAAAAGTTTTAAATTACAGATACAAATTTCTTAATAATGTTGAGGCCATTTAAATTATCTAATTCATACTGGGTGATTTGTGGTAGTTACTACTTTTTGAGAAACTGGTTCATGTCATCTCAATTGTCAAGTTAACACTTGTGAGGTTGTGCATAGCATTTCCTTAGCAAACTTTTGATGTGTAAGGTCTGCAGTGATACCCTATGCTTCATTCCTGAATTAGTAATTGTGTCTTCTATCTTTTATTTCTTTGTCAAACTTGTGAAAGGTTTGACAATTTTATCAATTTTTCAAGGAAACAGATTCTTGTTTCATTGATTTCCTCTATTGATTTTTTTCTGTTTTTAACTTCATTGATATATGCTTTCTAATAATTTATTTCTTTCTGTTTGCTTGGGCTCATTTTGATCTTATATTTCTAGTTTATTGGGGTAAAAGCTTAGATTATTGGATTAAAACTTTTTCTCTTCTAATGTAAGCATTTAGTGCTGCAAATTTCCCTCAGCATTGCTTTATCTGTGTTTCGAAAGTTTTGATAGTCTGTGTTTTAATTTTCATTCACTTAAATGTAGTTTTTATTTTTCCTCAAGACTTTCTCATTGACTCATGGCTTATTTAGAGGTGTGTTGTTTACTGTTTGGAGGTTTTCCTATTACTTTCTGCTTTTGATTTCTAGTTTGCTTCCATTGTAGTCACAGTTCGCTCTCTGAATGATTTAAATTATTTTAAATTTGTTGTGATTTGTTTCATGACTCAGGGTATGTTTTATCTTAGTATACGTCACTGGAACACTTGGAAAGAATATCTTTTCTATTAGGTTACACGTTCTATTAATGTCAGCTGGTGTGTTATTTTTTATCCTTGCTGATTTTCTGTCTAGTTGCTCTGTCACTAATTGAAAGAGGGATGTTGATGTCTCGACATATAATTGTGGATTTGTCTGTTTCTCCTTTCATTCTATCAGTTTTGGCTTCACATATTTTGCAGTTCTATTGTTTGTTGGATACACCAGGATTGCTATGCTTCTCAGTGGATAGATTAAGAAGTGATCTTATGCAACGGCCTTCAAAGTCTCTGTAATTAACCTTGACCTGCAGTCTACATTATCTGATATTAATAAACTCATCCTGCTTAATTTTGATTAGTGTTTTAATGGTATAACTTTTTCACCCTTTTATCTTAACCAATCTATATTATTATATTTGAAGAGAGTTTTTTGTAGACAGAATATAGTTAGGTCATGGTTTTCTAAAAATTAAATTTACCAATCTCTGTCCTTAAATTGATGCATTTAATGGAGTTATTGGCATTATAGGGCTTACATCTGCCCCTTTATTGTTTGTTTTCTCTGTGTTCTCTCTGTTTTGTGTTTCTCTGTTTCCTTTCCTATCTTCTTTTGAGTTATTTGAACTCTTTTTTATAACTCCAGTAATTCTACTCTTTATAATCTGTATCTCTTTATATAGGTTTGTATGCAAAGATTTTCAGTGGCTTATATATAATATATGTGTGTGTGTGTGTGTGTGTGTGTGTGTGTGTGTGTATGGCTTATCTCAGTCTCCTGATTCAACCAGCTTGAGTGATGTGTAGAAATCCACCTCTTTATTCTCCCATTTATAATTCTTTATGTATTTTTTCTACATACACTGAGAATCACATTAGTTTTATAATGTTTGCTTCAACTTTCAAACATGATTTTAAAAAGTCAGAAAGAAAAAAATTAATACTCATTCATATTTTCTCTCTTTATCTTGTTTTTTCTTCTATCCTAATGTTTCAAGGGTCTCTCTTTTATTATTTCCTTTCTGTTTAGAGAACTTCTTTATCCATTCTTTTAAGGTAGGTATATGGGCAAGAAATTATCTCATTTTTCCCTCATCTGAAAATGGTTTGACTTTCCCTTCATTCCTAGAGGACATTTTCACTGGCTACAGAATTCTAGTTGGCCCTTCTTTTATTTTAGCCCTTGAAAATATTGTGCTACTTCTGATCTCCGTGATTTCTAATGAGAAATCTGCTGTTGTTCAAATTACTTTTTCTCTAAAGGCAAGTTTTTCTTTCTCTCTCACTTCTTTCAAGTGTTTTTCTTTATTTTTGCTTTTCAGAACTTTGATGATAATGTGCCTTTACATAGATTTCTTTAGATTTACCCCATTTGGATCATATAGCTTCTTAAATCTATAGGCATATGTCTTTTGCCAGTTTTGGTGAATTTTCAGCCATCATTTTCTGCAAATATTTTTAGTTCCTTTCCTCCAGGAACTCTAATGACATAAGTATTAGGTCTTTATTATTATGGTTCTTCAGGTCCCTAAGGCTCTGAACTTTGTTTTTTCTCATCTATTTCCCTGTGTTACTCAGCTTGGGTAGTTTCTCTTGCTCTAGCTTCTAGCTCACTGATCCTTCCCTCCATTCTGCTCTTGAGCTCATTCTTTGCGTTTTGTATTTTGGTTACTGTATTTTCTAAGTGCTAAAATTTCCATTTGATCTTCTTTCTATATTGTATTTCTTTGCTAAGATTTTCTGTATTTTCATTAATTTCAAGGTTGTTTATAATTGCTTATTGGATCATTTTCACCATGAGTGCTTTAAAATATTTGTCAGGCTGGGCATAGTGACCCACACCTGTAGTCCCAGCACTTTGGGAGGCTGAAGCAGGATGAATGCTTGAGAAGTTCGAGACCTAGGATTGCCTAGGAGTTTGAGACCAGCCTGGGCAATGTAGCAAGACCACATCTCTTCAATAATACAAAAATTAACCAAGTGTAATGGGGCACACCTATAGTCCCAGCTACTCCAGAGGCCAAGGGGGAAGCATTGCTTGAGCGTGAGATGTTGAGGCTGCAGTGAGCTATAATCATGCCACTGCACTCTAGCCTGGGTGACAGCAAGTCACCAGTAAAAATAAAAATAAAAAGAATAAAATAAAATCCTTGTCAGATAAAAAGTAGAAACAAAAATAAAAAGAATAAAATAAAATACTTGTCAGATAATTCTACCATCTCTGCCATGTTGGTATTTTTTGTCTATTGATTGTTTTTTCTCATTTAAGTTGATTCTTACAATGATGAGTGATTTCTAATTACATAATACTTTGGGTATTATGTTATAAAACTCTAGATCTCATTTAAATCCTTTGTTTTATGTGGTCATTTCTGATACCAATCTAGTAGGAGTGGGGGTGGGGGTCACTGCCTCATGATTGCCAGGTAGCGGGTGGAAGTACAGTTTCCACACTTGACCTGTACTGACACTGCAGTGAGAGTGATTCTCACTACTACTGAATAGGATGGGTCCCCACAGATACCACCCTGGCTGGGAGTGGCAGGAGTGCTTTGTCACTGTGCCCCACGTGGCCTCCACTCACACTGTGGGGAGGGGTGTCCTTGCTGCCCCTGGGTGGTGGTGAAGGTCCTGATGCTTCACTGATCCTCCTCTGATAGGGGATGGAAGGGCACCTCATTACTGCCGGGTGAGTTGGAAGTCCAGGAGCCCAATGTGGTCTTCATTGTCATCATTACCCTCCAGCAGGGATGAAAGTTTTAGCTTCCTCCACCTTCTTCTCTGATATCACTCTACTCAGGGCATTTGGAAAAGTTGTTACGGTCTGGGTAGTGTGGAAATCTGGGTTCTCCATTCAGCCTCTGGTGGCAGAGAGTGGAGAAGCAGTCACATGTTTTTCGTGGTGTTTGTTTGGAATAGAGTGGTCATTGCTTGAAAGCTTTTCTGTCTTTGTAGGATGCCCTTTCCTTGTCATTTGTCTGGAGGGAGCAGAAATTTTATTGGGGTTGTTGGCCTTTCCAGGTGCTAGCCTGTCAACTATTCAGCCTGAGATACGTGAGGCAAATAGACAACGCAGGGTTGTTTCTCAGGCCCCGGTGTCCCATGTCCCTGTTAGTCTTCCATCTCCAACTTTCAGAACCTTCCTGTGGTTATTCTGCAAATAAGATCCAGGGTTTTTAGTTGCACCAAGTGGCAGGAATATGGAAAAGTATTCCTACTCCGTCTCTCCAGATGCCAATGTTCCCTGCTCCCCAAGTCACATTCTCGTATTTAGTCTAGATTTTTCACATTCTTATACTGGCTTTTCTTGAACCTTTAGGTATATTTACCATGTGCCTTCTGACAAAATTAAATAAGGTAACAATAACAATAAATATAAAAACTGTGAGAGCCAAAATAATTCAAGAAAGAGGAAATGCATTTTCACTTTGTTTCAATCAAGTATTTATCTGGGCAATGCAGCACCCACCAACATGTTCTTCCTGATTCAAAGCAAAAAGTCAGGCATTCAGGGTAAATGAGCTGTTTTAGAACATTAATGTGTTTCTTTTGGGGTCAAAATTATACCAGACAGTAACTTTTCTTTTTTTTTTTTGAGACGGTGTCTTGTTCTGTCACCCAGGCTGGAATGCAGTGGCATGATCTTGGCTCACTACAACCTCCGACTCCTGGGTTCATTCAATTCTCCTGTCTCAGCCTCCCAAGTAGCTAGGATTACAGATGTGCACCACCATGCCCAGTTAATTTTTCTATTTTTAGTAGAGACAAGGTTTCACCATGTTGGTCAGGCTGGTTTTGAACTCCTGACCTCAAGTGATCCACCCACCTCGGCCTCCCAAAGTGCTGGGATTACAGGCATGAGCCACCAACCCTGGGCCCCAGACAATAACTGAAAAGCCAAAAAGAAATCGTTCTAGTAAATAAAAATGTTTGTTTGTTTGCGTGTTTATTTATTTATTCATTTCGAGATGGAGTCAAGCTCTGTTGCTTAGACTGTAGTGCAGTGGTATGATCTTGGCTCACTGCAACCTCTGCCTCCCAGGTTCAAGCAATCCTCCTGCCTCAACTTCCCAAGTAGCTGGGATTCCAGGTGCTGCCACCACACCCCACTAATTTTTGTATTTTTAGTCAAGAAGAGGTTTTGCCATATTGGCCAGGCTGGTCTCGAGCTCCTGACCTCAGGTGATCCACCCACCTCAGCCTCCCAAAATGCTGGGATTACAGGCATGAGCCACCGCACCCAGCCGCAATTTTGATCAGACAATATACTCTATTTTTATTTTTCGGTAGCACAGGAAATGTAGCAGGGCTTTCTAGCAAGAGAAAATGTTCACATGGTCTTAACAGCTAACATCTGACTAGATACATGATAGGTGGCAGGGCATCTGTCTCACCTAATTTCCAATATTGGTGTCTCAGTGGCAAGACATTTACATTTTTGCTTTCCTGAATTTTTAATTGAAAAGGAGATTGAAATCTAAATTAATGTTTTGGATAAAACAGCATCTAAATGATAATGAGCCTATCTATTTATTTGTTGTTAGACAGCTGAGTGTCATTTAGATCACGATTAAACTGAGAAGCCTACAATGTGATTTTCTACTTAGCTTTACTCTCCTAGACACTGCTCTGAAGATGAACTGGTTCTAGAACACACCCAGTGTTTTGAAAGGCTTTAGATCCAGACACTCATGGTTTTTCATTTTTAATTATTTATGCTTCATTTACATAATTACTGCTCTCACTGGTTTGGATGTGTCTGAATTATCAGATACTTTTAGTATCAAACTAATTACTTAAAACAGAAGAAGATACAATTGTATACAACAAAATACAACTTCTTTGCTTATGACATTGTAGTAGAGTCAGTGAAAGCTTTTGCTGGTCCTATATTTCACAAAGTACTTCATGCCAGGTTCTGCAATATCTATTGTTCATAAGAATTACTTAGTAACCTATCAAGACTTATTCAAGGTTGTTAACAGCACATAGTCTATAACTTAATTGGTTATAAACAGATGACACTGATTCACTTCCTTTGAAAAAAGTAATAAAATTAAAGCTATATAATTAAAAATTAGATAGCAATGTACATACTCATAAACACTGGCAGATCAGATTATCATATCATGGAAATAACGCAGAGTAAGTATGAAAAGATTTTCCCTTTTTTGGTATATTATAAATAAATTATAAAATCCATAAGAGGTAAGCAGTTTGTTGTTTGCATTGGATGACACTGGGAACTTCTGAGAACAGTATTAAATGGATTTAATAAATATCCAGGCATACATAGCTGAACTTCCAATTGTGTCTTCTAATTAAACAAGATGAGATGCAGGAATAGTCTGTTCTGTACACGATGCTAAGTTTTGTGATAAGTTTTACATGCATGGATCATCCAATTTAACTTCACAATTTCTCAGAATTTAAGTTTTGTTGTTGTTGGAGAGAATGCATTATTTTCTTTTTCCAAATTCTCCCAATAAGTAAACCCCAAAATAAAATCAAGTTCTGCTGACTCCAGCATTGCCTGTTCTGCTGAGTCTAGTCCCAGCTTTTTTATTTGCTATAAAGTGGAAACACGATGCTGTCTCATAACAACAGAAAGACGCTTGGCTATATCACTTCTCTTCCAAATCTGTTTTAGGAAAGTATGAACAAATTAATAATTTTTATAAGATTTTTTAAGAAGGAGAGAAAGAAGAAGAAATAACCTGTAATTTTTAGTGTAACCAGCAAATATTCTTTCATTTCTGAGCAGGTCTGAGTCAGAAATAGCAGTTCTTTTGTATCCACTGGTGCCTTTATCATAGTAATATTTTCCAAGTGCCAGTCAAGACCTTGCCCCTTTTCACATCCACTGTTTACAAAAGTGCAAAGGCCACTTCTTCTGTTCTAAACACACCCACCTGCCAGAGGTTACATCATGGTCAGCAATGGCAAAATCTTCCTCTGTTCCCTGAGAGATGCGTGGCCAAACTTTCATTCTAGGAAAACCAGCTGACTCTGGACTCAGGGGCTGACTCATAAGCTCCAGTCTCCTCTCTTTGTGAGATAAACCTGAAAACTTATGTTAAGAACATTTTACATACTAGGGGATGTGTGAGCCTTTCCAGGGCAAACATCACCAAGAGAGTTTCAATGATTAATGCAAGAATGTCTCATCAGAAACCTCTTGGAAGACGTGCTTCCAAAAACCAAGGAAACCACAACTGAATCCATGAGTGGTTCTGACTTTTAGAGTGTACAGGTCAGTGATGTACCACCTAAAATGAGGATATAGACACCTTGCCATCATATTCTTCCATTTAAAATTCAACCTAAACTGGTCACTAATTGAGATTAACCAGACACATTACTGGCAGGAGAAAAGCAGGCAGAAAAAAATGAACAAATATATATTGAAGGCCATTATATTTTTTTAATCATTTAATTCTCATGGCAATCCTATAAGATTGATATTTTTTTCTTTACTTTGCCAATAACCCTACAGTCTCAGAGAGATTAAATAATTTGCTCCAAATTTGAAAATGTGGTCACTTAGTAAGTGACCAAAAATACAGAAACAACTTCAAGAGTTTCTAATTATTAAGCATCTTCGATTGTGTTAGACGCTGTACACTTAGTCCTTACATAACCCCATAAGTTATTTCTCATTTGACAGATGAGTAAATTAAGCCTCAAAGGGGTTAAGCGATTTGTCCAGTCAGGACTCTGGGGAACCAAGAGTCTCACGGTGACCAAGTCACGACTCTGAGGGATGCTCTGCCTGACCCCAGAGCTCATTATTCCTCCACCAGGTCCCGCTGCTTTCTATCTGCACGATTTCAAGGCATACTGTTTGCCACGGTGTCACCATGATTCCCGGCTGCAAATGCTTGTAATAAAAAATATCGAGTGTAGAATCTCTGAGCTCAAGCTCTGTGAGGCAGCTCAACTTAATTTGAAATCCACACAGTATTTCTGAAAAAGAAATTTTGAGCAGTTCGCTAGTAAAATATAAGGTGAAGAAGCGGGAATACAACTTGCATTGTCCGTTTCGTGTTGATTTGTTGCTTCTAAGGCCGTTTCCCATGCTAGGAAGAGGAGAAAGCTGTCCGTTTGCGGTAGCCCAGTGTGAATTTCAATCTAGGCTACTATCAGTGACCTAACTTTTCCATCTATAAAATTATGTGATTTGATTTAATAATAAAACTAAGATCCTTCCAAGTTTTAGAAAGGGCTATTTACAGTATCTAATGAAACAGGGCTGCTGTTATGCCATTAGTGGGTTTCACTCTGAAATATATAATGTATAACCACCTTAGTATTCCTTACTAAATTAACCACTCTTCTTTAAAAGAATAAAAAGGAAAAACCCAAATTTCTTTCTAAACCTTAAAACACCCTGAGAAAATCACTTGAAGATTTTTTTCTGCATATGTGTCATTATTAATAAAACAAAATGAATTTTATAATCTGATGCTTTAGAAGAGGGAAAGGACTCAACATATGTTTTAAAGGCATCAGGTAGTAAATCCAAAAACACTTTATCAATTTGGAACATTTTCACGGTAATGATTTGTCATCTCATGTAAAGCATTTCGAGATTATGTGTGGCTTCTTGAGTCATTTGTTTTAACACAGAATACCGTATTCTCTACAGTTGCCAAGACACTGATAGCAGGTGACAATTGGACCTATGGCTCAAATTTATCTTTGAGCACAGACAAGTGAGCATTAGATCTGGAAAGTGGTGGTCAGGTAGGTGCACTTGTAGATATTATACAGAATCATTTAAGCAACATAAAATAAAAATGAATGAACTTCTTCTCTACATTTTAGTATGAAAATTCAAACAGAGAACAATCATGAAAAGTAACCAAAAAATAGCCATTTGATCTTTTTATTTATTTCTGTGCTCTTATGGGACTTACACACTCAATACATTATTTATGGGGTATGTGACGCTACCATGAAGTATCCCTGAAGAACTTGGCAATAAAAGAATTCTGAGAGTTGAAGAATAAAATCAAAATATAATGAATTGGAAAAGAAATTCAGAAGGTCATCTTGGAAAGAGATGATGGCTGCTACACCAGCATGGTTTGATTGCAGCTGAACACTGACTGAATGCTTGCTTGGTCAACGAGAAGAGGATATGGCCATCCATGAAGACAGCAGCAGAAGCCGTGGCTGCTATTTCTAGAATGTGGCTGCGATTTTTTTCTAGAGAAGAAATTTTGCTATTGTTTTTTCACATGGGCTGGAGAAGGCCATTTGAGAACTTTGGGGCTGAAAAGAGCAAGAAAGAAGATAGAAAAGAGGTCTCTAATCTGAGTAGGATAGGGGTTTCAACAACATGGTGAGGGAGAAATTGCCACTAAGGGATAGTCTGTGATGGGCCATGACCAGTGCTCTTTGGGAGCAGTGATAACTGGTTGATTATTTTTTCCTTTCCTGTTTTAAAATTCCCTTGACAGATTTCCTGCAAACTACTTAACTAGTACAGTCAAGTGACCCTCTCGTAAGGGAGAAAAAGGAGTGATGGGACTGAACTAGTATGAGCTAAAACAACATACAGGGATAGTAATAAGATGGCAAGCCATGACTAACAAGGCAACTTGAGAATAGTTTAGAGTGAGAGCTAATAAA
Source organism: Aotus nancymaae (assembly GCF_030222135.1). Classification (NCBI taxonomy): domain Eukaryota; kingdom Metazoa; phylum Chordata; class Mammalia; order Primates; family Aotidae; genus Aotus; species Aotus nancymaae. The sequence continues at coordinate 7,011,509 of NW_026988450.1, read as the reverse complement.
TGACAAGCAGGACAGGAAATTCTCAGAAATATTTGAGAGGTGACTGAATTGTTTATAGTCACACCACATGGGAGCCATAAACTAGTTTAAATCTGGTTATCAAAAGGAAGGTGTGATATCAGAAAATTATAAAACTCAGAATAATCATGTTATACAAAGGGCAAGAGTAGCTCAAGATTCAAACATTGCTTAGTGCCTGCTCATTTAGCCAATAGGCTCAAGAATATTATTTCACTGGCAACTGACAACCATGGAGATGAATTCATCTGGCTGTCTTAATCTGATACTATTAAATATTCAAATCACTTGTTGATTTTATCTTGATGGACTCCAGGCTCATCCAGCAAACTTCTGATTATATCTGGTTTTCCACAGAAGGTAATCAGGAGACACTGCCCTTCATTGTTTATGACAGTCCATTTCTCACTGTGAGTTAATACATTGATGTTCGGATTTTATCCATCAATCTCATGCATGCATTTGTCTTTAGATAAAACTGCTCTCCTTTTGCAGTTGGAACCAACTTTCAAAGCTAACAGGTAGAGCCAGCCTCTGGACCTTGAAGTGTCTACCAAGGAAGAGCCGTCTTCTGCACTCCTGTCTAAATCGGGTTTTTCCCAAAGGCTCTTCCTCTTTCCCACATAAGTATTGTCTCTGTTCTTATTCCCTGCATACAAGGATCTGTGTTTTTAAAAACATTTGTTAAGAAAAGAAGTATAAACATGATCTCTTAATTTAAGAGTTTGCAGCCTCAGTTAGGAAGAAGAAACATATTCACAAATACTTTCATTATTAGAAATATTTATTGACTGAATGGTAGTATACAAGAAGTGATATAGAAAATAATAACTGAAAAAATAAAATTATTTTAAAAATAAAGTAAAATAATTGCACGAGTGATTCAAAAGCAGATAGTGAATTTTAGTTAAAGAAATCAGAAAAAGCTCCATGGAGGATGTGAATATTGAATTTTACTTGAAGGAGGAGACAGATTTCACTAGGAAGGGATTTTAGGAGACCAGAAAGAGCCAAAGAGGAGAGAAGAACAGGGTGAGTTTCGATTCTGTAAGAAAAACAAGACCCTTTGTCATGGGCTACACGGTTTCCCTCCCCAGCTCACGTGCTGCAGTCCCAACCCCCAGCACCTCAGAACATCACTTTATTTGGAAATAGTGTTGTTGCAGAAGTGATTATTTACATTAAAATAATGTCATTAGTGTGGGCCCTTACTCAGCATGTCTGGTGTACTCATACAGAAAGAAATTTTAAACAAGAAAGATGCACACAGAATATGGTCATCTGCAAGCCAAGGAGACAGGCCTGGAACAGAGCTTTCCCTCGCAGGCCTCAGAAGAGACCAACCCTGCCAATACCTTGATGCTGGACCCCTTGCTTCAGAACTGGGAGAAAATAGGTTTCTACTGCACTTGGTTGTGGCAGCTCCAGCAAACTAGTCCACCACTTTCATAGGCGCTCCAGACATGGAAGTCCTGGGAAATAAGACCAGATAGGTGTGTGGGTCGGTTTTAAAAAGGCTCATAAATGCCACGCAAGGTATTTATTATTTTATTCTAAAAAGTGTGGGAAAGGGTAGGGAAAGAATTGTTTAACATTCTCTTACCTGTTAACAAGTATTGTTAAACAACTTTATCCCATTTATTTTTTACAAGAACCCCTGAGCAAAATGTTAATATCACAGATATGAACTGAAGCAAAAACCATCGGAGGTAAATTACTCAGTGGTGCTCAAGAAATGTGGAGTTGGGTGAGTGAACAAGTAACAACCCTCTGCCCTTGCTTGGACTCAACCACTCTAAAGTCTTACACAGTATCTTCCACTTGGAAGACATCCCATAATATCTCCTGAGCAGGTTGCCAAATGTCTTGACTCTTTCCAAAGTTCCCATAAAAATATGAGGAATAATAAATTTCCTACTATTTCAAGGCCAGTATCTCAAAGAGGTATACACACTTCCTCCATTTTAATAGTAAGTTCATATGAAATGAAGTAAGTTACATTGCAGACCAAAAAGCATATTTCTACAACTACAGCTCCATATGTGTCCTGCCTACGTGCCTAATCTTCTTTTTAGAGAACATCAATTCTTTGGTTTCTAATTCCTGTTCTCCACTAGACACAGAATAGGGTCACGTGGCAAGTTTAAGAAAAGGCCTGTCTTTGGTACCACCCCCCACCTTCCTATACGTTCCGCATCTTCTCCTCCTCCAGCATTTGCCACCAGGCTAGATAGAAACTGGGTGAAGCCTTGAGAAATCTTTTCTTTTGCCAGTAAAACCCGTTTTTCAAAAAGACTCCTCTATTCTACTGAATCCCACTCTGCTAGATAGGATAATGTAGTGCCACCCAGATCTTGTATATCCTGTTGTAATCAAACAAGAAGAGAAAGCCCTCCCATCCAGAAAAGAAAACCACTGGCTTTCTACCCCTTTCTGAGAAACACGATGGAACTCTCTGTCCAGTCCACACAGCATTCCTTAATAGTGCTGGGGAGAAGGGCACCAGTGACAGATTAACATGTAAATGGTCTTTAAAAGAACCAGCTTGAACCCACGCTGGGTCTGTTCTGAGGCTTCTCTGTACTGTGGAAGATTGATAGGGGTAGGTACCACCACAGGAGAAACTAAGGAGGCTCTTGGACAAGAAAAAAATAATTCACCCCAAAGGAAGCAAAAGTGGAGGGGCTTGAGGCGAGGTCAAAGGCTGGAGAGTGAAGGAGGATGTGAAGCCAAGGGTGCTGCTGATTGCCCAGATTTCCTGAGCCTTCGGGAAAGAAGACAGCCATACAAGAATGATAGAAGCTGAGAGGTTTTCCAGCTCACTCTGGCATCAGCATAATGGTCACTATGGCAGCCCCAGCACTGAGGCCGAGGCAGTCTGCTGCCTGTGGGCAGGAGATGAGGCTGCAGTGGATGCCACAGGAGTCCCTGGGAGGCAGCTGCAACGCCAGAATGCAGCCCTTGATCAGGCGGCTCCTTTCTCGTTGCTCAGCAGGAGCTGTGACCACTTCAGCTGTGTCTTTCAGGCTCCAAGGACAAGAGCCTCACTGGGCTTCTGTCTCACTTGCAACTAGCTGGAGTTCTCAAGAAGTCAGGAAAATGATACACTTTGCTGGTAGACATGAGCTTCTCCTTTTAGATCTCATGGAAGACCACCTTCTAGGGACGCCCAGACCTGCTGGAGAGCTCCTTGAAGACAAGTGCGCTCCAGAAGAGCAGGCAGGGTGACTAGACAAGGGAATTTTGCTTGCGCCGGAAACTCTCTAACTCCCACCACACCGGGCTTGTGCTTGTGGAACAGACAGACTCTTCACCTACTGGCCTCCCCTCATTGCCCTTTCTCTGTATCTGGTGTGACTAATCTCCCGCCGTTCAAGTCTCAAATCTTTTCAGCCTTTCAGAGCCACCTTTTCCAGCTCTCCAGTCAACAGACAGCCCTTTCCTGTGACAACTGCCTCTCTCGAGTCCTCACATCACTTGGAAATATGGCATTTTAAAATATATGCTTACTACATGTTGATTATTGCTATTTATTATTGTGTTTTATCATCTGCTTCTTTCTCAGTGAATTTAAGCTCTGAGAAGGGAATAACATCACCTTTTTTTTTCTTTTCTATTTCTAGTCCCTAAAGTAATGCTGGGCAAAAGGCAAGCCCTAAGTAAGAATTTGTTGGCCCAGTGAATCTTACCATGCTGAATTGATAGTGTGCTGAAATAGCATGGGATAAACATGCAAAGCAATACACTTATTTGATCTCTATCTTATTATAGCTTGGGTATGTGGAGTTATCCTGAGATTTGAGGTGAGTAGGATTGCTTGAAGCCAAGACAGCATTGTTGGGGATTAGAGATAGCCTGGATGTAGGGGTGGGATCCTGGAGCGCAGGGACATATTTATACTATCTCTTCCTATTTCACAGATGTTCGCTGCACAGGGGCCGTGGTGGTGTTCAGAAGTCCTGCCTGCTCTGTTGCAGGTGGATACAGAAGCAGCTGGCATATGCAGCCAGGCAGGTGGGTACAGGAGCTGCTGGTCACCTTGGCCGGGTAGCATCTTTACTCTCTTTTGGTTGGCACTAAGTTAGTACCTCCTTGGAGCCCACAAGCCCCTCCCTTGCTAGCATTTCTTTGTGCAGCAGTTACCATGGCACCGACCTGCCTGGTTGACGTCTAAATATAGTGATAAAAGATTTCATCTGCTCTCAACTACTAAAAGACAAATTTGAGGAGCAGAGAAAAAAAGTAAATATTCCTGTGCCACTTTTTTTCAGGGGGGTGGGGAAAGAGAGAAGGTTACATTTTAATTTATTGTCTTTCAGATGTAAAGAAAAGAGTGATTTATGATTTTTATTTATATTTAAGAGTTTATTTGTTGCATTATCATCTGATGTTATCTTAAAGTTTTTTTTTTTTTTTTTTTAAGGGATTTTTTTAGGGAGGAGAAATAAACAGCTGTATTTTAAAATGACTATTTTAGTAACTCTCAAGTAGATAACTTATATGAAAATAACCCAGGAGAAATACCCCGTGATAGCTCAAAACACTTTAGATGAAAGGAAAAAATACAAATCTAAAGGAAAAAAAGGAATCTGTCTATCCAAAGCTACAGCCTAAAGCTAAAAGAAGCATTGCATTGCTTCATGGCCATAGAAAACCCTGTGCAGTTGGGGGCACTGCAGTTGAGGAGCAGCCAAGGTGACAATGTTTTACAGTGGTGATGTTTATTAAAAGGCCCCTGGATGCAATAGAGGGATTTGCTCCTTCTCTTTTCCAGAATACTGAGTAACAACTCGAACTTTGAGAGAACCCACAAAATGTGAGGTGCTCAGTAAGAAAAGATAGTGTTGTTAAATCACTAAATTCAGTACCAGTTTGGCTCTGGAGGCATACACTGTTTGTTCATGCAAAGCAAATTAATACTTATAAAGGCCTTTGAACAGCATGCCAAACAACTTACCTGTTTATCTAAGGCGGTCCTTCCCAACCCACCTGGGGAGAAGCCATGGTTTATGTGGGAGCCCTGGGCTTGGAGTCAGAATTCTCAGGCCACAGAAGTGGACTCTGTCTGTTTAGCCCTTGTCTTCAGGCTAGCTCCAAGTCTGGCAGGAAAAAGAGCCTCATAATCAAGTGTGGGGCCTTCAGTGAATGTTGAAAGAATCTAAACTGTTGTTCTGCTGAGGCTAGTCCTGATAGTAAAATGAGGTGTGGTCAATACTGTAACTTAGCACTGTGCAACTCTGATGTAAGTTAATGCCACTGTAGGGAAGAGTTAACTTGGGCTGTATGCCCTAGGGAATCCAACTCCAATGTCTTAGAAAGGAATGGTTTCAGAAGCAGAGAATGGAGCCTGTGAGCCAGGCCCATCAGCATAGTGGGTGTGAGAGGAGCGCTGGGATGGGATTCCTTCTTGTGAGGGCTGCGATGCACTGGACCAGCATCCCTCTCTGCAGCACTTACGGAGTCTGCAGAGGTGCTGTTGGCGGGCTGGCCATGGATGGTTCAGATTCTGTCCTTCAGATGCTGTTTGTAAACACCCTATTGCATGTGGCTGCCTCGGTGGTGATTTTGGTGGGCGCAGTGTTAACATGGGTGTGCTACATTTGTCATCCTTACTCCACTCGTCTTTCCCACAGGGTCTCACACAAACCCAAATATCCTGTCTGCACCAAAGTTTCTACCATCAAAAAGAAAAATTTTAATCAGACGTTAGATGAGTGAGATTGGGGACTCTAGCGTACAGTGTGGGTAGTGGAAGATGTGTTCATTAATTTGATTCTGGTCATCATTACACAGAGTACACATATATCAAAATACCATGTTGTCCCTCTCGAATATGCACAGTCTTTACCTGTCAATTAAATACTTTAAAATACAAAAACTGAAAAGTTAATTTCCACCAAAATGTTAATGACTTAGTATATCTCAACATCAAGGAGTATTTACTTTTGAAAAGATAATTGAGAAAATAGGGCAATATTTAATTCAAAACACTAAATTGCTAATTGTCTCTGTAGCAATTTCTCAACATATGCACACAGCGATTATTCTAAGCAAGCATACGGCTGGAGGGAAGAACCAGCCACATTGACTTCAGCCAGAGGAGAGTCATGTAGAGGAAGAGGAGTGAAGCCCGTGGGCTTGATGAATACTGAAAGTGGACTTTTGGGAAACGTCTCAATGTAGCCATCATTGACTCCAGTTTTGTTTGTTTCTTTTCTGTGATTCCAGTGTTACCTACATGCAGTCTCAATTTATGGTTTAGTGCCTCCTTAACTGAAGTTTTGTTTGTTTTTTAGGAGAACGGGGAGAATTAAGGTAAGCATGAGCACTGTGTTGAATTCTTATTAAAATCCTTGTGCCAGATCTATCCCCCACGCCCTTTTTTGCACTTGTGATTATTTTCCCATCTAGGACTCTCACGTGGTAATTCCAGCTCTGGCCTGCCCATTATTCTTTAGTTTCATATGTTTAAAACCTTAAGTAGTTTCTCACTTGCCTACCTTACCATCACCCTAAACTCATATGAACATAAAACCTGACTTATAATCTGTACGCATAAGTCTTTTTTCTCAATACTGCCATTTTAATCAATAGTCCTACCCTATCATAGAGCCACTTTGATTTACATTTTTTATGGTTTTTTTTTCCTTCAACATTTATCAAAGTTTGACCACTTTCTTTCTAGTTCAGTGTCCATTCTTGGGCCTTCAATGACTTCATAAGTTCCAAGAGGGGGCCCAACTTTCTTCCAGTCAGCCCATGAGCTCTGTGGGGAGCCTACTCCTTGCTCCTTGTGCTATGTTCAGCACCATGGACAGTGCCAGGCACACGCCAGGCACAGGCAAATCCTGCAGCCTCTAATTTAGACTTTTAGAGTATTCTCCAATTGAGGCTATACAGAAGATGTTCATTATACAAATTTAAGCTTTTATTGTATTTTAAATGCATCCCTAATAGTGTATCTTTTTTCCCCAAAATCTTCAATTTTGTGACTAGCACAATTACACAACATTGCAATTTTTTGGTGCTGTTTTATATTAAATGAGTATAGCAAAATATACCAGAATTGTTGTAAGCTTGTTTGTGTTTTCTAAGTTTTAATACACAATGAATCTCAAAAGAGTTGGCTGAGGTCTCTCCCATTGTCTGAGAGGCCCTGGCCTCAGCTGCTCTTGCATTTGTATTCGCTTATATTCTCTTGAGTGCAATACTCAGAGGAGTTCATGATGTTCTGGTAATTGTGTACAAGTTGTACCCCATCATGCCTGTGCTGTGGTTCACATTCTGGGCAAAGTCAGGGCTCAGGAGCATCATCTGACATAAGTGGTCTGAGAGCTCAAAGGTTGGCCTGGTCAAATCTATTTTCTCTGTTTTGGTCAACTCTCCTTCCCCCACTGACTCCCTCACAGGCAGTAATTTTTCTACCTCTGAGCTTTTACTCCTGCCATTTCCCCATTTAAGAAACTTCTTTCCACCAGTTTTTAATATACCCATTCAGGTCTAATGCCCACTCAGACCTTCTCCAAAGACTACTGTAGATCAGTCACAATAATACAGTATGGTCAGAGAATGTTGCACATCTGATATTCTTCTTTTTATATAATTCTTAGCTTCATATTTATAGGTTTGATCCCCAACAGCATTCCAAGAGTCCTTGAAGTCGAGAGTTATTCCTTTATTTATTTAATAAGCACATATCCTAAATCATTTATCTTCCTGGTCAAATGGAAGAAAAGGCACTGAACAAATAAACATACTTATGGACTCATGGTTATAATTGGTGATAAGCAAAAAGGAAAGAAATGGAACCAAATATTATGAGCAAAAAATATTGACTGAAGATGCGATTAAGAGGGGAAATGACAGAAAATGATGTAGTGTAATAAATCAGGGGTGAGGGGATTCTGAGAGGGTCTTGGAAGTCACTAGGAAGAGTCTAAGACTTTATTCTGAGGACACAGGAGGCCAATTAATGGATTTAAGAGAGAGGGCCACATGATCTTTTTTGCATTCCGTCACGTATTTCTATGAAGCAACTAGTCCAACTTTAAGTACATGGTAAAACTTACTATTCAGTCCTCGTGAAGGAAAAGACGAGCAATGGTGACTGCGTTGAGTTAGCACCGAGTACTTTTAGAAGACCACGCTCAGTAGTGACCTCGACTGTTAAGAGGGAAAGACTGGAAAGGCTGCGACTTGCTGTTTTGCATTCCTCTTTCCCTCGCTACCAAAATATCTCATCAACTTAAGTAACCTAGTCCATTTACATAAATGGTTACAGTTCATAGATTCAGGCTCCAGTTACTACTCCTAAACAAATTTCATTTTGAACAGAATTTTTTTTCAGACTGATTTTTAACATGTTTAAACGTTTTAATGAGTTGAAACAACTTATGTCTCTTTCAGTTAAGAACAAAACTAAACAATTAAAAGTGTATTATTCTCTCTGCATGCTCTTCAAGATGCAGTTAAGCTGAAATTATCTGATATGAATGGTTCATCTATATCTTGAAGTCTCTCTCTCTCTTCATCCGTTCAAATAGATAGATCAACTATGATGACTTTTTTTCTTCATTCAATCAACAAATAGGTATTAAGCACCTATGTGGTGTATAAGAACTGTTCTAAATGTTACTTGGGCAAAATCCTGAAAACGGACAGCAGAATGTATTATTCTGTGATCGCTTTGCCTGACTTACCTCGCTTATTTGTGGATCCTGAATTTGATTTTCATTGTTACTGCCTTTGAATATAAAACTGAATGTGAAATTTAATTTCCATTGCCCCTACAGCTGGTGTTTGGCTCTCAAGGGGAAAGAATCTATCATTTTCTAAATAAGCCTTCCATCCACGGCAAATACATTTGAATGTTGATGTTTTCCATTCTCTTTTGTACCTTGCTAATCTTTGGGGTACAACAGACCTGATATTTGTGTTCCCAGTAGCTGGATTGTTATATAACTAATTTAATATTTTGACAGCACTCATTTCAATGGTAAAATGTATTTGCTGTTTACTAGCATCTTTGAGGCAGGATAAGTCTTATTAAAAATAAGAATACTTTTTTGAATGCCAATGCAACTTTCGAAATGAAAATCCCATTTTGATTACCCTTAAAAATGCTTCAGCTTCTAGTCTTGAAAACATTTACTTGACAGCTACCTGGAACTTGGGCAAAAATGACAGATACACCTTTTAAATATCTTTCTTCTGTCAAGATAAATTGCTGTTTTTAAAAAATGTACAATAAATAAAAATAAACATATTTCTTAACTTACTAGCCCAAAGTCAGAATATTTGTTCATTCATGGAATTCATCAATCTATTTGATACAATTATCTTATAATTTTCACCACATCGTAGTCTAATGCATTTTATTTTGTATTAAACAATTCTACTAGTCTCCAAATACTATTGATCAGCATGTAATAGTTTATTATAGCATAGTAGTTAAGAGTGTGGTTTTTGGAGACAGTGGATTTTGGTTAAGGTTAGGGCTAGAGTCGTTTAGATTTAGGCTTAGGCCTGGGGTTTAGGTTGTGTTTAGGGTTAGGTTTAAGGTTGGGGTTCAAACCTTGGTTTTTAATCTTCTAGCTATACTTTATCATCAAGAGCAAGGTATTTAACTTAATTGTTCCTGAGTTTCCTCATTTACAAAAAGAGGATGATAGCACCTAAATTCTACAATTCTTTCCAAATTTAAATGTTTAATACATACAATGTGTGCCTGGAATGATGGAAGAAATCAACAAAATTAATTTTTCTTCTGTCAAAGTTGAATCTGACAAAAACACTAGGCCCAATTCAATTTTTGTTTTGAGACAGGGTCTCACTCTGTTGCCTAGGCTGGGGTGCACCTGTGATGTGATCTCTGCTCACTGTGGTCCCCACCTCCCAGGTTCAATCAATCCTTCCACCCCAGCCTCCAGAGTAGCTGGCACTACAGGTGCACAGCACCATGCCCAGCTAAATTTTGTAGAGATGGGGTTTTGCTATGTTGCCTAGGCAGGTCTCAAACTCCTGGGATCAACCAGTCTACTCACTTTGGCCTCTCAAAATGCTAGGATTACAGGCATGAGCCATCACGCCCTGCCTGGTCAATATTTCTGCAAGACAAATGCTTATTTTGAAGTCTTGGTAAAGCCCGGGAAAGAAGGTAAAGTAATTTTGTGCCCCTTGCCTCCTTGCTCTGAGTCTGCCTTTGTTGGGATTTAGACTACAGCACCGTGAAGCTGTGTCCCCAGGCTTGGAAGTACAGCTCCAACTCCCAGAGGCACCCAGTTTACATGCTCAGAATAACTTAGGTGTTATGAGATCCAGTTCAGAAGCAGAAGATTACAATTTAAAGCCCATCAAGTGGCATTTTAAAGCCCGTCAACTCAGAGAGCTTAGAAGACAAAGTTTTTTTTCCTGAGCTCCTTCACTCTGAAGTACGACAGATTTCAAACTACAGCCTGTCTTCAAATTTTAGTCATTTCTTTCATCAGAAACCACCAGCCAGTTGATAAGTCTGGTAAGACAGGAGTTTGGAAATGCATCCATAAGGTTGCGGCTGCTCAGTAACGTCCTTAGCAGTTACTAGAATAATAGGCCAGTGTAAGGATATGTTGACTCTTGGATACTGCTAGACCCCATGACTGACTTGCATTTGTTATTTACATCTGTGGTTCTCAGGCTTAAAGCCAGGACTTTTATAATAAACTACCACTTCTGAAGAGAGAGATTAAGATGTCTGTTAAGATAGGAAAAGAGAAAGAAAATAACATTTGTATCCTGCACAGTTTTATCTAATAAATTGGTATAACTTGGTCAATCTGTTATTCACTGTGCATTTCTTAGTTGCCCTTGATGTGACTTAATTCTAATCGGTGATAACACACCAGGACAGAAACTGCCCAGACATGTAGTCTTTCTTAGAAGCCACATATTATCTTCAAAAGGAGAATTCCTCTTTGAATTTTGAAGTACCTGTGGCCTCAGGGCAAAGCGATGACTACTTAACCCAAAGAAAAGTGTCACTATGGAACTTTGACATTCTTCTCTGGAGCACAAGGTCATTTTCAAACATCCTACCAGAAATTGCAGAGGAAGATGCTTATATCTTGAAGGAGTAGAGTCTTATTTAGGCCAGTGTAGTTCTATTTTGATTAACGAAGCAGTGAGCTATTTCCTAAAGAATGTGGCAACAATTGTGAAGAATTCATTCACCTTCAGAAGGTGAAGGAATTGTAAACTGGTGGAGCGCAAGTGCTGAAAATAGCTCTGCTATATATAGAAATTATCAGCTTTGTTTTCTAAATGAAGGACATGAGGCACTCATCTTAAATGATTCTGCATATGAGGGGCTATATCTGAGTCGCCTACATATCCCCATCTGCATGGGATGGAGAGCAAGGTTATGATGTGGATTCACTAAGTGCCAGCTGTGTGCTGCAATGCTGTTGTAAGCGTTTTATATGGCTCAACTTTACAGAAAACCTTGGACTTTGGTAGTATTTTCATCTTTGTTTTATAAATTAAAAAATACATACATACGTGTGACACAGAGTGGTTTAGTAGTGAAGCTAGGATTGAACTGAGGAGACCTCTCTGTGAAGTCTGTGTTCCTAACTACCACTGTGCTGGCCCTGAGCAAAGAGACACAGAACTGTAAGAACTAGTCCTTCGTAAGAGAGCTGGAAGGACAGAAAAGAGGCTGGAAAAGCATCAGCAGAGGACAAATAAAGTTAGGTTTGGGAAGGAAGAAGGACGCTTTCAGCTGAGAAAGCATCCCCCAGAGCAGGTTGGAAGAGAAGGTATGAAAACAAAGGACTGTCCTCCTGAGCCAAGGCACCTGGTCATCTTTTCCATCTTATAGCCACAGAGGGAATTAAGACATGTGCCAAAAAAAAAAAAAAAAAAAAAAGGAATAGTAGACAAATTATCTGATTCCTTGCAGAAGTAAGTTACCTAAAATAATACCTCGGAATGCTCACACTAAATTATGACCATACTTCAGAAGAAGCAAAATACAAGCTAAAGTCAACAAATCTTAAAAAGTATCACCACCTTCCCTCTTCTTCCTTGCAAAGCCTCCTTTGCCCAGTGGCCAGCGAGGACTCTGCAGTATGGCCTATTCCTCAGCAACAGTGCCCGACCTTGAGTGCTGCCCAGTAGCAATGGAAGGAATGGCTTCTTGATCAAATTAGTTTCTATTTTCAGAGAGACACTGAGCTACAACAAATGCAAGACCTTTGACTCATTGATTTTACCATATGATTTGATGACACACAAAATTCTTTGTCTGTGACTTTAGGGTTAAATCTTACTTTGAAGCACTCACATTAGTTTCAACACTATAAATAGAACTATATATGTTGAAAGGCTGTCATTTCCCATGTTTCTAGCTGTGTATGTGGCGTGGAAGAGCCTCTGTGGGGGTCCCCAACTGAGGGTGAGAATGTGGGTGTGGGTGTTTGTGCACGCACGTGCATGGGCACACAACTGTGAGACGTGATAAATGTGGTATTTTCCATAAGGATGGCATGATGAAACCACATGTGGTTAAAAAAGGCAAATGAAATAAATAATGGTATTTTTGAGTAGAACAGCGTGGGCAATAAAGCATGAGGAGGGAAATCTGGGTCATTTTCAATAAAAAGCAAACTTTTCATCACAAAGATAACCTTTTCCTTGGCCTTCCTAAAGCAGCTTTCTGGTGCTTACTTTTCACTTCTATAAAAATGGGAAACCTAAGAGTAATTGAGCTGAGATTACCCACTTTGCTGCAAGAGTGACTTGGGTTCTAGCCAAGCATGGTGGCTCATGTCTGTAATCCCAGCACTGTGGGGGGCTGAGGCAGACAGATCACTTCAGTTCAGGAGTTCGAGACCAGCCTGGCCAACATGGTGAAACGCCGTCTCTACTAAAAGTACAAAAATCAGCTGGGCTTGGTGGCAGGCACCTGTAGTCTCAGCAGCTCCGGAGGCTGAGGTGGGAGAATCCCTTGAACCTGGGAGGCAGAGGTTGCAGTGAGTTGAGATTGCACCACTGCAGTCCAACCTGGGTGACAGAGTGAGACTCTGTCTCAAATAAACAAAAAAAAAAAGACATAGGTTTCCAGGTTATCTTTCCCCAGACACCAGTGATCACCTGGGGAACCTCATGCAAGTTGTCTAATGTCTCTCAGCCTCCATTATCCTCTAGAAAAGAAAGAGGTAGCAGTGGTGCCTATCTCCAATGTGAATATGAGAAGAAGAGAAGATACATACAGCGTTAATGAACCCTAGCACACAATAAACGTGCAAATGTTCACAGCTGTAACTATTCAAACCATATGAGATTTCTGGCTCTACCTAGGTACTTAAAGGTACGTAACTTCAGCATTACCAATTCCACTTCAGTTATTAATTAAACAATTTTATTAAGATTAATGTTTATTTTACTAAGACATGATTTTACTTTTTGTGGCAGCACTCAGTCGCTTTTTCCTTGTCACAAGTGTCAGCTGTTTGCTTTGATCTTTCTAGATTTTTTAGTCTCTGAGAAACTTTGAAAGAGTAAAATGATTACATTAAACAATTAGTGTACGTGTCCATCCAAACTAAGGTCTTACAACATTGGAAATTTGAAAATCATGCATATAGAGTAGTTTAAATTGAAGCTTGCTAATAAAAGAGGAAAAATCAAAGATCCACAAAAGTTAGATGATTGTCCATGACCTTATAACCCTGCCAACTGATCACCTATCCCAAGTTTTAATCTCCTACAGCTCACTCGAACCATATCTACACATTTGTGTCCAAGTGACAAGTGTCTACTAAGCTGGCTCATTTGAAGGATCTAAAATTAGAAAAGGATCAATAAAAAGTATTGTTCAAGATGTTCAAGGAAAAACAATTAAGGCAACTTCTTAGGGATCACTTTTCGTATTTTAGTGAAAATGCATTTAGCAAATCAAAACCTCCTCCATGGCACACTCCATTTCAGCTGGTGTTCGATGCAGTGGTAACATTAACTACATGGTATTGGCCAGCCCCACTGCTCAAGGAATATATCTATAAATGATCAACTCAATTTCTAATAACCTTACAAGAAGATATTTATTCATGCTAAAGTGTGAAAATAGTGCAGAAGATAATGCATTCCATGAGGATAAAATATATAACTTCTTTATGCATATTCCCAAACTTTAGCATAGTGGCTATTATTCAAAACTTTATACAAAATAAATGAATATAAAAGTAGGCGTTAAAGCAATACAGAAAATCAATGAAAGCAGAAGTTAGTTTTTGCAAAGGTCAAGAAAACTGATAAAACTTTGGCTAGACTGACCAAATACTATGAACTGAATCATGAGACTCCAAAATTTACATGTTGAAGCCCTAACTCCTATGTGACTGTTCCTGTATTTGGAGACAGGGTCTATACAGAGATAACTGAGGTTAAATGAGGTCACAAGGGTGAAGCTCTGCTCTAATAGGATTACTGATCTTTTAAAAAAGAGAGACATCAAAGACCTCAGTCTTCTCACACATGCACTGAGGAGAGGCCCTATGTAAGTGCAGCAAAAAGGCAGCCCTCTATAAGCCAGAGAGAGCCCTCACTAAGAACCACATCAGGTGGACTCTTAACCTTGCACTTCCTACCCTCCAGAGCTGTGAGAAAATTAACTTTGGTTGTTTAAGTCCCCAGTCTGGTATTTTGTTATGGCGGGCCAAATAGACTAATCCATCAAGGAAAAAAAGACAGAAGACCCAAACTACTAAAATCAGAAATAAAAGAAAAAAATGATCTTACAGAGACAAAAACGATGATAAGGGGTTATTAAGAACAATTGTATGCTGCAATTGAGATAACTTTAATAAAACTGACAAATTCTTAGAAAGACACAAACTACTGAACTAACTCAAGAAGAAAGAGAATATCGAACAGTACCATGACAAGAAATTGAATTTGCAACTAAAAACAAACAAGCAAAAAACACTATACTGCTCACAAAGAAAATGCCAGGCCCAGATGGCTTCAGCAATAAATTTTACCACATATTTAAATAAGAATTAACACATATACATGCTAAGCTCTTCCCAAAAAATTAAAAGAGGAAGAAACACTTCCCATCCCATCCTATGAGGCCAATATCACCCTGATGCCAAAACAGAGAAAGACGTCCCAAGAAAATAAAACTATAGACCAATTTCCCTTATAAATATAGATACAAAACTCCCACAAAACACTAGCAAACCAAATTTGGCAATGTATTAAAAAATTATACACTGTGACCAAGTGGAATTTATCATGGGAATGCAAACCTCTTTTAACACTGAAAATGAATTAATGGAATGCCCTATATCAACAGAATAAAGAACAAAAACCACATTGAGGGACTGAATGTTTGTGCCCCCCACTTGATATGTTAAAATAATATCCCCCAGGCTGGATGCGGTGGCTCATGTCTGTAATCCCAGGACTTTGGGGAGCCGAGGCGGGTCAATCACTTGAGGTCTGGAGTTTGAGACCAGCCTACTCAACATGGTGAAACCCCGTTTCTACCACAAAATATGAAAATTAGTTGGATATGGTGATGCATGCCTATAGTCCCAGCTGCTCAGGTAGCTGAGGCAGGAGAAACACTTCAATCTGGGAGGTGGAGGTTGCAGTGAGCCTAGATCATGCCACTGTACTCTAGCCTGGGTTACAGAGCTAGACTCTATCTCAAAGAAAAAAAAATAGCCCCCAGTGTGATGGTAATAAGAGGTAGGATTCTTGGGAGATAATAAGGTCATGAGGGTAGAGCCTTTATAAATGAAATGAGTGCCTTTATTAAATATAAGACAGGAGAGAGCTTGCTTCCTCTCTCTCTCTCCCCCATCCCCCCACCCCAACTACCATGTGAAGAAAAAACAAGAAGATGGTCATTTGCAAACCAGGAAGAGTGCCCTCACCAGATGCTGGACAGACACTGGATCTACCAGTGCCTTGATCTTGGACTTTCTAACCTCACAGTTCCCAGAACTTTGAGAAACTAATTTCTGTTGTTTAAGCCATCCAGTCCATAGTGTTCTGTCATAGCAGTCTAAACTGGCTAAGACATACATGGTTAACTCAACATAAAAATTAATGGAATACCCCATATTAATAGAAAAGGGACTTGACAAAATCCAACATTCTTGATTAAAAAACAATATCAAGAACAAAAATAAACAAAAAATTCAACAAACTAGAAATAAAAGGAAACTTTCTCAACCTTATAAAGGACATCTATGAAAAACCCATAGCAAGCAGCGTATCTCATAGTGAAAAACGGAAAGATTTTCCCTTAAGATCAGCGACATGATAAGAATGTTTGCCCTCACTCGTTCTATTTACTATTGTTCTGGGGCTTCAGCCAGGGAAATATGGCAAGGAATAAAAACATAAAACACCCAGATTGAAAAGGAAGAAATAAAATTATCTCTATATGTATATAAAATGAATTTATATACAGGATTCTAAGCAATCTCACTTTAAAAAAAGATCGGAAGGGTGATGTTATTATAGCAAAAGTGGTAGAGTAGATGGTTCAAAGTTTCCATGCCTTCACAGAAACATCAAATAATCAAGGAAAAACTCTCATAGCCAACTTTGTCATATCTCTGAAAAATAGTCAAAAGTTTATAGCAGCTAAGCAAATGCTGAATCAAGAAAAAGTAATTAAAAAGTAGTAATCAAGCTGTTTAAAAGTGGTAATAAAGCTTCACAGCATTTGGCTTGTTCTTTCTCTACCCACCATCCCAGCTCAGTGACAATCTTTGGGACGGCAATTCAGATTCCCAGTGTGGGTCCCTGGTTCCTGGTTCTGGAGGGAGCACAGCATACTTTGTTCTTAAAAATTGTGTTTGTTCTAATCTTTTTGGAGGGTATATTAAGGACTGAGACAAAGCCTTTTCCCTTGCTTTGCCTAACTCAGAGCTCACTCGTGGAAGAAAAGAAGTGGGCATCCCTTGAAAAAGTTGTAAGGAAAATGAGCAATTGCTGTGACCTGGGGCAAAAGATTACAGTTGAGGGAAATAATATAATTCCAAAAGACTGAGAGAAAAATATAAGAAAATTTTCTTGAAGAAATTGATGCATTCAAAAGAGCTCATATATACCGGAGAATTTAAAAAGCCACCTACATGTCTTAGTCGGGATTTAAGCTCATAAAAGAGCTAAGTAGGCCGGGCGCGGTGGCTCAAACCTGTAATCCCAGCACTTTGGGAGGCCGAGGCGGGTGGATCACGAGGTCAAGAGATCGAGACCATCCTGGTCAACATGGTGAAACCCCGTCTCTACTAATACAAAAAATTAGCTGGGCATGGTGGCGCGTGCCTGTAATCCCAGCTACTCAGGAGGCTGAGGCAGGAGAATTGCCTGAACCCAGGAGGCGGAGATTGCGGTGAGCCGAGATCGCGCCATTGCGCTCCAGCCTGGGTATCAAGAGCGAAACTCCGTCTCAAAAAAAAAAAAAAAAGAGCTAAGTAAACCCTAAACTTTCACCTCTGGCTGATTTTTGGAATCAGTTCTAGCGGGAAGTGAAGTCTAAGAAAGAGTTGTGAACAGCCTGGAAAAGCATTGAAGGAGTGTTTCAACACAGAGCCAGCCAGCAAATATTGAAAGAGAGTTTTTAAAAAAATTTTATTCTCACCCTTTCTCCCTCTTCTCCTCCTCCTTCTCTCTCTTTCTCTTTCTTTCTGTCTTTGTTTTCCCCTCCCTTCCTCCCTCCCTTTTTTCCTCCATCCCTCCATTCCTTTCTCCCTTCCTTCTTTCCTTTTTCCTTATTCCCTTCTTCCTACCCTTCCTCCTTCTTCCTTCCCTTTCTTCTTTCCTTCCTTCCTTCTTCCCTCCCTTCCTTCTTTCCTTCCTTCTTCCCTCCCTTTCTTCCTTCTTTCCTTCCTTCTTTCATTCCTTCCTTCCTTCCTTCTTTCCTTCCCTCCTTCTTTCTTCCTTCCCTCCCTTCCTTTCTCCCTCCCTCATTCCTTCCCTCCTTCCTTCTTCCCTTTTTCCTTATTCCCTTCTTCCTATCCTTCCTTATTTTCTTCCTTCCTTCCTTCTTCCCTCCCTTCCTTCTTCCCTCGCTCCCTCCCTTCCTTCCTTCCTTTTTTCCTTCCTTCCTTTTTCCCTCTCTGCCTCCCTCCCTTCCTTCTTCTCTCCCTCCCTTTTTCCCTCTGTCCCTTCCTTCCTTCCTCCCTCCCTCCCTTCCTCTGTCCCTCCATTCCTTTCCTCTCTCCTTCTTCCCTTTTTCCTTATTCCCTTCTTCCTATCCTTCCTTTCTTCTTCCCTCCCTTCCTTCCTTATTTCCTTCCTTCCTTCTTCCCTCCTTTCCCTCTTCCCTTCCTTTCTTCCCTTCCTTTCTTCTTTTTTCCTTCCTCCTGATAGTTATAAAAAATCTCTGTCAAAATATGAGTCACACACAAGCTAATGGAATGAAGACTTCAGGGACCACACATGACAACTAAAGCAAAATTTATAAAAATAGCATGAAAGACTCACTAATCAAATGGCTACAGTGCACAGAAAGCAACAAAAAACAAAACCTAAGAAGGATAAGAATGTTATCTGATTGCTAGAGTTACCACTTTATAATACGCAAAATTTCCAGTTTTCAACAAAAAACTATGAAGCATGCAAATAAATAAGGAACTATTGACCACAGAAGTTTCTGCTCACAGAAGTGAGCAGAAACTGTATCTAAGGAAGCACAGACACTGGACTTACTAGAAAATTAAATACTATAATCAATGACCATAAATATATTTGAAAGCTAAAGCATTTATGAACAAAATACTAAAGGAAACTAGAAGAATGACATTTCAACAGAGAATATCAATAAAGAGATAGAAATTATGAAAAACAACCAAACAGAAATTCTAGAACTAAAAAGCATAATGACAAATTGAAAATTCATAGAGAATTTTAATAGCACAATTAAACGGGCAGAAAAAAGATTCAGCAAACTTAGAGATGAATCAATTAAAATTATCCAGTCAGTGGAGAAGAAAGAAAAAAGAATGAAGCTAAGACACATCATCTATGATACTATCAAGGACACTGACATTTGCAAAATAGGAATCCCAGAAGGAGAGAACAAAGAAAAAGAAGCAGAAAAAAATCTGAATAAATAATGGATAAAAATTTATGAAGTTTTATAAGATACAAGAAATTACAAATATAAGAAGCTTATTAAATTCCAAGAAAGAAAAGTGCAAAGAGATTAACACAGAGACATATTATAACCAAATTGTCAAATGCCAAAGCCAAAGGTAAATTTTGAAAGCAGCAAGAGAGAAGAAACTTATGCACATGAGATCCTAAATAAGACTGTTATTCAATTTTTCATCAGAAAATATGGAAGCTAGAAGGCAGTGGAATGTAACCTTTAAGTGCGGAAAGAAAAAACTGTCAGCCAAGAATTTGATATCTGGTAAAACTATCTTTAAGAAGTGAAAGAGAAACTAGGACACACTTAAAGAAACAAAAATTGAAGGAGTGCTTTACCAGTAGGCATACTTTACAAAAGTTAAGAACTAAAAAGGTCCTTCAAACTGAAATGAAAGTACACTTGTTCTAGTCTCCCTGTCACTTTCAGGTACACCAATAAAACGTAGGTTTGGTCTTTTCACATCATCTCATATTTCTTGGAGGCTTGCTTTGTTTCTTTTCATTCTTTTTTCTCTAATCTTGACTTCATGCTTTGTTTCGTTAAGTCAACCTTCTATCTCCAAAATCCTTTCTTCCTCTTGATCACTTCAACTTGATACTTGTGTATGCTTCACAAAGTTCTCATGCTGTGTTTATCAGCTCCATCAGGTCATTTATGTTCATCTCTAAACTGGTTATTTTAGTTAGCAATTCTTATAACCTTTTATCAAGGTTTTTAGCTTCTTTACATTGGGTGAGAACATGCTTCTTTAGCTCAGAGGAGGTCGTTAGTACCTATCTTTTGAAGCCTACTTCTGTCAATTTGTCAAATTCATTCTCCAACCAGTTTTGTTCCTTTGCTTGTGAGAAGTAGTGATCCGTTGGACTAGAAGAAGCATTCTGGTTTTTGGAATTTTCATTTCAAATCTGATTCAACACATTTTTTATTTCACTTTTTTCCATTTCTTTATAAAACAGTCATCTCACTAGCAGGTCTCTCCTCTAGAGCAGGGGAAGGGGATAGTGGAGGTTGGGCACCTCCAGAGGGAAAAAAAGGGTAAGGGTAGTGGGGGAGGGCCCAAGGTTACCTCCGGAGGTTCTTCTGGGCCTGTTTCAACAATGTGTCAAAGTCAAGAGAATCAAATTTGCTCTTTACAGGTGCAGGGTCAAAGTCTTCCCAGTTGGAGTCAAAATCAGAATAGCTCCTCTTGTAGAACTGCCTTCGGCCCCCAAAGCAGAGATCAAAGGGTTGCTCATCTGCCTGCCGCAGCTTGTGGCCACTCTTGATGGCTGCAAATGCCTCCTCAGCATAGCGGTAAGTGACAAAGCCATAGTTGTCCCCTTGGACACGGAAGTGGATGGTGCACTTCTCCAACTCTCCAGTCTTTTTGTGCTGGTTTTTCTTTATCTTCGTGGATTTATCTACCTTTGGTTTTTGATGTTGATGATCTTTAGATGGGGCTTCTGTATAGGTGTCCTTTTTGTGGATGTTGATGCTCTTGTTTTCTGTTTGTTAGTTTTCCTTCAAACAATCAGGCTTGACTTCTGCAGGTCTGCTGGAGTTTGCTGGGCATCCATTCCAGATCCTGTTTGCCTGGGTATCACCAGTGGAGGCTGAAGAATAGCAAAGATTGCTGCCCGCTTCTTCCTCTGGAACCTTTGTTCCAGAAGGGCACCACTAAATGCAGCTGTAAGCTCTCCTGTATGAGGTGTTTGTCAATTCTGCTAGGAGGTGTCTCCCAGGCAGGAAGCACAAGGGTCAGGGACCCACTTGAGGAGATAGTCTGCCCCTTAGCAGAGCTTGAGCACTATGCTGGGAGATCCACTGCTCTCTTCAGAGCTGACAGGGAGGAACATTTAAGTATGCTGAAGCTGTGCCCACAGCCTCCCCTTCTCCCAGGTGCTCTGTCCCAGGGAGATGGGAGTTTTATCTATTAGCCCCTGCCTGAGGCTGCTGCTTTTCTTTTAAAGATGCCCTGCCCAGAGAGGAGCAATCTAGAAAGGAAATCTGGCTATAGTGGCTTAGCTGTACTGTGGTGGGTTTTACACCCAGTTTGAACTTCCCTGCTTTGTTTACACTGTGAGGGGAAAACTGCCTACTCAAGCCTCAATAATAGCAGATGCTTTTCCTTCCACCAAACTCGAGCATCCCAGGTCAACTTCAGACTGTTGTGCTGGCAGTGAGAATTTCAAGCCAGTGGATGTTAGCTTGTTGGGCTCCACGAGGGTGGCGTCCACTGAACAAGACCACTCATCTCCCTGGCTTCAGTCCCCTTTCCAGGGGACTGAATGGTTCTGTCTTGCTCATGTTCCAGGCACCACTGCAGTAGGAAAAAATCTCCTGCAGCTAGCTCAGTGTCTGCCCAAATAGCTGCCCAGTTTTGTGCTTGAAATCCAGGGCCCTGATAATATAGGAACCTGAGGGAATCTCCTGATCTGCAGGTTGTGAAGACTGTGGGAAAAGTATAGTATCTGGGCTGAATAACACTGTCCCTCATGGCACAATCCCTCACAGCTTCCCTTGGCTAGGGGAGGGAGTTCCCCGACCCCTTGCATTTCCCGGGTGAGGCTACTCCTCACCCTGCTTCTGCTCATCCTCTGTGGGCTGCACCCACAGTCTAACCGGTCCCAATAAGATGAACCAGGTACCGCAGTGGGAAATGCAGAAATCACCAGCCTTCTGCATTGGTCTTGCTGGGTGCTGCAGACCAGAGCTGCTCCTATTCAGCCATCTTGCTCGGGAATTCGTTTATTATCAATTGTATTTTTATATTCTTGTAATTAACAATCCAAAAATGAAATTTTAAAAAATTCTAATCAATGGCATCAAAGATTATAAAATACTTTGGAATATATTTAACAAAAAATTACAAAACTTATATTTTGAAAAGTAAAAAACATGGCTGAAAAAAATGATGAAAATTCATGGATCACAATCCTTAAATTTGATAAGATGACAATACTACCCAAACTAACCCACAGATTCAATGTAATCCCTATCAAAATCCCACCTGGTTTCTTTGCAGAAATTGACAAGCTGATCTTAAAATTTGCATAGAAATTCAAGAGACCAGAATAGCCAAAAAAAAGCTTGAAGAAGAACAGAGTTTGAAGACTCACACTTTCAAAATTTAAAACTTATGATAAAGTTATAGAAATTAAAATGGCGTGATAGTGGAATGAAGATATATAGAGCAATGAGATAGAATTGAGAGTACAGAAAAAAAATTATCATATGTGTAGTTAACTAATTATTGATAATGCTGCCAAGGCAATTCAATGAGAAAAGAAAATTACCTTCAACAAATATTTCCGGGACAATAGCATATCCGTTACTTAATAATGAAGTTGGATCCCCACTTCATACAATATATGAAAATTAACTTGAAATGGATCAAAGACCTAAATGTAGGGACTGAAACTATAAAGCTCTGAGAAAAAAACATAGATGTAAATCTCCATGACTTTGGATTAGTTAATGGTTTGTTAAATATGACACTAAAGACATGAAAAGAAAGCAAAATATGGATTTCATCAAAATTAGAAACTTTGGTGCTTTAAATGAAACCATTCAGAATTCGAAAAGGCAACCCATGGAATGGGAAAAAATACTTGTATATTATGTACCTGAGAAGGGACTTGTATCTAGAATACATAAAGAACTCTTACAAGTCAATGATAAAACAAATAACCCAATTAAAATATGGGCAAAGGAACTAAGTAGACATTCCTCTAAAGGAGATATTCAGATGGCCAAAAAGCACATGAAAAGATGTTCAACATCCTTAGCTATCAGGGCAGTGTAACTCAAAACTACAATGAAATACTAGTTCATGCTCACCGGGATGGCTAAAATTAACAAGTCTAGATGTGAACACGGAGAAACCGGAGCCCTCATACACTGTTGCTGAAAATGTAAAATGTTGCAGTCATTGTGGAAAACAGTCTAGCAGTACTCCAAAAAGTTAAATGTAGCATTTACCATTAACCTGGCAATTCTCTTTCTATGCATATACTCAAGAGAATTGAAAACATATTTTCATAAAAAATACTTACATACACAAATACTTATAGCGGCATTATTTATAACAGTCAAAAGATGGAGACAACTCAAATGTCAATCAATTGATGAACAGGTAAGAAAGTGTGGTATATCCATACAATGGAAATTAAGAACTCATACATGCTACAACATGGATGAAGTTTGAAAATACGCTGAGTGAAAGAAGCCAGACAGAAAGGTAATGGCTCACCATGTATCTGTCACTGTGACATGAGTCAGTAACTTTACTAAGTAACTTCAGTGTCCCAGTTCCTGAGTTGTAAATACTCAAAGACAGACAGACTTATAAACCACTTAACATGCAGTTATATAAACCTTTGACATTAGCCAAGTATTTGATTGAAAAAAGTTCCAAAGAACGCTAATCATGTATTTGAATGATTTGTAGATTGAAAATAAACATCAAAAATAGAGCTATATATTCTCATACCACAGACCGAAGTTAGATTTTGACTCTGCTTATATCAAAATGCCTATTGAATTCGGGTAAAAAGTATCTGCCTTGATTTCAGGTGACTGAACCATTTGTTCCTTTAAGAAGTTTATGTGCATCACAGAACTTTTACTTAAAAATCAAATTTTTGAAAAAATTGTCTTTGGTATTCTATGTCAACTAACTGAATATTTCCCTAACAATTAACTTTGCAAACCTGCATCAATAGATAATAAATCCTGCACATTCGTGTTCTCATTGTAAGTTTAGACCTTATCAGATTGTAGCCTCCTTCTATTTGGTCCTATAATTCCTGAACTTGAGATAGAAGAGGCTGGTGGTAGCTAACATTTGAGTAAGGTTTGACCATTTACTTGGCGTGTTTGTACCCCTTGGCTCACATAGTCCTTACAACAATTTTATAAGTAGGCATTAGTTAATTTAAACCTAATTTACAGATTAGAAAATTGATGCTGTTGACGGTTAAGAATCTTTCCCAAAACTAACGAATGCAGACCTCAAATCCAGGTTCTCAATGCCTAAGGCTGTGCTCACTCTCCACAGTCATGTGATCTGGAATTGTGGTGTCTATAACCAAAGTCCCTCTCAGTTCACTTTAACCTCACACTGTCCCACTTTCATTGTCACCATCTGTACTTTACGAGAACAAATCACAGGAGACGAGAGGGTGAAAAACCCCTTAAGATAAAGATCTATTATTCAAATGGTGACTGATGGGTTGTGGTAAAATACCTACTGTTTCAATTATACAATTTTTGTTCTGAGAAAGAACAGAGCTGGGAAAGATAAAGCAGCAGTTGCTGAATGGCTGTGATATAAATTGCTTCTATGGGTGTCCAAATGGTACATCTGGAAGCATTGGTCTGCCTCTGGCTAGAACCCTGTGGCTTTAATATTATTCTGTGCTTGTTCCCTTGCTCTTCATAACATCAGGTGCTCCCAGATGGGCATCTTCTATTTTGGAGGCAATGAAATGCTGTAGCTGAAGTAACACTGAACATATCCTCTATTTTAAAATCCCACTGGAGCAGCACAAACCACCAAGATATGGTCCCCAGACAGGATGTTAGTCAATATTGGGGCAGGGCACAACTGGGCTTCCTGGTACCTGTGCTTTTGTAGTGCCTTTTCTGTGAATATGTACCCTTAGTTAAGGTGTTCTTGTTTCATTTCACAGTTGGTCTGCTGTAATATGATATGCACTTGGTTGGGAATCTGGAAATCCAGTTGCAAATCAGCTGCGCAGCTCCCTGGCTGAGTGGTGTTGGGAAAATGTCTGTGTGTCTCCAGACTTCTCATCTGAAGGTCATGGGAAGGAGTATGTCACATTGTTACTGTGTTTTTAAGCCTGGCTACATATAGGGCTGGGTGGCCTAGGAGGAAGATGTAATTGCTTTTTGGGAGAAGATTTCTCTTCTCTTTCTTCTGCTCAGGGAAGGCACTTTAATGATTGTGTTTAGTTAGGCTTAGTACTGAGATAGAGAAGTGAGGCTTGGTGGAAATGGTCCAGGAATTTGAGGATGGGTCTCAAAAACTTAGCTTGAAATAGATTGTCATGATCTGTTTTTCTTCTGTCATACCAAATAATTAGTCAGGCTTTTAATAAGGGGATTTAGGATGAAGGAAGTGGGGTGTGTCCTCATGGGCAAAGCTGTGCACACAGAGGGCTACAGCTGTTGGAGCTGGGTTCCTAGGGCAGGCATCAGAAAATTGCAGAGTCAGGCCCATGGAATGGTGCATGAGGGAGCTGGAGATTTGCTCCCCACCCCCGGCTCAGGGTTTATAGCCAGGGTGGACCTTGGAAGCTTGAGAAACTTGGAAGCAACTAGGAGGCAAACAGTTAACTTATGGAAAATTAAAGATTTGATTGACTGATCATCAAGCATCCTTTCAGTTAAAATATTCAGTGGATCTATGCATCTGCCCAAAGAAAAATTAAGTTAAAAATAGCTAAAGAATTTCTATGGCACCATTTTTAGTCATCGATATTTGGCTTGTTTATTGTGCATTTTAAACAAAACTATCAAAATTACCTTGCTGCTTTTTAATGTCAGAAGATCAAGTCAACAAATATATTCAAAAGTTAAAACCCAGGCATGGTGGCTCATGCCTGTAATCCCAGCACTTTGGTAGGCAAAGGTGGGAAGATCTTTTGAGCCCAGGAGATCAGCCTGAGCAACATAACAAGGCTCTGTCTCTACAAAAAAAAAAAATTTTTTAATTAGCCTGGTTTGGTGGTGCACCTGTTGTCTTAGTTGTTCAGGAGGCTCAGGTGGGAGGATTGCTTGATCCTGGGAGTTCAAGGCTGCAGTAAGCTATGATTTTGTCACTGTACTCCAAGCCTGGGTGACAGAGTAAGATCCTGTCTCTAAAAAGAACATATAAAAATGAAATGTTTCAACAATTAAAGACTGATAAACAATATATTTTGTAGGAAATTGCAATATTAATGATGGCAGTTTGAAAACAACAGCCCCTTATATAAATTAGGTGAGAAGGGGAAAAAAAAACCCAGCTTTATGGGTAGGAAGGAAGATCATGTACCTAATACATAATGCATTAATGTATATTATTTTATGTCTGCTGCTACTGGACTGATATCAAAATCTAATAATCCCGACAACCCTTCAAGTTCAAGCGTGTATATCAAATTCTGACTCTGAGCATATTCATTTCAAAGGGCTTCACAGATGATTAGCTAATTGCCCCTGTGAGGTGGGCATAGAACCAACGAGCGTGATTATTATTAAGCTTTTCATACCTGAACATTCCACGCAGTGGGACCCTCTGTGTTTTTCATGAGAAAATCTGACATACTTAACAGCTCAAGAGAGCAGTGATGCTGAATGGACACAACAGCTGTGAAAACCTTCAGGGTTGAATTATTATTACTCCAGTAACTCTCCTCTCTGAACATGGCTTTGAATCACTACTGTCTTTTGCTGAGGATCCAGTGGCAGCCATTAATTACCAAGTTCCAGCCATTCCTGTGGGCCTGCCACTGAGACCCACATAAGCAAGCATTTTATTTTGTAAGTTTTATTTTATCTTTAATTGACAAGCAATAACTGTCATATTTTGTCACAAATTGATATATTTATTGGGTATGATGTGAGATTTTGATACATGCTTACATTGTGAAATAATCATATCAGGTTAATTAACGTATCTATCACCTCAAATATTTATCATTTCTTGGAGTGAGAACATTTCAAATCCCCTCTTTTAGCTATTTAAAATGTACACTTCATTATTGTTAACTATAGTCACCGTGCTGTGCAACAGATCACCAGAAAGTATTCCTCCTATCTAACTGAAACTTTGTACTTGTTAACCTAACCACCCCTTTCCCTGTCCACCCAGACCCCACCACCACCCACCCTCCCCGTCACTGGTAACCACCATTCTGTCTCTACTTCTGTTTGATTTTTTGGATTTCATATATAAGTGAGATCATATGGTATTTTTTCTCTCTGTGCCTGGTTTATTTCACTTAAGATAATGCCCTCTAGTTTCATCCATGTTGTTGCAAATGACAGAATTCCTTGTTTTATTAAGACTCAATAGCCGGGCGTGGTGGCTCACGCCTGTAATCCCAGCACTTTGGGAGGCTGAGGCGGGTGGATCACGAGGTCAAGAGATCGAGACCATCCTGGTTAACATGGTGAAACCTCGTCTCTACTAAAAATACAAAAAATTAGCCAAGCATGGTGGCACGCACCTGTAGACCCAGCTACTCAGGAGGCTGAGGCAGGAGAATTGCCTGAACCCAGGAGGCGGAGGTTGCGATGAGCCAAGATCGTGCCATTGCACTCCAGCCTGGGTAACAAGAGCGAAACTCCATCTCAAAAAAAAAAAAAAAAAAAAGACTCAATAGTGTTCTATTGTGTGTATCATATTTTCTTCATCTATTCATTCGTTGATGGAAATAGGTTGTTTTCCTCTCTTGGCTATTGTAGACAGTGCTGCAATAAACGCAGGAGTGTAGATATCTCTTCAACATTCTGATTTCAATTCCTCTGGATATATGCCCAGCAGTAGGATTTCTGGGCTATAGAGTAGTTATAATTTTAATCTTTTGAAGAACCACCTTACTGTTTTCCAAAATGACTATAGCGACTTACATTCCCACCAACAGTGTTCAAGGATTCCCTTTTCCTCACATTCTCACCAACACTTGTTATCGTTCATCTTTTTGACAATAGCAAATCTAATAAGTGTGAGGCGATATCTCACCGTGGTTTTAATTTGCATTTTTTTGATGATTAGAGATGTTGGCCATTTGTATGTCTTCTTTTGAGCAATGTCTGTTTAATTTTTTTTAATTTTTAAAATTGCCCATTTTTAATAGGGTATCATTTTCTTGTTATTGAGTAGTTTGGATTCCCTGCATATTTTGGATATCAGCCATTTTCCCAACATATGATTTGCAAATATTTTCTCCCAATCTATGGGTTGTCTCTTCACTCTGTGAATTGTTTCCTT
The DNA here is from genome assembly GCF_030222135.1 of Aotus nancymaae. Taxonomy (NCBI): domain Eukaryota; kingdom Metazoa; phylum Chordata; class Mammalia; order Primates; family Aotidae; genus Aotus; species Aotus nancymaae. Next base: position 6,983,352 of record NW_026988450.1, on the reverse strand, counting down.
TGCCATGCAGAAGCTTTGTAGATTTATTCGCTTTCAAATTGACCAAAACATGTTCATCTTTTGCAGGAGGATGAAGGTGAAATTGGCAGGTGGGCCTGCAGATTAATGTTCTTTGTTTGTTTCATCATCCTACCCATTTAACAACTGGGTTTGCTTTCTATTCTTACAAAGAAAAGGGTTTTCTTTCTATTCTTACAAAGAAAAACAGCAACAAGATGTACTTAGATACAGACTTGTAAACATTCAAAGGAGAGACTTAGCATTTTTTTTTTCTTTGCTCTTTTTCTTTATCTCCAGGACAAATGGATCAGGATCTAATCTGCTTACTATTGCTGTACTTACACAGCAATTTTGATGTGATCAGAGGATTATCTTCAGCATCTCAGACACTTGAACTATGCAATCACTTTTAGCATGTCAACCAAGGTGGCAGATATTTTTGTCTAAAAGTAAAATCCAACTTCAGTACCTCTTTGGGATTATATGGCTGGAACATATAACAGCCAATTTGGAATTATGGTAATAATCTTCTGCATGTCTACATAAGTTACAATGGATTGAACTAGGATAACTTTGAAGTTTGACTTCTGCTAGCAGTCTCCTGCTCCCTCACAGTTAGTAATAATTTACCACCATTATGCAACTAATTTATACATAATAACTTATAAAATGTTAGTCATTGTATAACTAACATAAATAATAACGTTACAGTTCAGACATCATCTAATACAACTTCACGAGGCATATTTTTTATTGTAATGTAAAATTTTTAATGCTGAGACTTAACAGCTACAATTTTTTAAAAAATTAGGATTCTTCTGCAGTAGTACATATCATTAACACTCTTGTAAAAAAGCCAACCCAGATCATGCTATGAGTTTATCTTTGAAAAGGATTGATCAAATTCCTGTCTGTCTGGAACAACATGCTGGGCCCATGTATGGTTTCTGTTCTCCAGGAATCTGCAAGTAAAGGAGTTACACAAACACAAGATATAAGAGAATGCAAATGATTTTTAACATTTTCCTAGATGGCAATGGCAATGGCAGATGTCTCCATTTTGGGCATCTGTGTCTTGCAGGCCAACTTTATATGGCCCTTTTTTTCCATCTGTTTGCATTATCATCTAATGCACCTGTGCTATCCAAAGAAAGCCTTCTGGGACTTGCACTAGAGCACAGAAATCCTGCTCCCAACAAACTACATAGGTCATCTCAGGGCTCAAGCGTTAGTAGGGAAGTTCATTAGTCTCCATGGTGATTTCCCAGTGTCTATTTCTTTCCTTTTGTCTCTCTTTCTCTCTCTTTTTTAATTTTTTATTTATTATTTATTTTTTTGGAGACAGTCCCACTCTGTCCTCCAGCCAACAGTGCAGTGGTGTAATCTTGGCTCACTGCAACCTCCACCTCCCGGATTCAAGTGATTCTCCTGCCTTAGCCTCCTGAGTAGCTGGGATTACATGTGCCCACCACCACACCTGACTAATTTTGTATTTTTAATAGAGACAGAGTTTCACCAGGTTGTCCAGGCTAGTCTCCAACTCCTGAACTCAGGTGATCCACCCTCTTTGACCTTTCGAAGTGCTGGGATTATGGATGCAAACCACAGCTCCCAGCCCCTTAGTATCTATTTCTTTCAAACACAAACACAAAAAGATACTTACGCATATGACCTTCAATATAGACTGCACTTGCTCCATGAATTATAAAAATAAACATAACTTCTGTTTTCAAGTACCTTTAATCATTCTTCAGAAAGTATCTGAAGTGAAAAGAATGATACTGAGATATAGCCCGTTTCCAGCACCACTCCAGAATGATCCAGAACAATGTGTTCTCATAGAAATGGAATGGGAGCCACTTTACATTTTCTAGTAAGTAAAAGAAACAGGTGAAATTCATTCAAATAATACATTTTATTTAACACGGCATTCAAAATTTTTCTCATTTAACTTATAATCAGTATAAAGTTATTATTGAGAGATTTTACAGTTATGTTTTTCATACTGAGCACTTGAAATCTGTGGTGTATTTTACAATTAGAGCACAGCTCAATTTGAACTAGCCACAGTTCAAGCGCTCAACAGCCACACGTGAACAGTGGCCATTACATTGCACAGTACAGGTCTAGATTGCAAAATGTAAATTTTGGCCTTCTATTAATGCCTATATGAATTTGACCCCATGTATTTTGGGCAATGTTCATTCAGTGTGACTAGTTTCTGTCCTTGGTTGCAATGTTATCAAGTAGTGTCTTTGCTGGAAGTGAATTTTTAATTGAAATAGAGTGTGATTTTCCCTAAGGCTACCTGAAGATGCTGTTTGCTGACAGATTTAACAAAGAAGTGAAAAGGTTAATTGAGACTAAGACATAATATTAAAAGATGCACAGTTCAATCACAAACCTCTAACTAATGCAAATCCTGCAAAATAAAGCCCTAGGTCCCTTCTGTGTCTTTGGTATTTGTTTTCTGTCATAGCCTCTTTGATCCCCACTCCTGTAAACCAACTCCATAATCTAGACATACAAAATTATTTACAGTTCCCTAACATGATCCTACACAAGCCTATAAGGCAGTTATGTTTACCACTGTGTCACAGGTAAAGGGCTAAATGACTTGTGCAAGCTCACAAATGTGCTAAGTGGCAAATCTAGGAAACAAGGCTTCAGACACCTGCACTGAGCACTCCCTACTCCACATGAAGCAGGTAGGCTTAGGCTTCCTGGACTTTCGGAAAAGGGTGTCCTTAGCACCTTAAATGATAGCTCAAGTCAGCAGACCAAGCTCTGTGACTGTTTCCCTTTAGCTTACTACTCTGAATATGACAAACGAAATATTTTATTGCAAGCATTTGACTCGAGTTTTGCAGTAGGACATTAGACACATTCAACAAATACAAAGAGGCTAGGAATTATGGTTTTGTTTCCATCTCAAAGCATTCTAAGTATTTAACTTCTAAGGCACATCAGTCTAAGAGCTTGACAAGGTAATTTGAAGGAAAGTTACAATTGATGCCTCTGAAACTACTGTTGTGGCTTTAGTTTTCACTCTTTTTGTTTCCAAAAAATCTACTATCTTATGTGAGTGAATAAAAAGTTGTTTTTGTTTAGGAAATTTGCTGGCGTTAAAGGAGTGAGTCTGTTGGTCAGTAAATATGGAAAAGAGGAAGGCAGTGACGCGATACACATCACTCCTGCATTTTGGAAATGACTGAGACTTCATGAGGCTTGATCTGTTTGCCTGATGCTTCTTCCTGATTCGTCCCCAAACCTTACCTTATGCAACTTGTTGCCACGAATAAGAGAATGCCACTGATAAATCAGAATGTAAAAAATCCAAATCCTATTTTACTAGGGCTACCTCATTATATTTTACCATTGTTACCATTATTTGAAATAATGTGGACATTAGTTAAAATGTGTAAAGCATCAAGAACACAGAGTCTACCACACATTTCAAAGTATTAGCCAAATGTAGTGTGTATCCAGTTGGTTAATTTAAAATCTCAAAAGTCCTTGAATAGAGACCACAAAAGCATAGTCAACTCTCTGGGTACGAGGTGCACCAAAAAGAGCCCAAGGTAATCCTCGGGTCTGCAAAGCGCTGAGCATAAGAAAGTGATGTGGCCAATTTTACATCAAAGTAGACTTCCAGACAAGAAACAGTATCAGAGGTAGGATGCCAATTCACTAGGAAGACATAATCCTAGATGTGCTGTTAACAAACAATAGAGGTTCAAAATAAACGCATTAAAATTGAGAGCACTAAAGGCAGAAATATAGTCAAGTTAAATTATGGTGGAATATTTGAACACTTGTCTGCCAGTAATTGATAAACAATTAGACCAAAAAAATCAGTACAAATATAGAAGATTTGAACAGCACTATAAACTCTCTTAATCCAGCTGCCTTGCAGGAGACGCCACACCTAACAAGAGCAGCCTTTTCAAGTGTACGTGGAGCATTCCCCAAGATCCATAGAGTGGCCATTACGTATCTCATTATATTTTAAAGAATTGATGTTAGGTTGTTTAATTTGAGTAAATAAGAAAGCTTTTACTTTAAGTGTGGATCCTTTTCTTCAAATAATAAATCGTCTGAATTAATAATAACATATAATTTGGGGACATCTATAAGAAGTTGTTTAAGCTCTTTATATTTTATCATAGAGTTTAATTTTTTTTAAGTATAAGTTTTTAAAATACATAGTGCAGCATCACCAAAAGTATTTTGGGAAAAGGAGTATCCTCCTTCTTTTGCCCCCTCCACATGTACTATAAAACTTGGAATAAAAGCCATTTGTGGCCAGTGGTTGTTTGGCAATGACAGCTCACCTTGACTGTGATCAGGCAGTATCTCTTTGTGATACAGTCAAGGACCTTCAACTCCCTTCACCTTTGTGTATCCTTAACTTCACATCAAAGTACTGCTTCCCGGGAATGGTGAAGCCTTGTCTGCTCCTCCCCGCTCTGGATGGCCATCTGGTCCAGTTAAAACCCAGCACACTCTTGCAGATGCTCAAGTGGCACCTGTCCCATTTGTCCTGTCCACAGCATGCAGAGTGAAGGTGTGAAACTGATCAAGAGCACATTATAGAAATAACACAGGTATAATCAGATGTCTCTAAACGTGAAAGTAAAATTCTGTTAAGTAGATATGGTTTGTGGGTTTTGTGGGGTTTTTTTGCTTTTTGTTTTTTTCAGAATGTATAGAAAGATCAATATAGAAATACCAGTGTGGTTAAGAGCAACTTTTAATTTCTCTTTGTAAGAATCTTTTAAAGAGAGGATTTCAATCATGACCCATTCCAAAGCTTATCTATTTTGTCTCACCTTTCCAACAGCAGTGTTCACAGTCTGTATGCTGTAGCATAGAGATGATCCCTAAACCTTCACTAATACACTTTCAAATTCTTCTCACTGTGTGCAGTTTATTTTTGCTAAAAATAAGGACACATGGTAATTTTTTTTTTTTTTTTTTTTTTGAGAAGAGTCTTGCTCTGTCACCCAGGCTGGAATGCAATGGCACAATCTCAGCTCACTGCAACCCCTGCCTCCCAGGTTCAAGCAATTCTCCTGCCTCAGCCTCCTGAGTAGCTGGGACTATAGGTGCACACCACCATACCCCGATAATTTTTTGTATTTTTAGTAGAGACAGGGTTTCACTGTGTTAGCCAGGATGGTGTCAATCTCCTGACCTTGTGATCTGCCCATTTCGGATGGGGTGTACAGACAAGACCTTGCTGATGGGGATTGATTTTGAATAGGAATTTTAATAAAATGAGATGCGAGTCCAGAGGTCTGGGGGAAGAGTATCCAGGCAGAGGGAAGAGTGAGTGTAGAAACCTGCTTACTGAGTTGCTATTAGAAATGGAAAGAGGTAAGGGGTAAGTTTACAGAGGTTCAATGTCATGTAGAGCTTTGGAAGCCATGACCTGGATTTGAGATGAAACTGTGGGTGTGAGAAGTCAGCAGGTGGTTAGTGAATAAAGAACTAGAAAAAACCTCACCCTGGCTGCTGCCTAGAGAATTGACTAGGGAGCAACTCATCTGTTGGCTACTGCAGTCCTCTTGCTATGAGTTGATGTTGGCTTACACTAATGTGGAAACAGGGACAGTTGAGAGAAATGCTTGGATTGGGGGAAATATTTTGGAAGTAGGACTGATAAACCAGAAAGCAATGCTGTTGGACTGGGTGTGGGCTTGGATGCACAGAATAAAGATGACACCTGGGATGTGGCCTCAACAGCTAGGCATACATCATCACCACTTCCTGAAAAAGGGAAGATGGGGCAGGAGTGGGGTTGTCAGTGGAAAGAAATAAAACATTCTCTTTTGGACACTTTAAGTTTGAGATGGGCATTTTTCAAGTAGAGAATGTTGAATTGGCAGTCAGATGTGATATCCAAGTTTGGGACTTAAGGACAAGTCTGGGATAGCAGTCTTAAGTCTACACTACAAAAGTGATCTACAGGTTCAATGCAATCTCTATTAAAATACCAATGATATTCTTCACATAAATAGATAAAATCATCTTAAAATTTGTATGGAACCATAAAAGAGCCCAAATAGCCAAAGCAATCGTGAGCGAAAAGAACAAAACTGGAGGCATCACACTATCCAACTTCAAACTATAATACAAGGTACAGCAATCAAAACAGCATGGTACAGGCATGAAAACAGACACATAGACCAGTCGAACAGAATAGAAAACCCAGAAATCATTCAATTCACTTATAGCCAATTTATTTTTGACTAAGGTACCAGGAACATACATTAGAGAAAGGTTCACTAAGGTTTGCAGAACACAATTACATAGAAGGAATAAGTTCTAATTCAGCAGTATAGTAAAGAAATTGTAGTTAACAAGAATGCATAATATATTTCAAAAGAGCTAGAAGAATTGTAATATTCTAAACACAGATAAATTGTAAATGTTTGAGGTGATGAATATTTCAGTTACCCTAATTTGATCATTGCACATTGTTTATAAGTATCAAAATATCACATGTACCCCCAAATTTGTACAACTACTATATATACATATATATATATATAAATTAGGCCAAAAACAAAGAAAAAGAGAAAATAAATCTATTTCTTACAGTTCTGGGGGCTAGAAAGTCCAAGATCAAGGGCCACATCTGGTGAGGGCCTTTTTGCTGGTGGTGGCTCTGCAGAGTCCTGGGGTGGTACAGGCATCACCTGTAGGTGTAGGGCACACAGGACAGAACCTATCTGACTTTATAACAACTCATTCTTGTAATAATTAACTCATTCCCATGGTATTCCATTAACCATTAATCTACAAATTAATGAAAGCAGGAGGGGAGAGCCCTCAAGACCCAATCACCTCTTAAAGATCCTACCTCTCAACTCTGCTGCATTGGGGACCAAGTTTCTAACATATGAACTTTTGGGGAACACATTCAAATTCTAACAGATTATCAACTTGGAACTAGAGGCAGCATCAGATCGGCCCTTCTCTTCAGCTTCACTCCTGTGGCCAGAGAATCAACTTGAACATGTTGCCAGCTCTTAAGTATATCTGTTCCCACTATATATGTAGACATTGGGGAAATAAACACAGAATAAGCCCACAGACCGGTCCTGAGACAGACTCAACCCAATACTTCATCTATTACTTGACTTCCATAAGCCCCCTTTTGATTAGTCTACTACATGAGTATTTCTGGTCTCTGGTTTTTAGCAATAATTTAAATCCAATAATAATAATTCCTCAATAATCTAGTTATTTCCCTTTTCCTAGGGCAGTCACCCTGATAAATGCCCAAGGTGCCTCTGGAGAAGGCTTGAGAGAAGAAACCATATACAGAGTCATATCTCAGCTGAGCCTCCAAGCAAAAGGCTCTCTAGAAACTGACTTAGATCTGGTAACTAGATAAGAGGCAAACATTCCTCATAAGCAGTTCATTACGATCCATAGGGAAGGAACCAGGTTGGATGGGGTAATAAGTCCCTAGATTCTTTCTTCTTGCCCCTTCTGATCTCTTCTTGGTGATCCCTATTTGTGGAGGTCAACAGGAAGCCAGAAAGCAGGAGACCTCAGTGATGTAGGCCATCTGTCAACCTCCCAGAACAGTCAAGGCGGCAGAGAAGAAACGAGCATGAACCTGGAGGAGAAAGAGATCACCAGCACAGGCTCCCCAACATTCAAAACACATGTATGCCATGACGTATGATGTGTCTTCATTTTAACAAATTATTTTTACTTGGCTACATTTCTTAATGTGTATGTCAGATACCACTTGGTGTTGGTACACATGAAGCTGTTTCATGGTCTTTTTTTTTTTTTTTTTCAGATGGAATTTTCTCTTGTTGCCCAGGCTGGAGTGCAATGGTGCGATCTTGGCTCACTGCAACCTCCGCCTCCCAGGTTCAAGCAATTCTCCTGCCTCAGCCTCCCGAGTAGCTGTGATTACAGATGTGCATCACCATGCCCAGCTAATTTTTTTTTTTTTTTTTTGTATTTTTAGTAAAGATGGGGTTTCACAACATTGGTCAGCCTGGTCTTGAACTCCTGGCCTCAAGTAATCCACTCGCCTTGGCTTCCCAAAGTGCTGGGGTTACAGGCATGAGCCATACTTGTAACTACTGTATATTATTAACTGCATTATTATATTATTCTATTGTATGGATATAGCATAAGTTATTTTACTAGTACTCTATTGATGGGTATATAAATTGGTACCAAGCTTTTGCTGTTACAAATAATGCTTCAATGAATTTCTGTATAAATATGTCCTTTTATACATGTGCAAGTGTATACATACATAAATGCCAGGGTGTTTAAATTTTTAAATTTTGATAAACATTGAAAAAGAGTACTTCATACTTAATTCTCATATTCTTTAGAAGAGAGCTTCTCAACGTATTTCACAGCACATTGCACGATGGCTAATAGACGTGTCATGGGTAACAGGGCAGTAGGCAGGGCCCATCTATCTACATGCCGCATTGTGTGCATTCTTTTCTTTGTGGTCCTAAAAAGCATTGTGTTAGGTATCTATTACCTAACAGAAGCAAAGATAGGATTTGTATTTATACATTATCCACTCTCTTTTCTCACTTACACCACCCATACTTCACTGATTCTATTATTTCCCTTAGTATTATCTTTAAACATTTTCTGATAAATATGGCGGGTTGAGCCTATCTACTTTCCTTTTAGCTGTTGCTCTGTATTGCAGTGACTGAAAAGCTAAAGGCTCCAATTTGTAGACTCCTTTACAGCCAGGGTTCCAGAGGACTCAGATCTGATGAATGAGATGCACACTTCTGGGTGCAGAAGTGAGATGGAGGCCTTGCTTCTGCTGTTTCTACTGGCAAGTGTGAGAGCGCTGTAGAGATGTCCTGCAGCAGCTCAATGTCTAGTGACCAGCGCCCTGAGTATCACGAAGGACATGGGTATCCATTCTGCTGGTGGGACCACAGCGCAGGCAGGTGCCGTAGCACTGCCCAGGGCTTCCTCTCCAGGGTGGGTTCTTACCCAGGAGTGGTAGCATGTTTCGGGAGCCAGTGGCTTCCAATCATAGAAGAGGTAGCAGTTCTCTTCTTCTAGAAGGCATTTAATATGCGTAATAAATTGCTGCTTTGATTTATATCTTATAGCAAATTTACTTTATCAAATTTTTGAATTTATAGATAAAAATATGTTTGAGCAAGATTTTCACTGTTTTTGTCCCATATTTTTCTGAGTGATCTTCACCTTCAATTTATCTTTCCTATTTCTTGTCTTGTTTCCTTTTTAAAAAATATTATTTGGTGTGTTCTATTCAGAGTAGAAGAATTTTGAAGGGGAAAGTTGTTCTTCCTGGACCAGTACCGGTGGGAAGTTCAGATGATGAGTGGGTCAGGGCTGTTTTTAAGGCTCTCCTGAATCCTTCTTGGCACGGAATGAAATTCCTCATGACTGATTTTCTATAAGCTCCAGCCCTTCACTTCTCCTCAGGTCACAAGAACCAGTGGCAACAGAGCTACTTTCCGTGTAGAGTCCTTCTCCTCACCCCTCAGCAACAGACTGCTTCCTACAAATATGGCAAGTCTACCCCATTTCTTTTTCCATCCTCCCTGCCAAATGGGCCCCAGGAAAATGCTACAACCAATTTGTGAACCAATTTGCCATTGCCTTGAAAAAGGAATATATCTATATCCTCATCTATATATCTAGTTGGTTTTTTTTTTCTTTTAGGACATAACACTTGCTTTAGAAAACTGAGTAGAAAACAGTGCTTGGGAAATTTTTGTCTGAGATCTCTAGCCATAGGCATCCTCTCCACCCTTACTCATCTTCCTTTCAACTTCTGGTCACCCTTCCTCAATTATTGTGATTTTAGTTTACAGGCCTCCCCATGTTTAACTGAAGATAGAGTTTGCTTGTTTGTTTTTCATTCTGTGTGGTATAGGTAATTTATAAAGTTTGAAAGATGCAGCAGCATTTGTATGTGCTCATTTTGCTTTGGGGATGCTAGATTGGGCGATCCTGATGAGGCTGTGTCCCTAGGGAGAGGGCACAGTGCAGAGACTGAAAATTCAAGCTAGAAGGGGTGAAGATCAAAAGTGGTGGAGTTCTGGAGGAGACAGAGAGGAGAAAGATCAAGGACAAATGTAGAACAGTGCTTCTCCACTCCTTCCCACATATATTAATAAATAATATGTCAGATTTTGTCAGTATATTGAAAAAAATGTACAATGCTCACACCAGATAGTACCAGACTAAAGATTTTGGCCCCATGCTGTTTGAAAGCCAAGGGGATCAGCATTTCAGCATCATTATAACCAATTTCATGCACCAACTTGCCACCAGTGAGGGCACACTGAAGGGATCTGACGATTAGACTGCGTGAGAAGTGTGCTATAGATGCTTGGGACATAAGTAGAATGGCACAGGTAATAAAGCAGATGGGTCTTAAGGTAGAGAGAAGATGTGAGATGTTTATCACCAATTATAAGGTTAGTTGCATCTGATTCATTAGGTCCCCAAAATATTGTGAAAAAGCTGATCATAATTCATATGCAATAACTGTAAGATGACACAGAGACTCAATCTCTTAATCCTGGGTTAATTCTGCTACTGCCATAACAACGCAATTTTAAATTCTCAAAGAAAATTTAAGTAACTAATTAGATTGGTCTTTTTCCAACTTTCTAACTAGAAGGGATCTTTTAGTTGTTGTGTTTTAGTCTGATTTATTCAGATAATCACCCCCATGGTCTGTCGGCTGGTACATGTGTAGGCAGGCACGTGGCTGAGTATGTGGGAGGCATAAGGAGACCAGGTGGGAGCGAGGAGAGGAGTCGGACTGATCATTGTCAACCACTGCATGATCCAGGAGTGCCTGAGGCCAGAGGGACCATGACCAATTTGGCATCCAGTCCAGCTTCTTTTTCCCACCCCAAGATCTGCTGTCTGGTACAAATTTTGCCAGTCACAGGGTGTCTAGAAGGGAAACTGTGGAATGGGAAGAGGAATCCTGCCAGAGGTGGAACACTTGCCCATGGGGCATCAACAGACCACTGTGCAGAGCTGCTCAATGTGAGCAGGGTTCTGTGAGGTCCAGCATGTCGTAAAGCCACATGTGCCCAGCAGGATTTGATGGTATGATGGATATAGTACATCCAGGATTGAACCTGAGCAGGACAGAAGGGCATGAGTTAACTTCCAGAACAAGTAGCCCAGATGCCCACATTACCCAGTCACCCACTGTGGTCCCCAGCTCACACCTATGGTCAGATGGGGTGTGGGTATCCTCACATAACTAAATGTGAAGGAGGAGAGGGCCAAGCTCGGTTCATGAATAGGTCGGCTGAGAATGAGTACTCGCATAAAATGATGGAGACTTCACTACCACCACATAGAGAAGGGGCCTTAAAAGACAACAGAGAGGAAAAACATCTTCTGAACTGACAGACCACTTTAAGTGGAAAGAGAAATGATCCAAGGAAAACAGTCACATCCGGATGACTCGATAGTGGTCAGTGGCCTGGAGAGGAAAGAAAAAACTGGAAGGCTGTGATAAGGAGGTCTGGGTAGAGGCATGCAGACAGATGTCTGAGAGTGGCCACCGAGAGTGCAGATTATAATACCACATATTAACTAAGCTTCCTTCTCCAATTTTCCCCTCGGGAAAAGAAGTCCATGGGACCCATGGAGCTCCTTTGGGAGAGGAGCTACTCCCAAAGCTGCATGGGGAAGTGAATCTGTGCAGTTCAAGTCAGGGAACTGCAGTGAGAATGAAAATGCAATGCTTAGGTTTCCTGCTGGAGGGGACACAGTTGCCTGATGGACTCAGCTGCTGCCCTCTGGATTCGCCACTCTGTGGCCACACTTGCTGCTGGCTACTCTGAGCTAGGACTGGGCATGGTAGAGTACTGAGGCAGTCTTGTTCTGCTGAGACATGACACTACATGAAGCCATAACTTTGGCTTGAGGATTCCCTGTTGGCCTGGAAAAATCTCTGTCGGAACTCTGCTGCAGTTCAAATCTCTCTCCACGCAATCCTTCCCTCCCTCCTTCCTGCGTTATGGTATGAAAGCTTTCCTTACCTCTTCCTGCTCCCTTCTTGAAAAGGTCTCTTGCACTTCTGATTTCATCTTGAGATCTGCTTCCCAGGGGACCCCAACTAAAGCAATAGATTTCAAATGTTACCTCTTCTCATTTTTTTCTCTCCTACTTCATTCCTTCCGTATGCTAATGTTATACTGTAAAAACTCAATGATCAAAGAAAAGTACATCTCAAGTGTAATTATTAATAACCAAAATGGATAGTTTGGATGGAAATTTTAGATGTATTGATCTGCAGATGTTCATTGGGTTGGTCACAGCATAAAGATAGCAAATTTTCAACAGTTTTCAGAGGACGGTCAGTGAGAGTTTTGTCAATATGTTGGTAAGGATTTGCTGTTATTTTTTAATTATAGTTTTCAGTTGTTTTAATTTAATGATCTAGATGACTATGGACCATTTGTTTAAAATTCACCAATGGAAGCAATGTCAACTTTCTTCAACAATATTTTAGCCTAAGATTTTCCAATAATTAGCCTTAAGATATATATAGTCTGCTGAAGCAGATTTATAAATAATTTCTGAAATAATTGCTGTACTCTGATACTAATTGTTATCTTTAACTTATTTTCTCCTGAAAAGTAGGAACTGTGAAATAGATGTTCCCAATTAAATTGGCCACAGTCTAAAAGAAAAAAAAAAGTTGAGAGCTCTTCTATTAGAGCAGAAGCAAATTAATCTGTATTATTTTAGTGTTAGCTGAAAATTCTTTCTTAGGTTTTCTTCCTAATACTATCAGTTTTTTTAATATTAGTTTATAAGCTAATTTTTTTCTTATTTATTTATTTATTTTTGCGGTTTTGATTTTTTTAAAAATATGTATCTATATATATATTATCTCATTTTAGGTTCTGGGGTACATGTGCAGAACATGCAGCATTGTTGCATAGGTACCTACGTGGCAATGCGGTTTGCTGCCTCTCTTATTTATTTTTTATTTATGCTTTTTAAAGAATTTTGTGGTTTTACTTTTGTATCAGGAGACTTGGTTGTGACTCTTTTTCCCCTTGTGAATTGTGTATCGCCTCGTGAATATAATGTTTATGCTGTTTTAAGCTGTGAATTTAATTGTTCGAAGAGAAATTATAGTGTCTTGACAGGTACTTTATACAGTTAGTAATTTCCATGACTTGACATTTCAGTAAAACAATCTACAATTTACTAGTTTATAATAATGTTAGTTCAAACACCCCCAAAACTTCCACACAGGTGTTTGAAACTTTATAAAGAACATTTCTAGATTGAGTTACCCTATCCAGTGCTCTTTTATGACTTTATACTCTGCCTTTTTTTAGATGCTTCCCCAAACCCCAAATCTATATTCTAATTCAGATTTCTGTTTAAAGCTAACACGCCCCTTCTATTTGGGTAGTTGCAGTTTCTTCACTAGCTCTAGAACTTTATGAATAAAAAGAAGAAAGTTTGTACTTTTTGTACTAAATTTATACTTTTTGTTCTAAATTAGAGGCATGTGGAATAGATGGTCAGGGAAGTAATTGCTGTCACCTCCAATTAATGTAGTCTGGAAAAGAGGCTCCACCCTCCCAATCACAATGCATTAACATTCTTCACATGGGACAATAGTGATCATTTATCATGCCTTCTAGATGACAACATATAGTTAGATAGTGCATGCTCCTTAGTCAGCATGTCAGAAACATTTTATCAAGGTTGCAGCAACTCTTTGTAGCATTAAATGCCGAAAAACCCCTCACTATGCAATGTCACCGATGGTCTGGCTCTGAAGTCCATCGGCCAGCCAGCCCTGTTTAGTATTCTCAGGCAACATTCTCCCAAGCAGATACACAAAAGTGTATTTTCCATGAGTCACAAAGACTCCTTCCTTTTGTCCACAAACTGGTACATACACACGTTGTTTCATCTAAAGTGTTGCAAATTATGTTGTCAAAATTCTCTCCATCTGTTCTAAATACCTTTTCTTTATTTGTCATTAAATTTCCAAAACAAATAATCATTAGATAGTAGGCATTCATGGTGAAAAAATTACAGGCTTTTAAAGTGTGTTATTCTACATTACTAAGCAGGGAAATAAAATTGAAACCACTAATTTCTAAAATAGTGATATGATGAAGTATTCTGAAATCAAGGTGTCCTAAAGAGGTTTCTGCATTTGGCTGTCTTCACCTGAGATGAGGTGCATGACAAAAAAGAACTAGGGAGAGACTTGGGAGTTTATTGCAGCCTCAGAGGCCAACCCCTCCCTGAGTGGGGGCGGGGGGGTGCATCCTATGGCCCCCACTCCCTCGTGTCTGCAGCTGGAAAGACTAGCTCTTCCTTCATGGTCATGTCTTTGAACCAAAGCTGTAAGAAAAAATAATCATCCTAGGTGTACACACAAACTCAACTAGTCTTAGATAACTCATTTACTATTATTTTTGGTGATTACAAGTAATTTTTCCCTGTCAACACTGGATTTATTACCTGTGCCTAAATTTTATAAGGTCATCTGCCTTCCCATGCCATATACTGCTTGCTTTGGGGCAGTTTTCATTAGTCATCAGCCAAAAAAATGCAGGGTCATTTTGAAATCACAGTCAATGTGCTGTGTGTCGAGATTTGAAATATCATAGAAATGATATGTTATGTTAGTTATATGTGAATAGTTAATAGTAAGTGCAAATATGACTCTGCATTCTGTGAAGGTCAATGATAATAATGAAATTAACCATTATGTACATGTGTCAAGCAAGTGAGAATCTACAATAATAGTAATATTGTTCTAAAAGAATACACATTTTTTTCTTTCATAATTTACTTTGAAAACTTTCAAATCTACAGATAATTCAGACTACTACAGTGAACATCTATATACCTTATATGTAGATTCATCAATTGTAACTAACTGATGCAGTTAGTAATTTCCATGACTTCATATTTCAGTAAAACAATCTACAATTTAGTAGTTTATTGATCAATTGTATTCATCAGTTGTAACTAATTGATTCAATTAATTGCAATTAATTGAAAATAACTAATTATTTTGCAATATTTGCTTATCTTTCTCTATGTAGTTAGATAGTCAGAGCTATGCATATATGAATAGATGTATACATACTTACATACTTTTCGGTAATCATTTAAAAATAAATTGTAGACAGCATGACACTTTACATCAAAATATTTTAGTATGTATCTAGTAACACTTTCCTATATAAACACAATACCACTTTTATACCCAATGCATTTGACACCAATATAATAGCAGTATCTAATATATAGTGTATACTTAAATTTTCCCAATTATCCCTAAATATCCTTTATAACTTAAGTTTTGAAAATTCAGTATCCAAATAAGGACCATGTGCTGCTTTTACTGTCATGTTGGTTTCATCTGTTTCACCTCGAATGGGCCCCTGCACCATTTTCTGTCTTTCATGGAAACTGATATTTTCAGAATCCAGACCAGTTGTTTTGTAGAATGTCCCACAAACTGGATTTGTCTGATTTTATTTCTGATGATTAGATTCGGGTTAAAATTTTCAGCAAGAGTCACATGTGTCATTTGTCCTACAACTGGTAATATCAAATTCGTTCACTTGGTTAAGGCAGAATCCACTGGCTCTCTCCATTGTAAAGCATTGCAATTTATTAATAATTAAATTGTGGGATGATGTTTTGAAAAAGTATGAGTATCCTATTCCACAACATTTCAGCCAATGGATGTGCTATCTCCAGGGCAAAGCTTTCAAGAAGCCAGTGTTTTCCTCCTTTCTTTTGCTTCCACTGGCTGGATACAGATGATGCAAAACCACAGTGGGCGGTGGAGCGTTGGAACCGAGGAAGCCTAGGCTCCTGCAGTCACAACGTGGAGGAAGGTCTACAGCTGAACTGGAAAACCTGTGCTGAGTCAATGCATGGGGAATAAACTTATCCATTGGTAAGACCTTCACATTTTTGGTCTATTTGAAACCACAACTCATATTATTATAAATAATAGCTCAACATTTTCAACATATTTTTTTACATCAGTTTGAAGACTTGGTTTTAATTTCTATCTATTTTTTATTATTATTATTCTGAGACGGAGTCTTGCTCTGTTGCCTAGGCTGGAGTGCAGTGGCGCGATCTCAGCTTACTGTAACTTTTGCCTCCCAGGTTCAAGCAATTCTCCTGCCTTAGCCTCCTGAGTAGCTGGGATTACAGGTGTGTGCCACCACATCTGGCTAAGCTTTGTATTTTTAGTAGAGATGGGGTTTCACCATCTTGCCCAGGCTGTTCTCGAACTCCTGACCTCAAGTGATCTACCTGCCTCGGCCTCTCAAAGTGCTGGGATTACAAGCGTGAGCCCCCACGCCCGGCCTTAATTTCTACTTATTTAGACACTTGGGTTTAGACCATTATAGTTGAGGAAGATGCTTCATGAAAAGAGTCTCACTCTGTCTCCCAGCCTGGAATGCCAGCAGGCACGATCATCACTCACTATAACGGAAAACTCCTGGGCTCAAGCAATCCTCCCACCTTAGCTTCTAGAGTATCTGGAACTATAGGTCCACTCACCATACTCAACTGATTTTTTAGATTTTTATAGAGATAGGGGTCTCACTATGTTGTCCACGCTGATCTTGAACTGCTGGCTTGAAGCCATCCTTCCACCTCAGCCTCCCAGAGCACTGGGATTACAGGTGTGAGATCCCTCACCTGGCCTATACAAATATTTTTATAGGTAGCACATATATTGTTTTCTGCAAATAGTATAAAGGAGAAAATATTTCCTGATATCCATTTTCAAAATTCTCTCTCTATGGCATGGGCTTCTTTGACAAGTAGCAAAATTTTATATCTTTTTTTAAGTCACCTTAATCTCAAGATAATAATTAAATGCATTTTTAAAAATTGTCCTTCGTAGCATAACACTGCTTTGTAACTTATCATAGGAAATGTTTGCAACTTTGGAATGCCATTTTTTTTTGTAAATAAAAAAATAACATCTTTAAGTTCAGTAACTACTTTCAGTACTTTTCCGTGAAATAATAAGGGAATCCTATGTTAAAGATATTTTAGTGATCACTCCCCATTTCATTACAAAAATATTGTAAATATTCTACCATATTTAAAGGTCATATTTTAAAGTTTAGCTGTCCTATACAACTTTGCACATTCCCGGTTTCGCCTCCTTTGTTGTAATAATGAGCCTATGAAAAATTTGGTGACTAAAATATTATGAGAGGTTCTAGCTCTGTGACCTTGTCATGATATTCTGTTTTTTATTCATGTGAAAGCAGTTGCTTCATTGGCAATGACACATCTTTTCCACAAAATATTATTTTAATTAAAGGTATCACTTATTTCTTATATGTTTCTGTTACCTCTTTCCTTTAGCAGTCCACAAAAAAAATAGTTTTTATTGCCTTTCATAATTTCTTGATAGGCTATTGACTATCACAGCTATAACATGGTAGAAACATTTGTATATAATTCCGTCTAACCCTATAGTTAGTATTTCTCCAAAATTGGATAATTTATTTTAATACATGCTTTTTCTATGTGTAAATCAATACTATGTGTATCTCACAAAAGAATACATTTTGTTTTCATATTAGTATCCATTTGTCACTTTAGCCACTGTTACTGCTATAACCAGGAAGAGTAAATGCTTCTCCAAGTATATGTGGCTTTATGTCTTCTGCTATTAGTAAAAAAATAAAACTAAAAAAAAATCAAGACAAAGTCTTAAACCTTTATTATAAAGTTTGGTGAGGTTTCATAAAATACAAATTGCATATTGCATAATTGAGACTTCATAAACATATGCTGACATTGTTTTCATAATCTATAGGCTTCGTTGTTAAATGCCTTGCATATGTTGATGAGATAGCTCCATACTGCTTTTTGTTAACATCAAAAGGTATCATGTATACTTTAAGACAAATTTTATTGTTAAGGATAGTGAATATAATTCCATTTTCTGAACACTCTTCTTCACAATTTGTGGTGCTTTCTGTGGCACGACTTTGTGTCAAATTTCCATTTGCTTTTACCTAGTAATATGGCCCACAAATATCAGGTTTGGGATGAAATTTGCTTTTATTTCTTATTGTCCCTAATATTAACTTTCATCGTAGTTTCTTTGCAAGATTCCTTTTTAGCCACCTGTCCATTTTGTGAGAATTAATTTAATTGAAAGTACATTATAAAATGCCCAATTTCTCCTAACTGCATATTTTATGAAACACGGTTACAAAATTAAACATGGATACAAAATCGTGCCCACGCTCATGTATCTGTCAAACTTAATTTCTTTCATGTTTTTAACACTAAAAGCAAATTTAATAAATAGAAATCCTAATGATGTCTTGCCAGACCCATTGGATCTTGTTAATACCAATGACTGTGTGTGTGCGTTTGTTGTTTCTTTTCTTTTGGACGTTAGTGGTACTACTGACAAATACAATAGCAGGGACTTTCAAACATTTTTTACTGTGACAACAATTAGAAGCTCTTTTATGCTATAATGCTATTCACACACACTCACAAATGAATCAAATTTTGTAAAATAATACTATGTGTGATGCACTTGGCTATTTTTGTGATTTCATTCCATCAGTGTCATTTTTAAAATAAGCTGGCTTTGATCTACAGTTGAACAGACCATGCTGCTGTGTTCTGCACACCGTGGTCATTAGAGAGCAGCTATGAGGCAGAGCCGTCTGACTGTTTTGGAGTCAGACTGGTGTTTGGTCATCATTTGACTTTTGACTCTGTAAAATGTATTCGGAGTCTCCTCAGTTGCCATATCTGTAAAATGAGAATAATTATACTTACCTTGTGATAGTTAGGAGAAGGGAATGAAATAACATGTAAAGCATCTAGCACACCTCCAGGCACACAGCGTGTACTCACAGCTTGGTACTCATTGCTAATGGTACTACTGCTATCAACCCTTCGGGGGGTTGCTTGACCCTGCTCTGTGCAGTTCACACCGATAGAATAAGACCAGGTTCAGCAAAGCAGAGCAGAAACTCAATTCCTTGATGTAGAAATGGAGAAGGGGAGCTCGTGCTTTGCCTGGGGGAAGGGTAAAGGGAGATTTTAAGGGCTCTTAGAGTCTTAGGGCAGGTAGGTGAAGACTGGCATGGGGACTCCTGGGAAAAGGCGGGCTCTTCTAGGAGGGGCTGGACTCTGTGCAGTTTGGGCTGTTTTGTTTTGTTTTGTTTTGTTTTTCGAGACCGAGTCTTGCTCTGTCCCCAGGGTGGAGTGCAATGGCATGATCTCAGCTCACTGCAACCTCCACCACCCAGGTTCACAAGTTCAAGCAATTCTCCTGTCTCAGTCTCCTGAGTAGCTGGTATTACAGGAATGTGCCACTATTCCTGGCTAATTTTTGTTTTTTGTTTTTTAAGTAGAGATGGGCTTTTGCTATGTTGGCCAGGCTGGTCTCAAACTCCTGCCCTCAAGTGATCCACTGACCTCAGCCTCCCAAAGCGGTAGGATTACAGGTGTGAGCCACTGTGCCCGGCCAAGTCTGTGCAGATTTATCATTTCTTTTGCTCTCAGCACTTTTTGTGCCCAGCAAGATGATAGTGGCAGGAGGCAGACAAATCTCTAGGCAGACGGGTGTGGGTCCCTGGTAAAACCCCACCTTCAAGCCAAAGACAGTTTAAAGCCTGAAAGCCATGCTTCAAGTCTTGGAAAAGTCCCCAGACCGGACTAAAGACCTCTTTTCCTATTTGGCATGCTTTCCTCTAATTGATCCCCACCCTTCACCTACTTCACATATACCTGCCCTTCCCTAATTGGTTTTTCTACACTATAGTGCCCACCTTTGAGTGGTGCCTTTGTTTTAGCCTTTTTTGCATATTTACAAACCAGTCAGCCCACATGCCGGCATACTGAGCCCATAAAAGCCCTGGACCCTGCCAAACTGAGAGAGAGAACACTGATTTCAGGTGACCACCCTCACGTCCCCTCTCCACTGAGAGCTGTTTCATCGCTCCATAAAACTCTTCTCTGCCCTTGTCACCCTTTGATTGTCAGCATGACCTCATTCTTATTGGATGCGGGACAAGAACTTAGGACCCACCAAAGGCACAAAGAAGGCTGTAACCCTGTGGCCCTCCACCCTTGGGCAGCCACCCCACATGAAGGGAAGCAATGGTGGGGCTGAGCCAGTTCTGGAGCCGCGGGCTGGAGCAGGGCAACAGGACTGATAGAGCTACTAACATGCTGCCATCTATCAGGCTGCAGATAGCAGGATTAAAAAAGGTATTAGCACACTGTAACAGCTGCTCTGGGGCTTCAGGGTCATGGGCTTCCCTGTTTGGGTGCTACCACATTCCCCTTATCTAGACACTGAAGTCCACCGCAGGTGCTGCTGGCAACACACTTGGTTTAGCCACAAGGTCTGCATGGAGCCCACTCCTGTGCCAGTGCTTGGAGTGGCCAGCCAGATCCCACACTGACTCGCCCTCACACCTCCTCCAGCCAGGGGCTCAGTGCACAATCGCAGTGGCCACAGAATCCATGCTGTAGCACAAGTCAGGTGCAGCCTGGTGGGCCAAGTGGGCAAGGCACCTCCCGTGGTGAACCTGGGGACAAGTGAGGCCTGGGCTGGGACATCGTCAGCCAGAGTCTCTGGCTAGCAAAGTTCCTGAGAAAAATCCTGCATCAAAGGTACGTTTCTTCCCACTGGCCAGAGATCTTAGCATGGTGATGAAGCAAGAGTTCAGGTCAAGGCACTACTGCTCAGCTCATCTTCGGCTGGTTTGTGGTTATGGGCATTGGCCTTCATTTCTCTAAGCAAGCGCAGCTGAGAGCACAGGTTAGTTTCACAGGTTTTGGAGCTTCCTGAAAGAATTGGTGTTATGCTGCAGTGACAGTGTTATAATAAGGTTTCTGACTTTCTAACAAGCAAGATGTAAGTCTCTGAGACATTAAGTCACTGGCCACAGCAGCGGTGAGAGTCAGCCACAGTTGCAGGTCCTAGGATATCAAGGTTCCCCTCACAAATCTGGAATGGGCACGAGCCAGCCATGTGAAAAGGCAGCCAGCAGTGACATGCGTGGCATGATTCCCCAAGACCGAAGACGTCGTGCTTTGCCTGTTTTCTAAATCCCAAAATAGTCTAGGCTAGCTATCCCACAAGAAGCTGACCCAGGGAACAGTGACTGGAAAATCTATGTCTCCAGAAGAACTCAGAAAGTCTGTATTTCATTTATAAGTGAGAGCTAAATAATGTTCACATACAGACATGGTGCATGGAATGGTAGACACTGGAGCCTCGGAAGGGTGGAGAGTGAGAGGAAGGTGAGGGAGGATAAATTATTAATGGGTACAATGTACACTACTCAGGTGATGGCTACACTGAAGGCCCAGACTTCACCACTGTGCAATATATCCATGTAACCAAACTTCCCATGCGTGCCTTAAAGTTACACAACTTAACAACAAAAAAGAGCTCAAATGATGTGGATGCTGTCTCCTAAAACCTCCCCTGAATTTTAAAAGAACAAAATGAAATAAAGAAGAGTGTTCAGTTGGTGGGGAGGAAGGTGGTGAGAAGAAAGGTAGTGGGTAAGGAGGCGGGGAGGAACGAGAGACAAGAAGAAAGGCCTCTGAGCAAGTAAGACGGAGAGGAGTGGGGCTCGTGGGGACGCAGTGAGCGGCAGGCTGGCGGGCAGGCTGGCACCCAGGAGGCACCAGCTCCACACTCTCCCTTGCCTGGCAAGAACCTGCAACAGTGCCCTGTCTGGGCTGCTCTGGAACTGTATTTATACCTGATATTTATTCCTACACTTTCCAAGGACTAGAACAATATTCTGTGCCTTCTTCCGTTTCCAGCAATCTTACCAGTGAAACGGCATTTGCGAGGTCTCTGCCCTGTGGTTTTCAAGCATGCCCCCATTTTAGATAAGCTTTGAGTGCTACCTCTGTGGAGCTTTTAAAGCTCACGCCCTTCACACGGGCTTCAGTTTCCTTTAAATGCAACCTTTCTCCAAAATGATGTACTTTCAAGTTTCACAATTCATCACCCCATCCATATCTTATATTGACCTGATCGGTCAGAAATGTTGCAAATCGATGTATGTCTTATTAGTATTTTCTTATAATTAGTGGGATTATTTTTTAGATTATTTTTGAGATTTTCTTTCTCAAGAGATGAGACAGAGGGAGAGGGTCAGTCAGCGATTCATCTCTACTGTGCCAGCTTGCCACTCTCTATGGGAGTCCTTCCACCCTGTTGTGCTGTTGACACAAGGAGATCATTTGTTCTTTTTATTCTTAGGGCAGTTTTTCTTTCTCCAGAACTATTCAGATTACTCAAAATTTTCTATGTCTTGATATCTCTAATTGCAGTGAAAGAAAAATATATATCAGTACTTTATAAATCAATATATATACTTGATAGAAACAATCAAACACTCAAAATGTGTCTCAAGCCTAATTAAAGTTCATTAAAGTAAGTGTCCTATTATATTCCCTTCCATTGCATTAAAACCAGCACTTACAGACTTTAAACTTCTCTCTATTTGAGTATCATTATGAGTCTTTGGCTTTTCGTAGACACAGATTCAACTTGCTACCATTGATGATAATCACTTTAAAAAAAAAAAAAAAAACTGGGCCAGGCGCGGTGGCTCACGCCTGTAATCTCAGCACTTTGGGTGGCTGAGGTGGGTGGATCACGAGGTCAAGAAATCGAGACCATCCTGGTCAACATGGTGAAACCCCGTCTCTAATAAAAAAAATACAAAAAATTAGCTGGGCATGGTGGCGCGCGCCTGTAATCCCAGCTACTCAGGAGGCTGAGGCAGGAGAATTGCCTGAACCCATGAGGCGGAGGTTGCGGTGAGCCGAGATCGCGCCATTGCATTCTGGCCTGGGTAACAAGAGCGAAACTCCGTCTCAAAAAAAAAAAAAACCCGGTGCTCCAATATGTACATCTTGGAAAAGTGCAGCAGCTTTCAGCTGGCTTTTCGGCCTTTCAGTATTACCTTCGACATTTTCAAAACCTTTGCTTACTTGCAATAGTAAACTATTCCAAGAGCCTTTGGGTTCTTTCCTGCTCCTCAAAATGGAATTAACTGCTCTGAAAGGAATATGGATCCTTTTATCTGGAAAATAACCCCAGAGAAGGTTATCTATTGCATGAGTTCACATGAGTACTGTTATTGGTCAAAGAAAGAGGCCATTTTAGTGAGATTGCTAGAAAATAAGTTAATTTCCATGTCCCAAGTTCACATGGCATTTCCAAATTAGCTCTAAAGTTACTGAGTCATATTTTTAGATTTGGTCCTAATATAAAAATTAAAATTTCCTCTATTCCTTAGACTTTTAACCCCTTACCTATGAAATAATGAAATCCAGTTACATGACAATCTTCTGTTACATTGACTAGAGCAATTACTTTCATTTCGTTGTCAATAAAAATTAAAATATCATAATAGAAGGAAATGCGCAGTATTCCTTAAAGGCTCTGATCTGTTAATTATATGCTACATGTATTCATTTAAATGGAACAAATTAATATGCAATACTGAACAGTATTTTGTGTAGCGTAATTTCCCTCTTCAACATAGGCGAAGTAATAGGAAAGAAACTTTAATTATTACACAATACCCTCAGCATGAAACTATGAAATGACACAAAACCAAAGTGAATAGAAAGGCATTATGAACAAGAATCTTCCCATAGTGGAATTCAAAGCATATTTGGTTGCTGGCATTTTTCTATAAAAGGATGATATCTGAGCAGTTTTGCTTCCTTTCAACACTCTTGCATGTAGCATCACAAAACTTGGTCTCTGGAAAACGATTTTGAGAGCTAGACTGAATTATCAAAGAGTCTGCCAAGATTCTCTGGCATTTGGGATTTGGCAGAACGTTGCAAAATAAGTTTTCTTAGATAATTCTGGTTTTGCTACAAACCCAAATGTCTGAGAAGTCATTCCAAATGTTCTGACCACAGGTTTCCTTCTACATCTCTTGATTATGTTACTTTTTTATCTGTCTGGGTGGAATGACAAATCACACCAGCGTGGGAAGCGATCTAACACTATGCTTTCTTATTTGTTTCAGTGAACTCTTTCAAATCCTCTCAATAACCTAACATGGGATTTAAATTAATATTTTTTAAATAAACCTATCAAACATGAGAACTTTTTTCAAATTTTTAATTTTCTGTGCAGTAGATTCTTGTCTCATTCCAAAAGAGTCCGTCACTCACCACGGGGACAGCTGCGTGGCACGGAGACTCGTGGGCTTTCCTCGTTTATCACATCAGGTTCTGTTTAGTCCTAAACTTTGAAATAATGATTATTCACATGTGTAAATATTGTTCATAGGAGGCAATGCAGAGGAAATTCTGTTAACATGAAAGGTTGTTCCCCTTCCTATTGCATCGTACATTTGCTGCGGCCAAAGCGCTTTAAATCTCACTGCCAGCATTTAAGTGCCAAAATGAGTGGTAAAGACATGTTGTGTCATGAGTTCAGCGAAGGGTAAAATGGGCATTGTGCACGAGATCATGGGAGGGACTTGTGGGCAGGAGTGGGTCTTCAGGTGTCCTGAGAGAGGAATGCTTTCTGGATAAATAGAGGGGAGAGGAATTGGGAATCACACTAACAGTGAGCACAGCACATCAACAAATCGTCCGGAAGCCGGTTGGTGCTGGAGTAGAGATTAGTGGAGGGAAGAACGTGTGAGTGGGTCCAAGAGCACAGGGCAATTTATGGAGCGCTGGGAAGGGCAGGCTCAGACAAACGAAGTTGCTAATGGCCGCCAGGTACATTCCAATGTCAGTCTCTCTGCCAGGCACCCCAGAGTTCAGTTTCTTCTCACTCCACCCCATGAGCAAAGCATGACAGATAAGGAAACTGAGGCAGAGAGAATGAGCAGCTTGTCTGGCATCGTCCAGTTCAGCCGTTTTCACTCTTCTTTGCTCCATTTTCCTAAAACAATTCTGAAACAGGATTTTCTCACACAGTTTCAAATCAACATAGAAATTTGTTTTTCATTTTCATTGTATGAAATAATCATGAAATTATTTTCATTAGGAGGCAGAAAATAATCAATATTTTATAAGATGGAATATCTATAATAGAAGTTTTTATCTTATAACAAACTATTTGATGAAGGGGGTTTAAACAAACATGTAAATAATAAGCACACAAATGTGGGGGAAATCACATACAATTTGTATGGCTTTATCTATGTGCCTTGAAAGCTTTTGGTAGTCCTGGACAACTAAGTAAATTTAAGCTGCAGTTGGAAATTTGATTTTATAAGAGAAACTACCATTTTTTCCCCTAGTTAAGTCAAATAAATATTGTGATTGTAATAGCAAGATTGATATGATTTTCAGTGAGAGAAGGTAGAGGTCTGGCCTTTCTTTATGACAGTCTCTCCAGGAACCAATCATCTGGTTGAAATATATAAAGGAGGATATGTTTATTTCCTGAAAACATTATGACAATTCTTCAAAAAAAAATACACCCTTAACATTCTAATGATAATTAACATGCTAAATAAGATACAAAAAGAAGAAAAACAAATTAAAAAGAAACTCTCCCCCAACTCAGGCAGTTTGTTTTGGTAAAATCGTCACTGAATCCCAAATTTAGGTTTGTGTACCTGATGTGTGGTTGAAGCCGAACACTGGGACACCGTGCTGGGACACAGAGGAAGGTTTATTTGATGTGGCCCGGGCTAGAAGCTGTGAGGGTAAGAGCTCTGTGATACATTTTAATACAGAGATGAAGCAGGGAGTTTTCGTGTGGCTAAAGAGTAGGAGAGGGGGAGTTTCAGTTTCTGGGAACTGAAGGAAAAGTCTGTGTTTTTTTTAGTCTCAGAAAACATCTTGAACAACCAGACTTCTGGCCATCAGCAGCTGGTCACAGGCCCTTAGAGACATTTATTTCTTCTGCAAAATTTTTTTTGTGACCCTGAAGTTTTCTGTTTATTTATTTATTTTGCTTGACAAAGAAACAGCGTATCAGTATTCATAATTATATTGTGGGAACAGGGGATGATGGGCAAACTGTGAGTGGTTTACAGGTATAAGCAAGCAAGGGCCTAATCAAGAATTTTTATGATTTGAGTCACTCTAAATGCTAGGGCACTAAAATCTCAAGGGATCTGGTCGCAAAGCAATCTGTAATTTTGGTCTAAATAACCTGCAGTACTCAGTGTCACATTTCAATGGATCACTCTGACCTCATGCACACACAACAAAGGTGTGCATCTCAGCATTGCTGATTGGAATGCCAAGGTCTGGAAAAGAGCACGTGACTGCACGCAGCTGGCTCATTTTCCCACTAGACACTTCACTTCTTGTCAACACGAAGCAATTTTATAGCTGCAGTATATTTATCATCACGTTCCATTTACTTAGATCTTCTTTATTCCAAAAGATAAAAGATTAATGAAGATGTATCCACTGATACACTCTATCGATTGTTAATTCTAAATTTATTTAGTGTTTCTGGATATATTGGTTGACTGCTTGTTGCCTACCTACTTTTATTTTCTTATAAAACCAGAGTTTGCTTGGGGCAAATATTCCCAGGTAAATATTTACATACCCTGGCCTTGTTTGCAAGTTGGGGATTTTTATAGGAGCAGTCCTGGCTGAAGAGATAGAATCACAAGCCACTGGAGAAGCAGGCTAGTAGGGAGGCTTCTGAACAGGAGCAGACTAGCTGGCATAGCCACTTTCTCTTCTTTTCCCTTTCTTTCCCTTCTTTCTGCTTGAAACTGATGATGGCAGAGAAACAGCATCTTTCTTCAGAGTGCAAGATTGTGGTTCTCACCCTAAAGGTGGTAGAACCAGAACTAGAGAGAAGTTGGGGATCCAGTGGCTTCATGGAGGCTTGGGCCACCCTACTTGAGACTTACTGTTTGTGAGAGAACCATCACCCCCTTTTCTGGTTAAGCCACACTCGATTCTAAACAGCTGCACTGGATACACCGCTCCATTTGCCAACTTAAAATAGGAAAATTAAAAGGTAAAGGCATGACTTCAAAGCCTTGCATTTTTAATATAGAATGGTATTCTATCACAAATGTGTGCATCATGATACATTTAAAAGAAGCCATACAAAAGAAACACAATGTGTGAAAACAAAAACATGTAAAAAGCAGATTTTATGCAGTGTTACTAAAAATTTGATGTAGTTACCATTAAAGTTGAATGATAGTCAATGGCTACTATCGCTGACCCCATCTCATGGACATCCTAACAAGGAGAGTGATTCTTTACATTAGACGGTACCTAATTAAGTCTGATTTTCAAAATACACACAGTCAGAAAAAGGAAATATCTCTCTTTGGATAAGAAATGACATTGTCTGCCAAAATCCTAGAGGTGAACGCCAAGAACTAGATGAGTCGAAAAAAAATTGCTGGCAAAAATAAATGCACACACTTCAAAATTAATCATATTCTTTGAAAAACTGCTTATGATCGACCCTACTGTTTGTGAGCCCTAGGAGCATAACTATATTATTAAAGCCGAGAGCCACATGGAGTCCTGAAATAGGAAGCTAGATTCTGAAAATGGAGCATCATGATCATCTCGGTATTTCAGCCTGGGTAAATAGTGATACATTTTATTCACGTGGGCTATCAGCCAGGGTGACCAATGTGTACATACAGGCTTAGGGTTTATTGTTTAATTGGCAAGAAAGCACACTCCCAAGAGACAGAAACTGACTAACATCCTGTGATAACGAATAAACAATTAGAAAGGAGTGCTTGGGTGACAATGGAAGCATCACTTGCTGGTCTCTGCCCACATGCTTTTCTGTGCCATGTTCCTGAGCCTGTGCATTAATACAATCATGTCTCTAAGTTGTTTTTACTGTTGAATCAATCCTTTGTGTAAACACCTTCTGACACTGATATCTGATGTGCAGACCAGAATTAAAGCAGAGGAATGACATGCAAGATACGGAGTTATAGCAGAGGAGGGAAGAACTTCACATGTCGCATCCACAAACCCTCCGAGCTGATGTTTTATTTGGCTTTTGTAGGTGAAAATTGAAAGGTAGTTCTCAGGAAAAATGAGATTCTATATCCCCTGCATTCCTCGCCTTTGGGTGTGTGTTAACATGCATCGTAAAACCGTGAATGAGATTCATTTATACAAAAATTTCTTGAGCGCCAAGTAGAATTAAGACTCTATGGGGGATACCAAGTATGTTTCTTGCTCACAGTGTTCCAATCACTTTTGGATTTTGACGATAAAGAAATTAGAATTTCTTTCTAAATACTGTTAAGTAGGTTCAAATAGAATTTTGATTTATATTTTATCATATGCAGCCAGGATGAGGCAGAGTGCTCATCTTGATGTTGTACGAAGAATGTTTTCGAGTGGCAGCATGTGTTGAGGTTACACGCCCATCTATATTTGGACTCCAATCCTAACAAGCTGAGCTACTTTTAAATTGAAATAGAAACTAATACATGGAAATAATATTTTCTTCGGGGCTTCATTCGTTTATATCTCACGATTTAAAATGTAGGTAGGCTCCAGTCTGAAATTCTGGAAAGTATAACAAGCAGTTTGAAAATCGCAGCCATTTTTACCATATTTCTCCCTTCCTGGTTTGTCGTTCAGAAGTGAACACTTCGAATGTTCATTTCTCTTTCTGCAGTGAACACTGATGTCTTCTGATAAGGAAGTCTGTTGAGACTAAGACTGTAACCCCAAACCCCCTAATTTATAAGATCCTTGAAGTCAATATAATTCCTTGGAAATTACTTTTTCCCAACCCCCACGCAAACACTTGCTTTGAAAAACAGAGGTTAATTTTAATAAGCCTAAATAATACTATATGCAAACCTACTAGCAAGACTAGGCTTTTACTATTTTCTCTAAGGAGGACTAAGATTTATTTAAAATGACAATAGGTCAGGCACAGTAGCTTATACCTGTAATCCTAGCATTTTTGGGGTGTTGAGGGAGGCAGATCACCTGAGGTCAAGAGTTCGAGACAAGCCTGGCCAACATGGCAAAACCCCATCTCTACTAAAGAAAAATACAAAAATTAGCTGGATGTGGTGGCTCGTGCTTGAAATCCCAGCTACTTAGGAGGCTGAGGCAGGAGAATCGCTTGAACCCAGGAAGCAAAGGTTGCAGTAAGCCAAGATCGTGCCATTGCACTCTAGCCTGGGCGACAAGAGGGAAACTCCATCTCAAATAAATAAATAAAATTAAATAACAATCATAATAAGGATCAGACATAGAGGAAATCATAGAAGTGAATGCAATTCTATCTTAATATGTTGTTTTTACTTCACTATTTTAGAGAGATAATTAAATTCTGTTTATTAGTGAAGATCAATACAGAATTAATCAGGAATAACACAGGAAGTTAAAATATTAGCTCCTCATTAAATGTCCCTGATACGTTTAAATTATCACAAAGTGGTATGGTCAACCTGCAGTTAATTATTTTATGTTTTAAAACACTGTGCTTTTTTAAAAATCCAGGATGCAATGTGAACTGCTGCAGCCTGACTGGCCGCACTGTTCCAACTCTGAAAGCATTCACCTGTGATTCAAACAAGCACCCTGGGAATGCAGAATGAACAATGCAACATTTAGTGCACCAATTGATTTAAAATGCATCTTTCACTCCCTTTTTTGGCAGCTTGTGAATATTTTTACATGCATTTGACTTGTATTGACTTCCCTTAA
Source organism: Aotus nancymaae (assembly GCF_030222135.1). NCBI lineage: Eukaryota > Metazoa > Chordata > Mammalia > Primates > Aotidae > Aotus > Aotus nancymaae. The sequence continues at coordinate 6,953,610 of NW_026988450.1, read as the reverse complement.
CTTCTTAAAAATACAACACTGATACAATTCAAATAACCCTCTTCCTTTTGAAGGTTTTTAGGAACCTTTAATAGACGGAGAAACTAAAGGGCAGGGAATCTGAGTTGCCCCTGGGTGCAGAGCTGGTGAGTGGCCAGCCAGGATAGGATTTCAGGTACCTGGAGTCTCAGCCAGGTACTCTGAACTCCACTGCTATAAGAGGTACTGAGGAATTTTAAGCACAGCTGCTATCAATGATATAGTGTTTTCAAAAAGTCCATGCTCTGTTTAAAGTTCCACTAAGCATATCATTGCTTGTCAGCTGTTGGGACATACATAACTAAGTAAGATGACACATAAGAGCTTGTGGAGGATGACAGGTAGTGTATCTTAAAGGAAAACTAGAAGCCTCATCAATTATTACAGCCTCTAAATACTCAGCATGCAGCCAGCATGAGCTCATAGGGCCAAGGAGAATGATTTAGAATTGATTTTAAGTCTGGGGAGCTGAAAACAGCATGCAAAGTGTACTGAAGGAAACCAAAACTTGGGTAACCACTTAATCTTATCACGAGCAGCATATATGAGAAAGGAAGAAAAGTAATGTCTTCCTAGAGGTATTTTTCTTCAGAAGTGCAGAACTAAGACATGGTAGATGATCAATTAGTAACCAAGTACGTTATAGAGGATAAAGAGAAAAGGTATTAAGATCAACTAATCTTAGGGTGAGAGTTGCTGAATTACTACCAATGTTTTACCTCCTCCAAATAAAGAGACTGATATTTTTACATTATTTTTGGTACTCTTAAGGCAAGTAGAATAGCTCAGTTTTCTAGTTAGATTAACTTAGAGGTCAATACACAGGAAAAATTTGTTAATTTTGACCTGTCAATTTGATAATTTTGATCTGTCAAAGACAAAGATTTTACATCGTTATTTTTTTATTACTAGTTCACAATGGAAATTAAACTGGGGTTAAATAAAATGGTGAATTTTTAAATACTACCGTCTTTATACCAAACCTGTCTCTCATTCCAGCGATTCCAGTGTTCTGTGGCCCCATCCACAACCTCTTGATCTTCCTTGCCCAGTGACCTTCACTCTTCTTCACTTACTGCCTTCATGGACAAACTGTCAGGGCTTGGTCATCGTAAGGGATTTCAAACCTCCGAAATCTTAAGTGGTAAGAGTTCATTCTCTCACTATGGTCCAAACAGAGCTGGCTGCTCATTTCCTCACTTCCTCTACACCTGCTAATTCACAATATTTATCTCCTTAATTTTTTTCAATTACCTTTTAATCAGTTCTGCTGGTTTCATTTCATTCGCTAACTAATCTAGGTCACAATGCCAGTTACTACAGTTTTGTCTTCCATCACCCTCATTTTCCTTTCTCATTTGTCCAAGGGCCCCACTTGTTCTATCAGTCTAGTATCAAGGCTGAGAAATATCTCCTCTGTGCTTGCACTTGGTTTTCTTCTTCTGTGAGTCACCTGGTCATATCCATTAACTCTACCTATCAAGGTTTTCATTTTTCCTATAAGGATACTATTATCTTATTTGTTGTATGAATTGTGTAAGTTTAACCTGCAAAGTAATATTTCATCTACATCAATTGCAAGTATCTTTTTTCAGGGATTTATGTTTTTAATTCAAATACTTTCTATTTTATTATACAGAAGTTTTTTATTTTAATATGTCTATTCTTTAAAATATTTGTGTCTTGATTAAGCTATCTTTCCTTAAAATAAATATAGTCAATTTTATTTTCTTCTAATACTTCTAAATTTTTATTTTTCGCATTTTAGTATTTCATAGAAGTGTGATTTTTGTATATAGTTTGTTAAAAGAAAAGCTTTAGACAAATGAAATTTAACAGAATTTATTTGAGAAAAGAATGATTTGTGAATTGAACAGCACTCAGAACCAGAAGAAGTTAAGAGAATTCTTCCCAGTGGTGTGAGTGGCGAGTTTTTATAGATCAAGCTGAGAAACAAAACAGAGAAATCACCTGATTGGCTATAGCTAGGCATTTACCTTATTTGGAAACAGTGTGATGAGTTTGCTGCCTGTGATTGGCTGAGCTTGGCTGTTTGTGATTGGCAGAAACCCAGCTATTTGTTATAAAAAGTATTTTCTTAAATTGGGCTTTTATTTTTTTAGGCACTAAGTTAGATCATAGTTTGTTATAGAGAGACTCTCATAGTATGAATATGGTGACAACAACAGGCTAATGGACATCCGCTTGTTGAATTTGACAAGTGTTAGGTAGTTTATCTTCTTCAGTACTGATAATCAAGTCCCACTTGTTGAAAATTCATCCACAACCACTGATTTGCGATGCCACTTCTGTCACATTCCTGGGTTTATGTTCGGCCCGTTATTTTGTCTCATTCTTTTTGGTTAAACCTGTGTCTATACCATGGGCCTTTACTACTAAGCTTAAAACATATGTTGCTATCTAAGAGGGTTGTTCTCAGATATTCTCCAATATTGTCTTAGCTATTCTTGGTCTTTGATTACTTTGCATAAATTCTAGTATCAACTGGCCAAGTTCCACAAAGAGAAAAGAAAGTAAAGCAGAAAGAAAGAAGGGAGGGAGGAAGGGAGAAAATGGAAGGAGGAAGAAAGAGAGAAAAAGATAGATTGACAGTCTTCTTGGTATTTTACTAAAATCACGCTATTAAATTAATATGAGTATTAAGTTACCTTATCTGTGAATATGGTATTACTGTCTACTTATTTAAGCATAATTTTGTATTTTTTCTATTCATAAAGTTTTTTGGTCTATACTTTTATTGTTTTTAAATGATTTCAATAGGTTTTTGGGGGAGCAAATGTTGTTTGGTTACATGAGTAAGTTCTTTAGTGGTGATTTCTGAGATTTTGGTGCATCCATCAAACTGTACACTGGAGCAGTGTACACTGAACCCAGTGGGTAGTCTTTTAAACCTCACCTCATTCCCACCCTTTCCCCTGAGTTCCCAAAGTCCATTGTGTCTTTCTTGTGCCTTTGCATCCTCATAGCAAAGTTTTGTGAGTGGAAACATACGATGTTTGGTTTTCCATTTCTCAGTTACTTCACTTAGAATAATGGTCTCCAATTCCATCCAGGTTGCTGCAAATGCCATTGTTTCATTCCTTTCTACAGCTGAGTAGTATTCTATGGTATTTATATATCACAGTTTCTTTATCCACTCTGATTGATGGGCATTTGGAATGGTTCCATATTTTTGCAATTGCAAATTGAGCTGCTAAAAACACATGTGCAGGTATCTTTTTTGCATAATGACTTATTTTCCTCTGGGTAGATAGCCAGGAGTGGGATTGCTGGATCAAATGGTAGTTCTGCTTTTAGTTCTTTAAGGAATCTCCACACTGTTTTCCATAGTGGTTGTACTAGTTTACATTCCCACCAGCGGTGTAGCAGTGTTTCCTTTTCTTTCTTCTTTTTTTTTTTTTTCTGAGACAGAGTCTTGCTCTGTCACCAAGCTGGAGTGCAGTGGCGGGATGTCTGCTCACTGCAACCTCTGCCTCCTGGGTTCAAGTGATCCTCCTGCCTCAGCCTCCCTAGTAGCTGGGACTACAGGTGCACCACCACTTCCAGCTGATTTTTGTATTTTTAGTAGAGATGGGATTTTACCATGTTGGCCAGGATGGTTTCGATTTCTTGACCTCATGATCCACCCTCCTCAGCCTCCCAAAGTGCTGGGATTACAGGCATGAGCCACCGCACCCAGCCAGTGTTTCCTTTTCACCACATCCATGCCAACATCTACTCTTTTTTAAAAATTTTTTATTATGGCCACTTTTGCAGGAGTGAGGTGGTATCGTATTATAGTTTTGATTTGCATTTCCCTGATCATTAGTGATGTTAAGAATGTTTTCCCATGTTTCTTGCCCATTTGTACATCTTCTTTTGAGAATTGTCTATTAATTTCCTTAGCCCACATTTTGATGGAATTTTTTGTTATGTTCTTGCTGATTTCTTTGAGTTCCTTGTAGATTCTTAATATTAATCCTTTGTCAGATGGTTTGAATGCAAAGATTTTCTCCCACTCTGTGGGTTGTCTGTATACTGTGCTGATTATTTCTTTTGCTATGCATAAGCTTTTTAGTTTAATTAAGTCCCATCTATTTGTCTTTGTTTTTGTTACATTTGCTTTGGGAGTTCTTGGTCATGAAGTCTTTACCTCAGCCAGTATCTAGAAGGGTTTTTCCAGTGTTGTCTTCTAGAATTTTTATGGTTTCAGGCCTTAGATTTAAGTCTTTGATCCATCTTGAGTTGATCTTTATATAGGGTGAAAGAAGAGAATCCAGTTTCATTCTTTTAAATGTAGCTAGCCAATTATCCCAGCACCATTTGTGGAATAGGGTGTTCTTTCCCCACTTTTTTTTTTGTTTGTTTGCTTTGTCAAAGATCAGTGACTGTAAGTATTTGGCTTTATTTCTGGGTACTTTATTGTGTTCCATTGGTCCATATGCCTATTTTTATACCATACCATGCTGTATCAGTGACTGTGGCCTTATATTATAGCATAGTTTGAAGTCGGGTAGTGTAATGCCTCCAAATCTGTTCTTTTGGCTTAGTCTTGCTTTAGCTATGTGGGCTCTTTTTGGTTCCATATGAATTTTAGGATTGTTTTTTCTAGTTCTGTGAAGAATTATGATGCTATTTTGATGGGAACTGTGTTGAACTTGTAGACTGCTTTTGGCAGTATGGTCATTTACACAGTATTGATTCTACCCATCCATGAGCATAGGATGTGTTTCCATTTGTTTGTGTCATCTATTACTTCTTTCAGCAGTGTTTTGTAGTTTTCCTTGTAGAGGTGTTTCACCTCCATGGTTAGGTACATTCCTAAGAGTTTTTTTGTTGTTGTTTGGTTTTTTTTTGTTTGTTTTTGTTTTTTTGTTTTGCAGCTATTGTAAAAGGGATTGAGTTCCTAATTTGATTCTCAGCTTAGTCACTATTGATATATTTGTTGATGTTGTTGAGCTACTGATTTGTGTACACTATTTTTGTATTCTGAAACTGCTGAATTCATTTACCAGTTCTAGAAAATTTTTGGATGATTCTTCAGCATTTTCCAGGTATATGATCACGTCATCAACAAATGGTGACAGTTTGATTTCCTCTTTACTGATTTGGATGTTGTCTATTTTTTTCTTTTGTCTGATTGCTCTGGCTAAGACTTCCAGTACTATGTTTAATAGAAGCGACAAAAATGGGCATCCTTGTCTTGCTCCAGTTCTCAGGGGGAATGTTTTCAACTTTTCCCCATTCAGTATAATGTTGGCTGTGGGTTTGTCATAGATGGCTTTTATTACCTTAAGGTATGTCTCGTCTATGCCAATTTTGCTAGGGGTTTTAATCATAAAGTTGCTGGATTTTGTCAAATGCTTTTTCTGCATCTATTGAGATGATCATGTGATTTTTGTTTTTAATTGTTTATGTGGTGTATCTCATTTATTAACTTATGCATAGTAAACCATCCCTGCATCCCTGGTATGGAACCACTTGATCAGGGAGGATTATCTTTTTGATATGCTATTGGATTTGGTTAACTAGCATTTTGTTGAGGATTTTTGCATCTATGTTCATCAGAGATATTGGTCTGGAGTTTTCTTTTCTTTTTTTTTTTTTTTTATGTCCTTTTCCAGTTTTGTTATTTGGGTGATACCGGCTTCACAGAATGATTTAGGGAGGATTCCCTCTTTCCACATCTTTTGGAATAGCATCAGTAGGATTGCTATCAATTCTTGTTTGAATGTCTGATACAATTCAGCTGGGAATCTTTCTGGGCCTGGATTTTTTTTGTTGGCAATTTTTAAACCACCATTTCCATCTCACTGCTTGGTATTGGTCTGTTTAGAGTATTTATATCTTCCCACTTTAATCTAGGAGGGTTAAATATTTCCAGGAATTTATCCATCTCCACTAGGTTTTCTAGTTTATGTGCATAAAGGTGTTTATAGCAGCCTTGAATGATCTTTTGAATTTCTGTTGTATCAGTTGTAGTATCTTCTGTTTCATTGCTAATTGAGCTTATTTGGATCTCCTCTCTTCTTTTCTTAATCTTGCTAATGGTCTATCAATTTTATTTATCTTTTCAAACAACCAGTTTTTTTGTTTCATTTATCTTTTGTATTTTTTGTTTGTTCCCATTTCATTTACCTCTGCTCTGATCTTTGTTATTTCTTTTCTTCTGCTGGTTTGGGTTTGGTGTGTTCTTGTTTCTCTAGTTCCTTGAGGCATGACCTTAGATTGTCTATTTTGTGCTCTTTTAGACTTTTTGATGTAGGCATTTAGTGGTATTAACTTTCCTCTTAGCACCACTTTTTCTGTATCCCAAGGGTTTTTATTGGTTGTGTCACTATTATCATTTAGTTAAAAGAATTTTTAAATTTCAAACTTGATTTTGTTTTTGACCCAATGATCATTCAGGAGCAGGTTGTTTCACTTCCATGTATTTGCATGGTTTGAGGGTTCCTTCTGGAGTTGGTTTCCAATTTTATTCCACTGTGGTCTGCTCAGAGGCCATGCATGTGTCTGGGGCAGGAATGCACTCGTTCATCTGCCTTGTTGCCACAACTGAAAGATTTCCCAATTCCTCCCTTCTGGTTCCTTTTCCTGAGCTCAAGTTTTTCCCATTTTTAAATAAAACTAACACCCACTAAGTCTCCGTGCCCTGTTCTAGCTATGATCTTCCCTTTCTTCTTCCTTTTGTTGGTTGAGGTATGAATACACACCGATTAGGTGCTATAGTCCTCATAGGAGACCTTCCTCTTCTTGCTCCTTTTCCCTGAAAAAAGGACTCCACACTGCTCTCCCAAGCCAGCACAACTTCTCTGCTATAGTGACTCATTATGACCTTAGAACAAAACAGAGGCTCCTTAACAGGATCTGGCTTCTGCCTTTATTCTCTTGTGTGTCATTGTCCCTTTCTTAAAAACTCTAGTTTTGTAATACCCCTAGTTTTTTGAAAGTGCAATGTGACTTCACACCTCTTTGCTTTTGTATATGCTGTTCTCTCTGCTAAAATGATTTCGGCTTATCTGCACAGAAAACTTCCATTCATACTTCAAAACCCAGCTCAGAAATTTTCCCTTCAGTGAATCCTTCTCTACTTGCTCCAAATAAATTTAATCTTTCCTTTTCACTGTGCTATTTGTTTAAATGGTTCCTCTAGCATTAAATGTAACGTACAATATTCTAAATATTTTCCTGGATATTTGCTGCCATCCATTGTGCCCTGTGTTCTTAAGATAAAACTCACAGTTTTTCAATACATTGCCTGACACATGGAAACACTTCATATATGCTTATAAACATTCAGTGTGATGTTAGAACTGGGTACAGACATACCTCAATATCCATGCGGGATTGGTTCCAGGACCCTGGTGGATACCAAAATTTGTGGATGCTTAAGTCTCTGATATAAAACTGTGGAATATTTGGATGAAAGCAATGCACATCTTCCTGTACACTTTAAATCATCTCTAGATTACTTATAATACCTAATACAATGTAAATAGTTATTATACTGCACTGATATTTTAATTTGTATTATTTTTATTGCTGTATTGCTATTTTTTATCAGTGTAATTTTGGTGTGTTTTCAATTTGCAATTGCTTGAATTAATGGATAGATGTGGAATCTGTGGAGATGGCGAGCTGACTGTATCTTGGTTTTTTAGTAAAATTTCATCAATGTTGTTATAGAATTAAAGTGATTCAAAATTATTGTATATGTGGATAAAAAGATAATGAATAAACCAAGAATTTGACATGAGAAATCTGGAATCTTGGGGTATTTTATGTTTCCAAAGAATATTGCTACCACTCATTTTGAATGACTGGGGTTATATATCAATGCTGGCCAAGGACCTCATGCCAAATCACCAGAAAAGCACAGTTGCTCTTAGGAGCTAGAACACAGAAAGTTACCAATGACATCATTAGTGCTTATGTTATGTGTCCTGGGGCATTTGGTTGAAGACAGCTGTCCATCAGCTTTAATCTGTATAAATCTGCAATATTAACTTTTATCTGCTTGATAATGTTCTGTATCTTGCACCTGCATTAATCCTCTCTGAATCCCTTTTTAATCTCTGAATCTTCTTTATGTTTTAAACTGCTTTTTCTTATCAGCATCTCTTTTTGCGATTTTTTTGTAAACTGTTGCTCTATTTACACAAAATAACAGCCAATATCTATTACTTTGGATCAAAAAATACATAACAATGTTTTCATCTATAAGAAAATGTGAATAAAATATTGTTTTAAATGTACGGATATAGGTAATTAAAAGGTTAAATGCTTTATATGGATTGAAACATCACTGAAAACCTTCTAAGAAATAGTTTATTGCTATTATCATAATGCACTGCTAAGAAGGTGCCTCAAGTATTTTCGGAGTTTTACAGTTTATAAATGTTTTTGACAGAATGTGTTTAATTGGGGACAATGAGATGGGAGGGGAATGGTGATGTTCCTCTTGCATGTTCAGGGAGACACAGGCCTGAGAGAGCAATTTTATGGCAGTACATCTGGTCTGAAATCCAGGGTTAACTTCAGTGCAATGCCCTTCCCACATTCATCTCATGTAGATTTTGGAACAAACAGAAATGACAGAGACCTCATTTGCAGACTAGGGTAGAAAACAAAAATGAACTCCATAACATGATACAGGGTAGCACTGCTCAAATCTGGGTCATGTATTCATCTCTACAAAAGTCAAAACCAAACAATAACAAAAACAAACTTATATAGACTCCTAAGTGTTGACTTTAATTATTTTTGTTATAATGTTTGTTAAACATGCACACACAAAACAAGGTATATCACCAGGTGCGGAGGCTCACACCTGTAATCTCAGCACTTTGGGATGCTGAAGCAGGTGGATCACCTGAGGTCAGAAGTTCAAGATCAGCCTGGGCAACATAGTGAAACCCCATCTCTACTAAAAATACAAAAATTAGCCAGGCGTGGTTGCACATGTCTGTAATCCCAGCTATACAGGAGGCTGAGGCAGGAGGATCACTTGAACCTGGGAGGCAAAGGTTGAAGTGAGCTGAGGTCATGCCACTGCGCTCCAACCTGGGTGATAAGAATAAGACTCTGTCTCAAAAAGTAAAAAAATAAATAAATAAGGTATAAATAAATTGCTTATGCTTCTATTAATAGTTCTGACATTACTCTAAACCAAAACCAAATTTCTACAAATTAAATGAAAGCAACACTAAAGTTGAGAAAGTAAAACTGAAATTATCTACACGCATTTAATGGGATTGATAATGCTGCTTTCTGAATACAAATCATGACTTCCCAGTGTACAAACTGTCGGAGTGCAGATTCTTTTCAGCTTGACATACTTATACATCTTGTGTCCTTTCCCTAGAATGGATGGTTTATAAACAACATAAACTTATTTCCCACAAACTTTTCTGGAGGCTGGGAAGCCCAAGATCAGCATGCCAGCAGATCTAACGTTTGGTGAAGGTCAGTACTTCTTGCTGTGTCCTCACCAAGTAGAAGGGGTGAATTTGCTCCTTTAGGCCTACTTCATAAGGGCAACTAACCCCATTAATGAGGGCTCCATCCTCATAACCTTATCGCCTCCCCTAAAGCCCCGCCTTCTCATCATCAGTTTGGGAGATAGGGTTTCAACAGTAGAACTTTGGGGGAACACAGACATTCAGACTCTAGCACCATTGTAGCACATAGAAACTCAATTCTCCCTCAACTTTTCTCTAATCAGTCAATTATAAAACCTCCATATGGCAAACTGTAAGGCCATTTGGCCTTTACTTGACCCAGGTACATCATCTATGTGAGTCCATCCCTGAGATTTGTTCATCTAGCAAGTATAAGGCAAGTTCTACCAATGTCAATACAAATTTAAACACAGATATACATGCAGTGTATACCTTAAAATAATGTAATAGTGCTACGTTATAAATTAGTCATCCATTAGCATGATCTAGAATACCCTTATATTATTTTCTGGTTATGACAAATATGAAAACATAATTTAGAGTGCATCATAGCAAACTCCAGGACATCTTATAATACATCTGATAATGCCTAGACATCAGACAATAGTGCAGAAAGAGATAATATGCAGGGAAACTATTCTATTTTAACCTGGAACTGCACTCGTGTCCCCACCAGAACAAGTAAAAAACAGGACTAAATGATGCAGCCTGGGTCGACAAGTAGAGGGACCCACAGTCCCCAAGAGAAGGAGAAACTCCGAGGTGCGCCTCTTATTTCCATTCTCTGCCTGAGAACGACATCTTAACATGGAACACAGGGTGGAGTCCACGCTGAGCAAGACATGCTCTGAGCTGTGGAGGCAGAGATCAGAAGCATCCGAGCATCTGAAGAGGCTGGGATCCACAGAGCAGGACCCCAACAGGACAGAACTCTATAAAGGTGACCCCTGAATCTGTGTGATGAGTCTTAGTCCATGGCTGAGGGCTGGGCTGCACATGCGCAGGGAAAGTTTTCCCAAGACCAGCAGAGGGCGGTTCCCACAGGGTCAAGAGCAGGAGGGCGGTTCCCACAGGGTCAAGAGCAGAACAGCGGTAAGGCTGGTTGCTTAGAGCCACGCACTGAAAGGCAGGTTCAAGGAGCTCAGCTGAAATCTACGCATGGAACATGTACCAGAAAGTCAAGTCTAAGCAACCTGGGCATTATAACTTACAAATCTGATTTGAGATCAAATAAATGCCCTTCACTATTTAAGAATAGCTAATAATATTGGTATCAGTTTATGGGTAGAAACTTTCTTGCACTTTTGGATAAATATTTGTTTTATGAGCTATTTTTAAGCCTCTGCTGTTTTGATTGAAATAGATATTACACTCTTTAATTTACATAATAGTTTCTTAAAACAGAGAGCACTTAATGAGTTAGACTCACCTCCCTTCTGAGCGCTGGTGTTGCACTGATAGGCATGATAGGAGTGATTTTTTTTTCAATTTCTAATAGAAGGATTCACTTTTTCTTCTTTTAGATTAGTAATGATTCTCATCTTACATGCAACCAGGGAAAACAAAGGCTGAACAGAACCAAAATGGCCTTCCTCCTACGTCACAATGGGCTGTCTACTTTGCTTTAACTGTGTCTATTTCCAGCAGACACATTCTCATTAGGGAAAAAAAAATGTATTATGAAGTAGTCATCCCTTTCAGATGTGAACTTTCAGCTCCTCTCTCTGTGTGTGTTAAAATTTGATCAAGGATGACTTCAAAATCCCAGAAGGACTTCACGTCCATAAAATTCCTAGCTAGCTCTTTCCCTTTAAATCTTATTTAAACAGGAAAAAAAAGAAAATATCTGAATTTCATCATTTTCTTTCCGATATGATAGTTTATAAGCAAAACATTTTCATTCAGTAAAACAAGACAGTCTTATTAGTCTAATCTGATTAAACAGTGAGTTTGAGCAGAGGAATCCCTTTTGAGGTGGGCCTCTGAGATTTCAAGGCAAAAGTTTGAACAGTTATAGTCATGCACTGTGTGACAATGTTTCAGTCAACAACAAACTGCATATACAAGAGTGGTCCCCTTGTATAAGATTATAATACCCCATTTTTTACTTTATCTGTTTTAGGTTTAGCTATGTTTAGATACACAGATACTGTTGTGATCCAATTGCCTACAGTATTCAGTAGAGTCACATGCTGTGCAGGTCTGTAGCCTAGGAGCCACAGGCTTTACCATATAGCCCAGGTGTGTAGTAGGCTCAATCATCTAGGTTTACAGAAACGCACTCTGTGATGTTTGCACATGGACAAAATCTCCTAACGACACACTTCTCAAACATATCTCTGTGGTTAAGTGGTGCATGACTGTCTTCAGAAATTATACTAGAACACTTTATTCAAACTGGCAACTGGCCTTGTGTGATGAGAGCACGGAGAATGTATGTGCTTAGCTAATGCAGAGATAAAGTGAACTCACACAGAAAGGAGAGACTATTTACCAAGAGCTTATTCTCAGAGGAAGAGAAATCCTCAAATTCCCAAAACCATAAAAAGAAAAAAAGGAATAACACACACACGTGCACATACATATATGCGTAACAGGCACGGTGTGTGTGGATATGTATGCATAGGGAGAGCAAGATGAAGACACACAGAGGGTTTCTCATAGACATTAAATTTACATGGCTTTCCCACTCTGTTGAAAGAGGGCTTGACTCCCAAAGGGAGTTCACCTCTAAGCCAGCGACCGTATTGTTCTAGTTTCCTACATGCTGCTCCATGGTGATGATGGAAGGGTCAGAGAATAAGTCCTTTCCAGAAGACACTCAGCTACTTTTCTTTGAGAGGGAAAAGGAGAAGGGTGAGTAACTTTATAATGGGAGGATTGCAAGATAATCAGCTCTTTGGGGTTTTGAATAGGGCCATGGCTGTTGCTGGTTAGTTAGAGGTCTCCTAAAGATGCTTGAGTTGTCTGCCTTTCTGAGAACAGCTAGTGGCTATTCCAAAGCGGGTGGTGGCCTTTGAGCTTGCATTTCTAAAGGAAGAGCTGTCAAACCTGAGAGAGCTGTGGGGAAAAGGGAGTGAGGGAGAAAGGAAAGACAAGGTTCTAGACTGCACCTGTGGACATGCCTTGGCTAACTGAATTTCAGGCTCCGCTAACCACCAAGGGCAGCAGTGCACCGGCTCAAGGGCAGGACAGCTGCAGATGGACACTCTACCCGGCTCTAGGACAGGAGTGGAGCAGGGGTCTTGGCCCAGCCAAACTCTGCCTAGGTCAGTAGCCTCCTCTGCCCTCGGCATTCCATGACAAGGGTGTCCCCAGTCAGCAATGACTGATCATCCAACTGGTCCCTGTCAAGTACATGAGAGTGATGTCTTTGGGCCTGCCTCCACTGTCTCAGCAACACGGGCCTGGACCATGAAGCAGGAAGCACTGACTCATCATGTTCCTGGTCTGTAGCCAAGCACTTTAGGACTCAAAGTGGATTCATGCCCTCCTACCTATTACCTGGAGAAGGAACTGCCTGGGGCCCTCACCACATGTCGTAAAGTCAATGCATGCTTCTCTACCACATAACAATTTACACGGACTTTTCAATTTGTCATCTTGCTTGAGAAAAGCAGTTCTTCCAAGTGACATGGCAAGAAGTTGGCGTTCCATTTTGTAGATAGAGAAAATCACATGTGATAATGTGACGTGGTGTCCCAAGGCAGCACAGCTATTAAGCAACACAACTGGTGTTGGAACACAGTGCTTTCATCCAGCCCTCGGTGACATGTCACTCTTCAATATTTGCTTCCAAACCTCCCCCATCACCAGCCGCGGTTCTCCACAGAACTGATCCAACTTGCCAAACAGTTTCAGTCTCCCAGATGAAAATGAATGTGTAAGTCAACACCCAGCTGCCTCTGTTCTGAGTAAGTGCTGATCCAGCGTGACCGCCACTCACAGGATAGGGGCGTGAGCAAGCAGACAGCACAATGGGTGTGCAGCTTCCTCTGCCCTCCAAGAGCTGGAAAGCCAGTTCCCCGCTGCCTCCCTGCCCCGTTCCCCTTCAGTCTACCCTGCACCCAATCCCTGTGTCCACCAGGTCACCTCCCTTTTCAGGCTTCAAGGGCTCTCCAGTGTTGATAACAAATTTTGAGTTTTTAAAAACAACTTGTCTCATCTTGTTAGGTCATCAAGGTTGCATCCTAACCTTCAGCGTAACCAAATTGATAGTTTTCAAGTAAGACTGAATATAGTTTAAATAATCACATTGTCACAAAAATAATTTAAAAATCAAAAATCATAACTGGGAGAGGTATTTGTAATGTATCTCACAACAAAGGTTATATTCCTTAAATACAGAAAGAGTATCCAAAAATAGAGGGGAAAATAGGCCAATGGTGCTATAGAAAAATAAGCTGGAAAATGCTCTTTCAGTTTAAAAAGTGGAAACAGCTACCTGTGCAAAGATGCCTCAGCCTCATGCATGTAAGAAAACACAAGTCAACACTGCATGGAAATATGATTTTAACTATAATTACCACATTTTTATTATGATATTATGTTGGCAAAGGGGTCCGTATCTTATCTCTCCAAAGAGATTAAGCCCACACAGAAGGCAAAAGTCATATTTTCTATTTTTATATTTCAGTAGCATCTTGACAAATATCTGATTAATACATATCTGAGCTAATGATCTGGAGCTGATGCTGGGGAATGCTGCAAATGATCATTTGTCACTCTTCAAAGTTGCCACAGTCTTCAGAACTAGAAAAAAGCAATAGATGGAGGGGTGCCAGTGGGAAAAACACTGTCATTTTCTCTGCCTTGAGTGACTCTATTGCTCTACAATGGTGCATTCAGTCGTCTTCTTGCCTCAGTATAATGTTGAAAAGAAAAAAAATGCAGTGGCAATTCACAAGGCAATTGTGGATTTTTCTGTCTTTTTCCAGCAGTACCCTGGAACACTCAGGACGCTCTGAATCATGCCACCACTCACCCCAGTCATGGTATGTGCCCCCTTTCCAGGATCTCACGGACTAGCCCAGACCACGTGGTGATGTTTAATCCACACAGTGAAAACAAAGACTTAAAACAAGGCTCGTCTGAAAGTGGCTCTGTGCAATACGTGCAAGACGACTGATGGAAAATTCGTCAAAATAAATTAGGGAGAGAGTGGAGCTAAGCACAAGACACAATGCTGACAGTTATTTTGGTTCACAGGTGACAGGAAAAACATCTTTAGGATATTTATTTTTAAATGAGTTCCTGCAGCTCTTTTCATAAGCTTTCCATATTGAATGATATAATGAAAGGGCTCAATTCCAAATATTATGACATTTGATGCAGTCATTATATAAAATACTTCCAAAATGCCAAGAAGAACATAACGCTAATGAAAAAAAGCAAATTTGCATAGTCTTGAGAAAAGTAGGAAAAAAAAGATAATCCCTAATGGGAGGGGAGGTTAAATCTAAAATCAATATGTCTAATGAAGAGATGTCATGCCTGCCATGACATATGTTGATAAGAGAAAAATAATGTTCTGATTTTCTCATTGCAAAGTGCACAAGATCCATAAAAGGGAAGGCAAATTTTCAGTGTAACTAGCAAACTACATATGGTTAGCTGCTGTTCATGCACAAGAACAAACATTAAATATGCTATTAGTTAAAACTCTTCACATAACATTAAAAAGCACCAACCCATAAATTTTTAGGGCCATGGTCAATAATTGTAGGTAATTTTCCAAGCAGAGATTTTCTGAGTGGAGGGCTAAAGTTGTCCTCCTCATAAATATTATATATAGCTGGGGAATGGAGTTAAACAGCCTTCCTTCGGTTCATTAGCACTTCCTGGTATCTATCAGTTTCAGTACCCCTGTTTAATGTGCAACAGACCTGCAGGTAGGGAATCAGCAAAAGCCTGCCAGCACTGGTAGGTTGAGTTCAGGGCACCAAGTCCTTTCATACTAAGTTTTCTAGAGTTGTAGACTTTGCTAAAGGGACCTGTGAGTTCCAGAAATCTCCCAACGAGTGCGAAAGGGGAAGCCCTTGATGTCTCAGCCTCAGTTTCCTCAGGAAGGAGGGTATTCAATAACTTGGTCTCCCATTTGGAGGACAAATATCATATCAAAATGAATATTTGCTTTTCTTAAAAAAAAAAAAAAGGTTTTTAAAGCAGCTCAAAGACAAGATATGGTCCTAAGAGTTGATAGAAGAGAAGTACATTGGAGTTGAAAGGTAAAAATGACTGGCAGATTAGAAATGGTGTTTTTTTCAATGCATTCAAAGACAGAGCTAAGGGGTTGGTGAGGGAGCTCTCGGGGTGGCCTATTTCATCCAGGCATGGGGCTGTGGTGGGCAGCACTAAAAAAGAATAACCCTGGTGATTATAAAACATTCCCTTCTGCAGTTTCTGCCTTATGGCACATCAGCAAAAGCAACCCAAACATGTTTCTTTCTCTTTTCTTTCTTTCTTTCTCTCTTTCTTTTTCTTTCTTTCTTTCTTTCTTTCTTTCTTTCTTTCTTTCCTTCTTTCTTCTTTCCTTCTTTCTTTCTTCTTTCTTTCTTTCTTTTTTCCTTCGTTCTTTCTTTCCAAGGTCTTGCTCGTCACCCAGGCTGGAGTGTAGTGGCACAATCATAGCTCACTAACTGCAGCCTTGAACTCCTGGCCTCAAGCAATCCTTCCACCTCAGCCTTCCAAGTAGCTGTGCTACAGGCATGTGTCACTCTACCTGGCTAATTTTTAACAAAATTTTTTGTAGAAATGGGGTCTTGCTATATTGCCCAGGCTGGTCTCCAACTCCTGGCCTCAAGCAATCCTCCCACATCAGCCTCCCAAAGTGCTGGGATTACAGATGTGAGCCAGACTCCGCAGACCCAAAGCTGGGAGTACAACTGAAGGGAGGATCCCTGTGGGCACAGGGCACACAACTTGGAGCAAACAGAGTGCATACCACAGGGCAGGATTATGACAGGACGAAACAGAGGTACACCCCGGACATCACACGAACCAAACGATGCTCCAGAGGAATGCTGTGGAAGGTCTGCCCAGGAAAATCTGGCAAAGCTCCCAAAGCAGCTGGGCAGCAAGTATGCACTGAGGGTCTACAGCATGCCGCAGCTCAGCACAGTCCCAGGGTGGAGTGGAGGAGACACACGCATCTGAGAATGGTAGCAGTGCCATGGTGTGAGGGCAGCGATGTTCCTGTGCGGGTGCTGAACCCGTGTAAGGGTTGCCTTAACCATGCCCAGGTGAAAGGGCATTTAGTGATGGCTTTTTAAGGAAGAGTTCCTCCATTGAGAAGTAGCAGTGGAAAGATTTGAAGGCACGGATAGGAGAACGCATAAATCACTGACCACAGAGTGAGAAGTCCAGGGTGCAGGGCAGAGCCAGTAAGAGTTTCAGCAGGGAGAAGAGTGGAGGGGGAGTCCTAGAGAAGAGAGGTGGGGAGTAAGAGCCTTGAAAGTCATGTGATGTCACATGAAGTTTGGTCTTATTTTCAACCTAATGTGTGGCCACAGGACCAGTGATGCCATTTGGCGTGGAAACTTGCAGCAGGGCGAAGGATGATAGGAAAGAGAATGCATTGAGAAAATAGTGTGACTAGCTGGGAGCTACTCAAATACTAGGGCAGTTTGGGCCAGTGTGATGCCTTCTATACCAAGACAGCAGTAGACCGTGGGTACCTGGAAGACATCATGGAGGCAAAATAACTGCAGATTGCAGGTGGCAAGAGGGAAAGCAGCTGGGGGTCCTAGCCTGCATGTTTGACAAGATTGAAGTAGGAGGACAACCACTCTACAGGTAAAGATAATGATTCTGGTCGCACATGTAAGGCAGTGTGCATACAGGATGCAGGAGGGTAGCCAGACCTGAAGGTAGGAGCATTCTATGCCACTGGGGAGCCTACGCCATGGGAATGAGTAAGGTTGCCATGGGAGAGCCATTTACCTGCCCCGAGTATCCCCTCCGGCTTCTCTCTAGTGTAAATGTACGGTCTGTCCCACATCTACTCACTCTCCAAGTTCTACCAGTCCTACCTGGCCAATTATTAAACTGTTTTATCCTTTTAACTTAGAACTGTGCTGTCTAATGCTACCCACATGTGACTGTTGGGCACTTGAAATGTGTTCATTTTGAATTGCCATGCACTATAAGCATGAAGATGTGCACTTTCTGTGAAAAAGTAAGAACATAAAATGTCTCAACGCTATTTAATATTGATCATGTATTAAAACAATAATGATGTGGATGTATTTGGTTAAATATATATATATTAATAAATTAATTTCACTTGTTTTAAGTACTAGGAAGTGTAAAATGACATATGTGGCTTGTGTTATACTAATATAGCACGGTCCTCTTCTAGAGTATTATCGTAACAGAGTAATATGATATAACTGAAAAGTAGAACAAAAGCTACTAACACTACTTGTGAACAAGAACACTCATGATACCGTCTCTTTGAGCACTGCAACTCCCTGCTTCTTTCTCTAACCTGTGCTACCTATGCTGCAAACAAACAACATTCCATATATAGAGATCTGAGAGGGAAAGACAGAGGGAGAATG
This sequence comes from Aotus nancymaae, assembly GCF_030222135.1. Classification (NCBI taxonomy): domain Eukaryota; kingdom Metazoa; phylum Chordata; class Mammalia; order Primates; family Aotidae; genus Aotus; species Aotus nancymaae. The sequence goes on along the minus strand of NW_026988450.1, from coordinate 6,935,570 downwards.
AGACTGCCACCAAAACCAATCCAAGCCCAGTTCCTAACTTGTGTGAACAGGTATGGTGGGGAGAAGGAAGGAGTACACAGTTCTTTGAGAAGTGCCTTCCGCTGCTTAAAGCATATTGATCCCGCCTCCTGGGAGAAAGAAGCAAACAGCCCTCCATATTTTTTGAGTCAATATAATAGTTTATCTCATAAAATCCTGGTGAGTCTTCCTTAAATTCCAATTAATACAACTTAAATTCATAAATATGAGTTCCCATGCTCCCATGAACCCCCACGCCCCCATCATTTACAAAGTTCTTTGAGCAGCAGGGGAGAACTCAATCACTATGAAACAATCATCCTGGTTCTTCGGAATGGACTAGACTACTGGTTTAAGCCCAGAGAGGAGAGCCCACGTGGACTGCCTGCTACATTTGCAGGTTAAGAACTTTAGTTTTTTTCCCTGAGGAAATGAGCTTCAAAAGCAATACAAAATCTTATGCCTAATTAAAAGGAATATTTGACAATAGCTTGGAGCATATTGTTTGTCTTAATCGCATAAGATTCATCAATCTCATTTCCGTCGGTCCAGGTTCCAGATCAGCTAACTATCGTGTAGATATATTAAAAAGTCATCGATCAATGGATTCAAAATTTGGACAGCAGATTGTGATCAGTCCTGGTTCCTGAAGATCATGTAACTGCACTGCAGAAACTTCAGCTTTGATGATTGATCCAGTGTTTCTAAGTCTCGCCTTAGAGAAAAAATGTAGTAATTTCTTAATTGTTTCATTAATTCCCAATTGGCAAAAATATGCATTCATGAATTGATCAGTAAAACTTGTAATTAAATTAACAATATTGAATGTCTAGATAATGAAGATTTCAAAAGCAGTTGCTATATTATGGTCATATTTTTTCTTATATTCTGAAAAAAATGTAAAAACAAACGAACTCCTCCAATTTAAACACTGAGTAACTTCTGATTATTTCTGCCTCAGAATTGCCAGGTACTTACAGGAGTAGACAGTCAACAGACACTTTTCATTTAAAGTTGACCTGGAGAGGCAAGCTCAGTGGTTTCAATGACAAATGTGCACGAGTTGCATTTGTTTAAAAAATTCACCTTACAAGACATAGAGCCTAGGAATTGGAATCGTAACAGATTTCCCGGATGATTCTTATGCAGCCTAATTGATGTAAACCCTTCAACATCAAAAAACCTTGCAAACTACAATGAGTGAAACTAATAACTCTTAACAGCCGACCCACAAAACTGGCAAGGAGTCCATTTGCGCATTCAAACGCTTAACATCTAAACCCAAGACCTGCTCCGTAAATAATATTTAACAGACTTTACAAAGCAGGTAATTCTGGATTTTTCTTACTTAGTGATGTAAAATAAAATTCTGGTCCTCAATGTCCAGAACTCACAGGAATTTGTTTTCCTCAAAAAAGGTCAATGATCTGTGAAGAATTCTGATTGCTGGTCAATAGGACAGGACTAGATATACATTCATTTCTCCCATCATCTCTTTCCCACTATGAGCAAGAATGCTGGTGCTGAAGAAATTAGCTTTAAAAAGTGTCTCGGTCTCCAGCGACTATGAAAAAAATAGAATTAAAATGAATCCTTTCATCATTAAAATGTGAGAGGTTCAGGGGCTCAGACCTCCAGCCACCATGGGAGTGTTCTTTGAGAAGTGCCTTTTCTGGGTACTATAAGACTAATTTGAGTTAAAAATATAATCTAAACAATTATGTGGAGTCATAAAGATGTCGTTTTTTGGGGGGAAGAAAAAGAGATTTTAGGCAAAAAAAAAAGGACCACAAAAACACGTATTTGTTAGTAAAAGCAGAAGAAACAAGAGGGGAAGGTTAACTATTAACAGAGACTGTCCCTCGGCAGGGTGACAATACTCATAAATTAATTAGTATTTCTCCATGAGTCAGGAGCATTCTCATTCTCGGGTAATATTCAATTAACAAGCAAAGGCTATATTATTTTTGTTTGTGTTCTACTTCCTATAATTTGCAGGGCCATCTCTTTGAGATTCAAGTGCCCATAAAAGATCATGTGGATGAGGTCATATCTGGTCTGTGTCCAACTCACATTGATGGTGTTTGTTTCCATAAGTCTGGGGAGTGCTCCTCAATTTGAAGCTGTAGTGGAGTCCAAATCAATCTTTTAAATCTTCCAAATACATGGAAGAAATGAAAGAAATGAGAAAGGAGAAAGCATGAGATCAAGTCATAATATGCAAGGACTGGGGACCGACAATTGTTATAAAGTCTAAACAAAGCTGTATTTGTCCGGGTGCGGTGGCTCACGCCTGTAATCCTAGCACTTTCGGAGGCCAAGGCGGGTAGATCATCTGAGGTCAGGAGTTTGAGCCCAGCCTGGCCAACATGGTAAAACCCGTCTCTACTAAAAATACAAAATTATCCTGGCATGGTGGTGTACCTGTAATCCCAGCTACTTGGGAGGCTGAGGCAGAAGAATTGCTTGAACCCGGGAGGCAGAGGTTGCAGTGAGGCAAGATCATACCACTTCACTCCAGCTTAGGCGAAAGAGCGAAACTCCATCTCAAGAAAAAAAAGCTACATTTGCATTTGTTTGTACAGTCATGGGTTACTTGACAAAGGAAATATGTCCTGAGAAATGCAGTTTTAGGCTATGTTTTTTGTCATTGTGTGAACATCATAGAGTGCACTTACACAAACCTAGATGGTAGAACCTACTACACTCTTAGGCTATAGGGTAGAGACTATTGCTTCTGGGCTACAACCCTGCACAGCAGGGGAATGTACTGAATACTGCAGGCAACTGTGACCCAGTGGTAAGCATGTGTGCATTTACACATAGAAAAGGTACAATAAAATACAGTACAAAAGATTTAAAATGGTGCACTTGCATAGGACACTCATGATGAATGGAGCTTGCAGGATGGAAGTTGCTCTGGGTGACTCAGTGGGTGAGTGGCAGGTGAATGTGAAGGCCTAGGACATGACTGTACACTACTGTAGATTTATAAACACTGTGACTCAGGCTACATTAAATTAATTTTAGAGTATTTTTCTTTTTTTAATAAATTAACCTTAGCTTACTGTAACTTTTTTAGTTTGTAAACTTTTAACTTTTTGATTCTTCTGTAATAACTCTTAGCCTAAACAAAAATATGTTCTTTCTTTATATCTTTATTTTATGAGCATTTTTCTATTAACATTTTTCTTTAATTTTTAAACTTTTTTGTTAAGAACTAAGACATCAACACACTCATCAGCCGAGGCCTACACAGGGTCATTAATATCATTAATATCATTGTCTTCCACCTGCATATCTTGTCCCACTGGAAGGTTTTCAGGGGCAGCTAGCATGGAGCTGTCATCTCCTGTGATAACCATGCCTTCTTCTGGATGCCTCATGAAGGACCTGCCACGGGCTGTTCTACAGTTAATTTTTTTAATGTAGATAAGCAGGAGTATACTCTGAAATAATGATTAAAAGTACAATATAGTAAATACATAAGCCAGTAGCATAGTCATGTATTATCAAGTATCATGTCCTGTCCGTAATTGTGTGTGCTATATGTTTATACAATAGCAGAGCAGGTGTGTTTGCACAAACACTACCACCAGCAGGTAAGATACTAGGAAGGCTGATATCACTAGGCGATGGGAATTTTTCAGCTCCATTACAGTTTTATGGGACCATTGTGGTATATGCGGTCTGTCATTGACTGAAGCATTGTTACGTGGTGCATGACTGTACAGGTATGGCAGACATCTGGGTAGACTGTTGCCATAGCTACCATAGTGCTTCTATTGCAGAAAGAATTGAACATTTGAACATTTGAGCATTCTTTGATCTTTCAGGCTTTTCCAGATAATTTTTCTTGTTGGCTATTTACTTCAACTCTTTCCCTGTAGAACTATTTGTTAAAGGGCATAAACTGTTCCCATAATTAATCTCCAAAAATGGGCAATAGGACAAAAAACCCTACCGTTTTACTTAGAAATTTTTGTGCTTATGAGAAATTACCATTGATTTTTTTAACTTTTAGAGAGCTTGTTCTCTCAGTATCCAAGCAAGTTCTTCTAGAGTTAGTATTTAGAATCCTTTAAGGAACTGTAGTATAGTCAAACCCTAAAACAACTCCCTTTCCTTCAAAATTTCCAGATACTGAGACTTTCCAGATCATTCCATGGCTTCTCCCCACAAATACAGTCCAACACTATTATAAATAAAGTCTAATTATTAATCCCCATGCTCTTTCCTCTAATCCTCTCCTGATTTTGAGATCCAATCTAAGAGCTGTTGGCTTGACAGCTCGAGCTTTAACAACTTTAAAACTTTAACAAGCTTTAACTTGTTAAGAAAAGAGAGTCCAAAAGGCAATGAATCTTGACAATGTACTATTGAGAGCTCCAAATTTTCTCAATTTTGAAAACACAAGGAGCTTCACTATCTTTAAGTGAGACCAAGTCAGTCCTGCCTTTTTACTACTTGGTCAATTCAGTGAGCAAAGAAAAATAAGAATAAACTTGGCTAATATATTCAAACCTAATAGCCATACATTACTAAGCATTATACTAACTGACCTATGGAAGACTGATCAGCTCTGTCCAATTCACTGTGAGTATAATCTGATTCCACTAATAATTTATCATTAAATCTTTAGCTTAAGATAAATAGTTCAGTGATTTAAAATCTAATCAGAAACTAGTAAGGATTCTTCAAGAGGTTTTTGGTTTATGACTATTAATTTTCACATTAACATTTATCATTACATGAGAAAGTTTAGTTGTAAAAGATCTTTCTAAAAATGTATATGCCCTTTCACCCATTGATGAAAAAATGATTAAGTAAATACTATAATGGCATACATAGCTACTGAAGGCTAGTCTTCAAAAGTTTTCTGGACTTTGTGAACTTTCTAAAATGTGAATGTATTATTTTAAAAATGAAAAAAGTTATCAAAGAAAGTCCCTCCTAGTTTCAAGATAAGCCTCACATAGATACTTTAAAATAACCACTGGTTTTAATCACTCTTTATCCTATCATCTTGTTTATATTTCATTATCATTAAACGTCTTCATTATTGTCTTAGATGACATTATTTTTTAACTTATTATCTTCCCCGTCTCAACTAAAATGTAATTTTCGTGAAATTCAAAACATTATGTCTCTTATTCAATGTGTTCCCAGACTCTAAACCAGAGACTACAGCAGAGTGAGCATGCAGCAGTTGTTCCTTCAATAAATAAATGGACTGCCTGCTAAGCACATTCTCTCATAATTACATTGGATATGTCTCCCCTCCTGGCCCTTGCCGGTGCTAACATAAATCCCATGAGGACAAGGACTATGTCATCATTTTTCATACTGCCAAGACACTATGCCTGATCATGTAGACATTCAGTTGTGAATGAATGAATGAAAGAGTTTAAAGTCTAATTATTAATGCCTATGCTCTTTCCTCTATACCATTATGCCTAAATTCACCCTGTGAGAAGCTGATAGAAATTCTAAGTTTAGAGCGAGTTCTGCAGTCAAACAGGTTTATAAATCCTGGTTTGAAGGAGGTTGAAATTACATTTGCCGTGGTACTTTGGGAGTCTTCGATGAACAGGTACATTCTAAACTGTCACGAGGGCACAGCATGTCAGACAGCTTATCCTTGGGACAGGCCCTCGTGGCAGAGCAGGTCACTGAACAGTCAGCCTGATTTAGCGTGAAAGTAATTGCATTTGTTCATTATCCAAATCATCAAATCTTATTCAGCTTTTAATGATCACATTGAATTTTTGGAAATAAGTTTTTCTACTAGCTGGGGAAAAATGATGGTAGCCACATTTTCCAACTTTCTGTTAGAGTCTTGGGTGATATCCAGACCTTAGTCTTACCCTCCTTAGTCTTGAAGTTCCTGTCTTCCCAAGATGCCTCTGGCTGCAGGAAGGCCTTCTCCTCTCTTGTGCCTTGATAGCTTTCCTTTTTGAGTCTCTGCTAGTGCTAGGGGAGTGCAGAAGCCTGAGCTATGGAGTCAGTCTTTGATTCAGACCTCAGTTCCTTATTTGTAAGACATGGATAATAGTAATCACTGCATGCTTGCCGAGAGGAGTATGTTTTATGCAATAGCACAGTACATATTTATACTCAAAATGTGGTTTTCCTCTTGTTCAGTTTCACTTGGGGTCATTTATATAAAAGCACAGAGTTAATTTAATAGATTGGATAATCATTGCATTTATTTAAGATTCATAGACCCCCTCACTTGCTGCAAGAATATGCAAATACAAATAAAACACAGAGGCCTAGGCAGCAGGAGAGCATTCGATCATCTGGACTTGAGTCTGTCTTCTGCCACTTGATAGCTATGTGACAGTTCCGTCCCACAACTTCCTCATCTTGAAACAGTGCTGTTAATACCACTTCACAGGATTTCTGTGAAAATTAAATATGAAATAAATATGAAAAGCAGCTTCCTCACTCTTTACTATCTCAGCCTATGATTTGTTTCCTTGGTAGCACTTTGAGTTTTATGATTCACATCTGTTTGTTTACCGCTTGTCTTCCTGAGGAGGATGTATGCCCCAGGAGCAGAGGGAGCTCATTGCTACAGTCCACACGAACCCTCAGCTCTAACACAGTGCCCCACACGGAGAAAGATATGCTCCTTTGTTGAGTGATCACTCTTTTACGTGCACTTGGCATACATTAATTCATTTAACATATGAATTAATTAATATAATTCTCATCCACCCAGTATGTGGTAGGATTCTTATCTGCATTTAAAAGGTGAGGAAATTGAGAAAAGTGCATGCATTGCTCACAGAACTAATAATCGGTGAGCAAGCCTCTTCTGTCTCACTGAACAGCCCACGAGCTCCCCAGTGACTGTCCTCGTTAAGGCAGTGTGGTGAAGGGACCATCTCCGGGATCCTACAGGACATGTTTCTAGGAGTCCCAGATGGGACGCTGCACAGATCCAAAGGAGGGAGCTTTGGTCTCCCATGAAACTGGGAGTGGGAATGTTTTTACCTATGGCATAAACTTTGTTTGCAAGGATTAAATGTAGAAAAATGAGGAAAACAGTTATACTTCCTCAATAGATTCTTTATTCTCGCTCTAATCTTTTAACAGTGGAGAATTCTAGGGCTTAGTTCTTGGACAGTTTCTGGTCTCCATCTACACTCACTTTCATAGTGATCCCATCCAGCCTCTGGCTTTATATAGCAACTATATGCTTACAACTCTCAAATTTGCCTCTCTAGCTTGGACTTCTCCCCTGAATTGTTGACTTGCATGTTATATTGTCCACCTGATATTTCTACTCATATGCCCAAGAGAGATCTAATTAACCCACCTTTCCCATCTCAGGTTGAAGGCAACTTGTATACCCAGTCGTGTAAATAAATCTTGGTATCATCATTGCCCCGCCCCCATTTCTCACATCCCACATAAAATCAATTAGTCAGTCTTACTGACTCTACTCCCAAAATATACACAGAATCCAGTCACTTCTCACTTCCTTCCTGATACTGCTTGGTCTAAGCCAAACAGTATCTCTTACTTGAATAACTACAAAAGTTCTTCTTGGTTCTACTCTTGCCCCTTTGCCACCTGTAATCAAGTCTCAACAAAGTTGACGGAATTTTTTTTTTTTTTAAATATACATGTCAGATCATGTCACTTCTATGCAAAAAAAAAAAAAGGAAAAGTCTTTTCAGGGACCTATAAAGCATTACATAACCAGGTCCTCATGACTTTTCTGACCTCCTATCCTGCAGCTCTGCTCCAGATTGCTCTACTTTAGCCACCCTGGTCTTCTTGATGTTCTCTGGACACTCGTGACAAGCTCTTGTTTTATGGCCCTGGCCCCTATTTGTCCTTGTGCCTGGAAGTACTTTCATGTTTTTCCCCAAATCTCACTTGTCAAAGAATAACCTGATCGCTTACTTACTACTCCAACTTTTATCTCCCATCGTCATCTACTTGTGCCTACTTTAAACTTTTTCATAGCCTGTATCACCTTTTAATGTCAAATGATAATTTCTCATTTATCATGTTTATTGTTTGTGGTCTGCTGTCCTCCCACTAGAATGTAAAATTAAGGAGGTCATGAAACTTACTTGTTTTATTCATCATGGTATCCTAGATACATAATAAAGTACATTGTCGTTACTCAATAAATACGTGCTTGATGGTCAACATTAAATTTTATATTTCAGACTTGAGAAAGTATTTAAGTATTAACCAAGAAGAATGCCTAAAGCTGAGGAACAGAATGAGAAAGTCTGAGAAAATGTCAGAAATATAGGAGAAGCAAGAGAATATAAGAGCTTATTGAAAAAGCAGTACTAACTAGAGTAAATACTCCATAAAGAATGGAAGCTCATTTGTACTTGTTGGAACTGTTCAGAGGGAAATAAGACAGAGAGTGAAAAGTCATAATAAATTTGGCAAATGATGTTCTTTAATAACCTTCAAAATAATAGCTTTTTAGAAGGAAAGGATTAACAGAAAGTAGGAAAAAATACCACTATTTTTGGTAACACACATATAATGTTTACTGCTGTGCCATGAACTCTTCTAAGCACTTTGTAAGTATTAAGTCATTTAACTCATTTTCATAAGAATCATTATCCTCCCACTTGTCAGATAAGAAAACTGAGGCACAAACCAACTAAGTACTTGCCCGAAGTCTCACAACTCATAGGTGGTAGAGGCAGAGTTTAGATTCATACCCTGTGATCTGGCTCTGTTCCAGAATTCGTACTTTTACCCATTATTCTGCACTGACTCTTGGGGGAAAACTGAAGTACAGTCAAGTCCTACTCACTGTCTCAAATCACGGGAAAAACTCTAATTAAAAGCGCTGGAGCTGGGGAAAGGATTTAATATCATCAGAAGGATTTTTTTTTTTTTTGTCAGTTTCTGATCAATGTAAGATAAAAATGCTTAAACAGAAAATTATCTACTGATAATTAAGAATCCATAATTATGGTTCCAGCCCAAACTTTTACCAACTATATAATCTTTGATGGGTCTTAACCTGTCTGAGATTGCGTTTTCTCTTCTATGAAGTTGTTAATTCCTAACATTCAGGGTTATTTGAGACAAAACATGTCAGAATGCTTTGTAAATTTGCAAAGAATACTGAAAAGCAAGGTATTTTGTTATTTTAAGAAACAGGCCAGGCGTGGTGGCTCACGCCTGTAATCCCAGCACTTTGGAAGGCCTAGGCAGGCGGATCACGAGGTCAAGAGATCAAGACCATCCTGGTCAACATGGTGAAACCCCGTCTCTACTAAAAAAAATACAAAAATTAGTTGGGCATGGTGGTGCGTCCTAGTCCCAGCTACTGGGGAGGCAGAGGCAGGAGAATTGCTTGAACCCGGGAGGCGGAAGTTGCAGTGAGCCGAGATCGCGCCACTGCACTCCAGCCTGGCGCCTGGCGACAGAGTGAGACTCTGTTTCAAAAAAAGAAAAAGAAAAAGAAACTGAAAGAAAGTTCAAACAACACAAACTTGTTGACATCCTTGATTGGAATAAATGCAAAGATGTTATAACACTTGGAAAAATGAACACAATGCTTGAAGGTACACACCAAAAAATAACAGGTGTCAAGTGAAATTCTCTAATTTAGATCATATAAATCAATTTTCTCCTATGTAAATAAATCATCGTCCAGGTCAATTCACATGTAACTTAATTTGATACTGTGGCGAAAGCAAAAGCACATAGGTCCTGAGATAGTCTAATTTCTTAATACACTTTTTTAAAAATAGAACTTTATTTTTGCAGCAGTTTTAGGTTCACAATAAAATTAGGAGGAAGGTCCAAAGATTTTCTGTATATCCTCTTCCGGTTCCCACATGCAGATGCTCCCCCATTGTCAACATGCCCCGCCAGACTGGACCATTTGTTACAATTGATGAACCTCCATTGACGCATCATTATCACCCAGAGTTCATAGTTTACTTCAGGATTCACTCTTGGTGTTTTACATTCTATGGATTTGGACAAATGTATAAACACATGTATCCATCGCTACAGTATTGTACAGAGTATTTCCACTGTCTCAACATCGTATCTGCTCCATCTAGTCATCTCTCCCTCCCGCTCCCCCTGGCAATCACTAATATTTTCTGCTTTGTTTGCTTGTTTGTTTGTTTGTTTGTTTTGAGATGGAGTCTCGCTCTGTCGCCCAGGCTGGAGTGCAGTGGCACAATCTCGGCTTACTGCAACCTCCGAAAGGTTCAAGCAATTCTCCTGCCTCAGCCTCCTGAGTAGCTGAGATTACAAATGCACACCATCATGCCTGGCTAAATTTTGTATATTTGGTAGAGACGGGGTTTCACCATGTTGGCCAGGCTAGTCTCCTGACCTCGTGATCTGCCCACCTCAGCCTCCCAAAGTGCTGGGATTATAGGCATGAGCCACAGCACCCAACCCTAATATTTTCTTAATATATTTTAACAATTAATTTTATCCATACTGTAGGAGATTGATATAACTACCAAGATCTTTTATTTTTCTTATAACTTTGTTCTATAATTTTTCTCAGACTTGTCAGACATCATAATTAGGCACTTGTAACATATATTAGAAACAAGTACATGTAAAGGATTATGTAAACACTCTTGATAATAAAATAACTCATTATTAAGTTATAATAAATACTTTTCATATATCTCAACTGAGGAACAAAATATTAAATATAGAATTTTAACAACAATGGCTTATGCTTTTGAATAACATGGATTATCTCTTACTATTAAGACTATATGAGAGTTTACAATGTTAGCATTATTTGAAAATTGAACTTCACTTGTCATTAACATTGAAAAGTGACACATTTGCAAAGTCACAATGGAAGCACAGAAGTATAAGACATATCAAGAGGAGGGGAAAATGATAAAATGTAATGCTCCATTGACTTGTTTTCAAAGCCAAGTTGACACTGTTTTTGTCTTCACCATTATTTTTTACCTGATAAAATGTTTTGGTCCTTTCTGTCTGCAGAGAACTCTTCGACCAATACCCTATCTTTTCTGTTAAGAGAGAACCAGCAGCTTCAGTCGAAGTTCACTCCATGCTTTGTATGTTTCTTTTTTTATGTGAGAAGACTTAAAATGCCAGCCCTCAAAGGCTGCTGGGGCCTCACAGCTGACCAGAACCTTGTACGTGTCTCCCACATCTAGGATGAAATCTACAATAGAGGCAGGAAGAAAGTGGTTGCATTAACTGGTCTATATATTGTATGTTTATATAATAGATATATTAATAGATTCTAAGCTATTAATGATATTAACAGCTATAATTTTGGACACCATACTATGTAACAGGCACTATTGCAAGTAGCCCTCATGTGATCTTCACAATAGCCTTGCAAACTAGGTATTATTAAGACCATCTCACAAATAAACAAACTGGGGCTCAATCGTAAGTAAGGGAATTAATATTTATACGCTGGTCATTCTGACCCCAAAGGCTACCAGCCAGTCAACCTGCTTGTCTATTGTAGCCTGTATAAAGTTATGATTCATTTTAGACGTTATGCTTGTACATGATTAGAATTATTTAGCAAGAAAGATTACTTTCTGTATTGATTTAGTGATTAGCTGTCCTTTAAAAACCTGTGTTGAACTAGGAAGACAAGAAAAGAGGTTACTAGTATAACTTGTATCTTTTTGGGCAGAATGCTCAGAAGGCATACAACTTCTGGTTGGGCATGGCATGGGACATTTGTGGTGAAAACTGATTAGCTAACATACTTCAATTCACTACTGTTAGGTAACTGCTGCTAGTTGTCAAACTAAGGAACTTAGGTTGGTTAATATTTGTTAAGCTAATATAACTAAATGATATTATTTTGTGCCATTTAAATTGAATTTTACTAAGATTTTTTTAAGTAAAATTTGGGTGTTATAAAAGGTGACTCATCAAAAAAGGTTTACTTGCCCCTGGACACCAGCAATAAGAGAGTAAAAGGGATATAGTCAGTGAATCATTCAAGTCAAAGATAAGGCCATCGTATTTAGTGCCCATACAGTCATGCACCAGGAATTTGGTCTGAGGCCTTTGCCTTTCCACATGCTGCTCTAGGGATAGAAAGGGTGTGATACCTCTCCTCACCCAGCATGAGGGTCACAGCTGACATTCCTATAACCACAGACTGGTTAATAAGACTGAAGCATAACAAATTTATTGAATCAAAAAGTTTACACAAATTTTGTCACAAAGTGACACAGGAGCCTTCAGAAAATACCAAAAGACCCAGAGAAAACTATTTCTTTTTTTTTTTTTTTTTTTTTTTGAGACCGAGTTTCACTCTGTCACCCAAGCTGGAGTGCAGGGGTGTGATCTTGGCTCACTGCAATCTCCACCTCCCAGGTTCAAGCGATTCTCCTGCCTCAGCCTCCTGAGTAGCTGGGATGACAGCTGCGTGCCACCACACCTGGCTAATTTTTTGTATATTTAGTAGAGACAGGTTTTTACCATGTTAGCCAGGATCGACTCAATCTCCTGACTTCATGATCTCCTCACCTCGGCCTCCCAAAGTGCTGGGATTACAGGCATGAGTGGTTTGATGAAAAGTGGACAGCTATGTAGAAATGTGATTGGACAAAAGAGCATGACCTTTTGATAATAGACTGTGGAGGGAAGCCAGCAGACCTGTCCATTCAGATTCTTCTTAACCTATTTGTGCAGTATTATTTCCCTTAGAGTACAAGGAGCTTCAAAAAGTTCATGGAAAAATGGAATTAAAAGATGAAAATTTAAAAATATAAACTTTATTTCTCAATATGAACTCCATCCAATTCAAGATACTTTTGTAAATGATGATACCAGCCATTTAGTCCACCACTAAAGAACTAAGAGTCCTGGGAATTTAACCACGTCAGTGCAGTCTTTTTAGCACTATTAACTGAAGAAAAACGAGTGCCCTTTAAAGAATTTTTGAGATTAGGAAATGCAAAGAAGTCACAAGGAGCCAAATCAGGATGGTAAGATGTATTCCTAAAGGATTCCTATCAAAGATCTTGTAAAATTGCCCTTGTTTGATGAGAAGAGTGAGCAGGAGCACTGCTGTGGTGAAGAAGGACTCCCTAGCGAAGCTTTCCTGGAAGTTTTACTGTGAAAGCTTTGGCTTTCTCGAAACACACTAATAACAAGTACTTATTATTGTTGTTCAGCCCTCCAGAAAGTCAAGAAGCAGAATGACTTGAGCATCCCCCAAAACTCTTGCCATGACCCTGGCTCTTGATTGGCCCCCTTCGGCTTTGATTGGATCAGCGTCACCTCTTGGTAACCATTGCTTCGACTGTGCTTGGTCTTCAGGATGGTACTGGTAAAGCCATGTTTCATCTTCTGCTACAATGCTTCAAAAACATGCTTCAGGATCTTGACCCCACTTGCATAAAATTTTCGTTGAAAGCTCTGCTGTTGTCAGCAGTTTGGGCACCCATTGGGTGGAAAGTTTGCTCTACTTTGATTTTCAGTCAGAATCGTGTGAGTTGAAGCAACTGAGGTATCCGTGGTGCTGGGTATTGTTTGTGCTGTAAATCGTCAGTCCTCTTTAAGGCGCGAGCAAGATTAATTGTTTTCCTCACGAATGGATGTAGATAGACTGCTGCTGCGGGCTTCATTTTCAGCATCTTCTTGTCCCTTCTTAAAATGATCTTCCGTAGGTGAACTGCTGATTTCTTTGGGACTTGTCCCCATAAACTTTTTGTAAAGCATCGGTGATTTCATCATTCTTCCACCAAGCTACACCATAAATGTGATGTTTGTTCTTGCTTCAATTTTTGCAGAATTCATGTTACTTTGTCTTCAAACTAATGTCTTATGCTTCTTAGTGCCTTAAACTAGAGGCTGTTCAGACATGTTATAACAAGTTAGTATGAGTTTATTTTTGTGCAAACTTTTTTGAAATCATGCATGTTTTTCACAATATGCATTTTCCATGAAATTTCTGAAAGTACCTCATACATGACAGGGACCCCGTTGGAATGAGAGTCTTCAAGGGAAAAGGAAAAGAATGACTTTTCTAGGCTTTATTGTTTGCTTTGGTGGAGGGGCATTCTAGTTTCTTTGGCCTAACTCATGGAATAAGAATCCTAGTTTCTATGACTCACGTGGGGGAGGAAAAAAGAGGGGGCAGGAGGCAGGAGGGCAGGAAAAAGTCAGAGAGAATTTGCTTCCAAGGCCCTTTCAATGTCCTTCAGTTCAAAGTCAGCACACCCGCATGCCATGCTCTGGGGTGTTGTGTTCTGAGCCCCAACAATGCAGACAGAGAAAATAGCCAAGTTTAGTCCTTTCCTTTGTAATTCCTGTGCCTTTAGTCACGATTGGTCTATGTGATATTTAAGTTGAGCAGAGCATGGTGTTTGCCCTTTGTGGTAGTGGTGGTTGTTTACAGACAGATTGTAGAAACTTGTTGAAGAGAAGTACTTAACTATTTTATTTGACTAAGAATTTTTTTTTAATTAAAAGCTCTGAGAAAGCCAATTTGTTAGATATCAAGTGGTTCACAAGATTTAAGCTTTTTATTTTTTCCCAATGTAACAAGCCATCTGGACACCTTGAATCTGAAATTTTAGAAAAGAAACCAAGGCAAGGCTGAACTAATAAAAACAGTCTAGATCTTCAGGCTCAAACTGGACACCTGCATTGGGTAGAAGCCCACCGTAGACCACTTTGTCTCCCTTACAGGAAGTCTCTGACCCATCATGGATTCTGAAAAACTGCAGAGCTGGTTAGCACAGCTGACATTACAGTTTCCAGGAAGATTCACAGATTTTTTTTTTGAAGTGACTTAACTGCTTTTACTGCCTCTAGAGCACAGGACTCCAACTGTCACTGAGCTATCATTATTCACCCTGCCTGTGGCTCAATGTCAACACGTTCACCAAGAAGACAAAGGCTCCCTGGTATAGCAGTAAGGATCCATTAATTTCAGATGTCTCCTATTAGATATGACAATGTGGTCAAAGACTTGACAATTTTTAGTAACAATTAGCTCCAGTATAGTGTTCTCTCTTTAATAAAGCATCAGCGATGTACGTTTGAAGTCATGAATTAAATATACTCTAACACTCTTCCCTTATCTTTACAATTCCAAGATCAGAAACTCTGATAGTGGCATTGAAGTTTCAATGTCTACTTTTAGGGTTATACTGTTCACTTTTGTGCAAACATCTTATTAAACACTTTGGAGTCTGTTTCATAATTTTGCTGATAATCCATATATTGAATAATTAACAGGCTACTGTTAATCATACCATTACAATCAATTAAACATTTATGCATATCACATATAATTGCATATCTAATTTTCAGTCAATTATTTTAAAACAAAATAAAGGAAAAGCTTGGGCAGCTTTAGGTTACAGAGAGCTTTACTTTACTGAACCTCAACCATGGTGACCTCATAGTGGTCACAAACTAACAGTGGTCATAATTTTCTAGGAAATTCATTCTCAAAATTCCCACCCTCAATAGATCAGTTAAATTTAGACTACTCAGTATGACACCTCTGTTCTTTGATGTTACAAAAGGGTTTGTACCAAGGGTAAAGCTGAAAGTTAAACACATGTTAACAGATTGCACTCAAAGGGGGAACAGATATTGAAGCCCGTGAGTATCAGACAGCATTGTAGGTAACTGTGCCCAGAGAGAGCTGTGCCTGTTCTCATGATGAGATCAAGAATTTTAAAATAAGCTATGTGATGGTTACAATCATTATTATTAACATTTTCACATTCAAGGGAAGTTTTACCCCATTATCTAACTTCGTCCTTGCTATAAGTTCAGAGAGGTGTACAACATCACACTTTAAAGAGGAATACCTGAATTTTGGAGAGATAAAATGATTTACCCAAGGCCAACCTGCCAACAAATTATAAAGCTGCGATCAGCATATTATTCTTTTTACCACCATTTAAACTAATTTTAGGAAGAATAACAACTCCCCAACAAAGAATGGGGTAGGTGTTTATTCCTCATTCCCTCTGTGTAGCCTACCTGCTCTGCTTGTGGAGAACCTGGAACTAGCACATATTGAAGGAGGATTTCCGACGTTCATGCAGCATGAGGAAATTTGTCAGTAGAAGCAGACTGCCTTTCTCTGCTTAGAGATTATATGCTTTGTTAATAGGACTTCGGTTATTTAAAAACCTTAAAATCATTTTGGAAACTTAAGGGGAAATTATAAAAATAACAAAGAAGCTTTTATAACATAGACCTTGTAAACCCATACCTAGGTGCAGAGGGAGTAATGCAGACCAGAAAGATTTTCAAAGAGGGTGCTCAATATTTGCCCTCATGAATGTGAGTCTTTTTAAAAGCAAACACATGGCTTCAGGGGAACTGTACACATTTCCTATGGGGTAATTAGCATGCCTTCCACAGAACCATTAAAAGCTATGTCTTTAGCTGCATTCAGCTCAGTTCTCAACTTGCATCTCACTGATCACACTGAATCTCTCAGAAAAAAATTATATTTGAAATTTCTTGCTTTAGGAAGATAGTCTCACAAGTCAGCCCACTCATGGACGGGAATATTCTGCAACTTACGAATCATCCCCTGGGCTCTAGTTCTTACTAATAAAAGGGATTCCTAACAGGAATGTCTTCATGGATATGTATGTTTCCCCCTCTTTTACAATAGGACCTGGTCACACAAGTTGCATACAAACTTTTAAAGATACCCAGAAGCCATTTAAAAGAGTATTTTGTTGTACTCAGTGACTTGGATTGCTGTCAAAATGGCTTTTATTTCAAACTTGGCTTCCCAGAGTCATGGCTTTCACTTGATGTTTTTCACTGCCTACATAACAAAACAGACATACATTTTCAACCCAACGTCCCTGCTACTCACTAATTTTAAGATGTTCTTAGATAAACAGATTTGTAATGCTTTACTATTTTAGTTAAATTCATCAAAGCATTGGCTTCTAGCTATTTGTTAATTGCTTCATTTCTTTGCCACATTCTTCTTCCTTGTCACTCAGAACATATTAAACTTCTATTTTATAATGAGCTTCCAAAAATTTTATCCAATTTGCTCCTTCTCATATTTACTTTCTTAGGGATAAATTCTATTTTATTATGTCAGCAATTTACTCCCCATATGAGGTAACTCTGCTCTGTTCATTGTGACATCATCATTGCGCAGTTAAAGACCACTGAAGTTTTAAAGTTTCACTGAATGCTTCCAGTTTTCTTCAGAAAGGACTAATCTAATTCCCATACAATTTTTATTGATAAAGGTAACAAAAAGGACTAGCAACAACGTGGCATATGCATTCAAATCTTTCTAATTAGAATGTTTTCCATGATATATCAACTTTTAATGCTGTACCCTGCTATTCTGATTATTGTATAGCATTTAAAAATGGATGACACATCACAATTCATTCTGGAAGAAAAACATCAAATTTTTAAAAAAATGATCACTGAGAATACTAATGTCTGGCAAGATCATGTGCAAACAAGGATGAAATGTATCTGGTTTCCTCACAAATCCTGACCAATAACAAGCGTAACATTCTATTTCTAAGTAGCCAGTGAGTTACCCATCCAAATACAAACATATAGTAAGTACAACACCATAAAGTCAAAAGTAAAACAAATTTTAACAGTTTGCTGAACTCTCTCCCCTAAAGGATGGATTCAGTGGTATCAAACTATAGCTGATATCTCTGACCAGAAGGCTATGAGGCTGCGGAAATGTAATCATGTTTTCTGTCCTATCTGTTCATGAAATTCTCAGGCTACATACTTTTTATATGACAACCAGACCATGAAATAACCTGCAGTCATTTATGAGAGTTTCAGCACCCTGGAAAGTAGGAGGAGCTCATCCTACTCCCAATGACTCTGGAGGGTCTGAATGGGCATGGGAGTGGGATATGACTGGAGAAAGTGCACTTTGCAGTAACATCTGAACAAGAGAAGCTCCCATAATGGCATATCAGACTAGGCTAAGGCCAGCTTTGAGAGAGGCCCTTCCTTGTCATTCCAGGAGAGGGGAGCCTTTCCTAGCCACAACAGAAGAGACCAACCTCTGCAGGCTGGGAAGGTTCTGCCCTGTAGGCATGGCTTTGCTATTTCAACAAAGCCCAGTAGTCAGCAGGGGTGAACACAGACTAACAGAGCTTTGGGAATGAGGGAACTTCTAGCCTGCTACCTTAAGCTTTTAGCCACAGGAAGCTTTAGTCTCCTATTTATTTATTTATTTATTTTGACAAAATATTAGGCTCAATTGAAAGATATACATAATTTAAAGAGATCCCACTTGGAAAAGGGGCAGTTATCTGGTTTGATTAGCTCTAACTGGCAATCAGTTTGTAATCAATTGTTCATCAAATATTTACGGGCAGGTACTCTGTGTCAGGTATTAGTCTATACCTGGGATTCTGTGCTGAGCAGAACAGAATCACTGCCCTTATGAAGTTCATGTTGTAGTGTGAGGAGAAGAAATAAATTATTCAGCAAATACCTACCATCTTGGAGGATGTTAGGTTCTACAGAGAACATGGCAGGGTCATGGGATAAGAAGTGACCATGGGCAGGAGAAACAGGAAGGGGACGGGCAACTGAAGTGGCCAGCAAAGCCTTCTGCGTAGGCAACTCTAGGGCTGATGTCTGGATGAGACAGAGTCACAGGAAGACCCACAGAAACAGGTCCAAGTGGATGAGGCAAAGACCCCGAGGCAGGGCCGAGTAAGTGCTACAGTGCTGACCACCTGCTCTACAGAACAGCCCATTAAAACACACACACAGTCAATCCTGGAAATTTTCATTTCAAAAGCCACAGGAGACACGCAAAGTATCAAGATCAAAAGAGCACCAAGTCCCTTCTTATAAATGGTCTGGTTCTTTCTGTCAAATTTGTACAATATAATACACAAAGAACTTCTCTTAATGGCTTACAAGGAATTCTCTGGTAGCTCCAGAAAGAACACCTCGTCCTTGGTTAACAACTGAGGATTATGATGATTCCCTTTGGACTGTAAACAACCTGTTTCTATCACATTTTTTAGGTTGGCAGAGTCTTCAGCTGTCTACACTTGAGCAATCCATTCTCTGCTTCACAAGTGTTAATGTTGGATGTTTGTCAGCATCAAGGGCTTTCAAGCATAACTAATTATTCTTCTTCATTCTTAAAGAGCGCTTACAAAGTTGAAAAAAACTAAAGGTGAGAAATATACCAAAAATTTAAATGGACTCCAGATTAATATTTTAAGTCAAAAATGCAGTGAGAATATATGTAAAAACAAATTTCAAATTTCTAACTGTGGGAGATCATTTAAAGCTTGTTTGTTTAAAAAGTATGCATTGCTGCAGCAGTGGCTCACTCCAGTAATCCCAGCACTTTGGGAGGCTAAGGCAGGAGGATTGCTTGAGGTCAAGATTTGGAGACCAGCCTGGGCAACAGAGTGAGATTTTGTCTCTACAAAAAAATAGAAAATCAGCTGGGCGTGGTGGCGCACACCTGTAGTCCCAGTTACTCAAGAGGCTGAGGTGGGAGGATTCTTGAACCCAGGAGGTCAAGGCTGCAGTGAGCAGTAATCATGCCCTAATGAATCATGTCACTCCAGCCTGAGTGACACGGTGAGACCGTGTCTCAAAAGAAAATAAAAGCATGCATAACCGCAGTGGCTGTGATGAGCTAAGTACTGCATACTAAACAGACCAGAGTGACTTCCATACGATGTTAAAATCTAATGGTGATAATGTTTGCAAACACGAAACTGTAAAATATTCTGGATAAAATTATCCCTACATTCAATACTGTTAGTTGCTTTGTAAGAAGGATACATTTTGAGAAGTGGCATAGACTAAGCATTAAAGAAATGAAAGACTGAATAAAAACTGTCTATTTTTACCCAATGGCAGCATGAAGGAAGTGGATATGACACAGATTAAGACAGATGCTCTAAGAAAATGTACAATACAGGTGTTTCCTTTCCTTTTCCCATATAAATATATTTTAATCTCCCAAGGTCAAGCACTTAAACTTCCAAAGCTCTAATGCCTCACTACCTAGAGCACGTTAAGTACTTCGTAAATATTTACAGAATGAATGGAAGGGAGGGAGTAAGGAAAACGCCCCATAAATAGTGCATGCATTCAAGAATGCATTGAAATGCCCAGGAGGTTACACTTCTTACACCAGTGGGTTCCAAATAAATTGAGAAGAAGACACAGGCAGCAGATGAGGTTCAAGCTGTGAGCTTTATACTTGGTATTCTAAACGGAGAACATGACTTAGCACTGATGCGAGTGAGATACTGGGTCCCCAGTGCAGACCCTTCTGGGCCAGGTGCGTGGATAATTGCTCACTGTCTATCTCTCGTTGCTGAGTCATGAAAGCGGGGACTGACAGAAGTGTGTCCAGAAGAGAGAATGACTGTCCACTGGAAAGCCAGACCTCCCTGATAGGGAACAGGAAAGGTCATTTTCTCCCCATATTACACACCAATTGCTTATGCTCACATGGGAAGGACTAAGCAAAGAATGGAGAATGCAAAAGTGGCCTCATGGACATGTGGGGACATGGGATATAGCTCCTCATATTTCTGACTACATTCCCAAGGATTCCCTTTTCTCTTATCCAGGTATTAAAAGGTGGAGGGTGGGGCACTGGGAAGGAAGAGTATTTCTCATTTTAAGCACACAAGAAATCTGAGTAAAAAGATAGGTACATCCTCTTCTTGATCAACATTTGGAAGACAAGGAAATATTTTTTTTTAATGAATCTTAACCTAATGAAAAACTAAGAAAAATATTAGCACAGACACACCACCAAAAAAGAGATACAGATGAAAAACAAACACCTAAAAAGATGCTTATTATTATTAGTCATTAGAAAATACAAATGAAAACTTCAGTGAGATACCACAATATACACTAGAATGACTAAAACTGGAAAACTGATCGTACCAAGTGTTGGCAAGAAGATGGAGTAAAGCTCTCATATATAGTTGGGGAGAATGCAAAATGGTACAGTCACGTTTGAAAAAAAATTGGCAGTCTCTTGTAAAGTTAAACATACACTTACCACATGGCCAAGCAATTCCACCCCTAAACACATACCTAAAAGAAATGAGAAGTGAAGTCTACACAAAGACGTTTGCACGAATATTTTTAGCAGCTTTATATTATAAAAATAGCCCCAAACAAAAGCAACCCTAATGGTAACTGATAAATAGATAAACAAATTGTGGTATATCTATACAATGGAGCACTCATTCAGTAATAAAAGAAATAACTAATAATATATACAACCATATAAATGAAGCTCAGAAGTATTATGTGAAGTGAAAGAAGCCAGACATAAAAAGCATCACACTGTATGATTCGTTTATAAGCCAGTGAAGGGGAGGGAAGAAGAGGACAAGGGTTGAAAAACTAACTGTTGGGTACTATGCTCAGTACCTGGGTGACTGGATCATCTGTGCCCCAAACTTCAGCATCATGCAATATACCCAGGTAACAAATTTGTACATATACCCCTAAATCTAAAATAAAATTTGCAAAAGAAAAAAAATTATGCCTTAATAAGTACGATTTTGAAAAAATGAGTCCCAAGTATCTGAGACAACATTGTTCAAATCAACCAAGCCATCTTTAAAAAAAAAATGACAAAGATTGTATATATTCAAGGCACAAAACAGGATGCCTTGCTATACATATACATCATGTAATGATATCACAAACAAATTCACATATCCATTAACACCACTGCTGCACATTACATCCCCAGAACTTGTTTCTCTTATAACTGAAAGTTTGTACTCTTCCATCAGCATCTCCTCATTTTCCCCACTTCATTCCTAGCAATCATCATTGTACTCTGTTTCTATGAGTTCACCTTTTTTAGGTTTCACATGTAAGTGAGATAATACAGTATTTGTCTTTTTGAGTCTGGTTTATTTCACTTAGTATAGTGTCTTCTGAGTTTATCTGTGCTGTTTCAAATGGCAAGATTTCTTTTTTATGCCTGAGTAATACGTATTTTTCTTCATATTTTATATATATACCACATATATATGTACCACAATACAATGAATACCAATGTATTATTCACATTTATATATGTATAACACACACACACACACACACACACACACACACACACATTTTCTTTATCCATTCGTGCATCAGTGGGCACTTAAGTTGTTTCCATACTTTAGCTATTGTGAGTAATACTACAGTACACATGAAGGAGAAGATATCTCTTTAGGATACTAATTTTATTATGTTTTGATATAAACCCAGAAGTGGCATTGCTGGATTTTATGTTAGTTCTAGTCTTAATTTTTAAAGAAGCCTCCATAACTGTTTTCCATAATGACTGTACCAATCTACATTCCCACCAACACTGTACAAGGATTCCATTTCCTCCATATCGTTATTATTTCCTGTCTCTTTGCTAATAGTCATTCTATCATATGAGGTGATGTCTCCTTGTGGTTTTGATCTGCATTTCTCTCATAATTAGTGACGCTGACCATCTTTTCATACAACTGCTTGCCAAGTAGGCTTTCTTTAAAAAAATGTCTATTGAGGTTCTTTGCCACCTTTTTAATCAGGTTATTTGGGTTTTATTGTTGTTGCTTGTTTTGTTTTGCTTTTGTATTATATGAGTTTCTTATATAATTTGGATATTAACTCCTCATCAGATATATGGTTTGCATATATATTTCATAAGCTGCCTTTTCATTTTGTTGACTGTTTCCTTTGCTGTGCAGATTTTTAATTTTATGTAATCTCACTCACTTTTGCTTTTGTTGCCTATTTTTTTTGGTGTCATATAAAAAAAAATTATTGTTAAAATGTCTATAGTACCAAAAGCAATCTACATATGCAATTCAGCCCCTATAAAACTGCCAATAGCATTTTTCACAGAAATAGAAAACAATCCTAAAATTTGTGTGGAAGCACAGAAATCTCTGAATAGTCAAAGCAATCTTGAGAAAGAAAAACAAAGGTGGAGGCATAACATTCCCTGATTTTAAACTACATTACAGAACTATAACAATCAAACAGCATCGTCCTGGCACAAAAACAGACATATGAACCAATGGAACAAGATAGAGAACCCAGTAATGAACCTATGCACATATGGTATACTGATGTTCATCAACAGCACCAAGAATACACGAGAAAAGAATCATCTCTTCAATAAAAGGTGTTGAGAAAACAGGACATCTACATGCCAAAGAATGAAACTGGACCCTTGTCTTATACCACATACAAAATTTAACTTGAAATGTTAAATCAAGTTAAATTAGGCTTAAATGTAAGATCTGAAACCATAAAACTCCTAGAAAATAACATAGGCAACCAAGTCATCTTTTAACATAAACCAGAATTTTTCAAGTTGACTGAAAAGAGTACCTTGTTCTCATCCTATGAGACTATCGAGTTTGTTCTTCATGAAGACAGTAGAGACGGTAAGTGCTCTCAAGTGGAAAGATGAATCTATAAAAGCAAACAAGCAAAACAAACATTACCAATCTATATATCAACTGTGAAATAAAACCAGAGGAATATTTTTGATAAATTTAGGGCAAATGGTCTGTGTTTTACAGATAGTAATATGACAGAATTGACAGGTTTTGCAGTAGACTTTTCATATGACGTTTTTCAAATTATATTGCTGTCTTACATTCCTTAATTTTAATTGTCCTTATTCTTACTGTAGATATTTTCCATCAATTTACATTTTAGTTTCTTATTTGTCATTCTCTCTGCAGTTTGTGTATCCATTTCAGAGTTCCCTAGTCCGTCTGTAAATATGCAAAAGCCAGCAGCAATATGGTCACCGTCTGTGAGGTTTGATGAATCTGTCTTCTGTTGTTACAGAGTGTAGGTTCTAGTCATTAGAATTCATTTGTAGTGCAAACTATAGGAACATACTTTGCATGAAAGGGCAACCTTTGAAAAAGAAATTTGGGAACATGAATGGAAAAGGTGTTTCCCCAATGTAACATTCTTGCCATTTAATTAATTTAATGTCACTGTAATTAAATTTATTTAATAAAAAGATAGACTTGGAAACTGTATAAATTGGAATGTTTAAAGAAAAGAAGAATGTAATTTGGTTGCTGGTCTATCCCGTAGATGATTTTCAGAAAATATTTGTTTATTCTCAAAAGTCGCAGCGTGTTCACAGAGACTTCTCCCCACTGGAACAATACTCACAAATGGGCCAGAATCATGAATGGATCACGTTCTCTGTGCTGTTTTCAGATGAACGTGGCTAGGTGAGTGGTTATACATTTCAGGTAACTTGGAGCAAAGCAGGTTAGATGCAGCACAGGAAATTTAAAAGCAATTAGGAAAAATGTATGTGTTTCTATTTGAAAATAATTATTTTCCTGTGTGTTGTAAAGGGGAAAGAATGATGAATTGTACATTTGGTTGGCGCCTGGATGAGTGATATGCTGGTCTAAGACCTCGAGTTCAGGATGGGGGCCACTCTTGGGGCCCCCAACTCTTCTACTTTAACTACAGTGTCCCCTTACGAATTGTTCAATTACTTGCTTAGAATATCTTAAGTCAAAATAGCATACTGATTTTTAACTTGTTTTAGAAATTTCACATCAGTAGTTGGCAAGCTTTCTCCATAAGGGGCTAGAAAGTAGACACTTTAGGCATTGTTGGCCACATAAGGTCTCTGTCACATAGTCTTCCTTTGTATTTGTTTGTTTGTTTTACAACCCTTGAAAAATTTAACAGCCATTCTTAGCTCCAGCACCACACAAAACAGGATGCAGGCCAGATCTAGTTGGCAGGCCAAAGTGTGCCAACCCCGGCTTTCATCACTATTAGGCTGAGGCAAGAGAATCACTTGAACCCGGGAGGCGGAGGTTGCAGTGAACCAAGATCACGCCACTGCACTCCAGCCTGGGCGACAGAGCAAGACTCTGTCTCAAAAACAAAACAAAACAAAAAGAACCCCAGCAACATAGAGCAGCCCTCAGAGTGCATTTTGCAGAGCTAGTGCACATTTAGGGTGAATGACACCAGACATTTGGAGCCGTGGGTTTTTGACTGCGCGGTCAGTCCAGTCATAGGACTTGCCTGTCTACACAGGGGAGCACATTTTTGGAGCAACTGAAACAAGTGATGAGACAAAATGAAGTGAGAGAAAACAGCGTGATCTGAATGAAACAGGCCTGGACAGCAGCTTGTAACCGAAAACTCTAAGCTTAGAGTGTTTGGAATGTATTTCCCCATGAATGAAGCTACGGGTAGATATCAACGATCTCTCTACATATGGGAATGTTCTGTGCATCTGGGAGGCCCCTCTCTGTAACCCTAGGGAGGCTGCATCAATAAAAGAGACTGGGCACGCGCCTCCACAGCTGCCCAAAGGGCACCCACATAAGCGAAACGAAACAAACAAACAAAGCTACACAATTAACGCCATGTTAAGGAACAAAGGCACCTGATATAAGTCCACTGTGTTTTTGCAGAAGACAATAAAGTGATTTCAGGCTTTGAAAGAACAAAACTTTGTAAATGGCTTAAATGACTATTAATAATTAAATATATTCAGGTAATTTCACTCTGACAATTGTTCCATTTATTATGACAGAGAAAAATATCCTATAAAAAACCCTTTGTATCACATAAATATAATCCCAGTAGTTACTATGTATTGAGTGCTCACGAGGCAGTCATTGTTCTTAGCGATTGGTGTGGTTATTCTATCCACTCTGCAGATGACAAAACTGAACCGAGGGAGAGAGAAAATTAGTCTTAGTAGTAAGTTATCAAGCCCCAACCACTACTCTTACTTCATACAGAAACTACTCAAATAGACTAGGATTTTAAGTATTTAGAGGCATACATTTTTATTAAAAAG
The DNA here is from genome assembly GCF_030222135.1 of Aotus nancymaae. Lineage (NCBI taxonomy): Eukaryota > Metazoa > Chordata > Mammalia > Primates > Aotidae > Aotus > Aotus nancymaae. The sequence goes on along the minus strand of NW_026988450.1, from coordinate 6,909,697 downwards.
TATCAACAATGTGATTAATAACTTGATCATGATTTACTACATTTGGGAAAATCATAAGAGTAGAAGGATACTTTTTAATTAGTAAGATTATTTTTTGGCCTATAAAATTAAAAAGTTTATTTTTTTACCTGTAATACTCATAATATATACATATATCAAAATACCACATTGTACACTATAAATACATATAATTTTTATTTATTAATTATACCCCAATTAAACTGGAAAAAAACTTCAAATCTTCAAATGGCTTTCCCTGCAGCTAATGATGACTACAAAATGTTATCTTAGGAGCAGTTTTTAAAATAATTAATCAAAACTAATCAGATTTGTTGAGAATAACAAAATACGACCAACAGAATTAGGAATATAGTTTTTTTAAACCATCAATACATTGAAAACACTAAAATAATTCACATTGTAAAATCAGGCTAATATATTTTTAAAAATTAAAACCCTAAACTCCTTTAAAAGTGCAAAGATTTTAGAGAACATATTAAAAGGAAATTCCCTAAAACATTATTTCAACTTGTGGTAGTATTTGATATTGTTCCGCTGAGAGTCTCAGGTACTTTTTTCTGATTGACAAATTAAAAAATGTATATATTTATTGTGTATGACATAATGATTTGAAATACGTGTACACTGTGGAAGGCCTAAGATGCTTTAACAGTTTTTTAAAAAGACAAGCTAGTCTTGACCCACCTATGCTAATATGCACTAGTGATAAAGACCACCGTTGCTTTAAAAAATGACATTTAATATCTATTGTTAAAGATGACGTTGAGACAGCCTGGTGGAAGGGGGTCACTGGAGAAACTCCAACTGGCTTGCCCACTGAGGTGGAGCCTCAGGAAATTCACATTTGCAGCAGGGAACAGCCTGGCCCCTCTTCTTTCTGTGTGGAACCTTGGGAAGCGCTCCAGCAGGGACTCTGGTCTTGTAGAAGATCCCTGTTTTCCCTTTTTCCCACTTTTCACCCAACAAAATCCTGTCTCACTCAAACCGTCTGTGAGACTAATTATTTTCATGGCCATGGGACAGACAAGACCCAGTTTTTAACTGAACTAAGGAAATGTCCTGCAACATTTTCAAAGCACAACATGGGGGCTTGGTAAGTGATGAGTTAAATGGGGACTCCAAACCTCTCACTGCGACGCCTAAGCCTGTTCATCCTGGGATTTCTGAGGATAGGGTAACCATGCCCGATTCCCTGTCGCTCCTAGGAGTCAGGAACCAACCCAGCCTTTTCATGGCCTTCCCTTTACTTTTTTGGTATGGACCAGTGAGCAGCGGCTCTTTTCCAGCCTCCATTCCTTGCCAGGGCTGGGATGCAAGGCCCAAGGTGCAGCGGGCAGCTGGCTGGTATTTTCCGCCACACACCCATGGAGTCTCCTCTGTAAGCCAAGGATGTCTGCTCCAACCCAAAGCAATTAAATGTGTTTCCCTGGTGGAGGAACCACTTGCATAATAAGTTCTTCAGTGAGAACACATGGACACAGGGAGGGGAACATCACACACCAGGGCCTGTTGGGGAATGGGGGACAAGGGGAGGGAGAGCATTAGGACAAATACCTAATGCGTGTAGGACTGAAAACCTAGATGATGGGTTGATAGGTGCAGCAAACCACCATGGCACATGTATACCTATGTAACAAACCCACACGTTCTACACATGTATCTCTGAACTTAAACTAAAATTAAAATTTATTTTTTTATTTTTTTATTTTTTGAGACGGAGTTTCGCTCTTGTTACCCAGGCTGGAGTGCAATGGCGCGATCTAGGCTCACCGCAACCTCCGCCTCCTGGGTTCAGGCAATTCTCCTGCCTCAGCCTCCTGAGTAGCTGCTCCAGGAATTTTTAAACTATTCCTTCTTCTTTCCTCTTCTACACCCTGTCAGCAGTTAACCTTTTTTTTTCCCTTAGAAGATGTTTTTACTAGACCAGGACCCACAAATATCGTTGTTTATATTTTCTGCAAAGTTTTGGTTTTGAAATCAAGCCTCCATCTTGTTTTGCATTCTGAGGGCATGGCTGGTAACTGCTTGGCAAAGCTTTGTTTAGCAGTCCTGCCTTAGGGGATGAGCTCTTTCTGGTTCGATGTCTACATGTTTTCTTAGCCCTGTCTCTTAAAGGACCCTAACCAGCAACTGGGTTTTCTTCTGTCTGTGTGTGTACTGTGTATGACGTCTGTAAAAAGAACTTTAATTAATTTGGCCTAAAGAAAGACAATCTCTTAGATCTAATATTTTGTATTTTTATTTTTATTTTGATGGAGTCTCGCTCTGTTGCATTGGCGCAGTCTCAGCTTCCTGCAGCCTCTGTCTCATGGGCTCAAGCAATTCTCCTGCCTCAGCCCCCTGAGTAGCTGGGATTACAGACATGTGCCACCATGCCCAGCTAATTTTTGTATTTTTAGTAGAGGTGAGGTTTCACCACATTGGCCAAGCTGGCCTCAAACTCCTGACCTCAGGTGATCCACCCACCTTCGCCTCCCAAAGTGCTGGAATTACAATCATGAGCCACTGTGCCCAGCCTACTATTTTTTAAAGGGAAGATAAAGGCTGGGGTATCTTTCAGTTCATGTGACTTTAATCTTTGACAAATTAAAAAAAAAAAAAAAGAACATTGGTAAAATGCAGCTCAGATGCAAGGTTTGCTAATTGCTTTTGAGGTTAAAAAATGCTTTGGGGGTTTTGAGAACTGTCTGTCTTGCTTGCTCCACAATTGGTAGGGCCTGGGGACACATGGAACTAACCATGCCCTTAATTAAGAAGGCAAACCTTGGCTGCACTGAGCACACAATTAAAGTAACTTACCAGGTTTTACCTTAAAGTTAAAAATTGCTAGGAGTTACCATTATAACATATAACTGAAACTACTGAAAATAGATTTACATGAAAGGTGTGTAAAAACAGAAAAATGTGTTTTTTAATAAAAGGTTATAAGAAGGCATGGAAATGTAATCTTTTGCTTAGAGTTAAAGGAGTGTTTTAAATTAAATAGGAAAAAGCTGAACGTTCAAACAAGTGATGGAAGAATTGTGGAAATTAATCGTGCAAAAGAGGTTATCTGCGTAAAAAGTATTAATGAAATTCAAAAGGGTTATAAAAGGTTGTCTTCTTTAAAATTTCCAAGTTATTATTTTGGCAAAATGAGTAACTTAATGGTTTCTGTGTTGGAAACAAGAGCTTCGAGTTGCAAAAAAAAAAAAAAAGGAAGAAAGAAAGAAAAAAGAACACTCAAAGGATTTCTCCACAAGGCAAATTTACTTCTGCAGAAGGGTGCTGCTCACACTTCTGGCCACTGTGAGAGCACATCAGACAAAGGAAGGTAGGAGTTTTTATCCCTAATGCAGCTGGTCTTTGCTTCTGTGTCTTATCCCCATTGGCCAGGATTGGACTACACAATCTCAATTAATCCCAATTGCCCATTTTAAACAGAGGAGGGGTGTGGGTTACACTGGTAGGAAGGGCAGTTTCTGCAGGAAGAGCCATTGCAGCAGGAGGGGTAGTTTACAGAGTGGATAACTATGAGCTGGAAAGTACAAGGAAGTTGATCTTAAGAACAAAGAACAAGGAAGTTAACAAGCCAAACCTTTGAAGAGTACTTACTGTATCTGACAATTCTCCTCTTTTAATTGTTATAATTCGTCCCCTTCAAACCATTTTAACATGGCTTGACTCTGTTGTTCTGCTTTGTCTTCTAAAAGAAAGATCTTCTCTAAACAAGATGGGGGAGAATTGAGGAAGGTTTTGGTGAGAGCTGTTTCAATAAGCCTTTGTGTTATTCCTCAGGCACAGTGTATGACACAGCATCCTGCAAGAATAAGCAACCTTATTCAGATGGCAAGAGAGATGACAATTGAGGACATAAGTCCTTTTCATTTGCGAAACCATTTTCCCATTAAATTCGTGAAAGGGTGGTTCAGTTCAGAAATTTTGGCTCACTCATTTTATAAGGAAGTAAGACCTTGCAGTGCTTTTGTTATGGTCCCATCAGGAGCGGTACTGAGTGCCAGTCATGACACAAACTCCACCCTCTTTCACTAATATCACATCTAATGCTATTCTGTTATCCCAGGCCATTTGACTGGTGGGTCCTAATTGTTCAGCTATCCCTTTAATAGCATCTTTAGTACAATTCACAAATCGTTGTTGTTTGTAATAAATGTAATTTATCCAATTCACATTTTTATTTATAGTTAACCACCAGAACGTGGACTCAAATCCTGCAACTATCTGATTTCAGGACTTAAATTCACCTGGCACTCCTCATGAGACTCCAGTAGCATCTATATAGACATGAGAGTCAAAGGATCTATGAGGGGTCTCTCTTGTTCTATGATATTTTGTTTTTGTCTTTTCTGGTTGATGAAATACCAGGGTGAAAGGGATGGCTAATTGAATTAGAGCACAAGTGCCGCTTCAGTTACTTGGCAGAGTATCCCGTAATGGTCCACCACAATACCACCACACTTCCACTTGAAGATGGCTAAAGGCAGACTGATTGGTAAGCTCCTCGAAGGGCTTGAGCTCACTGCATCCTGTTAGGTCTCCACAGAATACCAAGTTTTCCCCCTGTCTTAAGAGACATGAGATAAAATTGGCATTGGGAGATGGAAGGTGGATGGCCCTCGGGGTCTGACCCACAGGGTACTGGACTTCAGGGAATAGAGAGAGAGCGCTCTGCATAATTCATTACCTCAGGCTGTGGGGTCTTGGAAGAGAGCTACCATACAGCTCATGCCCAGTTGGCTGGAGGACCATGCAGTGGAAAGAGGACAATCTGGGCCTCTGGTCTACCATGTGCACAAGCGTAACATTTGCTTTTGTTTAAAGTGCAGATGGAATATTTAATCCATTCCAGCCAAGCATTTGCATCTTGATACCCCCATCTCCAGAGCTATAATCTGCTTTAAATCTCTCACTTCCACAACTGTTACTTTGGTTGGGTCATTCTGGAGATGGGAGGAAAACACTGGGCTTGCTATGCTTGAGGGTAGCGTTGGGTTCCACATGTTCCCTGGACTCTGGGTCTGGATTTCTGTATTATTGCTAACCAATAGTCTAGCTAACCTCAGAGAGAAGATTCCCATGGAATCCTATCCTGTAACATCTGCTCCTAACCCATACCATTCAAATATGGAGGGTTCTTGGGCCATTGTTTGGGGATTATCTATAATTAGCAATAAGGGATTACACTGCAATGGCTTACAATTCGGTGGGATGGAGTTTCTTTTTCAGTCCCCTCAAGTTATTTGGAAAAGGGGGCGTGGCTGTCCACCCCGTATAGTGAGTGGTCCACCAAACATCTGCCCGGTCACTACAGGGACTTTTTAAGTCTCCATACTCATACTTGGTCGACCCCCTGTGGTATGGACATACACACTTATCTACATTTGATGGCTTCCTTTGAGCTCGTCTGTCTCCACATGGGATGACTGAACAAGCATTAAACTGAAGGGCTGAAGGACAGTTAGCCCGAATCACATTGATGACAAGATTACCTTCTGTTGGAAAGAAGAGGGAAAATAGACAAATGATTATTAAGCCCTTTTTAGAGTTAATTTGGTGGAAGTGGGCCCTGGAGTGAATCTATGATTAGTTAACAAGGTCCTTGCAGCTCCCATCAGCACCGAGGTTGATGGAGCATGTGTTACACCATAATTGAGAACGCTAGATGGTTCTAGAAAGGGCTTCTCCAACCCGAGTGCACTTCATGATCACAGGCACAGAATCCATAAGTCAGAATCTCCACACGCAGCTTGGTGTCACCTCCGTTTGAGAGCTCAGGGAGCTCAGAGCATAGCGGGTGACCGGGACAAACACCCTGGTGAGATGAAGCAGGAGCTCTCATAGGAGGTGGCACCTCATGCTTTGTGATGCTTATCGAATGAAGGAATGATTGCAGGAATACATGAGGCCACAGTTAAAGAGTGTGGACTGATTGCTGGCTGAGAAACATCCTTTGCTGACACTTCCCCATGGGTCCTTCGTGTCTGAGCTGTCAGGGTGTCATGAAATGGTCATGGGCATCCTAATGACATGGCATGTCCAAAATTCATAGCCTGCAAGAGCCAGGGCCACTGCTGCAGAAATCACACCCACTGGCAGTGACAGTGCATTTCTTCACTGATGACAATGGTTTTAAAGATCCAGACAACAGGCTGGGTGCAGTGGCTCACACCTGTAATCCCAGCACTTTGGGACGCCAAGGTGGGAGGATCACGAGGCCAAGAGATCGAGGTCATCCTGGCCAACATAGTGAAACCCCGTCTCTACCAAAAATTCAAAAATTAGCTGGGCATGGTGGCACATGCCTATAGTCCCAGCTACTCTGGAGGCTGAGGTAGGAGAATCACTTGAACCCAGAAGGCAGAGGTTGCAGTGAGCAGAGATCACGCCAGCCTGGCGACAGAGCAAGACTCCATCTGAAAAAAAGAAAAGATCCAGACAGCATGGTAGCAGACAGTGTTGGGCCCCTCCAGAGGGAGAAGCCCTGCACCAGCAACAGAGCCCCGTCTACTGGGTTTTGTCCTGCTCTGAGTATGTGGACTGTGGCAGGAGAGTCTTGAGGGGAGCTCTAACATTTAGTCGAAAACAACTCTGGAGGAAGTGAGTAACTTATTGTCTGACGCAGTATGGAACGTTTCCTGTCTCTTTTTGCACTGCCAGTCGTCAAAAGAATTTAGAGCAAAAGCTATTTTAAGCACTACGGTTAAACTGATTGAGCGACTCCTTTCATCAGATTAACTGTGAAATGTTACATGCCTTTGTGCTTAGGTGCTCTGCAGCTCTGCTCTTCCTTGAACTTCCTAACATTGTGAAGCTTTGTTCTTCATACTTGTCCCAGGTTCAGGAAAGCACCTTTGGCAAGGACAAAAGTGACACAGCCTGACTTACATGCCTTGCCTTCACCTGTCTCCCCTTCCAAGTGTAGTAATATATGTAATATAAACACACACAGTGGTAACTTGGAAGTCCCCGAGGCTGCACAATTTCCAAACCTCAGGAAACACAATGTAAGTGTGCACACGCTGTCAACAGCAACACTTGCAAAAGAGGTAAAAGATGTGACAGTGTCAGTCTCACCAACATGTTACAGTGAAATTCCTAACTCAAAGGTTGCCAGATGTCAGCCTGAGAACCAGTACCCGCCAGATTGCATGAGAGTCACCCAGGGTGCTTCTTGTACATCAACAAGCAAACCAACAGAAAGCTTCAGACTCCACCTCCAGAGAGTCTTGCACATGAAGTCTACACGGGGAGTGGGGGTCTGCATCTTAAATAACTTTTCCAGGTCATTCTTATGTATAAGCACGTTTGGAAATAATATCTTGATCAGAGTCATAAGGGAAAGAAAACTTAAGTCATTTTTGCAGACTCATTTGTAAATGTATTCAGAAGTCGATGACGTGTTTCAGAAGGAATTTTAAAACCTTTTCACATGCAGCTCCTGATCACCTGCATTTAGAGACTACAAAGAGCAACTACAAGTTAATCTCCATGTAGTAAAACAAAACAAAAATGCCAGGCGATTAGAAACTAGAACTCTGTTTCAACAGATGTCTTTGGGCAAAGAATTTTCTTTCTTATCATTTCTTTTCCTTTGCACTGGAAATGAAAATAAAAGGTTGGGAAATAAAAGTAAAGAGAAAGTGTCTTAAGTATAAGTAATCTAAACCACAAAACCCAAGTGCTAATTGAGAGACTGAATAAACAAAGAAACAATAAGCAGACTACACATGACAGTGGAATTCTGACCCTAAACTAGTTTCTGCAGCAACCAAGCCAGGAAGCCAAAACACAATGTCAGTAGCAATGTCAACAGTCAAGACGAGATAAATATGATCAGATTCCATGTTTTTCACTCCCACTTGCACCTTAAGATCAACCAGAAAAAAACAAATATGCACTCCTAATCAGTTACATAGGATCCCCAGCTAGTTAGCCGCCTCCAGCTTCCCCAGGCCAACAGCTTCCATCCATCAGGGCACACCTGGAGCCTTCCCTCTTCACTGTAAAGCTTCCACCCCTCTACCTGCCTGTGAGTCTCTGCCAAAACACAAGTGATAGTAGCTAACTCCCTTGCTACAGCAAGGTAAGAAAAAATAGCATTTGCTTTTCTCATTTGGATAGTTTTTGTTTATTTCCACATAATCTTCAAAGTAATAAAAACCAACAAGCAAAAGCCCATTACCCTCGGTTTAAGGACTTCCATCCCTGCCCGCATACACATTCAAGGCTGAAGTTAAAGGAAGCGGATTGGAGGAGATGGGAGGGGGTCAGTGACGGAGGTCTGTAAGAGAGGGATGGTGTGCAGAAAAGACTGCAGGGCAGAGGAAAGAGGAAGTAGGATCCAAGCAGGCTGAGCAAAGTGCTTGAATTAGTTGGAATCCTTTAATTGCAGGAGAGAGTAACTAATGCTGAATATCTTTTTATTTTATTTTATATTTTATTTTATTTTATTTTTGAGATGGAGTCTCACACTGTCACTCAGGCTGGATTACAGCAGGGAGATCTTGGCTCACTGCAGCCTCCATCTCCCAGGTTCAATTCTCCCACCTCAGCCTGCTGAGTAGCTGGGACTACAGGCATACACCACCACGCCCGGCTAATTCTTTGTATTTTTTCTTTTGTAGAGACAGGGTTTCACTGTGTTGGCCAGGCTGGTCTCAAACTCCAGACATCAAATGATCCACCCACCTCAGCCTCCCAAAGTGCTGCAATTACAGGTGTGAGCCACCACCCCCAGCCTGAAAATCTTGAGTAACTATAGGAAGGCAGTCGACAGGACTAGCTTGTGGGTGGGGAGCCAGTGTAGCAGGGTGGGGGGGACCCAGATGGCTCACGTGGCCCAGGGCCAGACACCTGAACAATAAATACTCTGGTTGTGGGGAAGAAGGGATCCTTTGCTCTGTGAGGCAAGGAAACCATTTTTTGGTCTCTTGGCCATTGAAGATTTAAAGTCCAAGTATTAGCTTTGCTTGGGTCACAAGCCTTGTCCTCAGCTAAAAGGACAGGGCAAGAAAAATACAGTCCCTTGCATTAGGGAGACCTGGTTTTTAAAAAGGAAAGTGGGCTCTTTTTAGGAGGGAGAAATGCAGGCAAAATGCAGTAAATGCTAATAAAGGGCTCCTGGAATTCAATTTGACACATCATCCTCCAGTTATACCACTGATATAAAAAAGCAGGGCTGGGGAGTGGATTTTTAAGTGTTAGGGAAGCTGCTGAAATATTAAATGCCTATAAACGTTCAAATGATTGTGTGATGCTTAAATTTGACCTCTCTCCAACAATCGCCAATTTTATTGTTAAAATTAAAGGGGCCAGTAATCATTAATTGTAACAGGAGATTAGCAGTAAAATAGAGAGTTACACAAGTAATGACAATGGGGCAATTGGTAGCAACATAACTTAGAGAGCCAGAAAGCTTACAAAAATGGACACTTTATAAGCCCACCCTGAATCTTCCTTTCTGAATAGCGTAATCAGTGCAACATTCCTAATAGGTGCTTAATTTCTGGGAGTCAGAATGCATTTTCATGGGCTCTATGTGAGCTAGTTGCCCCTGATGAGACGCCACATTGAGTTTTGCCAGCCAATCACCCAGGCTCAGAGCCCTCAGAGGACAGCAGTGAGTACTCTGGGTATGCTCCAGCCACCACTGCTGGGACTGTCACCTCACCATCCATTTCTAACTTCCTAAGTCTTTCTGAGAAGCCTGTCCCTTTCTATTAACTGACAGTGATGCAGGCCTAACTAAGCAAGAGACTTCACACATCTTTTTTCTAAGAATATCTCACTGGGCTAAAACAGAATCACAAAAACTGCTGTGGAAAAAAAAGCAAGCAAGATGAGTTTTCCAAAATATTTCAATTTTCTCAGCTTTCCTATTAATCTTCATTACTCATAAATTTTAATTTCTAATAGCAAAACATAAATTTTTTGTGTCTGTACCGACTCAGGCATTGTGCTCGAGAAAACAAAGATGAATAAGATAAAAAGTCCTGCTCTCAAGAGAGAAATAGACTAATATAATGGGAACAATTCTGAGCTGTTAATTCCTGACTTCTTTCATTGGCTCCTCCTCTGTCGCCTCCTTTCAGGCAGGAGATCATGCTAGGTCACTCTCTAGCCTGATAATTCTGGTAAAGAGAAAGGTTGAGGCTCCCTGAACATCTATCCCTTATGTGTGTTGATAGATAAGATATTCCCCATCCATTTTCAATCATTCATTCATTCAACCATTCATTCTTTTTAAAAAATTTTTAATGTTTGTGGATCCACAGTAGGCATATATATCTACCAGGTACATGAGATGCTTTGATACAGGCATGCAGTGCATTATGATCACATCACAGAAAATGGGTATCCATCCACTCAAGCATTTATCCTTTGTGTTACAAACAATTCAATTATACTCTTTTAGTTATTTTTACATGTACGATTAGATCATTATTGACTATAGTCACCCCACTGTGCTACCAAATACTAGCTCTTATTTATTCTACTTTTTAATCCATTAACTATTCATTCTTAATTTTTATATATGTGATAAACTGAGTGATTCCAAACCATCAAATGGCACAAAAAGATTTATTTCTAGTCTTGTCTTTCGTTCTCCCTATTCCCATCCTTCCCCTACCACAGATAACCTATTTTTAAAATTTTTTTCTTGTTTGTCTTTCTGTAGTTTGTTTTTCTATTTGTGAGGTATAACATTAAGACAAAAATGTACATAAAACATATATGATGATAAACCAAATGTGGTCTCCCCATACAGTGGAATGTTTTGCAGCCTTAGAAAGGAAGGAAATTCTCAACTGTGCTACAACATGGATGAACCTTGAAGGCATTATGCTTAAAGAAAAAAGTCAGACACGAAAGAACAAATACTGCATGATTCCATTTATATGAAATGTCCAGAATTAGGTAAATTAATGAAACAGAAAGTAGATCAGAGGTTACCAGAGGCTGGAGGAAACAGGGGTGTGGGTAGACATTGTTTAATAGCCTCAAAGCATTTGTTTGCGATGATGATAAGGTTCTAGAGATGGATGGTAGTGATGGTTACACAACACTGTGAATGGACTTAATGCCACTAAATTGTACACCTAAAAATGGCTACAATGCTAACTTCTATGTTATGTATATTTCACCACAAAACACCTATAAAAGCATAAAGAATAATTATAAGATCAATACTCATGTAGCCATAAAAAAAGGTCAAATAAGGAACACTGTCAATTACCTGGAAGTCCCTCCCCTGGCCCACAGCCTTCTCTCTAAGCACCACCATCTTCCTGACCTTTTTGGTAATAACTTTTGGGCCTTAAAAATAGTTTAATATTTTATATATTAAAAGTGCTTTCATATATATATATATGAAAACATTATGACATTTTACCTGCTTTTAACTTTTATATAAATGTAAATATACTCATATATTTGTATTACTGGCTTATTTAACTCAACATTATAAAATTATGATTTATTATGAAGTTTATTCATGTTATTGATGTATCTGTATTTCATTCGATTTTATTATTGTTTTATGGCCCAACACACATCCGATTTTTAAGATGTTACATATATATCTGAAAAGAATGTGTACTGGCATTTGTTGGATGAAGAATATTACACATCTCTATTAGGATCTCTATTAGGTCCTTTGTTAATCATGTCATTTAAATCTTCTATATCTTTAACATTTTTTTCCCCTTAATTTCCCAATTACCAAGAGATGTATGTATTTAAAATCTCCCTATAGTATTATGTACATGAAACAGACTGCATCTAGTTTTACTTGTACTGATGCTTATTTTTACATTATGTCATTTGAGTCTATATTACTAGTAGCATTAATTTAAAATTATATAATATCTTCCTGATAGGTTAAACCTTTTCACCACACTTACATTTGTTTGAAAATTTTATCTTGTTTTTATTCTTTCAGTGGTTACCCTAGAAATTCAAACAAGCGTACTAAAGCAAATACCTCCACCCTCCTTTTAGATTATCCAGAGGCTTTACAATACAGTGTTTTACTTCCCACCACCCAACTCGCAGACGTATGTGTTATTCGTCGTTTCCTGTTTTAACTTTATCTCATGCTATTATTAACAATATTTCAATGCAGTCAATGTTATTTTAGATGTGTCTACCTATTTTCCACCTCCCATGATCATCATACCTTCTTGCATCTCAGCCTTTTCATCCAGAGTCAGTTTCTTTCTGCCTGAAGTACATGCTTTAGAATATCCTTTAGTGAGGGACTAATGGCAAACTCTCTTAGAATTTTTGTGTCTATGTTTGAAAATATCTTCATTTTGGCCTCATTCTGGAAATATATTTTCCTTGGCTAGAGAATTTTAGGTTATTTTTATAATTTTTCAGCATCTTAAAGATATTACTCCCTTTCCTGGTTTTCTTTGTTGAGCATGTACATTCTGCTTCTTTGAAGGTAACTAGCTTTTCTCTCAGGCTGTTTGTTAAATACTCTGTATGTTTTTGATACTCAACAGTTTTACTACATTGACTCTGGATGTGGATTTTTTAAATTGAATCCAGTTTGAAATTTATTGATCTTGTGGAAATTGAGGAATCTCTGAAATGATGTATTTTGACATTTCTGGAAACTTCTCCATTATACATATCATTTATTTCTCTTTCTCTGCTATATTCTAGAAAATTCGTAGTTCATATTCTAGTTAACAAATTTTCTTTTTAACTGAGCCTAACTTGCATTAAACACATAAATCTGGATTTAAATTTTAAGCATTCTATTCTTTTAATTTTCATGTATGCTGTTTTGTTGGGGTTTTTTTCAATATGCTAGGTTAATTTCATAGTTTTTTCTGCAGCTGATATTTTTAGACCTGTTGAAGTAGATGTTTTTATAATCCATATTGACATTTCCAATATCCAAAGGCTGTGTCTGCTATGTGTTATTTCTGCTGATACTCACGAATGCTTTTTTTTTAAATTTAAGTCTTAGCTTTGTTTTTACCGTGTACTGTCCCTTTTCCTTGGCAAATTATTTGTGGGAACTCTTTAACACTGAACAACCTCAAAGGCACATTCCCTACTCGACCTTCCTCTACCCAGCTTCTGCCTAATCTCAACCCTCCTCCCTGTCAGGCTCAATCAACACATCTTTCCCAGCTGTTATCAATTACAATACAGCTTTTGTACCTCCTGGTGGGCTGCACACCCTTGAGAAGTGGACTTCTGTGGGCACTTGCTGAGCTTTGCCACTGCTTGGCCCTCCAGCTTTTGCCTGTGACCGTGGCTTTTGCAGGCCATACTGTGTACCTGGGAGTTTGCAGGTGTTCACTACTTCCTGCTTTCACTGAAATTGGAGACTATAGATTTTCCATTCTCTTTGTTAACTTGAATAAGAACAAAAGGGGAAAGTTCTTTTGTCTGCCATCATCATGTTCATACTGGAAACAAAATCCAGTCTTCTATAAAAGTCAAAATACTTTAAAAAATAACTTATATTAGTTGTACTGATACAGGAGGAAAAACGGAGAGGGCTTTTGAGAAGCAACAGGGAAAGGAAAGGAGATTTTTATCTACCAGAGAAAAAGAGGTCTGTGAGTCCCAGAGCAGCAGAATCCCCTGGGCTCTGTTGTCTTCAAGTAAGGAGAGACCCGGAGGAGACAGAGGACATGCACCCTTCCTCTTAGGGGAGGGCTGCAGAGCAGCCTAGAAAGGAGTGCCCTGAGGCACTTGGGTTCTCAGCCTTGCCAAAAAACCTAGCACTGTGTGAGTGGTCCAGAGAGAAGACAGTGGCAGGGACAATGATACAGACTTGGAGGAAAAGATTTTTCTCTCCAAACAGAGCATAAGCTTCTAGGATTCTGTTGCCCCTCAGAAAGGAGAATGTACCTCAATTATGCTTGAAAATGAGGTGCATGCCTGTAATCGCAGCTACTTGAGAGGCTGAGGCAGGAGAATCGCTTGAATCTGGGAGGTGGAGGTTACAATTATGCTGAGATCGCACCACTGCACTCCAGCCTGGGCAACAAGAGCAAAACTGAAATTCCATCTCAAAAAGAAAAAAGAACAAAAAAGAATTTTCTACCGATCTGTGTGATAGAGATTTGGAGATGAACATTAAGCTGACATACGGGAAACAAAAGAAGGAATATTTGTCACACTTCTGAGTGTGTGAACTGAGATACATGAGCACTGTGTGAAATACTAATTACAATAAGAAGAGAAGGACGGGGTAATATGGAAACAGAGGATGGGAAGCCTTAGCTTTGACTGATGCAAAGAACATCAAGCATGGTCTCAGAAAATGAATAGGAATTCTTCAGGCAAGGAGGGAAGGCCCTTCCAAGCAAAGAAACCAACATGGGCCAAGGCCTAGGGAATGGTGTGTTTGCAAAGTTTCAATCAACTGATGTGGATAAGCTTGCAAATATTAATGTTGACCCTATAATCAAGTAATTGATATGTTTATAAGCTTAGTAATCAATTTAATTCATACTCTCTAGTTGTCCTTATAGATACACGGAAACAGAGGCCCAAGCAGTTGATGTTACTTTCTTAGGACTTCACACTCTGTGGTAGAGAATCAAGATTAATTTCGGAACCCAGGGGTCTTTTTCCAGTACTATTCAACTGCCTAAAAGAATGAAATGAAACCTCCATTTAAAAAACATTAGCTAACCTGGATGTGGAGGAGGGCCTACTTTGCAGCTTCTAAAAGTAACTTAAAATATAACTGTTCAAAAGTATTATCAGTCCTGATGACTGCAGCGTAAACCTAACTCTGGTGGGCTTTCTGGAGAGCCTCTCTCCTTATCAAAGAACAATTAGCTTAGTTGTCCAAGATACTATTTTACCTACAGCCACTAAGAAGTTACATTATCCTTTGCTGTAACAAACGCATAACTTAAATCTGCTTGCGAGTTTATATGAAAACACATTAGCACCTGAAGGCCATCCATATCATCATTGCAGCATTATGATAACTTGCTGATTAAAACAGAGGATGCATCCATCAGATAAAAGTGTTCTTCCCTCTATCTTGCCTTTAACCCAGATACAAGCAAACCCGTGAAGAAACAGGGGGTGTGCAAGACATTTGTAGTGCTCCATGAAATGGGCCACATTCTGCTTTCTGGTCTTCGTCCCATTCACCAGGACTTTTTAAAGGATATGCATGTCAGGTTTATGGATGAGGGTTTTACATCATTCTCTCCACAAGAAAAAACAAATGACATGTCCGAAATGCCTCTTTTCTCCCTATCTTTAATAATCTATTTGCTGCCTTTGTGCTATGTACCCAGCCAATAATTTTTTCTTTCTCTGAAAACCTGGAAATAAATATAGCTTCTCTGTTATTTTTCCAGTTTTCAGGGAATAGCTATTATATAAGGGGTTTAGACTGAGACAGTCCCACAATCTGGACAATGTCTAAGAAATAAGCACTATAAGGATAAAATAAACAAGAATCAACACAAAATGGATCCAATTGGTATTTACATCACGCAAGAAGTGTATATGTGCTGCTGGATAGAATTGGGAACTAGACAACTCCAAGCTGAACCGTGACAGGGTGGGGAGAAAGGGGCAGGATTGTGTTTGGAATGAAACTGTATCGTTGCAGCAAAGTTTGTAAAAATAGAGGCACTGAGTGTAATTATTTGTGAATACTTACTCTGCACAAATGTAAACTGAACTGAGAATCATTTAATATTTCTATGTCTAAAAAGGTGTATCGTGTGGCAAGACAAGAATGATTCATGTATTTAATAGACACAGAGCACTGACTAT
The DNA here is from genome assembly GCF_030222135.1 of Aotus nancymaae. NCBI lineage: Eukaryota > Metazoa > Chordata > Mammalia > Primates > Aotidae > Aotus > Aotus nancymaae. The sequence goes on along the minus strand of NW_026988450.1, from coordinate 6,893,899 downwards.
AAGCAGGCAGTACGCCAAGAACTGAATATACAAAGCTGAGCACAAGCTCTCCCTCCATAGGGCCTGTGAGTTAGCAGAGTGCGCCTGATATACCAAGAACTGAATATACAAATCTGAGCACAAGATCTCTCCCTGCATAGCACCTGCGAGTTTGCAGGGCACCTCTGCACTGTTTGCAGCATGCACATGATTCATTCAGGTCCCCACTAGAAAGTTGGCCCCTCAGAGGGCAGGGGAAATGACTGGGCTGTTTGCCAGTTTATTCCCAGTGCCTGGCTCTGTGTTTGGCACACAGAAGATGCCTCACGAGCTTCTGCTTAGTAAATGAGTGTGTTTGTTCAGTATCTGCTTTGTGCAGGGCACCATGAAATAAACGTCATCAAGGGCAAGAGGTGATTCTCTAAGCTTCTGTGCAGCCTGGAGTGGTCCCCCTTATCCTTAGGGGATACGTTCCAAAACCCCTGGTGGATGTCTAAACTCATGGATGGTATTGTACCCTATTTATACTGTGCACAAATTTGTTTTTCCCTCTTTACAATTTCATGGATACTTGTTCTTACTATAGGTCTTAGCAACCTTAGCATACAACTTATTTTCTTTCCTTATTTAGACAAGAACTTTCACCTTTTCACTTGAATGAAGCACTTTTCGGCTTCTCTTTGGCATATCTGAATTGCTAGCATCACTATTCTTGTGTTTTGGGGTTACTATTAGGTAAAATAAGGGTGACAAACCCAAGTGCTGAAATACTAGGACAGTTGATCTGATAACCAAGACAGCTGCTAAGAGACTCGTGGATACTCGGGACAAAGAGAACATTCACATCCAGGACAGGACAGAGCAGGATGGCAGGAGATTTCATCACACTGCTTAGAATGACATGCAATTGAAAATGTATGAGTTGTTTATTTCTGACATTTTCCACTTAATATTTTCAGATTGTGGTTGACCTCTGGTAACCGAAACCTCAGAAAGCAAAACCACCAATAAGGGGGAACGATTGCACTTATTTTTCTTTCCCCTAATATGGTCTACTGGCCACTTTAGAAAAAAAAAAAGGTGTTTTTAACTTCAAATCACTGAAGCTGTATTCTTGATGTATTTTCATCCTCAGATGTAAAAGTATACCATTTCTAAGGAATGGATTAGTTCTTGGTCATGAGTTGGTAAAAGGGAAACCATTATAATAACAGCATCTACTTATTGAACATTATGTACTAATAATGATCTGCCAAGCCAGATTTAAGTACTACACACATGCACACACACACACAGACACACACACACACATACACAGACACACACACACACAGACACACACACACACACACAGACACACACACACACACCGTGCTTTTCCTAATTGTGAAATGTGCCCACTACTGGATATTTATAAGATAATTTTAAATAGTGTATAGACTAACCTAAAATTTTTGTTAGACATAGATTTATTTTAATGTCCTTTAGGAAAAAAATGTAATAACATATTAAGTCAGTGATTTCATGGATATTATGAAAATGGTTTAGGATGAGGCCAAACTCTCTTCACCTCTAAATAAACTGATTTATACACAGTTCAAAGAAGAAAATATCAAGCATATACTAGTACAGGTGCTACTGCAGATGACAAAAATCATGAAGGTGGTATGTGAGATTTACCTCCCTGGCCCCTCTGCCTGATTTCATGGGATACTAAAAACATGCAGGAAAGGCAGGAAGGCCAAGGTCACGGTGTGGATGTGCATGGGTTCTGGAGTCAGGCTTTTAGAGTCAAGTCCTGACTCTCCTGCTCATTCTAAGCTTGGGCAGGTCACTTGACTTTTCCATGTGTCGGTTTCCTCATCTGTGAAATGTGGATGATGATAGTATCTACTCCACAGGGGCAAAAGAGAGATTCAAATACAGGTGATTCTGATATTGAAAGCTACATCCTGACCTCTCCAGGGCTGGCAAATGAGTTTTAGCTCATGTGCCAAATTATTGGAGTGGAAGAAGGTGCCTGTGGCACTGAGTTGACAAGTATTTGAGGCTTCATGGGGAAAAGTGATGGATGGATGTGAGATGTCTGCCCCGCACTCTGCTGCCATCTTCCTGCAGGTCGCAGTCACCAGCTCAAAGGCCAAGCTGCACGTGGACCCACAGGATGTGCAGTGGAAAAACACGGCAACCCAGTCAGCTCAGTTCTTTCTACATTTTCTTACTGATGTCGCCACTAATTCTGAGAGAGAAATACCATTATCTAAGAATAAAACTTCCACTTTAAAATTAACATAGGTTGCATGAAAGTGTTTTTCATACATCAAATGTTATTAGGTACCTCTTCAGTTATTTTCTACAAAGGCTACTTATGTAAACATTTCAGTAAACGTAGCAGTAGTGAGATTTTCTGAAAGAAAAAGGAAAAGAAAGAAGGAAGAGGAGGGAGGGGAAGAAAGAGGAGGAGGGGAAATAAAAGGAGAAGGAAGAGGAGGAGGAGGAGATGAGCAGCAGCAGTATGGGCACCCCAGATACCAAGGGCTGATCGTGGGCAGCCATTGGCCGAGGCTCCCGATGCATCCTCCCAACTTTGGAAGTTCTCAGAAACGATGAGTGTGTCCAGCACAAACTGACCCTCCTCGGGTGTTTGCTTCAGCTCAAGCAAAAGACAAATGCACAATCACAATCAGATCAATAGCCTTTTGAAGCATATTGGAACGACAGGCCCAAGTGGGCCCTTTCAGGAGATGACGGACCCAGTCTGTCCTCCTGCACTGCGGCTACTTTCTGCGAGCAACTCCCGCTGGGTCTTGCCATCATCTTGGTACTCATCTAGCCATCTGCCATGGAAAAAAGAAGATAATTAATATGAGAGAGCATTGAAAGAAGCCTCATTAGTTAGAAAGGGAAAAAAAACATATGGAAAGAATTTAAAGAGGCCTTTAGAGAGATCGGAATTTTTAAAAAGCATTTAAGATTTTAAGTCACGCCAGATTCCTTTTAGCAGTCCAGCTTTGGTAAGCCTTTGTCCTACACCCAAGTTGCAAGGTCATATTGGTTCACTCTAAAATTCTGGCTTTTAGAAAAGTCCTCTGGTAACATCACAAACATTCTAACGTAGTCAAAATTTCTCACTTGGAGTTTCCTTAGTGAGCTGTTATTTCTCTCCTGTCATGTGACTGGCGGGTATACACAGTGGCTAAACCCTCAGTCTCTAGGACAGCACTCTTCAAGAGAAATAGAATACGGACTGCATATGGACAGAAGTAAAAAGAAGGTAAAATTAATATTTTTAATTTTCTTAAATTCAAAAGATAATTATTTCAACATGTAATCAGTATAAAAATTATATCACATTCTTTTTTATTCTACATTCTTGAAATCCGGAATGTATCTTATACCTACATTGGAATAGCCCACAGTTCAGTACACATACGTGGCTTGTGGCTCCCATGTGAGACAGTACAGTTCTACGGTCAAATGTATTTTGATCCGAGTCCTGACTCCACCAATTATTAATATATTCCATAAAAAATTTACCATCTTTATATTTCAAAGATAATTTCCTTGTCTTTGAAATATCACAGAGTCTACCAGAGGCTTGCTGTGGCATCAAATGAGTTTACGTGTGCAGTTCTGGCTTTACCATGAAGCCTGTTCCTTGGAAAGCATTCAGTAAATGCTGGTGATGGGTATTCTTCTGATTTTCTCTCCAGCAATACAACAGTTGGGTGCAGAAATCTTATCAACTCCCACAACACAAAATATAACCCCTCTATATCTTGGTTATTTTGAAACTCCACAAATAAAGTTATAAATAACTCTTTCTCAGGGACCTTTCTTTTCCTATAATTAGAAGGGGACTTGCACTTAAGTAGCTGATAAACTGTACTGGGGAAGACAGCAAAGTTTATGTCATCTAACACTCCGAAATCTAAGTAGAGCTTTCTGACAAAACAATTTAATAGCAAACTTGATATCCTGTGCAGGGAATTCTTCAGTAGAAGATAATTCACAAAATCATAGTGGTATCATAGAAACAATGAATTGATAGACACTAAATTAAAACTTTCCAGAAGGCCAAGGAACCAAGAGCCCCTGCTCTCTGACTAATGGGTCTGAGGTGTGCACTCCATTAATCTCATTAGGTCACAGTTTTCTCATCTGTCAAACAAATCATGAGACTAAATGTTATCTATGGTTTCTTCCACTTCTGATGGAATAGCAAGAAAACTTCTTTCTTACTTATTTAAACCTGGGTTCTCAGAGAGAAAAAGCAAGGAAAACAGGTAATATTGCTATAGTTAAGTTAATGACAGCAGTGCAATGATACGCCTATATGCATATCATTCCATATGAGAGTGTAATACAATAAAACATCTTAAATATTTTCATCTGCAACATTTTTTTCGATAAATCCAATTTCAATCCAAGGTTTGCAGTTATTCTAAAATGTAGAAATAAGTCACTTCCATCTTAATTTCTACTCCTATGCATTGCCAGTAAAACTAATTTTGGCTTGGAAGGGAATGGGACAATTGTCACCTGCCCTGGATAACTTTGACTTTGCTAAATATGACACATTTAGAAAAATAATCATCTTATATTTATTCCTTATGTTATTTCATAGGTACCATCACATTTAGAGCAATAAACTATACTGTAAAATATTAAACACGGCTTTGTATGTTTCCAAATATCTAGATGTGATATAAAACCAAATGTTGTATATATACTGGCCAATATGGTAGTCACTAACCATCCGTGTCTATTCAACACTTGAAATGTAGCTAATACGACCAAGCAACTATATTTTTTATTTGACTTGATTTTAATTAATTTAAACTTAATTAGCCATATGTGACTAGTGGCTACCATGTTGGACAGTGCAGATACGATGTTTTCAAAAGTAAAACTTAGTCAATTATTTGAGAGTTCTAAATACTAGACATATGATCTATAAATAAACGCGTTTTTTCTCCCTTCATTTGTATGTGTAATATCATGTCAAAAAACTTCTTTAAAATTGCTTCTATGACAATAACATTTACCATCATGGAGCCTCTAATTGCAGGACACTTTTGTAGGTGCTTTGTATACATTGTCTGAAATCCTCAAACAACCGTGCAAAATAGGTGCCATTACTGCCATTTTACATAAGAATAAATTGAGGCTCTCAGAGCTAGTAAGTAATGCACTGTCATCCAAATCTGGAGTTAAAAAACTTCAATCTTTGCCCCTTCTATTCTTTATTTACTAAGATTTCTTGCAAAAATAAAGATGCAAGGTCTTTTCCTACAGCCTGAATTTCACAAAACGGCAAAAACTACTACTACAAACACTTTAAATGACAGATGATGAGAGAAGTGCTACACATTTTGTTCATACAAAATGCAACTCTTTATTAAGTTTTTAAAGAATGAGTATTTCCTAGAAGCGAAACTATAGTAAGGTAAAATCCAGTCAGTCCACCAATGTGCTTCTCTGCATGTCTGAAGAGTGTCCCTCACTTTGGGAATAGCATTGCTGAACCACCTGCTAAACAGAGAGCACACCCAGCTCTCCAGCTTCGTGTAGCACTACATCCCTCCTACCTCATTGAAGATCAAGTGGAAGTTCTTTGAAGACAGGGACGCTACTCTTTTATCTCAAAATCTCTAGGACTTGGTGTAGAACCTGACACTTAGCAGGCATGCAATATTTTTGCATAAATAAATGGATGAATAAATTAGTATACACAATGCATGAGTTCTCTGGATTCAAGGAACCTGCAATCACATAGACATAGCACCTTGACACCTGGGTCTTCACAGCATATATAAGCCTCTATCACGGCCCTCATGTTGTTAACATTTCCCATGTTCCCATGTTGGGACCACAGGTCCTTGCCGACAGAAACCGGATTCGCTTATTGCTGGATCTCCATTATCTACCCCACTCCTTATATGGTGGGTGGTCAATTACTATTTATATAATGACTGATCAAATGGATCAATATATTCTGTAGATTGATTAATAATGGAGGGAACTTAACTGTGTAATTTCTATTTTTAGTGAATTTTGCTTTAAGGTGCATTCGATATTCTACTTACCCTAACTCTAAAAAGTAGGTAGAGAAGATTTATCATTCTCATAAAACTCTGAAAACTGAGAATTAGTTTAAGTAATTCGCCTATGACCACACGGCCAAGGAATTACAGTTACCCTTGCAACTTAAGTCTCCTATTACATTATAGCTACGCCATATTAGTACAATGCATTGGAGCTCACAGTTCACATATATAACATCATTTCAGTTTAAATGATTCAAATGAACTAGGGGAAACAGGTATTCTTGCCGTCTTTCATATGAGGACGTTGAACCTCAGAGCAGAGTGGTACCCAAGTTCACAGTACTAGCAGGGAGCTTATCATGTTTTTTAGAAACAGAAAGAAGAACCTGTTTTCTAAGTCTTAATCCAGTTTCTTTCCATTTCAGCTTACTTGTTTCAGAAGAGAAAAATGTTACAGATTACAAAAGAAGACAGAATGACCAGTGCTGATAAAGGAAAGTTCTCCTGAGGAGAGGCCTTCTGCTCTGGTTTTCAGAGAGGGAAAGATGCTGTCCAACAGCTGGGAGGAGGCATGCTGGAGGACATGGTTGAAATAAATTGGACAAAGGAAGCATAATTTTGCATAACAACGTGTTGAGTAACAGCATACCTGTTGCATGGAAACAGCACCTCTTCACTGCTGTCTTCATCTTCAGACTTAACAACAATACTCCCAAGATACCATCCATTACCTGCGTGAGTTGACAAAGGAGATTTATTTAACTCTTTAGCATAAAAATACCAGCATTGTGATTTTATTCATACATCCTCCAAATGTTCCTTGTTAAGTACACGTGTCAGGGTACAAAAATATGCATATGCAAATTATAGCAGTAGAGAAATGAAAGTGTGAGTGAGCAACCTAATTACTGAGATTACTAGAAGCAGAGAAAAAGAGAAGATAGGGACCCAAACTTTCTATAAAATTCTAAAAAAAAAATTATTTAAAATCACATGAGCCAAGAATAAGCAGAGAAGTAAATTCACATAAATGCATTTCAGTTATAATAAGTCATAGAAGATTGATAGGTTTAAATAATAACGGAAAGTCACAATCAATCATCATTCTTAATAGTGAAAATTTAGAAGTTATCATTGATTACTGCACTTGTCAATACAATTAAAGAAAGAAAAAATGAAAGTAAAGAAAGAAGGGAGAGAGAAGGAGGGAAGAAGGAAGGAAGGAGAGGAGATAAGAAAGAAAGGAAAAGGAAAAGTGATAAATGCAGAAAAAAGAAACAGAACTTTCATTATTCACAGAAGATATGACTTAATTAAAACTCAAAAAAATTACAGAATATAAAATTAAGAGTGATGAGAAAATTTGTTAGAAATATAATTAATACATAAAATTCCAGTGTATTTCTATTAGCCAGAAAGATTAAAAAGCATAATTCAATGAAAGTCACAATGTTGAATTGCTGTAAAAATTTAAGAATTTAAGAGCAAATTTAAAAGCAGATGTAGTATAATTTATAGAAAAAAATCATCTAAATGTAGAAAATGACAGCAAAAAAAAAGAAAAAGCCATAAATAAATGAAGTGCTATCTCGTATTGGTAAGTAGGACGATATAAAGATGTCAATTCCTCATAAACTAATTTAAGACTGCAATGTAATTAAATCAAATTCACCATAGTGTTTTACATGAAAATCCAAAAGCTGGTAATAAAATTCATGTGGATGATAAAGACCCAATAATATCACAGGCAATTCTGTGTAGGGAGGGGAATCACCCTACCGGTTATCAACATTTATTGTAAATCTATACCAATCAAGGCAATATGGAATTGGGCTGGCATAGATAAATTGACTATGGAATAGAAAAATAATTCAGAATTAACCTTTCCCATTCATACAAACTTGATACAGGGAGCTCTGCTCTGCATATTAGTGTGGAACCATAACAAAAACCACAAGCTGAAACTAGGCAAGCCATCTTAATAATCAACAGGGAAAAATTATGACTGCTTGATGATCTTTAAACATTTTTTCAAAACATCAAAAAATCTTTACTGTGAATTTAGAATGGTTACAAAAATGAAAAGTAGTAACACTAACATGTAATGCACTATAATTTAAAACATTAGAAACACTGAAAATTAAAAGGTTTTATTTCTTTCTAATAAAAAATCTCAGGAATTTTTTGGCTCTTACCTTCTTTTTCTCATCACATAATTTATAATACAGAGCAAGCATCTTTTGCCTCTTAGCACATTATTAAACTCCTAAGTTTGGATCAGCTTACAACATATTTTCTTTGTGTTTTCAATGTCATAAAATATCTCAGAATTCCTTTAAGTGAAGTTTTGATTAATATCTTCGTCATTTTTGTCACCACCACCTTCCTCATCTATGGGCATCAATTCCCCTCACTAATTTCCTCTGGCTGAGAATCTAAAGTCTCTTAAATGGTGGCAGTGTCAACACTTTCATGGTGATAAATTTCATCTATAACCCCATTTATGTTCGATTTGAACCTCACTTCCAGCATTGCCACTTTTCCTTTCTTTGATGCACTTTCATCTTTCAATTATATATTGTTATAAACTGTCACATGGATTCATTATTGGTAAACAAGGAAGCAACACAACAATGCACTTTGCTGTCTGTGCATAAACTGATAACAAGTACACCATGACCCAGCACCAACAGACAGACATTGGAAGAAGTGATGTGATTGGTCACTGATGAGAATGTGCATCTGTTATCCACATAGTGATTTATAGACTAAAAAGCTGGCAGCAAAGTTTGTACTTATGCAATTGCAGTTACTATAGCATGGTAACTGAAATTTGAACTATGCTATTTGGGGACTTGTGTTAACTATATCATTGCAACTGAAATTTGTGAATATGGATACCATGCAAAGCAATGACTGCTTGTATAAAATAAAGATGACTTTGTAGAACTCTCAAGTGAAGATGAAGTAGTCAATACACAGTGGTGGTACAATTAGTGATCCATATGAAAAAAATGAAAGTTGATTCCATCCTCATATCATACATAGAAATCAATTACACATGGAGTAAAATTTTAAATCTTAAAAATAAGACAAAATATATGCATGTGGATGTATAAACTTGTAGTCATCAATGTCAGGGAGACATTCTGAGAAACGCATCATTAGATGATTCCAATATTGTGCAAACACTGTGAGCACTTACACAAGCGTGGATGGTATTGCCTACTGCACACCTGGGTGATATGGCACAGCCTATTCATGCTAGGCTACAATCTGTTCAGCATGTTACTATACTAAATACTGTAGGTGACTTTCAGACAATGGTAAGTATCTGTGTATCTAAACATAGAAAAGGTAATGTGTTTCACTACAATATTGCAACAGCTATGATGTTACTAGATGATAGGAATTTTTCAACTCCATTATAATCTTACAGGCCTACCATCCTATATGTGGTCCATGTTAACTGAAACATGGTTATGCAGCACATGATTTGCATATATATATATGTGTGTGTGTGTGTGTGTATATATATATATATATATTTGGAATACTCTACAGGTAGAAATGACTTTCTTAAATAAGACACAAAATGTACTGATAATTTAAAAATTATACTATACTCTTAAATTAAACTACTTTAAAATTAAGAATTTCAGCCATCAAAATACACCACACACTAGAGAAGATACGGTGCCGGTCACTGCTAGTTGCTCTCCCCTTTCTTGCCATTTCTGCAATGTGAGAGGCCCACATCTCCCAGATGTCTCTGCAGCCACAAATGAACTATGTGACTCATTTCGCAGGAATGAAATGTGGCCAGAAGTCGTACGCACAGTTGCCATCTCCCATGCTGCAGGGGACTCTCCCTCTTTTCCATGTGTGTAACCAGCTCTGACCAGGCAGAGGAGAGGAGGTTTAGGTGATAGAAGAATAGCAAGGGGAAGGACCTGGTCCCTGATGGCTGGCTGGGAGTGGCCATCACTCTGGGGCTGTTACCTGTGTGTAGAACACGCTGCTATCTTTAAAAAACCTTTTTTTTTTTTGCTGGATGCGGTGGCTCATGCCTGTAATCCCAGCACTTTGGGAGGCCGAGGCGGGCAGATCATAAGGTCAAGAGATCGAGACCATACTGGCCAACACAGTGAAACCCCGTCTCTACTAAAAATACAAAAATTAGCCGGGCGTGGTGGCACATGCCTGTAGTCCCAGCTACTCAGGAGGCTGAGCAGGAGAATTGCTTGAACCCGGGAGGCGGAGGTTGCAGTGAGCCGAGATCGTGCCACTGCACTCCAGCCTGGCACCTGGCGACTGAGCAAGAGTCTGTCTCAAAAAAAAACAAAAACAAAACCTTTTTTTTTTTTTATAAATCACTTTTTATTAGGGAACCTTTGCTTTTACCCTAAATATTATGGACAAGAACATGTATTTCCACAGACAAAGAAATTCAGTTAAGGATTGAAAAAAAGAAGAAGGAATGCTCACCGTTCCTAGAAATCAGAGTAATGCAAATTAGGGCCAAAGAGAATACTATTTTATACCAACTTACGTAAAATAAAAGCAAAAATTAAGTGTACCAAGTGTTGGTGAGCATATGATGCAATATACAAAAAAATCTTGTATATTGTAGGTAAGAGCAAAACTTAGTAGAATCACTTTTGGAACTAGTAGTTTGTCTAGGAGAGTCAGAGCTGATCATATCCTTTGACCTACCTAGTAATTGACTTCTATGGATTTACCTTAGAACCTGAGGTTTCTTAGTCTCAGCTCTGCTGACATGTGGGGCCTGATAATTCTTTGTTATGGGACTGTCTTGTGTGTGGTAAAATGCTTAGCAGCATCTCAGGCCTCTACCCACTAGGTGCTGATAGTAGCACCTACCAGCTGTGACAACCAAAACTGTCTCCAGACATTGTCAAATGTCCCTAGGGGGCAAATCTTCCCCCAGTTGAGAACCACTCTCCTAGAGGAACTCTTGCTTCTGTGCATTAGAATGTTTATTTCAGGCTGGGCACGGTGGCTCTTGCCAGTAATCCCAGCACTTTCGGAGGCCAAGGCAGGTAGATTACCTGAGGTCAGGAGTTTGAGATTGGCCTGGCCAACAGGGCAAAACCCTGTCTCTACAAAAAATTAGCCAGGTGGGGTGGGGTGAGCCCGCAGTCCCAGCTACTTGGGAGGCTGAGGCAAGAGGATTGCTTGAACCCAGGAGGCGGAGGCTGCAGTGAGCCAAGATCACACCACTGTACTCCAGCCTGGGTGACAGAGTGAGACTCTGTCTCAAAAATAAAAATAAAGAAGAATGTTCATTTCAGCTTGTTTGTAACAGTCAAACTGGAAACAACACAACTGAGCATTAATAAGAGATGAACAGATTAATATGCGTAATTATGCAATAGAATATTAGAGTGGTGAAAATCAACTGTTGCACTACACATGAAAGTGTATATATCTTGGAAACAATGCTGAGTTAAAAAAATCATGTCACAAAGGCAGTACATGGCACATCATAATTTCTACAAAGCACAGAAACTACCAGTGTTTACAAGCATCCCCACATGATTAGTAAAGCCTTTCTTTAAAGCAAAGGTTTTTGAAATCAGGAAAAAATTCTAAAAATTGGGGTGGATACCTTGTGGGAGAGGTGAACACAGTAGAACCACCAGTACTGGTAATGTTCAGGCTTACATTAGGTAGTGGGCTATCAGACTCCAAATAATACACAGTTTGAAAAGAAAAGATGGGAAACGAACATAACCTGGATACTCTATTATGGTATATTTTTATTTTAGCTGAATGAGTATTGAGAATGCAGGAAGGATAGTTTCATTAAAGAACTTTCAAATGATGTTATAGTAATTACTCGGCTTTCCTTCACTGAGTTTCAAATAGCCTAATCCCACCAGTCAGAGAAGCCCATTGAAATTTCCAAATATCCAGCCAAAACCTGGCCCTCATCCCCAGCCTACCTACCACATTTTCTTCTTTTCTTGTGAAAGTTTTCATGTTCTTCCAGATCCCTTTGCCGAATATACAATAGCACTGTGAAGGTCACTTTCAAATATTTATCATACTTCATTCTAACTTAATACAAGTATTTCCTGTGTGTCTGCCACCCTGGGCCCTGCCTGTGAGCACACACCCCATACATCTCACTCACATGTGCATCCAGCCAGGGCTGGCATCCTGCGGGCCCTCAACAAAGAACCCTGGAGATGCAGTCTGAGGATCTCTGGAATCAGGACCCCTGGAGGTGCTTGTGATGCGAGAGACAAGCAGAAAAGCACATATGCTTCTGATTACTCGGAACCCACTCAGGTAGAATCTCTGGTGTGGGCCTAGGGGTCTATTTTATATAAGATACTCAGATAATTCCTAACTATCCTGAAGTTCTACAAATTTGCTACAAATCTGAGGCTTTACTGAAGCTTTCCATTTATTCCATTTGTGGTTAGATAACCCTAGACATAACTGTATTTGTATTAAAAGCATAATATTGAATGTGGCTTTGTCTTAAAAACAAAAAGAAAAAAATAACATGAGAATTTCCCTATTGTCCTTCCCATGTCTATTAACATTTTTTGTTAATGAATGTTTCCTTGAAAAAAAAAAAATAAGTATTTTGGAAGTTTGTTACTCCCTCTATCAAAGTCATTTCTATATGAGTAAATTAGCCATGTAAATATGTTTAAAATCACAATGTCCCCTTCATTCTTCCTTCTGTCATTTTTATTCTTTGTATCAAACAACCTTGGTTATAATATCTTCTCTTTCAAATGTCCAGCCTACCTCTTCAAGTAAATGCCTAATTCTCCTTCCTCTGCCTTCAATAGCGATTGCTCTGCGGTTGTGGCGGCAGTTTTCTCTACAGCATCTCAATTCCGGCTTTTTAGGATGTGGGTTGGATGTCTTAACATTGTTTCCAACCCATGTCACAAAGAAGAGTCTGAGAATTCTTGTTTAAAACAAGAATCTGGGAGTTCTACTAACTGTTCTATTCCGATCCACACCAAAGTCTCCAGCTCTGACTGCAACTAGCTATCCTGAAAATTCATGTGCTGTTGGCAAGGGCAGCTTGGGGCAAAAGCAGGAAGTCACAGTAAAACTTTCCACCCTTCATAAAAGTAATCTAAAAGTCACCACACCATACAGTGACACCACTCTGCAGCAACCCAGCACTACAGTGACACCACTCCACAGTGAAACAACTCCATACTGACACCCGTCTACAGTGACAACCATCTACAGTGACACCCCCCTACAGTGACACCACCTACAGTGACAATGCCCTACAGTGACTCCATCTATAGTGATACCATCTTGACAATGCTCAATAGTGACAGTGCCCTACAGTGACACCGCCCTACAGTGACACCACCCTATAGTGACACCCCCCTACAGTGACAATGCCCTACAGTGACTTCATCTATAGTGATACTGCTCCATCTTGACAATGCTCAATAGTGACACCGCCCTACAGTGACACCACCCTACAGTGACACCACCCTGCAATGATATCACTCTGCAGAGAAACAACTCTACACTGACACCCCTCTACAGTGACACTGCTCTATGCCAACACTGCTCTACAATGACACCACTCTACAGTGACACCAGTCTACAATGACAGAGTCTACAATGACACTGCTCTGCAGTGACACCACTCTATAATGACAACGCTCTACAGTGACATCACTCTTCAGTGACACTCCTTTACAGTGCCATGGCTGTGAATGACACCACTCTGCAGTGAAGCCACTCTATGTTGACACTCTTCCCCAGTAACGTCACTGTACAGTGACATCGATCTACACTAACATTGCTGCACAGTGACATCGATCTACAGTAACATCACTGTACAGTGGCATCGATCTACAGTAACATCACTGAACAGTGGCATCGATCTACACTAACATTGCTGCACAGTGGCATCGATCTACAGTAACATCACTGTACAGTGGCATCAATCTACAGTAACATCACTGTACAGTGGCATCGATCTACAGTAACGTCACTGTACAGTGGCATCAAGCTACAGTAACATCACTGTACAGTGGCATCGATCTACACTAACATTGCTGCACAGTGGCATCGATCTACACTAACATTGCTGCACAGTGACATTGATCTACAGTAACATCACTGCACAGTGGCATCGATCTACAGTAACATCACTGTACAGTGACATCGATCTACAGTAACGTCACTGTACAGTGACATCGATCTACACTAACATTGCTGCACAGTGACATCGATCTACAGTAACATCACTGTACAGTGACATCGATCTACAGTAACGTCACTGTACAGTGGCATCGATCTACACTAACATTGCTGCACAGTGACATTGATCTACAGTAACATCACTGCACAGTGGCATCGATCTACAGTAACATCACTGCACAGTGGCATCGATCTACAGTAACGTCACTGTACAGTGACATCGATCTACAGTAACGTCACTGTACAGTGACATCGATCTACAGTAACGTCACTGCACAGTGGCATCGATCTACAGTAACATCACTGCACAGTGACATCGATCTACAGTAACATCACTGTACAGTGACATCGATCTACAGTAACATCACTGTACAGTGGCATCGATCTACAGTAACATCACTGTACAGTGGCATCGATCTACAGTAACGTCACTGTACAGTGGCATCGATCTACACTAACATTGCTGCACAGTGACATCGATCCACAGTAACATCACTGTACAGTGGCATCGATCTACAGTAACATCACTGTACAGTGACATCAATCTACAGTAACGTCACTGTACAGTGGCATCGATCTACACTAACATTGCTGCACAGTGACATCGATCCACAGTAACATCACTGTACAGTGGCATCGATCTACAGTAACATCACTGTACAGTGACATCGATCTACAGTAACGTCACTGTACAGTGGCATCGATCTACACTAACATTGCTGCACAGTGACATCGATCTACAGTAACATCACTGTACAGTGGCATCGATCTACAGTAACATCACTGCACAGTGACATCGATCTACACTAACATCGCTGCACAGTGACATCGATCTACAGTAACATCGCTGTACAGTGGCATCGATCTACAGTAACATCACTGCACAGTGGCATCGATCTACACTAACATTGCTGCACAGTGACATCGATCTACAGTAACATCACTGTACAGTGGCATCGATCTACAGTAACATCACTGCACAGTGGCATCGATCTACACTAACATTGCTGCACAGTGACATCGATCTACAGTAACATCACTGTACAGTGGCATCGATCTACAGTAACATCACTGTACAGTGGCATCGATCTACAGTAACATCACTGCACAGTGACATCGATCTACACTAACATTGCTGCACAGTGACATCGATCCACAGTAACATCACTGTACAGTGGCATCGATCTACAGTAACATCACTGTACAGTGACATCGATCTACAGTAACATCACTGTACAGTGGCATCGATATACACTAACATTGCTGCACAGTGACATCGATCCACAGTAACATCACTGTACAGTGGCATCGATCTACAGTAACATCACTGTACAGTGACATCGATCTACAGTAACGTCACTGTACAGTGGCATCGATCTACACTAACATTGCTGCACAGTGACATCGATCTACAGTAACATCACTGCACAGTGGCATCGATCTACAGTAACATCACTGCACAGTGGCATCGATCTACACTAACATTGCTGCACAGTGACATCGATCTACAGTAACATCACTGTATAGTGGCATCGATCTACAGTAACATCACTGCACAGTGGCATCGATCTACACTAACATTGCTGCACAGTGACATCGATCTACAGTAACATCACTGTACAGTGGCATCGATCTACAGTAACATCACTGTACAGTGGCATCGATCTACAGTAACATCACTGCACAGTGACATCGATCTACACTAACATTGCTGCACAGTGACATCGATCTACAGTAACATCACTGTACAGTGGCATCGATCTACAGTAACATCACTGTACAGTGACGTCGATCTACACTAACATTGCTGCACAGTGACATCGATCTACAGTAACATCGCTGTACAGTGGCATCGATCTACAGTAACATCACTGTACAGTGACATCAATCTACAGTAACGTCACTGTACAGTGGCATCGATCTACACTAACATTGCTGCACAGTGGCATCGATCTACAGTAACATCACTGTACAGTGGCATCGATCTACAGTAACATCACTGTACAGTGGCATCGATCTACAGTAACATCACTGTACAGTGGCATCGATCTACAGTAACATTGCTGCACAGTGGCACCACTCCACAGTGAGGCCACCTGACAGAAAAGCCACTCCACAGTGACACCACCTTAGAGAAACGCCACCCCACAATGACACAACCTTAGAGAAATGCCACCTTACAGAGATGCCACTCCACGGTGACGCCACCTTGCAGAGGCGCCACTCTACAGTGACACCACCTTAGAGAAACGCCACCCCACAATGACACAACCTTAGAGAAATGCCACCTTACAGAGACGCCACTCCACAGTGACGCCACTCTACAGTGACAGCGCTCTGCAGTGATACCAGCCTACAGACACCAAGTGACAACATTCCAAAGTGACATCACTCTACAGTGGCACTGCTCTACAGTGACACCACCTTAGACATACGCCAGTCTACAGCGACACCACTCTGAAGTGACACCATGTATAGAAGGAAGCATATTATGTCATCCCTTCCTCTATTCAATTTCTTATTTCTGCCTTTTTCTAATAATTTCCTCTATAACGATCCTGAACTCACTGAACTACGTGTCTATTTCCTTTCTGTTCACTCCCACCTTACCTTTTCTGCTTCAGCTCCATTTGGTTTCTGTCACTATGGCCACTTTAAGGTCTTCCCATTCATTTTAGAGAGCTTTACTGAAAAATCATTTCACTGACTTAAATATATTCATTCAGCAAATGGTCACTAATTAAACTATACTGTCAGGCACAATACTAGGCACTAGGAAATTAAAGGTAAAGACGACATAATTCTAGCCTTTAAAAAAACTCAAAATCTAGCAGAAAGAAAAGAGGAGTATGGAAATCAATGTGATAAATGGTTTCAGTACTATGATATAAGTTAAAATATAGAGTTACATTTTAGCACTAGAACTGAAATTTGAATTTAATAGCTCTAAGGATGTTGGTAGGAAAGTGATGAATAAAGTGGAATTGACAAGGCTTGGTTGATAGCTGTGGCTGGGGAGAAGACGGGGAGGGAAAGGTTGGATTAGGGTTGGTGCTCAAGGGGCTGGTTTGCTGAAGAGTGTGGAATAAGGCACCCAGGAAACACAGCTGTAGGACAGACATGACAGACACTCAACCGTGAGGAATGCTCAGGGAGTCTGGAGATCACACACAGGCACACATGCATGCACACACAAAAACTTGACTTTCTAGGAAATTTCCTGTGAAACATAATCATATGCTTGTATAAGTTATGTAACAAACCCAACCTGACAAAACTTCATAAATTTATATTAAATATATTTAATGTAAGTGTACATAATTTAATATGTTCATCAATAAATGGTCACTATATAATTTAATTTGTGACCATTTATAACCTTACATTATATTTAATGTAAACATACCTAATGTAAATATATATCATGAATTCATATTAATTATATTTAATGTAAATGGATTTAATGTCAATTAAATATAAATATAACTTCATATATTTACATTTTATATAATGTAAAATAAGATTATTTTCTTATCTGAATTTTACATGACCTGCACATTATTCTGTTCTTTCACCTGCCTTTTATATGATTTTTCATAAATTTGCAAAATAAACTTCTTACCAAGAGACTAAATCTTACCTGGACCCGTCCCATCATGACTAACCAGAACTTTCTTCAATTTTCCAAGAGAGACAGCCTTAATGGAAAAAATATCAACCTGTACAATAAAGAAATAAACTCAGTGACCATTAGGATATTTCCTTTCTCTAGAAAAAAATAGTATTACTATTGATACTATACTGCTACTATGCTATTATTTTTACAACTACTATAAAAATTACCACTATTTTATGTGCAAAGTTCTACACTATGCTTAGTGAGAGGTGCAAAAACATGCAGAATATAATTCTTGCTCTCCTCAATTACATAGTCTAGTGAAGAGTCTTAGAATGTAGTTAGGACATTTATTTTCAATCTACTATTACTAATAATAACAGCTCATAATCTGTACTACACAAGTAAGTGCCAAACTCCCCCAGCATTCTTCATATATTAACTCATTTAATCCTCAGAACAGCCCATGAGGTCAGTACTACTCACTTCCTCATTCCACAGCTGGAGACTGAGGCACCTGGAGTTAAGCTACTTGTCCCAGGTCCACACCTAGTGGATGAGGAGCCAAGTCTCAGACCCAGGAGGCTACCACCAGAATTGGTGTTTACCACATTGTCCTGTCTCTCAGTATCTTATTTTTAAATAAACTATGTGTTGAAATATGTATATGTACCCACGTATATATGCACATATATACAAATATATATACACACACATACACAGGACATTTTAAAATAAACTATGAAATAGATACAGACGTACAAATTACAGAGGCACACTCAACAAACACATCCATGTAAGTAACAGAGTTTTAGCACCACCCAAGACCCCAACATGCCCCTTTCAGTCACCATCTCCACAAACGATATCCACTACCCTGACTTTTAGCACCTTTAATTAGTTTTGCTTTGTCTGGGGCCATATATCAACAGAATCCTATAGTGCATTCTTGCTCTGCCGACTTGCATCACCCAGTGTTTGTGAGATTCATTCATGCCATATTGTTCAGCAGCATCTTGTTCATTACTATTACTCCAAACTATTTATCCACTCTACTATTTATAGACAAACATTATTCCTAGAATAATATTGCTCAGAACATTCTCATACACGTCTTTTTATGATATCTGCGTATATTTCTGTTGGGAAACACTGGGTTATAGAGTATAGGGTGTGTGTGTGTATATATAAATATATATAATATATATATATTTATATATATGCATATTTATATATTATATATTATCATCTATCTATAAATAAAGTCTCGCTTTTTAAAAATGCTTATACTAATATGTACTCCGTGTGCACAGCATATGAGACTTCAAAGTGCTACACAGGCGAATCAATATTTGTTGTTATTCTTTTTAAGTTTAACCATCTGATCATGCACAGTAACACTTCACTATGGTTTTCGTTGTCTCTTCCTGATTACTAATAAGGCTGGGTAGGCTGTTTATGTTTGTTGGTGACTTGGATGCCCTCTTTTGTAAAGAAAGCACACACTCAAGTGTCAAGCCATGTTTTAAATAGGGTGTTCTGTCTTTCTCTTGTGGCTCTGTGGGTTTTCTGTTTACGGTCTGCAAACGAGTCTTTTGCCAGTACGTTTTTAACATGTTCTCCCACTGCGTGCCTTGCCTTTTTACTCTCTTAATAGTATGTTGAGGAACAGAAATCTTTAATGCTAAAATAGTGTAATTTATCTTTTTCCTTTTTATGCTTTCTGATTTGTCTTTAAAGTTTTAGTTTACAACTGTCGACCCATGTTCACAGCGACATCATTCACAATCACTAAAAGGTAGAAGCAACCCAGGTGTCCATCATGGGGTGAATGGATAAACAAAACATGGATTGTTTTGAAATATTATACAGCCTTTCAAAGGAAAGATGTCCTGTCACATGCTACAACATGCATGAACAATACAATGGAACACTAGTCAGCCTTGCAAGGAAATAAATCCTGTCACATGCTACGACATGCATGAAACGTGAGGATATTTTGCTAGGTGAAGTTAGTCACAAATTGTTTAAAAATAAATTTTATGTTATGTATATTTTACCACAATTAATTTTTTTTTTTTTTTTTTTGAGACAGAGTCTCTCTCTTTACCCAGGCTGGAGTGCAGAGGTGCTATCTCGGCTCAATGCAACCTCCACCTCCCAGGTTCAAGCAATTCTTCTGCCTGAGCCTCCTGAGTAGCTGGGATTACAGGCACGCGCCACCGTGCCCAGCTAATTCTTTGTATTTTTAGTACAGGCAGGGTTTCACCATGTTGGCCAGGCTGGTCTCAAACTCCTGACCTCAAATGATCCACCCACTTCGGCCTCCCAAAGTGCTGGGATTACAGGCGTGAGCCACCGCGCCCAGCCCACAATTAAACATGTTTAAAGTCCTAGTCTACTCCCTAGATTATGCAGATTTTCTTGCATCATATCTTCTAGATATCTGACTGTTTTACCTTTCACATTTAGACATAAATTTACATAAAACTGATTTGGGGATTTGATGTAAAATAGGAGTGGTGATTTTTTTCTATAACAATATCCAATTTTAAAACTTTGTTGAAATTTTTAAATGCTTTCCGTGATGTTACACATCAGGATGTGTAGATCTGTTTCTGGACTCTCTTCCATTTCTTTGCCTTATTTGACTTTCTTTGTACAAATTGATGCTGTCTTATTACCTTAATTTTATGTCTTGATACCTGGTACTGTAATTCCTCCACTTGGTGCTTCTTCTTCAACATTTATTTTAAGTGTATTTGACTGTTTGCATTTCCACATCAATTTTATAATTAGATTGCCAATTTCTGTTTTAAAAAGTTCTTGAGATTTTGATTGGTATTGCATTAAAACTGCAGACCAATTAGACCGCAGTAAGAACTTTATAACACTGAGTCCCTGAACATAGTATATTTCTCTATTAATTTATATCTTTCTTTCTTTCTCTTTCTCTTTCTTTTTCTCTGTTTTTAGAGATGAGGTCTTGCTAAGATGGGCTGGGCAGCAGCAATTCTCCTACCTGAGCTTCCCATGTCACTATGTTTTAAATTATTTTCGAATCATACTTTATAAGTTTTTATTTAGAGGTCTTGCCGTGGCCACCTCACTGCCTGTGGTGCAATGGGCCATGGGCCATGGATGCAGTAACCATAATGGCAGAGATGGAGTTTATCTGTGCATGACCGTAAGACACGAGTTCTGTCTCCCAAGACTGCTCCCGCCACTGCTGCTCCTGGTGCCCAGCCTGGTGGCTCTGGTCCAGAGAGATCCAGTCCCTGCTGCCAACAGCAGTGACTTCTTGAGTCACACTTCTGCTGGCTCTTCCTCTTTCCCTCTCTCACTCTCTACATCCTTCACTGCTGCTTCCTGGGATCACTGTTCTCAATCATGAGCTGCAGGACCTGTCCCCGCTCTGCTTTGAGAGGGCTCACACTAAGGTCGCCACTTTTCAAGTGAGAAATCCCAGCTCCATGAGGCCTCCTAAATCTTGAACAGCATCTCAGACTCTCCACTGCTCCACTGCTACCTTCTGACTGGCTTCTCGATTCCAAGCTTCCCCTTACAAATGGCAGAAAGCCATGCTGATGTCAAGTTCTCCTCTGCACTTTCTTTCTCTCCAGGATCTTGGGCCCTCAAGTCCTAACTGCCTGGGTAGCTCTCATATGTTTAAAACCAATTTAAAAGATGTTTTATCAAATGTTTCTGGTTGTTCTCAGCAGGATGCTCATTTTGTTACAGTCGAGTCTGCCCTATCTGGAAGTAGAATATTGGGTTTGTTGTGGCTGTTCACTAGAAGCTTGTTCCTGGTTAAGTCTCACCTCTACTGAACTCCAGAACGATAACATGCACACTTAGAAATGACCACACCCTGAATTCCTCATAGGAATCAACTGAGCATCTCAGAAATGTTCTGTTTGTGTGTCTTATTGTTAAAGAAATTAGAGGAAGGATAGTAAAACTGATGAAGACATGAAGACCTGTTTCTACTACCTGTCCACGCCGAAACTTGATTTCATTGTTTTTGGAATGATGAAGTCTTCGTTTCCCTGAATCGCCTCTGGTACCGATGAGGTTGATAAATACATTAGACTCTGTTTCTGCCCCTGGCATCGTGCCAGTGTATATGCGAATCTCATAAAGCACCACTGAAATGTAAGAAATCCGACATTATCTTTCTCATTTTTATTTATGTCTTTGAATGTAGTTAGATATTCTACAAGGAAATCAGAATGTTCTTTCATCTAGTTGATGTGAGTTTCTCTATGGTACGTGGTCCCAGCGCTTTTTCTTCTGTGTACCCCCTTTCAAACATGCTTTCAGCTATTTAATGTTTGCCTCTTCCATATAGACTCTCAGCTATTCCCAGAACTACTGTTTCAAAATAATTATTGTTAGCAATTATGTACTTTCATTAACCACTGCACTTTCACAGTTATAATGAGAAGTTGTATTTTTTAAAAAAAACAAAAACAAAAACTCTCCTCTCTCTTAATTAGATGAAAGTGGCATTTTTTTCCCCATGAAGTTTGGCTGTTCTAATGACAGCTGGTCACTCCTGGTGCTACTTCTTGGAGATTATTCCAATAATGGAGACGTTAATAGCCCTCTTAAGGGAAAAGAAATACAAAGGTCCTACAAAGGTGCAAATTTAATTTTAAAGAAGTCCAGTAAAGTACCAGCAAATTATAATCCACTATATTTGACCTTAGAATTAAGGCAATTTCTGAGACATTGATAGAAGTCAGTAATTAGAAAAGAGATTGCTCTTGCTGATATTACTAGTAAGACTAATATCTGGGATACAGTGAGTAGTACTTTTTATTCCAAGATCCTAGAACTCTTTGTAAATCATACTTTGTGCAATTGAGCAGTTTCATTTATAGAAATTCACATTAACATTTTCCAAAGAACTCAGACATGAAAATCCAACAAGTAAGAAAACAAGGTAAGTGAGAAACATTGACTGTTTCTATCACGCCTGACCTTTAAAAAGACAAATGTGGTATATTGGGAAATGGTGCAAGCAGAGAAGATAAATCAGTTTCTTTGTGCAGTCTTACATATTCAAAAATACCCCAGAGTGAAACCCAGCTGATTGTAAGCAGAAAATTAGAACACTTCTCATGAATTTAGGACAATCAAAGAAATCTTTAAAACAATCTATAAAGAAGAGCTGGTCTAACAACCTGTAGGATTGCCTGGACTGAATTAAGTGAAAACTTCTCCTAGAATGCCTCATGAAAACAAGTATGATGCTTGTGAGGACCAGCATGATTCGACGTCTTTAAATAGAGAAACCAGGCTTCTGTTCACTGAGAAATCTTTTAAATTTCAGATAAAGAGTGAACTTGTTTATGACTTTTTTTAAAGGGAGCCCTTAAAATATTAAAACAGATATAAAGTAAGACAGTTAAATGAATAGTTAAAGGTGTCTGAAAGTATATATCAAAAAGCATTTAGGACACAAACCACATATTGACAGCACAGAAAGCAACACTCAGCTCTTCCTCGACCATTGCACACCCCTAATGAAATCATACAGCTTCCTGCTAACCTGCACATGGCCTCAGATACTTCTCAACACAGTGTTCCCAGAAGCTGCTCTAATTGATTAGATTAAATACACATGTACTTCAAAAAGCACACGTGTGTGTGTGCCATCTAAATAATTCAAAGAAAGAAAATGTACCAGAAATTTAAAACAAGGTGGTTATCATAGTTGAGCACCAAGTTTTATTCTCAAACCAAGTCAAAAAGAGTGACATAGTTTAAATTGGGAGATAAAGAAAACACAATCCAGCCACCGCACCTGGAGAAACAGACACTTGGCTAGAATCTGTAACATTGGTTTTTTTTTCATTAGGTTACATAATATGATTCACTAAGCAATTTGCTACAGTAGTGCAACAAAAGTGTGTAAATTCTTTTTTTAATGCTAAATTCATA
The DNA here is from genome assembly GCF_030222135.1 of Aotus nancymaae. Classification (NCBI taxonomy): domain Eukaryota; kingdom Metazoa; phylum Chordata; class Mammalia; order Primates; family Aotidae; genus Aotus; species Aotus nancymaae. The sequence continues at coordinate 6,870,082 of NW_026988450.1, read as the reverse complement.
ACAATAAATTCTAACTTCAGACCTTTTTTTCTTGATCTTTCAGGCAATATGAAATTCTTCTTTATGTAACTCAATCCAAAGGGAGAACTTAAATAATGTTGTTAACATGTCACTTAGACACACCCTAAAATACCAAGTGTTGTAAACAAGTCTTAGTAAGCAAAGATTACATCAACTCCTTTATTCAGTCCTTCTCTTCGGGCCTGAAAAGTCAAGGTTCAATGTTGTTGATTTAAAAGCAGGGCCATATGACCTAGCTAACAAATACTCATTCTATTGTAAAAATATACAAGGCTGACGAATTATCTTACCCCAAGAGAAGGATATCACACATACAAGGAGATGAACTCCTGGGGGAGCGCAACGTTAAGTCTAAAATATGTAAGAAGATAACTTAAAATTAGCTTGGCTACTTGAAAAAATACAAGGATAGATTTCAAGATGTCAGTGTTTTCCAGAATGGAGGAGATCATTTCACCTGAATATATTCAAAGACAGGTATTACTAATACCTGTCGTTCAGGCTACAAATAATCATTCTTAAAGCACCAGTTTTCAGAAGTGGCTATTATTGCATCTATCACTGTCATTTAGCTAAAAGTATTTGGAAAAGTAGATTTGTTCCTGGTTATCCATATATGTTGGACATTTCTGCCAAATTTTTAAATGTTCTTCTTATCATGGTTGATGTTAAATTTTCCTTTCTGACAATTAGCCACTAGCTTCAGGTGCTTATGAAAACCTTACATGACAAAGTCAGCCAGAAGCACAGCATAAAATGCTTCTCGTCCTATTTGCCACAATTGTCGCCCAACTCAACTGATGGCTACACTATGTATTTTCACCTTTGTTTGCAATGTTGTTATCTTCAACACTCTCATCCTTATATTTTTTATTAATTACCATTTCAACAATTTTCCCATCTGTCAAGAAATGTGTAACACATGTATTATCAAAGCTCAGCATGTTTAATGTCTGATTGTTTTAACTTATTCATTCTTTGGGCTTATAAATGTGCAGACTACATAAAGAAGATTTATAGGATCTTATTAGTGGCACAAAAATCTTTTAAAATCTTCACCTGCAGGTTTATTTTCAAACATCTTTGTAGGCTGAAATGTTTGCTAAGTGTTTGTTAATGATGATTTATCAGCCTCAACTCCAAGCATTAACAGCTCCATAAATAGTATCCTTAATCCCTGGATTCTTCGGTCTCTGCTTACTGCAGCAAGCACAGAGTTGTTTATTTATTTATTTATTTATTTTTTAATATGCTTGCTTTTCATGGGGACACATAAAGTTGTGCTTGCTTAGTCATAAGGATATGTTTAAAATGTCTCATGGCTGGGGAAAGGGGATGATATAATTTTTCACTAGAAAAGTTTAGGAGAGGGATGTGCAAAAAACTTTTCCAAGCATAACAACTTAATTTTTTTTCCAGTCCAACTTTACTGCAATGAATGAATTCCGCTGCTGAGTCTCCTGGTTGGTTGTTGAACCAGTAAAAACAAAAACCAGAAAATACAACGTACTTCTGTTGTTGTTGCTGATTTATAGAAGAACGCACTGGTGAACTGTGCAATCTTATATAAGTTAACCTCCCTCAGCGTTCCAGGGGTTGGCATTTCCTAACTTCTGCCCGCTTGATGGGCAGCCTTGGCACACCCAAGAATGGTTGACCTGGCTGAGTGTCACTAGCCTGAGAGCTTATCAGTCATTATGAAGCTTCTCTAAAATGTCATCCTGGGTCAGGTGTGGTGGCTCACATCTGTAATCCCAGCACTTTGGGAGGCCAAGGTGGGTGGATCACTTTAGGCCAGGTGTTCAAGACCAGCCTGGCCAACATGGTGAAACCACATCTCTACTAAGAATACAAAAATTCGCCAGGCATGGTGGTGGGTGCCTGTAATCCCAGCTACTCCGGAGGCTGAAGTGGGAGAGTAGCTTGAACCCAGGAGGTGGAGGTTGCAGTGAGACAAGATCACGCCACTGCACTGCAGCCTGTGGGAAAACAGAGGGAAACTCCATCTCAAAAAAAAATAAAGTCTTGGGAGAGAACTAGTCTTCATCACTAACATTTTTTTAATCTCTTTAAGTACAATCATCATAAGTCTTCAAATTTTTAGTTTCTTTGCTATAATATCACTGCATCATGATCTAGTCTCTATTTTCTTTTGACACGGTTGTACTATGCAGAGATTACATCATTATGACTGTGAGTTCACATTTCTGTGATGGTACAAGAGTCTCTGTCCAGCAGTGTGTATGGGAGAAGAGCCCTAAACCAGACACCATCTATGTCTTCTGCAGCGTCTCACTGGGCCCAGTCCACAGCAGGCAGAGACAGAGGATGATCAGGACACACCAACAACCAGACACCTGCAGCTGATCTCTCCTTACCACTGCTACAAGCACTCCACCAAGACCTTGTCCTCAGGCCCCAGGAAGAACAGGATAGGAGGAGGCACTCCTTGGAAGCCAAGGAGCCCACAAACCTTGGGGCTCAGAGAAGGAGGTACAGAAGCAGGTGGAAACCGTCAGAGACTCCCCAGCCTTGCCTGCTGCCTCAACTCCTCACTCGGGCACTTGTGCTGCCCAAGTTGACTGCCAAGGATGGCTGCGCCAGATAACTGAGCCCACACATAGGTGGGTCAGGGAGAAATAACTGCAAAACTGCAACAGGAGGGAGAAGGGATGGGGGGGGAGGGAGAGAGGGCAAACACATGTACTTTCATGTGGGAAATTTTTCTAAAATTAAGAGCAGATGAAACCAAAACAAAAGCTATGTATATATATTTCACAGGACTAGAGGCCAAGGACACAGAAGTCACAGAAGTGAGAGTAGATCTGCAGGGAAGAGAAGCAGCAGCTGTTTGATTCATTCTGCATTTCTCTACTCAGAGCCCCACACTGCTCTGGGGCCTAGCCCAGAACAGTGCAGGCAACTTAGCTGTCCCCAAAAAGTGGACCACACACACACTGCCCCAGGGCCTGAGCTGGGAAACAGGGACAGTGGTAGCAGCAAAGTGTGAAGAACCATGACAGCTTAATGAATAGCAGCAAGTCGGGCAAGACCAGGACCTGTGATACCTATCAGCAATCAGCCAAGAGAGTAGAGGGGCTCTCAGAGCTCAGAGGTGATGGACTACAGCTCTCCAGTCAGCAGCTCCAGTGCCCGCTGCCTGTGGCTGGATGGCCCCTTCTCTGAGAGCTGGTGGAAGCATTGCACCATCTAAAATGAAGGCAGCCAGAACAAAGCCCTGCTTTCTACCATTCAGAACTGGAATTCCATCTGTCAAAAGATCATTATTCTCACCATCATTCTGGCAAACATATGAGGACACTATTATGAGATTGTAGCTGAGACTTTTCTTCCCTACATTTTTATTTTTTGCCCCGAGGGCCCTTGGGCCTCTGGGGAGTGACTCTTATTGCTTGGGGGAAGAGAGTTCTGAGTAAGGCCTAGAACAAAAAGTCCACTGATTTCTGAAACAAATTGAATGAATCTTAGGGGAGACATCACTTGTGAAAGATGTGATTATTAATTTTAAGACTTTCTGAAAAAAGAATCCCTTTTTTTTTTTTACAAAAGAATCCCTTTTTTTTTTTTTTACAAGCGTGCCAAGGGAAAAAGCCCCTTTTCTGTCTCCCTCCCTTCCCTCTGCCTCCTTCCCTTCCTCCCTCCCTGGTGTCTCTGCTTTGGCCTGAGCTATGCACCAGCAGAGTCTGAGGGTTGGATCTCAGGGGCAGCCCTGAGGCAGTGTCCTGTTGTCCAAGCAGGCAGGAGGAGTGTGGGAAAGGCAACAGAGTGCCCTCATCAGCTCTCACCACTGCTGCCAAAAGACGCATGGAATGGCTGAGATCAGTGTGATAGTCCCAAAGGGACACATTCTTCTAGCCAGGGTGGCACAGAACCCAGAGCCATGGTGTGATGTGTGCTTCCTTCAGCATATATTGCCAGTGAGGAAGGAGGGGACCCCCAAAGACAGACAGAGTGAGACACCTCGGGGAGGGCCAAAGAGGACTGAAGGTGGCCCTCGCACCTGCAGACACGAGGACAACATGCAGGAACTAAGGTATCCGCATGGAGGAGGAGGATGGGCAGAATGAGAGAAGGAATCCTGAATTGGTCAGTTTTAGACCAAAAGAAACTACATTAAACTGTATACTGGAAGTGACTGAGTTTATTCGGAGTCAAAATGATTAAGATTTCCACCATTGGTAGCAACAAGGATGTGGGTTATTTTTAAGTCAAGTATGTTGAAGTGTAATTTACATGCAGTAAAATTCACTTTTAAGATATACAGTTTGATGAGTGTTACCAAATACATACAGTCTTGGAACTACCACCAAAATCAAGAAAGAGAATATTTCCATGACCCCCAATACTTTCCCTAGGAAGGGCTGTAGATTTTAATCAGTTGTGGACAAGGAAAAAGGTTATATTCTGCACCCCGAAAGTTATCATTATGAAGATTCAAATCCACCAGATGATGGTGAACGCAATGCAGATACAGCAGTAACCTGGACCAGGGCTAGAAAGATGGCCTCATACACGACACGTGTCTGTTTCTTAAATGAATGTATAAAGGAATTGAAACCAATTAATTGTTTATAAAATGTACTATATTTTATACAGTTCTATGTTTTTAATCTGAATTCCATTTTAAGGGTCATCTCTTATTCCTCTCGGGCCAAGAAGTTTTTCTTTCCCTTGGTGGACCATTTCTGACTATGCAAGGTAAAGTGAAAACTGCGGACATGTGGCAATGAAGGCAGCCCTTCACAAAGCTGGCTGGAATGGAGTGACTTAAATAGTTAGAGACCAGATGTTTAACTGTAGAGCAGGATTGATTCTTCCTCTATTAGACTCTATGTATGTCTAGAAATGCATAGAACATGAGGACTAGTAGATGTTTCAGAAGGAAGGGCCACTTCTAAACTCATCTAAGAGGTTGCGATTGAACATGAGCAAAGAAGTACTGAGGGCAAATAATGTCAGCCCCAGAAGTACGCATCCAAGGAGCGGGCAGCCGCCTCACCCACAGTCGGCCATCTGTCAGTAACAGGAAGGGATAATACATCAGTTGAGCCAGGCAATTTTCCTCCTAGATTTAAGCAGCTATTGCCAGAGAAATGCCTTAAAAGGAATCAATCTCCTCAATTTAGGATGATTTTGAACAAAGCATGAAAGAATATTAGGCAATTGCATTATTAAGGCTAACCTATGTTATCAGTGATCTATCAGGCAACAGCTGTGTCTGCAGGACCGTCGGCAGCCTGAGCTGTCACTGTCTAAGGGCACTCCTGAAGAAGTCCACTCATCCCTGCAGGAACATCTTGGTTTCCTTGCTCCTAACTTCCATGTTCCTAGGGGAAGGGCTCATGTTTTTTCAGGTTAGAACCCCCAGCTCCTAGCTCACGTACATATCTGCTCAATAAGGAGGTGCTCCTTCATCCATCCATCAATGAGTTCTGTGCACCACCCTCTGCTCATTGCCAAAGAACCACCCATCAGGTATGACTCATCTAAAGAAGGCAGTGGCTGACCTCACCCAGAGCTGCAACCTTCCCAAGGTCACCTTCCCGGGCACTCTGCAACCCCCGCCGCAAAGTGCTCCTCCCTGCTCGTCTTTGGGACGTGTCTCCTCCTTCCTAACTTTGTTCTTGTTCCCCAGTTCACCCCAGGGGTCACCCAGCTTCTGATTCTTTGACCACACATCTCCTGGACCCAGGTCCATATGCATCAGTGGAGTGGACAATGGAATTTGGCTTTCCAGACTCTGACCGTCCCTAAGGAGTGCCATTCACCAGCTCGTGGAGGGACTGAAGAGGGGCGAGGTGGGGACCTAGCATGGGAAGCCAGAGCTCATTTCGAATACCTCCTCATCTCCTTTACACAGTGTGACCCGGTGGCGTCATTCATTCTCCTTCTACCCAAAGGATCCAAGATTTCTCAGTCTGCTCAGGAAACAGGCTCCATTTAAAAATAAACAATAGGATCACAGAAAAATATCATTTTTCCAGCTGTATCTCTAATGTTGCAGACTTCTATTATCCTAATGAGGTAAGTAGTTCATGTTTTATCGGGAAATGATCTATGGAACTTAACCTAGAGAGATGTGCCCTGGTGCAAACATGTGAGCCAGCATGTCTACAAACACATACACATATGTACACACAGAGGACTTCACATCCTTTGTTAGGGGCAAACACCACTATACTCCAGGGAAATCCATGAGACCTTACATCTAATTAGGACCCTAACCAGAAGATTCTCCGCTCAGGCCCTTCTATAGGTTGGTGCAAATGTAACTGTGGTTTTTGCCATTAAAGGTAAATAAACTGAGGAGCAAAATATTTATTAAATTAAATATTTATTTAGCTCCTCAGTTAGAGGAGGTGGTGTGAGGGGTTCTTTGGGCCACCAGGGCTCCCAGTTCTGTCTAGCTGGTAAATCATCCTGGGGCCGTGCTCTCTCAGCACACTTCTTTCATCTTGGGAAAAAGTTCTGGAAAAGTTTTAGGCTCTACCTACCTTTGGGTACAAAACCAAATAACCACAAAGTTCGAGGAGAAGGCTAAAAGGCCATCAACTTCTCATTTACGCCCACAGCCTTATCACAGGGCACACACTATTTTTAGTGAACATGGGTGTTTTTTGTGGAACCTTTCCTAATCAGAACAAAGAGTGCAATTGTGTTTCGGGGACTTTCCTAGTCCCTTAGTCTTAGCCATGAGGCTCTAATGCACCTAGGTAACACTAATGACTGCCCCAAAGACTCCTCACGTGACCCACCACCCCCCTACTGTGGGCCTGCTTTCCTCTGCACCTAAGCCCTGTGATGCTGTTCAGGGAGGGCTGCCAGCCCCCGCAAGAGTGGAGCAAGGGTGGGCACGAGGGTCCTGGAGCTCTACAGGCAGAGCGACCAAACTTCCCGAAGACAAACCCCTAGGCCAAAGCTTCCCTTTGATTTAATTAATGAGCTGTTTTAGTGCTTTCTCTTATGTCAAAGAATTAGGCTTTCGAAGCACTCATTGTAGTGAGATCACATTGATACAGCCCAGAGAAATGAGATCTCAGGAACAGATGGCAAATGAGATTCAGCATTAAGCATGTGCAGACAGTTCAGTTCCAGTCTGCGCTGAAGGTTTGGGATCCAAGACCAACAGAGGCGGTTCGGGACTGCAGCTTCCTGTGCCTCTTGATTGAAAGTACCTATCTGATTTCCGAAAAAGAAATACCTGTGGGCTGGGCATAGTGGCTCACCCCTGTAATCCCAGCACTTTGGGAGGCTGAGGTGGGCGGATCACCTGAGGTCAGGAGTTTGAGACCACCCTAGCCAACATGGTGAAACCCCATCTCTACTAAAAATACAAAAATAGATTAGATAGACAGATAGATAAAATTAAAATACAAAAACTAGCTGGGCATGGTGGCTCTACTCAGAAGGCTGAGCCAGGAGAATCACTTGAACCCAGAAGGTAGAGGTCACAGTGGGCTGAGGCTGCACCACTGCACTCCAGCCTGAGCAAGACTCTGTCTCACACACACAAAAGAAGTATGTTTGAGCCGTAGAGAGAAAAGGGTTGCCACAGTTGGGAAGGGAGTGGAGTTTCTTGCAGTTTTACAGAAGGTTGCAGGGAAAGCGGCACTGGAAAGGTCCCTTGGATTAGAGACCTGAGCACAGATGAAGAGCTGGCCATGCAGAGGCCTGGGTGAGGTCTGTGACAGCAGATGGGACAGAAAGGGCAGGGGCCTGAGGGCTCTGGGGATGCAAGCCAGAGCCACAAGGGAGATAGAGGCTGCAGCTGGGGGCAGCGGGTGGTGGCGCGACACAAGTAGGTCCTTGTAGGACATTGTGATGACTTTGCCTGTTATTCTTAGTAAGCCAGAAAACATTTGGAGGGTTGTAAGCAAAGGAATGACATAATCTGATTGACATTTAAAGTGGGTCACTCTGGCTGTGGGGTTGAGAACAGCCTATACTACTCCCAAAGTTCTCGTTGTGATACCAGTGTTCCCATGATACTGCGAAGGAAGGAGGGGAAGGAATGAATTTAGTGTACTGAGTGCCTCCTCTGTGACAAGCATCCATTGCCCTGCTCTGCCGCGCCGCTGGTGGAAACCCCACGGGAGGCTCATGGCCTGGGTTTGCCTGGAAAGGTCTCCACTGACACTGCTCTCCTGAAATAATGATTCAGAGCCCTTCTTTACTCTCCGAAAAGTCCTGGTTTGGATGGTGAATTAAATGGTAATCATTCTGGTAATAGATGTTATATTTCCCACTTCACAAAGAAAGTAACAGAAATTCAGAAAACCTGGCCGCTTACCCCCATTCACACAGCCAGTGATGGAGACCTGGATTTGAGGCCGGATGCTGTGTATCTGAGCTACGGTCCTCTTGTGGATGAAAAGGTCTGTATCACTCTGAAGCCCACGTTTTTCGCCTCACATATGAATGAGTACTGTGATACAGGCTAAAGCATTAAAGAAAGCTTATCCTTTCTTTTTCTGGATTTAGCTCAGTTGTTATCTAAAACTTGCTACAGGTTGTCAGCAGGCACTTCAGTTTATTTTCTCATGACTTCAAGTTTCATAAATGCAAGCATTTTGAAGTAGGCCTATTTCAAATATGATGGTACTTTAATACATTCTCAGATAGTTATTTCTTGATCTGAAGTAAAGCCCTAAGCATACCTCCTGACCACTTGCCAAAGTCTGGCATCAAACATATCTCCACCCATAGATGTGGCCTCAAACCTCACCTTGCTTTATCATCCATCTCTCCTGGAGAGAGCCTGGAGCCAGAATGTGTGGCGAGGCCGCTGTGAGCTGAGTCAGCATTCTTATGAGCCCTGGGCAACCCTGCCAGGCCATTAACTAAAGACTCTTAAGGACAAAAAGCCAAGGGTAATCTGCATCTCCTCTGGGCCGCTCCCCACCAACACCACGGATGGTGAATAAATCAGAGAGAGGCATGAAACAAGCTCCATTTGGCAGTGCTGGCGTCTGGGAGGAGATCACTATGATCCCCCCAGCAATCTAGCTCAGCCCCCAAAGAATGATAACTTACAGACTAGTAGTCTCAAAATCCTTTTCTTTTGAAAACATTCCAGCAATCCCTTGAAAATAAGAGGCAATGTCACAAAATTAATCGGCTCAGAGTGCAAGTGCCAACTGCCTGGAAAACCACTCTTTTTGTGCTATTAAATTAAAAAATATCCGACCCTAAAGTGTGCCCCTACAACTTTATCCAGCCCGGCAACTCCAAGATAGGTATTAACAGCTTAACAATTTAAAAGTTTCTCCTTTTCACTCCTGTTTTTCCCACGGCCAGCTAGAGAATGCTCTGACAGATGGACAAATAATCCCAAAATATTGAAGGTCAAAATTTCCTTCCTTCTCTTCTCAAAGCCAAGTCAGGGAAGTATCAGTTCATTGGTGTGAATCCACTGTGGGCTTTTCTTGATGTCATGGGAATAATAAATGAGCCTGTGGGGGCACCAACATGTCCAAAAGGTGGTACTCAGCATGCCCAGAACACTCCTTGGCCACCCATGAGTTTTGATCTCTGTTTAATTGCTGAATATTGGGGTGTTTTTTTTTTTTTACTTTCTTATTTTAATCATTTTCCCCTAAATGTACAAATATTTAATCTGGGAAAGGGGCAACTGGATTGATTTGTCAGAGCCTGAGAAAAATGAGAAGACTTGGTCGGATTAACTGTAAATATCATGATTACATTATATTCTTCTGCTGGAGAAAATACCTTAAGAAATGGTTAGTGTGCTTCAGCTAAGAAATTACCCCCTTTAGGTGGAAAATGCTAATGGATAAAGTTTCATTAGCTGGATTGGAGAAAGGATGAACAGAAAGATGCAGGGAAGACATGCTGAGCCTTTATTGCTGCTCGAGTTAAATGGACCCAAAATCAATAGCTCATTTAAGATACAATGTAGTTTCTCTTGGACTTCAAAAAAAAAAACTCATACAACTGCCTTTCACATTTTTTTTTTTTTTTTGCATGTAACAAATGTGCTCCAATAGAAGCAACTCAAAGAAATACAAAAGAGTTGTTTCCTAGAGTTTAAAGTTCACTTTAAAATAATGCAGCCTTGGGCAGATCACCTGAGGTCAGGAGTTTGAGAGTTCGAGACCAGCCTGGCCTGCATGGTGAAACCCCATCTCTACTAAAAATGCAAAAATTAGCTTGGTGAGGCGGCTTACGGCTGTAATCCCAGCTACTCAGGAGGCTGAGGCAGGAGAATTGCTTGAACCCGGGAGGCAGATGTTGCAGTCAGCTGAGATCATGCCACTGCACTCCAGCCTGGGCAACAGAGACTCCACTCAATAATAATAATAATAGTAATCATGCAGCCTTTAAAAATATAACAAATTGAGAAATATCTAATATAGCAGACCATAAGAGTTCTTCTGTTTCTCATCAGTACCATGGATTTCAATGTTTCTAAACATAATTTTTCAAAAGTAGCATGAATTATTGACATGTTAGCAAGGAGGTGAATAGAATAGATAGGTCCTAAGACATGCAGGGTGGAAACCAGAATTCTAAATTTTTTGGGACTCCTTCATTTTTCCCACTTCAGCATCTTCTGGGCATCCCTGGATACCACTGCCACCTTCACAGGACTGCGACAACCGGAAAGCACCACTAGAATCGGGAGCTTTACAATGTGTTAAATGAAATTTTATATGAGAACGTTTTTGCAAACTGTCAAAATATATACATATAAAAAGCATAAGTATTATTCTGCATTTCTCCTTTCATTAGCTGGGTTCAAATCTTTTTTGCTGTGTCTGAATTAATCAGCAAGTATCTGGGTGCACGCACCTGTGTGATCTGTGCCATTCTAACAGAGATTGAGAGTATGTCGGGTGGAGCCCCAGCTGGGATATAAGGCTAATCAGCAAGACGCTGGTGTAGAGAAGCCCAGCCCCTCCAGGTAATGGTGGTAACAATCAGCAGGAGGGGAAGGGGCAGGGACAGGGAGGGTTCAAAGAATCACTGAAATGCTGAGCAAAGACTTCCAGGGGATACTGAAAAGAAGAAACTGATGAGAGGGCAGAAGAGGGGGAGTCATTAAACTGAAGATGATAACCAGGGCCATCAAGACAGAACGACTTCTAAGAATGACCTCTATCTGCATTATCTGGATTTCCTCTGGTGCTTATCACTCCTGGCTCACACTAGCCACCTGAGACCTGTTTGTGAGCATGTGTTTACCCTTATCTGCATGGCATGGTCGAATGAGTGGGTATTAAAGATGGTGGGATGGTAAACATCTTATGGAGTGCTGGGGCTCTAGGCAGGAAAAAAGACAGGTCTGAAGATGAAAATGTGTCATTCTTCTGTATAGAATTAACAACAGAATTTAGGGGGAGGCTCAAAGCACAGCAAAGAATCAAGCATTGAAACCCACCTATTCAAGGCAAAATGACCAAGTGGAGCCAGTGATATAAAGAGGAAAACTTGGATGAAACAGTCAAAGAACCAGGCTGGTACCATGTGAAGGTCAAGGTTGGAGAGATGTTTAATGATGATAAAGATGGTAATGGCTAGTATTTCTTGTGGAATTATTATATGCCAGGAACACTGCTATATACTGTAAGTACATCATCCTATTACTATATACTGTAAGTACATCATCCTATTATAAATGCATAATCTCATGTACTGAAAACAATCCTGTGACATAGGCACTATTTATCACCATTTTACAGACAAGACAATGTTGGCTAAGGGAGGCTGAGTAGCTTGCCCAGAGTGACACAGGTAATCACATCACCAAGCCAAGACTTGGTCCTAGAGCTTCTAAGAACCTCTGCTCTTTAAATGAAAGATCAACAGTGTCAGTATCAAATACAGCGGAGAGGTCCAGGACACTAAGAACACACACACACTCATACACACATCACATACGCATGGAGGAATACGCACACACACATACACATACACATACTGTCACATACATGCACACACTCATATACATATATGCACATGCATATGTTCTGTCACACACACATATATAGGCATACATGCACATACACACACTGAAACACACAAACACATACATGTACACAGATACACAAACATATACACATCCCAGCACTTTGGGAGGCCGAGGCGGGTGGATCACCAGGTCAAGAGATCCATCCTGGCCAACATGGTGAAACCCCATCTCTACTAAAAAATACAAAAATTAGCTGGGCGTGGTGGCACACACCTGTAGTCCCAGCTACTTGGGAGGCTGAGGCAGGAGAATTGCTTGAACCCGGGAGGCGGAGGTTGCAGTGAGCTGAGATCGCACCACTGCACTCCAGCCTGGCGCCTGGCAATGAAGTGAGACTCTGTCTCAAAAAACAAAAAATGATTGAAAAAAAATCATTTAATTCTGAACAAAGAGGCCATCAGTACCCATTGAGAAATAACATTTTCTCTCCAGTGGTAGAGGCAGAAGGAAGGTAGTTATCAGAGATACAGGGGATGGACAGAGAGAAAATTAAGACATTGCGTGGTTCTCTTTCAAGCAAAAAAGAAAAGACAATCAGTAAGGGAATTCAGGTGCTCCAAAGTTCATGATTGCTGGCATTTGTTAACATAATTAGCTAAGAAGAAAGTCACATTTAAATGGGCAGCAAAGCGTCTTACAGAAAGATGAGTTGAGCACACGCATCTATTCTTGGATATACACTGTCACCTTTGAACAGACATACTAATGTTAATCCTAAAGCCTAATGTTCTAAATCAGGGGTGGCCAAACAACATGCGGCCAATAAGCCAGCTCTGCCGGCCACTTGTTTCTGTACAGGCCAGGAGCTAGAATGCTTTTATTTTCTTAATGATTAAAAAAATCAAAACCAGAACAGTATTTCTTAACAAATAAACGTTATATGAAACTCCAATTTCAGGGTCTACGCATAAAGTGTATTAGCATACAGCCACGTCATAGATATATAGCTGCCACCTCACTACACTGGCAGAGACATTATAGCCCACAAAGTGTGAGTTATTTAGTGTCTGGTCCTTTATAGAAAAAGGTGCCAGCCCCTGTTCTAAATCATCTCAAGTATTTTAATTTTCAATACATATCACAAAGGAAATGAAATGACATACCTGGCAAAGGTGCTTTCTTAGCTCCCATGATGGGTATTTCCTTCCATAGATCTCCATCATTTTCATTCTCAGCTATCCAGGAATCAACAGGCAAACAAAATCGCTCATATGTGGCTATATTTTCAAGTATAACTTCTTCCAGATACCACCTGGGATTCATTCCAGTGTTATCATGTCCAATACGTATTTTATAGATTTCATCAATATCTTTGAGATTAATCTGTAACACAAAGGATAAAAGGCAAATAAAACTCCCTACATCTCCAATTTCCAAATTCATATTCAATTTTGAACTCAATACCTACAATTTTTTTTATTATAAATACTCTTTACTAATTTCCCTTAGCAACAGTTACTTCAGGGCTGGGCACGATGGTTCACACCTGTAATCCCAGCACTCTGGGAGCCTGAAGTAGGCAGATCACCTGAGGTCAGGAGTTCGAGACCAGCCTGACCAACATGGAGAAACTTCGTTTCTACTAAAAATACAAAAATTAGCTGGATATGGTGGTGGCCACCTGTAATCCCAGCTACTCAGGAGGCTGAGGCAGAAGAATTGCTTGAACCCAGGAGACGGAGGTTGTGGTGAGCCAAGATTGCTCCATTGCACTCCAGCCTGGGTGACAAGAGCGAAACTCTGTCTCAAAAAAAAAAAGGAAAGAAAGAACCAGTTACTTCTAACACCATGATATGGTGAAGCATGTATCTACTGACCATGGAAAAACCAATAGATTAAATCCAGCTAGTTTTCATTACATCCTTACTTTTAGCAACTCACCATTTACTATCTTGCAATAAACATATTTTATTGTAATTATTATTACACACTATTCATTCAGTGGTTAGACCTGAAGAATAAGACAATCTATTGCTCTGGTGTTAAGGCTGAACTTTCCCATTAAAGTGAGATCCTGAGGAAGAGACCATATGTACACCTAGATTTAAACTAGGGTTCAAGCTGTGATTCTACAACAGTGTCGGTAATGTGGTTGTATTCCTTTGCACCCCTGTAGAACACATAATTAATCAGTACAACCAATATCCTAAGGTATATTATTCAGAATAAGCAATATTTATTTTTGAAAATTCCTACAAGGGTCATGTGAAAAAAATTGATCAATCATGTACTACACTAGTTTTCAATTTCTGCTGTAACAAATTACCACAGATTTAATTACTTAAAATAAGACTCATTTATTGTCTTCCAATTAATTCCATGAGTCAGAAGTCCAGGCACCATGTGGCTCAGTTGAGCCTCTGCTTAAGACCACACAGGCTGAGACCAAGGCACTGGGTGGGCTGGGCTCCTCCTTGCAGGCTCTGGGGAAGCTTCTGCTTCCAAGCTTATTCACGCTGTTGGCAGGATCCTGTTCCTTGTGGCTGTAGGATTGAGGTCCCTGTTTCCTCAACATGTGACCTTCTTCATCTCCAAGTTACTAAGGGCACGTCAAACCCTTCTCATGCTTGGAATTTCTGCTACCATTGGGAGAAAAATGTTTCCTTTTAGAGGCATATATGACTTAGAATAGGCCCACCTCTATAAACCACAATAATCTTCCTATTTTAAGGTCAGCTGATTAGTAACCTTAATTACGTCTGCAAAATCTATTTGCCATGGAACAAACATAGTCATAAGAGTAACACTAGGGCCAAAGATCATGAGGCCAAAATGCTGACTGCCACATACTATAATTAGAAACACTCTAATCTGACTTCTGGTATTTTGTCTGCCCTCACCCCACAGCGACCTGCAACATCTTTTCTCCCTTTGGTATTACCATAAATGGTCACATCATCACAGTAGTTACCCCAGTTATGCAGACCCTCTACCTTTTTCTACTAAAATATTTTTCTTGATAATATAATCTTGGCTTGTCATATTGGTGATGATTGTTCTGAACAAATTCTGTCCTGTAGTTAAAATGCTCTCTAGTCTAGGTGTGCAGAGACAGAATTCATCACAGTCAAGCTAATAGTTGGTCCCCTCCTATTATTTCTAGAACAATGTGATTATAGGAAGTCTACCACACAGAAAAAAATGTTAACATTGGTGCTTAGTTCAGATAAGTACAAGACTCCTAAAATCCTTCTCAAAGTTACTGATAGAAGAAAATATGATAGAAATCAGTAGCCATGCTCCAACATGCACCCTAAGGCCAAATAACATGGTCTCTACAACCTCAGGTTTTGAAATAAGACAGACCTGAGTCTGAAAGTTAGTTCCTTGTGCCCTGGCTGGCTGTGTGCACTGCAGCAAGTTCTTCAACCTCTCCAGGCTTCAGTGCCCCCATCTAAACGTGACAACAGTACCAATCTTACAAAGTACGATAGAAGTCAATAAATACAGCAGCTATTGTTTTATCAGTCAGAATTTTGTACTAATAACAAAAAGAAATGGCATAAATCTATCTAATCTAAAGACAGGACAGAAAATGGGTCCAAGCACTCACAGAAGGAAACTAAAACTAGGGTTTGGCTATCAAAAGTAAAATTTAAAATTGATAAACCCTGTGTCTAATTCTGTTGGCAATTTACAAACATACTTGTAAATAATAACTGAATCATGTCATGGTATAGAAACTAAATTATCCATAGATTGTGCGTGCCTGGGTTAGCCAAGCAGATGCAGAACCAAAGTGACTGTATTATAAACACAGCTAGTGCTATAGACTGCTTCCAAATTGCTTCTAACATATTCGTCAAATTAGTTTGGAACTGTTAGTTCTGGTTTAATAAACCAACCTGAGTCACTTCAGGTTTAGTCAAATTACTAAAAATGTAATATGCCTAGAAATTGTTCTTGCACATTACTGTTTTTAGTTTTCTACCTTTAACTTCCTACATTTGAAAACACACAAAAAAGGACAGTGTTCCCAAAATGTAGAACGGTTTTCCTCATAAACATGGGCCACGTGACTGTTCAGTTATTCTCCACAAAGAGAATTATGCTCAAAATTGTACATAGTCATATATAGCCATAGGTTAAGATAAATTTTATATTTTGAGATGGAGTCTCGCTCTGTCGCCAGGCTGGCGTGCAATGGCACAATCTCGTCTCACTGCAACCTCCAACTTCCAGATTCAAGGAGTTCTCTTGTCTCAGCCTGCTGAGTAGCTGGGACTACAGGCACGTGCCACCACCCAGCTAATTTTTGTGTTTTACATAGAGACAGGGTTTCACCATGTTGGCTAGGATGGGCTCGATCTCTTGAGCTCGTATTTCAGTCGCCTCAGCCTCCCAAAGTGCTGGGATTACGGGTGTGTGCCACCGCCCCTGGCCATAAAATTGTTCTTAATCTGAGGACCAAAGCAGCCTATGCACTGAGAGCCACAGGGTCAGAAAGAGAGAGGTAGAAGAAATATGGAAATAAAGTCCATTCCCGTTGCACTAATGTTGCATACTGAAAACTGAAATAGTACCGATAAACTCTCATTACATAACCAGAACCTGAAGACAGAATAATTATCTGAAAATGTCTGATTCGGGTGGTTGAAATTATTAACAAGAGTTAAATCTACACTGAATTTAAGGAAGAAAATAAAGCACTTTGTATATCCATCACAGTTTTTGATAATTCTACTTATTACATGCACCACTCCAAGAAGTTAAGTGTGTGGTAAGTAGATCAGATCATTTAAATATTCAACAAGTTCTGAGAAACACTGTTCTAAGCAAGCGTATAAACAGATATCACAGTTCATATGGGAGGACAGAGATGAGAATGAACTCGATCAATTCAGAGATAAGTAAGCAAAGCAGAGGTATAAGAAAACCACGGTGACGTGATTCCGCGAAAGCACCAGAGGTAGCAAAGGATCTGAACTCAGAACACGTGGTGTGTCTGTGAAAGAGAGAAGATGGGAACCAGCCTGAGCAAAACAAAGAGGAATGAAAGTGCTTATTGAATCTGAGTGAATTGTTCTGGATCATTTAAATTTTAAAACTGTATTATTTCTGTTTGAACAAAGTATAATATACTTTCAGGTGTGATCGGCATTTAACAGATATAAATGCTGCTGCTAAGAAGTGAACCTACAACAGGTGTTGTTGCAGCCTCGGGGTGTGGGAATGTCCAGCTTAACACCTGAGGGTACAGGTTTGGGGCAGAGGGACCTGTGTGCAAATCCAGGCACTGAGACTTTCTGGCACCAGGATGTTGGGCAAGTTATATCATCTCTCTATACTTCAGTTTCCTCATCTACATAATGAGGTCATAAACAGCCATTTTGCTAGAAGGTTGTGAGGATGAGTGACACATTACAGGAGCCCCCTATCCTTGGGAGGTATACTTGGAGACTCCTAGTGGGTGTTCAAAACCACGGACAGTACAACACTCTGTATCTATATTATGTGTTTTCCTATATGTACGTACTTATAATGAAGTTCAGTTTATAAATTAGACACAGCAGGAGATTAACAACAAAAACTAACAATAAAGTAGAACAATTATAACAATATGCCAGCATTACTACTCTGGAACTCTGGGGCCATTATAAAGTAAAATAAGGTTGATGTGATACCACCAGAGTGGGTCTGACAGCGCAGAGAGCTGCTAAAGGGCTACCAGCGGGTAGTAGACATAGCACGGACACACTCCTCAAAGGGATGATCACATCCTGGGCAGGATGCAGTGGGACGGTGTGAGATTCCATCTCACCACTCAGAATGGAATGCACTTTAAAATGCATGAATTGTTTATTTCTAGAATTTTCCATTTAATGTTTTTTGAACTATGGTTGATCTCAGGTAACTGAAACCACGGAAAACAAAAGTGCAGATAAGGGAGGCCTACTGGATATCAATCAGCAAAACTGGAAAAATACCTACATATTAGGTACTTGGTAAATGGGAGTGATCATAGCAATCATTCTCATCATTACTAAAGGGGATCGGAGGATGAAGGTCACGAACACCATAAGAGAAAGACACTAAAGAACATCAACGTTCATTCTACAGACCTCTTGTTTCTCCCTGCCTTTGACCCTCCAGCACTGAGCTACGTGTTCAGGTGGGAGGAGGAGAGACATTAAAGGGACCAGTCCTCTCTATCCACGATGTCCTCAGTGTCCCCCCGCAGCACAGCCTGGGCTCTGAAGGGGTTTTCTCTCCAGCATGGAATTCCCAATGGAAGGTTAGTCTTAACTAGAAGAGACTCCATTTATGGGAAGCAGGACATGAGAGGAAAAGCACAGAGCTTGTCATCAGAAAATCTGGCTGGAGGTCTGCATCTTCTCACCTCCCTTCATATCTCTGAGTCTCAAGTCCCTGTTTAGGAAAAGAAGGCTTTTGTAAGGACCAACTTAGATAATCTTGTGAAAATACTTTGTAATCTGTACACTGGCATTCCTTATAGGTCTTAGAACAGACCACAGGTTAGACAGGTGTGGAGAGGCTTCTGCAGAATAGCCGGAAGGACTCACATTGGTAACTGGGTTCACACCACCATGGATCTTCTCTTCCAGCCCACTTAATTGAAATAGTTGGAAAGTTATACAGTCATTTGAGGACTACTCAAGAAAGAATTTGATGATTGTCACAAAAAAGGACACTTTCACTTGTTAATGTAAATAAAAATATTATTAGTGTGAAAAATCCAGAAAAGATTCTCCAAGTTAAAAAATCAATAAAACACATTCCCTTTTCAAATTCTACAGTAAAATACCTATTTCATATTTTCAAAAATGGAGGCTTTTTTATACAAAAATTCCACAGCATACTAGAGGATGGTCAAATACAGAAGTAAAAAGAAATAACCTGCATTTCCAAGGCAAACAACATGATCTGCAAATATTCATACGAGCAGTTTTTTGGAAAAAATAAATTCCTCTTTGGGTAACTACTTTTAGATGTAACCCTTAACTGAGACATTTTTGCCCATGTAATGATTGCCATATTGAGTTTTTCTAACCAGGATACCCTAAATCCACGTGAAACTTTAGTATTTTTTCAATAAATCGCAAGTTATTTTTACTTACAAGCAAATTTCATGTTGTGCAAAGTCTGTATCCTCTGTTTAAGACACTTTCATAAGTTGACAAAACACACTGGAACACCAATTAGCTTTGTGATCACTGAATTCCATCTGGGGCATTTTAACTCAAGAGTCTCAAGTCATCTAGGACAGCTCATTTTACATGTTGATTGCCCTTCAAGGAAATACTATAGCTTTCAACTCAGGGCAGGAATACAGAAGTATAGACTAGAAACTCAAGTTCTAACAAGTTAGAAACACTAAAAATTGTCAGGGTAAATTTTAAGAGGAAGCGACATCACAAAAAAAAAAAAAAAAAACCTCCCAAAGCATAGATAATTTGTTACATTACACAACATGAAAATATGATACTCTTCTGTTACACACATCCTGGGTAAAAATTCCTCATGAAACAACTGAAAAATAAAACTTTCCTGGCTTAATGAGTAAATGATACTTAGATTTTTTAAAAAGGGTATAAGGGCTTTACGGCCGAGAATTCAGGTTTCCTTCTGAAACGAAACAGGGGTCATTGGTTTAAAAAATGCTTTAGTCTTTAGTCTTGGTGTCATTCACAAAGCGGAGTTCAAAAGTTCTTTCCTCAAAAATCTTAAAAGGCTTCAAGAATCTAAGTGATCTCAGATTCTAGTGGGTTTTTCTCTGCACAGAATAACATGTTCTCCTAGTCCTGAGCCCCTGATTCTGACCTTGACTTTCAGAGGGAGCAGATATCGCACGCATTTGATTATCTACAGTTACGATGCCTCTGAAGATTTAGGAGCTACTATCTCTAAATAATTCTGGGTACCTTAAATACCCTTGTCTTACTTTCTTGAGAAAATTTAAACTGAAGTGTTAAGTTTCAGTCTTACATCTTTAGCTTTAAGTCCTTTGTTCATTTTTAGCATTCCCTACCTTTAACTGCTTGAGGACCTCGGCAGAGAATAGACTGCTTTAAACATTTGTTAAATAAATCATATAGCTAGAGGTTTTTTTTCATTTCATATGTTTTCTTCATTCTCTTTGGCTTCTATCAAAATTTTGGTGGGCGTACAAATCTGATAATAATTTGCAAAGTTGTGATGATTTGTTATAACCTTTTTCTTATAAGTATCTGAGCCCCAGTAACTGGGAAAAGGCTCTTACTAACACTTTGACACTTTTGTTTCTTTTTTTTTTTGATATAACAATAACAGTTTGTAATCCAATTAATTGCCATTTAAATGAATGAAAAAATATGGCTTTTGTTTTGTTATGCAATCTATATTTTCAACAGTGAATGATTTCTATCGGAAAATGAAGTCCTGGTATCTTTACGAAGGAGTTGTATGATTAAGGTTAAAGCCAAAGTCCCCTAATATGGAACTTTTTCTAACATAGCAGTCGTATTCTTCTGGATTTTGAAATAAATCTTGATACATCCTGACAAACTATAAATGGATTGTAATCAATTCTTTATGTAGGTTCCACTTTTATTCTATAAGGGTAACTTTTTTTGACCTAACTTTTGAGCAACAGCAATAATAAATCCTCCTTGAGGGCACTGTAAAACAAACAAAGCAGGCAGGAAGACCAGGGATTTGACCTTAAATGAGAGAAAAAAGAAAAAACCTTACCCTTGAAATAGCCAATATCTATATTTGTATAGCTTTTTGCCTGAGGGAATTTCCAATTCTACAAGAAACAAGGAGGCTAAAACTCAAGCAGAAACGTAGTCTAATCTGCTGAAGAATGAGCAGAATGAATGTGGAACTAATTTGGAACTACCAGAGTAGCTAGAAATTAAGAGGGGAGATCACAGAAAGGAGGGAACAAAAGTGGGTGAGCCCCCAAATACGTCAAATCCGAAACCAATGACTACACTATTCACACACAGTATGACTGCAAGGAGCTCAGAGAGAAAACAAGTCAGAAGGCTAAAATAACTGAGTGGCAATTCCAGCTATTACTAACCACAAATGACTTACGGGAAAGACTTCAAAGTTTGAGTTACACCAAGTTATAAAAGCATGCTATATTCCCAAGAATTTCCATCAAATCCCCAGAAGTACCATGCATTAGAAATGACAACTACATCTCTTTACCAAAAAGATTTTCTCAAGACTAAGGATAAAGCCCAAATAGCCCTGTCTTAACAAGGTATAAAAACAAACCTCTACATTCAAGGTGATCCACAAATTAACAGCACTCAACATTCTTCAGAAGACTATAACAGAATCCAGAGTTACTGCACTATATCCACAAGGTCTAGTATGCAATCAAAATTACTAGACATATGAACAAACTGCACAATGTCAATTTAAAAAAAGAGCTAATAAAAATAGACCGGCAAATAACATGGATGTTGGAATTAGCAGGCAAGGATATTAAAATATAGTGAATATGCCATATAATCCATAAGAAAATATCTATTTATATTGAGTAAAGAGATAAGTATTATCAAGAGCTATCCAGAAAATATTTTTAAAAAGTGAAAATCTTAGATCTAAAATATACAATAAGTGAAATAATAATTAATGGAATAAAATAACCAATTGGACACAAAAAAGTCAGTAAACTTGAAGACAGTTAATAAAAATCCGTATTGAAATATACAATAAAAAATTAGTAAAACAATTTAACAGCACCTCAGCAACCTGTGAGACAGTATCAATTAAACTAACAAATATATAATTAGATTCTCGAAAGGAAAAAAGCGATTGAATAGAGGAGAAAAAAAAACTTAAGTATTTATTAAAATTTTCCAATTTTGACCAAAAACAGCAACGCACAGAAAAAGCAATCATAGTGAATCTCAAGCAAGATATATATAAAGAAACACACCTAGACAGATCGTAGTAACTGGTGCAAAGAAAAGAAAAATTCTTACAAGCAGCCAAAGAAAAATACTATTTTTATATAGGAGAATAGTAATAAGAATAGCTGCTATTTTTTGTTTTAGAAATAATACAATGAAGCATCTTTTAAGTTCTAAGAACAACTTAATGTTGCCAACCTAAAGTTTTATATCTAGCAAAAATATTCTTTAAAAATGAAGGCAAAATGAATATCTTTTAATTCAAAAATCAAGCTAAGAAAATGTATAACTAGCAAACTTGTACTGTAAAAAATGCAAAGAGAAGTTCTTCAGGTTTCAGAGAAATAATACAAGGTGGACATGTAAATGTATAGCAAGAAAAGAGAAGCATGGACGTAGTAAACATGCTACACATAAAAGGGTATATACAAAACACAATTTTCCTTCTTTTGTTAAATTTTATACAAATCAATGGACTGTTTAAAGCAAATATAATGAGGAATAGGATTTTTATGTTTTATGGGGTTTGTTATTTATGTAAAAAAATAAAATACATGACAATAATATCACAAGGGATTAAAGGCATATGAATGGGATAGCACTTTTTAAAGTTTATTATATTATATGTGATAAGAATGCATATTGTAATGTGTACATAAACCACTAAAAACCAAAAAGAGGCACAGTTCATAAGCCAAAGGAGAAGATACTATTGAATGATAAAAAATAAAAAGAAACAGTAAGTTATCCCAAAATGAGAAAGAAAAGAGAAACAAAATAATATAAGATTGAGGTATCCAGAATATATAAAGAATTCTAAAAACAACAGTAAGGTGCAGCCACTGTGGGAAAATATTTGGCAGTTCTCATCAAATTAAACGTAGTATTACCATGTGATTCAACATTCCACTGCTGGGTATATACCCAAAAGAACTGAAAACAGGTATTGACAAATACTTGTACATAAATATTCATAACAACATAGTCTACGCAGCCAAAATGTGGATACAAACCAAATGTCCAACAACTGATGAATGGATAAACAAATTGTGATATATATAAACAAAGGAATATTTTTCAGCCATAAAAGCCAAAAAAGCATTTATCTGTGATAGATGCTTCAACACAGATAAACCTCAAAAACATTATGCTAAGGGAAAATAGTCAAATTAAAAAGACCATGTACTCAGTGAGTCCATTGATACAAAATATCCAGAAACAGTCAATCCAAAGAGGCAGAAAACAGATTACTGGTTGCCAGCTGGAAGGGAGGGGAGAATGGAGAATAATTGCTGAATGTGTACAGAGTTCTCTTTTGGGGTGATGAAAATGTTTTGGAACTGGACAGGGTAGTGGCTGCATAACATGAACCACTAAATGTACTAAATGCCACTGAATGATATGTTTTAAAATGGTTAATTGTATGCTGTGTGAATTTCAACTCAATTTTTTAAAAGAATAAACAGACCAAACTTTTTATTTAAATGGGAGAGATGATCAGACTGGATTTAAAAAGTAACATCTAGCAATATACTATATATAAAAAATGTACTGTATAAATACACAGACAGCTAAAAAAGGAAAGGATAGAAAATGAGAAACCAAGAAAATACAAAGCTTAAGAAATCTGCATGTGTACGTTCACATTAGATAATGGTGGCTTTAAGAAGAGTATTACTAGAAACACACAAGGTCATTTATGACGAAAGGGTCAATTCAGCAACTAGATATAATAATCCTAAGTGTGAAGGTACCTACTAATAAACAGGAAGAAAAACTTGATAGAAATAAAAGGGATAGACTAGTATGCAATCATATTTGTAGATTTTAACACCCTTCTCTCAATAATTGATACTTATAAAAAAGTAAGTAGAAATATAGAAGACTATCAATACTATCAACGAACTTGCCTAACTGACATTTAGAGAACATTATATCCAAAAGCTTCAGAATACATATTCTATTTTTATTCTCTCTAAGGACATCTAGATGTGTAACTTTTCCAAATTAAAGGCATATAAAATTTTAATTCAGAGAAATTTATACTGGTTTATGGGAGAAAGTGCTGTTCTTTCCACCGCCCTCCCCCGCCACCGAATCATTCCACATCATCTATTCATACAATTCTTAGTAAATTTTCAGATCAAATAAGTGAGAAATCCAGTAACTTTTCTCACCAGATAAGGGAAAAATCTAGTGACCTAAAGTCTTTCTGCTTATTTATCCAAATGGTTTTTTAAGATTTACTTGGTTCAGTCGGTTTTCAAGAACATATACATTTGTTGATCTTTCTGTATTATTTTTGGAATGATCATAGATATACCAGAGGTAAAATGGTCTCAAATACCTATCCTGAACATCCACAGAGCCTCCTTGTATTCATCTAGAATACTGATTATGTAGTTCCATCATAAATATATCAAAAGCCAGACGTTCTCTTGATGTTCTGTCTCCTCTAAAAACATATTTGTGATTCTTCTGCTTTCTACACTTTATTAATATCATAAATATAAATTTTATTGATTGTATTTATAATAGATGCTTTTACTTTCTGGTTTCATCTAAATTCTTTAATTTTCAACAAACCATATTTTTAAAAACACATGCTCTATTTTCCAAAGTTCCTATGATGTTTTGGAAAACTTTTTGGTGGAGCAAGGGCTAACGAAGGACATATGGGATTAGCCATTGCCAGGAAGAAGAGGCAGGTTTACCATGAAGGTTTACGTTTCAAGCCCAGCAAAACCAAATGCACCTCCTACCTAGAAATTATATATAGTCGTATACTGCGTGAGAACGTTGGGGTCAATGATGAGTCGCATATATGCAATGGTATTGTAAGATTATAATGGGCCTGACAGGAGGTCGAGATCAGCCTGGCCAACATGGCAAAACCTCGTCTCTACTAAAAACATAAAAATTAGCCAGGCGTGGTGGTGAGCACCCATAATCTCAGCTACTCGGGAGGCTGAGGCAGGAGAATCACTTGAACCCAGTGGGACAGAGGTCGCAGTGAGCTGAGATGGCACCACTGCATTCCAGCCTGGGGACAGTGAGAGACTTCATTTCAAAAACAAAAAAAGAAGAAGATTATAATGGACCTGAAAAGTTTGTATTGCCTACTGACATCATAGCCGTCATACTGTCGTAGAGCACACATTACTCACATGTTTGTGGTGATGCTGATGTAAACAAACCTACTGCACTGCAAGTGATGTCAAAGTATAGCACATGCAATTATGCACAGTACACACTTGGTAATGATAATGTCTTAGACCGTTTGTGTTGTTGAAAGGAATACCTGAGGCTGGGGAATTCATATAGAAAACAGGTTTATTTGGCTCCTGTCCTTCAGATTATACAAGAAGCACGGCACTAGCATCCGCTTCTGGTGAGGGTTCAGGAAGCTGCTACTCCTGGCAGAAGGCAAAGAGGAGCCCTGTCGAGATCATGGTAAGAAAAGAAGCAAGAGAGAGCGGGGAAGGTGCCGGGGTTTTTTTTTAACAACTAGGTCTCTGGAGAATTAAGAGCGGGAACTCACTCACTCCTGAGAGACTGGCACAAAGCGATTCATGAGAGATCCATCTTCGTGACTCAAAGACCTCCCAGAGGCCCCATCTCCAACCCTGGGGGTCAGATTTCAACAGGAGGCTTAGTGAGGCCAAACAAATCATATCCAAACCACAGCAGATAATAAATGATTATGTTACTGGTTTATTTATTTACTATACTATATATTTTGTTATTCTTTTAGAGTATATTTCTACTTATGTTTTAAAACTAACTGTAAAACAGCCTCAGGCAGGTCCTTCAGGAAGTAACCCAAAGAAGGCATCATTATCATAGGAGATGACAGCTCCATGCGTGCTTTTGCCCCTGAAGATCTTCCAGTGGGGCAAGATAGAGAGGTGAAAGATAGGGATATTCATGATCGTCACCCTGTGTAGGCCTAGGCTAATGTGTGCGTCTATGTCCTACTTTTTAACAAAAAAGCTTAAAAAGTAGAAAAAAATTATTATTAATTACTTTTTTTTGAGATATGGTTTTGCTCTTGTCAGCCAAGCTGGAGTGCAATGGCGCGATCTCAGCTTACTGCTACCTCTGCCTCACGGGTTCAAGCAATTATCCTGTCTCAGCCTCCCTAGAAGCTGGGATTACAAGTGCCTACCACCACACCCGGCTAAATTTTGTATTTTTAGTAGACACAGGGTTTCATCATGTTGGCCAGGCTCGTCTCAAACTCTTGACCTCAGGTAATCTTCCCATCTCAGCCTCCCTTAATTACTTTTAAAAATAAAAAATGTGACCAGGCACAGTGGCTCATGCCTGTAATCCCAGCACTTTGCAAGGCTGAGGCAGGAGTTCAAGACCAGCCTAGGCAACATGGTAACACCTCATCTCTACAAAAACATTTAAAAATTAGCCTGGCATGGTGGCACGCACCTGGAGTCCCAGCTACTTGGGAGGAGGCTGAGGTGGGAGGATTACCTAAGACTAGGGAGTTGGAGGCTGCTGTAAGTCATGATTGCAGCACTGCACTCCAGCTTGGGCAACAGTGAAATCTTATCTCAAAAAAAAAAAAAAAAGAGAGCAGGAAAAGAAAAGGAAAAAAATGCTTATACACTAAAAATATTAAAAAAAAGAAAATATGTTTGTACTGCTGTACAATATGTTTGTGTTTTAACCTGTGTTATTACAGAAAAGTCAAACAGTAAGCTAAGGTTACTTGGTTATTAAAGAAAGAAAAGTATTCTTTATAAATCAGTGTAGGGTTGGTGTCCAGCATTTACATAAACTGGTGTGCAGTAACGTCCTAGGCCTTCACATTCACTCACCACTCACTTCCTCATCCAAAGCCACTTCCAGTCCTGCAAGCTCCATTCATGGTAAGTGCCCTATACAGGTATACCATTTTTTATCTGTCATACCATATTTTTACCGTACCATTTCTATGTGTAGATACATAAGTAGTTATCATTGTGTTCTAAGTGCCTACAGTACTCAGTACTACAGGTTTAAGGCCTAGAATCAATAGGCTATCCCATATAGTGTAGGCATGTAGCAGGCTAGACCATCTAGGCTTGTGCAAGTGCATCCTATGATGTTTACACAATGACAAAATTCCCTACTGACACATTTGTCAAAGATATCCCCATCTTTAAGCAATACATGGCTGTATTAAACTCTGAACATAAAGCAGAAAAAGCTTAATGCAGATCTTTTTTTTTTTTTTTTTGAGACAAGTTTCACTTTTATTGCCCAGACAGGAGTGTAATGGCACAATCTCTGCTCACCACAACCTCTGCCTCCTGAGTTCAAGTGATTCTCCTGCCTCAGCCTCCTGAGTAGCTGGAATTACAGGCATGCGCCGCCACGCATAGCTAATTTTGTATTTTTAGTAGAGACAGGGTTTCTCCATATTGGTCAGGCTGGTCTCGAACTCCCAACCTCAGGTGATCCACCTGCCTCGGCCTCCCAAAGTATGGGGATCACAGGCATGAGTCACCACACCCAGCCAATGCAGATCTTTTTAATGGTCTTTTTTGTAAATATTTTGTAGGGTTTGGACCGAGTGACATATATCATGAGGACTTGGCAGTTTTCTTTAAGTTTGTAAAATATACATTAAATTGGAGACTGAATTTATAATTGGATTATTTGATGTAACAAAATATTTCTGCAATTTTGATAGGGGTTTAAATTTTGTTTGCTGTAATACTTAAGCAACTCATGTTTATATTGATGACAGAGATGCTTTATAATGGTTATTCTCTAAAAACTGAGTGAAACAACTTGTATCTTCAAAGAAATATCATGGAACAAAGAATTCCACAGTAGGCAAAGCTAACAATTTCAATTATGCATAGACTTTGGTGGTTAGACAGAAGATAAATCAGTGCTATCCCTCAAAAGCATTCCTCCAGGAGGTGGCAATGGCAATGAAATGTTGGAGGCACAGCCATCTACATTATTCCCCAAATACTGCAGCAAGGTCTTGTCCCTCTGTTCATGAAGCCCTTCCTTTTCTTTTTTGCCCCCAAATTTTTCTCACTCTTAGCTTCTGCTCACATGCCAGCTTCTCAAATGTGTTTGCTTATCCCATGTGTTTCAAACCTGAGTCAATTGTCAGACTAAGCTGCCTTTTTCTCTAGTCAGACATCTCTTATTACAACTTTTTTTATTTTTTTGTTTTTTTTAGTCAGGCTTACACTGTCACCAATGCTAGAGCGCAGTGGTTACAATCATGCCTCACTGCAGCCTCCAACTCCTGGATTCAAATGATCCTACCGCCTCAGCTTCCCAAATAACTAAAACTACAAGTGCAAGCCATTGCATCAGGCTGACTTTTTTTTTTTTTTTTTTTTTCATAGCGACAGCGTCTTACCATGTTGCCCAGGCTGGTCTCAAGCTCCTGGCTTCAAGCACTCATCCTCTGCTTTGTCTTCCAAAGTGGGATTACAAGCATGAGCCATCTTCTGGCTCAAGCAAAATAGGTAAAGGAAAACTTGATACAACTAAAAAGGGAAATAAACATATCTACAAGTATTGCTGGAAACCAGAACTTCCATATCTCAAAAACTGATAAAACAACTAGACAGAAAATCATGAAGGATACAAAACTAACACCAACAACTAAATGGGTCTAACAGACATGTGTAGAATACTCCACGCAACAGATACGAGTTGTCTGTCATATATGTAGTTTGCAAATATGTTGTCCCATCTGAAATGTGTCTTTTCATCCTTTTAATGGAGTTTTTCACAGATAAAATTTTTAATTTTGATGAAGTCCAGTTTATCACTTTTTTCTTTGATGGGTCATGCTTTTTATGTCTAAAAACAATAATACATGCCCAAGAACTCTAATCTCTATGCTTTTTATTTCCTTTTCTTGAGTTATTGCGTTATTATTTCTTGAGTTATTGCGTTATTTATTTCCTTTTCCTGTTATTGAGTTATTCTGGTTAGAACTTTTACCACTGTGTTGAATGCTGAAGGCAGACAGTTTTGTCTTGCAAAACTTTTCCCTTGGGGGAAAAGCATTCAGCTTTGTGCCATTAAGAATAGTGTTAGCTCTGAGTTTTTTGTAGAAGCTCTTTGTCGATTTGATATTCACACTTTCTCTGAGAGTTTTGAAAATTATGAATGGATGTTGAATTTTGTCAAATGCTATTGCTGTGTCAGTTAATGTGATCATACAATTTTCTTAGCTTATTAATATAATAGGTTACAACTGACTCATTTTCAAACGTTTAACCAGAGTTGTATGCCTAGGTAAATCCTACTTGGTCATGGTACGTAATTCTTTTTTTGTAGATTACTGAATTCTTTCTGGTAATATTTATTTTGTTAAGGACTTTTGTATCTACATGTATGAGGAAAATTATTCTGCAGTTTCCCACTTTTGGGGATAACTTTCCCTGGTTTTAGTGATCAAGGTAATAATGGCTTCGTAGAACGAGTTAGTATTCTCACTTATTCTGTTTTCTGGTAAGGACTGGGCAAAACTAACAATTATTTAAATATTTGGTAGAATTCTCTAATGAAACCATATGTGGGCCTAGAGATTATTTTCTGGGAGTTTCTAAATTAAAAATTCAATTTCCTTGCTGATTACATGGCTATTCAAATAATCTACTTCAATCTATTTCATATTGCATGAGTTGTATTCGTTTTTTTGAGGAAGTGATCCATTTTATCTAAGCTGGCAAACTATGTGTAAAGTTGTTTGTGGTGTTCCCTTATTTTCTCCGCAATGTCTGCAGCATCTATAGTGATAGCCTGTTTCATTTCTAATATTAGTAACTTATCTTCTCTCTTAATTTGTTAGTTTTACCAGAGGCTAAATACTCAATATCAAAAAAACACAAACAATCCAATTAGAAAATGGGCAAATGATATACAGAGATATTTTACCAAAGAGGACATATGAATGGCAAATAAGCACATGAAAAGATGTTTTGCATTAGGGAAATGCAAATTAAGACCACAATGAGATATCACTGCACAACTATTAGAATAGCTAAAATAAAAGTTTAGTGACTATCAAATGCTTGCAGGGATAGGAAAAAAAAAACTCAGATCTTTCATATATTGTTAATGGGGATAAATTAGTACAGCCTGGAAAACACTTTGACACTTTCTTTATAAACCATACATGCACTGCCATACAACCTAGTAATTGCATTTCTGGGAATTTATCCCAGAGAAATGAAAACCATGTCTGCACAAAGTCTCATACACATTTATTCTAGCATCTTTATAATGGCCCCAAACTGGAAATGAACAAAATGTTCTTCAATAGGTGAATGGTTAGATAAACTGTGATATAGCATACCATAAAATATTACTCAACAATAAAAAAGAACAAACTGGCTGTGCACGGTGGCTCGCGCCTATAATCCCAGTACTTTTGCAGGCCAGAGTGGGTGGACCACTTGTGCTCAGGAGTTCAAGACCAGCCTGGTCAACATGGTGAAACCCTATCTCTACTAAAAACACAAAAATTAGCTGGGTGTGGTGGCACACACCTGTAATCCCAGCTACTCGGGAGGCTGAGGCATGAGAATTGCTTAAACCCAGGAGACAGAGGTTGCAATGACCCAAGATGGCCCCACAGCACTCCAGTCTAGGTGACAGAGGGAGATTCCGTCTCAAAAATCAAAAAAATAAAAAATAAAAAAGGAACAAATTATGGATAAATGCAACAACTTGGATGGATCTCAAAGGCATTATACTAATTTTTTTTAAAAGTGCCATTCTCAAAAGGTCACATGCTATATGATTCCAATTATATAACATTCTAAACATTATTAAGATATAAAACAGAAGCGTGTTTGCCAGAGACGATGGTAGGTAGGGTGGAGGTGGGGGAGCTGTGACTGTAAAAGGACAGCACCAGGAGGGCTCCCTCAGGATGGAATAGCTCCAGATCTTTATTGCAGTGTGTGTCTGTGGCAGGGGTGTGGGGGTGGGGTCACATGAGTGCTCTACACCTGATAAAACAACACAGAACTATGCACACACATTGTACCAAGGCTTAGATGTTGAACTATGACTATGTAAGATGAAATCACTGGGGGAAAATGTGTTAAGGGTACACAAGACCTCTCTATTATCTTTGCAACTTCTAAGGAATACATAATTATTTTTAAAAAAAAGTTAAGAAATTTGCTTTTTAGTATTTTGTTACAATTAGCAGAGCCACCCGGAGGTCTCATCCTAGGAGATGAGAGACTGCATGTGTGTAGTCAGCTCTATTCTAGGCATTTGGCTAATTCGCCATTTTGGAGCCCACAGTCAACCACTCTTTAGCTGGCTAATGTTGATGCCTACAGGGCTGAGGCAGTCCTTCCTCATCTTGGTGTAATACCTGCTTTTTCATGGACTACTTGGATTACTCTGAGAAATGCTCTGTAGCTTTCTCTTCCTTTCCACAGACATAGAAACGAGTTTGTTTTTTGTACTCATAAACAGATATGTAACTAAAACGAGAAGCAAAATACTCATATATTCAAGATATCCATAAAATAAATGTGGTTTGAATTTTAATACATTTATATCTATAGAAGATATAAACAATTTACAAAATGTAGAAGAGACGGAATTTCCCTATCATTTAAACTAAATTGTTTATAATTTGTTTTTTCTAATTTCTTTCTTTCATAGTCCAGGTAATAAAGAACTATGCTATACTGAACGACACCAATATTATTATCCAAAATCATAGTAGATACACTGAAAGATAAGATTCCTACAATCAAATATGCTACTCTCCGAATAAATTTTCTCAGTAGTATTTTGCAGAATGTTTACATCTTTTATAGAAGTGAATTTATTAAAATTTCAAATGGCACAGGGCTTTACAGGAATCACATTTATTAACACTCTTTTATTTATTAAAACCAATAAATAATTAAACATAAGCTATTATATATACCCTTCTCTGTGTTACAACTATACTTTGTACACTTTATATTCACTTTTCTCTTTCGAATATCATTACTAATGCATGGCTTTTCACAGCCTCAACTTGTTTCAGTTAACCATTATGATATTATCACTGTTAAGATGATGGTCTTTGCAGCTTAGCCAATGGAAGCCTTGTTAAGTTTGCTCTTCTGTCCTTTAGCATTGCCCCTGACATTTTTGAGCTATAGCTGATTTCAGTCAACGAAAGGATATTCCAGACCAATCCAGTTTTTTTCTTGCTTGAACCAATTTTCCTCCCAGGTACCCTGACTCTTTTTGGTGGTACGCATTATCAGGGGCAAAATACGGGCAGGACAGGATGCAGGGGAGCTGGTGGTAGATGAACGAATAGCTGCCACTTGAATAATTAGTGGTGACAAATTAGAAAACAGACATCTTTTCAAGGTCATGAGTTCATACTAATTTTTTCCAATTTAACACATTAAGTTGCTCCTAGAGTGTGAGATTTCAGCAACCACTGAGGCTGACTAACTGGTAGTTTAATCTTCACAACCAACATAAGAGGTAAATGTCTGTATCCCCTTTCTACAGATCAGAGTACCCAGGTTTAGAAAGTACTAAATTGGCCTCTGTTGTGTAGTAAGGCAGAACGCAGAATCAAACGCCCATAATCACTAGAATTTATTTTAGATAACATAAGCCTATTGAAATCCATGTAAATATGTTCATGTAAGTCATTAAGTCATTTGTATGGTTTGTCAAGCATCTATTTTTTTGGGGGGGATGTTCACCTGTGGGATTATCCTTAGCTTTCCAAAAAGCTATCAGAGTGTATCTGAGTGTGTGCATCTCTTTCCACTCATTTCAAGCCCTTTCATTTATATATGATAGCCTTTCTCTAACTACAGAAGGTTGTTTCCATCATACTTTGGATGGTTATTACTACATTTCCCCTTGTTTCTTCTTCTAAAATACCTTATTTACCATTTGTTCTCCATCTTCTGCACCTACCTTCTTTTCTCTATTTTTCTATCTCTCTTTTTCATTCCGGGAGATAATTTCTGGCGTGTCCCTCATCACTGAGTTCATCTTTGGCAGTGCCATTCTGTATTCGTCTGCTTTAAATACGACTTTTTATTCTTCTTTGTGCTTTTGTTTCTGAGCTATCTCCAGCTTCACCTCTCATCTTGCTGCTTTGCCTAAGGATATTTTCTCCTCATGGATTCTCCTGCGGATTCCTAGGGGTCATGTTTTCTTTTACTCTTCTGAGGACGCCAATCTCCTGAGTGTGTTCTGGCAAGGAAGTGGAGAAAGATGGCCGAATAGAAACATGCAATGATCCTCCACCCTCAGGAACACCAAATTCGACAACTGGCCACATAAGAAAACACCTTCATAAGAACCAAAAGTCAGGTGAGTCAATGCAGTACTTGGTTTTAAGATTATATCAGGGAAAGGGGCACTGAGGATGGCAGAAAAGACAACCTTGCTATGCCCACACCAGCCTTCCCCACCCTCCACAGCAGGCAGAGAATCCGTGTGCTTGGGGGAGGGACAGTGAAGTGACAGTGAGACTCTGCCCCATCACAGTGGAACATAACCCAGGGCAGAATTCTTTCAGCGCCCATGAAGGGAGCATTTACAGCAGTCCCAGCCAGAGGGGAATCCTCCACCCCAGCAGTAGAAACTCAATTTCCAGCTAACTCTACCACCAGCAGACTAAAGCGGTCCAGGGTCCTGTATAAATTTGAAAGGCAGTCAGGCCACAAGGACTGCAATTCTGAAGCAACTCCTGGTGCTTCACTGGGCTCAGAGCCAGTGAACTTGCAGTGTACACAACCCAGTGCAACACAAGCTGGATTGGCCAAGGGAGTGCTTGCCTCACCCCTCCCCTAACCCCAGTCAGTGCAGCTCAGGAAGAAACTCCTTCCACTTGGGGAAAGGAGAGGGAAGAGGACAGAGGACTTATGTCTTGCTGCTTGGGTACCAGCTCAGCCACAATAAAATAAAGCATCAAGCAGATTCATAAAGACCCTGATTTCAGGTCCAAGCTCCTGGATGGCATTTTTAGACCCATCATGGGCCAGAAGGGAAGTTGCCCTGAAAGGATTGACCAATCCTGGGAGGATTTGCCACCTGCTGACTAAGGAGCCATTGGGCCCTGAATAGAAATCAGTGGTTCTCAGGCATAGTCACCACGGGTCTTGGGTGAGACCCAGCACTTTATGTACAAGTACTCCCAGCACATTCCCAGCTCAGAAGTGCTTGTGCCACCCCTCTCTCAACTACAGGCAGCCCTTCATGGAGAGAGAAGCTTCCTTTGTTTGGGGGAAAGTAGAGTGAGAGACTCTGCCTCGTATTCCAGACAATTTTTCTGGATCTTACCCAAGCCCACCACGACGGTAACTCCATGATTTTGTAGGAGTTGCAGTGTTGCTGGGCTTCTGGTACTTCCTAAAGATACTGCAGCAGTGCCCAAAGACTCAGATCACAACACTCAATACTTTTGAATACCTGGAGAGCCTTCTCACAAAAGATGGGTACAGACAAGCTCAGACTGTGAAGATTAAGATGAATACCTAACTCTTCAATGCCCAGACATCAACAAATGTTTACAAACATCAAGAACACCCAGGAGAACGTGACTTCAGCAAGTGAATTACTGAGGCACCAGGGACTAATCCTGGAGAGACAGAGATCTGTGACTTTTCAGACAGAGAATTCAAAATAGCTGTTTTGAGGAATCTCAATAAACTTCAAGATAACTGACAGAAGGAATTCAGAATCCTATTTAACAAAGTTATTGAAACAACAAAAAAGATCAAGCAGAAATTCTGGAATTGCAAAATGCAAGTGGCATACTGAGAAATGCATCAGAGTCTCTCAACAACAGAACTGATTAAGGAGAAGAAAGAATTAGTGAGTTTGAAGACAGGCTATATGAAAATACACAGTCAGAGGAGAAAAACGAATAAAAAAGAAGGAAGCATGCCTACGGGATCTAGAAAATAGCTTCAAAAAGCACAAATCTAAGGTTATTTGTCTTAAAAAGGAAGTAGAGAGAGAGAGAGAAAGTTATAATGAATGTGTTCTGGGCCCTGCAGTGTATTTCACCTCCCCCTACTCCCCATCCCCCGTCTCCACCCCTCCTCTGTAACATCCTGACACAGTGAGCAATGCAGCCTGAGTTCTCTTCTCTGCTCCCACTTAAGCCTTCAGACCTGAAGACTCTCCTCACAGAATGCATTCCATCATTGCTGATTTCCTTCTTTTGCTCTATGGTTTCTGGGATTTGCAGTATTTGCCTTGTTCTGAGATCCTGTCAGTAAAGGTTTTCTCACTTAAAGAAAATGCAGGGTAAATATTAATTTGCCTCTCAAAGTAGATCCACAGGACAAAGACAAGTAGCTGCCTTTCTCCAGGGGGCATAGACTCTTAAGACTCAAGTTCCAAGAACCAAGGTGAGGACACTCTGACACCCCTTCCTGCCTTTCCTTAGACAGGAAAGGGTGTCAGTGTCCTCGCCTTGGTTCTTGGAACTTGAGTCTTGATGTCTTGACTGAGCTCCACTTAGAAGTCCTTCTGCATCAAGAGGTCTGTCATTAGCCTTAGTTTTCTATGTTGGAATTTTTCATTATTACTGAATCCGTGTGTTTGTTGTGACACAGCTGCTACAAAAAGTCTCAACCTAAATAAATCTGATAGGTTTTCATAAAGTAGCATCTCTTAGGGTTGATGGAAGTGAGAGGACAGGAAATCTCCTGTCAGAACAGGCCATCATTAGCATAAGGCTTATTTCAGCTACAGTTTGCATTTTTGCAAAGACCCTATTTATTGAATCCATTTCACAGTTGAGGAAATTGAGCTAAAGTAGCTAGTTGGAGGTTGCATAGGACGCATGCAAATGAAGAACGCAGAACTTCGGTGAACATTTGGTTTAAAACTGTCAGTCAAATTCGCGCCTAGCCAAGGCAGCGTAAGATGACCTTGGCGTGAAAAATCACCCAAGCAGTTGTTGTTAACATACTGCATCTTCGCAATGTTAAAGAGGATTGACGATTTTTGGGCTTTTTGCTGTTTTTCTCTAATTTTATAGGAAAACTCTGGTTGTGGGCATTTCATTTGGTCAAGTTTTATGACAGAAAATACAAGCTCTGTAAGAGACAGTCACATTTCCCAATTAAGCTTTCATAGTTCCTTTGTGAAAATAAAATTAAGTAGAGTGCATATTAATTGTGACTTTCTCTGCTAGTGAAACTTTGCAATCCTACTGCCCGAGTCTAATAAATTAAAATGAAGGTGCATATTATTTTTAGAGAAAAATGTTTTACTTTATGTACATCATACATCTGTAAACATCAGTAGAGTTAACAGATGGAATAATGAGGTGTTCTAGAGTCATTTAACAAAAAGAAAGTCTTCTATGTAAGTGAAGAAATTGTTTATTCCTCACTTATATTGTAACATAATTTCCTCTGTATTAAATGTAGTTTTATTTTGCTCACAGAAATATACTCTACTTTCCACAGAGATGCCAACATTTTCTGTCTAGTTTTCAAACATTCCCCACCATTATTCTGACCTCACCCATTCAGTTTCATTCCCTACCACTCTTTGCCTTCTAGACTGGCTCATCTGTCACCCTGGCCAACATCTATGGGCTTTCCCCACAGTATCTTCTCTCCTAACACTCCCCTGGCTCACAATGTGTGCCCAAGTCTCCCCTCCACCTTTTCAAGCCTTGGGCAAAATCCAGCTTGATCCCATCTTCTCCAAAAGCATCCCCAAGACACCAACCCTAACCCGATCTTCTTTGTCTCACTTCTCCCAGTTCTTAGCCATTGATTCAATCTGTCTCTCAGTCATCTAAAAACATTTATTGAGTGCTTATTAACTAACAAGTCATTGTTCTAGGGACTGGGAAGAGACAGCAATGAATAAAATAGACAGGGTACCTATCCTTATGGAACAGACTTATGGAGATGTCTAACGAGATGAGACAGACGATGAACACAAATGAGAAATGACATGCTCAGTCCTCTGAAGAGACTGAATGGGTGGTTATTCTAGATAGGCTGGCCAGGGAAAGGCTCTCCAAGAAAGTGATATTCAGGCTGAGATCTGAATGACAAAAACACACTCCCCTTAGCTAGTGGATATCAGGGGAGAAAGCATTGCAAGCAGAGGGGCTCACTACCTTAACCATTTCAAGATTCTGCAGTGGAAATGAGTTTGGAGTGGTCAAGCTTGGAGCAGAGAGAAGCTCCCTGGGCTGTTGGGACCTGGGAGAAGCACAGAATGGATGCAGGATGCAAAGGTAGCTCATTCCCTCAGGCAGGGATGTGAAGCCATGTGGGGATTTAAAGTAGGAGATAACATGTTCCGGTTTATGTTTTTAAAAGATTTCCTTACTTTGGGAGGCCAAGGCAGGCAGATCATGAGGTCAAGAGATCAAGACCATCCTGGCCAACATGATGAAAACCCGTCTTTACTAAAAATACAAAAATTAGCTGGGAGTGGTGGTGTGCACCTGTATTCCCAGCTACTCAAGAGACTAAGGCAGGAGAATCACTTGAACCTGGATGTTGCAGTGGGCTGAGATTGTGCCACTGCACTCCAGCCTGGTGACAGAGCAAGACTCCATCTCAACAACAACAACCAAAAAAAATTTCCTTGACTGTTCTGCAAAAAAATAAAATGAGAAGGATATTTTATTCTGTAAAGAAGTAAAAATAAAAGCCAAGAGAGACAATGTAAGGGACTAGTGCATGTATCTGAGCAAGAGAAGGTGGTGATCCTGATGGCAATGTTGGAAATGAAGGCAAGGAGAATAATCCTAAATATTTGGAGTACATCCTATGCCACATATTTTATTTAACAAAATCCTCAGTTTCTTAGATTGAAATTCCACCTTATTTGCCTTTATATTTCCAAGTTAGAGCTTTTCATTGAAAGTCCAGTCAAAGTTTGGTAGTTGCATTTTTTTCCTGGCTTTTACATCTATTTGACCAAAGCAGGGAACTCCGTCCTTTGTCTTTGCTTTTAATGGCCATTACCATTTTCCATGCCTGCAGTAGTATGGAGCTTTCAGCCTTAGACAGACCTTTTTAGAAAGTTCCTGCTATTCATTTTTATGTGTTCTTAATTTTGCCCCTTTATGCATTTTAGAATGCAGCTTTCAAAATTCTAGTTCATCAAAGAAATCTCTGTGTAGTCAATGACTTTATTAAATACTTTTCCCTTTCTCTCATTAGGAGTGTTTATAACTGGAGGGTGACGGTTTTATTTTTAACAATCTACCTTCCTTGTAAGCTGAATCTTCTAAGGCGTTACACTTACACCTATGAAAAAACAGTTAGGACTCAGCAATCGTCACAAAGCTAGTAGATAAGAGATCTGTATGCTCAGAAAGTGTTATCGTCAAATTGGGATACATCAGTATGCTACGGGTTCATATTCATGGTGTATTAAAATTTCTGAAGTAATAATACCACTCAGAGCAAAGGTAAAATGTTCATGTCTAGACATAAGTCAATCCCCATTATAATAATTACTACAGCTGAGCCAAATATGAACTGTCTTTCTGAAAACTGTTAACATTAGCAAACAGAACTTTAAGTCAGACATCTATTTTTAAAATCTAAAATATTGGCCTGGTATTCTGCATTCTCTCTCTCCCTCTTTCTCTCTCTGCAGACACACAAACACCAAACACACACATACACACACACACCTCCCCCCTTACTTTTGTTTTTGTAAAAATGCGGTAAGAATTAAAAGGTTGGAAAGAAGCTTCCAATGCTATCCAACCCATCTGTCCGCCATTAAGAGGTTTTAAAATGGGCCATCTTAGATTTTGAAGAAAATTCCAGACTTCCTTTATATCTTAATATTCACATTTTATGTAAGGAATATTGTTACCACGCTACATTGTCTGGAGTGCAGCAAATCAATATTAGTCCTATTCATAGGCTAGAATATTTAAAGTGCACTCTTTACTTGAGTTGATTCAAATGTCAAGTATTGGTTAATTGATTATTTTGGTATTTCATTTAATAAAGGTATAAGAAGAGAGTTTTTAATTAACTTATTTAATAGCTTTATTGAGGTGTAACTGATTTGCAAAAAATGTGCATATTTGATGTATATCATTTGAGGGGTTTGGAGATGGCATGAAGCCACCACCACAATCCATGTAACAAACACATCCATTAACTCCAAAAGTTTATGCATGCCTCTTTGAATAAGAGAGTTAAGGGTTGATTTTAACATAAAAATGAAACAAATTTTTCTAAGTCTAAGAGTCATTCAACAAGCCCGTCATAAGACTACTTTGAAAATAGCTTTTCCTTAAACCACTTGACTTCTAAAACAACAACTCAACCACAAAGGACAAAATTCTATGGCAGTGGCCATGTGGCGGCATTGGGTGAGGAGGGAGAGCGTGCATGTTGATGCTTTCCAAAGACATGCTGAGGCTTTTTAAAAAAAAAGAAAAAGAAAAATTTGCACTCTTTTTAACGAGCCCAGGGTCACTGTCATTCTGTGATCAGTAACAAACCTCTCCAAAGAGGGACAAAATAGCTGAAACGATTTGAGTGGCATCAAATGTCAGCTTAACAGAGTAAACGATCTATGAAATGAAAGAGCATTAAGTCACCAGCGCAACTGAGAGACAGAAGGTTTGAAAACACAACAGTGAGGTCAAATTGGGAGACTAAATTCTATGTCCAGTGTGCCTTGCAGAGATGCTGAGTTCCATACCAGGACCAATTCTCTACAGACTACTCAGCAAACTCCAGATTTTGTATGTTCCAATGATTATCCATCATCATTTCTGGTTCTCTGCAGAAAAAACACCAGCAACTACTCCATGCTACATAATACTATAGTCTGAAACACTTTCAGGGGACAGTACAGTTACTTTGCATTATTTTTATTTTTGTTTTTAACTTTTGAGTGCTCATTCATTCTCTGCTGATGTCACTTTAAACTCATTCTTAGTATCCTGTGAACTTCATGGAGATTTTCATGGGTCCATTCATTTTCAGAATTACAACAAGAAAGTGCCTTAAATGTGTACCTAACATATCTAAGAATTTTGACTTTTTATTTAAAACTAACCCAATCTTACATTCAAAACCAAGTCAAGAGTCAAGAGTCAAAATTTATCTGGTTTACTACCAATGACATGGACAAGAACAACAGGTCTGTTTGTTGAGGTAAGGAGATTCTCTGCCAGACGTTCTACATAAGTTATTTTAAATCCTTACTGGAGCCATATGAGATACACACAATTCTCTCTATTTACAAAAAAGGACACTAAGAGTCAGAGAGGTCATGCCATTTGCTCAAATCCCCAGCCTCCAAGATTCAGAGCAGGAAATTTTAATTCCAGATAACTGGATTTCACAGTGCTTGTCCTTACCAGCACCCACATGCTAAAACATTTGGACAATTCTATTCTGAGAGATAAACCTGATCCACATAGGAAAACAAAAAATAGAAACAGCAAACATAATTTCAAATAATTCCTTATCTTTCCAGCCCCTGCATTTCCTACATAATTGCCCCCTGTGCAGACAGCCTGTGCTTATCCAGTGCTCGTGTGTAAATGCTGTGTGCACAAGGATGTCCACGTGACTGTGTATGTGAGGGCTGGCTCTCAAATATTTATAGAATATTTCCAGGGAATTAAATAATATCTTGTTTCCAAGAGCAAATGGTGAAGCAATGTTAAACTAATTAATGTTAAATGTCCTTTATATCCACGGAGTGGAAAAGTTTTTCTCATTCTGCTGTAAGTTTCAATAGACTGGCAGTGTCCATTCAATTACTCTCCTAAGGAACGACCAGGTTTTACCATGGCACAGATTTCTATTTGCATTCAGGGCAAAGGTTAACCATGAGTAAAGGGTGAGGCAAAGCACTGAGTAGGGGCATCCCTGGGTATCTGGGAGGCTATTCATGGAACTCTGGCCCCCAAGACAGTGTGACAAATCCAGAAGCCAGGATTCTTTTCCTAGCATGCTAAGTTGCTGTCAGTTAATTCAGTTTCTGAGTCCAGGTAAAGGAGAGTGAAAAGTATTCCATGGGAACCATGTAGATGTTGATTTGATTGGCTACTGTTACTAGACTCAGGAAACTGCTAGAGACAATTTAGGTGTAATTAGAGTTCAATGCCTAAGGCTTCACTTTCTGCAAACTATAAAAGTTGGACTGGGTTCCCTTTAACACCTCCTCACCATTACCCATAATAAGATTCTTACAGAAAATGAGAGCAGAAACTAAATTTCAACTTGTGGCACAGAAGTGTTAATACCAATAAAATCTGTTGGCCAGATGGATTAGTAAGAATGAGTTACCACAGGCATTTAAGAAACTGAAATAACTATAGCAGCAAGCTGCTGGAATCTTCAGAGGAGTCTCAGGAATATCATTCCTGCTTCCTTTATTTTTTAATTCAATAGATAAATGATAGATGAGATAGATAGATGATAGATAGATAGATAGATAGATAGATAGATAGATGATAGATAGATAGATAGAAAGAATAGGGAGAGAGAGGTACCTGGAATCATGTGAATGAGAATCTGCTGTTATGCTTGAGATCCAGTAGAATTTTAGGAAGATAAAATTAACATGTGCTTATGAGGCAGAGGAAAACAGAATTGGAAGTGAACACTTAAAATAAAATTAAATAACTTTAGGGATCTTTCTAAGGTTGGTTATTGGGAAGCCATGCATGAGGATGACATGTCTGAACTGAATCTATATATTATCATATCATAGGAACCAAAACACTGACAGAAAATAATAATACATGCATTTTAAAAGCAAACAAAGGCTAAGCACAGTGGCTCATGCCTGTAATCCCAGCACTTTAGGAGGCCATGGTGGGTGGATAATTTGAAGCCAGGAGTTCAAGACCAGCCCAGCCAACATGGCAAAAACTCTCTCTATTAAAAATACAAAAATCAACCAGGATGATGGCATACACCTGTAATCCCAGCTACTTGGGAGGCTGAGGCATGAGAATCGCTCGAGTCTGGGAGGCAGAGGTTGCAGTGAGCCAAGATCACTCCACTACACTCCAGCCTGGGTGACAGAGCAAGATTCTGCGTCTACATAAATAAAAGCAAAACAAAAATCTGACAAATGTACACATTTCTTATTATATTGATGACATCTATAAGGTTTTCTCTTGGTCTTGATATAGTATGGTTGTGTTCACTCTGTAATTTATAGACTAGTTTTGGAGAAGAACATACAAACTGTTCTTTGAAACGGAGTTAACAAATATTGTTCAATTATACAATCTTTTATTTAATTGTAACTGAGCTACTTCCACAGGACTCCAAGTCAGGGCTTTGGTGAGGAACACCCAGAAACCAAGTCTTGCTGAGTAGTGTGAAGGAAGGCAATACATGGTAAGTGAGCTTTCAGTTTGAATTTATCTGTGCAATCCTGAGTTCAATGAAAAGCATCAAAATGTCAAGATCAAGATATAAATTTGAATCACTTAAAACCTGGAAATGTTAATGAATGTTTCCCACACCCAACCATTTGAATCCCTGATTCTCCCCGTTTTAAAAGTGGCTGGGAATAT
This sequence comes from Aotus nancymaae, assembly GCF_030222135.1. Taxonomy (NCBI): domain Eukaryota; kingdom Metazoa; phylum Chordata; class Mammalia; order Primates; family Aotidae; genus Aotus; species Aotus nancymaae. Next base: position 6,827,634 of record NW_026988450.1, on the reverse strand, counting down.
CTAAACTTTGAAATATGTCATTTGAAGTCACTCTTACACTTAACTTTATCCACTTCACAGATACCTGAAGGCCTATATCTGTCCAGTGCCATGCACTGAGGAAGTAGCACACATATGACACTTATTCTTCCCTCACAGAGCACACAGCTCAGAAATGACTGCAGATCTTAAAATGTTAATTACTAATGTGATTGGCACTGCAAGAGGAGGCTGTGCAGGTAGAGAAAATGTTGACTTAAAATAGTCTAGGTTGGAGACTGACTTGAGCAATAATAAAATAGGATGGCAGGGAACACTGCATTTTATTATTAAAATTACGAACAGTGTTGATGATAATTTGCTAAAGGTGGGTTTGGGGATAATCATTACAGGAAACAGCCTGGCAGGAGGGCCCTATAATAAGGATGCTGGTGCAGTGCAGGCAAAGGGAAGACAGGCCTGGCTTGGGTTGGCAGCAGCAACAATTCCAGGGGAAGCTGCAAAGCACACCAAAGCGAAACAAAATGGATAGAACCTCATACTATGTGCTTGTTCAAGATCAGGGGTGTCTCCCTTCTCTAAACTAGGCTTTATTTTGGTTGTTTCAAAATAAGAGGATGTTTCACGCTAGCAAAATACCTACAGACAATCAGCAAGGGTTTATTCTGCTATCTCTTAATTCTCTATACAAAACTATATTTCACAGCTTTTAAAGATCACCACTTGGCTGGGAACAGTGGTTCATGCTTGTAATCCTAGCACTTTGGGAGGCTGAAGCAGGCAGATCACAAGGTCAGGAGTTCGAGACCAGCCTGTCCAATGTGGTGAAACCCCGTTTCTACTAAAGAAATACAAAAATTAGCCCGGTGTGGTGGCACACGCCTGTAGACCCAGCTACTTGGGAGGCTGAGGAAGGAGAATCACTTGAACCCAGGAGGCAGAGGGGTTGCAGTGAACCGAGATCATGCCACTGCACTCCAGACTGGGTGACAGAGTGAGACTCCATCTCAAAAAAAAAAAAAAAAAAATCACCACCCTGGGTTTGGCCCTCTGTATGTGTGTTTCATATTTTTCCATGTATTTGTATGGATTGGAATCTCTTACTACTTGGGGTGGCAAAAACAAAGACTTGGCCTGCTAACAGCTTTTGCCTCAAAGCCAGCAGAATGGAACGGTGCCACCTTTTACACCCTTTTCTGTCATCCACGGTGGTGGTCTGCAGTTGTGAATCTTCTGTGGCATGTTGGACCGGGCCTTCTCCTTTCTCCATGAATAACATTAAGCAGCAGGCAGGCACAGTGCTTGAACAGGGATTTTCCACAGAAACAGTGCAAACATTACATGTTTCATTTCTTGCCATAATGTGAAATTTATCTTTTGGAGAAAGGAACACATGGACCTTGGTGGAACTTGCTTGGGAACAATAGTTAACAGTCAATTTATTTCCAGCTGCTTCCCAATAGAAGGAAAAAATAATAATTCAATATATGGTGAGTTTCAAGAGACATCACGCCTATGAAGGGGATCTGAATGGGCTCCGGGAACAGCACTTTGACAATCAAATTCAATCATAACAAAGGCAAGAAGTAAAAGACAGAGTGGTGGGACTTACAAAATCTATTTAAAAAGTGATCACCTGCCATGTGTAAGGAAATAATTGCCCAAATAATAGAATTAAGTATTCTCAATGTTCAGAAATACTCTTTCTAAAATCTTTATGCTGGGATCAAAACAGCCACCTGAGTACCTGAGTTCTCATCTTCTCTGGCTGATTGCCTTATGAGAAGCAGGGAACTCTAGCACCCCAGTCATTTTGAAATATTGTTTAGTATCTTTTTATTCTAAAATAAGTTCATGCTCATGTGAATGTAATTATGTTTATTTTTTTTTTCTGAAAAGCCAGCAGGGATTCTAATGGCATTCACTGGAGCATATGGTCAGGCTTGTGCCTCATTTTGAAAGGCTTCTCATATATGTATTCTAGACACACATGCACACTGTTTCCAGTGGTGAAAGTGTTCACTGGTCTGAGCTTTCATCAATGTATTTCACTTTCAGATGAGCTTTTACCTGGACTTTCGGCAGTATTGAGTTATTAAAATGGTACCACTTGCCAACTGGAATACTGTCAAATGTTTTTCAACTCTCTTTCACATTGCAATTTGGAGAAAAATGCTTTTGCTATCACACCGCATCACAAACGACTTTCTTATTCCCACCTTAAGTAACATAGCTGAAGTCACCTACTTAATTTTCAGCATCAGCCTAACCATGGCAAATGGCATGCATGTAGTCCTTGGCATCAAAGTGTGTTGCAAAAACTTGTTCTAGGAGAGAGTGCCATTTTTTCCTAGCAAAGCCACCAAACAAAATAGAATTTTATTTTCTTTACAGTACAATGGCTGTGAAAGAAACAGTCATTTTTATGTACAGTATGTCTTCCTGGCATAAGATTGAAATAAATACAGAGAATTTGTTTGAATTTAAGGCTTTTATCAACACAGTCCACTACTACTAGCATACAGCATGAATCCAACTTTTATTAATACATAATTCAGATGCCAGCAGTCGACTCCAGCTCTGCCACTGAACCCTCATTGCTGATACTCTCACTAGACTATTTTGATATCCTGTGAGAATTTGGCCTCTTTTGGAAGCATATACATAACTCCCACAGATACCAATCCAAGTTTTGCATCACAGAGTGAAGAAAGAGAATGTATGAGTAAGAATATGAGTTGTTTATTTATGATGGCATTCGATGTTAGCAAGCTGTATGTACAACTTAACTTTAGAAAGAGCTCCAAGTTAATAAAAGCAAATTCAATCTTGTATATTCCCACAACACATTTCTTTCTTTCCAGGTAAAGGCAGTGAAGGAAGCAAAAGTTATTGCCCAGAATATATAAAGACAGGAAAATATAGCTAAATTGTTAAGGAATGAAGGTTGAAGTGCTGTGTGAAATCATTTGCATACATCCTAGACTTATTCAAATATTTGGCATAACTAGAGCTTTTAGCTTCACTGGTAGCTCATCTTCTTCGTTAGCATTATAAAATTATATTTACTTACTGTTTATACTATAGGACAGATAATGTTGTTAAATATAAGGGACTTACGAACCTCAGTGGGCTCTGTGAAGCTGATCTAGGTAGAACGGGGTGTGGCCATCAAAGGCTACTCTCGTAACACAATCGGCAGAGTTTCCAGGGAGAAAAGATGAACAAAGAGATAAGCAACTGTTCATCAATCCCTTCCAAATTCTATGGGACTGTACCCATGCAGGAGTAACATTTTTCTTTTTATTTCTGACTTACATTTGGAAGCAGAAGAAACATTTTTTAACAAAGAAAAGGTAAAATAATGGTCAAGTGAAAAATGAACGGTAGGGGAGCTCTGCTCACATCTTCTAGAATTCTAAGGATGGAGTCATGCTCTGTAACAACTAGCTGGGTGCTCCAATCCATAAAATAGGCTAAGAGTTCTTAGAAAATCAGGATTCTAAATACCATGCCCTCTACCCCACATGCAAGCAACCTCAGTATTAAATCACAACTATTCAAAGCTCAGGCTGATGGCAAATCTGTGGAGAACACAGGGGATGCAAAGATGCCTGCTTCCACACTCTGAGGGATCTTCCACCTGAGGGATGCTGGACAATGAGCTAAGGGAAGACTGTCTTCCTACATTTACCCCAGCGTCTTCAGTCAGCCTTGTGCAGAGCCGTGGGGAAGTCGGGTGCTTAGAGGGGAGTGGGCCTCCTGCGGTAGACTCCAGTTTACTGTGGGTAAAGGGCTTCTTGAGGGATCAGGGAGTAACCACCATTTTCCTGTTTCTGATTCTGGGGGAGAGAGACTTTCTTCTACCTCAGTGAACCCCACATCCTAAAGCCCCTGTTCATTTGGTTGTTGAAAGAAGTTTCATGCTATGATGGTCCCATGCTATGATGGTTACTGCATGTGACTACTTGACAGGGCCGGGGGCCCAAATATTTGATCAAACAGAATTCTGAGTGTTCCTGTGAAGCTGGTTTTGTTTTTTTTGTTTTTGTTTTTTTGGTTTTTTTTTCTGGATAAGATTAGATTTAAATCTGTGAATCTCAGGAAAGCAGATTGCCCTTCACGATGTGGGCCTCATCAAATCTGTTAAATGCCTCAATAGAACAGACTGACCTCCCCAAGCAAGAAGTAATTCTACCAACAGATGGCCTTTGGACTTGGACGTGGACTGCAGCTTTTCTATGGGTCCAAGCCTGCCAGCCCACCCTTCAGTATTTGAGTCTACTTCTCCACAATCACAAGTTTAAGGAATTGTGAGCCAATTCCTTAAAATAAATCTCTCATGATAGATAGACAGATAGATAGATAAGATAAATAGGCGATTGATGGATTAGATAGACAGATGACTGATAGATACATAGACAGATGATTGTTAGATCGATGGAGATGATAATTAGATAGATAGATAGATAGATAGATAGATAGATAGATAGATAGATAGATGATATAGATATAGATGACAGAGATGCACACACATTCTGTTGGTTCTATATGGTTAGAGAACCATGACTAATACAGGTCCCTACATCCAGGTACGTCTCTAAGTTAAAGGAAAAGTTCAAATACAAACAAATAGACAAGCATCAGAAACACACATTGAATACAGCATGCATTTACACAAATGTGGTCAAAGGAGTGAAAGGACCTAGTGAGATGTCAACCTTGGCTCTGGGATATTTTAGCAAGGTAAGACTCTAACTATGTAAATAGCATGATTTCTTCTAAGTAAAAAAAGGAAAATGTAATTTCCAGTTTAGAAGAATTTGTTCTTTGAAGGACTAGTGATAGCCTTCTTGCTGTTTTTTTGTGATGTGTGAGACTACTTCAGCCTCCTAATGGGCAACATGATACAATGAAAGGCTGATGGAGCTTGACAGACCTGGCCTCATAAAGGTGTGTGCTCATTGCTCCTTACAAGTTACCTGTCCTTTTGCAACCTACCTCATAACAGGTAGAGGAGATTTAATTATATGACACAAGTAGAATACCTCAAACAAACCTTGCCCTTTGCAGGTGGTCAATAGATATTAATTTTGACACTCTCATACAAACAAGAATGAAACATTTCTGTCACCTAGAACGTGCCTGTTTTGTTCAATTTTTCTTTTAGAAATCTAATTTTGTGGCAAATAAGACTTTAAAGACAAACGTGACTTAAATTAACACACTCTTAGCTTATTCTGGGGACAACAGTTAGCGTTTGGTAACCTTAACAATGGTATTCTCTCAGGGTGAGGATAATTATCCATCTCCCCTTGAGATAGTAAATGTTCCTCTTCACCCATTACAATTTGTTAAAAACAAAGAATATTTTTTGTAAAAATACAAAGAAAGAAATGGAGGCAAATATATGAGCCATCCCTTAAGTTTTTATGATGACCAATATTCCAATTCTATCTTCAAAACTATCACCAAATAAATTGTATGCCTGATTATCTGAGTTGTGAGCTCTTAAAACACTTACGCTCACATGTAGCAAGGTGTATAACTTTATGAATTGCATTCATGAAACAAATATGGGGGTTGAAAAAAATGGCAACGCTGTGAAATTTCAAAAGTAAAGCTAGTGCCATACTGCTTGCCAAAAGCAGTTATGTCACTTTGCTAAGATGTAGCCAGGGAAACCTTGTGAAGAGAGAAAGGGTTTTGGTGTTTTAAATCAGCTCCAACTAAGATAAACGTCCATGATTCCACACTGAAAGGAAGTCCATCATTAAGCTCTGCAGTTGACTCTATGTTGAGGTTAAAAAAAAAAACCCCACTGACAGTAAGTCTGTGGCCTTCCTCTCTTGTATTAGATATGAACGTTCTGTAAAAAAGAAGGTGGATTCACATAGAGGAACCAACGTTTATCTTTTAGCATCTAACATATCCTGGAGGCTGCTGGGAAACACACTTGATCACTAGCCATAAGAAGCCATCATTCACAAAGTTTCAGATGCCATACATAGTGACTGGATTCTCTAACAGCCTGGAAATCACCAACAGCATTCATTTGCCTTCCATTCATCTTCAATCACCTGCAGAAAATGAAAAAAATCTAGAGAAATGCAAAACATTTCCACTCCATGAGCATGCAGCTGGCGTCACTGCCAGGATGTTGTAACTAATGTACCAACAAAACACCCAGGGTCCAACCAGGTCGCCTGCATTTTCCACTTGTATAAACTCAGTCACTTTTTGGAACAAGGTCCAATTAACTTGGCACAGTTTCACGGGGTATAAGTTACAACAGGTAAGCCATTCAGAATAATAGGATTCAAGTTATGGGTGTGAAATATGCCACTGTTTATTTTGTATTATTTTATTTTATTTTGGTATCCCTATTTTTGTGGACAAGTTGAGAGCATTAATTTTATTTAGTGTGATGCTAGAGATCAATATTCAAACTTAGTGAAGAATGTTACTAATTCTGCCATTATATATATATATATATATAATCTGAAAGATAGATTAGAGATGGAAATAAATAACCAGCCAGGCATAACTAATATATACTATATAACTAGTAAATGAGCATATTTATTGAAAAGATATTCCAAAAACAGTTAAATGGTCTTGGCAGAGAAAAATCAAGAGATGTTTATAAAATTCCCTATCCAGGATGATCTGAAGCAATCTCAGTATCAAGTATTTTGTTCAGATTTCTCTCAGAATTCAGATACTGCCAATGTTGTTGATTCTATCTCCTTTGTCAGTGACTTCAGATGCAGATGAAAGTCAGAATACTGAGAGCAGCTTTTCAGACCTTGGAATCCTATAATCCCAAGGTGAAAAGTAAGCACCTGTATTTGAAAGCTATGCCAGTATTTATATTGTCACCCAACTTTTTAACAATTCCATGTGCATTTGAAAAGAGGAAATATTCTCCATTATCAGGGTATAATGTATAAACAAAAGAGCTACCTTATTTATTACATTGCTTAGACTTTTTTTTTTTTTTTTTTTTTTTTTTTTAATTTATTGCATTTTAGGTTTTGGGGCTTAGACTTTTTAAAAATATAATTGCTTACTTTTGAAACACTCGACCTCCCTTGAAATAAGAGCCATGTGTTAAAGTCTCTTATATGACTGGGTTTTACCCAAATCCTTGCATCTGTGTAGTTTTTGTTTCACATGAGTGCTGTGTTACTTAATGTATTGGTGTTGCATCAAATGTAGCTTTCAGCTGTACAAAGCGTCCCCTTTTGTTGTCAGAATTATAACTGTTGCTTTTCTTTCAGTTAACAGCCAAACACATTAACCAACTGCCACAGAGACACTACCCTTGCTTTCCTTACTGCCTCTTTTTGCCAGGTGAATTTTTGTCCACACTTTTTTTTGTTAGCCTTTTTGAAATCACTGAAAAAAAAATTAAGTGGTTCTCAATGACAGCTGTGTCATTTTAATGTGTTTTATCCCACATTACACAAACAATAGTCTCAGGTTATCCATATCAAAACTAGTACTGGCTAAATGATAACTATCTACTCTATGAGGGTTACGCCATCAAACTGCTGGGTCTTCATGTCATTTGGAATAGTTCCTGGCTGTGTGTGCCTACATCATCTGGCTATACAATTTCATTTGTTTTCATTTTCCTTTTACTTTTAGAAGTTGCCTTTTTTTAACCAAATTAGACTAATGGGATCTAATTAAACTTAGAAACTTCTGCACAGCAAAAGAAACAATCATTAGAGCAAACCAGCAACCAACAGAATGGGAAAAAATGTTTGCAAGCTACCCATCTGACAAAGGGCTAATATCCAGAATCTACAAAGAGCTAAAACAAATTTACAAGAAAAAAACAAACAACCCCATCAAAAAGTGGGCGAAGGATATGAACAGGCACTTTTCAAAAGAAGACATTTATGCAGCCAACAAACAAATGAAAAAAATGCTCATCATCACTGGTCATTAGAGAAATGCTAATCAAAACCACATTGTGATACCATCTCATGCCAGTTAGAATGGCGATCATTAAAAAATCTGGAGACAACTGATGCTGGAGAGGATGTGAAGAAATAGGAACACTTTTACACTGTTGGTGGGAGTGTAAATTAGTGCAACCATTGTGGAAGACAGTGTGGCAATTCCTCAAGGACCTAGAAATTGAAATACCATTTGACCCAGCAATCCCATTACTGAGTATATACCCAAAAAATTATAAACCCTTCTATTATAAAGGCACATGCACATGTATGTTCATTGCAGCACTGTTTACAACAGCAAAGACTTGGAACCAACCCAAATGCCCCTCAAGCATAGACTGGACAAGGAAAATGTGGCACATATACACCATGGAATACTATGCAGACATAAAAAGGGATGAGTTCATGGCCTTTGCAGGGACATGGATGAATCTGGAAACCATCATTCTCAGCAAACTGATAGAAGAACAGAAAACCAAACACTGCATGTTCTCACTCATAAGTGGATGTTGAACAATGAGAACACATGGACACAAGGAGGGGAACATCACACACTGGGGTCTGTTGGGGGGTGGGGGGCAAGGGGGAGGGATAGTAGGGATTGGGGAGATTGGGGAGGGATAACATTAGGAGAAATACCTAATGTAGGTGATGGGGGGATGGAGGCAGCAAACCACCATGGCATGGTATACCCTATGTAACAATCCTGCAAAATCTGCACATGTACCCCAGAACTTAAAGTATAATTTAAAAAAAAGAAGTTGCCTTTTTAAAATTAATTTTTTAATTAATTATATAAAATGTTTATACATTTTAAATCAAAGCTGCAAAACAAGGTTTATTCAAAGAAGCTTAGTTTCTCTTCCTAACCCCTCTAACCTAGCTCCTATCACTCACATATGTAATTATTTATTGTCTTACAGTTTACCTTCCATTCTTTATTTTTAAATTAAAAACCATGTATATGTGTAATATTTTACATATATAAAAATATGTATATGCATATATTCCCATAACACTTCCTTTCTTAAACAAATTGTAGCATATATGTTTTTATCTTTTTTTTTTTACTACACAATATATCCTGGAAACCTTTTATAATAGTAAATAAAGATATTAAACCTCACTCATTTATACAATAAGCAATTCTTTTTTTTTTTAATTGTACTTTAGGTTCTGGGATACATGTGCAGATCATTCAGGATTGTTGCATAGGTACACACATAGCAAGGTGGTTTGCTGCCTTCATCCCCCCATCACCCACATCTGGTATTTCTCCCCTCATTATCCCTCCCTACCCTCCCCACTCCCCACTGTCCCTCCTCTACCCCCAACAACTGTCTGCAGTGTGTGATGCTCCCCTCCCTGTGTCCACGTGTTCTAATTGTTCAACACCTGCCTATGAGTGATAACATGCGGTGTTTGGTTTTCTGTTCTTCTGTTAGTTTGCTGAGAATGATGGTTTCCAGATTCATCCATGTCCCTATGAAGGACATGAACTCATCCTTTTTTATGGCTGCATAGTATTCCATGGTGTATATGTGCCACATTTTCCCTGTCCAGTCTATCACTGATGGACATTTGGGTTGGTTCCAGGTCTTTGCTATTGTGAACAGTGCCACAGTGAACATACGGGTGCATGTGTCTTTATAATAGAACAATTTATAATTTTTGGGTATATACCCAGTAATGGGATTGCTAGGTCAAATGGAATTTCAATTTCTAGGTCCTTGAGGAATCGCCACACTGTCTTCCACAATTGTTGTACTAATTTGCACTCCTACCAACCATGTATACCCACTGTCCAACCAGACCCACAAAATGAACCTGGCAACAAGTTTGGAATTGTGGAGACCACTCGGCTTCTGCGTCTCTCTCGCTGGGAGCTGCTTTCTGGAGCTGCCTCTTATTCAGTCATCTTGGGATCCCCCTTCACAATAAGCAATTCTTTTAAGGAAATCATTCAACAACATTGTTCCCTGAATAACATCTGGAGGATGATAGTGTAATATCATTATTTGTTATATATTTTCCTGGACCCTCAGTTTTCTTAGGGGACTCTTTACAGTTATTTCAAATCCATTAACTCTTATGAGAGTCAACAAAATGTTCATGGTCCTCAGGAGATACGTCATAATCCCTGGTGTTAGAACACAGTAGTGTCCATCATTTTTCCCCTGTGTTTATCTGTGACATCTAATTGTAGTATCAACTGTTCCAAAATTCTGTCCATGTGTCTCTCTCCAATCCTATCCATGAGACAGCGAGGACCATGTTCATATAGAGTCCCAGTCCCTTTATCACACAGACTCCAAAAATAGCTATGAAAATTTATTTGAAAAACAAACTGATTAGACTAAAAAATAAGACGAAGTTTTTAATGAGGTTTTAAAAATAATATTTTGTAGTCTTGGTGTCCTGGCAAGTTTGAGTAGATGTAGAAAATACTCAGAAAAGGGGTAAATGTTGCCATGATGGAGTTTGAGGATTTTACTGGGAAGCACAAAGATTCAAAGAAAAAAAAGCTATGAATCCCAAGAAAGACAAAGCATTTTTCTCCCTTGAGCTTAGTAAGCTATCTTTCTTCTAAAGAACACATTTCCAGCACACCCTGATCCCAGCTGAAAAGTCCACTAGTCAACAGCTATGGAAGATTTTGTTTCATCCAATCCCAAGAGAGAACTGTAGATCCTTAAAGCTTTTTGCATCTATCCTGCTTAACGGGGCACTAACTCATAACATTTCTGGCATCTTGCTTTGTCATGTGTCTATGTCCTTTCTCTCAGTGGGATTGTTTCTCATTTCATAGCTCTGTACCCTTCAGAGACCTGAGCAGAGTGTTAAACCTATTGTGTGTACTGTAGAAATACTTGCTGAACGACATTGAAATGAATAGCAGCCTTTGAAGACCTTACCTTTTAGAAAGAAATAACTATTTGGTTTTCCTAAAATGCCTTTTGAGAATGTGGATAAAACATTTTATTTAGATTTTATCATATCTTTCCTAAGAACTTTGATAGAGGTTTTCTGGTCTCTTCACTCCAAATTGAAATTTGAAGGTATTTCTCATTTTGTTTTATTTTATCCTCACTAAAAAGACTATATTCTCAAATGTTTAACATTTTCTATTGAACACTGTGATTAAATAGTCTTTCATGGCTCCATTCTCTTACTTATAGGTTGGATTCATCTGAATCAGGACATACTGGAAATGCCTCAGTTGCTGTTTAATATCGTCATAGGAAATGAATCTATAATAAACATTATTACAAGGCTATTTTACCTTTACTAGTTAGAAGGTCTTTCTTAAATATGTCTTTAAGTTGCCTTTTTACAGTCTATATTATTTATTTTCTTCTCAGGGAAAATAGAGGACAGTGGACTTACGTTTCTAAATAATATCTTAGTTGCCTGGCTGGTTATTGAGCCTTTATACATTTTTTAATTTTATATATTACCTGCAGCTTCTTAGTGACTAAATTCTCCAGAAAAGAAAAAATCTAATAAAAAGAAAATACGTAAATCTGACTACACATCTAAATATTCCTAGTTTGAGCTCAGAGATGTAGAGAGTTGGAACAGAGTCATTTTAACAACAAAGAAAAACCTGGAAAAACTGCAAATTAATGGCTTTCCTGGAAAACTAGATTACAGGGTAAAAATCTGACCAAACTCTGCAGAGAGACAGGTTTCTTCAGGGAGAAACAGGACCTAAGCATGTGCTCATATGGGGTGAATGCCCATAAATGTCCTGTACACCAGTAAAGAGTGCACCTAGAACTGTCCAACAAATTACTAAAGGCTGGATGTAGGATAGCATGAGTTTGCACTCTCTTGCAGACTTTTCCTTCAAGAACCGCACCAGGCACTTGCAGGGAAGTTTGGGATGAACACTGAGAAAGAGTCCCTCCTGGTGCTGGCTGGGGGTAGTAACGGCAGCCAAGGCTGAAGTCCTGAATCTGTCTCCTCTATCTCCCTGTGGAACAAGAGGTTTAATTTGCAGAGGGAAGAGAAAGAAAAACTGTCACCTGAGGGCACTGATAGAAATACATTGCAACTGGGAAAGGGCAACATGAAAATAAAGTCTGTGATTCTGGGGGAAGTGGCAAAAACACATCCTAGGCCTACTGCACCTGGAGGAGAAGCAGGAGCACCCGTGAAGGTTCACAATGCCTGGCTAAGACTGAAGCTTAATCGGAACATCCGAGAACATACACCTCCCCCATCCTCTCAACACTATATTAACAGGTGCTGAGTAAAAGTAACAGTGGAATACAGCTGTGAGCTGCAACACACAAACCAGAAGAGCCAAGGCCAGGCAGACAGACCCAAGCCAACTGGGAAACAAATATTGAGAAAAACTCTCTGGCAAATTAGATTATTTCCTAAACATAAGGTGTTACTAAAGGAACGTGAAGATACACTGAAGGTAACCATAGCAACAACAGACTTGAAACTCAGTCCAAGTAATCGTTACATTAGTACAAATTCCTCCACTAAATGCAGAGCAGAAGGAAAGTGTGCTTATCTCCAACTATCAACAGTATTTATTTCACTATCTACTGTTCTGTACAACACAGTCGGCTTCTAACAACAACAATAAAACCTACGAGGCTTGGGAAAAAAGGCAAGAAAACCACAGTCTGAAGAGTCAAAACAGTGTTGTCTCAGATATGACACAATGTTAAAGCTATCATACAAGGAATTTAACGTAACGATGATTAAATGTATTTAAACCTCTAATGGAAGATGTAGACAACATAAAAAATAGATGGGCACTTTCAGTAAAACAATGGAAGCTGTAAGGAAGAACCAAAGAAAATTTTAGAAATCAAAAATAGTTACAAAGGTGGAGAATTGCTTTGACAGCCTCACTGACAGATTCAACATGGCCAAGGGAAGAATCAACAAATATTTAGATTGGTTAATTGAAAGACAAAGATTTTGTTAATGGAAAAATAATAGAATAGAGCATCTGAGAACATGGGAATATATCAAGCAGATAGTCTTATATACATACAGTTGGAATCTTTTAAAAAGAAGAAAGAGAACAGGGTATGGGAAATCTTTTCAAAAGATAATGGCCAAAATTTTTCAAAATTAGATACAGAAACCAAATCACAGACCAGGATAAATACTAATACATACACACAGACACACAAACACACACACACACACACACACACACACCCTCCCCCCATATACAAACTGCTGTAAACCAAAGACAAAGAGAAAATGTTGAAGGTGGCCAGAGAAAATGATACATTATCAATAGAGGGAAGGATAAGAATTACATCAGCATTCTTGTTGGAATAAATGTTAGCAGAAGACAATAAATTGACTTCTTCAAAGCACTAAAGAAAAAAAAACTGGCAATCCAGAATTCCATATTCAGTGAAAACATCATTTTAAAATGATGGATAAATAAAGACTTTTTCATACAAACACAAACTGATGATATGTATTTCTAACAGACCCATTCAACAAAAAATATTGAAGAGAATTTTTCATACAGAGGGATTGTGGTCTACACAAAGAAATAAAGAATGTCGTAAATGAAATAAAAGTAAAATGAAAATTAATTTTTCTTATTTTTAATTATCTAAAATATAACTATTTAAAATAAAATCCGTTTTATATATTGCATGTTTACACATACATAAAGGTGAAATGCTTGACAACAATGCTATGAGATGAGAAGTAGAAATTCGGATTATTCTAAGACCCTTACATTCCATATGGGGTAGCATATTATTTGAAGGGAGACTCAGATTGTCAAGTTGTGGAAGAAGGGTTATCTAAAATTGGAAGGATAGTTTTAACATCAGATGTGAATAAGTATGGTTTGTAACACATGCAGTGAACTGAGGTAGCTGGTAGATGTTTGAGGTGTGTGTGTGTGTGCGTGTGTGTGTGTAGTCCTATGTGACCAGTTCAACTAGGTCGAGTTTTCTGCCAGCCTCAGTCTCCCAAAGTGCTGGGATTACAGGTGTGAACCAAAGTGTCCAGCCGCTGGTCTGATTTCTAAGGTATAGGAGAAGCCAGCAATATGTCTATGAGTGGAATTTCATTTGCCCAAGGTAATGAACAAAGACAGAGATAGATTAGAAAGTATGTGAAGACTCCAGGAATACATGAAGGAAACAAGGGAAACTGAAGTCCTGACATTATCTTAGTTTTGTTGGTTCTATTATCTACTTGTTCCCTGAAACTTCACTATCAAAAAATTCATAAATTGTATCACGTAGGTTAGGCCAATTGAGCTTATAGCTCAAGTAACTTTCAGGCAAAAGGTAACAGAGACAAAAGATCATCATCCCCAGATGATTTATTTTGAGGGCTTTAGTGTTCTTATTGCACATTGAGCAACATAAATTTGAAGTGATTTGTCCTCAGACTATTTCAATTATTGCAACATATACGGGAAATATTCTTCATCTTTTCGGTTGCCATTTAAGGAAGAAAAAGTAAATTATAAAGTCGTTCTTATCCTGGCTTGACAGTATCACAGATAATTGTACATCTATGTTAGTCTGCATTCATCTAGTGGTTCTCATGGACAAAATGTGCATAAGCAAATGTGAAGTTCCACTTACGCTCACTGTTCTTTAATATATCAATTACGTTGGAACAAATTCATATTTCCAAAACAAACATTACAGCCAAACTAGTTGTACTTTATTTCTACCTTAACATCTATTACTACAACTATTTCCTAGCTTAATTTCTAGGGTTTCCATAACCAACTGGGTGGCTTACAACAATAGATCACCTGAGCTCAGGAGTTCAAGACCACTCTGGACAACATAGTGAAACCCCGTCTCTACTAAAATACAAAAAAAATTAGCTGGGCATGGTGGGGCGTGCCTATAGTCCCAGCTACGAGGGAGGCTGAGACACAAGAATCGCTGGAACCCTGGAGGTGGAGGTTGCAGTGAGGCGAGATCACACCACTGCACTCTAGCTTGGGCTACAGAGTGAGACTCTGTCTCCAAAAAAAAAAAAAAAGGAAATCGGACCATCCAGGAGGAGCTCCTGCTATATGTACATATGTATAGCCAGTTCTATGTGTCCCTAAAATCACCACACTGCAAAATTTTACAATAAAAACCATAGGCTTATGGTAAAAAAAAAAAAAAAAAAAAAAAAAAAAAGGTTGGGAAACAACACTTGGGAACTTCATCAATGACATCAGAAAAAAGATAGGAACCTAATAAAAATGGTAGCACAGCTATATATACTTGTTAATGATTAAGAAATACATAAATACTATAATAAATATGATATAGAATCCAACAGTCAGATGCTTCACAGAAATGAGGAATGAAAATGGAAGAATATGGATACATTTGCCAACAAAGAGGATGTTAGTGCCTTTCAAAAAAACCATTTTACTAACCTTGCTGAGAGATATTATAGGGAATGATAGAGTCTATCATGGTGTGAGGAGACATGGTGGTTCTGGATATAGAGTCACTCACCCATTATGTTTATGAGAGGGAAACAGGTATTAGAGCACAATGGTGTGAAGAGTAGGACCCTCTCCAGGGATAGAAAAATTATCCATTTTTGCCTGAGAAGGTGGCAGTGGAGAGACATTTTTGTATGTAAGACTGCTGAAGACAAATGGAGTAAGTGTTAAAGTCAGATCCCTCTAAAGTCAAGAGATCTACCCTCTTAACTGCTACCAAGGATGCAGTTGGAAGAATAGGTTTTATAGAGGAGGATGGCACCTCTTCCTCATCTTTGAGACTAGATACTTATTCTCTCACCATTCTGGAGGCTGGAAGTCTGAAATCAAGAGGTCAGTGAGGCCATACTCCCTCTGTCTTTCTCTACCTGACTTATTTCACTAAGCACAATGCCCCCAAGTTTAATCCATGTTGTGGCAAGTAGTGATATTTCTCTTTTTTGTAGCATATATACAAATGCATATTATATATGTGTATATGTTTATATATGTGTATATGTTCATAAAACCATGCATATTATGTGTATTTATATATATACACACACATATATATGTGTATATGTTTATATATGTGTATATATATGAATATACATATATATTTGTATATGTTTATATATATACACATATATAATATGCATGGTTTCATATGTATGTGTGTGTGTGTGTATATATATATATATAAAATATGGTCAGGCTGGTCTCCAATTCCTGACCTTGTGTGTATATGCACATATATAAAGAAAGTTTCCATACCTATAAATTTTATCTACATATAAACTTTATGTCTCCATTCATTGATGGAGACATAAGTTGTTTCCATGTCTTGGCTATTGTGAATGATGCTGCAATGACCACATGGGTGTAGAAATCTCTTCAAGATACTGATTTTGTTTCCTTCAGATATATACTGAGAAGCAGATCATATGGTAGCTCTATTTTTAATTTTATAGGCCTCTTCTGACTGTTTTCCATAATGGCTGTACCGATACATTCCTGCAAAGAGTATACAGGGGTCCCCTTTTCTCCACATTTTCAGCAAAACTTATCTCTTGATTTTTGGATGATAGCCATACTAATAGGTCAGAGGTGGTATCTCATTGTGGTTTTAATTTGCATTTCCCTGATGATTAATTATGTTGAGTACCTTTTTGTGTACATGTTGGCCATTTATGTCTTCTTTGGGAAAAATGTCTACTTCAGGTCTTTTCTCATTTTTAAATTACGTTATTTGGGTTTTTCTTTTCTTTCTTTCTTTCTTTCTCTCTCTCTCTTTCTTTCTTTTTTTTTTTTTTTTTTTGAGACAAAGTCTCCCTCTGTCACCGAGGCTGGCATGCAGTGGCATGATCTCCACTCACTGCAACCTCTGCTTCCTGGGTTCAAGCGATTCTCCTGCCTCAGCCTCCTGAGTAGCTGGGATTACAGACGCCCACCACCACCCCAGCTAATTTTTGTATTTTTAGTAGAGACGAGGTTTCACCATGTTGGTCAGGCTGGTCTCCAACTCCTTACCTTGTGATCTGCCTGCCTCTGCCTCCCAAAGTGCTGGGTTTACAGGCGTGAACCACTGTGCCTGGCTTGGGTTTTTCTACTATTAAGCTAAATGAGTTCCTGATATATTTGGGATATTAATCCCTTATCAGATATTTGGTTTGCAAATATTTTCTCCCATTCCCATTTCATCTTATTTCCTTTTTATTTTGTTAATTGTTTTCATTTCTGTGCAGAAGCATTTTAGTTTAATACAACCAGTTTGTGTATTTTTGCTTGTGTTGGCTGTGCTTCTGGTGTCATAGCCAAAAAATCATTGCCAAAACATAGGGAAACGCTAGTTTTCCCTATGGTCTCTTTCTCTTCTAGAATTTTTAAGTGTTTAATTCATTTCTAATTAATTTTGTGAATGGTATAAGACACGGATCCAATTTCATTCTTTTGCTTGTGGATATCCAGTCTTCCCAACACCACTTATTGAAAAAGGTAACCTTTCTTCATTGTGTATTGTTGGTGCCCTTGTCAAATATTGACAAATACTGTCAAATATTGGCAAACAGTTGACTGTATATGCATGGGTTGATTTCTTGATTCTATTCCATTTGTCTTTGTGTCTATTTTTATGCCAGTAAAATAAAAATACTGTTTTAGTTATTATGACTTTAGAATATCATGTGAAATCGGGCAATGCGATGCATCCAGCTTTGTTCTTTTTTCTCAAAAATGCTTTGACTATTTAGAGATTTTAGTGGTTCCACATAAATTTTTGGATTTTTTTTAATATTTCTGTGAAAAATGCTGTCAGAATTTTGATAGGAATTTCATTGAATCTGTAAATTGCTTTGGATAATATGTACATTTTAGTAACATCAATTTTTCTGATCCATGAACATGGAATATCTTTCCATTTAATTGTGCATACTTTAATTTCTTTCAACAATGATTTACTGTTTTAAGTGTAGAGATGTTTCACCTCCTTGGTTAAATTTATTCCTTGGTTAAATTTTATTGTTTCAATGGGATGAAAATTTTTTTTCAGATAGTTCATTGTTAATGTATAAAAATGCAACAGATTTTTAAAATGTTGATTTTGTAGCCTGCAACTTTACTGAGTTTATTTATTCTAACTACTTTTTGGTGGAATTTTTAGAATTTTCTATATATAAGATTATATCATCTGCAAATAGATGATGTTGTTTCCTTCTCTCTGATTTGGATGCCATATTTTTTCTTGCCTAATTATTCTGACTAGGACTTCCAGTACTATGTCGTATAGAAGTGGAAGAATAGGCACCCTTATCTTCTTCCTGATGTTTGAGGGAAAGCCTTCAGTTTTTCACCATTGAGTATGTTTCCCGTGGGTTTATAATATTTGGTCTTTGTCAGGTTGTGACACATTCCTTCTATATTCAATATGCTGAGAGTTTTTATCATAAAGCATGTTGAAATTTGTCAAATGCTTTTCCTGTATCTGTTGAGAAGATCATATTACTATTATCCTTCATTCTGTTAATATGGTGTATCACAGTTACTGATTTGTACATATTAAACCATCCTTATATCCCAGGGATAAATCCCACTTGATTAGGCTAAATCATGCTTTAATGTGCTGTTGAATCATGTTTGCCAGTATTTTATTGAGGATTTTTGCCTCTATGTTCAACAGGGATATTGTCCTGTAATTTTTTTTTCTTCTAATATCCTTGTCTGGCTTTGGTATCAGGGCAAGGCCTGCCTCATAAAATGAGTTTGGAAGTATTCCCTCCACTTGAAATTTTTTGGAAGAGTTTGAGATGGTTTGGCATTAATTATTCTTTAAATGTTTGGTAGAACTTACAATGAAGACTAAAGGTCTTGGTTTTTTCCTTGTTGGGAGACTGCTGATTCAATCCCCTTACTCATTATTGGTGTATTCAGACTTTCTATTTCTCCATGTTTCAATCTTTTTGGGTTGTATGTTTCTATAAATTTATCCATTTACTCTAGGTTATTCAATTTGTTGACACATAATTGTTCACAGTAGTCTCTTATGATCTATGTATTTCTGTGGTATGAGTTGTAATGTCTTCTTTTTCACTGAAAAATTTATTTATTTGACTTCTCTCACTGTTTTTCTTGATTAGTCTAGCTAAAGGCTTGTTAATTTTATCTCTTCCAAAAAGTAATTTTTGGTTTTATTGATAATTTCTATTGTTCTTTTACTCTCTATTTCATATTTTTCTACTCTAATATTTATTGTTTCCTTCTTTCTGCTAACTTTGGTCTTATTTTGTTCTATTTTTCTAGTTCCTTAAAGTGAATAGTTAGCTTGTTTATTTGAGATCTTTATTTTTTTCATAATGTAGCTATTTACAGCTATACACTTTTCTCTTGGCACTGCTTTTGTATTATGTAAGTTTTGACATGTTATATTTGTGTTTGTCTCAAGTTATTTTGTGATTTATTTTTTGACTCCTTGATTATTGAGGAGTGTGTTTAATCTCCACGAATTAGTAAATTTTCCAGTTTTCTTCCTGTTTACTTCAAGTTTCAGATTATTGTAGTGAGAAAAGATACTTGATACAATTTCAGTCTTCTTGAATTTGTTAAGACCTGTTTTGTGCCCTAACATATGATCTATCCTGGATATTTTATTTGCCCTTGAGAATAATGTGTATTCTGCTGCTGTTGGATGAAATGTTCTGTATATGTCTGTTAGGTTCACTGGGTTTACAGTATTGTTCAAACCCACGGTTTTCTCATCAATTTTCTATCTGATTATCTATCCATTGTTGAGGATTGAATATCAAAGACCCTTACTATTATAGTATTGCTGCTTATTTCTCCTTTCACTTCTGTTACTGTAAATGTACTCACTTTATATATTTTGCTTCTCCATGTGGGGTATATAAATATTTATAATTGTTATATCTTCTTGATAAATTATGTAATAATCTTCTTTGTTTCTTGTGAAAGTTTTGGACTTAAAGTCAATTTGTATGATATAAGTGTAGTTACCTTTGCCCACATTTGATTATCATTTCATGGAAAGTCTTTTCCATCCCTAACTACACTATGTATGTCTTTAAAGCTAAAGTGAGTACCCTGTAGGCAGCATATTATTGGATCTTGTTTTTTAATCTATTCAAATGCTGCATATCTTTTCATCAAAGAATTTAATCCATTTATATTTAATGTAATTATTGATAATTAAAAACGTATCCTTGCCATTTGGTTAATTTTCTGATTCTTTATATTTCCTTTATTCTTTTCTTCCTTTGTAATTGATAACTTTTGTGTTGGTATTCTTTGATCTCTTTGTCTTAATCTTTTGTGGATCTACTGCAGGTTTATTCTTTGTGGTTAACATAAGACTTGCATACAATATCTTATTTTCACATCCTACTTTAAGCAGATAATTTAAATTGTCTATAAAAATGACACTTTTAACTCATATCTAACATTTTATGTTAATGATGTTAATGATATTACAATTTATATTTTATGTATGCCATATCTAATAGCAAGTTATTGTTGTTATAGTTATTTTTAATACATTTTTTTAACTTTTCTACTAGAGTTGAAATGAGTTGTGCATCACCATAATAAAAATTGAAAGAATTCTGCCTTTGACTATATATATTTATTTTTATAGCAAGTTTCATACATTCATATATTTTATGTTGTAATTAGTGTCCTTTCAACTTGATGAACTTTCTTCAGCATTTCTTGTAAGGAAGGTAAAGTTGTGATAAAGTCCTTCAGCTGTTTTATGGGAAGTCTTTATCTCTCCATTTCTGAAGGACAAGTTTGGTGGGTACAGTATTCTTGGTTTGCAGTTTTTTTCTTTTAGAATTTTGAATGTATGATCCCACTCTTTCCTGGCCTGCAAGGGTTCTGGTGGAAATCCACTGATAGTCTTGTGGAGGCTGCATTGTATATGATGAATCATTTTTTTCTTTCATTGCTTTCAAAATTCTATTTGTCTTTGACTTTTGACAATTTACTTATAATTTTCTTAGTGTATAACATTTCAGATTCAACCTGTCTAGTGACCCTTGGGGTTCACAAATCAGAATATCTATTTCTCTCCCCAAATTTGTAAGGTTTTCAGTAAACATTTCTTTAAATAGGCTTTCTGTCCCTATCTTTCCTTCTTCTCCTTCTGAAATTTCCATAATGCACACATTGTTTCACTTGATGGTGTCCCATTAACTAATAACCTTTCTTCAGTCTTTTTAATTATCTTGTTCTTTTTGCTCCTCTGACTGAATATTTTCAAATGATCTGTCTTCATATTCACTGATTCTTTCTTCTTTATTGAGTCAAATGTTGAAGCTCTCTACTGAATTTTTCATTTTATTCATTGTATTCTTCAGCTTTAGAATTTTAATTTGAAGGGTTTATATGTCCTTGTTGAACTTCTATAATAGTTTTGATCATGCATTGCTTATTTAACTTCATTTAGTTGTCTACCTGTTTTTTTCTTCCTGAAGTTCACTGAACTTGTTTAAAGGGATTAGTCTCAATTCCTTGTCAATTGGTTCCTAGATCTCCATTTCTCTAGGATCAATTATTGGAGCTTTATTAGTTTTCTTTGGTACTTTCATGTTACCATGACTCTTTGTGATCCTTATAGTCTTGCATTGGTGCCTATGCATTTAAGGAAGCAGTCAGGTCCTCTAGTCTTTACAGGTTCACTTTGGCAGAGAAAGACCTTTACCCATCAGCCCAGCCTGGGGTTTTTGACAGAGCAGCTGGTAGCATTCACAGGTAGGTGAGGCTTTTTGTCAAGGTCTCTAATTGGGCAAGACTTCTGTGCATGCTCTGAAGTTGGTGAGACTACAAGGTGGTCTCTGCAACTAGTAGGTGTGCCAACCCGGTTTGTGGTCAGGCAGAACTTCTGATTGGGCTCCTGGCAAAGTGGAACCACTGGCTGGGCTCCACATCTGCCTCTGGTTGGGCAGAGTTATAGGCTGCTTTCCCTGACCAGGCAGTGCTGCTGGTTGGACTTATGATTAGGGAGGGCTATAAGCTGGGTTCCACAATCACTCCTAGTCAGAAACCTAACCTATGCTCTCCGGCTAGATAGTGCTCATGGCTGGTCTTCACATTCATGCAGGCTGAGCTCTGCAGTTGGGGTTAGCTGCAGCCTGGGCTCTGCAGCTGGGAAGGGTCATAGGTTGTGTCCCACAGTTGGGCAGGGTTATTGGGTGGGTTGCCTGATCATGCAGAACTGCTGGTTGTGTTCCACAGTCAATGAGGACCTCTACTTGAGCTCTCAGGTTGGGAGAATCTGTAGATTGTACCCTGCGGTTTGGTGGGGTTATAGGCTGCACTCCATGATTGGGTGGGTTTGCTGTCTGAACTCCCTGCTCCACCAGGCTATGCTCCACAATTAAGAAAGGCCATAGGCTTGGTTTTATTGCCAGGTGGGGCTGTAGGCTAAACTTCACAGCTGAGAGGGGCCATAGACTGGGCTTCATGGTAGGCTGGATTGCTAGCCTAGCTCCCTGGTCAGGCAGGGACATAGGCTTGCCCCGTAGTTGCTCAAGGTCACTGGCTGGGCTGCCTTCCCTAGTGGAATCACAGGCTGGGTTCTATGTCCTGGCAGAGACCCTCTCTGGGCTTCCTGGTCAGGCAGGGCTACAGGATATGCTCCAGAGTCAGGCCGGGTCATTGGCTTGGCTCATTGCTCAGGCAGGGCTGTAGGTTAGGCTCCATGGCTTGGCCTGACAACTGGCTTAGAACCAAGACAGGGAAAACCACAGACTGCATTATCTGGTCAGAAAGTATCATTAGTTTTGCTCTATGGTTGAGCAGAGCCACTGACTAAGCTCTCTGATTACTCAATGATAGTGATAACATCAGGAATGCAGTGCTATTGCCAAGATCTATGCACTGGTTGCTGTGAGCCCTGTCATGCTTCTTTGTTCCTGGCTGACCACATATAATCTAGCCCTGCCAATTCCCCCAGTATACCCTGTAGAGGAAAGCAGAAGTGAGTTTCCCATGAAGCACCCCAAAATGTTGAAAAAGCTAGATGCCCATCTAGAACTAGCTTGGTATGATGCCTTGCCAGCCTGAGGGAGAGACGACACAGTCAAAGTATAACTGCTTATCTTAATGAGACTTTTTTGAGTTTCTGTGGGGTACATCAGCCTCACCCTCAGTTTACCGGGTTTTCACAAAGGCACTCTTCTCTGTAGATAATTGTTAGTTTGTCTTCCTTTGAGGAGCACTGAAGCTGAGAAAATCCTATTCTGTCATCTTGCTGACATAATCTGAACTGGGGTTTTTATTTCTGTAATTTATTCCATATTTAAGGGAAGCACCATTACTAACTTTTCTTAATAAGTATTTATAAGTGAAAACTTGGTGACCCAAAAGTAGAAGATGTCATTTTAAAAATATTTCTACGTTTGTGACTAAGGAAAAAGTTTAAGCTAAATTATCACTAGGATCTGCCATCCACAGGAAAATCATGTAAACAGGGAACTGCTTACTACCACCACTCCTAAACTTCTGAATAAAGTCAATGTAAAGTATTACCAACCTCCAAGTTCTAGGATTCCTAAAAAAAGAAGGAAAGAAAGGAAAAGAAGATAAGGAAGAGGGCAAGAAGGAGGAGAGAAAAGAAAAAATATATAAAGAATAAAATCATAGAGTTGTGCCAAAACCAAAATTATTTGCTAATACCCATATTTAGCTAATGGCTAATAGCTTGTAGGTCCACATGGACATCTAACCTTTAAACACTGAAAAGTCCCAGATAAACATGCTTGATATTACATGCTCACTGCCTTGCTCTAGCTCAGCCAACCTAGTCTTGTTTTCCTATGTTCCTTCCTCCTACTCCAGCCTCCAGACATTTCTACACATACCCCCATGCCAGCAATAGCCACCTACTAACCATCTGCCAAGTTGCCTTCCTGCCTTCATTCATCTGAAAAATTATCTTAAACCCCATCCCATCAGGAAGCCTACCACAATTTGTGGGCAGGATCATAAGAGTCAGCCTAAGGAAAACAATGATGAGTGTTTTATACTTTATATAAAGTGCATTGATGTTTAACTCTTTCAGTCTGCAGAGTTATATTATAAGATATTGTTGCACTCATTTTACAAAGGAGGAAATTGAAGCCTACAAATGTTAAGTGCTTTATCCATGTTTCCTTATATAGTAAAGGGCAGAGTTGGAGCTCAAATATAGATCTTCTCATTGCTGCTGATATAAATTGTTTTTACAAAGGTAAAAATGTATTATCCATTTCTATTTGAAGGAGCATAAGGGATATTCAATGATTAGGCAAGTGCCTTAAGAGTTCACAATAAATATTAAACCTATTCATCTACAAAATTAATTGACTTTATACAATAGTAAATCAGAAGCAGAAAACGACTTTCTAGGAGTGAATAGCATAAGCACTAACTTTTTCCAAGCAACAGAGAATACTATTTAGCGTTTCAATTTGCAAAAAATGCAATGAAAAGCTCAACTAAATCTCTAGGCAGGTTTATAAGCAAAACATATTCAGATAAGATACACAGGATGCCTTTACGATTCCCTCAGAGTGAGAAGGTCCTCAAGAAAAATTCAATGATGGATGCCCCCAAGATAAAGCAGCCAATATTAAACAAATTTCAGCAAAGTCATTTTTATTAAATTTTCATGTTTTCAACAGATAATCATGAGTGTCTAGTGTATGTTAGGCAATGAACAGATTCAAGGGTTAGCAACTTAACTAGGTCTCGTCCCTATTCTCTAGAAACTCCTCTCTGCCTACTCGCTCCAACTTTCTGCCGTAATGGACTTTTGCTCTTAATTTTGCCTTGGTTGTTTTCCTGAGGATGTCTCATTTCCTTCATCTTGGTTCTCAGTGATATTCCAGGTGCAACCACAGAGCTGAACTCTATAGTCTATGGAGGGTAGATATCAAAATTGCTGCAAAGCCACTGATACCATTTTGCAAGCCCTTTTTGAAACTAGAATCCTCCTCTTTTATGTAGTCCTACAATCAGGTTCCTCTTTAAGGTCTATGATTGGGTCAGAAGACTATTACAGTTACACTACGTTGTCACCTACCATATGAACCAGTTGTATAAAAGGACATTTTTACTGTTCTGACAATAATAAGATAGTCAATGTCTCCAGAGCCACTTGGATGGTAGCTCTTATAGTCCAAGGAGTTGGTCACATGACATAGACTGAAACTCAAATTTACATTGGGTCAGTTTTATTTATCTTCAGCAGTTTATAGAAATAATGGAAGATTTCATGGAGAAATAGAAATTTCAATTAAAAATAACAAAATATGATCAAGGTAAGAAGAACAGAGCAGGATTTCTGAAATGGCAGACTGAGGCCCTCCATAAATCCAGTGCTGGACAAAAAAAATTACTGAATTGAAATTATCTAGAACTCTGAAAATTAATCGAAGGCTTGTAACAAATTGAGGAGCATTTATTCAATGAAAACTATGAACATTGGGAGGAACATAAAGAGTTTGTGTATTGTACCTTGATCTACTTTCTACCACTCTCCCCAACTCCACCATAGTCTTGAAAATTGGCAAACTTGTAACCACAGTAACTATGAAAACCAACAATAAGGTGATCTACACCTAAACACAGCATAGTAAAATTGCTGAAAGCCAAAAACAAGCGATAATCTTTAAAGCTGCAGAAGATAAACAACTTATTATATGTACAGGATCTTTAATAAGATTAACTCCTCACTTCTCATCAGAAACCATAAAGGCCATAAAGAAGTGGAATGACACAAAGTGCTGAAAGAAAAAAACCTGTCAACCAAGACTTAGATATGTAAATTAAGACTTTATCAGATAAACAAAAATAGAGAATTCATCACTAGCAGACCTGCCCTCCAAGAAATACCAAAGGGAACTCTTCAGGACACTAAAAGGTAACATAAATCCATACCAGCAAGAAAGTTAAAAGATAACTCAAAAATGGGAGAAAAAATTGTAAAAAATATATATGATAATAGATCATATTCAGAATATATAAAGAACTCTTAAACTCATTAATAAAAAGATAAATAATCCAATTAAAAACGGGCAGAGCATTGCTTCTCAGCCTTTTGGCAAAGATCAAGTATAAAAATGGACAACTCGGCGAAAGAGAAGATGGCCGCTTAGGAGGAACTCGGGAATGCAGCTCCGAGAGAAAGCACAGAGGGTGAGTGGACGCCGTATTTCCAGACTGATTTTTACTGCCCACAGACCAGGAGATTCACACGCAGAGCAGCCACACGGGTCGCCAGCGCCGCTGGTTTGAACGGCGCAGCCGCTGGGCCGGCACCCTGAGGCAACGGCTCACTGTACAGAGTGAGAGAGTCTGAGTCCCCTATAAGCCAGCAAGGGGAGCTGAAACAGGGAGCCAGGCCAGCGCCACGAATCTCAGAGCCGCGGCTTTAGCCAACGCAGTGGCTCCGGAGGCAGATCAGATGAGACGGTGTCCCCTCTTACCCAGCAAGAAGACCTGAAACAGGGAGTGAAGACAGGAGATTCCCGAGCAAAAAAAAAAAAAGCGCCACTGCAAACACAACTGAAACAGGGACGGTCCAGCTCTGTGGAGGAGGGGCGTTCTCCATAGGCATCCTGCTGTTCCCAGGGCAATCTACCAAGGCAACCCGCCACTACAGAGACTCCGTCACTACAGGGGCGGGCCAACATAGCAGAAGCAGTTCTAACTACACCCAGAAGTTGACACGGAAGCTGGGTGGAGCCCACAGCAGCTTAGCGAAGCCTCTGCAGCCTGAGTGTGACTAGGCTGCCACCTTGTGGGCAGGGAAAACAGCAACCGCACAGGGGAACATCATAAAACCGTAACTCCCTGGGACAGAACACCTGGGGAGAAGAGCAGGGGGTTTATGAGTTCTGCCACAGCAGACTTAAAATTACCAAAATCAGAAAGACAACAACTACAAAGTCAACAGGTGGATAAATCCACAAAGATGGGAAGAAACCAGCACAAAAAGGATGAAAACACCCAAAACCAGAACACTTCTCCTCCTACAAGGGATCACAACTCCTCACCAGCAAGGGAACAAGACTGGATGGAGAATGAGTGTGATGAAATGACAGAATCAGCTTTCAGAAAGTGGATAATAAGAAACTTCCATGAGCTAAAAGAACATGTTCTAACCCAATGCAAAGAAACTAAGAACCTTGAAAAAAGACTTGACGAAATGCTAACAAGAATGGACAACTTAGAGAGGAATATGAGCGAATTGATGGAGCTGAAAAACACAACACGAGAACTTCGTGAAGCATGCACAAGTTTCAACAGCCGAATTGACCAAGCAGAAGAAAGGATATCAGAGGTCGAAGATCAACTCAATGAAATAAAACGAGAAGGCAAGATTAGAGAAAACAGGGTAAAAAGGAATGAACAAAGTCAATAAGAAATATGGGACTATGTGAAAAGACCTAATCTACGTTTGATAGGTGTATCTGAATGTGACGAAGAGAATGAATCCAAGCTGGAAAATACTCTTCAGGATATTATCCAGGAAAACTTCCCCAACCTAACAAGGCAGGCCAAGATTCAAGTCCAGGAAATACAGAGAACACCACAAAGATATTCCTCTAGAAGAGCAACCCCAAGACAAATAATCATCAGATTCACCAGGGTTGAAATGAAGGAAAAAATACTAAGGGCAGCCAGAGAGAAAGGTCGGGTTACCCACAAAGGGAAGCCCATCAGACTCACTGCAGATCTCTCAGCAGAAACCCTACAGGCCAGAAGAGAGTGGGGGCCGATATTCAACATCCTTAAGGAAAAGAACTTTCACCCCAGAATTTCATATCCAGCCAAACTAAGCTTCATAAGTGAAGGAAAAATAAAATCCTTTGTGAACAAGCAAGAACTCAGAGAGTTCATCACCACCAGACCAGCTTTACAAGAGCTCCTGAAGGAGACACTACACATAGAAAAAAACAACCAGTACCAGCCACTCCAAAAACACACGAAAAGGTAAAGAGCATCAACACAATGAAGAATCTGCATCAACCAAAGGGCAAAACAGCCACCTAGCACCAAAATGACAGGATTGAATTCACACATAACAATATTAACCCTAAATGTAAACGGACTAAATGCCCCAATCAAAAGACACAGACTGGCAAATTGGATAAAAAGCCAAAACCCATCAGTGTGCTGTATCCAGGAAACCCATCTCGCATGCAAGGATACACAAAGGCTCAAAATAAAGGGATGGAGGAAGATTTACCAAGCAAATGGACAGCAAAAAAAAGCAGGAGTTGCAATTCTCATCTCTGATAAAATAGACTTTAAAGCAACAAAGATCAAAAGAGACAAAGAAGGACATTACATAATGGTAAAAGGATCAATGCAGCAAGAAGAGCTAACGATCCTAAATATATATGCACCTAATACAGGAGCACCCAGATACATAAGGCAAGTTCTTAAAGACTTACAAAGAGACTTAGACTCCCACACAACAATAGTGGGAGACTTCAACACACCATTGTCAATATTAGACAGATCAACGAGACAGAAAATTAACAAGGATATCCAGGACTTGAACTCAGACCTGGAACAAGCAAACCTAATAGACATTTACAGAACTCTCCACCCCAAATCCACAGAATATACATTCTTCTCAGCACCACATCACACCTACTCTAAAATTGACCACATAATTGGAAGTAAATCACTCCTCAGCAAATGCAAAAGAACGGAAACCATAACAAACAGTCTCTCAGACCACAGTGCAATCAAGTTAGAACTCAGAATTCAGAAACCAACCCAGAACCGCACAGCCTCATGGAAAATGAACAACTTTCTCCTGAATGTTGACTGGATAAACAATGAAATGAAGGCAGAAATAAAGACGTTCTTCGAAACCAACGAGAATGAAGACACCACATACCAGAATCTCTGGGACACATTTAAAGCAGTCTCTAGAGGAAAATATATAGCAATAAGTGCCCACATGAGAAGAAAGGAGAGATCTAAAATTGACACCCTATCGTCAAAATTGAAAGAGCTAGAGGAGCAAGATCAAAAAAACTCAAAACCTAGCAGAAGACAAGAAATAACTAAGATCAAAGCAGAATTGAAGGAGATAGAGACACGAAAAACCCTTCAAAAAATCAATAAATCCAGGAGCTGGTTTTTTGAAAAGATCAACAAAATAGACAGACCACTAGCCAGACTAATAAAAAAGAAAAGAGAGAATAACCAAATAGATGCAATAAAAAATGACAAAGGGGATATCACCACAGATGCCACAGAAATTCAAACCATCATCAGAGATTATTACAAACAACTCTATGCACATAAACTAGAAAACCTGGAGGAAATGGATAAATTCCTGGACAGCTGCCTCCTCCCAAGCCTAAACCAGGAAGAAGTCGAAACCCTGAATAGACCAATAACAAGGTCTGAAGTCGAGGCAGCAATTAAGAGCCTACCACCCAAAAAAAGCCCAGGTCCAGATGGGTTCACAGCCGAATTCTACCAGACATACAAAGAGGAACTGATACCATTCCTACTGAAACTATTCCAAATAATCCAAAAAGAGGGAATCCTTCCCAAATCATTTTATGAGACCAACATCATCCTAATACCAAAACCTGGCAGAGACTCAACAAGAAAAGAAAACTACAGGCCAATATCCATGATGAACATAGATGCAAAAATCTTCAATAAAATACTGGCAAGCCGACTACAACAGCACATCAAAAAGCTTATCCACCATGATCAAGTAGGATTCATCCCAGGGATGCAAGGCTGGTTCAATATACGCAAGTCTATAAATGTAATTCACCACATAAACAGAACCAAAGACAAAAACCACATGATTATCTCAATCGATGCAGAGAAGGCGTTCGACAAAATTCAACAGCCCTTTATGCTAAAAACCCTCAATAAACTAGGTATCAATGGAACGTATCTCAAAATAATAAAAGCTATTTACGACAAACCGACAGCCAATATCATACTGAATGGGCAAAAACTGGAAGCATTCCCTTTGAAATCTGGCACTAGACAAGGATGCCCTCTCTCACCACTCCTATTCAATATAGTACTGGAAGTTCTAGCCAGAGCAATCAGGCAAGAAAAAGAAATAAAGGGTATTCAATTAGGAAAGGAGGAAGTCAAATTGTCTCTATTTGCAGACGACATGATTGTATATCTAGAAGACCCCATCATCTCAGCCCAAAATCTCCTGAAACTGATAAGCAACTTCAGCAAAGTCTCAGGATACAAAATCAACGTGCAAAAATCACAAGCATTCCTATACACCAATAACAGACTTAAAGAGAGCCAAATCAAGAACGAACTGCCATTCACAATTGCTACAAAGAGAATAAATTACCTAGGAATACAACTAACAAGGAATGTAAAGGACCTCTTCAAGGAGAACTACAAACCACTGCTCAACGAAATAAGAGAGGACACAAACAGATGGAGAAACATTCCATGTTCATGGTTAGGAAGAATTAATATCGTGAAAATGGCCATACTGCCCAAAGTAATATACAGATTCAACGCTATCCCCATCAAGCTACCAATGACCTTCTTCACAGAACTGGAAAAAACCACCTTAAACTTCATATGGAACCAAAAGAGAGCCCGCATAGCCAAGTCAATTCTATGCAAAAAGAACAAAGCGGGAGGCATCACACTACCAGACATCAAACTCTACTACAAGGCTACAGTAATCAAAACAGCATGGTACTGGTACCAAAACAGAGATATAGACCAATGGAACAGAACAGAGGCGTTGGAGGCAACACAACATATCTACAACCACCCGATCTTTGACAAACCTGATAAAAACAAGCAATGGGGAAAGGATTCCCTGTTCAATAAGTGGTGTTGGGAAAACTGGCTAGCCATATGCAGAAAGCAGAAACTCGACCCCTTCCTGACACCTTACACTAAAATTGACTCCAGATGGATTAAAGACTTAAACATAAGACCTAACACCATAAAATCACTAGAAGGAAACCTAGGCAAAACCATTCAGGACATAGGCGTAGGCAAGGACTTCATGACCAAAACACCAAAAGCATTGGCAACGAAAGCCAAAATAGACAAATGGGACCTAATCAAACTCCACAGCTTCTGCACAGCAAAAGAAACAGTCAATAGAGTGAATCGGCAACCAACAGAATGGGAAAAAATTTTTGCAGCCTACCCATCTGACAAAGGGCTGATATCCAGAATTTACAACGAGCTAAAAAAGATTTACAAGAAAAAAACAAACAAGCCCATTCAAAAGTGGGCGAAGGATATGAACAGATACTTTACAAAAGAAGACATACATGAGGCCAACAAGCATATGAAAAAATGCTCATCATCACTGGCCATTAGAGAAATGCAAATCAAAACTACATTGAGATACCATCTCACACCAGTTAGAATGGCGATCATTAAAAAATCTGGAGACAACAGATGCTGGAGAGGATGTGGAGAAATAGGAACACTTTTACACTGTTGGTGGGAGTGTAAATTAGTTCAACCATTGTGGAAAACAGTGTGGCGATTCCTCAAGGACCTAGAAATAGAAATTCCATTTGACCCAGCAATCACATTACTGGGCATATATCCAAAGGATTATAAATCGTTCTACTATAAGGACACATGCACACGAATATTCATAGCAGCACAGTTTACAATAGCAAAGACCTGGAACCAACCCAAATGCCCATC
This sequence comes from Aotus nancymaae, assembly GCF_030222135.1. NCBI lineage: Eukaryota > Metazoa > Chordata > Mammalia > Primates > Aotidae > Aotus > Aotus nancymaae. The sequence goes on along the minus strand of NW_026988450.1, from coordinate 6,796,035 downwards.
GATGATAGACTGGACAGGAAAAATGTGGCACATATACACCATGGAATATTATGCAGCCATTAAAAACGAGGAGTTCGCGTCCTTTGTAGGGACATGGATGAACCTGGAAACCATCATTCTCAGCAAACTGACACAAGAACACAAAATCAAACACCACATGTTCTCACTCATAGGCGGGTGTTGAACAAGGAGATCACATGGACACAGGGAGGGGAGCACTATACACGGGGGTCTGTTGTGGGGGAGTGGGGGGGACAGCGGGGGGGTGGGGAGTTGGGGAGGGATAGCATGGGGAGAGATGCCAGATATGGGTGAAGGGGAGGAAGGCAGCAAATCACACTGCCACGTGTGCACCTATGCAACAACCTTGCATGTTTTTCACATGTACCCCAAAACCTAAAATGCAATTAAAAAAAAAAAAAAATGGACAAGTCATTTGAATAGATATTTTTCCAGCGAAAACACACCAATGGCCAATAAGCATAGGAAAAGGTGCTCGATATCATTAGTCATTAAGGAAATACATAGCAAAATCACAATAAGATATTACTTCACATCCACTAGGATGGTTAGAACAAGAAAGTAGATAATAACAAATGTTGACAAGGATGTGGAGAAAGATGAAACCTTGTACATTGCTGGTAGAAATGTAAAAATGGTGCAGCTCCTTTGGAAAACAGTTTGGCAGTTCCTCAAAGTGTTAAGCATATGATTCAGAAATTCTACTCCTAAGTATATACCCAAGTTATGTGTGAAATGATACATACATAGTGAAATGATAACATGTTCACACAAAAACTTTTACATAGATGTTCATAGCTGCATTGTTCACAACAGCTGAAAGTGAAAACAAATCAAATCTGTATCAACTGATAAATGGATAAATAAAATGTGGTTCATCCATATATATAATAGGATATTATTTAGCCATAAAAAGAGTAAAATACTGATACATGCTACAACACTTTTTCATTCTCTTTTCCAAGCTTAAATCACTCCATGTTGCATGATTCCATTTAAATGAAATGTCCACAACAGACAAATGTATAGAGACAGAGAGTAGATTACTAGTTTCCTAAAGCTGGGCAAGAGGAAAATGGAGAGTTTCTGCTAATGGGTACTGGACTTCTTTTTAGAGTGATAAAAATGTTCTAAAATTAGATTGTGATGATTGTTTAGTACATTCACAAGGTTTTACACTTTATACACTTTAAATGGGTGAATGTTAATTATCCTGATTTGATCATTATACAATACATGTATGTATTGGAACATCACGCTGTACCCCAAAAATATATACAGCTATGTGTCAATTAAAAACAAAACTTTAAAACATAAAAAAATTAAAAATGGACGAATGTTATGATATGAATGTTAGGGTGAATTATATTGCAAACAAGCACTTTTAACGAAAAGAAATGAAGACAACTTCCATTGATCCACAGTCATGTACTCTAACCTTCACAAAGAAATTCATAAATTTTAATTAAAATTATTAAATTTCTTATATGACAAAAATAGGTAACATGATTTGGGATGTAGTAATTATTTAATAACCACTAAAATTTACCAGTTGTTTACTATGTCTTTGCAGGCAATGTGTTATATAAATCAGATATTTTTACAAAGTAGTTTGTCAAAATGGATCAAGAGTAATACCATTTCTCAGAATTTGTCATAAGAAAATAGGTAGCTTTGGTTTAAAAAAAAAAAGACGAAGAAGAAAGCTAAGGTTAAGAGTATGTTCAGCCAGGCGTGGTGGCTCACGCCGGTAATCCTAGCACTTTGGGAGGCCAAGCAGGGTGGATCACAAGGTCAGGAGTTTGAGACCAGCCTGGCCAAGATGGTGAAACCCCGTCTCTACTAAAAATACAAAAATTAGCTGAGCATGGTGGCATACACCTGTAACCCCAGTTACTCAGGAGGCTGACGCAGAAGAATCGCTTGAACCTGGGAGGTGGAGGTTACATTGAGCCAAGATCATGCCACTGCACTCCAGTTGGGTGACAGAGTGAGACTCCGTCAAAAAAAAAAAAAAAAGTATGTTCATTGCAGCATTATTTGTAATAGTAAAAACTTGGAAGCCATTTAAATGTCCAACAACACCAAAGTGTTCTATTTATCCATAGTACATAACTCGGTATTTAATCAATAAAAATTGTAAATAGGAAGAGTATGTAGCTCCTTGCATAAACGGCAATATTGTATGTAAAACAGTTTGCTGTGAAATTGCCTATGTAATACAATCTCAATAGCAAACATTTATTGAGCATTTCAGACACTACACAAAGGATTAATTAATTTAATCCTCATTCTAACCCCTCTAAGTAAAGATTATTGAAGAAAGTCAGGCACAGAAAGGTTAAATCACATGTCCAGGTCACCATGCTTATAAATGGCAAAGTCAGCATTTGAATCTTGACGCTTTGAGTCTTTAGCCCATATCTTAGTCATCAGGCTGCACCACGTTTCCATCATACCATCATGCTCCATCATACGTGTTAGTGTGCTTGTGGAAAACACGTGTGGACAGATACTCAAACATGGAAATACTTGACAACAGGATTAGTAGTAAACTTTTCCACCATATTTTTTAATGTTCTAAAATGCATGTGCCTTTTTGCCTTTATACAAATAAAAAATGAAGAAGAAACAAAAATCTTCTGTCCCTGTTGTCATTACCGTTCCCAGCTCCCGTGGGATAAAACATTCCATGTATACCAAGAAAATGTACTGCAAATGTAATACCAAAAGAACAACAGAAATCACTGCTTCCTCTTTGGGAATGTATATCACAATATATCTTAGCAAACAAGCTATAGCCATATCATTTTTACCTTGAATATATCTGCCGTGTTAGGGTTAAACAGCTGGTGTTTCCCAGATCCCAAAATAATAGGACCTGAACATTTTGTCTCTCCATAGACATAAAGGAACACTGTTGCTGTGGTGCCAGCATTTTCAAGATCTCCAGTGACAATGGTCACCTTCCAGTCTCCATCTGTAAAGGAAAACGGAAATTAATATAAAGTGATAGAGGAAAAACATATTAATATTAGGAAAATAAGGATTCCTACTAAATCTACGTGGTTATGAAATGAATAGCTTGTGAAATCAAGTACTACAATAACTGCTTATCACGGATTTCCTCCTTGAATGCTAGCATATGAAAAAAGCTTTGGAAATATTGTAGCTTCATTACAAAACAAAATAGCAGTGGGCTTTTGAGAACAATACATATTTTGGGCAAAACAACGAAGTTGGAGGCATTTAGCACTAAGTGTTTAGATGCAATACTTAGGAGTTTATTTAGGCAAATAACTCAAATTTGGGGATGGGAATGGATGTCAGGCATCCTGATAACCTGACGTTAAGGCATCACCTGTGCTAGAAGAGAGTTTTATCAAGCTGGACTAGTAACAGTTTGGTGATCCTAGCATAAAAATGCTAAGGATGTAGGAGACATAAAAACGAGGCAAAAAAAGGCTTTCTTTTTCATGAAAAATTGCCGGAGTTCCCCAAGAGTTGGAACAAACCAACAAGTAAGGAGGAAAATGCTGTACCAGATAAATAGGTCCTGGCAAAAGGAGTTGGGCTTGGGGAAGGAGGATGAAGAAAAGACACGTTTGAAACAGAGAAAGGCAATGCATCATGCAAGCAGACGAGATCATCGAGCTTCCTGCTGCGGTGATGCTGAGAGCACAGAAAGGCTGAGACAAGCAGAGCATGACAGGAACAACTCTGAAAAACATCTATGAGTTGTTTTATGGTTGGCTTAGTTAGAAAGACGAAATAAGTCTTCATTTTATTATTTTGTGCACTTCTTTGGGAAACTACACCATCAACCTGCAGCAGTGAATCCCTCTCACCCTGAGTCCACACCACACAGCCAAGCACAGCGAAGGACAAAGTCCTGCCAGTGAGAACTCTGTGCAGGGTGTGCACCTCTGCTCATCACAGGCTGTCCCTGGAGTGCACAGGCAATCTGAAGATGTTGTTACTGTTGTTTTCCAAGTCTCCATAAACCTGCTACCTTGTGAGCATTTTTCGTATTTCCAAAATGCGATTAAAACCACACTCCTCTGCCCACCAAGTTCTCAGCAATTCTTCCATTAAGATGCGATTTTCTTTTTAAAACAACAATACTGCTCCCCACCCGCCACTGTCCGTATATCAACTGAAACATCATTTTTAGATCTCTAAACAGTTTGGAACTTACGTTGAGTAAATTTTGCATAATGTCATCTTTGTTAAGAAAGATGGAGCCAGTACCTCAGTGCCAAAAGCCAAAGGACAGCAGAACTCAAAAGGGTGCACTCTGCTGCTTCTACCTTGCAGCCAGACAGCTTGCAGGAACCACAGTTCATGTGGGAAAGTAAGAAAGATGCAAATCTAAAACTATAATCCCATTGAGAATCCTGTCATAATTTAATTCTGACAGAAAACCTCACACCTGTGCTTTGATGCATACTTCAAGAAGTTAAAGTATCTCTGTCCTTTTTTGTAGGTCTTCTTTCTTATCTCATCCTTATCTCCTTCCCTGGTCATCTGGGCCTGCTCTCATGCTATCATGGGGAGAGGGACAGGAATAAGTTTGCATAGAGGCTTGGATTTCTTGTTTACTGAAATAGAGGCAAATAGCAAGAAACCACTAATTCATATAATATATCTGTGTTCCTCCTTTCTGGAAATAGCATGTCACCATGACATAGGCCTTAAGAGTGGAATAATTAATGAAACATCTTCTGCAGTTATTTTTATTCACTTTCGAGTTTTCCTAAGCATATTTTTTTCTTTTCTGAAACTGGAAAAAAAATAAATTTTACATGTCATGCTTTAAAAATCTAATCACTTAACTTCTCTAAGAGTGTTTCACTACCTAAAATACAAAATAATTGAGAACAGTTGTAGAAAATAACATAGAGGAACATTCTGAGTCTATATTTAAATTAAAAGTTCCACTGCCCTCTGAAATAAATTTATTTATAACAGGGCTAAAAATATGCTTACAGTCTTTGTATTGCTTGTATACGTGCCAAAATTACAAGTATTTGTAATTTTCTATTGCTAAATCTTCTTCACCAAAAAAATCAAAAGAATACAACTTCAGATATTTTATCTGTATGTTTATTTTTCTTTGCCTTATAGCTGTTGTCTATTCAATCCCAAAGACTCATATCAAAAAAATGTTGTCATCTGGTAATCCCTTTGGAAAATTAATTCTATTAGAGCTTTGAAAAGATAAAAGAAAATTCCATGTAATTGAAGTCTAAATATTTATCTTGCATTTACCAATGTTTTGAAAGGTTTATAAAAAGTTTGCTGACTATGCAATAAGCCGTTACTGACAATCTACCTCAGACTGTTCCCTTTCATTCTCTTTTCCAAGTTTAAATTGAGACATACTATAGCAATGTCTTTCACTTAAATAAACCCTACTGTAGATAAAAGAAAATTTTCTTGGAAACCACATCCTTAAAAGGCTTTTCTTTTGTGTTAAAAATACTCTTAAAGTAGTTTAGATATACTCTATGATCTCCAAATATTTCATAATAAATTCGGATTTCTTCTCAACAATGAAGTAAAGCCTAACAGGATCTTCCACATTTACAATGAGAAGTATGTGCTCTGCCACATCCATTCTCATGTAACTAGGTGCAATCAGTATAAGTACAACTGACCTAGAGAATTCCAAACTTCAGCCTACAGTTGTTCCTCAGTATCTGTGGAGGATTGGCTCCCATAGATACCGACACCAAGATACTCAAGTCCCTGATATACAATGGTGTAGTATTTCCATAAAACCCACATACATCCTTTACATACTTTAAATCATGTCTAGATTACCTCTAATACATAATACAATGTAAATACAATGTAAATAGTTGTTGTAATGTATCTTTTAGGTAATAATGACCAGAAAAAACAGTCTGTATGTGTTCAGTACAGACACAACCTTCCTTTTTAAAAATATTTTTATCTGCTGTTGGCTGAATCTACGAATGTGGAACATCAACTGTAATGCAGGACAACAACTGGAATTAAATTAATATCTGTTGGCAAGTTGACTTACAGATACTGTGTCCACATTATGCACAAGCATTGTGTTTAACATTCAAGAGACTCTAAGGGAACATGTGAGCTCAATGATCAAATCAAACTCGACACAGTTAATACATCTTACCTAGTACGGAATTTACTAATGATTCACTAGCAAGACACAGGATAAGCATTCTTCCCTTGCAGAGATCATAGTCCAGGGGTTGACAAACTATGGCCCATGGGTCAAATCCAGCCTGCCACCTCTTTTGTAATTAAGTCTCATTGGAACAAAGCCATGCTTATTTGTTTATGTGTCATACATGGGTGCTTTCACGCTACAACAGCAGAGTTGAGTAGCGCGACAGACCATGTGGCCTGAAAAGCCTAACCCAGGCTCATCAGTTGGCAGCATCTCTTCAGACGTCTGCAACTGCAACACTAACTAACGTTGTGGGAGAAACTCCAAGCAAAAAGTCACCTAGCTGAGTCACATCAACCCACTGAAAGGTGAAAGATAATAACAAATTATTGTTTTAAGCCACTGAGTTTGGGGGTGGTTTTTCACACAGCAATAGATAACCAGAACAGCTGCTGAAAGCATTTCACAGATAAGGGCTCTCCATTATCTTTTTACTTATAAATACCATTGGCATTTTTATCAGGATGTCTAGTTATTAGCATGTGTGCAAGGGGATTTGACTGAGTCACCTCTTTCATGTATCCCAGGTAGAGGAAAAAAATACGTTGTAGACCTGTCATTAACTGTTTCCTTCACAACGTTTTCTTACCAATTGGAAGTATTCTCAGGAAAGCATGGGAGAGTTATTTTGGTGAGCAAAGTTCCTACAGCTAGTGAAGTTCAATAGCCCTTCCTTAGATCGTAACATTTTTTTCTTTACCTAATTCTGCGTATTCTGTTACAGGGGTTACATACATTTGACTTCGTAGTTCAGAAAATTAACCCTGTTGTTGAATATAGAAACATCTGTGTCTAGACACGTTTTCAGTTACTTGGCAACTACCCACTGAATACTCAAAGAAATGCAGACAGGGTGCATGTAAATTAAGCTTTTAAATGCAATTAGTAGTTGGGCATACTAACACACATCTGCTTAAGTCGCTGCAGTGCAATCATCAAAACGATAGGACAGTCTGTTTGCTTCACTGGACAGCAAACGTGGTCGCATGACTCTTACCCTGACAGAGTAGGACATAAGAAGATTCAGTGAAAGCAAAAAAACCTAGTCTCTCTGCAGACTTCAGCCTCTCACTTCCCTGTCTATAATAATCAGGGGTAGATTGAGACAGCCCGAAAAGACCAAGAGCCCTGTGCATGAAATATTTGTTTGGCTCTTACTTGGAGAAGCTGAGTGTTGTGGCAGGGAAATAATGGAGGAGAACTGCAGGTGACTTGGGGGATAAAGCTCAAAAGTTGAATAGATCCACCCCCAAAAAAGCCCTGTGAGAATCCCCCAGATTTTAGGTGGTAAGGAGAGGTCAGAATAAATAAAACTTTCTCTATCATTACATCCATGCCGATGTAACATTACATATAGGTTGGTATGCCTGTTAAATGTTTAATCTAGCTCTTTTTATAATATTGATACCCACTGCCCATAACACCCACCTCCAAGTAGCCACTGGCCCCTCTACAGCCTCCCTCTCACACAGTGACATTCCCTGTGCCAACCTTCAGCTATCCCGAAAGCCTCCTTTCTTCCTCCAGGACTTGGACTAAAATCTTTCAGCCAAAATGTCCTCTCTTTCACCTCTCTCTTCTCTTATCTGGTGAACATCTTACTTCAAAGGTCACCTTCTCTAAGAAGCATTAGCAAACATCCTCCCTGTAACCAGAATGAACCACCCTCCCTCTCATGCCTATACTGGACCCTGGCACACTTCAATCTTTGGACGTGCAAACAGGTGCCTTGACAAATCTGGACACTCCCACGCAGACTGTAAGTCCCTGAAGGGCAAATTTTGGCCTTAAATGTCTCTGTATTCCCAGTGCCTAGTATAATACTTAGCACATAATAGTCTTTCAAAAAATGAATAAGTGATTTATAAAACATTTTAGGATACATTAAAATGTATTTTGAAATGTTTCCTTCCCAACGTTTTGCCCCAACGTTTTGAATATCTTGAAGGATATTCAAGATACTATTAAGATTGTTTCAGCACAATATATATTTTTAATTAACAAAAAACAAGTCCTTCTGATGATGTGTCATTAGTGTCATTTTTCATACAAAGGACAAGGACATTGTTATTTGCCTCATAATTGATCTTATTAGCACAAAGATAATGGAAACAAATATTGACCTTGTATGATCCACATTTTCAAGGTCATGTAAATATATTTAAATGAGATTTAGCAAAGGTACTGTAAACAAGACAGATTACTTTATTCTAATTTTTATTAATTTTATCTCCAAATAATTTTATGTATATAAATTCACTAGTCCTTCAATATACAACCTCATAAAAGGATCATGAGATTTTTTTTGAATTTTTAAGTGCTTTACAAATATTTTTATTCTTTCAAGAGACAAATATCATTAATCCTATTATACATGTAAAGCAATAGAGAAATTCTGTGCTGACTACCACAGGAGTTGGGACAAATTTGACACAGAATTAGAAACAGTTATGCTTCCTATAATAAAATGGTTTCAAACAGTGCTCAGTTTTCTCCACTTTAAGTCCAGAAAACAACCATAAAATATTATCAGAAATGAATCTGTTACCTATTTTATCTTGATATTGGTCTAGGATGAATCTCTTGTTATTCCTGTGATTATTTACCACCTATAATTGTATGATGGAGTAAAGGACACTCTACTTTACAGGGCTGAATAGAGAAGACCAAGAAGAGTGACAGAGTCAGCCGACAGGGTGGGAAGTGCTTGCTGTCGTACAAACACGTGCACAGTGAGACTGCAGCCGCAGTGCTCAAGACACAAGTGAAAAATACAGTTTAAAAGCTAATGTTTTCTGGATACATAAGATGTACTAGGCTCTGGCAAGGTGCTTTATGGATATTATTTAATTCTCACAATAATTCTAAAAGTTTCTACTATTACCTACATTTTATAGGAAAGAAACCAAGGTACAAAGAAATACAGTGATTTCCCAAGCCATGCAGTGAGTAAGTGGTGCAGTCAGGATTCAGAATCTGTGCTGCTAATCAGAACACTCAGCAGCCTCCTGCATGTGGCAGCTTGTTGTATCACGATTCAGGTAGGACAATTATACTTCAGTGCAGTTGACCATGCATCCCATGCCTCTCTATTTAGTACATTCAACTGCACCTCAAATCTTGACCCCTAACAGGGAGGAGAGTGTGACAGTTAAATATCCAATTCTTGCCAGGTGCCCTAGGTTCCCTGCGACCATTTTGACTGGATTCTAACAGCTCAGCCTTGGCATTTCCACCAAATTCCCTTTCAGCGTGTCCGTGATACTTCCTGCCAAACCTCTTCCACATCCCATTGCCTCTTTAATCACCCACCTTATCTTGGCTTACATGGAAGCCTTGACTTGCCTTCCTTTGACTACAGTCATCCCTCGGTGTTTCAGGGAGATTAGGTCCAGGACTCCCCTCATATCAAAATGCAAAGATGCTCATGCTCCTTATAGAAAATGGCATAGTTGGCCAAGAATAGTAGCTCACATCATAATCCCAGTGCTTTGGCAGGCCAAGGTGGGAGGATCAAGCCCAGCCTGGGCAATACAGTGAGACCTTGTCTCCACAAAATTTTTTTTGAAAAATTAGCTGGGCACGGTGGCATATGCCTGTGTCCCAGCTACACAGGAAGCAGAAGCAAGAGGATCCCTTGAGGCCAAGAGGTCAAGGCTGCAGTGAGCTATGATCATTCCACTGTACTCCAGCCTAGGTGACAGAGCAAAACCCTGTCTCTAAAAGATAAACTAACCAAACAAAAACAACAAAATGGCACAATATTTGCATATAACCTACGCACATCCTCCCATATACATTGAATCTTTAGATTACTTATAATACAGTATAAATGCTATATAAATAGTTGTTAATATTTCTTAAATGTGTATTACTTTCTGTTGTTATATTATTATTTTTTATTGTTTGGGTTTTTTCTGGAACTTTTCAATCTGTGGTTGATGGAATCTGGGGATATAGGACCTGCAGATACAGAAGGCTGACTGCATTTGCTAACAATTCCTGAGTGCGTTGTGTCCCAACATCCTAAGCAATCTACTAGGTTCAAATCTACTTTCAGACCCACATTACTGTATACTGATCATTAGGAGAGCAATTCATGATTCTCAATATATTTAGAATCCAAGTCTTGGCCTACGTATGCAGGTCTATGTGAGCCTATCCACTACCAATTCTACTGCTCTCATTATCTATTCCTGCATAACAAACCATCCTAAAACTTAATGGCACAAAACAATGACAGTCACTTCTTATGCCATTGAAACTACAGCTTGGTTCAGGCTTGGCATGGATTATCTCTGCTCCACATAGTATCAACTGGGGCAGTTCAACTGCGGCCAGGAGGATTTGCTTCCAAGATAGCTCTCTTAATGTGACTGGCAAGGCAGTGCTGGCTGCAAGCACAGCCAGGGGTCAAAGCAATGGCCTTTGTTCCTTTCCATGCAGACTTCTCCATGTGGTCCAGGCTTTCTCACAGGACAGTGGCTGGATTCCAAAGACTAACATTCCCAGAAAGTGAGCCACACAGGAGTGGTATCATCTTTTGACCTAATAGTGTACAGCAAAAATGTCACTTAGTATCATTTCTGCTTTGCACAATTAGTCAAGGCAGTTTCAAACGTCTGCCCAGGCTGAGTCCACCTTTTGATGAGTTCAGAAGAGCACAGAAAATGCTGTAGTTGCAGACATTTTTAGCAAACAGTCTCCCACATTCTCCTTCCCAGACTTTTCTGTCTCCATACCTCTCTGCACACTTTTCCAGCAGAACCACTATTTTCTAGGTCAGCAGTTCTCAATTGTGTGTGAGTTTGCCCCTTGGGGACGTTTGTTGCTGTCTGGAGATATATATATATATATATATACTTTTTTTTCTTTTGTCATCACAACTAGGTGTGTGCTGTTGCCATCCAGTGAGTGAGTAGAACCCAGGAAAGCTGCTAAACATCCTGTGATATTTATGAGTCCCCCACAACAAAAAATTATCCAAACTGAAATGTCAGTAGTCCCAAGGTTTAGAAAACTTGCTTCAGATTAATAAGACACACCCTGATTGAGTAAGTCTATTTCACCCCAAACCATCCTACGCTTTCTACGTATTATTTATAAACACAAAGTGGTTGAGGAGTAGGCTTCTGATGGTGATGCTTCTGCATGGCTGTGAGATATTTTAAGATGCTGAGAGTAACATATTACTGTTTCAGTGTCAAATCCATTCCGTTCCACTGCTATGTTGAGTTATGAGTATTTTGTCTCAAACCAAAAAAGGGTGTGAATCAAGGTTCTAGAATCAAACAAAAGCTAAACACTAGCTATGTAATGTAGAGAGCAAATGAAGCTAAAGCCAAGCCAGGGCATGGGTAGCATTGTCTTCCTGGTTGCTCACTTAATGCTTCCTGGCATGCCCATGCCAAAGGTTTTAGGCACCAAACAGTAAGTAACGGCAACATCTGGCCTCTGCTAGGAGAATTCCTCTCAGCTCACCCTCTCTCCTTTTGATTCTAAACTTGTTCACAGGTAGACCTCTCTTTTCCCACTTAGCCCTGCTGGAATTTGTTAACCTAGTTTCAGGCTCTAGATGTTGGGACTGACAAAGCAGTCCTGAAAATGGTTCCTCTGGCATCTCAGCTTCACAAATTATGCACACTCATCTGAAACAATGATTCCTGAGGCCTGCCCAAGCTCCCCGGTAACACAGCGTGTCTTCATACGCAGGAAATGAGGCTGACACCACAGGCAGAAGGCTCCTACACAGGAGGTAGGCTGCCACCTTGTTATTATCCACACCACCACAGGAAATGGTACCCTGAAGGATCAGAGAGGAAGGCAATACAGAGCCATCTATAGTTGATTCAGAATGCATGATGATGTCATAGAATGTGTTATGTTCTTAATCATGTTTAGCTGAGACTAATCATTAAATTTAATTTTCTTTCTTTGAGCAGACACTATTTGGACAGTGAGGCCAGCCAAGCATGTATAGGCAACAGAATCGAGAAGAGAGAAAAAACCTTTTAATAATCTTTACCACAGATAATCCACCACATTGTTAATGATCATACTACAAAGAGTTGGCATTGCCTATAAATAAGTAAGTGCTCGAAGGATTTTTAAATCGCTCAAGTCAGAAATCCTTGAGTGCACATAGGAAGCTGAGTCATTAAAATGAAACCATTTTGTATAACAGTTAAGAGCTAGTTCCAATATCGGTTCTTGCATTTACTAACTGCTTGACTGAAGACAAAGTTCTTACACTTCTGAGCCACAGTTTCCTGAGATGGTATTTTCTTTCTTCCTTTTTTTGAGACGGGTCTTGCTCTGTTGCCCAGGCTGGATGGAGTGCAGTGGCACTATCTCAGCTCACTGCAACCTCCTGCCCGCTGGGTTCAAGCAATATTCCTGCCTCAGCCTCCCTAGTAGGTGGGATTACAGGTGTGTGCTACCACACCCAGCTAATTTTGGTATTTTTAGTAGAGACTGGGTTTCACCATGTTGGCCAGGCTGGTCTCAAACTCCTGACCTCAAGTGATCCACCTGCCTCAGCCTCCCAAAGTGCTGGAATTACAGGCACGAGCCTTCGTGCCTGGCCCTGAGATGGTATTTTAAAAGCCATTTCACTATAATACAATGAGATTCTGGATAAATTACAAAAAAAAATTGTTTTTAGTACATTATTCTAATCTCAAGGAAATAAGAAAAATTATCCACTGCATATTAATAATAATAATAAAAGGGGTCACTAGCTGAAAGTGAGTGGTATGCACTCAGCAAACAAGAAGGCTAGGACTGCAGGTGTGATGGATGCCAACACTCCAAGCCAGGAGAATAAGCAGTGATGGCCACACAAGGGTGGGAGCTGGACCTGAGACTTTTGAAGTAAGCCAAAGGGGATACACCCTTAGTGAAAAGTTGGGCTCCATATAAGTGGTGGTAAAGGAGCTTAGCAAAAACCCAACCTGTCCCCACAAAGGTCTTGGGTGAAAAAAGAGTAATATAAAATATAATACCAGTAATAATCTCCCCTAACACTTAAAAACATCCTTTCACTTGGATCAGAAACAAGGCTGAAAGCTAAATCTAGCTTAATAAGTTAAAATATATATATAACAAAATGAATCCAAAAATACAGAAGATAAATACTCTCTCATGAACACATTTTTAGTGACTGGGGGCAGTGGGCAGTGAAACTCAGTTCCTCTAAAGCAAGAACAGTACAACCTCTGAAGTCTAACCACTTGCATTCAAATTCTAAATCTGTTTGTGTGACTTTAGGCAAGTTATAAAAACCTCTCTGTCTTTTAGTTTCATCACCTGTGAAGAGGAATAACGATACAACCTACCCCATAGGGTTATCGTGAAGATGAAATATATACATTTATCTGGAACACTTAGACTACACAACAAATAATATACACATTCACTATTAATGTTACCATCACTGCTTCTATTTCATGTTGTACCAGGGATCTAGATGCATATTAGGACAAGGAAAGGTGTCATTATTCACATATGATAGGGCCTTCATGGATCATTCAAATTGTATCTTGAAAAAATTTCTTAGAATTATAATTAAAATTTTTTTATTATAGAATTAATAAAATTTATTGGAAATAATGAGAGAGTTTAGCATAGTGGCTGGATATAAGAGCAATATGCTGAAGGCCCTGAGAACAATGAGGAAATTCAATCCAGCAATGGATACTGAAAATATTCTCTCATAAACAAGTTCAGTCTAACTCAGTAATGTAGTTAGTTTTGCTATGAAGAATGATTTTACCTATATGAATTACAAATATTTAGGATTACATAAGGTGTCAAGGTTTAGAAAACATGTCCTAGATGATTGTGGGAATTCATTAAACATGGCTAGGAGTTAGTAATGGTGCATAATTGTATTTAGTGTTAATCACCTCAAAATGAAAGAAAAATTATCTTGATTGAGTCCTTCTTTTTCCTTTTCTCCTTTAAATAGCATTTTGGTCTACTTTCTTCCCTCTGAAGCTACATAGAAAGGTATAAATGACATACATGTGCTTCATTTACTTTCAAAATCTAAGACTCATGTTTGCTTTTCAACACTCTTAACCACGATGTAACACTGCCTCAGTAGGTTATACTGCTTAACCTCTCAAGGTTCTTTCCATGCCATAAATTAGCCCATTCACATAACTATGAGACCACTAATGTATTTCCAGAATCATATCCTAAGAAATATTAAAGGTTGCATTCTTCAGAATTTAAAAATGAAATAACAGAGGACCATTCACAATGACAGTGCCTCATGAACTAACTAAACTCATTAGTCTTTGACTAATCCACTTTTCAACTATAAAAATTAAGACAACAGAAATAATTAATTATAAGCAAGTATTCTAAAATAGCTTATTTTAATCAAATTGCATTTGATGAAGTATATCTAACGGAGTCCTAGCTCAACACACCTTCCTTGTACATGGCAACTTCATGTTTGACATCACTGATGTTGATTACATGGCCTACATCACAAACAAAGGACTTCTGACATCAGCCTTAATTATAGCCTTCATTTTAAAACTATTAGCCTTTATTACAACCACATATGCCCCACCAAGTTCTGGTATTAATGGATAATTTTTCTACTTAGAATGTCATTTCAAGCCTTATTACTTGATGATTTATTGTAAGACACAGACCCCTTGAGGTCCCTTAAAATTATTAAGAAATTCTGGAACATTAGTAAAATTATGAACCATACTAAGTAAGAGGCTGACATATGAACAGACTTTTCCTTATAAAATAAATAACAAAAACTAAACCGAAACACAATTTCTAATAGAAATAGATGAAAATGCTAATTTTAGCTTGAACTGTTTATGTCTCAGTAGCCATCTTCATCATAACAGGATTTCATGAATAAAATGTTAGCACTAACTTTTGACTAGTTTCAAACTACTGTACAAAGTACACCCATTTTCAAAAACATAGAGATGTGTTAACCTGGTATGCATATTAGTCAACAGTATTTATCCATTTCATTCAGATCAACTTTAAAATGTAACATATTAATACTATAATTACAGATTGATTTAAAGAGGATCTAATAGAAAAAGATAATTACAAAAGACTTTAAAAGAAAACTAAGAAAAATATGCAAATAAGCTTTTTAAAAGTACAATTAAAAGAAATTAATATAATTTAACCATTTGGAAAATAATTATTTTCCCCATATATTAAAATTATTGAAGGGAAGCATTAAAGAAAAAAAGCATTTGGGGCTAAAGTTGCTGTTAGTCTCTTCATAAATCAACTATAATTTAATGCTTATTCCTGTGTTCATTTTAAGTATTTTTCAATAAATAGTTAAACTCAATAAGAATGTACTATAAAAAATGTGTAAGGTTGGTAATCTTGAAACAGAAATGGATTATTGCAGATGATTAAAAGATGAAACGTAGCAACAACATTTACCATTTGCTTCCTCTTGTATTTTAGGTTGATGATTTATTTGCATTTCTGCAAAGATAAAAGTGAAGTGCAGTTAATAATAGATCTGTCTGATGACATTGTAAGTGGGAAAAGAAGAAACGTGAGTTTAACTCTTTAACAGTGGCAAACCCTATGTTGATTTTTAACTTTAAGTAGGGCATATAACAATTCTAAGACACAGCTTTACATATGTTTTTATTTTTACTGTAAGGAGCACTATAAATCCAACAATACAAGATAAATGATCAAAGGGATGTTCTGAGGAAAACTGGGGAATATTGTTCCATGATATCCAGATGTAAGAAAATCAACTTGTACTTTCTTCTACTGATGGTTTCATTAATCCTCACCTTGAAGATGAAGTTCAATTTCTGAATGAATTATGCCCTGAGACATGAAAGGAAGCCATCTGAGAAAAAAGAGAGAGAGAGAGGGAGAGAGAGAAAGGAAGTGAGAAGAGAAAAAAGACAAAATTAGTTTCTGATTTTCTCTATTTTAGAATAAAGTTGATTCTGCACTAATTTTGCACACTAAATGTTAACTATAAAATTACTTTGTATATAGTTAAACACAATCCATCCTATTACATACTCATCATACCACTAAGAATGGTATCATACCTGTAGCACGAAGAAGGAAATCGATATGTTGCTAACCCTGCTAACCACCCACCTCTCCAGGTTTGTCAGTCCTCTCTCACTATCACCTGTAAAAGTAACGGGGCTCCAGCAGAGCACTCCCAGTCCCAAGCTGGAGCAAAGGGCAGGAATGGGTTTAAGATTTTGAGCGTGGTACCTCGGCCAGTCTAGAAAGTATGGCCTGTACATTGGTTGCAGGGAAACTTGGCACAGAAAAGATAGACTCCCTATTTTAATATCTCCTCTGTGAGAGTTTCTGTCTTGCTTTCACCTGGCTTCCTCTAAAATCGCTTTCTCAGTGTCTGCAAAAACAATATTATCATAAACACTGGTAAAAATATTACCATGTTGGAAAACACCCTTAGGGTGAGCTAACAGCTAATCCTGGCAGCTTTCCCCTAAACCACGTAAAAAGACTGGACTCAGAAAAGCAGCTTTACCATTTACTAGCTTTCTGATCTCACCCTCTTGAAGCTTACTTTCTTTGACTAAATTACTTGCCTCATAGCACTGTTGTGAAGCTGAAATGAAAAGTCAAGTATAAGCATTTTTTTGTAGTATTACATGGTATATCAATTTTATTATTATACCACAAAAACCATGGTTATTGCTATCCCACACACTTACACATACTCTCATTCCTTCCATCCTTCCATCTATCCATTCAATAGATACTTAGGAAGTGCCCTGTGTGTGCAGGCATTTTCCTAAGTGCTGGGGCTACAAGAAGAACAAAAGAGAGAAGAAGCCTGACCTGAGGAGCTTCCAGTGTAAAAGAAGTAAACAGATGTGTAAAGATATAAAAGTAACAAAGTGTGGTGAGTGACTTAAATACAGATGTTACAGGAGCAGAAAAAGAGATTGACCAACTCAACGACAGGAATGGGGAAGTGTAAAGGAACGAAGAACAAAAAAATTCAACAAAGAGGTGATACTTGAGCTGAAGGTTGGACAATAAGTAGATCAGGAAGGGCACCGTAGAAAGAGATAACAGCACTAGCAAAGGTACAGAGTCCAGTGAGATTCCATATGGCTGACGCACAGGAGGCTGCTGGACAAGACGGGGTAGGGGTAGGGGTTGTGTGTGGGTTACTGAAGGATCTGAGAATGTCAAGGAACTTAGATTCTGAGCTATAGGACTGATAGCACCACACGGCAGGCCCACAGCTCAGCCAGGGCCTAGCAAACACGTTCTTCTCTGCTCCTCACTGGCCTTCACTGTGTTCTCAGCTGGTGCTGTTGTATCCGAGTTTACCTAACTCTTGGCCATTCCCTGGTGCCTGGAGCCCTGTAGGCTTTCATGGGTATATTTACTGGTGAGTTGACAAAAGATGTGTCCCCTCTCCCAGGAGATCTTTCCTGAAGCCACAGATTGGGAAACTAATTTTCCTGTACACCTTTCACAAGGCATGTGACATTAACTCACATTTGCTACCAACAGTACCTACACAAAGGATACAGAATTAAATGTACATAAATGTATGATGGTAAAACAGTTACTGCTGCATTTTCTGACTGCCAAACACAGTGCCTTGTACATAGATGGTGTTACAGAAAATATATTTGGGGTGACTGTCAGTCAACCAACAACCATCCTACTTTGCTCAGATGTGCCATACAACAGTGGGCCTTGGATAGTGTAGCAAGTTCTTGCATTAGGACAAGGAAATTCCCCCAAAGCCAGTGAATAAATGGGAGAATTGGAGCAGTGTGGCTTGAGAGGTGCAATGATGACACTAAAGGAGTGGAGTAAAAAGCCAGCAGGAGAAGGTTGCTTGGCCAAGAACACTATCCATTCTCTGCAGCCATCAGCTAAAGAATGCCTAAAGCCCTAGGTCACCAAGAGGCTCCCTTTCACTGTCCTAGCTAGGAAACACAGGCCAAGGGAAAACAATCTCTTAGTCTTTTAAGATTAGGCAACTATGGAATGTGTTGGGGTGCTCCTGCCCTAAAACATGTAGTGTGTTTTGCTGGGGGAAGATGCATAACAAGGTAAGGAGTAGTACAGAATATATTTAGCCTGAGATATATTTTAGATTTGGCATGCATTCACATTGAAAATGGCGGAAGAAATATTTGAAGATTCTATGTCTCTGTCCCATCCCAAAAAAATGAGCAAGACTCATCCCTGCACCTCATTCTGTCAGTTTCCCACTGTCACTACTTGTCACTTTCGCACCAAAGAATGGCGTAAACTGACAAAGAAGAGCACAGAAATCTGCAGCAGCACAAATACATGCTCAGAATAGCAAGAAATGATTAATAGTGGCCTCTTTCAGGAAAAAAAAATCAGTAAAGTTTAATGATTGCTCACTGCCTCATAATTTTTATTATTCCCTTCTCCCTATAAAAATTGTATTTTACATTTCTGTACTTTATCAAAATTTCAACATCTTTTTTATCTATATCATTTATTATCTCCCCCCTTTTCCCAGAAAGGGAAAATAAAACCATTTGTACACAGGCTGAATTATTTTGAAAATAAATAAATGCATAAATTATTTGTAATGAGATATCTGAGTATGTTACAGAGGGAACTCATGCAAAGATTAGGTGACCTCTAAGGTTTCTTCCAACTTGGGATTCCATTATGTTTTCTATCCATCATCCTTACTCCTCTACCTCCCTCCCTTCCTTTCCCCATTCCTATCTACAAATATTTGCTAAATCCATATTTGGTACAAGAAACCATACTGAACAATAAAGATAAATGTATGAGACCCTACCCTTAAGAAGCATATCATCTGGTACCTGAGACAAATGTGTTCACAAACGATGGCAGTGGATGACATTAGGTAGCAAGCACTGCACAGAGGTCTACGTCAAGCCCTGGAGGAATTTGAAGAGGGTAAGGATGAGCACACTTCTGGCTGGGCAAGCAGAGAAAGCTTTATGGCATGGAATAACATTTTATCCTGGGTCTGAGGGATAAGAATTTCAATAAGCAGAAGAAAGATTAAAATGAGCTAAAACAAGTGAGGGAAAAGGCTAGCAATATCCCTGGAGAATGTCTAGGGACAGAAGCAAAATGTACTCTACTGGGGAGAACTGGAAGAAAAGCCTAGAAAGGTAAATGGCCAAGGTAGGGGGATAATTCATTTTTAATTCACCACAAACTAACACCTTCAGACAGAACTGGCCTAGGTGTAAAAGTTCTCTTGTCAACTGTACTTACACAGAAGAAGGATGCTGTTCAAACAGGGCTGCCCCTGCTTCTTTTCCTGACCCTCTCCACAAATGATACACTCAGCTCGTGATTTACTCACCAACTCACTAATTTAGCACACAATTCCTGAGCACCTACTATGTTCTACGTATTTGTCCTGCGGACACTGAAGGCCTTGATACAACCTCCTAAGAGCATGTGCATCGTGTTCGATTTTCTTGGAATAACCACAAGAGTTGCCACAAGACGATTAAGCAATTATAACAATGGGATGGTAGAGGGGCGATTTTTCAGCCTTGCTTCCACTTAAGAATCTCATGCATGGAGATGTGGCCCTCCTGGTGTGTGAGGCTGCAGTGACAGAAGCAAAAACTCCCCTCTCTGACAGGCTGTCAAGGAGGAGCCCCCTTGTGGTTGTGATTGGTCAACTAGCCCTTCAGCTTTCAAGACTGAGATCCTGAGACAAATGAATCACGTTTTGCTTAAAAATCTATACCAGTGGGACATGGCTTTTTTTTTTTTTTTTTAACTCATGGTAATTCTAAGAATCACTCGTTGGCTCTTTGTTATCATTAACACTTAAAAATGAGAATTAAGTGGCAATTTTGTTTATATATGTCTTAGTAAAGTTAAGATACAATTGAACCTTTTAAATTTTGTGTCCTAATTCCAAATCTGTCCTTTAATATGATTTCCATTTGGGCTTATAGTGTCTTGATTAATACATGCACTTTGGTTTAATTTATTGCACATGTAAATTTAACCTATTCTATTTCAGAAACAATGATATGAGCTGAAAGTAAAAATATAAGACATCAGCCCAACCTTGAGGAAAAGTGTACTGGGCTAGAGAAGTAGGATAGACACATGAACACACACACATAATATAATGTAGCAAATGTGAGTTAATGTCACATGCCTTGTGAAAGGTGTACAGGAAAATTAGTTTCCCAACCTGTGGCTTCAGGAAAGATCTCCTGGGAGAGGGGACACATCTTTTGTCAACTCACCAGTAAATATACCCATGAAAGCCTACAGGGCTCCAGGCACCAGGGAATGGCCAAGAGTTAGGTAAACTCAGATCTGGTGTGAAGGCCAGTGAGGAGCAGAGAAGAACGAGTTTGCTAGGCCTTGGCTGAGCTGTGGGCCTGCGTGTGGCCAAGGCCAGTTTTTGGCTGCAAGAGTTCCCCCAGAGTGTGATCTCAAGGATGCATGCAAGGCCTTTAGTTTGGCTTGCCGGAAGGCCTGCCTCCCATGATTTTTTCAGTGGAACAACAGACTCTTTTTTTTCAACAATTAGTAAGAAAGTGCTGAGGGCTGTGAAAAGGGTGTGGGTCTGAAGTGGAGGCAGAACTCCACCTACCACAGGTATTCGGGATTTGACGATAGACTGTTCTTTCCGTAGTGGAAAGCTTTTAAAGTCTTCTTTTCTTACACTTTGCACAAAGGAAATAATCTCAACGTTTCTCAAAAAAAAAAAAAAAAAAAAAAATTAAAAGTCAAGAATCCTGAATAGAAA
This sequence comes from Aotus nancymaae, assembly GCF_030222135.1. Lineage (NCBI taxonomy): Eukaryota > Metazoa > Chordata > Mammalia > Primates > Aotidae > Aotus > Aotus nancymaae. The sequence goes on along the minus strand of NW_026988450.1, from coordinate 6,775,009 downwards.
TGAGATGGGAACACTTGAAAGGTGTTAGCTGCAATGTCAACTCTACGGAATGCTGTGCAGCAGCTCGTCCTTACAACTCAGGTGAGTGTGCCTCAGGGTCACTCCACCATCTGACCACAATTTGGTTTTGGGAGGACAAAGCTGGTCATGCTCCCCTGCCTTGACAAGTCAAGTTAGATTGTTTTAAAAATATCAGGTATTCGTAATTATTTGCATTTAACTTTTCGATTTCTGCATCTATAAATTCTCTTTCTATTTAGAATTTCCCTAGGTAGGGCCTTTATTTTAAATAATTTGCTTCTGCAAGCTCATGTAAATGTCATTTTTCAAACCAGTCAGGAGTGATGGAAGGAAACACTGAGAGACTTTTGGCACTCCTTGTCTCCAGGCCCTCCTAGGCCAAGTAGGTTATCAAATATATATTGTAAATGGCATTGTTTCTATCAAAAGGTAGATGCTAACTTATTTTTAATGATCTCACATTAAAGTCAAGGCTCATATATATACACACATGTACACAATATTTCAAGTTTGGTAACAGAAAAATCTGGAGATTCCCTAATTTAATACTAAACAGTACATTACAGAATCCACTCAGAAAGTATACTGGATTAAATAGTGTTCCTCCGAAATTCATGGCCACCTAGAACCTCAGAACATGACCTTGTTTGGAAATAGGGTTTTTACCGACGTAATTAGTAAAGATGAGGCCATACTGGAGTAAGATGGGCCTCGTCCAGTGACTACAGTGTCCTTACAAAAACGCAAGAAACACAGACACACAAAGGAATATAACCACGTGACAATGGAGCAGAGGCCGAAGCAATGCAGTTGGAAGCCAGGGAAAGCCAGGGATGGTCAGAACCCAGCAGAAGCTGGGAGGGTGAGGAGGACCTGTTTCCCAGGCCTTCAGAGACAGTGAGGCCCGATGACACCAGGACTGTGGATCACTGGCCTCCAGAACTGCAAAAGGATACATTTCAGTTGTTCAGTGCTATCAAGTCTGTGGCAATTTGTTATGGCAGCCACAGGAAGCTAATACAAATGGTAAACAAAAATATTTGCATTAATTCATAAAGTCAGTTGAATGTCTGCCTTATTCAAATACAAATTTTGCTTGCTGCAAACCTCAAATAGCCAAACCTGCAGTGTAAATGGTAGAAATTTAGTGGTGTACACCCCTATCTATACTAAATGTACAAAAGACAGAAAAATAATACCTTCAGGCATAGAATAAAATAAAGGCATAAGGATGTGGGTGTTCAGTTGAAGAGGGGAAAAGGAAGGAGGATGCATGCACTCGCAGGCAGCCTCTGTGATGCACAGACGCAGTCTCCTCCCGCGGCTCTGCTTTGTGTCTCACCTAAGCATTTCCCCCAAGCCCACAAAAGGAACAAGCATGTGGTGGTCTTTCTCTCTGCCCTAATTCAGCTGTGCTGTAAATTCTCGTTCTGTGAGGAAGCTCTAAGGAGCACAATCGAGATTTTCTTTCCTTTTCTCTTCTGTGATGTGCACCTGAGCATTTTGGCCGCCTGCACCCCAGAACTAACTAGCCACGATGAACAGACCCAGCATCACACCCTACCCAACTCCCCGCCCCAGGACTGTCCAGTCCAGCTCCTGCGTGTACCCACGGCTTTCCTTTCCCCTCAGAACAGCCTTCCAGGCCCTGTGGACACTCACCTTGACCTCACATGCACAGAAAAGGCTCTGGGAGCACAGAAGTAACTATAAGCGGCTTCAGAATGGCCTTAATCTGCAGTAGAAAGGAAGCTGCTGTGCCCCGAGTTCTATTCCTGGTGCCACACTCTTCTGCTTCCTTAATAATAAGGGAAGTAGGACCTGCCCGATCTCTTTATAGCTACAGAATAGTAAAGAATTATTTTTGCAACTTATTTTCTTCATCAGGGTATTGTATGAATGAGCACTAGCCACCATTTCTTTAGGACCTACTATGTGCAGCGTATTAAATACTAGCATTTAATATGTCATATCTGTTACATTATTTTTTATTGTTCAATATATTTTGTAACTAAAATTCTTTCAGATGCAACCCATTGAAATTATAATAATTAAGCTATCACTTCTGTTCCTTCTTCCAAAGGAGGCCATGGTGGCACAGCACAAACAAAAAGGAAGGTAGTGCAGGGGCCCGGCATCATGGCTCATGTCTGTAATCCCAACATTTTGGGAGGTCAAGGCAGGTGGATTGCCTGAGGTCAGGAGTTCGAGACCAGCCTGGCCAACATGGTGAAACTGTCTGTACTAAAAATACAAAAATTAGCTGGGCGTGGTGGTATGCGCCTGTAATCCCAGCTTCTTGGGAGGCTGAGGCAGGAGAATCGCTTCAACCCATGAGATAAAGGTTGCAGTGAGCAGAGATCAAGTCATTGCACTCCAGCCTGTGTGACAGAGCAAGATTCCCTCTCAAAAAGAAAAAAATAGGAAGTGCAGGAAATGATGGATGACAACATGAAATGTATGTGTAGACACGAACGTGGCAGTGAATGCATCTAAATTATGCACCAGGAAATTTCATATTTAAACAAATCAGCTAAATTAATGTGACAAAGTATATCAGAACATAAAATGAAAGTGCTGGATGTAACACTCTCTACCTCTTCTGATACGTGGAATAAAACAGAGCTGCCACCAGTGCCCCAGAGATGCCTGTGAGCTGTGGGTGGGAGCAGGCTGGGAAATGACACCCAAGTCCTCTTTAGTGCTACGTGTTACTCATCATATGGGGGTGCCTGTGCTGTGCTAAGTTCTGAGTACACATTGGGAGAAGAGAAAAATTCTTTCTTGTTTGGCCAATTAAGTCATCCTACAGGCCAAATTGGAATTGGAACTTGAAGGATAGACAGGATTATAATGGGGAGAACAGAGCAATGAAAGGCCCTCCTGGGTGAAGAATAGCACTCCAGGGGACAGAAGCAGAGTGGAACAGAACTTGTTTAGTTAATGATAGGGGTCTAATTTCACTAAGATCTTGCAAGAGGACAGCTATACAAACAAATTGGAGGGGGAAATACAGAGTCAGATGTTGTAAAGCCTTGAATGGAAGTTCTGTTTTGTTTTGCTTTTTTGGTAGGCAATGGGGATTACTGAAGGTTTTTAAGTAGGAGGTTGATGTGGTTAAAATGTAGCTTTTAGAACATTATTTTCCACCACATTTTTTCTTGAAAACTTTTTAGGCAAAACTATACAATAAAATACTAAAAAATGAATTCAAAATAAAACAAAGGAGAAATCAGAGAAGAAAAGATAAAGTCAGAATGACGCTAGTAAGTACCATAGAAGGGCTAGCTTGGAAGGTGGGCAGGAAAGCTGGGGAAGAAAGACACGGAAGACAATTGGAAGATGACTGCGATGAGCTGGTCTTGAGGAACCAAGGGCATCAATCAGGGCAGAGGTAGCAGTAAGAGGAAAGAAAGGATTAATTAAGCAGACACTCTGAACAAGGAATTGACTGAATTTAATGGCTAAAAGGCAAAAAAGAAGAGGGTCACTGTGGCTCTCACAGCTCCTGTGCACCTGCAGACAGCTCCACTCATCTTGGGTGTTTGCAGTTTTTAGTGGCATGCCTTTAGGATTTTTAGGTGAATTGCCTCATTATTTTTTGCTTTTTGCTTAGTACTTGAAGCTGCAATTTTCTTGGCCAAATCCAGACCCCTGAATTTTCCCTTACCCCTGTTTTGCCTGTACTTTGTTATCTCATTTCCTGTTGATTACCTATTTGGAAAAAGAGGCTACAGGCAGCCCTCGATATTGAAGATTCAAATTTGCAAAATGGAACCCCAAGTTTCTCATTCCCATGTCCAAACAGATTGGGCTTCTACTCAGTTCGTGAATCTGGGTCCCAGCCTCTTCCCTGTAACCAGAGACCAAGCAAAAATAAACATGATTGCCCATCTAGCCAAAGCTAAGCATTTTCTTGAGAAATAGCAGGGCTCAGTAAAGAGCCAACATGGTGAAACCCTGTCTCTACTAAAAATACAAAAATTAGCTGGGCGTGGTGGTACACGCCTGTAATCCCAGCTACTTGGGAGGCTGAGGCAGGAGAATCACTTCTTCTTGGAAAAACAGTGACATTTTCTTAAGCAAGAAGGTATGGGATTTCTATGAGGAGATTTCAAGAAGGAAGTATATGTGGGACCTGTGTCTCAAGCCTGGGCAGTAAGGGCCAGGTCAGGAATTTAGAGAGCTGCTTTCAGGACTGATCCTCATGGGGCTCAAGGGAAAGTCCAACTTATCTAGAATTTAATCTTTGTCTTTCTTACATTCCGTTCTGAAAGTTCTTCTCCATAAAATTCTCCACACTTAATTCCTTTATGAAAGTGTTGTAACACTACAATTTTAGTAACGTAAAGAAACCAACAGTTAAACAAATATTCTATTTATGTAAAAATTTCCAGTATTAAACTTTTGGTCTTTTGTGACACACAGAACATTGTGGTAATAAGAAATTATAAGTCTTGCTTACAATGCTTAGCAAAAGATTGTTTATTTAAGCAATCAGTGAGTGAGTGATACATGATGTGCAATCCTGAGTTAATGAAACAAATCTGTGATCTAAAAGATACACACACACACACACTCACACACACACACACACACACACACACACACACGGCATCATCCACAGTGCAGCATCTTACCTTTGACAGGTGAAGACGTACTCCGCTGTGGTGCCGGGCTCTCTGACTATGACTTTTTCACAGTACCAGTACTGTGATTTGTCACTGGCCTCACAGCGCAACAGCACCTTCTGCAGTTTTCCAAGTGACACTGCGGCTACTTGAAATTTATCAATCTAGTGCAGGAGACAGAGAAAAAATCCCACAGGAATAACTAGAGTTCGACATGACAAATGCAGGCAATAATAACGGCCCAGTGACTGCCAGAAGCAGCACAATACTTTAGAAGAGAAAATGTTACTACAGTTAGCATCAAAAGGGGCAATGTGGTAGGAAAAATAAGCAAACTACTTTTTATCTATTAAAAATATATTTCTGGCTGTTTTGTCGCTTTTGTAGTTTTATTTTCTCCATTTGTAGTAGCATCCAGAGTAACAAACAAACAAATCCCAACACAAAGGCTTTTCTCTTGTTAAACCCCTACCCCGAGGAGCAATTCATTAAGGCATCAGGTTGACAACCACACAGCCTAATGCACAGCACATTTCCTTTCTATGAGTGCTGATATACTTTGAGACATGTGGGACAAATTTTCTTTCTCTCCTTCCTTCCTTCCTTCCTTCCTTCCTTCTCTCACTCCCTTTCTACTACAATTTTAGTAATGTAAAGAAATCTTCCTCCTCCCTCCTTCCTTCCTTCTTCCTTTCTCCCTCCCTCTTTTCCTCTTTTTTCCTCCCTCATTCAATAGATCTTTCCCCTGCATCTTCCTCTGTAGATGAAAATAGAGCATATTCTTGGGTTTGTTGTAAAAAAGCAGTCTGGAATCCTCACTCCTAAACAGAATTAGTTTGTTATGTCAAAAATACACTGGCATTTCCAGAGAGATTCAGGACCTGAAGTCAGTGCTATACTGATTGAAATAAAAAGAATTCCTTCACACATTACTTCCTCATAGACTGTTGTTGAGAATAGCCATCCTAAAGTCATCTGAGGAAAAGGTCATGAATTTAAGTAAGTCTGAAAAGTTACCAGAAATGACAGTTGACTGTTAGCCACTGCTACTCTACAGTAAAAAATGTGACTCTAGTACCGCTTGTATTGCCTGTGTGGGGAGCTGTCTTCACAGCTCTCTGTATTGTTACCAGATTAAATTTCAATTTGAAATGTGAAGACACACTACCTGGGTCTCAACTATTGGCTCCATGTTGTTGGAAACCTCTTGTGGTGTCCAGACCAAAACCATTTACTAGTCCAGTAATGACGGTTCTGTAAACCAGATGATGAGTATGTGTGCATCTTCTTATGTGTACACGGATAATCTCAGTGTCACTATTCTGCATTCTCAGCATGCCTTTACAAGAGACATTTCATGAGGCATGTCACCTGTTGTAGCAAATGCAAGTGATGCCCCATCTCATGTCCTTTGGGTCCATTTCTAGCTGCATCTGCTGCTTTGATAGACAGTTTAGGTGTGCTAATAGCTTTCTACCTCAATCCTCTAACTCCTGCTTCTGTGCCCAAGGGCATCCCCTGATGGGACAGATCTGAGGGATGTTTCACAGAGTTTCTCTGAAGGTCCCTAGCAAGAAGAAGAAGCCACAGCAGTAACCAGCTCACTAATGTCCCTACATTGGCTCTTCTCCTTTCCCGCCTCACTGTTCCCATTCCTTCACTTCTCAAGTGCTTACTGGGATTATCTCCCAAATAAATGGCTTGCACTGTAGACTTTGGCTCTCAGTCTGCTTTAGGGCAAACCCAAATACCTTAAGGTCTGGAAAGACTGACTGAGTCAGCTTTCTGGTTTCTTCTTGTATCTTAAAGTAACTTCAGGTTTGAATACAGAATTAAACTGGGTCTGTTGCATGTATTGCTACCTTTTATCATCCTGATAGGACACCTTGTAGAGAACATGACAACTAGCCCAATGAGTGGTTTATGATGTGAGTTGTGGCTGGTATGAACAAATTCTGATAATGAAACTCTCAGACTGTTACCACAGTTTCTTGACTACAAAACTCTTGAAATTATTTGGCATTTCCATTACATCCCAATCACTGAGGAAAATAACAGAAAATGTAAAATCAAAAATGAACCAGGGAAGAAAAACATTTTTACATCTCTGATTCTAAACTTCAAAATGGACACCACTAAACCCTCACTGTACTCTTCTTTATACACTGATTGTAACCATATCTCCTACCCAATTTTAATTTCAGTCCTTAAATACACCCTCCCTGCTGTCTGGAAAATGCTAAACACAATGATGAACTGAGGAAGATCAATCATGAAGATGACTTACAAAATCTCAGTGGGTAACATCCCATGATACAGAACTGCAAAATGATACATGCTGGCGGCCAACTAGCAGGCAGCCAGGGGACAGGAAGCCTCCGTTTATCCTCAAGTGGTTGAATGAAAGAGTCTGGGGCTGATGCAAAAACCAGCAGGGTTCTGTAGGAGATCACTTCACTGATCACTTAGCATAATATTAATAATAATACCATGGTATCTAAAACTGTTTCTGCTTCAAATTAATAATTCATTCATGATAGCAAAAGTTAGACCGAATTTTGCTTTTGTCTCACCCATAGCAGAAGTAGCTTTCCTATTCATTCTGATGAGAGCTTTCATATAATCAACAGTGACAAATAAAATGTATAGGTGAGTTTTAAGATAGCCAATGTTCCATAATGTTTCACAAACTACAACAAAAGGTCTGAGAAACAGCCCTCTCTAACTGGTTTAAGGAGCCTTTCTTCCTTTAAAATATGCCTTTAGATTATATAATCCCCAAGCTTAATTTCAGACCCTCAAATAGTACCTTCTTTCCATATACAAAAAATAACATTAACAATATTCTACTGCAACTTCTCAAAGAACTAATATGTAGAAAGACTTATGCTTGTCTATAAGGACAAAAGGAAATAAGGAGGGGCTTAGGTGTCAAAATAACACACTTGGCTCCATTCAGGATGTTTTAAAGATTAAAGACCAATGTGTTATTATATGAAATATAGTATAATGGCATTTCTATGACTTGCTCTTTTTTTTATTGTATTTTAGGTTTTGGGTACATGCGAAGAACATGCAAAATTGTTGCATAGTTATACACTATGGCCTGCTCTTTTAAAATAATGCCTTATAACTTTCAAGCCTGAGAGAGCGCATGCGCACACACACACACATCATGTATATTTCCTCATCTTTTCAGTTCATTGTTTTTCTTTTTCTCACACAATCACTAATTTTTATATCTTTTCTTTGTTCTATTACTTACTATTGGGTTAGTGTGTCCCATTTTTCTTGCAAGAACAACTTCCAAAACAAAGCACATTAGGAAGTCAGGTCGGGAAAATGTGTTAAAGATGTCTTAAAACTAAAATTTGAAGAGTACCAAGCACCTCTGAAATTTTAAATCATATATAGACATCTTGAGAGAGATTGTTAAGAATCTGGGAAGTTATTTATATAGACTCACCTGTCCTCTTTGAAATTTTACTGGCATGTTAGATTTGTGTAGCAGTCTGAGGCCAGAGTCTCCCCTCTCCCCAAAGAGACAAAGGAAAATCTCGGACTCTGTTTCTGCATGCTTCAGCTGCCCAGTGTAGACGTCAACCTGGTATCTCACTACTGGCAAAGCAACAGGGAGAGAAAACAAGAGGAAATACATTACCCTGGAATCCATACAAACAGAACCCAGATCGATAGGTTTTCAGGCTATAGTAAAATATATATATATCATATATATATTTTGATGTGAGTTATGAAATAATGACTATCTCATATGGTTAGTGTGGATATTAAATGAGATTATATATAATTATATTTATCATAAAATATATGTATGATAAACATATCATACATATATTTTATGATAAATACATATCTCATATGGTTAGTGTGGATATTAAATGAGATTATATGTAATTATGTTTATCATAAAATATATGATAAATATATATATCATATATATGATAAATATATCATATATATATGAGAGAATTCCTCTAATCTGAACTTTCTGTGTCTATTGACTTTTGGGCTTTAATTATTTTTAATTACAAATGGGCATTTTTACACTATGAACAAATGGCCACAAGGTTTATTGCTTTTTCAGAAAGAGAAGCAAAAGATTTTTTAAAAGGTTGTTCTATATATGACATAAGAGGACATTTTATGCTTAGTATTTTAGTGGTAAAGGTGACTGTTATTGTGCATTATGTTTAAAGTTTAAAATGATGTAAGGTTTGATAAGGAAAGAAATCAAATGACGAGGTAAGCTGGCCCCAGGCGAAGCTAGGTGAGTCACAGTCACGGCGTTTCTTGTTTCTCACAGCCTCGGCCTCTGTGACTACAGCTGGGCCACACGAACAATTTTGAGATTACATTTAATCTCATATCCACCAGCAACTCATGCTGTGACACTGAAAAAGTCACTTCTCAAGAGTAAAACAACTCTCTTAGAAGCAGGAAAAATATTCTATTACAAAATAGTTTAGAAGCAAATTTAAGCAACTACCAAAGACTTTGTCTATGGACTAGATCCTACTGAAGATTAGTAACACACGTGGAAAAATAGCTTGTCCTCCTTTTACTACAGGAAGTTCACAGACATCATCTCCATCTGCCTGGATCTGAGAGAGCCACGCGTTTGTTGCAAAATCTAGGATCTTCTTGCTTTTTGTATGTTGCATGGTCACCTGGAATTAGAAGAAAAAATGACCAAATTGTGTGATCTCCAATTTCTCAAAGAATCTGCAATTTGAAATGCACCCCAGGGGTTGCAAAAATTCACTGCATACTCTGATGACGGTGATACTGGTGATGGTTGTTAGTAGTGGTAGTAGTAGGTTGGTGCAGAAGTAATTGCCATTTTGCCATCACTTTTAATGACAAAACCACAGTTACTTTTGCGCCAACTTACTAGTAGCAGTAGCATCAGTTGCTTATTAGGCAATTTTTATTTGCCACATATTATGCTAAGTGCCTTATTTTAATTATCTTTCAACCATAACCAATCAGACTGGTAAAATTATTTCAATCTTATAGATAATAAAATGGAGGCTTGAAGATTTGAAATGGACTCTAGCAGATTCAAAGCTCTCAATTTCACCTGTGGTAGTGATTTTTAAAAAAGCAATCTAAGAGAACTCCAAAGGAGATTTTGTGTTCATATGAGTCGCCAAAGCATGCTACACATCAGAACTTGAAAAAAAAAAATTGAATGCCTTTTAAGTGTATTTCTACCCCTAGTTGCCATATCCCAAATGCCTGCACCTTCCAGCATGCAGGCAGCTGCCTTTCCCCCAAGCCCAGTGAATCCTCTACAGACCCCTCGACAGCCTTCCCCTTTGGTGGCTGTTCCATACAAAGGCCCATTCCCTTTATCTTCCCCTTCACATGCCAGCAGACTAGCAGAGGACTTCCAGAAGTAACTGCACAATTGTTTGCCTTGCCTCCTATCACAATAGATAAAAATGTCCTCATCCTTTTAAGATTCCAGCTAATTTTCTAAATAAGTCCCTGTCCCTCCTCAATTCCTTTTGCCTCCTGGCCTTAGCAGCAGGTGCCACCATTTCTTAAGTGGCTTGTTCTTCCAGCTTGCTGCTGTTCTTGCTCTCCTCCAACCCTGCCTTTAGCCTGTTTAAAGAGATTATTTTAAAACAGAAATCTGATCATTTGCACACTGCATACAACTTTTTTTTTTTTTTTTTTTTGAGACGGAGTTTCGCTCTTGATACCCAGGCTGGAGTGCAATGGCGCGATCTCGGCTCACCGCAACCTCCGCCTCCTGGGTTCAGGCAATTCTCCTGCCTCAGCCTCCTGAGTAGCTGGGATTACAGGCACGCGCCACCGTGCCCAGCTAATTTTTTTGTATTAGTAGAGACGGGGTTTCACCATGTTGACCAGGATGGTCTCGATCTCTTGACCTCGTGATCCACCCGCCTCGGCCTCCCAAAGTGCTGGGATTACAGGCTTGAGCCACCGCGCCCGGCCGCATACAACTTTTTTAACCGTCCTTCCTACAGTATAAAATCCCAAATCCTCAATACAATGAGCAGTTCATGGTTGGATCATAATCTTGCTAGAAACTTCTCCCTCATGTGCTATGTTCTAGTTGGACTGATCTGTTCATGGTTCTTCACCTGGCCACATTGCCTCTCATGTCAGTTTTCACATACACTTGTAGCTCTGCTTAGAACAGTTTTCATCCTGACTCATTACCATGATGAGTCTGCCCATCCTTCATAGCTTACACATAACCTCTTCTAAGAAGTGTTTTGTGAGCCCCCACTTTGGTTCAGCAACCCTACTTTGTGATCCATGGCAGCCTCTCCACTCATGATTTAGCAGCTAATATTCGACTGATTTGAGGGAAGGGACCATGTCCTACCCATCTCGATACTGCCTCAAGATTTCACAAGGCAGTTCTTGGGTGGTTTTTTGAATGAATGATTAAATGAATAACTATATGAAACAGGTATTTGTCAGCACAGGTTACAGACTAACTCAGCAGACCTGATCATTAATGAGTGATGACTGTATCTTACTTGCTCCAGAAAAGAGGTCTCGAAAGGAACACTGGACAGCTAGAAAAACCATGGCCAAAGTCTAGCTCTGGCATTTCCAACTGAACATGAGAAATCATGTAACTACTTTGAATATCAGTTTTCTCATCTTTAAAATAGAAATAATGACTATCTCATATGGTTACCCTGGATATTAAATGAGATTATATGTAATAAATGTGTAAAACCTTATATGAGCTATATAAATACTTCCTATTAACAGTAGCAACATATATATATACACACACACATACACATAGATTAATATTAAAAAGGTTAATATAATATATTCTACTGAACTTGGAAGCGTTCTCTTTGGATGATATCATTCTTTATTCAGACAGGGGCCACTGTCTCCGTGGAGTTTGCATGTTTTCCCTAAGTCTTCATGAGTTTTCTCCAGGTCCTCCAGTTTCCTCCAACATCCCAAAGCTCTGTATGTTAGAGGAACTGGCGTGTCTACATGGTCCCAGTGTGAGAGAGTGTAGGGGTGTGTGTGAGTGAGTGCATGTGTGTGGGTGTGGGTGTGGGTGTGAGTGTGCCCTGCAATGGGATGATGACATGGTCAGTTCCCACCCTTGCACCCTGAGCTGCTAGGACAGGCTCTGCCCACCCACAACCCTGAACTGGCATAAGCAGGTTGAAAAATGAATGAAGAAATGAATACAAATGATTATCAAGTAATAATTTGTAATGTCTATAATAATCATACAAATGTACAACAATAAACAATTAGAGGAAGAAAGGGCTCAGTCAGTTGCCATGTTTGTGATGGTTTTTGAACTGTATGGTGGGAAGAGGTGGTCCTGACAATTTCCCTTTGCAAACATTTATTCCTTGATTTAACTCACCATAACTGCGGATGCTATCACTCACTGATTCACCAAACATGGGCTAAAAACTTTCTTGTCTTCATTAATCTTTACTAAATTTATGTATAGTTCACATTTATTTCAATAGTTAATATTTGAAGTGTTTTGGACTTTAGAAGTTTGGTGATGTTTTTGGGACCAGAAATATGCTCTAGAAATTTAACTCCTATTATTAGCTGACAGACATTGTAGGTTAAAAAAAAGAAAGAAAGAAATTTAACTCTTGTTTATATCGGTTAGCCTATGGTAAATTAGTTTCGTTATACCAATTTTTGCTTGAAGTCATAGTTTCTGAGAACCTACAACAATGTTAAGTGATTACAAGGTCATACTACCTAAAACTTCAACAGGTTCTTCTTCTACATTAACCTCTGAATGTAAATTGGCAAGACGCCTCTGGTTTCTGAGGCCCCACTATCCCTTCAACCTTAGAAGAGCCCACTGATAAGAGAGAGCCTCATTTTGACTTAAGTGCAATCACACTAACACCACTGCAAAAGCCTTCATGGTAAGGGCTCTAAATGAGTTCCATTTACCTTCAAAGTCATGACGTCTCAAAACAGAAAAACAAAGAATCTAGGTAATCTCCAGTTGTGTTTGTTTTTATTTTCACAAAATAATTTTTTCAATTGTTAAATTAGCAAGAAGGGCAAAATTCCAGGACAACCACGATGTTTAAGCCCAGTTTTATGATAGCTAATGGCAGGACTCAGTAGAAGGCATGTGGCAAGTGAAACAAACCTGGATTTGAATTTCAAGACCTTGGTTTATGTCTTGGCACTGCTACTTACCAGGTGTATGGCCTTAACCATTAACCACTGAAATAAATGTGAGCTATGCATACAATTAAGAAAGATTAATGAAAACAAGTATGAAAGTTTTTTTACCTCATTTTTTGGTGGATCAGTGAGCAACAGCCATCTTGTGATGGTGAGTTAAATCAAAGGTTAAATGTTTTCAAAGTAAAAAGTGTCAGAACCACCTCCTCCCACCATGCAGTTCAAAAACAAACCATTGCAAACATGGCAGTTCACTGAGCAGTTTTATAAAAATTCCACAGGAGGATCTGTCATCTTCAGGCCCTCATTTGCAAAACTGGCATCATAGCTCACCAAGATGAAAAGTGCCTTACGTAATAAAATAAGATCAAAATGCCTTTTGGAAAACAGTTTGTAAACTGTAAATGATTACACATAGAAGTTACTTCCCAAAGCAGAATTTTCTCAAGAATGGGTGGTGATACCTAGGAATAGTGTAAGAGAGCTTGATTTCAGAACATCTAATTTTCCAGTTAACAGTAAGAGGGTAGTTTTTGTGTCTAGAAGTAAAAGCACTTCTTTCTAGATCCACATGCTAGCTATGTAATATGGGAATTGCCTAGTGCTCCAAACTTCAATGTTCTCCATTGGGATAATGACAGTATCTACCTTACTGTGGCATAAACTTTAAAAGTGATCATATATACCATGAGTGCTCAACACATGTTTATTGTTATTAGTAATAATTGTATCAAAATTAATGTCAGAGATTAGAGATCAGAATTCTTAACAATTATTTGGGATTGTTTGTCGTTCCTCACTCTTCAACATCCTCCTAGAGACTGCACAAGAAAAAATTTAGCCATTCAGTTGTCTATTACCAGAATGCAAAATTCTATTCCAATTCCCTGACTCCTACAGTACTTAGAAGACCTGACCACGACCTGCTGGAAAGACAACTAAAGGCCTCCGTTGCCTCTCCTCCCCTTAGCCAACCTGAAGTATCTTCTCCTGCTTCCTCTCTCCTGGGCCTCTCCATAAATTCTCTAGCCCATCAGTCAAGGAGTTCATAAACAAAAGGCAAAACCTCTAACTTTGAAAAAAGAAACCTCCAAAGCTTTGCAATTCCAAAGCTGTCCTCTGAGCCAGGTCTCCCATGCATCCCATCCTTCCAAGGAAGCTCTCCAGCACTTCTAATCTCCTGGGCTCCTGTGCAATCCTTGCCTGCTTTCCCTAAAATGACTCATATTCTGGTTCTTTGTACCTCAGAGGGGAACTTTTAAGAAAAAGAAGACCATTCCTCTTTAAACTGTAGGGACTGGCACTATCCCAACTTCTCTCGAAGGCTTTATCTCTTCTTTGAAGAGATAAAATGTCCTCCCCTGAGACCTTTCTCTAACTGTTCTTAGTGCCTGTCTTTAATGTCAACCTAGAGAGCAATGGAGCAAGGATCAGGTCCCGCTGGGTCAGAGGGAGGGTCATCACTGTGGCCAGAAGACTCAGGGTTTTGAGGGCAGAGTGAGCCAGCTGCCCTCTGCCCCTAGCCTCGCTCCACATCCTGACTAAATGTAATTAATAACCAACAACAATTGCCACCATCCGTATTTGCATTCTACCTTTTTTTATAAAACACTCTTCACCCATTTTATTTAATCCTAAACAAAATAAATAAAAATAATCTTATCTCTTCTTGGAGGAGAAATGATACAGAACCAGAGTCAACAAATACTTCCTGAGAGCTACCCACGTGGTCAGTTGTCTGCTGGACACTGGATGTAAGATAAACACCGGATATAAGACAAAGAATACATTAGGATGAGAAGGGTTGAGAAAAAAGTCCTTTCAGAAATCCTGCTCTGAAATATCATAAACCTTTGTTCTATTAAAAAAAAAAAAAAAAAAAGAGTAATACTTCTACTCTCACTACAGATTCCAGAAACACAAAGTTTTTTTCTGAAAAAATAAAGGCAAATAGTCACCAACACGTTTGTTGGACACAAAGTATTTACAGTACTCTATGAGATCTGGTACTGAGGATGGCGGATGGGGCACTCATGTCAGTCATTAACATATTCTTTGTGTAGCCAGAAATATGAAAATGTAAGGTTTAAATATATTCACAGAGAACGCTTTAAGTGTTCTTGCAAATAAGACACAAAGTCAAAGCTTAACTCTAAGTGTCCTTATTTCTCATCCTGTGCCTTGTGATAACACCCTACTTGTTACAAGGACTGTACAAGAGGACCAACCATGGTATTTACAACTGACTCAGGGACTATCAAATATATGAATTTATCTTTGGTTCAAATAAGCTGGCACAACTTTGAGAATGTTTCTATAAACTACTGGAGTCTTTTGAGATTAAACATTTGCCTGGAGATTTTGTGAGAAGAAGCTGGTGCCTCCTGCTGTTCACTGAACTAGAAAATCCTCAAAAACAAACTATTTTTCTTACTGCATTTCAGAACTCGATCTTTCCTTTATGTGGTTCTTTCTAGAACCCTGAAGTGAAGAGGTAACTGGAAATGAAAAGGAACTAGAAGTATTTATGAGATACTTTAAAACTTAAAAAAAAAAAAAAAAGCCATTTCTTACCTAATTTAGGTAATCTCAGCACAGCCTGGGGCTCATATCAAGTAGGTCACCATATCATATCAAGCAGCAGTAGGTTAAAATAATAACGAATTCACCAAAATCTATGACCCACTTCAACTCAAAGGCTTAGAAGAATCAAAGGTTTCGAGAGAATTCCTATCCTACTTGAGTCTATTTATCCAGTTAATGCAGAGCAAACATGTGCTGCAGAAGCAGTCCAGACACTGGAGATAACATCAGGCCATGGGTCAAGAGAAGGGGCTCTGGCCTTATCTCGCCGCTAACTCTGTGTAAATGGGCCAAACCTCCAAGATTCTACAGGCTATATATTTGAGACAAGGTCTCACTCTGTCACCCAGGCTGGAGTGCGATTGTGCAATCTCAGCTTAGTGCAGCACATCCAGCTAATATTTTAATTTCTGTAGAGACAGGGATCTTCTCATGTTGCCCAGGCTGGTCTTGAACTCCTGGGCTCAAGAGAACCTCCAGACTGGGCCTCTCAAAGTGCTGGGATTACAGGTGTGAACCACTGCACCCAGTCGTATTTCACGTATTATAAATATTTGTTAAACAACAAAATGTGTTTCATTTATTCATTCATTCCACAAATATTTATCTAACATCTACTACATGACAGGCAATACTCTAGGAGTTGGGATTATAACACTGAATAATATAAAGTTCCTGTTCTTAAGTCACTCACTTTCCAGTGGATGTCAGACAATAAACAAATACAAAATACCAGATAAGGGATGTGTTATAAAGAAAATAACTGATGTGATCAAGAGCAAATGCAGGCTCCCTTTATACTGTGTACCAAAGAACCTCTAAAGCAGGAGAAGACCAGTGTGGCTTCCACCACATGAGAAGGGGCAGAGAAAGAAGTGGGCAGGGGACAGATTAAATGAGGGGACATGATCTGACTGATGTTTATAAGAGATCACTGTGGCTGCTCTTTGAAATCTGGATACTGGGGTGGTGAGGGGAGCTGGAAGGCTATCATAAGGGACCTATAGAGCAGAGAGAAGAGAAAAAATGGCAACTTGGAGTAAAGTGATGGTAATAAGATGGAGAAAAATAGACAACATTGAGGTATGTTTCAGCAATAGAGTGAGCAGGGGATTCCTGAGGGATTGGATTTTGAAGGGAAGGGAAATAAAACAAGCTAGGAAAATTCGTAGGGTTCTGGTTTATATACCTAGGTGGGCAGTGACACCGTCTATTCAGACAAACAAGACTGAAGGAGAAGCACGTTGGATGAGGGAATCAAAAAGGTCTGATTCAGTTTTTTTTTTTTCACTTAATATTCACAACTTGCGAGATACCAAGTACTGCTGAGCTCTATTTTACAAGAAAAACCTAGAGAAAAAGTGATTTTTAACTTTCTAGAAATTAAATATCTTTCAAGTCTTTTGACTTCAACTCTAAAGTTACCTCAATTTGAAAGAGTCAAAGTCAATTTCAGAGAAGAAAAAAATAGAAAACCTAAGATTCAAAAACAATTATTAGCTTTATTTAACAGCATTTGCTAAAATGTGTTCTTATCATTTTTTTTTCAATATTCAAAGTTAATTACTATCTATCTATGTTCAGTTACAGCCATCTTGTTTTGGGTCCAAGCTACCCATTACCTGAAATTAGTATGGTGACTTGGATTAATATTCTATAATAGTATTTTGGATGCTAGACAGCACAGTTGGTTAACGTGTATTAATATGACTCAAATAGCAAGTCAGACCTTCACAAAGGCCTCTAAAGCATGATCAAGGAAAAAAACGTTTATGACTCTGAATGACATCACAAGACCCACCACTAAATCAAAAGCCCCAAAGTGCCAGAGTATCATGAAATGGGCAGGTGTTCCCTGATCAAAATGGTATGTCAGAAACTAGATTTTCACCCACTGTTACTTGGGACATTAGGATTAATTTCCACAAACACTTGTTTAGAAACAACAGCTTCTCCCAAACACTAACATTCCATAAGTGCTTGCATTGTTCATCACAAGATGAATAGCTATTGGCTATAAATGGTTGATCATCAACAGGGGGACCCTCATGGCATATGTCCTTATAATGACAGACTTTCAGATTTTCCAAGTTCACAGAAGGCAGCCTTTGGTCATTGTAAAACCAATCATTTTCTTTTTTGGAAATAGCATTTTCTTTTGGCTTTCAGACTGAAGCATCATCTAGTATTATTCTATCAATACTAAAAAGATCCAAAGCCTTGACTTTTGCTTTAGCTCTGACACAGAACTGCCAAATCTGAGTACTATGAAAGAGTTGATAAGACTGAGGAAAAAGTACACTGATATTAAGCTTCAAAGCCAAACTTTATGTTGGGCTAGATGAGAAAGAGAAAAAGGGTCAATTTCCAAAACCATTTTTTCACTGAAACATATATTAATTTTCCTTGAAATTAAGCAAATAAACAAAATGTTTTAAAAAAAGGAAAAGGACACAGCAGTGCCTTATCACATAAAATATTCAGCATTTGTTTTCATTTCCTAAATGAATCGGAACAATTTTAGGAGTGACTTCAATAGAAACTAAAGTTCATTTGCTAAGCTCCCCCTGCTGATTGACAACAGCAAATACTAGCTGTTTCACAAGAGAACATTACCATAAAAACTCATTCTTGTTTCTTAGAAACTTAAAATCTCTGGATTACTTTTAAAAATTTCAACAAAGTGATTAAATACATATCCTAAAAATAGCTGACTGGAACAGACATATGGTGGTATGTACAATGCCTGAATTAACATGTTAGAGAATTCAGTAATGAGAACATAACATCTAGGTCAGGTTACCCAATCTTTCTGCTCAGAACTTGAAAAAAGGGAGAAATCAATTTAGTTCTCTCCATAAATCTTTTGGAAGACAGATGTAGAGAGAGCGTGTGTCATTTTCACTGGGACAATTACAATGACAACTTTATGGATAACTAAGCACAATCTGGTCTATAGTCAGGTTAATTGTGGAATGTGTTCTTTGAAGACAAGAACGGCATCTTGGTCATGTTGGCATGTTCAAAAGACCAACAGAACTCTTCCAACTCTTCTAGTAATACTTGATAAAATACCTTGAATATGAGTACAATTGCTTTCTGAATATGAGTACAATTGTATACTTTTATATATCTGTGTTATTGTTTATTTTAGCACCAAAGTCCAAGGAGAGACTTGTGCTCTCTCCCACCCTGACACACTGAAATCTATGTATTTAAAAATTGCCTTGGCCCTAACCTGTCCTAAAATATAAAGTTAATTTGATTAGCATAGTCCATATAATATAAAAAAAGGGAAATACTGATTAAGAAGACTATACAAAAGACATAAATATTTCTGAATTGTGCCACTGAGCAAATGCATGTGGAGGAATAAAATTTTGTACTGTATAGCAATAAACTCCCAGTGTATTTGTGAAATACTGAGAGAAGAAATAATGACTGGAGTTTAATTATCAGACAGAAGGTGGTAGTCATCTATACAGAATTTTTTCTATATGCTTGAATAGAACTGTAAGAGATGGTAATAAAATATCTGTAGGTCTACGTATTTATCAAGCGACTCTACCTAAACAAGGTCAAACAGCTTGTGTCTGACAAATTCCAGTCTATGTAAAGATCATTCAAACACAAGGAAACTATTTCAGCTTTGCAAATAGACACTTTGCCTCTCATTGGGGAACAAATTGTTTTACGTATTTAGGATGCAACATGTCATAACCATCCCTTCAGGGCTCTCTGACACATGTCCCCCACTACGCACTCAGAGGCATCACCTAGGCTCCTTAGGGAGCTCCCTTGCCCTCTTCTTTTGAGTATAGACCTGCACTCTGGTTTCTGGACATATTCCTGCTGGAGGGGACTTCCTCCACATGCAACCTTGTCACAACATCACCTAATAAAATATGTGTGCTACTGCCTCTGCACCATGGTCATATCTTTTTCCTAAATCAAACCCCAAATGCCTCAAACCCCTACAGTAATGCACAGTATTCCTTTCACAGAATGTTAATAGATTTTACCTGAAAAATATGACCCCATGGTGAATTTAGTTTTGGAAATGCTGTTAAACATATTTCCTTACCACAGGGCATCCCAGAGCCTTTGCTATATTTATTTGCATTGTGACTCTCCAAGAGAGGAATGAAAAATTCAGTGTTTTCAAAACTCATGTGGGAAACTCAGTGTTTCCCAAATTGGAAATATTTATTGGGGAGCATATTGGGAAAGCAGGAGCATGGGCTTTTCACATCAGGGGAAGTGGCCTCAGAGCTGAAGTGAGTGGGCATTAGCGAGGAAAGTAACTTCTCTGAATGGCTCACATAAATACTGGTGTCTAAACACCATTCTCCACTAAATTAAACCAGGACTCCTTGAGAAGTGGGTAATTCCAGGGCTTAGGAAAAGAAAATGCTAGGTAAGCCTGAAACATCTTCTCAAATCAGAAAGTAAAGACGTCCTCATAGAACACACAGTGACATAGAGGCTTACAGGACAAAATGAAGGATGATTTCAGCATCAAAGCAAATTATGTTTAAAAAAGATTAACCCATCAAATATAGTAAGAATCTGCAAATACACACTGGCATAAATAAATAAATGAAATTTTGAAATGGGGAGAAGGAAGAAGTTCTACCTTGTAGCAGAATGCCAATTAATAGATAGAGAAATAACAATAGAATATAAAAATCACCATTTGGCAACCATCACAGTAATAACTGATTAAGGCAAGAATAATCAATGAATCCTAAAATTAGTGGGTAAAAATTTTATGGTGAATAAGATATTAACGGAAGAATAAAAGGATATCATGTCAGTAAATATTTCTCAAATGCTTAAAACACACACATACATACACACATATATATATTTTAACAGGGAATGGTAAACTAGATGAGAAACAACCTTAACAACTGGGACTCTGGGTGAAATTAGAGTTCTTTGTTCCATTCTTGTAATTTTTAAAGTAAATTTGAAATCACTTCACAATAAAAAGTAAAGTAAGCTATAGGAAAAGTCCCTTCTCTTACATTGCTTTGGTAATTACAGTTTGAGTTGCTCAATTTGATCAATTAATGAATTTTCTACCCACTTTACTCTTCACAGAAGCCTTTACCACTGACCAGAGGAATGGATGACGCCTCACTTGGTTCCCAGAACTGAGTGCTCCTGCCTTGGATGGCTTCTGCGAGAGATGTTTTTTCCTCTAGTTGAAGAATCACTACATGGTGATGTTGCTATACTTCTCAACCACTTTTCTCACTCACAGGTCCCAGAGAAAGCACAAGCCACGCTATTGACTTCAGGCCCACTTAACTCATGGTTAAGTTTCTTCTAAAACGTTCTGACTCGCCTTTCCCAGTAATTCACAGGCACAGAGCTTGTGATTTTACTACACTTTGCAGGTTCCATGGTTTTTGCATCTTCTTAAAAGGTCACTGCTGTTCTCTACTTCAAATTCTTTCAATGCTTCTAAATAGAAAACTTTGAAGTCACCAAATGGTTTCCTCACATCCTCCATATCAACTAGCATAATTCAGGGCATATATTAGGTGCTAAGTATATATTTCTTGACCCACTGACTGGAACATATTTACCTGTTCCTGTATGATTAGAAAACATTTCACTATATAGACATGTGCTAAGAAATACTACAATAAACATTTCAGCAAAATTAACATTTTTCTCAATTGCTTTCATTATATAACCAAAAATACAATAATAAAAATCACAGATAAAATTAAGAAACACTTAAAAAGAAAGAAATATTTTGCTAGATTCTATCAGTGGTATTCCAAATTTGAAACCTCAAGCATTTTGGAATAACATATCATGTACTGTAAAGGAACCAGTGACAGATACAGTATTTAAAGCCAGAAAGCAAAGATGTTCTATGATTGAAACCATTTCATCTGATTCCACTATAATCTAGTGCTTCCATACCGAAATCTCAAGTCCTTTAACAGTTTAATTATCATCTATTTTTGAAAATAAACTTAAGGCCCAATGATAGTGCTTAAGATCTCAGTCTCTGGAGTCCACCACGCAGTAAGATCATTTATCGAGGAACCTCAGGCGAATTACTTAACTTTATCGAACCTTAGTTTTCTCATATGTATAATAGGATATTAATGATACCTAAATCAAAGAGTTGCTATTAGGTAGAAATATAGTGGTATTTATAAAGTAGGTGGCATATGTTAATCACTTCCATTTACTGAGGAACTCAGGCAAATTACTTAACTTTATCGACTCTCAATTTTCTTATATATAAAATAAGATATTAATGTTACCTAAATCAAAGAGCTGCTATTAGGCAGAAATACAGTGATATTTGTAAGGTAGGTGGCTAATGTTAAGTACTCAGAAAATACTCATTATTATTATTATTGTTATTACTGCCATTATTAAATAAAAAATAAAAATAAAAAACCAGTATCCCAAAGTGCATACATAGCATGATTCAATTTCACTAAAAGGGCAAAGCACATATAAACATATATATGTGTGTGTGTGTGTGTGTGTGTGTGTGTGTGTATTTATGTGTACATATTTAAGGCATTTATTTATACATATGTTTTTATATATATTCACGTGTGGTTTAATAATGGAGATACTTTCCAAGAAATGCAGTGTTAGGCAATTTCATTATTGTGTAAACATCACAGAGTGCACTTATACAAACCTAGATGGAATAGCCTACTACACACATAGGCTATTTGGTATAGCTTATTGCTTACAGGCTACACACCTGTACAGCATGTTACTATACTACAAACAATTGTAACACAATGGTAAATATTTACATATCTAAACATATTAAACATAGAAAAGGTAAAGTAAAAATATAGCATAAAAGATAAAAACGGTACACTTGTATAGGGCATTTGCCATGAATGGAGCCTGCAAGATGGAAGTTGCTCTGGGTGAGTGAGTGAGTGAGTGGTGAGTGAATGTGAAGGCCTAGGACATTACTGTGCACTGTAGACTTCATTAACTCTGCACACTTAGGCTACACTAAATTCATAAAAAATATTTTTCCTTCTTCCATAATAAACATTTAATTTTTAAAAATCTTTTGATTCTTCTGTAATAACACTTAGCTTAAAACAAAAACACACTGTATAGTCATACAAAAATATTTTCTTTCTTTATATCCTTATTCCATAAGCTTTTTTTTTTCTTTATTTGTTTTTAACTTTAAACTTTCTTGTTAAAAATGAAGGCATAAACATACATATTCGCCTAGGCCTGCACAATGTCAGAATCACCTATATTACTGCCTCACACCTCCACATCTTGTCCCATTGGAAGATATTCAAGGGAACAACATACATGAAGCTGTCATCTCCTATGATAATAATGCCTTCTTCTGGAATACTTCCTGAAAGCCTGCCTGAGGCTTTTTTACAGTTAACTTT
The DNA here is from genome assembly GCF_030222135.1 of Aotus nancymaae. NCBI lineage: Eukaryota > Metazoa > Chordata > Mammalia > Primates > Aotidae > Aotus > Aotus nancymaae. The sequence goes on along the minus strand of NW_026988450.1, from coordinate 6,752,145 downwards.
TTGTTAATAAGTAGAATGAGTAGACTCTAAGTGATTAAAGTATATGGTATTATATATATATATATATATATATATCACATCTCAGTAACATAGTTGCTTATATTAGCAAGTATTATGTACTATACATAATTGAATGTGCTACATTTTTATACAATTGGCAGCACAGTAGGTTTGTTTACATCTGCATCACCACAAACACATGAGTAATTCATTACACTAGGACATTACAACAGCTATGACATCACTAGGTAGTAAGAATTTTTCAGCTGCATTAACATTCTTATGGGACCACCACTGTATACACAGTCCATTGTTAATCAAAACATCACTATGTGGCACATGGCTATATTTACACTGATATTTACACATGTGTGCATGTGTGTGTGTGTGTATCTATATCCATACCGAGAGAGAGAAAGTACATGAGCCTGCAAGGAACCATGAAAGATATTCACAGAAAAAAGATTTGAAAAAAAAATATGCATCACCAGAGTGGTCATCTAATGATCAATGAATAACAACTCATTTTTATTCTTACACTTCACTGTATTCTTCAGATTTCTTCTATGAACACATATTACCTTTTCAAATATAACCATAAATATGTTATTTGAAAAAACCTTTCACAAGAATGAACCATATTTGTTTACAGTGTTATGTCCACAATATTTTGTTCACAGTATTTACAATACAGATAGTCCTCAACTTACCATGGTTCAACTTACAATTTCTTGAGATTATGATGGGTTTATTGGGAAGTAACCCACCATAAGTCAGAGTGCTCTGTATGACCTTACAGTTTCTATTGAATAGATGTCACTTTCATGCCATTATGAAGTCGAAAAATCTTAAGTCAAACCATAGTAAGTAGGGAACCATCTGCTGTGTCACTGGCATTAAATTGATTTTTGACTTAGGATATTTTTTATTTACCATGGGTTTACAGAGACATAACCCTACTGGAAGTCAAGGGGCATCTGTAGTTAGGAAAATATCATTTTCACTGCTTTGCATAGCCTGCTTGCTTCTTTCCATCAGAGAATAACTGTGAAGAACAAAATAAGAAACATGACTACCTTCTGCAAGTTCCAATCAGGTTGTCCACTGGTTCCATCATGTCCTATCCTTATCTTATATATGTTTCCAATGCTTCTTAATTCAACCTGAATGAAATACAAAAAAGAAAAAAAATCAGAATGTTTTAAATTAAGCACATTTAAAAATTCTTTTCTTTACACTAAATGAATTTTTTGTTCCTAATAGTTAAAAAGCTCTCAGGAAATCTTTCAAAGTCTAGAAATGAAGTGCCCTCAAGAAGCTATCAGTAAACCTCACAGACACAGAGCATGAGATGGAAATATCATGAGACTTGACTAAAAATATGCAGAAGGAGTCAATGAGAGAAGAGGATGAAGAATACACATATGCTCAGTTCTCCAACTACCACACATTTCTCACTGGAAGCCAACACTTTCTGAGTTCCAATGACAGAAAGATGGGCTTGTATTTTAAGAAATTTAAAAAAATTTTTTTCACCAAAGAAATGCTAAATATGGTGACTTCTACAAGCTTCAGGAAAGTGTGAGTCTAGAACTTCCTTGCACTCTGAAAATCCTATCTTCGTTGATACTTAGGGTAAGATACAGATGTTCTAAGTCCAAGGAAGAGAAGCACACCCACCCACAGAATATGGGTACTGATTTAGTTTTTGACATGACCCAAGAGTATGTGTCAATCCAGCTAGCATTGTGGAGAACTGGCTTTGGAATCACTTTGAGCTCAACTGGAAGCCTGGCTGTTGTAAACTGAGTAAAATATGGTTTTTACATCTCTTGTCCTCAATTTCTTTATCTGTTGAATTGTTATAATGCTTATTTAATAAAATTTTCAGTTCAACTAAATAAGTGTATATTAAAACAATAAGCAATGTGCAAGACCACAGGTATGTGAAGATGAAAATGATGGCACAATCTCTAACTTGGAGAAATATACAGTCTAGCAAGGGAGATAGATTTATAGGCAGATATTTTCAGTATAATAAAATATGTCCAGGACACTGAACCTTGAAGATTTTTTAAAAATGTAATATACCACTTTATTACTTAATGGCTTAAGTAATAGCCATTGTCATTATTTCTACTTCAGGTAGCAATCTACCTCTGCAGACTAGAGATATAAATAGGCAGGCACTTGGATATTATGTCTAACTTACACCACTGCCTATCTATAGACTAGACCCTGAAAGAGCTGGGACAACCAGGTGACACAGAAACTATTAGAACTCCTCTTTCATACCCAGTTCCCATGCTTAGAATTATCCTTTTTAAGTGCCCACCACCACTTTCCCCTACAGACTGCAGCAGCTAGAACAGCCCTGGGCCTGTCTCAATACCAGGTCAAGAGAAATTATGCTGGTGTCAACTGTGAAGAAGAAAAATAAGGCTGTTAATCCCCAACAGCCAATTTTCCCCCACTCCCTTATTCCCAGAGCTGGTTTCAGTGGCAGAACTCAGAGGCTAGCTCTGTTCTCCCAGAGAAAGCAAGAAGTTATCCTCCAGTTTGAGGCTAGTTTGTCTCTAAAAGGTAAACCACACTTTAAATATCCTTTCATTGTCCCAAGAATCTATTACCACTTAAGTGTAAACTTCTTTTCTTCACAATCTAAGTGAAAACAATCAAGGGATATCTGAGCAGTCTGGTTACCAAGTACATGTGACTTGACACCTATCTGCCTGTTACTGCAGAAGAGCAGAACTAGCTGCCACTCAGTTCTGTGCCAGCCAGGGGATAAGACTTGACATGCATAGTCCCTTCCAATCTACACAGTCGCCCTGTGAAGGGTAAGGCTTTTTTAAGCATCTACTTTAAAATACAAAGAAACTCAAAGAGGTTCAGTAATTTGTCTAAAGATACACAGCTGGATAAACAGAAAATTCCAAAAGCAAAATTTGAACCCAAGTTGAATAAAAAATTCCTACATTGTCCTCAAAAATGGCTATATGCTCACTTCAGGACTGGAAAGAAGAAAAAGAGAATGAAAGACAAACTTAGAAGTGGCAAATGATGCCAGTGAAAAGGAATAAGGGAATCAATGTCCACAGAGGAGAGAGAGACACAGAGAGAGAGAGAGAGAGAGAGAGAGAGAGAGACAGACAGACAGAGAGCATAGGAATAAGTCAATTCATCCTAATTTAGAATTCTCGAACTATCATAAGGCCCCAATCCCAGTGCCCATTAACCCCTAGACCAGTGCTTCTCAAACTTTAGTGCACACACAAATTACCTGGGGATCTTCTTAAAATGCAGATTCTGATCCAGTAGGTCTAGGATGGGAACCAAAATTCTGCATGTCTAACAAGCTCCCAGGCATACCCATTCTGCTGGTCTGGAGTCCACAAGACTCTACACGCCTGGGGGCTTCCATATGTAGCCCCAATCTCCACCACTGAGGTAGTAATTTAGAGCTATTCACACTTCACAGTAAATGACAGAGGCTGGTAGAAAACATATCCTGAGCCGTCTACCAGCAGAGGGAGAGTCCTTTGTGCCTGTTATCTGTCATCTGTAGAGCACTTCCCATGTACCAGGTGCAATGCATGGCACACACCTTCCCAGGCATTCTTTAAACTTCACAGCAAGGCTTTTAAGTGAGTATTATTACCCACCTTGTACTAAGTGGGAAACTGAGGATTAGTTAGGCTAATCAGTCTATTTAAAATCACAGAACCAGTGACAGGGTGATTGGAACCTGATCTCTATGACTCCAAGGCTTCTGTTCTTAACCAGTTTATGACTTTTCCTATACGTCTATAGGGTTCCTTTTTAATTTGTACACATTTTCTCTTTTTGTCATCAGACTATCTTGAAATTTAGAAAGAATCGATATTATTGTCTATATTCTATACATAAAGATAATGCTGGTCTGGAGAAATTAAGTGGCATATTCGAAGTCACATAGCTAACATCTGGGAAGCAAGGACTCCAATCCCGCTCACCTGATTTGCAGTCTAGTCCTATATCCAGGATTCTCAACCTTGGTTGCACTTTAGAATCACTTGGGAAGCATCTAAAAACTCCAGTACTGAGACTGTACCTCAGACAAATTAAACTACAATTTCTGGAGGTGGAATCAAGCATCAGTAGTTTTTAAATCTCCCCAGGTAATTCCAATGTGCAATCAAGACTGAGAATCTGTACCATCCATTCCAAGATTTGACCCTAAGTAAATTTTTCAAAAAAAATTGATAGGATTTATCAGCATGTAAATACATATACCACAAGGTATATTATGGGAAAATTCGACTTTTGTGGGGTGACTTAGGGATCTAACCATACATACACATTCTGAATTCTAAACAATCATCTTCAAATAATCTTTTGAAATATATATTTGTATAAGGTATGACAGTCTGTGGATGGAGCCAAAGCACTCCTCACAACTTCAGACAACTGCTTTTCTTCAATGAAAATTAATTTAATGATTACAAAAATAGAATGACAGGCTCAAGTCTCAAAATCTAGAAACCATTTGGGTATTAGTGATTGCCAGGTACTGTAGCCCCAAATAGCCTTGGCTTCCTGGCAACATGAGTTATCCTCAATCATTCCCTATTCTCTAGACAGCCTTAGGATGCAAAAGGAATACCCTCCAGAGAAAGTGACTGCTGTTTAACAGCACACCGAAGAGCCACACAGCTTTCACAGGCAGTGAGGGTGGAAGGGTGGATTAGTGAAGTGGAATGCAATTGTCCTAATTGAAACTTGGGCAAAGCTCTGAGGAACTAGGAGAGGCAATCAGCCACATGCAAACCTAAGCAGCACAGTGTTCTCTGACTCTAAGAAGTAAAGGAGAGAGAAATTAGAATGGGCGTGGGCAGAGCTTAAAAACATGGCCTGTGAAGATGCCAAGAAAATGATTTCGTTCTCAAAACTTTTTTAATTAAAAAGATAAAAAATAATTTTATAAAAAGAAAATAATTTCACACCTGTATAGCTCAGCTGAGCAACATCTAAAAGTATATGCAAGTATATAAAAGAAGTGTTTTCATTATCAGAAGGAACTCTATCCAGCTTATAAACTGGTTATAAATTGAGTGGAAGTTGACAGTTTATAGGGCCAGTTTCAAACCCATGGCCTAAAATAAACTCTCTTTAAAGACAGCAATTTTTTCTACAACTTTCCTTGCTTGAATAAGGTATGTGAGCAAAAATAATTCCTTTGATTGCTACAATAGGCATTATTAACTTACAGGCATTCTGAAAGACCAGAGATTCATTTTATATAGGAGAGACAGACAGATCATATAGACACACACACAGACACACACACACACACACACACAAACACTGTTACATTACAGAACCACCTTTGAAATGTTCACAGGAAAATATTACTGCCAGTGTTGTTTACCTGAAATTCATCCTCCTGTCCTGGAAGGAAGAGCTGCTCTGAGCTGTCCTTTCGCAGACTTATTGGCCCAGTGACTCCTGCATCTCCATACACCCAGAGCTTGACATTGGCTTGAGCTCCTGTATTTCCCGTCAGCACTAACACCTTCCATTCATCTACTGACAGAAGAGTCTCACTATTTTGGAAATGTCTGACTTCTTCTATGGGGGAAAAAGGCATTAGTGGCAAATCAGATACAACATCAGGCTGACAGAATCCTTTGTCACATTGGAGCCAAAGGACATGAAAACTGGGCAGGGTAGGGTTAGGTGAGCAGGAGGCACCACACTGTGAGGACCCTAGGGAGTTGATTTGTGCTTGTCTCCTCACAGCAAGGTTCTGGTCAACTGACACTCCGCCACTGAAGTCACCTGGATTCAAACAATAAACATCTGATGTACCTGGCAGCCTTTCACTTATCCTCAATGCTATAACACAGGAGGGCAAACTGGACTTTCTGTTCTATGTCCACAGATTTTTCATAGAGCTGCCTGATTGACTTACATATTTTACATAGTGCTACCACCATATAAAGTAACAAAAAAAGGGGACTTAAAACATATTTTCAAATAAGATAGATAAGTGGCAAACTGAGGGCAGAAAAAAAAATTCTGAAATATTTCCGAAAAAAATACCTTATTGGAGTAGGCAATGGAAAGGATTTGGATATAAAGAGAGAATTTTCACACATACAAATGGTTCCTGAGGTGCTCAGAGAAGTCGTCCATGAGAGCAGGGCTGCACAGCACGTGTTTTTCACCAGGTATCCTCTAGCAACCAGCAGTGCCCAGTCACTCCTGTTTGTAAAGAATGCCATGGCGCCCAAGCTAGAACGGCTATCTTCTTCACACTCCCTTTTGCCCGTGGTCTCATCTGAGGAGATACTGGTCCATACAGTGCTGAGGGGATCTCCCATGCTACTCTGTACTGATTGTCTGAAAGTATCTCAATAACTGCACTTTTATCTTTTTTTTTTTTTTTTTTTTTTCCCTTGAGACAGAGTCTCTCTCTGTTGCCAGGTGCCAGGCTGGAGTGTAGTGGTGCGATCTCGGCTCACTGCAACCTCCGCCTGCCAGGTTAAAGCAATTCTCCTGTCTCAGCCCCCCGAGTAGCTGGGACCACAGGCACCCATGCCCAGCTAATTTTTGTATTTTTAGTAGAGATGGGGTTTCACCATGTTGGCAGGATGGTCTCAATCTCTTGACCTCATGATCCACCCGCCTCGTCCTCCCAAAGTGCTGGGATTACAGGTGTGAGCCACCGCACCTGGCCTGCACTTTTATTCTTAACTCATATTTCCACTTTGAAATCTTATACATCGAAGATGATGAGGTAAAAGTTCTTCACGTCAAATGGTTAAAAGGTAGGCAGAGCTCTTCTCCTTCCTTTAATTCTGTGGCTTGAAACTATAGGCAGGCCTAGGCAGCACTTAGGATCTCACCAACAATGATGACAAGTCCAGCAAATAAGAAACTATTCCTGCTAAGCTATAATGAACTAATTTTAAAATAAAACTATACAAAAAACATATAAAAGAAAATAAACGCTATGAAAGAACTGGCATTCATTTTAAACGTTATTTTCTCTAGAATGTGCTGGGTAATCTCTGTCTGTAGGGGTGACTGAACAATTTAATTGTTTTTAAGCTCCTATCATATGGAGGGATCTATGTTGCATGTTTCATATGCATTTCTCATTCAATCCTTATTCCAAACTCGTAAGGTGAGTCAAATTATGATGCCCATTTTAGGAAGAGGAAAAGAAGCAGAGAAGTTAAATAATATGCCCAAGTCACATAATAAGTAAACTATCGAATGTTTAGCTGCAAAGCACCTGCACTTAAACAAGCTTGATGGGCATTCTGTGTTCACCTAAACATAATTCACCAGGATTGCAGCAGTGCTGCTAGCTAGCATCTGACGTTTTCTTCTGCACTGCACACTATCCTAAGCACTTAACATTCATTATCATGTCACTTTCACTCAACCCTCATACTACTCCTATGAAGCGCTGTCCCCAAAAAAGCAGATGGACAAACTGGGACTCAGAAGTGAAGTGACTTGCCCAGAGTTACACAGGAAGTAACAAAGAACTAAACTTCAAACTCACTCAGAGCAAGTGTGAATCCCATGCCATTTACGTCAGAAGTAGCTGACCTGGGAATGATCACAAAAAATGATCCAACAACATTTTATGACATGGTCTAATTTTCAAAACTCAATGTTACATGTGAACATTTGGCCACTGTGCCTGACATTTCTAGTCAAACATACTTGGAATTTCCTCAGGCCTCAGGTAAGTGCATTTCTAGATCTCTACTGACAAAGACTCCACAGCACATCCTCATGGATGAGTTCCAGAGAGAAACTGGTGATCCTAGGTCAATCGCGGACATTTTAGGATGCCAATCATTCACTTACTTACTATCTTATGGATATCTCAGTCAGCTAAAATAATCACTTTTACTTAATTTAAGAAAACTTTAGATCCCATTATTTGCTGGGCACTGTGTTAGGCTCATTGCTTTCATAATAACTGATGAAAAGTTTGAAGGATAAATAATAAGAGTCTCACCCTGGAGATACATGCTATTCCATGGCAAAAACAGACATATAAATAACTGGATTTCAAACATTCAAATACCTTCATGGAAAAGTACTGCAAAGTTCAGGTGTAGCGGAGGGCAGGAAGTAAGTAACTGAGGAGTGGGCAGAAAAGGCTTCATAGAGGGAACCTCAGTGCTGGATGTAGGAAGATGGCTCAGAATTTTGCAGAAAGACAGGAAGAGAATTCTAAAAGAGGGGACAGCATTCCCAGCATGTACACAGCTTGAAGCAGCAGGCATGCTGAAAGAATTGCAGGTGCCAATGTACAATTGAACATAAGATATTACGTGTGAAGAGGAGAGACAGGAATGTGAGGATCATGGAAGGCACTGGCCAAGCTGGAAGGGAGTTGGCATTTCCTTTTGCAGGCAACAGACAGCCATTAAAGTATGGTGGTAGTATGAGCTGAGTATTAGAAAGATAAGTCTGAAACAGGGTGAACTGTAGCAGGGGCAGACTGAGGTGGGGAGGCCAATGAACAAACAACAGACACTGAACAGTGAACAAACATACAAAGAAACAAACTCTAAAATGGGATCAAGAGACCACGGTTATTTAGTCTGAATTTTTTTCCATGTCTGTGCATGAATGAACACCTATCTATGTGTGTATGTGTTTATCTTGTTTGTTTGGTTTAATCTGCAAATGAGTTGATGGTCTCTAAGGCCCCTTATTCCTGCAGTAACATTTTCTTGCATCATTTGCACAAAAATAACACATTGTCAGGGTCTAACTGTATTATAAAAATTGACAGCTAAATATGATATAATCTATAATACAGAATGATGTATTAAAGTTTGTACTGTTATCAATTAAATATGAATACCATGTAATAAATACCATGATTTTTTGGAAATGAACCAAAGTCCATTAGTCTCAGACCATAAATTTCTGCTGAGAACTAAGAACCATAAAAGCAGTTGCTTTTGTTGACCAGAAGTTTAAAATACTCTAAGCTAGGAGAATATTTAATGGGGACCCTGGATTAGTCAATAGACTCCTTCATGGTCACCCTGAATAACATCCATGGTACCTAAAATGTATTCAGATGACTCAAAAACTTCCTCTGTGGGGTGACTGAACAATTTAATTAAACACCAATCAGGTTGACTCAGACCAAAAAAAAAGCAAAAACTGCTAATCTACCTGTGTGCTGCTCCTGGTCCACTGAAGCTCTAGTGGAAAAAACAAATTATTTATAGAAATAAATAACAAATTGGCTGATTCTAATAGTTCATGGGTTGATTAAAGTTAAGGTCAGAATAAAGCATGAATTACCATCAGAATGTGACCATAAAAGGACAGCTTGTACAGCCTCTGTATGCTATTCCAAGATAGTATTTGAGAAAGCTGATTAATTCTAACGTGTCATTGAAAACAAAAGTTTCTTAATATTTGATAGTTCAATATCAGAAAAAATGGTCACTTTTAAACCATAATTTCAAAACATATAATCTAGAAAAAAAATAAGACAGTTAAAGCGTTCCCCTATAGTTATCTTACAATGGAATAAACTATTCTATGAAATTAACATAGTCTTATTTTATTCATAAATTATCAGTTCCTCAATTAAGGTATACAAAGCACAGGAAGCACAAAGCTGGTAGAGATAACACAGCAAACAGGGTCAAATAATCAAAGGCATCCTAACATGCTCACACACTGGATTAATACCAAGAAGATAAAAACTAACCAGTATCACGGTTAAGGTCTGTGTCTTTGTTGAAACATCAGTTATATGTTTTAAACTGAAAGGATATTATGAGTAAAATATCCTAATGATCTTAATATAAACCAGAAATGCAATAAAACTGTCTAAAACATGTATTCCAAGCTGAGACTGTATTAACTGATGTCTAAGGTCCCGTAAAAGGAATACCATTATTCTAAACTGTTCAGATTATATGAGAAGACAGGTTCCTACTTGGAGATTCACACTTTAAGAGAAATATTCATAAAGGTGAAGAGTCTAAAACCATATATAAGAAACTATTAAAGCAATATATTTGGCACAGATGAGAATATACTAAAAAGAAATACTAAGAATCCACTTTCTGATATATTTACATACATATAAGAAGAATATACTAAGATGTAATGAGAATATACTAAGGAAAAACAACAAAGGTTGTTTTATAGAAGAGGATATTGACTTTTTTATAGGCCAAAAGAATTTGTGAGTAGCTTTTCTGCTCAACATAGGGAGTTACTTTCAAGTGATTAGGATTATTTGAAATGGAATGGTTTATTTCTGCACCATTCATGTGAACCTCTAGGTTGCTTATGATGTGTCAGACATCCCTTTAAATCCTCATTCTATGGTAAATGAAGACTTACACCACATTTGCAAGACAATTTACAACAGCATGAGCATCAAAAAAAATAAAACTATACTTCACTCTGGATGCCAAGTGCTATTTTTTTGTATTATAAAGGATACAAAAATTACAACAAGAATAGCCATTATCTATTACCTTGTAATTCCATATATGGGAATTATTCTAATGAAATAATATATAGATGAGCATCCATTAAAATTATAATAAGAGAATAGGTAAATATGTTATGCTACATCAATACAATGGATTATTTGTAGTTATTAAATTTTATTTAAAATATTTATTAAGAAAAATGCTTAGTACCTTCTAGTAACTGAGATTACAAAATGATATATCTAATATAATCTGTAAGTGTGTATATGTACGTGTATAAATACATTTTAAAGTGCTCTTTGGGGGAGTAGCAAGATATACAATTTTAAGATTTTCCTGTATGCTTCAGAATGAAATTATTTTTAGTCAAAGATGATCTCCCAAGATTTTTCAGAATAAATTTACTGACTACTGCTTTTAAGAAGGACTTCAACTTAATAATAGATTTTTTTTTCTGCCCAGGTTTCTTTGTTTTTAAAGTATTGGCACCTAAACACATTTAAGAAAATGCCATGGCTGAGACTTTGGCACAGATGAGGATTTGACTGGCAACACTGTGGAGTATGCCACCACAAACAGATGAAGGACTGGCAGGACGGCTGCACGGCACTGTTCAAGTGCCCATACACAGAGACAAGTGACTGGAGGTGAGACTTACATAACGTACATCTTCCTGAGTCTTGATTTTCTCATTCATAAAAACAGGTAGTTGCCAGAAAGATACCTAAGGGCAATTTCAGTTCAGAGCATCAAATCATAAGTGTTCTCTTTTTATATTCAGTTTGAATGTGTTTAAATGCAGTGTTTCCAAACTTAAAATTATGCCGAAGCAATGTATATTCTCACTTACATAATTTTTTAAATCTGAGTTCCCAAAGTATTTCTGCATCCTAGACTTGCTTTAAAATAATTAAACAAGGACAGTGTAGGGCATAGCAGGAAGGATCATAACTAAAACAGGACGATGCTTATGTTGATCACTGTTGAAGCTGAGTGATGAGTACATGGGTGGTCATTTGTTCATTCTCTCTACTTTTGTATGCGTTTAAAAATCTCCACAATAAAAAGGTTATTCTAAAAAAAAATAAGATTCTTTCCTCAACCCCCACCCAACAAAATTAAAATCATAATGCAGTTTAGACCTAAAGGAAAACTCTGCAAATGTAATGACACTATATCTCTACTTAACTACTACAAAATAACTATTTATTATCATATATGTGCCATTTTACGTTCTAAATCCGCTTGCCCCTTGACGTAGATGAGAAAAGTTCCATCTTTCTTTTTAATAAATTAGCATTTTGAATGAAGACAGAACAGTTTTATTTTATCTATATTTCCTCATTCCCAAAACTATACATCTTGCCCTATCCCAAAAGTGGACTGACATAGTCTCATTCTTCAGGAATTGACAATTGTTTTCAGATATCTTTAAAAGTAGAAAATACATTTTCTAAAGTGTTTTTCAACTAACATATTTTAATATGGACAGCTAATGTAACCCAAATCTATCTTGACAGTTAAGCTGCAAAACCAAGAGGAAAGTATTTCTTATAAGAAGCATCTTTAAACTACTGCAGTCCTTTGATAGAGGTAGAAATAAGACAACCAAAGGGAGTCATGATCAATAACAGATGAGAGACAGCCTTCTAGGGAATATTCATACATGAAGACATTTTTTCCTCACTAAACTCATGGGTGCTAATAAAACCACTCCCACTGCAATAAAAGAAGGCAAAATTTAACCATATCATGAGCATTTTACAGGTGACATTTGCCTTAGAGGAGCTTCATCATCTGGACTTTCCAGATTTCATATCCAAGGCCAAAGTCTGTGACAGGTCAATGTTTTTAAAAGTTTATGAAGAAATTGAGCTCAATCTCCTCAGTCTTTGGCCCATTCTCCATTTCCACTCCATTGCCATTAACTACAATGAAGAACTTATAAATCTTTTTACAACAAATTAATGACTTCAATTTTATTTTGTGTCTAGTATGCCTTGGATATTTCCTTCATCTCAATTATCAGGTTTTGCCTTCCATTTTTGTGTGATTGTTTAATGTTTATCTGAACAGCTCAGCTATCAAATTCAAGAGGGCAGAGACCAACTCTGTTTTACTCATCACTGTTTTTCCTTACATCTGACATTTAATTGGCATGCAATTCATATTTAATGTTGAATTAAATTAAATAATTATTTGAAAAGGTCTATGTTTATCATGAAGCCTAATTTTGTCATTTTTTACAAATTACTTGACCTGCCTCAATAAAAAAAATCCTTAAAAATTTAACAATGATAACATTTTAAAAACATTTTTCCAGAACAAATTTTTGTAAGACATACAGAAAGTTTTCTCAGAAGCATTTTGCTACTCATTAAAAAAGTATCTATGCCCAGAGATTTCGGCTAGCATGCTATTTTCAACCAAGTCAAATTTTACTTGAGGTGGCTATCTCTGATTTAGATACCATTACTTCCTGACAAAAGACTGGATTCTGCTGTGAGAAATTTTAACTAAGCACATATTTTTCATTCAGTGTGATTCTTCACACTGCTCCATGGATTCATGACATGACATGGAAATTAAAAACTGGGACTAGTCCTTTGCAGCAAAAATCAAAAGGCTAATTTCTCTTCCCTATGTTTATGAGCTAATAGCTTAGGATGGCCAACAAAAGACATCTATTATATTACTATCTGAAAGAAAAGCTAGAATACGCAGTAACTAATTTTCTAAAATCACTTTTTTTAAAGGTAACATTATAATTTATCTGTCTCCCAAGACAGATTTTTAAAAAATGGTCCCTGAAAGATGGTCCCCTATTTCATTTTACCCAAAGATGACTAGATTCTGATACACAGAATTTGTCAGATATCATACATTATACTTCCCAGTCTGATAAAAGGTAATACATTTAAGAGCAAGAAAAATGATCAAACAGACTAGTATAGACACTAGAAATTTAAGCCGCTGGGACTGAGAGCAGTTTTGTCAAGCTTCAGTTTGTATACCAGAGAAATAGAGATTATTTTTGTTGTTGCTTAGACTTTGGTGAGAATTTATCGTTTTTCATAAAATATATTCATATTTTGTAGGTGATAGTCCAATCAATGTTATAACACTATATTCTTTTCAACTCAATGTTCTAAGTAAACATTAAATTTAAGACAAAGAAATGCATTTAAAAATATATGTATTCTTTGTAATATAAAACTAAGGCATAAAAAAGCAAGATAACAGCTTATAAGCAGTTCATGTGTTATAACATAATATATACTATAAAAATAATTTGATAGTCTTCCTGAGATGGCCACAGGAAGAAGCAATGCAGGAAACAAACCAAAAGTAGGAAAGGAAAAGCTGTGGCTTACTTGCAGTTGAAGAAGTTGAGGGACTCCTAGCCTCAGATTCTGTGAGTATTTTTTTCTGTATTTTTGACTCGTGGATCTTTTCTTCCTCTTGGCTGGGTGTTGCATACATTCCCATTGGGTTTTCTCTGCCAACTGAAATTAAGATTTTAAAAGATGCCATCCTTTCAAAATCACTTGTTTCTTCTCAGAATACTCACCATATGTTCAGCTATACAAGTTTAAGTTTTGCTATTGTTTCCGTTTCAATGCCTAGTCAAATTTCTTTACTCAGAATTACATAGTTAACGGAAAATGACTTCTTATTCTTACCAGCAGACTGTGCATGCATGGCAGCCCTATAAAGCCTATTCATTGCTTTGCAAATCCAAACGATAGTTTAACATCACAATATGAATAAAACAACTTATTCAAAATGTTTTTCTTATAGATTCTAAATGAGAACTTCTTTAACAATCTTGTACTTTGCCTTGCTTTTCAAAAGGGGAAACTGACTAAAACACCATTCAAACAGGATTTCATGTGACCTTACTGAACTATGTGAATCAACAAAATATACACATACCTATAAGTAATGAAAAACATTAGCTACTTTTCTACCTTTTACTTAGAAGCAAGTTGTTTTGGAGTTTTGTTTAGAAATAGGTATCTCTAAGTTAGTTAAATAATGACTTCAACTTTATAGTATATGCTCATAAGTGCTATTTATATTTAGGATTTCAAACTTCAAGTTGTTTGTGTTCATTTTCTAAGATCAGGCATACGATGGTTATTCAGTTTTTAAATGGCAGTAACTCACAGTATGAATGTCAGGTTTTAGAGTTCTCATCAGCAACAAAAAATTATGTAAATTTTTGACTTTATATGATAGAGTAATAACAACACTTCTTAATACCACAATTGCAGTCAACAATGTAAGAAGACTCACAAAGTAAGAAAACATAAACTCAAAGGTATGGTTAATAGAAATTAGCGACATTTGTCACTCAGGGTGATGGCTCAGACTAAACAATACTGGTGGCTAAAGAACTGCCCATGATTACATTGTTATTTATATCCTTCAGGTGTTATAAAATATCATTTCAGACAATAATAAGCTTTTAAATACCGATCCTTCCAAAACATAGTTTTCCCATATGGTTTATATACAATGCAATGCTAAGACACTGAAAATCAGTGCTAATAAAGAAATTTTAAAACATTAAAAAGAAGATAGAAATAACCTGAAATATGTTCACAGAGAATAAACAAATAATTGTAGAGAAAAGAATTTAAGGTTCTCATATATAACTAAGAGTTCCTTTACCAATGTAGTGTAGAAATCCAGGACCTACAAAAAGATAAACTATCTTCCAGTCACTGCACAGCACTAGGAACAAATCAATGTATAAGACATGGCTTTTGACATTGATGGGGTTACAGCCCAGAGAGGGAACACATAAACATGACTTCAGATAGATACTGATGAGTGCTTTAACTGACACAAGCACAATGTACGTAGGCACTACAGAGGAGAAAACAATTAATGTGCCAGTCCATTAGAAACAAGCCCAGAGGAGGGTTGCGCAGTAGGGCTAGTCTATGCAGAACTGTGAAATGAGAATGAGCATTTTACCTCTCTATCTTCCCCGCACTGGTTTCTTGTTGATTTTACCTCCACTTCTCAAAAAGGACACCAATATCTTTTTATACGACACAGTAGTAGGGAATTCAGAAAGTGGAAGACATTTTCTGGAAATGTCATCCAGCACGTTCCTATCCCTCTGTAGAGAAGGCTTCCCACTTTGCCTTTAGGCCAGGTGGGTTACAGAAAGATGTTCAAAAGCCAAGTACCAAAGTGACCCTCCAATAATACAATACTCTGAAATGAAGCAACTCTTAGTAGCTCTTTGTCTGACTTTTACAATTGAAAAAAAAGTGAAAATTGTATCACTAGCAATGTCAAACAAAACCTGTGGTGAAGGTGAAAGAATCAGAGCTGTCTAGGTAGAGACATTATCAAAAGGTATATGTTACATATACAGCTAGAATTGGATGATTAATGAATCACTTCAGGTAGCATCTCACTGCTTCCAAAATTTAAGCTCTTATGGAGAACTACCAGACTATAAAGGCAGTAACTCTAAAAAATCAACTAGGAAAAGTCTTTTGTTTTATTGAATATCTTCTATTTTAAAGGTAAAACAAGCTAAAACTTACATAATAGCAATTATTATAGTGTCACATTATTAGTGGATGTATATCTTAAATCCATATAGTCTCTTTTATCATCTGAAACATATTTTGTCATATTTTCAAGATTGTAATACACAGTTGGAATTTTATGAATTGAATATATGACAGTATTTCATTTAGATTTTTATGTTTGAATATCTTAGCAGACTAGAATAAAGCAAAAATAAATTTTCCAAATATATTTTAATGCAAACTTCCATAAGACTTGAACCTGAAAGAAATTCTTATTGTAATAAAAATGTAACATCTGAACCGTATCTTCAGTCCTGCATTTTTCAGGGGTTACTAATAGCCAGAGTCTCATGATCTGTATACAGAGGATGGCTCATACCATAAAACGGGGCTGGAATTAGAGCAAGAGGAGGCAAATTTCTGTGCAAAAGTTAAGTCGCTGTTAAAATATTTCTAAAAATTTAGATATGTTCACTCATTCCTAAGTATTCTATAAAAGTAACAGTACACTGAAGTTAATGAAAAGTGACATGTTACATTGATCTACGGTTCTTTAAATCATACCTAGGTCTTACTATATGGAATTATAAATGCAGGCTTATTATCTGGAGGAATAGAAATGAAGAAAACTTTCAAATTATCCACATATCTGAACAACCAATGGAGAATCTCTGTGGGCTCAGTATAATAACTGATCACATAAGCCCAAGGGGTCAGATCTTTTCACACTTTCTCTGTATCTACTGCAAATATAAATTCATGAAAATAGAGAATGAAGAGGTTTTACTGCACAAGCTAGCGAGAACAGCTGAATGGTAGTGGGATAAATGACTTTTATTATAAATTCCCAATACACAGTAAATTAAACCAAATCCTTACCAAACTGTAGATGAAAAAATCAATCACAGTGAAATGATACATGCAAAGTGATTAAAAGAGGTGATGAGACGGAATCTCTTACCTTCCAAGAATCTATCAACTCTATTTAAATCATAAAAAATATGCCATGAAGTGCTGTTCCTCTCTTTAATAATCATAACAGCAAATACTTACACAGCACTTGCTGAGTGCCAGTCACTACTCTAAGCATCTTACATATGTTAATTCACATAATTCTCATACAACTGAGTGAAGACACTCTTGGTCCTCATTTGACAGAACAGAGGCATGTGGTCCAGGAGCTGTAAGAGCATACCACTGGCAAAGGGTGCCCTCCTACCCCCAGGATCTTGACACTGGCAATCTGGCTCTTGGAGCCTGTGTGCTGAAATCACACCCTTGTCCCTCTACCCTGCTATACTGCTAAGCCTCTTGCTGTTTGGTAGGTGGGCACTGCCAATGAGACTGCCCTCATCCTAGGCTGGACAGAGCCGTGCCGTCCAAGTGATTGTGTGCCACGTCAGGCCAGGCAGTGTGTAGACACTAACTTGAGGTGCGACGGCTTCCATGGAACCAAGGGTCACTCATTCAGGCTTCATGCCTGGGGGCAACAGGTGGAGTCTCTGGAGTGATGTAACCTTATGACCCTCTTCCTACCACACTCTCTTCCCCTATCCAAGTTCCCTTATCACTCAGGGTACTTCACAACTTTAATTCTGCTTTCTAGACAACCAAAAGGAAAAGTTTACACTGAAAAAAAAAATTTCAGCTTAACTTTTTTGGGGGCTGCTTTATCTCTATATTGGAATATAAACAATTGAAAACTCCCAAATGTTTCAAGTGAATTTTTTTGGCATAGGGTGGGTTCAATCTATTATATGTAGAGAGTCTAGTTAGAAAACATTCTAAAATAATAAAATGACTTCAGGAATTACTATAAACTTTTTTTTTTTTTTGGCAGCTGGAGTGCAGTGGTGGGTTCTCAGCTTACTGCAACCTCCACCTCCTGGGTTCAAGCGATTCTCCCACCTCAGCCTTCCCAGAAGCTGGGATTACAGCTGTGCACCACCACGACCAGCTAATTTTTTGTATTTTTAGTAGAAACAGGGTTTTGCCATGTTGGCCAGGCTGGTCTCAAACTCCTGACTTCAGGTGATCCACCCGTCTTGGCTTCCCAAAGTGCCAGGATTACAGGCGTGAGCCATCATGCCCAGCCCTACAAACTTTTACATAAACATTGTCACTCTTCACAAAATCCCCTAAGATAGTTTTTAACACTAAGAAATCCCAATGGAATTCTCTTCTGTGAAATTGGAAAGTATTATTTTGTATTTTGAAGAAATGTTGATGCTTTCAAACCCTTCCTGAGAATTCCTAGGATTCATGAATCTTCAGTAAAATTTCTAAAGCAATGTCTCCTGCATTCTTGCCCTTGTTAAAGCAGGAGGCTGCCTCCAGTAAACATAAGTCATCCATGCTTTAGTAACAGAACTGAATTGTAGGGGCTGTAAAGAAGAATGGCTTTGTTTCTATTGGTTCTTTTAGTACTAATACCCTAAGGTTGACAAATGTGGCCTTTTATTATCTCTATGTCTTGCCACAAATTACTTTTCTTCTCATTTCTTTTTCTATTGTTTCAATCTCTTCTTTTTCACCTTTTCATCTCTACCCAATTCCTGGTCATTTCTATTTTCTCCCTGTGCTCTTCCAGCATGGCAGCTGTCCCCTGCTAGCTATTTCTCCCTGCTCTTTTTCTACTCCACCCTGTATCCTTCTGCTGGCTTTGAAGTCACCTGTTTCCCCTCAGGGCTCCAGAGGCAGGTGGCATACGCATGGTGTCAAGGAGGAATGCCACTCTGTGCCAGCCTGTGGGAAAACAGAGGGTGGAGGGAGTGGTGGTATGGATGGCAGTAAACTCAGGTAGACTAGCCCAACAGTTTGAAAAATTTTAAATAAGGCAACTAAAGGCTGAAA
Source organism: Aotus nancymaae (assembly GCF_030222135.1). Classification (NCBI taxonomy): domain Eukaryota; kingdom Metazoa; phylum Chordata; class Mammalia; order Primates; family Aotidae; genus Aotus; species Aotus nancymaae. The sequence goes on along the minus strand of NW_026988450.1, from coordinate 6,733,247 downwards.
AGGAGTTAATGCAGATAGGGTGAAGAACAGAGCCAGATATATCATCGTGTTACATCTCGTTCATTTTGTTCCTATTCTAAGCTATCTTCTGCGGGATATCAAATACACACATATAGTATACATGGACTCTCATAAGCCAACGGAAGCTAAACAAAAGTAGACTAGCGAATAAAATGACACAGAAGCCAAAATTCATGGAACCACAACAAGCAAAAATTAGACAGCAAACTAAACTTCCAGATAATTGAAAAATATAATGCAGTTACTTTATTAGCCTTTGTGTTCAAACACATTTTAAAGTTTGAACACAAATACATGTTTAAAAAATGTCCTCATATTTTCATTTCAATTTGCTAGAGAACGTGAACTTAGATATGAGAGAAAGTAGTGTCAAAATATTCACATTCTTGTCCTATCTTGAGAATTTTTTCCAAATCCTATTTTTAATCCAAATCTCATTTGTGTTGATCTTTATTCCATATCTTTTTATACTGAAAGCATTAAAAATTAATAGCAATGAATCTGAGAATATTTCTAACAGCTTCATCCCTCTCGGGGTATATAAAGCTATCCTTAAAAAACAAAGATTCAAACAGGCACATTTACACAGACACACGAATGCACACACACACGCAAAAAAAAATTTTTTTTAATTACAAAGAAGTTCACTGTAGCAAACACTCTATACCTAATATTAATTATCGGAAAACTTGAGGCAACTGGTCTTCATTATGTTTTCCTTCCATTGCTTCTGGAATGATAGTAAACAAAAAAAGCCTAACAGTAGAGATTTGCTTAGTAAAACTGTGATGCAATTTTCAGACACTGTACACAAACCATCATAAAACAAAGCAAAAATCAAAGTATTTCAGAGTAAACATACATTGGATGACTTGTGGATAGAAGCAAACATTCTCATCCTTGGTATAAACCATTGGTTTTGCCTGCCCATCTGACTGAAGTCCAACAAACAATCCTGGGCTCTTTGTAGATTCCAGGCTTATAGATGCATTCTCCAAGTTCTTCTTAATTTTAAAATGACAGTTCATATCTCCTGTACCCTACAATCAATACAAATTATTCAATAAATGTGAGCAAACCCTAAAAGACAGAATTTAAAACCAGTCGTTTTACAAGAATATAATTTTGTCTCATTTCGAATCATCATGATAAATCTAGAGCTTTTCTACATAAATTGTACTGTGTGCTTCATCCTATTTCACAGGATCCAGAAACAGAGACCACACGATGGGCTAAGGCATGGACATATGCCTTCGGACAAAAAGCTCTGAATAGCATAAGAGCTTCAACTAAGGAGAGTGGTGTATGCCGTATTTCATTTCGGAGTTGCTCACTTCTATGGGTGAACATAGAACATTAAAACGTAGAACTTTCCTTCTAGAAAATATTCTAAAATGGTGGGAAAATGACTATTCTTAACATAAGTCAATTTACATTTAAATGTAAACCAATTTTCTGTGCTACCCTGCATTTTCCAGATGGAATGTTCATAAACAGCATGCACACAAATGGTGCAAAGACTGTAGAGGAAAATATTCAAGAATTGGGTGCCTGGCAGTAACCTACACACTCAGATTATTACAACACTTCTCCCTTCTTTAAGCCATTTATAATGTACTATTAGAAAACATTTCACCTTTCATTGTTTTAAAATTTTCCCTATAGGATTTCAGTCCGAACAAGTTTTGTGAGAATGGATTAAAATTTCCAGTAGCCACTATTATTTTAATTGTAATATAAATTACATTCTGGTCTCCACTCAAATGTGAGCTTCTTGTCAGTAAGAATCAAGTCAGTCTCTTTCTTTTTTATAAAGTAAGCAATTTCTATCTTCTCTTCTTGTTCTGAATTCTATAAGGTTCTGGACTTGATTTGTTCATGGTTGAATAGAGAAGACAATCACATATATAGATAATAAGTAGGGGAAGATGAGCTAGGGGTAGGGATAGGAAATTTCAGGCAGAGGGGCACCACAAACTAAGACAGAGAGATCATAGGCAGCATGGTGTATGGATGAACGAGCACCGTAATGTTGCTGAACAACAGAGAAAGTAAGTGCAGAAAAGCAGCTTCGGTATGTGTGTAGCATAGGAACTTTGGGCCTTATCTTAGACCATTTGCATTCTTGCCTGAGATTCCCAAACCTCCTAAATGATGTATTTGCATACATTAAGGTTTACTCTGTGTAATACAGTTCTGTGGGTTTTAACAAATGCATGATGTCTTGCATCCATTGTTACAATAGCATATAGAAGAATTTTACTGACCTAAAGATCCTCTATGCTTCATCTACTTATCCTTCCCATACTTCCCTCAAACCCCTCAGCAACCACTGATCATTTTACTGTGTCTATAGCTTTGCATTTTCTAGAATGTCATGCAATTGGAATGGTGTAATATGTAGCCTTATTATACTGGCTTCTTACACTTAGCAATATGCATTTAAGTTTCCTCAATGTCTTCATGGCTCATTTCTTTTTACTGATGAATAATATTCCATTGTATGAATGTACCAAATGTATACCTTCACCTATTGAAGAACATCCTGGTTGTTTCCAGTTTGGGGTAATTATGAAAAAGCTGCTGTAAACATTCATAGACATGTTTAAGCTCTTGGTCTAGATTCGTTTGGCATATGGACATCCAATTGTTCCAGCACAATTTGTTGAAAAGTCTATCCTTTCTCCATTGAGTTGCATTTGCTCCTTTGTCAAAAATCACTTCACTGTATTTGTGAGGGTCCATTTCTAGGCTCTCTATTCTGCTCCATTGATTTCTGCGCCTTTTCTTTCACCAATACCACAGTGTCTTGATTTCTGTAGCTTTACAGTAAATCTTAAAGTTTGGTAGTTTCAGTCTTCTAACTTTGTTCTTCTTCAGTATTATGTTGGCTATTCTGGGTCTGTTGCCTTTCCATATAAACTCAGTTGTATCGAATCTATCGATCAAGATGGTAAGAACTGACAACCACCTTGAGTCTCCCAATATACAAACAAGGAATATCTGTCCATTTATTTAAATTTTCTTTGATTTCTTTCATCAGCATTTTCTAGTTTTCTACATTTAGATCCAGAATATATTTTTGTTTAGATTTATACATTTTTGTACTAATATAACTGGCACTGTGTTTTTCATTTTAAATTCCAATTGTTCATTGCTAGTATATAGGAAAGCAATTAAAATTTGTAGGGCAAGACTCTCAAGCCCTATGTTGCCCAAAATGCTCTGACTATAATATCATTCATATTTGAAATTATACACAATTGGTAAACCCATGTCCAGGGACCTGAGGAACAGTCCGTGTCCCGTTGCCTTTTTCTATCACTTTTTTTTTAAGTCTTTGTGCCAAGATACCAAACAAGGATGAAAGAAAGGAGAGAAAATAAATAAATAATTTTTTAAACCATTATTATTGACCTGTAAGGGACTAATCTTTCAACTAGATAGAAACCAAGATATATAAGCATATTCTGACAGAAAAAAAAAAAATCCATCAGTCAAACTAAGCACAGTGGAACATATTAGAACTACTAGTGCACTTTAGATAAATTATAGGCTTTTCAGTCAAACTGTGTTTCATTATAGTAACCTCATAGTTATCCTTCCAAACTTCAGCTTCTCCATAAACTAGCACATCTTCTACAGTGAGGTCAGATTTATGAACTTGAATATTATTCCCAAACCACTATATCCCCAAACTGAGAACAGATAATATATTAAAAATCAATGTCATTTTACATTGAACACAAAAAGCAATTGCTCACGACTCACACAACTGAAAATTCTTTCTCAGACCCATCTTTTTCCGAAACATCACCGAACTTGGTACTTACTTCTGGTACTGCCCTTTGCAGACTATGGTGTATTTGTCTATTTACACTCTTCTTTTCCCCTTTTAAATCACAAGTTTCCTGAGAGCAGGCAGCATGTCTTAGTATATCTACTGTAACACTAGTGACAAGCAGTTTCTGCCTTTTAGTAGAAACTCAGTATTTGTTAGCTCTAAATTTCTTTTTACTAACTTCTGATCTCATAATTTGTTCATGTAACGTCCTCTCCCCTCTCTGATAAAGAAAAGTGGAATTATTCCCTCCCTCTAAAATTCACCATTCCAGGAAATTTCTCCTACTCACCCACTCTGCTCAAATCAACCTGCCTCTCCTGAGCCTTTGCAGAAACACTTGAACCACAACTTGAAAGGGATTACCAATTAACTATTGTTCTGGAGATCCATATTGTGTGTGTATTTGTCCCCTCCAACAACCCCTGAAGGAATGGTATTTTTAACCTCCACTAAGTATAATTAGTGAAAATAATAAAAATAAAATGGAATATAACTAAATTTCAAAACAATAAGCCTTTAGTTTCCATTATTCCCTCTTTCCTGCTTTCATTTAAAAAATCTCTGCTTCATCCCTAACCCAAATAAGAACTGATTAAAGAGATGAAGATGGGAAATAAAACATGGGTTGTGAATGCAAAAGGTGTGCCTTCCTACACATCTGCAGCAAACAGCAACTAGACAAAACCATGTTAGAATATCTGATGCATGCTCTCACCACTGCAAGCTACCATAACATCTAATGCCCACTTCCCTCTATTTGGCTCCTTTGCAGTAGAACAACTCCTAGTTATCATCACCAAGTGATATTTTAACTTCTCATACTTAATATTTGTTGAGCACTTATCAAACATCAGTTCTTGCTGTACAGTTTGGAGTATTTTAATAAACAAAGCAAACAAGACTCTCCCCACTGTGGTGCCTGCATCCTAGTAGTATACATTCTATATACTGGAGTATTATTAATGCCTTCTCTTTTCCAAGATGAATCACTCAACAATTTATTCCTTTCTTAAGGCCTATTTGCCTCTGATGGGGAAATCTTTGTTGCTGTCCTTAAGGCCCACTGTATATTCTTCACATCTCTTTCATGCTGTAAAGATTAAATACATAGACTGTGGTCTACAACAATGTAACCACTGACAAGTTCATCTTGCCTGCTGCCCAGATAGAGCTGGTTTATGAAGATGGAGGAATTGCAACAGAGAACGTGTTTAATACATGTAGAGCAGGGTAAATGGGAGACTGGAGTTTTATTATTAAATTAACCTCCCCCAAAATTTGGAGGCTGGGGTTTTTAAAAGACAGTTTGGCAGGCACGAGGCTAGAGAATGGGGAATGCTGATTGGTTGGGTCAGATATGAAATCACAGGGAGTTGAAGCTGTCTTCTTGCTGTCTTCAGTTTCTGGGTGGGCAACACAAGACTAGTTGAGCCAGTTTACTAGTCTGAGTGTCACCAGCTGGTCCATCAGAATGCAGGGTCTAAAATAGACCCCAAACTCAAATCTTAGATTTTACAATAGTAACGTTATCCATAGAAGCAACTGGAAAGGTCAGGAATCTGTGGGATCCAGCTACATGACTCCTGAGCCATAATTTCTAACTTTGTGGCTAATTTGTTAGTTTTACCAAGTTCGTGTGGTGCCTAAACAAGATCCTGCCATTTGAATGCATCTTAACTCCCTTTGGAGATTAAAAGCATGCTGTACCATAGGCTCTAAACATATGCAAACTAGGGTAACTAAGAGGACTGTTTTCAATCGGTTTTCAAGGGTAATGTCATTCCAGTTTAGTGATTCCTAGTCAGATACAATGAAAGTGAAAATAATATGCTTTGTTATTATGTATCAATACTGTTTCTTAAGAATAAAGAAGCACAGGCATTTTGAGTAAGATGACTTACTACCAAAATTTCAAATGGAGAATTTTAAAGTCAGACAACAAAATCAATGAGTCATTAAACAAGTCAAAGAAAACACGACAATGGAAGTAGTAGAAGTAAAACACAAACGATGAGTTTTCTGTGGAGGTTCTTCTCTATAAAAGTACCAGAGTAAAGGTTAAAAATCAATGTTGTCTGAGTGGCAGACACCATCAGGAGGTAGCCTCAGAGTGCTCCTTCAGGCCTCTGCTAAAACATAGTTGTTACTGCACAGAACAACTGGTAACCCAAGGAGACCCACAGGAGAACCCTGATGTTCAGTGACAGCATGTGTGAGAAGCCACAGCAAGGAGCCAATCCCAGTGAAGAGCTAGGACGCCACTGCTCTGGACCGCGCCTGATACTTATGATGGAATGCAGGAAACACGACCCTAAAATGTGGCACCTTGGCACAGTGAGTATTTTAAGCTGAAGTAAATGAGAAAACTGTGGAAGCAGGAAGGTCTCCCTGACCCTCCCCAGCCCACTCTCCTGAAGCAGGCCATAGAAACTGCAATTCCTTCTCCCCTTTCTCTCCCAATGCAGGCCACAGAATCTAGAATTCCTCCTGCCTCTTCTCCCAGGAACCAGCCCACAAAACCTGGAAAGGTCACTCTCTGACTTTCCCTCTCCTTGTTTCCCCTAAAGACCCTCATGTGACAGGTGTCCTACTTTATACCCTGGGGAAAGAAATATCACACAATGACTCCAAAAAAACCAAAGAGACGGGCCTTACTAAGTTCCCCACAGTTCATTACCATTAGATCAAACCCTTTTGTTCTCCAACCATACTTCTGCCCAAGTGTCTACAAAAATACAAAGTTTTCCCTAGGTCTTTGGATCATCATTTCTGAAGGTCCCCGAGCTACACACCACTTATAAGTGAATTTGTTTGTTTTTCTCCTATTAATCTGTTTTTTGTCATGGGGTCTCAGCCAGGAAGCTTGCAATGGGTGAAAAAAAAAATGAGATTTTGGTCTCCTACAATTACAAGCATTAAATTTAGAACAGAAACTCTTCAACTCTGGCAAATCTTTTAATAACTACACAAAAGAAGTCATAATATCATTTACATGGGTCAGTTTTAGGTGAAGACCTGCTGCAGCAGTTTGCTTTCCTGATTGTTTGCTGTGTGAACTTAGGGTTAAGGGGCATGACTACAAACATAAGAGAGCTCACTCAGCCTTGGCATGCAGTAGACACTAAAAATACTGTCAGCCTCCTCCCTTTGTCTTGCTGATCTGGTTATAGTACCAGGGAATTCACCATTGGCCAGAGCAGTGTCACACTTTCCTACAATTTACAGAGTATTCAAGAGCTTCTGGCTTTATGGACAGACTGTGTGAAATTTCAAATCTTTAAGCAATAACTTTCCAATGCAATAATTTTTCCAAGAACAGGGTTGGAATTTTTAACAGAAATAACAGGAAGCTAGAAACCTCTAAAGAATGTTTGAACCTCTGAATTTAGGAGGCACAAGGGCAAAAGTTACTGACATACAGGATGATATAGACCAGGAAGACCTTCAAAACCTTATGTTAAGCTGAAGATTTTTATGAATGTCTATTAAAAAAAACAAAGTAACAATATTTCCTCTGCAATCCTCAAGGATTACATTCACCTCACCTTATTCTGGGGTTGACACTGAACTGGTACACCTTGGTAGAGCCAGACCCACTTTTTAAATACTGAAATACTGATAGCAACAGGAGTCAGAGAAATTCTAGGCAAACAGGAGCGGATCCCTGGCAAAACCCCACCTTTGAGCCAAAAAGCCTGAAACCGGCAGCCCAAAGTGAAAAATTCCATCCTTGTATGCCTGCTGTCTCCCGACTGGTTCTTTCTGAATAATGTCTTTTTACCAGTCGAATGTTGCCTTTTCCAAAACTACCTATTGCCTGCCCCACCTCCCCATTCTGTGCCTATAAAGATCCAGACTCAGCCAGTAGAGAGGATAAGCAGCTGGGCATTGGGGAGGGGCGACTTGACTTCAGAGACAGTGGCTGGACAAAGCAGAGAGACGGCTTAACTTCAGGGGAGAGTGACCTGCCCTTCCCATCCTTTTTCCAGCTCCTCTCTCAGCTGGCAGCCACTTTCATCATCACTCAATAAAATTCTCAGCATTTGCCACCCTTCAATTCGTCCACAAGACCTTGTTCCTCTTAGGCACTGGACAAGAATTCAGGATACGCCAAGTGTGGGTACTCAAAAAGGCTGTCACACTGGCCCTTTTCCCTCACCGGTGAAGGGCAGCTGCCCCACGTGACAAGAGAAAGGGCCCACAGAACTCGTACACTGCTGTCTGTGGATGGTGGAACTAAGGGAGCACTGTGACACACCCCTTCTGGGGCCTCGGGGTTGCAGGCACCCCCACCTGGCTGCTGCCGTGGAGCCTGCACAGAGTTTGCTACTGCTGGTACTAAAGCAGCCAGTCAGTTTTTGCATTCACCTGCTCCAATGCTTGCATGCTCCCTCCCATGAGGGGTTGAGCAGGGCACGCTAAGTAAATGGGCACCCTTGTCACAAGACCCACAAAGGGGTCAAGAAAATATCCTGCATCAATATTTCCATATTGGATGGTGAATAGCCATCGTCTGAGCCCCTTTGTATCTCCCTCATGTTCTGGTTGCCCCAGAATGGGAGAACTCCTAGAGGTCACAGCCCACTGCCAGGGTTAGGCATCAGGGCCTAGACCCCAGCAGGAAAAATGGAGCCCTGATAGCATGGCCAGACAAGGCCTCATCCACATCTTGGGGCTTTAAGGCTCCTTGCTCGTCCAGAAGTTTGCACTCTAGGAGTTTCAGTGTACCAAACTGCTTATTAAATACAATATTTTGAATATCGCCCAGCATATATGAACCTGTTATTTCTGGTTTGCCCCTTTACACAGCTCCCCTTACCAGTGTCTTTTGCATTTAGCTAGTATTTTACACACATGTGTTGCCTTCAGAGACCTCAAAGGAGTGACCTTAACCCTCTGGACAAGTCTCATGTAACCAAGCTATGGTGTGCTTATCTCCAAAAGGCCTACAGAATCTCTGTCTTATGTCCAGTATTTCTTATTTTAATGTTCTGTGTACCAAATTCTGTGTAACCAACTCATTTACGCGCTTTCACCTTTATCAATCAATTTCACTGGGTTCTCCATTTTGGCTATCTCTGCCCCAAAGCAATCAGAACAAATGCCTCTGGCTTTTTTCAAATTGCGAAATATCTCTAAGGAGAAGTGATACTTGGGTTTGAAACTCCAGTGCATGATTGCCTGACTCAGCTCAGCTCAGCTCAGCTCAGCATGATTGCCTTCCAACATACACAGAAGTCCTGAACCTGGCATTTCATCCTGAGAACCCCTTCAGGAAGGGGAAACAGAAGGGGCTCCCAATATTGATGCACAGCAGCACAATGTAGGCTCACATGGCACAGAGTGTTCGCCCACCTATTTCAGAGTCACTCACTCACCTGACACTCTGTCAATAAGGCTGGTTCCTGGGAAATTTCTAAAGAAAACCTTGGTTTTGTGTTTAGAATCATCTCCACCTCATGTATCCTGACTCTGGTCTCCTCATGGGGCAACCTAGTTTCTCCATCCTGTTATTCTCAGTCCCCCACCACAGGGCCGTAGGAAGTCGGCAAAGCTGGCTGGAGCCTCAGCTCTAAGGCTACCTGGGGACTCGAGGTGAGCTACTTAACCAGGCTTACACTCAGCTTGAGCATCTGCAGAATGAGCATGACAATAGTTTCTTTGTGGCAGGATAATACTTCTGCATTTTAATCTGTACATCTCCACCAAACTTTCTGTGATCACCAGATTCTTTCAATTGAATGCCAAGGACTTCTTCTAGTCCCTCAGCCCCATTAGAGAGAGCTGAGTCATCTATAGCACAAATAGGAAGAAAAAGAAAAAACATGAATATTAAGTGTAGGACAGAAAGATTCTGCTAAAAACTTACAGAGGAAGTTTACTCACTGGGAAGAATAAGATAACTAGCACACTGAGAAAAAAAGTGGAAGAGACAGAGATGGGTACACAGGCTGGAAGTGAAGAACCAAGAAATCACCATTCAGCTAGAGTATGAGGCAGATAAACGGAAAGTGAGCAACCACTGAGCTGTCCCTTTGGCTGCTACCCAGGGAAGATACCAATTTCCAGTGTTGACCCATTTCCCACTTTGGAGTGACACTTATATCTGCCCCCAGAAACTCTGCCTGGCAACTTCCAAACACAAACACCAAAGCATGTATTATATAGTAGCGCATTATCTCATGGTTCTGAGCACTCCTAGGAGCCCCAGCAGGGAAAGGCTTGTATACCTTGTGAATGCTGAGGATAGGAAAGCTACTTACTGATCTTTATCCTATGGGGTGACTGGGCATTAACTGAAATTGTACTTCTAACTAGTCTGGTCGTAGTAATAATGTTACCCATTTTTATCCCAATTAGTCCACTTACCAGTGTAAAGACTACAAGCATGACACTTTGTCACTTAAGCTTGGCTTCCTCTTCTGTAAAATGGTTATAAAATCTACTTCATTATGCCCTTGTGAGTAGATCAGGGATATTAACTACATGTGTATATGTTTGTGTACTTCACCTTTGCATTGTGAGCATCAGTGCAGCTCACCTGACACAAACTCACCAGTGTGCAGCACGGAGAGAACCCCAGAGGACCATGAAAGGTCTAAGTCCTACCTCCTCATACCGCAACAAGCTCATGCAAGTTCTCCCTTAGAGCTAGACATCATTACTGGTGAAAAGAGAGAGGGAGGACTTCAGAATTTATCCAGAAGAGCTAATTTAAACTACACTATTTTAAACAATAGATGGAGAGAGTATTAACAGGAAGGTTAAACATGCAATCTTACCTGTTCCTCACCCCACAGAAGAATTAGGAATATATATAAACTGTTATGTTAGTTATCATCCATATCCCCTCCTAAGGCTCAAGGAATTAAAGAAAAACCTCTATCCAGACACAGTATCTCAGGCCTATAATTCTGGAAGTTTGGGAGGCCAAGGCAGTGATCTCTTGAGCCTAGGAGTTGGAGACCAGCCTAGGCAATATGGCAAGACCCTTTTTCTACAAAAAGTACAAATATTAGCAACACATGGTGGCATGCACCTGCAGTCCCAGCTACTCAGGAGACTGAGGCAGGAGGATCACCTGAGTTGCCGTGAGCTGCGACTGCATCACTGCACTCCAGCCTGGGTGACAGAGTGAGATTCTGTCTCTAAAAATAAAAATCCAAAAAGAAAAACCCCTAATATTTAGAATTTAAAATAACTTCCTTAGTCAAAGTACAGGGTTTCCAGTGGTGGAAATTCGGGCACCAAAAGCAGAAAGGAAACACTGTTGAGCTGGCCTTTATAGAACCTTGGTTCTCAAAGCATCTTCGTGGACTAGCATCAGCAGCCACAGCTGAGAGCTTGTTAGAACTGTAAACACTTGGGTCTCATGCCAGCCTTCCTGAATCAGAATCTGCCTCCTAACACAATTCCCAGGAGATTTGTACATACATTACATTTCAGAGGCATGTTTAAAGGGTCAGGATTCCTCTCTTATCATACCAGTCATGTGGCTGCTCTCCTCACTTATTAAAAACACCAGTCAAGGCAGACCACCACATGTAACATTCAATTTCCAAAACCCACTCATAAAGTGCTATTCTCATGTCTGCAACTGGCAAATGTCTTAAATATCTGCTGAGAGAAACAAGAGCAGATGCTTACTGTTCCATCGCACCGGCCATCCTTAATTCTTAGATACATTTGTGCATTTTTCACACTTTCAAACATGCAAATCCCAGGGCTGATTTTATGCACTCTCCAGTAGGATTTTTCAGACTGGCTTCCCACTCCAGTGCAGCTTCCATCAGGCTGGAGACACAGAGCCTGGCACAGGCTTGTAGCAAGCAGAACCACAGCACTGTTGAGGAACACCCCCTTCAGAGCAACAAACAGAACAGAAAGGCAGTCAATGACAGGCTCATGTTTTGCTAGAGGGAGTCAGCTATAGAGGCAATTCTCTTACAGCAGCCACAGTGATCAGGATCTTACTGGAAGCTCAGTGGCTGAAAATGAGCAAAAAAAGTAAGTAATGTAACTGCTATGCAAAGGTAAACAAAACTAAAGGAAGTTGATTACTTCAGTTATCATTTGTTTACAGTATAAAGGCCAGCATCAGATGCTACAGAGATTTTTAAAAAATACAAAACACAAATATTTCTCTTAAGGAATTTACTATCACCTTAAACAAATAATGCTAATATTAATATAAAACACAATAAAAAAGTATGCTATAAGAGTAACTGAATTATGGAATACCCTCTATGGACATTTATTGCATATAGGAATTAATGTAAAAAGATATCAAATACAAGTAGGATACATTTAAGAAAATCCTATGTAATCATTACCTTAAGAGGAAGATATAGGGCCGGGCGCCGTGGCTCAGGCCTGTAATCCCAGCACTTTGGGAGGCCGAGGTGGGCGGATCACCTGAGGTCAGGAGTTCGAGACCAGCCTGGCCAACATGGAGAAACCCCATCTTTAAAAAAAATAAAATAAAAATAAAAGAGGAAGATATAGAAGACTCTTGAAAGTTACTTAGAAATACACTAACAAAGTAAAGAACTGATAAATAAATATGCAAATCACAAAAGATAAAATACAACTGGTGAAAAAACATAAGAAAAGGTAATCTACACTAGTAATACCAAAAAAACAAGCTAACATTAGATGTTTATTCCTCTAGAAAACTGGCAAAGCTCTTCTCCTTAAGGACCATACTCAACAACACTGAGGTCAGTGAGATGAGTGTTTTCCTACACTGCTGAAAGTACTAAGAATTTAACTTTACCCCCTAAACCAGGAAGAAGTCAAAACCCTGAATAGACCAATAACAAGGTCTGAAGTAGAGGCAGCAATTAAGAGCCTACCATCCAAAAAAAGCCCAGGTCCAGATGGGTTCACAGCCGAATTCTACCAGACATACAAAGAGGAGCTAGTACCATTCCTTCTGAAACTATTTCAAATAATCCAAAAAGAGGGAATCCTTCCCAAATATTTTTATGAGACCAACATCATCCTGATACCAAAACCCGGCAGAGACTCAACAAGAAAACAAAACTACAGGCCAATATCCATGATAAACATAGATGCAAAAATCTTCAATAAAATACTGGCAAACCAATTGCAACAGCACATCAAAAAGCTTATCCACCATGATCAAGTAGGATTCATCCCAGGGATGCAAGGCTGCTTCAACATACGCAAGTCTATAAACGTAATTCACCACATAAACAGAACCAAAGACAGAAACCACATGATTATCTCAATTGATGCAGAGAAGGCCTTCGACAAAATTCAACAGCCCTTTATGCTAAAAACCCTCAATAAACTAGGTATTGACGGAACGTATCTCAAAATAATAAAAGCTATTTACAACAAACCAACAGCCAATATCATACTGAATGGGCAAAAACTGGAAGCATTCCCTTTGAAATCTGGCACTAGACAAGGATGCCTTCTCTCACCACTCCTATTCAAAATAGTATTGGAAGTTCTAGCCAGAGCAATCAGGCAAGAAAAAGAAATAAAGGGTATTCAATTAGGAAAGGAGGAAGTCAAATTGTCTCTATTTGCAGACGACATGATTGTATATCTAGAAGACCCCATCATCTCAGCCCAAAATCTCCTGAAACTGATAAGCAACTTCAGCAAAGTCTCAGGATACAAAATCAATGTGCAAAAATCACAAGCATTCCTATACACCAATAACAGACTTAAAGAGATCCAAATCAAGAATGAACTGCCATTCACAATTGCCACAAACAGAATAAAATACCTAAGAATACAACTAACAAGGAACGTAAAGGACTTCTTCAAAGAGAACTACAAACCACTGCTCAACGAAATAAGAAAGGACACAAACAGATGGAGAAACATTCCATGTTCATGGTTAGGAAGAATCAATATCGTGAAAATGGCCATACTGCCCAAAGTAATTTACAGATTCAATGCTATCCCCATCAAGCTACCAATGACCTTCTTCACAGAACTGGAAAAAAACACCTTAAACTTCATATGGAACCAAAAGAGAGCCTGCATAGCCAAGTCAATTCTAAGCAAAAAGAACAAAGCAGGAGGCATCACACTACCGGACATCAAACTATACTACAAGGCTGCAGTAATCAAAACAGCATGGTGCTGGTACCAAAACAGAGATATAGACCAATGGAACAGAACAGAGGCCTCAGAGGCAACACAACATATCTACAACCATCCGATCTTTGACAAACCTGACAAAAACAAGTAATGGGGAAAGGATTCCCTGTATTATAAATGGTGTTGGGAAAACTGGCTAGCCATATGCAGAAAGCAGAAACTGGACCCCTTCCTGACACCTTACACTAAAATTAACTCCAGATGGATTAAAGACTTAAACATAAGACGTAACACCATAAAAACACTAGAAGGAAACCTAGGCAAAACCATTCAGGACATAGGCGTAGGCAAGGATTTTATGACCAAAACTCCAAAAGCATTGGCAACAAAAGCCAAAATAGACAAATGGGACCTAATCAAACTCCACAGCTTCTGCACGGCAAAAGAAACAGTCATTAGAGTGAATCGGCAACCAACAGAATGGGAAAAAAATTTTGCAGCTTACCCATCTGACAAAGGGCTGATATCCATAATTTGCAAAGAACTAAAACAGATTTACAAGAAAAAAACAAACAAGCCCATTCAAAAGTGGGCAAAGGATATGAACAGATACTTTACAAAAGAAGACATACATGAGGCCAACAAACATGAAAAAATGCTCATCATCACTGTTCATTAGAGAAATGCAAATCAAAACTACATTGAGATACCATCTCACGCCAGTTAGAATGGCAATCATTAAAAAATCTGGAGACAACAGATGCTGGAGAGGATGTGGAGAAATAGGAACACTTTTACACTGTTGGTGGGAGTGTAAATTAGTTCAACCATTGTGGAAGACAGTGTGGCGATTTCTCAAGGACCTAGAAATAGAAATTCCATTTGACCCAGCAATTCCATTACTGGGTATATATCCAAAGGATTATAAATCATTCTACTATAAGAACACACACACACGAATGTTCATTGCAGCACAGTTTACAATAGCAAACACCTGGAACCAACCCAAATGCCCATCGATGATAGACTGGACAGGAAAAATGTGGCACATATACACCATGGAATATTATGTAGCCATCAAAAACAATGAGTTCGCGTCCTTTGCAGGGACATGGATGAACCTGGAAACCATCATTCTCAGCAAACTGACACAAGAGCACAAAATCAAACACCGCATGTTCTCACTCATAGATGGGTGTTGAACAATGAGAACACATGGACACAGGGAGGGGAGCACTACACACTGGGGTCTGTTGGGGGGAAATAAGGGAGGGACAGCAAGGGGTGGGGAGTAGGGGAGAGATAGTATGGGGAGAAATGCTACACATAGGTGAAGGGGAGGAAGGCAACAAATCACACTGCCACGTATGCACCTATGCAACAATCTTGCATGTTCTTCACATGTACCCCAAAACCTAAAATGCAATAAAAAAAAAGAACTATGACTTAAAAAAAAAATGAATTTAACTTTACCCATAGATGTATGACCTTCACCTCAGCTGCTGCATGGTAATCTCTTTACCCTTGGAGTGTCATGCCTGATAGGAGTGGTGGTGTTTGCCTGGGGAACTTGGGCCAGCCAGAGAGCAATAATGTGACTTAGGGTAGGGGGCTTTGCATAAGAAAGTGTCAAGTGACCTCCTGCGAGGCTTGAGACTGAGACCAGCCACGGGGACTCCCTACATGATGAAGCCCAGTAAAGAGTCTGAATACCAAGGCTCAGGAAGCTTCCTTGGCTGGCAATACTCCGTGCATACTGTCACACACCAGTGCTGAGAAAGTACCTCTGTCCTGACTTCATGGGGAGAAAACCACCGCACATCCCACGTTTGGTGCTTTTTCATAGACTCTGCCTTATGTGTATTCTTTGCTTAGCCAATTTTAATCTGTATCATTTCTCTATAATAAACTGTAACTTTGAGTAAACAATTTTAAATGGGTTCTGTGATTTCTTCCAGTGAATGATCAAGCCTTGATAGTGGTGTCAGGGTCCCCCAAACTCTGTGGTTGATGTCAGAAGTGTAATATACTGTTCCCCTTAACTTTATAGTTGGCTTAACTTTCACAGGAGTAAAAGTTGGGACATCTGAAGAAATAAATTTAGCAGTATGTTCCCAGAGCCTTAAAAGTTTCACATTCTAACCCTTAAGTTCAATTTTTAATTTTCTAAGCTAAGAAAATAATAAACGATGTGGTCTAAGGCATATGTCAAAGTATACATTACAGTATCATATGCAGAAGTGGCAAAAGAGAAAGATTAAATGTTCAACAACAAAAAAGGCATATATGTGTGTATACACATAATATTTACATTTGAGTATTATGAAACCATTAACCTTAAGTTTAACCTTAAGCTAAATAACATGTGACGTATGAGTTAAAATTATGTTGTTGTGGGAGAAATAGTAATGTGAGAAAGTGTTTATTATACAGTAAGTACAGACATACCTTGTTTACTGGCACTTCACTTAATTGTGCCTCACTTTATTCACTTCACAGATACTGCATTTTTTTTTTTTTTAGAAATTGAAGGTTTGTGGCAACCCTACACCAAGCAAGTCTATTAGTGCTATTTTTCCAGCAGCACATGTTCACTTCATGTATCTGTGCCACATTTGGTAATTACCACAATATTTCAAGCTTTTCATCATTATCATATCTGTTATGGTGATCTGTGATCAGTGATCCTTGATGTTAGCTATTGTAATTATTTTGGGGTGCCATAAACCATGCCCATATAAGACAGCAAACTTAGTAAATGCTGTGTGTGTTCTGAATGGCTCCACTGACCAGCCATTCCCCTATCTCTCTCCCTTGCCTCCCTACTCTCTCAGATACAACAATATTGAAATTAGGCTAATCAATAACCCTATAATGTGCTCTAAGTGTTCCAGTGAAAGAAAGAGTCACATATCTCCTGCTTTAAATCAAAAGCTACAAATGATTCAGCTTAGTGAGGAAGAACGGTCAAAAGCTGGGACAGATCTAAAGCTAGGCCTCTTGTGCAAGGTAGCCACTTTGTAAATGCAAAGGAAATGTTTATGAAGCAAATCAGAAATGCTACCCCAGTGCTGATATGGGGACAGTTTTAGTGCCTTGGATATAAGATCAAAATCAACCACAATATTCCCTTAGCCAAAGCCTAACCCCAAGAGCAAAGCCCTAACTTTCTTCAATTCATGAAGGCTGAGAGAGGTGAGGAAGCTGCAGGAGAAAAGGTTGAAGCCAGCAGAGGTTGGTTGATGAACTTTAAGGAAAGAAGCCATCTTCATAACCTAACAGTGGAAGGTAAAGCAGCAAGTGCTAATGGAGAAGCTGCAGCAAGTTACCCAGAAGATCTAGTTAAGATACACTAAACAACAGATTTTCAGTGTAAGTAAAACAGGCTTCGATTGGAAGAAGATGCTAGGTATGACTTTCATAGCTACAGAAGAGAATTCATTGCCTGGCTTCAAAGTTTCAAAAGACAAGCTGACTCTCTTGTTAGGGGCTAACGCAGTTGGTGACTTTCAGTTGAAGCTAATGATCATTTACTTTTCCAAAAACCCTAGGCACCTTTGAAATCATACTAAATCTACTCTGCCTGTGCTCTAGAAATGGAAAAATAAAGCCTTGAGGACAGTATATCTATTCATAGCATAGTTTACTGAGTATTTTAAGCCCAATGGTGAGACCTACTGCTCAGGAAAAAACGATTTCTTTCAAAATATAACTCTTCATTGACAATGCGCCTGGTCACCCAAGAGCGCTGATGGAGATGTACAAGGAGATTAATGTTATTTTCATGCTTTCTAACACAGTATCCATTCTGTAGCCCATGGTTCAAGGAGTGATTTCAACTTTCAAGCCTTATTATTTAAGAAATACATTTCCTAATACTATAGCTGCCATAGAGAGTGATTTCACTGATTTGTCTGGGCAAAGTACATTGAATACCTTTTGAAAAAGATTCACCATTCTAGATGCCATTAAGAACAATTGTGACTCATGGGGGTAGGAGGTCAAAATACCAACAATAACAGGAGTTTGAAAGAATTTGATTCAAACATTGTGAATGATTTTGAGTGGTTCAAGACTTCAGAGGGGGAAATAACTGCAGATGTGGTAGAAATAGCAAGGGAACTAGAATGAGAAGTGGAGCCTGAGGACATGACTGAATTGCTGCAATCTCATGATCAAACTTGAACAGATGAAGGGTTACTTCTTATGGATGACAAAGAATGTCATTTTTTGAAATAGAATAAACTCCTGATGAAGATACTGTGAACACTGTTAAAATGACAATAAATAATTCAGACTATTAAATAAACTCAGTTGATAAAGCAGCAGCAGTGTTTGAGAGGATTGATACCAATATTGAAAAGTTCTACTATGGGCAAAATGCTATCAAACAACATCACATGCTGTAGAGAAATCTTTCGTGAGAGAATGAGTCAATCAATGTGGCAACCTTCACTGTTGTATTATTTTAAGAAACTGTCACGGCCACCCCAATCTACAACAACCACCACCCTGATTCATCAGCAGCTGTCAACATTGAGGTAAGACCCCCACAACAGCAAAAAGGTTACAACTTGCTGAAGGCTCAGATGATCGTTAGCATTTTTTATCACTAAAATATTTTTAAATTAAGATATGTACATTTTTTAAACATAATGCTGTTGCACACTTAGACTACAGTATAGTAAACATAACTTATACATGCACTAGATAACTCAGGAATTTGTGTGACTATATTGAGATATTCGCTTTATTGCAATTGTCTAGAAATGAACTTATAGTATCTATGAGGTTTTAAATATAAGTAGACTTTAGCTGAATACTGATTTAATAACTATGCTATACTAGTTAAGATAATTATTTTCCCTGAAAATCTTTTCCTTCACCTTTAAAATACAGATAATATCTATCATTGTTTTGTGACGGTTAAATTTAGTCTCATGGTATGGTGAAATTCTCAATAAACACCTGGAACAAAATGAGAAACATCATAAATAATCGCTATTATATTAATATAATATCATTTTAAGATAG
This sequence comes from Aotus nancymaae, assembly GCF_030222135.1. Taxonomy (NCBI): domain Eukaryota; kingdom Metazoa; phylum Chordata; class Mammalia; order Primates; family Aotidae; genus Aotus; species Aotus nancymaae. Next base: position 6,714,265 of record NW_026988450.1, on the reverse strand, counting down.
AGTCACAAACACAAAGAAAAAAGAATAAGCATTATGAAAGGATTAAATGTACACAATATTCAAAGAGTATAAATTCTAATTGTTAGAAAAGTTCAATATACACATTTGTTTGACTCCCAAATGCAAGGTTCTCCACTTTTTATTAAGAATTTCCACATTCATAGTTTAATCTCCAACTTCAATTAGATATAGGACGTTAATCCCATTAGAGTGTCTTTGCTACTAAAGCTGTCATCTCTATTGCCTTTCGAAGTCCGGCAAACAGAATGGAAATAGGCACCAATGCCACCTAGTGGGAAGTGATTCGAGTACTGCATTATGACTAAATTTAAGATTTTTCCTCAATAGGGCAAAAGAAAGTTGGGATTTAGCAATATAAACTTTAATAACTTTCCCCATTTTACCTTGACAAAAATCACAAATTCTTTTGAAAGGTTTGCATAGCCTGTTGATGATTCATCAGCTATTTTGCCCTGACGATCAAAAGCAACTGTGTGACCAGGAACCAGTGCAGACTCAAGAAGTGCACAGCGGTTAGGCTGATAAAGCACCCGCAGCTCAGTAGTGGCCTCACCACTAACCTAAAAGGAAAAACAAAAACAAAAAAACCCTCTAAATTAGCAAGAGAAAAAAACTGTTTAAAATGTAATCACATTATATACATATACAGGTGTCTACTTCATTTTACAGAAACCTTGTACTAGTTATAAAATCTGATTGTTTTGTAATTTAATAGGTTTTATTCCCCAGCCTTATTTACAGTGACTTGCTCCAAGGAATTCCTTCTCTTGATTTCTCAGAATCCATGGAATAATGTTGGAAAAATAACTTGATTGGCAGGACAATTTAATAAGATGTTAATATGTATCTTACCACTGTTTATTTTTCATTTCCTCATTTGTGTCCTCCTAATTTAAGAGTATTTGGGACTAAAAACTGAAATCCATAGATATTTTATCTCATACCTAAATTTTGCTTTCAAAAACAAAACAAATTGAGGTGGTTATGCTACAGGGAGACATGACTATTGTTCAGGACAGTGTTTTAGGACCTACCCCATCTCCCTCTAGTTCCCCAGGGAGGTAGTAGTGCCTGAAGAAGAAAACTCATTGGTGCCTCTTGAATGGCTGATATAAAACACTAAGTCTATCAACTACAAAGTTCCATTGCCCAAGTATGGCAGGGAGGAGGCAGAATCACCGATCTGCAAGAAACCATCTGATACTCGATCAGGTACATCTTAGTGACCAGTGTGGTTCAAAGCTATGACAGCTATCTCCAGATATTCTGAGGCCCATACCAGGTGAAATCTTTGAAACAAGATGAGCTCCTTAGTAACTAAAATAAAATCTCCCATCAACCTAGTACAACCTAGTGGAATAAGGGCTCTAAGGTAGCTTTAATTTTATTTTTTAAAAATACGGTAATGAGATATTTCATCAACTCTTAATTCAATGGAGAGATTCTACATCCACATTCATATTTCTCAAGCATTTACTATGACCAGGCTCCATGCTGATCAGAATGTGCTATGAACTACAATGCAGGGTACCATTCAAAGTCCACAGCAGAGAAGAAAATGTTTCATGGAGAAATCTAACTGATTGATCACTTAGTCAGAATTTCAGGCTTACAAATTACACAAGGTGGGTTTTTTTTTTCAATAAGTATTATTTTCCCTTCAGTTAAGCAACATCCCATGAGTTGAAATCAGCCTCTAATGCCAGTACATTGGAAGGCTGAGGCAGGAAGAATGCCTGAGCCCAGGAATTCGAGGCTGCAACGAGCTCTGTTCATGCCAGCTGCCCTCCGGCCTGGGTAACAGAGCTAGACCTTGTCTCAAAAATAAAATAAAATAAAATAATTGTATAGCATTATATGAAGAAGCTGTAGCATGAGTGTTAGTGTCAGACTGCCTATGTTAAATTCCTGCTTCCAACTTACTAGCTTGTGACTCTGTGCAACTCACTTAATCCTTCTATTCTTCATGTTCCTCTTCTGTTAAATACAAATGATAATGGATTCTCTCATCTAGTAGATTTAAGAATGAAATATTATAATATATATTAAGCACTTAAAACAGTGCATTAAAGTTATCCTAGGCTATATTATCTTTAAAAATAAGTAACATGCATGTAAAACCGCTTTATATACTAAATACTATTTTTCATATCTAAATCAAGCAACACAAAGCATAATTATATAAAATTACTGTTTTTCCCCAACAATATGGTCCCTAAAAGGGCCATTGAGAAGTTAGTCTCCTTTTGAAAGCTCAATAAAATTTTGCATGTTATCAGAGAATTGGTCGACTTTTTCTTGTCTAAATTCCAATTGCTGAAATTTAGAACCATTTATGCATCACAATCGCAACAATTAGTGAAACAAAACAGAATAATGAAAAAAAGTGCTAGTACAAGCCAAAAGGAAATGATAATCTTATAAATATATCTTATATAGAAATATATATGGACACAATAATATTGATAAATGGCAAAATGAAAAATTTACTACACACCATTCCAGTGACAATGCCATTGTCAAGAGCAAGAGAAAGATGCCTCATCTCATGACTTTGGAAAATGCATGTATTTCCTTTGTTGAAAATAACATCAAAGACACCTGGAAAACATTTTTTAAGTATTAGAAAGTAATCTGTGCTTTTATAACTTTTTTTATTCAATATATTATATATGGACATCCCTTAATAATATATTTTATGTTGCTCAATTAAATGTTTTCAGTTAAAGGTAAAATACCTCTCCATAGTATGTTCATTTTATAAAAATTCATAGTATAATGTATGCACTTTTCTCATATGTATGTGAATGAAATTATTTTAAATATTGGTGATTCCTTGATCCATGACCCATTTCATTCCTAGTCTGTGTGTTGTATGTATTTGAGTATGTGTGTATATATACACAACCATATTGACATACATATACAATATACTAATATATAAAATATTTATATCAAATACATAACATGTAATGTAAATTATATATTTATAAAATGATTTCATAACAAAGTTAGATTTTCTAAAATGAACCAATCCTTTATTTCTTACTATTGTCAGCATAGCCCATTTTGTATTAACTCAAAATTTTGAGTTTAGTCAATATATACCAAATGAAGGAGAATTTTGGTAGTTACTGGGCAATTTGTAGTCCCAATCCCAATTTTTAGCATGGAATTATTTAATTACCTGCTTTATTATGTGTGTATATTCATCTAGCATTGGTAAATGCAATTAATTAATTCTACCTTTATAGTTCTATTCCAATTAGTCACGCAGGCAAATACGTTTAGTTAGGAATAAGATCTGGGCAGGGCGCGGTGGCTCACACCTGTAATCCCAGCACTTTGGGAGGCCGAGGTAGGCAGATCACAAGGTCAGGAGATAGAGACCATCATGGCCAATATGGTGAAACCCCGTCTCTACTAAAATACAAAAAATTAGCCAGGCATGGTGGTATGTGCCTGTAGTCCTAGCTACTCGGGAGGCTGAGGCAGGGGAATTGCTTGAACACAGGAGGCAGAGGTTACAGTGAGTGGAGATCACGCCACTGCACTCACTCCAGCCTGACCGACAGAGCAGGACTCCATCTCAAAAAAAAGAAAAAGAGAATAAGGTCTGATGCAAAGGTTAACTACAGAATTTCAATTTTTTAAAGGATTTTACTATATATTTATATTATTTTATATTCATTTAAAGTCGTATTTCTAAAAATGAAAGACACAGTTCAATAGACCACTCCAAATGGAAAGCTTCCTGCCTTATTAATTTCAAATTTATTTTTGTCTACATAATAAAATGCATCTTAATGAGATCTTAAGAATTAGGATCTCATAAAATTAAACCATGTTGATAAGTACTTACAAATAATCCTGGGGGTTAGGGTGTTACTGAAATAAGGAAAGAAACAAGAGCTAGGAATTCTGAATTTGAGTCTGACACAACTCATTAGATAACCTTAGACAAAGCACTGTGGTTCTCTCTGTCAATTTCTTCATCAATAAAATCAAGGCAAGAATTCTCAAATGATGTGTTCAGATCATTCATTAACTGTGCGAACTAATGAGTTAACAATGAAAGAATCTGAAAACTAAGGGTGTCCCTTAAAACATTCTAAGAGTAATTTTCATGGTTTAATTTAATCTTCCTTTTATTCTAATGATTTCATAAATACCAGAATCTATATTCATAAAACTATAAAGGTATTATTTTATCTTTTCCAGTAAGAACTCAATAATTAAAATCATAAAATTTTATATATTTTGTTATGAAAAATTATTTAAAGTTTATCAAGAATATCAACTGCAAGTTCTATGAAGAGATGGCTATTTAGAAAAAACTTGGAACCAATCCAAATGCCCATCAGTGATAAACTGCATGAAGAAAATGTCGCACATATATACCATGGAATACTATGCAGCCATGAAAAGGAATGAGTTCATGTCCTTTGCAGGGACATGGATGAAGCCGGAAACCATCATTCTCAGCAAACTAACACAGGAACAGAAAACCAAATACCGCATGTTCACTCATAAGTGGGAGTTGAACAATGAGAACACGTAGACACAGGTAGGGGAACATCATACACCAGAGCATGTTGGGGGGTTGGGGGATAGAGGAGGGACAGCATCAGGAGAAATACCTAATGTAGATGATGGGTTGATAGGTGCAGCAAACCACCATGACACGTGTATACCTATGTAACAAATCTGAACATTCCGCATATGTATCCCAGAACTTAGTATAATTTAAAAATAAATAAATAAATAAAATAAAAAGAGAAAAGAAAGTGGAGACATTTTTAAAAAGAGAGAGATGGCTATTTATCTTACTGTCATTGCTTTTAGTCCCATGCCTAATACGGTCTCATCAACAGTTAAGTATTTTATAAATATTTGTTGAATAAATGAATTCTTACTGCTGAGAAAAAGAAAATTAGGGGTCCCTATTTTAAGAATCATAAAACAATACAGAACGTACTTGAATCTGGAAGCTTCATTTAGTGAGTTTTAATGAAAAATATATATAGAAATAGAATATTTTCCAGTAAAATTATAATCAAGTCGGCATGATAAATGAGATCTTCAGGATTTAAAACTTTTCAATGGAGGAAAAATACATCATTTTTAAAGAACTCTAAAATACTTCTGTGGACTTCTGGTATTCTATGGAGCACAGTTTGGAGGAAAATAATAAGGGAAAAAGCACTACCATGTGAATGAAGGTATTAAAATTAAGCTGAAAACATGTGAGTAATCAGCAGCAACAGAAAGAAACAGTATCTATACTTAGCCAGATACTCCAGGAACTACAGCTGTATTCATCCACTTCGTGAAAATTCAGGTGCCATTGACTCTTGATTTATTGGAAGTCCAATAAAACATTCCACACTTTCCCACTGAAGCCATAAACACCCTCCCTTTTCTGTTATGAAATTAGTACATAAACCTTTACCTCTAACTATTCAGTAAGTTTCTCATTACTAAGTACTTCCACCTTACATATGGTGTGCACATGTAAATAAACCTTTTCTCCTGATACATGTCTATTGTCAGTTATTTCTCAGGCTCCCACTATTCAAACCTAAGACAGTAGAGAAAAAACTTTCCCTACAACATGAATCTTGATGTATGATTTCTAGCTCTGGCTCTGCCAATAAAGAATTCAATCATTCATTCAATCATCATTTATTGATTACCTATGTGCAAGGAATATTTTTAGTTACAATCTAGATAAAAATTCTCAAAGTTCTTATCTCTAAAATGTTCTGATCTTTAAAAATAAGGGTTAAGCCTACACTATCTTAAAGTTCCCAGCTAATACTAACATCCATTGGATCTAGTCACATTCACCAAAATAAATTTAAATTGGTCAAATCCAACAGAAGCATTTCAATTCTTATTTCACTTTGCCTCTGTACTACGTTTGAACCTGTGGATGCCGTTTGAAACCACACAATCTCCCACCTCACTAACTTCCTTCTTGGTCTCCCACCTCATTCTTTGTTCCATTGTAGGGTTCCAAAAAACGACATCCCAAAATGAAGGCCTCAGAAGCAGTATCAGAAACAAAAGTTTTTTATGACCTTCACCTGGGCCCTCATTCTCCCTGGAGGCTAGCCACAGAAACTGGAATCTCTCTTCTCCAAGGCAGGTCATAGAGCCCAGAGCCCCATCTCCCCAGAGCCAGTCATGAAACCTAAAAATATTTCTCTAACATTCTCCCTGCCTTTCTGTGGAAAAACCATCCATGAAGAAACAATCTGACCTACTTTGTTTGATTGTAGGTCATAAGACCCCTATTCCAGAGAGGGTCCTGTCCCACACCCAGAAGGAAGAAATGCAGCACAGAGAGGCCAAGACAAGTCTAGACAGACAGGCCTTGCTGGGTTTCCCCACTTGGTCTATTAGCATTAGTTTATACCTTTTTCGTCCAGTCCTATTTCTACATGGCTGTCCATACTTTACTAAATATAAGCAAAAAAATTGAGAGTTTCCCCTGTAACTCTGGGTCTTCATTCTGAAGGCTCTTGTGTTATGTAAAACTTGTATGCTTTTTACCCTATTAATACTTGCATGCCTTTTAATCTCCACATGCCTTCCTCCACATGCCTCAAATCTGGCCTCCACTTAGCTGCCAAAGTGTTTCTACTCTACTTCAAATCCATTCATGGCTATCTCTCACTCAGGAGGGAATAAAGGAAGCTGCCTTTATACGTGCAACTTCTCTCCCAGAGCCTTTTGTAGTAGGCAGAGTAGCCACAGAAGAGTAAAGGTTTAAATTACTTGTATGTAGGTTTAAAATACTTGTATGCTTTTTCTCCTATTAATCTGCATTTTATCAGTGATTTTTAGTGAATCTTCACAGGGCAAAAGGGAAGTTTTCCCTTGGCCCCTACATGCTCTTCACTCAAAGGTGTCCCTAGGGTTCTATCTTTAAGCGACGACGGTTCTTACTCCTCTTGTTCTCGCTCCCTGGGAAGTCTACTTTAATAATCTATAAATTGGGAAATCCCTAACCTGTATCTCCACCACTCATCTCTCCCTCAACATCAGGCTCATATACCCTTGAATGTAAACAACTGGATGTTTCATAAACACTTCAAACCTGGTACGCACAAACTAGAACTCAAAATTTTCCACACATCCCTAGCTTCAAAGTCTAATCCTTCTAAATTCTTCTACATTTCTTACTTCAGTTGGTGACTCAATCAACAAGTCAATTATCCAAAGCAGAAACCTTAGAGTAATCCTTTTTCGTTAACATTCCTTTTCCAATATATCACCGAGCCCCCACCAATTTTGCTTGCTAGAAATTCTTCAAATTTTTCTTTCTTCCTTATCAATACTCCCACTGAAGTACTCCAAGTCCTCATCACCTTTTGCTTGACATATTACAAAAGGCTACTGACTGGTCTTTCCTTTTCTAATCTTCCTCCTCATGCCTCAAATCTGGCCTCCACTTAGCTGCCAATGTGTTTCTACTCTACTTCAAATCAATTCATGGCTATCTCTCACCCCAGGAGGGAATAAAGGAAGTTGCCTTTAGACAAGCAACTTCTCTCCCAGAGCCTTTTATAGTAGGCAGAGTAGCCACAGAAGAGTAAAGGTTTAAATTACCAAACCCAACGCCGTTGACAGCTTTGGGTTGCTAGCTGACTACTTTTAACATGAGATGATTATGGTTGTAGTGGTGGGGTAAAATGTTTAAAACTTGTTTTACAGCTTTTAGAATAGAACATAAGATTAAACACTCCTTGTTGCAGCCACATGCAGTACAACACTTGAAACTGATGTTAGATCTCTTGCAAGATTCTGAATTGAAAAATTTAGCAATTCAATACAAATAGCCCCGGTTTGCTGCAGCTCAGTAAAGGTGTTAGACTTCGTACTATATACTTAAGTCAGAGAATTACAGTATATATCCCAGGGAAAAATCAGCAACCATTCCCCTACTATTAATAGGTACATGTATTTCCAAGACAACCAGAATCCTCTTCTCCCCTGACATCTCCTTTCCCCAATGTTTCCTTCTGTATTTGGGGACTGAAGTTCTCAGTAAAGGGGGCTGAACCAGACAGCACCCAATCTAGAGCCCATTCATTTCCAATCTTAAACAAAGAAGGTCTTTCAAAGTCTGCTTAGAAAATAGAGGGGTTTGATTTCAGAGAAGTATAGTTAAGATGCGGTAGGAGCTGGGCAGTGTATAGTTAGTGTTATATACTAATAAAGTTTTTTTTCAGATTCTTAATTAGAACCAAGTACAGAGAACCAGACAGAAATAAGAACTGCAGCTAATCACCACCAGATATTCACTAGAAATAGGGCCTAAAACTGTGTAGATTAACTATTAGCCATGATCTCGAAGAGGAACTGGAATTCCATTAGTACCAAGGAGATAGGTAAGGAGACCAAAGAAAATCTCCACAGGTGGCAGGTGCTGAAACTGGCTATATTTTTATCTATTCAACAGTAATTAGAGAACAATCAGCACAATAACATTTTTTAAGTCGAAGCACAGGGAAAAGAGGTATTACACTCTTCAATATACCATATAAATTATTTACTGAAGCAGTAATTTTTAAAATTCAGAAAAGTTTGTCTTGAAAGTGTTGAGAAAATTTAAGAAGTTATATCTCCTACGAAATAATTCTCTTGAAATTGTCACTTCACTTTAGCTGAAACTGGAACTGGAAATCACAAACAAAAGTGGGTAGAGTATACAGCCCCATTAACTAGTTATGCAAAAAAAAACCTTAGTGTCACTTTACAAATTTAAATAAGTGTGAACTGTACATTTACAAGTTTAAAGTGTATGTTTGTTATTATTTCTATTTTAATGGCAAGCGTGTAGTGAGTCTAGGACTCGTGCGCCACTGACAACAGCGAAAACTGGTTTAACTTCCGGGAAGAGGCTGGCAATATGTATAAAGAGATTTGACATCCTCTTTACCCTTGTAATTGACTTCGAAAGAAGGAGCTGGGTATGCCAACTTAGGCCCCAAGAAAGGAAAAAACTTTTCATTTGAGGAATGCTAGTCACTTTAAATTATCAGGCCCAGAGAGGTATTTAATATCTAACAGCAGTTACATCTCACTTCCCCTTGAGACAAGTCATTACCTCTTGAGAACACTTGCTATGCAGGCTCTAGACTGACACCAAGTACACATAAAATGTCATACACCCTATAGTTCAACAATGTACAACCAATCACTAACCAATGTTATTTCTGTAAACCTATGAGAATTCCTGAGGAACAACTTTTGTAATCAGCCCTCTTTTGTTCTCCGGAGCACTCTCCAAAGGCAACCTTGAAGTGTGAAATGTGTCCTGAGCTACCGTCCTCAACCTTGGCCCGGAACAAACCCTCTATATTTTCTCTCATCATCTACCCTTTAGGTTGGCGTCCCTAAAAGGATGGCACCCTCCCAGAGGGCCCTCCTCTTATGTTCCCTATCACTGGTAAGGGACAGTCACCAAAAGGGACCCTGAAGTTGCCCAAGACTGCCTATGCATGGGTGGGCCATCTAGTTTCCTTTTTAAAATGAGGAAGCATGAGTCTGTCAACTTAGTTCTTCTTCAATATTGTTTTGGTTATTCAAGGAACCTTGAAATTCCATGTGAAATTTATGATTAGCTTTTCCATTTCTACAGAAAAGGGTATTATGATTTTGATAGCAATTGCAGGCTGGGCATAGTGCCTCATGCCTGTAATCCCAGCACTTAGGGAGGCTGAAGCGGGTAGATGACATGATGGCAGGAGTTTGAGGCCAGCCTGGCCAACATGGTGAAACCTGTCTCTACTAAAAATGTAAGAAAATTGGCCAGGTGTGGTGGTGCACACCTGTGATCCCAGTTACTCTGAAGGCTGAGGCAGGAAAATTGCTTGAACCTGGGAAGCAGAGGTTGCAGTGAGTGCTGTAAAAAAAAAAATGATAGCGACTGCAATGAATCTGTAGATTATTTTGAGGAATTTAAGATTTCCAATTTACACTCAGGGGTTATCTCTCCATCTATGTAGGTCTTCATTCTTTCAGAAATGTTTAGCAGCTTTCAGTATATAAAGACTTGCATTTCTTGAATTTATTCCTAAGATTTTGATGCTATTATAAATAATTCTCCTAAATTCATTTTTCAATTGTTCATGGCTACTGCATAAGAATACAAATAATTTTTGTGTGTTGATCTTGTACGCTGCAATCTTTATGACTTTATATATTAGGTGTAATATTTTTGTGTGGATCCTTGAGGCTCTTCTGTATATTAAATCATGTCATCTACAGTTTTACTTCTTCTTTTTTGATTTTGATGCCTTTTATTTCTGTTTCTTACCTAACTGTTCTACCTAGAACTTCCAGCAAAATGTTGAAGAGAGGTGGCAAAAACAGACATCCTCATCTTGTTTTTTAATTAGGGGTATGGGCAAAGAAGAAAAACTTCCCCCTTTACCCTCTGAAGGTTCACTGAAAATGAACTGACAAAATGCAGATTAATAGGAAAAAAGACAAATTTATTTTAATGTACATACCACCCAAAAACCAGTGGGGTAAAGATGCTTTATGGGGGAAGGCTAAATAGGCGAGTAGCAGTAATGATTTTGGGGAGGAAATGAATGGACCTGGAGGCACACATTATCTTATGAATGATTCTTTTTGCAAACTGAATGAGATCAGACCAGAGGACAAATACTATTAATAGTTGGGACAAAGTTCGAAGTTCATCTGGGCTGTCATGATGTTAAATTTTCAGTCTCTTCCTTCATGCTATGAGTTTTAATATTCTTTGGTTGATGAAATTTCAGAGAAGGAATTAAGGCAATTGTGTTCCTCGCTGGAGTCCAGGTTCTAGGTAGAAAAGGAAACTGCAGAGAATAGCCTCATTCTATGCACTGGGAGAGACAGAGGATTGGGGGTGGGTCAGAGAGACCTTGAGGCTGCTTCTTTAGTTCAGCATGTCAAAGCACCATATTTCAGGATTTTGTCTTCTGAGCCCAGCAGGGAAAGCTTTCAGTCTTTAACCACTGATTATAATGTTAGCTGCGGGTTTTTCATAAATATTCTCTACCATGTAGAAGAAACTCCCTTCCATTCCTACTTTTTTGAGTGTTCTTATCATGAAAGGGTGTAATTATTTTTATATTAGAAATATTTTTTCCTAATCCTTGCAATGCTTTCTACAATGAATATTTTTTAAAATGCATCCATCATTAAATAGGCATCAATATTAACACTGAATATTCAGAACTTCCCACTGCAGAACATAGAAGTTAAACAGCAACATAACAAAAAAATTAAAATGAGGATTACAATTAGAGATTAGAATGATATAGCTTTTTCCATTCCTAGCTATAACTTAGTGTGAAAAGAAGGTGGAGGCTGGGTGCAGTGGCTCACACCTGTAATCCCAACACTGGGGGAGGCTGAGGTGGGTGGATCACTTGAGGTCAGGGGTTTGAGACCGGCCTGGCCAAAATGGCGAAACCTCATCTCTACTAAAAATACAAAAATTAGCTGGTTGTGGTGGCGGGTGCCTGTAATCCCAGCTACTCTGGAGGCTGAGGCAGGAGAATTGCCTGAACCCGGGAGGCGGAGGTTGCGGTGAGCCGAGATCGCGCCATTGCACTCCAGCCTGGGTAACGAGAGCGAAACTCCGTCTCAAAAAAAAAAAAAAAAAAAAAACTCTGAATCACTTTGGTTATCTGGTTCTTCCTTGTAGTTATAAGATCCCACAATAGAGACAAGAAGACTTGTGACTGCCATTGTCAATGTTGTTACAGTATTGTTTTTAATAACTAAAGAGTTTATTATCATAAAATGAAGTTCCCTGTGGCATTTCAAAGAACTTCTCATGCTGTGTGTCTACTTTAGGCCTAGTATTGCCAAGAAATAGTTCAGCAACACTCAGAGATATCAGCATTCTAATACTCTAAGTACAGAAAAAACTAAATTCACAACCAGCTGAGTAACTAAATAGAAAGATTGGCTCATGGTGGCAAAAAAAAAGAACACATTGTTTTCTGGAGGGAAAATTGTGAGTCAAAATATCTCGGGTAGATATTCTTAAAATACTTTCTTGAAAAGATATCTACAGGTCAGCATTGTTCATCAAAATACTTTCCAGGCATGTGAAAACTGATTCATTAGTGTGAATTTATGGGACACTGAGCATAACATCAGGAAATAATCCTGCAAGTAATTATCACACATAAAAGAACTCCTGTTGCAAAAATGTCAGTTACACTGAGGAAAATTACTCATATTATCCCCCACCTGCCTTTTTTAGAACTGCTCATTCTGCTTTGTATATGGTAGGACTAGCATATTAAGATGCTAGAAACACTGAAGGGTAAAAAGTTTCTCTATTTGCATCATCTACCAGTTAGTTTGATCTACACAGAGGTTCACATACTAGCAGATGGTGATTGCTGCTTGTTGGAGATTCAGCTTGGGCTGTCAGAGGTAGTTCTTTCCTGAAGGACCTCTCTGCATGGCTGCCTGGACTTTCCACATGAAGGCTAGGTTCTAAGAAAGATTAATCTGAGAAGCGAAGACAGAAGATGCAGACCTTAGAAGTTCAAGTGTTGTGTCAGCTGCATTCAGTTAGTCATAACATCGAGAAAAGGGGTGTCCAATCTTTTGGCTTCCCCAGGCCACACTGGAAGAAATTGTCTTGGGCCACACATAAAATACACTAACACTAATGATAGTTGATGAGCTAAAAGAAAAACAAATCTTAAAATGTTTTAAGAAAGTTTATGAATTTGTGTTGGGCTGAATTCAAATTAATTCTCTGGCTCATTATCTAGAAGGAAAGATGGACAGCCCTATATAAGATCAAAGTTTCTACTCCTCAGCAAATGCAAAAGAACTGAAATCATAACAGTCTCTCAGATCACAGTGCAATCAAATTAGAAATCAAGATTAAGAAATTCACTCAAAACCACACAACTACATGTAAATTGAATGACCTGCTCTGGAGCAACTCCTGGGTAAACAATTAAATTAAGGCAGAAGTCAAGAAGTTCTTTGAAACTAATAAGACCAAAGAGACAACATATCAGAACACTGGGACACAGCGAAGGCAGTGCTAAGAGGGAAATTTACAGCACTAAATGCCCTCATCAAAAAGCTAGAAAGATCTCAAATCAACAACCTAATATCACAACTAAAGGAACTACAGAACCAAGAGCAAATAAACTCCAAAGCTGGCAGAAGACAAGAAATAACCAAGATCAGAGGAGACAGAGGCATGAAAAACCCTTCAAAAAATCAACAAATCCCAACTTTGAACTATACTACAAGGCTACAGTAACCAAAACAGCATGGTACTAGTACAAAAACAAACACATAGACCAATGGAACAGAATAGAGAATCCCAAAATAAGACCACACACCTACAACCATCTTCTTCGACAAAAACAAGCAATGGGGAAAGGATTTCCTATTTAATTAATAGCACGGGGAAAACTAGCTAGCCATATGCAAAAAATGGAAACTGGACCCCTTCCTTTTATGCCTTATGCAAAAATTAAAGACTTAAATGTAAAACCCAAAACAATAAAAACCCTAGAAGAAAATCTAGGCAATACCATTCAGGACATAGGCAGGGGCAAAGATTTCATGATGAAAACACCAAAACCAATTGCAACAAAAGAAAAATGTGACAAATGGGATCTAGTTATACTAAAGAGATTTTGCACAGCAAAATAAACTATCATCAGAGTGAACAGACAACCTAGAGAATGGGAGAAAATTTTTGCAATCTATCCATCTGACAAAGGGCTAACATCCAGAGTCTACAAGGAACTTAAATTTACAGGGAAAAAACCAACCTCAATAAAAAGTGGGCAAAGGACATGAACAGACACTTCTCAAAAGAAGGCATTTATACAGCCAATAAGCATATGAAAAAATCTCAAATCACTGATAATTAGAGCAATACAAATGAAAACCACAATGAGATACCATCTCACACCAGTCAGAATGGAGGTTATTAAAAAGTCAATCTCTTTGCTACTGTGAATAGTGCTGCAGTAAACATACGTGTGCATGTATCTTTAGAATAGAATAATTTATATTCCTTTGGGTATCTACTCAGTAATGGGATTGCTGGATCAAATGGCATTTCTGGTTTTAGATTTTTGAGGAATTGCCACACTGTCTTCCACAATGGTTGAACAAATTTACATTTCTACCAAAAACCTAAGTGATGGGTTGACAGGTGCAGCAAACCACCATGTCACACATATACCTATGTAACAAACCTGCACATTCTACACATGTGTCCCAGTACATAGAATAAAAAAATAAAGTTACATTTTTAAAAAAATAAAAATAAAAGTCAAAAAACAACAGAGCTGGTGAGGTTGCAGAGAAAAAGGAATGCATTTACACTATTAGTGAGAATGTAAGCTAGTTCAACCATTGTGGAAGGCAGTGTGGTGATTCCTCAAAGACCTAGAAGCAGAAATACCATTTGATCCAGCAATTCCATTACTAGGTATATACCCAAAAGAATATAAATCATATTATTATAAAGATATGTGCACGTGTACATTAACTCCAGCACTATTCACAATAGCAAAGACGTGGAATCAACCAATACCCATCAGTGATAGACTGGATAAAGAAAATTTGGTACATAACCACCATAGAATATTATGCAGCCACAAAAAGAATTGAGATCGTGTCTTCTGTAGGGACGTGGATGGAGCTAGAAGCTGCTATCCTCAGCAAACTAATGCAGGAACAGAAAACCAAACACTTCATATTCTCAGTTATAAGTGGGAGCTGAATGATGAGAACACATGGACACATCAGGGGAGAAACAACACACACTGGGACCTGTGGGGTTCTGGGGGAAGGAGAACATCAGGAAGAATAGTTAACAGATGCAGGGCTTAATACCTAGGTGAAGGGTTGATCTGTACAGCAAACCACCATGGCACATGTTTACCTATGTAACAAACCTGTGCGCCCTGAACATGTACCCCAGAATTTAAAATAAAAGTTGATTAAAATATATACAAAAAAGAAACACCAAAAAATAAAAATAAAAAATATAAGATCAGAGTTTCCTAATTTGCAAATTTCTCTCCTTTAATGTACCCGACTGTGTGTGCTGGTACCATTAGGCCCTCACATCATGATGCTGCAGGACTGGAGTTCAGGGAATCCAACCCAAGAAACTGCTCTGGCTGGGGCACTTGATGTGGGAAATAAATGGTCCTGGTCTCTGACCCAGTGGTCTCATGTTTCCTACAATTAAGTTACAATTTAGATCCTTCACAGCTTCTGATTTAACAATGGGAGATACTTCTGTGGCCATATCTGCAAATACAGGATGCTAATAAAGAAAAAGAATAACAACAGTGGCAGCAGAGAACCCAGTGAATAAGATAAAGGGCCACTTTGACTAATTTAAGTGGATAAGTAATTTCAAGTGGGAACAAATTTTTGCCCAGGTAAGGAAAATGTCTAAAAAATAATTTTGGAAAGAGAAGCTCCTAGGAAGTATTTTTAGACAGACATTTATTTTTATACAGGAGAAAATTGGATCGTTCCCCAAGATCTCAAATATGAGGCAGAAGGGGTTACATTTTGAGAAATGCTTAGGTGAGTAGCTCCAGCACATCCTCAAGACTGAACAGCACAGTTTCCAGCACCGTATAGTACAGTTAAATTCATAAGTATAACAGGCAAATATTGTTTAAATAATGACGGTCCAAATTCAAAAAGAGTTGGAGATTTGGGTTTATAGTCAAAGATCTACCAACATCTGTTTACTCTTTGTTAATTCTCACAGTTATATCTTCATGACATGAAGATATTAAACATCAAATCTAGTTTGTCTTGTTTTCCCTTTGTACCTTTATTATGACATTAGCTACAAATAATAATTATTAGAATTGTTTTATTTGTCTTCTTCATTAGATTATGCATGTTTGAAATTCAGAATAGTATTTTAGTTATCTTCTCTGGTCCCCAAATTAATTAACATGATATTTTGATAACTGCCTACATTTTATTCTTCTATTAGTTAACACCAAATATATATATTTTTCATAGTGCCAGATTTAAAGCCTGTCATTTATTGATAATTTTTATTAATGCAGATAGTTAAATTATTTAAATGGCCTAACACTGATGTAAAGTCATATGAAAAAAGAATAAAACTATACATTAAACTGTGTCTAGAAATCTACCTTCCTTTAACCCCCAGACCTGTCTAGCACCACAAGCTTTGTATGATGGTTTTACCATATTTGTCTGTCTTATCTCCAGTGGCGTCAACTCTTCCATCTGGATGCAGGCGGACAAACCCTCCAGTCAACTTGTTATAGAACTGAAGGGTATTTCCTTTTGTAAACTTCCAGCTTTCTGCAGTCCACTAAAAAGAAAACAAAACAAATACACCAGTATGAGGAGAAACAAAGAGAAGACATTGCTAAGAAACAACACGTACTAAACATTATATGCTGTTTTTAACACATCAAATGGCCATTTGAACATTGTTTATATGAAATAATCTAAAGCCCCAAACAAAATCTTACTGTTTCTTTTCTCTTAAGTTCCAGCTTCTGCCCTGAGAAGATAAAGGAAAGAGAAAGCCATTAATTTCAGAAGGGTCATGCTTTCTCTAGTCATCATAAAACATAGTTTTTCAGGAAATGTGTACACATGATACCTACTTGCAGAGAAGATACTGTTATCCCTGGCATACAGTTCTCTGACAATTTTACAATCATCTTCCCCCTGATCTAGCCATCTGTGAAAAGAAAAGTATATCAATTATTTTCAGACTTTATACTTACATTAACCATTAGCAATTATCTTCCCAAGTCAGAAATGCAAGATAGAAGGGATTGGAAAAGACATGGCTATCTGGTTCTGAAAGGCAGGGCAGTACAGAATGGAAAAGGAAATCCTAAAATTACTATAAGAGTGCAAGGGAGGTAGAAGAAACAGTTACTATCTGGTATGTTTTTGCCTACGCACAGGTGAGTTGCTCAATCAGCCTGCTAACTGCCAAAGTCATAGATGTCATTATTCATTGGATCAATTTATCTTGTCCTTTGGCTACTAACTACAGTTCAAACTCAAAGCAGTTATTTCACAAATGGCTATTATTGGTTCCATAGGAAAAGAGGCAGGAGAGTGTCAAAAAGAAAAAAAGCAATGTATCACCACTACTGGGAAAATAACTCAAAAATCAAGGTCTGTTGACAGTGGGTAAGCACTATCATCTTTGTATAAAAAGCTACATGAAACACTGTGTGTACATTTATTATTTTTGAACCTAACTTGGGGCCTAATCCAAAGGGAGTATGTTTTGTTGTCAGAGACTTTCATTTTCTTTCTGATATGTACAGAGTCATATTTTTAAAAAGCTATCTTTATTTAGCATTAAATATTAAATTTCTATCATTAGGAATGATGATAAACATAATAAATGTCTTTCTCAATAGAAGAAAGATGTCCTAAGATTAATATTCACAAAAGTTACCCAACAAAGCCTCAGTAACTAGGAACAACTAAATAAGCTACCCAGTTCTCAATGGATAAACTTGGAACTGACTAATACGAAATGAATTACACCTACACACCTGTGACAGAAGAAGGTATATTCGTAATTTGTTGTGGGATCCTTGATAACAACATCATCGAGAAACCAGCCATTTCCTAAACACAAAAAAAGAATGAAAATGTGATATAAGTAAATATGGTCCAATATTTTCGAGTTTTGAGAACAAAGTGCTAACTTCCAAATATATGTAAAGGCCTTATACAACATAAAGCTTTAATACTTCAAATAAAGCAAAATATAACAGAAGTAAACTGTAAGGAATATATTCCTTATACATGTAACAAAAGCAAAGAATTATTTTAAAGCTTCATGCTTTATGATATCTATTTCAGTGTGGTTTTCCAAACAATTGGAAATAGAGTAATTCTGTGGCTTTTAATTTCATAAACTGCATTCATAATCCTGAACCTAACATCTTCCAAAGACTATATACTTGATGGTTACCAATACTTTCTATTTCCAGAAAGTTTTTTTCTTTCATTTTGTTTTTGTTTTTGTTTTTGAGACGGAGTCTCGCTCTGTTGCCCAGGCTGGAATGGAGTGGTGCAATCTCAGCTCACTGCAACCTCCACCTCCCAGGTTCAAGCAATTCTCCCGCCTCAGCCTCTGGAGTAACTGGGACTACAGGCACGTGCCACCATGCCTGGCTAATTTTTTTGTATTTCTAGCAGAGACAGGGTTTCACCATGTTAGCCAGGATGGTCTCGATCTTCTGACCTCATGATCTGCCCACCTCGGCCTCTCAAAGTGCGGGGATTACAGGTGTGAGCCACTGCACCCAGCCCCAGAAAATTTTTTAAAGTTTAAATTTAAACAAAGTCTGCATAAAATATGTGTTTTGATAGACTAAAAATGAATAACCATTCAGAAATCCTGTCCAAGCACATAGACTCAGCTGGTATACATAAAGGTAGAAATTTCTTTTTAAATGTTTTTTTCTTTATCCCAAGAACACATGCACTTTATTGAACGCCATTGTATAAAAGTGTGTGAGGATAAAGGGCTGATACAGGACTCTGCTGGGGGCAGGGCAAGGAATGGAAGTGAGGCACATGGGAAACAGGTCATGGGCAGAGCTCCTGGCCTGAATGATTCCTCTTGCTCTATCAATAGACTTGCAAGATAAATACTGGGATGATGATTAGCAGAATGGTCATGATGATGCTCAAAATCAGGGCCCAGATGTTCAGGCATTTGGCACTGGAGGCATAGGCCTGGGCCCCGGTCAGGTCACCAATCATCTTTCTGTCCCTAGATTTCATGGAGTAGGCGAACGCTATGAAACCCAGGCAGCAGGAGTTCATGAAGAGGGTGTTGAACAGGGACCAGATGACATGGTCAGGCACAGAGGTCTCACTGTGGATGTGGATCACAGTGGACATCGGGGGAGCCTGGTTATGGGGCACCCCCAGCACAGCCACCTCATATTCTTCCTCGATCATCTCGTAGTTGGAGGAACGGCCGGCGTTGGTGGGAGTGAAGAAGGTTTGGACAGTGTGGTTAATGGTGTCCAGGGAAGACCAGCTGTGGTCGGGTTGCTGGGATAGTTCTCAATGGGCCCTCCCTTTCCCCAGTCTTAAATGTTTAATTTCATATTAATTTGCAAACTAGAGTTAATTAAAATCAATTTTACTTACACATCAAATATTTTAATTAGTCATAGTGGTTTTGTCTATGCAAAGATCCAGCTCAAAATATATCTACTCTAATTAAAATTATTGAATTGATGAGTTACTACTCATAAGCTATAGGATAAAATTTATTTTTTTCTTTTATTTTTTATTTGCATATGTTTAGAGACAGATGCTCACTCTTTTGCCCAGGCTGGAGTGCAGTGGTGCAATCACAGTTCACTGTAGCCTAAACTCCTAAACTCAAGCAATCTTCCAGCCTCAGCCTTCCAAGTAGCTGGGAATCCAGGTGTGTATCATCATGCCCAGCTAATTTTTAAATATTTTTGTAGAGATGGAGTCTTGTATGTTGCCCAGGCTGGTCTTGAACTCATAGCCTCAAGCAATACTCACACCTCATCCTTGCAACATGCTGGAATTATATGTGTAAGCCACTGTTCTCAGCTAGATAAAACTTTTTTTTTTTAATTGCATTTTAGGTTTTGGGGTACATGTGAAAAACATGCAAGGTTGTTGCATAGGTACATATGTGGCAGTGTGATTTGCTGCCTTCCTCCCCTTCACCTATATCTGGCATTTCTCCCCATGCTATCCCTCCCCTACTCCCCACCCCCCTCTATCCTATAAAAGGGCAACGTGAGGGCTCAATCTAGTGGTGGTGTTTTGTGTCCTAATTATATCAGTATCAATATCCTGGTAGTGATACTGTACTACAGCACCGCAAGATGTTAACACTGGGAGAAACTGGGTAAAGGGTACAACTTCAATTAAATGTACAATTATCTCAAAATAAAAAGTATAATTTAAAATGTAAAGGAATTGTTACAGAATTCTTACATTTTTACAATTTTTATTTCTTTGAATAATAAAATTTATTTTTGGTTACTTTGAATTGATTTTTTAAATATCCATTGCTCATTTTTCTATTAAACACATTTAAAACTTAATTCAAATCTTATTCTGTATTACTGATGTAGCTGTGTGCCCAATATTATGACTGTCACTGGACTACATTTAAAAAGTGTCGCCTTCAATGCATTTTAACATAAAAATCTTCCTTGTTAATCTTTTTCAAAATGTTCATTGCTATTATACCCTTATATTTTTTCCTAAAAAATAACAGAATCAATTTTATCTGCTTTATTGAGAAATATTTTACAGACCATAAAGTTTACCTGTTTAAATAAGTTCAATGGTTTTTAGTATATTTACAGGGTTGTCTGGCCATCACCATAACCCAAATTCAGTACATTGTCCTCAGCCCAAAAAGAAACATTGTGCCTCTTCACATCTTTCCCAATCACCTTCCTGCCTTCCCTCTCCCAGACATAGGCAACCACTAATCTACTCTCTGACTTTGATAGATTTGCCTATTCTGGACATTTCATAAAAATAGAAATTATATAATAGGTGATGTTTTGTAACTGATTCATTTAAGGATAGGAAAAAAAAACTCTGCTATCTGTCTCAAGACTTACCTTTGAATGAGTTGTGTTGCTCTGTATTTCAGATTTTTCTCTCTTTTAAGTTTGTGATATCTCTTGATCAAAATTAGTAGTACCCCCATCTCTTTCTAATTCTTTCATTTCCCCACTTGTGATGCTCCACCTGACTTTGGAACAACCAATCACTTTTCTATATAGAAACCACTGAAGCAGTCTCTTTCCACATAAAATTAATCTGGTAACATATTTTTGCCAAACCAAAAGGACAGGCCAGGGTGCAATTCAGTTTATCAAAATTCTGAAGTCCTTTTACTGCTGACACACCACAGAAACAAGCAGCTGGGGCTTAAATTAAATATGTGGAAGTATAAAACTTTCACCTTTCTTGCCAAACTACAATGGTGCTCTAGAGCAGCAAGAAGGACTGGATTACATAACCAGCCATGGTAACTGATTGGTAAATAGTTGTTAAGGAACGAATAGGCTCACTTACTCCAAAAGAGGGCAGAGCCTATAAATCGAACTTTCTTGGCTAGAGCCCCTAGTATTCTTAATATGGCTTTCAGACAAGGCCAGTCTAATACAAATGAGCCTGTAATTTTATTGTTCATGTTATTTATTATATACATATATATTTTTATGTATGTACAGACTGTATATATATGTGTATATATAGGCTATATATGTATATATTTACATAGGCTATTATGCTGAATAAGATCTTTTTTAAATTTTCTATCAAATATCACTAGCATATAAAGCAGCCACTAGTTATTGTATATTTATTTAATATTTAGCCATCTTACAAATTTCCTGATTTCATTCAGTTTTCAGTTGATTCTCCTTCAATCTGAATAATCATTTATATCTCCACTAAGCAATGCTTTAAATTTCTTTCCAAAATTATGCTGCTTTAAAATATTATAATTTTTAATAAAATGCTTTCCAAATAACAATTAGTAAATATTCATAATGAGAAAAATCTATTTCTGGTTTTTATGGATTTCATTGTCTATTAAAAGGATGACTTAAGTTAAATTATTTTTAAACAATTTTAAATAAATATATTTTTCTGTTCCAAATTTTCAAAGATTTTTTAACAAAAAAAATTATCATTGTTAACAAATAAATTTTCTGCTTCCACCTTTTGAGGTGATACATTTTATTAATAGATTTCCTAATATGGAACTGTCTTCTGATTTCTTGGCATACACCCTAATTAGTTGTTATATATTAATTATACACTTCTTGATTCACTTTATACACATTTAGCTTAGAATATCTGCAAATGTATTTATCAATGAGACTGACTTATAACTGTTCCTCTGGGGAGTACAGACTCTGTAAGACAAATAACATCATGGCAGCAACTGATGTTTCTCAAAGAAACACATGAACTTTATTTGGTTAAGGTAAGAGAAATGAGAAATGTTTCTTAATCATCCTTTTCATGAAGAGGATCAAATTTATTAGCCCAAAACTGTATATAGTATTCTCAAGTTTTTATCTCTTGTGTATTTACAGTTGTATTTACTTTCTCTAAATTTGGGCATTTATTTTCTTTCCCTTTTTTGTCTATTTTGAATGTTATTTATTATTTATTTATTTTTAGAAATGAGAGTTTCGCTGTGTTGCCCAGGCTTCTCTCAAACTCCTAAGCTCAAGTGGTCCTCTTGCCTCAGGCTCCCAAGTAGTTGGGACTACAGGTGGGTGCCATCACGTCCTAGTGACTCTCTTTTTTATTAAACTTTTCAAGGTCTGGTTTAATATCTGTCAGCTTTTTTTCCCCCTAAGAACCAGTTCTTATAAGTGACATCAATTCTTCTAGTTTTCTATTTTTTTGATATTTGATTTCTATATTATTTTCTTTCCTATCTTCTTCTCAAAATTTCATTATTTCTTACCTTCTTGGATTGTTTAGTTCATTTTTTTAATTCTCTCTTTTTAAATACTTGTTATATTGTGATTTATAATAAGAAACATGTTTTTTGGCCTTCTTCCCTGTTTCCTGGCACACAGTTCACAAAAATCCTTTGAATGGCCAAAGTAGTAAGTGCCTTTTTGTATGCTAATGAGATGACTGGTAGCTGGGGGCTCCAGCCAGCCTCAGGATGGGGACTGGTGCCAGAAGAACCAATCACAGGATTTGCAAGATGGAACTTTCAGTACCATCCCCAGACCTAGGGGGTAGGGAAAAAAAGAGGGGTTCAAAGTTGAATTGATCACCAACAACCAATTATTTAATCAATCCTGAAAGTGTAATGAAGCCTCCATAAAAATCCTGAAACACGGAGTTCAGAGAGCCTCCAGGCTGCTGAAGATGTGGAGGTGCTGGGAAGATGAGGCACCCGAGAGGACATGGAAGCACCACACAGGCCCACACGCATTGCCCTGTCAACCTTTTCATCTAGCTGTTCATCGATACCTTTTGTAATATCCTTAATAATAAGCTGGTAAGTGTTGGTGTTTCCCTGAGTTCTGTCATCTGCTGTAGCAAATCACTGAACTTGAGGAGGGAGTCATGGGAAGACAGAGCAGGGACCATCCTAGGGCCCTGTGGGGACCCCCTAAACATGAAAATGTTAAAATCTTAAATTCCTCTTGAAAATGCCAGACACCTAGTTAGCCTTAAAAAATAAACTTAATAAGCAAAAAGATAATAATAACAGCCTAAAACAACAGCTCGAAAAGTTAAAATAACAAAATATTTGGTTCCTTCTAAAAAAGAAAGGTAACAACATATGTCCCCGAGTTGTTTTTCAGAAACTCGGGACCCCCACCAAAAGGATCTGCTGGCATGTAGACCCCAGGTAAGGGGAAACTGAGTACTCACCTATGGCCACCTTTTTTTATTCTAAATTTCTTTCTGAGAGATGTGGAGGAGGTCATGTCCATGGGCCAGAGCTAACGTTCTTTTCCACTGACCCCAAATTGTTAAACAAAGTTTTCTCTCCTTACTCAATTGCAAACCACAAAATCTTTAAATTCACCTATGACCTGTGTGGCCGCATTTCAAAATGTCCCACAATTTTAGGTCAAAGCAATGCACAGACTCTATATATTAACTTATGACTTTGCCTATAATCTCTGCCTCCAAGCCTTTAAAAACCCTTAAGTATAAGCCGTTAAAGCGAACTACATATGGCCTGAGAAGGACTCTGTACTCTGCATTTGAGTCCTTGTGGATGAACTGTAACCTTGCTTAACAGTCAGACAAAACTGAAAACCTAACTGAGAAGTATGCTCCTATAACATATAACTGAGTCTTGGCCAATCCCAGTGGCCATTCTTCAACCACTCATTGACTTCTAAGTGTTCAAACTGTGTTCGAATAAGGCAAATGCCAATCTGTAACAAATCCAGCTATTTCTGTACCTCACTGCCGATTTATGTATGTCATTTCACTTTTTTTGTCTATAAATCTTCTTTCACCACGTGGCTGTGCTGGAGTCTGTGAATCTTGCTGTGATTCTGGGGGCTTCCAGAATCATCATTACTCAATTAAACTCCTTTAAATTTAATTTGGCTGAAGTTTTTCTTTCATCAAAGCCATCAGGGAGTTCGGGTCTTAATCATAAGCTTCCCAGTTCTCCCTGGTTGGCACCCTACAATAAATGCTTCACTTTCCCTGACTACAATCCCAATGTCAGTGTTTGACTTTACACTTGCCAGGCAAACAGACCCCGGTTCAGTTCGATAACAGCTGGAAATACCAATTTCTGGCCAGTTGGTCAGAAGTTATAGAGGCCTGGACTAGCTATTGGCATCTGAAGTCGGGGCAGTCTTGTGGGACTGATCTCTTAATCTGTGAAGCATGACACTAACTCCTGGTAGATAATGTCCGAATTGAATTAAATTGTAGGACACCCAGCTTGTTGGAGGGAAAACATCCTATATATTTGGTTACAGAAGTGCTCCGTGTTGAGTGTTAAGAGCATAGAAGAAAACAGTTTGTTTTTCCTACTAAATAATACTAAAAGTGAGACTATAATATACCTTTGAATGTTATAAATCATACTAGTATTCTCTAATTAGTCAATAATATACGCCTCATATTAAATGACCAGAATGCCACAGGAAACAAGGAGAAAACTTATTTTCATATCCTATCCATTTAAAACTATTCGAAGAACTATTTCTTTTCTTCCTCCTTGAATGAAATCTAGAAAATGTATTCTGAATATTTGGATCGCTCTCAGATAATAAGTCCATTGGTTTCTTTTATCACAAAATTGGGATAATTTCTTCAATTATAATGACCAATCTCATATAATAATCAAAACTTCAAATTTCATTTAAAGGCAAAATGTCTCTCCTCTCCCATCTTCAGTTCTGGAATCTTGGGAGGTAGGTAGGCTCACAGGTTGCCTTCTTCTTCCTGCCTTTACCCAGGCTGAATATCCCTTATCTGAAAAGCTTGGGACCAGAAGTGTTTCAGGTCTCAGATTTTTAAATATCTGCATTTATGTCTACTGATTGTGCATCCCATATCTGAAAATCCAAAATCTGAAATGCTCCTAAAGGCATCTCCTTTGAGCATCATAATGACACTTTAAAAGTTTCAAATTTTGAAGCATTTCAAATTTTGAATTTTCAAATTTGGCACTCAGATATATAATCTATGACCCTACAGAGTTAGAGACAGCGTAAACAGGACAGGCAAAGGTGAGAGGTAAGAATCTAGAAATGTCTTATTAACCAGCACTGTTTATATATGTATGTTGGTGAGTAGGTATTTAAAGCAGGAATCATTTATCTTACTGTCTTCTTGGATTATCTGCCTACAATTCTACTCTGACTGTTCTCCAGACTTCCCTTTCTTTGTGGCCAAAGGCCACTGAGGAAGCCTGCAGATTGTTATTCAGGTTGGGGTCATGTAACAATTTCTAGATGGCACAGGTTCTTCAAGTGGTTTCTTCACAACGGAAAAACCCCTCCTACCTCTCTTATTACTGGTGATTGCTGTATAGCTATCAAAGCAACAGCCAACCTACTGCAATGAAAACTTGTAGCTTTTATATTCAGTGGTGAACCCATAACTTGTCTGTCCCTTCCTTCGTAAGTCCTGAATATGCAGCCTTGTGCCTACATTTGGGATGGTGCTGGGATGGGTCTGAATATACGTGTCCCCCTAAAATTCATCTACTGGAACCTAAGACCGAATGTGATAACATTAAGAGGTGGAGCCTTTAGGATGTGATTAAGTCATGAGAGCTCAACCCTCATGAGTGGGACTAGTGCCCTCATAAAAGGACTTCAGGGAACTAGCTAGGAGGCCCTTTTTGCCCTTTCACCATAGGAGGGCAAAGCAAGAAGGCCCTCCCAAGACGACAAATGCCAACACTTTGATCTTAGACTTCTCAGCCTCCAGAAGTGTAAGAATAAATTTTTATTCTTTATAAATCTCCCAGTCTAAGGTATTTTGTTACAGCAACCTCAAACTAAATAAGATAGAGAATAAGATCTTGCTTCTATTATTTGTTCTGGTCTTTTGAGACTTCAGCAGAAAATGAGACAGAAAAAACACCATTGTAAAATTCTGTTAGACTGTACTTATAGTTCTGATTTTCACTTTGGCCCAAAATCATGAAGAGGACTGAAACACCTTAAGTGACTAATTTTTTTTTTCTTTCGCCCTTTTAAGTAAATTTTTGTTTCACTAAATTGTGGTCAGAGAAAGTGGCCTGTTTGGGGAAATTTACTGAGATTTTCTTTTTGGTCTAATATCTGAGTCAAATTATAAAAATGTTTCATAAAGCTTTGAAATGAAAATGCTTCCCTATCTACAAACACCTGAGGAGAGTAACTGAAGGATCCAACTAACCTACCAAAATCTGAGACATATGATAAAATCCTATCCTATCTTCTTTTCATTTCTTCTTGACTGTCTAAGAGTATTTTACTTTATCTATTTACTTGCAATATTATCTGTGGAATAAAGGCTCATGAATCTTATAATCTCATTGTGAATTATAAACTTTATCAAAAAAGCACCTTCTTTTAATGCTTGTTGTCTTGAATTTTACTTTATCTTATAATAAGATTATAACTAAGATTGTTTCTTTATTCACCTATTTCTGATACATTACTTAAATTTTTATTTTTAATATTACTGGGTCATTTATGTCAAGTGTCTCTTGCATAGAACATATAATTGGACATGGGATTTTTTAGGTTGAAAATTTTTGCCTTTATTTTTGTTTAGAAAAATAAGGCTAAACTTTCTTTTGTTCAGAAATAAGGCTAAAAGATGACTACCATGTCCTTTCAATATTGTAGTAGAACACTAACAAGCTTGCCTGAGAATCATTTGACTCACTGTGGGAGTGTAACACTATGTGACTTAATATTTACTATGGATTCAGGCCTGTAAAATTAGCTATTGATTGATTAAAAATAATATGCAAATGATTTACATGTTTAAAATATAGATACATTTTGTCTGAGAGAGAAGACAACTTCAAAAGCATATTTGTGTTGTCTATAGAACACTGGTCATACTTTTTATTTATCAATCTTATTCATAATTCTTTTTTCACTGATTACATGTACATACTTTTTAGCTTCTGGTAACCTCCTTTGAGCCAGCTTTGTCAACCTGCTAATTCCCTCATTAATTATCTAAACACATTGTCAACTCTGTATTTGTATAAGAATCTTGTTCTTACTTTGAAAATTATACGTTGACACTTTTTTTTTTTTGGAGACGGAGTTTCACTCTTGTTACCCAGGCTGGAGTGCAGTGGCGCGATCTCGGCTCACCGCAACCTCCGCCTCCTGGGTTCAGGCAATTCTCCTGCCTCAGCCTCCTGAGTAGCTGGGATTACAGGCGCGCGCCACCATGCCCAGCTAATTCTTTGTATTTTTAGTAGAGACAGGGTTTCACCATGTTGACCAGGATGGTCTCGATCTCTTGACCTCGTGATCCACCCGCCTCGGCCTCCCAAAGTGTTGGGATTACAGGCGTGAGCCACCGCGCCCAGCCCTGACACTTTTTAGTAAGAAAGTTTATCATCTTGTTTGATGCTTTTGGGTTCTTTTTCCTTTTTTTTTTTTTTTTTTTGGTATGTGCCCTTTAGTAGCATGTCTTTTGTTAAATGGATTTTGTTTATCTTATAATTGTTTTATACAGTAGCAAAAAATAAATTTATTGGGAAGATGTGAGTCATCTCACAGAGTTGAGGAGAAGACTGAGGAAAGGCATGAATAAAATGGCAAGAGAAAACACAGCTGAGACCTGACTGCCAGGATAGTCTCCTTAACATGCCACTGTTGGACAATCACTAGCCTTCAAGGAATATCACCACCAGGAGATACAACTGCTGCCTCCACCCCTAGCATGCTGGAATGCCACCACATGTCACAACATATAAATCCCTAATCTCCTCTATTTTATAAAATTACCCTTTCTAGCATTTAGGCCCATCCTAGATTGTCCCCTTGGCCAAACCTCTATCATTTTGAAGAAAAATACATCTAGTTAAATTTTAAAGAGTATTTGGGGACAATATTTAGATTTCACATAGTCAATACATAAAGGTCCGTTTTCTACAAATTTTCCACAGTATTTTCTAGATTTGAACAAAGTTTCACATAAATACAGTGGAATCACACCTTCACGAACTCTCTGTGGAAGAGCCTTACCTGGACCAAGTCCATCATGGCCTATCACAATCTTGCACAAATTTCCAAGGTGCACAGCCTCCAGGAAAAAGGTGTCAGTCTATAACGAATCAAACACTATAATTAGATCTAGACTATAACTCTGATTTATACCAAGAGTATAAATTAAAATGCAGTAATTTTTTTTTTTTCGAGACAGGATCTCTCTTTGTCACCCAGGCTGGAGTGCAATGGCACAATCTTGGCTCACTGCAACCTCTGCCTTCCGGGCTCAAGCGATCCTCCCACCTCAGCCTTCTGAGTATCTGTACTACAGGCTTGTGCCACCATGCCCAGATAATTTTTGTATTTTCTGTAGAGATGAGGTTTTACTATGTTGCTCCCCAGCCTGGTCTCGAATTCCTGGGCTCAAGCAATCTGCCTGCCTTAACCTTCCAAAGTGCTGGGATTACAGGCATGCATCACCCCACTCAGCCAGTAAAAACTGATTGTAAAAATGAATTTACAATTAAAAGGAGCCATAGTTGTGCTCCAGTGGTTTATATAATCAGAATATAGACAAAAAGTGAACATCACAGAGTACTTTCAATAAAATCAAAGATAATGGTATATGTTTCAATGCAAAAAAAATACATGATCCAAACTTAAAAAAAAGATAAGAAAACAAAAATAACCTTTGTATACTGTATTATGTTTCAAAATATTTTCATGTGCATTTTATTTTGTCTTCAAAAATTGCTAAATGAAAAAAAAAATTCTTTCTACAGACAAAAAAGTTGAAGCACAGATCTAAGATTAGAGCTCAGCTCCTCTGACATGTAATAAGACTATTTTCTTTTGAACCTCTTTGTCTCTGCGTGAGTGCACTGTTAAGAATGTAAATAATGGCCGGGCGCGGTGGCTCACGCCTGTAATCCCAGCACTTTGGGAGGCCGAGGCGGGCGGATCACGAGGTCAAGAGATCGAGACCATCCTGGTCAACATGGTGAAACCCCGTCTCTACTAAAAATACAAAAAATTAGCTGGGCATGGTGGCGCGTGCCTGTAATCCCAGTTACTCAGGAGGCTGAGGCAGGAGAATTGCCCGAACCCGGGAGTCGGAGGTTGCGGTGAGCCGAGATCGCGCCATTGCACTCCAGCCTAGGTAATAAGAGTGAAACTCCATCTCCAAAAAAAAAAAAAAAAAAGAATGTAAATAATGAGAAACAAAACCATTAGCATTCATTAACAAAAAAATACTGTTCATGCCTGGTACAAATTAATGCATAACATTATTATCCCTTTATCCACCAAACAGAATGGTTAGAAAAGCAGGACTTTTCTATGCAATAAATGAAAATTATGAGTTATGATATTGATAATAATGGATGTAGAGAACTCTAAGGAAAAGAGAAGAAACATATAATGAAAATATCCTGATATACTCATTAAGAACTAATTGGGTCATCAAGGAAGGCTGAGATTAATATAACATGATCAACTGTCTATAATTTACTCAGTAAAAGAAAAATTTAAATGTTATATGCATATTATTGGTAATAAAATAACAATGTATTCGGCTTCTACATTCAAAAATAAAATTTGCTGTATATAATTATCCACATTTAACAATATACATATAGATTTAAACATCAATGAAGAAGGAAGAGATGTCAAGATGGCAGATTAGGAAGCTCCAGGCTCCAGTTTACACATGGTGATACTAGTTAACAATAACGTAAGAACTAGAATACTCCTTTTTGAAAACTTTAGCGACCACTTGAGAGATGCAGCCCTCAGGCCAATGCATAACCAAGAAAGGACTTCATCCAAAAAGGGTGGAGAAGTTCAAGGCATTTTACACGCCCTTGCCCTATCGCTGCTACCTGGCATAGTACAGTACAACAAGAAGGAAACCACCCACACTCCAGAACCTCCCTGACAACAGAAACAAAAAGTAGACCATACACCCAAAATTCTGTCTTGTCTGAAGGCTGCCTGAGAAACTGGATTATGTCTCCCCTGACTTGGAGCCATGACAGAAATGGCAGATAGTCTGGAAGGCTAAAAGACAGAGGCCAGCCCTGCAGCCTGTGTTTTCAACAAAGCTTCTTCAGTACAGCAGACAAACAAGGCAAGGAAGAGATTGTGGGCTCTAGTTAAGAAACAAGGGCAAGTACTTAAGGAAATTAATTACTTAAAATCAAATTACTTAAGCCCAGGGAAGACACATTGTCAGAAAAGGCTTAAGAGGTCCCAAACCTCCACCTGGGCTGATCAATATGAGTTTTCTCCCAGTAAAGCCAGTCCATAATGACTGTGAGGTGTGGTTGTATTTTTAAATGTTCAAATCTCAATAAAAGATCACAAAGCTTACAAAGAAAGAGGAAAACATGGCCCACTCAAAGAAATGAATGGCTTCATGAAATGACCCTAAAGAAATGCAAATCTCTAAACTTCCTAATAAAAATTTAAGACAACTATTTTAAAATGCTAAATGAGCTAAAAAGAATACAGAGAGACAACTAAATGAAATCAGTAAATTCAGACATGAATAAAATGAGAATATCAACAAAAAGATAGAAACTGTAAGAAAGAACCAAACAGAAATTCTAAAGTCGTTAATATAATAACTGAATTGAAAAATTCACTGATGGGGTTTAACATCAGATTTAATAAAGCAGAAGAATCAGCTTACTTGAAGGCAGGTCAGTTGAAATCATCAAGAAGGGAGCAACAAAATAAAAGAATGAAAAAAAGTGAAGAGCGCATAAGAAACTGATGAGACACCATCAAGCAGGCCAATATATGCATTGCTGAAATTTTAAAACAAGAAGAAAGAAACAGAGGGGCACAGAGCTTTTTGGAAAAAAGTAATGGCCAAAAACTTCTAAAATCTGAAGAATGAAATGCACATGTAAATTCAAAAAGATCAATGGGCTAAAACTAAAATAAACCAAAAGAAATCCACACTTAGACCCATTATAATCAAACTGGTGACTTTCAAAGAGACAATCTTGAAAGCAGCAAGAGAGAGGCAACTCATCATGTATGAAGAAGATTCTATAAAATCATGAGTAAATTTAAGTAGAAACCATGCAGGCTAAAAGGCACCAGGATGATACATTCAAAATGCTAAAAGAAAAAGAAACCTCTCAACCAAAAATTCTACATCAGGCAAAACTGTCAAAAGTGAAGAAGAAATTAAGACTTTCCCAGATATACAAACTGAGTAATCTCATTACCAGTACACCTACAACACAAGAAATGCTAAAGAAGTTTTTTCAAACTGAAACAAAAGGACACTAGATAGCAACATGAAAACATATGAAATTATGAAGTTTGAGCTTGGGATGCAGAGGCTTGCAGTGAGCCGAGATCAGTACACTGGACTCCAGAATGGGCAACAGAGTGAGACCCTATCTCAAAAAAAAAGAAAAAGAAAAAAGAGAAGGAAGGAAGGAGGGAAGGAGGGAGAGAAGGAAGGAAGGGAGGGAGGGAGGGAGGGCGGGCGGGCAGGGAGAAAATATAAAGTTCTTCCATAAAAGAAATAAATGGACAAACATAAGAAACTTGCATTATTTTAATTTTGGTGCATAAATCCACTTTTACTTCTTGTATAGAATTTAAAAGACAAAAGTAGGTATGCAATATATAAAGATGTAATTTCTGACATCAATAACGTAGAGTGGAGTTTGGAGCTGTAAAGGGGGACAATTTTTGTGTATAATTGAAGTTAAGCTGTTATCAGTCTAAAATAGAATATTATAACTTTAAGATGTTGTATATAATTGCAACAGGAACCACAAAGAAAATATCTACAGAACACACACAAATGGAAAGGAGAAGGGCATCAAAGCAAGTCACTATGAAAAGATTAATGAGACTCAAATGAAGTCTGTAAGAGAGAAAGGCAGGAGGGGAAAGCTTCAAGACATACGGAAAACCATTCACTAAATGACAATAGTAAGTCCTTCTCCATCAGTAATTTCTTTAAATGTAAATGGATTAACTCCATATAATAACATAGATGGTCTCAATGTATTTAAAAAAACAAGATCTAACTATACTACCTACAAGAGATCTTAGGATATACATAGGTTGAAAGTGAAAAGATAGAAAAAGAAATTCTATGCAAATGGAAACCTAAAGAGAGAGTGGCCATATTTACACCAGACAAAATAGAGTTTAATTCCAAAACTGTCACAAGAGACCAAGAAAGCTACTATGTAATGATAATATGGTTAATTCATCAGGACTTAATGTCACATGTATATATATATAATTCATAAATATATATGCACCTAATATCAGTTACATATATACGTATGTATACATATATATACATACATATATATTAATGACTTTGCCTATAATCTCTCTATATATAAACATATATATAAAGCAAACTTTTGGTTTAATATATATTAACTAATATATATATATTAATTTATAACTTTGCCTATAATCTCTCTCTTTCTACATATAGAGAGAGAGAGAGAGTGCAAACTTTTACAAAATGGGAGAAATACATATTAATTTATGACTTTGCCTATAATCTCTCTATATACACATATATAAAGCAAATTTTTAGTTTAATATATGTTAATTAATATATATTAATTTATGACTTCGCCTATAACCTCTCTATATAGATATACATACATACATACATAAAGCAAACTTTTACAAAATTGAAGGGAAAAATAGCAACACAAAAATAGGAGATTTCAATGTCCCACTTTTGACAATGGATAGAAGAATGAAACAAAAGATCAATAAAGCAAGAGGACATGACCAACATCATAAACCAACTGGCCCTAACAGACATATACAGAACCACCAACAAACATGGAACATTATCCATGAGAGATCACAAGTTAGTTCACAAACGAGTCTTAACAAATTTAAGAAAATTAAAATCATAGAAAGTATCTTTTCCAATCATGGTGGAACGAAACTAGAAAACAATAGTAGGTGACTGGAATGTTCACATACATGTGGAAATTAAACAACTTACTCTTTAGACCATCATTGGGTGGTTTCGTCAGCAATATGGCAGAATAAGAGGATTCTGACTTTCAATTCTTCCATGGACATACCAAATAAACAAATACAAATACATCAATTCCCTTGGAGGGAAATCCAGACACTTGTTGCAATACACACACACTGGGAAACTAAGAAAACATCCACATCAAAACAGGTTAAAAAAAGGCTGAGAAAAGCTCCTGCCACAAACCACACCCCAGAAATAGCACTGCACAGTCAGGAGCTTCTCCAGCTTCAAAAAGGAAGTATTTGTTTCTCATCCGGAGCCCACAGTCTCTTGCTTGCCTTGTTGTCTGTCTGCTATACTGAAGAATCTCTGCTGCCAAAACAGGCTGCAGGGCTGGCCTCTGTTTTTCAGGCTTCCAAACTATCTGCCATTTCTGTTATGGCTCCAAGTTAGGGAGACATAAACCAGTTTCTCAGGCAGCCTTCAAACGAGACAGAATTCTGGACATATGATCCACAACCCCTCAGCCTGGACTCATTGCACCAGAAACCTGGAAATAGACACTGGACCTCATATTTGGGGGCTCAGTAGAAGCCCTCTAGTTCTTATTCAGGAGGCAGGAAAGGGAACTCTTCACATATAGAAAAGGTGCGACATGCCACCACTCTTTCGTTTCTGTCCTTTTGTTATTCTGTTGTGCTGTGCAATTCTGCAATCTTCCTGTTTGGAAGGATGACCCTATTGAAGCCCAGCTCTGCCAAACAGAGGGGCAAGTTCCTCTCCTTCAGAATGTTGGCTCCCATGTGCTCCTCTTCCCAGGCATGGGGATGTACAAAAATAGAAAATGAAAGTTAAAAAAAAAATGGTGGCATGTCTGCACCTGCTCTATACATGAAGAGTTCCCTTTCCTGCCTCCTGAAACAGAACTAGAGGGCTTCTGCTGAGCACCCAAATCTGAGGTCCAGTGCCTATTTCCAGGTTTCTGGTGCAATGAGTCCAGGCTGAGGGATTGTGGAGGAGGAAACCTAACTTTTATGGTTGCTATCCAAGGGACTGGCTCCTACAACTGCCTCTCAGAGCAGATGGGGCTGGGCATTTGAAAATCCCCTGGAACCACAGAGAACTAGGAGGTGGTTTTAAACAGGCAGCTATACCCCTAGACTGGGTATAGGTCTAACTTCCAGTTTCTCCCTGGAAGAGGTTTGACTGCACATAATCCTAGCTGCTACCTAGGGGTCAGGGCTTCTAACTAGAGTACATCTGAAAGCCTAGAAGGCAGGAAATTAGTAAAGTTTCCAAAGCCTGAATAGGCATGTGGGTACTTCCCATGTCTTCTCACCCCAGCAATAAAACCAAGTCTCCAGCTTCTCCCTGAAAAGAGTTTCTCCACACACTGAGCATCCCAACCTTCATAGCTCCCACCTAAACAACTGGTTCCTAAATCACCTCTGGAAATGTGGAGGCTCAGCATCTGAAAATTCCCTGGTACCATAGAGAACAAAGAGACAATTTTACGTGGGTACAAGAACATTTCCAGCAGCAATCCCACATAAGGCTTACCACAGAGCAAGCAGGCAAAAATACCCAAATCCCATTTTCCCACTAAAAAGGTTGGACTTACACTTTCTCAGATGTTGCCCCAGAATTGGGCTTCTAACTAGCCTGCATCTGGTTGGTGATAAGTAATTAGAAGTCCTTTATGAACCTGAACAGAATGCCTTCTTCCCCAGCTGGCTCCAGTGATAAAGCCAATCACCATCTTCTGCCTGGAAGGAGTTTGTCCATACATTGAATATCCCATCTTTTACAGCTTCTACCTGAGGGACTGGCCTCTAGCTGTGGGAGTTGATGGGGACAGGTATTCTCAAGTACCCCAGGGACTACCTAGAATGAAGAGATGGTTTAAGCACGTAAGGAGCACTTCCAGCACCTTTCTCCTGGCTTCATACAGAAAGAGCAGGCAAAAACCCCAGCACCCAGTTTTTCTTTGAAAGGGGTTTGACTGCACACCTAATGTCTTAAGTTTCCCAGCTGATTTCCACTGGTTAGATTTTTAATTATCTTGCATCCAGGCGGTGACAGAACAAGCAATCAGCAATCTACTGAGTGCCTGAACACTTCATACAGCTCTTTCCCTTGGTTCATTTCAGAGATAGAATAAGTCTCCAGCTGACCTACCTGTCTCTGAGAGCTGATGGAACTGGGTATTTGCTAGGTTCTTGGGGGCAACAAAGAACAATGCAGCTGTGTGGTCTGAACAAAAGTGTAGGCATTTGCCATAAATCCTCTCCCCAGCTTAATGCAGAGTGAGTGGGAGATAAATTCCAGCTCTCAGGTTCTGCCTGAAGAAAAATGGAACTTGATCATACATCTAGCAACCCAACTTTTCCAGCTGCTTCTTAAGGGCCTGGCTTCTATCTTACCTACCTCTGGGCAATGATAGGATTTGGCACACCCTAAACTCCTGGGGACCACTAAAAGCAAAGACAGTAGTTGAGACAAATACACAAGTTTGAGAGGCACTGAATCTCTGCCAAGTTGATCAATGAGGTCTATTTCCTACATGAAGCCCATTTCACAAGATTAGGAGAGGTGGCTGTCTCATCTAATACATAGAAACTAATAGAGAGAGTCAAAGAAAATGAAGGGAAAAAGGGAAACATGTTCCAAACAAAAGAACAAGATTAATTTCCAGCAATAGAGCTAATTGATATACTCAACAGAGAATTCAAAATAACAGTCACAAAGATACTGAGATCAGGAGAGCAATGAATGAACCAAGCGAGAATTTCAACAAAGAGGAAATACAAAGGTTTAAGTTCCAGAACAAATAAAGAACTTTCACAACTCAACAACAAAAAAGAAGAAATAACCCAATTTTTTTAATTTTAGATTCAGGCAGTACATGTGCAGGTGTGTTAACTGACTATATTACGTGATGCTGAGGTTTGGGATATGAATGATCCCATCACCCAGGTACTAAGCATAGTACCCAACAGTTTTTCAATCCTTGTCTCCTTCTCTCCCATCCCTCTCCACATCTCAGTGTCTATTGTTGCCCTCATTGTGTTCATGAGAACACTATATTTAGCTCCCACTTATAAGTGAAAACATGTAGTATTTAGTTTTCTATTCCTGCAAATAACCCAACTTTATTATATAAATAATAAATACTTGAATAAACATTTCTCCAAAGATTATATACAAGTGGCCAGTAAGCATATGAAAGATGCTCAACATCACTAATCAATAAAGAAATGTAAATAGAAAGCAATTGAGATATCCCTTGGTAGCCATTAGGATGGTTACATAAAAAAAAAAAAAAATTAACACGTCTTGGCAAGGAGATAAAGAAACTGGAACCCTTGTGCACTGTTGGTGGGATTGTAAAATGGTGCAACCACTATGGAAAACAGTACAGCAGTTTCAAAAAATTAAAAACAAACTACGATATAATTCTGCAATCCCACTTCTAAACATATATCAAAAATAATTGAAAAGATGAGCCCAAAGAGATATTTGCATGCCCATGTACAAACAGCATTATTCACAATAGCCAAGAGGTGGAGGCAACCCAAATGTCCATTAAGGAATGAAATAATAAACAAAATGTAGTTTGTTTGTTTACACACAATGGAGTATTACTTAGCCTTAAAAAGAAAAGAAATCCTGTCACATGCTTCAACACAGATGAATCTTGAGGACATTATGCTAAGTGAAATAAGCCAGTCACAAAAGATAATTACTATATTACTTCCCTTACATGAGGTATCAGAAGTAAATATACAGAAATAGAAAGCACAATGGTGGTTACTAGGGACTGAAGGGAAGGAGAAATGGGGAGCTGTTAATTATTAGATTACCAATTTTGAAAGATGAAAAAATTCTGATGATTCATTGCACAGCCATGTGAATCTACTTAACATTACTAAACTGTGCACTTAAAATGCTCTTAAAATAGTTACAATGGTAAATCTTATTTTATGTGTTTTTACCACAATTAATCTTTTTTAAATGAAAGGGCATTTTGCTTACTTGTCCTCTTAAAAAATTGAAGGCGCTCTTCGATCTAAATAGTTGTCTGGATCCCGTATCTCCCTTTTCTCCATGGATAGAAATGTAGGCATTTGCTGTTGTTCCAGCATTCCATAGCTCACCTGTTGCCACATTCACTTCATATATTGTCACTGACAATATAAGAAAAAAAACTTTAAGTGCCAAGCATTACTCATATAACAGAAAATTAAGTACAGAAGTCTCCTCTTACCCATGGTAGACAAGTTCCAAGACCCCCAGTGGATGCCAGAAACCACAGATAGTAACAAATTCTATACACAGTATGTTTTCCCTACATATACATACCTATAATAAAGTTTAGTTTATGAATTAGGCACCATAAGAGATTAACAATAACAAAAAAATTGATTAATTATAACAATCTAATGTTCACAAAAACAAAAACTTTGTTCTTACCACAAATCTTACTAAATGTGACATATTTTTTTTTTCTTTCCATGTTAAGTCAAGAACTTTCACCTTTTCACTTAAAGATAGTACTTCACGGCTTCTCTTTGAAATATCCAAATTGTCAGCATCACTGTTCTTGCATTTTGAGGCCATTATTCAGTAAAACACAGGTTACGTGAACGCAAGCACTACGATACTGTGACAGTTGATATAACAACCAAGATGGCTACTAAGTGACGCACAGGCAGAGAGCATACACAGTGTGGATTCACTAGACAAAGGGGTGATTCGCATCAAGGCAGGATGGAGCAGGACAGCAGGAGATTTCATTACACACAGAATGGCACACAACTTAAAAATTATGAATTGCCTGTTTCTGGAATTTTGCATTTATTATTTTTGGACACCAATTGCCTTTCAGGGACTCAGACCAAGGAAAGCAAAACCCCTGGATAACAGGGGACTACTGTACAGAAATCCAACCAAGAGTTCTAGCTCCAGGTAACATGGAGTAACCCACACCATCCAGTTTCTCCTATTGAATGCAGCTATAAAACTTTGCCAGAATGCATAGAACAGCTATATGGAGATCAAAAAGTGAACAGCAGCAGGAGGGGTAGGGAAGAAGACCAAAATTTAAAGTAACACCAAGCAACTGTGAGTTTACCATTTCTCCTCCTCCACAGTCCCCCAGCCTGGATTCAATGCACCAGAGATCTGGAAATAGGCACTGGACCTCAGATATGGGGACTTGGTAGAAGCCCTCTGGTTCTGGTTCAGGAGGCAGGAAAGGGAACTCCTCACATATAGAGAAGAGAAGATACAGACATGCTACCATTTTCTTACTTGCATTTCTCTATTTTCTTACATCCCTGTGCCTGGGAAGAAGAGCACATGGACGTCAACATTCTGAAGGAGAGAACTTTCTCTTCTGTTTGGTAGAACTGGGCTTCAATGGGGTCTTCCTTCCAAACAGGAAGACCATAGAAGTACACAGCATAACAGGAAAACTAAAACCTCAGTTTTCTAAGCCAAGAACCAAAAGAAAGATCCAAGAAACTGGAGAGGCTTTAAAAACTGAACTAACATTGGAACCACAGCCCATATAAGACAGGTTAGAATTTACGACCTGAAATTAACCAGTAGTCAACTGTATACTAAAACAAAATATTAACATTCTCCTTAGGATTTATATAAGAACTAGTGTCTCATATAATAATATGTAAAATTCTCAGGATATAATATGAATACTTAGAATATTAAGAACAAGAAAAATATCAACTCACATAGGAAAAGAGAATGGAGACATCACCATTGAGATGACACGGGTACTGATTATCTGGCAAAGATTTTAAAGCAGTTGGGATACAAATGTTACTACAAACTATCATGAACACTCTTAAAACCAACAGAGAAATAGAAAATCCCTGCAAAGAAATGGAAAATTTAAAGAACCAAATGGAAATTTTAGAACTGAAAAAAAAGGATCATAAACATTTTAAAACTTACTGAACAGGCTCAAGAGCAGACTGGAGAGAACAGAGGAAAGCACAAATGAACTTGAAGATAGATAAATAGAAACTATCCACTCTAACAACAGAGAAAAATATTTTTCAAAAAAAAATTTTTTTACAAAATGAACTGGGACCTATAGGATAATAATAAAATACCTAATACTCATGCACATGAAGTACCAGAAGAAGAGAGAAAAAGATTCTGATTCAAGAGTTCTATGAATTCAAAAACAGTCCTGCACTGCCCTCCCACACCAGCTCCATCCTCTGGATTTTCACATCAGTTGATATTCCCTCATATTCCATTCCCTCCTTGGCTCATGCAGAAGGTTTATAAGTAGGAATTATTGAGGGAAGTTTTATTTACTTTCTGGGATGGTTAACTTGACAGTCCTTTTCTAAAGATTAATAACTTTTCTCCATTCCTTCTTTTTATTTTTTTGGATACAGGGTTGGGCTCTGTTACCCAGGCTAGAATGCAGTGGAACAATCATGGCTCACTGCATCCTCAACCACCCAGCTTATTTATATATATATTATATAATATCATTATGCATATATAATAATAGATATTATATATAAAAAGTATTAAAAAGTAGTAACTTTTTATATATAAAAAATATATGATTATATATCGTATATTATCTATTATTATATATACACAATGATATTATATAATTATATGTATATATTTTAAAAGAGATGGGGTTTCACCATGTTGCCCAGACTGGTCTGAAACTCCTGGACTCAAGAGATCCACCTGCCTCAGCCCCACAAAGTGCTGGGATTACAAGTGGAAACCACCATGCCCAGCCTTCCCTATTATTTTTCCAAAATTTCATTTTTGCTTTTATAAAAACCAAGTGACTTTGCTAAAATTGGAGAGAGAAAACAAGCGGAGGGGAATCAGAGTAACAGCAGTCTATCATATCACCTTTGTGCTATTTTAATCAGAGATGTTCTTTTATTTTCCATATAAGAACTTAAAAGACAAATATATAACAAAAATGAACTGAAGCTTTCTTAATTAATTGACGTATTTGGCCAAGATTCAACTGGGTAAACTGAAATACAAAATAGTTGTTTCATTCAAAGTTCCCATATGACATCAGCAAGATGATGCAAAACGAAGCCCTAGACCCATATTTGCCCACAGAGGCACTGTTATAACAACAATGCTTGGAATATTTGCCTTTGTGAGAACCCTAGAAATTGGCTAAGAGGTTCCTGCACCCAGGCAAGCCCAAAGACAAAAAGAACCTCATCGAAGCCAGTAGGAAAATTCATGGCATTTCACATGCCTAAGCTCCTCCCCTAACCCCAGAACATACAGTGTGACCAAGTTGCATTTATACCTGGATATAGAAGGATGGTTCCACATATGAAAATCAATCAATGTAATATGCCACAATAACACAAAACTTCATTGATATAGAAAAAGCATTATTATAATCCAACACCCTTCCTTGATAAAAATTCTCAACAAACTAGGAATAGAAGGAAACTATCTCAACATAATAATGGCAACATATAAAAAGCTCACAGTTAACACAATACTCATTGATGAAAGACAAAAAGCTTTTCCTCTAAGATCATGAAAAAGACAAGGATGCCCACTTTCATCATTTCTTTTCAACATATGACTGAATGTTCTAGCTATAGCAATTAAAACAAGAAAAACAAATAAAAGATATCCAACTTGGAAGAGAACAAGCAAGATTATCTCTGTTTGCAGGTTATATATGCAAAAAACTCTAAAAGGCTCCATACACACACACAAAAAGCAGAATCAACACTCAAAAAGCAGCTGCATTGCTGTATACTAACAAAGAATAATACAAAAAGAAATTAAGAAAACAACTGCATTTACAATAGTACCAAAAACAATAAAATAGTGTACTTAATACTAAACCAAGGCAGCAAAAGGTATGTACAATGGAAACTACAAAACATTGTTAAAAGAAATTAAAGAAAATACAAATAAATGGAAAGACACCCCATGTTTGTGGATTAGAAGACTTGATATTGTTAAAATGCCTACATTACTCAAAGCAATCTACAGATTAAATGCAGTCCCTATCAAAATCTCTATAGCAATTTTTACAAATATAGGAAAAAAAACAAAAATTCGTATAGATTGCCAAGAGACTCCTGAATAGTCAAAACAATTTTGAAACAATCAAAGTTATAAGTCTCACACTTCTTGATTTCAATACATAAGACAAAGCAACGGTATTAAAGGCAGTGTGGTACTGGGATAAAGACAGACAGACATAGAACAGAATAGAGAACTCAGAAATAAACCCTCAATTATACAGTCAAATGATTTTGACAAGGGTGCCAAGACCTCTTGTCAAGGAGAAAGACGCTCTCTTCAATAAATGGTGTTGACTAAACTAGATATCCACATGCAAAAAATAAAATAAAATAAAGTTGAACTTTTATCTTACATCGTATACAGATATTAACTAAAAATAGATTAAAGACCTAACCATAAAAATCTAAATCCATAAAACTCTTGGAAAAAATTTTAAGACAAAACCTTCAGAATATCAAATTTGGCAATTATTTCTTCAATATGACACCAAAATCACATGCAACAAAACAAACATAAACAAATGGAACTACATCAAACTTAAAAACTTCTGCACAGTAAAGGCAACAATCATTAGTGTAAACAGGCAACCTATGGAGTTGCAAAAAATATTTCCAAATCATATATCTGGTAAGAAGAGGTTAATATCCCGAAAAAATCAGGAACTCCTTCACCTAAACAACAAATGAAAAAAGAGACAATTCAATTTAAAATTAGGCAAAGAGCTTAAATAGACAATTCTCCAAAGAATAGATACAAATGGCCAACAAGCCTACAAAAATTCAGTATCACTAATTATTACAAAAATGCAAA
The DNA here is from genome assembly GCF_030222135.1 of Aotus nancymaae. Lineage (NCBI taxonomy): Eukaryota > Metazoa > Chordata > Mammalia > Primates > Aotidae > Aotus > Aotus nancymaae. Next base: position 6,672,094 of record NW_026988450.1, on the reverse strand, counting down.
TGAAAACCACAATGAAAAACTACTTTATACCCATTAGGATGACCAGTATTAATAGAAGATAAAACAACTGTTGGAGAGAATGCAGAGAAATTGGAACCCTTGTGGTATGTAAAATTGTGCAACCACTATAGAAAAAGGTATAGAGGTTCCTCAAAAAATTAAAAATTGAATTACCATATAATTCAGCAAATCCATTTCTAGATATGTATCCAAAAGAGTTGAAAGTAGAATCTCAAAGAGATATTTAAATTTGCACACCCATGTTCACTACAACATTATTCATAATAGGTAGAAGGTGGAAGCAAGCCTAATGTCCATCGTCAGATGAATGGATAAAGAAATTGTGGTATATACATATGATGCAGTAATATGCAGTCTTAAAAAGAATTAAAAATTCTGTTAACATGCTATACCATAGATGAACCTCAAGGATATTACATTAAGTAAAAGAACCCAATCGCAAAAGGACAAATACTGTATGCTTACACTCATATGATGTATCTAAAGTAGTTAAAATCACAGAAACAGAAAGTAGAAATGCGGCTGCCAAGGGCTGAGAAAAGTACGGTGGGGCAGGGATTGAGGAGAATTAGTATTTAATGGATATAGAGTTTCAGCTTTGTAAGATGCAGAAGTTCTAAAGATATGTTGCATAACAGTGTGAATACACTTAACATAAGTGAACTGTACACTTAAAAATGTTTAAGGTAGTAAATTTAATATTTGTGTTAATTGTCACAATTAAAAATAAAAATTTTTTAAAAGTAGCTCACACAGCCTGCAAGCCCACCTTTGGGTTTTTTCTTAGGAACCTTTATCCTTTGCAGGAAAATAATTTCATAATTACGACAATTTTTTTTCAGGTATACATGATGATATACTGGTAAACTGGGCAAAAACTTTTAGAGTTACTGTTGTTTTAAATGACAAATAACTACCGTGAGTTTTTATAAACTTAAAGGAATAAAATATAGCAAAAAAAAAGACATGAATCCAGCTTTTGTTACTTGTACCACCTAGAACTTATGTGTCTACCTCCAGTGAAGGGTGTTACTTGTTTGTAATGATATAATTTCAGACGCATCATCAATCTTAGCTAGAATTTTAGATAAAAATATGGCAAGGGCCAATCATCATTTGCTATAGCTACCACTGACCTAGATAACTAAAGGCTTATCAGGTTTATAGATAGCATATGATAGGGTATGTTTAGAATACCAAGCCATGTCCTGAAACTGAAAAGAAAAATGTTTATTAATAAACCGTAAGGGTCAAGCACTACACAAAAGACAAGTAGAATCAGAATGTATTTGCAGAGTGTGCCTTTTGAGCAGAATTTTAACAGTTAAAATTCTGTTAAAATTTTAAGAAAGCAGCAGCAAAAAGTGACCTCTACATCATTACTAACAATGGGTAGGAATTAGGCCCCTGGAGAACATCTCCTCTGGTGAAACGTGTGGGTTGATGAAGAAGAATAGCATAGCAGTGCTTATAAATGGTGAAAAAAGTACTTATGAATGGTGAGAACAATGCTCATGCTTCACTTTTCAGTAAATAGGGCTATTCATGTCTTTTCAAAATATGTTAACTTCAGAAATTTAAGAAGAGTGATCACACCTATTTAAAACCACAAAGGAATCAACAGTCTGTGCAAATGTTTTACCAGTCTATGTTCCCTCAAAAAAATTACACAGGATGTACCTAAGCCTAATGTCAGATAAGACTTATTATTATTTATTTATTTATTTAGATAATCAAGACATCACATTTTTAATAGAACATAGTCTGGATTGGAGAAAAAAATCTATTTTTTTTTTTTGCCAATTATCCATTTAATAAACTCATATGTCCTTATCCCATTCTCCTCCAAGGCAGAGGCCAGCAAACCCAAGAGCAAATGGTTCTTACGGACAGTCACCCTGAATTCTTGTTGGGCAGCAGTGACTACCTAACCCTGAGTAAAACAAGAGCCCATTCTCAGCTATAAATTTCCACAGGGCTTGAACACATCTCTGCTTTTGGCCAGACATTTAGAAAGTCATTGAGCAGTCGTGTTTTTATTTCCTAATCAAATAGATAAATTTTCAAAAATGAGGCAGAGCACGGTGGGAAAAGTATACATTGACTTGCCTTTCTTAGCCCTGGAGTAACTCCATTTGACATTCAATTTTCTCATGACCTCCTAAGAATTAATTTCCTTGTTTTTATTAAGAAGCATTTCCGCTGACCTTCCTACAGGGCTAAATGTTGACAATAACATATTCCTGGATGCCAGCATGTGAAACAACTAAAAAACATTTAGATGCAGCTGCCACATCAGAGAGGTAAGTGATAAGAAACCAGCAGTCCTTAATCATTCATTCACTCAACATGTGTTTATTGGGTCCCTGTCCTTCAGCATTTAGGCAAACAAGTTTTATCTGTGCTGCCTGGAGTTAGCCCTTTCCTACCTGGAAGAACGGGTTGTCCTCTACTTAAAAGAGGAAATTCTCGACAGATTTCCCCATCCTCTTGATCTCGTGCCAACCATCGTTGAACAGGTACATAAAACTGTTTTCCAGAATCCATATTATGCAATTGTATCTACAATAACAATAATATTACTTTAAAAAATGTAGGAATGCTTTATCAAAATGTCAAATAAGTTTTTGTTCAACACTGCCACTTAGCTCAGAGAACATTTTTTTAAATATGAGAAATTGTTGATAATTTGACAGTGCTAATTTCTTTTTTTACTGCCATCTCAAGTACAATGGCATTTCTTTTCTCTATCTAAAAATTTTCCTATTTCTATTTATTTATTTATTTATTAAATTAAATTAAATTAATTAAAGACATTAAAGACAAAGTCTTGATATGTTGCCCAGTCTGGCCTCCAACTCCTAGGCTGAAGTGATCCTCACACCTCAGCCACCTGAATAGCTGGGACTACAGGCACACACCAGTGCACCCAGATAAATTTTTCTATTTCCAGTGTCTCTATTTTGTAATATTTATATCAAACATGGCAATTTCTTCCCAAATCTTACGTCATTAATATTTTCCTGTTTGGAAAGAGATGTTTACATTTTTAGAAATATATTATTTCCCTGTTTCAACTTCTTAGAAATTAATTTTTTGGCTTAAAGTGATTTTATAAATATTAGTATAAGGTTAGATTTCATTCACTACAGATTCAAACTAATATGGTTCCCCCCCTTGGGTCCTTAGCAATGAACAAAATTCAAAAACTAATTATTTATATGGTCACCTAATCCATTTATCCTGGAGTCAAACAAGAATGTTAATAAATTCTGGTAGAAACTGAAAAATATGAAAAATCATCAAAAAGTAAAAATTATGTTTTCTGATACTAAAATCTAGCCTTTTCTGAGTAGAGTACTATTATTCTTTTAAAAGCTTCAGTGAGATGTTATTTTAACTATTAAATTAATCTTACCCTTTCAAAAATGCCTTAAATCAGAGATTTTCAACTTTAATGATTTTAAAATCACTTTGTTAAAAAGGCAGATTTTCAGCCAGGCACAGTGGCTCACAACTGTAATCCCAGCACTTTGTGGGCCCAAGGCAGGCAGATTGCTTGAGCCCAGGAGTTTGAGACCAACCAGGGCAACATGGCAAGACTCCGTCTCTAGAAAAAATAAAAAATTACCCAGGCGTGGTGGTGCCTGCCTATAGTCCCAGCCACTTGGGAAGCTGAGGTGGGAGGATCGTTTGAACCTGGGAAGTCAGGGCTAAAATGAGCCATGATCGTGCCACTGGACTCCAGCCTGGGCAACAGATGGAGACCCTGTCTCAAAAATGAAAAAAAGGCAGATTTTCAGTACCTGATCCTACTAAGGTTTGTAGGTCTCAGACAGGTTCAGGAATTCACATTTATAAATGCATAGCAAGTGTGATTCTGATACAATGTAATGTCACTTTTAGAAAGGCTTCCTGAGAACCAGTGAGAATAACTATTGTCTGCAAGGTTACTACTGCCAAGACGTTCTGATTTGATTATTTTAATTAAGGCCCAAAGCTGATGATTTGAGAAGCAGAAAATAACCCAACATTTTGAGCTTTTTATTTTGTAATGTTCCCTAACTAAATTTGAAAAAAAATCAAGATAAAGGTTCTTAAAGCAATGTGGTTATTTTACAGAAATGTATTATTGTTGCCATTATGGAATCAGTGATTCTGTTCAAATCCCCATACAAGTTGGATTACTTAAAATTTCAAATTTTGAACTTCTAAACTGTATTATAAAAATTGAAAAGAAAATTTTCAAGCCATTATCTAGCATCTTAATTTGGCAAAATGGATAAGCTGGATAAGGGCATCTGTACACTCAGAGTAAAAGTTTCAATCAAGACTGTCTCTCTTCTTCACAGTTGCTCAACAAGAGCAAAGTAAACCTTAGACAAAGTTCCCTTGCAGTAAAAGAATACTTGCCATAGAGAGAAGCATAATAAAAATTTTCAGCCTGATTTTTATATCATTCCTCTATAATACAAAATCTTTCAGATTCCCTAATGATTGTCTCAGCATTCCAATTTCATAATGAATGTAATCTTGCTTATTGGCTATCAATCAAATGAAATAGCAGGAGGATTAATGATAATTTTCATATGTTAGTTTATCTTACTGAGAGGGAGGAAAAAAAGATATTATTGTCATATATGATCACTTAAGAATAAATTTGAATATCATACTTCAAAAGCTCTATATAGCATAAAAGAGTATTTCACATTCTGTATTTTCATAAGGTAAGTTTTATTTTTTCATTCTGCTTTCAGAATCCTTTGTAACTTTAACGTAAAGAAGATGGTATTAACAACTATATATTCCTAATGGAATTTTTAATGTTTTCAAGGAATTACTCATCTTCTATGAATTTTTCATTAATTTTTCCACATGTTAAAACTCAAGAAGAGCAAGTTTGCCAAGAATATCAGGAATGAGTCGATGTTTTTCACATTTTGAGAACTTGTTTAAAGAGCATTTAGTTAGAAATGACAGAAGATGTAAATACCATACACAAAAATGGATGACAAGCTCTATGATTTCCAATGTTGAACAGCTGCATTTACTGACAATCATGGTAATAAGTAGGATTTTTCATGCTGAACAATGTAGAAAATGTAAACCTTTTTTCAATCTTAAAAATACTCAAGGGGCATTTTCTTGCTTAGCATAAACAGACTAAATTTCAGAGCTGGCATTCAAGTCTACTAGTAGACTATTGTTTCATCAACACGGTGGTCTATCTTTACAACATTTCTGAAGCAAATAACATACAGCTAGTCATCTTTTTATCAGTAGTGCAACTACATCAAAGAAGATATATGAGTTTATCCAGAGTCCAAGGCATTTTTTTTTCTTTGCAAAGAGGTGAAAGGATTGCTTAGTTAAGGTGCCTCCCTCAATCAATTAAGAATTAATTAATTATTAAGGGTACACGATAAAAGAAAGCACTGGCTAAAAAGGTACAGGACTCCATCAACTCATTATAGGCATGATGAGTTGACTCCTGAGAGAAATATGCAGAGGATTTTGCAAAGAATGGGAAAGTATTGATATATCCTTACCTCCTTGCAGTGCCAGGAAGGGGACTGTCCAGAGTTAGTATGACCAATACGAATCTTAAAGAGTCTTCCAATGTCTCCAACTGTTATCTATAAATAACCAAGGGAACAACTTTCAGCATAATTTCACAAAACCCAAAAAGACATTATATATTGATAAAGGGGTCAAATCATTAAGAAGAGATAAGAATTATAAACATGTGCACACCTAACAAGACAGAACTAAAATATAATAAGCAAAATTTAACAGAACTAAGAAACAAACACTCTATGATAATAGTTGGAGACTTCAATACACCACTTGAATAATGGGTAAACTAGAGAAAAGAGTAAGAAAATAAAGAACTTGAACATTACACACCACCTAGATGTAACATCTATAAAACACTCCACCCAACAACAGCAAACAGTCTTCCCAAGTACACAGGGAACATTCTCCAGGACAGAACATATGTTATGCAACAAAAGAAGTCTTGAAAATTTTAAAAGACAAATCATACTAAGTATCTTGTCCAAAAACAATGGAATGAATCCAGAAATCAGTATTATAAAGCAAACTGAAAAGTTCAAAATATGTGTAAGTTAAACAACATACTCTTAAGCAACAAATAGATCAAAGAACAAACTGCAGGAAAACTAAAAAATACTTTGAGATGAATGAAAACAAAAATATAACATACAAAAACATGGAAAAAAGCAAAGGTCTGAGGGAAATTTATAGCTATTAACACCTACATTTAAAAAGAAGAAAAATCTCAAATAAATAACCTAACTTTACATCTTAAGGAACCAGAAAAAGAAAGGGAAACTAAACCCTAAGCTAGTAGAAGAAAGAAAGAGAGAGACTGTTGATAAACAAAAGGGAGAATATAAAAACAACAAAACAAATGAAACTAAAATTTGGTTATTAAAAACATCGATAAAACTGATAGACTAGCCAATCTAGCTTTTAGCAAAAAGAATTGCTAAAATCAAAAATAAAAGTAGAGACATTACTATTGACGTTACAGAAATAAAAAGGATTATAAAAGAATACTATGAGCAGTAGTATGCCAACAAATTAGATAGCCTAGGTGAAATGGACAAATCTCTAGCAATGCATAGACTACCAAAACTGACTCGAAGAAATAAAAAATATGAATAGACCTATAAAGGGTAAAGAGATTGAATCAGTAATAAAAAACCTTCCAAGAAAAAGAAGCCTGGGATAGAAGGCTTCACTGGTGAATTCTATCAAATATTTTTAAAAAGAATTAATTCCAAACACTTCCAAAAAAGAGGTGGAAATACTTTTTAACTCATTCTGCAAGGTCAGCATTATGCTGATAACAAAGCCAGACAAAGACATAACAAGAAAAGAAAACTATAAACCACTGTGCCTTATAAAGATGCAAACCTCTTCAACAAAACTAGCTAATGAATCCAGAAGCATATGAAAAAGATCATTCATCATAATAAACGAGGATTTAGCCCAGGAATGGAAATTGGTTCTACATACAAATATCAATGTAATATATCACATAAATAAAATAGAGGGGAAAAACACAATCATCTCAACTGATGCCAGAAAACCATACACACACACACACACACACACACACACACACACACACGACAAAATCCAATGCCCTTTCATGATTAGAAAAAAAAAATTCAACAAACTAGAAATTGAAAGAACTTCCTGAATATGATAAAGGGCACTTATCATGAGAAAAACCCATTGATAACATCATATTCAATGGTAAAAGATGGAAAGCTTTCCCCCAAAATCAGGACTAAGACAAGGATAATAATTTTTGCCACTTCTATTCAACACTGTACTGAAAGTCCTAGGTAGAGCAATTCAACAACAAGAAAAAATTTAAAACATCCAAATAGGAAGGAAGGAAGGGAGGCAGGAAGGTAGGGGAAAGGAAGGAAAGAGAAAGTGTATTAGAAGTTGCTAGGGGTTGGTAGAAAGGCATCAGGGAGTGACTGCATAACAGGGTTTCTTTTGGACCGAATAAAATGTTATAAAAGTAGATAGTGATTGTTGAACAACACTGTGAATGTACTATATGCCACTAAATTGTACAATTTAAAATTTTTTAATGGTTACTTTTGTGTATTTTACCATAAGAAAGAAAAGAAATTGTACAATTTAAAATTTTTTAATTGTACAATTTAAATTTTTTTCAATTTTTACACTAAATTGTATAATTTAAAATTTTTTAATGGTTACTTTTGTGTATTTTACCATAAGAAAGAAAAGAAAAGAAAAAAAGAAAAGGTCTATGCAAAGAAAGTACAGGGAAAAAAAGCAAGGAAGATGTAAAACGAAGTCTGCCTAAGAACCCTGACAAAAAACAGTTCATCAGAACGAACAAAGTTGTGATCAAAATTGGCATGAAATTACTGCATTTAATGAACCCATCGCCTCTACAAATGAGAGATCAATGTAGCCACCCTGGCGCTCAAACAAAAGTGACAACACAAAGAGCTGAAATCTAGTAGCAGGATTAAGAAAAAGGAAGCATCAAACTATGAAAATGAGGGGTTAAACCATGGCACGTGTATACCTATGTAACAAACCTGCACGTTCTGCACATGTACTCCAGAACTTAAATAATTTAAAAAAAGGAAAAAGAAAAGAAAAGAAAATGAGGGGTCAAGGGTGTTCTTTTCATAATACTTATTGAAAATTATTTAGCCCTATAAACTATATGAATATACAATTCAATTTAAAAGTAAACAAGAAACACTAAAATAGCAAAACAAAAAAGTTCAGACTTTTTATTTCTTACAGAAAATAATGACAAAGTCTTAATCTTTACTTTTAGTGACTACAAACATAAGAGTGTCTTTAAATATTAACTCATATATGATGGAAAAGATAGATTAATCTAATGGGAACAATGCTTCCAAATGGTTCAGTCTCTCCTGTGGTTGTAGTAAACCAAACGCCCAGGAACACATGGAGGTGGCTGTCCTGTGAAGACTTGCAATACTTAAGGACACTCTCTTTTCATTGTGAGTTTACTCTGTCTCCACCTGGTTCAAGTCAATCCTTCTGTGCATCATTAATTTATTCAACAGACAGTACTAAGCACCTATAAGTGCTAGGTGCTTGACCCATTTCGAGTCTTGCCTTTGTTTCCTAATATTTCTGACTTCAGTTTAACAATATGGCACTAGTGTCCCTGCTTCATCTTTGTTTCCCTCTAGATTCTGATCTCTCTGTGTCTAACCATGGTCTAATAACTTGAAAACCAATAACTAATAAAAACCAATAATTAACAACTTGATGAAAACTTCTTTGCTGTCCTTGTTTAATAATTTTATTTTTCCCTCTTTGAGCTTGACTTTGAGCCTTATCTGTAGAGCCAGAAAGGTATAAGCCCTTTCTCCTGATGTCTGTCCACATAAAAATAAATGTTGACCATCTAGTATTTCTCTCTAGCTACTGTCTCTTCTCATATTGCAGATTAACTTGTGTTAAATCTGCTTGAGCAAAAACATTCATAAATTACTTTTGAATAATCTTCTACAGGGAACATGGTGTTATTAAAGGGATGGACTATGTTCATTCCAAAGTACCTATTAGCTGTATCACTTATATTAACAGCTTATACTCAGTTTTATTACTTACAGTAAATATGTCTTCATGGCCATCCTGAAATCGAGCCCCATCTGTTCCATAAAGATATATGGGAGCTGAACTTCTATGTTGTCCATATAGAATAATATAAATCTGTGAGCTGGTCCCTGCATCTGGCAAGTCACTGGTGATTATAAAAACTTTCCAGTTACTACCTATAAAAGAGAAAATAACATACAGCATTATGGCAACTGATAGAAATGGAAGACTCAGAAGAGAAGGTCATCATAAAACTAGGAGAGTTCAGGATAGATAAAACTTACTCTTCCTCTCCTCTGAAAAAGTGTCATAACAGAAAATGTATATTTGAAATTAAAAATACTCAATAAAATTACTACAATGTAACAGTGAGAATATTTCCAAGAAGATCTTTAGTGAGGTGGCTAGAGTGGTATCATTAGCATATTTCAGTTGGTCATACCTGGACTCCAAGAGAGTAACTAAACAACTTCTTTGATGCTCCCAATATTTTAACAAAATATCTCCAATATTCTCAGCTCTAGCATGTAACATGTGCATTCAGAATTAATGGCTTTTAGGATTGTTTTTTGAGTTTAGATATTTATTTTCCAAAATAAAAATTTGTATAATAATTAAGAATATAAACTGGAATCAGATGAGAATTTGAGAAGTTATATGCTATAATTTATTCATTTATTATTTTAAGTATCCCCAATTAATAAAGTAAATCCTACAAACAAAAGTAACTAAATCCTACAAACAGAAGTAAATTTTGTATCACCTAGAAACAAATGAAAACAACGCTAGAAAATACATGGCTCACTGTGAATGTAACTGAGACTGACTAAACATTATAGTACCTTAATCCTAGTATGATATGTCCTAGGATTTCAATTTAATTTTTCCAGGTTTTTTTAGGGTAAACATAAGGGTATTATTTCATTTTCACACTGCTATAAAGCTACAATCTGAGACTAGGTAATTTATAAATAAAAGAGGTTTAATTGACTCACAGTTCCACATGGCTGAGAGGGCCTCAGGAAACTTACAATCCTGGCAGAAGGCAAAGAGAATCAAGTACCTTCTTTACAAGGCAAGAGAGACAGAGAGACAGAGAGGAGCTGCCAAACACTTTTAAAAAACATCAGCTCTCATGAGAACTCATTATCCTGAGAACAGCATGGAGGAAACCATCCCCATAATCCAACCACTTCCCACCAGGTCCTCACTCACTCACTCAACACCTGGGAATTACAATTCAAGATGAGATTTGGGTGGGGACACAAACCATATCAATCAGAAAGCTGATCTGTAAGAAAAATGAAAGCCAGGTGTGGTGGCACATGCCTGTAGTCCTAGCTACTTGGAAGGCTGAAGTGGAAGAATTGCTTAAGTCCAAGAATTTGAGGTTACTGTAAGCTATGATCTTGGTACACTACACTCTAGCCTGGGCAACAGAGCAAGACCCTGTCTCAAAAAAAAAAAAAAAAAGAAGAAGAAGAAGAAGGAGGAGGAGGAGAAGGAGAAGGAGAAGGAGAGAAAAGTGAAGTAATGAGAATTTAGGGAACACACTCAATATTATATAAAAGAAGACTACAAGGCAATAAAATTAAGAATTATTGACTTAAATGGCATCCTATTCATTAGACTGTGTTTTCCTCTCTTCAAACTTTGAACTAAAATGTATTTGCCATTTTCATCATTAAAATAAATAACCAAAGGCTAGATTTAAATTTTATTTATATGGTACAATAAATGCACATTAAATTGATGTATGTTTGTATTTGTATTTTTTAATTTTTATTTATTTATTTATTTATTTTTTAAAGAAGGGATCTCGTTCTGTTGCCCAGGTTGGAGTGCAGTGGTATGATCTTGGCTCACTGCAACCTCCACCTCCTGGATTCAAGCGATTCTCCTGCCTCAGCCTCTTGAGTAGCTGAGATTTCAGGTGCCTGCCACCATGCCCAGCTAATTTTTGTATTTTAGTAGAAAATGGGTTTCATTATGCTGGTCAGGTGGGTCTCTAACTCCTGACCTCAAATGATCCGCCCACCTTGGCCCCCCCAAGTGCTGGGATGACAGGCATGAGCCACTGGCACCTGGCCTATTTGTAAAAACATCTGCTTTAAAAGAGAAAACTATATTTTGTTTGCCCTATACATGGTGGAAAGCCATGTTAGGCTACCGAGTCATCTTGTTAGACAATCAGTAAATAAAAACATAATTTTAAAAAATTAGTAGAGGATTGTCTGTCTTTAACAGGGACAGAAAAAGTTAAATTGCAATTACAAACTATAGATCTAGAAAAATTCTAGCCATGTTCTGTAGATACCTGATATGTTAGTTCTTGTTTTAATAAAATGAACTAACACACTTCTGTCTTAGAAATGCAGCAAAAGAGTTCAGGGGAGAATCAATACTTGTTAAATGTGCAAGGACCAAGTCAATCAAGAAAGAAATTGCATTTTCCAACAACTAGGATGGAAGGGCTGAAAAGTGAAGGAATGGAAATAAAATGAAAATAATGAAATATGATGTCTGTTTACTACAGGGTTTTGCATCTCCCTAAATCATTGATTGTTAAAATCTTAATCTCACAAAGAAGTACTATAAAAACTGAATCTAAAGATCATGAACTAAGATTCATCTTTCAGTTTATAACTTACATCTCAATCAATAGAAAGCCAACAAGTCATTGAGTCATTACTAGCTGACCACTTTCTAGGGAGGAGTAGACGAAAAACGTAAAATGATATCATGGTCTTCCATTAGCTTGTAATCTATATGAGGTAGTAGGCCAACATAGCAAAAGAGAAAAACATCAGAATATTCTTAATGTAAGATTTTAGTGAAGTGAGGTCAGATCACAGAAAAACCAACAAGAAAAATTAGAAGGAGGAGAAGGAAAAGAAGGGAGGGGGAGAAAGAGGAGAGAGTGGGGAGGAAAAAGAGAACCACAACAAGCCGAAAGAAAAAGAAAAAATCAGCAGAAATTAAAGAAAGTACAAAACTTTATGCCATAATCTTGTAAAGTAGAAGCCAAAAGACAAGTAAGAGAGAAGATATCTGGAGTTTACAGCATCTAACCCAGTTTTCTCAGAATGCTATGGGAGAAAAAATGGGAACAGACAAAATTCTAAGTCTTTGAAATATGCATATACCCACTAGTCCTCAATTTGAAAAAGAGTGAGTTGAAGGGGTGAGTAAATGAACTGGAGAAAAAAGAATGCAGGTAGTGGACAAATGGCTCCTTTTTTCTTTATATAAACAATTTAGTCATTTAACAGGCAAACAGATTAAGGAAGGACTCAATTTACCAGAACAGACATAAAACAAATAAAAAAATCTGAATAGTTCTATATCTTCTAAAGAAATAATAAATTTATATGGTAAATATTTTTCACAAATAACTTCAGGCCCAGATGGCTTCAATGGTGAATTTTCTATCAAACCATTCTAAAAAATATTATCAATCCTACATAAACCCTTTGGAATCATTCCCAATTCATTGTATAGAAGAATATTACTCTGGTACCCAAATCAGAAAAGACATTATAAGAAAACTGCAGAGCAATAACCCCATAAACACAAATGAAAATATTCTCAATAAAAATACTAGAAAGCCACATCACCTATAATCTTCAAGTTTATTCCAGGAATGCAAGTTTTTTTTAACATTAAGCAACCGATCAATGTAATTCACCATATTAACAGAACACAGAACGTGAAATGATACTCAGCATCATTACTCATTAGAGACATGTAAATAAACTAAAACCACAATGATATAGTGCACTACATACAGTGACTACAATTAAAAACAGTGAAAATATCAAAATAAGGATATAGAACAATTAGAACTCTCATGCATAACCAGAGGAAATGTGAAATGGCATAATACTTTGGAACCAGTTTGCAGTTTCTTGTAAAGTTCAACAAACTTACCATATATCCTTGAAATTCCATTCTAGTAATCTACCCAAAGAAAAACATATACACAAAAACTTGTACATGAATTTTCATTGCAGTTTCACAATAGCCAGAAATTAGAGTAACCCAAATGTCCATCAACAGGTTAGCTATGGATTTAATTCTGTCTTCAAAAAGATATGAAGTCCTAACCTCTGATACCTACAAATGTGACCCAAATTAAACATAGTGTCATTGCAGATGTAATTACGATATAAACTAAGATGAGGTCATGCTGGAATGGTGTCGGCTTTTAACCCAATACAATTTAGAAAAGAGACATACGGGGAAAATGTCATGTGAAGATGGAGGTAGAGATTAGCATGATACATCTACAAATCAAGGAACACCAAGGACTGCCGGAAATCACCAGAAGCTAGGAGGGACACACAGAACAGGATGTCCCTCAGAGCACTCAAAGGAATCAATTCTGCTGACACTCTGATTCCAGATTTTTAGACAACAGAATTATGAATGAATAAATTCTGTTGTTTGAAGGCACCAATTTGTGGTACTTGGTTACAGCAGTCCCAAGAAACTAAAAAAGATTTGATAATAGGACATGGGGTATTGCTGTAACAAATACCTAAAGCTTTCTGGCTAGGTTCTGGAATAGGCCAAGGGTGTGCCTGAACAACCTCTTGCTAACAGGATTAAGCATGTGATTCACTGATCCAATCAGCTATCTCAACAGAAGCCAGGAATAAAGATGGGGTTACAAGTAAAGATCTCTGGAGAACTCCTGTGTCTAATGGTACGGATACCTTTGGCATCCACAGAAGACCAGCAAGGTTTCAAAGAATATTATTTCATCAGATGAAAGAAACAGAGATGGGACAAAATGTGGAACAAATGACTCTGAGGGCAGAGAGGATGGAGCTACTGCCTCAGGGGCTGAGAGAGTAGGCGGCCACCCTAGTAGGACCCAGAGAACAAAGGAGTAAGCCATTGAGGATCACTCTCAGGCCTTGAAATTTAGTGAAATTTGCCCTGCTAGGTTTCTTTTTTTTTTTTTTTTTTTTTTGAGACGGAGTTCCGCTCTCGTTACCCAGGCTGGAGTGCAACGGCGCGATCTCGGCTCACCGCAACCTCTACCTACTGGGTTCAGGCAATTCTCCTGCCTCAGCCTCCTGAGTAGCTGGGATTACAGGCACGCGCCACCATGCCCAGCTAATTTTTTTGTATTAGTAGAGACGGGGTTTCACCATGTTGACCCGGATGGTCTTGATCTCTTGACCTCGTGATCCACCCTCCTCGGCCTCCCAAAGTGCTGGGATTATAAGCTTGAGCCACCGCGCCCGGCCCGCACTGCTAGGTTTCTAACTTGCTTGGAACATGTTATCCCTATTTTCCTTTCAATTTCTTCCTTTTGGAATGGGAATGCTTATCCTATGCCTGTCCCATCATTGTATTTTAGAAGCAAATAATTTGTTTTCTAGTTTCACATGTCTGTGAATGGAGAATTTTGATCCAAGATGCATTATATCCAGAATCTCACCTATATTTAATTTTGATAATATATAAAATGAGATTTGGGACTTGGTGAAATTATTATATTTAGATGAGATTTTTAATTTAAAGTTGATGGTGGAATGGCTAAAACTTTTGGGAATGTTGGGATGGGATAAATGCATTTTGCACATAAGGACTTAAATTCTCTGGGGCTAGAAAGCAAACGGTTGTGGGTGACTAGGTATTTATAAGAAGAGAAGAGATACAGAGACAGAGGAAGAGTGCTACAGGAACATGTATCAGGCATTCCAGCTATCCTGCCGCAAGCCAAAGAATGCCAAGAACTGCAGGCAACCACCAGAAGCCAGAGAAGAGGTGAGGAAAGATCTTCCCCTAGAGCCTTTAGAGACAGCATTCAGACTTCTAGCTTCAGAACTGTGAGAATAAATCTGTTGTTTTAAGTTATTTAGTTTGTGGTAATCTGTTACAGAAGCCCCAGCAAACAAGAGGTGACTGTACAGATCAAATGTGTTACATAATGAATACAACTCCAAAATTAAAAAGCACAAACTACTAATAGATGTAACAATTTGGATGAATCTTAATCTTTATGCTGATCAAAACCCTAGTCACAGGAGTATATACTTTATGATTCCACAGGAGAACTGCTAGAAAAGGCAAGTTTATCTGTAGTAACTAAAAGCAAATGAGTTCTTTCCTAGGGCCAGGAATAGTGGAATTATCTTCAGAAAACATGAAGAAACTATTTGGGATGATAGAATTGTTCTGTATCTTGACTGAGATGGTACTTAGGTGAACCCAACCATCAAAACTCATCAAATCGTACATTTAAAATGCATACATCTCTTTATGTAAATTATACCTCAATAAGTTGATTTTTTTAAATATTAATAAACAAAACTTGTAAAAGTCATAACCCCAATGGTAAAACTGTTTTAAACTGCCACACAAATGAAAAAGGACAAATTTCCTTTATTTGCAAACAATTCATATAATCAGTAAAACACTAAACATGGATATCACAATGGAAAAATGGACAAGAATATGAATAGGCAATTTATTTTAAAAAGCGAAAGAAACACAAGTGATCAAGAAATAGATAATATGCTCAACCTCCCTTATAACTAAAGAAAGACAAATCAAAATACTGTTTTTCATCTATCAGAGTGACAAAAATCTTTAGTTTTAAAACACCTAGTATTATAAGAGTGTGAAGAAATGGACTTTCTCACACATAGTTTGACATCAGTGAAGTTTCATATTCATATACCTTTATGGAATGGCAGCTTGAGAATATCTAGGAAATTTTATAATACACATATCTTTAATGTAACTATTTTACTCCTGTAATTTACTATACAAATATACTCAGAAAGACCCAAACTATGTGTACTAAGAACATTCTTCAAAAGTCTCCTTATCTAATTAGTGAATATTTAGATACAATCATGTCTCTTTAAATACAGAATGAGTTAAATTTTGGCTCAATGCAATACACAACTATTTTAAAAGAATAAGTAAAGCAAAATGTGGTACAATTTGGATACTATTATCTTAGTTTTATAAAAAATGATATTCATAAATATATGTACACATGCTGCTATGCACATTTAAAATTTAGAAAAAAACACCTTAAGATACCTTTATAAATAAAGTTTAGAAGTTGGAGACGGGAGAAGGAAGACATTGTTTAGTTTATACTTGCCTACACTATCTAATTTTTTACTACATATTATATAATTTTTACCTTTTTAAGTTGGTTAAGTATGTTGAGAGGAAAATATATATAAATAGTGAACCAATGAAAAGTTCTTTAGGAGTATCAGCATATAGGAAAACTGTGCCTAAATTCCTTCAAAAAAAAAAAAAAAGTTTTGACCTTGTGATTGTCAAAGTCCTCTCTAGAATTATCACTTTTTATATTTACAGAGTTCCTAATCATCATATGTCAACTGTTCTTCCCAGTAGAGTATTCACAAGTTAGAAAAATCTTTAATAATCTATAAATGATGCCAAATAGAGAAGACTGAACCATTTCTGCAAATCAGTACATTGACATTTAGTGCCACAACAAATTATGTATCTCTAGTCACAAAATGGCTTGACTTTTCTGTGAATGTGAATAGTATATTTGTGAGGAGAGGAGAGTAGTAGATCTTCAAGGTCACACACAATCATCTTGAGCTCTAGACTCTGAAACTTGATTTTAGATAAGTTAAACTTTCTCAGTTTCTTCATTCAGAAAATGGAAATAATACATTCCTCATATGGCCTTTAGGAGCACTAAATCATAAAATGTGTTAAGCACATAATACAGTGCCTATTACATAACCGCTACTCAAGAAAGGAAACTTATTATCATTGTAATTGTTAAAAATTACCTCTTTTGCATCAATTAGACCAGGCATTCTCAAGAGAGCAATATTAATCCCAAAGGACAAAAATTGGTTTTTAGAGAGCAAAAAATCTTAAATATATAATGGTTTGGGGCCCTCTAAACTCAGTGTTATCTGGCAAAACATTATTCCTTAGTATTTAATTTCTCTCATTAGCAGGAGGCAATAACAAAAAAAAAAGTTGAGAAGCTAATTAAGCTACTTAAGAATTACATGTAAAAACTGTTATCAACCTTGTAAATTTCAAAGAACAAATTTATTATATAAATGGAAATTAATGTCCTGACATACAAAATTAGAGAAATAGTGCCTGTGTCTGTCTACACAGCTGAGTGTTTGCAATTAATATATATAGCAATAAAAAGAAACAGGAAAGAAAAGATAAGCCTTCATGATAGAGGTATGTAGCCACTGGATTACAATGGTGTCTATAAGGAGATTTATATAAGTGAGCATTAGCCAAATGTAAATCACAGATATTTGAGCTTAAACCACTGGAAATCAAACTCCAAGCAAGGCAACAAGACTGTTCAATCTTAGCTACCATTGTTTCAAAAAGATTATGTGAAATCAGAAGTAGCCATAAAATAAGTAACTTCTGAGTAGTACAAGATACAGAACTAATGGAAGATAACTGTTTCTTTTTTCATGCCAGAAAAACCTTTTCTGCTCTTTGCCTCCTAAAGTAGCAAAATGCCAATCTGAGTGTCCAAGGTAACGACAGACTGCTTTACAAATGGGCAGGGTCATCGTGTGCAGTTCTCTCTAGTAGGCTTCTGCACACTGCCTCTAAGCACCAGCTGGCTTGACTCCTTCATGTTTCTATGGTCTCTATTTTCACGCAGGAATATAAAGCCCAAGGATACTTGCCTGGCATGGACAAAAATTTATACAGTGGGGGGAAATTCCAAGCCACACACTCAAAGCTATAGTCTCCAGTTGCTGGTTTAGCAATTTAAAAAGGAAAAATGAAAGAACCTAGATTGGCCAAAGCAATTTTGAAAGAGAACAAAGCTGGAAAAATTTATACTATCTGGTTTCAAGCCTTGATATAAAGCTACAGTAGTCAAGATGGTATATTTTGGCATACAAATATATGTACAAATCAATGAAATAGAATAGAGAATGCAGAAATGCACCCCCACACATGTGGTTGATTAATTTTTGACAAAAGACTATCCTTTCTAATTCAAAGTATTCAATGAAGAAAGGATAGTTTTTGGAACAAAAAGTACTGGAACAACTGGATATCCATTTAAAATAAATGAACCTCAACTCTTAGCTTCTACAGTATGTTTTATTTAAAAAAAAAAAAGAGCTCAAAATGGGACAAATGGATTCAATGTAAGAATTAAAATGATGAAACTCCTAAAAGAAAA
Source organism: Aotus nancymaae (assembly GCF_030222135.1). NCBI lineage: Eukaryota > Metazoa > Chordata > Mammalia > Primates > Aotidae > Aotus > Aotus nancymaae. The sequence continues at coordinate 6,653,709 of NW_026988450.1, read as the reverse complement.
CATAGGAGAAAATCTTGTCATTGAGATAGGCAGGCAGAGATTTCTTAGGTAAGACTTGAAAAGCATGAGCCACATAAGGGAAATTAACAAAGTAGACTTAGCAAAATTTAAAATTTGTTCATTCAAAGTTCCACCACTAAGAAAATGAAAACACAAGCTATTAGATTGGGAGAAAATATGTGCAAGACATACATCTGGATATATTGTATTCATCTGAATATATTGAATATTATATTTATAATTGCTTCTCAACCTTTGACTGAGATCAAGTGAATCTATTGTACCCAGAATATGTAAAGAATTCTTGCAACTCTAGATTTCAAGTGCCCAACAGAAAATAAATTTGGAAACACACTATACCACAAAAGGTATATGAATAGCAAATCAGTACCTGAAAAGATGTCCAACATCAATAGTCATTAGAAAAATGTAAGTTAAATGCAGAAAGTAAACACACTGGTATAGCTAAAATTTAAGACTAATAATACCAAGTACAAACCAGAATACAGAGCAACTAGAATCCTCATATATCATTAGTAGGAATACAACATGGTACAGCTACTTTTGAAAGGAGTTGGTAATTTCTTATTAACATACAATTACCATACAAGCTGGCAATTTAACTAGGAAAAATAAAAAAGTATATCCTGCAAGAAGACTGTACATGAATGTTTATGTAACTTATATCCATAATAACCAGAAACTGGAAATAAATGTCTATTATCTGGTGAATGTATAAACAAAGTGTGGTATACACATACAATGAAATACTGCTCAGCAATGAAAAACAAACTACTGATTCAGGCAACAACAATGAGTCTCAGAATCATTTTGCTAAGTAAAAGAAGCAGATATCAAACATGCCAGACCATAAGATTCCATTTACATAAAATTCTAGAAAAAAACACTACAGTCACTGAAAATGAATCCATGGTTTCCAAGGGCTGGACAAAGGGGAGAAGGGATTGGCTATACAGGGAAATAAAAACTCCTTTTTTGGGTGATGGAAATGTTCCATTATCTTATTGTAGTGGTGGTTACGTGAATATACATTATTTGTCAAAACCTGTTAAATCATAACACTTAAAATTGGAGAATTTTATCAAATGTAAATTGTACTCAAAAAGTTTTAAAAAGGCAGAGAGAAAGAGAAGGAAATTAAAAATTAAGGGATTATTACAGAGGTCCATCATGCTCAGGTAATATTCATAGCAGAAATTTTAAAATGAAAGAACAAAAAACCAGAAGGGAAAGATATGAGAAATAATATAAAACAAATTCCCAGAACTAAAGGATATGGGTACTGAATGCCTATACGAGTGTGTATTATTGTGAAATTTCAGAATACCAGAATAAACAGATGGTCCTAAAAGCTTTTGGGAAGGGGAGAGTGGTCACATGTATAGGAGCAGAAATGAGAATGGCTTAGTACTTTTAATGTTGGGATTAGAAAATAAAAGACAAATTTTTAAAGTTTTCAAAATGTTTGAGTTAGTTCTAATGCATAATGCCATATAGTTTTTATCCATTAAACATGAGAAAATAAAGGCTCTGCCTCCCAGGTTCAAGCGATTCTCCTGTCTCAGCCTCCTGAGTAGCTGGGATTACAGGCACACTCCACCATACCCAGCTAATTTTTTGTATTTTAGTAGAAACAGTGTTTCACCATGTTGCCCAGGCTGGTCTTAAACTCCTAAGCTCAGGCAATCCACTCACCAAAAGGCATTTTCATACATTCAAGATAAAAAAAAAAAACAAAAAAAAACCATACACCCTTTATGATAAATGTAACAGAATTTTCTCCACCTAAACTGAGGCCTAAACTAAGATTTCAATAAACAAGACATCCAATATAGAGAGGAAAAGGAGATTCCTCTCCTTTTTTTTCCCTCTCCTTTTTGGAGATTCCAAAAAAGGAGATTCCCAGGATGTTGCTGAGGGATAGCTCAGGATGATGACTGCACAGCCAACTTGGATTGAAGCACTTCATGTTGCACAAGGGGGAGGTTGGGGAGGTGTTGGGAAGGGATTTTCTCAAGGAATATTTTCAAGAAAAAGGATATCCCCAACGGAAAAAAAATAGATAGATATGCACTTTTCTGCTGACAGAGTACAGCCTGGGGAAGAGCTCAGTAATAAATGATAGTCCATTTTTAATCCAAGGAAAACCAAAAATTGTTGAAAAAAGAAAACATAGAATATACTAAGAGGCTCAGTTGAGGAAAATATTTACATATTTACATAGTTATTAAAGTGAAAACCCTATAATTTAATTAAAAAAGTATATTGGCGGGGACAGGAGGTGGGAGGCTGAAGGTGAAATATCAACAGACAAAATCTAAAATTGAAAAAAAAAAACAGTATTTCTCTAAATACAGAAATAAACAGAAAAAGAGCTAAATATTTTCAAGAAAGATGCCTCTGTGGAGTGGGAATTAGATACGTACAGGGTCAGAACATGGTCTATTTTTATTTTGAGCTTTGTATTTCTCCCTGACTAAAACTAGTTATAAATGTATAACTTTAAATGCAAATAGAAGGGTTCACCATTGAAAGAAGTAAAATTTCTATGCTGGATAGTCTGCCAGTGCTGGGCTACTGTGTGGTTCTGGTTCTTAATGCCTTACAGACACTAGGTAGTCAGCTGTATGCAGACTCGTCCAGCTTAGGCACTAACTGGGAACCCCATGCCTAACCCACTCAGGACCACCCAGGAGTTCAGTCAGTCTTAGTGAGATACTACAAATCACTCTACATGCTTTGACATTTCAAGACAATCTGACATTTCATGAAACTCTATTTGTTGATCCAGATTAGGTCTACAAATTCCAAGTAGAATGTTGAACAGGGTATACAAGGCTAACCTCCCCATCAACCTCTTAAAGGAAGAGCACCAGACTGAATCTCCATAATGCTATACTATGCCATGCCTCCTGGAAGGGTGACAGGACAGAGCCCATTGTGCAGATTGGTGCAAACTAATGGGTGAACAGGGAGAAAGTAAGCAAAGGCATAAAATAACAAATCTAGAGAACTTTCTCTTGGTCCAAGTCATTCTTCATAAAATGACTTTTTGAGAATTTCCACTAACAGCCCTATATATGTCTAAAACAAACTCCAATGTCATTTAAATGACATGAAGTTATTCTTTCAGATTTTCTATAGCACATCCATGAGAATAAATGGGATACATATGTATGCAAGTGTTGTGATTTTTTTTTTTTTTTTTTTTTTTTGAGACTGAGTTTCGCTCTTGTCGCCCAGGCTAGAGTGCAGCGGTACAATCTCAGTTCACTGCTACCTCTGCCTCCCAGGTTCAAGTGATTCTCCTGCCTCAGCCTCCCGAGTAGGTGGGATTACAGGCACCCACCACCAGGCCCGGCTAATTTTTATATTTTTAGTAGAGACAGGGTTTCGACTTGTTGGCCAGGCTGCTCTTGAACTTCCGATCTCAGGTGACCCACCCACCTCAGCGTCCCAAAGTGCTGGGATTACAGGCATGAGCCACCACACCCAGCCAAGTGTTGTGATTTTTACAATGTTTTCTTTCTAATTTGGTCTTGAGGTTTTTCTTGAGAGTGGCCATAAGCTCCAGCCTTGCCCTGTCCAGAAATTCAAGGGATTTGGTTGTGGATGTTGACAGTGTGCCTTCCATGGGATGCCTCTTTATCCTGAAGGATGCCTACTGCCTAAGTGTCTGACCCATGACTAGGTACCCTCTCACAGGAAACTGTTTTTATAGGCAGACACCCTTGTGGGTCTTGCCTGACCTGTATCCACATTATTCCTGTTTAGACAGTCACTCTCTAAGATAGCTTTGACCAAAAAGAAGGCTATGTTAAGAGTATCTATGCCAAATGAGACACAAAGAAGTGAAACCAAATGCATGAAACAGAAGTCTTTATTAGTCACAGTTCCCAGAGAGGTTATGGGAGCCAACAGAAAGAGGCAGCAGGGAGCTCAATCAGCAAGGGTTTGGTGGGGCAAGGAAGAGGGAGAAAAGGAAGGAGGGAGGTTGGGAGAGAGAACAGTTGGGAGAGAGGGAGGAGGAAATCTCTGGGACTATGTATGCCTTTATTAAGGTCTGTGGGCATTATCCCTTAGGCTTTCTTGTGGGGGTTGTAGATTGGCTAATCTAAAGAATTAAGTTCCCCTCTTCCCTCCTGAAGAGGTGAACCTATTTACGTAACTCTAGTGTTGACCATTACATGTTATCATGTTTAGTCACTGTGGCGTGTGCTAGGTTTGGGGTCAAAGAAATGAGGAACAGGTAGCTATACAGCAAACAACCACATGGGAAAGTAAGGTTTTAACTAAGCCCAAGGTGACAGAGTAGAACTAGAGTTCACATATTACGTCAGGCCTAAAAATGGATGCTGAGGCAGCAACTACATTAAACAAACTTCTAAGTCTATATATGAATATTCATATATATGAACATAAATCTAGTATTTAGTTCCATATCACTCATTTCTTACTAACCACTTTCAGTCTCAATATAATGAATTCCTGTGAGGTACAAATCATGTTTTCCACGAACCTACAATCCTTCTTAATTTACTTGGTTGTATTGATTCACCTGAGCTTTAACCAGTCTTATTTAGGTAGCAGTCTGTAGACTACAGCCATTTATCAACATTAGTGTTACAGAAGAAAAGAACTATTCTCAAGAGGAAAAGCAGCTAAATGATTTTTACTCCATTGCCACTTGTTTTTTGTTCTTGCTGTTACTGATTGCTATGATAATCTGTGTATGAATCAAAAAGTAAACATTAATATATTGAAATATCTACACATAGAAAAGGCTCATGTGTATGTCCTGTAGGAAGAATTCCCATTGTTAAAAAATAGTCATTGTATATTACATCTAAAGTCCATGATGAAAATTGTTGACTAATTTTTGTCTAGAACAAGATGAACATACCTTCTCTAAACAATCAAACACAGTACTTGTCTCTGTTTGAAGGTTTGCTGCTTTGTTGCTTAACTTTCAAAAGCTTTTCAGTCATACATTGTTTGCTATGACTTGGGAATATTCCCTTAATAATTTAGCACTTCAGTCACTGGAAGACAAACCCTTTAAGGAAAAAAACTGTGAGATACCTTAAAATGGACAAAAAAGAAATTACTAAGTGCCTTGTCAAGCCCTCTTGGGGTTATCTCTGTTTTTTCATTATCTTTAAATTATCTGATAATCCTGTAAATTGTAAAAACATAGATAATGCAAACTATTCTTGTCCACAGACATATAAATTGGTTGTGCCCAGGGAATGGAACTATTGTCCTGGACAGACCCAATTCATTTCAGCATTTCTCATTGCTTATTTTTAGTGATACTTTAAATTCTTCCTTCAGCCCATTATATATGTTAATGATTCCCTACACAATTTGTAAGTTAAATAAACTCTTTGGCACATGGTCATGTAACATCTATATGGAATTCATGATTTTGCCTTTTAAAAACAATTATCTTTTAATACCTTAATGGACAAGAGAGTAGAACAGTAGAAAAATGCTAAGTACTTTGGATTAAAATATCCCTGGGCAGTTATGGAATTCTTAACCTCAATGAACAGGGAATAGAAAGTCACTTCGTCTTCAGGGTAGAGCTGTACATACAGTATCAAACCACAATACTCAAGACTTTTTATGAGGATCAAATACAGATATTAAAGTAAAAGTGCTTCTTTACTAGCCTCCATGAGTTTTAGTCCCCATCCTGCTACATTAAAGATACTATTACCCATCAAGAGGGTTCTTGTGAGGACTGACTGAGATAACATATAAAGAACCTAGCCCAATATTTGGCACCAAGCAGGGACTCAAACTGTTAGTCACCTTCACTTTCATAAACGGCCACATGACTAAATGTTGAAAATACTACATTTCATATATATATATGCACACAATAAAGCTAAAACACATCTTGATCGGAAGAACACCAACTTTGAAAACCGTATCAAAGGTATTAACACTAATGGCTTTTTAAAGAAAAATAGCTAAAACATGTTCAACACTGTGTGCCAACCTCTGTGCTAAGAATTTTACAAGTATTCTCTCTAGTGATCCTCTCACAACCACCTTATAAGGTAGCTCCTCATAAGGACTTTAATGAGTGCCACAAATATGGAATGTAGTTTTAATACCTCAGTTCACACTCCGAAAAATGAGGCACGTTTTCTGTCACTGAAGAGTTACATTATAATATTTGAAAGTGTCATGTAAAAATTACCCATATCTACTGATCCAATGACTCATTAACTTAGTTTCAAATTGAATTAGGAATTTTGGTGGGTCCCATCCTCCCCAAATTGGGCTTTCCTTGGAATCAACTCTGATGATTCTTGACAGTTGGCATTTTAATCCGAGTACCTCTACTTTTGAACTTTGGCTCCTTGCTACTGATAGTGTATTTAATTCTGAACACTGCTACTTCTTCTGGGTTTAATACTTGGGGGATTCCTGCACAGTTGGACATTCAGCTTCCTTTGAAGCAAAAGCAGACAGCTCAGAGGCTGCCTCAATGCTTAAAGCACTGCCTTTATCCATGCAAGCCTCTCAGAGTGCCTGAACTTTTGGCAGCACATAGCACAGCTGCCATCTGGTGGGCAAGACGTAGTAATTTCACCACTCCACCTTGGGACCAGAGACCCTGAATTAGATATATCTTCCACTGAGTAAGGGAGGCTACACTTCCAAACTCAGCCCTTCAGATTCTTCATCTCTAAAGCAAAAGCTAGGTCTCTATAACATTCTTAAGTTTCCTCTAAAGTTTCACTTACTCTTCTAAATTTTACAATATGACGAGATTTTTTTAAAATACAAATCTTGTAAAAATAAAAACATGCTTTGAATGTTTAAAAGAAAATCATCTTTACAGACATTTTAAGGATGAGTAAAATACTGCTTTCACACAATATAAAAAATCTAAAAAAATAAAATACAAAAAAGTGACTTCTATCCTTCAGCATATTTGCACACCCTTTCTACATGTATGGATCTGAAATTAATAAGAGGTAAAGAAAAACTAAATGCCTTCAAAAGCACTTCTTATCCATTTAATACACATTTATTAGGAACTTACCATGTCCCAAGTACGAAGCTAGCTCCATGAATAAGATGTGGCCCCAGATCTCATAATTCAATGCATGTGAACATGTTCATTTTAAAGAAGAAGTATGATGCACAGTCATGCATTATTAATTGATAGCTGTCACTCCAGCTTCTCCCAATTATTATGCACCAAGGACACTGTTTGGTGTAATAGTATTGCCAAAACTACATATTGCATGCCTTATTTCTTGAAACCTCCAGGTTTTTGTAACTGAGTTCCTCAATCTTCTTAGGTATCTCTATATTTCACACCTTCCAAATTAAAAATAAAAATTACTTCCTTGTCTCCCTGCACTAGGGAATGAGTGCCAATTTTTTTTTAAGTATCTTATTCCTTCTTCCTCACATGAAAACAATAAAAAAGATGTAGTAAGCCCAGCACAGTGGCATGTGCCTGTAATCCCACCTACTTGAGAGGCTGAGGCTGGAGGATCATTTGAGCCCAGGAGTTCAAGACCAGCCTGGGAAACATAGTGAGAATCTGCCATTAAAAAAAAAAAAAAAAATAGTAGTAAAAAAGAGCACTGATTTTCAACCACAAAAAAACTGGGTTCAAATCCTGGCAGGGAGAGTAATAAAGCCACCTTCACACTGCCTTTATGAGGAAGAATTACACACAAAAAAAACCCGGAGTTGTACCATAGTCCCTGGTACACAGTAGGCACAAAATTAAGGTAAATTATTTTCTCCCCTCTATTTTTTCTCTAGAACTTTGCATCCTTTCATTTCACTACAATTTCTCATTGTTTAGTACAGAAACTTACATAACATTATAGCTTCCATGTTTTGATTAAAACAATTTTTTAAGCATACTCTATGTAGAGATAGTCTCCAGCTGACGAAGTAGCAATTTTTAATTTTATGAATTTATGACTCATGCTGAACTGACACCAACATTATTCTTGATGTAACTAATTTACTTACCTTTTGTTCCTCAATGCCAAATTTATGTTATTTTAGCATCTCCATGTGTGGCTCAAAAAACACTGATCATTCTAATTTGAGTCAGTTGCAGACAAAAGACATAGATTTCCAAGTTTTCTAAGACTTGTTTCTGTATCATCATACAGTCATGGAGTGGAAGGAATCTTAAAAGCTTTCCTGGTTAACTCCTGGGCAATATACCACAATTATTCAAAACAATTGATAGATGATAGTCGATAGTCTAGTCTATTTATTTATCCTTTTAGGCAATAATGCTATTTATATCTATTTAAATTTTAAATGTTTTATTAATACAGGTGAACATAGAAAGAAATATGTCATGTTCTTCACAACAATTCTTTTTCAACTTGAAGAGAATTTTTAAGTCACCATTCTTTTTTCTTTTCCAAGTTAAATTATTCCAACTCCTTTAACTTTCCTCCACAGAGCACACCTTAATTTTTTCCCCCTATTTTTTTCTGACTTCTTTGGATTTCCAGACATTTTACTAATGTTTAAAAGATTACAATTTCTAGGAAAAGTACTGGAGAGGTAGCTTAGTGGTGGAGAATCTTTTTCAACTCATGAGAAAATACTAAATCCCGTCATATGGAAATGCTTGCAATTTCATTAGGTATCTGAGGAACTGGACTCAACACGTTTGGCAAAAGAAACAACGAGACTGTTGTGAATATCTTACAATCACATCTTTTATCAAATCAGTAGTTTAAAAGAATAAATGAAGCACTTTGAAGCTATGTCTATTCAATTTATTCACCAATACATTCAATATACATTTTACACCAAGCTAACCACAGTTTTACAAGAGGATATAATTATTGTCCTTAGCACATTTTGATGCCCTAGGCAAAAAAAAAAAAAAAAATCATAGATACAAAAAAAAAATAAGTTCGGAACAAAAGCACATAGAAACTTCCAAAATAAAAGAAGAGAAAATGAGTCTGTAATTGTTGGAAAAACACAGAACAAATAAATTATGAAAGTCAAACTGGTTATCCAAGGGTAAGCTTTCTGGGGTAAAGTTAATTGGAGGAAGTGGGAAATTCTTCAAGATTATCTAGTCCATATTCCTCACTTGTACTTCATCTCATTATGGGAAAAATGTATTAAAAAAGAATGACTGTGCTGATATTGAAATTATAAATCTTCTTGTTCTCTACTGCTTTCGAGATCCGTTAAATTTAATATGTCTTCCTCTTCCCAAATGAAAATATTTTCATCCTCAAACATACCAAGTTCTTCTGAAATATTTCTGTTGCTAATATTTAAGGATGTCTCAACTCGGCAAATATCTAAGAGGCAAGCTTGACCAAGCATTTCAAAGAAGTAATGACTGATATTTTCTCTTACTACTTGGTTGAGATTTGTTCTTGAGCCCTGGAATCTGTTATTTAATAAGTTGTTATTCTCATCGACTGCTTTAAAGATTTCATTTGTCTGACTGCTGAGGTCTTGTGTATTTGAATTCATATTACCCACAACTAACGATGATGTGTGCAAGAAATACATACAAAACCTTTCCTTCAAATCTGGTTGAAATTTCTTTAAATTACCTGCCTCCTGTAACTCCAAGAAGTTAATTATTTTTTGTTTCCTTCTTTTATCCATCAAGTCAAATGTGTTACTGAAATAAAACTCATCAAATATATCACCAGTGACATTATTAATAAAGTTTTTTCTCATACTTGTTTTATTGTTCTCTTCCTTGAACATATTTTTGTCTGTCTGAAGTAAATATGGGTGTATTTTCATCCATAAATAAAAACCCAAGAAATTTTCAATATCAGATTCTTTGCGATATGCAAATCCTCGATCTTCCTCATTCACAGGTTGGATAGTAACAGTTAGGATTGGGCAATGTTGACCACAAAGAGCATACAGTTTATCCAAGGAGTCAGTTTCCTGAAGTGTACCATGAATCATATTACTGCCAGGCAATGGCTGGTTTTTAACAGCATCATCAGAGACAGGGTAGACTTTGTTACCAGCAGACATAAAGGAATGAGTGACAGATGTGCATATTCTTTCTGACTGATGAAGACACTTCTCCTCTGTATGGTGATTTGCTATTCTTTCCTTGCCACAGGTTTCATTGTGAACATCCAGCAAATCCTCATGAAAAGGTTCTGAGTCACTACCATGAGGCATTTTAAAGTAATTGCATTTTAGTTCAAGGGGCTGAGTCAGTTCCTCAAGTTCTGAAGAGGATAATTCATCCATGGTTGGGCCCGGGGCCAAATTACCAAAATGTGAATATGGTACCTCACTTCTGTTATTATCAAGCAGGGTGTCCACTGATGTGGTGTCTGCATTGCCACACATGCCAGGATTTTCATATGACATTCTTAGCAAATGATTTTCTTTCAGGAGCCATTTGCCTTTGTCAATCAGCACTCCTTCCTCTATGTCTGTGAGGACTCTGCTATGATCATTTTGTTTTGTACCAGGTTCTACAATGTCACCCCCATAATAATTGTTCCTCACACCATTAACATCACACTTATCTTGTCCTTCCTCCTGGTATTCCCGCAATATAGGTGAATTACTAGATACCCGTTCAGAAGAGCCAAATGACTGCCCTTCAGAATCATAAAGACTTGCTTTCCTAGTACACTGAAATTCCACAGAATTATAAGGACAAACCTGAGATTTGCGGGTAGACCCAGGAAAAAAAGATGGTTTGATAACATCTGCTTTACCGTAAAGTTTTTCTATTGCCCTTTTAACAAATCCTATGTTGTATTCTTTCTCAAGCTCACCACTGTCATCGGGATCATCACTGGATGTTTTATATGGCTGCTCACTGTCACTGTCAGGTCGATAGTCTGACCAATCAGAAGTCACTGGACTTTTGATGCATTTTTTCAAATCAGGAGAGGACTCTGAATAACTTCCACTTTCCATGCTTTTCACCATCATTTTTACCGTATTAGTTTCTCTTTCATTGGTCTCCTTTTCATTATTTTGCTTAGAATCATAGCAAAAAACTAAAGATGGTGGTGTTGCCAGCCTCTTACTGATTGTTTCATAAATTATACCATTCTTTCTTTCTTTTACCATAATATTCTTACTAGAGATGTCTAGCAATTCTAAAGTTTTGCTAGCCTCTATCTCTTCTTGGATGAATTCCTCAGTGGCTTTCTCTCCTACATTTACCTCTGTATTAAAGATATCAGTGTCCTGGTTTTCTAATTCTTCAAAAGATTCCAATTCTGAAATGTTTCTTTCACTTGATGTCATGCTGCTGGTTACTGAGCCTGGTTCTTCAGAAGTCCTTGGTTCTTCCATATCAAAGGAAGTATATGCATTTTTACCCTGAAACAGGTTTAGTGAACAATTTTTAAAATCATCTGCAGAACTATGTTTCTTATCAAATTCTGCTTCTTCTTCACTTAGGCAAAGACCACAGGGGCTTAAATTACTGACATTTTGATGTGACACCAATGTATTAAAGCCATTTTTATTACACTCAGGGTCTGTCAAAATATTTAGATCTTTCTGAACATCATCCCCTCTTTCTAACTCTTCAGTTGATTCCAAGTTATCAGTATATGTGTTTTCTTTAGAGTTTAAAAAGTCAGTGGCATTGCAGACATCGACAGAAATGCAGGTCTCATCAGTTGGGCAAGCTCCCTCATAGATACAGTTCTCCTTTTGAGCACAAGCCTTATCAGAAAACACAGTATCAGTAAGTGAACAGACCTCTCCTAGGAAACAAGCCTTATTCATGGAGGTCTGATCCACAGTATAACCATCACTAGGAAAAAACGTGTTACTAGGGTTGCATGTCTCTTTTGGAACATAAGCCTTATTTACAGTGCACACCTCACGTGGAGGGTAAGTCAATTCCAAAACACAGACTTCAGGGGCACATGCCTCAATGGCAGAACAGCCTCCATCAAAAGAGGAGATTCCTTGTGTTCTTTCATTTTCATTGCACTTGGGAACACTCTGAATGTTGACTATGGAACAATTTGCAGAAAGATCTATTGGAACCATGTCTTGTTCTTTCTCACTGAGTCCAAAGTGATTTGCGGTAGACTCCACTAAATTGGCAACAGCAGCTTTCAAGTCATCAGCTTCCTCTGTGATGGCTATGTGCTTTAGAACCTCCAATAATGCAAGTGTTTCTGAAGATTTATTGGTAGTCTTGTGAGCATCACCTTGACAGAAGCTATTCATACTTCCCTTTAGGTTTAGCACCAAGAGCCAAGCTAGAAGGAGATTAGTGGATGAATTACATATTGCAGAAGGAAAGGAAACATCTGCAAGTGAACCTGGCATTCGAACAACTCCATTCTGAGTCTTAGGAGTACTAGGAACTGAAGCTTGCAATTGGTGAAGCATCAGGACTGGTAAGAGGTCTTTTGGAGTGTCCTCTTCTATAGGATCTACTTGAATGGCAGCCTCTACACTTTGCCTTTTTTTAGCTAGGTTTATTTCCTGGTAAACAAGATTTATCTCTGGTCCCGATTTTTCAGGAGATATATGACTTTTAGTATTATGATCATTAATAGCTGACTGTGACGAAGTACAGTGTTCATGCAGGGAAACCAAATAAGCATCATTCAGAGATCCAACCTGTGTCTCATAGAGATCTTCACCAGTATCACTGGCAATAAAAGACTTATCTCCCTCTTTACATAGATTATCTCCTGTCAAACTGGCAATTTTAGTTATGTGCTTATTACTTTCCATAACAAAATTATTTATTTTTCCAGAACTTGTATGGGGATCATTCCCTGAAAAACTATTGTTACAATTTACCACACTTATTTCATTTTTGCATACTGGAACTGATTTTATAGGTTTTAAAGTTGGATATGGATTTATGTTATGCAACCAATTCTGTATATAATTTTGAACCGAATGATGAGCAATATCCTGAGGAAAATCAGGTTTTTTCAAAGAAGCTAAGGAATTTGCCCTGGTTGCAGCATGTTGTTTACTTAAAATAGCACTTGCTTTCAATTTATCCCCTTTTTGTTTTTTCTGGCTTTTTAAAGTTACGTGTGAATCAGTAACTTTTGAAACTAAACTCTTCTTTGCCATTCCTCTCAAATACCCAGATGCCACTTCTGCTTGAGATTGTGGTCCATAAAAACGTTTGGGTTTTTGTTCAAGGAGGTTAAATACATGAAATAAACTTTTATTTTCACAAGTACTTTTGCTATATTTAGATTCATTGTGAGGAAACACTTTATCTCCTTGACCGACTTCTCTTTTTTTAGGTGTTCCTAAGCTTATTTTCTTTAGTGGTCTAGATTTTCTTTTGGTTAAAAGTCCTTGAACCTTGGAATTCTGAGTAGTATTTAATTTATTTCTATGGAAATTCTTGGAAATCATGGGACTGAGATTGCTTTTGGAACAAAAAGTATTTGATTCAATTACAGTCTCACTTGTCTGGAGGTCTTCCTCACAAAGTATCCCTCCTTTAAGGGGACTGTCTGAATCTTGCAATATCATTTCCCTTATAATTCTACCTCCTGCGTTTATTCTCTCATTCTTATTAAGAATTCCTGTGGCTGCAAGCTGTCCATCTTGATATCTGGAATTTATTGTTTGCTGTCGAGATTTCTTCTTCTTTTTGCTGGCAACAGAGGACAAAATCTTCTTTTCAGTTTTTGGAAGTTTTGTTAAACCACATTGTGCAAATTCATTAATTAGTCTGTCAATTCTTGCAGTGACAGTAGAGGATGCTACTGAAGCTGGAGCCTCAGAAATATTTTTGTCAGCTCTAGAGTTGTTACTTGAAAAATGGGTTGCATCTGCTGAAACAGGACTGAACCTGTCACTAGTGTTACCATAAGTTTTTAAGTTTTTGATACCAGTTTTGTTCTCCGATACTACACTATCAACTACATCTTCCTCCACAATTGAGTTATTTGATATAGTTGATGGCAAACCATTATTATGGGACATCTCTAACATCTTCTGACTTGTAATTTCTATGACACCAGCACTTATTGCACTTGACTTAAGCAGTCTGTTTTCCTTTTTTCTTTCTAACGATGACTCCTCCATCTGATCATTGTTATTGATCTGAACAAGTACTGGTTTGTTAGATACTGATGACATTTTACTGCAAGAATGTGTAAACATGTGATACTCAGATTTGTTTTCCCCACTTTCCCTTTCTTCACTATAGGAAAACTGTCCAATCATTTTCTCTTGAACCTCAGTTTCAGACACTAATGTCACACTGCCTATCATAGATTTCTTTTGTCTCACTCTTCTTAATCCAGGTGTAGGGGGCCTATAAAAACGATGCTTTGCTTGATCCTGAGTTCCCTGGATGATATCTGTGTCCACAGTAGCATTCTCCCAACTAGCAGAACTGCAAGTTTCAGCCGCTTGATCTGTCATTTGAATGTCTATCTCCTCTGCCAAACTGCCCTCTTGATTACTGCTTCGCTCTGTAGGTGACACATCTGCAGAGAATGAACATGCTGCAAGCTTTAAACCAGATGATCGACTTTCTGTTCTTCCTGGAAAACTCATCTCACTCTTTTCATCATTATTAGAAGGACCAGTTTTACTGACAGTAGTTGTCCATTTTATGGTTTCCTCCTCTTTTATCCTGAATCGAACTTTCATCTCAACTGTCATAGTGCCATCTTGATTAAAAATAATTGATTTCTCAATATCATCTTCAGAAGGATATATTGGTAAATTCTGAGAATCATTTTTTTCTAAGGCCAAGTAATTTTCAGGAACAAAAGAATAGTCTAAGTAGCAATCATTATTATGTGTTTTCTCAGAAGAAACAGAATAAATCTGGGACCTTGAGCTTGAAGACACGTGTGTGCTTACTTTAAAGATTTTAAGAGTAAAAGGTGCCCACATCAAAATATAATATGAAAGGCAGAGAAATTAGAAACATCCAAAGGAAGAGGCAGCAAAGAAAAAAAAGAAAAAGGAAAATAATTAGTATGAGAAACAGCATATTTTCTGTATTTCATAATAAAATATTACTGATATGTTTCTAAGCTCTAAGTTTGGTTTTTCTTTGTTTTGTTTTGTTTTTTTGAGACAGAGTCTTGCTCTCTCGCCAGGCTGGAGTGCAGTGGTGTGATCTCGGTTCATGCAACCTCTGCTTCTCAGGTTCAAGCAATTCTCCTACCTCAGCCTCCCAAGTAGCTAGGACTACAGGTGCACACCACCATGCCCAGCTAATTTTTTTTGTATTTTTAGTAGAGATGGAATTTTGCCATGTTGGCCAAGATGTTTTTTATCTCCTGACCTTGTGATCTACCTGCCTCAGCTTCCCAAAGTGCTAGGATTACAGGAGTGAGTTACCATGCCCGACCTATGTATTTTCCCAATAGTTATTTGAGAAAACCTACTGTAATAGTGGTACATATCTTCAAACCACTCTTTAGAAGAGATCTCTAATTCTACTTCACCTTCAATGAGGAGGTTCAGAGAATTTTAATGTTAAAAAGTTCAATAAGGTAATTTTAATTTTAAAAATGTATAAAGTAAAAACTGCTAAGAATTCTATCAAAGATAAAAGTATTTTGTGGGTTTTCATTTTGTTGTTTTGTTTACCAATACCAAAATTGGACTCTGACCAAGTACCACTTACCTATTCAAACAAGGCAAGCAACTATTTATGATGGTATTCATCTTCCCACCTACACATATCAAAAGAGATATCTATAGCTTTATGAAAGCAGAAACTTTTTATAATTAACACTGAATTAATCAAGTAGTAATTATTAATTTAGCATACACTTTGTATAATCATTGCAGCTGACTTAATATAGGACACAAGAGAGAACAGAGCTAGACATAGTAACGTGTGTCTTCACCATTAACCTTGGTACTTTTGCTTCTTAAATTCGATCCAAATGCCTGAGCCAGGTGCAGTGGCTCACGCCTGTAATCCCAGCACTTTTGGGAGGCTGAGGCAGGTGATTGCTTGAGCCCAGGAGTTCAAGACCAGCCTGGGTAACACAGTGAGACTCTGTCTCAAAAAAAAAAAAATTCTATTAGCAAGTCTATATAGATTTGCATACTTGCCATCAGGTAAGCTCCTTTAAAGTTACAGAGTATAAACCCAGAAATATTTTTTCTTATTTTGTATGTGTTTTTACGTAAATTGTAAATCTAAGTGTCTCACTCAAGTTTTTGAAGCAAAACTTAACGAATCCCTCAGATTCCCTGTAATCATCAAAAACCATACTCAGCAACCTGTATCAGTCATAATAGAACCATTTTAGTAAACAGTGCTACCATATTTATAACATGTATGTGGCAATCTAATGCTTACAAAATAGAAGCATTAATAATTATCAATTGAATATATCTACGAAATAATTAAACAACAATAAATAATGGATGAGTTTCACCCACAATAGCAGTAAGCAGAGAGTATACTACTACTTAAAATACATACTATCCAAGTCTAAAGAGATAAAAACTTAAATTTAAGTATAAAAAACAATCAGTACTTTAGCAAAGAGCTAGTTTCCCTGAAAATACTGAGTACAATGAATAATGAGATTAGCCATGCTGCAGAGGCAATTTACAGCTTATCCCACATCCTTGGGCCTGAAGAGGCCCTCTTCCTTCCCTATCCAAAGGATAATGCTACACTGTGCAGCAGATCCTACAGAATTATCAAACTACATTACGTTAACCAGCATGAATTGGTTGCATGAACCTTTTTTTTTTAATAAATAAAAAGTAGATCTAAGGACCTGTGATTTTTATAAGAATAACTTCAGAAGGCAGAGCACATAGCATAGATTTGAAAAAATACAATCTGCTAATCTGCTGAGGTCAGCTATGAACGCTGCATAGTACTATTTAGAGAAAATTCTTCAACTACCAGAAAAGAAACTTACACAGATTCCACTCTAAAGCAAGAAATGCTGGCATTTTAATTTTTTTAACTAGGTATTTTATGCAAAAAAGCACACATAATCAATTTAAACAGATATATAATTGATTTGGAAAAGTCTAAAAAATAGATAATTTCTATGACTCTTTCGAACTATAAATATAACTAATTTCAGTTAGGAATGTTTTTAAATCTTCTTTTCACTTCTGTAGTGAAAGAAACTGGACATTTAAACACAGATTTTTGCTGTCCTTGAGGCAAAAAAATCTCAGGGCTAAAAATATGGGCTATATATTAGTAAGTGACTTACTCTTTCTGCTTTCTGACTTTGCATTTCCCTTGGGGTACACACGGTGAGAGATCCCTGGTAATCTAGCAGGAAGTAAGTACTTTTGGATGTCATAATTTCCTGGTTTAAATGGCTCCCTTCCTGCTGCCACCACAGCTCCAGAGCCCAGGATCACTGCCTGGAGGCTGAGAACCTAAAAGAGACCAGAGTCATTATCCTGAGATGAGCACATATTGTTCTAAGTGGTAATTTTATAACTTTGATGGAATCAAATCAACAACCTCCTAGGCTTGAAAGACATCACCACCAAGCATCTTCTTAGGCACCAGTGGTGTATACAAAATAAGCAGAAATACCAAAAGTCAAGGTGGGGTGGAAGGGTCAGTTACCTCCCAGCAGGGATCCCAGGAAAATGCCTCCTCTATGAAACTACTACTCTTCGCCACTCCTTTCCTGAAAATATCGTCAAGATTGGATTCCACGCGAAAACATTATGTAACTCAGTGCTCAGGGAAGACAGAAAGAGGTAGGCAGTGTGAGGTAAAGATGAGATTCCAGTCAGATTCTGACAAAGGAACAAAGGCGGCATCGGCGCACACGCACTCACATACACAGGCAGGGAGGAAGGCGGACTTCCATCCCCGGGACCATTTATACCCCACACAAACCCCATTAGTAGGATGCCCAAAATGAGCTCAAGCTCCAGGAGCCTCCAGAACGCTCACCCTCCTTCCGTCCGGGGCGTACAGCTTGACCACCGGGCGCTGCATGACCTCCGTCAGGTGCTGCAGAAATGCCTCAAAGCTCTGGGTGACCTTTCTGCTCAGCAGAACCGCACGCCTAGTCTTCGGGTCACCATTCCTGAAGACCACAAGCCTCCGTGGGGCGCGGGGCATGCCGGGAGCAGCGACGGCAATAGAGTGAGGCGGCGCATGCGTGCTGATGGCCCGGCTGCTGAGCCAGGGCCGTGGGCGCCGACGGGCCTTGTCCAGGTCCACAGGCTGCACCTTCCTGCCGTGGGAACACAGGTACGACTCTCCATCCTCCAGTTCCTCCAAGCGCGTGATGCTGTGCCTGCCCCGAGGGGTGCTGATGTTCCTCACTCCAAAAGGTAGGGGCACCTTCCTGGACAAGTTATCCAGCAGAGCATCAAAGGACTTAAAGGAGCGAGGGTTGACCACCACCCTGACCCCGCCGAATTGGGGGTCTCCGCTTTTGTAGAAACTGATCCGTTTGGCCACGACGGGATGAGTGAGGCTCAAATGGCGAGGGGAGGGAACTTGACCTTCAGAAGAAGTAGGATGAATCATGGAAAAACCAGTAGAAGGGGTATCACTCATTTTGGCTGAGACCTAGAGAAAAAAGAAAATTTTTCATCTCCAGAATCACAGCAGCATAGCGAATATGTGGTAATACTAATGCATGCTAAATATAGTAGCAGACATCCAGAATATTCCTAGAAGTTTATTCTTTCATTTGTCTATTCATTCATTAGACCTGTCAATTTTGAGAGATAATTTTAAGGGACTTATAATAAAAAGAAATAAACAGTTAAATAAGGGCATTTATAATTTAAAAGTTAAAAATAACCTAAACACACTAATAAGGGCCTAGATAAATAAATTATCACATATGCACCCACGCAATGGAAAACTATGCAACCATTAAACATGACCTTATAGATGCATCTTTTGGCATCGAAAGATGGTCATGACATATTACTAAGTGAATAAAAGCAGTTTGCAAAACATTCTATGTCATTGATTTAAATACAGTCACATCATTTAACAACAAGGATAAGTTCTGAGAAATGCATTGTTAGGTGATTTCATCATTGTGTGAACATCATAGAGTGTATTTACAGAAACAGATTGTATAGCCTACTACACACCCAGGCTTTGTGGTATAACTTACTGCTCCTAGGCTAAAAATCTGTGCAGCATGTTACTGTTTGAATACTGTAGACATTGTAACACAGCAGTATTTGTGTATCTAAACATAGAAAAGATACAGTCAAAATACGGCATTATAGTCTTATGGGGCCAATAGTGTTATGTGGCATATGACTGAATTATATGATTTGGGGAAAAGTCCAGAAATATATACAGCCCTGTGTTGATGTGGCTATCTCTGGATTGCAGAACTCTGGATAATATTCATGTTTTTCATACATTCCTCAACATTGCGAACCTTTAAAATTAGCAGGTATTATTGCACAATTTAAAAAACAACAGAGACACAAATCAGAAACCATCCACTGAGAAAAGAGAGTTTTGGAATTCATCGATTTAGTCCTTCAAATCCTGACAATACAGAAATAAAGGAGAAACAGGAAATGTTTTTTAAAGTTCAAATTGTCTAGAGGAAAATGTACCTGACATTTCTAGAAGGAATGTGTCACACAGAACCTTCAGTAAGACCTATCTTACGATACTATCAGATCTTTCCACTGCAGATTGCGGAAAATGCAGGCTAATCATCTCACACATCATTTATCTAAATTTGGGAAACACTGCACTAAACAAAAATGTTCTTTGAATGAATGACAGCATTGCTATGGGCTGCTAAAACTCATGCAGTCTGGTTACTGGTCCCACTAGTAGTTCTAAAGTTAAAACTTCAGGAGACAATTCAAGCAGAGTAGTTTTCAGCAAAGCACTAAGGTTTTCCTTTTCCACTTCTCCAATGAAACCGGAGTTTGATTGACAAATGAACAGTAAGTGGATGGATTTATCTGGGTCTGGCCTTGTTTTCATTTGTGGCATTTTGTGGCTGTTTTCTATTATTTGAAATAATTTTAATTATTAGTGCCTTTTGACACAATAAGAAAGTCCTGCAGCCTTGAAGACAAATTAAACAAACAAAATGAACGTAATTGGTAATATAGAGACGGAAAAAGGCATGTTTATCATTGTATACCAGCTATAAATCTGGCCCAAATCATCTACTTAAATGTTTGCAAGCTGTTATCCAAGATTCTTCATATATCTCCAATCTGATTTGCAAATCTTATTTAAATGTAACTTAGAAAATAAATTTGAAGATCAGCCTAGAAATTAGATATCTTCCCTTCCTTCTTCCTCAGAGGTTTAAAGTAATTATAATACTTAAGACAAAAAAAAAAAAAAAAAAAAAGCAGCTGTAGCAGACATGTGTATCAGGAGCCGGGGAATCCAGCTTCATAATGGAGTCAGCAAAACTGCAACCTCTTCTCATCCTCATCTGGTCAACTGTGGTCTGACCTTGGGCAGGCTGCTTAATCACCATGGCTTCAGCAACGATGAGAAGGATGAGTTCCTTCAGTATTTAAATAAGACTTTAGGCTGGGCATGGTAGCTCATGCCTGTTATTCCAGCACTTTGGGAGGCCGAGGCAGGCAGATCACATGAGGTCAGGAGTTGAAGACCAGCCTGGCTAACATGGTGAAACCTCGTCTCTACTAAAAATACAAATTAGCCAAGCATGGTGGTGTGTGCCTGTAGTCCCAGCTACTCTACTTGGAGGCTGAGGCAGGAGAATCTCTTCAATGTGGGAGGCAGAGAATGCAGTGAACCGAGATCACGCCACTGCCCACCCAACCTGGGTGACAGAGTGAGACTCTGTTTCAAGAAAAATAAAACAAAACAAAACAAAAATGAATAAGACTTTAGAACTCTTTGCCTTCAATTGTATTTTGGTTGATTTACTTATATGTTTATTTGAAAATATTGTACATGAGACACATTTCTCACCTAATTTTGGAAAACGACTTTTTTTTTTTGGTGTAGGTGCATCATGAGGCTCTTAATGTCACTTGTTTAATGCCTGAATCTCACTATTTGGAGAGCTGGTAACCTAGTGATCACTTTGGAAACACAATATGCTAAGCCAATATACTAAGATTTTTGTGGGTAGTTTTGTTTGTCAGTTTTGGCTAAAGAGAAAGATTCTGTGCTGGGGCTGGGAGGGAAAACATGGAAGATAAAGACAATAGGAGGAAAGAGGCAGCTGCCATTGTCCCTATCCCACTGCTACCCAGCCCTGAGCATTGGTTTTGAGCCCAGTGCATGAAGGGCAGGTGCTGAAGGTACTGTGACCTGGGAAGATGCCAGGTCCCCACCAGTGGAGGAGCATTTGCAGAGTAAATGCTTCCAACAGGGTGGTTGCCAGGCACCTTGTTGGGTCTGCTGTAGTGAAAAAACAAAAATACAAGTTCACATCATCTTCATAGTGTGTGAGAGAATCAATCGCTGGGAACTCCTAGAAGTCACTGGGGGAACTTTTAGGTAGAGAGTTGAGATTCTGCATACTTGTGGGTGAGTCTTAAGAGCCTATGATAAGGGGGATCTTGTGTGTAAAGCCCCGAACATGATAAAGATTAGGCATTATCATTGAATAAAAGGATTTATATTCATTGAATGAGCAATGTCATCATTTGGAAAGACGGTGCAAACCAAAGTTTCTGAAGGAAAGTGAATTCATTTCTGAACGAAGTGAATCAGCCTTTGCCCTATCTTAATAATGTGCATTTCCTACAGAGTCCATGGGAAGTTCACAGAGTAACTCAATAGCTCAATTGAAGAAGAGGAAGAGTTGTGGTACCAAGAGAATATTAAGGAGGGATGTCTAATACAGCCTGAGGGATTGAGGGTAGGAGTGAGAAGACGGCAATTTCCAGAAGAAAGCCTGGTGTAAAGTTGAGATGCCAGAGGCAAAGAGTGGTAGAGATGCCCTCCAGGAAGAAGGCAGAGGTGGTACGGCATTTACCTGGTGCACATGAGCAAGACTACCAAAGTGTTCATTAAGTTTTGACAGTAGAGTGCCCACTTTTGTGAAACAGAGCTACCAGCCTTTCGTAACTTTTTTGAGTTCTCCTATGTTAGCCGTGCTCCATTCTTAATCAGTTCTAAAAACTAATCAGAATTTGGATGGAAATGTAGCAATGTATCCTTACATACATTTTCAATAATAAGGTTTATCTTACGCCCTCTAAAGTTGGAATAAGGCAGTAATATACTTAAGGGCTACCTAGGGAACAAACAAACTAAGCAGCATAAAATGGTTTAATTCTCCCAGAAGCTTAGGCTGAAGAAGTGGAGGTGGGAAGAGGTAACTGTAGAATCTTGAAGCCCTCCACTTTCCTCGCCATTGACTTCCCTATGGATAGCAAGGAGGCTAGTTTACAAAAACTCTTTGCCTTAAAATCCGCTTCTAATGACGTGACAGCTTGCTACTAACATCGTCTCTTCTTCTCTGCAGAGCCTCCTTATTGCCTAAAGTTAGACCGTGGAGCTATCATGCATACTTTCATTGCTCTTTAATATTAAGCAGATTTTTTAACACCCTTAGGCTCAACTGTGGCTAGGCTTATCTGTGGCATCATTAGTTTCAATCAAACCCCACTTAAATCAATCATTTACAGCTGTGCTGCTCAAAACTAAATAGCTGCCTCTAGCAAGAGGGCTGTGTCTTCACTCTCCCACTCACTTGACAAAACGTGACAGATTTACATGCGTCATTTCACTAATTACATTTTAAGTTTAATTTTCTACCACATAATGTAAATTTAGACGTCACAAATAATGAAGTAGAAAAAATGGAAAATTGATAAATACAGAATATACAGAATGTTCATTCTTTTGACAATTCAGAGACTCGATGTTGCAAGAAAAATTAGTTCGTTTCAGACATTCATAAGCCTAGAGGGTAGAGCTGGGAGAAGAGATTCAAAAAGGAAAAATACCAGTTATTCACTGTGGTAGCCACAGTATTGTTGAATTGCAAGCAGCTGCCTTCTTCTTTAATGTATTGCCCAGAAGTCTATAAGAAACATATAGTACTTTTATTGTGAGAAAAAAAGTAAACATTACTCATTTGAATAAACTAGAATTATTTGATTTCCTGATACTGAAGTTCCATTCTACTTCAATATCAGCATACTGTGAAGGTTGCTGGCATATTTAGGTAAAAGATAATTATTAGTAGCATTTATTCTTTTTCTAACAGTTAAACACAGAACACAGATATATAATCTAGGTATAACATGGAAAACAAAATACAACTAGCAAAACAGAGAATATTTTCAAAAGAAAGATTTCAAATAATTTTGTACTTACCAGGACTTGAAACTTCCCTTATTAAGAAAAGAAAAAGATGTTTAAGTTTTTAAATTGCTCAAATAAATGTCACTGGATATGTAACCTCATTTCGTGCAAAGAAACTAACGTCTTTGGATTTATTCTCAATATGTCCAGCAAGGGATTGAGTATAGCCAATTAATTTAATCCACAGTGATGCTAATCACCAGAGAGTGCTCGCCTTAAGGAGACCACAGCCAGAAACAAGCCAGTTCCTAGCATGCTCTGCAGTTCTGAAATCTTCCTTACAAAGGTTTCCCTTCCATCCTCTTTCTTGCCTAGTGTTCTTCTCCAGAAAAAATACTTCACCAATACGCAAGCATGTGTCTCCCAGACAACTTTTAACCCTCATTTATTTGTGTTAAAGAGACAAAGTTGTTATGGTGCAGCTAAAAATGAAATTGTTTGACATTTTTCTCATTCTGATAAGTTCCTAAGCCAGTACTTGCTCCTGGTAATCATTAAAAAAGAAAAGAACGAGGCCTTTTGTTTTATTTAGGCATTCTTGCTTATTACCTCATTGGTGTACTTCTGAAAT
Source organism: Aotus nancymaae (assembly GCF_030222135.1). Classification (NCBI taxonomy): domain Eukaryota; kingdom Metazoa; phylum Chordata; class Mammalia; order Primates; family Aotidae; genus Aotus; species Aotus nancymaae. The sequence continues at coordinate 6,629,860 of NW_026988450.1, read as the reverse complement.
GACTGTGAGTGTACACAATTTGGTGACTCAGCATAACACAGGACAAACAGCAGAAGCAGCATACAATGAAATGCTATGATTTCATACTACTGCATACTCAGCACACTTCCACTGCTTCCCTTACTCATAGTCGGGTTTGAACATGTTTCAGGACTTTGTCACACATGAAGTCTCCAGATGGCACCTGATCCTTCTCACGACTACCTGTGGTCTAATCGGACTTTAAAAGACGCTTCATCTAATCGGGTTTCCTACTGGGCTTCCTGCCTCAGCTCTGAACAACAAAAACAAGGTAAGGGGTCCTCTGGGGAAACAAGACCAGGTTCAAGCATGTGCGCCACAATGTTTTCCCACACCAATCACAAAGGAAAAAAGATCATGAAACTGCACACTTTGCCTCATAAATACTGACATTGTTACAGGCCACCTATGAGAGAGAAGTGGAGAGAGGAGTAGGGAGGAATGGGAAGAAAGAGCAAGAGTGAGGTGTAGATAAGAGAAACTATAGTGTCTTCTTTGATACAAACCTTCATTTATAATTATGACTGTCTACACAAGACATGGCTATTAAATCAGTAAGGAAATTTGTGTTTACAGGTAGAAATAGGCATGATGGTAGCAATAGGCATGAATTATATCATTACCAGCTCCAAATTGAAGGACAAATTAAAAAAGGTTGGAGTCAGATGTAATCTGCCCTTAAATAGGCTAAGGACTAATGTAGCTTTTCTCTTGATTTTCTCTTGAATTCTATAATCTATGTCTGATAAACAATTCACATTGATCAGTTCTATTTTGATACTGAAGGAATTTCAATTAAAGGGATCCTTTGGGGGAACTTTTAGGAAAAGTAACATTTCTTACACATAGGACAGCACAAAATGGGCTCTCCTTTTCTGAGCATCTCCCATAGTATACGTTCCACTCCCACAACTCCAATTGAGGACAGAGAGCAGGTACCCCTGTTATCCAGTTGAGCCACCATGCCCTCTCCTTGTTATCACTTGTCTCTGGCACATGTCAATGTGTATCTAAACCATCGCTTCCCAGGCTTGAAGGTGCACATGAATTTCCTGGGGTCTTGCTGCAGTGATTGGCTCAGTAGGCCTGAGGAACAAGCAAAGGAGTTTATGAGGAAAAGTTTCATCAACAGAGTAGTGTTCTGGAAGCCAAAGGAAAGAATGTTTCAAAAGGAGCTAGTGACGAACTGTGTCAAATGGTACTCATATTTAAATAAGAGGAGTTTTGAGAACTAAGCATGGGCTTTAGCAATGTGGCATTTATCTGTAACCTCAACAAGAACTTTTTTGTAGAACAGTAGGGATAAAATCCTCATTGGACATAGAGGCAAGAGAAAACTAGAAGGAGAGAGATTGGAGTCAGCATGTGGAGATAAATTTTTTGTTAGATTTCATTCTGTCCGTTTGTTTTTCCATATTTAAAATCAGTTAGAGTTTGAGGTATAGTATGTGTGTATGCTGATAGGAATGATCCAGTCAAAATGAAAGATTTAATGCTGCAGGTAAGAGCAGGGAGAATTCTTAGAGCCACATCCTTGAGTGCATAACAAGGAGATGGGATATAATGCACAACAGAGGTGTATGTCTCAGCAGGGATTACAGAGAAGGCCACGTCCAGTAGCAGAAAGATAGGCAGTGATACTGGTGAAGGTGACCTTCCTTTCTGACTGCTTCTCCATCTCAGCAACCTAGGATATGAAGCCATCCACTGAGGGTGTGAATGAGGGGGAGGTGGTGTTATTAATCTAATGAGACTGGAGAAGCTGTGGAATAGTTACCCAGTGGAATGAAAGGGGGATTGGAAGAGGAGGTATAGTAGCCCTGTGGGGAGCACTGAGAACCTGCTATAGGTTAGCAACCATAAATATATTTTGTCTTATATTGTTTTCTCTTTTTGTTGTTTTTTTTTTTAAGACAAGGTTTTGCTCTGTTACCCAGGCTGGAGCACAGAGGCACTGTTATGGCTCACTGCAGCCTTGAACTCCCAGGCTCAAGTTCTGGGAGGTTGGTTCTCCAGCCTCAGCTTCTGAGTAGCTGGGACTACCACATACAGCTAATTTTTTATTTTTTGTAGAGACTGGGTCTCACTCTGTTTCCCTGACTGGTCTAGAACTCCTGGGCTCAAACAATCCTCCTGTCTTGGCCTTCCACACAAATGTAAAATAACAGCAAGCAGCAGCCAGTGCAGGCTGGTCAGGAGACCGTTCTTTCCTGGCTTTTGCTACCAAGCACTGATCTGCTATGATCTGATGGAATAGGACCATTTCCTGGTCTACACCTTGATTTTCCCTGACATCTATCTGTCTGTACCCAGCCCTCCTGAACCTGGTTATCCCCAGCCCCATCTACTGGACTTAGCATGCCTGTCTGCAACCTAAAGTCCTGTGATAACCAAAGAGCCTGATCTCTACCCACTGTCAGATCCTGTCCATGTCACTACAGATAAGACAGTCCCAGCCCCCGTCTTCATGGTGCTTAGAGGTAGAGGGAAGGCAAACTCAGTCCAAATACACTTTACTATCTAGAAGATTATGGTATGGAATGTATTATTTGAAAGGAAGAGAGAGCTAGCAAAGATTTGAGTATACACAGACTGTTGTCATTAGGATAGCAAATGTATTCAAGGCTTACTCTCTAATTTTTTTTTTCTTTAACTGTTATTTGAAGTTCAGAGTTCATGGGCAGCACATACAGGTTTGTTCTAGGTAAATGTGTGCCGTGGTAGTCTGCTGCACCTATCATCCTATCACCTAGGAATTCTCTAATTTTCACTAGATTCATCCCTTCTTTTTCTTACCATGTCGAACAAACATATATAAGCCAACATTTTTTTCATAGAAACCATCTCATGCTATTCTTTCAGCCAAGTCATTTGGTTAGTCAGACACAAATAACTGCCTAGACTGAAAACAGAGGGCAGAGAGGGCTCCTATATGCTTCCTTATATTGAAGATTCCATCATGACCATCTAGTTTTTTAAACTGCTTTGTTGATATATGATTTCCATGCCATAAAATTAACCCATTTAAAGTGGGTGCTTCACAATTGAACTCGGAAGGTGGAGGTCGCAGTGAGCCGAGATCGTGCCACTACACTCCAGTCTGGGCAACAGAGTCCTCTCAAAAAAAAAAAAAAGAAAAAAAGTGGATGATTCAGTAATTTGTAGAATATTTGGGGTTGTTCCAAGATTACAATGATCTAATTTTAGAACACCTCAGAAAGAAAGAAGGAAACTGTACCTATCCCACCACCCCTACACCAGCCCCAGGCAACCAGGAATCTACGTTCTGTCTCTATGGATTCGCCTGTTTTGAACATTTCATAGAAATGGAGTCATGCAATATGTGGTCTTTTGTGGTTGCCATCTTTCACTTGGCATAATATTTTTGAGATTCATCCAGGTTGTAGCATATATTAGTACTTCATTTGTTATTATTTTCAAATGTTTTATTGTATGATTTTATTGTATTTTATTTATTCATTCACCATTTGAGTAACATTTAGGTTATTTCCAGTTTGGGACTCTTGCAGATAATACTTCTATGAGCATTCATGTGCAAGTCTTTGGTAATATCATTTTTTTAAAAAAAAAATTACACATATCCACATGTTGAAAATATTTTAGGTTTTCTTTTTATTTAGCATGCATTCTTATGATAGGACTTCAAAACTTAATTTTTAATAGTGAAGAGATATCTTTGATAAACCCCATTATTTGCCTTTTCATGTCTTTGTGCAATTTACTTGTTGGTCATGTAAGTCAGTACTCCTACATTATAAAGCAGAATGGCAAAATGAAACGGTCAGATTGGTTGCAGAGAATTAATAGTCCAACCAAAATGGAGGAGACCACTTCTCCCTATTCATCTCACTAAGTATACCTGAAAACCCCAGATATAGCATATAAAGCAAATACACTGAAAGATACAGACAAGAAGGCAAAATGGCTAAGAATCACAGAACTCAAGGAATGACACAGCAGTGTGTTCTCTGGGCTTTCTTTTTGTCCCATGTATCCCAAACTAGGTGCTAGAGACGTCAGTGACCCAAAAACACTAATAGGAGCAGATTTAAAATGCACCAATGAAAGTCACTTCTCTCTCTGGCCAGGGGTCCAGGAAAGGGGCAACCGAGCAAGACAGAAAACATTTAGGCAATTAACTAAAAACTTTTTAAAAACTAGACGGTGGCCAGGCACGGTGGCTCATGCCTGTAATTCTAGCACTTTGGGAGGCTGAGGCGGGTGGATCACGAGGTCAAGAGATCGAGACCATCCTGGTCAACATGGTGAAACCCCGTCTCTACTAAAAATACAAAAAATTAGCTGGGCATGGTGGCGCATGCCTATAATCCCAGCTACTCAGGAGGCTGAGGCAGGAGAATTGCCTGAACCCAGGAGGCGGAGGTTGCGGTGAGCCGAGATCGCGCCATTGCACTCTAGCCTGGGTAACAAGAGCAAAACTCCGTCTCAAAAAAAAAAAAAAAAACTAGATGGTCATGATGGAATGTTCAGAAAACATTTATGCATTTAACCTGCCCTTCCCCAGCTAAACACCACAGGAAAAAACCCAGGCCTCACCATACTCTCATCTGCCTTGGGAAACCTTGACTTCTGCCCTTCCCCAGTGATAATGAGGCATCCCTGTCTTTCCTACTCAGGGTGATATTGGTGAAGGCCAAGTGGGGAACCAAGACTTCCATCTCCCCCTGGTAGTAAAGCCGCCACACTCCCTTGTTGGTATCAGAAGAAGCCCAGAGGGAAGCCAGAACTTTCACCACTGTTTAGTAGTGATGGGTCTGTCACCACCCCTCCTCCCCACCACACTCGGCAGGGTATATGAGACCACAAAGGAAGCCTGTATTAGTCTGTTCTCATGCTGCCAATAAACGCATACCCAAGACTGGGAAATTTATAAGGAAAGAGGTTTAATTTACTCACCGTTCCACATGGCTGGGCAGGCCTCACAATCATGGCAGAAGATGAAGGAAGGGCAAAGGGACTTCTTACATGGCAGCAGGCAAGAGAGAGAGCTTGTACTAGGAAACTCCCCTTTATAAAACCATCAGATCTCGTAAGACTTACTCACTATCACAAGAACAGCATGGGAAAAACCCACCCTCATCATTCAATTACCTCCCACCGGTCCCTCCCACAATGTGTGGGAATTGTGGAAGCTACAATTCAAGATGAGATTTGGGTGAGGACACAGCCAAACCATATCAAAGCGTGAAATCCCTTCCCCGCCCAGCAGTAATAAGGTGTACCCCTCCTCATGATGTCAAATGAGGCAGTGTAAGTAGTGAGAGCCTCCATCCACATCTGGTGGTAAAGAGGAGTGAGTTCCCTTTCCCCTGCCAGTAGTGCCAGAGGAGGTCTTCTAAAACACAAGATTTAAATAGGACCCAGAGTTTTATAACATAGTACCCAAAATGTCCAGAATGCAACTTTTAAGAAGCACTCATCATACCAAGAACAAGGTAAATCTCAACTTCAATGACAAAAGATATTCAGTCAGGCCAGGCACAGTGGCCTGTAATCTCAGTACTTTGGGAGGCCGAGGCAAGTGGATCACTTGAGGTCAGGAATTTGAGACCATCCTAGCTAACATGGTGAAACCCCACCTCTACCAAAAAATACAAAAATTAGCCAGGCATGGTGGCATGCACCTGTAGCCTACTCAGGTGGCTGAGGCATAAAAATCGCTTGAACCTGGGAGACAGAGGTTGCAGTGAGCCGAGATGGTACCACTGCACTCCAGCCTGGGCAACAGAGTGAGACCATGTTCAAAATAAAAAAAGACATTCAGTCAACAAATGACAACATCAACATGACACAGAAGTTGGAATTACACCACAAAGGTTTTAAAGCAGATGTTATACAACTACTTCAACAAGCATTTCCAAATGTACTTGAAACAAATGAAATAATAGAAAGCCTTTCAAATAGAATATATAAAGAAGAACCAAATGGAAGTCCTGGAACTAAAAAATACAGTAATCAAAATTTTAAAACACAATGAGTGGGTTCAACAGCATCATGGATAAGACAGGAAATAATTACATAGTTAACTTGAAGATAGTACAATAGAAATTACCCAATCTGAACAACAGAGAGAAAATAGATTGAAAAAAAAATTGAACAGAACCTCAGGGACTTGCAGAACTATAACAAAAGATCTCAGAAGGAGAGGAGGAAGCAGGTGGGCCTCAAAATATATTCCCAGAGATAATGGTTGAAAACTTCCCAAATTTGTCAAAAAACAAACTACAAATTTAAGAAACTGATCAAACCCCAAGGACAATAAACCTGAAGAAATTTACACTAAGACACACCATTGTCAAACTTCAGAGAACTAAAGACAATGAAAATAATTTTGAAAGCAGCCAGAGAGAGACGACACATTACCTATAGGAAAAAAGGGGAAACAATTCAAATGACAGCTGACGCCTCATCAAAAGTCAAGAAGCCCTGAAGGATACTGCAACCATTTTCTAAGTGCTACAGTAAAAGAGCTGTCAACCAGAGTATTATGTCCAACAAAATTATCCTTGAGGGATGAAGGTAACCAAGGCATGCTCAGATGAAGACAACCTACGAGTATTTGTCACCAGCAGACTTACTCTAAGAGAGTGACTAAAGGAAGTTTTCTGACAGAAAGTAAATGATAAAAGAAGGAATTTGGGAATATAAAGAAGGAAAAAAAGTACAGAAAGAACAAAAATAAGAATAAACACAATAAACTTTCCTTCTGAATTTTCTAAATTATTTTTGACAATTGAAGCAAAAAGTATAATATTGTCTTATTTGGCTCTCAATGAATGTAGAGGAAATATTAAAACAATTATAAATGAGGGAGGGTAAAGAGAATTAAAGGGCTACACTTAACACTGGTAAAATATCCACATCAGTAGACTGCTAGTTTTGTATGTATAATTTAATACTTAGAACAGTTACTAAAAATATAAAGAGATATGCCTACAAACAATACAGAATTCTAAAATATGTTAAAGTATTTCACAGGAAGGCATGAAAGAAAGAAATGAAAAAAACAGAGAAAACAGAAAACAAAAAATAATATGGCAGACTTAAACCTTACAATATCAATAATTACATTAAATTATTGGTAATGATCTCTAATACTATATGATTTAATTTGTATAAGATTCTCAAAATGACATAATTACCAGATGCTGAGAAGAGATCAGTGGTTGGCAGGGGTTAACAATAGTGCAGGGAGGGAAATAGGTCTGGCCGTGAAGGGGTAGCCCAAGCAAGACTTCGCGGAATAAAACAGTGCTGCATCTTTCTTGTGGTGGTGGTTACGAATGTGATGAAATGTCATGGAACTATATGTACACATTTTCCTCAACCCAAAAAAACACTTTGTCCCCATTTGCAGTCTTTCCTCATTTCTACTCACAGCCCAAAGCAAACACTAGTCTACCTTCTAGGCTTTATAGACTTGACTATTCTGGACATTTTATATAAACGGAATCATACAATATGGAAGTCTTTTGTCTGGCATTATTTAGCATAATGTTTTTGAGGTTCAACTGTTTTAGCATATATCAGTACACTGTTTCTTTTTAGTGGACACTTGGGTTTTATTAATAACCCGCTTAGGCAAGCAATCAGGACAACATTCAGTGTGCTCCATACAGCACAACAAGCATAGCCCTTCATCTAGAAATAATTGCTAATGAGAAATACATGGGAACTGAATGGTACAGGAGCCATAATTCCCAGTCCTGTAGACTCATGTTCCCATTTCCAAAACATATAAAGAAAAGAACTAAATTGATATCGAGTTCCGTAAATATACATTTATTCATCTAACAGTGCTATAATAATAATAAAATGTACTGATTACTTACTTTTTACTAGACACATTAATGCTTTAAATGAATTATTTAATCCTCATAACAACTATAGGAGGTATGTGCTATTATTATCCATGTTTTTCTAAGTAGAAAAACCAGAGTTGAGGAGGGAATAGTAATTTACCAAAGATCACACAATTAGTAAATAGTGAAGGATCTTAACCACTTTGCAGTCATTTTTCTGTTCCTATTCTCTATCTAACAGTGAAGCCACTGTATGTGTTGAGACCAAACTGTGGAGATGGAAAATGCCAGGCCAAGGAGTTTTAGTTCTATTCTATAGAACATGGAAATGCTGAAGGTTTTCGAGCAGGGAAATGACAATAATCAGAACTGAAGATGTCCTTCACATTACTATGTCAAATGATTCGGAGGGAGGAGACAGAAACCAGTAAGGTAGCTCTAAAAATAGTGAAACCCAGAGTTCATAAGGGCTTGACTGAGAGTCATGAGAATAGGAATAGAAAGGAAGGAAATTATTTCCAAAAAATTTCAGAGGTGGACTCAAAATAACGTAACAATAGATTGGTTGTAGAAGGCAAGGAGATAGATAATTTATTTAATCCTTTAAATGAACAATGTATCATAAGTAAAAAATCCAACACAGAGCATAGTTCAGCAAAAGTTGCATGGAGCAGGAGTGTCATAAGAGTTAGCTCTTACTGAGTATTTCCTCTGTCCTCTTTTAAGTGGGGCCCTCAAGTCTTACAACCCTGTGATACCACTACCAAAAACAGACAACATACGTCAAAAGCAATGTTAAATCAAGAGTTGGATAAATCTGTCCTGCTTTTAACATATTTGGGGTCATAGAAAGACATCCAGGTGATGATGTCTGAAAATTATCAATCTGATACTGGAAATTTGGAGATGGATCAAAATGAGAGAGCATTTGAAAGGTATTCAATTAGAGGAGGTAATTTGACTCATGGGATAGCTAAGAGAGAAAGAATTCTGAAGGGGGTGAATATTATTGTTCATGCAATAAAACAAACTCCAGAAATTGTAGATTTATAGTTGTCATATACATAGGGCCTATAATGGACAAGAGGAATTTCACATGTCCAAGTGGTTGAACAGATGAAACTGATCTAAATGTACTCTAAATTAAAATTCACAGTGATTCTGATTAACGCATAGGACAAGAATGAAGAAGCTCTTGAAGTCTGTTGTACTCTTATGCAGAAACAGAATTATTAAATAAAATAACATTCTATATATCCCAGGAATTTTCTAAGCAATACTAAATTAAAATGTATCATTATCATTCCTGTTGTTTGACTAAACTTATTTTTAATTTAGACAGAATTATTGAGTTATACTCACTCAGTCAGAAATCAATAATTATTTGCTAAATGAAAGAATGAAAAAAGCTAATTCCTCTGAAGAATCTGATGGTCAGGAATAAGTCACCTATTCTGTAGCAAGTCTTTTCTGTAAAAGCCTGTATTTCCTTTATAGTAAAAAGAAATGACTTTGCTAATAGTGAAAGAAAATACAGCTATCCTCAAAACATATAATCAAGTTAAGTTTAAGAGACAAGTGAATCCACAAAATAATTTCTGATTATTTGAAACAATAAAGCACTTTCTGCTTAGCATAATCAGGTGAGTAGACTCTGGATTTATACTTTTCTTTTTGAGTAATAAGCAGTTCTTGAGATTTCAAATAAATTATCGGAAGCAGCCAGTGGAAGAAGCGATTTTGGATAAATCTCCCCTGGTATGCTACTAGAACCCTGCCAGAAACCAGTATTAAGATGTTAAAAGATTGCAGTTTGCTCAGAAGAGATGACACAGGGAAGTCTCATTCTATCCAAGCAATTAGATTAAGTTGTTAGTTTAAAATGTTTGGAGGATCCTTCTTAGAGGAAATAGACATTCTAGAATTAAAGTATACTACTCAGAAGGAATTATTCATTAATATTTTTATTTTAAATGTTTATTTATTATAGGTTATTTTATTCAAGTAAGAAAAATACCTTGAAATTCTTTTAAAACTGACTTGAGATTTTTTTACCTTAAAAGGTAGACATTCTCTTCAAATAGCAGTTTTATTCCCATCCTTCCCAGTATACGCCATCATCACAAATTCTCCCTTCCTGTTAAATAATATTTTTAAAAATCTCAAACATGGTCTTTTTAATTCATTCTAAAAATGAAAATTTCTGAATTCTGGTTTAAATTCCTAGCGTATATATCTCTAATGAACAACTTCCATAATAATTACAGTGCTTCTAGTGGCCTTTTATTTGCCTTAGAATTCTGTGTTTCTCAATTATTTCCATTTAAGTACCCCTAATGAAAGAAAAGAATGAATACATAATCATAAACCAGAATTTTAATCAGAGCTTCAAATTTAAGTCTTAATTTTGTCTGAAACAGCATGCCAATTTTATCCATGTCTATTCCGTTTTATTGTAAAAATGGCTTAAATTGCTTTTCATCAAACAAATTTAGATGTATCCTAAGTGTCCCCAGAGCTTTTCAAAATATCGCTTGTAGCATACCAGCAAAGAATGCATTTCTAACAAAAGGTAGGGCACTCATAAAGGTAGAGAACTAAAGGCAAGTGGAAGATGGACCAGTGCCTGCTAGATCCAGCAGCCTAGCTGCCAACACTGAGGTCCAACACAAAGTGGTCTTCCTCGCCAGCCTCAGACCAAGAAGAACCAAGCCTGACTGTTCCTGGTTCCAAGTTCTCTAGGCATTCAGGAATGACTTGGTTCCTGTTGGACTAGACAGCAAGCCCTTGAACATCTACATGCCACTGACTTTCAGCCTTCCTCTCCAACTTCTTCCCTGTGGGCCAGTCTCTGTGACAGTTCACTACTGATCCTGGTTTCCACTCCACTTTTCCTCTGAGGTGACAAGTCTGCTGTGAGCACCCCACGGATTAGACTGAGCCAGCCCAGTCCTGTTTCAGCCCATTCAGACCCTCTGCCCGATATGAGTTCCACCGGTGAAGCAGCAGACTAAGCCCAAGTTCAGAGTGGGTGGGTCGTTGGCCTTAAGCAGCTTGGCCACCTGTCACCTACGATGAGCGTCTTCCCTGTCCTGGTCTCCTTTCTTTCCTTCACAGTGCAGCCTGCTCCCTTTGCATACACTGGGTATGACAGCATATACCAGATGGCCATGAGATTAGCTGGACTTGCGAGTGATTACCAAATAAATTGCTGATGTCAGGGAGGCAACAGACCAGCTTATGCAAGGAGTCAGATCCCAAGCTGAGAGACTGGGATTTACTACAACACAGCTAATACTTTGAGAAAGAAAAGGACGAGATAAAAATGGTGTTCAAGGTGATACACTAGTAGCAGAATATAATGCAGACAGAGGATGGAAAAGACCGCAGAGAGAAATATAGCATGAAAACAAATCTTTAATAATGTACTAAGGGCCTGGAATAGAACAGTGGTTCTATAATGAAAGCAAGAGATAAGACACATTTTGAAGAAAGAATCTCCAGACCTTGATGGTAGATTAAAGATCAGTCAGTTGTCAATGAATTTTGAAACCGCATATTTGCCGGTTGCTTTTCTGGGCCCAGAAGAGACAGCAATGAATAAATCAGAGCCCCTGCCCCCCAGAACTGTCATTCTAAAGGGGGAAACTAATCATGTGATAGGTACTGGATGTCATCTAATTTGGCATATTCTCAGGCTTTCTCCCTACATGCCTTCCTCGTAGAGGCTAGAAAGCCAAGTACTTCCTAATCGCTGATGCCAGTGGGGGGTCAGCTGATTGGTTTAGACCCTCTTTCTAAACAAAAGAGAGTCTCCTTTCTTTATAAAAGGAGGACTTCCTAGAAACATTTGCTTTCTTGATACAAGGAACAGAAACTGCTGGTGCCATCCCATTTGCCCCCTTCCTGCCTAGAACATAGAAGTAGTACCTGGAGCTACTAAGGGGCAACAAGCATGAAAATTAAAAGTTAATACCCTAAAGACAGCAAAACAGGAAGACAGGAGAGTCCGTGATAGCTGTGTGAGCAACTGGACTAATCTGGCAACCACTTCACTCTTCTTGTTACATAAGAAAAATAAACCCCATTCCTGGTGCCAGCTGCCGAAACAGAGCTCTTCACTGCAGGCAACAAAATCCAGTCCTGGGGAATTACACAGAAAAGGAATGTTAGAAGAATACTGAGTAGCTCACAGAATCTTCAAGAGGGCTAAAGAATAAGGTTCAAACTTAAGATTCCCGGAACAACATATAAAACCTTCCATAGAACTGGCCTGATGGGGAAATCACCAGCTCATCGCAGCAGGGCCCCAAGTGCTACAGCTTGCACTCTTGCTACTTTCCCACCAGGAACATAATTGTACAGCAAATAAGGTGATAGCAACCTGACACAGTCATCTTTGCTCTCACCCTAACCAGAAAATGAATTCCACAGGGAGCCTACTATTGCACCTTGCTCTCTTCCAAATTGCACAAGTACCTGTGCCCTTAATGATAAGAAATTACGGCGCTTGTTCAGCTCCTACAGAAGGAGACATTCTTTGCCCTACAAAGATTCATAAGGTGAGTAATGTATTAAACTCAAAAAGGGATTCAAATTGTAAGAATACCAAATGAATTGCAAATATATACCATTGTGGTGGGTTGTTTGCAAAAATGATTACAATTCTTCTCTCCTCATATCCATATCCATTTACAATGTAATCTGTAGCTCTTCCCCTTAAGCAATAGAGACTGTTTCCCCACTCCTAGTGTTTGTGCTGCTTTGACCAAAAAAATGAGGCAGAAGAGACATTGTGCTAGTGCCAAAACCAAACCGCAAGAGGACTAGTACATTTATGTTCTCTCAGGAATCTTGTTATCCACCCTGTGAGTAAGCCTGGGCTGGCCTGCTGGACGATAAGAGAAACCTAGCCCCAGCGCCCAGTTACCCCAGCCAACAGCCAACCAACCCCCAGGAGCAGAGCCACCCACCTGGCCACTGACACATGAGAAAGCCCAGCCTAACCCAGATACCACCCATTTGAGCCCAGTCCAATTGGCCCACCCAAAGGATTGTGAGCTCAAGGAATGTTTGCTTTAGTACTAAGTTTGGAGTGATTTTTAATGCCATAAAAGCTAACAGATACAACTACAGACAGCAAAAACAGGCAAGTTGGTAAATAAGATAATTTCAGGTACAGAAGTGATATGAAAAAGATCATGTAGGGTAATTTTGTAGAGGTGATGAGGGCCACTCAATTTGTCAGGGAAGTCTTCTCTGGGAAGGGGACATTTAGGGTAAAACAAGTTTAAAGAGAGAAAACTACTCAAAGACTATTCAAAGATACAGAAGAAATGTATTCCAAATGAAACAGCAAGTGCAGAGCCCCTGGGTGAGGACTGGGAGTACTCGAAAGACTGAAAGAAAGCCAGTGTGACCGAAAAATAGGAACAAGATGGAGAGTCAAGGAAGACTTCATCAGAGACGTAGGAAGAGGCCAGATTGTTTAGGGCCCTCTGGACTGGGGTTAGGAGTTTAGATTGTGTTTTTTAAGGTATTTGATAGATACATATATTAAAGAGATCATTGTGGTTGCTGTGAGGAGGATGGGTGTTATAACAGGAGTAGAGACAGGAGCCTTGCTTGCTCTACTAGTTGGTACAAAAACTTATGGTGGTTTACATGAGGTGTGTAGCCAGGGAAGTGACGAGAAGTGGATTGGTTGGGATGTATTTGGGTATGAAACTGTTAAGACTTTCTATTGTAGGTTATAGGATAAAGAAAGGGTTCAAGTTTGACCTTTAGGTTTGGGTATGAGTGAATGGTTGGACCATTTACTGATATGAGGAAGGCTTGAGGAAAGGACAGTGGATGAGTGCTGACATCTGTAATTATATTTCGGCTGTGTTATCTTTGAGATACCTGTGGATTTCAAAATGGAGATGTCAAGTAGACAGTTGGCTATCTGAGTCCGAGTTCAGGCTGGTGATCACATATGGAGCTGTAAATTTGAGAGTAATACGCTTGCAGATGGCACTTTAAACCACATAAATGTGGTAGGAGAGGGACTACATAACTGGAGAGAATTTTCTAGGAAGAGAATTTAAAAACAAAAGAGAAGAGAACCTCAGATAAAGCCTTTGGACTTTTCAAGGTCTTGTAGAGGAGGAGAGCTTCCAAAATAAACAGAGAGTGTGGCCAACAAGGTAAGAAGAAAACAAGGTAGGAAAGGGTCCTGAGAGCCTTGAGGAGGGGGCACTCTAAGGAAAGGTGAGCGCTAGATGAGCACCCCTGATGGAATATATAAATCAATGCTTGTGCAAGAGGGAGATCATTGGTGAGTTGGCCATGGCCATTGTAGTGGAGTTGTAGAAGACAGACCAATTAGGGATGGTTGAGGAAAGACTAAAGGATGAGAGAGGTGCACAGCTCTTTGCTGGAATGTTTCTGTGAAGGGGAGCAGAGGAGTGGTACAATGCCAGAGGTGGGCTATGAGATCAAAGAAGGATGTTCTCTGAGATACCTGATACTAAGTTGTATTTGTGTGTTGAGCAGAACGATCCAACAGAGAGAAAGAAAGAGATTATCAGCTGGGCGTGATGGCTCACACCCGTAATCACAGCACTTTAGGAGGCCGAGGCAGGCAGATCACGAGGTCAAGAGATCGAGACCATCCTGGCCAACATGGTGAAACTCTGTCTCTACTAAAAATACAAAAATTAGCTGGGTGTGGTGGCATGCGCCTGTAGTCCCAGCTATTCGGGAGGCTGAGGCAGGAGAATTGCTTAAACCTGGGAGGCAGAGGTTGCACTGAGCCGAGATCGCGCCACTGCACTCCAGCCTGGTGCCTGACGGAGCAAGACTCTGTCTCAAAAAAAAAAAGAAAGAAAGAAAGAAAGAGATTATCCAAGACAGGGAAGGGATAATGCTGAATGCAAGATGTTAAGAAGGTGAAAGAGGCTGGAACCCTGAGCACAGTGGAGTGGCAGGAGCAGGGACACTTCCTTCATAGAAGCAGAAGGAAGGCAGACAATGTGGTGCCTGATGCAGGTCATCTGGATGAATTAATTATTGGGAACATACAGGAAATGCAAGAAGAGAAGGATAAAATCATCTTAGAAGGAAAGAAGTAAATTACTAGGGAACTGTATTAGGATTTTAGGGCCATTTTGGATGCCCACATGGAACCTGAGATCATTCATTTTAAGTCCATTCCAGTGGCAGTGGAAATTAGAGGAAGTAGTCAAAAATTATTCCAGTGAGGACCAAAAGAACGTTAGAATGCTAGAATTGAGAAAAGATGCATATGTGCTCACTTAGGCAGCACATATACTAAAATTGGAATGATACAGAGAAGATTAGCATGGCCACTGCACAAGGATGACACACAAATTTGTTAAGTGTTCCATAAAAAAAAAAAGATGCATATTTGGTGGAGAAAAATGGAAGAAAAATTATAGAATTATCAGTTTTTCACATCTTGAGCTCTAATTAGCAATGTCCTGTAGACATCTAAAAAAATACAAGGCTGGAAGACAAGTGGGAGGGCCAGCAAAGTACAGACTTAACTTTCACATGATTAGTAATAAGATCAGGAAGAGCTGAGCAGCAGAGACCACCATGGTGCAAGAAAGTGAGCTTCAGACATGTGGACCTGTGGTGTAATTGGGCCCAAGGAGCTAAATCATGTAGGTTGAAATATAACCCTTTTTTTGCCACATTCTCAGAAAAATTGGAAAATCTCTTTATTTCATGAATTTCTTAAAAACCACTGTATTCCAAGATTCTGAGAATCTGGCTTTTAAGAGTAAGATAAAATGTATCAACCTTTGCTTTCCCCCAAAAAAGTTATCCAAAATTTCCAGATTCAGGATATTATCCTCCTTCATGAAAAAAAAAAAAAGAGAATATGCAGGTGACTTTATAACCTAACACAGTAACTGTATAGAATCAACTAAAAACCTCTGAAAATAAAGGAGTGGACTTTTAAGAGGTGAGAAGGGGTGGAGGACTGGGAGGGAGGGAGGAAGATGGCAATGTACGGAGGGCCTTCTGTGTGCCAGGACCAGACCCTGGAGTCTGATCCTAGACATCTGTCTGTAGGAAACAGTATGGTAGAGTGAAAGGAGAGAGGACTCTGGAATCACACAGCCCCCATTTATTAACTGTGCACACTAGGTGAGTTACTTAACCTATGAGCTTGTGTATTGTCTGTGAAATGGAGATAACAGTAACCCACTCTCCTGGAGCAGCTCACTGAGTATACGTAAAGTGCTTATCCAAGTACCTTTTAAATGGCAGGTATTCAAGAAATGTTTGTTTAATTCCCTTTCGCTTTGCTTCCCAGATAGAGGGTACAGAATCTGCACAAAAGCTGAAAAGCAAAGTATATTAAAATTAAGGGAGGCCCAGTATGTCTAGAGATGTTGTAAAGTCAGTAACCATCTCTCTTCCCTTAAATCTCACTCCACGATATTCCTCCCCAATAGTCTCATTTCCCTACACCTGCCCCTTCAGGCCACTAACACTAGCTTCTGACCTGACATGATTATTATAGAACTTCAGAGCTCAGCCTAAAGTTGATTTAGTGTCCACAGCCTTTCCCTTTGCCAAAGCTATAGCCTGTGTACCAGCTCTTTCCTGGGCCCTGCTTCCTACTATGGTGAGATGCTAACACTGCAGCTGCTTGTTCTAATCTTCAAAACGTGATGAATTCTCAGGCCTAGCTTTCTGCAGCAGTCGGACCTTGGGCCCCTCTCTGAACTTCAGCTCCATGTTTAACCTTCTCTGGACTCCTCAATCCCACACTGATCTCTTTTGCTTCCCAGTCTTGTGTTTGCCCTTTTGCACCCAACTCCCATACATTTTATTGCAATCTTCCCTGGCATTCCATCCTGTAAGCATTGTCCACTGTGGAAGCAGTGTCTGTAAGATTCCTTCTTCAGTCTTTATAACCCAAAGTTCTTCTGCCTTTGGACCGGCTTCCTATCCCAGGGAATAACTTAAAATGAAAAATTCACCATAATTTGCAGTTATAGTCACAGCATAAAGTCACAAGTTGACCTGCCAATGGAGATTAAGTTCCTTATCAAAGGTGGATGAAATGTACTGTAAACATAATTCAAAAATAGCAGCAGACACAAGGCAACATGATGGGACAGCATGGCACTGTAGAAAGAGAAATTTGCAAGACAGCATTTTAAATGGTCTAAACTTAATAGTGTATGAAATGGCATTTTTATTGTAATTTTAAGCTCTGTAAGTAGAATCTATAAAATATCTAAGGGGAAAAAATGTGAAGAAGCCTAAAGGAAAAGCATGCATTATAAAATACTGAAAAGAAATAGACCTTTCTATAGACTTACAGAAATTAGAAATAGAAAAAGCTACCAGGTCACCTTGCGCTTGGCCCTGCCAGTGTCGCCCATTGTCAAGTGATTGTCCTGTCTAATTTTAGATGACCCAAGAGTCTTGACTTCAGGAGCTTTATTTGTAAAACTATTCTGCTGTCTAACGAACCTTCAGAAGTAGTCACCGCTTGCAGCTCTTCAGCCTAAATTTTCAACTTCCCAGTAGGTTCCAATGGTTTCTTTGGCCTTCCTTAGCTGTAACTCCAGATGTAGTATTAGAGGGAGGATTTTCACCTCCTTGTCAGGTGTACCTTCAAAATGCCTAAGAAAGGTGAGACCATCAAAGCCAAGATGGGCATTCTCTCTCTTTTTTGTTTTGTTTTGGGTTTTGTTTTTTGTTTTGTTTGGAGACAGGGTCTCACTCTCTCGCCCAGGCTGGAGTCTAGTGGCACAGTCTCAGCTCACTGCAACCTCCCCCTCCTGAGTTCAAGCAATTCTTCTGCCTCAGCCTCCTGAGTAGCTGGGATTACAGGAGCTCCCCACCATGTCCAGCTAATTTTTGTATTTTTCGTAGCAACAGGGTTTCGCCATTGTTGGCCAGGCTGGTCTCGAACTCCTGACCTCAGGTGATCTGCAAGATGGGCATTCTCTAAAGATCACTGGGACTGCTGCATAAGAATTCAAGTCCTGATTTCATTGTTTCCAGTATTACAAACTATCCCAAAGCCTTAAAAATGTCTACATTACATTTTGCTTCCCATTGTCCAGAAAGTTCACTGAAAGACATAATAAATGCTGCCAGTTATTAAGTGGCTGTTACATGCCAAACATCACACCAAGTGCTTTATGCACATTGACTCTGACCTGGACAGCAGTTATTCACTTCATTCTACAGATGAGGAAACTGAGAGCTTCCTGGGGCCTCCAACCCAGCTGAATGTGTTGTTGGAGCCACTATTTAGGTCATCTGTCTAACAGAGCGTTGCTTTTTCTGCTGCTCTAGGCCGTTACTACAGCACCTTTGTCAGGGTCTGTTGGTGCCTGGTTTTGGGCTCTCCAAGTCCAAACAGGAGGTCCTCTCCTGACCCAGGAAGAATGTGAGGGAGCAGAGCACTGCACTCCCCAGGAGACAGGCTGCCTCTACCAGTCCTGGAGAGAAGTTGGGGAACATTGCAGTTCCCTGTGTGCAGGCTGATTCTGAGGAAGGGATTGGCACATGCATTTAACTCAAAGGAATAAGGAACTTAGGCTCAGAGGGCACGAGAACACCAGAGTACAGAGTTGGGTAGAGAGGTCCCTGCTTCCCTAACTGCAAGCAGGACAAAGGAACTGCTGCCTGATACACAATGACCACATTTACATTGCTGACCATTCCATGGTAGTTTCAAGGATGCTGGACCCATTCAAAGCTTTCAGTCAGGATCAGAACAGACTTACAGGACCAGATGTCGTAAGGATGCTGACCCAGAACTTCTCCCTGACACAGGACCTAAGAGAATGTTAGGACTCATTCCTACAGCCAACTCAGTAATCCCAAATGCCCCATCCACAGTGGGGAATAATGTCACGAGACACCAGAGTCTAATGAGTTAAATGCATGTGCCAATCCCTTCCTCAGAATCAGCCTGCACACAGGGAACTGCAAAGTGACGAGAGAGGAGTTGGTCTCCCTAGGAAGGTGAGTTATTAATACCTCCAGCTCTTCAGCCTTCAGAATTAATCCTACATTTCAGCTTCTTGAATCTTTGTGAATAAAACATGCTGACTCGTCTCATCCTCAGTTTGCTTAGTTTTCTCTCTCATTTGGAGGGAAATGTTAAGAATCATTAAACGAGGCCATCTGTTGCTACTGATTTGCAGCTGTGTCTACTGAGATAACACCAAGTGGAAATCTGGACACTTCAGGCCCCTGATGTGTGTTTCCTAAACAAAGACTATGGTGATTAGATTGGGGTTCTTGAAACAACACACCAGCTCAGTTTGTGAAACTTTGTGGCAGATTTTGAATTAGAACTCATATTGACTAAGCATCCGACCTCAAGAGTGAAGCATTGGAACTAAGAGAGTTGGAATGCAACTAAAAGAATAGAATCTGCTTATTTGGGGAAATGACTTTATTTCCCTCATTTTCAGGGGACAGTAAATCTGTTTCTAAGAAGTGGGAGGAGGCAGGCATGGGTTGTAATCCCAGCTCTGTGGCTTACAATATGTACAACTTTTGTTAAGGAACTTAACTGCCCTGAGACTGTTTCCACAGCTATAGTAATACCAGCTTACACCGCGCTTGTAAAGATTAAATGAAATACCTTGCTTAGCACCGTGTCTAGTGCTTCATAAATGCTGAAAGCCCCTCTCTGATTAACTAAACAAAAGAACACAGCAGCTCATTTTGTGCACACAGGATATAAGATATTTTTACTTGAAAGGTACCACATGATCCTGGGACCCTCATTAGAAATTTTAAAATATTTCACTTCCAGAGTAAAATTCCAAGGCAAAAGAAATGAAATATAGCATGAGATATGGAACTGCTTTTGGAAAATTTCAACTAATTTTTGTCAACTAATATTCTTTAAAAAATTAGGCCAGGTGCAGTGGTTCACACCTGTAATCCTAGCACTTTGAGAGGCTGAGGAGGGGGGATCACTTGAGGCCAAGAGTTCAAGACCAGGTTAGGCAACATAGCAAGACTCTATCTCTACAATAAAATAAAATAAAAAATTAGCCAGGCATGATGGCACACCTACAGTCCCGGATACTCAGGAGGCTGAGGCAAGAGAATCCCTTGAGCCCAGGAGTTCAAGGCTGCGATAAGCTATGA
Organism: Aotus nancymaae; assembly: GCF_030222135.1. Lineage (NCBI taxonomy): Eukaryota > Metazoa > Chordata > Mammalia > Primates > Aotidae > Aotus > Aotus nancymaae. The sequence continues at coordinate 6,609,842 of NW_026988450.1, read as the reverse complement.
TCACACCACTGCACTCCAGCCTGGGCAACAGAAGGAGACTCTGTCCTTAAAAAAAAAATGAAAAATTAATTGATTCCTCTGAGTTCCTACTTCTCACTCTACAATTAGAAAATGTTTGTAATGCTTTCATCTCCTCCTCTCTAAAAATGTCTACCAAGCTTCTCATCACTGGAAATTATCCAAGTCTGAAATTATCAAGGCACCGTATGAAAAGCCAGTGAAGTGCACTGATTCAAAAGCACAGTTTAACAATGGCCACACATGGATTTGAGCCCCTTCTGTACCCTTTCCAGCTCTGTGATGGGTAGTTAGACAATCTAAGCCTCCATTTCTTCATCTACAATATGGGGAGGTTATCATAGTATATATCTTACAATATTATTTTGAGGATTCGATGAGATAAAGTAGCATAACACCTAGTTAGAAATCATGTTAGCTAGTCATTATTATTCAAAAATAATTCACAACACAAGTGACTGCTTCATAACACACTACTTAAGAAGGGGATGTGAATGTGATAATACACTAGTCTCAAAATTTTGTGAGCATAAAAAGTATATATTCAAATATGAAAAACCACATAGAAGGCATATTCATTTTTTAGCGTTTATCTTTCAGTAAATATAATGACAGCAACATTTTCCCTCTTACATATAAATCACATATAAATGATTGACATTTTTTACACCAAAAATAGGCAGTTGTTTCCCATCTATTCAGATAGCTTTCTCTGATTTAAAGAAGTTTTTGGCTGGGTGTGGCAGCTCACGCCTGTAATCCCAGCACTCTGGGAGGCTGAGGCGGGTGGGTCACTTGAGGTCGGGAGTTCGATATCAGCCTGGCCAACATGATGAAACACCATCTCTACCAAATATATAAAAATTAGCTGGGTGTGGTGGCTTGTGCCTGTAATCCCAGCTACTCAGAAGGCTGAGGCAGGAGAATCACTTGAACCCAGGAAACAGAGATTGCAATGAGCTGAGATTGCACCACTGCACTCCAGCCTGGGTGACAGAGTGAAACTCATCTCATAAAAAACTTAAAAATTAAGTTTTCATTTCATATATACATTCTTAGAATGTATGAGCAACTACCAATAACAGCATTCATTACAAAGAAACTTAAAACTATCCTGATCAATCAGTTTAATCAAACCAAGTTTTCAGAAATGTCTATCAAATTTAACCTGGAGCTACTGATAACACCGTCCACACCTAGAATTGCCTACCAACATATTCCGGTTGGCCAGTGTTGTAGGAAGTCTTATCTAGAAAACAAAACCCATGAATTTCCAGACCCAAAGTGGAATGAGATTAACTCTTGCCCTGAAGATAAATCGTTTCCCAGTGTTTTCACTTCCAGACTTCTAATATTTTCCCTGCCTTTGACTGTAACCACATCTGTTACATGTCTAGAATAAGGATAATTCATTACACTGTGATTCCAAATTAAAATGAGAACCTGTAGGTTAGGATCTCTTCATTGTGACCCCAATGGCATCATCCACTCTACATGACTGGTGACATAAACATATCTTTGAAGAACATCTTTAAAACATGAGAAGAGGCTCAGTATAAATTAGGTTGCTGGTAAGTAATGCAAGAGAAATAGAAACACACACTCCTGTAGCTGCAAATGAAGTTGTTAGGCGAGCAGCTGTTGCCAGGCTGATTACAGCATTAATCAGTGTTAAGAGTCTGACATGTTCATTCTTTCTTTTTCTCCCTAGGATATGTAAATAGCACATAGGTGGGAACCTTTAATGCAGCAACTACAGAATGATTAAGAAAGTGGTGCCTGCCTTCTCTCTGCTCACACACTCACATCCATTGATCATAGTGCTATAGAAACAGACATTATCTTTGAGAACTCATGGGATACAAAGTAGGGAACAACAAACACTGGGCCCACTTGAGGATGGAGTGCAGGAGGAGGGAGAGGAGCAGAAAAAATAACTGTTGGGTACTAAGCTTAGTACCTGGGTGACGAAATATTCTGTACAAAAACCCCCATGATAAAAGTCTACCTGTATTACAAACCAGCACATGAACCTAAATACCCTGAAGCTAAAATAAAAATAAAAGTTAAAAAGACCTACTATTTGATAGCAAACGAGGTGATGATAGTCAGTAATAATTGCACATTTTATAATATCCAAAAGTGTGTAAACTGAATTGTTTGTAACACAAAAGATAAATGCTCGAGGGGATGGCGATCCCAGTCTTTATGATGTGATTATCATTGTATACGATGATTGCATACCTGTATCAAAACATAGGTACCCCATAAATATATACACCTAGGATGTACCCACAAAAACTAAAAATTAAAAAAAATTAATTTTTCTTAAATAGACATTGTTTGTGCTTCCAGTTATGTAGTGCACTACTGTTTCCTAACACTGTTGATTTTTCTCCATCTCAGTATCCTTGTTACATTAGGGAACAACTAAATCAGGATCTTTGAAGCTTCCAGATCATCCTAAGAGCATCTGCTGGTACTGCTGGTACAGTAGAGTCTTGGGGTGAAGGATTTGTATCTGCAGAACCCCTGAGTCACAGTATCCACCCTCTGCTTCAAATCCTCTACTAGTAGAGGACTCACTGACCTGAGACAAAGTTCGTAGTTGAATGGCTCTAGATAAAATAATGTTATTATTTGTGTTGAGTCAAGACTGGCCTTCAAGACACCCACTCTTTTGTACAAGTTCTATACTTGATGGCAGTGGAAGTTTCTATATAAAATATAGAAATTTCCCCAAAGATGGCCTTTGATGAGGAATCCCTTGATGATAGGGTTAGCCGTTACTTCAAACACTCGGCAGGAGGGTAGGCACTGAACATGAAGGAGGCCTGAGAATAGTTGACAGGGCCCCAAATACCAGACTGGGCTTCTGGAACAACTTTTTAGTTCCTGGCTAAGCCAGCACAGATTGCGGAACTAGGAGAAATGAAAAGTTGTTGTTTTAAGGCAGTTAATTTTTAAGTTATCTCTAGAGTGTTTTTTTTTTCAATCCAGCAGTATAGCTAACTGAAACATGCATATATATTTAGTTTCAAATAAAACTTCGTAGACTAATGAAAGCCTGTTCCCAGATTTCTTAGACAACCTTCAGACCAAGTTTGGAATCCATGGAGTGGAATGCTCCCAGGCCCCAGTCTTACAAATTTAGGGCTACGTCTCTCAATATTTGTCCCAAGTGATGCTACTCTACAGACAGGGGTCCCACCTTTATGCCTCTCTCTTATTATTCCTTCTGCACAGAATGCCATCTCCCACCCCCTTTCTTCTTACCCAAAACCTACCCATCCTTGAGGCCCATGCCATGCTCCTCTTCCTCTAAGAGACCTTTCCTCTCCTCTCTCCCAGTGCTGCGGTCACCACCAGCAATAGCCATACATGGAATGGGGTTCAGAAAGGCCTTTGCTACCAGGGTCTCACCCCGCTTCGGCTCCCAATAGCATTCTTTCACAGTTGTTTCATGGCACCTGGAGCCTCCCTTTTATCATGATATGTGCACTACCAGGGCCTTCCTAAAAGTGCTCTGAGGAACTGTGTTTCCCTCATTTCTGCATGCCCTGTGGTGCCTCAGACTGTCATGAGCAACATCTCCAGGACTTTTTCCAATCCTTCTCCTTCTAATTCCACGGAATAGGCCTGGCTTAGATTAATGATGCCATCGGAATTGGTATGACAACCAGGTCTTTGTGCTCATCTGATTCTCGCACCTGGAAAGCAGCATGAGAGCAGTATCTGCATATGTGCAGGCCCTGTTCATAGGAAAACCCGAGTTTTCTGAAAGCGCTCTGGACTTGAGTCAAATCATCCTGCTCCCCACTGAATGAACCTGAGCAGACTATTTACCCCTCTATGTTATGTTTTCTTCACTTACACAGTGGAGTTGTTCCAATCTTGTAATGTTGCTTTGTGTTTTCAATGCCATGTATATTCAACACCCATCTAGTGGCCAACACATAATACATTCTATAAAATGTTGGGATAAAAAATACTTTGGTGTCTGACTATTGTTATGTTACTGCAGATTCACTCTGCCTCATTATGACCTTGTTGAGTGGGACTTCTTGTATCTATCATTACCCTTCTTTGCAAAAAGTAAAATTCTAAAATAATTTACTATGTAAATGTATATCTAAGAATTCTTATATTTGAGGGAAAAGCTACTGGATTGAGAGCTGATCTCCCTAGTTTCCTATCAAAGTCTATGCTCCTCTCAAACATTAAACTAGAACTGAGTTCATTAGTCATTCTCTTTGTCTTTCTCCTGAGGTTGTTATTTTTGGTCTCAATGTTAAAGGAGACAAAACACTAACAATTTGACTTCCCTCTCTTTTCACAATAGCGATGGTCGTGTCCTTAAAACTGAATGCCACATGGCTGACACAGTGTCGTTAGCAGACTTTACACCTTGGTTCTGTTTGCTTTGGAAAGACCAAATGGAAAATAAAGTCTGTGCATCACTCAAGCTGTTATGCCTCATTCTTCTTGGAAAAAAAGAAGGTGATGACTGATTTATCCAAACTTGTTAAGACATCTGGTCTCTTTTATATCCTTCTCACAATCAAGGGGCACAGTTTTATGGCCAAAAAAAGGGATTACGATACATTGAGCATTGTAATAAACAATACAATAGCAGGAGAGGACATTAGAAAATCTCTATTTATAGGCAAGACTCTATTATTAGCAGGATTTTTTATGCCAAGATTGTGAAGAGTGAGTGTCTATAACCTGAAGACTCAGTTGTACAACTGACACTCTGATTTGGTTCTTAAGTATGTTATTAGACACTAACAAACAACTGTTTTGAAAATTGGTTATTTTGAAGATGAAAATGATACATTCAACCCATGCAAATTCTACCACCAGCAGCCCAGCAGAGTGGGACCAGCAAGGTGAGCCAGGAACGGTACCCTATCAGCAGAGGACCCACGTCCTGTGTGCTGGTCCATCTCTTGCAAGGAGTAGACATCGAGCACAGAAAAGTAGATCAAGCCAGGGATCTAGTGTTTTTCTTCTATGCAGAGGCAAGAACCACCTCCTATCTACAGATGACAATGAAGAGGAAAGGCACTTCAACAATTGATTTCTTTTCATAGTTGCATAGCTCTGCTCCTTAGAGGATTTTCCTGCTTTCAACATGAAAAGAACCACATAATCCAAAGGTTTCAGCCAAAAGGGTCTTCAGAGGTTACCTATTCCCAGCACTTTACAGAGAGTATGTTGCTATCCAGACAACTGACTTGCCTAGGGCCACACAGCTAATATGTGCTCAAACTTGAATTACTTCTAATTTCATAGGTTGGGTGATTTTAATTCAATTGTTGACAAAGTCACTTTCTCTACATAATTGTTCATTGATCCAGGAGATTAACTGAACTCCTGTGATTGGACTTCTTAGGGGATGTGCAGTCAAGTGGGTTTAAAGCCAGTCAGCTGAAACACCCTGTGCAGACCATGTTCCACACTTGGCAAGTAGCCCCATCACCCAGGCAGACGACCTCTTACTAACCATGGTTTTCCTCTGTCTTCCAGTTCCTGCTCACAAAGAGCAACCAATGAGAATACACCTGGGAAAATAACATGACCCCTTTATTCTATAAACCATGGGTGGGTAGGATCATCTTTCATCAGGGAGGATGAGGTGTTACAAACTAAGTCACTGTTTTGGGTCGAATTGGGTTCCTTAAGATATACTGAAGTCCTTCCCCCCAGTACTTGGGAATGTGACCTTATCTGCGAATAGATGACTTAACTTGAAGATGATCAAGTTAAGATGAGGTGGTTAGAGTAGGCTCTAATCCAATCACCAGTGTCTTTACAAAAAAGGGAAATTTGGCCAAGCTCAGTGGCTCACACCTGTAATTCCAGCACTTCGGGAGGCCGAGGCAGGCAGATCATGAGGTCAGGAGTTTGAGACCAGCCTGGATAACACAGTGAAACCCCATCTCTACTAAAAAAAAAAGAAAAGAAAAATTAGCCAGGTGTGGTGGCAAGCATCTGTAATCCCAGCTACTCGGGAGGCTGAGGCAGGAGAATTGCTTGAACCCGGGAGGCAGAGGTTGCAGTGAGAGATCATGCCACTGCACTCCAGCCTGGGCGACAAAGTGAGACTCTGTCTCAAAAAAAAAACAAAAAGGGAAATTTGGATACAGACACCCTCAGAGAGAGTGCGTGTGAAGATTGGACCATCGCTTCTTCAAACCAAGGAACACAAACAAAGGCCAGCAAACCACCAGGAGCTGGGGGGAGAAGCCTGGACAGATCCTCCCTCGCTGCCCTTAACAACCAACCCTGCTGACACCTTGATCTCAGACTTCCAGCCTGCGGAACTGGCAGACAATAAATTTCTGTTGCCTAACCAACCCAGTTTATGGTGCTTTGTTTGGCAGTCCTAGCAAACTAATCCTGTTGCCACATCTGAAAAGGAGGGCTTGAACTGATGGATCTTACCAGTCCTTCCAGCTGGTCTAAGTGGAACTGTCCATGGTGACGTGCAGGAGTGGGCTGCACAGGGGCTCTGAGCCCACTCCTGACCCTGAGAAACCTGACTGTGGTCATGGGAAGGAGGGGCCACATCTCTCAGACAAGAAACCTACTCATTAAGCACCTATGATGGGTTAGGCACCAGGACACAGCCATGAGCAGGAAGACACAGTCCCTGCCAAGGAGGACCCAGAGTTTCCCAGGAAGACCAGCTCTATACAAGTGACTGCAAGTGTGATGTATGCTGTGGAACAGAGGCCGTCCTGGGGAAATCAGTCTGTGGGCCAGGGGAGGCTTTCATAGGCCAATGAGGTTTACACAGAGACGGGGAATGGAGGCGAGGATTTAGTGCCCAATAGAGTAAGGAGGGGAGGGCACAGTGTGTGTGCTTTAGGCAGGGCCAGCACAGAGCTCACAGGGTCTGCCCTTTCTCTAAGGGTAGGGGCTGTCTAGACAAGCAGAAGGAGGAGAATGTCGGTCTGGCAACAGAAGGAGCAAGCATGTCCTGTGGGATGTGGTGACAGCCAGTCACAGCTGACAGGAGCCCTGCTGCCCACCTAGGCCACCAGTGCTGAGGAGGCAGTGATCACAGCCATGGCAGCAGCGCACGTTTCAAAAGAAACCTACACTTCCAGACTCACGGCATGAGTCACTTCCAAACTTCAAAGATATATTTAAGGCTTCTGTTGGGCCTGATGGCTGTCTTTCTGTTTTCTACTTAAAAATGGAGTCTAGCAGGCTGAAAAGAGAAATTATGAATAAGCATGTATTATTTAATCTAGACCACAAAGCTGGTTTTCCCTTCCAACACTTTTTGGTTGTTAGGTTTCTGTGAGAGTGTGTTCTGTGTGTTTGCTTTGTTTGTTTGAAAACAGCAAAGAACAGTTTGATTTAAAAAAAGTTTACATAGGCCGGGCACATGGCTCACACCTGTAATCCCAGCATTTTGGGAGGCCAAGGTGGGCACATCACCTGAGGTTGGGGGTTCAAGACCAGCCTGGTCAACATGGAGAAACCCTGTCTCTACTAAAAATACAAAAATTAGCCGAGTGTGGTGGCACACATCTGTAGTCCCAGCTACTTGGGAGTCTAAGGCAGGAGAATCACTTGAACCCAGGAGGTCAAGGTTGCAGTGAACCAAGATCACGCCACTGCACTCCAGCCTGGGAGACAGAATGAGACTCCATCTGAAAAAAAAAAAAAAAGTTTATGTAAAAGCAAAGACTGACAAAACACTAAATACCCATTCAGTTGGTTGCTGAAGAATGGAGACAGCATCCTGCCAGGGTGAATATTGTGATGCTGTCTTTCCTCCTCCCTCCCTCATGCCATCCCAGGAACACAGGCTCCTGGGTGGTTGGGTTTTCCACATCTAAGAGGAAGTGGCAGCACCAGGCTGCAGTGGCTGCCACACAGGGTACAAGTGTGTGGACATTCAAAGGAGCACGCAGAGTGGACAGGTCCAGATTCAAGGGGACAAGGCTCGTGATGTGGCTTCCCCCTCCCCACCCAGCACCCATGACAAGGAAGGTGGAAGAGGAGCTCACAGACTCCATTGTGGGGCACGTGCTGTCTCCATACTCCCACTTGTCCTCCAGGTATCAGGTGGAGACTGAGAGGGAACCATTCCTACACCAGCCTGTCTGTGTCCGCCTCCCTGTCTTACTGCCCCTGTGACTGGGCTTCTTTCTGACATCATGCAGTGCACCGTCTGTGATGATTAGTAATAGTTTACCAACTCTCTGTCCTGCTGGACTGTAATCTCCACAAGGTGGGGATAGTGTCCCTTTTGTTCATCGCCATGTCCCCGAGTCCTTAACACAGTGCCTGACAACCACCGGGCCCTCAATGAAGCTGTGGTGACAGCTTCCTATATTCATTACTTGGTGGAAAAACTGGGAAAACGTTCCAAAAGAAGATGCCTATGAAGCACATGGTGGACAGAGACAGTGAATATTTTTTCATTTGGGTGGCAGACTCACATTAACCAACCTCAAAGAGAATAATGTATAACATCAGAATGCCACTTTGTTCATCTTACAGTGGGAATCATAGCTGAATACTCAAGCCAATATGGCCCACTCATTCTTTCCCTGTACGTGGATCTACAAGGCAAGGCAAATTACAATCACAAGTTTATATAGTGAATGAGGAACGAAAATCAAATGCAAAATGGCATCATGCTAACATAGCCATGTATACCTATATCGATGACTGAGAAGCATTTCCCCTGAGACCCAAAGAATCTAAACCAATTCATTGAGAAGGCCTCTCGGTCAGAGTGGGCATACAGGTGGGGTGCCTTTGTGTGCTGTGTGCTTTCCCAGGCCCTCCATGACTGCTCCCCACTTCTAACTGACACATAATCTTCCTATAATTACTTAATCAACCAACCAGGACTTGCTCTCATGGGGATATAACTTTGGGCATTTTTCTTCTGCTCTTTTTTGCATGATTAATAAGAACAGGTAGTATTTTATTGAGTATGTAGTTGTGCCAGGCACGGAGCAAACCTCTTTACATACATGCACTTTTTAAAAATCCTCGCAGCAACCCCGAAACATAGGGATTTTCATTATCCTCATTTTACCGATGAGGAAACTGAGGGTTGGCAGTGTTAAATAACTTATTCTTGGTTGGTCATACAAAAAAACAAGGGGTGGAGCCATTTATAATGCCAATGATTTCCCAATTCACAAGGGAACTGGAGCCTTCTTCAGACTTTGTCCCATGTGGTGACTATGTGGAGGAAAGTGGAAGGATCCTCTGATTGTTCTCATTCATCACCAGAGCACTTGATTTTCATCTTATGATGTGCCTGGCACAGACTATGGAACTTGAAAGCATTTGTTTCACACCATTCGTGTTCACACCCAACTTCCTTAGGATAAAAGAGCACAAGGGTCTTAATGTCCTTGCCCAGAGTAAGTTGGTGTCAGCCAAAGATGTACTTATGCCAGCATTCTCTCTCCCAAGTCCCACACTTATCACACGAAAGGTACAGAAACTTCCTACCCTGTTTTTCAAGGGGGAAGATAAAATATCTTCAACAACATATCTCGAAATATCTCCAGAACAAAATAACTCAAGAACACTACCACCAGTTCTGGCCAATTGATCCAATTCAATTCAACAAATATATTTTGAGCAGTGTAGCAGGGATGGCTAGTTGTCTCTCAAAATGCATTGTTCCGGCAGGGCATGGTGGCTCACCCCTGTAATCCCAGCACTTTGGGAGGCCGAGGCAGGTGGATGAGGTCAGGGGTTCAAGACCAGCCTGGTCAACATAATGAAACCCCGTCTCTACTAAAAATGCAAAAAAATCAGCTGGGCATGGAGGCAGGTGCCTGTAATCCCAGCTACTCAGGAGGCTGAAGCAGGAGAATCACTTAAACCTGGGAGGCAGAGGTTGTAGTGAGCCGAGATCACACCACCACACTCCAGCCCGGGCGACAGTGTAAGACTCCGTCTCAAAAATAAAAAATACAAAAGCGTTCTTCCCTTCTTTTTAATAAAAGGATTCTGACCTTTTCCCCTAATCTATGCACATTTCCCAGTCTCTGTTGCAGCCACCTGTGACCATGTCACTGTTCCAACCACTGAACTGGAGGCAGTAGTGTCATGTGGTTCCTTCAGTAAGACTCATGAATAGAGAGAGGGTCCCCTTTCTCTCCCCTTTTCTTCCTTCCTGTTCTAGAATGTGGTTGAATGGCTGGAGCTCCAGCAGCCCTCATGGACCATGAGGTGACCTTGAGAATGGCAGCCAATCACAGCAGATGAAAAGATAAAAGTGGGCCGGGCGCGGTGGCTCACGCCTTGTAATCCCAGCACTTTGGGAGGCTGAGGCAGGTGGATCACGAGGTCAAGAGATCGCGACCATCCTGGTCAACATGGTGAAACACCGTCTCTACTAAAAATACAAAAAATTAGCTGGGCATGGTGGCGCATGCCTGTAATCCCAGCTACTCAGGAGGCTGAGGCAGGAGAATTGCCTGAACCCAGGAGGCAGAGGTTGTGGTGAGCCGAGATCACACCATTGCACTCCAGCCTGGGTAACAAGGGCAAAACTCTGTCTCAAAAAAAAAAAAAAAAAAGATAAAAGGGGTGAGGTTTTAGCACTGTAGGTCCACCATACCAGCCCTGGACTATATATTCACATTTTTTAATGAGAAAGAAATATGTGTGTCTGCTTTATATGCTTCTTTTGTTTGAAGCCAAAATTATCTGAGAGAAGCTCCTACTATGTGCCAAGCATTAGGCCAGAGACAAATCTTTCTCTACCTCCCCTAACCACAACACACACATAAACAAGAAAATAAATCATTTGGATGTATAGGCAAAGCCTGATCTAATGAGGTAATCACAATCACACCAATCACAAGTATTTCTTCCACAGATTTTAGAGAAGTGCTTCAGAGGACCCCAAAATTCCGTTACACGGTCTCAAATCTAGGCCTGTCTATGCCTTTAGGAGAGGTTTTCTACCGCATAAAAGAAGGGTGATTATTTTCCCCAGAACCTATAAAGTGAGGTTCAGCTTCCCATTGCTTACTGCTTTTAAAGTCCATTACACTGAAAAATAATGATCTCAAAACCAATAGGAGTGTTTTTTTCTTCTCTATCTCACCTGCTAAAAAGTAAAGTTCTAGAAGCCGGCATACCTTTATTTTTACTTTACTTTTCCTCAGGAAGTCTCATAATAATAAGTGAAACTCCTGTGACTTTGATGAGATTTGAATTATGCTGTAAAAATAAAGCCTTTTGTAGTTTCCTGAAAGGTATTGGGCTCTGAAACTGTAAAAAGGACGCCTAGATACTGATGCCCAGGTTAAATTGGCGCATTTACCAGAATATAATGAAAGCCCTTTGCTGATGGATAACAGTGCATATTCCGCGATTGAGAGACTAATAAACATGTCAAATAGGCATTTGGATGAAAGAGACAAAATAGTTGCCTATATTGAAGAGTTTTTCTTTTAAAAGTTTTCTTTGAGCCGGGCGCGGTGGCTCACGCCTGTAATCCCAACACTCTGGGAGGCCAAGGCGGGTGGATCACGAGGTCAAGAGATCGAGACCATCCTGGTCAACGTGGTGAAACCCCATCTCTACTAAAAATACAAAAAATTAGCTGGGCATAGTGGTGCGTGCCTGTAATCCCAGCTACTCAGGAGGCTGAGGCAGGAGAATTGCTTGAACCCAGGAGGCGGAGGTTGCGGTGAGCCGAGATCGCGCCATTGCACTCCAGCCTGGGTAACAAGAGCGAAACTCCGTCTCAAAAAAAAAAAAAAGTTTTCTTTGGACAAGCAAAAGTCAAATAGACTTTTGAGCTACAGAGACTTGAGTGTTCAAATCAGCTATACAAACATCATGGAACACCCAGGGCTCAGGGTGAGCCCAGAATGCAGCCGGGACTTGCAAGTGAATTGGTTGGCTCTGTTTTTCCAGGCTTCACACCAGGCTCCCTGCCATCAGGGAGGTTCAGAGTTCATGACTCACCTCACTGCCTGCCTCAGCTGGCTCCACACAGCGCACCCTGGGCCTGGGTATCATCCGACCTTTTAATGATTTCTAATTCAACACGCTTTAAAGTAGTTTTGTCTCTGGGTTACTATTATTGGTTTGAGCCCTTTGTGAATAATCTGCCAGCATTAAATATCTTTTTTTTCTTTTACTTCCAAATGACTAGGGTGGAGGCCCAGGGTCTGGTGGTAGCAGTGGCTCTGAGCTTAGCTGGGAGCCACTGTCTGTAGCTCTCCTTGGCCAGCCTCAGGTTACAAAACCACAGCTTATGCTGGAGAAAAATAACTAACCCACTAAGACAACCCTCAGAGAAGCAGCTGGAAGGAGAGAGCCACCAGGTAGAGATTCTAAAATCAGATGGCTTTGACTTGCCTGACCCATGCCTCTACCCACTCCTTCCTGCAGGGAGAAGGAAATGAAAGGGGTGGGGCTTTACCCTGTGAGGTCCTTCACGCCCCTCAGAGGACACAGCCCCAAAGTGATTTGGAAGGAGTCAATGCAGAGGGCTTATCATTAAACTTTAAGCCCCACCTACCTCTAGAATAGCTTGGGGTCAGCTCACTGCCTTCTGAAGCAGGCTTTGAGTCTTCCCAGCTCCCTCTCTCATCAGGATGACCATAAGTTTGGAGTGGAGAGAAGCTGAAGTTTGTTCTTATTAAACAGGAAGATGTTAAGGGTTGAACTGTGCCCCCGTCCAGCTTCACTCTCATTTCCCCCAGCTCCACTCCTGAGCCAGATTCATATGTTGAAATCCAAGCCTCAGCTCCTCAGAATGTGACCTTATTTAGAAAAGAGTCATTGCCCATGTGATTGGCTAAGACGGGGTCATCTTGGAGTGGGGTGGGCCCCGAATCCAACTGGGCCGTGTCCTTAGAAAAGGGGAAATTGGGACACAGACACAGGGAGAACACCATTGTGAAGACGAAGGCAGAGACGGGAGCCATGTTCTCCCAAGCAAGGAACACCACAGATGGCCAGCAAACCCACAGAGTGGGGAGAGGCCTGGACAGAGTCCCCCCCAGAGCCTCGGGAGGAGCCAAGCCTACCAACACCTTGATCTCAGCCGTCCGGCCTCCAGACGGTGAGACGATCACTGTCTGCTGTTCACACCGCACAGTCTGTGGTGCTTTGTTCCAGTATCCCTAAAAGTCTAATGCAGAAAGTAAGTCTGATGAGAGACCAGGCCAGTCAGAACCCAGAGCCCTCCAAGCCCCGCTCTCCGCCCCCAGAGAGTAACAGTGAGGGCCCTGTTTCTCACAAACCCTAACCACATGTGGGCTATTGATGAACCCTGACGATTCTCTCTCATCATGCCCCTCTGTGGCAGAGTGAGGCAATCCCGGTGTCTGGGTGGATCTTTAAGAGCTAATGGACTAGTGTAAAGGGCTGTGGGCCAGCTAAGATTTTGTTGTTATTGTTGTTGTTGTTGTTGTTGTTTTTTGAGATGAAGTCTCACTCTGTCACCCAGGCTGAAGTGCAGCGGCACGATCTCAGCTCACTGCAACCTCTGCCTCCCGGGTTCAAGCAATTCTCCAGCCTTCGCCTCCTGAGTACTGGGATTACAGGCACTCACCACCACACCCAGCTAATTTTTGTGTTTTTAATAGAGGCAGGGTTTTGCCCTGTTGGCCAGGCTGGTCTCAAACTCCTGACCTCAGTTGATCTGCCTGCCTCAGCCTCCCAAAGTGCTGGGATTACAGGCATGAGCCACCGTGCCCGGCCCCCAGCTAAGGTTTTGCTACTTGCTCTTCAGCTCTATGGCTGTCTTCCTGGACCTTGCACACTGAGCAGATCATAGCAGATCATAGGTACACACTTCTCTCCAGGACATCCCTAAAAGCACACACCCCACAGAAATTCTCTGTCTCTGCCACCTGTAAATGCCATCCAGCTGACATACTCCTGTCTGTTCACACCTTCCCTCTGAGAAGCTGGAGTTCCCCTACATTCCGGAAGATGTATACCCCCAGGTTATTTAAATCAACAACCGTGCCAACTCTGCTGGCTTCTCAGTGGGCTCTTTCCCTCCTCAAAGAGACCGGACTAGGAAATTCACATCTCTCACCATTGGGAATCAGTCAGTTGAGTAGGGCCTTGAGTCCAATAAAACTGGCTTGCTCAAAATGGGTGGTATTCGTAACTATGGAAAAACAGAATTCTAAAGTTCAGAGTGGAAACGGCTGCAATTTTTCTCTAACCCCAAAGCACAGCCTCTCTGCTTATTCAGTGTGTGTCAGAGAGTCAGCTGCTTCTGTGAGACTGTTTTTGTCATTCTGTGAAAAGGGACTGAAACAGTCACTGAGAATCATGAAGGTGCCATTGGACAATGGCAACAGTTAACACTCACTAAACACCTTGTATTGTCACAACAACCCTCCGAGCTCAGTACTTCCACTCTCTGTGTTTTACCCAAAGGAAACTGCATTGTGCAGAGCTCAGTCACTCGCCCACATTTGCATGATGAAGTGCTGGATCTAGGTTTCCAGCCCAAGCCCTGGCTCCAGAGTCCTCACCTCACCCCTCTGCATGAAATGAGCTCAGTACCTGCACCCGGTAGGCACCCATAATTAGTGACATTCATTTTAGTGGCATCCTCAGACCCTGCAATGACCAAAAGAAGGAAAGCCATCTAGTGAAAAAGCTTACATTAAGAAAGCCCTCTAGAGACTGAAGACCACCACTGTCACGGCATCTGTCCACTGTGCTGACCAGTCCTGACAATCCTGGGATCATGAATACTAGGACAGAAACAGAGGCTGCCAAGTCTCACCTAGAGAAGATCTGGGTTGGGCAACAGCTCTGCAGTGGGCTCTCACACCAGCATAACTTGAAATAGCTCCTGGGATGAGCTTCCTCACATTTCTAAGGAAATAGCTAACATTCCTGCTGACACAGATTAGTCCTTTGCTGCTACTTCCATTTGTTAGACAAATGTATTGAGCTTTGGGGCCAAGGTGGGAAGATTTTGGTTGTCAAAAACAAATAGTAGGCCAGGCATGGTGGCCCATACCTATAATCCCAACACTTGGGAGGCCGCGGCAAGAGAATCACTTGAGCCCAGCAGTTTGAGACCAGCCTAGGCTACATAATAAGATCTCATCTCTGCAAAAAAAAAAAAAAAAAAAAAAAAAGTCTGACACAGTGGAGTGTACCTGTAGTCCCAGCTATTCAGGAGGCTGAGGCAGAAGGATCACTTGAGCCCAGGAATTTGAGGCTGCAGTGAGCTATGATCACACCACTGCATTCCAGCCTGGGAGGAACAAGACCCCATTGCAAAAAAAAAAAAAACAAAAACACTACACACACACATAGACACACAAATAGTAATAATATCTGACACTTGTAAGCCATTCAAAATGTGCTGGTCTCTTAAGTATCAAACACCTCTGCAAGGGAGATAATTTATTTACATCATATATATGGACATGGGCACACAGTGAGGTAACTGAGCCGAGAAGATGAGACGGTCCCTGACTCACTGACCTCCACTCACTGCCAGACTTTCCTTCTGTGAGAGGCTCTCTTTGAGGAGCCCATAACAGAGTCAGCATGTCTCTGAGGAATTTCCTGTGTGGTCAAGGGAACAAGAAGCCCCAGGATCTCCTCCCTCTGGGCCTGTTCCCAATCTCAGATCTCCTTAGGAAGCCACCAGCAGCCAGAGTGGAGCCTGAGGCCAGGAAGCCGACCCCAAGGGCTGACTCTTCTGCTCTGGGGTGAGGGGAAAACAAATTATGTTTTCCTCTCTCTCTGAAGAGCTGACTTAGGCTTAAGGGACAGATAATAGGATGTAAACTTAAGAGTAAGCCTCTGCAGTCATTACTGGGACATCTTTGAGTGTTGTAGGACTTGGGCCTACCAGGGGCCTCAGTAAAGGGTCCATATGCCCTGCCTGCTTGATGAGCAACTGTATTACCCATTCAGGGCAAAGCCTGTAGAAACGGAAGGCAGTTACCAGTCTCCATGGTCTCGGTAGAGAACTCTCTGGGGAATTTCAAAGACCTTTGGAAAACTGCTTTGTTCTTCCATGTGAAAGAAGATGCCATCTGTCTAACATCTACTAGGAAAATGTTTTTTTGATCAATTAATGTTGAAATCTTATGTGATAATTATAAACTTATAGTAATACTTCACCAACCCTAATATCACTTAAAATATTTCTTTTTTTTTTTTTCTGAGGCTGAGTTTCGCTTTTGTCACCCAGGCTGGAGTGCAGTGTCATGATCTCAGCTCACTACAACCTCTGCCTCCTGGGTTCAATCGATTCTCCTGCCTCAGCCTCCCGAGTAACTGGGATTACAGTCACCCGCCACAACGCCCAGCGAATTTTTGTATTTTTAGTAGAGATGGGGTTTTGCCATGTTGGCCAGGCTGGTGTCAAACTCCTGACCTCAGGTGATTCACCCACCTCGGCCTCCCAAAGTGCTGGGATTACAGGCGTGAGCCACCACACCCGGCCTACTTAAAATATTTATTTTAACTTATTCTAGAGACCGGTTTATATGCCAAATGTTATTACAACCTCAGGCAGGTATTCTCTGAAAAGTCAGGTAGCTTCAGATGTGACTCATGCAGTTTAGTTAAAGCAATCATTGATCAGTCTTCACTTTTTTAATGAAAAGTGTTGTCCCATATTCATATTCATTAGTTTCACATGTGAACCATAGCTTTGACATGAAATTTTAAATTCTGAGTTTTTATCATTTGAGTAATAGCAAAGCTGCTGGGTTTTTAAAGGTTGATTCATTTTAAATTACTTAATTTTAACTGTCAGGATCTCTTCTTTCTCTAGACAAGTTTGGGGACCATCCATTCATTTGACAGCCTTTCATATTCCTTCTGTAGGTAAGGTACTTTGTTGTGGTAAGTGACATTTATGTTAATGTCCCTGAAATATTATAAAAATTTGAAATACCTTCTCAAGGAAGAACAAAATTATTTTCATTTCTGTTTTACTATATTTCCATTGAGTGTTGTTATTGTATGCATGATATCACAGTATTAATTCATATATTATCAGGATATGTAATTAACTGAAATACGATGTTCACCAATCATGTATAGAAAGAAGTCCATTCATAGAATGTTCCAGCAATTATGCTTGTTATTGATCTTTCTTCTGTTAGATTCTTTTTTAAGTGAGCCAACCTAGAATAAAAGAATCCAAGGGCAAAAGTTTGCACACTGCCAGTTAATCATCTGAAAAGCCACAACTCACTTTTTGACAAGCTGACCATCCGTGGTGTTCAGTTTCTCTATGACTTGGCCAGTTAAGTCATGCCTGCCAGACTTCTCTAGTATTTCCTTGTACTGGAGGAATCCGTCAGCCGTGGTAATGCCCAGGTCTTGATTGTGTTTACAAGTTTCTAAGGGTGCTGTTTTGCTTTTCTGTTTTGTTGCTATTAAATGGTTCTAAGATACTAAATAAAGTAAATAGAAACTAAACACCTATTGCTGTGGGGTCAATGACAAGTAATGTAAACAATTACTTTGTTTACTTGGAATCCGACTTTAACATTTAAAATATATGAACTCTGACCAAAAAGAAGGAAAATTATTTCACAGTATATTCTCGTGAAAGTATTATGCCATTAATTTTGAATTTACCAAATGAAATAAGGAGGTTTAATAGGCTTTAGTTAAGAAGCTGTAGTAGTAGAAGCTTTTGGTGGATTTGCTTTTCATGTATAGGGTCAGAGTGACAGACCCCCTTCTGAGGAACCAGGTCTCCCAGGGTGGCACATCCAGGGACCGCCCCCCCCCACTATATCCCCCAGTTCCACACGTTTACACTGTGTGGCCTTTCCCCATTGGCTATGGCCTCCCTAGCATCCAGATCCTGTGTCACATCCCCTGAGGCTGCAAAGTGCCACCTGTCTCCAGTGCTGAGGGGAGCGAGAGAGCAAGGCCCCTGCCTGCATCCCAAATATGGAGGCTCCAGTCCAGGCCCCACCTAAAGCCATCAGATGCTATTGACATAGAGATGACCCTAAATGTGCTGCAGGCCATGTGGGTCTCCCTGCTTGGGTGACATTGGCCTGTCAGATCTAGAGCAAATAAGATCCGTTTCTACGCTGACTGCTCACAACGCACTAAGCACTGTATGTCGTGGCCTTACACAGCCACACTGTTATTCCCAACCTACAGATGTAGAAACGGAAACTTAGGTGAATAAGCTGCACGGGATGAACCTGTGCAGGAGGTGTTCTGAACCACTGCACAACACTGCCTCCCTCTCAGAAACCTTAGGGACCGGTGACCTGCTTCTCACTTATAAACCAGTGACATTGTGTCGGGGAGTGTGGAAGAGGGGACGCAGTGCTGAGTGAGTTACCAGGGGGCTTCTCGCCTGCACCGTCGGCACCTGCACTAAGACTTCGGGCCTGCCCCCACGTCCGCATCCTTACATGAGAAAGGAGGACTCGGTAGGCCTGTTGTTCCTCCCAGCTCCAGCTTTCTAGCAGCAGGCGTGTGAATGCCTGCACAGCAGTCAGAACAGCTGGTACCTTAACTGAAATGAAAGCAAACTTCCACTTGACCTGCTGAGAAAAAAGATCTCAAGTAATAACTGACGTCCTGAGTGTGTTCACTTAGAATATCTCACCCAACTTCTCCGTCCCCAACAATCCTAGGGGTGGAGGTCCCGACCCTCACATCAAGAGGAACTCGGAGGCGCTTGGATGCAGTCACGCCCCCAGGAGGAGCTGAGTTCAAACCAGACCCACCCCCACCCCCCGCCTCCACAGCCCAAGCTCATGCCATGATGCCCTGAAGCTTCTCCTCTCAAGCTGTATTTTGCCGGCTGCTCATATGCTTGTGGCTTGACAGTTACTAGTTCAACGTGAAAAAATCACAGTCTCAACAATATGAGAAATTAATATCTAAGTTAGAAACCACAGAGTCCTATTAAACTTCTTCTCCTAGTTGGGGACTGAGTCCCTAAATATGTCCCCACTGCACCTCATCTCCTCCATACTGTTTTTACATTCTTTGCTCGTGGACCTTCTCAGTCTCTGATAGTCATCCTTTACCAGACTGTCTCCACAGCCTCCTAACCGGTCTTCCTGCTTACAGTCAGTCCTGCCCTCACGTGACCCACTCTCTTCGTCTCTGGAAAACCTAAGAAGGATCATATTATTCCTCTGTTTATCAGCCTCCAGGGGATCCCCCAGGCCTTAAAGATCAAATCACGAGTCCTATACATGGCCCACATGTACAAGCCATGAGGACATTTGTCCAAACTCCCCCTCGAAGCTACAATACCTTACAAATATCTGCAAAAATGCCTCACAGGAAAAAATGGTTCACTCACCTTCCCCACAGCAAGCAAGATCCAAAGTTATTTAGTGCAGGCCTTCCCTGCTTGCTTTACAATCTTTGGCATATTTTCCATACCATTAAGCAAGCTTCCACATTTAAATAAAAGTTAAAGATATCCTCCCTTTTAACACCCTAATTATAAAAACTGAAATTTTCGTTATCATTCCCTATTTTAAAAAGGCAAGGAGAAAAGCAAACACATATGTTTTACCTGTAATTTCCAAAATGTTTGCAGCAACTCCTCAGTTGCTTCCAGAATATCTTAATGAAGACAGCTGGAGTTTGGAAGAGTGAAGAGGCTGATGGACCTGTGAGCCTGGTGCTCAGATGCTGCCTACGAGTGAACCTTCCTCTATTTGTACTGGACCAAGGGAACGGCGATGTTTGCCGGGTCACCTGGATTATCAGCAGTGACTACAAACACTTCACAGAACTCCCAAACCACACGTTGACAAAGAAGAGAACTAGCCTGGAGTCATGAGCGTTGCTGTGCTTCTCATTCTGTGAAGACCTGCAGACTACAGCAAGCAAGTGAAATAGCAAACAAAATAACCTACTTTGTTCTCGTTCTAACCAGTCGATATTTTGTGGCATATTATGAGGCATGGAAACATAGGAGCTTTTCACCTTATTTTGAAGTTGACCGTTTTCACTATTTGTCTGGACACGTATGCGTCTGTTTAGTTCTGGAGAAGTATGTGTTTGTTTAGTTCAACACCGTGAAGTGGAGGTCACGTCCCCATAAAGAGCAGATTGGATCCGTTCAACAAACATTTGCCCAGTGTCTGTGCTCTTTAGAATATGAACCTGAAACAAAGAAACAAAACGAAACTGATTTCCAAGAATTCTCAAGCCAGTTATCCTTTGTACAGTGACAACCACCAGGAAGCGTGTATTCTCTCTACTTTTTATTCATTCTTTCGACAACCACACAAACATTAGGCTAAGCGCAGCCGGGCACTGCGCCGAGGGAGGCCGGGGCTGGGAGGGTGATACATGCATCAAATCACCCAAGGTCCTCATTGCCTTAATTTTGGTCACCAGGACCCTGGGTAAAGTCTCAAATTAAAAAAAAAAAAAAAGTTTTATTGAGGCATAATGGACATACAGTAAGTCCTCACTTAATATTGTTGATAATTTCTTGGTAACTACAACTTCAAGCAAAACGACGTGTAACAAAACCAATTTTCCCATAAGTTGATTGATACAAACAAGAGTCAAGTTCCTGCTGCATATTTTTGGTCACAAAAACATCACCAAAATTCTAAATAAAGACTTCAACACTCCTAATATTAGCCATTGAAATAAATGTGAAATGTATATGCATTTAAGAAAGAGTAATAAGAACAAGTAAAATATGTACCCAAGTTTTGCTAAATCAGCAGTCACGACGGTTGAAATGGTGGTAGGTTAAATTAAGGAATAAATGTTTGCAAAGTGAAAATTGTCAGGAGCACCTCCTCCCACCTCGCAGCCTGAAAACCATCACAAATGTGACAGGTTTCCAAAACACTTTCACTCACATTGTTTATTGTCATGCATTTGTATGATTATCGAGATTTTACAATATTTTTATAATCAACTTTTATTCATTCATTCATTTTCCAACCCATAGCTTTTATTCATTCTTTCACTTATTTTCCAAGCTGTAACTTTTTTTTTTTTTGTACTTTAGGTTCTGGGGTACATGTGCAGATCATGCAGGATTGTTGCATAGGTACATACATGGCAAGGTGGTTTGCTGCCTCCATCCCCCTGTCACCTATATCTGGCATTTCTACCCATGTTATCCCTCCCCAACATCCCCACCCCCCCGTCCCTCCCCTACCATCCCAACACACCCCAGTATGTGATGCTTCCCTTCCTGTGTCCATGTGTTCTTATTGTTCAACACTCGCCTATGAGTGAGAACATGCGGTGTTTGATTTTCTGGTCTTGTGTCAGTTTTCTGAGAATGATGGTTTCCAGATTCATCCATGTCCCTACAAAGGACACAAGCTCATTGTTTTTTATGGCTGCATAGTATTCCGTGGTGTATATGTGCCACATTTTCCTTGTCCAGTCTATCATCGATGGATACCAAGCTGTAACTTTTATTCATTCATTCATTCATTTTCCAACCCACTTGTTCCAGTTCAGGGTCGCAGGTAGCTGAGTGTATCCTAGCAGCTCAGGGCACAAGGCAGGACTCACCAAATACCATCCCAGGCAGGGCACACTCACACACCCACACTCATGCGCTGGGACCACGTAGACACGCCACTTCACCTGACATGCACAGCTTTGGCTTGTGAGAGGAAACCAGAGGACCCAGAGAAAACCCCCACAGATATGGAGGAAACATGCAAAATCCACACAGACAGTGGCCCTGGCTGGGAATGCGTTATTTTTTCCTCAGCAACATTAAAACGAAACAGGTTCTTATTAGAGGACCTGCTATATGAGGAACCACAAATATTTACTCTATATAATTTGATGATGTCTTATGCATACACAAAGAAACTATTATCACAATCAAGGTAATAGACATAGCCGACACCTCCCAAAGTCTCCTGTGTGTCTTTATTGTTTTGTTTGTTTTTATGGTAAGAACACTTAACATGAGATCTACCGTCTTAATAAATTTTAGAGTACAAAATTCCACATTGTTAACTATAGTCACTGTGTTGTAGAGCAGATCTCTAGAACATATTCATGTTGCATAACTGAAACTTGATACACTTTGAACAGCATCTCGCCATTTCTCCTCCTCTCATCGCCTGGCAATCACCATTCTGCTCTCAGCTTCTATGAGTCTGACTACTTTAGAAGCTATCAAGCAGTAGTTTTCCCTCTGTGTCTGGTTTATTTCACTTAACGAAACGTCCTCTAGGTTCATCCATGTCATTGCAAGAGCATGATTTCCTTCTTCTTAAAGGCTGAAAGTAGTCATGTATTTTATAGATAGAGAGATAGATAGATAGATAGATAGATAGATAGATAGATAGATAGATAGATAGATCACATTTCCTTTATTCATTCACCCATTTGTGGACACTTAGGTTGTTTTCACTTCTTGGCTATCGTGAATAATGCTGCTGTGAACATAGGAATACCGATATCTCTTCAAGATCCTAATTTCAATTCCTTTGGATATATGCCGTGTAATAGGCTTGCTAGTTCTGTTTTTAATTTCTGTGGGTACACAAGTGTATATAGGATACATGAGATGTTTTGTATTTTTAATTTTCTGAGGAATCTCTGCACTATTTTCCATAGCTGCTGTACCATTTTACATTCCCACCAACAGTATACAAGGATTCTAGTCTCCCCACATCCCCACCAACACTTGCCGTCTTCTGGTTTTTTTGTTTGTGTGTGTGTTTTGTTTTTTCTTTTGAGGTGGAGTTTCGCTCTTGTTGCCCAGGCAGGAGTCCAATGCACAATCTCAGCTCACTGCAACCTCCACCTCCCAGGTTCAAGTGATTCTCCTGCCTCAGCCTCCCTAGTAGCTAGGATTACAGGTGCCTGCCACCACACCCAGCTAATTTTTTGTATTTTTAGTAGAGATGGGGTTTCACTATGTTGGCCAGGCTGGTCTAGGACTGATCTCAGGCGATCCACCTGCCTCTGCCTCCCAAAGTGCTGGGATTACAGTAGTGAGGCACTGTGCCCAGCTCCTGTTTTGTTTTTTTTTTTTTTTTAAGCCATCTCAGCATGAGTGAAATGGCATCTCGTTGTGGTTTTGATTTGCATTTCTTTGAGGATCAGTGATGTTGAGCATCTTTCAATGTACCTGTTGGCCATCTGTATGTCTTCTTTTAAGAAATGTCTGCTCTAATCCTTTTTTAAATCAAGGTATTTGGTTTTAGTCTATCGAATTGTGGTCTCATATTGATTTTAATGTTTAGAGCAAAAGTGTAATCTGCTTGGTTTCCTCCTCAATGCAGAAAATACCCTCTTTGTGAAGTGGAACACACAAAAAGTAAATTTCCTTCAAATATGATCTTAGAACGTCAACTATAGAGAAGAAGAAATTCTTTCTCCAGGAACCCCTGCCTTTTAAAACACCTACTGTTTCTTGACAAGTCAAGCAGCAGCGGGCAGGATGGTGCAGTGGGGAAATGTACGGCTGACCAGCTGGAAATCTGAGTCTGATGCCATTCTAGCTGGAAGTCTTTTCCCCTCACCTGGCTATGGTTAACTTATCTGCAAAGTAAGGAGCTGGACTGGATGGGCTTTCCTGCATCTAGCATTTTCTTTCACTCCATATTTTTGTGTACCTTTGAGGTCAGGAGTTTGAGATCAGCCTGGCCAACATGGTGAAACTCAGTCTCTACTAAAACTGTACAAAAATTAGCCAGGCATGGTGGCATGCACCATACCAGATACTGTGTTAGGTGCTTAAAAAAAAGCAAAGCTCACTAACCTGTTTAAGTGTACTGAAAGAACTACCAAAACTAGGTATGAGAATTCTGTTCTAAGAGTTAACCTCAGTATGAAGTGCCACAGACAGTGAATGAACGAATATGCTATCCAGGACTACAGTGAAGTTCCAGTATCTCTAAGAGCCACTTCACTCTCAAATATGATCAAAGGCTGCCCAAGTGTCTGGATTTCACATTGGGTAGTAGAAAGTTGAGCAGCAAGATTAATATATTTTAACCACTGCAGCTTCATTTGGAACCTTCCCACACGCAGCCCCAACTCAAAGCCACAAAGATAGCACGATCAAAAGTAATCATCCTTTCTCCCCACAACTTCTGCAACTTCAATTTTTGCATTTTGCTTTGGTGGCTCTGTTTTGCTCCCAGGTTTCCCAACCAAGTAACCTTTGAGTCACACTCAACCCCTCTCTCCCCTTTCCTTCCTGAATTTAATAAGCTACCAACAAATCTGCCATGACCCACTCCAACAAAAGCCTTCCTTCTGCAACCACAGTGCAGACCTCTATTGTTACAGCTGCCTGTCCCCCGGGGAATTCCAGCTGCAGGCGTTCCTTGGGGACCCCGTGGAAAACTGGAAAGGAACTGTTGAAGCCTTTCACTGCCTGTTTTCCCGACTCCCATGGCCAGGGAGGGAGGGGGGAGGGAACCCACGGGCAAGTGCTTCCTACCAGTTCAGTGCCGCCAGGAACCGGGGCTTTCCCACAAGGCCGGGCCAGGTTCTAGGCAGAGAAGCGTCTGCATTCCGAGGCGCAGTCTGGGCTGGAGCCTGTCACCACCCTTCAAATCCCTTTGAAGCTGGGCAAAAATCCTGCCAACGCCAAGCTTGAGAGCTCCTCCGCTTAACCTGGGAGGGGCTGTTTCCTGCCTGCCTTTCACAGCCTCTCACAGGAGGGAGGTGCAGTCATAATCATTCTACAGGATTCTCACTTTAGACCCCAAAATCTAAAAATGCAAGAAAAATAAGCTTTATAAGAAATAACCCATCAGATTGACCAAGACCTATTTAATGCTGAAAAATTATTCTACTAACTCAGAGACCTATTATCATAATATATATATACACACACACATATATATACATATATACACATATACACTTATATATACATACATATACATATAAACTATTTAGACACCCGTTTCCCTTAAAGTCATGTTAAACATTCTCAGTTTCTTAAATAATTTCAGACACTTCCCTGCCTTCACTGTCCTCTGAACACAGTCTGGTTTATTAATTTCTCTTGAAATATTATACCCAGGAGGAAATGCAGGATCCCTGATGGTGCCTTACAGGTGAGCTTTTTGTCCCCACGTTGCAGCATTTTCATATATTGACCTGGGATAAAATCCTTACTTCTTTTTCACATGTACTGCTCCCAAGTCAGAGTCTTCTGTTCTGGACTAAGGGAATTGGGTTTAAAAGCTTTTGTTTGTGTTTTTGTTTTTGAGGAGAATCAGAGAACATTAGAATGAAAGTCTGTAGAAATTGCTGGTACGTGTTTTCAAGTCATGGGTTATTTAGCTCATTCATGGGCCATGAAATCAATTTAAGTAGGTCACTGTTATGGACTAAATGCTTGGATCCCCCAACTTCCAAATTCATATATTGAGGTCCTAATCCCCAATATGATGGCATTAAGACGTGGGGTCTTTGGGAGGTGACTGAGTCATGAGGGTGGAGCCCTCATGAATGGTGTTGAGCTCCCTTGCCTCTTCTACCATGAAAGGACTGAGTGAGAAAGTGCTATATTTGAACCAGGAAGCCCTCACCAGACACTAAATCTGCTGGTGTCTTGATCTTGGATTTCCCAACCTCTGGAGCTGTGAGAATAGATATTTGTTGTTTAAGCCACCCAGCCTATGGTATGTTTGTTATATCAGCCTGAACGGACTAAGACAGTTACCCCCAGCTCTTTCTTTAAAAATTAATAAAATACAGTAGGAAGTATCAGAGTACATTGCACATATATAAGACGAGTATTATTACGTAAAACTTTTGTTTCAGATTGAGATACACAAGTAAAGATTGTGTGTGTATAGATGATGATCATAATTGAGTTTTGGTCAAAAAACTTAAAAACCACTGATCCAGTTCAACCAGGAAAGGCAGTGTTCTATAATGGATAAGAATTTGTTTGAAATTTGGAGTCAGAAAATCCTTGGTTTCTTGTCTTGGATCTGACCCTTAAGAACTACACAACCCCAGGAAGATATTTTGCTTCACTGAAACTCAGATCAGTTCCTCATCAATAAAACTGGATAGCAACAGCACTTTCCTCAAAGAGTTATTGAGGAGAAACACAATATTACTCACTTCCTTTTACTGAGCACATGCCATGCCAGGAAGCATGATGTGTCTTCACGTGCATTATATTTCTGACCTTCACCACGACAACCCTATGTATTTGTCATCCATCAAATGAAGGAACTGAGGCAGTCTGGTCCACATGTATGTACTTAGCCATTCCACTACACAGGCTCTAAGTATACCATGTCTCTACAAATGCAAAGATGCATTTGAAGTACTTAACACAATCCACTACACTGGCTCTAGGTTCATCATGTCTCTACAAAAACAAAGATGCACTTGAAGTACTTAACATAATCAGTGCTAAGTACTTAGTATGGACACAGAGGAGCCTTCAAAATTTAGCACCACTCAAAGAGCAGGCCTTCTGCAAGTTGAGGAGTTCAAGCCAGAATATAGATTGCTGCCCTGCTTTCTTCGGGAAAGTTTTGCTTATTTGGCTGTACGAAACAATGTGATGAAGTTTGTCATGATGTTCACCAGCACTCCAACCAGAGCTCCGTATCTTCTGAGAAACGCTACGTCAGATAATATTGTAATAACCATCACAGGAACCATGATTATTGTTAGTATGGCCTGGGACAGATTCAGGTCTCCTCTTTCACCATCCAAAGCTCTTTTTACTACTCCATTGAAGAAATACCTATGGGCATGCTCCCGCTCGCTTCCCTCTGGTCAATTTCGTCGTGCTGAAAGTTTTAGAATCTTTACGGTGTCATCTAAATGCACCAACTCTCCCCTCTGACTTTGTGTCACCTGCACACCGGCTGAGTGTGCCTTCTGTGCCTTCACGAAGACGCTGATAGCAGTGTTCATCAAGAGAGAGCCAAGGACAGGTCTGCTTTCCTTACAACAATCCTGTGGCTCCCCTCAATGGCTGCACACCTCGCCCGTATTGTGTTTACCTCTCTTTCCTAAACCCTCACAAACCCTCACAGACATTGACTTTCCGCAGGGATCGGATATGGAGGAAGCACTAGGAAATGACCCGCTTTGAAGGCGCCATCTTGTGGCGCACGCGCATCAGTGCAGGTCGGGACCGCGGAGGGAGAGGTCGAGCTCGGGAGGACCGGCGACCCAGGGAGGACCGGCGACCCAGCAGAGGCGGGGAGGGAGCACTAGCGGAACTCCCTTGATCTGGAAGGCGAATCTTTTTTTTTTTTTTTTTTTTTTTTTTCCGTAATGTCTCCAGGTAAAATCAGACTGGCCTTATTCACTTTGTTCACCACTGTGAATAAATAAATAAAACACTGCACCTGCTTCGTTAATGGTCCAGAAAAAAACTTTCTTTTAATGAGCTCAGGTAAAAAATTTTTTTAAAAGATTTTCTTCACGATTCATCATTCTAAATTTGAAATGAAAATTCCCTTTTCTTCCAGTTATGATCTGGAAATTTTCTTTAAGAATTCCTTAATTTTAAATGGGACGCTAAAATGGAGGCAATGCAGGATAGGCGAAGCGGCTTCCTTATCATCTTAAAGGACCCATACTGATGTCCTGTTACTCGGGCCTGTGCCTCCCACGCCGGGATCTCACCTCCTTCAGGTGGGGCTATGTTGCCTTCTGCAACGATGTAGACTTTTATTCCTTCTAGGATGCAAGATAGCTACAGCCAAGGAGACGTTTCTAGCACACAACCAGGCCCAAGTCTTCGATGTGAGTTAAATAGTCATGACTTAAAAATCTGAGTTGCAGTGCAGAAATCAGGTAGGCAGATGCGGGGCTTATCTGTGATAAGGAAGAGAAAAGAGGGAGCTGAAAGATGTGAGAAGCCGCAGTCACTCAAGACACTAACTTAGAACTCATGATCAGAAAGGGCAAGTGTAAGAAAAACAGTAGCGTTACTAATTAGGTCAGCACACTCGCATCAGTGACAGGTTCTAAGAATCAAGCAAACAGTGAAGCCTGAATCCTGCCCAGCAGTGTGCTGTGAGAAGGGCACAGTCTGTCGATTTGAAAATGAGTGTCCCTCACACCCTCCAAAGAGGAGCAGGTGGAGGTGAGGTCTGGCAAGACTTCCCTGGGGTTGCTTCTCTCAGGACAGAGGTCATTTTCTGACAGTCCTCTTTACTATCAATTTATAAATTCCAGAATTGTAGCATCTCAACCCTGCAGTGCCTCTGAAATTTTGATTTATGATTTTAATTCTTTCTTAACCTTGAAACGACCTTAGAGCTGATTTAATAGAGCACCTTAATTGTAAAGATGAGAAAAACACTGGCAGATAAGATGGAGTGTCTTCATACACAGCCTCCTACTTCTAACACCGCTGGCTATGACACTCGGGTCCAGGCTCATCTTAGGGTGAGACTTCTTCAAGGGCCAGAGTAATACAGAATAAAGTGTAGAAAACCACAGTTCGTGCGTGAAAGACAGAATGCTTCCTCCAGTCAGAGGTCTACTCTTTACTGGAGGAAAGTAATTAAAATTTTTTTTTTAAGTATAGTCAGTATGTTAGTAATTAGTGAAATGCCAAAAAATTTAATCCCCTACCAAGGAGAACACTTTTATTTGAGCTTTTGTTTCCTTTAGGTAACTTAAGGCTTAATGAGTGAGGACCCTCCTAGGTCTCTCCCTCATTTCATCTTCTCTTGGCCACATCCATAGTGAGAATCTCATGGGGGTGCTAGACACACCCCTGAAGCCTGGTAAGTAACTTCTTGAGGAAACCCAGACACAGGGCGGAGTTTGAGATCTTTACCTCAAGAGGACTGCTGCTGATCTTGAGAAAGCCGCGTTTTTTCATACATTTCTCCAAATATGAGTAGCAAGCTAATTGATTCCAAGGAAGCATGGCTAGTACTTAAACGTCACACTCAAATAAAGTCAGGCTATAATATAAACTCCCTGGATAGATATCCAAATACCTTGCCTTCTTGCTGTCATGTGGACAATAACCATTGTATTTACAACTTATAAAGTGGGAAAGAAGACGGAAAATATCACTAAATTCTGAACTTTTAATTCAAGTAACTAAGGAGGGTGGAGCTCAAATTGGCCTTGACCTGAATCTATTTTTTTTCTTTTTTAAGAAACAGAGGGAGACACTTTGCATTTTGGTCAGGAACAGAATTCTAATCACATAAAACTTGTGCTCAGTCCTTTCCCAGCAACATGGCACACTGAGCTGGCATCAGAGGGAGTGGATTGGGGGATGGAGGAGGGAACCCCCCTCCACCCAGAAACAAGCAAGTAGAATTGTAGGTCACTTTTTGTTGACCTTGTACTTGAATGTGGAAATCTCTAGGCTCCAGAAATGAAGATGAGACTTGTAATACTGTGCAGGAGCTGTTGCCATGTAGATCAACAGGGATTTCAGACTTGGCCTAAAATCGGGTTTTAATGCCCAGGGGAGGACAGGAGATGAAGGAAGGAGGGAGTTGGAACAGAGTAACTGTCCGGATGTGTTGAAGGGCTAGCCAGACTGAAAAGTAAACTTCCAGTCTACAGGTGCTTTGTATTAAAAAGAAAAATAATTACTTGCAAAAAAAAACAAAACCTCAGACTATACCACGTACAGATGTGAGTTATACTGCCTACAGGTACCTGAGAATTAAACATAAAGATTGACCCAGGACAGTAGAATCCTGAAACCCTCGCAGAAGCAAACAAAAAACTTACCTTAGGAACACATGCACAACCCAGGATGTACAGATCACCATAGAAGGCATAGCTCTCACTGACAAGAAGTCAAAATTCAAAGTTGCATAATCAAAACTACACATGCAAGCACCATCAAAACCGCATCAGGAACCACCGTGACACAGAGATGGGCAAGAATTAACACAGGTAGAATTAGTGCTCAAGAATGAGAGGAGGCTGGACGAGGTGGCTCATGCCTGTAATCCCAGCACTTTGGGAGGCCGAGGTGGGCAGATCATGTGAGGTCAGGAGTTCAAGACCAGCCTGGCCAACTGGTGAAACCCAGTCTCTACTAAAAATATAAAAATTAGCTGGCCGTGGTGGCAGGTGCTGGTAATTCTAGCTACTCGAGAGGCTGAGGCAGGAGAATCGCTTGAACCCGGGAGGCGGAATTTGCAGTGAGCCGAGATCATGCTACTGCACTCCAGCCTGGGTGAAAGGGAGACTTCGTCTCAAAAAAAAAAGAGAGAGAGAAAATAGAAGAATCTGAAAGTCACCATTTAAAAGATAGTTGAAACTTATTTTATAGATAAAATATAAATAATAATGAAAGGCAGGACAGTATTTTAAAGTTTGAGAAAATTTGGGGAAGACAAATGTGAAACATAGAAATTCAAAAACAGATTCGGCCGGGCCCAATGGCTTACACCTGTAATCCCAGCATTTTAGGAGGTCGAGGCAGGTGGATCATGATGTCAGGAGTTCAAGATCAGCCTGGCCAAGATGGTGAACCCTCATCTCTACTAAAAATACAAAAATTAGCCAGGCATGGTGGCAGGTGCCTGTAATCTCAGCTACTCATGAGGCTGAGGAGAATTGCTTGAACCTGGGGTGGGGCAGAGGTTGCAATGAGCCGAGATCATGCCACCGCACTCCAGCCTGGGTGACAGAGTGAGACTCCATCTCAAAAAAAAAAAAAAGATTCATTGGACTTCCATATTCAGTGTGGAGGTATAGAGGGCTGGAACGAGTGTCACATCCACCTTTACAACAAGAAAAGTGCTGGACAATAACAAATGAATAATTTATTCTATTTTATTTTTTATTCTTTATTTTTAACTTTTAAGTTTAGGGGTACATGTGCAGGTTTATTACGTAGGTAAATATGTGTCACGGGGATTTTTTTGGTACAGATTATTTCATCACCCAGGTATTAATCCTAGTACCCATTAGTTATTTTTCCTCACCCTCTCTCTCCTCCCACCCTCCGCCCTCTGACAGGCCCCACTGTACGTTGTTCCCCTCCCTGCATCCATGTGTTCTTCATTTAGCTCCCACTTATAAGTGAGAACATGTGGCATTTGTTTTTCTGTTTCTGCATTCGTTTGCTCAGGATAATGGCCTCCAGCTCCAGCAATGTTCCTGCAAAGGACATGATCTCGTTCCTTTTTATGGCTGCATAGTATTCCATGGTGTATATGTACCACATTTTCTTTATCCAGTCTATCATTGATGGGCATTTAGAAGATTTGTCTATGGGGAGAAACAGGACTCAAACTTTTGCTTACGTGGAGCAGATGTAGATGTCAGTAATGCCATACAAACTGATAGGAAGATTGAGCTAGAAATGTTTGATGAATTGCTGAAGGCCCAGTGTGGGGACAAAACAAGAGTTGGAAGCCCCTGGGGCTGCAGACAGAGGAGGATTGCAGCAGGTCAACTCTACACAACAAATGCTCAGAAGATCTTCACTGAGAGAGTATAATATAGGTCGGAAACCCGAATCTACACAAAGAAATGAAGAGCATTGTAAATACAATATATAGAATTAAGATCAAATTTATTATTTTCTTATTTTAGTTACATTTGATATTTAAAGAAAACAGTAACAATATAGTGTCTGTTGATGGCTATGTAAAAGTGCAATAGGTGACAGCAATAGCACAAAGAATGGTAGAGAGAAATGACGGTACGCTGTTATCAGTGCCTTACACAGCATGCCAATGGTGTACTGTTGAGAGAAGACTCAGATTGTTTTTAAATGCAAATGATTACTTCAAAATTATATGTGGACCCTAGGGCCACAACTTAGAAAAAAGTTTAAGAGATATAAATAACATCAAATAAAAGTAAAATGGAATAATAAAAAATGTTCCCATAAACCCAGAGAAAGCATCTAAAAAGGAAAAACTACAAAATAAGTGGAATAAATAAAACAGACTGCAAGATGTTAGTCAATTTTATTCTAACCTTATTAATAATCACTGTAAATGTGACTAACCTAAATAAGCCAGTTTAAAGAAAAGGATTTGTCATACTGGACAAAAAAAAAAAAAAATTGAGACGCAAGAGTCTGCAAGAAACCAACTTTAAAATGAAGACATAGATAGAAGTAAAAAAATATGGTAAAATATATATCATGCAAACAGTAATCAAAAGAAAGCTGGAGTAGCTATACTAATTTCAGGCCAAGTGGATACAGCACAAGGAGTATTATCAAAAATAAGCAGGAAGTTATCTAATGATAAAGCTATCAATTTTCCAAGAAAGTTTTCCCAGAAGAAAAAAAATCCTAAATATGTATACAACATATTAACAACAGAGCTTCAAAATAAAAGAGACAAACTTGATATATTTAAATGCAGAGTAAACAAATTACAATTTTATTTGGATAAGTCAAAACCTCTCTTAGTAATCGATAAAACAAATAGAAGGAAAATCATTAAGCATATAGGGGACCCAAACAAGCCTATCAACCCAACCAACCTAATAACATTTAGGCAACATACAACCCAACAGCAATAACAGAGTACATATTCATCACAGCAGCATAAAGAACAGTCACTGAGATGGACCATATTCTGAGTCATAAAAGAAACCCTGATAAATGTAAAAGAATAGAAATCATGTGAAGTATGTTCTCAGACCATAACAGAATTAAACTAAAAATCAATAACAAAGAAATTGGGGGAACCTCAAAATATAGGGAAATTAAGCAACATACTTGTAAATAATACTAGGTCTAAGAGGAAGTTTCAAGAAAAATTGGAAAGTATTTTGAACTGAATGAAAATAAAAACAAAATTTGCAAGTGCAGCTAAAATAATGCTCAGAGAGAATTTACAACAATAAATGCTTATGTTAGGAAAGAACAAAGATCTGAAGTCAGTACCCTAAGTCTCTATCTTAGGAAATTAGAAAATGGATAGTAAGTTAAACCCAAAGCAAGCAGAGAAATGAAATAATAAGGATGAGAACAGAAATCAACGAAATTGAAAACAGGAAACAATAGAGAAAAACAATGAAATCAAAAGCTGACTCTTTGAAAAACTCCATAAAATTGATAAGCCTCTAGTGAGTCTGACCAAGAAGAAAAGAGAGCAGACATAAATAACAATACCAAGAATAAGAGAGGAGAACTTCATTTCTTGCCTCACTGACATCAAAGGAATAGTAGGAGAATATGATAAACAGCCGTATACCCTCCAAAAATTCAATAACTTAGATGAAATAGGCCAATTTTCTGGAGGACATAAACCACCAAAACTCACTGAGAAGAAATAGAGAACTTGAATAATACTATGTCTGTTAAAGAAATTGAATTGTAACTGAAAACCTTTTCACACAGCAAAGTCCAGGCATAGATGATTTCCTTGGTGAAATCTGCCAATATTTTGGGAAGACATAAGAACAAATCTATCAGTCCCCTCTAGCAAATAAAAGAAGGAAAGACATTCCAAGTCATTTTGTGAGGCCAGAACAAACCTGATTTGAAACCAACCACAGTAACAGAAAATTGCAAACCATTATTATATCAAACCATAGATATAAATTTCTTCAACAGATTGAGCCCAGTAATATATTAATAGAAACAGGATTATACATCCTAATCCAGCAGGATTCATCCCAGAAATGTGAGGCCACAATATTTGAAAATCAATGAATATAATTCATGATATTAAGAAACAAAGGAAGAAAACCCTTATGATCATCTCAATTGATTCTAAAGTGAGCATTTGACAAAATTTAGCATTGTTTCAAAGTAAAAAGTCTCAGCAAACTAGAATTAGAAAGGAATGTCCTTAATCTTATGAAAGACACTACATACTATATACATATATACATAAAACTGTAAAACCTACAGCTAACCTCAATGGTTAAAAAACAGAATGCTTTCTCCACAAGATGAGAACAAGGACAGGCTGTCTTCTCTCACCACACTTGTTTGATACCATACTGGAATTCCTGTCCTGTTCAGTAAGTCAAGAAAAAGAAATAAAAGTCACACAAAGAAAAAAGGAAGAAATAAAACTGCCCCTATTCTCAAGTGACATGATTGTTTACAAAGACAATCCCAAGAATCTACAAAAACATCTCTCAGAACTAAAAAGTGAGTTTAACAGGGTCACAGGATACATGGCCAATATAGAAGAGTCAATTGTCTTCCTACAAACAGCAATGACCAACTGAAATTTAAAATGCAAAAAAAAATGCAACTAAATGTAATAGCACCAAAATTGAAATACTTAACTATGAATCTAACAAAATATGTACGTCTGTATACTGAAAATTATAAAACACTAATGAAAGAATTAAAGAAGAGTTATCCATAACAGTTTGAATGTAAAAAGAAAAAATAAATAAAGAAGATTTAAGTAAACAGAGAGATATGCTATGTTTATGGATTTGAAAGACTCAATATTGTTAAGGTATCTATTTTCTCCAGTTGATGTACAGATTCGTAACATCAAAATCAAAATTCCAGCAAGCTTTTTTGTAAATATAGACAAACTAAATGTATATGGAAAAGCAAAGGAACTAGAAAGCCAAAACAATTTGGAAAAAGAACAAAGTTGGAGAACTCTACCTGATTTCAAAATTTATTATAAAGCTACAGTTATCTAAACCATATGATACTGGCAAAAGGGTAGATATATATAAAAAATGAAACAGAATAAAGATCTTGGAAATAGACACAAATATAGTCATTTGATTTTTGGAAAAGATACAAACTCAATTCAACAAAGGAAGTTTTATCTTTCAACAAATGTTGGTAGAACAATTGGTCATCCATGTGTGAAAAAACTCATGCCTTATACAAAAATTAATTCAAAATAGATCATTAACCTAATTCAAAATCTAAAACCTTAAAACTTCTAGAATAGATGTAGGAGAAAAATCTATGTTACCTTGGGTTTGGTAACAACTTTTTAGATGTGAAACTAAAAGCATGACCCACAAAAAAAAAATTCATGAATTGAACTTTTTAAAACTAAAAAGGTTTGCTCTGTCAAACACAGTGTTAAGAGAATGAAAAGACAAGCTACAGACTTGGAGAAAGATATTTATAATTCCCATATCTGATACAAGACTTGTATTAAAATATATAAAGAAACTATCATAAAACAGGCAACCTACAGAGTGGGAGAAAATTTTTGCAATCTATCCATCTGAAAAAGGTTTAATATCCAGAATCTACAAGCAACTTAAAGAAATTTACAAGAATAAAACAACCCCATTAAAAAGTGGGCAAAGGGCATGAACAGACATTCATGTGGCCAACAAACATATGAAACAAAGCTCACATCATTGATCATTAGAGAAATGCAAATCAAAAACACAATGACATACCATCTCACACCAGTCAGAACAGCAATTACTAAAAACTCAAGAAACAACAGATGCTGGCGAGGTTGCAGAGAAATGGAATGCTTTTACACGTTGGTGGGAATGTAAATTAGTTCTACCATTGTGGAAGATGGTGTGTCAATCCTCAAGATCTAGAACCAGAAATACAATTTGATCCAGCAATCCTATCACTGAGTATATACCCAAAGGAATATAAATCATTATATTACAAAGATACATGCACAAATATGTTCATTACAGCACTATTCACAATAGCAAAGACATGGAATCAACCAAAATGCCTATCAATGATAGACTGGATAAAGAAAATGTGGCATATAAATACCATGGAATACTATACAGCCATAAAAAGGAACAAGAGCATGTCCTTTGCAGGGACATGGGGGGAGCTGGAAGCCATTATCCTTAGCAAAGTAATTCAGGAACAAAAAACTAAATACCACATGTTATCACTTATAAGTGGGGACCGAATAATGAGAACATATGGACACAAAGAAGGGAACCACACACACTGGAGCCTGTCGGGGGTTGGGGTGGGGGGAAAGAAAGCAATTTAGCAGTGGCTTATAAAATTAAACATACACTAACCATATGACCCAGAAATACAATTTTTAAGTATTTACCCAAGTGAAATGAAAGCATATGTTTGCCTGAAAACCTCTAGGCAAATGTTATAACAACTTTATTCATAATATCCCCAAACTGGAAACAACCTAGACATGCTTCAACAGGTGACTGGATCAACAGTTTGGCACGTCCACGCAATAGAATGCTACCCAGCAATACAAATGAGAACAGTACGGATTCATGCAGCAACATGGATAAATCTTAAATGTATTTTTCTTTTTTATAACTTTTATTGAAGTTCAGGGGTACACGTGCAGGTTTGTTATCTAGGTAAACTTAGGTCTGTTGTACAGATTTTTTCATCACCCAGGTATTAATCCTAGTACCCATTAATTATTTTTCCTCATCATCTTCCTCCTCCTACCCTTCACCCTCTGAGAGGCCCTGCTGTATGTTCCCCTCTACATGTCCACGTGTCTCATCTGAAATGCTTTTTTCTAAGTGAAAGAAGCCAGACCCAAGAGATGATACTGTATGAGTCCATTTATATGGTGTTCTGGAAGAGGCAAAACAATACAGACAGAAAATAGATCAGTGGCCGAACATGGTGGTTCATACTTGTAATCCCAGCACTTTGGGATGCTGAGATGGAAGGATCACTTGAGCTCAGGAGTTCGAGACCAGCCTGGGCAACCCAATAAGACTCCTGTCTCTACAGAAAAATTAAAAAATAGCCAGTAGCTGTGCTCCTGTAGCCCCAGCTATTCAGGAGGCTGAGGCAAGAGAACTGCTTGAACCTGGGAGGCAGAGGCTGCAGTGAGCCGAGATCATGCCATTGCTCTCTAGCTTGGGCAACAGTGAGATTCCATCTCCAAAACAAAAAAATGCACACTAGGTCAAAAGGAAATTCAACAAATATTTTTAAAATTATGTATTGACCACATTATCTGATAAAAATGCAATAAAATTAAAATCAATGATAGAATTCCAATAATTCTCCCAAACATGCACACATATACTTTGGAAACTACAAAAGATACGTCTAAATAACTCTCATGGATCAAAGAAGAAATCATAAAAGAAATTATGAAATATTTAGACAAATAAAAATGAAAGATACATAAACACACACAGAGATGATGGAAAATAAGAGAGAAAAGCTAAGAAATGCAGAAGATAAATTTGGGAGATCCAACATCTCATCCTATTTGTTCCATAAACACCTAAAGGAAAAAGAAAAGTGAGGGTATTCTTGTAGAATTATAAAAATTTCCCTACTCTGTAAAAATATGAGTTTTCAAATTGGATGAGCTTACAAAGTTCCCAGGACAATAAAGGAAAAGGACCCTTTTATTATAATCCTTGGTGACCAACCAGTGACATGAACCCTGAAAAAAGGCAGATGGACTCCGCAGCACATCTGTGAAGGGAAATCCCAGGATGAGAGCTGCACAGCAGGCATAAAGCACAAGTCCAGGTTAGAAGGATCAGACAGAGGATGCTAGGAGGTTTACATCTGAGAAAGAGACACAATCAATCAAATACCCAACATGTATGACAATGGTGGGAGATTTGAATTATGGAGGAAGCCTTAGGAATGAAAGAATGATAAGCAAATGGAAAACTAAAAATAAATAAATAAAAGGAAATGTTCTGTGACTAATACCTATGTATGTTTATAATAATGCAAACTCTGAATATTGATTCACTACAAAATGGAGACAAGGCTCTATTAAGAGGATGGGGGGAAGGTGTGGGGGCAAATCTCATCTTCTGTAGTAGGAAGTCAGTAGATCATACTTAAACATCAAGAAATGAAAATATCTCATGTGGTGAAGAAACAAGTACATAGAAATGAAACTATATCAGGTTAATTAGAAATAAAGCAATAGACTCCAAAGGAATCAGCTAAAAATATTTTTTAAATGGTTGTCTCTGTGAAGTAAGATTAGGGATGGGGATGTTAAGAAGGGAAGTGACTCTTTTTTTTTGAGACAGAGTCTCGCTATGTTGCCCAGGCTGGAGTACGGTGGCCTGATCTTGGCTCACTGCAACCTCTGCCTCCCGGGTTCAAGCGATTCTCCTGCTCAGCCTCGTGTGCCACCACGCCCAGCTAATTTTTTGTATTTTTAGTAGAGTGTCGCCATGTTAGCCAGGATGATCTCAATCTCCTGACCTCATGATCCACTCACTTTGGCCTCCCAAAGTGCTGGGATTACAGGTGTGAACCACCACGCCTGGCCAACTCTTTTATTATAATCCTTGGTGACTATTTAAACTAAACATGTACTACTCCATGGGATGCCACAAAATCAGTATTTAAAGGGAATGCATATGCTTAAGTGTATGCATTAGGAAGAAATGGAAATTAATGAGCTAAGCACATGACTCTAAGATTTAGTAAAAGAGCACAGTTAACCCAAAGAAAGTAAAAGGAAATAATGAAAAATGATGAAATTAAGAAGAAATTAGAGAAATAAAGAGAAATGAAAGCAAAAGCTAAATTTTTTAAATAAACTAATAAAACAGATTTTACTCTTTCTATGAGAGAATTGATCATAACGATACAATAAAACTTTATGACACCCTAAAAAGATACTATGAACAACTTTGTGCCAATAAATTTGACAACTAGAAAATATGCATTACCAAAATTAATTCAAAAAGAAATTTAAAATATGAATGCACATAAAGTGTTAAAGAATTGAATCAGTCATCAATGTCAGAAAATCTCCAGGCTTAAACAGTTATAAATGAATTTTACCAAAATTTTAAAAAACAGATTGTTCCTGTTTTTACATTGACACACTTAAGAGAATAGAAAGAAAATGAAAACTGAAGAATTCGTTCTATGAAGCTTGGAAAACCTTAATATCAAAATTGGATAGATGGGTAAAAAAAAAATAGAATGAGTAAGGCCTCGTATTTGATAGCACAACAAGGTGACTATAGTCAAAAAATAATTTAATTGCACATTTTAAATAACTAAAAGAGTACAATAGATTGTAACACAAAGGATAAATGGGATGGATACCCCATTTTCCATGATGTGATTATTACCCATTGTGTGCCTGTATCAAAATACCTCATGTACCCCATAAATGTATATGTCTACTATATGCATTTTTTTTTTTTTTTTGAGACAAAGTCTCACTCTGTCGCTAGGCTGGAGTGCAGTGGCACAATCTCGGCTCACTGCAACCTCCGCCTCTCAGGTTCAAGGGATTCTCCTGCCTCAGCCTCCTGAGTAGCAGGGACTACAGGCGTGCACCACCACACCCAGCTAATTTTTTGTATTTTTAGTAGAGACAAGGTTTCACCATGTTGGCCAGGATGGTCTTGATCTCTTGACCTTGTGATCCACACACCACAGCCTCCAAAATGCTGGGATTACAGGCATGAGCCACCGTGCCCAGCCCAGTGTCATTCTTATGTAGCAGCACTAGCAGTAGTAGTGGTGATTGATAAGATCTGTTGAGCTCTTTACACACGTCAGACATAGCTTTAAGGATTTTATAAATATTAACTTATTTAGTCATCAAAACAGACTGATCATGAAGGTGCTATTACTATAACTATTTTATAAATTAGGATACTAAGGCGCAGGTAGTTAAATAATGTGTCCAGGATCTAGGCAGTCTTCCAGAGTTCTGTAATAGTCAGGCTACTGCAGACTATAAAAAGAGAAAATACCTGGTTCCAACTGGTCATTTCAAAACACAGAGCTGATTTGTTGGTACACAGCTGCATCAAGATAAGAAGACTGGCCAACACAATAAAACAAGAAAAAGAAATAATACAGAATAATAATAAAAAGAATAATATAGTTTGAAGAACAGACAAAATCATATGTTTTCATAGATGATATAATTACCTACATTAAAAATCCAAGAGTATCTATAAATAAATCATTAAAACTAATAAGTTCTTTAGCAAGATTGCTAGATAAAAGTTAATGGTTTACTGTATACCTGCAAAAATCTGTTAGGAATGATGCCTTTTTAAAATCCCAAAGTGCCACCAAACTACAAGGTACCTAGGAATGAATCTAACAAAGAATATACAAGATCTGCATTGATAAAAATTATAACTACCCTTTAAAAGGATACTACAGAAGATTTACATAAAGGAGAAAAATACTATGGTTTATAGATGGAAAACCTAATGTCATATAACAATGATAATTTTCCCCCAAAAGACTTGTAAATCCAGTGCTATTCTAATCATGAAACCAACCACATTTTTCAAAGAAGTTGACAAGTCTTATAACTACTCATTTGGGAGACTAAGATACCATTTTGAAGAAGAGTAAGGTGGGAGATGGGAGAAGGAACATTCCTTGCCAAATAGAAAGACTTATCATAAAAGTATAATAATTTGTCAAAGTATGGAGTTTCTGAAAGAATACACAAACTTGGAAAAGAATAGCCTAGAAAAAGACCATTATATGGGAACTTGATATATAACAGAAGCTATACTATGAATCAAATCAAAAGCTCTAGTTAATAGTTTTGGAGAATTTTTATTCAATTCCTATCACATCTTTTACTCAAAAAATAATTGTAATTGATTAAAAAGCTACATGGGAGGCAGGGTGTGGTGGCTCATGCCTATAATCCCAGCACTTTGAGAGGCCAAGGCAGGTGGATTGCTTGAGTCCAGGAGTTTGAGACCAGCCTGGGCAACATGGGAAAATCCCATCTGTACTAAAAACACAAAAATATTAGCTGGATGTGGTGGTGCGTGCCTGTAGTCTCCACTACTTGGGAGGCTGAGGTGGGAGGATCACCTGAGCACAGGAAGTTGAGGCTACAATGAGCTGTGATCATGCCACTGCACTCCAGCCTGGGTGATGGAAGTAAGAACCTGTCTCAAAAACAAACAAACAAAAAAATCTACATGGGAAAGGCAAAGCTATAAAACTTTTAGAAGATAACATGTGAGAATATTTCTCTGATATCAGGATAGGTAAAGATGTCTAAAACAAAATGGAACCTATAAACCATGTAAGGAAAGCTTAGTAACATTGAAAAAGTTAAAATAAAATGTTCTGTATGACAAAAGATAACATAAGCATTGTCTAAAAACAAATTACAGAGTGGAGAAAAATATTTGAATTGTGTACAGTGAACAGTCAATCTTCACTATTTGTAGATTTCTTATTTGTGAATTCACCTACTCGCTAAAATTTACTTGTAACTTCAAAATCAATACTGATGGCACTTTCACAGTCATTCACAGCTGTGCACAGAGCAGTGAAAAATTTGAGCTACCTGAAACGCATGTTCCCAGCTGAGGCCACACAAGGCAGCATTCTGCCTTCTTGTTTCGCTCGTTTCATACTGTGAACAGGTGTCCTATTCAAGGTGTATTTAGTGCCACATTTTTGCACTTTTGTGCTTTTTGTGATTTTCCTGTTTAAAATGGCCCCAAAGCATATCGCTGAAGTGCTGTCTAATGTTCCTAAGCCCAAGAGGCTGTGATTGCCTTGTAGAGAAAACACATGTTGCTTACCTATGTAACAAACCTGCACATTTTGCACATGTACTCGGAACTTAAAATTGAAATTAAAAGAAAATATGTGTGTTACATAAGCTTCCTTCAGGTAGGAGTTATGGTGCTGTTGGACATGAACTCAATGTTAATTAATCAATAATATATATTAAACATGTATCTTTAAGCAGAAACATACATAAAACAAGTGTATGTCCTGCTCAGGTCATGAAAATGTAGCGAATGAAGGCTCCCTGGAACCTAACCAGTGTTTCCCCTAGAAGCAATGGCTCAGTATTCACTCATTCAGTGTTCTTTGTGACTTTATAGAATGTAACTATTGAGAATGAGAATCAACTGTACATTCGTGAGTTTATGAAGCGCTACAAATCAAAAGAAAAAGACAAACGACCTGATAGAAAAATAGCGAAGTATACAGACAGACAAGACTCAGGAGAAGAAATCTGAAAAGCCAATAAATATGAGAAGTTGTTCACCTTATTTGTTCATCAGGAAAATGTGAACTAAAACCTTAGGATGTCTTTTCACCCCTGTCAAATTGGCAAAGACACAACTGTAAATGTTGACGAGGAGATGGAGAAGACAGAACACTCATACATACATTGTTGTTGAAACTGTAACTTTGACTACTTTGGATAACAATGTGGCAGTCCCTATTATGGTTGAAAATGCACAGTTGGTATGACCCAGCAAATCCACTTCTAGAAACACCTTACAGAGCCCAGTGAAAGATGTATAGGATAAACACTGGTACTGAAAAAGAAATGAGATGGCCTGATGTGGTGTAATCCCAGCGCTTTGGGAGGCTGACGCAGGAGGATCACTTGAGCCCAGGAGTTCAAGACCAGCCTGGGGAACATAGTGAGATCCCATTTCTATTTTTAAGAAATGAAGTATCTAAATGTCATTAATATGGCAATGAGTAAGTAAATTCCAAGTTATATATGAGTAAAACTCAGTAACTAGATAAACATATATCAAACAAATATCAAAAACATTTTGCAGACTGAAAACACGTTATAGAAGAATATGTATAATAGCAACTATATACATTTTTAAAGCACATACATAATTTTGCTTATGGAAGCACAAAAACCTGTACAAGAATGGTGCAATGATGCATATTACTTTAAAGAGGAAAGAAATCATATTTGAGTGGGGCAATAATAACATTATATTAATACTAAAACCTTCACCTATTCTGTAAACTTACTAACTTAATTCTCGAAATAGTCCTGTGAAGTAGGTACCATTATTCTGACTTTTCAGGTGAGAAAACTGAGGCACAATTAAGTAACATATTAAGAAATTCTTCTAATTGTAATATTGAGAAGGGGAAACATAAACATTAGGGTCTTCATCAGGTTTTGGAGTTGAGAAAATTTACATTCTGAACAGTCTGGTGAGAGCTGGGCCTTTGAGTTCATGATTTCTCCCAAAGAACAACTATAAGATGCCACGTTTGGGCTCACAGACGGTCAGACAATGGGCTCTATGTTTATTTTGATTAATGTAAAATAACATAAGAAGGTATTAATGAGACATCATTTTATACTCTTTCATACCCTCAAACGTGGGAATAGTGGGGCTGCCCTAGTGAAATTGGTCAAGGTATCCTTTCCCTTCATTCCAGGTATCACTTTTTAAATTTCAAATGCTTTATTCACTCAACACCTTTTGGATTTTAATCTATTAGCGTGACTTTAAAAGTCAGATTGGCAAATGCAGAATTATGTTGGCAGTTACTTCTTATAGTTCAGTGTTGTGTGAAGTTTAATTTATATGAAATCGGAAACACAAAACTGAAGTGACACTGGAGACTACTCCTGTCCCCCTCACTTTACCAAGTGGCGTATGCAACATCCCATGAAGATCAAAACTAAGGTCCTGGCCAGGCACGGTGGCTCACGCCTGTAATCCCAGCACTTTGGGAGGCCGAGGCGGGCAGATCACGAGGTCAAGAGATCGAGACCATCCCAGCCAACATGGTGAAACCCCGTCTCTACTAAAAATACAAAAATTAGCTGGGCATGGTGGCGCATGCCTGTAGTCCCAGCTACTCGGGAGGCTGAGGCAGGAGAATTGCTTGAAACCAGGAGGCGGAGGTTGCAGTTAGCCGAGATCGCGCCATTGCACTCCAGCCTGGCTCCTGGCTATGGAGCAAGACTCTGTCTCAAAACAAACAAACAAACAAACAAACAAAACTAGGATCCTATCCCACTTCCCAAGAAAT
Organism: Aotus nancymaae; assembly: GCF_030222135.1. Classification (NCBI taxonomy): domain Eukaryota; kingdom Metazoa; phylum Chordata; class Mammalia; order Primates; family Aotidae; genus Aotus; species Aotus nancymaae. Next base: position 6,566,224 of record NW_026988450.1, on the reverse strand, counting down.
ATTAACTCTACAAAAAGCAAAACAAATCTTAGAACATTCAGAGCTTCTAGCAGTAAAAACTATTCAGAACTTGTGTCCAGTCTGATTTCCTCGAGCCCCCTCCATGTAGATATCCCTGAATGAAGAAAAACAACAGGATGTCACTGGGGACCAGGCTCTAGGCTCAGACAGAGCCCCAGCCCTCCATTGGGTTGATTATTTGGTGACCATCCTGTGTCATTACAAACAGAAAAGTTTCCCTTGCCACAAACACTAATTGAAATCTAAGCTACATTTGTTCCATTTTTTTTTTCTTTTTCTAAAATAAAACATGTTAAATTCCTTATCACTAACAACAGGCTTATCTGTAGAAAAAAAAAAGTTGTGAGGATGAGTGCACCATTTCATGAACATTTCCTTACTTACCATGACACTTTTATTCTCTGACTAACCTTTATAAACAAGCAGAGGAAGCTCTAAAACTCAAACCCCCCCAACAGGTGAAAAACAACACTCTATAAGACATATTTAGTTACCTTTAGCATATTTTAGTTGACTTAGTGATAGCATTCCAATATTATGCATTAGAAAGTAATGTAGGGCCGGGCGCAGTGGCTCACGCCTGTAATCCCAGCACTTTGGGAGGCCGAGGCGGGTGGATCACGAGGTCAAGAGATCGAGACCAACCTGGTCAACATGGTGAAACCCCGTCTCTACTAAAAATACAAAAAATTAGCTGGGCACGGTGGTGCGTGCCTGTAATCCCAGCTACTCGGGAGGCTGAGGCAGGTGAATTGCCTGAACCCAGGAGGCGGAGGTTGCGATGAGCCGAGATCGCGCCATTGCACTCCAGCCTGGGTAACAAGAGCGAAACTCCGTCTCAAAATAAATAAATAAATAAATAAATAATAAAATAAAATAAAAAATAAAGTAATGTAAATAAAATATAGTCTTGTTTTGCATTTTTTCATTTTAAATAAACAGAATACTACTAATTACAGAAGCTCAGGCTTCTGTAACTTACCAGTTTTTTCCACATCACCTTTGATATTTATCTATGTTGATACCTAAAGCTCCAATTTCTTTATGTTCATAAAAATAAAAAAAAAGAAAAAAGAAAAAAAATTCACCTGACCTTTGGTAAAGAAAAAAATAAAATAAAATACACAAACTCCATTATGTTAAAAGGAGTTTAACATAATGGTAATTTATTTAGCCATTCTCTTACTGATAGACTTTTAAGGCGTTTACAATTTTTCACTTGTGGAAATAATGCTGTAGCAATTATCTTTGCACGTATACAACTGACCTATGAATGGAATTACGGTGTCACAGGTTACTCAGCATTCTAACTTTTAATATTGCCAAATTGCTCACGAAATCATAGTTCTAATTTGTATCCCTACCAGCAGCATGAGTTTCTTCTTCCGTGCCATTTCAGCAACATTTCATCGTATCAGACTTGTAAATTTGTGCCTATCTGGTCGATAAGAAATAGTGTACATTGCAGCCCCAGCTGCCATTTGCCAGATCACTGTGGAGGTTGAGCATCTTGTACTATTATGAAGATTGGCCATTTCTGTCTCCTCTTCTGTAGCTTTCGTATTGATATCATTTGCCTATTTTCTCTTTGGTTGTTCATCTTTCTGTAACGGATTTTTAGGAGTTTACTGTGTATTCTTCATGCTAAAGCTTTGTCAATTATATGCTATGCAAATGCCTTCGTTCAGTCTTTGTCTTTTAACTTTCCTGATAGTGCTTTACTTGAATGTGTCAATTATGATTTGTGCTTTTTGTTTGTTGTTCTTTTTTCTAGAAATCACTTCTTGCCCTGGTGTTATAAAATGTTGTTCTGTGTTTTCCAAAACTTTCAAAATATGGTTTTTCAAATAAAATTCTGAAGAACCCTTGAGCACGTGTGTGTGCAATAGTGTAAGATAGCTATTAGTTTCTTTCACATCCATTCATTTCATCAATCTACTCTCTTCATGAAATAGATACTGTCAGAATTGATGAGTAAAATAAAAGCTTGAAAATATATTTCACAGACTGGAGGCCACAGAGCTTGTCAGTGACCAAGAAAATCAAAGTGAGCATCTCCTTCTACGTGAGCCCCAGGCATTTCCGTTGTATTAGCATGTAGATCTGAAGTCTTATCTTCACTCCTCACTCACCTCCCACCCACGCTGCTCCTCTTACTGAGTTCAGGTATAGTCCTACGTTTTATCAGCCTGGCTGCCGCGTCAACCATAGAGATGGTTGCACACTGGACTTCCCGAAAGCTACGTGGGCGCCTTCCCAACCCCCAAGCAGAGATTAGCATATGATCAGTCTGGGTGAGGCTAAGCACTGATAGCTCCTAAAGCTCCCCAGATGATTTTCACATAAAGCCAGCCGGCTAACCACTAGATCAGGGTCTCCCCCCGCCCCCATCCCCTCATATTTGGTAATACCTGGAGGAGTTTTTGGTCGCTGGCTCCCCAGCACTTCCCAGGAGGTCAGTGATGCTGTCCAGCCACCTACCATGCTCACAATGCCCAGCCCCATAATCGTTAAAGAAATCATTAAAGAAAGTGTCCACAGCTGAGGCTGAGAGTTGGACCTAGGGTACGCTACCTCCACCCTTGAGACTCAAAGTGCTGCTCAGTGGCATGATATGTGGCATGACATGGGTATCACCAGACCACCTGTTACCCATTGGAATCCCGGGGTCCTCCTCAGGCCTTCTGGTCAGAATCTACACCTGAACAGGAGCCCCAGGTAGCTCAGGTGCAGGTCACAGTTCACGAGGCCTTGCACTGCACAGCTTCCTCCCTCTCCCCTTCCCCCTGCAGATCTAATCAGATAACACATCCTGTCAGCACCATATCTTCATTCTCTCAGAAACTGTCCTGGCCCTTCCATCCCGAGGACAACTTTATCAGCCCAAGACTTCACAATTGGTCATCTGAAGTATTGCAATAACCTTCCAATCTGACCACCTCTTCTGTCCCAGTTGAGCTCGTCACCCTTTCTGAGAGTTATGACACATTTGAAGATGGAAGAACATAAGCAAACCTTCCCAGGGGAAAACACACACATGCACACACACCTACCCACCCTCACATACTCCTAACATATTGTACACAATTCCAAAAGGTTCGCAGAGCTTCTAACATGCTCCTCAGACCCCTCCAGGCAAAAATCTCCACGTTAGTCTCTGAGTAAGCAGATGTGAACATTTGGGTCTTCTGCTGAAAGCCCCAGCTCTTTAGTGGGGGTACCCAGGCCCCCCACAATTTCTCTCCACCAGCAATAGCACAGCCCACAGCAGCCAACCACACTCATAGCAGCTGTCTGTGCAAGTGCTCCGCCCCACCCCAGAGTTTAGCAGATGCTGTTCCTCCTGCTCAACGTACCCTTCCTTCCAGGGTTGCCTGGCTTAACCCTGCTCCCACTTTGGATTAGATTCCCTTTACTTGTGATCTCTTAGTTCCCAGAGCTTCCGTCTGCCACAGCACTTCCTGAAGTATATTATAGGGTGTCTGTGTGTGTGTGTGTGTGTGTGTGTGTGTGTGTGTGTGTGTGTGTGTGTCTTACGAGTCTCTCATCACATCTGAGTCAGGAAGGATAGCTTTCATCTCTGCAACTTCAGTTCCTAACACAAACAGAAGCTCATTAGGTTACTAATAAACGTAAAAGAGCAAGAACAGTAGCATTATTTCTACTCCACCATATTGCTTTCAAGGTATGCCTTGGTAGCTTGGTAGTTTCCTCTTATTAAGGTATAACGCTTTATTTCTTAGTCAGGGTAGCGAGTGTATGAGTGTCCATGCTTTTAAAATACATTTTCTTATATTCCTGAAACATAAGTAAAAAAGATTAAAGGTATGATCGCAATAAATGAGTTAGTGCCTAGGTGGCCCCTGGGTTCTGAGGAAACGTGCCCCAAGATCTATGCTCCCATGCTATTGCCTCCAGAAGCTCAGCGCTGACTTCTGCAGGTCTTCCTCTGGGAATGCACAGCCATTCTCCGCTGATTATGGGAGATAAGAATCTAGAAACATTTTCCACCTTTGAATGTCCAGTTGAAAGAGCTCATTAAGGACATAGATCTTGAATTCGGATAAGAGATAAAGGTTTTAGAGCTAGAAATGTTTATCATTGAAAACATTTTAATATAGCTGCAGAGATTACGAACTAATGAACTGAGAGCCTCCCCAACACCAGGTCATCAGTCTTCAGGTAAAACCAGAATTTACAAACTCACCATCCTCATCTAGATAAATGTTGGGAAAGTTGCTGAATAAGAACAGAGCGCATTCATTGAAGAAAAGCCTTTTACAAACAAATAACATTAAAATATTTTACAGCCATGTTATTTTATATCTTCTACTCTTCTGCCATTACAGCTTATTTCTCTCTGCCTTCCAAAACAAACAAACATGAAAATGTCCTTGGCTTTTAAGGTGTCACCTCTTCTTTGCTTTGATTTAGTGCTCTTTGGCCACAAGCCCACTGGCACCCTGCCATGTCGTCAGGCTCCTCTGCATTGCCTTGGAAGGGAAGGATTTGGCATTGCAGCACAGGAAGCCTGCTCTGGCCAGCGTTCCTACAAAGCGCCCTCTGCATGGCGGCTACCATCTGTTCGGCCTTCTCTCCTTAGACAGGGCAGGTCCTTGGGATGCCTCGTTCCCCTTCCCCCAAAACAATCCCTTTCCCCCAAGATACAGGCTCTGTCCACAGCCCCCAGGGAAACAGAAGGGCAGCTCCTTCTCAGGGACCAACATAAAGGAAACAGCAAACAGCCTGCATATTTGAAAGTGTTGACAAGGTCCTGTCTGAGGAAAACAACAACTAACAAAACAACTCTCTTCCAAACACCTTGAGGTCCTCAGTCTAGAATCATTTCCTCGCTGTCCTCATGAGTTAGAGCTGCACTGAATTTGTCACTGCAGACAGGCAAGATAACAGAGAAAAACGTGTCAACAGACCCCAACAACATGCTTTGGAGACCTTACATAAAGAGAGTGTTCTGCCAGTGTCTGGGGTTGGTCTTTGGTATACCTGGTTTGAGATCGGTTCTTCTACTTACCAGCTCTGTCTCAAACAAATCACAGAATCTCTTTGAGCATTAATTTGCTCCCCGGTAAGATCAGAATGGAGATAAAAATAAAACCGATCTCGTAACAGCCTCTCTCATACTCTTCTTTAATTCAGGGAGAAGTTTTGCTTGAATTATCAGGGTAATTTACAATGTCCAAACACCTTTGCTATATGAATAACATTTTTAACAGAAACCAATTTATGACAGTGAGACAAGTTCTCTGAGCGGAAACTACCCTAGATTGGTATTTTCCCAGATTCTAAGTAAGAAAAACTAATCCTGGAATATTAGGAAAAAAATAGTTTTCTCCCTTTGGAGCCAATACCTTTTCAACAAACATTCAAAAAAAAAAAAATACATGATTAAGAGATTATTCTGTTAAGATTATAGCAGGAAAAATTCAGTCTGGCCTGAGATATCTGTCCAACTGCACAAAAAAATCAGTTAAAATCCTTATAGTACAAAATTGCATGCATGCACACACATTAACGTGTATATATGGAGGTATGTGTATTAGAATAAGAAACTAAGGTCTTTCTCTTCCCTATGTGATAACCTTTTAAATGCTTTATCATTAAACTGTGGATGATCTATGTCTTCACTGGGTGGGTAAACCAGTGGATTACCACAAAAGAATCCATAGTGTGGCCAGGCGCAGTGGCTCACACCTGTAATTCCAGTACTTTGGAAGGCCAAGGCAGGTGGATTACCTGAGGTCAGGAGTTCGAGACCAGCCTGGCCAACATGGCAAAACCCCATCTCTACTAAAAATACAAAAATGATCCAGGCATGGTGGTAGTCACCTGTAATCCCACCACTCGGGGGGCTGAGGTAAGAGAATCCCTTGAACACGGGAGGTGGATCTTGCAGTGAGTGGAGATTGGACCCCTGCACTCCAGTCTAGGTGACAGAGTAAGACTCTGTTTCCAAAAAATAAAGAAAATAATCCATGGTGTACAGTTCACATCCGTCCAATAAAGCACTGATATAACACTTCACAAAATGCAAAAACCTCTGCGTCTAAGGATCTGTTCACGTCTCAGGCTCTGAGGTCAGTAATTCCCTTCCATTAACAACTTCCTGTTTTGCTCTATAGCATCCTTCATCACACTGGACTCTTCCCACTATTTTGGTTCCGCTTTTTTTTCCCTACCCACAAAATCATTGCACCTAAACAAGAAACTGATTTGTTTTTAGATCAGGTTTTCTTACAGAATCAGTGCCATAAGGGGATTAATTGTTTGTTTTCAATCTTTTTCTCCTCCCAGATCTATTTTTAAGACAAATTTTATTTTGGGATGTCCTGACTGGGATGATACTAAATTGAAAAGCCTGGTGCAAATTTTATTGACCTCCATTTCCTACTCTAAAGGATGTCCCCTACTAATCTGTCATCTACACGGCAGACAAAGGCCAGAGGTCAGGGAAGCCAAAACAGATGGTGTGTGTAAGAAGCCCAGGACCAGACTCTATGTTTTGTTGATTGGTTTTAAAATAGTCAACTAGAAGAAAAAGGAAAAAACACATGGGCATTTTTCCTCTTATTCCAAGCTGTGCCAAACTAAATGTTACTGGCCATGTGCATGGCAAACACAGTGCCTACAAAGAGATTCTTAATCAGTGTTTCTTGGGTATGACAGAATGAATGGATGGAATGATGGATGGATGATGGGGGTAGATGGGTGGATAAATAGATAAATGAATGAATATTATTGACAATTTTCTATTTAAACCATGCCCAGAACACAAAAAGACAAAAGTTATCACTTAGAAAACTGAATTACAGGCCGGTCATTCCACCTGCTGGTCGTCGCGCCCTCTCCCCCGCGGGCGTCCTGCTCGCTGGCCCCGCTGTGTCTCCAGACGTTGTGGACACCATGCGGCGGATGAACACCATGCGGCAGATGAACACCATGCGGCGGATGAACACCATGCCGCGGATGAACACCATGCCGCGGATGAACACCATGCGGCGGATGAACACCATGCCGCGGATGAACACCATGCCGCGGATGAACACCATGCCGCGGATGAACACCATGCCGCGGATGAACACCATGCGGCGGATGAACACCATCCGGCGGATGAACACCATCCGGCGGATGAACACCATGCGGCGGATGAACACCATGCCGCGGATGAACACCATGCGGCGGATGAACACCATGCGGCGGATGAACACCATCCGGCGGATGAACACCATCCGGCGGATGAACACCATCCGGCGGATGAACACCATCCGGCGGATGAACACCATCCGGCGGATGAACAAGCGGCAGCTCTATTATCAAGTCCTGAATTTCGGAATGATTGTCTTGTCGGCGCTAATGATCTGGAAGAGGTTAATGGTAATAACTAGTAGTTAAAGTCCAATTGTAGTGGTGCTCAGTGGCAGCATGGAACCTGCATTTCATAGAGAAAATCTTCTCTTTCTAACATATCAAGTTGAAGATCCAATATGAGTGGGGAAAATTGTTGTTTTTAGGATAGAAGGAAGAGAGATTCCTATAGTTCACCGAGACTTGAAGATTCATGAAATGCAAAATGGGCATATCAAGTTTTTGACCAAAGGAGATAATGATGTGCTTAATGACCGAGGCCTCTATAAACAAGGACAGCATTGGCTAGAGAAAAAAGAGGTCATGGGAAGAGCCAGGGGATTTGTTCCTTATACTGGAATTGTGACGATCCTCATGAATGACTATCCTAAATTTAGTATGCAGTGCTCTTTTTGCTGGATTTATTTGTGCTGGTCCACCGTGAATAAAAAGTCTGCCTTGCTGTTCCCGGGAAGATGCCACGCTTTTCGTTACTGGATGTTTGGAGTAGATATGGGTCTGTGATCAGTGGAATGGAGAACACACGTGTTGGCGCGTCTTGGAAGCACAGGTTTGCATTAGCTTATATTTCCACACTACGGTTTGTGTGGGTGGGTACATGTGCACCCCAGAGTGCACTTGAGGTGACTTTCAATCACAGGATTTCATAGTTGTCATTGTCACACTTTCACATTTTTGTACATCAGTGAATTGTTTATGTTAAAAGGTTGAGCCAAAAAAAAAAGAAAGAAAACTCTCTGAATTACAAAGTGAATGCTTCCCTACTTTTTAGAGATTAACAATGTGAAGTTTTGTCTATATCTTTCCCTATTTTGTCATATTTTAATATTTTTATTGTTTTATATTATTTATTTATCTATATATCATTAATTTTTCCCCAAATTATGATCACCATAGTGATCTACATCTCACTTTTTTCACTTATACATCAAGAATATTTGTTCCTGTCAGTGTATAGAGATCCACGTTCTTCTTCAATGACCCATGATATTCTGTTGTATAGCCACACTGTAAGTGATTTAGCCTGACTCTTATTGAAAATTAAATCATGTTCAGTTTTGTGACATTACAACACTACTGCAAAGTACTGCCTCGTACGTATATTACTACGTCACTGACCATCTGTATTTTTTTGAATTGTTAATATGCTTTGCTCTTTTCTGGATTGATTTCTTTGTCAATTTTTTTGTTGTTGTTTTGTGGTTTTTGAGACAGGGTCTGACTCTGTCACCCCGACTGGAGTGCAGTGGCATGATTACAGCTCCCTGCAATGTCAACCTTCCAGGCTCAAGTGATCCTCCCACTTCAGCCCCACTAAGTAGCTGGAATTACAGGCACACATCACCATGCCCGACTGATTTTTTTTATTTCTTGTAGAGATGAAGATCTCACTATGTTGCCCAGAAACTCCTGAGTTCAAGCAATCTTCCTGCCTCAGCCTCCCAAAGTGCTGGGATTACAGGTGTGAGCCACCACACACGGCCTATTTTTTATTTATAGAAACTCTGCACATTAGAAATTTCAACATTTGTCATTTGTATGTGTGGCAAATATCTTCTCTCAATCTGTCGCTTGCCTTTTAACTTTGTTTTTGGCATCTTTCACTGTTTAATGCTTTTAAACTTTTCTATTGTCAAATTAATTTTTCCTTTATTGCTTTTTCTTTTCTAAATAATCCTAAGGAATCTTCCTCAACCCCAAGTTTACAAAAATATATATCTATTCTTGTTAATTATACCTTTTATGATTGCAACTTTAATGCTGACTTAATATCCATGTATTTTACCACATTCCAACCCTTTTTAGAATTAAGTTACATGGATGTGACTCATTCTAGCCAATGAGATGTGAGCAGAGGTGACATAGGCAGTTCTATGTCACTTTTACCCCGATCATGAAGACCCCTGTGTGAACCTTCAGATCTCTCTTCCCCTTCAGCAGTACACCTTGAAACCAAATGGTTCACATTTTGTGGGCATAAAATGGAAGCAGCCTTGATCCCTGAGTCATCACATGGAAGGAAGCTTCCCTTGAAGAGTCTCCAGGCTCACTTCAGAATTCGCATAATCAAGAAACTTTCCTGGCTTGGTGTGGTGGCTCATGCTTGTAATCCCAACATTTTGGGAGGCCAAAGTGGGTGGATCACCAGAGGTCAAGAGTTCAAGACCGGCCTGGCCAACATGGGAAAACCCTGTCTCTACTAAAAATACAATAATTAGCTGGGCATTTTGACACCTGCCTGTAATCCCAGCTACACCACAGGCTGAGGCAGGAGAATTGCTTGAACCCAGGAGGTGGAGGTTGCAGTGAGCCAAGATCGTGCCACTGCACTCCAGCCTGGGTGATAGAGTGAGACTCAGTCTCAGAAAAAAAAAAAAAGAAAGAAACTTTCCTATGTTAAGCCACTGTGATCCTAAGATATTTTTGCTATTGTAGCATAGTTAACCCAACAATGTTTTTTCCCTACATTTAGATGTTCAGTTCATCTATAATTTATATTTACATTGTGCAATGTGAGAATAACTTTTTTTTCCAAAATACTGATATTCTCATAATATTAAACTGTTTTAACTTAGAACCGTTAGAATGAAGACCACTCCTTAAATGATTAGATGAGACACAAGATGGAAATAAATATTTGACTACTTACAGGTCCAGTGGGTACACAGCATGCCTGGAGGCCACACAATCACACACACACACACCACACACACACACACACACAGGTCAGAGAGTGTGCGGAGAAAGGGATCAATAGGCTAGTGCCTTTATTGGAGTCCAGGACATTATTCAAACAGATTTCCCAAGAGGAGTTATAGTTAGTGTATGCAAAGCAGCAGACACAAATTCCAGGTCACACTGTGACTGACAGGCAATCACGGCAGCACATCTGCACGGTCCATGCAGGATACGGGGGTCAGCAGGGCCAGTCAGGTAGGTTGTTTCCAGCTGTCCCATAGGGAGGGGCTTACCAGGAGGCAGTTATGTAAGGCAGATAGCTGCATCAACAACACTGAGCAACTGGGTGTGGGAGCGGGGTGAGCGTAGAACTGGAAACTGTGTCGAGAGACAAACTGATAAGAGAAAATTAAATATTCAAAATGGATGTTCAGGCAACATAAAATTATAAGATTCACTACATAAACCCATATATATCAATGTGTCTATTTCACATTCTCTCTTATGTACCACTGATCTATTTCTCTCTATATATACTATTAACCAACCATTTTAATCTAAGTAATTATGTATTATCTTAGGGAGCAAGTTTCTTCTTCTGACGCTTCTTTTCAAATGCTAACTTCATTGTTACAAATAAATTTTAAAACCAACTTGTCTATTTCCCAAAACAATTCACTGGGATCCTAATTGGATTTGCGTTATCTTTGCATATTGGCTTGGGAAGGAACAGCATCTGAACGCTATTTAGTCTTCCCGAGAGGAATTATTACTATGCCTCATTTATTTTAGATCTATTTTATGTCCTTTAATAAAAATATCTATAGTGCTCTAAGTTATTCTCAGATGTTTTACAAACTAATTTGACAATATCTTGAATGTGATTTTTCCCATTGTTCAATACTAGTGAAAAGGAAAGTAATACTTACTTCTGTATTCCATCTTATAAAAGCCATTTTTAAAAATTTTCTTAATAGTCTAACAGTGCCATTTTTTTTTTTTTTTGAGACAGAGTCTTGCTCTGTTGCCCAGGCTGGGGTGCAGTGGCATGGTCTCAGCTCACTCAACCTCTACCTCCCATCTTCAAGTGATTCTCCTGGCCCAGACTCCCAAGTACCTGGAACTACAGGCACTTGCTATCACACATGGCTAATTTTTGTATTTTTAGTAGAGACGGGGTTTTACCATGTTGTCCAGGCTGGTCTCAAACTTCTGGGTTCAAGTGACCCATTCACCTTGGCCTCCCAAAGTGCTGGGATTACAGATGTGAGCTACCCTGCCTGTCCCAATCTGTTGAATTTATTAGATTTTTAGGTATATTGTCATATCATCTATAACTGATAAGTGTGTTTCTTTTCTTCCAAGGTCGTTTTCCTGTTCCTAGTTTATTTAAAGCTTTTTTATAAAGTGATTTAGGGGCCAGATATGGTGGCTTGTGCCAGTAATCCCAGCACTTTGGGAGGCCAAGGCAGGCAGATCACTTGAGCCCAAGAGTTTGACACCAGTTTGGTCAACATGGCAAAAACCTGTCTCTACTAAAAATACAAAAATTAGCCAGGTGTGGTGGCACTTGCCTGTAATCCTAGCTACTCAAGAGGCTGAGGCAAGAGGATTGCTTGAATCAGTGAGGTGGAGGCTGCAGTGAGCCTAGATTGCACCACTGCACTCCAACCTGGATGACAGAGTTAGACTCTGTTCAAAAATAAAAATAAATAAATAAAATGGGACTTAGAATTCACTCCTAAATTTAATCATTTGTTTTTTGTGTCATCTATTTATATAATCATGATTTTCCCCTTAAAGTTTTAATATAATAAATTTAATAGATTGTCTGAGGGTAAACAATCTTATATTTCTTTCATAAACCCTATCTAATTGTGCTATGTTTAAATCTTAACTGGAATGATATAAACATTTAATTCTGAACAACTGGAAGTAACCTGTAAGTCAGAAATTGAGGAATGGTTCAATAAATTAATGGGAAAGCAACATTATGAAATATTTTATGACCACTAAGTATATGGTGTTCACTTGGCTTAATCTGTTCAGGCTGCTAACAGAACACCATAGATGGGATGGCTTATAAACAGCAGAAATTTATTTCTCATTTTCCTGGAGGCTGGCAAGTCCAAGATGAAGGCATCAGTAGGTTCAGTGTCTGGCGGGGCCTGCTTCATACACTGCTATCTTTTTGCCTTTTCTCTGTGTCCTGACAAAAAGGGGAAAGAGATTTCCTGGGCCTCTTTCATAAGGACTTCACCCTCATGATATAGTCCCCTTTCAAAGCCCTACCTCTAAATACCATCACATTAGGCATCAGATTTCAACATATGGATTCTGGAGGACACAAATACTAACGCTTCAATAGCAATTCTAATTCTGAGTTTCAATTTTAAATAGGATCTAAGTAGAAGCTTGGTTGTAGAATCTCGGGTAAAAGCTGGAGGTGACCAGATACCTAGGCTCAGCGTATGCTAAAGCTGTCTAAATGCGTTCTGCAGAAATCAGGATTGATCTTGGCTACAGGAGCAGGACTGAGACTCCTAAGGAGGTCATGAAGGCTGGGAATCCAGCAGGACTTGAGAACAAGGGGTGAGCTGCTTGCAAAGGAGTCCCGTTTAAAGCATCATTGAAGCGAGAGTACCAAGACAGTTACAAAACTCTCATGGCAGCTATGGCTGCCTGTGTGTAATTCCACATTTAGAAACTGTGAGGTCTATATGTCATACCATTTTATTGTTATCCATAAAATAGTTTATGATATTTACAACCAATAAAATTTTAAATGTTTTAAACACTTAATATCCAAATAGAATCACAAACATAAAAAAAAAAAAAAAAAAAAAACAGACCACATGTTGAAGACTGTTAATTTGGAGATTGCTCACCCTGAGTGTTAACCTTAAAACTCACAGGGGGAGTGACTGTTACGATCTCATAAGATCACTCAACTGAAACTTCTCTTCTATGTCAAGAAGCCACTCTGCTTGCTTGGAACTGTCTGCCTAGATTGTGTTTGAGAAGGATTCTGAGGTCAAGACCATGTGCACAGAGAAAGGGACGTGATAAATCAATGGTGGACAAGAGATAAGAGAATGGAGGCATTTGTGCCAAACTGAGACAATTTCCTCATCCTCACAGCAGCAGGCTCTGCAGGTTCCTCCCGGGTCAGGAATAGCAACATCTCCTCAATGCCTCATTCTCGCCAGTTTTTGAGATAGGAATCGCACTGGGTGGTCGCCGGAGGATGGAAAAACCCAAACAACAGCCAAAACAGGAACTAGGCAAATAAACCACAAGATAACAGAAAACCCAAAATAAGGGAGAAAGCGGCCGAAACCCCAGTCAGGGTGACGTGTTCATGACTCTTCCAGATAAACCCAAACAAGGGAGAAAGGGATGATAACCAGGCGGCTCCCTGCAATCCCCTCCTTTTCCAGAATACCTAATAACTATTCTGCTCATTAGTGAAACACCCATTGAATTAGAAACCCAAACTCCATCGTGCACAAGTCATTCTCATGAGCACACACACACTTCTTCCATAAGTGCGTGCTTTCACTTAGCGATGGAGGCGTCTTGCCCTGTTCTTCATTCTGACTCGTCCCTGAATTCTTTCTCACATCTGCTAGGGCTGGGGTCTCACTGGCATCGGGAGACCCTCCCGGGCTCTCCGACAACAGTTTTGTTGATACCATCTATCACACTGCACTGGAGATTACACATGTACTAAATCATCAGCCATTTGAAGGCAAAGAACATATTTTAATTATCTCTATTCCACCAGCTATTTCGGTAACTGGCATTTAATAAATATTTGTTGACCAAATTAATATCTTTGATGAGAAAAATAGATAAGATTCCTCAAAAATTCTCCTTGCCATTCTGAGTATCTGGCCCATTTCTGTTCCTAATTCCTCAAGAAACCCATCTACGTATTTCGATTTGGGTAACCACCAGCACAATAAAGAGACGAAATAAGTACCTCAGCGCAAAGATTTCCCCCACACTTCTCCTTTTACGCCCACATTCCACCTCGCTCCACCACCTCGAACTCCTGGCAACCCCGAGTCTGTTTTCCATGTCTATGGTTTTGTCATTTCCATAATGGTACGTAAATACAGTCACATAGTATGTGTATGATCTGTAGAAATTGGCTTTATTCACTCAGCATAATGTCCTTGAGATCTAGCCAAGCTGGTTCGTACATCAGTAGTCTATTCTAGTCATTCCTGAGTGGTTATTATGTGGTATGGATACACCAGTTTAACAATTTACCTTGTGTTTGTTTGTTTAGAGATTAGGTCTCCCCCAGGCTGGTCTTGAACTGCTGAGCTCAAGCTACCCTCTGGCCTTAGCTTCCCACAGTGCTGGGATTATAGAAATGAGCCATCACACCCGGTCCCATTTACCTAACGAGGGATATTTTGGTGGATCCTAGTTTTTGGCTATTACCAGCAAAGCCACCATCAATAATTGCATACAGGTTTTTGTGTGAAGACACATTTTCATTTCTCTGGGATAAATACCCAGGCGAGGAATTGCTGGGTCATGAGGTACTGTATGTCCAGTTAAAAAAAAAAATACTACCAATACTACCATGCTATTTTCCAGTAATTAGTACCATTTTGCACTCCCCCCAGCCATGTGTGAGAGAGGCAGTTTTTATACACCTTTGCTAGGATTTGATAATTTCACTATTTTTTTAAATTTTAGGCATTCTAATAGATGTGCAGTAATATCTCATCCTTGATAGCTGGTGATGCTGAACACCATGTGCTTATTTGCCGTCTCTAGATATCTTTGATGAAGTGTCTCATGATCTTTGGCCCATTTTCCAATTAGACTGTTTTTTGCTGTTGAGTTTTGAAGCTTACTTATAAATTCTTGATACGAATCCTTTATCTTACATGTAGTGTGAAATATTTTCTCCCAGCCAGTAGATTGTTCTTCATCCTCTTAATAGGGTCTTTTGCAGAGCTAAGGTTTTTAACTTTAATCAGGTCAATTTACTGATTTTTCTTTTATGAATTATACTTTTGGTATCATATCCAAAACTCTTTACAAGCACTAAATCCCTATCTCAAATCAAATCTCAAATGCGTGTATCTCTGTGGTGATATTTCTGGGTACTTTATTCTGTTCTATTGATCATTCTGTCTGTCCTTCTGCTAACACCACACACAGTCTTGTTGTCAAATCTATGTTTGCACAGGTATTCATACTCTTGATTTGTTAACTCTGTTGACGTCTGCAGGGTTGATAGTGCTGTCTCCTGCTTTATTCCTCATACTAGTAAGTTGTGTCTTCTCTTTGCCATAACAGACTTTTCCTAGTATTATTGATCTTTGCAAAGGAACAACTTTTTTTCCATTGACTTTCTCCATTAATTTTCTGCTTCCAATTTCAATTGTATTGATCTTTGCTTTAATCTTTATTGGTTCATGGCTTCTCCTTACTTTGGGTTTGCACTCTTCTTTTTCTAGGTTTTTGAAACGAGAGCTTATATTATTGATTTGAGGTTTTTCTTGTTTTCTAATGTAAGTGTTTAGTGCTATAAATTTATTTCCTAGTATTGCTTTGTGGCCCACAGATTTTTATATGTTGCATTTTCATTTTAATTCAGTTTAATATATTTGTTAAATTTCCCATGAAACTTTCTCTTTGACCTACGAATTATTTACAAGTGTTTTGTTCGGTTTCCAAGTGTTAGGAGATTTTTCCTATTGTATTTCCAATGCTGATTTCTAGTTTAAACCTTTATAAGTCAGAGAATATACTCTGAATAATTTCCATTTTTAAAAATTTATTGAAGCTTATTTTATCCCCAGGGTATGCTTTATACTGGTAAATGTCCCATAGGCACTTGTAAAACGATGGGTATTTTGCTCTTAATGTGTGGAATAATCTGTAAAAGTTCATTAAATTCTGTTGAATGATAATGTTACTGAGTTCTTCTGTATGCTTGCTGATTTTCTATCAAGTGTTCTATCAATTATTTGCTCCCTTTGGATTAATATTTACATAGTATATATTAATATTTTTCCACTTATATGAGTCAGAGTTCTCCAGAGAAACGTAACTAATTGGAGGTATATCTATATATCAGGAGCTAGGTCTATTTAGATGTAGCTATAGATGATATAGATATAGAAAGATTTGCAATCATGGAGGCTGAGAAGTTCCACCTTGTCCCGAAAAGATTTTCAGCTGGCAAGCTGAAGACTCAGGAGACCTGATATATACTTCCAGTCCAAATCTACAGAGCTGAAAACCAGGAGAGCTAAGGGTGTAAGCTCCAGTCTGAATGCCAGTAGGGTTGAGACCCAATGTTTCCTGAAGATAAAGGCCAGAAGGACCAATGTCCCAGCTGAGTCAGGGAGGAGGAGTTCCCTCTTATTCAGACTTTTTGTTCTATTAGCGTCTTTGAATGATTGGGTAAGGCCCACCCACATTAGTACAGGTAGAGTAAATCTGTTTTACTCAGTCTACTGATTCAAAGGTGAATCTCAACCAGAAGCACCCTCACAGACACACCCAGAATACTGAATGGCCAAATATCCAGACACCATGTGACCCAGTCAAGCTGACTCGTAAAATGAAATATCATACCATCCTTTTACGTCCAACCTCCTTTTATCATTATATTTGAAGTGAGTTTCTTGTGGACAGTTTCTTGTAAATGTTGATATGTTAGGGTTGAAATACGCCATTTTATTTTCTGTTTCCTGTTTATTTTTCAATTCACATCTTCTTCTTGCTATCCTGTGTATTATTTGAAGGTTTTTAAGAATTCCAGCTTGATTTCTCTGTGTGTTTGGGGCGTATTGCTTTGTACAGATTTTTAAGTGGTTACTCTAGGTATTTCATTATATAGATACAACACGATAGGTGTTGACAAGTTAGCAGTTCAGATGAACTGTAGAAACTTCATATCCTGTTACATTTTTTACTCTCTTCCATTTATAATATAATTTTCAACCCAGAAATTTCATTACCGGTTATATAGCCAAAGGATTATAAATCATTCTACTATAAAGACACACGCACATGTATGTTTACTGCGGCACTGTCCACAACAGCAAAGACTTGAAACCAACCCAAATGCCCATCAGTGATAGACTGGATAAAGGAAATGTGGCACATATACACCATGGAATACTATGCAGCCATAAAAAAGGATGAGTTCATGTCCTTTGCTGGGACATGGATGAAGCTGGAAACCATCATTCACAGCAAACTAACACAAGAATAGAAAACCAAACACCACCTGTTCTTATTCATAAGTGGGAGCTGAACAATGAGAACACCTGGACACAGGGAGGGAAACATCACACACGGGCCTGTCGGGGAGTGGGAGACTAGGGGAGAGAGAGCATTAGGAGAAATACCTAATGTGATGTAGGGCTGATGGGTGCAGCAAACCACCATGGCACGTAGTATACCTCTGTAACAAACCTGCACATTGTGCACATGTACCCCAGAACTTAAAGTATAAAAAAAAATTCTTAAATATTTCCTGTGCGTACACTGAGAACCACTTAGATGGTGCTATACTTTTTGCTTTAACTGTCAAACGTAATTTAGAAAAGTCAAGAGAAGGAAAACCTCGTGTGTGCCTCTATTTCCTTACCATGTTCTTTCTTTATACCTAACGTTTCAAGATTCTTTTTTTAAAATATAATTCCTTTTCTATTTCAAGAATCTCTTTAACCATTTCTTTAAGGCACCTCTGCTGGTAACACACCTCTCTTAGTTTTTCTTTATCTGATTATCTTAGTTTCCTGTTATTACTATAAGAAATTACCATAAACTAAGTGGCTTAAAACAAGACAAATATATTATCTTACCATTATATAGGTCAGAAGTCCGAAACTAGTCTCACTGGACTAAAGTTAAAGTGTCAGCAGTTCTCGTTCCTTCTGGTGGTTCTAGGGAGAATCTGTTTCTTCCCTTTTCTACGTTCTTTGTCTTACAGCCCCTTCTTCTTCAAAGCCAACAGGTAGCGTCTTCAAATGTGTCACAAACTCTCTCTCTCTTCTCCACCTCTCCTCTGTTTCTATCATCGTTTTCTTTTCTCTGACATTGACCTTCCTTCCTTCCTCTTACAATGACCCTGTGATTACATTGCACCCACCCAGATAGTCCAGAATAACTTCTCCACCTCAAGATCTTGAACTGAATTACATCTGAAAAGTCTTTTTGCCATGGAAGGTGACATGTTCTCACACTCTATAGATTAGGGCATGAGCATTTGGAGGGGAGTAACTATTCAGCCTGCCTCACTGAGAAGGTCTTGATTTTCCCTTCATTCCGGGAAGATATTTTCTCTGAGTATAGGATTCTGGGTTAACTGTTCTTTTCTTTAGGCACTTTAAAAATGTGCCACTTTCTCTTCAGCCTCCACTATCATCACTTGAATTATTACAAATAATCTCTCGCTTGCTGCTTTCAAGGTTTTTTCTTGGTCTTCGGTTTTTAGAAGTTTGGTTATGAAGTGTCTTGACACAGAAACATTTGAGTTTATCCTGTTTGTAGTCTGCTCAGCTCCTTGAATCTACAGGTTTACGTCTCTTGCCAAATTTGGGAGATTTTTAGCTTCTGTGATATGTTGATGGAATAGAGCAGATGTTATCTAAACATCATCTTGTTAGAATGGTGTCTTAGTCCATTTGTCCTGTTATAACAAAATACCACAGGCCAGGTAATTTATAAACAATAGATATTTATTTCTTTTGGTTATGAAGGCTGGGAAGTCCAAGGTCAAGGCACTGGTATTTAGGGTCTGGTAAGGGCTGCTCTGCTTCCAAGATGACATATTGTTGCTGCATTCTCTGGAGGAGAGAAATCCTGTGTCCTCACATGGTGGAAGGGACAGAAAGGGCAAGAGACCACTTCTTTCAACCTACAGCCCTTTGCTAAGGGTGCTAATCCCATTCATGAGGGAAGAGCCTTCATGACTTAGTCACCTCCCAAAGACCATACCTCTTAATTTTGCTGCACTGGAAATTAAGTTTCAATATAAGTAGGGGACACCATCATTTAAACCATAGCAAGTGCACTTTTCTTGGTCATTTGGCTAGAGAAAACAGATTTCCCTTTAGGCCATTTTAGTCTAAATCCGTTAGCATTTCCACGTTACCAGTTTCTCAAATACCCAATCTAGAATATCTGAGGCAACACAAAAGCCCAGGTCCCAAGGTCCCTAGCCAGTCCTTTCTGTTTCTCAGCTTTTAAAGTCTTCTGATATTTACTTTTTATATATGCCCACAGTTTTTAGCTGTAGTTAGCAAGAAAAATAGAGAAAAGTATACCTATTGCGTCTTCCTGGAGGCAGGAGCCAAGACAGCTTGTTTTTTACAATTTGTTGTTGTTGTTGTTTTGAGACGAAGCCTCACTCTGTCACCCAGGCTGGAGTGCAATGTCATGATCTCAGCTCTCTGCAACCTCCTACTCCTGAGTCCAAGCGATTCTTCTGCCTCAGCCTCCCTAGTAGTTGGGATTACAGGCACGTGCCACCACTCCTGGCTAATTTTTGTATTTTTAGTAGAGATGAGGTTTCGCCATGTTGATCAGGCTGGTCTCCAACTTTTGACCTCGTGATCCACCCACCTCGGCCTCCCAAAGTGCAGGGATTACAGGGGTGAGCCACTGCACCCGGCCGTGTTTTACACTTTTTAAACGACTTTACTCTTACACTTTATTCTCTTAATTACCTCATGTAAAATTTTATTTCTCAATAAGTATAAACACAATTAGTTTATATCTTCAACAGCATATCATCTTTTGCGTGTTTCTTCTCTTTTCACGCATTTTACCGTCAATAAGAAATGCTTGAAAATGTATAAAAGTATATGTAACTTGGGTACCCACTGTGGCTTTTTTAAAATAGTAAAAGAGAAAATTATTTTAAATGACTATCTACACAGGATATGCATTTTACTTTCAAACAAGGAGATACTATGCAGCCACTTAAAAAATGAGTTGTAAATTAACGTGAAAAAGTCTAGGCTATATTGCTGTAAAGTAAGAACAATTAAATTGCATATCTTTTTTTAAATTGTTATTTTCTGCTTTGAATTTTAAGTGATGCTGAGCCAAATAGATAAGAAATGTTTCAGTTTTCAATAGCTATGGTCCGGAAGCTATTTCATATGACTTATCTCATCTGATGTTTACAATGTGTGTACTCAGGGCAGGTATTACTCCCAATTAACTTCTGCCCAACATGGTTTCTAGATACGACTCAATTTTCTATAAATTTCTTGAGTTCCAGATGCAAAAGTGCAATCATGTTTTTCTCTTTAGTACCATCTCTCCAAAAACATCTGAAAAGGTAAGATAAATAAATGTGACATTGTAGAGAGAACCAAAACTTGCAAAGCTCTACTCCCAAATTCCTCAGAATTCAGTTTCAACAAACAAGTGTTTCTCCTTCTCCATCTACTCTACATACATATCAGAAAAACAGGCTTAAAGGTTTTAATTACAAAGAGGTCTATGACATATGACTTCTCTGCTTCAAAGGACTCTAATAATAGCGCATGCATAGGAATATAGCACTCTGAGCAGAGTAAACAAACACTTCTCTCTCCTGAGAGAGATCAGATGAACCTGCTGATGTCAGATCTCTCCCAGAATTCCATTGTTGTCTCTCCAAACAGCCTTTAAGGAAAACCACCAAATCTGGGATGGGGAGCTTTTCTCAAACGTGTTTCCTTTCAAAACATAGGGAAACAGGATTTTTGGCCACAGGAGGTCAAGGTCAGCAATCTAACAGAATTGGTCCTTTTGAACTTCCTTTCTAAAAAACACATTATGTTATCTGATGAAGGCTGTTACATTGAAAATCCCATTGATATGATCAATTTTGTTCATCATCCAGTGATCTCAGGAAGCACACCAATAAAATCCAGAAATCAGTCTGGTACCAAAATGCATATTGTCAAGCTAATATGAGCAGTGTAAATTCTGTAAGGACTGGAAGTGTGATATCATTTTTTATGCATTGTACAAAGAACTGTATAGTGCTTGCACATTAGCAAATAATCAATAATTATTTCTTTAATGAGTAGTTACATTTTAACAGTAAAAGACAATGAACTTTATGAAAAAACACAAACTCAAGATTGCAAAGATATGCACATATGACCCTCAAACTGAGCTCTTCAGAGACTGTATTGCTTTCAGAGACCTGAATTTACACGGAGTTATTTGCAAATATGGGCACTTACCAAATAAAATAAAGTGTGTTTTTAATTAGTATTGCTTTAGTACCACTGTCTTAGATTTGTACAGTATTTTTTCAAACACTTAAAAAGTTTCCAGTAAATTTTGACATTTCAGTGTCAGAAATTTCTGTGAGGAAATAGAGATTTATCTAAAGGCACTAAATAACTAAACAACAAAGTTTGACTATTCTCTAAGCTTTGCTCCTATAGATGGGCTGGCTTTCTTTGTTGCAAAGGAAGGCAGCTCCTGATGCTTCCCTCTCAGTAAGAAAGGATTAGTTTAGCACTATACACACAGGTCCACCCCCTAATCACTTTCAGTAATCATCTGATCTGCTTTCTCCTGATACTCACAAGTCGCTGAGCCTTGGTTTTGTTTCTAAGTTAGAAATACCAGACAAGAAGGAAACACACCAAGAAGAGGAGGTAGATATTTTGTCACGCCATCAGCTTTTCCTTCCATCTGATGGCCATGCCTTCAGTGGACACTGCCCACTTCCTGCCCAGAAGGAGAATGTTCAAGGAAAATGTCTGAGGCCCATTTCCTCTTGCTTTCAACTGAATCATGAGAACCCATAAAGATTTCTCACTCTTCACCAGAAAATGAGAATTCCTGGATATTGTTGCAGTTCTAAATTAGGAAATAAGAATCATTAAATGACAGAGTCGTTTGCTTACATAACGTCCCACCACATCGTTATTCATCACTTGGCCTAAAACCTAAGTTGGTATATTTCCGCTTAATATAAGAAAGCCCCTGTTTTCTCTGTTTAAAGGCTCATTTCACTAAGAATCTATCTGGGAGATGTCCATTTGTTTTTTTGTTTATCTTTTTTTAAAAAAAGAGTGCAACATCTCTCACCAACAAACCTCTGGAAACTGCAATGATAGGAAGTAATAAATGACTAGTAAATAAATTTTCTTTTTAAAGCCTGAAACACCCAGAAGACCCAATGCTGAACCATACTTTGTCTTATGGTATGTTAATTACAAACTAGTTAAAATTGTTTTTGAGAAAGGAAGAAAATGTCTAGTCAGTGATCGTACCAAGTGGACACAAATGCTAAAAGCGGTTAGCATCATGGCGGTAAAACAGACCTGGTCATGGACACCAAGTAGCCAATGCAGCGGTCATATGCACTACCCTACAATATTGGAGGCAAACATCCCTGGCCCAATATACAAGGCTGTCCCTGAGCCAAGCACTGCGGGCAGCTTCACAGGAAGGACTGCTCTCTTTAAGGGCTCTCACTTCCTCTTTTGCTCCAGATCCTCAGTTCCCACAAACAACAGCAAAAGTTTGAATCTCAAGGAAATGTACACGCACCTTAAGTGGATCGCTACTCTGAATAGTGTGTAACCATTGTTGGCTGCCATAAATATAATACAAATCTACACCTTCCAGAACAGTATCTGGCACAGAGTAACAACTCGATTAAAGCACATCCAACTGAATAAACGGACTTCTATTGGACTGTATTCTATTAGCTTTTTGTTAGAATTTCTGATAATCCTTTGAAAAGTTGTCTTGACATTTTGCTTTAAGAAACACCTGTATTCTCTTAAAGTAGAAGTTATTTTTTACTTCCAAAGAAAAGCAATGGCTTGAATTCTGGAACTGTACAACTTTAAAAGTTTCATGTTGTCCGGTAATTCCTAAAATAATGTCAGAAACCACTGCCTAGCCAACTGGGAATCATCCTGGGGTGTTGTTAAAAATGTAGATTCTTTCCCTGCCACCTGGAGAGGCTAAGTGCAGGTATTCTGACCAACAGCTCAGACACCCAAAAGCGGATGCCTTCATCACACCTGTAATCCCAGCAGTTTGGGAGGCCGAGGTGGGTGGATCACTAGAGGTCCGGAGTTCGAGACCAGCTTGACCGACAATGAGAAACCCCATCTCTACTAAAAATACAAAAAAATTAGCCGGGTATGGTGGTGCACACCTGTAATCTCAGCTACTTGGGAGGCTGAGGCAGGAGAAATGCTTGAACCCAGGAGGTGGAAGTTGCAGTGAGCCAAGATCGCACCATTGCACTCCAGCCTGGGCAACAGGAGTGAAATTCCATCAGGAAGGAAGGAAAAGAAAGGAAGGAAGGAAGGAAGGGAGGGAGGGAGGCAGGAAGGGAAGAAAAGGAAGGAAGGGAGGGAGGAAAAGGAAGGAAGGAAGGAAAGAAGGAAAAGGAAGGAAGGAAAAGGAAGGAAGGGAGGGAGGGAGGCAGGGAGGGAGGAAAAGGAAGGAAGGAAGGAAAGAAGGAAAAGGAAGGAGGGAAGGAAAGAAGGAAGGGGATGCCTTTAGTATGACTCCAGCCTCAGTCTTCTGCTACTGCCCTGCATGACAGACCCAGAGCAGACCCTGCCTTGCTGGGCCCCATCAACCCCTAGAACTGTGAAAGGTTATAATGGTAATAATAATGAATGATTATTTTATGCCACTTATATGCAGGCACACACACACACACGTATATGTATATTCCAGGTTTTATTCAGCAGCTCGAGACCTGGGGTAGAGACAGTGTGTGGGGTGTGACTCAGGCATCTGTATTTTTCGCAACCTTTTTGGGTACTTTAAATGAGCAGCCACATCTGGAATCAGTTAATAATCTCTTAATCCCTTGTTTTTAAAATGAGATTGGATGCTTTTTCCTTTTATGGCACAGCCAGTCAATGGTAGAGCATGGTTAAATCCCAGCAGACATGACTCCCAGCCTGGCTCCTGGTACCCAGAAGCATCACATCTGAGAGCCGGAATGAAGCTCAGAACTGTTGCTCCTCCATGCTCACCCTCTTACCCCATCCGCCCTGCCTCTGTCAGGGCTCAGGCATGCGGGGCTCAGACTTGGTGGACCACTGCTCAAGTGTGAGTTGAGGATTCAGAAGCAAAAAAGCAGGTGACTTGGACAATGAGCCTATTTTGGAAATCTTCTGCAAAGCTCACTCATCTTCAATAAAATTTGGCAAGCAGCAGCTTTCAGAATATTTTTTTTACTCTAATTGTCTCCTATAACCAAACAACCCATTTAAAGAAATACCCACAGTCAGCTAACTGAATATGAGGATGTTCACCTAGAAGAGGCCTAGCTCCTGCCAAGAACAGGCAGGGAGGGCCCATCGTTCCACCTGCTTCCTTCCCCCTGGACAGCAGAGGCAGGGCTGCTGAGCTTCTGGCCATCAACAGCAGAACTTTCTATTCAAAGTGCTGATTGTGGAAAGAAAGCAGTTACTGTGTCCATTTCTAGTAATCGCAAACTACATAAAAGGGAAATAGCAATTCCACTTGAAGGCAACAGAGTGCTAAAACAGTGAAGCATTTCCAAGACAGAAACTTACAAAGTTTGGAGGACCAGGGATCAAGTCCTGCACTGGGACATTTCTGCCCTAGGAAAAGTTGCCAGTTTCAGAAAGAGAGACTGAGAAGCTGATGGCTGAGCCGCAGTTTTGAAGGGCTCCTGGGTCTAGAGGGAAAAGTTTTAGAATCCAGGCCCTGTCAGGCCCAGGTGAATACCCCTCACTCCTACTGGGTTTGAATTTAAAGGAGTCACCTCTGGAATGAGGGTGAACTGGAAAACCTACAAACACCGAAGGAACTTAGGTTCAGATCATCTCAATGCCTGAAGTGAGCCCAGCCTGGGAACACAGTGAGAACCCTGTCTCAAAAAAAAAAAAAAAAAAAGAGTAACAAAAACTACTAAAAACATTCTCTAGATTGGAGACTTTATAATCACTAAGCTAATTATTTGAAAATAAGAAACAAGATACAAAATGTTATCAGAGAATTAGAAACTATTTTTAAAGTATCAAGCAAAAATTCTAGGACTTAAAAATGCAGTAACTGAAATTAAGAACTCATTATATGGATTAACAGTAGGTTGAAGCAGGCTGAAAATTAAAATAACAATTTCATACAATCCTTTCGAGATAATAGAGAAAGAAGCCAGCAACCTTGTTTTTA
This sequence comes from Aotus nancymaae, assembly GCF_030222135.1. Lineage (NCBI taxonomy): Eukaryota > Metazoa > Chordata > Mammalia > Primates > Aotidae > Aotus > Aotus nancymaae. The sequence goes on along the minus strand of NW_026988450.1, from coordinate 6,540,958 downwards.
GGAAGCTGACAAACTTGATTCTAAATTTGACAAAAACATTTAAAAAAGGAACGTGCAGACCAATCTACTCCTGAACACAGATGAAAAAGCCTCAGCAAGGTATTAGCAAACAGAATCTATCAATACACACATCACAAACCAATTAGTTTTTTTAAACTTTATCAATTTTGGTTTAATTTAACATTATTTTTACAGCATTCTCAGGCTATATTAGAACAGTATTGTAAAAAGCAACAACAACAAAAACCCTTACTCTGAATTCTTTGCTAGGAGTCTTACCCCTTACAGCAAGGGCTAGTACATAGCTCTGACACTTCAGGACAGCATGACATTAAAATACAGCAACCTTTCTCTCAACTTTCAATGCTATCCCTCTTATTTTAATATCTTACCAGGTTTGTAACAAATAAAGATATGTATTAGTTTTGTACTTCCTGATGGAGAGCTTTTAAGATTTTTTTTTAAATGCATGTTACTTTTTGTTCTTCTTTTTTTTTTTTGAGACAGAGTCTCACTCTTGTTGCCCAGGCTGGAATGCAATGGCACAATCTCAGCTCACTGCAACCTCCACCTCCTGGGTTCAAGTGATTCTCTGCCTCAGCCTCCCAAGTAACTGGGATTACAAGTGCCCACTACCACGCCCGGCTAATTTTTGCATTTTTAGCAGAGACAGGGTTTTACTATGTTGGCCAGACTGGTCCTGAACTTCTGTAAGCCTCCCAAAGTGCTGGGATTACATTTTTTTTCTTTTATTTCAACTATGTATGTGCTTTTCTTTTTTATTTTATTTCATTTTACTTTAAGTTCTGGGATACATGTACAGAATGTGTAGGTTTGTTACATGGGTATATGTGTGCCATGGTGGTTTGCTGCACCTATTAAATTGTCCTCCAAGATCCCTCCTCTCACCCCCCACCCCTCAAGAGTCCCAGTGTGTGATGTTCCCCTCCCTGTGTCCACGTGTTCTCATTGTTTAACTCCCACTTATAAGTGAGAACGTGTAGTGTTTGGTTTTCTGTTCCTGTGTTAGTTTGCTAAGGATGATGGTTTCCAGCATCATATCTGTCCCTGCAAAGACATGACTCATTCTTTCTTATGGCTGCATAGTATTCCGTGGTGTAGATGTGCCACATTTTCTTCCTCCAGGCTATCACTGATGGGCATTTAAGTTGGTTCCACGACTTTGCTATTGTAGTGCTGCAACAAACATACATGTGCATGTGTCTTTATAGTAGAACGATTTACATTCCTGTGGGTATATACCCAGTAATGGGATTGCTGGGTCAAATGGTATTTCTGGTTCTAGATCCTTGAGAAATCACCATCCTGTCTTCCACAATGGTTGAACTAATTGACATTCCCACTAATAGTGTAAAAGCGTTCCTATTTCCCCACAACCTCACCAGCATATATTGTTTCTTGACTTTTTAATAATCACCATTCTGACTGATATGAGATGGTATCTCATTGTGGACAAACCAATTAGTTTTATTCCAAGAATGCGAAGTTAATTTACCATCTGAAAATCAATCAATATAATTCACTACATTTACAGGTAAAAAGGTGAAAAAAATGCACAATCATCTCAAAGGGTTCAGAAAAATATTTTGATAAATTTTAATATCAATCTGATCAACAAATTACATAATTTAAAATTTAAAATAACATTTACAAATTTACATTTATAATTATTTAAAATCTTAAACAATTTTAAAATTAAAACTATAAATAGGATGAAACTAACTTAATATGAGAAAGGTATTTATATCAACAACAATTCTACAGAAAGCACCAGGCTTCTAGGTCAAATGCTGAAGGCTTTCCCTTTGAGATTGGGAACAAGACACTGTTATCAACAATGTGAAAGAAGTAAAAGGCGTGAGGATTAGAGAGGAAGACCTCAAACTATCATTACTCACAGATGACATGATTGCAGAACAAAAAAATCCAAAAGATAATTCAAACAATAAAAAGACAAGCTGCACGCACAAAGCACTGGATGTCTGCTAAGATAACTTAAATTTCTTGTGTCTATGCAAATTTATATACACATATATACATACACATTCTTGTTGCCCAAGGCTGGAGTACGATGGTACCATCTCATCTCACTGCAACCTCCGCCTCTCAGGTTCGAACGACTTTCCTGCCTCAGCGTCCCAAGTAGCTGGAATTAGAGGCGCCTGCTGTCACACCCATCTAATTTTTGTATTTTTAGTAGAGACACAGTTTCACCATGTTGGCCAGGCTAGTCTTGAACTCCTGACCTCAAGTGATCCTCCTGCCTTGGTCTCCCAAAGTGCTGGGATTACAGGCGTAAGCTACCATGCCCAGTCTAAACTTCTAGATATGAAAACTATGTCTGAGGTGAAAAATAGACTGGAGGAAGTGAAAGGCAGATTGGACATTGTAGAAGAAGGCGAGATTAGTGAAATTAAAATTGTTGTAATGAAAATTATCCAAAATAAAGCACACAGAAAATAAAATTCCAAAAAATGAAAAAGCATAAGTAATCTGTGGGACAATTTCAGTGGCCTAATATATGAGTAACTGGAGTCCCTGAAGAAGAAAGACTGAAAAATATATTCGAAGAAATAATGGCTGAAACATTTCCAAACTTAGTGAAACTATAAACCTACAGAGCTAAGAAGCTCAATGAACACCAAGCAAAAGACACATGAAAAAACGACACCAAACTGCAGCATAAATTACTTAAAAAAAAAGATAAAGAGAAAAATCTGACAGTCAGCCAGAAAATATACTCATATTACTTCCAGAGAAACAAAGATAAAAATGACATCAGATTTTTTGTCAAAGATTGCAGGCAAGCAAGAGACATTAGAGCAGCATCATTAAAGTACTGGAGGGTAGGTGACTGTCACTCAGTACTCAGTACCCAGCAAAACATATTTTTTATAAATGAAGGTGAAGTCATTTTCAGACATCCAAAAGCCAAAATAATTTACCACCACCAGAAGAAATCTCTGCATTACAAGAAGTGCCAAATAACATCCTCAAGCAGAAGAAAAATGACGTTAGATGGAAATCTGGATCTACACAACGGAATGAAGACCACCAAAAATATATCTACATGGGTAAAAATATAAGAATTGTTTCTCTTATTACTTAAATCTCCTTAAAAGATATGTGCTCGTTTAAACAGAAATAACAATGCATTACTGGGTTTATAACGTATACAAGAAAAGTGCATGACAATAGCACAAAGCTAAGTGCAGAAAATGAAACTGTACTATACATGAAGTGGTATTTCACTTGAAGGTAGTTTGTGATAATTAAAGATGTATACCATAAACAATAAAGCAGCCATTACGTAATAGAACAATGAGTTATAACTAAGAACCCCCAAAGAGAAAAAACTGAATCATAGAAACAAATTAACTAAAATAAAAAAAGGAAAAAAAGGAGAAAGAAAAGGAATAATAAATAAAGCAAAATGAAAACAAATAAAAAGATGTTACACCCATACCTAACCTTACCATAATCACATTAAATGTAAATCATCTAAACACACTAATTAAAATGCAGAGGTTGTCAAATTGAATATGAAAGCAAGACCCAACGATATGCTGCCTATAGAAAACACACTTTAAGTATAAAGTCACAAACATGGCAAAAAAATGAAAAGATGGAAATACAGATATCATGCTAACAATAATAAAAATAAATCTGAAAAAGCTTATATGAATATCAGAAAAAGTAGATTTCAGAGGAAAAAATATCATGAGGGCTAAAGAATGTCATTTCATAATAAGAATTTATTCATCAAAGGTACATAAAAATTCTAAATGTGGCTGTGCGCGGTGGCTCACGCCTGTTATCCCAGCACTTTGGGAGGCCGAGCTGGGTGGATCACGAGGCCAGAAGATCAAGACCAGCCTGGCTAACATGGTGAAACCCTGTCTCTACTAAAAATACAGAAAATTAGCTGGGTGTGGTGGGTGTCATGCGCCTGTAGTCCCAGCTATTCAGGAGGCTGAGGCAGGAGAACCACTTGAACCCGGGAGGCAGAGATTGCAGTGAACTGAGATTGCACCACTGTACCCCAGCCTGGTCAGCAGTGGGAGACTCTGTCTCAAAAAAAAAAAACTAAATGAATCTGCATCTATTAACAGATTACTTCAAAATGGATGAATCAAAACTAATATATACAGGCTTGGCAAGGTGACTCACTGTAATCCCAGCACTTTGGGATGCCAAGGTAGGCGTATTCCTTGAGTCCAGAAGTTTGAGACCAGCCTGGGCAACATGGCAAAAAAATAGCCAAGCGTGGTGGCACACACCTGAAGTCCAGGTGCATAGGAGGCTAAGGCAGGAGAATTGCTTGAGCCCAGGAGGCAGAGGTTGCAGTGAGCCAAGATCACGCCACTGCACTCTAGCCTGAGTGACACAGTGAGACCCAGTCTCAAAACAAACAAACACAACCAAAATGATGCATCTTTATCCACAGGGAATACATTCTAAGACCCCTAGTGAATGTCTAAAACCACAGAGAGTACCAAACTCGTAGTATGATTTTTCCTATGCATATATACCTAAGATAAAGTTTAATTTATAAATGAAGCACAATAAGAGATTAACAATAAATAATAATAAAATAGAACAATTTTCATAACATACTGTACAGTTAATACATCAGTTATTCCTCAATAAAGCTGTCTAATTTTTTCTTGTTTTTTTTGAGATGGAGTCTCACTCTGTCTCCCAGGCTGGAATGCAGTGGCAAGATCTCAGCTCACTGCAACCTCCGCCTCCTGGGTTCCAGCAATTCTCTGCCTCAGGCTCCCAAGTAGCTGGGATTACAAGTGCTTGCCACCACACCCAGCTAATTTTGTACTTTTTAGTAGAGACAGAGTTTCATCATGTTGGTCAGGCTGGTCTCTAACTCCTGACCTCGGGATCTGCCCACCTTGGCCTCTCAAAGTGCTGAGATTACAGGTGTGAGCCACCATGGCTGACCTAGAATTTTTAAGATGTAATTTTTCTCTCTGAAAATAAGGTATAGTTCCCCCTTGTTAGAATCCTTTCTTCCCAAAATAGTATTTAAAGTATCCTTCACATAGTCCTTGTCTCTTTCTATAAAGTTCATTCATATACATTGTTTGGCTTGTTATTATAAATGAGATCTCTCTACTATATTTTCTTATTGGTTTTGGGGCTTGTTTATAAGAAAAATTTGGATTTTTGCAATAATTAAAATTAATAAAATAGTATAAAAAGACTTTTTTAGAAACTGGTGTTTTATTATATTGCCTATGTTGGAGGGCAGTGGCTTTTCACAGAAACAATCATAGCATATTACAGCCTTGAACTCCTGGGCTCAGATGATCCTCCCACCTCAGCCTCCCAGGTAGGTGGGACTACAGGTGTATTCCACCACACCAGGTGAAATAGTTTTTACCCAGCACAATCTGGTAGTAGTTTTCCCCATAAAGTTTAATCTATTATACTGAGAACTTTCAAATATTGAGATACTATGTTTTCGTTAGAAAAATTAGCATAAAAACAAGTCTCTTACAGACAAAAAATGACTTTTAAAAAAAGACATGAAGAGTTAAAGAATAAGTACAGAAACTCAGCTGTCAATAAGCAAAGCATGGGTCTTCATGCAGAACTTCCCTGACGGCCTCCCCTTGCTAAGGGCCACTAGCGATGCTTGGATTGCACCTATCAAAACCAGATGCTATGTCCATATAAAACTTCAGGCCGACTCATTTTTTCAGGAACATGTAAGCTGCTATTAAGTGCTATTTCAAAAATAATCCCATGGAACCCTCCCTAATTCATTCCATGAAGCCAGTATCACCCTAATACCGAAACCAGGAAAGGACAAAACCAAAAAAGAAAACTACAGACCGATATTCCTGATGAACACAGATACTAAAATCCTTAACAAAACACTAGCTAACCAAATCCAGCAACATATCAAAAAGATAATCCACGGTGATCAAGTGGGTTTAATACAGGGGTGCAGGGATGGTTTAACATACACGAGTCAAAAAATTTGATATACCACATAAGCAGAATTAAAAACAACAAGCACACAGTCATCTCAATAGATACAGAAAATGCATTTGACAAAATCCAACATCCCTTTATGATGAAAACTCAGCAAAATTGGCATACAAGGGAAATACCTCAATGTAATAAAAGCCATCTATGACAAACCCACAGCCAGCATTATACTGAAAAGTTGAAATCATTCCCTCTGAGAACTGGAACAAAACCAGGATACCTACTCTCACCACTCCTCTTCAGCATAGTACTGGAAGTCCTAGCCAGAGCAGCCAGACAAGAGAAAGAAATAAAGGGCATCCAAATTGGTAAAGAGGAAGTCAAACTGTCGCTGTTTGCTGACGATATGATCGTTTACCTCAAAAATCCTAGAGACTCATCCAAAAAGCTCCTAGAACTGAAAAAAGAATTCAGCAAATTTTCCAGATACAACATTAATGTACACAAATCAGTAGCTCTGCTATACATCAACAGCAACCAAGCAGAGAATCAAATCAATAAATCTATCCCTTTTACAACAGCTGCAAAAACAAAAACAAAAAAAACTTCAGAATGTCTCTAACCAAGGAGGTGAAAGACCTCTACAGGGAAAACCACGAAACACTGCTGAAAGAAATCATAGACGACACAAGCAAATGGAAACACATCCCATACTCATGGATGGGTAGAATCAATATTGTGAAAATGACCATATGGCCAAAAGCAATCTACACATTCAATGCAATCTCCATCAAAAAACCACTATCATTCTTCACAGAATTTGAAAAAAAGCAATTCTACAATGAACTCAAACAAATCAGTAAGGAAAAAGCAATTCATATGGAACCAAAATAGACCCCACATAGCCAAAGCAAGACTAAGCAAAAAGAACAAATCTGGAGGCCTCACACTACCTGATTTCAAACTATACGATAAGGCCATAGTCACCCAAACAGCATGGTACTGGTATAAGAATAGGCACACAGACCAATGGAACAGAATAGACCCAAATACTTACAGCCAACTAATCTTCAATAAAGCAAACAAAAACATAAAGTGGGGAAAAGGACACCCCATTTGACAAATGGTGCTGGGTTAATTGGCTAGCCACATGTAAGAGAACCAACTGAATCCTCATCTCTCACGTTACACAAAAATTGACTCAAGATGGACCACAGACTTAAATCTAAGACCTGAAACTCTAAAAATTCTAGAAGATATCATTGGAAAAACCCTTCTAGACATTGGCTTAGCCAAGGATTTCATGACCAAGAACGCAAAAGCAAATGCTATAAAAACAAACATGAATAGTTAGGACTTAACTAAACTAAAGAGCTTTTGCATGGTGAAAAGAACAGTCAGCAGAGTAAACAGACAACCAGAGAGTGGGAGAAAATCTTCACAATTTATACATCTGACAAAGGACTAATATCCAGAATCTACAATGAACTCAAACAATCAGTAAGAAAAAAACAAACAATCCCATCAAAAAGTGGGCTAAGGACATGAAATGACAATTCTCAACAGAATGTATGCAAATAGCCAACAAGCATACAGAAAAATGCTCAGCATCATGAATGATCAGGGAAATGCAAATCAGAAGCACAATGCGATACCACCTTACTCATGCAAGAATGGCCATAATCAAAAAATCAAAAAACGGTAGATGTTGGCGTGGATGCGGTGAACAGGGAACACTTCTACACTGCTGGTGGGAGTGTAAACAAGTACAGTCACTATGGAAAACAGTGTGGAGATTTTTTAAAGAACTAAAAGTAGAACTACCATTGGATCCAGCAATCCCACTACTGGGTATCTACCTAGAGGAAAAGAAGTCATCACATCAGAAAGATACTTGCAAACGCATGTTTACAGCAGCACAATTCGCAATTGCAAAATAGTGGGACCTACCTAAATGTCCATCAGTCAACAAGTAGATAAGGAAACTGTGCTCTCTCTCTCTCTCTTTATATATATATATGATAGAATTCTACTCAGCCATAAAAAGGAATGAATTAATGGCATTTCTAGTGACCTGGATAAGACTGGAGACTACTATTATTTATTTTTTTTTTTTTGAAATGGAGTCTCAGTAGGTCGCCTAGGCTGGAGTGCAGTGGCATGATCTTGGCTCACTGCAACCTCCACCTCCCTGGTTCAAGCAATTCTCTTGCCTCAGCCTCCCGAGTATCTGGGATTACTGGCATGTACCTCCACACCCAGCTAATTTTTGTGTGTGTGTGTATTTTTAGTAGAGATAGGGTTTCACCATGTTGGCCAGGCTAGTCTTGAACTCCTGACCTCAGGTGATCCACCAGCCTCGGCCTCCCAAAGTGCTGGGATTACAGGCGTGAGCCACCGCGCCCAGCCTGGAGACTATTATTCTAGGTGAAGTAACTCAGGAATGGAAAACCAAACATCTAGTTCTCACTGATATGTGGGACTAAGCTATGAGGACACAGAGGTATTAGAGTGATACAATGGACTTAGGGACTTGCGGGGAGGATGAGAGTGGAGCAAAGGATAAAAGATTACAAATAGGGTGCAGTGTACACTACTCCGGTGATGGGTGCACCAAAATCTCCCAAAGCACCGCTAAAGAACTTACTCATGTAACCAAATACCACCTGTACCCCAATAACCTACGGAAAGAAATAGTAATAATCCCATGCTCTAGTGATACCATACAGTACATAACCACCACAGGTACTCCTGTCACCAAACCCCACAAAATATTTATACAGGGGTCTGAGATTTGGGCCCTGCGCAAGGAAAATGGCATGTCACATTGGCCTCTTGATTCTTTTGGCACCTATTATGTGCTAGGTGCTATGCTTGTGATTTGACTAAAGAGATCAAAAATCCGTGATCCAACCTTACAAGCAGTAAGTGTTATGGTAGATGTATAAACACACTGGAGCAACATGAAGGCAGGGACCCTGAACTATGCCCAGGAGACATCTGTGCTGAATAACAGAGAGTGAATGTGAGTTCTTAAAGTCTAGAGATAGAGGATGGGAAGAGTCAGGGACATGAGCGAGACAAGGGGACCTGACCTTCCTATTAAATCTCCAAGAGTCTCATTTTCTGCCTCTTGTGATTTATCACAGCATAGTAGTAGCTGCATGCCTGTGTGTCTCCCTGTCTGAAATGTAAGCCCTCAGAGGGCAGTGCCTTTATTACCCCAGCTCTCAGGACAGTGTCTGGCCCGTAGGAGATGCAAGAAGTTTTCAATGAATGTTGTGTTTAAAAGAGTAAGTTCAGGATAGCAGGTAATTTACTATGAATAAAGTAAAACATGTATGTAGTATTATTTTTCCAGACAAGGAATATCTAAGGAAGGCAGACTAATAGAAAGATAATTAGTCTGGTTTGACATTCAGAAGATCTATACCATGTGGGTGAACTGTGGGTCCCAGAAAAGAGGGTGAGAGAAAGAGAATTTGGAGTCATCATCTGAGGTTGCACCGTACTCAACCTCCTCCAAGCAACCTGAATAAAAACCAGCTGAAAGCCAGGAGTGATGGCTCACACCTGTAATACGAGCACTCTGGGAGGCCAAGGAGGGAGGCTTACTTGAGCCCAGGAGTTTGAGACCAGCCTGGGCAACATGGCGAAACCCCACCCCTACAGATAATATAAAAAATTAGCTGGGCACGATGGCACATCTGTGGTCCTAGCTACTCAGGAGGCTAAGCTTGGGAGGTCAAAGTTGCAGTGAGCCATGACGGTGCTATAGCACTCCAGCCTGGGTGACAGAGTGAAACGCTATCTCAATAAAATAAAATGATAAAATAAAATAAAAGTAAGCAAATAAAATAGTAAAAAAAAAAAAAAAAGCAACTAACTGACCCCCTCTGTTGATGCATTCATGTATTAATTTTTTTTTTTTTTTGAGATGAAGTCTTGCTGTGTCGCCCAGGCTGGAGGGAAGTGGCATGATCTTGGCTCACTGCAACCTCCGCCTCCTGGGTTCTAGCAGTTCTCCTGCCTCAGCCTCCCAAGTAGCTGGGACTACAGGTGCGCACCGCCATGCCCAGCTAATTTTTGTATTTTTAGTAGAGACGGGATTTCACTATGTTGGCCAGGATGGTCTCGAACTCCTGACCTCATAATCCATCCACCTCGGCTTCCCAAAGTGCTGGGATTACAGGCATGAGCCACCACACCCTGCCATGCATTAATTTAGCACATGGACTGAGGACCTACTTTAGCTATACAGTATCACAAAATGAACAAATAATACACAATATATCAGCTAGTGTACATGATTATACTTACGAAAGGAGACTGCAAACATAGTGCAGCAGTTTTGCCGAGTTCAGCAGACAGAGGTTGGAGTTTGGGAGACCGAGGCAACTAGAATTTGTGAGCAGAGTGGCAGAAAGGATGATGTGAGAGAAAGAGCTCCAGAAATTGCATAGTGGGTCCCTTCAAGTCTGTGGCTGTATATTAGTCTGCACCTGTGTAGGAATAAAATCCATGAGACCAGTCCAAGAACAATTCGATGTGCAGTTTGAAGACCACAGACAACCAGAGACCTGTCAGGGGAAGTCTTTCCAGCGCTCCAAGAGCTGTGGAGGCTCTCACTGATCATTCAGCAGAGACAGTGTTTCCAGTGCATTTGCCTTCTCCACATGAGTGTTTGCTTTTCCTGCAGCAACTCACAGCTTGCCCCTCTGCACTCACCTGAGCTTCTGTGAAAGCTTGATCCTCTTGGCCGGTCGCGGTGGCTCACGCCTATAATCCCAGCACTTTGGGAGTCTGAGGCAGCAGATCACCTGGGTCAGGATTTCAAGACCATCCTGGCCTACATGGTGAAACCCCATCTCTACTAAAAATACAAAAATTAGCCAGGCGTGGTGGCGCACGCTTCTAATCCCAGCTACTCGGGAGGCTGAGGCAGGAGAATTGCTGGAACCCAAGAGGTGGAGGCTGCAGTGAGCCTAGATTGCACCATTGCACTCCAGCCTGGGTGACAGAGCGAGACTCTGTCTCAAAAAAAAAAGAAAAGAAAAGAGAAGCAAGCTTGATCCTCTCACATGGACAGCCGCCTCTTGGCTTATCCCAGTCTGTACCCAGCTGTCACTTCCATCCTTGTAATAGTTCCCAACCTTCTGCAACCTTCTCGAACCCACTGTTCCTTTCCAGCTCACATCAGTTCTCTGGCTTTTAGGATAAGTTGACAAGCAGGAGTTTCTGGGGTGTTTCAGAGCAAGGATGAGAAGAGAAAGGAAATGAGATTCTGGAGACAGAAAGTCAAGGCAACTCTTTATAGCTGGCCAAGAGGACAGAAATTGTTCATTCACTTAAAAGGAAGAAGATCAGCCTAAGAAATGGGTTTGTTTTAGGTCAGAGAAGACTCAAGTTCTGTGAAAACATGAGGAACGAACATTAGAGTGCAAAGAGTTAGAGAGACCGTTGCTGAGGGGAATTGCTAGAGGAGCGCCCATTTTTCTCATCTATAAACTGGCATGGCCTTACTTCACAGACTTGTTTGTGGATGGAATGTTACTACATGAAAGCTCCTAACGCAATTATTCAGATAAACTAATGCTCAAGAATCATTTGGTTTTGCCCTCTCTTCCTTTTTTTTTTTTTTTTTTTTGAGATGGAGTCTCACTCTGTTGCCAAGGCTGGAGTGGTGCAATGGTGTGTTCTCGGCTCACTGCAACCTCTGCCTCCCGGGTTCAAGCAATTCTCCTGCCTCAGCCTCCCGAGTAGCTGGGATTACAGGTACTTGCCACCTTGCCTGACGAATTTTTGTATTTTTTTTCTTTTTAGTAAAGACAGGGTTTCACTGGGTTAACCAGGCTGGTCTCGAACTCCTGGCCTTGTGATCCGCCCACCGGGGCTCCCAAAGTGCTGGGATTAAAGGCGTGATCCACGGCACTGGCCTCTTCCTCTTGAAATAACTATTGTCATTCACGTATATTAAGAAGTAAGATAGAGGGGTATTCTGAATAAATTTTTAGTCACAGAGGATAAAATATATAGTTTTTTATAAAGTTAATTTTTTTGGTTGTTTTAGCGATAAGATCTTGACACTCTGTCCAGGCTGGACTCAAACTCCTGGGCTCAAGTGATCCTCCCACCTTGGTCTCCTAAATAACTGGAACTACAGGCACACACTACCATGCCCGGTTTAAAATCAGTTACTATGCTATGACCGTGACAAACTCGCTGGGCAGGCTCCCTGGGGCTGCGAAATAACCCAAAGCAAGAAGAATAGAGTCTTAGAGAGGATTACTCAGCAGAGCTCAGGTGCACGCCTCCTGCGCAAGACCGTACCAGGTGATGCCAAGCTTGGCCCAAGAGAGCACTTCGCTAAAGGGTTATCTAAGTCAGGAGCCCCCTCTGCACTGCCACATCTGTGCGAACCCCTCCCAGTTCAGTTAATCTCTCTAGCAACCACATTTCAAAACAAACAAGAAAAACATTATCGAGAGAAAGGAAGCAGTTGCTGCAGCCCTCAGACCAGATGCAGGGAGGACCGCCCCGCCCCTCGAGGTCTCATCTGATGACCTTAGGTTTTTTTCTATTGTTCAGGTATGGGGCACCTTGTAATCTCCAGAAACTACCGATTAGCACTGTCAAATTCCCAAAGAGAACTGTTGACTTAGCATCAAGGCTTCTGCTTAGTTCTTTATCATTTTGAAGCCAAAGACTCCTTTGAAAATGGAAGGAAATACTTGCATCTTCTTCCATAGGAAAGCTTACATACACAAAACCTTGGCGTACAGCTTGAGGGACCTCAGTTGTTAAAAGCACCTCAGTGTTCAGCAAAGCAGAGATTATATAAATCCTAAAATCCAAGCTCCATAAATCTATACCTGAGATTTTTTTTAAAGTAGGCTATAAAATGCTTTCGGATAAGAAAGAATAAAGCACTCGCTGAGAGAACAAAAGGAAAGCGAATACAAGCTAAGCTATGTGCAAACTTTAGTTTGCCCCCATTTAAATATGTTTCTCCGCCTTCTAATCGAAGGCTTACTTCATGAGCATCTGAATGCAGCTGCCAAAGGAGTCCTAAAATCCGCAGGAAATGAAAAAGACCAGGCTGTCCTTGTTCTATCCTACCACGCAGAAACAGAGCACAGTCTTACGAGATATAGGGCTTGCTCCTGAGACTTCTTGTACCTGGACAGGATTTTTAACGATGAAACCTTCAGTACTGGCCTCTCCTAATGTTAGCCTCGTTAGAAGAGAACAAGGCAGATAAAAATATTCATAGCTTGTCAAGCTTAATGTTAAGATATTATTTTAATTGGATTCAATCAATAAGAGAAAATCAGTTTAGCATCTGTCCCCAATGGTTTGTTTTGCACAACAGGGCCTTTTATTAGCGAACCATTTCTAGAGAGCTCCAAATATGAAAACATCTTCTCCTCCACATATAACTCATTAAAATTCTTTCAGCTCACTGTTCTTTCTTGTCTACACCATCCATATTGGAGCACTTGACAATAAAGTCTCTTAAAATCAAGCCACCAGGGGATCCTGCTGCCATTTTGTATTTTGTTGATGCTTATCCGATCTAACCCGGTGTTCCCTAAACATACTTGACTTGTCCTAGGCTGGTTACAATAAAATCCCCTACAGCTGGGCATGGTGGTTCACGCCTGTAATCCCAGCACTTTGGGAGGCCAAGACCAGCGGATCACTTGAGGTCAGGAGTTTGAGCCAGCCTGGCCAACATGGTGAAACCCCATCTCTACTAAAAATACAAAAATTAGCTGAGCATGGCAGTGCATGCCTGTAGTCCCAGCCGCTCGGGAGGCTGAGACAGGAGAATTGCCTGAACTCGGGAGGCAGAGGTTGCAGTGAGCAGAGATTGCATCACTGCATTCCAGCCTGGGCAACAGAATGAGACTCCGTCTAAAAAAAAAAAAAAAAATCCCTGGAAGCTTATCACCAAACCCAGAGGTTCTGGCTCAGGAAGCCCAGTGCATTTTTGTTAAGTACCTTTAGGTATTTTTGTTTAAGTACCCAGGGTCTGGAACCACTGCCCTAGCACCTCTTTCTTTATGTTCAGAACTGACACGTGAACAAGCTTGAGCTCCAGGAATACCCTCATCACCATCTCAGCATATCACATCCCAGATGTAACACTCACTACCCACGATCCACCCTGAGAAGTTGGGAGAATATGTATATTTCTTCCTTTCCACCAATCCTCCTAAACTCTGCCAGTCATGTCCTTTGTAAGACATCCCGTGATGGTCATTACATCATTTCATTATATTTGATTTCAGGCTACAAGAGCTGTCAGGTAGAACAGAAATAAGTTAAAATTTGGACCACTTAAACTCGTGTCCTCCACCACACCCTTTCCCATGCTGCCCCATTTCCTAGGGTTCATTCTCCCTAACATCTCAGCAGGAGCCTCTGAGTCCATGGAGGGTCCAATTCTTGGTTTCTCCATCTCTCAGAGGACTCTTTCAAGTCTAAAACACAGGCAACAGTCTTGAAAGCCATGGATTTGGAGAAACTTAAGAAACAAAATATACTGTAACTGTTGCTGTTTGCTATGTGTTGGTATTGGAATTCCAGATATTTGCCTGCGAACAGCAGGAGCAACCCCTGGGGGACTCAAGCATAGAACGAATGTGCTGTACAGAGTTAGAGAGGGCGCACAAAGGAATGCAGCTTTTTTTTTTTTAAGCAATAGGTGATTTTTTTTTAATCTAACCAGCTTGGGGAAGGAGAAGGTTATCAATACTTACGATCAGAGCTCACTCCTTGGTCCCTGCTCAACCTTGTCAAAACCCTTGTGAGAAGGAGTTAGAAACACCAACACAGGGCTGGAAATATGTGAGTAGAACTAATCTGAGACTCAATTTACATTTGAAACATTAGGCTAGAAACGGCAGCAAGTATGTTTAGGTTTTTTTCTTTTTTTTTGAGACGCAGTTTCACTCTTGTCGCCCAAGCTGGTGTGCAATGGTGCAGTCCCGGCTCACTGCAACCTCTGCCTTCTGGGTTCAAGCGATTGTCCTGCCTCAGCTTCCTGGGTAGCTGGGATTACAGGCATACCCATTACACCTAGCTAATTTTTGTATTTTGTTTGTTTGTTTTGTTTTGTGGTCATTTTTTAATGTTATATTCTTTTTTTTTTGGTTATTTATTTTTTTTATTGCGTTTTAGGTTTGGGGTACATGTGAAGAACATGTAAGATTGTTGCATAGGTACACACATGGCAGTGTGATTTGCTGCCTTCCTCCCCTTCACCTATATCTGGCATTTCTCCCCATGCTGTCTCTTCCCAACTCCCCACCCCCCGCTGTCCCTCCCCTATTTCAACCCAACAGACCCCAGTGTGTGATGCTCCCCTCCCTGTGTCCATGTGTTCTCATTGTTCAGCAACTGCCTGTAAGTGAGAACATGTGGTGTTTGATTTTCTGTTCTTGTGTCAGTTTGCTGAGAATGATGGTTTCCAGCTTCATCCATGTCCCTACAAAGGACATGAACTCATCATTTTTGATGGCTGCATAATATTCCATGGTGTATATGTGCCACATTTTCCCTGTCCAGTCTATCATCGATGGGCATTTGGGTTGGTTCCAGGTCTTTGCTATTGTAAACTGTGCTGCTATGAACATTCGTGTGCATGTGTCCTTATAGTAGAAGGATTTATAATCCTTTGGATATATAACCAGTAATGGGATTGCTGGGTCAAATGGAATTTCTATTTCTAGGTCCTTGAGGAATCACCACACTGTCTTCCACAATGGTTGAACTAATTTACACTCCCACCAACAGTGTAAAAGTGTTCCTATTTCTCCACATCCTCTCCAACATCTGTTGTCTCCAGATTTTTTAACGATCGCCTTTCTAACTGGCGCGAGATGGTATCTCAATGTAGTTTTGATTTGCATTTCTCTAATGAACAGTGATGATGAGCATTTTTTCATATGTTTGTTGGCCTCATGTATGTCTTCTTTTGTAAAGTGTCTGTTCATATCCTTCACCCACTTTTGAATGGGCTTGTTTGTTTTTTTCTTGTAAATCTGTTTTAGTTCGTTGTAGATTCTGGATATCAGCCCTTTGTCAGATGGGTAGGCTGCAAAAATTTTTTCCCATTCTGTTGGTTGCCCATTCACTCTAATGACTGTTTCTTTTGCTGTGCAGAAGCTGTGGAGTTTGATTAGGTCCCATTTGTCTATTTTGGCTTTTGTTGCCAATGCGTTTGGTGTTTTGGTCATGAAGTCCTTGCCTACACCTATGTCCTGAATGGTTTTGCCTAGATTTTCTTCTAGGGTTTTTATGGTGTTAGGTCTTATGTTTAAGTCTTTAATCCATCTGGAGTTAATTTTAGTGTAAGGTGTCAGGAAGGGGTCCAGTTTCTGCTTTCTGTACATAGCTAGCCAGTTTTCCCAACACCATTTATTAAACAGGGACTCTTTTCCCCATTGCTTGTTTTTGTCAGGTTTGTCAAAGATCAGATGGTTGTAGATGTGTTGTTTTGCCTCCAAGGCCTCTGTTCTGTTCCATTGGTCTATATCTCTGTTTTGGTACCAGTACCATGCTGTTTTGATTACTATAGCCTTGTAGTATAGTTTGAAGTCCAGTAGTGTGATGCCTCCTGCTTTGTTCTTTTTGCATAGAATTGACTTGGCTCTTTTTCTTTTCTTTTCTTTTCTTTTTTTTTTGAGACAGAATCTTGCTTTGTCACCCAGGCTGGAGTGCAAAGGTGTGACCTTGGCTCACTGCAACCTCTGCCTCCCAGGTTCAAGCAGTTCTCTGCCTCAGCCTCCTGAGCAGCTGGGATTACAGGTGCCTGCCAACACACCTGGCTAATTTTTGTACTTTCAATAGAGACGGGGTTTTGCCGTGTTGGTCAGGCTGGTCTCGAACTCCTCACCTCAGGTGATCTTCTCTCCTCAGCCTCCCAAAGTGCTGGATTACAGGTGTGAGCCACCACCCCCCACCAGGGATTTTTGGTGTTTGGTTTTTTTAAAAGGCTCAGGCAGTCCCCACAGGAAACAGCAGGGTGACCAAAAATTATTATGCCACAGAAAGTAATACAGAAGTAGCTGAGTGAGGACATCTTGAAGTTGGGACAAAAACGACAGACATCTACTTGGAGAACAGAAGGGGAGGCAAATGTTTCATCAGAAGACAGAGCAAGGATGGAAGCCCATGAAGACACCGACAGAGAAGCCACCTCCCCCGCCCCATGCGCAAAGACTTCCAGAGCCCCTAGGGAGAAAACAAAGGAGGAAATCTTGAACTGACAGTATTTACCCAACAGAGACTGGGTTTTGCGTAAGAAGCAGCCAACTTAAGATGCCATTAGTGGAGTGGGGATGAGACCACGTAGGTACCTCTTGCCATGTGGGTATTAGAGCTGCTCCAATCATCTGGCCTCCAAGTGGAATCTAAAAATGGATTCACCTCCAAGGAACCAGAGCCAAAATGTTTAAAAAGGGAAGGAGAAAAATTTGGTTCTGAGACCATTGTTGAGGCCCTGGATCCATCCATGCTTGAAATATGTCTTACTTGTAAACATTTTAGTTGTGTGAGTTGAAAAGATCATGGTTACTTAAGCAAATTAGGGTTGGATTTTCTGTTATATGGAAACAAAAGGGTCACAAAAACTGCAAATTAGAACATTTAAATATTGTAGAACACCAAAGCTGAGGTAGTGAGATAGAGAAGGGGGGAAGAAGAGAGCTTGATTGACAATTGATGAGGGAAACGAGTCAAAGACGGCCTAGAGGATGAGCAGGACTGGTGGTCTGGCTAAGAAGACTTGACCAGTCATCAAGGAAGTGCCAGTCTTTTTGCCTGAAAAGCCATCTGTACATAGAAGCATTCAAACCACAACTGAGGCATGGGTCCTACAAGAAACACAAGTTTTTAAATAGCAAGCGACACAATTCTGACTGATTGTTTTAAAGGTAATGAATATGGGACGGGTAGTCTCTACCCTGAGACCATAGAGTTAGCGTAAAAGAAGACCAGTTCCACGACCTACAACCAGAATCTTCCCTAGCAACTGACCAGTGGGTGTGATGCCCAGGGCAGTGGAAAGACCTTTCCAGGTCAAAGCCATAGAGGCCTCCCAGAGGAGAGCAGGATGCTGATGAGCTTAGACGAGGCAGCATAAAGCACTGGGGGCATCTGTGAGAGCGGGTGAAAGACGTTGCCCTCAGGCAAAAGCGCTATCTGCAGACCAAGAATGATGCTGAACCTCAGCAGGAGATTGGCCCTTTTCCTCAGGATTATCTAGAAATGACAGGGAATGCCCTAAAAAGCAAGCAAACCTAGTTCTCATGACACTTCAGTGGGCCATAGTCAAGACCTATCCATGTTAAAACTCCTTGAGACTTGCAGTAAAATATTACTCTTGTAGAGTTTTGATTTTTTTTGTCAATGTCAGTCATCCTCAGCTAGCTCAATCTCTGGAGCAAGCATATATGAGCTGTGTTTCTTTCAGAGATCATAAGCTGAAAAGCATGACTCCTGTTCTGCAAGCAGTCTTGGAAACAATAAAGATGTGGGCCAGGCTGGGCGCGGTGGCTCACGCCTATAATCCCAGCACTTTGGGAGGCCGAGGTGGGCGGATCACAAGGTCAGGAGATCGAGACCATCCTGGCCAATATGGTGAAACCCCATATCTACTAAAAAAATACAAAAATTAGCTGGGTGTGGTGGCGAGTGCCTGTAGTCCCAGCTACTTGGGGGGCTGAGGCAGGAGAATTGCTTGAACCCAGGAGGTGGAGGTTGCAGTGAGCTGAGATTGCGCCACTACACTCCAGCCTGGTGCCTGGTGACAGAGCGAGACTCTGTCTCAAAAAAAAAAAAAAAAAAGTGGGCCAAATACCCAGGCCCTATCAAAGAGAGAAAAGCATGCACAGTGCAAGGAGCCTGCTGCCTCTGCCTTCGCATGACGTCGGGGAGCACATACAACGCTCCTGGGGGCTTTGCTCACTATATGCAAGAGGCAAATCTGCTGTGAGTCGGCAAAGGGAAATAAAAGTGCTGCACTAGAAGGTCCCAGTTACCCCGCGCTGCTCAGCAAGGGAGAGCTGCTCTGGCTGCTAGTGATTCTGCGCCAGACAGGGACAGTGCGATCCGCCAGCATGCCACGCAGCCTGGGGAGCATGCTGCTGTCTTCCAAAATAAAATAGGATCTAAATGGAAGGGTATCATGATGCTCTACGTAAAAATGTGTACATGTCACACTTCTGAAGAGGAACACGAAGGTGAAGTAAGGGAGCGAGAGGAAGGGAGGCAGGAGGAGAAGAAACACATTTTTCTTCCATTCAGATTCGTTAGAACAAACACCCTCATTAAATAAAGGCATAACAAAATTACACTTTAAAAGCATATTTGATTTGATTCCCCTTCAGCCATCAACCTGATAATTTAAAGCATCACGGCCCATTTTCACTTAATATCAAGGTGCAATCAATGCTATAAAGTACACGTTCTTGCATTCTTTATCTCTGCCTAACAGAGGAGAAAATTCTGTTTTAAACAGGATGTATGCAGGATAAATTTTGTTTTAAACTGCAATAACAAGAAGCTTTAAAGTAAATCAGACACTGTAAAGTAAATTTACAATGCCTTGGAAAGAGCCCAAGACTGTGGGTTCTTAAATAGGTTCTCCCTGGTAAATGGAGCTGCCACCCTCTCCTTAAACAATAAGTCTATTCCCTTAATAACTTCAAGAAATACCCACTAAAATGGATTTTAGTCTGATAAGAAAAAAAAAGTGGAAATATTTCCAGATCTTTGAATTGTTTTTAACTCCTCGTAGGAAAGTTCTTTGCAGAAGCATTGTTCAAGTTCCCCCACCCTGGCCCCAAAGCGTTGGGTTCTCCTCCACTCCGAACGGGCCAATGGAGTTGACCTTCCAGTCCAGGCGTCACCTGCTCAGCCTTCATGCTGTGCACACCTTTCCTTCCCTTGACCTGTGAGAACAGTACACACTGGTATACAGCGGCTCACCAAGCACTGTACACATCCGTCGTTCCTTCTCAAAACATTTAATGGTTTTGCTTTTTATTTATTTCACCTCCCACAATTGAATTAAACTGATTTGAACCCCCAAATGTGTGACTAGCAGGAAGTACATTTTTGCCCTCCTGGAGGCTCTCTCTTATCCTCTTCTGGACCATTCAAGAACGTCAGAGTCACATGCAGTCCAAACCAAGATCCCTCAAACATTCGCTCCCAAGTGGATCCAGGACTCCAACCGCCCCGGAGTCTCTCAAGCCATTGCCGCTGGCATTGCCATATCTCTGCCACCCAGGACTGCCATCAGTCTTCCCTCAGTCCAAAGCAAAGGCCCATCTCCCAGCATGGCCAGGACTTCTGAAGTTAGATGTTGCCCCTGTATGCCTCCACTTCCTCAGAGCCACATGTGATGCAAAGACTTTCTCACCATATTTGCCATGTGGTAGCCTAAGGGTCCCATCCTCTCAGTTCAATGAATGTCCATTCTTCTCTGGGCCCAGCTGCCCTGAAGACGTGTTTAGAGTCTACCTATCGGGGACGCATAATCACTGGGCATTCATTCTGGGAGAAGAACCACCACAAGTGTTGAGTCACTCACTTTTTTAGTTCTCAAACTACCAAAGCTTGCTCTGCTCCCTTCTCAAACTAAGGCGGTTGGATTGCCTCCAAAGGTGAGTGTCATGGAGGCAGAGTCTAGTAATTAAAAATGTACTTTCACCCTCTTGGGAGATGACTTGCCAACGAGTCATGTCACCAGAAAAAGAAGGGAGGCTCTTGGGTGTTTCCCTTTTTTAAGACCGTACAGAAAGTCCTCACCAGCTCAGTAAGACAGTAAAAAAAGGGGGGCATATAAATGTGGAAAGATGAATTAAAACTGTCTTTATTCACAGATGATGTATGGGTCTACAAAGAAAATCTCAAATAATCTACCAGTAAAGTTATTAGAACTAATAAGTGAGCTAGCAAAGTCACAAGCTAGTGTTTTAAAGACTTTCAGTTTAGGGTCAGGGGTACAAGTGAAGGTTTGTTTCACAGGTAACTCTCGTCACAGGGGTTTGCTGTACAGATTTTATCACACCGGTATTAAGCCCATAGTTATCTTTTCTGCTCCTCTCCCACCTTTCACCCTCCACCCTGAAATAAACCCCAGTTCCTGTTGCTTCTTTGTGTTCATGAATTACCATTATTTAGTTTGTAAGTGACAATACGCAGTATTTGGTTTTCTGTTTCTACATTAGTTTGCAAAGGATAATAGTCTCCAGCTCCATTCATGTTCCTACAAAAACACACGATCTCTCTCTTTTTTTTTTTTTTTGGCTGCATAGCATTCCCTGGTGTATATGTACCACATTTTCTTTATCCAATCTGTCATTGATGGGCATTTAGGCTGATTCTATGTATTTGCTATTGTGAATAGTACACAACGAACATTTGTGTGCATGTGTCTTTATGGTAGAATGATTTTATTTTTTAGGTAAGTGCCTGTAGTCCCAGCTACTTGGCATGCTGAGGTGAGAGAACCCCTTGAGCCCAGGAGTTCAAGTTGCAATGAGCTATGATTGCACCACTGCACTCCAGGCTCAGTGACAGAGCAAGAAGGAGAAAGGAAGAAAGGAAAAAAGGAAGGAAATAAGGAGGGAAGGAAGGAAGGAAGGAAAGGAGGGAGGGAGGGAGGGCACAGAAAAACAAGAAATCAATAAAATTGAGACCAGAAAAACAATAGAGAAAACCAATGAAAGAAAAACTGGTTCCTTGAAAAAAATCTATGAAAGTTACAGACTTCTAGCCAGCCTGACAGGGAAGGAGAAAAGGCACAAACTACTATATCAGGAATGACACAGAATATCCCTGCAGACCCTGCAGGTATCAAAAGGATAGTAAATGAATACTATGAACAATTCTATAACCATAAATTTACTGACAGATCAAACAGACCACTTCTTTGAAAATCACAAACTACCATTCAATATAAAACAGTTTATTTGAATAATCTTATAACGGTTGAAAAAATTGAATCTATAATTTAAAAAGCTCTTAAAAAGGAAATCTCAGGCTGGGTGCGGTGGCTGACGCCTGTAATCCCAGCACTTTGGAAGGCCGAGGTGGAGGGATCATGAGGTCAGGAGTTCAAGACCGGACTGGCCAATATGGAGAAACCCTGTCTGTACTAAAGATGCAAAAATTAGCCAGGCGTGGTGGCACATGCCCGTAGTCCCAGCTACTCGGGAAGCTGAGGCAGAAGAATCACTTGAACTCAGGAGGTGGAGGTTTCAGTGAGCCAAGATCTCGCCACTGCACTCTGGCCTGGGCAACAGTGCAAGACTCCATCTCAAAAAAAAAAAAAAAAAGAAGGAAATCTCCAGGCACAGATGGTTTCACAGGAAAATTCTCTCAAACAATCCAAAAGGAAGTAACACCAATTCTACACAATCTCTTCCAAAAAACAGAAAAGACTTCCTAATTCATTTTATGAAACTACTCTTACCCTGATCCAAAAACCAGACAAAGGCAGTATAAGAAAAGTCTATTCAAACCCTTTGTCCATGTCTAAACTGGATTATTTGTCCTTTTATTGTTGAGTTGTATGAGACCGTGGCTTTGTATTAAGTTTTGAACTCAGGAAATAGAAATCCTCCAGTGTTTTTTTCAAGATTGTGTTGGCTATTTGAGGACCCTTGTATTCCTATATGAATTTTAGGATCAAGCTGTCCTTTCTGCAAGGAAAGCAATTGGCTTTCTAATAGGGATTGCATTGAATCTCTAGTCTAGGTTAGGAAATGTTAGATGAGAATGAATATATTGTACAAAAAGTAAGACACAAATGTACTATGATTCCAATTTGAATTCCAATGCTTTTCAAACTGGACAAATATGATTTTAACTCTAAATAGAAGGATAAACATTAATTAATAGAAAAATTAATTTGGGAGGTACAGAGTTTCACTGCAACCTCCACCTCCCGGGTTCAAGCAATTCTTCTGCCTCTGCTTCCCAAGTAGCTGCGACCGGGTGCACATCACCACGCCCAGATAATTTTGTATTTTTGGTAGAGATGGGGTTTTGCCATGTTGGCCAGGGTGGTCTCAAACTCCTGACCTCAGGTGATCTGCCCACCTCAGCCTCCCAAAGTACTGGGATTACAAGCATGAGCCACCATGCCTAGCCAGAAAAAGAAATTTTAAAAATAAGAATAGTCAATAGGAGACAGGAATGGTGGCAGCACCTGTGATCCTAGCTACCCAGGAGGCTCAGGCAAGAGGATTGCTTGAGTCCAGGAATTCAAGGTCAGCCTGGCCAACTTAGCAAGACCCTGTTCTCTGGGGGAAAAAAAGGTGGGGGGATTAACAAATAAGGTACAGGTTGGGTTCAGTGGGTGCTAGGATTACACCTGTAATCCTAGCACTTTGGGAGGCCGAGGTGGGTGGATCACCTGAGGTTAGGAGTTCAAGACCAGCCTAGCCATCAGGGTGAAACTCTATCTTATTTTTACTTTAAAAAATAATAATAGTAAGGTACAGAAAAAATAGAGGACCCAGAACAAATAAAATCCAAGTATATATATGAGAGAGTTAATATATGACAAAAATAGTGTTTCAATTTAGTGGGAGAAGAATACACGTTAAGTACTATTATTTAAAAAATGACTATTTTTTACCCTAAATAAAAATACAGACAGTCAAATTATATAACAAATAAAAATGATGGATGCAAATTGGGAGAAAACTGATCCATCATAATAATAAAATGTAAGAAAAGATGATTTCATTTTTCACCAGTCATTCACCAAGATTAACAAAATGATATAATCTGGTTATGCTACATTACAAAAATGTCCACAATATTTTCCAGTTTGTCCCATGAAGAGGTATAGTTTATTTTCCATCCCATGAGTCTGGCCTTGACCAAATGACTTGCTTTGGCTAAAGGGATATTAGTAAATGTTACCCAAAAGTACTGATGCAATAGAACTCGCATCTTCCAGTTCTTGGGAATCCATTGGCCACCAATGATATGCTGATAGACAAGTACAAATAACCCAGTTTTCTCCATCACCCCACCTAACAGCCAGCCAACTGCCAGACATGTGAGCAAGGTCACTGACCTCCAGCTGACTGTGAAACTGGAGCACTGTGGTCAACATAGGTGAGCCATCCCATCTAGGCCCTGCTAAATTGCTGATCCGTGGCATGGTGAGCAAATAAGTGATTGTTGGTAATAGTTTGTTACACAGCACAGGTTAACAGATACATTGGTGTTGGTGGGGGTATGGAAAAGTCAACACTGTCGTGAACTGGTAAAGAGCAACTGAAAGTAATCTGGCAATGTGAAATTTTTAAACATGCATACCTTTTGGCAGCAATTCCACCTCTGGAGGTTTGTCTTATAAAAAATCTGGACGCATGCTCACGGAAATTAAAAAACATTATGGAAAGCATTGTTCACATCAGGAAAAAAAATGAGGACAATTTCTTTTATTTTCTTTTTTCCTGTTTTGGAGACAGTCTTGCTCTGTCACCCAGGCTGCAGTGCAGTGGGGTGATCTCTGCTCACTGCAACCTCCACCTCCCGGGTTCAAGTGATGCTCCTGCCTCAGCTTCCTGAGTAGCTGGAATGACAGGTGTGTACCACAGTGGTTAATTTTTGTGTTTTTAATAGAGATGGAGTTTCACCATGTTGACCAGGCTGGTCTCAAACTCCTGGCTTCAAGTGATCCACCTGCCTCAGCCTCCCAAAGTGCTGGGATGACAGGGTGAGCCACCACATGCAGTCAATTTGAGTTCTCACTTTTAAAATTTTTTATTTTAGATTCAGAGGGTGCATATGCAGGTTTGTTACAAGGTTGATGCTGGGGTTTGGGCTTCTATTGAACCCATCACCTGAATAATGAACACAGTACCCATTAGGAAGTGTTTCAGCCCTTGCTCCCCACCCTTCCCCATTTTCAAGTCCCCAGGGTTTATTGTTACCATCTTTATGTCCATGTGTCCCGAAAGTTTAGCTTCCACTTATAAGTAAGGACACGTGATATTTGGTTTTCTATTCCTGTGTTCATTTGCTTAGGATAATGGCCTCCAGCTGCAGCCATGTTGCTGTAAAGGACATGATTTTGTTCTTTTGGATGGCTGCATAGTATTCCATGGTGTGTGTGTACCACATTTCCTTCATCCAGTCCACCATTGATGGGAACCTAGATTGATTCCATGTGAAGACACCTTTGATATCCATTAATAGAGGTTGGCCAAATAAGCAACAGCACAGCCCTGAAATAGAATTACAGTGAAGCAGTTTAAAGAATGCAGTGCATCTATACAGTGGATCTTAAGTAGTAGCAAGCATCCTCTCTCAAATTTTTCTAAAAATAAAACAGCTAACCCTAAAAGCTCAGGCTCAGCCTAACACAATACCCAGTCCCCCTACACACAATAATTGATTCAATGATAGGCATATGATGTCCCCTGCATTTTTCTGGCTGGAGCTGGTGGAGGGCACACATCTTATCTAGTGATGAGGCTGGAAAGAGCGGTCCCAATGGATCCACAGCCCAAAGCAATGAAGCCAACAGGCCAAGAGAAGCTCAGAAGAGAAAAGAGGACTGTTCCACTTCTGGCCTGGCAAGAGCTCATGGGGTGACTTGACACTGCTCACCCCACAATCGACTGAGCTCACGTGTGCAGGGGGTGGGGCCCTGTGGCTTCCCCCTCCAACTTCCCCTTCCACTGAGGTCCACATCAACCCTACAAAGTTCAAGCCCTCCTTGGCGGTGTGTATGCTACCCACGGTGGAGTGCGCGGCTCTCCTGGAAACAGCCAAGACCTTGGACCTGGTTGGGGCTTTCAAAGGGCTGATTCAGGGATATGAGCATTACAAGAATTTCCAAGGGAGACACACCACTGGAGCTGGTGTTGAGGGCTCCCTGCAATGTGCAGAGCTTGGACATCTGTCCCACATCAGCCGTGGGGACCCCAACATCCTGCTGGGTGATGAGGAAACCAAAGTTGACCGTGCCAGGCACCAGTTTTTTGCTTTATGACTCCGTGTATCTTTGTTGATGTAGATTGTGTTCACTAGTGCTGCCATGCACATCCCCAACCCTTGATCAAAACACAAACCAAACACACTTCTATAGCCCAGCAGTATACGTATATATTATCCTTAGATGTTCAAAACAACAACAAAAAAAGGGAAAAGAAGAAGTCTGCCTGTCCTTTCGGTGGCTTAGTTACATAGCCATTACTTAATAGTCCAGTCAGAGTTGGGTTTCTTTCACATGCAAATAAAGAATCACGACAAACACGGTCCAGATGTAATATTATATAAAGGAATTCAAAGTACTAACTGTGGAAGATGTTTGTTTCTTACAATGGTGGTATGCTCTCACACTGTGTAATTTTGAACGTCTTTTTTTTTTTTTAAGACGGAGTCTTGCTCTGTCGCCCAGGCTGGAGTGCAGTGACACAATCTCTACCCACTGCAACTTCCGCCTCCCAGGTTCAAGCAATTCCCCAGCCTCAGCTTTTTGAGTAGCTGGGATTACAGGCTAATTTTTGAATTTTTAGTGGAGACGGGGTTTCACCATGTTGGCCAGGCTGGTCTTGAACTCCTGACCTCAGGTGATCCACCCACCTCGACCTCCCAAAGTGTTGGCATTACAGGCGTGAGCCACCGTGCCCCGCCTTGAATGTCTTATAGACTACATAATAAATAATTATAAGTTAAATGATTTCTGAAGAGGAAGACAGGCTGGGCATGGTGGATCATGCCTATAATCCCAGCATTTTGGGAGGCCAAGGCCGTCAGATCACTTGAGCCCAAAAGTTCCAGCCTTGCCAACATGATGAAGCTTGTGTCTACTATAAATACAAAAATTAACCAGGCGTGGTAGTGCATGCCTGTAGTCCCAGCTACTTAGGAGGCTGAGGCAGGAGAATCGCTTGAACCTGGGAGGCAGAGGTTGCAGTGAGCTGAGATCATGCCCCTGTGCTCCAGCCTGGGTGACAGAGTGAGACTCTATCTCAAAAAAAAGGAAGACAGATGTTTCAGGGAATGGAGAGCTGAACTCTGGTTCCTGATTTGATGTCTAAGAATCGAATTTGATGATCTTACCTAAACAAAGAAAAAAGAGAATTTGAGGAGAAGTGGCAGGGCTGGGAGAGAGGGGCAGTAGGGGCCATCGCACGACCTTCCGGAGTGCACAGACTTCCCCCGTGGAGAGTGGGCACCACGCAAAGTGGCCAGGCCCTAGTCATCTTGCCAGTGCACCACAGAGAAAACTGCCTTCCAGGTGAGGGCGCCTGAGCACAGAGCTGTGGGCTTGCCGCCCAGGATGGGAGTTGAGAGGGAAGTGGATGTGGAAATAACCAGCTGCAGCCTGTCTCCCAGGAAGGAGGCAGTATGGTGACCCCCAGCACCTTCTAAAGCATCCCATGTGACCCATGAGAAAGTTGGACCCTGCCACATAGGGGATCTTAATCCAGTAAATGACCTGCAGAGAAGCACCAGAGATAAGTATAGCAGTGGTCACCAGGTAGGTAAAATGACCTTTGTCCCTCTGTCTCTCCTTCCTCCACACCCCAGCCTAAAGTGCACGCAGCAGGAGCCTGCCTTCTTAGAGAGGGAGGAGAGAAGGGATATCTGTAAGGCGGGGTGTCACTCCTCCTCCAGGCTGGTAGATAGGGTCCCAGTTTAATCCTTTAGGGAGGGAATAGAAGGTTAAGATTTAAACTATGATTGAGGCTTTACAGCGAATTGACTCTTTTCATTCCTAGTTTTCATTTTTTTTTTTTTTTTTTTTTTTTTTGAGACGGAGTTTCGCTCTTGTTACCCAGGCTGGAGTGCAATGGCGCGATCTCGGCTCACCGCAACCTCCGCCTCCTGGGTTCAGGCAATTCTCCTGCCTCAGCCTCCTGAGTAGCTGGGATTACAGGCACGTGCCACCATGCCCAGCTAGTTTTTTGTATTTTTAGTAGAGACGGGGTTTCACCATGTTGACCGGGATGGTCTCGATCTCTTGACCTCGTGATCCACCCGCCTCGGCCTCCCAAAGTGCTGGGATTACAGGCTTGAGCCACCGCGCCCGGCCCGCATTCCTAGTTTTCAAATAAATACAGTTTGATTTTAACAAAAGTAACTAAAAAGTAACAAAACCTTCCCAAGGGATCATTAAAGAGCAAGGCAGGGAGTTTTAAGAGAACATAGCGAAAGCCATACGCTGAGACAAACAAAACTGTTTCGTGTTTCTACCCTAGTGAATTACGATTGCTCAGGAGGGTGGTCACTCGGAGGTTCAGGCTGCACTGCTGGGTACAGAACTGGGCTAGTGGGGCAGAAGCTCCTTCCCATCAGCTGCCCCCACAGCTCCCGTGGAAATATCAGGTGAGAGGAACTTCGGTACACAGCTCTCCTCCCAATACCATCCAGACAGGCCCTGTGCAAATATTTCCAATCCGTACAGTGACTCTGCAGGTAGTTATTTAATATAATCACTGGCATTTTACAGGGAGGAAACAGACCTTCTGGGGGTTGGGGCCCGGCCCCAGGTCACAGAGCTAGCTGGGGGGCTCTAAGAACATGAACCCAGGTCACCTGTGCAGCGCCCACCCTGCCCCAGTATGCCACTTGCAGGAACTCTCACCAGAGCCCCTCAGACACCCCTGTGCCCCTGCACTGGCCTCTCAGGCTGCTGACCAAGGCACCCAGAATGCGAGGCGCTTCCATCTCTCCTTGTCTGAGGAGGCCCTTTGCCCACCTTCGCTCATGGAGTTTTCAAGTCCTGCATCATGTTCCTTCCCACTGTTCGGACTCACTGATCCTTCTGCTTTCAAATCTTCAAATCTCAAGACCCTGAATCTAGTGCATTTGATGTGATCTTGGAGGGCCAGAGGAAGCTCTTCTCCGAGAACCCTGAAGTTAAAAAACAGCCTCCAGGCCGGCCTGAGGGAGGAAGCCGGGTGGATCAGCTAGAAAGCATGTTGACCCCAAGGGTCAGACAGAGGAGGGGCCCTGTGGGCAGCGGGAAGTGAAAACAGGGAGTGCCTGGAAGAGATTGTTCATGCATTCAGCCAGGGCCAAGCTGCATGAGTAACGGGAGTGGGTGTGCTGGCCCACGCTCTGTGTAACCGCACCTGGAGACTCCCCCACAGACCGAGCCCTTGTGCCCTTGGATGGTCCTGGCGTCTACGGTTCGGCAAAAGCCTGAGACTGCCCGGAAAGAAAAGCTTGGGGAAGGAAGGCAGAAAGCCCTATCCTCCTCTTTTTTGATTCCCCTGAGTGGAGTGTAGGGTCCACTTGGGAAGAGGAAGGCCTCTCTTCCTCTGCAAACATGGATGTCGCCGCCGCCGCTAGTAATGCACTTTCAAGAGAGAACTGACTCCACATTCACACCAGCATGGGCTGCAGAGGGTCTGAGGATGCTCCGGGCATTCATTGACTGGTGAACTCGGGTTCTGTCCTTGAAGGTCTTTGGGTGGCTCAGTCTCTCTCCAAGTAGGGGGCTTATCTTGCAGGGTCCGTGTGCCCTGTTTTGGGAGAGTATTGGACTTCTCTGGAGGAGGAGAGCTCCAGGAGGACCCCAGCACGCATGCTTCCAGCACCCCAGGCGCATCCCCCTTCTTCTAGTGGGAAATTCGGGGAAAGCCAGCCACTTTCTGTAGTCCCATTATATCTTGGGTCACATAGTGCTCCTCTTGACATTGGGTGTTTTCTTTGTGCTGTCAGATTGAGAGCCTGGCCGTAATTATCAGTAACCGGATAAGGGAAGGTTCTAGAGTCTTGGGGAGGGGAGAGGAAAGTCAAGTGTGGGAAGTCAGGCGTCCCTGGTCCAGGCTGAGCAGAACTGTAATTGACGCCAAATGAAATGGGGATTTGCCTCAAGGTGTCAATATGGAGCTGTTGGGCAGAATATTTTTTAATAATGATTTTTAAAGTTTAGCACTCCGTAATCAAGATCAATTAATTCTAACCGGAAGTTCTCAGGAGCGGTGCATTGTTGAAATCGCTTATCTGTAAAGCCTGCTATCAATTACAGAGTTGATAAGAGAGGCTTTCTAGATTGGCCGTGAGCTGATAGCAATAGTTCCACTGTTGCCTCTAGCAAAGTTTCTGAACTCTAGGTCTTTTACCCCTAAACAAAAAAAAACAAAACAAAACAAAAATCCAGCTTCCAGAAGGATGCGTAAGTCTTCCTTTTATCACTAGGAATCTCTGCCCTTTTTCTTCAGTATTTTCCTGTTTCTCCTGGGCTCTGTTTTGCATTTCAGTGCCTTATCCCTTGTGTTCTCTATTACCTCTGAGTGTGATCCATCAACCTACCCCTGGAACTTGCTAGAGGTGCAGAATCTTGGAATTTCATTTTAGCAAGATCCCCAGGAGGTCTGCATGCATATTCATTTAAGAGGTATTGTTCTGGACCAATCTGAAGTAGAAGTGCAGAGATGGTCTGAGATCCGGCATTTCTGGATGATCTCCCGCAATGCAAATGCCAGTGGTCCAAGGAGATTCCATATTTGGTATTTCCTTGTGCCGGCCAGTAGAAATAGCATCACTGCTCTAGCCTGCCCTCTTCCCTGGTTATCTGTTATGAATCCTTTTTTTCCCAGTGAAAGGAAAACAAGCTGATAGTAAATGAACTGCATTTGCTCACATAACTGAAGTAGTCTGAGGTTCAGTACTGTCACCTGGGATCCAGGTTCTCTGTGTCCTTGCTTTCCCTCCCACCACGATGGCTTTGTGTCCATTCTCCACTGGTAGTCTCGTGGCCCAATGCTCAAGAAAATGGCTGTGTTGGTTATAGACTGTCAGCCCCACTGTGTCCAAGGAGGGCTGCCTCCAGTCACTACCCCCAACTTTTTTTTTTTTTTTTTTTTTTTGGGATAGAGTCTCTCTCTGTCGCCCAGGCTGGAGTGCAGTGACAGGATCTCGGCTCACTGCAACTTCTGCCTCCCCGGTTCAAGCGATTCTCCTGCCTCAGTCTCCTGAGTAGCTGGGATAACAGGCATGTGCTGCCACGCTCTGCTAATTTTTGTATTTTTAGTAGAGATGGGGTTTCTCCATGTTGGTTAGGCTGGTCTCAAACTCCTGACCTCAGATGATCCACCCGCCTCTGAGTCACATCTCTCCTTTAACTCTATAACAAGGGTGGGGGGTGTGGGGGGGAATAGGCAATGCTGACAAGCTTGAGACCTGCAAGGCTCACCCCAGTGACCTCCATCCAGACCTCCTGGCTGACAGTGCCGGAAGGGCAAGTTCCCCAAAGGAAAACAAAAGCTCTGCTGGGGAGACAGCAACAATTGCCACCATCACATCCCATCTGAGAGCACAAAAAGGGAGCTCTGTCCCCAGTTCTTAAAATGCAATACAGTGCTGGTCTTGTGGGTATTACAGTATTTCATTTCAAAATTTATTTAACAAGAATCCAGGGAATAGAGCTACACCTTTAATCACAAACATGCTTCCTGAAAAACCGACTTTAGAAATCCTCTACAAAAATCATTCACCCTACATCCACATCCCTGATTCCAGGGAAAAGCTCTCAGACATTACAGAGCTCTTTTGAAAACCATAGCTAATTTTTGGTCTGAAAGTAGCCAAGCTCATTCAAAGTCCTAAGTAAGCAGTATGAAAAATAGCAAGATATACACTCTATGTTTATCATGGAGAATGGCATTTATTAATCCATTTTACTAGCTCATTCCACAAGTACTAATCTACCCCAGTCTTTGAAAAGGCCTCCTCAGAAACTAGTATTTCAAACTTCTCACATTTAAGGGGCAAAACACAAGCTCCTAAGAGGGTGTCACTCAATCTTTCTAAGAAGTGATGTCAGCCAGAGAAAGTAGGGAAGGAACCTTCCACCCGAGAATGTTGTATTGTTATTCATTTTTACTTGGGTCCCCACCTGGGCCATAAAGTTCTTGAGGATGAGAAAAGCAGAAGCTAAGGTTCTGTCCTCCCATCCCTGACACTCCACACCGATAGCATGGTGGTCCATTTTATTCACTTCATTCTCAGATGCTCTGCTAACACCCTCCCACGAAGCTGCTTATAGGAAAGCCTGGCCCTTTCCACCTGGGTGCCCCCCGGAATATGCCCTCTCCCTGCCCTCTCCCGGTGCCTGTGTCCACAGACCTCAGGTCCTCTGGTTTGGAGGTTTGGCCAGGAAATCAGGTAGGCAACAGGATTTTCTCCAGGATTTAGTTCCTGGTCCCATCCTTCGGGGCCATAATCAGCAGTTGTTTTGCTCGACTTCCCAAGGTCAGAGCTCCTGGCTGGCAGGTCTCCTAAAGCTAAGGTCACTGTGGGCTCCAGGGACTGCTTTGCCATCATCCCAGTCAGGCCTAATAAGTGGAGCTTTGAGTGCCTGGAGCCCAGGATGCTTCCAGTCCCGAGATGGATTCACGTGAATAGACCATTTATGATCTTTCTCCAGGCCCCCTTTAAGTACGTTAGCTGCTTCCTGCGGGGCCTTGACACACACACACTCTTCAGTTAATTTTGCAGAATACAAAATCTACATACACACGTAATTTTTTAAGGAAAACTTTATTTTTCAAATGTACAAGATGTCAATAACCAAGAACTTTAGAAATAATGACTTAAAATGCAGAAGAT
Source organism: Aotus nancymaae (assembly GCF_030222135.1). NCBI lineage: Eukaryota > Metazoa > Chordata > Mammalia > Primates > Aotidae > Aotus > Aotus nancymaae. Next base: position 6,508,372 of record NW_026988450.1, on the reverse strand, counting down.
ACTAAATAATTGTTAGTAAAATGTTTAAAACTAGTTGGCAGAAGGTAACTTTTGGAGGAACAAAAGCAGTTTCTGCCACTGCCCATTAATTTTCCACTTTTAAAATAATCAAACTTTAATGCAAAAAATAATGTGCATAAGTAGAAAACGGAAATAGATTGATTTTGCATATGCTTAAGCAGAGCACATTTTTCATTGCCTCCTTTGATACGTTAACAATATTAAACACTGTCCTTACCGAAAAGTTCCTTCTGAGAAAGACAGGCTTAGTAATACATGGTAAACTAGTAACGCAACTCAGAGGAACTGGCGTTAAAGTCGGCGCCCGCGCCTGGACTGTTCCCAGCAGACTCGGCGGGCTGCCTGGGGTCCGCGCCGTCCCGCAGGTCGAGTATCCGGAGGGGCGACCGCTGCCCCGGCGCGCCGGGTGCTGTCGCGGTGGCTGCATCTGCAAGCCGCGCTCGCCGCCCGCCTCGGGCGAGACCATCGCCCACAGTTCGCGGGCACTGCGCCGGGGGGCGCCAGTAGGCCCGGCAATGCGGGGACCGAGGGCTTGCAGAGGAGATCTGCGCTTAGCTGCAGGTGCCGGGCAGGCCCCGGGCATCTCGGGGCGAGGGAGGCGGGGTCCGGCTCCACGCGGTCACGCGGGGACGTAGGGCGTGGGCGGCAGCGGCGGTGGAGCGGGAGCGCGCCCGGAGCCACGTGCGGCGCAGCGACGAGCACTCGGGGAAGGGCAAGCCCAGGCCTCCCAGGGGTTGGGGGCCGGTTCTGGTCGCTGGCCTGGCCCCCCAAGAACCCCGCGCTGCGCCGCCTCCCCGAGGAAGGCAGCTCCTCCGCCCCTGCCCACCTCGCTGGGCACCCAGTCGCTTCCCAAACTCACAAAGCTCCGACATCTCCCAAGAGGGCAGCAAGCTGGCAGAGAGGCGCCCCACACACTTTATCACCCAGGCGAGCACAGTGTGAGAGGGGAGGTACACATTAACCATCGTGCCAGAGCAGGGAGCCCGTCAGCCTACGATTATCGGGGCAGATCTCACCTCCGGGACAGAATCAGCTTCTCAGGTCTCAGCCTTCTGACAGGAGGGTCCCGGAAATGCCAACAAGCCATCCACGCAGGCCAGCACCTGCCCCGGTAAGCAGGCAACGGAGGGACAATTCTCCAGGAGGAAGTAACCCGAACAGAGGTTTCTATGCACCTCTCTCTGCCAGCACCCCTGAGGCACAGAAAGCACCCATCTTGTAAAAATATTGCACTTATGATGTGCACAATTTTTGCCCCTTATGGAGTGAAACGTGCTGCCAGTGAGTCCTCTACGATTAAGTACAGGTACTATCTGTTCTGTGCATAAACTCAGTTTGTGCATGCGTGAGGGGCCTCGGGGCTCAGGATTGTACATGACGTAAAGGATTAAGTCACAAACTGACAATGGACGGGAGACGGGACAAGTGGAGCTGACCCCACGGAAGAGTGGAGAAGGCCATCAACCGGGAAATCGAAGTCCATCTTCTAGGAATACAAGACCACCAGATGTATACTGTTAACTGAAAAAGCAAGTTTCAGAATAATAGGAAAATGTGATCCCATGGGGGTTGGGGAAGAAATTCCTTTATATGACTGTAGATAGAAAATGTGTGCAAGGGAACACAGGACATAGTAAGCAATTAGGATGTCTAAAGTTGGCACTGGGGCAGGGAAACTTTTCTATTCAAATGCTGTTTACATTTTTATGAAATAAGTAAATTTTAAATAAAGCTATGATGCAGAAGATAAAGGGTTTTACACTGGTTTGATTAAAATAAACTCTGGCCATTTTACTCCTTCTCTTAAAAGGAAAAAACAGCCCGGGTGCGGTGGCTAACACCGTAATCCCAACACTTTGGGAGGCCAAGGCGGATGGATCACTTGAGGTCAAGGGTTCGAGAGCAGTCTGACCAATATAGCCAAACCCCGTCTCTACTAAATAAATAAATCTCTCTCACTAAAACAATTGGGAGGGGGTGGCGCGCGCCTGTAATCCCACCTACTGGGGAGGCTGGGGCAGGAGAATCGCTTGAACTCGGGAGGCAGAGGTTGCAATGAGTCGACATAGGCTCCGTACTCTAGCCTGGGCCACAGAGCTAAACTCCATCTCAAACAATAAACAAACAAACTCTGGCCACGTTATTCTTTCTCTTAAAAGCAAAATAGACCGGGCACGGTGGCGGACGCCTGTAATCCCAGTACTTTGGGAGGCAGAGGTAGGAGGATCGCTTGAACCCAGGAGGTCGAGGTTGTAGTAAGCTGGGATGCACCACTGCACTCCAGCTTGGGCAACAGAATGAGACCCTATCTCAAAAAACAAACAAACAGAAAAGTCGCTCCCTATTAACGTCAAAAGACCTACAGGTAGAGGCCACACTCTCCAAAACTTCAGCAACAAAAAGAGATCAAGATTGCAACCTGGGGCCAGGCGCGGCGACTCACGCCTGTAATCCCAGTTCTTTGGGAGGCCGAGGCGGGCGGATTACCTGAGGTCCGGAGTTCGAGACCATCCTGACCAACATCGAGAAACCCCGTCTCTACTTAAAATACAAAATTAGCCAGGCGTGGTGGTGCATGTCTGCAATTTCAGCTGCTCGGGAGGCTGAGGCAGGAGAATAGCTTGAACCCGGGAGGTGGAGGTTGCGGAGACCCAAGACCACGCCATTGCACTCCAGCCTGGGCAACAAGAGGTAAGCAAAACTCCTTCTTTAAAAAAGATTGCAACCTGGCTAGCATGAAATTCTAAAGCTTAAGGCTTTTCCTGAAAGACTGTTAAATGTATTTCCATCTCCATTTGTGGCGAGAAGTTTGAATCTGTAATAAGTCAGCACCCATCTCTCAATTCCTTACTCGATAAATGAAAAAGGAATACAACTTTTTTTTCTTTTAACCTGGAATAGGGGCATTCTTTTTAACTTGAAATAGGGTTGTTTTGTTTTGTTTTTGCAGAACCTGGCCTGATTAGGAGGCACATTAAAACCTTTCTCCCAAGACTGCAAAATTTTGTGTATCATTTATACCTGGAGATAATTAACAATTTGGTTTTAACTTTTTATTTAATGTCATCTCCAGCCCCTAAGACGATTCTGCACTTGCCGATCAAGTTCCACTAAAGGGAAACAGTAAATATGAGAATCACTAGATGCGAGAGAGCTCTCGGAGGTACAGCCACCGATCGGCTAGTGCGGATGTTCGCCGAGCCCAGCGTCTCCCCGCGCAGAAGCCCAGCCCTCCCACGTCCGGGGTTCCCGGCGCCTCGGTTCCCCGCGCTCCGCCTCCCCCGGCGTCGGGCGCAGCTGGGCGTCAAGCTGGGCGGGGGTCCCTTGCCAGCTTCTGGCGCTCGACCTTCGCCCCACCTGGAAGGCGCCGGATGCGAGACTCGCCCTTGGCTCTGCCCGCCGCCCCGGCCGGCGTTCAGATGCTTGCCGGCGCCTCGACCTTCACCTTCAAGTCCCGGAGGGACCTCGGCGACTCGGCCCGGAGACAGGGGCCCAGCCCGGCAGTCACCGCGGGCAGCACGCTCGGGGTCTGACTCTGGTCGTCACTGGCGTATCCTGCATCCGGGCTGCTCTTGGCGCTCCAGGCCTGTCCCGAGTCCCGCAACTCTCCGCCGGACGCGCAGCCTCCCCCGACCCGGCGGAGGGGGTAGGGATGTAGGCACTGAGATGGCCTGAGGGCTGCGCGGGTCTTCCAGGCCGAACCCGCCATCCGCGTTTCGGGCCAGTCCCAGCCCACGGCGTAGCCAGCACCACCACCGGCCCAGCGACACTGCGGGCGCGCCGGGGCGCGGAGCCTCTTCTGAGACCAACCCGCCCGCGGAGAACCTGGGCTCCCGCCGCCGGGCTCCACCTGTACCGCGGAGAACTCAGGCGCAGAGCATCGCCAGATCCCCACCTGGCAGCGGGCGGCTACAGGGTTTGAATTTCCCCTTCACAGGAAAGAACGTGCCGAGGCCCAAACCCCTTCCCCTTTCCTCCTCGGAGGAAAGGTCGCGCTGGGACCTTCCGAAGCTCGGCGCGGCAGGCGGGCTCCTGAACCGGTGCACCGCGAGGCCGCGTTCTCACCTTCGAGTCACCGTGGCTTAGGCCGAGTTCACGAGCACTTTCTTCTAGCGCCAGGGGGACCGCGGCACTAAGCCAAGAGCTCAAAACTCCTCGAAGCGGGTGCGCGACGTCGCAGTCTCGTCTTGGGGACAGCTGTGGTCACGCGGGTGGGGCCCTCGCTGGCCGAGTTCTCCTCGCCCCACTTCCCGCCTTTCTCCCAGCACCATCAGACCTATGATCTCTTACTTTTTAAGTTAAAGTGAATCCAGAGCCTTGTTAATGCGCCCTAATTAGCAGCGGAAGCAAAGTCTAGCGCTTCTTAGGCCCGCGCGGGAGGTACTCCCGCAGCCCGCCTGGAACCTGAGGGCAGGAGGGTGCGGGGAACCGGGCTGCCACTGCACCTAAGGCTAGCCCCTTTTATAAGATTTAGGTAAACGAATTCTCTTTCCTAGTGGATGTAAGAAGTAAGTGAATTTAAAGTCACAACCATGGCCGCAAGTGGCCCCAATTTGTCCGGGATTGATCATGATGTAGTGTGTGTGTGTGTGTGTGTGTGTGTGTACCTTTTCATATGATGCGTGCATCAATATTCCGTGTGCTGCCTCTCACCCCAATCTGTTTTTAAAAATCCATCTCCGCCGAAGAGGGGAGCAGTGCTTCAGGGAAGGGTGGGGGCACGGATGTCTTCACCTTTCCCACTTAGGAATCAAGACTTCCCGCCTTTGCGATGAAACAAGAAAACGGTATGTAGTCCTGGACTTTAAAAGGCAGTAACAGAAGTGGAAATAAAGATGTAACCATATTCCAAGGAAGAGCGGGGCAGGAAATTCTTAGCTGTCGTAGCAGAAAGTAAATGTCTAAAACTCGTAAGTCTAAAATTAGCCATGCAGGCATATTAATTAATTAACCACTAGACAAGCAGAATTATCAGTGTAGGCAATGCCCGGTGGGGGGGACGCGGGGGAAAGGATTGATTCTGACCTGTGGAAAGGGATTGGGGAGAGATGAAAACTTCTGACAACTCTGTGCATATTACAAGCCTATCTGCCATGTTGTTTGAGTTTTTGTAAGCATGTGAATCATTTACATTTTTAAAATTATTTTTAAATGAATAAAACTATAAGTTGTCTATACCCACAGTCTCTTTATTGAAACTACAAACCTGAATTTTTATTTTCTATTTCTTCTTCGTGTAATTTCAGTATGCTTTTTCAGGTCGATATTATTGGTGCACTTGTGTGCACCTCTGATCCTTGCTATTGTATTCAAATATCCAAATATTTATTTTAAAAAGCAGAAGAATCCACTATATAGGGGGCAGCTATAAAATTGCTCCTTCCATTTTGCTGGTGTCTACTAATTATCTTCCTGTCGGTCCATCCACATCCATCAGTTCATAGAAATAACTTCTGAGGACTGAGGAATTTAAAAGCCTGGAGATCGTGTTTCAGTATTACCTGGAACTACTGGAAGCCAGAATCTTTTCTTAATTTGCTGTTTTCTCCATTACACTCTGCTTATTTATCCTCAAGAATTCAGACTCTGTTCAGTTCTCAAAAAGTAAATGGCATGGAAATATGACTCAGGGCTTAAGAAACCATACTGTGGGAGGAGGGACTAACAGAAAGATAAATCTTGGCAAACTTGCTATTGCATTCATTATGTCCCAATTAACTGTCCCTTTTATAAAGATCTTAAGATTTTCATGCAAAATGGGAGTTCCTATAGACATTATTATATACAAAGTCCTCCAACTGACAATTATTTTTCTCTCATTTTATAATCAAAGAGACTGAGCTGTCCAAGGCACAAAGTAAGACACAGATGCCGTGTCTCCAGCAAGCAATCTTACAAGGCTGTAAAATTCCCATTCCACTTAAGGAAAGCACGGGTGTGTGTGTGTAGTGGGTGGGGGGGGGCGGTGTAAGTTACTGTTGTTTTTTCTTTCCCAATGGAAGAATGAAATTAAATACCCCAAGTCAGCTTAGATAGAGATACGTAAAATCAAAAGATAAGGAAGTGGGAGAGAGATCACTTTCTGTGGCACCAAAGACTTCCTTCAGCATAATCTCATCTAATCCCTACAACAATTCAGTGAAGCTTTCAGTCATTATCCAGAGTCAACTTTGGCAAAAGTTTTACAGTCACCCCTGCTTTTTACAGATGAGCCAGATGGAGGGCAGAAATGGTCGGTGATGTCTCCAAACTCACAAAGCTAAGTTTCTGAGCCAGACTGCAGAGACTTTTCTTCCTCCAGAGGACAGACACTGCTGGCTTTGCATCATAGAGCTATTCTCTAGTCCTTGCTCCAGTAGTTTACAGTTTAGGGTTAAAATTTCATGTCCAGATACATTATTTAAGAGAAAGGAATAATAGCTACCAGGTGACTGTCTCAAAGAGAAAAGACAGGCAAAGCAGGTACTCTTGAGTTCCCTTGGGGCTTCCCAAGAGAAAACTGGGGTACCACCTACCAAGTTACTCAGTTTTCTGAGCACCTACCTGTGCCAAGTCAGGTAACAGGGAAAATGAGACAGTCCCCACCTGAGAGCAGAAAACCGCTGGGCTTAACTGCACAGGCACCACAGCTCTTTTCCTTGCTTAACATTTATCAGGCTTATGGGTGGGCACTGACTCACAGAAGTAGGATCCACAGCACGGCTACTGATGTTTAAATTTTTTTCATATCTGAACCTCCACCAAGAGAGTGTCCTCACAAGATCATCTTTTTCAACATCAATTTGGGGAATACTTGTTAGGAGGTCAACTTTGGCAAAATGTTTAAGACTTTGATTCAAGTGGAAATAAGATTGTCAAAGCCAAAATTTCTTCAGCAAGAAGAGATTTTTAAAGTATTTTATTGGATCTGAGCTACAGAGAAACTTTTTCACTAAAGAACATCACTATTATCACAACTTATTTAGCACTTGCTGTGTACTAGGTGCTGCACTAAGACATTTTAGTTTCCAGTATCTTGAACCAAGCTGGGAGAAATAGCAGTGGTGAGGGTCCAGTTTTTGTATATGGAGGATTGTGCTAACTGAATTATCCCCATAAAGCTGCTTGATAATTCTGAAGAAAGCTCACAGCCACCCTCTCATTAGAAAGAGGGTAGGGATAAGTGTTATAGTGAAAAACTGAGATGCTGCTGGATCCCAGGCCACAGGACCTAAAGAAATACTCTGTCCATTAGGAGCCTACCCTATGGAGGAACTTGAGCCTACTCCACATGGGGACTGGGTAGGAAGATCAGTGCCATTTTTCTTCAGATGAGTATTGTGGACCCAGAAGGAAGCACCTTGTAAGCAGGAAAAATAAATTTGTGCTGAAATAATGGATGTAAAATACTTCTCCCTGTCCACTATTGTCAAAACAAATCAAAGAGGAACAGGGAGAGGAAGGGAATGTTGAACGTCTATTATGTGACAGCCACAATACTAAAAACAAAATGAAATGGGACATTTTAAAATGTTAGGCTGAGATGATGTCTTTTGGTTCATTGTACCCGTTTCATTTCATCTGAATTCCTTTGGCTCGTACGTGCTTTTCCTAATATCAGTACAAATTCAAGCTGGTATCTTGTGTAGCGTGATTCAAACTAAAGGTACAATCATCTACTGATAAGAATAATAAGTAAATTGTTTCATTGTAGCATTATCTCTTAGCAGCTTGTATAAGTAATTTACAAGTTTTTCTGTAACTTATCAGACCCACCCAGTAGCTTTAACAGAGATGCAGTCGGTGTTCTCATGGGGGAAAAATACTCTTCCTAAAGGCTCTGGATGCACATTCTATACTGGCATCAAGTCTGGCTATCTTAGCTTATAAAAGAGCTGGGTTCTTACCTCCTAATGTAATTCTAAAGCACCAAAAGTAGACATGGGGAGAAAAGCAACGTATCCTTTATGTATATTTGTCTCCAAAATAAAACAGTAAAAACTTGAGATAGATTTAATGTTTTGTTTCCAAAAATCACTAGCTGGTACCTATGGTCACTTCATCTGAATCTACTTGAGGAAACGGGGGTCTACGTACTTGGTGATGCCATGGGGGTATCCAGCACTTGGTGATGTCACAGAGGAGATTAATGCATTTGGTGATGTCATGGGGGGGGGTCTGTGCCCTTGGTGATGACATAGAGTTGTCCAACAGAAGTTTTACATTCTGTCGTTCACTTTAAAACTATAATGGTCTTTAATGGCCCCCAAAGCTCTGTTTCTACTTTTGCCACCAGGGCCCACATCCCTGTACTTTAAAATGAGAAAAGGTTTAAGGATACCAACTATTTTGATACTTTTTTTTGGTAACTTGAAACTACCAAAAAAAATAGAAGGAATAAGACCTAGTATGTGATAGCACAACAGGGTGACTATAGTCAATATAATTTAATTGTACATTTTTAAATAACTAAGAGTATAAGTGGATTGTAACACAAAGGATAAATGCTGGAGGGAATGAATACTGCATTTTACATAATGTGATTATTACACATTGCATACCCGTATCAAAACATTTCATGTACCCCATAAATATACTACGTATCCATAAAAATTAAGAATTAAAAAAAAAATCACTAGCTGCTACCTGCAGTCACTTGATCTGAGTGCTTGAGGAAAGAGAAATAATTGGCTTGATGCCTCTACCCCAAAAAATTCTTTGTGAAGACTGATCCCTCCATCCATGTAAATGCATGGACGTTACCTCAGCAATTTTAGCTCTTACTGCTTTTCCACTGGCATTTGGTGAGTAGTTAAGAATGTAATTTAATAGGACTTTAGATCCTTCCCCTAAGAACTTTTTTCTTTCTCTTTTTTGTACTTATCTTAATATTAAGAGGTGGCAGCCAATGTACAGCTGAGTTTCCTTGGGCTGAGTATGATGAAAATGCCAAGTGTAATCTGAGCACGGCCCTGAACTTGGGCTGGTAGCTCTTTGGCCCACTTTATCTACTGGGAACTCTCCGGACACCCTGGGGAAGGAGCTCAGGCTGGAAGCAGGAAACAACTCAACTGAGTTGAGTTAGAAAGAATTTCACCTTTTTAAAGGAAGGCTGTTATGCCTAACAAAATAGACTTACCTTTCCTCATTGAAACTGTCTATCCTTCACTTTCCAGGAATCCCTTCAGAAAAACATATTCCATGCCTTTTTCAGAACAGTCCAGCCAATCATTTCGGCTCAGACATCTCTCCCATGTAAATGCTTAAAGCTGTCCTCCAAGCTTTTCCTTTTTCTATAGCACTTGCTGGTTAGGTTAATTATAGTTTCTCACCACCAGATTTAAATTCTCCCAGTGCCCATGAATACACCCTGGTCCAGAGGAAATCAGGGAAGAAATATGTCATAAGAACTTGTAATACAAGCCTTCATATACATGGCGGGGAGGGCCTAATGCCTCCTTTTCTCACTTGAAAAAGGGGAAGAATAGCACTTAAGTCTGCAGGCTTGCTGAGGCTCAAAAGCTGTTCAGAAAGGCATTGAACAAACATCTGGCACAGGAAATGCCCATTATAAGTCACCCGTTTCCATTTATGTCTCAATCTCTAAAATGTGGCAAGATGTGTCACAGGAATTAGCATGGCAGATTACAGGGGCTGATCCCCATCTTTTACTCACAACCCTGTTAACTGTGTCTTCCTGATAAGGTAATGATGGTGATACGACAGGGGCCATGGTAGCTTTAGCTGAATTTTAAGACACTACACACCAACCATTCACGGATTCTGCCCCGACTTTGTGCAGTCATCCATGTGTGTATTAAATATAAAAACAAAAAAAATACTCAAATTAAATGCTAAAGTGTATTAAATGTTTTAATGCAAATTTTATTTTGATTTGTTTCTGTGACTCCTTTATTTTAAACCCAGCAACACCACTTCCCAAGGTGTGAAAATGTGAAGATTAAAGGCAAACTCAATGTTGAGTGTAAAGAGATGACATAACACAGATATAAAAAACACCCGAAAAGCCTCTGTAGGCAGGTCAAGGTTATGATTCAACAATTAGAAAATCAAAATTACTTGGACATCCCCTTCTAGTTTAAGTGATATTCTGGAATTGAAAATATTAACCATTAGTTTTAGAAACTAAGATTACTTGAAGTAGGCTCATTCCAGGATGCTTTTCTTTTTTCCTTCCCCGAAACAATTACATCAAACTTAGATATTCTCATGTTTATTTTTAGAGATACTCCGTGAAGGCATTTATGTTCACCCTTTTTAAGAGAATGAGAAATTTACATTAATAACATTTAACATTGATCTTAAAAACTGGTTTTTTTTTTAATAAGACTAGTGTGACAGAGGTACCTGTAGAGCGAAAAAGCAGGATTCTAGATCTTGTTTTTAGAAGACTGAAAAAAAAAAAACACACTCGGGACAACATTTCTTTGATCAATAAACTTTCAGGAAATGGAGGAAGCTGTTCTGGGACACATTCAAAGCTGGTTAACTTGAACTTGGAAATAGGCTTTTGACAATGCAACCATGGGAAACAAATCTCTGAACAAATTTTAAATGAAATCTCACCCCCCTCCCAAAGTGGCAGACAAAATAAATTACCATAAATTATATGCCAAGACACCTTTAAAAAACAACAACAAAAAAGCCCATGAGGCTGAGGATTTCCTTAGCTTTCCAGGAAGTGTGTAACACTGCTTCTGGCCTGCAGGCTGGGGCGGATCGGGGACCTGTCACACATCAGGATAGTTGCAGTAATACACCGCGGAGCTGGCGTCGGACACCACGGAGGAAATGGCCCCGTGGCTGTCGGGGAGAGTCACACTCGAGTCATGCCCCTGGTAGGGGAGGCCCATCTCGGGCTTGCACACGAAGTGCAGATACTGTTCAAATTCCGTGCGGTCCACCTCCCCGAGGAGCTCGGCGGGCTGGCTGGGGTCCGTGCCGTCCCGGCAGGGCAGTGCCTCCGGAGGGGGTGACGGCTGCCCGGGGCCCGGGGGGTGGTGCTGGTGCTGCGGCTGCGGCTGCATCTGGAAGCCGCGGCCCCCGCCTGCCCCGGGCGAGGCCATCGCGCCGTAGTACATGTGCAGGGCGCTGGGGGGCGCCAGGAGGCCCGGCATTGAAGGACCCGCGGGCTCCGGGCCGAGTCGGGGGTGCATGGGGCCGGCAGGAGGCTCCGGGGGCCCAGCGTAGTCCGAGACCTGCGCGTAGCTGTAGGCGCCGGCCGCCGGGCAGTCCCCCGGCATCGGGGCGGCGAAGAAGGCCGGGTCCGGGTCCACGCCGTCCAGCGGGGACGTGTCGGGCGTGGGCAACGGGTAGCCGTCGAGCGGGGACGCGCCCAGACCCTGGCAATCGCGGTAGTGGCCGCCCATGTGAGGGGGCAGCAGCGGCGGGCCGGTGGGGAAGCCCTGCTCGGGGAACGGCAGGCCCAAGCCGTCCATCGCCACGCGGCCGCCCTCGGGGCCCAGCGCCGCCGCCTGCGGCTCGGCCAGGCCGTGCAGGAAGCCGCCCTCCACCCGCTTCAGACGTTTCACCTGCTTGCGCCGCCGCGGCCGGTACTTGTAGTTGGGGTGGTCCTGCATGTGCTGCACGCGCAGCCGCTCGGCCTCCTCCACGAAGGGCCGCTTCTCCGCCAGCGTCAGCGCCTTCCACGACTTGCCTGAGCGGTCGAAGGAAGCGGGAGAGGGGCGCAGGGCTTACCGGCTGCGCTCCGGCTCCGGCTCCAGGCCCCACCTGGCCCCACCCGGCCCCACCTCTCCCCTTCCACCTCGAATTGAGCAACTCCGGTCAAGTGAAAGAGGGAGTCCTGGGACTCGGAGGCCGAGCCCTTGGGGAAGACCCGTCTTCTAAAGGCACCCCTTTCTTTTGGTCTCCTGGAAGCGCTTTCCGCCCTCCCATCAGTGAGTCGTTCGAAAAACGCAAAAGGACACCTAGGTAGAGAAGGGTCGAGGGAGGGACACCTGGCCCAATTCAGAGCCAGGGTGCTCTCGCGCCGCCCGTAGGTGCCAGGAAGCCGCCTTCCCAGAGCCGTGGGACCCGCGTCCCCGGCCAACTGGGGAATCCGGGCGCCGCAGAGCAAGGCGCAGAGCTGCTTTGGAGGGTCGGAGAGCGGGAACCGGGAAGGGAATGCAGGGCCTTAGGAAGGACGTGGCCGCTGCACACTCCTGGTCTCGGGCGTCAGGCTCGCAAAGAACACGGTTTAGGGCTCAAGAAAGCCGCCTAGTGATTTACGCCAGCGCGCCTGGCCACCTGGGTCCCCGACCCGGACTCACCCAGCATCTTGCTCAGCTCGGCGTTGTGCAGGTCGGGGTTCTGCTGCGCCAGCCGCTTGCGCTCGTCCTTAGCCCACACCATAAAAGCGTTCATCGGCCGCCGGATACGGGACTCGCCCTTGGCTCGGCCAGCGGCCCCGGCTGGAGCTCCGCTGCTCGCCGGCGCCTCGCCCTTCACCTTCATGTCCCCGATGGGGCTCAGCGACTCGGCCCAGGGGCAGGGGCCCAGCCCCGCCATCACCGCGGGCAGCGCGCTCCGGGTCTGGCTCTGGTCGTCACTGGCGTATCCCGCATCCGGGCTGCTCATGGCGCTCCAGGCCTGACCCGCTCCCCGCAATCCTCCGCCGGACGCGCCGCCTCCCCCGACCCGGGGGAGGGAGTAGGGAGTGAGGTACGGAGGTGCCCTGAGGGCTGCGTGGGTCTCCCGGCCCGAAGCCGCCGCCGGCGTTCTAGCCTGTCGCGGTATACTGCGTAGCCAGAGCCCCCAGCCGGCCTACTAACACTGCGGGCGCCCCTGGGCCGCGGGGCTTTTTCTGCACAGATGTGGCCAATGGAGCGGCGAGGGCGGGCCGGTCCGGCGTTGTTAGGCCCACGCCCAGCCCGTGGTCCGAGTCCTAAGTCCCAGTCCAACCCCACGCCCGCCCCTTGCCCCTCCCCCGAACCCGCGCCCAGGGCTACACCTGCCCCCGAGAAAACTAGCGGGAGCCGGGCTCTGGCGCCGGTCCTCTCCCTCCGGGGTTAGGGAGACTCCTGAAAAGCCATCTGGAAGGGCTGATTTTACCTTGGAATAGACGTACTTGCCCAAGGTCGTTTAGACTAACATACTGAACGTCCACTCTATTCTCTTTAAAGCACATCTTTGTAGAAGCCGAGGGTGCTTCAGTGGTAGGTGACCTAGTTTACTTCAAGGAAATGCACGGGCATCTTCTTCAAATGTGTTTTCTCGAATGCGACAGACAGCGTTAATAATAAATTTAAAAATACAATTTCACCACTAAGGACTCATCTTGGCTGTGTTATACTCAAAATGCTGTGTCCAAGATAAATCCTAATTTTCTAAAGCAAGATTTAATGTGGAACGACGTTCTGTATGCAATATTCCATCACTCTGAAGAATTTAAAGCATTTACTCATGACAAACCAACCAGTTTTTATGTGTATCTTATACACATCATGTGCAAATGTCTGAAAGTGAAAATTTGTACATGATATATATAATAAGATACGCATAACAAAACTGGTTGTCATGTATTCAGTAAGAGGTGAGCCTTAATACTGATTTCTAAAATGTAAACAGTGGCAATATTTGTCTAAATGTCCGAGATTGTTAGTGGGGAGAGAACGATCTTTTTTAGCTGCAAAGTAACTGTAGCTCTTAGAGTCAGTTCAAGGTGGTTATTCTGGCAGATAATTAGATTTGTATACGTTTGTTTAGACTGGAATGAAATCTGAATGACTATTAAACTTGTGTTTGGATCTGGGAAAAAAAGTTTTCAGTGGGATTTTTAAAACAAGCCCTTATGCAGAGCTAAGAAATGACATAGCATGCCACTGCTATTCTTAGCGCCCCTCCGGCATTGGCAAATGAGTGTATCCTCATAATAACCTTGAGGTAGACTCTATTATATCTTACAGGAGAGGCAACTGAGGCAGAGAAGTTACTGAGACTACAGCTTTGAGAGGGTGGAATTCACACCCAGCAGTCTGCTTTCAGAGTTGGAGCTCTTAATCACTAAATCAGGCTGTTATGTTTGTGTATTTGCGTTGTTTTTTGAGGGTCACTAACATAGCCATTCCTGCATAATTAAGATAACTTTGCAAAGAAATCAATATATCAATCTCCAAAACAGATTTTCTTTTTTACAAAAGCGTGATCAAAAAGTAGAGCTTACACCTGGAATCTAAGAGGTACAATGCTGCCGCTTTGAGCATGGTACTACAGCAACAAAGTCGTCTGTCCAGTCTCGCTTATTAGTGGCATCCATAAAAATACAGAACTTTTGCAAACTCCCGGCCTTCAGTTTGTCTGGCATTGCTTTTTCTCAAAAGAACTCTTGCACAATTGTTTTAAGCCAACTTATCTTTAATTCTGCAAGTAGCTGTGAAGCCTTGTCTAGGGGACAAGTTAAGAAAGTGTTTCTAGTTCCTGGGTCTCTAAGATTCAGATAAGAAAAAAATTTAAATCTGCGTAAAGAAATCATGGAGGGTGTTACTTTTAATTGGTAGTTTTGAAAGCAGTTGATTTTAGACAAATTTAAATGATGTACTTTTAAAGCTTTATTTTTTCTGAAAAAAATGGGCTTCAGAATAAAGCAGAAACACTTTACAAATGGTTAAATAAGCAACAAAACTATAGGAGGGAGAGTAATCTACAAATCAACCCGTAGTACCTTGCTTTTTGCTTTTTTTTTTTTTACATCTTTTCTAACTTTTCTAGATAATAAATATTTTTCAAAGATCTGAAAGTAGAATTTTCTCTTAACGCAAAATATTTTATGAACTAAGGAGTTTTCCTAGAATAAACACTGAAAATTAAAAACAATGTTCGATCCAGAATCCATTTTTATCTTTCTAATCTGTTTCACTAATTCCTTTAAAAAAGACTACAGGAAACACACAATCCAAAAAATGTACATGCGCAGATTTAGCCTTGTATGCTTTCTTCATCCTCGTGCTCTTCATCGCCCAACCCGTTATCAGGAGAGGTGCGCCTGGGAGCCAAGAAGGTCGAGAAAATGATGAGGGAAGAAAACGCGTGGTTTCCCTTTTTTTTTTTCTTTTTTCTTTTTCTTTTTTTTTTTTTTTTTTTTTTGAGACGAAGTTTTGGTCTTGTTGCCCAGGCTGGAGTGCAATCACGATCTCGGCTTGCTGCAACCTCCACCTCCCGGGTTCAAGCAATTCTCCTGTCTCAGCCTCCCGAGTAGCTGAGATTACAGGCGCAGGCCACCACTCCCAGCTAGTTTTGTATTTTTAGTAGAGACGGGATTTCATCATATTGGTCAGACAGTTCTCGAACTCCTGACCTCAGGTGATCCGCCAGCCTCGACCTCCCAAAGTGCTGGGATTACAGGCTTGAGCCACATGCGCCCGGCAGGGTTTCCCTATTTTTATTTGCCCTTGTTCTTGGGAACTGATCTTGATGGGGTAAGAGAAATCAGGTGAAAGTACACATCGTAGGTTGGAGTAAGAGCTACAGATTTTGGCGCCTCTCCCCCCACTTCTTATAAAACCCTTCCTGGGATCATAAAGTCGCAGTTTACAAATTTACCAGGGAGGAACTGTGGTGGCTTTCCAAAACTAGTTCCTTTTACATACTGTGACCTAGATGTCATTTCTTCTGATCCTTCGCTTGTCACGTATTTTCGGGGGGCAGTGTGGAGGGCTGCGGCGTCGCTGACCCGCGCGCGGTGTATGTGGAGTCTTCTATTTCAGTCTCTTCACTTTAATACGCGGTGACCCGGGATGTTATCAGAGCCAGCCACAAATGCCACATGTAAAGCAGCAAACATCCGGAGTGGCTTCCTGCAAGCCTCGCTTTTCTCAACACGAGAGATTTACGCAGGCGGGTGGAGGGAAACAAGTTTCACAAGAAAGAGCCGAGTACACAGCTCTCGTAGCCGGCCTGGTGCGTTCGCACAGCACAGTCCAGGGTCGCAGGGCTCCCGGCTACTAATTACGCTCACTTCCCCGGGAGGCTCGAAAGGCTGAGCAAGGAAGCGACTAGCGCACCAAGAAGCTGTACCCCTGGCCAGTAGGGGCCTTTGGTCAGCGGGCGCAGAAATTAACTCGGGTAGGTGGCGAACCGTGGGGCTGACCTGGAAACATCAGAGCCACGCTTATCCGTGGGCCCCTGAGTGACCAGGCAAAGGCTGGGTGATTTCCGGCAGTCTTTTGTGTTTTCGATGCTGGGAAAGCAGGAGCTGGAGAAAGGACACTCAAGTCGATCGGGAAGGATCGTGGGCACCTAGGCAGATGCGGGTTGGCGCTGGAGAGCAAGTCTGTGGGGCCGGGGGAGGGGAGTGCGCGCCGCAAACCCTGGGAAAACTCCTAGAAGCCCGTGGACGATTAGACAATGGTATCCCTGGAACAAAGAACAACAATAAGGCCTTTGCATTTATAAATCGTCCGCGGGCGGCTGCCTCCTGGAGCCCGGCTTGAGGTGGACCGCGGCTTCGGAGCGCGGCCGAGGGTCCCGCACTTCCCAGGTAGGGCCGCGCAGTCGGACGCCGCGGATTCGCACCTCGAGCCCCGGCGCCGTCTAGGCGGCGGCGCCGCGCCCCTAGATACCTTTCACATCTCCTCCCTTTCCCGGGGCCAGTCCCCCGTGGGTCCGGGATGGAGGTCGAAGGTCGCGGGCGGGAGGGGAGGGGTGGGGAGGAAGGAGTGGCCCGGAAGATCGCGGCCACCCGCTCTGCCGCCGCGCGCCCCCGGCCTTGGAGGCCCCCACCAGGTCGGAGCCCGGCAGACGCTGCAGCGCGGGTCCCACACAGCTCCTGCCTTGCTCCTCGGCTGTGCGAGACTCTCTCCTTAGGGACTAAAAAAAAGGGGGGGAGGGAGCGACGGAGAGAGGGGATTTGGGAAAGTGCATTCCCCTCGAGAATGGGAGCATACATTTTGCTTGGACGCCCTCTCCCGCTCCCTCCGCGCGCATCCCTCCCCGGTCCCACGGAGTCTTCTCCAGGCTGCCCCCCAACCCCGCCCTGGCAGCGGGCGACTCTTTGACCGCGTCCCCTTCCCGCTTGGCCCCGCCTGGGAATCGCACAGGCGAAGCAGGAAATGCGCTGTTCCCGGTCCACTTCCC
This sequence comes from Aotus nancymaae, assembly GCF_030222135.1. Classification (NCBI taxonomy): domain Eukaryota; kingdom Metazoa; phylum Chordata; class Mammalia; order Primates; family Aotidae; genus Aotus; species Aotus nancymaae. The sequence goes on along the minus strand of NW_026988450.1, from coordinate 6,491,281 downwards.
TACTCAGAAACTCATCGGCGGGGTGTTTCTTAGATCCCCCCCCCCACCTCCAACTGTGGCCCCGGGTTGAAGTGTGTGGGCTACTTCCCTTCATTGCCTGGCCTGTGGAACCTCAGACTCCAGGGGGAGGTGGCGTTGGGAATGAGGGCGAGGGTCCGCTCCTCACCCAGGACTTGTCACACACACAGCACTGAAAGCTCACTCCTTTAGGGTCTGCCGCGCAGCCTTAAAAGGGATTTCAGTAGTGGCAGGGCGTCTATACACCTGCGCTGCGGCTGAGCTCCTACTCCCACCTTCCCCATCCACACTCTAGGAGAGGCCAAGGCTTTCCTTGGAGACCTGTGTCCTCAACTGACCAGACAGCCTTATCAGCAGCGTGCCCACTGTGCTCACAGCACTTCCACTCCCACCCGAAGGAGAGCGGACGCGGTCCCTGCCTCGGAGGAATGTACAGCGCAGTGTCATTAGTCTTCTTCCCTGATTCATTAACTTCCAGCTGGGTGTTCTAGGTATGGTCTTCTGTAATAATTTGTTCCTGGCATGTAAAGGTGATGCTGACATCAGTAGGTCAAGCGCCTTGAGATTTTTTTTTTTTTTTCTAGTAGAGATAATAGGTTGCCTTTCCACCCTGAAAACTCTGGCTTGCCAAGTTTCCCTAGTAAGCAGGGCTGGATTGTGCCAGATGGTTGGTGAGGACAAGGTGTGCATTCTGTTATCATGGAAGTGATAAAAGTTAAATAGGTCATAGGACAGGCTACTTCTGACAGCACTCATTACCCAGTCTTTTGTACGACTATAGCCACACACATGTCAGATTGTGAAAGGGTACCTGAGTTGGCTTCCAAAGTTTCTGAACAGAAGAGAAAATATGAGAGATCCTTGCTGGATTCCTTTGTAGTCAGTATTTGGTTAACCTGTTGCCTAAATTTTCTTCTCTGTCCACTTTTTGGACCTTGCTAGCAACTTTGTCAGTACTCTTTAATAACAACACAGGGTCTTTGGTGCATTTCATCTTTATATCTCGAGAGCACATGCAATTCACAGGTCTTCGATAAATTCTTCAGTATACTGTTAACAGCTGTCATGGATGGAATCGGAAGGTCATCCTCCTACAAGGCAAGGCACTGCGAATGATCTCTGTAGACCTTATTAGCAAAGACTGTTCTCATCTCAGACACATCTGTGTAGCCCTGTGGTCATCTGACTTCAGGTCTGTCATTTTCTTTTTCTCATTCACCAGGAGTTCAGTCTTCAGACATTAAGCATCTGAAATCCCACCTTTTTAAAAGATTAAGTCAAATTCTGTTTCTTTTCTGAACCAATTCCACTTGGGTTATGTATTAACTTCTTCGTAATGGTAGAGGACAGTTTGCAAAGGAGTTTCACTAACTCCTCTGACCCTCCTGACAACCCTGGAGTTAGACAGGGCAGCCTTGGTTATTAGCCTCATTTTTCAGGAGATTGAGACTGAGAGAGGATAGGTGACTTGCTCAAAAGCACGCAAGAGTGCTTGGACCACCTATCTGCCCTTGCTGCTACCAGTAGTGGGTCTTCAGGAGTTGGAGGCTACAGTGAGCCATGACTGTACCACTGCACTCCAGCCTGGGCAAGAGAGCAAGATCCAGATCCTATCTCTATAAAACAAAACATTAGTGAGTCTTGTTTTGAATTTCTTTTCATGCCATTGCTACAGCCAATAAGGAACCTAATAGAATGTGTAGGCACAAAATAAAGACAGTGGATAGACAGAGATAGAATAAGGACCCTTGGCACAGAAACTTCCTGTGTTATCCCTAAGCAGATCATGATCATTTTTAAATATTAGACATGTATGCTGTATGAAGAAAGCATTTTCATTTAGAAGATCTATAACTTGGTATTTTGATTAGATCATATAATCTAAGCCCTAGATGACATCTCATTTATTTTAACTATTATTTTATACAAACAAATTCTGATTTAGCTGAACAAAAGAGAGTACAGTTCAGAGTTAAATGGGAATAAAGTTTATGTGTAAGGAAGTTGAAGTTCTCGAACTTTTGCCTCTCTACTTCATGCTCATTCAGATGGAAAGCAACTTAATTGTACTGAATTGTGGTTTTGTTACCTGCTTAAGGTATAAGCTGTGAGCCTACTCTAGACCCACTGCAGACCCAGTCTTAAAGACATAAAAACATATAGCAGGTAGATAAAGTAAATGCTCTCCATTCTTAACTGTTGTTTGGAAGAGAAAGGGATGGCAAATCTTATCCATTCTGTTTTACAAAGTGAAAAATTAAGGTACAGAACAATTGGGTAATTTGCTTAATGCTTCAAATCAGCCTAAGAGACAAGAGAGTAATCTGTTCATTTAATCAACAAATAATTATCCAACACCTGTAAATCTGAGGCTTAGCACAGCATGACACATTGGTTATGAACACATATTTGGGAGGTGAACTGCTTAGGCTGGAATTCTAGTTCTACAGTTTACCATGGTGTATCCGTGGACATGTTGCTGAATCTTCTCTATGCCCCATCTGTGAACTGGAGGATGGTAATAGTAATGTCCTCAGGGAGTTTTGTGAGGATAAAATGCATTCGTTATTCCTCAACTGCTTAGAATAGGACCAGGCACATAGTAAGTTCTACACAGGTATTTAATAAATAAAATCAAATTTAAATAAATGCATGTTAGCATATGAAAACATTGGGAGAAAAAATAAAACTACCACCGTGTTGGGGGTACATGCATTATAACAACTAGATTAAATGTGTAATATCATATGTTAACATCTATGATAACTAGTAATAGCATTGTTGTACCTTAACCAAAATTGTCTTACACTTGCAAAACTTTCAGAGATTTCTCTGTAAATTATTGTACACTTTCTAGTTATAGTTGAATGTGAACATTTTTACTATGGTGGTAAAAGAAGCCTTTGTTTTGTGAATGTCAACCTTTTAAAACTCTGTTACAACCAGCAAGCAAAAATACAATTGCAAAGCATTCAGTGTTCTATTAGTATATCTTTGCAATGCAAAGAGATGCCTTGCAAATTAGCATTTTCGTAGGCAGGCCTAAATTCTTCTCCTAAAGACGTACAGAGGCAAAGTGCAATCTCAATAAGTGTGCCTGGTATACATGTATTTTAAGGGAAGAATAACCTAGCCTAGATCTTTCTGTGTTGTAGAGTGAAAAGACTCTAAAGTCTAGTCTTGGTTGTTCAGTAACCTGCTACTGGGTAAATTGCAAGTCATTTAAACAGCCTCACCCTCAATTTTCTCAAAAAAAGAAGGGGAGAATGTCAGATCTTTGTCAGATAAAGAAGTGAAAAAATGATCACAAAGACTTTTATATGGTAATGCTGAGTAAAACTGTGTGTGTGTGTGTGTGTGTGTGTGTGTGTCTAGAGATATAACAATTTAGAGAAAATTTTCTATACAGAAAAAAATAGCAAATTGTGATATAACCTAAGTCAGGGATTGTAAAGAAGACTATACTGTTTTAGGTAATAATGGAATACTGTTTTTTTTAAAGAGCAAAAGCTTTTTAAAATTATTTGAAATTAATTATTGCACAGAAGAACTCATCTTTGATCCAGGGGAAAGCAGATTCTACTTTTATGAAGTTCGACTATGGATTTACTGTGTGGGCCATTGCATTAGTAAAGTTAATAGATTCAGTGGCTAATGTAAAAGGAGGATTTAGGGATTTGGAGAGAGAATAGACGACTCTTTCTTTTTGACATTTTCTGGTTATATAACATTTTTATAGGGACTGAAAAGGACTATATAACCCACCTCCTTCCTTCCAAGTTCCAGAATTCCTAGAAAGAGTACTGAAATATGGAAATATCTTCCATATGAAATACTATATATTCCATTACAAATGCAAGTGTTTGTTACTTATTCAACTATTTAAATACACAGGTATTCTTTTAAAATCACTTATTTTGAAATAATGTCAAACTTGCAGAGAAGTTCCAAGAGTAACACCAAGAACTGTATCACCTTTTCTGAGATGCTGTGTTCGATTTTTTTTTTTTTTGAGATGGAGTCTCACTGTCGCCCAGGCTGGAGTGAAGTAGCACAATCTGGGCTCGTTGCAACCTCCACCTCCCACATTCACTCGATTCTCCTGCCTCTGCCTCCTGAGTAGTTGGAATTATAGGCGTGTACCACCACACCCAACTAATTTTTGTATTTTTAGTAGAGGTGGGGTTTCACCATGTTGGCCAGGCTGGTCTTGAGCTCCTGACCTCAAGTGATCCACCCGCCTTGACCTCCCAAAGTGTTGGGATTACAGGCGTGAGCCTCGCCAGCATTTTATCTTTTGCTCTATCTCTATATAAATAAGCATAAACATTTTCCCACATTTGTTCATCTCATTCTTTTCTAAACATACATACATAAAACAATAGAAATATATACTAGTATATAATAAATATATGTTTACATATTTAATATCTAATTACAGATGCTACATAAATATGTAATATGGATATATTGTTACATATTCTATATTGAATTATATGTATGTGTGTATGTATGTCATTAGTCTTTTTTTGACCCATTTGAGAGCAAGCTGTGGCACGATGTCTCATCACTTAATCTAAATACTCCAGTGTGTATTCCCCTAAAATGTGGACACTCTCCCCAAAACCATCAAATACAATGCAAATTAGGTAAAGGACATTACCACCATCTAAGCCACGTACTAAATTCAGATTTTGCAAGCTGCTTCAACAATGTCTCTTTTCTGTTTCTGGTCCAAAATCTAATTCAGGATCACTTTACATTTACTTATCAAAGGTATTCAATATTTTTCTGTCTATCTTATAACCTTTATAGTTTTAAAGAGTGCAGGCCTTTTGTGCCAAGGGTCTCCCACAGCCTGGTCGGTCTGATGTTGGCTCACACATTCTTTGTAGGAAAATCGCGGATATGGTGGTGTGATCCCATCAGGGTATGACAAGGAAGGCCGGTGTCAGACGTCTCAGCATCACTGGTGATGCTAATCTGATTACCTGGTCAAGTTGGTGTCTACCCAGTTTCTCTACCTTCAGGTCACTGTTTTCCCCTTAGTAATTGAGAATTGTGTGTAAGTGTGTGTGTGTGTGCGTGTTTGTGTTTGTGTTGAGAACTCTGCCAATAAAATGGCATGTATTCCTTCTACTGTAAGGAAGTTCTCCCTTCTTTCATTTATTTGTTTTTTTATATCTCTGTGGACTTCCTTTTTATTCAGTGGTTTGTATCAACAGTGTGGGTGCTGCAGTTGCCACAGATTTGGCCAGTGGGGTGCCTTTCGAGTTAGCTCCTGTATTCTTTTGATATGTGTTCATAATCCTTTGACCAGTTTCATACTTTTTCCGTACAACATGATATTCCGGGCTCATTTGAATTTTCTCTGCATTTAGCCCTAGATCCAGTCATTTCTCCAAGGATCAGGAGCATCTTTGCATGGAGGATGGCATTTAGAAGTAGAAATCTGGGTTCTCATCAGTGCTGGGGTGTCACTGCTTCCAGTCACCCTCAACAGACACAGCTAGGAAATAATGTATGTTCATCTATGTATACATATGTGTCCACAAACACACATATCTATAACTATTTCTAAATCTACCTCTGTGTGTGTGTGTGTGTATGTATATCTTGTGTTAGTCTCCAATTCCTATCCAACATCTTAGGGTTCATTCTAGACTGCTCCTTTGTTGTATTTGTGGGAATACTCTGTGAGAAGACAGTGTGGGAATCCCTTTTGCCACAGTGAGGAACCTGGCTCCTGTCTCCCTCCACATGTGCACAAAAGTGCTCACCAGAATCAGGCTCCCAACCACACCACTGCCTGTTCCTAGCCCCCGATTTCTTGGCCTCCAGGCATGCCAGTGACTCTGTTCAGGCTTCTCCCAGCAACCTGCTTCCTCCATGTCCCAAAGCAAGAGAAAGAAAGAATTACTTGTTCAAATCTATTTAAAAATGACTTTGGCCGGGTGTGGTGGCTCATGCCTGTAATCCCAGCACTTCGGGAGGCTGAGGCAGGTGGATCACAAGGTCAGGAGATCAAGACCATCCTGGCTAACACAGTGAAACCCCATCTCCACTAAAAAAATATTAAAAATTATCCAGACATGGTGGCACATGCCTGTAGTCCCAGCTATTCGGGAGGCTGAGGCCGGAGAATCGCTTGAACCCGGGAGGCAGAGGTTGCGGTGAGCCAAGATCGGGCCACTGCACTCCAGCCTGGGCGACAGAGCCAGACTATGTCTCAATAAACAAACAAACAAATTAATTAATTAATTAATTAATTTTAAAAAATTATTTTAAGTATCGAGTGCGACCATAAACTCTAAGCTAATCGATTTTCTCCTTCACTCCCTTTACCTGCTGGCACGTGCCTCAGGCATCAGTTAAAAACAAAGTTACAAGGCAATATTTTTGTTTGTCTTCGATGCAGTCACTTACCGATTTGAAACTGTAAGACTGTACCATTAAGAACTAAAAAACTGGTGATATGTGCCTATAGTCCCAGCTACTCGGGAGGCTGAGGCACGAGAATCCCTTGAACCCAGGAGGCAGAGGTTCCAGTGAGCCAAGATCACACCACTGCACTCCAGCCTGGGCAACAGAGCAAGACCCTGTCTCAGAAAAAAATAATCCTTGGACCTTGGGCTTTTAGTCATGGCTAAAGCAAAGCTAGAGATTGCCTTGATCTAGTAGGATTTCTTTTCTTTTCTTTTTTTGTTTTTCTTCTGTCTCCTTAGTTATCACGCTCATACCCCAGGTTATCATACACTGGGTTGGGTATGGTGACTAAGGAGACCAGGATTTCTTTTCTTCAAAACCATAAGAAAGAAAGAGGAGTAGGCATTAAATAGTATTTTCCAGATGTGTTAATAAAATTCGTGGCGGCTTTGAGGAAATACTTCATAAATATATTCCCTTTCCCTACTGTCAGCCACACCCACACACACACTACTCTCCATAATCGTAGATGAAGAAAATAATGCATAACAAGCCAGATTGCATGACTTGCTCCAAGTGCAGAGGCTGGCCAATCTAATTTATACTGCTTCTTTGCACGATTGAATTCCCATGAGTCATTTCCATCTTCAGTGTGAGAGGGAAAGTTCACTGGAACTACTTTAAAATGAAGACCAACCTCCTTGTCTCCAAAGCAGGCTCAGTGGCTCTGCATCCCCGGTATGGTGCTTTCTCTTAGAGAGCTCAGGAGCGGCACTGCCGGCAGCCTCAGCAAACCCAACAGTAAGCGGGTGCAAGTTTAGCTGCAGGTCAAGCACGGTGGCTCATGCCTGTAGTCCCAGCACTTTGGGAGGCAGAAGAAAGAAGATTGCTTGAGGCCAGGAATTTGAGACCAGCCTGGGCAACATAATGAGTGCCTGTCTCTACAATTTTTTTTTTTAATTAACCGTGTGTGGTGGTACACACTTGGAGTCTCAGCTGTTTAAGAGGCTGAGGTGGGAGGATCACTTGAGCCCAGGAGGTCAAGGCTGCAATGAGCCGTGATTGTACCACTGCACTCCCGCCTGGGCAATAGAGCGAGATCCTGTGTCAAAAAACAAATACCCCAAAAGCGTAGCTGCAGTGGATGACCTAGGGCATGTAAACAGGCTCTTTCTCCTTGGCAAATCTTTTCTTCCTTTCCAGAACTAATGGAGGAAAATCTGACAGGGTGTCTACAGAAAAGGTAGTGATAGGACATCCCAGAGCCAGAAGGGGCAGCCTCTGGTTAGGCAAGACTCGGAGCATGAATGACTTAATAAATAGCAAGTATATGCATACCTACTAAGTGGTGTGGTCATTGTATGTAGTGTGACCCACAAATATCTAACATGTCAACTCAGTTTTAGACTGGTTGTTCAAACTGAAGCTTTAATTCCTGAGCAGTCTAAGTCTTCCACAGTTGGAGGCCCTATGCTGATTTGATGTTGCCAGAACGTATTTTACACTGTTCACACATGATTTATAATGGCATATTTATAAAGACGGTAATGGATAGTTGCTTTTTAACCTCTTGCCTAGCATTTGATTTAGGTACATTATATTAGTGAATGCCCCTTGCACTTTCTTATACACATGGACTTTCTTGTACACAATCACCAATTTTGATTTAATCCTGTGTAAATATCCTATCCATGCTGGTGGCCTACAAGGTCCCACATGAACTGGCTCTTTCTTTCTTTCTTTTCTTTTCTTTTTTTTTTGCGATGGAGCCTCACTCTCTCTCTCCCAGGCTGGAGTGCAGCCCGATCTCAGCTCACTGCAACTCTGCCTCCCAGGATCAAGCAGTTCTCCTGCCTCAGGCTCCCAAGTAGCTGGGGTTACAGGCGTCTACCACCATGCCCATCTAATTATATATATATATATTTTTGAGATAGAGTCTCACTCTATTGCCCAGGCTGGAGTGCAGTGACATGATCTCAGTTCACTGCAAACTCCACCTCCTAGATTCAAGTGATTCTCCTGCCTCAGCCTCCTAAGCAGCTGAGATTATAGGCACTCACCACCGCACCTGGCTAATTTTGTATTTTTAGTAAAGACAGGGTTTCACCATGTTGCCCAGGCTGGTCTCGAACTCCTGACCTCAAATGATCTGCCCACTTCAGCCCCCTAAGGTGCTGGGATTACAGGCCTAAGCCACTTTGCCCAGCCTATTTATTTGTATTATCTATCCCTTGCCTATTAGAATGCTAACTCCCTGTGTTGTTCGTTGCTGTACCCAGCACCCCCATGCCCAGAACTGCTGGCAACTGGCCCATCATGGGAACTCCACAAGATTTGTTGAATGAATGAAAGATCACCTGAGAAGGTGCCTTACTAAAGGCACCTTACTGAAATATTTCTTTAAAGCCACAGAGGGACCAAAGCTGGGGACGCCTTTGACTCTTGATTCGTCCTTGACCTCACATTTTCATGTCTCCTCTTGTTCTTTAAAACACTCTCCCCATTTAGAGCTTTTATTGAAGCCTCATTATGTCACTTTAAGAGGAGGAATGTCCCCTTCAGGGGACCTCTATGGACATGTATTTCATTAACAGAGCATTATCTCACAGAGCAAGCAGGAACTTCCAAAAGAAGGGTGATGGTTATAAGAGCCTCTAAATAATTTTGACTGATTAGGTATCTTAATCCAGTTGCCAGTTAATTGTGTTTGTTTATGATTAAGAATATGATTTTCACCTGCTCCCCCTCCGCAATCTCCCCTGTGTTTGGAGAAAGCCAATCTCCCTGCCCACTGCGTATCTGCTCTGAGCTCTTTGAAGGTGTTTGCTGAGGGGATGAGACCACAGCTATCACCTGGAGCCAGGAGCTGGGAAGAAGGAATCCCTGCCAAGCCACCTGCAGGTTGACTCAGAAGGTTCCTTACCCCAAGTCAAACAACAGGAGATCTGAAGACAAGGCTCCCTCCCCACCCCCTCACCCTGCACTTGTGTCACTCTTTCTATGGAGAAAATAACTCAGTCATTGAAATACCCATCAAAATTCAGTGTTCTCACAGATTATCTGTACAGCAGAATCAGGTTTTTCCTTTATTTTCAATCTGTAACATAGTGGTACTTTTAACATACATTAAAAATAAATCACTAGAAAAATAAAACAAAGGCATATAAAATACAAACTCACTTTTTTTTTTTTTTTTTTTTTTTTTTTGAGACGGAGTCTCACTCTGTTGTGCCCAGGCTGGAATGCAGTGGTGCGATCTCGGCTCACTGCAACCTCCCATTCCCAGGTTCAAGCAATTCTCCCACCTCAGTTTCCCAAGTAGCTGGGATTACAGGCGCCTGCCACCACTCCCGGCTAATTTTTTGTATTTTTGGTAGAGACAGGGTTTCACCTTATTGGACAGGCTGATTTCAAACTCCCCATCTCAAGTGATCCTCCCACCTTGGCCTCCCAAGGTGCTGGGATTACAGGCGTGAGCCACCTTGCCTGGCCAAGCTCACATTTTTTATTCTAGATTTCGGCAGGTGTTAGGTTCCTCTCAAATTGCTCCCAAATTCCCAACTGACTTACTCGCAGTTTCTGTAAATTCCCCTGAAGGTGGGATACAGACAGTTCGAAGGGGGCCTTAAAACAGCAGCCTTTTTTTTTCTCCCCAATTTTATGTTACTGGTCCTTATTTAAAATATATATATATATATATATAATGAGACCTTAAACTGATTATAAAAGTGCTATTAGATAAAAACTTCTCTCACTCAGAAGCACCAAATGAACGCTGTGCCGTCTATTGACTGCGTTATCTGTTGCAAGCTGGGTTATCTGCCTTGTCATTCGGATCCAGGTGTCCCGGTGAGTGGAGACGCGAATGCCTTCAGCTTCGCCGCTGGGGTTTAGCGTAGGTGTAGACCGAGTGAAAGGACTGAAAAGCAGACGCTGTGGTAAAGAGGAAAGGGGGAATTGGAGCTTTCAGGTTAACTTAACCTTCCAGTGACCTGCTTCTCAATCACAGATTTGAATTCTTTCTTCTGCTGCCAAATATTTAAACCTGTTTTGTTAACCATAGCTACTCCTACACATTGAATATTTCTTTTTCTGTTTTACCGATGGAGAAATGGAAGTGAAGTTTCTAATAGCCAATCTAGAGGATCTGGCGGCAGAAGCCCAAGCTAAAGGGTTTAGTTCTTTACCCACAGCATTTGGAGTGGGCGTCCCCTCGCCTGTGCCCGCGGCTCCGCCTGTGAGATGTGACAGGCCCGCTCCACACCTGGGAGGCGCCATTCGGCTTTCTAATGGGATCAGGGTTACGTCCAAACTCTCCTCACCTAAATATTTCAACTCCTGCCTTTCGCCCTTTCTTTGAACTCATTGCGACTTCTAACTTTATAAATACGCTTGGATTCCCTTCAATTCCCATCTTCCTTTTGTTTCCACCGCAGCCAACGAAGAGCTGGAGTCGCAAGTTTCCATATGTGGAAAATTATAAGACAGGAAACATCGCTTGCTTTGTGCCACTTATTACCACACTAAAGCCTTTGTTCAGAGGACTTAAAATTATTATTTAATGTGCCACTGTATTTTCTAGGCAGACACTTGAACTGTTTATCCACAATTCCTTTCATTCTAAATTGCAAATAGCTACACTCTCAAAGATGCTTAAATTGGGTAGCCATATTCCTTGCATGTTAAATTTCTTTATAAACAGCTTCTTTGAATTCAAATCGTTGTTTTATTATTTTATTTATCTGTACATTTTCTCTAACCCAGGCATTCACAACCATCATCAAGTCTTTTAGAGTGAGAACTTTCTGTATGGAGGAGATTCGAAATTGTGAACGGATCAAAATCAATACAGCACAGAGCACTACACAAAAGGGGAAAATGATTTCTTTTGTAGATTTATTTTCAGATATAATAGACTTGCACGATATCTTTAAAATGATATGTAGCTTCGTAAAGAAAAAAGTTGTTAAAAAAAGTTGGCATTGCTTTCTAAAGGACATGAATGTGGAAAAATTATTTATTGATTTGCAAAATAAAATAATATTGACAGTGCACAGTACTTTTAAATACACACTTCAATTTCATCAGCAAAATAACACTACCAGCTAGATATTCTTACTCTTTCCATTTTCTTTTTCTACAAGAGGAAAGGAGGTTCAGAAGGATGAAATGGCTCCCCCAAGGTCACACATGAGGAAGAATTGAAACTTCTCATTCCACAGTTTATGCTCTCTGTGTCCCAAACTGCTAACACGGTTTTCACGGTTTTACACAAGTAAAGAGGGAAATTACTAGCCACTGTAGCATTTACCCAAGGCTTGAAGGACTTCAGTTCACTTTTTTTTTTTTTTTTTTTTGGAGACAGAGTCTCCTTCTGTCACCTAGGCTGTAGTGCAGTGGCGCCATCTCGGCTCACTACAACCTGCACCTCCCAGATTCAAGCAATTCTCCTGCCTCAGCCTCCTGAGTAGCTGGGATTACAGACAGCTGTCACCATGCCCAGCTAATTTTTGTATTTTCAGTAGAGACAGTGTCTTGCCATGTTGGCCAGGCTCGTCTCAAACTCCTAACCTCAAGTGATCCACCCATCTGGGCCTCGCAAACTGTTGGATTACAGGCACAAGCCACTGCGCCCAGGTCAGTTCGCCTTGATTACTAAGAGCACTCTGGCTTGGTTCAAAGACAGTAGAACATGCTTCTTATTAAATATTTTAGTGAGGATACTTTCTATGTCCATAAACTAGGTGTCAGTAATGAATATAGTAACCCCGAGCGTCCTAATTTAGCTGATAAACCTCTAAAGGAGCATGCTTCAGTTTTCCAAACATTTTTTTGGCAGGAGTTCTTCTCAGGGGACCTGCAGAGAGCCCTGGGTATCTGTATTCAAGCACCCCAGTTGTTCTGTTCCCTAGCCAAGGCTGGGATGCAATGCCTTAATATATTAAAATTGGTAAATGGTTAATGATACTCTGTAGAACTGTTGCAACATAGATGAAAACTATCATCTATGCTAAGCTTAAATTCAGGATGCCCTGGGTACTATTATTCCTAAAAAGCCAACAACAACAACAACAACTCTCTTAGGTTCTTAGTCCTCTCATTATTTGTAAAATAATAAAACTTGTGAGGAAAGGATCCCTTTAACTTTATCTTATATATTTTTTTTCATAAGAGAGCTAGAGCCTTGGTAATCTTTAATGTCAGAAGGAAAAAGAAGTTATGACTCGAAGCTTTGTTGAGTACATCCTCTTTTGTGATTCCGGTAGTGTCTTACTCCCAGAAAGAATTCATGCTTTATGTCTTCCATAGCTATTTTGTCATAATTTTGCTAACAGAGTTCAGGTCACAGTGTAGATCACTTGTTAAAGTTGACCACCTTGTTTTATTCTTCATACTACTCCTTACCTCTTTGTACTAATTTTTGACATAAAGTAGGTGCTTATAAATACTAATTGGTTGTAATTCCTCCAATTGATTAAGAATGATGGAGCCAGGCGCGGTGGCTCACACCTGTAATCCCAGCACTTTGGGAGGCTGAGGAGGGTGGATCACGAGGTCAAGAGATCAAGACCATCCTGGTCAACATGGTGAAACCCCGTCTCTACTAAAAATACAAAAAATTAGCAGGGCACGGTGGTGCGTGCCTGTAATCCCAGCTACTCAAGAGGCTGAGGCAGGAGAATTGCCTGAACCCAGGAAGCGGAGGTTGCGGTGAGCTGAGATCATGCCATTGCACTCCAGCCTGGGTAACAAGAGCGAAACTCCGTCTCAAAAAAAAAAGAATGATGGAAAAGGACTTGGTATCCCTATGACCTTCTTTTTTTGAGACAAAGTTTGGCACTTGTCACCCAGGCTGGAGTGCAATGGCACGATCTCGGCTCACTGCAACCTCCTCCTTCCGGGTTAAATTGATTTTCCTGCCTCAGCCTCCCAAGTAGCTGGGATTACAGGTGCCTGCCATCAAGCCTGGCTAATTTTTGTATTTTTAGTAGAGACAGTGTTTCACCATGTTGGCCAGGCTGGTCTTGAACGCCTGACCTCAAGTGATCCACCCGCCTCTGCCTCCCAAAGTGCTGGACGGACCTGTGACCTGTGCCCAGCTCTATGACCTTCTTAAACCCTGTTTCCTATGTGTTCATTTTGATTGCAGAGTCTTGGGTTTTCTTGTGTGGTCTTCTGTTGCTTAACAATGCGGACGTATTCTGAGAAATGCTTCCTTAGACGATTTGGTCTTTGTGAAAACATCCTACGGTGGGTTTACACAAACCTAGATGGTGTCACCTCCTGCACACCTAGGCTATGTGGTATAACCTATTGCTCCTGGCTGCCTAGCATGTCACTGTACTGAATACTGTAGGCGATTGTAATGCAGTATTTATGCACAAATGTATTTGTGTAACTATGCATATCTAAACACAGAAAGAACACTGTAAAAATATGGCGGTGTCATCTTATGGGGCTGCGGTCTTATATGAAGTCTGTCATTGCCCTAAGGTTCTTGTATGGTGCAAGAATACATGGCTGTGTGGCTAACAATGCCAGGCACATACAGAAACTCAGCCTGTCTACATCAGCTACACATCTACCACTGGATTTCCATAGCCCTAAGTTTTAAGACATTTTTAGAAATGCTCCAAATCACAATCCAGATTATTTATAAGCATTTGCAGACCATTCTTTTATAACTATAACCATTTTGAATGTTTGATTGCTGTAATAACAGACATTAGAAACCTTACAGACCTTATGAACAATACATGAATCTAGATAAGGGATACCTGGAGGTTTTCCATACAATGCTTTTCAGCAACTCTTTTGTACATTTGAAAGGATTCCTGAATTTTAAAAAAAATTCATTGAACATTAAACCTTGAAGACATTATGCTAATTGAAAGAACCCATCACAAAGAACCACAGATTGCCTGATTCCATTTATATGAGATGTTCAAAATAGGCAAATCTGTAGACAGAAAATCGATTATGAGTTGCTTACGGCCAAGGGATAAAAAAGGGTTAAGGAGTGATGGCTAAAACGTATGTGGTTTCTTTCTGGGGTGACGAAAGTGTTATAAACTCGATTATGGTGATGATTACACAAGTCTGAATATACCAAAATCAGTGAACTGAACACTTTAGATGAGTAAATTAGTATCTGAATTATATCTTAATAAAGCAGTCATTTCAAAGATTAAAAATCACAGACAATCCAAAGACATAGATATTAAAAGTCCTGTTTGAAATTGGAAACTGGTTGAAAGGTGCAGCCGCTTTACATAGAACCAGTCAGGAGTCTCTCGTTCCCCTCCCCTCCCCCATGCAGTACATTCCACATCCACAGTAAATGGATTCTCTCCTCCAGGGTAGGTGGTAGAAAGATGTTCTAGCACATAAATGAATTGATTTATGAGTAGTCAGGATAATGTTAATATCTGACAAGTTGGATTTTAACCCTTATCTGTAATTTTGTGTCTTATGTTCAACCTGAATTCATAGATACTTCTGGAAGAGCTTTTGCCTAAGACATTGTACATATCAATTCAGAATCCTGAATGGCATGCTTCCTTTTTTCCCATCTTCCTGCATGGAATGGGTAACATGAGTTTTCACTGTCTCTTTCTCAGTTTTATTAAAATAAAATGGCAATTAAGCTTTGTGCAGGAATACTGATGTAACCAAGTTAAAAATGACATTCGGGTGATCACATGGATGAAAGAAAATCCATTTAACATACAACCCTTGTTTCCTTATTTACATATGGGCTAGTTTTTGTTTTATTTTTTTTTTTGAGACGGAGTTTCGCTCTTGTTGCCCAGGCTGGAGTGCAATGGCATGATATCGGCTCACTGCAAACTTTGCCTCCCAGGTTCAAGCAATTTTCTTGCCTAAGCCTCCCGAGTAGCTGCAAATACAGGCATGTGACACCATGCCCGGCTAATTTTGTATTTTTAGTAGAGACAGAGTTTCTCCATGTTGGTCAGGGTGGTCTCGAACTCCTAGACTCAGGTGAACCACCCTCCTCGGTCTCCCAACGTGCTGGGATTATAGGTGTGAGCCACTGCGCCCCTCTGGGCTAGTATTTTTTTATCAAGCATCCACTCCCTGTTCATTTTGGGATTTAGTGAAGTATTCCAGATGAATTTAGTTTCATGTTCACTAATACTGAGTAAGGGTGGGGTTGGATGAGCCTGAAAAATAATTGTGTAGGAGGAAATTTTTATCAGTAGTAAATATTTCACCTTTTTATATAAGAAAAGTAACTATTTTGCAAATGGATTTAAAAGGCGCATAGCCATGTTCTGAGTGAAAAGGTTTTCTTTGGGTGCCTGCGGACTCATGACAAAGAGAATAGTTATTTCTCTGCAAATTGAGCTTTATACCAACCAGATTGTTTTTATTTAACCATGAATGTCTCTGACAATATGCCAAAATGTGGAAATTGCTAGAGAGTTCTACTTGGGTGTAAGAACACTGTCGCTTCTGCATAAATCAAGACAGCGAAGTTCAGGTGATGTGGCATCATTACCACGCAGAGGGTCGGCAAAGGATTTTACCAACTGCAGCTTAAACACCTTATTTGTTCTTCCTTCCTCAAAGGGGAAAGCTTTTTCTAAAACTGATTTTGGTCTTTTTTCTGTTTGGAACCAATTGTTAGAAGAGAAAATAGGAGTTCTAATGTTAAGTGATTAACCAAGGGCTTACTATTCAGTTTTTAAATTTATGAAGATTTTTTTCTACCAAAACCAAATAATGTATTAGTCAGAATGAATAACTTCTACTCATTTGAGGTTTTTTTATTATCCTATATTTTGGAGAACTTAGTCATTTTATTTTATGGTTCCCAAACAAGACACAAGACCAACAAAAAACAAAAACAAATTTGAATTAAAAATTGTGTACGTGCTATTGCAATTATTCACGTGTGCTTAGAAACACACCAGCTCTTCATTTCTGATTTCAGAAAGTGAATTGGTGGGAGAAGGTTTAATAGTTACTGTTTTGTGTACTATTCTAGTTATTCACATTTTTTAAAGCTTACACTTACTTTCAGAAGACATAGCTTCTTAATATTGTCAGATGGCATATTTAACTCAAATGGGGTGACTATCAGCAGAACAGATACCTGTTTATAATATCACCTACACTAAATACTTGTATGTTATAGTTTACAGTCTGAATTTGGATTCTGAGTTATCAGAAGCAAGATAATTTGCTAGAAGGGCCGAGTCATTGAGTTTTGCTTAAAATCAGCTCTGAACTGGGAGACACTCATGAAACCCACAAGTCAATCCCAAAGTATTAGTCAGTAGACGTTACCCTTAAGATATCTAAGAAAATATCAGTCTACCAAATATAGTATCATTAGTTCTGTTTGAAATAAATATAATTTCTCTTAGTGAAAAAAGGAACTTTGAATTTTAGAAGGTAGTCATTTTGACCTACTTTTTACACTGGAATTACTTTATTAAGTTAGATCAAACACAGGCTCTTTGCCTCAACTAAGTGGACACGCTAAACTGGCTCCAAAGTTGATTTGTGGAACTCAGTTATGGACTTCACAAAGTGTTCAAGGTTACTGTTCAATTTGTTTCGGCCGGAATCAATAAATCTCTCACCTGTTTTCTTTGCTGTACGTGCTGTACTGGTTAATCATGTATATACATGGCATAGCACATTAGACTTGGAGAAAGAGTTTTCTGATGGGAGCCAATTTTTAACTACCGTACTGTTGAAATTTTAAAACAAAGGAAAACTGCTTCTGTTTATTATTAAGATGTGATGGGAGCTAAGAGTCATAAATAATTCTGCTGGCCAATTTCCAGGACTAGAAGTAAAAGGTGAGAGAGAGAGAGAAAGGTGGGCAAGGGGAAGAAAAGAAAGTATCTTCTGAAATTGTTTAGTTGAAGAACTGCAGCATTTAGGAAATTCTTAATATTAATAGAAAGTCACGAGTCCTCACAAAGAAAAGGGGAAATAATCAGTTCTACAAATACGGACATAAGCTTTCTTAGTACACACATCATATTTTAAAAGACAGCATGAAATGCTTTCTGGAGACTAAATATTAAACTTGAGATTTATGTGAGTAAACGTGGAAGAGTTGTAGCAGAGAAAATTTTAAAAATCACCTCTACAGTAATCCCTTCCCCATGATCGCTCCCCTCTCTTTTCCCAGGATTACTGTATTTATATAGAACTAAAATTGCAGCTTGGGCAGCAAGGCGAGACCCTGTTTCTACAAAAAGATTTACAAATTAAAAAATTAGCCAGGCGTGGTGGTTGCCTGCCTGTGGTCCCAGCTACTGGGGGGTTGGGGTGGTAGGATTGCTTGAGCCCAGGAGTTCGAGGCTGCGGTGAGCTGTGATTGTGCCACTGCAATCCTGCTTTGGTGACAGCATGAGACCTTGTCTCAAAAAATAATAACAAAATTAAATAAAACAAAATAAAATAGAAATAGTGAGCTGTGATTGCGCCACTGTAGTACAGCTTCGGTGACAGCACGAGACCCTGTCTCAAAAATTAATAATAAAATAAAATATAAAGTAAAAAATAATAAGGAGAACTAAAATTGGACGTTCCATCTAATGGTGGATGGATGTAGCAAACATTTCAATGGTGCCCAATCAACCTAATTCTGCCCTAACTGAGCTGAAGAAACTGCACTGGGGGTCACAACACCCGAGCCCCGTCTCCTGCTCAGTCTTATGCTGGCTGTGCCGCTAACTATCTGTGTGGCTTTGGGCTAATCATCTTGTTTCTTCCTTCACAGAATAAAAGGAACACCCTAGAGGACTCTTAGGTGCCTTTCATTTTTCACATTCTGGGCTGTGGTTCTCCACATGGCAATGAGATTTCAAAACTCCCACCTCTCTGATACAGTAGAGAAGTAGAATATTTTTAACCCTATCCCATTCTAGCGTGTATTAGTATAAAAATTACCTGGGGAAAGACCTGACAGGTTTGAACTAGCTTCCATGGATCTGCATTTTCACCTAGCTTTTGCGAATGGCTCCTAAAACCTGGAGAGAAACCCAGCCCTAGGATATCTCTTAAGCTTCTAATGCCAAAGAAGGCTGTGAAAATCAAGACTTTCAAAATGAGTTTTCCTAGGGGTATCTTCAACATTCTTAAAGCTTTTGCACTGAGGAAATTAACACATAGGAAAGGCAATTCCAGGAAGGAGAGCAATTGTCGTAGCTGGAGGACAATTTCTAGGTTTAAGATGCTTGTTCATATTGTTTGCTGAAAAGAGTGAGTATAGAGATAAAGAATGATAAGACCAATGCCTCTTTAATTTTAGTGGAAATTATTTACTGTAAATAAAGCACTGTAATAAACTCACATTCATTAAATCTAAATGCAAATAGTTTTATATTCCTTAATACCATGAAGGATATTTCACATTTTTCTTTTACTAGTCTTCCCCATTCTGAAGGTATTTATTTATTTTAGCGTTCCGAAATCTTATTTGATAGAACTTTCTTCAGGACACTTCTTGGAATGTAAACAGCTTGGTGTAAAGAAGTTCAAGCTGATGGCTAAAGACTTGTATGACTGCCTAAGGCAGAGTCTTGACACCTACCCATCCCTAAAAGATTTTCCTAAAACTCTGTGGAACAACCAAGGAGAAGGTAAATTCCTCCCTTTCCAAATGCTCCTCTTCCCGGAAGGGTATTTTACAAGCACTAGCTTCTGAAAGCAGCAGCCTCCCCGTCAGTCATTTTGGCAACAGCACTTCCGGCTGCGCACTTTGGAACCTGTCTGGCCTTGAGTCTGAGGTCGGAAGAGCATGTCCGTCCACTTCACTTCAGAGAGGGTCGGCGGTGTCTGGCAGCCGTGTCGTCCAAGGTTCTGTCCTTTGATCACAGCAATTGGTCTCAGTTTAGTGGCTTTCTTGCTGATTCCAGCATCATGGCGGCTATTCACCACATCTGTCACATTCTTATAGGACTCAGGAGCCTCTTCCATAACCAGTTTGGGTGAAGCAACACTGATTGCAATTCCCATATCTGCCCATTTGTCTAAGATATCCTGGAAATCTAAATTACGTCCAGATTTTGCTCGGGACAATGCTTGGCCCGCTCCATGACAGGTTGTTCCAAAGGGCTCAGTCATGCCTTGTTCAGTGCCAGTAAGAACATAACTTCAGGTTCCCATGGTGTCACCAGTGAGCCCTGGTTGCCTGGTGAGTTGGTAATCAACAGCAATGAGGGGATGGTGGGAGGGAACGCGCGGGCAGATCCCTTCCTGTGTACTAACAGTATCCATTCCTTTCCGTCCACCACGTGCTGACCCACTTTGGCAATGTTGTGAGAAACTTCATAGATTACGTGGAGGTCCAAGTCATCAGGGGTTGTGTTGAAGACCTTGGTAAAAGCCTGATGGGTTAAGAAGGTCACGGAAGGACAGTTGACCCAGGCACAGTTCCCAGCTGCTGCCATTCCCTTCAGGTAGTCTTGACACTCTGGGGAAGCCATTGGAGCACAAGCCAACTGCCTGTCATTGACTGTAATCTTGTCTCTCTTCATGGCCTTCTCCATAGCTACCAGCGCATCTGTGGCTGCTTGGTGGCCTAAGCCTCTGCTTCCACTGTGGATCGTCATATACACCCGTCCTTTATGGTCTATGCCCATTTTCTTAGCAGTGTACTCATTGAAAATCTCATCTACAACCTGGATTTCTGCATAGTAGTTGCCTGCTCCCAGGGTTCCCAGCTGAGGAAGGCCTCTTTTCTTAGCCCTTGCAGAGACCTTATCGGGGTCAGCTTGCAGCATCCTTTCGTACTCCTCACGGTGCTCCTTGTCTTCAGCCAAGGCTTACCCTTCTCTTAAGGCATACCAGTCCACCCCATCTCCAAGGCCTCCTCCAAGTCTTTGGGATTCATTGGAATGACACCTTTTGATCCCACCCCAAAAGGAATGTGGTCAAACATAGCTTGGGCAAGTTGCTCCTTCACAGGCCGGACATCACTTTCATCTAAATTGGTTCTTAGCAAGCGGACACCACAGTTGATGTCAAACCCAACACCACCTGGGGATACCACTGCTTCCGGGTCATTCATATCAAAGGTTGCCATATTCCCAGTAGCAAACCCATATCCTGAATGGACAGCAGGAAGCCCAATAGATTGACGAACAATTCCGGGCAGGGCTGCCACATTGCCAATCTGCTTCATGGCTGGCAGTAAGCCACCAATACCACCACCTCGACAGGCATTCCTTAATTCCTCAAACATCAGTTTCTCCAGAGCATCGTTCACATAGAAAACGCCTCCGACCTGCATGTTGGGCACGAAGCCCTTCTTGATCCTCCAGCGGGTTTTATTGATTTTTTCCAAGAACCGCAGCTCATCATCATAGTTGCGACTCATGGCGGAGACAGTGATGACAAAACTCAGGCTCCACTTTGAAGAGACATTGCCGTGTCGTCCGGCTTCCCAGAGCACCGCCTTCCAAGCCTAAAGGTATTTTTAAATCAGTGTCACAAGTGGACAGTGGTGGATCCACTGCTGACCCATTAACTCTTTTCTTAGCATACTATTTTTTTTCTTTTTTGAGACAGAGTCTTGCTCTGTCAGCCAGGCTGGAGTGCAATGGCCGATCTTGGCTCACTGCAACCTCCACCTCCCGGGTTCAAGTGATTATCCCGCCTCAGCTTCCCTAGTAGCTGGGATTACAGGCGTGTGCCAGCACTCCTGGCTAATTTTTGTATTTTTACTAGAGACAGGGTTTCACCATGCTGGCCAGGCTAGTCTCGAACTTGTGATCCACCCACCTCGGCCTCCCAAAGTGCTGGGATTACAGGCGTGAGCCACTGCACCTGGCCAATTCATTCTTTAAATGTGTACAAATTCAGTGGCTTCTAGTATATTCAGATATCTGAAACCATCATCACCATTAATTTTTAAATATTTTCATGACCCCAACAAGAAACGTTTAGCAGTTTATCCCTCCAGGTATAGCTCAAAGAAAGCACTACCCTATTTCATATCTCTATATGACTCTTAGGTGCCTTTCATTTTTGCCTATTTGAGACATTTCACAGAAATGGAGTTATACCGTATGTGATCTTTGATGACTGGCTTCTCTTAGTGCAATGTTTTCAAGGCTCATTTGTGTTGTAGCATGTATCAGTACTTCATTTGTTTCTATGGCTGAATAATCCACTGTGTGCTATGCCACATTTGATTTCTCCGTTCACCAGGCGATAGATTGTTTGTTTCCACTTTGACTGCTATGAATACTGCTGCTATGAACATCTGTACACAAATTTTTTATCTTTATAATTGTTTTTGATGGAATTGCTGGGCCATATGGTAACTAAGCTTAACCATTTTAGGAACTGACAGATTGTTTTCCAAAGTGATGGCACCATTTACAAATCCTACCAACCGTGTACGCGGGCTCCAATTTCTCCATATTCTCACCAGTACTTGGTATTATCAGTCCTTTTCATTACAGCCATCTGATTGGGTATGAGTCCATATCCCACTGTGGTTTCGACTTGCATTTCCCTAATGACTAATGATATCAAACATCTTTTTATGTACTTATTGGCTATTTGTGTACGTTCTTTGAAAAAATGTTCAGACTCTTTTCCTATTTTAAATAGAGTTTTTTTTTAAAAAAAAATTGAGCCTTAAAAGTTATGTTTATGTTTTAGATACAAGTTCCTTATCAGATACATGATTTGTAAGTGATTTCTCCCTTGTTGCCTTTTCACTGTCCCAATGATATACTTGGAAACACAAAAATTATTAATTTTGACAAAGTGTGTTTTGTTTTGTTTTTCTTTGGTTGTCTCTGCTTTTAGTGTCAGATCTAAGAACTTACTACCTAATATAAGATCATGAAAATTTATGTTTTATGAATTTTAGTTTTGGTTCTTACATTTAGGTGTCTGAAACATTTTTAGAGTTTTACTTATTTTTTTATTATAGTAAAATACACGTAAAATAAATTTACTATCTTAAAATTTACATTTTAAGTGTACAATTCAGTAGTGTTGATCGTATTCATATTGTGGTGCCACCATTGCCACCATCCATCTCCAGAAAGGTTTTGCCTCCTAAAAGGGAGCTATATCCATTAACAACAATCCCAGTTTCCCCCTGCCTCCAGCCCTGGCAATCAGTATTCTACCTTTTGTCTCTATGAATTTGATTACCTCTTATAAGTGGAACCCTACAGTCTTTGTCTTTTTCTGATTGGCCAATTTCATTTAGCATAATGCCCCCAAGGTTCATGCATGTTATAGCATGTGTCATAATTCCTTTCTTTTAAGGCCAAATAATATCCCATTACATGTATATATTACTTTTTAAAAAATAATAGAGACAAGGTCTCATTATGTTGCCAAGGTTGGTCTTGAACTCCTGGGCTCAAGCAGTCCTCCTGTCTCAGCCTTTCAAAGTGCTGGGATTACAGGCATGAACCACTGCACCCAGCCTATATATTACATTTTATTTAGGTGTTTGATCCATTTTGATTTAAGTGTCATTTATGGTTTGAGGTAGGAGTCCAACTTCCTTGTTTTAATTGTGGATATCTAGTTGTCTCAGCACCATTTGTGGCCAGTTTATTCTTAGCACAGAGAAGTAATTGAATTTAAATAATGTCATTATTTCAAACTCAAATTTCTGGGGAAAACCATTTTAAAGACTGTTTCAAAAGATACAGAGCACATTCAGGACACTTTGCATATAGGTGACTATGTATTTCAAGACAAATATAACAAAACATGTGACAATGTTGCATTGTTGTTTCTTCCTTGTTCCTTATAACTTTATTTTCCTTTTTCTTTTTCTCTCTCTCTTTTTTTTTTTTTTTTTTTTTTTTTTTGTAGAGACAAGGTCTCACTATGTTGCCCAAGCTGGTCTTGAATTCCTTAGCTCAAGCCATCCTCCTGCCTCAACCTCCCAAAGTGCTGCAATCACAGTCATGAGTCACTGCACCCAGCACAGAATTTTCTTTTTCTTTTTACTCTTAAAAAGTAGACTATCACTGCATTCTACTTTAAGGGTATTGTGAAGCTAAATAATGCAACTCATAACTTAGAAGAATTCCATATTTGCATTATTACCAACATTTAAGTATATGTTTATATTTAAATATAATAGTGATAATAAAGCATGCATACAGACATATACACTGGAAGAAAAAGAATCGTCAAAATTACTTCTGCTCTCTCTTTAGTGAGAATGTCTGTCACAAAGAAGCAACATGTACTTGACTACCAATAGGTGGCGCTAAACATTTAGTCAGGATTCATTCATTTTTATGTTGCCCGCAATATACATAACTATAGCCTCCCTTGGAAAAAAGAAGCAACATCTACAAAATATTCAAAATGATCAGGAGGAAATGGGCTCTCTTCCCATCCCAATGAAGTCACGTTCAAAAGGCAATAAATGAAGGTAGCTTTCAATTCAACTGAGCAACCGGGACATGTTTACAGATTGGAGTTGCTCCAACATCCCATAAGAAAAGGCCTTCTTACTACTCTTCAGGTGGCCCTTGAGGTCAAGGACACAATCAGACCCTCTTGGATCCACCAAGAAGTATCTGGGTAAACTAGAGGGGTTTTTCTTATTTTTTTAAGTCTTGAGAAGAAAAAAATGCAATTACAGCAGAGAAACATATACAACTGACTAGAGACAGATGTTTAAGAACAAACAAAAACACATGCGTGATAGCAGGACAATTATTTGTATGTATTTTCTTTTTCTTTTTTCTTTCTTCCTGTTTCTTCTTCTTCTTTTTTTTTTTTTTTTTTTTTGTAGAGACGGGGTTTCTCCATGTTGGTCAGGCTGGTCTTGAACTCCTGACCTCAGGTGATCTGCCCACCTTGGCCTCCCAAGGTGCTGGGATTATAGAGGTGAGCCACCATGCCCGGCTTTTCTTCCTATTTATTATTTTTTTTTTTTTTGAGACAAGGTCTCACTCTGTCAATGAGGTTGGAGTGCAGTGGCGCCATCACGGCTCACTGTAGCCTTGACCTCCCTGGTTCAAGCCATCCTCCCACCTCAGCCTCCCAGAGTGCTGGAATTACAGGAATGAGCCACTGCGCCCAGCCTGTTTGTATTTCCTGTGTTATTACAACAGTTGTCAATTTTCATCACTGGTAATTTAAAATTATATACATATATATGTCTTTGTATAGGTATACACTCATATATGTCCCATTGATTGCTGTTACATTAATACTGAAAAATGAATAATTTAAAAACTGATCTTTTACGTTAAACATCTATATATTGGCCGGATGCGGTGGCTCACGCCTATAATCCCAGCACTTTGGGAGGCCGAGGCGGGTGGATCACGAGGTCAAGAGATCGAGACCATCCTGGTCAACATGGTGAAACCCCATCTTTACTAAAAATACAAAAATTAGCTGGGCATGGTGGCGCAGCCTGTAGTCCCAGCTACTCGGGAGGCTGAGGCAGGAGAATTGCCTGAACCCAGGAGGCAGAGGTTGCGGTGAGCCGAGATCGCGTCATTGCACTCCAGCCTGGGTAATAAGAGCGAAACTCCGTCTCAAAAAAAAAAAAAAAGTCTATATATCACAAGATTACTACATATTAAACAGCACAGTGTTTTGGGTCAGCTTGATTTTTATTTATGGTGCCTTATACCATTGAGGGATTGCATTTAAACAAGGAAGCCTCATGCTATCATTTACCATTCCCTAAGAAACACAAGTCTAATACGCAGGATAAAACTGCAAAACAAATGACCCTTCACCTCCAGCCCATCACAAGAATATGCGGAACTCTTCTTTTATAGATTTCTTGGCTTTGGATGAATTTGGGATGACACGGGAATTGTCCCTGAGTCCTGCCAAACGATGCTCTGAAACCTCTCCTTAGTCCTAGGTCACTCCAGTTTTGTTAAACTTTTCCAGGCTTCTCTGAAACAGAGCAAATTTTATGAGTTTTCTGGCATCCTCGGTGAGGGTTAAAATGCTTGCATTCTTTTTTGTTTGTTTGTTTGTCCTCTCTAAAGTGCAATTTACTACCAAGCTAGAAATCCTCCCCATTGGAATAATATCAAGCCTTATGTCCTACAACAGAAAGTATCTACCATGTTTCCGCTTATGAAATTGAAAATACATGGATAGGATGAGCAACATTTTATTTTTATTTTTATTTTTATTTTTGAGATGAAGTCTGGCTCTGTCACCCAGGCTAGAGTGCAGTGGCATGATCTTGGCTCATTGTAATCTCTGCCTCCTGGGTTCAAGCGATTCTCCTGCCTCAGCCTCCTGAGTAGCTGGGATTACAGGCATGCACCACAACATGGTGAAACTCCGTCTCTACTAGAAGCACAATTTTTTTGTACTTTTAGTAGAGACGGGGTTTCACCATGTTGGCCAGGCTAGTCTTGAATGCCTGACCTCAGGTGATCTGCCTGCCTTGGCCTCTCATAAGTGCTGGGATTATAGGCTTGAGCCACCTCTTCTGGCCAAGCAAAATATTTTTAATAAATTCTGATAATGCAATAAATGAAGTTTCTTCACCAATCTTTTTCCTCCAGCAATAAAAACTAGGTATTTAAAATTTCAAATGAACTCAGTTGCAATAAAATATACTTATACTGGTTCATTTAAAAATTACACTGGTTCATTTGAATTCACTTCCAATAACTTTTAGAAATTTAGGTTTATTTAGCATGTGTAAGAAACAACTGTCCTTCTTGACAGGATTCCATTGCATGCCAAGTACACGTAAATTTTGATTGCAGTCCAGGGGATGCTTGAAGGCAGAAGGCAGGAGAACTGCAGGTAGATTGAGTAAATTCGTATGCTTGGATAGCTTTAAGACGATACCCCGTTCTGGGATCACCCTGAGTCTTCAGTTCTTCTTCTGGATTTCACATACAATGGCAGAGGAATTGTTTATTGTTTTTCAGAGTAGGGATCATGGGCCTGAGGAAACCTCAGACATATTCTTGGGGATCTATGGATTTTCTACACAACTTTATGTTTTGATTTTGGTTGGTTAAAAAAATCAATATAGATACATTCTAGTCGTGTGGATAACCAGCTCCTAACAACCACTCACAGTTCCAGTCTCCTGCTTGGATGTGTGTTTGCTTGCAGTGGCACCAAGCGACACCACTTTAATAGTTAGGAAACAATGAAAAAGAAACTGGGTGCAGAGCTTTGTAGTGCTTGTCTGCTGGTTGAAATCATACTCCTGTAGGCTTTCCAATACGGTTTAAACCTTTTCGTTTTAAAAATATGGGCAGGTTTATAAGGAATTTTAAAATAATTCCATAGCAAACAGTTTACTTTTTTTTTTTATTTTTTGAGACTGAGTCTTGCTCTGTGGCCCAGGCTGGAGTGCAGTGGCACAATCTCAGCTCACTGCAACCTCTGCCTCCCAGGTTCAAGAGATTCTCCTGCTTCAGCCTGCTGAGTAGCTGGGATTACAGGTGTGTATCACCATGCCCAGCTAATTTTTCTATCTTTAGTACAGACAGGGTTTCACTATGTTGGTCAGGCTGGTCTCGAACTCCTGACCTCATGACCTGACCGCCTCGGCCTCCCAAAGTGCTGGGATTACAGTGTGAGCCCCTGCACACGGCCAGTTCACATTTCTTGAAATGTTGGTGCTTCTAATACTATAGTGTCTATGTGATGATTATTTCTATGCAAATTGTATTTCAGTAAATAGCAGGTGTGGTTAGCTAGCATTTCAAGTATCAGAAACTTTCCCGTAGCAATGGCTAATAGGCAGTAAACTTCAAATCTCTACACCATAAAATGTATTCACTAGCTGGAATAAAGTATGCCGAATAATTTTTTTGTTGGTGAAAGTTGTGGTGTTCAAGATAAGTGGTGACTAGAAAGATTGCCTAGGCCTTTTACTCTCAAATGAACACATTACAGGATCTTAATCTCTTCTTCAGAGCCTTTGGGCCAACTAGAAAATGAATAAAATGCATGAGCCATGCAGTTATTAATAACCCAGAGAGGTCTGAAACACCCTGCAAGCAAACATATTAACACTTCAACACAAAACATATAAATATTTGCACTGAGTAGATGAATGAAATTATAAAGAACCCTCCATATCAGGTTGTTTTCTGCCAAATAAGCTGTACAAATAATTTTGATTTTTAGTGTTGGGTTGTCGAGTTTTTTAGATTGTTTAGTTTTACAATTTCAGGTGTGCACTGTGGACCTGGAAAAGAATCCATCCAGCTCACGTGGTCCTCACATCAGAACACAGTTGCACCCAGGGCAGAGTGAACTCTCATTAGGTTCCTCTTTGAAGATCAGAGAGGGGGCCGGGCATGGTGGCTCAAGTCTGTAATCTCAGCACTTTGGGAGGCTGAGGCGGCCGGATCACTTGAGGTCAGGAATTCGAGACCAGCCTGGTCAACATGGTGAAACCCTGTCTCTACTAAAAATACAAAAATTAGCCAGGTGTGGTGTTGTGTGCCTACAATACCAGCTACCCAGGAGGCCGAGGCAGGAGAATCACTTGAAGCTGGGAGGCGGAGGTTGCAGTGAGCCGAGATCACTCCACTGCACTCCAGCCTGGGCAACAGAGCAAGACTGAAAAAAAAACAAAACAAAACAAAAAAAATTAAAAACAAAAAACAGGGAAGGAGGGTTTCCCCAGGCATAAAAGATCAGAAAGTATGAATTTTAAAATTTACTTGCTAAATGTTTATGCATTTGTCGGGATTTGGTCCAAGATTTGCAAATTTGCCTGAGAAACTTACAACCCCCTCCTACCCCACCAATCCCTGGAAGCTGCTGACATCTATGAGAAGGAGGAGCCGTGAGTGGAGGATGACCGTGGGAGTGGAGGCACCTCAAAACCGTTATCCATTAACGGGAGGAGCACGGGTTCTGTGAGTTACAACTTGAATTTTACTATATTAAGTAAGGTAAGGGCCGTAGACAACTGCGCATCAGGTAAGACCAGGTTTTGCCGGTGGTTTTTAGAGCTGCTTTGGTTTTAGAATCGCGGGTAGGGAGTGGTGGACTTGCACAGATTCTTCCTCTGGTTTGTTACTCAGTGTTGAGAAAGTTCCTTCCCGGTGCCTCAGGATATAGTGACTTAGACGTGGAGGAACGACTTATATCCAGGATTAAAGCAGTTGCTGCCACACACAGTGCCATGAATTTATAAGTGTCCTAAGTATGTGGTTGTTTGAGTGCTTGCTACAGCAGTGGAATCTGGCTAACTTCCCAGAAAGGGAATCGATTGGAGGAATGTGGATGACTGAAAACACCCAAAGAACACGCTAAACAGTGGAAGACCCAGAGGAGTGGAAGAAGCGGGGAGAATCGACTCCTGTATTTTCTGTGTGTGATAGGGCAGTCAAAACTGGGGACCTGGAGGAGCCGTGTTTGCAAAGCTAAATTAAATTTCAGCCTCTTGCCGAAGGAAGCCAGCTCTTTGACTGCAGGGGGAATGGGACAGTTTCCATCCCTCGACCCATAACTCAGCACCAAGGTCATGTCCTATGAGGACATGTTCACTTCCGGAACTTTCCGTCCCCAGTAAATAATGCATTATAAACTCATGGGGAAAGGAGCCATCCAGAGAAAACTAAGTACCATTTATGCAACTTAATGTTTTAATGTCTAGTTTCTCGTCTTGGTCCTGCTGTTTATTATGTGTGACCTTAAGCAAATCACTCCAATATCTCATTTTTATTTACTTATTTTTTTATTTACTTTTTTTTTAAATTTAGAGACAGTGTCTCACTCTGTCACCCAGGCTGGAGTGCAGTGGTGTGGTCTCGACTCACTGCAATCTCCACCTCCCGATTTAAAGCGATTCTCCTGCCTCAGCCTCCCCAGTAGCTGGGATTAAAGGCTGACTTACAAGCCTCTTATTTTTAAAGCAGGTAATTTAAAGCAGGTGGTCTCATTCTATTAATAGGGTTGCAGTGAGACTCAAGGCAATGCTGGAGGTAAAGCACTGGGAACTAAGTATGGTCCCTGCAACAGTCATCAGTTGACATCAATATTAATCTGTTTCTTGGCAGATTTCAAACCAAACATTTAACTAAATGGTGACTCTTCAAGTCATTCTGCTGCATCCCTAGCTGCCCTTTAGAGGGAATGTAATTCACAAAGTAAATATAAAAACCAAGAGAATGAGTTAACTCCACAAAGAAGCACGCCCAGGGAGGTGGTCCACGAGTACTATTTAAAGCCCAGAAAGAGGTTTACAGAGGGCACAGCCTCACTTTCCTTCCTGCAGTCATTCAGTCCATATCACCCCCGGAGGCTGGGCAGACTCACCAATGCAGAGCACCTGGGGCTTAGACATAGATTTCAGATAAGTTTTAAGATGATGCTGATCGAATCCCTCCCTTTGAATATTATTTAGTTATCTCGTTTAAACTAAAATAATCTGGAAAGCAGACATATTTGTAAGGCTGGTTGCATCGCCGAGACCTCCGACACCCACCCCTCCCCCGCGGGGAGCTCGGATACACCCCCTTCCCTCGTGGAGACCTTGGACACACACACCCCGCGACCTACGGCCCCGCACCTCCGCCCCACCAGGACCTACCTGATACCATTTTGTCCAATCCAGGCCCCACTCCCTGCCTGCCATTTTGTCTTCCTGCCAACCATTTTGTCCTATCCGGGCCCCACTCCCTGCCTGCCATTTTGTCTTTCTGCCTACCATCTGTCCTATCTGGGCCCCACTCCCCTGCCTGCCATTTTGTCTTCCTGCCAACCATTTTGTCCTATCCGGGCCCCACTCCCTGCCTGCCATTTTGTCTTCCTGCCAACCATTTTGCCCTATCTGGGCCCCACTCCCTGCCTGCCATTTTGTCCTATCTGGGCCCCACTCCCCTGCCTGCCATTTTGTCTTCCTGCCTACCATTTTGTCCTATCCGGGCCCCACTCCCTGCCTGCCATTTTGTCTTCCTGCCAACCATTTTGCCCTATCCGGGCCCCACTCCCTGCCTGCCATTTTGTCTTCCTGCCAACCATTTTGTCCTATCCGGGCCCCACTCCCTGCCTGCCATTTTGTCTTTCTGCCAACCATTTTGTCCTATCTGGGCCCCACTCCCTGCCTGCCATTTTGTCTTCCTGCCAACCATTTTGTCCTATCTGGGCCCCACTCCCTGCCTGCCATTTTGTCTTCCTGCCAACCATTTTGTCCTATCTGGGCCCCACTCCCTGCCTGCCATTTTGTCTTCCTGCCTACCATTTTGTCTTATCTGGGCCCCACTCCCTGCCATTTTGTTCCATCCAGGCCCCACTCCCTGCCATTTTGTCCCACTCACCTTGGGCACAACCAATCAAGCGCCTCCACTCCCTATAAAGCCCCACATCTAAGAGGAGTCGGGGCGACTTCTCCGACCCTTCCTGACAGACCGCAGAATGTAGTCTGGGAGCCTGAATAAATCCCTTCGCATTGGATTATTTTTGTGCTGGCCTCAGTTTCTTCGTTTTATCCTTGGCGAGAACAGACCTTACAATATTTAATACCTACTCCTCTATATTTAAAAAAAAAAAAAAAGGGCCGGTACAGTGGCCCATGCCTGTAATCCCAGCACTTTGGGAGGCCGGGGTGGGCGGATCACCTGAGGTCGGAAGTTCGAGACCAGCCTGACCAACAAGGAGAAACCCTGTCTCTACTAAAAATACAAAATTAGCTGAAAGCGGTGAGGCATGCCTGTAATCCCAGCTACTCGGGAGGCTGAGGCAGGAGAATCTCTTGAACCTGGAAGGCAGAGATTGCAGTGAGCCGAGATCACACCATTACACAACAGCCTGCAACAAGAGTGAAACTCCATCTCAAATAAAATAAAATAAAATAAGCCAACGATACCATAAGACTAAAAAGAAAGGGCATGTTCTGAAAACATGCAGACTATGTTGCGAGCAGTGGTATATTTGAGCTGATACGAGTTATTGATAAGGAAGTTGACTCCAGCAGCTTCTCTGTGGACTCCCTACAGCCTTGCCTTACTGCTCAAGACAATGCAAGTCAGGAATTGCAGAGTGTCAGCTTGGTAAGTTTGAGGGATAAAGCACTTTGGAAGAAGAGAGGAAGAAAATGTGGCCACAACATGCTACTGAATTCTTAACTCATAGCAATTCCCTTCTTTTCCTATTGTCCCTGTTGCCTGCCAGGCCTCAGAGGATGAACAGAGAAGCCTGGGTTTGTTTTTTCTCGTTGCCTGCCTTTGCTTGAACTGCTCTCAGGGCAGTAGGTAGAATGAGGAAGAGGGGTGGGTGCTGGGTTTCCCTCCCTGGAGGGGAAGTGATAGTGGGGAACATGCCTCCTGGGCCAGGTCTGTGAATTAAAAACACTGAATGAGGCCTTGGGCAGTGGCTCACACCTGCAATCCCAACACTTTAAGAGGCTGAGGCAGGCAGATAGAGTCCAGGAGCTGGAGATCAGCCCGAGTTACTTGGCAAAACCTCATCTCCAGAAAAAAGAAAAAAAAGAAGGGAAGGAAGAAAAGGAGGGAGGGAGGGAAGAAGGGAGGGAGGAAGGAGGGAAAAACGGAGGGAAGGAAAATCAGCCAAGTGTGGTGGCGTGTGCTTATGGTCCCAACTACTTTGGAGACTGAGGCAGGAGAATGAATCTCTTGAGCCCGGGAGGCGAGAGGCTGCAGTGAGCTGAGATCGAGCCACTGCACTCCAGCCTGGGAGACAGAGCCGGACCCTATCTGCAAATAAAACAAAACAAGACAAGACAAAAACATGGTGTCGAGATCCAAGGTGAAAGCAGGCTGGAAAAAATATCCCTGGTAGGGATACAATGAAGGAATGCTGGCGACCCTGTGGTTTCCTCACCAGCAGTGAGGGCTGCGGTTTTTATCATGGGAAAAGCCGTTCATTAGGGGTAGCTGCAGAGTCCGAGCATCAACCTCCACCCCACAAGGATGGGCTTCTCTACTACCGGGTCTACTTTCTCTAGAATCAGCGATCAGAGGTAATCCTCAACCTCACTGGCCAACTTGTGCCGGATGATAAGACATTAGCTGACACAGACCTTTTCTGAACAAAGTAGCACTGAGGAATGCCCAACCATCCAGCAGGCATCAGCTGTCACACTGTGGCCCGGGGGATGACAGAACAGGGAGACCTAAGAGATGGTAAGGTCCAGGATTCCACTCACATCCACAGGAGTGTGGTAGGGTGAGGGAGGCGGACAGGAGCCCTGATGCTCCTTTTCAATTACCTTTTATGAGAACCCATAAAAGGTAATTGGGCTGGGCTGCCTCGTTGCAGAGAGGGTCATGTAGGGGGGAGGTGGGTGCCGGAGTTGGATTATCACCCACCCCTCCCTTGAGGTGAGGGTAGCTGAGCTGGGAGTAGGGAAATCTGGAGAACTGAAGGAGGTGGGTTTATTTGATTTAGGAAGAACCCACCCATACAAGAAGAAGGTTGGGGCCCGGAGGAGAACAAGAAGGAGTAGGTCCCTGAGAGCAGGCAGCCCAGATAGGGACATCCTAGACAAAGATATTGATTGTACTGAAAAAATATAAATCAGAAATCTGGAAGCATGGCCTGCCTTTTAGTGAAACATGTTCCAAACTGCCAGGACTCGCTCATAAAAGGTAATCTAAAATCTTCAAGAACATTTCCTTTTCCTGCAGTTATTCTGTAAATTATGTCACCTCTTACTCTCAATAAATGCCCTTTGATCTGATCCGTGTTAATGTCCTGTCCTGCAGAGTTTTATTCTCCATAATTCATGTGGCGGGGGTGGGCAGGAGAGGGGCTTGCTTCTTTTCTGCCAGTTCTCTCTTTTCTCGGTGGAACTGACCAGAGCCTATGAAATCAGACCTTTAAATACATTCTAATTTTGATATTTATTATAACAGTATAAGACTTCGGTTATAACTATGAAAGGAAAACCAGCTGATTTCATTGAGCAACTCAATAAAACAACTCCTGATGTGGAAGAGGGGCGTTTATTAGGATCCTGACCTAGCATGGAGGATGGCCATTTAGACTATGAGAAAAATGTTTAAATTCTCCCAGTCAGTTTGATAGATCATATTTTTATTTTTAACTATATACCAAAAATCCTTTCCTGCTTTGGAGAGATCTTAATAACTCTGAGACGGAAAATAATATGATCTATAATTTAAATTAAGCTTTAACTAGTGAAAACACAAACGGGTTTCTTAAATGAATTGATCATTCAGCCCATGAAATAATTTCAGTGAGCATGCAGATCTTATAAGTATAATTAAGTGTCTTAGTTTATTTTTCTGATGGATTCATGATTTTATTCTTCCCTTGTGATTGGTGAATGAGAATAAATTGATCATTGCGATAGCTTCTTCTAATATGAACAATCTAAATATCACACTTGCACCCTGTGTTTAAAAGTAACAATATATTCAAACTTAAAATCTCCATGAATTGCCTGACGAAAAATTTAGTTAGAAATCAAGGAAGTAGAGTCACCATGTGTTATGCCTATTTCTTACTAAGAACAATTTTTAGATATTGCTGGGGACCAAAGTTTTATTTTTTCATTTTGTTTTGTTTTTGTTTTTGTTCTGAGATGGAGTCTCACTCTGTTGCCCAGGCTGGAGTGCAGTGGCACGATCTTGGCTCACTGCAACCTCTGCCTCCTGGGTTCAAGTAATTCTCCTGCCTCAGCCTCCCTAGTAGCTGGGATTACAGGCGCCCACCACCATGCCCAGCTAATTTTTGTAGTTTTAGTAGAGACGGGATTTCACCATGTTGGCCAGGTTGATCTCAAACTCCTGACCTCACGTGATTCACCCACCTCAGCCTCCCAAAGTGCTGGGATTATAGGCATGAGCCTCCACGTCTGGCCTGAAGGTTTCGAATCAAACGTTTGAGCTTGTTTGCCTGTAATCATAGACTCCCTGTGTATCACACAACACAGAACTCAGCTCTGGAAGCTTACTGAGTTGTAAAGACATACTCTGACAGAGAACTCTCTGGCAACAGGGTCTCGGGCATCTTCCAGCCACCCGGTCTTGTGGAAGAGATAAGCCATTTCAGGCGGACACGTTTCTATCCAGGCTTGGAATGCATCCAAAGGAAACACAAAAAACTCTGACATCAGAACACACCTGTTGACTTTGGAGCATTCGTATCAATCACAGCCAAGCCCAGGGCAGCTGTGCTGGGGCCAGCTCGCTCTGTGGGGCAGAAGGAATGTCAGCTATGAACGGTCAGGAGGAAACAGAGATAGAGGCTTCCACATTCTTCTCTCTCTTTGTCTACATAACATTAATAGGATTGACACTTTTTTTTAACTTGGCCCCCAAAACAATTCTAGGATGACATCTTCAGTTTTTCATTCACTTAAACAAAAATCTGATTTTTAGATATTTTAAATATCAAAAAATAGATATTTAAAATATCTGAAAATACCACTTGTCTTCCTTTTTATTACCTTTTGCTATTTTATTTTGCTGAGTTCTATTTTTAGAATAAAATTTTGTTTTCCATCTTAAAAAATGGCCATATGATTTAAATAGATATTTCTCCAAAGAAGATAAATAAAGGGCCAAAAAGCACATGAAAATATGCTTAACATTATTAGTTAGTAGGGAAGTATAAACCAAAATGACAATGAGATGCCAGTTCACATTCACTAGGATTGCTGTATCAAAACAACACTAGATATTAATAATAAGTGTTGACGAGTTTGTCAAAAAATTGGAACTCCCATAAATTGCTGGTAGGAATGTAAAATGTTGCACCACACTGGAAAACAGTCTGGTAGTTCCACAAAAAGTTAAACACAGAGTTGCCATATAATCCAGCTTTCCAGTTCTAGGCATATGCCCAAAAGAATAGGAAATACATGTCTACACGAAAGCTTTTACACCAGTGTTCCTGGAAGTACTGTTCACAATAGTGCAAAGGCAGAAATAACCCGTGTCCAACAGCTAATGAATGGGTAAATATATTGTGGTATATCCATATAATTGAATCATATTCAGCCATAAAACATCATGAAATACTGGTACATGTAACAACATGAGTAAATCTTGAAAACATGCTGAGTGAAAGAAGCCAGACACAACCACCCAATATCATATGGTTCTATTTATATGAAATGCCCAGAGTAGGCAAATCTTTGAAAATAGACAGTAGATTAGTCATTGTCCAAGGCTGGGGGATGGAGCGATGAGGAGTGACTGCTAATGGGTTTGGGTCTGTTTTTGAAAAGTGATGAAATGTTATGAAATTAGATAATGGTGATGGTTGGAAAACCTTGTGAATATACTAAAAACTACTGAATTGTATATTTTAAAAGGATGCACATTATGGCACGTGGATCATATCTGTATCTTATTTTATTTATTTATTTATCTATCTATTTATTTATTTATTTAGAGACAGGGTCTCACTAGGTTACTGAGGCTGGCTATTCACTGGTGCTATCCCGCTACTGTTCAGCACAGGAGTTTTGGTTTTTTTGTTTGTTTTTGTTTTTTGAAACGAAGTTTTGCTCTTGTTGCCCAGGCTGGAGTGCAATGGTGCAATCTTGGCTTTCTGCAACCTCCACATCCCAGGTTCAAGCGATTCCCCTGTGTCAGCCTCCCTAGTAGCTGGGATTATAGGCGTGTGCCACCACACCCGGCTAATTTTGGGGTTTTTAGTAGAGATGGGGTTTCACCATGTTGACCAGGCTGCAGCACAGGAATTTTGACCTGATCCATTTCTGACCTGGGCTGGTTCACCCCTCTTAGGCAACTCGGTGGTCTCATGCTCCCAGGAGGTCACCATATTGATGCCAAACTTAGTGTGGACACCCGATCAGCACAATGTACTATAGCCCAGAACTCCTGGGCTCAAGGGATCCTCCTGCTTCAGGCACTGAAGTAACTGGAACTATAGGCACACGCCACTGTGCTTGGCCATATCTCAATTTTAAATTAAAAAATGAAAACCAAAAAAACTCCACAAGAACAAAAAAACCCAAAGAGATCTAAAGTTCCTTAACTGCAAAATGCTTCTTCCTTGTGTGTTTTCCTATCTGAAGAAATCTTATGAGGCATTTGGACTTCTTCCTTCTCTGTAGGCCACATTTCCCTGATAGTCGACCTTTAGGTCTTTTTTTTTTTTTAAGACGGAGTTTGCTCTTGTTACCCAGGCTGGAGTACAATGACGCGATCTCGGCTCACTGCAACCTTCGTCTCCTGGGTTCAAACAATTCTCCTGCCTCAGCCTCCCGAGTAGCTGGGACTACAGGCGTGCGCCACCGTGCCCAGCTAATTTTTGTATTTTTAGTAGAGATGGGGTTTCACCATGTTGACCAGGATGGTCTCGATCTCTTGACCTCGTGACCCACCCATCTCGGCCTCCCAAAGTGCTGGGATTATAGGCGTGAGCCACCGCGCCCTGCTGACCTTTAGGTCTTTTGAGCGTCTTCATCCCCACTCACACTATCGTGGTTCATAATGCCATTATCTCTTGCCTAAATCACTGCAACTACTTTCCAGGCTTCCAAACTTCTCCTTGCGCCAGTCCATTCTCTATGATTTAGCCAAGGGAAGTGATCTTTTAAAATATGGTTAGTTGTTTCTCTGTAACCTTGGGGATTGGTCCTAGGACCCCCATGTTTACCAAAATCCATGGATGCTTAAGTCCCTGATATAAAGTGATGTACTATTTCCATATAACTTATGCACACCCTCTTATATACCTTAAATCATCTCTAGATGACTTATAATACCTAATACGATGTCAATACTATGGAAATAGTAGTTATCCTATATTTTCATTTTTTTTACTTTTTAATTGTAATTTTTATTGTTTTTTTTTTCCTAATGTTTTCAAGCCCTGGTTGATTGATCAAATCCACAGATGCAGAGGGCCAAGTATATACAAATTATTTTAAATAAAACCAAGATAATTTCTCTTTTGTCTCTTTTTGAGGGTTAATTTTCTTCTTTCATACATGTGAGTAAATACATATGATTTTGGAGATATAACAATGAAAAAACATAATACCGGCCTTAAAGGGGCTGTAGTCTAGAGAAAGTCCCCCCAAATAAACAGGTGATTAGGATGTAATATGACAAGTACTATGAGAAGGTAATGATCAAGGAGTCTGGCCGGGTCAGAAAAGGCGTCTCACAGGTGCTGAAGTCTTAGCTGACTTTCGAAGGATGAATAGGAGATATCCAAGCAAAGAAAAGAAAAGGAAATTCCAGAAAAGGAGGCAACTTGAGCCGTAATCGGGAGGTAAGAGAAAGCACGGAGTCGTCAAAAGATAGGGCCTGGTCACCAAGGGTCTTATATCTGGAGCAGTCAAGTTTCTTTTGTTGGCAAGTTTAAAGATACAAATCTAAAGAGAAGACTAGGAGTGCAGTGGTTTGAGCAAGCTTGGACAAAAAATGCCTGGACGTGTCAGAAGTCTGTGCTCAGTCTCTGCTGCCCTCCCATCTCTCGCAGGACGAGTCCCCCATGTCCAGATGGTCACTAGCAGCTCCAGGCTTGGATTCCATGCTTTGCAAACCCAGCAGAAGGAGTGCTTGCTGACCAGTAGTTCCCAAGACTGATTTTTCGTGTGTCTGGTGGAGATGAATGGCCAAGCCTGAATCAGTCACTGCACCAGAGAGGGATGATTCCTCTCTGGCCTGGAGCTGGCTTATCAGAGGAGGTAGAGAGGAATGGGCAGGGATCAAAGCGAAAGGAGGGAGGGTGTGGAAAGGGGAGTTGCCCCCATGGAAAATCAGGCACTGTGACCAGAGGTAGGAGGAGAGGATGATGGACAGGGTAAAACAGCAGCGGCCCGTGAAACCACAGTAAGGCTGCTGAGCTCCTTCCAGCAAGCAGTGGAGCCACCAACGTATGTGCAAGAGACAGTTCTTATGATGAATGGCCGTTGCACTGGGGACAGGGACACTGATTTGGAAGCTGTTATATTAATTCAGGTGACGTATTAACATTGCTGAAATGAAGGGAGTGTGAGGCAAATAAAGAGCACTTGATAAATTTGAATGATAAGAAGCCGGCAGGACTTAGGTAACTGATTAAAGGTGGAAACTATGTTGTGGGCGGGGAGATGGGGGAGCTAAGTGGGATTCCAGGTCTAAGGCTCAGGCAATCAAGTGAATAATGACTGTTGACTAGGGATGCTGGGGCAGGAGCAGCTCTGGGGAGGGGAAGAGAATCCAGTGATTTTAACACTACCTGTTTGATGTCTGAGTGCACTAATTAGCAGGTAGCTGGAGCTCCCAGTCAGAGCTCCGGGAAGGGCCCGAGGGTGTACTCCTGTTGCTGGGCACACATGGGTTTTGAATGGAGCCCTGCTAAGCCGGGAGACAGGATGGTGAAGAAGACCTATTTCCCACTCTCTAGACCTCATAAGTCACGTGGGATGATGGCTGTGGACACAAGTGACAGGCAGCGACATGGCTAGCATGTGGGTACAGATGACAGACCCTGCTCTGCCCTGCTCTAGAGCTTTCCCAAGGCCAGGAGGGGCTTTTCTCATGATGAAGCCTGGTGGTAGAGTCTTGCAGGGTAAGTGAGAGGCGTACAGCTTCAGGACGTTCAGAGAGTGAGAATACATCCACTTGCTAAATTATAACATTATTTGTCTTCCCTAAGAAAGTGGCTTGTCTGTAAAAATAAGCACAGCCAGGAGTGGGGCTCTCTCATAAGGAGGTAGAAACGGGACCAGCCATGAAGCAGGGTGAATTTGCCAGGCAGCCAAGAGGACAGCACCTGGGACATCTTTGGCCTCAGGAACGCCCTGTCTGTACCAGTTCTGCTTAAGGAGCCAGAAAATGCTCTGCCATCTCGCTTCAAGTATAGGTCCTCGAGCACCGCTGCATGGAAGGGTTCATCTGACCAAAGACCCCGACGAGCGAGTCACCACTGAAGCTAGTCCGAAACCTGCCCTGCTTCCTCCCTTCAGATTTTCACCTGAAGACTCAGGAAAAGGTGGGCCCCGTGGCTCACATCTATAACCCCAACACTTTTGGAGGCCAAGGTGGAAAGACTCCTTCACAGTGAAGCAAGACTGTGTCCTACAAAAAAATAAAAAAATTAGCTGGGCTTGGGGGCGCACTCCTGTAGCCCTAGCTACTCGTGAGGCTGAGGTGGGAGGATTGTTTGAATCCAGGAGGTCGAGGCTGAAGTGAGCTGAGATCGCACCACTGCACTCCAGCCTGTGTGACAGAGCAAGACTGAAGACTGTCTCTCTTTTTCGTTTTTCTTTTTTTGAGATGGAGTTTCACCCAGGCTGGAGTTCAATGGTGAGATCTTGGCTCACTGTAACCTCTGCCTCCCAGGTTCAAGTGATTCTCCCGCCTCACCCGCCCTAGTAGCTGGGATTATAGGTATGCGCCACCATGCCCGGCTAATTTTGTATTCTGGTACAGACGGCACTTCACTATGTTGGCCAGGCTGGTCTTGAACTCATGACCTCAAGTGATCTGTCCACCCTGGCCTCCCAAAGTGCTAGGATTACAGGCATGAGCCACCGCGCCCGGCCAACTCTATCTCTTAAATTAAAAAAAAAAAAAAAAAAAGAGTAAAGAAAAAAACATTCTGGAATAGACCACCAAAGCAAATGCAAAAGCTGGCCCCTGGTTGGCAGTAGACGAGGCACGCAGCCTGCAGCAGGACTCTGTGTGCCGCACCCTGGAAGGAGAGGTTTGGGAGAGGGAGTTAGAACAGGCGGAAGCGCTCTGACAGCTGCAGCCCTGGAAGCTTCATTTCACCCCAGGGCTCCACAGCGATCTTGTTTTGTTTTTGATCTCTGCCTAGGATTTATGAGAAACTCCCTCGCACAACCTGAGAAGAAAATTAAGAAACAAATTTTACTTCCGAATTGGAAACTGAAAAACCAGAGAAGTGCCGAATGTCACTGCAAGGAAACAAAAAACAGGAGGCCATGTGTGCTGAGCAGACGGCACGTGGCTTTCTGTGTTTCCATAGGTAATTACAAGAGCATTAAGGAAATGCGAGCAAGACATCAGCATGGCACAAAGGCCTGCTCGTCTCAGCTTTTAAATGTCTCTCAGTTGAATTAAACCCTACAGTGGTGATGTGGAGTTTTTCAAAGTATACATAAATGATGATATTTAGATTTGCTAATTCGTTATGAATTTAAATATGTGATTACTCTTCAATATGCCATTTCTAAATTACCTCTAAAATTAAGACCAAAATAATAAATGCACATAATAACGGACATTTCAGAAACGAGCTCTACCATTACTTATGGTGTAATGGTACAAACTAATGCCTTGTAATAATTGGTTACCATTTGTCAATATTTATTTGAAGAGCCAACAACAGTACAGAGGATGTGGATTGACTGCTAAGCCCAGGGTGCTAGAGAAAGAAGGAAACGCAGCGCTTCCTCTGCTCCGGGCGATCTGTCCGCCTGCTGTCTGTGGGGAACTTGGCTGCTGAGTGACTCCCTCTGTTCTATGTATAGCTTTGTTGATTTACGTGGTTCTTCAAAAGGCACACACCCAGGGTTTTGCTTCAACTGAATAATGTTAACAGGCACACTGTCTAATAAACCTGAAATGTTGTCCCAAGGGATGGAGGGAAAGGGAAGATCCTTGAATAATTTCAAGGATTTTCCTTCTTGACCTTGGGTCCTTCTGTCTGAAACTGACATGAAGGTTGGACTCGCCCTCTTGGGTTCAGCTCAAGGATGTGTGGAATACTGACGGGAATAAGATACTCCTACCTCTGGCCTCTTAGGGAGCAGCTGTGTCTTCCTCTCAAGAGAGTCCATGTGGGGTAGACAAGTTGACTCGGGAGAGCCCTAAAAAATTCGTATCTCCATTCCTATATGGGTCTCTTAGGGTCACACTGAATTACACAGTTTAGCAGCACCCAAGTGGCTTGGCTGGGATCTTAAATGTGGGTAGCTTAGTAGAACCACAGTAGAGAGAGAAAGAAGTGCTGAAAAGACCACATCTTTGCAAATGAGTGACTAAGACACCTTCAAGTCCCGCAAAGTTATGTTGGGCTCCTTTGAATAAAAAGGAGCTCTTTCCGGAACAGCTAACACCTGTGTGCTCACCATGTGCTGGACTCCTTGTAAATTTTTGAGCTCATGTAGCCATCACAGAAACCCTATGGCTGAGGCTAGAGAGACCAAGCAGCTGGCCCCCGGCCACACTGTGGTTAGCAAACAACACAGCTGGAGGAGGAAGCCGGGCAATGTGAGGCCGGGTCCCTGTGTTTAACTGCCAAGCCACATTGCTTCTACGTTGAGCGGTCCAGCTCCAAGCCCATCTCCCCTCTTTCCTCTCTTTTATCTCTATTTGTCATTTGTCAACAGATACAAAAGATTCTCCAGTGGTCTGTTCTGTGTGTTCTAACACGGGGAGCTAACACCGATTCTCTTAAACAGGATTGGCTCATGAATCTGAAATGTGTTCCGGACTTTGGGGGATGCCAGCAGCATGCTGTTTTCAGTGGCATGGGAAGAGGTGATGTGATGTGCCCCGATGGGAGCGCTTGAGCTGGGAAACCCAAGTTCCACTCTTCGGCCCTCCTCCTGGGAGCAGGTTGATTGTGGGCGACTCCCTGCCTCTGGCTGGTCCCGATTTCAGGATGCATCTAAGAGGAGCTGGCTCAATCTCTCCACTCCCTTCAGGCTTGAACACTCCATGATTCTGCGGTGCAAGTTTTGAGAGATTTGGACAAAGTGTTAAAGAAAAAAAAAAAGCAGGTGGCACTAAGGAGTTAGGTTTCTGTTTTTTCCTGCCCACAAATCCATCTCCCTGTGATGGGCAATCACTAGGCAGAACTTATGAAACCTTATTTGAGTGCTAGAACTGGTGAAACTGCTTGTAACTAAATGCTTAGTAAAGAGTTTGATATTTGAAGAAGACCAACACGAAAGATGGAGACTAATAATTCCGACTTGAAAATATATACAAAAAGGAGATTTTCTTAGAGGCCTTAATAAAAGATGAGAGAGTGCCTTGAACATGAAGATTACAGCCAGGTGCAGTGCTTCACGCCTGTAATCCCAGAACTTTGGGAGACTGAGGTGGGTGGCTCTCTTGAGGTCAGGAGTTCAAGAACAGCCTGGCAAACATGGTGAAACTCCGTCTCTACTAAAAATCCAAAAATTAGCCGGGCATGGTGGTGCACGTCTGTAATCCCAGCTACTCGGGAGCCTGAGGCACAAGAATTGCTTGAACCCGGGAGGCAGAGGTTGCAGTGAGCCGAGATCATGCCACTACACTCCAGCCTGGGCAACAGAGTGGGACTCTGTCTCACACACAAAAAATAAATAAATGCAAATGAAGGCTGTTATAATTTCTGTCTTTGCAAAATATTTGGATCTTTTTTTGTACTCTGCTGACTTTAAAATAATTAGATGTGGTGTTGTCTTTCAATGCCAGGCAAGCATTACCAGGAGGTTAAATAAGAAAACATGTTTTAAAGTGTTACCACATAATACTCTTAAGAAACTTTGGATAATTTCATTCAACATGTAGCTTATTACTAAACAGACAAAAGTTTCAATTCTGGAGAAATCATTGCAAAAAATGAGGGATTTGTAAATTCAATCCTTATGTTTTGCTGCAATTTTAAAATTAAGATTAAATTTATATAGCTCTATCACTCTTTGAAGCAGTTGCCGGCTGTAGCCTAGATCTCTTATATGGTTTTGAGTAAGTTATTTATGACTTTTGATATCGAAGAATTTTAAGATTTGGCATAGATTTTATACAATTGTACGAGATGGAAAAAATTAAATATAACAATTGGGGTTGATAAGCACGTCATCAGTGTCTTAAACCAAACTCATCATTATTGGAGCTAGTTCATCAAATGATTGAAGCCTTGGCTAGGTTTATTCCTAAGGTGGCACCTCTGACCAGAAAAGACAGTTTCTTATTCTCATGCAGGAGCGCTGGACTTTTGACCCTGGAGTGCCTCAGAGAGAGAAATTACATGGACATGAGAGTCAGGGCGAACACACACTTTAGAGACAATATCAAGAAGCCTGCCTGAGCTCGAGCTCTGAAAAGAATTGTGAAGCTGCATCCTGTCAGAGTTTCCTCTCGTTCCTGTATTTCTTTTTCCCGTAGTCCCTTATTGGCAGCAAGTGGACTATTCTTTAGTACCGTTTCTGTGCATTCTTTCCCACAGTCTTTTTTCCTTTTCTTGTTCTATCTCCCTTATCTCCTTCGGTACGTTTCTTCCCAAGTGACCCACCTGGTTTTCCCTTTTTCCCCCAAATGCTTTCATTCCAGCATCTCTTTTTTTCCTCTAAATCTTGGTCCACATTGCTAATCCATGGGAGGAAGCCAGCCATGAGCCTACAGAGAACAACCCTGATCCCTCCGTGAGGGAAACTTTGCTTCATCTACATCCCCGAAAATATTTATTTTGAACCCACTTTTTTCCCACAATGAAGCAATTTAATATTTCTATCTTGATTTAACAACGAAGAGAAAGTAATCCCTGCAATTACTTCAAAGAGAAAGTAAGGGATCCCTGTTCTGACCTCCCCCTCCTCCCCACTAAACTAATCCATTTGCACACCTATCAGTTGCCTTGGACAGTGTGTGGGGCACAGAAGAGACACAGCTTTGTGGGGAAATAGAGATATAAGCCTATCTACAGAACAGGGAGATGATAAGGCCTGGTTCTACTGATTCGGGAATTTGCTAGATAAAGCAAGCAAATGCCCCTGGGCCTGAGAGAGAGGAAAGCTCTCAGAGAGATGACCTCTAAAGGGACACACAGGTCAGAGGGTATGGACACCCTAGACAGAGAAAACCACCTGAGCACAGGCACGGGCCCATCACAAAGCATGGCTGGGAAACGGAGTAGAAACTAGGAGTGGCAAGACACTCAGTGGGAAACTCC
Source organism: Aotus nancymaae (assembly GCF_030222135.1). NCBI lineage: Eukaryota > Metazoa > Chordata > Mammalia > Primates > Aotidae > Aotus > Aotus nancymaae. The sequence continues at coordinate 6,447,025 of NW_026988450.1, read as the reverse complement.
ATAGGACCAAATAACGAAGGACTCCTGTCCCTCTGCCTGCTTAAGGAGCATGAGTTTCATCCTGTAGGGAAGGAGGAAGCATGGAAGAATGTTGACCGCCAGAAGTGACAATGCCACGTGCATGCTGGAAAGATCACCCAGACGAGTGGTGGGGAGAAAGTGGGTAGGAGGCGGCCGGGCACAATGGCTCACACCTGTAATCCCAACACTTTGGGAGGCCGAAGTGCATGGATCACCTGAGGTCAAGAGTTCAAGACCAGCCTGGCCAACAGGGTGAAACCCCATCTCAACTAAAAATACAAAAAACTAAGTCGGGCATGGTGGCAGGTTCCTGTAATCCCAGCTACTTGGGAGGCTGAGACAGGAGAATCACTTGAACCTGGGAGGTGGAGGTTGCAGTGAGTTGAGATCGCACCACTGCACTCCAGCCAGGTCAACAAAGCAAGACTCCCTCTCAAAAAAGAAAAAAAAAATGTGATCAATAGGACAGTTGCAATTATTCAGGGAAAAGATGGTGTGAGCAAGAGTAACAGGAGGAAAAACAAGAAGTAGATACAAGAAGTTTTGGCGCTAGAATTGGATTTGGAGATTTACTACATGGCAGAGGTGGGGGTGAGGAGGAGGAGCAAAAAACAACTTTACAAAATTTTAAGCTACTGTTTATGATTTTCTTTTTTGTTTCCAAATAAATGAATAATAATATTATTGACCCAAACAGCATGCAAGTAAATGTGAGTTTAGGAAGGAAAAGTCTTGAGTTTCAGCTGGACATGCTCATTTTGCAATGTTTCTTCGGCAGGAATACGCATTTGAAAGGACATCAAGCCCAGGAAAGAAATGCAGAATTGGAAATCATTGGTATATTGGAAGCAACTGAAGCCAAATATTTGAATGAGACACCCCGAGGAAAATACGTAGATCAGTAAGAGAAGAAGATCTACGTTGGAATCCTGAGAAATAACCGGCATATAAGGGCAAGAGAAAGCCAAAGAGGATTGGATGAGGGGAGGCAGGAGGAGATGGTGACAGTGTGTCGTCGCAACATCAGGGAAGAAAGATTTTTAAAAGGACATAGATAGGGCGCAGTGGCTCATGGCTGTAATCTCGGCACTTCGGGAGGCCAAGGTGGGTGGATCACCTGAGGTCAGGAGTTTGAGATCAATCTGACCAATATGGAGAAACCCTGTCTCTACTAAAATACAAAATTAGCTAGGCGTGGTGGTACATGCCTGTAATCCCAGCTACTTGGGAGGCTGAGGCAGGAGAATCACTTGAACCCAGGAGGTGGAGGTTGCCATGAGCCGGGATCGCACCATTGCACTCCAGCCTGGGCAACAAGAGTGAAACTCCGTCCCCTCCCCCCGCAAAAAAAGAAGGGTGTAGACAACAGTATAAGAGGCTTGAGGATGTTCAAACAAGATAAGAATTGAAAATGTAAATTGGATTTTGAAATTTGGAATTTATAGGTAATCTTACCACAAAGAGCTTCAGGAAAGCAGTAGAAGAAGAGAAAGCAGTATTAGCAAAGGGCTGAGAAATGTGTGTGAGATGAGGAAGTCCCGATGATGGGGAGGTAGACCAGCAGGCCTCAAGCCTCTTGGCCCTGAGAACTCTTCATGCCCTAAAAATTATGGAGAAACCCAAATCCTTTTGTTTATGTGGGTCATATCTATCGATAGTAAGCATATTCGAAATTAAAACTGAGCACTTTTAAGCACCGTTATTTATCCATTTAAAATAACAAATCTTCTATAGCCAACACAATTAACATGCATTGGTTAAAAATAACTATTTTCTAAAACAAAATTAGTATTTGAGATGCTCCATACACAAATCATAAAGTATATTGCTAACCTATAGGTAATTGTGGAGCAACCTTTCTCCTGGTACAAAATTTAAGCAGCCGACTTAGGTATCATTTTTTTTTTTTTTTTGAGACAGAGTCTCACTCTGTCACCCAGGCTGGAGTGCAGTGGTGTGATCTTGGCTCACTGCATCCTCCGCCTTTCAGGTTCAAGCAATTCTCCTGCTTCAGCCTCCCTAGTTGCTGGGATTACAGGCGTCCACCACCACACTTGGCTAATTTTTGTATTTTCAGTAGAGACAGGTTTTCACCATGTTGGCCAGGCTGGTCTCGAACTCCTGACCTCAGGTGATCTGCATACCTCGGCCTCCCAAAGTGCTGGGATTACAGGTATGAGCCACTGGGCCTGGCCCACTTATCTCAATCCATCTTTCATCTCACAGATAAGAAAATGTTTGAAATAAGCATTTTTATTCCTTTCATAATATAATATCACAGGTTATACTGCTATAGATGATAGCATATGCCACGTGGATGAATAAAGACTACTAACAAATGTGTCACCAAGTGATAGAATTTAGGAAACTCATGTAAATGCTTCTTCCCTAATCTTATCAATAAGATACCAGCTTGCATCTTCTGACTACAATATTAGTAGCAAGATAAAAATAAAATATGTTCATTTTCAAAAGTCTAATATCACTGTATATGCTGCATCTTATCTTAGAAACATCAGCCACATTCTTGAACTTTCTAGGTAGAATTAGAAGGATGCTTAAGTATGGTATTGGAAATTCTGTCTTTGTACATGATCTGAGGCCCAAGAGTGATAAAAATGTTAATTGGGCTGTTTAGGGACTTAGCAGCAACTAGAATTTAAGGCTACAAACTATTTCCAGTGCTTTTTAATGAAAAAATATTACCGTGCTTCTCCTTGAATTCATCTTACTACCTTTCTTCTCAAGGTTGCTTTTCTTTTTTTCCTGAAAGTAGGAGAAGAGAGATCAGAGAGTCCTTGGCTCTCCCTCTCCTCCTCCACCCAGAGCACACTCAGTACAAGGTGCTCCGGGAATGTTGCAACACCCAGCACATCCTGTGGCCCTCTCTGAGATTCAGCATTTCCCATTCAACAGCAAAATCCATAAGTAATTTATATTTGGGTTTAAAAGAATGGATCAGGCAGTGGCTCATGCTTGTAATCCCAGCACTTTGGAAAGTCAAGATGGTCAGATCACTTGAGCCTAGGAGTTCCAGGCCAGCCCGTGCAATATAACAAACCCTGTCTCTACAAAAATACAAAAAAACAGCTCTGTGTGGTGGTGCACGCCTGTGGTCCTACCTTCTCAGGAGGCTGAGGTGGGAGGATCACTTGAACCTGGGAGGTCAAGGCTGCAGTGATGACTGCACCACTGCACTCCAGCCTGGGGAACATATGTGTCTCAAAAAAAAAAAAAAAGAAAGAAAGAAAGAAAAAGAAAAAGAAAAGAAAAAAGAATAGATCAGCATCCACCTACTAGGATGGCTAAAAGTAAACAGACTGATAGTGCCAAGTGTTGGCAAGGATGTGGAGAAAGTGCAATCCTCATACGTGCCTGGTGAAAATGCAAAGTGGTCCAGCCACTTTGGGAAACAGATGACAGTTTCTTTGAAAGTTAAACTCACACATACCTGTACAATGCAGAAATTCAGCCCAGAAGAAATAAGAAAATACATCCACCCAGACTTGTGCACAAGGGTTCATTGCAGCTTCAGTCATAATAGCCAAAAACACACCAAATGTCCATCTACTAGAATCAGTAAATGAAATGTGTATATCCATTCCATGAAATATTACTTAGCAGTGACTGGGTGAGGTGGTTCACATCTGCAATCCCAGCACTTTGGGAGGCTGAGGCAGGCTGATGACCTGAGGAAAGGAGGTCGAGACTGGCTTCCTGGGAAGACCCCATCTCTACTAAAAATACAAAAATTAGGCTGGGCACGATGGCTCATGCCTGTAATCCCAGAACTTTGGGAGGCTGAGGCGGGTGGATCACTAGAGGTCAGGAGTTCGAGACCAGGCTAGCCAACGTGGTGAAAACCTGTCTCTACTAAAAATACAAAAATTAGCCGGGCATGGTGACAGGCGCCTGTAAGCCCAGCTGGTAGGGAGGCTTAGGCAAGAGAATTGTTTGAACCTGGGAGGCGGAGGTTGCAGTGAGCCCAGATAGCACCACTACACTCCAGCCTGGGTGACAAAAGCAAAACTCTGTCTCAAAAAAACAAAACCAAATATTACTCAGCAGTAAAATGAAAGAACTATTAATACATGCAACAGCATGGATGCATCTCACAAACATTAAGCAAAATGAAAGAAACCAGACATAAAATACTGCCTATTGTATGATAACATTTGTATGAACGAAACCAAAGGAAAAGAGGAAGTATAGCGAAAGCAAGCAGTTAATGGGTATGGGGCAGGAGCAAAAACTGACTACAGGTGGGCACCAGGGAACATTTTGGGGTGATGAAATGTTCTAGGACTGAATTGTAGTGATATTTGGGCAACTGTATACATTTGCAAAAAATCACTGAATTGTATACTTAAAATGGATGGATTGTATGGTATGTAAATCATAACTCGATGAATTTGTTTTTAAAAAAGAGAAGGAAAAGAATAATGAAATCCTATGTCATCATTGTTTTTCCACTGAGAAAGGTAGCTGATTTCTCTTCTCCCAACTTGACCTCAAGGAGAATAGCCCCAACGTCGTGTTTATATTCACATATATGAGAGGGGAATGAGCATCAATAATGAATTTTTCTGAAATTTTCTATAAATATTTATAACTTTGTACTTTAGCATCACCAAGATATATACTAAACATTTGTGCTTGCTTTCTTCTAAAACTATCTTATCATCCACACACCACACAATTCACCCATTTAGAGCGTGCAATTCTGTGGTCTCTAGTCTCTTCACAGAGTTGCATACACATTACCACAATATGTTTTAGAATATTTTTATTAACCCCCAAAGAAACCCTGATGTCACATCAGTTACCCCAACCCTCCCGGCTCTAGGCAACCACTAATCTGCTTCCTGTCTCTATAGATTTGCTTATTCTAGACAGTACATATAAATATACAATATGTGGTGCTTTCTGATTGGCTTCTTTCCCTTACCGTAATGCTCTCAAAGTTTCCTCCATGTATCAGTGTGTATCAGTATTTTATTTCTTTATTTTTCCACATTTTATTTCTTTATTCATCAGTTGGTGACCATTTGGGTTGTTTCCATTTTGTCTATTACAGTGCTGCTATGAGTACTTATATACGAGTCTGTGTGGATACGTGTTTTTATCATTCTCGAGAATATGCCTAGGAGTGGAACTATTGGATCTTGTGGTGACTCTATGTTGAACCATTTGAGAAACCTCCACTTCTTCTAAGTGCTTTAAAATTTTAGCCCTTCCGTTTAAATCTGATCAATTTAAATTTTTTTTATATGGTATGAGGTAAGGACCCAACATCATCCCTTGGCATGTGAATATCCAGTTTCCCAACACCATTTATTGAAAATGCTATTCTTTTGCCATTGAATTATCCCAGTACACTTGTCAAAAATCAATTGACTATAAATGTTAGAGTATTTCAGAACTCTCAATTCTTTTTGTTGATCTATATATCTATCCTTATGCCACCACCATATGTCTTGATTACTGTTGCTTTATATTACGTTTGGAAATTAGAAGTATGAGTCCTCCAACTTTGTTCTTCTTTCCAAGACTGTTTTGGCTGTTCTCTGTTCTTTGAATTTCCACATGAATTTTAGGATCAGTTTGTTGAATTTCTGGAAATAAGCCAGCTGGGATTTTGATAGGAATTGAGTTAAACGTGTAGATCAATTTGAAGAGTATTCCCATCTTAACACTATTAAGTCTTCTGATCCATGAATATGGGAGGACTTTTCATTTATTTAGAACTTTTAAATTTTCCTTCAGGCTGGGCATGGTGGCTCACGCCTGTAATCCTAGCACTTTGGGAGTCTGAGGCAGGCAGATCGCTTGAGTCAGGAGTTTGAGACCAGCCTAGCCAACATGGTGAAATCCCATCTCTACCAAAAATATGAAAATTAGCTGGGCCTGGTTGTGCATGTCTGCAATCCCAGCTACATTGGAGGCTGAGGCAGGAGAATTGCTTGAACCCAGGAGGCAGAGGTTGCAGTGACCTGAGATTGTGCCACTGCACTCCAGCCTGGGCGACAGAGCAAGACTCCATCTCCAAAAAAAAGGAAAAATTCTTTCAACAGTGTTTTGTAGTTGAGTACATGTTTTACACCACTTTTATTATTGCTAAATATTTTATTTTTCTTTCGATGCTATTCTAAATGGAACCATTTTCTTAATTTTATCTGTGTTTCCAAGTTTACTCTTGCCCACCACAAAACTGATATTTAGACTTCATGTCTAATTAAGAAAGAAGCTTCAGATGAGGAAATCTCATTCTGAGATTCATATGTCTGATCAGAAAATAAAGCTACAAATTTGACTCGAACTGTTTTAAGGATTTCAGATGATAAGTCTGAAACAAATCTGAACACACTGTTTAAATACATGCATCTAATACTTAGATTAAGAAGAAGCAGAAATAGGAATACACTAATATGATGGTGTGGCTTCCTGGAAATGCTGATGGAAAAGCTACAGAAGTAGTAAGATTCCAAAGCAGACACACAAAGATAACCCACTGGCCTTGGGCAAGGAATTAATAACAGTGTGTACAGTATGTGCAGAGTGGTTTTCAAACTGGGGTGCCCAGATTCTAGTAGTAGATAGTCTGCTATTATGCAAGAAGAAAATATAAAGACTGATATTTATGTTTATTTATGTCACTCTTTTAGTTTTTTTTTCAGGCTTTATAAGTGTTTATAATAGCATGGTGGTACGTTTACATACTTTGTATTAAATTAGCAGACAATTTGTCAGTTCATTCTCAATTTTTTACTGATGGAGACTATTGACTTAACTCACTGCTCAGCACATAGCCTGTGTTCAGTAAATGTTAACAATCATCAAAATAATATTTATAATTGTCCTAATATCATAATGAATAAGTCCAAAAGTATTAATTGTACTTTTCTGATTTGTTTCCTTGTCACCACTGATGAGATTATAAAGCCCACAAAAGTCAAAGATCAAAACAATCAGAGTGAATGGCCCATCAACTCAACCACACACACAAAAAAAATGCTTTTTATTATTATCATTTAAAAATACAGGAAGATAATAAAGTCCAAGAGAGAAGAATAGATATTAATTTTCATGTCCTCAGTGTGTAAACACTAACCACCCTGAAAAATATTTGCTGTTGGACCAAAGTTAACATCTACTCAGTTTTCTTCTGTTTGTTGAAACCTCACTCATCTGAAGCACAGGATCCCTGAATTGTGGGAAATACAGACATCTCTGGGTTCCTCAAACTGGCCAGGTCAAAGATTTAGGCGTCTAATCTGGGAATCGCTCTCTCCAGCCCGGCCAGCTTCCCTGCCATTCTTTGCAAGGACTGTGTGTATGGCACTGGACTTATTTTCCCAGAAGTGCTTCTGGGACTGAAATCTGCACAAAGGGGCTGTTAAATGTGTTTCCCTCCCTCCTGGCTCAGCTGGCTCCTAAGCCTCAGGGCACACACAGCTCATAGTTCCTATCAACTTTTCCCAAAGGACCCCTGGGCTCCTGCAGGAGCCAGTACTTCCCTGGAACAGGAAGCTCTATTTACACTGTCTTGGAGCCTGGTGCTCATCCATAAAAGGGAAAAGAGTCCTTTAGGAAAAGGGCAGGGTGCTTGGAAACTCTTTAAAAGTGAAAGCTTTGCAACCGGTTTCTGTTGTTTTACACTGTTGGTTAATACAATTTTTCAGAACATAAAAACACATGCCCTTTGGCTGAACAGTGCCTCTGAAAAACTGATGTGCCAGTAAACCAAAAAGCTGACGTGCCAATAAACAAAAAATACAGAGAGATTTTCATGGGAATCTTCCAGAGTGCACACCTAGGTCATATCATCGTTTCTGTAGCCCTGAAGAACGTAATTCCACACAGACATACTGGTTTACATATCAATCATCAAATTGTACTTTAAATGAGGAAGAAGGGCTATCTAGGCTTTGGAATAGCATCATGTTTAGGTCCATGGATGATTTTTCCAATTCTCCGTGCAGGTACCTATCATGTAACTTATGTTCTACCAGCTAACAGATACACTTGGTGAGTGAAATCAATCTCAAATGAGCAAAAGACACACCAGGAAAAGACTGCAATTGCTGTGGGAGAGAGGGCTTTAAGAATCGGAGTTCTGTGGGGAATTCAATCATAATGGTCAATAAATAATCATAATTTAAATTTTGGCAATAAATGTTTGTGGCTTATATATTATTATTTATTTATTTATTTAGAGACAGGATTTCACTCTGTCACCCAGGCTGGAGTACAGTGGCACAATCACAGCTCACTGCAGCCTTGAAGTCCTGGGCTCAAGCGATCCTCCACCTCAGCCTCCCAAGTAGCTGAGACTACAGGTGTGCACCACTATGCCTCGCTAATTTTTTAATTGTTGATAGAGACGAGGTCCCACAATGTTACTCAGGCTGGTCTCAAACTCCTAGGCTGAAGCAGTTCTCCCACCTCAGCCTCCCAAATTGCTGGGATTATAGGCATGAGCCACCATGCCCAGGCTGTTTGTGGCTTATCATCAATGGTAATTGCAAACAATTATTATGAATTGTTACAAGACATTGGGTTAAGGGCTTTATACCTGTAAACTCTTTTCACCTTTATGATAACCTTGTGAGTTAGGCACTGTCAGAATTCCCAGTGTACAGATGGCCCAAAGAGATTAAGTAACTTATCCAAAATCACAGTAAGTGGTGAAGCCAGGATATAAACCCTGGGTATCTAGTCACATAGATGATGCCCTAACCATTGTGTTTCACTGCCTCTTGCACTCTGTACCTGACTCTATTCCTAGCGTTTTAACTCAAATAACACAAATAATGTTGTAGAATTTCATGAACTCAAATAGTCATTCAACCATTTTTCATTTATTCTGTACCTGCTAGCACCTAGGCTAAATATAGCGATTCTGACGTGATTGGGATTGCAGAGATAGGCTAGAGGCCAGGGGTCAGATTTCACATCAATCTAGCTCCATATCCCATCCCCACACAGTATCCCACGCCCCACAGGCACCTCGCTTCCACCCTGGGCTTTCACAGTCCCACGTGACACGAGTTTCCCTACCTGTCGCACCTGTTGATTTCAACTGGCTGGAGCGGGCTTCCCCAGAGTGTGCCGTCTGCGCATGCGCCGTTGATTTGTTGAACTGATGATGTAACCTTCTTGGGGAAGTCACTTTCCCAAACCTGCAAGACTCTTCCATCAAGGACCACCTGTGAAAAACACTTTAGGAGGCTGAAAAGTGTTGGGGTTTTTTTGCGGTGGGGAGGTGCAGTTCTGGTCATCCCAAAGTCATTGGTGACCTTAAGAAAATAATATTGAGGTGAAATGTGAAAGGATTAGAAGATGAAAAAAATGACAAGACAACACTGAGAAATCTGACTATGAAGGGCAGCAATGAACGGGCCAACAGGTGAGGGGCGTAAGGCTGAAGGAGGGTTTTTGTTTATTGTTTCTGCAGTTTCTGCTACTGTGGTTAAGAGGATCGAGACCTTTGTCTGTTTAAGGGCTGAAGGGAATGGGTAGAGAGGAAGAAAAGGCGAAAGGAATAACTGACAGCTTAAGGTCTTGGAGATAGGAGCAGTGGCCTCCCCTCAGAGTGAAATTGCTTAATGAGTTGTCTGTAACTGTCTTGCTTCTCTCTTCACCTTCTAATTCCTTCTCACCTCACTTCAATATGACTTTTATTAAGGTCACCATGACCCCCATATTGCTGGGAACACAAAATCACTTCTCAGTACTTTAATGTCCAGAGCAGGATGGGAGATCAGTGTTTTTTTAGACCAGAAGTTGAGGGTGGTCTTTGCTGGTGTTAACATTTCTTTGTGTGACACATGAAGCAGTCACTGAGCAGGAGGTGAGATGTTTGAGGCAGAAGGACATAGTGTCTGAAAAGCTTTTTCGGAGGGCAGGGCGGTGAGCAAGTCAGAGACGTGTAATGAGATGGTCAGCTGAACAGAGCCCCATGTGTGGTTGGTGACTGTGAGCTTAGAGTGACCCCAACCTGCCTGGCTGGGGCTGCTCCTCAGTCCTCAGCTGCCTGAGAGAGAACAGACAGTGAGTGTAGTGAGGGTAGGTGGGTTCGTCAGATTTCAAGTTTGCCAGCACGTGCAACAGAAAGAGGGCACGGCTGACATGATGGAACAGAATCCAGCGTGGATGTCAGGCAAGTTAACAGTGGGGGGCCACGAATAAGAAAAAAGTAGGGATCAGGGAAAGTCACCCAGAAGTAGAGGAGGCTGTGCAGGGAACGCTCAAGCAGGAAGCTGCAGAGCAGGGTTTGTGGGCAGTGAGGAGGATGTTTGAATCTCTGATGCTGGAGGTGGGGCAGTTGCAAGAGATAACGTAGTTCAGACTCACATTCTGCACCGTGGGAAAGGGAAGCCACGGCCCACTGGAAAGCATGGTCGCTGGGTTAAGGAGCTAAGAGGTCACAGCGTCGGATGTGTCCAGAATGAAAGCAAATGTGAGGATGAAGGGGAAGAATGTGGTTCCAAAGTCTCACAAACAGTGGTGAGCATCCAGGTGAGGCCCTCAGCCATTCCAGCACTGGGCGCTTGATTGTTTGGTGAGTGATAGGAGATGGAGCCGGCTGGCTCTGAAATGCCTTGGGTGTCAGGCAAGGCGAGGTACCCTACGCTCCCAGTAGGCTACATAGCCTTTAAAAATCATCGACTAAAACTGTGTTATTTGTTGGTGCCATGAAGAGATAGTGAACCCTACTGTACAGTGTGGAGCCTGGGTGGTAACGACGGGTCACTGTGGCTTCCTCAGCTGCGGCTGACGGACCACCCTGGTGCAGGGCGCTGCTGATGGGGGAGGCTGCGCAGGGGTGGGCGGCAGGGAGCATGGGAAATCTCCGTCCCTTCTGCTCAATTCTGCTGTGAGCCTCAAACTGCCCTAGAAAAATTAAGTATTTAAAAAGAAGATTTAGGAGGAATCGATCTTTAGAGAAACATCAGAGAAGATGGGAGGCAGTTAGGTCACAACAGACTACACCCATTTCACTGTCTCCCCGGGAGCCAGCCTGGTCTCCGACATTGCAGACCGGACAACCCAAGGCACTCGGCTTAACTCGTTCATTCACATTTTTCTTGCCCCCGCCCTGAAATAAATGTAGGGTCCACAGCTCCACTCGCCTCTGGTTGAGGGGAAATCTCAGAAGAGTTGCTGTGGGTTTCCACAGCCGAAGGCTTCCAGGCTAACACTACACTGCGCAGTTCACCTTCTTATGACAAAGGTGGCCATGATGTCCTCAGAGTCTTGAGGCAGCTTTTTGTCATGTAATCAGAACTGGACCACCCTAAGCCTTCTTTCTCCTTCAAGATTCTCTGTCTCGCCTGGCACGGTGGTGCGTGCTTGTAGTCCCAGCTACTCTGGAGACTGAGGCTGGAGGATCACTTGAGCCCAGGAGTTCCGGGCTGTCATGCGCTATGCCGGTCGGGTGTCCGCACTAAGTCTGGCATCAATATGGTGACCTTCTGGGAGCGGAAGACCACCAGGTTGCCTAAGGAGGGGTGAACTGGCCCAGGTCGGAAACAGAGCAGGTCAAAACTCCCGTGCTAATCAGTAGTGGGATGGTGCCTATGAATAGCCACTGCACTCCAGCCTGGGCAACATAGTGAGATCCCATCTCTTTATTTAAAAAAATTAAAATTTAAATTAATTTAATTAAAAAAAAAGATTCTGTCTCTCCATGTTCCCCCAAAATAACATCCTCAACCTTATTGAGGGCTTGGGATGTGCCAGGCACTGTTATGATGCCTACATGTGTCATTTTACTTCACCTACACAATGAAGCCACATTCTGCGAGGTTCTATTATTGTCATCCTCACTTTTAGGTGAAGAGTCTGAGACACAGATAAGTAATTTGCCCAGGGCCACAGGGAAGACCTAGAGGTGGGATTTGGTGTCAAAGGTGGTGCTCTCAGCCTCCCCTGGTTAATGTCACCACATCCTCCCTGCAGGAGACATTGGTCCTGTCCTCAGCGTCTCCTCAATGTCCGCACCAGCAACTCACTAAGTCTCATCCACCCTCCCCGGGACGCCACCCCTGACTGTTCCTGGTCCTGGTGCCTCCTCCAGGCCCCTGGCCCCTCTCACTCCCAGTCTCCCATCTGTTTCCTTTTCCAAGGTCAGCACCACGCACAGGCCAACCCCTTCACTCTTCCAATTTTTATTCTCACCACTTAACTGCCTATCCCCTGCTCCCTCCAAGCTCTTCACACTGAATTGAACTGTTCTGTGACATACCAAAAGCAGCAAATGGCCGGTCTTTTCCTCTACCCTCTGCGTCTGGAGCACCAAACTCCACCTTCCCCACCATGTCACTGCTGCCCTGCGTCACAGATGCCTCTTCATCCTCAGGACTCAGTTCCTAGTCCCAGCTTGCAGCATTCTCTAAGAGCTGGTGGCAGTCAGTGCTCTGAATTAACACCCATTTAGGTGTCTGACTCCCCTACTCCGACTGCCAGCCCAAGGCAGGGTCCCATCGATCTCAGCATTCCTAGTGCCCAGCAGAACTCCCTGCACGTGGGAACTGGGTGTTCAGTCACTGTTGCTTGAACAAGTAGTGAAAAATGGGAGCAACATGAGACCAAATGACCCCTCACTGCGTCCTTTTGTCCGATGTTTGGAGGATAAATGCAGCACCCAACACAGACACGCCCACTATGCTATGGGCTGTTCAGCTGTTAGAACCTGAGCTATAGACCCACTTCCCCCTGCAACATGGGCTCTATCAGGGCAGGGCTTACCTTGTTTGCCACCAGATTATGAAAGTAAGGAACTTGGTGCCCATGCCCATTATGTGTGTTTTGTGTGACATGAAGCATAAATAAATCAAAGGTCTCTGATCCTTACAATTCTATAAGGTTAATATTTCCCACTGGAAACTGAAGCTCAAAGAGGTTAGTGTGCAAGGCTGTCATAAGACACTTGGAAAACCAGTAGGGAAACCCTTCCCTTTGAAGCCCATTTTCTTTCTACACTTCTGAGTTGTACCTCTGGACCTTCTTAGCTATGAGAACTGGACACTGACATCAAAGAGAAGAATAAAATTATATTTTAAAAAATAATGCACGTGGAGCAGAATTTTTCTGTTTTCTATCTATTTTTCAGGTTTTCTACCTGCCACTTATAAAACCAGATTAGTCAAAGAAACATTGATGGTGGACCTGGCACCTGGAAGACAGTGAGCTTTGGAAGCTTTGGGAGAGAGTAGGCTGGACGGCCCGGGTGGGTCAGCTCCGTGGGGAAGCACAGCTCAGGCTGGTGGAGAGGGTTTCTCCGGAGCACACCCTGCAGCCGGCAGAGAGCCTGTGACCGCGCTGCTCATGGGCGACCGAGCTGTTCTTAGCCAGCACCAAAGAACACCGGAATTCAGCCAGCTTTGTCTCATACTCTAACAAAGGAGGTTGAAGACAAGTCTTCTATTTTCTTTATATCACTTTAGGGTCAGAAAACTCCCAAACAGGTTTCCTATATGATGAAACAGGCATTTTTCCCTCCCCCCTTTCGCTTGAAAAAGTTGCCATTTCTTAGTAAAGATTACTCAGCTAGTCCTTACCATAACCCATGAAGGCAGTAAGTATTCTTAGTTTCATCTTCACAGCAAGGAAATACACTCACAGATGGAAAATGATTTCACTAAGGTCATCCAGTGAGTCAGTGACAGGACCCAGTGGGGGGAATTAGGCACCCGGGTCTCGGATATTAAACTCTGAGGCTCTACTAACAATCCAAGATCCCAAAAAAAGCAGTCTTCCCATATCTTCTGAAATTTTAATGCCAAGCTTTGTTGTATGTTGATATCTGTTTATTAGCCATTGGACTACAGCATTCTTTCCAACTGAAAAGCCCCATTCGGTCTCATTTAAGGATGGCATGAGGTACAGGTGTAAAGTACTGAGCAGAACACACAGGATATAGTATCTGCTCAATTAAAAAAATTCCCCCTTCACATGTGTGGGAATTCTGTGTCATTTCCCATTTCTCTTGTATCTGATAAAATAAGAGCTATGCCTGCCAATCCATGATATCAGCAAAGTAAGTGGCAGGTACAAATAAAATCATGCACAGCTAGCTCACTGCAGTGTTTCCACTGGTTGACTTTAGCTTCCTGAACATGAATAAAATGAACTGGGCTCATTCGTTTTAGAGCATATTATCAAATGCTATTGGGTGGTTATAAAAATAGCACATACTCAGTATTGTTTAAAATACTACAAATGAAAATAAGAAAACAAAAATCACCCATCATTCTAATTAAATTCTCAACATATTTTGTGATTTCCTAGGCCCCAAATAGATAGCTAATTATTTTACTCAAATTTATATTTCTTCTATTTTTATTGTGGTCATAAGTACAGTTATGGAGAGTCTGTTCAATACTTTTGCCAATTTATATGTTTCCTGTCGATTCTCAATCTAAAATTCTAAGAAAGATTGGAAGCTTGGAGTCCTCCCCCTGGCTGGGGCCGGCTCCTCACGTGACCAGTGGCAGGATGTTCTCTTTATTAGATGTGAGGCCACCGTCAGAGAACGGCCGACTGCTAGACATTTTGGAAATTAGCACAGAGGAGTTTCTGACTTCACCTACTGTTAGCGTCTGTGTTTCACAGTTTTCTTTAAACCTACACTAAAAGAGTGTGTCCCAGGGCCAGGTGCAGTGGCTCACGCCTGTAATCCCAGCACTTTGGGAAGCTAAGGTGGGCAGATCACAAGGTCAGGAGTTCGAGACCAGCCTGGAGAACATGGTGAAACCCCATCTCTACTAAAAATACAAAAATCAGCCGGGCATGATGGCACACACTTGTAGTCCCAGCTACTCAGGAGGCTGAGGCAGGAAAATCTCTTGAACCCAGGAGGCGGAGGTTGCAGTGAGCTGAGATCAAGCCATTGCCTTCCAGCCTGGATTACAGCCAGACTCCATCCCAAAAAAAAAAAAGAAAAGAAAAGAAAAAAGAGTGTGTCCTAAATCCTTAAATCTCAGAGCACAGCATCCAAATAAAACATGCATTAGGAATAAGAAAAATATGCTCGTGTCTATCATTACCCAGTCGTACTTTAAAAAGAAAAAAAAGCTTGGCTTCTTTGTAAATCTTCATGCAATATGACCTACTTTTTGTCTAATTAAACTCTGAAATCTTTTTTTCTAGATTAGGAAATGTGGTTTGATTAACGAGAGATTTTTTAAATAATCTCTCTTCAGGTAAATAAGAGAAGGGAGCGTGCACACTAAGTGACGATGTGACACTGCCGTTTGACTCAGAGGGACCTAGGCTTTTGTTCACAGAAAGCTTTTCCTCATATCGCCAGAGTCCCAGACAGAGAAGCTAAATGATGTCTCCAAGGGCAAACAGCTGCAGAATTAGAGAGCTTGGCTTTTAAGACAGACTTCCATCAATCAGTTCCCTGGGAGCACTAGTTCAGCTCTGCCCAGTTAAACCTGCATTTGTAGAAACCATTGAGTGTTGGACGCTGTGCTGGACTTTGAGGTTGCACAGATGCCAAGGAGACTGTCCTCCAGCGGGCATTTGTCTGGTGATAAGTCACCATAGGTCAACAATGTCTCCAGATTGTAGGATGCACAGGGTTGAAGGCTTCCCCCAGAAGAGGCTGCCTAAACAGAGTCACAAAAATGGGAGTTAGTTGAACAAAGGCAGACTAAATAAAACAAGGCATTTATCTATACAATCTGGGAGTGAAACAAACACTGCCCAAGCCAAAGTTCCCAAATTTGCTTTGGCAGAGAGACTAAAGCCTAGCGTGTGAAACAGAGAAAATGTGCAGCTTCCCTGCTGGGGAGGTGAGAAACCTCAGTCTTTCCCCTTCTGTCTCCTTCTCTTCATTGACAAAGGACAGGTTACCCTGGGGGTCCTGTGAGGGTAGAGGATACTGACCAGAGGTGGGCACAGGGACATCTGTGTGGCTGGCAATGCCACGTTTCTCCATCAGGACGCTGATTACACAGGTGGTTCCACTTTATAAACTTCACCAAGTTGGACCTTGAGGGCATTATGCTAAGTGAAATGAGTCTGTCACAAAAGGACCAAATCTGTGTGATTCTATTACATGAGGTGCCCAGAGTAGTCAAATCCATAGAGACAGAAGGTACAGTGGAAGTTGCCAGGACCTGGGAGTGGGGGATTCATGTTTAATGGGAACGAAGTGAGACTCCGTGAGTGAGACTCAGACTTCCATGAGACAGAGGTACAATGGGGGTTGCCAGGGCCTGGGAGTGGGGGATTCATGTTTAATGGAAATGAAGCTTCAGCCTGGGAAGATGAAAACATTCTGAGATGGTGGTGGTTGCATAGCATTGTGAATGTACTTAATACCACTGAACTGTGCTCCAAAAAGGGTTAAAATAACAAATTTTGTGTTACATATAATTTATCACAATTAAAAAAATTTAACTTGCATATTTGTGACTTGTCTGATTTTCTACATTAAAAGTTAAAAAAACCTAACCAAATCCCGGTTGTAAACACCACACTCTGGAAGCGTTTGGAGCATGGCGTCTCTCCCGTGAAGAACTGGAGGGTCGTTCCTGCTTTCTCATCTCACCTCCAAAGTCAAGCACACCAAGGTTTCACAAGCTCTCAGCAACTCTCCCTTACTATTCTGTCCGGAAATTGTCTGTGGCTATTTGTGCGTCTCTTTTACTTTTCCTGCCTCCCAAATGGTCTGGGTTGACAAGCATTCTCTCCAGGGATGAGACTCAGGTCTCACAGGGCTTCCTCTGCTGCTTTTCACGAGAAAACCCTGGGGTTAGACCTGGACGGAGTCTCACTCTTTTGCCCAGGCTGGAGGGCAGTGACGTGATCTCGCCTCACTGCAACCTCCCTTTCCCGATTCAAGGGATTCTCCTGCCTCAGCCTTCTGAGTAGCTGGGATTACAGGTGCCCACCAACATACCCAGCTAATTTTTTTGTATTTTTAGTGGAGACGGGGTTTTGCCCTCTTGGCCAGGCTGGTCTCAAACTCCAGGACTCAAGTGATCCACCTGCTTTGGCCTCCCAAAGTGCTGGGATTACAGGTGTGAGCCACTGCACCTGGCCGACTCCTTTCTTTTCTTTCTCTCTTTCTCTCTCTTTCTTCTTTCTTTCTTCTTTTTTTTTTCTGGTTTTGAAACGGAGTCTTGCTCTGTCACCAGGCTGGAGTGCAGTGGCATGATCTCAGCTCACTGCAACCTCCGCCTCCTGGGTTCAAGCGATTCTCCTGCCTCAGCCTCCTGAGTAACTGGGATTAAAGACATGCGCCACCATACCCGCCTAATTTTTCTATTTTTTAAGTAGAGAGAGGGTTTCACGATGTTGGCCAGGATGGTCTCGATCTCTTGACCTCATGATCCGCCTGCCTCAGCCTCCCAAAGTGCAGAGATTACAGGTGTGAGCCACCACACCCAGCCCACTTCTCCTTTATTTTTAAGTTCAATTTGACAATGCACTGAGAAGACCTACAATGATCCTGCATCTAATTGAATGCTCATGATTGATCTCTAAAAATGCTGAAGATTTATTCACACAACTCTTTGGCTACATTAAGGATTAATTTATTTTTTCCTGACTTTATTGAATGCATTACTAATAATACAGCAATCATCTATCTGATATTTACTGAGCATCTTCTCTTTTCCAGGCACTATTCCTGCACTTTACATGTTTGATCTCATTTAATCCTCCCAGTAGCTCTGTGGGACTGTGCTATTAGTATCCCCAGTTACAGACGAGGGTACTGACACATAAATGACATGCAGCTAATATGTGGCAAAGCTAAACTGCCGAGCAGACCTAACCTAGTTTTCTCCTGCAGTGCCTGTGAAGTGGGACATTTTCCTTCTTAGTCAACTCAGATCTGCTCTCATGCACGATGCTGTTTCCATGTCCGGCCAACATCACATCATCACACCCGCAGTCGTGTTGTTACAAAACCTGTGCTACCACTGGATGATCATGGGTTTGGGAACAGGGTCAGAACCTCTCCTCTGCGCACCGGACAGCCCTTCATTTGAGGCACTTCCACAGGCGAGGTCCCACCAGCCGCACAGACAGCCCCAAGCTTCGCCCAGAGAGTTGAGAAAAAGTTGGGCCAAGAAAATCTGGTGCAAACTGGAGTCTGCCCAGTTTTCAATAAGAATAACTTTGAGGTTGACCTTTTATCTTTTATCACTTTAGTAAAGTAGACTTAGAACATCTCAGGATTTCCTGACTTTACCTTTCCCTCTGAAGGAGAATGCTTCATTTGATAGCCAGGAGGGCCAACTATTTTTAATTAAACTCTTGAACTTTCTTGGCTTTTGAAAACTTACTGGAGGAAAATATCCAAATACTCTTAACATTTTGTTTATTTTCAGAGTCTAAATTAATATCACCATCTACATCTGTGGAAGATTCTGGAAAATAGCTAAAGCTAGGATGAGTGAAGTAGTGTCTGGTGACACCCTGGCCAGCAGAAAATGATATGATGCATGTATAATGAGCACAGTGACACACAAACATTCTGCAAGAGAACCAGTTTGTTAAAATACATGTAGAAAAAACACAAAGTGCAAATTAAGGGACACAACATTTATAAAGCTCTTGTCATAGAAAGCTCCTCACTTCAGCTGGGCGTGGGGGCTCACATCTATAATCCCAGCACTTTGCGAGGCTGAAGCAGGTGGACCACTTGAGGTTAGGAGTTCGAGACCAGCCTGGACAACATGGTGAAACCCTGTCTGTACTAAAAATACAAAAATTAGCAGGGTATGGTGGCAGGTGCCTGTTATCCCAGCTACTTGGGAGGATGAGGCAGGAGAATCACTTGGACCCAGGAGGCAGAGGTTGCAGTGAGCCAAGATCACGCCACCACACTCTGGTCCAGGTGACAGAGCAAGACTCTGTCTCAAAAGAAAAAGAAAAGAAAAAAGAAAGCTCCTAATTCATTAGTAGATTTCTTTTTGCTTGTTTCACTCTGCAGGATCTACCTACACATATTAAAAGCAACAGATCAACACCCATGTGAGAAACTCAACTGAAAAACACGGTCTAATCATATTTCACAATTCACAACATGGTCTATTCACAATTCAAATTGAAGCTA
Source organism: Aotus nancymaae (assembly GCF_030222135.1). Taxonomy (NCBI): domain Eukaryota; kingdom Metazoa; phylum Chordata; class Mammalia; order Primates; family Aotidae; genus Aotus; species Aotus nancymaae. The sequence goes on along the minus strand of NW_026988450.1, from coordinate 6,427,920 downwards.
CTCCTTAGTCTTCTTTTGAATCAGACTCTAGTCTGAGAGAAAAGCCTTCATTTACCATGAAAAGTTTCTTTTTTACCTAAATACTAATGTGTTGATTTAAGTATAACTTTGATGAAATATCTAGAAACAGACTATTTGGTAAAATTCCACTCTGCTAAAAATGTCAAACGAGAAACACCATAGTGGTCTCAGTTATTTAATCTTCACCTTGAAAGAGGAGTTAATTTTTAAAGCTATGCAAAGCTGTGTGTGCATTATGTATGCAGTACCAAAAAAAATTAACTTTTACAAGATTAAAGAGTTGAGTGGAACTATATGAGAAAATGCTGAAGGAACTGGCATTATTAACCGCAAGACTAAATGAATGAATGGAAATGCGAATGCTCTTGCTTTTGCAGAACTTCCAGGGGCTAAAGAATTTGAAAAAGGTTTATACTAATGAATTCCTAGAACTTTATACTATTCAATTGGAAAAAGTTTACATTACAGATTTAAAATATGTTCCATACTAAATATAGTCCAAATCACCAATGATATAACATAGCCAACTAACAACTAACGTTGTACAGAGAAACCATACAAGTATCTCGTCAAATTCTTCATATTATTCTCTTTCTATGTGGCTCTCCAGAGCTCTGGATACACAAAAGCATATTATGGCCACAATTTCATGACTGTTTTACAGATAGCAAAATAGGCCCAGCAGGTTACCTGTTCTCCACAGGCTTGACAATCAGTCAGCCCTCATCCTAAAAACTGCAATCAGAACCAGTTTGTGACCATAATCAGCTATGATTTAAATGTCAAACAATACCAAGTATTAGCAAGATTTCCTGACTTTACCTTTCCCTCTGAAGGAGAATGCTTCATCTGATAGCCAAGAGGGCCAACTATTTTTAATTAAACTCTTGAACTTTCTTGGTCTTTGAAAACTTACTGGAGGGAAATATCCAGATACTCTAACATTTTGTTTATTTTCAGAGCCTAAATTAATATCACTGTCTACATCTGTGGAAGACTGATGAGATATTGAATGCGCTGCTGGTACAGAAAAGAGAAAAAGAAAAGAATGTAACTATATCAAATAAGCCTGAAGACCAACGTTCTCTAAGTCCAGGTATTCCGCTCCTAGGTACGGGCACACCTCATTTTACCATGCTTTCTTTATTGCGCTTGACAGATACTGCATTTTAAACAAATAGCATGTTCGTGCCTGCCCTGCATCAAGCAAGCGTTTTGGCACCATTTGTCCAACAGCATGTGCTCCCTCTGTGCCTGTGTGTCACATTTTGGTAATTCACACAAGATTTCAAACTTTTTTCATTATTATTATATCTGTTATGGTGATCTGTGATCAGCAGTCTTGCCCTTACTGTTGTCATTGTTTTGAGGCACCACAAGCCACACCCACGTAAGACGGCAAACAATTAAATGTATGTGTGTGTTCTGACTGCTCCATAGACCGTCTATTCCCCTGTCTCTTTCCCTTTCCTTGGGCCTCCTCATTCCCTGAGACACAGCGATATTAAAATTAGGCCCATTGATAACCCTACAATGACTTCCACAGGTTCAAGCGAGAGGAAGAGTTGTATGTCTCTCACTACAATCAAAAGCTAGGAATTATGATCTTAGTGAGAAAGGCATGTCAAAAGCCAAGATAGGCCAAAAGCCCGTCTTCTTGAATCGCGCAGTTAGCCAAGTGGTGAATGCAAAGGAAATGTTCTTGAAGGAAATTAAAAGTGCTACTCCGATCGCGCCACTGCACTCCAGCCTGAGTGACAGAGTGAGACTCCATCTCACACACACACACACACACACACACACACACACACATTAAAGTGCTACTCCAGTGAACACATGAATGATAAGACACTGAAACAGACTTATTGCTCATATGAAAAAAATTTAGTGGCCTGGATAGAAGAGCAAACCAGCTACAACATTCACTAAAGCCAAAGCCTCATCTCAAGAGCAAAGCCCTAGCTCTCTTTAATTCCTTGAATGCTAAGAGAGATGAGGAAGCTGCAGAAGAAAAGTTGGAAGCTAGCAGAGTTTGCTTCATGAAATGTAAGAAAAGAAGCCATCTCTGTAACATAAAAGTGCAAAGTACAGCAGCAAGTGCTGATGGAGAAGCTACAGCAAGTTACCCAGAAGATCTGGGAAAGATTACTGATGAAGGTAGCCACACCAAACAACAGATTCTCAGTGTAGACAAAACAGCCTTTGACTGGAAGAAGATGCTGTCTAGGACTTTCATAGCTAGACAGAAGACATCAATGCCTGGCTTCCAAGGACAGACTGGCTCTAAACAGGGGTTAAGGTAGCTGGTGACTTCAAGTTGAAGCCAATGCTCATTTTACATTCCAAAAATTCTAGGGTCTTTCAGAATTTTGCTAAATCTACTCTGCCTGTGCTTTATAGGTGGAACAACAAAGCCTGGATGATAGACATCTGTTTATAGCATGGCTTACTGAATATTTTAGGCCTACTGCTGAGACCTACTGCTCAGAAGAAAAGATTTCCTTTAAAATATTACTATTCATTGACAATGCACCTGGTCACCCAAGAGCTCCGATGGAGACATACAAGGACGCTAATGATGTTTTCCTGCCTGCCAACCCAATATCCATCCTGTAGCCCATGGATGAAGGAGTAATTTCAACTTTCAAGTCTTATTATTTAAGAAATACATTTCCTAAGTCTATAGCTGCCATAGGTAGAGATTCCTCTGACATATCTGGGCAAAGTAAAGCGAAAACCTTCTGGAAATGATTCAGCATTCTAGATGCCATTAGAACATTTATGATTCATGGGAGAAGGTCGAACTATCAACATTAACAGGAGTTTGGAAGAATTTTACTGCAAGCCTCATGGATGACTTAGAGGGTTTCTAGACTTCAGAGGAGGAAAGAACTGCTGATGGTAGAAACTGAAAGAGAACTGAAATTTAAAGTGAATCCTGACGACGTGACTGAATTGCTGCAAGCTCATGATAAAATTTTAATGGATGAGGAGTTGCTTCTTATGGATGAACAAAGAAAGTGGTTTCTTGAGATGGAACCTGCTCCTGATGAAGATGCTATGAACATTATTAAAATGAGGACAAAGTATTTAGAATAGTACACAAACCTAGTTGATAAAGCATGGCAGGGTTTGGAGGATTGACTCCAATTTTGCAAGTTCTACTATTGGTAAAATGTTACCTAACAGTATTGCATGTTTCAGATAAATCTCTCATGAAGGGAAGAATCAATCTATGCAGCAAATTTCATTATTGTCTTATTTTAATAAATTGCCACAGCCACCTCAACCTTCAGAGCCACCATCCTGATCACTCAGCAGCCATCAATATGAAGGCAAGACCCTCCACCAGCAAAAAGATTAGGACTTGTTGAAGGCTCAGATGATCGTTAATATTTTTTATAAATAAAGTTAAGGACAGCCTGGTGGCACACGCCTGTAATCCTAGCACTTTGGGAGGCCGAGGCAAGGGAATCACTTGAGGTCGGGAGTTCGAGACCAACCTGACCAACATGGAGAAACCCTGTCTCTACTAAAAATACAAAAATTAGCTAGACATGGTGGCATATGCCTGTAATCCCAGCTACTTGGGAGGCTGAGGCAAGAGAATCGCTTGAACCTGGGAGGCAGAGGTTGTGGTGAGCCAAGATTGTGCCATTGCACTCCAGCCTGGGCAACAAGAGCAAAACTCTATCTCAAAATAAATAAAAAAGAAGATAAGTAATTTTATTTTAAAAATGGACAAAGGATCTGAACAGACATTTCTCCATAAAAGGTATACAGCTGGGGAGTGGGGAGGGATATCATGGGGAGAAATACCAGATATAGTATGCACCAAAAGTAAATAAATTGATTTAAAAAAAGTAAATTAATTAAAAAAAATAAAAGGTATACAGCTAGCCAACAAGAACACGAAGACATGCTCCGTATCGTTAGTCATCCTGGAAATGCAAATCAAAGTCATAGCGAGATACCCCTTCATACCCACCAGGATGGCTGGAGTCAAAAAGAGACAATAAGAGATGTTGCCGAGGATATGGACAAGCCAGAATCCTCAAACACTGCTAGTGGGGATATGAAATGATGCAGCTGCTTGGAAAACAGTCTAGCAGCTCCTCAAAAGGTTAAACATAGAGTTCCCATATGACCCAGCAATTCCTCTCCTAGGTATACACCCCAAAGAATTGAAGCAGGTGTCCACACAAAAACTTGTACAGAAGTATTACTGGTAGCATTATTCATAATAGCCAAAAAGTAGAAACAACCCAAATAGCCATCAATGGATGAATAAATAAATAAAATGTGATACCTTCATACTATGGAATATTATTTTGTAATAAAAATGAAGCAATATAAATACATGCTATAACACACATGAATGGTAAATACTGTGCTAAGTGAAAGAAACCAGATGCCAGAAGTCACATATATGATTCACTCTCTGTGAAATTACCAGACTAGGCAACCCTCTAGAGACGGTTGTCTAGGTCTGGGAGCGGGGCAGGGTCGGGGGAAGAGGAGAGACTCTTCATTGGCACCCGTAGGTATTTTTGGCTTGGCATGAATGGTGGTGATGAAAATGTTCTAAAACCGATTGTAGTGATGGTTGTGCAACTTTCCAAATATATTAGAAACCATTGAATTGTACGCTTTGAATAGATGAATTGTATGGTGTGTAAACGATATCTCATTAAATTTATCAAAAAAGGTATGTACATTATGATTTCTATTCACATTTTAAAACATGCAAAACAATATTACCTATTGCATGTATAAACGCATGTGTGGAAAATGCAGGCAAGGGTGGTATTTGAAAACTGAAAATTGTGTGCTGACGCTCTGGCCTTTATACAGCTCTGAGAGCTTGAAGAACATCGGTCCTGCAGGCAGGGGAAGGACAAAGTTCCGCAGGCGTTCGCCTCTGTGCAGGGAGGGAGGAGCCCAGAGAGGACCCAGCAGGCTTCAACCATTTTCTTAAAGAAAAGTAAATACAGCTGGGTGTGGTGGCTCACGCCTGTAATCCCAGCTACTCGGGAGGCTGAGGCAGGAGAATTGCTTGAACCCAGGAGGCTGAGGTTGCAGTGAGCTGAAATCACGCCATTGCACTCCAGCCTGGGCAACAGAGCAAGCGTCTGTCTCAAAGAAAAAAAGAAAAGAAAAGAAAAAAAGTAAATACCACAAAGGGTTCAGATGATCCTCTATATTTCTCTGTATGTTTAAAATACTTTCCAGTTTTACAAAATTCTCTATTTCAAAGCCCCAGTCTCTTAAGGGCCATAGCAAATGCCCCCATCAGGACTGCTAGTTGCGGAGAGCTGGTGGTTAAACATTTGCCAGCACACTACTGAATCCAGTCCAAAAAAGCCCGCCCGTTTTTCACAGGAGCAAGTAGCCAAAGGAATCTTCAGGCTTCGTTAGGAGAGAGTGTATCTACTTAGGCACATTCAGGATAAACCAAGAGACACCTTATTTGGAGCAGTTGTCATCCAATTTTACTGAAAACTGGGTTTGTACTGTAATCGCAAGAATTCCCAACAAAGTACAAAGCAGAGGATTTTGGCCCTGTGAGCCCTGGCTGCCCGCCTGAAGCCAGCCTGTTCTGAGCCTCCTAAAGGAGCCCATACTGTAGCAAAGTCCACGTCCCTGGGAACCGTGGCCTGCCAAAAACTTCCTGACCCGGAAGCAGAAAGTTTAAGAGCATTTCTGGTAACTGTTGGATTAAACCTCTGCTTCCGGGAGCAGGTTGCTGAAAGTGTTCAACTTTCTGACAGAGGCATGTAATTTGAAAGGTTCGATCAGATGCTTAATAACCTAACTGAAATATTCCAAAGTCAAGAACATCAAACACAATTAAAAAAAAAAAGAACCTTCTCCTTTATCTCTCTTGCCCTTTTTAAGACATTGGTAGTACCAGGGTTTAATAGGCTTTGAAATTTTTGAAATAATTCAATCCGATGACTGTGTTTGAGAGTACTGTAACAGTTTAAACAAAATTCAGTCAAAATATATTTAAAAATATATTATATATATATTAAAATATATTTAAACAGTTTAAACAAAATTCCATCAAAGCATACTTTAAAATATATTTTATATATATATATATATATAAATATATCTAAACAGTTTAAACAAAATTCAGTCAAAATATATATTAAAATATATTTTGGCTATTATGAGTAATGCTACTATTAATACAAGTTTTTGTGTGGACACATGCTTCAATCACTAGAAATTAAAAGCAAGCTTTCTCCATCGCATTCACCCAGATTTTCCTCTTCCATGGCATCTCCTTACTTTCCCAGGGATTCAAAATGGGAAAGAGAATAAGATGTTGGACCAACGTGAATAAATTGAATATGATGTTAACGAATTTTAAAGACCTTTCTGCTCCCCACTCACCCTTAAGAAGCATCAGGCGTTTGCCTACATTACATAAACTGTTAGGGGAGTTAATCCCTTTCCCCATGGGACTCATGATCGGTGCAGGTCCTTCCAGAGGGGATAAAAATACAATGGATTACGGCATTGCAGCGTCTGCAATTCCCAAGGAAGAAATGGCTTTAGACATTGACACAGCAAGCCTGGCGACCGAGTGTGGGTGAGTGTGTCCGAGAGCAGTTGGAAATCGGACAGTTTGTGCTGCAATGCAAGGACAGGAAGCATTGTGCGTTTCTGCAGCCGTGGTTGGCTTGAGATAATACCATTGTATACGCAGCCCAGCGACCGCTCCCACTGCTGAGAGCCCGGGGCCTGGCGTCTGGCTCCTTGGCTGCGCGCCAGGCTGAGGTCCTGCCGTCTGAAGGCAGGGTGTGTGTCCCCTCCCAGGCGGTCCACACACACAGTGCCGGCCACACCTCACCTTCCAGAGGAAATCTGGCCAGAAAGCCAGACTTCATGACTTCTCCTTTATGAGCTTCCCCCCAACCCCAGCCCTAGCCCGGCTTTTGTTTTCCACTTGGGTGCAGCGGCTGAATGCAGCCTGCGCTCAGATTGAGATTTGAGCTGATGACAGGGTTATTGGAAAGATACAGTATCTCGCTGTGCCCTGCTGCCTCTGCGGTCAGCGCTGGGCCGGCTCTTCAGAGAGGCTGCAGCTCTCATCACTCTCCAAGCTGCCCTCTCACGGAGCCCTTCCACCCGGCAAGAGCGAGACTACTTACCAAGGACTATTTTAGACGTATTTAGCAGCAATATTGTTTGATTTTAACTGGACATTGTTCTAAACACACAAAAGAGTTCAAGGATGTGGCTGCTGGGTTTTGTTCTTCTCCATCCCCTCCTTGTCCGCCCCCACCCCCCTCGAGCTGTCAGGTTTCTCTGGGAAAATGGGATGAAAATGTTTGAGGACATTTCCACAATAAAACACTCTAAAACATTTTTTTAAAGATTTCCTTTCTAGTCATGTCAAGATTGTAACTCAAATCCGCAGAAGTCAGGAAATTCCAAATTTATGTTGACACTTTCCCCTTAAAACCCTCAGCAGATGATAAACAGTGCAGAAAGTCTGTTCCCATCCAAATGTTTCCAGTGTAACACTGGGTGCCGGTTTCTCCCCGTGCAGAGGTGCTTCAGGGAGAGAAGGAATGACCCTTTAAGCAGGGATATGGGTCCCAGGGTCCAGAGTCTGTCACCTGCTAACACCGGGAATTTCCTATTCTTATATTGGAAAATTTATTATGAAAATAAAATAAATTTAAAAAGGAAGTATTTTAGACAGAGCGTTTTCCTGAATTTCTTAGTAGGAAAGATGAATATTTCAGGTTGTTTGACTCCTTGATTTAATTTTTACACATGGAAAGGAGTTATGTTTAAAGACGGAAGCAAACCAAGAAGTGGTGGCGAGCTTCTCAAGGTGGAAATGTGCTCCCCTCCCGGCTCTGACAGCCAGGAGTTGTGTGACGCCTGTGCAAATCCTCAGATGCGTCCTCATCTACAAAACAGAGGATGGTGAGAGACTCTCCCTCACGGGTAACTGGAGATGGAATGAGATAATGCATGTTACCATAAGAAAGTATTTCTAAAAATTCCTCTATAAATAGAGAAAATAACCATCACCTGGATAATAATATTCACAGTGTTAAGGAACATCAGCAGTTGGCATGAGCTTCAGAGAAACATTTCAACATGCTTTAGATATGAACAGAAAGGACCAGGGAGAAGAAAATCTTAGAGATCGAGTTTTACAAGGAATGTACTTTTAGTAGACATTGCTAAAGTCACAGAAATTATACTGACAGAGAAAGGCAGTGACAGAAACAAAATAAAAATCAACCACTCTGTCCAGGGCCTGAGAAACTCATGCAGCTCCAGCTAAATTTAAAAAAAAGAGAGAGAGAGAGACAGTATGTGGTTTTCAAGTCAGAATCAAAAAAGCAAACCAGGGACAGGCACGGTGGTGCACACCTGTAATCCCAGCACTCTGGAAGGCCGAGACGGGCGGATCACCTGAGATCAGGAGTTCAAGACCAGCCTGGTCAACATGGTGAAACCGTGTCTCTACTAAAAATACACACACACACACACACAAAAATTATCTGGGCATGGTGGCACACACCTGCGATCCCAGCTACTTGGGAGGCGAAGGCAGGAAAATCGCTTGAACCCAGGAGGCGGAGGTTGCAGTGAGCCAAGATCATGCCACTGCACTTCAGCCTAGGCAACAGAGCAAGACTCCATCTCAAAAAAAACAAAAAAAAAAAGCAAACCACAACAAAAATCAGATGGATCTTCTAGGAGATGCAATTGGCAGCAGGAAAAAGATCTCAGTTATAGATGATCAAGGCAAACAGCAGCTCTAGGAAGAGAATAGTACACACCCCAGGCAAGGCAGGGCCTCTTTCCTCCTCTCCCAGCTTTGTGAGAACAGTGAGCTGGAATCTGTGAGCCCAGGCCTACAACCCAGCAGAAGGGAAGTCGAGCTCCATCAACACGAAGAATGCTGACACCATGGGACTCCCACTGATGCTCTAGGGTGACCCAGGGAAAGTAAGTCTCTTTTAAAAAAACTGTGGCGTGATAAGGAAGTCTTAGAGAACTGAAAAAAGCTAACACATCGTCTCTCATGCTAAAAAAAAAAAGAACAGTTCTGGACATTAAATGGATAGATTAGCTTAATTTTCCTATCTGTAAGGATATTATATTTAAAAGTCTTCTATCAATACACAACCAAGAAAACTGTGGGAAGAGGAAACCATTCCAGACCAATTTCATTTCCGTCTATGATAGACGGTGAGGTTGTGTCATAACGGCAGAACAATGGACGTGGGATCCGAGGAAGCCTGTGCCCCCACGTGCTCCCGGGCCGGGCTGGCACGTGGAGTGGGAGGGGAGCGGGCCAGGCAGGCCTTCCTCCTCCTTGGCTCTCAGGCCTGGCTCTTCTCCCTCCCAGCTGCCAGCCGGGACTGCTTCCCCGCCACCGTGCCCACCTGGCTCACTGGCCTGGTGGTGTTTGCTGTCAGACGTTTTCCGAGTCAACAGGGTCTATTGTTTTCTGGGTTTCAGTGCAGTCCAGATTCTGTAGGGAAACAGGGGTAGGATTTGAAAGCAGGGCAAATGAATGCGTGGCTCTGTCATTCATTGACCGTGTGGACTTGGGCGAGCCGCTGACCCTTTCTGACTTAGATATCCTCTCTTATCAAAGGGGGATCAAAATACCATCCTACTGTGATTACCACGAGGATTAAAAATCAAAGACGGCTGTAGTGTGTGGGTCAATACATGTTTCATTCATTCTCAACAACTGATTTCACATCTTCTGCATCTCTGGGTTTATCTGGGTCCTAGACCCTTATTGAAACGTATGTTTATGCTTCCAAAAGTAATCTGATAACTTGATGTGGTAGGTTTTTGGTTCTCACCACGGACCCCTCTCACTCCCATACACAGTTCAGATCAGGCCCACAACCTCCTTCCTAAGGCGCGAAATGTTGAAGAAAGGAAGTGTATCCGGCTCCCAGCCAGTCCCTACCGCAGGGGCCTTTCAGCCCTTTCTCTCTGCATTCTTCATCTCCTTTCTCCTTTTTTCTTCTTCTTTTTCCTTCTTTTCTCATTCCCAGGTCTTGATGTTGACAATGAGGAAATTCACAGAGGCTACAAACTCATATCTGAGACCAAGCTCATTGTCAAGGCTGACTTATTTGGGGGATTAACTGACAACAGCATTTCAGTGCCTCTTTGAATAAAATTGGGGGTAAAAAAAAAAAAAAAAAACGAGTTAGCACTCTCTCTCTGCTCTTGTCTGCCCCGTCACATCTGACCCCGAGTTGACTTAGCTGCAGGTCCTTGATATGATACACGTGGCGGCCCACAGAGCCGGTAAATATTTGTCTGTGCAGAGGGGAGGAGATGGCAGTTTCTGCATAGGGCCGGTGATGAGGCAGCTCCTCTCTCTAGGTCTATAGTGTGAAACGAACAATGGTAAGTGTGCGAGGGTGGCAGTTATCAGTTCGGTTCAGAGGAGCGGCTACCAATGGCCGGGGCCACCAGACTCCATCTCTGAGCCTCTTGGAGTGGCCAGACAGGGCAGGTTGCTTTCTGCCCTGGGTGTTGGTTCTTGATTCTACCACTCTCCATCCCCAGAGAAGCTGTAGGAGCATTCCAATTCTCCCCAAAGGGCTTAAGAATCAAATGTGTCCATTGCTTTCTCATTATCCGTGGTCTGCTTATCTCCAACCCCTAACTCTGCTAAAAGTAAAGAAAGGTGGTTGGGAAGATGTGGTCAGAGGAGTAGATGTAGAAGCAGACATACCAGGGAGAAGCAGGACTGGGCAGCTGGGAGATGCCAGAAGAGTGCAATGCCAGTGTAGGAAACTGCCCCCAAATTGTAGTCTGAGACCCTGGGGATAACTTTGCTACTGAAGAAAAGAAAAATTAGTATGGCTTCCAATGAACCCAGCATCGTTTCCTTGGTTTGAACTAACCAGATTTCAGCCGGGCATGGCGGCACACACCTGTAATCCTAGCACTTTGGGAGGCCGAGGCGGGTGGATCACCTAAGGCCAGGAGTTCGAGACCAGGCTGACTAACATGGTGAAACCCCATCTCTACTAAATACAAAAAATTAGCCTGGCATGGTGGTGCATGCCTGTAATCCCAGCTACTCGGGAGGCTGAGGCAGGAGAATCCTTGAACCTAGGAGGCGGAGATTGCAGTGAGCCGAGATCGTGCCATTGCACTCCAGCCTGTGCAACAGAGTGAAACTCCATCTCAAAACAAAACAAAAGAAACTATCCAGAATTTTGTTCCATTATCCCTTTCAGTTTGGGCAAAGTGGGTCCTAAAATATAAATGGAATTACCAAACTGAACCTTCAGCATATCTGAGCAAATCACTCTTTCAGGTATACAAAGCTTCCCAGGATACTGCAATATTCGTTTATCATAAAATTACTTATGACAAAAAAAGAAAATCTAAGTCAGAACTACTAGGCATTGCTGGTAGACATACATTCTACCGCAACAAAAATAGAACAAATAACAGTGCTCCGTCCCAACTAAAATGGTGTAATTGTTCATAATTAACAATATATAGAGGATATGTGTAAAATATCCTTTTGATAGTTTAGCTTGAGGCAGGAGGTAAAAAAAGGAGCAAACAAACACAATCAGATGCCACATACTGGATGCATTCTCATGAAGAGCATGTCATAAACTCAAGTCAGCTGATTTCATTATCATTTATGTAGCAGTATCGCTAGTCTACTTGTGTGACTTGTCTTCTCAGAAGGTAGCACGGAATACAGATTAGGAAGCATTTGGAATACAGATTAGGCCTAGGGGCTGCCTGGGTTAGAATACTGCCTCTGCCACTTCTCACATTCTAGCTGTGTGACTTTGGGCAAGTTATTTAATCTCTCAGTGCCTCAGTTTCCTTAAATGTAAGATGCAATGAGTACTAGCACCTCCCTCATAGAAAAGCTATGAGAATTGAGGGCAATAATCCAAACCAATCATTGAGCACAGTGCCTGTTACACAGTAGAAAGTAAAGCTGAGTAATAGCATCACATATAAAATGACTTGTAGCATGTATGCTAAAAGCTGTATGCATGTCAGGTATGTTCATACTCATTATTAAGAATATTTATTGAGCGCCACACTTAAAGCAATATCCAAGGTACAGGGTTACAAAAAAGTAAAGAGCGAGAACATTTATATTAAATAAATAAATCAAAGCAGTAGGGTGCTTCTTCAAAAAACTAAACATAAAATTATCCTATGATCTAGCAATCCCACTGGGGGGTATATACCCAAAAGAAATCAAAGCAGGGATTTAAAGAGATATTTGTACACTCATGTTCATGGCAGCGTTATTTGCAGCCGCCAAAAGGTAGAAAGTAGCCCAAGTGGCTGGCCTTCAACAGATGGATAAGCAAAATGTGATATGGACATAGGATGGAATATTATTCAGCCTTAAAAAGAAACAATTCTGACACATGCTTTGAAGACATTATGCTAAGTGAAATAAGTCAGTCACTATAGGACAAATGTGATAAGATTCTACTTACGTGATGGACCTAGAGTAGTCGAACTCATAGAAACAGAAAGTAGAATAGTGGCTGCCAGGGCCTGGGGGGAGAGTGATAGGGAGTTATCATTTAAAAAGAAGAGAGTTTCATTTAGGAAAAGAATTTTGGTAGTGATGGTGGTGACAGTTACACAATGACGTGAATGTACTAAACGCCCCTGAATTGTACACTCAAAAATGGTTAACATGCTAAGTTTTATGTGATGTATATTTTATAATAAAAACTCAAAACTCATTTTCTCATAATATTAACAGTATCTTAGGTTCGCTGCTTATGAAAGTGGAGCCCTTGAGAAAGTTACTTTAGCCCTCAAGAAGTTATTTCAATTTCATCATCTGTAGAGTACAAATAATAGAAATATCTACTTCATAAATTCATTGTGAGGAACAAATGAGGTAGCAAATACAAAAATACAGTCTAAAACGATTCTGAGTAAATACCCAATAAATATTAACAGTTATTTAATTTTCATCTACAAAAATTAAGGACTAAGTTCCAAATTTCAAAACTGAAGAGAAAGACCACTATTCATCAATACTACAATCAAAATAGGGTTTGTTCACTCCCAGCTGAAAACCTGTTTCATCCATTTTATCTAGAATGGATGGCGGGACAGGAGAGATGTGATAGCAGGAACTTACTACTCATGAAATAAAGCACCTCAAGAAGTAGAGAGAAACTAAAACTCCACAACACCAAGTAAATAAAGTTAATAAATGTGAAGAGCTTTCAGTGTCATGCTCAGTGTGGATTTCATCACTTTATTAAAGAAGTCTCCATCTGAATGATGAGCCAGTCTTGCAAAGCCCCACAAACCCCTCCTCTCCCCATCTTCTCCATTTCCGGTAATACTGGCTCACAATCACCCACCTTTATAGGCAGAAACAAAGAGCTCTTCTGGTTCCCTGTTTTCCTCAGCCCCCATCCAGTCTGCCAGCTAGTTCTTATCTTTAAGATCTAGCTGCCTCCAAACCTCTCCAAGTGCATCTTCTGCATCTCCACCACCAGCAGCATCTCCTGCCTGGACAACAGAGGGACGCTGACCACTCTGTCTACATCCACCCTTTCCTCAACCCCCATTACCACACAGAAGTCAGGGTAATGGGTTTTTTTTGTTCAATTATTTTATTATGGCAAATTACACATAACATAAAATTGATCATCTTAGTCATTTTCAAGTGTACAGTTCAGTGGCCTTAAGTACATTCACATTGTTGTAGAATTTTCACCACCACCCATCTCCAGATCTTTTTTAAAATTTATTTTTAATTTTTGTGGATGCATAATACATAACATTGATGGGGTACATGTGATATTTTCATACAAGCCTACAATGTGCAATGATCAAAACTGGGTACTTGGGATAACCATCACCTCAAACATTGATCATTTATTTGTCCTGGGAATATTTCAAATCTTCTAGTGATTCTGAAATACGCAATAAATTATTGTAACAGAACTTTTTCATCTTCCCAAACCAAAACTCTGTACCCATGAAACACCATGCCTCACTCCCATAAGCCTTTGGAAAGCACTCTCCTCCCTATCTCTATGAATATGACTGCTCCAGATAGCTCGTGTAAGTGGAATCATACAGTATTCGACTTTTGTAACTGGCTGATTTCACTCAGAATAATTTCTAAGTTTCATCCATACTGCAGCATGTGGCAAAATTTCCTTCCCTTTTAAGGATGAATAATGAAAATTTGTAATATGTAAGTGTGTGTAGGAACAAAGAGTAAAATTGAAAGCCTCAAAATAAATACAAGTTTGCAGGCATGTGAAACTATAACCGAGATTCTGTGGTTTGGTTAGATTACAAAAACAACCCATGTAGACTTAAGCCATTGTTTGCCTTTCTATTACATCTATTTTATCATTATAGGCACTCGGGCCGGGCGCGGTGGCTCACGCCTGTAATCCCAGCACTTTGGGAGGCCGAGGCGGGTGGATCACGAGGTCAAGAGATCGAGACCATCCCGGTCAACATGGTGAAACCCCGTCTCTACTAAAAATACAAAAAATTAGCTGGGCATGGTGGCACGTGCCTGTAATCCCAGCTACTCAGGAGGCTGAGGCAGGAGAATTGCCTGAACCCAGGAGGCGGAGGTTGTGGTGAGCCGAGATCACGCCATTGCACTCCAGCCTGGGTAACAAGAGCGAAACTCCATCTCAAAAAATAATAATAATAAAATAAAATAAAAAATAAAAATAAAAAAACATAGGCACTCAATATCATTTTAATAAATGGATTAAGTAGAACTGTCCAATAATAAAAGGGGCTGCCTCAGAAGGTTATAATAGAAGGAATGTAAATTGTAATAAAATTATATTGAGAATAGTAAACATTTTCCAAATCAGCTGTAGAAATTTAAAAATTATATTCTAGGCTCCATTTAAATGATATACATTATTCTCCTTGAATAATTAATCACAGGAAAAACAAGGGATTTTGGTTGAAATTTTATGTACTATTCAACACACAAACACGTTTCAAGGCTCCTACTTGCTAAATATTCAACTTTAGTATCAAATTAAAGGAAGAAAGTAGTCACTTATAACCCACTCAATAGGGTAAGAATTCATCAGTCCATATGGGTAATAGGCGGGCAGGCAGGGAGGGAAGGAGAAAAAAAGAGAGAGAGAGGGAGGGAGGAAGAGAGGGAGGGACAGAAAAGGAAAAAGGGAAAGCTCTTTCTTATGTAGAAAGCTAACTAATATAGAAGAGAAAAAAATGGTTTTTAAAACATCATTTTGCAACTATTATGGTAAAAACTGATTCAGACAAGAATCATTAATAAATGTAAATCTGGGGCAGAGTTTGATGAAGAACAAGACAGTCTCAGAGTATCTCCCAACAGGATGGCTGGTAACTAAGAAGAGAAATAGCAACTACACTGTGAAAAAGCAAACACCACCTTAACTAAGTGATCAAAATTAACATGACCAATAGGAGGCAGATGAATGGACAACATGTGCTTCCAGGTGGGATGTCCTGAGAAGATGACTTACGCACCCTCTAGCCGCAAATGCACACCCAAAACTAACCATGAAACTATCAGAGAAACCCAAATTGAAAGACTCTATAAAATAAGTGCCCTGTATTCTTCAAAGATATTGATGGTAAAAGACAAAGACTGAGGGGTTGTTCCAAATTTTAGAAGATTTCTGACACAAAAACAAATGATCCTGGACTGGATCTTATACAAGAAATAAAATTGCTACTAAGAACGTTATTGGGATAATTGAGAAACAGAAATATGGAATCTCTATCGGATAGAAGTATTGTACCAAATTTAAATTCTTTGTATTTGATAACTAAGCTGTAGATATGTGAGAGAAAATTCCTGCTGTTGGAAGTTTACACGGACAGACAGGATATAGGCAACCTACATTCAAATGCTTCAGAAAAAATATATATAAATACACACACACACACAGAGAGAGAGAGAGAGAGAGAGAGAGAGAGAGAGAGAGAGAGAGAGAGAGAGAATGATCAAGTAAAATGCCCAAATCTTAAACACTGGTGAATTTGAGTGAAGGGTATACAAGGGTTCTTTGTTCTATACTTAGATATTTTCTATATGTTTGACATTATTTTGCAATTAAAAGGTTAAAAAAAAAACAAAGGTTACACTTTAAAAAAATACAAACACGGATTCTCAGAGGCATTGCAATCAAATTATTGTCAGAGAGATAGCCACTGAAATAACGAAATTGACTGGTAATCAGAGCACAGATAAACAATCACGTGATACAGAAGTGGCACATTCATTCTTTGAGCATTCGTTCAACCAATGGTAGCTGAGCCCCACCGGAAACCAGCTTGGGCGGGCATGGCCATGAAGGAGAACGAAAGACCCTGCCCACCCGTGCTGACAACTAGTGAGAAAGACACACGCAAGTCTGCAGGAGCCAAAACGTGAGCTGCTCAGAGTTCCAGTGGTGACACATGGTGTCCAAGATGCAGCTGGGAGATGGCTGAGGAACTCTGCAGGGGTGGGGCCCATGGGGGCCTCTGGAAACTCTGTCACCTGAGCTGGTCCTGTTGCAGGGGAAGGCCCCTCAGTGGGAAGATCCCGGGTTCGGGGGAGTGCCTCACCTGGGGAATGGTAAATGCAGTATTGCTGGTCTGGACCAGCCTAGGGGCTGGGGGAACAGCCAGAAATTCACTTGAACAACTAATGTACTGATTGACTAATAGAAGAAACTTAAAGAAAATATCTAGTTTGATCCTGTCATTAAATAAGAGGGTAAACACGCCCAGGGAGTCTAGGTTACTGGTCTCTGTCAGCCAGGTTGTTAAAGAGGGAAGTAAAACTAGCTCTATATCCTTTTTGAAGGTAGGACGTGATGTCCTTCAATGTCTTCCAAAACGCACTCCTCTCTTTATTTCTTGCTTCAGCTTCCCCAAGGACATCTTCCTTGCTGGGCTTCCGGTTCTTGGACACACAACTGTAAGGAACTGCCCAAATCTCATCCGTAGCAAAGATCAGACAAGAATCAAACAAGCAGCAATAAACATTGTATTGACTTAACCTAATCCCATCAGGTTAATTCTAAAGGGCATCTTCTACTGGCTGGTGATGTGGTCTAATGGAGCGAGTTGAAATTTCATCATATGCTCATTGGACAAGTAGGGCTCACATGCCCAAGTGTCGTTAATAAATGATCTAGAATTGCTGGACAACTAGGCGGGGCCAATCTCCAGCAGGACTTAGGAGCAGCAGCACACACAGTGGCCATACCTTGATTGACACTGTCTTCAAAGGTCTGCTAATCCTAGAATCTAAGTGAATTGTTTTATGACACAAGGTGAATTACTAACTGGGCTTGATGTTAATGGAAAACGCTCTAAAACAAATAGCATTTAGATTTCTTGCTTATCACAATAAAGATTAGCATTTGCAGATAGACCCCTGAAAACCAACCTATTTCTTTAAAGATAGGGTTAAATTGACACTGGAGGAGTAGAGAAAAGGGAATCCCATTGCTCCTATGTTACGTTAGGTTCATCTGTCACAACCTAAAATACAGGCAGAGTTTCCATGTCATTCTTTTTTTTTTTTTCCTTTTCGAGACAGTATCACTGTAGCATCCAGTGAAGTGAAGTGGAGCAATCATAGCTCACTGTAGCCTCCAACTCCTGGATTTGAGCAATCTTCCTGACTCAGCCTCCTGAGTAGCTAGGATCACAGATGTGCACCACCATGCTTGGCTAACTTTTAAAATTATTTTTGTCGAGGCAAGTTCTTGTTATGTTGCCCAGGCTGGTCTTAGACTTCTGGCCTCAATTGATCCTCCCGCCTCAGCCTCTGAAAGTGCTGGGATTACAGGTGTGAACCAATGCATTTGGCCTGTCATTCTTGTTAGATCAACTTTCTCCCCAAAATGAGTACACTGTATCAATGACGGAAACATTCAAAAATGTAAGATGTGCAAATGAAAAAAAAAATTCAAGGGAAAAAGTAAATGTGCATCTGCATCTCAGCAAAACTATGTGATTCTCATTTTCCACTGAGGTCACATGATGGCCACCTTAGTTCATTGAGTTGGTGACATCTGAACCTTAACCAAAGGAGTAACTTCCATTTAATTTAGTTAGTAATACTCAGCTGTTTGTGGAATAATTTCCAATCATACTTCCTGCAGCCAGGGGTTTTAACTAGCATGGAAGCAAGGCAGTGAACATTGCTGTACGAACCTGGGTACAGATGTGGCTCTACACACACGCACTACACACACACACACACACACACACACATGCACTACACACACACACACGCACACACACACACTTGTTCCCTGATTGCTTCCATGCTGGAGCTCATGAGGATGACAAGAAGGAGCTTCTCCGTGGTCAGGAAGTAGATTGGGCAGGGTTTGGGGAGCTGCTCTGCAGTCTGGAAAGGGAAGGGGACTGAAAGCTACTTTTGAGAGCAATGAAAGCTGTTGGTCTTTCTCCTCTCTCACAGGAGAAGGGACAGGGGAGAGAGCAAAGAGCAAAGAAGGGCACAGCAGGAGGTAAAGGGGGCCTCTGGCCAGGCAGTACTACTCCCATTACACGAGGCATGAAGATTCACTTTTATTCCTCAACTAAACTCAGCACACTTATGCCTTCTCTGCAGCTTATTGGATATGTTGTCTACTCATCCGTTCCCAGCTCTAAAGAGAACTTAGGAGATTTGCATGAAAATAGCTTCTTCCCTCATTTGATCAGTGAGACTATAAAGCACTGTCCCCTTTATCTCTGAGCACCCAGGAATCTGAAATTATCTATGGAGCCTAATTGATCCCAATAGATGGTTTCTTTCCTTGGGATTACCATTTGCACTAAGGATTCTTTAGTCAGGTATCAGTTCTCATTGAAGGCCTGGAAGAAAGTGAACTCCGAGTTCAAGTAAGCCACTCTTACTCTTTGAAGCTGTGTAATTCAGTACACAAGAGTCAGTCTACCTCTTCTAAAATCCTGACACTAGCACACACTAGCTAAGTGACTTAAAGCAATTCGGTTTCTTCGTGCTTCAGTTTCCTCATCTACAAACTGGGCATCTTAGGGGTGCTGAGAGGATCAGATGGAACATTATACATACATTCCTTGTGCGTAACAGCACCTTGTACGTAATATCCAGTCAGTCTCTGTTAGCCACCGTTACTGTTAGATAAATTAGATGATGCAATTCAGTAACAACATTCTATTAGATTGGTGTAAAAGTAATTGCAATTTTTGCCATTTAAAAATGATGGTGGCCCAGCGCTGTGTCTCATGCCTATAATCCCAGCACTTTGGGAGGCCAAGGTGGGCAGATTCCGAGGTTAAGAGTTTCAGACCAGCCTGGCCAACATAGTGAAATTTCATTTCTACTAAAAATACAAAAAAAGTAGCTGGGCATGGTGGCAGGTGCCCATAATACCAGCTACTTAGGAGGCTGAAGCAGAAGAATCGCTTGAACCTGGGAGGTGGAGGTTGTAGTGAGCCAAAATCGCACCACTGCACTCCAGCCTGGGTGACAGTGCAAGACTCCATCTCAAAAAGAAAAAAAAAAGATGACAAAAACTGCAATTACTTTTGTACCAACCTAATAGTGTCATTCATTCATTCATTCTGCTTACATCCAATTTGCACTCCATATACGAACTGGGGATACAGAAGCCATCTTTGTTCTCAGGGCCTTAGCGTCTGCTGTGGGGAATGGACAAAGAACAGGCAAGAGCAAGATTTAAACAGCATGGCTGCCATGTCCAGGAAGCTGCAAGGTCAGTACAAACAAGTCACAGGATTAGAGCAGGGCAGTGCCGGGGTGGTAGGGCTTGAAGCATGTGTAACTTGGGAGGCCCTCTTTTTAAGAAAGGATCCAAAATGTTGATGCTTTCGCTAGGTGCCAGACACATATGACAGGCCCTGAACTTAAGTTGCCGGAGCTACACGGCAACTCTGCCCCTGGTTGAAGGAGGAGGGAGCCAGGACGTGCCTGTAGAGAAGCAGCCACTGTCTGCGTAGGGCCCAAAGTGAAGGGACCCCTATGTGGTCCGCCATCCCAGGGGTTTTGACAAATACCTGCAGGTAACCAGGGGCTTTGAAAGGATTTGTGTAAGGGCATGACTACAGGCAAGGAGAAGAGAGGAGGAGAGTATTATCATAAATCAGGTGAGAAATCTTGCTTAATGGCAACTATCTAGGGCTACAAAGGAGAGAATATGTATGAAATATTAACAAAGGATTAGCAGGATTTCATGCTATGACCTTGTTTCTAAAGGTTAATTATTGAGTTAGCTATAAGGGGGATGGGTTAACCCAAAGCCACTTGACCTTCTGAATTTTGTCAGCCCATTCCATGTACATGGATAAGTAATGGTTTTCTTCTGTCATTCCTTCTCTTAGTTTCATGAAACTCCCTTGACCCTCTCTGCTCTGGTTCAACAATGAAATCAATGACATCGCCACAACTTATGGGGAAAAAAATGGAGTCCCACAGACTCTCCGGGTCCTTTTTCTCAGAGAAAATTGATTTGGGTGTCCTTTAGTCAATGCCTAAAACCATCGAGTTTCCCATAACAGATGAAGCCGAAGCAGCGCAGGCGACAAATGAAAGGCCCAGGAAGCATAAACGTAAAAAGCCAACCCAGCTTAATGACAAACAATCCATCTCTCCCAGTGAGAAGCTGAGAAAGATAAGCGTTCTGCTTCAGTTACACCCATGCACGGACCTGCGAGTAAAAGTTTTCCATCTTAAATGCCAAGGACAGGTGTAAACAGAAGCTCAGCGCTTCCTGGGAGGCGGCTTACAAAGAAGAACTAATCAGAAGCCTTTCATCTCTGACCCTTTACCTCCAGGTCTATTCCGGGGCATGGAGGTGATGGGGCTGCTGTCCTTTGCGCCCAAGGAAGCGACAGGCAGCCTGCTGATCAATAGCTCCTCTGGTAATGTCTTCAGAACTTAGAAGAGGGCCAGGGAGCAAAGCAGAAATCAATACTCAGGTCTGGGGAGAAGGAGGTTATCGTTGCATTAATTTCATTTCTAAAAAACAGAGAAAGCAACAAAGACAAACTGACCCACCTTGTGCTCCTTGAGAAATGAACGTGCCTTCTGAGGAAGCCTGGAGCTGGGTCTCGGATTTTAGTCAACTTCATGCCCAAGGAGAGACGCTGCTGAGTTGCTGAGTTTTGATGTCCTCCGTGCTGTTCACCGGGGCAGCATTACCTAGTTTACTTCTGAGCATCACTAAGTCGGCGACAACTTGTAGCAGAAAAACATAAAAGGGAAGAGTTTCTGCCAACACACCTGAGGCTTTAGGGGTGAGCCGCCCAATAGATAAATGGGGAAGTTTGGGAGAAATCAACAAAGCAAGTCAGAGAATGGAGGGATTGATTTATGAGGAAGATTGCTCCTTTGATGCTTTGCTGAGCTAATCAATGATTCTTTTTTCTTTTTTTGACATGGGTTAGGGGACAGGAGATGAATGGAGGATTATGATGAGTAACCTGCAAATGCCCTAAATAAATGAACTTACAGGAGAGAGAGGAATTCCTTTTGAATTGGCCATAGAGTTGAATATTACCTGAGAAATTAATTCAAAAATTATTTGTGTTTCAGCCCGTTGCCCTCTGCTTCACTTGCCTTCATTACTTCTTACATTGAATAGACGCTCACTGGCTCTTTTTAGTTTAAATTTTTAAAAATTTACAATTTAACTTCTTAATAGAAAGACGTTTGAGAAAATTGCCTTCAAGAAACAATAAAAACTCACCCTGTGAAATATTTAAAATTACATCAGCACATAGGTTGTATCAGATAGACGTGAAAGGACAGAATTTGTCTCTTCCATCTCTGGTATATAAAATGATTGCATTCTGTTAAACTTAGAAATTCAATAAATTCACTCTTCTAATCTGAACAAAATTAAGATTATTTTTGGTAGATAAAACTTTAAAATTTTTAAAAAATATTTTGGTTGTCTAACAACACAATGTCTACTTAGGTCTCATTTGATTTTTTAAAAGTAAGAAGGAGGCCAGGCATGGTGGCTCACACCTGTAATCCCAGCACTTTGGGAGGCGGGGAGGCAGGCGGATCACCTAAGATCAGGAATTTGAGACCAGCCTGGCCAACATGGCAAAACTCCGTCTCTACTAAAAATACAAAAATTAGTTGGGCATGGTGTCATATGCCTGTAATCCCAGCTACTTGGGAGGCTGAGGCAGGAGAATTGCTTGAACCTGGGAGGTGGAGGTTGCAGTGAGTTGAGATCGGGCCATTGCACTCCAGCCTGGGCAAACAAGAGGGAAACTCCATCTCAAAAAAAATAAAAAAATGTAAGAAGCAGGCGGGGCGCTCAGGTCTGCATCACTACAGCCCGCTCCAGAAGTCGGCGCTGCTCTGCAGGGATTCCCGGAGCAGTGCTACGTGCGTCCTGCGCAGCCACCCACCTGGTCCAGACTCCTCCTCTTACCCATCTCCTGTGCTGCACAGGCAGAGGACACTCTTCTAAGTGAACACTGGATCACATCTTTTGCCTGTGAGATCTAGTCCATTGCCCCCTAAATGGCTTCCCATCATATTTGGGATAAAACCCAAGCTCCTGCTAGCACCACCATCTGCTCTGACCCACCTCTCTGACCTCACCCCCATCACACGCCCGACCTCCCTCGGGCTCACTCCACCCACACACACCAAGCCCAGTCCTGTGTCCAGGTCTGGGGTGTTCCCTCTGCCTGGATTGCCCTGCCTCCAGATCTGGGCAGGGCTGACACCCCCACTACATTCAGGTTATGCTCAACCATTGCCTCCTCGAGGGGCTGCCCCGACCAAGCTATGGTGAACAGCACACAGCACTCTGTTACACTTCATGACTTTTTCAGAGCATTTATGAGTCTTTTGAGTCGTGTTATTTATGCACTCATGCATTTATGGTGTGTCTTCCCCATTAGCTAGTACATCCCATGGGGGAGCACCATCCTGAGCACTGCAGGGCGCCAGTGTCTGGGGAAGTGCCAGCACAGGGCAGGCACTTGATATGTGGTCACTGGAAGACAAAAAGAAAGGAAGAAAAGAAAGAAAGAAAAAAAGAAAAGAAAGAAGGAAGAAAGGAAGAGAGGGAGGAAGGGAGGGAGGGAGGAAGAAGGGAGGAAGAAGGGAGGGAGAAAGGATGTAAGAAAGGAAGGAGGGAGGGCAGGAAGGAAAGAGAGAAAGAAGGAAAAGAGGAAGGGAGGGAGAAATGGGAAGAGGAAAATAAGGAAGAAAGGAAGGAAGGAAGAAATGGAGGGAGGGTGGGAGGGAGGAGAAAAGAGAGGAGAGCGGAAGAAAAGGAAGGGAAAGAGGAAGGAAGGAAGGGAAGGAGAAGGAAGAGTGGTGCACTATGCCACGGCCGTGGCGCTCTAGAGAGAGCCGTACATACACACTCTGAGTTTCTGAAGAGCAAAATCACTGTCCTTTTGTTACCAGCACTTTTTGTGTCTAGCACATAATTATGCATTCAAAAATAATTTGAAAGAGAGCAGAAAACAAATGAGCTGAAGTTTATGATCCAGCTGAGGACGTTCACAAAAAGGTAACAGTGTAATAGTCACCGGTCACACGGTCCTGTGATAGTTCATCACAAACTGTGTGGTAGGAACCCTCACAGCATGCCGCTGTGGGATACCATTACTGTTACCCCACTTTACAGTGTGGAACAGAAGCACCATCCACATGGGAGTTGTTTGTCCCAGGTGACAGGCTAGGGCGTGGCAGAGCTGGAATCTGGGGAGAGGCCAGGTAGCTCCAGACTCCAAGCCCATAGCCATTGTGTGATCAACACCACCAACCTGGTGGGCATCCCGCTCACATGGGACATGAGGCTCACAGGACGAGTGGGGAGTGAAGCGTGAGTCCACAGAGCAAGGAGTGAGTAGTGCCACTGTGGAGAGGGTTCAGGAAAGATGGGGCATTCTCACACAGAGTTCCACTCTCCAGAGTGGGTGTGTTCAGTGCAGTCTTTCCTGACCTTTCTGTTTTCTGCATGCCCGAAGCACAGCACTCATCCATTGACCTGATGAGTAGAGAAGACATGCCAACTAGGGAAAGTGGTGAAAGATAAGGCAAGGAGAGTTGGTTGGGCCCGGGCTATTGAGGGGCAAGGATGTGAGACACAGAGTAGGACTGAGCAGTTATTAGAAACTTTAGGTTAATTATTCAGGTGGGCGTGAGATGGATCTGAAAGAGAATCTTTAAAAAAATAATTTCGGGGACTCCATGTTTGGATCCCCTTCCACGAACACTCCCTTCGTGGAAGCCTGTCTTCCCCCCTAAACTCCATCTCTCTCTATTCCCTTCCACTCAGTGTGGAAGCTGCTTTCCTCTCCGGCATTCCATCTTTCTGGATTCTCTCACTCAGTGTGAGAGTCAGCTGTTTCTTTCTCTCTCCTTCTCCTGTTGCTCTCTCTCTCTCTAAATAAAATAAATAAATAAATAAATAAAAATAATAATTTCAGCTTTTATTTTAGATTCAGGGGTATGTATGCAGGTCTGTTACATGAGTATATTGCATGATGCTGAGGTTTGGGGTACCATTGAGCATCACTCAAGTAGTAAGTATAGCACTCAATATGTAGTTCTTCGGCCCTCGTCCCTTTTCCTCCCTCTCCCTCCCAGTAGTCGCTGGTGCTTATTGTTCCCATCTTTACATCCATGTGTACCCAATGCTTAGCTCCCACTTATAAGTGAGAACATGCAGTATGTGGTTTTCTGTTCCTGCATTTACTTAGGATAATGGCCACTAGCTGTATCCATGCTGCTTCAATGGATTTCACTCATTTTTATGGCAGCGTAGTATTCCATGGTGTATATGTACCATATTTATCCAGTCCACCATTGATGGGCACCTAGGTTGATTCAATGTTTTTCCTGCTGTGAATAGTGCTGCAAGAAGCATATAAGTGCATGTGTCTTTTTGGTAGAAGGATTTATTCTCTTTTGGGTATATACCCAGTGTGTTAGTCCAATCTTGTGCTGCCAAAACGACATACCTGAGACTGGGTAATTTATAAAGGAAAGAGGTTTCATTGACACACAATTCCACATGGCTGGGGAGGCCTTAGGAAACTTACAGCCACTTACAGCAAACACATCCTTCTTCACAAGTCGGCAGGAGAGAGAAGAATGAGAGTTGAGTGAAGGGGGAAGCCCCTTATAAAACCATCAGACCTCATGAGAACTTGCTATCATAAGAACAGCATGGAGGAACCACCCCATGATTCAATTACCTCCTGCAGGGTCCCTCCCATGACACAAGGGGATTATGGGAACTACAACTCAAGATGAGATTTGGCTGAGAAAATAGCCAAACCATATGTATTAGTCCCTTTTCATACTGCTATGAAGAAATACCTGAGACTGGGTAATTTATAAAGAAAAAGAGGTTTAATGGACTTACAGTTCCACATGGCGGGGGAGGCCTCACAATCGTGGCAAAAGACAAAGGAGGAGCAAAGGCACATCTTACATGGTGGCAGACAAGACAGTGTGTGCAGGGGAACTGCCCCTTATAAAACCATCAGATCTCATGAGACTATTCACTATCACAAGAACAGCAAGGGAGAAACCGGCCCCCATGATTCAGTTACCTCCCACCAGGTCCCTCCCACAACACATGGGGATTATGGGAGCTACAATTCAAGATGGGATTTGGGTGGAGACACAGCCAAACCATATCATCACATCACCCAGTAATGAAATTGCTGGGTCAAATGGTAGTTCTGTTTTAAGTTCTCTGAGAAATCTCCAAACCACTTTCCACAGTGGCTGAACTAATTTACATTCCCACTAACAGTAAATAAGCATTCCCTTTTCTCTGCAGTCTTGCCAGCATCTGTTATGTTTTTTACTTTTCAATAATAGTCATTCTGACCGGTGTGAGATATTACCTTATTGTGGTTTTGATTTGCATTTTTCTGATGATTAGTGATATTGAGTATTTTTTTATATATTTGTTGGCTGCTTGTATGTCTTCTTTTGAGAAGTGTCTGTTCATGTTTTTTGCCCACTTTTTAATGGAGTTACTTATTTTTTATTTGTTGAATTCTGTAAGTACCTTACAGATTCTGGATACTAGATCTTTGCCAGATGCAGAGTTTGTAAATATTCTGAAAGAAAAGTATCTTTAAAAAAAGGGAAAAACTAGAACATTAATGGATTGCTGTGTCTGTTACAGTAATGGAATAATGATAAAATAGCAATTGATGAGATTAATAAACTATTAAAGAGTGTATCTGTGAGCGAATTGATTAAGCAAAATGTGGAGTATAGAAACAATGGAATATTATAGAGCCTTAAAAAGGAAGGACACGCTGGCACATGCTACACCATACATGAACCTTGAGGACATTCCATTAAGTGAAATAAGGCAGAACACAAAAAGAAAAATACCACATAATCCCACTCATAATAGGTACACAGTGTATTCCTCTGGTTCTGCATTTGGAATTTGAATCCATGAAGGATGACGGCACGGAGAAGTCAGGAAGGTGGCTGGCACAGAGGACAGGAGATCAGGACAAGGGATGGAGGAGTTTCTTGGAACACATGGATTTGAGGGTGCCTGTGAACATTCCACCTGAATCATTGGCAGGTGAGAATACTCAAGAGGAAGGAATTCATAGAAGTTAGGGTAGTGGACCCCACCAGAGGCACGGGGGAGGTACTTAATTAATTGATCTACTACTTACCTGCCTCTAAAGGAGGTAACCAGCTATGGAAAAATTGTCTGCATGGTAACCTTTAGAGATGTATCACTAACACTGCTTTGCTAGAATTTGTACGCAGAAGAATATTTACTGGTGCCAAGTGCCAAGCACTGCCCTGGGAGTGCTTCCCCTCCATGGATAGACTGCCTCACTGAGTTCTTTCAGCCCAAAGTCCATGGACTGTGCCTCCAGCCTGTGCATACTCACCTCCCCTTAAGCTTAATTCACCTTAAGCGCCACAGGGCTCAGCGGGACCGTGCCCTTGGCACCATCCTATACAACCTTGACAAAATGGGTGGCGGCCTCCCCACTCCTCTGGGCTCCCAGAGGGATTTCCAAAGGCCTTATCTAGGCCCTGGCATCAGCAGCTCAGACCTGACTCACCCGCATTTGCCAGCAGATCCTGAAGGCCCACAATGCAAGGAAGTAAGCCATACACAATTGGGGAGGCCTTTGTATGGCAACTGAGCTTCACTTTTCCTGGTTCTAAATAGCACCTATGCTATGGCAACATGACGTGCAGCGTCGCTTCTATTTTTAGTTCTTCAGTGCTAACTTTCTACTGTTTTACGTTAAATTGAATGTCAAGAGATGTTGTCTTTGCTTAATATTATGGCTTCATCTACAAAGTGACTAAAACACACGCCCCCTTCAAAAATTTGGAAAAGCTACCTTCTCACTTTGCACATTGATGCAATGCCATCTAAAAATTTCCATCTTAAACCTAAACAGTTGCAAAGGGTATGATTTCCAGAGTATTTGAAATGTCTAAATGTTTACGTTTGTAAATAAAATTCTTTCTCTCATGTTCAAACGCATCCAGAGGAATAAACACTTCAAGTCATTTGTTACTGACCAGTATCTGTTTAAAATACTGGAACCAGATTTTCAGTGAAAATCAGAAATTTTACATCTATGGATTTCCTTTTCAAAAGCTATATTCCACTCCATGCCCCTTCAGAATTTGATTTTAACAGAAAATCTTCAGATGTTTGAGAGTTTTGTGATAAACTATCATTTATCCCTGGAAAAGATGTACATACATTGAAACTTAACATTTTAAATAATTCCTGTGACCAAATGGCTCTAAATATTAACAAATTTATTCTGGATGGAATAATCAACACAATTTTTGCTACTATGTAATTGGGCAAAACAGCACATTTCCCAATTTTGATAACTAACTCTTAAAAATGACAGAAAACTTGTGGGAGGTATGAAATGTTGAGGTGGAGATGTCAATTTGGTTAAAGAAAGCAACGCTTCCAATGGCTTCTTTTTTGATGCCTACGAGATGTTTATACCTCGAGGAAACGTATGATAGCAGAATGCCCTTCATTTGTCTACTGGGGTCAGGTCCCTAAGAAAGCAGAGGTGGCAAAGGACGCTGAGCAGCTTTAGGTCAGCTGGCTAAAGAAGCCAGGTCATAGCACATGGGCAAGGCAGGTTGGAAATTGACTACAGGGACCATCCATGCCAAGCACCTCTTGGAGAGTCTTCACAGACCGTGGGTGGGGCATGAATCCCGGGGTAAAGACCACCCTTCTACAAAGTCAAGTCAGAATACTGAGAAGAAATATGCAAATCACATAGTGGGTTTTCTCTATGTTCAGACCTGCAGACTTAGACCATTTCAAACAAATGATGATTCATTGTATTACTGAGGGTCCTGAACATCTGTGAGTCTGCAAACACCCTAAATAACATGATTCTTTTATTCGACCAGTAGTCATTGAGCAACTGCCATGCCAGGCACTGTACTACTTAAGCACTGAAGATCCAGGGTCGAACAAGAGGGACTTTAGGGACTGGGTCAGTGGGACATGGGACAGTCAGATAATGGGATAATGAAGGTTGGGGGAGACAGAGCATTTACGATGATCCCCCATAGTTCTACTTTGGCTACCTGAAGGGAAGTCAGAAAAGAAGCCAGGTTGGAGAGAGATAGAAATTAGTTTGGTGTCTGGTCTGCGTGACAGGGATGCCTGGAGGCATTACAGGTAGAGGCAATTGGTTCTATGGACCTGAGGTTTAATCCAAAGATATAACCAATCATAGCTTACGATCTTTTTTTTTTTTTTTCTCTTTTTTGAG
Organism: Aotus nancymaae; assembly: GCF_030222135.1. Classification (NCBI taxonomy): domain Eukaryota; kingdom Metazoa; phylum Chordata; class Mammalia; order Primates; family Aotidae; genus Aotus; species Aotus nancymaae. The sequence goes on along the minus strand of NW_026988450.1, from coordinate 6,399,057 downwards.
ATGGAGTCTTGCTCTCTCACCCAGGCTGGAGCGCAGTGGGGCGATCTCAGTTCACTGCAACCTCTGCCTCCCGGGTTCAAGCAAGTCTCCTGACTTAGCCTCCTGAGTAGCTGGGATTACAGGCATACACTACCAGGTCTGGCTAATTTTTGTATTTTTAGTAGAGACAGGGTTTCACCATGTTGGCCGTGGTTGGCCAGTCTGGTCTCAAAACTCCTGACCTCTGGTGATCTGCCCACCTTGGCTTCTCAAAGTGCTGGGATTACAGGTGTAAACCACTGTGCCCAGCCAGCTCATGATCTTTTTAAAAAACTGAAATACAAAGAACACTTGTTCATTGAGCATATATTTTATGCCACATGCTGTGCAAGTTTTGGGGGTTTCAAAAATGAAGAGACCTGATCGTTGGTCTCTAGAGGCTCACAGCCTAATGGACATAGCAGATATGTAAGAAAAGAGAAGGCCAGGCACGGTGACTCACGCCTGTAATCCCAGCACTTTGGGAGGTCGAGGCCGGCAGATCACGAGGTCAGAGAGTTCAAGGCCAGTCTGGCCAACATGGTGAAACCCCGTCTCTACTAAAAATACAAAAATTAACCAGGCGTGGTGGTGGGTGCCTGTAATCCCAGTTACTCAGGAGGCTGGAGCAGGAGAATCACTTGAACCTGGGAGGTAGAGGTTGCAGTGAGCCCAGACCATGCCAATGCACTCCAGTCTGGGCGACAGAGCAAGACACCATCTCAAAAGAAAAAAAAAGAAAGAAGAAGGAGGAGGAGGAGGAGGAGGAAAGAAAGAAAGAAAGAAAAAGAAAGAAAGCAAGAAAGAAAGAAAGGAAGGAGAAAAAGGGAAAGAGAGGAATCCCTGGAGAGCAGGTTTGGGCTTGGCTCTTCTGCCGGACCTGGACCTGGATCAACCAAGTATACTAGAATCGGGATGCCGATAACGCAGTAGTAACTTGTGTCTCTTATTTTACAGATAAATATTGAGGCGGTTTCTCTCAGAACTGACATGCAGGGTCTGCAGACACACAAGAGACTTCCTTTTGCATGTACTGCACACTCTTCAGCTCAGAGCACCGCTAAGCCATAGAGCAATACTGACAGACCTTTGGAGCCCAGCGCTCAAAAGTGAAAGGTCGTCGCTTACCAGCTGCATGCAGAGAAGCGTGGGGAACACTCTGCTTGCTGCCCACCGATGCACGTAGCTCCCAGGCTATTTTCTGGGAAAGAGTCTAAAGCCTCCTTAAATATTCTTCATGTCTTGCAATGGGGGGTCTAATGAGAAACTACAGGAAACATGGACACTTAATCTTGAACAAATCCATCTTTCAAGGTAGGAGGTGATGAACAAGCATCTGAAATCAGAGACAAGAGAAAACAAAAAGCCTCAGAAATGCTCCCGCCTTACTCTGTGCTGCCGATGTCTGATGGCTCTCTAGCCCCGGCCTCCTCACCACCTCGGGACGTGGGCCGATGTGTTCTCCAGCTCATCACTTCCATGGGGACCAGCAACTCTTCCCTGATTCTTTATGAGAACCTCGCTCACACACCACACCAACTGTGGACAGGACACAGGAGCATGGACACAGTTCCCTCTGGAATGGCCATATTGCCAATTCATCCAGATACATCTCAAGAGCCTTTTTCAAATCTCAACACTGCTTAGAAGCACAGGGCATGTCCTTTACCAGCTCCTATATAAGCACAAGCTTCTGTTTTGTTGCATAGAAAAGACCTGTCAAAGATTCAGCTTGGGCAGAATATCTCCTTCTGTTCTCAGCAGGATTATTCAACTCTCAGAAGGTAAGGCTGGCTTCAGAGCCTGAACTTCCCTCCTACCAAATGGACCCCCTTAACCACACAGGAATTCTAGAACGGTCCTTTTTCTAGGAAGTATGTGTCATTTTCTAAGTAGCAGACTAGAACTGAGATTAAGCCCAACTCGTTCTAATCTTCAATGTTGTCCAGAGGTGACTACATCTGAAGTTAATGTAATTCAATATCCCCACTTGCATAGGTCCCTTCCAAGACCCTGGGAAGAATACCAGTATTGTGTTCAACTTTTTTTTTTTTTTTTTTTTTTGAGACAGAGTCTCCCTCTGCTGCCCAGGCTAAAGTGCAGTGGTGTGATCTCAGCTCACTTCAAACTCTGCCTCCCGGGTTCCAGTGATTCTCCTAGCTGGGATTACAGGTGCCTGCCATCACACTGGGCTAATTTTTGGATTTTTAGTAGAGATGGGGTTTCACCAGGTTGAGCAGGCTGGTCTTGAACTCCTGATCTCAGGTGATCCGCCTGCCTTGGTCTCCCAAAGTGCTGGGATTACAGGTGAGAGCTACTGTGCCCAGCCTGTGTTCAATATGTTTTTCAACTGAAAAAAATAAGATCTGTTACAATCATCAGATAAGACCTTTGTGTCCTCCCACTCTGCCTTCTCACCGCCATACTTCTTCAGACAGCATTGGGTTGATTTGAACATTTTACACCTACAGCAGAGCTTACACAAAATCCAAAATCATGACACCACTCCAAGGAGAGCGGCAGTGACAAACTGATTATGTGCTGTCCATTCTAGAAGCATTTAGAACTACTTCACAAACAAACTAGAAATGCCCTAAAATCCTATGCTCATATATGAAAGAAACTTGATAGAGATTTTTCCAAATTTGATCATTATAAAGATTGCACAATATTACCTATGACAAGTTGTAAAACTGAAAAAAACTTTCTACACCATCAAAACATTTTTAAAAATCTATCAACAATGCTAAAAGAAAGGCTCATCCATCTCTATATTCTCTCTATAGAAAATCCTGTTATAAAATTAGTGCTATCTAGAGAGGTGTTTAGAGAGTATGCCATCAAAGTACAAAGGAAAAAGTGTTATAGAGAGATGGACAATTAGTTAATAAAAGTTATTTTTTGGATTTTATCTTTTGTGATGCATTAACTTTTTTAAATTTATAATTTGTAGTGACTTTCTCATTCAAAATAAACATTTGTATGTATTTCACACAGAGTACTGAAATGTTGGAAGTAGAGATGCAGTAAAATTAGGTATTGATTGAAACACTCAGTAGTGCTGTATTGTAATTATTACTTGTTTAAAATTCTGAGAGAGGCTGGGCGCGGTGGCTCATGCCTGTAATCCCAGCACTTTGGAGGCCAAGTTGGGTGGATCATCTGTGATTAGGAGTTCAAGACCAGCCTGGCCAACATGGTGAAACCCCATCTCTACTTAAAATACAAAAATTAGCTGGGCATGGTGGTGAGCATCTATAATCCCAGCTACTAGGGAGGCTGAGGCAGGAGACTCGCTTGAACCCAGGAAGCGGAGGTTGCAGTAACCCAAGATCCAGCCACTGCACTCCAGCCTGGGCCACAGAGAGGGGGATTCCATCTCAAAAAACAAACAAACAAAAATTCAGAGAGATTGAATACATTAATTTTTAAAGTTTTTCCATATTTTGACTATCCTATTGTTATGTTAATAGATTTGATTTATCAGGTTACAGTCAGATAGCATTTGTTTCTTTTTGTCTTTGACAAATCATCTAATTAAGAGTATTTACATATTTAATAATTTTAATTAATGGCTACATGCTTATCTTCATACCTGGGTGTAATATCTAAAACACCTAAGCTAAACATTAAATTCATCAAAACAAAAATATTTACACTTATTAGTACCAGGGCATCACAACACAACACACTCTCAGTTGTAATTCCTGTAATTTCGTTTATGCCACTTGCCTTGCAGATACAATTTTACTGAAGGAAAAAGGCATTTACTAAACAGAAAAAATAAGATGTCAGCCCTAGAGGAATACTGTGTACTCAAACTATCTCAGAAACATAACAAACTAATTTTCTCTAAAAATCTTTTATTAGCCAGGACTTTTCAGACTACAAACGACAGAAAATCTGACTGAAACTGACGCAAGGAAAAACAGTGCTTCATGCCCATCCAGTGGGAGTGCGGGGTGGGTGCCTGGACTACAGCGCACAGCCTGCTCTCCTCCCTGGTGGTTCCATCCTCAAGTAGGCTCTCGCCTCGCAGTTGGGGGACTGCCCCCAGCAACTCCAGCATTATGACTCACAACTCCAAACCTGGCTGAAAAAGTGAGGTGCCTTTTTCTCAACCGCCCCAGCAAAAGTCCCCAAGACTGGTTTTGGTGAACCTACCCCAATACAGGACGAGGACCAGAAAAGCACACTCTACAGATGGACCAAGTCTGAGAGCAAGATCTGGTTTATTAAAGGGAAAGGAAGGCTGGGCGCGGTGGTTCATTCCTGTAATCCCAGCACTCTGGGAGGCCAAGACGAACAGATCACCAAAGGTCAGGAGTTCGAGATCAACCTAACCAATATGGAGAAATCCTTTCTTTTCTAAAAAACATAGAGTATTAGCGGGCGTGGTGGCGCATGCCTGTAATCCCAGCTACTCGGTAGGCAGAGGCAGGAGAATCACTTAAACCCCGGAGGCTGAGGTTGCTGTGAGCCAAGATTGCTCCATTGCACTCCAGCCTGGGCAACAAGAGCAAAACTCCATCTCAAAAAGTAATAATAATAATTAATAAATAAAGGAGAAGGAAACAGATAATGAGCAGAAAAAGCAATTGCTCAGTGTGATCATGAACTGTCAAAGAGCCCATCTGATGTCAAACTCAGGAAAGTGATTTTGTAGGTGCTGCCTCTGAGATCTTTTTTCTTTTTCTTTTTCTTTTTTTTTTTTTTTTTGGTTTGGTGCCTACATGAAAAACAAAATGTCCACTCATCAGGAACACCTACTTGGTAGTGAGGGGAATTAAAGTCCTTCCCAGGCTGTCAGAAATGAAGCTCAAGTGAGGTCATGGCAAAATGTTGAAGCATTATAAATTAGATTAGAAAAATAGTCACCTGCCAAAGCAAACAGTATGGGTGGAGGGGAAGGAGGGAACTAAGATGGCCAAGCTCAAAGTGGGCACGCTGACCTTTCATGCGGTTCACTAACTCTACTTTGTGGCCTTCATAAATTTCACTCAGAATGACTGTCAATGAAATTAATGAAATCACAGGCTGTTCAACAAAAGAAGTATCAATCTGTAGCTTTTCACTGGGTCAGCGAGACCTCCACTTATCGCAGGTGTGCTTCATGCCATCAAAAGTTGGGCATTGAGTTGGCTTGAGTTACCTTTCAGGAATTTCACGAAGATTCTATATCAACAAAGTTCAGGTGACTTTCAGATTTGGAAACTCTGCTTTAAAGAAAAAAGCCAACAACACCTTTGGGTATAGTAAGCCAATTTCAATCTCTGTCTCTCTCCTTTAGCAGAATAAGACCTTCCTTCGGCTTTCTTAAAAAATACAAAAATTAGCCAGACATGGTGGTGTGTGCCTGTAGTCCCAGCTACTTGGGAGGTGGAGACAGGAGAAGCGCTTGAACCCAGGAGGCAGAGGTTGCAGTGAGCTGAGATTGCACCACTGCACTTCCGCCTGGGTGACAGAGCGAGACTCTGTCTTAAAAAAAAAAAAAAGTTTTTTGTTTGAAAAAAATTTGTACTTTCATTGTATCAAAGAGAAAGCAAGAGTTTTTTGAAACATAGTTCCAAAAATCAAGATGGAAAATGGATCACAGAGATTTTGTTATGATATGTGATTTTTTCCTAATGTCTATGGGAAGAGCGATGGTGTACATACATGTACACGCACAGCTGTTTGAGTGTATAAATAATAAACCTGAAGAGGTTTTAAAGAAAATTCCTATTGGCATTCCATAGCCAATTTCCAAGGTATTACATAATTTAGGAAATGGAATTTTGTCTTACTTAGGTAGGAAATACATACGCATGATGTAAAATATATGATCAAGTCCTACATTAAAGAAAAACACTACACGCTTGTGTCAGATCTCTGTCGCCCAGGCTGGAGTACAGTGGCACCATCTTGACTCACTGCAGCCTCCACCTCCTGGGTTCAAGTAATTCTCCTGCCTCAGCCACCAGCGTAGCTGGGCTTACAGGCAAACACCACCATGTCTGGCTAATTTTTGTATTTTTAGTAGAGACAGCGTTTCACCATGTTGGCCAGGTTGGTCTTGAACTCCTGGCCTCAAGTGATCCACCTGCCTTGGCCTCCCGAAGTGCTGGGATTACAGGCATGAGCCACTGCACCCAACCAAGGGAACTGAAAATTTGATTTCTTTCGTCACGTCTATCATTTACTACTTAGATATATAATTCAGGTAATTATTATCTCTATTTCTTCATGTGGTGGAGGAGACTTTATTTTCCTAATTCTTCTTCTTTTTTTTTTTTTTTTTTTTGAGACAGGATCTCACTTGTGTCCCCTGGGCTGGAGTGCAGTGGCACGATTTTGGCTTACCGCAGCCTCGACCTCTGGGGCTCAGATGATCCTCCCACCCCAGCCTCCCAAGTAGCTGGGACTACTGGTACGCATCACAGTGCCCAGTTAATTTTTTGTATTCTTAGTAGAGACAGGTTTTTACCATGTTGCCCAGGTTGGTCTCCAACTCCTGGGCTCAAACAATCCACATACCCTGGCCTCCCAAAGTGTTGCGATTACAGGCGTGAGCGACCACACCCAGCCTACGTAATTCTTCTAACATCCAAAAAAGTAACAACAATCTTAAGAAAGAGAGAATTAATGCTCTGTTCTCGCTATTAAAGAATTTTGAGTTTTCTTTCTGTTGGAGTCTATCATTAAGTGTCTTTCCTTGAGTGAGTTCAGCCGCCTCATGTCTTGCCTGCATGAACTCTCTTTCCAGCTAACTCCAGATCTTTTGCCAACCACAATGGGAAGAAACAATGAAATAAATAAATCCAGATCTTTCTCCAGAGGCATCATAGAATTTTGTGTGCACTTCCAAACCATTATCATTGAGCAATATTCTATCTGTCTAACTGCCATAAAGTGTTACCTGACCTGTCTTTAGGCCATATTCACTTCTAACTTCTTGTTTCCTGGAACTACTCTAATCTCACATCAAATTCTCATCTTCCAGATCAGATAAAAATTAAGTGTTTGAAGCTTCTGTGTATGTATGTATCTGTCGAATGAAGGAGCATTTCAAGTATGTAGTGACTGATCTAACAAAAGATGGCATTCTTAATTAATCATCTTATTAAGAAGAAGAAACTCCAAGATAGTAACCAAAGCTGCCATTTGCAGAGTTCTATGTGGGCAGCGCTGTTAAGTATTCCACCATGCGTATCTCATTTAACTCCCTTAACTACCCTACAAGCTAAGCACCGTGATCCTCGTCCTATGTGTAAGCAGACTGAAGTTCCGAAAAGTCACAACACTTCCCCAAGTTTCCACAGCTAGCAGGTGCCACGCCAGAAATCAAGAATTCAGGGACACGTGTGATTTGATTACAAAGCTGGGCTTGGAATCACCATCACTTACTGATTCCTATGTGACTTCTTTGATGATTATCAAGCTATCGTTGATAATTTTTTCATAGTACCTCAACATTCTCACATGTTAACAAAATGGTGATTCATAAATTTTATTTTACCATAATTTTTAAAAAGAGAGACTTGCCCAATTCTGAGCAATTCGTTGTCTTTCACTGAAGTCTCACGTTTGTCCTTTCTGGGTTATTTCAGAATGAAGAGTTGATAGTCATAGATTTTATCTGCTAGTCACCCTAGCTCTCCTTTTCATTACGACCTGTCTTTGGAACTTGGGTACCAAGTTAACAAATCTCCCTTCGAGAGCTAATTTGTAAAGTAATATAATGTGCCTGCCCTCGAGTGGTTGAATGACGAGCGCTACCACAGGGCAGAAACTGTGCTTAGCAATTTACATACATTCCTTTATTTAATTCTCATCATAATTTTAGGAGCTCGTTTTGATTATTACCTTCATTTCACACTCAAGGCACATCTTAGAAAATCCAAGGAAATAGCATGAGTTCACTGAGCGAGTAATTGTTGAAACCGAAAGAAAAGTGAGAGTAGAAGGTAAGGTGAGGTTCAGGTTGTGGGGAAAGTCTTCCAACAGGGAGATGAAGTTGGAAATGTTGTTAAAATTTCCAAGGAGAAACGAGAGCAAACAAGAAAAGGTGTGCATTTAACCTACTGTACTTAAAGCTAAAACCACACCTGTCCATGAACAGTTGGAAAACCCTTTTGCGTGACCGCATTGCCAGTAAACCAGGAACACGAAGGCAGGTAAAATTTCAACTTCAGAAATAATGAAGTTGGCCAGGTGCAGTGGCTCATGCCTGTAAGTAATCCCAGCAACTTTGGGAGACTGAGCAGGTGGATCACTTGAACCCAGGAGTTCGAGACCAGCCTGGGCAACATGCAGAAACCCTGTCTCTACAAAAAATAGAAAAATTAGCCAGATATGGTGGCACATGCCTGTAGTTTCAGCTACTCGAGAGGCTGAGGTGGAAGGATCACCTGAGCCCAGGAGGTCGAGGCTGCAGAAAGCCGTGGTACTGTGCCACTGCTCTCCAGCATGGGTGACAAAGCAAGACTCTGTCTTATTTAAAAAAAAAAAAAAGGCCGAGCACGGTGGCTCACGCCTATAATCCCATCACTTTGGGAAGCCGAGGTGGGTGGATCACAAGGTCAAGAGATCGAGACCATCCTGGCCAACACGGTGAAACCCCACCTCTACTAAAAATACAAAAATTAGCTGGGCATGGTGGCGCGTGCCTGTAATCCCAGCTACTCAGGAGGCTGAGGCAGGAGAATTGCCTGAACCCAGGAGGCGGAGGTTGCGGTGAGCCGAGATCGTGCCATTGCACTCCAGCCTGGGTTACAAGAGCGAAACTCCGTCTCAAAAAAAAAAAAAAAAAGCAAACCTAAAGCCTCTGACTCATGCACTTAGATTAGTGACTTTAAAAAATATTTTTAAAATAATGAAACAATAGCAGAGAAATATACAGAGGACAACATAAGAAAAATTCTTGCATCCATTATGCAGTTCGGTCGATTCTTTAATTTGCTCCAGTTATATATGTATACACGCTTTGTAACATTATAGACAGTCCCCATGGACAAAACGTAATGCTGCGGTTCAATTATCCGATACCTGGGAACTGACAAACAAAAGAGGTGAATTTAGAGTTCCGAAAATAAGGTAATGGAAATTTGGAGAAAAGATCTACTGCTTAGAAAAAATAGGGAAACGATCAAGAGGTGATCCGTGAATTATAGAAAGATGGTTTCTGAGACAGGCAAGGTTAATCTGCAAAGGCGGACCCAATAATAGATATCTAATACTCTACAGAAAACAGAGCGTGACTTACATCACTTCCTTGACATGTCACTTGGTTGGAAATATTGACACGCATTACCACTAGTTAGAGCTCACTAGCCTAGAAAGAAGACAAGCGCAGTCTCTATTGAATGAGGCAATCTTGCTACAAAGCTACCAGCTAACGAGAGTGGTTGAAGGATAATTGCTGATAAAGTGATGTGTGAGGGCTCTAACAACTCGGAATTTGTCATGATTAAGGAAATTCAACTTTGCATTTCCTGCCACAGCCTTTGCTAAGGAAAATTTTAAAGTAACCAGAGAAACTCCTTTTTAAAAGTAGAGTCAATAACCAGGGAGAGCTCTTAGAAAATCATCGTATATAAATATTGCTACGAAACCATCAGTGCGATCATTACTCGTGATATTTATCTTCTTATTGGATAATCAAGAAAAACAATATTACCACATATCTGTACCTCCCTATCTCTCTATTGACATATTTATGTTTATTAAGTAAAATAATCAAATATATTCTGACCTTCCCTTTTTATTAGTAGTTACTCTATAAACATAAAACAACAAAATTGTATTTTTCAAAATAGTCTGCACATCAAATTTTTAATCTTCCTTTCAAATAAGAAAAAATTCTGAAATTTTTATACAGTCAATAAAACCTGCCCATGTTTTTATAAATATTATTCCAAATATATTTAATCCATATAAACATTTATCTACTTATTTTTCATCTATGTCTATACTTATATAGAGGTATATTTTGCAAAATCTCTTCATAACGGTCCATCCCAAGAACGTGATCAAATTACAGTTTCTTGCATATGGTCAATATATAATGTAGGCATTTTATGATCTAATTGCGGCTGATCACTGGTTGATTGAAATTGTGTTGGCATCTTTTCTAGGTAGACAAAATCTTAGCTTTTAAAAAGAAGAGAGTATGTGAAGTGATGGACATGATATTCTGGAATTAGACAGTGGTGATGGACACCCAACACTGCAAATTTACAAAGCACCACTGAGTTATATACTCAGAAATAATGTTATGTGATGTGCATTTTACCACAACTTTGAAAAGAAATGGGTATTTTATTCTTTCCTGTATGAGAGTGACACTTTGTTCAGCCTGGCAGTCCTTTTTTTCTCTGGGAGTTATATCTGGTCTGAGGTGGACAACACCTACTGAATATCCTAATTACAGAACACAGTTTTAAAGATCATTCCACGGGCAATGGGAAATGTAATTTACCAGAAGACTGGAAGCAATTTGGCATCTCTCCGTTTGTGGGAATTTGGCCTAAAACTTTGTTTTAAAATACCGAATTCCCATCAGGCCAAAAAATCAGAAAGGGAGACACAATAAACTATGGCCCACCTTGTAGACACCACCAGCAGGCAAGCCGGCCTCCCTTCCTGGGTAGAAGGTAGCTTCTAGACAGCACATAACCAAGTGTCTTTGACAGAAAGGCCAAGTGGCTCCAGGCCGCGATGATAGCTTGCACTAACAAAGCAGGGAAGTCCAGACCCTGGTTTATTTACAAAGCCTACGTGCTAGAAACTACAGAGATAAAGCTGTTCCCAGAGGGACGGCATTGGCACCAGCCTGGGATGCTCCCGTCTCTCCTGTTTCTGAAACAATATCCAAGCTGACCAGACTCATTCAGAGAAGCCAAGGAATGGGACCAAGGAGCCAGGTGCTGTGGCTCACACCTGTAATCCCAGCACTTTGGGAGGCCGAGGCAGGCAGATTACCGGAAGTCAGGACTTCGAGACCAGCCTGACCAACACGGTGAAACCCCATCTCTACTAAAAATACAAAAATTAGCCAGGCATGGTGGCAGGTGCCTATAATCCCAGCTACTTGGGAGGCTGAGGCAGGAGAATCGCTTGAACCCTGAAGGAGGAGGTTGCACTGAGCTGAGATCTCACCACTGCACTCCAGCCTAGGAAACAGAGTGAGACTCCATCTCAAAAAAGAGAAGAAAAGAAAAGAAAGGGACAAAGGTGTGTTGAGCCTCAGTCACAGGGCAGATGATCACACTCTAGCCCCTAAAGGGGCTCAGGGAACGCTCCATCTCCCCACCGTGCCCTGCCCCACACATTTCTTCAGCGTGCTTGTTTAAAATACAAATCATCTTCAGTGCCAACAGCTTAGACTCCATCAAGGGTGCAAAGAATACTGTGCTGCTGGTCTGCACTGGCATGGGAGGAGCATCTGGTAGCTCAGTACTCTTTCCACCTTTAAAGAGCTTCAGCACTGGGGTGAAAAATCTGTGCCGAGGTTTTGCTAGAAGAAACTTGGGAGATGAGCCTGTGCTAATGAGGTGACAAATTCCCCCGAGGATTGGTCTCTGCATGTGTCTGACAAGTAACCCTGGTTGCACATGGTCCACAGTCTCCTCTTGGAGGCAGAGTTAGCAACAGCCTCCACCCACATGCCACACACACACACACACACTCTCACACTCACACATACACACACACACATACACACTCATGCACTCACACACACTCTCACACTCACACATACACACACACTCACACATACACACACATACACACACTCACACACATACACACTCACACGCACTCACACACACTCTCACACTCACACATACACACACATTCACACACACTCACACACATACACATATGCACTCACACACACACATGCACTCACTCACACACTGTCTCTCACACACACACACTCACACTTTCCCTTCAGTCCCTCAGTGGTTGCTTTGTGTCAGATCTTGTGTTAGACGAGAGAATGAAACCATGGCTAGAACAAGGGCTCTGTTTTGAGATCCAGACTAGTCAAGGAGAGAGGCCAGCCTACCTCACACCAAGCTCTGTGTGTGGAGTGAGGTTGTAAGAACTCTGGGTTCCAGTTCCCGTGGGATAGAAGCCCAGGTAGGCTGGGGCCAGGGGAGCAGGGAAGGCCTGGGGGAGCGGCCAGCGCCCTGCCTAAGTGCAGCATGAGAAGGAAGGGTGCACGCCTCTGTGCATGGTCACATGGTCACACAGTAACACAGGAGTTCTCACTGCACATGGCCCATCAGCACTTCCCAAATACCAAACCCTCATTACCTGAAATTGATGAGAAGATGGGAACTCGAAATACTTAGGCCACTTGAGACAAAAGGATAGTTTAAGAGTGGTTTGAAATATTAAAACTTAAACGTCTATGTATTCAGTTAGCTAAATTCTAGACCCACAAATAAAAGCCCAGAAATTGCTTCCTGACATTTACTTACATTTGCTGACCTGGGACCTGGCTGGCTGATCTCACAGTTCCTTTTGGGGCCATTGTGTTGGCTCACGCAACTCTCTGCTGGCTTCCCACCCCACCTTCCTCCCCTGACATGAGCCTGCTGGTCCTTTGAGCCAGCTACGCGTGCTTTCCTCTCCTGAAGCCTTGGCTCCTGTCCCCAGGAAGAGTGGGATGTACCATTCCAGGACCCCCAAAGCTCGGGGTGAAAGATCCTCAGAGGAGCATTTACTACGCTGTACTTTAACTGTAAGCACCACGTCTGTCTTCTCCACCAGATTGTGCCTTATTAACCTTCTTTCCTCCACATGCCAAAACTGTCCTTCCTCAGCATCCCTGGGGCGTTGGCTCCAGGACCCCAGAGGATACCAAAATCTTCGAAGCTCATGTACCTGATATAAAATGGGGTCGCACTTGCATAGACGCTACACACAGACTCCCTTATACTTTAAATTATCTCTAGATGACTTACAATATCTAAGACAATGTAGATGCCAGGTAAGTAGTTGTTATACTGTACTGGGTTTTTATTTGTATTATTTTTATTGTTGTGTTGCTATGTTTTATTGATTTCTTAAGGTGTATTTGATCCATGAGTGGTTGAATCCACGGATGCGGAACCACCCCAGGAAGGGCCAGCTGTGCTGGGCACACAGTAAGTGGGGGGGGATCTGCTGAATGAAGATAAGCAGGAACATCTGAGACCCAGAATCCAGCTTCTCCAGGAGTGGAAGAAACGGCTCCTTACAGGAAATATCTGTGCTTCTGGAACTTAATGGTACAATCTTGTCACCCTTTTACTTCCAAATATTCAGAGCAGCCCAGAATCTCAGTCTCCAGAACTGCATCCAGCACTGTGTAGGGAGCTGACTGCTATTCTGTGAGTGGCAGTGGGTAAGCCTCAGGGGCCTGGCAATCCCTGTCCAAGGAGAAGAAAGTCCCAGGTCCCAGAGCGGCAGCCCCTCGCCCTCCCCTGAGCCACTGCGTCCCTGCGGGCAGCCCCCACTGTTACCAACCAACAGTCACGGGGCTGTCATTTCACCTCCTGCTTCCCTCTCTTCTACCACTTAGTTTTCCTCTTCTCCATCTTCTCTCCTGTTTTACATTTCCATTTTGTCTAAGCTCTCTTCCTTCTCCTTCTCTCAGCTCCATTTAAACTGGTCAAGTCACTCTAAACTGCATCAGAAGCCACAGAGTCAGGAATTACACCCAGCTGGGCTCCGCCTGGCGGGACATCCCGCGCAGTGCGCAGAACTTCTCGGAACCTTGTACTAAGGCCTCATACATCGTCCTTGCTGTATTTATCTTACTACTCTGAGCTTTCTTTTCTCTTGGTCCTTATTTCCTTATCTTGTCTATTATTTTGTGTTACGAATTTAAGTAAGCTGCTCAAATACTTTTTAAACGAAATAATAAATATACAAATAAGTCTTTAGGAGTTACAAGGATTTACCCAGCGAAATCTGCAATGAGTTTAGCACAATGTCTGGCAAATGTTAGTTCACCCACAATGTTAGCTCTTTTCCAGCTTTCATATAATATGATTTACTTATTTTCGAATTTATTTTATATATATTTAAAATGTACAGCATGACATTTTGATATAGATATCATAGTGAAATAATTACTACAATCAGATGAATTAATGTATCCATCATCTTTTTTTGTATTAAGCATATCTAAAAATCTACTTTCTTCACATATTTAAGTATATAATACAATCAGCTTTTCATATCCTCCCATTCAGCATCCATAGATTCAACCAATTGTAAATAGAAAACACTTTTATTAAAATTAACAATAAAAAAATGAAAATATAACCACTATTTAAATTGTATCAGGTACTGTAAGTAACCTGGAGATGACTTAATGAATTTGGGAAAGGCGGGGTGTGGTGGCTCACACCTGTAGTCCCAGCACTTTGGGATGCCAAGGCAGGCAGATCACCTGATGTCAGGAGTTTGAAACCAGCCTGGCCAACATGGCGAAACCCTGTCTCTCCTAAAAACACAAAAATCATCCGGGCTTGGTGCCGGATGTAATCCCAGCTACTCAGCAGGAGAACCCAGGAGGCAGAGGTTACAGTGAGCCAATATCGCGCCACTGCATTCCAGCCTGGGCAACAAGAGTGAAACTCCATCTCAAAGAGTAAATAAAATGAAATAAAATATATGGGGGATATGCATAGGTTATATGCAAATACTGTGCCATTTTATATAAGGGACTTGAACATCCCCAGATATTGGTATCCTCATGGGTCCTGGAACCCAATCCCCCAAGAAGAGCTGACTGTGCATTATTAACTACAGTGCTCCTGCTGCACAGTGCATCTCTACACTTATTCTATAGCTGTTTACTTATGTCACAAAGATATTGTGAGATTTAAAGGAAGTAGAAAGTTATCTTCATTCCTCACCAAAAAGTTTCCTTTTCTCTTTTTTTTTTTCCGTCTCTATTATTTTAGTCACTTAGAGTTCTTGCAATCAGACATGGACTAGTGATGATAACCGTGTGTATTTATAGAAATAGACCTATATTTAGTGCTAATTTTGTGATGCTTTGCTGTCAGCACTTTAAAGATATTAACTCATTTAATCCTCCAAAGAAAACTTCCAAGGACCTTTTGGAGTATCAGTGTTTCTATCCCCATTTTTATAAGTATATCCAAACTGAGGCACTATGTTTAGTAAGCTGCCCAGAGTTGCTGGTGTGAATTCAGGTAAGCTGTGCCTGAGCCTGGGATCTCGGTTCCAGCACTGAACTTGCCCTACATAGCAATTTGGCGAGAATTAGCTCCATCAATGCCAGCCTCCCTAGCTCTCTAATTAAAGCTAGGCGTTTTGGCTTGCCCCATTCCAAGGTACAGACTGAAAAGCTCCACAGCTCTGCCCAGAAGAAGTGTGGCTCAGCGTTTTAACTTTTCCTCCTCATCTCCAAGAGCTTTAGTCACAATGCACGGACTGAAGCTGTAATGATTGTGAGTGAGCTCGTTTCCTGGGGATGGGTCTGATGGCTGTAGGAGCAGCCAGGGAGGCCAGTACCGTGAGCTGAGCCAGTTAGTCACCCACCCTCAGGAAACCATCCAGACCAGGCCCCGCAGTGCCATATGTACAGGAACAGTCCGTGCAGACGTGGGGGTGCTGTCTTTTCTTCTTCTTTCTTCTTGTTTATGAACTCCCTGGGCAACTTCTGAGCCACCTCCACTGACTGGGCTAGGTAAGCCACGGAACTATTCAGAGGAAGGATCATAATGTGGAATTCCTCGGTCCTCGGCATCTCTAGCCTCAGCCAAGGCCCAGCTCCACAGTGAGAAGGAGCGTCCACTTCAGATCAAGAGTCATTAGGAATGATGGCTAATGCCACCTTATGGGGTCACGTTCTCCAGCCTCAGAACTAGCCCCACTCACCCACTGAGGGGCCAGCAGTGACTTCATGGGCCCTCTCTCCAGAACCCAGGCTAGAGGACTCACTCACATGGGCCCTCTCTCCAGAACCCACGCTAGAAGAGTCAACAATGGTCTCTTTTTAGCAGGTAGAATTGTAATAAATTAGCACTCAAAAGGAAGATGAAATCTACTCACACTATGTGTTACTGTCTGGGTAATTTGAAATTTGAAATTTGAAAGTTCTCCAGATTGAAGAACTTTTTTGTAACGTAATGTTTTAGCTTTACTCATAGACCTTCATAATTCTTTTCCCATAGTTACAAAGATTCGCTTGCAAGTAAGCCTTTAGTGACAAGATAAGGATGATTTGTAATTAGCATCTTCAGGCCTCCTGAGCATGTATGTGCCTGGGCAAAAGCAGGTGACTTGCCTGAGAGGAGCAAACACTATTATCTTATTGATGCTGCTACATTGTTTGGCAAACCCTCTCTCCTTAGACTGGTAGGCGGTATACTTAAAAAGTTTTGCTTAGCTGCCTACAAATTATCACAGACTCCAAAGAGTAGGATCTCTATTCATAAATGTGTACCATGCTTCAAATGGTCTGTTTCTGTCTATGGTGATGATCTAGACGGAGCACGGGATGTGACTCTGAGGTCAGCCTCTCTGAGATCCAAGAGCAGCAGCTGGAAACTCTGAACTGTTGTTGATCTCAACATAGAGAGTAGGTGCTACATAATATTTGCCGAGGATGAAAAGGAGACAGGTGAAGAAGAGAATGGGGAGGGAAAAAAGGAGGACAAGAGAAAGGGGAAGAGAGAGAAAAATGATCTTTGTGTTTTCTGAACCACAAATTAAACTCATTCACCAGACTCATGCATTAGATGATGTCCTTTAAGCAAGCCAGTTTTCTAAAAGTTTCTTAAACATCATAAACCCTCCAGGATTATAAGAAATCCTAAGTATCTATAAATTCAAAGTACCTAAAAATAAATGTGAAATACATATATTATAATTGAGCTGTTACATAATTATGTAGTTAACACTGTTATTAGATAAGATCACCACAGAAAGAGGCCTCATAAACATTGGATTGAAATAGAATATGCTATTATAATTCTAGAATGCTAAAAATACATAAAATAATTATTTTCATGAAGTTCACTCCAAATTTCTAAAAATCTAAGATTATCCTTACATGGGAAAATAAGTTTTGGGTACAAAACTGTTTAATTTTCACTTGGACAAACTTTTACACTAATGTAAATATTCCTTTTAAAAAGAGCATTAACACATTCCATAAAGCCAGAAGGAATTTCTGATGACTGCTCTGTTTTTACCATTTTTTAAGGGCATGCTGCTCCAAATGTCTGGGTGATTACATACCCACTCATGCATTTCCTCCTCATGTTTATTTCGGAAAGATGGCAGGTTATTTTGAAAGAAAGGAAGAAAAAACAGACTACAGAGGAAACAGAGTTGCCTTGTATCTCATAGGGCAGTGGATTACTAAAATTACCACTTCACAGAAGAGAACAGAAAATTCACTGCTTTTGTTCATTTTCTTAAATTTCAAAGCGGTTACAACAAGGTGATTCATATGTCCATATTATTGGCACAAATAATGATAATAATAAACCTTAATTCAAGGAATTTTTCCTTAGGCACAAAACAGTAATGATAAGGGTGACATTTTTCCTGAGCTTTAGCTATCAGACAAAACTTTTTTTTTTTTTTTTTGAGATGGAGTTTTGTTCTTTGTTGTCCAGATGGGAATGCAATGGTGCGATCTCAGCTCACTGCAACCTCCACCTCCCGGGTTCAAGTGATTCTCCTGCCTCAGCCTCCTAAGTAGATGGGATTAGAGGCATGTACCACCATGCCTGGCTAATTCTGTATTTTTAGTAGAGACTGGGGTTCCTCCACGTTGGTCAGGCTGGTCTCGAACTCCTGACCTCAGGTGACCCACCCGCCTCAGCCTCCCAGTGTTGGGATTACAGGCGTGAGCCACCATACCCAGCCTCAGACAAAACTTTTTTCCAGTACTTTCTAGACCAATTTAGTTTTACAACTGATGATATAGCTCTGGTAATTCAGCGAGATTAGATAATAATACAAAAATATAGTGTAGGTATTACAAATCAAAGTTTAAGGTTTTGTTAAGATTTTTTGCCTAGTAACTGTTAATTTGAAGCATTCATTCGTTCATTCAGTCAGCAGAAATGTGCTAGGCACTTACTGTGTGCTGCAAAACTCTACCAGGCTTGGGAAAGTGACAGGCACGGCATCCCTGGCCCAGGACACTCACAGTCTGCCGTGTGGCCTCAGATGTGGCAGTGAAAGTCACGAGAAACAGCAACTGAACACTGATGCTTGCCATAAAGCATCACCTCTCATGCAATTCATTGAGTGAGCTTCTAAAAATGAGTTTTTATCTTTCTGAAGGGGAGATAGATTTTGCATTGATTTACGTCTGAAAAAGTGTCCTTCCTCTAACAATGAAAAAATGTCTACTGTACAACATTATTTTAATTGTGTCTCTGCAGGAAGGAACAAGTCCAGAGTGATCAAGACGGTTGTAATCAATGACCTCTTCCAAGATACCTTGAACTTTCTTTTGTTGATGGGACTTTCTAAAAGTGGTTTGGGAGTCAGATCACTTTCTGGCTTACACCCATTTTAAACATCGCTTAATCGCATGATGTGACAATTTCTTATCAGATGACCCTGTGCTCATACACAAACACAGTCACTATCAGGCACAGACAGGCCATAATCTGGCAAAACCTTGATGAAACAGAAATAAACACAATGTGTAGTGCATATTAATAAACGCAGGCATTCTGGCACACACGAACACTACAAACACCCTCGAAAGGAAAAGGCTATGAGGCTATGTTTCCTTATGTGAATCTTTCCATCTATATAAATACGGATGGAGAAAAGGGAAAGAGGTGAATCTTTGGAAATAGTGTATCTCCTCTTCCATCTTGGAAACAGCAACTCCCCTCTTAAGAACTAAGAGTTTCCGTAATGTGTCATTTTCTCAGGGGGAGCGGACTAAGGTACAGCTAGACACTCCCCTCCTGCCTGGGAGCTTACCCATGTAAAGGTAAGTGGAAAGTGGGTTAGGATGGAAAGTGGGTTTTAGTTGCAGCCTAGTTCTAGTCTCAGACAAAGTTTTCACTGATCCTAGACAATGAAAAACAAGACTGCTGGAACGAATTTTTCACAAAGCTAATCTTTAAATGTATCTTTATTTATTTTTGAACACACAACACAAACTTCAAAAAGTGTAAAAGGGAATTCAACGAAGAGTAAGTCTCCCTCTCTCCCAATGCACTCTTGGGAGTGAATTGGATGGATCCACCCAATCCATTGTTCTGCACCTTGCCTTTTTTAAAAACTTAATTTATCCTGGAGATCTTTATCAGCAGATATAGCCTACCTCATTCCATATGGATGTTCTCACATAGTTTTGTATTATCATGCCATTTCTTTCTTTATGAGACAGAGTCTCACTCTGTCGCCAGGCACCAGGCTGGAGTGCAGTGGCACAATCTCGGCTCACCCCAACCTCCGACTCCTGGGTTCAAGCAATTCTCCTGTCTCAGCCTCCCAAGTAGCTGGGACTACAGGCACTCGCCACCATTCCCAGCTAATGTTTGTATTTTTAGTAGAGATGGGGTTTCACCATGTTGGCCAGGATGGTCTTGATCTCTTGACCTCATGATCCACCCGCCTCGGCCTCCCAAAGTGCTGGGATTACAGGCTTGAGTCACCATGCCCAGCCTATCATGCCATTTCTTTGATCCGATGTTGTTGATAACAAACTGAGTTTTTGAAAAATAAAACGCTCTTAGTTAGCAAAATTAAAAGTTGGCCACCCTGTGTCTGCGTATGCACAATGCCCACTTTCTAAGCATGTTTTTGTTGTTGTTGTTGCTTGTTTGTTTGTTTTAGGGGGATGTTTTGCTTGTTTTTTGGAGTTTTGATTTTTTTGAGATGGGGGTCTTACTTTGTCATCCAGGCTGGAGGACAGTGGTACGATCTCAGCTCACTGCCGCCTCGGCCTCCCAGGCCCAAGCAATCCTTTCATCTCAGCCTCCTGAGTAGCTGGGACCACAGGCACGTGCCACCATGCCCAGCTAATTGTTCTATTAATTTGTAGAAATGGGCCTTGCTATGTTGCCCAGGCTGGTCTTGAATTGCTGGCCTAAAGCACTCCTCCTACTCTGGCTTCCCAAAGTGCTGGGATTACAGGCATGAGCCACGGCACCAGCCACAGCATGGTATTTTTTTAAATTCCAGTTCATGAAATCTAGAAATCTAAAACCCACTGGGTTCTTATTTGGTTCTTTAGTGACAGAAAATTGGACTTGAAATCCAGAGAACCAGAAAAACAACAGTTAATGTTAAAATAAATGTTATATTACATTAAATGTATCATAATTGCCGTCATGTTAATTTTTAACTTTTTTTTAAACATGATCTCATTCTGTTGCCCAGGCTGGAGTGCAGAGGTGTGATCATGGCTCACTGCAGCCTCAACCTCCTGGGCTCAAGCAATCCTTTTGCCTCAGCCTCCTGAGCTCCTGACTAGTTGGAACTACAGTCATGAGCCACTGAGCCTGCTGGTTGTTTTTTTTTTTTTTAGATACAAGGTCTCATTATATTGCTGAGGCTGGTCTTGAACTCCTGGGCTCAAGTGATCCTCCCACCTCGGCCTCCCAAAGTGCTAGGATTACATGTGCGAGCTACTTTACCTGGCCTAATTTTTAACATTTAATATGTAAAATATATGTGATTTTTAAGTTTTAATGTATTCCCCCAAAAGTTAAGATTTCTACTAAAGAATAAACTTATTCTCTTAGAATTTGACTCTGTGTTATCCAAGGCAGTTTCATGGGTGTCTCCATAATCTGTGTCACATGCTATGAGAAGAGTTGGTTATTAACAGCACACGGGAAAGCTAACATTCATCAGATGCACCAAAATTAACAGGCACTACAAACTCCAGTAAGTACATTTTAGAATTTATTTTAGAATAAAAGCTAAAATAAATCTTAAAACAATAACCAGGACAACTGAAATTAGTTTTAAAACAGTGAAAACAAAACTCAAAAAGCTGACTGAAAACGGTTAAAAAGCAGCTGGGCATGGTGGCTCGTCCCTCTAAGCCCAGCACTTTGGGAGGCTGAGGTGGCGGGATCGTTTAGGTCCAGGAGACGTGGCAAGATCTTTACAATATGCAAGACAGGCCAGAGCATGGTGGCTGGGCATGGTGGCGCACGCCTGTAGTTGAAGGCGGTCAGGAGGCTGATGCGGGAGGATCACTTGAGCCTGGTGCGTCAAGGCTGCAGTGAGCCGTGATCACGCCACTGAACTCCAGCCTCGGCCGCAGAGTGAGACCTTGTCTCAAAAAAATAAAACAAAGCAAAGCACTAAAGAGGAGCAGCTGAAAAACATTTTAGTTAGGATGTGTTAGGTCAAGGTAAAACATGAGAGATTTTAGTATGGTTTTTAAACATTTTAGTCATTTTGCAGGCTTTTTGGTGTATGCAGTATTCTACATATCTGAAACTCAATATAATCTGTTCCAGAGAGCTGCCTAAATTTGAGCCAAAAAAATTGTCAAAAAAGACAATGATTTGATAAAATGTAATTTGCTTCAGACCCTTGTTTTTTCTAAAAACTGACACTAAGACTGTTCTAAACATTTCCTCCGCCCCCTGACCCCTCGAGTAAATGCCTGTCTTCCTATAACTGAAGGATGACATTTCTCCATCTGGCTCTGAAACTGGTACTTGAAGAGTCACCAGAAACCCCACAGCTAACCTACACCCTGAGCGTTCGTCCATCCCCAACCTCCCAGGGCTCTCTGATGCTGACTCCTTGACCCAGGACTCCGGACTGGCTTGGATACTGTAACCCTGGGCATTTTCCCTGTTGGGTTTCTACACTGCTGCCGGTTTCCTTGGTTGCTTCTACTGCTCTTCAAGGCCATCAGCCTCAAAGTTCTTCCTCCACAGTGTGCTCTAATCCAAGCTCACACTCTGCCTCCCTGTGGGTGAGTCGGTCCATGCCACAGTGTACCTCCCACCCCTGTACAAACGACCACCGCCTCTGGCATATTCCCGTAAGACCTTTCCACAAGCTCGAGTCCATATTTCTAACCACCTGATGATTGCTTGGTGACCTCAGACCCATCATTTACATCGGAGACCACTTCCTTCTCCCTCCAGCCACTGGCCCAGTCACAGGGCTCTCCACCAGCGCCTATGCCCTGCCAGCTCCACAGCTCTTTCACTGAAGAAGTCAGGCACTCCGCTGGGGCCACAGGGAGAGTCAGGAAAAGCTGAGTTGCCAGTGGCTGAGCAAAAGGACATCTTTGCTCTTAATCAGAAAAAATCTCATCAAAATGTGCAGTGGCCTCTGAGAGCAGGGGAAAGACACGGCGTTGTTTGTGATAGTTCTTCAAAAGCAAATCAGTTAAAAAGCTGAACCATACAAGTACTGGATATAAAAAATTCATCAGTCATTTCCATCTGTAATTTCTATCAGGAGGGTTATAGCTGGTCAGAGAGTTATTTTAGGAAGTTGTGTCAATAGCAAGGACATCCCTGATTTCTCAAAGATTCCATGGGAACTTGATGACCTGTGCTCGATGTTTTTTTCTGTAGCCTTTCACCTGAGAAAAGCAGATTGTACAGTAGGAGAGGAAAAGAGAAAAAGGGAAAAGATTCAAGATAGCTACTAACAAATTACTAATAGCTACCATTCATTGATAGCATAAGATGAACTCAGTGTAATAAGCATTTCACGTGCCTTGCAAAATCCCATGAGAGAGATCATATCATCCCCATCATACAGATGAAGAAGGAGGTTCAGAGAGGTTAGGTCATTTCTCTAGAGGACACACAGCTAAGAGCTAGGATTCAAACCAAGGTCCACCCAGTACCAAATCCAGTGCTTTTTTGCCTTATTCTCCTCCACTACCCCCAAAAGCAAGATTCCAGAAAAAAATGCCATCTATCCTTGCAAAGAATTCTAGCCCTTTTAAACTACAATTAGCTGGCCAGGCCAGTAGCTTACTCTTGTAATCCCAGCACTTTGGGAGACCGAAGCAGGTGGATCACTAGGTCAGGAGTTTGAGACCAGCCTAGCCAATATGGTGAAACCCGGTCTGTACTAAAAATACAAAACTTAGCTGGGCATGGTGGCTTGCGCCTGTAGTCCCAGCTGCTCAGGAGGCTGAGGCAGGAGGATGGCTTGAACCCGGGAGGCGGAGGTTGCAGTGAGCCGAGATTGCACCACTGCACTCCAGGCTGCACGACGGAGCAAGACTCTTGTCTCAAAAAAACCAAAAACCAAAAAAAAAAAAAAAAAACTACAATTAGCTGATGCTTCAGAAGTCATTAATTATGTTAGTAATATATGTGGGAAAAAATTTCAGTGTTTTTCTAATTTCTTCCAATCATGTAATGTATTTATTCTTTAAAACAGTAACGGTTGATAGCTGGGCACAGCGGTTCACGCCTGTAATCCCAGCACTTTGGTAGGCCAAGATGGGAGGATCACTTGAGGTCAGCAGTTCGAGACCAGCCTGGTCAACATGGCGAAACCCCATCTCTACTAAAAATACAAAAATTAGCCAGGCATGGTGGTGGGCGCCTGTAATCCCAGCTACTCAGGAGGCTGAGGCAGGAGAATTGCTTTAACCTGGGAGGCAGAGGTTGCAGTGAGCCGAGATCGCGCCACGGCACTCCAGCCTGGGCAACACAGTAAGAGTCCATCTTAAAAAAAAAAAAGATGAAAAAACACAGCAATATATAAAAAGACACATTGCAAAAAACTTGCCATTCAGGAACAAAGCATGATGTACTCCCTAATTGTGAGTTTAGTGTAAGTTGTGTAGCCATCCTCCTACATCTCCTGATGCCCCTTGCTAAACTGCCAAACTCTCCTTTCTCTAGGGTGCTCAGAGGTAAGGCGTGCTCCATAGGTAAAGCATATGCTCAGCTGCCATTGTAATAAAGATTAACATGCAACTGGTACTTGCTAAGCTAAGCCCTTCACCTAGGTGCGCTGCCTAACCTCACCCTCCCAGGATCCCTGAGACACAGGCATCGTGTGTTTCCTTTTACAGATGACGAAGCTGAATGTTGGAGAGGATGAAGCCCTAGCCGAGCACACAGCTAGTCAGCGAGTTCCCAGTTGTGCTGTGAAACTTCGGAATCTCTGTTCTTAACCCCCAGGCTGTAATCACTCTTCTCTTCCTGGTCGTCCTTCTCTTGACTTAGCATCCCTCCTCTGTACAAATACCTCTGTGTCAAGTACTTGACACAGATGAGAGATCAGTGCTCCTGGGTAGCAGAGTCTAAACACCACCTTTGACTCCAGAGTCTGCGGGGAGATGAAATTGTTCATTGCTCCCCAGCGACAGGCAACTGAATTTATTGTGTCTATTACATACAGTTTCTAAGCAAGATTGTCTGTTCACTTGTCTATCACATTCCGAATACGTTGGGCTTTTTGTTGTTGTTTTATTATTTTCACACCAGACATGTTTCCTGCACAATTTGTCTCCCCAGTCATCATCCACAGGACTCTGGCAAGCTGTAGGAATATGCAGGAGCAAACATCATATATATATATAATTGTTGTTGTTTTGTTTGTTTGAGACAGAGTCTCACTCTGTTGCCCAAGCTGTTGGAGTGCAGTGGCACAATCTCGGCTCACTGCAACCTCAGTCTCCAGGGTTCAAGCGATTCTCCTGCCTCAGCCTCCTGTGTAGCTGGGATTACAGGCACACACCACCATACCCGGTTAATTTTTTGTATTTTTTTTTAGAAACAGCATTTCACCACGTTGGCCAGGCTGGTCTCAAACTCTTGACCTCAGGTGATCCACCCACCTCAGTCTCCCAAAGTGCTGGGATTACAGGCATGAGCCACTGCACCTCACCCTAAAGTACATTTTGAATCTGTGTCATCTCTTCTTCAGAACGACCACCCTAGCTCATACCATCATCATTCTTTCCCTGGACACCAAAATATTCTCAAAATTAGTCTGCCCCATTGCTTTCTTCTCCCTTTCCATCTCTTCTTCGTCCATCAGCCAGAGTGGTCTTTTTAAAGAGAAAAGAGATCGTGTCATTCCCTCGTTAAAGTCATGCAATGGCTCCTAACTCAGTAATTTCAAACTCTTCTTCACATCCATTAGGATGGCTATTACAGAAAAACAAAAACCAGAAAAATCACAAGTGCTGGCAAGGGTGCGATGCAACTGGAACCCATGTGCGCTGCTGGTGAGCGTGTAAAATGTGCAGCCGCTGTGGAAAACAGCATGGTGGCTCCTAAAACTAAGATGTAGAATTACCAGATGATCCACAGATTCCATTTCTGAGTATATACCCAAAAGAATTGAAAGCAGCAACTCAAACAGGTATCTGTACACCAGTGTTTATAACAGCGTTATTCATAATAACCAAAAGACGGGAATAATCCAGAAGTCCATCAGGAGGCGAATGGATAAACAAAACATGGGGTATGCGTATAAGGGGATAGCACTCAACCTTAAAAAGGAATGAAATTCTCATGCGTTCTACAACATGAATGAACGCTTAGGACACAGTGCTGAGCGAAATGAGCCACTCGAAAAAGACAAACACTTTACAACTCTACCTATTCACTTCTACAATTCATAGAGACAGAAAGTAGAGCTGTGGTTGCTACGGGCTGGGAGGAGCGGGAAATGGGAGTTGGTGTTTAACGGATAACAGAGAGTCAGCTTGGGAAGAGGAAAGAGTTCTAGAGCTGGAGGGTGGTGATGGCTGCACACAGTGTGAACGTACTTAACGCCACACTAATGGTACACTTATAGTTAAGATGAGGCCGGGCGCGGTGGCTCACGCCTGTAATCCCAGCACTTTGGGAGGCCGATGGGCGGATCACCTGAGGTCAGGAGTTCCAGACCAGCCTGACCAACATGGAGAAACCCCATCTCTACTAAAAATACAAAATTAGCCGGGCGAGGTGGCGCATGCCTGTAATCCCAGCTACTTGGAAGACTGAGGCAGGAGAATCGTTTGAACCTGGGAGGCAGAGGTTGTGGTGGGCTGAGGTTGTGCCATTGCATTCCAACCTGGGCAATAAGAGTGAAACTCCGTCTCAAAAAATAAAAATAGTTAAGATGGCAACTTTTGTCTTATGTGTATTTGCCACAGAAAAATAATATCCAAAACTCTTGCCGTGATCTAAGAGGCCATAGGTGGTCTAGTTCTTGCCTATCTCTCGACTTGCCCTCTCATTCGTTCCCAACCTGGCTGCACTCGCTGGGCTCAGCAGTCTGTCCCTTCTGTTCACCAGCAGGCTCCTTCCTGCCTCGGAATCTCGGCCATTCTCTCTGCTTCACCCCCGTGGGCTGCTTCTCCTCTACCAGCCTCAATAAATAGCTCCGCAGAGAATCCTTCCCTCGCAGTTCAATCCTAAGCCGCTATTTTTCCCTTCTATTTTACCTCTTCCTAAGGTAAATAGTCACAGCAGAGTTCATATTCACACTTAGTAGCTTAATGGAAGTTGCCTGGTTCTTTAAGTAAAAGCCACGATCTCTCATCACCCGTGAGGCTTCCACTCACGATTAAGGTAACGTTCCCTTGGAAATAATAACTGAGGATGGCTGCGTTCCTTTAATGAGAATGTTTAAGTACTCTTTACTTGTTTACTTTACCCATCCTAAAAAGGAGACTTCAAACTGTTTAGCCAGACTCTTAATTTAGTTTCCACAGGAGGCGGGAGTACTCTCCAACTCTCAGATTAAAAAATAAATACATTTCAAAAGGCTTCCTTCATCCCTGCCTTCCATCGTGGGAGTCGTTCTGCAAGGGGGAATTCCTCTGAAATAAAATTGGGAATGGCTCCAAGAGAGTTCATGTTTCCAATATTAAGTCTTCTGACTTCTGAGGACATGGCCCGCCCACTCTTTAATCATATCTGAGGAAATTCCCCCAGTCTGGGTAAAATATCATAATATCTTAAGAAGGTTCATGAGCTCATTCAGAAAGCCAGGACACTCCCAGAAACCTCATTTAAGCTACTTTTCCCTTTCATTAACCCCTTGAATTTTCCAGATCAAGACCATACCAAATTTTAAATTATTTTCAACATAGCTTTTCTTTACTATACTGCAAAGCAGAGAACAGCGCATGCGCTATTTCCCCGAAACTCTTCCTGTTGCATTATCTTCGTGAATGCTAAAGAGCTCGGACAGGTAAGCTTTAAACATTTTGTGAGCCCCATCTTCTCTTAAATGAATTTGGCACTCCAGATGTTAATTTTCAATGTGATGATTACCTAATGCCCACTTTGAAATTGCATGAGGAAAGGAGGTAATACAGCAGTGGCAGCAGATCTCAGATGATAAGAAACAAAAAGATTTCTTTTCTTTTCTTTTTTTTTTTTTTTTTTTGAGATCAAGTCTCACTCTGTCACCCAGACTAGAGTGTGGTGGATAGATCTCAGTTCACTCTAACCTCTGTCTCCTAGTTCAAGAATTCTCCTAACTCAGCCTTCCCTAGTAGCTGGGATTACAGGCATTCACCACCATACCCGGCTAATTTTTGTATTTTTTTAGTAGAGACAAGGTTTTGCCATGTTGGCCAGGCTGGTCTCGAACTCCTGACCTCAAATGATCCACCCATGTCAGCCTCCCAAAGTGCTGGGATTACAGGCATGAGCAACCGTGCCCAGCCCAAAAAAGCTTTCTTAATCACTAAAATGCTTAGAATGTGCAAGGAATGCCAAAGATGTCGGTACTAAACGTGTGCCTGTTCACATGACATCATTCACAGCCCTCTACCTACCCTGCTTCTTCAAGGCAGGCACGTAGTGAAATTAAGGAAATGGCATGAAGTATGTGGAAAACCGTCCCTCACAACTGCTGTAAACACTGCAGCTTCTACAGCTGCCATGTGTATCATTTATTTTCTGGTTTCAAAAAACAAAGGACTAAAACTTCAGGTGAAAATGAGGGATCGAGAGGGAAAATGATCTCATATGAATCCCATTCCAACTAGTGTAAAGAAAGTGTAAGTCTGGAAATAAAGCATTTTGTAGATGACAGTTGTTTGTAAATGTGGAAAGCAAGAGATTTCCATTTACGGACGCTGAGCGCATTCCAGCACAGTGTCGAGTTTTGTGTGGCGATAAGGCCAGTGCAGGAAGCCACGCGAGGCCAGGAAGGAAGCGCTATCAGGCTTGGAGCGGGCAGGGTCGTGCAGGGAGCTGGACAGGCTCAGGGCCTCAGCTGTGTAACCACTGCACTATTTTTAAAAGATAAACAGCACGAATAGCATAGAATCCGCATGGGGGCTGCTTCAGATTGATCCAAGCCACATAAGGAGCTCACTCTTCACTTTGGCCAGGCTTTGCAAGTCTCCCCAAAAGGAACACGGGGCAGAGATTGCTTGCGATGATTTGATCACGGCTTTTGACCCAGTATCCACAGCTGGCTTTCAGGCCCGCTCCTTCTGCTAGCAGATTCCCAAGTATCTTGTTTCTCTCAGTCACCCTCCACCCACTTCCACCACCACTTGCTGGAAAGAAATCCTAATATGAGTTAAGGTACAAAAAGAAAGTTCTCACCTTATTAAGGAACCAACAGACATCTTTAAAATGCAGTCAGCCATCAGAACTCACTAGGCTGAAGAACTTGACGATGCTTTTCAGTCTGTGTTCATGTCCAGATCAACAAGCAGTTACTGGGTGTGCTGGGCGAGTCGGCTTCTCTGGTCCTCACGGAGCACACAGTGTCAAGTGTTAAGATGTTGACTCTTTCTTTAAGACACTAACACTTGGCTTGAACTGTGGTTGGGGCTGTGATAATGGTATAGAGTAAACACCACAGGAAGACCAACAAGGGGGTGCTAACCCAAGCTCAGGGTGGGAGTGGGGACCAAGAGAGACTCAAGTGTGAGTGGGCGCTGCCTGAAAGAGGTGAGAAGAAAAGCGAAGGAGGGGAAGTACGTTCCCAGCCACGCCAGCAGCATCCTCCCAGGCACAGAGGCCAGAGACAGCATGCAGCCACCACCAGATCACACAGCCCACGCGGCAAGAATGGGCCGCCAGGCACTTTCCCGTTGCTTTGAGGGGTGAACAGCTCCCTGGGGCTGGGAAAATGAGGAGGGATGAGGCTACAGGTTCGGAGGTCCAGGCGGATCCCTGGAAGCCTGTGATCTGACCTCTTGAGGCCATTCTGCCTACTGGAGTCTCCAGAGACTCAGAGGAGCTCCCAGGGAACCTAGAGAAGACGGGGAGGTGGCCCTTTCATCTGGCTGATGGGAGACGAGGATGCTGTAGATTCACCGTCAAAGGTAAGGAACATTCGGGTTTGAGATACAGGATCTCCTCTGATCCTCTCAACGATTTTGCAAGGCATTGATTCCACTTTATGGATAAGGAAACTGAGGCTTAGAAAGTTGAAGACACTGGCTCAAAGTCACGTACCTAGTAAAGGCAGAATCAGTAGTGGAGCCAACTTTCAAACCTTGTCCGACTTCTAAGCCCAGTGTTCTCAGCAACTCACTCTCCATGGGCCCTTTTTATCTGTAATATACAAATGTTTCAGGCACAAGTGTGACATGTGTTTGTCAAAACACTGGTTTTTACAAAATTCTTTATTATCACAAATGAATATACACAAATAAGAAAATATTTGATTTTGGAGGAAGTTGATATATATTCTATAAAGGGAGAGAAAGACAGGGGCGGGGAGGAGAGAGAGAGAGAGAGAAATGGGTTCTAAACTCCAATCATAAAGCCAAATGAAGCATCAAAGGAGAAAGCGAAGCCCGGGTGCAGTGGCTCATACCTGTAATCCCAGCACTTTGGGAGGCCGAGGTGGGTGGATCACTTGAGGTCAGTCAGGAGTTCCAGACTAGCCTGGCCAACATGGTGAAAGCCTGTCTCTACTAAAAATACAAAAAACTTAGCCAGATGTGGTGGTGAGTGCCTGTAATTCTAGCTACTCAGGAGGCTGAAGCAGGAGAATCACTTGAACCCGGGAGGTGGAGGTTATAGTGAGCCAAGATCTCACCACTGATTCCAGCCTGTGTGACAGAGCAAGAGCAAGCGAAGAGGCAGGGCCTGTCCTGGTGCTCAGCGACACACACCCTCCTGTTTCCATGGGATACCATTATCAGACATCGGGTCTCTAAGCCCTGTTTAATGCACCACATTGTAGATTAGAAATGTAAGATTTTCCAGAAATCATGTTTGGAAAAACCCCCTACTCACGGGGATTTACGATTTGAAGACATTTTTCTCTATACACTTCTAAGGCTTTACTGCCTGTGTTTATAAAGCATAATTCTGGCAATATTTCCATTCAGGACATTTTGGCTCAGAAAATCAAAGCGGATCTCAGATTTCAAAGACCCAAGGGAGAAAGACTATTGAACACACCGCTATTTATTGCTGAACCTTCAACATTTAAGCTGTCAAATTAGGCTTTGGTTTTAATATTCCTGAGTGAGGAAAGTACACGTTTTCGGTAGTGTTCTTTCTTTCATCATGTTTTACCCAAACACCTTACCCACAGTCTGACAGCACACATTTTTAAAGCAAAGATCGTAAAATGTTAGGAGCCAATAGCCTGTCTTCACTTCCCAGCCTAAATTGCTAATCATGTATTTGCAAGTTTAGTTTTGTCTTATAGCACGTTCCTAGTGATTTATGCAGCGTTTGTCTTAAAGTTTTCAGTAAAAAAATGAAGACACTTCAAAGTTTTATATTATTCTCTTCCAAACATCCCCAAAGAAAGCGTGTCCACAAAGTGTGGAAGAGCCTAAACACAGATTGAGATGTTGGTCAGAAACTGCACCTTTTACTAGAGAAAATAGTTATTCCCCATCTATCATTCCAATTTAAACATCACCCGCTTACTCCCCTACAAGCTTTATTGAAGGATAATTTACGTGCAATAAAATTCCCCTCTCTTAAGTGTACAGTTGGGTGAATTTGGGCAATCGTAAACAGTTGCATAACTCTAACACAATCGAGATATAGAACGTTTTCATTACCCAAAACGGTTCTTCCTGTCCTCTTGCAGTTGGTTCTCTCTCCTGACTGTTCCATCCTATGTCACTATAGTTTTAGCCATTTCTAAGATTTCATATAAATTAGATCATACATCTGTAGTCTTCTTCTTTCATTAAACTTAATATTTTTGAGCTTCTTCCAGATTGTTGCATGTATCAGCATTTCACTCTTTGTTATTGTTGAGTAGTATTCCATATAAGGCCATGTCAAGTTGATCTATTCACCTATCAATGAATATTTGGGGTTTCCAGTTCTGAACTATTATGAATAATTCTTCTATAAATATTTACATAAAACTTTTTGCATGGACAGACGTTTTCATCTCCAAAGAAAAAATATCTAGGACTCAGATTGATGAGTCATAGGATCAATAGATATTTAACATTATAAAACCCTGTCTGCTGTTTTCCAAGGTGACTGTACAATATTGCATTCCCACCAGCAATGGATGTGAGTCCCAGTTGCTCCAGGTCTTTCCCAGCATTTGGCATAGTCGGTCCTTTTGGTCGTTTCAGTGATAGCCTTTCTAGTGGATGTGTAATGGTATCACTGCAGTTTCCATTTTCATTTCCCTAATGACTAAGGATGATGTCTGCCCTTGAAGACACATTGGCCATTTGTATATCACCTTTTTTGCAGTGTATCTTAATGTCTTTTGATCACTTTTATTTTAAGCTGTATAAAGCTGAATGTGTTGCACAGATTTGCTTCCTATCTGTAGCTTACCTTACTGTTTCATTAACTTTTTTTCTTAAAGTGTTTAATGTTGATGAAGCCCATTTGTAACTCGTTTTCTTTTATACCAGTTTACTTGTCAGAACACCAAAAGTCAGTCTCTACATGGAATGAAGTGGTATTTTCAGTCTCTAGCCATCCCTTCCATCCTTTTATCCTCTTTATCCTTTGAGTACCCTAGTTATTTAATTAAAACTTGTGAACATCATTTAGCTACCATGGCAATTTTTTTTTTCTTAGAGATAGGATTTTGCTCCATTCTGGAGTGCAGTGGGACGATCATAGCTCACTGCAGCCTTGAACTCCTGAGCTCAAGCAATTCTCCCACCTCAGTCTCCCAAGTAGCTAGGATCACATTTGGCTGATTTAAAAAAAAATTTTTTTTTTAGAAATCCCAATGGGAGAAATAGTCTCACTTTGTTGCCTAGGCTGGTCTTGAACTCCTGGCCTCAACTACTTCTCCCAAAATGCTGGGACTACAGGTGTGAGTCACTGTGCATAAGCCCCTTGGCAATTTTTTTATTTTTTTATTTTTTGAGATGGAGTTTCGCTCTTGTTACCCAGGCTGGAGTGCAATGGCGCGATCTCGGCTCACCGCAACCTCCATCTCCTGGGTTCAGGCAATTCTCCTGCTTCAACCTCCCGAGTAGCTGGGACTACCGGCGCACGCCACCATGCCCAGCTAATTTTTGTATTTTTAGTAGAGACGGGGTTTCACCTTGTTGACCAGGACGGTCTCAATCTCTTGACCTCGTGATCCACCCGTCTCGGCCTCCCAAAGTGCTGGGATTACAGGCGTGAGCCACCGCACCCGGCCCCCTTGGCAATTTTTAAAGATGCAACAGAAGTCAGCAAATCAGAACAAGAAGAGAAAAACACATGATATAAACATTTCATTAAGCAAACTTATGTTAGAAGCCAAAAAACAAGAAAAGCAAAAGTGTAAGGACTGGAAATTGAAGAAAGTGGGAACATACAGCAGGGAGTTAAGTGGCTGCGAGTAACTGCTAGGAAAACATGTGTGGGCAGATGTCCAGAGTCCTGCAAGACCGACACTCGGGGATCAAGTCTACCCTCCAACCCGCGATTACTAAATAAATGGACAAAATATATGAAACAATGGTTTTTAAGACATGGGTCATCAAGTGATGAAAGATTATGATCCCCAAGAAACTCCTCCAAAGAAGGTAAGCGTATGAAGATGCTCAACATTGTTAGTCAGAGAAATGAAAATTAAAAACGCAATGAGACACCACTTCACTTCTACTAGAATGTGTAAAATTGAAGACTGACCACATCGAGGGTTGGCAGGATGTTGAGGAACTTGAACCCTCACACACTGCCAGAGGGAACTTTTAACCACTGTTGAATACCATTTGATTTTTTTTTAAGTTAAACAAGCGCCATTGACCTAGCCATTCCACTCCTGTAATTACCCAAGAGAAATGAAGGCATATTTTCAATACAAAGTCTTCTACTTGAATATTCACAGCAGCTCTGTTTTTTCCCCAGTGGTTTGCAATTCGAGGAGATTTTGCTTCCCAATGTTTGGAGACATTTTAGGTTGTCACATTGCGGGGGTGCAATTGGCATATAATGCGTAGAGATCAAGAATTCTGCTAAACATTCTACAGCGCACAAAACAGCTCCCATGACAAAGAATCAGCCAGCCCAAAATGTCGACCCTGCCACGGTTGGGAAACTACGTCTATAATCCCAAAACGGGGCAACCCAACTGCCCATCAACCGGCAAATGGATAAGACAATTGTGGTAGATCCACACAACAGGATTCTACTCAGCAATGAAGTGAACCAAACCACTGATTCAGGCAAAAGCATGGATGAATCCAGAAAAACTATGCAGAGTGAAAAAAGACAGACAAAAAAAGTATACACTGCACAATTCCATTTAGATAAGACTCTAGGAAATACACACTGACATATGGTGACAGAAGGCAAACCAGTGGTTGCTAAACGTGGGGGGCACAGAGGGAACGAAAAGGAGTGGGAGGGAGGAATCACAGAAGAGCTCAAGGAAGCGTGTGATGGTAATGGATACGTTCATTATTTTGCTTTGTGGTGATGGCTCCAAGAGCATACACATGTCAAATTTTATCAAACTGGGTACTTTAAATATGTGCAGTTTATTGTAAGCCAATTACACCTCTATAAAGTTGTTAAAAATGTCTATCTGCAAGGCAACTGAAATTATTCACCAAAAACTAGTGATTATACTAATTCGCAATACTGATTAAGAAAAGAAAATGATTGATTTTAATAATAAAACAAACACAAATATTTGCCAGTCATTGATTACTTTGCTACACTTGCCAATCATTGATTAATTAGTTAAAAATTTAAAAGCACTGAACTGGAAGTTTGTAGGCCTGAGTTTTGGTCCTACTTCTAGTAAAACTTGTAAATAACTTACTCATAAAATGCAACAGTTGGATTTAGTGCTTTCAATCATTATACCTTTAAGGATCTTTCTTTTTTTCTTTTATAAACTATTTTTAATAGATTTTGGTGCTTTTAAGAGTAACTGAATCAGTCTACTGTTATAACACTGAGATCATATAAATAATAGCAGCCAACCTCAAAGAATATATACAACCGTGTGGGTCGCTCGTGCCCAAGACCACCTGCTCATTGTCCTGGGCTAAAGGACTTCTTCCTCTCAGTCATGCCTTCTGACACCAAGGGCATTCAGCAATAACTGCACTTAGATATGCTGTTCTAAATTCTCCTTAAACCACCTGTGGGTCTGGTAGAAAAAAATGCTCTGGCAAAAGCTAAGCCCAGATGATCCTAGATGGGAAATAGACTCTCATGGAGAAAAATGACTGAGAATTAATTGGAAAAAGTGAGGAGTCTGGGTAGAGAAATCAGAGGCACAAAGAAAATCTGAAGAAAATCTGGGATTGATTGTTTTGGGGTAAAGGCACTGGGTTAATGAGCCCGCTGTGAGGGGAGAGGGAAGGAAGGGAGGGAAATGAGGGGAGAGAGCCAGCCAAAGGGAGCTAACATGTGCTCCTGGAAAGACGATGAAGGGGCCCAAGATATGAAAGAAGAAGAAAGAAAAAAAAAGCAAATTAGGGTTTCCGCATGCACAATGCCTGTGGGTCACTGATAGTGTCTTGGCAACCCTGAACTAGTGAACTCAATATCATGACATCTATGTTATAGAGGGACTCTTCTGTGAATCTTAGGAGTGAAAAGAAGAGAAGGAAAATGGAGAGAGGCACCAGGAGAAAACCAGACCTTGGCTGAAATTCTGCTAGAATTTCTGAAGTTCCTTCAAGCATTTGACATCATGTTAAATGATAGAAAAAGTCAAATTAATCCAAGTCACACTCCTCCGGGAATGGTCATTTTAAGTTAACTTTTTTCCATTTGTGAATTGCAAACTCTGGTTTTAAACACTTCACTTG
The DNA here is from genome assembly GCF_030222135.1 of Aotus nancymaae. Taxonomy (NCBI): domain Eukaryota; kingdom Metazoa; phylum Chordata; class Mammalia; order Primates; family Aotidae; genus Aotus; species Aotus nancymaae. The sequence continues at coordinate 6,363,908 of NW_026988450.1, read as the reverse complement.
AAACTTTGGTCCACTGCTAAATAGGAAAAACAAGAGCTGAAACTTGGCAGAAATACAGATTAGAAGCAGATTACAAACAGAACGATCTGTCACTTTCAGGGAACATAAACTGGGGCAAAGGATATTAAATAGCAGTTTGAATTGCAGTGCCTAGATGGCAGGAAGAGATCAAAGAAACATTCTCTTTGCTACGTGAGGAAAATGAGGAAAAATTATTCTACAAGGAAGAGCCATATATAAAATTAGCATGGATCTGTTTATCCATATTCTGAGTACAGCCTTGTTTGTACTAAAAGAAAATAAGCAGAAAGCAGCCAAGCAGTAGGTACCACCCCTATGTTTTATTGGCAGAAAAGAGTTTTACTTGAATACCAAGAATTAGATCAATAGATGGACTCATTCTCCACTCAGCTGCCAATGTATTTGAGTTGTTTTCTTTGTGTGTCACTCAAATGCTTCCATTTGTATTATCTTTGTTTTTATATCTCCTCAATTCAATTTTTTCTTGATGATAGTGTTGTATGTATGTTTGTGTGTGTAACACACACATACATGTCAATTTTCATTATTCACAATAATTGTGTCCTATAAAGTTACTTGGAAAACTGAATTAGGAAATATTGAAGCATTGCTCTTAGAGGTATTAAAGGGTTGGGTTCCTGTGAGCCTCTGGTGAAAAGACTTTTGTCAATTGATTAATAAACATAACCTGGTGTCGTGTGTTTTTCAGTGACTCATTATATAATATACAGTCATGCATCACTTAACAATGGTGATATGTTCTGAGAAGCGTATGGTTAGATGATTTCATCATCATGCAAACATTACAGAGTGCACTTACACAAACCCAGACAGTGGCACCTACTACACACTTAGGTTGTGTGGTACAGCCTATTGCTCCCAGGCTACAAACCTGCACAGCATGTTACTGTACTGAATGCTCTAGGCAGTTGTAACACAATGTGTATTCAAACATATCTAAACATTGAAAAGGTACAGTAAAAATACAGCATAAAAGATTAAAAATGGGCCAGGCACGGTGGCTCACGCCTGTAATCCCAGCACTTTGGGAGGTGGATCACCTTAGGTCAGGAGTTCGAGACCAACCTGGTCAACATGGTGAAACTCTGGCTCTACTAAAAATGCAAAAATTAGCCGGGTGTGGTGGCGCGTGCCTGTAATCCCAGCTACTCGGGAGGCTGAGGCCCTAGAATCGCTTGAACTCAGGAGACAGAGGTTGCAGTAAGCCGAGATCATATCACTGCACTCCAGCCTGGGCGACATTGCGAGACTCCATCTCAATAAATAAATACAAATAGAAAAAAAGATAAAAAATTGTACACATGTAAAGAGCACTCACCATAAATGGAGCTTAGAGGACTGCAGGTTTTTCTAGGGGACTGAATGAGTGAGTGGGAAGTGAATGTGAGGGCCTAAGACATCACTGTGCACTACTGTGGACTTTATAAACACTGTACACTTAAACTACACTAATTTATAAAATATCTGTCTTTCTTCAGTAAATATGAAGTTTATGAAGTTTATGTTTTTAAGTTTTGCCTTTTTTTGTAATAGTGCAAAACATTATACAGCTGTACATAGGTATTTTCCTCTTTACATGCTCATTCTATCAGCTTTTTTATTTTGAATTTTTAAAGGTTTTTTTTTTTTTACTTTTAAAGCTTTTTTGTTGGAAACTGAGACACAAGCACACACGAGCCTAGGCCTATGAAGGGCAGAATCATCGCTGTCACTGCTTTCCACCTGCATATCTTGTCCTCAGGCACAACACCACACTTGAGCTCTCAGCTCTGTAACAATGCTGCCTTCTGGATACCTCTCGAGGGACCTGCCTGAGGCTGATTCACAGTCAACTTTTTTTGTTTTTTGTTTTTTGTTTTTTTGAGACAGAGTTTCACTCTTGTTGCCCAGGCTGGAGTGCAATGGCATGATCTTGGCTCACCTCAACCTCTTCCTCCTGGGTTCAAGTGATTCTCCTGCCTCAGCCTCTCAAGTAGCTGGGATTACAGGCATGCACCACCACACCCGGCTAATTTTGTATTTTTGAGTAGAGATGAAGTTTCTCCATGTTGGTCAGGCTGGTCTCAAACTCCCGACTTCAGGTGATCCACCCACCTCAGCCTCCCAGAGTGTTGGGATTATAGGCATGAGCCACCGTGCCTGGCCTACAGTCAACTTTTTAAATAGAAAAAGTATACTCTAAAATAATGATTTGAGGTATATACTAAATACTAGGCAATAAGAATTTTCAGCTCTATTATAATCTATGGGACCATCATCATATATGCGGTCTGTCATTGACTAAAACATCATTATGTGGCGCATGACTGTATATTGTTGGTTTATTAACACTGAACTCACTTCTGCCAGCACTGTAACTCATGCCTGAGGGAAGCTTATCTACCATGTGTTTCTCTGTAAGACACATCGCAGCCTTCTTGGGTTTAGGAATGCTGAACAGCAGTCCAGCACTATGCTTTTACACAGAGAAATCACCAAAACAGAAAGTGCAAAAGTGCAAAAAAATACGCCACCAAATAAGCCACCAAAAGGACACATGCTCACAGTGTGAGGGCTGAAGCAAGAATGCAGAGCAGAGCCTGGCTCCGCCTCACGTGGCAGGCAGCTCAGGACCTCCTCAGCACATCTGCAAATGGCCATGGAAGCATCAAAAGCATTGGTCTTGGGGTTACAAATAAATCTTAGAAAGTAAGTGAATTCACAAATACAGAATCTGTGAATCATGAGGGTTGACTATACTTTTTTTTTTTTTTTGACACAGGGTCTCGCTCTGCCACGCAGGCTGGAGTGCAGTGGTGCCATCTCGGCTCACTGCAGCCTGGACCTCCAGGGCTCAAACGTCCCTCCCTCCTCATCTCCCAAGTGGCTGGGACTACAGGCACGCGCCATCATGCCCAGCTAATATTTTTTATTTTTGGTAGAGACAGGGTTTCACCATGTTGCCCAGACTGGTCTTGAACTCCTGAGCTTAAATGATCTGCCTGCCTGGGCCTCCCAAAGTGCTAGGATTACAGGTGTGAGCCATGGCACCTGGCCAGAGGGTTGATTTTATGTATGAATATCTATATTTCTGCACAACAAGTTCCTAAAAGAATACATTCCCATTCTGAGTGCAAATTACAGGTATCTTTTCTTTGAAGATAGTTGCTATCTTATATATTGATAGTAGTCTTCAGACTAAAATTCTGGTAGAATGCATTGCCTATATACAAAGGTCTCAATTATAAGCCCAAGATTTTTGATCAACAAAGAAAATTCTAGGCAAAGAATTCAACATGGTCACTCCAGAGCCATCGCTGAGGTGCATGAAAATGCCTAGCAAATAACCATCACTCAATAAATGTTAAGTATGTTTAACTGTTTCCTGATTCTTGTTCTCCCTTATTTTTCTTATTTGCTTTCATTTTAGTAGCTTAAATTACCCAACATATGAATAAATGCAGAAGCAGGAACTTCACTTTCAATACATAAGGCTGACACACCATCACTGAAGACATAACACCCTGTATTTACCATCACGTCTTCTACAGTTTCCCCCAGAGTCTCAGAAGGTCTTTAAGCTTCAAGAGGAAATAAAAGAAAAACATAGGCCAGGTATGGTGGTTCACGCCTATAATCCCAGCACTTTGGGAGGCCAGGAGTTCGAGACCAGCCCGGGCAATATGGTGAAACCCCGTCTCTACTTAAAATACAAAAATTAGCCAGGCATGATGGCAGGCATCTGTAATCCCAGCTACTCAGGAGGCTGAGGCAGGAGAATCGCTTGAAACCAGGAGGCAGAGGTTGTGGTGAGCCGAGATCGCACCATTGCACTCCAGCCAGGGCAATAGGGTAAGACTCTGTCTCAACCACAATTTTACATAAATTGATTTTTTAATGAAAAAAATATATTTATTTTCATTAAATGAAAATGAAATAGTTCCAAATGTCAAAAAATACTAAAATTTTTGTTTGTTTCTTTTCTAGAGAAGCATTAAGCAAATTAAAATCACACTATAGTAGTTAAGACTATAAAGTGGTTTCATCTTTTGTAGTGTGTTTTAAATACTATTTTTATTGCTACTCCACTGTCACTTTCAGAGGTAGGGTACTGTTGAAAAAAAAAGTCAACAAATTCTAGCAGACTTTTGCCTGTGTAGAATTTATACTGTATTATTCCACTAGGCAAACAATTGCCTAAAAAATTTTTTTGCTGTGGAATTGTGTTATTATAAGGACTTTTGAGTCTATTCGCAGCAAGCACCACTCCTTTAGTACATAAATAAGGCAGGACATTTGCTGTTGGACTGGAGATTCATTGAACAGTTTAATTAAGTCTGGGCACAGTGGCTCCTGCCTGTAACCCCAGCACTTTGGGAGGCCAAGGTGGATGGATTACTTGAGATCAGCAGTTTGAGATCAGCCTGGCCAACAAGGCAAAACTCCGGCTCTACTAAAAAAAAAATACAAAAATTATCCTGGTGTCGTGGTGTGCGCCTATAGTCCCAACTCCCTGGGAGGCTGGAGGCATGAGAATTGCTTGAACCCAGGAGGCGATGGTTGCAGTGATCCAAGATCAGATTGCCACTGCAATCCAGCCTGGGTGACAGAACAAGACTCCGTGTCAATTTTTTTTAAAAAAAGAAGACTTAAGACATTTGGCTTTCCACTTTCTCAGCTCTGCTCTAAATCAAATAATCTTTCTTTTTCTTGGTCTCTGTGTCATTAAAATGAAGTCGGAATAACTTTTGTCAAACAAGTGCTTTGAAATCTATAAAAAGACAGTTTAAAATTATTTGGTGAACTCTTTTCTAATGCTTAATCATGAGGTAGATGTGCAATAGGATGAAAAGTGAAGACATCAAGAGAAGAAAATGATAATAACAGAGGCCACTAATAAAAAGATAGCAGATAGAATACATGCACCCATTATTGTTTCTACTGCAATCTCAATAAAGCACCAGAAATATATTTTGTTAAGACAGAAATCTACGGAAAAGGAGAGAACAAAAAGGAGCTAACAGCAATAACTTTGGATGCTAGAAAGTAGATGGAGAAGGCCGGGCGCGGTGGCTCACACCTGTAATCCCAGCACTTTGGGAGGCCGAGGCGGGCGGATCACAAGGTCAAGAGATTGAGACCATCCTGGCCAACATGGTGAAACCCCATCTCTACTAAAAAATGCAAAAATTAGTTGGGCGTGGTGGCACGCGCCTGTAGTCCTAGCTGCTTGGGAGGCTGAGGCAGAAGAATTGCTTAAACCCAGGAGGCGGAGATTGCAGTGAGCCAAGATTGCGCCATTGCACTCCAACCTGGCACCTGGTGACAGAGTGAGACTCTGTCTCAAAAAAAAAAAAAAAAAAGGAAAGTAGATGGAGAGTCACAAATGAATCAGCGGACCCAAGGCAGCATAGTCCTATGGAAAGAGGTGACAATCGAACTGATTAATATGAATCCTCCAAAGCCTCTGAAAATGCCACATCAGATACCTGAAAGAAGGGGTAAATGGATGACCTATATATACTTAGGAAATGAGGTGACTGATTCAAAGTCTAGATAAGCAACTATCAGATCTCCAATTACCTTCCCCTATCAGAGCAAAAAAAAAAAAAAAAATGGAGGTTTATTCCCTGAAGAGGGCTAACCCGTCTCTGGACTGGGCCACCCCACATGTAAAGGTGGGTTACAACAGTGAAACAAGGGTACCAGGAAACGAGGGAACTGCTTGCTGAAGCTTGGGTTCCTCTTCCTCTACGCAGCTTCCAAAACACTGGCAGGCTGGCTTCCTGTTTCAGGCAGGAAATAAGAACAGCCTTCTCTAGAAAATATGACCTTCTCAGGAGGAAACACTTTTTTAAATATTACATTAGAGATTGGTCAATATATTGGTCCAGACCATCGCCTGAGAGTAACGACTTCATGCCTCGGAGTTTCGAATCCACTGTTTCTTGCCCGTCCAGAATTATCAAACACCCAAGGAAATGGTTTATTATTAAAGAATGAGAGAAAGAGAGAGAGAGAGAGAGACAGAAACAGAGACCAAAACAAGCAGAAAAAACAACTTGGAAGAAATAAGGGAAGAAATGTCTATCCCAAAACTAATATTAACTAAGAGACGATATTGCAACCATGAAACATGAACAGGTAGTATAAAAAAAGGAATGTATATGCACATGGGGAAAAAGACTGGGAACAAAGATAAGATGACAAATGCTTCTACAAAGGAAAGATAAACAAAACAAATAGATCCCCTTCAAAGGCTCGTAATCATAATGGCTAAAGATGTCCCAACAGCAGCGTGGGAATTGAAAGGAAAAGTCTATGCAGCCAACTTATCAGTCAAGTATGAAGCTGGAATAAAGACATTTTTAGACATGCAAAAATTTATTTCCCATGTGCTTTTTTTCAGAACGCTATTTTAAAAGCTTAGGTCTGAGTAAACCAAGGAAGAGAGAAATATGGCTTTTAGGAACAGGAAACAGCACAGCGGAGGGAGTGGGAATCCTCAGACAGGAAGTGCAGCCAGTCAGGACTGGAGCAGGACCCAGAGCGACTTCCTCAGAACATTAATAGGTTACTTGATGTGTCTGAACGTCCAGAGGTGAGCTTTACATCGTTGGCAAAGTGTCTAGGCTTGAGATACTTTCAAGTCCTTAAGAAATTAAGTCAAAAGGAAAAATAGGCACCTATATAGAGAGAGATTAGGAATGGGGAAACTGGGTGAGGCGTATATGGGAACATTTTGTACTATCTTCGCAACTTGTCCGTAAATTTAAAACTACTCCAATATATAAACGTTTGTTTTAAAAAATCATTAGATACAGAAAAAGTTAAGAGCACTAAAATTTTACAGGCATATATATACACAGGTGGGGGACAGAAGGGAAGATTAAGACAGGGAGAAAACCTGGAGAATGGAGCCCCACCCACGGAAGGGCCTGGTTTAGCCCAAGTGTTGGCTGCCCCAAGAGAGCCTGCCGGAGAATGTGCACAGAGGGCTTCCAACCAATGCATCGGCAAGAGCCTGAGGCGTCCTGCGAAATGCTCACTGCCTGGGGTGTGTTGGATTTCTCTTTCTGATCCCCGCCACCAGAAACGTTCCCAATCCTTTCCTGTTCTCCAAAGGCCAACTCCAAAGGAAATAACGCTTGCTTTCAAAATTCCGAGACATCTGCACCTCAACACCCCTCATTCTGCCATTAGAGAAGGTGAACCCAGACTCATCTCATCAGTCACCCAAAGGCATGCTGACAGCAGACCCAAGCCAGGACATGCCCAATGTCACCCACAAAAGTGAGCCAGGCCACTTACACACACAGCTTCATGTCACCCAACCTTTTCTTTTTAGTAAAATAAAATTGATGCAAAACATTTCAAAAGTGCATAAAGTGAACACCTTCTCTATTCCCATGCCTCTAGCCCCAGCAGTATTATAGCTTCCTGACTTACTCCACATTCATACCCTCCTTGTGCCAATGAAGAAGCTGAGTCCTGGAAAGGTGGTGCAGTTGGAGGGCTGAGCGGGGTGGACCCGGCTGGGGAGCTGAGGCTGCTGCAGAGGATAACGTTTATCAAAAATTATTCTGGAGGTAGGGTGGTCATGAAAACTGGTGACTTAAAAGACATCAATTTTGGCTATCTTAAAACATTTTTTCACATGATTTTCTTGTTTATTTTCTTCAGATGCTGAAACATAAAAAGCCCCGTCTTCGAACAGCATTTGACTGAATTTAAATAGCACCAAATATACGTGATAAAATTTACTTTAAAATAAAAAATAAATAGCACAAGATGCACACATCTTAGGGGCATATCACTTTTTGATTTTTTTTTCCCCCTGTTAGCTGTATCCTCATCCCCAGGGTTTAATGCTTCCAGGGTGCAGAAGGAAAACCTTTCCATCATTACAAAAATGGTTCTGTGATTTTCAGAGCCCACCAGCATTTATTTATATTCTAAAGGGGTTGGCTTGTCCCCACTCCCTAACAGGCTCTCTCTTTTACTGTAGGATTTCTGTTAATTCACAAAGGTCAAGGAATGCATGAAGGAAATCATTTGCTTGTGGAGCTTTTACTTTGAAGGGAAAGGGCTCAAATAAATTCAACTCTGTTTGTAAAGAGAAACTTCAAAGCCTTTAAGAAAGCACCTCCCCTTAATTCAGTTTGTGAGACTGCTCCCCTATTTAAAAGGTAAAAAGATGAAAGAAAGTTAATCCTCCATAAATTCTTCCTGTTGTTAGAGCCAGGGTTTCAATACAATACCTTTTTGGTTAGTAATTCTACCAGTAACAGATAGGCAATAGCCAATAATTAGCAGAGTTGCAAATTGCTATTGTTTGATGGGTCTCCAGACATATCTTAACTTCACAATCTCTATCAAGGCTCAGATAGATTCTCATCTCATTCCCACAGTGTCTCAGCCTTAGGTTATTCTGCCTTCCCAGGAGCTGTCTCCAGAATTTACTGGGGAAACATAAGAATTAAATGCAATCTTTAACATAAATGTAGAAAACCATTTCGGAGCAAAAGCTAAACTTGTCTTTACAAACTTCTGAAAAAATTCTAAGCACTCCTTAAAAGTGCTTGGGTAAGCTACAATGTAGTTGATACTTAGGGTTAAGTGTTTCACCTGCAAAATCAATGGGAACCTTTCTGTATCTTATTTCTAGTTTAGGATAGGCTTCCAAAATCCTACCCATGTGATTCTTGGCTTATTTAAAATAATTAGATGAAATATCCCCAGATTGGCTGAGGAGCTCCTAAGTATTACCAACGGATGTTCTTCTGGGTCTATGAAACCCCAAAGGCTATCTATTCCACGGCATTGTGCATCTGCATACTATTAAGCCCCGTGACTTGGCATAAAGACAAGCGTACTTGCCCACATTCAAGGTTGCTGGCCTAATGCGGAAGCAGAAGTTTTTAAGTCATTTACCATTCCTCTCACTAGGATGAAAATGCAATACATTCAAGCTTCTTTCCCATGCAAATGATTCTCAAGAACAAATGAGAAGGGAGAAAGAAAGTTACTGTATAATGGGTGCAGTTTCTGTTTGAGATGATTTTTTAAAAATATAAAAGTGAATAGTGGTGATGACTGTACAACATTATGAACGTAAGCAATGCCCCGACTCGTACACCTAAAAGTAGTTAAAATGGCAGATTTCTGTTACACATATTTTATCATAATTTTTTAAATAAACAAAAAAACAAGAGCTTTACATTTAAAATGTTAAGTAATTCAGGGCTAGGAATAAGCACAAAATAATCTGTTTTGGGAGGATCAATTGGCACTAAAAGATATCAAAACTTTAACAGGAAATCCTCTGACACTGAAATTTCCACTTCTATTCATTTATCCTGTGGGTATTATGTAAAAATGTGCACAAAATCTATATGAAGGAGGGTGCTTAAGAAGACATTGTTTGTTGTAGCAAATTATTAAGAAAATGTTGGGAGGAGCTAAATGTCCAACAACACTCAGATCATAAATTCTGGTTAAATTTAGTGAAAAATCGACCCTCGCCTCCTGGCCACCCTCCCCTGCCATCTTTATTTCCTCTTCTGCCCCTGACTTCACTGTAAATCCAGGCATTCCTCTTCCTCTTTCCAAGCGTCTGTTTTAATTACCATTGGTTCACTCCACAATTATCTCCTGACACCTCCTGTGTTGTCGGGAACCACACTAGGTGCTGCAGATAAAGCCTTAACAACTTCAACCACGTCTCTTATCTCAAAGTCTATAAACTTCGGGGAGAACACAAAGAAGAAAATAGGCAATGATAACATCGCATGACGAGGGCTGTGATGAGAGGATGCTGCTCAGGCCCCTGAACTACAGCCCGATGCGTCCAGGATGCCTTCCTGGAGGAAGACGCTTCCTGCGAATGAGAAGAAAGTATTAATAGAAGAATCCAAAGAAAAAAGAATGTTTCAGGCAGGGATAATAGCTGGTAATAAAGACTCTGAGGAAAACGAAAACAAAGTATATTTGAGAAAGTGGAAGCATTTGAGAGGAAAGGCTGGCAAGGAACACGTCTGTGCCCAGGTGACTTCAAACCAGACTCCACCTCAAAACCATGGACCTCACTGACCCGCCTCCCAGATGTCTCCCCCTGAATAGGTCCCCAAGTCCTCATGCCCCACGCTAAGCCATCTGCATCTGGTCTCCCCCGGTCCCTGGTTAGTTCTTGATTCCGGTGGGTAACTCTCCCCGTGGCTCACAGTCCCTGCCCTCCCGCCTCTCACGGTCACTGCCACAGGTCAGGCTCCCCAGGAAGCAGCCTCTGAGATGGATGTTAGAGTGCTGGAGCTTTATTCGGGCGTGCCCTTGGACGGGCTCCTGGGGATCGGGGGAGGTCGAGGCAGACCTGGCAGAGTGAAGTCGAGCTGCCACACGGGCCCAGTAGCAGCCTCATCAAAGGCCACAGGAACACGGGGCTACCTGATCTGTAAGAGTTGCCCCGCTTCAGGTGGTTTGTAGCAGGGCGGTAGGAGGTGGTCTGAAGTGGCCCCCGGAGGGACGTGCCCTTCCTCAAAGGCTACACACCACGGCAGACACTAAGCCCTTTCCTTTCTACTGCCTCAATGTTGCTTGCATCAATCTTCTCTCTCCTGCTCTCTTTCTACCTTCTAAAACTCTGCCAAGGCCCCCTCCCCGGTGTCACTGTCTCTCCCTGGTGTCCCCAAACCCCACCCACAGTCCAGAGTAATCTTTCCAAAACCCAAATCTGATTGTCATTCCTCCGCTCAAAGTCCTTTGAGTTTCTCAACATACTCGGGATCGTCTGAACTCCCCAACATACTCCTCAGCGCTGATCTCTCCTCTGACCTTGACTCAGCCTTGCCCAGGCCAGGCCCATCTCCACCCAGCTCTTCAATCCTGAGACCTCGCCCCTCCCAGAGCCTTCTGCTCTGCCCAGAGCACCCTCTGCTCTTGGCCTGGCAAATTTTAACTTACCTTTCAAGTCCCACCTGAAAAATCACTTTTTCCAAAGCCAGATTTCTATCAGACGCCTGACTACATCATTATGGAGTGTATTCCAGCTTCCTGTTTCTTTATCCTTCACTGCACGATCAGCTTGTCATGGCAAGAGACTCTACCAACCTCGTTAATGTCGACAAGCCAGCCCAGAAGCCTAGCCCTGGGATTGGAAGTCAGGATATGCGTGAGGGCTGGCCTGAAAACACGCTCGGGACACATTGCTCAGTGACAAAGGCAGCTTCCCAGACAGAGTTATGGTATTATCCCACCTGGCAGAGGAAAGGAAAATCTTTTTTTTTTTTGAGACGGAGTTTCGCTCTTGTTACCCAGGCTAGAGTGCAATGGTGCTTTTTCGGCTCACTGTAACCTCTGCTTCCCAGGTTCAAGCGATTCTCCTGCCTCCGCCCACTGAGTAGCTGAGATTACAGGCATATGCCACCAAGCCCGGCTGATTTTGTATTTGTAGTAGAGACAGGGTTTCACCATGTTGGCCAGGCTGGTTTCAAACCCCTGACCTCAGGTGATCCACCCTTCTCGGCCTCCCAAAGTGCTGTGATTACAGGCGTGAGTCACTGCGCCCAGCCAGGGAAACATTTTCAAACAACAAATAACCACCGTGATAACTGAAATTGTCACAGGCACATAGTTGACCTACTTAGTAATGCAGTGAGATTATCAGTCTTTTTGTGGTTTTGTTTTTTCTGTGCTTTCTGAAATGGGTGGGGGGCGGGGAACTGGTCACTTTTTTTGCTTTAATAATCATAAAAAAGAAGACATTTATAGAAAAGTAAATAGGAAATTCAAAATTTTAAGCTATAAAAATTATTATTTCAGAATGCGTAAACTTTGCCAAGAACAGACTTCTGAATTAATGTGTGAGATCTACAAAAATAATGGAATTTACTTAACTCCTGACTCTTGAGTTTAAGGATTGGGATCCTCTAAGTTCACTGCACATTCTGCTTTTATTAAAAAGAAAAATATTGCAGCTTCCCTAGAAACAGGCTTTGTTTTTCAATGCTGGTGTTATCTTCACTCAATTTTTCCTCTTTTCATTAAATTTGTGTATTTTGGAAGTGCTGTCTGAAAGCACTTCACCCTCAAGTTATTTTTCTGGCACTAATGGACTCTTTTCCACAATATTCTAGACAAGCAATGCCAGACCAAGCACACCAGCTACCTTCTCGCTGTGCGGAACCTATGGTTAGGTCCGTCAGGTCCACCAGGATGAGACAGTCGTATAGCCAGTATACTTAGCCTACATGTACTCTTATTCAATGCCGTTATCTTAATTTCAAGAACGGCATGGTTTTATCAGTTATGCATGAAAACTGCCTTTCTCTTTTTCTAGATCCTCTCAGAAATCTCTGCTTGCTAGTTTCTCATCTCCCACCCCCTCCCCACCTCCCACGCACTGATGGAGAACAGCAGCTTTTTAGGGCAGCTACTTTTGAGGGTGGGCCCTGTGACCTCCAGCTGACTGAGAAGGTCAACCTGATACCCACTAGCACCATCAACAGTAACTTCGCTTCAGTTTATCTTGGCACCTAGGTGAGAATGGTCTTTGCAAAACTGGAACAGAAACACAGCTAGGTTTTGGAAACGGGGAGGGGATGGGGTGTGTAGGAAAGCAGCAAAGGAAAGGGTCTCTGAAAGATGGGCAGAGGGGACCAGCCTCTAGAGAGTGACCAAACACGAGGTTTGAAAGGGGACAGCAGCGCAGCAGCGCCGGTGGCGAACACCTCCCTGGTAACTTTCCCAGGCTTCTTTTTGAGGTTGTTTGCAGTCAGATGGCTCTGGAGCAGCTCTGTGGACCCTGTTGCCTCTCTCTTGCTAGGAGAGGAGAGACAGAACTGGGCACTCAGGGGAGCAGCTTCCATGCATTCATCACCTCAGTAACCGTAATAGCAACCCTGCGAGGTGGGCTGGGTGTCGTATCCCCTCTTACAAACAGAAGCAGAGATTCACAGAGGCCCAGCCATGAGTCCAAGGTGTTGAAGCTCCTTGGAGCCCAAAAGAAAGGACTAGACCTTCAACCTCATCTTTTCTCCAACTCTCCTCATTCCCTCCAAGATCCCATCGAATCCCAGGCTGCAAACACCATCATGCCTAACTCTGGACTCAACTGCTATCCTCACTGCCCACCTCCGCCTCCACGCAGGGCTCTAGTGTGCTCCCTTGGCCAAAAGCAAACCTTCCAGAGGGTTTCCACCCTCAGAAACAACAGTCCCATTCTTCTAGAGAATGGGCCAAGAATCTCACAGGCATCTTTGATCCCTCTTTATCTCACTCCCCACCTCTGATCCAAGGAAAAAATCCAACTACATCCCTGCCTCTACTGCCCTGCCCTGCCCTGCAGACCTCACCCATCTGTCGCAGCTGTTCTCCTGCCTCCACCTGGCTCTTCTCATTGTCCCAAGTGCTCCCCCTTGCTCAGCAAAAGCAAAGATCTTTCTGTGGCTCTGGAAGAGCCCCCACACCCACTTGGGCCCCACTTTCTAACCTCATGCCCACACTCTAATATCACCAGCCTCTCTGCTGTTCTTCAACTGCACCAGGGATGCTGGGGACTCTTGCCCCGATCCTCACTCTGCCCCTCTGCCGCGTGCTTTTCCACCAGACATGCCCTCACGCCCCAGTCTTGGCTGGAAGGGCCCTCCGTGAGACTTCCCTGAAAATCCTGTTAGTCCTGCTCACCTGCTCTCTGCCCCTTGTCGGCTTTGTTTCCTTGCTTTTTAAGGTTGAATGACGTTCCGTTGTATGTGTATACTATATGTGGTTTACCCGTCCATCCATGCACAGACACTTGGGTTGTTTCCACCTTTTGGCTATTGTGAATAATGCTGCTATGAACATGGGGGTCCATGTATCTGTTTGATAGTTTCAGTTTCTTGGGGTCGTATACCCAGAAGTGGAATTGCTGGATCAAATGCTGTCTTAGTCCGTTTCGGCTACCACAACACAGTATCATAGACTAGGTGGTTTAAACAACAGGATGTGGTGCTGGCACACTCCTCCTGGTTTGCACACTCCTCCTAGTTTGCACACTCCTCCTGGTTTACACACTGCTGTTTTTTTTTTTTCTTTTTTGAGATGGATTTTTTGCTCTGTCACCCAGGCTGGAGTGCAATGGCACAATCTTGGCTCACTGCAACCTCTGCCTCCTGGGTTCAAGAAATTCTCCTGCCTCAGCCTCCCAAGTAGCTGAGATTACAGGCACCCACCACCACGCCCGGGTAATTTTTGTATTTTTAGTAGAGATGGGGCTTCACCATATTGGCCAGGCTGGTCTCGAACTCTTGACCTCAGGTGATCCACTACCCTTCGGCCTCCCAAAGTGCTGGGATTACAGGCATGAGCCACAGTGCTGCCTTCTTGTTGTGTTCTCATAGGGTGGGGTCGTGGGGGAGGGGGAGAAAGACATAATTTCTCTCATATCTCTTCTTGTAAGGGCACAAATCCTGTTCATGAGAGCTCCACCTTCATGACCTCATTACCTCCCAAAAGCCCCATCCCCACAGGCCATCACGCTGAGGATCTGGATCTCAGCATGGGAAAGTGCAGGGACACAAGCATGCAGTCCATGGCACACGGTAATTCTACTTCATTTTTTGAGGAACCACCACACGGCCCTGGGACTCTGAGGCCAGCTGGGACTCAATGAACCACATTCCCCAGACTCCCTCACCAGCTGAATTGTCATCATTTCCACCAACTGCTAGGTAAGAAGAGAGTCAAAGGGACTTTCTTTCTGTTTCTAGCGCTTTATGCCTAGCAGTGAGGGAAGCTATGACTCCAATCCTCTCGGCACTCCCAGCAGCAGCTTCTCCATGCTCCCAGAAGCAAACCCTCAGAGGCCAAGCACTGGCCCCCCAGCATCTGCCTCAAAGGCACAACAGTCAGCCACAAGGGACCCTTTCTCTGAGTTCCAAAGTTCTGACAACACCACCTCTTCCCTATAACCGATTTCCTGGATTAAATCCCCCTAGTTGAAATACCTGGTATGGCTTCTGTCTCTAACCAGCAGAGCAACATAGTATTTATTCTTTAAGCTCTAGAGATGTGTTTGCCATTTGAACCTGAATAGTCTAAATGTGAAAATGTTCACATAGCCTGTAGAATAAGGTTGTCATCTTTGCAGGCTCCCTTTTCTGTTTCCAAAGTTTGCTTGTTTTGTTTTTGTTTCATTTTGTTTTGTTCTGAGACCAGGTCTCGCTCTGTCTCCAGGCTGGAGTGCAGTGGCGTGATCTCAGCTCACTGCAACCTCCACCTCCCAGGTTCAAGCAATTCTGCCTCAGCCTCCCAGGTAGCTGGGACCACAGGCGGGCACCACCACGCCCAGTTAATTTTTGTATTTTTAGTGGAGATGGGGTTTCACCATGTTGGCCAGAATGGTCTTGATCTCTTGACCTCATGATCTGCCCACCTCAGCCTCTCAAAGTGCTGGGATTACAGACGTGAGCCACTGCGACGGGCCCAAAGTCTGCTTGTTTAATAGAAGATTCCTCTCTGTTGTTATTTAAAACCAATCCATTATTTTTCAAAGACTTCACTACTATTTATCTTCCAAAGGAATAAGATATGTTTCCTTTTGTGCACAGAGACAAAGAGAAAGGAAAGGAGGAAATAAAAAGAAAATAGGAGACAATGGGTCTACGTATGAGAGAGGGAGAGAGGCAATTCTGTCTTCCAATAGATGTACTAAATTCAAAAACAAGGAGCAGTCAGTCATGCCACTCCTCCAGCTTTGACCTTGACAAATCTCTCTTCTTTGGGGTCCCAGTTTTCTCATCTCTAAAACTAAGAACTGAAAAGATTTTTAAGGTTCTTTCAGGCTATAGAAGGCTACCGTTTCATGGAAACTGAAGACCGTGAAACTACAGAAAATATTGTAAAAATTGTGTATACCAAAGAATTGAATTAAACCTGAGTAGTTCTGTTCTGAAATCGTCACTACTCCCAGACATCAACTGCTGTGATTTAGAAATTCAAACTTCAGCTCGCAGTCCTGAGGGAGAAATGTGCCCCTGCCTCCGCCTCCTACTGTAAACAACACAACTACTCAATGTATAAAGCATTTAGACTACTCAGAGTAAAGAGCAACACTGGACAAGGGGAAGAAGAGGGTGGTCGCCCTAAAGAAAAGGAAACTACTCAAATTGAGCCCCCTTGACCTTGGCTTTCAGCCTGGGGGACTCGCCCTCCGGTCTGCAGCACAGGGAGGTGAGCCCAAGCAGAGAGCTCCGATCTCTATACGACTTGAGGAGGTCGATCGTGGTGTTCTGGAGTGATGAGGAAGAGGACTGGGGAGAAGAAGGTAGTGGAAGTCTACGTGGGCATTCCACAACAAAAGGCTGACCTGCACATGTAGAGAGCAAATTCTAGAGGCCCTGCAGAGAGGAGCCGCTGAAGGCTAAGAGCTCCACGGAAGCCCTGAAGGCCAATCAGGTAGAAAGAGGTCAGTTTCATGCGCAGTCCGAGTACAGGGGCTGCTGCCCATGGCAGGTGTCCAACTCAGACCCCAGGAAGACGGTGCCTTCTGGGTGAAGAACACATCCTAGAATAAGGGTCTGAACCCAGGGCTAAGCATAAAACAGGAATAGACCCCCTGATATGACTGAGAAAACCCACTAATAATTTAACTGCTGGCTAGGACAAAACTCAACACCCTTTAAAATGAGATAACAGAACGTACACACCTCAACATCTCATCCTTAATGCACAGCATACTATAAAAAGTTACTGGACATGCCGAAAGCAGGAAAACGTGACCTATAACTAGAAATTCTATATGATCCACATGTGTATCTAAAACAAAAGATGCACATGTGGATCATATAGAATTTCTCGTAAAAAAAAAAAAGATACCTGAGACCACAAAATAGCCGGTGTGCCTCCTGATCTAGAAACAATTTATAATCACCTACTAAATACTAATATGTATATAAAATTATGTACCGTAAATGCTGTATGTTACCAATTACAATTTTAAAGAGATGTTAAAAGATTCTAACTCTACAATCAATGAATTTGAAACTAATTGTATCTTATTTAGGAAGTGGTAACTTTGATATAAATGTAAGTTTTTAATGCCCTATGTTTTTTCTCCTGTGTCTCCATAGACAACTCATTTGCTAAGACTTCTAAATAAGAGGCATGATCATAAAACTTACTTTGTGAACTGTGCAAGTTGGCATCATTTTGTGGTGAAATAGGTCTGCTGTCTGGATGGCTGTGTAACTTGTGGAGCACGCCTCAGGACGAGGTGCTAGAGGCATGAACCACGGGAAAGCCAGGAGTTTTGGGACATAGGAGCGGAAGGTTCCAGGGATGATGATGCCACTGGGCAAGGACAAAGATCCCCGGAGCCGAGTCCTCACTGACAGGATGCACCACCCCGCTCCTCTCCCGCCTGGGAGCCACCTGCCCCCACTGACCCCATCTTCCATCCACCTCCACGGGGACATTACCTGCCATTCTCCAAAACAAAAAGAATTTGCTAAAGTGATGGTTTGAAGAATAATTGACTTCAACTGTCACTACCACAGACCCTTTTTTTCCCCACATGTATTATCTACCTCTGTGTTAGTATTCTCAATTTCACAATCAATTTTTTTTTTTGAGATGGAGTTTCATTCTTGTCACCCAGGCTGGAGTACAATAGTATGATCTGGCTCACTGCAACCTCCGCCTCCTGGGTTCAAGCAATTCTCCTGCCTCAGCCTCCCAAGTAGCCAGGATTAAGGCATGAGCCACCACACCTGGCTAATTTTTGTATACTTTTTACTAGAGATGGAGTTTCATCAGGTTTGCCAGGCTGATCTCGAACTTCTGACCTCAAGTGATCAGCCCACTTCGGCCTCCCAAAGTGCTGGGAGTACAGGCGTGAGCCACCTTGCCCCGCTCACAATCAACTCTTTACAGAAAAGAAGGAAACTATTAAAAGTAAGAGAAGGGGCCAGGCAAAGTGGCTCATGCCTGTAATCCCTGCACTTTGGAAGGCTAAAGTGGGAGGATTGCTTAGGCCAAGAGTTGGAGGCTATAGTGAGCTATTATCATACCACTGCACTCCAGAAAGCCAAGCCCCTGTCTCTTAAAAAAAAGAAAAAAACAGGACAGAAAAGGATCATGATTTTAGCAATAAGTAAGAGGAAACAGATTGTTGATAAACTAAATGGAAACCAATTAATAAAAATCAGGAAAACCCTCCTGTTAACTGCAAGTGAATGTAAATGGCATTTCTGGACTTAGTGAAAATTATAAAGGAACAGAATAAAAGTATGATCAAAATTCAGTGAGAATTCAAGAGAAAAAAGAAACCAGGAGGGATGCAGTGGCTCATGCCTGTAATCCCAGCACATTGGGAGTCTGAAATGGGCAAATCACCTGAGGTCAGGAGTTTGAGACCAGCCTGACCAACATGGCCAAACCCCATCTCTACTAAAAATACAAAAATTAGCTGGGCATGGTGGTGCATGCCTATAATCCCAGCTACTTGGGAGACTGAGGCAGGAGAATTGCTTGAACCCGGGAGGCGGAGGTTGCAATGAGCCAAGATGGTACCACTGCACTCTAGCCTGGGTGACAGAGGGAGACTCCATCTCAATAAATAAATAAATAAAGTAGTAAATGGAGCTTAAAGATCCTAAATATCCTGAATAATTTGAACAGAGAAAACGATCATTAAAAACTCTCAAAATGGCCAACATTTACTGTGACCTGAAAATATCTTATATTCCATGATAAAGTAACCAGGAAAAGGAAAGGGAGAATTAAAATACAAAAAAGACAGATATAATTGGTGAATCTAAAAAACACAGTACTAATAAGGTTGTCAAGTATGTTATCTTCACAAGATCTTGGTTATGATCTTGTTGTATGAGTCAAACTAAGATCTGACTTATAAACTAAAGATATATGAATCAAAAATATTATATTATTATATACTCTATATTATACATTATTATATATAATATATTATTAAATAGTAGTCTCACTAAACATTTGAAAATAGTTCAATCAGCCAGGCGCAATGGCTCATGCCTGTAATCCCAGCACTTTGGGAGGCCAAGGAGTGCAGATCACGTGGTCAGGAGTTCGAGACCAGCCTGGCCAACATGGTGAAACCCCGTCTCTACTAAAAATACAAAAATTAGCCCGGCGTGATGGTGCGCACCTGTAGTCCCAGCTACTTGGAAGGCTGAGGCAGGAGAATCACTTGAACCCGGGAGGCGGAGGTTGCTGCAGTGCACTCCAGCAGCCTGGGCGACAGATCGAGACTTCATCCCAAAAAAAAACAAAAAACAAAAAAACCACCCAGGACCCAGCAGCTTAAAAAATACCCATTTAGGTATTTGCTCACAATTCTGCGACATGGCCCAGGCTGAGTGCCGCTTCTTCAGGTCTTGAGAGTGGCCACGCCATGCGGATACATTCAGCAGGATGCCTTGTCTCTGCTGAGCTAGGGTCGGGGCTCAGCAGAGACAAGGAACAGCAGAACTTCTCCTTGCACAGTCTCAAGCCCCCTCCCTCTGCATGTGGCCTCTCTATGTGGTCTCTCCAGTGGCCAAACTGCTTCCATGGGGACTCAGGACTTCCAAGAACACAAGGACAATTGTCAGCCTTCCTCAGCCCTGGCAGTCCCAGACTGTGACTTCCACTGCCTTTTGCTTAAAGCAATCACAGGGCCGCCCAGATTCAAGGTGATGAGAAAGAGACATCATCTCTTGACAAGGACAGACCAGGCCACCCTGCAAAGAGCCTGTGGGGTGAGAGGCATTGCTGCAGAGCCTCTAAGAATGTTTTCTACCATGGCTGCTATGTGATTGGTGAAAAGCCTGATAAACAAATGAGATATGTCCCAGGGCAGCAGGGATCACGTTTAATCCACCTAAAAGGAAACTTCATGACAACAGGCATCTTACATGAAAGACGTATTTCACCTCAAGGAAATGAAAAACAGTTTCTGCCTTATTGTGCAGTTGAGAGATAAAATACACAAAAGAGGGACTGTAAAGGTATTAGTTCACCCAACAAATATTTTTGAATGTGTAATGAGCTAGTCTTTTACCCCCCCCCCCACCCCCAGCTAAAGTGTAACTCTTTGTAAGACCGCTTTCAGGCCAGCACTTACACTTCAGAAGCCTGGAGCATGCAGCAACACAAAAGCAGCTGTCTCTTTTGTGGAGACTGCGAGTTGTTAGGAACTAAGCCAAGCATGGTCTCTCTCAGAGCCCGGCAAAATCTCCCCCATTAGTCAGTGTACAGGAGGGAAAACTGGTGCTTGGAAGGGCTAAATCCTCTCAAAGTAACGCCGACTCCTGAATACTAGTTAATAGATTGACTGAAGGAGACTTAGTTACTGAGAACATCAGAACGTATTTTAGAAATATTTTGTTTGTGTACGTATTTTTAATTTCCCAGACAAGTCTCCCTGGACTTGGAGTAATTCCTCTCTAAGATGTGACGCTGTGGTTCGGTCTTCCTAATGCCCAGCGCCTTTACGCGGGAAGACGGGAAAGCGTTCCTGAAGCATCTGCACACACCTGCAGGATGCCATCACTCGCCACAGACAGCCGCATAGTTCAAGCCAGTGAAACGTCTGCATGGCAACTCCCAACACTACTTAAGTCTGGATGGAAAAACACCCAGCTTTTCTCAAATAACCGTGGGTTGTCTTGTGCCTAAATTGGAAAACGCTGTTTCTCCCTCTTCCTGCCTTTGCCTCCCACAGGGCTACGCCTGGATCTCTGAGGATCAGGCTTTGCCTCCCTGAGGGTGGGCTGCTCCCTCACACATTCAGGAAGAGGAAGAGGTGGACAGAAAGTGGAGGCGGCCACAGAACAGGGGGCCTACAGGCTGGAGCCAGTGTGAGCCGAAGCCAGAGGTCCCCTGGGGGGTAGTGAGCAGGGAAAAGAATGGAGGGGCCGAGCAGATAAGAATCTTGCATTCTCCCTCCTTTTCCTTGTTCCTCCGCCCTGCCTATGAGGCTCGCCTACCCTGGGCCTTTTAACTGTCAGGGAGCCAGTGCCAAGCGCTGGGCCAAGTCATCGCCAATGACATGTGAGTTGTGTGTGTTCCAAATTGGCCTTCCTGCCTTTCTGCAAGAAAAACAAACTGGAGCTGGACCCCAACAAACATGACAGGAAAAATAACAACCCTTGTTGAGGGCTGATACTGAAAGCGGCTGGTCTCCCCACCCACAAGCCAGCCCCTGCTGAGGGCAGGACCAGGTCCTCCTCCGACGTGGGGTCCTCCATGGTGACATACTGTCCAGGGCAACCAGGCCGTTCCTTCTGAGATTGCCTGGGAAAGCCCCCTTGACAGGCCCTTTCTTGGTCCCACAATGACACCACAAGGTAACAAAGCTATTTTATGGAGGGGTAAGTCTGTGGCTTCAGATAACGTCCTGATTAAGCGTCAGAGCTACATTCACTCACAGCAGCATCTAACTCTAGAGTTTCTACTTTTATGTTTTAGCTATTTTAGAAAAATGAGAGTTCAGAATGAACGCTGTTGTTGGGTTTGCTTCCTAGGTAATATACTAAAAGTCTTTATGAAAACCACCGGCATATATATTACAACAATAACATGAAATATTATCATTATTATTTCAAATAATGTTTCTTCGTCAATTTGAAAGCCTTCCATAAGGTAGACTCTGTCCTCTTTTTCACGAGTATTTTTCACGTGGTACACAAACAATGCTGTTCAATTAAATAGTGGTTGGACTAAACTGAAATAACATTCTCTAGGCTACAAGAATCAATACTCACAGAGACCCAAACAAACTGTAAGTAGAAACTCCAAAAGATATTTCTGCACTTGTGTTCAGGGCAGTATTATTCACAGCAGCCAAAAGAAAGAAGAGACCTAAGTGGCTGGCCATTGCCAGAAGAATGGAGAAACAAAATGTGATATGTACATGCAACGGACTACTACCCAGCTCTAAAAAGGAAAGGGATTCTGACACATGCTGCAACATGGATAAACCTCAGACAGTATGCTAGGTGAAACGTTCTAATCACAGAAGGACACAGAAATGTTCTATAAGTCCACTTACATGAGGTACCTGGAGAGTCACATCCATGGACATAGGAAGTAGAACGGTGATTATCAATGACCGGGGAAAGGAGAGAATGGGGAGTTACTGTTTGATGGTTACAGTTTCAGTTTGGGAAGATGATCACTTTCTGGAGATGGAGGGTGGTGATGGTCACACACAACATGAATGTACGTAAGACCACTGAACTGTATACTTAAAAATGGTTAGGGTGGGGCCAGGCGCGGTGGCTCACGCCTGTAATCCCAGTATTTTGGGAGGCCAAAGCAGGCGGATCACAAGGTTAGGAGTTTGAGACCAGCCTGACCGACATGGCGAAACCTCGTCTCTACTAAAAATACAAAAATTAGCCGGGCATGGTGGCGAGTGCCTGTAATCCCAGCTACTGGGGAGGCTGAGGCAGGAAAATTGCTTGAACTCGGGAGGCAGAGGTTGAAGTGAGATCGCACCACTGCACTCCAGCGTGAGCAACAGAGTGAGACTTTATTTCAAAAAAATAAAAACAAAACAAAACCAGAAAAAAAGTGGTTAAGGTGATAAATTTTATTTATGTGTATCTTACCTTAATTTTTTAAAAAAGAATCAATATTGAGGCATCTGATAGATCTGTATTCAGTCCTGGCCAAAGGAGAGAAAACACTAAATAATGCTTGTTAAAGCAAACTAAATATGGCCTGAGAAGGACTCCATAGTTCTATATTTGCGTCCTTGTGGATGAACTGTAACCTATCTTAACAGTCGAAAATTGAAAACCTAACTTAATAGTATGTACCCATAACAGCAGCTGAGTCTTAAACAATCTCAGTGGCCATACTTCAACCACTCTTAGACTGCTGAGTGTTCAAACTGCCCTCAAATAAGGCAAACGCAGAGCTGTAACCAATCTCACCGTTTCCGTACCTCACTTCAGATTCCTGTAAGTCACTTTAAATTTTTTGTCTATAAATTTGTTCTGACCACGAGGCACTCCTGCAGTCTATGTGAATCTGCTGTGATTCTGGGAGCTGCCCGATTCGCGAATCATTCATTACTCAATTAAATTCCTTTTTTCTTTTCTTTTCTTTCTTTTTTTTTTTGAGATGGAGTCACTCTGTTGCCTAAGCTGGAGTACAGTGGCACGATGTCAGCTCACTACAACCTCTCCCTCCTGGGTTCAAGTGATTCTCCTACCTCAGCTTTAAATTTAATCTGGCTGAAGTTTTTCTTTTATTGTGCTGAAAACTTCTCTAGTGTACACCCGGTCCAGGAGGACTCAGCTAACAACATAACACCATTCTCAGACCCCAGCTTTTAAGTGAGACCTAGACAATTGCATTAGGAATTTTGCAGATCCATTCTGCTGAAGATTTTAGAGCATTTCTAAGAGGCTGGTTTCACAAGCTGAGGACAGACCAGGCCACTAACTCTTAAGCCTGGATGTGGAAAACAAAGAGCCTGCCTATGTTGCACTAATAAACTTTTCAGAAAGAAATGAAAACGTTTTGACTTGTGCAATTTGGATCTTGAAAAGTTCTTCTAAACAAAGACGATTTTACTCCCACAACTCTTTTATTATTATTATTTGTTTACTTATTTGTTGAGACAGGGTCTCATTCTGTTGCTCAGGATGGAGTGCTGTGGCATGAAACCGCTCACTACAGCCTTGACCTCCTGGGCTCAAGCAGTCCTCCCATCTCAGCCTCCCAAGTAGCTGGGACCACAGGCACACCTCTACGTCCAGCTAATTTTTTAACTCTGTAGTGAAGGAGTCTCACCAAGTTGCCCAGGCTGGTCTCAAACTCCTGGACTCAAGCGATCCTCCCACCTCTGCCTCCAAAACGCTGAGATTAAAAGCGTGAGCCTCTGCGCCAGCCGGATTTTTTTTTTTCTATCTTTTAATGTCTTTTCTATTAAAACTTTCATTTTATAAAGTTCCATTCAACTCTGACTTTACAATAGTTTGCTTCTCAGAAGCTATATCAGATGATATGGGCTCCCTGCTTGAGATGATGGACTGCTCTTCAGCCCTGTGTAGGAGGAATATTTTAAATTATTCCTAGCTATTTTTAGCATAAAACTCTCATGAATTTTCCCCCAAGTATACTGAAGGCTTTTAATTAATTAAAAACAATGTTCATAGCAATAATCAAATACTTAAAGAAACTGAAATTTTTCATAAGAATCTATCATCAAAGTTATGTTTTGCCAAAGTTGACACTGCAAGGATTTTTATTTATGAATATCATAAATTGCTTCAATTATGTTCCATTTCTGAATTTCTAAGCATTTATCAAGCTGCGCCTGCCTAGAAAATAATAAATTTTAAAGATGATGTAGGGAAATTGGAAAACTTGTGCATTGCTGATGAGGATATAAAATGGTGAAGCTCCTGTGAAGAGCAGTAAGGTGATTCTTCAAAAAGTTAAACAAAAAATTACCATATGATCTAGCAATTTCACTTGTAGGTATATACCCAAAAGAACTGAAAGCAGGGACTCTGGACTGGGTGTGGTGACTCATGTCTATATTCCCAGCACTTTGGGAGGCCAAGGTGGGTAGATCACCTGAGGTCAGGAGTTCAAGACCAGCCTGACCAATATGTTGAAACCCCATCTCTATTAAAAATACAAAAACTAGCTGGGTGTGGTAGCACACATCGTAACCCCAGCTGTTCAGGAGGCCTAGGCAGGACAATCGCTTGAACCCAGGAGGCAGAGATTGCAGTGAGTTGAGATAGCACCACTGCACTCCAGCCTGGGCGAGATGAGTGAGACTCTGTCTCAAAAACAAAAGAAAAAAAAAGAGACAGTAGAAACTCCAAACGATTGTTTGCCCACCAATGTTCACAGCAGCATTAGTCACACAGCCAAAAGGTAGAAGCAACCCAAGTGTCCATCGATAGATGAACGGATAAAGGAAAGTGAGGAATACCTACAACGGAATATTATTCAGCATTAAAAAGGAAAGGAATTCTGACATGCACTATAATAAGACCGAACCACGAGGATACTATGCTGAGTGAAATAAGCCAGACACAAAAATGACAAATTGTTGAAACTGATTCCACTTATATGAGGTACCTAGAGTAGTCAAATTCACAGGGACAGAGAGCAGAGTGGTGTTTGCCAGGGGCTGGGGAGATGGGGGGAATGGAGAGTTCGTGTTTAATGGGTACTGAGTTTTGGTTTGGGTAGAAGATCATATTGTGGAGATGGATGGTGGTGATGGCTTCACAACAACGTGAATGTACTTAACGCCTCTCTAAAATCTGCTAAGACGGTGGGGGATTGGGGAGGGATAACATTAGGAGAAATACCTAATGTAGATGACAGGGTGATGGATGCAGCAAACCACCACCATGGCACGTGTATACCTGTGTAACAAACCTGCACGATCTGCACATGTACCCCAGAACTTAAAGTATAATTTAAAAACTTGCTAAAACAGTACATTTCATGTAATGTATATTTTATAATAGAAAAAGATAAAGTTAAAAAAATAAAACTCTACCAGCCTAGATGACTATAATAATGCTGTCCTAATGAGAGTGGTGTAAGAATTAATAATGTAGTAATACATGTATAGCACTTGGAATCGTGCCTGATGCTAGAGTTAATACATAAAAAACCAGCCATCACCATTATAATCATTATTATTCTTAATATTATTGTGTCCTATCAACATGTTTGATCCTATAGATTTACTATTGAAAAAAGAATTCCCAGTGTAATGAAAAGTGATCTCGATAGGTGGCTCCTCCAGCAGTTTTACCTTTCTCAAAGGGAATTTCACTGCAGCCTTTTCCAAAGCAGGCCCTGCCCTGGTTAGAGGACAGACTCCAAGGTTTTTCAAAGCCCTGCAAACCTTGTACTGAAGGGCCCCCGAACCAGAGCAAGTTCTTCATCAATTCTTAGTCTACCCCACACATCTGGAGCCATGCCAACTATTTCTTAGGCTCATTAAGAATAACTCATTTTGTGGCTGGGCGCAATGGCTCACGCCGGTAATCCCAACACTTTGGGAGGCCGAAGCGGGTGGATCACCTGAGGTCAGGAGTTCGAGATCAGCCTGGCCGATATGGAGAAACCCCATCTCTACTAAAAATACAAAAATTAGCTGGGTGTGGTGGCAGGCACCTGTAATCCCAGCTACTCAGGAGACTGAGGCAGGAAAATCCCTTGAACCTGGGAGGTTGCAGTGAGCTGAGATTGTGCCAGTGCACTCCAGCCTTGGCAACAGAGTGAGATTGTGTCTCAAAAATAATAATAATAATGACCACTTTAAAAGACAACAAAATGCAAGTTAAAATAATAAATTATTCTTAATCTCTAAAACATTATTCAGTACCTCCAGATAAATAATTTTTAGCACTTATCTATTCTTCAATCTTAAGGAAAATTCAGTGGAGGGAGTGTTAGCTCCGCTTTCTGGTGAGGAAGCTAAACCTGGGAGAGTAAGCATTTTGTACGGTGGTTTACAGCGTGTTCTGTACAAAACAGAGAACTCTCCAGCCCTCTGACTCATGACTGTACTAGTTGCAACACACACTACAAAAACTGGAAATAAATCTACTTTATAATATCAAAGCTGAAGGAACTGCAGGCATTGATTTGTCAAACTAAAATGAAGTGACTATAAAATTGGAGACCCTAGACCTAGGTGAGTTCAGAGAATTATACACCCTGTGGGGCCCAGCCTGAGAACCTGTGAATTCTACTCATGGGCATGGATGAGTCAAAAGTCCGGTTGTTTGTCTAAAAAACTGAGCAAACCTGCAGACTGAGGAAATAAACACACTTCAGAAGGACTCTTCCTAAGATAACTCCATCCAACTTCAAAGAAACACATAGAACTTTATATTTGAAGAACCCAGATGTAGAATCCTCATACTGAAAATGTGATGGAATGGACCCCCAGGAGCATGCAGTCCTGGGGGCGGAGCCAACAGGTAAGCTGCTACCAGGTAAGCCCTGGAATGGGGAAGCCAGGCAGACAGCCTGACGCCTTATCCAGATTGAGTCTCCAAACGGCCCAACTAAATGTACCTTTGCAACGATCAACTCAACTCGCCTAAGAATTCCAATACTGCCATGAAGAGCTTACCAATAAATCTCTTTAATAGTGTCGATTTTAAAGAATAAAACAAAGTGTACCAGAGATAAGAGAAAAAATACAAAGTCTTTTGTTTTGTTTTGTTTTTGTTTTTGAGACAGAGTCTCGCTCTGTCACCCAGGCTGGAGTGCAACGGCGCAATCTCTGCTCACTGCAGCGTCCACCTCCCGGGTTCAAGCGATTCTCCTGCCTCAGCCTCCCAGTAGCTGGGATTACAGGCACGCACCACCATGCCCAGTTAATTTTTCTTTTTTCGTATTTTTAGTAGAGACGGGGTTCTACCATGTTGCCCAGGCTGGTTTCGAACTCCTGAGCTCAGGCAATCCACCTGCCTCGGCCTCCAAAGTGCTAGGATTACAGATGTGAGCCACCGTTCCCGGCCACAAAGTCAAAATATTAATTCCTGGCCAGATAAGAAAATATGCATCAATACAGAAATTCACTGAGTGCTTCACCCAGGGAAAAGTCAGCGGTTGGAGGCAGTGGCAGTGCACATATGGCACTGATGTGAACTAAGGAATGAAAACTAGCACCCTGGATAGGACGGAGTCCACCAGTCTCTGTAAACTTTTGGCTAAAAAGTACGATTGTTCGTTGGCCAAGAAAAAGTCTTCAGCCCAGTTAGGAGCTGATGTACGAGGGTCATGCAAAGCCCTTGCTGCTTTGTCAGCATCCGTTGGCTAGAATCTGTTTTCATGAAACGCAGTATTCGGTTTTTGTATCTCCTGGGCAAACGCTGATATAAATGGAAAAAATTCCCTTATACATAGATCTTATACATAGATTATAGCAACCACATGCAGTGCATGATGACATCAGAGTGGATATTTCCTTGCAAGAGCCACCAGTAAAGACATAGTGGGAATCTGAACGTGGTTTGGATGGTATACACAAGAGAGGATAAATTATGGAAATGGAAATGTTTGGTTGACAAAATAGGTAACAATACAGTGTGTATCGTGTGGTGTCGTTTCGATTATACTAACGATGCACCTATATGTATGTGAAGAAAAATATCCAGAAGGATATGCACACATGGCCAGGCATGGTGGCTCACTTCTGTAATCCCAGCAGTTTGGGAGGCCGAAGCCGGTGGATCACCTGATGTCAGGAGTTTGATACCAGCCTGACCAACATGGAGAAACCCTGTCTCTACTAAAAATACAAAATTATCAAGTCGTGGTGACACATGCCTGTAATCCCAGCTACTCTGAAGGCTGAGGCAGGAGAATCACTTGAACCCAAGAGGTGGAGGTTGCAATGAGTCAAGATCATGCGATTGCACTCCAACCTGGACAAGAAGAGGGAAACTCCGTCTCAAAACAAAAAGAAAAAAGGATATGTACACAGGTTCCAGTAGTGAGTTCAGGTGAAGGGAAGGTGATATGTTTTCATTTTTACTTTTGCTTTACTTTCTAATTTTCTACAATGATTTTGTGCTGTTTCTGTAGTAATAAAGTGTAAAGGAGCTCATTATTTCTCTCCCTACGATTTAAAGTTGAAATGTGTTTTGAGATTATATTGGTTTCCAGAATCAGAACGGTGACTTACAGAGAGAAATCACAACTTGAGTCCTGATAGCGGATGGATGGTTGCCTCGAATCCACAGCCCTCGTCTCACCACGTGACAGCCCCAAGTGAGTCAGATCTCAAGGTGGTTATGGAACACTCGGGGAATTTTGGCAATGTTTCATTCTTCACAGCACCCACATGAATACCTGGAAGCTCACTGTTGCCATGGGAACCCCCTGGGCCAAAGCAAGCTGGTCAGAGAACACCTGGGCACAAATGTCCGCCGCGGGGAGCTCAGGTCCAAGCCAAAGCAGTAGGTGATTGTCAGGCTTCCTAACCCTTAGGGTCAAAAACCAGATTTCATGACAGGGAGACACAACTCCCACTGATTTATCTTTCCTTTATCCTGCAACTGGCCATTTCAAGCAGTCTGTTCTGTGATTATATCAGGAATCACTGGGTGGAGGTTTTTTAAAATGCCCAGGAACGATTTTTCTAAACCAAAGCAGAACTGTAATTGGCAAATCCCAAAGAGACCGAGCAGGATGGTAAGGGCAGACCCCGGGTTTATCAAGAATAAAGAGGGGGCAAAGTGCAAAGATTCGGGAAAATCAAAATAGGAAACTACCGGATGGTATTAACTTAAATAAACCAAATGGAGGGTTAAAGAAGCCTGCTGATGTGAAAGGTTACATCATTACTCAACTTCAGCCTTCTAAAACAATAAAGAGATGTGAATAAAATTACCTACTTGCATAAATCATTCTTACCCAACCCAAATCCCAGAGAGGACTGAGGAACAGCCTACTTGACAACGAAAGATAGATGAGTTCCCTGTGCTCTTTGCAGTAACTGCAAAGATTAACCTGCCTTACCATGGAAACTCACGCAAGGCCAGAGGGCAGAGACAGCAGGGGTTCAGGACCAGCCAAAATGGCCCGGGGGAAGAAACTTTCCGTTGAATTTAATATTCTTATTTTAAGAATAGAAAATAGAATTAGAATATAAAATGAATTGCTGTCCTTTCATGACAGCTGTGTTAAAAAAAAAAAAAAAAAAAAAAACTTGGTTAAATAAAAATAGTTTTCCATTAAATTTCTATAAGAAGATACTTTCTCTATCAACTTTATGCAGGATCATTATTTTATGGTTCTTTAAACTTACAATAAAAGTAATATATATGCCTATTAGTTTAAAAATTGGATGACAAGAACTTGTATATAATTTTTTCCACTCCATTTGCTGAAAGTGTCCAATAGATGGTAAATTAATCACATTTGATTGCATCCCTAAAAATGTATTCTTTAGAATTTTCAAATCATAAAGACGCTCCGCACCAACTAAACAAACTTGCACTGTAAAGATTTCACTCATCAAACCATATACAGCCGGCCCTCAAATAATGTCATTATGTTATAGCGTTTCTGAGAAAAATAATCTGTTCCTGCAGGGGCTCCCCACATCTGCAGGGGTTCTTCGGGTTCTCTAGTTTCCTACCGCGTCCCAAAGCTGTGCTGTTTAGGTTCACTGACGTGACTACACAGTCCCAGTGTGAGTGTGAGTGTGGGGGCGTGTGGGAGTGAGTGTGTGTGGAAATGTATGGGAGTGTGGGAGTGAGTAGGAGTGTAGGAGTGTGAGTGTGGGAGTTTGTGGGGGTGTGGGAGTGTGAGCATGGGGGTGTGTGGGAGTGAGTGTGTGTGGAAACGTATGGAATGTGGGAGTGAGTAGGAGTGTAGGAGTGTGAGTGTGAGCGTGGGGGTGTGTGGGAGTGATTGTGTGTGGAAATGTATGGGAGTGAGTGTAGGAGTAGGAGTGGTGGAGTGGGAGTGAATGTGAGTGTGGGGGTGTGTGGGCATGAAGTGTGAGTGAGTGTGGGGGTGGGTGTGTGCATGAGGCCATGGGAGGGAGTGTGGATGTAAGTATGAATGAGTGTGTGAGAGTGAGAGTGTGTCAGGGTAAGCGTGTGAGTGTGAGTGTGTGAGAGTGTGCGTGGGTGAGAGTGTGAGTGAGAGTGTGTGGGGAGTGAGCGGGTGTGCGTGTGGGAGTATGGGAGTTCTGCCTGAGAAGGGATGACTGCCTGTCTGGGGCTGGTTTCTGTCTTGAACCATGAGCTGCCATGGTAAGCTCTGACTGCACCGTGAGCTGGAATAAATGAATGAATGAATGAATGAGTGAATGAATTAATGAATACGATTATAAAATAAAAATGTGTAAAGTCTACAATAATCACACAAATGATGTGGGCCGAAATCATTCAGCAAGCCCACCCTGTTTGTGATGGTGTTTGAACTGTGTGGTGGGAGGAGGTGCTCCTTATAATTCCACTTTGCAAACATTTATTCCTTGATTTAAGTCACCATAACTATGAAAACTATCACTCACTGCTTCACTAATAATTGAGTAAATAATTATCTTTCATGTTTTTATTTCTTTCTTAAATGTATTTACAGCTCACATTTGTTTCCATTTTAACGTTAGAAGTGTTCTGGGTCTTTAGAAGTTTGGTAACTTCTTGTGACTAGAAATATGCCATAGGAACTTAACTCTTGATTATATCAATTAAAATTTATATTGACACTAAAATTAAAATTTTATATCAAGTAACATTGATCTCATTATACATCAGTTCACTTCAAGTTGTGGTTTCCAAGAACGTATTGATGACATTGAGATGCTTACTGTATGCTTACATAGCATAATGATTAAATTATATTTTAGAACACTTTCAAAAATAACTCTTTAAAACTTCTGGCTGGGTGTGGTGGCTCATGCCTGTAATCCAGCACTTTAGGACACCGAGGTGGGCAGATCACAAGGTCAGGAGTTCGAGACCAGCCTGGCCAACATACTGAAACCCTGACTCTACTAAAAATACAAAAAATTAGCCAGGTGTGGTGATCGGCCCCTGTAATCCCAGCTACTC
The DNA here is from genome assembly GCF_030222135.1 of Aotus nancymaae. NCBI lineage: Eukaryota > Metazoa > Chordata > Mammalia > Primates > Aotidae > Aotus > Aotus nancymaae. The sequence continues at coordinate 6,332,316 of NW_026988450.1, read as the reverse complement.
AGGAGTCTGAGGCAGAAGAATCACTTGAACCCAGGAGGCGGAGGTTGCAGTGAGCTTAGATCACGCCATTGCACTCCAGCCCCAGCGACAGTGTGAGACTCTGTTTCAAAAAAAAAAACTTCTAACAAAAAGGCCATGCGCGGTGGCTAACACCTGTAATCCTAGAACTTTGGGAGGCTGAGGTGGGTGGATCACTTGAGATCAGGAGTCTGAGACCAGCCTGGCCAACATGGCGAAACCCTGTCTCTGCTAAAAATGCAAAAATTAGCCAGGCGTGGTGGCAGGAGCCTATAATCCCAGCTACTCAGGAGGCTGAGGCACAAGAATCGCTTGAACCCGGGAGGTGGAGGTTGCAGTGAGCTGAGATCACGTCACTGCACTCCAGCCTGGGTGACACAGTGAGACTGTGTCTCAAAAAGAAAAAACTTCTGACAAAAAGAAAAAACTTCTGACAAAAACAGACAGCCACATATCAGCTTTCAACCCATTCTGTGAAGTAATTTAGCTAGTCATTCAATGGAAAGTTAAAAGTAGAAAACACACAATGAGATGCCACAACACACCTATGAGAATGACCCAAATTCCCAAACCTGGCAACACCACTTGCTGCTGAGAATGTAGAGCAATAGCAACACGCTCATTTCTGATGGGAATTCAAAATGATACAGCAATTTGCAAGACAGTTTGGCTGTTTCTTACAAAGCTAAATATGGTCTTATACGATTCCATAATCATGTTCCTAGGTTGTTTTGCTTTGTTTTGTTTTGTGAGGCTGAGTCTTGCTCTGTCCCCCAGGCTGGAGTGCAATGGCGCGATCTTGGCTCACTGCAACCTCCGCCTCCTGGGTTCAAGCAATTCTCCTGCCTCAGCCTCCTGAGTAGCTGGGATTACAGGCATGCGCCACAATGCCCAGCTAATTTTGTATTTTTAGTAGAGACGGGGTTTCTCCATGTTGGTCAGGCTGGTCTCAAACCCCCAACCTCATGTATCTGCCCACCTCGACCTCCCAAAGTGCTAGGATTACAGGCGTGAGCCACCATGCCTGGCTCGTTCCTAGGTATTCATTCAACTTCTCTGAAATTTTATGTCCATAATAAACACCTGTATGTGAATGTTTATAACAGCTTTATTTGTCATTGCAAAATACTAGAAACATTCAATATATGCTCCAATAGGTGATCACCTGAGGTCAGGAGTTTGACACTAGCCTGGCAAACATGGTGAAACCCCATCCCTACTAAAAGTACAAAAATTAGTTGGGCATGGCGGCAGGTGCCTGTAATCCCAGCTACTCAGGAGGCTGAGGCAAGAGAATCCCTTGAACCCAGGAGGCAGAGGTTGCAGTGAGCCAAGATCGCACCACTGCACTCCAGCCTGGGTGAGAAGAGTAACACTCCATCTCAGAGAAAAAAAACACAAACCCAAAACAATAGCAAACTAAGGAAATCTGAATAAATATAAACTTCATTTACCAGTAATGTATTAGTTCCTTAATTATAATAAACATGCCATACTAATATGTCAATAAGAAAGGAAACTGGGTACGGGGCATATAGGAACTCTCTGTACTCTTTTCACAGTGTTCTGTAAATCTGAGACCATTCAGAAAAGAAGTTTGGTTTTAAAAAATAATTCAAGCCATACTAGACATAACTCAAAAAAGGTAAAACAACATCTCTGTTACCCAGAAGAAAAGAAAAAAGATCCCTCAAGTTGTCAGACACACCTTAGAATTTTACCCCAGGCTAATCTGAACATGTCTGCCCTCCCTTTAAAGTAGGAAAACAGAAGGCATATCAAAATTGCTGTGAAGAGAGTTACTTGTAAGCACCAAAACAAGTCAAAAAAACAAGTGATCATAGCGGGTGTTGTTTGTTTACTGAAGTAACCAATAATATGTCTTTTGTTTTGGAAACTTTTGACACCTTTGAAACAGGAAACAGAATAAGTCATCAGAGTTAAAGGGCTTTGTTAGCTATATGTTAAAATATGGATCCAGAATTCAGGCTCCGGGGACATCACAGATACCGGGGACATAACCCTCAGAAGCAGGTCTAGGATGCAGGAGAGGATACTTTTAATAAGGCTCCCAAAGGAGACCCCCAAATGATGGTGCTCACCAGCACTGACCCAGATCACCTTAAATCCTCCATTAGCCAGAGGGTCACGACAGCGTTCTGTCCAGAGCTCTGGGAGCAGGGCATCTGGAATTGTATTCATAATCCCCTTAGACTCTGTTTTCTCTGCCTTTCTTCTCCTCTCTGAGCCCCAGGTCATGTTACCACTTCTGTTGCACACCTCTGTCACCAGTGAGAGGGACAGAACTATCTGCTTAAGATAAAGCGTCTAAAATTGAGTCTTTTTCTCCATTTACTCTCTACTACACCATTGGCAGAACACTTACTCGGTGTTCAAAGTGAAAACATTTTCTAACACATTGTGGAAGGTTCTTGAAGCGCAACCATCTACAGCTGGAATAATCACAAATTGAGATTCCTCGGCTCCACTTAGCACAGGCCCATTCACAAATTGGCTCAGTGTCCATCTCTAGTTCCTATCAACCCACCCCCAACACTCGGATCCAAGCTAGAACTGACCTTGTCATGGGGGAAGTAAGATCTTTTTTTTTTTTTTTGGTCTGGTTCCCAAATGCACTGGCTTCTTAGAGTCACGTTTATACTTTCTTTCTCTTCTGCAACCCAAATCCCTACACAGGATTCAAGCCCACTATTCGGACCCCTGGGAAGTTTTCAGCATGTTCTATTGCTTACAGATGCCATTCGTTTTTCACTGATTCAAAGCTCACTTTTCACACACTTTTTTATCCATCCTACAAGCATTCACTTAGTACGTTTTCTACACCCTCAGGGAGTATATAGTTTAGTAGGAAGGAAAACCAAAAAGAGAGAGAGAGAGAGAAAGAGAATCAAGTAACACAAAGAAAGAAAACACACCTATAGAATAAAAGGCTTTTGCAGCTAATGACTTTTTTGATCACTCTTCAAAGGCTTACTTGGCTAGTCCTGGGCACCAGCGCTGCAACAGCAAGACAGGAGGGAGGCCATGCAGGTTAGCAAGGGCCGAATGACAAATCAGGAATCTCCATGCTTGGCCAAGAAGTTTGGCCTTGACAGAAAGGCAATGGGAACTCCCCCTTGAAAGGTTTAAGCAGAGCAATGGCATGAAAATACTTATTTTCTAAGGGAGTTACTCAGAAGGTAGTTGGAGGCAAAGGAGAAAATGGAATAAGTGATGGTGGAGACCTGAGATAAGGTAATAGAAAAGAGAACTGAAGAATAGATACCTCTGGGAAATATTTGCCACACAGAAGTGGAAATGAGGAATCCACAAGACTCGGTGATGGACTGAAGGGGAACAGTGAGGAAAAGACCAAGGGTAACTTCCAGGTATCTGGCTTGAACCACTTTATTAAAAGAAGGTCCAGGCATGGTGGCTCACACCTATAATCCCAGACCTTTGGGAGGCCAAGGTGGATGGATCACCTGAGGTCAGGAGTTCGAGACCAGCCTGGCCAACATGGTGCAACCCTGTCTCTACTAAAAATACAAGAATTAGCTGGGTGAGATGGCGGGCACCTGTAAGCCCAGTTACTCGGGTGGCTGAGGCAGGAGAATGGCTTAAATCGGGGAGGCAGAGGTTGCAGTGAGCCGAGATTGTGCCATTGCACTCCAGCCTGAGCGACAAAAGCAAAACTCCCTCTCAAAAAAAATTAAAATATGTAAAAAGAGAGTAGGAACCAAGGAGAAGAGAATGGACTGGGAAGGAAGACATGCACACAGGGTAGGACCTGTAGCGTTTCAAGAGCCTGTTTAGCACCCAAATAATGATATCCAGTAAACAACAGAGGTTGGGATCTGGGTTTCAGGAAAGAAATTCAGGCTGGAAACATAAAGATGGAGCCCTTCAGCATATAGAGGCTGCAGGTGGTTTCTGGGAAGAAGATTCTGAGATGGAGGTTGTTGTCCATGGAGCGGCTTTAGGGTCAACACGTGGGAAAAGGAAGGAAATCAGATCAGGCATGTGAAGAAGCTGACCCACCATCCAGTCACAGCAAAGACTTCCCCTGATCTCAAAGGGAGCTTTGCAGGAAACGGTCCTTCAGAATTGACTTGAATTGAGACGAGAAATTGGGCCTTCAAACAGGTCATGGAACATGGCTTCACTTGGGAAGGGCCATGACCTTGAGCCAGGAGTCTGTCTTACACTGAGGGCCAGAAAGGGACTCAACTGAGAGGGGGCCCTGCAGACTCTGTGCCCCCAGCACTGGCCATCACAGAGAGATTTTAAAGAGCTTGGCCTTGAAGTAGATGATCCTCCCCACTCCCAGAGGCTGTGTAGCCTGCAGAGACCCCAGTAAGGGGAAGACAGGCTTCCGAGGAGGCTGAGAAAGAGCTTCTTGGGAGTTCAGAGGACCAGCAGCGTTCAGGGGCCACTGAGAGAGAGATTCAGCAAAAAAGGAGTGAATTAATACCCAAGTTAAATGCCACAGGAGTGTAGCAAGAGAAGAAGAAAAAGTGCACCATGAATTTGGCAACCAAGAGGTCATTATTCAATTCCAAGGAGTCATGGGAGAAGCCCCTGGGTTGAGGCAGAGATGAGAGAAGTGAAGGCGGCGTGCAGCGGGGGTAGGGAGGAACAGGAGAGAGATTTTTGTTGTTTTTTTTAAGTTGGGAAAAATTTAATCATGTTTAAATCCTAATGGATCGAGGGGGCAATTGACATTATAGCACAATATAACTTCTCTTTTTTTTTTTGAGATGGGATTTTGCTCTTTGTTGCCCAGGCTGGAGTGCAATAGCACAATCTCAGCTCACTGCAACCTCTGCCTCCCAGGTTCAAGTGATTCTCCTGCCTCAGCCTTCCAAGTAGCTGGGATTACTGGCATGTGCCACCACGCCCGGCTAATTTTGTATTTTTAGTAGAGACGGGGTTTCTCCATGTTGGTCAGGCTGGTCTAGAACTCCCGACCTCAGATGACCTGCCTGCCTCAGCTGCCTCCCAAAGTGCTGGGATTATAGGCGTGAGCCACCGCACCTGGCCAACTTATCCTCCTCCTGCTCCTTCTTCTTCTTCCTCTTCTTTTTTTAAGAGAGAGAGAGAGGGAGGGAGGGAGAGAGACAGGATCTCATTCTATCACCCAGGCTGGAGGGCAGTGGCATGATCATAGCTCACGGCAGCCTCAAGCCATCCTCCCACCTCAGCCTTCTGAGTAGCTGGGAATACAGGTGCATGCCATCATGCCCAGCTAATTTTTTAATTTTTTGTAGAGATGGGGTCTTGCTGTGTTGCCCAGGGTGGTCTGGAACTCCTGGGCTCAAGCAATCCTCATGTCTGGGCCTCCCAAAGTGCTGGGATAACAGGCATGAGCCACCACACTCAAACAAACATAACTCTTACAAGACTAAAATCTAATTCTACTTATGATAGAAAGCTTCTCTTATTATGGAGAAGAGTGAATGACTCAAGAGACTTCAATATGAAAACAATCTGCATTTAAAAAGATACAAACCAGAGGAAGGCTTCGAGGAGGATTTGGATTGGCAAAGACGGAAGGCTGGAGAGCCTCACGAGGTAGGAGCTTCAGGACGGGCAGCAGGGGGAGGTGGCCAGACTGTCATCACGCGCAGTGGTGTCCTGCTCGCTCCCCCTGCTCACCTGTCTTCCCTTCTATCTCTGTAAATCCATAATTAAAATTTTTAAACCTACTAATTTTATAATGTGCAGCTCTAGTTACAGGAATGCTTTCTAGGAGATGTACCTTTGATTTTATTTACTTATTTAGAGACAAGGTCTCACTATGTTGCCCAGGCTGGTCTCAAACTCCTGGGCTCAAGTGATCCACCTGCCATGGCCTCCCAAAGCACTGGGATTACAGGTGTGAGCCACTGCACCCGGTCAACACCCTGACTATCTCCCAAGAAGTGAAAAGAGTTTCCAAAGAGAAAAATAAAACATGTGAACAATTTATTAAAAAATAGATATCTCTAAAATTCACCGTCAGTAAAAATTTTCTTCCTATTTTTACTAAATTATAGAAGCAGAGGCTGGGCATGGTAATCCCAGCATTTTGGGAGGCCAAGGCAAGAGGATCACATGAGCTCAGGAATTAGAGACTAGCCTGGGCAACTCGGCATGACCCCGTCTCAACAGAAAATACAAAAATTAGCTGGGCATGGTGGCCCGTGCCTATAGTCCCTGCTACTCGGGAGGTTGAGGTAGGAGGATTGCTTGAGCCAGGGAGGTCAAGGTCCCAGTGAGCCGTGACTGCGCCACTGCACTCCAGCCTGGGCAATGGAGCAAGAACTCGTCTCAATAATAATAATAATTAATAATAATAATGGAAGCAGGGGGAATTCCACTATTTAGTGGTTCTCAAGATTTATTTGACAAATGTAACTGCATTTCTTCTCCACTTAAACCAATCCTATTAACATTTGTGGGAAATGTGAAATACCTTTATAAGAGTAATTTCAGCCTAGCATGGTGGCTCACGCCTGTAATCCCAGCACTTTGGGAGGCTGAGGTGGGCAGATCATGAGGTCAGAAGTTCGAGACCAGGCTGACCAACATGGTGAAACCCCCGTCTCTACTAAAAATACCAAAATTAGCCAGGTGTGGTGGCAGGTGCCTGTAATCCCAGCTACTCAAGAGGTTGAGGCAGGAGAATCGCTTGAACCCGGGAGGCAGAGGTTGCAGTGAGCCGAGATCCTGTTACTGCACTCCAGCCTGGGCAATACAGCGAGACCCTGTATCAAAATAAATAAATAAATAAATAAATAATTTCAGGACTTAGTTTCAAAATACCAGTTTTTGCCTTACAACTGAGTTTAGGAGGCCCATCAGCCTCTAACGGCTCAGCTAGCAAAATAAAATGACATCTAAGTGTGGATAAGATGGAGTTGGTCAGAACTACAAAGGCTCTGAAAAGTACAACTTTCTTCCCACTTCCTCCACATACACACACACTCAACGTGACCTCAATTCTCATAGCAAATACCCAAATCCCTGCACCGCTAAACAAGGTCTCACTGAGGCCAACTAAAATCAGGCCTAAGAGCAAACACCCAACTTCCAAGATGGCGGAGTTCTGCTCTGTGTGGGGTAGGAGGCCGGGGCTCCCTTTCTGGCCAGTGGTGGTGACCGTGCCTCACCGAGTGCTGAGTGCCAGGCAACAGGACAGAGCAGGAAACCACTGTAGCTGGAACAGGTGGGGCAGGTTCCACAGAGCAACCACTGAAACCAGTCACACAGTGAGTCATGTTCCCCGGGACCATTTCTCAACTTCTGTACTTCAATAGCTCACAATTCAGAACATTCTGACTTCGCCAGTTTGCCAGGCGTTGAGGACTGAAAGTGGGAGAAACCAGGGCCCCTGGGCTGTCGTCTTGGACACTGGTGCCACAATCTCTAAGAATGATGAATTTGGACTTCTCTAAAGGCAGAGCCAGAACAAGAATCTGAGTTCTTCCCCTGTGGTCAAACGCCATAGGTAGTGAAATCAGGCTGAGACTTGAGATTTAGGAAAGTAACCTTGAAGGCTTTGAAAGGAAGTCTTAAATGATTAATATTAGTCTGGGTGACCCAAAGTAGACCTGGTTCCCTCTGTTTTGGGAACCAGGTTCAGGGCATCTTGGTTGAGGAATCAAACAGGTGTCCTCTTAGGCGCTCTACACGTGCTTGGAATCGAGGCAAACCCAATGTCCTCTCCACCCAGCCTCTTCCACTTTCCCCACACTCAAGCCTAATGCCCTCATTGTCAAACTCCATTAGCAGGATTTCAGAAGTCTGCCACCCTTTACGGAGAGGAGACTGCTCTTTACAATTGCCCCACAAAAAACAAGGCCTCGAGAAATGTGTGGTCTGAGACTCTGCCCCGTATCTCATCCTGAAAGGGCCTCTTATCCCGCCTTCATCACTAGCTCATGGGTGTGAATGAAGTTCTTTGTCTTTGGGGGTGGAGGGTCCCTCTGGAGACTCAAGGCTGGGTGACAGATGCAAAACAAAGTAACTCAAAGCCGGAAATTTGCATCTGAGTGGAACCTTACTGGGAGCACCTTCTCAGTGTTGGGGACATTTTTGGAGCTGGGGGGTGGGAGGACTCATAGCTTGTATATTTGAAACCTTCCAAACAGCTAGATGAAAGGAGCACCTTTCATCTAGCACCTTATCAACTTAGCATATTTGAAATTTGACTTCTGCGTGAATGAAAAGAAACCAGGCACTAAAAGTCATTGATTACCAAGAGAGACAAGGACTCAGGGCTCAACTACGCACTGATCCCCCAGATGCAGGCGATACGGGGTCCAAACTATGAAGCCAAACAGAAGCTTGAAATTAATTATGAGAGAACTATCCGGAATAACAGAAATTTCTGTCAACCTTGCGGAGGTGGTAGAATGAGGGGACTGAGAGCCAGACTGCCAGACTGCTTGCCTAAGTCCAGCTCTGCTTAGGGCTGTGTCACTGACATGTCACTTCCTCACTCCAGGCCACAGTTGTCCATCTATCAAATGAGAATAATAACAGTGCTTAGGTTTATTGGCAAGATGAATGAGGTGACAATATGCTAAGCGCTTAAAGCAAGCTTGGCATTCTGTATGTTGGGTAGTATTTCCAGTTTCTCAGCGTGTGGCTTTAGACTACCTAAACAATCAATCTGTGACAGGTATACAACACGCTTTATGCCTGTGTTTTAAGCCAGCCCAGGACTCAGGCTAACGCATGCCTGGAACCAGAAATCTGCATCCAAAGAATCAGCGTGAAATGTATATCTGCCTCCAATTCTCTATTTAAAAATATATACAGATTATACAGGACTTTCATAACGTTTTATATTTTGGTTTGGCTATTTAATTCTATAATTAAAAAAAAAAATGCAGACCTAAACATATATTTTTTTTTTTTTTTTTTTTTGAGACTGAGTCTCCTTCTGTTGCCTAGGCTGGAGTCCAGCAGTGGTGTGATCTTGGCTTGGCGCACTGCAACCTCCACCTCCCAGGTTCAAGCGATTCTCCTGCCTCAGCCTCCCATGTAGCTGGGATTGTAGGCATGCACCACCACGTCCAGCTAATTTTGGTATTTTTAGTAGAGACAGGGTTTTGCCATGTTGGCCTGGCTAGTTTCAAACTCCTGACCTCAGGTGATCCGCCAGCCTCTGCCTCCCAGGCGTGAGCCACCAAGCCCGTCCTAAAAATCTTTTTACTTTTACATCTTGGTGATGATAAATAGCAAACCAGAAATCACTCTTGAAAGTACAGAAAAATTTTAACAATTACATTAAAGTACAGAGTAAAAACACGTTAATAAATTGTACTCATATAGTTTAAATTTGGACAGGACACAGAGGAGGAGGGAGTTCATTCCAAATAACTTCTAGGGAACTTTAAAATTCCTATGGTTGTTTTCTTCTTAGGTGAAGAATTTAATGAACACCTCAAGATCAGTGGTATCTGGGAAAGATGTGCAATTCAGCTAGAATACAGACAACCCAAGTTCTAGTTCTGGCTTCGTCACTAATTTGATGTCTTAAGGCAAGTTACTGGCTGTTTTATGTGTCAATCTCTCCGTCTATCAAATGGGGATGAAACACATATGACTAAGTGATTCTGAGAAGTTCATTCAGGCTGTTGGACATGGCCCTATTCATTCTCATTGCAAGAGCATATTCTGTCTTATAAATATAACATAATGTATTCATCCATTCTACTGTTAAAAGACTTTTGAGTTGTTTCTAACCAGGCAATTATAAAAGTAATGCTGTGGCCAGGCGAGGTGGCTCACACCTGTAATCCCAGCACTCTGGGAGGCTGAGGTGGGCAGATCACCTGAGATCAGGAGTTCGAGACCAGCCTGGCCAATGTCGTGAAACCTCGTTTCTACTAAAAATACAAAAAGTTAGCCAGGCGTGGTGGTGCGCACCTGTAATTCCAGCTACTCAGGAGGCTGAGGCAAGAGAATTGCTTGAACTCAGAAGGCAGAGGTTACAGTGAGCTGAGATCACGCCATTGCACTCCAGCCTGGGTGACAAGAGTGAAACTTCATCTTAAGAAAAATGAACAATGCTGTAGTGAACCTGCACCCATCACCGGGGACACGCCCACTCCATTCCTGTGATTACACACCCAGCAGCACAATTTCTGGATCATGAGGAAGGCACATCCTGAAGTGTAGTAGTTCCCACCACAGAGTCTTCCAAAGTAGTTTTACCAGGGCACGTTCTCAGACAGAGTCCATTGTCCTTGCCAAAACTTGATGTTGCTCGTCTTTTTTCTCCCTCTCTCCGGTGAGGGTGCAGAGTATCTCACCACTGTGGTGCGATTGGCGGGCCCTGCTTCGTATGCTTATTGGACAGCTGGACTCCCTCTTTTGTGAAATACCTTTTCAACTTCACTTGCCTATGACACTAGGTTGTCTTCCCTATTTGGTTGATTTATTGTTCTTTTTTTCTTTTTTTTTCTTATCTTTTCTTTTCTTTTCTTTTGAAACAGAATCTTGCTCTGTCACTAGGCTGTAGTGCAGTGGTGCAATCTCCACTCACTGCAACCTTTGCCTTCTGGGTTCAAGCAATTCTCCTGCCTCAGCCTCCCAAGTAGCTGGAACTACAGGCATGTGCCATCACACCCAGCTAATTTTTGTATTTTTTAGTAGAGACGGGATTTCACCATGTTGGCCAGGATGGCCTCAATCTCTTAACCTCATGATATGCCAGCCTCGGTCTCCCAAAGTGCTGGGATTACAGGCATGAGTCACCACGCCCACCCCCCCTCTTTTTTTTTGAGACAGAGTTTCACTCTGTCGCCTAGGCTAGAGTGCAAGGGCATGATCTCGGCTCACTGCAACCTCTACCTCCCACATTCAAGCAATTCTCCTGCCTCAGCCTCCCGAGCTGGGATTACAGGCATGTGCCACCACACCCGGCTAAGTTTTGTATTTTTAGTAGAGATGGGGTTTTGCCATGTTGGTCTAACTGGTCTCAAACTCCTGATCTCAGGTGATGCACCCGCCTCGACCTCCCAAAGTGCTGGGATTACAGTCATAAGCCACCGCACCTGGCCTGATATATTGTTCTTTACATGTTCTAAAGATACTGTTTTGTCTGTTAAATGAGAATTTCACCTTAAAATTAGCTTCCTTGGGGAGGTAATATAGTATAATTAAGAAATAAAAATGTGGGAAATGTAGCAATGCAAACACTTAAAGAAACTCTGGTGAATTCCTTTATAAACTAGGTGTAGGGCAGCCTTTAAACCATGTCTCATAAAAAATCCAAAAGCAGTAACAGTAAAGATCATGAATTTCACTTCATAAAAATTTTAAAACTTTTCCATAATAACGATGACAAGAAATCCCCGCAAAGAATATTAACAGGCAATGACAACCTGGAAGAAAGTATGCGCAGTTTACATCCCAGATAAAGGGAAAATCTCTCAGATTTACAAACACTTTAAATATTGAGGGGAAAAGTTAAAAGTTTACAGAAAAAAAGACAAGAATAGCAGTTCACAGAAAAAAATGACACTGGAACATTTTTAAATACGCTCAAGCTGGGCATAGTGACTCACGCCTGTAATCACAGCACTTTGGGAGGCCAAGGCAGGCAGATCACTTGAGGCAGGGAGTTCGAGACCAGCCTGGCCAACATGGCAAAACGCTGTCTCTACTAAAAATACAAAAATTATCCAGGTGTGGTGGGGCACACCAATAGTCCCAACTACTGGAGAGGCTGAGGTGGGAGGATCACTTAAGTCTAGGAGTTCGAGGCTGCAGCGAGCCAAGATCGCACAGCTGCATTACAGCCTGGGTGACACAGCAAGACTCCGTCTCAAAAGATTAAAATAAAATACGCTCAACTTAATTCATAAGTCAAATGCACCCTGAGATTCCATGTCTAACCTATCACATTCCTAAAAACTTTAAATTTGACAATACACTGTCTTTGTAAGTCTATGGGAAGATAACCCGGCTATTAAATTGAGGGTGGGAGTAGAAAACAGCACTAACCATATAAAATGGAATTTTGCAATAGCCAACAAAATTATACACTTTGACCAGCATGCCCAATTCCATAACTAGGTTATTCATAAGGCTTACAAGTGGCACCCTGGCTGAACGCGGTGGCTCACACCTATAATTCCAGCACTTTGGGAGGCTGAGGCAGGTGGATCACCTGAGGTCAGGAGTTCAGGACCAGCCTGGCCAACATGGTGAAACTCCATCTCTACTAAAAATACAAAAATTAGGCAGACATAGTGGCAGGCGCCTGTAATCTCAGCTACTCGGGAGGCTGAGGCAGGAGACTCGCTGGAACCCGAGAGGCGGGGATTGCAGGGAGCCGAGATTGCATCACTGCACTCCAGCCTAGGTGACAGAGCAGAATTCCATCTCAAAAATAAAAAAAAAATAAATGAATAATTGTCACGAGTGTATGCCATATTACTTGAGAATGTTAGAGTCTGTTATAGACACAGGAAAGCACCTAAGGAGGGTAGAGAAACTAACTGAAGAAGGAAGAAGCCTGTGCAGCTCGGGAAGAATCCATAAGAGGTGCCAAGTATAGACAAATCAGTCAGTGACCTCTGAGACACGCCTGACTACACTAAACGTAGCCGAAGTATGCTGAACATAGAAAGGGACTGAAACCCCAAAAGCACTGGATGTCACTGCTAAATATACAGAAGCTGGACATTAGGCACCCAATATCCATGAGGTCTTAAAATCGGCCCCACATTGGCGCTGTTCATCCCTAGGCTAACTGTGCATCAGGCTAACTGGCCAGCCTCTCTCTGGAAATCTCCCACTCTGGGGCCTGCTGGCTGAGACCCCATCTCTGGTCCGCACCATCAGCCAGAAAGGTGAAGCCTGATCCAGGACTCAGGTGGTGTGTCACCTTGTTGTTGCTATGTTTTGTCAATTAAAACGAGCATCTTACATTGGCTGTGAGCCTTTCTGTTGCACAATCACAGAGAACTTGGCTGGTATATGTGATCATTAGCTTCCCATTAGTAAATTTTCCAGGCAACATGATTCAAGAGAAGGTACAGCCACAGGTACTGGGTGAACCTTGATTGGGTTCTGAATTGGGAAAAAATAGCATCTTTAAAAGGACATTTGGAAGACAAGTGAAGAATTTGAAATATGAAACATAGATTTGATTTGATTGTTGAATAAACGTTTCTTCTCTCAGGTATAATAATGGTATTGGGGCCAGGCGCAGTGGCTCACGCCTGTAATCCTAGCACTTTGGGAGGCCAAGGAGGGCAGATTGCCTGAGGTTAGGAGTTTGAGACCAGCCTGGCCAACATGGTGAAACCCATCTCTACTAAAAATACAAAAGTTAGCTGGGTGTGGTGGCAAGTGCCTGTAATCCCAGCTACTCGGGAGGCTGAGGCAGGAGAATCGCTTGAACCCAGGAGGTGAAGATTGCAGTGAGCAGAGATCGCACCACTGCACTCCAGCCTGGGTGACAGAGCAAGACTCTGTCTCAAAAAAAGGTATTGAGATTTGTAGGAAATGTCCTCATTTGTAGGACATGCATGCTAAAGCATTTGGGAACGTGGGTGAGGGAAAGACAGCAAATGTAACAACACATTAACAACTGGCGAATCTGAGTAAGGGGTATATGGATGTTCCTTGTATCACTTATGAAAACTTTCATGTAATTTATGGCTTTCAAAATTAAATTGTAGAAACTGGCTGGGTGCAGTGACTCATGCCTGCAATCCCAGCACTTTGGGAGGCCCAGCACTTTGGGAGGCCCAGCTCTTTGGGATGTGGGCAGATTGCAAAGTCAGGAGTTCAAGACCAGCCTGACCAACATGGTGAAACCCCATCTATACTAAAAATACAAGAAGTAGTCAGGCATGGTGGCAGGCACCTGTAATCCTAGCTACTCGGGAGGCTGAGGTAGGGAATCACTTGAACACAGGAGGTGGAGGTTGCAGTGAGCAGAGATCATGCCATTGCACTCCAGTCTGGGTAACATAGCAAGACTCCATCTCAAAAAATAATAATGATAATAATAATAATAATAATTTGTAGAGACTGTCATCCCAAGATTTGCTTCTTTCCACCGTTCTACCCATGGTTTGTCTTGAGTAAATTTCTAGTTAAGTGTAAGCATCTAAGCACTTCTCTTTCTTTGTAATTTCTGTCCCTTGTGAAAAGTGAAATTTCGGTAATGGCATATTTATGTATCGTTGGGATTAATTCAAGTAGCATCTTTACATATAAGTTCATGGCCTTGGTTTCTTACAAACTATTCATCAGAAATTTCCCGTGGTTTGGAAAATAAAGGATTGCTTTACCAACACTGAGCTTTATTATTTCGATGTTACTCAGTCATTATTATGTCTACAACAGCAATTGGTTCATTTGCAAAATTAAAAAATCTTGAAGTCCTTCACTAAACAAGTCCGGCTTACTTTTAGGAGACGTAAAAACTGGATCAAAGACACTTGAAGAGCTCACAAAGGAGGCACCAAAGCCAGAGCACTGTCTACATTCTTGTACTTTATTGGAGCACTGTTGCATCAAGTATAGTTCCAAGAAATACAAACTTCAGAAATTAGAAATTGAATATATAGAAGCTGTGTTGCTGTTAGGCTTTGATGGTATGCTGGCAGCTACAGTTAGGGAACGCCTGAAAAGTACCCTACCACAAGGTTTACCAAGCCAAGTGTTGCTCAATGCCGGCAGGGAGATATTGTATGGAAATGCGGTGCTAACAGCCCTGGGCAGGTCCATTGTTTAGACCCTACTGTAACACAGTGGAGAAGCAAACAGCAGGATCACAGAGCTTTGAAAGAGATCGAGTGCACAATAGCTGTGAAGATAGGAAAAGTCACAGGACTACATCAGAAAGAAAGAGAGATGATTTCTAGCTCTGGGGAGAAATAAGATGGCTTATTTTTTGAAGTAAGTCTATACTTACCTTGCATAATTGAAGAGATGCTAACAATGGAATGGCTTTTCATGCCCTCTGTTTTAAATTTAATGATTTTTAAATGCAATTATTTTAATAATTATTGCACATAGAACAAAGTTTGAAAGAAAGAGCAAGATAAACTGTGAAAAGTCAGTTTATTTTATTTATTTATTTATTTTTGAGACAGTTTCCACTCTTGTGGCCCAGGCTGCAGTGTAATGGCGCAATCTCGGCTCACTGCAACCTCTGCCTCCCAGGTTCAAGTGATTTTCCTGCCTCAGTAGCTGGGATTCTCCTGCCTCAGTAACTGGGATTACAGGCACGTGCCACCACGCTCAGCTAATTTTTGTACTTTTAGTGGAGACAGGGTTTCACCATGTAGGCCAGGCTGGTCTCGAACTCCTGACCTCAAGTGATCGCAAAGTGCTGGGATTACAGGCGTGAGCCACCGTGCCATTTCTTTTCTTCTTTCACCTACTCATAGTTCACATGGCTATGAAGGCAAAAGTATGTTTACATCTTTGTAAGTCTTTTGTAAAGTTGAGGAAATTGCCCTTATAAATCCTGGCCCTCTCCTTCTCCCTTGAGCCTTATCTGTCTGCTAAGATCCTCTCTCTCCCTCCCGTTCTCCCTCTCTCTCTCCCACCTCCTCCCCTACACCTGCCTTAGTGAGTGTGTCTCACCTGAAGCTGCCTCTGGCTCTCCCAGTAAGAAATTTTCGGACCCCTTAAGTCTTCAAAAAGCAGGTTTTTGTGACATTTTCTTTATTCCCTATTATACATGCATTTTGGTAATGATTTTGTTCATCCCCAACTATATTCATTGTACTCCTTTAAATTGTATTCATTTAATATGCCAAAATGTAGCTTCGTGATTAAAAGAAGAAGGGAAAAATAAAAACAAAGTTGACAGCCGGGTGTGATGGCTCCCACCTGTAATCCTAGCACTTTGGGAGGCCACAGCCGGTGAATTACCAGAGGCAGGAGATGGAGACCAGCCTGGCCAACATGGTAAAATACAAAAATTAGCCAGGCGTGGTGGCAGGTGCCTGTAATCCCAGCTACTCAGGACGCTGAGATAGAAGAATCGCTTCAACCCAGGAGGCGGAGGTTGCGGTGAGCCGAGATTGCGCCATTACACTCCGGCCTAGTGACAAGAGCAAAGCTCTGGCTCAAAAAAATAAAAATTAAAAAAAAATAAAGTTTATTAAATAAAAAAGTTAATATGATTACCCCACTATAAATACCATTACATCTTCATGAGAAAATTATTTTCTTGTTTTTAACATTTCTCCTTTTCAACAATTCACATGAGGCTATTAGAAATTCAATATCGGGCCTGGGACGGTGGCTCGCACAGCACCTTGGGAGGCCGAGGCAACAGATCGCTTGAGCCCAAGAGTTCGAGACCAGCCTGGGCAACATGGCAAAACCCCGTCTCTACACAAAATACAAAAATTAGCCGGGCTTGGTGGCACACACCTGATATCCCAGCTACTCGGGAAACAGGTGGGAGATCGCTTGAGTCCTTGAAGCAGAGGTGGCAGTGAGCTGAGATTGCACCACTGCACTCCAGCCTGGGTGACAGAGTGAGACCCTGTCTCAAAACAAACAAGAAAAGAAATGCAATCGATGAAAATGTATACAGTATTGAAGTAAGGAGTGATTGGACAAAATTTCAAGTAAAGTTAGTAAAATCGGGAAAATCTTGACATCAAATGAAGCGTGCTTCTTACACTTGAATCACCTGGGGAATCATCCAGCGGGCTTGGGATGGGGCTGAGAGTCTTCGGTTCTAACAACCTCCCAGCTAATGCTGATGCCGTGGGTCCTCAGATAAGACACTTTTCACAACAAGGATGGAGGTAGAGGAATTTGAAAGCAAAGGAGCGCCCCCTTAGGCTGCAGGCTGAGACGTGCGTTGTCTGCCTTCTTTCCTCTGTGTCTGCGGGAGCCCAGGCCAGCCCACTGAACTAGTCATTCCAGGTGAACAAGAGGCAAACTCGTCCCTCTCCCCACACACATGCACACACCTGCAAATTCCTTTTGCAAGTTCCTTTTGCTATTCTCCTTGCCTCCCCAGGCACACTCCGTCTACAAACGTGTAAGTGTTCAGTACCAGGTGCTGTGGACACAACTGCCGGCAAGACCTGCCACAAGGAGACGCGGTAATGAGGGCTGATTGCAAGGCAGGATGCTGAGCCCGGCAGTGGGGCAAGCAGGGGCTCTAGAAGACCCTGTACAAAACTCCCCTGACATTTCAGAGACCGTTAATCTACACCAGATTGTCATTTTCCACCTTCTCTCACAAAGGTTTACTGGAAATCCATTTCATGCCATGGCTCAGAGCTGTCCCTTCAGGCACACACACAGTAGAAAGGGATTCTGGACACCCCTGACGCTGTGCACGGTTTTTTAAGAGCTGAGGAATCAGCATATCAAGCCTTCCCTTGCATTGCCTCAGCTGTGGATCTGTAGTTCTATAGTACGCTGGCAGACACATTTTTAAATTTATTTGCTTGTTTGTTTGTTTTGAGTCAGAATCTTGCTTTGTCACCCAGGCTAGAGTGCAGTGGCACAATCTTGGCTCACTGCAACCTCCACCTCCTGAGTTCAAGCGATTCTTGTGCCTCAGTCTCTCTAGTAGCTGGGATTACAGGCATGGGCCACTATGCCAGGCTAATTTCTTATATTTTTAGCAGAGAAGGAGTTTCACTATGTTGGCCAGGCTGGTCTCGAACTCTTGGACTCCAGCGATCCACCTGCCTCAGCCTCACAAAGTGCTGGGATTACAGGCGTGAGTCACTGCGCCCAGCCTGATATATTTGAATTGAATTGAATAAAGATACAAATAGGCTGTTTGGCTAGCACATATCAAATTCCTTTATGAAATGGGGAAAATGCCTCTCACTAAGCCACAGGTGGTCACAGAGGTCCCCAGACAAGTTGACATCAAAGATGATGTTTAAAGGTTGGGGAGCACCCGGCCTTTAGCCACAGAGAGACCTTTTTCTTGATTGAGGAAGAGCAGTCCAAGGAAATGATTTGCTGCTATGAGGCTGCCAGGAGACAGTGTGACCTGCATGAGGGCACATGTATTTCAGCACTGCTGGGCATAGAATCCGGGATGAGGATGAACCAGCAAAGAGGATCCAGAAGCGGAAAGACCAAGACGAAAACTCGGAGCCCCCCTCCCAGATTTTCACTGGCCATTTTCAGTTTATGGTTGTTTATTCTCCCACTGAATTCTAGAACACCTATTGAAGAGGTGGCAGGAGAAGGAGGAGGGGGCATTGGGAGTGTGCAGCCTTCCTTGACCCTCATCATAGGATCACACTGTACTGCTCATCACATGCTATTTTGATGTGTGATTTTTACAATGTCTCACTTAGATGAAAAACTCTAGAGGAAAAGGGTGGTACTCGATTTTTCTTTGTAATATTGTAATGCCATCTTTCATAGAGTTGGTGCTCAGCAAATATTGAATGAATGGATGAATGAGACAATTAGAGAGATCAGGATTTTTTAAGTAAAGCAGGTTTTCTTTTCTATTAAGACTTCCCCGGGTCAGGAGTGGTGGCTCATGCCTGTAATCCCAGAACCGTGTGAGGCCAAGGCGGGAGGACTGCCTGAGCCTAGGTCAAGACCTGCCTGGGCAATATGGCAAGACCTCATCTCTATTAAATAAATAAATAAATATGTAAATAAATAAGTAAAAATTTAAACATTAAAATTAGTAAAAGACTTCCCTGATTTAATTCAAATGCAGGGTACAGGCTACACATCTGTTGATCGATTTTCTCTAAATCCTTTTTCTGTTTTCACAGTATTGCTTACAGCAGTATGTCTTTCAAGTGCATCATTATTTCCTGTTCCTGCAATCAGTCTCCTAATGAGCCCTTCCAAGAACAGGTATTCTGGGCAGATTCCTATTCTTCCAGGTTGCAATGGGGCATAAATTGCATATCCCAGCCTGACCCTAACCCAGCAGGATGGAAGCGGCTGGTGGGTCAAAGAAGGCTGCACACTCGCAATGCCCCTCCTTCATCTTCTGCCACCCCCCTCTTCTGGCTCCCCAAATCCGTTGCAAGCTTCACACTGTGACCCCAGATGATCTCAGTCCTTGGGCCAGCCAAGCCCCAGCTCCTGGTAGAATCAGCTTCTGGTGGACCCATGCCGAGGAATCTCAGAGCCCTATACCAGAGTGCTATTACTCACAACAGAGATTTTATTTATTTATTTATTTATTTATTTATTTATTTATTTATTTATTTGAGACAGGGTCTCGCTCTGTCACCCAGGCTGGAATACTGTGGCACTATTATACCTCACTGCAACCTTGAACTCCTGGGCTTAAGGAATTCTCCTGTCTCAGCCTCCAGAGTAGCTGGGGCTACAGATGCATGCCACTGCACCTGGGTAATTTATTATTATCATTATTATTGTATTTTGCAGAGATGGGGTCTCACTCTGTTGCCCAGGCTGGTCTTGAACGCCTGGGCTCAAGCAATCTTCCTGCCTTGACCTCCCAAAGGGTTGGGATTACAGGGATGAACCACCATGCCCAGCCACAACAGAACATTTTTAAATCAAATGTCCTTCAGAAGTAGTGCTAACTATGTAACCCATGTTGTTTTCAGCACTTTATAGTAACTAATTCAATCTTCCTGGAAATTCTCTAAAGAAGGTGTTATTCTTATACTCCTCTGCTATTTCTGCTATTTACCAGGAAGGAAATAAAGTCACAAAATGGCTCAGAATCCAAGGGCAGACTGTCTCTCGCTTTTGCTAAGAAAGAGTTTCTTCTTTTTTTCCTTTGTTTCTAAAAGTAACATGTACACACATTCATCTCTTCTTTTTCTTTTCCTTTTTTTTGGGTTGGGGGGGCAGGGTCTTATTCTGTTACCCAGGCTGGAGTGCAATGGTGTGATCACAGCTCACAGCAGCCTCGACCTCCTGGGCTCAAGTGATCCTCCCACCTCAGCCTCCCAGTAGCTGAAACTACAAACACACCACCATGCCTGGCTAATTTTTGTATTTGTTTGTAGAGACGGGGTTTCACCATGTTGCCCAGGCTGGTCGTGAGCTCTTGGGCTCAAGCAATCCTCCTGACTCAGCCTCCCTCACTAATCCCTCCCAAAATGCTGGCACTGCAGATATGAGCCATGGCTCCTGTGCAGAGTCATCTCTTCTTTATTCAAAAACCCCGTGAAAGTGACAGCAAAGGAATAACAAGATACTGACTCAAAATTACAAAAAGAAGGGAAGAGGAGACAATCAAAGTAAAAAAAAAAAAACAAAAAAACAAAAAAAAAAACAAAAAAAAAGCCAGTAAACTGTGAAGACACAAAGTGGAAGGAGGCATGGTAGCTGACTTGGCCCAATCTAAACATGTTCCTGAGGAAGCTGAGAGGCCAGCGATTCATTCCCAGACTCCCAAGGACAGCGTATCCTGGAAGGAAGGAGGAGGTGCCCTACAAACCAGAGAATCGTGTGAAACCGGACAAAGAAGACCCAGATGCTAGGTCGGCCCTGACATCACCCACAGCTGGCAGCTCCTTCCTATCTACCCCCATTCTCATCCCCTCCCTCTTTTCTAAGACCAGAGCCAGAAGAGGGCAGGAGTGAGAGGACAACTCACACAGGAGGCTTCCCTACTGGTCCACCTATGCACCTTCGGAGTCTAGCTCTCTACCCTGCTCACAGATACCAGCAGCCACCTCTACCTCCTCATTGGGTAGAAAATAGAGGATTATTGTCCACCCAAGAAAGTCCTAGAGAAAATAGATCCAGATAGTGACATCCGAGAGTTCCCCAATGAAGTGGTTGTCTGTCCTGCATGTCTTACGGTGAAGCTCACCAGGTAGCAAGTCCCTGAAACATACCAGCGTCCCAGTGAGCATCTGACTGCCTCACTCTTAGATGCAAAGACGCAGCTGCAGATCATTCTGCATTTGAAGAAAGTTTCTTACATGAAAAACAGTATCAGCTAGGGTTCTGAGGAAAATGGCTGACACACTCAAACTTGGACATTTAAAGTCAGTTTAATGGAGGAACAGTCCACAAAAGCAAGCAGTGTTCAGAGGCTGGCAACATAGCCTACTGAGCCGCAGGGAGCAGCTGCCAACATCTGCAGAACGTCACTGTGGAGAGGCCACTCGCCTGGAACTGTGGCCTGTCGGGGAAGAACCTAGCTAACCTGGCTAGGAGGAGCCTGGGGGAATCCGTACTCTGATTCCCTTCTCCCCTGTCCTACTCTGTCACACGCACAACCCAAACAGCTAGAGGAAAAAGAAGCTGCTAGAGGCGAAAGTCACCACGGCAAAAAGCAGAGGGGTGGGGCTGTAGGGGCTGGAGTGTAGACTGGGAGGACAAATGGAAGATATTCATCACCGGACCAAAACAAACAGAGAAGCACAAGAAGGCAGGGACAAGAAGAAGCAAAAGCAGTGCAGAGAATAGAGGGAACTATAATCAAAGAAGGAGAAGGGGAGGAGAGGGGTGTGTGTGTGTGTGTGTGTGTGTGTGTACATACATATCCGAGCTATGGAAGCGATTAAAGAAGAAAAAGACCATGGATCACATGAATATCAGATTTGAAATTTTAAAAATCAATGGAATGTTGGATGCTAAAACCAAATAAATGTAGATTATAAATGGAAAATAGGAAATAAGAAAAATATTTAATAGGTGGATCCAAAAGTTATAACATCTGATAAATAGCATTCCATATAAAGAAACCAGAAAAAAATTGAGGAAGTTTAATCATAACAAATAATAACTGAATAATTTCCACAAGAAGTGGAATTAAGTATTATTCAGCAGTTTGAAAAAAATCCACAAAATACCCTCTACAATTATTTTAAATTCATTCAAAGACATATCATTGAAAATTTTGTCTCCCTATATGTGAACAGAAGGAAGAAAAGTAAGTCAGGTGACAAACCAAGGAAAAGGAATGCAAATGCCATCACATTTCTTAACAGCCAAGCTAGAAGTTACAGGACTTCGAAATTCAAAGAGAATTTTATACCCAGTCAAGCAACTAGTTAAGTGTGAGGATAGAATAAAAATGTGCAAAGAATCAGAAAACTGAGCTCTCATGTACCCCCTCTTGGGTGCTATCCGAGGGTGTGTTATGCAGTAAAACAGGGGGATAAACCAAGAAAAAAGGGAATATGGGAGCTCACTGTAATTGAAATGTAATATACAGAACCAATCCCTCAAGGAACAGCAGTGTGGAGCGCTATGGGAGGAGGCAGATCCTTGCCTCGCCTGGCGTGGCTGGAGTGCCGTGGGCAGGGACAGACACGATTCCCACGTCGTAGCCTTCTCCTGCTAGCCTACCTTGGTCCTCTTTGACTTCCCTGGCCAGTAAGCCCACTTACTGCAGATGTGGAAGGTCAAGTCAGGGCCATTGGCCATTACCACGAGCAGCGGGAACAGAAAAGAACCAGTCACAAATAGATCATATTTTAGTGATGACCAGATGTACAACTTTTCACACCCTAGCATGTCTAGTACTAGACTTCATCTCCCAGCTGATGACATTTACGGTGGATGAGGTGGAGGCGGATGCTGCCCTGATTCCCCTCCAAGTCCATCTTCCTGGAGTGCTGACAGAGGACAGCTCTTAGCCAGGTGCCCCTTTCAGAGATTTGCCTGCTGTTGGAGAAAGCTGCATCCCACATCCAGTGACAAGTCTGTCCAGGGGTACAAAGTTCTGACTCCCAAGCCCTCGTGCCAGACATCTTTGAGGGACCCCGACAGCAGCCTCCGCGTGGCTCTGCTGAGCTCCTCCCTGTTCAGTGCAGCTCACCCCTCCCGCTGCCCGGCCCTCTGCCCTTACTCCCATCCAGGTATTGTTCTAGGGTGCTCTCCCCTATCAACCTACTCTCTAATCTGCTAATCAATGGGACTGGCTTAAGTCAGCATGCCACGGTTTGATTGGGAGCTCCTTTTTCTTTCTTAATGTTCCATAAAAGAAAGATGTGACACACCATTAGATTCTATAGAATAAGGCAGGAGTTAGCCAAGAGCAAGGGTCACGAGGTGGGGAAACAGCCTGAGCAGCCAGTAGAGACCGGATCAGAGCAGCCAATACAGTCTGGGTTGCAAAAGGCCTTTGATGCCGCTCAGTTGAGTTCAGACATTGTCTCGAAGGAAAGTAATGTAACCAAATTTTGTTTTTGGAAAGATCAGCCTGGTTGAGGGGTGGATTCTGCTAGCAGAGGACAAGCTTTGGAGCAGAGGGAAAAGAACGAGTCTGCTGAGAGAGCTCGCGGTAGGGGATAGTGGTGCAGAAACGCAGACGAGTGTGTTGTGCAGATGGACTCTGTAAAGTTTGGTGGCTATTAGGGCTGTGCAGATCTCTGGAAAGGGCAGGCTCTGGCTTGGGCACTGCATTTGAACAAGCCCAAGATGTATCATTATTTTATGCACCACTGACAAAGAAAAAATTAACGCACCCAGTCACACAATGACTTACCATGCATTGTAAGACACATCCCAACGTCAGGGATGTAAAAAGGTAGAAAAGCGTCCATATTAAAATGCAATACTTGTACTTTTGAGTCAGTTTCAGCCACCTACTCTGGGAAGTTTTCTGGCATCCCTAGGATTGATTCAGATGCCCTTTGAGAGCTTTTAGAGCAACGTGGGTGCTGAGTCTTGTCAAAGAATTAATCCTATTATCCTCTCAATGCTGTTATTATGTTAATCATTTTTAAGCGTGCAGTTCAGTGGTTTAGTACACTCACATTATTGTGCAACCGTTACCACCGTCCAACTCCAGAACTTTTCCATCTTGCAAAACTGAAGATCTGTGCGCATTATAACAACAGCTCCGTTCCCCTGTCCCCAGGCCCTGGTGAGCAGCATTCTACTTTCTGTCCCTGTGGACCTCACTGCTCTAGGACCCTCACATAAATGGGATCGTACCGCATTTGTCTTTTCACGTTTGGCTTATTTCACTTTCCATAATGTCCTCAACGTTGTAGCATGTGTTTAAGACTGAACCACATTCCATTGTATGTCTATCCCAAAATTTGTTGATCCATTCGTCCATCTACAGACACTTGGGTGACATCCACCCAGCTCTCAGCTACCGTGAGCAGTGCTGCTTTGACCATGGCAAAGGTCTCTTTAAGACTCTGCGTTCAGTTCTTTTGGATATACACCCAGAGGTGGGATTGTGGGATCATACAGTAGTTTTATTTTCCAATTTTTGAGGAAGCTACACTGTTTTCCACCATTTCACAATCCATCAGCGGTGTCTAAGTGTTCCAATTTTTCCACATTATAGCCAACACTTATTCTCTGTGTTGATTTTTAAGTAACCATTCTAATGGATTTGAGGTAATATCCCAGTGTGGTTTTGATTTGCATTTCCTTAATGATTAGCGATGTGAACATCTTTTCATACGTTTATGGGCCATTTGTATTCTTCTTTGGAGAAATTTCTATGCAAGTCTTTTTGTTTGTTTGTTTTAGAAAATAAACTTGTTCCTTAATGGGGACTGGGAAGGAGGGCTGTTGGGCTGGGAATGAGGTTAGGGTATCAGAAGCACAGACCCCTGAGGGCTGAGTCATCTGAGGCTTCCGGGATCTGTTCTGCAGCTTGAACGCAGTCTTCTCATCAATTGTGGAAGGTGGCCACATGATAGCCCCCAGCACCCAGGGTACAGCAGCTGGCAGACACCAGCAAGCAGGCAGGCAGTAGCCAGAGGACCTCCCAGCAGGCTGTCAGCAGCTCCAGGTCCAGGGGTTCCATGGTCAGATCCAGCAAGGTGGAGCCCAGGAGTGTCAGTCCCCAAAGCCACTGTGCTAATTTCATCATGGTCACTCTTTGCTCCATATCTCTCCTTCCCCATGCAGCCCTGACATCAGTATCCAGAAGTACTCTCTCTGCCCGTTTTTTAATTCAGTTTTTTTTTTTATTGTTATTGAGTCATAGGATTCCTTTATATATTCTGGATATAAACCTCCTATGAGATACACAATTTGCAAATATTTTCTACGATTCCGTAAGCTGCCTTTTCACTCTAGTAATAGCATCTCTCCATGCACAAAAGGTTTTAAGTTTGATGTACCACCATTTATCTATCTTTGCGCGTTTTGATGTTGTTGTTGTTTGAGGCAGGGTTTCACTCTGTCACCCAGGCTGGAATGTAGTGAAGTGAGCTCAGCTCACTGCAACCTCTGCCTCCCAGGCTTAAGCAATCCTCCCACCTCAGCCTCCCAAGTAACTAGGACCTGTCACTACACCCAGCTAAATTTTTGTCCTTTCGGTAGTGACGAGGTTTGCCATGTTGCCAAGGCTGGTCTAAAACTCCTAGGCTCAAGCAATCCTCCTGCCTCAGCCTCCCACAGGCATTGTGAGCCACTGTGTCCTGCCATCTGTTTTTGCTTTTTATTGCCTAAGCTTTTGGTATCATGTCCAAGCACTCACGGCCATATCCAATGTGAGGAAGCTTTTTTCCTATGTTTTCTTCTATGAGTTTTATGATTTCAAGTCTAATTTTTAGGTCTGTAATCCATTTTGAGTTCATTTTTGCATATGGTATAAAACATGGGTCCAGCTTCATTTTTTGGCAAGTGGATATCCTGTTTCCCCAACACCATTTATTGAAGAGACCATTCTTTCCCCCAGTAGGTGGTCTTGGCACCCTTGCTGAAGATCATTTGGCCATATACACAAGAGTTTATTTCTGGGCTCTCTAGTCTATTCCATTGGTCTATAGGTTGTTCTTTTGCCAGTACCACACAGTTTTGATTACTGTAGCTTTGTAATATGTAGTATAAAATTAGGAAAACTTCACCTACTTTGTTCTTATTTTTCAAAATTATTTTGGGTATTTAGGGTCCCTTAAGCTCTTATATTAATTTTCGGATGAACTTTTTTCTACTTCTGCAAAAGACACCAAAGATATTTTGATAGCACACCCAGTTTTTGTGCACATCAAGTTTGCATTTTGAGTCCTGTAGGTAATTTATATAGAACTCGCAGGCGCTGAGGGCAGAATCGGTCACCTTACGTAACATGTCTGCCTTCCCAAGAAGCTTCAAGTGACTGGTGCCTCCCAAGATGGCAGCAGGAAAATAAATCACAAAAGAAAAGGGGAGGGTTTTTGTTTTTTTGTTTTTTTGTTTGTTTTTTCCACAAACTCAGCTCACTGCAACCTCCGCCTCCGGAGTTCAAGCAATTCTCTTCCTCAGCCTCCTGAGTAGCTGAGATTACAGGTGCCCACCACTATGCCTGGCTAACTTTTTTGTATTTTTAGTAGAGACGGGGTTTTACCATCTTGACCAGACTGGTCTTGAACTCATGACCTCGTGATCCCCCTCCTCGGCCTCCCAAAGTGCTGGAATTACAGGTGAGAGCCACTGCGCCTGGCTGAAAAGGGACATTTTGATTGTTGATATTTTCCTGCAAGTACTGCCTCAATTCGTCCATGGAGTCTATGCACAGTATTTTTTTTTTTTTTCGTTTTCTTTTTTTTTTTTTTTCACATTAAATGGAAAGTGAGCACAATATTTTTAAAAGAAAGTCATTTGGGCTGATTCTCCTCAAAGAGAAAAATAAGACTTTCCTAAATTTGAGGGTGGTCACACTCTGTAAGCCAAGGAGGAGGTTATCATTCACTCCTGTCCTTTCCCTTAACCCGTATGCAGCAGCCCAATGCCCAGGAACGGCTTGGCAGTGTAGCCCAGTGGCCGGGCAGCCGGCTTGCCCAAGCACTTCCTTGTCCCACCTGGCCGGCACCACAGCCCCACCACCACGTGCAACTGCTTGGGAGGCTGGACAGCAAGGACAGAGAGCTCAACAGGGAAGCGCTCCGGACCACATCAGAATCCTGGGGCACACATCCTAGATTTGTTCTCAGCAAATTCCAGGCAGGAATTTTTATTTTCTGCTAAATGGATTTCCAGATACTTCTACACTGTATAGTAAACTCTACAAAGAAATCACCATTCCAGGGCTTCTCCTCTTTCGAAACTGTATTTCTCTCTGGGATGCTAGAAGTTAAAGTAAAAACAAAAGGGGGTGGTTCTGAGAAGGTATGTTCATAAAGCTTAATTGCCATAGGCTTTCTTATTTTTACTTCATTTTCTGTCAATGCTCAGAGGGTGGCTAAGGGGGCCCATCTCCACAACCACCTGCATTGGAATCACTGGGAGTGCTTATTTAATTCATATTCCCGGGGCTTACTCCACACCTGCTGAGGTCCGAGGATGTGACCCATGAATTTGCATTATGAACAAACTCCCCAGAAGGTCCTTAGGCACATTAACATTTGAGAAACACTGAATAGAGCAAATATATATCACAATCATAGACTATTAATGATTCTTCCATAGTCTCCAATATCGAGTTGCATATTCATTCATATGGTAAGGCATTTTATCCATTCAGCATACATTGATTCTCCATTAAACCCTATACCCTTACTTTGGTTTAAATCTTTTTAAACGAAGCTTTTTATTTAAGGAATACAAAAGTAAAGTTGGCTTTCAGCTGGGTTACTGACTTGCTCTTTAAGATTGAATAAAATCCCAACACTTTTTCCCATCATGATTCTCACACTTGGAAATCCTTTACACTAGCTGTTAAAATCATTAAGCCAATATCTGCGATTTAATCTTTAAGGTTGACCAGCCAGCATTGAGTCACTGTAATCTTCTGGGTCAGGCAGGAAAAGAATTGACGTCGTTACCAAATACCACTGCGTAAGTGTCTTTGAGAAAATGGCAGCCCAGTATATACGGCAGAGTAAGGAGAGGCTGAGAGCAGTGGGCCTTGAGCAGGGTAGCGGGAGGCCCTGGCACTCACGCTGCGCCTCTGAGTGGCCCAGTGGGAGCTGTCGGGGATCCGTGGCACACTTTCTCTGACATAACACATCTCAGTGAGTTATCAAGGTGTTTCCTCTCTCCAGAAAGTCAAGCAGCCTGTGAGAAATGATCATTTGGCATGGGCTATTCTCCAGGGCCAAAGGCAGTCAGAGATGTCTCATACAAAGAGCCTTCCACCATGAGCCAGCAATGTGGATGTGCAGCTAAAAACAGACGTGTAAAAATAAACCTTCAACTTCTCACCCTGTGCGCTGAAGATGTTTTCCAGAAATCCACACACAATCTAAATGGCCTTGGACTCAGCCAGCTCCTTTCTCCAGCTTTTACTTTTTAAAAAAGGAAAAATAAAAAAGTGGATCAGCTGACCTCGTTGGTTGATCTCACTTGACTGTAATACCGTCCCAAAAGCGAGTTAGAACGACACAAGCATGCCCCAACAGTCTTGCTGGGTTGTGTCTACCTTTCAGAAACAAACAAAAAAGTTATTATTAGCCATTAACCTAATATCTTAAGTTAATATGAGTACTCCCATGCTAGAAATTAATTTTAGCATTCAACTCAAATTTATTTATTTATTTATTTATTTATTTTTACACTGAGTCTCGCTCTGTCGCCCAGACAGAAGTGCAGTGGTATGATCTCAGCTCACTGCAACCTCCGCCTCCTGGGTTCAAGCAACTCTCCTGCCTCAGCCTCTCCAGTAGCTGGGACTACAGGCACCCACCATCGCACCAGCTAATTTTTGTATTTTTATAGAGACAGGGTTTTGGCATGTTGGCAAGGCTGGTCTCAAACTCCTGACCTCAAGTGACCTGCCCACCTCACCCTCCCAAAGTACTGGGATTACAGGCATTAGCCACCACATCCGGTCGTATTCAACTCAATTTTAAAGAGATATGTCAAGATCCAATCATGCATTCATTCTCTCTCCCTGTTTCTTTTTCTCTGTCTTCCCCAGCCCTCTCTCAACTTAAGTCAAAGGGAGGAAAAACTTGAGATAATTATCTGAGGATGGAGAAGTAGAAAATTAGGTCACTCAGTTTAAATTGCCCGGGGCCTGTGATGGTGTGGACAAGCAACTTCAGGAACTACTGCACGCTAAAAAGAGTCAAGCAGCAAAGCAAGGCAAATCTCAAGATAATTCACATCAAAATTAAATTAAAAAAAAATCCTGCGGTTTCCTGGAGCGCTATGTCTATCGTCTATTTCACTGTCGCCACCGGGTCCTGCTTAGTAAGACAGGACAATGCAGGCCATGCAGACTCAGTGAGTCTGACTCCCCCGGAGAACCAGTTTTGCCCTAGAGATCATCGCATGGTGAAGGCTGTGACTGAAGACACCACACCTCCCCGGAGCCCGAAAGGCGGCAGTCAGGGAAGCTAAGGGCAGGGTAGATCAGGACTAAATGTCCAGAACAGTGGGCTTGTGGCCAGCCCACATTTATATAGCGTATCCTTGACCGTCTTCCTCTCCCTGTCCCCAGACCAACGATTTTCCCCAGTCCCTTCCAACTTCTAACATCCTTACTTAAGGTCCTGCAGTCGAAGCTGTATTCTACTTGGGTCTTCTTTTTTGAATGACAGCCAGTCCAGGCGAGCCCACTCAACATTCGAGTCGCCGGGATGTGGACACAAAGTCTGTTCAAGCTCTGCCTCTATGAGGTGTGTGAGTGGCCCCTCGAGGACACTGAATGTCACTTAGCTCCTCCTGGCCCAGGTCTCTCCATCTGCCCAGTGAGTGGGATCCCCCTGGGGAAAAGGCGAGGTTGTTCCTATTTCACTTCCTCCAACCATGAATCCACTTACCCATCCATGCTCGCATACTCAGCCCCAGTGTAAAAAACACACACCAGCTCTTCGCACTCCCTTCCCCCACCCCCACGGTTGGGCTCTGACCGGATATTGGAGGAAGGAATAGAGGAGACAGCAACCATTCAACCCCATCCTGAGCGTCGACAGGGTGCAAATTCTGGCAACTGCTCAATGGCGCATCTGGGCAGGAGAACAAGTGCTGCCTCTAGGGCCATTCACCCGGATGGAACTCCGTCCACCCTGCACCAGTCAGACCTGTGGAAATCTGAGCACTGCCCAGCTATCAAGGAAGCTGGGAAGGGAAGGAGAGAGAAACAGGGACCCTGCATGAGAATTCTAGGAGAGCAGGACTTCAGGGCACCGCTAGGCTATGTCCGGTTCAAAACGATGGTTCGTCAGTATCAACAGCAGTACTGAAAGGATCATGTCCGCTTTCACCCACCCATGTGTCATCCAGAGTGCTTGCTCCAGACCAGCTGGGCACTGCACGTCCACACACCGCTCCAGGCAGCATCACCAGCTTCCTGTCAGGCACAGCCCAATCAGCACCAAAGATCTGCAAACCCTACAGCCTGAGTGGTACAAATCTTCGGTGCTGATTGGACACTCATTGCCAGCACCAGCAACTTATTAATTACCATGATAAATGCTAAAAGTGAGCTCTTACAGGTAAGAATAAAGGCATTCAAGACAGGAGAAATTGGCCGAGTGTGGTGGCTCATGCCTGTAATCCCAGCACTTTAGGAGGCGGAGATAGTTGGATCACATGAGGTCAGGAGTTCAAGACCAACCTGGCCAACATGGTAAAATCCCGTCTCTACTAAAAATACAAAAATTAGCCAGGCATGATGGTGCACGCCTGTAATCCCAGCACTTTGGGAGGCCAAGGCAGGTGGATCACCTGAGGTCAGGAGTTCAAGACCAACCTGGCCAACATGGTGAAACCATGTCTCTACTAAAAATACAAAAATTAGCCGGGCGTGGTGGTGCATTCCTGTAATCCCAGCTACTTGGGAGGCTGAGGCGGGAAGATTACTTGAACCCGGAAGGCGGAGCTGAGATTGTGCCACTGCACTCCAGCCTGGGCGACAGAAAAAAAAAAAAAAAAGACAAGAGAAATGGCTCACAAAGTTCTCTGTTTGAGAAGAGAAAATGTTCCAGAAACCAGTGGTTGTAGTGGTTACACAATATGAATGTACTTAATGCCACTGACCTGTACACTTGAAAATGATTACGATGGTAAATTCTGTGTTATGTTTTACCACAATAAAAAATTTTGTAAAGGTTTATACATGGCCCATCCTTGCATGAACAGGGAATAACAGTAAACCTTGTCCCCAGCACCCTTCAGAATGGTCCCTGAGGCTCCGTCTCTGCTCTGTCCTCACCTCCCCGTTGCTTTAGGTGGATTTCTGAATGCTTCACGTCAACTAGCAGATTCCAAGTCAGGCTCTAGATCAGGGGTTGGCTGACTTTTGCAGCAAAGGCCAGAGGGCAAATATTTTAGGCTTTGTGGACCACATAGTCTCGGTCGCAACCACCCAACTCTGCCCCTATGTCAGGAGAGAGGTCACAGGCAATGTCCACATGTTCCAACATTTCATTTACAAGAATTTGGCCCGGAGTTTAGTCTGCCATCCCCTGATCCAGATCCTCAGAATGTTCTGTCTCCCCTGAGTGATATTCTCAGGCCAGCTGAGGCCAGAGCTCTGGAGCTGGCTTTGCTTAATGTCTGCACAGGTGACACTCCGGCTGAGGCTCCTTCCCTCTCGACCCGGAAGTGGAGTGGGGCTGGGGCAGGAGCCCTCACACCTCAGACTTCCGGGTGGTACCAGCATCTGCCTCAAAGAACTCAACAGCTGTGTGTGGCCACATGGGCTGAGGGTGCTTCACAACACCGAGAAGTAATAGAGAGCAAACCCCACAAAGATTCTGCCCCCACCTGGGATACAGGAGAGAATACATGCAAAATGTAAACGGTTGCTCAAAAACTTGTAAAACAACAACTGTGGTAGGGTTATAAAGGAAAGCTATTTGAGACTGGGAAAAACAAAAAAGTAACCTATGGCTTAGAATCCCTGGGTACAGAAACAGGTCTCTGACCAAGCAGGACTTCACTGCACTTCCAGCGACACTAACTCAGTGGTGGGCACAGCTCTGGGGGAAAAAAGACTTCAGGGAGGGACTGAATTGATGGCCTCCAAACCACAGACAGACACCTTGACTGCGTGCGTGTGTGCGTGTGTGTGTGTGTGTGTGTGTGTGAGAGAGACTCACCAGGCTTGCAAATGACTGCCCAAATCTACAGGACAAAGCAATTACTTTCTCCCTCTGCCTTCTGACTACAGCAGAGGAGCTCGGGACTGGAACCAATACTTCTACTGAGCAAGGTACTGCAATGTTCACAACTAGACTCCAGACAGTATTTTATTTCTTCGGCAACCCTTGATCTCTCTTCTGGGTTTGATCTCCCTATGCCTGTATCAGCACACATCCTGAATAGCTGTATAATATGGAAGGATATGACCAAGTTTTAAAATCAGATGAAATACTCTTCAGATACCAACTTCACAGCTGACTCAATGTGCAAAAATTCCTCCTTGACAAGGTTTCTATGAAAAGGCAAGAACATATTTGTTAAATAACACATTTTTTTCCTGTAATTTTCTTGAGTTCTTACTAGGTGGTAAGTACTGTATAAAAAGAGTTGTTGTTTTATTTTTTGTTTATTTATTTTTTAAGACAGAGTCTCGCTGTGTTGCTCAGGCTGGAGTGCAGTGGCGTGATGATCTCAGCTCACTGCAACTTCTGCATCCCAGATTCAAGTGATTCTTCTGCCTCGGCCTCCCAAGTAGCTAGGACTACAGGTTCTCACCATCATGCCTGGTTAATTTTTGTATTTTTTACTACAGACAGGGTTTCATCATGTTGGCTAGACTGGTCTTGAACTCCTGACCTCAGGCCATCCGCCCTCCTTGGTCTCCCAAAGTGCTGGGATTATAGGCCTGGGCCACCCTGCCTGGCCAAGAGCTGTTGTTTTAATGTGTTTGCCCTTTTAAATCTCACAGCTCTTCAGAATGGGCTTATTATCCCATGTCACAGGTGAGAAAATTGAGGCTTATGAGGGTTTAATTGAAATAAAATTTTAATCTGGGCTCTGTGGCTCATGCTTGTAATCCCAGCACTTTAAGAAGCTGAGGCAGGAAGATCATGAGATCATGAGACTAGCCTGGCCAACATAGTGAAACCCTGTCTCTACTAAAAATACAAAAATTAGCTGGGCATGGTGGCAGGCACCTGTAATCCCAGCTACTCGGGAGGCTGAGGCAGGAGAATCGGTTGAACCCAGGGAGGTGGAGGTTGTAGTGAGCCAAGATTGTGCCATTGCACTCCAGCCTGGGCAACGGAGTGAGACTCTGTCTAAAGAAAAAAAGAAAGAAAGAGAGAAAGAGGAAGGAAGGAAGAAAGGAAAGAAGGAAGGAAGGAAGGAGGGAGGGAAGGAGGGAAGGAAGGAAGGAAGGAGGGAAGGAAGGAGCCGGGCGCGGTGGCTCATGTCTGTAATCCCAGCACTTTGGGAGACAGAGGCAGGAGGATCATGAGGTCAAGAGATCGAGACCATCCTGGCCAACATGGTGAAACCCCATCTCTACTAAAATATAAAAATTTTCATAAAGAGGGCTTGTGAGAAAAAAGAAAAAAAAAATTAGCTGGGCGTGGTGGCACACATCTGTAGTCCCAGCTACTTGGGAGGCTGAGGCAGGAGAATTGCTTGAACCCAGGAGGTGGAGATCACGCCACTGCACTCCAGCCTGGAGCCTGGTGACAGAGCAAGACTCTGTCTCAAAAAAAAAAAGCAAGAAGGAAGGGAGGGAGGCAGGGAAGAAAATTTTAGAGCATTTGGCATATAGTTAGCATTTAATAAATGGTAAATTCTGCTGTTTCCAGAAATAGCCTAATTTCAAATATGCCGTGTTCTTTCCTCATAGAGAGATGTCGACAGTGGTGGAAGGTGACAGCTTCCACCTTGGGTGGCATTTCTCTCCATATACTTAAATATCTGCCATTTGTTTAATGTCATTATTTAATGTCTGCCATATATTTAAAAACCTGTCATGATATTTCTCTTCCTATAAATTTAATCTTCTTTTCCTTCTGCCAGTAAAATTTTGTTTATTCTTCATATAAGTCTTACACACTTTTTAGCTTTCTTCTTAGTATTACAAGCCTGTGGCCATTATTAATGGAGCTTTTTAATGATATTTTCTAATAAGTCATTGCTGCTATGTTGGCCTTGAGTCCATCTATTGGGCAGAACTCTTATTAGTTCTCACCATCTTGCTCTTGGTGTCTGCAGAAACTTACATCTGATGTCTTTTATTGACCAGAACCTGCAGAATAAATATCGAATAGTCGGCGAGAGCAGCATTCTTTTCTTATCTCTATTTTCACCTTAACGATTCTCTGGGAGACACCTCTTATCTGGTAGGTCAGCTTTTCTGTATCGCCAAATTACTGTTTTTGTTGTTTGCTATTTGCTTGTTTGCTTCAATCAGAACTGCAGGCTGAATTTTATCGAACACTGAGGGGCTTCACATGGGACGATCCCCACAGAACACTTTTAGCAAAACCTATTAAAATGATCAGGGCTGTTTTTCTTTACAATTCCACAGCTACATTTCTTCATGTTGCCTTTGCCTCACACATTCAGGCCGTGCCATATATTTTATTAACTCATTGCATGGTTGGATTTACTAACATTTTGCTTAAAATTTTACCATCTATAATTAAGATATTCCTGCAGTTTTATTTTTGTGTGCTCTCCTTCACTTCTTTTAATGCCGGGATATGTTAGCCTTGTTGGAAGAATTGAAAAGCGTCTCATTTTCTTCCATGTGTTGAAATATTATATGTAACATGTGGGTCATCTATCCTTTACAGATTAGCTAGATTCTATCCATAAAACTCTGCAGGCTTCATCTTTTGGTGGGGACTGACATTGATCACCATTTCAAGCTTTTTACCTTTCCGAGCTAATTTTCCCTTTCTGAGTTAATTAAATGTTGATCACACATTTCATCTAGGTTTTCAAACTTATTGGCATAAAATGTTACATAGTGTATTAGCTTCCTAGGGCTGTCATAACAAAGTGGTGGCTTCGAACAGCAGAAATTCATTCTCTCACAATTCTGGAGGCCAGAAGTCCAAAACCAAGGCATCCCTTAGAGGCTGTGAAAAACAATCTGCCCCATGTTTCCCTGTAGCTTCCAGTGGTTGGTGGCACCTTGGATGGTGTTCCATGGCTTGTAGACTCGTCATGTCACTTCTCTCTCTGTGTCTGTCCCCACATGGTGGTGTGTGTGTGTGTGTGTGTGTGTGTGTGTGTGTGTGTGTGGTGTCTAGATTTCTCTCTTCTTTTAAGGACACCAGTCACATTGGATTTAGGGCCACTCTAATTTAGCATGACCTCATCTTAACTTGCTAACATCTACAAACATCCTATTTCCAAAATAAGGCCACATGTATAGCTTCTAGGTGGACATGAATCTGGGGAGGGGGAATACTCTTCGACTTAGTGCACGTCCTATTTTAAATAATTTGATCATTTCTTCGCTATCTGTATTTATGTTTCCTGTCTTATTCCTACTGCTGTTCTCTAATGTCTTCTCTCATGTTTCTCTTAATCAAAATTATCAAACGTTTATATTCTTTTTGAACTTGTATTAATCATCTTTTTTCTTCTCTATTCATTAATGTCTGCTTATAGCTATAGCAATTCCTCAATCCTATGTCTTTGTTTTATTGTGTTGTCCTTTTTCTAGATTGTTTGCTTATTTTAAATGTTTCTTGTTTTCCACCAATTAAATTTGAGCCCAAAAAAAGTTCCTCTGGAGGTGCGATGGTTGAAATGTAATATTAAAGCACTCTTTATTTTTCAGTTGTAAATTGTTTAAATTGCATTTTAAAATTTCTTTGTTGACCCCAGATTTAAGAGTATATTTTTTAAATGTCCTAGTGCCTGGGTTTTTCTATCTTTCTCTTAACTTGCTTTTATTGCTCATTTCTAACTTTGTTGTACCACTAATTGATTGTGACCTGCATGGTTTCTGCTTTGGGGTCAAGAATCTCTTCCCGGCCGGGTGTGGTGGCTCACACCTGTAATCCCAGCACCTTGGCAGGCCCAGGTGGGTGGATCACCTGAGGTCAAGAGTTCAAGACCAGCCTGGCCAACATGGCAAAACCTCTTCTCTACTAAAAATACAAAAATTAGCCATTCATGGTGGCACACACCTGTAGTCCCAGCTACTTGGGAGGCTGAGGCAGGAGAATTCCTTGAACCTGAGAGGCAGTGGTTACAGTGACCCAAGATCATTGCACTCCAGCCTGGGCAACAGCAAGACTCCATCTCAAAAAAAAAAAAAAAAAGTCTTCCATATACTGTACGTCTGTTATATCAAGCATGTTAATTACATTATTCCAGTTCTCCACAGTTTTAATTTTTTTGTCTGACTAATTTGCCTATTAAGAGATAGGTTGGTCTCTCAGAATTAATAGAACTTCGTTCGTTTTCTTCACGTTCTTAGCCATTTTCACTTTTTATTTACAAAACGTATGTGATCAGGCACATAAAGTTCTATGGCACTTCTATGTTCTTGATCAGTAGTTCTGCTGATCCATACCGTCGAAGGCCCATGGCCCCTGGATGAGAGCACCAGCTGGGCCGATGCCTACATCTATGCGGTTCTGCCACTTAACTTGCTTTTATTGCTCATTTCTAACTTGCCACAGCTCTGTGGCAGCTCCTTCCACTCACTGGGCATCAGCGGCTTCATCTCTAAAATGGAGATCCTGGTGACTGTCACCTTTTGGGGTAGCTGGGAGATTAAATGTCATAACATGTGTAGGGCGCTGAGACTAACCTCTGACACTATACATTCTCAAAGAAATGATCTAGGATGGTGATGTCAACAGCAATGAAGATGATGAAAACAAGCAATGCCCATCTTTGATCTGTTTTATGCCTTTGACTACAAAATCTATTTGTTTAATATGTACATTGCTAAATCTGTCTTATTTTTATATGGATTTGCCTGCTGTGTTCTTTTTTCTATCTCTTTTTTTAATGAGTATCTCTCTTTTTATTTCTTTCTTGAGACAAGGTCTCACTCTGTCACCCAGGATGGAGTGCAGTGGTAGCATCATACCTCTCTGCAGCCTCAATCTCCTGGGCTCAAGCAATCCTCCCACCTCAGCCTCCAGAGTAACTGTGACTACTGGAGTGCACCACCATACTTGGGTAATTTTTTAAAATTTTCTGTAGAGATGGGATCTCACTATGTTGCCCAGGCTGGTCTCAAACTCCTACTCTCAAACGATCCTCCCACCTGAGCCTCCTGAAGTGCTGAGATTGCAGGCGTGAGGTGCTGCACCTGGCCAGGAGTGTCCCTAGACAGAAGAATAAAGCTGGGTTGTGCATGATTGGCTCTGTCTTAGAAGTGATAGTGTGTCCATTCTCAGCAAACTGACACAAGAACACAAAATCAAACACCACATGTTCTCACTCATAGGCGGGTGTTGAACAAGGAGAACACATGGACACAGGGAGGGGAACACCATACATGGGGGTCTGTTGCGGGGGAGGGGGGACAGCGGGGGGGTGGGGAGTTGGGGAGGGATAGCATGGGGAGAAATGCCAGATATAGGTGAAGGGGAGGGAGGCAGCAAATCACACTGTCACGGATGCACCTATGCAACAACCTTGCATGTTTTTCACATGTACCCCAAAACCTAAAATGCAATAAAATAAATAAATAAATAAATAAATTTAAAAAAAAAAGTGATAGTGTGTCATAATTTCATAATTATTATTTCTTAGAAAGCACGTAAAATGTTTTAGGTTTAACTAAACCCAGTATTTATGTTTGCGATTTCTGGCTTCACCTACACTTGACATGCTTTTGACTCTCACATCGGTATCTCCAGCCTGTGACTGACCCCCCATGTGACCCACGCTCCTGAGTGTGTCCTACCTCCAGTTGCCTTTGAGCATCTCCACATGATTGTCCTACAGTCACGTCAAACCTCACACACCCAAATCTGACCTTATTCGTCTCCCCCTGAATCTCCCTGCCTGTTCCATTTCTTCTCCTAATTTTGGTTAATCCTCTATTTTAATTATCTATCCAGTTTCCCAAATTAGAATTCTCCGTGACTCCACCTTCTTCTTCAGAAGTTCTCACCCAAATCCTGGAAACATCTCCCCAGGGGGCAGTCTCTTTCCAATCACTACACACTGCCTTTGATGGGGCCAGCATTGTGATTATCCAGTGACTGAAAGTTACAATATCTTTGGCCCAGCTGTTCTGCACATCAGGCCAAGGGTCAGCACACTAAGATCCACAGGTCAGATCTGACCACCTATTGATCATTGTATGTGACCCACAAGACAGGAACAGTTCTTGTATTTTTTTCAATGGTTGAAAAAAATCACCAGGCACAGTGGTTCACGCCTGTAATCGCAGCACTTTGGGAGGTCGAGGAGGGCAGATCACCTGAGGTCAGAAGTTCGAGACCAGCCTGGCCAACATGGTGAAACCCCGTTCCTACTAAAAATACAAAAATTAGTTGGGTGTGGTGGTGCTTGCTTGTAATCTTAGCTACTTAGGAGGCTGAGGCAGGAGAATCCCTTGAACCTAGGAGGCAGAGGTTGCAGTGAGCAGAAATCGCGCCATTGCACTCCAGCCTGGGTGACCGAGTGAGACTCTGTCTCAAAAAAAAAAAAAAAGTAATATTTTTGACACACAAAAATCATACGAAATCAAAATTTCTGTATCCATTAATAAAGGTTTTTTTGGAGTTTTGTTTTGTTTTGTTTTTTGAGATAGAGTCTCACCCTGTCGCCTAGGCTGGAGTGCAGTAGTGCAATCTCGGCTCACTACAGCCTCCACCTCCCAGGTTCAAGCCATTCTCCTGCCTCAGCCTCCCAAGTAGCTGAGATTACAGGCACCTGCCACCATGCCCAGCTAATTTTTTGTATCTTTAGTAGAGATCAGATTTCACCATGTTGGCCAGGCTGGTCTTGAACTCCTGACCTTGTGATCCACCCGCCTCAGCCTCCCAAAGTGCTGGGATTACAGGCGTGAGCCACTGCGCTCAGCCCACTAATAAAGTTTTAGTAAAACACACTACTCTCATTTCTTTATCTATGGCTGCTTTCACAGCAAAGGCAGAATTGAGTAAGTGCAAGAGAGACCACGTGACTCACAAAGCTGAAAATTATGACCATCTGGCCCTTTGTAGAAAAAGCTTGCCAACCCCTGCTCCAGGCCATGCACCCTGCCCCAGAAGGCTTCCAGACCATATGATCACTTTACTCTTCTGCTTACTATTAAATAAGTGCAAAGTGCCTAGCTTAGTATAAATCATCCTTTGGGATCCAGTCCCAGCCTACTTCTCTGCCTACGTTTTTTCTCTTCTTTTCAATCCTACAAATCACATAACACAACACAAATATTCTCACCATAATCAGGAAAAACACAGTCCGAGGATGGTGGCTCACGCCTGTAATCCCAGCACTTTGGGAGGCTGAGGTGGGTGGATCACTTGAGGTCAGGAGTTTGAGTCTGGCCAACATGACGAAACTCCATCTTTACTAAAAATACAAAAATTAGACACGGGTGGTGGTGCAGGCCTGTAATCCCAGCTACCCAGGAGGCTGAGTCAGGAGAATCTCTTGAACCCAGGAGGCAGAGGTTGCAGTGCGCCTAGATCACGCTACTGCACTCCAGCCTGGGCAACAGAGCAAGACTCCGTCTCAAAAAAACCAAAACCCAAAAAACAAACAAAAAACCCCAGCACACACATTTGCCCATCTTTGTTCAATAGTTCCTTCCACCACCTCAAATTCTCTTTCCCTCTTCTGAACCTCAGAACCTCTACCTGTCCTCAAAGATCCCATTTACTTTTATTAAGGTAAATTTCACACACAATAAAATGCTGGAGTGCAGTAGTGCAATCTTGACTCATCGCAACCTCCACCTCCCAGGTTCAAGCAATTCTCCCACCTCAGCCACCCAAGTAGCTGGGATTACAGGCACCCACCACCACGCCCGGCCTCCCAAAGTGCTGGGATTATAGGCATGAGCCACTGTGCCCAGCGCATTAATAAAGTACAGATCTTAACTGTACAGACTGATGGTTTTGCAAGAGTACACGCTGTGTAACCAACACCCAAATTAGGGCACAGGCTGTTTCTCGTCAATGCGGAAAGTTCCCTCTGGCCCCTTTTATCCAGCCTCCCTCACCAGGCTGCCACTATTTTGATTTGTTTTTGTCACTTTTTGACCTTCATATACATGAAATCGGATCATATATATTGCTTTTGTATCTAGTTTCTTAGCTTAACTTCATGTTGTAGGGGCCAAGGAAAAATGCACACACAGGAGAGAACAGGGTGATTCCCTCAACGCCCAATGGGGTGCAGAAGATGACAGGCCACCCCGAGGTTACAGAAGGAATGGGGCCCAGAGCATAGCCAAAAACAGGTTATGGTGGAATATCAGGTTATTTTGGCAGGACACGTTATGAGAGGGAGAAAAGAGGAGGCCTGGCTAGCAAAGGTGGTCTTGTTACAAATAAAACCACAGAGGCAGCAGTGCTAAAAGAAAACAGATGGCAAGTGTTTCTTTCAGACTTTTAAAAGTATCAGACTCGGCTGGGCGTGGTGGCTCACTCCTGTAATCCCAGCACTTTGGAAGGCCGAGGTGGGTGGATCCCCTGAAGTTGAGAGTTTGAGACTAGCCTGGCCAACATGGTGAAACACATCTCTACTAAAAATACAAAAACTAGCTGTGGCGGGGTGGGGGGTGTCTGTAATCCTAGCTGCTCAGGAGGCTGAGGCAGGAGAATCTCTTGACCTGGGCCACGGTGGTTGCAGTGAGCCGAGATCACACCACTGCACTCCAGCCTGGGTGACAGAGCGAGACTCCGTCTCAAAAATAAATGAATAAATAATAAAAATATCAGACTCTCAGATAATCTTTCCTGGATCCAGACAAGAGAAGGCCTGGCTGCCTCAGTGAAGATTTACTACAGATGCAGATCATCCCCATGAAAGACAGTTTTGAGTGCTCCTCTGTCTGCCGGCTCTCTAAACGGTCATCTCAAAACACGTCAAATGTATTATAAACTAAAATATCTTAATTTCCTTCAATATTTAAGATATTTGTCCATGCTGTGCTTATAGGTGTAGCTCATTCGTTTTCGTTTTAGTCTAGTTGAATCGTCGTATGATTAAACTACCATTTGTCTATTGTCTCTAGCTTGGGGCTATGATGAATGAAGTTGTTACGCACATTTTTGTACAAGTCTTTTTGTGGACATCCGTGTTCGCAGTTCTTGGGAATTGCTGGGTCATAGTTTGCATGTACATTTAACTTTATAAGGAGCTGGCAGGTGCTTTTCCATAGAGGCTGTACCATTTTACACTCCCACCAGCGATGTCTGAGACATCCAGTCATTCCACACCCTGGCCAACATTTGGCATTTTCATTCTTAATGGGCATGAGGTTTACTTCCACTGTGGTTTTAATTTGCATTTCCCTGATAACTAGTGATTTTAGTAGGTGCACAAAGCATGTTTGTGCGATGAATGAATGAATGAATGAAGAGTTTTCTGGGATATGGCTTATTCCAAATATTCTGTTTCTTGCCCTGTAAGTATGTATTCTATGGTCCCATTTTAAATACAACAGCGGGCCACGGAGCTGGATACTCTGCCTGGTAACAATAAAGGAGTAAAAGTAACCGATTCTGCCCGGAAGGTAGAAGGTTGGAAAGCTTCACATTGTGTGTTTCCCGATGACTTGACACTGTTACCTGTGTGTGTCTCCCACCCTAATTGTACACCTCTTCTTTCCTTCCTTACTCAAAAATAGCCTGGGATCCATTACTGACAATGTTGCATTCTTAAGGGGATAATGTGTAGAATCCGGAGAAGTAGAGAATCCAGGGAGCATAGTGCGTGCCGGTAGTGAAAGAACCCATGCTTCTACCAAGACAGGACCTTGCAGAGCTTACCCCCGAACTTCCCCTTTCTCATATGTAACCCAGGTTTCGGGCCAGGAAATTCTCGTGGTCAACAAACTAACTCCTTACTTAGCAAATGTCCTGTGTATCTCTATGATGAAGGAATCTTTCCGTCATAAGCAGGTACTCCCTAGAGACAAGGCGATTGAGAGGCACCCATCCCCTTACAGGACATAGGAGCACTCGTCGATGTGATGAATGCTTCCTGTTCCATCCAAGGAGAATTTCCACTCTTCTTCCTTGTAGCAGGCCAGAGACAGGTTTGTGTCCCAGCTCATAAAAAGTCTGGGCTCATGTTCTCACATAGTCTCTTTGTTTCCCCGTTTCCCTGAATATAGAACTTGTGCCTTCAAACAGCTCTGAGTTCTGCCATGATCTCTGTACCTGTTTATATCTAACAAGCTCAAAGGCCAGCTTTGCTCACTGAGTGTTTGACAGAGAGAGAAAAGAAAGGAGCTACACACTCTGAAACTGCAGAAGGTTCTCACTCAACCTGGTGAAGCTGTCAAAGATATAAGTTTTGGTAGAACTCTCTGAGTGACCTTGGACATTTTAATTAACACCTGAATCCCAGTTGCCCCTTCTCTGAAATGAGTATCGGACACTCCTTGGATAGGAGGTCGTGCTTGTAAGGCGTTAACTGGGATGGACTGACTCCTGTGAATTTCCCCCTTTCCACTTTATAACAATAAAATAAATACTTATTTTTAAAATGTACAATACATTATTGTTGACTATAGAGACCTTGCATGCTATAAAATACTAGATCTTATTCATTCTAAGTTTTTATTTTTAAAACTTTACATTTTTACATTTGTTTATTTATTTATTAAGACGAAGTTTCTCTCTTGTCACCCAGGCTGGAGTGAAATGGCACAATCTCAGCTCACTGCAACCTCTGCCTCCCAGATTCAAGTGATTCTCCTGCCTCAGCCTCCCGAGTAGCTGGGATTATAGGTGCCGGCCACCACACCTAGCTAATTTTTGTATTTTTAGTAGAGATGGGATTTCACCATATTGGCCAGGATGGTCTCGAACTCCTGACCTCAGATGATCTGCCCACCTTGGCTTCCCAAAGTGCTGGAATTACAGCGTGAGGCACTGCGCCCGGCCACATTTTTACATTTAAAATCATTTTGTCAAGGAAAACTTTCCAACAGTAATAGGACAATTCCTGTGGGAATGACAATTTGTTCCATGGATCCGGAATGTGGTTTATTGCATGCAGATACTTCGTCTTACAAGTTACATTTGCCCGTGGGGGATTCTCAGTGATGGCCAGAACTGTGGGTTATGCCCTGACTTTGACGTAGTCTCAAGGATGCCTGCAATGTGCAGTGAGGGGCCCTGGAATTGGGCTACCTTCTTTTCTTCCTGTGAAATTGTTATTTTTTTTTTTTGAGAC
This sequence comes from Aotus nancymaae, assembly GCF_030222135.1. NCBI lineage: Eukaryota > Metazoa > Chordata > Mammalia > Primates > Aotidae > Aotus > Aotus nancymaae. The sequence continues at coordinate 6,289,221 of NW_026988450.1, read as the reverse complement.
GGAGTTTCGCTCTTGTTACCCAGGCTGGAGTGCAATGGCGCGATCTCGGCTCACTGCAACCTCCGCCTCCTGGGTTCAGGCAATTCTCCTGCCTCAGCCTCCTGAGTAGCTGGGATTACAGGCACACGCCACCATGCCCAGCTAATTTTTTGTATTTTTAGTACAGACGGGGTTTCACCATGTTGGCCAGATGGTCTTGATCTTGACCTCGTGATCCACCCGCCTCGGCCTCCCAAAGTGCTGGGATTATAGGCGTGGGCCACCGCACCCGGCCTTGTTTTATTTTTAAATGAAAAGAACCAGAATCTATGACAGAGACATTTAAACTTTTGCATGTGACCCACATTTGGAATCTGTCTTCTGTATGACCCTTATAAACATAAACAAACACATACACAGATGAAGCCACAGTTTCACGAGACACAATCTATCCTTATCCACTCCAATATGTTTTTACTTTATAGTAAAAGAATTCCGTTTATAACTGTCTAAATTGATTGCAGGACCCATGGATTGAAAAGAGTGTAATTGGAATGTTTGTAGCACAAAGAAATGATAAATGCTGTAAGGGATAGATACCCCATTTACTCTGATGTGATAATCAAACATTGCATGGCTGTAACAAAATAACTCATATAACCCATAAGTATATATATCTACTATGTACCTATAAAAATAAAAACTAGGCTGCACATGATGGCTCATGCCTGTAATCTCAGCACCCTGGGAGGCCGAGGCAGGTGGATCACTTGAGCTCGGGACTTTGAGATCAGCCTGGGCAACATGGTGAAATCCCATCTTTATATAAAAATAAAATTTTTAAAAATTAAAAATAAATTAAAGACTTTGAAGAGCCATACTCTCTCAAATCCCCCAAACATTCTTATTACAACTATTTTTATTTTTAGTTATTACTTTGCAGCACTCGTCCATATGCAGAAATGGTTTCTCACAGTTTTATATTCTACTTTTTTATGTGACATTTTTTGGGGGGAGGCAGTAAAGCTCTCATGTTATCCTATAAAATAGCTGTAGGATAGATAGTGTTGTAAACATTTTATAGCACTGGGCATTAATATTCTATTCAGGTTTGTGCTACAACAAGCCTTTTTATGAGCAAGCTTTTATTCTTTTTCATTTTTCTCTTTGGTAGGTTATATTCTTTGGAAAAATTACGAAGACTTCAGAGGTTTGTATTTACAATGCATTTCACCATAAAAAATGAGCGTGGTCCTTCATTAGTAAGTAGTAGATTCTTCACCTAAAACAGCCAGTGATTGGGCCTGGGGATGGATTACACTGTTGGAGAATTTGGGCTACAGACGCATTTGAACTAATGTGCTCTTAAAATCCATTCATGCGATGTGCTCATCTCATTTTGAAACGGCCAGGAAAAGCAGTACTGTGGATTCCAGCAATGGAGAGCCCTGTGGCAAATCCCCAACATTTCCAGAGAGAAAAGCCCTCCTGAACTTACTGGAAGAGGAGAGCAGAAGTTAAGTCATGGGGGAGGGAGAACAGGAAGAGACTTAGACCAAATAATCTGTAACACACACATTGTGTGCAGCAGTTACAAATTCAAAGGGAACTCAGCGCACCCAAGAGCTAGGATGTAAAGCTGACCTCTGAATGGGTATTATGTCCTATCGAAGGCTATTGTTTCATGAAGCCCAGGCCTAACAATGTCCCATTGTGGCAGATGCAAGGTTAAATCCCAGTTTTTCACGTTTTCCCTTCATTCTCAGTCTCCAGGTCTGTCCCCCTGAAGATGCTTCCTCTCACCGCCTGGGCTGCCACCATGCTGGCCGTGTAAGTAAGGATGGTTTACAGGCCCCTCCATCTGATCTGGGGACACTGGAGATCTCCTGTCTTTTCTCTGATTTTTATTAAGTATATATAAAGACTATGGCTCCTGTTTCAGAGTGATGACCCAGGAAAAACTTTCTTTGGAACTGCTGAGTCAGAGCTACTCCCTCCCTGCAAAGGCACCTTTGGAATTACAAGGACGCTCTACACGCGTGGACAGAGCTCTTACTGCTTTTGAGCACATCTGCGGATGGTTTGCTACTTTCATTCTAAAGGGAATATAAAGGCCAACTTCCACTGCAAGAGATTGTTTTGCTGTACATAAGCCTGGAATGGGCATTAATCACTAAGTGGATTTTTTAATCCCTGGATTAAAACAACAAAAACTCTATGACTACCAAGGGTCTTGCTGCGTACGATTTCTGGGTCACATGACATCTTTGTACTGGCACTGTCTGCACCAGGATTGAATAAGCAGCCAACTGGGATGATGGAAAATTACATGGAAATCATCTACTTCACATCTCACCTCCTACATGGAGCCGGAGGTGACTTCTAACCAGGAGGTTGTACGTAGCTGAGTGTTTTCTGCAGAGCAGTAGGGAGACAAAAATGCAGATGTTTCCAAGAAGGAAAATGTGGTGGTTGCCGATGTGTTCTGTGATCAAGTTCTCTGCCTTTCCCTTCCTCCTTGGGTCAGAGGACCTTGATGCAGACAGATCTTGGTACTGATGCCCTGAGACAAGAAAGCCTCTGAGGTGGGGGTACTCAGAAGGGGAAAGCTGGGTCTCTTAGGCTGACCCCTTTGAGAAGGATGAGCTGCAGTGTCTAACAAGTACTTCTATGTCTGGAGACAGGAGTCCATAAAGTGTAACTGGAATAAAAGCACTTCAGCCCCGACATTCACCTTTTGTGGGTGACCCCAGGCCAGCTGCTCAACCCCTCTGTGCTCTCTTTCTCCATCTATGGAATAGGGGCAATAACCGTCCTATTTTTCTCACTGGGATGTCATGGAGGAACAAAGAGACCTATGCAGGTGGGCGTACTTTATGCAAGTAAGTTACCTGTATTTTGTGTTGATGACCAGGCATGAAGGGAAGGATTGTACTGAGCATGTGCCATGCCCTAAGTCTTTCTGGGCTGTTACTGATAGGTGCACCTCATCTTAGCCTCTCTCTCTTTGTTCTTTTTTTTTTTGAGACAGAGTCTCACTTTGTCACCAGGCTGGAGTACAGTGGTGCGATCTCAGCTCACTGCAGCCTCCACCTCCGGGTTCAAGCAATTCTCCTGCCTCACCCTTCTGAGTAGCTGGAACTACAGGCATGCGCCACCATGCCCAGCTAATTTTTGTATTTATTTTTTTTAGTAGAGACGGGGTTTCACCATGTTGGCCAGGATGGTCTCAATCCCCTGACCTCGTGATCTGCCTGCCTCAGCCTCCCAAAGTGCTGGGATTACAGGCATGAGCTACCACGGCCGGCCGGCCAGCCTCTCCTTTTTACACTGACTCACCGAGAGCTGCTTTCCATATCTGCAGAAGTTGTATTTCTTCCTTTCCTCATTTGGGTGGGGCGCCGGGGACACGCTGATTGCTTACTCAGGCCCAGCAGGGACCCTTCTAAGTCTAAGCTCCGAGTAAAAGGTGGAAATAGGCTGAGCGAGGTGGAATCCTGCTTGGTAGATGAGCCACAGTAAATGTTTCTCCTGTTAGGCCCATTCGATCAAACCTCGCTTTGGAGAAACGGGACCGAGGTGGCATTTTCTAACTTGTGGTATGATCTTAACTGAAAGTGTCGGCTTTTTAGGTGTCCAGCCATATCATGTATTTTTAAGATTCTTTGTGTCCAGGTCCCAATTCTTGAGATCTAGACCCAATTCCCTGATTCATTAAAGTGTTATCTTCTTTTCTATCTAATTATAAAACAATAGAAACACGGCTGGGCCTGGTGGCACTCACCACTACTCAGAGGCTGAGGCAGGAGGACTGCTTGAGTCCAGGAGTTCAAGGCTGCAGTGTGCTATGATCACACCTGTGAATAGCCACAGCCCTGCAGCCTTGGTAACACAGTGAGATCCCATCACACACACACACACGCACACACACACACAAAAACCTAAACTAAAAAGAATAGAAATGTGTATGCTACCTCCCTAAGCGTGGTGGACATTTAGGTGGTATTCATGGGTGAAGTCACATGGAATGTTCCTCGTGATGTAATCTTTCTGTGTGACCTTGTTCAAGCTCTGTTTCCTCATTGGTGAAATAAGAAGTTTCGTTGAGATGTTCCCTACCAGTTCAGCACTGGAGTGAACATCTTTCAGCGATGGGAATGTTCTCCTCTGCTCTGCCCCACTTGCCTCTCCTCTTCCCCGGCTCCAGGGTTTTAGTAAACCCATCCTCCTGGGGTCTCATGAATTCCCCTGATCTGCTCAACCCTCACCAACCTTTCCAGCATTCACAGCGGGAAAAGCCCAGGTTTCTCTGAGTAGGTATGTGAGGACTGACTCTTAGAAGACAAAACCCATGCTAGGCTCAAGGAACACAAAATAGGCAAGTGCCTGGCTTTTAAGAGTCTTCCAGTCCAGTGCAGAGAGAGCCAGTCAGAAAAACTGAATTGTAACGTGATGAATTCAGTGCTTTGCAAGGCACCCGCTCCAAGGAGGGGCACAGGGCAAGTGAGAGCACTGGAGAGAAGACTGGAGAACACGTGCAGGCAGTCAAGTCCTCAGCGCGCCACACGGGTCCCACGCTACTGGAGATTGTTTGTGGGCTCCCAGGCTAGTTTATAACAAAGAGAGTAAATTATAAAGTGTTGAAACTCTGAGGAAGATGGAGCTACTATATAAACATTCTAATATAATCAGATTTCATTCTGTTGGAGGTGCAAGACCAGCAGCCAGAGGGAGATCCAGGTCTTTATTAATCTTCACACAATAGGGCTGATAAAGCCTCCTCTGCAAACAATGTCTTGGCAATCACTTTATCAGATGTAATTACATTTCCTAATCTTACAGTGGCTTCTTGCAGGTACTACGGGAGTCAGGTGAGGGATCTTCCCCAAGGTTATCTGTGTAGGTTCCGTCCAGTTTAGGGTGGCAGGTCTCAGCTTTCCTAAGCATTGTCCCAACTCTGCAGGTAGCATCGCAGCAAAGCAACCCCCTAAACCCAGACAGATCGACCCCCTGTGACAGGGGCCACCTAATCAATGCCTGTCTCTGAATAATGTCATCACTATGCTCATGCCCCTCCCTCTGCCTAGGAAGCCCCAGACTGATGCAGCCTCAAAGGCACTTGGAGAAATCCAGACCACGAAGGCAGCCTGCATTGTTCAGTGTTATCACCCAAGCTCCATTCACCTCCCAGGTGAGGTCTGAACTACACATAGTCACTAGACTGATGGTTACTGCTAGGAGGCTATCAGTGTGATGACGGCACTAAAGACAAGTGGCATTCAAACCTACCCTTGTCTGACAACGTGCCCAAACCCAGAGTTGGATGAGTGACCCAGTGCAGGTACATGCCTGGTCACCTTCCAGTGCTTCCTATTGTGAGTTAATTAAAGAGAAGAAAAACTCTGGGGAGTGGGGAACACGCTGGTGTGTGTAGCACTAACCCTAAATACCTTAGTTACCCATTTCTTTTGGTGACTTCCTCGCTTTTTATGGACCTGTTTTGGATGTTATTCGGCTCTGATCATGCTGCTTGCTTGCCACTAAGTGACTCACAAGAGCTTTTACCCTCTCGGTAAACCACAAGAGACAACACTCTCCACCACGCCTGATGCTACGAGGTTTAAATGCTCAGGGTTTCTCTCATTTGAACTAAGAAAGACTACCTGTTTGGTTAAATCCTGTGAACTTGCAGATTAATTCTGTAGAAACAACTGCGATCACTTTCCTTTCTAATGCATGGGTCTCTGTTTTCCACCACGGAGCCATTATCCTCATCCTTAACTCATCCTTTACCGGCAGGGTTGTTAGGATGGGAACAGCAAAGGATTCTTAGAAAACAGTCCCCCTGGGTTTCTGTTACAAATTTGTCTTTTCAGAAATGATCCATGTTTCTGACATCCACTTAATTCAAGGCACCAGGGGATGATAAAAGGTGATATGGGGTAAGGGAGCACCTGGTCTAGTGTGAGCAGGGAAGTCGTGCCCCATGCAGATGGGAAGCCTGGTGCTGTGGGATAACACAGTACCCAGAGAGCCAGTCACAGCTCTGCCACGAAGCCAGCTCATGACCCAGACTGCTGTCACTTCTGGGTGTAAAACGCATTTTGCGAGGGTCATGTTGGTAAAGCAGAGAGTCCATGTGACACCAGGACTTAGACTTGGACAGCGGCCTTTCTGCCTTGTGCCCGTTTGTTTGTTTGTTTTTAAGACAGAGCCTTGCTCTTGGCCCAGGCTGTAGGCAGTGGCATGATCACTATTTACTGCAGCCTTGAACTCCTGGGCTCAAGTGATCCTCCTACCTCAGCCTCCCAGGTAGGGATTACCAGCACAGGGCGCCATGCCTGGCTAATTTATTAATTTTTCTGTAGAGACATGATCTTGCTATGTTACCCAGGCTGGTCTTGAATTCCTGTACTCAAGCAATCCTCCCTCCTCAGCCTCTCAAAGTACTGGGATTACAGACATGAGACATCACACCCGGCCTCTTGTGTCATCTTTGATTTATGAGAACTATTTAGTCTAATCTCTTTTAAAAAGTAGCATTTCTAACATCAAGATGAAGACTCTGCCAGAGAAAACAAAATCCTAGCCACTTTTTAAAGTTGACATTTATCAAGTGCCTATAAAGAGCTAAGTAAGCACTTCACAGGGCACTTAGTGAAATCTCACACCAACCTCTGAGATAGACACTATTATCCTATCCGTTTCTGAGATGAGGAAACAGGGGTACGGAGAGGCTGGGAACGTGCTCGGGTCACACACTGGTAAACAGCAGAGCTGGGATTTGAGTGAATCCAGGCCTTATACTCATTGCTAGTATTTATGGTGTCTAACAGCCGCAGCTATTTGGATTCCACCCATACTGTGAGCACCTGGGATTGCCCGTAGCAATAAACTGTTACACAGGGCTCAGTTTGGGATTGACCTAAAATTCTCCTTTAGTTACACGAACTTGGGTTTTTGTCGATATGTATTTGATCGTCCTCTAAGATAAAATCTGTAAATTCTCGTACAAATCAGAGTAAGATCGTGTTGAGGATGTTTGTGGGGGAAGGAAGAGCATAGAATATAATTAGAGGGTTGAAGGAAATGATCAGTTTCAAGCTGCTTTGACTAATCAGCTGAACCGCTCTCTATCGGTTATATAAATAGAATGGAGTGCTCAAAGCCAATTTGTATTCCTATCTTTGGGGAGTGATCATCCCAATCGTGCGGTGCAGTTCCTGAATAGGTTTTAACAACCCCTCCCTACCTCCACCCCTTCCACCCCCAATTAGGCAAATCAGACCTAGAGACCTGAGACCCCCACCTCTCTGTAATGAGCAGAGGTGGGAGCAAGTTGCAAGTAAGCAAGCTATGCCAAGAACGTGTGAGGACACAGAGTTCACAAATGGAGTGGCCTCCAAGCTCCCCGGAGCATCTCATTTCCAATCTTTCTTTTTATTAGAGGACATGGTCTGGAACCACAGCCAGCCAGAATGAAAAGACAAAGCCCATTTTCCCTGGGGGAGGGTAGCCCTCACTCCTTCTCCACGTACCGCCCTTCCTCTCATATTCTTATAAAATGATGATTTACTGGTCCTGAAAGTGTGGGCTCTCCCTTGAACCTCCCTTTGGTCTGCCCTGCCCCAGGGCTAACACTGAACTCTTTGATAGCCTCCTCCTTGAGTTCTGTGGACAGGTAGCCAAAAAAAGTAGGTGGGAAAGGACATCCAGGGTGAGAGAGCAGCCGATGCAGAGGCCAGGAGATAAGAAAGCACGCAAGCCTGGGCCACAGTGAACAGTTCACAAAGGCTGAGCAGAGCTTCTCCACCTTAGCTGCACAATAAAATCTGCATGCTTCTGTGGCACCCAGATTAATGAACTCAGGACCTTTGGAGTCGGGACGCAGCCATCCGTGGTCCCGATCGCAGCTTATGGCCTGGCACGCAGAGTGAGCTCAAAGGAAGGCATGCGATGAGGCTGGGGGTGCCATCAGGAAGTACGTTAAGGAGACAATGCGGCCCCTAGGGACTTGTCTGGTTTGTTGGGGGTTTCTTTCTTTCTTTATTTATTTTCTAGTCCATACAAATGTTGGGGTTTTTAAAAATTTATTTAATTTTAGATGGAGTCTCGCTCTGTCACCTAGGCTGAGGCTGGATTGCAGTGGTGTGATTTCAGCTCGCTGCAATCTCTGCCTCCCAGGTTCAAGCCATTCTCCTGCCTCAGCCTACAGAGTAGCTGGGATTACAGCCACATGCCACCATGCCTGGCAAATTTTTGTGTTTTTAGTAGAGACGGGTTTTGGCCATGTTGGCCAGGCTGGTCTCAAACTCCTGTCCTCAAGTGATCTGCCCACCTTGGCCTCCCGAAGTGCTAGGATTACAGGTGTGAGCCACTGCGCCCGGCCAGGAATTGTCTGTTTTTTAATCATAGGAGGAGCATGACCAGATGCGGCAGTTGGATGGATAGTGAGTGGGAAGACAGCAAGGGTGAGCAGAAAAGGCATTGAAGAGGCTGCCATGGTAGCCAGGAGGGAGACTGCAGAGTCCGCCGGCCTGTGGGTACACAGCAAGGATCCAGCGCACACAGCGTGTGGAGCTGAGATAGGAGAGGATGTGACGTGGGAAGTCAGGGAGTGGGGAAGGCTTCACGACCGAAGGCGTGAAGAATGAAAAGCGGGTGACAGCTTGCAAAAACAGCCTCATCGGCATCTCCTGCTGCCCTTCAAGATCTGCTGGCGGGGACAAGCTGACAAGACTGACAGCCTTCTGGGCTGCTTGCTGCACTATAGTCCCGGCCTCAGGAGCCACTGCCCCCACGTGAGAGGCACAGACTGAAGAGCGTGGGCAACGGCCCGTGCCTGCATCTTAGAGCCCCGGGCAGGCTCCATCAGCTCCAAGAAGGTCTGTAGATTGATCATCTTCTCCAAATCAGGAGCTGAAACACAACCGCTGATTGTGCATTTTACTGAATTTCTGCTATAGTCTTGGAGATATCAAATATCTGGGTCCTTTTTATTTTCTGTGAATCTGAAGACAGGACATGTAAAACAGGACTACCGAGCTGGGCAGCATGGCTCCCGCCTGTAATCACAGCTACTCAGGAGGCTGAGGCGGGAGGATCCCTTGAGGCCAGGACTTTGAGATCAACCTGAGCAACATAGGGAAGCTCACCCCAATCTGTAAATAAAGAAATAAAAATAAAATAAGACAGCCAGGCGCAGCAGCTCACGCTGCAATCCCAGCACTCTGGGAGGCCAAGGCGGGCAGATCACCTGTGGTCAGGAGTTTGAGACCAGCCTGACCAATACGATGAAACCCCACCTCTACTAAAAATACAAAATTAGCCGGCATGGTGGTGGGCGCCTGTAGTCCCAGCTACTCAGGAGATTGAGGCAGGAGGTTGAACCCAGGAGGCAGAAGTTGCAGTGAGCCGAGATCATGCCACTGTACTCCAGCCTGGGCAACACAGGAAAACTCTGTCTCAGAAATAAAATAAGACTATCCCAGAGAATTCCAAACATATAATCTCCATATTCATGGACTGCATGTATCGTATACTTGATTTAAAATATTTTGAAAACATCCACCAAAAATGCAGGTGTCAGAGCGGAGGGAGTAACTGGCTTCCTCATTCTTAAAAACGCCACCGGAAGTGGCACTTAAGGCAGGCACCAGTTTAACTCAGTTCTCTGTGCTGCCCCTGCCAGGTCATTTTTAATTGTCGGTTCAGTTTTACAAAGTGAACATGAGCGTCAATCTTTCTAAAGTCTTTCATGACTCAAATCTACACAAAATTATTTTGAGCAAGGAAGGGAGACCCAAGAAATAAAGACATTTTACAGAAATGACGCAAAAAAACAAGATCCTTTGATTATGTTGGTAGAAAAAAAAACTAATTTAAATTATGAGATAAAGCTGAGGAAGAAACCAACCATGGCTGCAGGTGGCACTAAGTACTTAGCATCCAGCGCCTTCTTAAATTGTTCTCGGTTAGGGCACCAGTAAATCACGGTGTCTAATGCAGATTCCTGAAAGGGGGCTGGAGAGCCCTGGTCCCGTCCTCACACCCTGTGGGAGGCGGCCCCTACTCCTTCCTGGCATCTCTCTAGTGAACCATGTGAATAAGTGGCTGTTTCTCCACTCTGCTGCTCATTAGAATCACTGGGGGAGGTTTGTAAACAGGACCCAATGCTCCAATCCTCACCACTCGAAAATTCTAGAACAATTAAGCTGACTCTGGTGGTAGAGCTTGGGCATCGGTATTTTTAAAAAGCCCCCTGATAGACACTAGGTTTTTTGTAGAAAAAGAAAAAAAGCCCCCGTGAGTGACTAAGGTAATTCCTAGAAGAGAGCTAGGTGATTTATGTGTTGTTGTTGTTTTTTTTTTTTTTTTTGAGATGGAGTCTCGCTCTGTCACCCAGGCTGGAATGCAGTGTCAGGATCTCGGCTCACTGCAACCTCCGCCTCCCGGGTTCAAACCATTCTCCTGTCTCAGCCTCCGGAGCAGCTGGGATTACAGGCGCAAACTACTCCCAGCTAATTTTTGTATTTTTAGCAGAGACGAGGTTTCATCACATTGGTCAGGCTGGTCTCAAACTTCTGACCTAAGGTGATCCACCCGCCTCGGCCTCCCAAAGTGCTGGGATTACAGGCATGAGCCACCGAACCCAGCGCGTTCTTTTTAGAAGTCTTAGATCTGTATTTCACGGGCACCTCTCCCTTGGTCTCTCAGTCCAGAAAGAAACTCCAGAACAGCAAGGGCCTCTTTTCGTTCTCAGCTGTGGAACATACAAGGGCAGACACACTACATGCAAAGGTCAAGACCAACATTTACAAGGGAAAATGCTTTCTGACCGTAATGTGATGTTTTTATTTGTTTGAAGGGGGAATTCTAAACTGCCTCTTAAAATGTGTTTGGGGCTCCAGGTGGATTGGAAGATCTTCCCTGGAGCAAGGAGAAAATGCCAGTGGGACAGAGCCCCTGGGCAGGGGTGAGTGCTCTGCCTGGACGCAGCCCTCAGCACTCACGTGGGAAACTGCTCAAGGCGGCCCAGAGTCCCCGCAACTAACTTCATGCCCAAGGAGTGAGCAGTTTCTCTAAATACAATAGAACCTCTGCCACTTTGAAGATAAGCTCTCACAGGCTGCTTAAAACAATAATTCTGTACTTTCTTTCCTGTTTCTAGATTTATTTTAAGTATTAGTATAAAATGTCAGAGCAGCTGATAGCAGCCAGATCAGTTTGTATAAAGCCCGACTGCCTGTTTGTAGTATATTACAGCTATATTTGACACAGGAAAGCACTTAATCATGCCTGCTATCAGCACACCACACCCACCTTTGTGAGGACCCTCAGAGGCTGTGAGATTTATCACTGTGAACTTGAACTGGATGGACAGGCCCTAATGGATAATGCAGGCTGCTTCTGAGAAGTTCGGGCTAAAAGCGTACCATCCAGAACCCCAGTGCCAAGAGAAAGGTCAGGAACGCTGAGCACCTCCCAGGACCGGCCTCAGTAGATCCAACCTATGCCCTGAATTTTATCTCAAGCAGTTGAAGTCTGATGAGTATAAATCTGATGGCATGGTAAGAAACTCCCTCTGCTCCATTTTGCCCCCAAAGTGGCCACTTCTGAGGACCCATTAGCCATGTTTTCCTCTTCATAGCAACTGATAAGCACTACTGCTCAGATAGAAAAGCATTTCTAAAGCATTCTTGCAGTTGGCCAACCTCTTCCCTGAGTCTCTCTGCACCTCAAGGGGCCCTGGGAGACTGGCGCAGCGGAGTGGGTGGTGCTGTCCAATTCACATACAGGATACCTGAGGCCCACACAGCTATGGGAGCTGGGCAAGGGGGACTGCAACCTGGAAGTCCTGTCCCTAAATCCTTCCTCTTAAGGCATTTTACTAGAAGTGGAGAAACCTGGGTTCCACTCTTGCTTTCAGCATTCTTAGTGAATACCTGACCTCTCTAAACTTCTGCTTCCACCTCTGAAGCGGGGATGATGTCGCCTCTGCATATCACAGGGGACTGGGGTAGAATGGCTAGGAGAGCGTTATCACTTTGCCGTTAAATATTAATATTTAAAAATACCTATTCGGAATTACATTTGAATTCAGACTGAGTGGTCTCAGCTCTTCCAAGGCACTTGTCAGACCTCTCTGAGCCTCAGTTTCCACATCTGTAAAATAGCAATAATAGGATCCCATAGGTTTTCTCTTTTTAATTATGGAAGCTTTCAATGTTGTTGTTAGTGTGTTTTTTAATTTTAAAATACTTAATTGACAAGGATTATATATACTCAAAGTGCACAACACGCTTTGATATACATAAGCAATGTGTAATGATTACCACAGTCAAATTAATTTAACACATCCATCACCAGCCATGCTGTACATTAGAGCCCTAGATCTTGTTCATCCTATAACTGAAAGTTTGGACCTTTTGAACAACGCTTCCTCCCTCATTTCCCCCTCCTCGAAGCCCCTGGTAACCACGCTTCTACCCTCTGCTTTTATGAGTTAATGTTTTAGAGAATTTTTAAAAAGTAAGCATAATAGTAAGCCGCCATGTATACATCTCTGATGTATACATGGTCCCAAACATTTTTTTCTGGATTCCTTGAAAAATTCCTAGGCATCATGCCATTTCATCCATCGCTGATAATCAGGATTGCATTTTTTAACGTGACCACCATGCCACTGTCACACCTAGCAAAATTAACAATAATTCTTCAACATCATGTCACATCTAGTCCAAAGCCAATTTCCGCAATTATCTCAAAGATTTTTTTTTTTTTGAGGCAGAGTCTTGCTCTGTTGTCCAGGCTGGAGTGCAGTGGCATGATCTCGGCTCACTGCAACCTCTGCCTCCTGGGTTCAAGTGATTCCGTGCCTCAGCCTCCCAAGTAGCTGGGACTACAGGTGCACACCACCATGCCCAGGTAATTTTTTGTATTTTAGTAGAGATGGGGTTTCACCATGTTGGCCAGGATGGTCTCGATCTCCTGACCCCATGATCCGCCTGCCTTGGCCTCCCAAAGTGCTGGGATTACAGGCGTGAGCCACCGCGCCCGGCCTCAAAGATGTATTTTTACAGTTGGTTTAGTCACATCAGAATGCAAATAGGGTCTGGATATTGGCTGTGGTTATTGTCCCTTTTTTTAAATCATATCACTGTTTTGCTGGAGAAACCACATCATTTGTCTTGTGGAATATTCCACATTTTCCACATTCTGGATTTGGTTGATTGCTTCCTTCCAGTGATGTTTAACTTTTTTCTTCCATTTTCCATAGGTTGGATTGTAAGGATTAAATAAGTTAATGCCTGTAAAGCACTTAGCAGGTATATTAATTTTCCAGGGTTGCCGAAACAAAGTACCACAGTCTAGGTGGCTTCAACAACAGAAATGCGTCGTCTCACAGTTCTGGAGGCTGGAAGCCTGAGATCCAGGTGTTGTCAGGGCTGCTGTTGCCAGGACTGGTAGAGAAAGGTCTGTTCCAGGCCACTCTCCTTGACTGAAGAGGTCCATTGTCTCCCTTTCTTCCCATCATCTTCCCCTGTGTCTGTGTTGAATTCCTCCCCCGACTTTTTTTTTTTTTTTGAGACAGTCCTGCTCCATCGCCCAGGCTGCAGTGCAGTGGCACGATCTCGGCTCACTGCAACCTCTGCCTCCTGGGTTCAAGCGATCCTCCTGCCTCAGCCTCCCAAGTAGCTGGGACTACAGGCACATACCACCATGCCCAGCTAATTTTTTGTATTTTTAATAGAGATGGGGCTTCTCCATGTTAGCCAATGATCTAGGTCTGCTGACCTTGTGAACCGCTTTGGCCTCCCAAAGTGCTAGGATTACAGGCATGAACCACCTCAGCCAGCCAAATTTCCCCTTTTTATGAGAACATCAGTCACACTGGATTAGGACTTACATTAATTAATAACAATCTTATTTCCAAATAAGGTCACATTCTGAGGTACAAAGGGATTCAACATATGAATGGGGGCAGGCGACAATCCAACCACCACCATCACAATATATCGCCCATGGTAAAACTTCTATAAATCCTAGCCGTCAGCCTTCAACCAGTTACATGTTACATTGTTACTTAAGGATTAAAAGTTAATATATGTAAAACCCTGAGCACAATAGAGAGCACATGGTGAAATTTCTATATAAATATCAGGTATTGGCCGGGCGTGGTGCCTCACGCTTGTAATCCCAGCACTTTGGGAGGCTGAAGCTGGTAGATGACTTGAAGTCAGGAGTTCGAGACCAGCCTGGCCAAACGGCAAAACACTGTCTCTACTAAAAATATAAAAATTAGCCAGGCGTGGTGGTGGGCACCTGTAATCCCAGCTACTTGGGAGACTGAGGCAAAAGAATCGCTTGAACCCAGAAGGCAGAGGTTACAGTGAGCTTGGATCATGCCACTGCACTCCACCCAGCCTGGGAGACAGAATGAAACTTCATTTCCAAAAAAAAAAAAAAAAAAAATAGGTATTACATTGTAACATGTTACACTGTTATTTTGTAGTTGTTTTAATCCTAATTTATATTCATGTTAGAATATTATTTCGTAATTTTTAAGTACTAATTTAAATTCACAAGATTGCTAAGAAAGAGCCACAGCAGTCATCACTTTTGCTAGGTGGGGAGACGAGAGTAGGTCTGCAGATTGGGAGGCCTAGAGGGAGAGCAGGAGCTTGGGTGGGCGCTGGAACAGCCCGGAACCCCAGCTCAGGCAGGGCAGGGTCCTGGCTCTCTTGCGTCACCAGCCACAACACACCAGCCAAATCACTGTTCCAGACTGGGAATTCCTTTTCTCTGAAATGATTATACAATAGGTATTCTCCAAACCCCTTTTCACAACTAAAATTCTAGGTTCTGTAAAGAAAAGGATCATGAAAGGCACAGCATGTGACTATCGGTTAAACAATAAGAAAGCTATTTTGCTCTATTTGTAGTATGTCCAAAAAACTCTTACAAAAACATTTACCAGGCAATACATCATCCTTTTTTTTTTTTTTTTGAGATGGAGTCTCGCTCTGTCACTCAGGCTGGAGTGCAGTGACGCAATCTCAGCTCACTGCAACCTCTGCCTCCCAGGTTCAAGTAATTCTCTGCCTCAGCCTCCCAAGTAGCTGGGATTACAGGCATGTACCACCACGCCTGGCTAATTTTTTGTATTTTTAGTAGAGATGGCGTTTCACCATCTTGACCAGGCTGGTCTTGAACTCCTGACCTTGTGATCCACTCACCTCAACCTCTCAAAGTGCGGGGATTACAGGCTGGAGCCACCGAGCCCAGCCCACCATTTTTAAAATGGACTAGGAAAGAAGGATTTTCATAAAAGCAGCCACGTTGACACGTACCAGTCTTCTCAGATTACACCACCATCTTCTTTACTTTGGTTTATCCCTAACTTTTTTTCTTTCTATTTCACGGACCATTTTGACTTTCTTTTTATACGTGAACATTTTTTTTTTGGTCTCAGGGTTGTTTGTGGTTATTTCTGTCTTCTTGTTTAAGCCTCTTACCGATCGTTTTGTTCTGTTTGGTTTCATTTGGTTTCATTTGCTTTCGTTTCCTCTGTTTTTTTCTGAGACAGGGTCTCCCTCTGTTATCCAGGCTGGAGGGCAGTGGCACAATCACAGCTCACTGCAGCCCTGACCTCCCCCAGCTCAAACAATCCAACTGCCTCAGCCTTCTGAGTAGCTGGGACTACAGGCACACACTGCCATGCCCTGCTAATTTCTGTACTTTTTGTAGACACAAGGTCTCGCCATGTTGCCCAGGCTGGTCTTGAACTTCTGAGTTCAAGTGATCTGACTGCCTCAGCCTCCCAAAGTGCTAGGATTACAAGTGTGAGCCATTGCGCCCAGCCCATTTCATCTTTCTTTTCTTTCTTTTTTTTTTTTTTTTTTTGAGATGGAGTCTTGTTCTGTTGCCCAGGCTGGAGTGCAGTGGCGCAATTTCAGCTCACTGCAACCTCTGCCTCCTGAGTTCAAGCAGTTCTCCTGCCTCAACCTACCGAATAGCTGGAATTATGGGCATGCTCCAGCACACCTGGCTAATTGTTGTATTTTTAGTAGAGACGGGGTTTCACCATGTTGGTCAGTCTGGTCTCGAACTCCTGACCTCATGATCTACCCACCTCGGCTTCCCAAAGTGCTGGGATTACAGGCGTGAGTCACCACGCCTGGCACATTTTCTCTTTCTACTCCATTTCTTTTTGCCAAGCACTTTTCCCTGACTTGTTTTCTCTTTTATTCCCTTCCTTGGTACACTTATTTCTTCCTCTTATTTCTTCTCGAATCTGGATGGAAAACGCAAAATTTCTCAATATGGAGATGGAATCATTTACAGCATCTCGGTGAGGCTTCATCCTGAAAACCCTGCCTACTTTGTTCAGATGAAAACAGTCCCGCAGGGGAGACATCGTGGCTGGGCATGAAGACGACAGAGCTCAGTGTGGACTCACAGCTTCTCAGACCTCTGTAGGTGCATAAGTCCCCACTCCAACAGAATGTCACTTGTGCCGGCTGGAACATTTCACCCTGGGGACAGCTCTGTCAACAAGCTCACTGCCCACCAGCGCACTGGGAAGAATGGTGGTGGAGGGGAGTTAAGGGAGAAAAAGTGGACCCTGTTGTTCCAGGCAGGAGAGGACACAGCCTTTCTTGCTGTTGAGCATTGGGAGAAATGTGCTAACACACTTTCAGATCTTCAGAAAGAATTACTAATTGTAAAGAAAGCTTGGAGTTTGCCAAGGGTCTTTAACATCTTCCTGTTGCCCATCACCACAATGGAAGGCTGAGAGGGCAGCCACAACTGGGATGTGGAGAGAAGGGGACAGCAGTTCCAGCAGTCAGGACAGAGGCCATCACCCCAGTGGATGAGGTCTAGCGGACTGGGGACTTGGAGCCAATTTCTATGGTGCCCTCATGTTTTTCCATCCATTCTCCAAGCAGCTTTTTTAAAAAAGTTGTGGGGTCTCCTTCTGTTCCTTGGGCTGGAGTACAGAGGTACAATCGTACATCACTGCTGCCCCCAACTCCTGAATTCAAGCTATCCTCCTACCCCGGCCTCCCAAAGCACTGGGATTACAAGCATGAGCCACCCTGCCCAACCTAAGCAGCTTCTTTATCTTGATGTGGCTTTCCCAGTAGACTTCCCTCCTGAAAAGATGCAGTTCCCATTCGAAAGAATTACATGGCCTTTTCTGTCTCAGACCAATGTCACTTGCTTGGACAATTTAAAACAGTTTTCCCCCAGATTTATCTAATTACTTTGGATAAGCTGAAAAGTCAAAATAATATGACCAGAACTTGGCAACTCTTTGGATATGAAGAGTAGATAATGAGAAAAGAGTCAATGGTAATATTAAATTTGAAGTCAGAGTTCCCAGAAGAAGGATATACCACATACAGAACACAAAAAGGTAGACTCCGTTGCAGTACTGATCATCTTCAGGTCTCCTCTCACCGCCAACCCTCTATCTTAAAATCTTGGGGTGGAAGCTCTGTTGGAAGCAAGCTGTCATTTCAAGGGCCATATTTCACTTCCATATTCATCTATAAATTCCATCTTAGTGCTTTCTATGTTCAAGATGGTGAACCAGGTGTTAGGAGAATGAACAAGGGGGGAAGATACAGCATACCATATGAGAAGATCAGAGTGTTGGCTGGGCAAGGTGGCTCATGCCTGTAATCCCAGCACTTTGGGAGGTGGGTGGATCACCTGAGGTCAGGAATTTGAGACCAGCCTGTCCAACATGGCACAACCCTGTCTCTACTAAAAGTACAAAAATTAGCAGGCGTCTGTAATCCCAGCTACTCAAGAGGCTGAGGCAGGAGAATCAATTGAACCCGGGAAGGTGGAAGTTGCAGTGAGCCAGGATTGGGCCACTGCACCCCAGCCTAGGTGACAAAAGCAAGACTCTGTCAAAAAAAAAAAAAAAAAAAGAACAGAGAGTTAAGTAGAGAATACAAGACACACATAGAAATAACTAAAATGCAAACATATTGGTAATTTGTTATTTGTATTAGAAACCATTTAGGAGACTGTCACTATAAATAACAGAAAAATCCTTTTAATTGATTTTTTTAATTAAATAAATTTATTATCTCACCAAAAATCTAGAAATAGGATGATTCTGGGGCTGGTTAATATAACAGCTTGAGGACTTCCATCTTCACCCTCTGCCATCTGGGCATGTTGGCCTTGGTCTTCAAGCTGGTCCCCTCATGACACAAGAGGGTCACAGGTTCAGTCATTCCACAGGGGCACGGCCACACTGGGTGAAAGAAGAGGGTCCAATGTCTCCAGTTGTTTTTCTTTTGTTTTTACAGGCAGGAAATTGTCCTTGGAACCACCCCTCCCCAACTTCCTCTATGTCTCTCACTCATCACGAGTATATCACATGACCGTTCTGAGATGAGTCACCAGCAAGGAGAACATTAACCCGATTGCTTGGACCAATGAAGAGTCAACATTTCTTTGGACCTGGAGAGGGAGCCCCAGACACCAGACATCTAAACAAAATCTGGATTCTGTTATAAAGGTAAAGAAGGGGGAACGGCTTTCTTCGGATAAAGAAGAGTATTTGCTGCAACATGCCTGCTGTAGCTGGCACATTCGCCTGAAGCTGTTTAGTCCCATCCAACACATGTTTAGACAATGAAGTGTCTGAGATCCTTCCATTGTTTTGCAAGGGAAAGGGTAAACACCATGTTCCGCCAGAACTGAGGATGGCTCTTGAATAAACGCAACTACTGATTTCTGTGGCACCAGCTGTATGCCAAAGCCACGTGCCCTGCACTGCCCTGTGCTAAGCATCTAGCCCAGAGCTCATTTTGTTCTTACCACGGTTCTGCAAAGTGGATGCTATTACCCTCATTTATGTAAATGAAACAAAACAGACAAACACTTGCTTCAAGGAAGTTGAGTAACTTGCCAAAGTCGCAAGCTAAGCGACGACAGAGGCCAGAGCCAGCCCACACCTACCTCAGGCTCAGGCTCCTCCTCCAGCATACATCTCCACTGCGTGATTCCCATGGCACGTGTGCGAGGAGCAGGAGCTTCTCAGGTCTGTGTATGACAGTGAGGGCAGAGGAAGGATAGCTTTATGCCTTCCTGAAAGTACTAGGCTGCTGTAGAACTGAAGGCCGAGAGTTGGGGTAAAAAGCAGTCCCTGAGCTTATCGAGGAGGAGCTGTTTGTTGATTGAGGACAGTGGGAATCCAGGAATCAGAGTGGAGTCCAGCAATCAGAGAACTTCACCCTCTTTCTGCTCAGAAAAGATGCGTTCTCAGCACTGCTGTTTATAATGGGGAAAAATAGAGCTGACTTAGAAAACCATTAGATACACCAAAAGATTCAGGTTATTTCATAAAGCTTTTCATTAGGAACCTGACTTTGCACCCACCCAAATGACAAGGCTGGCAACAGACTTGTGTTGCACTTCATCATATGCCAGGTGTCTCTACGTGCACCATCTCAGGCGACATCTGAGGTCCCTGTCACTCCCCGTCAGATGATGAAATGGGCGCTGATGGAAACATTCTTATCTGCTTTCTCTATGCCATAGCCACGGCCACATGCAGCTATTGGGCACTTGATGGTGACTAGTGCAACTAAGGAACTGAATTTTTAATTTTAACTAATTTAAGTTTTAATTTAAGAAGCCATCTGTGGGCCGGGTGCAGTGGCTCATGCCTGTAATCCCAGCATTCTGGAAGGCCGAGGCGGGCTGATCACCTGAGGTCAGGAATTCAAGGCCAACTCGGTCAACATGGTGAAACCAAGTCTCTACTAAAAAATATAAAACTTATCTGGGTGTGTTGGTGCACCCCTGTAGTCCCAGCTACTCAGGAGGCTGAGGCAGGAGAGTCACTTGAATGCAGGAGGCAGAGGTTGCAGTGAGCTGAGATCATGCCACCACACTTCAACCTGGGCAACAGAGCCAGACTCGTCTCAAAAAAAAAAAGAGAGAGAGAGAGAAGCCACCTGTGGCCAGTGGTTCTGTATTGCCGGTGCACTTGTAGTTATTGAGGACTTGCCCAAGTTCATGGCTCCAGTCAGCTGCAGTGCAATACTCCTCTCTTTCCAACAACAGATTGCAACAGAAATTTTTTCTTGGTTCCTTGAGTTAATCATCAACCTGATTTGAATGCCGGAAATTTAATTCTGATGTGAAAACCTCTCAAGGATGAATGCTATAAGGGGAAGGGATCAATAATAGTTGAAATAAACTTTCCCTTATGTCAGGTAGGTCTGGATTTGTTGGGTAATGGGATCGTAGCACATATTCCCGTGCCTGAGTGAAGTTTTCCACTCAGGTTGCGGGGAAACAAATGAGCTTCTGCGCCCGGTAGTGTAAGCAATTGCCTGAAAATGACTCTTCAGTGGGGGGCGTGGCCACAGCTGTGCACCTTCTGGGAGGAAAAATAGAATCAAAGTCTCTCTTGTGATTTACTGGTAACCATAAATCTTAGAAGGTCCTAGGCACCAAAGAGAAATCTGACACTGTTCCTGACGTCATGATCTGACGCTATTTCTGCTCATCAACACTGTTAGGGCAACTGAAGGGACCTAGCATCGTGAAGGGGTGCAGGCAGGTAGTAGCATTCATCAGTGAAACCTCATGCTTTCATGGAAAAGAGGGACAAGGGAAGTAAGAATTAGAGCAAGTTCCCAGGGAAAACACCTCATCTGTTTTAAGGGTATACGTACAGTCCTTTGTTAGTCCAAACAAAGACTCCATCCTGAGCTGTGGTGAGGACCGTCAGCTCATGCTCAGTGGGGCCCCAGGTACCGTTTCCCTATCTCAACTCTTTGCCTACTAAGGGATTTGGACTTGGTTGGGAAAACGTGCCAATGACAACACTGACCTCTCCCACCCAAATAAACCTTTGGGAGGCTTGGGTCGCCGTGTTGTGTGAAGTCAAGGGATTCCCAGCATGTTGGACATTCCTATCTCCTTAGCCTGCCTCCAGATAGCTCCCTTCCTTCCTGGATAGATAGAAGGGTAGGTTAGCCAGGCAGGTGACCCTCACCTCCACCCCGGATTTAGTCAGAAACTTCATTCCATCATCATTATTAATAGCTGGGCGTGCTAATGTTTCCTGAAGAACATGATAAGAACCACGCAGAATCTGAAGGAAACAAATCCATGACTCGGCACTTTCCCTCCTACTCGACAGCAATGGAGAGTTCCTGGTTGACCCCAGAATATCTGTGAGGCCTGGGACTCTTGCCCAATGTCTGTGTGAAAATCTAATCTTATGTGGGATAAGGGTGTGCAGCCACTGAAACTCAGAAAACTCATAGACAGCCTCTGTATAATGTCACCTTCGAGCCCTGCAGCTGCCCGAAGTCAAGGAACAGAACCGCCTTCTAACTCCAGTGCCAGTTGCTGCTTCCTGAATTCCAGTCAGTTTCCTAAAGGGAGGGAAGCTAAGATTTGCAAAGAATTGTCTTCAAGGTTTTTATATGCATCGCAGATAGTCCCTCCATCTCCCTATGAGATAAGAAATACGGACTGATTGTAGAGATGGAGAAGCTGAGGTTCCGAGAAGTTAAGTGATTAGCTTAAGATCACACAGCTAATTAGAAGAGGAGCCCAAATCCAAACCTGATCCATCTGTCTCTTGGCACTGAGCTCCTACCCCAGGCAGCATGATCTGAATAGGGACTGTGCACCCACTGTTATGGACTGAATTGTGCCCCCAATACAAAACAATGGTATGTTGAAACCATAACTCCCAATGTGACTGCATTCAGAGGTCAGGTTTTTAGGAAGGTAGTTAGGTTCAATGAGGTCAGAAGGGGAGCCCAAAGCAATGGAACTGATGTTCTCGGCCAGGTGCGGTGGCTTATGCCTGTAATCCCAGCATTTCAGGAGGCTGAGGCAGGCAGATCACTAGGTCAGGAGATCGAGACCATCCTGGCCAACATGGTGAAACCCCATCTCTACTAAAAAAAAAACACACAAAAATTAGCTGGGTGTGGTGGCACATGCCTGTAGTCCCAGCTACTTGGGAGGCTGAGGCAGGAGAATTGCTTGAACCTGGGAGGCAGAGGTTGCAGTGAGCCGAGATCACACCACTGTACTCCAGCCTGGCACCTGGCAACACAGCAAGACTCTTGTCTCAAAAAAAAAAAAAAAAAAAAAGAACTGATATTCTCATAAGCAAAGGAAGTCTGGGCAACACAGTGAGACTCTGTCTCTACTAAAAAAAAAAATTAGCCAGGCATGGTGGCACACACCTGTGATCCTAGCTACTTGGGAGGCTGAGGTAGGAGAATCGCTTGAGTTCAGGAGACTGAGGCTGCCATGAGCCATGATCACACCACTACACTCTAGCCTGGGTGACAGAGTGAGACTCCATCTCAGAAAAGAAAAGGAACTGGCACCAGGACTCTCTCCAAGCGAACACGAAAGAGTTCCTGTGAGCACCCAGTGGAAAGGTGGCCATCTGCAAGCCAGGGAGAGAGGCCTCACCAGAAACCCACCCTGCAGGCTCCTTGACCTTAGATGTCCAGCCTCCGGAGCTATGAGAAAATAAGTGTCTGTTGTTTGAGCCAGCCAGCCTTAGGGATTTATCAATGGCAGCTTGAGCAGACTAGTACACCCACCTTGGTGCCTTTAAAACTTTCACTTCAAAACACCTCATGTAACACTCAGAAAAATGCCATGCTGACCTAAACCCATATTCCACAGCACCTTCCTAACCCCTGCTGCCTGTCCAGCAGGGCCCGGGCTGGGTGAGGTCAGGGAGGTACTTTCCCAGGGCACAAAAATTTTGGGGATACCAAAAACTCAGTGATTAAATAACATTTTAATTAAATGCTTTTTAAAATCAAAATTAATGCAAAAACTCCGTAAGAATTCGGCTACTTCACAATTTTTGCCCACAGCTAGTTGTGGTGGATAGCTTTTCTCCCTTGTTTTTCAATGTAAGTGGAGCCTCTGTGAATGGAGCCCAAACTCCATGCTTGAGATGAAGGAACTACCCTTTTTTCCTCATTACAGATTATTAAGATGTTAAGGCTGGGCGTGGTGGCTCACACTTGTAATTCCAGTACTTTGGGAGGCTGAGGCAGGCAGATCATTTGAGGCCAGGAGTTAAAGACCAGCCTGGCCAACATGGCAAAACCCCTTCTCTACTAAATATACAAATATTAGCTGGGCATGGTGGCATACACCTGTAATCCCGGCTACTTGGGAGGCCGAGACATGAGAATCACTTGATCCGGGGAGGCAGAGGTTGCAGTGAGTTGAGATCATGCCATTGCACTCCCCTGGGGGAAAGAGCCAGACCCTGTCTCAAAAAAAGAAAGATGTTGATAATAATCAACAATCATGGACTGGAAACCAGCTGTGTTGCAGGCTTTGTCCTGGGTGCAGAGTATTCAATAGCGAACAGGGTGGACAAGGCCAACCTCATGGAGAGGGCAGTCTGCAGAGGAACAGAAGTAAAGGGCTGCAAGGGTCCAAGCACTGGGGCCACATGTGGTGCTTGAGAAGGAGAGTGAATAACAGAGGCACGTGGAAGACACCTAAGCTTGAGTGAAAGTGTCAGGAAGGTGCCCCGGGGGAAGGAGGCATCTTTGGCAATTCAGCAAGTGACAGAGGTGGGAAGACCCAGACGTAGGCAGAGGAGAAACATGTGAGAATCCTCAAATTGTTGCTGTTTACCGAGCACTGACCAATTACAAACACTGTGATGTTGAAAGCTCATGACATCCTGTAAGGTCGGTGAGCTTCTTCCTCACACACTCCCATCTGATCCATCAACAAATTCCATTGGTTCCATCTTCAAAATAGGTAAGAGAGTCCAACCACCTCTTACCAAATCCACCCTTACCACCCCAGTCTGAGCCTCCTAAACAGTCCCTGGCTGCTACCTGCAGTTTACATTGGTTTGGTTTGGTTTTGAAACAGGGTTTCACTCTGTCACCCAGGCTGGAGTGCAGTGGCATGATGACTGTTCACTGCAGTCACACCTCCCTGGGCTCAGGTGATCATCCCACCTCAGCCTCCCAAGTAGCTGGGGCTACAGGCATGTGCCACCAGGCCCAGCTAATTTTTGTATTTTTTGTAGAGTTGGGGTTTCACCATGTTGCCCAGGCTGGTCTCGAACTCCTGAGCTCAAGTGATCCAGTTGCCTTGGCCTCCCGAAGTGCTGGGATTGTGAGAATGAACTACATGTCCACCTCCTGGTTCCCCATCTTTGCTCTTTTCAGTCATTTCTCAATGTCGGTGCCAGAGTCATTCTGCTAAACAACAAAGCAGATCGTGCCACTTCTCTGGCTCAAACCTGCCAATCGCTTCTCATCTTTACTCAGAGTAAAGTCAAATAAATAAAACAATCTGCCCTGCAAAGCCTTCTCCCATGAGCCCTCTTCCCTCATCTTGTTAGCAAAACTCTGTAATTTATGGTTTGGCTGTGTCCCCACACACATCTCATCTTGAATTTCCATGTGTTGTAGGAGGGACCCTGTGGGATATAATTGAATCATGGAGGCAGGTCTTTCCCATGCTGTTCTTGTGAGAGTGAATAAGTCTCATGAGCTCTGATGGTTCTATAAGGGAACGTTTCCTTGTGCAAGCTCTCTTTTTGCCTGCTGCCATCCATGTAAGATGTGACTTGCTCCTCCTTGCCTTCTACCCTGATTGCGAGACCTCCCCAGCCACGTGGAACTGTAAATCCAAAAATCCTCTTTCTTTCTTCAATTGCCCAGTCTTGGGTATGTCTTTATCAGCAGTGTAAAAACAGACTAACACGCTTGTTTATAGTTGTTGACTGCCCAAACAACCACCAGAATAAAACGTGTTAGTCAGTCAAAACTGGGTTTATAAGATTTCCTGCATTAAGGAAGCAGGCCACTTTGACAGAATCTTAGTAATGTTTCAAAATGAGACGTTAGAGCAGAGTCATTGTGGGGGTTTAAGGCCTCAGCTAGGTGATGCCAAGGATACTCTTGTAAGGAGGGGAATTGGCTGGAATCAGACGATTCATAACATACCAGCTTCGAATTGATAGGAAGATTGAGGTGAGGGTCTTGTAGAGTTTGATACATAAACTATTAGTCTTGACAAATAAGCACCATTTCCTGGTATTGTTAACACATGAATTGAGAATTATTTCTGTTTTCAGTTCTCACACTAGAGTGTAAGTTCCACGAGGGCATGGATTGCTTTTTCTGTTTCGTTCAGCTGTATCCCATCTTATAGAATGATGCAGTATTTGAGAGTAGATATCAACAAGCATTTGTCAAATAATTAATGTGTTATTATTTCCATTTTAAAAATAAGGAAGCTGTAACTCAAATAATGTCCCTTAGTCACATAACTAGATGAACACAGGGCTATTTGATTCTAAAAACACTCTCCTGTATCACTGTGCTGATGATAACAAATGGTTATAGAGGACACTGTGTTAAGTGCTTCAAATACAGCCATTTAACTCAATAACTCTGCAATGCAGGCACTATCATTATCCCCCAATTAAGGATGAGGAAACTGACAGTTATAGAAATTAAGTTACCCAAGGTCCAAAAGCTCACAAGTACTGAGACAGTTCTCAAAATCAGGTTTTTGTGACTGAAAACACTGTGCTAATATCCAAAAGATAAGAACAACACAAGTGTCCACTGATGGATGAATGGACATACAAAATGTGGTCTATACATACAAAGGAATATTATTCAGCCATAAAGAGGAAGTAAAGCCTCATACTTACTACAACATGAATGAACTTTGAGGACATTATGCTAAGTGAAATAAGCCAGTCACCAAAGGACAAATACTGGATGATGTCACTTATATGAGGTACCTGGAATTGTCAAATTCATAGAGATAGAAAGTAGAATGATGTTTGCCAGAGACTGGGGATAGGGGGAAATGGGAAATTATTGTTTAATGGATACAGAGTTTCAGTTTTGCAGGATGCAAGGACTTCTGGAGCTGGATGGTATAATGGTTCAGAAGAAAGTAAGTAAGTAAGTAAGTATACTTAATGCCACTGAACTGTACATTTAGAAATGAGTAAGATGGCCTGCACTGTGGCTCACACCTGTAATCCCAGCACTTTGGGAAGCCAAGGTGGGTGGATCACCTGAGGTCAGGAGTTCGAGACCAGCAGTTCGAGACCAGCCTGGCCAACATGGCAAAACCCTATCTCTACTATAAATACAAAAATTAGCTGGGTGTGGTGGGCAGCACCTGTAATCCCAGCTATTTGGAAAACTGAGGCAGAAGAATCGCTTGAACCCAGGAGGCGGAGGCTGCAGTCAGCCAAGATGGTGCCACTGCACTCCAGCCTGGGCAACAAGAGTGAAACTCTGTTTAAAAAAAAAAAAAAGTGAGATGGTAATTTTATGTTATGTGTAATTCATCACTATCTTTAAAAACTATGCTAAAGTGTATTCTTCAAAATTGGATAACCTAGATGACACGGACAAATTTCTGAAAACACACAATCTATCAAAATTGGCTGATAAATAATTTAAAAATCCGAATAGATATAACTAGTAAGGCGACTGAATCAATAATCAAAACCTCTCAACAATAGCAACAACAAAAAGCTGAGGAACAGATGGCTTTACTGGTGAATTATACCAAACGCTTCCTTTTTTTTTTCTGAGATAAGGTCTTGCTCTATTACCTAGGCTGGAGTACAGTGGCGTGATCATAGCTCACTGCAGCCTTCACCTCCCAGGCCCAAGCAATTCTCCCACTTCAGCCTCCCAAGTAGCTAGGACTACAGGCACATGCCACCATGCTCAGCTAATGTTTTTAAAAGAATTTTGTAGAGACAGCGTCTCCCTACATTGCCCTGGCTGGTCTTAAACTCCTGGCTCAAGTGATCCTCCCACCTCAGCCTCCCAAAATGCTGTGATTACCAGCATTAGCCACCATACCTGGTCTATACCAAATACTTAAGGAAGAATTAATACCAATCCTTCTGAAACTCTTCCAAAAACTTGAAGAGGAGGTAACACTTCTTAAGTCATTCTGTGAAGCCAGCATGACCCTGATACTGAAGCCAGACAAAGATGTTCCAAAAAAATAAAAACTGTAGAGTAATAACCCTTGTGAATATTAATGCAAAAATCCTAAAAAAAAATTAGCAAATCAAATTCAGCAGCATTTTAAAAAGATTAAACACCACGACTAAGTGCGATTTAATCCCAGAAAGCAAGAATGGTTCAATGGAGCAAGATGGCTTTAGTGTTTGTCCTCCCACTAAGACATCCAGAACAATGAATTAACAATGACATTGCAATAAAAATAACACAGAGAGAGTGCCACCGTGCATCAGAGAAGTAACAGAAACCGGGTGAGCACAGAAAATTGGAATGGCCACATAGAAAACAAAAGGAAACACTGGGCCTCCTCCATCCTATTCCCTAACCAGGATTGGCTGGGAACCGGGAGGGACTTTCTCCTTTGGCAATGAGGTAAGAAAGAGGATCCCAGCAACCTGCATTAACACCTTGGACACCTATAGACCTCACCACAGGGGTCCCCTGCAGCCCTTACAGGAACTAAGCCCAGTGAGGGAACTGCCTGGAGTCCACGTGGCTGTGGTCCCACTAGAGAAGGCGCCAACACTGTGCTCCACCTCCTGTGGCCTGTGAAACTACTGTGCTCTGCCATCTTGGATTTGGAGATGGAGAGTGTCTTGTCCAGAGAGTGAGTAGCCATGGCTCACCTTCATCCTTGAGGCAAAGGCACCACTGAACCACTCCAGCCCAGTGGCCCAACATAACTAAGCTGAGCTGCAAGCATCTGTTACACCCTTCCCCGTAGAACCACCTACTCCTTCCCAGCCCCTCATGTCAGAGCTGAAGTATTTCCCCTGACTCCTGGGAAAATAGTACCTTGGACACATATGGCAGTCATGCTTCTCTGGTACCTAAATTGAAGCAGCATCTTTCATCCTAGGAATTGATGCTCTGGCCACCCAAAGCAGTCACACACACACACACACACACACACACACACACACACACACACCAGTACCTAAGATGCAGGGCATCCTGCATTTCAGCAAAATGGTTCCTGGGCCACCTAGAACAGTCATGCCTTTCCAGGCCTGTGCTGAAGTAGCACATTGCCCCTGAAGGAATTGGTTCCCTCGCTGAACTGAGCAACTCCACATTCCAGGGTTGAACTGAAATAGTATCCTGTGTCCCACAGAAATGGAGCAATGGCTGAGCTGAGACACTCAGCCCAACAGGCCAAACAGATCTAGTATTCTGCTTCCCTGGAGCTGGACTAGCCCACTAAAGTCTTAGCTGCTGAAACACTCCTCTTCCTGGGGAGTGAAGTCATCACTGTGCTTTCCTCTGCCTTACTCCTTAGCCGAAATGATAGCTGTGCTCTGCCATTCTGGGGTACTTGCTGCCACTGCACTTGGCCTCACTGAGTCTGGGATACTCCCAAGCCCAACCATCTCAAGGCCTAGAGTCACTACTACATAGTACCTCATCCAATGGGACCTGAGTTGTCACTGAGCCTGACTGGCTCAGCTCCCCAAATTACAGCCATACACTGCTTCCCAGGCTCAAACCTCCAGAGCATCTCTTCTTCCCCAGACTCAGGCTAGGGCTGTGCCCTGCTCCCTAGGGCTATAATCTCAGCAACAATCCAGCCCCTGGGCCTGAGCTGCTAGGGGGTGCCATAGAGTCACAGATCCTGGCTCTGAGGACAACCTTCATACAACCCTGCCACAAAGAGCAAACCTGCACCACAAGACCCAGGTGCCATGATAGGTTCATGAGACCGTGAACCTAAGACCACAGCCCCACAACTGCTTAAAGCATTGCACCTGTAATCCAGTGCCACTGCAGATGTTTGTAGGCTATGTCAGACCCAACACCAAGAGAGATCCCCTCAGCTAAATCCCCTCATTGAAAAGAAAACAATAGGAGGACCACAAAAGCCCTTCATACTGAGGGTGTTAACAATCGATGCCACCATTGCCACTGCCACAAATTTTTACAGCCTAGTCCACTGAGGTATCCACAATTATTATTGACATTGAACACAACAGAGGAAGCTGCATAAAGAGTATACTACTGCACCTATCCAGAAATAGGGTCACCACACCCTTCACAACTGGCACTCTAAAACCCAACTGCAGGTGAAAGTCTTTCTCTATGAAAGTCACTCTAAAACATTTGGAAGAGACAATTGTTCCATCAGATTCATAGATGTAAATGCAGGGACAGAAGAAACATGAAAAAGTAAGGAAATATGACACTACCAGAGGCACATAACAAGTCTAGTAACAGAGTCCAATGAAAAGAAAATCAACAAATTGCAAGAAAAGGAATTCAGAATAATGATTTTAAGGAAACTCAATGAAATAAAAAAATAGACAATTCAAGAAAATTAGAAAAACAATTTATGACATGAATGAGATGTAAAACAAAGAGATAGAAATTATTAAAAAGAACAAAACAGAAATCCTACAGCTGAAGAACTTAATGAATCAATAAAAAATACAATAGCTCAACAGCAAGTCTGCTGCTGAAGCTCAGCAGACATGATCAAGCAGAAGAATCTCTGAACTTGAAGACGGGTTGTTTGAAATTACCCAGTCAGAGAGCAAATAAATGAGAATGAAAAAGAGTTAATAGAACACAAAGAAAGAAACAATAGACTCTGGGGCCTATCTGAGAGTAGAAGGTAGCAGAAGGGTGGGTATTAAAAAAAAAACAACTACCTATCAGTTACTATGTTCATTATCTGGGTGATAGAATAATCTATACACTAAGCCCCTCCAACATGCAATTTACCATACAACATATATCCCCTGAGCCTAAAATAAAAGTTGGAAAGGAAAAAAATAGAGCGAATGAAGCCTAAAAGATTCATGGGACACCATTAGGTAAACATATTTTTATCATATGGAAACTTCAGAAGGTGAATAGAAGGAAACAGGCATAGAAAACCTATGTAATAAAATAATAGCTAAAACTTCCCAAGTTTAAGGAAATATTCAAACATTCAGATCCAGGAAGCTCAAAAGTCTCCATGTAGATACAACCCAAAAAGACCCTTCCTTAATGAGGCACATTATAGTCAAATTGTCAAAAGTCAAAGACAAGGGGAGAGTTCTAAAAATAGCAAGAAAAAAGTGCCAAGACACATATAAGGGAATCTTCATCAGACTAACAGCAGATTCCTCTGCAAAAAGTTTACAGGCCAGTAGAGAATGACATGATATACATATTCAAGTTGCTGAAATTCAATTTAAAAAAAAAATGCTAGCCAAGAATACTATACAAAGCAAAACTATCCTTCAGAAAGAAAGGAGAAATAAAGTCTTTTCCAGACAATCAAAAAAATGAAGGAATTTATCATCACTAGACTAGCCTTACAAGAAAGGCACAAGGTGTCCTACATCTGGAAGCACAAGGACAATAATCACTATTATGAAAACACACAGAGATATAGCACTTACTGGTAGAGAAGATACACAAGATACACAAAAGCGAAAGAGAAAAGAATCAAAATGTATCACTACAGAAAACCACCAAACCACAATAACAAAAAGAGAAGAGACAAGAAGAATATACAAAACGACCAGAAAACAACAAAATAACAAAAGTATGTCCTCACTTATCAAAAATAACTTTGAATGCAAACACACTAAATTCTTAAAGATACAACCCGGCTGAATGGATTAAAAAAAAAAAAATCATGACCCAACTACATGCTGCCTACAAGAAGCTCACTTCACCTGTAAAGACACATACAGACCGAAAGTGAAGGGATATTCCATTCAAATGGGAATCAAAAGCACACAGGCATAACTATACTTATGTCAGATAAGACAGACTTTAAGTCAAAAACTGTAAAAAGAGACAAAGAAAGTCATTACGTAATGATAAAGGTTTCAATTCAGCAAGAGGATATAACAACTGTAGTCCAGGTGTGGTGGCTCACAACTGTAATTCCAGCACTTTGGAAGGCTGATGCGGGCAGATCTCTCAGAGCTGAGGAGTTCAAGACTAGCCTGGGCAACATGACAAAACCTTGTCTTTACTAAAAATTCAAAAAAATAGCTGGGCACGTTGGCACATGACTGCAGTTTCAGCTACTCGGGGGGCTAAAGCGAGAGGATCACTTAAGCCTGGGAGGTGACTGCAGTGAGCTCTGATCACACCATTGCACTCCAGTCTGGGTAACAAAGTGAGACCCTATCTAGAACACAAAACAAAAATTGCAAATATATATGTGCATTCATTACTGAAACACCCAGATGTATCAACAAATATTTTTAGGTCTAAAGGAAGAAATACACTCCAATGCAGTAAGAGTTGGGGATGTCAACACCCCACTGTCAGCACTGAATAGATCATCTACACAGAAAATCAACAAAGTAAAATCTAATTTAAACTGCACTCTAGACCAAATGGACCTAATAGATATTTATAAAACATTTTATCCAACAGCTCCAGAGCAGATATTCTTTTCACCAGCACATGGAACATTCTCCAGGATAGACCACATATTAGGCCACAGAACAAGTCTCAACAAATTTTTGAAGTTTCAAATCATATCAAGTATCTTTTCAGATCACAATGAAATAAAACTCTAAATCAATAACAAGAGGAACTTTAAAAATTGTACAAATACATGGAAATTAACATGCTCCTGAATGACCAATGGGTCAGCAAATTAAAAAAGAAGAAAATTTGAAACAAATGAAAATAGAAACGTAACATACCAAAACCTATGTAATACAGCAAAAGCAGTATTAAGAAGGAAGTTAATAGCAATAACTGCCTACATCACAAAGGTAGAAAGATTTCAAATAGATAACCCAATGATGCATCTCAAGGAACTAAAAAAAGCAAGAAAAACCAACCCAAACTCAGTAGAAAAGAAAAAAATAATAAAGATCAGAGCAGAAATAAAATTGAGACAAGAAAAAAAGATCAAGAAAATAAAACATTGATTTTTAAAGATAAGCAAATCAACAAATTATTAACTTGAGTAACCAAGAAAAAAAGGAGAAAAGACTCAAATAAATTCAGAAATGAAAAATGAGACATTTCAACTGATACCTAAGAAATACAAAGGATCATTAGAGATTATTACAAACAACTATACTCCAACAAATTAGAAAACCTAGCAGAAATTGGATAAATTCTTTGACACATGAAACCCACCAAGGTTGAAGGAAAAAGAAATAGAAAACCTGTACATCCTATGCAACAATCCTGCATGTTCTTCACATGTACCCCAGGACCTAAAATGCAATTTATATATATATATTATATATTATACATATAATATATATATATATTATATATATTATATTATATATATATTATATTATATATATTATATTATACATATAATATATAATATATATGTAAAGGAAAACCAGTGATGAAGCTAGGGCCAGTAGTTATACCCCAATGGATACAAATGTCTATGTGGACAGTACAATAGGGTGAGAAAAGTATGGCTATTGTAAACACAAATATGTGTATTTGAATCCAGGTTTTTATACTTTATAGCTGTTTGACCTTGACCAAGTTAATTTGATCAGTACTTCAATTTTCTCATCAATAAAAAACATAGGAAAAAAAAAGAAAACCTGTACATACCAATTATGAGTAATAAGATTAAATCTGTCATAAAAAGTCTCCCATCATCTCTTCACTGCAGAAGTCTACTGAACATTTAAAGAGTTCATACCAATTCTTCTCAAATTCTTCCAGAAAATTAAAAAGAAGGGTATTCTAAACTCATTTAATCAGGTGAACATTAAACTTATACCAAAACCAAACAAAGAGACAACAAAAAGAAAACTATAGACCAATATCCCTGTTGAATAAAGATGTAAAAATCCTCAACAAAATACTGTCAAACTGAACCCAGCAGTACATTAAAAAGATTATTCACCATGTTCAAGTGGGATTTATCCCATGGATGCAAGGATGTGATACATCATATTAACAGAATAAAGAACAAAAGTTCATATCAATAGATGCAGAAAAAAACATTTGGTAAAATTTAACATCCCTTCATGATAAAAATCTCTTAACAACCTAGGTATAGAAGTTGTTACTTCAAAATAATAAAGTTGTTACTTCAAAATAATAAATGCCATATGGGAAAAACCCAAAGCAAACATCATATTGAATGGGGAAAAGTTAAAGTTTTTCCTCTAAGAACTAGAACAACACAAAGACGTCCACTTTGACCACTTTTATTCAACATGGTAGTGAATGTCCTAACCAGAACAATTAGGCAAGAGAAAGAAATAAAGTGTAACCAAATTGGAAAAGAGGAATTCAAATTTTCTTTGGTTGCAGATGACGTGATTTTATAGTTTTTAAAAAATTATAAATGCTTAATCAAAAAAACCTTTAGAACTGACAAATTAGGTAAAGTTGCAGGATACGAAATCATACAAATATCAGCAATTTTTCTATACACCAATAAACTAGTGGGAAAATAATCAAGAAACCAATTCTATTTACAATAGCTACAAAAAAATGTAAAATATCTAGGAATAAATTAACCAAGAAGGTAAACAATCTCTATAAGAAAAACTATAAAACATTGATGAAAGAAATTGAAGAGGACACACACACACACACACACACACAAAATGGAAAGACATCATTCCATGTTCATGGACTGAAAGAATTGATATTGTGAAAATTACTATACTACCAAAAGTGATGAACAGATTCAATGCAATCCCTATCAAAATATCAATTACATTATTCATAGAAATAGGAAAAAAAATCAGAAAATTCATATGGAACCAGAAAAAAAAAACAGCCAAAGCAATCCTGAGCAAAAAGAACAAAGCTGGAGGTATCATATTACCAGACTTCAAAATATACTACAAAGCTATAACAAATAAAACAGCATGTACTGGTATAAAAAACAGTTACATAAACCACATAGAGAACCCAGAAATAAATCCATGTATTTATAGCCTACTGATTTTGGTCAAAGTTGCCAAGAACATTCATTGAGGAAGGAACAGTGTCTTCAATAAATGGTGCTGGGAAAGCTGGATATCCATATGCAAAAGCATGAAACCAGACCCATATCTCCCACCATATACAAAAATCAATGCAAAATGGATTAAGGACATTAGACCCAAAACTATAAAACTAATAGAAGAAAACAGAGAGAAAATGCTCCAGGATGTTGATCTTGGCAAAGTGTTTGTGGTTAAGACTTCAAAAGTACAAGCAATGGAAACATAAATAGACAAATGGGATTATATTAAACTAAAAATCTTCCGCACAACAGAGAAAACAATCAACAAAGCGAAGAGACAATCTGTTGAATGGGAGAAAACATTTGCAAACTATTCATTTGACAAGGAGATTAATATCCAAAATACACACAAGAAAAACTCAACAGCAAAAAAACCCTCAAATTATCTGATTTTAAAATGGGCAAATGAGCTAAATAGACATTTCTTAAGCAAAGATATACAAATGGCCAAGAGGTATATGAAAAAAATTGTTCAA
The DNA here is from genome assembly GCF_030222135.1 of Aotus nancymaae. NCBI lineage: Eukaryota > Metazoa > Chordata > Mammalia > Primates > Aotidae > Aotus > Aotus nancymaae. Next base: position 6,254,728 of record NW_026988450.1, on the reverse strand, counting down.
CATCACTAATTAGCAGGGAAATGCAAATTAAAAGCACAATGAGATACTATCTCACTCCAGTTAGAATGACTACTCTCAAAACGACAAAAAAGACCAGACACAGTGGCTCACGTCTGTAATCCCAGCACTTTGGGTGGCTGAGGCAGGCAGATCATTTGAAGTCAGGAGTTCGAGACCAGCCTGGCCAATATGTGAAACTCCATTTCTACTAAAAATACAAAAAAAAAAAAAAAAACTGGGCATGGTGGTGCATGCTTGTAATCCCAGCTACTTGGGAGGCTAAGGCAGGAGAATCACTTGAACCTGGAAGGCAGAGGTCTCAGTGAGCTGAGATCACACCACAACACTTCAGCCTGGGTGACAGAGTGAGACTCCATTTAAAAAAAAAAAAAGAAAGAAAAAAAACCCAAAACAAAACAGATGCTGGGAGTGGGAATGTACATTAGTATAGCCACTATGGAAAATAGTAAGGAGATTTCTCAAAAAACTAAAAATACAACCACCATGTGACCTAGCAATCCCACTGCTGGGTATGTATCCAAAGGAAAGGAAATAAGTATGTGACAGAGATATCTGTACCCCCATGTTTACTGCAGTACTATTCACAAGATAGGCAGCCAAGATATGGAATCAACCTAAGTTCCATCTACAGATGAATGGATAGTCAATGGATAAGTGGATAAAGAAAACGTGGTACACATACACAATGCAGTATTATCCAGCCGAAGAAAGAGAATGGAATCTTGTCATTTGCAATCACATGAATGGAACTAGAGGACATTATGTTGAGTGAAATAAGCCAGGCACAGAAAGACAAGTATCACATTTCTCATTCATATGTGGGAGCTGAAAAAAAAAAAAAAAACCTCAACGCATGGAGACAGAGAGTAGAATGATGATTCCAAAAGCTAGGAAGGGTAGTGGGGAGGGGGAAATAGACAGAGGTTGGTTAATGAGTACAAAAACATAGTTAGAAGCAATGAGATCTAGCGTTCAGTAGCAGGAGAGGGACACTGTAGGTAACAATAATTTATTGTATATTTCAAAATTAGTAAAGGAGTGGCATTAGAATGTTCCTAGCAGTTTGGCATGGTGGCTCACACCCGTAATCCCAGCGCTTTGGGAGGCCAAGGTGGGTAGATTGCTTGAGCCCATAAGTTTGAGACCGGCCTGGACAACATGGTGAAACACCATCTCTACAAAAAAAATTACAAAAACTAGCTGGGCATGGTGGTATGCACCTGTAGTTCCAGCTACTCAGAAGTCTGGGCTGGGGGCATCCTTTGAGCTGGGAGGTTGAGGCAGCAGTGAGCCGAGATCATGCTACTGCACTCCAGCCTGGACAACAGACTGAGACATTGTCTCAAAAAAGAATAAAAATAGAATATTTCTAGCACAAAGAAATGATAAATGCTTGAGGTGATGGATATCCTGATTACCTGTAATGATTTAATCATTACACACTGTACATTTACATCAAAATATCACATTACCCCCATAAATATGTAGATATGTACAACTATCACATATCCATAAAAATTAAAGGTTTTAAAAACAGGTGAATGGATAAAGAAAATGTGATATATATACACAATGGAATACTAGTCAGTCATAAAAAAGAATGAAATTCTGTCATTAGTGGCTTATAAGTGAGCTTGGAAAATATTAAGTGAAATAAGCCAGGCATAGAAAGATAAGTACTGCATGTTCTCACTCATATGTGAAAGCTAGGAAAAGTTGCTCTCATAGGAGTAGAGAGTAGAATAGCAGTCAGCAGTGCCTGGGAAGGGTAAGTGGGAGAGTACAGATAGCCAAAGGTCAGGTAACAAATACAGAAGTACAGCTAGATAGCAGTAATAAGTTCTAGTGTTCTGTAACACTACAGGGAAACTAACAAAAATTTATTGTAACTTTCCTTTTTTTTTTTTTTTCTGAGATGGAGTCTCACTCTGTCACCCAGGCTGGAGTGCAGTAGCGCAATCTCAGCTCACTGCAACCTCTGCTGCCCCGGTTCAAGTGATTCTCCTGCCTCAGCCTCCCAAGTAGCTGGGATGACAGGCACCTGCCACTGCACATGGCTAGTTTTTGTAGTTTTAGTAGAGATGAGGTTTCACCATCTTGGCCAGGCTGGTCTTGAACTCCTGACTTAGAAATCCACCGGCCATGGCCTCCCCAAGTGCTGGAATTACAGGCATGAGCCACCGCACCTGGCCTATTGTATATTTTCAAATAGCTACAAGAGTGGATTTTGAATGTTCCCAATACCAAAAAAAGAAAATTTTTGAGATAATGGATATACTAATTACTATGATTTATTTGATTATCATATATTGTACACATGTATCAAAATATCACAGTTTACCTTATTAATATGTATAATTATCTATTAATTTAAAATAGTAATAAAAGCAAAAAATGAAATAAGAACAATGAAAAAAGAATGATTCAACAAAAAAAAAAATCAACCAATGTAATACCCTACATTAACAGAATTCAGGGGAGAAAAAGCACATGATCAACTCAATTGATGCAGAAAAACACCTGACAAAAATTCAACAACCTTCATGATAAAAACACTCAATATATTAGGAATAGAAGGAAACTTCCTCAAAATGATAAAGGTCATATATGAGAAACCCACAGTTAACATCATACTCCAAACGCCTTTGCATACATGGTCAACTGAGTTTTGACAAGCATGCCATGACCATTCAATGGTGAAAAGACAGTATGAAACCTTTTCCTCTACAAGCATTAACAAGACAAGGCCGCCTGCTTTCACTATTTCACTTCAGCATGGGATGAGAAATTCTAGCCAGAGCATTCAGGCAAGAAAAAGAATAAAAGTCATCTAAATTGGAAAGGAAAAAGAATATTATCACTGTTCACAGAGGGCAAGATCTTTTATGTAGAAAATCCTAAAGACTGCATGTACGCGCACGCGCGCGCGCACACACACACACACACACACACTTTAGAGCTAATGAATTCAGCAATGTTGCAGGATAGCAAATCAACACACAAAAATCAGTTGCATTTCTATTTACTGGCAATGAATAACCTGAAAAGAAAATTAAGGAAAACATTCAATTTACATTAATTCAAAAATAATAAAATACAGTTGACCTCCTGCACAGTCAAAAATCCACATTCAACATTTGACTCCCCAAAAACTTAAGTATTAATTGCCTACTATTGACCAAAAAACTTGCCAACAACAACCTGTCAGTTAATATGTATTTTATGTTATATGTATTATATACTAAATTCTTAGAATAAAATAAGATAGAGAAAATAAAGTGGTATTTTAAAAATCAGAAGGAATCTGAATAATGTCTGGATAATTACAAAAGGAGACAAATCAAAAAAACAATAAAATCTTAAGAAAAGATATATTTGCAATTCATTAAGTGGAAATAGATTATCATAAATGTCTTCATCCTTGTCATCCTCACATTGAGTAGACAGAAGAGGAGGTGGAAGAGAAAGGGTTGGTCTTGCTGTCTCGGGGTAGCAGAGGTAGAAGAGGTAGAGGAGGTGGAAGGGGAGGCAGGAGAGGCAGGCACGCTTGGTGTAATTTTTATTGCAAGAACTGAGTATAAATGAACCTTGCAACGCAAATTCATGTTGCTTAAGGATAAACTGTACTCAGGAATATATTTAACTAAGGATGGAAAAGATTGTACATTGAAAACCACAAAACATGACTAAAAGAAATGAAAGAAGAGAAATTAATGGATAAACATTTTCATTTCATCTTAATATTGTGAAAAGGACAAAACCACCCAAAGCAATCTACAGATTCAATGAAACTCCTGTCAAAATACCAATGGCACGTTTTGCAGAAACAGAAAAATCTATTCTAAAAGTTATTTGAAATCTCAGGAGATCCTAAATAACCAAAACATTATTGAAAAAGAACAAAATTGGAAGATTCACATTTCCTAATTTCAAAACTTACTACAAAGCCACAGTATTAAAAAAAAAAGTGATACTGACATAAGGACAGATATATAAACCAATGGGAAAGAACAGAAAGCCCAGAAATAATCCCAGAAATATGTGGTCAAATCATCTTCAACAAGGGTGTCAAGACCACTTAATGGGGAAAAGCCATTCTCCTTAACAAATGGTGCTAGAACAACTGAATATTCACATGCAAACAAGTGAAGTTGGATCCTTACATCATACTTTTTTAAACTCCAAGTGAATAAAAATGTAAAGTTAAAAGCTAAAACTACACACTCTTAGAAAAAACGGGAAAATCTTCATGAGCTTGGATTTGACAATGATTTCTTGGATATGACACCAACAACACAGTCAACACAAGTAAAAGTGAAAGAACCTTTTAATGAAAGTTTAAAACTTTTTGCATCAAAGAACACAATCAACAGAGTGAAAAGACAACCCACAGAATGACAGAAAATATTGCAAGTGATACACCTGAGAAGGGATTTGGATCCAGAATAAAGAACTCCTAAAACTCAATGACAAAAACAATTCGATTCAAAAATGAGTATGACAAAAAGTCAAGCTGCCCTGCAGCTAGGATGCCACGTGGAAGCTGAAGTGGCACCTCCCACAGGGCCCCTCCCACCAGCCGGGCACCTGAGACGAGAGCTGCACCCAGGCCAGCACCAGCCGCTCAGCCGCCAGCAGTGGCACCCCGACGTGCAGTTGGCTGCCCTGCTGCTGCGTCCCTGCAGCCAGGTCTGATGGCCCAGATGGCCACCACTGCAGCTGGCTTGGCTGTAGCTCTGCTGTGGGGGACACACTGGGTCATGCCTTACTCGGGCTTCAGTGGAGGAAGTAATGGTAAGCCTGCAAAACCTGATGTCACTTACCAGGAGCCTCGGGGAATCCAGCTGGCATAGCAGCAGCAGCAGCCTTGTTTCCGTGAGATCAGTTTTTGGAGAGTGCCCACAACCAGGGTGACATCAAGCTCTGTGAGGGTTTCAACGAGGTGCTCAGACAGTGCAGACTTGCAAACAGATTGGCCTAATCAAGAAGTTCAAATTGGAGAAATGGAAAATCAGTTCTCACAACCAAGTTAATTCAGTATTAGAATATAATCGATAGTGAAGGTATAAAGTATAACCATCAGTTAAACCTCTCGTGTGTCATTCATAGCTTCCTTACTTCAGAATTGAAATGGAAGAGGGTGTTCTTACTGTGTAGGATTTCATGAAGATGGTGTAAAATGTGGGGCTGGGCAAATGTACGTGTGGGCTCCTTAAATTAGCTATTAGGACTTTATTCCTTGTGAATTAATTAGAATAAAGTTATTTTCTTCCAAGAAACTGAATCTTTCTCTAGAAGATAAACAAATGGTCAATAAATACATGTCTTAGTCATTTGGAAAATACATATCAAAACCACAGTGAGATTTCACTTCACACCAATTAGAAGGGCTATTTATTTTTCATGAAAATAACAAGCGTTGATGATGACGTGGAAAAACTGGAACCCTCACGCATTGCTGGTGGGAATGTAAGATGGTTCATTTGCTGTGGAAAACAGTTTGGCAGTTCCTCAAAAATTCAAAACATAAAATTACTATATAATGCAGCAATTCCACTCCTCGGTATATACTCAAAAGAATTGACAGCAGGGACTGAAACAGATACCTGTACACCAGTGTCCCTCAGGGTCCACAGGGGATTGGTTCCAGGACCCACCTTGGATACCCAAATCTGAGGATGCTCAAGTCCCTTATATAAAATGGTGTAGTTCTGAGAAAGCAATCAGTAGATACAAGGCAAAAATATGGTGTTCTATTTGTATATAATCTATGCCCATCCTCCCATATACCTTAAATCATCTCTAGATTACTTATAATACCTAATACCCTGTAAAAGCTATGTGAATCATTGTTAATACCATATTTTAAAAATTGTATTATTTTATTGTTATATTGTTGTTGTTGTTTTTTTTGAGACAGAGTCTTACTTTATAGCCAAGGCTGGAGTGCAGTGGTGTGATCTCGGCTCACTGCAACCTCTGTCTCCCAGGTTCAAGTGATTCTCATGCCTCAGCCTCTCAAGTAGCTGGGATTACAGGTGCACACAACCATGCCCAGCTAATTTTGTATTTTTATTAGAGATGGGATTTCACCATGTTGGCCAGGCTGGTCTCAAACTCCTGACCTCAGGTGATTCACCTGCCTCAGCCTCCTAAAATGCTAAGACTACAGGCATGAGCCACCACACCTGGTCATTCCAAATACTTTTTAATCCATGATTGGTTAGATCCATGGACACAGAATCCACAAATACAGAGAGCCCACTCTATTATTCATAGTAGCCAAAAGGTAGACAGGAATGAAATTTCAATACATGCTACAACATGGATAATGCTTGAAAGTAGTATGCTAAGTGAAAAAAAGACAATTATGGTGTGATTCCACTTGTATGAGGTATATAGAATAGACAAATTCACAAAGACATAAAGTAGAATAGTGGTTACCAGGGACCCAGGGAGGGGGGAGAAGGAGGAGTTACTGTGTAATGGGTAGAGTTTCTGTTTGATGTGATGAAAAAGTTCTGAAAATGGATAGTGGTGATGGTTGCACAGCACTGTGAATGTATGTAATATCAATGAATTGATTGTACTCTCCAAAACAGTCAAAATGATAAACTTTGTTATGTATATTTACCACAATAAAATAAAACACTCTAAAAGAAAATTCAGGCCAGGCACGGTGGCTCACACCTGTAATTCCAGCACTTTGGGAGGCCGAGGCAGGTGGATCATGGGGTCAGGAGTTCAAGACCAGCCTGCCCAAGATGGTGAAATCCCTTCTCTACTAAAAATACAAAAATTAGCCGGGCATGGTGGCGGGCACCTGTAATTCCAGCTACTTGGAAGGCTGAGGCAGGAGAATCACTTGAGCTCGGGAGGCAGAGGTTGCAGTGAGCAGAGATTATGCCATTGCACTCCAACCTAGGCAAGAAAGCAAGACTTCATCTCAAAAAGAAAAGAAAAGAAATTCAGTCCACAGCAGAGCCCCTACCTGCATTTTTTCCTGGATCAACCATGCCTCAATTGGGTTTCAGAGCCTTATTCTTTCATGAATGCTATTCTAGCCCAAAAATAAAACATTCCTGCAAGTATCAATCACCCTTGAGCCTGTTCATGTGCTGAGAAATAAAGGAGACAAAAAGAAACATAGAAAGATGCGGAGGGAAAATATGAACGACACAGGCAAACAGGCTGCGTTAACCAAACAAGTACTTCCTGCTACTTTGAAAAATTTAAGGAAAATATGTTAAACACTCAATAAGGACAAGGGGATTTTAATTTTTTTATTTGAGAGAAAAAAGTCCTTGTAGATATGCACTAATTGTTTCCTTCCCTCTCTCCAATCCACGATTTATGGAATACTTAATGGTCATTTACACCTACTCACAGGAGAACTGTGGCAGATCTGATATTTTACCCTACTTAGAAGCTGATAAATTGTCCTGATACCATTTGCTTCACGGATACTGGCAAAAGACATGAGACTTCATGGGTCAGAGACAAAGAATTTTATTACTTCCTATATAGCAAAGAGCATGGGTACCAGAATGTTGGCATCTTTCTTGCCCTCAAATCCCATGGGATGAAGGCAGTGGGCCCAGGGGGGTACCTGAACACACCGTGAGTTACATTACAGTACAAAGAAGGAATTCTGGGCTTCAAAAGCCCAAATCATTCAAAACATGCAGTAAGCATACCTGTTCTTTGCTCCAGAGGGAAATATGTCTTTCAAGAAGGTTTGCTGTATAAACATCCTTAAAAAGATAGTCTAGAACAAAGGGCTCTCAGTGCTTCTGTTATTAATATTTGCCGGAACTCGAGAGACCCATGGGGAATTGTTTCCCCATAATATCCACCCCTGACTTCTACTTTCTGGCTAAGCGCATCCAATTTGTCTCACGTGGCATTTAATTAAGGCTACTACCTACAGTACTCCAAGCAGCAGAATCGGCCACCCTGCAGTACTGACCTCAGCCCCGCCTCTCAGGGTCCTGCATCCAATCAGCAGAGCATCCCACAGCCCGTCAAGGTCTACCTCAGAAACCCACGTTGCTTTCTCCTTCACTTTCTGTACTGACTTTTTTTTTTTTTTGGTTTTGGTTTTTGTTGCTGTTTTTGCCATGGAGTCTCGCTCTGTCGCCCAGGCTGGAGCGCAGTGGCGTAATCTTGGCTCACTGCCTCTGCCTCCCGGGTTTAAGCGATTTTCCTGCCTCAGCCTCAGTAGCTGGGATTACAAGCTCCTGCCACCATGCCTGGCTAATTTTTTTTTTTTTTTTTTTTTTGTATTTTTAGTAGAGACAGGGTTTCATTATGTTGGCCAGGCTGGTCTTCAACTTCTGACCTCAGGTGATCCTCCCACCTCGGTCTCCTAAAGTGCTGGGATTACAGGCATGAGCCACCGTACCTGGCCTCTGTATTACTTTTTAAGTTAACTCTAGACATTAATCCAGGTACAGAAGGAGGAAGTCTAGGGCAGTCCCATCAACCACAACAACCCTAGCCAGTGGGTTTAGACTGACTTAAATGGCTCTAGAGTAGAAGGTCATAGCTGTGATGACTTCAGCTAAAAGCAGGGGTGAATTCCATACCACCTTTTCTCACTGGATGCTTCCCCCATAGGAAAAACCTGTCCATGGGGCTTGCATAAATAACAAGTCAGTTATCCCTCCAAGACATGCCACAGAACCAAGAGCAGCTGCTTCTGGAGAGCTCTGCACAGTCATCTGAGGCTGCGTGGTCTCCTGGTGCTGTTTCTTAAACCCTCAAGGTCTGTTATGGCCACCCCCAGGGTACAAGTCCCCATGCTCTCATGAGAAAAGCCAGTTAACACCTGGCTTCCAGACTAAAAGTAAATATCAACGGTGCACATGGTGTCCCTGGAAAGAGCTTACAACTGTTGCAGCCATCAAATGAGACCTACATCATTCAGCAGGGAGGTGGGGGCTGCGTGTGAAAAGACTGACAGTGGCCTCCTGGCCAGCTGATACACCTGGGCTTCCCAGTTCAGTTTAAATAACTGAGTCTAGACCTTGATTTGGAATGATACCTGAAGGACAGCCAGTCCACTTGTCCTGTCTGTACATGGACAAGTACATCAGGGGAACAGCATTCATTCACCCCACAGAAGGATGGAGCCATAGCTGTGAGGACGGGTGTGAGGAAGGCAGGGAACAAGAGAGAGTTCGCCTTTGCTACTTCCAGCAGATTTATCAGCAAGGGTAAGGGAATGGCGATCAAACCGCAGTGAGAGTCATCTGGAGGAGGATAGCAGATCTTGAAGTCTTAAATTTCAGGTACTTGCAACAGCTTGAGAGATTACTCTGGGACATTTTCCTTTTGGAGAAAGGCCGTAGAGAAAGATCACCAACGTCGCTCACTTCCCTATACATCCTGAGGTCTAAGGGGTTCCGTTTCCAAGTGGCGGGGTTGTTGTTCTTTACTACCACAAAATCCTTGTGGTCCATCCAGTAGCTATAACATCACCCTTTGTCCAATTATTCCCTTAGTTATACCAGGATTTTTCCTTGGAAGGGTCAAGTACAAGAGGGACAAGGAACTTTGATTGAATGGATGGAGAACACTTCTATTAGTTTGCTTGTGCTGCCATAGCAAAATGCCACAGACTGGGTACGTGGCTTCAACAACAGAAATTTCGTTTCTCACAGTTCTGGCGGCTGGAGGTCCAAGATCAAGGTGCCATGGGTGGTTTCTGGTGAGACCTCTCTTCCTGGCTTGTAGATGGTGGCTTCTCACTGTGTCCTCACATGGCCTTTCCTCTGTGCTTGAGTGGAGAGAGAGAAATCTTTGGTGTCTTCCCCCTTCTTTTAAGGACACCAGTGTTATTGGATTAGGGCTCCTAAGTACCTCTCTAAAGGTTCTATTTCCAAATACAGTCACATTGGGGATTAGAGCTTCAACATCTGCGTTTTAGGGGAACACAATTCAAGTTACAACAACACTTATTTCCCCAGTTTGGCCTGTGCAGCCCCCCCCCCCCCCCCACTGAGGGGAACTTGGTAAGCAGTCTATTCAAGCACATGTTCATTATTTTTAGGACCTAAGGCCATGTTAATCCAACAAGAAAATCTAGGTGGCTAAAGCAGAATGAAGTTTGAATTCCCTAGGGTTCCCTTCAGGCTGGGCTGTCACCCAGAGGGTGCTCCACAGAGCAAACCTGGAACTGCCACTTGAGAACAGACGAGAGCATTGTGCCCAGTTATTATAAGAGCAGAAACACAAATTTTCAAAATAGGTTTGTTGCAAGACCATCCTCCAGGGCTTCTCCCTGTACATCTTAGGGGCAAAGATACTGACTCCCTATGTTCTAAACTCTTTTTTCCAGAATGTTTGTCTAGCAAACAGCCTTGGAGGATACTTATGTCTCCCTCTAGAGCAAAGGCAGGGTTGTTAAATTTTCAGTGTAATAATGTTTTATTCTAGAGCAAAGATCAGACACACTCATTTCCAACTAATAGAGATTTGAGATTCTTAAACTTCGGATTCCTTCCTTGTACACAACCTAATGAATGCTCAGATTTCATCTGCCCCCCATCACATTACCCCATGGAAACTGAGCTTGGGGAACTGATGTAAATATGCCAAACTCTGGCTACTGCTATTGACATAAGAAATAAAGTCCTGGGCTAGGCGCGGTGGCTGATGCCTGTAATCCCAGCACTTTGGGAGGCCGAGGCAGGCAGATCACAAGATCAAGAGATTGAGATTATCCTGGCCGACATGGTGAAATCCTGTCTCTACAAAAAATTAAGAAAAAAAGTCCTTTGTCTCTGGGCCACGTGTCACATGTTTTCTGCCAACACCCACGGAACTATGACAAGCTCACTTGTTAGCTTGCAAGTAAAATAAAACCTCAGACTTTTCACACTTCTTCAATTTGTTGTTGTTGTTGTTGTTTGAGATGGAGTATCACTCTGTCGCCCAGGCTGGAGTGCGGTAGCGCAATCTTAGCTCATTGCAACCTCCGCCTCCCAGGTTCAAGTGACTCTCCTGCCTCAGCCTCCCGAGAAGCTGGGACTCAAGGCACCCGCCACCAAGCCCGGTTAATTTTTTTTGAATTTTTAGTAGAGATGGGGTTTCACTGTGTTAGACAGGATGGTCTCGAACTCCCAACCTCATGATCTGCCCACCTGCCTCAGTCTCCCAAAGTGCTGGGATTACAGGTGTGAGCCACCATGCCCGGCCTTTTTTTTTTTGAGACAGGATCTTACTCCATCACCTAGGCTATAGAACAGAGGTTCAGTCATAGCTCACTGTAGCCTCAACCTCCCAGACCCAAGTGATCCTCTCACCTCAGCCTCCCGAGTAGCTGGGAGTATGTCCTCTTCATACATGTCCATGCCACCATGCCTGGCTAATTTTTAAATTTTTTGTAGAGATGGAGTCTTGCCATGTTGCCCAGGCTGGGTTTCACACTTTTTTTTTTTTTTCAACAGAGTCTCCTCTGTCACCCAGGATGGAGTGCAGTGGTGTGATCTTGGCTCACTGCAACTGCCACCTCCCCAGTTCAAGCGGTTTTCCTGCCTCAGTCTCCTGAGTAGGAGGGACTACAGGCATGCACCACCATGCCTAGCCAATTTTTGTATTTTTGGTAAAGATGGGGTTTCACCATGTTGGCCAGGCTGGTCTCAAACTCGTGATCTCAGGTGATCCACCCACCTCAGCCTCCCAAAGTGCCGGGATTACAGGTGTGAGCCACCGTGCCCAGCCACGTCGCACTCTTGATGATCAGTCTCACATCTTTTGTCCTGATCATTACCCAGGAAGCAGCCAAGAGAAGGTAATTCCTTTCTGGAGACAACCAAATTCAGTGACCAGACTGCCTCACTGAGGTGCATGGACCAGGACAAGGTGAGAGGGCAGAGTGAGAAATAATTTTCAGTCTGTTTTTGAGGAGGTGGTTTCAATACTCAACAGAGGAAGCTTGTGAATGGTAGGGAGCTGTGCTGCTCCATTTGTGTTGCTACAAAACAATACCTAAAACTGAGCAACGTATAAAGAAAAGAGGTTTATTTGGCTCATAGTTCTGCAGGCTGTACAAGAAGCGTGGCACCAGCATCTGCTTCTGGTGAGGACTCAGGAAACTTACAAACATGGCAGAAGGCAAAGGGGGAGACCTCGCATCATGTGGTGAGAGAGAAAAAGAGAAACAGCAGGAAGCTCCAGACTCTTTTAAAAACTCAGATCTTGGCTGGGCACGGTGGCTCATCCCTGTAATCCCAGCACTTTGGGAGGCCAAGGCAGGTGGATCACCTGAGGTCAGGAGTTCAAGACCAGCCTGGCCAACGTGGTGAAACTCCATCTCTACGAAAATACAAAAATTAGTGAGCCATGATGGTGGGTGCCTGTAATCCTAGATACTCGGGAGGCTGAGGCAGGAAAATCACTTGAACTTGGGAGGCAGAGGTTGCAGTGAGTCGAGTTGGTGTCATCGCACTCCAGCCTGGGTGACACAGAGAGACTTAGTCTAAAAAAAAAAAACCTTCAGATCTTGCATGGACTCATGGAGCAAGAACCCACTCATTACTGCAAGGATAGCACCAAGCCATTCATGACGGATCTGCCCCCATGCTCCAAACACTTCCCACCAGACCCTACCTCCAACACCGGAGATTACATTTTAACATGAGATTTGGAGGGGACAGACATCCAAACCATATCAGGAACACACAAATTCTCCATCAAATACCTTGATGATTAGGCCACTGTTGACTCCCCTTTGCAAAAAATGCTCCTCATTGTTGGAATGCAAATGGTCCAGAAAACAAGACACATGACATGGATCAGTTTCACAGGCTACCATGGTCTAACAGAAGTTGGCTAATCAGATGAGAACAATAACTCTGCAGCCTAAAGAAGCATCAGCAATGGTGAAGCACCACTGATAGCCCTAAGAGAGGTCAAGGATCCAGTGTAGTCAGTGGACCAGGAGCAGTCAAGGGCAGTGTCCTGTGTAACACGGTCTCCCATTCTGTGAGGGGAGGAAGGCTGGATGGCTGGAGTATGGAGACTACGGTGTAGTTCTGAAAAAGTTTCAGCAAGGGTGATGGAGAGTCCTAGAGCCAAAGTGACCTGTTAGAGACATCCAAGAACAGATCCTAGCATCCCTGCTGTATTCAACCATTCTCTGGGAGCAGCCATGAGCAGTGTGTCCTCTGCATCTACATAGTGATAGATATCCGAATTAGCCATCTAGAACCGTGTTCAGCCACACACTCTGCAAGTAGAAAACCTAAAAGATTCCTTCTCATGGCCACCACAACCAGTGATGGTTAACAAAAGGGTTCCATAAGATAGGTACCAAAAAAAAAAAAATAGAAAGAAGGAATAAGACCTACTATTTGATAGCACAATAGGGTAACTCTAGTCAATATAATAACTTAATTGTATATTTTAAAGTAACATAAAGAATGTAATTGGGTTATTTGCAACTCAAAGGATAAATGTGCATTGCATGCCTATATCAGAACATCTCAAGTGCCCCATAAATACATACACTTAGTATGTACTCACAAAATTTTTTTAATTTAAAAAAAGAGGCTGTGCATGGAGACTCATGCCTGTAATCTCAACACTTTGGGAGGCTGAGGCAGGTGGATCATGAGGTCAAGAGATCAAGACCATCCTGGCTAACATGGTGAAACCCCATCTCTACTAAAAATACAAAAAATTAGCAAGCCATGGTGGTGAATGCCTATAGTCCCAGCTACTCAGAAGGCTGAAGCAGGAGAATCGCTTGAACCAGGGAAGCAGAGGTTGCAGTGAGCTGAGATTGTGCTAATGCACTCCAACCTGGGCGACAGAGCAAGACTCCGTCTAAAAAATATATATATATATATATATATACCATGAGAAATTCTTTTAAAGGCTGGGCATGGGGTCTCACACCTATGATCCCAGCAGTTTGGGAGGCCGAGGCGGGTGGATCACCTGAGGTCAGGAGTTCGAGACCAGCCAGGCCAACATGGTAAAACCCCATCTCTCCTAAAAATACAAAAATTAGCCAGGTGTGCTGGCGCCTATAATTCCAACTACTCAGGAGGCTGAGGCAGTAGAATCAATTGAACCCAGGAGGCGGAAGTTGCAGTGAGCCGAGATCATGCCACTGAATGCAAGCCTGGGTGACAGAGTGAGACTCCATCGCAAAGAAAAAAAATTCTATTACAAAGAACAAAGCGAGCACAGTAGCTCACAGCTGTAATCCCAGCACTTTGGGAGGCCATGGCGAGCAGATCACTTGAGTCTAGGAGTTCGAGTCCAGCCTGGCCAACATGGCAAAACCCTGTCTCTACCCAAAATACAAAATTCTATACAAAAATTAGCCGGGTGTGTTGGCACACGCCTGTAGTCCCACCTACTCCAGAGGCTGAGGTGGGAGAATTGCTTGAGCCCAGGATGGGGAGGTTGCAGTGAGCCAAGATCACACCACTGCACTCCAGCCTGCACGACACAGCAAGACCCTATCTCAAAAATAAATAAATAAAAATAAAATAACACAGGAAAATAAGATTCTTTTGAGTCTTATTTAGAATAAGTCTAGTTAGAATAATGCACTAATGCACATTCTCTCTCTCTCTCTCTCTCTCTATATATATATATATGAGTATTTTAAATATGTAAAAGGGAAGGAACTAAGCAGAGTATCATAGGTAGTGTCAATTTCTAATAAAGAAATATTTATAATTTATAAAAAGATTCTTTGAGGTACTAAAAACATCTCTAAAACTCTGGAGAGAAAGGCACAATAAAAGGTATGTAATTTTTTTCAATGTGTTAGATCATCTTTTTCTTTTCTCTGTAACTAAAAACAGCCTGAAGGTTTTTTTGTTGTCAGTCTCTTTTCTGTCTGTGGAACTCAGACAAGTAAGAGGAAGGAGTAGAGAAACAGCTCCCTTCCTATCTCACAGCCCAGATGGATGAGGCCTCCCTTTGACTGTCTGGAACCAGGATCCGGTGAGAAGGAGAAAAGGGGAGCAGGAGTGGCAGCAGGCCTAGTAAGGGCATCATAATGTCTTATCACCCACCCCGCCAAGTGCCAATTCTTCTACAGGATGTATTGAGATATAACTCATATATGTAAAAACACCCACTTAAAGTATACGAGGTATTCCCAGAGTATGTTCACAGAGTTGTATATCACCATCACCACAATCTGAGTTTAGGATCTTCACATCACCCCAAATAGAATCCCATTAGCAATGACTCTCCCAACAACTACACCCACACACCCACACCCACACTCTCACACCAGCCCTAGAAAACCATTCACTACTTCTTTTTTTTTTTTTTTTTTTTTTTTTTTTGAGACAGGGTCTCCCTCTGTCACCCAGGCTGTAGTGGAATGGTGTGATCTCAGCTCACTGCAACCTCTGCCTCCTGGGTTCAAGCAATTCTCCTGCCTCAGCCTCCCAAGTAGCTGGAAGTACAGGCATGTGCCACCAGCCCCAGCTAATTTTTGTATTTTTAGTAGAGATAGTTTTGCCATGTTGGCCAGACTGGTCTCAAACTCCTGGCCTCAAGTGATCTGCCTGCCTCGGCCTCCCAAGTGCTGAGATTATAGGCGTGAGCCACCATACCCTGGCATTCATCTGCTTTCCATCTCTATAGATTTGCCTATTGTGGACACTGATACAAAAAGAACCATACAATAGGTGGTCTTCTGTGCCTGGCTTCATTTACTTAGCATGTCTTCAAGGTTTATCCATGTCACAGCACGTATCAGCCCTTCATTCCTTTTTACTGCTGAATTGTACTCCACTGTACTGATGGATATACCACATTTTGTTTATTCATTCATCATTTGATAGACATTTGAGCTATTTCTACTTGTTGGCTACTATGAATAATGCTACTAAGAACATTCCTGTACAAGTCTTTGTGTGGACATGTCTTTTTTAATTTTGGGGGGCGTATATGTAGTCATGAAATTGCAGGCTCACATGGTAACTCTATGGCTACCATTTTGAGGAACTGCCAAACTGCCTTCCACAGCAGCTGCCCTACCAAGAGTGTGCAAGGGTTGCAGTTTCTCCATATCCTGGTCAACACTTGTTATTGTCTTTCTTTAATATAGTCATCCCAGTGGGCTTGCAGTGGCGTCTCACGTGTTTTTTGTTTTGTTTTGTTTTGTTTTTTTGAGACAGAGTCTTCTTGCTCTTTCACCAGGCTGGAAGGCAGTGGCACAATCTCAGCTCACTGCAACCTCTGTCTCCCAGATTCAAGCGATTCTCCTGCCTCAGCCTACTGAGTAGCTGGGACTACAGGCACACCACCACAACCGGCTAATTTTTTGTATTTTAGTAGAAACAGGGTTTCACCATGGCCAGGATAGTCTCGATCTCCTGACCTCATGATCTGCCCACCTCGGCCTCCCAAAGTGCTGGGATTACAGGTGTGAGCCATCACACCCAGCCCTCAATGCATCTCTCTAATAGCTGATGATGGTCAGCATCCTTCCACGTGCTTATCGGTCATTTGTATATCTTCTTTGGACAAATGGCTACTCAAATCTTTTCCCATTGTTTAACCGGATTACTTATCTTTTTGTTGTTGACTTGTAAGAGCTCTTTATATATTCTGGATATCAGTTTCTTATCAGATGTATGATTTCCGAATACTTCCTGCCATTCTTTGGGTTATCTTTTCATTTTTCTATTATGTCATTTGCAGTATGGAAGGTTTAATTTTGTATATAGTCTTATTTTTCTATTTTTTACTTGGAATCTTGTGCTTCCAATGTGATAACTAAGCATTGACTAATATGGAGTCACATCTACTCTTAGGTTTTCTTCTAAGAATTTAATAATTTTTGCTCTTTCATTTAGGTCTATGATCTATTTTGAGCTGATTTTGCATATAAGAAAGAAGTTTGATTTCATTCTTTTGCATGTGGGTATCCACTTCTTCCAGTAACGTATATTGAAAAGACTAATTTTTCCCTCATTAAACTGCATGCCAATTTTAAGCAAAAAATGATTGCTCTCTACGACTGCAGTCTGAGAAAAGGATAATCAGGCTCATT
Source organism: Aotus nancymaae (assembly GCF_030222135.1). Lineage (NCBI taxonomy): Eukaryota > Metazoa > Chordata > Mammalia > Primates > Aotidae > Aotus > Aotus nancymaae. The sequence goes on along the minus strand of NW_026988450.1, from coordinate 6,237,669 downwards.
GATTCAGTCTTCACACATCCCAGAATTTCTAGCACTTGCTATTTTGTGACATAAACCTCCTCCAAACATATCTGTTACCTAAACAAACACAAGAACTGCACTTAACCTTGCTGAACTACCTAAGAATTTGAACCACTTCTGTTTGCTATAAATACTCAGTGCTGTGAAAGAGGCTGTTGGTTTCTATTGAAACTCAATTCTAGAGTATTTGTCTGGGAAGCTGGGGGACTGATTTTCCTGTTTTACCCATGACCTCTCCCAATAAATGCATTTATTAATTTCCATGAATTGTTGTGGCTGGTGGGAGGTGTGCAGCAGCCGCCAGTTGTATGGGTAGGACATGCAGGCCGCCAACTGAAGGCCACAAAGACTATTGAATCTCTCTTCCCAACTTCATCGCTGCCTGCGCCCCTGTGAACTCATGCCCCTCCTGGGCCTTCCACCTTACTGCAGAGAGAATAACGGGGACATGGAAGTGTTCTTAGGCTAGTCCCACTGCAGCAGTTCTTCTTTCTTTTTTTTTTTTTTAAGACCCCTGGGCCTCATTCCCAGAGTTTTTAACTCAGTAGGCCTGGGGTGGGACCTGAGAACTCTCTTTTCTTTTTTCTTTTTTATTTATTTATTTATTTTTTATAGAGATGGGGTTTCACCATGTTGACCGGGCTGGTCTCGAACTCCTGACCTCAGGTGATCAGGCTCGCCTCGGCCTCCCTAAGTGCTGGGATTACAGGTGTGAGCCACCGCGCCTGGCCACTGCGGCAGTTCTAAAACAGCAGATGAGATTGTTGCCTTTGAGATGGTCCACGGAAGACCAGAGCTTGACAATAGTTAAACAGAACTGTGCTCAACTCTGAATACAGCAAGGGAAAGTGAGGATTTTACAGCCAAGGACCAGGGTAAGGGTCAGTGGATGGAAAATTATTAAGAGGAAACATTAGAGGTAAGAGGGAATCTGGCTGAACCAACATGAGAGGATTCTAGTTGAAGGCGGGCCAGGGTGATCAGACATCAACGGGATGGTAGGGGGTGAAGAAGGTGACCAGAAACTGAGAATCATTAGATATCAATGGTGACCAGATATCAATGGTGGGGGATTATGACTAAACCAACTTTAAGGTATTCTCTCTAAAGCTGGACGATGTGAAAATGGAAAGGGAAGTCCAAAAGTCAAGGGCTAGTCAGGAAGAGGAACCAGAGGAGGCTGAGTTGGTCAGGGAGAGACCCTCTGTCAGAGGACCAGCTCATGCAAGCAACTTGGCACATTGAAGGCACTCAAAAAAAAAACCTATCGATAGAAAACATGAAAGATTTAACTCAAAGCCTAGACTTGTTGCATAGGACTCCAGAAACAAAAAATACCCATTTAAGTGGTTTTTTAAAAGCCTACAAACAATCTCAGATGAAGAGTTATCATTATTTCAGAGAAGTCAATCTCTATTTCAGCCTCTACTGATCTTTCAGACTGTTCTGTTTATTCCAATTCTTATACTGCAAAGTCAGAGCAGCAGATACTCTAGGGAAAGAATGCTTGCACCGTGAAATCCTCCAGTCCTGGGCACGGCCTGGAGACACAATGTCCCAGGTCCCCCACCCAGTCAGGGTGCCAGATGGTGCCTGCTCCTCCCTAGGTAAGGACATGGAAAAACGTAGAATGCCAGGATCTTAAATCTGTAAGAATAAAGATTCAGGAAATTCCCTTATTTACAGATAAGACAGCGAAGGCCCAGAGTATTAAGGGATTTGACCTACGCCACAGAGAAATTTGAAGCTGATGCAGAAAGATCTGGAGCGTGCTAATGTTTTCCATTTAAATCACAGATGTGAGATGGTTTTTCATTCAAATTCTGATACTTCAGGCAGGCCACTGCCATATCCAAACTTTTAAGCTGACGTTTTGATAATGAATATTAAGTGGTAGGTAAGATGGGACAAGGTGGTGTTAATTTCTACATCTTCAAACCAATCACATCTAAATATAATTTCTAGCTACCTTGTTGAGACACAAAAGACATCCTCCAGTACCTTTTTCTCTGCATTACGTGCATTACAATGAGAGATCAGTTGACCTTTGCTCCTTGGATTATTCTGACATTGTTCAAAGAGCCTCCCGGTTTGCAGCTCACAGAGCCCAGGTGCTGGGCCATCCCTGCACACAGGTCCCCAGACCTTACTGTCAAATTCAGCAATTATTTTCTGTCTCTTTTTCTCTGCAGCTGCACTCAGAAGACTGCTTTTGTGGACCACCAGGAATTTCCTGTGATAGAATATCAGAAAGCTACTGGTGACTCGGAGGAGGTGACTTCACAGGGCAAAAGTTCCCTTTTTACAATAAACATTCTCAGTGTGGCCATGTGGGAGACTTCCTACACAGACCCCACACCTCCCAGCCACTTGTCATCTTGACACCAAATAGCCAGAGAAAGAAAAAGAACCATTTGGAAGAGGTCATCTTTTTTTTAAGTGAACTGCCTATGGGTTCTGAGTATGTTATATCATCATGAAAACCCATGGAAAAAGCTTACCTGAAAATGATTTTAAGAAAACATATGGGCTTTGGCTGGGTGCGGTGGCTCACACCTGTAATCCCAGCACTTTGGGAGGCCAAGGCGGGCAGATCATGGGTCAAAAGTTCGAGACCAGCCTGATCAACATGGTGAAACCCCGTCTCTACTAAAAATACAAAAATTAGCCTGACATGGTGGCATGCACCTGTAATCCCAGCTACTCAAGAGGCTGAGGCAGGAGAATCACTTGAACCCAGGAGGTAGAGGTTGTAGTGAGCCGAGATCGTGCCATGCACTCCAGCCTGGACAACAGAGCAAAACTCTGTCTCAAGAAAAAAAAAGAAAACATACGGGCTTTATAAGGCAAATAAGCCAGTCCACAGTTCTAAGTGAGGGATGAGGCTGCCAAATGATTATAAGGCTCTTAAGCCTGTTGAGGCACCTCGCAAAATGTTTGAGAGGAAAGGGGGGCTTTTCTCCCTCCCTTGCGCACCGACTTCTCAGTCACAGGCCCCCACGGGGAGTCGGATGCACTCAGCCCTTTACTTCTCCAACAGCCATTCCAAAAGTCACCATTTGAAAGAAAGTCACTAAAGATAGAAGCCAGAACCACATGGTGATCAACCATCAGAGCTGGTGTACACTTGAGACACCTCCGGTCCTCTCACATCAGGTGAGGGCATGATCCCAGGGAAGGGGAGCCAGCACTGAGCTGCACTCAGAAGCCTCCAAACACGCACAGACACCATCACCAAAGGAAAGACAGCACAGCCGGCAAAACTTTGACTTTCCTCCTCTGTCTTTCAAACAGCGCATCCTACTTCTTAATTTATCCTGTGTTTTAATAGCATCATGGATTCTCACCCACAGAATCTCATTCTTAGAAGCTGCTGGTATTATCATTTGTACATTTAAAAAACTATGTCCCATTAGCATAATAGAGGGAGAATCCATCCAAGAGGAGCTTTAAACTCATCTGTATTCTACGCCAGGACTCTTGCCCGTATACCTGGCTGCCCCATCCACCTAGCTTATGGCCTTGGCCTCATGACTTTCACTTGTCCCCTTTGGTCAACGTTTTCCATTCATATGATCAGTCTCCCCAAGGAACTAATAAGCTCCTCTCCCTTTTGTAAAATAGGACCTAATGCTCTGATTAGACTTGAGTTTTCCCAGGCTCATGTGTGTGTGTGTGTGTGTGTCTGTGTGTGTGTTCTCTCTCACACACACCACCATGGGAGTCTAGAGCAGTTCCCAGGCTTTCTGTAAAAAGCTAATGGCTGACCAAGTGTGGTGGCTCACGCGTGTAATCCCAGCACTTTGGGAGTCTGAGGTGGGCCGATCACCTGAGGTCAGGAGTTCCCAACCAGGCTGGCCAACATGGTGAAACCCTATCTCTACCAAAAATACAAAAATTAGCCAGGTGAGGTGGCACACTCGGGAGGCTGAGGCACAAGAATCGTTTGAACCTGGGAGGTGGAGGTTGCAATGAGCTGAAATCGCACCACTATGCCCCAGCCTGGGCAACAGAGCGAGACTCAGTTTCAAAAAAAAATTTTTTAAAAAGGTCACAGCATTAACGACCAACTGCAGGTGGAGCAGGCGGCTGCCCTCCCAGGGCCATTCCTGTCCCTCGCAGCCCCCTAGACCCTCTCTCCCCTAGGGGTGGAGTAGGAGACCAGCTCTACAAGCAGCAAAGGCAGAGTTTCAGGCATCGTTGGCACCACCCCGGCTCAGAGCCGGGGCTGGATTCATCACAGTTCTAAGGGCTTCCGCGTGTGAGGCATGAACTTCTCCATCTCCATCTTGATGTTGATCTGTTTCTACAGGAACTGGGATCACGGGCAGGACAACGCTGGCACCGATTTCACCTTTTCTGGGTGAAATACAGATTTGCTTGAATGACTGTCGCTTCCACCGCCTCCCGCTGAGGATTTGGCAGGGGCTCCTTTCAAGGCCACAAGTGTGGGTGACCCAGGCCCACCTCAGGCGGGCATGAAAGTCCCGGCTGTGGAACGTGTCCGACCGAGGGTGATGAAAAGGGAAGCAGCGGGCACCACGTGGCATGATTCCAGACCCCTCTTCATCCAGACTGTGGCTTGAGCCCTCGGCGATGACGAAGACACGCTTCCCGTCCCCGCATCCCACACGCAGCCCCAGGGTCCTCCCCGCCCGCCCGGGCAGCGCCGCCTGCTGGAAGGCACACAGCGCAGGTTGCAGGGTTTGGGGCCAGGCCAGGAGCCAGCAGGCTTCGCACAGCCACTGGGGGCGGCTCCATCCTACACCGGGCTTACTCCTCCCGCTCTGCCGGGGGCTGCACTCCCGAGCTGCTGCCCGTGTCCTTTCGCTCACGGTGTCTCCCTTCCCCAAGGCCTTGGTTCAGCCTTGACTTTCACCCGTTGTGTGACTTCCTCCAGTCAGTCTCCTAACCCCCCACCCCCAACTCCAGACGCTGCACATGGACATTTACAAACGCAGGCTTTGGGTAGAATAACCCGGCCCCGCCCTGTTCCCTACAGAATGTTCAGAAAGGATCTAGACAAGGGGACCCAGGCAGGCCCCAGGCCTGGAGGACGCAACTGGGAACTGGAGTGGAGTAACCCAGGCGCAGCGCCAGGCCTCAGCCTGGAAACCTTTGTAAAATCGCTCTCTCATCGAGGGTTCGAAAATGTCAGGTCAACAAGATGGCTTCTGAGCACGTACCTGGTCCCAGGCATAAATAGCCCAGATCCCGGTCCTGGAGGACTTGGCCTGACGAGGACGGCAGACAGAAATCAAATAATTATGAAAATAAACTTAAGGCAAACTGTAAGGGCTCCAAAGGCAAAAAACAGCCTGGGGACTGTGATGGCATAAACTTTCCCACCAGCCCGGGAGCTCAGTCTGGTTGAGGAAGTGGCACCGTTGTGCCAGCCGGGAATCGCCCCAAAGCGTGGGTGCGGGCGCAGCGGGGAGGCCCCGGCATCACCAGCCCGCAGGTTCGGGGAAACGCAGGTGAGCGGAGGCGCCGTTTAGGCCCCGCTGTCACCCCTCCCCGCCCCCGTCCTGGGGAAGTCGATGCAGCCCTGCTTGCCGCCACCATTCAATACGCCTGGTATCTTCCGCAGCAGCAGAAAAACTGGCCCTGGAGAACTTCAGCAGAAAAGTATGCCCTGCATTTCTCTTACTACCTGGGGAGACGGGAGAACCGCACTCAGAAAACGGCAGGAAGCGCGCAGGCCAGGTGGGAGGAGTCCAGCCAAAATCACAGCAGAAGCGGGAGCAGGTGGGTCAAGCTCGGGGGCCACCCAGCTCAGCGCACAGGCCCCGGGACAGCAGAAGCGGGAGCAGGTGGGTCAAGCTCGGGGGCCACCCAGCTCAGCGCACAGGCCCCGGGGTCAGCCTGTTTCCTTCACTCCTTAGTTCTTTTTTCTTTTTTCTTTTTCTTTTTTTCTTGAGACGGAATTTCACTCTGTCGCCCAAGCTGGAGTGCAATGGCATGATCTCGGCTCACTGTAACCTCCGCCTCCTGGGTTCAAGCTATTCTCTTGCCTCAGCCTCCCGAGTAGCTGGGATTTCAGGCTCCCACCACCACACCCGGTTAAGTTTTGTATTTTTAGTAGAAAAGGGATTGCACCACTTTGGCCAGGCTGGTCTGGAACTCCTGGCCTCAGATGATCCGCCCGCCTCAGCTTCCCAAAGTGCTGGGATTACAGGCATGAGCCACCGCACCCAGCCTCTACCTCTTAGTTCTATCACTTATTATGAACAGCTGTGCAACTTTGAGCAAGTCGATTAACCTCTCTGTGCCTCAGTTTCCTCATCTTCAAAATTAACCTTTAAAAATGCCGTATTTCAACAAATCTAAAGTGCTGTCAATTTTATGAGGTACTAATACTTTATGAGCCACTACGAAGAAGAAAAACACTGCCAACAAAACTATGATACATACTTTCTCATCACTTCACATTCTTATATTTCGTTAAAAATCCTGACATTGGTTCACATTCTTTTTTTTTTTTCACATTTGTTCTCACCCTTTTGCTATGAATATGGCTGGAGCGCACTGGTACAATCATGGCTCACTACAGGCTCAACCTCCTGGCCTCAGGTGATACTCCCACCTCAGGCCCCTGAGGAGCTGGGACTACAGGCATGCACAAACACACCTAGATATTTTTTCTTTGTATTTTTTTCATAGAGATGGGGTCTTGCCATATTCCCCAGGCCAGTTTCAAACTCCTGACCTCAAGTGATCCACCTGCCTTAGTCTTCCAAAGTGCTGAGATTTTAGGCACTTCATTCATTCTTTATAATTTCTGATGAAATTAATTTTTAAGCTCATCTTTTTTTTGTTTTAATCACAATAGCATAAAGAATCTCATTATAGTGAGTTGGGACTGCCTAGCAGTGATGCATGTGGGCTCCGAGTCTGAATGCCCGGGTACAAACCAGAGCTGCCACTTCCTGGCTGTGGACCTCTAGTAGTTTACTTAATCGTTCTGTTCAACTCATCTGAAAAGAAGATAGAATTGTATTCCAGCCAGATGAAATCCCTCCCTGTCCTCCGTTCCTGTAATAGCATCCCTGAAGCAGACACGACAATATTTCAAAATATTTTCTGTCAATATTAGGAAAACGAAGTCCTTGTAATGAGCGGTTGGACACAAGACCATTTAAGAATCAATTATTTAGAGTTATTTTTGAGAATGCAGGATAAGACCTTGCCAGATTTTCATCTCTGTTAATGTAAGGGTATGAAATATTTCTAAAATATTTTAGCCAATGCATATGTTTTAAATACTTTATTTTTAACAATGAGATGGCATTTATAACATAGAAGTCACAAATTTCACCAGTAAAAACTCCCTTCAGATTTTCCCTAAGCTAACTAGTAAAGCCTCAGATATTATTCAAGACACTGGGAATAGAAGTGCTTACAGAAGCCACTTGTAGAGTGTAGGTTTTTGATGTAACACAGGTTGTCTGACAGGATGTCTCAATGCAGAAGTCAGTGATATCATTCTCGCCCTCATTCTGAAAACTGTACTTTTAGTGCAGATTATGATATTATTAATTTTGTATTTATAGTCATATTCTACTATGTTTCCATATACATTTAGAGTAATTATATGTTTATGCATTTTATGTTTAACAAACATAAAGACAGTAGATGAACCAGATTGAAAGTAAAAGTTCTTTAAGGATATGATCCCCAGCTTCTTTTTCACTGTATAGCATTCAATGCCTGGACACTTCAAAAGGTAACATAGGTATCTAATACTATGTAGTACATTCTTTTCTGATTAACTTAGGTTGAGTGAGTTGTTGTCTGCAACTGAGAACCCTTACAGATACAAGTTGGAAGGGCAGTATCCTGCAGCACTCGGATAAAGATCTCTATTTGGTTTAGCCTCAATCAATTTATATGCCTTCACTGAGTACATATAATAAATCAGTTTGTAGTCTACTTAAGAAATAAAAATGTGTACTACATAATATGTTAGCACCCGGACCATATTTCTTCAATATTACAAAGACGGGGTCAAATGCCTGCTTCTCTGGATCAAAAATACACTTTCATCAGTATTCTCCTGATCTTCCATTTGAGTGATACATCAAGAAAACAAAATTAGGCCAGGCCAATGGCTCATGCCTGTAATCCCAACACTTGAGGAGACCGAGGTGGGAGGATCACCTGAGGTCAGGAGTTTGAGACCAGCCTGGTCAGCATAACAAAATCCCGTCTTTACTAAAAGTACAAAAATTAGCTGGGCTTGGTGTCGGGCACCTGTAATCCCCGCTACACAGGAGGCTGAGGGAGGGAATTGCTTGCACCCAGGAAGTGGAGGTTGCAGTGAGCTGAGATAGAGCCACTGCACTCCAACCTGAGCGACAGAGAGAGACTCAGTCTCAAAAAAAAAAAAAAAAAGCCTCTCTCTATAAGCTATCCATTTGAGAATGTTTTAAGATAGCTGTAGAAATCACCTTTATTTCTTTTAACAAAATCCATTCAGCATGTGTTTGTCTTCAGTCTTCCAAAGTTTCTTAAACTTACCCTGGTGGTGTGGCATTCTCTCCTATGAAAATTTCCTTCATTGGGATAGGATTATTTTGGAAAAGGAGGCATACACTCATGTTAGTTCATCCAGAAACCTGCTTACTTCCAGGTTCATTTTGTTTTTCAGAAAGAGTTAGAAACCTGTGTACAATTTATTGAACTAATATCAACCTATATTTCCTTTGCCCTTTTCAGTTAAAAAGATGATTTTCCTGGACAGAGACACTTAAATCAAAAAAAGCATTTGAATAATTATTCTCTTTGTTGAAAAATGTGTCAAAAATATTTACAGTGTTTATTCTCTTTATTTATAATTCATAACTAGTCATATGACTGGACATCTCACTATTTTAAGTTCTGATACTTTGATATAGAAAGCCTTCCAATTTTTTTGTACTCTTCACTTTTGTGTTGGCTATTCTAGTCCTTTGGTCTTGCCATATAAACTTTAAAATCAGTTTGTCAGTAGCTACAAATTTGCATGCTGGATTCTGATCACATCTAATCTATGAATCAGTTGGGAAAATTGACACTTATATTGGGTCTTCCAAACCATAAGTATGGAATTTATCTTCATTGATTTAGATCTTTACTGATTTCTTTGTATCAGAGTTTTGTATTTTTGCACATACAATCTAATACATATTTTATTAGATTTAGACCTGAATATTTAATTTTTGGTGCTATTATAATGATTTTTAATTTCAAATTCCAGTTATACGTTTCTGATATTGAGGCAAGTATTGATTCTAGTATATTAACCCTGTGTCATGCAAAGTGTTGTAATTGCTTATTAGTTACAGGCATTTTGTCGTTCTTGTTGACTCCTTGGAATTTTCTATACAGATGGTCAGGTTATCTGTGAACAGTTTTATTTCTCTAACAATCTATATAACTTTTCTTCCTTTCTCTGTCTTACTGTACTAGCTAGGATTCCAGTGTGATTTGAACAGGAGTGATGATGGGAAGGTAAATCTTTGCCATGTTTCTGATCTTGTGGGAGAGCACCTGGTTTCTCACTATTGTGATGTTACCTGCCCCTCTTTACTCTTGATAATTTTCCTTGTCCTGAATTTCATTGTATGTAAAACTAACATAGCTCCTCTTGCTTTCTTCTGTTTAGTGTCAGCATGGTATATCTTTCTTCATCATCCCTGTATTTAAACCTATCTCAGCCTTTCTACTTTTAAAGTAGGTTTCCTATAGAAAACATATAGTTGGTGTTTTTTTCTTTTACCCACTCCGACAATCACTGTCTTGATTGGTATAGTTAAACCATTCATGTTTAAAGTGATTATTGGTAAATTTTGATTGCTCTCTACCGTAACTGTTTTATATCTACTTGTAACTGTTTTCTATTTATGACACTTGTTTCTGTTTTTGTTTTCTTCCTTTCTGTATTAGTTGTCCTAGGGCTGACATAACAAATTGCCACAAACTCTGGTGGCTTAAAACAATGGAACTTTATTCTTTCACCAATCAGTAGGCCATAAAGCCAAATTTAAAATGTCAACATGGTTGTTTCCCTCAGAGGCTCTGAAGGAGAAACTATCCCATTCTCTCTCCAAGTTTCTGGTAGTTTACAGCAATCCTTGGTGGTCCTTAGCTTGCAGATACATCACTCCAATCCTTGCCCTCGTTTTTCACAATGCCTTCCTCTGTATTTCTCTCCGCATCCTTTCCTCTTCTTAAAGACACCAGTCATTGTGTTTGTGACTTATCCTAAAGCCAGCATGATTTCACCTCAAAATTCTTAACTAATTATATCTGCAAAGACCCTATTCCCAAATGAGGTCACATTCTGAGATTCTGAGTAGACATAAATATAGCAGAAATACTATTCAAACTACTGCATTCCACTGTCTAGTCAACCAAACATTTTGTCTATCACATATGGAAATTCATTCACCTCATTCCAAAATTCTGGAAAGTTAAAATCCATCCCAGCATCAATTCTAAGTTGAAAATTTTATCTAAATATTATCGATTCAAAAGTTTTAAATTTCAAGCATCTGCATATAATTTAACATATGGTGAAGGGACTTTTTCTTCTGGTTTCTTGGAAGATTTAATTTGTTTCAAATGCTGAAATGTTATACCAGAAGCAGCTCACAATTGCGACTGTTAATTGGGATTAGTCGAATAATTTGGGAGGATCTCACCCTAGTCTCAACCAACTGGAAAAATCTCTTCTCCAACTATGGTTATTTCTGTTGCACTCTTGTCGGATGACCACTTTCTATGTCACTGATGCTTCCTCTCCCAATTACTGCTGCTATTTTCTCCGTTTCTACATTATTGCTACTCATTAGGGTTGGGGGTTTCCTCAGCACGTTTCTGAAGAAGAAACCTCAGTTTACTGTGAGAGGCTTAATAAGAAGAAAACTGAGCTCTCATAGAGCACTTTTCAGCTTTTTCATGCTTAATGTTGTCGTCAGAGTTCTCACTAGATGAATATGATGAGGCTTTTAAAACCCATTAGCTTTCCAAGAGCATTCCCTTTTCTTCCTTGGATTCAGATCGTTTTCACACAGTTTTCTTCTGGGAGTGGCACCAGTAACAAAGGAATCAGCTCTAAATTGAGTTCCTGAAATTAAGCTTATGAGAAAGATTCCTCTCTTAGTAAACCTTGATTTCATATCCAGCTATTTACAGAAATCTCAATTTCAGCTTTTCTCAGATACAATTTTTATCAAAATCTGGATAGCACTTCGTCTAGACTTTCAGTCTCATGAATTAGTTTATATTCAAAAGCATTGAGAGTAAAAGCACTTTTTTCTCTTCTTGTAAAGAAGTTGCAACTATGTTTTTAGCATATGGAATTTAAGAATAATAAAAAAAAGTCGAATTACTTCTAAAAAATTATGACTAATGATCTTTACAAAATCTAAATGGAATATTTTGTTGTGATTTTCAGTTGTCTTTCACGTTCATTTAGTATGCTGTTAATTGTGTAGGAGGGTCATATTGTCATAATAAGTGACTGAGGGACAGTATGTTGTAATATTAAGCAGACCAGGAAAGTGTTCTATTGCCCTTGGAACATACGCTGCATATGCCATGGTGTGTACATTTGTAAATGTACAGTTTAAGATTGCTTTTGAATACATATTTTTGGAATATTAGTTATATAAAGTCAAAAGCTAAATGCAAAATTTCATGGAAGGACTTCCTCTTCATTCTGTAATGCTGAGACTTCTCTCCTCTGTTCAGCTGGGATTTTCTAGGCTTTTTGGTACATTCTGCTTGTATATTATAGTAGTGAAAGTACCCACGTGAGAATTACACAATTTTGATTCTCACATGAACCATCCATATAGGTTATTTTCGTACAGACCATGTGGCAGGTTATGTAATCTCTGTAAGTCTCAACCTCCCCATAAGGGGAATTGGGGTGATCATGTTCACCTTACAGTTTCATTGTACAGACACATGGCGGAATATTTAAAGTATGTATTAGTAGGCAACCACTCCTACATTCAGTGCCTAAAATATTGTAGTTGCTTAAATATGTCTATGGACTTGAATATCGTAGGCAGCACACAACTTTATGCCCATATTATTTCGTTACAATATAGCTAAAAGTATTTCTAAACTTTTATTTCAAGTATCTGTAATTTATAGATTACCTAGAGGTGGCATTCCTAACATATAGGTTAATATACACATTACATCCTGAAAGTTTATTCAGTATATTCCCACAGAAATTTGATACAAACTGTGGGTAAGTTTCTCGACTACATCACAGAATACTATAGCATCCATAAAATAGCTGAAATCTTGTTGTTACAGTAGGTGGCTAGTCAGACATGAGCAGAGCAGGAGAGGGCCACCCCCTGCCCCACCAAGAATGTCAGGTGACCATCAGGTGATGATGAAGCACCTGTTAAGCTGTCTCCCTAAAATAATAATTGGTTGCAGCTGGTGCCAGGACAAGGCAGTCTCCGAATAGAGAGAAAAAATCTGAAGCTGGTGATAAGAAGCTTCCCAATAAGATCTCAGGAGTTGGGCCAATGGACTTAAGCATCCACACTAAGAGGCAAAATGGCAGAGTTTAAACACTCGACTGGTAAGGAAAAAAGCACTCAATTGTGCGTGCGGCCCCTCCCAAGTGCTGACAGTCCACTGCACGTGCAGACAGTCCATCCCAAGGGAAGAATTATAGGAGAAGGAATGCAAGACCCTGGAAGCATGACAGTGTCTAAAACACCAGTTCAAAGGTCAAACAATGCACTTGAACCTCTCAAGTCGTTCACCTGGCCTTCTTCCAAGTGTACTTTAGTTCCTTTCATTCCGCCTCTAAAGCTTTTTAATAAACGTTCACTCCTGCAGTAAAACTTGCTTAGTCTCTCACTCTGCCTTCTATGCCCCTCAGTCAAGTTCTTTCTTCTGAGGAGACAATAATTGAGGTTGCTGCAGATCTGTACCAATTTACCATCACTAACCATATTAGTTTACCTAATGCACCAAATCCATTAATCTTGAGAGCCCTAGTTTACTGTGAGTATAGGTGCCTTGAAGGCTTAGATAACCCTGTTGACCACTGAGCCTTCGTGGATATTGTTTTCCTGCTTGAGACTGTGAGTTCGGCAAAGAGCTCTGGAGAAATTTGGAGGAAAAAAGGAAGAAGAAAGAAAATTTCAACAGAAAATCTACTGGAAGAAATCTGGAGATTTTTGAGAAAGGGTCTGAGCAAAAGCAGAATTAATTTAAAAGAATTAGATTGTACACCCATGTTCATAGCAGCATTGTTCAAAATAGCCAAAAAATGGAAGCAACTCAAGTTCTCATCAACAGATGAATGAATAAACAAAATGTAGTATATATTCATATAATGGACTATTACTCAACCTTAGAAAGAAAGCAAAGGATTCTGACACATGCTACCACACAGATGAAATTTGAAGACAGTATGCTAAGTGAAATAAACCAATGATGAAGAGAAATGCTGTATGATTTCACTTACATAAGGTATGAAGAGTAGTCAAATTCATACAGAGAGTACAATTGGGGTAGTTTGGAAAGGAGGAGGAGGTGGGATAATTCCTGTTTAATGGGAATGGAATTCCAGTTTTGCAAGATGAAAAGAGTTCTGGAGATTGGTAGCTTGAAAATGTGAATTCACTTAGTGCTATTGTACACTTAAAAATAGTTGATAAAATTCTACGTGTATCTCATCAAAAATGTTTAAAACTAGAAAAGTGGATCATAGTACTAAGAAAATAGGTCATTTATCTTGATGGTCAACATGCATTGAGACTTCTGACAATTATGTGTCCTTGTTCTCTGTGGCTGTGTGACAACAAACCTTGGGTGTTACTCCAGATAACAAGGCTGCTTCAACAGCAGACCCCAAAGACAAAAAGATTTTACCCCAACATATATTTATTTGATATATTTTGAAGTGGCCCTGCAACGCTGTCTTTTGTGGGGGAAATATGCATCCGGAGAGTATCTCCATTGATGCAGCCAGGCGTATCTCCATTGATGCAGCCAGGAGTATCTCCATTGATGCAGCCAGGAGTATCTCCATTGATGCAGCCAGGCGTATCTCCATTGATGCAGCCAGGCGTATCTCCATTGATGCAGCCAGGCGTATCTCCATTGATGCAGCCAGGCGTATCTCCATTGATGCAGCCAGGAGTATCTCCATTGATGCAGCCAGGCGTATCTCCATTGATGCAGCCAGGCGTATCTCCATTGATGCAGCCAGGAGTATCTCCATTGATGCAGCCAGGCGTATCTCCATTGATGCAGCCAGGAGTATCTCCATTGATGCAGCCAGGCGTAGCTCCATTGATGCAGCCAGGCGTATCTCCATTGATGCAGCCAGGCGTATCTCCATTGATGCAGCCAGGAGTATCTCCATTGATGCAGCCAGGCGTATCTCCATTGATGCAGCCAGGAGTATCTCCATTGATGCAGCCAGGCGTATCTCCATTGATGCAGCCAGGAGTATCTCCATTGATGCAGCCAGGCGTAGCTCCATTGATGCAGCCAGGCGTATCTCCATTGATGCAGCCAGGAGTATCTCCATTGATGCAGCCAGGCGTATCTCCATTGATGCAGCCAGGAGTATCTCCATTGATGCAGCCAGGCGTAGCTCCATTGATGCAGCCAGGCGTATCTCCATTGATGCAGCCAGGAGTATCTCCATTGATGCAGCCAGGCGTATCTCCATTGATGCAGCCAGGCGTATCTCCATTGATGCAGCCAGGAGTATCTCCATTGATGCAGCCAGGAGTATCTCCATTGATGCAGCCAGGAGTATCTCCATTGATGCAGCCAGGCGTATCTCCATTGATGCAGCCAGGAGTATCTCCATTGATGCAGCCAGGCGTATCTCCATTGATGCAGCCAGGAGTATCTCCATTGATGCAGCCAGGCGTATCTCCATTGATGCAGCCAGGCGTATCTCCATTGATGCAGCCAGGCTTTCCCTTTCTAGGTCTTTCCCATACCTAGGAGAGTTTAAATAAGAGGCTGACACTTTTAATGTCTGAAAAGAGACATTTGCCATCTATCCTCTCTGATAACTGCTACCAATGAGGCTTTCTCTGCATAACAAGAACCTCCACAACCTCCTTCCTCTTTAATCAAGCATTTCTTTATATTTATTTCAAGGCTTTAGATAAATCTTAACTCTTTCAACCAATTACCAATTAGAAAATCTCTGAATCTACCTATAACCTGTAACGATTCTCCTTGAAGATATCCAATCCTGACCCAATATATACGTACCTTCCATACATTAATTTATGATTTTATCTACATTCCTGTCTCCCTGAGATATATAAAACCAACCGGTAACCCAGTTGCCTCAGGCACACTTTCTCAGGACCTCTTGAGAGCTATAGTCACTCGTACTGGCTCAGAATAAACCTCTTTAAGTATTTTAAGAGGTTTTTTTTTAATCAACAAGACTATTTTTTTAAAGTCTTATAGAGCTATCTGGTTGTTTAAAATACATAGATGTATAACTTTAATAAAAATAAGAATATAGTCATCTAAAATATTAGAGCATTTATAGTACTATTGACTTTTGCCAAAATCATAGCTCTCTTACAGAAACTAAAGTGATTCTTTATTTTCATTTTGGAAAAAAAATGTTTCCACCAATTTCTGGAGCTAGTGGAGTAGATGTTTGTCACCAAACTGACTTCTAATTCCTCTGTCTCTCCTCATAGTAAATTTTCTTTACATGAGAAGACAAGGAATAGTAAACATGGGTAATTTAAAATAGAAATAAAATAATAACCTGGTGCCAAATTTTCTGGAAAATGTAAACACTCAAGAACATACATCACAGATTATGTCTTGACAAATTAAGAAAATCCAATTAACACTCCTAATATTGTTTAATTCCATGGCAAATGTGTCTGGACATAGGAAAGGAAAAGAGGAAAAAAAGAAACAGCAGTTAAACCCTGAGCTGTGAACAGCGATATGTTTTGGCATCCTGAATTGAAATATGCAAATGTGGAGACTTTAGACTAGAAGAAGCCCAAGAAACTACCAAATAGAAAGCCCTTGTGAAAAAATTCTAAAGTAATGAGCTGACTTCCTTGTACTGCTTCAATGAAAAAATAATTCTAAAATAAAGCATATTCATTTTCTCTTGTCCTTTACCCAGAGACACACTTTATGATTACAGACCAGTTTTATCCCACTCAAGTGGAAAGGGGTAGCAATTGATATGGGGAAGCAGAATTTCCACCAAAACTACAAGTTCTCAGGATACAGTCATTTTTATCCGGCTGATCAAAGGACAAAACCTCAGTAGAGGGTCCCAGGGGGGCAGCAGCATGAGCTGGCTGATGTCCTGTTGCCTCAGACCATCCTGGTGAGCTGGCTCTGCAGTCTTCTTACAGAGCCACCAGACTGTGGCTTCTACCTGCCCTGCTGGGCAACCAAGGGCAGGACCAGGTTCTAGGGGAGGGATACGCAGGCAGTGAAGGTCGGGAGCATTCCATGCAAAAACATACAAATCCTTTAAAAGCATTTGTAAAATAAATCACAACATACATACTAAACATACAATGGTGCTGAAAATTTGCAATATTCTACAGTTGTGAACTTTTATTAATTATCTAAACTTTGTATCTACAGCTTACAGGCTTTATTATAAGAATGAGTCTGGCAGCCAAAGAACTTTTTTTTTTTTAACAGAATGGTTTGTGCTTGGAAGGACCTTTGTCTCCCAGAAACTCCTTTTCGAGATAGTTCCTGAAGTCAAGTCTGGATTAAAATCCATTCCAGATTGTTTACCCTGTCTACTTGCTTAATTTATGTGTCTATACAAAAAGAGAAATATATATATATATATATATATATTTTTTTTTTTTAAGCAGAACAAAACATCAGAGGTTTGTGGGTCAATTGAAAGCAGTCTGATATACGTGTAATTGGAGTTCCAAAAGGAGAGGTGAGAATGGGGCATTTGAACTATTTGAAGAGATAAATGCATGAATTATCCAAAAGCAATGAGACACTGTTCTTAGATATGAAAAAAAAAAAAAAAAACCCAGTGAAGCTTAAACTATACTCAATCATAGCATTGTTGCAAATTATGAATAAAAGCCATATAAAGAGATAATCTTAAAAAGAGCCAGAAAAATAAAAGAATCAATTGTGTTCAGGTGAACAGCTATAAGAACTACTACTGAGTTCTCATCAGAAATAATAAAAGCCAGAAGAAAATAGAATGGCTTCTTTAGAGTGCTTAAAGAGAAAAACGTATATCAACTTAGAATTCTATATGCAGTGAAAATAGCCTTCAAAAATATAGCAGAAATGAAAACATTGTCAGAAAAATAAAAGCAAAAGATTTTGTCTGTAACAGAGTGTATAAAAAGATGTTAAAGTTACTCATATTTAAAAAAATAATCTTAGATAAAAGTCCATATATGAAGGAGAGAAGGAGGAACCCTAAGAATTTTTTAAAATATGGAAATAAGAAAATATTATTCTTTTAAAAATATCTTTACAATACTTTTGAAATTTTAAGTGTGGCTTGGCAGAATTTTCTGCACAGGGTCAGGTAATAAATATTTTAGGTATTTAAGCCCATGCCATCTGCCACAACCACTCAACTCTGCCATGGTAGCACAAGAGCAGCCATAAACAACACAGAAATGAATGGGCATAATGTGCTCTAATAACTTTGATTAGAAAGAACTGTTATGTTATTACAATAGCTTAAAAAGTAAAATACTAGGGATAAGTGACTAAAGATGTGTAAGACCTCTGTGCCAAAAATGGCAAAGGATTGCTGAGAGAAAGAAGGCTAAATAAATGGAGATATATATCATGTTAATGATCAGAAATCAATATTATTAAGAGATCAGTAATCTCCGAATCCACCTATGCATTTAATACAGTTCAGAGAAAAATTTTCAGCAGGTTTTATTTCATAGAAATTAACAACATTTTCCTAAATTTTATATAAAATGCAAAGGGCCTTGAATAGCCAAAACAGCTTTGAAAAAAAGGAACTAAGCTGGAAGACTTGTATTACTTGATTCCACGCCTTATTATAAAGATACAGTAATTATACAGTATCCTTTTGGCATAAAAGTAGGCAATTACAACAATAGAACAGAATGTAGAGTTTAGAAATGTATGACTTATATATGGTCAATTGATTTTTGAAAGAGGTGCCAAGACAATTCAATTAGAAAGAAATGATTTTTTCAACCACCTTCACCCATCCCCTCCTGCCCTAACTCTGGCTCAGGAGAGATAAAGCTTCCTTTTTCTGTTTCCATGAAATCTTCTTTACCTCCATTATCACACTTAATTCAATGACTGCACTCTTCTTGAAGACAAGGAATAATCTTTTGACACAATGAATGAGTGCTGGACCTTACTTAGAGCGAACAAACTGCAAACCATAGTCTGTCCTGAGGCCACGAAGGTGTTTTGTTCAATCTGCAAAGCACTTGTAAAAATTTGACATTAAAATCTAGGCCAGGCTGTGTCAGTGGCTCATGCCTACAATCCCAGCAATTTGGGAGGCTGAGGCAGGAGGATCACTTGAAGCTAGGAGTTTGAGAACAGCCTGGGTAACATAGTGAGACCCCATCTCTACAAGAAATAAAAACATTTGTTGGACATGGTGGCATGTGCCTGTAGTTGCAGCTGTCTAGAGGGCTAATGAGGGAGGACTGCTTGAGCCTGGAAGGTTGAGGCTGCAATAAGCAACGATTGTACGACTGCACTGCAGCCTGGGTGACAGACTCAGACCCTGCCTCAAAAAAAAAAAAAAACCTAGGCCAGCATTCTTGCACAGCAACAAGTCCCTGGAGCAAGAGAATATAGAGAGTGTCCAGTTTACTGCGGTCCTCACCACCACTCTCTCGGCTCCCAACAGACTCTGTCACTTTCCATATATCTTGACTTGGCCAGGGCCTTTTCCAAGTGCGAGATTCTCTGGCTCTGATGGGCATTTGACCTGGGATCCATGTTAAATGGGCAATTAGCAGTTTTAAAATAAAGACATTGTATAGATTGAAATAAATTATTGGAAGAAACATCTTTTCAAAAGAGGAGAGAACATGCCTTTTTCGGAAAGAGAGTGATTTGGGGTATACTTTTTCCCAGTTATTATATTGAGCCAGAGTAATTCATTTAAATGATTTAAAATGTCTCCAAATGATTCTCTGCATTTTTCCAAGGCTAAAACAGTCACTGTGTTTATACAAATTACTCCATGCCCATCTCCAGTATGCTTGATAAGTGTATATCGTAAGCTAGATTGATCTTGGTGAAGGAAAACGGAACTGTTGCTTACAGGTGCCACAGGATATGTTTTCAGAGTTTATATACAGCTAATTACAGATATGTCCAATTGAAGGCGCTCCTCACAATTTGAAAACATTCCATGATAATCCACTTATAACAAAACACTGGACCCTAATGAAAGAACTCAGATTTCATCATCTTCTTTCCACTAGAATCTTCATCCCGTCTGTCCACTGCGTCCGTGATTGCTGTTTGGCTGCTCTTCCCACCCCATCAAGGAAGCAAATAGTTTCTGAAAGTAGTTTAATTGGTGTGTGAGTCAGGAAGCCACTTCTAATTGTAGTTCAATGATGCTGTTTTAAAAGCCACAGTCTGCTGAGGGCCATCCTGGAAGAGAGGGTTTTTTATCTGGTAAGGGCAAAATTAGCACATATGGGAAGCTTTCATTACCGGTGGACTTCTTGAACGCAGTAGAGTGGATACGGTATTCAAATGTGTTCCATAAAACATCTTCCAGAAAGTCACAGATAAAAAATAGAAGCAAATAAACAGAAAACAAATTATCAAGTATTTCAAAATCATGTGATTTCTCTGGGTCTAAATTTCCCCTTTTTATAAGAATGCCATGTTACCTCTAAATCCATAAATATTCTTCCATAATAGAAATGAAAGAGAAAAATATATGCATTTTTAGAGATTATAAGAAAATTTCCCTTTATAAATGAGGGAAGTATATGTAAGTGATATATTGTAATTATATAATAATAAATTATCTTTGACTTTCTTTACCATTATGTTTCTAGGTGACTGGGCTTCACTCCTGCAAATGTCCAGAAAGTAGGGCTGCCTGGTGGATAAATGTATTTATGAGGAGGAGGAAGGTGCTGTAGTCAGTTAAGCTTTGCCGGGCCTTGGTGACACTGAACCCATCATAAAGTCAAAGGAGTCTGTCGATTTGGATTTCCATCTTAGCATCTTCTTTCCATCCAGGGTGTTAGTAGTAAAAAGCTGAAAAAATGATGCCTGGACTCCAGCCGATGTCCAGCTCAGTAATTATTAACTACATATGGTCCCCAAACGCCTCATAGTGAGCCCTGTACATAGCAGCGGCTCAACAGATAGTTCATTTCCTAGTCTGACCTGTGGTGCCCGCCACGGGAGTGTGGTTGAGGTGGCACTCCATTCAAGCCACACTTTAATTGGTCTGCCCCCCGGGTCGACAGAAACTTGAATGCAAATATCTCTAATGGTGCTTAGAATGTGCTATAGCAACAGCAAGAAGCAGCTGAGAATGACTGACCCCACTGCATGGAATGATGTTGATGGACAGTTCTCTATGCAGTTACCTTAATTATGGATGGAAATAAGATAGATAGATGAATAGACATGTAGATATAAGGAGAAATAAAGCAATTAGAATTAATTAAAGTTAACTAGCTAAAGTTAGTTAATTTCTACCTGTTACTTCTTTTTCTTTTTCTCCATATATCTATCCATTATTATATAAATGTGATACTTAATAAATACTATACAGTGGTGTTCTGGTAGTTAGTTTTTAATTTTTCCCGAAGAACTGAAAAAAACAGGTGTGTTTCCTAGGGCGACCATAAACAAAGTGCCACAACCTGGGTGGCTTAAACAACAGAAATCTATTGTCTCATGGTCCTAGAGGAAAGAAATTCAAAACTTACTCTGAGATGTTGGTAGGGTTGGTTCCTTCTGAAGGCTGGGAGGGGGAATCCATCCCATGCCTCTCTCCTAGCTTCTGGTGGGCTGCTGGCAACCTTTAACGTCCTTCGCTCGTCAAAAGCGTCACTCATGATTTCTGCCCTTCCCTTTACATTGCCTTCTCCCTATGTGATGTCCCTGGGTC
The DNA here is from genome assembly GCF_030222135.1 of Aotus nancymaae. Classification (NCBI taxonomy): domain Eukaryota; kingdom Metazoa; phylum Chordata; class Mammalia; order Primates; family Aotidae; genus Aotus; species Aotus nancymaae. The sequence goes on along the minus strand of NW_026988450.1, from coordinate 6,216,509 downwards.
TAAATTTCTCCTTTTTATAAGAATGCCAGTCATATTGGATTAGGAGCCATCCTTCTCCAGCAGGACCTCATCTTAGCTAATTACATCTGCAATGACCCTATTTTCAAATAAGGCCACATTCTGAAATACCGAAAGTTGGGACTTCAACCCATAAATTTGGGGACACCACAGTTCAACCCATAACAGCAGGTGTGTTTAAGCAAAGTGTTGTCACCTTTCCTATGCTGTATTGTGTCCAGATCCCAGTCACACTTCACTGTTTGTCTTACCCTATTCTTGTGTAAAAGTGCCCTGGCATGGTTATTGCTTCGATGAGGACTTTGTTGTAATTGATTTATCTTATGCCATGCAATGGTCAGGCTTTAAGAGCAGTCTTCATCAATTCTGTGTAAAGAAGGTTGCCCTGCAGCCATGCTGTCTGGGTGTCCACCACCTGTTATGTGTTAGGTGGTTGTGTCCTGTGAGGGTTTTCTGTTTCTTCCTCTGGATTTTTGTTCCAGTGTTGTGCTGGCTGCCAAGGGTTAACTGCCAGATTGATGTAGACGGGCTCCTTCACTGCCCAGAAATGCACTCTGATGGATATACTGCACTTGATCATTGACCATGGACTTCACTATTTAACAGGACTACACCCACCCACATGGTCTGCATAAATGCTATTCAGTAAAACCGCCAGATTGGTCACAAACTTTCAATTTAGACATTTAAAATTAAGTTTCTCATTCATCTTACAAGAATGCCATGTTCCCCAGTTTGTCACTAAGCATGTAAGCAAAAAAAGAAATTCAAAAACTTTACAAAGCTAGGTAATGTAGTCCCAGGGCTTCCCTTTATCTGTGTAACATGTGACTCTGTCACAATTAAAAAAAAAATTGCTGGGCCGGGCGCGGTGGCTCACGCCTGTAATCCCAGCACTTTGGGAGGCTGAAGCGGGTAGATCACGAGGTCAAGAGATCAAGACCATCCTGGTCAACATGGTGAAACCTCGTCTCTACTAAAAATACAAAAAATTAGCTGGGCATGGTGGCGCGTGCCTGTAATCCCAGCTACTCAGGAGGCTGAGGGAGGAGAATTGCCTGAACCCAGGAGGCGGAGGTTGCGGTGAGCCGAGGTCGCGCCATTGCACTCCAGCCTGGGTAACAAGAGTGAAACTCCGTCTCAAAAAAAAAAATATTGCTTTCATATCATATTCTTCCCCAAAGTTTCTACTAGTTGGATATAATGAAAGTGTACTTTACACTTGTCATTTAGGTAATCATCAATAATATTTATTAAGCTCACAGTAAGTTAATAATTAAATAGTAGAATTCCAGTTATCTAGACTTCTTGGAGGGTAAATCAATCCAGAGAGCTGAATTTCTGGATGACTATTATCATTTTCACCCCAATATAAATAATTAAGTAAATAAATAACCTTTGGATATCATTTTTTCCTGACTAAATTCTATGTTTTGGCATTTACTTTAAAAACTACTTATTTACCTTTTTATTAAAAATATGTTTTTAACATATTCTTTTCTGAATTTTATTATACATTTTATTATAGTCCATATCAACAAAAATATATGACTATCTGACCCTACATTAATGCACCAAAACTTTCACTTCTTTTTTTCAGATGTTGGGTCTTCATATACACCCACTGGTATGTTTTGTCTCTTTCCCTGCACGAATCTTGTATCAGTTGGAGGTGGTTTGTATCAGTTGGACTTGTATCAGTTGGATACAATCTTGTATCAGTTGGACATCGTATCAGTTGGATACAATCTTGTATCAGTTGGAGGTGGTTTGTATTAGTTGGACGTCGTATCAGTTGGATACAATCTTGTATCAGTTGGACATCCTATCAGTTGGATACAATCTTGTGTCAGTTGGAGGTGGTTTGTATCAGTTGGACATCCTATCAGTTGGATACAATCTTGTATCAGTTGCACGTTGGAGGCGGTTTCCCATGAACGCTGTACACCGTCCCCCTGGTGCTGTTCTGGTAGGGTTCTCACGAGAGCTGGCTGTTTGAAAGTGTGTGGCAGCTCCCCACTCTGTCCTCCTCCTGCTCCTGCCGTGTAAGATGGCCGTTCCTGCTTTGCCTTCTCCAGGAGTAAAAGCTCCCCGAGGTTCCCCTGAAGCAGACGCTGCCATGCTTCCTGTACAACTTGAGGAACTGTGAGTCAGTTGAACATCTTTTCTTTATAAATTACCCAGTCTCAGGTGTTTTTTTGTTTTTCTGAGAGGGTGTCTTGCTCTGCTGCCCAGGCTGGAGTGCAATGGTGTGATCTTGGCTCACTGTGACCTCTGCTTCCCGGATTCAAGTGATTCTCCTGTCTCAGCCTGCGGAGTACCTGGGATTAGAGGCATGTGCCACCACACCCGGCTAATTTTTGTATTTTTAGTAGAGATGGTGTTTCACCATGTTGACCAGGCTGATCGTGAACTCCTGGCCTCAGGTGATCTGCCTGCCTCAGTCTCCCAAAGTGCTGGGATTACAGGGGTGAGCCACGGCGCCCAGCCTCAGGTATTTCTTTATAGCAGTGTGACAATAAATTAATATACTTGTATTAACCATCTTGTTTGGACACTGCTTATATTGGCTATCTTGCTGCTTCCAATCTACCATGGAAACCAGGTTCTTAAATGTGTCAGCTATCTGTACACGATAAACAGAAATGGATTTGGATTTGGTGCCATGTGTGAAACATTCATGAATGTTTGTATTTGGGTACTATGATATGTATTTGGATTTCTCAGACTCTCTCAGTACTTTTTCTCAGTTTATTGTATCAGCTAGTTGTATATCCAGAAATTTGAGGTTTCCAAATACCTATTTGAAAATTCCAATATTCCAGTATTCCAAATTCCTGGATAGGTGAGACCTCCACTCTGCTAACTAATATTAAGTGCACTTTCACATACATTATCTCTTTTTCTAAGGCCCCAGTTTTTCCTTATCAAGCTTCAAAGGGTTTACAAGCTTGGGCCACACACAAGGCATGCAGGCAAAGAAGATTAAGAACATTTACAAAGGAGTAGGCATTTAAAGATCTTAATAGAACATTTATAGGTTCTCCCATGGGAGAAATTTTGGAAAGAAGTATTGTACCCACAGGACTGAAGACAAATCAAGAGAAGAGGGCTCTCAAGGGGACAGGAAGTGAGATGAAATTATAAAAGTAGGAAAGGGCTTATGGAAGTGGGAGAGGAGGGATGAAGGCCTAGGGACTAAGACTAAATCCTAAAAAACGCACCTGGGCAAGGGCTGGGAAAGTGTTAGGGAAGGAGCTGCAGGACCCTGGAGAAGCAGGAGAGTGCAGTGTCATTGCCTGTCAATCAATCATCTCTGTGCTTTCTACTTCATTGAGAGTGCAGTGTCATTGCCTGTCAATCAATCGTCTCTGTGCTTTCTACTTCATTGAGAGTGCAGTGTCATTGCCTGTCAATCAATCGTCTCTGTGCTTTCTACTTCATTCTCTTGGACGGACAGGAGAGTGCAGTGTCATTGCCTGTCAATCAATCATCTCTGTGCTTTCTACTTCATTGAGAGTGCAGTGTCATTGCCTGTCAATCAATCATCTCTGTGCTTTCTACTTCATTGAGAGTGCAGTGTCATTGCCTGTCAATCAATCATCTCTGTGCTTTCTACTTCATTCTCTTGGACGGACAGGAGAGTGCAGTGTCATTGCCTGTCAATCAATCATCTCAGTGCTTTCTACTTCATTCTCTTGGACAGAGAGGAGAGTGCAGTGTCATTGCCTGTCAATCAATCATCTCTGTGCTTTCTACTTCATTGAGAGTGCAGTGTCATTGCCTGTCAATCAACCATCTCTGTGCTTTCTACTTCATTCTCTTGGATGGACGATTCAAATGTGTTATTTTCACAAACAAAGCGGAGTTAGGATCGTGCTTTGTTCCCTCCCCATCATGTCTGGGATAGGGCTACAGCTAATTCTGGGGCAACTAGATGCAAATTAGACAGTCCCCTAAGCCACCTATATATTCCCTAATGGCCTCATCACCTTTTTTACAGCCCCCACCCCCAACCACTAGCGTGGCCTCTGTTTCCTTTGAATGTTCGCAGTTGTCAGGTTCCTCTTTGGCAGGGATCCAGCCTGGTACTTCTCATGGTGTCATCCTAAGGATAATGATATCCCTGCATCCTTGGTGCCCTTGCACCACATTCAGGTGGAATTGTACTTGATACTCATATGTAGGAAGAACTATTTAGCCAAATCATATTAAATTACCAATATTCAACCAATTTTAACCTATAAAATTTTTCATAACATTCAATCTAATATTTTTTGTCCCTACTCCCTGTGAAAGAAATTACTATATACTACTGTCTTGGTCCACTGGTGTATGATTACATAAGCCACTCATTTAAAAAGAGCTCACAAGGTGAGCTGTTTTGCAATTCAGTGTTTCTTCAACTTTATTCCAAGTTTATCAGAGTTTATTTTCTCTTGGAAAAAAAAAAACTCCACTTTATCTTTCTCAATGTGTGCATTTTCCTTTTTGCCTGAACAATTTCCTGATGTTGTAGCAGCAAGGGCATTCGGGTTTGTGAAATTAAGGAAACCACTACATAAATAATCACATTTCTTAGGTATATGCTCATGAAATCCTTTAAAAGAGCTTTCTTTAAGGATCCAGAATTTCAGTTTATGTCATTATTTGCAATAAAAATTTTATTTAATACTGGAGTTCAACAAATGGTAGCTATTACAAAACAGAGATTTACAAGGAGGATTAACAGAGTCCATGCTGCATACAGTGAAACAGCTGTTTTCTTTAAAGCAAAGATTGCCTCTTCCAAAGGTGGAAATGCTAAAACACATTCCTCTAAGATATCATCCAAAGAGTAAGTTTCCAAAAATTCCTTAAAATCACAGAATTTTTAAACTGAAAATGGTTAGAGGCCACTGAATCTTTCTGTTTTTTAGAATAGAAAATAGACTTAAGTAAACGTATCCAGTTGGTAGAACTGGAACTATAATGTGAATTTCTTAAATTTTAGTCAAATTTACTGCCAAATCTATTGACTGAAAGATTGATCCATGAAAAAGCAAGAATGGTGAGTAAGTACACACGGTGCCCAGTGATCCTCAAGCTAGCTGAACTCACACTGGCAACCATCGCATCGAGGGATATAACGTTCCTGTGTTCCTTTTTCTTTTACAGAATTTCATAGGAATTGGTGTTCTCCAGGAACTCAGTTCATCTGCTGCCAACCAAAGCTGGATATCCCAGGACCAGCCGAGAATGTCGTGAGTAGGGGCTGTTAAAGAAACCTAAACCACCCTTCCCCCAACTTAAATAGCATGTGTATCATTTTAACTCCAAGAAAAGTCAGCATTAGCATTTCTGTGATGCTCAGCACTTGCCTTTCCACCCAGTCAACTTTGCCCCATGAGGCCATGGTTTCCTGACTGTCAGCAGCCTGGTCCCCACATATTTACAAGGCCTGGTTGGTACATTTCCAAGAGCTCATGTCCAAGTCGTATTTACTTGCACGGACTCAATGCTTAATCCAATATTGGGCATCATGTAATTGTATCAAGCAGTGAATAAATGAATAAATGAATGGTCAGATTTGTTTAAAAATGTGTACCTCCTTTGAACACCACTGATCAACCTGAAAGTTCCTTCTTGCGTTGCTGCCTCCTCCTCCCTCGCCCCAGCTCCCTCTCGCCTTCCTTGTCTTAGACGTCAACTCCAAGCCATCAGTTCTTAGCTTTGCCTGCACTTTGGCATCCTCTGGTGATTTAAAACTATAGATATCGGACCCGGGCGCGGTGGCTCAAGCCTGTAATCCCAGCACTTTGGGAGGCCGAGGTGGGTGGATCACGAGGTCAAGAGATCGAGACCATCCTGGTCAACATGGTGAAACCCCTTCTCTACTAATACAAAAAATTAGCTGGGCATGGTGGCGCGTGCCTGTAATCCCAGCTACTCAGGAGGCTGAGGCAGGAGAATTGCCTGAACCCAAGAGGCGGAGGTTGCGGTGAGCCGAGATCGCGCCACTGCACTCCAGCCTGGGTAACAAGGGCGAAATTCCATCTCAAAAAAAAAGAGAAAGAAACACTGTAGATATCTTGATCCTGCTCCTGGAGATTTTGATTTGGTCGATCACGGGTATGGTTCTTTTAAAACACCCCACAGGATCCTATTGTGCAGCCCAAGGTGAGAACGATGTCTTCCTCACTCTGCGGACCTCGGTTCTGCCGTCTGCCTCGGCACCTGCTTGCCACCTGCTTTTCACCTCCGTAATCCTCACCCCCTTATCAGGAGCTGCTCATTCTGGCCGGAAGCAGGCCCGATACTAGCTGCTTGTGTGCACATCAGTGACACGCGCGCCAGCGGTGAGCGGCTCAGTCCCTCCATCCCAGATTGTCCGAGAGATGGCTTTCAAGTCGCGCTTCCCAATGCACGGAGCCGCCTGGAATGGTTTCATGTAACCACATACAAGAGGAAGCTGTTCTTCTCCAGGACGGCCTCTCCTGGGGGGACAATAGTCCCATCTTCTCTCATGCTGGGTTTGTTTCTCCCTGTCCTCGCCCCATACCACCCTCACTCCTTTAACGCAGAGATAATGTGTAAATTCTGTAAATTACGCTTAAAACCAGTTATCGTCAGGGTGAAAGCAAATTTCTCCTTAGGATATGGGTACTTAGATTGTGCTACTGGCTTTGTATCGTAAAGAGAAACGGTTATGCGCCTATGTTTCAGTTGCTCGTTATTAGAAAGAACGTGCCGTCTTAGCCGCGGCTCTGCTGCCACCTCCTGGTCACCTTCAGAATAACAGCTTTTCGGCTCTTGCTAAGTAGCTTCTATTTTCTTGGACATCATTACTTTATGTTTTGCGTTTCTTTCTCATTTCCCTTCTCCTTATGTTCTCACCACTACTCTTGTAGACTGGTTGACTATTTAATGACTCTTATAGATTCATGTTGCAAAGCTGAAAATTTATTTTTTATTATAGGTTTGGCCAAGTCAGAAAAACCAACTATACCAGTTATTTGGGATCACACACACACACACACACACACACACACACACACACACAGAGAGAGAGAGAGAGAGAGAGAGAGGAGAATGAATTAGCCATTTGCACGTTGCTGCCAATTAAGCAGGTACTTAATATCCCTAATCAATGCGCCAGCTGGCCCCGCCATGCTTGAATCAGCCAGGCTAGCAGCATCCTCCACCTGGCCAGCATCCTCATGTGTATTATTTGTCCATTCTTGCATTGGTATAAAGAAATACCTGAGGCTGGGTAATGTGTATAATTCTGCAGGCTGTATGGGAAGCATAGTGGCTTCTGCTTCTGGGAAGGCCTCAGGAAACTTACAATCATGGTGGAAGGTGAAGGGCAAGCAGACACATCTTACAGCTGGAGCAGGAATGAGAGAATGAGGAGGAGGTGCTACACGCTTTTAAACCACCAGATCTTGTGAGAATCCTATCACGAGAACAGCGCTAGAGGGATGGTGCTAATGCATTAGAAACATCCAATCACTGCCCACAAGACTTCGCCTTGGGTATTTATTCTCTCTCTTTTCCTTTCCTTTTCTTTCTTTCTTTCTTTTTTCTTTTTTTTTTTTAAAGACAGAGTCTCCTGACCTCCTGGAGCTTTAAGCAAACCTCCCACCTCAGCCTCCAGAGTAGCTGAGACAACAGGTGTGTGTGACCACACCTGGCTTTTTTTTTTTTTTTTTTTTTTTGAGATATGGTTTTATTTCCCTATATTGCCCAGACTGGTATGGAACTCCTGACCTCTTGTGATACACCTGCTTCTACTTTCCAAAGTGCTGAGATTACAAGTGTGAGCCACCATGCCTGGCCCTGGGGATTACATTTCAACATGAGATTTGGATGGGGACACAGATCCAAGCATATCACCATGGTAACTATGGTTTTTATTGTCAAAGGCAGTATTAAATACCATAGCAAATGAGCTTTCCAGTGAATTCCTACCTTCATCTTTTAAGTCATTTTTATCATAGATATTAATTTCTTTTTAATGTTTTGTGATAATTACTAATGTTTGTTTATCAGTAGAAGCTAACATTACTACTCTCCAATGTGAAGAATGATTTCTTTTAAAACACAAATTAAGGAGATACTTTTACTTTTTAGCCTACATTTTTTTCTCAATGAAACAGTATTTTGGGACTCACTGACATCTCACTTTATGCCATTGAACTATGTAACCAGTTTAGACCACTGGTTTGGATTAAAGATGGTAAAAATATTTTTTTCTAAGAGTAAAGTGTCCCTTGGTACATAGAAGGTGTGGGTCAGTTGGTGGATTTTGAGAAAGTAGATGCAAACTTAAAATGCTTAGTTCAATTTCCCTAATCACCCACACGATGGCAGCATATCCACATTTTATCAACTCTGAACACACAAGGGAAAGGAAATCACCTCTACTTAGTACTGCTAAATAGGAATTTCCTGTGATTAGCAGCAAATAATTTCAAAGTCTTTTAGTACTAATACTGTAATGTTTTATATTTTAAACATAGAACTGAATAATTGCTGAGACCACAGCTTTAATTTACCTACAGGTGAGCTGCATTTTGACTGCATGGCTCCTTCCTTGGGCAACAGACCAATAAATTATTTTCTAGATTAGCAATGCCCAGTGGAACTTTCTGTGATATATCTGTGCTATTCAATATGGTAGCCACTAGGATCATAACCAAATGTGGCTACTGAGCACTTGAAAAGTGTTGGTGCTGCTAGTACTACTCGTAAGCGGCGCTGCTGGTGCTGCCGAGGAACTAAGTTTTAACTTTATTTACTTTCGATTAATTTAAATATATATACTCATGTATGATAGTAGCTACTGTTACTGGAGAACACAGTGCTAGTTGATACAAATGACTTAGCCAACAAGTCAACATGTTTCTCAAACTGACTTGTTGCCATTTGTGGGTTAAAGCTTGCTCAGCTACTTAAGGATATCTAATCAGAGACGGCTGCTAAAATTAAACCTTTAATGGGAACTCCCAGTCTTGTTCCTGACTCAGCTCTTAATCAGAGTCTCTCCAATCCCACTAGTTCTTTCTGAAGCTCACCCCCAGCGCCACCCTCAGCCCCATGCCTTCCTGCCTCTTCTCTGAGCTGATGGATACTTTTTCTGTCCTTTGCAGACCTCCCGTTTATGTGCCGCCTCTGACCATGGGCTTCTGAATTCTGCAAATTCTCCCTCGGTTATCCCACTCATTTCACATTTTTAATTTCTCTCTCTGGGCTGTTGATCTTTGAATCTGTAGCAGCAGCAGCCCTGACCTGGACAATACTTCTCAAGGCCAGATCCAGCTGCTTCATGGACATCTTCACCTGTGCAGCTCCCACGTGAAATATCCATAACTGAACTTACATTCGTCTAAGTCTGTTTATCCTGTAAGCTCTATTTTCACTACAGCCCATCAGTTACTCAAGTCAGATGCTGGGTCCATCATCTCAACTTTTTCCTTCACTTTCCCACATTCTACTGATTTTAGTTTCTGATGGTTTCCAAATTCATCTCCCATCTCTCCATTCTTATAGCGATGTCTTATTCAATCTTTCATCGTCTCTCTCCTACTGCAATGGTTCCCTTGATGGTTTTCTTATTTTGCTTTTTCTGTATCCAATCCTTTCTCCCCATAGCCACATCTTTCTAAAGACATCTTTGCCACTAAACACTCTCCCATGGCTCCTGAACGGCCTAAGGATTAAGACCAGAGCTCTTGAAACATTCTCCATGACCTGCTTCAAGTAATGTCCCAGCCTCAACCTCCACCCCTCCAGTCTGGCACTGTGCCCTGTCATGCTTTCACCTGCTTGTGACTCCCTGGACACACTGCTGTGTTTCCCATCTCTCTTTTCATGACGCTGGGGTTTTATTCATTTTGCTCCATTCACTAGAAATATTCTCTGACCACCTTCCCTTCTTTCCTGGATAAGAACTATTTATTCAGGCACAATTCAAGCAGCATTTCCTCTAGAAAGCTTCCATTCAATTCTGAGACTAAACAAAATTACCTTACACACTCTTTTTGCATATCTTTCTCACTGTAATTATAATTGTTGATTTTCTCACTTAGCCACCGCTTGAATGCAAGGATTTTCTCTTATTCAATGATTGCACCCAAGTGATGCTCAAAATTTTTATTGAACTTTTGCATGAAATTCACATCAAATTGTAAGAACTATTTCTCCATTGCAGTAGGTATATAGAAAAGTAAAGTGTGTGTGTTCATCGAAGAAAATTGTGAGCAGCTCTGGATAGGGCTTTTCTATATTCAAATTCTCCCAAACTCTCTACACAAACTTGCCAATCATGATGGAATTTTTTTAATATCATCCCAAGTGACCTGTAGCTCATCTCAAATGCCAGCTTTGAAAATGGACATCTGGCCGGGCGCGGTGGCTCATGCCTGTAATCCCAGTACTTTGGGAGGCCGAGGCGGGTGGATCATGAGGTCAAGAGATCGAGACCATCCTGGTCAACACGTGAAACCCTGTCTCTACTAAAAATACAAAAAATTAGCTGGGCATGGTGGTGCGTGCCTGTAATCCCAGCTACTCAGGAGGCTGAGGCGGGAGAATTGCCTGAACCCAGGAGGCGGAGGTTGCGGTGAGCTGAGATCGCGCCATTGCACTCCAGCCTGGGTAACAAGAGCAAAAACTCCGTCTCAAAAAAAAAAAAAAGAAAAGAAAAGAAAATGGACATCCAAAGACAATGCTACCAAATAGTGCCAGTGAGAGAGCATCAAAGAAACACCAGAAAAGAATAATGTTCAATGTTTGCCTTTATTAATGTTGCTTAAAGCCTAACTATGAGAACTTAATCTTGGCTTCCCCTGTGCTTTGTCAGACTTGTCAATTCCTTAGTAGATGGATCCTTGTGATCAGAACTAAACCCGGCGCATGGATCGTTGAGCCAGCTCGGTGTCTGCAGCCTCTTGGCCTGCCTGCACTCTTCACACTGCGCCCTGGGTGCTAAACATCCCATCCAAGCCTGAAATCAGCACTCCACACTGAGAAGTCCGTCTTTCTGGACCACTTTCACTATGCAAAAATCAGCTGCTTGCAGAATGGCTTGATCTGGTGAGTAATGAATGGAACAGCCAATTTCTCTTTTAGATTAAAAGTCAAAATAGTTAAAATTGTCCTAACCTTAAGGCATTGCATTTAGATGATCTGCTCTTCAAGATGGAAGCATGATGGTTAAAAGGGAAATGTCATTTTCCATCAATTTCATTTATTGAATTGAATTTTCCCTCAGGTGTGGGGCTTTCAAATTTATAAACTCTTAGACCCTTCACATTTTAGAGTCACGCTCCAACTGTAAACTAACATTTTACTTAAAGATGTCACTGCATGACTAGTATTATACCCATCATTTTAAAGGAATCCTAGATAAAAATCACTGATATTGTAGAAAGTCATTCCAGAGTAGAGACATACACATATATACAAGAAATAGTTACAAATTACTTTGAATCAGAAAACTTGTCAAAAATTTGAATAATCTAGCCAATTTGTATAGTATTCTTGTCTCAGTCCATCCATGGGGCTATAACAAAACACCTGAGACTGAGTCACTTACAAACAACAGAAATTTATTTCTCACAGTATTGGAGGCTGGGAAGTCTGAGATCAAGGCACTGGCAAGTTGATGGTCGGTGAGGGCTGCCCTCTCTGCTTCCAAGATGTAGCTTTGTTGCCGCATCCTTCAATGGGGATGAATACTGTATCCTCACATGGCAGAAACTCTTTAATAAGGCACTAATCCATTATCCCACATGGTCTAACCCCTCCCAAAGGCCCCACCTTTTATTCTGTTGCATTGGGGATTAAATTTCAACACAAATTTTGAATGAGGCACAAACATTTAAACCATAGCCATTATCTTTGATTTATTTTTTTTTGTTGTTGGCTACTTATAAATTTGTCAGGTTCCTTAATATTCACACTAAGGAGATTTTATCAAGGAGTTTTTATCATACATAGTTCTACAAAATTGGAAGGCCATGAGACAGAACTCTCAAGAAATCATTTCTTTCCAATGTGATATATATTTAGAGGCAGATTGATTACAGTTGATAAATTTTCAACACTAATCTCTCATTGAAAAACTGAGTAACTGAGAAGAGCAAGTTGTTTAGCATGAATATTCAGTAAAGTTACACTCTTTCAAAGGAGAAAAGCTAGCTTTGACTCCGTGTAGCTTTCTGCTCCACCCACCTATAGTTGTAAAAGGGAGAGAGGCACAAAGCAGAATCAGTCATTGTTCCTTGCGGGAAACTGGAAATTCTTTCCACTTGCCCCGATTCACCCACTTATTAAGTTGCAACTGGGACTACAGGTGTGTGCCATCATGCTGAGCTCATTTATTTTTTGTAGAGAAGGCGTCTCACTATGTTGCCCAGGCTGGTTTCAAAATCCTCTCCTTAAACAATCCTCTCAACTTAGCCTTCCAAAACGCTGGGATCACAGGCAGGAGCCATTGTGCCTAGTTGAAAAGCTCATATTTCTTAAAGTGCTTTGCTTGTAGGTGCTGGACACAGCTTTTAAAGGCATATTTAAATAGCATGCATACACAAGTGGCCCTCCACATATTAGATGAATAACTTACGCATGTCATGGAAAGAGATTAATAAAAATATTTTCTTCTTCTTTGCAAGGGAAAAACCCAATGCTGCTCTTTCTTTTTTCTTTTTTTTTTTTTTGAGATGGACTCTTGCTCTGTCACCAGGCTGGAGTGCACTGGCACAATCTTGGCTCACTGCAACCTCTGCTTCCTGGGTTCAAGTGATTCTTCCAGCTTAGCCTCCCGAGTAGCTGGGACCACAGGCGAGTGCCACCACGCCGGGCTAATTTTTGTATTTTTAGTAGAGACAGGGTTTCACCATGTTGGGCAGGATGGTCTCGATCTCTTGACCTTGTGATCTGCCTGCCTCGGCCTCCCAAAGTGTTGGGATTACAGGCGTGAGCCACCGCACCCGGCCCTCTTTTTTCTTTTTTCAAGGGATCTCTCTCTGTTGCCCAGGCTGGAGTGCAGTGGCACGATCTTGGCTCACTGCAACCTCTGCCTCCTAGGTTCAAGCGATTCTTGTGTTTCAATCTCCCAAATAGCTGGGATTACAGGTGCCCGCCACCATGCCTGGCTAATTTTTGTATATTCAGTAGAGACGGGGTTTTGCTATGTTGGCTGGGCTGGTCTCAAACTCCTGACCTCAGGTTTTCTGCCCCCCTTGGCTTCCTATAATGTTGGGATTACATGTATGAGCCACCGCGCCCAGCTGCTGCTGTCTCTTTCCACATGAAGGAGCTCAGTTGGTGTAATTCCAAGCCTGAGCCTCCCTCTTTTCCTTTGCTCAGTCTGTCCCTAGGAGGTGGAAGGCTCTTTGACTGCGAGTGTCAACTCTGAGGAAGATACATTTCAGGAAAGATGAAGGGAGCTTGCTTGGCTCAGTTCTGCCCCCTTCCTCTTGGAAAACCTCCCATTTCCCTCTGCACCCCAAAGCTCTGCCACTGCCTGTGAGCCCAGCTTCCACAAGCTGTACATTTGTCCTCCAAACTAAGCTTTAGTCTCCAACTTAGACTTCCCATCATATATTTTATGTCTTGCTTCATGTTTCATTTCTCAGCCTGCTCAGATCTCCATCTGAGCTAAAAGTGCTTGTTTTTATTTTAGGACCTGCCCCACACCTCAATACTTAGTGCATGAACAAAGAACACTGACAAATATAAAGACAAGAAAGGAATTTGGGGAAGACAGGCTGTTAGTGGGCGCAAGGGTTTGTGGCTTTAGACATTGGAGTTCAGTGTATAAACAGTAATTGACCTTCACACTTTCTACAGGGTCATATGAGGGCAGATGAGCTTTTAAAATTGTGCAGTGATCTATGGTGAATTATTTTATTTTATTTTAAGTTCTGGAATACATGTGCAGAACGTGCAGGTTTGTTACATAAGTAAACTTGTGCCATGGTGGTTTGCCGCACCTACTAACCCATAGCCTAGGTCTTGAGTCCCCCATGCATTAGCTATTTATCCTGATGCTCTCCCTCCCCCTGCCCCCACCCCTAACAGACAGATCCCAGTGTGTTTTTCTCCTTCCTGTGTCCATGCGTTCTCATTGTTCTCCTTCCTGTGTCCATGCGTTCTCCCTCCCCCTGCTCCCACCCCTAACAGAAAAACAGTGTGTTTTTCTCCTTCCTGTGTCCATGCGTTCTCATTGTTCAGCTCCCACTTAAAAGTGAGAACATGCAGTGCTTGGTTTTCTGTTCCTGTGCTAGTTTGCTGAGGATAATTCACAATAGCAAATATATGGAATTAACCCAAATGCCCATCAGTGATAGACTGGGTAAAGAAAATGGGTACATATACACCATGGAATACTATGCAGTCATGAAAAGGAAAGAAATCATGTCCTTTGCAGGGACATGAATGGAGCTGGAAGTTATAATGAAGTTTTTATCATACTGGGTAACCTCAACTTAGAACAACTGTTTGTGCAAGCCATGGCTGTTTGTGTAGATGGGGGAGTGTACTTTGAGGACTCAAGAAAATGGTGCTCAGAACTTACTAAACCTACAGGATTTGGGGCCTCAGCAAGGAGAGGAGAAGAACTTCATTCTCCAATGGTCCCAACTGCAAGGGCCCCAGCTTTAGCGCAAGCCTCCAGCAAGCACAGGGAGAAGCAGGTACAGGCTCACCCCGCAGCTCATCAAGCAGTCATTGCTGAGGAGAAGATGCAACCACAGAGCAAAGAGGCATTCTTTACTTGTTAAAATGTTGGGGAGACAACAATTTTTACTGGTTTTACTGTCTTCCTAGCTGGGGCTGCTAAGGCAATTCAGTCCTACACTTGCTACATGATGCTTTTTTAAGTGATTGACAGCTAGACAGGAAGGACTAGATTGGCTGCCCAAAATTCCATCTGCAAGCAGGACCAAGGAGAAAATTGGAGAGATTATTTTGGAAGTCACTTGGCTTATGCATAGACTCCGGTTTCAAAATCCCAAATCATTTCTAGGTGGGAACACAGTTACTACAGGTGTCTGTAGGTATGCCTGGAGGGAGAGCATGTGACAAAGACAAAGAATTCAAGAGAAAAACTACACTAAGATCCTTATATTTGAGATATGTTTCCCTCTTTTCCCCTTGGACAGTGCTGCTTAAGCATTCTTTTATATGGCTGTGTAGCATTCCATAGATGTATCAATTTTCTTTATCCAGGTGTCTGAATATGCATATTCAGGTGTCTTTGTGGTAGAACAATTTATATTTCTTTGTGTATATACCCAATAATGGAATTGCTGGGTCTAATGGTAATTCTGCTTTAAGTTCCTTGAGAAGTTGTCAAACACCTTTCCATAAACGCTGAACTAATTTACATTTTCATCGGCAGTTTATAAATGTTCCCTTTTCTCTGTAACCTCACCAGCGTTTATTAGTTTTTTACTTTTTAGTAATAGCCATTCCCACTGATGTGAGATGGTATCTCACTGTGGCTTTGATTTTAATTTCTCTATTTCTTGGTGATGTTGAGCATTTTTTCATATACTGCATATGAAAAAATGCCACGTCTTCTTTTCAAAAGAATGTGGCAAAAAAGTGCCACATGTCTTCTTTTGAAAAGTGTCTGTTTGGGTGCTTTGACTACGGTTCAATGGGGTTGTTTGTTTTTTGCTTGTGAATTTAAGTTCCTCATAGATTCTGGGCATTAGGCCTTTGTCAGATGCACAGTTTGCATATATTTTCTCCCATTCAGTATGTTGTCTGCTTATTCTACTGATAGTGTCTTTTGCTGCACAGGAGCTCTTTAGTTTAATTAGGTCCCATTCGTCTGTTTTTGTTTTTGTTGCAACTGATTTTGGTGTCTTCATCATGAAGTCTTTGACAGGGCCTATATCCATATGGTATTTCCTAGGTTATCTTTTAAGGATTTTATAGTTTTGGATTTTAAATTTAAGTACTAAATCCATCTTGAGTTGATTTTTGTACATGACGTAAAAAAGGGGTCCAGTTTCAGTCTTCAGCATGTAGCTACACAGTTACCCCAGCACCATTTATCGAATAGGGAGTCGGTTCCTCATTACTGTTTTTTTCGTAGACTTTGTTGAAGATCAGATGGTTGTAGGTGTGTGGCTTTATCTATGGGCTCTTTATTCCGTTCCATTGGTCTATGTGTCTGTTTTCATACCAGTGCCATTGCTGTTTTGGTTACTGTAGCTTGTAGTGTAAAGTCAGGTAATGTGATGCCTTAAGTTTGTTCTTTTGCTTAGGATACCCTTGGCTATTCAGGCTTCTTCTTTTTTTTTTTTTTTTTTTATTTTTGCTTTCATGTGAATTTTAAAATAGTTTGTTCTAATTCTATGAAGAATGTCGTTGGTAATGATAGGAATAGCATGAATCTATAAATCTCTTTGGACAATATGGCCATTTTAACAATATTGATTATTCCTATCTATGAGCATGGAATGTTTTTCTCATCTGTGTCATCTCTGGCTTCTTTGAGCAGTGTCTTATAATTCTCATTATAGAGATCTTTCACCTTCCTGGGTAGTTGTATTCCTAGGTATTTTACTCTTTGTGGCTACTGTGAATGAGATTGCATTATTTGCTTGGATGTTGTTGGTTTATAGAAATGCTGCTAGGTTTTGTACATTGATGTTGTACCCTGAAACTTTGCTGAAGTTGTTTATCAATTCCAGGAGCTCTGGGGCAAAGTCTAGGATTTTCTAGGTAGAGAAACATACCATCTGCAAAGAGAAATAGTTTGACTTTCTCTCTTCCTACTTTGGTGACTTCTATTTCTATTTCTTGCCTAACTATTCTAGCTAGGACTTCCAGCACTATGTTGAATGAGAGTGCTGAGAGGGGCCTCCTTGTCTTGTTGATGTTCTCAAGGGAGATGCTTCCAGCTCTTGTCCATTCAGGATGGTGTTAACTGTGTGTTTGTCGTAGATGGTTCTTGTTATTTTGAAGTATGCTTCTTCAATATCTAGTTTGTTGACGATTTTTAATATGAATGAATGTTGAATTTTATTGAAAACATATTCTGCCTCTATTGAGATGATGATGTGGGTTTTGTTTTCAATTCAGTTTATGTGGTGAATCATATTTATTGTCTTATGTATGTTGAACCAACCTTACATACCAGAGATAAAGCCTACTTGATCATGGTGAATTAGCTTTTTGATGTGCTGCTGTATTTGGTTTGCTAGTATTTTGTTGAAGATTTTTGCAACTATATTGACTGAGGATATTGGCCTGAAGTTTTCTTTTTTCTTGTGTGTCTGCCAGGTTTTGATATCAGGATAATGCTGGCCACATAGAATGAGTTAGGGAAGAGTTCCGCCTCCTCAGTTATTTGGATTAGTTTTAATAGGAATGATACCAGCTCTTTATACATCTGGCAGAATTCAGCTGTGAGTCCATCTGGTCCTGGGCTTATTCTGGTTCATAGGTTTTCCATTACTGATCCAATTTCAGAAGTCATTATTGGTCTATTCAAGGATTCAATTTATTCCTGGTTCAGTCTTGGGAGGTTATGTGTTTATAGAAGTTTATCCATTTCTTCTAGGTTTTCCAGTTTGTGAGCGTAGAGGGGTTCATAGTATCCTTTGAGGGATTTTTTTGTATTTCTGTGGGCTGGATGGTAATGTCCTCTTTATAATTTCTTATTGTGTTTATTTGGATCTTCTCTTTTCTTCCTTATTAGTGTTACTAACAATCTATTGATCATATTTATTCTTTCAGAAAACAAACTCCTGGATTCATTGATTTTTTTGTGTGTGATTTTCTCCATCTTAATTTCCAGCAGTCCAGCTCTGATTTTTCTTATTTCTTTTCTTCTGCTAGCTTTAGATTTGGTTTACTCTTCCTTTTCTAATTTCTCTAGGTATGCTATTATGTTGTTAATTTAATTTGAGAGAGTTTTAACTTTTTGATTTAGGTATTTAGCATATACGCTTCCCTCTTAACACCGGTTTAGCTGTGCCCCAGAGATTCTGGTGTGTTTTGTTTTCATGAGTTTCAAAGAATTTCTTGATTTTTGCCTTAAATTTATTGTTTACCCAAAAGCCACTCTGGAGAAGGTTGCTTAATTTCCTTGCAATTGTTTGATTTTGAGTAAGTTTCTTAGTATTGATTCCTCTTTTTTATTGTGCTATAGTCTGACAGTGTCGTTGGTTTTGTGTGTGTGTGTTTTAATTTGCTGGGGATTGTTTTATAGCTGATTGTGTTGTTGATTTTAGAGCATGTGCAATGTGCAGATGAGATGAATGTATATTCTTTTGTTATTGGGTGGAGAGTTCTGTAAATGCCTGTGAGGTCTATTTGGTCAAGTGTTGAGTTAAGGTCACAAATATCTTTGTTAGTGTTTTGCCTTGATGATCCATCTAATAAATACTGTCTGTGGAGTATTGAAGTCTTCCACTATTATTGGGTGGTTATCGAAGTCTCTATAGATCTCTAAAACCTTGCTTTAGGAATGAGTGCTCCTGTGCTGGGTTCATATATATTCGAGATAGTTAGGACTTCCTGTTGAATTGAACTCTTTATCATTATGTAATGCCCTTCTTTTTCTTTTTTGATCATTGTTGGTTTAAAGTCTGTTTTATCTGAAATTAGAAGAGCAATCCTTCCTTTTTTTCTGTTTTCCATTTTCTTGATAGAGGGAAATAAGGCATTGTGGCTTTTTGAGTTGCCCAAGTTCTCGTGCTGGTTCTTTCTCATCTGTATGGGCTGATGCTCTTTAATCTTTGAAGTTACTGTCCTTTAGGTGGGTTTCTTTATTTGTATTTCTTTGATGCCCTTGGGAGTTTGATTGTGGTATAAGGTGGATTCAGTCAATTGGCCTCATTTCCAGAAGAATTTAGGGGGCCATGGCTCAGCTCAGGACTACTGGACTGTATACTCTAACCCTAGAGGGTGGGTGCCAGGCCCTGGCTTTGTTCTCTGGCCCCTTGAGAAACCTTCTGAGCTGAGGTGGTAAGGTGTTCCTGGTCTGCTGGCCACAACACTCTGATGGGTGGTGCCAGCTAAAGTGCTTCATCCGGGCAGTGGCGGCACGACTCATGCTCATTTGCACACAAGTTCGTGGCCATGGAAGTGCAGCAGGATGCAGGGGTGTTGACTGGGACAGGGACCCGGGAGTGGGGCTGTGTCATTACTGTGCACACTTGTGCCAGTGGCTGAAGTTGTGGGGGAACAGCCGGGGCAAAGTTGCCGGAGTCCACGTTTGCACTTGTGCTGGCAGAGATAGCTGCGGGGACTGGACAGTGGTGGGCATGAAGCTAGTGGCCTCCATGCGCATGTTCACAGTGGTGGCAGTGGCAGCACAAGATGGAGACGAGGCCACCAGCAAGCAGTGTCCATTCGCACATTCACAGAGGCAGCAGTGTGAGTGTGGGGAGCAGGGTGGGGTTGCTTGCATCTGTGTGAGTGCTGACGCCAGCAGTGGCAGTGCAGCCAGGTGCCTGCTCGTCAGGGAGGCAGGGGGAGCAGGATGTGCTCACACAGGCACAGTACACGCTGGGTGGCACAGTACACATGCACACACACACACCAGTGTGGGAGAAGTGATCTCTGCCTCTGTGCATTCTGGCAAAGCAGTGGGGGTGTGACGGTGAGCGCGGCCGTGCTGGCAGTGCAATCGTGGAGGCTGCAGTGGGAGAGGGCCTGCAATCACCTGTGCAAGATTCCAGCTTGCTTATCTGTGTTTTCAGCTCAATTTTTCAGATTGTTTTTTGTGAGAAAAAAATGATTTGGGGACTGCATTTTGCTAAAAGGGAAACCCTGCAGAGGACTCTTTTACCCTATTTGCCTAAATAATTTCTTTCTAGCTCCTGTATCAACAAGGTGCTTGGTTTGGAAATGTCCAGACCAATGTAATCTAGGCATTGAGCTTCATTTTCCTCATCTATTAGAAAGGGAATATATTAGTTATTCTCTTATAGGGTAGTTATGATTTACTTTATGTGAAATGCTTAGAATGGACCATGCAGTGATGTACTGCAGTCGGTTTGTACTGGCTCACAATGATTGATAGTGACCTTTTTCTAACGCTGCCAATATCCTCATCCCCACATCCAGTGACGTCATGTTAACTGGCCATGGTGAGAATATCTGCACCACAGAAATTGGCAAAGATTATACATCAGGGGCTAGCTTGCCAGCACATCACTGATTAAATGACATCATTAGTAAGTTCTGTGTTACTGCTCCCTTATGGTTTTGAGAAGGCATTCTGATAGTTAAATAAATAAATTGGAATTAAAATAACACTGATGGGGTACTGTAAGCAATATATTACCTCATGGGAATCAGTGCATACATTTGTGATCTAAAATCTTAATCCTTAGTTTACTCAGATTGATTTTTGGCTCCATGAAAGTAGGAGCTTTCTTCACTGCTGTAGCCCCAACATGTAGGACAGGTCTGGAATGGAGTAGACACTTACAAATATTTGTTAAGTGAATAAATAAATGGATAAAAGTATCCCAAACACTTGCACTTTCAAAAGACTTTCACATCTATTTCCTTTTCTTTTCAAAGCTACCCTTTGAGATGGATGGATAGGTCCTGTTTTATCCCCATTGCATAGATGAGGAAATGGCAATGCAGAGGTGTCTAATTAGTGCTTTGCTTCCTTTCATCATATTATGTCCATTATGCCAGTGCTTCCCAAAATGTGTTCCAGAGATAATAAATCCTGAAGGATGTTAACAGTTAATATGTGCCAGGGGACCCATGGATATATAAGTTTAGAAAATAGCGAAGTAAAAAAATAAAAACTAATTGGCTCATTTACTACCGGTTTTCTCAGAGTCTTATTAAGCAAGTGTGCACTGTGAACCTGGGAGGTAGTGGAGACGGATACAGTGTGCAGCATTTCCCACATCTCACTATAGTCTGCTTGTTGGATTTTAAATGATGTGTGAGTGTGTGTGTGAGTGTGAGATATGGCTAGGCTTTTTGTCCCCAACCAAATCTCATCTTGAATTATAATTCCCATAATCCCAATAATCCTCAAGTGTCAAGGGAGAGACCAGGTAGAGGTAATTGGATCATGAGGGCAGCTTCCTGCATGCTATTCTCATGATACTGAGTGAGAGCTCATGAGATCTGATGGTTTTCTAAGTGTCTAGTAGTTCCTCCTGCATTCATTCTCCATCCTGTCACTTTGTGAAGAAGGCGCCTTGCTTCCCCTTTGCCTTTGTCATGATTGTAAGTTTCCTGAGTCCTCCCAGCCATGTGGAACTGTGTCAATTAAACCTCTTTCCTTTATAAACTACCCAATCTCAGGCTGGATTGCTGTACCTCATATATCAGGAAGTGGCATGTTCAGTGATGTTGCTAAGTATACTTATGTAGATGCAGCTTATGGTTTAACACTTGCATGAAAGTTGTATGAATTTGTGTAAAGAAACATTTAGTTTTAAGTTGATATCTTTAAATAGATATCTTAGCTGTTAAAACTAAGTGATATATCTGGACTATATACACAACAATAAAAAGGAAAAAAACAAGTGATACATCCAAAAACTTGGATGGATCTCAAGGGAGTTATGCTGAGTGAAAAAAAGCCAGTCTTAAGAGGTGACATACTGATTCCATTCATATAACACTCTCAAAATAACAAAATGACTGAGATGGAGAACAGTTAGTGGTTGTCGGAAATTCAGGAGAGGGACAGGGAGAGAGGTGGCTATGATTATGAGAGGGCAACAGGGTGGGGAGGGGTGGATGCTTGTGATGGAAGTGTTTTGTATCTTGACTATGGCGGTAATCACATGAATCTACATACAGGCTGGGCGACGCGGCTCATGCCTATAATCCAAGCACTTTGTGAGGCTGAGAAGGGAGGATCACTTGAGCCCTGGAGTTTGACACCAGCCTGGCAACATAGTGAGACCCCATCTCTATTTAAAACAACTACAAAAAAAGAACCTACACACATGATAACATTGCACAGGACCAAATACATACCTTGTGTCAGGGCATCTATAACCTTTCAGGGACAATCTTATTGGCCTGTTCCCACAAAGTCCTCTAAAGATGATCAATATATGCTTCAGATCAACTTTTCACACTATGCAGAGAAGCCACTTCTTCATTTAAAAGAAAAAAAAAACTCTTTTGATAAACCACAATCTCTAGCTTAAATGGGCTTGGAAATCACAGAAGGAAATAAAAAGCTAATATACAGCTACTGGTATTTTGGTCTCTGTATTTTTTAAGTTAAGATAAAAGATAAATCAAATCTTCCTAGCTTAAATTAGGTCAAATCAGAAGGAATAAAGCAGATTATGTAACAAATACTTGCTCCTGACACCTGCAGTTTCTAAAAACATTAGGAATGCTTTTATTAAGTTCAGAGGAAGCACAACTACAAACAAATACATGACTTTTTGCAAAAGGCCATTTTGTGATAAAGTACATACGTATAGTGTTCATGGTTTATTTGAAGTGCTAGATTGTCTCTGGCTGAATCCTCTATTGCTTTAAAAGGTCTTTCAACGCAACTCCGGCACTGTTATCAGGTAACACTGTCAAAGGTGTAAATGTGGGCCAAACATCAGAGATGGGTTTCAAAAGGTGATGCTGGGGCTTACCAGGTCCAAGTCCCCAAGTCCAGCTGGGTTAATAAGAGACACAGCTGCTGAGCCAGGAGACAAAAATGGATTTACATCTGTTCTTTTGCCAGACCTGGATTCTGCTGTATCTTTTAAAATTTCTGGTGCATTTGTATCTACTGTTCTCCTTCCCAGTGAATCTAGAGGTTTCATATCATGAACAGAAAGTTTTGGTGGTGGAACAGATCAATGAGATTCTGTTTCTAGAAATTTAACAGAAAGTTCTGAAAAAGAACTATGAAGCACAGATTGCTGATTTGATTTCAAAGTGTGTTGGGAACACTTTCTGATCCTCCTACAAGACACCCAGTCATCCACCTGGTAACACCGCCCTGATCGTCATTCATGAAACAACTGCTCCATCTCCTCCCTTCTCACACCCAGGATGCTCCTGATCAACCATAACACTTCATGACGCAGATTTTTCGGTGCCTGGAAATGACCGATGAAGAGGTTTCTCGTTAGGACTTTGTCCACTTTTCCTTCTGAGGTGTTTGCTAAGTTCATCAATTTCTTTTGAGCATCATCCAGGATTTCTGGTCGGACCTCATTTTGTTTTTTAAGTTCTTCAATTTGTTCCGTAAGTCCTGATGCTCAATCCAATGCAGCATTTGCTACATCCAAATGTTCCTGTAATGATAACACTTTTCTTTCCAGATGTTCCTCCTTTTCCTTCCATTCAGCTCTAAGATGTTTTTGCTTTTCTAGCTCAGCAGAATACGTAGCTTTTTCCTCTTGTTGGAAACGCTGTAGTTTGGCCTGTGACACAGCACACTGCTTCACTTCTTCCTGAGAGGCAGAAAGCTGCAGCACACTTCCATCCCTTTGCTTGGAGACTACATTCAATTGTTCTTGCAATGATTCTACCTGCACACTGGCTTGATGGCTTGCATTTTCCATTGCATTAGAGGATGAAACTAGCTTTTCCTCCAATACTGTGGCTTTCTTTCTTAGTTTAGCCTCTCTATCTTCTGCGGCCAAAGCCTCACGGGTATAAGAACATTCTGATTCTAGAAGATGATTACGCAATCTCTCTAGCTCCCGGGTTGACTGAAATTTGTTGTCACATGAATGTGGAACCTCATTCTGTAGGGCAGTGTTTTCCATTTGCTTTTGTTTCAGAGACAACATGACTTGGTCTCTCTCCTGTTGAAACACAACTGTCTTCTCCTGCATTGATTGAACTGCATTTACAAGTGGATTTAACTCCCCAATCTTGCCCTGTTCTTTTTCTTTCAACAGCTCTTCAAAAGCAAGAGCCTTCTCCTTCATTGAATGGCACTCAAACTCTTTTTCTGGCAGCATCATAGAAAACTTCATGTTAGTCTCTTGCAATGCTTGATATTCTGTTTCCTTTTCTCTGGATGTTTCTATGTTTTCATTTTCTCCTTTTAGTTTGCTATTGTCCGTCTCTAGAATTAATATTCTCTCCTTCAGGTTTCTTACTTCCTGTCTCAAAAGTTTGTTTTCATTTACTTTGTTAGTGAAGTTTTCATTGGAAGAAAGTAATTGATCACTTTGGGCTTTGATTAAGATGTCTTTTTCCTCAAGTAACTTTTGCAAAACATCTTGTTTCTCCTTTAGCTGCTTAATTTGTGAATCAGTTTTTTCATGTTCTTTTCTTTCTAGCTCTGAGGTGGCAGCAGTTGAATCAGACGATCTCTGATTATTTGCCTGGAGCGTTCTAATTGTTGCATCTTTTTCCTGTAGTGCTTTTCTGAGCTCTTCTAGCTCTTGCTGTAGCAATTCAGAAGATTCATTCAATACATCAGACTTACTTGCTCTAAGAGACTGCTGACTGGGGAGTCAGCAATGATGCTGAAGATAGTTGGGATGAAATAATACCAAGTTTTCCTAAAAGAAGATCCTTGGTATTGCAAAGCTCCCCAAGGCCGTGCTGAACTTGTGCTAATTCCTGCCTCAAATTTTTGAGTTTGGTTTCTTTCTGCTCATAACTCTGGATCAGGCCAGTATAGTCCACTTGTAATTTATAATCATTATCACTGTCAACCAAAACTTGTGCCTGAAGTTGGTGAAGTTCTTCCTGAAGCTGGGCGGACTCATGTTGCATATTTTGTACTGTGGTCATCACCTGCTGTTTCCACTCTTCCATTTTCTTTACTTGCTGTTTTAACTTGCCACGTTCCTGTAAGAGCTCCTCAAATTGATTACTATTAACACCTCCAACCTCATTGCCAGTGCTGGATGTTCGTAAAACTGCCAATAAGGTCTGACATTTTTGATTTAGTGCATCTGTTTCAATGTCTTTCTCTCGAATGATACGTGATAAATTCTGAATAGTTTCTCTAAACATAGCTTGGCCACCACTTTCAAATCTAGTCAACAATTTTTTATTTTCATCTTGCAGTTTGATGAGAGCTGCTTCTTTGGCAGCAACTCTATCCATCAGTTTTTGATATTTTCTTTTTAGATGGCTATTTTCCTTGATCTTCTTATTCAAAACAGTGAATAGCTGTTCTCTTTCCATAGCATAGGCCTGCAGTTGCTGTTGAAGGTAAACAACATCTTGATTACAGGAAGCTGAAAGCATTCTAGCCTGAAGAGCTTGTATCTCCAAATCTTTCTGCTGAGTGATCTGAGTTAGTTTACCAACTTCATCTTTGGGCAACTGATCAATCGGTTTAGTTAAAGCTATATTCTTTTCATTTATAAGTTTAATCTCCGGTTCTCGCTCTTTGATTCCTTTCACTAATCTTTCCGTTTCAGCTTTAGATAAATCATGCTCCTCGCTTCCGTTTTTTATATTAAGGCTCTGAACTTTGGTTTCTTGAAAAACATCAGAGTTATCTGTTTGAATCTTCTGCTTTTCTTCATAAAACTGAGTTTTGATTGGTTCAATTGTTTTTTGCAAACATTTAACTGCCTCATTGTTCTCTAAACAGAGCTGGGTGTGCGTGGCGTTCTTTTGCTCATGCTGGTGTCTCAACTCATCCAGGTCCTTCTGCTCTTGTAAAGACTGAAGTAGTTGCATCTTACTCTGGTTTTGATCTTCAATTATCTTTGGATAGTGTTCAGTTTCCTCTTCAAGATGATCCTTGATCATGTTCAGTTGAGATACCTCAGATTCTAGTTCAGTAACACTATCGAGGGTTTTTGGATCAGCCACAGGCGCAGTTCGACTCTGCTGTTCCCCGAGCTGTTCCAGTTTTTCTTGCAGATGATTATTTTCTTCTTTCATGGATCCAAGACTTCTGTCCCTTTCCCGTATGGTCTGTCTTAAAATTTCATGTTTTCTTAAGGCCTGAGAATATTTATCCAATTCCTCCTGCAACTTTGAACTTTTTTCTTGAAGGTTTTCAATAAAAATTTCTTTCTCGTTTAAAAGTTTTTTCATTTGCTTCTGCTCTTCTAGACTAGATGACAAAATGTCCTTAATTTCTTTATGATCAGTATCCATTTGTCCAATATTCTTTTTGAGTTCTGCTATTTCAATGTCTTTCTTGTGATTGAGTTTAATTAAATGCTCATGTTCCAGCTGCACAGCAGAGGAATTCAAGTTATATGCATTTGACAATTCTTCAATGGTTTTCTCATGCTTGTTTGCTTCTTCCAATAGCTCCTTTTTAGCCTGATGCAATTCTGCTTCTATCCGTCCTTTTTCCATTTTTAGAGTCTCCACAATGGTGTTTTTTTCAAGAGAAAGCTGATTGCTATTAGCAATATATTCTTCCAGCTGATGCCTCACATCTTCACATGCTGAAACTAACTTTTTGTTTTCCATTTTGACATCCAAAGCAACTTTCCTTAACTTTTCACTGAGCCGCTCTAATTCTGAAAGACTTTGCTTTAAGTTTCTAACTTCGGCTTCTTTTTCTTTAATTAAGTTGTCCTTAAAATTACTACTAGAATCTTGATTCAAAGAGTGAGTTAAGTCATTCCTGACTCTAGAAAGCTCCTCGTCATTTTGTCTGATATGCTCTTTAAGTTCCACATTCTCCTTCTGGATGCTTACATTATTTTTTTGTGATTTATTTAGCTGATCTACTAAATCTTCTGTTTTGTCCTCAAGTTTCTGCTTGGCTACACGTAAATCATTTAGGGCCACTTCACTTTGAAGTAATGTTGCTTTTTGCACATCTAACTCTTTAGTAATGTCCATTTTATCATCTTCAAGTTGATGGACTTCCTTTTTTTCATCATTTAGATCTTGTTTCAGTTTACTGATGATGTTATCTCCTTCATTTTGTTGTTTTGATAGTTGATCTTTTATCAAAAGCATGTGCATTTTAGCATCTTGATTCTGTCTGTCCAATTTTTCTATCTTAGCTATCAGGATTTTCTTTTCACTAATACTCTGATTGAGTTCTTGTTCCTTTGCTTCCAAATTAAGTCTTAAATTATATAATTCTGAATCCAAACTTAAGTCTCTTGTAGTTGTACTTTTAATTAGTTCATATTCATTGTTTGATTTTAAAAGTGATATCTGAAGTTCTTCTTTTTCCTGAATCAGTAATGAGTTCTCTTTTTCTAGATCTTCAATATGCATTTTAAGTTTCAGATTGTCTTCAACAAGACTGTTATCCTGGTTTAAACTACTCAATCTCATTATTTCATTTTTGGCATCCGACAGTGCTTGTCGTAGTCTGAACACTTCTTCCACTGATGCACTCTGTGCAATAATTCTTTCCTTTTCTGTCACGGTATCACTTTGCTTCATACCATAGGGCAGCAATTCACTACACTCCAATTTCAAGTTTTCACATTCTTCTATTATTTGTCTCTTTTCCACATTTAGCTGTTCTTGTTCTTTCCTTAACATATCTCTATCATTTTCTGCAGAAGATAATTTTTTATTTGTATCTTTCGTTTTATCCTCAAGTTCTTCAATTTTTTTGGTAGACTCCACTTTTTCTGTTTGTAGAAATTGAATAGTATTTTGCATCTCATAGATTTTAGAGTGATCGGTTTCTGTAGCTCCAAGGCCACCTTGTTGTAACAGATTTGTGAGTTCTTCAATTTGTTCTTCATAGTCACTTAATTCTTCTTGATGTCGTTGACTTACTTCTGTCAATTTCTGTTGGTGCACATTCTGCAGAACTGACATTTCACGTTGATGGTCATCTATTTCCTGACTTCGGTTCTGTTTCAGTTCCTTAGTGATATTTTGTAGTT
Source organism: Aotus nancymaae (assembly GCF_030222135.1). Taxonomy (NCBI): domain Eukaryota; kingdom Metazoa; phylum Chordata; class Mammalia; order Primates; family Aotidae; genus Aotus; species Aotus nancymaae. Next base: position 6,188,733 of record NW_026988450.1, on the reverse strand, counting down.
TGTTTATTTCTCTTTGAGCAGAGCTATGTGTTCTTCGTGCTGTTGAAGCGTGACCAATATCCCTCCAATAGACAACTTCAGACTTAAGTCTTGAAACTTCATTTGAGAGTCGGTTTATTTCCTGTTGGGACAAAATTATATCATTAAAGTCCATGTCATCATCATGGAAACCTGAAGGATGATGACTAATCCCATAAGCGAAAGAAGATGCAGTGGCTGCTGGTACACCGCCAGCTCCTGACGGTACTGACTGAGCAGCCGACTGCAGTTTCAGCGTCTGGTCCTGGAGCACAGTATGTCTGGCTTTAAGATGGTGGATTTTTACCTCTTTTTGTTGAAGTTGATTTTGGTAACTTGTAGATTCCTGTTTCATTTGAAGCTCTGATGCTTCACGTTTCTCTTGTAGATCAATAGAAAGTTTCTTATGCCTTTTATTCTCTGATCTCAAGATTTCATGAGTGGCTTCAATTTCCTTTGTCATAAAATCAGGTAATTCTGCTTCCACTTCCTCTGTGCCCCTCGTCAGTATAAACTTTGTAAAGCTTGAAATCTTGCCAGTGAGGGAAGCCAGGCTGCCTCTGACTTGACCCAGAGACTGGTCCCATCTGGAGCCGAGGCCCCCAGACCAGGACGACATCACGGTGAGTTTAGTGGCCGACCCGGTCCACTCAGAAAAAAAAACATTTAGCGCCGTTGGACGATCCAACCAAATATCCTTGAACAACTCCCTTCACAAGACTGGTTCAAATGTGCAGAATTCCATAACAAAGCGGGGTTCCCAGGCAACGTGGGTTCCAGGTTCTGCTGAGGAACACAGAGGCCTGGCCTGGGACTTTACCAGGGGCCCTCCTCTAGTGACACCGTCACCCATGGGGGGCCTTCTGCTCATTCCCACCATCCAGATTGGGCCCATTCTACCTCTGCTTTAGTGACTCTCCCCAGCTCCCTGGGCAATTCCTGCCAACTCACCAGCCGCCATGACGCTGGCCAACAATTTTTTTTTAATTTAAGTTGTGGGATACACGTGCAGAATGTATTTCACTTCTTGAGGCTGGCTTTTTTTTCACTCAGCATAACTCCCTTGAGATCCATCCAAGTTTTTGGATGTATCATTGTTTTTTCCTTTTTATTGTTGAGCATATACTCCAGATATATCACTTAGTTTTAACAGCTAAGATATCTATTTAAAGATATCATCCTAAAACTAAATGTTTCCTTACATAAATTCATACAACTTTCATGTAAGTGTTAAACCATAAGCTGCATCTACATAAGTATACTTAGCAACATCACTGAACATGCCACTTCCTGATATATGAGGTACAGCAATCCAAGAGTTAACTATTCTCATGATGGTGGCCACTGAGGGCAGTGAAACCACTTTGATAGCACAAGTACCCAGATGTCTGAAACTTAAGAGACAATTTCTTTAATTTTTTAATAAACTCATCATAAAAATGTCCTGACTTGAAACTTAACTGTATGTGGATGTTCATATTTTTATTAGTTGTTGGACTTGTACATTTAAAAAGACATTTCTTGCAAATTTTGTAAATTGCAATATGCCTTTAAAATAGAACTATTTATAGAACAAAGAAAGATGAAAAATGAGATAAATTCAAATATGTAAATAGGTCTGGCTCAGGCCAGAACTAAATTTGGTTGTTTGCAAGTTTTGCTGTGATTAACTGTAGTTTCTAATATATTTGGAAGACTGGAAGTCTTAATTACATGTTGAGGGGTGAAATAAGATGTTTTGCAAAAGTTATTTAAGGGAAAAGACATCCTTTTTTTTTTTTTTTTTTCTTTTTTTTGAGACAGAGTTTCACTCTGGTTACCCAGGCTGGAGTGCAATGGCGCGATCTCGGCTCACCGCAACGTCCGCCTCCTGGGTTCAGGCAATTCTCCTGCCTCAACCTCCTGAGTAGCTGGGATTACAGGCATGCGCCACCATGCCCAGCTAATTTTTTTGTATTTTTAGTAGAGATGGGGTTTCACCATGTTGACCAGGATGGTCTCGATCTCTTGATCTTGTGATCCACCCACCTTGGCCTCCCAAAGTGCTGGGATTACAGGCATGAGCCACCATGCCTGGCCTGGGAAAAGACATCTTAATTAAAGCCAAAAGTGATCAATTACTTTCTTCCAGTGAAAATTTCTCTAAGAAAGGAAATGAAAACAAGCTTTTGAGGCAGGGAGTCACAAACCTGAAGGAGAGAATATTAATTCTAGAGACGGACATTGGCAAACTAAAAGGAGAAAATGAAAACATAGAAACATCCAGAGAAAAGGAAACAGAATATCAAGCATTGCAAGAGTCTAACATGAAGTTTTCTATAATGCTGCAAGAAAAAAGAGTTTGAGTGCCATTCAATGAAGGAGAAGGCTCTTGCTTTTGAAGAGCTGTTGAAAGAAAAAGAACAGGGCAAGATTGGGGAGTTAAATCCACTTGTAAATGCAGTTCAGTCAATGCAGGAGAAGACAGTTGTGTTTCAACAGGAGAGAGCAAGTCATGTTGTCTCTGAAACAAAAGCAAATGGAAAACACTGCCCTACAGAATGAGGTTCCACATTTATGTGACAACAAATTTCAGTCAACCCGGGAGCTAGAGAGATTGCGTAATCATCTTCTAGAATCAGAATGTTCTTATACCCGTGAGGCTTTGGCCGCAGAAGATAGAGAGGCTAAACTAAGAAAGAAAGTCACAGTATTGGAGGAAAAGCTAGTTTCATCCTCTAATGCAATGGAAAATGCAAGCCATCAAGCCAGTGTGCAGGTAGAATCATTGCAAGAACAATTGAATGTAGTCTCCAAGCAAAGGGATGGAAGTGTGCTGCAGCTTTCTGCCTCTCAGGAAGAAGTGAAGCAGTGTGCTGTGTCACTGGCCAAACTACAGCGTTTCCAACAAGAGGAAAAAGCTACGTAGTCTGCTGAGCTAGAAAAGCAAAAACATCTTAGAGCTGAATGAAAGAAAAAGGAGGAACATCTGGAAAGAAAAGTGTTATCATTACAGGAACATTTGGATGTAGCAAATGCTGCATTGGATTCAGCATCAGGACTTACAGAACAAATTGAAGAACTTAGAAAAAAGTGAGGTCTGACCAGAAATGCTGGATGATGCTCAAAAGAAATTGATGAACTTAGCAAACACCTCAGAAGGAAAAGTGGACAAAGTCCTAATGAGAAACCTCTTCACTGGTCATTTCCACATGCCCAAAAATCTGCGTCATGAAGTGTTACAGTTGATAGGGAGCATCCTGGGGATGAGAAGCAACTTCAGCAAAGTCTCAGGATAGAAAATCAATGTGCAGAAATCACAAGCATTCCTATACACCACCAATAACAGACAGACAGACAGACAGCCAAATCATGAGCAAACTCCCATTCACAATTGCCACAAAGAGAATAAATTACCTAGGAATCCAACTAACAAAGGATGTGAAGGACCTTTTTAAGTAGAAGTACAAACCATTGCTCAAGGAAATAAGAGAGGTCACACACAGATGAAAAAACATTCCATGCTTATGGTTAGGAAGAATCAATATCATGAAAATGGCTATACTTCCCAAAGTAATATATAGATGCAACGCTATCCCCATCAAGCTACCATTGACCTTCTTCACAGAACTGGAAAAAAACCACCTTAAACTTCATATGGAACCAAAAAAGAGCCCACATAGCCAAGACAATCCTAAGCAAAAAGAATAAAGCTGGAGGCATCACACCACCTGATGTCAAACTAAACTACAAGGCTATAGTAATCAAAACGGCATGATACTGGTACCAAAACAGAGATATAGACCAATGAAACAGAACAGAGGCCTCGGAAGTAACACCACACAACTTCAACCATCTGGTGTTTGACAAGCCTGACAAAAGCAAGCAATGAGAAAAGGATTCCCTGTTTAATAAATAGTGTTGGGAAAACCAGCTAGCCATGTGCAGAAAGCTGAAACTGGACCCGTTTCTTTCACCTTACACAAAAATTAACTCCAGATAGATCAAAGATTTAAACATAAGACCTAACACCATAAAAACCCTAGAAGAAAACCTAGGCAATACCATTCAGGACATAGACATAGGCAAGGACTTCATGACTAAAACACCAAAAGCAATGGCAATAAAAATCAGAATAGACAAATGGATCTAATTAAACTTAAGACCTTCTGCACAGCAAAAGAAACAATCATTAGAGTAAACCAGCAACAAACAGAATGGGAAAAAAGTTTTGCAAGCTACCTATCTATCAAAGGGCTAATATCCAGATCAACAAAGAACTAAAGTAGATTTACAAGAAAAAAACAATCCCATCCAAAAGTGGGTGAAGGATATGAACAGACAGTTTTCAAAAGAAGACATTTATGTGGCCAACAAACATATGACAAAATGCTCATCATCACTGCTCATTAGAGAAATGCAAATCAAAACCACATTGAGATACCATCTCACGCCAGTTAGAATGGTGACTATTAAGAAATCTGGAGACAACAGGTGCTGGTGAGGATGTGGAGAAATAGGAACACTTTTACACTGTTGGTGGGAGTGTAAATTAGTTCAATCATTGTTGAAGAGAGTCTAGTTATTCCTCAAGGATCTAGAAATAGAAATTCCATTTGACCCAGCAATCCCATTAATGGGTATATACCCAAAGGATTATAAATCATTTTATTATAAAGGAACATGTATGTTCATTCAGCACAGTTTACAATAGCAAAGACCTGGAACCAACCCAAATGCCCATCAATGATAGAGTGGATAAAGAAAATGTGGCACATATACACCATGGAATACTATGCAGCCATAAAAAAAGATGAGTTCATGTCCTTTGTAGGGACATGGATGAATCTGGAAACCATCATTCTCAGCAAACTGACATAAGAACAGAAAACCAAACACCACAGGTTCTCACTTATAGGTGGGTTTCGAACAATGAGAACACATGGACACAGGGAGAGGAACATCACACACTGGGGTCTGTTGGGGGGTGAGGGCCCAGGGGAGGGATAGCAGGGGGTGGGAAGGTTAGAGAGGGATAACATTGGAAGAAATGACTGAATGATGGGGCTATAGAGGCAGCAAACCACCATGGCAGGTGTGTATCTATGCAACAATCCTGAAGATCGCCACATGTACTCCAGAATTTAAAGTATAATAATTTTTAAAAATTTAGAAAATCTGCAGCCTGATGATGCCATAGAAAAGAAAAACCTATTTTCTGAAAAGAAATTCAAGCCAGCTGCAGAAATTTGCATAAGTAATTAGGACCCAAATGTTAATCACCAAGACAATGGGGAAAATGTCTCCAGGGCATGTCAGAGGTCTTTATGGCAGCGCCTCCCATCATAGGTTCAGAAGCCTAGGAGGAAAATATGGTTTTGTGGGCCCAGCCCAGGGCCTTGCCGTCTTGAGACTTTTTACCTCGCGACCCATCCGTGCCTAAAAGGGGCCAAGGTATAGCTCAAACCTTTGCTTTAGAGGGTGCAAGCCCCAAGTCTTGGTGGTTTACATGTGGTATTGGACCTGTGAGTACACAGAAGTCAAGAATTGAGGTTTGGGAAATTCATCTAGATTTCAAATGATGTGTGGAAATGCCTGGATGTCCAGCTAGAAATTTGCTGCAGAGGTGGAGCTGCCATGGAGAACCTTTGCTAGGGCAGTGTGGAAGGGAAATGTGGGGTGGGAGTGCCCACACAGTCCCCACTACTGCCTAGTGGAGCTGTGAGAAGAGGGCTACCATTTTCCAGACCCCAGATGGTAGATACACTGACAGCTTGCACCATGCACCTGGAAAAGCTGTGGACACTCAATGCCAGTCCGTGAAAGCAGCAGGGAGGGGGGTTCTAACCTGCAAAGCCACAGAGATGGAGTTGTCCAAGGCTGTGGGAGCCCACCTCTTGCATCAGCATGACCTAGATGTGAGACATGGAGTCACATGGAACTTTAAGGTTTAATGACTGCCCAGCCAGATTCTGGACTTGCATGGGACCTGTAACCTCTCTGTTTTGGCTAATGTCTCTCATTTGAAACAGGAACATTTACCCAATGCCTGTACCCCCATTGTATCTTGGAAGTAACTAACTTGCTTTTGATTTTACAGGCTCCTAGGCAAAAGGATTTCCCTTGTCTCAGATGAGACTTTGGACTCAAACTTTTGAGTTAATGCTGGAATAAATTATGACTTTGTGGGATGTTGGGAAGGCATGATTGGTTTTGAAATGTGAAAGGTACATGAGATTTGACAGGGCCCAGGCTGGAATGACAGGGTTTGTGTCTCCACCCAAATCTCATTTTGAATTATAATCCCCATAATGCCCACGTGTAAAGGCAGAGACCAAGTGAAGGTAATTGGATCATAGGGGCAGTTTCCCCCATGCAGTTTACATGATAGTGAGTAAATTCTCACAAGATCTGATGGTTTTATAAGTGTTTCGTAGTTCCTCCTGCATTCATTCTCCTTCCCGACGCCTGTGAGAAAGTGCCTTGCTTCCCCTTCTGCCATAATTTTAAGTTTCCTGAGGTCTCCAGCCATGCAGAACTGAGTCAATTAAACCTCTTTCCTTTAGAAAGTACCCAGTCTCATCTCAGGCAGTTCTTTATAACAGTGTGAAAATGGATTAATACTGTGTGTTTGTGTAAATGTGTGTTCTTTATTGCATATGATAAACACTCAGCCTTACATACACACATACATATCTATACACAAATGTAAGTGACGTGTGGAAAAACGGTGACACTAGGAAAAACAAATAAAGTATATCTGTATTGTAAAAGAGATACCGAAAGGGTACAGTTGGTCCCCCACCCATCTGCTCTCACAGGGACAGTGCATCTTTAACACAGATGCTGTGGGTGAGCCGCCTGAAAGAGGAGGGTAAATTTCACCCTCCTCTCACTTAGTCCTTTCACACCTTGAGTTAATCATATTCATTTTTTAAAAAAGCACAACTATTTCTTTCTCATAGGCAGAGAAAGCTCGGAGTCTATAAAATGAGCCCCTTAGGGATAACACAAAGAATGGATGTCAAGCAGTGTCCGGTTGTCGATGTTATTCGTTATGTGTACTTACAAATAATGTCCCACCAAATCTGGGTTTGTTGGGATACACAGTGGTGGATTTCTGATCCCCTTTGTGTATCCGGCAGCCTGGCAGCTTCTTTTCTAAGCTGGTATGGAGTTCCACCTAAAATGCATTTTGGATTTATTGACAGAATCATTAATTCGTATCTGAAATTCTTATATGCACAGAGACAGTCATTAGTACAGCAAAACGAAAACTGATTCTTACTTCCTGACTTCTGCACAGCAGCTGCGCTGACCTCTCGCTTTCCTTTCAGAGCATTTTGGAGAGGACTAGATGACCCTGAATGCATGCTACATGTCCCCTTCTGCTGTAGGTTCAGACATAGGTTTCAGAATGGATGCAGAGAGTTGCTTAAGAAACAACTCAGGGGAAGTAGGAGAATGGCTTCCTGGTTTTCCAGTTGATGCTGTTTTTGATCCAAAACAAGGCACAGATGACATGGGGGTACTAGGATTTGTGCTGTTTACTTTCAGGGAGCAGAGTAAACAATATAGGTTGTGCTTTTCAGCTCCACCCCACTGGCACTGTAGTTGAGCAAGCTTCCCCAGCACATTTGATTTGGTGCTATCGCTTGTATTATTCTTTCTATTTATTCCCCAAGTTTTTTTAGAGCTATTAGGGCAGTTCTGAGGTATTGCTGACATACCTGCCACGAAGTTCATACATCCCCTCTCCATGTGACCTACCTGGAGTCCTGACCACCATCTTTGTGACAGTAATAACTTGTCATTAGCTCTTCCTGCCTCTGATCTTTCCCCACTAAACCAAGATAATAGCAGATCATCATAGAAACCATTTTCATTGTGGAAGAGCTAAAAATAATGCTCCAATACCTTACAAATAGCTTGAAGCACTTCATCATTTACTGCCCTTTGCTCAGGTTTTTCTTTGCTGGTTTTGAATCAACCGCTCCATCATCTGGAGGAATCTAATCACCCAGTAACATGAATGATCCTTCCAGGAAAGGGGACCTTGAGACAGCGCCTTGGCCATTTTCTCCAGTTCCATGTGGCTCCTTGCTCTTGCTCGCCCCTCCTTTCAGGACGATGTTGATGCCCTGTTAAATCCTAACCATCTTTCAACACTGACTCATCTCAGTCCCTCCATGTAGGATTCCCTTAGTTATTTTTGCATGTTTTTTCTGTACCTGATAATCATTTAATTGTTTTTGTTCCCTCAATGTTCCAATAGCTCTGTATCTCTGTATAATATACAGCCATGTCATAGAGCATAGAATTTGTGAATGATTTTAAGTTGATCTTTGATATTTAGTTTTATGAATGCCTAGCTGGTGTGCTAAGCAGACATGGTTTACTTAACAGTCAGGTATCGCATCCCTCCGTTTCCTCTAGGCTCTCATGCTAAGCTGTACTGTACTTTGTACACACTATGTATTAAAACATTGTTTTTCAATAAATAAATGCTAATGTATGGCTGAATGAATAACAGAGAAGAAAGAATTGTAACAGGTAAAAGTGAAGAGGAGATAAAGGTGAATAGAAAGTTATATCTTAACATGATTTTTCTATCACTCAAATTGGCCAAAGTTTCTGAATGCATATAGTCAACTGGTCACCAGATATCCTTGAAGCATCAAAAATGACCATTTGAATTTGAAATTTAAAAACAATCCAGTCAAAAGCATGAAAGTAACTTGGTGTCATATGACAGAAAAGTACCTCACAAGATTCAATAGCCAAGGACCTAGGCCAGGAAATTTTGACACCAAATTTTACATTAAGTCGTCCATAAAAATGAGAGAGATGTCACAAGAGATCAAAACCACACAGATGCCATTAAAACTTCAATATAACTTATGCTGTGGGAACCCTGTGATTCCTTGCACAAAATGTAAGGAGCTGCTTTGAACAGTCGGGCTAGGATGCCAGTGATGCTCTTGATCCAGCTGCTAGCTACCTGGCTGGCCACATGCTAACATAACAAAAGATGCTCAATTTCTCAATTTCTCTGCTATGATTGTTCTAGGACATTTTTTCATCATCTTTGATTAGAGCGGATATTTTATCATCTTTGATTAGACCAGATAACATGCAGACACAGGATGTGACTCCTCAGGATTAAGAAAACATCCATTCTAAATAACTGTGCTCTCAGAAAAAGAAGTAATAATGGTGTTAATTTCAGTAAGTTTCAATCGATGTAATGCAGACCATACCTAACTTAGGATGGTTCAACTCACGCTTTTTTGACTTTATGATGTTGTGAAAATGATACACATTCAGTATAATCTATACTTCAAATTTTAAACTTTGATTTTTTTCTGGGCTAGCGGTATGTGCTACTCTCCTGGGATGCCAGGCAGTGGCAGTGAGCCACAGAACCCAGTTAGCCACGTAAAAACAGCCCGACTTTACAGTGTAGGTGGTAAAAAGTTATCATTGGCTTATTCCTACAAAATGCCCATTTTTGACTTACAGTATTTTTAACTTATGATGGGTTTACCAGAACATAACATTATTATAAGTTGGGGAGCACTGTACTTACCTGCATAGCTATCCTCTTCAATGATGCGTTTCCAGACCTCAGCAATGTCACCAACTGCCAAACCAATCTGAAGTATGACACAGAATTTAATCACTACAGTTTAATGGCCCATGTAAATATGTATGTAATGTCTATCTTAGTCCATTCAGACTGCTATAACAAAATATTTTGGGCTGGGTGACTTCTAAATAGCATAAATTTATTGCTTAGAGACTCTGGCAGAACTGGTTTCTGGTGGCAGCTCATTCCTCATAGGGGGTACCTTCTGTGTGTTCCCACATGGCAGAAGGGCAAAGGAACTAACAAGCTCCCTCACACATCTTTTATAAGGGGACCAATTCCATTCATGAGGGTTCCCCCCTCATGGCCTAATCAACTCCCAAAGGTCCCACCTTCTACTGCCATCTTCTTGGTGATTAGGTTTCTATATACAAATTTTGGATGGGACATAAAAATTCAAACCATAGCAAGGTCTCTGTGGCTAAAATGGGAGAATGGACATATGATCTAGTAGCAGTAGCTGCAGAATACTTTGGTAATACACCTTATAGAAAGCTATAAGGCCTATTTACCTCTGCAACAGTGATGGCCACATTCAGAGGTTCGGTACTCTTAAGTGTTATGAAAACTTAAGACACACAAATTAATCTGAAATTCATTTAAGATAAAAATCTGTTATTTTTTGAGAGGACAGGGATGATGTGATATCAGATGCAACTGGGTGTATCCACACAGCATGGTAGGAAACTCCAGGAGTTTAGTAACTAACGTAGACAAGGGTGATTTGACAACATGGAAAGAATACTAAACTGAGAAAATGTCACATTTTATATCTTACATATGTTCAGAAGCAAAAGATATACCATAGAGGTGGGAGAGACTCTGGTGAGAAGCCAGAAATTTATGGCTAGCTGGAATTAGGTGAGGGGAGGCTGTTATCTCAGTTCTACTCAATCTGATGAAATTGAGCTCATTTCACTCACTCATTTATTTTTCAGGTACTAAGTTTCTGACTTTGCTGAGCCAGCATCTTACGTGCTGCACCATAAAGGAAAAGCCAGTGACTGCTCATGAGGAGCTTAAAGTCCAGTAAACTCCATGAGAAAATGGCTCTGTCAAGGTCACCACTAACAGGTGTACAAAACAGTCACGGAATGAATGAAGAGTGGGAGACTATATTCTAGGGCTTGCAAAGTAGCACTGAGAACTGGATATAGCCAGGAAATAGGTTTTACTGAGTAGAATCTTTTTTCGGTTTTTCATTGGCAATCCTTCAGTTGGGTATTCTCACCAATTTACAGCAGCCTCCATCAAAACCAAACATGTCTGATTTCTGCCATGTGCAGAAGCTCATATCTGTAATCTCAGCATTGGGTGGCTGAGGTGGGAGGATCACTTGAGCCCAGGACTTCCAGACCAGCCTGGGCAGCAGAGCAAAACCTTATCTCTACAAAAATTAGCTGGGCATGGTGGTGAGCACCTGTAGTCTCAGCTACTAGGTAGGCTGAGGTGGGAAGATCAGCTGAGACTGGGAGGTGGAGGCTGCAGTGAGCCATGATCATTCCACTGCACTCAAGCCTGGGTCACAGACTTAAACCCTGTCTCAAAACAAACAAACAAAAAACCCAAACTAACCATCTCATACCTGCTGCTTCACATATTTTAGATACTTGCCTGGGCTCTGGAGACAGTTGAGCTTACAAGCCACAGAAGAGATCAATTATTAACTTTTAATGGTCACTAACATTTATCGAATGCTTATCATGTGCCAAGTACTGTTTTAAGTGCATTGTATTAGCTCATTTAATTTTTGCAATAATCTAGGAAGTAGGTTTCATTATTATTGTCTGTTTGTATGCTCAAAACTATGGTAACACAAGGAAAGAGAACCCAGTAGAATAAGGTAATTGGAGAGGGGTGGTGGTGAAGAAAGTCTGGCCTGAAGAAATGATACTTGAGCTGAGTTTTGAAAGCATAGCATTAATCCATGGTGGGAGGTCTTCCAGGTAAAAGGAAGAGCCCGTACAGAGTCTAGGCAGCATGAAGGGAAGTGTGGCACACTCAGGGAGGGGACATTTCTCAGTAAATCCAGGGAACGGTGGGGAGTTGGGTAAGATATAGGTAAATCCAGGTCACAGGGACCTTTGCTTGCTATGCTAATGGGTTTGGACTGGATTAAAGCTTTTGAGAGGCATGGAAAAAATATTTAAAAGAGCCACTGATGGGTTCAGTTTTTCATTATCAGAGCATCACTATGGTGACCATTTGTAGGAGAAAATAGACAGAGCAGTGAGATAAGGTAGAGATGTGCTTGAGACCGCTGCAGCCATTTGGATGAGGAACCGTGACAGTCCAAGCCAACTGGAAGCAGATGTGGAAGCCAAAGAAGTATTGAAAGAACTGAGGAAAAAAGCGGGAGAGTGAAATAGAGACTCCACCAATGATCTGAGTCAGATGGCTGGGAGATTCTACTGAGAGGCAGTGGAGATTCTGAAGGAAAGATAACATTAGTCTTGGCTCTGCTGGTTTTGATTTTCCTCCAGGACATCCAGGTAGAGATGCACACTGGGTGCCGGATGTGTGGATCTTCAGCATGGGGCCAGCCTGTACCACCGCTAAGCCCGATTCTCTTCTGGACAGTTTTCTCCCAAAACATGAACAGTTATAAGAGAAGAATGTGGGCTCTATGTCATTCCCCATTATTCCTAGTCCCATCCTTTGTTTTTCTGGGTCACCAAAATAAAACTCTGGAGTTGTATCAAATAAGTGGATCAAAATACTTACGAGTCTGCATAATTTTTTTTTCCAGAAACACTGCCTAGCACAGTCTCTGGTACATAGTCAGACTCAGGGAAAGTGTTTGGAGTATGTGCCTGTGTGCATAAATGGATAAAGAAAAAACAGGCACAAAAATGCCAATAAGGGCTCTCCATGGACCTGCAGTGGACGCACCTCTGCCTGCTCAGCCAACGTGCTCATGGCATGAGCAGATTCTCTAGAGAATTCCACGTGGAAGGGCACTCTCATGTCTGCTGATAGTGTGTAGGCTTTGACTGCGTTCAAAGTGGCATCTGAATGTCACAGACACCCTCTGCATGAGAGACTTGCCCACTTGAATCTCTTGTCAATGGTAAATTTGAGCATAGAGACAATATGTTCCATAAAACTCTCCGCCTAACCTCTGACCCCCTCTTCAACTCCAAAGCATCACACACCTTCATCTTTATTGCCTTTCCCTGCTTCTTAATTATTTGTAGCTTTTATCGTCCACATGACATTATGCTCCATATTTATTTGTTTATTACCTAACGTCCTGACTAGTTTGTAATCACACTGGGACTGAATATTGGTCTGCTTTCTTCCCCAGTGTTTCACAGAACTTGTAACAGTTCCTGGCATTTAGTAGATTCTCAGTATTTGCCAAGTGCAGGCATCTTTGCACACCCTGAGCCTCTTGATGTGCCTGGTGCTCCCCAGGCACCAAATGAATGTTAAATAAATACATTTTGTAGTAGATCCTTCCTCATCTTCCCAGTGGAGGAAGATTAAAAAAGATAAAAATAATTATTATTATGAAATGTTCCAAATGATCAACAAACAGAAAATACAAGAAAAAACTACTTACAAGTAAATTCATGAGGACAATTGGGGCAAAAATTGTGAAACTAATAAGTAGTAAAAAGGACAGAAGGGGATATGTCAATTCATCCCTCAGAAATGGGTTTAGGAAGGACTCTTGATAATTGATATTTCCTGTTATCATACTGATGTCTGTATTATAGACAGCAATGGAGAGCTGAAGTCACCCTGAAAACTGACAGTGAGGTACAAATAAAATGCAAAGTATACACAATGAAAAAATGTTTCCTGGAGAGTAGAATGATAAAAATTGTATTCAGAATACTTTTGAAAATTCATAGGTATATGGTTACTGAAATACAGTGATAAAATATTAAAAAACAGTGGCAAAGTCATCAATAGTATCTTTTTTGCATAAGAATAAATTATCATGCACTGTACATAATTTGTTTTTTCTTTTTGAGATGAGTTTTGCTCTTTTTGTCCAGGCTGGAGTACAATGGTGCAATCTCAGTTCACTGCAACTTCTGCCTCCTGGGTTCAAACGGTTCTCCTGCCTTAGCCTCCCAAGTAGCTGGGATGACAGGCATGAGCCACCACGTCTGGCCTAAACTTTTGACAATGGAAAAATTTACTGAACGGGTTCAAAAAAGGAAAATGATTTTTCTAAAATCACTGGAAAGATATAGCAGATGAAAAAAACCAAAGTATTAAAATACTATTGTTATGTAATTATGAATTTCCTAGACTATTCACATTTACATATAAATGTATATTTCCATAATTCACAAAATCAACTACTGATACAATTGCCTTATCTGAAAATTCAAGAGGACGTAAAAGCTGAGTCCAAAAGCCAAAAGAAGGAAGACAAATACAACTGCAGACCTCAACAAAGTTTTCAAAATTACCTCCAGCATAACAATGAAAATTCCACAATTCTCAAATCTATGAAAATAAAAAAATATTTACTGACTTTTATAGTCAAAGTGTATTCATTCAGTGAAAATATTTATCGTATTTTAAATCAGGTATTAGATTTTATAGATGAGATCATTGAGGCCACTTATTTTGAAAAAGAAAACATTAATTGAATAATCATGTCTCATTTTCAAAGTGTTAATCAAATTTTTTTCTTACTATTAATGTTAACTATTTTTGGATACAGGGTCCTGCTTTTTCACCCAGTTTGAAACGCAGTGGTGTGATCATGGCTCACTACAACTTTGATCTCCCAGGCTCAGATGATTCTCCTACCTTAGCTTCCCAAGTAGCTGGGACCACACGCGTGTGCCACCAAACCTGGCTAATTATTGTGTTTTGTTGTAGAGACAGGGTTTTGCCATGTTGCCCAGACTGGTCTCAAATTCCTAAGCTCAAGTGATCAGCCCACCTTGGCCTTTCAGAATGCTGGGATTACAGGGGTGAGCCACTGCACCTGGCCCTAAGGTTATCTTAAATCATTTTGCCACTTGGCAACTGGTAAATTGCCAAGTGGTAATTATTACCTCAACTGAAGTAGGAGGGAAAAATAACAGCTTCCCAGTATCAAAGAAAATGCTACCAATTTCTTAATGAAGAAATTAGAGAGATAAATGGTGTGCTTCATCAAGCAGAGATTAACTGAGTTCATTAGCTGGAAGGCATCTAATGCAGGGCATGCAACACAGGATTTGCATTTTATCCTTTTCTCTCCTTCGGTTTTCTTCTCTACCCATTGTATTCTATATTGGGAAATGTCTGGCTAGATAATGAGTTTTTCACCTGGTCACTAACTTGTACTTTGCTGTTGGCAAAGACGACTTGTTACAGGAGGAAATTACAATATTATAAAGCTGAAAAGGACTTCAGCTAAGTTCACAGAGATGTCTATGACTCACCAAGGCCACTAGTAATGGTGGTGCCAAGGCTGTGGCAGTGCCTGAGCGTGTCTTAAATCCTCTTATTCCTTAGCCACCGCCTTTCTCACCAATCAGAAATGAATGAGACAACAGTCCCAACCTAAAATAAAAAAAGGATTATAAGAGGCTTGGCATGGTGGCTCACATCTGTAATCCCAGCACTATGGGAGGCCGAAGCAGCTGGATTGCTTAAGTCCAGGAGTCTGAAACCAGCTGGGTCACATAGCGAAACCTCACCTCTACTAAAAATACAAAAACTTAGCCTGGCATGGTGGTGCTTGCCTGTAGGTCCCAGCTACTTGAGAGGCTGAGGTGGGAGGATCACCTAAGCCCAGGAGGCTGAGGCTGCAGTGAGCTGAAATCACACCACTGCACTCCAGCCTGAGCAACCAGAGTGAGATCCTGTCTCAAGAAATATAAAAAATAAATAAAAGGATTATAAGAGAACACTGTGACCAGCCTGGCCAACATGGTGAAACTGCATCTCTACTAAAAACACAAAAATTATCTGGGCATGGTGGTGCATTCCTGCAGTCCCAGCTCCTCGGGAGGCTGAGGCAGAAGGATTGCTGGAACCTGGGAGGTAGAGGTTGCGTGTGGTCTAATCCCCACCATGCTCCCCCTTCAAAACATACTCAATAGGTAAAAATCATAGTTTAGGCTGCATTTCTTTTCATTAATGAGATACAAGAGCAATCCATTAAAGGCTAACCACAAAAATCTTAAGAGAAATGTTTTGAATGGGTGCAGTGGCTCATGCCTATAATTCCAGCAATTTGGGAGGCTGACGTGGGTGGATCATGAGGTCAGGAGTTCAAGACC
The DNA here is from genome assembly GCF_030222135.1 of Aotus nancymaae. Taxonomy (NCBI): domain Eukaryota; kingdom Metazoa; phylum Chordata; class Mammalia; order Primates; family Aotidae; genus Aotus; species Aotus nancymaae. The sequence continues at coordinate 6,172,845 of NW_026988450.1, read as the reverse complement.
AGCCTGACCAATATGGTGCACGAGCCTGTAGTCCCAGCTACTAGGGAGGCTGAATTAGAACTGCTTGAACCTAGGGGGTGGAGGTTGCAGTGAGCCGAGATCGTGCCACTGCACTCCAGCCTGGGTGACAGAGCAAAACTTCATCTCAAAAAAAGGATATGTTTTCATAAAATGGCTATCACATGAGAGGGACTATAAAAAATACTTGATTTGTGAACACGGGGCATTTATGTGTCAGGCATTATGATAAGTGTGTTACGAATATTGACTTCTTTCAATCCTCATAACCATATGCATGAGGATTAATCATCCCCATTTTTCAGATGGTGAGACTGAAGCACAGAGATGTTAAGTAACCTGTCAAGGTCACACAGCTAGTCTTGACGTCTGAGCCCAAGTAAACTGCTCCAGGTGGCTCTGCAAACTGGCTGAACTTGCTGTCTCCCCACAAATAACCTCACTGAGTCTCCCAAACACGGAAACACAGAGGTGGGTATATCTCCATTTCACATGTGAGACAGATGAGAGCACAGCAGTTATGTGATGTGCCCAAGGTCACACAGCTGCTGTCAGAGCCTGGATTCAAATCCAGGTTTGGTGACGGGGAAGGCGTGCCACTTCTACCATGCGAAGTATCTTTAGTAAAGCACCGAAATGCAGCCATTCTGGCATCTGTACGAATATCAGAGAGTGCGCTTTATTCTCTGACACCAACTACATTGGGTTACACTGCTGTTATCTGACATTTGGCCTGGCTATGGCAGAGCCACTCTCATTTTCAAAGAATAGGGTAGCATCACATTTTTTAAAAAGACAACCCAGGAACTCAATAAACAGGAAATCCCTAGCAATGATTTCTCTAAGGAGTTAAAAAAAATATTTTAAAATGCGTATTAACTCAATGGATTGGATGCAAACTAGCCATATAAACTGGAAGCCGCCACGTACTATGAGGGGACTAAAATCTAGACTGAAGCATTCTTACTTTTATACTTAGATTTCCAAGGGATATGAACCCTTAACAAAATAACAATACCATCTGCTGGTGCGCACTCTGCCCGCTTATCCTTGTACATGGCACAGGGACCCTGGTATAGCAGCATCATAGAGCCCAGCGTTGCTGCGAAATTAAAATGAACTTGAGTTTCCCGGCTACACAGCAATTTGAAGATTAACTTTATTCAACAGAATGGATGGATTCTGTGGAACGTGCCTGTTTTGGCTGAGAACTTATCTGCACGATTCTCATATTGAGACCAGGATACAGCTGTTCGTGACTAAGCCCGTGCTCACTGAGTAAGTACTATCCGAGCATTATTTGTCACCAGACATCTGTTTCCTGTTCTCGTTCTTCCCTTTATCATCCTATCCCGACTTCCTTTCACCTGTAGGCCACCTAAGACAGCCACAGGGAAGTCCGTCTAATGTTTGACTGTCTCTCTTCCCTTCCATAACTGTTGTCGGGGTAGTGCAGTCATACTTGGAGGATGGGGGAGGGAACCCAAGGGTCATTCTGAGCCTGGAAGGCTGCTGCCTGTGCAGTCTATCTTTACATGACTAACTTCCTCCCTTGTTCCCCATTAATAATTTTTCCTGTTGAGGCAGCACCAGGCCCTCCAAATGTTCAATTGTGAACTGAATCACAAAAGGAAAACCTCTTCAGGCACAAACAAGGCAAGGCAGTAACTTACCTAGAGCAAAGCAGCACACTCTGATATGAAAAAAAATGGAAGCTCTTACATGGATCATGCACAGGATGTGTTTAAATTTAAGGGAGTTCATTTCTATGCATATAGGTTGAGGTCAAAGTTTTCCTCAGCTGAAGGGTATCATCAGTGTATTACAACAGACTTTAGAGGTCATTTTACACGGTCTTCATATTTTATAAAGCTGGTCACTGTATTTTACACAGTTTAAAAGACGCAGTGGGCCTGGCGTGGTGGCTCATGTCTGTAATCCCAGCATTTTGGGAGGCCAAGGCTGGCAGATCACGAGGTCAGGAGATGGAGAGCATCCTGGCTAACACGGTGAAACCCCATCTCTACTAAAAGTATTTTAAAAATTAGCTGGATGTGGTGGCGCACACCTGTAGTCCCAGCTACTCAAGAGGCTGGGGCAGGAGAATCACTTGAACCCAGGAGGCGAAGGTTGCAATGAGCCGAGATTGCACCACTGCACTCCAGCCTGGGTGACAGATCGAGACTCCATCTCAAACGGATTCCATTTTAAATGGCTTAAGAATAAGGGAGCGCAGTTTGAATACCCTAATAATACTCAGAGAATGTGTTGTATGAAAGGCTAGCCCTCCCCTTGACAAGGATAGAAGAGGCCCTGGGGCCTGACAACACACAGAGTTCCTGGCATCTCACTATGTGTCTTCTTCTCACTGTATTCTAAACTTTTTTTTTTTAATCTCAGCTCATTGCAACTTCTGCCTCCCTAGTTCAAGTGATTCTCCTACCTCAGCCTCCCAAATAGCTGGGATTACAGGCACATGTCACCACACCATCTAATTTTTGTATTTTTTGTTTTTGTTTTTTTTTTGTTTGAGATGAATGAGACAACAGTCCCAACCTAAAATAAAAAAAGGATTATAAGAGGCTTGGCATGGTGGCTCACATCTGTAATCCCAGCACTATGGGAGGCCGAAGCAGGTGGATTGCTTAAGTCCAGGAGTCTGAAACCAGCTGGGCCACATAGCGAAACCTCACCTCTACTAAAAATACAAAAACTTAGCCTGGCATGGTGGTGCTTGCCTGTAGGTCCCAGCACTGTAGGTCCTCGCTCTGTTGCCCAGGCTGTAGTGCAGGGGCACTATCTCGGCTCACTGCAATCTCCACCTCCCAGGTTCAAGCGATTCTCCTGCCTCAGCCTCCTGAGTAGCTGGGACTACAGGCGCCCACTACCATGCCTAGCTAATTTTTATATTTCTTGTAGAGACGGGGTTTCACCATATTGGCCAGGCTGGTCTCAAACTCCTGACCTTGTGATTCACCTGTCTCGGCCTCCTGAAGTGCTGGGATTACAGGTGTGAGCCACCGCACCTGGCCTGATTTTTGTATTTTTAGTAGACAAGGTTTTGCCATGTTGGCCAGGCAGGTCTTAAACTCCTGACCTCAAGTGATTGCCCACTTCAGCCTCCCAAAGTGCTGGGATTACAGGCATGAGTCACTGTGCCTGGACTGTAAGAATTCTTTATACATTCTGTTTTATATTTTAGAAATACTTTTTTCCAATCTGTAATGTGCTTGGCAGACATTCTAAATTTCAATAAAGCCCAAAATAGACTTTTTAAATTAAAAAATACTCAGAAGTCCTTAAAATATATTAGATATTTAAGCCAAGTCCAGAACAGTACACATAGTCTATCTCCTTTTGATTAAAAAAAAAAAAAATCCAACAGTGGTTTAGTTACCTTCAGGAAATAGTTCAGAGACAGGCAACAGCAAAAGAATATGCTTTTGCTTTTTACTTTTTATTCTTATATTACATAAGTTTCAAAACAAGCATGAATTACTTTTATAATGATTGAAAGTATTTTAGGTCTTTTCTCAGCAGTGATTTAACAAGAAGAAAATGTATTTTGGCCAGGCGCAGTGGCTCACACCTGTAATCCCAGAACTTTGGGAGGCTAAGGCAGCTGGATCACTTGGGGTCAGTTCAAGACCAGCCTGGCCAACATGGTGAAACCCCGTCTCTACCAAAAATACAAAAATTAGCCAGGCATGGTGGTGCACGCCTGAAATCCCAGCTACTCGGGAGGCTGAGGCAGGAGAATCACTTGAACCTGGGAGGTAGAGATTGCAGTGAGCCAAGATCACACCACCGCACTTCAGCCTGGGTGACAGAGAAAGAGAAAGAGAAAGAAAGAGAGAGAGAGAATGTATTCTGCTCTTGACTCACTGCAAGTCAATAAAAACATTCTTTGTTTTGTTTTTTGAGATGGAGTCTCACTCTATTGCCCAAGCTAGAGCACATTGGTATGCTCTCCACTCACTGCAAACTTCACCTCCCAGCTTCAAGTGATTCTCCTGCCTCAGCCTCCCGAGTAGCTGGGATTACAGGCATGTACCACCACACCCAGCTAATTTTTGTATTTTTAGTAGAGACGAGGTTTCATCATGTTGGCCAGGCTGGTCTCGAACTCCTGACCTCAGGTAATCCACCCACCTCAGTCTCTCAAAGTGCTGGGATTGCAGGTGCGAACCACTATGTCTAGCCCCTTGGTGCTTTTCTTAGCAACCTTCTTTGCATCTTTCCCTCTCTTTTCCTCCCTATGTTATATTCAAATATGACTTTCAAAATATTTAACATAAGAGGATGGCTTTATTGTTAAAAATGTTTATTAAAAGCAGCCATAGAGAAAAGTGAATGCCTCTTCTCAGATGGTTTCCTGTGCTTTGCCATTGTTACAGGAAAGGGGTCCTGATCCAGACCCCAAGAGAGGGTCCTTGAATCTTGTGCAAGAAGGAATTTGGGGTCAGTCCATAAAGTGAAAGCAAGTTTATAATAAGTAAAGGAATCAGAGAATGGCTACTCGATAGGCAGAGCAGCAGCATCGACTGCTGGTTGGCTATTTTTATGGTTGTTTATTATATGCTAAACGAGGGGTGGATTATTCATGAGTTTTCTGGGAAAGGGGTGGCCAATTCCCAGAACTGAGGGTTCCTCCCCTTTTTAGACCATATAGGGTAACTTCCTGACATTGCCATGGCATTCTGTAAACTGTCATGGCCCTGGTGGGAGTGTCCTTTAGTATGCTAATGCATTATGATTAGCGTATAATGAGCAGTGAAGATGACCAGAGGCTACTTGCATCGCCATCTTGGTTTTAGTGGGATTTCACTGGCATCTTTACCACAATCTGTTCTATTAGCAAGGTCTTTGTGACCTGAACCTCATGCCAACCCCATCTCATCCTGTGACTAAGAATGCCTAACCACCCGGAATGCAGCCCAGTAGGTCTTTTACTCAGGCCCTATTCAAGATGGAGTCACTGTGGTTCAACCGCCTCTGACATCATCACTCTTCAAAAATACTTTGTAAATCAAGATTAATAGATTAATCAACTTATCGGTTATTATCTGACTTACCGAACCTTGCATTCCAGATAGTATAGAATTAAATAATTGTACACTTTTCCTGTATTTGTCTAATGTTAAGTCAATTAACTTCGGAGTTGAGGTTTCGATACCAACACAGGTGACAGTTCCCTTGCTGGTTGTCCAGTACATCTATTCTCTTATGCACTCATCATAATAGAATTTTTCAGCTCAGCTCAGAAGGTGCCAAAGTAAAGGCTTCAACCCCCTTCAAAACAATGGGATGGTATTGGTATCCAAGTTCTGGCCAATGGTATATAAATAAGGGTTTTGCATGGAACCTTCCTTAGGAAAAGCAGGCTTGTTCTTTGTCTACTTGGATCATGAAAATGAGCATCTCACTCTAAGAATGAGAGCATCTCAGGCTGAGACTTTGTGGAGCAGAGCCAGCAACCAGCCTTCAACTGATCTCAAGTCTTTGTGTGCGACAAAAAAATAAATTATCTCATTGAAGCACTGTGATTTGGGGATTCTATCAATCAGTGGAGCCAAAATGAACGCTAACACACCAACTCTGTCACTTGGGTATCTGAAAAAGAGAAGCATGTTGTTAAATTTCTGCCTATCCTTTGAAATTCATAGGATTTCATGTTATTATAGAAGATGGTCAGCTGGGCACAGTGGCTCAAGCCTGTAGTCCTAGCACTTTAGGAGGCTGAGGTGTGCAGATCGAGGTCAGGACTTTGAGACCAGCCTGGCCAACATGGTGAAACCCCATTTCTACTAAAAATTCAAAAAATTAGCCGGGCATGGTGGTGGGCACCTGTAAACCTAGCTATTCTGGAGGCTAAGGCAGGAGAATCACTTGAACCTGGGAGGTTGCAGTGAGCTGAGATCACACCATTGCACTCCAGCCTGGGCAACAAGAAAAAAACTCCATGTCAAAAAAAAAAAGAAAAAAAGAAGATGGTCCTGGTCATAATTCTTCGTAAGTCCTAGGTTCTAAGGAATCGTTTAATAACAAGTCAATTATATAATCCTGGATAAAAGCTGAGAGATACTCTTGGGACATAAATTATTTTATAAATTGAAACTCAGAACAAAACACATGAGATTGATAAGCAAACAAAACAAATATTTCATTGTAGAATTTTTTAAATTGTTTAATTTTTAAGAAAATAACCAGCCAGGAATCATTTCATTTCTACTGTGGAATTATGAATTACTAAAGATCAATCTTTAATTGTTCAATGTAAATTAAGGTTTCACATGTTTTGGATATAAAATATCTTTGAGAAGCTAAATAATCATACTAACTGCTTGCCTGAACCTGGGACACAGAGGTTGCAGTGAGCCGAGATCACACCACTGGACTCCAGCCTGGGCAACAGAGGGAGACTACCTCAAAAAAAATCTTACTAACTGCTGAATCTTTTACATTAACTAAGTTTAATTCTCACGTTGCCAATTGTTTTTATTGCTCATATAATATTCGAACTGTTTCTTCAAAATCATTTGTAATGACTGAAAGATGAAGGTCTCCAATGTCAGATAAGTAAAATTTTATCAATTTAAACTAGAACACTTACCTTCTTAAAAAAAATATGTTAATGGCTTAATCATCATTGTCCACTTTGACCATAGAATTGAGAAAATAAATTCACTTGCAATTTTTGTTTCTCTCACCGTCAATGTTGCTAGCAAATCTGCCTAGCAGCTACTCATCAGCCTGACACCTTAAGCATACATCCTGATCTTACTCTTCAGGCGGAGGTTTACCGTCTTCACACTGGGTAGCAGCGCTTCCCTGAGGCTACAGATTAAGAGGGGTCACCAACTCACTCCCTCCGTTCTCATCGTGGCAGAGCAGGCCTACAGGTCATTCCCATTCCACTTGCATATTCATTCTGATCTGTAATAGTAACAAGGCCTGGATGAAAAGATCATCGAAAAAACTAACAAGAAATATTCCCAAATAGTTGTCCTTTACCTTCCATAGACTATCAGAGTTTGCATCTTTGAGACGGAACCCACACAGACTCAGTTTCTCTATGCAGTTCTTGTTTCCTGCCATTTTAATTGTAGATGAAAATGAGAGATATGAGTACACTGAAAAGTAACATCATCATCTGGACAGTTATTCGTAAGGAAAACACAATGACAAATACACATCTTTCGGTCCCTATTCCAGTCCTCTTTAACAACTCCGCTTTCTCGGATGGGAATTCATGAACTGTAATACTTAAGGAGATTTTCATCTGTAGGTTTTAGGATTTTTTTATCGGCCATATTCACCACCCATCCTGGAGCAAGACCAAAGAAAATCTGCCTTGGATCCTTCCTAGTACAGAGCATTTTGAAGAGTTCATCTTTAGTGATATCGGGTAAGATGTAACCGTACTTCCTCGCAAGTTCAAGTCGCGCTTCAGGAAATTTGGCAGGATCTGCCAGGTATCCACGATTCTTTGCATCGGTGTAATACGGTACCAGTTCTTCCGGTGGAAGCATTCTTTTTGGAATGGGTTGTCCACGAAGAAAGAATGGAACTGGTTTGCATACAATGTCTAAAAGAAAATTTAAATTTAAAAAGTGAGATGCAAATATTAGCTCTGTAGACATACATAGAGATGTAACCCTGTAAATACAGAGATGTAACAGAGTTTCTGTTTCTCTTGATTCTTAATTTTTATTTTTTTGAGACAAGTTTTGCTCTTCTTTGCCAGGCTGGAGAGTAATGGCACATCCAGTGTCATAGGAGCAGCATGGACACCAGTGGAGGTTTTGGGCAAAGGAGTGATAGTCCGTGCTTTAAAAGGAACTTCATGCCATGTCACTCCACTGCAGATGGAAGCAAGAGAGGCCACCTGAAGGCCCGCAGTCATCCAGGCAAGAGGACAGTGGCTAGGACAGACTGGCAGTAGCTGGAGAAGTGGTCGAATGTGGACGTGGTTTGAAGAAACAGCTCACAAGATTTATTAGGGCATAAAAGAAAAAGTTCAGAACTCCAAATTTTGGATGGACTTGTCGTTTACTCACATAGGGAAGACTGCAAGAAAAGCCAGGCTGAGATAAAAAAGTTGGGTTGGTCGCGGTGGCTCATGCCTGTAATTCCCGCACTTTGGGAGACCAAGAAGGGCAGATCACTTGAGGTCAGGAGTTCGAGGCCAGCCTGGACAACATGGTGAAATGCGTCTCTACCCAAAATTAGCCAGATATAGTGGCGGGCGCCTGTAATCCCAGCTACTTGGGAGGCTGAGACAGGAGAATCCCTTGAACCTGGGGGGCGGAGGTTGCAGTGAGCCAAAATCATGCCACTGCACTCCAGCCTGGGCGACAGAGCAAGACTCTGTCTCAAAAAAATAAAAAGAGAGAGAGAAAAGAGACATTTCAGACATGCTACATTTGAGGTCCCTGCTAGACATTCAAGAGAATTTGCCAGGCAGGCAGATGCAGAACTACAGTTCAGGGGAGGGGCAGAGAGTCTTTCTTGCCCTTGGTATATCTGTCTGCGACATGCTGTATTCTTTAAGTCATAATAATCCACACGGTAGACGTAGATCAAACACTACATCCAAACTACTACCAACATTTGCCATTCACTAAGTAATTAAAAAGTAGCCAACATGAGACAGAGAGAAAGACGATGACTGTGGAACAAGCTTACCCAGACTTCTTGGATCATAGAAGGCTGTAGTAACAACACCACCATTTTTCTCAATTGCAGCAATAGCTAGTTCTGAAGCCAACTGTACTTCAATATTAACTTTCGCTGTAAAGATGTCTGCACCCTGAAATATGTCAAAACAGTCTGTTGGTAAACAGCTTGGCTAAAAGTAAATTAATTATGTCAAGCTTCCTTTTTAAACAGTATTTTTCCCTCCAAAGTGCCTGTAATGTAATAGTAGAGTCAGCCATCCATATCTGTGGATTCCACATCTGTGAGTCAACCAACTTGGATGGAAAATTTTCAGAAAAAAAATAGTAATAAAAAATAAGGCCAGGTGCGGTGGCTCATGCCTGTAATCTCAGCAGTTTGGGAGGCCAAGGCAGGGAAATCACTGGAGGTCGAGTTCGAGACAAGCCTGGTCAACATGGTGAAACCCCGTCTCTACTAAAAATACAAAAATTAACCGGGCATGATGGCAGGCACCAGTAATCCCAGCTACTTTGAGGATGAGGCAGGAGAATCGCTTGAACCTGGGAGGCAGAGGTTGCAGTTAAGTTGAGATCGCGCCACCGCCAGTCTGGACAACAGAGCAAGACTCCATCTCAACAACAACAACAATAAAATAATAATAATAATAATCCAACAATAAGAAAACTAATGTTTTTAAAAATACAGTGCAACAACTATTTATATAGCATTTACATTACTTTCAACAGCAAAAGCCACAATTATTGTGCATCAACCTATTATTAGGTATTATAAGTAAGCTACAGATGATTTAAAGTATATGGGAAAATGTGGTAGGTTATGTGCAAATACTAGGCCATCTTAGATAGACAGAGACTTGATCATCTGGATTTTAGTGAGAGGAGGTGGTCTTGGAACTAATGCTAGGGGATGACTACAATTCCTTTTTTAAATATCTCTGCTTTGAGGTTCTATCACTTTTTTTTTAACATTTTTATTTAGGCTACCTTGTTTAACCGACTTTCAATCGGTATAAGACTGACTATATTTCTATTTTATGTATACCTGCTAAGCACTCATTCCTGATACTTCACTAATAGTAGACTGTTTAATCCTCATTAACAACCTTATGATAGGATTACTGCTATACTGACTTCATAGATGGAAATACTGAGACACAGAGAAGTTAAATCATATGCCCAAGATCACAAAGCAATGACTGTAATCCAGGGAGTGTAGTCACAGCATCTGTGTTCTTAACCACAACATTATGCTGTCCGACGTAAATAAAAACTTATCTTCCTTATCCCTAAGTAGCAGGCCAGCAGAAGGTTAAACAAGGGGATATGCAGGCTGGAGCAGGCAGAAAAATAGAGTATCTGACAAAATCTGAGCTTTGGAAAAGTTGGCCTCACTAGGGAAAAAGGGAGAAGACAACAGAAGTTCACTTTGCATTCACTACTGACTTTATTATAGCCTCTAAGCTGGAAAAAAACCAAAAACCAAAAAACAAACAAAAAAAATGCTCCACTGTTTCCTAGAAAATGTAGTGCTAGGCCAGGCATGGTGGCTCATGCCTGTAATCCTAGCACTTTGGGAGGCCAAGGAGGGTGGGTCACTTGATGTCAGGGGTTTGAAACCAGCCTGGCCAACATGGTGAAACCCCATCTCTATTAAAAATACAAAAATTAGCCAGGCGTGTGGCGCATGCCTGTAGTCCCAGCTACTCGGGAGGCTGAGGCAGGAGAATCACTTGAACCTAGGAGGTAGAGGTTGCAATGAGCCAAGATCACACCACAGCACTCCAGTCTGTGCACAGAGCAAGATTCCATCTCAAAAAAAAAAAAAAAATGTAGTTCTGAACTCTTAAAAGTTAAATTTTGGGTCACAGGATTGGTACATTTTTATCCAATTTCAAAGCAGATTCTGATAAAAAGATGGCAGCATTAGCAGTGTATGGCAATAGAAAAGTTTCATGTAGCTGAAACAAACTGGCTCCCAGCTTAGCTCCTTCTATCAATTACCAACTTTTCATGTATTTCAGAAATATTCCATCAATTCTACAATGCATTTTCACACCTTTTTTATATCTAATACTGATGTGTATCTGTAATCAACAGTACCTTTGATTCAATAAAACTGGGTCTTGCTCTATCATTTGTGACTTTTAAGCAATCCATGGCTTGCTTAACCGTCTCCCTATTTTTGGGCATTGGCATCAGTTCCAGTATTTTCAGTAGTAAAAAACAGCATTTTTAGGAATGTCTTTATAACAGGTTTCTTTCATTTCGCTTTTTCCTTGAGAACATATATTTCCAAATTGATAGTTTTGTGCTAAGGGATCAAAACTGTCTTATTCACTATTTACTGCAAATCTGAAATCGCAGAAGTAAATCGGTTAACAGAGATATAAATGATGTGCAATTGTACTTACCAGTACCCTGGGGTACAGTTTTCAGGGTTATTTTTGCTAATTTAATAGACCACACCTAAGGATGTTGGGATGTGCAGTTTAAGGGCTGATGAGGTCATGGATTTCCATAATGTTACATGTGTATCTCCTTATACACCCAGGGTAGAAAACTGAGGCTTAATCTTGTATTTGGTATTCTCTTTTCAAATTACTTTATTTGGAAAGCTTTTATCCATACAGTTCACTTTTTCAAAGGAATCTGAAAGGATTTTTCATAAACATACGCTTCCCTCTAGTGGACACTAACTTACCTATACAACCGTATTACTGATAAACAGTAGTTGATTGACAATGTACAAAAAATTTGGCCCACGTGGTAGCTCACACCTGTAATCCCAACACTTTGGGAGGCCAAGGCAGGCAGATCACCTGAGGTCAGGAGTTCAAGACCAGCCTGACCAACATGGTGAAACCCCATCTCCACTAAAAATACAAAATTAGGCAGGCATGGTAGTACACGCCTGTAATCCCAGCTACTCGGGAGGCTAAGGCACAAGAATCACTTGAACTTGGGAGACAAGGATGCAGTGAGCCAAGACAGCACCACTGCACTCCAGCCTGGACAAAAGAGTGAGATACCATCTCAAAAAAAAAATAAAGAGGGCTGGGTGCACTGGCTTACATCTGTAATCTCAGCACTTTGGGAGGCCAAGGTGGGCAGATCGCGCGGTCAGGAGATCGAGACCATCCTGGCTAACACAGTGAAACTCCATCTCTACTAAAAATAGAAAAATTAGCCAGGCATGGTGGTGGCCACCAGTAATCGCAGCTACTCAGACGACTCAGGCAGGAGAACCACTTGAATCCAGGAGGCGGAGGTTGCAGTGAGCCGAGATGGCACCACTGCACTCCAGCCTGGGCAACAGAGCAAGACTCCGTGTTAAAAAAAGAAAAGAATGAATGAAAGAAAGTAAAACAATGAATCAAAGTACCTGCCCTCAAGGGAGCTTATACTCTAGTGAGGAAGACAATGAAAACAAATGCATAACTTGGCAATAAATGTCAAGTGTTCATATATATTCAAAGAAAAACATTCTGAGCAGAGTAAAGCAAACAGTGTGACTGCTGAGGCAGGGCAAGTGCTCTTTTTAAAAAGATTCTCAAAAAAGACCTTCCTGTCCGGGTGGGGTGGCTCACAACTGTAATCCCAACACTTTGGGAGGCTGAGGTGGGCAGATGAACTGAGGTCAGGAGTTTGAGAACGGCCTGGCCAACATGGCTAACCCTATCTTTACTAAAAATAAAAAAAATTAGCCAGATGTGGTGGCACATGCCTTTAGTCCCAGCTACTTGGGAGTCTGAGACACGAGAATCACTTGAACCCGGAGGGCAGAGGTTGGCAGTGAGCAGAGATTGTGCCACTGCACTCCAGCCTAGGTGACAGAGCAAGACTCCGTCTCTATTTAAACAAACAAACAAACAAAAAAAAAGGCGAGGTCACTCATGCCTATAATCCCAGCACTTTGGGAGGCCAAGGCAGGCGGATCACAAGGTCAGGAGATCAAGATCATACTGGCCAACATGGTGAAACCCCGTCTCTACTCAAAATGAAAAAATTAACTGGGCGTGGTGACATGTGCCTGTAATCCTAGCTACTCAGGAGGCTGAGGCAGGAGAATCACTTGAACCAGGGAGTCAGTGGTTGCAGTGAGCCAAGATGACACCATTGTACTCCAGCCTGGAGATAGAGCAGGACTCCATCTTGGGTGGGAGGGTGGGGGGGCGGGGAATCCTTCTACATAACACCAAGATCTAATCCAGACTTACCTCCTCAACCAGCTGGACACCATAATCTCTTTTAAGTGGCTGGATGGTCACACCTCTCGCATTGACAAGCTGGGTTAAGTCAATAGGTTGAGTAGGATCAACACGACCCAAATCAATAAGATACTGCAGTCTATTGAGACTCAAAGGCTTATACTGGCGTCTGAAGCTGTAAAACAAGAATGTAAGAGCTGGAAGACTCCAAATCAACTCAAAGCTTTGTCCTGTGTTTTTCTCCAATTTTAATTATTTAACTAAATAAAAGCCTCTTGAGTGTAACACAAACATGTAATATTGCTTGGTTTTGGTTAATGAAATGATAGCTGTACCACCTTTGTTCCACTAAAAATTATTTCTCTCTATAAGCATTTACTTCATTTATTTACACAAATAAATCTGTGGAAAATTTAACTTACTATGGAACTCAAAGTAATAATGGTAGTTACCATTTATTAGGTGACTACAGTGGGCCAGATTTTTATATATACTGTCTATTATTGCTAATTCTCTTAACAACCATGAGAGCAGGCATTAGAATCTCCATTTTGCAGGACTGAGTGCAATGTCTGGCTTTTTTTCCTTTTAATAATTGAGGCAAATTTTCACGACCAAAAAAATGGTTCAGAGGAACAGTAGCAAAAGTTTGCTTCAAAGTGAATTTAAAATTTCCACCAAAATTTCTACCAAACTATTTTTTAGGTGCTTCTCAATGGAAATTGGGGGACTGTACTTTAAAAAGCAAAGCAACCTTACCTATGTCCTTCGTTAAACCCATATTTTGGAATTCGGATGTAAAATGGAGTCTGGCCTCCCTCAAAGCCCAGGCGAGGCCGGGTTCCTCTTTGCCTTTCTCCTTTGTGGCCTCTGCCACATTTTCTACCTCTTCTCCGACCTCTTGGTCGCCTCTCCTACAAGGAAAGAAGACAATTTTGTGAATTTCAGATGCATTTCTAAAAACTGCATTTCATCTCTTCACTGTTTATCTTTTTGTTATGCTGTTCATTCATCCAACCAACCACTATTGTGTGACAGGCATGTCCTAGTTGCTCAAACGTCCACACGCTCTGTTAGCATCTTTGCCTCTAAAGACATAGCTAATTCTTGTAACCAAAGTCCAAGCTGTGCATCAAAACGAAAAAGTCAAGTTTGGGATGGGGATAAGTTTTTTATAAAAGGCTAAAACTGAAAAAAATCCTAGAATTAAATATCCACAACATTTTAAATAATAGTCAGAAATTTTTTATTTTGAAATTAGTTGTAAATATGCAAATATTATTCATAACCCTGTAATTTTATTTGAAACTAATTTGTTGAAGAAAATCTTCCTTAATTTACTTCCTATCATTTCACCAAAGCAACGAATTGACTGCTGAAATGACAGTACGCTGTCAACAGCTTTTCTAGCTGTATTTACTGAACTGCAGAAGAGCCAGCTGCAATTCAGATCTTTCCAATGAACGTAAAAATACACAGGGAATTAAATCCAATTTTACAGGACACAATGACTTTGTAGTTTACGTTTTTAAAAATAAACCTTGGCCGGGAGCAGTGGCTCACGCCTGTAATCTCAGCACTTCGGAAGGGCGAGGCGGGCATATCACGAGATCAGGAGTTCGAGACCAGCCTGAGGAACACGGTGAAGCCCCGTCTCTACTAAAATATACAAAAATTAGCCGTGCGTGGTGGCGTGCGCCTGTAATCCCAGCTATTCAGAAGGCTGAGGCAGGAGAAACACTTGAACCCAGGAGGCGGAGGTTGCAGTGAGCTGAGATGGCGCCATTGCACTGCAGTCTTGCACTGCAGCCTGGGCGACAGAACGAGACTCCGTCTCAAAACTAAATAAAACAAACCTTATTAAGAACTGGGTGCGCGTGGAACGATCGCCCTCTAGGCAGTAAAGGAGAACAGGCACGAGGCAACCCTCGTGGCAACGTTCATCCCAACACCCTCCCAGAAAAGGCAGTTTTCTTAATGACAAAGAGAGAAGGGCTGCTTCCATTGCCCCGGTCCCCAGCGTTTCCCCCGCAACGCCACCAGCCATTTACCGGTTTCCTGGAGCCGGGATTCGGCTTTAAGTTGGCCAGGCTCACACGCGGCAGGTCCCGGAGTAGGTCCAGGGCCCGGGACCTACCGCCCTGCAAAGGACCGGCCATAACTCCCAGATCCAAGAACTTTCAAGGGCGCCCTTAGCCGCTGGGAGGCCACGTGGTCTCGCGGGCTGCTTTACGGTCGTGGCCCCGCCCCTGTCGCGCTGCAGCCGCGAGCGCAAGCCCCGGACTCGGGCGGAGGCGTGTGTGTGAGTCTGCAAGCTTGTCTCTGGGGTCCTCTTCTTTTAGTTCTTGAGGGATGTGATCTTATTTTCCGATATCTTGCTTTGTCCTCGGGGTCCCTTTTAATATTCTGAACGTAAAACCTTCTCATTCACCAAACAGGAGTACGCACTAAAAACACTGCGTTAAATAAAGGATCTTTTTTGAGTCAGTGTTTGGCCTTACCTATTTGTCCAGGCAGTGCGTTCTCCGAGGTCAACGCAGAACCCGGAGTAAAGCACTGTGAGCTGTCAATTATCAGCTTTTGAACTTGCGTAATTATACGCCGTGCGTACGAAAATAATACTCATAGTGCACCTATCAAAATGCCTGGCTAATAGCAATCTTTGAATAAGACTCAAAGTATGAACTCGCATCCATGTGCATCTATATTGTTTTGAGTGAATCACAGTTGACCACTTAATGACTGGCACGGTACTGATTGCCTGGTGGCCAGACCCTGTATTAAATTAGCCTGACTCGAGTTACAGCCATTCTAGAGGTAGATGATGTTCCTGCAATTTACAGTCACAGCGAGGTAAGGCTTAGCAAGGTCCGGTAGCTTGACCAACTTCTTGCAACAAGCGACAGAGCCAGGATTCAAACTTATACTGCTTCCTACTATAAAAGTAGTATTTTTAGAATGTAAAATTGAGTATCTCCATCACAAAATACAAACATTACTAGAAAAATACTAGCTCTTCTATTTTTCTCTTAAGTTAGTTTAATATAGAAAAGACTGTTCCTTTTTCTTTCTTTTAGTAATTGTGTGATACTTCACTGTCTTGTTGGAGAGTTTTTTCTGCTAGGTCTTACTAGTAATCACAAATAATGAAGGTGAGACAGTTTTTGGAGGGCTGCTGTCTTAGGTTTAAGTACATCTTTTTTAAGTTCTTTAAATCAAGTGTAAAATAACTACATAAAGAAAAAGTTTTATTCATTCCTTCAAGTACTATTTATAAGTAAGACGCTGAACTTGTTAGAAATACTTATGGCGGCTGGGCATGGTGGTTTACGCCTGTAATCCCAGCATTTTGGGAGGCTGAGGTGGGTGGATCACCTGAGATCAGGAGTTCGAGACCAGCCTGGCCAACATGGTGAAACCCCATCTCTACTAAAAATACAAAAATTAGCCAGGCATGGTGGTGGGCGCCTGTAATCCCAGCTACTAGGGAGGCTGAGGCAGGAGAATCCCTTGAACCCAGGAGGCGGAGGTTGCAGTGAGCCAAGACCGCACCATTGCACTTCAGCCTGGGCAAAATGGGCAACAAGATCGAAACTCCGTCTCCAAAAAAAAAAAAAGAAAGAAAGAAATACATATGGATGAACTCAAACAATATTTCATTCCCAGGTTGTTTGAAATCTAGTAGGGAAGAGTTTCCAAAAGTGTATTTTTTTTTTTTAAGTTAAATATAGCCGGGCGCAGTGGTTCAACGTCTGTAATCCCAGCACTTTGGGAGGCTGAGGTGGGCGGATCACGAAATCAATAGATCGAGACCATCCTGGCCAATATAGTGAAACCCCGTCTCTACTAAAAATACCAAAAAAAAAAAAAAAAAAAAAAAAAATTAGCTGTGTGTGGTGACGCGCACCTGTGGTCCCAGCTGCTTGGGAGGCTGAGGCAGGAGAATCGCTTGAACCCGGGAGGCGGAAGTTGCAGTCAGCCGAGATTGCACCACTGCACTCCAACCTGGCGACAGAGCAAGACTCTGTCTCAAAAAAAAAAAATAAATAAAGTAGGCCTCTTATAGATGAATTAGCAAAAACAAGAAAATATATGAGTTCGATAAAGTGATATGAAGATAAAGTCCAGACTCTATTTAGAAGTACAAAAGAGGGGGAATAGAATAGAGGGGGGAAAATAGAACCTATTTTCTGCCTTTAATGATTTGTTTGTTTGTTTGCGACGGGCTCGCACTCTGTTGCCAGGCTGGAGTGCAATGGTGCTATCTCCTCTGCTCACTGCCACCTCCGCCTCCCAGGTTCAAGCGATTCTCCTGCTTCAGCCTCCCCAGTAGCTGAGATTACAGGCATGCACCACAACAGCCAGCTTTTTTTTTTTTTTTTTTTCTAGAGACAGGGTTTCACCATGCTGGCCAGGCTGGACTCGAACTCCTGACCTCAAATGATCTGCCCACCTCGGCCTCCCAAAGTGCTGGGATTACAGGTGTGAGCCACCAAGCCCGGCCTGCCTTTATTGATTTTTAATTCAGTAGTTTTCATTATCTTTTTATTAGAACTTTCCTACCTTCAGGAAGAACGTTGCAAAATATCATTGCAGACTGGACCCTCATCTACAGAAAAATGCATAATTATTTTCAAAAAACAATAATATCTCCAAAAAATCATTGTTTGCATTAAGTAATGGACTTCTCTGATTGAACGTTAATGCCAGTAATTTTTTTTTAATTTTTAATTTTCCACCCCACACCGCCCCGCCAAATGTTTTTTATCACAGGAAAATGTTTTAATGAATAAGGAAAATATGAGAAATATGCTGCACTTTTTGGAAGGAGAAGTTGTATAGGTTATGTAATGTTATTGGTGGACATCGATTAATAATAATGGGAATAACAATTGTTTACAATTAATTGTAGGCTACGTGTTTGTTTCCCATATCCAACACGTTGATTAAGCATATAAAACTGTCAAAATAATTTGATCAGTTTCATTTGTGTTGTAAGAATGTAAATTAAGGGTGTGTGGTCGATAAGACAACAATCTTTACCTTAAGTCTATAGTAGTTTTATGTCATTCTCATAGTTGCACAATTCATATTTATTCTCACTTACATGCTTGGGATGTGCTAAATCCTGTTTAAATCAAGTTAATGAGAACTTGTAATAAAAAAAATTTATTAATATCTCAACAACTATTTAAGGTCCATCCTGTTCCAACCCCAGTTAATAATAACTGCTGAATCATTACATAATAAGAATGAAATGAACCCTGTAAAGATGATACAATTTGAAGTGCTTTGGAAGGCTTCACCCACTGCCCGAAATCTTCCCCCATCTATACATATCAGCACCTGATAGTCTGTTAACATAGATTAATTCCTTTGAGTTCACTATTTAAAAAAAAAGAAAAAAACTTCAGGGTGAGCAGAAAATGGAACTGGGAAATGAAAATAAAAGGGAATAGGCTGGGCGAGGTGGCTCATGCCTGTAATTCCAGCACTGTGGGAGGCCAAGGTGGGTGGATCACCTGAGGTCAGAAGTTAGAAACCAGCCTGGCCAACATGGTGAAACCCTGCCTCTACTAAAAATACAAAAAAATTAGCCAGACGCTTTGTCGCATGCCTGTAATCCCAGCTACTTGGGAGGCTGAGGCAGGAGAATCGCCTGAACCCAGGAGTTGGAGGTGCAGTGAGCTGAGATTGCGCCGTTGCACTCCAGCCTGGAAAACAAGAGCAAAACTCCATCTCAAAAAAAAAAAAAAAAGACAAGACAAGACAAGAAGCAGTGGCTCACGCCTGTAATCCCAACACTTTGGGAGGTCGAGGCAGGCATGTCACGAGGTCAGGAGATCGAGACCATCCTTGCCAACTTGGTGAAACCCTGTCTCTACTAAAATAATAATAATAATAATAATAAAATTAGCCGGAAGTGGTGGCAAGCACTTGTAATCCCAGTTACTTGGGAGGCTGATCCAGGGAAATTACTTGCGGGGCGGCAGAGGTTACAGTGAGCTGAGATCGGGCTACTGCCCACCAGTTTGGCAGCAGAGCAAGACTCCGTCTCCAAAACAAAAAAGAAAAAGAAAAGAAAAGGGAATAAATTCATCAGAATCAGATAAAGTGCTTTGCATTAACCACAGTAATAATACATTACAAAGTAAAAAGTCTGAGCAACTTAATCTTCTGTTTTTGAGATTAAAAAGCAATAAGCTGCTGTGCAGTGGCTCGGGCCTGTAATCCCAGCACTTTGGAAGGCCGAGGGGGACGAATCACCTGAGGTTGAGAGTTCAAGACCAGCCTGACCAACATGGAGAAACCCTGTCTTTACCAAAAATACAAACATTAGCCGGGCATGGTGGTGGGTGCCTGTAGTCCCAGCCACTCAGGAGGCTGAGGCAGGAGAATTGCTTGAACCCGGGAGGCGGAGGTTGCAGTGAGCCAAGACTGCACCACTGCACTCCAGTCTGGGTGACAGGGCAAGACTCCTTTCAAAAAAAAAAAAAAAAAGTTGAGCAGAAAACAGCTGGAAAAGCGATATTCCTAAGTGAAGGTGGGAGACAGCCAGAGGCAGGAGAGGAATGAATCCCTTTAATATTAGGAGAAAACTAATATTGAAGCTGGGGGCGGTGGCTTACACCTGTAATCCCAGCACTTTGGGAGGCTGAGGCGGATAGATCATCTGAGGTCAGGAGTTTGAGAACAGCCCAGCCAACATGGTGAAACCCTATCTCTACCAAAAATACAAAAATTAGCTGGGCATGGTGGTGCCTGCCTGCAATCCCAGCTACCGTGGAGGCTGAAGCAGGAGTATTGCTTGAATCCAGGAGGCAGAGATTGCAGTGAACCGAGATCACGCTACTACACTCACAGCCTGGGCAACAGAACAAGACTCTGTCACACACACACACACACACACACACACAAAACTAATATTGAGAGAAGGCTATGAAGAGGGCATGGAAAGAGGCTGCAAATAAATGTCCCCTTGACAAAATGTAACTAATTTGGCCTTGATAAAACTTGATCCCAACCTAAAGGTCTTATTCACACCTAAATAGGTTTTAATTTTATTAAAGTATTGTAATGCTTACATATTTTGAAAAAAATCAGTACAGAAGGGCTTATAATGAGAAGCAGCTATTTTTTATTCCATTTCTAGTTTCACTCCCATAAGCAATAACTTTTAATGTTGCTTTTGTTTCTTCTAATGACTGCCTCCTTATTTAATGTCTCCATCACTAATTGTTTTATCTTTTTTTTTTTTTTTTGAGGTGGAGTTTCACTCTTGTCATCCAGCCTGGAGTGCAATGGCACGATCTTGGCTCACAGCAACCTCTGCCTCCCAGGTTCAAGCGATTCTCCTGCCGAAGCCTCCAAAGTAGCTGGGATTACTGGTGCCTGCCACCATGCCCGGCTAATTTTTGTACTTTTAGTATAGATGGGGTTTCACCGTGTTAGCCAGGCTCGTCTCAAACTCCTGAGCTCAGATGACCCACCCGCTTTGGCCTCCCAAAGTGCTGGGATTACAGGCGTGAGCCACCGAGCCTGGCCCATTTTTTTTTCTTGAGACGGGTCTCGCCCTGTCACCCAGACTGGAGTGCAGTGACCTGATCACAGCTTGCTGCAACCTTGAACTCCTGGGCTCAAGTGATCCTCCCACTTCAGCCACCTGAGTAGCTGGGGCTACAGGCATCCACCACCATGCCCAACTAATTTGGCATAAATGTGGTTATGTTATACTGCAGCCTGGGAAACAGAGCAAGACTCCTTCTCCAAAAAAAAAAAAGAAAAAAGAAATTCTCTGTTCTCTCACTTGACATCTTAGCGCATTCAAAGCACTTGACCTCTCTATCCTTGAGATACTTGCCTCGTTTGGTTTCTGGGATTCCCCACATCTCTGGTTTTCTTCTTCCATCTCTGGTTGATCTTTCTCAGTTACTTTTGGGGGCTTCTCCACACCTGTCTGACCTTTACATTTTTTTAAATTTATTTTCTTGAGATTGAGCTGTGCTCTTGTCACCCAGGCTGGAGTGCAATGGCACAATCTCGGCTCACTGCAACCTCTGCCTCACAGGTTTAAGCAATTCTCTTGCCTCAGCCTCCTAAGTAGCTGGAATTGTAGGCATGTGCCACCACAGGCAGCTAATTTTTTTATTTTTCTTTTAGTAAAAACAGGGTTTCACCATGTTGGCCAGGCTGGTCTCAAACTCTTGACCTCAGTTGATCCCCCTGCCTTGGCCTCCCAAAGTGCTGGGATTACAGGCGTAAGCCACCATGCCCAGCCCTAATGTTAAAATTTATTTTGGTATGCAGATGTTCTCCAAAAGTGGTAATAAATGACTTAAAAATTCTCAGATTTCTATCTGTAACCCAAAACTGATATGTGTGTATATATATGTGTGTGTGTGTGTGTGTGTGTGTGTGTGAATGTCTTCTTAATTTAGTCAAAAGGGAATTCTAGATATCTAACTCTTTGCCACAACCTTCCCCCAAACTGTTCTTCCCTTACTCTTCCCATCTTAATAAATGGCACACCTATTTACCTAGTTATGAAAGCCAGAAATCTGAGAGTCATTCCTGTTTCCTTACTTACCCTATTTCCTGCATCAACAAGACCTATCGCTTTGGTCCACAGACACCACCCTAGTTCAAGCAACCATCATCTTGCCTAGGATAATATGACAGTCTACTGACTGACCTGTTTTCACTTTCACTGTTGCCCCCTTCCCACATCCCTTCTCTGAAAGTCATCAGAGCCTCATTGTCCTTCTTCAGTGGCTTCACATTGCACTTAGAATTCAATGCAAACTTAGGGGCTGGGCCCAGTGGCTCATACCTGTAATCCCAGCACTTTGGGAGGCCAAGGCAGTTGGATCACGTGAGGCCAGGAGTTCGAGACCAGCCTGGCCAACATGGCAAAACCCTAGCTATACTAAAAGTACAAACGTTAGGTGTATACAATATAAGTGTATTGTATTGTATTGTACAATACAAACATTAGGTGTGTACAAGTGTATTGTATTGTATTGTATAATACAAACAGGTGTGGTGGTGCATGCCTATAATCTCAGCTACTTGGGAGGCTGAGGTAGGAGAATCACTTATACCCAGGAGGCAGAGGTTGCAGTGAGCCCAGATTGTGCCATTGCACCCAAGCCTGGGTGACAGAGCAAGACCCTGCCTCACAAATTAAAAAAAAAAAAAGAATTAAATGTAAACTGCTTGCCATGGCCTGTAAGTATCTGGCTGATCTGATACCTAGTTGTCTCTATCCTCAAAGCATTATAGGGACTTCTATGAATGAAATAAGCAGCAAATTTTCTCTTTTAAAGAGGGGAGGCACACGCGCGCGCGCGCGCACACACACACACACACAGTACAAATAAATAAAAAACTATTTCAGGCAGTAAGGAGTACCATGAAGACGGTTAAACATGAGAATGTGTTAGAAAGTAACTGAAACCCTTGAGGACTTTTATCCTGAGTGGTCAAAGATTGCCTTTCCAAAGGGTCATTTAAGCTGAATATTACAAAGGAACATTTAGTGCTTTCTAAGCGAAGGTTATTTTGGAATTACACAGTAATCCCATCAAGGATCAGCTTGGGGCTCTGCTCCTTATCTGTCTAAGACTCGAGCTGAGCCAGCAGGCACCTGCTTGAAACTTTCGTGTTGTTGTGACAGATGAAAAGAGAATTTGGATGGTCTGACACCCACAATGAAAAGCTCTGGTCTGGAAGTGACGCTTGTCTCTTTCACTTAAAACTCACTGACCAGAACTATTCACATGGCTTCATCCAAACCAAGTCTGGGAAATGCAATCCTACCATGTCCTGGAAGACAGAGAATCAGGAATATTTAGAAAACATGATTAATGACTACCACAATCTTTCACACTGAGAGGGAAAGAAAGAGGGAAAGGCTGGGCACCGTGGCTCACACCTGTAATCCCAGCACTTTGGGAGGCCGAGGCGGGTGGATCACCTGAGGTCAGAAGTTCCAGACCAGCCTGACCAACATGTGAAACTCCATCCTACTAAAATACAAAATTAGCCAGGTGTGGTGGTGCATGCCTGTAATCCCAGCTACTTGGGAGGCTAAGGCAGGAGAATTGCTTGAATCTGGGAGGCGGAGATTGCAGTGATCCACCTGCCTTGGCCTCCCAAAGTGCTGGGATTACAGGCATGAGCCACAGTGCCCGGCCCAGATTTTTGCTTTTAGTACGGTCAGATTTTCTTTTTTAAAAAAATGAGATTTATCCTCCCATCATATATAACTAAGAAACCAGACAAAATATATGCCATAATGGTTTCCAGATATTAGTCAATAGGAAATGAAACATAATAATCTCTTA
Source organism: Aotus nancymaae (assembly GCF_030222135.1). NCBI lineage: Eukaryota > Metazoa > Chordata > Mammalia > Primates > Aotidae > Aotus > Aotus nancymaae. The sequence goes on along the minus strand of NW_026988450.1, from coordinate 6,149,592 downwards.
GAGAAATAAATCAAGTCCCAGCTTACTGTCTGGGGAGAATTTTCAGGCTACAGGTAAGAAGGAAATACCTAAAGAGAGCCCAGTGGTCTACTGAGCCGAGGAGGCAGAGTTCATACGGGTAAAGTCCATTAGACTCTATGGAGTCAAGTATCTGAGCAGGGAGAGCTGTAAGAGAGAGTCTCAAAGGAGAACTGATCGGCACAGGTGTGTGAGGAAACTACCCAGGCCAGTGAGAGCCCACCAGAAAGATTCCAGCAGGGCCGGTCTTAGAACTCACACAAGGCTGGGAAAACTTCATGTTCCCACCAGCCAAATCAAAGATCTAACAGAAGGGGCATGATCACAGGGTGTTGAACCAACACTGAGACCAAATTAGTTCCACACTGAAGGCTGTAGTGAGCCCACCTAACAATGCAAAAAAAGCAAGCCTCAAAAGAACAAAGTTGATTACAAGTGATTTAATTGTATCCCAAAACAAAGCCCCCAAATCAGAAAAAAAATACAGAAACTTCATTAATCAACAAAGTAAAATGTACTGTATCTGTCATTTAGTAAAAAATTGCTACTTATGATGTTGAGGCAGGAAAATAAGACCTATAATGAAAAAAAATCACTCAATATAATCAGATCCAGAAACGACAGAGCGATAGAAATAGTTGTCAAGAAAGTCAAAACAGTTAATATATGGGTCATGTGTTCAAGAAGGTAGAAAGATGAGCACTTTTTTTGTTTTTAATAGAGACAGAGTCTCGCTATGTTGCCCAGGCTGGAGTGCAGTGGCTATTCACAGGCACGATCCCACTACTGATCAGCCTATGTGTATAGTAGACTAGACCATCTAGGTTTCTGTAAGTTTCTTTATGACAAGTGCACAATGAGAAAATCATCTAATGATACCTTTTTCAGAGTGTATCCCCATCATTAAGTGACTGTATTTGCATATCTAAACATAGTATGTGCTATACTTGCATATGGCTGGCACAGCAGTCCATTTGTTACAGCAGCATTATCACAAACATGTGAGTAATGTGTTGTGGTACAACCTTGTGAGAGCTATGGCATTACTAAGCGAAAAAAAATTTTTTTTTTTTTTTTGAGAAGGAGTCTCACTCTTGACCTCAGGTGATCCGCCTGCCTCGGCCTCCCAAAGTGCTAGGATTACAGGCATGAGCCACTGTGCCCGGCCAAATTTTTTCCTTTCATTATAATCTTACGGGACCGTCGTCACATATATGGTCTGTCATTGACTGATAGGTCATCATGCTGTGCATGACTGTATTTTGAATTAGATGATGGTGGTGGTTGTGCAAACTTTAGATCTCACACTTTAAATGGGTATATGGTATGTGAATTCTAGCTGAATAAAGCTATTTTTTAAAAGATCTTTTAAAAAAAGGAGACATAGATAAAATAACTAGCTTCATGCCTAGGAAAAGGAAATTAATTTTATAGTTGAAAACCTTTCGCCAGACCAGGTGTGTTGGCTCATGCCTGTAATCCTAGCACTTTGGGAAACCAAGTAGGAGGATCACTTGAGACCAGGAGTTTGAGACCAGCCTGGGCAAAATAGTGAGACCCCATTTCTACAAAAATATTAAAGAAAAAAATGAGCAGGATATGGTGGTGCATGCCTGTGTTCCCAGCTACTCAGGAGACTGAAGTAGGAGAACGGCTTCAGCCTTGGTGGGGGTCAACACTGCGGTGGGCTGCGATTGCGCCACTGCACTCCAGCCTGGGTGACAGAGTAAGACCCCATTTCAAAAAAGAAAGAAAGAGGCCGGGCATGGTGGCTCACGCCTGTAATCCCAGCACTTTGGGAGGCTGAGGCAGATGGATCACAAGGTCAGGAGTTCAGGACCAGCCTGGCCAAGATGGTGAAATCCCATCTCTACTAAAAATTACAAAAAAAAATTAGCCAGGTGCAGTGGCAATTGCCTCTAATCCGAGCTACTGGGGAGGCTGAGGCAGGAGAATTGCTTGAACCCGGGAGGCGGGGATTGCAGTGAGCCCAGATTGCACCACTGCACTCCAGCCTGTGTGACAGAGCGAGACTCCATCAAAAGAAAGACAGGAAGGCAGGAAGGCAGGAAGGCAGAGAGAAAGAGAGAAAGAGAGAGAGAGGGAGGGAGGGAGGAAGAAAGAAAGGGAAACAGAAAGGAAGGGAGAAAGAAAGAGAGAGAGAAGAAAAGCAAACAAGGTAAAACAATCCAACCGTTTCCACGAGGGAAACTTCAGGTCTAAATGGCTTTACTGGTAAATTCTCGCAAACATTTAAGAAGAAATAATATGAGTTCCATACAAACTGTTTCAGACTTTTGAATAGAGTGGAATACTCCAACTCATTCTGAGGCCAGCACTATCCTGATATCAAAACCAGATAACGATATTACAAGAAAAGAGAACTGCAAACCAATATCCTTCATGAAGAAAATTCTTAACAACTTTTAACAAATTAAATCCAACTAAATATATAAAAGACAATAGGTAATGACCAGCTGGGGTTTATCCCAGGAAGGCAAAATTGTCTTAATATTTTAAAAATTTGTCAATAGGCCAGGCGCGGTGGCTCACGCCTGTAATCCCGGCACTTTGGGAGGCTGAGGCGGGTGGATCACGAGGTCAAGAGATCGAGACCATCCTGGTCAACATGGTGAAACCCCATCTCTACTTAAAATACAAAAAAATTAGCTGGGCATGGTGGCGCGTGCCTGTAATCCCAGCTACTCACGAGGCTGAGGCAGGAGAATTGCCTGAACCCAGGAGGCGGAGGTTGCGGTGAGCCGAGATCGCGCCATTGCACTCCAGCCTGGGTAACGAGTGAAACTCCGTCTCCAAAAAAAAAAAAAAAAGAAAAGAAAAAAAAATTGTCAATATAATTCACCGTATTAACAGACTTAAAAATTATTTTAATAAATGTAGAAAAGGCATTTGTCACAAAAGGTTCATTTATTACAATAATTCTCAGCAATTGAGGAATGAACGGAACTTCCTTAACCTAATAAAGTGTATATACAAAATAATTACAGGTCAGGGCGGGCACCGTGGCTGACGCCTGTAATCCCAGCACTCTGGGAGGCTGAGGCAGGTGGATCACCTGAGATTAGTAGTTCCAGACCAGACTGGCCAAGATAGTGAAACCCCATCTCTACTAAAAACACAAAAAAGTAGCCGCACATGGTGGCGGGCATCTGTAATCCCAGCTACTGGGAAGGCTGAGGCAGGAGAATCGCTCGAACCGGGAGGCACAGGTTGCAGTGAGACCAGATGGCACCATTGCACTGCAGCCTAGGCGACAAGGGCAAAACTGCCTCAAAACACACACACACACACACACACACACACACACACACACAAAACCTTACAGGCTGGACACGGTGGCTCATGGCTGTAATCCCGGCACTTTGGGAGGCTGAGGTGGGTGGATCACTTGAGGTCAGGAGTTCAAGACTAGCCTGGCCAACGTGGTAAAACCCTGTCTCTACTAAAAATGCAAAAATTAGCTGGGCATGGTGGCACGCTCCTGTAATCCCAGCTACTCAGGAGGCTGAGGCAGGAGGATCACTTGAACCTGGGGGGTGGAGGTTGCAGTGAGTTGAGGTCATGCCACTGCACTCCAGCCTGGGTGACAAAAAACTAAATAAATATAAAAATAAAGATCTCAAATTAATAACCTAATCTCCTACCTGAAAACACACATTTGCACGTGCATGCACACACACACACACACACACACACACACCCCCTAACCCAAAGTAAACAGAAAGAAGAAAATAATAAAACTAGAGTGGAAATAAATGCAATAGAGACCAGGCTTCGGTGGCTCATGCCTGTAATCCTAGCACCTTGAGAGGCCAAGACAGGTGGATCACTTGAGGTCAGGAGTTTGAGACCAGCCTGGGCAACATGGAGAAACCCATCGCTACCAAAAATACAAAAATTAGCCAAGTATGGTGGTGCATGCCTGTAATCCCAGCTTTTCAGGAGGCTGAGGCAGGAGAATTGCTTGAATCTGGGAGGCGGAGGTTGCAATAAGCTGAGATCGCGCCACTGCACTCCAGCCTGGGTGACAGAGCCAAACAATCTCAAAAAATGAACAACAACAACAAAAAAAAAACCTTACAGGTCAGGTGCAGTGGCTCACACCTGCAATTCCAGCACTTCGGGAGGTTAAGGTGGGAGGATTGCTTAAGCCCAGAATTTCAAGACCAGCCTGGGAAACATAGTGGAACTCTCATCTCTACAAAACATTAAAAAAAAATTAGCTGGGTATGGTGGCTCAGGCCTGTAGTCCCAGCTGAGGTGGAAGGATCACTTGAGCCCAGGAGGCAAAGGCTGCAGTGAGACGTGATTGTGCTACTGCACTCCAGCCTGGGTGACAAAGTGAGAGCCTGTCTCAAAAAATAACAAAAAACTTACACTTAACATTATATTTAAGGATGAAAGACTGAATTCGCTTGCCTTAATATCTGGAATGAAGTAACATTCATTCACGACTTCAATGGAGGTCCTGGATAGTGTGATACGACAAAAGAAAAAAATAAACATACTCATTGGGAAAAAGGCAAAACTGTGTTTATTTGCAATTACATCATTGTCTAAAGAATCCTAAGAAATCTACAAAAAGAGCTACCAGAATTTTTACATGGGCATAGAAAATTGCAAATACAAAATCAATGTGCAAGGATCAATTCTATTTCTATATCTAGCAATAAATCAAATTGAAATTTAAAATACCATTTAAAGTAGCATGGAAAATATGAAATTCCTAGGGATAAATTTAACAAGAGATATGCAGACCTATACATTGAAAAGTATAAAATAAAGCTGACAGAAATTCAAGGTGACCTAAATAAATTGGAAGATACACTAGTTCATGGATCAGAAGACTCAGTGTTCTTCAAATTGGTCTGCAGATTTAAGGCAATCTCAGTGAAAATCCTACTAGCCTTGTATGGAGGAATAGGCAAGTCAATTCCAAAATGAATGTGGAAATGCTCAAATAGCCAAAACAGCTTTGAGATAGAAAAACAAAATAGGAGGAGTTACAGTCACTGATTTTAGGCTTATAGAGCTAGACCAGTCCAGATGAGGTGGTATTGGCATAGACATACAGATCAATGTAACATCATAAAGAACTCAGAAGCAGATTCACAAATTTATGGACAACTGATTAGCATCTTTATTAAAATACAATTCACATATTTAAAATGTGCAATCGAGTGATTTTTAGTACACTCAGAGTTGTGCAACCATCACCACAATCTAATCTTAGAACATTTAAATTACCCACAAAGAAAATCCTATATTGATTAATAGTCACTCCCCATCTCCTCCTAAATCTCCCCAACCCCCTGTCCCTAGGCAATCACCAATCTACTTTCTGTCACTACGGACTTGCATATCTTCACATTTTATATAAATGGTAACATGCAACACGTGGTCTTTTTCCTTTCTGGAATTGCCCAAAATTTGGTGGGAGGAACCAGCTAAATTGTCTCCCAAATGTGGCCAGTTATTGCAATACCATTTGTTGAACATTTTCTTTCCCCTCCCCCTACTGGTTTAAAATGTTAATGAAATACCTTCATCATATACCTACTTCTCCCACATATGTGTGTATTTTCCTCAGAGTTTAATTCTATTCTAGAAATAAATCCAAATCACAAGAGTATCGAGTAAACGATCTGATTTGCTTTTTTTTTTTTTTTCTGTGCTGGTAATTTGCTATTGCAATTTCTGTTATCCTAAATGATGTCATACATTTGGAAAGATTAGTGCCACCTCAGTACGCCTTTTTTTTTTTTTTTCTGAGATGGAGTTGCCCAGGCTGCAGTGCAGTGGTGGGATCTCCGCTCACTGCAACCTCTGCCTTCTGGGTTCAAGCTATTCTCCTATGTCAGCCTCCCAAGTAGCTGGGATTACAGGCACGTGCCATAATGCCTCATTAATTTTTTTTTTTTTTAATACAGACGGAGTTTTGGCCAGGCTGGTCTCAAACTCCCGACCTCAGGTGATTCCCCTGCCTCGGCCTCTCAAAGTGCTGGGATTACAGGTGTGAGCCACCGTGCCAGGCCCTATTTCTTTTTTAATATTAATGAATATTCCTGTGTGTTTATTCTCCCATGTAAATAAATTTTATAAGTATTTAAATTAAAAAGTTTCATTGGGCCAGGCACAGTGGCTCACGCCTGTAATCCCAGCACTTTGGGAGGTTGAGGCAGGGGAATAACCTGAGGTCAGGAGTTTGAGACCAGCTTGACCAACATGGAGAAACCCTGTCTCTACTGAAAATAGGAAATTAGCCGGGCGTGGTGGCACATGCCTGTAATCCTAGCCACTAGGGAGGCTGAGGCAGGAGAATCGCCTGAACCCGGGAGGCGGAAGTTGCAGTGAGCCTAGATCAAGCCATTGCACTCCAGCCTAGGCAACAAGAGTGAAATTCCATCCCCAAAATAAATAAATAAATAAAAAGTCTTATTTGGGTATTTAAATATCATTTTTATTAAAGCATAATATTTTCGGACTTTAATGGGGATTACATTGCATTAGTAGATTAATTCTGAGAAAATTTACAACCTTACAATATGAGATTTTTCCTATCCAATTATTGTCTTTTTTGTACTTTGGTCGTTTTTTACTTTTCCTGATATAGGTCTTGTATATTTAAATTTGTTTGTTTGTTTGTTTGTTTGTTTTCGAGACAGTCTTGCTCTGTCGCCCAGGCCGGAGTGCAGTGGTATGATCTCAGCTCACTGCAACCTCTGCCTCCTGGGTTCAAGCAATTCTCCTGCCTCAGCCTCCTGAGTAGCTGGGATTATAGGCTTCCACCACTAGGCCTGGCTAATTTTTCTATTTTTAGTAGAGATGGGGGTTTCACCACGTTATTTAGGCTGGTCTCGAACTCCTGACCTCAGGTGATCTGCCTGCCTTGGCCTTCCAAAGTGCGGGGATTACAGGTGTGAGCCACCGTGCCTGGCCTCTACATTCAAGTTTTGCTTGCATAAAGTAAAACTGCCTTGTTTGCTGATGTCATAATCTTATTTACAGAAATTCCTAAAGACAGCCAGTCATGCTGGCTCACGCCTGTAATCCCAGTGCTTTGGTAGGCCGAGGCAGGCTGATCTGGAGATCAAGCGGTCGAGACCATACTGGCTAACATAGTGAAACCCCATCTTTACTAAAATACAAAAATTAGCTGGGCATGGTAGTGCACGTCTGTAGTCCTAGCTACTTGGGAGGCTGAGGCAGGAGAATTGCCTGAATCCGGGAGGCAGAGGTTGCAGTGAGCAGAGATCATGCCACTGCACTCCAACCTGGTGACAGAGGAGAGTCCATCTCAAAAAAAAAAAAAAAAGAGCAAAAGAAAAGCCTAAAGACTCTACCAAGAAATCTGTTATAACTAATAAACAAATTCAGTAAAGTTACAAGATAAAAAAATCTACATACAAAAATAAGTTGTGTTAGTTACCTTCACAACAAACTATTCAAAAAAATTTTTAAATCCCATTTATAACAGTATAAAAAATAATAAAATACTTAGGCATAACTTTAACCAAGAAGGTGAAAGATCTACGAAACTGTAAAACATTGATGAACGAGATTAGACAAAAATAAATGGAAAGATATCACATGTTTATGGATCAGAAAAATTTGTATGGTTAAAAATGCCCATACTACTCACCAATCTACAGATTTACAGATTCAATGCAATCCCTATCAATCCAATCTCTATCAAAATCCCAATGGCATTTTTTGCAGAAATGGAAAAAAAAAATTCTAAAATTCATATGGAATGACAGAGGCTCCTAATTGCCAAAAGAATCTTGAGAAAGAACAAAGCCGGAGGCATCACACTTCCTGAATTCAAATTATTATATCTTACAAAGCTACAGCAATCAAAGCAGTGTGGGGTTGACGTAAAAATAGACACATACTTCCTGGATGTCAGATGAGCAAAAGCAAAAAAAAAAAAAAAAAAAGACAATAAAATAGACACATACACAAGTGAACAGAATAGAAAGCCCAGAAATAATTCCGTGCATATAAGTCAACTAATTATTAACAAGGGCGCCACGAATACACAATGGGAAAGGATAGTCTTTTCAGTAAATGATGTGGGGAAAACTGTATATCCATGTGGAAAAGAATGAAATTGGATTCTTATTTACGCACAATACACAAAAATACACTCAAAATGGATTAAAGTCTTAAACATAAGACCTGAAACCATAAAACTCTTAGAAAGAAACATAGGAAATTGATCTCCTTCATGCTGGTCTTGGCAATGATATTTTGGATATGACACCAAAAGCACAGGCAATACCAGCAAAAATAAACAAGTAGGATTACATCAAACCAAAAAACTTCTGCACAGCAAAGGAAACAATCAACAAAGTGGAAGGGCAACCTACAGATGGGAGAAAATATTTGCAAACCGTGTATCTGATAAAAGGTTCATATTCTAAATATAATGGCATTCATACAACTGAATAGCTAAAAATAAATAAATAAATAACTTGACTAAAATATGGGCAGAGGACCTGAATAGACATTTCACACAAGAGGACATGCAAATGGCCAGCAGAAATATGAAAAGATGCTCAACGTCATTAATCATCAGGGAAATGCAAATCAATACCTCAATAAGATATCATCTTACACCTGTTAGGGTGAACATCATAAAAAAAGCAGAAGACAGCTGCTGGCAAGGATGTGGAGAAAAGGGAACCTTTGTACACTGCTGGTAGAAATGCAAATTGCTGTAGCCGTTATGGAAAACAGTATGGATGGAGATTCCTCAAATAATTATACGTAGAACGATCATGTGATTTCACAATCCTATTTATGGTATATAGCCAAAGGAATTGAAATCAAGATCTCAAAGATATATTTGCATGCCCATGTTTATTGCAGTATTATTCACAGTAGCCAAGATATGGAGACAACCTAAATGTATATCAAGAAATAAATGGATAAAGAAATACAATGGAATAATATTTAGCCTTAAAAATACAAACAAAAAATCCAGCCATTTGGGACAACATGGTAGGAAGTGGAGGTCAGTGTGTTAAGTGAAATAAACCAGACAAAGAAAGACAAATGCCATATAATTCCACTTATGTGTGGAATCTCAAATAGTCAAGCTCATAGAAGCAGAATGTTGGTTGCCAGAGGCTGAGGAGAGGGGTAAATGGAGAAGTGAAAGATAAAGGGTACAAAGTTTCAGTTATGCAAGACAAATTGTGGAGATCTATAAAACACAGTGCTTATAACAATAGTGTATATTTAAAATTGCTAAGAAGATAGATCTTCTGTTAAGTGTTCTTACCAAAACCAACCAACAGAAACAAAAACCTCCACAATATGTTTATTTTTATTTTTGAGACAGGCTCTCACCCTGTCACCTACCCTAAAGTGCAGTAGTGCTTTTATTTATTTATTTATTTATTTTGAGACAGAGTTTCACTCTTCTTGCCCAGGCTGCAGTGCATTGATGCGACATCTGCTCACTGCAACCTCTGCTTCCCAAGTTCAAGTGATTCTCCTGCCTCAGCCTCCCAAATAGCTGGGATTACAAGTGCCCACCAACATGCCAGCAATTTTGTATCTTTAGTAGAGACAGGTTTCTCCATGTTGGTCAGGCTGGTCTCAAACTCCTGACCTCAGGTGATCAGCCCACTTCAGCCTCCCGAAGTGCTGGGATTAGAGGCTGAGCCACTGCTCCCAGCCCCGTGCTATCATGTCTCACTGCAGCCTCAACCTCCTGGGCTCAAGTAATCCTCCTGCCTCAGCCTCTCAAGTAGCTGGGACTACAGGTGCACACCACAACACACCTAATTAAATAAAAGTAGAAAAAAGGTCTTCCTATGTTGCCCAGGCTGCTTTCTAAATCCTGGGCTCAAGTGATCTTTCCACTTCAGCCTCCCAAAGTGTTGGGATTACAGGCAAGAGCCAATGCATCTGGTTAAAAAACCCAACAATAATATTAATAAAGAGGGTGGGGCCAGGTGTGGTGGCTCAGGCCCGTACTCTCAGTACTTTGGGAGGCTGAGGTGGGCAGATCACAAGGTCAAGAGATCGAGACCATCCTGGCCAACATGGTGAAACCCTGTCTCTACTAAAAATGCAAAAATTAGCTGGGGGTGGTGGCAGATGCCTGTAATCCCAGCTATTCCAGAGGCTGAGGCAGAAGAATCGCTTGAACCACGGAGGCAGAGGTTGCAATGAGCCATGATTGCACCACTGGACTCCAGCCAGTGGACCACTGGTGGCAGAGCGAGACTTCATCTCAAAAAACAAAAACAGAAACAAAATTAGCAGGGTGTGGTGGTGTATGCCTGTACTCCCAGCTACTAGGGAGGCTGAGGCAGGAAAATTGCTTGAACCTGGGAGGTAGAGGTTGCAGTGAGCCGAGATCACAGCATTGCACTCCAGCCTGGGCAACTAGAGTGAAACTCTGTCTCAAAAAAAAAAAGAGAGGGTGGGAGGAAACTTTGGGAGGTGATGGATATGTTTATGACTTTTACGGTGGTGATGGTTTCAAGAGTGTATACTTGTCCCTAGACTCATCAAGATGATGTCAATGATACCTCAATAAAGTGGTTTTTAAAAAGATTTTCCTGTGTTTGTGTATATATATGTTTTCTTTCTTTTTCTTTTTCTTTTTTTTTTTTGGAGAGGTACTCTTGCTCTGTCACCCAGGCTGGAGTACAATGGTATGATCTCAGCTAACTGCAACCTCCATCTCCCGGGTTTAAGTGATTCTCTGTGTCTCATCCTCCCAAGTAGCTAGGATTACAAGCGCCCATGACCACGCCTGGCTAATTTTTGTATTTTCAGTACAGATACAGTTTCCCATGATAGTCAGGCTGATCTCAGACTCTCCGACCTCAGGTGATCCACCCGCCTCAGCCTCCCAAAGTACTGGGATTACAGGAATGAGCCACTGCGCCTGGCCTTTTTTTTTTTTTTTTTTTTTTTTTTGGTGATAGTCTCACTCTATTGCTCAGGCTGGCCTATGTTTATTTTTTTAAATTTCTATTGTGAATATTTCTCTTCCATTTACATATTATAACCAGCTATTGTTTGTAGCTAGAATAACCATTCCTTTTTGTATGTTGATTTAGTAATTGGTTATATTACTAATTTTTCCTTTTTTTTTTTTGAGACAGTCTCACTCTGTCACCCAGGCTGGAGTGCAGTGGCCCATCTAGGCTCACTGCAACGTCTGCCTCCTGGGTTCAAGTGATTCTCCTGCCTCAGCCTCCTGAGTAGCTGAGATTACAGGCTTGTGCCACCACAACTAACTAATTTTTATATTTTTAGTAGAGACAGGGTTTCACCATGTTGGTCAGGCTGGTCTTGAACTGCTGATCTCTTGATTCGCCCACCTGGGCTTCCCTAAGTGCTGGGATTACAGGAGTGAACCACCGTGCCTGACCTTATTACTGAATTTTCTTGTTAAAAATTTTTATTTTGTCGGGGGCAGGTGAGGACAGGGTCTTGCTGTATCATCAGGCTGGAGTGCAGTGGCATGAACAAGGCTCACTGCAGCCTGGACCTCCTGGGCTCAAGTGACACCCCTGCCAAAGCCTCCTGAGCCCAGCTAATTTTTTCTTTTTAATTTTTTGTAAGCAGGGTCTGGCTCTGTTGCCTAGGCTGATCTTGAACTCCTGAACTCAAGCAATCCTCCCACCTCAGCCTCCCAAACCGTTGGGATGACAGGTGTGAGTCACTGCACCCAGCCTGGTTAGTAATTTTCAAATGCTCTTATTATGTTTTTGCTTTGTACAAATCATATCCTCTAAATAAAGGATAATTTTGTCTTTTTCAATTATTATATTTATTTAATTCCCTTACCTGGGGAAGAGAGAGATCATTTCCAAAGAAAGCTCCTTGGAGGATACATAACTTGGGTATGTGTTGCAGGTATAGTAGCATAGACATCTCAACTTGAACTCTCCTACTTCCCACTAATGGAGTAAATTAATAGAATGATTGGTGGCCCCTAAAACTCTCTACTTATCACATCACAGAAAAACTCAGGGTAATAGTGATTTGAAACATGTGCACAGTAAGAACTAGAGAGCTTTATTTTCTGAGTTAACGCAAGAAGCATTAGAACCAGAGCGACTTCGTCTTGAATGGAGGCAGGTAAAATGAGGCCAAGACCCGCTGGGCTGCATTCCCAGGAGGTTAGGCATTCTTAGTCACAGAATGAGATTGGTATCACAGGACACAGGTCATAAAGAACCTGCTGATGAAACAGGATGCAGTAAAGAATCCAGCCCAAACCCACCAAAACCAAGATGGGAAGGAAAGCGACCTCTGGTTGTCCTCACTGCTCATTATACACCTACTATAACGTATTAGCATGCTAAAAGACACTCCCATCAGCTCCATGACAGTTTCCAAATGCCAGGGCCAGGTAGGGAAAACTATATGGTCAAAAGAGGAACCCTTAGTTCCAGGAATTTCTGCCCGTTTACCAGAAGACTCATGAATAATCCACCCCTTGTTTAATGTAAAAGCAAGAAATAACTATTAGTGTACTCAGTCCAGCAGCCCCTAGTCCTGCTCTGCCTACAGAGTTGCCATTCTTTTACTTTTTTGTTTCTCTAATAAATTTGCTTTCACTTCACTCTATGAACCCAAGTTCCTTCTTGCCAGAGATCCAATAATCTTCTCTTGGCACTGGGTTCCCTTTCTGGTATCATTAGCATCACAACTAAATGACTTAGCCTGACATAAATGTACACAAGTATATGAAATGTGAATCCAGCTAGTATCATTTTCGATAAATTGGCATCAATTTAAAACTTTTGGAGAATCCACAAAATTCACATTGTCCAAATCCAATCCACAAGAATGATTAAAAACAGTGTAAGACCCCAAATCCCTCACAACGCTGGTTTACAGGAAACCAGTCCAGATCCAGATCACAAGAGAGGGCTCTTTGATCTCACGCAAGAAAGAATTCAGGGGTGGGCAGACAGTGGTGGCTCACACCTGTAATCCCAGCACTTTGGGTGGCCGAGGCTCGTGGATTTCCTGAGGTTGAGAGTTCCAGACCAGCCTGACCAACATGGAGAAACCGATCTCTAATAAAAATAGAAAATTAGCTGGGTATGGTGGCACATGCCTGTAATTCCAGCTACTCAGGAGGCTGAGGTCAAAGAATCACTTGAACCCGGGAGGTGTAGGTTGCACTGAGCCGAGATCTCTCCATTGTACTCCAGCCTGGACAACAAGAGCGAAACTCTGTGTCAAAAAAAAAAAAAAAAGAATTCAGGGCAAGTCCATACAGTAAAGTGAAAGCAAGTTTATTAAGGAATAGGCCAGTTGCGGTGGCTTCAAGCCTGTAATCCCAGCACTTTGGGAGGCTGAGGCGGGCAGATCAGGAGGTCAGGAGGTGGAGACCAGCCTGGCCAACATGGTGAAACCCCATTTCTACTAAAGATACAAAAAATTAATCAGGCGTGGTGGCAGACGCCTGTAATCCCAGCTACTCAGTAGGCTGAGGCAGGAGAACCACTTGAATCCAGGAGGTGGAGGTTGCAGTGAGCCGAGATTGCACTCCAGCCTAGGCGACAGGGCGACTGGCTCAAAAGAAAAAAAGAAAGAAAGTAAAGGACTAACAGAATGGCTACTCCATAACAGGTTGCCCATTTTTATGGTTATTTCTCTATGATATGCTAAACAAGGGATGGATTATTCATGCCATAGAGGGTAACTTCTTGACGTTGCCATGGCATTCGTAAACTGTCATGGCGTTCATGGGAATGTAGCAGTGAGGACGGCCAGAGGTCAGCAAAGCCGGCTTCTTCTTCTTCTTCTTTTTTTTTTTTTAAATAAAGACGGCGTTTCACCATGTTGGTCAGGCTGGTCTTGAACTCCCGACCTCAGGTGATCTGCCCGCCTTGGCATCCAAAGTGCTCGGATTACAGGCTTGAGCCACCGCGCGCGGCTGGCTTCTTTATGGCAAACTGTTTTATCAACAAGATCTTTATGACCTGTATTTTAGGCTGACTTTCTATCTCATCCTGTGACTTAGAATGCCTTAACCTCTGGGAATGCAGCCCAGTAGGTTTCAGCCTCATTTTACTCAGCTCCTATTTAAGATGGAGATGGAGTTGGCCAGTCGCTGTCGCTCACGTTTGTAATTCCAGCACTTTTGGAGGCTGAGGCGGGAGGATCACGAGGTCAGGAGATCGAGACCATCCTGGCCAACATGGTGAAACCCCATCTCTACTAAAATAGTAGAAAAACTCAACGTAAAAAAAAAAAAAAAAAAAAAATGTCCAGGCGTGGTGGCGTGTGCCTGTAGTCTTAGGTACTCAGGAGGCTGAGGCAGGGGAATTGCTTGAACCACGGAGGCGGAGGTTACAGTGAGCTGAAATCGCGCCACGGGACCCCAGCCTGGCAACAGAATGAGACTCCATCTCATAAAAGAAAAAAAAAGATGGAGTTGCTCTGGTTCACACGCCCCTGACACCTCCGACATTTGTTGTTTTTGAGAAAGAGTCTCACTCTCACTCTGTCATCCAGGCTGAACCCACCTCCCGGGTTCAAGCGATCCTCCTGCCTCAGCCTCCTGAGTAGCTGGGATTACAGGCGCACACCACCACAGCCAGCTAATTTTTGTATTTTTAGTAGACACGGGGTTTCACCATATTGGTCAGGCTGGTCCCGATCTCCTGACCTCGTGATCTGCCCGCCTCAGCCTCCGAAAGTGCTGGGATTACAGCCTTGAGCCACCGCGACTGGCCAGGATGGTGGTGTTTTTTTTTTAGAGCTTCCTTCCCAATCGTACTCTAAGGATTGTATTCGGTATGTCCCTTGAGTTTCTTCACTGAATTGTAAACTTCTGAAGGTCGGGGCATTCTGGCTTTAAGTGTTTCTGTCTCGTGCCTTCTCCCAGATCTTACCACGTATTAGATATGCAATACATTTGTGAGTTAACTACACTTTAGGCCGTAAAGGCACCTGTGCACAAAAGGGCAGTCCAGTTCCGCGCTTAAATCTGTACTGTGTCAATATCCGTCCATCAATAAGTATTGTCGATCAATTTAAGGAAGTAGTGGATTTCTGGTGACAAACGTCTTCCTTTCCAACTAAAGTTTAAAGAAGGGAAGCTGACCCCAAATCTACATACTGGTGTAGCTCCAAACAAAAATACTGCAAAAGCTCCACCAGCCTCTCCCAGTCCATCCAGAGTTTTACAAATAATAGACCCTGGCCGCAGGAAACCAAAAAGCAGCTGGGGTTGGGTGAATTGGCTCTGGGGCTCGGTCTTTTCAGTACAGAGCCAGAAAAGCCAAAGCCTAAGCCAGGATCCAAGACACCAGACCTAACCTGGCACCTGCGAGCGCATTTCCCCAGCCAGCACGGAGCATGCGCGGGCCGCGTGGCTTGCAAAAAGCTCAGCCCGGTCCGCGCTGCTGTCGCAGCCAATCAGAGGGAAGGAGCCGCCCGGACTCTGCGACGAGCAGAGGGAGGGGAGGCGGGTGACTGGCAGGGCAGGACAGACGGTGGACGCGGGGGCGCGCGCGGAGCAGGCGGAAGGAAGCGCGCCGCTCCTGAGCGCGCGCCCGGTGGGGCCGGCCGCGACTCGCCGCTCGCACGCCCTTGGGCCGGGGCAGGGCGCCCGCTGTTCCTTCCGCTTGCTGTGTGAGCTGAGCCGGTGTATGTGCGGCAATAACATGTCAGCCCAGCTGCCCGCCGTCGTCCCCGCCGCCCGGAAGGCCACCGCCGCGGTGAGTGGCGTAGGCGTGGGCTCGGATGGGCCCACTGGGCCCGCCACCAGTGGCTGCTCCTCGCGCGGGGTGGGCGTTGCGGGCGGGTGGCGGCCTGCTGGCGAGGACGCTCTTCCCGGCCCGGGTGGGGTGCGGGTGGTCGGCGCGGCGGGGCCCGCAGAGTGGGGCGGGGGCAGCCGGGGGTCGCAGCTGGCGCGGGGGCCAGCCCCCGGCCACCTGGCCCTGCATTGCGGAGGGAGTGCGGCCCCGGGACCCCCGCGGCCCGGCCCGGGGCACGGCTTCCGCTTCTGCAGCGTGTTTCTGCCGGTGTGTGGGTGAGGGAAACCTAAGTCCTCCAGGAAATCGCTTTATTGTCACCTCGCACTCTTGTCCTCAATGAAAGAAGTTTGAAGATTTAGTGTCCTGTATGGTCAGAGGTACTGTTTTTTAGGAAACTCGTGTATGAGACCTCAAACTTATTTTTGTCCGCGGAAGCTTGCTTTTGCGATGGAAAAATTCTACAGGATATGTGAGATGGTCCGGATTTGACTTAAAAGAGATAAACTGTTTTTTTCTTAGAATGTGCAGAATGTCTAACTGGGACCTCTGAGTGCTAACCCGCCTCCCCCATTCATTATCTCAGGAAATAAAGGGAGAGAAATTGATTGGAATTTTTGCCATTTGAAAGAGGTGGGTAGAAATAAGTTGCCGAAGATAGTGGTGTGTAAATTCTCTCGTAGGTTTCATTCCATTTTCCACCTTTAAACAAACTAGTGTGTAACAATTCTGTGTGGGCTTATTTAAGCATTGCTTACTAATTTTTCCTCTTCTATTATAGGTGATTTTCCTTCATGGATTGGGAGATACTGGGTAGGTACCATTATTATTAGTAGTATCTAATGAAACTGGGTCATGCAACTTTTGTTTACGCGTTCAAAGGTTTAATGTTTAAGTGCGCTAAAAATGTATTTTAAAAGATTGCTAGTTAGTATCTCTTACAGTGCGGTGATTTTATTTTTTGAAAACCCCCAGAATTTTCCCATTATCATCTTGTATTTATTGATTTTTAACTCCGGTTTCTGGAACATAATAAAATTGCAAATTCCTCATTAGTTGGTTTGGGTATTGGATAACAGAGATCAGTGGAATGTTAGTAGGGACGATATGCAATTGAGAGCTTTCCAGGGCAGTTAAAATTTCCGAGCAGATTGAAGAGAAGTAGTTGATTTTGATAAGAGAACTAGTGGCAGCATAAGGCATACAGCATTCTGACTAGGGGGATTAAATCTTCGGTGGCTCAGGCCTGTAATCCCCGCACTTTGGGAGGCCGAGGCGGGCAGATCATGAGGTCAGGAGATCAAGACCATCCTGGCCAACATGTGAAATGCCGTCTCTACTAAAAATATAAAACTTAGCTGGGCATAGTGGTGTGCGCCTGTAATCCCAGCTACTTGGGAGACTGAAGCTGGAGAATCACTTGAACCCGGGAGGCGGAGGTTGCAGTGAGCCGAGATTGAGCCACTGCATTCCAGCCCGGGCAACAGAGCAAGACGACTCTGTCTCAAAAAAAAAAAAAAAAAAAAGGTGGGGGTTGAAAGGCAGGGGAAGCAATTCAAAGATTTATTTGAAGCTTATCAAACACATTTTGCTGTACTAACTGTGCTTATTTTTATTATTTTATTTTGTATTTTGTTTGTTTGTTTATGTCTTTTGTTAGAGACGGGCTCGCTCTGTCACCTAGATTGGATTGCAGTTGTGGGATCATAACTCACTGCAGCTTTGAACTCCTGGGCTCAAGTGATACTCCAGTCTCAGCCTCCCAAAGCACAGAGATTAGAGGCAGGAGCCACCTGAGCCTGGCCTGTTTGTTATACTAACTTTAAATGCATGATTTATCTCTCACTCAAGCTTTTTCTATATTGAGGCATTTTTGTTTTTATATTTAATTTAAATCCGTGATAATCTGTGAAACTTAAGCAAAATATGAATGTTGTTTAAAAAATGCAGAAATAGGAGAAAACTGAAGATAAATAAATTTTGATAAAGTAGCCCCAAAACAACTAAATCTTTAAAATGAGCCATGGGCAGGGCCTGGTGGCTCATGCCTGTAATCCCAGTACTTTGGTAGGCTGAGGTGGGCAGATCAACTGAGGTCAGGAGTTCGAGACTAGCCATTCGAGACCAACATGGAGAAACCATGTCTCTACTAAAAATACAAAATTATCCAGGAGTGGTGGTACATGCCTGTAATCCTACCTACTCGGGAGGCTGAGGCAGGAGAATCACTGGAACCCAGGAGGCGGAGGTTGCAGTGAGCCAGGATCAAGCCATTGCACTCCAGCCTGTGCAACAAGTGTGAAACTCCATTTCAAAAAAAAAAAAAAAATGGGCCATTGGGTCTGGTGCGGTGTCTCACTCCTTTAATCCCAGCACTTTGGGAGGTCAAGGTGGGTGGTTCACTTGAGGTAAGGAGTTCAACACCAGCCTAGCCAACATGGTGAAATCCAGTCTCTACTAAAAATATAAAAATTAGCCAGGTGTGGTCGTGCATGCTTATAGTCCCAGCTACTAGGGAGGCTGAGACAGGAGAAGCACTTGAACCTGGGGGGGTGGAGGCTTCAGTGAGCCAAGATCACATCACTGCACTCCAGCCTGGGCCACAGAGTCACAGAGTGAGACTCTGTCTCCAAAAAACAGAAACAAAAACAAAATGCCATTGGGCTAGGGTTTTTTTTTTTTTTTTTTTTAACGGAGTCTTGCTCTTGTTGCCCAGGCTGGAGTGCGGTGGTGCAATCTTGGCTCATTGCAACCTCTGCCTCCCAGGTTCAAGCCATTCTCCTGCCTCAGCCTCCTGGGTAGCTGGGATAACAGGCGTGTACCACCATGCCAGCTAATTTTGTATTTTTAGTAGAAAGAGGGTTTGTCTGTGTTGGTCAGGCTGGTCTCGAACTCCCGACCTCAGGTGATCCACCTGCCTCTGCCTCCCAGAGTGATGAGATTACAGGTGTGAGCCACCATGCCCAGCCATTTTTTTTCTTTTTTTTAAAGACAGGGTCTGCCCTGTCACCCTGGCCAGAATGCAGTGGCATGATCTTGGCTCACTGCAACCTCAGCCTTCCAGGTTCTGGGCCTCCCAAGTAGCTGGGACTACAGGTGCTTGCCACCACACCCAGCTAATTTTTATATTTTTAGTAGAGACAGAGTTTTACCATGTTGGTCAGGCTGGTCTCAAACTCCTGGCCTCAAGTGATCCGCCTGCCTCAGCCTCCCAAAGTGCTGGGATTGCAGGCCATACCTGGCCTAGATTAGTTCTTAAAAGTGATTTCCTATTTTTTGTCTAAGTAAAGGTATGTAATACAGACCTTATGTGGAGTTACGGGAAAGGTTGCAGGACTCTTTCTGGCAATCCAGTAGTCCTGTGAAAATGATGAATTTATTTTACCAAATGAAACTCAAATAGTAGAATTTCTATTTTATGGCCAAAGTAGTAGAATGTCTGTTTTATGGTCAAACCTTAATTGACGTTGCAAGTCAGAGAGGAGCTTGCTACCCTGTAACTTTACCAATAATGAGAGCTTCTATGTCTGAATGACTAGTACAAGCAAAAAAAACTTCAGTCTAGGCAGATTCCACAGACTGAAGTTAAGTGAAAATGGTGAAAGCTATTGGGATAAAAAATACCAAGAACATCCATGACATCTTGACCAAAAGTTAAGTTTATATTAAAAAATTATCCTCCTATTTAACCTGTTGGGATTTAAAAAAATAAAAACAAATTAAAGGTCTCCAGTTCTGAAAATATTTGGTGGAATAGTGCTAAGGAAAAGCTGACTCTAGATTGGTTCTGTGAGTACATGATGAAACTTTGAACCTGTCAGTCTGAAAAGTGGCAATTTGATATTTAAGTTACTCCAGTCTCCTCTTACCCAAAGGTTTGTTTCCCATGGTTTCAGTTACCCGTGGTCAAGTGTGGTTCGAAATAAAAAATTCCAGAAATCATTTATAAGTTTAAAATTATATACCATTCTTTTATTTTATTAATTACTTGTTAATTTTATTTATTTAATTATTTATTTTGAGATGGAGTCTCACTTTGTCACCCAGGCTGGAGTACAATGGCATGATGTTGGCTCACTATAACCTCCACCTCCCAGGTTCACACAATTCTCTGTCTCAGCCTCTGGAGTAGCTGGGTTTACAGGCGCCCACCACCACGCCCAGCTAAATTTTTGTATTTTTAGTAGAGATGGGGTTTCACTATCTTGGCCAGGCTGGTCTTGAACTCCTGCCCTCATGATCCACCTACCTCGGCCTCCCAGAGTGCTGGGATTACAGGCATGAGCCACCACGCCTGGCCAGTATTTATTTTATTTTTTATTGAGACGGAGTCTTGCTCTGTCACCCAGGCTGGAGTGTAGTGTTGTGATCTCGGCTCACTTCAACCTCCACCACCTGGGTTCAAGCAATTCTTATGCCTCAGCCTCCTGAATAGCTGGGATTACAGGTGCGTTCCACCACATTAAGCTAATTCTTTTGTACTTTTAGTAGAGACGGGGTTTCAGCATGTTGGCCAGGCTGGTGTCCAATTCCTGACCTCAAGTGAACCACCTACCTTGGCCTTTCAAAGTGCTGGGATTACAGGAGTGAGCCATCATGCCTGGCCTCAATGGCTCATTTTAGAGAAGATTTAGTCATTTGGGGGCTATTTTATCAAAATGCCTTTATCTTCAGTTTTCCTCTATTTCTCCAACTTCTTCTGGATCTTGTGATGAAATCTCATTCCATTCCACCCAGGACATGAATCATTGCTTTACCCAGGGTATCCATACTGTATGCATTCACCATCTGTTAGTCAGTGGGTAGTCATCTGGGTTATCAGATCAACTGTTGCAGTATTGTTTTGCCTTTTTTTTTTTTGAAACAGAGTCTCACCCTGTCACCCAGGCTGGAATGCAGTGCCACGATCATGGCTCACTGCAACCTCTGCCCTCTGGGTTCAAGTAACTCTCCTGCCTCAGCCTCCCAAGTAGCTGAGACTACCACACCCGGCTAATTTTTGTATTTTTAGTAGACATGGGGGTTTCATCATGTTGGCCAGGCCAGTCTGGAACTCCTGACCTCAAGTGATATGAGCCACTTCACCCAACCTGTAGTACTTTTATCCAAATAATCCTTACATTGCTTAATGATGGCTCCAAAGGGCAAGAGAAGTGATGTCAGCATATTGTTGTAGTTTTTATTATTGTTTATCTCTTCCTATGCCTAATTTATACATTAAACTTTATCACAGGTATTATGTATAGAAAAAAACATACTATATATAGGGTTTGGTGGTATCCATGGATTCAGGCATCCACTAAGGATTTTAGAGCATCCCCCAGTGTTTATTTCTGGAATTTTCCATTTAATATTTTTGAACCACAGTTGACTGTGGGCAGCTGAAACCATGGAAAACAAAACTTTGGGTGAGAAGGACTAGCGTATTTTAAACATTATATAGTCACAGAACAGTTATCCCATTACATTTAACATTTAGTATTATCTAATATACTCGTATTCAGTCTTTGCCAGATTGTTCCATTAATATTCTTTGTAGCTATCTCCACCCTAGTTACACACTGCATTAGTTATCACATCTCTTTAGTCTTTTTTGTCTCTTTTAATCTGGGACAATTACCTACATTTTCTTTGTCCTTCATGACACTGACACTTCTGCAGAGAACAGGTGAGTCCTTTAATTTAGGTTTGTTTGATATTTCCTCATGACTAGATTCAGTTCGTGCAATTCTGATATAAATACTATGTAAACAATATGTCCTATTCATTGCACACATCAGTAGACTAATGATGCCGAGTCCCTTTATTGATGTAACTTGGATCACTTGATTAAGGTGATATCTTCCAGGTCTCTACTGCAGTTACTTTCCTTTTGTAATTAAAAAGCAAGTTATGGGGAGATATTTTTTGACTATGCAAATTGTTCATCAAGCTGTCACCCAATGTTTTTACCATCCATTGATAATTCTTACTTGAGTCAATCATTTCTACAATATGATTTTTTAATTCTGTCATTACTTTTTTTTGTCATTTTGTTTATTAATCTGCTACTCTCCATTTAGTTAGTATGGACTCAGATTTCTTTTCTATTTATTTATTTATTTGCTTATTTTTCGAGACGGAGTCTGTAGCCCAGGCAGGCTGGAGTGCAGCAGTGTAATCTCGGCTCACTGCAACCTCCGCCTCCTTGGTTCAAGCAATTCTCCTGCCTCAGCCTCCCAAGTAGCTGGGACTACAGGTGCATGCCACCATGCCCAGCTAATTTTTTGTATTTTTAGTAGAGATGGAGTTTCGCCATGTTGTCCAGGCTGGTGTCTAACTCCTGACCTCAAAGTGATTTGTCCACCTTGGCCTCCAAAAGTGCTGTGATTACAGATAGGAACCACCGTGCCCAGCCTGGACTCAGATTTATTTAATGGGTTATGTTCTATTATGTTATGTCTTAAACTTTTTAACTTTTCATTTTAAAATAACTTGATATTTATATAAAAGTTACAGAAATAGCATTTATAGCTCCTTTCACCCAGATTGCCCAATTGTTAATGTTTCTGAACTATTAAAGAATAAGTTGCAGATGTGTTGCCTCATTACATCTTAATTCTTTGGGGTACATTTTTAAGTATGAGGACACTCACATATAACCATCATTAAGAAGTTAACATTGATCGGATACTACGATCTAATCCACCAAATCCATTCACATTTCATTGATTTGAGCCAATACTGTTCTTTATAGTCCAGGATTATGTAGTGCCTTAGTTTTCTTTATTCTGAAACAGTCCTTGTCTTTCGTGACCTTGACACAGGCCGGGTGTGGTAATACCAGTGCTTTGGGAAGCTGAGCACGAGAATCGTTTGAGCCTGAGCAACAGCCAGACCCTGTCTCTACAAAAAAAAAAAAAAAGTGTAAGCCAGTTACTTTGTACAATGTCCCTAAGTTTGGGGTGATTTGGGTTTATCTGATGTCTTGTGAGTTATGCCTTTTTGACAGGAACACGATAGGGGTGTTGCTGTGTCCATCACAGAGCATCATATTAGGTAGACGTCATGATGATTTTGTTGTTACTGATGTTGTGTTTTATCACCTGGTTAAGGTGGTGTCTGCCAGGTTTCTCCATTAAAGTATAACACATGAGATATTTAAAATATTGAATATATAATTATTTAAAAATATTTTGTGGGGAGATACCTTGATATTATAACATTCCTGATCCCCACCATTTGTTCACCCATGGATTTAGCACCCATTAATGATTATTGCCAGAATCTGTTATTGTGGTAGTTGCCAGATATCTTATGATATTTAAATATTTAAAGTTAAAATATCTTTTAAAAATTTCCTTTATTCTGGCCAGGTGCAGTGGCTCATGCCTGTAATCCCAGCACTTTGGGAGGCCAAGGCAGGTGGATCATCTGAGGTCAGTAGTTTAAGACCAGCCTGGCCAACATGACGAAACCTTGACTCTACTAAGAATACAAAAATTAGCTGGACAGGGCGGCGCACTCCTGTTGTCCCATCTACTAGGGAGGTGGAGGTTGCAGTGAGCTGAGATGGCACCACTGCACTCCAGCCTGGATGACAGTGAGATTCAGTCTCCAAAAAAAAAAAAAAATTGTCCTTTATTCTGGATTTATTCTTTAGCAGTCTGCTGTGGAGTAGAGCCTTTCCTTTCTCCCTTGTCTATTACATACGTACATACTCATTTGTTTTAAAGTTTTACATCAGTACAGACTCTTGGATTCCTGTTGTTCTCAGAGGATAACAATTAATTGTTAAGTCAGTTACTTATTTTGATACTCAAATTGTCCTTTAGTTGGCCACAGTAACCATTTCAAGCTGCTACTCAATGTCTTTTGGACATATCCTCATCCTTATTTGATCACTTCCTCACTTTATGGTACGAGATTTTTCTATATTTTTCTTGCTCTAGTTTTGGACTCAGCCGTTTTTCTAAGAACACTGGTTCCTTTTAGCAGACAGTGAGAGCTGGGAGCTATGTGTGCTCCCAGACCTAGACTCTTGGCGGTAGATAGAGCTAGGAATATGTGCCCTTACATACATATGTACACACATAACCAGTTTTAGTATTTATAAGTATTCAAAATCTTGTTTATAACGATTCCTCCAATTGCAACCCAGCACCATAGGGTTTATTATAGCCTTCTTCCTTTCCATGTTGGTAATTCCGTGAGGAACCTGGCTCCTGTTCTGGGGGTTCTGGCCAACAGTGCAGCTCTGGAGCGCCCCCCTTCCAGTTGCCCTAGTTCACAGCTATGCTTCATTCGTGGGGACCTCTCCCCATCTGCTGAACATGACACCTGAAAATTCAGTTCCAATTAAGGGAAAACTGGGAGGAGGAAAGGCCAGGTGGAAAGCTTGGTTCTCTTCATGTGCTCCCCTCCCTGCTACCCCTCAGCCCCGATGTATTCCAGGAGTTACTTGTCTGTATTACCAGTCCCTGTGAGATTTCCTAGGCCAAGGAGATTATGAAAGTATAGAGAAGAATGTTTGAAAGTTAAAGAAGTGGTTGATTCTATCAGATTTTACTGAGAGGTCAAACAAGGTGAGGATTGAAGGTGAATTGGCAACATGGATATGTTTTGTGACCATAAGTTTGCAAGTCTTCTTCTAATCAACAGCTATTAATAATAGAATTATAGAGTGTGCTCTGGAGATCATTTAATTACAAGGAATAGAAAACTCATCAGCTAACTTATACAAAAATTAGAACTTGTGGAAAGATAGAAGGACAGCCCACTAGCATATAAAGTCCATGAAGGTAAAGGTTTCTTTAAGAAACTTTCATTAAGATAAAATTCACATACCATAAAATTTACCTGAGCACAGGGATTTTTTGTTTTTTGTTAAATTAATACTGTATTCCCAGTGCTAGAATAGTATAGGACATGTAATAGCACTAAGTATTTGGACAAATAAATGAATAAATAAGGAATTAAAGGGCGAGACATATGAGGAGCATCAGTCACCACATGTATCAGTTTCCTGAGGCTGCCATTACAAATAACCACAAACTAGAGGACTTAAACAACAGAAATTCATTCTCACAGTTAAACAGGCCGAAAGTCCAAAACGAAGCTGTCAGCAGGGCCACCTACATTCCCTCTAATGGAAGATCCATCCTTGCCTGTTCCAGTTTCTCATAGCTCCCGGCTTTCCTTGGCCTGAGGCAGCATACTCCCAACTTCTGCCTCTGTCTTCATGTGACCTTCTTTGCTGTGTATCTGTCCTCTCCTCCTCTTAGGAGGACACCAGTTATTGGATTTAGGGCTCGCCCTAATCCAGTGTGATCTCAACTCAACCCTTAACTAAGGAAATCGGCAGAGAGCCTATTTCTAAATAAAGTCACTTTCTGAGGTTTCAGGTGGGTGTGAATTTGGGGGGAACACTGTTCAACTACACCATTATTCTCACTACCTTTTTCTTTTTTTTTTTTTTCCACATGAAAGTTTTTAGTTTATTAAGCTTCTCGTGAAAAGTCCACAGCGGCCATAGATAACATCATTGCAGCACCTTTACTCCTTCGGCTTTTTGCCAGCACCAACATTGGCCTTTGAGTCCCCCTGACTTTCTTCATTCCATTCTTGCGTTCCTTTCATTGCTTTCTTGAGGTCTTTTTCTTCTCATACAGGCCATGTCTTGCAAGTCTATGTTTGGGTTCATTTTTCTTTGCATAATCCAGGGAATCATTAATCATGCCAAAGCCAGTTGTCTTGCCACCACCAAAATGAGTTCTGAATCCAAATACAAAGATGACATCTGGTGTGGTCTTGTACATTTTGGCTCGTTTTTCCCGAATTTCTGTCTTAGGCACTGTTGCCTTCCCGGGGTGAAGGACATCAATGACCATTCGTTTCCTCTGAAGTAGACAGTTGGTCTTGAACTTTCTAGTGCGGATAGTGACTGTGTCGTTCATGATGGCAGCCTATCTTTAGACAGCCGGGGAGGAAAAGAGCCTCACTACCTTTTTGTGGCCTTGTGGTCTCTCACTTGCTTCCTTCTGTAGATTTACATAATTCTCAGTGTCGACACACTCTTGTCATCCAAAAGTGAATGATCCTAGCTCTTATTTATATCAACCCTAGTTCTGGTGTTCAGTCAAGAATCTGATCTGTCTTAGGTCATTTTTTTTCTTGTCTAGTTAGTTGGTAAGATTGATTGGGACTGATAGGAGAGTCCTTAAGAATAATGCATGAATGGGGATAAGGATGAGCGGCGTTTCTTGTACAAACCTGGACAGAATCTCTTGAGTTTTTAGTTCTATGCCCATATTACTACAGGATAATGAATAAATGGAAATAATGCTTTAGTTACTCTGCAGGGTTTTTTGTTTGTTTGTTTGTTTCAAGACAGAGTCTTGCTCTGTCATCCAGGCTGGAGTGCAGTGGCATGGTCTCAGCTCACTGCAACCTCTGCCTCCCAGGTTCAAGCAATTCTCTGCCTCAGCCTCCCAAGTAGCTGGGATTTCAGGTGCCTGCCACCATGCCTGGCTAATTTTTTGTAATTTTAGTAGATATGGAGTTTCACCATCTTGACCAGGCTGGTCTTGAACTCCTGACCTTGTGATCCACTCACCTCAGCCTCTCAAAGTGCTGGGATTACAGGCATGAGTCACCATGCCTGGCCTGGAGTCAGATTTTTATAACCTGTATAGACCGTTTAATTATCCAGTTCAATCAGCTGTAGGTTATGAATGGGAAAACTGAGAAATAGAAAGGCATTGATTTTCATACTATAGCATGCATCGAAATCACCTGAAAGGCTTGATTCTTGGGCACCACTGCCAGTTTCTGATTGCGTGGGTCTGGAATAAGGCCCAGGAATTTACATGTCTTTCTTTTTTTCTTTGGAGACAGGGTCTCTCACTCTGTTGCCCAGGCTGGAGTGCAGTGGCGTGAACATAGCTCACTGTAGCCTTGACCTCCTGGGCTCAAGTGATCTTCCCATCTCAGCCTCCCAGGTGGCCACAGGTACAGCTGTGCACTACTGTGTCTGGCTATTTCTTAGTTTTTTTAGAGGTGGGGGCTCAGTACGTTGCCCAGGTTAGTCTAATTCCTGGTTTCAAGCCATCCCCCACCTGGGCCTCCCAAAGTGCTGGGATTACGGACATGAGCCACTGTGCTTGGCCAGAATTTGCATTTCTAACAAGTTCTCATTGAATACTGATGCTACAGGTCTGGGGATCATACTTCTGAGAACCACTAAACTGATGGAACGGAGGCCACACTTTTAGATAGTGGCTGAGCGGGGACTAGAACCCAAGATTCCTATTCCTTTTTTTTATATAAGGGTTCTTAGTCTTATCTTATCTTTCTTCTTTTCTTTTCCTTTTTTTTTTTTTGAGACAGGGTGTTGCTCTTGTTGCCCAGGCTAGAAGACAAATGGATTCTGAAACCACAGAGAGTACCAAACCCTATGATACAAAGTTTTTTCCCATACGTACATACCTGTGATAAAGTTTAATTTATAAATTAGGCGGTAAGAGGTGAAAAACAGCAATAGAATAATTATAACAACTATTGTAATGAAAGTTATGTCAATGTGATCTCTCTGTCAAAATACATTCTCGTTCTGTACTCACCTATTTTTCGATGGTGGTTGAATGCAAGTAACTGAATCCAGAGAAAGCAAAACTATGGATGATGGGGAACTACTGTACTTACTGAGATATAATTCACATATCAAAAACTTCACTCTTTTATTCAATTCAGTGTTTTTAGTATATTTACAGAGTTGTGCAACTATCACTACTGTCTTAATTCCAGAATATGTTCAACAACCCCAAAAGAAACCCAGCATCCATCTGCAGACTACTTACTTCCCTCCTTGGCAACCACTGTCTCCTTTTGCTTCTGTGGATTTGCTTATTCTAGATATTGTGTATAAATGGAATCAGGTAATATTTGGTCTTCTGCATTTGGCTTCTTTCACTTTATAGCATATTTTTCAGGCTCATCTATGTTGTAACATGTACCAGTACTGCTTTCTTTCATTGCCAAGTAAATAATTACCTGAGCATGGTGTCGTGCACCTGTAGTCTCAACTACTTGGAAGGCCGAGTCAGGAGGGTACTTTCAGGCCAGGAGTCCGAGTCTAGCCTGGGCAATATAGTGAGACTCTGTCTCTTAAGAAGAAAATTCACATGAAAACAATTCATTCATCAATTAATGAACATTTGGATTGTTTCTACTTTTTGACTATAATGAATAATACTACTCTGCACATTCATGTACAAGACTTTGTGTGGACGTATGTTTTTAGTTCTCTGGGGTATATACCCGGGAGTTGAATTGCTGAGTCAATGGTAGCTCTATGAAGAACTCCGAGACAGTTTTCATAGCAGCTGTACGTTTTTACACTTCTACCAGCAGTGTGTGGGTGCTCTAGTTTCTCCTTATCCTTATTAACACTTGTTATTGTCTTTTTGATTATAGCCATCCATGTGTATGTGAAGTGGTGTCTCTTTGTGGTTTTGATTTACATTTCCCAGTGGCTAATGTTGAGCATCTTCTCATGTCCTTGTTGGTCATTTGCGTATTTTCTTTGGAGAAATACCTGTTCAGATCCTTTGCCCTTTTAAGAATTGGGTTGTTTTTGTTGTTGATTTCTAAGAATTGTGTATATAGTCTGGACACTGGACTCCTGTCAGATATATTATTTGTAAATATTGTCTCCCATTCCGTGGGGTGGCTTTGCACCCTCTTGGTAGTATGTTTTGCAGCACGACAGTTTTTCATCCTGACGATTTTGTTTTCTTTGAGGTGGAGTTTTGCTCTGTAGCCCAGCCTGTAATGTAGTGGTGCAATCTCAGCTCACTGTAGTCTCTGCCACCCAGGTTCCAGCGAGTCTTCTGCCTCGGCCTACCGGGTAACTGGGATTACAGGCACACACTGCCATGCCTGCCCAGTTTACAAGTCTTTCACTTATTTTGTTAAATTATTCCTCTACGTATTTTATTCTTTTGGAAAAGTGCTAGGATTACAGGTGTGAACCACCGCATTGTACCCGGCCTGGGTAAATTTTTGTAACCTGGGATCTTGCTGACCTCATTTAGCTCTTAGGATGTTTTTGTAGATGTCATAGGATTTTTCTGTATATAAGATCATAAGATACTGAGCTCACAAGATCATGAGAGAGAATTTTACTGCTTCCTTTCCAATCCAGATGCCGTATATCTTGCCAGTTTCCCTGGCTACAGTCTTCAGTAAAATAGAATATGGTATTTATTAACGTTTTTATGTTGAACCACTCTTGCATTCTAGGGAAAATCCCTCTTGGTCATGGTGTATAATCCTAATTATATGTCGATAGATTTGGTTTGGTAGTTTTTAGGGCTTTATATTTATATTCCTATGGGATGGAGTGTCATTTTCATTTTGAGACAAGGTCTCACTCTGTCACCCAGGCTAGAGTGCAGTGGAGTGAACCCAGCTCACTGCAGCCTCAACCTCTCAGGCTCAAACAATCCTCCAAGTATTTGGGACCACAGGTGCACACCACCATGCCTGGCTAATTTTCTTATTTTTTGTAGAGTTGGGGTCTTACCATCCTGCTCAGGCTGATCTTGAACTCTCGTGTGTCAGCCTCCTGAGTAGCTGGGACTACAGACATGTGCCATCATCCCCAGCTAGTTTTTCTATTTTTGATAGATACGGCGTTTCACCATGTTGGCCAGACTAGTGTCAAACTCTGACCTCAAGTGATCCATCGCCTTGGCTTCCCAAGGTGCTGGGATTACAGGCATGAGCCACCAAAGCCTGGTCTCTATTGTATTTATTTCCACTCTAGTTTTTATTATTTTCTTCTTTCTGTTAACTTTGGGTTAGGGTGTGTGTATGTGTGTGTTTTCAGGTAGAAGATTAGGTTGTTAATTTGAGATCTTTATTTTAATATTTATTTAGTTTTTTGTCACCCAGGCTGGAGTGCAGTGGCGTGATCTCAACTCACTGCAACCTCAGCCTCCAGAGTAGCTTGGATTACAGGTGTCCACTGCCATGCCTGGCTAATTTTTGCATTTTTAGTAGAGACAGGGTTTCACCATGTTGGCCAGGCTAGTCTTGAACTCTTGACCTCAAGTGACACACCCACTTCAGCGTCCCAAAGTGCTGAGATTACAGGTGTGAGCCATTGTGCCTCGCCAGAGATCTTTATTTTTATTTTATTTTATTTTATTTATTTATTTATTTTTGAGATAGAGTCTCACTCTGTTGCCCGGGCTGGAGTGCAGTGGTGCGATCTTGGCTTATTGCAACCTCTGCCTCCTGGGTTTCAGCGATTCTTCTGCCTCAGCCTCCTGAGTAGCTGGTATTACAGGCGTGTGCCGCCATGCCTGGCTAAATTTTTGTATTTTTAGTAGAGATGGGGTTTCAGTATATTGGCCAGACTGGTCTCAAACTCCTGACCTCAAGTGATCCACCCGCCTCAGCCTCCCAAAGTGCTGGGATTACAGGTATGAGCCACTGTGCCAGCCCAACTGAACATTTAAGATTTGAATACTTGACTATATTATAATCCAATACAGTTTTCAAAAATAGCAAAACCAACTCAAAAAAGTTCTTACACCAAACCAATCTGAGTTTAGAACTGCTTAACAGTTGCAAAGTAAAGCAACTGATAAATTCTCTACCCACCAGACTCACCTACTAAAGTATACATGGTCCCCAATTTACAGTGGTTAGACTTAAGATTTTTCAACTTTACAATGGCACGAAAGCAAAACATCAGTACGCTGCTCAAGTTTTCAGCTTTGCCAGACGTGACCCCATCGTAAGTTGAGGTGC
Source organism: Aotus nancymaae (assembly GCF_030222135.1). Lineage (NCBI taxonomy): Eukaryota > Metazoa > Chordata > Mammalia > Primates > Aotidae > Aotus > Aotus nancymaae. Next base: position 6,119,002 of record NW_026988450.1, on the reverse strand, counting down.
ATCTATATTCAGCTAAAGGTCACCAGATTTGGCTGAGTGTAGCCTTTTCTGGGCTACCTGCAGCTCACTGCTGATCTCATCCATTTAAATTGCCGGAATTCTGATTTATCAAATATTCTTTTTTCTGAACATTTTGGCATTTCGGTTTTTTCACGCAGATTTCTCATTGTACATTCTTAACAAATGAATATTTGCAGACATCATTTTTTCCTTAGAAAAAGCTTCTTAAAATGGTAATGTCGGCCGGGCGTGGTGGCTCACGCCTGTAATCCCAGCACTTTGGGAGGCCGAGGCGGGTGGATCACGAGGTCAAGAGATCGAGACCATCCTGGTCAACATGGTGAAACCCCGTCTCTACTAAAAATACAAAAAATTAGCTGGGCATGGTAGCGCGTGCTTGTAATCCCAGCTACTCAGGAGGCTGAGGCAGAAGAATTGCCTGAACCCAGGAGGCGGAGGTTGCGGTGAGCCGAGATCGCGCCATTGCACTCCAGCCTGGGTAACAAGAGCGAAATTCCGTCTCAAAAAAAGAAAAATGGTAATGTCACAAAATCTTTTAAAAAATTAGTCCCTTGCATATATATTGTTAAATTAGTCTAGAAGAATATTTTAAAATCAGAGATGGAAGTTGAAGACACCTCTGATAAAGTAGGTTAAGATCACATAGTGAGGAAATGATTGCTGTGCTCTGTATTTGAATGTTATCATGTAGCCCATAAGAACTCATAGAAAAATCAAATGACAAATATTATCATTTTAGGAATATTAGTCGAAGCAAATACAGTTCTAACTCTCATGCAAGCTAAAAATTATAATGAAAAGCTCGATTTTTCAGCCAGGTGTGGTGACTCATGCCTGTAATCCCAGCTACTTGGGAGGCTAAGGCAGGAGAATTGCTTGAACCTGGGAGGCAGAGTTGGCAGTGAGCTGAGATCACACGATTGCCCTCCAGCCTGGGCAACAAAGCAAGACTCTGTCTCAAAAAAAAGAAAGAAAAAAGGAAGCTCGATTTTTCATAGTATGAATATACAAAGAGTTCCCAGCTTATTATGGCTAAATTTATGATTTTTTCACTTTGTGATGGATTTATCATGATGTAAACCCTCCTAAGTTGAGAAGCATCTGCATATCAAAAAATATTTCACAGCAGGGGTCAGTAATTGTTTTCTGTAAAGGACCGAAAGAATCAACATTTTAAGCTTTGCCAGCCAGAAGATCTCTGTTGCAACTATTCAGTTCAGCCACTCAGGTTGAAAATTAACCATAGATAACATGTAAACAAATGGATGTGGTTCATTTTGGTTCCATGTGAATTTTAAAACATTGTTTTTTAATTTCGTGAAGAACGTCATTGGCAGTTTGAAAGGAATGGCTGATTTTTGTATTTTTAGTAGAGATAGGGTTTCACTATGTTGGCCAGGCTGGTCTTGAACTCCTGACCTCGTGATCTGCCTGCCTTGGCCTTCCAAAGGCTGAGATTACAGCGTGAGCCACCGTGCCTGACCTAGGCTTTTTTTTTTAATGTAAAATATGAATTATATTATTTGTCTTGCCTACTTTATAAACACATTGTATAAAGAGATTTTAAAAATATATCTCTACTTTGGAAATTTTAAAGCCCAGTGGAAATATCTGAAGGGGCATACATTACTGTTCAGAAATCTGAGAAATCATCTTTATTCCTAGGTAAAACTTGACTAGCTGTTGGGTTGTTTTTAGATTCATGGTGTTGTTTTAATAGTATTGAGGACCCACATTTTTTTTTTTTTTTTTTGAGACAGAGTCTCACGCCAGGCTGGAGTGCAGTGGCGCGATCTTGGCTCACTGCAACCTCCACCTCCCAGGTTCAAGCAATTCTCCTGCCTCAGCCTCCCAAGTAGCTGGGACTACAGGCGCGCGCCACCATGCCCAGCTAATTTTTGTATTTTTAGTAGAGACGGGGTTTCACCATGTTGACCAGGATGGTCTCGATCTCTTGACCTCGTGATCTGCCCACCTCGGCCTCCCAAAGTGCTGGGATTACGGTCTTGAGCCAGAGGGCCCACATTATAAAGATATTTTTGGCCAGGCGCGGTGGCTTACACCTATAATCCCAGCACTTTGGGAGGCCGAGGTGGGCAGATCACGAGGTCAAGAGATCGAGACCATCCTGGTCAACATGGTGAAACCCCGTCTCTACTAAAAATACAAAAATTAGCTGGGCATGGTGGCGCGCGCCTGTAGTCCCAGCTACTTGGGAGGCTGAGGCAGGAGAATTGCTTGAACCTGGGAGGCGGAGGTTGCGGTGAGCCGAGATCGCGCCATTGCACTCTAGCCTGGGTTAACAAGAGCGAAACTCCGTCTCAAAAAAAAAAATAAATAAATAAATAAATAAATAAAGATATTTTTATCTTCACAGTTTTTTAAAGTACTGTTTACCTTTATCTTCACAGGTTTTTAAAGTACTATTCTACTACTAACTTACTGGGATTTAAAACAGTATATAATAGCATTATTCAAATGATTTTTCCACTAGGCACGGATGGGCAGAAGCCTTTGCAGGTATCAGAAGTTCACATATCAAATATATCTGCCCGCATGCGTGAGTATTTCTGATCTTCAGGCTTGTGATTCAGAGTCTGGAGAGAAGCAATTGTCATTGTTTTACCTTTCCAGAAAAGTATTTAAATATAATTAATTTTTATTATTTAAATATTCAGTTTAAAAATGAAGATTAGTAGAATTCCTTAAAACTTTATAAAATGATTTCTTAAATTGATTTTTTTTTTCATTTTCTCTTTTGTTAAGCAATTTAAAGTATTTCTCTCTTTAAGGCCAGAAAAATTATTATTTTTATTTATTTATTTTTGAGACGGAGTCTCCCTCTGTCACCCAGGCTGGAGTGCAGTGGTGCGATCTTGGCTCACTGCAACCTCCACCTCTTGGATTCTAGCGAGTCTCCTGCCTCAGCCACCTGAGTAGCTAGGATTACAGGTGTGTGCCACCATGCCCAGCTAATTTTTGTATTTTTAGTAGAGACAGGATTTCACCATGTTGGCCAGGCTAGTCTCAAATGCCTGACCTCAAGTGATCCACCTGCCTTGGCCTCCCAGAAAAATTATTTTAGATATACAAATACCTATAAAGTTCTAGGATATCACCAGGATATCTCTGAAGGGGAATTACCTGTTAGATTTGTGAGAAATCTTTATTATGTTGAAACCACTCTTTAATTTTATCACTTAGAGGCAACGTATTATACTGTGGAAAGAACACAGACTTTGGAATATGATAGGTTTGGTTTTGAATTCTGGCTCTGAAAGTATTTGTGGATGTCAAAAAGAAATTAGTAAGTTTTGAACAAACTTAGAAAATCAATAAGATTGGCACGTTAGGTCAAGCTTGTCCAACTTGTGGCCCAGGTCAGCTTTGAATGCAGCCCAGTACAAATTGTAAGTTTTCTGAAAACATTATGAGTTTTTTTTTTTTTTTTTGGCTATTTTTAGATATTATTTTATTTTAATTTTAGCTCATCAGCTCTTGTTAGTGTTAATGTATTTTTATATGTGACCCAAGACAATTCTTCTTCCAATGTAGCCCAGGGAAACCAAATGATTGGACAGCCTTGTTTTAGATCAACAGGTTGCTGATAAGCAATAGCCATGGAGAAGACCAGAAGGGATTGGACATACTCATATAAGTTAGTAATTCATCCTCAGAAGTGGTAGTAGCAGTAAAGTTGGGACAGATACATGAACATGAAAGAGGGAATGGGAAGAACAACTGAGAAGAGGATAAGAAAACATTTCTTCCTTTTTTAATCCTGAAATAGAGGGTCTCTCTTATCTCTGTAGGCTACTGTGAATACTGTGGCTAGGGTTGCTATGTCCTGTATTATTCTGCTCAAGCCAGAGACAGAATTCTTTTTTTTTTTTTTTTTTTTTTTAAGAAGGAGTCCTGCTCTGTTGCCCAGGCTGGAGTGCGGTGGCACGATCTCGAATCACTGCAACCTCTCCCTCCCAAGTTCAAATGATTCTTCTACCTCAGGCTCCTGAGTAGCTGGGACTACAGGCACGTGCCACCACGCCTGGCAGATTTTTGTATTTTTCACCATATTGGCGAAGCTGGGCTCGAACTCCTGACCTCGTGATCTGCCCACCTTGGCCTCCCAAAGTGCCGGGATTACAGGCGTGAGCCACTGCACCTGGCCCATCGTAGATTTGAATTGTCTATAATGGACAGTTAGGCAAATTTTGGATTTCCCTTATTTATTTAGAGGTCTCTTAATTAAGCGGGTACACAGCTAAGAACTAGAAAAGTAGCAAAAGCGTAATCTGAGCATATAGGCATTGAGGTTACAGTGTCAGTGTAATAAATCGCTCGTTGTCCTTAGTCCCATACCGGAATCTCATATTTTATACATTTCCAGCTGTCTTGGTTTCCAGTTTCTCTTCTCATGTCTGAGAAGTTAAAAGTAGTAAGAAAGGGTGTGAGAAGGGAAAAGGTATTTGTCAAGCTTAGTCCTTTGTTGCTGTTGCTCTGTCTTCAGAACACATTTGGAGGGGCGTGGAGAGCAGACTTGTACAGGTGTGGATGAAGTAAACAGTTCATATATAAAAACTGTAGTATATAGTATTGTGTAGGTCTCAAGTAATTATCTATTTTAGATTAATGGAATTTATCAGTTTGTATGCTTTTTTATTCTGATTTTGCTGTTTTTTCTTTTCCTTATAGGCCTGTTATGCCTGTTACACTAAATATGAACATGGCTATGCCTTCATGGTAAGTGAGAATTTACTTATTCAATAAGAACATTATATTGCTTATTTAATGTAATGTTATAAGAAACACTTATGTACAGCAGTTTTTATTTAGCTGTTTTTTAACTTGGAAAGTTGCATAGTTAACCTTTACTTATTTACAGTTTTATGCTCGAGATTTAGGGGTAAACTTAAGGAGCTGTACAAACAGGTAGAGAAATAGGCGAGAAGGTGTGACTAAAAATCATGTGGGAGGCTCTCTTCTGCTACTTGATAAAGCTTTGTTGATTTTGGTAACCCAACATTCAGATGACCCCTGTTAAGCCACAGCCTCTTCACCTTTCCAATTTCTTGTCTCTCTGGGTTGTTTTTAAGGAAACCACTTCCCTTTCAGCCCTCTGAAGATATTCTCACAGTCCCCGTGTAGGGTCAGTTTTTTGATCCTGTGTGCTACTTCCAGACTTTGATTTTTCCTGACCGTTCTCTGAGATTCTTACCATCAGGTTGGGAGGCTGAGGCGGAAGAATCAGTTGAACCCAGGAGGCGGAGGTTGCAGTGAGCCGAGATTGCACCACTGCACTCCAGCCTGGTGACAGAGCAAGACTCCGTCTCAAAAAAAAAAAAAAATGATGACTTTAGGACTGGGCGCAGTGGCTCACGCCTGTAATCCCAGCACTTTGGGAGGTTGGGGCAGGTGGATCATGAGGTCAAGAGATCAAGATCATCCTGGCCAACATGGTGAAACCTTGTCCCTACTAAAAATACAAAAATGAGCCAGGTGTGGTAGCACATGCCTGTATTCCCAGCTACTCGGGAGGCTGAGGCAAGAGAATGACTTGAACCCATGAGGCAGAGGTTGCAGTGAGCCAAGATCACGCTACTGCATCCAGCCTGGCAACAGAGAGAGACCCATCTCAAAAAAAAAAAAAAATGTTGACTTTAGCCAGGCGTGGTGGTTCACACCTATAAACCCAGCACTTTGGGAAGTTGAGGCAGGTGGATCAACTGAGGTCAGGAGTTCAAGACCAGCCTGGCCAGCATAGTGAAACCCTGTCTCTACTAAAAATATAAAAATTAGCCAGGCGTGGTGGCATGCCCCTGTAGTCTCAGCTACCCAGGAGGCTAAGGCAGGAGAATTACATGAACCTGGGAAGGGGAGGCTGCAGTGAGCTGAGACTGTACCACTGCACTTCAGCCTGAGCAATAGAGTGAGATTTCATCTCAAAAAAATTTTTAAAAATATGTATTTCTGATTATCCCTTTAATCCAAGCTACCATGAATGTAGTAAAATATACTTATTATAATAATAGATTTTCTTAGGATCAAAAGGTTCTTTTCAGATTTGCCTTATTTTACAGGTTTGATATTATTGGGCTTTCACCAGATTCGCAGGAGGATGAACCTGGGATTAAACAGGCTGCAGAAAACAGTAAGTGCAGAAAATGTTTATAAAGCCAAAAGCATTCTTAAATGTTTTTAGTAGATTCAGTAATCACATTGGTACTGGTTAAAAATTACAAATTTGGGCCTGACATGGTGGCTTACGCTTGTAACTCTGTAACTCACGCTTGTAAACTCTGTCAGACATATAATAATTTTGCTTTGATTTACATGGGAAAATGGAGAAAACATCAAAATGTTTCATAGTTTTTGCCAGTTATTTTCATTAAGGAGACTTGGAATAACAGTGAAAATAATGATATAATAAGTATAATGATAATAAACAGTGAATATATGGCCGGATGCAGTGGCTCATGCCTGTAACCCCAGCACTTTGGGAGGCCGAGGTGGGTGGATCACCTGAGGTCAGGGGTTAGAGACCAGCCTGGCTAATGTGGTGAAACCCTGTCTCTACTAAAAATACAAAAAAATTAGCCAGGCATGGTGGCGGGCACCTGTAATCCTAGCTACTCAGGAGGCTGAGGCAAGAGAATCACTTGGACCCAGGAGGTAGAGGTTGCAATGAGCCGAGATTGTGCTATTGCACTCCAGCCTGAGGGATGAGGGAGACTCTATCTCAAAAAAAAAAGTTATTAATCGTTAATTTTAGTGTGATAATTATAATAGGTACCACTGATTAAGCACATAACTGTTTATAAGCTAGGTGTTTCTTACAGAGCACCTCATTTGACACCCCTGTGAAGTATTAGCTCTGCTTTAGAAAACCTCAAAAGCCTGGTCTCTGGTAAAGAAGTCCATCTCCTTTATGATTATGGTAATTCTGTTTGTTTGTGGGGTGGAGCATAAAGAACACTAACTTACTGGGAGTTGTCTACTTTTAAGAAATGTGCAGGGGGCCAGGCGCAGTGGCTGACGCCTGTAATCCCAGCACTTTGGGAGGCCGAGGCGGGAGGATCATCTGAGATTGGGAGTTCGCAGCCAGCCTGACCAACATGGAGAAACCCATCTCTACTAAAAATACAAAATTAGCTGGGTGTGGTGGTGCATGCCTGTAATCCCAGCTACTCAAGAGGCTGAGGCAGGAGAGTTGCTTGAACCTGGGAGGCAGAGGTTGTGCTGAGCCAAGATTGCACCATTGCACCCCAGGCTGGGCAACAATGGCGAAACTCTGTGTCAGAAAAAAAAAAAAAAAGAAATGCACAGGAATGTCCTTTTCTTGTATACATATGTACTGAAATAGTTACAAGTAGAATAATGTGAGGACTAGGATTGCCTTCAGGGTAATCTGGTTGGTGACTCCTGAGTGTGGGTGGGTGTAGGTGGATGTGGGCAGCAATGACGAGACAGGGTGACAGAATTATTTTGGTTTTTGGTAATTTTTTATTTACATATTTATTTAGAGACACTGTCGCCCAGGTTGGAGTACAGTTGGGGATCATAGCTCACTGTAGCCTCAAATTCCTGGTCTCCAACAACTCTCCTGCCTCAGCTCCTGAGTAGCTGGGACTACAGGCATGTGCCACCATGCCTGGCTAAGTTTTAAACTGTTTAGTTCACTGTAGGTGTGTGGATTTGTTCCTGGGTTCTCTGTTCTGTTCCATTGGTCTGTGTGTCTGTTTTTATGCCAGTACCATGCAGTTTTGGTTACTATAGCTCTGTAGTATAATTTGAAGTCAATTAATGTGATTCCTCTAGTTTTATTCTTTTTACTTAGGGTAGCTTTGGCTACTCTGAGTCTTTTGTGGTTCCATATAAATTTTAGGATTGTTTTTCTATTTCTGTGAAGAATGTCAGTGGTATTTTCATAGAGATTGCATTGAATCTGTAGATTGCTTTGGGTAGTATGGGAAAAAATTCCATGTTCATGGATTAGAAGAATTCATGAACAATTAACAATATTGTTACCGGTTCTTCTATCCATGAACATGGAATATTTTCATTGTTTTGGTGTCCTCTTTCATCAGTGTTTTATAGTTTTCGTTATAGGGATCTTTTACTTCTTTGGTTAATTCCTAGGTATTTAATTTTTTATGTGTGGCTATTGTAAATGGCATTTTTAAAAAATTTCCTTTTCACATTGTTCACTGTTGGCATATGAAAATACATTCTAATTTTGTATTTTATGAAGTGCTTTGAGTTTTTCACTCATTTCCACCTTAAAAGTAATTGTGCTTTTCTATTAATTTTTTCCTAAAGTTTATCAACGGGCTTAACTTTGAAAGTATTGCTGACTAACTTTCATGTTGTTTTTAGTAAAAGCTTTGATTGATCAAGAAGTGAAGAATGGCATTCCTTCAAACAGAATTATTTTGGGAGGATTTTCTCAGGTAAGATAAAATTTGGGTAGAATGTCAGTACCATCGGTATATTTATCTAGAAGTCTGTGCTTTAATCCTTTCTATAGAGTAGTTTAATTAAGTTTGAAGGTACTGGAACTAATTAATTTCTTCTTAAAATAACTATAATACCCATGTAATTAAATTTCTAGCTAACACAGTGTATCCTTTTAATTAATTAGAACTCTGATAACACAGGCATGAGTTCCCTCTCTAGGAGGAGACTACTGGTAAGAACAGTAAAGCAGAAGATGAGAGAATTTCTTCCCTTTACCTTCACTACAGGTTTAGGTAGAGATATGTGGTATCTATTTTGGGCATCTTTCTTCTTCTCTATACTGTACCCCTGCCTTCTGTACTTTCTCCACAGACACTGCTTCCTCATACGGACCTTGCATGGCTACTGCAGCATGTCAGCTGTTTGCCATGGAACCAGACTCCAGATGCTCTAGCTTCTCATCTCTGTTTCTTTGCTTATCTGCTTTGTTTACCTTTCTATCAACAGTTGGCCATCTTGGCTTTTGCAGTCTATTGCTTTTCCAGCTTTTGAGTTTATATGTTACAGGTCCAGCCACACAGAGTGTGACTGGTGGTCACCGAATCCTATTTCCTCAGTGCTGGGAGAAAGAACATCACTGCCTGGGATGAAAAAGGCTCTCATGTCCTCATGTGTTGCAATGACCCATGGGCATAGTCAAGAGTGATGGGGGTCCTGGATGGCTGGCAGGAGTGCAGCTTCCAGAATGCAGAGTGTTGTGAACTGGGTAGGCAGATAGTCTGCAGGTGTCTGCTAAGTAGTTCTTATTATATTAAATTCTCATTTAGAATGTAATACCAATTTAAGAGCTGGATGCAGTGGCTCATGCTTATAATCCCAGCACTTTGGGAGGCCGAGGCAGGCGGATCACCTGAGATTGGGAGTTGGAGACCAGCCTGATCAACATGGAGAAACCCTGTCACTACTAAAAATAAAAAATTAGCTGGGCGTAGTGCTGCATGCCTGTAATCTCAGCTACCTGGGAGACTGAGGCAGGGGAATCGCTTGAACCCGGAGGCGGAGGTTGCGGTGAGCTGAGATCACGCCATGCACTCCAGCCTGGGCAACAAGAGTGAAACTCCGTCAAAAAAAGAAAGAGAGAGAGCAGAGAGAGAAAAAAAAAAAGAAAAGAAAGACCGATTTAAGACCAGATTGGATGTTATACCTAAAACTCTGCAAAGGAGAAAATCTAAATTCAGAATATTCCTAAGGCATGTTGTAAGTGCAGCAGTTTCCGATGCTACAAACTGTGTCTCATTGGAGAGGAAGTCAGTATGCTCTCTGGTGAAGAGAACCGAATCCTTTAGGACATGGTGGGGTGTGTTTCTACTTCCACTGTTTGCCTGATTTGATTTGACATCAGCCACTGAGTTTGATTGTTTTATGGATATCATTAGTAATAAGAAATCCCCTAAATTGCTGTTGGCAGCGTGTGTGTTCCATTGACTTTCCCTGCTTGTCTTTTCAGGGAGGAGCTTTATCTTTATATACTGCTCTTACCACGCAGCAGAAACTGGCGGGTGTCACTGCACTCAGTTGCTGGCTTCCACTTCGGGCATCATTTCCACAGGTAACTTGGTTGATGCACTCGATATGAGATTGCTGAGCCAAAGGTAGCTAGCAAATAATGTTTGAGATAAAGTCATCTTTTTTTTTGTTAATAAACTTTATTTTTATTTTTTTGAGACAGTGTCTTGCTCTTTTGCTTAGGCTGGAGTGCAGTAGCATGATCTTAGCTCACTGCAACCTCCACCTCCCAGGTTCAAGCAATTCTCCTGCCTTAGCCTCCTGAGTAGCTGGGACTACAGGCGTGTACCACGATGCCTAGGTAATTTTTTGTATTTTTAGTAGAGACAGGATTTCACCGTGTTAGCCAGGATGGTTTCCATCTCCTGACCTCGAGATCTGCCTGCCTTGGCCTCCCAAAGTATTGGGATTACAGGTGTGAGCCACTGCCCTGGCCTAATAAACTTTATTTTTTAGAGAAGTTTTAAATTCACAGCAAAACTGAGCAGAAGGTAGAGTTACTGTCTCCCTCCTGTCCCCCACATGCACAGCTTCCCCACCACCAGCATCCCCACCTCCACAGTCGTGCGTTTGCTGCAGTCAGTGAATCTGCACTGACCCATCACCATCACCCAGAGTCCTTCACTTACAGCACTTATCTTTTGTTAAAAAGAATTTTCTTAGACTTTTGTGATGTATTACTAGGCCTTAGTATGCTATACTGGCTTTATTGTGGAGTACATAGAATGGAATTAGAAAGAAACCTTATTGTCACAAATTTTAGATTTGAAGGATTTGATACATTTTAGGATATATATGAAAATGAGGACTCTTTAACCCATAGAAATAATATTTATTTTTAGTCTAGGCACAGTGGTTCATGCCTATAATCCCAGCACTTTTGGAGGCCAAGGCAGGCAGATCACCTCAGATCAGGAGTTTGAGACCAGCCTGGCCAACATGGTGAAACCCCATATCTATTAAAAATACAAAAATTAGCTGGGCGTGTGGTGCACACCTCTGATGCTACTACTTGGAAGACTGAGGCACAAAAATCACTTGAATCTAGGAGGTGGAGGTTGCAGTGAGTCACAGTTGTGCCACTTCACTCCAGCCTGGGCGACAGAGCAAGACTCTGTCTTTTTAAAAAAAAAAAAAAAAGATAACTGAATAAAACAGCAACTCAAAGTACCAGAACAACCAACCAAACCAAAAAAAGCAGAAAATATAATATGCTTCAAGGAACTCATTCACTGGGAAGGTATAGATTATAATATGAGGAAAGGTGATCATAGGTCCGATGGAAGTTAAATAAAGGGATGTGGTGAGTATATGGAAAGAAGGAATTTTATTCTTTTGGCCAAATATAACTTCTAATATGTTATATATGCATGCATATTTATTTAGAATTTTAAATGCCTGGCATAGTGTCCTATACCTTTACAAAAATAATACTATTTCTTCTTTTGCTTTTGGCAGGGGCCTATCAGTGGCGCCAATAGAGATATTTCTATTCTTCAGTGCCATGGAGATTGTGACCCTTTAGTTCCCCTGATGTTTGGTTCTCTTACGGTTGAAAAACTAAAAACATTGGTGAATCCAGCCAATGTGACCTTTAAAACCTATGAAGGTATGATGCACAGCTCGTGTCAACAGGTAGGTGTCTGGAAGCAGTGATCAGCACCATATTTGCAACTGTTTTCATGTGATATTTTCAAGAAAAGTAACATTTGAATGCTTGGGGATTTAAATGAGTTAATTCGCATTGGATCATAAGTTAGCAGGTCATTAGATGAGTGTGTATTCAACTTAATTCAACAAATATCTACTGATTGGCTATTACACACAGCCATTGTGCATAATTCAAAGATGAATATTAAACATTCTCTTTCATTAAAATTTAATAGAAAGATGCATGTCTGAGTAACTGTATGGATAGCAGAAAGTGACATCCATTGTTTTAGAAACTTTAAAAAGTGCCCTTGGAAAATAAAACAAACAACAGGAAGTGCCCTGAAAAACTGAGAAAAGATTAATTTTATCTTAGGAGGCACTGAGACCGTGACGAAACAGCTAGATTTTGAAAAATGTTGGGATTTGGTTAGCAGAGAAAGAACTGTAGGCCAGGAAGAGCGAGCCATTCAGTCAGACTAGAGTCTTAGGAAAAGCTGAGTGTCATAGGACAGAAGACATGGAACAGAGACTGTGCTGAGAAGGGACTGACTCTCTAGGCAACAGGAAGCTATCGATGTTTTTGGTTGAAGTGAGATGTGATCTGGAGACGGGTGACCCAGTAGGATTTAGAGATTAATTCTATGGGGTGTAGCAACCCAGGAAGTATCAAAAGGGCCTGAGAGTTCTCGCTCTGTTGCCGTTATAAAAAGTAGGTGCAAGAAACAGTTTTAGAGTAAAGGAAGGAGGTAATACTGAGTTTAGTGTTTGTATTGAGATTGATGTGCCCCCATGATATCAATATAGGATGTTGGAAATACTTGTCTGAAGTTCAAGCCGGGAAATGGAGATTTGAAAATAATTACTAATACTATTGATCAGTGAAGAATGATCTTGAGTAAGCATCATAAGAAAAAAAACTCAGGGGCCAGGTGTGGTGGCTCATGCCTGTAATCCCAACACTTTGGGAGGTCAAGAGATTGAGACCATCCTGGCCAACATGGTGAAACTCTGTCTCTACTAAAAATACAAAAATTAGCTGGGCGTGGTGGCATGCGCCTGTACCCAGCTACTTGGGAGTCTGAGGCAGGAGAATTGCTTGAACCTGGGAGTTGGAGGTTGCAGTGAGCCGAGATTGCGTCGCTGCACTCCAGCCTGGCAACAGAGTGAGACTGTCTCCAAAAAAAAAAAAAGAATAAAAACTTCAGGATAGAACTTTAGGGGACACATTAAGTTTAGCCTAATGATAAAAGGAATTAGGTGTTGAGAGTATGGGAGGAGAGATTTTCAGAGTGGGGAGGAGATGTGTAATGTGTTTCAGGGAAGGGTTAAAGAGAAATAGGTTAGGAAGAAAATATCCAATATTAAGCCACTTGTGACCTTGGATGTTTGGGTAGATAAATCCAAAATGCAAAGGACTGTGTAAAGTGGATAGGGAAATGAGGAAGCAGAGGCACCATGTATAGACCTTTTTAAGAAGTTTTGGTAGAGAGGAAGAAGAGTAGGAAATCTGTTCTTTAGTGGAAGCAGAGAAAGACCTATGAGTGGAAGGAGGGAGGAAGAAGATGCAGTAAAGAGAAGATAATTGATAGGGGCATTCTCAGAGGGATCATAGCATAGAATAAAGTCCTGAGATGTTTAGTGCTTGCCTTAAAAGAGGAGAAAAACATTTTCAATCAAGATAGAAAAGGATGGGCCGGGTGACTCTAAACAGGAGATGGAGAGAGAGAAGAGAGTGCTTGGGAGCTCATATGAGATGTGCTTTTATATATATATATATATTTTTTTTTTTTTTTTTTTTTTTTTTTGAGATGGAGTCTCACTCTGTTGCCAGGCTGGAGTGCAATGGCATTGTCTTGGCTCACGGCAACCTCCGCCTCCCCGGGTTCAAGCGATTCTCCTGCCTCAGCCTCCTGAGTAGCTGGGACTACAGGCACCCACCACCACGCCCGGCAAATTTTTTTTGTATTTTTGTAGAGACAGGGTTTCACCGTTGTGGCCAGGATGGTCTCGAACTCCTGACCTCATGATCTGCCTGTCTTGGCCTCCCAAAGTGCTGGGACTACAGGCTTGAGCCATCAAGCCCGGCCTAGGTGTGCTTATCTTTTCAGTCAAGTAGGAGATGTGGTCACTTGATAAGAATGAAGGCGGCCTGAATAGGTTTGGAGGCTTGAAAGACCTAGAGTAAAAATTGATTCCTAAATAGTGAGATAGTCACACTGACAGTTTTACAACCATTCAGCCTGGTTAAATCTTTTGCTTTATGGACAGAGAAAGAGGTGATAATATGACTTATCCAAAAAGACAATGGTGCCTGGGAACCTAGTGTGTTCCCCTGCTGATATAGAGTATTACAATATTGCATCCAGAAAAGAGAGGGCAGGGGAAGTCCTGGAACCCTTAGTGTGTGTGAGAGGGACTGAAGGTCTCTAGAGCAGCTGTTTTCCTCATGGGCTTTGCATCACTAATATCCTGGAGCTTCTTAAAAGCTCCATAGATGAGTCTACAAAGACTGGACTGAATGAGTAGTAGCAGAAAGTGAGGAGAAGTAGGATAGTGGGAGGTGATCTTACAGGAAACTTTTTGGGACTTCAGAGCATTGTGAAATGGAACCCTTTCATACTGTGGCTCTTTTCTGAGTGACTTAATTATAAGGCTGTAGGTTAGCTGCATTGCTAATATTTGTCACTGTGAGGCTAGATAACGCTTTGATATATAAGAGCTGATAGCAGGAGGTGAGTTTGAGGGAGGTGAGAAAACTGAACCAGGTGCAAGAGGCTAACAGGAGAAAGTTTCTTCTATGATAAATCTTTGGTATATTAATGTTCACGTCTTAGGTACATGCTGTCTGTGAAATGGTTAGTTGTATATAATTCCTTGTAAAAGACACAAAATAGTTAATGCTATGGATTTAGCATGCAATTCAAATTAGAGAATGGTAGAAGCTCTGCTTTGTCACTCATACTTAGTTGTCAGTAATTGTACACTTACTGAGACTTCTTGGGGTAGGTACTGTCACTTGTAAACTTCCCTGGCTACCCCCAGCCCCCCGTGTCTTTTATTTTGTTCCAGTATAGGGAGATGCAGAACTAGATATTAGATGGGAGCTGTCATTTCAGTGTACAATAATCATGATGGGAAATGTTCTGAAATTTCTGTTGGAGCCTTGTTTCTCTTTTATGTCTTATTTAATTGTAGTAAAAATGATTTTACCTTAACTATGCACACCATGGATTTGATTAGTGGTGTTTTAGTGGGAATTTAATTTCTGATTTATGTAACTATGTATTAAATTACTTTATTCCAAACAGGAAATGATGGATGTCAAGCAATTCATTGATAAAGTCCTACCTCCAGTTGATTGACGTCACTAAGAGGCCTTGTGTAGAAGTACACCAGCATCATTGTAGTAGAGAATAAACCTTTTCCCATGCCCAGTCTTCAAATTTCTAATGTTTGCAGTGTTAAAATGTTTTGCAAATACACTCTAGTGACACAGATCAAATAATGTCTCCTCATGAGAAATGTATGATCTTTGAAGTTTCTATACATGTATTCTTATAGATTCAGGATATACCATATTAAAATAGATGAAGCAGGTAGCTTCTTTTTTCTCAAATGTAAGTCAGCAAAATAATATAGTACTGCCACCAGATTTTTTATTACATCATTTGAAAATTAGCAGTATGCCTAATGAAAATTTGTTCAGGTATAAATGAGCAGTTAAGATATAAACAGTTATGCATGCTGTGACTTAGTCTATGGATTTATTCCAAAATTGCTTAGTCACCATGCAGTGTCTGTATTTTATATATGTATTCACATATATGTCATGATTGTAATACATAATAAGAATGAGGTGGTATTATATTATTCCTAATAATAGGGATAATGCTGTTCATTGTCAAGAAAGAGTAAATTGTTCTCTTCAATAAATGGCCCTTTTATTTTGGGACCAGGTTTTTCTTTTCCCTGATATTATTTCTATTTAATATTCTTTATTCTTCAGAAAAAAAAAAAGTTCATTCTTTCTTTATTATCCTTCATAGCAGACCAAATATAGCCTCTCTGCCATAGACAGCTACAGTCAATACATACTGTAATTTGACATTTTGAGTCACAGATATAAGGTATTTAAAATCTATTTATGCTTTATAGAGAAACCAGACATTAAAACTTCATGCACTACTTATTTCAAATTATTATACCTTATCCAAACTTACACCTATTTAGTTATTCGGATCTTCAACCCAGGTAACAGGAATAATTCTGTGGATTTATTTTTCTGTAAACAACTGAAAGAATTAGATCATATTCTAGTGTGTTCTGAAAATTTTTTTTGAGATGGAGTCTTGCTCTGTAACCCAGGCTGGAGTGCAGTGGCATGATCTCGGCTCACTGCAACCTCTGCCTCCCCCATCTTGGTTCAAGCAATTCTCCTGCCTCAGCCTCCCAACCAGCTGAGATTACAGGCATGCACCACCATGCGCAGCTAATCTTTGTATTTTTAGTAGAGATGGGGTTTCACCATGTTGGCCAGGCTGGTCTTGAACTCCTGACCTCGTGATCTGCCCAAGAACCTTGGCCTCCCAACTTGCTGGGATTACAGATGTGAGCCACTGCGCCTGGCCATGTTCTGAAATATGTTTAAGACTGATCTTGAAAACTAATTTCTAAGATGATTTCATCTCCTCATAGCATAGAATTTACTTTGTACACGTTTGAAACCAACTACTATAGAAGATGAAGAGTCTATTTTAATTTTTTGCTTTATTTTCATCTGCCAGTAGGCTTATTTGAAATTTTCACTTTAGTCAAATTATTTTTTGTCCAAACATAAAAATAGCAATCGTTTTAAATTGTCAAAATTTCCAGATTACTGGTAAAAAGTATTTGAAAACAAACTTAATGAGTAATAAAGGCTAGTCAGAGCCCTATGCATAAAGTGTAGTTACCAGATTAATATGTAGCAAAAATGTATGCTTGATATTTCTGAACTCTGTTAATTTTTCTGCTGTATTCCAGCTGACCAAAACAATATTAAGAATGCATCTTTATAAATGGGTGCTAATCAATAATGGAAATAATTTAGTAATGGACTATATAGGGTGTTAATAATGAAGCCATATGTTTATGTCTGGATTTAAACATTTTAAACAATCATTTACTATGTCATTTTTCTTTACCTTGAAGAACATAAACGGTTGTTTTAGTTCTAAATATCAGCAAGATATTATTTATGGCAAGAAATATTCTGTTGAATTGTTGTGCTGTAACATGGGAAAAATGTAAATTTTTTCATGGTTTCTATCAATGTGAAATAAAATTTAATTCTGACTTTTCTCTGACTTTTTTGAGTATTTTAATATTTGGAATGTTAACATTTGGAATATATGTATCTGATGAAAAGGAGGAAAATAACAATGTACTTAAAATATATATATATTCAGAGAGAGAAATTTCGATGATGGTATGGTTGGCTTAGAATGGAACCAGGCGTAAGAAATAATCTCATGTTATTCAGTTTTAATCAGCTAAAAAAAAAAAATCCCAAATTTGGTTTTCAGTGTTTCTACCTATTTAAGAAGTTTTATTTGGTGTTTATCTTTTATAACCTTTTTTTTTTTTTTTTTTTGAGACAGAGTCCTGCCCTGTTGCCCTGGCTGGAGTACAGTGGTGCAATCTCAGCTCACTGCAACTTCTGCCTCCTGGGTTCAAGTGATTCTCCTGCCTCAGCCTCCTGAGTAGCTGGGATTACAGGAGCCCACCATCATACCTGGCTAATTTTTCTTTTTTAGATGAAGTTTTGCTCTTGTTGCCCAGGCTGGTGTGCAATGGTGCAATCTTGGCTCACCGCAACCTCCACCTCCCAGGTTCAAGCGAGTCTCCTCCCTCAGCCTCCTGAGAAGCTGGAACTAGGCATGCACCACCATGCCTGGCTAATTTTGTATTTTTAGTAGAGATGGGGTTTCTCCATGTTGATCAGGCTGGTCTCGAACTCCCAACCTCATGTGATCTGCCCACCTCAGCCTCCCGAAGTACTGAGATTACAGCCGTGAGCCACTGCGCCCGGCCTAATTTTTCTATTTTTAGTAGATACAGGGTTTCGCCATGTTGGCCAGGCTGGTCTCGAACTCCCGACCTCAGGTGATCCACCCGCTTTAGCCTCCCAAAGCGCTGGGATTATAGGCGTGAGCCACTGCACCTGCTCTGTCTTTTTCTTTAATGTAGGAGTCACTGGGATTTTAAAATTAGTGTCGATAATCAGTTATCCAATTAGTTTTTCTCCTTATTTCAACATTGGCTTCTGACTTTTCCGAATATAGAAATCCGGCTGATCTGTTAAGCAGTCCTCACTTTCTGGTTTTGGATACTTAATAACCACCTCCCTTTTCTGTGAGGCAGCTTGTTCTATTTTTGGATAGTCCTCATGGCAAAAAAAATCTGTACTAAATATGTTGTTTCTAACTTCAACTTGTTTTATAAAACGTTTATCTTTCATATCAAAACTTTATTTCATATGATAATCTTTAGTGCATGATTCTTTTAAAAGTAAGTTTGTTCACTATTAAATATGGTCAGAGTTTGGTACTGTTATCTAATTACCAATGGGAAACAGTAGTTGTACGTATATGTAAATAGTTGGGAAATTTGCCTACTATTGCAGCCACTCTTATTTAATATATGTTGGGCACTGTACTAAGCATTTTATATCCTTTAAGCATATAGTCCTCTGATCAACTTTATCTTGATTTTACAGAAGAAGAAACTCGAGAGAGAGAAACTACTTAGGATTCCAGAGCTATTAACGTGCGAGAGCCAGGATTCAAATTCATGTGCCTAACTCCATGGTCTTTACGACCTTGCTCTGTGCCCCAGTCGGGTAATTTAAATGCTATGCAACACACAAATGATGTGTATTTTATATAACGCAGGACATGTGGAAACGCTGAGTCGACCTATGAAAAAAATAAGTTTACTGGCCTGGCGCAGTGGCTCATGCCTGTAATCCCAGCACTTTGAGAGGCCAAGGTGGGCAGATCATGAGGTCAGGAATTCAAGACCAGCCTGACCAACATGGTGAAACCCCATCTCTACCAAAAATACAAAAATGAGCCGGGTGTGGTGGCACATGCCTATAATACTAGCTACTCGGGAAGCTGAGGCAGGAGAAACACTTGAACCTGGGAGGCAGAGGTTGCAGTGGCAACTGTGCAACCTCTGCCTCCTGGGCAACAGAGTGAGACTCTGTCTCACAAAAAATAAGTAACATCAGCTCACCATAAAGTACAATCTCCAGTGGCCAGAGAGAACTAAAAGGAAACTAGAAACCCACATGGCACAGTTAACTTTGGGGCTTAGGATTAGATAAGGTGTGTAAATAATGCACCCTTATTTGTTTTATCTTAAAATTTTTTTTTTTTTTTGAGACGGAGTTTCGCTGTTGTTACCCAGGCTGGAGTGCAATGGCGCGATCTCGGCTCACCGCAACCTCCGCTTCCTGGGTTCAGGCAATTCTGCCTCAGCCTCCTGAGTAGCTGGGATTACAGGCACGCGCCACCATGCCCAGCTAATTTTTTGTATTAGTGGAGACGGGGTTTCACCATGTTGACCAGGATGGTCTCGATCTCTTGACCTCGTGATCCACCCGCCTCGGCCTCCCAAAGTGCTGGGATTACAGGCTTGAGCCACCGCGCCCGGCCTTAAAATATTTTTGTAGAGATGGGTTCTTGTTATGTTGCCCAGGCTGGTCTCAAACTCCTGGGCACAAGCAATCTTTCCACTTCAGCTTCCCAAAGTGTTGGAATTGCAGATGTGAGCCAACACTCCCAGCCAAACCAGGATCCTTTTAAGGGCTATGCATGTAGGTGAACTGGAAAAAAAAAAAAAACCTGCGCCCCCACCCCCAACATAGGGAAGTGAAGGGAGAATTGTCTGTTTTGGTCTGGGCTCTGGATTGGGAGAGACGGAACGGAATCATCCCTTGAAATTTTTTGACCAGGAGTCTGTGTTCATGTGCATTTTGATTTTCAAGGTATATACCATTTATGTGGTCTGTCAACACATGAAGTTATATATTAACATCAGGAATCTCCCTGGACTGGCTTTACTCTTAGGCACCTGTGCCTAATACTTTATGAAGAGTGACATTCTCAAAATTTAAATTCTGAGGTTGCATAATTTTTTTTTCTTTTTTGAGACAGTCTCGCTCTGTCACCCAGGCTGGAGTGCAGTGGCGCGATCTCGGCTCACTGCAACCTCCGCCTCCCAGGTTCAAGCAGTTCTGCCTCAGCCTCCTGAGTAGCTGGAACTACGGGTGAATGCCGCTATGCCCAGCTAATTTTTTTTTTTTTTTTTTTTTTTTTTAAGTAGAGACAGGGGTTTCACAGTGTTGCCCAGGCTGGTCCCAAACCCCTGAACTCAGGCAATCTGCCCGCCTCAGCCTCCCAAAGAGCTGGAATTACAGGCATGAGCCACCACCCCTGGCCGAGGTTACATAAAATTAGCCGTGTCAAAAATGAGCTCAGAGCCCCCACATTTCAAATCATAAGAGAAAATGGTTTACCTACAACTGAATACCAGGTGACCCAAAAGTTAAAAGGAAGGCTGGGCACAGTGGCTCACACCTGTAATACCAGCACTTTGGAAGGCCAAGGTGAGTGGATCACTTGAGGCCAGGAGTTTGAGACCAGCCTGGTCAACATGGTGAAACCTCATCTCTACTAAAAATGCAAAAACTAGTTGGGCGTGGTGACATACACCTATAATCCCAGCTACTCAGGAGGCTGAGGCAGGAGAATCACTTGAACCTGGGAGGCAGAGGTTGCAGTGAGCAGAATGACAGTATAAAATGTAGATTTGAGGCTAGGCGCAGTGGCTCACGCCTGTAATCCGAGCACTTTGGGAGGCTGAGTTGGGCAGATCACAAGATCAGGAGTTCAAGACCAGCCTGGCCAATATGTTGAAACCCTGTCTCTACTAAAAATACAAAAATTAGCTGGGTGTGGTGGCATGTGCCTGTAGTCCCAGCTACTCAGGAGGCTGAGGCAGGAAAATTGCTCGAACCTGGGAGGCGGAGGGTTGCAGTGAGCTGAGATCTCACCACTGACTACAGCCTGGGTGGCATCGAGGCTGTCTCAAAAATAAATGAAATTAAAATGCAGATTTGAAAAAAGGTTCAAAGGCCAGGTGAGGTGGCTCACACCTGTAATCCCAGCACTTCTGGAGGTTGAGGCAGGTGGATCACCTGAGGTCAGGAGTTTGAGACTAGCATGGCCAACATGGTGAAACCCCGTCTCTACTAAAAATACCAAAAATTAGCCAGGTGTAGGGGCAGGCCTCTGTAATCCCAGCTACTCAGTAGGCTGAGACAGGAGAATCACTTGAACCCAGGGAGCCAAAAGTTACAGTGAGTCGAGATCGCACCATTACACTCCAGCCTGAGCAACAGAGCGAAACTCTGTCTCAAAGAAAGAAAAGAAAAAGGAAAGAAAGAAAGCCTTCAAATAAAAAATTTCAACTGGGAGTGATGGCGCTTGCTTGTAATCCCAGCTATTCCAGAAGCTGAGCTGGAAGGATCCCTTGAGCCCAGGAGTTCGAGGCTGCATTGAACTATTACCACGCCATTGCACTCCAGCCTGGGCAACAGAGTGAGACCACATCTCTGGACAAGTGTTAGTTGTGACAGTAAAGTGTTTGATACAACCAAATGTTGAATGAAGGTGGACCAGCTAAATAAACGATTGAACATCTACGCAATGGAAAGTGAGGCAGCCATTTAAAAAAGAAATAAGGAGGCTGGGCACAGTGGCTCAAGCCTGTAATCCCAGCACTTTGGGAGGCCGAGGCGGGCGAATCATGAGGTCAAGAGATCGAGACCATCCTGGCCAACATGGTGAAACCCCGTCTCTACTAAAAATAAAATACAAAAATTAGCTGGCGTGGTGGCACACGCCTATAGTCCCAGCTACTCAGGAGGCTGAGGAAGGAGAATTGCTTGAACCCGGGAAGCGGAAGTTGCAGTGAGCCGAGATTGTGCCACTACACCCTAGCCTGGCACCTGGTGACAGAGTGAGACTCTGTCTCAAAAAAACAAAAAAACCAAAAAACAAGAAATAAGGTGCACTGTATTTGTTAGGAAAGGATTTGGGGTATATTATCGGATGAAAAAAAATGTAAAAAACTGAAAGGTGGAGAAAATAAGACCATATACCTGATTTGGCTAGAATTTGCATTTTAAAAAAACACTAAAAGGATATTGAAGAGTGATAAAAGTAGTCATATCTATAGAGCATGAATGGGGAAGAAATGAGGTGAAGTAGTCATATCTATAGAGCATGAATGGGGAAGAAATGAGGTGAATAAGGATAGGAGTTAGAGGAATCCTGCCTTTGGGATACATTGTTTATTTTAACACAGTTATAAAAATCTGAATACATAACAAAATTTACCATATTAACCATTTTTACGTGTACACTTCAGTAGCATTAAGTACATTCACACTGTGCAACCGTCACCACCATTCTCAAGAATTTCATCTTTCCAAACTGAAACCCTGTACCCATTCTTTAGATTTTGAATTGTATTAACCTGTGACCCATAAAGATGAATGGTCAGGTGTGGTGGCTCATGCCTTTAATCCCAGCACTTTGGGAGGCCGAGGCGGGCAAATCACCTGAGGTCAGGAGTTCCAAACCAGCCTGGTCAACACGGCAAAACCCTGTCTCTTAAAAAAAAAGTGAGCTAGGTATGGTGGCATGCTCCTGTAATCTCAGCTACTTGGGAGGCTGGGGCAGGAGAATCACATGAACCTGGGAGACAGAGGTTGCAGTGAGCCAAGATAGCACCACTGCACTTTAGCCTGGGTGACCGGATGAGACTCCGTGTCAAAAAAAAAAAAAAAAAATTCAATGGATGAATTAAACTGTATATTAGAGACAACAGATTTGAAAGGCAGTTCTGAGGAATTTACTCAGAAGGAAGCTCAGCAAGCAGAAGGGAGGGTAAGCGACTACAAAAACAAAGTAAAAAGGTCCAATACAGGATTTAATAGAAGTTGCAGAAGGAGAGAACAGAACTATCAAATGGCTGACATTTTTCCAGACTTCAGGAAAGTAAGAAACCTCAAATTCAGGAAGCAAAAAAATGAGTTACTAACAGGCTAAGTGAAATCTCCACTGAGACACATCATGGTGGAAAGCAAAACAGAACACCATAGAAAAAGAACTTTTGTTTTCTTTAGAGATGAAGGTCTTGCTCTGTTGCCCAGGCTGGAGTGCAGTGGTGTGATCATAGCTCACTCACCATAGTCTTGAATTTTTGGGGCTCAAGGAATCCTCCCGCTTCAGCCTTCCAAGTATCTGGGAGTACAGGCATGCGCTACATTCCCAGCTCATTTTTTAATTTTTATAGAGACATGGTGGGGGGGGGGTGGTCTCACTATGTTGCCCAGGCTGTTCTTGAACTCCTGGCTCTGGCTTCAAACCATCCTCCTGTCTTGGCCTCCTAAAACCCTGGTCTTAAAGGCATGAGCCACCACTCCTGGCCAGAAAAAGATCTTAATAGCAACCAGGGAAAAGGAAATTACTTAAACTGTCACATTTTTTAGAACATGGCAAAAACCTCAATTACTTTTGCACCAACCTAATATAAAAGTGGAGGAGATGTCAACGTGGAATTTTCTGACTGAAGGCAAAAGAAAACGATTTTTAAATAGTTCATAGGAAAATGACTATTGGCAGAACTTTTTAAAGATGTTTGTTCTATCAGAAGAAAAGTGAATGGGAGGAAAGGAAAGATTCAGAGAATTGGGAGCAAAGAGTGATAATCATCTGGGTAACTAAACAAGCACTGATGATGTGTTGAACTAATAATGCTAATTTGGGGACTAAAATACTAGATAAAAATAAAACATATGCAAACATCAAGTGCATTTTGTATACGAGCAGTGAGCACATGGAAATAAAAATTTTAAATACCATTTTCTCTTGCTAAAAAATAGTACTTTAGAGCCAGGTGTAGTGGCTCGTGCCTGTAATCACAGCACTGTAGAGGCCGAGGCGGGCGGATCACCTGAGGTCAGGAGTTTGAAACCAGCCTGCCCAACATGGTGAAACCCCGTCTCTACTAAAAATACAAAATTAGCCAGGCGTGGTGGCTCATGCCTGTAATCCCAGCTGCTTGGGAGGCTGAGGCAGGAGAATCACTTGAACCCAGGAGGCAGGGGTTGCATTGAGCCGAAAAACGCCATTGCATTACAGTCTGGCAACAAGAGCGAAACTCTGTCTCAAAAACAAACAAACAAAAAATAGCTGGGCGTAGAGGCAGGCACCTGTAATCCCAGCTACTTGGGAGGCTGACAGGAGAATGGCCTGAACCTCGGAGATGGAGGTTGCAGTGAGCCGAGACTGCACCACTGTACTACAGCCTGGGCGATCCCAAAAAACAAACTAACAAAAATCATACTTTGGGATAAATCTAAAAAATCTTGTATAGGAGTTGGAGGCAGAAAACTACAAAATGATGATGAAAGACATCAGAAAAGATCTGCATAAATGGAGACATACACCATGTTCATAGATTAAAAGGTTCAATATAGTAAAGTTGTTTATTCTGTCCACACCCATATACAAATGTAATTCAATTCCTATCAGAATCCCAGCGAGCTTGTTGTGGTTATACACAAGATGATTCTAAAATTTATATCAAAAGGCAAAGGAACTACAAAACTTTAAATTTTAAATATTTAAAAAGAAGGGCCAGGCATGGTGGCTCACGCTTGTAATCCATCATTTTGGGAAGCCAAGGTGAGAGGACGCTTGAGTCCAGGAGTTCAGACCAGCTGGGACAACACAGTGAGATCCAATCTCTTATATTAAAAAACAATAATAATTAGAAAAAGAACATGAGGGTGGGTCTCTGTACCTAATTTCAAGGCTTACTAAATTGAGACAGTAATCAAAACTGGTTATTGGCAGAAAGACATACAGATGAACAGAACAAGGTAACACAGAAATAGTCTCACACAAGTGCAGCCAACTGATATTTGAAAAAGTTACAAAACGGTTCAATAGAGGACTGACAGTCTTTTCAGAAATTGTGCTGGAGCAATTGGATATCCGTAGGTAAAAGAAAAAAAAAACACGCAAAAAAAACTCCATCTAAACCTTACATAGAAAGTGGCCTAAAATGGATCATAGATTTAAAGGTCAAACGTAAAGCTCTAAAACTTAGGTAAGAAAACACAGAAATCTTGGGGACCTAGGGCTTGAAATGTTTCCAAATATGACAGCAAAAATACACTCCTTGCAAGAAAAAAAAATGAATCAGACTTCACTGAAATTAAAAACTTTTGCTGTTTTCAAAGACCCTGTTAAGAGGATGAGAAGACAGCTGAGACTGGGAGGAAATATTTGCAAACTACATATTCTCACAAATGACTAGCATTTAGAATATGTGAAGAGCTCTCTAAATTCAACAGTTACAAAAAGAGTCCAATTAGAAAATAGGTAAAAGATATGAAGAGATATTTTGCTGAGGAGGCTATATGAATGGCAAGCTCATGAAAAGATGACCAACATCACTAAGCCATTAAGGAAATGAAACGTAATCCTCCCACTCAGCACTCTGGGAGGCTGAGGGGGAGCAAATTGCTTGAATCTAGGAGTTTGAGCCCAGCCTCACAACATGGTGAAACCCCATCTCTACAAAATTTATAAAAATTACCCAGGCATAGTGGCGTGTGCCTGCGTTTCCAGCTACTTGGAAGGCTGAGCTGGGAGAATCACTTGCAGAGGTTACAGTGAGTTATGATCACTGCCATTACCCTCCAGCCTGGACGACAAAGTGAGATCCTGTCTTAAAAAAAAAGAGGGCCGAGCGAGGTGGCTCATGCCTGTAATCCCAGCACTTTGGGAGGCTGAGGTGGGTGGATCACCTGAGGTCAGGAGTTCAAGACCAACCTGACCAACCCCGTCTCTACTAAAAATACAAAATTAGCTGGGTGTGGTAGCACATGCCTGTAGTCCCAGCTACTCAGGAGGCTGAGGCAAGAGAATCCCTTGAACCCAGGAGGTAGAGGTTGCGGTGGGCTGAGATTGTGCCATTGTACTCCAGCCTGGGCAATAAGAGCAAAACTCCATCTCAAAAAAAAAAAAAATCACAATAAAATATCACTACATATTAGAATATCTAAAATAAGAAGCAGTGTCAATGCCAAATGCTGGTGAGGATGCAGAGAAATGGAATCTTTCATCCTTGCTGGTGGGAATGTAAAATGGTACGGCCACTTTGAAAAAATGTGGCAATTTATTTAAAATCTGACATACACTAATATAACCTTGCAATTGCACTCTTGGGCATTTATTCTAGAGAAACAAAAATGTGTCCACGCAAAAAACCTGTACAGGATTATTTGTAACAATTTTATTCATCATAGCCAAAAACTAGAAACAAGCAAAAAGTCCTATGGCTGAAGAATGGTTAAACAAACTGGTGCATCGATACTATGGAATAGTACTTAGGAATAAACAAGAAGGATGTACATAATAATTTGGATAGATCTCAAGGGCATTATTATGTTTTTTTCCTTCTTTTTTTTTTTTTAAGAGATGGGGTCTCACTCTGTCATCCAGGCTGGAATGAGCACAGTGGCATGGTCATAGCCGAATGAAGCCTCGAACTCCTGGGCTCAAGTGATCCTACCACCTCAGCCTTCAGAGTAGCTGGGCCTGCCACGTGCCTGGCTAATTTTTTTCTTTTTTTGAGACAGAGTCCTGCTCTGTCGCCAGGCCACAGTGCAGTGGCGTGATCTCAGCTCACTGCAATCTCCACCTCCCAGGTTCAAGCGATTCTTCTGCCTCAGCCTTCTGAGTAGCTGGGACTACAGGCATGTGCCACCACGTTCGGCTAATCTTTATATTTTTAGTAGTGACGGGGTTCCACCATGTTGGCCAGGATGGTCTTGATCTCTTGACCTCGTGATCCACCCGCCTCAGCCTCCCAAAGTGCTGGGATTACAGGCATAAGCCACCGCTCCTGGCCATGCCTGCTAATTTTTAAATTATTTTGTGTAGCCGGGCACGGTGGCTCACACCTGTAATCCCAGCACTAAAACTAAATGTTCACAGTGTAAGGCTAACTAACAAAATGAACATAAATAGAAGTAAATTCCAAAGTAGTGGGGATGGGGATGAAATTTTTAAGGCTCCATTAAAAAAAAAAGATGAAAAAGGAGAAATAAAGCATATAAAACATAGAAGGAGACATTTCATACTATGATACATACATATCCAAAAATAACAGTAATTTCCACTGTGATGGACTAAATTTGTCAGTAAATGACAGAAGTTAGGCTGAACAAAAGAATGATATAAAGCTACACACACACACACACATACATACACACACACACATTTTGGTTTTTGAGACAGGGTCTTGCTCTGTTACCCAGCCTGGAGTGTAGTGATGTGATCACAGCTCACTGCAGCCTTGAACTGGGCCGAAGCCATCCTCCCACCTCAGCCTCCCAAGTGCTGAGATTACAGGTGTGAGCCACTACACCTGGCTGAAAGCTGTATTTTCATTGCAAGCAATATCAAACACATAAGGGCACAGAAAGTTGAAAAGGGATGGGAAATTATAACAAGCAAATACTACCCAAAGTAAGCTGGCTTAGCTGTATTTTTATGTGGTAAAAGACTTTAAGGCAACAAACATACGTCCACACAAAAACTTGTATATGAATGTTCATAGAAGCTTATTTATAGGAGCCACAATGCAGAAATCACCCAGATATCCATAACCAACAAGTGGATAAATAAGACGTAGCATAGCAATAAAATAATATTCAGTAATAAAAAAGAATGCTGGCCGGGCGCAGTGGCTCACACCTGAAATCCCAGCACTTTGGGAGGCTGAGGCAGATGGATCACCTGGGGTCAGGAGTTCGAGACCAGCCTGGCCAACATGGTGAAACCCTGTCTGCACTAATAATACAAAAATTAGCCAGGCATGGTGGTGCATGCACGCCTGTAATCCCAGCTATATGGGAAGCTGAGGCAGGAGAATCACTTGAACCCAGGAGGTGGAAGTTGCAGTGAGCTGAGATTGCCCCATTGCACCCCAGCCTGGGCGACGAGTGAAACTGACTTCAAAATAAAATAAAATAAAAAAGCTACAAGATGGATGAACAATAAACCTAATTTTATCTAAATAAAGCTGTTAAAAAAAAACCTTTAATGCCTGGTAGGAAGGCTTTGTGTCATTTTTACTTATGCTTAATTATCCCTCCCAGTCATGGTGATGCTCTTGAAGATAACAGTTCACATTCCTGTGGGTTCCAGATATTGGAGGAACCAAAGTCAATCTTGGTTTCAAAGAATTGTGATTGTCTCTCAGGTGGCTTCTTGAAGGACTAATACAAAGACTGCCTTTATTTTCTCTAACTCAGAACTCTCTCAGGGTGAAGAAATAGCTCACAACTCTCTGAGGGTGGAGAATTGACCCAGCACAGAGGGTGCTGGTCAAAAATATTTAAAGGCAAATGAACCAGTCACTACCACTTAGGGCAAATGATATATAAGTTGGAGCAAACAACAGACACACCAAAAAGCCTGGGAGGAAAGGCTCAAGAGGGAGACGCTTTGGGGAAATAAAGGTTTTCAAATGCTTTCACATATTTCTGGAAACCCAGATCATGTGTATTAACAGTTCAGGATGCAGGTTCATAAAAGTGGCTGAGTGGTTGGTCATGGTGGCTCACAGCTGTAATCCCAGTATTTTGGGAGGCTGAGGTGGGTGGACCACTTGAGGTCAGGAGTTTAAGACCAGCTTGACCAACGTGGTGAAAACCTGTCTCTACTAAAAATACAAAAATTAGCTGAGCATGGTGGTGGGTGCCTGTAATCCCAGCTACTTGGGAGGCTGAGGCAGGAGAACTGCTTGAACCTGGGAAGTGGAGTTTGCAGTGAGCTGAGATTGCACCAATGTACTCCAGCCTGGGAGACAAGAGGGAAACTTTGTCTCAAAGGGGAAAAAAAATGGCTGGGTGTGGTGGCTGATGCCCGTAATCCCAGCACTTTGGGAGGGCAAGGCAGGTGGATCACCTGAGGTTGGGAATTTGGGAGTTCGAGACCAGCCTGATCAACATGGAGAAACCCTGTCTCTACTAAAAATACAAAATTAGCCAGACATGGTGGCACATGCCTGTCATCCCAGCTACTCAGGAGGCTGAGGCAGGAGAATCGAGAATCACTAGAAACCAGGAGGTGGAGGTTGCGGAGAGCCCAGATAGCGCCATTGCACTCCAGCCTGGGCAACAAGAACGAAACTCTGTCTCAAAAAAAAAAAAAAAAAAAATTGGGAGGTTGAGGTGGGTGGATCACGAGGTCAGGAAATCGATACCAACCTGGCCAACATGGTGAAACCCTATCTCTACTAAAAATACAAAAATTAGCTTGGTGTGGTGGCACATGTCTGTAATCCCAGCTACTCAGGAGGCTGAGGCACAGAATCACTTGAACCCAGGAGGCAGAGTTTGCAGTGAGCTGAGATTGTGCCACTACACTCCAGCCTGCTGACAGAGCAAGGCCCCGTCTCAAAAAAAAAAAGAAAGAAAAAAAAATCTGAGACATTCCTAAGCTCTCATCTCTGGCTGAGCTTGAAGTCCTGGGCCAGCAGGACATGAAGGTGAAGGCAGAGTTGGAAACTGACCAGTTGAACATTACAGGTGTGTCCAACACAAAGAGTCCAACTGCAAAGACTAGATTTTTTTTCTTGCTCCAGGTGTTTAAGAAAATGAAATAAATCTCTGTCAAAACATTAGGTGGACACTAAGCTAACAATACAGATACTTTAGTGACTATACGTGACAGAGTTTAGAAATATCATTAAACATACAAACTGAAAAACTCACACAACTGTAACAATAAGCAGCAACAATTCTGATTTTCAGAGTTACATTATAACCTTCAGAATGTCCATTTCTCACCCAAATTATGAGACATACAAAGAAACAAAGCCTGGCCTGTTCCCAGGGGGAAAAAAAGAAATGAACAGAAACACTGTCCTTGGGGAAGCTCAGATACTGGACTTACTATTCAGCTGTCTTAAATATACCTCGAGAAGCTAAAGGAAACCATGGAGAATAAAGTTAAAGCAGGAGGACAATATCTCAATAACCAGAGAACATCAATCAATAAATAAAAATTATAAAAAGGAACCACATAGATACCTAGAACTGAAGATAATAATTAAAATTAAAAATTCACTGGCGTTCAACAGCAGGTTTGACGAGGCAGAAGAATCAACAGACTTAAAGATAGTACAACTGATATTATCCAGTCTGAGGAATAGGAAAAAATAAGAAAATAAAAATGAACATAGCTTAAGAAACCTGTAGGTTTCTTAGCGTAGCAACATACACGTAATGGAATTCCTAGAAGACAAAAAAGAGGAGCAAAAAGAGTATTTGAAGAAATAACGGCCAAACTCCAAATTTAGCTGGGTGCAGTGGCTCATGCCTGTAATGCTAGCAATGAAAGGCTGAGGCAGGAGGATCACTTGAGGCCAAGAGTTTGAGACCAGCCTGGGCAGTATATTGAGACCCCATCTAATACAGTTGGGATGTTTTCCTCTCCAAATCTCATGTCGAAATGTGATTCCCAATGTTGCTCGTAGGGTCTTATGGGAGGTGTTTGAGTCATGAATAATGGCTTCATTCCTTTCTCACAGTAATGAGTGAATTCTGGCTCTATTGGTTCATGCAAGAGCTAGTTGTTTAAAGAGTCTGGCCCTTCCTGCCCTGCTTGTTCCCTCTCACCATGTAACATGTCAACTCTCCTTCCTTCTGCCATGGATAAAGCTTTCTGAGGCCCTCATGATGCTGGCACTTTTTTTTTTGTTTGTTTTTTTGAGATAGGGTCTTGCTGTCGCCCAGGCTGGTATGCAGTGACATGATCTCAGCTCACTGCAGTCTCTGTCTCTTCCCACCTGAGCCTCCCCAGTAGCTGGGACTACAGGTGCTCGACACAATGCCTAATTTTTGCGTTTTCTGTAGAGATGGGGTTTCCCCATGTTGTCCAGGCTGGTCTTGAACTCCTGAGCTCAAGGTATCTACCTGCCTCAGCCTCCCAAAGTGCTGGGATTACAAATGTGAGCCACCATGCCTACGCACCATGCTGCATGTATAGTCTGCAGAACCATGAGCCAAATAAGCTTTTTTTCTTCTCTCTGTCTCTCTCTCTCTCTTTTTCTTTGAAATGTTGTCTTGCTGTGCCACCAGGCTGGAGTTCAATGGTGCGATCTTGGCTCACTGCAATCTTTGCCTCCCAGGTTCAAGGGATTCTTCTGCCTCAGCCTCCAGAGTAGCTGGGACTACAGACGTGTGCCACCATGCCCGGCTAATTTTTTTTTTTTTGTATTTTTAGAAGAAATGGGATTTCACCATTTTAGTCATGCTGGTCTTGAACTCTGGACCTCAGGTGATCTGTCCGCCTCAGCCTCCCAAAGCGCTGGGATTACAGCCGTGAGCTACTGCGCCCGGCCATGCCCAGCTAATTCTTGTATTTTCAGTTGAGGCAGGGTTTCACCATGTTGGCCAGGATGGTCTGTATCTCCTGATCCGCTTGCCTCGGCCTCCCAAAGCGATGGGATTACAAGCATGAGCCACGGCGCCGGGCCTTTTTCTTTATAAATAATTACCCACCCTCAGGCTGGTGCAGTGGCTTACACCTGTAATCCCAGCACTTTGGGAGCCCGAGGTAAGCAGATCACTTGAGGTCGGGAGTTGGAGACTAGCCTGGCCAACGAGATGAAACCCTGTCTCTACTAAAAATACAAAAATTAAGTCCGAGCGAAGTGGCTCACGCCTGTAATCCCAGCACTTTGGGAGGCCGAGTCAGGCGAACCACCTGAGGTCAGAAGTTCTAGAGTAGCCTAACATAGTGAAACCCCGTTTTGTATTTTCTTTCTTTCTTTTTTTTTTTTTTTGAGACGGAGTCTCGCTCTTGTTACCCAGGCTGGAGTGCAATGGCGCGATCTCGGCTCACCGCAACCTCCGCCTCCTGGGTTCAGGCAATTCTCCTGCCTCAGCCTCCTGAGTAGCTGGGATTACAGGCACGCGCCACCGTGCCCAGCTAATTTTTTTTTGTATTAATAGAGACGGGGTTTCACAATGTTGACCAGGATGGTCTCGATCTCTCGACCTCGTGATCCACCCGCCTCGGCCTCCCAAAGTGCTGGGATTACAGGCTTGAGCCACCGCGCCCGGCCGTTTTGTATTTTCTACTGAAAATACAAAAATTAGCCGGGTGTGGAGGCGCCCGCCTGTAGTCCCAGCTACTCGGGAGGCTGAGGCAGGATAATCGCTTGTACCCGGGAGGCGGAGGCTGCAGTGAGCCGAGATCGCGTCACTGCACCAGCCTGGCGGCAGAGCGAGACTCCGTCTCAAAACAAAACAAAACAGAACAAAACAAAGGAACGTTTAAAACGACTAACTCCGTAACTTAATTTAGGGGACGCGGGTTCCGTTTTTCACCGTAGCCGTCCCCTATGGAGAAATTGCTTGGCTTCCCACAGACTTTAACACCTGCCAAAGTTCCATGCTCGGAATCTGCCTCCGTTTCAAGCTACTTGGGCCTCCGCGGGTTCTAAAACTCCCCGCTGTCCGGAGACAACAGGGGGACGAAACCCCGCCCTGTGTGGAGGCGGGGCCGGAGATGAACGAGAGGCAAAACCGGGCGACTTCCACGACCCTCTAGCCGGAAGCGGCCCCTGCCCGGACGCCCGCCTGGCGGGAACCTGGGCTCGCCCCATCCCGGCGATCCGCAGTCAATTGGTAGCGCCTGCACGTCGCGCGCGGAGTTCGATTGGCGTTGCCTGGGGAGGAGGACCCGCCGCCGCCGCCGCCGCCGCCGCGGGCTTGGTTTGTGAGGAAGGGCCTAGGCCCGAGCTTGCCGTGGTGGGGCTTGCCGCGCGCCGGGGCTCGCTTCCTGCCGTGTCCTGCGCTCCAGCTTCGCCCACTTCCCCTTGCCAGCGGGCGGGGCGCGGAGAAGACCTGCCGGAGCCATGGAGGACGAGGTGGTCCGCTTTGCCAAGAAGATGGACAAGATGGTGCAGAAGAAGAACGCGGTGAGCGCGGCAGTCGGCGCGGGCCGGGAGGGAGGCCGGGCCGAGGCCGGGTCCCGAGGGGGATCCCCTCTCCCTCTCCCTCCCCTCTCCCTGCAGCCTCCCTTTGGGGGAGCCGTGCCCGGCGCCCCCGCGTTCCCAGGAGGGTGTCCGGGCCCGGGGCGTCGGGTCCCGCGGCCACCGGCGTTAGGACCCGATCGCTCTTGTATTTCCAGCCCCTCCTCCCTCGTGCCGCGTAGTAAACCTGATCGATTTAGGGATTAGGGCACATTCTCCGTTGATTTTAAACTTTCGTAGTAGTAAAACCTCGGCAGTTTAGCTTAAGAATTGAAGCGTAGGAAGTCCTCAGAATTTGAAAGAATGCACTCTTCCGCGATCCGAGGCCAGCATCTAGAATGAGCATCAAATAGAGGCTTGTGATGAGTTTTAGGCGTCAGGCTGCTGAAATTTCAGTAAAACTCCTGGATCTCGTTTTTGAAGAGGGCTAAGCATCCGCCTGGTTATCTCAACTACGCTACATGTTTGCTGAGCGATTAAAAAGGTAAAATGTGCCAGTGTCTTGGCAAGTTGCTAAACGTTTTATAAAAAGTGGATCTTGTCCTGTCGTAATGTGCAGAAGAGTTATGACTAAAGCACGCACACTCACCAGAGTGCTGGTAGAGGGATTTGCACAACATATATTGTAGGGTGCTTTCTAAGTGCTTTGCAGTTAATGCTGGGGGCATTTTCTTGTTATTGATGCATATTTGTGTGAGCATGTCCTTTTGTGGTTTGTAAGAAGTCATAGGACCGGTTTCTACAGTTTGTCCATTTGTGTGGCACTTTTCAATCCACCTTGCTTCAGACTCATCTGTTCTCAGCTCAACTTCTATAATTGTTTTCACCTAAATTTGTCCCACCACGCTCGGCACATTTTCACCATCAATATACCTGAAATAATTTTCTTCCATCTATGATATAAATTCCATGTCAAACTAATGTGAAGAGAAAAGGGATGCTCTCATTTGTACGGCACTTTGGAGTTAAATAGCATCCTTGCAAAATTCTTTGTGACTCACACAGAGCTGTGAGTACATAAAGGGTATCCATTTTACAGGTTAAGACACTGAGAGAGATTAAATACTACTCAAATTAAGTACTGTGTATTTGGAATAAGCCAGGACCCAGGTTTTCTTCTGGACAGCATGCTTTCCACATGACCGCTAGATCAGGAATTAGTGTTAACAGTAAGTATGTAAGACTTCTAGCAACCTCTGTTCCCTTTTTTCCTTTAATAGGAAATACTGGGCATTCTCCAGTATTTCATTTCATACCCTGTTACTCTGTAGTTGAAATTTTGGCCTTTTAAAGTATGTCCGGCCCAGCACGGTGACTTACGCCTGGCATCCCAACACTTTGGGAGGCCGAGGTGAGTGGATCACGAGGTCAGGAGTTCGAGACCAGCCTGACTAAAATGGCGAAACTCTGTCTCTACTAAAAATACAAAAAACAAACAAACAAACAAACAAAACAAACTTAGCCGGGTGTGATGGCGGGCGCCTGTAGTCCCAGCTACTCAGGAGGCTGACGCAGGAGAATCCTAGAGCCTGGGAGGCGGAGGTTGCGGTGAGTGGAGATCACGCCATGGCACTCCAGTCTGGGCGACGGAGCGAGACTCCGTCCTCCCCCGTCCCCACCAAAAAAATAAAATTTCCTGTTCATTTTCTGTTCTAGATATTACCAGTGCCATTCCCCACCCCCCCATTGATATGCCCCTTCATTCCCCACTTCAGATTCTTATTTGATAAGTTATGTGGTTATTGGAACATTTCTGTTATTTTGTTTAAACTGGAAAATTTTTCTCTGTGCCTGGACATCCCCAAACTTGCACAGCAGAAGCTCCCAGGGAAAAAAGCCATTTGTTGGGTAATTTTCTCTCCAACTTAGGCTGTAATATGTATCCTTTAATCATCTAATGCAATAGGTGTTTGCTTGATTTTCTTTCTTTCCTTCTTTCCTTTTATTAGGTGTTTCTTAAAACACCTTAGTGGACAAGTGTGGAAAAGATAAGTTCATATTTATCTGCAGTTCTCAAATTGTCAACAGGTATTCAGATCTTTTGTAATGAGCCTGCAAGAAAATGAGAATAAACTCCACAGATAATCCTCAAATCTAAATTTTTTTCTCAAATCTAAGTTTTCAGATAATTCAAAACTTTACCAATATGAAAACTTGCCTCCCAAAAAGAAAAGTAAAACTGACTGGCTTTTACCTCCCCCCGCCCCCCATCGTTTTCCCTGCCTGTCCTCTGGAAATTCAAACAGGCTGATGAAATACAGAGAAAGAGAAATGGTCAGAATGACACTCCTCTTTCCCCCAAGTACAACCACAGATGGGTTTTTAAGTGTTCAATAATTAAACAGAAAGTGTTTTAGGGGTTGTAGAATTATGGTGTATTTGCTTCTCTTTTTTTCTGTGGTTTTCAGGTTTTTCTCTCAACTTTTAAAAATCTTTTATATTTTGGAAAAGTTAACTTTTTTTTTTTTCCTGGAGACAAAGTCTTGCTCTGTTACCCAGGCTGGAGTACAGTGGCACAGTTTTGGTTCAGTGCAACCTCCACCTCCCAGGTTCAAGTGATTCTGTTGCCTCAGCCTTCCTAGTAGCTGGGACTACAGGTGTGTGCCACCATGCCTGGCGAATTTTTGTAATTTTAGTAGAGATGGGGTTTCAGCATATTGGCCAGGCTGGTCTCAAACTCCTGATCTCAGGTGATCTGCCTGTCCTGGCCTTCCAGAATGCTGGGATTACAGATGTGAGCCACCACACTCAGCCTGAAAAAATTAATTTTGAAGAGTAATAGTTGTCATCAGAATTGACAAATTTAAGTGCAAATTTGGATATCATTTAAAAAATATTTTAACATGCTGCTGTTTTACCTGGCTCATTTCGTTTTAATAAAACCATAGATGTCACACTTAACTAAAATAGAAACAGCTGCCATTTATTGAGCCATTACTCTGAGGCAGGTATTCTGCTAAATACTTACTCACCTTATCCCATTTATTCCTCAGACAACTTTGCAAGATGAGTATTATCCTCATTCTGAAAATGAGGATACTAAGTATTTAGAAAAGTTAAGTGAATTGTCTTAAGCCAGATAGCTAGTAAGTGGCCAAGTGAAGATGCGAATCTAAATCTGTTTTGCTCCAAAGCTAGTACTACTCTGTTAAGCTACAGTGTCTCTCTAGAAGACCCTTGTGTCTGTTTTTGAACCATGCATGGATACAATTAAGTGAATATAAAATCGAGAAGTAAGGGTATGAACTTGCTGTTTTGGGGCAGGTGAGTTTCCCTAAATACCTAGATCAACATCCCGACCCTAGTTCTACCCAGGATGTTGTCGCACGTGTGTACCTGATCTCAAGCAGGAGTTTTACAAGTGCACATGACCAAGCCACAATGAACCACAGAAAGTAGTTTGAAATTTTTAGGTATCACCTGTTTTCTGCTTAAGCTTTTTTCTTATTGCTTTGATTTGGTATCAGTAACTAAGTCTGACTCCTAATGTGGGTTTAAATCCTGGTTTTTCTGAACTTTAGCTTTGTGATTTTAGTCAAGTTCTTTGTCATCACTAAAATGTTCTTCCTCATGGTAAATTGGAGATGCATAGTAAAAATTAAGTGAATATAAAATGCTTCTCGTGTAGGATTGTAGACCTAAAGTATGTACTAAGGCCTAAAAAACAATCTGAGGTTGCCTTTCTTTGTAAAGGATTCATGTAGATTATAGGAGGAGTGAGGCAAGAACATAAAGTTTTGAAGTTATGGAGAGATTTTGTAGGTAGTGTTGAGGTTTATTTATTTCATTGAAGGCTCAAGTTTGAGTGAAATCAAATTGCAGGGAGAGAAATTGAGATTAGATGTTAGAATTTCCTAGGAGCTGGGATACCTGAAATATTTACATTTATAAGTACCTGGGTTAAAACAACAACTGCGACAAAACTTTCATATCTATATCAGAGTTAGATTAATTAGCATAGCTGCACAATTTTTAATAACAGCTTTATTGAGAAATACAATGAAGTTCACTCTCATAGTTGACTCTTGAACAATTCAAGGGTTATGGTTCTTAAACCATCCCCCCTCCCTACCCACATACAGTCAAGTAGTATAACTTTTGCAGTAGTATAACTCATGCAGTCATGTAGTCAGTATGAGTCAGCATGAACCAGTAGTATAACTCATGCTGTCAAGAGTATAACTTTTGACTCCTAAAACACAGCCTACTGTTGAACAGAAGCCTTACTAATGATAACTTAAACCATAGATTAACACATTTTCTATATTATATGTATTATATATTTTTTTTTTTTTTTTTTTGAGGCTAGGTCTCATGCTGTTATCCAGGCTGGAATGCAGTGGTACTATGGCTCAGCTCACGGCAGCCTTGACCACCTGGACTCTGGTGATCCTCCCACCTCAGCTTCCCGAGTAGCCAGGATTATAGGCATGTGCCACCACACCTGGCTAATAAACCTTTTTGTATTTTTTATTTTTTTGAGTCAGTCTCGCTGTGTCACTCAGGCTGGAGTATGATGGCATGATCTGGTCACTGTAACCTCCGCCTCCTGGGTTCAAGCAGTTCTCCCACCTCAGCCTCCCAAGTAGCTGGGACTACAGGTGTGTGCCACCACCACACCCAACTAATTTTCTATTTTTTAGTAGAGATGGGGTTTTGCCATTTTTCCCAGGCTGATCTCTGCATCCTGACCTCAAGTGATCCACCTGCCTTGGCCTCCCAAAGTGCTGGGATTATAGGTGTGAGCCACTGCACCCAGCCTTTTTTTTGTATTTTTTGGAGAGATGGGGTTTCACCATATTGCCTAGGCCATTCTAGAACTCCTGGACTCAAGTGATCTGCCTGCTTTGGCCTCCCAAAGTATTGAGATTACAGGCACTCAGCCTGGGTGACAGAGCGAGACCAACGTCTCAAAAAAAAAAAAAAAAATCATAAAGGAGAGAAAATATGTTTACTGTTCATTAAGTGGAAATGGTTCATCATAAAGGACTTCATCCTCCTTGACTTCACATTGAATAAGCTGAAGAGAAAGGAAGAGTTGGTTTTGCCATCTAGGGTAGCAGAAGTGGAAGAAAATTCTCATGTTAAGTGGATCGGTGAAGTTTAAACCCATGTTATTTGAGGGTCAGCTGTTAAGTGGGTTTTTAGTGTATTTACAGGTTTGTGCAACTATTACTACTGTATAATTTTAGAACATTTTCATCACTCCAAAAAGAAACCCTGTACCTATTAAGCAGTCGCTTCTCATTCAGCCCTTATGTGCCCCCCACCAATTTCTCAAACTCCTTTGACAACCACTAATATGTGCTTTCTGTCTCTATGTGTTTGCTGAATCTGGAAAGTTTCTGTCTGTGAAATTATACAGTATGTGGTCCTTTGTAACTGGTCTCTTTTTGCTTGATATAGTCTTTTTTTTTTTTTTTAATTTTTTTTGAGACGGAGTCTCGTCTTGTTCTGTTGACCAGGCTGGAGTGCAGTGGTGCGATCTCAGCTCACTGCAACCTCCGCCTCCTGGGTTCAAGCAATTCTCCTGTCTCAGCCTACCGAGTAGCTGGACTACAGGTGCAAGCCAACGTGCCCTGCTAATTTTATATTTTTAGTAGAGATGGGGTTTCACCATATTGGTCAGGCTGGTCTTAAACTCCTGGCCTCAGGTGATCCACCCACCTCGGCCTCCCAAAGTGCTGAGATGACAGGTGTGAGCCACCATGCCTGTCTTTTAAAGGTCAGTTCGTGTTACATTATGCACCAGTATTTTATTACTTTTTATTGCTGGAAAGTACTCCACTGTACTGCAATTTGTGTGTTTTTTGGTTTTTTTTTTTGAGACGGAGTCTCACTCTGCCGCCCAGGCTGGAGTGCAGGGGCGCCCTCTGGGCTCACTGCAACCTCTGCCTCCCAGGTTCAAGTAATTCTCCTGCTTCAGCCTCCCAAATACCTGGGATTGCAGGAGCCTGCCACGACACCTGTCTAATTTTTGTATTTTTAGTAGAGATGGGGTTTTGCCATGTCGGCCAGGGCTGGTCTAGAACTCCTGACCTCAGGTGATCTGCCTGCCTTGGCCTCCCAAAGTGTTGGGATTACAGACATGAGCCACTGCACCTGGCCACAATTTGTTAATTGATTCATCATTTGGTGGACATTTGAGCTGTTTCAGCTTTTTGGCTGTTGTGAATAATACTACTAAAAATATTCCTGTAACAGTGTTTATGTAGACATATGTTTTCATTTCTTTTGGGTGTATACCTAGGACTATAATTACTGAGTCATATAGTAACTATGTTTAACCTTTTCAGGAGCTACCAGACCTTTCCAGTGTGACTGTACCATTTTACATGCCCACCAGCAGTGTGTGAAGATTCCAGTTTCACGTCATTTTCACCAATATTACTAGTCTTGATTATAGCCTTCCTAATGGGTGTAAAGTGGTATCTCATTGTGGGTTTGATTTGCATGTCCCTTGTGATAACAATGTTGAGCATCTTTTCATTGCTTTGTGGCCATTTGTATATCTTCTTTGGAGGAACAAATGTCTGTTCAGATCCTTTGCCCATTTTTTAAAAAAAGACTCAGGGTCTGGCTCTGTTGCCCAGACTGGAGTACAGTGGCTTTGCCCATTTTTAAATTGGGTTGTCTTTTTATTATTGAGTTGGAAGAGTCCTTTATATTCTGAATACTAGATCCTTATTAGATATGCAGATACTATCTCACATTCTGTGGGTTGTCTGTCTACTCTTGGTCGTCCTTTGAAGTATAAAAGCTTCTAATTTTGATGAACATGAATTTATTTATTTTTTTGTGCTTTTGGTGTAGTTTAACTGCAAATTTGAGATGACATAGTAATATTCTAAGTCCTAGCTTTATTAGTGATGTTACCAAGGTATAACTCAAATATCTCTAATTCATTGTTTACTTTAAAAAAATAGATAACGGGCCGGGCACGGTGGCTCACATCTGTAACCCCAGCACCTTGGGAGGCGAGGCGGGTGGATCACAAAGTCAGGAGATCAAGACCATCCTGGCCCACATGGTGAAACCGCGTCTCTACTGAAAATCCAAAAAATTAGCTGTCATGGTGTCGCCCGCCTATAGTCTCAGCTACTCGGGAGGCTGAGGCAGGGGAATTGCTTGAACCCTTGAACCTGGAAGGCAGAGGTTACAGTGAGCCAAGATTGCACCACTGTACTAGCTTGGCAACAGAGCAAGACTCGATCTCAAAAAAAAAAAAAGACCAACCTGGCTAACATAGTGAAACCTTGTCTCTACTGAAGATACAAAAATAGCCAGGAATGGTGGTGGGCGCCTGTAGTCCCAGCTACTTGGGAGGCTGAGGCAGGAGAATAGATTGAACCCAGGAGGCGTAGGTTGCAGTGAGCCGAGTGCGTGCCACTGCACTCCAGCCTGGGTGACACAGTAAGACTATGTCTCAAAAAATAGATAAAATCTTAATTTTTTACCTTGAAATCTTATAATAATCCCTGTGAAGAATACATTATTATAGAAGTAACTATGTTTTACTTGATTGAGCTTAAATATGCTCACTGAAAATGCTGGCTTATGGCTCTTGGAGATTATTGTTATGGTAGAAATAAGTAATTATTTGTATATTATTGTATTCCTCATCTACCGTCCTATGTGTCAGACCTCTATTTTGATACTTCATCTGTGTAATGTTGCCTCATTTGGCTATTGTAATTACCCATCAAGGTTGACGTATTATGCTCGCCTACATATAAAGAAGCTGAAGCTTGAAAAGGACCAATAACATTACCAAGATCTTATAGTTCTAGGAAATGGCAGAGCATGGATTTGAATCTAGATCTGTCATATATGTACATCGTATTCTTGACCCTAAATCACCTATTACTCCCTCTTTTTTACATCTCCTTGAGGAGAGGGATGTTTGTATCCTACATGGTCTTGGGTATACTGAACACATAGTACAAGTTTGAATACCATGGCTTATAAAAGCACGTTTTTTCTGCTACGAGATAGGAGCACCAACAATGTAATAAAATAGTGTGATAGCTGTAGTTTATCTTTCAGCCAGTAGCGTGAACTAAATTTGGCTCTGGAAATTAAAGAAGAGTCTTTCTTTCTCTTGCATCATCTATAGGAGATGCTGCAATCACATAGACTTGGACACGTATTCTTTTTTTTTAAATAGAGGCAAGATCTCTTTCTGTTACCCAGGCTGGTCTCAAACCCCTGGGCTCAAGTGATCCTCCTGCCTCAGGCCTCCCAGAATGCTGGGATTACAGGTTGAGCTGTTGTGCCTGGCCAAGACTTGACATTTAGAGACAGGTGATGCTTGGGGAAGGCTAAAGTACAGCTTCTTGTTTGGTAATAGTAGTCACTGAGTTCACAAAGGAGCACTGCCACTGCTGGGGAAAGGGCAGCGGGATAAGGGTCAGGCAACTAGTTCATGTCCTTACTACCCATCAGTATGACCTTTACTACCCATCAGTATGACCTTGGGCAAATCACATTCCTTTTCTGGGTTTAAGTGTAACTAAGGGTTTGAAATAGATCATCAAATATTTGTTTGTTTTAAAATTCCTTGATATCAGAAAGGTTTCTGTCTTGCTCACTGCTGTATCCCCAACACAGTAGAGCTTGGTACATCTGAAATGACTGGAGTAGATCTCACCTTTTCTAGTTAGTAATCATAGCACCTTGTGCAAGTTTCTTGACACATTTCCTCATCTGTAAAATGGAGATAATAGATTACCTGATTCTATAGGGTTTATAGTGAAGGTGAAATTAAATATATGTGAAGTATTTAATAATGTCAAGCACATAGTAACACTCAAAGTTTGTGTCACTGAATTAATGTGTGATTACCTATTTTGTGTTTGACTCATTCAGAGTATCATAGTTACTTCTTTTTGTTTGTTTTTGGGTTTTTTTGAGACAGATTTTTGCTCTGTCACCCAGGCTGGAGTGCAGTGGCACAATCTCAGCTCACTGCAGCCTCCACCTCCCAGGTTCAAGCGATTCTCCTGCCTCAGCCTCCTGAGTAGCTGGGATTACAGGCGCCTGCCACCACACCCAGCTAATTTTTGTGTCTTTAGTAGAGATGGGGCTTCACCATGTTAGTCAAGCTGGTCTCAAAACTCCTGACCTCAGGTTGATCTGCCTGCCTTTGCTTCCA
Source organism: Aotus nancymaae (assembly GCF_030222135.1). Taxonomy (NCBI): domain Eukaryota; kingdom Metazoa; phylum Chordata; class Mammalia; order Primates; family Aotidae; genus Aotus; species Aotus nancymaae. Next base: position 6,076,974 of record NW_026988450.1, on the reverse strand, counting down.
AAGTGCAGGGATTACAGGTGTGAGCCACCGCACCTGGCCCATAGTTATTCTTAAAGACCCTTCAGTGTTTATTTGAATTGGTTGGAACACAGTGCAATTTTCAGAAAGCTCATAGTTTTATTCCTTGAGTGTTATTTTTAGCTTTTTCTTCCAACCATGACCTTACCAGAGAGCTGAGTAGAAAGGGAAAGAAACAAAATTAATGCAAATATATTACCTTTACTTGGAAAACAGTTGGAACCATATGTTACATTGATGATATGTTAGAAGAATGAACTTAATGCTTAGGAGACCCTGCTTTTTAAGGAACTTTTAAAAGTATGATTCTTTATCGTTATTAATTGATTCTTGGTCAGAAGTGGATCAGAAACCTGGAGATGTGAGTAGAAGAAAATGTCAATGATAGACTACAGGCCCACTGTCTGTTTTTTTTTTGTTGTTGTTGTTTGTTTTTAAAATTTTATTTTAGAAATGGAGTCTCACTCTGTCCACACAGGCTAGACTGCAGTGAGTGGCATGATCATGGTTCATGTAACCTCAGGCTTCTGGGTGGGTGCAACCAATCCTCCCGCCTCAGCCTCCCAAGTAGCTAGGACTACAGGCATTATGCCCAGCTAATTTTTTATTTTCATTTTTTGTAGAGAGGAGGTCATGCTGTGTTGCCCAGACTTCTGCAGTTTGTTATGAAAATTATTAGGGTCTGATACATTTGGTAATTCCAGATTTTTCAGATTTTATAAAGATAATTTGGTACATATATCACAGATTATGTAATACCCCCAGCAGGATTTGGGCACTTCAGGAACCAGGCATTAACATTTCTCTAGTCATAATATTCACATTACATGGCATAAATAGAACACAAATAGCTTTACATGTGTAGAGATTAGGTTTAGCTGCCAAATGAGTTTTTAAACCTATCCGAAATCTAGAAATCTTTTGCTTTTCAAAGGTTTTTGGTCTGGGAATTTGCAGATAAGGGATTGAAGACTTCATTTATTCACAAAAATGTCATGCCTGTAGAAATTCTTGTTTAATAATGCATTTTAAGTCAGTGTTAGTTACCTTTTCCAACAACTTTAATATTTTACTGTTTCTAGATGACTCTAAATAGGAAGAATTTATAGAATTTTAAGATCAGGAGAGATCTTTAAACAACAAATAATTCAAACAGTTTATTTATAATAACCTGTCATGATTTCTGTTGAACTTAAATTTTTTTTTATGAGATATTGGGTCAAATTAAAATTATGTAACTCTTTGTTACCAGAATAAAAGCTAATAGTTTTATTTTCGAAAGCCACGCCTAATGTCCGTCACCTTTAAATGAAAAGTTAAGTGACTAGAAGCCTTTACTTGATTATATTTAAGAAATGAAGTGATACTTTGAGAGTCTTTGCTTGCTTTTTCCTTTGTCGTGTTCAATGAGGAGTATGCTCTGGTTCTTTCTGGTTGTTGAGATATCTTGTGTTTCATTGATTTGTAGGGTGCCTGTTTTTCTTTTTCTTTTTTTGAGATGGAGTCTCACTTTGTTGCCAGACTGGAGTGCAATGGTGCGATCTTGGCTCACTGCAATCTCCACCTCCCGAGTTCAAGAGATTCTCCTGCCTCAACCATACTTATCCTGCTTTCTAAAGTGTTACAGTATGAAAACAGGCACCCTAGGCCAGGCGCAGTGGCTCACGCCTGTAATCCCAGTACTTTAGTAGGCTGAGGCAGGCAGATCACGAGGTCAGGAGATTGAGACCATCTTGGCCAACATGGTGAAACCCCATCTCTACTAAAAATACAAAAATTAGCCAGGTGTAGTGGTGAGCGCCTGTTATCCCAGGTATTCAAGAGGCTGAGGCAGGAGAATCACTTCAACCTGAGAGGTGGAGGTTGCAGTGAACCGAGATTGTGCCACTGCACTCCAGCCTGGGTGACAGAATGAGACTCTTTCTCAAAAAAAAAAAAAAAAAAATTATAATAAAACACTGTGTCATAGTTAAATCATTTTTTCTTTATTAATGGTATATAAAGAAGTGATTTACCCAGATATAGTATATGAAGTAAATATTAGACTAAATGCAATAGAATGTGAATGTATTTGATTAGATGAAATATAGATTAAATTAATATTAAATTAGAATATTTGGCTACAAGCTATAGGTGGTGCTGTTGCTCCTTATCTGATTTTATTCCTCTTTAGGTGCTTTCTGTGATTATCCCATGAACCTTATTTCTGGCTAGTCCCTGTTTTACCATCTTGGGAATTCAATATGAAATTGTTTTATTTTATAGGCTGGAGCATTGGATTTGCTAAAGGAGCTTAAGAATATTCCTATGACCCTGGAATTACTGCAGGTATGTGCTTTTATGCATCACAGTTTTATAATAGGTAGTTGTTATAAAATATTGAAACATCTTCAGTCCCAATATGTTTTTGTACTGTCTTGATAATGATGTAAACCATTATTAACTGCTTTTTTTTTTACACATGGCAATATAAATCAGTAATCTACTAAGTTGCCATTATAGACCAATGTCACCCTTCTTAAGAAGAATAAAACCTGAATCTAAAGTTGGCAGTAGCAGTGAAATCTCACTGTGAGAGGAAGTTGGATTCTTGACCCTAATTTGGTGTCCTAAGATTTCCCTTTCCTGATCTATTATTGATAGCTGCTGCCAGCATGAAGCTAGCTTCAGGGTGAGGATGGCAAGGTGTCACTCCTCTCCCTTTTTTTTTTAAGCACCAGTCAAGCATGCACACAGTTGATGTCTAGTAGACATTACACAGATTCATTAATGAAGTCTTATTCTTTATTCATAATATTTGTACATGTTTATTGGGTTATCTGTGATATTTGGTTACATGCATAGAATGTGTAATGATGAAATCAGGGTATTTAGGGTATCCCTCACCTTCAGTATTTACCATTTCTGTGTGTTTGAGCATTTCAAGCCCTCTCTTCTAGCTGTTTTGAAATATAAATACCTTCTTAACTTTAGTGACCCTTCTCTGCTGTGGAATGTTAGAATTTATTTCTTCTATTAACTGTATGTCTGTACCTATGAACAAACCTCTCTTCATTCCCTTGCCTTACTTATGCACCCTTCCCAGTCTCTAGTATCCATCAGTCTGCTTTCTATCTTTGTGAGGTCTGCTGTTTTAGCTCTCACATAGTAGTGAGAACATGTGATATTTGTCTTTCTGTGCCTGCCTTATTTCACTTAACATAACTCCAGTTCCATCCGTGTTACTGCAAATACATGATTTCATTCTTTTTTATGACTGATAGTATTTCATTGTGTGTATACACCACATTTTCTTTATCCATTTGTCCCTTGATGGGCACTTAGGTTGATTCCATATCTTGGCTATTGTGAATAGTGCTGCAGTAAACATGGGGGTGCAGATATCCCTTTGTTAAACTGATTTCTTTTGGATAAATATTTGGTAGTGGGATTGCTGGATCGTATGTACTTTAATTTTTAGTTCTTGAAAAATTTCCATACTGTTTTATATAATGGCTGTGCTAATTTACATTCCCATTAACAGTGTATGAGTTCCTTTTTTTCTGTGTCTTCACCAGCACCTGTTATTTTTTTGTCTTTTCAATAGTAGCCATTCTGGGCCTGGCTCAGTGGCTCACTCCTGTAATCCCAGCACTTTGGGAGGCCAAGGTGGGCAGATCACCTGAGGCCAGGAGTTCAAGACCAGCCTGGCCAACATAGTGAAACCCCATCTCTACTAAAAATACAAGAATTAGCCGGGTGTGGTGGTGCACACCTGTAGTCCCAGCTACTCAGGAGGCTGAGGCAGGAGAATCAGTTGAACCTAGGAAGTGGAGGTTACAGTGAGCTGAGATCGCACCACTACACTCCAGCCCAGGCCAGACAGAACGAGATTCTGTCTAAAAAAAAAAAATAAATAATAATGGGGTGGGGAGTTGGGGAGAGATAGCATGAGGATAAATGCCAGATATAGGTGATGGGGAGAAAGGCAGCAAATCACACTGCCATATGTGTACCTATGCAACAGTCTTGTATGTTCTTCACATGTACCCCAAAACCTAAAATGCAATAAAAAAAAAACTGTATAAAAAAAAATAGCCATTCTGATGAGTAAGATGGTATCTCATGGTGGTTTTGATTTGCCTTTCTTTAATGATTAGTGATGTTGAATATTTTTTCATGTACCTGTTGGCCGTTTGGATGTCTTCTTTTGAGAAATATCTATTCATGTTCTTTGCTCACTTTTTTTTTTTTTTTTTTGGTGGTTTTGATTTGCCTTTCTTTAATGATTAGTGATGTTGAATATTTTTTCATGTACCTGTTGGCCGTTTGGATGTCTTCTTTTGAGAAATATCTATTCATGTTCTTTGCTCACTTTTTTTTTTTTTTTTTGAGACAGGGTCTCTCTCTGTTGCCCAGGTTGGAGTGCAGTGGCATGATCATGGCTGACTGCAGCCTCCACCTCCTGGACTCAAGTGATTCTTTTTTTTTTTTTTTTTTTTTGAGACGGAGTTTCGCTCTTGTTACCCAGGCTGGAGTGCAATGGCGCGATCTCGGCTCACCGCAACCTCCGCCTCCTGGGTTCAGGCAATTCTCCTGCCTCAGTCAGCCTCCTGAATAGCTGGGATTACAGGCACGCGCCTCCATGCCCAGCTAATTTTTTGTATTTTTAGTAGAGACAGGGTTTCACCATGTTGACCAGGATGGTCTCGATCTCTTGACCTCGTGATCCACCTGCCTCGGCCTCCCAAAGTGCTGGGATTACAGGCGTGAGCCACCACGCCCGGTCTCAAGTGATTCTTACACCTCAGCATCCACACCACACCCCCTACCCGCCAAGTAACTGGGGAGTAAAGGAACATGCTGCCATGCTTGGCTAATTTTAAAATTTTGTTATTTTAGAAATGGAGTTCTGCCTGTGTTGCCCAGGCTGGTCTTGAACTCCTGGGCTCAAGCAATCCTCCAGCCTTGACCTCCCAAAGTGCTGGGATTGCAGGTGTGAGCCACTGCAGCCAGTGTTTTGCCCACTTTTTAATGGGATTATTTGTTTTTTTTGGTGGTGGTTGTTGAATTGTTTGACTTCCTTGTGTATTGCTGATATCAGTCCCTTGTCACATGAATAGTCTGCAAATATTTTCTCCTATTCAGCAGACTGTCTCTTTACTCTGTTGTTTCCTTTGCTGTGCAGAGCTTTTTTTTTTTTTTTCCCCCTGAGACACAGTTTCACTCTGTGGCCCAGGCTAGAGTGCAGTGGTGCAACCTGCGACCTCTGCCTCCCGGGTTCAAGTGAATCTCTCGCCTCAGCTTCCGGAGTAGCTGGGATTACAGGCACCTGCCACCACGCCTGGCTAATTTTTGTATTTTTAGTAGAGATAGGGTTTCACTGTGTTGGCCAGGCTGGTCTCAAACTCCTGACCTCAGGTGATCCGCCCACCTTGGCCTCCCATAGTTCTGGGATTACAGGCATGAGTGAAGTCTTATTTTAATGTTCCATGAAAACAAACATAAAAATAAAACTTTGACAAAAGTCAAAGTGTTAAAAATGAAACTTAATATAGCCAATAACATGAATATGGTTATTTTCTGCTTGACATTTTTTATTATCCACGAGTGCTTTCTTGGATATTTCTGTTATATTATGTCAGAATTTAGAAAAAGATGGCAGGGGTATGTGAACGTGATTAAGAAAAAAAGTCAGGTTTATTTTCATTAATGGCTAACTGAAATTGAACATTTCTTTCAGTTGTGAAAACACTAAACCACAGTTGTATTACCAGTATTTATGACTGAAACTAAAATAATTCACAAATGTTTTAGTTTCAGTTTACTTATATTGTAAAAGTATTGAAATTGCTCATTATTATTGTTGCTGTTATACCTTAATGCTAGGTCTTACTTAATGTTTTAATAAGGGAGGGCTGGGCGCAGTGGCTCATGCCTGTAATCCCAGCACTTTGGGAGGCCGAGACCGGTGGATTGCTTGAGCCCAGCAGTTCAAGACCAGCCTGGGCAACATAGCAAGACTCTGTCTTGATAAAAAAGAAAAACAGGCCAGGTGCAGTGGCTCATGCCTATAATCCCAGCACTTTGGGAGACTGAGGCGGGCGGATCACCTGAGGTCCGGAGTTTGAGACCAGCCTGATGAACATGGAGAAACCCTGTCTAAAATTAGCCAGGTGTGGTGGCTCGTGCCTGTAATCCCGGCTACTCAAGAGGCTGAGGCAGGAGAATCACTTGAATCTGAGAGGCAGAGGTTGCAGTGAGCTGAGATCGTGCCATTGCACTCTAGCCTGGGCAACGAGAGCAAAACTCTGTCTCAAAAAAAAAAGGAAAAAGAGGTCAGGTGCAGTGGCTCACACCTGTGATCCCACCACTTTAGGAGGTTGAGGCAGGCGTATCACGAGGTCAGGAATTAGAGATCAGCCTGGCCAACATGGTGAAACCCCATCTCTACTAAAGATACAAAAGATTAGCTGGGTGTGGTGGTGCATGCCCCGCAACTTGGGAGACTGAGGCAGGAGAATTGCTTGAACCCAGGAAACAGAGGTTGCAGTAAACCAAAATCGTGCCACTGCACTCCAGCCTGGGCGACAGGGTGAAACTCTGTCTCAAAAAAAAAAAAAAAAGGAAGGAAGCATATACATTACTATCTTACATTTTAAAATATTTTGTAATTTATATTATATAATTAGGTTTTTTTTTGTAATCCTATGTATTTTATTTAATCAATTTTTAATGCATTCTGAGAAGGGATCCATAAGCTTCACCAGACTGCCAAAGGGATCCATGGTGCAAAAAAAGGGGTAAGAACTCCTCTAGGCCGCCCACATGGGGAAACCCCAGTCAACATGGTGAAACCCCGTCTCTGCTAAACCCCATCTCTACTGAAAGTACAAAAACATTAGCCGGGTGTGGTGGGACATGCCTGTAATCTCAGCTACTCAGGAGACTGAGGCAGGAGAATCGCTTGAACCCAGGAGGCAGAGGTTGCAGTGAGCCAAGATTATGCCACTGCACCTCAGCCTGGGCAACAGAGCGAGAGTCTGTGTTGAAAAAAAAAGAACTCCTCCTCCTTTATCTGTAGACCCCAGAAAGAGAAAGGAGAGAAAGTAAGTAAGTTATGAAGTCCTATCTCCTCAATTCAGGTTCCTGTCCAATGATCAGCAACTTCTCTTGCAAATCAGCTCTAAGAATAAACTTTCCTTTGAGATAGGCCCTTATCAAGGCATAACTTTATCCTCGCAGACCTATGTGGGGAAATCCACGTCAGAAACAACATAGTAATCCTAATATTTATTTAACAGGTATGTGTAGAGTTATAGAGTATGGAGGTTGGATAGGATTAATATTTATGACTCTCTAATTTTTTCCTGTGCTTCCTTCTTTGAAATGCCTATGTATTTATTTAACAAACATTTGAGTTTTTACTATGGATAAGAATAAGATAAGGCCTTTCCCCCCTCATAGAGCTTAAATTCTAGTAGAGAAAAACTGACATATAAACAAAGATATAGTTACCCAAAGAAAAGTCTATATATAGTGTTCATTCGGGGGAAAGAAGGAAAGAAAGGAGGATAGGAAGAAGCGCAGAGTTTACTTGTCAATGTAAGTACATAATCTGGGAGGTGCAGAATGCCTTTATATGGTGATAAAGCTGAAACCACATCTCAAAAGATGACTAGGTTCTCCCTCAGCAGACAGACAGGGAAAGGTATTTCAGCAGAGGAAACAGTATGTGGAAGCAGTGTGGCATTTAGAACTGAAAATAAAGGAGAGCTAGTCGCATACAGGGTGAAAGACATAAGAAGAGTAGTTGCATACAGGGTTAAAGACATAGGTGCTATGGCATGCAGGGCTTCATATGTGATGCTGAGAGCATTACTACTGAAAGGTGTTAGACAGGAGAGGATATGACTAGATTTGCACATGGGAGGAAATGGGAGGCTAGAGCCTGAAAAGACCTGTTGATTAATGAAGTTATTCAGGTGAGGAGTGGTGAGGGCTTAAACTAAAATAATAGCAATAGAAATGGAGAGAAGGGGAATTTGCTAATGAAAGACAGCCTGTAAGGATTGGTAGTTGATTGGATGGAAGTGAAGGAGGGGAGGAATTTAGGATGACTGAGATTTTTGCCATGGTGACTGGGTAGATGGGCTATTTAATAATATAAGAATATTCAAGACCGAGGCGGGTGGATCACGAGGTCAAGAGATCGAGACCATCCTGGTCAACATGGTGAAACCCCGTCTCTACTAATATAAAAAAATTAGCTGGGCATGGTGGCGCGTGCCTGTAATCCCAGCTACTCAGGAGGCTGAGGCAGAAGAATTGCCTGAACCCAGGAGGCGGAGGTTGTGTTGAGCCGAGATCGCGCCATTGCACTCCAGCCTGGGTAACGAGAGCGAAACTCCGTCTCAAAAAAAAAAAAAAAAAAAGAATATTCAAGAAAGGTGGTATGAAGGAGAGCTTGGGATGAGAAGGAAATAAAAATAGAGGGATGAAGAGATAAAGCATAATTTGGATACATTGGGTTTTGAGATGCCTATGAAACAAATATATACAGGTACTGGTAGGTAGTTGAATATGTCCGCTCTAGCAGTGCTGTCAAGTACAACTTTGCAGTGAGGGAAATGTTTTTGATGTGAGTGTTGACTGATACGGTAGTGCTTAACTGCATGAGGCTATTGAGCACTTGAAATATGACTAAGGAACAGAATTTTAAATTTCATTTAATTTTAACAAATTTTAAATAGCCATAAATGTAAACAGCTCTAGAGTATAGGAGAAAGGATAGGTTTAGGAAATATTTGGGAAGTAATAGGATAGAGGGGGTTAGATCTCCTAGAAAAAAGGGAAAACAGAGTTGGGATATAACTGACTGGTTAAATCAGATGAGATTGGAAGAGTCCATTAGAGCTTACAATTAGGAGTGCAGGAAACTTTGAGCAGGGTGAGAGAGTAGAAGGTGAGTATGGGTTGAAGGTGGGGAAGTAAACAGGAAGACAAATATTTGGGCTAGTAATAGATTGGTCTAGTTTTGTAAGTTTTTATATATAGCAGATTAATTTATTCAATAATTATTAAGTGCCTGCTGTGTGCTAGATATTATTGTACATGCTTAATATAGTGGCAAAGAAGACAAAATCCCTGCCCTCTTGGAACTTATTAAAAGGATACTAAACATAGCTTTATGTTTCTTTTTTTAAAAACAGTATTTTTGAGATATAGTTCACATATCATACAATTCATTCATTTAAAGTGTATGATTCATTGTTTTTTAGTATATTCTGCTACTGTCACCACAGTTAACTTTAGAACATTTTCATCATCCCAAAAAGCAATGGCATACCCTTTAGCAGTCATTCTCCATTCGCCCCAACTGCTTCCTCCTTCTAACCTAGGCAACCACGAATCTTTCTGTCTCTATAGATGATTTGCGTGTTCTGGAGTTTTCATATAAATGAAGTCATACAGTATGTGTGTGACCTTTGATGTCTGGTTTCTGTCACTTAGCTTAATGTTTTCAGGGTTCATCCATGTTGCCGTTTATGTTAGAATTTTCCGTCCTTTTTATGGCTGAGTAATATTGAGTTGCATGGATATTTCACATGTTGTTTATCCATTTGTCAGTTGATGGATAGTTGGGCTTAGACTTTTTTGGCTGTTACACATCACACTGCTATGCATGTTTATGTACAAGTTTGTGTAAGCATATGTTTTTGTTGTTCTTGTGTAGATACCTAGGAGTGGTATTGCTGATTTATGTGGTAACTCTGTGTTTAACATTTTGATGACCTGCCAGACTCTTTTCCCAAACCATGGTACCATTTTATATCCCCAGTAGTAGTAAATGAGGGGTCCAGTTTCTCTGCATCCTTGCAAACACTTGAACACTTGTTGCTGTTTGTCTTTGATTATAACCATTCTAATGGGTATAGTGGTATTTCATTATAGTTTTGGTTTCTTTCTTTCTTTTTTTTTTTTTTTTGAGACAGAGTCTCACTCTGTCACCCATGCTGGAGTGCAGTGGCGCTATCTCGGCTCACTGCAACGTCTGCCTCCTGGGTTCAAGAGAGTCTCCTGCCTCAGCCTTCTGAGTAGCTAGGACTACAGGCACGTGCCTCCACATCCAGCTAATTTTTTTGTATTTTTAAAAGAGACGGGGTTTCACTATGTTAGCCAGGATGGTCTCGATCTCCTGACCACTTGATCTGCCCGCTTTGGCCTCCCAAACTGCTGGGATTACAGGCCCGAGCCACTGTGCCCGGCCTGTAGCTTTAATTTCTATTTCCATAATGTCTAAGGATGTTGAACATCTTTTCAGGTGCTTGTTGGTTATTTTTATATCTTATTTGGAGAAATGTCTGTCTGCATCCTTTGCCCATTTTTAAAGTGGGTTGTCAATTTTTTACTGAGTTGTAATAATTCTTTATATATTCCAGATACAATTCCCTTATTAGATACAGAGTTTGCAAATATTGTCTCTTTTTCTGTGAATTATCTTTTTACTTTCTTGATAATATTCTTTGAAGCATAAAGTTTTAAATTTTGATCTAATCTATTTTTCTTTGACTTCTTGTGCCTTTGTTGTCATATTTAAGAAACCATTGCCTAATCCAAGGTCATGAAGCTTTACTCCTATTCATATCGAGTTAATTTCTGTGTGTGGTGTAAGGAAGAGGTTCAGCTTTATTCTTTTTTTTTGAGACAGTTTTGCTCTGTCACTAAGGCTTGAGTGCAGTGGTGTGATCTCGGCTCACTGCAACCTCCACCTCCCTGGTTCAAGTTATTCTCATGCCTCAGCCTCCTGAGTAGCTGGGATTACAGGCATGCACCACTGTGCTGGCCAATTTTTGTATTTTTAGTAGAGATTGCATTTCACCATGTTGGCCAGGCTGGTCTCAAACTCCTGACTTCAGGTGATCCACCCGTCTTGGCTTCCCAAAGTGCTGGGATTACAGGCATGAGCCACCATACCTGGCAGTTCTGTTCTTTTACATGTGGATATCTAGTTGTTCCAGCACCATTTGTTGAAAAGAATATTCTTTTCTTCAGTGAATTGTCTTGATATCCTTATCTAAAATCAGTTGATGAAAAATGTTGAAGTTTTTTTCTGGAGTCTTAAATTTATCCCATTGATCTGCATGTCCATCCTGTTGCCAGTACCATGCTATCTTGATTACTATAGGGAATTGTGATTGTTCCAACTTTGTTCTTCTTTTTCAAGATGGTTTTTGCTATTTTGGGTCCTTTACATTTCTGTATGGACTTCAGGGTAAGCTTGTCAATTTCTGCACTAAAGGCAGATGGGATTCTGGTAGACACTGCATTGAGTCAGTAGTTCAATTTGATTAGTATTGCAATCTTAACATTTAAGTCTTCCAGTCTATCAACATGGGATTTTAAAATTTTGTTTAGGTCATCTTTAATTTCTTTCAACAATGTTTTATAGTAGCTGTGTGTTTCTTTATCTTGTCTTTTATATATGTGTGTATTGTGTTTTTAATGTATGTTTTACATATGTGTTTTATAGTAGCTATATAGTAGCTATATGTTTTTTACCTTAAGATTTAGTGGCTACCTTCAGATCATCTTGGCAAAAACTCATGAGTGGTCACGAAGGAGACTTTTCTTCTGGAGCACACCAAATCTGCTTGTTTCCTGTGATGTTAACAGTGTCTCTTGATCTCAGTACTCATTCCTTTCTGCTTTACCATCAATGTGCAGCTGACCCCTAAGGCTGCCTAATGTATTCTCCACCTTTCCAAGGTAATGTCTTTCTTTCTGTATACCTGATGTTCTGTAGAAATCATGGGCAAAGGCACATGTTTTATCTGCTAGAGTTTCACAATGTATAGTTTGTCTTGAAAACTTTCTTTAGTCCTGCAGTCAAGAAAACAGTTTTCATCCCGCAATTCCTAAGGTCACTTGCGAACAGAATATTTTCTTATAACCTACCTATTACATCCTGTAAGTCATAGCATACCAATTTTAGGAAAAATCCCTAGGGAATTCTAAGTGGCAACTCCAGACTTGCTTATCCAAGTAAATAGCTTCATAATCTTGTCCTCTGTCTACTTTTTTTTTTTCATTTTTTTCCATAGTACCCCCAAAGGAAAAAATAAAAACTTATTTCAAATCTTTGTTTTTCATTCTACCTCGGCAGCCTCATTTCTTATTATTTTGACTTGACAGTCTCTTTCTTAGATAAGCATGTTTATTACAGATAGCTATATTCTCATTATGGGTTTTATTTGCGGCCAAGTGGGATAATCATTGACTTTTTAGTAATCAAACATCCTCTGATAATTAAAAAGTGGTCACCCAGCAGTACACAATTTATTCATTATCTCCTTATACCTTTGCTCTCCTGCAAGCCCCTACTAAAATGCCAGTTTATTTTTTTCGCAAATTTGTGTCAGTTCTAAGCTTCAGAACTACACTGCGTTCCTAGAAAACTAGCCTTATTAACCCCAAATTGTTTGAGGCTTTAAAATTGTGGAGTCCCTTTATCTTTCTGCTGTTCAATCTTATCTGCCTTGCTCAGCTTTCTAAGAGATATAGGACACTCCAGCCAACCACATATTCTAAATTCTTGAACATAACTTAGATCCTGAGTCTGTCTCTTTGTTGAGAGGATTGAATAATTTAGAAGGAAACCTCAAGTACCCAAGTATTTTTCTGCCATAAAGCTAATAGCAAGGGTTCTCTTCTTTTTTTCACAACTAAGAATTCCTTTCATTATTTTTTCTTCCACAAATCATATATTTGAAAGATTATCTGCTAACACCTGAATTTACTAATTTACTGTTTTTTATTTATCATCCATACTTATGCTGTCATAACTTTTGTGTTCTTTGAGCACTTTTTGAAACCATTGATGTGCTAGAAAGACCATGGACTTTGGCAGTGGACAAACCTGGACTAAAATCCCAGCTTTTGGCTGGGCCAGTGACTCTCACCTGTAATCCCAGCACTTTGGGAGGCCGAGGTGGGTGGATCATCTGAGGTCTAGAGTTCGAGATCAGCCTGGCCAACATGGTGCAACCCTGTCTCCACTAAAAATACAAAAATTAGACAGGCAAGGTGGCCTGTGCCTCTAATCCCAACTACTTGGGAGGCTGAGGCAGGAGAATCACTTGAACCCGGGAGCAGAGGTTGCAGTGAGCCAAGATTGTGCTACTACTGCATTCCAGCCTGAGCTACAGAGTGAGACTCCATCCCAGCTTTGCCAGTTAGTAGTGGTATGATGCTAGGTACATTATTTATTGGTACTTCTAATCTACTCATCTTCAAGAATAGGGATAATCTCAACTTTGAAGGGTCGTTAGAAAGATTGATGAATGTGGATGCTCTAAGCATAATTCTAGGCATGTAGAATCATCGCAGGTTAAATTCTGCCTCTATTTAGTGAAGTCCATTTTAATGTCTGTGATTATATTCTGATTCCCAGCAAAAAATAAAAATAAAAAAATAAAGCCTTTTAAAACTCCATAGGTGGTAGTTTTTGTTTGGATATCCTCATAATTTGCAGCTGGTGCTCTATGAAGTAATCCATGTAGAATGTATAGAAACAAAGAAATACATATATTAGTCATGATTGCTTCAGCCTGACTTATATACAACATTTTATATTTTATCCTCATTTATCTTCACTTCTCCTTTGTGGAAAGACTGACTTCAATTTTCTAGTTAATCAGACTTATTACAGTAGCAAATTTTATGCTTCTAGATTTTTGGTGATAAGAACATTTATGAGTCTAGTGTTTCATCTGAAGATATGTGTATCTTAAGAATATAGTTTGCTATTATAAGAATCCAAATAATTGAAGTTTTAAAATTCTAAAATGGAAACAGGAATCTGGGAAAGAAAATGTGGGTGAAATACTAATTTGTTTAAAATAAAGTTAGTATAAATAATTATTTTGTTATTGCCTTGCAGTCCACAAGAATTGGAATGTCAGTGAATGCTATTCGCAAGCAGAGTACAGATGAAGAAGTTACATCTTTGGCAAAGTCTCTCATCAAATCCTGGAAAAAGTTATTAGGTATCGTTGATCTTTCCTTACATATATTTATGATGATGTGATTTATTCAGATGGTTAGTGGTTAACATTTTACGGGTAGGTAATGGTTACGTTTTTTTCTTCATGAAGCTAGATATACTGAAATCAGCGCCTCGTAATAAAGGTGAGGGGGGTTAATATGACCTTTAAGGGTTTTTGTTTTTTTTTTTTTTGCCTTTTAGACTAATCAGATTTAGTTTTCTTAACCTCTGACACAACTGGATAAACTCTTTGGGTAAGATGAATTTTCTCTTAAGGGAAAGGTTGTGCATACCTTTTGAAATGGTTTTTGAAATTTTTGACTTGCAGAAAACTTGCAAGGATAGTAAAAAGAATGCTGTATCCTTTGTCCAGATCATCACTTTTTAATATTTGCTGTATTTGTTTTTCTGAACAGCTTGAAAGTAGGTTGTTTTTCACCGTTTTCTGAACCATTTGTTTTCCTGAACCATTTGAAAGTAGGTTGGCTATATCATGCTCTTTTACCCTTTAAATACTTGTGTGTATTTCCTTACTACAAGCTTATTTTTTTTTTTTTATGGAATCATAGTATTAAAAATTTAGGAAATTTAACATTGGTATAGTACTTCATAGTTTACGTTATAGTACTTCATAGTTTACGTTCAGGTTTGTCAATTGTCCCAGTAATGATTTTATATATATATATATTTTTATCACCAGAAAAATATCCAGTTCAGGATCACATAGCTAGTTTTCTAATTTGAAATCGTTCTTAAGCCTTTCTTTATCTTTTCTGAAATTGACATTTTGAAGAATACAGGCACCCCTTCCCCTTTGTTTTTCCCCCAAGGCAGAAATGTTCCTTTCGCATTTGAAGACCAACCTGTTTACTTGGGTTCGTGATTTTACTTTTACTTTGTTTTTGGTCTGTGATCTTTCACTATCAGTTATCCGCTCTCTAGGAAATGTACTCTGTCCTTGTCCATAGGGTCCTAGCCCAACAAATATGAATTCCTTCCCCCTAAATCTTATTTTGGGGCTGTCAGTTTTTTATTGATATATTTCCTAAAAGTCAAATTTGGAAGGAAAGAAAATTAGAGGCAATTCTGTCCTTCACGTGAATTGCACAAACCCAATAAAAAAAAATTGTTGTCGTGGGCCATGCTTTAAAATTTTATGTGTATTTGTGTATATATCCTGCCCCTTCCCCCTCATTCCTGGTCCCTGCCTCAAGTAGGGCTAAAAGAAACAAGTTCATTTCCTATAGACGAAAGTATGTGTACTTCCTGAGTATGTGGAGTTTAACTTTTTATTTTGACATAATAAGTGGCTCACAGAAAATTACCAAAAAAAAAAAAAAAAAAGTACAGAAAGGTCTCATGTACCCTTTATCTAGCTTCCTCCTATGGTAATGTTACATAACTCTCATATACAGAATCTCAACCAGGAAATTGACATTAATACAATCTACAGACCCTACTCAGATTTCATCAGTTTTTACAGGTGCTAGTGTATGTGTGGGTTGTGTGTGTGTGGGTGGGGTATGTATCCTTCTGAGCAGTTTTATCCTATGTATACATTCATGTAATCACCACTAATGCGTATTTTTAAATATTCACTTTCATGCAAATCAAATTTTTTTTTTTTTTTTGAGATGAAGTCTTGCTCTTGTTGTCCAGGCTGGAGTGCAGTAGTACAGTCTCTGCTCACTGCAAACTCTGCCTCCCAGGTTCAAGTGATTATCTTGCCTCAGCCTCTTGAGTAGCTGGGATTACAGGCGCCTGCCACCACACCCAGCTAATTTTTGTATTTTTAGTAGAGACAGGGTTTCACCGTGTTGGCCATGCTGGTCTTGAACTCCTGATGTCAGGTTATCCCTCCACCTTGGCCTCCCAAAGTGCTGGGATTACAGACATGAGCCACCATGCCCAGCCTGCAAATCGGATTTTTATCTAATTGTTAATGGGCTTAAAAAAATAGAACTTGGATAAGTTATGCAGTATGCAGAAAATGACCAGATGTAACGAATGCAAAGTAGAATTGGATTTTGGTTTAAAAGTAAAATAGGAAATATATTCAAAGCAGAACTTCTCCACATTTTTAAGTTGGATCCTTGAAGCAAGTTTATTCCCCTATCCACCACCTTCCCCACCACTTTTTTTGTTTTGTGTAGAGATTGGGGTCTTGCTATGTTGCCTGGGTTAATCCTCCAACTCCTGGGTTCAAGCATTCCTCCACTTCAGACTCCTGAGTCGCTGGAACTGCAGACCTCCACCACTGCCCTCCTTCGTTACTTATTTATTTATTTATTTAGTTATTTGAGACGGTGTCTCATTATGTTTCCCAGGCTGGTCTCGAACTCTGGCTCAAGCAATCCACCTTCCTCGGCCTCCCAAAGTGTTAGGATTACAGGCGTGAGCCATCACATTTGACCCCTTCTTTGTTTTTAGTAGCATATTCTGTAATTGAGATGTACCTGCTTTTTTTCCCTCATGATTAGATCAGGTTGTACATCTGCAGTTGGAATACTATGTAAGCGTGTTACATCCTTCTCAAGGTATCATATCCAGAGTCATTGATAATTTTAAGAATCCAGTCAAAGCTACACTGTATAGTGTATTATTTTTCCTCTTGTAGCTAATAGCCATTCTGTGGGAGACACTTTTAAGATCCTGAAACTGGCCGGGCGCAGTGGCTCACGTATGTAATCCCAGCACTTTGGGAGGCCAAGGCAGGCGGATCACGAGGTCAAGAGATCAAGACCATCCTGGCCAACATGGTGAAACCCCATCTCTACTAAAAGTACAAAAATTAGCTGGGCGTGGTGGCGTGCACCTGTAATCCCAGCTACTTGGGAGGCTGAGGCCAGAGAATTGCTTGAACCTGAGAGGCAGAGGTTGCAGTGAGCCAAGATTGTGCCACTGCACTCCAGCCTGGCAACAGAGGGAGACTCAGTCTCAAAAAAAAAATGTTTTTTTAAATTAAAATAAAAAGATCCTGAAACTGTCTTATACCTTATCAGACCTTCCCCCTCCTCTCCCAATTTAGGATCCATTGATTTTTTTCTCAAACTAATCTTTATAGTGGTAGAGTGGTCATTGCAAAATTGTGATTTTTCTGACTTCTCTGCTTCAATATTTATAAAATCATCATTCTGTTATAAGAAGAACCTTCTTTTTACCCCTTAGCTATTTATCTATTTGTGTAGACTCGCAGATTCCTTTTCTGTACAATGGATTATAATACATTACTATTACATTTAGTTTGCATAAATTTTGTCCCTACTATAATTTTACTTATGCTGTATGTGTACTTATTTACATTACTTTTTTAATGAAAATATTTTGTTTTTCCATCATAACTATCATTTTTATTGGTTTCAGAATAATTTATTCAGTTGACTATACCATATTTTAGTTGGTCACTTGCCTGTTGTTAGATTTATTATTGTTTTTAACTTTATGGCGGTTGTAACTAATGTCTTGATGGACATCTTTCTGCCTAAAGCTTTTTCTTCACATTGTTAGGTAGATTTCTACATTTACACTACTGCTACTAAGTAGCACATTTTTGAATACTTAAGATATGCCAAGCACTGACCTGTATTAATGCATTTAATCCTCAAAACAATTCAATCCAGTAGATGCTGTTATAATCTCCATTTTATGATGAGGAATCTGAGGCACTGAGTGGTTAAATACCTTGCACACAGTTGAATCGGTGGTGAATAGCCAAGCTGGGACTTGACTGCAGACAGTTGGAGTCCAGAGCTGGAGCACTTCTTTCCCTGCTGCCTGGACTGTGTTGCCCACAACACCATATCAGTTAGTAGGGATGCTTTTAAGGCTGTTCATGCCTCTTACAGCTCTGCTTTCCAAAAGGATTGCACTAATTTATTGTGCCAGAGCAGTGTGTAAGATCAGTTCTACTGTCCCTTTGGCAGCATTGGATCCTTGCTGATCATATTTTGTTGTTCTATCAGTTTTCCCTTTTAAATGCTTTCCACCCTATCGCTTATGGACCGTTTGTAGTCCTTGCCATGTGTCATTATTCATCTTTGTTTTCAGTGTTACAGTGCTATAGCATCTTCGGGATTTGAGGCCTTCAAGGTAAATTATTGAGAATAACAAGGACAGTAAAATTACGTGAAAACAAAAGTGTATGTACACGTTTTATCAGAGGGCTTGAATTGTATTTTAGGTTTGACAAAATTCAGCTTTACAATATGAGTTCTACAGTTGTGATTTGAACCATTCTCTTATCAGTGATTCTCATCCAGATAACTATATATTCAAGTTGTTTAAGGAACTTTAAAAAATAAAGATGCTTGCGCCTCGCTGCCAGAGATTCAAATGGAAAACTATTTCATTGACTCAACCTATTTTATGTATATTATTGCATAATATCTAATTGCTTACTTCTTTAAGTCTTAAAGCTTGTGCACTCTATACTACTTTAGAGATCATTTAAGATAGAGAAGGTGCTGGGTAGGTCTTACTATCCTGAGGTATTTTCTGTGAAAGTGTTTTTTGTTTGCTATCCCAGAAATGTTTGTTTATATTTTGGATACCACCTTAAATTTTCTAACTTTATGAAAAATTATTAAAACAATATTGCTGTATATGCTTTATGCTTTTATTTTTATTTTATTTTACTTTATTTTGAGACAGGGTCTGGCTCCATCGCCCAGGCTGGCGTGCAGTGGCACAATCTTGGCTCACTGCAACTTCCCCTTCCCAGGCAAAAGCCATCCTCCCACCCTCAGCCCCCTGAATAACTGGGACTACAGGTGTGCACCACCACGCCTGGCTAATTTTTGTATTTTTTGTAGAGACAGCATTTTGTCATGTTGCCTAGGCTGGTCTCAAACTCATGAGCTCAAGTGATCCACCTGCCTCAGTCTCCCAAAGCACAGGCCAGTACAGGTGTGAGCCAGTGTACTGGCCTGTGCTTTTATTTTTAAAGTAACAGTGCAGATATTTTCATATTCTTCCTATCTCTTCGTTCCATATACTTTCCTCCCTTGAGGTTCCCATGGCATATGAATTTGTAGTTCCCACCAAATGAGGAAATTTATTTGGGAGTGTTGACTGAACTTGCGTTGTGAAAAATAGTACATATGCTAATAGCTTACACAAACTTCATCTGCTTGTGGGAAAATTAGGATTTTTGTTCACGTTGTTGTGCAAATAGCCTGTATACAGTATTTCAGTTGTTTTTATTTTACAAATGCTAGCAACTTAAGAGATTTCATAATTTTCAGATGGGCCATCAACTGAGAAAGACCTTGACGAAAAGAAAAAAGAACCTGCAATTACATCACAGAACAGCCCCGAAGCAAGAGAAGAAAGGTACTTCATAGACATTTATTTATATTGCAAGTCATAGTTTTACTTCCTCCATCAATTCCCCCATAATCTTATGTTCCCCTATTTACACTCCTTTTTTTTTTGTTTTCTCATCAAATGGAAGTAGTAAATGTATGTAGCCAAGTAGTCTAAGTTTTTTTGTTTGTTTGTTTGTTTGTTTGTTTTTTCAGATTTCTTGAAAATTTGAGAGGTAGAAGACACTGAATAAATAAATTATTTATATTGTACTCAACAAGTTTAATTGAATGGGATTACTGGGTTAGGCACTGAGAATTGATAATGGAGGTAGGGATTAGGGATTCAAATGGTTACTTCCTCCATTTACCACATTTCGTTTTTAGATTTATTTTGGCTTTTGATCTCTCATTCTCCTTTACATGCTTTTCTAATTCCTTTCGAATTTAACGATTTGTGGCCAGGCAGTGGCTTACGCCTGTAATCCTAGCATTTTGGGAAGCTGAGGTGGGCGGATCACTTGAGGTTAGGAGTTTGAGACCAGCCTGGTGAAACCCTTTCTCTACAAAAAAAAAAAAAAAAAAAAAAAAAGGCCAGGCATGGTGGTCTGTAGTCTCAGCTACTTGGGAGGCTGAGATAGGAGAACTGCTCGAACCTGGGAGGCAGAGGTTGCAATGAGCCAAGATCACACCACTGCATTACAGCCTGAGCAATGGAGTGAGACCCGGTTTTGAAGAAAAAAAAAGTAGTTTGTCATAAGAACTTAAATGAGGAGTTCAAATTGTCCCTCACCTCCTGTGAAGCCTTTGCATTTGTTTTTTCCTATTACATATTATGACCTATGCAGTATTGAACATGTTGCCATAATAGGGTACACACAGTTGTTAAATACAAATTGTTCCTCTGTTCGTGGGAATCTGGTAGGTTAACGGTCAACATTGATTTAAAGCAATGGTTCTCAAAAGTGTGGTCCCTGGTAGAGGAGGGACCCTGACAGCTTGTTAGAAATACAGATTCTCAGGCCTTGTCCTGTAACTACTGAATCAGGAATTCAGGTGTGGAGGGGCCCAGAAATCTGTTTTTAAATAAGCTTTTCAGGTGATTCAATGCACTCAAGTTATAGAACCCATGCTTTAGAGCAGCAGCTTCCAAACTCTGTTCTGTCCCTGAACTTTTGGCTGCTGTGTAAACCACTTAGAGATGTAGAGGTGTCTACAGGCTGGCCCAGTCTATAGTACAGTGGCACAATCTTGGCTTACTATAACCTCCACCTCCTGGGTTCAAGCAATTCTCCTCCGTCAGCCTCCCAAGTAGCTGGGATTACAGGTGCCCACCATGCCTGACTAATTTTTGTGTTTCTAGTGGAGGTGGGGTTTTGCCATGTTGACCAGGCTGATCTTGAACTCCTGACCTCAGGGGATCTGGCCTTCTCAGTGTCCCAGAGTGTTTGAATTATACGCGTGAGCCACTGTGTCTGGCCTACTTTTTTTTTTGTTTATTTTTCATTTTTGAGACGGAGTCTTACTGTGTCGCCCAGGCTGGAGGGCAATGGTGTGATCTTGGCTCACTGCAACCTCCACCTTCCAAGTTCAAATGATTCTCCTGCCTCAGCCTCCTGAGTAGCTGGGATTACAGGCGCACGCCACCATATTTGACTAATTTTTGCATTTTTGTAGAGACAGGGTTTCACCATGTTGGCCAGACCGGTCTTGAACTCCTAACCGCAGGTGATCCACCTGCCTCAGCCTCCTAAAGTGCTGGGATTATAGGTGTAAGCCACTGAGCCCAGTTCATGTTGAGGTATTTAGGGCATTAAGGCTACTACCGATTTTAACTTTGTTTCTCAGTATTTTCCCAAAGTTGATTATATACTCCTCATGTTAATGTCACTATCTCATACACTGTTATTGTTTGTATTTGTATTAAATATATTATATATATATATATATTAAACATATGTTAACTGTATTAACTATATTAAAAGAGGTAAATGGGCTTAAACAACAATTGTTAATAAAATTTATGCGTTTTGTTCCTAACCTGTCATATCTGTTTAGTTTCCTTAAGTCTGGAATAGTTCCTCAGTCTCTCGCTGTCTTTGTTTTTATTTTTTCGAGATGGAGTCTCGCTCTGTCACCCAGGCTAGAGTGCAGTGGTGCAATCTTGGCTCTGCAACCTCTGCCTCCCAGGTTCAAGTGATTCTCCTGTCTCAGCCTCCCGAGTAGCTGGGATTAGAGGTGTGCATCATCACACCCAGCTAATTTTTGTACTTTTAGTAGAGATGGGGTTTCGTCATGTAGCCCAGGCTGGTCTCAAACTCTTGACCTCAAGTGATCTGCCCACCTTGGCCTCTAAAAGTGCTGGGATTACCAGCGTGAACCACTGCGCCCAGCCTCTCGTTGTCTTTTATCAGTTCTATATGCTTGACATTTAGGTCTAGAGCCTGTCTGCAAAAGCAAATTACTATGTATGAAGTCTGTTAAAGTAACTAGTTAGTATCTATCTACACACACCACACCATGCCACACCACACATACATGCACATACACACAGAAAAGAGGATTGGAGAAATGGATCTGAGGAGTCATGTAAAGAAAGATACAAGGTTAGGGCCGGGCGCGGTGGCTCAAGCCTGTAATCCCAGCACTTTGGGAGGCCGAGGCGGGTGGATCACGAGGTCAAGAGATCGAGACCATCCTGGTCACCATGGTGAAACCCCGTCTCTACTAATACAAAAAATTAGCTGGGCACGGTGGCGCGTGCCTGTAATCCCAGCTACTCAGGAGGCTGAGGCAGGAGAATTGCCTGAACACAGGAGGCGGAGATTGCGGTGAGCCGAGATCGCGCCATTGCGCTCCAGCCTGGGTATCAAGAGCGAAACTCCGTCTCAAAAAAAAAAAAAAAAAAAAAAAAAAAAAAGATACAAGGTTAAATCAAAGTTGCTTGCAGCTAAGCAGGATTTTATATTTTGGGTGCAACAGTTTAAGGAGAAAGTAATGTGTTTAAATGCTTAAAGGAGGGATCAGAATGTAGGAAGTGGGACAAGCAATAGTGAAACTAGTGAGGAAAAGTTTCCCTCAGTTCATTTGGGCAGTTTCCCTTGGTTCCTGTGTAGCATTTGGCTGCAGACACAGAGAAGTAAAAGCATTTAATCAAAGTGTTTAAGAAGTGGGTGTTTGGCTGGGTGTGGTGGATCACACCTATAATCTCAGCACTTTTTGGAGGCCAAGGTGGGGGGATCACTTGAGCCCAGGAGTTTGAGACCAGCCCAGGCAACATAGGGAGAACCTGTCTCTACAAATAATAATAATATAAATTAGGTGTGATGGCACATGCCTGTGGTCCCAGCTGAGAGGCTGAGGCAGGAGAATCACCTGAGCTTGGGAGGTCAAGGCTGCAGTGAGCCATGATTGTTGCCCTGCACTTCAGTCTGGGTGACAGAGTGACATTCTGTCTCAAAAAAAAAGTGGGTTTTGGGGCCTGGCATAGTGGCTTATGCACTTTAGGAGGCCAAGGCGGGATTATCACTTGAGGTCAGGAGTTCAAAACCAGCCTGGACAACATAGAGAGACCCAAAAAGTATTTTTTTTTTTTTTTTTTTTTTGAGACAGAGTCTTGCTCTTTTAAACCCAGGCTGGAGTGCAGTGGCGTAGTCAAGGTTCTCTGACTGCAATCTCAACCTCTCAGACTCAAGTGAGCCTCCCACTTCAGCCTCCCAAGTAGCTAGGACCACAGGTGCATACCACCATGCTTGGCTAATTTTTAAAACTTTTTTTGTAGACCCTGTGTCTCACTATGTTGTCCAGGCTGCTCTTGAACTCCTGGGATTATAGGCATGAGCCAGCTTGCCTAGCCAAAAAATATATTTAAAATTATCTGGGCATGGTGGCGTGTAGTCCTAGTTATTCAGGAGGCTGAGGCAGGAGGATTGCTTGAGCCCAGGAGCTCAAAGCTGTATGAGCTATGATGGCACCACTGCACAGCATTCTTGCTCTGTTCACTACTGTGAAGAGTCTTGCTCAGTTGCTCAGGCTGGAGTCTTAAAAAAAAAAAAAAAAGAAATGGGTTTTTAAACATTGGTTTGCTCATTTATTTATCACTGACAGACATTATGCCACATAATGAAAATACAAAGAAAAGTAAGTCCTAGTTTTTGCTCTTGAGAAACTCAGTCTGATAGAGACAAAATGTATGAAAAGTCATCATATACAAACCTGTGTGAATCAATATTTTGGGAATACAGGGGGAAATTAGAGAAGGCTTCAAAAAGGAACTGACTAAACTTACAAGGTACTAATGACAATCTTACCCACAGTGACCTGTTTGTGAAGTCTAACAGTGGTTATGTTTTGGAGAGAAGGCAAGGGGATATGTTCTTGCAGTATTGCAGCAAGTCACATCTATGGATGGCGGATGATTTAATCAATCTTTGAAAAGGGTTATGGCAGCTATCCTCAGTGAAATAAAAATTAATTGAAACCAGGAAGATTATGTTGGAAAGAACCCATTTTAGAGATAATCCAACATAGGAAGCTATTCAGAAGCAATTGAAAGGATTAGGTTGACTGGAAAATTATAAAACTGCTCAAATGTTCATATCGAGGTGATGTTTCTGTGGAGAAACACACCATTTTGTAGCCTCACGACTCATCTGTACACATGATATTTGTCTCACTGGGGACCTCACTGTCTAAGTGGAACAAGGTTTTCCTTTTTCCTTTTTCTTTTTTTAAGTGGGAGTCTTGCTATGTCACCCAGGTTGGAGTATAGTGGTGCAATCTTGGCTCACTGAAACCTCCACCTTCTGGGTTCAAGTGATTCTCCTGGCTCAGCCTTCCAAGTAGCTGGGATTATAGGTGCATGCCACCACGCTCAGCTAATTTTTGTATTTTTAGTAGAGATGGGGTTTCACCATTTTACCCGGGCTGGATTCAAACTCCGCTGGTCTTAAGTGATCTGCCCGTCTCGGCCTCCCAAAGTGCTGGGATTACAGGTGTGAACCACCATGCCCAGCAAAACAGGGTTTTTCAAGCATTCTCTTTCTCTTTCTTTCTCTTTCTCTTTCTCTCTCTCATCCCTCCCTCCCTTCCTCTCTCCCTCCCTCCCTCTCTCTCCCCCTCTTCCTCCCTCCCTCTCTCTGAGCTTGCGCTCTGTCTCTAGTTTTAGTTGAAAGCTGTCATTCTCTGGTCTCATCCCTTCATCCCTCTTCTCATACCAAGATCATTGCTTTTCATTTATTGTACTGAACTATAATGGGTATTTTCTCTATTAAAAATATCGCTTAATAGTGGCCAAGCGTGGTGACTCATGCCTGTAATCCCAGCACTTTGGGAGGTCATGGCAGGCAGATCACGAGGTCAGGAGTTGGACACCAGCCTGACCAACATGGTGAAACCCCATCTCTACTAAAAATAAAAAAATTAGCCAGGTGTGGTGGAGAGTGCCTGTAATGCCAGCTACTCAGGAGGCTGAGGCAAGACAATCGCTTGAACCTGGGAGGTGGAGGTTGTAGTGAGCCAAGACCCATGCCATTGCACTCCAGCCTGGGTGACAGAGCAAGACTCCGTCTCAGAAAAGAAAAAAAATTGCTTAATATTTAAAAGGAGAATCAAAGATAACATGTTTAGTTGGGTTTTTAAAAAGACATGAGCCTAGTCTTTTTACTAAATTGTAAAATTTTTAACTTCTTTTTAATCTGTATGCAGATAATGTTTTTTCCCTCACATAAAGGCCACTGAGATACTGTGTCATTTTTTTAGGCCCCACGATAGTAATTTTGCATGGTAGTAATATTGTTACTTTGAGAGGATTGTTTTTGATTTCTTTTTGGGGTATTTGTGTGTGCGTATTTCAGTACCTCCAGCGGCAATGTAAGCAACAGAAAGGATGAGAGAAATGCTCGAGATACTTACGTTTCATCCTTTCCTCGGGCACCCAGCACTTCTGATTCTGTGCGGTTGAAGTGTAGGGAGATGCTTGCTGCAGCTCTTCGAACAGGAGGTGAGTCCACTGCATGTTGTTTTATTTCTCAGCCCTTTGGTCACCACCACCAACCACTGCCATATTGCTGTTTGATGAGTGTCAACCTGTGCATAGCCACCCAGTGCTGCTTAGCTCAGGGAGAAGTTGTTGCTGATAGTGGTCTGTTAAGTGGGAGAGGAGGAGGAATACTGGGGCATTTGCTTGTTACTGTGTAATTGCAAGAAATAGATTCCCTCTAATACGTGGATGTTTTCCCTGATTTCATAGTAATGTATACTTTTTTCTCACAAATCTTTTGTTTCCCCACAATTTAATCTGCAAACTATGTACCCTGATCTTATATTGAGATTAACGATACTGAATTATTAAATAAATAGTATGACATATAGTTTTGTATTCATAATTCCATTTTCTACTTTAAAAAGCCGGGGGAGGGGGCTTGATTTATATGTGGGAGCTTAATTTGATTTGAAAGGATCCAGTCTTAACAAGTAACATTTTGGCTTTAAAGTTTTATATACAGGAATATTTGTCATCTTATACAAATTCATCCTTTTTCTTTTTTCTTATTCTGGACCATAGCTAGTTTGACCTGTTTTTTTCCTTACTCTGCCCTTTCTACTTTGATTTCCTTACTATCTCTCTCGCTGTCTCTCTCTCCCCCCATATATATACACACACACACACACACACACACACACATATATATACACACACACATACACACACACACACGTATGTATGTACATACACATATACATATATTTGTGTGTATATATATAGAATATGTATGTATATATATTCTCCTAGTTTATTTCCTTCTATCCTTTTGAATATTTGTATAGGAGTGTGTACGTGCGATTGGCAAATTAAATGGATGGTTTCTTTGCCTTGAAGCCTGAGTAGCAGGAGACAAGACAGTTCTTTCTGTAACTTTCTCTACTCTCTACTGGAGCAGCCAGAATTTATGGAGTTATGAAAGAGGAGTTGCCTGCTAGATCAGTTAGTTCCCGTGCCTGAGGGATCAGAAGTCATCAGTGCAGGAGCACTGTGGGTATCAGGTGAAGCCCAGAAAAGGAAGTCTAGTGGACAGTGAAGAGACCAGATTCTTTTTTTTTCTTTTTCTTTTTTTTTTTTTACAGCACAGGACATGGTTTAGAAGAGACCAGATTCTAATGAAACTAAACTGACCGGCTTCTTTATGTCAGGCAAATGGGGTTGAAGAAACAGAAATGCAATTTAATTACCTGATATTAGAATTTTCTTTTAATCTGTTATAATAACTTGACAATTCTTTATGCCTGTTTTTAGATGACTACATTGCAATTGGAGCTGATGAGGAAGAATTAGGATCTCAAATTGAAGAAGATATCCTTTTTGTATATACTCATAATTGCTTTAAGTAATTTGCTAGCTTAATTACAATTTTTCCTGCTGGTATACAATTCAAAGTCTTATTCTTCAGTTTCTATCTTGAATGTTTTGTTTTCTTGGAAAGGAGTGGAACATCTATATAATTTTATTTGTCTTGTTTTTTTCTTTTTGTTATTTAAAAGTAAAGTACAGTATTGATGGCATTTAAATTTTTTCTGCCTTGTATATAGAGAATGTAATGTCTGAATTTAAGTTGTGCAGAAGGGCATGGAAAGCGCACACACGCGTAAATGTGAAGACTTCTCACGACCTCAGTTCACACAGTCACCTGAGCTCATTATCCCAGAGGAAGCGTGTTCATACTGAGCACTGGGAAAGGGCTCCAGGAGAGAGGGGTACTGTGTGTGGGTAGGGGCCCAGAACATCTAGGCAACTGTGTAACATGGGACTGTCCTGGTTGAGGAAATTCCTGGTTGTTAGGAAGGGAGCTGTTCCAGGGTTCAGCTTTGGCAGTGGCCTCTTCTGCAGATGAAAAGAGTCTGCTGAGGTAGCTCCTGCTGAGCTAGGGGAGGAGATGAATCCCCACAGCCATGCTGAATGGTCTCTTCTCAGAGACCCTTCAGGAACTGTGTGACCAGAGAGACTTTCAGGTTCCTTAGTAAAATTCAGATTTGAGCAAGTAAAGTTTCAATAAGTTCAAGCTCTTTTTAAAACATACACTTTCTCATGTTGAGTACTTGAGTTACTTTTTGAAATGCTGTTGACTTGCATGGTGCTGGCACTAAACCTTTAGGAAATAAAACATGATTAGTCCGGGCGTAGTGGCTCGTGTCTGTAATCCCAGCACTTTGGGAGGCCAAGATGGGTGGATCACATGAGGTTAGGAGTTGGAGACCAGCCTGGCCAACATGGTGAAAACCTGTCTTTACTAAAAATACAAAAATTAGCCAGGCGTGGTGGCGCACCTGTAATCCCAGGCTGAAGCAGGAGAATTGCTTGAATCCAGGAGGTGGAGGTTGCAGTGAGCTGAGACTGCGCCACTGAACTCCAGGTGACAGAGCGAGACTCTCTTCCCCTCCCTGCCCCACCCCCCCAAAAAGCTAGTTTATAGTGGAAAAGTAATATTGCTATTATTTGCCCATTTCAGTTCAAGGAATTAGATATAGTACCTTGTTTTTAACATAGTCTAAATTGGAAACAGTTATTGTGAACTGCTTAGAAATTTCAGGAATTCTTATTTTGGCAGAATGGGGGTGGGAAGTGATCTTATTTTTTATAATTTTACCTTTTTTCCTTGATGGCTTTGTACCTATATATCAAGAAATAAGGAATACAGACATGAAATACAAAAATAGAGTACGAAGTAGGATATCAAATCTTAAAGATGCAAAGAATCCAAATTTAAGGAAAAATGTCCTCTGTGGGAATATTCCTCCTGACTTATTTGCTAGAATGACAGCAGAGGTGAGTATGCATGAATCTGAGGTTTCTGTAATGTGATTCCATGTTGTGAAGTGTAAAGCCTATTATCATCAGAGTACTATATAAATATTGCATATGTAATAAATTTCCGTTAGTTATTCTGATATATACTAGACAAATCCTTAAGGTAATTGTATTTTTTATCATCAATACTTCGAGCAAACAAAGCTGTTTCCATGCTTTTAGGGTGATTACATTAAATTATTGTCCAAAAATAAGAGTGTTTTACTTTTTATGAATTCTTGTAGAACCAGAGAGTTGAATCTCTAATTGCAAGTCCACTTTGTGAGTGCCAATCCTTTTTCATGGTTAAACACTATAAAATTGGTCACATCTTACTGATTATTTCTTTTGTTTTTGCTCTTGTTGCCCATGCTGGGGTGCAATGGCTATCTCAGCTTACTGCAACCTCTGCCTCCCAGGTTCAAGCGATTCTCCTTATAGGGAATTATGGAAAAAAATGAAATTCATAGCTTGCTGTTTATAGACATGGTTGTTCATAGATAATAGCTATGTTGTATCTACAATTTATTTCACTGTTGTAATAAACATTCAAGAGGGTGAGTTTTTCTTCTGTATACAAACATACCTCAGAGATATTGCAAGTTTGGATTGGACTACTGCAATAAAGTGAATATTGCAATAAAGCGAGTCACACAAATTTTTTGACTTTTCAGTATATATAAAAGTTATGCTTATTCTACAATCTGCTAAATGCAATAGCATTGTATCTAAGAAAACAGTGTACACCTTATACCTTGCTAAACAATGTACACCTTGCTAAAAATTGCTAATGGTCATCTGAGCCTTCAGCAAGTCATGCTGTTTTTGCTGGAAAAGGGAATTGCCTGTATGTTGACAGCTGCTGACTGATTAGGGTGGTGGTTATTGAAGGTAGAGGTGGCTGTGATAATTTTGTAAAATAAGACAACAATGAAGTTTGCTGTATTGACGGAGCAAATATTCATGAAATATTTCTTTGTAGCTTATGATGCTGTTTAATAGCATTTGTCCATAGTAGATGTTCTTTCAGAATTGGAGTCAGTGCTATCAAATACCACTGCTGCTTTTTCAACTAAGTTGATGTAATATTCTAAATCCTTTGTTGTCCTTTCAACAATGTTCACAGAATCTTCACCAGAAATAGGTTCCATCTCAAGAAATCACTTTTTGCTCATCCACAAGAGGCAACTCATCTGCTTAACTTTTATTGTAAGATTGAAGCAACTCAGTCACATCTTCAGGCTCCACTTCTAATTTTCCTTCTCATGACTTTTTCATCACATCTGCAGTTACTTTCTTTTTTGAGTTAGGGGTGAGTGGGGGATGGAGTTTCAGTGTTGTCACCCAGACTGGAGTGCAATGGTGTGATCTTGGCTCACTGCAACCTCCACCACCCAGGTTCAAGCAATTCTCCTGCCTCAGTCTCCTGAGTAGCTAGGATTACAGGCGCCTGCTACTACACCCAGCTAATTTTTATATTTTTAGTAGAGACAGGGTTTCACCATGTTGGCCAAGTTGGTCTCGAAATCCTGACCTCAGGTGATCCATCCGCCTCGGCCTTCCAAAGTGCTGGGATTACAGGCATGAGCCACCGTGCCCCTCTGTGGTTACTTTCTCCAGTGAAGTCAAACCCCTCAAAGTCATCTATGATAATTGGAATCAACTTCTTTCAAACTCTTCTAAATGTTGATATTTTGACCTCTTCTCAATGAATCACTAATGTTCCTAATGGCATCTAGGATGGCAATCCTTTCCAAAAGGTTTTCAGTTTACTTTACCTAGATCTATCTGAGGAATTACTTTTTCTTGGGGCTCTACAGCCTTGCAAAATGTATTTCTGAAATAATAAAACTTGAAAGTTAGCTTAGCATGGTGGCTTATACCTATAATCCGAGCAGTTTGGGAGGTCAAGATGGGCAGATTGCTTGAGCCCAGGAGTTGGAGACCAGCCTGGGCAACATGGTGAATTCCCATCTCTCCAGAAAATATTAGCTGGGCATGGGGGCATGTTCCTGTAATCCCAGCTACTCAGGAGGCTGAGGTGGGAGGATCACTTGAGAGGTGGAGGTTTCAGTGAGCTGAGATTGCGCCTCCAATGTGGGCAGCAGAGTGAAACCCTGTCTCAAAAAAAAGTCAATTACTCCTTGATCCATGAACTGCAGAATGAATGTTGTTTTTAGCAGGCATGAAAATAACATTAATGTCCTTGTATATCTCCATCAGAGCTATTGGATGACTAGGTATATTGATGATTAGGTGCATTGTCAATGAGTAGGAATATTTTCAAAGAAATATTTTTTCTGAGCAGTAGGCTTAGAATATTCAGTAAATCATGCTTTACATAGATGTGCTGTCATCCAGGCTTTGTTGTTTCATTTATAGAACACAGACAGAGTAGATGTAGCATAACTCTTAAGGGCCCTAAGATTTTCAAAATGGTAAATGAGCATTGGCTTCAATTTGAAGTCACCAGATGCCTTAGCCCCTAACAAGAGAGTCCTTCAAAGTCCTTTGAAGCTTTGAAGCCAGGCATTGACTTCTCTATAGCAATGAAAGTTCTAGATGTCACCCTCTTCCAATTTACATCAACATTGACAACCTGTTATTTAGAATAGCTGCCTTCATCAATGATCTTAGCTAGATCTTCTGGATAACTTGCTGCAACTTCTCCATCAGCACTTGCTACTTCACCTTGCATTTTATACTGTGTTATGTTCTTTCCTTAAACCTCACGAACCTGCATCTTGTATCCTCTAACTCTTCTTCTGCAGCTTCCTCATCTCTCACAGCATTGAAGAGTTAATGCCTGGTTCTGGATTAGGCTTTGGCTTAAGGGAATGTTGTGGCTGGTTTGATCTTCTGTCTAGGCCACTAAAATGTCTTCATATCAGTAGTAAGACTATTTTGATCATTATTCATGTGTTCACTGGAATAGCACTTTAACTGGTAGAAGAGGCCTACCTTCTGGCTTATCTCAGCTTTCCACATGCCTTCCTTATTAAACTTAGTCATTTCTAGGTTTTGATTTAAAGTGAGAGACATGTTGACTCTTCCTTGTCCTTGAATACTTAGAGGCCATTATAGAGTTATTAATTGGCCTAATTTCAGTATTGTGATGTCTCAGGGAGTAAGGAGGCCCAGAGAGAAATAGAGAAACCAGGAAAGAGTGGAGCAGTCAGAACACACACATTTGTCAAGTTTACCGTCCTGTATGGTCACAGTTAGTGGTGCCACCAAAACAATGATAGTAACATGAGAAATCACAGATCACCTAACAGATATAATAATAGTGAAAATGCTTGAAATATTGTGAGAATTGCCAAAATGTGACACAGAGACATGAAATGAGCACATGCTGTTGGAAAAATAATGCCAATAGACTTGCTCAACACAGTGTTGCTGCACACCTTCAATTTGTAAAAAAAAATGCAGTATCTGCAAAGCACAGTAAAATGAAGCACAATAGCGCAGAGTAAGATAAAGAAAAGTATGACTGTAGCTAGTAAAAACTGGCATGAGAAGATGACCCTGGCATCTTCTGTGTATTTCTTGCCTCAAAACTGGAATCAGACATTCCTCCAGAGATTCCTGACTTCTTTTGGGGGTGGGGTGGAGGCAGTGGTATTAGAGGCTGTAATCTGGATACTAGAGGTACTCATTGCTGTAGGTTTACATTGTTCATAGTGTAATCACCTGACAGCTTCTTCCTGTCACTGCACAGACAAAACCAATTCACCAAGATTGCCCTTTGCAGTTGAGAAAGTTTTATTAACTCAAGGCTAGCCATGCAGGAGACGAAGTTATTACTCAAATCAGTCATCTTGAAGACTTGGAGATTAGAGTTTTTCAAGGATAGTTTGGTGGTGACTATTCCTAGGTGACTAGGGAATGGGTTCTGCTGATTGGTTGGGGATGCAATCACAGGGATGTGGGAACTGGTCCTTCTGTACCTCTGGGTGAGGGGCCTGAGTTCTAGAGGGCTCAATCTGAAAAACATCTCAAAAAAACCAATCTGAGGTTCTACAATAATAATGTTACCTATAGGAGCAATTAGGGAAGTCACATACCTTGTGCCCTCTGGCCACATGACTCCTGAGCAGTGAGGGATTATAGAAACTATGCGTGCATTTTAGCAGAGTTCAGCCCCTTCCCATAATCCTAATCTGGCCTTGCGTTAGTCTTGCAAAGTTGATCTCAGGCTCTGAACGAGGAGGGATCAGTTTTAGGGAAGGACTGTTATCATCCTTGTATCAAAGTAAATTCCTCCCATGGTTAGCTTGGCCTGGGTCCAGGAATGGGAAGATAGCCAGCCTGTGACACTAGAAGCAAGATGGAGTCAGCCATGTTAGATTTCGCTCACTGTCATAATCTTTGCAAAGATGGTTTCATTAGACTTTAAATAATACTTAAATCTAATTTTCACATATAAACTTTTAAGGCTCTGAAAAAATTTTAAGGCCGGGCACGGTGGCTCATGGGAGGCTGAGACAGGCAGATCATGGGGTCAGGAGATGAGACCATTCTAACACGGCAAAACCCCATCTCTACTAAAAATACAAAAAAACTAGCCGAACATGGTGGCGCACGCCTGTAGTCTCAGCTACTTGGGAGGCTGAGGCAGGAGAATCACTTGAAACTGGGAGGCAGAGGTTGCAGTGAGCTAAGATCTCACCACTGCATTGCAGCCTGGTGACAGAGCGAGACTCCATCTCAAAAAAAAAAAAAAAGAAAAGAAAAAAGAAAAAATTTTAAAAGAAATTAAACTCTTAAAAGGCCTGTGAAGAAAAATATTAATTTAATGCTTTTAAAACTTCTAAGGTTGATATGTGTTTTATTATTAGGCTAATTGAGCATAAAAGCATTCAGGATATATATAGAAGGTGTCTATAACTGAGTGGTATTGCCCCCTCCCTAATAGGAAATGGCTAGTGATGAGCTGAAAGAGATGCGGAAAAACTTGACCAAAGAAGCCATCAGAGAGCATCAGATGGCCAAGACTGGTGGGACCCAGACTGACTTGTTCACATGTGGCAAATGTAAAAAGAAGAATTGCACTTACACACAGGTTTGTGATTGTTTATAGATTCTTATTTTATATTAAGAATGCTTGCAATTCCTGTTTTAAAATAAATAGCAAAGATAATTACCAGCATGATAGTCCCTCACTTATCCATGGAGGGATATGTTCTAAGACCCTGAGTGGATGCCTGAAACTACAGATAGTACCTAACCCTATGTATACCATGTTTTTTCCTATACATACATACTAATAAGTTTTATTTATAAATTAGGCATAGGAAGAGATTCACAACAATAACTGTTAATCAAATTGAACAGTTACAACAAGATACTGTTATGTAAGTAATGCGAATGTAGTTTCTGTCTCTCATAACAATATCTTGCACTGTACTCACCCCTGTTCATGTGATGAGATGAAGCAAAATGAATGATGTCATCATTGTGACTAAGTGTTAGGCTGCTGTTGACCTTCTGATGATCCATCAGAAGGAGGCTCATCTGCTTCAGGTGGTCCTGCCTCATCAAGCCCTGATGATATGGATGACTAATGGGTAGGTAGCATATACAGTGATGCACACTGGACAAAGGGATGATCTATATCCCAAGTGGGACAGGGTAGGATAGTACAGGCTCTCCTCTTGCTACTCAGAACAACGTGCAGTTTAAAACTGATGAGTTGTTTATTTCTGGAATTTTTCACTTAATATTTTTGGACCACTGGTAACTGAAACCATGGAAAGAAAGCCCGTGGATAACTGGGGACTAGTTCAAGAGGAGATAAGATTTCTTTCTTAAGTGTAAGAATGATTTCTTTTAAAAAAAAAAAAAAAAATTTTTTTGGTGGAGATGGGGTCTTGCTATGTTGTCCAGGCTGATCCCAATTTCCAGACTTAAATGATCCTCTCACCTCAGCCTCCCAAAGTACTGAGAGTAACGGCATGAGCCTCTGTGCCTGGCCAGAATGCTTTCTTAATACTGATTCTAGTTAACTAAAAATAAGTTGATATATTTATACTCTCATGGAAATAGTTACTATGAAAGCTAGATCAAATACAACTTATAAAATATAAGAATGAATAAAATGACCATGTTCTTTTAACAGTTCATAAATAGTTGTATTGGTTACTAGGTAAATTGGCCAGAATCCTTTTTATTTTGCCAGACTATATACTTTAAGAAAAGTTCTTCACTCTCCCTCACATGGCTTATGGGTACTTTCAGCTTAACTGGCTTCTGGAAAATTTGTTCCTTTTTGTAACACTGATAACTTACATTCATGTATGATATTCTTCAACAGCTGAAAAGCATGTTCTAGTTATTTTGGTTGCATGTGCATGTGTGAAAATTGTTTTTATGACTGTCTTAATTTCATTTGCCAAATAGGTTTTTGTGCTATATCATCTGCCGTAAACTCTAAATTATCTCTTTAAGGGACAACTTACTATGCTTCAGACGGTAGATTTAGGAAATTGAATTTTCTCAATGATAGAAAATTAAGCAAAAATAGCATTACTAAACTAAAGGAGGCTTTACTTTAAAATTTTGTTGGTAGTTATGTTTGTGGTTAAAAATTCAAAAGGTACAAAAGGTTATATGTGGAAAATTCCCTTCCCACTTTTGCCTGTGGCCACCTCGTTCTCCCTCCCTGGAAGTAAAGCAAGGTTACCAGTTTGTTGTGGAACTTCCTAGGTATTTTACGTGCATACATGCAAATATTTTTGTTTTCCTTTTTCTAAACACATATGGTAGAATGTTATATGAGTTTCTGCCTCTTTTCTACTTTTTATAGGCATGTAATCTCCATTTCCAGATACACTTCATTTAACCAATCTGAAGTCTTTTACGTTTTTGAAATCTCATTTAGTCACAGTTGGGTATTTCCATGTTTCATTTTGTAGCAGTTTTACTACTGATTGTTACTAAAATGCATCAACATTGATAAAAGTGGTTTGGGAAAATTCTGAGTTTGAATTGCTTTTTTTTTGAGACAGAGTCTTACTCTGTTGCCCAGGATGGAGTGCAATGGCCCGATTTCGGCTCACTGCAACCTCCGCCTCCCGTGTTCAAATGATTCTCCTGCCTCAGCCACCCAGGTAGCTGGGATTACAGGTGCCCTCCACCACGCCCAGCTAATTTTTGTATTTTTAGTACAGATGGGATTTCACCATGTTGGCCAGGTTGGTCTCGAACTCTTGACCTCGTGTTCCACTTGCCTTGGCCTCCCAAAGTGCTGGGATTACAGGCATGAGCCACCATGCCCTGCCAAATTACTCTGTTTTCTTTTAGCCAGGTAGAAATATCTTAGCGATAAAAATTATACCCTAAAAATGCCATATATTAGAAAATATGAAGTATAAATAGAAAATTATTTAAAAGCTAAAGTGTCTTGAAAATGTACAAAGTGGAAGTGATATATAATCAAATTACAAATAGCTACGACAAAAAGTCATAAATATCAAGTTTGTTTCTTTTAGCAGAAATAACCCAGCCTAAAGTTGAAGCCAGTATGATTTTCTTAGAATCGCAAAGTCTTCTCTTCAGATAGAAAACTCTCAAAGTTCCGCCAGGTGTGGTGAGCACCTGTAATCCCAGAACTTTGTGAGGCCGAGATGGGTGGATCATGAGGTCAGGAGATCGAGACCATCCTGGCTAACATGACGAAACCCCGTCTCCATAAAAGCACAAAAAATTAGCTGGACATGGTGGCAGGTGCCTGTAGTCCCAGCTACTTGGGAGGCTGAGACAGGAGAATTGCTTGAACCAAGGAGGCGGAGGTGGCAGTGAGCCAAGATCGCATGCTACTGCACTCCAGCCTGGGTGACAGAGTGAGACTCCATCTCAAAAAAAAAAAAAAAAGAAAATTCTCAAAGTTCTTATAGAAATAACAGATATAAAAGAATTAAGTGTAACTCTTGGTTACTATGTACCCCAGAGGGGATTAAAATTTTTCCCACAGAGCAAAAGATTCCTCATGTTTACTTTTGGGGCCCTAGATATCAGAATTAAGTATATGTAAAGTATAGCAGGAGGTTTCAAACCATTTTTATCTCAAGGCCTTAACTAAGCAGAATACTGCTGTTCTGAGTATGGTGCTGCTTTGTCTTCCTTTGGGCCTTTGAGTTGAAAGTCATGTTAATAGTTTACTGGTGTCATGAAGCTTTGATCTTGGAAGTGGTGATAAGCTGGGATTTTATCATCTCATACTGCATTTCAACGTACCATATTTAAAATTCAGCATTGTTAGTATTTAGGTTCCTGCTACAACTTAAACTTAAGAATAACATTTAACTTTAATAGTGCTTTGTCATCTTCATTCAGAGAAATAACCTTTCTGGTTTTGAGACCTTTGGTTCTGGCAATTCTCTTCAGTTTAGAACTTCAGAAATTTATAAAGTTTTTTAAAAACCATGTTAGCTTTTTACTCTTTTTTTTTTTTTTTTTTGAGACAGTCTCGCTCTGTCACTAGGCTCTAGTGCAATGGCGCAATCTTGGCTCCCTGCAACCTCTGCCTCCTGGGTTTAAGGGATTCTTCTGCCTCAGCCTCCTGAGTAGCTGGGACTGTAGCCGTGTGCCACCATACCTAGCTAATGTTGTATTTTTAGTAGAGATGGAATTTCACCATGTTGGTCACGATGGTTTTGATCTCTTGACCTCGTGATCCGCCCACCTCGGCCTTCCACAGTGCTGGGATTACAGGCATGAGAAACCATGCCTGGCCAGCTTTTTTTCTTACTGAGTTCTCTTTTTAAGTTAAAAAAAGTAGTTGCGGTAGAATATATATAACCTCAAATTTCCCATCTTAACCAGTAATTTTTAAGTGTACTGTTCAGTAGTAGAGCATTCACAGTGCTTTGTATCCAGTCTCCAGAGCACTTTTCCTCTTGCAAAACTGAAACTCTTTACCCCTTAAACAATAACTCCCCATTCCTCCTCTGCCCAGCCCAACAACCACCATTCTGCTTTCTATCTCTCATGACTATGCTGAGTACTTTAGATTAGTAGAATCATAGAATGTTTGTCTTACTGTGACTGGCGCCTATTTCACTTAGCATAATGTATGCAAGGTTTATCTGTGTTGTAGCATTATGTCAGACTTTCCCTCCTTTTTATGGCTGAATAATATTCCATTGTACATTCATACCACTTTTTATATATTCATTCATCTGTTGATGGACACTTGGGTTGCTTCTACTTTTTGGCGATTGTGAATAAAGCTGCTGTGAACTTGTGTGTACAGATACCTCTTTGAGATTCTACTTCCTTTCTTTTGGTTATGTACCCAGCAGTGGACTTGCAGTAGTAACTGCTTATAGGAAATTAGGAAAATACAGAAAAACATGAGTAATAAATTTAAGTCATTCATTAAGCTGCCTTCCAAAGAGAACAGTTACCAGTATTTTGTTGTCTGCTATATTTTGTGATTTTTTTTCTATGTATAGTTAGAATTAAATACTGTAAAAACTATTTTACACTCTTCTTTTAACTTAGGTACCATAATGTAAGCATTCTTTTCTTTTTCCAGAGAATAGTCTATTTGAGTTGCATAACATAAATCAGTGCTATACAAAAATAATAAAAATATTTTGCTCTTTTATTTACAAATTAATTTCATAAACAAACTATATGTAACATGATAAACAAAAGTTCTTTACTTCCATCCTTTATGGCTGGAAAAATAAATTATTTTAATAGCTATTTAAATCTGCTTCCTGTTTCCAGAGAAATTAATGTATTATGTTTTTTTTTTTTTTTCAAATTATCCCTAACCTTTAAACAAACTTAAGAGTAGATACTGCTGCTATTTTTACATAGAATTGTAAACAGCCTTGTTAAAAAGTGGGAGTAGGCCAGGCTTGGTGGCTCACACCTGTAATCCCACACTCTGGGAGGCTGAGGCAGGCAGATCACCGGAGGTCAGGA
The DNA here is from genome assembly GCF_030222135.1 of Aotus nancymaae. Taxonomy (NCBI): domain Eukaryota; kingdom Metazoa; phylum Chordata; class Mammalia; order Primates; family Aotidae; genus Aotus; species Aotus nancymaae. Next base: position 6,038,846 of record NW_026988450.1, on the reverse strand, counting down.
GTTTGAGACCAGACTGGCCAACATGGTGAAACCCCCATCTCTACTAAAAATACAAAAAATTAGCTGGGCATGTTGGTACATACCTGTAATCCTAGCTACTTGGGAGGCTGAGGCAGGAGAATTACTTGAACCCAGGAAGTGGAGGTTGCAGTGAGCCAAAATTGCACCATTGCACTCCATCCTGGGCAACAGGAGTGAAACTTCATCCCAAAAACAAATCAAACAAAACAATACAAAACAAATAAAAGATAGAGTATATTTCCACTAGTTAGAATTGAACTTAATAAAATATAAACATTTTATAAACCCTACAATTCAGGCAATTTGATTTAGTTATGACTAATCTATAGGAATATACAGTACAAATTCAGTCATCCACAATTAAGAACATCTATAAATAAAAATTTTGCTATGTTCAGAATAAGATTTTATTCATATTCTTCAAAGGTAGCTTTGTTCCCAGTAGATCTCTCTCTTACTATTTCTGTATATTTTAGGAGATGTTTTCAATTCAAAAAGAAGTAACATCTAGTTATTTGACTTTTTGTTTTGTTCTTGCTTGAAACTGCTCTGTTTTGGTCTTTTCTTTTTTCTTTTTTTGAGACGGAGTCTCCCTCTGTTGCCCAGGCTGATGTGCAGTGGTGTGATCTCGGCTCACCGCAACCTCTGCCTCCTGGGTTCAAGTGATTCTCCTGCCTCAGCCTCCCAAGTAGCTGGGATTACAGGTGCCCTCCACCAGGCCTGGCTAATTTTTCTTATTTTTTTAGTAGAGACGGGGGTTTCAACATGTTGGCTAGTATGGTCTCGAACCCCCAACCTCAAGTGATCCACCCACCATGGCCTCCTAAAATGCTGGGGTTACAGATGTGAGCCACCATGCCTGGCCAGTTTTGGCTTTTTGATCCTTTTCTGGCATTTCCCAAAATCTCAGGTCCTTTGCAGCCTGCCTAAACTGCTAGTCACTGATTATTTTTTGTTTGGTGCCATTTTTAACTTTTAATCTTGCTGAACAAATGCTTGAAGGAACCAAATACATCTGGCGTTCTCTCCCTCTTAATTGTTTAAAACCAACAGCAGACAAACAAAAAAACCTTTGTAAGCATTTTTCTGGCTGTGTAATATTTAATCAGATGGATATACTCTTACTTTATGTTATTTCCCTGTTGGATATTTGTTTTTAGTGTTGTGCTGTTACAAAATTATACTCTTCAAACATTGTTTGTATTTTTGTGTTTTTAATTACCATCTTAGAAATAGTTTAGATACCAAGTTTCTAGGTTACAAAGAATGCTGCCTAACTTTTAGAAAGGTTGTGGCAGTTATGTTTTTTTACATCTTGTTATTTTGTAAGAGAATATTGGTGTATGTTTAAATTTATTCATTTCTGTGCCTCTTACTGATGAAATTGTTTTTGAGATCCAAATAACTTATTGATGAATTTTAAAAATATTTATTAGCTATTTATAAAAAGTATAAGGTGTGACTTTAGAAGGTTTTCCCACTTATCTGGGATATATTAAACAGGAAAGACAAAGAAGGACTTAGGAAAGTGAAGTTTGGAAATGTGTGCTCTGTTGACATTATTTAGCTTATTTGAACTTGTTTCAGACTTTTATTCATTTTATTGTGGTACCATCATATTTATTAAATATTGTATATCTTTATGTATAACATTCTTATTTGGGTGGGGTTTTTTTAATAGTACTGGAAAAAGTATATTTAATTTAATTTTGCTGCAGGTGCAAACCCGTAGTGCTGATGAACCAATGACAACATTTGTTGTCTGTAATGAATGTGGAAATCGATGGAAGGTATGGACCCTCTTGGATTCATATTATACTCGCTTATAATAGAATGATTTCTTCTGGTCTTTTCATAGGTCCATCTAGATATCTAAATATATACAGATATGCTCACACTATCCAGTACTCTTGTAGTCCCTACTTGTAATGGAATATACTATTTTGTATCCTACTAGAAATAAAGGGTATTAACTTGACTTTACTACCTTTATTTGTTTTGGTGCAGGAAAGAGGGAGTGAATCTTAACTGTTCAATTATTATATCACTGTCCTATATATCCTATATTCATTACATTGTTATGACTCTTTTACTTCCAGAAAATCTGTATGTGTTTAATTACTTGTTTTAATAGATTTTGATTTTGGAAAAAAAAATTTTCCCCTTGTTGAAATCAAACCCAATGACATGAGCACTGATGTGGTTTGGTAGGCTTTGCACTAAGCCTTCATATTGCCTGTGTGCTCTTGAATTATTAGTCCCACACAGGCAAGTTTATATTATTTAAATGATTCCTTCTTGAGTGATTTTGTGAACCAAAAGAATAAAATTTAAATTTGGGAGCAGAAGTACACATCAGTATTAAAAACATTTTAATTATTATTGTAGATGTGAATGATAAGGGTGGTGAGGTTCAGAGGCTTACGTGGTAGGAATTTAGTCTTTGGAATCATACAGACTGATTTTGAAGTCCCTTGCCACTTCCCATTACTGAGCTATATTGTTCTTACATATTAAATGTGAATAGTACCTTTCATTTCCGATTGTGAAGAGTAGAGATAATATATTTAGTGTGCCTGATAATTGTTGGTGTTCTAAAAATGCTGGCTATTTTTATTAGTTTTTCTGAAGTTTGTACAAAATTCTTTTGTTTTTCATTTATACTTACATAGGCTTTTCAGTTTAATGCTTTTTGAAGTATTCACTTAGCTTAAAGCATTTTCTGAAAATCAGAAGTTAACTAGAAGCCATGAAATGAACTAGAAGCCATTTGGTCCAGGGTCCCAAACCATATTGAGGATATCTATTTGGCTTCTTCAACATTCCACTTTAAGGGATTGGGGCCAGTACCTATTTTATTTATTCTTTTTTCTTTTTTTTTGAATTAGAGTCTCACTCTGTTGGCCAGGCTGGAGTACAGTGGCGCTATCTCTGCTCACTGCTGCCTTTGCCTCGCAGATTCTAGCAATTCTTCCTCAGCCTCACAAGTAGCTGGGATTACAGGCATGTGCCACCACACCCAGCTAATTTTTGTATTTTTAGTAGAGACAGGGTTTCGCCATGTTGGCCAGGCTGGTCTCGAACTCCTGACCTCAGGTGATCTGCCTACTTCGGCCTCCCAAAGTGCTAGGATTACAGGCTTGAGCCACTGTGCCCGGCCCAGTACCCATTTTATTACATACAAAGAATTAGTTCTGAGCTGGAAAGATTTACTGCTATTCAAAGTGTCTTCATGGCTTGAAACAGTGTTTCCTCCCCTTCTGAGGTTGCAGAAGCTGTCCTTGGTCTAGGATAGGGACATTCACCTTCTTTTTCAATCCTGTTGAGCAAATTTGGCCTATTCTCTTGGATTTGTTTTGCATGATGGATCATTTTTATTATGGTGATGAGATGTGCAGTGCAGTTTGTTCTGAGTGCATTCGGTTTGTGACACAAGTTTTGACGTAGTACTTAATCAAATTTAAGAAAGTTCAATTTAGGATAGAAAGCTGATTCCTAGGGTGTGGCATATTTTAACAATTCAAATTTGGAATGGTTAATTTTTTTTTACCTTTAAAACATTATAAAGAGGTATTTAATAAAAATGCTAAAATTGTTTTATACAAGTTCTTTAGTTACATGTTCCTAATAGTTCTAAGTTGGGAAAGTTAGACACTTAAGATAGGTGATTTTCATGTGTGAAAAAATACAGCATGTTTTTTAAAAATGCATCTATTTTAAAAGCAGTATCAGGTGTATGCTGTATTAAATGTGGAATGTACCTTACTGGTATTTAAAGGTCTCACAAAATGTTTTTTCTTTTTTGACAGTTCTGTTGAGTTGGAAGAATTGGCAAAATATCTGGACCATTAAGAAAACAGATTTTGTAATTAGCTTTAAACTAGGCCAAGCAACTAGTTTTCCTGCAAATCAGATTTTTAAAGCAACATACATCCCTTGGGTTAGACTTTGGTTTTGACCTAACATCTCTTCCTTAAATGCCTTCTTAGTTTCAGATCTGTAAGGAGACTATATAATAATTGTATGGTATCTGTTTCAAAACATATTTTTTCCATGTTTATAAGTAACTTGATATTAAACTTTTATCAATTAAACTTCTGGCAATATTTTTTCTTTTTCTTTTCTTTTTTTTTTTTTTTAAGACAAAGTTTTGCTCTTGTTGCCCAGGCTGGAGTGCAATGGCACAATCTTGGCTCACTGCAACCTCTGCCTCCCAGGTTCAAGAGATTCTCCTGCCTCAGCCTCCTGAGTAACTGGGATTACAGGCATGTGCCACCATGCCCAGCTGATTTTTGTATTTTTAGTAGAAATGGGGTTTCTCCATGTTGGTCAGGCTGGTCTTGAACTTTTGACCTCAGGTGATCCACCTGCCTCGGCCTCCCAAAGTGTTGGGATTATAGACATGAGCCACCCCACCCAGCCAATGTTTCTTCTTTCTTAAAGGAAAATATACCTTAACTTTTCTTTTTTTACAGTGTGAAACAAACACAGTAGAAATTCTGTTATTAATACATAAATGAAAATACATTTTCTTCCATATTGACATGTAGCTACAGATATTAAAGGAGGAGAAAAGTTAATATAATTTTAGGTTTACCAAATATGGTGTGTATTCAAATAATACTTGACCAGCTTATCTAAAGTGTACATAATATTTGAGCTAGCTTATGAATTTAATTATTATGTTTGCAAGCTTCGAATATTAGATATTATTTTGCATCTGTAACTAACCCTGATCATTTCTTGTAATTTCTTGTACATGTATATTACTTGTTCTTAATAGATTTTACTTTTGGGAACAAGACTTTGTTGAGATCTTTTTGATTTTGCAGTTAATTTACCTGTTTGACTTCATAATGTGTTTTAGTTTTGCAGAAGAATACTGTTGTAGTTTAGAAGGCTTTTCATAAATCCCCTCACAGGTAAAGATGAAAATTTCCCACTATTTTTTCCCCTCGTAGGAAGACATACTGGAAAGAAAATGTTTAGCATCTTAGTATAGTGTAGCTGTTGTAAACAGTTCATGATTCAATTTTGATTCGGAAATCTATACTGACCAAGGATTAATCTTCAGGTTTGTGTAAATCATTAAATCTGTGGTCTTTCATGTGGAGATTGATAGAAAATATTTTTGTCTTATTTGCTGACTTTTTCTGTCAAAGAGTGAGATTGTTGAACAAACTGAATATATGGGCTATCGCAAGTAGCTTTACAGTACAGATCTTACAATTAAGTTTTTCTTTTTGTTAAAGTGTGTACCATTTTTTCTGTTTGGAGTAAGACAAACATTGTTTTCACATAGGTTCCTTAGGGTACACTTGCTCTAGCACACTTTAAAGGCCACTGTTGCAAAGTCTACATTTTATGCTGAATCATTCTGTCAGACAACCGTAGAAAGACCTCTGTACATGCTTTGCACTCTCCTTTGCTCCCTTTTTCCAGTTTCTTATTTTGTTGTAATACAGAAAGCAGCATTTTTAAATGTCCATGTTAAGAATCGGGACACCGGTACCAACCCACCTCTATGTTGTCAGTTCATAGTTGATGATTTTGTTTTATCCTTTCAAAACTAAAGTACATTTTTGAAAGAATGAGTTTCAAAATAATCTCACTTTTAAATTAAGTGATCCATTTTAAAATTTGTAATTCAATAAAGTTTTTTTTGTTGTTAAACATATATCACATTGTGTCATTTTATTTAGACATTGAAGCTTGCTTTATCTTTTGTTTAACTACACATCCCCTCTCCCCTCAACTACTGAAGTATTTCTAAATTACAGTTTTAATTAAGTTTAATTAAAGTTACAGTTTTAATAATTAATTTAGTTACAGTTAATTAACTTAATTAAGTTACAGTTTTAATACAGTTTTAATTTAATTTAAACTACTGAAGTATTTCTAAATTCCAGTTTTACTGAAGCCTGGTCTTCAGTAAAAACTAGTAGTCAGCAGTACTACAGACTTTCTTGTCTTTTCCTGGTCCTCTGGTGATGGATGGAGTGGCAGGTTCTGAGTATGTGAGCGCATCCCATGTGTATATTTAATTTAATGTGAGAGACCAAATTGTGAGTCTTGCTATTGGAAAATACTAGCCTTTTTTTTTTTTTTTTTTTTTTTTTTTTTGAGACAGCGTCTTGCTCTGTCTCCCAGACTAGAGTGCAACGGCACAATCTCAGCTCACAGTAACCTCTGCCTCACAGGTTCAAGCAATTCTCCTGTTTCAGCCTCCCAAGTAGCTGGGATTATAGGCGCCCACCACCATGCTCTGCTAATTTTTGTATTTTTTAGTAGAGACAAGGTTTCACCATGTTGGTCAGGCTGGTCTCCAACTCCTGACCTCAGGTGAGCCACCATGCCTGGCCCAATACTAGACATTTATAAAGTAACTGGAAGTAAATATTAAGGGTAATATTTTATGACATTTACTTTCAGGGCAAAGTAAGTGTGTTAAATGAACAAAGGAATTAGACAAATACAGATAATGAAGAATCATCCTGTGAAAGCAGAAAATAACAATCTTGGTTTTCTAACTTACCTGAGTGATGATGAGCATTGGTTTATAAATTTTGCTAAGCTGTGGCAAAAATTCAGAAATTAAACCTATATACACAACTTACAAATGACAGATATTTTAAGTACTAACAAGATAGCAAAAGAAATAACAGGCTGTGCTTTGAATTTTTATAGCTACATAGTGGTGGTCCTTATGGGTCAAATTGTAATTTGTGGATCTGAATGGACTTTATTTCTCTCTCTCTCTCTCTTTTTTTTTTTTTTTGAGACAGAGTCTCACTCATTTGCCCTCACTGGAGTGCAGTGGCACAATCTCTGCTCACTGCAACCTCCGCCTTCTGTGCTCAAGTGATCTCCCACCTCAGCTTCCCAAGTAGCTGGATTATAGGTGCACACCAACACACCCAGCATTTTGGTATTTTTAGTAGAGATGGGTCATGTTGTCCAGGTTGGTCTCAAACTCCTGGACTCATGCAATTCGCCTGCCTCTGCCTCCCAAAGTGCTGGGATTACAGACTTGAGCTACCATGCTCAACCATATTTCTCAAAATAAAAACTACAGTTAGAGTTGTGATGTAAAGAGTTTTAATCAATAGGTGTTCCCAGACTGGGCTTGGTGGCTCACACCTGTAGTCCCAGCACTTTGGGAGGCTGAGGCAGGAGGATTGCTTCAGCCCTGGAGTTCAAGATCAGCCTGGGCAACAAAGTAAGACCCTGTTTCTATAAAAAATAAAAAAATTGGCTGGTCATGGTGGTGCATACCTGTGGTCTCAGCTGTTCAGGAGGCTGAGGCAGGAGAATCCTTTGAGCACAGAAGATTGAGGCTGCAGTGAGCTGTGTTTACACCACTGTACAACACCCTGGGGAACAGAATGAGACCCTATCTCAAGGAAAAAAAGCCAGACCAGTGAGGTGGCTCATGCCTGTAATTCCAGCACTTTGGGAGGCCAATGCAAGAGGCTTGCTTGAGCTCAGGAGTTTGAAACCAGCCTGGGCAACATAGCGAGACCTTGTCTCTATAAAATTTTTAGAAAACAAAAAATTGTTTTCTATCTCCACTTTATTTAGTTGTAGAAAATTAGCCATTCAAGATGAATTGTATATCCAACTGGGAAACACGATGGGGATAATCACTGAATTACTAGTGAAAGCCACATATGAGGCCAGGCGTTGTGGCTCATGCCTGTAATCCTAACACTTTGGGAAGCTGAGGTGGGTGGATCACCTGAGGTCAGGAGTTTGAGACCAGCCTGACCAATATAGTGAAACCTCGTCTCTACTAAAAATACAAAATTAGCTGGGCATGGTGGCACATGCCTGTAATCCCAGCTACTTGGGAGGCTGAGGGAGGAGAATGGCTTGAACCTAGGAGGTGGAAGTTGAGGTGAGCCCAATTGTGCCACTGCACTCCAGCCTGGGTAACAAGAGCAAAACTCTGTCTTTAAAAAAAGCCACATATGAAAAGACCATTCTTAAAAATGCTTCTTCATGGGAAATAGGACAGAGTTACTGACAAATTCCTAGGAAGTAATGGAAACATTATGTTGAACAATGTTTAAGTAAACTGAAGTCAGTAAAAAGTAATAGTGGAGTGGAAAAAACAGCTCATAATCATGGCTATATTCGATAACTAACAGCTATAACTTAGTAGAGGTGAAGTTGGTAAGTTCTTGTGGGAAACGTGTTCACTGTTGTATCTTCAGCATCCAGAAGAATGCCTGTCACATAGTAGGTGCTCATGAAATAGTTTTTCTTGGATATGTCTTTGTCAATGTGTTACATGTTGTCCTTGGCTCTTCAGGAGCTAAGATGTAAAGAAAGAACGTTCCATGGGTTGAGGACCAGCAGAGGTAGAATGGATAGTTACTGGTTGGTCATGTTTTAGACTCCAACTTTAAAATAAGGAATGTAAGGAGTTAGAGTCTTGGGAGATCCCTTTTGGTGCTTTATTTCTGCAAAGTGATGCAACAGTTTCAGTGTACTCTTTTACTTGTTTGTCCAGCTGGGGGATGGAAAATGAAAGCACAGGGAGCTATCTCAGGTGACTTACCTTGTTCTGATTCCTCTCCCTGGATGCTATATAAAGATAGCTAATTATTTTTCCTCTTAATGGCCGTGTCTTCAAAAAGACATTTCATATGTGATATCCCATACAGTCTGGTTAAATTAGTCCAAGTGTTTTTATAATTGGATGACTGAACTACTTTGAAATAAATGTTACTTATAATGCCAATGTGAGAGTATAGCAGGTATTTAAAAAGCAAAAACTGAGCACTGGCATTGGACTGTGATAGCTATAGCTTCTGTCTGCTGGGTATTAGCTCCCAAATACTTTACTAATTTATTTAGGGGCAACTTCACCCCTTCTCCCCTGTACATTACTCTGGATGGGTCTCATTCACAGTGTCCCCGTACCCCATGTGCATCCTTGAGATTCCCATATGAACAGGTACAGCTAAGCCAGCACAGCTGCGTTTGGGACTCCCTGCAGCTTTTTGCCTACTACATGCCGAGATCCTGTGTGAATGAAGCTGAGGGGAGCTGAGATGGAGAGAGAGCCCTGATAATATCGGACGTCTCGATCTAGCCATGTGGTGGCTCAAAAAAAAAAAAAGGAAAATGTGGTATGTATGTGTGTGTGTGTGTGTGTGTGTGTGTGTGTGTTAGTTATACAATGAAATATTACCAGTGAAAATAAGGAAATCCTGCCATGTGTACAATGAAATATTAGCCATAAAAATAAGGAAATCCTGCTCTATGTGACAGAATTGATAAATCAGGATAGTGGATGAACCTTGAAGACATTATGCTAAGTGAAGGAAAGACAAATACTGCATAGAATAGTTAAACTCATAGAAGCAGAGAGTAGAATAGTGTTTGCCAGGGGCTGGGGAGAGGGGAAGTACGGAGCTGCTGTTCTATGGGTATAAGGTTTCAGTTAATATTTCATTTCCTTCTTTTTTTTGAGATGGAGTTTCACTTTTGTTGCTTAGGCTGGAGTGCAAGGGCAGTCTTGCTCACCACAACCTCTGCCTCCTGGGTTCAAGCAATTCTCCTGCCTCAGCTTCCTGAGTAGCTGGGATTACAGGCGCCTGCCACCATGCCCAACTAATTTTATATTTTTAGTAGAGACAGGGTTTCTTCATGTTGGTCAGGCTTGTCTCGAACTCCCAACCTCAGGTGATCTGCCCGTCTCGGCCTTCCAAAGTGCTGGGATTACAGGCGTGAGCCACTATACCCGGCCTACATTTTCCTTTTTTTTTGAGATGAAGTCTCAACTTGTAATGACTCAGATGATAAATATTTGTGCGGAATACTCCTGCAATGTTAAAAAATGGCCCCCAACACAGTAGGTATGACTTAGGAGGTCAGGTTTCTTGGAGGAGGTAAATCTTAAAGAAATGATAGGATTTTGCTGGGTAAAGAGTGGAATTTTAGAGGCCGGGTGTGGTGGCTCAGGCTGGTAATCCCAGCACTTTGGGAGGCTGAGGTGGGTGAATCACCTGAGGTTGGGAGTTCGAGACCAGCCTGACCAACATGGAGAAACCCCGTCTCTATGAAAAATACAAAATTAGCAAGGCATGGTAGTGCATGCCTGTAATCAACTTGGGAGGCTGAGGCAGGAGAATCCCTTGAATCCAGGATATGGAGATTGCAGTAAGCCGAGATCATGCCACTGCACTCTAGCCTGGGCAACAAGAGTGAAACTCGGTCTCAAAAAAAAAAAAAAAGTGGAATTTTAGAGAGTTAGATCAGGTAAGGGACAGCAGAAACCAAGTTTTCAGGAACAGTCATGAAGGTCTGAGTGGCATATGCTGCTGTTCTACACATCTGTGTTCTAGAGTCTAAAACAAAAACAAGGCTGGCTAGGGAGCCAGTAGCCTGAGTCCAGAGGGCCTTGCTTGTATGCTGGGCCAGGAACTGGGTTTTGACTCCAAGCAACCAGGAACTACTGAAAGATATTAAGGAGTGGAGGGATGGTGGGTGACGAGAAGAAATTTATGTGAGAATGACCGCCTGAAGGCATTTGAAAGATGGATTTGAATGGGCTGAGACTGGGTGCAGGAGACCAGGTGTGAAACTCTTCTGGCAATGATGCCAATAAGAGATGATGGGGATCAGAAGAAAGAGAAACGTGAGAAATATTTAGGAGGTAAAATTGGCAAGGCTGGGTGATTATGTGTGGGAGGAGAAAGAGAGGAAGAGTCACAGCTAGCACTGGTAAGAGCTTAGGTGACTGGCTGGGTCACTGGGCTGCAGTCGGCCAGGCTTGGGGTGGGGAGGCAGTGGGGTCAGGAGTCACAAGCAAGCCCTGGTGTGTTCTGCCCTGGTGGGATACACCAGTAGAGATGGCCAGCTGGGAGCTGATTCTCAAGTTCAGGAGAAAGTCTTGACTGGATCCCAATTTGGTAGCCATCAGTATATTGGTAGGTATTTTAAACAAGGGAATATGAGGACCAAGGGAGAACATACAGATTGGCAAGAAAAGGAAACCCAAGTCCACGCCTTAGGGGCCACCATATTTAATGGGCAGGTAATAACAGCAGTAACTAATGTGTAATAAGTTCTTACTGCATGGTACATGGATTCGCTTTAATCCTCAGCCACACCAGGGATCAGCACTATTATTATCCTCAATTTCATTGAGGAAGCAGGCCCAGAAAGGCTGAGTTCCTGCTGCCACGTGGTCAGTAGAGGAGTCGGAGAGTCTGGTTCCAGAACCGAAGCCCTTAGCTGCTGTGCTGTTCTGCCTGAGAAGGAAACGAAGAAGAGAGAGAATATGGAGAACCAGGAGAGCACCTCAGAAGCCGAAGTGCTGTTTGAAGGAAGGAGTCATCCATGGTATCAGGAGCTGAAGCCCACTGAGAAGGCTGGGAAAACTGTGCTGTTGGTGGAGAGGGGCCTCCTTGGAGCAGCTGGCGGCACTGGAGCAGCCTGAGGTGAGAATGGGGAGATGAGGAAATGGAGACAGCACGTGTGGGCTGTTGTGAAACGTCTGATGAGAAAGGGGCTGAGAAGAGGCAGCCGTTACAGTGGAATGCAGGTTTTGTTTTTAACTGGGAAATCGACCATGCTCATGGTGTGGGGAGAAGCCAAGGTGAACTCAGTGATACAGGAGGGTGAGGAGAAAATGCTGGAACAAAGCTCTAAGTCAGTCTTTCATTTACCACTGTTCACCACCGCTCCTGGAGACGCTCCGAAGCATCTGCTGCCGCATTCCCACATTCCTGACTCTCTTCTCACCGTTATTGACCAGGTGAATCCTAAATCTCCTTTGGTCTCAGTTCTGTCTATCCTTGCAGTGATTTACCCTCAGCTATCTTTTCACGCATAATTCTCCAGGCAATCTTATTTGCCTATGTGCTGAAAAACCCCAAATTCGATATGCCAGCCTAGACTCAACCACCCAGATCCCTCCATTCAACTGATGATGACGTCGGTGTGTCTTCTCTTGTTCTCAGCATGTCCACAACTGGACTCCTTTGGGGTTGCTCAGTTATGAATACCATCTAGTCCGATGCCCTCCCCGCCCCCAACACATAAACTTTCTTCTTGTTCTCTAGGTTTTGACTTTGGTGCTATCTGCACCAGAATCTTTCCATAACCCTTCAAGACTCCCTCAGCGCTGTTCTCCCCCTGCTGTAGTTCTTACTGTCTCAGAGTTCCCACAGACATATCAGTCGGCTTTCACTGAACGTAAACTACTAGACGGCAGGGCTTATGTCTCATTCACAATTATATCCTTTTTCTTTAGTAGGAAATGAGATTGGAAGTCTTGGAATTGAAGCACAGGTAAGGGATTGACCCCTTGAAAAGGAGGAAAGAACACATTGTTCTCTGGGACTGGACTGAGGGAGATGAGAATAGTCACTGATCTATATGTTTATAGTTGCATGGGAAGTTGAGGAGGCTTAGGGACACAATTTGCGTAGTAGAGTAGGAGGTAAAATGGTTTCCTGAGAATGAAGGAGACGGGCTTGGGTTTGGGGCTTGAATTGAATCATGAAGATACAATACAGGCAGGCTATGGAGGGGCCAGGCAGGGAGAGGGACGCAGAGGAGAGCCATCCCCTGTGAGGGCGGGAGCACACCACCACCTCCTGCAGCGTAGCATCTGTCCCACTACTCAGAGTGTCCCGGATTCTGAATGTGTTTCCCATTCATTGTAGAGACGGGTTTCTTCAGAATGGGCTAGGTCTATCAACCAGTATTTTTACCTGTAAGCTATGAAGTTATTTTTGCCTATGATAACGATAGTGGAATCTAAGCACAGAATCCTAGTCTGGGAGCTAAAAGATGCTGCACGTATCCCTTCTTTCTTAATCTTATATTTCCCAAATATGTACATATGGAAAAATAAAGATTGAGATAAAATTATTGTGCTTTATTTCTTTAAAGAATGAAAATGCCCATATTTCTTTCAATTATAAAAATGGAAATATGGTTATTTGACAATTTTGTTGTGAAGTTGACCAAGTTGTGAATTTAAAAATTCATTCTTTAGGTTGGCAAATTCTGATAATAAAATAACAGTAATTCTTTTCTACAAAAGAATTTTCTAAGCACTGCTTCTGTTACCAGACACTTGAGACTGACCCACCTCTAAGATCAAGCGGAATGCCGTTTTTACATGTAGTGGTCACATCTGTGTGAACTGTGAATTTGGGTCCTGTACTGGCACTGGTAAGTGAAGTATTCAAACCAAGCTTAATGGACGGAAGAGGTGGTTGAGAAACATCTGAATGTCTTCTCTTTGGGGGAACAGTAATCAGTTACCAAAGTCATGCAAAACAAAAGTGGTTCCCTTTGCTCTGGTGGACGCACCTGCCCTGGGCAGCAGGGAGCCTTCTGTGTAGCCTTCACCACTGACAACATGCTACAGTTATTGTAAATGCAAATACGCTTTCTACAACAGCCGTGTCCCTTTTTTTCCCCAAAAGTATCACTAAAGGTGGCTGCAATTTACATTGTGAATATATAGCAGTCTGTTGAAGGAATCATCTGTTATTAAAATAGCCTGAGTATTACTCCAGCAGAAGATGCTACAGCCTCTAAATTCCCTGTGCTAGATGTAGCCCATGAGTTCTTTTATTATTTTATTAATAATAAATATATTTGAAAAATCCTATGCTTCAATGGACTTCTCCGATAAGGACTGAAGCAAGTCCTTATAGACGGTAGAGTTCATGAATCGAGGGTATGAGTCTCTGTGCATCAGGGTGTAAATCTGAAGTTGAGCATCGTCGAATATGTGTTGGGACGGCTCCACCATGTCTCTGTTGATGCCTTCTCTCACCCGAGAGTCTAAGCTCACCTGTCGGCAGAAATGAGGAGGAGCTGTGTTAGAGACTTCGGTTGTAGCTCCATCCCAAACTCCCAGAGCTTGTGTTTTTGTTTTTTTGAGACAGCCTCACTCTGTCACCCAGGCTGGAGTGCAGTGGTGCTATCTCAGCTCACTGCAACCTCTGCCTTCTGGATTCAAGGAATTCTCCTACCTCAGGCTCCTGAATAGCTGGGATTACAGGCACTGACACCATGCTTGACTAGTTTTTGTATTTTTAATAGAGACGGGGTTTTGCCATGTTGGCTAGGCTTGTCTTGAACTCCTGACCAGGTGATCTGCCCACCTCGGCCTCCCTAAGTGCTAGGATTACAGGCGTGAGCTGCTGCACCTGGCCTTGTTGTTTCTTAAATATCCCAAACCAAAGGAGATCGTCCCAAAAATCCAAACCGCTGAAAGAGAAGCCAAAAGCATCATCAACGTGGTTCTCAAAGGCCAGTGGCATCAGCAGGCTCGAGGGCTTCTGAGACAGTAGCTGGGTCCCACCCCAGACTTAGGAGGTGTCGAGGTCTCCCTGATTGCTTATTTCCCACAAGTTCTAACTGATGCTGGCGGGGCTCACACTGCTGCTTTGTAGAAAACAGGCAGCACAGACTGCCCCTTGCTCATTTCCTTGTAACATGGGGGCTGATGCCTGGAGGCCCAGACTTCCCCTGCTGGTCCACGGTGGCAGGTCTCGGGATGAGTGCTGGCCTGCCCGGAGGGTTGGGCACAGGGGTGAAGTGGACACTCACTCAAAATCCTGGGAGGTTCCAATCACAGGGCCTGAGGGCCGACGATCCCCAGGCTTTAAATTCCAGTTATAGGGCCTTGGGCAAGGTAAACTCAGTGTCCTAGTGAACTCCTCCCCTGAAGTGGGGATGATGATGATGATTGATAGTGTCAATGTTTTTGGTGATCTAATGACAAAGTGCTTGGATTTCACTAACCCCATAGGAGATGTCGCCTATCATTGCTCTGATGTTTGGCTCTTCCTAGACAAGACCGTCTCATAAACCAGAGCAAACGACTGGACTCACACTGTTCCCGTAGGACACCAGACAAATGAGTCCAGGCCAAAGGTGCAAAGATGAACTCACACATCTTTTCTGTGGAAAGAACCTCCGCTGGGCTATCCCTGCACGGGCTGGCCGTGATAGTTCTAATTCCACGCAGTGCTTTCATAAAAAACTGAAAATAGGCCGGGCACGGTGGCTCACACCTGTAATCCCAGCACATTGGGAGGCCAAGGCAGGCAGATCACAAGGTCAAGAGATCGAGATCATCCTGGCCAATATGATGAAACCCCGTCTCTACTAAAAATACAAAAATTAGCTGGGCACAGTGGTGCGTGCCTGTAATCCCAGCTACTTGGGAGGCTGAGACAGGAGAATCGTTTGGACCCAAAAAGGCAGAGGTTGCAGTGAGCCAAGATCGCGTCACGGCACTCCAGCCTAGTGACAGAGTAAGACTGTCTCAAAAAAAAACAAAAACACTGAAAATGTAATTACTTAAATCATTAAATACTGGCTTATGTGATCTGTCTTTCCAGGTGCATATATCCACCTTCCTCCTGGAAAGCCTCTTTCTTACCATAGGTGGCCCCTCAAACCCGATACTGTCAAAATGGACTCCCAGTATCTCCCGATCTTGTGAGCTCATGAAGAAATGGAGCTAGCTGTCCCCACTCAGTTCATAGCCCTGCTTATCCTTCATCTTCCCCCTGGTTCTATGATCAGTCACACAGTCCTACTGATTCTACTTTTTTATATTTATTTTGAGATGGGATCTTGCTCTGTTGCCCAGGCTGGAGTGCAGTGGTCCCATCATAGCTCACTGCAGCCTCAAACTAATGGGCTCAAGTGATCTTCCTGCCTCAGCCTCCTGAGCAGCTGGGGCTACAAGTGTGTGTCACCACACCCAGCTAATTTTTTTTTTTTTTTTTTAGAGATGGGGTCTCACTATGTTGCCCAGGCTGCTCTTGAACTCCTGAGCTTAAGCGATCCTCCCACCTTGGCCTCTCCCAAAGTGCCAGGCCCGGCCCTCCCTACCTCTCTAACACCGAATCTATCCACCTTCCCCTTCTGTCTTCCATCAGCCTTGGAGAGGTCTCTGGCCATTTCCCGCTGGATTTGTGCAGCAGCCTACTAAGCGTTCTCCTGGTGCCGGTCTAGTGCTTCACCAAATCCTGTTCCTGGGCTCAGTCCAGGGGCCTCTTTCTAAAATGCAAACCCTGTCCTGACATGCCAGCTTCATACTCTGCTCTGGCTTGCTAGTGCTCTCAGGATCAAGTCCAAAGCTTATCAGATCTAAGTCTAAGCTTCTGAGGCCTTTCACAATCTGTTCTGCCTCATTCTTCTCAAGAGCTGTTCTGAACCACTTGCAGTTTAAAGAAGGAAGGAGCTAGAAATACCTTGTCCTTGTTCCCTCTGTCTAAAATAACCTTTCCCTCTACCCTGCCCAAATCTACAGGTGTGATGTTCCCTTCGTACACAGGAGGAAAAAGCTGCAGAGAGGTTAAAAAAGACACCTGCAGCCGGGCGTGGTGGCTCACGCCTGTAATCCCAGCACTTTGGGAGGCCGAGGCGGGTGGATCACGAGGTCAAGAGATTGAGACCATCCTGGTCAACATGGTGAAACCCTGACTCTACTAAAAATACAAAAATTAGCTGGGCATAGTGGCGCGTGCCTGTAAGCCCAGCTACTTGGGAGGCTGAGGCAGGAGAATTGCCTGAACCCAGGAGGCAGAGGTTGCAGTGAGCCGAGATCGCGCCATTGCACTCCAGCCTGGGTAACAAGAGCGAAACTCCATCTCAAAAAAAAAAAAAAAAAAGACACCGGCAGTTAGGCAGCTAAAAAATGAGAACTGGGGTTTAAACCCAAGCTCATCCAACCTATGCTATGACCTATGCATATGGCTAAATCTATGCTTTTAAGCTTCTTCAAGCTTTTACATTTCAAACAATAAATGCTTATATTTGGGGAGAAAGGGTCATCTTTTTATATTTTTGTTTGTTTGTTTGTTTGTTTGTTTTGAGGCGGAGTTTCGCTCTTGTTACCCAGACTGGAGTGCAATGGCGCGATCTCGGCTCACCGCAACCTCTGCCTCCCGGGTTCAAGCAATTCTCCTGCCTCAGCCTCCCGAGTAGCTGGGATTACAGGCCTCCCAAAGTGCTGGGATTATAGGTGTCAGCCACCGCGCCTGGCATCTTTTTATATTGTTTTTGCTTCATAAATTTCCTAATTTTTTTTTCTAGATGCAGTCTTGCTCTGTCACCCAGGCTGGAGTGCAGTGGCATGGTCTCGGCTCACTGCAACCTCCATCTCCTGGATTCAAGCAATTCTCCTGCCTCAGCCTCCTGAGTAGCTGAGACTACAGGCGCACACCACCAAGCCTGGCTAATTTTTGTATTTTTAGTAGAGACAGGATTTCACCATGTTGGCCAGACTGGTCTTGAACTCCTGACCTCATGATTCGCCTGCCTCGGCCTCCCTAAGTGCTGAGATTATCGGCTGGGATTATAATTTTTTGGTTGTATAATGCTTTAAAAGACTGAGGAAAAACCCTGCCTTGAAAAAGAAATCATGACAAAATAGAAATATGTGGAAGCCACAAATTAAAGGACAAAAATTACCTTGCTCTTATCAAACCAAATAAAAATAACTTTCTGGACTCAGTATTCAAACATGTCAGCTGCATATCACTAATTTAACAACATGAACTTAAGAAAGCAAAATGTATCGATGCAAACTTAAGTAAGCCAACGACCCATCACCTGGTCTGCCTACGCCAGGGATATGGGAGTCATTTGAGATGCTGGGGTTTGCCTCGTCAACCCTTGCCCTCTAGTGTCTTCGGCTGGCCTAGCTAGGCCCTCACCACGTCCCTTTGGACTCCTGAATTCGTTTTCTCATGTCTTCTGCCCTTGGTCTTCTCCAAATCCATTCTGCAGGCCTACTGGTCTTTCAAACATCCAAATTCGGTGACATCAATGGGCTAAAATCCAAGGACTTCCCAAGATAAAAATCCAAACGCTTCGGCATGATGCCCAAATCTCTCCATGTTCTCCGACTGTCCCTTTTCTAAGTCTCGTCCCGCTACCTACCACCAGCCCTGACAGTTTGGTAAGCACCCTCGCCGTCCCCATCTGCCACAACAATCTGTGTACACTTGCAGTGATCACACAACTTCATGCTTGTCCCCTGGGCTTGCCTGGTCCTGTCTCCTGGGATGTCCCCATCCTGCTGTTTCTGGAAATCCCCTTTTCACCATCCTTGGTCTATCTGTAGCCTTCCCGAGTGCCTTTCTCATTTTTGCCCACCGCTTTGTGGATGGCTCACCCCTAAGCCCCGGTAAGTGCTGAGCATGTGGCCAGGGGTCCTGGTCTGCCCGCCCCCATCTCTGGGAGCTCCATGACAGGAGAGGCCCTGCTTCTTTACCCTGGCTTTCCTGTCGGCACATAGTGGGAAATAACCTACAGACATAATTAGAGCTACAAGGCACAAAATTGTGAGAACAATCTGACCTCCTTAATTTTATTTTATTATGATTTTTTTTTTTTTGAGATGGAGTTTCACTCTCGTTGCCCAGGCTGGAGTGCAATGATGCGATCTCTGCTCACTGCAACCTCCGCCTCCCAGGTGCCTCAGCCTCCCAAGTAGCTGGGATTATAGGCATGCTGCGCCACCACACCCAGCTAATTTTTTGTATTTTTAGTAGACATGGGTTTTCACCATGTTGGCCAGGCTGGTATTGAACTCCTGACCTCAGCTGATCTACCTGCCTCGGCCTCCCAAAGTGCTGGGATTACAGAAGTGAGCCACTGCACCCAGGCTGACTCCTACATTTTAGATTTGAAGAAACTGAAACTCTGACAGGTGGAAACTTGCCCAATCTCATTCATCTGATAATTTCTTGAATGTGAAAAGGCCAGCCTGGGGAAAACCTTGGCAATGTCAGTATCTTAACTGTGACGCTGTGCTCTGTAACATCAAGATACCTACATATAAGATTTTTTCTCAAAATAACAGGATAATTTTATTTAAAGGAGTGTCTTAGGGTGTAATATTTGTAAACCGTGTTCACAGTCAAATGCAGACTCCGGGGGATACTTTTTCCATAAAAATGCACATAATTTTTCACAGATTTCAGAGGACACCTGGTACCCCTCTGCAGGTCCACAGACAAAGGGATCTGAATACCGTGACTGCGGGTGCAGCTGTTTTCTACATTTTGCAGTTGCTGTTCTGGGTCAAGCTAAACATGACCAAACCGGGAAGCAATGATTAGGTTAGTGCAAAAGTAATTGCGGTTTTTGCCATTAAAAGTAACAGCGATTACTTTTGTTTTTTGAGATGGAGTTTTGCTCTTGTCTCCCAGGCTGGAGTGCAATGGCGTGATCTCAGCTCACTGCAACCTCTGCCTCCCGGGTTCAAGCGATTCTCCTGCCTCAGCCTCCCCAGTAGCTGGGATTACAGGCACCCGCCACCATGCCTGGCTAATTTTTGTATCTTTAGTAGAGATGGGTTTTCATCATGTACATCAGGCTGGTCTCAAACTCCTGACCTCAGGTGATCCACCCGCCTTGGCCTTCCAAAGTGATGGGATTACAGGCGTGAGCCACCGCGCTCAGCCTATGGCAGTTACTTTTGCACCAACTGAATAATTTTACCTGCAGCCCTGGGAGAAGGTATTTCGTAGTCACATACCTCCTTAGGGGAAAGTATAGAAATGTAGTCTTCGTAGATTATCCTTGCTTTCTCTTCAATAATGTTTTTATTAGCTTCCTTTTTCAGTTCCTCACAGGCCATCCAGAAGAGCATGTTTTCTTCACTGAATTCTGTTCGGAGGAACTCACGGAATGCATTCCTTCCTGCTGGAGTGACCATTAATTTGTCAAATGACTGAGCCCAGGCGTTGACTTCTTCCAGAGTAGGAGCAGGGCTTCGTGGCGACCGAAACAGAGAGGGTAAAAGGGAACTGTTATTGGTAGTTAGTTGGAATTTCATCATTAGAAGTGTATCTTTTCCTCCTCCAAGAATGAAAAATAGATGCGTTTAGGCCCTTTTAGGAAGGGCCTAAATGTTCTCATTTCCTTAAGCCTTTGAGAAAAACGGATGAATATGATACTTTCAAATTGTTTGCTGGATTGCAGACTGAAAGGCTTGCAAACCAAGTTGCTAGAATAGCTGCTAAGAACATGCTTGTTTACAACTGGGCACATCTTGCAATATTTTAAAAACTGTAAATGCAAAGAAAAATCCTACAACCATATGACCCAAAACTTCCTGATCACCTATGATGAGTTCTGTACTCTGAGAGAACTAAGTCAGCCTTGACAACATTAACCCTCTAGAACTATAGGGCAAGTGTCTGTTTAATAGATTTGAAAATTATGTAATATTTGAGACAGAGAATATATGTAATATAAATGCAAGTTATGAAAGGTGACAACAAAACACTTTGTTTTTGAGACAAAGTCTCACTGTGCTGCGAAGGCCGGAGGGCAGGGGTGTGGTCACCGCTTACTGCAGCCTCGACTTCCTAGGCTCATGTGATTCTCTTGCCTTGGCCTCCCAAGTAGCTAGGACTACAGGCACGTGCCACCACGCCCAGCTGACTTTTCCTGTTCTCGGTACAGTCAGGTCTTACTATGTTGCCCAGGCTGGTCTTGAACTCTTGGGCACAAGTGATCCACCCACCTTGGCCTCCCAGACTGCTGGGATTACAGGTGTGAGCCACTGTGCCCGGCTGCCTTTTTTTTGAAATTATAAACGTTTAAAAAATGTAATTAGGGGCTCCAAGTGCACTTTTGTAACATGGGTATATTGCACAATGGTGAAGCCTGGGCTTTTAGTGTAGTCATCACATTGTACTCACTAGGTAATTTCTCATCCCTTACCTACCTCCCACCCTCCCATCCACCTCTGCAAGTCTCCAGTGTAAATGAACACTAATGAATGTGCCATTTTCCGTACGAACCAGAACAGCACTGACGATGCTGCATTGATTTTGGTGCTACTTCTACTTGCTGCTCTCTCCCGGCTCTGTCTCCTAGCGAGCTGCTGTACTTGATTGTGGGCCTACCCCTTTGAGTTAATTCTTACTTCTGTCCTAATTGTTTTGAGGTGAGCAAACATAGCTTAACGATGATCCTTAATATCTCTTTTATCTTATCTCCATAGTTTTAAATGTATGTATGTAACACTGAAAAATATAGTCTTTAGGTTTGATTTATTTATTTTTATTTATTTATTTTATTTTTTTGAGACAGAGTCTCTCTCTGTCACCCAGGCTGCAGTGCAATGGCACGATCTCAGCTCACTGCAACTTCTGCCTCCTGGGTTCAAGCAATTCTCCTGCCTCAGCCTCCCGAGTACCTGGGATTACTGGTGCCCACCACCACACCCGGCTAATTTTTTGTATTTTTAGTAGAGACAGGATTTCACCATTGCCCAGGCTGGTCTGGAACTCTTGACCTCAGGTGATCCGCCCGCCTTGGCCTCCCAAACTGCTGGGATTATGGGCGTGAGCCACTGTGCCCGGCAGTTTTTTTTTAATCAAAATGGTTGACTCTATGTTGTCTTCTGCAACTTGCTTTTTCCACTCCACATTAAGTTTCTAAGATTCCCCCGTGTTGTTGTGTGTGGCAGTTCCTGAGTAGGATTCACCTCTACCGTTCTATTCTTGAACTATCCTACTGGGTTTTGGTATCACCGTTACACTGGCCTCTCAGATACTGCATTAGTTATACTAGAGTTGCCTGATCTTGGAATAATCTATTTCCGGATGTTTTGTGGCCCTAGCCTGTGAAGCCATCTGGATCCAGTGTCTATTCTGTAGAAAGGTATTATGGGTTAAATTGTGCCCCTGAGAATGATACGTTGCAGTTCTAACCTGCTGTGACCTTATTTAGAAGTAAGGTCTTTGCAGATTTGGTGAAGTTAGATGAGGTCATTAGGATGAGATCTAATCTAAATGACTGGTGTCCTGTAAGGGGAAGTCTGGACACAGAGACAGACATGCACAGGGTGAAGATGATATGGAGAAGCACAGGGATGAGACGGCCACGTGACTTGAGTGAGGTATCTATAAGCCAAGGAATGACATGCACTGCTGGCAACCACCCAAAGCTGGAAGAACCAGGAAGGATCCTCCCCTAGGGCCGTAAGAGTATAGAGGAAGCATGGCCTGCTGACACCTTGATTTTGGACTTCCAGCCTCAAGAACTGTGAGGGAACAAGTTTCTGTCATTTTAAGCTACCCAGATTTTGGTACTTTGTTACAGCACTTGGGAGACCAACGCGGGCGGATCACCTGTGGTCAGCCTGGTCAACGTGGTGAAACCCCATCTCTGAAAAATATGAAAATTCGCCGGGTGCGATGGTGCGAGCCTGTAATCCCAGCTACTCAGGAGGCTGAGGCAGGAGAATTGCCTGAACCCAGGAGGCGGAGGTTGCGGTGAGCCGAGATCGCGCCATTGCACTCCAGCCTGGGTAACGAGCGAAACTCCGTCTCAAAAAAAAAAAACAAAAACAAAAACAAATAAAATTAACTAATTAATTATTTTTGAGACAGAGTCTTGCTCTGTCTCCCAGGCTGGAGTGCAGTGGTGCAATCTTGGCTCACTGCAAACTCTACCTCCGGGTTCAAGCAATTATCCCTGCCTCAGCCTCCCAAACAGCTGGGATTACAGGTGTGTGCCACCATGCCCAGCTAATTTTTTTGTATTTTTATAGAGACGGGGGTTTTACCATGTTGGCCAGGCTGGTCTTGAACTCCTGACCTCAGGTGATCTGCCCACCTCGACCTTCCAAAGTGCTGGGATTACAGTCGTGAGCCACCGTGCCCAGTTGTTTATTTTTACAAGTACATTATAAAAAAATAAAATAACATAATATATTTTGTTAGGAAGCATTTATTTGTATTTGCAATTAGCAAAGGGATTAGACTAATAATGGAAATTATTTCTCTCCCTGTCATGCAGCGAATTAAATGGAATTCTGCAGGGGAGGAGTGTGAGGCCACATAGTGATTGGCTGTTACTAAATTGCAGTTAGAGAAGGTGCATGTTCCGTAGAAACATACAAGGCAAAGAAAAGAAACAGGTTGATGTTTCTGTTAGTTTAGTGAGGTAAAAAACGTGCTATTTCACCTTTCTTCCCAGGTTGGAAGGTCTGCTCTGAGTTCGTGGGAAGCTATAGTGGGCCTCTGATCTTCCTGGTTTCTAACAGTGAGACTGCAAAAAAAAACAAAAAACAAAAAAACACACACATTTACATGTTGACAGCTCAGTCTCTGCCAAGAAAATATTTTAAAGAGAACTTCAGATCCCCAAGTATTAATAGGAATTCTTCCTCTCCTTGGAAAATAAAAATGACCCTAGTTAGTTTTCCCAAGCAAACCAGAAGCATGACAATAAGGTACTAGAAACATAAATTACATTTATTTATAACATTGTGGTTCCTACTACTGAGGAACGGTTAGGAATTATTGTGCTCAATTGTACTTAGAATAATAATTTTTTTCATAAGAATAGATTCATTAGAAAATAGTAAAAAAAAAAAAAAAAAAAAAGGGCTGGGCACAGTGGCTCATGCCTGTAATCCCAGCCCTTTGGGAGGCCAAGGCAGGAGGATCACTTGAGGACAGGAGTTCAAGACCAGCCTGGGCATCATAGCAAGATCCCAGTCTCTATTTAATACCAGAATTTTAGAAATGAAAATAGTAAAAAAGTAACATTGTCAGGAATGTTTTGGGGTTTCATTTCATTTTCTGCATCTTAAAAAAAGTATACATCTCTAGGCTTTGTTTCCAGTCAAAATGGAGGCTTCATATTTACAGGCACATACACAAAAATAGTAGAGAAAACTAGGAAAGCACATAATCAATCTACTATCGTATTTCTCAAAAGAGTTTGTTTTCTTACACACATTCTGTACGTTTGTCTGTAAACTTATTCCAAGTATTTTTGTTGTTATTGTAAATGGAATTTATACTTTTATCTCATCTTTGAAGTGGTTGTTGTTTGTAATATGAATGCTATTACTATTATTATTATTATTTTGAGATGGAGTCTTGCTCTGTCACCCAGGCTGCAGTGCTCTGGCACAATCTCAGCTCACTGCAACCTCCGCCTCCTGGGTTCAAGCAATTCTCGTGCCTTAGCCTCCTGAGTAGCTGGGACTACAGGTGTGTGCCAACACACCCAGCTACTTTTTGTATTTTTAGTAAAGACCGGGGTTTCACCATGTTGGCCAGGCTGGTTTCGAACTCCTGACCTCAAGTGATCCACACACCTGGACCTCCCAAAGTGCTGAGATTACAGGCATGAGTCACCACACCCGGCCACTTTTTAAATCACTTACTGAGCTATCATTTATATGCCATAAAGTTTATCTGTTGCAAGTGTACAATTCAGCGGTTTTTAGTATACTCACAAAGTTGTACAACCATCCCTACCATCTAATTCCAAAACACTGTCATCACCGGCAAAAGAAATACCACCCATTAGCAGTCACTGCTTATCACCTGTATCTCCCCACCCCACCAGCCCTAGGCAAGGCGGAATCCGCTTTCTGTCTCTACAGATTTGCCCGTTCTGGAGCGAGATCTTCAGTGGCTGTCTCCTTTCACTTGGCATAATGTTTTCACACTCAACCCATGCCCTAGCATGTATCGGTACTTCATTTCTTTTTCCAGTTGAATAATATCTTATTGTTCGGATAGACACATCGCATTTTGTTTATCCGTTCATCAGCGAACAGACATTCGGGTTGTTTCCACATTTTGGCTGCATGAATCATGCTGCTGTGCACTTTCCTGTGCAGGTACGTGCAAATATATATTTGTGTTTCTCTTAAGCAGAAACCTCGGAGTAGAACTGCTGAGTCATATGGTAACTTGAGTTCGAACATTTTGAGGAACTCCTCAACTGTTTTACAAAGCAATTGCGCCACTTCACACGGTGATATTTGAGGGATCCAGTTTCTCCATGTCCTTGCCAACAGTTACTCTTGTCTTTTTTATTCTAGCTTTACAAGTGGGTGTGAAGTGGCATTTCATTGTGGGTTTGATTTGCATTTTGCTAATGACTACTGACGCGGAACTTCCTTTCACGTATTTACTAGCTATTTGTACATCTTTGGAGGGATGTTTATTCAGATCTTTTGACTATTTCTAAATTGATTTATTTGTATTTTATTATTTGAAATGGAAGGGTTCTTTATTTTAGCTCTGAGGCCTAAAGACTATTATTTTAATGTTAATTTTATGTCCTTATTTCTGAATTATTTTGTGTTTGTATTAGTTATAGCTAGAATTCTCTTGGGGTTTCATCTGCAAATAGGGAGAATTTTACCACTTTATTTCCAGTTCTTAGGCCTCCAATTGTTTTCCTTGTCCAATTAGCTAACACCTAAGATACACTGTTAAATACTAGCAGAGACTGTGGACATTTTGCCTTATTCTTGATTTTAGCAGGAACGCTTTCAGCATCCCATCAACTTAAAAATGGATTTTTATCACTGACAACTTGAGTTTTCTTTATCTTGTTGCTGCTGTATTTTCTATTCATTTTATTATATCTTTTCTTAACATTCTTTATTTCATAAAAGTTTTCCAGCCTGTTTTCAGCACATCTGTTTTTATAAGTTTTCAATGTGTGTGGGGGGTGGGTTGGGGGGGCTCTATTTTTCTTTAAAGACAAAATCATTAGAAATGCAGGAACCCTTTTGACTTCTTTCATGATGCCAGGGCTAAAAAGTTTCAGTAAATAATGGCTTCTTTAAAAAAAAGAATCCAACAGAAAAAAAACTTGAGAGGCATCTGGGTGGTACTGTCTCCGCATGACTTCCGAGGCTGCTTTTGTAAGCAGAACACATGACTGCACAGTGGGTATGCAAAAGCAAAGAGGAAAAAAAAAGATGAATTTGACAGGAGATCCCTCAGAGAACCAGACGCTGTACCGCAAACTAAATAAGGCAAAATTATTTAAGCTTTGACATACTTTTTGCCTCATTCCAAGTAAGAATGTTTTTTAAAGAGACAATGTGTTTCTGAAAAAGGGAAGAATATGTTTTTTGTGTTTTCTTTACCGTGCTCCACTGTTACTGTTACAGCAGAACTAGAGAATGTCTATAGCAGCCCAGATCGCTGCTCACAATGTTTTAGGACCATTCAGCAAAAGAAGACCCATGGCGCCGGGCGCGGTGGCTCACGCCTGTAATCCCAGCACTTTGGGAGGCCAAGGTGGGCGGATCACGAGGCCAAGAGATAGAGACCATCCTCGCCAACATGGTGAAACCCCGTCTCTACTAAAAATACAAAAAATTAGCGGGGCGTGGTGGCACGCACCTGTGGTCCCAGCTACTTGGGAGGCTGAGGCAGGAGAAGTGCTTGAACCCAGGAGGTGGAGGTTGCAGCGAGCCAAGATTGCGCCACTGCACTCCAGCCTGGCGACAGAGCAAGACTCCGTCTCAAAATAAAAAAATAAAAAAAGAAGACCTATGGCCAGATGTAGTTTGGAAAAATTTTGAGTGATAAAGAGAAAACTTTCTAGAAAGGAGAAACAAGTTTATATTCAAGAGAACAAGAATCAGCATGCCTTCCCTTATAACACCGAATACTACCAGAGGGCTTTACAGCAGAATGTCAAGAAAGATTCACAAGTGCTTAGAAAACATATTGCCATTTATCTTTCTTGAAAATTGACTTGACTATGTATATTAATACGGATAGATCTCAGAAGTGTCGCAAAAGAAAGCAAGGAAATTCACTATTCAAACAGCTGAAGTTTGCTGTGCACCTCGTTTCTCTCTTTACATCTTTCAGTGCATAGTTATGCTACTATATTATATTCATAATATTTTTAAACATAGTGTAACTGTAATTATGTAATATGTATTGCTTTACAATTTGTTTTTTTTCCTCTAGCATATGAATTTATTTATTTCTGAGACAATGTCTCACTTTGTTGCCCAGGCTGGAGTGCAGTGACATGATCACAGCCCACTGCTGCCTTGAACTCCTGGGTTCAAGTGATCCTTCTGCCTCAGCTTCTAGAGGAGCTGGGACTACAGGCACACGTCACCATGCCTAGCTAAATATATATATTTTTTTTTTAGTGGAGGCAGGGTCTTGCTGTGTTGCCCTGGCTGGTCTCAAACTCCTGGGCTCAAGCAATCTTTCTGCCTTAGCCTCCAAAGTGCTGGGATTACAGGCGTGAGCCACTATGCCTAACCTATTTATTTGTTTACTTTAGCTTTTCTAGTATATGAATTTAAATGCTGTACAGTAGTGCATTGTGTAATTCTATCAGTATATTCAGCCATTCTCCTGTTTGTCCTTTAGAACCATTTTCTATTTTTCTCACTCAGATGAATGCTGTAGTGAATTCTCTCATATATGTCTCCTTTTGCAGGGGTGTGAGAGGCTTTTCCAGGGTATAGGTTTTTCTTTCCTCTTTCTTTTTTTTTTTTTTTTTTTGAGACAGGGCCTCACTCTGTCCCACATGCTGGAGTGCAGTGATGCAATCATAGTTCACTACAGCCTCAACTTCCTGGGGCTCAAGCGATCCTCCCACCTCAGCCTCCAGAGTAGCTGAGACTACAGGTGTGCACCACCATGCCTGGCTAATTTTTGTGCTTTTTGTAAAGACTGGGTTTCACCATGTTGCCCAGGCTGGTCTCGAGCTCCTGGGCTCAGGTGATCTACCAGGGTATAAGTATTAAATAGGTGTATATTTAACTTTCATTTATCTGATCCTTGTTAGTAGGAGTACAAGCAGATTAGTTTCTGTTCCATTTCATTTGCTTACTCTTTTGGTTGTTATTTTTTTATTAATGTATTTTAATGTTCTTTATTCTGGATATGAATTATTTGATAATTGCATTGTAACTATCTTCTCTGAGTATGTTTTCTCTTTTCATTTTATTTTTGGTACCTTTTGTTAAATATATTTTTAAAATAGCTTTATTAAGATATAATTTGGCCGGGCACAGTGCCTCACGCCTGTAATCCTAGCACTTTGGGAGGATTAGGCAGGCAGATCACCTGAGGTCAGAAGTTCGAGACCAGCCTGGTCAACATGGTGAAACCCTGTCTCTACTCCAAATACAAAAAAATAAGCTGGGCATGATGGTATAAGCCTGTCATCTCAACTACTTGGGTGGCTGAGGCATGAGAATCGCTTGAACCTAAGAGGTGGAGGTTGCAGTGAGCCAAGATCGCGCCACTGCACTCCAGCCTGGGCTACAGAGTGAGACTCCATCTCAAAAAATAAAAGAAAAGAAAAAAGGAAAAAAAAAGACATAATTTGCACACTATACAGGTTGCCAAATTGAATCGTATAATTCTGTGGCTTTAAGTATATTTACAGAATAATATAACTATTGCCATGATTTAGAGCATTTCATCATCCCAAAAAGGAACTCTGTACACATTAGCAGTAACTCCATCTTCCTTCTTCCTAGGAAACTGCTCATCTACTTTCTGTCTCTATGGATTCGCCTATTCTGGACATTTCATGTAAGTGTAATAATAAAATGTGTGGTCTTTCGTGTCTAGCTTCTTTCACTTAACATAATGTTTTCACAGTTCATGCTATATTTTGACGGTGTCAAGACTTCTTTTTTTTTTTTTTTTGGTGAGACAGAGTTTCGCTCCTGGTGCCCCGGCTGGAGTGCAGTGGTGTGATCTCAGCTCATTGCAGCCTCTGCCTCCTGAGTTCAAGTGATTCTCCTGTCTCAGTCTCCCAAGTAGCTGGGATTACAGGCACACACCACTACACCTGGCTGATTTTTTGTATTTTTCTTTTTAGTACAGACAGGGTTTCACCATGTTGGCCAGGCTGATCTCAAACTCCTGACTTCAGGTGATCCACCTGCCTCGGCCTCTCAAAGTGCTGGGATTACAAGTGTGAGCTACTGCACCCAGCCACTTCATTCTTTTTATGGCCAAATAATATTCCACTGTATGGAATACCATATTTTATATATTCATTCATTAGTTGACAGGAATTTTTTTTCCCACTTTTTCACTATTATGAATCATGCTGCTATAAACATTCATGTACGAGTCTTTATGTGAACGTGTTTTTCTATTGTTAAACACATCTTAATGTTTTAATGTAGCCAAATTTATGAATTGTTTCCTTTTATAGAATT
The DNA here is from genome assembly GCF_030222135.1 of Aotus nancymaae. NCBI lineage: Eukaryota > Metazoa > Chordata > Mammalia > Primates > Aotidae > Aotus > Aotus nancymaae. The sequence continues at coordinate 6,009,826 of NW_026988450.1, read as the reverse complement.
TGCTTTTTCTTTTTAAAAATAATTCTTCCCAACACCAACATGATAAAAACATTATCTTGTATTTTCTTCTTTGCCTTTAAGCCATTTGGAGTTGATCTTTTTTTAAAGGTGGGAATTGATTTTTGTATATGGTGCAATGTAGGAATAGAAATCTATTTTTATATATTTGGATACCAAGTAGGAAGAACAATCTTCCTGGTTTGCCTGGGGTTTTTAGGTTTTCTGGCTGAGGGACTTTTCAATACTAAAACTGAGAAAGTCCTCGGCAGTGAGGCTGAGTTGGTACCCAAATCCCAAGTGTCCTCCCATTCACTGAATAGTTCACTTTCCCCTTTGCTGATGCCACTTTTGTCACATGGTGGTAGGTTTTCTAGCTGTATTGTCTTCCACTGATTTAAAACTACATGGTGTATTTTTGGACTAATTATGAATGACATTACTTTCGAAATAAAATTTTCTTAAAATAATTTTTTCTAAGAAAGTCTGAATTACTTGTGTCCATTGTTGACAGGAGATTGTTTGCAGCTATGGTTTCACAGTTTTTAACACAAAAGTCATTGCCACATTTTATATCGATATCCGACCCCTTTGTATCTACCATCGTTTCCTGGATCTTTCCTCTGGGTTCACTTTTTTCCACTGAAGTAGGCTCTTTCTTAGGTTCTTTTAGGTTTGCAGGCAATAAACTCGGTTGGTTTTTGTATGCCTGAAAGTGTCTTTTATTACCCACATTCTTGAATTATAGTTTGACCACGTTTTCAGTTACTTTTCTCCAGCACTTTGAAGACATTGCTCTGTTGTCTCTTCTACACACGCCCAAGCGCTACAGAAGTGTTGGCTATGATGGTTATGATAGCGTCTAGGTACAGATTCTTATTTTATTTGCTCTATTTGGTACCCGTAGGAGGAGCCTGCTCTGGGACCTGCCCAGCCCGCTAGCCTTACACTGTTAGGACAATATGTTTGTTCCGGTCAGCATCTGGGCAGCCTACCACGCCCTGCGGGAGGCAGCAGAGAAAGGAGGGAGGGGCAGGAGTGAACGTCGGCTGGAGTCTCACCTGTACCCCAATGTCCTGCACATCTCTCTGGGGATCGTCCCATTTCCACACTGAGACCTACTTGCAGAGTGAGAATGAAGGCCCCTAAACGCAGTCTGGCCACCACTGGTTTCTTCCTCCTCTAGGGCAGCCGTGGACGCCCACGCATTTCCTCTGCCCACCACCAGGGTCTCTCGTCTGGTTTCCTGCAGAGCTGCATAGATTCCTACTGGGGGCTGAAGTCCCACCTTGACACTGCCTAGCTCTTGTCAGCCCCCTGCCACGTTTCCTCTGGCTGTGGGAACGAAGAGACCATCGGTATCAGGATCTCATTGGTGGATGTTCGATGGCTGCCTCCCTTCCTCCAGATTGGAACTTCTTGGAAATTAATACCAGCCTGAGTTGGGCAGGAGCCACCGAACTTCGGGCATTTCACTTTCAACTTCCAATCTGCTCCCCAGCGATCAGCTCTGTTAATTCCATATCACGCTTCGTGATCGGCCCAATAGCAGTTTTTCTTCTTTCCCACCAGACAGTGAGGTCTTGATCTAACTTATTACCAACCCTCCATAAATTTAGGATGATTTGATTGCGAAAGTGGTGCACAAATTTGGCTGGCACTAAGCACTTTTCAGATCTAAGATTTCAAAGCTGTAACCTAAGGTTCCCATGATTTTAAAGTGTAAATTATCTCCTTTCCTCCAGACTACTCAGAGGGTCACGGATGTTTGATCTTCAAGTCGTTTCTTTCCTTTTAAAGCAATGACTGTGCGTCTTTCTCTACCTGGTAAGTTAGCATATATTTTAATATTTGTCTCTAACGCACATCTTTTGACATTTCTATTTATTACAAAACAAAATTTATGAAATGGAAGCAACAATCCAGGCTCCCTCCACTTCTTGGCCCCAGCCTTTAAGACCCATCTTAGATCCTAAGCCTTCATTGCCCCAGGAGTGCCCGAGTTCACTTCTTTCTAACCATTTCTGCCCAAATGTTGATAATCAGTCGTGAACCGCCTCAGCTTGTTCTTTAGTTGTTTAATACACATTGGCCTGATTTGAGGGATCTGAGCATAAGCCCCTTGAAAGCTAGACAGATGTAGCCACTTGTTATTTCTGGGGTGTCCCTCCGTCTCAGGCATATAGTAGTTGCTTAAAAAACACTTACCGGATTAACCACAGGCTGCCACTATTCAGGGGTGCCACTTCCCAGTCAGGAGCACATTAATTTAAAAGCCCCAAACCTTACCACGAGCAGCTACAACAGCAGCACCAGCAGAAGCAGCATGCGTTGGACCCGCGGCTTCCCACTCCCGGCTGGCCTGGGGCGGCGCCTGGGGCGTCCGGGGCGGCGGGCACCTGCCGCTTCCGCATCTCCATCCGCTCTGATCCCATCGGCTGCAACAGGGAGAGGAACAAAGCGGGAGGGGGTTGCAGCGTTATGAAGGCGTCAGCCCAGGGGGTCAGCTGTTTGGATCATTGAAAAGATGCAATGCGACTATATTCAGGTCATTTCTGCAAATTCTGGTAAAATTTAGTGGTTAGAATCTTAGGATCAATTAGCGTATCCAACATGTAATGCCCATCCTCTGCCAAGCATTAAGATGCATTCCAGGGATAAACTAGCAGATGGAAAGCCCCGCCTTAGGCGCTCCCGGTTGAGTTAGGGAGACAGACACACGTGCACTGAACACTCCGCAGTCAGTGCTAGCAAGGCCGTTCCCAGCTCCAGGCATCACTGTGGCCTGAACCAAAGGGGACCAGGGATGGTGGCAGCTTCATGACGCTGCCCGTGAGGCCAACACGCAGTTATAGGAGGTCAACATGGGAAGGGCGGCCCAGCCAATGCAGGCTGAGGAGAGGTCAGAAGAGGAGGGCAGTCCTGGAGGCCAGAGTGGCTGGAGTCACATCTTTCCTAGCTGTGTCACCTTGCAGAAGTGACCCAAATTGGGGAGTGGAAGCACTCAGAACCCCGCCTGGTACACAGCAATTGCTCGATTATCCCCAGGAAGCCAGGCGGGAGAGCCAGACTGTGGCCTGCGCAGACCTGTCTTGTTGTCCATCCCAGGGACGGTCACCCTCGCCTACCTCAATGGAAGCCAAGCCATAGGACACAAAACATCTGTGCCTTTCAGCCTCTGCCCTATTGTTGGGGACTCCAAGAATGTGGAAGAGAGACATAAAAGCAGCATGAGAAGCAAAAAACTGCTAAGCCCATTTTACGTTAGATACTATCGCTCGATGGAGCTAATCGCAAGCTAATATCAAGGACACATTAAAGAACCATAAACAGAACTTTGGAATTAATTTCGGGATCTATTATTCTATTTCAACATTAGACTTGTCTGTTCCTATTGTTTTCTAATCCTCTATACTACTAGACTTTGTTCTAATTATTCTATTTTTTTTTTTTTTTTTGAGACAGAGTCTCGTCCTGTCTCCCAGGCTGGAGTGCAGTGGTGCGACCTTGACTCACTGCAACCTCCGCCTCCTGGGTTCAAACGATTCTCCTTCCTCAGCCTCCCAAGTAGCTGGGATTACAGGCACTTGTCACCACGACCAGCTAATTTTTGTATTTTTAGTAGCGATAGGGTTTCACCATGTTGGCCAGGCTGGTCTCGAATTCCTGACCTTGTGATTCGCCTGCCACAGCCTCCCAAAGTGCTGGGGTTATAGGCATGAGCCACCATGCCCAGCCTTAATTAGTCTTGCATCTAAGTTTCAGGACCACAAGAAAGACCCATCAAAGGACTTTACTGCTTTTTCATCCACTGTGAAAATAATGCTCCCAATATCCAGAGACTGCCCACAGTGCTCTGCTGGGGTTACTGAGCTGGTGTGGCTCACTTAGCTAGAAGGTGGAGGCAGATACCTGGTCAGCCACAGTCATGCTTTATGGGCACCACAGGGAGATGGCTTCGAAGGCAGAAGCTCTGGGCTCAAGTGACTCCAGGCATCACCTCTTCACCTCACCTGTGGAGGAGACAGCCTATCCGTGGTTCCACTTCATTCACTCAATTCAGGACACTGAGGCTGCAGGAGAAGCCAGCACAATCTTCAAACCAGGATGTTTTGAACAAAAGATGCTCCCAGTAACTATTGTTTCCTACGAGATATTGATGCAATTTGCCTCATTAAAAAAAACATATCCCTTGGGAGGCCGAGGTGGGCAGATCACTTGAGGTTAGGAGTTTGAGACCAGCCTGGTCAACATGGTGAAACCCTGTCTCTACCAAAAATACAAAAAAAATTTAGCTGGGTGTGGTGGTGCGTGCCTGTAATCCCAGCTACTCGAAAGGCTGAGGCAAGAGAATCACTTGAACCCGGGAGGCAGAGGTTACAGTGAGCAGAGATTGTGCCTGTGCACTTCAGCCTGGGCGACAGTGAGACTCTGTCTCAAGAATAAAAGAAAACCATATCCTAATTAATTTCCAAAAGTAGGAAGGACTGTGACATGGTGCTGTCCCAAGGTCTCAGGGAAGTCCTGTTTCAACATCTTGGCCACGCTGGGTCTTCTCAGTCAGTCCATGAAATATCTATTCAGTGAAATCCTCTCTTATGTGTGAGGTAAGGGTCTCTTCAAACAGGTCTTGCAGATTTTGGATAGGTTTACTCCTGAATATTTTGTAGACCAATTTTTGCTGCTGTCATAAATGACATCTTCCCCTGGCACCCAACTGTGTTTTTTAAATAGATATTTTGGCATACAGGAAGGCTAAGAATACTATATTGAATTCTCTTATAGTACCAGTAATTTTTCTGTTGATTGTCTAATTAGATGATCATACCGTCTATAAATAATCACACTAGTCTCTTTGCTGCCTGTACCTTTTTAAGGTATCTGTTCTTACCCTGGTCTTATTTCATTGGCCAGGAAGTTGAGTAAACATTGAAAAGTAGCAATAGTACTAGGCATCTTTGTCTTCTTCAAGACGTTCTTTAGTGAGAAGACTGTTAGCGTTTGGCTGATATATATGCTGTGCGTTGGAGGTTTCTGGAAGATAACATTTCAAGTTAAGCAGGCTTTCTTTCACTATTTGCATGGTATAAAATAAGTTGTGCTAACTTATTAACATTAAAAAAATTTTACAAATTTTAACCCTCTAGTCCTATGTCACAAGCTAGCGTATTTTATTTGTTTATACGCGTCTGTCTCTTTGTAAATATCTGGAAGAACTTTAATGACTGAGTGAGCTAACTCTAGAGAACATCAAAAGATTGCTTAGAACTATTAGATATAGCCATTAGAAGCGAAAGGGAAATTCTATCAAAGTCTGTTCTTACTCATTTTTTTTTTTTGAGACAGCATTTCGCTCTTGTCACCCAGGCAGGCTGGAGTGCAATGGCACGATCTCGGCTCACTGCAACCTCCACCTCCCGGGTTCAAGCAATTCTCCTGCCTCAGCCTCCCGAGTGGCTAGCATTGCAGGCATTTTTATATTTTTAGTAGATATGGGGGCCAGGCTAAGCTCGAACTCCTGAACTTAGGAGATCTGCCTGCCTCGACCTCCCAAAGTGCTGGGATTACAAGTATGAGCCACCACGCCCGGCCTGTTCTTATACTTTTTTAAAAAAAATTTTGAGACTGGAGAGCTCTGGAATCGTATACATTTTTAAAAACATCTTTATTGGGGTCTAACAGACATCCAATAAACTGCACACATTTTAAGTGTATAATCTGCTAAGTTGTGACATGTATACCTGGGAAGCCATCACCACAACCAAGATGGTGAACACATTATCACCCTCGAAAGTTTTCTCAAAATCCTGCCTCTTGAGAATCTCTCTTTTGTTGCCTCTGCTTTGGGCGCGCAGGATGCTCACTGACGTGCTTTCTCTCTATATCCACTAATTTGCATTTTCTTGAATTTTATATAAAAGGAACCATACAACATCTATTTTTTTTTGGTCTGGTTTCCTTCACGTAGCATAATTGTTTTGTATGAGCCACCACGCCCGGCCATATTGATATGTAACAATACGTAACTGTTTATCCATTCACTTATTGATGGATTTAGACCTTTTTGATGATTGCTAAAAAGATTAGATATATTAAAACTTTTTTTTTTTGAACATAAAAATCTTTTTTTCTTCTTTTTTTGAGATGGAGTTTCACTCTTGTTGCCCAGGCTGGAGTGCAGCGGTGCAATCTTGGCTCACCACAACCTCTGCCTCCCGGATTCAAGTGATTCTCCTGCCTTGGCCTCCTGAGTAGCTGGGATTATAGGCGCTCGCTACCTCACCCTGCTAATTTTGTATTTTTAGTAGAGATGAGGTTTCTCCATGTTGGTCAGGCTGGTCTCGAACTCCTGACCTCAGGTGATCTGCCTGCCTTGGCCTCCGAAAGTGCTGGGATTACAGGCGTGAGCCACCACGCCAGGCCGAACATGAAAGTCTTTTATCAGACTAAATTAGAAGAGAATATTATTAAAACTGTATTCATGTTTACTGAACTATAATTTTGACATTTTAAATCATTTAAAGATTTGATAACTAAGTGTACAGAAATACATGCTATTCCTGGAAAAGTTTACTAAAAATCTCTCACCTCTCTGTGCAAAAAAATTCTAAATTAATGGGAATGGCTTTCACTCCCTTGCTAAATGTTGGAGTGTGTAGTGGTGGGCGTGATCATTCATACTATATACGCTGCTGTCTGTGGAGAAAGGCAAGAACCCGAGGGGAACCGAAAGTGTTAATAAAACATGAAGATTAAAAAGCAGCAAATGTTAGTAATTATTGAAGTTGACTAACACACAGGGCTTGTTATACTATCCTCTCTTCATATTTGTGTGGTTGAAAGTTTCCTTAATGAAGTTTTTAAAATGTTGAATTCTGTTAGATTAAAAAAAATCTATTTAGATGAACATATCAGTTTCCTCCTCTGAATAGTGAATGAAGTGAGTTAAGGCATTTCTTAATGTTGAGTCCCCCTTACCTTACTAAGCAAACTCTTCTCAGGACTAAAAGATAATTACTCTTTTATTATACCACTGAAATAAATGCTACCTATTAATGAGATTGTAAAAATATGCCATGAATGTATATGTTCATTCCACTGGTCTTTTCGGACATCGGAATAGGATCTAATTAGCCAAACTTGCTTCCTACATCTTCTCCTTTGCCTTCATCGTATCCGTAGGAGAACTCTGTGCACAAATCATTTCCCTCTGTCCTTTCTAAATAGCATGGGACCAGCGCTTTTTGACAGTGCTCTTCTCTCCTTTTATAGTGTGTCTTTAGAGAGAACGCTGGGCATCATTTTCCTGTCCCTTGGGACGACCCTGTAAGTCATACGCGTCATCCTCCAGGTACTGGCTGCCTTCACCTGACAGTTTGGGGCTCAGAAGTTAGATGAATGTGAAATCGTCGTTAGCAACCTCATACGCTAACACGCATGGGATTTCACGGTGCCTCACGCCTGTAATCCCAGCACTTTAGGAGGCTGAGGTGGGCGGATCGCTTGAGCCCAGAAGTTTGAGACCAGCCTGGGCAACATGGAGAAACCCAATCTCTACAAAACAAACAAACAAACAAACAAATACATATATAAATTAGCTGGGTGTGGTGCACGTGCCTGTAGACCCAGCTACTCAACTGAGGAGCTGAGGTGAGAGGATTGTTTGACCCCAGGAGGTTGAGAGGTTGAGGCAGCTGTGAGCTGTGACTGTGCCACTGCGCTCCAGCCTGGGTGACCGAGTGAGACCTTGTCTCAAAAAAGGCCCCAGAAAAAACACAAACAAAAAAAGCAGCCTGAGGAAATGGGAATAATGCAGATTGATAGCTCATTAAATATTTCAGATCTCAACCAAGAGATAATCCTTCTCAACTAAGGCTTTTTCCAAATTCCTAGGAACTGGACATTTAAGAGGACTTTCAAAATTCAACTAAAAACCAAGGCAAACTCTTAATTTTGATCACAGTCTCTTAATATTTTGGAATTGAAAGCAGTAACTAGTTTTGAAAAATTTTTAACCTAACTGTAATTATCCCACAGAAGCTATTTATTATTATTACTTTTTTTGAGATAGAATCTTGCTGTCACCCAGGCTGGAGTGCAGTGGTGGGATCTCGGCTCACTGTAACCTCTGCCTCTTGGGTTCAAGTGATTCTCCTGCCTCAGCCTCCCAGAGAAGCTGGGATTACAGGTGCCCATCACGACGCCTGGCTAATTTTTCTATTTTTAGTAGAGATGGGGTTTCACCATGTTGGCCAGGCTGGTGTCAAATTCCTGACCTCAAGGGATCCTCCTGTCTCAGCCTCCCCAAAATGCTGGGATCAGAGGTGTGGGCAACCGTGCCCTGCCCAGAGAAGTTATTTCTTATTTTCTGGTAAACACACTTAGTTGCCAGATTCCATTAATAGTTATTTATTTTCACTATAGTTCCCAAATCCTGAAAATAGCTATTAATGAATTACACATTGGGAATACAATGAAACACTAAGTATTGTGTTTAAAAAAAAATCTACTATCTCTTAAGGCCTAAGACTCAAACTCCTGTTCTAGAAAGATACAGAATCATAGATGAGATCTTGATGAAGGAGAACCAAGAACCCAAAAAACATAAATTCAAAGTCTTCTTCAAAGGCCCTAAGAAGCAGGATCCTACTATCAGGGGATAGTTTAGGGCCTTGATAGAGTTAGACAATAATATAAGAAAATTTGAGAGGACAGATTCTCCTGGAGATGACCTAAATCCCAAATCCATTTTCTTTTTTAACAGGATCTCACTCTGTTCCCCAGCCTGCAGTACAATGGTGTGAACACGGCTCACTGCAGCTTCAACCTCCTGGCTCAAGCAATCCTCCTGCCCAAGTCTCTCAAGTAGCAAGAACTACAGATGTGTGCCACCATATCCAGCTAATTAAATTTTTTTTTTTGTAGAGTCAAGATGTTACTATGTTTCTAATTCCTGGGCTCAAGCAACGCTCCTGCTTCAGCCTCCCAAAGTACTGAGATTACAGGTGTGAGCCACTGAGCCGGCCTGCTTTGACTTTAACAAACCTTGGCTTTGGAAGTATTTTCTCTTTGGGCAGTGTGGCTGGGTAGATCATGGCTCCCACAGGGCCTCAGTTAGTTACATCTTTGTCAGAACACAGTACTACTAGATTACTCCTTATTACTAGCTGTTTCCTGCTTTAGACACTAACCTTGAACACCTTACCTCGTTTTAACTTCTAACTTTGTTGTCCTGCATAGAATCTTGTCCTGCTGGGCTGGGCGTGGTCGCTCACACCTGTAATCCCAGCACTCTGGGCGGCCGAGTTGGGTGGATTACCTGAGGTCAGGAGTTCAACACCAGCCTGTCCAACATGGTGAAACCCCATCTCTACTAAAAATACAAAAATTAGCCTGGCATGGTGGCAAACATCTGTAATCCCAGCTAGTCAGGAGGCTGAGGCAGGACAATTGCTCCAACCTCAAAACAAAACAAAACAATCTTGCCCTGTTGGGAACCTTGCCTCAGGCTTCATCATTACCCTACCCAAACTCTGGTTCATTTTTTTTTTTTGAGACGGAGTCTCACTCTGTCACCCAGGCTGGAGTGCAGTGGCACAATCTCAGCTCACTGCAACCTCTGCCTCCCAGGTTCAAGTGATTCTTCTGTCTCAGCCTCTGAAGTAGCTGGGACTACAGGTGCGTGCTACCACACCTAGCTAATTTTTGAATTTTTAGTAGAGATGGGGTTTCACCATATTGGCTAGGCTGGTCTCAATTTCCTGACCTTGTGATCTGCCTGCCTCGGACTCCCAAAGTGCTGGGATTCCAGGTGTGAGCCACCGCACCCGGCCTCATATATATGTATTTTTCACTCCTGGCTTCTGTGTCTTGCTGATCCATTCCACCCATCAGCTTCTATCCAGAGAGCTACTGTGAATGTTACGGAGAAGCTAGAGACTACAGCCTGAAATGTCCGACTGCAAATTCAGGATGGGATTGGGACTCTGGGCAAGCTGGGGCAATGATCCCGCTTTGATCACTGATTCTGTTCCAAGCAAAGGCAATGACAGTTAAGAAAAGTCTAAAAACATGTAGTTAAGCTTAAAACCAAGATGAATATACCTCCAAACAGAAATGCAATGGCGATATACATCAATGGGCTGAGTGGAAGCAGCGGGCGTGCTTGGCCCTAGGTCCAAGTAATAGGCAGAGGCAATGCCAGGCCCAGAAAGGGACTAAAACTGCTCCAGGTTAAATGTGGGGCTGGAGCTGCAGTCACTGCTTTAAAAGTTGAGAAGAATCTTCTCTTCCTTCTAAAGGAAGCTTACAAAACCACCGACTGTGGCTGACCTCTGATGAGCCTAGATGTGGGATATGGGAGCATATAGACATTTCTATGGTCCAGAATGAGCTGGCACTGCTGGTTCTGAAATCAATTTTGCCATATTCACAACGTCACTTGGGCAGAAATTCTGAATGTGCATCATAGCATCTGGCTCTTAGTAGGATGCCCGGATGTCCAGTGAAGGAAATCTTACTGTTTCTAGATGGAGAGAAGTAAAAACTAGGAGGACAGAAAAAAGATCAACAACAAAAAATAATGAAACAATTGCTTTAAAATGAACTTCCAGCTGGGCATGGTGGTTTATGCCTATAATCCCAGTACTTTGGGAGGCAGAGGTAGGAGGATGGCTTGAGGCCAGGAGTTCAAGATCAGCCTGAGCATCACAGTAAGCCCCCATCTCTACAAAAAAAATTTAAAAAATTAGGCCAGGCACGATGGCTCACGCCTGTAATCCCAGCACTTTTGGAGGCTAAAGTGGGTGGATCACTTGAGGTCAGGAGTTCAAGACCAGCCTGGCCAACATGGTGAAACCCTATCTCTACTAAAAATAAAAAAATTAGCCGGGTGTGGTGGTGTGCCTGTAATCCCAGCTATCTAGGAGGCTGAGGCAGGAGAAACGCTTGAACCCTGGAAGAGGGGGTTGCCGTGAGCCACCGTGCGCCACTACACTCCAGCCTGGGTGACAGAGCAAGACTCTGTGTCAAAAAAAAAAAAAGAAAAAAAATTAAAAAATTAACTGGATGTGATGACACATATCTATCTGTCATGCTAGCTACTCAGGAGGCAGAGGCTGGAGGAATGCTTGAGCCCAGGAGGTCAAGGCTGCAGTGAGCTATAATCATTCCATTGCACTCCAGCCTGGGCAACCAAGCGAGACACTCTCAAAACCAACAAACAAAAAACAAACTTGCAAACAAAAATTCCAAAACATATGAAGAAAGACAGTCATTAAAATCACCCACTGGAAATCGAATTTAATATTATAGAAGAAAATGAAAAATAAAGGTTAAGATGCTCAAATAATGATGAAGAAATCATTTACATTTAAAATGTCAAAAAAAGGAAACTAAAATGAATAGAAATGAAATAAGAACAGGTAGACACGAAAAAGAAGTAGAACGTTTCAAGGATATTAGAAAACAGTACTGAAGGATTAATTTAGAATCTTGTTCAGAAAGACTAAGAGATGAAAAGATGAGGCCACATCATCTGGGGAGCAGTTCCAGAATGGCTGTGTAAGGGACATGGACCCTCTCTCCAGCAAAATATAAAAACAATCATTTAAAGTTTCGGGACATTTTCTTTTCCTTCCTTCCTTCCTTCCTTCCTCCTTCTCTCCCTCCCTCCCTTCCTTTCTTTCTTTCTTTCTTTTTTTTTCTGAGACAGAGACTCGCTCTGTCGCCCAGGCTGCAGTGCAGTGGTGTGATTTTGGCTCAATGCAACCTCTGCCTCTCAGGCTCAAGTGATCCTCCTGCCTCAGCTCCCCAAGTAGCTGGGACTACAGGCATGCACCACCATGCCAGGCTAATTTATATATTTTTTGTGAAGACAGGGTCTCAGTATGTTGCCCAGGCTGGTCTCGAACTCCTGAGTTCAAGCAGTCTTCCTTCCTTGGCCTTCCAAAGTGCTAGGATAACAGGTGTGACCCACCAGGCCAGGCCTAATGTTTTTTAAAGAAGAAACTCTATATATGTATTTCTGCTGTTATTTCTTTTCTTAGCTTCTTTAAAGGACATAGGATTATATAAAGCAGTAATTATAACAACATATTATTGAATTTGTAACATATATATACACTTACTGGTCACAAAACAGTAGGGAGAGAAAGGAGCTATATATAAGAGCAAAGTTTCTATATCTTACTAGAATAAAGGTAGCATACATCTAAAGTTGATTCTGATACATTAAGAAATGTATTATAAGCATTATAGAGGCCATTAAGAAATTACCTCAGGGCCAGGCACATTGGTTCAAGTCTGAAATCCCAGCACTGTGGGAGGTCAAAGGAGGATCACTTGAGACCAGGAGTTCAAGACCAGCCTGGACAACATAGTGAAACCCCATCTCTACAAAAAATTTTAAAGATTACCTGGGCATGATGGTGCATAAATGTAGTCCTAGCTACTTGGGAGGCTGAGGCAGGAGGACTGCTTGAGCCCAGGAGTTTGAGGCTGCAGTGAGCTATGATTGTACCACCACACTCCAGCCTGTGTGACAAGTGACACCCTATCTCAAAAAATAGAAATTAAAATTTAAAAAATATGTAGTGAAAAAATTACTAAAGAAGTAAAATAGTGGGTGGGCGCGGTGGCTCATGCCTGTAATCCCAGCACTTTGGGAGGCCGAGGCGGGTGGATCACGAGGTCAAGAGATCGAGACCATCCTGGTCAACATGGTGAAACCCCGTCTCTACTAAAAATACAAAAAATTAGCTGGGCGTGGTGGCAACGTGCCTGTAGTCCCAGCTACTCGGGAGGCTGAGGCAGGAGAATTGCCTGAACCCAGGAGGCGGAGGTTGCGCTGAGCCGAGATCGTGCCACTGCACTCCAGCCTGGGTAACAAGAACAAAACTCTGTCTCAAAAGAAAAATAAATAAATAAAAAGAAGTAAAATAGTACACTTGAAAATATCAACATAAGACAAATGAAGTTAGTAAGGGGGGAAAAAAGGAACAGAGTAGTCATGAAATATATAGAAAGCAAAAAGAAAACCACAAAGGTAAATCTAACCATATCAATGATGACGTGAAAAGTGAGTGGATTAAACAGTCCAACCGAAAGACAGAGATTGCCAGAATGAACACAAACATAATCCAACTATATATTGTCTACAAGAGACACACTTTAGATTCAAAAATGCAAATAGAAAGTAAAAGGATGGAAAAATATGTATCTGGCAACAGCAATCATAAGAGAGCTGGAGTGGCTATAATGCCAGTAAAATACTATTAAACACGAAAATTACTAGAGATTAACAGGGACATTTTATAATGATAAAAGAGCTAATGTCTCAGGAAGATATAACAATTATAAATATATATACACCCAATAAAAGAACCACAAAATACATGAAGCAAAAACTGACAGAATTGAAGGGAAAAACTGACAATTCAACAATAGCAGTAATAAAGTTCAATACCTTGCTTTCACTAATGGACAGAACAACTAGGTAGATCAGCAAGGATATGAACAGAGGACATCGGGACACTATGAACTAACTACACCTAACAGGTATCTATAGAGCACTCCACCTGCATCAGTGGAACACACATTCCTCTCAAATACACATGAAAAGTCTCCGGAATAGACCATCTAATAGGCCATAAAACAGCCTCAATAGATTTAAAATCATTATTATAATACAAAGTATGTTTTCCAAACACAATGGAATAGAAAATAGAAAAATACAATAGAGAAAACTCATGAAACCAAAGCTAGATGTTTGAAAAGATCAACAAAATTGAAGCACCTTAGCTAGTTGACCAAGAAAAACGTAAGACTCACATTACCAAAATCAGGAATGAAAGATGGGAAATTACTACTAATCTTACAGAAATAAAAAGAATGATAAGGGAACAATATGAACAACTGTATGCCAACTAATTAGAAAACTTAGATGAAATGGAAAAAAATCCTGGAAAATCATAAAGTAAAAAACTTAACTAAAGAAGAAAAAAATCTAAATATAACTTTAACAAGTAAAGAGATTGAGTTAGTAATTTTAAAAAATCCTACCAAGAAAAGCCCAGATCTGTTCAGGCTGGTGTATTAAAAAAAAAAAAGAAAGAAAGAAAGAAAGAAAAGAAAAAGAAAAAAAAAAAAGCTCAGCTCAGATCAAGTTGGCTTCACTGGTGAATTCTCCAAACATTTAGCAAAGAATGACTACCAACTCTTCAAAAATTGTTCCAAAAAATAGAAGAGGAGTGCTCTCTAAGACCAGTATTATTCTGATACAAAACCAAATAAAGACAAAGTAATCATCTTTATGAAAACAGTTGCAAAAATCTTAAAATACTAGCAAACTGAATCTAGCAACCTGTAAAAAGGGATTATATGCCATGACCAAGTAGAATTTAATGTAAGAATGCAAGGTTAGTTTAACATAAAAAATAAATGTAATAGCCATATCAATAAAATAATAGACATAAATCACAATAGACTGAGAAAACTTATTTGGCCAGGCACAGTGGCTCACACCCTGTATTCCCAGTATTTTGGGAGACTGAGGTGGGTGGATCACCTGCGGTCAGGAGTTTAAGACCAGCCTGGCCAACATAATGAAATCCTATCTCTACTAAAAAATACAAAAATTAGCCAGGCGTGGTGGCATGTGCCTGTAATCTCAGCTACTCAGGAGGCTGAAGCAGGAGACTCACTTGAGCCCGGAAGGCAGAGGTTGCAGTGAGCTGAGACTGCACCACTGCACTCCAGCCTGGGTAACAGAGTGAGACTCCATCTTGAAAAAAAATTATTTGACAAAATCTAATGCATTTCATGATACATAATATTCAACAAAATAGGCATATAAGGAAGTTTCCTAAAACTGACCAAGGGCACTTACAACACACCTATATCTAAGATCATATTAAACACTGAAAGACTGACGGCTTTCTCTTTAAGATCAGAAATAAGAAAAAAAAATCTACTTTTAACCTTTCTGTTCATACTATATTGGAAGCTCTGGCCTGGGCAATTAGGCAAGAAAAATAAATAAAAGGCATTCAAATTGAAAAGAAAGTAAAACTATCTCTAATTGCAAATGACATGATCTTGCTTATTAAAAAATCCTAAGAACTCCACGGAAAACAAACAAACAAAAAACCTATTAGAACTAATAAATGAGTTCGGCAAAGTTGCAGGATACAATATTAGCAAACAAAAATCAATTGCATTTCTGTACACTAGCAGTGAACATTCTGGAAATGATATTAAGAAAATAATTCCAATAACAGTATCAAAATAATAAAATAATTAGGAATAAATTAAATAAAAGAATTATAAGAGGGCTGGGCACAGTGGCTCATGCCTATAATCCCAGCACTTTGGGAGGCCAAGGCGGGTGGATCCTGAGGTCAAGAGATCGAGACCATCCTGGTTAACATGATGAAACCCCGTCTCTACTAAAAAATACAAAAAATTAGCTGGGCATGGTGGCATGTGCCTGTAATCCCAGCTACTCAGGAGGCTGAGGCAGGAGAATTGCCTGAACCCAGGAGGCGGAGGTTGCAGTGAGCCGAGATCGCGCCATTGCACTCCAGCCTGGGTAACAAGAGCGAAACTCCGTCTCAAAACAAAAAAACAAACAAAAAACATTATAAGATTTATACCCTGGAAACCACAAAACGATTATTGAAAGTAAAGAGTATCTAAATAGGGCTGGGCAGATGACTCATGTCTATAATCCTAGTACTTTGGGAGGCCAAGGTGGGTGGATCACTTGAGCCCAGGAGTTTAAGCTCAGCCTAGGCAACAGGGTGAAACCCCTTCTCTACTAAAAATAATGGAAAATTAGGCATGCATGGTGGCATGTGCCTGTAGTCCCAGATACTCAGGAAGCTGAAGTGGGAGGATCACATAGCCCAGGAAGCTGAGGCTGCAATGAGCCAAGATCACATCACTGTGCTCTGGCCTGGGCAATGGGAGTAAGACTGTCTCCCAAACAAACAAATAAACAAAAACAAAAAACCCTCAATAAATGGAAAGACATCCATATTTATAAAATACCAGATATAATACTGTCAGGATGGCAACATTCCTCAAGTTAATGTACAGATATTATGCAATCCCTATCAAAATCCCAGGTGCCCGTTTTGTTTTGTTTTTAGAGACAGGGTCTCACTATGTTGCCCAGGCTGGACAAAATAGTCCTCCTTTCTCAGTCTCCTGAGTAGGTCAGGAGAGCTACTTGGAAAAAAAGGCCAAGCCAATTCAACGTGGGAAGAAACAGTCTTTTCAACAAATGGTGCTGACAGTAGTGAATATCTACATGCAAAATAATAAAGACCCTTACCTCACACCATACACATAGATTAACTCAAGTGGATCTAAATCTAAGAGCTAAAACTATAAAATGCTCAGAAGAAAACATGACAGAAAATCTTCATGACCTTGAATTAAGGAATGATTTCTTACACATGACACCAAAAGCATAAGTAATAAAATAGAAGCTTGATAAGTGAGACTTAATAAAAATTAAAAAAATTTTTTTTTTTTTGAGATGGAGTTTCGCTCGTTACCCAGGCTGGAGTGCAATGGCGCGATCTCGGCTCACCGCAACCTCCACCTCCTGGGTTCAGGCAATTCTCCTGCCTCAGCCTCCTGAGTAGCTGGGATTACAGGCACGTGCCACCATGCCCAGCTAATTTTTTGTATTTTTTAGTGGAGACGGGGTTTCACCATGTTGACCAGAATGGTCTCGATCTCTTGACCTCGTGATCCACCCGCCTCGGCCTCCCAAAGTGCTGGGATTACAGGCGTGAGCCACCGCGCCCGGCCCAAAAATTAAAATTTTTTATGGCCAAGTGCAGTGGCTCATGCCTGTAATCCCAGCACTTTGGGAGGCCGAGGCGGGTGGATCACTTAAGGCTAGGAGTTCAAGACCAGCTAACATGGTAAAACCTCATCTCTACTAAAAATACAAAAATTAGCCAGGCTTTGATGGCATGCACCTATAATCCCAGCTACTTGGGAGGCTGAGGCATGAGAATCATTTGAACCCAGGAGGCAAAGGTTGCAGTGAGCCAAAACTGCACCACGGCATTCCAGCCTGGGCAACGGAGCAAGACTCTGTCTTAAAAAAAATTCAGTTATACTTCAAATGACACCATTAAGAAAGTGAAAAGACAGTCCACAGAGTGGGAGAAAACATTAGGAAGTCACATAGCAGGTAAAGGACTTGTATCAGGATATATAAAGAACTTTTAAAACTTAAGAAAAAGGAGAGAAAACCTAATTTAAAAATGGAGAAACGGTATGACTAGGTATTTCCAATGGCCAATATACGCATGAAAAGATGATTAACATTATTAGTCAATAGGGAAATAAAGTCTATACCACAGTGAAATACTACTTTATTTCTACTAGGATGGGTAAAATAAAAGTAGACAATTAGTGTTAGGATGTGAAGAAATTAGAATCCTCACATCCTACACGTGGGAATGGAAAATGGTTTAGCCATGTTGGAAAACAGTTTGACAGGTCCTCAAAATGTGAAACATGAAGTTTCCAAATGACCCAGCAATTCTCCTATATATGCCCAACACACACAAAAACTTGTAAACAAATGCTGTTTGTTTGTTGTTGTAAACATTACACATAATGGTCAAAAAGTGGAAAAACACAAATACCTATAAACTGATCAATGAACAAACAAAATATGTTATGTCCATACAAGGCAATATTTATTCAGCTATGAAAAGGAGTGAAATACTGGATCCTGCTACAACATGGATTAGCCTGGCAGAGGATGAAGGGTACAGAGACTGGAGTTTCCCTCTGGACTGAAAAAGACTGAATGGGAGAGGCTGGATGGAACAGCCAGGTCTAGGAAAAAGGGAAGCAACCCAGCTGCATGAATGGGTGCGTTTTTCCATGGGAGACGTGGAAGGTGGCCAAGCTTGAATCTTCTTGAAGGATCCTGTGCAAAACTATTGGACTGGGGATTGGATTTTATGTTGCTGTCATGAACGGCCTCTCCCTTCATACATTTTCCTTCTTTTGGCCATCCTTGTCCAGTTTAAATATTCTTATTTTTCTGCCTTTTAAAATGAAGCTGAGGGCCGGGCGCGGTGGCGCAGCCTGTAGTCCCAGCTACTCAGGACGCTGAGGCAGGAGAATTGCCTGAACCCAGGAGGCGGAGGTTGCGGTGAGCGGAGATCGCGCCATTGCACTCCAGCCTGGGTAATAAGAGCGAAACTCCGTCTCAAAAAATAAATAAATAAATAAATAAAATGAAGCTGAAAAACTTCCGTCCTTTTATTTATTTTTTGAGACAGAGTCTTACTCCGTCACCCAACCTGGAGTACAGTGGCCCGATCTCGGCTTATTGCCACCTCCACCTCCCGGGTTCAAGAGATTCTCATGCCTCAGTCTCCCGAGTAGCTGGGATCATAGGCACACGCCACCATGCCTGGCAAATTTTTTTGTATTTTTAGTACAGATGGGGTTTCACCACATTACGTTGGCCAGGCTGGTCTCGAATTCTTGACCTCAAGTGATCCGCCAATATCAGCCTCCCAAAGTGCTGGCATTCATAGTACAGACATGAGCCACTGTGACCGGCAATTTCCATCTTTTTAATGCCCTGGAACATCAGAATTGCCTGTTCTTTAAAGATATTGTAGAACTAATTAAATCCTCTGGGGCCTGATGCCTTTCTTTACTCTTTGGAGACAGAGTCTCGCTATGTCGCCCAGGCTGGAGTGCAATGGCGCGATCTTGGTTTACTGCAACTTGCACCTCCCGGGTTCAAGCGATTCTTGTGCCTCAGCCTCCCAAGCAATTGGGATTACAGGTGCATACCACCATAATCAGCTAAATTTTGTATTTTTATAGAGACAGGGTTTTATGATGTTGGCCGGGCTGATCTCGAAATACTGACCTCAAGTGATCCACCGGCCTCAGCCTCCCAAAGTGCTGGGAGTACAGGCGTGAACCCACGGTGCCCAGCCAGTTTAGGATTTTTACTCCCGTATGACTCAATATTTTAAACCTACATTTTCTCAGAAAAGTATCTATCTTACCTAAGATTTTCAAATACACTGGCATTAAACTTGTATATGGTATTTCGTTTTTGTGTAAAAAAGTCTTGATCTGGTTTTGCACCGTAACTCATTTCTGATGGTTTGTGCTTTTCTATCCTCTTATCTGAATCAGATTTGCCAAAGGTGAGTCTGTAGTTCTGTTTTCCAAAGAACTGGCTTTGGGTTTTATGGATCAATTTTGCTTTTTGTTAACTGTAAGTTTCATTAATTTCTGCTTTTATTTTCATTAATCTTCATCTACTTTTTAAAAAATGACTTAGTTTTCTCCTGTCCTCTCCCACTAAAGCTTTAGTTCATTTATTTCCAGTCACTGCTGGTTTTTACTAAGTGGGTTTAAAGGTATACATTTTTATCCAATTACTGCTTTGATCATATCCACTGAGTTTTGCTCTGTAGCACTATTTTCATTTTCAAATAGCTCAGATCTAGTAGTTCACCTCCAGATACCTCAGATCTAATTGCAGCTCAGATTTCTTTTTTATCCACAGCCTTTTAGAATTTTATTTTTAATTTCTTGACTAGCCTAACTAGTTTGCATGTTTCTTTACATTTTGATCAGAAAATGCGGCCTGTATGATTTTAACGTTTTGAAATATATTATTACTTGGTAGATTGACTTGATAGTTCTGCCTTTTCCAAAATATCATACAAATTAAACCATATGGTATGCATTGTTTGGACTCTGGCTTCTTTCACTTAGCGCAGTGTTTCTGAGACTCGCCTAGTCGTGTGTATCTGTGGTTCATTCTTCCATATTGCTGAGTAGTACTCAATTGTATAATTATAACTGTTTATCCAGGCACCTACTGATGGACATTTGTGTTATTTCCTGTTTTGGGTGCTTATGAATAAAGCTTCTGTAAACATTTGTGCAGAGATTTTTGTGTGGGTGTAGTTTTCATTTCTCATGGGTAAATACTCACTGGGTCACATAGTAGGTACATGTTTATTCACTTTCTAAGAAAACGCCAACTTGTCTTTCAAAGAAGCTGCATCTTTTTTCTATTCCCACCAGCAAGGAACGAGAGTTTCAATTGTTCCACATATTTGTCAGTAGTTGACACTGTCAGATTTTTTTTTCCTGGCCATTCTAATAGGTGTAAGTGGTAGCTCACAGTGAGTTTATTTACATTTCCCTCTTGACCGATAATGTTGAGCATCTCTTCATATATTATCTGCTATGTGTACCTCTTCTTTAGTGAAGGATCTTGGTAATTTTTTTTTTTTGGCCCATAGCCTGAAGCAAGAGCCCCTCAAATACTAGCTCTGTGCTCTTGCTGGTACCGGGGCATCTGTACTTTTGCTGGTTACATGGCTTTCTTCAGGCTCCTAATAGTGCTTTGACTGATTCTGTTTTACATAAAAGTGTTTAATACATATGTGATCAATGATTAGAGAACCAATAATGTATCTTTCTGTGTTTCACCTCATGACTCAGTGCATCTTTGCCCTTTCTGTTTGGTAACATACCTGGGAATTTAATGAAAGGTCTGAACCCAGGCCGGGCGCGGTGGCTCATGCCTGTAATCCCAGCACTTTGGGAGGCCAAGGCAGGTGGATCACGAGGTCAAGAGATTGAGACCATCCTGGTCAACATGGTGAAACCCCATCTCTACTAAAAATACAAAAAATTAGCTGGGCATGGTGGCGCGTGCCTGCAATCCCAGCTACTCAGGAGGCTGAGGCAGGAGAATTGCCTCACCAGGAGGCGGAGGTTGCGGTGAGGCGAGATCGCGCCATTGCACTCCAGCCTGGGTAACAAAAGGAAACTCCATCTCAAAAAAAAAGAGAGGTCTGAACCCAGCCCAGGAAGGCGTTTGTCCCTGTTCTCTTCAACTGTCTACTGGTCACCTTCATTTCCCCAGTCTCAGACACTCTAGACACAAAGGACTCTAGAAGCAAAGAGAGAGAACACACACCCAGCAGACATTTTCCTTCCTTTAACGGCTGAGTTTCCATCACCTCTGTCCTTCCACATCAGTCAACATTTGTCAAAGACAATGTATCACACACATTTAATCCATTTTCAGAAATCGTTCATCGTTATTCACATAACAACTCCTTCCCTGCTACTTTCTATAATGTCACTTCTCCACCAGAAGCAAGAAACCTCCAATATCAGGCACCAGGATGATGGTATCATTCTTCCATAAGAATGTACATAAAATATATTTATATATTACATATATGTATATATTACGTATTATATATAATGTATATAAAATGTCTATACATTTTCTAATATAAAGTATATATAAAATGTATCTAACATATATCTCCCAATTTTTAGTATAAGCATGCATTTAAATACCTACCTGTACACTAGTATATCAGGGTTTTAAAAAATAGCATAATGGGCTGGGTGTGGTGGCCCACAGCTGTAATCCCAGTACTTTGGGAGGCCAAGGCCATGGGTGGATCACTTCAGCCCAGGAGTCTGAGACCAGCATGGGCAATATAGGGAGACCCTATCTCTACAACAACAATAACAACAAAAAATTAGCCAGATGTGGTGGTGCAGGCCTGTAGTCCCAGCTATTAGGGGGGCTGATGCTGGAGGGATTGCTGGAGCTCGGAAGGCAGAGGCTACAATGAATCGGGATTACACCACTGCATGCTAGCCTGGGTGACAGAGCAACACCTTGTCTCAAAAAAAAAAAAAAAAAAAAAAAATTATATATATATATATATATGGTATTTACCATACTGGATAATAAAGTATTCGGAATCAAATGGACCTAGTACCACCACTACCTATATGAGCACAGGCACCTCACCCCAACTTCTCTGTGTCAAATCAGGAAAAGAATAGTTTGTGGTTCATGGGGTTGCTGGGAGGAATAAATATGATAATTCCTGTAAAATCCTCACATAGCACCTGGAATTATTAAATGCTCTTCAATTATTACCAAGTACATTTTTAAAAAGAATAACATCATAAACCCAACATGCCAATATTTAAATTTTATTCTGTATTTCCTTCCCTTTGTTCATAAAAATTGTTGACATGATTACAAGAGAGTATATATATGATTTTGAATGCTGCTTTATAATTTTCTGTGCTGACATGATAGTTTGCTTGCTTATTTATTTATTTATTTATTTATTTATCTTGAGACAGGGTCTCACTCTATCACCCAGCCTGGAATGCGGTGGTGCAATTATAGCTCACTGCAACCTCTGTCTCCTGGGCCTCCGGTGATCCTCCCACCTCAGCCTCCTGAGTAGCTGAGACCACAGGTGCCAGCCACTGTGCCCAGCTAATTTTTTTTTTTGAGACAGAGTTTCGATCTTGTTCAGGCTGGAGGGCAATGGTGTGATCTCGGCTCACTGCAACTTCTGCCTCCCAGGTCCAAGCATTTCTCCTGCCTCAGCCTCCGGAGTAGCTGGGATTACAGGTGCCTGCAACTATGCCTGGCTAATATTTGTATTATTAATAGAGATGGGGTTTCACCATGTTGCCCAGGCTGGTCTCAAACTCCTGGGTTCAAGTGATCAGCCCACCTTGGCCTCCCAAAGTGCTGGGATTACAGGCGTGAATCACTGCTCCCAGTGGTAGTCTTTGTAAGTTTTAGTAGCTCGGCAAGTCCAGTGTTTTACTTTTCTGCATCTCCTGTATGTATTGCTCTATTCCAACTATTGCTTCTAACTTTCACGACTTCCTTTCCATAGCTGCCTTCCCTGCCTGTGTCTGCCTTTATTTGCTACTTTCAAAGAAAATTTCTAAGAGTTAAAAAAAAATCACCGATTATCCCATCTCCCAACGTCTCCATCTGTTCCTTCCATACACATGTGCCGTTTTCAGTAGTTTCAGCGTCACTGATCTTCAGATCGAACGCTCTCTGTCAAGCATCGTGAATGCGTCAGGCAGCTTTAACCTTTCATCTCCCGCCTCGGAACTGTATGGAACCCGAGGTACCGAATGCACTTCCAGATGGATTTTTTTCTGGACTGGCGTTGTGAGTATTTCAGGGTCAAGGTGACAGTACCTCCTACCTCTGATGGCTCCACAATGACCCAAAGGCATGAATCCCGAACCTCACCCTCAGACATGGTAGCTGGTCGTGACCTTTAAACTCAATGTGTATCCTGGTTAACTCTTTCGGTCCCTCATTTCCTTCACCTCTAAAATGCAAAGCGTAAGCTTGCCATTCATTTTCTGGGATCCTAAGAAGCCATGAGATGCAGGAGCCTGTTAGCCTGGCCTCTGGCCTCTGGCCTCTGGCCTCTGGCCTCCCAGGAGAATCGTTACCTGTCCAGCCACTCCCCAAGAGCGTCTCTCTTACTCTTTAAACATTTTGGAAAGATTTTTTAAATCTTTTTTTTCCCCCGGAGATGGAGTCTTG
The DNA here is from genome assembly GCF_030222135.1 of Aotus nancymaae. Lineage (NCBI taxonomy): Eukaryota > Metazoa > Chordata > Mammalia > Primates > Aotidae > Aotus > Aotus nancymaae. Next base: position 5,986,395 of record NW_026988450.1, on the reverse strand, counting down.
CTCTGTTGCCCAGGCTGGAGTACAGTGGTGTGATCTCGGCTCACCGCAACCTCCACCTACCTCCCTGGGTCAAGTGATTCTCCTGCCTCAGCCTCCCGAGTAGCTGGGACTACAGGCATGCGCCACCATGCCCAGCTAATTTTTGTATTTTTAGTAGAGACAGGGTTTCACCATGTTGGCCAGGCTGGACTCTAACTCCTGACCTCATGATCTGCCCACCTGGGCCTCCCAAAGTGCTGGGATTACAGGCGTGAGCCACCACGTTCAGCCAAGATCCTTTAAATCTCAATAGATACAGCAAGGCTATCAAGACATAGAAAAACATCAAACGCTTCACAAAAAAATGTGGTTGACAAGCAGGAGGAATGCTTTGTCATCTGAGATAAGGAAGAATGGGACCAGTGTGAAGACAGCTCTGATACCAAGCCACTCGGTCACTTAGGTTCGTCACTCCTCCCCAATTTTTGTTACGATATGCTGCAGTTAACTGATCGGACATTTGGCCCGCTTTCTATTTTCACAGTCAAGAAATGACTAATGACACTAAAATGGGGTGGAATGTGAAGCCAGAGAGCTACGTCTGGGGATTTTACAGCTTTGGTAATCCCCAATACACCAACTATAGCAGATGGACACAAACAAGGGAGTCTCCCTCCTAACTTTCAGCTGTATGCCTTCCCCTTGCATTGCACTAGGATGCTATAATTTTACCTTAGTCCCTCAGTTGTGCCCTATACCTCTCTCCCACTACTTTTTTAAGCCTGTTCAAATGATCAAGTCTTTGTTGTGCTCCACATTAAGGACAAAGCTCCTTTCTTCATGAGCCTCATTCATTTCAATTTCACTGTTTTTTGAGCTCCCACTGACTGTGGTTACCAGGTGCATAGGAGGCACGGTGATATTCCAGGAATATCCTCTTGTACTGCGGCCTCAAGAGACACTCTCATTTCCTTGTTCTCCGCAGTAACGTTTCTGAGTATTTAGCGCAATCTGTTCCAATTTACGCCTAATTTTACCTTCCTCTTGGTCATCCTGCCTTTCAGGTTTCTCCTGCCTGGGAAATCATTCTCTAATACTATTTTGCCTTGGATGCAGGATGATTTTCCACAGATGCCACCTTCGCCAGCACATCCAGGGGCCACTCAATACACTAAATAGCAAAGCAGCAGAGGGTTGACTGAGTTCGTTCTAGGGTCCTCTGGTCTTAAACACTTGGTCTTAAAGTTGGATGCTCACATGTAGGTGGCGGAGGAGGAAACTGTGATCCAGGAGCCTCTCACCCCATGTGTGCCTCTGACTTCAGAGATAATTGGAAGTCAAGTGAATGGGAAGATAAAGACGAAAAAGCCATTTGACTGGGGTCAGGAGACATCAAGTGTGTTGGAGGGACGGACAAATAACATGTGAAGGGCTCTTGGCTTCCAGAGCCTGAAGGAAACAGTTTGTGAAGATGTTTGGCTTTGAGAAGGATGAGCTCACAGGAAGTCTTTTTTTTTTTTTTTTTTTGGCTGCTAGCTAGATTCTCATTCAAGAACCTACACAATAAGGTTAGAAAAACAGACCTGCCGAATCCATGCTAAACTCTCCCTGGGTTTATCTGCCTACCTGAAAATAGCAACAGGGGAATGTGGCTTTCTCTGAATCGTTTACCGCAAGGTAACACTGGATCACCAGATGCTGCTGAAGTCACAAACAGGCCCTCTGCTGCCCAAGGCTTCTACCTGTTACTGTGAGCAGCTGAGACTGAAGCCGAATGCTGGTCAGCAGTGACGTCCTGTTCAGTAGGATGCTGAGATGAAGCGATTCTAAGTTTGAGAGAATGCTGGCCCATCATCCAGCAGTATAGTCATCACCAGACAAAAGTCCATCTCACTGTGGCTCATGAAATATTAATGAAGAGCTAGAATTACTTGCACTGACTTCAGCACAAATAGACCAAAAAAATCCATCAAAGGTCTCCCTTCCACTACATTTGATATAGAAAGCTAACAGTTTCTTATCCGGTGGGATTTTGTGGAAATTCTAAACTTTGCCTCTGGGCAAATCTATGAGTTTTCAAAAATATCTATCTTTTGGTTTTATTGTCTATTTTGGTTTTGTCTATTTTAAGAAAAAGCTGGTCCATTGTTTTCTAGTAGGAGAAGTCAACTGGAAGCTTAATAGTAACAAAAGACTTTTGAATTATAATTACTTCCAGATGGATGCTTACAGATGTCCTCATCTTTTAAAAAACCATTTAAGCATCTTACCATCTGTTTTTCAGTGACTTATCATGGAAATCTTTACACTTTTGTTTATATAACCGTTGCCAAATGTGTAAGCCCCAGGAGGTTTTAAGCCACTGAAGACTTTAGACTATAATAAGAATGTCTTTCTCTTCTCTTCTGCCATTACTAAATGAACATCCTATATAACTCAACTTTTACAATGGCCTTTTGGGAAGTATTAGAAAGAATAAGAGAGTGAGATCCGAAGGAAATTAATAAATTATGGATGTTTTTATTTGTTCTTTCCTAAGCTCAGCCAACGATGAAGGAGCATTTTGCAAGTACTGACTGAAATCTTTATTAAGACTTTGCTTATCCCAGGAAACAGTGGCATTCTGAAGAAAACTGCAGCTGGACTGCCTTCCAGGTGAAAACTTAGCCCAGAGCACCTCTGAAAGTATTAAACAGTTGGGAAAATCTTTTGTCTGTGGCTGCTTTAGGAACCCTTCAAATGGCTGAGGAATGTGTCAGGCTATCATGAACAGTTTGCATGAGAATGGCCAGCTTTTTACTGTTTCCCAGCAAGGAACAGGCTCCCTAATGAGAATTTCTACGTAGTTATTGCAAATTATAGAAAAAACAGGCAAATTACTTACAACAGAAAAATTAACGTCTTAAATCAATGCTATGGCTGGACACGGTGGCTCACGCCTATAATCCCAGCACTTTGGGAGGGAGAGGCAGGAGGATCACTTGAAGTCAGAAGTTTGAGACTGGCCTGGCTAACATGGTGAAACCAGTCTCTACTAAAAATACAAAAATTAGCTGGGCATGGTGGTGGGTTCCTGTAGTCCCAGCTACTTGGGAGGCTGAGGCAGGAGAATTGCTTGAACCTGGGAGGCGGAGGTTGCAGTGAGCCGAGATCATACAGCTACACTCCAGCCTGGGTGACAGAGTGAAACTTGCTCTCGGAAAAAAAAAAAAAAGTCCAAGTTATCTCCCAAGACAAACCTACCCCTTCTTACTTTTTCTTTCTTGGTAAGCAGTGTTATTATCTGTCCAGTCTAGTTGTTCAAGAAAACTTGTCATCCTCAACTCCTCCCAGTTCTAACTCCCGGGAAGGCAAAGGAAGTCTGTCTCCCAGCATGCCTCTCACGTCTGCCCTGTTCTCCACGTGCCACGGCCCTCATTAACATCTCAGGCCTGAAAAACGGTGGAAGTCTCCCGGCCACTCATTCTGCCTCCATTCTCACCATGGATAAAAGATAAAATTCTGGGAGGAGCGATGAGAGCGCCACAAATGCCCTTCTTCCCTCTGTGGTCTTTCTGCTCTGCTCCTCCTTCTGAAGCAGCATCTAGTGCTAAGACTTGGTAGGGAGGGACCTGGCTTTAGGGTGAGTGTGCTTTTCTTGGGAAATATGTTTCATTGTGGAAGGTGGGGTAGGCAAGGCCAAGGGACAGAAGAACAAGTTCCCTGATGCTGCTTGGCTCAGGCTGGAAAGAAGCATGGAGAGTGCTGAGCTGTGTAAGTGACATCACCAAGGCTGCAGAGCTGGCAGAGATCCTAGGCAGAAACCTGTTTGCTGTTTGTGGCTTCTTGGGTGGCATCTCCTGTCAGGGACCTAACTGCTGTGGAAGGTGGCTGGCTGGGGTGCAGACATAGCCAGAATAGGATCAAAATTAATTCTGGGACTGTGTAACAGGCATTCCAGATTAGTCAGTCAATAACATTTTTCTTTTTCTTTTTTTTTTTTGAGACAGTCTCACTCTGTCATCCAGGCTGGAGTGCAGTGGCACGATCTCAGCTCACTGCAACCTCCACCTCAGTGGTTCAAGCAATTCCCCTGCCTCAGCCTCCCAATAAGCTGATTACAGGCACACACCACCATGCCCGGCTAATTTTTTGGTATTTTAGTAGAGATGGAGTTTCACTATGTTGGCCTGACTGGTCTGGAACTCCTGACCTCAGGCAATCCACCCGCCTCTGCCTCCCAAAGTGCTGAGATTACAGGTGTGAGCCACCAGAGCCGGCCAACATTTTTCTGAATTGAGATTTCCTTTCTTGTAACAAATGTTGTAAGCCTCATCGTTGGTTCACCATGTTCAGATTTTTAAAAAAATCAACAGTAAAACAGAGCAGTGCTTTTTTCCATGATGGTAGAACAGTGTCTAGCATAAAGTAGGCACCTAAAATATTATGTGTCCAGCAAAATATATAGTTATGTATGTACATATACATCTATCTATAGAAGCACACACACGTATCATATTGATAACACAGCTGCTTCATACATTAACCTGTCCATTTTTGTTTAGAGGAAACGAAATTAACTGCCAGTGTATGAACTGATCCATTTGATCTCTTTGTCAAAAATATAAGAATCAATTATTTTGGGCTGGGCACGGATGGTTCACGCCTATAATCCTAGTACTTCAGGAGGCTGAGGCGGGAGGATCACCTGAGGTCAGGAGTTCGAGCCCAGGTTGGCCAACATGGTGAAATCCCGTCTCTACTAAAAATACAGAAATTAGCCGAGCATGGTGGCACTGGCCTGTAATCCCAGCTACTCGGGAGGCTGAGGCAGGAGAATCTCTTGAACCTAGGAGACAGAGGTTGCAGTGAGCTGAGATTGCACCACTGTACTCTAGCCTGGGCAACAGAGCGAGACTCCATCTCAAGAAAAGAAAAGAAAAAAAAGAACCAGTCATTTTGTTTATACATTTAAAAGCTTATCCTTTTCTTCATTTTCACAGCAGCATCCATAACCTAATGGTCAGGGTAATGAGCCAATGCAAATATTGCAACTATGCATAGACAGGGAATGACATGCACATCCCCAAGCGAAAGAGCAGCTAAAATAGCGAAGGAAATGCCAAGTGATGAGGAGAGAGAGCAACCAGAACGCTCCCGCAGGCTGATGATGGAAGTGTAAATTGGTATAAGCAGTTAGGAACACTCACAGAATGTGTTTCAGCTGACCACATGCACACCCTCTGACCCAGCCATTCCAGGCCTTGGTATATACTCCTTGAGAACGCTGCATCAAAACCATGTATTAGGATGTTCTTGGATGTTCTACACCTAACAGCCTAAAACTATTCAAATGCTCATCAATAGTAGAATGGGGCTGGACACAGTGGCTCATGCCTGTAATCTCAGCAGTTGGGGAAGATACAGCGGGCGGACGGCTTGAGCCCAGAAGTTGAGGCCAGCTTGGGCAACACAGTAAAAACCCCATCTCTACCAAAAAAAAAAAAAAAAGCAAAAATTAGCCAGATGTGGTGACATGTGCCTAGTCCCAGCTACTAAGGAGGCTGAGGTGGGAGAATTCCTTGGGTCCAGGAGGCGGAGGTTGTGGTGAGTTGAGGTCGAATCACTGTACTCCAGTCTGGGTGACAGAGCGAGACTCTAACAAAGAAAAAGAAAGTAGAATGGATAAGTGAATGTGTTTATATAATGGGGTATTATTCAATGATGAGAATGAACAATCTCCAACTACTTCAGTTTGTGGATCAATCTCACCAACGATGTTGGCAACTGCAATTCTATCTCTATAACTTTTTCCCTTTTTTTTTAGGGTCTCACTCTGTTGCCCACACTGGAGTGCAGTGGCTATTTACAGGCACAGTCATCCCACTGCAGCCTAATCTCCTGCGCTGGAGTGATCCTCCTGCCTCAGCCTCCCAAGCAGCAGGGACTACAGGTGTGTGCCAGCTCTGTCTCCCTAATTTTGACTACTCTAAGTACCATGTAAGGGGAAGCATACAATATCTGTCCTTTTGTGTCTGGCTTATTTCGTTCAGCATAATGACCTGAAGTTTCAACCATTTTTGTAGAATGTGTCAGAATTTAAGAGTTGGGATTTTTCAGAGAAGGGATGTTTTAGAAGTGACAATAGACAGCAGAGATACCCACTGTACTTCTAAGTCCTGCAGTGGCAGAATTTCTGTGGGAAATTACCAGGGCCATGCGGGAGGCAGTGTTCTCAAAGACTAGCCAGATCTCAGTAAGAAATCAAACAGAAAGGAACATTAAGAGACAAGTATGGGCCGGGTGCAGTGGCTCACACCTGTAATCCCAGCACTTTGGGAGGCTGAGGTGGGGGCGGATCACTTGAAGTCAGGAGTTCAAGACCAGCCTGGCCAACACGGTGAAACCCCTTCTCTACTAAAAATACAAAAATTAGCCAGGCATGGTGGTGCACATCTGTAATCCCAGCTACTACTCAGGAGGCTGAGGCAGGAGAATCACTTAAACTTACAAGATGGAGGTTGCAGTGAGCCGAGATCACGCCACTGCACTCCAGCCTGGGCAACAGAGCAAGACTCCATCTGAAAAAAAAGAAAAAAAAAAAAAAAAAGAGACAAGTATGAAGGCCAGGGCATGTTGCTGCTGGCAGACCAAGGCCCAGAGAGCAAAGCGGGATGCTGTGAGGGGCGTGGAGAGGTGTCCCACGAAGCCAGGTCAGGATGCGAGCAGCCCTGCTGTGACTGGGGACAGAGGGCCAAGTGGGAATATCGGGTTGACCTGGAGGAGTCCTCTGAGTCCTGGGCTGGTCTTCCCGGCCACAGCTGGTCCCTACAGAACACTCGCTGGAAACAGAGCACCAGGCCAGGATGTCCAGAAGCCCAGTGCGACATCGGGAGGAGAGCATGGGGTATCCAGTCAGAGGAGCCCTGCCATCCTGACCTCTGCCTCTTGTGAGGCCCGGACCAAATTACTTCACCTTCCTAAGCCTCCACCTCCTCACGCGTGTAACATCCGCTGCCTTGAGACTTGTTAAGAGGATTAAATGAGAGAATGTATATCAAAGGTCTCTGAAACCCAGGTGCTACTCTGGTGCCATTCTTTTTCAAACTTTAGTACTTATTGATATTTTATAATATTGATATTTTTTGTTTACATTTCTTGTTATATAAACTTATTGATATTTAATGTAAAAATAGGATGAGTAATATGGAAAGACCTTATAGGGGTTTAAAGATTATAAACAAGGCTGGGTGCTGTGGCTCACACCTGGAGTCTCAGCACTTTGGGAGGCTAAGGCAGGTGGATTGCTTAAGTCCAGGAGTTCAGGACCAGCTTAGGCAAATAGTGAGACCCTGTCTCTTAAAAATGTAAAAATCAGCCAGGCATGGTGCACCTGTAGTTCCACGTACTTGGGAGGCTGAGGTGGGAGGACAGTTTGAGCCCACGAGGTTAAGGCTGCAGAGCTATGATTGCACCAATTCTAACCTAGGGGGGAAAAAAGACTGGAAACAAATTGGCCCAGTCCCTTGTGTCTCTATTCAGCAGGGACTGAAATAGCAGGGACCCCATTTACCCACCCTCAGACATCTGGCACCTTGACCATTCACAAACCTAGAAGTAACCCAGAATGCCTCCAAGGATACGCGAGCAATGACAAAAGTAACTGGGCAAAACTGAGAACGGAAAGACCAGAGAACAGGCATGTAAATCTGCCAGTTCACCAAGCAGAGCACCTTTGCACGAATGTCAGGGAGGCACCAGGAAGCCTGCTGGGGGCGGTGAGTGGTGAAGGGTCTGGTCGGGTCCTCACGCTTCTCCTGCTGGGCTTTGTGATTGGAGCCTGAAGCCACCTCCCTAGGCTTTGCTTTCCTTCTCTGTGAACTGGAGGCAAAATGACCACCAAGTTTTTCTTCTCATTTTAACATGCCACGGTGACCTGCCACTACATGGCTGACCTGTGCAAACAGGATGCTGAGTGAGAGAAGCCAGCTAGAGGGGGGCCGTGTATCATATGAATCCATCTATATGAAATGTTCAAAACAGACAAATCTGTGGAGACAGAAAGTAGCTCAGCGGCTGCCTGGGGCTGCTGGAGGAAGGGACTTGGTGGTTGACGGCTAAGGGGTGCTGGGTTTCTTCTTGGAGTGATGAAAATATTCTAAAATGAATTGCAGTGATGATTACATATCTCTATGAATGTATGTCATAAAATGGTTTTTAAATGCTGGTATTTTAATTTACCTTAAAGGCAGCACAGTGGATTGAGTACCAAAAAAGCACAGAAATACAGGTTGTGAGTTCTGTTCCGTCACTAACTTGTTCACCTGACATGAGTCAGTTACCTGCTCTGGGCTGCTATTGGCTGAGTCATTTTTCTTTCTATTCCATAAAGTCATGATTCTGTGACGTAAACCTGAGACACATGAGAAAAGGAAGGAAAAAATACCCAAGAAAGAGAATAGAGAGAGACAAAAGGCAGTGGGCATAGCAGATGTGGCATGCTGGTGGCAAACGCGGGTACACAGGTACCAGAAGGACAGACACAGGAGCATCGCATGGCATCGTGCGTGGTCAGTGCAGGGGCCAGCTGCCTGACTTCTGGAGGAAACGCTATTGACACATCACAGCTGGGAACAGCATAAAGTTCCTAACAGCAGAAATTTTAATATGTATTTGAACAAAAAATGTACCATAAAAAAACTTTCCCTGACCATCGTGCTACGGTGTGAAATGCAAATGAACATGCCAGTCACGTTACATAGCATTTCAGTGTTTTCCTTTATAGGCACAGGTCAGTACAAAGATCAGAAATGCAAGCTCCTTCCTTGGTTGTAAGCACCTGCAGCGCTCTTTCGCCTAGAGAATTATCGTATTTATAGTCTTTTCAACATTCACCAGGTGAAAAAGTGGGCTCCCATGGTGCATCTGGAAAAACAGAAATGCATCTTAACTAATTACAGTTCAGGTTTTCTTTAATAGAGAAAACAATAAATATGAGTAATCAATGCCTCATAAGCCCTTACTGTATTCAATCTCATACGTATTTCATTTCTCTTTCTGGTTTTGAAATCTAAGTAATCTGGAGCCCACGGGGTATCATGTGCTATGCGTTCTTCAATATAACCCTAAAAAATGGGAACTGACATTTGATATGAATTTAAATCCGCCACAAATCCATACTTCTGTCAAAGTGCCACAGGATTATTATATGGAAGTAATGTTGAAGGCAATGGAGCATTAGGAGGAGGCCAGTTTCTTCTTTGGTTCTGATGTGATGGAAGGAACACAGCCTCCCAAAGAGAAAAGAAAAACACTCCTTCCCTGCTCCCTAATGGTCACACTTACTTCTAGGTACACTCTGAGTACCCTCAATACCAGGACAAGGGTCTAGGTAACATCTGATGTCCCCTGAAGGTGATGCATTTTCCTCATCTAGAACATTCTTCAAAGTAACAGTGCAGGAGGGAAATGCAACCTCATCATCGTCATCATCATCCCTCCTCAGGTCAGGCAGGAAATTATAGCCAGAGGGAGGCAGAGCAGTAGCTCCCGTTGGTGCAAGGCAAGGGGGTGGGATCCAGCCCCACAGCCATCAAGGAGGTATTCCAGCCCTGCTGAGGAACAGAGCTCCCAAAGTGTGGCCTGGAGTGGACACTCAAGCTCTTTCAGCAAGCAGAAGGCCGCTGTAGTAAGAGTAGCACCTGCTGCCTTTGCAGTGTGTGCCCAACATGCCTTGCACCCGTCAGCCACTCTCTATACTTTGGACTGACCTATCAAGCTTTAGAAATAAAGTCCTTTGCATAACTAAAAGTGAGCCAATTGTGCAGGCATTGTGTCTCTCTGATGTGATGCGACAGGAATTTATTTGAGCCTTTAGGTCTAACATCTAGTTTGCAAAAATTTAGAGAATACAGGAACAAGTTAGCAACTGAAGGAAGCAGCAAATGCATTCAATGTGGGACAATGGATGGGGCAGCAGGTCTAGTTTCTTCAAGTTGGCGTATGAAAAAGAAGATGGATGATAGGAAGATAAGTAAAGAGACTAATGAGATAGAAATGTGATATAGTTACGTACTAGATGATGCTAACTGCTTACTGTTAATTTTGTTGGATATCACATGTGGCTATTATCTGGATATTATAAAGTACACTTATTAAAAGATTAGCTTCCTTAAAATAACATTCATTTTTATTTGAACTGTCTTTAATGAATAACATTTCTGTTGATGCTTCCTACCACTGCCCCTAAATTATTAGCTGGAAACGAGGAAACTCTTATGGACAGGGCATCCTAGTTTGACCATAAGTGAGAGCAGGCCCTTACCCAGTGCTGCGGGAATTCACCTGCAGTTGGCTCCAGTCTGCCAGGGCAGCCCTAACCCATTCTGCTTGTGCTGAGCACAAATCTTAACAGACATTAGGCCTGAGTGAATATTTGCTGAAGATCTTCCTCTCCATCAATTACAGCAGATGGGTTATGAAATGTGTTAACGTACATGCAAATTCAGGATAAAAATGTACAGAAGATGTGTTTGTAAGTAACTAGCTTTCTCTACTTCTTACAGGAATGTCTGGGCAAATTTTCCCTCTACATTTCTTTTTTCACAAATTCCACTTATGCCCATAGAAAATTCCCTACGGTCCCCCGTGGACAGTAGCATTGCCTCCTCAAACTTTGTCTTGTGTCCGTTATTAGAATATTTTATCCTGGGATGATTCTCCTATGATAATGATATGAAATAGCAAGCTCCTATTCTATTTAAAGCTTTCAAGCTGCAAGTAATTTGAAATCTCTGAAAGCCATCCGAGCTCTCTTAGCCACAAAACCTTTGTGCATATTATTTCCCTGTGGTCCTTCTTCATTAGGCCTTTCGGGGCTTGTTAATTGCTACTAAGTTTTCCTGTTAATACGAAAACGCTGAATGTTGAAATAGTAGATACCCAAAGGAATCTTAAAGTTGGGTCCTTTGATTTTATTTCCTATAGGATATTGCCTTTAATTGGATTTTTGGTCAGTCTTACGACTTTTTTTTAAAGAGTGGACTATTTCTGTAAGAAATAAAATTGTTATTGCTTGAACTTCATATTTACTTTCATACAGATTGTTTCTTACAAAAACCTAGTAATACCCCACACCTACTTTTATGCTACAGTCCAGATGTAGACAAACGTTTTCAGTAAGGGACCAGAGCATGTATATTGTACGCTTTGGTCTGTCTGTATTGGCCGCGTGGTCTGCCTGTAACTACTCAACTCTGCCTCTAAAGCACAAAGGCAGCTTTAAACATCAAACAAATGAGCATGGCTGTGCTCCAATCACTTTATGAATGCTGAAATCTGAATTCTATAAAATTTTTATGTGTCACGAAATATTCTTCTTCTTTTTCTCTTTTACTTTTTTTTTTTTGAGATAGCATCTCATTCTGTAGCATAGGCTGAAGTGTAGTGGTGCAATCCACAGCTCACTGCAGCCTCAACCTCCTGGCTCAAGCGATCCTCCCTCATCAGTCTCTTGAGTAGCTGAGACTAAGGCTCATGCAACCACACTTGGCTTATTTTTTATTTTTTTTGCAGAGGCTGGGTCTTGCTTTGTGGCCCAGGCTGGTTTCAAACTCCTAGTCTCAAGAGATTCTTGCACTTCGGCCTCCCAAAGTGCTGGGATTACAGGGATGATGAGCCCATGCCTGGCCTTATTCTTTTGACTTTTTCTCCTAACAATTAAAAAATGTAAAAACCATTCTTGGCCAGGCACAGTGGCTCACACCTATAATCCCAGCACTTTGGGAGGCCGAGGCAGGCAGATCATTTGAGGTCAGGGTTTGAGACAACTCTGACCAACATGGTGAAACCCCATTTCTACTAAAAATACAAAAAAATTAACTGGGCATGGTGGTGGGCACCCGTAGTCCCAGCCACTCAGGAGGCTGAGGCAAAAGAATTTCTTGCCGGGCACGGTGGCTCACGCCTGTAATCCCAGCACTTTGGGAGGCCAAGGTGGGTGAATCACGAGGTCAAGAGATCGAGACCATCCTGGTCAACATGGTGAAACCCCGTCTCTACTAAAAATACAAAAAATTAGCTGGGCATGGTGGTGCGTGCCTGTAATCCCAGCTACTCAGGAGGCCGAGACAGGAGAATTGCCCGAACCCAGGAGGCAGAGGTTGCGGTGAGCCGAGATCACGCCATTGCACCACTCCAGCCTGGGTAACAAGAGCGAAACTCCGTCTCAAAAAAAAAAAAAAAAAAAAAAGAATTTCTTGAACCCAGGAGATGGAGGTTGTAGTAAGCCAAGATCCTGCCACTGCACTCCAGCCGGGGTGACAGAATGAGACTCCGTCTCAAAATAAAATGAAAGAAAGAGAGAGAGAGAGAATGAAAGAGGGAAGAAAGAAAAAGAAAGGAAGGAAGGAAGGAAAAAAGAAAAACCAATTTTAGTGTTCAGAGCATACAAAAGCAGGCAGAGGGCTGGAGGTGGCCCTGTGCCTTGTTTGCTGACTCCTGTCATAAACAGAAACTCTTCATAGACTGTTTACGGATAATTGAGAAAAGGAAGCGTAGATTCTATAGTAGTAACATCCTACAGATTATGCTCAAGAGATTCCCACCATAACATCATGATCACTTAGCGTACCACAGTACGGCAAGCTGCACATCATCAGAGCCTAATAAATCCACACTTCTGCCTCTAACCCAGGCCATTCCCTGGCTGCCACACACAGAGATCGAACCAGCTGCCTAGCACCACAGCTGGAACTCTCCTGGACATCTCTAGGGTCTAACACAGAATCCTGCATCTCCCCCTCCAGCCCCTGTTTCTCCTCCTGTCTTCTCCACGGCCACACATGGTGCCACCATCCACCCACAACAAGGAGCCACCTTGACTCCTCATGCGTGTCACTCAGCAAGCTCACTGTGTCTCCAGGACTCACACCAGGCCTGCACTGCATCCCCGCTGCTTCTCCTAGGCTGGCAGCCCCCTCTCTCATCTGGATGGCTACAATTAGTCCCATATCAACTACCTTCCCTCTCCTCCTACCGCTTTCTGCTATAGTAGCAGAGTTGAGTAGTTGCAATAAAAAGCACATGGCCCACAAAGCCTAAAACATTTACTAACTGTTTAAAAATAGAATCTAGATCCAGTCAGTCCCCTCCTGTGAGCTTCAATGGCAAATCCTGACACTGGAATAAATCCAAGCTCGATCAGAGCCTAAACAGTGCATGATGTCCCCCTGTGTTTCCATGAGCAAATGTATCACATCTTACATTTAATATTTGTAATGATTTTTTGGAGATTTTTTGAGATCCCATTTGTCAATGGGGGAAACTCAGCCTCAAGGAGGTTGTCCTAATGTGCCTGACATCTCAGCCCCAAAGAGATATGAATCTAGATCACGTGGCTCCAGGCACAGACGCCTCTGTCACCCCACAGAACTGTGCCCCTCACACCACAGCTGTGCGTGGCCACAATTCGATGGATTTGGACGATGTGTATAGGCCCATCAGTGAAGGCCTCTGGAGTCCTTTTCCCAGAAGACCTGCTGTTGATTCGAAAGGGCTAATAGAAACTCCAGCGCATTACTTTGTCCCACACAGCCTTAGCATTCCCAAGACAGTTCTCTGGGCTCAGCTGACAGAATGTTTTTGTCTGCGGTTCCTAGGATGTGTGTGGGGGAATCTCTGCTCCTTGAGGTTTTAGTTTTCTACAGTTTGCACCAAAATATCTACTGAATTTTAGATCTCCCTCCCCCTAGGCCTTAAGTGTCAAATAGTGGATATGCTGAACAAACAGATCTAAAATTGAAGAAATTTCAGACTTGAAATGTTCAGTGGTTATGCACTTCACACTCTTCTCAGGGAATCACAGCAATTTATAACCTTTCAGTGAGACAACATAAGGCAGTTGGGTACAGAGACCTAGGACGGAGACCCCGGTGCTAACGTATTGGGTAAAAGGCTCATATAGGACCTGTTTCAATTAAGAAAATATAAGCTATATGGGTTGGGCACGGTGGCTCACGCCTGTAATCCCAGCACTTTGGGAGGCCAAGGCAGGCGAATCACGAGGTCAAGAGATCGAGACCATCCTGGCCAACATGGTGAAACCTGTCTCTACTAAAAATACAAAAAAATTAGCTGGGCGTGGTGGCGCGCGCCTGTAGACCCAGCTACTCGGGAGGCTGAGGCAGGAGAATTGCTTGAACCCTGGAGGCGGAGGTTGCAGTGAGCCTAGGTCGCGCCACTGCACTCCAGCCTGACGCCTGGTGACAGAGTGAGACTCTGTCTTAAAAAAGAAAAAAAAAAGAAAGAAAATATAAGCTATATGTAGCCTCCTAATTATCAGAACAGATTTGATAGATTTTAGCAAATGTTTTCTCGATCTAAATCAGTATTTATAGTTTTCATGCCCTCGTGATTTTGAATACAGATCACTAGAAGATAAAGGAAAGAAATAAAGCCTATTTGGTTTATGACATTTGTTTAACATGCTCGTGCTCGGGGTGAGTGTTTACCTTTACTAGATTTTCATACTTTTATTCTTTTTATGCTTTTCAGTACTCTTTCATCCTTTAAGCCAAATGTATTCTTCAGGGTCTGGTTATGATGCTCTGGTGTTTTTGTTAATAAGTATTTCATTTTGCCAAAAGAACAGCATGGCCTAACCAGTCAGTCAAGGGGCCGGAGGCGACTTACGTGTTTGGCAAAAAACTTAGCTCTAGTAAGAATTAGATAAATTGCAGGTTGTTGCATAACTAGATCCCATGGTAAGGAGAGCAGTCGTTCTGGGATAGGGATGTCAGAGCAGTGAAGCAGGCTGTCACTGAAGCTAGCTGTCATCACAGTAAGGAAATAAAGGCTGAGATAGTAAGAGTGAGATGACAGGTGAGACTGAGGTAAGTCCAAGGCCTTGGGGACACACACATCCAGCACTGTCCTCCTGGCCCAGGTCAGGAGAGTCCTGCTACTCTGCCTCCAGGTGTACTATTTTCATCTCAGGTTTAGAGTAGAATCTAACTGTTTCCATATATTAGTATAGTATTCTTTTTTCAGGAAGCAAATGCCATAGTCAAAAGAGCAACTTGGCAACAGGAAATTTAATATGAAAATTAATTATATTGAAATCATTCATGGAGATAATGCTAAAATTATAGTCCCCACAGAGACTCACCTCTGCAAAGGTCAACCAGCTGTTCTTTCCAGAAAATACTGTTAGCCTTTTCTTAATTTTTTAAATATTGTTTTCTTATTGCCAATATCTTACAATAAGCCCTACTAGATATAACACGAAGTAGTTAAATGTGTATTTTACTGAGAGTGACTATTTTGAATGCAATTCTTTCTGCAACTAAATTTTTTCTAAATTCTTCAGTTTCAGGAGGTAATTTTTGGGGGGTCTATAAGTGACAAAGATTAGGCCAAATATGAATTAATAAACTAATTAGTAATATTTTCCTGGATATTAAGTCATGGTACAGGTCTTTTCTATTAAAATTTTTTAAGAACATTGTTCAGCCGGGTGTGGTGGCTCACGCCTGTAATCCAAGCACTTTGGAGGCCAAGGCAGGCAGATCACCTGAGGTCGGGAGTTCAAGACCAGCCTGACCAACATGGTGAAATTCCGTCTTTAAAAATAATAACAATAATAATTAAAAATAAAAATAAAAAAATAAAAAAAGAACACTGTTCAAATGGTGAAAATTTTAGAAACTGTGCCAGATAGAAATATATCAAAATATAAATGTTTAAAATCAAATTATCCATGGTTGGAGGCTTAAAATAATGATAAATATTAGAGGAATATTGGTAAGAGGTATCACTCACTCATATTCTCTTGAACACCACAGCCGTGCAAGAGAATAGCTCTGCCATACATGTATTACTTTAAAACAAGTATTCTTATCACTACTATACACATTCAGATTCAGAGGCTCACGAAACTAGTGATCAAAGTCAAAATTTGAGCCCAGTTCTCCTTCATTCCAATGCTCATGCTTTCTATATTACACAGCTGCAATTTGAAGCATAAAGAGTTGCAAAAATTTTAACATACTTCTTTCCTTTCCAATGTTTCCAAACTTACAAAACATGTATTACATTTTACACATAAAAATGGCAAATTTTAAAATATACGCTTTCTGAATTGCATTGGAAACAAATGATATAAAAGAAAGATAACAATGTAATCCACAGAAACTTAATTCAAGAAATATGTCAATAGGTCAGGGAAAATTAATATTTTATTTTATTTTATTTTTTGAGACACAGTCCTGCTCTGTCACCCAGGCTGGAGTGCAGTGGCGTGATCTCAGCTTACTGCAATCTCCACCTCCCGGGTTCAAGTGATTCTCCTGCCTCAGCCTCCTTAGTAGCTGGGACTACAGGCACACACAACCATGCCCGGCTAATTTTTTTGTATTTTTAGTAGAGATGGGGTTCTGCTATGTTGGCCAGGCTGGTCTCGAAATCCTGACCTCAAGTGATCCACCAGCCTTGGCCTCCCAAAGTGCTGGGATTACAGACGTGAGCCACCACACCTGGTCTAAATCACTATTCTTATGCAACAACTTAAAAACCCCAGATAAATAAGTAAAATTACATTTTTAAAGTCATCAGAGAACTGTGAAAGCATAAAGATTACATTAACTAAAATTTCTGAGTAAGAGAGCACTTCTAAGCTGAGCAGTCACCAGCTGTTTTTCTTTCTGAGGAGCTTTGCTGACCATTAACACAAGCTGAGGATATAAAGGGACTCTTTTCTCATGTGGGAGAACAAGTCCCCTTCAGTAACGAGACCTTCCTCAAATACATGGCTGGCTCCCTAAAGACATTTACCAAATGTGGAGGCCACATGGGGAAGGTAGAGGCAAAGAGCAAACCTAAAACCTCTGAGGGCAAGACTGAGCCTTCCATTCTTTTGAGACCTAGGAGATGGAAGTCCACCAGGCTCTCATTCCAGAACCCAGGAGAAAATTCTCAAGGAACAAGAAAGAACTGGGGATAAGCTAAATCTTACTAAAACTGCAGTCACGGCTAGGCGCGGTGGCTCACGCCTGTAATTCCAGCACTTTGGGAGGCTGAGGCAGCCGGACCACCAGAGGTCAGGAGTTTGAGACCAGCCTGGCCAACATGGTGAAACCTTGTCTCTACTAAAAATACAAAAATTAGCTGGGTGTGGTTGTGGGTGCCGGTAATCCCAGCTACTCAGGAGGCTGAGGCAGGAGAATCGTTTGAACCTGGGAGGTGAAGGTTGCAGTTAGCTGAGATTGTGACATTGCACTCCAGCCTGGGTGACAAGAACGAAACTCTGTCTCAAAAACAAAAACAAAAAACAAAAAACAAAACTGCAGTCATTAGCCTGGGTAACACAGTGAGGCCCATCTCTACAAAAAAAAATTTTTTAATGGCCAGGTGAATTGGCATGTGCCTATAATCCCAGTCACTCAGGAGGCTGAAGTGGGAAGACTGCTTGAGCCCACAAGGTCTAGGCTATAATGGTGCCATTGTACTCCATCCTGGGGGTTACAGAGGGGGATTCCATGCCAAAACAAAAAAACCTAAAAAACTTTAACCAGACCTGACCCATTCTAATACCTGCTGGCCTGAAGTAATCAGCCCTTCAGTCCTTCATCCTTAGACAAGAAATCCCTCCAAGGGAGATTCTATCCTTGCTGGTGAAAGAAATTACCGGAACCTACACAGTTTTTTTATATACAATATCTACATATAATAAAAATTACCAGATATGTGAAGAGAGATTAAAATGTGATGAATAAAAAATAGATATAGGCACACAGATGATCTCATTGGATTTAGTAGACAAGAATTAGACTAAATTGATGAAATGATAGGAATTTTCATCAGATAATTTAAATGTATTAAAATGAATCAAATTGGCATACTACATTTAGAAGAAAGGAAGTTCTGAAATGAACAACTCACTAGATGGTTTGACAGAAGACTTAGGCACAGAGGAAGACAGCTTAATTAACTAAAACACAGGTCAACAGAAAATATTCAAAGTGAAGCAGAGAGATGAGAAATGAACAAAACAGATCAGACAGCAAAAGACATAAAGGAAAAAGTGTAACATATATATGATTTGAGTCCCAGAAAACCAGACAACGCTGTATTTGAAGAGATATTGAGTGAAAATTTTCCAAACTTGATGAAAGACATCAATCCACAGATACAGGAAGCTCAGTTAACCCAAAGCAGAATAAATAAAATGAAAACCACATACAGGCACATTATATTCACTGTGGTAAGTTAAAAACAAAGAGAAAAACTTTAAAGAGCCAGAGGATAAAAATATGCTACCTTCAAAGAAGTGTAACTTTTCAACAGAAACTATGAAAGTCAAAAGATAACGGAATGAGAGTATACAGGTAGGCCAGACTGAAGAAGAGATTTGCAGTGTGCGCCTGCATATGCATACACACACAGACAGTTTTGACAGATGGCCTGTATCCAGTGTGCACCACCACACTCAGCTAATTTTTTTATTTTGGATGGGGGAGGGGGTAGAGACAGGGTTTTGCCATGTTGCCCAGGCTGGTCTTGAATTTCTGTTTGGACCATTTTTCTATTGTGCCATTGATCTGTTATTATTGTTATCATTGACCTGTAGGAGTTCTTTATACAGCACCTCAGGAAGCCAAACTAGCAGGTAGGTCTGCATGAGATGCCTTTGCCTCAAACCCAAATTCTCATATGAAAAGGATGTTACACTTTAGAGTAAAATGAATATGTACCTAGAAATTGAGCATTCCCAAATCAGAAAGGTTAACTGGCTTTAATAACTATTGAAATAACTCATGTAAAATATCACTACTGGGCAACAGAGCATATTACTCATATTTCACAAGTGATTCCCCATGCAATTAGCTAGACTCTAATCAGGTGGATTAGAATCAAGGTAATCTACTCCATGAATTCATAATCATATAATATTACCTTGAGCACTCAGCCACATAAAACTTGATTGTGAATGGCCTCTCCAAGAGCCCATTCAATTGTACTATGAACTGACTCACTCCATGCAGCATCGCCTTAACTCTTGAGCTAGCTGAGCAAGGTAACATTCAGGGACCATCTCACATTGTGCCGGGTAGTCAGTGACTCACCCTTATTGTACTAAATGCTAAGCTCTGACTCAGAGTGAACCCTGTTAGTTGCTGACTGACACTGTACTTGTTTGAATAGAAGCTCACATTGTGAGTCACCTGGTGGTGCACTGAAAACCAATCTGAAATATTCCCAACTGGACAGTGATTCACATTATAATCATATTGGGATTGACTTGACACATGTGATTTCAAAACTAAGTTCTGCCAAACTGGCTTGGGAGCATGCTAGACAGTCACTCCCTTCTTAACACCCTGTCCTTCTGTTTAAGAACATGTAGTAAGCATCCCAAGATGCAAAATCAAGAGTAGGGCATTCATGCAAGAGGTTTCATGGGGCTCAAAAAAAAAAAGAGCAAGATACTTAGTATCCAGTTCACACACTGGAGAAAACCACAGTTTCATTTTTCAAGGATGCAGGCATAATTCCTAGAAGTACCTTCCCTGGAAGACACACAATCCCTATAAATAACTTTGAACGACCAGATGTTCACTAGAAAGGCTCTGCCATATAATTCTTAAACTGTTCATGTGAGGGCTGGACCTTTTTTTTGATACGGAGTCTTGCTCTGTCCCCAGGTTGGAGTGCAGTGGCGCAATCTCAGCTCACTGCAACCTCTGCCTCCTGGGTTCAAGCGATTCTTCCGCCTCAGCCTCCCAAGTAGCTGGGACCACAGGCATGTGCCACCACGCCCGGCAAATTTTTGTATTTTTAGTAGAGACAGGGTTTCACCATATTGGCCAGGATGGTCTCGATCTTTTGACCTCGTGATCTGCCCACTTCAGCCTCCCAAATTGCTGGGATTACAGGCATGAGCCACTGTGCCCGGCCGAGGGTTGGACCTTTAAGCCACCATCTGCCTCTGTCCATGGAAGGTGAATGTCATTAGATGGCCACATGCAGAAACAGAATAGCAGGATTTCAGGAATTGATACTCAAGTGCCTGGAATGAAACTAGTTACAGGCTACTGCATTAAAATAAAAAAGCTTTTTTTCTTTTACTCTCACTAGTCCATAAAATCTCCTTCTGTGTAATTTTGAAGGCCTTTCTAAAAGGCTTTCTTATAGGAAAGACCTTCAAAGCCATCAGGAAGGATATTTTAAGAATTCAAAAATAGCTCAAAAACAATTTCTAAAACTGTTACAAGAGATTAATAGAATATGCAATCAAATGTATACCCAAGTGGGGCCTAAAATGCTAATACTGGCTCTGACAGTAGCTTGATCTGTGACCTTCCTTACCTGAGGCGAGTCATGTGGTCATGTCTTATAATGTGAGGGACCAAGATAAAGCTGTGGGACAACAGTAGCCACGACATGACTGCCTGGTCTTTCTTGGCGCTATAGATAGCACATGCTTGTACACTTTTTCCTTATGTATACTTCCTGTATGTTAACAGTTCACTAATCCATAGTAAACAGGAAATTAGCAGTGTGGTGTGTAAGCGACCCGGGGAATGAGTCAGAAGTCCTCATTCTGTTTTGGCCCCTAATTAGCAGGAGATCTCCGGACCAGACCCTTAACCTCTCTCAATGTTTCCTCAACTGTAAAATGAAGGAGGTGGAATAAGAAACCTGATTTTCATCATTCTGTACTTTTTATATAAGGGATGTTTCAGCTTAAACGTTTACAGTCTCAGACAAGTTAGCACTTCAAGCTCGTAAGGTACATTTTCAGATTCTTGTAAGCTGGCTGTTCACCAGCCCTGGCAATATAGCAAGATCTTGTCTCTATAAAAAATGAAAAAAGTAGCCAGGTGCAGTTGCAGGCACCTTAAGTCTCACCTACTCCTGAGGCTGAAGCGGGAGGATCCCTTGAATCTGGAAGTTCAAGGGTGCAGTGGATCTCAGTTGTACCGCTGCACTCCAGCCTGGGTGAGAGAGTGAGACCCAGTCTCAAAAAAAAAAAAAAAAAAAAAAAAAAAAATTGGCCGTTTTAAAAATTTTGTTGATGGACATGTGTTTCATTATGCACACTCTTTATAGTATACAAAAATATGCATTCTGTTCCTGATCTTATTTATAGTTTGAAGTCTAGCCAATTATATCAATATAATAATAGTAATAACAGCTTTTGCTTGGTATGTACCAACCAGTTATAAGAGCTCTATGTTATTAGTTTACCGAATGCTGTCTGCTAGCCCATTAGGTAGGTACTCTTTTTTTTTTTTTTTTTTTAAGACAGAGTTTTGCTCTTGTTGCCCAGGTTGGAGTGCAGTGGCTCAATCTCGGCTCACTGCAACCTCTGCCTCCCAGGTTCAAGCGATTCTCCTGCCTCAGCCTCCTGAGTATCTGAGATTACAGGCATCTGCCACCACGCCCAGCTAATTTTTGTATTATTAATAGAGACGGGGTTTCACCATGTTGGACAGGCTGGTCTCGAACTCCTGACCTCAGGTGATCCACCTGCCTTGGCCTCCCAAACTGTTGAGATTACAGGCGTGAGCCGCCGTGTCCAGCAGAGATAGGTACTCTTATCATCCCCATTTCACAGATGATGAAACTAACTCCCAGAGAGGATAACTAACTAGTCCAAGGTTATACAGTTAGGTTGGGATCTGAACCCAGTTACAGAGCTCAAGACTCTCACCGGTTAGGCAGCACTGCCTCTCATATGCGTTACTAACATGTGATAAGAAAGATGTCACTTAATGAACAGAAGATAAACAGGATAAGGCCCAATAGAAAATTAGGTTTTGCGCAAAAAAATATTTTAACAAAAATAATAAATTGCAAACCACGGTTGTGCCAAAAAACTTACAGATGGTAATTTCACTAGAAATGCCCTTGTTAAGTTTGGGGAGGAAGTCAGACCGTTTTGTGAACTTGAACATTTGTTTAGTCAATTTCACGGCCTGGAGCCACTAGAAGTGAAATGAAACCAAGACACGCCAGGGCCCTGTGTGTCCCAAAGAGGGTGGTTGGAGACTGATGCAGAATCCCCTTGCTCCCCACACTCCGGAGCAATGAGGAACCCGCGTGCAGGTGCCTGATTCTGCTAGCCAGTGGGTGAGGGTCCTGCCGGCACCGAGGGCACCGGGGCTGGGGTTGCGACACCAACCAGCCGGGAAACTGGAGAATGTGAGGGGGAACCCCAGCCAGGAAACGGGGATGTGGGGAGGTCGACAAAGAGCGATAGGCTTTTGCCAAATTCTAAGACCGACAGGAATCGAGGAGATTTCCTCTAGCGCTCTCCACCTTCGGGACAAAATCCTGTCAACCACGTTCCCTTCTCCAGCCTGTGCACTGCCGGTGGCCCGTGGGCAGCAGCTGCTTCCCCGGGATCCCCCTCGCCTGTCCCCGAGCGCTCTGCACCGCCGCGTCCCTGTTGCTGGGGTTGCTCGCTGGCCCTGGCTGCTCGCCCCGGTTTTCCTTCGACGCAGTCAAGTCCGCGACGCTCAAGATGCACCTCAGTGCCCGCGCGCCGCCTATCCCAAAGCGCCTTCGCAACTCACTCCCCAACAAGCGCGGAGGGAGCCGGGGAGGTCACGGGGCCTATAGACCCCCCTCCCGGGGCCCACTCTCTCTCGCCCACCTCTCTAGCAGCGGGAGGGCCGCAGCGCAAGCAAACCTCTCCCCAAAACGCCCACCCCACTCTCTGAGAGCAGCTTCTCTCAGGGCTCCTCCCCCACCCATTCCTCCACTGGAGCTGGGTGGGGGCATCGCAGCGCACAGAGCCGGGAAAGCCACCCCTGTCCCGGAGCGCCGCTTCCCTAGAGGCCCCTGGCCCGTCCGCTCCCCCAACGCAGGAGGACAGCAGCACACACAGACCATCCCCTCCAACGCCCACCTCAGTCCCCCGCTGCATCCTGCACCTCCAATCCCCGCCCCCAGTCTCCCGCCCTCCGCCCCCCGCTTTCCAGTCTCCGCAGTCCCGGCGCCCAGACTTGTTGCGACTTCCCACGGCAGCTCCGAGAGTGCGGAAGATGAAGCTCCCCGGTTTGTTCCAGGAAAATCTCTGCGGCGCCCGCACGTTAACCTCCTTGGCGCAGGCGAAGGGTGGAGGGCACTTCTGTTCATTTGGTTTTAGAGAGCATGAACAGAGGCCCCGAGTGAATGCCCACACCTTGTTGGCCCTCCAGGGTCCACGCGTGGGGCGCCCACTTCTCCACCCTGCCCCTCGGTACCCCCGCTCTGGTTGCACTTTTCCTAAAAGGAGACGCTGCGATTCCGGGAGGGTTTCCTTTTCCTTCCCAGCGGCGCGCAAACCTCCGGCCTCGGGCGCCCGGCCCCTTTCTTGCCCTCTCCCTATCCGGTGAGAACGCCGACGCTTCCGCCGCCTGGACTTTCCAACACACGCTTCGGGTGGTCAGTGCGATTTCTAGGGTCTAAATCTAGACTCCCGCGTCCTCCACCGACCCGAGGCCGCAAAGATGGAATCGTGGACGCCCTGGCAGACCCGGGACAAATGGGTCCTGGTGGCGCGAAGCCCCTCTTCGGACGCGACGCACCCGCAAGCCCCACTCCCCCAAACTCGCACTAATGCTGCGGGCAGGAACCCCCGACTCGCACCGGTTCCCGCCCCGCAGCCACGGCGACAGCCCGAGGTCCCGACGAGCTGCGCGCCCTTACCAGCCTCGGCCACTTCCCAGCGCGAAGCCTAAGAGCGAGCCCGAGAGGAAGAAAGAGAGGTCGAGGAACCGGGATACTCACGAGCCCACCGTCCACCCTGCCAGCCGGAGGGGAAGCCCCGGCCAGCTCGCCTCCGTCCGCCGTGCGCATGCGTCCCGCGGGTGCCTTCGGGCGACTGCCGCGCTGCGGGCTGCCCTCTCTACGTCGGCGATCGCTCTCCGCGCCTTTCCTCTTCCTTCGGCTCGTGGTCTCGGCTCTAGCCCTCTACTCCCGGCCTCTTCCTCTCCTTGCTTTGCCTTCTCCCCGCCCCCTCACTCCCTTTACCCGGCCGGGCAATCCCACGTCTCGCCTCCCTCCAGCGGCGGCGCACTCCACCAAGGCGGGGGCGAGGGGTACCCCCGAGGCCCCACTCGCGGCGCGACTTCCGCCCCGGTCGAAGCCCCACTGCTCCAGTCTCGGATTAGCAAGTCCCAAAAGTGTGGATGCGAAGCCAGGAGCGCGTGGAGGGCGTCCGCGAAGCCCCCTGTGTCATCGCTTTCCCTCAGCGCGCGGGGGCTGAGCGCGACTCGAGTGTGCGGGACTGCGTGCTCGGACCTTGTGAATGAAGGGAGCGGGAGGGAGGAGCAGGGGTGGGCGGCCAGCGCGGAGGGGATGCTCGGTCCCCAGAGCTTCGCGTCGGTGGACTGCCCGCCTCTGGAGGGCAGCCCCCTATCTTCTCCTCGGCTCGGGGCGCCTCTCTGAGCTCTGTCCCCGCCCCACCCCGGCGCAGCCTCCGCCTCCGGTCTTCCCGCCCTGGAAATCGGCCTTCGCCCCCTCCCAGCCAGCGGGAGCGCTGAGGCCCCACCCGGCAACCGAGCTAGGGATAAGGGGAGGAACTAACCCCTGACCCCGGATCTCGCTGAGACCCTCGGTAGTCGCCCTCCGCGCCCCCTTCTCCACGGACTTCGGAATCCCGGGAGAGGAGTAGATCAGAGCGTGGCGGAGGAACCCAGTCGCCCAGGTCTCTGGACTCGCAGCACCGCGCGTCCCAGTAGCCCGCAGCATCCCCTGGGGAGTGGGAACCCGTTGGGGCCGCGGGGGTAGTTCCCCGGAGCCGGGAGGGCTAAGCTGAAGCTGGAAACTGACCTGACACAAAAATAACATCACGTCATTTCCTCCCTTGCCTGCCGAGAGGGCAAGGGAGTGGGAGAGCGAGCGCGGGGAGCCGGCGGAGGCGCGTCTTGGGGAGTCTTGGAGTAGGGAGAGGAGAGCGACACGCGGAGACTTTGAAAAGCAGCCTCGGGGAAGAGCGAGGGCTCCCTTGGGTTTTCTTGGACCCTGGAAAAGAAATGGCCCGGGAAAAAGTAGCTTGGAGTGCCTTCCTGCGGGGAGGGGCGGTGTCCCGGGAGCCGCCAGCGTCTCATCCTAGGACTTGCACAGCCATGTCCCGGCCTTCCCGACCTTGCCACCCTCCCTGCTTGCTGGCCCCGGCGGAGCGGGTCAGTTGAGGTTAGGAAGAAGCGGGAGAAGCTGGTGTCCTGGGGAGGCTGGGTGTGGGGCGTGGTGGAGACCATGGTACTCACCGGCGTGGGCGAGCTCTGCCCAGCGGTGGCGTCTTCTTCCCTGGGCTTGGTGACCGGATGGGCGGGCCTCAGCGGGCGACCCCCCGAGGGTAGGCCAGACAGTGCCAGAGCCGCCCCGAGCAGGAGCGAGAGGCGGCCTGGCAGCTCCTCGTGCCCCCGCGAGAGCCGGGCGGCCGGCAGGGCGGGAAGCAGGGGGGAGAAGTCCGGGCGCCTCTGGGAAGCCTCGGGAGGGGGTCGCCGGAGAAGGTGAGAGAAGAACCTTGCGAGGCTGGAAAGCGGGCTAGAAAGGAGGCCGAGCAGCTTCGGGGCAGCGGGCGAGTCTGGGAGCTGTGCAGGCGTGAAGGGCTGGGGCGGGGAGAGAGAAAGAAAACCAGCAGACGGTTACTGTGGTGTCTGGCCGCTTAGCGGGGCTCTGTAGTACAGAATTTTGAGGCGTTACTTTGGGGGTGCAAGAGAAGGTCAGTGAAAGCAGAAGGAAGGGCCTATGGTTAGATTCTTTCCCCTTCCACTCCTGTTTTTCCTAACTCCGTGCTACTTCAAGTGTGGTCCGTGGGCCAGCAGCTTCGCCAACACCTCGGAGCGTGTTAGAAATAAAGACTCTTGAGCCCCACCCAGCCTACTGCATCGGAATCTGCATGGTAACATTCCTAGGGAACTCCTATGCGCGCTGAATGTGACATGCAGTATGCAGAAGGGTCTGTGTTCACATCTCTTGGTTCTTCAGAATTTGGATGAAAATCTTGGTTCACTTTTGCAACTGTTGCTCTTCCCCTCCCTTCTCTGGTCTTCCCTTGTTCCTCCTGCCCTTTCCGATCTCACTAAGTGTCCAGGGCTCTGCTTGCCAGAGGCACAGAGTTGGACTTGGCTACTAGATTCTATTGAGATAGTTGTCTATGGGGAGTTCAGATAGTGGCTGAAGGTGGCTGACGGGCCCCAGACCCTCCACAGGCTGGTTGGAGGAAGGGACTGGCCAGTGTGGCTGTGGGTATGCTGCTGGAGCATGGGACACCAGGACTCCATGTTAGGGCCGCTACTACAGGTGAACCCTCTGCAGGCCCCCTTTCCAGACTCCATGTGTCCTTCTTATTCTCGGGAACACCGGCCTTTCCACCTTCCACTTGTCGCTTAGGAGGCCTAAGCAAAGAGGTATTTTTTTCCCCTTTAAAAGTGGAGGGAAGCATTAGTTTAGAAGTCAGAAGCCCACTGTTCTAGACCCAACCTTGCCACTCACTTAGTGGCTAACCTTGGGAATGTCTCTTTATTTTTTGAGTTCATTTATAAAGGAGTTGAACTCAGTGGCTTTTTAAGGTCACCTGCCTCGTTCAGGCTCTCATCTTTGAGAAGCTTTCAATTTCTTGATACATTAACGTTTAGTGTAAATACAAACCGGAATCTAGCTCGGCCAATGCAAACACCCCCTCATGCCAAACAAAAAACAATTTAATCTGTCTGTGAAAAACAAGAGCGGTGGTTGCCAAAAAAAAAAAAAAAAAAAAAAAGAAGAAGAAGAAGAAGAAGAAGGTGGAGGCGAGAAGCAGCGAATAAAGTGCCGAGGTGGTGCGGCGCGGGAGGCGAGGGCGGGCGCTCTGGGCTGGGCGCGGGTCCCCGGGGCGCGGCGGCCGCTCTCCAGGGTCCTGAAGGCGGGAGCGGTCGCGGGCGGCCTCGTGGGCCTGGTGCGGTTCCCTCACTCCGCAGTCACCAGGCCCGGCCTGTTTTCTTTCGGCGGTGGAAATCTTGTGGGAAGCGATTGTCAGGAGAGAGGGAAGGAAACCTAGCAACCCATTCTCATTCATGAGGCCCTTTCTGGGAAGCCGCGAGTGCGGTGGCTGATTTGTCTTTCTGTCGTTTGTTTGCTCCCGGGTGAGTTGAACTCGGTTTGCATTTCCGAGTAAGTTCACACTGTTTCACTTCCCCTCATTACCTTTTCCTGGAGAATGGGGTCGTTCTCCTAGTATTCTCACTCTCCCCGTTCAGCTGCTCCCCTCCCCCGCTTTCTGGCAAGGTGCTTTTATTTTAGGGGCTGGAACTGGGAGCCGAGGAGGCTTCTGGAGAAACGCCAACTGCTCGCTCGAGGGGGGAAAGCGGGCGACTTGGAAATCGGCCTTGGCGCCCAGGGAATGAGCTTCGGAGCGTTCGTCTCGCCTGGGAGGAGGGCAGGGGACGCGCTCCTCCGGCTGGAGCTTGGGGTGGAGGCCTCCGCGGGGCAGCTGGTCCTGGCCTGCCCCTGCCGGGGACTGCGGGCCCGCAGCCGCGTCTGCGCCCCGCTCCGGAGCTAGGGCCCTCGGCGAGGCGGGGAACCTCGGCGGCCGTGGGCGCCCGGGCCGGAGGGACCCTACGCTAAGAAGTCGAGAGAGGACCAGCCGGGTTCCCAGCGACCTAAAGCCAGACTGAGCCCACCCACGACCTTCCTGACCCCACGCAAGGGCTTGAACAAAGCCGAAATGCCGAAAGCGAGCGCCCAGCACTCTTCTGCGACGCACGCCCAACTTCAAGGAGCCCAAGCGAGCCCCAAAGGCCTTTAGTGGGTCCCAGAATTTGGCGTCTCCAGCTTATGTTTTCACATGGTTTTGTGAGAACGTGCGTACTCGTAACCTCGTTTCTCCCCTCGCCCCAGCCCTTCTTCCCAAGTCACTTGCACGCCCCTGCCCCTTCCTCCGGCACGCTTCATTAGGCATTTTGCTTCGGTCCTGTGCTTCAAGACAGAGACTCTTGTGAGGGAAGTCGTGGAAATGTTCAGACAGAATAAAAGTCCCAAACCTGATCCAAGAAAAACAAAACTCAGCTCCTTTGCTCAGTCACCGCTTGCCGGCCCCATACTGGCCTCCGGATCAGCCGCCTGCTCGCCTACTGCTTTGCAGCCACCGCGAGCCTGGCGCGGGACCCAGCGGCTTGTCCAGTTAGGGGAGGGGATGAGGGTGAATCAAGCAAGGTGTTGGGTGCTGGAATCCTTCCGCACTTCTGGCAAGGACAGAGCCGAAGAGTATCACTGTAGCCATACAATTCGATCTGAGGAAAGTTATCTGAGGAACGACTTTCAGCTGCCCGCAGGGCTTGCACTTCAGAGAGCCTTGTCCTTCTTTTAGGCCAGATTCTATTTGACGGTCTGAGAGTTTCAATAATATTAGTCACAAAATGGAATCATCAGGACCCTAATCCTGGAAGCACTGGTTCTTAGGGATCCAGAAGACTTAGGGAATATTTTATTCTGATTGAACCACCACTTCCCTAATCAATCATGTTGGCTACTGAACAGCAACTCGAGTGCATTTACACAGACAAAAATCGCCACAGCCCAAATCTGTATGAACCATGTCCTGGCCATTTCAAATGGAAGGTTTGTATTTATGCTCAAATAGCAGCATTTCACAAGGGAAACATCTGTAGTAGAATAAACGACACCTGTACCAAAAATTTCTGAGCGCCTTTAGAATTAAAGTCACAGTTCAAATAGAATTTGAATTCAGTTTTAATTTTACGAAATGACCTATTTCCTCCTGAACTTTATTTTTAAGTTCCGCTTTGCTGTGGTTTAGTCGTATTATACATTTTAACTTTCTGTTATTTGGAAATGTAATTCTTCCACTTGGATAGAAGAATCTAGCTGACAATGAAAACTATAAAGGCAAATCTTTCCCTGCACTGACCATAAATTATGCCGATTGAAAGGTGGCAATATAAATAAGCTAACAGATCCTGGCTATTAGAGCCACAGGTTAATATTAATTTGAGGTGAACCCAATTCTTCACAATATGTTTCTATTATTAAGATTCCTTCAGAATCTCAATGTTCTCATGAAAGTACAACTCTTAAAAAGAATATTTCTGCAGCTCATAATCAGTTCTGACTTGTTCCATTCTTTTAATAACTTCTAAAATGTATTTATGCCTAAGGCTTGTGTGGAGATGTCATAAAGAGATGTTGTGTAATTGAGGCGATGATAACGAGGGAGGAAGGGCTGGAAAGGGAAGTGGAGTGGGCCAGAAACAAGAGCAGCTTAGATAACTGTATGTCTAGGGAAGAGAAACACTCAAAGGCTCTGTCTGTCCTGCTCCTGCAGAGATAACTGGGTCCTCTCTTCTCACCACAGGTATTACTGCCAAGTAAGGGACTTAGGGTAGGAGATGGTGCCCCCCTTTTTTTTTTTTTTGACAGAGTGTCACTCTGTCGCCTAGGCTGGAGTGCAGTGGTGCGATCTTGGCTCACTGCAGCCTCCATCTCCTCGGTTCAAGCAATTCTCCTGCCTCAGCCTCCCAAAAGTAGCTGAGATTATAGGCATGCACCACCACACCCAGCTAATTTTTATATTTTCAGTAGAGACTGGGTTTCACCGTGTTGGCCAGGCTGGTCTCGAACTTCTGACCTCATGTGATCCTCCTACCTTGGCCTTCCAAAGCACTGGGATTACAGGCATGAGCCACCATGCCCAGCCAGAGATGGTGCTTTGAAAACTTATAATATAAAAAACGGAAACCTTCTTTTTATTCTCCAAACTTTCTCCTCTTGCAGTTGTCACCATCTTAGTAAATGGCAACTTAATTACTTTTGTTCAAGTGAAAAGCATCATTGGAGTATCCTGGACTGTCTTTTTTAAATTCTCTGGCCAAATCCAACTATGTCATATTCACAGCTGTCACCCCGTGTTATAGGTTGACTTGCACCTCCCAAAATTTACATATTAAAATTCTAGAACTTAGTACCTTGAAATATGACCTCACTTGGAAATAGCATTGCAGTAGATATAACTAGTAAGATGAAGACCACTCTATTCCAGTACAACTGGTGTCCTTATAAAAAGGGGACATTTGTCACAGATATACACACAAAGAGAATGCCACATAAAGGCAGAAATTGAGGTGATGCATCCACAGGCCAAGAAATGCCAGAGACTGACAGCAAACCACCAGAGACTAAGAAGAGGCAGGGAACAGATTCTGCCTCAGAAGGAATTTGGCCTCACGATTGCAACATGGAAACCCTGACAGAGTTTCCAACCTTCCTGTCCCGTCCTGTGGACTTCAGAATGAAGACTGCAACATCAACTCTTACTTGAATTTCCAGCCTGCTGGCTTGCCCTACAGATTTCGGACTTGACACCCTCCACAATTAAATGAGCCAATACCTTAAAGTAAATCTCTCCCTATGTAACACACAGATGCACGCACACGTACACACACACACACACACACACATTCTCTGGGGAACCTTGACTAATGCACATCCCTCACTGGTCTTTCTCCTTCCCTTTGCCATGTTTCTTGTCATAGTCACATCTCAACACTGAAGCCAAGGTTATCCTTGAAAATGTCACTCTACAGCTGCAGACTTTCTTTCTCTTTCTTTCCTTTCTTTTTCTTTCTTTCTTCCTTTCCTTTCCTTTCCTCTTCTCTTCTTTTCTTTTCTTTTTTCTTTTTTTGAGACAGAGTCTTGCTTTGTCACCCAGGCTGGATCACAGGGCTCACTGCAGCCTCTGCCTCCTGGGTTCAAGCAGTTCTCATGCCTCAGCCTCCCACGTAGCTGGGATTACAGGTGTGTGCCATGACACCCAACTAATTTTTATATTTTTAGTAAAGACAGTTTCACCATGTTGGTCAGGCTGGTCTTGAACTCCTGGCCTCAAGTGATCCACCCGTGTTGGCCTCCTAAAGGGCTGGGATTATAGGTGTGAGCCACTGTACCCATGCCAGCTCCAGATTGTCTATTGACTTCTCAATTCAGGGTAAAATCCAAAATCCTTACTCTAGCTCCCAAGGAACTACATGAATGGTTCCACTCTGCCTCAGATTTCTTCTTCCTCTACAGTTCCTCTCTGTGATATAGTTTTTTTCAATAGCACTTGTCACCATCTGATATAGTATATATTCACTTGTTAATCTGTAAGAACTAAGCAATAATTCTGTCTCTTTTGCTCATTGCTGTCTCCATAGAGCCTAGAACAATGCTTGAGTGGATAAAGTATTCAATTAATATTCTTTGGACAGATGAATTAAAAACAAACTCAGATATCGCTCCGCCATAAAAAGGAGTGGAATTCTGATACATGCTGTGACATAGATGAACCTTAAAAAACATGATATTAAGTGAAAGATGATAGACACAAAAGGACAAATATTGCATGATTCCATTTCTATGAGGTGTCAAGAACAGGCAAACTCATAGAGACAAAGTAGAATAGAGGTTACTAGAGGCTGAGGAGAGGGGAGAGTGGAGAGTGATTGTTTGGCGGATACAGAATTTCTGTTTGAGACATGTATTAGGCCATTCTTGCATTGTTATAAAAAAACACCTGAGACTGGGTCACTTATTAAAAAAAAGCAATTTAATTGGTTCATGGTTCGGCAGGCTGTATGGGAAGCACGGCACTGGCATCTGCTCAGCATCCGGGGAGGCCTAAGGGAGGTTTTACTCACGGTGGATGGCGAAGTGGGAGCAGGCCTGTCACATGGCAAGAGGGGGAGCAAGAATGAGCGCAGAGGAGGGAGGTGCCGCGTATTTGTAAACAACCAGATCTCCTGATAACTCACTCACTATCATGAGAACAGCACCCAGCCAAGGGATCTGCCCTCATGACTCAATCACCTCCCACCAGGTCCCACCTCCAACACTGGGGATTATAATTCCACATGAGATTTATAGGGGACAACATCTGAACTATGTCAGGAAGATAAAAGAGTTCTGGAAATAGATAGTGCCATTAAATTGTATGCTTACAATAGTACATTTTGTGTTATTTATATTTTACTACAATTTTTTTTTTTGAAACAGAGTCTTGCTCTGTTGCAGGGCGTCAGGCTGGAGTGCAGTGGTGTGATCTCGGCTCACTGCAACCTCCGCCTCCTGGGTTCAAGCAATTCTCCTGCCTCAGCCTCCCGAGTAGCTGGGACTACAGGCGTGCACCACCACGCCCAGCTAATTTTCGTATTTTTTAGTAGAGACGGGGTTTCACCATGTTGGCCAGGATGGTCTCAATCTCTTGACGTCGTGATCCACCCGCCTCGGCCTCCCAAAGTGCTGGGATTATAGGCGTGAGCCACCGCACCCAGCCATATGCTACATTTTTTTAAAAACCTCAAGATGTGAGTTGAGAGGAGCCCGAGAAGTCCATCCAGGGAAAAAGGATGGCTGAGTTAATTACTCTTCATTCTGTCATTGAGTTTGCACCTGTCTCTTGGGGTTCTCTCACCTCATTTCTGCTGCCACCATCAAGGTGTTTGTAAGAGAGACATTGCCTAGTTTCATTCTGCTCCTGGCGTTTGGTAGAATATAGATCATGACATGGGGGAGTAGAAAGAAAACAGCAGAAACAGAAACCAGACCAGGAAGGGTCTCGTAAGACACTCAGTTACTCTTTCAACAAACATTTATTGTGTGTCTCCTGTGTACCAGGCACTGTCCTAGAGGCTCGGGATTCCGTGAATGAGAAAGAACATGACCTGCTCTCATGATGTGGTGAATGGGAGGGCAGTAAGGGTCTGTATAGTTTGAATAGGGCAACCAAATCATGGTAAGGATTTTGGATTTTATTTTAAAAGCAATGGAAAATAGGCCGGGCATGGTGGCTCACGCCTGTAATCCCAGCACTTTGGGAGGCCGAGGCGGGCGGGTCACGAGGTCAGGAGATCGAGACCATCCTGGCTAACACAGTGAAACCCCGTCTCTACTAAAAAAAAAAAATTAGCTGGGCATGGTGGCACACACCGGTAATCCCAGCTACTCAGGAGGCTGAGGCAGGAGAATCGCTTGAATTCAGGAGGCAGAGGTTGCAGTTAGCCAAGATTGCACGATTGCACTCCAGCCTGGGCGACAGAGTGAGACTATCTCAAAAAAAAAAAAAAAAAAAAAAAAAAGCAATGGGAAATCATTGAGAGGTTTTCCAGCAAGAGAGACATCTGGTTTGTATCTTTAAAGACTCCTTTGGCTGCTGTGTATTGGAGTGAATTAAGGAGGGGCCAAGGGTAGGAATAAGAGAGAAGATGGTGACTTGGACAGGTCATGTAAATAAAAACATAAATAAATGCACAGGTTTGGCAGAAGTTTTAAAGATAGAATTAAGAGGACTTCAGATGGGTTGGAAGTGGAGGCTGAGAAAAAGAAATCAAAGATAACTTTGAGCAGTTGAGTGGCTTACAGAACGGAGAGGACTGGGGAGGAAAATCAAGACTCCTGCTAAAGTCAGATTTTTCAGATGCCTGTGAGTCATTCAAATGGAGATGTCAGGCAGGTTGATGTAGAGGAGGCTTGAGCTCAGGGTAGAGAGGTCCGGGTGGGAGTCTAGGAGATGTGAATTTGGAAGCATTAGCATACAAAGGTATTTAAAGCTACTGGAATTGGATAGGATCCCTAGAGACCAGGAAAGAGACAGAGTCAGAGAGAGAGAGGGAAGACTGAATCAATTTTTTTTTTTTTTTGAGACAGAGTCTTGCTCTGTCTCAAAAGCGGCTCACTGCAACCTCTGCCACCTAGGTTCAAACAATTCTCCTGCCTCAGCCTCCGAGTAGCTGGGACTACAGGCGCGCGCCACCACACCCAGCTAATTTTTTGTATTTTTCAGTAGAGACAGGGTTTCAGCATGTTGGCCAGGATGGTCTCGATCTGCTGACCTCGTGATCCACCCGCCTCGGCCTCCCAAAGCTGAATCAATTTAAGTAGTTTGAACCATATCTAGGTGGAAAAGGGGATTCCCTGACAACATTTAATCAGGAAGTCAACACAATCATGTGTGTGTTTTTGAAAGATCTCTGTCCTCTGGTGTTACTTAGAAGCAGGTGTGACTTGAAGGGAGACCAGAGACAGGCTGTTGCAACGATGTTTTTGTTTGTTTGTTTGTTTTGAGACAGAGTCTTACTCTATCTCCCAAGCTGGGGTGCAGTGGCACTATCTCGGCTCACTGCAACCTCCATCTCTCAGGTTCAAGCAATTCTCCTGCCTCCGTCTCCCAAGTAGCACCATGCAGGTGTTGCCAAAGGAGGGCGCACCTGCGCTTTTGCGTCAGCTTTCCCAGACGTGGGGCAGACGGGGGAGTAGGAGCGTTGGTGACTAGAAGCTGCCAATGACCAAACGTTTAAAAAATTGATTCTGTATCGCAGACTCATTAGTACAACAATATGAAGAATAAAATATATACAGTATAGTGAGTCTCCATCCTGCCCACTGCCAACCACCGTTCTCTCACCCAAGGCAACTACTCTTCAATTTTTTCAGCTCCTTTGCTCCTTTGGCAGCACCTGCAGGAAGTTCAAATCACAAAAGTCCTGGCCCTTGCAAAGGAGAACCCTCCACTCAGTCCCACGGTGAACCCCAAGCCACGCTCCTGTCTCTGCTGTCTTGGCCAACTTTGGATCTGCTTGGGGTCCTGCCCTGCTCTGCTCAGAGAGCCTCGATATGTGATCAGTAAACCTCTCCATGCTCTCTTGGTGTGTATAGCCTACCAGTCCTGAAAACTGTAAGGCTATGCTGTTTTAATTTTGTGTTGTTTCTTTTGTTTGTTTGTTTTGAGGCTGAGTCTCATCCTTGTGCCCCAGCTGGAGTGCAGTGATGCGATCTCGGCTTGCTGCAACCTCCACCTCCCAGGTTCAAGTGATTCTCCTGCCTCAGCCTTCCAAGTAGCTGTGATTACAGGCACCTGCCAGCACGCCCAGCTAATTTTTGTATTTTTAGTAGAGACAGGGTTTCACCATGTTGGCCAGGCTGGTCTTGAGCTCCTGACCTCAAGTGATCTGCCCACCTCAGCCTCCCAAAGCGCTGGGAGTACAGATGTGAGCCACCATGCCTAGCCTCTATTTTAATTTTGAATGTTCTGATAAATAAATGTGAATTAACTAAACAACATTTTAAATGACAGGAATAGAGTCCATGTGCCAAAGTCCTAAGATTCCATAATCTACCTGTGCGTTCTCTTCACTTTTTAAATTTGCTGACTCATTAAAAAGAAAAACAAACATGAAATAAAGTAAAGCTCCTAATTTTATTCTGTAGCATTCTATATCTCCAGAGAGCAGGGCAAGAATTATTAATATCAGAAAACTGAAACATTTAAAACTCATTTTTGAAGCTTCAGGATGTTTTTCTGGGATCCTCAGATCTATAAAAATTGCATTTGTCGCCAGGCACAGTGGCTTATGCCTATAATCTCAGCACTTTGGGAAGCTGAGGTGGGCAGATCACCTGAGGTCAGGAGTTCAAGACCAGCCTGGTCAATATGGTGAAACCAAGTATCTACTAAAAATACATAAATTAGGTGCGGTGGTGTGTACCTGTAATCCTAGCTACTTGGGAAGCTGAGGCAGGAGAATTGCTTGAACCTGGGAGGTGGAGGTTGCAGCGAGCAGAGATGGCCCCACTGCTCTCCAGCCTGGGTAACAGAGGGAGACTCCATCTTAAAAAAAAAAAAATTGCGTTTGTCCAAACTACTATATTTTCTTATCATGGAGGTTTATAATTTTAAAAATTCAGTATGTATATCTAATATATACATATATATATTTACCAAAGAAGCTATTCCTAGACAATAGTAGACAGAACCCTATAAAAATACCCACTATGTTTTGTACACTTATCTTTATTATGAAAATATTGGCTTTTTGTACCCTGAGGTATAAACATTTATAAAATGTCCCTATAAACGCTATTTCAATAATTACTCCCTCCTACTCCCAGCTATTCGGTGAGTAAACTGCAGACCAGTGAGGCTGGATGATTTCTGTTAGTGCCAGTAAGGAGTAGAACTGGCTCCCCAGCCCCGCCTCCTGGCTGTCCTGCTCCTTGACACCATATTCAGGAGACACATTCATTGTTAACTGATGCTGATGACTGTAATCTATGACAGTGATATTGTTGGTTCATATTCTCCCAATGCCTGTTTATGATAGTTTCTGGGAGTAATTAAGTACCTTTGACCATATTCATTGTCTTAGACCAAAATTTAAATTTGTCTCACAGTCAGCAAATAATAGGAATTCAATGACTAATTACTAATCCCATATTTCCAAGCCTACACAGAAGGTTGAATTTACTGACTTGGATTCTATAGGTACTAGCTCAGTTAGTCACATGGCTGCTAATTCTCCACCTTACTTAGTAAGTTGATTAGTTCTCTGAATAATATAAAAATAATAAAAAGAATGACACAGCTTTGGTAAGGCGCGGTGGCTCATGCCTGCAATCTCAGCACTTTGGGAGGCTGAGGTGGGCAGGTCACTTGAGCACAGGAGTTCGAGACCAGCCTGGGAACTGTGGCAATACCCCATCTCTACAAAAAATACAAAAAATTAGACAGGTGTGGTGGTATGCGCCTGTAGTCCCAGCTACCGGGGACTGACTGAGGTAGGAGGATCACCTGAGCCCAGGAGATTCAGGCTGCAGTGAGTTGGGATCACACTACTGCACTGGTGATCTGAGACCCTGTTTTGGGAATGGGGGAGAAAGAAGAATACTACTTCCATAATGGTCGGATTTACCTAAAGTTAGGAAACAGTATTTTAGATATTAACAGGGCATTAGAAATGACAGAAGCCCCTGACATTTTGCATAGTAAAGAATACACACCAAAGTGAAGACACCTAGCAGAATCTGCCTCACATAATGCCAGACACCTTTGGTAAATTAAATCCATGGAGTTCAGAATATTGTTAGTCTGTAAAACAAGTCAACAGGGTTCATACCGTAATATTTCATCCTAAGGTTTTTTGAAGATGGATGTTAGTAACTATGAGAAATGAAAAACCGGCTCATCCAAATCCCAAGAGCTGCTAGAAGCAGATGCAGGCATGAAAATGTAGCATGAGAAATGTAGAGGACAGAGTTGCTTAGAATAAATGTTTTAAAAAATTAACGTCTCTTTTTTGAGTGTCATGAGAGATAACTCTCACACTGCCACCATTTGAGTTGTCACGGTTTCCCAGGCTCTGCTGCTCTCCTGAGGCACTGGTGAAATAAGGAAGACGGTTGGCTAAAGCACAGAGCAGTGGAGGCAGGGTCAGGAGAGGGAGATCCGACCACAAATTTCCGTTGTGACTTTGGATCCATCTGTGTACTTGCCCGGGCCTGGGTCTCCTGGGTCCCTGCCGTGGGGTTTAGTGAAGATGGTCTTTAGGGCTTCTAACTGAACTTATGTCTGGATTCAGCATGGGGCCCATTCTCTGATACGTAATCAGTCTCCAGTGCCCTCTCTTAGGACACACACACATCCCAACCCCAAACCTTCCACCTTACAGAAGAAGCAGAGCATAATCCCCAGAGAGAGTTCCAGAGCCAACCTGCCTCCCCAAGCGCGCACTTGTCAACATCCCAACCGTGACTTCCCAGCTCT
This sequence comes from Aotus nancymaae, assembly GCF_030222135.1. NCBI lineage: Eukaryota > Metazoa > Chordata > Mammalia > Primates > Aotidae > Aotus > Aotus nancymaae. The sequence continues at coordinate 5,948,876 of NW_026988450.1, read as the reverse complement.
CTTAATTAAATTACAGTGGCCTGCTAAACAGCTCCAGCCTTTGCCCCTACACAGCGCCTCTGTCCACTCCACTCCATTCCCCACATTACAGATGAGGGATCTGTCTAAAAGGTAAATGTGTCCCGTTCTTTCCTTCCTTTTAGCTTCACAGGGGCTCCTTATTTCTCTGCAGGATGAAGTTCAAGCGACTTCACGTGGCGTAGAAGACCTTCTGTGATTTGCCGAGAGTACTCGGTCTACCCATCTTTCTGCTACCTATTCCTTGGTACTCAAAGCACCATTCACATTCATGTTCCTTCCGTTCCTAAAATCTCCTTGTTCATTCTCATTCCTGGGACTTTGTGTCAACTACTCCTTCTTCCTGAATCACTCCCTCTGCAGTTTCTTCTTCCTGTTCCCCAGGGCAATCTCCTCTCCTATTTATCCTTCAAGTCCCAGCTTAGATGCCATTTCCCTCGGGAAGCTCGCTTATGTAGGGGTTTCCTGTGTTCTCTGTATTGTAATAGTCTGTTTTCCCATCAGGCTCTGAGTTCTGTGAGCCTCAGGACTTTGCAATATTCAGATCTGTGTCTCAAAACCCTAAGCAGTCAGCTAGGCACAGTGGCTCATGCCTGTAATCCCAGTACTTTGGAATGTCAAGGCAGGCAGATCACTTGAGGCCAGGAGTTCAAGACCAGCCTGGCCAAAACGGTGAAACCCCATCTCTACCAAAAATAGAAAAAATGAGCCTGGTATGGTGGTGCACACATGTAATCCCAGCTATTTAGGAGGCTGAGGCATGAGAATAGCTTGAGCCCAGGAGACAGAGATTGCTGTGAGCCGAGATCATGCCACTGCACGCCTGGGTGACAGAGCAAACTCTCTCAAAAACAAACAAGAAAACCCCACAAGAAAACCTAGGCAGTACTGGGATATAACATGTACTTAATGAATATCTGTTAAATGAATGAACTTCAAAATGGCATAATCTGGAGTTGATAATGGTCGAAGCTGGGTAATGGGCACATAAGGTTTTATTATGCCATTATGTTTAACACTTTTGTAATAAAAATATTTTTTAATAGATGGAGTTTTAAATTTCCAAACAATGCATCTCATCTCCTCCTCCATTACGGAGGCGAGAGACTGTGGGATAGAGGCTGCCGCAATTGCATGAGTTGACCCTGAGGTTATGAGGTTTGTTAAAATGGGTGTTCAGAGAAGGCACGACACAAGAGGGCCACTCCATTTGTCCCCACGGGCCTGGGCCGGATCTCCCGATTTCACACTGATGGAGCCTGAAAATCAACAGACAAGATGGCAAGAACAGGGAAGACATTGTTCTCTCCAAAGCGGACAACTTGTGACAGGCTCAGGAAGGCTGCCTGGGCTTTATAGCTTTTCCACTGGTTCCTAATAAACCGGGCTTTGTGCGAGTTTCGCTCAGGCCATGCGGGGCCCTGTCATTCTAAGGCTTTCTCTCTCCTCTGGCCTGGCTGCTGGGAGAACTTGTTAGTGGGCATTGATTTCTTTGAGTTGGACACGACTGAATTAGACTGCTTTGCTTGGCATGTTAAAGGGATGTTTTTCTTGGGTAAGTTGGAGGTTGGCACTGCCTTGAAATTAAACATTTTGGGGGCCATTCAGGATTCTTAACAGTCATTAATTTCTTTCAGAGCATATGAAACATTTGTCTGAAGAAAGATTTTAGTAATTTCAGTTTGAAGACATCAAGAAATACTGTATGATCTCTGACCTTAATCAGATGAAATCTTGTTTCATCTACACAGTAGAAAAAAAATTAGGGAAATAATGCATTTCTATAGCTACTAATCAACTGGCCAATCAATATTAACTGGGCTCCTGTCCTGTGCCCAGTAGGTTCGAGGTCCACCTGCAGATGGAAATAACTAGATAAACAACTATTATGGAGAAACTGGCTACAAACCCAGCCCATAGGGTTCCAAGAGGTTCCCGGGAGGTGGCACAGGACTAATGAAAAGCTGGACCCACTCATTCAGGCTTTAGAAAACACCTGAAAGTATCTGAGGTTTTTATTTTTTTTGAGATGGAGTCTTGCTGTGTCGCCCAAGCTGGAGTGCAATGGTGCAATATCAGCTCACTGCAACTTCTGACTCCTGGGTTCAAGTACCTGCCTCAGCCTCCTGAGTAGCTGGAATTACAGGCAACTGCCATCATGCTTGGCTAATTTTTTTGATATTTTTGTAGAGATGGGGTTTCTCCATGTTGGCCAGGCTGGTCTTGAACTCCTGACCTACCTCAAGTGATCCACCTGCCTTGGCCTCTCAGAGTGCTGGGATTACAGGCATGAGCCACTGTGCCCAGCCTATCTGAGTTTCTGTTTTTTTTTTTTTTAAAGCATATGTCTTTATAGTTTACCAGCGTTTTTACATGCCTTGTCTCATTTGATTTGCTTCAAAGCAATCCATTCAAATTATATGTGAAAAGTATTACTGTCTTTATTTTATTTATTTATTTATTTTATTTATTTATTTTGAGACCGAATCTTGAGCCATTGCCCAGGCTGGAGTGCAGTGGAGCAATCTTGGCTCCCTGCAACCTCCGCCTCCTAGGTTCAAGTGATTCTCCTGCCTCAGCCTCCTGAGTAGCTGAGATTACAGAAGCACACCATCGTGCCCAGCTAATTTTTGTATTATTAGTAGAGACAGGGTTTCACCATGTTGGCCAGGGTGGTCTTGAACCCCTGACCTCAGGTGACCCACCCACTTCAGCCTCCCAAAGTGCTGGGATTATAGGCATGAGCCACCACGCCCAGCATTGTCTTGATTTTATAGAAGATAAAACGAAGACTCAGAGAATAAAATCCAACGTAGCTCTGAATTCAAAAACCAGTTCTTGGCATTTTGAAGACGTTGCCCTTTATGTCATCATCCTGCTTGGTGGCAGTCTGTACCTGTGTCAGCCAAAAGGGTGCTATCACTGAGCTTTTCACTCGGTAAAAAAGGACATCTTCAAGTACACAAGCTTCAGTTAGTTCCAACTGAGCCTCAAGTCATACTGGTTTGAAGTGCTGCAATGCTTGGATTTCCACCAGATGTCACCATTCGCCATTTTTCTACTCCCTGCCTTTAAAAAGCATTAGCAAAAAAGAGCCCATCTGGTGGCTTTTGTGTCCCCGAGAATGCTTGTTGCATCCGGGAGTGAGGGGGACGGCTGTATTCCAAGAACGGAGCGATGAGCTCTGAATCTTGACTCGGGGAGAAGGAATTTGAAAATGTCATGAACTCTCTGGTTCCTCAATTTCCTAAAATTTCATTTCCCCCTCCCCTTGTGATTTCATGTATCTAAAAGCCCAGCCCATTTCTGATGGGTAAACCAAGCAGAATTATAATGTGGCTTTTGGCCAAAACTGCTTAGAAAAGGAGGAGATTTTCTTTTCTTTTTAGAGACAGGGTCTTGCTCTGTCACCCAGGCTGGAGTGTAGTGGCGTGATCATAGCTCACTGCAGCCTCTAACTCCTGGGCTCAACTAATCCTCGTGCCTCATCCTCCTGAGCAGCTGGGACTTAGGGGCATGTGCCACTCACCCAGTTAATTTTTAAATTTTCTGGTAGAGACAGGATCTCTCTTTGTTGCCCAGGCTGGCCTCAAACTACTGGCCTCCTCAAGTGCTGGCATTATAGGCATGAGCTGCCATGCCCAGCCCTCCGGCTAAGTTTTTATAAAGGAGGAGGTTTTGAGTTGAAGACAGAACTGAGGAACACTGTACTTTCTCTGTGATCAGAAGAAGAAGCTAGTGGGATTTGCTCCCTGCTGGAGTGTGGCTTCTGAGGAGGGGCTGGAGGTAGTCCTGAACCCCAAGTGTGCCACCTGCTCAGATTTTATATGGTCTAAATTACACTCCTCAGGTTCATTCTTGTGGATCTAATGAGTGTTCCTTGTAGATTTCATGAGCAGGAGTGACATATGAATTCACTTACATCTAAGTGCATATGAATTTGAACTTTTATTTCTTTTTTTAAACGGAGAAACTAGGCTGGAATGAGAGAATGCGGTTCCTAAGGTATGTCTGTGGATGTTGGGGAAGAGTCTAAGGTGAGGGGTGGGTGAGAGAGAGGGGAGGCAAATTTCTCTTAACTTCTAGTTTGGCCCAGGCTAACGACCAGGGGCCTGAGGGATGCTCCTTTGCCTCCTGTTTCTCGCCCTCTCCTCCCCTTCGCTCTACCTATCTCCAGGGGTAGCAAAGAATGTATGTGAGGCGATGGCTTGCCCCACAAAGCCTGGACTCCCCACGGGCCAACAAATGATGGGAGATGTCTGGCTTCTCCAAAACTGCAGCTCTGGGAAAAGGGAAGCTTCCAGATCTTACAGATACTAATAAGTTATTAAAAATAGCCGGGCACAGTGGCCCACACCTGTAATCCTAGCACTTTGGGAGGCCGAGGCAGGTGGATCACAAGGTCAGGAGTTTGAGACCAGTCTAGCCAATATGGCGAAATCCTGTCTCTACTAAAAATACAAAAAAATTAGCCATACGTGGTGACATATGCCTGTAATCCCAGCTACTTGGAAGGCTGAGGCAGGAGAATTGCTTGAATCTGGTGGGAGGAGGTTGCAGTGAGCCGAGATCGCGCCACTGCACTCCAGCCTGGGCGACAGAGCGAGACTCCATTCCCGAAAATAATAATAATAATAATAATCAGGTACAGGTATTTTTAAGACAAGGCAAAAATAGAGAAAAAGGAAGCAAGGAAGCAATAGTACTTGGATTTTACTTGCTGATCATAAGCTTATTTTTTAATCCAGCAAACTTGTTCTTCAACAAAACTCTGTGTAAAACTAACTGCATGTTCTCCTGGGATGATGTTGATGATAATAATGCTTTCTCTTCAAATGAAAACTTCAAAAATATGTCCTTCAGAACATGATCCTCTGGGCAAATGGTCACAGACGAAAGCCTTAAATCCAGCTCGCAGAAGCAAAGAGAGCAGACTTAGTATAGAACTCAGAAATGCAGTGTGACATTGGTAATATCAACTGCTTTGATCATTTCTTTCAAGAAATGTTTTATTCATTTCATTTGGTCATATTTTGCTCAACTATTTTTATGCAATTTCATCAATCTATATATTTTGTTGATAACTTACAGGTAAAAATATTCATATATCAGTGTGGGTGGGTATCCAACGACCCACACTGGGTCAACTGGCATAACTCAAGAAAGGATAGAGGGTCACAGAAGAACTTCACGGTCCATGTCCCCTAGGGACTGAGGGTCTGTTGCCTCCAGATTTTAGTTTTGTGGGGTTCATCCACAGATACTTTGCAGAATGTCTGGTGATGGGAATAGAAGATAAACAGAGAAGATGTGTAGATTTATCTCTGAGGCATGATTATAAAGCTTGCCGGTGATAGATATAAAAATGCCAGGCCTCAAACATCTAACTCAGGGCCATCTACTTCAGATGTCGTAGTTGATTTGGGAATCCTATAAGCTTGTTCAAAGTTGCAATCACTTGGCCGGGTGCGGTGGCTTACGCCTGTAATAGCAGCACTTTGGGAGGCTGAGGCAGGCGGATCACGAGGTCAAGAGATCGAGACCATCCTGGCCAACATGGCGAAATCTCATCTCGACTGAAAAACACAAAAATTAGCTATGCGTGGTGGCGTGCGCCTGTAGTCCCAGCTACTCAGGAGGCTGAGGCAGGAGAATCACTTGAACCCAGAGGTGAAATCCCATGGTGAAACCCCATCTCTACTAAAAAATACAAAAATTTGCTGGGTGTGGTGGCACATGCCTGTAATCCCAGTTACTTGGGAGGCTGAGGCAGGAGAATCGCTTGAACCCTGGAGGCAGAAGCTGTGGTGAGTCGAGGTCGCGCCACCGCACTCCAGCCTGGATGTGCTGGAGTTTGAGACTCCATCTCAAACAAAAAACCCACAAAGTTGCAATCACTCAAAATATGTGCTGGACAACCCCTTAAGATTCTCTTACTAACTACAGAACAGTCAGGGCAGATGGATCTTTTTCTTTCTTTCTTTCTTTCTTTTCTTTTTTGAGACAAGGTTTCCCTCTGTTGCCCAGGCTAGAGTGCAGTGGTGTGATCTTGGCTCACTGCAGCCTATGCCTCCAGGGTTCAAGCAATTCTCCTGCCTCAGCCTCCCAAGTAGCTGGGATTACAGGTATGTGCCACCATACCTGGCTAATTTTTGTATTTTTTAGTAGAGATGGGGTTTCACCATGTTGGCCAGGCTGGTTTCAAACTCCTAACCTCAAGTGATCCACCTGCCTTGGCCTCCCAGAGTGCTGGGATTACAGGCAAGAGCCACCACACCCAGCAGGGCTGATGGATCTTGAGACAGAGTCCACATCGATACTGGGCCAGATCCTCTCTCCTGGGAATTTGAAATGAGAACATGGAACCACAGCTATTAGAGGCAGTTTGCAGGTGTTAAACTATCTTTCTAGCATCTTCTGCAGATTCCTGGGCTGAGGTTCCTGGGCTGCTAGCCTTTTCTCATAGAATGGAATTAAATGGTTTCTAGAGAACTTAGAAAAACAAGTTTACTCCCTGTAATAGTTTGGCTGTGTCTCCACCCAAATCTCATCTTGAATTGTAGCTCCCATAATCCCCATGTGTCATTTTGTATCTATCACCCACAAGGTTTATAATCATGCCTCAGGGATAAATCTACACATCTTCTCTGTTTATCACCTATTCCCATCACCAGACATTCTGCAAAATATCTGTGGATGAACCCCACAAAACTAAAGTCAGCAGACCCTCAGCCCCTAGGGGACATGGGTCATGAAGTTCTTGTGTGACCCTCTGTCCTCTCTTGAGTCAGAAAGTCGACCCATGTGTCATGGGAGGGACCTGGTGGGAGGTAATTGAATCATGGGGGCAGGTTTTTCTCATGCTGTTCTCGTAATCCCAGCACTTTGGGAGGCCAAGGTGGGCGAATCATGAGGTCAGGAGTTCGAGACTAGCCTGGCCAACATGGCGAAACCCCATCTCTACAAAAAAGAAATTTTTTAAATTAGCTGGATGTGGTGGTGGGCACCTGTAATCCCTGCCTCCTTGCTATTTCTTCTTGTCTTCTAGTCACATGAAATTTGGACAGTTACAAAAATATGTTAAGACTATGTCTTCCATATTTTAGTTCATTTCCAGTCTTATTTTGAATAAAATTTCTATCACTTGAATATAAATCCTTACAAGTTTTAGTCTTGAGAATTTAAAATCATATAAGCCAAATATAGTCTTATGAGAAAACATATTTGGTTACATAATTGATGTCAAATCAAATTACTTTTGTAGTCTGTGATTTGGGTTTCTTTCTTATTTGAATAGATTCCAACTGTCACTATATGGTTTAAACTATTATCCTTTCAACATATTTGCTCCATCTTAAAATTTCATTTTTCAGTCATTTTAAATGCAGGAGCTATAAAACCATTCTATAGAGGTTTCTAAAATAAACTCTTAAATGACACAAGCTTGATCTGGATCACCTTTTCTCACAGAATGGAATTAAATGGTTTCTAGAGAACATAGAAAAAACAAGGTTACTCCCTAATATGGTTTGGCTGTGACCCCACCCAAATCTCATCTTGAATTGTAGCTCCCATAATCCCCATGTGTTGTGGGAGGGACCAGGTGGGAGGTAATTGAATCAAGGGGGTTTTTCCCATGCTGTTCTTGTAATAGTCAGTAAGTCTCATGAGATCTGGTTTTATGAAGGGCAGTTCCCCTGCACACGCTGTCTTGCCTGCCACCATGTAAGACATGCCTTTGCTCCTCCTTTGCCTTCCACCATGATTGTGAGGCCTCCTCGGCCATGTGGAACTGTAAGTCCATTAAACCTCTTTTTCTTTATATGTTACCCAGTCTCAGGTATTTCTTCATAGCAGCATGAAAATGGCCTAACACACCCCTGAGGTTCCCAATATAGTTTATCCACATCTTTATCTTGCAAGAGGGTAAACCTTTAATGTAAATTTTCTAAAGCATTTGCAGTGATTTTGTGGCTTTGTGAAGACTGGCTTGATTTCAGCAGGGAAGCCAACATGATTTTTTGAGACCTTTTCAACAATGGAAATGATACCAGATATATTTTTCCCTAACCATTAAAACCATTTAAAATCTGAGAGTTGTAAGATCAATGAAAAGACAAACAAACCAGCATATTAAAGCTAGCCAGGATTTTTGCAGTATGCTTCTTTGATTTTCATATGGGATTTTTTTGCCGTTAAAAAAAATTCCCTTGAAAGGTCAGGATTTGTGCAGTTACTCAATGTTTGCTAAGCAGTGAACACAACGGCTCCCACTGTGGTGTATAAATAAAACATGAAATATTTATTTGTTATTAAATTCAAAAGTACATTGTAAGCTCTAGTCTTGGGAATTCTTAAAGATAAATGTATTATGTTAATTTTCAAAATGTAAAAAAATTGAGTGACTATCTTCATGAACCCTCATATTCATTACCTAGTTTCAATGATTAACAACATATTGCCAATTCCGTGTTATCCCTTATACTCCTCCTTCCCTCCTTCCCTCCTTCCCTCCTTCCCTGGATTATTTTAAGGCAAATCAAAGATCATATGTCTCTTCTGAAAACACTTTCAGTACTTCCCGCTAACTCTGCCCCACTCCCCACGTTTTTTGTTTTTTTTTTTTAACTAAACACTATACTAATGAGGATCTAAAAAAACAAAAACAAAAACAAAAAAATGTAACCCCGGTTCCATTGCTGGATATTTTTCAGACAGTCAAGGAGGCATTGCATATGGCCTACAGGTTAAAAAAAACGGGGCCACATTAACTGTAGCAAACAATCTTTTGAGCTTGCCCCAGCTGATCACTGGAGACCCTTCTCTACCTTCCTTGCTCAGGGGCTCGTCAGTTGCTTCTAGCACCTCTAGGGTGAATCAGCTATCACATGCCATCCTCCTTTTCACTCTGCCCTACCTCTCTTTCTTCAGCACTGCCACCTCTGGGTCTTTGTGATATTACCTTGACTTTTTTCAAACCAATGTATATATGAAAAGCACAAATACACATTATGCTCTCTTTCAGGTATGTGCATATATACGTTTTTAAAAGGGTGTGTGTGTGTGTGTGTGTGTGTGTGTGTGTGTGTATGCATCCATTTTTGATATAAGGAATGCTTTACTTTTTATTTATAGTCACTTGAGTTTTCTATTTATGACCTCTCTTGCTACCGGAGGGCCTTACCATAGTGAGATACTTGTCTGTTTCATTGATAGAATGGCTTTCCATTTTTCCTGTTCAGAGTCTCAAATTGTCAGCAGAGTATATAGGTGTTCAGATCAGAGCCCAGTGGATGGTGTGGTGGAGGCTGCTGGTGCTTACTGGTGTCTTGGGCTCCTCCATGTTTCCAAGCCTGCTTTGTAATTAAATTGGTAGTGGGCCTGGTTTTGTCAAAAACAATGTGAATGTGAGTGTAATCAATGGGATCACTTCCCTCTGACATGACTGGGGTTTATTTGTTACTGTAGCATGATCCAGATTACCTGACTGCCTTAGACAGGTTGTCTGAGTTGGGCTACCTACATTGAGGTACTAATATTTCTTGCCTAGTGTTTTCATCAGTGAAGGTGAAATGTATTTCTTTGCTATTCATGAACACGTCATTCACTTCTTAAATTTTATGAAAGTTATATGAGGGATTTTGAAGGTTACCTTTTACCATTCACTTTTTTATTTATTTTATTTTTTATTTAGAGACAGGGTCTCACTATGTTGCCCAAGCTGGTCTCGAACTCCTGAACTCAAGAAGTCCTCCTTCATCAGCCTCCCAATGTGCTAGGATTACAGGTATGAGCCACCGTGCCCAACCTTCCCAAAATGCTGGGATTACAGGTGTAAGCCACCATGGCTGGCCATCATTTACTTTTAAATTGATCACCATTTCATTTATTACTTTGAAAGGCATTAGCTGGTACCTTAAGTACTTCATTAATGTAAGGGATTGTCCAAGTTAGCGATATAAGAAAAGTCTCTGGGATGATAATAAGTACCTTTTATGACAAGCTGAAAGCTATTTTATTTATTTTTATTTTTAAGGGACACATGATAATTGCATATATTTATGGGTTACAATGTGATGTTTTAATATTTGTATACATTATAGAAACCTTAAATAAAGCTAACTCACCCATCACCTCATCTATTTATTTTTTTGTGATAAGAAAGTAAAAAAATCTACTTTTTTGCAACTTTGAAATATACATGATTACAAGCTGAGCATTCCTTACACAAAATGGTTGGGACCAGAAGCTCTTTGGATTTCAGAATTTTTTTCCAGTGTTTGGAATAGTTGTATTATATTTGCTGGTTCAGCATCCCAAATCTAAAAATCCGAATCTGAAATGCTCCAATGAGCATTCCCTTTGAATGTCATGTCTGCCTTAAAAAGTTTCAGATTTTGGAGTATTTTGCGTTTTGGACTTTCAGATTACGGATGCTCCAAGCTGTTAACTACAGTCACCATACTGTAGACTAGATCAATAAAATTTATTTCTCTAATCTAACTGACACTTTGTGCCCTTTGACCAACATCTCCCCTTTCTTCATTCCTCCTCTTTGTTTGGTTCTTAATGTCACATGGATTGTCCTGGGTTGCGAGCTTAGAGGCTGAGTAATTGAAGACCTTTTTTCACTTTCCCAAAGAACATACCCAAGGTCTTCCTTATGGTCTCCATCAAAGGAAGACCATGTAAGTACTGCTCACTGAGAACCCAAGGCCCTGAGCCCCGGGCCTGTGGAACTGCAAAGCCCACGTCCCCCTGGCCTCACTTGGGAAGACCCCGAAGCAGGTGCTGGAGGATGGCCAGTGAACAAGTGCATGCTAGCCAAGGCAGAGAGAAGCATGGCTGACTTCCAAATGAGCCTTTTCCTCAATAGGTTTGTGAATATCTCAAGTGTTAAATTAATTACTATGGAATTATTTTCCGAGGGCCTTCAGGAAAATAAGAAACAATGATATTCTTTTCAGTGAACTTCCTTTTTCACAAATAGAGGCAGGACAGAATCATTCTGAATACACTAATGATAAGGTATTTGGCCAACAGGCATAATTGCTCCTTACTAAGCTGCTTTTCCTTTCTTCTTTTGTCTATCCTTTTCATCACACAAGGCTCCATTGTCTTTGTAGCTGCCCTTTTGTGCCTTGAGATTTATTTTCTCCTTTCTGAGTATAAGGTTTCAAAATAAGTGCTTTGATCATCTGCTCAAGGGATCACAGTCTGGAACAGCAGGCAGACCTTTTAAGTGGTCAGACCACTTAGAAGCCAACACTTTCAGAAGGGCATTGAGTTTGGAATGGGCTGAAAAGTAACATTGTGGAAACAGCTCTCCTGTCTAAGCTCTGACCATGTTTATTACTGAAAAAGAATGCACACACATAAACATATATATTTATGTGTTGACTTCTCACTAGAGCGGCTGTAACGCTTTCTCTTCCTTATGTTGATTGTCTAGAAAAACTGCTGGCCTTGGGTTCACCCAGCCTCCCACTTGCATTCCTGCCATGAAAAGAAACAAAAATCCTGATGGAGGAAAAAAAAAATCTAACCAGTCAGGCACAGTAGCTCATGCCTGTAAGCCCAGCACTTTGGGAGGCTGAGGTGGGTGGATCATCTGAGGTCAGGAGTTTGAGACCAGCTCAGCCAACATGGTGAAACCCTGACTGTACTAAAAATACAAAAAAAAAAAAAAAAAATTAGTCCCAGCTAGTTGGGAGGCTGAGGCAGGAGAATCACTTGAACTTGGGAGGTGGAGGTTGCAGTGAGCTGAGATTGCACCACTGCACTCCAGCCTGGGCTACAGAGTGAGACTGAGTCTCAAAAAAAAAAAAAAAAAAAAATTAAAAATAAATAAATAAGTAATCTGATGAAGACAAGTATGTGAGTGTATGTGCAGGTGTGTTTGTTGATGGGGTAGTAGTTATTTTGTCATAAATTAGTGGACCATGTTAGAGTATTTTGGGCAGAATGCGTAGAGAAAGTACCATCAAGAAGGCTGACTTCAAGCTTAGGAAACTACAGTCCACTTTTTAAATCACTGTCAGAAGCTATCAAATATATATTGAAATAAGTGTCAGAAAATCCAGGTTGAAATCGCCTCTCAGCTGAATTCACATATGCAATCAATAGTATATCCAAACTTATTTTCTCATCTTTAAAACAGGTCAGACCACATCAATGCCACAAACCCAAGGATCCAAATGAAAAGAACTGGAAGAACCACAACAATAAATACAGGCAATTTGTGTGTCATAGTCTCAGTTTAACCTGCATCTAGAGGTTTGCTTTTACAAATTTTTTATTTTGAAATAATGCTATAGTTATAGGAAATCACACACGCACACATGTACAGAGTGGTCCCGTGTACCCATCAGCCAGTTTCCCTCAAAAGAGACTTCGTAACTGAAGGACAATAGCAAAACCAGGAAATGACATTGGTACCATTCACAGAGCTTATTCAGATTTCACTCATTTCTGTGTGTGCACGTGTGTAGTTGTTGCAGTTTTATCACATTACACATGTAATATGTGCCACTGCAGTCAAGACACAGAACTGGTTCATCACCATTAGGCTCCCTTTAAAGTGTGACCCCTTTGTAGCTATATCCACCACCCTACCTTTATCCCTAATCTTTGGCAACCACGAATCTGTTCTCCATGTCTGTAATTTTATTTCAAGAGTGGCTTAGATAGGCTGGGCACGGTAACTTACGTCTGTAATCCCAGCACTTTGAGAGGCTGAGGTCATATTATTTCCTTTGGACTGTGAGTTCTACCTAGCACTTAGGCAGAGGCATTCAGTAAAAATATTTAAAATCAATGGACTCATTAAAAACTATATAATCTTCTGTGATACTTAGTGATGAAAAAAATAAAAAATAAAAAACCCCTATATAATCATGCACGTGTTATTTAATCTATCTGAACAGTTATCTACTCATCTTTAAAAGAGAATAGGATAGAGGCTGGGCGTGGTGGCTCATGCCTGTAATCCCAGCACTTTGGGAGGCCGAGGCGGGTGGATCACTTGAGGTCAGGAGTTCGAGATCAGCCTGGCCAATATGGTGAAACTCCATCTCTAATAAAAATACAAAAATCAGCTGCATGTGGTAGTGTGTGCCTGTAGCCCTAGCTACTTGGGTGGCAAAGGTGAGAGAATCGCTTGAATGCAGGAGGTGGAGGTTGCAGTGAGCCAAGAACGTGCCACTGCACTCCAGCCTGTGTGACAGAGCAAGACTCTGTCTCAAAAAAAAAAAAAAAAAAGAGTGGCTTATATAGAATCATACACATATGTGTAGTATGTGATCTTTTGGAATTGGCTTTTTCTTCCCCACTCAGCATCATTTCCTGAAGTCTATTCAAGTTGTTTCGTGTATCAGTAGGTCATTCCTTTTCGTCGCTCCATAGGATTCCATGGTATGGATGTACCACAGTTTGTTTAATCATTCATCCCTTGAAGGGCTTTTGGGTTGTTTCTGGTTTTTGGCTATTACAAATAAAGCAGCTGTGGACATTGGCATACAGCGTTGATGTAAATGTAGGTTTTCCTTTCTCTGGGATAGATGCCTAATGGTGACATTGCTAGACCATATGGTAGCTGTGTATTCAGTCTTAAGAGAAATTGCCAAATTGTGTTCCAGACTGGCTATACTATTTTACATTCCTATCAGCAATGCATGAATGATTCGGTTTCTCTGCATCCTTTCCAGCAGGTGGTGTCACAATTTTAGCCATTCTAGCCATTTTCATAGCCATTAATTTTTTTTTTCATTTTAGCCATTCTGCTGGGTGTGTACTGATATTTCACTGTGGCTTTAATTAGCATCTCCCTAATGGCTAACAGTGTTGCTTATCTTTTCATATACTGATTTATCTGCATATGCTCTTCAGTAAAATGCCTGTTGATGTCTTTTGCCCAGATTCTTGTTGGACCGTTTGCCTTCTACTCTTGAGTTTTGAGAATTCTTTATTCTAGGTTCAAGGCCTTTGGCAGACATGGGGGTGAAAGTATTTTCCTGCCATCTGTATGCTGTCTTTCATCCTCTCGATAGAGTCTTTGGCATGACAAAAGCTTTTTAATTCTAATGAAGTCTGATTTATTGGTTTATTTTCTTGAATGGATCATGATGTCTGTGTACTCTTTGCTTAGCCCTAGCTCATAAAGATTTTCTCCCATTTTTTTCCTAAAAGTTCTATAGTTTCACATGTAGTTCTACATTTAAGCCCATAATCTATTTGGGGGTAATTTTTACACAAACTGCAAGGCGTACGTTGAGGATTTTTGGAGAATTTCTCACTGACCCCTGGACATATAGACACATTTTAGCCCAAGTTCCCTCTTTCTGCCTCTATATGTATGTTCTTAGACATTATTTCACATCTACCTTAAATTTCGCTGCTTTCATTCTAACACTAGGCTTCTTCAATTGTCTTGTCCTATACTGATCATATTCCTTCCCTAGTATCTTACTGATTGAAAGAATGTACAATAATTATATAGGTATCTTATATTATTGACATGAATCATGCTGATAATATGCTATATGCTTATCTTTCTCAGTGTAAAGTAAGTCTCTAGAAAGGAGGGAGCAGATCTTGCTCTTTCTTTTTATTTCCTACAGCCCCTAGCCCAAGGTTTTGCAGTTAGTAAGGATTCAGTGATGTCTGCAGACTCAAAATGAGTTGAGTGTTTCCATCCTTTACATTTGCTAGAAGCGCACGTTTCCTCTTTCTGTATTCGGATGCAATATAAAAATATATTTTCTTTTTTTTTTTTTGTTAAAAAGATCTTTTTCAAAAGGCAAAACTGAGTGAAGGAGCCAGTAGCATCCCAACTGGATTTCTCCCTTCTACCCTCACCTGCTGCTGTGCAGGCTGGAACCTATTAGCAGGTTAGTGAGGTTAGGATAGAAGTTAGGCTGCTCAGCACCAGCGTGTGTGGTCAATTCTGGGAAGGTGTAATACTGATTCTTAAATATTTTTGCATTTTGTCTTTGATTCCACTTAGAGCATACCTTCTCAATACAGTTAGAACTCTGAAATTACATATGTGTGTGTGCATGTGTATACATACATACATATGCAACAGTGCACATATGCATCACACAGTGGGTATATTTGAAATTACATGTGTGTGTGCATGTGTATACACACGTACATACGCAACAGCGCACATATGCATCACACAGCGGGTATATTTGAAATTACATATGTGTGTGTGCATGTGTATACATACGTACATACGCAACAGCGCACATATGCATCACACAGCGGGTATATTTGAAATTACATGTGTGTGTGCATGTGTATACACACGTACATACGCAACAGCGCACATATGCATCACACAGCGGGTATATTTGAAATTACATGTGTGTGTGCATGTCTATACATGCGTACATACACAACAGCGCACATATGCATCACACAGTGGGTATATCTGAAATTACATACGTGTGTGTGCATGTCTATACATGCGTACATACACAACAGCGCACATATGCATCACACAGTGGGTATATTTGAAATTACATGTGTGTGTGCATGTGTATACATACATACATATGCAACAATGCACATATGCATCACACAGTGGGTATATTTGAAATTACATGTGTGTGTGCATGTGTATACATACATACATATGCAACAGCGCACATATGCATCACACAGTGGGTATATTTGAAATTACATGTGTGTGTGCATGTCTATACATGCGTACATACACAACAGCGCACATATGCATCACACAGTGGGTATATCTGAAATTACATACGTGTGTGTGCATGTCTATACATGCGTACATACACAACAGCGCACATATGCATCACACAGTGGGTATATTTGAAATTACATGTGTGTGTGCATGTGTATACATACATACATATGCAACAGTGCACATATGCATCACACAGTGGGTATATTTGAAATTACATGTGTGTGTGCATGTCTATACATGCGTACATACACAACAGCGCACATATGCATCACACAGTGGGTATATCTGAAATTACATACGTGTGTGTGCATGTCTATACATGCGTACATACACAACAGCGCACATATGCATCACACAGTGGGTATATCTGAAATTACATACGTGTGTGTGCATGTCTATACATGCGTACATACACAACAGCACACATATGCATCACACAGTGGGTATATTTGAAATTACATGTGTGTGTGCATGTGTATACATACATACATATGCAACAATGCACATATGCATCACACAGTGGGTATATTTGAAATTACATGTGTGTGTGCATGTGTATACATACATACATATGCAACAGTGCACATATGCATCACACAGTGGGTATAATTGAAATTACATGTGTGTGTGCATGTCTATACATACGTACATACGCAACAGCGCACATATGCATCACACAGTGGGTATATTTGAAATTACATGTGTGTGTGCATGTGTATACACACGTACATACGCAACAGCGCACATATGCATCACACAGAGGGTATATTTGAAATTACATGTGTGTGCATGTGTATACACATGTACATACGCAACAGCGCACATACGCATCACACAGTGGGTATATTTGAAATTACATGTGTGTGTGCATGTGTATACACACGTACATACGCAACAGCGCACATATGCATCACACAGTGGGTATATTTGAAATTACGTGTGTGTGCATGTGTATACACACGTACATACGCAACAGCGCACATATGCATCACACAGCGGGTATATTTGAAATTACATGTGTGTGTGCATGTCTATACATGCGTACATACACAACAGCGCACATATGCATCACACAGTGGGTATATCTGAAATTACATACGTGTGTGTGCATGTCTATACATGCGTACATACACAACAGCGCACATATGCATCACACAGTGGGTATATCTGAAATTACATACGTGTGTGTGCATGTCTATACATGCGTACATACACAACAGCGCACATATGCATCACACAGCGGGTATATTTGAAATTACATGTGTGTGTGCATGTGTATACACACGTACATACGCAACAGCGCACATATGCATCACACAGTGGGTATATTTGAAATTACATGTGTGTGTGCATGTGTATACACACGTACATACGCAACAGCGCACATATGCATCACACAGTGGGTATATTTGAAATTACATGTGTGTGTGCATGTGTATACACACGTACATACGCAACAGCGCACATATGCATCACACAGCGGGTATATTTGAAATTACATGTGTGTGTGCATGTCTACACATGCGTACATACACAACAGCGCACATATGCATCACACAGTGGGTATATCTGAAATTACATACGTGTGTGTGCATGTCTATACATGCGTACATACACAACAGCGCACATATGCATCACACAGTGGGTATATCTGAAATTACATACGTGTGTGTGCATGTCTATACATGCGTACATACACAACAGCGCACATATGCATCACACAGTGGGTATATTTGAAATTACATGTGTGTGTGCATGTGTATACATACATACATATGCAACAGTGCACATATGCATCACACAGTGTGTATATTTGAAATTACATGTGTGTGTGCATGTCTATACATACGTACATATGCAACAGCGCACATATGCATCACACAGTGGGTATATTTGAAATTACATGTGTGTGTGCATGTGTATACACACGTACATACGCAACAGCGCACATATGCATCACACAGTGGGTATATTTGAAATTACATGTGTGTGTGCATGTGTATACACACGTACATACGCAACAGCGCACATATGCATCACACAGTGGGTATATCTGAAATTACATACGTGTGTGTGCATGTCTATACATGCGTACATACACAACAGCACACATATGCATCACACAGTGGGTATATCTGAAATTACATACATGTGTGTGCATGTCTATACATGCGTACATACACAACAGCACACATATGCATCACACAGTGGGTATATTTGTTGTTGTTGCTGTCAGTTTTCTCAAAGTAGCCTCCACGTTCTGTATTTTAGAAATATCTTTCGCATGTGTTGCCTACATTAAGATGTCTATTAATTCAGGACTCTTGGTCACTACATCCCATTTCATTGCGGTTTCCTAAACTCCTAGTGCTCAGATGATAATTTGTGTTGACCCTTTTTATTTCTATCGTTTTCCCCTCCGCTAATGCCAAATGGTCAAAATAACATTAGGAGAAAGGGCAGATCTAGAGAATTATATAAAGAATTTGCAAATAAATAATGATTATTATCAGAATATGAACCATGGCACAAGAACAGGTGAATTTTCTGGTGCTAAAGTATTTGAACAGTTTTATAGTTTTGCAGCATTTAATTCTGAGTGTGCGCATTTCTCGTTAGACATTAACACATGTCCATATTCTATACCAAGTAACCTTTCAGGAGATGGTTCTATTAATAGCTAAGAGGATTTACAGACTCACACTGTATTTTCTTCAAAGACGCACATAACATCCAGCAGGAAAATTCTCACTCTTTGCATAAATAATGTAATTATCTACTGACAGAAACTCATGCTTAGGAAATTCACCTCGGGAAACTTCGAATTTGGAAAAATCACCCCTTAGCTCTTTAATGTTCTTATGTTCCTTTATTAGTTTATCAATTTTTTTCCCTAGGAATTATTTTAGAAAGCAGTCTATAATTTTTCTTTCAGTATTATCATAAGGGATATAATATTTATATCAGAGAAATAGATCCAAGTGCTAACACCAATAGCCACGAAATCTGTCTAGATTTGCTGAATGTTATAGCCTGAAACATGCAAACAAACAAAAAAACAATAAATCATCATTTGTTTTGGTAAAGGGAAACTGTATAGATTGGAGAAAATTAGAGAGATCAAGCAATTATCTTCTAGGTTCTGGATTTCCCTTGGGGTTGGTTTGAAAACATTTTTGATCAAACATTAAGATAAGTGAGCAATGGCACTAGAGCTTGCCTAAAGTTTATATTCTTTCTGGGTAAACACTTTCCCTTGACAGGAAAGGATCATGGATTGTGGAGATCATCTTACCTTGATGTCAGGCACAGCCCTGGGGTCTCCTTCATTTTCTGTGGTTTGGTGAATGTCTGCGTTATATCTCTGAGCCCTAAACAGGGGCAGAAACTGTGTCCATATAGACGGTCTGGAGAAATGTTTCTGGAGGCACTCTTGGCTATCTTGGGAAAGCTGGGGCATGTTTTTACAATAAAGGCCCCAAATGAGTCCTGTTGCCTGGTTTTGCCGATGTTAGCACAGGATCCACTGTTTCTCTTCGTTTAGCTAATGCTGGGCTGGCTCTGAGTCTGTGGGGAGGCTCCTTGGAAAGTTACACTAATGAAAGCAAAAGGATTATCTGCTTTGTGGATCAGTAGCTTATCCACAGATCTTTAATCTTCTATTCTTGGTAGAGTTGCTTATTTGAATGTCTAGGTACTGTATGTTACGAGTGCCCTCTAAAGGTAGAAATGTATTCTTAATTCACATGTAATCCTAAATCGAAACTGAAAGAAATGATTCAAGTGATATACAGCTTAGCATATAGTGATAAACAGATTTCCTGGCAAAAATTCTCTATTAGTGGTATGTGATAGGCAATAGTACTTGACAATCTTGGGCTGTGCAATTGACAGACAGATGGTTGGCTCAATCTTTCCAGGTTTCTTAAAAAGTTATTTTAGGGCTGGGCGTGGTGGCTCACGCCTGTAATCCCAGCACTTTGGGAGGCCGAGGCGGGTGGATCACGAGGTCAAGAGATCGAGACCATCCTGGTCAACGTGGTGAAACCCCGTCTCTACTAAAAATACAAAAAATTAGCTGGGCACGGTGGCGCGTGCCTGTAATCCCAGCTACTCAGGAGGCTGAGGCAGGAGAATTGCCTGAACCCAGGAGGCGGAGGTTGTGGTGAGCCGAGATCGCGCCATTGCACTCCAGCCTGGGTAACAAGAGCGAAACTCCGTCTCAAAAAAAAAAAAAAAAGTCATTTTAATAGCAGTCAACTCTTTAGCTAGAAACTGATGCAAAACTCATACCCAAACTTAAACTCAAGGGTTATTATACTTTTTATGTACATCAGGTGGAATAAGTTAAATTGATTTTCTTATGAGACAACTGGACAATAAGTAAGCCAAGAATTGACTTCTAACACTATACTTCATATTTATAAACTGCTTTATAAATACAAGATTATTAAGCAGAAAGGAAAAGGCAGAATACTTTTCTGTCAAGAGGTAACTAATGCCCAAGTAGCTTCTGTTGGGTTTGAGGGTGCACAAAGATAAGGGATGTGTATTACTGGGGTCTATAAACTGAAAAAGTTTCCTTTTGTAAAATTGCTTTATAGATTCAAGGCAATCTATCATATCTCAGCTCCTTTCTTCTGCAGAAGTTGACAGTAGATTCTAAACATTCATATAACATTTTAAGGGGCCACGCACGGTGGCTCATGCCTGTAATCCCAGCACTTTGGGAGGCTGAGGGGGACAGATCAGGAGGTCAGGAGTTTGAGACCAGCCTAACCAACATGGTGAAATCCCATCTCTACTAACAATGCAAAAAAAAAATTAGCTGGGTGTGGTGGCAGGCACCTGTAATCTCAGCTACTCAGGAGGCTGAGGCAGGAGAATCACTTGAACCTGGGAGACAGAGGTTGCAGTGAGTTGAGATTGTGCCACTGCAGTCCAGTCTAGGGGACAGGGTGAGACTACATCTCAAAAAAAAAAAAAAAAAATTACAAAGGACCTAGAATATCCAAAACAGTCTTGAAAAAAAAAAAAAGTTGAAGGATCACACTTCTCAATTTTAAAATGTAGCACAAAGCTACAGTAATTACCATTGACATTCTTCACAAAATTAGAAAAAACTATTTTAAAATTCATATGGAACCAAAGAAGAGTTCGTATAGCCAAGATGATCCTAAGCAAAAAGAATAAAGCTGGAGGCATCACGCTATTGGACTTCAAACTATACTACAAGGCTACAATAACCAAAACAGCATGGTATTGTCACAAAAACAGACGTATAGAATAGAGAACTCAGAAGTAAGACCATCTACAACCATCTGATCATCAACAAACCTGAAAAAAAACAAAAACAAAGGCAGGGGGGTGCTTGGAGAGGAAAAAAGTGACTACTATAGGTAACAGGTTTCCTTTTAGAGTGACAAAAATGTGCTAAAACTGATTGTGGTGATACATGTATCATGTGATGTATGTACCAAAAACCATTGAATTGTATCTTTTAAATGGGTGAGTTATATGGTATATGAATTATATCTCAATAAAGCTGTTAGATTTTCTAAAAAGAAAGGCAACTTCCTCAAGTGACCAAATGTTTAGAGTGGGGCAGTAAGTCTCATGCACTACCACAGTTTCAGGAACTGAGCTGCAGTATAGCTGTGTTTTCTGGTGCCAGGTCTCTCACAGGCTGCAGTGAAGGTGTTGGCTGCTGACAGTTCAAAGCTCAACTGGCTTAGTTTCAGGCTTACCCATGCAGTTGTCCATATTTGTTTCTTTGAAGCCTGCTGGACTAAGGGCTTCAATATTTTACTGGTTGTTCACTGGGGGCTATTGTTAGTTCGGCCACATCAGCCTCTCTATGGTTCACAACATGGCACCTTGCTTCATCAGAGTGAGCAAGTGAGAAGAACCTGGGAGAAGGCAAGCAAGACAGAAGTCACAGTCTTTTATAACCTGATCTCAGAAGTGACATCCCTTTACTTTTGCCATTTTCTGGTCCTTAGAGGAACATAGGACCAGAAAGTGTAGATCTAGCCCACACTCAAGAAGAGAGGATTACACAAGGATATGAGTCACTGGAGGTGGGGATCATTAAGAGCCATTTCAGAGGCTGTCTACCACATGGACCATATTTTTAAAATGTCACGTTGTGGGAGGTTGTCCTTATGGGGCCAATGGTGCAACGCAATGAAATTAACTTACCTGGGAAATCTGAAGCTTGGCTGCCATAAGAATTCAGGACACTGGTATGGAGTGTAAGTGAAAATCTGTATAATTGATGATAGATGTGCTTTGGCAATACCAAAGCAATTAGAGCACTTTGTGAAGGGGTCATGACATCACTATTTAGTGCTACCGTTAGGCCCAACTAGGCCAGCTTCTTGCAAATGCCTATTGTTCCCAAGGGGACTGCATGAAAGAATGGAAAACCATTCTTCCTTGAAACTAGTAATTTATTCAGTGAGCTATACAAACTTCTCAAAGTCCTTGTGTAACTGAAGGTAGGCTGGTAGCATAATCCTCACTTGGGGGTGGTAAGTTTTCATGACAAATATTTCAGAATAGGATTTTCTTTGACTAGAACTCTTCTATTTCTGTGGGCAAATATAAGTTCAATTTATATTTGGAAAGAAAAGATTGGAAATGTTGAGGTTTACAGCAGTCCATATATTTCAGACTGAAGAAATTCCCTTGAGGAAATAGATTATTACTATTATTTTCTCCTGTCCATATAGATTTATCTAATTTCCCTTATGTCATTTCTCAATAACAAATCTGAAGCTTGCTTTTAAAGAAATTACAAAGTAGCTCAAGGCTACCTTGCCTATGCTATAATGCAACAGGCCCTAACCCTTTGGTACCAGGGACCAATTTCCCAGAAGACAATTTTTCCACAGACAGGGTAGGGGGTGATGGGGCTGATTTCAGGATGAAACTGTTCCACCTCAGATCATCAGGCATTAGATTCTCATAAAGAGTGTGCAACCTGGCTCCCCTGCATGTGCAGTTCACGACAGGGTTCATGCTCCCATGAGAATCTAATGCCCCTGCTGATCTGACAGGAGGCAGGAGGTAGAGCTCAGGTGTTAATGCACGCTTGTCCACTGCTCACCTCCTGTTGTGCAGCCTGGTTCCTAACAGGCCATGGACCCCACCCCAAGGTTTGGGGATCCCTGATAAGATACATTATTGGGCAGTTAACTTCACTGCTATGGTTTTGATGTTTGTGTCTCCTCAAAATTCCTGTGTTGAAATCCTAACTCCCAAGGTGATGGTATTAGAAGGTGGGACCTTTGGGAGACGATCAGGTCATGAGGGTGGAGCTCTCATAATGAAATTAACGTCCTTATGAAAGAGACCCCAGAGAGCTCTCTCACTTTCTCTCCACCATGTGAAGCTACAATGAGAAGTCAGCCGTCTGCAACCTGGGAGAATCCTCCACCAGAACCTGAGCATGCTAGCATGCCAGTTCTGGACTTCCAGCCTCCAGAACTGTGAGAAAATGAATTTCTGTTGTTAATAAGCCACCCAGTCTATGGTACTTGGTTACAGGAGCCTGAATGGACCAAGAAAAGTCTCCAATAGAAGTGTTAAAGAAATAATGTTAAGAGAGATAATACCAGGAGTACCTGCCTCTCCTTTCTCCCTATGCCAGACAAATTGGTAATGCTGTGATGCTCAGAGAACGCCAGCCCAGGTGACCTGTGAAGCAGCCCCCTATCTGCTCACTGCACAGTGCCTGGTTTTGTTCCATATCTTTGTGCCTCCCGGAAAATGGGGGAAGCGGGGAGCCTTCCAAAAGCTCATGAGACTTGCTGTATTGCCAGTCTGTGGCTGAGGTGACACAGAAAGGAAATGCAAAGATCAGGTCTCCTTGCCAGCTTTGCTTAGTTACACAGAAAACACGCTCTGTTTCAGCTTGTAGGAGTTTATTAGTACATGATGAGTGTCTGTTTCTCCTTTATCAAAGTGTTCCCCCTTAGATTTGCTTTCCAAACAACACTCAGACTTTCACTTCTGGCTAAGATAGAATGAGTGACCTAGTACGATCTTCGACGCTGTTATTATATATCTTTATTCGTAATCAATGCATGATTTTGATTATTCTGACTTTAATTTTACTGAAAATTAACATTTTTAGTAAAAATGTGGTTATAGTTATAAATCCCTTTCAATTTTTTTTTCTTTTTTTGAGACAGTCTCACTCTGTTGCCCAGACTTGGAGTGCAGTGGTGCGATCTCAGCTTACTGCAACCTCTAACTCCCGGGTTCGATTCTTCTGCCTCAGCCGCCGGAGTAGCTGAGACTACAGGCACACACCACCATACACGGCTAATTTTTGTATTTTTAGTAGAGATGGAATTTCACTATGTTGGCCAGGCTGGTCTTGAACTCCTGACCTCGTGATCTGCCCGCCTTGGATTCCCAAAGTGCTGGGATGAGGTGTGAGCCACCAGCCCCGGTCCTTTTCAGTGCTTTTTAAGGAAAGCATACTGTCATATATACCTCACCTTCAGGGCAGTACATTCTGATTTTAAGGCAAAGACAGTTGCTGAGGCCTGGATTACGGGAAAATTTGGGCTCCAGATGGGACTGTCGGATAAAATATAGGACGTCCAGTAAATGTGAGTTTTAGATAAACAATGAATAACTTTTTAGTATAAAAGTAAATACTGCAATGGGATTTATTATTTGCTAAATATGCAACCCTAGGTCAAAAGAACTTTTCTGACCCACTTCTCAGCCTTAGTTTTCTATTTGAAATCGGAATAAGAAGGCCTGCTTCATGGAGTTGTTAAATTCAAACGAAAATTAATTTGAAAGCGCTAAATCAAATTTTTTTCTTTATTTTAAAGTTTTTTTTACCCACGGATACCCACCCTAAATACCTATGGTGAGAGACCCATGATCCAATAGGCAGGAATACCTGTGACCAGCAGGAAGCTACAGAATAAATCAAACTTTTCAAAAGAATGACGGTTAAAATAAGAGAGTTTTGGCCTCGCTAGCTGCTTCTGGGTGGGGGGGTCTTCGGCCTCCCCTAGGCGAGGCGCTGGGTCTGGGGGCTGGGGGGGTCCTCGCGTGCCTGCCGCGCTCGCCGCCTCCCACCTGCCCTAGCTGGCTGAGGCCCGAGCCTTGCGTTGCTCCCGGGCCCAAGTTATGGACTCTGGGGCTCCAGCTGCCCGCACGGAACAAGGCCCGTCACAGCGCCCGCCCCTCCTCCGGCTGTTTTGGATTCTCCCGGCTTCCGGCTTCCGCCTTCCGCAGCGGTCACGTGCCTCCGATCACGTGACCGACTCCTCTGTCATCCTACTGCGGTCGCGCTGTTTTCCTTCTACCTGTGCTGCCCTCAACGACTCCTTGGTGCGGGACCCGCTTCACTTTTCCCTCCCGGAGTCTCTCACCGCTGCTTAGACCTCCGGAACTGACAGGAGACGCCGACTTGGCTCCGACTAGGCGCCCCAGCCCGGCTGTGGCCCCGGCGCCCCGGACCGCCGCACCCTCCCTGCCAGCCTTGGGCGCATTGTGGGGTCCCGAGGGTTCGCAAGGTACAGCCACCCTCGGGTTTTTTGTCTCAGGCTCCAGACCCGGTCAGGCGCCCCTGCAGTTTCTCCAGCTTGCTTGCTGCGTGCTGGTGTCTCCCCGCTCGGGCCCCTCCTGCTCTCCTTCGGCCCCCGGTTGTTAGATTGCTTTTCTTCCAGGCCTCAACCAGGTTTACGAAATTCTGGAGGCTTTCTCGCAGGGGGAAGAAACTTGAGGGAGGGTAGGAGAGTGGAGGGAGAGGGGTAAACTTCCCAGGACTGGGCCGTGGCCCTGGCGTGCTGGGGGTGCGAGTTGTTCAGGGACCTGGGTAACTGTCCAGAGACACCTTGAACTCCCCCCGGACTGGCTGCTGGGGCTGAGCCTCCTTGGCTGCAGAGTTCCAGCCGGGCCCGGTTGAAGCCCGTTTTTTCCTTGTCTCGGTTTTTCTGCGCGGCCTCGTTTGTTTAGACAGCAAATCTTCAGATACAGAGATTAAGTTCCAAATTGACTAAGATCACTGGGAACCCGGAGTAGAATTTTTGGTAGGATTTTAGCTTCTTTGTGGCCATGGCCATAAATTTATATTTTGCAGATGGCAACCTGTATTTTGTGTTGTGATAAAATCAGTCGTTTGTATCTGGAAGTTTAGGAGTGAGAATTACCGTAGAATTTCATTATTGTATGTTCTTGTTGTCCGACCAGACCGCCATTGTTGGCTTACCTAAATTGTAATAGGTACTTGTTCTAAAAATTTCTTTCCGAATTGATTTTGCAAATACTATGAATTTTGTTTGCAAAGGAAAGCACTGTCTTCTAAGAAATTATGTTCCCACTTTGTATATTTTGAGTAATTTTAGGAAGGACTTAACAATTTTTAATGTGCCACTTCAAAATGATGCTTAGTAAATGTTTAAAAGGTAGCTAGCCTTATCTGTACTATACATATTGTTTATGAGAAGAGAAAAGTTAACCACAGTTGTATAAATTTACAGTGTTTTCCCATATTTATACCTATTCTATTTAATCATGATTTCTGATTTCAGTATATTAAGTGATTGCTTTAAAAATCTTATGGCAGTGTTAGCGCCAGTAATGAAAAAATGTTGTCTAGAAAAGCAAAAGCCTGAAGAACTCTTTTATGGAGCAGTGGACAAAATTAGAAATATAATGTTACTTTCAGACTTAGGACATTTAATATTTGAGTTGAATGCCTGGGGAGATTAATGTGATCATGATATTAGTAGTTGTAAAAGAAACACCTAGTATTGTTTTTTTTTTTTTTTTTTTTTTTTTTAACCTCTCATCTAAATTGAAGATCTGTTAAAAGACATTCAAGGTTACAGTTTAGATGACCAAAATGGATATCCGAGGTGCCGTGGATGCTGCTGTCCCAACCAACATTATTGCTGCCAAGGCTGCAGAAGTTCGTGCAAACAAAGTGAACTGGCAGTCTTATCTTCAGTAAGTACCGATTTGCTGTGAATCATGGACAGTCATATGCTTTTGCCTCAGACTTTTTCATGGTCATGCTTCTATGAGAGAAATACTGGGAAAATATTGATAAATGTGGAAAAAACACTTCCTCCTCAGAATAATTAGCTGTCTTAGGGAGTTAAGTGTAGTGAGGTGGAAACAGCTTGGTGCTCTAGTGAGAAAACAGAGCTGCTCGTAGTACTTTTGACCTTCCCTGGCTGGCTGGAAGTACTTTTTGAATGAGCAGGAAACATAGGAGGAATGTTTTTGGGCTCCGGAGGGAGGAGGGGATGAGGGGAAAAACCTGCTAGACTGGTCTAATGTGCCCTGGCAATCAGCATGGGGGCAGATGGCCTTTCTAAAGTAGTGCTTACAACGAATAAGAAGCATAGATGTTTGAGTTGAGGGGCTTGGGTTTGAGTTTTGGTTCTTGCTATTAGTTTGGTGATCTTAAGCAAATCATTTAACTTCTCTGAGGTTCAATAAAGTAAAATGTGAAATGGGGAGACATACCCCACAGGCTTGTTGCTGAAATAATGTATTTTAAAGTATTCGCACAGTAGAATACAAGCATTAGTATGTTGAATACAATAAATTTTAGTTCTCCCTTCTTCCTTGTGTGTATTCATATTTAATGTGCTGGTGTTTTAGTATTCTATATTTGTCTGTAAAGTGAGCATTCGTGTATTCTTGACCATATTTTATTGACTTCATATTTATTTTGGTATATTTATAACTGAGTAATTAAAGAATTCAGTTGATTTGCATATGCATTTTGAAAAACAAATTGAGGAATCTGTAGTTTTATATTAGTGTTAATTTTATATTAGTATTAATAGTTTGTGGTGTTGTAGGAGGAATATATAGTATACAAAAACAGTCCTTTCATTTCTGTTAATTTAATCACTCATCAAACATTTATCGATTGCTTACCAAGTTTGAGGCATTTTTCCAGGCTTTGAGGCTACAAAAATTCCATATAGAGTACTATCCCTAAAGCAACTCATACTCTAGTAGGGAAGTCACATGTATTAATAGATTGTTTTAATTCAGTATGCTAACTGTGACAATTAGAATTAGAAGGATGCACATGGTGTGGCAGGTGCACATAAAAAAGACAACTAATTCTACCCTCCGGAAGTTTTCCTGAAGGGGCTGGTCCCTGAACTGAGTGTTCGAGAATGAGGGGTATTTAGCCATGTGGCAAGTAGGAGCAGCTTTGGGAATAGAACAGATAGCATGAGCAAAGTCAGGGAAGCAAAGTCAGCACTCTGGGTGGGAGCTGTACATGTTTTGGAGGCAGGCAGTGCAGAGAGCTGAGGCTAGGGAGGCAGCCAGGGGCTGATCCTGAAGATGCTGTGTGTGGGTGTGTGGTTGGAAGGAGTTTGGACTTGATCCTATCAGTCAGTGCTTTTCAAGCTGATTTTTAAGCTGTGAAACCAATGGTTGATGTGAAGTCAGCATGTAAAACAGATGAAAATGATAGAATGGAGGTGGGAGTGTGTGTCTTAGAGTCCTCTTCTTGAGACCATTCGCCATTTTCCAAGGAGCCGTAGGTGTAATGAATCTTGTAGCTGGGAGTTAGAAGACTAAATCTGTCTCTTGACTGAATGGCTCTACCAGCAGCATAAAAGGTGAGTTTGTGGATGATGAGCCTAGAGGTAGAGAGAGGCTATAGCAGTAATTAAGGTATTGGAATAGACAGAATTGGATACATTTGAGAAAGTTCTTAATGATTGATTTGGTGTGTGAGGGTCAAAGAGAAGTCTTGGATGACTTCTGGATTCCTACTTTAAGGAACTGGGTTATTGTGGGGCCACTGACTGAAGTACAGGAGGAGGGGAGGCTTGCTGATATTTTTTGTTTGTTGGCGTCTATGTAATTGTTTAAATCCCCTGTGAAATTAGGATTCTGAGCTCTGTTTCCTAATTTCTTTCGTCCAGAGTGCATTTAGACTAGAGGACAGGTAGTTTCATGTTTATAAAGCCTGGATCTGTTTATAGCCTACATAGAATAATATTGTTGATCATAAAGCATGGGCGGTCTGGCCAGAGCTCCCCCTAACATTAGTGTTTGGAGTGTTTTTAGTTACATGGAATTTTTAAAATTGCTTTATTTCTGTTCTTCGTTACCCATGGCCTATGATATATGTTATTTTCCTGTTTTCCTGTATATGTCTGTCCTTTGTTCTGCTGTCCATCTCACAAATTTCTTTTATAAAACCCTTCCACTCTGTAGGTGTGTGGGCAAGTGTTCACCAAATGTTAACTATGTGCCTGTTGAGCCTGTTCATGTGTGGGCACTAGTGAGTGTGAAATGTGTCTCTCATAAAAGAGCTTACAGATTGTTGGAGGCTGGATACAACGTGAAGAATCAGTGAATCTTCTATCACATTCTATACTGAGATAATAAGACCTGTGGAAGAGCTCCCTAGTGTCGAGAGCTCAGTATGTTTTTGTCCCTCACAAATTAACATGTTATTAGGAAAATATGGTATTTGAAACATGCATTTATATTTGATTAAGCTTTTTCTTAATAACTAGACAGTACATAAATGAATGGGTAGGGTCTGTATTTAGAGATTAGGATGGGGTTTGTTGTGGGATGTTGGAGTCCCTGAGGAGTGGAGAAGTTGGGAAAGTTGAGCTGTGTGTCTTCTACCTCCTGAGATAGTTTTACCATTTTCAAAGTCAGCATCCTCACCACTGGGGAAGATGACAGTGGTGATGATACTGACTTTGAAAATGGTAAGACTATCTCTGGAGGTAAAAGACAGTGGAGATGATTGAGTGAGAGGGAAGGTGGGAGTCTTGACTGAATCTCTCACAGGAAGTAGTTTGGAAATCAAAAGCAAAATTTCAATGATCGAGTGCTGGGGAGGACCTTGAAGGGTGAAGAGCCAGTGATGAAGCGACCCCTGCAAGATAAGGAGGAAAATAACAGAGTGTGGGGTCAGGATGGGCAGTTGTTCTCCAGAGAGGAGGAAAATCAGCTTTTCCCTCCCTTTTTTTGGTCTGCATGGAAAGAATATTCTAGAGAAAAATGGCCATAGAAATTCATATAAAGTGGCTTTGGATTTGATAAATTAGAAAGTCATGTGAATTGTTTGGCTTGAAAAGGGGACTAAGGGTGGGACTCTGGGTAGTGCTGAGAGGTGACATTTTGCTGAATGCTTCCTATTTGCCAGGTGCTACTCACCACCTTATGTGAATTTAATTACATCCTCAATACAGCCCCTTAGAGGCAATGTGATAATTGTTCGAATTTTGCAGATAAATTAGATCAGGTTGAATTCAGGTCTGTCTGATGCCAGGTCCCTTGCATCAGCCCTTGTGGTTTGCTGCCAAGGAGAGAAGAGAAAGACTGAAAATTCCTCTGTCACTTGCTTACATATTCATCTCTTACTGAACAAAACATCTTATTCTTACTTTCTAGGGGACAGATGATTTCTGCTGAAGATTGTGAGTTTATTCAGAGGTTTGAAATGAAACGAAGTCCTGAAGAGAAGCAAGAGATGCTTCAAACTGAAGGCAGCCAGGTGATCGATAGACATTGTATAATGAACACTCGCCTGTTTCATCCAAAAGTTTAGAAAAATCTTAGTGATTATAAGTGACTTTCAGTTTTCTTGTTAATTTGGAAAAATGTTATATTGAATATGTTTACCTTCATCCTTTGCTGCATTTCTAAATATCTTAGAATATGCTCCTAGAAGACAAATTTCTGGGAAAGAAATTACTGTTTCAGAGTATATTATGTTTTAAAAGTTGCTTAACTTTTTTTAAGATAATTTTTCCACTTGATATTCTTACTAGTAATGTTTGAAATACCTAATATAATTGAAAATATTTGAATTTGCCAAGTTAAAAGGGACATCTTATCACTTTGATGACATGGGATTACATTATTTTCCTGTTGATTCAATAAGTATTTATATCTTCTTTGAAAAATTTTTTTGGGGGCATTCTATTTTTTTTAATCTATAGGGTTTTATTACCTTTTGATATACAGTCTTTTTATATACAAAATCTATTACTGTTTGCCACATTTATAGCAAACTTTACTATTTATCTTTGAAGTGTTGTGGAGTTTTTTCATATGTGGTTTAAAATGTTTAGTTACATATATTGATATTTTACCTTCTTTTGTGATACATTTATTGTAGAAAAATAAAATACTATTAAGCAAAAGAGAAAAGTTAATCGACCTAATATTTCTCTGTTCAAGATGACTTGTTTACCCTTAGTGTATACCTCTCTAAATATTTTTCTGTGCATATAACTTACACACTTATTTCTACAAATGTGAACTTTTTACAAAAGGGGTGATATGTGTATAGCTTTGTTTTCTTCGTTTAACTGTATATTCTTCCCTCCCCTACTATGTTTTTTTTTCTGTGGTGTTTAAAATAATTAATATTATTTTAAAGATATTTCTGTAGTGTTTAAAATAATTAATTATTAGTTTCCATTTATGGAAAGTTCCATTGTGTGATTTTCCATTTAATGGATGAACCATAATGATCTAAACTAATTCTATACTGTTGCATACTTTGGCTACTTCCATTTTTTTCTGTTTTGAGATGAACATTTAGTAATCTCCTCATAATAAATTTTAGGAATGCAATTATCTGGCCTGTAATCCCATCACTTTGGGAGGCTGAGGAGGGCAGATCACTTGAGGTCAGGAGTTTGAGACCAGCCTGGCCAACATGGTGAAACCCCATCTCTGCTAAAAATACAAAAAACAAAAAAATGAAGTGTAATTACTGATTAAACTATTTGAGCATGTGAGAGTTTTTGATATAACGAGAATGCCCTCTTGTTAGATTGTTTGTTAGATTGTACCAGTTTGCAGATCCTGCCAGCAGTATGTGAGAGGGCCCATGCTCCCCTGCTCCAGCACCCACTCTGGGTCTAGCCATTCATCTTTTGATCATTTTGATAGGTGAAAGATAGTATCTTTTTTTTTTTTTTTAAAGACAGGGTTTCACCATGTTGGTCAGACTGGTCTTGAACTCCCGACCTCAGGTGATCTGCCCGCCTTGGCCTCCAAAGTGCTTGGATTACAGGCGTGAGCCACCATGCCCGGCCGAAAGATAGTATCTTAACATAATAGTGTTATGCATTGTCAGATGGTTTTTGGCACCTTTTGTACCCATATCAATTGCTTCTATACTGTCATGCGTTGTCTACATAAACATGTTTTGGTAGGTGTCGGACTGTGTATGCAACGGTGGTCCTATAAGATTATACTACCATGTTTTTACTGTATATTTTCTATGTTTATGTTTAGACACACAAATACTTAGCATTGTGTTACAGTTGCCTGCAGTATTCGGTACAGTTACAGACTGTGCAGGTGTGTAGCCTAGGAGCCGTAGGCCGTACCATAAAGCCTAGGTATGTAGTAGGCGCTACCATCTGGGTTTAAGTACACTCTAGGATGCTCACACAACAAGAAAATTGCCTAATGGTGAATTTCTCAGAACTATCCCAATTGTTAAGTGACACATGGCTGTATGTTTTTTATTTACTTGTCTGTGGAAGTGTTTTTAATCTTATTGATTAGTCAGATTCCTTTATGTTTTAAGTATACCAGCTTTGTGCATGCCATATTTTCCCAGATCGTTTGTTGAATTTTTAACTTGGTTTCTGGGGCTCTTTGGCATATTGAAGTTGAAGTTGTGTGATGAAATCCAGTTCTTTCCTTTCTTTGTGATGTCTGCTGTTGGTGTCATCCTTTGAAAAAACTTCCCCACCCCAGCTGCATGTACAATGGAGCATGTAGCTCATTCACTATTCGTTCAGTACAGGCATACTGAGTCCCTGCCATGTGCCTGGTGACACTGGGGATGTGTGTTAATAAGACTTTTCCCTTAAGTTAGGAGTAAAAACAGCCCTTTCTTTTTTTTTTCCATTTTTTTTTTTAAAACCTGTTTCTTATTAAGTGTGCAAAAACAGTTCTTTCTTAATTGCAGTGTTTGGTGTGATGGGCCTTTTATGGGGCAGATGCCAGGAAACTTTTTATCTAAACAAAATGGCAGTGTATCTGCAAAGAGTTCTGACAGAAATACCATGGGTAGCTTGTATCTTTGTTTTTTTTTTTTTTTTCTTTTGCTTAAAGAGGTTAAAGTGTTACCACTTTAATGTTTTGATTAAAAAACCCAATTATTTGTTACTGTTAACTTTTTGCATTCAGTATGGTGAGTGGACTGTCCATCCATGGAAGATGTGATTCATAGATAAGCATAAGTTCTAGGATGAATATGATTTTGATAAGGTCTCCATTTTTTTATAGCATGGCTTTTATCACATGCTCTTGGTTACATTGGGGATTTATTGAATGAATGGATACTGAGTGAAATACACTTCACTTTATACATCCTTAGGGTGGGGAAGTTTTTCAAAGTATGACTCCAAACCTATTACTGAATGATGTTGCATACTTAAAACCATGTTTTTTGAGGGTGATTTAAGGGATTTTTGTAGAGTGTTTTGATTTGCACCCTATTTGATTTATATGCTGAGTTTAAACCTGCCCCATAATAAGGTCCAATTCTGCTACCTATCAGAGGGGCATGGTTGGCTGAGGGAGCCCCATGTACAAATTGGTCTGATTCTCACAACAGTCCTGGGGAAGTTGCTAGGTAATATATTGTTAGCCCAGTTTGTTGAATTATGGAGAGGTTGTCATATAGCTGATATGCTGTAGAATGGAGGCAGGGCAGGGCCTTCTGATTCCAATCTCCAGGACTCTTGTTGCTCTAGTGTTTTGTTCCCTTTAAGTACAACAAATAAAATACTCAAAACTGATTTTAATTTTGCTGCCTATATAACTTCATGCTGTCATGGGTAATCAAGAGTTATTAGTGGCTAGGTATATCTATTTAAAAATAGTAAACATTCTGAAAATTTTCACTAGAAATGATTACAAGCTGATGCAAGTCATAGTAAGATCCTCCTTAACTTCATCATAATATTTGTAAAAGGTATACGTTTTCCGTAAGTAAAATTTATTGGTTAATAGTATTTGTATTCTAATTTATGGAAGGAGAAACAATGTTTCACTGAAGTTCCATTAAAATGTTGTGTTTGCAAATAAAAACAATAACGTTAATTTCATTTTTTTTTAGTGTGCTAAAACATTTATAAATCTGATGACTCATATCTCCAAAGAACAGACCGTTCAGTATATACTCACGATGGTGGATGATATGCTGCAGGTAGGTGTATCCTTTACTTAACACATTTGGTGACTTCATCTTTTTGTGTACCTCACAGTAGCAACATTTTTGGTGAGATTTCACTTATAACACTGGTACTGTTCTAGAGTGTGATAATATATTTTTCTCATTTATGTGGGTTGTAATTTGCTAATAGAGCTAAAGACAGAGACACCCACACACAGGCTATTTTTGTTTTTCAGAATACCAAGTAATCAATATGTATATTTTCCCGAGATACCTGAGAGTGTTTTGTTGAACGCCAGCAAAGCTTGATGAATCACCTGAGGCTTTCTGGATACGCTGTGTACTTACAGCTGCTATGGCTCCTTCTTGTTCAGTCAACACGTTTCAGTGCTCATATGTTCTAGGCCAGTGCCAGACCCTGGAGGTTCGGTGCTTTCGTTCCTTTTGGGAACAGCTTTGCTTATCATCAGAAACTTTTCCAGTTTTGTACAGTTCCTATTTTATGCTTTACCGTCCCTGAACCCAGTTATAGAGGACTCCTTTATTTATATTTACATATTTTACACTAGAATATAATCTAGGCTTAGATTGTTGGTATGTAGAGCAGTTCTTTTTTTTTTTTTTTAAGATGGAGTTTTGCTCTTGTTACCCAGGCTGGAGTGCAATGGCGCGATCTCGGCTCACCGCAACCTCCGCCTCCTGGGTTCAGGCAATTCTCCTGCCTCAGCCTCCTGAGTAGCTGGGATTACAGGCACGCGCCACCATGCCCAGCTAATTTTTTGTATTTTTAGTAGAGACGGGGTTTCACCATGTTGACCAGGATGGTCTCGATATCTTGACCTCGTGATCCACCTGCCTCGGCCTCCCAAAGTGCTGGGATTACAGGCGTGAACCACCGCGCCCAGCCCCAGAGCCGTTCTTATGAGTTAGGTCTTCCAGCTGCTGAGTGTCTCAAGAGACTTGAAGGAAAGAGTCAGTCTGGGTGTTTAGGGAGGGTGATTCTGTTAACTTACAAGGAAGAAAAAATTTACTGATGGCCTACTTTTCACCAAGCACTGTACTATTATTGGGAATACAAAGGTTGGGCAGAATGGTGCTATCTCCTAGGGGTCATCATGTCCTTTACAGGAATCTAGTGATTTTATAACGTGAGGAAGGATCAATATCAGGCCTGTCTGAGAATGACCTTGGTCTCTCTGAGCACTTTTTCATTTAAAACAGTAAGGTTTAGAAAAAAGTGAATGTTATTATCTGCTGTGGTTATGTTGGTTACTGTATGGGACTGCACCTAGAATGAGGGAGTTGTGAGTCGGCATGCGGACCTTGGTTGCTCATATCCCCAGTGACTGTTCACGTGTTTCTCTCTGTAAATTAACACCATGACATGCTGGTAGCTCCCATTACATGTCAGCTGAGCACCACGGGGTTCTTGTCTCTCTTTTCCATATGTGTTCCTCTTCTGTAACAGTGAGATTGTGAGTTACTCTTACCCTCAGTGTGTTTACTTGTTTGTTCTACACTATAATACACAGCAAATAGTTTCAGAGTTGTGGACTCATGCAACTCAATCACTGAGGAAAGCAGTGTGGTGAGTCTTCAAAGAGCTAAAAACAGGACTACTGTTTGACCCACCAATCCCATTGCTGGGTAGATACCCAAAGGAATATAAATCGTGCAGCCATAAAGACACATGCACATGTATGTTCATTGCAACGCTGTTCACATTAGCAAAGACATGGAGTCAGTCTAAATGTTCATCAGTGGCAGACTGGATAAAGATAACATACGTATACTCCAGGGAATACTATGCAGCCGTAAAACAGAACAAGATCATATCCTTTGCAGGAACATGGATGGAGCTGGAGGTCATTATCCTTGGTAAACTAACACAGGAACTGAAAACCAAATACCCCGTGATCTCAATTGTAAGTGGGAGCTAAATGATGAGAACACATGGACACAAAGCGGGGAACAACAGACACTGGGTCTACTTGAGGGTGGGGGATGGGAGGAGGGAAAGGATTAGAAAAAAATAACTATTGGGTACTAGGCTTAGTACCTGGATTATGAAATAATCTGTACAACATACCCCGTGACATGAGTTTACCTATATAACGCACTGGCACATGTACCCCTGAACCTAAAATAAGAGTTGAAAGAAACATGTACACATAAAAAGCAAGCCTTTTAGCTAGAGTTCAGTATTTGTTTTTAGTTTTTTGTTTTAAACTGAGGGTATGTAGTCAGAGTGTTGTGTTCGAGTTTCTGAGTGGTTATGTTATTTTTCATGAAATACTGTAAGAGTCATTTGTTTCTGTTGTATTCTATTTTAGTTTTTCCCTCATCCTTGTGTATTTTATTATTATTATTATTATTATTTTTATTTATTTTTTTGAGATAGGGTCTTGCTCTGTCGCCCAGGCTGGAATGCAGTGGTGCCATCTCAGCTCACTGCCACCTCTGCCTCCAGGGTTCAAGCAATTCTACTGCCTCAGCCTCTTGAGTAGCTGGGTTACATGCACCTGCCACCACACCTGTCTCATTTTTGTATTTTTTTTTAGTTGAGATGGGGTTTCACCATGTTTGCAAAGGTGGTCTTGAACTCCTGACCTAAAGTGATCTGCCCGCCTCAGCCTCCCAAAGTGCTGGTATTACAGATATGAGCCACTGTGCTCAGCCCAATATAATTTTTTTTTCTGTGAACATAGATAGGCAGACATGTATATTTTCTTATTTCCCCCTCTTATTTCTACAAAACACTTACTAGATACAGTCTCTTATTTTTTGCTTGTTTCACTTAACCAAATATGTCAGAGATCATTACTTGTCAGTTCATAGAGATCTCACCTCCCTGTTCTGTTTTTGACAGCTACATGATACCCCATTAGTGGATGTACCATAGTTTACTCAGCCTCTGATATAATAATGGATGTTGTGGTTGGGTAGAAATCATGAAGCAAAGAATAACCTTGTGCAAATGTATTTTTGTGTTGTTGGGTATGTATTTCATGGTAAATTCTTAAAAATGGGATTGCTGAGTAAGAGGGAACTCCATATGTAGTTTGTTAAGATATTGCCAGATGTTTTATTTTGCATTCTCATCAGCAGTGTGTGAGTGCCTGGTTCCCTGTAACCTTCTCAACAGAGGATATTGTCAAGCTGTTATATTTTTGCCTTTCAGAATGGTATCCAAGGTTGAACATCTTCAGATGATCTTAAAGGTTGCTTTTACATTTTTTCCCTAAATTGTTTGTTCATGTATTTGCCCATTTTATTTTTAAGAGTTCCTTATATATTGGGCATTGTTGAGAAATGCTGAGTGTATGATAAATTATTTTTTTTTGCTGAGAACGATGGCAAGGAAAACCTGGCTGGCCTCCTGCCAAGTGGAAAGCTGCTTGGGGCATTCTGACGTAGCAAAACAGTGTATGTCTATCATACACCAGTTAAAACAAGTCTTTAAGCACGGGGTATGTGACCCTGCCCCTGTGGCTCCTTCGTGGAGAATACTTTTGTTTGTCTGTGATTAGCGGTAAGCAGGCACCAGCTGCCTACCTAGTTTATCTCGGTTCTATGAGAAAACACAGAACACCTGTTTGTTAATAATAATCACCTGTTCAGAGAGAATAACTACATGGGTCAGCGTCTGCTCGAGGCCCTCAGCCTGGAATGCCGTCAGCACCTTGAGGCTCTGAGCTGGAAAGGCTGTTGGCCCCCCTATAGTCCCACTTTGATGTTCTATCTGGGTGTCTGCTTCTTAATGCCTTCAGTGCCGCCTGGGTGGGGGGTCTCTACAGCCGAGCTGGTCTCGGTAGGGCATATATCTCTGTTATAAAGTGCAAATATTTTTTCCCTGTTTGTTATTTACCTTTTGTCTTATAACATTTTTCACAGGGTAAAACAATTTTATTTTTATTTTTTATGTGGTCTAATTTATCAGAATTTTTTTTTAAATCTAGATTTTGAGGAATAGAAAACTTTTCCTTATACCTGAGTTTATAGTGGAATTCACCAAGGTTTTTTTGTAATACTTGTATAGTTTCATGTTTAGTTAGACGTTTGGCCTGCTTAGAGTTGGTTCTTTTCCATGGTGTAAGGCATATGTCTAATTTTATTTCCAAATGGCCATTCAGTTGTCCTAGCACCATTTATTAAAATGTCAGTCTTTGCCATAGTGTTGGAGATGCTGCCTTTAACATTAAACCTCCCTGTATAACTGGGTTTATTTCTGTACCTTTTATACTTTGCTTCTGGAATGCCTGTGTATTCATGTTCCAGCACCACCCAGTTTTAATTAGAGGATCTTATGGTTAGTTTCCTTCACAGTTTTTTTTGCCCCCAGTATTACTTAGGTATTCTTGATTGTTGGTTTTTTTCTTGTATGAAATGAAGTGTCAGCTTTTATATGATCTATGAAAAAGTTTGTTGGTATTATTACCAAGTTGTGTTAAATCTGTAAGTTACTATTAAAAAAAAAATCAAAGCAAGGCCTGGCACTGGCTCAAGCTTGTACACCTAGCACCTTCGGAGGCTGAGGTGGGAGGATTGCTTGAAGGCAGGAGTTTGAAACCGGCCTGGGCAACATAGTGAGACACTGTCTCTATTTAAAAAACTAGTAATAAATTTATAAGTTAACTTAGGGAGAAATGATGTCATTTGTCAGCAATGGTGGATGCCTCTCCCCTTGTACTGAATTTTTCTGTCCAAGGACAAGGTATGCCTTTCTTTTTGTTAGGTGTATGTCTGTCTTTATGTTAGGTATATGTGTTGTAATTTTCACATAATGGTTTTGTAACATTTCTTGTTAAGTTTATGCCTTAGTATTTTATCTTACTATTACTGTTAAAAATAGCATTTCTTTTCCATTTTATCTCTGAACTTTTGTTAATGTATGTTAAAGTCATCTCTGTATATTTTCTGTTTTGGTACCTTAGTGAATTCTTTTATTTGAATTACTTTTGTGATTGAATTTTCCTGTAATTTATAAAGGTACATTCTGCAAAAATAGATTATTTTACTTGTTTTTCAGTTCTTATGGGTCATAAAACAGGTGATTTTGCTTCTTTTTAAATTCTTGTGGGTTATAAGAACTTGTCAGTTCTTATTTTTTGAGTGCTATTATTAAGAATAGGTGTTGAATTTTGTTAGAGGCTATTTTTCTCTGGGCATCTACATAGATAATTGAATGACTTTTTTTCCCTCTCCTTAGGTATATAAATATAGTGAATTATAGTAATGGATTTTTATATACCTAAGGATTTCCCTCTCCTTAGGTATATAAATATACTTAAGGTATATAAATATAGTGAATTATAGTAATGAATTTTCTAATACTGAACCAACCTTGCATTTGAGGTTAAATCCCACTTGGTTATATGTCTTTATTTTCTTGATACGATATCGAATTCTCTTTTCTGTTATTTAGAATTTTTGCCTCAGTGTTCATTTGTGTTATTGGTTTATAATTTCATTTTTTTTTTTTTTTTTGCTTTCTTGATTTGGTTTAGGTATTAGCATTATACTTGCTTTATAAAAAGAATTTGGAGATTTTACTTTGTTTGCTTGTGCTTTGCAATAATTTATGTAGCATTAGGACTACAAAGGCCAAGTTTTGGTAAAATCCTCTTGTGAATACATCTGAACCTATTGTTTTTTGGTTTGTAATTCTTTGATAGCTTTCTCTATGTCTTCTGCAGGAGTTGGTCATTTGAAGCTTTCTATCTCAAATGGTGATAATTTGGTAATCTGTATTTTCTTTGGAAATTATTATATTGAAGCTTTTATTTTCATAGAAGACTGTATGTAATCTAAATGTTATGCTTCAAAATTTTTTTCTCTATTTCCATATTATGTCCCTCACGTCATTTCTTATTTTGTATATTTGTGCTTTCTGCTTTTTTTTCTTGATTAACTAGTGTTTCTCCCACATTTTGTTAATTTTTTTCAGTCAGGATTTTCATAATTGATCTATGTAGTTTTTCTTTTCTCTACCTTAATTTCTGCTTTTGGCTTTATCATATTCCTCCCATACTCTTTTTTGTTGTTTACCTTGTTTTTCTAGCATTTTGAACTGGGAATTTAATTTCCATTCTTTTATTAAGAAGAAATAAATATTGGGTGGGCACGGTGGCTCATGCTTGCAATTCCAGCATTTTGGGAGACCCAGGTGGGTGGATCGTGAGTGCAAGAGTTTGATACCAGCCTGGCCAACATGGTGAAAATACAAATACAGTGTACTAAAAATACAAAATTAGCTGGGTATGGTGATGCACACTTGTAATCCCAAGTACTTGGGAGGCTGAGGCAGGTGAATCACTTGAACCCGGGAATCACTTGAATTGCAAAGGAGGTTGCAGTGAGCTCAGATTGCATCATTACACTCCAGCCTGGCCAAAAAAAAAAAAGAAATAAGTATTTAAAGATATACATTTTCCTTTGATTACTGCTTAAAGTATATCTCTTCAGATCTGACGTGTAGTGATTTAGGATTTTCTTAATTCAGTTTCTATGTTCTCTTTCACAGAGGGTTAATATTTATATTTTAATTTTCAGGTAGAAATGCATTAAAACATTTTGTTATTGATTTCAAGCTTTATCATGTTTTAAAAACATTTCTACTTTATGGAATTTACTGATTTTTTTTTTTTAATTAGTATATGTTCATTTTTGTAAATGTACCAGTGTACTTGAGAAGATGTATTCTTATGGGGTGTAAGTTTGATTTATAAGATCTACTTTATTGATTATGTTAATAATTAGGATACAGGTTTTTTAAACCTTTTTGTCTAGTTCTTTTGTGGTCTTTTTTTTTTGTACTATGAGTGGTATGTTAAAAGTCTCCCCCTTATAAATGCATTTTTTTTTTTTTTTTACTATTTTTTTCTAATATATTTTGTAGTTTTCACTTTATAAAGGTGGATGCTGTATTTGGTGCATATATATACACATTAGTGTTATATCTACAGTAAATTGTGGCATTTATCATTAAAAAGTATCCCACTTAATATATTTTGGCTTAAATTCTACTTTGATACTAGTATAGCAACTCATCCTTCTTATTTCTACTTGTCTGCGTATCTTTCCCTGTCCCTTTTTTAGGTGAATCATTTTGTTTTAGGTAAGTCTTTTGTATACAGTATAGATTTGAGTCTTGCTTTGCAACTTGAAAGCCCTTTTTTTTTTAAATTAAGCCATTCACATTTATGAATATTACTAAGAAATTTGGTCTCAACTGTTACACTGTTGCAATTACTGTATGCATTACTTTTTTATTCTCCATTATGTGTTTTGTTTGCATTTTTATTAAACTTTTTGGTATTTAGGAAGTTTTCTGTTCTATTGGTTATCTTTGTATTTATATCCCTTTAATGCCATTAATCCCGTTTTATTCCTTAATTATTTGGTTTGTCATTTTTAATAGTATTTTTTTGATTTGCAACAATGAACTTGAATTCTACTTTTCCTCTCTAATTTTTTAGTGGCTATTTTTTACTTTGTCAGAACATACAACATTTACATATTATCATTCTACACTTGTTCCCACCTTTGTTTTGTTATATTAAATTTTTACCACTGGTTGTTTTGCTGAAGTTTTCCCAGGGATCTCTTGATTAAGCTTGGCTGATATAGGATCTCTGCTTCACAGTTCTTTGACTTTTGAGTCTGTTCTCTGTTGAACACCCTATAATTTAATTTTAATTTTTGAGACCGTTTTGCTCTTTTCTTTCATTTCTTTCCTGAATTCAATCAGCTGTTTTTAAATTTTCCTTTATTAGGGACAAATTTTCAGTTGTGGTTTTGAATTTCTGAGTCAAGGTGGTATTTTATCTTTCCAGGTGTTGCTTGAGGATATTTAATTCAGTTTGCATTGTTATATTACAGTTTTGTTTTGTGGTTGTATTTTTGGGAGAAGAATTTCATCACCTGAGATCTTTTGATTTGCATCGTTTGGTTTCTTTTTTATGGTAGTTTTGTATCTGCGTGGGGTTCTTTCATCTATTCATGTCATGGATTTGGGTGGTGTACAAAATTTGTCATTTAGGAGTACCATTTTTTTTCTCTTTTTTTTCTTTGAGACAGGATCTCACTTTGTTGCACAGGTTGGAGTGCAGTGGTGCGATCTCAGCTCACTGCAGCCTCCACCTCCCAAGTTCAAGCTGTTCTCGTGCCTCAGCCTCCAGAGTAGTAGCTGGAATTATAGGCGTGTGCTACCGCACCCAGCTAATTTTTGTATTTATAGTAGACATGGGATTTCGCCATGGTGGCCAGTCTAGTCTTGAACTACTGGCCTCAAGAAATCTGCCTGCCAGGCTTGGCCTTCCAGAGTTCTGGGATTCAGGTGTGAGCCATTGCACCCGAGATGGAGTCTCGTTCCATTGTGTAGGCTGGAGTGCAGTGGCATGATCTTGGCTCATTGCAACCTCCACCTTCCGGGTTCAAACGAGTCTCCCGCCTGCCTCCTGAATAGCTGGGACTACAGGCATGTGCCACCACGCCTGGCTAACTTTGTTTTATTTTTAGTAGAGACAGGGTTTCGCCATGTTGGTCAGGCCGATCTAGAACTCCTGACCTCAAATGATCTACCTGACTCGGCCTCCTAAAGTACTGTAATTACAGGTGTGAGCTACTGTGCCTGACTTCTTTTTTTTTTTTCCCCTTGTGATATGCAGTTTGTGTTATTCTCTCTCTCTCCCCCCCCACCCTTCCTTGCTTGCTTTTTTTCCTTTTTAATTGAGATGGAGTTTCACTCTTGTCCAGGCTGGAATGTAATGGCATGATCTTGGCTCACGCAACCTCTGCCTCCTGGACTCAAGGGATCCTCCTGCCTCAGCCTCCTAAGTAGCTGGGATTACAGGTGTGTGCAACCACACCTGGCTAATTTTTATATTTTTAGTAGAGACAACGTTTCACCACATTGGCCAGGCTGATCTTGAACTCCTGACCTCAGGTGATTCGCCTGGCTCGGCCTCCCAAGTGGTAGGATTACAGGCATGAGCCACTGTGCCTGGCCTTTTTTTTTCCCTTTTCCTTTTCTCTTTTCTTTCTTTCTTTTTTCTTTTTTTGAGACAAGATCTCACTCTGTCTCCCAGGCTGGAGTGCAGTGGCGCCATCATAGCTCACTGTAACCTCAAACTCTTGGGCTCAAACAGTCCTCCCACGTCAGCCTCTTGAGTAGCTGGAAATACAGGCACTCACCACCACACCTGACTAATTTTTGAAATTTTTTATTTGTGGAGATAAGGCTCTCACTATATGCCAAGGCTGGCAGTTTCTTTAATAGATGACTTTCTTTTGGTGGGAGGTAGATTGTGTGTACTTGGAGTTTTTTTTTTTTTTTTGGTCTCATTTTGTCTTACAGAACCCTAATTTTCTCTTTTGTTTCTTGTTCTTTTTGCCACCCAATCTTTTAAAGATGCTGCTGCTGCTGCTTCTCCCCGCTCCCCCTTCCTTTCTCCCTCCCTCCCTTTCTCCCTCCCTCCCTTTCTCCCTCCCTCCCTTTCTCCCTCCCTCCCCTTCTCCCTCCCTCCCCTTCTCCCTCCCTCCCCTTCTCCCTCCCTCCCTTTCTCCCCTCCTCCCCTTATCACTTCTGAACAAAATGTTTTTGAACAGAATTGCTTACATTTCCTCACATCTGAGTTTTTAGCACATGATTTTGAGGATTAAATTCTTTTCTATGCCTGGATATCAACAGCAGTTGCTAAGTGTACCTGATTGGAAGGATTTCTTTATCCTTATTCTCTTAAAGCTTTGTAACCTGGGTGCCTCTACCAATGAAGCAATGATGGCTCACCTGAATTTTGGGTTCCTTGATAAAATCATTGTTACAACTATTTCAGTTGTTACTGTAAACAATAATGGCTCATTAACTGAGGAGGCAGTAGGCTATTCCTCGAATAGGTAATTATTAGTGTAGACCAATATTAATCAGTAAAATCCACTAAATTTAAAAGTAATTAAATGTTAATCTGAAAACAGGAATTTTTGTTTAGGCAGTTATTTGTGCTTTTAAAAAAGTATTACTACTCACACACCACTACTAAACAAATTACTCATGCAACCTAATACCACCTGTTCCCCAGTAACCTATGGAAATGAAAAAAAACCAGAAAAAAAAGTATTACTGCTGATATGGTGGTGTATTAAAAATATTTTTTAAAAAGTATTGCTATTTAACAGCTATTAGTCATTTAATGAACCAGAAAGTGGATCTCAGCCAGTGATATGTAGAGAAAATTTAGGTGAGAGGTGAAGTTTTCATGATTGGAACTAAGAATTCCCTCCTATGTCCACCAGCAGCATATGCTGTTTTCTACTGTGTTTATCCCAAATTTTCTACCATGATATGCTAAGAAGTAACCTTGAACATTTGCGATTCATTTAATTCCATTTGCCTTGCCTGTTTGTTAGTAGTTTAAGGTGCATTTTTTTTGGTGCTCTTCTTGCTTCCTTCCTGGTTTTGATTTCCCTCGTGGTAGTCAGGTGCTCACACTAGGGGTGTCGGTGGTGGGTGCAGACCTGCTACATTGGGAGTAGCAGGTCAGAAATGCAGGCCGAGAAGTGTGACTTATAGTCTTATACTTTGTGATTTAAAATAATCATAATCATTAAAGGTGATTTTATTAGTAAAATATTGGTCCGT
Source organism: Aotus nancymaae (assembly GCF_030222135.1). NCBI lineage: Eukaryota > Metazoa > Chordata > Mammalia > Primates > Aotidae > Aotus > Aotus nancymaae. Next base: position 5,904,317 of record NW_026988450.1, on the reverse strand, counting down.
ACCACCATCCCTACCCCCTGCCTGTAATAATAATGACAGAGAGACAAATCACACATACACACACACATTGAAAAAAGAACACAGACTGATGGGAGGTTGAGAAGTGGTGCATAATCGTTACATTCTTTAGCAAAATGTGTTCTGATTGGTGATATCATTTCTTTTTTTTTTTTTTTTTTTAGGAAAATCATCAACGTGTTAGCATTTTCTTTGACTATGCAAGACGTAGCAAGAACACTGCGTGGCCCTACTTTCTGCCAATGTTGAATCGACAGGATCCCTTTACTGTTCATATGGTAAATTTTGAATTCATTGGATTCTTTTCTTTTTAATTTTTTTAAAGAGGGGGCTCTTAGTGTGTTGCCCAGGATGTTCTCAAACTTTTGTGCTCAAGCAATCCACTTGCCTCAGCCTCCCAAAGTGTTGGGATTACAGGTATGAGTCACTGCACCCAGCTAGATTTTTCTTTTTAAATGCAAGAAGAAAGGGATTTCTTTTAAAATTTTTATTTTATTTTATTTTTTAAGTGCCAGATAAAATTGTGATCACATTCTCATTTAGGTAAGAAAGAAACCTGGGCCTTTTATGACTTAGTAACCTGTCTGTTCCCATAGGAGTAAGTACTATGACATTAGCTTTTCAATATTGTGCAGTAGAGACAGGACATTGGTAGTTGGAGGGAGATAGGGTTGCTCTGACACAGTTAAGGTTTTGTAGACTCTAAGGAATGCATCAAAGCCGGTAGAGAATTCTCACGTGTAAATAGCTCTACAGTGTTTGTAGCGGGATTAACCATATTTTACTACATAAATTTTACTTTGAAGCAGCTACTGTGTTTCATTTTTATTTTAAGTAATTACTTGATTGCTTTTCAGTATCTTAAATACACTCCTGTTTTAAACTTAGGCTATGTTTGGAAGTCCTAGTACTGCAGAATCTTTCATGGAGTCTGAAAGCAGGGTTGAGAGAATAAACCTTTGTACAAACAAGCCTCTATTCCCACTGGGGAGTGGGCTGTGGGGATGGGGATGGCAGGAGCTGGTTGGGGGCATGTGGTAGCTCCAGAGGCTCTTGTTTCAGTAGATGTTTTTAAAGTTTTCAAATCAAGGGCCACTGGCGGTGAAACATTTTTGAGCATGTGTGTTGTCTCCCTCCCTCTTCCACATGTATATGTGTTCATACAGTATATTGTATTCATATAGCATATTTGTATGTTGTGTACATTATGAAATACCTAAAAAGAAATTAAGGAGGACTGATGAAATAAACTGTATTTTAAAGAATACTTTTTATTCTTTAATATATTTCAGTAATGTATTTCCCTCTTTAAAATTGTAGAGACTTACCTTCACTGTTTGGTTTAAATGTCCTCCTAATGCTGTAACAAAACTGACAAATACATTAAACAGATACACACTTAGGGAAAGGTTCATTATTACTGTGCAGCCAAATCTATGTTAACTTCTTGATGATTTCATTTACTTTTGGCCAATCTTACACATTCTGAGCGGCAGACTCCCACTGGTTTACCATGTGCTGATAAAGAGCTTATGCTAGGAGTAAATGTCAGATCTCTTGTTTCTTGGTCTCGTGCATGCACTGCTGGTAATATTGTCACCTTGGCCTCCTAACAGTAATTCTTTTAAGTCAGTTGCCTATTTTGTGACAGTAAGATGAGTTTAAACTAGATAATGTATCTATAAATTCATCTAGCTGGGCCTGTGAAAACCCCAGCATGTCACAACTCAATGAGTGACTAAAGGCACCCCGGTTAGTCCCTATGTTTCCCTAGAATTCTAAATACACCAGAACGCTTAAGTGTCTGACATTCTGACCTTGGAAGTGCACCAGTCAGTCTGGTTTGCTGTATTCAAATGTAAGAACAACATGAGTCTACTAGCACAGGAAATTATTTTGAGGTTAGCTAGGGTAGGCTTTCATTTTCTACTGGGATGAATTATTGCTGAATGATTTGGAGTTTTAAGACAGTGATTTGCTCTTAGTACTGATAGAGTATTTATTAAATTGCTTTGTGTGTGGAGAAGTAGTACTTTATATTGCCTATTTAATTAAAAAAAAAATAATGGTTATATAGCATGAAGAAAATGGAGAAATCTTTGAGGAGAAAGGATGTTTATGTTGGGAGAGGTAACTAATACCTAGGATGTATATTATCCCAAGAAATGGATTTTTAAGTATTAGAACTCCCAGGGGGCTTGAATGAGTGTGGGAGAGGTTGGCCATTTGTTGTAGAGTTTGCTTAGAATTCTGGCAAGTGGTTTGGTGACAGTCTGCTTCTAAGAAACATTTCTGTGTTCTTTTTTTTTGGTGGTCATATAATGAATTCCAATTTTACTTTTGAAACTCAAAATAATACAGGGAGTGTCAAGACGTTCCTAAGACCCAGCTAATTTTGGTTCACTTTGATGGAAATATTTAAAAATATATTTTAAATGTTTGTTTCAAAATATATTTTTGAAAATGAAATATAAACTTTTTAGAGGAGTTGAGTGTTAAGAAATTGTGTAGGAAAATGGTTACAAATCCTTTTTTTAAGGTATATAATGTGATTTTTAGAATTAATGTTGCATTCAAATGTGTTTCTTATTTGTTTTCAGGCAGCAAGAATTATTGCCAAGTTAGCAGCTTGGGGAAAAGAACTGATGGAAGGCAGTGACTTAAATTACTATTTCAATTGGATAAAAACTCAGCTGAGTTCACAGGTAAAAGAATTTTTTTTTAAAGTATCTTTGAAAAGAATGGAACATCCATGTTCTTTTAAGCTTTTTATAGTAAATATGTTGAATTACAAAAATGTTTTATTAAAATAACGCCATTTTGAACTTGACAAGTAAGCCAAACTACTCTTAGATATGGTAGTGTGCTTTGCTTTTTCTTTCTTTGACTGGCTTCATTTCAATCCTTTCTGTCTTTTCTGCCACTTGGGGTTTCTTATTCATGCCTTTCAGGGGTCAGGGAGTACCTTTCTTCTAGGTGGCTGCCAAGATGACAGAGGCTGGAGAATTGAAAGGACCCACACAGCTCCAAAGAGCACGCGCGTGTGAGGCTTCGATAAAGGAAAAGAAATGGTGCAGCAGGAGAGAGCGTGCCTCGGGCCGAGAGACTTCCAGGCGCAGCTCCCTCGGCTGCCCCAGGATTGTGAACCACCAAGATTTGTGTGAGAAATCTTGGTTTTGGGAGAGCTCTCTGAAAGTTTCGAGTGAGATCTTTTATGCCCTTTTGATCACATAATCAGGCTAATCTGTCTAACCGAGTATACTAATAAACAAACTGGTCCTGGGTGCCATCAGGGGCATTTCAAACTGCAAACAGTATGCTCTGGATCATTGTTAGCGAATCTGTTTGTCCTTGTCTGGCTGAGTCCCTCCCATGATTCCAGCTGTCCCTGGGCGAGCCTGGAGCTGCCCAGTCCAGCTGTGAAAGGATGCTGTCACACACACTGGCTTGTTCTCACAATTTCACAGTTTCAGGGTGGGATTGGTTAGGCCTAATGAACAACGTGGAGGCTGCCTACTGGTCATCTCAGTTGCTTGTAGGCCTTTCTAGCTCTATGTCTCTATGGAGGAAAATAGCTTGCAGGTGTAGTGACTGGAAAAATGACAAGTTTTCAGTTTTGTCTTCATGTTTCCTCAGAACAGGGCAAAAGACAGGATACGAGTGATGGCTCTGTGGAGTGTTAGCTTCAGGCTTACAGGGATGAAGTGTAGGTATGAAGAGGTCTGATTGGATTGATACTCAGAAGAGGAGAGAACTGAAGGTGGACAGGGAGGAGGATTCTGGAGATGAAAAGGTAGAAGGGAATGAGATTTTGATGTGAGGGTGACCCGTCAGAGGCATGGGACCAGGAGGAACAATATTATTAGCTTGTTAGGTTACAAATAAATATCTATTTGAAATTTTTTGAAAGTTGTCGTTTAGATTTCAGGTGACTTTATTATTTTAATAGATTTTATTTGAGGCGTAAGAAAGACACCGTATTGTGCTTAGGTTACTTTTTGTCTCTTTGTTGCCTGCCTTTTTTGGGGCACCTAATTGCCATTTATATATTTGGATAGAGATACTTTAGAGTTTGTTGAACAAAATTCTTTTTATGTTAATAGCATCAGTTTTAACTGGTTTGGGGCTTGGTTTTTAGAAAGTGTTTTTATAAGAGCCACCAATTTGCAGATTTCATTGAGTTTGTGAGGTATTTAAAAAAACAAGATATTTAAAGCATGTAAGAAACAAGCTTGTGAAAGTGAGATTTAAAATTTCTAAATGTAGCATATCATTTGGGATCAGAATGTTTAGCTATATAGGATATACCTCTCCTTTTTTTCCTACTTTGAAATAATCTCCCCCCTTAAATAGACTTCATTCCAGGCCTGGTGCAATGGCTTAATGCTTGTAATCCCAGCACTTTGGGAGGCCAAGGCAGGCCAATTGTTTGAGCCCAGGAGTTTGAGACCGGCCTGTGCAACATGGCAAAACCCTGTCTTTACAAAAAGTAGAAAAATTAGTTGGGTGTGGTGGTGCACATCTATAGTTCCAGCTACTCGGGAGGCCGAGGCAGGAGGATCACCTGAGCCTGGGGAGGTTGAGGCTGCTCGCACCACTGTACTCCAGCCTGAGTGATAGAGTGAGACTCTTGTCTCAAAAACAAAAACAAAACTTCATTCTGCTGTAATGTTAGCTTTCAGGTATAGTCAGTGTCTAGAATAGTTTTCATTAGAATTGAGTTTTTATAGATCAATGCTCTTCAAGTATATTCTGAATCTCTTTTGTGCACTCTTTTTATCATAGAGTCTTTGGCTTTAAGTTGTGGACTTTAACTTGTGCAACGCCTCTGCTTTGTGGGTCCTTCTGCTGCGGGGGACCTCGTCTGGGTACCCAGGTGCAGCCTGGCCTTGCTTCCTAGTCTGGTTACCGCTTCTGCTTGGCCCTCATTGCACTGTCCCTCTTGCTGCGGACGGGTACTTCTTCATAGCCTTCTATCATGATTAAAATCCAGACTCTTCGTTTTAGACAGTAACAGTCATTTCTGATACTGCTTGCCACTTTGCTCAGTTGTCATGCGATAGTGCTACATCTGGAGTGTCCCTTTTTTCTCTATCACAAGTGTTTTTCTCTCTCACAGAAAGTACCACAATTTCATAGTTTTAATAGGAATAAACTTTCAAAAGTCCAAGTTAGTTGCAAGGTTAGATGTTTTGTTCTTTGGCCTTTGAAGCATTTTTGGGTAGTTTGGAGTGTTGCATTTGGGTTATGGGGACTCATGCCTGTACTTCCTAGATAGTAGTTATTGAATAAAACAAAATAAAAATTTCCTTTCAGAAATTCATTATTGCTTTTCTCTTGCACTTTCTGCCTCTGACTTTCTGCCTTAAATTTTCTTTGGTCGTTTCTATATGACATTTCAGATTTTGATTGTCATTATAATTTGTTAGCTTTGCTGTGAATAGCCAAGTCTCATATTGTACCTTCCTGACATCAGGCACCTATTTTTGAAAGCCTTGCTACAGAATATAGTGTGGATAGTTCAGTTTAAGGCAGTCATCTTATTGGAAAAACAATTCGGTAAATAAATCCTAAGATTTAGAAATTCGCACTAGCTTCACCCATGAAATTTACCTTGAGCTGAGTAGTCAGTTTATTATTGTTCCATTTTTAGCTATTTACTGGTTAATGTATTGTCTCTAGAAGAGTGTAACGAACTTTAGAACATTTTATGTCATCCCCTTGCTTTTTATTGAGTAGGATTAGGAATAAAATTATAGGGGAAAAATTATTACATAGAATTAGGAGAAAATGTGCTTAGCTCCCTTTTGTAAGCCGATAAATTAGGATAAAGTTAAAACAAAACTAAATAATGAGTTATTTATTTTGTAATAGAAACTGCGTGGTAGCGGTGTTGCTGTTGAAACAGGAACAGTCTCTTCAAATGATGTAAGTATATTCCTTCTTAATTCACTGGCCTCCTAAACATTCCAAAAATATTTTGAGTTATAGAACTTAAAATTTTGAAGGTGTTTACTAGTCCCCAACTATCAATCCGTGGTCACCTCCAGCCAGGCGATTGTATTATAAACTACATATAAATATTGGTGGTCTGTGGGGATCATCTTTTTTCTGGTAGTCATTAAGACTTGTTTTTCCCCGTTGCTCTGTTTTCCAGGCCACTTTGTTTCAGACCTGAGAATCAAAGCAAAAATCTGAATTCAGAAGCGCAACTGGAGCAAATAATCATAAAGTTTTTCTCTTTAAACTTCAGTTACCTGATTAAACTGTCTGATATCTGCCTAATCAACAGGTGAACAAAATGTCGGACATTTAAAAGAAATTCAGTTACCTTTTTTTTTTTTTTTTGAGACAGAGTCTTGCTCTGTCCCCCAGGCTGGAGTGCAGTGGAACAATCTCAGCTCACTGCAACCTCTGCTTCCTGGGTTCAAGTGATTCTCCTGTCTCCCGAGTAGCTGGGATTACAAGCATGCGACACCATGCTTGGCTGATTTTTGTATTTTCAGTAGAGATGGAGTTTCATCACTTTGGCCAGGCTGGTCTCAAGAACTCCTGACTTCAAGTGATCTGCCTGCCTTGGCCTCCCAAAGTGCTGGGGTTACAGGTGTGAGCCACTGCACCCAGCCAAGAAATTCAGTTACTTGATGGCACTAAAACTGGCTGCTGCACTGTGAAGCTGAAGGCTTTGTGTGGCACCACACGGTGGCCAAACCCCTTGCCCGACTTTTTTTCTTTTTTGACCAATCTCCACATTTTTGTAGAGCCAAAAGGTTAAAGGTTAAAACTAGTTATGGCTCCCCAAGTTCCTTTCTTGGCTAAAGTTATCATTCCCATTTCGGAATGACTTAACTTTGCTGTGCTCTAGGAATAGCTCAGGAATTGGAAGTAAGATTGGACAAATAACGATGTTCATGATGAGAGTCATTTGAGAGAAAGATAGGGAAAAAGGAGACAGAAACAGAAGTACATCTAGCTTAACTTGTTGGAAATATTGCTAGGAAATTAGGACGCATCTTTAAAGGGTAGTTTCTGTAACCTGCCTGCAGTAGACCTAAATGATCTCTGTAGGAGCCATTTAATATCCATATTGGTTACTGATACTTCCATTATCTGAATGAATGCTACGGGTATGTGTGTTCTAAGATCATAGATGGCAGCAGAATCCATTTTGAAACTGGGCTTCTCTTGGAGCATGTGTTGAAGTGTTTGATGATGACTCATATGTTAGGTCAGAAAATGGCTATTAGCCTTCTGAAATGGAATCAGAATAAGATATAGAACTAGTTGTGTGATCTTGGGGCCTGGTAGGGTTAGAAAATGGTGGGTTGGCGAAATGGTGAGTAGGAAATCTCGTTTCTCAGTCAGAAGCAGATGTTTACATTGACAATCTTTATTTTGCTTAAATTGAAAATCTTTATTTCATGTGACTTGAATTTCTACCAGTTTGAAAAATTATTTATCTTATTTATTTTAGACTTAAACTTATTTAAGTTATTAGAGCTTAAATAAGGAGATATAAACTCTGCTGACATGACATTATTATTTTGCTATTTTCTGTGCAATGCATTAGAAAAACAAAATTAATTGAATTGGTGATGTGTTGGTCTAAAGTGATTTATCTGGTAGATTCTTATACATCCCAAGTGGAATTCACATCAGGAGTGATTGTGAGTGAGGAAAAGATGGCCTTTGGTTTCTTACCTTCTTCCCGTTAGTGCCTCTCAACCCTGAACATATTTTTGGACTCTTCCTGAAGCTCTTACTTTTTTAGATGACTGTCAACTTATAGAGTGTCGGCCCTTCCTTTCATACGTGTATTTCCAAAGGGGAATCTTAATCTAGCAGCCAATATTTATTGAGCACTTACTATGTCCTGAACACTTACTCATTTTACATTCTCATCTCCTTGAATATTTACACTCCCTGTTCAATGTAGGTCATATCATTAGCCACATTTTATGAATGAGTAGTAAGACCGAATAGAAAAACATACCAACATTCCTGAGGTCACACAACTAATGAGTGGCAGAGACTCTGAAGAAGTGAATTGCTTCGAGAATTACTCGTGAGGTAGCTGAGCTGGAATTGGATCTTTAGGCATTCCTCAAGTCACATGGCTTACTCAGACTTTTTAAGGTATCAATATCATATTTTTAAATCCTTTTAGGTTTTCAGAGTGGAAAAAAGCTGTTTGGTAAACTGCATTACAAATTATTGCCACTTGATGTCAGTATAAAACAAGTTTTATACTGCAAAATGTTAAATAAACAGACTTTGGCAGTCTTACCTTTTTAAAATGGCCTCAGAAGCATCATCTTAAGTTATGAGTGGATCATCAAAAACTTTTTTTTTTTTTTTTGAGATGGAGTCTCACTCTGTCATCCAGGTTGGAGTGCAGTGACATGATCTCAGCTTACTGCAACTTCCACTTCCCAGGCTCAAGCAATCCTCCTGCCTCAGCCCAATACCCCCACCAATAGCTGGGACTACAAGCACATGTCACCATGCCCCACTAATTTTTTTTTGTATTTTGGTAGAGACAAGGTCTCACTGTGTTGTCCAGGCTGGTCTCGAGCTCCTGAGCTCAGGCAATCCACCTGCCTTGGCCTTGCCACCGTGCCCAGTGAAACGTTTTTACACAGAAGTGGAATTTCCTTAAAGTGCGTTATGTTGTCTTCTAATTGTGGAAGTAGACATCAGATTATATGTACTTTAGAGTTCTTTACTGATCCTTTAATGTGAATTGTAAGCCTTTTCTTCTGAGGAAGGCGCTAGAGGGAGGAAGTGGATTGTTACACTTATGCCCTGATGAAAGAATACTGTGACTCCTTCACAAACTTTGGAAGGTTTAGAAAGAACCTGGGGATTTGTTTGTTTCTCTGTTTTCCTTTTTCTTCTGCCTAGCTTCATTTGTACAGTATGCATGTGCAGGAGAAGGATACACGAGAGAGCCCACATGTGTCTGTGTCCTGTTCTCTGTGATTTTTGTTGTGGAATCAATCTGGCATGAGTAGTTGCTAGATGAATGCTGTGTCACTGCTAGTGACTTAGGTTGCCAGGCCCTCCTTGTTTGTTTCATCTTGCCTCTTGATTTAACGGAGCAGTCGTGTCCAGTAGAACTTTCTGCGATGGGAGAAAGGTCACTATAGCCGCACTGTCCAGGCAGCCCCTAACCATATGTGGTTCTGGAGCCCTTGGAAGTGTGAGTGAGGAAGTAAACTTTCAATTTTATTTAGTCTTAAAAATAGCTTTATTGAAATATATTTCACATGCCATAAAATGCATCCTCTTCTAGTTCAGTGGTTTTTAATATATTTACAGAATTGTGCAACCATTACCACAGTCTAACTTCCTAACATTTAAACATGTTAGAAAAACAAACCAGCCAACCCTGTACACATTAACAGTCTTGCCCATTCCTGTTCTTGCCTCCAAGCCCTGGCAACCACTAACCTACTTTCTGTCTCGGGATTTGCCTCTTTTGGACATTCCATAGAAATGATATCATACATGGGCTTCTGTGACTGGTTTCTTTCACTTAGCATAATGTTTTCAAGATTCATCTGTGTTTTAGCATGCAGTAACAGTATTTTAGATCGAGAGGAAAAAGGACTTAGTTTTTTTTTTTTTTTTTTTTTTTTAAGTAGAGATGGGAGTTTCGCCATGTTGGCCAGGCTGGTCTCGAACTCCCGATCTCAAGTAATTTTCCCACCTCGGCCTCCCAAAGTGCTGGGATTACAGGTGTGAGCCACTGCGCCCGGCCCAGGACTTAGTTGTTTTTTTTTTTTTGTCTTTTGACCAGATTGCTTATCTTATTTTCTATGGCAGTTCTAATATTCTTGTTAATGGAGGCTAGTTTCACTGCTTTGACTTTGTTTTTAATTTAATGCTGTGCTGTCGTAATACTTGTCACCCCTTCAGAAGAGGTAGAGGACTTCCTTCCTTTAGTTCTTTACTGCTTTGACTATAAGTCCATCAAAAGTGCTGAGTAAGTAGCAGAAATCAGTGGGCCACATCAGTAATTCATGTAGTACAGGCCTGTTCTTAAATTGTAGTCTGCTCTAGCTGGTGAGTTGTGAAGTTTGTGGGGACCTAGAGTAACTCACAGACAATTACAGATAGTCCCTGACCTATGATGGTCCAACTTTTTTCACCTTTACAGTTGTGCGAAAACCATGTACATTTGGTAGGAATAGTGCATCAAGTATCCATACAACCATTATGTTTTTTGCTTTCAGCACAGTATTCAGTAAATTACACGAGCTGTTCAACACTTTATTATAAAATGGGCTTTGTATTGAATTTTGGAAGGATTGCCTGGAGATATATTCTGAAATGCAAAAGAAAATTAACTGGTAAAATATTTAGTTATGACTTCCTTTTACATGTCGTTTTCAAAGTATAGCACTGATAACAAAAATAAGCTAACCTAATACGATGTATTTATTATGTTCTCAGAAGTTGCATACAAAGCAATAATTTATAAAGTAAATCACTGTTTTTTTAGTTAGGCTCACAATTTTTTTCTATAATAAAGATTCCCACTAGTCATGTAATTGAGCACATCAGATTGAAAGTCATACTTTGAAGATTTATAAATTTGTAAACCAGTAGTGAAAAATTTTTTTTTTTTTTTTTTTTTTTTTTTTTTTTGGTAAAACCGTAACTTAATTTAGATATGACTGTTGACTGGAGGATCTCTTTTAATTGCCAACTTCTAGAGAATTGTTGGGGTATATATGTATTTTTGTTCCTGAGTATTGATGATAATAGTACTTTACAATTGTTTAGTGTTTTATAGAAATTGATTTCAGTTTCGTAGCAGTTTTTGCTTTCCTTTTCCCAGTTTGGTAGAGCTGATATTATTTTTCTTTTTCTTTGCTAACAAGAAAACAGTTTTCAGGAAGTTAAGTGATTTGCCCAACATTGTGTGACAAAACTTCTGATTCCTGTTCCAGTGTTCATTCTGTCCTCCTCCTCTCTATTCCTCTTTTCCTTTCTTTTCTCTATTTCTTCTTTTATTATGTCATAACTTATATAAAGGAAAATGCACCAATGTTAAATGTTCAGTGGGATAAATTTATGCCTCATAATTCCTCCTACTGCCTTTACCTCAACTCGCACAAAGGTTGTTATTATGACATCTATTACCATAGAGTCGTGTTGTCTGATCTTCAACTCCATGTAATGGAATCATATACAGTATAAACTCTTAGGTGTTTGAACTCTCTTGCTTGACATCATGTCTCTGAAATTCATTCATTGCCTTTAGCAGTAATTCTTTTTCATTGCAGTGTAGTATTTCATTATATGAATATTACTCATTCTCTTATGAGTATTTGGGTTGCTTCTAGTGTTTTGACTCTTGTGAATAATCTTGCTGTGAACATTCTTGTACATATCTTTTGGCAGATGTATACCTTTATGTCTGTAGCACCTAATTTTAGAATAGAATCGCTGATTAATGGGGTGTATGTAAATTTAATTTTAGTGGGTCTTGCCAGTTTTTTCAGTTTGTTTGCCGTTCAACAAAGTATGAAAGTTCCATTTGTTTCAGTTCTTTATTGACACTTGATATTGTCTTGTATTTTTTTAAGTGTCTGTATAGAAGCAAAACTCACACATACACACATGCATACAATCACCTTTTAGTTTTAAGAGAAAGAGAGTGGTTTAATAGTCATGAAACATTAGTTACTTTTAGAACTTTGGTCAGCATCTTTTCATTTCACGTAAAACTGCTTTCTAGGCCGTGTTTTAGTCAATGATATGTTTGAAAAGTTTATTTCCGTGCTTCACTGATACCAGCGTACTGTGCATTTTCACCATGTCTCTGTGGAACAGATGCCTTTTACTGCAAGCAGACTTGTTTTTTCAATTGCTGACACTTTCAGAATTTAGATGAATACTGTTTTTATCCTTTGTCACTTAGTTTGTACTTACATCCTAGCATTATGAAGATGAATATTGAAAATTTGTCTGTAAACATTTTTATAACATTAGTTTTACTTTGTACACACAGTGTCATTGATATTTTTATGTTTCTTTTATTGCCTACTTATTTTGCAGTTCCTCAGTTACTGAATTTGTAATTCTGTAGTGTATGGATCTCTGAGACACATTCACCAAGAAGATGAATGCTGTAGTTGCTGTTTTCCCTGTGTTGTGACTTTCACTGTAACACAGTAAGAGTTTGCATTTTCAGCAACATTGGATAATTTTTCTAAATCATATTCTCTTTAATGTGTTGAGAAGTGAACATAGTGTTTTTCTCTCGACCATCAAGGTTTGCTGCATAGAAAGTGCATGTTGTGGCAAGTTCTTAGCCCAGAATGCTTGGCACAGTACAAAGAGTACCACCTCAAGCAGGAGGAGAGTTGACTTCTAGTGCCAATCTAAGATTAACTCACTATTTTCTGTTTTTTGAGACACGGTCTCACTCTGTCGCCCAGGCTGGAGTTCAGTAGCACTGTCTCTACTCACTGCAACCTCCGCCTCCTGGGTTCAAGTGATTCTCCTGCCTCAGCCTCTTGAGTAACTGGGACTACAGGTGTATGCCACCACGCCCAGCTATTTTTTGTATTTTTAGTAGAGACAGGGTTTTGCCATGTTGGCCAGGCTGGTCTCAAACTCCTGACCTCAAGTGATCTGGCCGCATCAGCCTCCCAAAGTGCTGGGGTTACAAGTGTGAGCCACTGTGCCAGGTCAACTCAGTATTTTCATTTCAGCAAATTATATCACCTGTTTATGTCTTGGGTTCCTCTTCTGAAAAAATGGGTATCATAATAATGAGTTGTTGGTGTCATAAAAGTGGACATTTTTATTTCCTCTTTAACTTCAGTTTAAGTGAAAAACAAGAAAGTGATGCAGTCTACTTTGTGTAATTGAAGGCAATAATTTAATCATTTACCAGTTACGTTTCTGTCTATACTGTGAAAGTAATCTCTGGAATGGTATGGCTACTGCCTGATTGTGTGCAATGGGAGAGAGTATGTCAGCTTTAGGACCAGCACCTTTTATATGCTCATTTGTAACGGGAATACTGAAGCTAAAATAACAACCAAGAATCCATCCTTATGGTGTGTTAATGTATTTCAACATAGCATGGTGAGTAGCCACAGAAAAGAAAGACTTACCCTGAAACAAAGAATTTTTGTGATGAGAGGAAACTGATGGTAAACGGGAGAGAAGAGGGTGCTCAAGGTTGCCTTTTTATTCATTCGTCTCGAAATCTTGCTTGGTCCTCTCTCTAAACAGGAAAGATGGGATTCATCTTCTTTAGAGAAAGTTTCTACCTGATAATTGGAAAAAAAAGTATTGTTTTCATTATGAAATACTGTTTTAGAGCTGAAAATGCACTATTTCATTGTCATTAATTTTTGCTAATGTTTTGAGTTTTCAGGCGAATTGTATTACTAGATACATTGTGTTTTTGTGGAACTAAATTAACTGCTTTTTAGGTACAACCAAAGATAACCTTTTCTTGATAACGTTTGACTATTCCATCAGATGTACTTATATTGTTGTGTTTTTGTGTTAGAGTGCCTGGAATTTCTCTGAAGTTTTAGGCTTTTATGAACAGTATTTAAATTAGAACAAAGTTTAGTAGCATCATGTGTGTTAGGTTCTGTGAATTTATATAACACTCATGATTTTTTCCTTAAGTTTTTTTGTATGTGTGAAATTAGCATGTTCATCTTAAAGGCTGTTCTCTGAAATTTCTTTTCTTTTCTCTACTTTTATTTATTTTTTTGAGATAGGGTCTCAGTTTGATGTCCAGGCTGGAGTGCAGTGGCATGATCTTGGCTCACTGCAACCTCTGCCTCCCAGGTTCAAGTGATTCTCCTGCCTCAGTCTCCTGAGTAGTTGGGATTACAGGTGCCTGCCACCATGCCCAGATAATTTTTGTATTTTTAGTAGAGGCGGGATTTTACCACGTTGGCCAGGCTGGTTTTGAACTCCTGACCTCAAGTGATCTGCCTTCCCCGGCCTCCTGAGGATTAAAGTGCTGGGATTACGGGTGTGAGCCATCATACTCAGCCTCCTTTCTCTATTTCTTAAAGTTATAGGGCTTACTGTACATATTTAAGGAAAAGTCCTGATCAGATGCTCCTACTAGCTTTGGTAAAATGAAGGGGCTTGCAACTCTCTGGGATTATTGTTACTATTTAAGTTTCAGGTTTAAGCACAATTTCTAAGGGACAGTGTTATTGAACTGATGGTTTTAAAAATCATTGTCTTTTTCAAGTGTTTAATTAGACTTTTTATATGTCATGGATTTTTTATAAAGTTTTAATTTATTGAGTTCCTATGTATGTCTAGCTGTGTTGTGAAATGAATTATTTATTTATTTACTTTTTTTTGAGATGGAGTCTCTTTTGCGCAGGCTGGAATGCAGTCATGTGATCTCGGCTCACTGCAACCTCTGCCTTCTGGATTCAAGCAATTCTTATGCCTCAGCCTCCCAAGTAGCTGGGATTACAGGCCCGTGCCACCATGTCCAGCTAATTTTTTGTAATTTTAGTAGAGATGAGTTTCGCCATGTTGCCCAGGCTGGCTTCGAACTCCTGAGCTCAGGTAGTCCACCTGCCTCAGCCTCCCAAAGTGCTCGGATTACAGGCTTGAACCACTGTGTCCAGCCTGAATTATTTTCCTTAAATCTAACAGTATTCAGGGTGCTTGGCAGTGTTCTCATAAGGATGAAGAAATTGCATATTGAGAAAGTTCAGTAACTTGTCTGAGGTCATTCACATACAGGCCTATCTTGAATTACTTACTTTTCTTTTTGTTAATTTTATTGCTCTTTGGTAGGTCTGTAATTATGTGGAACAGTATTCTCTATACATAGTATCTTTATTCAGGGGTATGTGAAACGTTGTAAGGCAATATGCTTATCAAACTATATCAAATATAAAGTATTTCATTCCTGATTTTCCCGACTGTGTGTTAAGTAGTCCTGACTTGTGTAGATTTAATTCAGGAGACAAAATCGTGTTTATTTCTAAGAGGTAGAGATAAAAGCAAACATGAGAATTAACTTTTGAAAAGAGGTTAGGGAATTTTGGATGCTCGGATACTAATTCCAGTAGGTAATCAGACTTTTCATTTAGAAATGAAAAGTGACTTTAAATGTTTTCCGATTTAAAAACCGTGCACTTCTTCTTGTGCAGAGTTCGCAGTATGTACAGTGCGTGGCTGGGTGTTTGCAGCTGATGCTCCGAGTCAATGAGTACCGCTTTGCTTGGGTGGAAGCAGATGGGGTAAATTGGTGAGTGCCCTTTACTTTTAATGTAAAATAACATTTATAAGCATCTCTCCTTGACATTTTCAAAGAAATATGAAATAATCTAAAAGAGGTATTTTATTTTTTTCATATCTGTTTAACAATTGGCTATGCTAGCCTTCTTGGAAGTGAGTAACTATCGAACCCCTTCCCTTGATCTGTGCTTTTATAAGAGGTTAAGGCCTCTTAAGAACCTAATGCTTAACAGGACAGAATCCAGGTATTCAGAATATAAAAAAATTTTAAAAATATTTTGTGGTGAATGTAGGCAAAAATCAACAAGAAAAGTTCGTACCCAGGAAAGAGTGAATATAAACCTATCTTTCTAATGCCATACAATTTAGCCCAATCTTTGTGGGATCCTAATTTGCAGGTATAGAAACTTTGAGGAGCTGCCTGTTCAGGCTTATGCAGACAAGCAACTGAAAACCTAAACAATGGAAATCTTGTTTTACCATCAGAAAATCAATTTATTTATTCATAATGAGAGCTCTGACTGTTCTTAAATCAAATATTCTTTTCAGTTAGCAAGGCATTGTTTCTCTGTTAGAAAATCTACAGAGAAAGTTAGGTTATCAACAGTAAGTTACTTGGTG
Source organism: Aotus nancymaae (assembly GCF_030222135.1). Taxonomy (NCBI): domain Eukaryota; kingdom Metazoa; phylum Chordata; class Mammalia; order Primates; family Aotidae; genus Aotus; species Aotus nancymaae. The sequence continues at coordinate 5,888,420 of NW_026988450.1, read as the reverse complement.
GATGAGGATTTCATTGGACTCTTACCTGTATCTCCAGTGTAGGATATACTTGTGGAACGGACCCAAATATTCTAGATCTTCTCAGTCAATATTTGTATGCAATTTCTTAGAATGAGTTACTTCTGCAAATAGGCTTTCTTAGGAATTATATTTGCATTGTCACAACTATTCAATATCCATCAATTTAGCAAGTTGCTAGTTATTTTTCTATTGCTCTATAAAATTTCAACTCGTTCTTATTTATTTAATCCTCAGTTAGGAAAAATAGCCATCACAGTTTGCCATCTGAGTCCAAAAGACCCTTTCAAGTATATTTTTAGTCATTTTGTGAAAAGTTAACTGAACTAAGAATAAAAGAGTGAAAAACAACAATTAGAAATTTCAATAAAAATTAAAATATAGCAAACCTTTTTGTAAACAGTACATTTTGATACACAAATATCATGAAAGATGACAGAAAATCATCACATGTCCTTGAGCGAAATGGTCTAGGTTCTTGCCACAAAATACTGTCTGGAAGTCTTTCATGTTCAGTGGCTAACTAGGTGAGAGTACTTTATTTCTTTTTCGTCCTTAGAAATATATTCCTCACTTATCAGTTCTTGAGTTTGAAAAAATTCACTTATGATATAGCTATCTAGAGACTTACAGTTTTTCACTTATTTGACCGATTTCACCATTATTGTTAGAGAATAGAGCCAGTCTATCTGTTTGTTTTCATCTTCTGAATAACCTGATAAATGTGAAACACTTTCCTCTGTTGGTCATTATTATGGGCAGAAAATAAAAAATTCTGAATTCTCAGCTGTGTTCACACTGTCAGGAGATTAATTAGAAGGACTCACGGACTTAGGATGTAGTTGTATTCACAGATAAGATTTATTACAGAGATGCAGTGAGGATGAACAGCTGTGTCATACGGGACAAAGACACAGGTCGAGTGTGGAGGAATCCATGCGCAGGCTCCCTTATGCTCTCTTTCTCCCAGAGGGGTCACACAGAGTGCATCTTCTCCCAGCATCGAAAGTGCAGCAACATTTGTGTGAGATTTCTGTTCAGGAAACCCATCAGAGACTCAGATCCTAAGATATTATTAGAGGTTAGTTAGGCAGACAGGCTCTACCTAAGACACACCAAAATTTCAAACTCCTGAAACAAAGTAGGTGTCTTAATTGATTTGGGCTGCTGTAACAAAATGCTGGGTGGCTTATAAACAATGGAAACTTAGTTCTTAGATTTCTGGAGGTTAGGAAGTCCAAGATCAAGGCACTAGCAGATTTGGTGTCTGGTGAGGGCCTGTTTCCTCATTCATAGATGGTCATCTTTTCACTGTAAACTCAGATAGCAGAGGGGACGGGGTCTTTCTCAGGACCCTTTTATAAGGGTACTAATCTTATTCATGAGTGCTCTGCCCCCCTGACCTAATCACCTCCCAAAGGCCCCACCACCTAATACCATCACCTTGGGGTTAGTCTTTCAACATACGAATTTTGGAGGGACACAGACATTTAGACCATAGCAGTAGGAATTCAGCATAAACCACGTGTTTGTACAAGTGGTTTAGTTTGATCAGTGTAGGAAACTGTTTACCAGCCAAATTCCCAGTAGCCAGTCAAGGGCCAACCTTGGTAAGCAGGTCTTTCTGAGGCTGGCAACCTCAGGACTTTGCTGTTAACTCTTTTCTGTACAGAAACCTAAAGGTAATGACAAAAATGGTGTTACCAGTCTTTTTACCTTTGTAAAAGATAATGCCGTATTTTGGGCAGTGCAATAGAAAGGGTAATTATTTATTTCACTATTATATCATCTTCCTAGGTCAGTCACTAACTTTTATTAGTTTAGTTTTTCATTTCTTAGTATAATTGGTTATAATCAATGAATAATGATAAAGTAATATATAGGATGATAAAATAGCCTAAGACAACTAAAATTTTGTGGTTTATAAAAGAGCCCAGTAGAATTGTTTGGCAGGATTAAAATTCATTTTATCTTACAATTAGGGTTATTGTATGATAAAATGAATTTTAATCCTGCCAAACAAAAATTAGATTTTTTTTTCCCTCTATGGAGGACCTGTAAGAAAGAATGAAAGTCATGAATTAGCAATCTCTACGAATAGTTATACTGCTTATAAAACAAACTCAAATACCAAAATTTGGTCCCTTTGAACTCTCGTGGTATGCTGAGGTATAACAAATGCTGCTCTTCTAATGACTAGTACATAGTATTTTAGAGAACATTCAGCAATGTTAACTATTCAGCAGCAACAAGATCAGGTATAGATAAGACCTAGGCTATTTCATGTTCAACCAATGTATTTTGATATGCTAATGACTGCTAATAAGATTAGCAGTAATCAGATAAAACTTTAGGTAGAGAAATGGGCATTAATAAAGGTATAATATCTTAATTTGCTGAAAGTATAGCAATTTCAGAAAGTCATTTAATCTTTTCATTCTTTCAGAAATAAAACATGTACTTTCTACTTTTCGAGTTTCTGCTTAGCATTGAATTTGTGTGTGTGTGTGTGTTTCACATTGCAAATAGGAATAACGTGAGGAGAAAAAATTTCAAGTATAGCCCATTTGAAGAGAGGAAGATAACGGAGGTCTTAAAAAAAACCCAGTACATTTTAATCTATATAATTTGCTAACTTTTTTCTTGTTAAAAAGCCTATTATCTACATAATACAACACTATTTCTGAGTATTTATATACCTATATAAGATAAAAAATTCACATTGCATTGTGCTATATAGTGTAGCTTCACAAGAAAGTCTGCAGGTTAACATTGACTTCTTAAATATGGGAGCTGTAAGTGGGCCTTTGCTGGGGGTAATTGCCTCTACTGCCCAAAGTAATTTATAGATTCAGTGCTATTCCCATTAAATTACGATTGACATTCTTTTAACAATTTGATATGAAGAGTTACTAACCAGGTATACATTTGCTAACTGATTTATTTTTGTATTGTTTTGGACATGTTTTTGTATTATTCTGTTCTTTTGATAGAGATGGGGTTTTACCATGTTGTCCAGGCTAGTCTTGAATTCCTGGCCAAGAGATGAGCCCACCCTGGTCTCCCAAAGTGCTAGGATTAGCGGCTTGAGCCACCATACCCAGCCACTGATTTTGTTTAAAATGAAACAACTACAACAAAAAATGACTCTCGAGTGTCAGAAAGGTAGCAAGTGCAGATACCACCCATAAGGCGGGGTAGGGAGGTAAAGAGGGTGGGCAACAGTAAGAGATTGGAATCATTAAAATTTGCATGCTTGGAGGAGGGGTGAGTACAGTTGAAATTTAGACATTTGAGAAGGAGGTTTGCCCAGCTGATGTTGGTGTCTCTGAACTCCTAGGAAGAGCCTCATGGATCTGGAAACCAGGACTCTGGGGAGGGGAAGCCAGTTGGCTAGTGCTGGTGTCTGAGGAAATGTGATGAGGCTTGTTCTGCTAGAACTGGAAAAACTACAAACTGAATTTGGCAGCTGCCATGGAAAAGAACTGGTGCTGCCGGGTTAAAGGAGTGTTCCTGGGGTAATGCTCTCAGGAACAGGAAGGCGACAGGAGGAAAGTCCCTTCTTCCTTCCTTCCTTGAAGTCAGCCTCTAGCTCCTGTTCTTGGCGTAGCCTAACAGGGAGCCAGCTGGTAGAACATAAATAGAGTTTTCAGGGTCTCAGCCACAGCATCACAAAGCCAAGTGGAGAAGGCCTGGCTTCATAACTGGAATAGAGAGCAAGGGAAACCAGGGACTAGGGTGTTTACAGTATAAAATGACATGATTTTACGGCAGCTTATATACTGATACCAATATTAATTAAAAAGCAAGTTTTGTCTAAGAACCAAAAATAGAGGAGACAAGACAGAAGCCATGCGTGAGAAAATTAAAAACAATTAGTGAATGGAGCTATATACAAATCATATAAATGGAGAAATGACACAGATAAAAGCCTTTCAGTAAGTTACAGTAGGTTTAGATTGTAAAAATCAGGCTTAGAATTTTAAACATTTATAATATTAGAGTGGCTTTAGATTTACAGAAAAACAAAGTGCAGAGAGTTCCCATTATATCTTCCCCCTCTTTCCCACAAATTTCCCTTATCATTAACATCTTGCATAGTGTGGTCTGTTTGTTCCAATCGATGAACCAATGCTAATAGGTTTTTATTAATAAGTTCCATAGCTTACATTAGGGCTCACTCTTTGTGTTGTACATTCTGTGGTCTTTGAGCTCTTAACCCCTCTGGTCTTTTTATTTTTCTTTTTAAATGGTAGGCTCTGCTCCAATATGAAGGTCATTTTTTAATGGTCTTATTTGATGATTTCTGGACTGCATTGTTTGAATGTAGGCATTACCCACAGCAATTTCCATAGCTTTTCTTCTGTTGTATTATCTCTCTTGGTGTAACCTACTTCATTTCCATGTCATTTTCCTAGTTTCCTTACTGGTAAAGTAAGAGATAAAACTAGAAGCTTCCCAAGGTTTTTCCTGACCTACAAATTCAGTAACTCACTGTGTCAAATTTGAACCCATCACAGGTTTTCACTAAACTCATCCCTTCTTTTCTCTATTTCCTTTATATTTTAAAGCTATCGGTGGTCTTACTGGTTTCCTAGACTCCAAATCTCCATGTAACATTTGGCTCTGTTTGTCTGATTCTTCTTACCATTCCCGTTGCCATATTGCAAGTGTTTGTTCCCTTTCTTGTTGCCATACCGCAAGAGCTCCTGCTTCCTGAGGTCCTGTGACTTTTGGAGAGAGGGTTAAGTGGAGCTGAACTGGAAGCGGTTCTCTGTGAGTAGCAGTCTAGCTGCTTGTTACTGCTGGCAGAAAAGAACAGGACATAATTCAGAGAGACTTGTTCCATTAGTGCAAAAAGAATAATTACTTATTTCTTCTTTCTTCTGCTGTCATATTAAATGTTTTCTAAATGTGTGTGTATGTTTTTTTTTCCAGCATAATGGGAGTGTTGAGTAACAAGTGTGGCTTTCAGCTCCAGTATCAAATGATTTTTTCAATATGGCTCCTGGCATTCAGTCCTCAAATGTGTGAACACCTGCGGCGCTATAATATCATTCCAGTTCTGTCTGATATCCTTCAAGAATCTGTCAAAGAGAAAGTAACAAGAATCATTCTTGCAGCATTTCGTGTAAGTGTTTTATGTTGGTTTGTGTGTGTGTGAGGCATTTTTCACCATGCAGTACATTTTAAGTTTTTAGCAAGTGGGAAAAAGTTACTACTTTTTCTTCATGTGGTCATGAAACCATAGCGTCTTGATAAACATAAAGAATCACTAATTTGTATTTGTGGTGTGGGCAGTGGGATCGGTGAGGGGAAACCATCTAAGTGAATGAAATGTGTGAGTATGCTTGTAGGAAATGCAGTTGGATTATGTTCAGAATCAAGAAGTCCTTTTCTGCTGCGGTACATTCCAAGAGACTGTTTTGGAAGGAGTTTCCCTGTTACGGAGCATGTATTTTAGTGTGGAGCTGTGCTTCAGATTCTGGATCTATTGACTGCAGTACAATTTTGAGGCAACTATAAAGATCTATAATTATTTAAACAGTAAAGTTATCCTATTAGAATATTAGATTTGTTAGATTTAAGTCAACTTCCTCCTTTGAACAGATGAGGAAGTTGAGGACAAGAGAAACCCTTGCTAGAACTGAAATCCTAGGTTGCCAAGCGGTTTTAATACTCGATATTGCTAATTGGTTATCAAGAGCCAGTGTATGTGCTGTGCCAGTTGTCTACTGATAATTTTGTTGGTCGCTTTAGATGGGCTTCTGTGGATGGCTGGGTTGAAGTAATGTGTCTAAGAATGCTATTCAAGGTTAATTATAGTGGATATGTCTCATGGAGTGCTTACCCTCTGCCACACATTGTTCTAAGCATTTAACTCATTTAATGCTCACCAGAGCCCTATAACATAACAGTTATTGTTGTTACTGTTAGTATACAGGTGTCATTGCTATACATTGGGACTACTGAGGCATGGAGGTCACATTGCTGATAGATAGCAGACATGCAAATCCAGGATGTTGACTGTACAATCTGTGCTTTTAACCATTTTTGTTCTTATACTTTAAAAAAACAAGTGAAAAATAAAAAGTGATACAGGTGTATTGCAGAATGTAAATAATGTAGTTATCACATTTGCCAAATGTAGTTACTGGCATCTTTCAGATGTTTCCAAGCACAGAGATAAATCAATAGATGTGTAATTTTGTTTTGTATTTAAAAATAAAAATGATGTATTAAACTGTTGTATAACTTTATTCTTAATATGTAGGAATATGTTTTCATTTATGTATATGTGGATATTCAGTATTTTTAATGGCTGTTTCCACTGTGTTGGTGTAAAGCTATTTATTTAACCAGTGCTCTATTGATGGCCTTGTGGTGGTGTTTCTGGTTTCTTTTACGTATGTTTGCCCACTTTGATGAATATTTCTTTTGGATTGAGTTCTAGAGATGGAACTGCTGAGTCAAAAGAATGTGTTTTTACACTTTTTTTTTTTTTTTTTTTTTTTTTTTTAAGACAGAGTCTTGCTCTGTTGCCCAGGCTGGAGTACAATCTCAACTTACTGCAACCTCCATCTCCCAGGTTCAAGCGATTCTTGTGCCTTAGCCTCCTGAGTAGCTGGGATCACAGGCATGCACCACCATATCCAACTAATTTTTGTATTTTTAGTAGAGACAGGGTTTTACTATGTTTCCTAGGCTGGTCTCAGACTCCTGACCTCAAGTGATCCACCTGCCTTGGCTTCCCAAAGTGCCATATTTACAGGCATGAGCCACTGCACTCCACCTTTTTTTTTTTTTTTTTGAGACAGGATTTTACTCTCTAGGCTAGGGTAGAGTGATGTGATCATAGCTCACTGCAACCTCAGACTCCTGAGCTTGAGGGATCCTCCTGCCTTAGCCTCCCAAGAAGCTGGCACTGTAGGTGCATGCCACCAAGCCTGGCTAATTTAAAAAATATTTAGTAGAGGTGGGATCTCACTTTGTTGCCCAAGCTGATACTGAACTCCTGGGCTCAAGCGATCCTCCCACCTCAGCTTCCCAAAAATTCTGGGATTACAGGTGTCAGCCACAGCACCTGGCCTACACTTTTGTCATATACTTTTAAAAAATGTGCAAATTTACCTTTCCATCAACTGTATATTGGAAGTGTATATTTTTCTGCTCATTAGCATTTAATATTGCCCTTTTATTTTTTACAAAATCTTGGGTGAAAAATCATTGTTTTAAATTTGCATTCTGTTAATAATGAATGAGGCTGAGCATCTTTTAATATTATTGACCATTTATATTCTTTTTATAAATTGCTTATTCATAGCATTTGTCACCGTCCCAATTTTAAAATTTGATGTGTAGGAACTCTTTTTTTAGATATCTGTAGTTAATAACTAATGTTCATTGAGAGCTTATTCTGTGTCAGGCACTGTTTTAATTTTAAATGTATTACACATATTTGTCCCAGGAACTCCATTTAGTGGTCACTAGGACACGAGAGGTTAAATAATTTGCCAAAATAGCTAAGAAGTGGCAGAGCAGGGATTTAAACTCGGGCAGTATGACGCATGCTTTTAACAATCATGCTAACCTGTCTTTGGTGCAGAGAATAATAATTGTTAAAATTTATTAAGTGATTTTTATGCATTGCCTTATTTAAGCTTCATGATGACCCTGTAAATTCTATTACTATTTTTATTTTATTGATAAGGCACCTAGACTAGGAGATAATTCCTCAGTAAGTGAAAGAATTGGCATTTCAGCGAGATCTGTCCAGCTCCTGAGCTGTCCTCTTAACCACTCTGCCATCTCCTTTTTTTCTTGCCTTGATGCATTTTCTCAGGAACCTTAAGACTGGCATTAAAAGGGTGATAATGTGAAAAGGAAAACCAAATCTAACATCAGGGGAAGATTTCTTAGCTTAAAATACCAGCTGGATGTATTAAGCCCCGTGTATTTCCTGGCTTCCTGGCAAGGGCTGAGTGAGTGAGGGATAGCATGGAGGAGTGGCGCTTAGTGTGGATTCTGGGAGAGACTGGACAGTGAGATTTGAGTGTGTCCTGCTGGGTGTGATAAATGCTGACCAGCTGTTGACCAGGTGTTGGACTGGGCATTAGATTTTCTTTTGATTATATTTATTTATGAAAGTAACACCATTTTTCATGTGAAAATCATTCTGTAGTCCTTGAAGTTCACTCTTGAGAAACAGGCAAATGCTGAGCCTTTTGCTTCCCTCCCTCACCATGGTGGCTCTGCTCTTTGCATTTCCTGTACACTCTGTCCATATGAGTTGTCACGGTGAATTTCAGTCCAGCTAAAATAATAATCAGTTCTTAAATCGGAGTAGGTTGTATTAATGAGGCTTTACTTTGAAGTGTTTTAGTAGGTAAACTGAATGTATTTTTTTCTTCTACTTAAGTACTTCATTATCCATATTCTTATTTAGTAAAAGCAAAAAATTCCAGAAGTGGAGTCTTTTGCAGTCTCTCCTAAATCACAAAACAATTGTGGGTTCCGTGTATGTGCCAGCAGCTATGCTAATTATTAGGGGACACAGATGACCAAGATAGAGCTGGACATTGGAGGTCTTATGGTTTGCTAAAGACAGACAACGTGAATAAGCAGTGCCAGTGCAATGTGGTGATGAGTGATGAAGGGAGGAAAGGCAGTAGAAGGGAGGTGGACAGCCAAAGGAGGCGTGTGAGGATGTGGCTGTGAAGAGAAGAGGGAGCTCAAGGGGCCTTTTGAACCACGCTTAGTTATCTTAGAAGTGCAACGGTGGGGAGAGGTTGAATGTTATAACAGGTGAAGAAAGAATCTTCTGGAATCATCAGTAATTTGTTCTTGTAGGGTTTATTATTCCTCTCTACCACCCAGGGTGAATTCTAAGAGAGTAAATGGAGCACATAAATCTGGCTCTTGAAGATGCAGTCCTGTTACTTGTGGCTGTTGACTTTCTGAAGGCACAGACTTGCTCTGTGAATGGATCTTTTGGCTCTCCCATTCTGGGCGTAGAACTAGGGGGCCAACGTGAATGTTTCAGTCATCATGGTTATCACCTGACACTAACTTGTGTTCACACTCTTGCACATCACTCATCCAAGCATGACACCGTCAAATAAGATCTTTTGTCAGACCTACTTTTAGCACTTTATTTTGTACTTTCCTGCTCTGAGAGAATATGGAATAAGAACTGATTCCTCTTTTAAATTTATTCACTGTGGCAAAATAGATACTGCATCTTTTCAACTCAATAACTTCATGCTCTGAGGGCTTAATGCTCCTTCTGTTCCATTTGCCTTGGTTTTGAGTTTTCTCCCTTGTCTTTCCTTTTTTTAAACTATATTATTGTCACAGGAGCCTTTATTTTGCCAAAATCTTCTGGTGTAAATTAAGCATCTACCTTTTGGAAAAATGGAGCTAGTTTGATCTTTTACTGTTATAAAAATAATATGGTTAAAAAGATATGATAGAAAAATATTAAGTAAAATTATAAATTACCTGCAATATCCCTCCCACATGCGGAGCCCCCTTGATGTTTTAAAACCTGCGGTTTATAATCTCTGTTCCCTTACTACAACTAGGCTTCAACTCTGGATGAATTGCGGTAGGCACTGAATAGCCGAAGGAGTCTTTGAAATCTCCTCTCTACGTGATTTGGGTGAATCATGCTTGGCCTTCCTCACTGCAAAGTATGTGTGCACTCAGGCTGTCAGTGAGTGTGCCAGCATGTGCAGTGGTGGTCAGGTTGGCTGGGCTCTTCCGCTGGCCTCCAGGCTTTTGGCCAAATTGCTTAGCCTCTCTGTGCCTTAGCTTTTTTCATGTGTCCTGTAAGAGTAATATAATCTCTCCTAAATCTATCACTTTGTTGATGCTCACATGATAACAGCCTTTGAAAAATATGTGCTAAATGAACCTTTGGCACCTAATATACCCTCAGTAAAGATCGTAACTGTATAAGGGGCTGGTTGTGGGGTTGCTGTTGGCACCACAGCAGTTGTAGTGAACTTACTTCAGATTGTGTGAACACTGGGTTCATATACTTGTCTCTGTGGGGTTTGTCTTTGGATGTTACCTACACGGAAAGAATAGGAAAAGCCTTTTGGAACAAAAGTGAGCTATTTACGAGGGAATTGTGATCCAATGAAGAAGTTACCTGGAAATAAAGATTGGCCCAGTTACTGAATATTCATATTTTAAAAATTAAGAGAGAAATAAAACATGTTTACTTAATTTGAACATATCACAGAAAGCAAGACTAGAGAGAGAGGGGTCCGTGTTTTCTGTTAGTGCATGGACTTTTGTCTAATTGGGAGCTGTTAATAAACTTGGTACGGAAAGCTTTTTTTCAGAAAAGGAGATATATTTTGTAATTGCCAAACTGTTAGGAAAGATGGTTACCTTTGACATGATGTCTTTGCAATTAGATTATCCTAGAAAGATTAATTATTATTGTTAATTATTATTGTGTGACTTTCACTTATGGGAAATAGAAAGGTCAACAGTTTCCTAAGTAGTTAATGGGGACGTGAATAGTACTATTTTTCCATTTATCTCGACCTGTTCTTTTCTGTATGTTATATATTTTTTGAAATTAAAATACCTATTTTTAAAAATGTTAAAGACTCTAAAAATTTATCATAATTATTTCTTATTATAGGCTTTTGATAATTTGTTGATAACTTGTCTATTTAAGGTAAAATAGAAGTATGAGAAAGAGCTATAATAGAAATCAGGGTCTTATTTTAGCTGTCCTGTTGTTTCAAAGAATATATCTTTACCTTGTATCTTTTCCTCTCAGTTTCAAGAAACAACATGACTTTTAAAGGTATTATTTAGATAATATTTTAAGTGCTGCAAGTTTCTATGAAAAAATCAGGTACTAATAATTTTTTTTATTTTTGAGACAGAGTCTTGCTCTGTCGACCAGGCTAGAGTGCATCACTGCAACCTCCTCCTCCGGGTTCAAGCAGTTCTCCTGCCTCAGCCCTCCAGAGTAGCTGGGGCTACAGGCACGTGCCACCATACCTGGCTAATATTTGTATTTTTGGTAGAGATGGGGTTTTGTCATGTCGGCCAGGCTGGTCTTGAACTCCTGACCTCAAGTGACCCGCCCGCCTCGGCCTCCCAAAGTGCTAGGATTACGGGCATGAGCCACCGTACCTGGCCCAGGTACTAATAATTTTTAATAATGGGCTGAGATTTAATCTAAAGCCCCCAAAAAACTGCTTTAATCATTGTATGATATTCTATTTAAGCTTCCCACATACCCTACTTAATTTTTTGTCCCCACTTAGTTCCTTCTCCCTTCCATTATTTTTCATTTTGAATCATTAGGTAAAATAAAAGGGTTATTGGAAGCAGGTATCTAATACTGTAATGTCACAGAAGAGAGATGTTAGTTGATATTAATTGAATCCTGCCTTTAAGTTCTTCCTTCTCTTTTTCTCTCCTGTTCTTCCTCTTGTAGATTATTTATTCATCTATCAATCAATGCATCAGATATTTATTGAAGACCAAATATGTGCAAGGCAATTCTTTGGTTACTGAGGGTGTGGGAAGACGCATAAGATAGAATACGTTTTCTCAGGACCTTTGTCTTTTGTTTAAGCCTTTGTTTTGATAGAGTAACTTGATGAAGTCACTGTGTTTACGATATACAAAGCTCAAAAAAATCACCGTAAGTGTAGAGCCAGACTGAGATTCTTAGGTTTTTTCTTTTGACCTCATTTGGGGGCTTTCTGAATTAATTATGTACTTTTATGGAAATTTGAGAAGTAGAGTCATGTAGCTCTTTCGTAATGGTGCAGTAGAAGGATAGAGAAGAATATTTCTGGAGTGGATAGACCTAGATGTGAATTCCAGCACTTGATTGTTTAGTGTTGGGAGAGTGGCTTGGACTGGCTTGGACTCCCAGAGCTAGTTTCTTTATGGTGAAAGGTGGTAGATGGTACTTAACTCATTTAAACATTAGGTAAGGAATCCATGAAATAACAGTTGAAGTGTCTGCGATAGTAAATAAACGGTATGTGTTTATTTTCCTGCCTTCTTTCTTCATAAAATCATGGAATAATAGAAGTTTTCCTCTTTATCTCTGTAAGTTGGATTCTTGGTAAGTTAATATTAAGCCCAGGTAAAGATCTAGTGCTGTTTTGTTTGATTTAAGAGAGACAGGGTGAATATGTTACTTTAATATTTAGCAAGACTTAAAAGTCTTATATAAACTATACAATATCAATTTTTTAACCTACAATGGATAGAATTTAATAATTTATGGACTTCTATTGTCTAATTTTGGTTTTCAGAATATTTAAAATAGACCCAGTCCAATGACAGAAATACTAGTTGTTTTTTTTTTTTTTTTAAGATTCTCATATGCTAAATTTGGGTTAATGCAATCATTCCATGAATATGCTGAGAGCAGGAAGTCAGAAGAACATCTTTAGACATCCACAGTTTTGATATGCACAGTGGAACTAAAATTGAGCCATTGTTAAAGACATAGTAAAGCCATTTGATTTATACCATGAAACTGATTTTAACAATGATGATTTTTAAAGTAATTTGAATTCCTGTAGACTTTAAAAATGATTTTACTGATGAGGTTATTTGAAGTTAGTCTAGTCACATCCTAAAACTCGGAGTTTTTTTTTTGTGAGCGGCTTTAGGAAGCTTGCTGAACTGCTGAGCTACTGTGAGATGAACAAATCTAGCAGCTTCTAATTATTATTATTATTTTCCATTTGGCTGGATGAATTTTAATTTTGAGAATATCAGTCCTCACTTACTTGTAGTACGTGCTGAACTCCAGGTCTCTGCAAATATTACTGCTGTTGGTTAAATTGATTTGTCAATCTTTAAGTCCTTAAATAAAGTAGGATGTTTTGGGCTGTGACTGATAAAGACATTGAAGATTATCTTTGTTGCCTAGAGTTTTACATCTGTTTGTTGTGCATTTGATTTCTTTTTTGGCTTGGCTTAATCAAAAGTCTACGTTATCTGTCATATAAAGTGAATTGTATTTTTTTTTTTACAACGATATGCTTTTCATCAGAAAGCCTTAATAATTACGGCCAAATTGAGTTGTTCTTTTTATTAGATAAATTAATGATGATGATTGCTTCACATATACACATGTTTACTCACCAGACATAAACATGCACATGCATGTCCATGCATTTTCCCATGTAGACAGTTCATAGTCATAACTCTTTCAAAGAGGCTAGCTCTAGTCTGAGTGTATGGGACTGTTTTGATCACTGCTATGGCATGGAGGTATTGCCATGAAGAAGTTTTATTCTGGAGTCTAGCCCCTTATTCCCTATTTAAGGAATTGTGCCTCAACCTCTTTGCCTAACCTTTATCTTGCTTAGTAGATACCAGGTTTATATGAGGTCTAGCAAGACAGACTTTTTAGATTTTGGGGTGAGTTATTTAATACAGCAGTTTTTAAAACGTGGTCCACATTATCAGTGCAGTGCAGTGAACTGTTTGTTAGTAACCTGCAATGGATAAGTACAGAAAGTGAAAGTCAGCATTTAGAAACTTGTAGGAATTTGACAGAATCATGGTTTATTGAATTTTATAATATGAAATTTGAGCTTGTATTTTACATGTCTTAAAATTCATTCTTACTGTGTTTTATAAAAGTATTTGCTCATGACTGATTGAAAGTCAAAAAACAAGCAAAACTGGTCTTCACCACCAATGGTTTTTGAAGCACTGCTTTTCACATATACTTGACAAGACCAGCAGTTCAGTTTTGCTGACAGAAAGATATGAATTGTCACCTGATTCCACCTTGTTTTTGGATATGTCAACAACCCTCTACACCATTAATTTGCCAAAGGTGAAAAGGATGTTTATACCAGATTAGTCACTTCTGATTTTGTTGAGGTGAAGATACCATTTACTTTTAGAGAAAGAATAACATATTTCAAAGAATATATTGCTGCCAGATTAAGTAGATTGTTTCTGGCAGATTCAGTTTCTTAACTACTTTTTATAACTCATTCATTCCTTCTTTTCAATTTTTATAGTAAGATGAAGCAGTGAAATGAGAACATCTATGTAAGGAAGAATAGATAAGGCTTAATGATTGATTTGGCGCAGTTGAAGAAAAAGAATAAAAAATGACTAATCTTTGAAATGCCATTATCTTGGACAACTGAGAGGGAAGTTGGTTTTAGAATACCATAGGGCTGTTCTGTATTAGTTATTGAATGTATTGAAGTAATAGTTGAAGTCATTAGTTATGATAGTATCTTTTTTTTTTTTTTTTTTTTGAGATGGAGTCTCACTCTGTCGCCAAGGCTGCAGTGCAGTGGTGTGATCTCAGCTCACTGCAGCCTCTACCTCCTATGTTCAAGCGATTCTCCTGCCTCAGCCTCCTGAGTAGCTGGGATTACAGGCATGTGCCACTGTGCCTGGCTAATTTTTGTATTTTTAGTAGAGATGGGGTTTTACCATGTTGGCCAGGCTGTCCTAGAACCCCAGACCTCAGGTGATCTGCCTGCCTTGGCCTCTCAAAGTGCTGGGATTACAGGCATGAGCCACAGCACCTGGCCAATAATATCATAAATATGGAGTTTAATTCTCTGGGCAACAATATATGAAATTAACCAAAAAACCATGTAAACAAAAGAGCTTTGATGTATTTTTAAAATTAGAAGAGAGGGTAATAGGAAAAGTAACTGGAAAAGACCATAGAAAGTTTAGTAGAAAAGTAAAATCTCACAAAAGGAAAGGAAGAGGGGAAGAGTTTTATAAGAGGAAGAGGTTAACAGATTTATGCCTTCCCATGGTTGAAGGACTCAGAAAATAATTGGTTTAGAAAGAAATAACAGGTGTTCTGAAAGAGAATAGTTTGTAGAAGTAGTCATACAAGGAACTGGGGATCTAGTATGTCGTGTTTGCTAGGATCTCACATTTTAGTGAAGGAGACAAGCATGTAAATGGTATTAGTGTCATACATCATGATTTCTTCCTTGACTGTGGATTACATAGGAATGCATTGTGAAATTTCCAAATAGAAATTAGAAAGCTACTGGTCTTTAGCTTAATTACATTATGGTTAAGAACATATTCTGTAAGATTTCAATCCTTTGAAATTTGAGACTCATTTTATGGCTTGTCTTACTGTCTATCATAGTGGTTGTACCAAGTGCACTTTAAAAGAATGTATATTTTGCAGGTGGAGTAGTATTCTGTGCCATTTAGGTCAGGGTGGTTGATAGTGTTATTTAGATCTTCTGTGTGCTGATTTTTTTTGTTTAGTGGTTCTATCAATTGCTGAGAGAGCTGTTAAAATCTCTAGCTATTATTGTGGATTTGTCTGTTTCTCCCTTCAGTTTTGTCGGTTTTTGCTTCATGAATTTTGAAGCTCTGTAATTAAAACACTTATAAATGTTACATTTTCCTGATGAACTGGTCTTTGTATTACTGTGAAATATCCTTCTTTATCACTGGCAATGCTCTTGGTTTACTTTATTTGAAGTTAATATCACACTCCAGCTTTCTTATGCTTATGGTTGCATGCTGTATCTTTTTCCTTCTCAGTTTCAACTTACCTGTGTCATATTTAGTTTGTCTCTTTTAGGCAACACATTCTTGGGTCTTGAATTTTTATTTATTCAAATAATTTCTGCCTCTTAACTGGAGTGTTTGGTTCACTGGCATTTAAAAAACTGTTGGTATGACTAGATTTAGGCCTGCCATTTTACTCTTTGTTTTCTGTTTGCTCATCTGTTTTTTTGTTCTTTTGTCTTCCATTTTTGCTTTCTCTTGGGTTAAGTGCATCCTATAAAAACCTTCATTTTACTTAACATAATGACCTCCAGTTCTGTCCGTGTTGCTGCAGATGACAGGATTTCATTCTTTTCTATGGCTGAATAATCTTCGGCTATCAGAAGCTGAGAAAGGTACCATGGTAGGACGGGATGAAGTGAGATTGGTTAATGGGTACAAAATACAGTTATATAGAAGAACGACCTAACGTGCAATTCAGTAGGTTGATAGTAAACAGTAATCTATTGTATATTTCAGAATAGTTAGAATAATTCCAATGTTCCCAAGATAAATATTTAAAGTGGTGGATATCTCAATTACCTTGATTTCATAATTATAACTTATATGTGATTCTATTAAAATATCATATGTACTCCCCAAATAGGTACATCTGTTATATATTAATAAATTTAAAAAAATATTGTAACATTTCTTTGGGGTCTTTAACTGTTTTTTTTTCTTCTTTTTTTGCACTATTTTATTTCTTAGAGGTGATCTTGGAGTCACAATACACATCCTCTCTATGGTACTATCTTATGTGAAATGTAAGCAGTTGTAATCTTTTATGCTACAGTTGTCATATTACTGTATTTACGTTATAAGCCATACAATACAGGGTTTTAACTTGTGCTTTAAGCACTCTCATGTATATTATGAAGTAAAGAGGGAAAAACCATGTTTTATATTTATCCAGCTACATATTAATATGATATCTGCAGTTCTTCTTTCTTTTCTGGACACTCAGCTTTCCACTTGTGGTATCACTTTCCTTTAGCTGCAGAATTTTCTTTAGCCCAGGGATCAGCAAACTATGGAAGCCTGTGGGCCAGATGTGGCCTACCTGTTTTTATAAAGCTTTATTGGAACGCTGCTTTGCTCATTTGTTTGTTTTTTAATGACTGCTTTTACACCATAATAGTAGAATTGTGCAGTTGTGACAGAGACTGCAAAGCCTAAAATATTTACTCTTTGGCCTTTTACAGAAAAAGGCAGCCAATCCCTGCTTTTTTATATCTTCCAGTGCATGTCTGCTGGTGACTGATGATCTCAGTTTTGTTTTATAAAAATGATATTTTACTTTTATTGTAGAAGGATATTTTTGCTGGATGTGGTTCTTTTTTTTTCTTTCAGTACTTTCAAGATACCGTTCCACTTTCTGCTAACCTCTCTCCTTTGCCTTCCTCTCTTTTTTTAATGCTCTCTCTCAGCAGAATCCTCTCCATTGTTTCTGATGAGAAGTCAGCTTTCCTTTGTATTTTTGTTTCCTTGTATATAATGTGTTATCTTTTTCTGGCTGCTTTGAACATCTTACTATATATTTGGTTTTCTGAAGATTGACTGTGGTGTGTTTGGATTTAGTTTTATTTATAACTACGTTTCCTAGTATTTACGGAACTTACATATTTGTAGAGTTACGTCTTTCACTAAAGATGGAAACTTTTGGCTATTATATTTTCAGGTATACATTTGCACCTTTTTACTTCTCCTTGCCTTCTGGCATTCTGATTCCACTTATGTTAGACCTTTTGATATTGCACTGCAAGTCATGGAGCCTTTGTTCATTTTGTTTGTGGGAAGGAATAAAGAGCGTTTTTCCTATCTGTCTCTGAAATTGAATAATTTCTATTGGTCTGTCTTCATGGTCACGGACTCCTTTGTCATTTCCAGTCCCCTTTTGAGCTCATTTGTAAATTTTATTTTTATTTCTAGGATTTCCATTTGGGAATTTAGTGTGTGTGTCTCCACTGAACTTCCTTCTTCTTCTTTTTTTTTTTCTTTTTACCATGTTCAGATGAACTTTTCTTTTTTTGCTTTTTTATTGGCACCATCTTTTTCTTTGGGCATAGTCAGAATGTGTACCTTAAATCTTTTTCTGCTAATTGCAACATCTAATTCATCTCAGGGTTGGTCTTCCTTGATTGACTTTTCTCTTGAGTGTTGGTTACATTTTCCTGTTTCTTCATATGCTTATTAATTTGGGAGTGTATTCTGAATGTTGTAAGTAATACACCCTAGAACTGGTTTCTGTGATGTTTCTCCATAGGACATTGAGGTTGTTTAGCAGGCAGTTAGCTTGGCTGGGCTCTAACTTCAAGCTCTGTCTTCCTGTGGTGAGCAGCAGCTTAAATCTTTTTCAGTTCTTTTAGACATAGCTGGGCTGCTGGCATTCTGTCCTTACATTGTATAAGTCAGTGGTCAGCTAGAGATTTGGGCAGAGTTCATATGCAGAATTTGGGGCTCCTTTATGTTTTTCTCTGATTTCTCCTCTCACTTCTAGCTGCTATGGTCACTCTGAACTGTCCTCTGTCTCCTCAGGTCAATGAGGTTGTGGGTTCTGAGTTTTACCTGAATTTTTCTGAGTGGGGCCTGTCCTTGGGAGGAGAGCCATATATAAAACTAGAAATTTTCCTAGTGCCATTCCTTTTTTTTTTTTTTCTCATATCTAGACTACATTCTAGTTTCTGCTGCCTTTTGTTCTTTCAGATAATCTTTTATATGTCATCTAGATTTTATAGTTGCTTTCTATGGAAGGGTTGATCCAATAGAAGCCATTTTACCATTACTGGAAATGGAATATATGTAAAATTTAACCAGTAAATAAATACACTTTGTTCACAATTGAAAGGATAAAACAGAGTAACACAAGAGAAATTCAGAAGTGCTGGGACTGTTCCTAATGTGTGTGATAAATTATATTGTTTACTGAGAACGACAGCAAGGGAAACTGAGCCGGCCCCCAAGTGGAACACTGTTCAGGGAGTTCTGAAGTGGTAAACAGTATATGTATATTATACACCAGTTAAACTAGTTCTTTAAGCGTGGGATGTGTGACCCTGCCCCCATTGATTTCTCTTGGAGAATGCTTTCTAGTTTGTCTTTTATCAGTGGTGGGCAGGCACCACTGCCTGCCTAGTTTATCTTTGTTCTGTGAGAAAGCAGAGAACACCTCCTTGTTAATAATAATCACCTTTTCAGAAAGAATAAATGCGTGGGTCAGAGTCTACTTGAGGCTCTCAGCTGGTGAGGCTGTCAGCCCTCTGTGGCTCTCAGCTTGGAAGACTGTTAGCCCTCTGATAGTCCCACTTTGCACTCTGTCTCTGTGTCTGTTTCTTAATATCTTCAGCACTGCATGGATGGGGGGGGTCTCCACGACTGAGCTGGTCTCGGTAGAAGTAACCTGATGAAAAATACCACAAAATTGTAGTTTTGTTTTTCTGACTTAAGATAACAGTTCACTCTGAACTGTCCTCTGTCTCTGAAATGAATACTTCCTGCTTTAAGTAGATGGAAGCTTTGCTGACTTTAATAGTCTCAAAGAATTTACCAGGGTCACTTTGGTTCTTATGTTTTAGTTTTGTATTTTTGTCTATGAATTATAAATTCAGAATTCTGTATGCAACAAAAATATTCTTCAAACTTTTTGTCGGCTTGACAGTGCTATGCCTTTGCTTGTGCTTGCTGTTCATTGGACATCTTGTGTCTGAAAATTTCTCTGACATTGAATGGAAAACTTTCAGCCATTATTTCTTCAAATAAAATTTCAGCTCCATTCTCTTTCTCCTCTCCTTTTGGTATTCCAATTGCACATATGTTGGACCGTTAGATAATACGTAACAGGACCTGGGCCTGTATTCATTTCCTAAAAGACCTTTTACCTCTATTCTTCTCCTTGGATAATTTTAACCTATTTTCAAGTTCACTTACTCTTTTTCTGTTTTATCTCTACTTGGTTCTTAAGTCTATCAGCTGATTTTCTATTTCAGAAATTGTAGTTTTACTTCTAGGATTTCTGTTTCTTTTTAAATAATTTATGGATTTTTTTGTATTAAATTTTTCATATATTGAAAGCACTTTATTTCATTGAGGATTTTTATAATAATTGCTTTGAAGTCTTTTTCTGTTAGTTCCAGTATCTGATTCATCCGGGAGCTGTATTCAGATAGGATTTGGGTCCCCTTTCTTGCTCTTTGTTTTCTGGGGCTTCCTGAGTCTTACCCACTTCAGCGTTCATGGTTTTCCAGCTTTGCTTTTCTGGTTCCCCAGGCCAGAAAGACTATTTTCAGCTTTTCAGTGGGTTCTCTGCCACTGTGCCTTAGTTTCAAGATAAAAATTGGAGTGACAGGAACGTACTTGTATTGTTCCTGACTTCCCTACTGTAGGTGAGTATACTTCATACCAGACTCTGTCTGCTTCTATTTTCTGTTCTTTTAAGTAGTTGCCTTTTCAGTCTGTTCAGGTTTTTTTTTTTGTTTGTTTGTTTTTTTTTTTTGGTGACAGTCTTGCTCTGTTGCTCAGGCTGGAGTGCAGTAGCACCATCTCAGCTCACCACAATCTCCACCTCCTGCAGTCGAGCGATTCTCTTGCCTTAGCCTCCCGAGTGGCTGTGGCTGGGACTACAGGCACGTGCTACCACGCCTGGCTAATTTTTTTGGTATTTGTAGTAGAGATGGGGTTTCACTGTGTCAGCCAGGATGGTCTTGATCTCTTGACCTCGTGATCTGCCCGCCTTGGCCTTCTAAGGTGAATAGTTGTTTTCTGCCAGAGAGAGGTTGGTTCAGTAGGTTCTTAAATCCATCATACCTGTGTGGAAGTTCATGTTTTAGTTTTGAAGTAATTCTAAAAGCAAATTAATTTATACTTTTGCTGCTACTCTACTCATCATTATCTGTTTATAATAAGGAGGATTGCAAGCAATTTGTGATATCTATAGATGTCAGCACTGAGGAGGAATATTAGGTTCACAAATATTTTATTATTGAGTATCATCTCTGAGCCAAGCACTTGTGACAGAAAAATAAGACAAACTACTCTCAAGGTACTTAAAATCTGGTAGAAAACTAAAGGGAAGATTGGTGGGCATTGATCTCACTGACTTCCACATGCTAAGCTAAATCACTTTTTGCATTTGTTCAACTTCATTATTAGGGATAGAACTTCCTTGTGAAAAAAAGAAAAGAAATTTCAAATTTTGTTACAGTTAATTTGGAGTTAATTGTTACTGCCTTTTTTTTTTTTCATTTGACAGCCTTTTTAAACTAGCTTGGTGAAAGTAGCTTTTTGAAAACAGAGGCCTTTCTTGTTGCTTCTTGTTCCAAGAGCTTAGCCTGGTCCTTACTCAGAAACATTGGTTAATTCCATGACAGTTTATGGTATAAATTTGTGGGTTCTTTTGCTGTTTTGTTAAGTACTCTTAAAAATAGAAAATCATAGAAGAGAACCAGGGAATTTGCCTGAATGTTGCAAAACTTTTCTGATAATTGTTCAAACAAGGGAGTTTTAAAAATTGTTGTCCCTTGTGCACTTACGGGTTGATAAGAGGGGAGAAAATTGTGACAGACTGGAGAACTTGACTGTGAACTTGAAGAAACACTGTTTCTTAGTATGCTCTAGGTGAGCAACAACCGAGAGCTCACAGCCAGAGGAAGTCCGTTAGAAAGGATTGTGGTGGATTTCATTGTAAATGTTTTCAGTGTTGTAGGGCCCGTCTGGGTCAAGAATTCAAGATATTTAGCAATCTAGGAAATACAAAAGTGATCAGAAGTAGGCTTCTGATATGGGACAGACATTCAGGAGCAAAGTAAGGATTTGAGATAGAGTCATCTACTTAAAGGTGAAAGTTAAACTTGAGAATAGGAGGAGGAGAGAGACTATAAAAGAATGTGCAAAGGTCTACGAACATCACATGACAAATTATATAGTTTCTCACTATCACTTTGTCTAACCCAGAACTTTTTAGAAAAATCAACTGAAAGAGAAACTCGCCAAGAATATGCTCTGGCTATGATTCAGTGCAAAGTTCTGAAACAGTTGGAGAACTTGGAACAGCAGAAGTATGATGATGAAGATATCAGCGAAGATATCAAATTTCTTTTGGAAAAACTTGGAGAGAGTGTCCAGGACCTTAGGTGTGTTATTCTTTTTAATTCTCATATGCTGAATGTATTGGACTTTGTTTGACTAGCAAGAAAATTCAAGAAAACCTGAATTTGTTGCCACCTATATAAATCAAGAGTTCACTAGAATATGTTAATGTCTCCTGTGAAGACATCATTCTCACATGGCCACAGTTGGTCAGAGCTGTGTGTTATCTTTTCTTATAGGGAGATTTCCACTGTTTTCTGCTGTCTAAAATCTGACCGGCTTTACTCCCTTAGGATGTGACTCCACCCTGGAATTCCTCGAGAGTCTTCTGTTAGAGGCTTTTTAAGCAATAAAGGTGATTTGTTAATTAATGAAGGAGGTTTGCCTGTATGTGGAGAAAGTATTTGTTTTCCTGCTTTTTGAAGGCCTGTTGGCTCAGTTTTTATATTAAAAATAATGTAAATAATGTATATACAGTAAAGAATTAGCCCATATGGAAGGGACTGCATGCCACTCCCACCATCTTCCCTGCCTCACCTCACTCTGTTCTGGTGTCTTGTGTTTGCTTCCAAAAAGCCTTCTAGCCCTCTTTGCCTGCCCCCAACAACCCACAAATGGGGCTCTGCATATTCTTTTGGATCTTGTTCTTTTTCTGTTTTATACATAATATCTTGATGATCTTTCCCATTAACACTCATATTCTTTGTTTTTACGCCATTGGCACGTTTTTAAAAGAGTTACTCTCTGAAAATAGATGCTTCTCTTAGATGGATTGGGGTTTGGAGCCAGGCTGATTCTTGGAATTGTTTGGCTTTTTTTTTTCCATGTGTGGCCTCACACAAGCTTCTTGACTTTTTCAAGTCTGTTTTCCTTTTGGTAAAATAGTAATAAAAATGCTAACCTTGCAGGATTTATTGTGAGGTTCCATCTGCCCTGCAGGCACCTTCAGCATAGTATGTGCTCAAGAAATGTATTTACCAGATGATTCAATGCAGCCATAATCCCAAGGCTCGAAGAGTTCCCAGAGGTGGGAGGTGTTACTTGTATCACTGGTTTGTAATAGATTTTGCAGAGGAAGAAAAATGATTTTTATGGTTCTATAATTACAAATATTTAAAATATGGATACATTAATTCTAATAGGCAGACCAGGAATAGGCTTTACAGCTGTATATTCTGTTACTATGTTTATTAAAAACTTATGACTGGTTCTCTGTAATAATCATTTAAGGCCTGTTTTTGTAAAAACTAAGATTAGTGATAGCTTTTACATGGTTTAATCCATTTTAGCTAATTATTGATTTTTCACCTTGAATTTGGTAATTTGAAAAATACCACTTACATAAAGCTAATAGGGTGATGGGTGCAGCTAAAAGAGACTTGGCTTTGTTTTTGCTATTATAGGATTAGGATATGAATATTAAAAATACTGTTATACTTCTTATACTAACTGGCCCTACATTAAAGTGTTTTACTACTTTGTTCAAATGGGACTCTCTGATCAACTTACCTAGTATACCTTGGTTATACTGAATTACTAGTAAAATTTGAATGGTTACATCCGTTTTTAAATTTTACTTGAGAGAAAGTGCAAGTATGTTCTGACAATGTGTTTGTCCACTGGCTAACCACATTAAAAATTTTCATACTTTAAAGCTTGGAATAATCAAGTTACTCTCCAGTGGATGGTTTTTAAATTAAGGTGAATTGCAGTTTGTTATATGTCCAGAGGCTTTTGTCTTTGGTCTATAATGGATTAATTCAATTAATTACATCTACACTCTTGGTAATCACATTGTAAAATATCGTGCCAATGCATGTGATTTTGTTTTTGTGGTGTATTTTTATAGTTTATGATATTTATACTATAATAGTACGAGTTTATTGTTTTATGTTAAAGTACTATGCTTTTATGTAATATATTATTTTACATTAATATGCCTATTGGTCTGGGAAATCCAGTATTTCAAGTGTCATGGTAGAAATTCTGATTTTCAGTTTTTTTACTTATACACATTCGTGTATATATTGGAGTAAGGATTTTGGAAGCAAGTGCTGAGTTTTATGTTTCATACCCAGCATTCAAATTTGACAGGAGGGTTGGACCTTACTATACTGAATAAAATTTCACATGATTTATTAAAGATTATTTAAACTGTGTAAACTTCGCTTAGTGGTAGTTTGTTAATGTACAAAGGATGGTCATTCCTTTGTAATTAAATAATCAGTGAAGACATTTTATTTTGCTTAATTTTGGAGTAATTGTCAGATTCTTATAAATCTTGAATTCTTTACACATTTTTATAGTTCATTTGATGAATACAGTTCGGAACTTAAATCTGGAAGGTTGGAATGGAGTCCTGTACACAAATCTGAGAAATTTTGGAGAGAGAATGCTGTGAGATTAAATGAGAAGAATTATGAACTCTTGAAGTAAGTTTTTTGTTTCGCTTTACACTCTTAATACGCGTTATCTCAAATCCTCAACAACACTTGTTATTGTCACTCTAAGATATTCTGTGGTTTTAATTTGTGTTTTCTTGCTGACTGACGTGGTTGAATACCTTTTCCTATCCTTTTGACCATCTGGACATCTTTTCTTGGAGAAGGCCCTGTTCGAGTCTGTTTTCTTTCATTCTACAGGAGTTCTATATGTATTCTGAACTTGAGTTTGTTGTCTCATATATATAAACACATCACAACCATTTTGTCCTCACTCTGTTGCGTGCCATTTTACTTTCTAATGGTGTCTTGATAAAGAGATGCTCTAAATTTTGATACAGCTCAGTTCATCAATCTTTCCCTGTATGACTAGTGCTTTTCTGTGTCTTGGTTAAGAAGTTTTTGCCTACCCAAGGTCATGAAGATGTCTTTATATCTCCTAGAAGCTTTATTGTTTAACTTTTTACATTTACATATCCAGTCCATCTGGAATTGATTTTTGGGTAAGGCATAAAGTAGGGAACAGGATTTATTTTTTTTTTTTACATAAATATTTAATTGAACCAGCTCCATTTATTGAAAACATTTCCCTCAGTACTCTCCAGGTTTACCTTTGTGATAATAAGATGACTAATATGTGTAGGTTTCTTTCTTCTTTAGTGAGATATAATTACAGCATACAGTTTATTTGTTTAAACTGTAAAATGCATTAGATTTTAGTGTATTCGGATATTTGTACTCATCAGCAAAGTCAGTTTTAGAACATTTTCGTTGCTTCAAAATGGAGCCCCATATCCTTTGGCCGCCACCTCTTTATCCACCCATGTATCTAACCCTAAGCAGCCACCAATACCTGGATTTGCCTGTTACAGAAATTTCATGTAAATGGAATCATGTAATACATATTTTTTTGTGGCTGGCTTCTTTCACGTACTGTAATGTGTTCAGGGTTCATCCACGTTGTGGAATTTATCACTACTTCCTTCCTTTTTTATGGTTGAATGATTTTCCATTATGTGGATAAGACCACATTTTATTTATTCACTGATCAGTTCATGGACTTCTGGGTTGTTTCTACCTTTTGGTTATTATGAATATTGCCAGTAATACTTATGGTACAAGTTGTTGTGTGGATATATGTTTTCATTTGTCTTGCTGTTAGATACTTGGTGTGAAGTTGCTGAGTCATGTGTTAACTCTGTGATTAACCATTTGAGGAACTACGAGACTGTTTTCCAAAGTGGCTGCACAATTTCCTATTCTCACCAATGGTGAATGAGGGTTTTGATTTCTCTGCGTCTTTGCCAACATTTGTTACAACCTGATCTTTTGATTCTAGCCACCTGAGTGTGCAGTGAAACCTCATTGTGGTATCTATTTGTATTTCCTGATGACTAATAATGTCAAGCATTTTTTCATGTGCTTATTGGTCATTTGTATATCTTCTTTGGAGAAATGTCTGTTCAGATACTTGGCTCATTTTTTAATTGGGTTACCTTTTTATTACTTAGTTGTAAGGGTTCTTTATATATTCTGGATACAGGTCCCAGATCAGATAGGTGATTTGGAAATATTTTTAGTAGATACGGGCTTTCACCGTGTTAG
Source organism: Aotus nancymaae (assembly GCF_030222135.1). Taxonomy (NCBI): domain Eukaryota; kingdom Metazoa; phylum Chordata; class Mammalia; order Primates; family Aotidae; genus Aotus; species Aotus nancymaae. The sequence goes on along the minus strand of NW_026988450.1, from coordinate 5,862,708 downwards.
CCAGGATGGTCTCCATCTGACCTCAAGATCTGCCCTCCTCAGCCTCCCAAAGTGTTGAGATTACAGGCATGAGCCACTGTGCCTGGCTTTTTACCCCTAAAAGAGGCAGGATCTAGCTCTGTTACCCAGGCTGGAGTGAAGTGATGTGATCATAGCTAACTGTAACATCAAACTCCTGGGCTCAAGAGATCCTCCCATCTCAGCCTCCTGACAGCTAGGTCTAGAGGCACACATCACCGTGCACCAGCTATTTTTTTTTTTTTAATTTTTGTGGCGATGGGATGTCACTCTGTTGCCTAGGTTGGTGTCAAACTCTTGGCCTCAAAGCAGTCCTCCCATCTCTGCCTTCCAAAATGCTAGTCGGCATGAGCCACCGTGCTTGGCTTAGTCCTGTGTTTGTAATTTGAAATTCCAATTGTTCATGGATAGCGTATGAGAAAGCAGTTGACTCATATTTACCTTGTATCCTGTGACTTCGCTGTAATTATTTCTTTTATTTCCTTTTTTGTCTTATTACACTTAATATACTTCCAGTGTGATAGTGAATAGAGTGATGAGAGGGTACATCCTTGCCTTGCTCCTGATCTTAGGGAGGAAAGCATCTAATTTCTCATTGTTCAATATGATGTTAACTGTAGATTTCTTTTTTTCTTTTTTTTTTTTTTGCACATCGTCTTTATCAAGTTGAGAATGTTTCCCTGTATTCCTAATTTGCTGAGAGTTTTTTTTTTTTTTTTTTTTTTTTTTTTGAGACGGAGTCTCGCTCTTGTTACCCAGGCTGGAGTGCAATGGCGCGATCTCGGCTCACCGCAACCTCCGCCTCCTGGGTTCAGGCAATTCTCCTGCCTCAGCCTCCTGAGTAGCTGGGATTACAGGCACGCGCCACCGTGCCCAGCTAATTTTTTTGTATTAATAGAGACGGGGTTTCACCATGTTGACCAGGATGGTCTCGATCTCTCGACCTCGTGATCCACCCGCCTCGGCCTCCCAAAGTGCTGGGATTACAGGCTTGAGCCACCGCGCCCGGCCTTGCTGAGAGTTTTTATCATGAATGGATGTTGAATTTGTCAAATAATTTTCCTGCATCTATTGATGTGATTTTTTTTCTTTAGCCTGTTGATGTGATGGGTTACATTTCTCAAATATTACACTAGCCTTGCATTCCTGGACTCAATCCTGTTTGGTTCTAGTTTATAATTTGTCTTACATGTTATTAGATTTGATTTGCCATTATTTTTGTTGAGGATTTTTGCATTTGTGTTCATGACAGATAGTGCTCTGTAATTATCCTTTCTTGTGATGTCTTTTTCTGATTTTGTGATTATGGTAATGTTGGTCTCATGAATGAGTTAAAGGGTGTTCCCTCTGCTTCTATTTTCTGGAAGAGACTATAAAGAATTAGTGTTGTTTCCTTCTTAAATATTTGACATAGTTTACCAGTGAGAACATTTGGGCCTGTTGCTTTCTGTTTTGTACGGTTATTAATTACTCATTTCTTTAATAGATGTAGGCCTATTCAGAGTATCCATTTCTCCTTAGGTGAGCACTGTGAAGGCCACCTACCTCCTGTAAGATTGGACTCCTTGAGATTTTTATTTCACTAGCTAGTCCTTGTTCAATCTTTAGCAATTAGTCTGTTACCCTTTAAGTGTTTCTACCAGTTGATAGATCCATCAATAGTTTCTGCTCCCAATAAGCTTTGATTCTCTGTCTCCCATTTCTCTAGCTTCCAGGGAGGTGGTTTGTCCTGGGACCTCAGTTCTGTCATGGATCTAAGAAGAATTTTGTTCAGCTTTTTGTTTTTCCTGTTGTGAGGATTGGAGTGAAGACTTCCAAGCTCTTTACATGTTGTACCAGAAACTGGAAGTCTGCTGTTTTTTTTCCAAGATGATTTTGGCTATTCTGGGTTTCTTAACATTTCATATGAATTTTAGAATCATCTCGTTAAAATCTACAAAGAAGCCAGTCTGGACTCTAATAGGGATTCTGTTGAAGCTGTAAATCAGTTTGGGGATTAATTTAGTATTCAGATCCATGAACTTGGGATGTTTTCTGATTTGTTTAGATCATATTTAATTTCTTTCAACAGTGTTTTATAGATTTCAGAATGCAAGTTTTGCCTGTCTTTTGTTAAATTTATTTCTAAACATTTTGTCCTTTTGATGCTGTTGTAAATGAAGTTATTCTTTTCATTTTCAATTATTTATTGCAAGTTAATAGAAAAACAATTGTTTTGTAGCTTGACCTTATAGTCTTTGATCTTTCTAAGCTCTTTTTATTACTTTTAATACGTTTTTCTCTATTGGATTCCTTTGCATTTTCTGTCTCCTGTTGGCCTTTGAACAACGCAGGAATTAGGGGTGCTGACCCTCCTCCCCCACAGTCAGAAAGCCATGTATAACTTTTGGCTTCTCCAAAAGTTATAACTTCCTACTAATAACTTCCTATAATTTCCTACTAATAACTTCCTGTTGACTAGAAGCCTCACTGGTAACAAACAATTGATGAACACACGTTTTGAAAGTTACATGTATTATATACTATATTCTTACAATAAAGTAAACTAGAGAAAAAATGTTATTAAGAAAATCATAAGGAAGAGAAGATGTATTTACTGTTCATTAAGTGGAAGTGGATCATGGTAAAGGTATTCTTCCTCCTCGTCGTCAGTTGAGTGGGCTGAGAAAGAGAAGATGTTGCTGTTGCTGTCTCAGGGGTGGCAAAGGTGTAAGAAAATCCACGTATAAGTGTACCTGTGCAGTTCAGACCTGTGCTGTTCAATGGTCAACTGTACAAGATTATGATCTCTGTGAATAGAGACTTTTACTTCTCACTTTTTCAAGCTGGGTGTCTTTTATTTTTGTTTTTTGCCCAGTTGCCCTGGCTAGAACCTCTCCCATGCAAATGTCTATATGAATTATTAGTTGTATTCCATCATCTATTTGTCTGTTCTTACTCCAATACTATGTTACATTAATTGCCGTTCATTATTTTCAGTCTTGGTGTCTGATAGTATCAGCATTCCTGTTCTTCCAAGGTGTCTTGGTGTGTTTCGGACTCCTGCGTTTCTGTATGCATTTTAGAATCAGCTTGTCAAGCAAACAGTTTGAGCGGTATTTTGGTTGCGATTGAAGCCATAGGAATTGATATTTTTTTCATTTGGAAGCGGGTCCTCCAATCCATGAACATAGTGGTATATCCCTTCATTTCTGTAGGATTTCCTTTGGTTAATGTTATGCTCTTGTCCGTCTTAATTTTATTCCTATGTGTGTGATTTTTTTTTTTTTTTTTTTTTTTAGTTTTCCTATAGATCATCCGTTACAGTTTTTCACCTTCTACTTCAGTTTCAGTGAAACTTTTTGTGATGATAGAAGTGGTTTATATCTGTGCTGCTCAGTACAATAGTGTATCATTAAAGAGCACTTGAAATGTTGGTAACTGAGAAACTAAATTTTAAATTTAAATTTTAATCAGTTTAACTTAAAAAATACACATATGGCTAGCGGTTGTCATATCAGGCAGCTCAGTTTGAGTCTGGTATCTAAAAATACTGGTATGAACAGTTCTGTGTTGTAAATTAGGTTGCTTCTTGGCTTACCTTTCTGCAGCTTGGTGTTTGGTTTTCTCATGTTTAACATTTGTTCTGACTTCCCACTTCAATATTTCATTGTTTTTGTTTCATTTCCCATTTTGTTCTTCCTTAGAGATTTATACTTTTAAGAAATTCTCTTACTGTCATTTAAATGAGGCATCCAGATGTAGCATTTTTAGGTCTGCCTATCATCTCTGTTGTTTAGACTCCATTTTCTGTGTATTACCAAAAACAGTACATTATTCTCGTTTAAACAAAGTGTGGCAAATTAAAGTGAGTGGTTTATAGATGTCAGCAGAACTGACAGAATAGGAAGTGGGCAAGAGTGCATTAGTTTTTCATTGTTACCTTTTGACTTTGAGTTTTAACAAAAAGAGCTTGGATAATTTTTAAATCTAGTTTTTAGAAAACTTGAATATAATGTAGGGGAATGTTTTACAAATTATTACAAAAGTATTATGTATATATTTATTATGATACACTTAAGCCTTTTTAAAAAGGCACATTCTATTTTCTGGTGTTAGGTTTTCATTTTTATGACTTCTTTAGATTACTCCCTTTGCCTTTGTGTGACACTGTGATTTTCTGAATAACAAGAAACAATGGTATAGGTATTTTTCTTTTATGTTTATATAATGATGAGAAATTCGAAATTATTGTTTGTCTTTAGTTTTTTTTTTTTTCTTCTTTCTTTCTTTTTTTTGAGACAGAGTCTTGCTCTGTCACCCAGGCTGGAATGCAGTGGTGTGTGTGATCTTGGCTCACTGCAACCTCCGCCTTCTGGGTTCAAGCAATTCTCCTGCTTCAGCCTCCCCAGCAGCTGGGACTACAGGCACATGTCACCATACCCAGCTAATTTTTTGTATTTTTAGTAAAAATGGGGTTTCATCATAATGGCCAGGCTAGTCTCAAACTCCTGACCTTGTGATCTGTCTGCCTTGGCCTTCCAAGTGCTGGGATTACAAGTGTGAGCCACCGTGTCCAGCCTTGTCTTTCGTTTTTATTCTTGTTAATGGAAAAATCAAACTCTATAAAATATCTTTAAAAGGTTTCTTCTGAGCCAATATGAGTAACCACCATCTTGGGAAAAACAGTCTTAAGGAGGCCTGAGAAAGGGTACTTGATTTCTGTTTTATACTAATGGTGGCCAGTTGTGCCTGAACTCCAAAAGAGAAGTCACAACTGGCCACCATTAGTATAAAATGAGTTGTGTCTGACCCCTCTTCCCATCATAGCCTGAAACCCAGTTTGAGGTTTCTCTGGGGTCCCGTTGGCCAAGAAGGAAGTCTGTTCTGTCAGCGGGGGTGTTATCAGTGGTGAGCCTGTATGGATCGCTGGCAACTCAATCCTCGCCTCCTTGGAGGAAATAATTCTGCTGAGGGGCAGAAGTAGATTTAAGGCAGAGTGAGAGACCAAAGCAAGTTTGAGAGCAGGAGTGAAACCTTATTAAAAATAAGAGCAGGAATGAAAGGAAGGAAGGTACACTTGGAAGAGGGCCAAGTGGGTGACTTGGGAGATCCAAGGGCCCTGTTCTGTCCTTGACTTGGGGTTTTGTACATTGGCATGGTTCCGGGGTTTCCATTTCTCCTCCCTAGATTTTTCCCTTGGGCTGAGCTGTCTGCATGTTCAGTGGCTTGCCAGCACTTTGGAGGGGCCATATGCACAGTATGTTTACTGAAGTTGTGTACATGCTCACTTGAGGCATTTTTCCCTTTCCAGTTGAGCATTCCTAGAGGAAAGTCATATACCGGTTAAACTCTGCCATTTTGCACCTTAGTGCACATGCTTTAGGCGGCCCACCCCACTCCTGAGATACTATTGGGAAGCTGCTGATCACCAGCTTCAGGTGTTTTCTGTTTGTTGGGAGACGTCGTTCCCTGGCGCCAGCTGTAATCAATTATTATTTTAGAGAGGCAGTTTAACAACCCCCGACCTGATGGTCACCTGACATTCTTTAGTTTACGTTCTTATAAATTATCTGCATGAGATGAATGATAGAAAGGTACTAGTACTAGTGCTGCCCAGTAAGATAGATCTGGATGAACTCTTTATTTGATTTTGCTGTTTAAAAAGCACCATGCATGCTGGTCTTCTTTTTATTTGTGGATAACTGCACTTAAGTCAGGTAATTCCAGACTCAGCAAGTATATAAGTTAATGTTTCCCTCTGTCACTTTTGAAGTATACAGAAAATAACTTGTAGTTTGTATGTTAGTAGTTTTGAAATAAATAGATATTTTGAATAAGGAAATATTCTGAAATATAAGAAGCCATGGAGATAGAAAAAAATCAAAAGCCGAGAGATCAAACTAAGTTTCTAAAACTGAGGGAAAACATTGTGAAAGAGGATGAACATATTTGTTGAGTGATCAATTAGGATAATTTGATTTGAACAGATGCTTTTCAAGATGACATTTCTAGTAAATGTCAAGGCAGAATTCACATTTGGTCTAACTACGTAGCTGTGGTGTGTTGCTGCCTGGATCCATTGGACTATTTGGTAGAATCACGGCTTGTGGTTAATTGTTGACTTAACTGTATTCAGAGACATTTAGGAGGGAACTCTCTCATTGCATACCATAAATCTCTTTTTCTGAACCTGTTCTTTTGAACATTTTTGTTGCTGATTTGATGCAGAAATAGCATGCTCATCAGGTTTACAGATAATAATACAATGATGTTTTCATTGTTGCTAAAGATATTCAGTGGACTTAATTAATGGTCCTGAAGGGTAACAATTAAAATCCACATTTTGTAGATTTGACTACGAAGTCTCTGTGATTCCTTTCAGTTCAAACATTTGACTCTAAGGCTGTGCTTCTCAAATGTTGATGGAGATCTTGTTAAACTGCAGATTGTAACTCAGTCCTAGATTAGGGTCTGTGATCAGCAATTCTAAGTGACCAGGTGATGCCCATGCTGCTGGCGTGTACAAGGTATTTTGGGTGTGGGATCTCAGCCATATGGAGAACGGCTTAAATCACTGAGAATGGTTTAAGGCAGGGATTGACAAGGTGAGTCGGTAAGGGCCCAGGAAATAAATATTTTAGACTTTTTGAACCATTTTGTTTCTGTCCCAAATTGCTTGACTTTGCCATTGCACTGCCAGCTATGGACAACAAGTAAACTAATGAGCCTGTGTTCCAGTAAAGCATTTGCAGAAACAGGTGGCATCCAGGTTTGGACTTGAGCTGTTATTTCCTGACTTCTGGTTTGATGTATTCAGAATGTCAGTCTTAAATAACGAAATTCAGAGAATAAAATTAAATACAGAGATTGTTCGAGCTCAAAGCTTGAGGATGGCTTCCTGGGAGCGTAGATTCAGGTTGCCTTGAGTATACATACACTCCGGTTAGTCGCAGTTACAAGTGGGCTTTTAAGGGAAAAAGAGGCAGTTCCTAAGTCGTCTGCCAAGAATTTACATTAAAATGACATGTCCAACAGCTGTTGGATAGCTGTACATTGTTCTTTGTATCACAAATTCCAGAAACATGAGAGTAATGAGTGGGATAGTCAGGGACAAATGCCTTTAAATAATTGCCCTTGGACCCACACTCTTGTCTCTGGGTGTGATAAGTTTTATATATTTCACATAGCTCTGATGGCTCTGAGCTATTTTCTTTTTTTGAGAACAAATGTTGTATTTTAAAGAATTTTTATTAATATTTCATAAAAATTCTTAAATTATCAAAATAAAAACATAGAAGTAATTTTTTTGAAACTCAAAATGTTTCAGTTGAATTAAATTTAAATTAATTTTAGAATAATTTGCAAGTTGTCCTTTTAAAAACATACATAGTTTGAAATGTTAAAAAAAATACAGATACATACATGAAAAACTGAATGTATGTCTTGTTTCATCTTGAAGGCAGAGAGAACTAAAGTAGAAAGGTTTCTTCACTGCCGTTCAATCTCAGACTCCTCCCAAGAAGGAATAGGGTCAGCAGGCCATAGTCTCTGGTGTTCTTTCAGTGCCCAGACATACGTTACCTACATCTTCATATACCATTACTTGCACATGTCATCAGACTAAATGTATTAGTTTGTGACCTATTTTTACTTCCTATGGCTTGAAGTCATTTAACATGGCTGTCTTAATATATATTAAAATGACAGGTGGTGATTAGTACTATGAAGAAAAGTGGAGTAGGAAAAGAATGATGGGAAAGATACTGCCTTAGGGTAATCCTGGGCTCTTATGCAAGAGATGACATTTGAGCTGAAAACTGAATATTGTCTCTCAGTGTACTAGTGGGTTCAGTTTGCTAATCTGTTAAGGTTTTCATGTGTCTTTTTGAGTTACTGGACTATTAGAAAGAGTTGTTTGGTCTTCTACCAGGCCATTTAAAAAATATTCATTCTGACTGGTTATCACAGTTATGCTCTGCTTTTAGAATGAATTGAGAAGTTTTCCATCTATTTCTAGGACCTTGAGTATTAAAACAACAGAGGAACAACCTATTCCTTGAATGATCTCTGCTTGCATGCATGAGGAAGGTAGTCCTTTCCAAGCTCCTTGGATTCTGAGCAGTGCTGTCTCTCTTCCCTTTCACTTCCAAGGGCACACGCACATCTCGGGTAGCTGCATCCACTCCCTGGTGGTCCTTGAGAAGGGCGGCAGAAGCCAGGGCAAGGGGAGCCTTCTTTGCTACTGGTTCCTGGCTCCTTTTCTCAGAAGTACCCATCAGGCTCCAATTCTATGTGGTTGCATTGGAGAAAGTACCAGAAGGTCAAGGTTACAGGATGGTGGTTTTGGGCTGCCATCTTCTAAGAAACATTCCCTTGCTGTTATGGGCTTTATTATTTAGAAAGTATATGTTCCAGTCTTCTGTTAGAGCTGGGGCAAGAGAGGGGGGAAGATATGTGTGCTTAGTGCCTAGTCCACCCTCTTATCATCGAGCACCAAAAGTCACGTGTCACTTGTCCCAGTACTGCCATTAGGTCCTCGGGTTTACAAATGGCTTATTAAAAATATATAATTAGCAAAGATCTATTGTAGTTTTGTATTTTAACTTTTATTCATGTTCTAGTTTTTTTTGAGGGGCAAAAACTATTTTTTAGATAAAAAATAGTTTTTTATCCCTGATATTTTGGAAATTGTCCATGGTCTACATTGTGAATGTGAAAGAAATTTGTTATATATGTATAAAGGTTTGAAAACTGCAAACTAGGGCCAGTTGTAGTGGCTCACACCTGTAATCCCAGCACTTTGGGAGGCTGAGGTGGTCAAGAGATTGAGACCATCCTGGGTAACACGGTGAAACCCTACAAAAAAAAAAATTAGCTGGGCATGGTTGCATGTGCCTGTAGTCCCAGCTACTCAGGAGGCTGAGGAGAATCGCTTGAACCTGGGAGGCGAAGTTGCAGTGAGCTGAGATTGTGCCACTGCACTCCAGCCTGGGCAACAGACTGAGACTCTGTCTCACAGAAAGAAAAAAAAAAAAAAAGAAAAGAAAACTGCAAACTTATGTGTAATAGTGAAATCCTTAGAAGAATATTAATATATTAATAAATGTCTATGTTTGGGAAGATATCGACATTATACCTGTGCTCTCTTGTGCTCTATAGAAAAGTTAGAACTTGATCTCTCTTTGGATAAAATTTATTTCAGAATCTTGACAAAACTTTTGGAGGTGTCGGATGATCCCCAAGTCTTAGCTGTTGCTGCTCATGATGTTGGAGAATATGTGCGACATTATCCACGAGGCAAACGGTAAGAGAAAGCCATTCATTTTGTCTGGTTTCTTGAAACCTTCAATGTAGAGTCCTAAATAATGTACTTATCCAAAATGGAGTAGGTTAGCAAAGGAGCTAACAGACACCAATGCAGAGTCATGCAGTGGGTAAGTGCCCAGACTGAACTTGCCTGCTTGGTCTTCCATCTAGTACCTGTGAGATTGGGCAAGTCCCTTAACCTCTCTGTTCCTTGGTTTCCTCCTCTGTGAATATGAGGAGTGAGTGAGTTAATACTCATTAATAATAACGTAAAACACTTAAAGTCATGCTCGCCACATAGTAAGCACTCTTTAAGTGTTTGTTGAAGCAGGTAAATCAGTAGTAGTTCAACTGTCAAGTAAAGTTGTCTGCTCCTTCAAGCAGTAGCAGTTGTTCTGCGCTTTTTGATATCATGGGATTTTTTCACCTTGAATTTTGCTTCTCTAAGAACATTATGTTTGTTACTAACTTCGTGGTGGACTTTTTTTCTTTTTACAAATTTCTCAGGAATGAAGTGTCAAAATGTTGTCTCTGGCAGAGTTTCGACCTTTTCTCCATCTCAAACAACATTTGTCAGTTGACAGAATTTTATAACAGAAATATTCTGGAGACTACAAGTAAATGTTTTGCTGGTCCATTGATATATTTTTAGATACAGTAAGTACTCTCTTAACATCTTCCATAGGTTCTTGGAAACTGAGACTTTAAGTGACAGCAGATTCTCGAGAAATGTCCTTTGCTTGTTTTATGTCATTTCACTTGAAGTCAGTTTCCAAGAACCTATTGATGTTAAGTGAGGATTTACTGTATGGAAATATCGTATTTCCTATCCGTGCTTTTCTTTGATCACTATCAGGGGCGTCTCAATATGCAGGTTTACATCTACTTCTTAATGTGGAGCCCTTTTCACTCTTGTTTTACATGTGTGTTATTTTTATGACGGTTTTTGTAGTTCAAAGAAACACTTTTGATCCAATTACTTGTTTTTGTAAGTTTGGTTGCAGAGCATAACATGACAGTTAATTGTCCCCCAGTTACAAATTTAATAATTACTATCAATAAATGCAAATAACACAAAAATAAATGACCTTACGTTATCAACTGTACTGGCCAATTGAGTTCTTTTAACAGACTTGTAACCTTTAAGATGGTAGCATTCTGAGAATCAAACACAGTTGAGCATTAATCTTACTTTTCAAATATACGCGATGTACGGGAACACCACTGTTCCACTGCTTTTTCTTCAGGAGGCACAAACCACCTGTGGTCCCTGATAGAAGGCGAGAAGTCACACCATGATGATTAATGCCCAGCATTCATCCTTAGGGAATGTGCCCCCTTTGCATGTATGATTAAATAGCACAAGACTGGTGTAGTGAACATTGTTTCAACAATTAAAACACTGTGACATTGAGACAGCTGTATCAAACTCTCTTACAGGGCTTGTACAGCTACGCTTTTTCTTTTTTTAAAGGAGTTTGGCATCTAAACCACCTTCCTGTGTTCCAGGAATTCCCCATTTTACAAGGCATGTGATCTCTCCTGTTATAGAAGATTAAAATGACAGAAATTCACTCTGCTATCCTCTCTTACATTGAGCCACATGCCCATGGCCTAAAAGCTCAGTTGTAAGCCAATATAGCTACCCCAGATCTCCAGCAGGAACGAGAGATAGAGAGGGGAAGTGGGGATAGCCAGCTGCACAAGGAGGGGAAGAGGTGGCAGCTCCGGGTAGCTGGGTGTGAACAAAGTAAGCTGCGGGGTCAGGGGCCGAGCTGAAACAGCACCCTCACTGGATACATGATTTTGATGGTGATTCAGACTGGCCAGCATTCAAGTACAATTGTCCAGCCTTCCAAGCCATATACAGTTAATCTTTCAATAAACTATTTTGCTGCAGAATTATCAGGCAGGGCAAAGTTTTTGTTACTTGTAACCTAACACGTTGACTGATATTCTGTGTTTAATCTGACAAACCACTGTATTGCCTTTGAATCCGAATACAAATGTCCAATTTTCTGGGCTCCCACAGGATTCTGAATATATTAATGCTTCTATTATATAATGTTTTTCATTTTGTACAATGACAATATGATGATGTCTCTTTCACCTCACTAGACTCTGAACTTCTCAGAAGAGCCACCTGTATTTGCCTAGACAGTGTTCACCACACAGTAAGGTATATTTGTTGAGGGAAAAAACTACCAAAAGAATTATGCATGTTCTCTTAAAATACAGACTTTTCTATCTGGTAAATATCTCTATGTTGCTTTGTACAAAGCCTAGCACAGCACATGCAAATACAAATTAAATTGTTTGATAGTGGCACAAACATTTTATGGATTAATTTTTATTTTTTAATTTATAGTCATCATGAAAAGTAACAAACGCTCATTGTAGAAAACTTGAAAAATACAGAAAAGAATAATGAAGAAAAAGTACACCCTTAATACTACAAAGTATGAGATAAAAATCATTTTTTAGCTTTTTCCCGTGCATATATAGTATGTGTTTTTTCTTCAGAAACTGATATGTGACATCTCCTATTTTATTTCCTGCATTTCCTCATTTATCATGGATATTTTCCATCTATAAAGTTTTAAAAATATGGTTTAATGCTATGTATAGGTACACATGTTCTAGTTTACTCAAATCTTACTACTGGGCATGTAATTTGTTTCTAAATTTTCATTATTATAAAAACTGACTTACCATCTGTATAAACATTTCTGGTTATTTTCTTTGCTGGCCCCTTCAAATAGATTTAGTGAGATGATATGAGTACTTTTGAGCCAGAAAGATTCTTTCCACATCTTTTTTCAAGCATTCGTGATATTGGGCATTTGTATTATCTGAAAACAATTGGTACTTCAAGTGCATCTGAAATTGAGAAGATGAGAAATGTTTGTTTATTTCAATAGCAGTGTGAGTTTCAGTGGGGTGAGATCATCCACTTGGTATGAGACCTGCCGGGCTCTGGTGTGGAGAGCAATAAAATGTAGTTTACTAAATGCTTAATAAATAAATATAATAATATCCATCATTAAAAGCTCTTCAGAATTGTATTGGCTGGTGGTAATAAGGAACAAGGGTTTAGAATGTCAAAAACACTGCTTTTGCTAAGCAGTGTATTTGTTGTGAGAATTATATGAGATGAAAAATACGAACGTTCAGCACAGTGCCCAGCGTGGGGGAAAGTGCTCACATTTGATATTACTGTAAATGGTGTGTGAGCTCTGTTTTTAATCAGTCCTATTTTGTTCGCCACATGGCAGTTGTCTGAGACTGTATTTTGATCCTGATTATTCACAGATTCCAGATTTGTAAACTTTCCCACCTAAAAAGGTTTATTTTCAACACCTGTATCAATAGTGGAGGTGCTTTTGCAGTTATCCACAAAGTGGTGAATTATTGGAGTCACTAATGGACACATTTCCAGCTGTGGGGGAACAAGGCAGCATGCTAGCGTCCTGTGTTCTCTCTTATGCTAGAAACAAGCATCCTTTACGCGGTCTGTGTAGTGCCACTTTTTTTTTGTTTTCATTTTTGTGGTGGTTTGTGTGCATGTACGGTGATTTTGCTGTTTAAAATGGCCCGCAAACCTACTGCTGGAGTGCTGTAATGTTTCTAAGTGCCAGAAGGCTGTTATATGCCTATGGAGAAAACTCATGTGTCAGAGAAGCTTCCTTCAGGTAGGAGCTGTGGTGCTGTTGGCTGCTAGCTGAGGCCTCAGAGGCAGTCCAGAGAACAAGCGGCCTGTGACCGTGCTCTGTGAAGCTCAGTGGGGTTCCAAAGCCAACTGTGAAAGGATCTTGTTAGCTATTTTAAGGATTTGGGTCCTTTTGTTTTATTTATATTTATATTTTTTAGAAACAGGCTCACCCTGTTGGTCCAGCTGGAGTGCAGTGGTGCGATCATAGCTCACTGTATCCTTGAACTGGGCTCAAGTGATCCTCCTGTCGTAGCCTCTCGAGTAGCTGGGGTTCTACAGGTGCACGTCACCATGGCTGGCTAATTTTTTATTTTAATTTTTTTGTGGAAACAGCATCTCACTGTGTTGCCCAGGCTGGTCTCAAACTCCTGGACTCAAGCAGTTGTCCCAGCTTGGTCTCCCAAAGTACTAGGATTTACAGGCATGAGCCACCGTGCCTGGCCTGAGTCTTTTTGTTAAGAGAAGTAGAAGCTGCTGAATTGTTTTAAGTAGTAAAAATGAGATGCAGAGTTTTTTGCCAAGATCCCTTTGACTACAGTGAGAGTAGGAGGCAGGAGAGCAGCCCTGTATCTGTATCATCATCATCATCATCATCATTGCAGCAGAGCTGGGCTCAATGTCCTGCAGGGACGTAGGCTTTATGGCCTTCAATCATCACAGCAGTGCTGTAAAGATGTCCTTCTTCTCATTATTTGTCAGGGAGGAATTTACCAGGTAAATGACTTGTCTAATTAACATGTTTGAGAAATGGCTGAGCTGATATGTTAGATAATGTTTTAAAGGACAGTGCCTGGCATGCAGTAAGCACTCGGTTAATGTTTGATTTTACTTACATTATATTCTTTTTTTTTTCCCCTCAGTTCAATATATTTTTAAAAAAACCAGGCTTTAAAGAATAAAATATGAAAAGGTATGCAGGTAAAAGCTTCCCTCTCACTCTGACCCCTATCTACTTAGTTCTTCCTAACCCAGAAACCTTATTGATCTGTTAGATTGTCTTAAACCACCAACCACCATATTGGATTAAGGCATCACTTGCCACGGACTACGTAGTAGGTATCCTCCACTAGACAGGACTGGTGGCTGAAGAATGGGCAGGGCAGTCCACACTGTTGTGTGGGAGTTGAGACTCCACAGCTCTGTAACCACACCCTTGCAGAGGAACAGAGGACCTGTTTCTGTGCATGAAGAAAATAGCCCTTTTCACTTTCTTTATGTATGTAATAAGTTAATTTTCAGGGTGTCGGAAACGTGGTGCTAGAAAGCAGTGTTGGTTGTCAGTCATCTCGGTGCCCTGGAAGATAGGCGTGTCCTCCTCTGTCTCATGCCCAGGTCACGTGGCATATCGCATTGTTGTGATAAAGGGGTGGATATCTTAAAATCAGTGGTCTTTTCCAGGAAATTAGCATGGGTGCTCTTTAACCCTCTGTTCCCTGCTGTCTACATGTAAGCCCGTATGTGTCACACAGTACCGTCACTGGTAGGCTTGATATTGATTGTATGTTGTTATAAAAATTAGATGGTATTCAATACTGATATTAAGCAAGCAAGAAATACTAATAATAAAGATGTTAATACTCAACCAGTTAGAAAACCACAATCTAAAATACTAGTGACTGGGTGGGGTCTAGGCAGATGATACTTTTCTGAATTAGAGATGAGAAATGAGAACAACTGTTGGATTTATGGTTAGGAATTCAAAAGAGAAAATATTTGAATACTGTAAATCTGTGGCTCAGAAAGACATGTCTGGTTTATTTACGTAGATTGTTACTTTCCTTTGCAGCGTTTTGGCATTTGAGCTGCCTGCTTACAGACTGAATTTGAGAGTAATTGCATCTCTCACCACGTCTCTGTTGTTTGCAGAGTCATCGAGCAGCTCGGTGGGAAGCAGCTGGTCATGAACCACATGCATCACGAAGACCAGCAGGTCCGGTATAACGCTCTGCTGGCCGTGCAGAAGCTCATGGTGCACAACTGGTATGCCCTGGCTTTTTCTCACACTTGTACATTAGTCTGAAGACTCTCACTCGCCATTCTAAAAGTTCTTATGTAAAAATCAGTGATTTTGATGAAAAATTTAGAAATATATTTTAGTAATTCAGAGCAATGACACAATAGTTTTAAAAAGACAAACTGCACTAAAGGTCTCAAGGCATGTATATTCAAAATAATAATTTCAAAAACAACTCCAGAAGTAACTAAAAGGACCCTGTGAAATACGTCAGTCAGTCCTTTTTGGAGTTGAATGCAATTGTACTGCTTATTCCTTTAGAAATGCCACAATTTTGCAAGGCTTAACTATTTAGCATATGGTAACCTGAGTGAATTTTACCAATTCACATAAAAACATTAAAAGCTAATTTAATCAACTCAGATTCAGCTCTCACATTTCATTCACTATAGTTTTTGCTTTTGAAGTAACTAAACTTGTGCTTCTTTGTTGTCTGTTTTTATTTTTAAAATAAAAATTATTGACTTTTGTACCCACTTCACACAAGATGAAGTGTAACTACTTAGACATAATGGCGAGCCCTTTGTGTACACAAAGAAGAGGTGAAGACTCCCCTTGGCATAGCTGCTTTTAGCTGTAGGTCGGGTGTTCACTGCCTTCAGCACTATCCTAAACAGTTCAGATGCCTCTCCATTCCCCACCCTCTGGAAGGATGCTCTGTTTTGGACTGTTTTTGTTAAGGCATCAGGAACAAATATACATTGCTTGTAACTTACATAATGCTACCAGCACTTCCAAAGGAGAGGATTAATGATTCACTAGCATGGGTGTGTTTGAAGTTGCAGACAAATGCAGTGTAGGAGAATATCCAGGAGTGCTGCTGTGGTATCATGTGTTAAATATTATGTTCCTGCCACTTAAGCACTTTTCTTATAAATACTGACATCTATGTAAATTCTTACAACTGCTTTTGGAGCACTTGCTTTGTACCCTGATAAGTCAAGTGTACAGTTTTGTACCCTGATAAGTTAAATGATACGTTAGGTATGATGGAAGTGGGTGCAACTTTACATAGGATGATTAGAGAAGGCCTCCCTGAGTAGGTCATACAGCTAAGTTGACAATTATGATAAGGAACCAGCCATACAGCTCAGTTACTGGGGTGAATAAACATTTGAGGTAGAGGGAATGAGAGATGAAAAGGCCATGAAGCACTAACGAACTTGGCTTGTTTAAAGCAGTGTACAGGGACTTATGTGGTTGTGACACTCAGGGATGGAGGTGTCTGATTGTGGAGGGGATCTGATTGTGTAGGGCCTTGTAGGCTATCGTTTGACTCCTGTAAGATGAGTTGAAGACCATTGCAAGGATATTAAATAGGGGAATGACAGGATGTGGTTAATGTTTTAAAATGGTCACTTAGGCTACTCCCTGGAGAATGGATTGTTGGTTCAAGGGTACGTGAGAAAACATGAAGAGCATTTTAGCTGGTTCTCATGGTAGTCTAGGGCTGAGATAGTTAGTGGCTTGGCCTAGATGATAAACATTGAGATAAGAAGTAGATGGACTTGGGGTAGATTCAGAGCTAGTGCTGTCAGCACTTGATGGGCTGAAAATGTTTTTACTTTTTTCTGTAACTTCAGTACAAGAAGAATGGGATCAAATCAGAAGGTAAAAACCCCAGAATGGTTTTAGCAGGAGGAAAAACTTCAAGTCTGTCAGTAAAACATAGAATATACCACTGGATTTCTCTCTTTACCTCGCTTTACCCTGAGCTAGATTTTTCAACATAAATCAATTATTTAGTCATTTCCTGTCTTATGGTTTGTTTATATCTCTTTCAGGAAATTAAAGGATCTTGGCATTTAATAGAATTTGAGGCCATTGCAACCAATGAGCTTATAGTTGCCAGATGTTTTTATAAAGTTTCTGTGAAAGCCATTGTGTTGAAATTAGGGATATTGAAATATAATTATTTATCAGTTTATTTCTCTTGAAGTCTTTCTTGTTGGGTTTAGTGGTTTTCTTGTTGTTGTTTTTTATTTAAAAAAATGTATATTCCTAATATGAAAGGCAAGATGGATATGAAATAGGATGTTGCCCTTTTCCCTTTCCCAGTGGAGGAAATTTTTTGGTTGAGAATTTTTGTTGTTCAGATCATCATGCATTGAAGATGAAATATTTAAAATTTGACTTTTTTCTTGAATTTATGAACTTGAGTTAGTCTCATAGTACATTTCTCCATGTAGAAGAGGATTCTGTATACTGTCTTTACAGGGAAATACTGGTTTATTTGCTCTTTATCATTGACTAACTGATGACAGAATTTTTTTTTCCTCTTTCTTTCTAATTATATGCCAAATTTTAAAATTTTTAATGTTTTAACTATGATAAAGCTCCTTTGCATTTAATGGAGAGACTTAGTGTTAGTATTTTCTTACACTTCCTTCATAGAGAAATTTTCATATGAAGGAAGATTAAAATTCACGTGTGATCTCAGTATTTGGTTGTGACTTATAAATTTCTGTGGCTCCCTGTGCCAGAGAATGAAATTTGCTCAAGTAATAACAATTTATTACATTACCAGTTTAATATGATACTAAATAGAATACCATTTGGAAAATAATCTTTTGCAAAGTATATTCCAAAATGTAAAAGAGGTTTGGATCAATACCTTTTTTCAGGTAACCTAGTTGTCTATACTAAACTATACTCATAAAGGCTACCTTTCTACTTACCTAAAATAGGGGCTTTTTAACCTGAAATATGCTGCTGGTGTTCTAAAGATGTTTATTGATTGAATCTTAGACATTTCTCTAAATTGTTTTCTCTCATACCAAGTGAAAACCAATACAGTAGAGTTTTTGTTTTAACATGGCTTGATTTAAATGGAAATGAGTTATTATAAATGGTGTGCTTCAGCTCTCCATAGTGAAGTAATTATTTGAACATGATTAAGATGCAAGCACTGATGGAAGAAGCATGCAGGTCTGTGTGACAGGCAGCAGCAGCAGCACTTTGCCTGCATCCCTGGGCTTTTCTGCCTTAAAAGATTTTTAGGTTTTTGGTGTTGCATTATTGCTGAAGTTTTTGTTTATCAGCTTAAATTATAACTTTGGATACAATAAAGTTAACATTTGTTACTTTCTGCTGTGAATTAAAAAAATTTTAAGTATAATTTCAAAATTACATTTTAAATGTAATTTATGTTACTTATGAAATTGTGGAACTGGGTCAGATACGGATTTTGATTTTGAATCTGTTATAAGGAGTTAATAAGTTTCTTGATAATGTAGAGATAAATTTGAGTTTATATCACATGGAGTATATAGTGTTATATAATTGGAAAATACTTAATTATTTTTATGATTGATTTCAAAACCATTTCCTTGAATTGTAGGTCTTAGAATACCAGTGTTTCTCCCCTTCCACATCACATCTGTATTTTCATGCAATAATGGATTATGAGTAACCCTGACTGACAGTGGGTGAGGAATGATGGGGAGGAATAGAGTTGCTGGGGAAGGAGAGGACAATGGCACCCACTGGGTCCCCTCACCTGGGAGGCCTGAACAGGCCAGTCCTACTCGTGGGCCTCCCTGCCAGTGACAGGTGTGGGTCTCATCTTTTTGTGCCCACCATGGCATTCCTGGTGCGTCCCTTGTTCTTTTGTGGAGTGCTAGATTTTTATATTCATAAACTTGGCAGAATATATAAACAGTGACAACTTAGAGAACTTGTGTATATACACCTGGTTAATCCATTTAACATCATAAAATATCATCGTTTTTCTCCCACAGAAATTTTTAAATGTAATGAGCCTCTAATTCAGAAGCAACAATATGTGTGTATGGACAGCTCAGGACTTCAGGAAAGAAACACTGACTTTTGTAGGTAGAGGATCTCGTGTAGAATTTTCTATGTGTGTCTCTAGATTCTTATTCAACCCTTTCTTAAGCAGAATAATAAGTTTTAAGAGTGTTACCATCTCTAGTTTTTTTTTTTTTTTTTTGCTGAAATAAATTAATAATAATAGAAAAACTCAGAGGCCAAGGATGTGGATGATACTGCTTAGTTCTCTGGTGTTTTTATCTGCTTCGGATGTTCTAGTTATTCTGTAAGTGCAGAGCCATAAATACAGTGACTAAAAGTAACTAGTTCATAAGTAAGAAAAAAAAACCTCTTACGTGTTTTAGCTAACTTTTAGGGTAATAATCAAGTTACCAAACATTCCAATTGATTTTCAATAAACATAACATTTCTAGATTTAACATTTTCCAGAATTAATTTAGAAATTAATTTCTCATTTCTAAATTAGAATTCTGATTTCTAAATTAATTTTCCTTCTGGGTCTCTGGAATTTTCTGTGTGCCTGAAATTTTCTGGGTACCTGGTCTCTTTCTGGGTACGTGGAATTCTCCACATTATTATGACGTTCTTAGTGTAGGAACATTTGAAAATGTCTCTAATGTCATATGTTTTGTGTATTTGAAAAAAACAAATATAACTGGATTTAAAAAAATATGAAAACCAATTCCAGGTAAAGAGGAATTCTTTACAGCTATTATCTCACTATCAACTGAGTAATTCAGTCTCCCAATCGAAGGTTGTTTGCTGCTGCTTTGTAAGTTAGAAATGTTTCCTAAGACTGCATTAACTAACTTTTCTGGACACTGTGTACCACTGAATTACCGTTGATTTGGAATGCCAGCATAATATAAATCTCATATTGTTGCAGAGTATCAGCGTAAATAAAAATTCGGAAGAGCTGGAAAATGAGCATTTTGACAATAAAGAAAATAAAACCCCTGATGGATAATATAGTCTATGCACTTTGTAATTAAGCAAAAAATCAATTACAGGTTTCACACATAGGTGCACATGACTAAGTGTGGGGATCTGTGGATCCAGTTCATGTTTTGGTTTTGTTTGATTGTGATTGGCTTCTTAGACAAACAGGTACTTGAAGTGGGATTTAAAGGATCAATAAAGCATAGATGAAAGAAAAAACTGGTCTATTAAGGAGAGGTAGAGAAAAAGGAATTAACTTGCTTTGTTTTCATTGCTTTGTCTTCCTTCTGTGGGTGAGGCAGTTACATTTGTGGTCACTTGGCATATTTCGTTTCATGGGCTTTGTGTATGTGTGCACGCGCACGCATCATTTAAATCCAATAAACCTCAATAGAATGGTTGGCAGAATATACTAAAAATTTAGTGATAATTAAGCAAACCTTATAGTCACTCTCAAAGAGATTTAAGTTTTTGAATTATTTTCTGTTTCCCTTCATATATGTCGCCCAGATGTTATGTCTTGGTGGGGGAAAAATGTTTCGTAGGTAATGGAAATGAATTTATTAAATTTAAATTTTAAAAGAATTGTGCAGCAGTATGGCAGTTACATTTTAAAATCTAAATCCTCTTAGATGAATTAGATGAAGTTTATCATCTGTTTTTACTTAACATTTGAAATACTTATATTTATATTTTATCATCTGTTTTTACTTACATTTTAAAAAAGGAGTTCAGCATAAAGGTGCCAGAGTGTTAGTACAAGGGCCAGAGGTTTTCCTAAAAGACCGCGTCTCCTACCACGCTGTATAAGAGCTCCACCTCATTCTCTTGGAGGCACCTCTCACCCTAGTAGGAGCTGTGCTCTGTGCTCTTCTTGCCTTATTTTCCTTAAGAGCCAGGCATTTGTAGAAGCCTGAAATGAAAACAGCTTCTTGGATGAGTTTTTCCTGCCTTGCTAAATATCCCAGAAATGTATTCGGAGAAAACATTTCAGTGGTTTGAACATTATGCTGTTCCATTTGTATCCAGCTCTTTTCTCAGTGAAGAGAGTTATGGGAGTCTTTACTTTTATCTCTGTAATTGTCTCTAATTTAGTTATGAACAGGAATAGTTGTTAGAAAATTAAATTTGTGCTAAAGTAGAGAAATACAAAGTTGGAAATAAAGACAGCACACATTTTCAGTGCAGTGTGGTGAGAGCTGTGACAGTGTACGTCAGTGTCGCAGGATCTTGGGAAAAGCCAGGAGCAGGCAGTGCTAGAGGTGTTAAGGGTGAAGGAGTGAGTTGGTGGGGATGTGGCTGGGGTGCCGGGAGGACTTCAGGCAAAGGCTCCCTGTGAGCACACTGTGTGTGTGGAGTCACAGCAGTGTTGTCAGAAGCAGAACTGGGAGACTAGCAGTAGCGGAACTAACACCAAAAGGCATCCTTTGAAGTTGTGTGAAGGCTTAATAAAATCATAGTCATCTGAATGCCATTTTACTTCTTTTTGGATTTTAATAAGTAAGGGGTTTATCTTTCTCATGTCACGTGGACTGTGCATGTTGGTGAGTTCAGAGCCCGACAGAGTCACGAAAGAGCCAGGGTCCCTCACCCTACTGCTCCCTTCCCTGCAGTGTGGCACGTTCGTCCTCCTGGTTGAGGTGGAAGAGGGAAGTGTGGAAGGAAAAATGTTCTCATGAGTCTTTGTCTGTTTTTGACTTTAATTGGAAAAAGTTTTAACTACTGAAAAGCTGCTTTCGTCTGTAGTCGCCAGCTTTGACATTATGCTGCATTTGTGTGTGTTCTTTCTCATTTTCTGAGCTGCTCGAGAGTAAGTGGCAGACACTATGGCCTTGCAGCCCTGAATGCGTGGGCATGGATCTCCTCAGAAGTGGGATGTTCTCTTACGTAACTGAGGTCCATCGATGCAATATATAGTGTGTACTCAGACTCATGGTTTTGGTAAAAATTGATTTTTTAAATGATAATCTAAAAAAACATTGCAACGTTTTAATAAATTCAAGAAACTATAAGAAATAATGTAAGTGATCAAATTATAGAAACAAGTTAGCCACTAGAAGGTCCATCAGAACAAAACAGGAATGTAATTGATTCTGCTAGTGAGACTACCTTAGTTAAACTGAGTCTAAGCATGTTTTTCTTGTTCTTCTCCAAGAATAGTTTGTTTACGAGAAATAAATGCCTACTCAAGTTAGCTTAAATATAAGGAGATATGTGACAAGGATATCGGGTAGCTCACAGAATCTAAGTTAAGTGAAGTCACACAGTCCACTGAAACTGGAGACCAGAAAGCTGGCAGGCAGCGAGGCAGGCGGCGGTGTTTTCTACCCCCCATTCTTGCATGGTTTTTCACAGTCATAGCCAGGCTGTTCACTTCTTCTCTAGCCTGCTTTTCCTGCCCAAGACCCTGTCATCATTGCTCTAGAGGAGCAGGCTGAGCTGTGTCATCATGATGTTCTAACCCAGCTTTCCACATCCCGTCGGCATGGTTTGGGTGTGCCCTTCCAAATTCCTGGCTGCAGGAAGCTCCCTTGCTCCCGCCTGGCCTGTTGATTGCCTGGTTGTCTCTCCTTTACCTGCTGAGTGAAGCCAGAGTGGAGGATGGCCAAGACTAGTACAGTGCCTGAGGCCCACTCCTCAGAGGGCTTTGAAGGACTTCCGAAGAGCTGAGACTAGACTTTCTGCCCTCTCTAGGACAGTTCTGGTGGCCTTGGACAGACCCAATTCTCTCCCCTTTCTCACTTGTTATTGTTATTCTCACAAGAATAACTGTAAATATGCTGGGAATTTAATATCCTGAGGTAGGGGAGGACTGCCTGGAACAGCCCAGGCTCTGTTCTGCAATCCCTTCCTTCCCCTGCAACAGGGTGAGCTTTAGCATATTAGCCAGGAGCATCATGTGGCCCCCAGGGCATAAAACTCAGGGTGGGCTGCTTCCTGAGGTCCTTCAACTGCCATGCAAGCAAGGCATGCTCAGATGAGACTTCATCTACCCCGGCTGCTTTCTTGCACCTGGGGGACTGGCTTGCCATGGATCCCAAGCCTCTGTTGTCCCTTGCTGCCTATCTGTAAATCTGCTTCATGTAGCCTCTTGTGTGTGGGTGTTCTGTTTCTCCAGATGCAGCCAGATTGGTAACCAGTGCACAGTGAACCTGTTTCAGACTTTCTTCTTCCTCTCTTCCAAAGTATCAACTTTTTTCTGGTCTGGTTGTCCTAATTTTAAAGACACAAAGTCTAACTTAAAAAAAAAAAAACAACTGTTCTGGCCAAAAAAACCCAAAAAAACGTGGTGCTAGTTGTTTATGTTTGGTGTGGGGAGGTTTGAGGAGGGCAGCTGCTCTGGCCCAAAGGTTTTCAGCCACTGCCCTCTTATCGCCAGCTGTCAGTCATTAGCCAAGAGCCGAACTGGAACCACAAGGCTGATTATATTTGTTATTAATTTGTTCATTAAAGGTTTGTTGAGCACTTGATTTGTGTCAGGCCCTGTTCTAGGCTGTGGTGATGTACGTTTCTGCCCTCATGGAGCTAGCGACTGTTGGTGGCAGAACCGACACGTACAGAAAATGACGGCACAGTGTGTTGCATGCTTAGCTAGGACCGAGCTCTGCATCCCTTGGGGAAGGATGAGTAAGCATTTATCTTGGTCCTGGTGAAATCAGGACCGTATTCCTTGGAGGCTGGAGGCCTATGCTGAGGCCTTAAGCAGGAGCTGACCCAGGTGACAACGGGCGGAGAGCGGGGCCTTGCACTTTGCTGGCCCTCTGTTAGCTCACATTTGGTGCCCAGGATAGCAAATACTGTTGATAGCAAATGCACGTTTGGTCAGGATAGCAAATACTGTTGAGTGGATGGTGTTGCCAGAAGGGGCAGAGCAGGGCACTGGCCTGGAATTGTGTTGCCTGGAGGAGCACGGCCCAGTGAAAATGTAATGGGAGCCGCGCAGGAGAAATGTAAAAATTTCAAGTAGCCATATTTTTAAAAGTTAAAAGTGAAGTTAATTTAAAAAATGTATGTATTTCACCCAATAGATCTACATTATTATTTCACCGAATAATACATGTAAAAGTTTCTAATGGGATATTTTCCATTTTTTTCACCCTGAGTCTGAAAAATCTGGCAAGTGTTTCACACTCAGCCCAGCTCAGTCTGCACGTGCCCCGTTCCTGGAGCCACCCATGCCGAGTGGCTCTTGGCCCCTGTGAGGCTGAGGATGGACGCTGAAGGGGCAAGTTGGGAGAGATGTGGCTGCTGAGGTAGGGGAGCCTTCCTTTCACGTTAAGGAGTGTGGACATTTTCCTGGAATTATGGAAGCAATTGGAGGACTACCGTGAGAAGGCTCGTGTTTGACGTAGCAGGGACTGCTATGAGGAGGCTTGTGTTTGACGTTACCCTTCCTACTGTGTGGCAAGTTTAGAGGCAAGGAAACCAGGTGGGAAGTGTTAGATCACTCTAGAGATGAGGCAGTTATTCCCTAGGTAATAATGGTGACAGCAAGGACAGAGGAAACAAGACCAGTTTTTTCAGTTATTAAAAATATGGAAGTGACAGGACTTAATGATTGCATGGAGCTGGTGACAAATGAGTCACATCAAGACTGACAGGCTTCCAACCTGCAGCTGGATGTGTCCCATTGACTCACAGAGGAATGTAGATGGAGGAACAGGATTAGGGTGACACTGAGGAGTTCAGTTTTTAGAAACATTGAATTTGATGTTTCTGCATTCTAGCCAAGGAGAAATTCAAAAGCTGGAAATACAGGCTCGGGGTTCAGGAGCAAGATGTAAGCTAGAGTGAGAGATTTAAAATAATGGAGTGAGAGTGGAAGTCATGGAAGAGGATAAGATTACCTGCAGAAGTGTGTGTAGAACAGGGGCTCTTCACTGGGGAGGTTTTGGATTAACTCCCTAAATTGTACGCAGTAGGAGAAGCGTCCAAGCTTTCCACGGGAATGTCAAAGAGCGGTGTGATCCAAGAAAGGCTAAGAATCACTTGCTGCTATGGACTCTGACAAAGCATGGACTAGGCTGACGGAAGAAGAGTAGTTTTTGCATAGGGTAAGTGGGGTGGTAGCAGTTAAGACCTTAACTGCTTAACCCTAAGGAGAACTGGCTGGAAAATAAGGTGAAAACCAGGAACATGTGCTGTTAGGGAAGCAAAGGAAAACAAGTGTATTTCAGGAAGGATGGAGTAATAGTGAGCAAATAAGCCGAGAGGATGAGGAAGGGGAGGACTGAAAAGTGTGCAATGGGTGTGGCAGCGAGCATGCCATTGGCCACCTGGGCTAGATAATTGATGGAGGCAAGGCCCTGAGGAGCCAGGATGGATGGTTACTTAGGGAAGGTAACCAGGTGGGACTGTCTACCATTAAAAGTGTAGAAAACTTTCATGCCGGATATGCCTTCTGCTAGTGAGACCAAAGCATCTGTCTAGACTAGCTCACATTGACTAACTTAGCAAGTACGTATTTATTGAAAGGAACTGCTAATTCAGGGTTGGGGTGAGGTGTCCAATACACGCTGAATAAATGTTTTCCTCATAGCTAAAGATTTACTTGTATGGTGTAAACTTGTGATTTGGGAGTGGAAGCAGGGCTAGAGAGTGGGGAGGAAGCAGAACCATTTTTTAAATATGGTCAGAGCATTCCCCGGTCTTTCTCCGTGATCATGTCTGTCACAGGTAGCCGGGGAGTGGAGGGAGCCAGTCCTTTTCCAGGTGATGGGAGCAGAGACAATTAGCGTTATTGAGGCACTAAGGAGGCATTAACAGGGAAGTTATCTTTTGAATCTTTACACATCTCTACAGTAGATGGGTAGATGTTCTCCTGTTTAGAGATAGGAAGTCCAGGGGAGAAGGGGGCTAAATAATTGCTCAGATTCTTTTCCTTATGGGAGTTACATTTGAGCCCAGGTCTGTGTAGCCCCCAATTCCAAATTTGTTCTTTAATCCTGCTCTTCAGTAAGGCATATTTGGAGCTGAATGGGCGTACAGCTGCTCATACCCACTCTTGGAGACAGTTCTTCCTAACAAGATGTGTATCCTTGCCCCCAGCCCTTGCCATTTCTATCTTGATTGCAGCTACCATGTCTGCAGTTGGGGGAATGATTTCTTTTTTTTTTGGAGGCTTGGGGGTCTCATCTTTCCTTTTGTTCCCCCGACAACCCTGAGTTTTGTGAGAAAAGCTGACTGTGTGCAGGTCTTGTCCAGCAATTGGAGGCTCCTGTCCCACGGTCTGAGACTAATACATGGGCCCCAGTAGGTTGATTGCCTGGCTGTCCCTTCCTTTTCATCATGTAGTCACTGTCTGCCTCTCCTGGCTCTTTGTTATGGAAAGAGATACCTTTCTTCCTCCATTTCCCAACTTCACTTTAGGTTCAGGGCAATGATTCTGTTGCCACTGAAATAGAAAGTGACTTATATCCAAAGGATTATAAATCGTTCTACTATAAGGACACATGCACACGAATGTTCATAGCAGCACAGTTTACAATAGCAAAGACCTGGAACCAACCCAAATGCCCATCGATGATAGACTGGACAGGAAAAATGTGGCACATATACACCATGGAATATTATGCAGCCATTAAAAACGAGGAGTTCGCGTCCTTTGTAGGGACATGGATGAACCTGGAAACCATCATTCTCAGCAAACTGACACAAGAACACAAAACCAAACACCACATGTTCTCACTCATAGGTGGGTGTTGAACAAGGAGAACACGTGGACACAGTGAGGGGAGCACTATACACGGGGGTCTGTTGTGGGGGAGTGGGGGGGACAGCGGGGGGGTGGGGAGTTGGGGGAGGGATAGCATGGGGAGAAATGCCAGATATGGGTGAAGGGGAGGAAGGCAGCAAATCACACTGCCACGTATGCACCTATGCAACAACCTTGCATGTTTTCCACATGTACCCCAAAACCTAAAATGCAATTAAAAAAAAAATAAATAAATAAATTAAAAAAAAAAAAAAAAAAGTGACTTACCTCCTGGGTGTTAAGAAAATGACTTCTAAGGGCAACTGAATTCTGCCTGACTCCTAAGCCCTAAGTTCAGCATCTTCCCAAGCCTTCCTAGGTGTAGACAGAATATGAGATATAAGCATTTTTATCAGATAAGTATAGCTGTCAGGATAGCCTTCAAATTTTACAGATCAAGTTAATACTCTTTGTTCCTTTTTCTGATATATCTTGGCTTTGCAAGTCATGAGTTACATTTAATTACTTTATTATGCCCATTTGTAGAGTCAAGAAAATGAATTAAATAACATATTAGTCATTTAAAATATTTTAAAACCGCTATTAAATCTATATTAGAAATACCATTTAAGAATTTTTTTTGCAAGTAGTCATTTGTAACCTGTCAATTTTGAAACCTGTTTTCTCTTCC
Organism: Aotus nancymaae; assembly: GCF_030222135.1. Lineage (NCBI taxonomy): Eukaryota > Metazoa > Chordata > Mammalia > Primates > Aotidae > Aotus > Aotus nancymaae. Next base: position 5,835,560 of record NW_026988450.1, on the reverse strand, counting down.
CCCAAGTAATTGTATTTGGAATTATTTGTATTATATATCATCATACGTTTAAAAAAATACCTTTTTACCATTTGTAGTCTCTTTGAAAATAGTGTTTCTCATACTTCTCTTTTTTATGCCTTAGGGTTTCAAATAAACAGAAGTAATTGGCCGGTGATAGAATGTTTTTATTGTTTGAATCTCTGTTCTTTAAATCATATTCTGAAGCTCCTCTGGGTAGCAGGGTAGAGTAGGATCTGTTCAGAACTTGGTAGTCATGATTTACTTTAATCTTGTTGAAATCTCTGTCAAAATAAAAAATTTTAAGTATCTTTGATTTCAAATGTTATATACTTTAAAAAGTTGTTACTGTATAAGAATAGTCTTTTTATATGGTGGCAACTAAGGAACAGATAGTTTCCTGAAATAAATTTTTTTTTTTTTTTTTTTTTTGAGACGGAGTTTCGCTCTTGTTACCCAGGCTGGAGTGCAATGGCGCGATCTCGGCTCACCGCAACCTCCGCCTCCTGGGTTTAGGCAATTCTCCTGCCTCAGCCTCCCGAGTAGCTGGGATTACAGGCACGCGCCACCATGCCCAGCTAATTTTTTGTATCTTTAGTAGGGACCGGGTTTCACCATGTTGACCAGTTTGGTCTCGATCTCTTGACCTCGTGATCCACCCGCCTCGGCCTCCCAAAGTGCTGGGATTACAGGCGTGAGCCACCGCGCCTGGCCTCCTGAAATAAATTTTTAATTTGAAGCTCTAAGGGAGAAAAGCTTCCAAGTTGGAAAATTTTGTTAGAAATTATTTTACCCTTATATCAATGTTAAATGAGAGCAAATATAATATATGAATATATAAGCAAGATTGACTATCAAATATAAAAGTAAATGTATAGGGTTGTCTGTACAACAGATGATTTACTGTTGTTGAAAGTGTTCTTATTTGCAGCATAGCACTAGAAAGAGTAACAGGTTAACTATTAGAGTGGCTTGTATTAATGTTTCTTAATTGAATAATCTGTGGATAGTTTTGAGTATCAGTTGTGTTCTAAAATGTTTAAAACAGAGTTTTGATTTATTTTATATTTTGCTGATTAAAAATTTTGCCTAGCTTTTTCTCACTAGATGATTTCTTGTCAATGGTCAGTGCCCTTCAGATCAAATTGTTCATATATTATGCTTTTAGAAACATCATGCACATGCAATTTGAAACTTAGAGCTCTTTCTAAAGGGTAACGTGAAAGCAAGTCCCCATACTTCGGCATTTTTCCCTCAGCTGCTTTTGTCTGTCTTCCACTCCTTTCTTTTTTCTCTGTTTAAATTGTGCGAGTCTCCCAGTTGGGGTAGGTGATAGTTTTATATGGTCCTAATGTATTTTAACCTTGCTATCTTTTTGGGTACACAAGATTTTCTCTGTCATATGTTGTTAAACTTTATTTTTTTGGTTCTGGCCTGATACCAGAATCCGCCTTTCCGCTCTTCTCTGTGTATGGGCATTAGACGGGGCCCATAGACGACAGATGGGCTGTCAGGTGGAAATTGTTTCAAGACTGCTACGTGCTGAGACAGACCACTGAGCAAAGTGTCTTTGTCCATTTCCTGATGCTTGTAATGGAATACCTGAAACTGGGTAATGTCTAAAGAAATGGAATTTATTTCTTACGGTTATGGAGTTTGAGAAGTCAAGGTTGCGGGGCTGCGTCTGTTGCGGCCCTTCTTGTTGGTGAGGTCTCTGCAGAGTCCTGAAGTGGCGCAGGCGTCACATCTCTGGAGGCTGGGTGCCTGCTCATGCTAGCTCAGGTCTCTCTCTCTCTTATAAAACCTCAGTCCTACTCTTGTGATAACCCGTTAATCTATTAATTGATGAATGGATTAATCCGTTCATGAGGGCAGAGCTCTCAAGATCCAGTCACCTCTTTCAGGCCCCTCCTCTCAATACTGCCATCCTGGGGATTAAATTTCAACATGAGTTTAGAAGGGGACAGATATTGAAACCATAGAAGAAAGTTTCAGAATTCCAATATTTGGGGAAAAAAAAATTAGTTCTATTGTCCTGTGTCTAGATTTATTTAAGTTTGTAATAAGCTGTTACCTAAATATATTTTAAATCTCGTTGACTGATCTAGTCACATATACTTGCATTAAAGCCAGTGTATGTCTAGTATAGGTGCTGCTGTTGATTTTTTCCAGCCAAGGTTTTGTCTCAAGGATAGTTATTAATGCTCAAGAGAACAGTAATCAGAAGGATAGGTTCATGTAATGATGTAACAGAACCCCAAATACCATGACTTCAATAAGAGAGACATTTGTTTTATCTAACATCCAGGGGTGGGCTGGGCAGACCAGAACTAGGCGAGCACAGGGATCCAGGCTTCTTCAGCTCAGCGCGCTGCCATCCCAGGGGCATGGCCTTGTCCTCTTGGCTGTGGGGGTTGGGAAGATGTTCCAGGCCTTGGGGAGGCTCCTGGAAGTTGCCCCTCAGCACTTCCACCTTATACCCTGTTGGTCGTTACCCAGTCTTCTGGCCGCATAGCTGCAAAGGAACTGGGAAATGAGATCTTTTCCTCTGTTAGGCTTTGTGGCCTACTAAGATGAAAGGGTTCTGTTACTGAGGAAGAAGGAGAGAAAGAGGATATTGGGGGACATTAGCAGTCTCTTTCCCTGGAGTTAGAAATCTATACTTGTCTGTATTAAATTATAAATAACTGCTTTGATTTTAATTCTTAGGTTTTGTGGGGTCATATGATCCACCTCCACTGGCAGATAATTCAGAACGCTGTGGGTGTGCTTGGGTTTCGGGACCTTTTAATGCCCTTCTTCCTTTTGGAGATTGAGAAAAGTCTTGTAATCCCTTGTTAGTAGGTTTTTGAAAGTTAATATTTGGTAATTCTAATGGCATAGGCATTGCCAAGAATTTTTGTTTGCTTGTTTGAAATGTTTAAGAAATTAAAACCACCGAAGTAGTTGTACTACTTCTGTTGGCTTATTAACTTAGAAAAATAGTGAATTGTAGATTACATTTAAATGAGATTTTTAAATTATTATTATTATTTTTTGAGATGGAGTCTTGCTCTGTTGCCAGGCTGGAGTGCAGTGGCATGATCTCGGCTCACTGCAACCTCTGCCTCCCAGGTTCAAGCGATTCTCCTGCCTCAGCCTCTCGAGTAGCTGGGACTACAGGCGCACACCACCACACCCAGCTAATTTTTGGATTTTTAGTAGAGACAGGGTTTCACCACGTTGGCCAGGATGGTCTCAATCTCTTGACCTCTGTAATCCACCCACCTCGACCACGTGACCATGTTGAGCTCAGGCTTAAGCCCAGGAGGGTTCTGGGCAGAGAGGAGTTGGGGACTGTGAACAGAAGGAGGAAGTGGGGGAGAGAGCTGTGCATGCAAACACATTCAGGTAGAGAGATCCCCACCCAGCTGGGGAATTACCAGACAGCTGGAGTCTGTTATGAAGCCAAAATAAAGTTGGAGACATATGCGTAGTGGCCACATGACAGCAAACCATCTCTGCTTTGATGTTCTGAATTCCTTCCTGGAGGCTGTGGAAAACCACTGGGGGGTAAAATAACAGTGTCATTTCAGCAAGACCATTTTAGAGACAGTGGTTGGAGGGAGGGTACTGAATTTTGAATTGTAAAAGACTAGAGGAAAAAGACCAGCAAGGAGGCTGCAAATCGAATCCAGCCATGGCGAGAGGCGGTACCAGGGTGAGGAGGATGGGAGAGATTCAGTATATGGAGGAGAGAGGAGCTGTGAGACGTGGATACCGGTTGGATGTGGAGGAGAAATCAGAAGGAGGAGGCCAGTGACTTCCCAGTTTTATCTTTGGCATTCTTAGTTACTAAACAAAATCACACACACAAATCAAAAACATCTGTTACCTTCTATGTAGTGTGCCAGAGTTGCATAATCTGCTTTATTCTTTAAATAACTCTGAGACTCATTTCAGGTGATTATAATTCATATTGAAGAAACATCTGGCCCACGTGTTTTGGTTTATTTTAGTTTCTGCATATCTTGTGGAAAAATTGATCCTCTAAAGAATATTATATAATTTTGTAGGCTAGGAGATCCTTCAAGTATAATTATAAAGCTGATTTAAGTCACTTTCTACTACATATCATTAAAACACTGAACTGGTCTTCTAAGATACTGTTTCTGTAATGTGGATTTAGCTGAGCTTGCTTATACGCAGATTCTAATTAAAAATAATTTTAAATTTTGTTTGAGCAGTTCTGCAGTTAGTAGCTTTAACTGCTGAAGACTTTGTCTCTACTGGTGTTGCAGCACATTTTCCTTTAGGAGAAAGATGCGTCCTTTTCCAGGTCTAACTCTCCTGTAGGACTCTTCAGCTACGTTTTATTCAACAGTCATTGATCTCTTAGTTTATACTAGGGACTGATTTGAAAACTGGAAGACAATGAATGGGACACCGTCTCCACCCTCCTATGCTCTCAGTCTTACATTCTAAATAAAATGCAAGAAAAAAGGAGTCTGCAACAAGCCTTAAATGTGGACTTTGCTTACATGCTATCTTTGTAATCAATAGAAAACAAACGTTCTTATTCGAAGTTCTTGTAACTGCATAGGCGTTTCTCCCACACTGCGCGTCGCGTAACTGGGTTCGTATGTCGTGTGCTTGGCTAGGGGCGTGCACTGTGTTGTGCAGGTTGCTTTTGGTTGTAACTACTTGCTGATCAGGAACCAGTATTTAAAAGGTTAAGGAGTGTGTGCTGCCAGCTCTAGTGCTTTGAGTGGCTGAGTGCGTTGCCTGCCCATCAGAATCACACTCGTTAGAGAAGTGATGAAGCACGGAAGATACGCTGATCTGTGACAGAGCTGGCAGAAGCAGGTGAAGAGGACAGCTCCTGAGCATAGCCAGAGATAAACGCAGGCTTTGTTTAGTGGCATTTAGATTTTATAGCTGGTTAAAAGCATATTTTTGATTAGTGGAATTCCTGTAGGAAAAATAACTTTGTTATTGCAAGTTTTACATAAATTGCTTTTAGAATGCACTTTTTAATGGAATTTCTTTTAAAATGTACATTTTTATTTCTTAGGGCTACAACTCCTATAAATAGACTCTAGTATAGACTTTCGGAATCACTGACCTCTTTTTTTTTTTCCCTTTTTAATTTCATGGATCACCTCTTTAGGGAGACTGCTAATCTATTGGTCTTTGAATTTAGATGCTGTTAGAAAGTGAAGTGTCTAGTGGTTATGAAAATATGTTTGAGAAAATAAATTGAGGATTTGTACTGTGATGTTCTTAATCTTTTTTATTCTCACAGCTATACAATAATATGTCCCCAGCCAGTGAGAGGTAGAATAATGTACCGTGAGGCAATGCTATTAGTCATTAAAACTGAATTTTGAAATCACACTTGGTACAAATACACTCCCGTACACTAAACTAGTTGTCCTAACCTTACAGCATGTCAGTTACCACTGCTAAACTCGAGTTATGCATCTATAAATGGGGCTCATCTGTACCTTTCTGGGTATTCTTGTGAAGAGTACATTAAAAAGTATCTGTCAAGCAGTTAGTGCAGTGCTTAGTGACTAGCGGGCACTAGAGAATGATATGTGTTGTGATGTTAAATACTATTTTTCCTAGGCTGAAATCAAAATACCCTAGAGAGAGTTGAAGTATATCGTATTTACTCTTAGAATTTAAATGTTTTTGTAAATTAGATGCAGGTGAGAGAGCACTGTGGTTTTTATGTGTTTCGGTTGTTACATAGGAAAAACAATTTGTTTTTTTTTTTTAGTTCGTAAAAACGAAGTTTGCTTTATGTTCAAAATTATGATAAAAGCCAGAGGAATCGCTAAATTTATAACTAAACTATAGTGAGTTAGCATTAAAGAAAGTAGAGCTATATAAAATTATTGATGGTTTATTCTTCCCCTTTACCGGCTATAAATCTGTATTATAAACAACTATAAAGTTTACAATTTCTAAGATAAATTTTGTTTCTATATTTAGAAAAAAATCGTTTGTTAATGATTTATATTATACTGGCTTGTTTTCTGAAACAGGATAGGTAAAGATTAAGAACATGTAATTATGACTTGGTTATAGTTTTAATGATCATTATGACACACAGAAAGAAGTAGACTATAGAATTCCAACAACATTATGACTAGTTATGAAAATTTTGCACACCATAGGAAGACCAGAGAAAACGGTACGAAAGTGCTACTGACAATGGGTTTTCTACTTGGCTTTGTGGGCAGGCAAGGCCAAAAAAGGAAAATAGAGAGACTTAGTAGTTTTCACTGATTAATATATTTGTCAGTAGAAAAGTCTATGTTTTTCCTGTCACTAGATTACACAGCTGAAGTTACCATGTGTTTCAAGTTATATAGGTGAAGTTAGCGTTTTGAAATACTATTATAGTCAGTGTCTTCAATTACAGTTTTAAAGAAAGACACATTTGTAATGTTTGAGTCTTTAAGTAACTAAATATACTGTGAAGGTAAGACATTTGATTAGGATGGTAATGTTCTTCCTGTTGTTTGAAGAGTTCCTATAGCCTAAGTAAGTGCTTCCCGGTGCCCTGTCTCCTAACAGAATACAACCTAGATAGACAGTCCCCGTAAGAATGCCACTGTCAAGCCTCAGCCGGCTCGGTGGTACCTTGTGGGAAGTGGAAGCTAGTTTTTCAGTGTTTCTTCATCAGATGTGAACTCTTTTGCAGCAGTCTGATCTCTTTTGTGAGCTGTTTATGTACTTGGGTTTTTAAAAGGGGGAGTAGGTTTTCAGACTGCCCTTTTTTCAGTTTCAGAGATGTTGAGATCCCAGGAGATTTCAGGTATGGATGAATTTAAAGAGAAGAAAAATATTGCACTTCATAAATTTTGTATCTTAGGTAACAGAAGCAAAGATTTAATGTCAAATTCCTATAGATTGCTTGTGCAAGTCAGGCACCTTTTGAGTGATAATTATAAGTTGAAATTTTATTGTATTGATCTTCATGTATAGAGAGAAAGACTGACTCAATACTCGGATTAATTCACAGAAGAGCTCCTGGCATCCTTCGTTGTAGATTATTATTATTATTATCCCCTGAGGTAAAATCTACACTGGTTTTTCCTTTTGCCTGACAGTAGTGTAACTTCAACCTGAAGAAATTTTCACACCCTCTTGTTTTCTAATGTATAAAGATAGGAAGTGTCTGCTGTCTGTACCTTTCCAGGCCCTTATTGGAAGCCAGGCAGCCCCACAGTAGAATAGAACCAGAACCCTGAGCAGGCGCTTTGCTCACTTTGCCCTCGGGCAAGTTAATGAAGTTTTCTGAGGCCCTGTTTCCTCTTTTATGAAATGGGGAAGATATTAATAATACTCGGCTCACAGGGTGCTCTGAAATGAGAGGGGAGAATGTGTGGGCTTACCTGTGATAAAAGCTTCCATGGTGGCTCGGAGCACAGTGCAGATGGAAACAGCCATCCTATGTTCCCAGCTTTAGGCCCTTGATGCCAGGACCCCCTGTGCCTGGCACAGAGGATTCAGAGGCAGGCTCGTGTCCCCCAGTCTTGGGAATGTTTTCATCGACTACAATAAGGTCATTTGACATTCAGGGGTGCAAGCTATAATACTTTATAAGCCAAGTTTAAAGGAGTAGGTTTTCCCTGAAGTTCGAATAGGTGAGGTCCTTTTCTGTAGTACAATACTCTTTTCCATTTCGCCACAGTTCCGTTCCTCCCGATAGGTTAACAAGTCACCTAACACCCCACATGCCATAACAAACAGCAATTTCAAGAAAGCTTGAGGACGAAATTGCATTCTTTCCATGAGTCCTGTCTGGGTTCTTCTCTTGCTGGGCTTTTGCCATTCTGACCTACATTATTCAAGCCAGGCTCACAAAGTTCCACCTGGGGCCCCTGGTGTGCAGGTTCTTAGTTGGACCCCTTTTCAGCTATATGAGTCCTTGTTCATTCTTCCCCCAAATCCAGATTACATAAACCTTCAATAGCAGACAGAGGAGGAATGGAGGTGAAAGGAGATGCTGATTGTTCTTTTTTTTTTTGAGTTGGAGTCTCACTCTGGTGCCAGGCTGGAGTGCAGTGGCGCGATCTCGGCTCACCGCAACCTCCACCTCGCAGGCGATTCTTCTGCCGCAGTAGCTGGGATTACAGTCACACAGCACCATGCCCAGCTAATTTTTGTATTTTTAGTAGAGATGGGGTTTCACCATGTTTGCGAGGATGGTCTTCGTCTTTGGACCTCGTGATCCGCCTGCCTTAGCCCCTAAAGTGCTGGGATTACAGGCATGAGCTGCCATGCCCTGCCGAGGTGCGGATTTTTCTATGTGTCACATACGTAGGTCATGAAGAAGTGGATGCCTCCGGGCAAAATGAGAGTGAAAGCCTGCCTGGGCTCGGTGGCTCATGCCTGTAACCCCAGCACTTTAGGGGCTAAGGCAGGCATATTGCTAAAGCCCAGGAGTTCACGACCAGGCTGGGCAACATGGCAAAACCCTGTCTCTACAAAAATCAGCCAGGCGCGCACCTGTAGTCCCACCTACTTAAGAGGCTGGGGTGGGAGGATGACTTGAACCCAGGAGGTCAAGGCTGAAGTGAGCTGTGATTACACCATTGTACCAGCCTGGGCAACAGAGCAAAACACTGTCTACCTCCCCACCCCTCCCCCCAAAAAATGTGTAGGAGAAGATGTTACCTGTAATGTATCTCTTTGACCAGGAAAACAAAAACAAGTGGGACATGGTGGGGAGGAAGCCGTGGCTGCATGTGTCTTTACGTTCTCTGCTGGAGCAGCTCACCTGTGCCCTGTTTTACTCTCCTACTTTGGCCCTACTTCAAGACCGTTTCTTTTGTGAAGAAATCGATTATTGTCACCACTTGTTGTCTGCTAAATATTAGTAAAGTCTGGCATGGGGAATGAACTACCCTCAGGCCTCTGGAAGGGATGGGGTGGGTGGGAGCCTGACTGTGACCAGCTGCACAGGACCCTTTGGTGGTGACTTACAGTTCCCTGCCTGAGCTCCTGGAGGCCGAGCACTCTTACTAGTCGTTTTGGAAACTGACATTTAGAACTTGGTCCTTGACCTCAGTCCTTTAGGGAGAGAACCACATCTTACTGTAATTGAAGAGTGGCACAGTGTCTTTGAGTATACTTTTAAAATGTTTTCTAAGGCTCCACACTAAATAGTCTAAAATTGAAATATTTCAAGACCTCCTTAAAATGAAGCATATCTAACTTCAGGCTTAATTTCTCAGATATATGTAGGAAAAAATATATTTATAAAATCTGGAAATTTGCCATAAATATTGTTACTCCCCACCCCCACCCTGCCACCCAAACAAACTGTGTGACCACCAGTGCCCCCAAGTTGCAGGCATTCTCAGAATAGCAGCATTAATAGTGACTGTATATTCTTGTTTCCTGTCTAACAAAGTTAATCGGACGGCTTCCCTTTCAGCCTTTGCATGAAATAGACATGACTATTTACTTAACTCCTGGTTGGAAATAAGAGCCCATTGTCTAAATTATGTCAGCACATATTCTTGTTCCTGGTGGCACAAGAATATTAAACACCTTAATGTGACATCCAACATTAATGAGTCAGTTATAGGGAACTTTCCTAGAAGGATGGAAAAGATCACAACCCATTTTCATGTCTTGGGAGGCTTCATTCAATCTCACGGTATTTGAAAGTGAACAGCCTTCGCGGGGGCGGGGGGTGACACTTTACATGTGCTGGGCCACCAGTTCCTCCTCCCTGCTCCTCCACTACTGCGTGACCTTTCCTCCTCTCCTCATTCCCGGTGCTTCTGTCGTAAAATCTTTGCTGCTTTGTAGTAGCAGGGGGAGAGCAGGGCAGGTGAAATGCCTGCCTTCTTCTGGAACTCTGTGGAGACAGGCGGAGTCACATTTACCTGTGGACGGTGGTGGCCCCCAAAGGTGGTTGGATGGCATTGACAATGTGCCTGCCGCTTGCATCCCCACCAGGGCGTCCACACTCAGTGCCTCCTAAAGTCCCCGGGAATATCCGGGAGGTGATGGAGCTGGGACGTAAACCCACGTCTCTATTCCAAAACTCATGCCTTTTTTTTCTTTTTAGAAGAGGAAAACTTTTAGTTTTTTTTTTAAGTCTCTTTCTTCTTCCTAATTGGTTGTAAAACAGAAGTTTGGGCAAGTGCTTCACAGGAAAATAGGGACAAGATTGTTTTCTGTCCTGGAATTCACAGTGGTGCCTGTGTGTACTTCAGAGCTGAGCATGCACATACTGTGGGCACACACTTATTTTCTGAAGGAGGTGATCTAAAGGGACTGGGGACTACTGCTCTGAGCCCCAGTTGCCTGATCTGTGGAGTGAGTGCTGCTACTCCGCTCCTGGGATGTTCTGTGGCTCTGGCCTGTCAGTCTCTATGCAGGTGTTAGACCGTGCTGATGCAGACCGGTAGCTCCTGTCGGTGTGGGGAATCCCGATGCTGCTTCCAGTGATTTATTTTCACGTGCTCTTGTGTCATCCCAGGGTGTAGATATGCGCATTCTCTAACAGCAGGACATTTGTTTTTCATTTATGAGGTCATTCATTCCAAATGAACAGTAGTTGAGGTGATTTTGAACTTCTTAGATTGCAGAAGTGGCAGTAACAGTAAACAAGACCTTTATTTGAACACGAAAGTAGCCTTTTCCCCAGGAAGGAATTATACTTCTTGTAATCACCTGTTTGGGTAATTGCAAATAGCTTTATAAGTTATTAATAAAAGTACAAGAATGACTTTTTGTCATGACTTGTTTGTGTATGATACATGAAGTAGAATTCATACAATACAAGCACTTTCGAAATTTAAATTTTTCAGGATTTAAAAATTTTAAACGTTTAAGTATATATGACAGTACATAGTGTGTTTCAATTTTGGAAGTGATTCGTTGCTATTGAAATTCTAATCCTCCTTATTTCATTCTTTTTAGGGAATACCTTGGCAAGCAGCTCCAATCTGAGCAGCCGCAGACCGCTGCCGCCCGAAGCTGAACCTGCCCTTTGGCCTTGCCCTCACCTCCGCCTCCGTGCAGCACCAGGAGTGGGAGCACCGGTGTTTAGAGTCACGAGTGAATAGTTTGATTTTGCTTGTAATTTCCTCTGTTACGTGGCTTTCCCCAGTGCTAATTTCCCGCAAACAAACAAAAAAGTGTTTGCCTGTTAAGTTGTATAAAAGTAGGTGATTCTGTATCTAAGGAAAATATTACTGTTACATATACTGCTTACAATTTCTGTATTTATTGTTCTCTGGAAATAAAAATAGTTATTAAAGGATTCTCACTCCAAACATGGCGTCTCTTTTTACTTGGACTTTGAACAAAAGTCAGTCACCTGTTGTGTCTTTTCAAACCAAATTGGGAGAATTGTTGCGAAGTAGTGAATGGCAAATAAATGTTTTGAAATCTATCAATCTATCAATCTATGTCTCTCTCATCCATTATTCTGTTCATCTATCTATATATCATCATGTCTCTATCATCTGTCCCTCTGTTCATCTATATATCATCTCTGTCTACACACACACACTCTGCCACTATTACTTAGTGGTAGCAGAGCTTTAAAATCTTAGTTTTTAACATGACACTATGGTTCAAAAGATTTGCTTTTGCAGTTCAGTGAAAAGTTTTATTATTAGATTCGTTTATTTTCAATACTTTTATCCTTGGTTTTTAGTGCCTTAAGTTTGTTTCGTCTTAATACATTTTGGTTTAAGCATTGCCAATACATATTTTATTCTCTTCCCTTTTATTTCTAGAACCACAGCCCTTTAGCGGGACATACGAGGCATGCAGGCTCCCTGTGAGACTTTTGTTTTTTAACCCCATCAGCTGATCTCTCATTTTTCATTCATTTTCATGTTATTTTCCCTTCTTATTTCTAGCAGTTCTATGAATATTGAGTAAATGTGGTAAGGCTAATAAAACATTTATTCTAGTAAATTTTTTCTCCTATGGAATGACACTCATAGAATCCATCTCCCGTTTAAGAATCAAAGATTGTTTCATTTTCAACATAGAAATCCTGTGGGAGAAGTTAGTTAAAATGATTGATAAATTAGTCTGTGGTTCATATGACTCGAATGATTTTCCTTAAAGGGATTCATATTTGCCAGAATAGAGGTAGTCTGGTGAAACCAGTTTTTTCTTTTACTAAAAGTTTAAAATTTTAAAAATTGCTTATACATAGTTCTTTTTACTTTTGGAAACACGGAAAATCATTAAATAGAGCTTTTCTCATAATAATTACAGATCCTACATTAGCAAAAGATCAGTTTTCATGTTGATATATTAACGCTCTGTAAAATTATTAGGATTTTAAGGTATTCAATTTCTAGAAGTCCTAGTAACCACAGACACAGCCATCTTCCGAATTTCCTAAGAATGCATTGATGGTTTGGTGTCATAGTTTCCGATTTAAGTTTCATTTTGCACAACCCTATAGTTCTAAAGTAGAAATCAGTGACAGACATTCTTGTGGAAATTATTAGAGCTTTAGTTCCTAAGAAATGCTTTTATACATGAGAAGTAATACTCCCATGTAATCACGCTTTGATTATCTTATATATTAACTACCTCAAGGCACCTTTGTTCCTCCTTAAACCTTTACACTCAGCTTATAGAGCGTATAACAATTATGAAAACAGTCACTCATTTTTCCCTATCGATGCTTTGATTAATACTCAATGTTTAAGCCCTCCTTAAACTGTAATACCACCTACATGTTCAATTAAACCGCAAACCCCTAATGGAGTAGACTTACAACAAACCAAATTTTAGAAATTGCTTATAAATCTAATACAGGTAACTCTTACCTAGGGATATAGGTAGTAAAAATACTGTTAAGCATTTTTTTTTTTTTTGAGACAGTTTTCTCTTGTCACCCAGGCTGCAGTGCAGTGGCACGATCTCAGCTCACTGCAACCTCCGCCTCCCGGGTTCAGGCGATTCTCCTGCCTCAGCCTCCTGAGTACTTGGGACTACAGGCGCGTGCCACTATGCCCAGCTAATTTTTGTATTTTTTAGTAGAGACCAACAGGGTTTCACCATGTTGGCCAGGGTGGTCTTGATCTCTTGACCTTGTGATCCACCCGCCTTGGCCTCCCAAAGTGCTAGGATTACAGGCGTGAGCCACCATGCCCCGACTGTTAAGTATTTTTAAGCATCCTTAAAACAACCTAAACAAAGAGCCCAGTTATTACAAAATGTGTCATTACACCCGTATAAGCACAGTTTACACAATGTGATCAGTATGATAGGATTGTTGAGTTTTATTTTCTCTGTACTTGTGTTTACATTTTCCTTGGTCTCTTAAGTCCTCACCTAAGCAAGACCAGGACTGGACATTTCAGGCCAGCCACAGTTAATGGAGTAGAACTGTTACGGATCACAGAACTGTGGGTGACACTGGTGACCATGTGAGGCTGCCACAGGGGCTAAACCTTGAGACTAGCAGTCTTAGGACTTGTGTGTGGCAGTCGGGATGCTGGCGGGGTACATTTCTTTTTGTGCTCAGTCTCCACCCCCACCCCCCGTTTTTTTGTCAGTTGAGTTTTTAAAATCCATGCTCTTCAACTGGGTTCGGGTCTGTTACCTACATGTCTCTTTTTTGCAACCCAGTGTATGAGGGGCTTTCTAAGCTTTTGGATATAGCTCATGTCAATGATACATACAACACTGAGTTAAGTGTTGTATGCCTCCTCCAATAGGAGGCAATTTCTCCCCTTTCTAGCTTCAAATCCTGTTGTGTCTTGTTGACCCTCCGAGGTCTGTTGTCAATTTGTCAGGAATAATTTCACTGAAAGTCAAAACACACCGAGAAAAAGAACTTAGCCTAGAGTTGTGTTGTTTCATTGGAATTTTTGTTGACCTCATAATAGGTTATACAAAATTTAACAGAAACCAAACCAATTGCTAAAATATCCAATCTGAGCAGGTATACATAGTAATTATATATATATATATATTTGTTGTATTTGTACATGTACAGATCATGCAGGATTGTTGCATAGGTACATACATGGCAATGTGGTTTGCTGCCTCCATCCCCCTGTCACCTACATCTGGCATTTCTCCCCATGTTATCCCTCCCCAACCTCCCTACCCCCACTGTCCGTTCCCTAGTCCCCTCCAACAAACCCCACTGTGTGATGCTCCTCTCCCTGTGGCCATGTGTTCTCATTGTTCAACACCTGCCTATGAGTGAGAACATGTGTTGTTTGATTTTCTCTTCTTGTGTCAGTTTCCTGAGAATGGTGGTTTCCAGATTCATCCATGTCCCTACAAAGGACAGGAACTCATCGTTTTTGATGGCTGCATAGTATTCCATGGTATATGTGCCACATTTTCCTTGTCCAGTCTATCATTGATGGACATTTGGGTTGGTTCCAGGTCTTTGCTACTGTAAACAGTGCTGCAATGAACATATGTGTGCATGTGTCTTTATAATAGAACAATTTATAATCCTTTGGATATATACTCAGTAATGGGATTGCTGGGTCAAATGGTATTTCTGTTTCTAGGTCCTTGAGGAATCGCCACACTGTCTTCCACAATTGTTGAACTAATTTACACTCCCACCAACAGTGTAAAAGTGTTCCTATTTCTCCACATCCTCTCCAGCATCTGTCTCCAGATTTTTTAATGAACGCCATTCTCACTGGCGTGAGATGGTATCTCAATGTGGATTTGATTTGCATTTCTTTAATGACCAGTGATGAGGAGCATTTTTTCCTATGTTTGTTGGCCTCATATATGTCTTCTTTTGTAAAGTATCTGTTCATATCCTTCGCCCACTTTTGAATGGGTCTCATAAAATGATTTGGGAAGGATTCCCTCTTTTTGGATTGTTTGGAATAGTTTCAGAAGGAGTGGTACCAGCTCCTCTTTGTATGTCTGGTAGAATTCGGCTGTGAACCCATCTGGACCTGGGCTTTTTTTGGTTGTTATGTTATTAATTGCTACCTCAACTTCAGCCCTTGTTATTGGTCTGTTCAAGGTTTCAACTTCTTCCTGGTTTAGGCTTAGGAGCGTGTAAGTGTCCAGGAATTTATCCGTTTCTTCTAGGTTTACTGGTTTATGTGCAGAGAGTTCTGTGTAGTAATCTCTGATGGTAGTCTGTATTTCTGTGGAATCTGTGGTGATACCCCCTTTATCATTTTTCATTGCATCTATTTGATTCTTCTCTCTTTTCTTTTTTATTAATCTGGCTAGCAGCCTGTCTATTTTGTTGATCTTTTCAAAAAACCAGCTCCTGGATTTATTGATTTTTTGAAGGTTTTTTTGTGTCTCTATCTCCTTCAGTTCTGCTCTGATCTTAGTTATTTCTTGTCTTCTGGTAGCTTTTGAGTTTTTTTGATCTTGCTCCTCTAGCTCTTTCAATTTTTATGATAGGGTGTCAATTTTACATCTTTCCTCGCTTCTCATGTGGGTATTTATTGCTATAAATTTTCCTCTAGACACTGCTTTAAATGTGTCCCAGAGATTCTGGTACATTGTGTAATTGTTCTTGTTGGTTTCAAAGAACATCTTTATTTCTGCCTTCATTTCATTGTTTATCCAGTCAACGTTCAAGAGCCAGTTGTTCAGTTTCCACGAAGTTGTGCAGTTCTGAGTTGGTTTCTTAATCCTGAGTTCTAATTTGATTGCACCGTGGTCTGAGAGACTGTTTGTTATGATTTCTGTTCTTTTGCATTTGCTGAGGAGTGATTTACTTCCAATTATGTGGTCAATTTTAGAGTAGGTGTGATGTAGCACTGAGAAGAATGTATATTCTGTGGATTTGGGGTGGAGATTTCTGTAGATGTCTATTAGGTTTGCTTGGTCCAGGTCTGAGTTCAAGTCCTGGATATCCTTGTTAATTTTCTGTCTCATTGATCTGTCTAATATTGACAATGGTGTGTTGAAGTCTCCCACTATTATTGTGTGGGAGTCTAGGTCTCTTTGTAAGTCTTTAAGAACTTGCCTTATGTATCTGGGTGCTCCTGTATTGGGTGCATGTATATTTAGGATCGTTAGCTCTTCTTGTTGCATTGATCCTTTTACCATTATGTAATGTCCTTCTTTGTCTCTTTTGATCTTTGTTGGTTTATAAAAATCCTAGTCTATTTTATCAGAGACTAGGATTGCAACTCCTGCTTTTTTTTTTTGCTATTTTCTTGGTAAATCTTCCTCCATCCCTTTATTTTGAGCTTATGTGTGTCCTTGCATGTGAGATGGGTTTCCTGAATACAGCACACTGATGGGTTTTGACTTTTTGTTCAATTTGCCAGTCTGTGTCTTTTGATTGGGGCATTTAGCCCATTTATATTTAGGGTTAATATTGTTATGTGTGAATTTGATCCTGCCATTTTGATGCTGGCTGGTTGTTTTGCCTGTTAGTTGACACAGTTTCTTCATTGTGTCGATGGTCTTTACCATTTGGTATGTTTTTGGAGTGGCTGGTACTGGTTGTTCCTTTCTATGTTTAGTGCTTCTTTCAGGAGCTCTTGTAAGGCAGATCTGGTGGTGACAAATCTCTCAGCAATTGCTTGTTCATAAAGGATTTTATTTCTCCTTCGCTTATGAAACGTAGTTTGGCTGGATATGAAATTCTGGGTTGAAAGTTCTTTTCTTTAAGGATGGTGAATATTGGCCCCCACTTTCTTCTGGCTTGTAGGGTTTCTGTGGAGAGATCCACTGTGAGTCTGATGGGCTTCCCTTTGTGGGTAACCTGACTTTTCTCTCTGGATGCCGTTAGCATTTTTTCCTTCATTTAAACTCTGGTGAATCTGACAATTATGTGCCTTGGGGTTGCTCTTCTTGAGGAATATCTTTGTGGTGTTCTCTGTATTTCCTGGACTTAAATATTGGCCTGCCTTGCTAGGTTGGGGAAGTTCTACTGGATGATATCCTGAGGAGTGTTTTCCAGCTTGGATTCATTCTCTGTCACATTCAGGTGCACCTATCAAACATAGATTAGGTCTTTTCACATAATCCCATAGTTCTTGGAGGCTTTGTTCATTTCTTTTCACTCTTTTTTCTCTAATCTTGCCTTCTCATTTTATTTCATTGAGTTGGCCTTCCACCTCTGATATCCTTTCTTCTGCTTGGTCAATTTGGCTGTTGAAGCTTCTGTATGCTTCGTGGAGTTCTCCTGTTGTGTTTTTCAGCTCCATCAGGCCATTTATATTCTTCTGTAAGCTGTTTATTCTTGTTAGCATTTCATCTAACCTTTTTTCAAGGTTCTTAGTTTCTTTGCATTGGTTTAGAACATGTTCTTTTAACTCAGAGAAGTTTGTTATTACTCACCTTCTGAAGCCTGTTTCTGTCAATTCATCAGACTCATTCTCCATCCACTTTGTTCCCTTGCTGGTGAGGGGTTGTGATCATTTGGAGGAGGAGAGGTATTCTGGTTTTTGGTGTTTTCATCCTTTTTGCACTGGTTTCTTCTCATCTTTGTGGATTTATCTACCTGTGGTCTTTGACATTGGTGACTTTTGAATGGGGTCTCTGAGTGGACATCCTTTTTGTTCATGCTGAAATTATTTCTTTCCATTTTTTAGTTTTCCTTCTAACCACCAGGCCCCTCTGCTGTAGGACTGCTGGAGGTCCTCTCCAGACACTGCTCACCTGGGGATCACCCATGGGGACTGCAGAACAGTAAGGATTGCTGCTGGTTTCTTCTACTGTTATCTTTGTCCCAGAAGGGTACCTGCCAGATGTCAGCCTGAGTGCTCCTTTATGAGGTGTCTCTTTGGATATACGGGGGTCGGGGAGCTGCTTGAGGAAACAGTGTGTCCTTTGTAGGAGCTCAAGTGCTGAGCTGGGAGCTCCGTTGTTCTGTTCAGAGCTTCTGGGCAGGTATGTTTAAGCCTGCTGCAGCAGAACTCATACACACCTTTTTCCCCAGGTGCTCTGTCCTGGGAAGGTGGGGCTTTATTTATAAGTTCCTGACATGCTGTTGCCTTTTTTCAGAGATGCCCTGCCCAGCAAAGTGGTAGTCTAGCCACAGTCTGCCAGCAGAGGCATTACTGAGCTGCTGTGGGCTCTGCCCAGCTGCTGTGTGAACTTCCTGTTAGAACTGCCTCGGTAATGGCAGACACCCTTCCCCCTACCAAGCTGGACTGTCCCAGGTCCAGCTGCACTTGCTGTGAAACTCTCAGTCCAGAGTGTTTCAGATTGCTGGTCTTTGTGGGGGGTGGGACCCGCTGAGCCAGATCACCTGGCTCCCTGTTTCAGCCCCCTTTTTTTCAGTTGAATGGGTGATTCTGTATCCCAGGTGTTCTGGGCACCTGTTGAAATGACCACCCAGATTTGTGCAAGTTTTTGTGTGGAGACCCGCAGTGCCAGCTGAAACAGTCGTCTGGAAACTTGTGGCACTTTTCAGCCTGGGAATCTCCTGGTCTGTGGGCAGTAAAAACTCATTTGGAAATGTGGTGATCCCTCGCTGCACTCCAGAGCTGTTCCTATTTGTCTATCTTAGATCTCTCTGCATAGTAATTTTTAAAAAAACTTCTGACTTTCAGATTTTGAGAAGCATACAGATATTAAAGGGAGAACCAAATTAATTACATGTTGTTTTCTTACAAAACTCTTATATTGGGTTTTGTTGCATGGAATTTTTAAAAGGATGCATGTTTTAAAAAGATGCACCTCCCGTTGGCAGACGCAGCTCATCCCCACCCATTGTTCTAGCCAAGCACAGATATTAAATTTACAGAATGTCTCCAGTTAAAATGTGCTTGTTTTTATTTTGCTGTATCAGAGTAATTTGGGTTAATTTTCATATAATTAAAATTTAAATAATTTCTAATGTCTAGCTCTTAAATCTTGGAAACCATAGACCCAAGATTTATCTGAAAATTACTTTAAAAGTTCTTTGTTCTCATTCTTTGTAAATAAGAATATTTTGGACTAAATTTGAAACCACTCAAAGTTGGTAGGTGGCAAAGTTACTTCCCAAATATGAACCTTGTGATGAAATCTCTTTTTAGTTTGAAATTTCTCTCTTGTTTTTCTGTACAAAATGTTCTGTTCTGGTTAAGAGATGTGCCTTCTTTAACTTTCTGAACAAATTTCCAATGAAAAAGTCAGTTGGAAAGAAGAAGCTATAAATAATTTTAAATTCCTTCACCATTGTATGCAAATCTGACACAAGTTCCCTTCTCTTTTAGTTCTTAAAAAAAAGTGTTGATTACTCTTCCAAAAATAGGATAAAAGTGGAAGAAACACCTCCCTGATTGAATGAATATCAGCCAGAGACACTTTTACCTTTCAGCACTGTGTAGGCCCATGTCTTTTCCCTTTTACAGAGGAAGAAAAAAATATATCTAGGAAGTTGGTTGAAAGAACCAGTCTTCAAAGAACACCAAGTAATAATGTTTGTAACATGTAGAAATAAAATATTTGAAACGATAGCACAAAGATTGCATGGGGAGGAAATGAACTTTTCCTGTAAGGTTCTTACATTAGCTTTGAAGTGATATCTCACATTAGATATGAGATGATATCTCACATTAGATATGAGGTAGACTGATGAGTTAAGGATACTTGTTTAATTCCCTAGAGCAACCACTGAAACAACAAACTGAAATTACAAGGTATGTAGCTAGCTAAAGAGCCATTGGTGGAGATAAAATTGAATATAAAAAATACTTGATTACCCAAAAAGAGTGCAGGAGAAGAACATGGGAGAGAGAAAACACATAGAAAATGAGTAGCGAGGAGGCTGGGTGCGGTGGCTCATGTCTGTAATCCCAGCACTGTGGGAGACCGAGGCGGGTGGGTCACCTGAGGTCAGGAGTTCGAGACCGGCCTGGCCAATATGGTGAAACCCCATCTCTCCTAAAAATACAAAATTTAGCCAGATGTGGTGGCACGTGCCTGTAATCCCAGCTACTCGGGAGGCTGAGGCAGGAGAATTGCTTGAACCTGGGAGTGGAGGTTGCAGTCAGCCAAGATCATGCCACTGCACTCCAGCCTGGGTAACAGAATGAGACTCAGTCTCAAAAAAAAAAGAAAAGAAAATAAGAGTAGCAAGGAAGTAGACTTTAAGTCCACAAATAACAATAGCTACAGTAACAGGCAAGGATCCGGGACTCCTGCCCTTACCCATCCAGAATTTTAAGTGTTTCAGCATGGCCACCTCCAGGAAACCCATTGCTTCTAGGTCTCAGATTTGTGGAGGGGCTATTTTCTGGCATGCTACGTGACTTATTTCTGTCACCACTCCCAAACCCTCACCTCTTTGCGGGCTGCTAATAGAGTGGACAATTAGAAACCTAAGTTATCATTTGTCCACCAACTCTCCTGCTACCAAAGTGTTCCTGACAGCATTTGCTGTCATCTCTTTGTTTTCTTTGTCCTCATGGGCTTATTCCTTTCACTTCCTTTTGTTCATCCCCCTCCCACTCACCTTTTTTTAAATCCCTTCTAGCCTTTCAAGTGAGGTTGCAAAGGAAGCAGAAATGAGTACGTGTGTTTAGTTCATCATATTTATACTGAAGTCCCAAATGTGGTATTTTTTCTTTGCTGTTTTTGTTTTTGAGATGGAGTTTTGCTCTTTCTACCCAGCCTGGAGTGCAGTGGCGTGACCTCGGCTGAGTGCAACCTCTATCTCCCAGGTTCAAGTGATTATCCCGGCTCGGCCTCTTGAGTAGCTGGGATTTCAAGTGCCCACCACCATGCCCAGCTAATTTTTGTATTTCTAGTAGAGATGGGGTTTTGCCATGTTGTCCAGGCTGGTCTCGAACTCCTGATCTCAGGTGATCCATTCGCCTCGGCCTCCCAAAGTGCTGGAATTACAGGTGTGAGTCACCGTGCCCAGCCCCAAAGGTGGTATTTTTAATCACTGTTGATGTATAAGGTCCATATTAGAATAAGCATAGATTAAATTTGGGAATAAGAAGGGGCAGATGTATCAGAGTATATGGACTCACAGTTGAAAAGATTATAAAGGTCATTCATTCTAACAATGCTTAGCATCTACAGTTGTGAGAATTAAAATTAATATGAGTTGAAGATTACAAACAAATTATAACCATTACATGTAATTTAATATGATTATTTCATGTAGCAGGTGAATATCCTGCTTCTATTTGATTGATGCCAGTGACAGGCAACCTGTCCGGTTAGAATATTTCTCATTTTGAACCAGCATCACTTTCTTGTAATTTTCAGTATTTGAGCCAAATTCTATCTTTGGAATATAGAACAAGGATAAAACTTAAGAGTCTGCTTTAAAAAAATGTTTCTTCTAAAACAATAATTGTTTATCTTTGTCATTTAAAATGTTTCTATTTCAATGTTTCTGTCTTTGTCATTTAAAATGTTTCTATTTCAATGCTAAACATTTTAGGTCACATTTTAGGTTAAGGCTGCATATTATCTACAGCAAACACTAAACAATAAACTGAAATTACAAGGTATAGCTAGAGAGCCATTTAGTGGAGATAAAACTGAATATGCCTTATTTTGGCATAAGGAGGTGAGGCAAATGTGTGTCATAGGATGTCAATCAGACTGTATGGCCATGACCTGCCTCCTGAAATGTTTGGAGAAACGATCGCCCAAGTAAGGTTTTGAGTTGGCTGGTTGCTGCAAAACCATCATACAACACAACATCTGTGTGCACCGGACTTGACCCTCTGAGGGCCAGCCCTCTGGGGGGCAGCCATGCTCTTCATTGCCCTTGAAGATGTGGGCTTGGCTGGGCTTTGCATGGCGATGTCACCCGGGTTGCTCTGTGACTCTTTGCACTGGCCCTGCTGGCTGGATCTGGGTCAGCGCCTGACCCACAGGCAGCAAACAGGAGATGCTGACCATTGTCTCGGGTGGCCTGCTGAAAGATACACGGGGAGTGCCTTTTGTTTGGAGTTAATTCCCACTGGCAGAGGAGGTGCTGCGGTGAAGCTTGCATGATGAAAGAAGAGACAAGCTTGTCTGGGAAAAAACATTTCTGTTACTTGCAAATGGAAGAGTCGGGACAGCTATGAAGGAGCGTGAACTATGCAAGGTCAGAGGAGAAAGAGATCCAAATCCTTCCTGGCCGTCCAGGTGGGTTTATTCCTTATCAATCCACCTTTCTGTTTACAGAACCATCTGCCCGTCCATCTGTCCGGTCACTCATCCTTCCCTTGCATCATCTGTCACAGTTCTGTTTTATTGCTACTGAGACCTCAGTGCTTCAGAGACATGTCGGTGATTGTGAAGATGAACTTGGCCTCCAGTCTTCTTAGCCTGATTCAAAGGTGGACTTTCTGACCTAACTCCTGAATACAGTGCTTTATCCTAGCGAGTTTCCAATCAGCCTTGCCTGGTCGAATGAATGCGGGAATGGACTCCCAGGTTTCTCTCTCCAGGAGCCCTCCCCAACTGAGACAGGAACCTTGGCCTCCCAGGGCCTGCCACCATCCCCAGAGGTGATCGGGCCCCAGTGGACTCTCTTCCAGGGACTTGGAATTGAGATCCATTCAAAAATATAAGTCTCTGTGGTGTAATATAGCAGTCCCCAACCTTTTTGGCAGCAGGGACTGGTTTCCTGGAAGACAGATTTTCCATGGACTGGCCAGGAAGGGATGGTTTCAGGATGATTCAAGCACATTACACTTATTGTGTACTTTATTTCTATTATGATTATATTGTAATAAATAATAAAATAATTATACAGATCACCATAATGTAGAATCAGTGGGAGCCCTGAGCTTGTTTTCCTGCAACTAGATGGTCTCATCTGGGGCTGATGGGAGACAGTGACAGATCATCAGGCATTAGGTTCTCATAAGGAGCAAGCATGCCACATGACCCCTCACATACACAGTTCACAATAGGGTTCACGATCCTGTGAGAATCTAATGCCTGAGCTGACAGGAGGCGAGGCTCAGGCAGTCACGTGAGCAATGGGAAGTGGTTGTAAATACAGATGAAGCTTTGCTCACTCACTGCCCGCCTCCTGCGGGGCAGCCTGGTTCCTAACAGGCCACGGTCCGTGGCCGGGGGGTTGGGAACTCCTGGTGTAATAGACTCAGGTGCTGTAGGTGGCCATATTGATTTTAATACAATGTCACACTTTATTTTGATGTAATTTCACACATACAGGAAAGTAGCAAGAAGAGGAAGAAGAGCTCCCGTGCGCCTCTGCCTGGGTCCATCTGGCCTCATTGCTGATGTTTTATGATTCCTCGGAAGATCTGGTAGGCCCAGCTCTGAAAACTGTTTTACCCTTAACCCTTTTTAGAATTATTTTTTGTCAGTTCCTTTTCCAAGATGAGATTCAAATCATTTTTTTCAGGTCTTAAAAGATTCCGTTGAGATTTTGATGTGATTTATTTTAATCTGTACATTAATTTGGGAAGACTTTTACAGTACTAACTTTTCCCATTCCCAAAAACTGAATGTCTCTCCCTTTAGTCAATGTGTCTGAAGTTATTGGAGTTTCAACATATAAATTCCATAAATTGTTGTTAAAGCAATTTCTACTTGTATTTTAATTTTGTTGTTGTTGTAAAAGGAGTTTCCATGATATTTTCTAACCACTATTGCTAGCATATAGGAACATTATTTATAATTAGCAGTAAATAGTTATCCTGTATCTAGTCACTTTACCATATTATTATTAACTTTAACAGTTTTTAGTCTTTTTTTTCTGGGCATATAATTACGTATTCCATAAGTAATGACAGTTTTAATTTCCTTTCCGATAGGAATGCAATTCACTTCAGTTTTATGTCAGTAACAGAGAGATCTAGGCTCAGTACGCTTTGCCTTATACTGTGAATTCGATATTATGAGATTTGTTTAGGCTTCAGCTTTGTTGCCTGTAAAATAGAAAAATGACAGTACCTGTGTCATAGAGTTGTGAAGTTTAAAGAACACTGTACATAAATAACAAGCACTTAAAATGCTCCTTATTAGTTATCGTATTGGTCTGAATTCACAGGACATTGCTGCTTAGTGGGCCATCTTCACTGGGGCTTAATTTTAAGGGTGATGCCCGTGGGGTTTCAGTCTTATGCAAGATATGGCTGTCGATCTGCGATATTTATGTGAAGGAGGGATATACCTGCTCCTGGTCTATTTTGAGTTTTCTCCCCATCAGTGACAGATGTTGAATTCTCTCCATTCCCTTGTGGCAGCTATTGAAATCATCCCGTAGATGTTCATATTTGACTTAGTGATGTAATCTCCTAAGGTGACCTTCAAATTAGTCTGTGAATTTCCCAATACTAAGATAGCTTTACAGTAGTAGAATAAATCACATTTGCTCATGGAAAATTATTATTATAATATACAAATAAATTCTATTCATATTTTCAAATCCTTAATCTATGATTGGTTTATTAGCCATGTCTCTCAGCTTTGGCCACTTGCCCATTTATTTTATTTTATTTCCCTTTTGAGACATGGTCTTGCTCTGTTGCCAAGGCTGGAGTACAGTGGCACAATTAGAGCTCACTGCAGTTTCAAACTCCTGGGCTCACCCAATCCTCCTGCCTCAGCTTTCTGAGTAGCTAGGATTACAGGTGCGTGCCACCATGCCTGGCTATTTTTTAAAAATTTTGTTGTAGAAATGAGGTCTTGCTGTATTGCCCAGGCTGGTCAAACTCCTGGTTTCAGGCTGTCCTCCTTCCACAGCCTCCCAAAGCACTGGGGTTACAGGCGTGAGTCACTGCACCTGGCCAATCTGCATTGCATTTAATAACTATAACGTTTACGTCCTTATCCAAGTGGTTGATTAAAATACTGACCAGACCATGAACATATAAATAGATGAAAGGAACTCAAACATTCAGGTTAGAACTTCAGTTCTATGATTCATCTAACTTTTTATTGTACAATTCCTTATTGGGAAGGCTACAGTAAACAGAATTGGAATTTTGAGTTTGTTACAATAGCTTTGCTGTGCAGAGTATTTAGTGATGCATGATGAGGCCTAACCCTCTAAGTCTTACATAAGTGTATCCTTTAAGATACTTTTGGTGCAAGCAGTAGGAAACGTGACTGAAATGAACTTATAGACAATAACTGAGTCCCCTACAAGAAGCTCAGGTATGTCAGTCTCTGGACTCTCAGCTGGGCCCACAGCCCTGTGACTGCACGCTCAGCCGACTCCCCTCTGGCCCATACAGCAGGCCTCAGCTCTCTCAGTGTCTTTCATCTACAGGTGCCTACAGCCACCCACTTGCTTCTCATGGGTTGAAAACAGTGCATGGTTAATGGCAGGGCAGTGAGGTTAAACAGGGTGGCCTTGCCTGCTTTTACAGTTGGTGGATTTGTCCGTTTTGTGTTACCGTAAAGGAATATCTAAGGCTGGGTAATTTATAAAGAGAAGAGTTTTATTTGGCTCTGAGTTCTGCAGGCTGTACAGGCAAGTTCTGCAGGCACCAGCATCTGCTCAGCTTTTGGTGAGGCCTCAGAAAGCTTTTACTCCTGGTGGAAGGCGAACGGGGAGCAGGTGTGTCACATGGCAAGACAGTGAGCAAGAGGGAGAGGAGGAGGTGCCAGGCTCCTTCTAACAGTCAGCTCCTGCGGTAACTAATAGAGCACGAGCTCACTTGTTACCAAGAGGTTAGCACCAACTCATTCATGAGGGACCCACTCCCCCAACCAGACACCTCCCACTGGGCCCACCTCCAACATTGGGGATCACATTTCAACATGAGATTTCAGAGGGACACACATTCAAACCGTATAAGTCAGGATCTGGCCAAGCACCACCTTCCCTGAAGCAGGTGGAGGAGCAGAGGTACCTGAAGGTAGCAGGGTTCCACTGGCAAAGAAGCCCAAGGCAGCAGAGCTGGATCCAGAAGCCCCTCTGACTCTGGGATAGTGCAAAGCGCGACTTCCCAGAGACCCTGGAGGACTGGAAGGAAGGAAGGCCTGAATTGTGATGTACACCTTTGCCAATGTAAGAAAAGCACCAAAATGGCCAGGTGCGGTGGCTCACACCTGTACTCCCAGCACTTTGGGAGGTCGAGGCAGGTGGATCACAAGGTCAAGAGATAGAGACCATCCTGGCCAAAATGGTTAAACTCTGTCTCTACTAAAAAAAATACAAAAATTAGCCAGGCACAGTAGCACGCACCTGTAGTCCCAGCTTCTCAGGAGGGTGAGGCGGAAGTCATTTGAATCGGGAGGCGGTTGTTGCAGTGAGCCGAGATAGCGCCACTGCACCCCAGCCTGGTGTCAGAGCGAGACTCCGTCTCAAAAAAAAAAAGAAAAAAAAAAGCAGTACCAAAATAATCCTTACTTAAAGGGAATGCTAATGAACTCCCCAACAAGGCTATGCTGGCAGCAAGTCAGAGGAAATCGCTATTCTGCAGTGATGCTTATAATCACTCAGTACGCTCTGTACTCATCTCGGGCGAGAAATCCCATGAGATTTTCAGTGTGAGTCTGCCGGCTTGGGTCTGTTGGGCTCCGCTAAAGTACTTGCTCCTCGGTTTCTCTGTCAGGATGGCTTCTGGGGGAGCCAGGGGTTAGGAGAGTGAAGTGTGGGTGTGCAGGAGGAAAGGGCTCTGGAAGGGGAGCCCTGCAATGGGTGGGCATGGGTCCAGCACATCAGCTCACCCTGAGGATGGCTGCACTCGTCCCGGGCCTTGGAAGACTGAGTTCCCTCATGAGCACAGTCAGAAGCTGATGCTGGTGTCCTAGAAGCAGAATACACAGGCGCTGCCTGCTTTTCCTAAGCCTGTCACCAACAGGCGGCCCCAAGAAGGGTGCTCCCTGAATGCCCCTGCCGGGCAGGGGCTGTGTGTCCCCAGGCTGGAGGCTTTGTTTTTTAAAATACTGGTCTGAAATTTTGAAGTATTTTACAAAGTGCACTTATACTGAGGAAAATCAATTCCCAGCTTTCTGGGAAGCTACTCAGTGGTAGGGGAATATAACCCATCAATGTTAAACGTTTCACTGGACTGGGCTCTCAATATCCTTTTAGCAAAGAGGACATATATTGTCCTTGGCAGGTACGACTCTGATGGCTTCCTCGAGGACGATCTCCACTTCACTGGCCTGGATTCCATTCTGAAATACTTGTTTTGCACCACTGTGAGCACAACCTGGGGAAGGAGAGTATGGCAGATGGAGGTGAATATTATTAGAGATGAAGAGAGAGATAGATCTTGGTACAATAATAGCTGGAGACTTCAACACCTCACTTTCAGCATTAGACAGATTGTCTATAGAGAAAATCGACAAAGAAACATCAGCTTCTTAATATGCAATATTAGGTCCATTTGGTCTATAGTGCAGATGAAAATACATCAGATGCTGTTTCTTCATCTGCACTATAGACCAAATGGACCTAATAGATCTTTACAGAACATTTCCTCTAATAACTGCAGAATACACATTATTTTACTGAGCATATGGACCATTCTCAATGCTAGACCACATGTCAGGCCACAAAACAAGTCTTAAAAAAACGGAACTTTATATCAAGTATCTTCTCTGACTGCAATGGAATAAAAGTAGAAACCGTAAAAAAAGAAACTTGGAAAACTACACAAACACATTGAAATTTAACAATATGCTCCTGAATGACTGAAGGATCAATAAAGAAATTAAGAAGGAAATTGAAAAAGTTCTTAAACATATGAAAATGGAAACACGATATACCAAAACCTATGGGATACAGCAAAAGCAGTACTAAGAGGAAATTTTATAGCAATAAGTGCCTACAACAGAAAGCAGAAAAACTTAAACAACCTAACAATGCATCTTAAAGAACTAGAAAAGCAGGAGCAAATTGAACCCCAAATTAGCATAAGAAAGGAAATAATAAAGATCAGAATAGAAATAAATGAAATTGAAATGAAATAAACCCAAAAGATGAATAAAATGAAAAGTTGGTTTTTTGAAAAGATAAACAAAATTGACAAACCTTTAGGCAGACTAAGAAAGGAGAGAAGAATCAAATAAATAAAATCGGATATGAAAAATGAGACATTATAATGGATGCCACAGAAATTCAAAGGATCATTAGAAACGAGTATGAGCAACTATATGCCAATAAACTGGAAAACCTGGAAAAATGGATAAACTCCTAGACACAAATAATCTTCAAGATTGAATCAACAAGAAATTCAAAACCTGAACAGACCAATAACAAGTAATGAGATTGGAGCTATAATAAAAAGTCTCCCAGCAAAGAAAGGCCTGGGACCTGATGGCTTCACTGCCAAATTTTACCAAACATTTAAAGAAGGACTAATACCAATTCTACTCAAACTATTCCAAAAAACAGAGGGGGAGAGAATGCCTCTAAACTCACTCTCTGAGGCCAGTATTACATTGATAACAAAACCAGACAAAGACATTCAAAAAACAAAAACAACAACAAAAAACAAATAACAAAACAAAACAAAACAGAAAAGGAATTACAGGCTAATATTCCTAGTGAATATTGATATAAAAATCCTCAACAAAATCCTAGCAGACTGAACCAACAGAACATTAAAAGATCATTCATAATGACCATGTGGAATTTATCCCAGGAATGCAGAAATGGTTTAACATACACAAATCAATTGATGCAATACATTGTATTAAAAGGATGAAGGACAAAAACCATATAATCATTTCAATTGATGCTGAAAAAGCATTTGATAAAACTCAACATCCCTTCATTATAAACACCCTTAAAAAAACTGAGTTTAAAAGGAACATATCTCAACATAATAAAAGCCATATTTGACAGACACACAGTTAATGTCATACTGAATGGGGAAAAACTGAAAGACTTTCCTTTAAGATTTGGAAGAAGACAAGGAGGCCCACTTTCACTGCTGTTACTCAACATAGTACTAGAAGGCCTATCTAAAGCAGTCAGACAAGAGAAAGAAATAAAGACATACAAATTGGAAAAGAAGAAGTCAAATTACCCTTATTTGCAGATGATATGATCTTATATTTGAAAAAAGCCTAAAGACTCCACAAGAAACCTATTAGAATTGATAAACAAATTCAGTAAAGTTGTAGGATACAAAATCAATATACGAAAATCAGTAGCATTTCTTTTTCTTTTTTCCAGTACATGTTCTCATCTAAAAAAATCAGTTGCATTTCTATGTGCCAACAGCAAACAATCTGAAAACCAAATCAAGACAGTAATCCCATTTACAATAGCTTCAAATAAAATAAGATACCTAGGAATAAACTTAACCAAATAAGTGAATGATATCTACAATGAAAGCCATAAAACATTGATGAAAGAAATTGAAGAGGACACAAAAACAATGAAAAGATATCCCATGTTCATGGATTGGAAGAATCATAGTGTTAAAATGTCCATGCTACCCCGCACAATCTACAGATTCAATGGTATCCCTACCAAAATACCAATGACTTTCATTCTTCTCAGAAATAGAAAAAATAATTCTAAAATTTATATGGAATCAAAAAAGACCAAGAATAGCCAAAGATATCTGAGAAAAAACAAAACTGGAGGAATCACATTATCTAACTTTAAATTAGATAACTTTAAATAAATACTGTAGAGCTATAGTAACCCAAACAACATGGTGCTGGCATAAAAACACATGCATAGACCAATGGAACAGAATGGAGAACCCGAAAATAAATCTATATGTCTACAGTGAACTCATTTTTGACAAAGGTGCCAAGAACATACATTGGTGAAAGGACAGTCTCTTCAATAAATGGTGCTGGGAAAGCTGGATATCTATATGCAGAAGAATAAAACTAGACCCCTATTTCTCATCATGTAAAAAACCAGATCAAAGTGGACTAAAAACTTAAATCTAAGACCTCAAACTATGAAATTACCCCAAGACAACTCTGGAGAAACTCTCCAGGACATTGATCTGGGCAAAATTTCTTGAGTAATAATACCCTACAAGCGTAGGCAACCAAAGCAAAATGGATAAATGGGATCACAATCAATTAAAAAGTTTCTGCGCAGCAAAGGAAATGATCAACGAAGTGAAGAGACAACCCACAAAGTGTGAGAAAATATTTGCAAACTATCCATCTGACAAAGGATTAATAACAGAATATATAAGGAGCTCAAACAACTCATTAGGAAAACATCTAATGATTCGATTAAAAAACAGACAAAAAGGTTGAATAGATAGAGGCTGGGAAGGGTAGTTGTGAGGGGTGTTGGGGGAGAAGTGGGATGGTTAATGGGCACAAAATAACAAGTAGAATGGATAAGGTCTAGTATTTGATAGCACAACTGGGTGACTACAGTCAACAATAACTTATTATACTTTATAGTAACTAAAATAGTATAACTGAAATATTTGTAATACAAAGAAATGTTAAATACTTGAGGTAATGGATACCTCATTTACCCTGATGTAGTTATTAGGCATTGTTTGCCTGTACTGAAATATCTCATGTACTCCATAAATATATACACCTACTATGTACCCATAAAAATTAAAAATAAAAAAAATTGAAAAGGAAAATTAAACTAAAACAGGTATTTATATGTATGCAATGGAATATTAATCAGCCATAAAAATAAAATCTTGTGTTTCTCAGAAACAGGGATGAGGCTGGAGGATACTATGTTAAGAGAAGTGAGCAAGGCACCGGTAAATACCACATGTTCTCACTTACATGCCGAAGCTTCAAAAGTTGAGCTCATAGAACTAGAGAGTAGAACAGTGGTTCCCAGAGGCTGGGGAGGGGAGGGTAGATGATGGACAGGAAGGGATTGGTTAAAGGATGCAAAATTACAGCTAGATAGGAGAAATACATTCTCATATTCTATAGCACTGCAGGGTGACTATAGTTAACAGTAATTTATTATGTATTTTGAAACAGCTAGATGAGAGGATTTTGAATGTTCCCAACACAAATAAATGGTAAATGAGGTGCTGGATACATTAATGACCCTGATTTGATCATTTTACATGTATTTGTATTGAAACTTGCTATGTATGTACCCCATAAATATGTATAATTACACATTAATTTTTAAAAATCAGGTTTTGACACATATTTCACGTTTGTCAAGAGACTACTGCTGAGACCATGCTGCCTATAATCACACAGAGCTGTGGGGCCGCCTAAGAGGGAGTCAGGGTGACTCATATAAATTGTTGCAGGAAGCTGTGCCAGGGCCCTGCTCTGCATGCCCTTGCTAATAGTAAGGAGATGAGTGTTCCTGTTAGCTCAGAAGTCTCAGCATCAATTCAGTTTACACTCCCTGCCTCTCTTGCTCTCCCTGTCTCATTTTTGTCCCAGTAGATCTCCACCTCACCTACCTCTCAGACAATAACAGCTTTAATATTTTTACTAAAGGTAAGAATGAGAAAACAGTTCCTTGGGAATTTCGTTATTTAAGGTTCTGGGTCTGGTCCACACCAGGCCAAGGATCATAACACTAGCAGCATCTGTCACCAAAAAAGCCATGCTCCAAAGGTCCAAGGCACCGCCCAAGAGCTCATGCCTAACTCCACCTGGAGTGATTAGCTGCTTCGGAAGCAATGCCCACGTGCACGCTCCCCAGGCCATGGTTCCCCAGGAGAACTGATGGTGTGGAAAAGCCATGAATTAAGGGAAATGAAAGATTATTGACCAGGACCTTTTTTTTTTTTTGAGAAGAAGGCTCATTCTGTTGCCCAGGCTGGAGTGCAGTGGCACTATCTCAGCTCACTGCAACATTCACCATCTGGGTTCAAGCCATTCTCCTCCTTCAGCCTCCTGAGTAGCTGGGATTACAGGTGTTTGCCACCTTGCCTGGCTAATTTTCGTATTTGTAGTAGAGACAGGGTTTCGCCATGTTGGCCAGGCTGGTCTCCAACTGCTGACCTCAGGTGATCCGCCCACCTTGGCCTCCCAAAGTGTTGGGATTACAGGCGTGAACCACCACACCCGGCCTTGTTTACTGTTTTTAATTGACAAATGATAACTATATATTTATGGCATACACAGTGCTGTTTTGATATGGTTATACACTGTGGAGAGATTAAATCAAACAAATTAACATATCCATCACTTCCATGCTTATTTCCTTTGTTCTGACAACATTTAAGATCTACTGCTTTAGCAATTTTGAAATATACAATGTATTATTGTTAACTATGGTCATGAGGCCGTGCAGGAGATCACTAACTCTTACCACTTCTCCTGTCTAACTGAAACTTGTACCAAAAGAGTAATTTTAATTATGAGATCAACATGTTGACCAGGTTTTTTTAATAATTACTAAAAGTGACTGAAAAATCTGGAATCAGACTGAAAGGTCATTAAGGGCACTCACTTCAGAGAACAAGGAATTTGATGAAGCAAATTAATATACGAATAGTTTCTGGAAAAATAGTATTAATTTACATACATATTTCAGTAGGATTCCTCGACTGAACCAATCCCGTTCTTATCTATGTATCTACCTATCTAACGTTCTCCACAATAGATTGTAAGCATCATGGGAATGGAGACCATGTTTAATGTATTCACCAAAGTATTTATTGAAGTCCTGTACAAAGTGCAGTTTGGTAAATACTCCTTGCATGGCTGTTTTAGAATGTTCTTCTGGATCTGTCCTGGCCCTTCTATTTTTTTTTTTTTTTTTTTTTTTTTAAGAGATGGGGGGTCTCCTTATGCTGCCCAGGCTGGTCTCGAACTCCTGAGCTCAAGCGTTTTGCCTACCTCGATCTCCCAAAGTGCTGGAATTACAGTCAGGAGACATCATGCCCACTGGCCCTGCTACTGATCACTAGAGGTTATGAAAATGTTAATCTTGCTAACATCACTGAAAGAACAAACATAGCACTTAAAATGTCTTGAATTCTTCTGTGTTTGCTACCATGAGGAGCACTCTACTCGCACTGGCCCATCGCCCTGCAGGAATGCTGTCATTCAGGCGTTAGCCTCACTTTACAGATGAAGAAACAACAGCCAAGGGAGGTAAGGGGTAGCGAGTCCCCAGTGGCAAGGCCACCATTTAAAGTCAAGTCAGAATGTAATCAATCTCCACCCTGTAAAGGATCTGTGCGGCAGCCCCAAAGCATTAACTGTTATGGGAATTGCCTTGTGTATCAGTTCTCTCTTGCTGCGTAACAATAGCACTGCAAATTGAGCAGGTTAAACACCACGCTTTTATTACATCACAGTTCCAGTGGGTCAGGTCTGGGCACACCTCAGCTGGCTTTTCTGCTTTAGGGTTTCACCAAGCTGCAATCAAGATACTGGCCAGGGCAGTGGGCTCATCTGAAGATTGGAGAGGGATCCACTTCCAAACTCACAGGTTATTGGAAGAGGATTGTCCAGTTTCTTGCAGGGTGCTGGTTTGAGTGCTTCAATTCCTTGCTGGCTGTGGCCAGAGGCCACCCTCAGCTCCTAGGCATGCGGTTCTTTCCAAACGGCAGCTCACACTAAGACCCCTTGTTTCTTCAAAGCCATCAAAGAAGAGTGACTCCACCCAAGATGAGCATTACAATCTTATGTAACATAATCACATACAACCCATTGCCTTTGCCAAATTCTGTTAGTTAGAAAAGTCCTAGGTCTTGTCTACCTTCAAGGGGGGATAACACATGCTATGGGGGGACACCGGGATATCAGGGTCCTGGGACCACTCTAGAGTCTGTGTGTGTCATAGACCCTTACTGTAAACAACTAGAAAATCTGACAAAACCTGTAAAACAGCTCTCTCAGACACCGAACAATAGGCAGTGCAGGACTGCAATTCCTGAAAGAAGGACTGTCCTGGCTGACCACCTGGAGGCAGGGTCAGATCATAGGGCAGAGACTAGTGATTCTGCTTAGTTGAGGAAAAATATATTAGTGTTTGTAAAAACCAAAGCAGCTAGAATTTATGGGACCTTCATAGAGCTAACTCTTGAAATCTAAAGAAGGGTCCCTTGCAATCTTTGGTGAATCCTCGTTTGTGGACGCATGGAGTGAACCTCCACGAAGCTGAAGAGCAGTGAGCACTCAATCCCCAGAGCTCACACAGGGCTGAGAAGAGTCTGTGATCCCACCAGTAGGACAGAGAGACCTTATAATATATGGACAATCAGATGGGGTTTTTGAAAATGACACTCAGTTGTGGGGCTAATTAGGCCTAAAGGCTTGCCCTGAGCCCGCACTAACAAAGCTTAAAAGCAAGCTTTGAAAGAATTGCTATTCCTAAGTAACCTGTATGCCAACTTCCTCTAAAGGAATACAATGAAATATAAAAGTCACAATGTCTAGCATCCAATTAAAAATCATAAGGCATAAAAAGAAGCAAAACAAAAAAAATAACCTGCAATAGTGAGAAAAATCATTCAAGGAAAACAAACCCAGAAATGACAAAAAAATAGTCTTAACAGACAAGGAGGTTAAAACAACTATTATTATATGCTCAAAATGCTCAATAAAGTAGAGGAAAACATGAATATGATAAGAAGAGAAGTCAATGATATTCAGAAAAACTCAAATGGAATGTCTAGAGATAAATATAGTCAGAAATGAATACACACTTGATTAACTTAACAGCAGTTTAGACACTGCAGAAGAAAAGAATAATAATTCTGAAAACATGGCACTGGAAACTACCCAGCATGAGGCACAGAGAGAAAAAGACTGAAAAAAGAAATTTCAATGAGTTGTGGGATAATGTCAAGTGGTCTACATATGTATCATAAAGTATGAGGAGGAGAGGAGAGTAAAAATATGATATGTAGAAATAATGGTTATAAATTTTCCACATTTTATAAAAACTATAAAATCATAGATCCAAGAAACTAAGTGAACTTCACATAAAGAAAACCTTCGTAGTCCTAAACCTACTAAAGAAATAGAAATTGTAGTAAAAACATTATAGCAGAGAACAGAAAATTTCATATCCAGGTGGCTTCATTGGTGAAATCTACCATAATTTAAGAAAAAAAATCAATGCCAATTTTGTATCAGTTTCTCCAGACAAAGAAGAAGGAACAGTTCCCAATGCATTTTTCAGAGCCCCAAATTACCATGACCCAGCAGCCAGAAAACAAAATTACAACAAAAGAAAACTACAGTCTAATATCCTTCATGTATGTGGATATAAAAATCTTAACAAAATTTTAGCAAACCAACCACATATATATATATCTGTATATATAAAACTTCCAGCAAACTAGGGATAAAAGGAAACTTCCTCAACTTAGTAAAGGCTGAAAACCTACAGTTGACATTATACTAAGTGGTGAAAGACAATGCTTTTCCCCTAAGATAAGGAATATGTCTGTGATGTCTGTTCTATTCAACATCATAATGTTAATCCAAGCTTGCGCAGGTGGCAAGAAAAAGAAAGCATGTAGATTGGAAAGCAAAATGTAAAACTTGACATCATTGTCTACGTAAAATTGACATCATTGTCTACGTAAAATTGACATCATTGTCTACGTAAAATTGACATCGTTGTCTACGTAAAATTGACATCGTCTATGTAAAAAATTTGAAGTAACGTATAAAAATTCTTAGAACTTATAAATGAGATATGAGGTCAATATATAAAAATCAAATGCATTTCTTTCTGCTAATTAGAAATTGAAACGAAAGAGTGTAAAAATATGAAATACTCCACAAAATTCAACAAAATAGATGCAAAACCTGTACACTGAAAACCATAAAACATTGCCAAGCCAAATTAAAGAAGACAAAATAAAAAGATATTATATCATGATCATGGATTGGAAGATGTGTATGTTTAAGATGTTGATTTCCCCCAATTGATCCATAGATTCAATACAATCTAGATAGAAGTGTATTTTTTTTTTTTAAAGAAACCGACAAGCTGATTTTAAAATTTATATGGAGACCAGGCACAGTGGCTCACACCTGACCTGTAATCTCAGCACTTTGGGAGGCCCAGGAAGGAGGATCACTTGAGGTCAGGAGTTCGAGACCAGCCTGGCCAACATGGTGAAATCCCATCTCTACTAAAAATACAAAGATTAGCCGGGCATAATGGAGCGCACCTATATCCCAGCTACTTGGGAGGCTGAGGCAGGAGAATCAATTGAACCTGGGAGGCGGAGGTTACAGTGAGTCTAGTTGGCGCCACTACACTTCAGCTTTGGCAAGGAAGCAGATCCTGTCCAAAAAAAAAAAAAAAGAAGAAAATCGGCGGACAGTAATAGACTGATTTTCGAGAATTGTGTTCTGACTTTGTGTTCTAAGGTCCTCGCTTTTGCTTGGAGGGAGGAAATAGATGCTGCCTAACTTTCGAGTTTTATGTTAAATATTCATGGTGACTTAAAATAAAAATCAAAGAAAACCAAGTCATGACTGTCACATAGAGAGAAGCTGAAATCCCAGCTCCCCCACCCATCGGCTTAGAGACCTGCTTCCACCCGCTGCTTCCACTCCAGCTCCGCCCCGCCCCAAAGTGTTCGAAAGAGACAGGGCTGGTGACCGCCAGGTGGGAGGAGTTAGCTCAGAGCCTGGCGCATGCGCAGAGAGCTCTGGTCCTGGTCCGCTTCTCCAGTCCCACCTGCGGTGCTCTCCCCTGAGCTCCTTCCTGAGCTCCCGAGGCGCTTCCAGGATTTTCTAGGCGATGAAGGAGAGTGC
Source organism: Aotus nancymaae (assembly GCF_030222135.1). NCBI lineage: Eukaryota > Metazoa > Chordata > Mammalia > Primates > Aotidae > Aotus > Aotus nancymaae. The sequence goes on along the minus strand of NW_026988450.1, from coordinate 5,799,068 downwards.
TGGTCCTCCGAGCCCTGCACAAGTTTACTCTCCGATGGGGGGTGTGTGTGTGTGTGCACGCCTGTCCCTGTCCTCCAGGCCTAACTGTTCAGGCCGGTGGGCAGGCCCTCCCAACAGGTCTCAGAAAGTGTGCGGAGTGGCCTGTTAAGAGGCTTCGTGTTCCCAGCGCCTCGCACGATCTCCTACACACAGTAGTCACTTAGTAAATATTGGTGGCTTTTATGAGATGTGTATCTGCAAATCAACTCTCGCGAACGATTCTGGAGGATTTGAAAATAAGAAAAAGAATCGAAGTGCACGAAACGGTTGGGTTTCTATTTAAATAGGCTTTAAAAAGGAAAACCTGACTTAGTCTTTAAATAGAGTGAGTGCAAGGTGCCTTGAGTTGCTTAGTAACCTCACACTGTTCTATTTGTATAAGTATATTGCACAGGAACGTGTGGTTCCGTTTAATTCCTTTAGGATGCGAAACATTTCCCAGGGATTGAGTTTATTCAGAGTGAAGAGCTTGACTGATGCAAAGGGCTGTTACAAATTAACATGAAATTAATTTTAAAATTGTTTGGAAATAATTTCAAGTTAGCAAAAACAAAAATAGTACAAAGAACCTTTATACATAGATTCACCTTTTAAAAATATTTTACTCCATTTGCTTAATCATTATTTGCACATTCTCTCTCCTCTCTCCCTCCTTCCCTCCACACAAATATATATATTTTTTCTTAAATCATTTAATGGTGACCTTTTAGCCCTAAATATTATAATGTGTATTTCTGAAGAATAGGACTATCCTCTTATATAACCACAGTATAATGATCAACTAAGTAAGTGTATATTTACTTTTATTTGATTTACTGTCCATATCTAAGTTTTTTTAGGTTGACTTAATATTCCTTATAGCAATATTTTCCCCTTCAGTACCTGAGTAAGATTAGGATCAGGTATTCCATCCTCAGAAATTTGCACTTAATAGGTGTGGTCTGAGGCCCAGGAGTCCATTTTTAATTTTTTTTTAATTTTTCCAGAAGCTTCCTAGATGATGATGATGATGATGATGATTATGAGAGGTTCGAGAACACAAGGTGAGATGTGCTGCTGTGTGGCCAGGGTCATCGACACCATCCTGACGAAGGCCAGCCTGTCTGCGGCAGCCAGAGGACAGACAGAAGAGCAGGGGTAAGAGAGCGTCAAGCTGTCCACTGGCTCTGTACAAGTTCCTTTCTACCTTGGGGATCCCCTAGCATGAGTTGTTGCGGCCAGCATTGCAAGACACAGACCTATTGTCATGGTTTTGTGGCATCGCCTTTGATAAGCAGTGCCACCATGATAGCTGCTTGTGACTGCTCTGAGGGGTGAAGGAGATCATACATGCAAAATACCTGGCAGGGGAGAGATAATACATGCGAGGGGAGTTGGGTTTTGAATACAGGTTGTCAAAAAGATCAATATGGTACTTACTCAGCCTTTTGCATAGTACCGTGGACTCAAAAGTTCCTTGATATTACTCATGTCAAAGTCTCGTCTATCAATGAAACTCATGTTAAAGTCTTAGCCATCAATGAAACACATACTATATGAAAGGCAGGGTTTGAGAAACAAAATATATTAAGTTAGGAAAAAGAGTGAACTCATGACTACCTGATTCTAAAATTTATAAGGAGATGAAAAGGACCTAGAACAGCCACAACAACTTTGGGAAGGAGAAACAAAGCTGGAGATTCACAGTACCTGATGGAAGGATTTATTTTAAACATACAGCAATCGATCAGGGTGATATTGGCATAAGAATAAGTATAGAAATCAATGCAATTTTAAAATCTCTATTCTTAGAGAGTCCAGAAATAGACCTACACAGATATAGCAATTGATTTGTCAAAGTGCAAAGGCAATTCAGTGGAGACATGACAATCTTTTTAACAAATATTGCTGGAGCAATTGGATATTCAGTTTTTAAAAGTGAACTCAAACTAAATTACTGACCTGAATGTGAAACCTGAGTACTTAAAGTCCACTTTGATATTCCTCCAACCACAGGCACTATGGTGCCTCCTTTGCACGCCTTGCTCCCCCCCAGCACCTCAAAGGCGGGGCCCGGAGCTTATATTCCTACATTGATTCCTGTCTCAGTCCATTAGCTGCAATTACAGAATACCAGTGATGGAGTTATTTGTGGAGAAGAGAGATTGATTTCTCATGGTTCTGGAAGCTTGAAGTCCAAGACCAGGCATAAGCATTGGAGTCTGGTGAGGGCTTGGTCTCTGCTTCCAGGATAGCGCTTTGCTGCCTGTGTTGGGAGGATTTGGCTCATCACAGCCATGACGGGATGAGGCCGCCAAGGTCTGGAGTTTGGAACTGTGAAACTTCTTGTTCAAAGCCTCCGACAACAGCTACATTAATAATAAAGATGATTTTTGGCCTTATTTTCAATGGGTTCAGTATCTGTTAGGGAAAAGGAATGTCATTTATCAGGGACCTCAAAGATACCTAAAGTAAGAATACCCACAGTGAAAGAACAGAAATGGGACCCCTAACCTAGCCTGGGGCTCAGGGAAGGCTTTTTAAAGCATGATCCCAGACCTGAACCTTAACACACAAGCAGAGATTCGCCAGCCATGAGGAGAGGAGACCTGGACTCTTGTTGCCTGAGAGAGCTTGTTGTGTAAGGGCCAGGGGTCAAGAAACAGCTCTGTTTGTGTGAGGAACAAATAATGCAAACTTCCTAAGAGGCGAGGTGGACTGGGGACACGTAAGATGAGGCTGGAGAGGTAAGTGTGTAGGGTGGGCTTTGTTTCTACATTCAGCTGTGGCCCTCACCTGAGACTCATTGTCCAAGAATTCCCAGCGACTTAAGTAATGTGTGTGTGTGTGTGTGTGTGTTTTCAGATGGAAAAGAGAGCTCATTTTTTGTCTCAAAAAAAAAAAAAAAAAAGCTCTGTCGCCAGGCTGGAGTGTAGTGGCGCGATCTCGGCTCACTGCAACCTCTGCCTCCTGGGTTCAAGCGATTCCCCTGTCTCAGCCTCCCGAGTAGCTGGGACTACAGGCGTGTGCCACCATGCCTGGCTAATTTTTTTGTATTTTAGTAGAGATGGAGTTTCACCATGTTGGCCAAGATGGTCTCAATCTCCTGACCTCAGGTGACCCACCCGCTTTGGCCTCCCAAAATGCTGGGATCGCAGGTGTGAGCCACCACACCCGGCCTGGGCTGATGTGTCCTGTCAGTGAGATGTGGGAAATAGGCTCGGGGACTTTCAAGAAGAGTGTTCCTGCCGTGAATCGGCAGTGGTGTGTGGCTGTCAACGCCAGTGCCATGTGAGTACAGTAGAGCACGCGGGGCGCAGAAGGAGAGGCAACTGGCATCCCAAGGACTGGCGTGGTGACATCGGGAGCCCTGTGCTCAGGCTTGGGCCTCGTGATCTCTGTGAAACTCTGGAAAATCAGAGAGCGCTGAGTGATGTGAGAACAGCCCTTAAAACTGGGTCATACAAAAGGGGACAAAAGAAATGAGAAAAGGCTGGACTCCTCAGTATTGTCAGGTAATAGATTTTTGGCCCTATGTAAAGAAGGAAATTTCTACTAGAGTTGTGTAGAATAAAATGTTGCTGAAAGGTAGTATTTCTGAAATTAGCTAGTACACGATGAGTCCTACTTTGTGGGAGGCACTGTGGGAAATGTTTTAAATGCCTTATCTCATTTAAAGCTCAGAGCAGCTGTATTGTGAGCATGTGATGCTGACGTTCTTTTTAGAGATTAGGAAATGGGCCTTAGCAAGCTGATGTGACTTACCCAAGCTGATGGGATTTGAATTTAGCTTTCGCAATTACTTGGTTGGGATCAGGAAAATCAGGAATAGCAACATGTCCAAGATGTTCTAAAGTCAAAATGAATATCAGATTTTGTGGGACGGGCAACTTTCGAAGGTTATAGTGCAGTGAAGCCTGACTGTGAGTGGAATCCCAGTATTTATCACAGACAATAGTGGACTTGCTCTGTATTAACACGAGGATAGCACAGTGCACTGTCTTCCCCAGTCCCCTGTGCTGCCTGGACCTCGAGCACCTTTGAAAATCCTTAGGACTTAACCCTGCAAAGTTTGAAAAACTTCTGAATGAGGTGACTTTTCATAATCCTGTGGTTTTTATGGGCATGAGAAGTGGCGTAGGAGGACTCAGGTGGTGAAAGCTGGAAAGCTGCTGAGGAGGTCAGAACCCAATGGCCCAGACTGCTGCAGCTTTTTTTTTTTTTTTTTTTTTTAAATTAAACTTCTTTCCCAAGCGATTGTGTATTCACTTGCAATTATAAGAATACAGAGATTCTGTGTACAATTTACCCAGCTTTCCCCAAGGATAGCACCTTGTAAAATTCTAGTACAATATTAAAACCAGGAGATTGACGTTGATACAGTCAAGAATATTTCCATCATTGAAGGATCTCTCCTTAGGTACCCACACCCACCTCCTTCCATTCTTCCTTAACCCGTGGCAATCCCTAATCTGTTCTCCATTTCTTTTATTTTGCATTTCATGGAGTCAAACACTAAATCACCTTTCTGGATTGGCTTTTTTTTTTTTTAAACTCAGCTTCATCCTCTGTAGATTCATAAAAGTTGTTGCATGTATCAGTAGTTTTGTTTCTTTAACTGTTTACCCACTGAAAGGCATCTGGGTTGTTTCCAGTTTGGGGCTATTTTGAATACAACTGCTATAAACACTCATGCAAAGATTTTTGTATGAACATGAGTTTTCATTTCTCTGGGATAATTGTCTAGGAGTGTGCAATTGATAGCTGGATCAAATGCTTGTTGCCTATTTAGTTTTTTTTTTAAGAAACTGCCAAACTGGCTCCCAGAGTAGCTGCACCATTTTACATTCCCATCAGCAATGTGTGAGTGACCCGGTTTCTCCACATCCTCATCGGCATTTGGTATTGTCACTATTTTTGAATTTAGTCACTTTAATATTAGTTAGGTAAGTAGTATCTCATCATAGTTTTAATTTGCATTTCCTTAATGGCTAGTGTTGGTGAACATTTTCCATGTGCTTATTTGCCGTCTGAATAGCTTCTCCAGGAAATGTCTTCATGTCTTTTACTGATTTTCTTTTTTTTTTTTTTTTTTATTGTGCTGGGTTAAGGGAAACAGTTGTTTATTTGCAAAATTAGCTGGTGTAACTTTTTTTTTTTTTTTGAAAGAGAGAGAGAGAATAGGAAGGAGGAAAAAGGAAGAGAAAGAGAGAGAGAGAATGGGGAGGAGGGAGAAGGAAAAGAAAGAGGGAGAGAGAATGGGAGTATTGCTTTCTTGCCCAGGCTAGAATGCAATTTAGTAATGGGTATTGAAAACCTCTTTTATACTGATAATTATACTTAATGATGTAGTCAGGAAGGAATAAGGGAAGAAGATAACAAACAAACAGCCAACCAATATTCAATTTAAACCTATAAAATGCTATGCGATTACTGAGGAGTGATTTACTTCCAATTATATAGTCACCTTTGGAATAGGTGTGAGGTGGTAATGTATGTTTTGTGTATTTGAAGTGGAGAGTTCTATAAATGTTTATTAAGTTTACTTGTTCCGGGTCTGAGTTCAAGTTCTGAATATCCTTGTTAATTTTCTATCTCGTTGATCTATAGAATCGTTAGCTCTTCTTGTTGCATTGATCCTTTTGCCCTTATGTAATGTCCTTCTTTGCCTCTTTTGATCTTTGTTGCTTTAAAGTCATACTTTATCAGAGGCGAGAATTGCATCTCCTGCTTTTTGTTTATTAGTTTATTTTTACTCTCTGTTTGATTGGTAAATCTTCCTCCTTCTCTCTGAGTCTTTGTGTATTGTTGCATGTAAGATGGGCCCGGATGCAGCATACCGATGGGTTTTGGCTTTTTATCCAATTAAAATATATATAAGTTTAATACCGGCGTTTGATGCTAGCTGGCTGTTTTGCCCATTAGTTGATGTAAATTTTTTATTGTGTTAAAGTTCTTTGCTTTTTGATATATTTTTGGAAAGGGTGATATTGGTTGTTCCTTTATATGTGTAGTGCTTCTTTCAGAAGCTCTTGTAAAGCAGGCCTGGTGGTGGTGAACTCTCTAAGTACTTGTTTGTTCGCAAAAGATTTAATTTTTCCTTCGCTCATAAAGCTTAGTTTGGCTGGATAGGAAATTCTGGGTTGAAAGTTCTTTTCTTTAAGGATGTTAAATATTGGTCCCCACTCTTTTCTGGCTTGTAGGGTTTCTGCTGAGAGATCTGCTTTAAGTCTGATAGGTTTCCCTTTATGGGTAACCTGACCTTTCTCTCTGACTGCCCTTAGTATTTTCTCCTTCATTTCAACCCTAATAAATCTGGTGATTATGTGCCTTGGGGTTGGTCTTCTTGAAGAATATCTTTGTGGTGTTCTCTGTATTACCTGGAGTTGAATATTACCCTGCCTTGCCAGGTTGGGAAAATTTTCCTGAATGATATCCTGAAGAGTATTTTCCAACTTGGATTCATTCTCTTCATCACATTCAGGTACACCTATCAAACGTAAATTAGGTCTTTTCACATAGTCCCATATTTCCTGGAGACTTTGCTCATTCCTTTTCATCCTTTTTTCTGCATTCTTGTCTTCTCGTTTCATTTCACTGAGCTGGTCCTCGACTTCTGATATCCTTCCTTCTGCTTGATCAATTCGACTGTTTAAACTTGTGCATGCTTCGCGAAGTTCTCGTGTTGTGTTTTTCAGCTCCATCAATTCACTTATATTCTTCTCTAAATTGTCCATTCTCTTTAACATTTCATCAAACCTTTTTTCAAGGTTCTTAGTTTCTTTGCATTGGGTTAGAACAAGTTCTTTTAATTCACAGAAGTTTCTTATCACCCACGTTTTGAAACCTGCTTCTGTTATTGGAACACACGTGTAATCTATTAAGCCTTGTTCCGTTACTGATGAGGAATTGCAATCCCCTGTAGAAGGAGGGGCATTCTGATTTTGAGTATTCTCTACCTTTTTGCTCTGGTTTCTTCCCTTCATTATATATTTGTCCGTCTGTCGTCTTTATAATTACCGACTTTCTAACTGGGTCTCTGACGTCCAACTTGTTGATTCCCTGTGCCGAAATCTGAGCAATCCACTGAGCCGGCCAAAACAGCGGTGTTAAGATTGATGGTGCTTTTCTGCCCGGGAATCTCCGGACTCTGCACCAAGAACTGGCATGCTAAGGCACCAGCAAAACTGCCACGCCGGCCACAAGAGTCGTCCTGGCGACCCGTGGAGCTCCTCCACTGGGAATCTCCTGGTCCGTGAGCAACTAATATTCGTCTGAAAGTGTGGCGTCCTCTCATTCTTTGCGCTTTCACTGGGAGGTACGTGCCCGAGCTGCTAATCATCAGCCATCTTGGATCTCTCTCTGTCTTTTACTGATTTTCTAACTGGATTTTTAAAAACGATTTGAGTTTTCAGAGTTCTTTATATATTCTAGATACTAGTCCTTTGTCAGGTATACGGTTTGCACGCCCTTTCATCTTCTTAAAAGGGTCTTTCACAGGGCAGATGTTTGACATTGGGATGCAGTCCAATTTATCACTTTTTCCTTTAAAGATTATTCTATTGGTGTCACATCTAAGAACGCTTTGCCTAGGCCTAGATCCCGAAGCTGTCCCTTATTTTATTGAGGGGCAGCAGTTAGGGTGTGATTAAACTACTTACAATATAAAATTTACTATCAGTGACGTTTAGTACATTCACAGTGTTTTGCAACTGTCACCACTATCTAGTTCCAAAACATTTTAATTGCCCCAAAAGGAAACCCAATGCCCATGAAGCAGTCACTCTTCACTACCACCACGTCCCCCTGCCCCTGGCAACCATTGGTCTCTTTTCTGTCTCTATGGATTTGCCAACTCTGGATACTTCATATAATTGGAATAATATAATATGTGGCCTTTGTGTCTGGTTTATTTCACCTAGCATAATGTTGTCAAGATTTATCCATGTTGACGTATGTATCATACTTAATTCCTTTTTATGACTACCATTTTATTGTATGGATATAACACATTTTCTTTATCCATTCATCAATTGATGGACATTTGCTTTGTTTCGACATTTGGCTATTGTGAATACTACTGCCATGAACTTTGTGTACAAGTATTTGAACACCTGAAAGCATTCATGTGCTTCTTGGCCATTTTTATAACTTTTCCAGAGAAATGACTATTCAAGTCCTTCGCCATTTTTTAATTGGATCGTTATTTTGTTGCTGAGTTGTGAGAGTTCTTTATACATTCTATACTAGGTCCTCATCAGACATAAGATTTGCAGATGTTTTCTCTTATTCAGTAGGTTGTCTTTTCACTTTCTTGAAAGTGTCCTTTGGGGCAAAACAGTTTTTAATTTTAGTGAAGTCCAATTTATCTGTTTTTACTTTTGTTTCTTGTGCTTTTGATGTTATAGCTAAAAAACCATTGACAAATTCAGGGTGATGAAGATTTGCCTAATGCTTTCTTCTAAGAGTCTAAAATATAACCTATAATATAATTTAGATCTTTGGTACTTTTTGAGTTATTTTGTGCGTATCATGTGACATAAGGCTCCAGCTTCATTCTTTTGCTTGTGGATATATCTAGTTGTCCTAGTACCATTTGTTCAAAAAGTCTGTTCTTTCTCTATTAAATGGTGTTGGCACCTTCGCTGAAAATCAACTGACCACAGATGTATGGTCTCTGGGCTCTAAGTTCTATTCTATTGTTCTATATATCTATTCCTATACCAGCACCACATTGTCTTATTATTGTAGATTTGTAGGAAGTTTTGAAAATGAGAAGTGCGAAAACTTCAACTTTGTTGTTTTTTCAAGGTTCTTTTGGGTATTTAGGGTTTCTTACATGCTTACTTAAATTTAAAGATCAGCTTTTCCATTTCTACAAAATGAACTATTGGGATTTTGGAAAGGATTGCGTTGAATCTGTAGGGGATTGTTTTCCAGTCTGGAAGAGTATTGTCAATTTGATAGTATTTATTCTCTCAAATCATGAACACAAGATGTTTTTCCATTTACTTTGGTCTTTTAACATTTCTTTTATCAGTGTTTTATAGTTTTCAGTGTATGAACCTTGCACCTCCTTGGTTAAATTCATTCCTAGGTATTTTATTTTATTTTTGATACTGTATAAGCAAAGGAAATGGAATTAATTTTCTTTTTGGAGTACAATGTTAACTATTAGTTTTCATAAATGCCCTTTATCATGGTGAGAAAGTTCTTTTACATTTCCAGTTTTCTGAGTGCTTTTACTATGAAAGACTGTTGAACTTGTCAAATGCCTTTTCTGTGTCATTTGAGGTGATCATCTGTTTTTTTTAAACACCTTCATTCTATTAATGTGGTGTATTACATTGATTGACTTTAGTATGCTGAATCATATTTGCTTTCTGGGGATAAATCTCACTTAGTCATATTGTATAATCCTTTTAGTATGCTAATGGGTTTAGTTTGCTGATATTTTGCTGTGGATTGTTGCATCTATATTCATAAGGGATATTGGTCTCAGTTTTCTTTTCTTGTGGTCTGTTTGCCTGCCTTTGATATAAGGGTAATACTGATACTATAGAGTCAGCTATGAAGTGTTCTCCCTTCTATTTTTTGGAAGAGTTTGAGATGGATTAATATTAATTCCTCCTTAAAGATTTGGTAGAATTCACAAGAAGCCATCTGGTCCTACGCTTTTTTTGTCAGAAGGGTTTTTGACTGACTCAATATCTTTATTTCTTATAGGTACGTTGAGATCTTCTATTTCTTCTTGAGTCACACCCCACCACGCCCAGCTAATTTTTGTATTTTTAGTAGAGACAGGGTTTTGCCATATTGACCAGGCTGGACTTGAACTCCTGACCTCAGGTGATCCGCCCGCCTTGGCCTCCTAACTTGCTGGGATTACAGGTGTGAGCCACCATACCCAGTCTGACTTTTCAAAATTAGATTTACCAAGTTCTGAAAAAGTTGTTTCTCTCTCTCTCTCTCTCTTTTTTTTTCCAACTTAATGGTTGCTTCAGTGAGGAAACTAAATAACTAAATCTTGGTCCTCTCTACTGCGCCATTTTCTATGACATCACTCCTATTTTTTTCTGAAAATAATAGTTTTACATTTTACACTTCAGTCCATGATCCAGTTTGAGTTAAGTTCTGTATAATGTGTGAGACTTAGATTGAGGTTATTTATTTCTTTTTGTCTATAAATGTCTAACTCCTCCAGGACAATTTGTTAAAAGACTGTCTTTCTCTCATTGATTTGCTTTTGCACCTTTTCCAAAAATAAACTGGAACATTTGTTTAGGCTTACTTTTTGGGTTTTTAAAAATTATTTATTATTGATCTTTGTCTATCTTTTCACCAATACTCCACAATCTTGATTATCAGTGCTATATAATAATTCTTGAGATTGGTTAAACTTATTTTCCCTACTTTGTTCTTCTTTTTCAAAATTGTTGTAGGGATTCTAGGGTTTTTACTTTTTGCTTTTCTATATAAATTGTGGGATAATCTTGTCCGTATCCACTTTTGCTTAAATTTTGGTAGAAAATGCTTTAAACCTGTTTATCAGTTTGGGGAAAATGGACATCTCATGATGTTGAGTCTTCTAATTTGTAAACATAACCTGTATTTTCGTTTGTTCAGATCTTACTTTTTATCAGCATTTTGTAATTTTTAGCATAAGAATCTATATATGTTTTGTTAGATTTATACGGCCTATGAATTTCACTTTCTTTGAGTGAATGCAGATGGCGCTGTGTTTTCAATTTTCGGTTTCCATATGTTCATTGCTGGTATGTGGAAATATAATTATTGTTGATTGTGTGTCCTACAATTCTGCTGAACTCACTTACATTTTTTTTTTTTTTTTGAGACGGAGTCTCACTCTGTTGCCAACTGGAGTGCAGTGGGGTGACCTTGGCTCACTGCAACCTCTGCCTCCTGGGTTGAAGTGATTCTCCTGCCTCGGCCTCCTGAGTAGCTGGGATTACAGGCACGTGCCACCACACCCGGCTAATTTTTTGTATTTTTAGTAGAGACAGGTTTTCACCATGTTAGCCAGGATGGTCTTGATCTCCTGACCCCGTGATCCGCCTGCCTTGGCCTCCAAAAGTACTGGGATTACAGGTGTGAGCCACTGCGCCCAGCCCTTACTATTTTTAGTAGTTTCAAAAAGACTTCTTGGGATTTTCTATGGAGACAGTCATGCTATCTGCACATAGACACAATTTTCTTTCTCCCTTTCTGATATATATGCTGTTTATTTTCTTTTTTGGTATCAACAACCAGAGTGTCAAGCATTCTGTTAACAAGGGTGGTGACAGCACATGTCCTTGTCTTGTCCCCACTCTTGGGAGCATGTATTCACTCTTTCACCATTAAGTATAATTTAGCTTTGGTTTTTTAATTAGAAAGTCGACCACACAGTGATATGATTCTTATTATTCAGCAAGAAAAGTGAGACTGGGAAGTTGAATTAATGAACTTTAAAAAATGTCCAACACAGCCAGGCATGGCGACATGAGCCTCTAAGTCCTACCTACTTGGGAGACCGAGGCAGGAGGATCACTTGAGCCCAGGAGTGTGAGGCTGGCGTGCACCACAATAGCACCTGTGAATAGCCACTGCACTCTAGCCTGGGCAAAAATAACAACAAATAAATCAAACCCTGGATCCTAATTCAGGTCAGAAAATCAGAATCTCTGTGAGTGAAGCCTGGACACGGGCATGTCTGAAGTTTCCCAGGTGATAGTGAGGTAAGGCAGCATCAAAATGACTGGGTGAAATGATTCGCCTCAGTCCACTGAACTAGTAACAGATTTCAGGACTGTTTTACAGAGGTAAATGTTTTAAGTCAATCTTCCCATCCACTGACTACAATGTTTTTCTTATTTTCTCACCACTAAAATTTTTGAAAGGGTAATTGCTATACCAGTGAGTCTCGTAGTGTGACTTCCAGACCAGAAGCATCAGCATCACTAGGCATTTGTTAGTAAAAGTAAAAACTAAATGGTCCACTTAAAAGTGGTCAAGATGGTACATGTTATGTGTATTATATCACAATACAAAACCTGGCTGCTAATCCTCTTCATATGATACAGTGGATTCCTGGTTGTCTGTGTCGAGGATGCAGGACCGCAGCATAGATTGCTGAAAGCAGGAACACCCAGCAAGACCGGGTCCCCTGCTCTCCTCATGAGGGCACAGTTTCTCTCCACTGGAAACAGAAGGTCGGCCACTGAAGGTGGCTTGCAGTGGGACAGGTAGTCTGCAGCATCAGAATTGCGCATGAAGTCAGAACATATTTGGCCACATAATTTCAAGAGCTCCAACTGGGATGGCAGCCTGGAGGCGGCCTTCAGAAACAGACTGTCCCAAGGCTGAGTCTCTGCTTGGCCACTCCCAGGCTGTGACCTTGGGCAAGCCACCTCACTCTGAGGGATGTTCATTTTCTCTCCTAGAACTTGGTGGATAATAATTATACTGACTTCAGAAGGTGACTGTGACACTCAGGTGAGTGCACAGCATGGGCACGGGTGGGCTGTCACTGCACTCTCCACAGTGATGCCCTTGCCACTGTCAGCTGATGCTTTTCCAGGCATACATTTGAAACCCAACCTCTTTGCAGTGTCATCAGACACCCAGATATCAATGCTGTATATGGAATAAAGGTCTAAAAAGAGAAAAATTATAGTGAAAAACGCTGTATAAAATTCACTCATTCCTTAAGATACTTCATGAATGTTACATGCCAGACACTTTGGTTAGACAATCGAATTGGAATGGAGCCTGAAGACTGAAGTGGATGTTAGGTTCTGGGTTAATGACATTCAGAGGAGCTTGGTACAGGATGGGTCTCTGGATTATTAAGAGATGGGATATAATCGGTGCGCACTCTGCCCTGCAGATAGCATGCATTACGCTGTTAGTTTCCAAGTAAGAGCTTCTTGCTGTGCCATTAAATGTACTTTGGGCAAATCATTTGAGATTCCCAGCACTCACTTTTCTCCGGTACAGTGAGAATCTCGGATTCAGATGTGGATCGCTGATTATTTCACTCTGTGATATGGAAGCAGCAGTGGCGAGGGTCTGGACCACGCTGGCCACTTGCAGGCCACAAACTCAGGGTGTGAATCCTCTACTCTTTTTTTTTGAGATGGAGTCTCACTCTGTTGCTCAGACTGGTGTGCAGTAGTGTGATCTCGGCTCACTGCAACCTCCGCCTCCTGGGTTCAAGCAATTCTCTGCCTCAGCCTCCCGAGTAGCTGGGATTACAGGCGCCCACCACCACGCCTGGCCAATTTTTGTATTTTTAGTAGAGATGAGGTTTCACCATACTGGCCAGGCTAGTCTTGAACTACTGACCTCACGATCCACCCATCTTGGCCTCCCAAAGTGCGGGGATTACAGGCATGAGCCATTGTGCTGGCTGAATCCCGTACTCTTAAGAGAAGTTGACTCAGTTCTGTTTTAGGCCCTTCTACTAAAGGCAAAAAATTAAAATTCAGGTCCAGGCCGTTCATTCAGGCTTTCTGGGTCGTGCAGGGATCTACCCCCTTTCTCCTTCCCCTCTGAGCTGCTCTCTCCTGGGCCGTGGTGGTCATCTCCCGCCCTGTGCTGGCGTCTGTGGAGAGGGGCTGCGGTCCTGCTCACTCGGGGTCCTCAGATGTGGCCACCCCAGCCTGCCGGCTCTCCGTGTCACCGTAGTGGAGTCCCATTTTTGGTACTCATTTTTTCTTCATTGCTGAGCAATGAGCCACTTAGGTGCTTTCCGCGCTATGCCTGGGCCGCGCAGTCCCTTCCTGCCACGGCAGTCCTGCCGCCCCACGCCTGGGGAGATAAAGGCTACTTAACGTAGAGTCCTCTGTTATCATCTGCACACGATGAAGGTTCAAAGCTGTGCTCAGTGGTTAAACTTTGATCTCCTTGGGGATGTAGGAGGGTGGAAGGTGGAGGGGGTGGGATGCCTTTAGCTTTGTAAATCTCTGTCCTGCTTTTAGGCAAAAGGAGGGCAGAGAGCTTCCCTGTGAACCTGCTACACCCTGGCAGCCCTTCATGAGCAATGCTTTCTCTCTGATCCTACAAGCCTATGGTGGACTGGTTCTTCCCTTCTGAGCCTCCTCCCTCTGTGCGCCCTGCTGGGGCTGAACCCTTCTCCCATGGGTGAGTGGGAGGTGGGGCCCTCTGAGCTCTTCCCCTCTGCTCCTGGTCCTTGCTTGTGGAAACTTTCTGAAGTCTGTCTGTTCATCTCTGCTGCCTAAATCTGTTGTTTATCTGCCACATCTATTTCAGGCAAGTCATCCCATTGAGTAAAGACACAGAATTGATGGGTCTAAATCAGGGCTTCTCAGAGTTTTATGGTGTCACAGACCCCTTTGAAAATAGCATAGATTTCATGAATCCTGTTTTCCCCAAAATGCCACACACACACACACACACACACACACACACATTTATGTACTATTTCAGGGGATGTGTCAATATATTAGTCTATTCTTGCATTGCTATAAAGAAATACTAGAGACTGGGTAATTTATAAAGAAAAGAGGATTAATTGGCTCAGGGTTCCTCAGGCTGAACAGGAAGCATGGTGTTGGCATCTGCTTGGTCTCTGTGGAGGCCTCAGGAAGCTTCCAGTCATGGCAGGAGATGAAGGGGAACAGCCACATCGCATGGAGAGAGCAGGAGGGGTGGGGGGTAGATGCTACTCACTTTTAAACAACCAGGTCTTGGGTGACTCACTCATGATCACCAGAACAGCGCCAAGGGGATGGTGCTAACCCATTCATGAGAAATCCAGCCCCGTGATCTAATCACCTCCTACCAGGCCCCACCTCCAACACTGGGAATTACAATTCAACTTGAGATTTGAGCAGGGACACACGTCCACACCATATCAGTCAACTTTTTGAAGCCAAGGATTTTATGTCCCTGGCGCTAACCACTGCTCTTGATCGTGCATTAGACAGAAATTTCACTACTTGAATTTCCAGAAGCTTCACGGAGTGATTACGACAGAGTAGCCTCACGGAGTGATTACCACAGAGTAGCCTCACACAACAGAGTAGCCTCATGGAGTGATTATGACAGAGTAGCCTCACGGAGTGATTACGATAGAGTAGCCTCACAGAGTAATTACAACAGAGTTACAGGAGGGCCGGGTGCGGTGGCGCGCGCCTGTAATCCCAGCACTTTAGGGGGCTGAGGTGGGTGAATCACCTGAGGTCAGGAGTTCAAGACCAGCCTGACCAACACAGTGAAACCCCATCTCTACTAAAAATACAAAATTAGCCGGGTGTGGTGGCACACGCCTGTAATCCCAGCTACTCGGGAGGCTGAGGCAGGAAAATCGCTTGAACCCGGGAGGCAGAGGTTGTGGTGAGCCAAGATTGTGCCATTGCACTCCAGCCTGGGTAACAAGAGCAAACCTCTGTCTCCCCCACAAAAAAAAAAAAAAAAAAAAAAAAAAAATAGAGTAATAGGAAAGATTTCTGAATGTCTTTATTTTAAAGATAAAGAAGAGAGATGGTTGCCAGGTCACTTGGCAAACTGTGGGTGGAGGATGCTGTGTTTGCGCACCGTCACGAATAACAAATTTCTGCATTGTAGTTAAAATTTGGGTCTACTGCAAATCAGATGAGGCCACAGTCACTGCCCTGCACCCGGCTCCTTACGCAGAGCAGAAGATGCTCAATGTGTGTGCGAACAACGTGCACGTGGAGTGGAATACTGTCCAGTAAACAGGCTCTGGCGAGGCCTTGGCAAGCATATTCAACAACGTTGATCTCTGGTGGCTTGGATCAGGACTCATTTTAATTTCCTGTCTATACATTTATGTATTTTGCATTTTTTCTCAATGAGAATTAATTAATTTTGAGATCAGAGAAAAGCCTTAAAAAAAGGAAGGTCAAGGAAAGGACGCCCACCCGCTGAGGTTTCAGCGAAGGGAGGTTGGATTCCAGGATTCTGAGCAGATCCCTCGTGGAAGCACAGAGGTCCGGGTGGAGGCGGTCCTTGCTAGTGCCTGGGCTCCTGGGTGGGAGCGAGGGGAGGCTGAGTGGCGCTGCTTCGGTGCCCCGAGGCCCTTGGGCTCTGGAGAAGAATGGAAAAGTGTGACTATGGCATAGCAGGGAGGTTGAGTGACGAAAAGTAAGAGGCACTTTGGGGCTAAGTTGGCCTTTTGAAAAAGTAGTTAAGAGGTAGGAACGAGTTGCTTGATTTCTTCAAGAGTGCACACAGGGCAGGCCTCAGTGCCAGAGTCTAGCGGGATGCCTCCTGATAAAGAGTGGTGATCACACTGGGGCCGTGGGGTTCCAATGCAAATCACCACCAAAACAGAAAGGGTTCATACTGCTAAACCCTTTTTGGAGGTTCAGTTTTGCCATGTATAAAACGGTGTTAATAGTGCCTGTTTGGCAGCTTTGATATGAAGATGAAATGAGATCGTGTGTTTTAGTTAGGGGCTTATTACAGGTCCTGACGCATGGTGGGTGCTCACTTACTGACTCCAGTAACCAGGAATAAATTCTGTGGAATCATCTCCCTACAAGAGAGAGGCTTCCCACGATGGGAAGGCACTTCAAAATTGTGCTGTACAATTCTGACACAAAGGTGGAGATAAAGATGGCAGGTTCTTGGCTGAGTCACTTGTTCTGGCTTGAGATTCTTAGCTAATGCTCTTGTAACTCCATAAGCAAACAATTCATAAAGACAAATTATAAGGCAGCACATAAAATAATTTCTAACATCAAAATAAAATCCAGCCCGCCACACCCATCCGCAGGGCTGTTGTAGTGCTTCTCGAAGCACTGACTGGCCTGTAATTGTCCATTCTTTCCTCTTGCCCTAAATTTTCAAAAGGAGTGGGTGTTTTCCAAGTTACCTGCCAATACCCACTTTTTGAATACTCCTCAGCAATTACTGTTGCCACGCTAATGTAGGTGAACAAAACACAAAAGCGTTCTTTTTAAAATTTCCATTAATGCAAATGGGTTTTTGGAATTGAATATCATGGCATTGTTTTGGTCACCGATTCGTGGGTGGACATCGTGAAATGTCATTTCCAATAGCAGCTTGGTTGTTTTTCTGGAACTTTGACCCACAAGTGACGTCTCTGCAGTTCCTTTCAGTGAGAGCGGACAATGGAAGTGACACTCTGTGCTCTTGCTTTCTTGCTTGTATGTGCACATCTGGACCAGCTGAAAGCTGAGTGGAAAGCAGCACTTTCTTACAATTTTCAAAGGTGCACTGAAGACAAACATCATCTGAATTGTGAAGTCAATCTTTACAGTAGAGGAAGAAAAATTGTGAGCAGTGCAGATAGGAAACTGGGGCAAATCAAAATAAGACGTGGTCTGGCTGAGTCGTGTTCCTGTTCCCTTCAGATGTTCCTGTGAAAGGCACGAGGGCAGACGAAGTTGGTGAAGATGGCAGGTTCTTGGCCGAATCACTTGTTCTGGCTTGAGATTCTTAGCTATTGCTCTTGTAACTCCATAAGCAAACAACTCATAAAGACAAATTATAAGGCAGCACATAAAATTTCTGACATCAAAATAAAATCCAGCCCGCCACACCCATCCTCAGTGCTGTTGAGTGTTTATGGGGCGTCTCTGGTATCTTCGAGGTTGTCTCATTTATTCCTTCAGTGAGCTCCGATGACCCCAGGCCAGTGGTGGGGAGGGCGGGGATGTGGACCGAGTGCCACAGTAATCAAGGGATTAGGCTGGTGTGTATGTGTTGGCAGGGGAGTGGGCATAGGGGATAACAGAAATCATAAAGCTGGGGAATGGTGTCTAACTGGGTCTTTAAAGTGTCAGGGAAACATGTCCAGGAAATTCAGCTTTTGAAGCCAAGGGACTGAGAATTAGGGAAGAGAAAGGGGACACCTGGGGTGGGGCACTCGCCCCCGAGGCTGCTATGGGATTTGGGTGAGTGGCATGGCTGTGATCAAAAGGCCAGGATGGGGTCAGGGGTCCTTCCCAGGTCACAGCAGCTGGAACGCAAAACATTCTGCACGTTCAGGACCAAGGTCTTTCTGGGCAGCAAAGGGAGGCTCAGCTAGATGTGCTTTACTTGCTTTGTGCACATTGTAACCTCTCAGAAGCACTCGGGGCGTGCGCAAAAGTGAGGCGTGAGATCCCGGGCCTCTTCAGGCAGCTAATATCCATGATGTCCTTCGACTCACAGCCCCCGCTCTCCCCCTCACCTGCATCACCACGCTCTGTGGTGTGGTCAGAGCCTGGGCTAGGGAGACAGAAGGTCTGGGCACAAGTCCTGGCTCTGCCCCTCACGCACCAGCTCTGAAGCCTTGGACAAGCGACTTGACCTCTCTCTGCCACTGTTTCTGCTTCTGTAAAATGGTGATAACAAGAGTAGCTAACTCGTAGGGCTGTTTTAGGAATGCGTGAGATACGGCCTTAGAGCTCAGCACACAATAAGCTGTAGACGTGTTAAATACATCCCATCCATTAGTGTCTAATGTCCCCGCCAGGTTTTGGATTGTTTGAAGTAGAACCAAACGGACAACATCATCAATAACAGCTGGCACTTCCAGCGCAGAAGAAATGTGAGCGTCCTGGGCGGAAAATCTGAGTTTCACTGGGAGATAACGCCATGTTCTTTTATCATACAGCCTCAGAATACCGGGCTGTGTTTCCAGCAGCCGTTTCATTCCCTCCCCGTTCTGTGTGTCTCCAGCCCATTTCCAACGGGTAATCTGTCTGGACGATCTGAAGATCTCAGGGGACCGATCCTTTCCTTCTGCCCGTGATAATTTTCTCTAATGGCTTTGTCTTGTTTTGAGTCTGTGCTGCTAAGCAACGCGCGCCGAGAGCTTTCTCTTTCTGATTCTTCCTTTACTCCATCCAGCTCGGTAGAAGGAGCGCCTTTGAACCAGACACACACGGCGAACAAAGGCAAATGACAAAGGAGGAGAGAGGCAGCCAAGCGGAGCGAAAGGTCCCAGCGCCATACCGCGCGGAGCCCCGCGCTGCCGGGAGTGCAGGCGGCGCCCCCGGAGCGAGGGTGGGGAGGAGGTTCCGGCTCTGCGGAGGGGAGGCCGGGTGGGAGCTGCGCCCCCAGCGGCTGCTGCGGAGTGGGGGGCTGCCCTCGCCTTCCCCGATCAGCCTCTCGCCTCGTCTCCTCCGAGGGTCTCCTTTCCTTGCCCCTGCCTGGGTGAGGGCGGGAGGGACGGTGGCAGGCGCCCTGCCCGCGTGGCCCTGAGCCCAGAAGTCCCGAGTCTGCCTGGTAGGATGTGCGGGGAAGGGTCCGTTGATGTGTTTGTGGAAAAGGTTTTCAGCCCGGAAACTGTTGTGGCCTTAACACAAATGAAAGCTGCAAGACAACCATTTTATTTCGGATTCTGCACTAACTGCCTCGGCCGTGGCGGACCCCCGAGGCTGAGCCTGCCTCAGTCTGTCCTCACTGCGCGCTTCTCCGACGCTGCAGGGTCCGCAGGGCGCGCCTTGGCGCTGCCCCTCCTTCTGCAGCACCCATGGGACCGCTTTATCTGTCGAAAGAGGCGGATAATGTTCACGACTGTTCTAATATTTATTTTCTCAAATGCACAGAGCTGACCGAGTCTGGAGCCCCCGCAGGCGCAGCGTGAGGGGTAGTCAGATGGGTTTGCTTCCTCCCCGCAGGTGGAGCAGAACCCCGTGCATGGAGCAGGACCCGACCTCTGACCTCCCTCAGTCGGTCTGCAAAACAAGAGGCCAGGACGTCTGCTGTCAAAGGAGCCAAGCAGAAGGCACGAGTGTTTTCTGCCTTCCTAATGATGCAGCCAGAGTGCTGGGAGCCAACACAACCCCTTCACCAGCATGGGGTCTGTGTCTGCCTTTGCTTTGGAACCTTAAACATTTTTGTTTATCAAGTATTGGATACCTACTAAAACACACTTGCATACATATTTAAAGATCTAGATAATACTGTAGCCCTCATCATCACCTTCTCTCTATCCCCACATGTTTAAGGAAAAGCTCAGGAGGCCCTTCCAGGCTTCCTGGCCCCTCCGTAATCCCTGCCCCTCCCTCATCTTTCCAGTAAACGCTGTCTTGAATGTTGTGTTTGGCATGCCTTGCTTTTCTTTATGGTTTACTTCAGGTCTGTTATTAATGAATATATTATTCAGTTTTGCATACCTTTACATTTTATATAATAGAACCACACTAAGCATTATTCTGCAACCTGTTTTCCAAAGTGTCAATATTATTTTCCAAAAGTCGATCCTTGTTGATGAGTATAGCTGGGTGTAGGGTCCAGCCCTCAGGATCCTGTGAGCCCCTCTCTCCAGGTGTGGAGATGAGAAACTGAAAATAAAAGACACAAGACACCAAGAAAGAGAAAACAGTTTGGGCCCAGGGGTCCACTGCCAACCAGGGCATGGAGTCCGGCAGTGGCCCCGAGTGCCTGGACACTCTGACTTTTATTGAGTACAAAGCAGGGGCAGGGTAGGCAGGGTGAGGTAACGGTGGTCGGTGATAGGGTCAGGTAAATCACGTGTCTTGGGGACAGGGGCCCAGGTCTTTGAAGTAGCCAAGCGAGGATAAAACCTAATGCGTCAGCACTTTTTCATACTTGTCAAGAGAGAACAATGACGCTAAGATTTATGTTACTCTTACTGATTTTATCTTTTAAGAAAGGGAGGGACCAGGTGCAGAAGTGAAACATGAAAATAGACCTGGAACGTGACCGCTGAAGCACAGCCTCACATAGGGACAGTTAAGCCCCCGGATGTCTGTGGGCCTCCCTGACAGGCGCCAGGCCAGCCGCAAGAGCTTGGAGGAGTGGAGTTTTCTCCTAACTCCCCCAGGAAGGACATGTCTCGGCCATTTTGGACGTCTCCTTCCCTAGCTGGCTAAACAGGGGGTGCTTTCCCAGCACTGGCACTGCCACACAGCTGACGCGCCCGCCAGCAGCCCTTATGCGGGCGTTACAGAGGGCTTAGAGCATCTTGCCTTAGGATCACTTTGTTCACAATGTCACCTCAGTTCCATGCTTCATAACCCGATAGTCATTAGTAAAATTAAAGGTTATATTGAGTATATATATATTTCTGTGGTTACATATGAATAACGATGTGATTATTCAGGATTATATACAGGAATAACTGTGTAACTATATCTCTAATTCTTTTCTAATTCCGTATTCATATGGGAACATAAGGCTTCAGACCCTTGCCTCGGCACTTGCAGGGTCTCCCACAGGATCTCTCACCCACACTGGGTTCCTTCTTTATTTTAACCTAATCTATGGAATGAATATACCAGCGTTTACCCATCTGTTCTGCTGCCATTGGTTATTGGGGTTGGCTCCATTTTCTTGTTCCTCTCGGCCTCACAAAATGCTGAGATTATAGGTGTGAGCCACCTTGCCCAGCCACCAGTTATTATTTTTTTTTTAAGGGAAGAGCTCACTGGGTGGTTTTTAAAAAGACGTCAGGCATTCTTTCGACTGAAATGTTGTTCCATGAAAAAATGGTTAGTTAAAAAAAAGCCTGGTTAAGTTCACAGCTCAAACAGCTGCTCAGACACTTTTCCTCAGTATAACCATTGTGCACACACGAGTGTCCTGTGCTTCCTATCTAGTCACACAGAATATTAGAAAAACACGTAATCAGGGCCCTAGTTTTTGTAAAATCAATTCAACTTCAATTTCATTGGGGCGAAATGGTTCAGTGAAACTGGCTGTTTACTTTTTAGAGCAAATGCTTGGTGGTGGTGGCCACCTGACTACTTGTGTGGTTTGGTGCCGTGGCCTTGGGTCGTGCTAAGCGCCAGCAATTTTACCCACAATGGCTTTTGCACCATCAGTGCAAATGGCAGCACAGTGTAAAGGCAAATAATGTTAGTATTATCATGAAAATAGTTTGACCTGGTAGACCACTCAAAAAACATCTCTAGGGACCCCCGCAGAGTTCTGTAGAACATACTTTGACAGTCACTCCTCTAGGGTAAAAACAGAAATGGAACTGCTGGGTTGTGGGTTGTATTTGTGTTCAACCTCCAAAATACTGCCAAACTGTTTTCCAAAATGAATGTACCAATTTATACTGAAACCAGCAGTGTGTGAATTCTGGTTTCTTTGTCTTCCCTAAACTTGGTACAGCCACATATCTCTCCTTTTTAAAAAAAATTTATTATTACTATTTTTAAAACTATATATATTTTATTGCGTTTTAGGTTCTGGGGTACATGTGAAGAACATGCAAAATTGTTGCATAGGTACACACATGGCAATCTGGTTTGCTGCCTTCCTCCCCATCACCTATATATGGCATTTCTCCCCATGTTATCCCTCCCTAACTCCCCACCCACTGCTGTCCCTCCCCTAGTTCCCCCCAACAGACCCCAGAGTGTGATGTTCCCCTCCCTGTGTCCATGTGTTCTCATTGTTCAACACCCGCCTATGAGTGAAAACATGCGGTGTTTGATTTTCTGTTCTTGTCAGTTTGCTGAGAATGATGGTTTCCAGGTTCATCCATGTCCCTACAAAGGACGCAAACTCATCATTTTTTATGGCTGCATAGTATTCCATGGTGTATATGTGCCACATTTTCCCTGTCCAGTCTATCATCGATAGGCATTTGGGTTGGTTCCAAGTCTTTGTTATTGTAAATAGTGCTGCAATGAACATTCGTGTGCATGTGTCCTTATAATAGAATGATTTATAATCCTTTGGATATATTCCCAGTAATGGGATTGCTGGATCAAATGGAATTAAGCACTCTTATGCAAAAAGCCTGTGTAAAGATCTCTGGTAGCTCACAGTGGGTGCAGACAGTCCTACTGAGAGCTCTCAGCAAATAAGTAGGAGCTAAAGTTAAGGCATGGTGGATACTAATTCACAATCAGTGCATATTTCCTGCACACTGAGTGCAGGAGGTGGAAAATGGAAGCCATTTAGACACTTGCTGCACAATGTGGTCTGGGGGCAGCCCCTCCTCCTGTCTCCAATCTTGGCTACCACGTTAAAAAAGAAGTAGGATATTAGGGAATATTGACATGGAGGAAAAGGGCTTGGTGCTCCTAGGAGGTTAGTTTGGAGGTAAATTTTAAGCCAGGGTAAAAAGTCAGGCAAAGGTTTCTTGACCACGAGAGCCTTAACCAGGGCAGGGGGTCAAGCCAAAGAAATAAGAAGACCAGGAGCCTTGGAGAAGACGTGAAGAAGTGTTCAACAGCGAATGAGAAAAACCGTGCTGCTCTCTCTTCAATTTGAACTCTGAAATCACTCACTCTCCAATGGCTTTTCACGTCCTCATTTCAAAGACCTTCCCAAATGCAGACCTATCACATGTAGAACTTTCCTAAAGATTGCACAGTAACAATGCAGTGGACGCTTGTCTATTTACACAGGTGTACATGTCGTCCTCTGAAAATGCATTTTCCTGTTTCTCTTTTCTCTCCTTTTTTTTAATCCCAGCACTTTGGGAGGCCAAGGTGGGTGGATCACGAGGTCAAGAGATCGAGACCATCCTGGTCAACATGGTGAAACCCCGTCTCTACTAAAAATACAAAAAATTAGCTGATGGTGGTCCGTGCCTGTAATCCCAGCTACTCAGGAGGCTGAGGCAGGAGAATTGCCTGAACTCATGAACCCAGGAGGTGGAGGTTGCAGTGAGCCGAGATCGCGCCATTGCACTCCAGCCTGGGTGACAAGAGTGAAACTCCATCTCTAAAGATAAAAAATAAAAATAAAAATAAAGAAACCACTGTGCTTCCCACTTTAAAAGGACATTGGGGGAACTACCCACTGTTTAAGTCATCCTTTCCAAGTCAAAGGCCTTGGGTATTCTGGGTTAAGAGGCGATGAGACAAAAAGTCAGTCAATTGCTTATTTGCATATAGTGCCTTGACATGTTACTAAAACAACTGAGAATGACTAGTCATAATCTTTTCACGTTATACAGTATATATCTCATAGCCTTACTCATTAATGTGAAATGGAAATGAGGGCTAAATAGGTGTTTTAGCCATAATCCCATTGTAGCTATCCTCAGGGATATACATTGTACTTTAATAAAGCAATAACTTCGGGGAATTTTGTTCTCGCAGTGAGTTTAGGCACAGTATTATTGCTTTAGAGAAAATTTAATTCTAAAAATCTCATTTCCCATTTGCACACCTGAAAATATGTTAAGACTTATCAGTTTTTTTCTTAAGAGTTGGTTGTCAACTTTTAATTACTACAATCATTAGCTTTCTCCCTAAAAACTGATCCTTTATATGCACCTCGGAGTGTCTGTCCTTGAACTCTCCAGCCCTTGGGAGTCACCTTCTTCTTGAATATCTAACCAAAATAATGAGCCTTATCTTCCACGATTGTGGGAAATCAGTCCCTTTACCAGAGTGTCTTTCCAGCCTGGGCAATACAGCGAGACCCTGTCTCTACAAAATAAAAAGATTAGCCAGGCATGGTGGCTCATGCCTGTAATCCCAGCTACTCAGGAGGCCAAAGTGGAAGAATCCCTTGAAGCCAGGAGTTTGAGACAAGCCAGGTTGACACAGGGAGACTCCGTCTGTACAAAAAATTCAAAATAAAGAAATTAACCAGGGAACAGTGGTGGGTACTTGTGGTCCCAGCTGCTCGAGAGGTTGAGGCAGGAGCATCCCTTGAGTGCAGGAGTTCAAGGGTGCAGTGAGGTATGATACAGTTACTGCACGCCAGCCTGGAAGACAGAGAGAGACCCTGTCTTGGAGTTTGAGACCCGAAGGGTGACTCTGAAGATCCTGGTTTCTTCTTAGTCCCTCACCCCTCACCGTCCCGACCCTACTCGTTGCTTGTTTCCTCTTGCTTCAAGTGGCTTCTGCTATTTGCCATCTCTGGCCACGCACGATGTCACTGACTCTGCTTATTATTGTGAATTTCATCCTCAACTCAGATATTGAAACAACTCTATTCCCTTAGCTCACAAAACAGAGAAAATGAACACAAAGTTGGTGTCGAGGCCAGGAGGTGAGAGCAGAATTAGAACCCAGAACAGGAAATAGCCTCATAGGCATTGCCTGCACCCTGCAGAGTGCAAGTGTTAGAATTAAATTTTCTCTAAAGCAGTAATACTATGCACTACCAAGTTCCTCTCTTCTTCAGTATCCTTCTGTTACATTACTGACTTGCATCTCCTGGGGGGCAGGGCAGTTAGGGGGTGGCAGAGATGAGCTGTGTGGCTCCTGACTCATGTCTTTCCTCCCCACAGAACACTAGGACCCCAAATTTCATGATTGGAAGCCTGTTAGTGGGAACCCCAAATCCCTTACCTCATAATTATCCCAGTAGAGACACATTCCACCCATAATAGAGGAAACTTTTCTCACACTTAATCATAATGAAATGAACATAGAAGCATCTGGATTTGGATAATTTCACCAAAGTTCAAGACAAGGCCAGGCATGGTGGCTCATACCTGTAATCCCAGCATTTTGGGAGGTAGAGGCAGGAGGATTGCTGGAGCTTAGGAGTTTGAGACTAGCCTGGGTAACATAGTGAGACCTTGTCTCTACAAAAAATTAAAATGTAGCCAGGTGTGGTGGAGTGATCCTATAGTCCCAGCTAATCAGGAGGCAGAGACAAGAGAATCACTTGAGCTTGGGAGGTCGAGCCTGCAGTGAGCTGTCATCATGCCACTGTGCTCCAGTCTGGATGACAGAGAGAGATCCCCTCTCCAAAAAACAAAACAAAACAAAGTTAAAGACAAGTTTATACCTGTATGGACAAAATTGCTTTTAAAAATGGTCCTTCTCAGACAGAGATAAGGTTTTTCAATAGATAAATGTCACCTTCTAACCTGGATAGAGTTTTAAAAATAAGGTTGGGAGGTTACTTATCCACCTACGCCTACTTTCCTGCCTTCTGACCTATCTATCCATATAATTGGAGCCATGGCTACATATATATGTATAAGGACATATCTATGACGGTAGATATCTTTGACTTCAGAGTGTCAAGATGCATTCATAGTTGTGAAGTGTCATTTTTGCATACCTTGAGAAATGTTGCATACACTTCAGATAACTTGGGAACAAAACTTAAATAGTTGACACACCAGAGTTGACTTAGATAGTAGTCATTAAACAATTACACTTAATGAAATAAACAAACTAGCAACACACAAAATGAGCCAGAAAGTGGCTGCAACCGACATTCTCTAGAGATACTTGGTGTTAAAGTGATTGTATAGTGTGGTGGTCAGAGTGTAGACTGGCTGAATTTAAATCTAGGCTCTACCATTGATTAGCTTCACGATCTTGGGAAATTGACTTAATTTATCTGAGCCTCAGATCCCTTATCAGAAATGATGATGATGATGATGACAGTAATATTTGCCCCATGTCTGTTGGGAGGCTGATGTGGGTGAATCCGAGTGAAGCCCTTAGCTCTATGTCTTGTGTGTAGCTCTGATTATATGCACCAGATCACTTGTTCATCCCCCATTTCATAACACATGGTTGACTTCCATCAGAATCACACTTTGGTTGGGAGTCACTTTTCCTTACATCACCAACTGATGACCTTTTCAAGTTTCTCTGACGTTTTAATCTTTCATTTGATAAGCAGGTTTTTCCTTGGCTTAAGGATTTCTTGAGCCGGTTCAATAATTCTATTTTCTTGTCTTTCTAGAATATGTGGTGACTATGTTTAGGTGAGAACTATAAGTCATGGTCAATGCCAAAATCCTATTTTATTAGTTTATTTAAAGCTTCAATTTTCTGTAACCTGTGAATCATCTAACTACCAAACTTCATCTTTTCCATCAACAGTTGGAAATCAACAGTTGATTTCCTTTTGAAGGTCATTTCACAAAGAAACCAAATTTTCCTTCACAAGGGTCACTGAGTCTGGCAATTAGTAAAGAGCAATGGGCCAATGTGACATGTGCTTCCTGGCTGGCACATGCTCCCCACTGTGCAGGTCAGCCCTGCAGCCTTGTGGTGGTGCACACCTGTGCTTCGAGAGAGATGACAATCCTTCATTTTTGGACACTCTAGAAACTTTGTCAAAAACAGTATCTGCAAACCTTGCAAAGGAAAAGATTGTGAGCTTTTGTCATATGACAAGTATATGAGAATAAAAGTAGTAGAACTGGCTATTACCTCTGGCTGCTAGCACACTTGTCTCCTTAGAATCTTGGTGAGAGGCTGACTCCCTCACATAAGGGAAGCCAACCTTCCTCGCAGCTATGCACAGGTAAGTGACTGTATTAGTCAAGGTTCTTCTGAGAAACAGAACCAATAGGTTAGAGAGAGAGACAGAGAGACAGAGAGAGAGAGAGAGAAAGACAAGGAGAGAGAGAGAGACTGAGATTTAATTTACTGATTGCACTCGCTGTAGATTCATGTAAGAGCTGAGGATGCCATCTTGAGTATGAGGCTGGACACTCAGGCAGAATTTTTACTTTGTAGTCTGGAGACAGATATCTTTCCTATTCAGGAAACCTTCATCTTTGAAGGTCTGCAACTGGTTGGATGAGGCCTGTCCACATTATTAAGGGTAATTTGTTTGACTCAAACTCTACTGATTAAATGTTAATCACATGTAAAAAATAGCTTCAGGGCAACATCTGTTATAGATGGTGTTTGAGCACATACCGAAAAGGGTACTGTAGCCTGGCCAAGTTCACACCAAACTTATCCATCACAGTGAGCCAGCTCCTTTCATCAGAAGCACCTGGGCTGCCTTGGCTCAGGAGCTGGTGTCCCAAAGAAGCAGGTTGCTGCAGGGACTCCTTACTGCTGAGGATGGCAGCAAGGGTGGTGACCACTCTTGGGACAGCTGGTAAGGGGAAGGGCTTCTAGCAGAGTGTCCACAGTCTGGAGTTAGAGATGGCAGTGGGGAGGGCTTCCTAGGGCAAGTTTGTGCTGTAAATTTGCTCGGCTATGTAACCTCAGCTGCTGGCTTTCTAGCTGCTCAGAGAGATTTTGGATATCTCAATATCCTTTGCTAAATTCCTTCTGAATTAGCCGAAGTCCATTTCTATAATTTACAAATAATTCAGGAAGTCATATTCATATCACCCACGGGCGTCTGCCGTGTTATAGGCTAAGGGAGGCATTTCCACAGTGTGAGAAGGACTCTCTCTCTATAGAGAGAATCCAGAGCTGGGAGAAGGGTAGCTAGGGCAAGCCCAGCTGGAGGGGGCAAGGTCATGGACATGCAACCTAGGGAGGGAGTGGGGGCGTCCGGAAGAGCTCCCAGTTCCCCATCCGAGGTCCTTGGCCTCTTACCCCAAAGAATGGGCAAAGGGGCCCCGGAGGCGCGGTGAGCTCACTGTTTGAATAAATATCATGGACCCAAAGAATTTTGCAGAAAAGAGATTCATTAGGCATAGCGCGCGCGCAAGAGCTCCCACGCTGCTGTGGGAGGGGAATCGGGAGGGGATATCCCTGTAGGTAAGAGCAGCGGAGTTTTAACCCTGGAGTTACTCCCGTTCCATTCATGTTCTCGTCCAATGAGAGGAGCGCTTTCCAACGTCCTCTGGATGATTGATCTTTGACTCTGATACCGGATTGGCTGCTTCGTCCGCAACAGAGTCCCCTCCTCCCAGAGCTTTCCGCGGGCTTTTTTGAACAAAGGAGCCCACCTGGATTTCTCTACCCAGCCCCGGGCGGGCGGGAAAGTCAGACAAAGAACTGTACCTTCACGGAAGGGGGCATGGATGGAGGCGCGGTGCTGGGAAACTCCTGCCTTTGAAACCACGCCCCTCGTGGACCCGGGAAGAGTTTTTTTCCTTAACACAGTCCCTCAGAACTGCCCATCACTGGGAGTGGGTGTCTGTGCACATGCAAATACAGGGTCTGGTGTCTGCTTACTAACCCATGGGGGAATTATACCTCCTATTAGCATCCTCTAGATTCAGGAAACACAGCTTCCTGTGCTGAGAGCACATTTTGTGCCCATTTCATGAGAAGGAGTGTAAAGGACATTCCATTGTGTAGAAACTATGTGTGGTGCTGGCTCCTGCTCAGAATGCATGTGATTTCTGCCTGAAAAATCGAGAGAGAGAGAGAGAGAGAGAGAGAGAGAGAGAGAGAGAGAGAGAAAGAGAGAGAGAGAGAGAGAATCTTGTAAAATACTTCATCTAGATATTTTCGATGCCCTAGAATCACATAAGGTAATTCTTTCTGCTTGCAGATACAGTGTTTCTTTTGATTGCTCTAATTACAGTGGTCCTGGTGCTACTTATCTTCAAATTTTCAGGTAGTCCTCATACATTACCTGTGAGCTTTTTCATCTTTTGCAAGTGTATCAGAGTTCTGAAGGTTAATCATTTCCTCAGATTCTACAGAGCGGACCATGGGCAACAGCAGCAGAATAACGGCAATGCTTTAGATAGCTTGGCAACTTTATATTTGTATGTAACATTGCAACACATTTGGCTTGCTCTCCCTCCCAATTTCTGTCCCCAAGTTAAATTTTCCACACGTGGAGTCAGCCAGAGAAAGTGCTGGCTGTCCTGTCCAAGGCTACATTGTAACATGATAATGTGTTAAATTGAAACTCCTGGACCCTGAGCCTGGCAGACATTCTTCATTTCTCACTGGAATTGATAATTGACTTAGGGAGAATTCAGCTTGTTTCTATTAGACACCAAATTTCATAAACAATCAACAGTGATAAGCAGATAAACAAAATTTGTATAAATGAGAGAAACAGAACTTAAAAACAGTACATCAACAAATAATCTATGCAAACGGTTAACTGAGCAAGAGAAAAACGAACTGGTTGCATCCTATGCAAACAGGGCACACAAAGCTCTCCCAGGCAGGACTGCAGGGCCAGGTGAGGCAAGGGATGTCCCTGTGGTGGCTGTGTCTCAGCAGGTGGGGGAAGGCAGGCAGCTAAGAATGGGGAAGGAGGGAGACGGTGGAGCTACAGCAGCAGGGCTGAAATAAGGATGTGGCTGGACAAAGGAGCGGGTAAAGCTGGCAGGGGATTCATAGACTGGATTAAATCAAAGGGGTCAGCAACCTGGAGGTGCTGTGGAAAGAATGGAGATGAAGTTCATGCAGTCAGAGAGAAGTATGCTTCAATTTACAGTTTCAAAGGAGGATTGTCTCAAGTGTTGACAATTCTCAGGAGTCTCCATGAGCAAGAAGGTGGCAGTGGAGGAAGAGGAAAGGGCTGGGAATTAGGAGGCTAGAGTACTGAGAAGCCTGCTGACGACTGGCCTCGTGCTGTACATCAAAACGTGAGGTACAGCAGGATGGAGGGGCTGGGGTGGAGGGAGGGTCTGAGCTCATGTCTCAATCTTTGTAAAGAAAATGTGGCGTGTATACTCCATGGGCTGCTCACAGACATAAAAGAGAATAAAATCATGTCCTTTGCAGCAATGTGGCTGCAGCTGGAGCCCATTATCCTAAGGAAATTAACGCAGAAACAGAAAAACAAATACCACATATCCTCACTTAAAAACTAAAAATGGCTATACATGGACACAAAGATGGAAACAGTGGACACTGGGGACTCTGAAAGGAGGAGGCAGGGAGGGGGCAAGGGTTGGAAAACTTTCAGGTGCTATGTTCCCTGTTAGCACAATGGGGTAATTAGGAGCCCAGACCTCAGCGTTACACCATATGCCTACATAAGAATGCTGCTCATGCCACTGCTTCAATCTAAAGAAAAAAAATCTCCTACAAAGAGGAGGTGGTATAGGTGAACAGCAGGAACTTAAAAGCAACAGGGCTTTTCACTGAGGATGGAGGAGTCTCAGCCTGCGGGAGGAGTGATGGAGAAGGCCCAGGCATCCTGCACTACAGGTTTGTGGGGCACTGGTGCACACACAGGAATGACTTCAGAGGCCTTTCAGGAGGATGCTCGGGAGGCTGGCACTCAGTGGAGAAAACGAGGGGACGGGAGACTTTGGGCAATGGATTTACTGGTGTTTATTTGCTTTGGAGTAGGGGCTAGTGGAAAGGCCTTGGAGAGAGGAGAGCAGAGGGAGGTTGAGTTAGGAGTATAAAATACAGGCTGAGGGGCAGGGCCAAGACAGCCAACTAGAAGGAGCGGGGAAAGGAGGCTCCCATTGGAAAGATCCAAAACAGCATGCGAATCCTGCTCTGGAAAAGGAGGTATCCAGGTTCTGTCACCAGGACTGACTAGGAGGCTGGCATGACCTGAGAGGAAGGAAGAGCCCTGTGCTGTGGCGGCCCGCCTGAGAGCCACACGGGGCAACGGAACCCCCAAAGGAGGCGGTGAGTGAGCAAAGACTCCGAACCAACCCAAATGCCCATCAGTGATAGACTGGATAAAGAAAATGTGGCACATATACGCCATGGAAAACTATGCAGCCATAAAAAAGGATGAGTTCATGTCCTTTGCAGGGACATGAATGAAGCTGGAAATCATCATTCTCAGCAAACTAACACAGGAACAGAAAACCAAACACCGCATGTTCTTACTCATAAGTAGGTGTTAAAAAATGAGAACATATGGACACGGGGAGGAGATCAACACACACTGGGGCCTGCCGATGGGCGGGAGGGAGGAAGGCGAAGGGAGGGAGAGCATCAGGACAAATACCTAGTGCATGTAGGGCTTAAAACCTAGACGATGGGTTGATAGGTGCAGCAAACCACCATGGCACACGTATACCTATGTAACAAACCTGCACGTTCTGCACATGTATCCTGAAGCTTAAAAAAAAAGTATTGGCAAAGAACTAAATCAAATTTACAAGAAAAAAGAAAAAAAACAACCCCATCAAAAAGTGGGCAAAGGATATGAACAGACACTTTTCAAAAGAAGACATTTATGCAGCCAACAAACATATGAAAAAATGCTCATCATCACTGGTCATTAGAGAAATGCAAATCAAAACCACGTTGAGATACCACCTCACGCCAGTTAGAATGGTGATCATTAAAAAGTCTGGAGGCAACAGATGCTGGAGAGGATGTGGAGAAATAGGAACACTTTTACACTGTTGGTGGGAGTGTAAATTCGTTCAACCATTGTGGAAGACAGCATGGCGATTCCTCAAGGATCTAGAAATAGAAATACCACTTGACCCAATAATCCTATTACTGGGTATATACCCAGAGGATTATAAATTGTTCTATTATAAAGACACATGCACACATATGTTCATTGCAGCACTGTTTACCGTAGCAAAGACTTAGAACCAACCCAAATGCCCATCAATGATAGACTGGATAAAGAAAATGTGGCATATGTACACCATGGAATACCATGCAGCCATAAAAAATGATGATTTAATGTGCTTTGCAGGGACATGGATGAATCTGGAAACCATCATTCTCAGCAAACTGACACAAGAACAGAAAACCAAACACTGCATGTTCTCACTCATAAGTGGGTGTTTAACAATGAGAACACATGGGCACAGGGAGGGGAGCATCACACACCAGGGCCTGTTGGGGGGTGGGGGGCTAGGGAAAGGATAGCAAGGGGTGGTGAGATTGGGGAGGGATAACATTAGGAGAAATACCTAATGTAGGTGACGGGGGGATGGAGGCAGCAAACCACCACGGCATGTGTATACCTGTGTAACAATCCTGTGTGATCTGCACATGTGCCCCAGAACTTAAAATATATTTTTAAAAAATATTGCAAAAGAGGGGGAAAAAGCGAATTATAGTTATTTCAATGATGTGTGTTAGAAACTAAGCTTTTGATGGCTATACATGTTAATAAGATATGCACCCCAACCTCAATTTATAAACAAAATAGTACATATTTATACAGTTAACTGCAAATCTAGATATCTTAGTGCCAAAAAAAAAAAAAAAAAGAAATTAAAATTCAGGGCTTTGAGACCTATAGCAAATCTTACACACAGGAATGGTATCACTGTGTACACCTATACCATGATGGGTGGATTAATTTGATGTTAACTTGGCTAGGCCATGGTATCCACAGCCTAGATGTTGCTGTGAAGGTATTTTTAAAGATGTGATTAATGTCTTAGTATACTTTGAGTAGATTACCCTCCTTAGTGTGTGTGGGCCTTGTCCAATCAGGTGAAGGCCTTAAGAGAAAAGACCGAGGTTCTGGGAGGAACAGGAAATGCTGTCTCCAGACTTGAGCTGTAGTATCTACTCTTCCCTAGGTCTCCAGCCGGCTGGTCTACCCTGCAGATTCAGACTTCTCAGCCCAACAATTACATGGGCCAGTTATTTAAAACTCATCTCCCTATTTATATTCACATCCTATCGGTTCTCGTTCTCTGGGGACCTCAGATGAATACACATGCTTACTATCTTCGAGCCGTTTTTTAAGTACTTTGTGGTTATTAGCTTATCTTACCCTCACAGGGATCTGAGACCTTCTGGGATCAGTGGAGAGAGAGAGGACACAGCCCTCTCTGGAAGGCATAAGGAGCAGCCTGGCCTGATCTTGCCTTGGATGAACACTGGCCTGGGGTTTAGGCACTCAGACTAATGAGAATGTCCAAGTCACTGGGGAGAAATTAGATTGTGCATTCAATTATATACATCTCTAGGGTGATACTGAATTCTTTCCTTTGGAAATATGAGAATGTCTCCTAGTGTTAAAAGGAAATTAATAACATAAAATGGGGTTTGAAAAATCCAGGCAACAATTGTGTTAGAAATTACTAATTCTAGGGACTTTTAAATCAGGTTATTAGAGCATATGTGGAGGTCTGAGTGTTGCAGGTCAATGTGTGAATGTATTCAGATTCTGTCTGCATCTGTAATCATAATAAAGGGTTGAGTTTCTTACAGCAAGAAAAACAAGGCACAGAATAAGCCCATTTGCTCTTCTAGATGAAATTATTAATTCACTAACATATATTAGAAGACATGGATTCATGTCAATCACAATTAGTGAGTGTTGCTTTCTCATTGACTTACTCTTTCAACTTTAATTGGTAAAGGCTACCTGGAATACTATATTAATATTGAGTCAGCACATTCAGCCTCAAAAATATTAATTGAGCACCTACTATGTGTAGGCACCAGGTTAGACATTGAGAGTAGGATAGCAGACAGATAGACCATCCCGGTCCCTGCTTTCAGAGAATTTGAAGTGTGGTGAAGAAGACAATTAATCCAATAGTCACAATAGAAGAAGAAATGCTATGTGAGGACAGGTGGGGCACAGTTGAAACATCTCACCTGGTCTAGGGGGTCTTGGACAGTTTCCTGTAGGAAGCAATGGTCAAAGCTTTGTGGAGGCAGAGAGGAAATAGGAAGGTGGTATTTACAATGGCATGGGAGAGGCCATGGTATCTTGTGTTCTATATTTATGTCAGACCCATTTAGAAGCACTCAGGTAAGTTTTCAAGAGGAGGAACATGGTTTTGGGGTGTCTTGTAATTACCTCCATATTCAGTTGAAATGGAAAGCTGGGATGATGAAAAGTCAATAGGAGGAGTAAGTGGATCATCCCCACTGGGAAAATGGCCTGATGGTTTCTCAGCAAATGACACC
The DNA here is from genome assembly GCF_030222135.1 of Aotus nancymaae. Classification (NCBI taxonomy): domain Eukaryota; kingdom Metazoa; phylum Chordata; class Mammalia; order Primates; family Aotidae; genus Aotus; species Aotus nancymaae. Next base: position 5,764,662 of record NW_026988450.1, on the reverse strand, counting down.
TGCAACTTCTGACTGACCCAGCAATTGCACTCCTGGGCAGTTATCTAGAGACACGAGAATGTGTGTTCACACAAAAGTCTGCACACAAATGTTCAAATCAGTTTTCTTTGTAAGTGCCCAAACTGGAATGAGCCCAGTGTCCTTCCACAGGTGAACAGTGTGGTCCAGCTGTACCATGAAATACTATTTAGCAATGAAAAGCACAAAGTATTGATACATGCAGCAACCTGGATGAATCTTCATAAATTATGCTGAACGAAAAAGATAATATACTGTACGAGGTTACATGCTGTATAACAGTTTACAAATGGAGAACAGATTAATGGTTACCAGGGAAGAGAAATTGAAATTAATGTAGCTATAAAAGGACAAGCTGAGGGGTCCCTGTGGAGTGTGAACTGTGTGGTAACTGTGGATGCACAAGCCTATACTGGTGATATAAATGTATAGGATTTAATACACACAGAGTCCAAATTAAACTAGGGAAATCTGAGTAAGGTCAGTGGATTCTATCAGGGTCAAGATACTGGCTGTAATATTGCATTATAGTTTTGCAAAATGTTACTTCTGGGGAAACTGGATAAATTGTAAAAGGGGCCTCTCTGTATTATGTCTTAGAATTACATGTGAATATATAGTTATCTGAAAAGAAATAGACAAAGAACTAGAAAGACACTTAAAAGTCAACTGACATTCTACAAAGTTCAGAGACGTGAGAAAAATATGGTTGGGGCAAAGGAGACTGTGAGTGTTGGGGCATGGAAAGGACTCCCTTGAGCTGCTGAATGAAGGATCAAAGCTAAGGCTTCAGAGAGCTGGACAACAGCTTCATCACGAAATGCTGTGGCTTTGAATCAAACTCTTCAAGAGCCTCAGCAGGGGATCCACCTGCATGAGCCCCTTTGGGGTGGTCTTAGTGGCAGGGGTTGCTTGACAGGAATAGCTTCAATGACACAACAGCAATATGAAAGTTTAAGAGTTTCCAATACTTATGGACCCTGGGACATACACGGCATGCTGGGAGCACAGGCAGGAAGGCAGAGGAAAAAGCTGTGGCAAGTCAGCACATACAGGGTGTGGGTCATGTTAAGTTCATGGGCAAATGCTCAAATGGAGCCTTTAAAGAGAGTGGTGGGGAAAGCCAGGAGCCAGTCCACTAGGTGGAAAATGTGCCATTCTCATATCTGACCACCGGCTAAGGCCATGTGGGTGTGGTACAGAACTGAGAACTGTGTTGGGGGTGACTGAGCCCTGCCTCTGACACAGGAAAGCTAACCTGCCTTTGAAACAGATGTGGAGGCCACATGTATGGAATAAGCACTACAACCCCTCACAGGTTAGCCTGTCTGAAGAGTAACCTTTATTTTGTATGTCAAAAATTTAATGGTGGCTATTCTTTAAAAAACCCTGATTCTAGGAGCAGGGGGTGGTGGCTCACCCCCTGCAATCCCAGCACTTTGGGAGGGCAAGGCAGGAGGATCCCTTGAGCTCAGGAGTTCAAGACCAGCCTGGGAAACGTAGTGAGACCTCATCTCTACAAAAAAAATTAAAAATTAGTCAGGTGTGGTGGAGTGTGCCTGTAGTCCCAGCTACTCGGGAGGCTGAGGCAGGAGGATTGCTTAAGCCCGGCAGGTCGAAGCTGCAGTGATAGCACCACTGCATTCCAGCCTGGGTGACAGAAAGAGAGACCTTGTCTCAGAAACAAACAAACAAAACCTGATTCTTTAGAAACAAGGCCACTAACAAATATATTGGTGATATGGTTGGCTGTGTCCCCACCCAAATCTCATCTTGCATTGTAGCTCCCATAATCCCCAAGTGTTGTGGGAGGTACTTGGTGGGAGGTAATTTAATCGTAAGGGTGGGTTTTTTCCCATGCTGTTCTAGTAATGGTGAATAAGTCTCACAGATCTGATGGTTTTATAAAGGGGAGTTCCCCTGCACATGCTCTCTTGCCTGCCACCATGTAAGACATGCCTTTCTCCTCCTTTACCTTTCCCCATGATGAGGCCTCCCCAGCCATGTGGAAATGTGAGTCCATTAAAACCCTTTTTCTTTATAAGTCACCTAATCTTGAGTATTTCTTCAAAGCAGTATGAATATGGGCTAATTGTGCTTCAACATTCCCTGCATGGAAAGACAGGCTGTGTTGGGGGTTTCCCAGATTATCCCTGGGCTCTGATGCACTAAGAGGACTCACATCATATACAGTGATACTTGTGGCTATAATGTATTACAGTGAAAGAATCAAAGTAAAATCAGCCAAAGGAAAAGGCATATGGGGCGACATATGTGCGTGTGTGTGTGTGTGTGTATATATATATATATGTAACAAGAGATAGGATATTGAAATGCCATTCAAGTTAGCATGTCCTTACGACCTCGTGTAGAAAGACTGACATGCAGCAGTGCATGCAGAAGGTGGCGCAGGGAGCTGGACACTGCGGCTCTGCCTTGGTCTAGGAGCTGATAGGTGCTCTCTCCTCTGAGGCTCACGGTGGTGGAAGAGAATTAGGGCTATTAGTAGCTGAAATCCTACCCAGCGACTTACTAGCTTGAGATGTTAAACAAGTTATATTCTAACTTTGAGCCTCAGTTTCTTTACCCATAAATGCATTTCATCTTATTGTTGCTTTCTCATCTTAATGTTTTAAAAATTAAATGAGAGGAGGCACGCAACGTCCCTGGCACACCATAGCCTCTCAGTCGATGCTTGTTCTCCCAGTCTTCCAAGTGAACTATGGTTGCCAGGTGGGGAAGATTTAAATGCTGCATAATTATAAAATGCTGATTAGCAGGCCACATTCATTATAAAGAAAAATTAAATTGTATAAGATGTGATATGTGTGTGTAAGCTGACAGTTTCGTGAAAGTAGTTAGCATCTTAGCACGTTGGCCTTGACATCATTAGAGCTTCAGGACACTTACCCTCGCACCTTCCATCAATATTAAAAACATTATGTATATAGCAGTTCATACACCTTTATTGTGTTTCTTTATGAGAGAACATTTTATCTAACAATGATCATTAGAAAAAGAAGGTTTTCAAGGTTTCTGCATATTAAACACACTTCTAAAGATCAATTATTTTCTCTTTACCAAATTAAAGAGTTGGAAAATTAAGAGTATCACATATCAAAATATTAAGAGTGTGAAGGCACTAAATAAATCTAGCAACAGATGTGGGAGACCTCCATGCAGAAAAGCATGAGATATGGCTCAAAGTGGCTTGGATCAGTGGGAAGCCAGGCCACAGTTGTGGATCAGAAGACTCCATATTGATACAGAGTCTGAGTAATTGTAATAAAAATCTAGCAGAAGTTTCTTTTTTTTTTTTAATTTGACAAGCTGATTCTGAGATTCATAATAAATGCAAAGATCAAGAATGGCTAAGGCACACATGGAGAAGCAGAGGAAATGGAGTAACTGGCCCTATCAGATGCTAGGACATTATCAAGGCACAGTAAGTGGGAAGGGAGGTGTCAGTGCAGAGACAGGCTCGGGGTAAAAATTAGACTAGGGGCTCCGGAAAGAGACCAAAGCACGATGGACGCTTGATATATGACAGAGCTGGTACCACGCAGCAGACGGGAAAGAGCATTCATTTTAGTAAATGATGCTGGGCAGTTGGATAGCCCAATGGACTCTAACTCACACCATATTTGAAAATAAATTCTGGGTGGGTTAAATAACTAAATGAAAAAAAGCAAACAAAAACAGGTCAAAAATAATCTTAAGTGAGAATCTTCATAACCCAGGATCGAGGGAATAATTTCATAAAAAGACACAAACAAAATCCACTAGCCATAAAGGAAAGTACTGATAAGTAAAATTAAATACAGGCTGGATGTGGTGGCTCACATTTGTAATCCCAGCACTTTGGGAGGCTGAGGCAGGAGGATTGCTTGAGGTCAGGATTTTGAGACCAGCCTGGGCAACATAGCAAGATTCTGTCTCTACAAAAAAATTAAAAAATTAGCCAGGCACAGTAGTGTGGATCTGCAGTCCCAGCTACTTGGGAGGCCGAGGTGGGAAGATCCCTTGAGCCCAGAGTTCAAGGCTGCAGCGAGCTATGATTGCACGCCACTGCATTCCAGCCTGGATGATGGAGCAAAACCCTGTCTCAAAAAATAAAATAAAATAAATACACAAAAATTCAGCGCAAATTTCATCAAAATAATCCATTAAATGGACTGAAAATATAAGCCATCTAGTAGAAGATATTTGTGACATATGTTATCTGAGAAAGAACTTGTATCAAGTTCTCATTATATATTCTTGATACAAGAATATATAATGTGATCCTGCAAATCGGTAGATAGAAAACCTAAAGAGGATAGGTGCAGTGGCTCTCTCCTGTAATCCCAGCACTTTGGGAGGCCGAGGCAGGCAGATCACTTGAGGTCAGGAGCCTGGCCAATACGGGGAAACCCTGTCTCTACTAAAAATACAAAAAATAGCTGGGTGTGGTGGTGCGTGCCAGTAATTACAGCTACTTGGGAGGCTGAGGCAGAAGAATTGAATTGCTTGAACCCAGGAGGTAGAGGTTGCAGTGAGCTGAGATCATGACACTGCACTCCAGCCTGGGCAACAGAGCAAGACTTCATTTCAATTAAAAAATAAAAGAAAAGGAAAAAGAAAGAAAACCCAAAGGAAGATAGGCAAAAGACTTGGACAGATATTTTATAAAAGAGGATATGCAAATAGCCAGTAGAGACAGTAAATCCAACTTATTGGGAATCAGGAAAATGCAGATTCAAACCACAGTAAGAATCTTTTACATATCCACCAGGTAGGCAACATTAAAATAACCAATAGTTTCAAGTGTTGATGAGAATATGAAACAGCAACTTCATACACTGCTGAATGATGGGCAACATGTATGCAACTACTATGGAAGATAATTCGTCATTAGTTACTGAAGTTCAACATGCCATACCTAAGACCCAAGTTCATTCATAGATTTCTCCAGTGAAATCTTACATAGTTATGAAATAAACAAACCACATGAATGCAACAGGGATGAATCGGCAAACATAATATCATGATAAACTAGCAAGATACATAGGAACACAAGCACACACAAAAATATCACACGGTATGGTTCCATTTGTATAATATTCAAAACCAGACAAAATTGGATTACATTATTCAGGAATACATACAAAAGTGATAAAACTAAAGCTATTATCACAACAGTTAGCGGGAGGGCAACTGCCAAAGGCAGGGAAGAGAGCAGTGGTCATCTAGGAAGGACACAGGAGGGAGGGGCAGCTCAGACCTGGCAAAGGATTGCTTGATCTGGGTGCTAGTTACAGAGGGATTTGCTTTATAATTATTATTTAAGCTGGATATTAACAGGTTATAGTTTATATGGTATACAGTATTTGCAGCTTAAATAAACACCTTGTTCTTTGAACTGTTATGTGCCTTTCTGTATATATGTTATAATTTATCACAAGAAATGGAAACGTGTCTTACTTTTACTTTTTGGTTTATAATTAATAGTCAATATTCTCTTTCTGGTCTTGCTCCCTTCTTGTTAGGAGCCATGACAGGTTTATTTCAGTATATTCTTAATTTTAACCCTGCAGGAGAGTAACGTAAAAGTAGGAGAGGAGTCAGCAGTAATTGTTAGAGTTTGAGATTATTAGCATTCTCAGCAAGTTCTGGTGTAATGATAATACAAAGTAAGTGTGCGCTAGATTCAGAAATCTGCAAGCAGGGACGTGGCTGTCTCACAGGACTTCTTCTCATAGTGTCAATCCCTGTCTCTGAACCCAAGCTATGATACTGACATAGGAGAGAGTCAAGGGTCAAACAGCTCAGTGTCCCACACTGGGGGTGGGAGGAACTCCACAGTCACAAGGGAGAGATTAGGAGAAAGGGACATGGGAACAGACCAAGACCTGTAAGAATAGAGGAGGCCTGTGTGTCCTCTCACCCCACTGCGAGTTGGGCCCCAGTGGGTTTTCCAGACTAGGTTTGTGTTTCAGGGGAGGGGCTTTACCCTGTTATTTGAGCTTTTTAGAGGGTAAGCTTGAGGTCTGTGAATTTCCCCTGTGACTGCTGTCTGGATTACCAGTTATCCAGAAACTGGAGTCTGCAGTGTCCTTGGGAATGAGCAGTTCATGCATTGGCGGACAGGAGCCACTGATTCTCTGGTGTCTTGGTCTGTTCTGGCTGCTGTTACTGAGTACCATAGGCTGAGCGGATTCCAACATTTATTTCTCAGAGTTCTGGAGGCCGCACGTCCAAGATCAGGGTATCAGCAGGGTTGGGTCCTGGGGAGAGCCCTGTTCCTGGTTCACAGATGGCTGCCTTCTCATTGCATCCTAACCTGGTGGGGAGAGGGCTGGCTGGCTCTCTGGTGGTTTATGGGAACACTGATCCTATCCATGAGGGCTCCACTCTTAGGACCTAATCCCCTCCCAAAGGACTCACCTCCTAATACCATCGCCTTGGGGGTTAGAATGGCAACAGAGTGATTTTGGAGGGGCACCAGCATCCAGTTCACCACTTCTGGGAAGCTGAGCTTGACCTCAGCCTCCTCTGTCTGGGGGAAGGGAGAGTTCCAGGTCCCAGCTGACTGTGGGCTAGAGTGAGCGCTCAGAGCTGCTTTCAGACAGTCCTGTTCACTGTGCCACAATTGCCCTGGTTACATTTTTAAAGAATAATCTGCCTTTTATGCATAATATCTAACACACCTATTTTAATTTTTCTGCTGAAAAATATACTTTCATTTTTATTTTAGACTATGTACATACAGGAGATGAGGTATAAATATGTACACAGTATGTGTAATAAAAATCTATACAAGTGTTGAATAGCATATTAAACTGTAAGATTCTACCTGTTGTCTTATAACTGGGTGTTAAGATTCCACACTGTAGCTGGCTTTTTCACGTATGACCTCCTTTGGCAGTTATCATAACCGTAAACGTTTTACTGATGCTGGCTTAAGTGAGATGCAAGGCAAGTTGATGAACATAAGACCACCTAGGCAGATGAGGGAGGTAGCTCAGTACATATTAGTTAGAATTATTTGTGATCCAATGATCTTTTATGGGCAATTTCTGTTTTCTTTCTTTTTTTTTTTTTTGCACAATTGTGGTACAATATACATAACATAAAATTTACCATTTTAACCATTTTAAGTGTCTATTAAGTGTACATTTTTTCTTTCTTTTTTTGTTTTTTAGAGGCAGGGTCTTTCTCTGTCACCCAGGCTGGAGTGTAGTGACATAATCATACCTCAGTGCAGCCTCCAGCCTCAGCCTCCCAAGTAGCTAATACTACGTGTACACACCACAACACCAGACTAATTATGACAACATTTTTTTGTAGAGATGGGGGTCTCATATGTTGCTCAGGCTGGTTGTAAACTCCTGACATCAAGCAATCCTACTGCCTTGGCCTTCCAAATTGTTGAGATTTTAGGTGTGAGCCACTGCACCTGGCCCAGTGTATATTTTTAAATATGTTTTCGGTGGCATTAAGTATATTCACAGTGTGGTACAATCAACACCACCATCCACCTCCAGAACTTTTTCATTTTCCCAAATTGAAACTCTCTACCCATTAAACACCAACTCCCCACCCCCTGGCGGCCATCATTCTACTTTATGTCTCTGTGAATTTGACTACTCTACATATGCATATAAGTGGAATATTGGTTCTTTGGTATCTGTTTTTTTTTATTTTTTTAAGAGTGTCTTCGAGGTTCATTCATGTTAGGTCATGTGTCAGAATTTCCTTCCTTTTATGGAATATTCTTTGTGTGTATATCGCATGCTGTTTACCCAGTCATGTGTTGATGGACACTCGGGTTGTTTCCATCGTTTGGCTATTGTGAACAATGCTGCTATAAACACTGGGATGCAACTATCTGCTTATGTCTATGTTTGACATTCTTTTGGGTGTACACCCAGAAGTGGAATTGCTGGATCATGTGGTAATTCGATGTTTAATTTTTTTTTTTTCAGGAACCACCATATTGTTTTCCATAGCGGCTGTACTTTTTAACATTCTCACCAGCAAGGCACAAGGTTCCAGTTTCTCCCGACCTTCTGCGCGTTTTCTTTTTAATTTAGAGAGTTGTATTGCTTTTTGAACTTAGAGGATTTTTTGCAAAGGATTTGTGAAACCATGGTGGAGGTGGTGGGCAGCATTCTGGAACATACACCTGCAATTCATTCAGTTTTAGACCCCTCTCTGTTAGAAGCATCTAGGACTTGTTCAAGTAACTTCTTCCAGAAACTCCCTGAAGCTACTTCAACCAACAGAGATCTCTCCCTTCTCTGGGTTTTGATAGTCTTTCTAGTCAAGATCACTTAACAATGGATTATATGTTGCCCTTATGTAAACTTTAGTTCTTTATTTTATTGAATCCAGTCTAGACATGCGTGGCTAATGAGCTGTTTATTATTTCTTCTTTTTTTTGTTAATTTTTTTCTTTTTTTAAAAATATTTTTTTCTATCTTTTCTATCATTTGGGCCATTTATTTTAAATAATTCTAATTTTTATATTCAGAATTTCTTATTTTCATATTTTTCATATTCATCCGTTCTTAATTATAACTCCCTATTTAATCATATTTTTATTCTTCTTTGTCACTATTAAGAATATTACCTATACTTATTTAAAGTTTATTTTGGGCTGTTCTTTTTCATTTATTTATTTATTTATTTTATGAGAGAAAGAAAGAAAGAGAAAGAAAAAAGGGGAGAGAGAACAGGATTCTTGCTCTATTGCCCGGGCTGGAATGCAATCTAAAAATAGGTATTAAAAACCTCTTTTATGCCGATAATTGTGCTTAACAACGGAGACAGGAAGGAATAAGGGAAGAAAATAACAAACAGCCAACCAATATTTCATTTACGTCTGTGAAATGCTATGCAAATGCTGAAGAGTGATTTACTTCCAATTATGTAGTCACTTTCAAAATAGGTGTAATGTGATACTGAGAAAAATGTATGTTCTGTGGACCTGGGGAGGAGAATTCTATAAATATTCACTGAGTTTACTTATTCCAGGTCTAAGTTCAAATCATAGATATCCCTATTAATTTTCTATGTCGTTGATCCGTTGAATATTAACAACGTGGTGTCAAAATCTCCCGCTATTATTGTGCATGAGTCCAGGTCTCTTTATAAGTCATTAAGAACTTGTCTTATGTATCTGGGTGCTCCTGTATTGGGTGCATATATATTTATAATCATTAACTCCTGTTGGTGCATTGATCCTTTTACCATTATGTAATGTCCTTCTTTGTTTCTTTTAGTCTTTGTTACCATTAAAGTCTATTTTGTGAGAGACGAAAGTTACAACTCCTGTTTGTTTGTTTGTTTTCTCTCCATTTAATTGGTGAATCTTCCTCCATCCCTTTGTTTTGAGTCTTTGTATGTTGTTGCTTATGAGATAGATCTGGATACAGCGTACCAATAGGTTTTGACTTTTTATTCAATTTACCTGTCTGTGTCTTTGATTGGGGCATTTAATCCATTTAAATTTAGAATTAATATTAATATTTGTGAGTTCAATATTGTCATTTAATGCTATCTGGCTATTTTGCCCATTAGTTGATGTAGATTCTTCATTATAAAGATACTCTTTACGTTTTGGTAAGTTTTCGGGATGACTGATACTGGTTGTTCCTTTCTGTTTGTAGTGCTTCATTCAGAAGCTCTTGTAAAGCAGGCCTGGTGGTGATGAAATTGCTGAGTGCTTGCTTGTTTGCAAAAAATTTTCTTTTTCCTTTGCTTATAAAGCTTAGTTTGGTGGGATATGAGATTCTGGGTTGAAAATTCTTTTCTTTGAGGATATTGAATATTGACTCCCCACCTTCTAGTTTGTAGGGTTTCTGGTGAGAGGTCTGCTGTGAGTCTGATAGGCTTCCCTTTATGGGTAATGTGACCTTTCTCTCTAGCTGCTCTTAGAATTTTCTCCTTTATTTCAAACCTAGTGAATCTAGCGATTATGTGTCTTGGAGTTGCTCTACTTGAGAAGTATCTTTGTGGTGTTCTCTGGATTAGCTGGAGTTGAGTATTGTCCTGCCTTACTAGATTAGGAAAGTTTTCCTGAATAATATCCTGAAGAATATTTTCCAGCTTGGATACATTCTCTTCATGACATTCAGGTACACCGATCAATCGTAAATTAGGTCTTTCCACATAGTCCCATATTTCTTGGAGACTTTGCTCATTCCTTTTTACTATTTCTTCTCTAATCTTGTCTTCTCATTTCATTTCATTAAGTTGGTCTTCGACCTCTGATATCCTTTCTTCTGCTTGATCAATTCGACTGTTAAAACTTGTGCATACTTCATGGAGTTCCTGTATTGTGTTCTTCAGTTCCATTAATTCACTTATATTCCTCTCTAAATTGTCTATTCTCATTAGGATTTCATCAAACCTTTTTTCAAGGTTCTTAGTTTCTTTACATTGGGCTAGAACATGTTCTTTCAGTTCACTAAAGTTCCTTATTATCCACTTTCTGAAGCCTAAATCTGTTAATGGAATTCACTCGTTCTCCATCAGGTCTTGTTCTCTTGTTGATGAGGAACTGTGGTCACCTGTAGAAGGAGAGGCATTCTGATCCTGAGTGTTCTCAGCCTTTTTATGCTGGTTTCTTCCCTTCATTGCGAGTTCATCCACCTGTCGTCCCCGTAATTGCCCACTTTCAAATTAGGCCTCTGCGTGGACGTTGAACCTGTTGATTCCCAGCGCCGAAATCTGAGCAACCCACTGTGCCGGCCAAAACAGCAGCATCAAGATTCGTGGTGCTTTTCTACCTGGGAATCTCCAGTCTGGCTTCGCTCTTGAGTCCCTTCTTCAATCAGGTAAATGGGCAACTCTGCCTTCCCGGAGCTCCAAACATTGATCAGTCCCGTTTACTCTGCACCAAGAACTGCCACGCCGGGGTGCCCAAAAACCACGATGCCAGCCACAAGAGTTGCCCTGGCGACCCATGGGGCTCCTCTGCTGGGAATCTTCCGGTCCGTGGGTAACAAAAATTCATTTCAAAGTGTGGCATCCTCTCGTTCTGTGCGCTTTCTCTGGGAGCTACAATCCCGAGCTGCTAGTGATCAGCTATCTTGGATCTCTCTCCTATTTTGGGCTGTTCTACTTGGATTTTTAGAACAGTAAATTTATATCTTGATTGTTACATTTGTTGGCTGTCTCTTACAAATTTTTTCTTACGTGCTTTGGAGGTTTGGTTTGTAGCTTTATCCTGAGTGGGAAATTTTCTTCTAAGAAGCTATTGTGTGGTTGCTTCCTCTCATCTCCCTGAAGGCTGGTCTGCAACTAGCTGTTGTATTGGCAGCTTTGGGGTCCGTGCCTGGGCTGATGTGGGAGAGATCATGGATTGAGAAATGAGAGGTTTGGCCCTAGTTTGGTTCTATGAAGGCACAGCCGTGAGCAGCAATTCCTGCAGATATGTTGGTGTCATTTCACAGGCGTGGAATTCTTATTTCAGCTCCTAGTTTCTTATGAGGAGTGTGGCCCTGGGAATAGCCATGTAGGGAGCTATTTTGGTTCTAGCTGACCCTGCAGAGATAGATTGTCTGGCTGCTTCTGTCTGCTTCCAGTTTTGGAGTTCAGCAAACCCATAGCTTCTGTGCCCAGTGTCCCCCCATCTGTCCCCACCCACCAACTTGCAGTCTTCCCAATCCAGAGAACAAATGTGTTTACGGTATGTTGGACATGCTTACATCTTTAAAATAGCTTAAAAACTAATTTAGGGGGAGAGGTGGAGATTACATTATGAACCTCAAGTGCCTGTCTACATATAATCGCTGGTTGTATATTTAATTTTATTTTCCAAATTGATTACACGTTGTTTATATCTCTCTAAATTGTATTCCCTCCGAATACCTGGCAAAAACACCAAATAATGACTGGGCACAGTGGCTCATGCCTGTAATCCCAGCAGTTTGGGAGGCCGAGGCAGGTGGATCTCCTGAGGTCAGGAGTTCAAGACCAGCCTGATCAACATGGAGAAATGCTGTCTCTACTAAAAATACAAAATTAGCCGTGTGTGGTGGCATATGCCTGTAATCCCAGCTACTTGTGAGACTGAGGCTGGAGAATCGATTGAACCCGGAAGGTGGAGGTTGCTGTGAGCGATGATTGCGCCATTGCACTCCAGCCTGGGCAACAAGAGCAAAACTCCATCTCTAAACAAAACAAACAAACAAAAAACAACCCCCCCTCCACCAAACATGCATTGATTTCATTTATTTGATTTGATTAATAAATATTTGTTGACCATTAACTGTGCCTATTAGGGAAATAAACTGATTAGTCATTTTGCTCAGTAAGTATGATATCTGCACCTAGGAATAGACAGAAACTGTTGCTTGGTCAGAGAACTTTGGATCACAGATTCCTTAGGATCTAAGGTCTTGATGCTAAGCCTGGTGCATGGATGTCAGTTTTGTTTCTTTTCTTGGAACTCTAGGATTAATAACAGCAGTTTTCATTCCCCTGGGGGTGGGGTGGGGGCATTTTCCTAACTGCACTGCTAACATTTTTCACTGGAATGGGGTAAGAAGAAACCACACAGTATGCAACAGACACACTGTTTCTGCCTCTTCTTAGCCAGGTAACCGGACTCCTCTCTCCTGGAGGTTCCCTGGATAGTGCCACTAGGCACCAGCAAATAGGCATTGAGCATGGTCTATGTTGCAGACTCTGTCCCCAGCATGTCACACGTATTAAGTGATGTGACTCTTACAGTCATTAGGCTGTTATGAGTCCCATTTGCAGATGCAGAAGCGGCGGCACTGAGTTAAGGCGTGTTCTCAACGTCTATCTATGGTTGGGAAAGGACAAAGCAGGGAAGGCCAGCTCCCCGGGTGCTCCCTGAGCCAGAGCTGGGGACTAAGCGAGTCTCGCCAATGCACCTTAATGTAGCAGTTTCTCGTTGTCTGATCTAGTACCTGGAGTTCTTTGTCCTATGTCCAAGAAAATTAAGGAGTGCAGACACAAGGGTGGGTTTGGAGCGAAGGTTTAATAAGCCAAAGAAGAAAGCTCTTCTCAGCTGAGAAAGGAGTCTGAGTGGATTGCCGGGTTACTGCTGAATCTAAAAGCTTTTGTAAGAGACTCCTCTCATCTCTGTGGCAGTTTGAGTAACTTCTCTTATTGGTGAAGCTGCCTGTGCAACTCCCCTTACCTTACGCAGCTGTGGGTGTGCGTCTAGGCAAGTACAAAGTGCAGCTTTCTGTGTTTGTTTGTTTAACTGTTATAGGAAAGCCCTCTCCTCCCTATGCAAGTTCTCTCTCAAGAATGAATGAAATGAGTTTGTATGAACTCAAAGGATGGACTGGGCTTGGCGAACCCTGCCTCAGAGCATGCTGCGCTCACACCAGAGACTTGATGGGGCCCCGGGGCAGCGCCCCAAGAGCACGGCGCACAGCCCCAGCAGGGCGCTCGGATTTGTTTTAGGTAAACCCCCTCCTCCCTGTGCAAGTTCTCTCTCAAGAATGAATGAAATGAGTTTGTGTGAACTCAAAGGACGGACTGGGCTTGGCGAACCCTGTCCCAGAGTGTGCTGCGCTCACACCGGAGACTTGATGGGGCCCCGGGGCAGCACCCCAGGAGCACGGGGCACAGCCCCAGAAGGGCGCTCAGGTTTGTTTTAGGTAAGCCCCCTCCTCCCTGTGCAAGTTCCTAGGAGCCCACCGTGTATATTCCTGAAAAAGGGAGGAAACTTTTCCTGGTAGCTCGCTCATTACACAAAGAACAAAAGGCTTCTGTGCTTTCCTGGCTCCTTGTATGTCCCAGCTTATCTGTGCAGCTGCAACTTTTCAGGCAAGCATCTTCTCCCGGGTCCAGCCTTAACTGTTTACCTAACTGATTCTTCCTTTTCTTCTCCCTCAGCAGCTATTTCCATCTTCAGGGTGAGTGGCCTGAGGGGCTTCTTGCTGTGACATGGCGACTGTCTCCTGTGTTTCAGAAAGTCAGGTCACCTCGGACCCAGGGCCATCCCTCCTGACCCCTTGGCCTCTTCATGCTCCAGGGCAGTGTGTGACCCGCGCTGCAAATGAGCTGGCGAATCTGGCATTGCGGGGCAGTGTGGTGGTGCGGGGCGGGGGGTGGGTGAGTGTGGTGGTGCCGAGGCTCTTCATACATCGTGAACCTGCGGACACTGCCTGGCTCACTGGCTTTGCAGGGTTCACTCCAGGGAGCCTGGTCTTTTTAGGTGAACATTTCCAGAGCTGCCGTTTGAAGCCGCAGGATCGAGGTCGTGCCCGCCTCAGCGGAGTGGCTGGGGTTCTCCCTAGGCTTCTGGGATTCTCCATCTCGTGCGTGTTGCTGGTGCAGTCTCTGCGGAAGGAACGCTTCCTAGCGCCCTGCTGGGGCTGTGCCCTGCGCTCCTGGGGCCCCATCAAGTCTCTGGTGTGAGCGCAGCACACTCTGGGACAGGGTTCGCCAAGCCCAGTCCGTCCTTTGAGTTCATACAAACTCATTTCGTTCATTCTTAAGAGAGACCAGTTTCAGCTGCTCCCAATGACTTGGGATTTCTTTCTTTTTCTTAAGTTAAAATACTCTATTACCTGCCTTGTGGGGACGATACAATAAGTAGGGGAAATAATGTTGAAAAATACTGTGTGTTATAAATACTCTGGCTGACCGAGATGGCGCCATTGCGCTTCAGCCCACAGAGTGAAACTCTGTCCCCAAAATACATACATACATACATACATACATACATACTCTGGCTGAGCGTACTTACAGCCAACCCAGAGGATATGCTGACAGGTGGTTTTGGTATCCATAAAACAGAAATAATCTGGGAGAAATGACATGGAATTTCTGAAGAAAAGGCTAAGCTTGTTTATTTCTCATGTTTGTTTTGTTGTGGTTGTTATTTTATATTTTAATTTTGTTTAGAGACAGGGGAGCTCACTATGTTGCCCAGGCTGGTCTTGAACTCCTGACCTCAAGCAACTCTCCCTCCTGGGCCTCCTGAGTAGCTGAGATTGCAGGACCCGGCCACCGAGCCCAGTTATGGATTTTTTTTTCCTAAGTGCCCTCTGGGAGGGACTTAACTCAAGGCAAGTTAGTAAAAGTCATCTTTAAAGCTGGTAAAATAAGCTGATTAAAGATTATTCAATTTACTTGCTCTCAGGTGTGGAAACAAACCCTGGGACCATCTGTTGTCTCTCCCTCCTCTCATTGCCCTGAAGCCAGGAGGACTGAAGTTAGAGGGGTGCCCTTTGTCAGTGGAGACTCTGAAGAATGGTTTGTTGCACTTTCTGGTACATCACACCCCTTTATCAGGGAGGGAGCCTGAAGAAGATGGAAGTCTGTGATGAGAAGAGAGCTCTGGGGTAAAGCAGGCATGCAGTAAGGATTTTTGAAGAAAATGAATCCTTCACAAATGAATTAGTGGCATTTGAGGACATTTTACACAAAATGAAATTTTTCTCTGATAGTGGGAAACCGAGTTCTATGGGATAATATTTAGAGACAGAGCTCAAGTTAATTGTGTCATTGTTGAGGGCTCCCTTGCTTTCTTCTGTCCCAGAAAGACCCCATACCCCACGGCCCTCACCACCCACTGGGTGTGAAATCCCCCTGAAGGAGATGAGGCTCCGTGCCTCCTGCTTTGACTCGATTGTTAGATTTGGGGTTGCCGAAAGGAGGATCCCGAATACAGTAAATGTGTAGTTGCCAGGATTTTGGATATAAGTGGGTATTTTTGAGGAAAGTGATTGTCTCTGAGGCAAAATGGGGAAACCGCACAGATATCATCAATGCAGTTGACTAAAGCAGGCTTTCAAGGGAATTTTCTTTTGGTGAGAGTTGTTACATTGATTCAGCACCTGGGGTATTAGAAGAGCTCATAAGCTAATCAGGTGGCAGTTCTCCAGACTCTGATTTTGCCCCGGCTTCCACTTCTGGTGTCCTCACTGCCCCTGCGGCTGCACCTGAGGCCACTCCACCCCACCAGATGGGGCGCCTGAGCTCCCAGGGAGAAGCTTCCGGAGCTGAAAGCCACCATACTGCATGTTGGCCTGGATGTGGAATCAGAGCTGCCTGGGAGCTCCCCTCCTTGTCCAGCAGCCACCCTCTGATCGTTTTTCTTTCTCCAACTTTTATTTTAGATTCAAGGGGTACATGTGCAGTTTTGTTACCTGGGTAAATTGTGTGTTGCTGGGGTTTGGAGGATAAATGATTTCCTTATCCAGGTAGTGAGCGTAATACTTGATAGGTAGTTTTTTGATCCTCACCCTTCTCCTCCCACCCTTCCCACTCAAATAGTCCCCATCTTTCTGCCCATGTGTACTCAGTGTTAGCTCTCACTTATAAGTGAGAACATGCAGTATTTGATCTTCTGTTCCTAAACTAATTCCCTTAGGATAATGGCCTCCAGGTGCATCCATGTTGCTGCACAGGATGTGATTTCTTTTTCACAGTGCATAGTATTGTATGTTGTATATGTGCCACATTTTCTTTATCCAGTCCACTGTTAATGGGCACTTAGGTTGATTCCATGTCTTCGTATTGTGAATAGTACTGTGATGAACATATGGGTGCATATGTTTTTTTGGCAGAATGATTTATATTCCTTTGGGTATATACCCAGTAGTGAGATTGCCAGGTCAAATGGTAGTTCTAAGTTTCTTTGAGAAATCACCAAACTACTTTCTACAGTGACTGAATTATCCCACCAGCAAAGTATAAATATTCTCTTTCTCCACAACCTTACCAATACCTGTTATTTTTGACTTTTTAATAATAGGCTGATACAAGATGGTATCTCATTATGGTTCTGATTTGTATTTCTCTAATAATTAGTGATGCTGAACATTTTTTTCATACACTTCTTGGCTACTTTATACTTTTGAGAAGTATCTGTTCATGTCTTTTGCCCATTTTCTAATGGGGTTGCTTTTTTTTGGCTTGTTGATTTAAGTTCCTTAAAGATTCTTTGTTGGGTGCATAGTTTTTGAATATTTTCTTCCATATGGTAGGCTGTCTTGTTGCAGATTCTGCTATGTTATATCTTTGTTTTCATTATTTTAAAGTAAGTTTTAGATTTTTGCTCTTGATATATATATATATATAATTATTATTATTTTTGCTGTGCAGAAACTCTTTAGTTTAATTAAGTCCTATTTGTCAATTTTTGTTTTTGTTGCAGTTACTTTTGGAGATTTCATCATGGAATCTTTGCCAGTTCTTATGTCCAACTGGTGTTTCCTAGGTTTTCTTCAACTTTTTTTTATAATTTTAGGTCTTACATTTAAGTCTTTTATATGGTGAAAAGAAGGGTTCATGTTTCATTCTTCTGCGTATGGCTAGCCAGTTATCCCAGCACCATTTATTGAGTGAAGTCCTTTCTCCATTGCTTGTTATTGTCAACCTTGTCGATGATCAAATTGTTGTATGTGGTGACTTTATTTCTGGGTTATTTAACCTGTTCCATTGGTCTATGGTTCTGTTTTTGTACCAGTACCATGCTCTGGTTACTGTAGCTTTATAGTATAGTTGAAGTTGGGTAATGTGATGCCACCAACTTTGCTCTTTTTGCTTAGGATTCCTTTGGCTACTTGGGCTCTTTTACGGCTCTATATGAATTCTAGGATAGTTTTTCTAATCCTGTGAAAATTGAGGTTGGCAGTTTGATAAGAATAGCACTGAGTCTGTAAATTGCTTTGGGCAGTAGGGCTATTTTAACAATATTGATTCTTCCTATCCACGAGCATGAAATGATTTTTCCATTTTTTTCTTTCAGCAGTGTTTTATAATTCTCATTGTAGAGCTCTTTCATCTCCCTGGTTAGCTGTATTCCTAGGTATTTTATTTTTTTTGTGGTATTGTGAATGAGATTGCATTCTCATTTTGGCTCTCAGCTTGGACTTTGTTTATGTATAGAAATGCTACTGATTTTTGTATATTGTATATTGTATCCTGAAACTTTACTGAAGTTGTTTATCAGAAGTTCAGTTTGGTACTTTCTTAAAATGGCTATGTCATCTTTCAACTGTTGGATTGTTTTACTGGTTTCCTAGGAGCCTTAGGGCAGAGACTATGGGGTTTTCTAGGTATAAAATAATATTATCTGCAAAGGGAGATAGTTTGAGTTTCTCTCTTTCTATTTGGACACCTTTTATTTATTTATATTGTCCTATTGCCCTGGTCAGGACTTCCAGTACTATGTCGAATAGGAGTTGTGAGAGTGGGTATCATTCATTGTCTTGCTCTGGTTCTCAAGGGGAATGCTTCTAGATTTTGCTGTTCAGTATGATGTTGGCTGTTGGTTTGTTATAGATGGCTCTTATTATTCTGATGTATATTCCTCTGGTTCCTAGTTTGTTGAGGGTTTTTAACAAGAAGGGATGTTGAATTTTATAGAAAGCTTTTTCTCCATATATTGAGATGATCATGTGGTTTTTGTTTTTAGTTCTGTTTTTGTGATGAATCACATTTACTGATTTGCATATGTTGAGACAACCTTGTACTCCAGGAATAAAGCCTACTTGATCCTGGTGGATTAGCTTTTTCTTGTGCTGCTGGATTTGGGTTGCTAGTATTTTGTTGAGGATTTTTGCATCTATGTTCATCAGAGACATTGCCCTGAAGTTTTCTTTCTTTTAATTGTGTCTCTGCCAGGCTTTGGTATCAGACTGATGTTGGCCTCATAGAATGAGTTAGGGAAGAGTCCTTCCTTCTTAATTTTTTGGAATAACTTCAGTAGGATTGATCCCAGCTCTTCTTTGAATGTTTGGTACAATACGGTTGTGAATCCATCTGGTCCAGGGCTTTTTCTGGTGTTTTGTCATGGATTCAGTTTCAGAACCTGTTATTGATCTGTTCAGGATGTTAATTTCTTTTTGGTTCAATCTCATGAGGTTGTATGTTTTCAGGTATTTATCCATTTCTTCTAGGGTTTCTAGTTTCTAATCATAAAGTTGTTCATAAGTCTCTGAGGGTTTTTTTTGCATTTCTGTGGGGTTGGTGGTAATGTCACCTTGGTCATTTCTGATTATGTTTTTTGGAGCTTATTTTTTCTCTTTATTAATCTAGCTAGCAGTCTATCAATCTTGTTTGTTTTTTAAAAATAAGATTTTGGCTTCATTGATCTTTAGTATGGATTTTTGTGTCTCAGTTTTGCTCAGGGCAGCTCTGATTTTGTCATTTCTTTTCTTCTGCTAGTTTTGGAGTTGGTTTGCTCTTCTTTTTCTAGTTTCTCTAGGCATGATGCTAGGTTGTCAATTTGAAATCTTTCTAACTTCTTGATGTAGAAATTTAGTACTATAATCTTTCCTCTTAATACTGCTTTAGTGTGTCCAGAGATTCTGGTATGTTATATCTTTGTTTTCATTATTTTAAAATAAGTTTTTGATTTGTGCCTTAATTTCATTCTTTAACCAAAAGTGATTCAGGATAAGGTTGTTTAATTTCTATGTAATTATATGGTTTTCAGAAGTCTTCTTGGTATTGATTTAGATTTTTAATACACTGTGGTCCAAGAATGTGCTTGGTATGATTTCAGTTTTGTTGAATTTGTTGATAATTGCTTTATGGCTGAGCATGTGGCTGATTTTAAAGTAGGTGCTGTGTGTAGATGACAACAATGTATGTTCTGTTGTTGTAGGGTGGACTATTCTGTAGATATATGTTAGGTCCAAATGGTCAAGTGCTGAGTTTAAGTCCTGAACATGTTCATTAGTTTTCTGCCTTAATGATGTAACATTGTCAGTGGGGTCTTGAAGTCTACTATTATTGTGTGGTTATCTAAGTCTCTTCATAGACCTCTAAGAACTTGTTTTATGAATCTGGGTGCTCCAATGTTGGGTGCATGTATATTTAGGACAGCTAAGTCTTCGTGTTGAATTGAACTTTTTGTCATGATGTAATGCTTTTCTTTGCCCCTTTTGATTGTTGTTGGTTTAAAGTCTGTTTTGTTTGAAATAAGAATAGCAACCTCTGCTCTTTTTTGCTTTCCATTTGCTTCATAGATATTTCTCTATCCTTTTACTTTGAGTCTATGGGTGTCATTTCATGTGAGATGGGTCTCTTGAAGACAGCATACAGTTGGGTCTTGCTTTTTATCCAACTTGCCACTCTGTGCCTTTAAGTGGCATTTAACCTGTTTGTGTTCAAGGTCAATATTGATATATGAGGATTTGATTCTGTCATCATGTTGTTAGTTGGTTGTTATATAGACTTGATTGTATAGTTGCTTTATAGTGTCAGAAGATTCTGTACTTAAGTGTTTCTGTGGTGGCAGGTATTTGTCTTTCATTTCTATGTTTAGCACTCCCTTAAGGACTTTTTGGAAGGTAGGTCTGGTGGTAACAAATTCCCTTAGCATTGCTTGTCTGAAAGGGATCTTATTTCTCCCTCTCGTATGAAGCCTAATTTGGCTGAAAATGGAATTATTGGTTGCAGTTTCTTTTCTTTAGGAATGGTAAACATAGTCCCCCAATCTCTTCTGGCTTGTAGGGTTTCTGAAAGTTCTGTTAGTGTGATGTGGTTTCCTTTGTATGTGACATGTCCCTTTATTCTAGCTGCCTTTAAGATATTTTCTTTCATGTTGATCTTGGGGAGTATGATGACTGTGTGTCTTGGGGATGGTCATCTTGTATAGTGTCTTGCAGGGGTTCTCTGAATTTTCTGAATTTGCATGTTGACTTCTCTTAATGAAGTTGGAAAAATTTTTGTGGATGATATCCTCAAATATGTTTTCCAAGTTGCTTGCTCTCTCTCCATCTCTTTCAGGCATGCCAATGAGTTGTAGGTTTGGTTTCTTTACATAATTCCGTATTTCTTTGAGGTTTTGTTCACTTTAAAAAATTCTTTTTTCTATATTTTTGTCTATCTGTCTTGATTTGAAAGAGTAGCCTTTGAGCTTTGAGATGATTTCCTCAGCTTGGTCTATTCTGTTGTTAATGCTTCCAATTGCATTATGAAATTCCTACAGTAAATTTTTTATTTCCAGAAGTTCAGTTTTGTTCTTCCTTAAAATGGCTATGTTGTCTTTCATCTCTTGGATTGTTTTACTGGTTTCCTTGGATAGAATTTCAACCTTCTCCTGTATCTTCTTATGCTTTCTTGTCATTTCAATTCTGAATTCTATGTCTGTCATTTCAACCATTTCAATCTGGTTAAAAATAATTGTAAGGGAGCTAGTGTGGTCATTTGGAGGTAAAAAGGCACTGTGGCTTTTAGAGTTTCCAGAATTCCTGCACTGGTTCTTTCTCATCTGTGTGGGATGATATTTCTCTAATCTTTGAAGTTGCTGTCCTTTGGATGGGGCCTTTTGCTTTTGTATTCTTTGATGCCCTTGAGGGTTTGACTGGTATAAGTTGTCTTTAGTTGATTGGCTTTGTTTCTGGATGCTTTCAGGAAACTAAGGCTTAGCTCAGCACTCCTGAGCTGCACACTCTAACTCTGAGGGGCTGGGACAGGCTCATGGCTTTGTTCTCTGGCCCTTCAAGGTAAAGCACCTGTTGTGCTGGAGGAGCTGAGAGGTTCCCAGTCTGCTGGCAACAATACTCCAATGGTGGCTGGAGGGACCATGGGAGAGTGTGTTGCAGTTAATGGCTACAGTTAAGTATGCATCATTGGGGAAGTGGGGTGGGGGCATGCATCTCTTGACCATGAGCCTCCACCAGGCACTGAGTAGGAGGCAGGTGTAGTGATGGAGGCATCTGGAACCCAAATGTTGAGTTCTGATTCTATCAAGAACAAACTACTTAAACAGAGCTTCCATTTCCTCATCTGCAAAATAGAGACAATAATGCTTATTCTACAGGGAGTTCATGAGGATTTGAAGTATTGTGCACATAAATTCATGACATCTATTTTCCCTTGGCTAAAAATTTTGGCAGAAAGAATGACTGGTATTGTTTTAGCATGTAAGTTACCTTAGCTGACACCATGTACTGATAAAACCTAAACCTTGATTTCAGTTTCAAACAGAATAAGTTTTTGGTTGGATTGTCTAATCTATGAGCATCTTCCTTAAAAGAAGCAGAAAGCTGTAAAAAAAAAAAAAGTAAATTTATAGGCATCCACCTTTGTAAAGCTCCCATCTCCTCCTGCTCTGGAAAGTGAAGGCATACCTGGAAGAGGGTGGTTGTACCAGTGTCCTCCCTGCCCCAACATGAAGAGCCACTGTTCAGGATGTCTAGAGTGAGCAGGAAGATGCCTGCTGAGGATTTTTACCAGGGATGCCATGAGAGTGCATAAATAACACTACATCTGAGACATGTGCCGTAAAGATGCAGGACACAGTGGCTCAGGGAGTCCCCAGTGATGGTGCAATCAGGTCCTATGGTTGGGGGCACTAAGAGAGTCTCAATGCCCCCTAGCTCTTGGTGTCCATACCTGTGTGTCCCCTCCTCTTGAATGTAGGCAGAACCTGTGACTTGCTTCTAAGGAATAGAACATAGCAAAGGTGATAGGATAGTATTTCTGTGATTACGTCACATCAGAGTATGACTTGTGTCTTGCCAGCAGACTGTCTCTCTTGCTGGCTTTTAGGAGGTAAGATGCCACGTTGTGAGTTGCCCTATGGAGAGGCCCATGTGTCCAGGAGCTGAGGGTGGCTTCTAGCTGACAGCTGGCAAAAAAAGAAAAATTAGGTAAGGAACTGAATTCTGCCAACAGCTGCAGGAGCTTGGAAGCAGATCTTTCCCTGGGTGAGCCTTGAGATGAGGCTGCAGCCTTAGCCAATACCTTGATTGCAGCTAGTGAAGGACCCTGAAGCAGAGGATGCACCTGAACCATGTCTGGATCCCTATCCCTTAGGTGCTGGAATATTATAAATGGGTGCGCCTTTAAGCTGTTACATTTCTGACGATTGGTTACGCAGCTATAGATTGCTAATATAGATCTTAAAGGGGCTGAGGAGAGTCATGGGGAGAGTTAAAGCAAGAATATTCTAGAAAAAGCAGTAGCAAATGAAAGTGACATGGCCTTAGGGGGTACGTGCTATCAGGAAACAGGGCAAGTTCAGTGTGGCTTTTTGTGAAAAGTGTGAGGAATATCAGGAGATGTGGGTGGAGAAAGGGTTTAGAACCAGATTGTAAAAGGCATACAGTGTACTGAGGGGCTCAGGCTACAACCTGCAGACTTCAGGGAATGATCAGAGGGTTTTAGTCTGGGATGGCAAGTATCATATTTTTACTTAGGAAAAAAGGACGCAGCGGTATAGAAAATGAATGGAATTAGAGAGATAGGTCCAGCCAATTGCTTAAGAGTGATGCATTATGTGATCCTTACCACACCTCCTTCACTATGAGCTGGGTCCCTTAGTCTGAGTCTGATCCCATATGGCAGGATCCCATAGTGATAAAAAGGCACTCTAAGTCTTCAAATAATAGTGCTGGCAGCACAGCATGCAGGGAAAACAAATCAATATTGGAGTCAATTCTGTGGGAATAAATTGCTGCTCTCTCCAGCGTGGGAGATATACAGGGTAGTTAACCTAGCAGCTGATTAATTACCAGTAGCTGGCTTGTCTGCTCCAATGCTCTGCTGCTGGCTTATTGGGTATCTGGGTAGGCCATAGTGGGTGGAGGCTAGGCAGTTGGGGAAAAGAGCAGTGTTCCTCCTGTACTGCCACCATGGTGGCTCCACTCGTGGGCCACTGTCCGCGCACTGGGCAGCTGAGGGCGGAAGCTGATGCTTCCTGAATAAGCTACTCTGTCTACCTTGTTGTCTCCTCTAAGGCACATGCTCTCCAGTAGCCATTGATGTGAGACAGGAAGACCCACCCATGTGTGCCCTGAAGTCCCAAAGGCCTATCCTCACATCTCTGCAACTGGGCTCTTGTTGAGGACCGTGTGCCCAGCTGGGTTTCGTGATGGATATAGATGTGTAGTGACCACTTTGTGTCTTCCATTTTCTTTCTTTTGGATTGGAAATGTCTGCTGTGGTTCTCCCCTCATGGCCTTGACATTGTATTTTGGGTGCATCTGGGGTGGATACCTTGTCTTTGGAGTCCACAGATCTTCTGATCAGGAAGAGCTGCTCCCAGAGGGCTGCTTCCAGCCCTCATTGAGATGATGATGGTTGAGATGAAGCCAATGGGTTCTGGGTCTGAGGAATGGCTCATACCTGGACCTCAAGACTGAGCCTGATTCTATAATGGAACAAAACTGTTAGGCACATTGAGAGCTGGGAGTAGATTTGTAACATGGATCGTTAAGGTCTACAGCAGGCTTAGCAGCTTCCACTTTTGTATTTTTGGAACCCTGAGCCTCCAAATGAGACAATCACTACTCTGACCCACAAAATTGTGAGGAAGTAAAATTGTTGTTTTAAGCCACTTACTTCTGGGGGAGTTTATTACATAGCAATAGATAACTGAAACATGGCTACTGCTATGTAACGAATACCAGCAACACCTAGCTCATGATGGTCAGCTGCAATTGTTTGTGTGGATAGGTGCTCACTCCTTAGTAGGGCCCAGTGATGCACAGGAGCTGCTTTTCGAAGTCCTCTGCATAGCCTCATTCCAGATGCCTAGGGGGCTCTGCCGTGAATCTCCTACTGGGGTTTGCCAGAGATTCCATGTGGTCCCCTAATCTGCCTTGGAGATCTGTAGCCTATTTGGATTTGTCAGCTCATGGCTTGCTTTGGAAGCTTGCCCTGGAGCCTGGACCTTCTATAGAACACTGTGGCTTGGCAGCCTTTTGGGGGCACCTAACGTAGAGACTGAAGTTGACTGCTTAAGTGTGGTGTATGTTTCCTGAAAAATCTAAATCAAGTGCTGGGCCTCTTTCTTAGTGGGATGGAAGGCAATGACTTACGTTTGACCTTTCTGCAGGCCATTGGACCCCAGAAAGTATCACAGATGTGGGAGGACCCTGAGTTTTTTTTAGGTGTATCTTTCACACGTTTCATGAATGTTTCTTATCATTGCACTTACAGTTTTTGCCACTCCTGTGCACCAGGTACAGTAAATATGATCTCACCAATGTAGTGGACCTTGCGAAGCTATGTGGATCGTCAGGTTATCCAGGTCCCTGTGAAGTATTTTGGGATGGGCCAGGAGAGCTCCCCCAGACTTGGGGCAAGAGAATGAATGTGCACTTCTCTCATTACCATGAATGTCAGTGACCTTTGGTCTCCTTGAGTGATGAGGATTGAAAAGACCACATTAACCCGGACCATGGCTGTGTACCGACTACCAGAGGCTGTGCTATTTGTTCAAGTAAATACGCTCCATCTGGCCCCGCAGCAATGAGGAGGGCTACTGGCTAAGTTCGCGGTGGCGCGCCGCTACTGGCTGAGTTCGCGGTGGCGCGCCGCTACTGGCTGAGTTCGCGGTGGCGCGCCGCTACTGGCTGAGTTCGCGGTGGCGCGCCGCTACTGGCTGAGTTCGCGGTGGCGCGCCGCTACTGGCTGAGTTCGCGGTGGCGCGCCGCTACTGGCTGAGTTCGCGGTGGCGGGCCGCTACTGGCTGAGTTCGCGGTGGCGCGCCGCTACTGGCTGAGTTCGCGGTGGCGCGCCGCTACTGGCTGAGTTCGCGGTGGCGCGCCGCTACTGGCTGAGTTCGCGGTGGTGGGCTGCTATGGCTTTAACGTTTGTGTTTCCTCCAAAATTCAAATTGAAGCTCAATCCCCAAAGCAAGGCTTTTAAGACATGGGGCCCTTAGGAAGAGATTAAGTCATGAGGGCAGAGCACTCATGAATGGGATTAACAACTTTATAAAAGGGCTAGAGGGAACCAGCTAGCCCCCTTCTGCCCATCCATCTTTCTGCCGTGGGAGGACACAGTGTGTTCCCTCCAGAAGATGCAGCAACAAGTCGAGACCGAGTCCCCACCAGAGTGCAATCCTGCTCGTGCTGGGATCTTGAACTTCCAGGCTCCAGAACTGTGAGCGATGAATTTCTGTTTCTTAGAAAATGAATTATCCAGTCTCAGGTATTTTGTTACAGCAGCATGAACAGACTGAGACACACGCCATTCTCACCTTACTCTTTCTGGCTTTTGCAGGGGCCATGCAAGTGAGTTTAGGGATAGGCTGTGGACCGTCAACCAGGGTATTGCTTCTGATTTATTATCTTGGCTGGGAGAGGGCAGTTTCAGCGGCCTCTGTCTGGCTCTTCCTACCATAAGGGTTTATTCCATCCAACAGAAAACCACTGTGAAGGTTCTGCTCATCTGCACGAGCAGTAGCTCAAATGCCAAAATGCAGGATTATGCATCAGCTTTGGCAGCTAGAAAGGTTTTTAGTGAATTTTTCGAAAACAGTTTCATTTGTGGGTACACATACCTGAATCTAAGGATAGAGAAGTGGTTAGGAAGTGAGAAAGAGGAGGGAGGGAGCAGAAAGACTGTGCCCTTCAGACGTTTGAAAGCAAAGGGAAGAAAGCAGAGAGGATGATGAGGAAGCATCTTGAGGATGGTGGATAATTGAATTTGTGTGAGGTTTGATGGAAGGTTCAAAGCAGGAGAGAGAAGTCAGAGACAGGAGAGATTGGAGGTGACAGTGGGACAGGATTCTGGAGGTCAGCAGGTGATCCTTATGCCCAGAAGTGGAAGCCAGCCTTCCATCTTGCAGCAGGGAATTGGTTAGGTGAGGCTGCTCCTGATGAATCGTGCATAGTTTCTCTTCTAAGTAACAAGCAAAGTCAGGGAAAGGCAAGAGAAAGGACACTTAGCAGATGCTGCCATGAACCATGCAAATACTCTCTCCCAGACTGTGTCCTCCAAAATTGTTGAAATTGAATCTTCAATATGATAGTATTAAGAGGTGGAACATTTAGAAGGTAATTAAGTCATGAAGGCAGAGCCCTCATGATGGGAACAGCGCCCTTATAAAAGGCATGAGGGGGCTGGGTGCGGTGGCTCATGCCTGTAATCCTAGCACTTTGGGAGGCCAAGGCGGGCAGATTGCTTGAGCTCAGGAGTTTGAGACTACCCTGGCCAACATGGTGAAACCCTGTCTCCACTAAAATACTGGCAGGGCATGGTGGCCCACACCTGTAGTCTCAGCTACTCAGGAGGCTGAGGCAGGAGAATCAGTTGAACCCGGGAGGCAGAGGTTGCAGTGAGCCGAGACTGCGCCATTGCACTCTAGCCTGCATGTCAGAGTGAGACTCTGTCTTCGGGAAAAAAAACAGGGGGCTTGAGGGAATTGGTTCACTCGGGGAATGGGTTCACAACATTCAGGGTACCTTCTTGGAAGCAGAGAACAGCCCTTACCAAACACTGGACCTTCTGGACCTTCTGGTGCCTCACTCTTGGATTTTGCAGCCTCCAAAATTGTGAGAAATAAATTTTTATTATTTACAGATGACTCAGTCTCTGGTGTTTTGTTATAGCAGCACAAACAGACTAAGACACAGATTGTCTTTGTGAGTTTTGACACGATTGACGGTGCGCTTGTCAGAAAGTGTGCCATACATCATGGGAGGGAATGTTTGGACTGTATGGAGGAAAAGAATGATTGACGTGCAGTCATGGACAGTGGACAGGGGACCATCTTTACATGAATATGAGCTAGTGTGAGAATAGTAGGTGGTTTTATGAGGTGGGGAGGTAGAGCATGGCCATGAACAGTAAAGTTACAGCATGATCCTGCAGGCAGTGAGAGCCAAATGTCAAGAAACAAGGGCGAGGTCTATTTCCCCACAGATTGGCATACTTGACCTCAAATCTTGAGGACTGGCTCTTGCCAGTGCTCATATAGATGGGATTGCTGCAGTCATGTGGCTTGTGGGAAAAGAGAAAAGATAAAAAAAATTACTGTATTCCAGAGACTACTCAGGCCCACACACTATGCCAGGCACTTCATGTGCATCAGCTCAATGCAACCTCCTTAAACTCTAATGAAGTGTGTGTTACTATCCTGTTTCTAGATGAGAACATTGAGGCTTGGATAGGTGAAGTAACTCGTTCATAATTAAGAGAAGCAGATTCAAAGCCAGGTCTCCTGACACCAAACCTTTCCCCTGCACACTCATGGCCTGGGTGGCATATCACCCTGCCCAGCTGCCATTGTGCTCAGAATTCTTTTCCAGGTGATCCTACCTCTGAGCTTAGATATAGGTTCTCAACTTTGGTTGCATATTAGAAGCTCCTGAGGAATCTTTAAGATTCCTGGCACCCTGACTGCTATTCATACAAATGAACTTGTAAATTGCAGCTACAGCCCAGCCATCCATACTTTTAAGGGTTTTCAGCTGAGGCCAACATGCAGCCAGGGTGACGATGTCATGGCTCATTCGGGCACCTCTTTAGCTGCAAATACTGCAGGTCAGAGCATTCTGTTGTCAGCCACAAATGTCCTCATTGCAGGTGCATTTACCGGCTAATAAGAAAACAACAGGGAACAGGATGTGAGAGGGTCAGGTCCTGAGCAGGTCATTTTTACTGTGGGTGGGGGTTTCTTGAAAGATCCAGGGTACGGGGACATTAAGAGGGAGACCTGACCATAGGGACATAGAGGCAGGTGAAGAAAGGGAGAGAAAGGAATAGAAACAGACATTAGTTTGCCCCGAGTCAAGATGTAGCTGCTGATAACAGTACGAGTTATCAGGGCTGAATGCTCTATGCAGATTTTACGGTTTAATTTATGCAATAACTCAATGGAGTTGGTACTTTTAATACTTCCGTCTTGCAGGATACTAATATCTAGAGAGTTTATATGGTTTGCCCAAATCCACACAGTGAGAATTATTTAGTAGATCCAGGATTTGTACCCCAGAGATCTGAGTCCAGAGCCAGAGTCTCTAGCCATATTGCTCTCCTGGTTTCTCATAGCTGAGGTGGGGCCCAGCTGCACAGCCACTGAGGATGGGAGAATAGGCAGGACCCACCAGCATTGGAGAAGCCTGAGGGGCTGGGGCCTGATTCAGGTAGGGATTCAGCTCAGGAGTTCTGCACTGGAGGGAAGTGGGGTGGGCAGCGGTAGGATGGGGGTGTTGGGGCTGGGTTCACACTGCCCTGAGGGGTAGCTCCTCTCTCTGATGGCCGGAAATGCTGGGCATGGGGTGATTCTCCAGGGCACAGGTAGAGCTGTCAAACAGGTGGTGAGCGGCAGGCCCCAGTTTTGGGGACCTCCCTGTCCAGAGTGAAGGCAGGTGAGCAGGTGAGCCCAGTGAGGCGGCACCGGGAGTCCTAAACTTCCTGGTTGGGCTCATCCCCTACTCCATCATGCCCAGGACGCTTCCAGTGCTGGCGAGGTGGGCCTTTGAGAAGGATCCGAGTGGGCAGAGGCAATCGCAGGCAGCCCCGCAGCCCCCAGGCTGGAAAGTGCTGCTGCAAGGGCGCGACACAGCCCCCCAGCTGAGCGGAGCAATCCCTCCCCACACCAGGTCACCCGTCACCCGCGCCTCGTCGCCTGCCTTCACGTCTACAGCATCCGCCTGCCGCAGTGCCTGATTTCCCGGTCGCATGGAGTGGGGCTGGTAGGGCAACTTCTCTAAGATGAGCCCCGCCCATCGGACCGGGCGTCGGAGCCGGGCAGTCTGGGGGCGCGGGGCCGTCCTGGGGGCGCTGAGCTGCAGGGCAAGGCGGGAGATGGCGCCCCTGGCCGGGAAGGAACAGGGCCCCACTAGGCTCCGGGCGGGACTGTGGGGAACCACGGTGCCGGGTGGGGCCCTCCATGCCAACCCCGGGATCCACGGAGGGCGGGCACCCGCACACGGCCAAGCGGGCAGGGCTGTCGGGAGCACCGCAGGGCTCAGTGCCGCACCCGCTGGGCCTCCGGGGTTAGGCGGCCTCTCTGGGGCCGGGCTCCTGGAGCAGGATCAGGGCCTGAGGAATTCGCCTGGGGCTGGTGCGGCTGGGACTGTGCCTCCGCCTCCAGGTCTGCCATTCCCGGGCTGGGTAGCGCTCAGGACGGGCTGCAGGGCTGCCTGGGGGCTGAGGGGAAATACAGGAACCATCACAGCCACTGTGGGTGGTGCGTTGCTGTGTTTGTGGGTGTGGTGTGTAAGTGTGTGGGTGATGTCTGTGGACAGGTGTATTTTGTATAGTGTTGTGTATGTGTTGTGTGGGTTTGTAGGTGGTGTGTTGTGCATGTTATGTGTATGTGGTGTGTATGGTGTAGTGTGTATATATGGTGTATGTATGTGGTGTGGGTATACATATGGTGTGTATGTGGTGTGTGTGTATTGTGTGTATATATGATGTGTATGTGGTATGTGTGTATTGTGTGTATGTGATGTGGTGTGTCTTGTGTGTTGTGTGTGTATTGTGCGTATATCTGATGTGTGTTCACTGTGAATTCAGAGGCTCAGCATCAGGCCATGAGGGATATAAGAATCGGTAAGAACTGGTCTCTGCCTTTTGAGAGAACTGGCTTACTGAGGGAAAGATGAGATTCGTCACAGCTAAGCATTATCAGGACATTCTGAGTTTCATACGTTTATAGGGGTTTGCAGAAAGGTTTGCTAGGTGCCAGAGTGGAAACACTTCTGGGAAAGGTGGGACTTTCTTGGAGTTGGAAGGGTGAGTCTAATTTAGCCGAGCAGAGTGAAGGAAGGAAAGTGTTCCAGAAAGCACCACTGTTTGGTGCACTCTCCCTCCAGCTGTGGCCAGTGAGCAGCGTGCACATGGGGCCTGACGCTGGCACCCCTCCCGCCACGTGTGAGCTCCGAGGCAGGCTCAGTTCAGGACGGGAACTGACACCAACTGGGGTCCTGTTTTCTCCAGGAAAATATGCATCTTTACTGAAATGACACATATTCAGCAAACACTACTTTCTGATCGGCCTTCGATGCCATGATTGAAGAAAATATTAAAAACAAACCTACAGATAGACGTGTTGTCAGCCCACCCTGCTCATGACATGTGGCTCAAGTTAGTCATCAAAGTGAAAATGTCAACTGCCTCCTCAGCACTCTGTTTCTAAATCTGAGATTTTCTATCCTTGTTTCCTCACCACCTTTTCCATTTCTCCAAGAATATGCCAGCTTGGGTGCTGAGACTGAGCTTTCGACCCCTGTGTACTTTGTCGTGACTGTGAAGTGAATCTCCCCATGGAGCTACCTCAGCTCCTTATCTTGGCTACTTATTTCAGCTCCTGGATTTGGGAGATCTTTCTAATTAGGATTTCCTTTGGCAATTCACTTCTAATTCATTCATTCCATCGGTTCTCTCTCTTTTTTTTTTTTGAGACCGAGTTTTACACTGTCACCAGGCTGGAGTGCAGTGGTGCTGTCTCAGTTCACTGCAGCCTCTGCCTCCTGGATTGCAATTCTCCTGCCTCATCCTTTCAAGTAGCTGTGACTACAGGCATGCATCATCATGCCCAGCTAATTTTTGTATTTTTAGTAGAGACGGGGTTTTGCCATGTTGGTCAGGATGGTCTTGATATCTTGACCTCATGGTCTGCCTGCCTCAGCATCCTAAAGTGCTAGGATTATAGGCGTAAGCCACTGCGCCTGACCAAAAATCATTTTGTTTTTATTCTGACTCTTTATAAAATCACTTGTTGGATATAAAAGTACCTGAATCTTATCTTTATTCCTGTGTCTTTAAAAATACAATTCAGAAAAATAGAATTTATTTTGTTATTCTTATGCAATAGTTTCCAAGGGATGGTGTGTGTGTGTGTGTGTGTGTGTGTGTGTGTGCATGTGTGTGTGTGTGTGTTAGAGAGGGTGAGGGGCGAGAGAGGAAGAGAGAGAGAGAAAGAGGCAGAGGCTAAGTACGTGGTGTGGAGCAACAGGACAAGTTCAGCTGAGAGATTCCAGAAGGCCTTGGGTGCTGAGCTGCTGAGCCGGGGCTGGCTGTGAGTCTAGGTGAGAACAGTGTGCCCTGGAGCTTGACCTCCTTCACTCCTGAAACCAGGGCAACAGTTTCAAAACCACGGTAGCAGTCAGCTTTAAAACCACTCCAGCAGACAGACACACGGCTCCCTTCAGTCCTCTCTCCGTCTTGCTGCAGTTCCTGTTTCTGTTCACATCTGTATCTCCGTTCTTAGTGGAGTGAGAAATAGCTTCCTGTTACTACCAATGCAACTTGGAGACATTTATCGGAGTCCTCTTAGGCCCTGATATTTCAATAGAGAATAGAGCACTCCCCTTTCTCTCCGACTGCTCTCAGCTGGCCCATTTCCTTCCCATTATGTTTGTCCTTCTCCTTGGGCCACTTTCTGAGGTCTTCAAATTTCATTCATTTCTGGACTCCTGAGTTAGGGCACTGTCCATATGCTAGGGAGGCTCAGAGTCACAAGCACTTCTTCCTTCCTCCATGCTGTGTGCTAAGTGTTCACAGAAAGGTGCTGTGATCCACCTGACAGCTTCAGTGACTTTGCCGTGGAGAATGAGAAAGGACAGAGGTAACATACAGCCATTTCAGAAAATATTAGGTCAAACAGTGGATGTGTAACAAAACCAAAAAAAAGAAAAAAAGAAGAAGAAAAAGAAAAAAAACAGGTGCAATCTTCTGGGCTCTGTTCTGAGAGTCTGGCTGACCTTGGCAGGAGGCAGTGGGAGAGGTGGTGATAATCTCTGCCAGCTTCTCTCTGTTTCTCCCAGGTGCTACCAAGTTGCTGCTGGGAGCTCTCGCTGAGCTAAAGTGCCATTGAAATGGATTGAGTTTGGCAGTGTGTAGGTGGCTCGGTAGAGCTTTCAACCGCTACGGTCAAGATGAAACACATCTATGATCTGTTTCAGTTACTTCTGTGGCCTTGGGCGAGTCTCTTTACCTCTCTAGACCTGTTTCCCCACCAGTTTTGCGAAGGATTTGGATGGGCAGCCTTACATTCCCTAGTCACTTTCAAAGCCTGTGATTTTATGAAGCCATTGCTATGTGCTTTCTGCAGTAGCACCCTGTGTCCCGAAGGTATGCGGAGGAACCCAGGGCTGTTGAGGCAGGGGGTCTGTGTGACAGCTTAAGTTGGGTGTCCGTTTAATCACAGAGGTCCTGGAGGGGTTGGCCAGTGAAAATCCTTTCCTAGAGATCTTCCCATTGGCCGCTATTGCCCCTCTTTCCCTAACATTTTTTGAGTGCAAAATTGTCTACAATCCCATTTTAAGAAATTTCTCTAAATCACTATTTGCTGGCATTTTCCTCTTAAAGCAACTCGGTAGATTTTTCCTGCAATATCCTTCAAAAGTAGAGCTTTATTTATTTAAGGCTGATTTATGGACAGGAGGAATGATGGCTAAAGACAGGGTTGAGCCAGGGACCAGGAAGCCGCAAGGTAACAAAGAGAGATACCTGGATGCAACACAGGAAGCCACTATCACTCTCAAGAGCTGAGAAAGCTTTTTCTGAAACGATAGATTTTCTGGAGTCTGAGGCCTTGAACTTTGCAAATTTGCATTATAAAACAAGCCATCCTGTGTGCTCTTTTATCTGCTCTTAAAAAGTACCAAGCTACAGGCTGGGAGTGCGGTGGCTCACTTGAGTAATCCTAGCACTTTGGGAGGCTGAGGCAGGTGGATCATGAGGTCAGGAGTTCAAGATCGGCCTGACCAATATGGTCAAACCCTGTCTCTACTAAAAATATGAAAATTAGCTGGGTGTTGTGGCGGGCCTTCCTCTCCTCCTGCTTCAAAGGCTCCTGACTTGTGGTATTGAGTGCAGATAGTCCCAGCTGCTCAGGAGGCGGAGGCAGGAGAATCTGTTGAATCTGGGAGCTAGAGGTTGCAGTGAGCCAAGATTGTGGCCACTGCACTCCAGCCTGGGTGACAGAGCGAGACTCCATCTCAAAAAAAAAAAAAAAAAAATCAAGCTGCATATGCCAGTGAGTGTGGTATTTGCGCTGGGGTTAGTGGAGGTGAGGAAGATCAACCATCTCCCATCCTTCTTTCCCCACCCAAGATAATAGCGAATCTCTTGCCATCTCTTCCTCTCCTCCTGCTTCAAAGCCTCCTGACTTGTGGTATTGAGTGCAGTGTGATGCTGTGTGGTGTTTATGCGCAATTTTGAGGCAGGGGAGTGGCATTTGAGAATGAATTGGAGCCCAACCTGATCCAGCCAATTGGAACAACATCTCATCCTGTCTCTGACTTCATCTCCGACAAACTCTGCCAGCTGTCTCCAGAGGCCCCTGTGGTGGAGCAGATTGTCCATGGGCATTTGCTGTTAGGCTGTTGAGGCAAATGCCCATCCTGATGTTCTGAAGGACGTGTCCCTGTTTTCTTTGTGCCTGTGCAGAGTTGGCCAAGGTGACAAAGAACAGAGGTTTACTTAGTGGCCTGTGGTGAGTGACTGCTGCGCGTTTCACACATCATGGGGACGGAACGGGAGAGGGAGCAACGGCCACAATTTTGCCTGGCATCCTGAGATTGGTGCCATCTGCTTTGTGCATCTTTTGTTCCATCCTTGCTTATCCAAGGAGAAACTATGTTAAGAGAAGCCTGAAATTGGTAGTTCCAGCAAGGCGAAGTGGGTGTAAGCACAAGCTTACCCCCCACACAGAGCCTATTAGGGGAGAGAGTCACGTTGCCAGCTCGTCTGATTTGGGGAACTGAAGTAAGAACTTTGCAATCTACTTCTCAAGTGACTAACAGCTTTAAGAAATGCACCCAAAGTTTAAGCAATAAATGACTTGTAGACGTGCTGTTTCTCACTACAGTTTCAGTGAAAGCTGTTCACTCGATTTATTTTTATTAGCACAAGCACAGAGGCAGGGGAATGGCATCGGAGAATGAATTAGAACCCAAATGCCACTCCCCTGTCCAGAGTTGGGCAATGTGACAAAGAACAGAGGTTTGTTTAGTGGCCTGTGGTGAGTGACAGCTGCACATTTCACCCATCCTGGGGACAGAATGGGAGAGGGAGCAATGGCCACAAATTTTGAATAAAATGAATAAAACAGGACAGAGATGCAACAGTGAGCATTGGAGTACCTTAACTTTTCCACAGTCCTTGACGTTCCTCATGAATGTCTTGGTTGAGAATGATAATATTCTTGGCGTAATGAGAATGCAAACACACCTGCCACAGTGCGGTGAGTGCCAGATCCCAGGCTGAGCTTTGGTGCTAAGTTTTGGCCAGGCACTTCCAGCTCTGTGGTCTCAGCCTATCAGCAACCACCCCAACTCTTCGAAGATGGTGATGCTCAGTGTGCCTTTTGTTCAGGATGGTTGTGTGGTCTGTGTGTTATGCTCATAAAACATATTTATATGTATATTTGCTAAAATTCTGGAAACGCTGCCAGAATATTTCCAATCATTATTGGATTGTTGTTTAATTGGCAGTTTCTCCTCAGAGTCTGCAGTATTCAGCCCCCTGCATTTATTTTTGGATAATATAATGAAGAGCATTTCAGTGTCATTTCCTCCCAAGTTGAGAAGAAGTTTTTCCTTCTTCATTTATTCACATTTTCTTACTAACTATCTAAGAAAGGGCATAAAATGTAATTTAAAGACTTTTATACTTCATGTGTTATATGCACTGATTTAAAAGAATCCTAATAAAAATACAAAGGTAAATAGATTTAAAATTATCTGCTATTTTGAATTCACCAAGTTATTATCTACAGCCCATTAGTTAGATGATTGAGAGTTGATTTGAAGTCACTTCTCTATATTTAAGAATTAATGTTTTCTTAATTTTTTTTCTATAAGATTAGGATAAAGTAGGACATGACGTAATGACTTGATCTTTAAGCCTCTCAGATAGGCTTAAAATGATCACGATGATTCTTAATATTTTGTAATCAAAAATTAATCAGAACTTTATTGTTCTCTAAGAAACATTTATTTGGAGTTTTGGAATTTGTAAACTTGAAATGACTTGGTGATTCAGGGCAGGTTTTTCCTCTTAAAGCTTGGAAGAAGAATTCCAGTGATGAGATGTAAAATACAGTTGGAAGGGGATCCTTTCCTCACGGGAGCCGCCATTCATGAACGTGCTGCTCACCAGCCTCTCACCTGCATGGTTTTGCGTAATCAGTTGCTACCCATGGTTACTTACCTACTGTGAGTGATTCCAGAATTATCAGACTTGCCAGTACTTCATCTTTTTTATTTTTATTTTTTTTAATTTTGAGACGGAGTCTTGGTCTGTCACCAGACTGGAGTGCAGTGGCATTATCTTGGCTCACTGTAACCTCCACCTCCCGGGTTCAAGCCATTCTCCTGCCTCAGCCTCCTGAGTAGCTGGGACAACAGGCACGTGCCACCACACCCAGCTATTTTTGTGTTTTTAGAAGAGGTGAGGTTTCACCATGTTGGCCAGTATGGTCTCGATCTCTTGACCTCATGATCCACCCTCCTCAGCCTCCCAAAGTGCTGAGATTGGAGGCATGAGCCACCGCACCTGGCCTCAGTACCTCACCTTCTAAACTCACCTTAAATTTCTGCAAACTCCTTCCTGTGCTTCTTCCAGAATGATCTCCCCACTCACTCTTAGGGGAAGTCCCTTGATAGGGAACTTGAATAACTCTCCCAAGGCCCTTTGAAGGCTACAAAGTATTAACTGGGGTATAGGAAAACAAACCAGGGTATTCATCCAGCTAAAAACAGAGGGTCAGAGGGCATCTTGTAATTTCTAAATCGGCTTCATCCCAAGAGTTATTGTTTTCTGCCACAAATGCTTCGACCTTTCCACACCCATCTAGGAAGCGCAAGTGGCACATCTCCTGGAATCGACATTCAGAGCAGGCAAAGGGTGAACGCTCATACATTTAGATTAGCCTATTAAAGTGGTTGCTGTCAGCCTCTGTTCAGTCTGAGATTACTCACCATTCTCTGGAGACTTTAGTGCTTCCTGCTGGGCAACATTGGCTTTCTGTCGGGATGGCAGAGATGGAAATGTGGGCTGTGATCTGTGAGTATCTCTTTGGGTTTCGAAGGAAAACTCCACGTGTGATTATCTGTAAAACCCACAGAAAGCCAGCAGAGTTGTCGGACTCTCTGCTCTCTTGCATTTAGAGATAATGTGAATCATTTATTTCTTCCTGTGATGAGCATTTCTGGATTTTCTGTTAACGATTTATTCCTAAATGCTCTCATGTGTCAATCTGAGAGAAAGAGGGCAAACTTGGCTTTAAAGGTCTGGAAAACTGTTATGTTATTTTGGACAAGCTTGCAGATAAAACTTCCAGGGATAGGGAGCTTTTGCGGCATTGCATGCTTAGAAAATCCTTCATTATTCCTGTACTAGAAGGGACAGGCAATGAGGGCAACGCCGCCTATTGGAACTCTCTGCTTGATCAGTAAGAGCTCCTTAATCTTGTGCTACAGTGATTCTCAGAGTGGAGTGTGCACGAGTCACTTAAGAAGCTGATTGAAAACGCACAGTCCCGTGCCCACCCTTGAAATTCAGCATTGAAAGGTCTGGGTGGGTCCTGGAAGTCTCCTTTTTTTTTTTTTTTTTTTTTTTTTTTGAGACAGAGTTTTGCTCTTGTTGCCCAGGCTGGAGTGCAATGGCTCGATCTCGGCTCACTGCAACCTCCGCCTCCCAGGTTCAAACGATTCTCCTGCCTCAGCTTCCTGAGTAGCTGATAGGCATGCACCGCCAGGCCCGGCTAATTTTGTATTTTTAGTAGAGATGGGGTTTCTCTGTGTTAGTCAGACTGGTCTCAGACTCCCAACCTCAGGTGATCTGCCCGTTTCGGCCTCCCAAAGACCTGGGATTACAGGCTTGAGCCACCGCGCCTGGCCATTCGGCACATTTAACAAACACTCCAGATGATTCTGCAGCAGGATTCTGAAGTTCACTGTCTGGGAAACCCTGGCTCCAGAGAACAACGTGCCAAATGTCTCGATATAGAGCCACAGCTTATGATTTAGGCTTTTCCAGGTTCTCTAGAGTAGCTTTTCTTTTGTATTCATGTATTTATTCATTTTGACCAAATCTTTGGGTTATACTAAATGAGATATTCAAATTCTCTGCTCCTCGAATTTTTTATATAAGAAAGAATATTGGTATAATTCTGAAGTGAGCTGGTTTTCCACTCCGTGGTACCCCCACCACTGCCCTTTTCAGCTTCCCCTCCCTGTACCCAGCCCGCATAGGCTTCCCTCCACTCTCCTCCACTCTCTGCAAAACATCTGTTTTCGACCAGTCATCACTTTCACACCGTTTTCTTCCATTTTTGCCGTGTGACAACCGTTAGCCTGACATTATCACAGATGTTTTTCCATTCTCCATACTTCTTTTCACAATGATCTACACAATGTTTGCACCATTATTTTCAGTTTATAGAGCAAGAAACTAAGGCCAAGATGCTCAAGATAAATGTAGCTGGTAAGCAGGAGAGTTAGAATTCTCAGCGGGTCTGAAACTCCCAGCCCCATGGCCGTTGTCTCTCACAAGTCAGTTCAAGGTAACGTGTTGGGAGAGATTCACTGAATCCAGTGCTGAGACATGGCTGAGACGACAGAATCCAAGGCTTTTTTGCTTTCTATTTGGGAAACTGAGGTACAGGTTGGAGAAATTACTTTCCAATTAAACATTAGACTCAAAACCAAAGTCCACATTTCTTGACTCTCAGTCTAAATTATTTCCATAGCATTGGTGTGCCGCCTCTTAAACGCTTTAAGTTTATGTTAGAACAGTAGAGTTGAGGACAAGCAATGACTCGTGTTTACTCCATTTCGTTAACTCTCATTATATCGGGCCAAGGAAATGAGGTACTTTTGTGGATGGTAAATATTTTGTTCTTATTTTCAAGATTATACAAGATGTGAAAATTAGCATGTCAACTGCTTTAATGTAGAAGAGAAATTGGATGCATTTCTACAGTGGTAGAGAGGCTATATTAGGTGGGAAACTATTTGTTTCCAACAATTCTAAGAAAATGTTTCACTTGTCAAGAGCTCAATTTCCTCCTACGCATTTTACATTTCTTGTCACAAACCGTATTTTTTTCTGTATAAGCCTGCAATTTCTATACATCTGGTATGTTTGAGACCTATTCCATTTACCCACGAGGAGCTGGGTGCCCTGCTTTATATGTGTGCAGTCACGGGGGCCGCCTTTCTCTCCCGTGGGTGTGACGTTCATTCAATACTGGCAGCCCCAATCTGGAAGCAAGAGAGTTTTCTGGAGTGAGATTGGTTTTCCATTAAAAACAAAAAGGAAAAGGAAACAAATAAACCCTCTCAAAGTTCTGTTAACCCTCCAAGGTCTAGTGTCTTCATTAGTTCGATTAACAGTGAAGGAATAAGTAAGGGTGGTGGGGAGTGATGTGCCTGCTGCTGGCCGGCTGTTTCCCTGGTGCTGCAGGTTTGGGGTGTGCTTTATCCCAGGCTGTGTTCGTCTTGGTCTCTAGACTCAGAACTTTAACAGCTTCCTTGAGCTGATGTCATCTTTCAGTGCAGCTTTAGCCACGAGTTGAGGGGCGTGTGTGTGTGTGTGTGTATTTGTGTGTGTGATTGCATGCGTGTGTGTGTATATTTGTGTGTGTGATTGCATGTGTGTATTTGTATATTTCTGTGTGTAATTGCATGTGTGTGTTTGTATATTTGTGTGTGTGATTGCATGTG
Source organism: Aotus nancymaae (assembly GCF_030222135.1). Taxonomy (NCBI): domain Eukaryota; kingdom Metazoa; phylum Chordata; class Mammalia; order Primates; family Aotidae; genus Aotus; species Aotus nancymaae. The sequence continues at coordinate 5,725,288 of NW_026988450.1, read as the reverse complement.
TGCGTGCTTATATATTTGCATGTGTGATTGCATACACACATATAGTTGCGTGTATGTGCAGGTATGTGTACATTTGTGTGTAAGATTGCATGTATATGTATATTTGTGTATGTGATTGCATATTTGCATGATTGCATACACACATATTTGTGTGTAGGTGCGTGGGTGTGTTTCTATGTGTATGTGATTGCTCTATGTGTAGGTATGTGCATGTGTGTGTATTTGTGTGTGTGTGTTTGTATATTTATGTGAGTTATTGCATTCATGTGTTTGTATATTTGTGTGTGTGATTGCATGTATGTGTATTTGTATATTTGCGTGTGTGATTACATGTGTCTCTGTGTATGTATTTGTGTGTGTGATTGCATGTGCGTCTGTCTTTGTATATTTGTGTGTGTGGATTGTGTGTGTGTGAGTGTGCATGGATGGATTTGAACCTGCAGGGGAGGCCTTGCTGGCTGGTGGTTGTGTGCTAAGGCTCTGGAGCCAGACTGCCTGGAATCAAATGCTTATTCCATTACCTACTGGTGGTATGAGGTTGAGAAAACGGCTTGACTACTCACTTCCTCACTTTCCCCAGCTGTTAAATGGGGATATTCTGGTACCTACCCAATAGGGTTATTGTGAAGACTAATTGAATTAATTAATAATTGTACATTACTTGGAACAGGATGCCACATATAGTAAATGCTCAAAATAAAAATGAGTTAACTATTACTTACTGAGAGACATCAGGAAGTTGATGCAGACAACTAGCCACTAAGAAATAAAGCTTAAACCAGACAGCCAGCTGAACAATCACCAAGGGAAATAATGTCATAAGTTCTGTCAGGCAGGCAGTATCATGAGATGAGACCAGGCAATAGAAAATGCCAATGTCAAGCGCACTCCCCTCAGGGAAAAAGGAAGAAGGGAAAAGAGATGGTGACATTATAACAGGTTGAAGTTGACAAGGGCTGAAGAATTTCCTTTTCATGTGTGAATGGAGTTGGTTGCTTAACCCTGTTTTAAGTGTCAGCTGGTGTGCGTAGCGGGGAATCGACTGTAAGATGTGGGTATGACTTACAGACCTGAGGGCAGTGGGCAGCTGGGCATCAGGAGAGACTGAGACAGGGCGCTGGGAGGCTGCTGGGATTCGTGGGGCGCTCTCTCCTGTCTTCCCTGCTTATCTTTCTATTTCTTTTTCAGGGTTCTCACTCTGTAGGTGACCTCCGCTTGTCCTTAGTTGATTGGATGGGTGGAAGGTGGCCCCAGCAGCTCTCAGTCCGCCTCTATTGCTGTGCCATATGGTGATGCTCACGTTTTTTGCCCTCACCCACAGGCCCTCATCATAGGCAGAGGAGATGGGAGTCACGTGGTATCAACAGGGCATGAGGAAGTGTTTTGAGTCATGTATGAGTCATGTAATAGCAACACCACAGCAGGGAGCCTATCACACTTCTCGGAGTGCCTCCAAGGAGCACTGTCCACATGGCTCACGATTGTAGCCTCAACAGTAACACCCACCCTTTATTTTATTATTTTATTTATTTTGTAGAGATGAGGTCTCACTATGTTGCCCACCTTGGTCTCGAACTCTGGGCCTCAAGTGATCCTCCCACCTCGGCCTCCCGAGGTGCTGAGATTACAGGTGCGAGCCACTGTGCTTGGCCCTTTCCTCCTTACTTGGAGCCAGTAGGTGTTTAAATGAGTATTCCGTAACAAGTAAGTTTCTTAAAGATACCGCTTCCACTTTGGAGGTAACACCACTTAATTAAGCAGGTCAGTTCTGTGGAAGACAAACTTGCCACCGTGTCCTTTTCATTTCATCACTTTCCTAAAAGTACATTAAAGAAAAATAAAGCTGCAGGTGTGTCTTTCAGATGAAGAAGTTATCTGATCTCTAATGGGAGGTTCCGGAGAGGGTATCCACCTGCCTGTGACCGAGGCAAAGTGAACCGAGGCACTCACTCCTTGTCACATGCCTTCTGGTGTCTTAGATTTTGTGATGTCTTCTTCATCCAACTGAGATGACAGGTTTCTCAGCTTATTGTCACATAGGGACTTCAATTTTTGAATGAATGAGGTTTCTGGTGGAATGGCTCCATAATTTGTGATCACATGGCAACAGTGGGATTATTTTTCTGGCTAGTTGCTCCTTCTATAAACAGACAAAATAATATATGGTCTTGTCCACCTCATTTTTACTTGAGTATGTTCTAAAAGGAAAAGGTACGAAACTTCAAAAAACATATTGTCATTGCCTCCCCTTCTGATGAGGATTACACGGTACGGCCAGGTGGTCGGCTTCTGTATTACGTTATGATAGCACCTGCATTCCTCTTTCATATTCAGCATGCATCTCTTACTAAATGTGCTAGGAATATGAGAGCTGCAACTATAAAGTTTTAATGCTCGATTGAGAATGTAATTTTCTTTCTAGGATCGTAGAAGAAAAATATGACAGCCCTTAAAAATCACCAACAGATCCATAAAGATTTAGAAATCTGTCTTTCGATGATGTAGGAATCAGCAGTGAAGTGATGGCATGACTGACACTCATGGTCACGTCTTGTTGACACCCCTTTGTGTTACTTTCCCCGTCATGCCAATGACTGGCATGGTGACTGGTGAGTAATCAGTACTTAACGTGTTTGCTGATTAATTGATGATGATTATTATTTTTGTTCGTTTTTGTTTTTGAGATGGAGTTTTGCTCTTATCGCCCAGGCTGGAGTGCAATGGCATGATCTTGGCTCACTGCAACCTCTGCCTCCTGGGTTCAAGTGATTCTCCTGTCTCCGCCTCCTGAGCAGCTGGGATTAAAGGCGCCCGCCACCACACACGGCTATTATTGTATTTTTAGTAGAGACAGGGTTTTGCCACGTTGGCCAGGCTTGTCTCAGACCTCAGGTGATCCACCTGCCTCAGCCTCCCAAAGTGCTGGGATTATAGGTGTGAGCCCCCGTGCCTGGCCTTATTAATTGATGATTAACCAGCTTCTGTCACTACCTATCAGTATATTGCCTTAAGTCTCCATCTTCTTATTTCTCTGCACTGGTTTTCCATTGAGATTTCACCCAGAAGGAAAAGGAGAGATGAGGTCTGGGGTTAAAGCAAAAAAAGTAGAAAAGAGGTGAAGCTGGAAGGAAAGATCAACTTTCTACCCAGCCGGGGAGACTGTGCCTGTCTCTGGGTTTCCGTTTCTACACCTTAAGGATTTAGTAACAGATAACCCTAGAGGATTGTTCTAAATTTCCCTTTCAGTTTCAACATTTCTGCCAGTGGTGAGGCCAGAGCATACGAGATGTGGTTCTGCTCACGGTCAGGTATTCTGAGGACACATTTTACCTTCCTTCTTGGCTCCTTTTACGTCTGGAAAGCTGTTCTTCTTTCTCTCTTTGTCTCCCGTTTTGACTTGTATTATCTGGTTGGATTTTGTGTGCCCTTTTAGGTTATCGTAAATCCTTCCTGGACAAAGCAAGGAATGTATTTTAAAATATATGGTATCGTGGTGTTTGTTTGATCCCCTAATATCTCGGAGCTGAAACACGGCCTCATTTGTTGTATTTCTGAACCTGATTTTATTGTGTAGCCACATGTTATCGCTGCTATGGATATTTCTAACCCTGAAAGAGGGATTTATAGTTATAAGAATGTTCTCCCCAAAGTCTCTTTTAGGAGAAAGAGCTTTGCTTCATTAAGATTATTTCTTCTTTGAAGTGTACAGTTTAAAAATTCCTTCCATAAAAATATAATTAAAATAAAAAAATCTATTTAGGCACAATGTTACCCATTCCCTTGTTTATTTGCTAAGTTTTAAAAGCTTTTACATGAAAAGCGGTTGCCTGAATGATTAAAATGCAGTGAACTCTTGGGCTTGAACACATTTGATGGCCTAAACTGCCTTTTGAATAATTTTTTCCCCCTGAGCCTTTTAAATGTAAACGTCAAGTAACAGTGACCCCGAGCCGTGTAATTGAGAGGTCTAACACTCTTACTGCTTGTCAGAAAGTCCTGGTAGCTTAGTTCGGAAGAAACACACTTTCTGGAAGAAGTTAATTGGAGAGTTAGCTGTTTATCAGAAGTGAAATAAACTGTCATTCAGAGCTCACTGGTGTTGGCTCTGAGCTTCTTCCCAGACTCTGTTTACACAGGACGGAAAAGTCTTGCATTGTCCAAAGCTTTGCCCTGGACAGTTGCAGACAGAGCCAGCTGAACTAAGGCATCAAGACCAATCCTATTTCAACGCAATGTTTAAAATCAATCAATGCAAAAAAAGTCCATGATCTTCAAAATACAGCATTTTAAATAAAGACAGGGTAACTCTTACGCTGAAATATCTTATTCAGAGCCCTTTTATTGGGGAAGAGATCTGTATTAGAAGTAATTTTTTCTTAGTGAAGAGGCAAACATTTACTAGTTGGAGAATGTGCAAGGATACCCTTTTGCATATTGGTTTTTTCTCCAACCATTTTCTTATCCGTTTCTCTAAGGTTAAGTGGGCAGCCGACTCTGTACTTGCTTGCCTGAGGGAAGTTACTTGGTATAGTGAAAATCAGAAATGTAAGATCCTATGCCTTTTATTTTCCCAAACCATAACTCTTGACGTGAATATGGAAGGCTTTCAAAGGAAGTAAAAATGTTGGAGAGAGTTCCATGGTATACACAAAGTGGCTTAGGCAAAAATATGAAGAGGGAAGGATTTTCTTGGACTTGAAAGATTCTTTTAGGACCTGAGCCTGCAGAGGGATGGGAAAAAAAACTCCCTACATGACTGAGGTCAATGTCTTTTGCCTGTCTGGTAGGAGTGAGGGCTCAAATAGAAATTGATTGCATTTATTGTAATATAACTGTGTGATATTTCTCAAACACTTTAGTTTGTGAACTAAGGATCATACTTAGGGCCGTCAAATTGTAGTTTACCAATATAGAGTTTAACATAATTGTCTCTATTCTTTTTACCAAATACATGATGTATGACAGCAGGGACTTTGTAAATCTATGCACCATTATTTCCTCTGGCATAGAGTGTATGCTGAATTAATAATATGGTAGATAAATGAATTTCAGTGCACGAGATGGTTGTTTAAACTCTTCCGCATAGAAAAGCAAGTGTCCAGTGTATATTTGAAATAATAGTGTGTAATACTTACACATTTCTGTGTGTGTATGTATACCATAACAGTAATAATCACGTTTGATATAACTTATTCAATGAACAAGTCCTTTGACAGTTATGAAGTGCGCTACATGTGTAAGGTATTTATCACGTTAATATTAATACGATATATTCTTAGACTGGCGCCAAAGTTTATCAACAATGTATCCTGCAGTAAGCTTGCTGCATTTGGAGAAAACTGGGCTCTAGAAGTGGATGCATCTTTGGAAACACTGTGACAATTATGTGAAAGTGCAGGTAATTCTGATGTCTTTGAAAAATAGGTGATAGTGGCATGGAGTAAGGGGCAAATTGAGCTGGAAAATAATGAATGGGATTGGAGGACTCTGTTTCGTCTAGAGTCAAGCTGAGCTAAACACCCTGGCACATGACCTGAGTTCTGAAAGACGTTGGCAGATGCAAAAATAAGGCATATTGTTTGCGATTGTTTCCATGCGGTCCCAGTTGTCCTGCTGAATCACTGCCGCTATTTCCTGAGCTTCGAGTTAGGGCTGAGACCCTCAGAAGTCTCATCAGTCAACATCTTCCATGGTCCACAGATTCATGAGAAGTTTGGAGCACATAGTCACTGGCTGCATTTTAAAGCAGCAACTTAATGGAGCCTGAAATTTTAAGTTATCATGGATGGAGATGAGATTGTCTACCTACCTTGTGGGAATCTGGAGAGGGTTGATGAGATGAGCTCTTTGGAAGAATGGTTGCTGTATAAATACGAATCAGAGCAAAGACAATAATTCTTCCTCCAAATTGCCTTAGGGATTAAACAGTGTTCAATAAACATAGTATAATATCGTGACTGTGTTTATAGCTGTTTCCCAAACCTGTTGTGTTAAACCCACCTTCATGATTTTTTCTATGAACTTAGGTACCATGTGTATTATTGTTAGCAGATAGTTTTAAAATGAACTCGTTATTTTTAATGTTTTTATCAAGGAAAATTTAAAAATATATATAAAAGTAGAAAAACTAGCATAACAAGCCCTCATGTGTCCAGAGCAAACTTCAACAATCAATAACTTGAGGTCAATCCTTGAGGTCAGTCTCTCCCCATACCCTCTTTCCTCTGCATTTGTTGAAGCAAATCTCAGACATCTTACCACTTCATCCATAAATAATTAAAAGTATGTCTCCGAAAAAGAGGGCTCTCTAAAAATTCATGACTATACTGCGTTAGGAAACTAGCAGTACTTGTTTTCTGGTCACAACACTGCTGACCTAAACAGGATATGGTCCAGACAGGATAAAGTGAAGAAACCCACAGGAAACAGCAGATGGCTGTTTCACAAAACAAAAGTGGCCCCCAGCTGCTTTCATTGCTCATTGACATTAGGCACTCCCACCAGGCCATGACAGTTTACAAACGTCATGGCAACAACCTGGAAGTTACCACCCTTTCTATGACAATAACCTGGAAGTTATTGCCTCTTTCCTAGAAAAATCTTAATAACCTACTCAGTCATTTGCATTCACCCACCCCCCAATTTGCATGTAACTGAAAGTGAGTCTGAGTACAAACACAGTCAGTTGCCAGGAATCCAGACCTTGCCAACCCTGGTGCACTGCTGGTGAGGCAGCCGTGCTCCACAAGGAGCAGCACCCTTCAATCAAAGATTACTTTCTCACACAACTGGCTTGCTCTTAACTGTTGTTTTTTATTTGAGACAAAGTCTCACTCTGTCACCCAGGCTGGAGTGTGGTGGTACAATCTTGGTTCACTGCAATCTCTGCCTCCTGGGTTCAAGCAATTCTCCTGCTTCAGTCTCCCAAGTAGCTGGGATTACAGGTGCTTGCCACCATGCCGGGCTAATTTTTGTATTTTTAGTAGAGATGGAGTTTCACTGTGTTGACTAGGCTGGTCTCAAACTCCTGATCTCAGGCGATCCACCTGCCAAAGACTCCCAAAGTGCTGGGATTATAGACATGAGCCACCCTGCCTGGCCCTTTCCTGGAGAAAGCTAAGAATTCTTTTGGGCTAAGCCTGGAATTTTCCAGGTTGCCTGTCCTGCAACAATGCTAGCATTATTACATTAAGAATTGTAGCAATTTTGTAATGCTCTGTAATATAAAATATTCAGTCAGTGTGCAAATAGTCCCATAGTCTCTGCAGATTGAATCCAAATTCTGAAATGTCTATACATTGCAATTGGTTCATATGTCTCCTAAATTTCTTTATTCCATAGATTCTTACTTGTCTCCTCACAATTTATTTGTTGCTACTAAATGATGAATTTGTCTGGTAGTGATTCCTTTAATCTGAATTTTGCTGATTACTTTCTCAAGTAAAGATACTTTTCAGTCCTTTACACTTGTAATAATTCAGAAACCCTTCAGCCAAGAGCATTTCCCAGGTGGTGTTATGTTATTTTATCCAATTGTCTCTTTTATTGCTCACTGACAGTCATTACTTTGCTTCATTATTCCATTAAGGGGTGCAAAATGGTGATATTCTAATTCTATCATTCTTTCTTCATTAATAGCTAGAGCAACTCTATAAAAGAACTCCATTTGATCAATTATTTGATGATCTGTGGTAAAGTTATATAGGAAAGGCGAATAAATGCATAATTCCTTTTTCAAATTTATCACTTTTAAAAAATGAGTTGCTTTCTTAACATCCGTAAAAGATGACCCATGAATGTTTATTATTATCATCAATTTCATAGATCTAAAGATTTTTGATGTGTTGCAATCCATTGCAATAATAATCATCATCCTCATCCTCATCCTCATCAAAGGCTCAAATTACTCTATTTTGGGCCATTCTGAGCCACTTCTGAATCTTTTTGACCATGACCCAATAGTCCTTGATAGTTTCCTTGCCTCTGGTGTAAAGATATTTCAGCTTCACCATGTATATTTATATTTATCATGTATATGAAGATATATATTTATGATGATGTATACTACTATGCTCCACTTCTACAAAGAGTCTTGGTTCCTTGGTGTGGGAAAAGGTATTTAGGAAGTGTATTCTGTGTTCTAGAGTTGATCACTGCTACTGGTTTGCTCATCGTTTCTATACTTTTTTATTGGACATAATGTCAAGGATAAAGTATATCTAGTTTGTACCAATATTTCCAGCTGAAATTTGGAACTACGGGTTTTCATTCAGCCTTATTGATCTCAAACGTCTATTTCTCTTCTTTCATGCTGAAAGTATCAATTACCAATGACATTAATACAATAGTGCATTTGCTTTTTTCCATAATACATACAGAACTTTCTCAGAAAATTAACACTATTACTAACCATATGATAATTGAAGAAAGTAGAAGATTTACTTCTGGGTAATCTTTTTATCTTTAGGATATATCTCTCTAAGGATATGTGATCAAATTACTGCTTGTAAAGTTTCTTGAGATAATCTCTACATGTGATTATGACACCAATTTGACATGCAGGTAGGTTTATTTATTTCATTTTGCTGTAGGTTTTTAGGAATTATCTTTTCCCTTTAATTTTGTGTTTTTTAACTTTTTTATTTTGCAATAATCATAGATTCACAGACATTCACAGATACAGTAGAGATGTCACAAGTGCCCTTTACCCAGTTTATCTAAGGCTTTCATCTTACATCATTTTAGGACAATATCAAAGTCAGAGATTTGAATTTGATAAAACGTGTATGTATAGTTTTATGCTATTTTGTCTATTAAATAGATTTGTGTAATCAACATCACAATCAAGATACAGAACTCTTCCATCCACAAAGAACTCCCTAATGCTACTCTTCTGTAATTATGCCCATGTCCTCCCACTACCGTGCCTGACTCTGACAACCATCAATCTGTTTTCCATCTCTATAATTCTGTTCATTTTGAGAATGTTATATAAACGGAATTATACATATGATATTTTGGATTGGCCTTAAAAAGCGGGATAATGTCCTTGAAATACATTCAAGTTGTGTGTATCAATAGCTGGCTTCTATTTCTGAATATTATTCCATGACAAGAAGGCACCACAGTTTGTTTAACCATTCACCTGCTGAGGTCATTTTGGTTATTTCCAGTTTTTGACTATATGAATAAAGCAGCTATAAACAATAGCGTGCAGGCTTCTGTGTGGACATGAGTTTATATTTCTCTGGAATAAACACTCAGTAGTGCAATTGCTGGATTCAATGCTAAGTGCATGTTTAGTTTTAAGAAGCCTGCCAAACTGTTTCCTGGAGTGGCTGTACCGTTTTAAACTCCTACTGGCAATGTGTGAGAGATCCAGTTTTTTTGCATCCTCATCAGCATTTGATGTTGTCATTACTTCTTATTGAACTGCTCTAATAAGTGTATAGCGATATCTCATTTTGTTCTTAATTTGTTTTTCCCTAATGGCTACTGATGATGAACATGTTTTCATGTGTTTATTGGCCATCTGCATATTATCTTTGGTGAGGTAGCTGTTTATGTCTTTTGCTCATTTTCTAATGGATTGTTTTTGTTGTTGTTGTTGAGCTTTGAGAGTTATAGATATGAGCCCTTTGTCATTGATGTAGTTTGAACATATTTTTTCCCAATATGTAGCTTGCCTTTTCATCCTCTTACAGAATCTTTCTTAGAGCAAAGCATTTTCGCTTTAAGTCTAATTTATTCAGCTTTTGTTTTAGGGATTATGCTTTTGGTGTCATGTCTAAAAATGCTCAACAAAACCCTAGGTCCTAAAGATGTTCTCCTAAGTTATCTTCTAATATTTTTTTTATGGCTGCACCTTTTACACTTAGATTTGTGATTAATTTTGAGTTAATTTTTGGATAAGGCGTGAAGTGCAGGTAGAGGTTCATTTTTTGACCATGGACGTCTAACTACGTGACTCTATGTGTTGAAAGACCCTATCCTTCCTTCATTAAACTGCTTTTATACCTTTGTAAAAAATCGGTTGGCTATAGTGCATGGCTTTATTTCTGAGTTTTCTATTCTGTTCCATTCATTTTTGTGGATCAAATGATCCTCAGCCAACACCCCTCTGTTTGATTGCTGTGACTACATAAGTCTTTAAGTCATGGAGAGTAACTACTCACACTTTATTTTTCTTTCTTCAGAATTGTTTAAGCTCTTCTAGTTAATTTGCTTTGCTATATAAATTTTAGAATAGGCTCAGCATGGTGATGAACACCTGTAATGCAGCACTTTGGGAGGTGAGCTCAAGAGTTCAAGACCAGCCTGGGCAACATGGCAAGACCCATCTCTAAAAAAAAACAAAAGATTAGCCAGACATTGTTGGGCAAGCCTGTATTCTCAGCTACTTGGGAGGTTGAGGTGAGAGAATCGAGGTTGAGGCTGCAGTGAGTCGAGACTGCACCAATTGCACTTACGCCTAGGCAACAGAGTAAAACCATGTCTCAAAAAAATTTTTTAAAAGTGTAATCTTGTCTATATCTCCATAAAAATCTTGCTAGTATTTAGACAGATGTTGTGTTAAACTAGTATTTCATGTTGGAGAGAACTGACGTCTTTAAGTCACACAGTCAATATGGTATGCCTCTCCGCTTATTTAGAGCTTCTCTTTTGTTAGTTTTCAGCATAACAGTTCTGAATGTGTCTTGTTACATTTTATTTTTATTGCGCTATTGTAAAGGGTATTGTGCTTTTACATTTGGGTCCCCATGTTTACTGCTGATGTGTACAAATACAAATGCTTTCTGTATATTGATCTTACATCTCATAACTTTGCAGAACTCAGGAGTTCTATGTGGCATTTTTTTTTTTTTTGGTAGATTCCTTGGGAATCTTTATATAGACCACTATGTCATCTGCACATGGGCCAGTTTATTTCTTCATTTCCAATCGGTGTAACTTATTTCCTTTTCTTACCTCATTGCTCTGGCTAGAACTTCTTATATGTTGAATAGCAATGGTTACAGTGAACATCCTTGCCTCTTTCCTGATCTTATGGGTAAAGCATTTCTCCCATTTGGGTTTCAATTATCTTATTCAGTCTGTTGGTTTATGTCTTCTGCCAAGGGGCAATTTCAGCCATTACTCCTTTGAGCACCTTTTCAGCCTCACCTTCTTTCTCTTGTTTTTCTGACTCTTCCATGACAAAAGTATTAGATATTTAACTATAACTCCACATGTCCTTGAACCACTGTTTATCTTTGCCAGTCTATTTTCTCTGTTGTTAAGATTGGTTAATTTCTATCATTCTTTCTTCTAGTTAATTAATTATTTTCTCTGTCTTTTCCAGTCTGCTGTTGAGTCTCTTCTTTGAGTTTTTTTTGTATTTTGGTTTTTGTAATTTTTGATTCTAAAACGTCCATTTGGTTCTTATTTATATCTTCTATTTCTTTGCTGAGACTTAATGATTTCTAATTTAAGTGATTTTATATACGCTGTTGAAGCACATTTATGACAATTGCTTTAAAATCCTTGTTAGATAATTCTAATGTCTGTGTCATCTTACTGGTGGCCTCTTTCAATTATCTTTTTTTTTTTGAGATGGAGTTTTGCTCTTGTTGCCCAGGCTGGAGTGCAGTGGCACGATCCTGGCTCACTGCAACCTCCGCCTCCTGGGTTCAAGTGATTCTCCTGTCAGCCTCCCGAGTAGCTGGGATTACAGGCATGCACCACCACGCCTGGCTAATTTTGTATATTTAGTAGAGATGGGGTTTCTCCATGTTGGTCAGGCTGGTCTAGAACTCCCGACCTCAGGTGATCCACCCGCCTTGGCCTCCTAAAGTGCTGTGATTACAGGTGAGAGCCACCGCGCCCGGCCTCAATTGTATTTTTAAATTCAGTTAAAGAAATTGCTGGTTCTTGGTATGATGAGTGATTTTCAATTGAAACCTGGAATTGTTGGGTATTACAAGGTTCTAAATATTATTAAAATCTTGCATTTTAGGTCTTTGTAACGTTGCTCCATGTTTAAGGAGGGGGCACTGCCCTTCATTGCTAAATGATGGTGAAAGTCTATGTTCCCCAGTCAGACACTGTTGACATCTGGGGAGAAGGGGATCCTTGTCATTGCTGGGTGGGGCTGAAGTTTCAAGCTCCCCACTGGGTCTCTTTTGATAACACTGTGTCTGAGAGGAAGAGGGGCACCTTGTTACATCTCCCCATGTTGTCGACACTAACACCGTGGTGGCGGGTGGGCAGTGTTTTTTACTGTTGAGCAGGAATGAACGTCTTGACTCTCCACTGAAACTCCTCTGATCCAACCCCAACCTAGAGAGTGTGGGAACCTCTTTACTACCGGTGTGGACTGGAGTCCAGGCTCCGCATGTGGTTTCCACTGACACTAGGGGATGGGGAAGGCAGCGGGGACAGAAGTCTCAGTTCCTGATTCATCCTTCGCTCACACCTCCCTGGAAGAGTGGGAGATGTGTGCTTCATTACAGCCTGGTACAGGTCTAGGACTTCAGGTGGCTTTTGCTGGTGGCTGTGAGTGGGGCTGTGTTCTGTAGTGTTGGGCTGGAGTGGAGTGGTTACTGTCAAAATATTTTCTCTCTTGCTAGACTGTCCCTTTCCTGGTCCTTTGAGTTGAAAACCAGAGGCCCTTGTTAGAGAATCTTTTGTCTGTGTTCACTGGAATTTCTAGGTTGCCAGCTTCTGCAGTATTCAGTATGGGTATTGGAAGCAAAAAGAATATTTTTATTATGTCCTTCTTCAGGTCTCAAGGTCTCCTGCTAGTCTGCCTTCTTCTTATCATCTTTTAGCCTTCTTATATTCATGTAAATGTGCAGGATTTTAAGTTGTAGTTAGCAGGAGGAATAAGGAAAAGTTATGTCCATTCCATTTTATTGGAAGCAGCATTCACTAATTTTGTTTCATCGTTACGCAAAAACATTCATTTATTTCTGAAGTCAAATCTTCAAAGTAAATTATATTCAGATAAGACTACCCTGTATTCCTGTTGCCTCCACCCTGTTACCTCTTCCCCTTTAGATAATGTTATAATGTTTTTTTCTTTTTTTTTCAGTTTCTGGTTTCTCTCTCTCTGTGTGTGTGTGTGTATTCTCCCACTTTCTAGAAAATGATAGCCTACGATATGTACTTGTCTATACCTTGTTTTTCTTGACTTAATAGGCTGTGGGGTGACATTATGGTATTTATAGGAATATTTCTCTTTCCTTTCACAGCTGCATAGCACTCCTTTGTGTGGATGTGTATAATTTACTCAAGCAGTCTTCTACTTATGAACTTTTGAGTTGTTTGCTGTCTTTTGCCAGTTGGGCACTTTTCCAAAGTCAATAAATTTATTTAAGAAGTAAACTTGATATCACTAGCATAAAATGGAAGACACATTTCTTACTGTGTAAATAAAGTAAATGTAAAATTGCATGGAATGAAAACAGAACATTTAAATTAAATTCTCACTGGTTACTTTTGCCTATTAATACTCTTGCCTTATAATACACCTGGATCTTTCTTTGTTAAAAAAAAGTGAGATTAGCAAGTGATTCTGTTAATAATGACTGGCGACTTTCTTTTTAGTGGCAATCATAAGAATTTAAAGATCATTGAAATGAAAATAGCACTAGAAGACTGAGATGCATGTTACTAATATCTTGTCTTTGTACTACTAACATTGAAGTCGTTTGTCACTAGTGGTATGAGATTTCCTCATTGGGGGCTTTGTTCTTTTGCCACAAGAGTGTATAAAATAATATGTGATGTGTGCTGAGTTCTCACTCTGTTCTTGGGGAGCTAGTGTACTATCTCATGTAATGCTCCCAACAATCCCATAAGGTAGGGACTTCTACTATTCACATTTAACAAATGAGGAAACAAAGCCTTATTGCTCTCAATCCCACAACTCTTACGTGGGAATTTGAGTCTTGATTAGAGTCTGTGTGGAAACCAGGTCCGCCCTTATACCTGTACTGTACAGCCTCTCCGAGCTGGGATCTGTGGTGTCCTATCTGTACGACAGGAAAACGAACTTCAGGTGATCTGGTTAGGGTCTGCCTTCCCACCCAAATCTCACGTGGAATTGTAATCCCCAGTGTCGGAGGAGGGGCCTGGAGGGAGGTGACTGGATCATGGAGGCAAATGTCTCCCATGCTGTTTCTTGTGACATTGAGTGAGTTCTCTCAAGATCTGATTGTTTAAAAGTGTGTAGCACGTCCGCCTTCTCTCTGTCCCTCCTGCCAGCAATGTGAAGATGTGCGTGCTTCCCCTTTGCCTTCCACCACGATTGTAAGTTTTCTAGGGCTGCCCCAGAAGCAGAAGCCTGTATAGCTGCAGAACCATGAGCTGATTAAACCTAGTTTCTTTACAGATTACCCAGTCTCAGGTATGTCTTTACAGCAGCACAAGAACTGACTAATACAGAAAATTGGTACCAGAGAAGAGGGTCATTGCTATAAAGATACCTGAAAATATGGAAATGACTTTGAAACTGGGTAACAAGCAGAGGCTGAAACATTTTGGAGGGCTCAGATGAAGACAAGGAGATGAAGGAACATTTGGAAATTCCTGGAGACTTCTTGAATGGTTGTGACAAAAATGCTGATAGTAATATGGACCGTGAGTCCAGGCTGATGAGGTCTCAGATGGAGATGGGAGCGGGAGTAAAGGTCACTTTTGCTATGATTTAGCAAAGAGACTGGTGGCATTGTGCCCCTGCTCTACAAATCTGTTGAACTGTGAACTTGAGAGAGAAGATTTAGGGTATCTGTGGGAAGAAATTTCTAAATAGCAAGACATTCACTATGTGGCCTGGCTGCTTCAAAAAAACCTATGCTTGGCTGGGTGTGGTGGCTCATGCCTGTAATCCCAGCACTTTGGGAGGCCAAGGTGGGTGAATCACCTGAGGTCAGGAGTTCAAGACCAGTCTGACCAACATGGTGAAACCCTGCCTCTGCTAAAAATACGAAGATTAGCTTAGCGTGGTGGCGCATGCCTGTAGTCCCAGCTACTTGGGAGGCTGAGACAGGAGCATCACTTGAACCTGGGAGGCAGAGGTTGCAGTGAGCCGAGATTATGCCACTGTACACCAGTCTGGGCAACAGAGCAAGACTGTTTCAAAAACAAAACAAAACAAAACAAAAAACTAAAAACAACCACACACACAAACAAACAAAAAACAAAGCCTATACTCATTTGCATATGCAAATAAATGACCTGAAATTGGAACTTATATTTAAAAAGGAAACAGAACATAAAAGTTGGAAAACTTGCAGACTGACCATGTGGTAGAAAGGAAAATTCCATTTTCTGTGGAGGGATTCAAGCTGGCTACAGAGATTTGCATAATGTTAATAGCCAAGACAATGGGGTAAATACCTCCAAGGAATTTCAGAGACTTTTGCATCAGTCCCTCCCATCACAGGCCTGGAGGCCTAAGAGGGAAAAATGGTTTCATGGGTCAAGCTCAGGATCTCAGTTTTCTGTGCAGCATCCAAACATGGTGCCCTGCATTGTGGCTACTCCAACATCAGCCATGGCTAAAAGGGTCCCAGATATGTCTCGGGGCACTGTTCCAGGGGCTACAAACTGCAAGTTTTGGTGACTTCCATGTGGTATTAAGCTCACGGGTGTGCAGAAGGCAAGAATTGAGGCTTGGGAGCTTCCACCTAGATTTCAGAGGTTGTATGGAAATGCCTGGATGTCCAGGCAGAAGTCTGTTGCAGGGGTGGAGCCCTCATGGAGAACCTCTATTAGGTTGGTGCAGAGGGGAAATGTGGAGTTGGAGCCCCCATATAGAGTCTCCACTGAGGCACTGCTTAGTGGAGCTGTGAGAAAAGGGCCACCTTCTTCAAGATCCCAGAACGGTAGATCCACTGACAGCTCGACTAAGTGACTGGAAAAGCCACAGGCACTCAACACCAGCCTTTGAAAGCAGCTGGTTCAGGGAGGCTGTACCCTGTGAAGCCGCAGGAGCAAAGCTACCCAAGCCCTTGGAAGACCACCCCTTGCATCAGTGTGGCCTGAATGTGAGACATGGAGTCAAAGGAGACTATTTTAAAACTTTAAGATTTAATGACTGCCCTGTTGGGTTTTGTACTTGCATGGAGCCTGTAGCCCCTTTGCTTTGGTGAATTTCTCTATTTTGAAATGGAAACATTTACTCAATGCCTGTCTCCCCTTTGTATCTTGGAAGTAACTAACTTGTTTTTGATTTTACAGGCTCATACATAGAATGGACTAGCCTTGTCTCAGATGAAACTCTGGACTTGGGCTTTGAGTTAATTGTGGAATGAGTTAGGGCTTTGGGACACTGTTGAGAAGACATGATTGCATTTTGAAATGTGAGAAGGACATGAGATTTGGGAGGGGCTGGGGCAGAATAATATGGTCTGGGTTTCTGTCCCTGCCCAAATCTCATGTGGAATTGTAATCCTTGTTGTTGGAGGAGGGGTCTGGTGGGAGGTGACTGGATCATGGGGGTGGACTTTCTGCTTGCTATTCTCATGCTAGTGAGTGAGTTCTCACAAGATCTGGTTGTTTAAAAGTGTGTAGCACTTTACTCTTTTCTTTTTCTCTCCTGCTGGCCATGTAAATATGTGCCTGTAAGTTTCATGAGACCTCCCCAGAAGCAGAAGCCTGTATAGCCTGCAGAATTGTGAACTGACTAAATCTCTTTTCTTTATACATTACCCAGTCTCAAGTAGTCTTTATAGCAGTGCTATGAAGTCTTTATAGACAACTGACTAATACAGTGGTACAGACAGAACTGGTTGTGGGAACAAAAAAGTCTGCTGTAACTCAAGTCTGTCAGTTACTCTTTGTACTTACCTATGGTGGGTTTTTAGGCTTGGTTTCTTCACCTGTAAAATTGAGATGATATTCATATATATCCCAGGTTTCTTTTGAAAATTTCTGCATTGTATATTCTCATACAACTTAATTTTGCAAGTGTTTATTTATTAATTCATTTATTCACTGAGACAGTATTCAACACCTCCTACTGGTCAGATGCAGTACTGCCAGCTGTGGAGGACACAGTGCCGAAGCACAGGCAGATGCTCCAGCTAAAAACACTTTCAGCCCAGCAATGACAGAAAGCATGAGCTCTGGAATCAGAAAGGCCTGAGTCCAAATCCTGGTTCTGCCACTTCTGGCATTTGAACTTGGGCAAGTTGCCTACCCTCCCAGCCTTTTTTTTTTTTTTTTTTTAATTTTCCATCTATAAAATGCAGATCTTGATGTTTAGTCTTATAAATAGTATTCTGTGGTTTTTAAGTGAGATAATAAATATGAAGCTTAATCAACAATATATAGTTTTGTAGAGAATATATGTAAACAACTCTAAAGTCTATTCAGGAAGCATGAATATGTATAAAAATGTCTGCTACAACCTTATGGTGATAAATTTAAAAAAATCAGTGTAAGTACAGCTACCAAGTTAAGATTCATGGTAATTATAAATGTACTTGAAGCCCATAATTAAACAAACCCAGGAGAAATTAAGCATCATGAAACTCATCCTGAGTTATTAAGTTACAAACCCATCCAAAGTTCAATTTGGTGTTTCTATAATAATATGACTCCCTGGAACAGATTCTTAATTTGGTAAAGCACAGAGTAATTTGTATATGTCCTCCTAAAAAGCAGACCTCTATAACATTCTTAATCAAGTTTATTGTGTGATATATTTGAGAGTAAAAACACAATCCTTACCCATATCATTAACAGCTCTTCATTAAATACACAACAATGAGCTCTAGAAACAAATGCAGATACATGAGTGAAATAGAGGCTATTGTTACGGTAAAATAACAGTCAATATAAGGAAGTTTCTTATTTATTCAAAGAGAATTAACTCTTCCAGACCAAGCAGGCAGTATAGAATGAATTTCATGGATTTCAGAGACCAAGAGACCTTGTAATTTACATCATCTAATAGAGTAATTGATTTAAAAACTAGCTTACTTACTGAAAGAATAACTGCATTTTAGAAAAAAGCATGGCTCAGTAGACTTAGTTTCAAAGGCAAGTTTTGATTAATTATATTTTTACATTTGCTGAAAAAGTAACACAAATTTATTTCTCTAAATTGCATCAGATTCTAATCCTGGAAGATAGATATGATATTTCAGAGCTTTAAAAATTCTCAGACATGGCAGACTTGGAGTTGCTTTGAACCTAGCCTTGTTCTGGGAACTGCCTGATTTGAGAATCATTCTTTGTTCAATTAAACTCTGTCAAATTGAAAAAAAGTTCTGAGAGAGTCCTCTATATTTATTTCTTCACAGTTGCAACCATGATCCCTCTCAATGATCTGAAAATGTGGGCTCTTCTCACATGTGAATGCTGGCTACAAATCTCAGCTTGGCACTCCCAGGTTACACACCACTGCTCTGGGGTGATCTCAGGGCTTACATTTCTGCCCTAATTAGGAGGCAGTAGAGGAAAGGACCCTAGCAGTGGTCCATGTGTTCTCATTGTTCAACACCCACCTATGAGTGAGAACATGCGGTGTTTGGCTTTCTGTTCTTGCGTCAGTTTGCTGAGAATGATGGTTATTTTTAAAAATTTATTTTCTGAGACAGAGTCTTATTCTGTCACTCAGGCTGGAGTGCAGTGGCGTGAAATCTACTCATTGAAGCCTCAATATCCTGAGCTCAAGTAGCTGGGCTTACAGCCTCCCACCTCAGCCACCCGAGTAGCTGGGCTTACAGGTGTGTGTCACCACGCCTGGCTAATTTTTGTATTTTTAGTAGAGACAGGGTTTCACCATGTTGCCCAGGTTGGTCTCGAACTCCCGACCTCAAGTGATTTGCCCGCCTCAGCCTCCAAATGTGCTGGTTTTACAGGTGTGAGCCACTGCATGTGGCCAAGAGATGTTTTAAGTTTATGTTAAAGCATAATTTAATGATGCCTCCAACTTAACTGAACCTTGGTTGGGAGGCCTTCTCTCTCTCTTCCCCTGCCCTCCCTCTCACACACGCCAGTGTTCTTCACTATTGACAGTACTATCTGCTGACAGGATTTGCTTCTGGATGGTATCTTTGTAATGCATTATCTTGATGTTCTGTCTTATATGTTTAAAATACTGTGACCAAACAACTCAGTTCCCAGTGAGCACGGGGCCTTTCTTACTTCTTGGCTGGTGCTCTCTCCCTGGAAACCTGCCCAGCGTTGCGAGGCATTGTGACCCCATGCTGGGTTTGATCTCTTCATGGAGCATCTCCTGCTTCTAAGTTTCCCAGCGTGGCTGGTTTGGAGAAGGAGGGATCCTTTCCCTTGTGTTAAAGCTGTGTATGGCTGGGGTGTAAGTAGGGTGGAGGTAGAAGGGAATTCAAACCTGTTTTAATGATACCTGGAATTTGTTTTAATCAAGTGTGATAAGATATGCAGTCAGTCTTTTGTACAAAAATTAGCTGGGTGTGGTGGCCCTCCCTCCATAGGGTCCCACATGGGGAAGAACCGAGGCAAGACGAGCAGCGGGAGAGAGGGAGCTGCTGGTGGGAGCCTTTACTGTGCTGTCCTGGGAAGGAATGGGGTAGCAGGTTTAGCATTGGCTGGCTTGAATCATTTCGGTGGGCTCTGGGACTTAGGAATTCTTCCTAGTTGTCTTGTCCCTGGCCTTGGGTGACCAGAGCAGGGGGACAGGAGCCACAGTGTAAGAGCCACATAGAGGAGGTGGTGGGAATGGGCTCTGGATTGGTTTCTTTGTGTTTGAAAGGTGCGAACCTGGGTGGGCTACTTGTTTTCTCTAGGAGAGCAAACTCTGAGAGGGGCAGTGTCTCCAGGTTAGCAAGGCCCCAAATGCTAAAGAATCAAGAACACAGAAAATAAGAAAATGTAATTAATACAAAGTCCAATGCTGCACCTCAGTACTTTACTCCAGTGGAGTAGATATGAGAACGTAGAAAGCAACTAGACGTGACCTGCTCAAATTACTTTTATTTATAGCACAATTGCTTGACAAACAGAAGACTGTCTAATGCATAACTATTAAATCTATCTCAGTTAGGGCTTCCTATGGATACACACCTCTCTCTGTCTCACACACAGAGTTCTTTAAAAATATTTTCGTATATTTTTTTTTTTTAGATTTAGGGGGTGCAATTGCAGTTTCGTTACATGAGTATATTGCAGAGTGGTGAAGTCTGGGCTTTTAGTGTAAGCATCATCCAAATAGTGCATGTGTGCATTAGGTAATTTCTAATGGACACATACACTATTTGGATAATAGTTACACTATTTGGATAATAGTTACACTAAAATGGCTGAGCATAATGGCCAATGGAGACTCGGGAAAGTGAGTGGGTGGGAGTGAAGTGAAGGAGGAGAAATTACCTAATGGGGCCCCAGTGGCTATTATTCCACAAGCAATGTCCATATGTATACATTATTTAGCTCCCACTTAGAAGTGAAAATACGTGGGATGTAACTTTCTGTTTCTGAGTTATTTCACTTAATGCCTCTAGTTCCATTTATGTTGCTGCAAAAGACATAATTTCATTCTTTTTCATGGCTGTGTAGTATGCCATGGTATATATGTACTACATTTTCTTTATCCAGTCATTGGCTGATGGGCACTTAGGTTGGTTTCGTATCTTTGCAATTGTGAATAGTGTTGCAATAATCATATGAGTGCAGGTATGTTTTTGATATAATGATTTCTTTTTTGGGGGGAGCAGATGTCCTGTGGTGGGTTTGCTGAGTCAAATGGTAGTTCTGTTTTCAGTTCTTTGAGAAATCTCCATAATGTTTTC
The DNA here is from genome assembly GCF_030222135.1 of Aotus nancymaae. NCBI lineage: Eukaryota > Metazoa > Chordata > Mammalia > Primates > Aotidae > Aotus > Aotus nancymaae. The sequence continues at coordinate 5,704,526 of NW_026988450.1, read as the reverse complement.
GATAGATTGTACTAATTTATAGTCCCATCAACGGTGTGTAAGCATTCCATTTTCTCCACGTCCACACCAACATCTACTATTTTTTCTTTGACCTTTTGATAATACCCAGCCATTCTGACCAGTGTACGGTGGTATCTCATTGTGGTTTTAATTTGTGTCTCTCTGATGATCAGTGATATTGAGAACTTTTCATGAGCTTGTTGGTCATACACAGAGTTCTGTGGGCGAGGCATGGAAGGCGGCGGCCCTAACATCTAGGTGCGAGTCTACCTCAGTGGTCCCTGAGGCATCCTCTGGGTGTAGAGACTCCCTCTCCTGGTGACCGCGGGCACCATCACTGTCAAATGAATCCATGCAAGAGCACGTGTCTGAGTGAGGGCCTAGTGTCTGGTCAGAGACTGGATCTGAAGCATGAGGAGAGACCAGCAACCTGCCAGGAACATAGCGTCATCGAATTATGAAAGTTCAGTGTTTTTATACCATGTGAACCCAATGTTGATCCCAGATATGATTAGGGTATGCTGTGCCTGCTTATGTGCACATGGTACTAGGTTTCCCATGTATATAAGCTAGGCACGCTATCACATGGATCCTCATGAGATGGTGCAACCCTCCCTCACCAGGTGTGACTGCTGTCATGTACTGGCTTGATAAAAAGCTGTGGTCAGCCCTGGGAGTCAGCGACGCAACTCAAATGCATGTGCACTTTACACCTGGCTTTGCATTTCCAAGTGCAGAGATCTCTGCTCCAGGGACATTCCTTTCCCCTTCTCCTTCCTCTGCAGTGAAAGAGTGAGTCGCCCAATGGGCCACTCACCTTCCTCTCCGAGCGGGTGCAGCTAATCTCTGAACAATCTGAAAGCACTGGGGGTTGTTCCCCTCTTTCTTCCCATAGCCCTGGCTGGGCACCCTGGCTGTGTGACCCCCGATTTCCTCCCAGGGCCCTGGGACTCACACAGAGAACCATACCCTCACACCAACTCGTCAGTAATGAAGGTGCCATTATCATCTCCATCTAGTGGGTGTCCAGTTGCCTCCTTTCTCAATGGTTACAAATGGCACTGGAGAAGAAAGAAATGCTATTTGCTGTCCTCTGCCCTCCAGCATCACCCGCGCATGTCCACATGTATGGTAGGATGCAGAGTGCTCTGGGCAGGGGTCTGCTATGTGGTCCCAGGCGTTCCCTGGACCTGCTGGTGGTCTCCTAGTTTGTTGAGTGGATGAGTTCGTCTGAAGGGATCTGTGATGATGTGTGGTTTCTGCCTGTGCTTCTTACTCCAGTCATAGTAACACTCGGAGGTCTCTCCCTGTGCCTCGACTTTGTCTCCTTTGGGCTCCCTAGGGACTTCCTGAGCAGGGTAATTTTACGCTTGAAGGCCGAGGGTTTCCACCCACTGAGACTGGGGCCTGGCAGTCATCTAAGCTCAAGATGGGAGAATGGGTGTCAGAAGCCACCTGACATTGTGCGAGAAATGGTGTACATGAGGATCTGGGGTGTGTGAGGGAATGTTTTTGCAGGTCTCCAAGGTTCCCTGGCTTCCCCAATGGAAGGAACTGCTGCTGTGGAGAGGGTCACCAGGGTAGCGTGTCCTGCCGTGGGGAAACGGAGAAGCACAGACAATTGAGATTGGCTATGTCGCTCTGTGCCCTCCTGTCTCTTCCAGTGACAAATGCAAATGCAGCCCGAGGAAGTGTAACACTATCTCATCATGATGTGCAGTAATTCTCCATCTTTCCACCTGTTTAGTTGAACTTTAGAATAAAGAGATGATCCTGAATAAGATAGTTGAGATTTGAGACCAAGATATCATGGTTGATTCTAGTGTCAAAACAGAAAATGATTATATTCCCAAATCGATTAAGAAAAACCTTAGATTTTTGGTGGCTCATCCCTGTAATCCCAGCACTTTGGGAGGCCAAAGTGGACGGATCACTTGAGGTCAGCCTGGCCAACATGTTGAACCCCCATCTCTACTAAAAATACAAAAAATTAGCTGAGCATGGTGGTGGGCATCTGTAATCCCAGCTCCTCAGGAGGCCGAGGTAGGAGAATCCCTGGAACTCAGGAGGCGGAGGTTGCAGTGAGCCAAGATGGCACCACTACACTCCAGCCTGGGTGATAGAGTAATACTCTGTCTCTCTCTCTCTCTCTCTCTCTCTCTCTCCATATATATATATATATATTTTCATATATATATATATGAAAAACCTTAGATTTTATTCTCATGTAGAGGTCTCTGTGGAGCAAATGCACCAGGTAGTTCTCTGTCTAATTTTGGACTGTGTGGGCATACTCTACTTTTTACATTACTTGCGAATCCTCTTCTGGTTCAGAGACTCTAAAAGGATTGTCTTTCATGACAAACCAGTTTAAAGCCTACAAACCCTTTTCTACTGTGTTGAACTTTAAAAAATTATGGTGTTCCGCATCTCTGTCTTATTTCTCTTGCCGTTTCTGTTTGTATTGGTCTCAGGAGTGACCTTATATGACACATGATCCAAAGCCTCTGTGTTCGTGAACTATGTAATTGTAAGAAAAATGGTTATCCTGCTTTTGAACCATCTGGGCTTTCAACTTGACATCCATTCAATCAATTAATTCAGATTCTAGTAATTCAGACGATGAAATTATATCAAGAAAAAAGAAGTGGTTATAACTGAGTGAAATATTTTACTAGCAAAGGAAACAATCCTGAGCGGGGCATTGGCGTGCTCGGTCAAGGTGGAATGGAATGCCTGCAGAAAAGAAACTGAAAATCATACCCATCTCAGCGCTCTTAGACAGGGTTATAATGTGAATTGATTTTGTCTCTTGATGATGAATTAGCTCGTGAAATTCTGAGAGTTGAATTTGTGGATGCGGAAATGCCAACATGTTTGCTACTTAGTTGAAGATCAAGAAATCGTCTTCAGCTTTGCATCAGTCTTGGTAGAAGCAAAAACCACAACAAAGAGATACATAAAAAAGTTGTTTTAATAATCTAGACATTTATTTCTCCCTTACATAACAACCCAGAGCTAGCCAGACATCTTGGATCAAACTGAACTTCATCAATATCCAATTTGTTATGTATAGGCCAATCATGCTCTGAAAACTGACAATCATTGTACCTTTCTCAGTTATAAATGTGACTGTGAGTTTCATCCATAAGCAAAACATCATCAACTTCATCTTCTATGTGAAAAGGATGACTTGAAATTGGTTCATCCATTGGAAGAGGATATATGCTCATGTAAGGATGGGAGAGCACTTCTGGTGTTAACTGATCTATGGGGATAATGTCAAATTTTGTTTCAGGAAACCCAGTGCTTCTCGATTAATTCCTGCAAACAGCTGAGTTAAAGGTTTGTGTGGCTCAGTCATGTCATTTCTAATGTAAACTGAAATCATGCCAAGAAGCTCCTGATGATCTTCCTCATGTACAACAGGAATAGATTCTAAAATCAGCTGCATCTGTTCAAGTTCATGTGCATCTGCAGAAAGGGTTTTACCAATCAGCATTTTGCAAAGATGCAGCCTGCAGCCCAAATATGGGCTTAAGTATAATTGTTAGGAGGAAGTACAAGACATGGAGATCTGTACCATTTAGTAACCAATCCTTCAGAAAGATGACCCTTCACAAAGTGGAATAGTGAGGATCCATGATCCGTGCAAGACCAAAGTCACCTATCTTCAACTCAAAGTTTTCAGTATTAATGAAAAGATTAGCTGGTTTGAGATCTCTGTGCAGTACATTTGCAGAGTGAATATTCTTAGTCCCGCTAGCAGCTGATACATGAAAAGCCTGGCATGCTCTTCCAGTAAAGGGCCCTGCTCCAGCACATTAGCCAAGTCTCCTGAGCTATGTAAACACTGTTCGATTTTGTAAGAGAGCCCACATCATCTCTTAATTGGCTTCCACTGGGACCAAGAATTTCAAACACTTTGACGGCGTTATCACAATCAAGTCTTCTAATAATGTTGATTTCACGTACATCATGTTTGACACTCTGGGGATCAATAAAGAAAATTTTCTTGATGGCTACTCTTTTTCACAGTCATTGTCTGCAGCAGAAAAAACCAAGCCATTGCCTCCACAACCCAATGGCTTTAAGTTCATATACCTGGAGCCCAGATCAAAGCCATGAATGTTCACGAGACTTTCAAATTTCTTTGCCATTTTGAAAACCCTTACTGTTGCCTTTTCGTTTTGAATTGTTGAATTTGTGTAAACAAGCAAGAAAACTGGCATCAAAAGGAAAGATCTCTCAAAAAGGGAGAAGAAAAATAATTATGCTTCCACAGCAAGCTGGTTTCTTGATGTTCACTGCATATGCCAAACAGTCCTGTTGAATTCCCCATAGATTTAAAGCTCAAAAAGCTCTACTCATATTGAGAATTAAAAAGATTTCAGTACCATAGTTCAAGAAAGGGGCAGCAACTCTGCAGACATTTAAAGAAAACACTCAAGAAACTCAAACGGAATGAAATGACACATTATGCACTCAGATTACTGTGCTAAACGATTTAGCATTTAACAAACATGTGAATAAGTATGCACACAACAGGCCTGTATGAACATTCTCCTCACAGTACAGATGCGTTCAGTGTCGGACTGGTCCTGAGCAGGATTGTTCTAAGGTGCTGATAGGGATTACTTCCGTTTTGCTTCTTTGCTTCCTTTGTTGCTATATATTTCAACAGGAAGCCCTGGTGGCTGTTGGTTAACAGAAGATGTCTTTTTTTACTGATCAGGTGGCTGCAGCTCATCACACTCACAATCAAAGGTATCTTCTGTCTTACTCTGATACAACGGGACTTCTCTAACTCCTCGAGAGAGTGCGGGGCCGGGACAGCCCCCGGGGTCAGCTCAGGTCTCCGAGATTCTCGCTTTGCCGCCCTGGCCGCCTTGTAACTGCCACCCGATTCTGGTCTTTTTTTTTTTTTTTTAATGTGGGTGTGTACTTGGTGGGCAGGGGAGGATTGCATGGGGGCGGAAGTAGACTGTCTGTATCTGATGGGGAGCTTTGGTTGATCCTTCCAGAACCAAACCAGGCTAGAAGACTTCGTTTGTGCTGCGGGTTGAAATCAGAAACCAGTAAATGACATCAGCTAAATTTGGCAGTGGAATGGCACTGCTTCCATGAGGGAAAGTCTGTCTATGTAGATTCAATCTCACAATCCATTATTCCAGGTGACACTGATGGATCATTTCTGTACGCTGGTCTTTGCATGTATTGTTTCATGAGCACACACGATAACCTTATAAGATTATTTTATGGATACGAATACGGTCTCAGAGATGTGAGGAAACTTGTTCAAGGTCAAAAAGTGTGAAAAATTCAAGCCTAAGTTGTTCTAAAGGTGGCCGTGTTGGGAAGGAGGGTGGGATGTGCTTTCACTTGAAATACTAACTTTGACTCTAAAGGGCAGCAGTTGAATTTAATTGCTTGGAAATCTAAGGATTTCTCTCTGTAAGTAATACAAGCTCTCACTTCACTAGTAGAGAGGGAATAAATTATCCACCTTTCAGAGGTGGATGGGTAGCTTCAGGGTATTGGGCTGCTATTTAGCTAATCACTTTGCCGATGTGTTAAATGGCTATTGATTCTAGAAGGTGAGCAGTTCATTTCTTACAGAGCAATCGGGTCAAACATAGTTTCTGTAATGATAATAATTATGCAATGTATATTCATGCTAAAAAAGGAGCTTGTCACGAATGTGATCCGAAGCTGCAGGAGGGTGAAGAAGTACGAGAGGGAAATCGTCAACAAGAATGAACTGAACATGAATCTTTAATAGAAACCTAGCTACCCTTTAAATGGGAGAGGTAATTGAGCTGTTGAATGGATACTTTAATTTTATAGGCTATGAGATTGTAGTTTGAAAAATTATCTTTCAAATAATAATGTGCACAGAATTGATATACTGAGTTACCATAGAAATCACCTTCAGTGCTATTAACACTTCTAATCATGTTGCCTCACCCTTAATGTGTTTTGTAAGTATAAATGCTTCCTAGCAGCTACATAAATCTATCTTACTTTATAATTTAGGACTACTTCTCTTTTTTCTGATTTTTTGATAAATTAAATTCTCTGAAGGACACCCAGCCTATAAATTTAAACAAACATAAAACATATCAGTTTAGAATTCTATTACTTGGGTTCCATTTTTCATATTTTTATGTCAACTAATATCTCTAGAATCTGCTTGAAGCCATTACTTCATTGTCTATGCATCCATCTAGCCATCCATGATCCACCATCCATCCATCCATCCATCCATCCATCCATCCATCCAACCATCCATCCATGATCATCCATGATCCATCAGTCCATCAATCCATCCATGCATCCCTGCATCCATCCATCGATGTATCCATCCATCCATCCATCCATGCATCCATCCATGCATCCATCCATCCATCCATGCATCCATGCATCCATCCATCCATCCATCCATCCATCCATCCATCCATCCATGTATCCATTCATCCATGCATCTATCCATCCATCCATCCATCCATCCATCCATCCATCCATCCATCCATGCATCCATCCATCCACCCATCCATCCAGCCATCCAAACATCCATCCCTGCATCCATCCTTCTAGCCATCTTAACTCATTACATAAATTAAGCACCAATTACATGCAAGCCTTTGTGTTACACAGGCACTCTGGGGATTATAAAAATAAATTACACAATATGCCTCCTATAATCAGATTGGCAATCCAGCAAGAAAAACTAGACCCAAATATACACTGTGTATATGAGAAAGTTTTTGATAAATACCAGAAGAGTATTCATGTAAAAATGTTATTGGGGTAAGGAATCACTTCTGAATAGAGGCTGATATTTCTTCTTAGATATCTCATATGCAATAGGCAACATAAACTGTACATTTCCCACTCAATTCACTAATTTTTCCTTCACCTGCCACTAAACTTTCCCATCATCTGCATTTCCCGTACTCAGTGGTTTCACCTGCTACCCACTTAAATTGGAAACTAGAAATAATAGAGTCGTCCTTGATTCAGATTTCTACTATACCTGAATTAATCACCAAGTGACAAATATTTTTCTTTCTAAAATTTTCTTGGATTTATTTCGTTCTCGCCATACTTGGCACAACTATCTTGATAGAAACTTTCATGAGTTTATCCATTAGATTATTGCAACAGTTTATCAACTAGTTTTTCTGCCTCTTATCTTGTGCCTTGAAAAATCTTCTCTCACATAACAGCTGGTGTGATATATTTAATAAAATCCAAAGTCCCTGGATCAAAAGTCTTCAATGGCTGCCTGTAGCTGGTGCCTTCCCTACTATGTTGTGTGCAAAGCCAACCTCAACCTATTCTCTGTATCTTTCTAGCCTCATCTTCTTACTCAAGAGCTAGGCTTTAGGATCTTTGAAATAACTGTTTTTTTTTGGTAAATTATTTTATTGCTTCCATGATGATTTAGAGGGACTGACTATCTTCAAATCAGTTCAAATATTTCATAATTAATATCTGGCTGTTTTCTAACCAGTTGAGTAATTTGTTGCACAATAAGCCACCTCACATCTTTCAGGAAGAAATACATTACACTTGAATAGCAAAGACATTACAGAATAAATTAGGACACAATTCAAATTTGCTTTAAATATTTCTTTGGAGGAGGAGACACCTGACTTCTACTACGAAGAGAAACATTTTTACAGTCCAGAGGTCTTTTATTTTATTTCATTTTAACACTGAATATGCCATGAATTCATAGGGAATAGGTTCCAGCAGCTCAGCCTCCTTCCCATTGGTTCTCACAAAGTGTGCTTCTCTGGGTGGAGCAGGCTGGTTTCAGTTGAACCCAGGTGCCTTTCTCTTTGGCTTCTTTCTTTTTCTGATCATTTTCCTTCACGCGTTTCAGGAAGCTATCTCAGCTCTTAGAGTGCTTAATGTGCTCGATATGTACTTTAATTCCCTTGGCAAGAATCTTGCCTTAACTTGTTTGTTACAACGATGCCAGCAGCATGCTCGCAACACTGTAGACTCTTCCAGCTTTGTCATGGTAACCCTCGTGGGACATTCCTTTTTGAACAGTGCCCCTTCCCTTGGTATCTACACTATCACCTCTCTTACAGATTTGCATGAACATGGCCAAAGGAACAACGCCTGTTTTCTGAAAGGCCTATAGAACATCTGTTGGGTGCCTCTCCACTTTCCCTTTGTGTTCGTCATTTTGGTGAATTACTGGAAGACGGCGGTTCCAGCTGAAAGGCCATTTTTTTTCTTTAATTAGACAAGGTCTTGCTTTTTCGCCCAGGCTGAAGTGTAGTGGTAGCATCGCAGTTCAGTGCAGCCTCGAACTGCTGGACTCAAGTGATATTCCCACCTTGGCCTCCTGAGTAGCTGGGACCATAGGCATATACCACCAAACACAGTGAATTTTTAAATATTTTTGTAGAGTCGGGGTGGGGGGTCTCACTATGTTGCCCAGGCTGGTCTTGAACTCCTGGCCCTAAGCAGTCCTCTTGTTTCAGCCTCCCAAAGTGCTGAGATGACAGCTGTGAGCCACCATCCCTGGCCTTGTTCTGTTTATACAACTGCCTTTTCTAGATTCTCTGCCTCGTACGTCATTCTCCAATACATATCTATAATGGTTTCACTTATCTGATTCCCGTGTATCTTTCAAGTCTCAACTCAAGAGTCACGTTTGTAAGAAGCCTCTCCTAATCGGACAAAACTGAGAGAGTAGGAGCCCTGCTTCTATGCTTCTGTTTTATCCCATCCATCCCTATCATACCCTCAAAAAAGATAAAAAGACTTCTCTTGGAAACATCTGGGCAAACATGGCAGAATGAAAATGGATCATAGAATCTCTGTCACTTAACACCTAGTAAAATGGTCATTAACTATAAAACCCCAAAGCCTCAGCTTCTCTAAACGGTCTTCCTTCCTGCCCCCAAATTTACCACCAGAAGTCAGTGAACAAAATCGAATGCCACTGACTTCACAAAGTGATGAACAGGGGAAAGAAGAAGGTCCTTCTGAGGGAGAGTCACTTAAGTCTGGCAGTCCCATGTTGCAGTGAGCCGTGATGGCACCACCGCTCTCCAGCTCGGGTGAAAGAGCAAGACCTTGTCTAGTTAAACAGAAACAAAAACCCCACAACAGCTGTAGTTATTCCAGAGTTCCCAAAGCCCAGCCCTCGAGTAAGGAGATGAGGTTAGAGAGACACAGAAGACGGTCAAGGTTGCCTTGCACACACCATACTAGGGGAGGTGCCAGCTATAGGAAACCATCAAAGACTTTTCGTCAAGGGACTTCAGACTGTATTTAAATAGATTGCACCAGCCGTTGTGTGAAAGAGGATTTGCAAGTCACATGCAAGAGGCAGAAAAACTGTTGCAATAATCAACTGGGAACTCACCAAGGTTTCTACTAACATAGTTGTACCAAGCATGGAGAGAAGAGAAAGGGATACATCTGAGAAAATTTTAGAAAGTAAAATATTTGTCACTTGGTGATTAATTCAGGAAGGTATAGTAGAAATCTGAATCAAGGATTATTCTATTGTTTCTAGTTTCGACATTAAGTGGGGAGCAGGTGAAACCACCGAGCATAGGGAATGCAGATGATGGGGAAGTTTAGTGGCAGGTGGAGGAAGAATTAGTGGATTTAGTCTGAAAAATGAAGGGGTGGAGGGCATCACTGCTACCACCCCCCTGAGGAGCTGCTTCCTAGAAGTGTCTGGACTAAGATCCAGGAGCAGGCTGGCTGATGGGGGGATGAGGCTGCACACAGTGAAGATGGCTGGTGAAAGAAACACAAAACCTGGGACCCAGCCTAGGACAGTATCTGCAAGCACAGACTTTGAAGCCAGACAGCGTCTGCCTCTAGTTATGTGATTTTTGGTGCAACACCTAACTTCTCAGTGACTCAGCTTCCTCATCTGTAAAATGGGGATGAGAACGGTACCCACCTCAAAGCGAAGCTGTAAGGGTTAAAATTGGTTAATACATTTAAAGTGATTAAGACAGCATGTGCATGTAGTGCCCTAGGTAAGGGTCGGCTACTCCTCTCCCAAGCTCAGGATAAAAGTGAACTATGTGGGCATTGTTGTTTTTGCTGTCTTCTGTCTGGCGGGCAGCAGAAATGTTGGAGAAATGGGAGAAGCACATTCTCAGGCCCTTCCCTGAGGTGGGGGAATGATCCACCGTCTGCCGTTATCCTCTGAAGACAGAGTGGAGCCCAGGCGTCCGCACAGAGCCTACTTGGGCCTCTGCTGGGTTTCCCCATCTGCTCTCCTGTGCCTTCAGCTTAGAGGAAAGTGCACAGCTAGGTCTTCCTAGGCATCAAACTATAGTGCTGAGGGGGAGAACAAAGAGACACCTCCTGCACCGTGTATCAGCAGGTAGGGTCTGGTCCTGAGCACCGTGCCTAGGATGAGCACGAGACAAGTTCTGAACGTGAAGAAAAATGCACCAGGACAATGCGGGGCCAGCACATCCTGTGGAAAATCCAAAAACGGGGGCGATTTCACTCCAGTAGTTTACATTATAGAAAACTATAAAAATCTTACGTTCAATAAGGTAAGCCCTTAAAGAAAAGTTGATAAAACTGGGATGAATATCACAGAACTAAAGAAACAGGTTATGAACTCAAACGACATTATCCCAGAACTATTACCTATATTGAGAAAAGCTCAGAGGAAAATGGGCACAGCTGAACACAAAATCATAAATAACTGGCTTCAGCTAATCAAAGGGAATCCAGAGAAACCTGAAAAAGATGAACTCATTCAGAGCAAAGAGAAATTGATAGAGAAGACAAAGTAATCCGACTAAACGATAGAGTCCTAGGAGGACAGAGTTCACCAAATGGGACAGAAAAAGAATCATGTGAATATAAAATAAGACCAAAATTTCCTCAATGAAGAGCCACGTGTGTGGGTGGAAAGATCACACTATGCTCAAGGAAAAGCAGATAAAGAATTGCTGACCCTGAATTCAATCCTCACAAAGTTGTCAACCTTGCTGAAAACGAGGGCAATCTTCAGGCGTCCAGGCAGACTCCCGCACCGCCAGGTTCAAGGCCAAAACGGTGTCCGCAGGTTTCCACGGTAATGAAGCTGTGACCAAAATATACACCCATCAAAACTGACATTTCACCCCAGTACCCCGGGGCAGCATAACCAGTTCTGGGCCACACAGTCGCGGTCAGGATGGGATTGGACGTGTGGATGGAGACACGGACGAAGTTGGTTTCCTTTGTGGAACTGCGTGCCTGGTTTTCCCTCACGGACGTGCTCCGCCGCCCTGAGCTCCTGCCCACCTTGAGGTTTCACACTTGATGTTTCCCGGAGTGCCCTTCTCCTGCCTCTGGCCTCATCCAGCCCCAAAAGCTGACCTGTTCCGTTGCCTCCCCACACAGACTGGCCTGCCACCTGCTCTCCTCCCTCCTCCCATCCCCACCTGCAGCTTCAGCTCCTGTTCATTTCATTTATGGCCCTTGCTTTTTACTGTCTGCCTTTCATGGAATGAAGCCCATGAGCTCAGGGGCCTCACTTTCTATATCCTTAGTGCTTAGAGCAGGGCTTGGCATCTATTAGCTGCTCAATAATCATTCATTGGAGAAGAGAAGGAAGGAAAAGAGGGAGGGAGGAAAGATGAAAGAGGAGCTTGAGCTCAGCCTTTAGAGGTGGATTGAATGTTAGACTCAGAGGATTCCAGGCCTATGGGGTGATGAGTAGAAAGAGGAGAGGAGAAATGGGCGTCTGAAAACCAGATCCAAGTCCCACCAAGAAAACACCTCATCAAATATTGCCCTTTAATTGGGCTATGAATTAAATGTTAACTTCTTATCCCACTGCCTTTGAGATTATGATAAGTTATAAAATACTCTTTGTAGCTATTTTATTTGAGTTCTTAAGAGACAGGGTCATGCTTTGTTACCCAGGCTGGAAGTGCAGCGGTGCCATCGGCTCATAGCTCACTGCAGCCTTGAACTTCTGGACCTGAGTGACCCTCCTGCCTCTCTCCTGAGTAGCTTGGACCACAGTCCTGAGACACCATGGCTGGCTAATCGCAGCTCGGAGTAGCTGTATAATAGGGACTCTTATGAACTGGGCACAGCAGCAGAACACTGTGGAGCAGGTTGTTTTCTGACTGGCTTGAGGGTGGATGATACAAATCCTGGGATAAATTATGACACGGGGATTTAGATGCTTGAACTACAGATTTTTTCCAGAAAAGGATTCTTGCTAGCTACTGGGATTTTAAAAAATAAATGTTTTCTGTTCTCTGATTATTCTCTTAGAAATATACAATTGCTTCTTCCCATTTGTGGCAGTTGTATTCTATAAGGTTGCTGTGTACTCTGAATTAGTAAATACAGAAGCATTGCTCCCAGGAAAAACACAAGGTTAGGTCACTGCAAGCCTCTAGTCAAAACATTTTTGTCCACCGATCATTACATGAGCTTGCATTATGTGTGTTTCTATTTAAAGACACCTTACTTAATACATATCATTGATTCATTAACATTGAACTCACGGACAACAGCACTATAACTCAAGTCTGAATGAAGCTTGCCTAATGCATGTATTTTCCCCCTTAAATAACATCATAGCCTTCTTGCACTTGGGAACCCTAGATAGCACTATAGCTAGGGAGTTATGTTAAACAGCAGAATCATCAACAAAAAGCCCCACAAAACGCAAAAAGCATGGTACCGAATACAGTGTGGGGAGGATTCTCGTTTGCAGTATGAGAGCTGAGACAAGAAGGCAGAGGGTTTGACCTCGGCTGGGAGCATGCGTTGGGTTTCTCGAATTTTTTGCCTCCCTGTCCATGTCTGCATGGACCGTACAAACACTGTGAATATTGACCTTGGAGTGACAAACACATTTTAGTAGGCAGATCAATTCACAAACGTCCAATCAGCGAATAACAAAGATGGAGTGTATTTTCTAATTTCTTAAGATGTGAGTCTGAGTTTGGTAAATGTTAGTAAAGATAGGTAGTCCAAAGTCACCCAAATCACATTAGCGCTCTGTTGCTACTATCAGAAGCCCTTGATTATGGTTTAGATTTTTAAAAAGTTCTGAAGCATTTTCAGCTCACAGTGAATATGTATATTGATTCATTATTTAATAAATGTTTGTATGAACACATGCTTTCTATACCGAGGCTTATAAAAACATAAAACTTTTATAATAACATAGAGTTGCTTTGTGATTTCCAGATTTTTAACTGCTCTAATGAGCACATCTCCTTTAATCCCCCTGACCCCATGAAATGTGCTCGGGAACCCAGTCATTAGTGGAAGGTCTGAGAAGTGGGGGCAACTCTCTAGAATCTGGGGATAACACTTGTAAGGGGAAACCTGGCCTAGAGAAGCTTGTCTGGCTTGCAGCTAGAGTACATCATGAGGCCAGCATCAGAAGCCAAGTTTTGTTTTAATTACCCCATCACACGGGCTCCTTAGCCAGTCACTAATGATGTGATCCTAGAGTCTTCATGCGGACCAGCCAGCCCAGGCAACAGCCCCATGGAGAGGAGGGCAGGTGCCTGCAGAAGGCTGTGAAATACTCTGAAAGCAAATGAGAAATTAAGCAAACCAGGGCATGACGAGGTAGACCAGCTGTTGGTCAATAAATGTCACCTTGCACGGTGTTAAGTGCATGGTTTCTGGAGCCAGATATCCCGGGTTCCAAATCAGCTCTGTTTCTTAATGGCTGTGTGACTTTCGGGGGTGATGTGTTTAACCTCTCTGTGCATCAATTTATTTATCTGTGAAAGTCGGACAATAATATACTAACATTATTAACATCATAAGGCTATTGTAATAATGAAATAAATTACAACTACCAAGTGCTATATAAGCACAGATTGTGACAGGCATACCCCAGAAATATTGTAGGTTCCATTCTAGACCACTGCAGTAAAGCAAATATTGCAATAAAACGAGTCACATACATTTTTCCCCAGTGTATATAAAAGTTATGCTTACACTGAACTATAATCTGTTGAGTGTGCAGTTGTGTTATATGTAAAATATAATGTACATATCTTAATTTAAAAATATTTTATTGCTAAAAAATGCCAATGATGATCTGAGCCTTCGGCAAACCATAATCTTTTTGCCGGTGAAGGGTCTTGCCTGGATGTTGACGGCTGCCGAATGATCAAGGTGGTGGCTGCTGAAGGTTGTGGTGGCTTTGGCAGTTTCTTAAAATAAGACAACGGTGGAGTTTGCCACAGCAATGGACTCTTCCTCCTGTGAAAGACTTCTCTGTAGCATGCAGTGCTGTTTGTTAGCATTTTACCTAAAACAGAACTTCTTTCAAAACTGGAGCCAATCCTCTCAAACTCTGCTGCTGCTCTATCAACTAAGTTTATGCAGTATTGAAGTCCTTTGTTGTTACTACAGCTATGTTCACAGCACCTTCACCAGGAGTAGATTCTATCTTAAGAAACCATTTTCTTTGCTCCTCCTCCATAAGAAACAATTTCTCATCTGTTCAAGTTTCATCATGAGACTGTAGAAATTCAGTCCCGCCTGCAGGCTCCATTTTAGTTCTCTTGGGATTACTATCACATCTGCTGTTACTTCCTCCACTGAAACCCTGAACCCCTTCGAAGTCATCCATGAAGGCTGGAATCGACTTCTTCCACACTACAGTTAATGTTGATATTTTGACCTCCTGAATCATGAATGTTCTAGAATGGCATCTAGAATAGTGAATCCTTTCCAGAAGGTTTTCAATTTCCTTTTCTAGTCCATCAGAGGAATCACCATCTATGGTAGTTATAGTGTAAGGGAATTTATTTCTTAAATAACAAGACTTGAAAGTTGAAATTAGTCCTTGAACCCTGGACTGCAGAAGGGATGCTGTGCTTGGAGACCTCTCTGTCAGGACTCTCGAGTGACCCCGTGCATTATCAATGAGCAGTAATATTTTGAAGGGACTTTTGTTTTGGAGTCAGAGGTCTTAGCAGTGGGTTTAAAATATTTGGCAAACCTTGCTGTAAACAGCTGTGCTGTCATCCCGGCTTTGTTTTTCCATTTCTAGAGCACAGACAGAAGATACGTAGGATAATAATTGAGAGCTCTACAATTTTTTTGAATGATAAATAAGCATTGGATTCAACTTAAAGTCACCAGCTGCATTAACCCCTAATGTGAGAGTCAGCCTGTCCTTTGACGTTTTGAAGCCAGGCATTGAATTCTTCTCTCTGGCTATGAAAGTCACACATGGCATCTTTTTCCAATATAAGGCTGTTTCGTCTAGGTGGGAAGTCTGCTGTTTGGTGTTTAATGATAGTCTTCATTGATCAGCTCAGCTAGGTCTTCTGGAGTTTGGTGTTTGATGATAGTCCTCATTGATCAGCTCAGCTAGGTCTTCTGGAGTTTGGCGTTTGATGATAGTCCTCATTGGTCAGCTCAGCTAGGTCTTCTGGAGTTTGGTGTTTGATGATAGTCCTCATTGATCAGCTCAGCTAGGTCTTCTGGAGTTTGGTGTTTGATGATAGTCCTCATTGGTCAGCTCAGCTAGGTCTTCTGGAGTTTGGTGTTTGATGATAGTCCTCATTGATCAGCTCAGCTAGGTCTTCTGGAGTTTGGTGTTTGATGATAGTCCTCATTGATCAGCTCAGCTAGGTCTTCTGGAGTTTGGTGTTTGATGATAGTCCTCATTGATCAGCTCAGCTAGGTCTTCTGGAGTTTGGTGTTTGATGATAGTCCTCATTGATCAGCTCAGCTAGGTCTTCTGGAGTTTGGTGTTTGATGATAGTCCTCATTGATCAGCTCAGCTAGGTCTTCTGGAGTTTGGTGTTTGATGATAGTCCTCATTGATCAGCTCAGCTAGGTCTTCTGGAGTTTGGCGTTTGATGATAGTCCTCATTGATCAGCTCAGCTAGGTCTTCTGGATTACTTGCTGCAACTTCTCCATCAGCACTTGCTGCCTCACTTTGCACTTTTAGGTTATGGATATGGTTTCTTTCCTTACACCTCATGAATCCACTTCTATTAGCTTCAAAATTTTCTCCTGCAGCTTCCTCACCTCTCTCAGCCTTCATAGAATTGAAAAGAGTTAGGGCCTGGCTCTGGGTTAGGCTTTGGTTTAAGGGAATACTATGGCTGCTGTAGTCTTCTATCCAGAACATTAAAACTTGCTCCATATCAGCGATAAGGCTGTTCTGCTTTCTTATCATTCCTGTGTTCACTGGAGTAGCACGTTTAATTTCCTTCAAGAACTTTCCCTTTGCATTCACAACTTGTTTTTTTGGTGAGGAGGCCTAGCTTTCAGCTTCTCTTGGGTTTCTACGTGCCTTCCTCAT
This sequence comes from Aotus nancymaae, assembly GCF_030222135.1. Lineage (NCBI taxonomy): Eukaryota > Metazoa > Chordata > Mammalia > Primates > Aotidae > Aotus > Aotus nancymaae. The sequence goes on along the minus strand of NW_026988450.1, from coordinate 5,688,219 downwards.
TAGGCTTAATCACTTCGAGCTTATGATTTAAAAGTGAGAGACGTGCGATTCTTCCTTTCACTTGACCTAGAGCCCATTGTAGGGTTACTAATTGTCCTCAGTCCAATATTGTTGTGTCTCAGGATATAGGGAGGCCTGAGGAGGGGGAGAGAGACGGGGGAATGGCTGGTAGGCGGAGCAGTCAGAACACACACGGCATTGTTGATTAAGCTTGTCATCTTATATGGATGTGCTTTGTAGTTCTCCCAAACAATTCTGATAGTAACATCAAAAGCTACTGATCACAGATCACCGTCACAGATATCGTAATAATAAAACGTTTGAAATATTGCGAGAACGACCAAAATGGCTTGTTTTCTGACACTGAGACACAAAATGAGCACATGCTGTTGGTGATTTCAGTGGTGTGGACCTCACTCTTACATGCTGTAGAGTAACTGTGAAGATTAGCAACCCATGCAGATCCATTGGAAATATTTTGGCTTGAGAATGACAAGGAATAATGAGATGATATCAGTTACTCTTCAAAAAGTAGCCACACTTTTAGATGGGCATAGAGCCAAAACTTTGTTTTTTGAGAAAGAAAGAAGAAAAATGACCTAGATGAGTACATCCTAATATCTGAAGCGTTGGCCAAACTGAATCCTTTTAATGAATTGTACTTTATAATAAAAAATATACATGCAAAACTTCTTGCACTTAAAATTGTCTGAGGCTTTTGATAAGAAGAAGTCCTAAAATCCCATGACCTTGGTTACCTTCCAACTCTTCCTCCTGGAAAAATGCCCTGGCTCAAAGGAGGCAGAGCAGGCGCCATCCTTATTCTAATCTCTGACCTCTCAGATGGTGACAAAAACATTGTCACCTAGCAGAAAGGACTTCCGAATTTTAGAAAATTTGAGACTTCATTGTCAGAAAACTTGAAAGAAGAAATCCAAGGAAAGTGAGACAAACCATGATCAAAATCGAAAACCAATTCACATAATATGGTTTTAAAGGGAAAGCTGGCTTTGCAGGGGATGTGCATATTCTTACACTCTAGAAAAATAAGAAAAACTCATTATAGCGTTATTGGTTATTTTCGAGATTTCAGATCATCTGTGTATTAACTCATGCCTTTCAAAAACTGTTACTTGCACAAATAATTATCAGTTTAATATTCAGGGTAGTTTATTGGGCAGAAATTCGTCCTGACCATAACGCAAGTCTGTAGTGGGATATTTACTTTATGTTTTTCATAGTTCTTTGTATTCAAATATGAACTGCGTCATTTTATCTGAATGGAGGAATAGTGTAATCATGAAATTGTGACTTCATCCACTGTGACCCCTGGTCCAGTATGGAGAGTCCAGTTTCTGCCATATTTCCATCTCCCCACTACACATCCATGACAAGAATCTTCTAAAAATAAAAATATCTTTTGTAGTTAAAGTACTAGAGAAGGCTGGGTGCGGTGGCTCACGCCTGAAATCCCAGCACTTTAAGAGGCCAAGGTGGGTGGATCATCTGAAGTCAGGAATTTGAGACCAGCCTGGCCAACAAGGTGAAACCCCATCTCTACTAAAAATAAAAAAATTAGCTGGGTGTGGTGGCACATGCCTGTAATCTCAGCTACTTGGGAGCGTGAGGCAGGATAATTGCTTGAACCTGGGAGATGGAGGTTGCAGTGAGCTGAGATTGTGCCACTGCACTCCAGCCTGCATGACAGAGGGAGACTCCGTCTCCAAAAAAAAAACCTCAGAAGTTCTCCATGATCTCTAATGTACATGGAAACTGCACATCAAGCTGTTAATAGGTTTCCCGTGAAAAATGTATTCTAATTTAGTCTAAGAAATGTTGGTCTAAACAATTGTTTTACTGTAGGAATTCTAAATCTTTAATGTGTTATTATGTCCCATGAGTCTAAAGGTGTAGACAGCTGTAGTGTACAGTGTCCCAAACATATTTCTTACAAAACCTCTTCATCACAGAGAACCTATGAACATTTTCAAAGGTCAGTCTTAAAAGACAAAACTGACCCACAAGATGCAATTGGGTCACCACACCCCTCTGGATACTGCCCCTTTCCATTCTCATGGGCTGCCTTTTGCGCTCAAGCTTTTGTAATTCTTCGAATGCACTTGTGTTCTCTATGTGTGTATATAATGTTTCCTCTACCTATCCTTTTTTCCATTTCTTTGACTTTTAAACTTCTACTTATCCTTTGAGAATCTCATTTAAGCCTTATCCTTCTGTGAAACCTCCAGGTGAAGCTTCTTCGTCTGAGCTCCCCTAGCACAGTGGTTCTCAAGGTGAAGCATCAATCAGGGTCACCTGGAAGGCTGGATAAAGTGCAGACTGCTGGACCCACTGCTAGGATTTCTGATTTGGCAGGTCTGAGGTGGGGTCTGAGAACTTCATCAAGTCACTCATTTTACATGGAGACGTAGATCCAGAGAGGTTCACAGAGGCAGAGTGGTATAAGGTAGGAATCAGCACACCTGAGGTCTTGCACACCTGTGCCTCTCAGCAAGCTATGTGATGTTGGGTGAGTGCTTTATCCTTCATGACCTCTTCTGTAAAATGGAGTATGAATGCCCCCCTGTGAGGTACTGAGGATCAGTGAAGCTCTATGAAAGCATGCCACCAAATATATGCATTCCAAGCTTGATGATGAATAGGGTGGTATATTAGTGTCACAAACTACCACAGCTGGGTGGCTTGAAGCAGCAAACTAGTTCTCTTACAGTCCTGGAGGCTGGAAGTCAAACACGAGGTGTCGGCAGGGCCTGCTTTTGCTGCTGGTTCTGGTGGTTTGCCGGTAGTCCTGGCACTGCTTGGTTTGTGCTTCATTCTCTGCCTCCATCTTCACGCGTCCATCTTCTCTGTGTCTCTTCTCATCTTACAAGGACACCAGTCACATCAGATTGGGGCATCGTAATCCAGGATGACTTTACCTTAACTTGATTACACGTGCAAAGACCCTGTTTCCAAATTATGTCACGGGAACCAGCACCAAGACAGTAACATGTATTTGTGGGGTGAATGATCCAACCTACAACGGCTGGCAGTGGTCACAGCTAATTAAGGTGGAGCCCACCTGATGGTTGCCTGGTGCCCATTCTACCACGAGGCCCTGGACTTCACTTTCAAGATGATGTAATGCACATCTGTTTTCCATCCTTTGCTCCGCTGCTTGAAAGTCTAGACAGTTAACTTGAAGGACTTAACTGTCCCCTAACATTTTGAAGGTTATCAGTGCTGACATGAGACCTGAAACTGACCCGAAAGTGGTCATAGGACCTGACACAGCAGGGAAATGGAGAGGTGGCCATTGACATAGGGACGCTGTTAAGGAAGAAACAATCACGTGGAGCTGGAAAATGAGTCACATTTGGTATCACCCTAGATCAGGGGCTGATGGGCTTGGGGTTCTGTGAAGGCATCTGGCACACAGAAAATCCAGATGTGGAGCTGGGGATCTGAGTCTCGGCTATGCATAAGCTATGCCATGGGGCCAGGGATGAGGCTCACCTCCAGGGAGGTTGCTAGGGAGAAAGAAGAGCAGAGACTTGAGAGCATCACACTGTGTCTTTCATCTCATTGGTTGATATTTTAATTTGTTATCTGTGGTGCTTGCAGTAGCAGATCAAAAACCAAGGTTTTAGAATAAATAGTGCATTAACTTGTTTGAAATACTTGTTGAACATGTAATGAATTCACAGTGCTAAGGCTGGCACTTATGATTCCAGAGGTGGGAGGATATGTTCTCCATCATCAAGGAGTTTACAATCTGGGGTTGGACACAGATGCTAAAACCACCCAAAGCAGAGGAGCTTCAGTTATTTCTGACTTGGCCCCTAAGAGAGTGTCTTGGTCTGTTTCGTGCTGCTGTAACAGAGTACCAAAGACTAAGTAATTTATAAATATGGATATTTATTTCTCCAAGAGCAAGTGGCTGGTGTCTTGTGAGGGCCTTATTGTGCCACATTCCATGGCAGAAGACACAAAGACAAAGAGACTCAAGGGAGAGGCTAATGGGAACTGAACTCATCCTCTTATGAGGAACCCAATACTGAAAGGACAGACCCACTCCTGAGACACGACATTCGTCCATTTACCAGGGCAGAGCCCTCTCGCCCTGATCCATTTCTTATTAGACTCCACCTCCCAACGCTATTGCATTGGGGATTAAGTTTACAACACAGCATTGTGCTTGAGGAAAAACACATGCTTGGGGGGAAATTCATCAATGAAGACCTTCAGGTGTGGGAAAACAACTCCTAAGAGGAGGACACATTTAGACTATCACAGACAGGTATTGGGTAGGTGGCACCTGACATAAACCTTGATGGATCAGCAGGTGTCAGTATGCTGAGAAAGGAGCTGGGAAGGAGGAGAGGGATGGAAGTCTCTCCTTACTTCATCTGTGTCCCTCACTGTGCTGCATCATCTCAGAAGCAAGTGAAGAGAGATGTGGAGGATGTGTGTGGGATCACATGTGGAATGAGACTGCTAGGTGAAAACTCAAGGGTAGGCATTGATCAAAGAGGATCTGCTGAGAAGAGTAGACCAAGGAGAGAAAAGATGAAGACTGATCACTGCTTAGATATATTTCATGTTTTTTTGGGGTGGAATTCAGTGATGAAGAATTTCAGGGATGAGATAGCTCCTAACTCCTTTGGTTGACCCTTATGTTATCTAGTTGGGGCTGTCATAACAGAATCCCATAGATGGGTAGCTTAAACAACACGAAGGTACTTCTCATAGTTGCAGAGGCTGGGAAGCTCAAGGTTAGGGAGCTGACGTATCTAGTGTCTGGTGAGGCAGCCCTTTTGTTATTGTATCCTTACATGGCAGAGAGTAGAGAGAGAAAGAGGCGAGGAAAAAGAGAAAGAGCCAGCAGAGAGATGGAGAGAGAGACAGAGTGAGGGAACAAGTTCTCCCGTCTCTTCTTATAAGGTCCCTAATCTCATTCCTGAGGACTCCGCCCTCATGACCTAATCACTCCCTAAAGACCCCACCTCCAACTACCGTCAATTAGGAAGAATTTCAACACATGAATTTGGGTGGAGTGGTAAAGGAAAATGATTTCTCTACTCATAACACTTGTGAAATTAATGAGCAGCATTTATTTTTCTTTCTTATTAAAATTTTAAGTTTCAGGATACATGTGCAGAACGTGTAGGTTTGTTACGCAGGTAAATGTGTGCCATGGTGGCTTGCTGCACCTATAAACTCATCACTTGGGAATTAAGCCCAGCATGCATTAACCATTTACCCTGCTACTCTCCCTTCCCATCCAACCCTGACAGGCCCCGGTGTGGGTTCCCCTCCCTGTGTCCATGTGTTCTCATTGCTCAGCTCCCACCTACGAGTAAGAACATGCGGTGTTTGGTTTTCTGTTCCTGTGTTAGTTTGCTGAGGATGATGGCTTAACAGCTTAATCCATGTTGCCGCAAAAGACATGATCTCATTTCTTGTCATGGCTGCATAGCATTCCATGGGGCACATGTACCACATTTTCTTTATCCAGTTTATTATTGATGGGCATTTGGGTTGATTCCTTGTCTTTGGTATTGTGAATATTGAATGAGCAACTTGCCTACATCAAGCAGTCCACCAAATCTCTGCAGAAACTAGTGAACGTGCTGCAATTTAATTAGCTTCTGACATCACCCTGAGTGCAGATTCCAAGGTTATGAGGTAAGTGCCACAAAACTGTGCCCCACTTCAGATGCCAATCACAAGTAATGGGTCCCCACGGTGCCCACACTTCTCTCTGACTGGCTACATACTGGTGGTTCCCACAACCTCCTCCTAAGTTTCAATAATTTGCTGTAATAGTTCACAGAACTCAGGAAAACACCTTCCTTACATTTACTGGTCTATTATAAAGGACGTTTTAAAGAATACTTATGAGCAGCCAGATGAAGAGGCACCTAGGGTGAGGTCTAGGGTGATCCCAAGCACAGGAGCTCTGTCCCATGGAGTTGGGTAACACCACCCTCCAGACACACAGACACACTCACCAACCAGGGAGCTCTGCAAACCCCATGGTTTAGGGATCTTCACCTTCACTGCGTAGGCATCATGGATTATTAACTCAGCCTTCAGTCCTTCTGCCCTCTCTGAAGATAAGGGGGTAGGGCTGAATGTTTCAAGCTTCTCACCATGGCTTGTTATCTCTGGTGAGAAGTCCCCATCCCGAAGCTATCCAGGAGCTCACTGAGAGTTACCTCTTAGAATAAAGATACCTATATTACCCTTGCAATTTTAAGGGGTTTAGAAGCTCTGCATCAGGAACCAAGGGCAGAGATCAAACACGTATTACTTATATCATAGAGGGACACAAACGTTCAGCCCTAAACAATCCTCTTGCAGGTTTGTGTGTTGGCTGCACAGAAGCAAGGCTTTGTGAAGAATATATATGGTGTATTTATTTAAATGTGATTTCACAGCTGAAAATACTTTTCTAAAAGTCTAAATTAGTTTCAAAAGATGGTACCAAATCCCTTAGAACATGCAGCAAAACAAAAACAAAACTCAGTAGGATTCTAAATGCTGTTCTGAAATATATATATAATTTGTTTTGTTTTTTTTTTTTGAAACGGAGTCTTGCTGTGTTGCCCAGGCTGGAGTGCAGTGGCACGATCTCAGCTCACTGCAACCTCCGCCTCTTGGGTCCCAGTTCAAGCGATTCTCCTGCCTCAGCCTCCCAAGTAGCTGGGATTACAGGTATCCATCACCACGCCAAGCTAATTTTTGTATTTTTAGTAGAGATGGGGTTTTACCATGTTGGCCAGGCTGGTCTTGAACTCCTGACCTTGTGATCTGCCCGCCTTGGCCTCCCAAAGTGCTGGGATTATAGGCATGAGCCACTGCGCCCAGCCTGTAATTTGTGTTTTAAGTTGGCCTCTGATGCTATTCCTCATAGCAATGCCTCTAAGTCCTAACTGCCACCCTTTGAATTACATCCCAACTCTCCCCTTCCTTCACTTGACCCTTCCTCCTATTTCCTGCCAAAAACACACATCACCAGACATGAACTCCCTTTTTTGGTGGTTTCTGGCTTTAGGCACATGTGTTTCTCCATTATCCCCTTCTTTCTGCTCTCAAAGAAAGGATGATTCCTTTAATTTTTGGTCCTTTGCTTTTTTTTTTTTTTTTTTTTTTTTTGAGACCGAGTTTTGCTATTGTTGCCCAGGCTGGAGTGCAATGGCACGATCTTGGCTCACTGCAGCCTCCGCCTCCTGGATTCAAGTGATTCTCTTGCCTTAGCCTTCTGAGTAGCTGGGATTACAGGTGTGCACCACCACGCCTGACTAATTTTTTGTATTTAGTAGAGACAGGGTTTCACCATGTTGGTTAGGCTGGTCTTGAACTCTTGAGCTCAGATGACCCACCCATCTCAGCCTCCCAAAGTGCTGGGATTATAGGCGTGAGCTACTGTGCCCAGACTTTTTGATCCTTTCTTTAAAAAAAATTTTATTGTAGTAAAAGCACTTAACATAAGATCCACCCTCTTAACAAATTTTAAGTACACTATGATATAATATAATATAATAATATAATATAGATAAAAGAGTCAATGACCATACAGTGAAGACTGGCATGATGGTTGCCAGGGCCTGGAGCGGGGTCCTGGCAGTTGCCCATCAGTGGCCATACAGTTTCAGCCAAGCACGATGAAGCTCTAGAGAGCTGCTATCCCACAGGGCACTCTTTGCCTTGTCAGTTTGTCATTTCATTTTCGTTTTAAGTCTATCAGCTCAGCTTGTTCTTTGGGTCAATTCTTCCCACACCTCCTCCAGGCTTGTTGCAGAGACCATTCTCCTGTTCTGGCCTGTGTTCAGTCTTTTTCCATAGGCCCCTTGTTTATTATCAATAGCCATGCTTTTTGGGTCTTCCTTCCAAAAACACGAGTTTTTAAATTTGCTGTCTTCTCGAGCTACCACTTGATTTCTCTCCTTTGCTTCTTCAAAGAATAGTCTACAAAATCAGTCTGCACTTCTGACCTTTCCTTTTGCACCCCCCAATGTGTGAAACATGGCATTTGTCTTGAATGACGTTTTGAATCTCGTGTCTTAAAGGTTGGCTCTGACTGACTCCCACACCTGTCATGGCTGAGCTCTCTTCTCAGTGCTCTTTCTGTCCGCAGCTCGGGACACGTGTGACTCTCCATCCTTCCCCACCCTCTCCCGGCAGGCCTTCCACGATCCAAACCTTTCTGGTGCATACATTGAAAGGCCACGAAGTACAAGCCTCTGGACTTGGCACCAGGCATACAAGGGTGGAAAGTGTCATTTCCGCCAACTTCTTACGGTCCTGAGGCGAGACAGTCACACAAGGGGAGAACTGCAATGACTTCTGAGTGCTGTCAGCCTCACTTCCTATGTTTCCTCTTGCCAAGTTGGAGCTGCCTAATGGCCAAGATTTTTTTTTGCTCTTTTTTTTCTCACTCCAACTCTTCCCAGGTAGTGCAGTCCACTCCCGTCCACCAGTCACTTTATGCAGATGAATGCCGATTTTCTTTTTTTTTTTGAGATGGCGTCTCGTTGTCCCCAGGCTGGAGTAGAGTGGCATGATTTCAGCTCACTGCAACCTCTGCCTCCCAGGTTTAAGTGATTCTCCTGCCTCAGACTCCTGAATAGCTGGGATTACAGGTGCCCGCCACCATGCTTGGCTAACTTTTGTATTTTTAGTAGAGACAGGGTTTCACCATGTTGGTCAGGCTGGTCTCGAACTCCTGACCTCATGATCCACCTGCCTTGGCTCCCAAAGTGCTCAGATTACAGGCGTGAGCCACCGCCCACAGCCGAATGCCAATATTATTCTTTCCAGCTTAGACATCGTTCTTGGGTTGCAGACGTGAGATTTGACTTGTTTACTAGACATCGCTGGCTGAGGACCCCTAGCAAAACACGGCCCAAGTTTAATTTATTTCCAAAGCTGTCTCATCTCCTTTATTCTCTATAATGATGTTGCTATCCACTCGGTCAACATACTCAGAAATATCACCCTCTCTTTCCTTCTTCCAAGATAAGTGAGTTGCTCACAACGTGATCGTGTTTTGGCGGTGCACTCTTTCTCCATTCCTATCACTTAGTAAGAGTAGTCTAGGTTACACTGAGGTATAAAGTTAATCTCCAAATTTCACACTCAGTACAGAGAAAGTCCATTTCTCCCTTCTGTGATGCACCCGAAGCAGGTCTGCAAGGTCTCTGCTGCACGTTGTCCCTCAGGGGCTCAGGCTGAAGAGGCCCCCTTGCCTTACCTGGCCATCTCCCCTGCACACGGCTCAGCATTTTCCATGCAAGGGGTTGAGCAGGGCTGTTCAGTGCTGGGCCTGGATGTGACATCAGATGCTTCTGCTCCCAGCCTTGTGGTCAGAACAAGTCACATCATCCCTCCTAATTGCAGGGGTGCTGGGCAGCGTAGTCATCCTTGGATCAGGAGAGGGAACAGGGGTGTTCCGGGCTGCAGTGATCTCCACAGCACTCCTGAGGACTGAACTGTGCCCTCCACCCCGTCAAGCTTATGTGCGGCCAGCCTCACCTTCCGTCCCTTAAAATGTGGCTGTATCTCCAGAAAGAGTCCTTACAGAGGTAGTTAAGTCAAAGCGATGTCATTAGGATGGGCCCTGAGCTACTCTGACTGGTGTCTTTTTTTTTTTTTTTTTTTTTTTGAGATGGAGTCTCGCTCTGTCTCCCAGCCTGGAGTGCAGTGGCATGATCTTGGCTCATTGCAACCTCTGCCTCCCAGGTTCAAGTGATTCTCCTGCCTCAGCCTCCCAAGTAGTGGGATTATAGCTGGGTGCCAACACACCTGGCTAAATTTGTATTTTTTTTTAAAGTAGAGATGGGGTTTCGCCATGTTGGCCAAGGTGCTCTCAAACTCCTGACCTCAGGTCATATGCTCGCCTCGGCCTCTCAAAGTGCTGGGATTACAGGCGTGAGCCACTGTGCCCAGCCTGACTGGTGTCTTTATGAGAAGAGATTAGGATTTACAGGGAGAGACACTAGGAATGTGAGCACACAGAGAAAAGACTGTGTGAAGACAATGAGAAGGCAGCTGTCTGCTATCCAGAGAGAGCCAGGTACAGCCCTTCCCTTACAACCCTCAGATGCAGCCAACCCTGCTGACACCATAGCCTTGTACTTCTGGCCTTCAGAACCGCAGGAAAGTACATTTCTCTTGCGTAGGCTGCCCAGCCTCTGGCACTTTGTTACAGCTTCTCACCTAGCGCTGACCCTTTTTAAATTGATGGCTGGGACTTGGCAGTTGTTTTTGCTTCTAATATATTCTTCTCTCAATTTATTTCTGGAGGCTGCCCCCAGAGGAGCAGAACTTCAATTGCACCTTTAATCGGAAACCTTGTTGGGATCATGTGGTCTATAGCACAGGGTTGCTAAAGCATCTTCCGTCGGAATTCTGTGAGTGTTGCCTTAGGTGGGTCTGGAAAACACTGAATTCAAAAAAGTTAAATAGGTTTCTTTCCTGTAAGACGTTTCAGAATCTTTAATATGCTACTCTGCTGTATGAATTTCCAGGCAGTAAATCCTGTAAAATGTGTTTCTAAAATGAATTCGTACACAAGCCCCTGTTTTCTTTTTTTTTTTTATTGCATTTTAGGTTTTGGGGTACATGTGAAAAACATGCAAGGTTGTTGCATAGGTGCATACGTGGCAGTGTGATTTGCTGCCTTCCTCCCCTTCACCTATATCTGGCATTTCTCCCCATGCTATCCCTCCCCAACTCCCCACCCCCCCGCTGTCCCCCCACACCCCCCGCTGTCACCCCACTCCCCCCCAACAGACCCCCGTGTATAGTGCTCCCCTCCCTGTGTCCATGTGTTCTCCTTGTTCAACACCCGCCTATGAGTGAGAACATGTGGTGTTTGATTTTGTGTTCTTGTGTCAGTTTGCTGAGAATGATGGTTTCCAGGTTCATCCATGTCCCTACAAAGGACACGAACTCCTCGTTTTTAATGGATCCATAATAAGTGGGTGAAATGCACAATCTCTAGTGGGACATGCAAGACCGTGCAATTGGGCAGACCTATTTCTTTTCACCTTATCGCCCTCTGTCTCTCTCTATGGGGATGCTCCCATCGCATGAAAGTTCTTCCTATCACTTACACGTGGGGTGGCAGCTGTGAGATGCGCCCATCACATCTCCCTCCAAGAGACCCTTCAGGGGGGCACAGTTGGCTGGCAGCCCCCCGTGTCTGAGCCTCTGGGCCCACTGCTCCCTTGGGTGGCTCCCAGTCAGTGGCAAGGTGGTGGAGTTCTGGAGGAGGCTCATTTCTACCTGGGGGTCCTCTAAGAGGCAAACTGCTCAGAGACCCCACTGCGGCCCTGCTGAGGCTGTCTGAGAACTGTGCTTTGGTCTGAGTGCTTCCTCCCCATCCTCCCTGCTGCCCCTGCTCTGTGTTCAGGCCTTAGGCCAGCTAGCTGTCTGCAGGCTTTCCCTGCCCGCAGCTGCTCCTTCTTCCCCTTTACAGCCGTTTCCACCCACATGTGCGCTGCATGGCTCATCCCACCTTGCCACCCACTTCTCTGAGGACCTGGGCTGACACACAGTGTGTGCTCCTTCCCTGTCCTTATCCCTCCCCGGTGGATCTTCTCCCCGCCTCTGCTGGCTGTCTGTTGAGAATCTTGAAAAAGGAATTTATGAGTAATGTTCCAGACAGTCTAGCTTTTGGGGTCTGACCTATGTCAACACATCCTTGAGTCATGCCAAGAGCTGTGGGATGATCAAGGACCACAGACTAGAGTGACCTGGAAGTGTCAACGGCACAAAGCTGCTGGCACTAGTGTCCCTGGAATTACCAACAGTGTGATTGTTAGAGTTACAGGCATGTTTCTCAGGCCCTATTAATGTGTTGGGTTGTGAATTACAGGACTCTTGAGTATATAGTGAGTGGACTACAATTGTGCTATATGTCACTCGCTGCTTTGCGCGTGCAGCAATTTTAGGCCATTGAAGGAGCTCAGCTGTCCTCCACATGAGTCATTTCTTAGATAACATACTTGACAAAGGTAACAGTTTAAGCTATTATCAGTCATGTATACCCCACTGCAATGAGTATATCATCTTTCACATAATGTAAAATAGAAATAACATCATCAATTTCACTTTCTTATTTCTCCTGGAAGCTGCCATGCCCTAACTCGTTCCCATTCTAAATTTCAAAATATCCAAATATTTCCCAACTTATTTTATTTGCAACACAAATTAGCGTTTTTCTTTTTAGCCATGAGCTAAAAACGTTGTCATTTACATTGTTTTCTCTCACCACTTCTCATTCTTCACTCTCTCAATACACAGTGTTCCTATCACTGGTTAGTTTATGAGTCCCATGTCAATCTTTGATTGAGATGTAGTAATTGATTAGAGATGCTTTTATGATTGTATGATTGTATGTATGTATGATTACACTAAAAAGGGCAATCATAAAGTTTAATGAGGGAGGTATGCAGAGGTTCAGAAGAAATGTGAGGAAGTCAGACAACAAGAAAAAGGGCCTGGGATAGGAAAAGTGAGGTTAGGAAAATAAACTGAAGGCCGTGTTGATACTGACTGGAAAACGCGGAAGGTTTACTAATTTTTTTTTTTTTTTTTGATACAGTTTCAGTCTTGTTGCCCAGCCTGGAGTGCAATGGTGGGATCCCAGCTCACTGCAACCTCTGCCTCCTGGGTTCAAATGATTCTCCCACCTCAGCCTCCGAGTAGCTGGGATTACAGCCATGCACCACCATGCCTGGCTAATTTTGCATTTCTAGTAGAGACAGGTTTCTTCATGTTGGTCAGGCTGGTCTTGAACTCCTGACCTTAGGTGATCCGCCCACCTCGGCCTCCCGAAGTGCTGATACCACAGGTGTGAGCCACTTCATCCAGCCGGAAGGTTTACTAATTAATCAGTGCTAACACGACCACAAAACGTGTCACTATTTTTACTATTGGAACCCACTGTTGAGTAGTCCAAGTTGTAAGATAAAGTATCTGAAAAGAATGTAAACAGATAAAATGATGAAAGTGTAAACAGGTGAATCTTTTTTGAAGGCAGTTTGATGTTCACTAAAGTACAGAACATACCTTGCAATTCTACTCCAATGAATAGAACAGAAAGAAATTACTGACCTGGGCGCGGTGGCTCATGCCTGTAATCCCAGCACTTTGGGAGGCTGAGGCCGGTAGATCATTTGAGGTCAGGAGTTTGAGACCAGCCTGGCCAATATAGTGAGACTCTGTCTCTACTAAAAATACAAAAATTAGCCAGGTGTGGTGGTGTATGCCTGTAATCCCAGCTATTCGGAAGGCTGGGGCATGAGAATTGCTTGAACCCGGGAGGCAGAGGTTGCAGTGAGCTGAGATCTCACCACTGCACTCCAGCCTGGGTGAGAGTGAGACTCGGTCTTAAAAAAAAAAAGAAAGAAAGAAATTTCTGGGAAAATATATATTTAAAAAGGTACAAGGATGTTTATTACAGTACAGTAGATCACTAGCAGGAAAATCCTAAATGTGTTATGTTGATACTAAAGTAATTGTGGTCTTTGCTGTTAAAAGTAATAAATCCATGGGATAGGTTAAATAAATGATCGTCTATCTATACATGCAAATACCATGTGGCTGCTAAAAATAATGGTGTAAATTATATTTACAGACTGATAAAGATAAAAAGTATCTGGGATGTAGCATTATTTAAAAGAAGACAGGCTAGTGAATACCACAATTATTTTGTAAAAGACTTTTATGGACATAAATCATACGCTTACCTGGCCATATTTAGCATAGGAAATATGCAAAAGGATACATATCCAATAATAGTGGCATATTTGTATCTTCTGGGAGTTTTCAGGTGCATCCCTGCAAAGTATACACCATTATATGTCATCTGAAGTTTTGTTCTGATTCTGTATTACTTTCATTTCTAAAAGAAGAGCCTAAAACCACGTGCTGTTTTCCTGGTCTGTGGAAACAGAGTCTCTGAGGAAGTAGGCTAGGCATGGTAAGAACAAATTTCCGTGCTGATAAAAGCTCTGGCCTGAGGTTCCAACCTTTAAGTTTGCCAGCTCAGACTTGATCTTAAACAAAGGCCGGGTTCTGTGACTGGAGACTGTCTCTCTCCCTTTGTATTTGTTGGTGTGTCCAAAAACCTCAGAACTCCCAGCTTCAAGCTTCTTTGAGGGCAGTGCTAAATTGGTTGAAACCTCATTTGAGGCAGTTCCTGAAAAGGGTAGGCGAAATTTCCTGCTGATGAAAGGCATCTTGTGCCTTGTTCATCCTTAGCAAATTGTCAGTTAGCAAGAAGAGAGGGCAGAGGAAGTACCAGCCAATTTGAAATTGGTGTGGACTTCCATCAAGGTATATTAATTCATTTTTACCTAGATGATTCGAAATCAGCTGCTTTTTTCTTTTAATCCTAAAAGGATATTTTCTTCAAGTTCTTCTTGTCATGTCAGCCAAATCCTGTGGTGCCAACTTTCAGTAAATTTATCTTAGAAATAACTATGAACAAATCTAGATCTTTCTGTCTATCATCTATACAGTTCAGAGATTTTAAAACTCTTACCACTTAGTTTGAAATTTTTTTTTTCGAGACGGAGTTTCGCTCTTGTTACCCAGGCTGGAGTGCAATGGCGCGATCTCGGTTCACCGCAACCTCCGCCTCCTGGGTTCAGGCAATTCTCCTGCCTCAGCCTCCTGAGTAGCTGGGATTACAGGCACGCGCCACCATGCCCAGCTACTTTTTGTATTTTTAGTAGAGACAGGGTTTCACCATGTTGACCAGGATGGTCTCGATCTCTTGACCTCGTGATCCACCCGCCTCGGCCTCCCAAAGTGCTGGGATTACAGGCGTGAGCCACCGCGCCCGGCACTTAGTTTGAAATTTTATTTTAATTTATAAAATGAGATAATTCTTATGTAAAAAATTCAAACAATAAAGATGTATTTAAAGTAACAGGCAGACGTTGTCTGTTTTAACATGATCCCCATTTTTTCACTCCCTCAAGGAAACTACATGAACTACTTCGTCTGTCCAAACACACACTTACCAGCCAAGCCTTTCCTCTCACAGAATACGCAGTATGTTTCTTTTTTTAAAGGAAAAAAAAAAAACCTTCAGTATTGCAGCATAAACATCGATGGCTGCATGGTATAGCATAATGCGAGCATATCATCATCAATTTAACCATCCCCATGACAACCAACATTTAGGTTGTCTCTATTTTTTTTTTCTGTTTTAAATAACACTTCATGTACATTTTGCACATTTATATGTTTATGCAAGTCAAGAATCCTGGATGGAGAATTGTCAAGCAAAAGTGTGGGCAGTTTGATAGACGAAGTACCAGCAGGATTGATGAGGACCTTTGGAGCACTTGACAAGACCGAGTGCAAACGTTTCTTTCTGCCAATCGCCCTCTTCTCTGTGTCCTCCAACAGGCACAGTCTGTGACAGATGACAACAGGTTCAAATTGGCTGCAGGCTGAAGCTTCCACGGAGCCCATAAGAATCATCTGCATATTCAGTCTCTCACCAGGGAGCTCCTGGAGCTCAGACAGGCCCTCAGCGAGGCACGCCCGTTCCTGTAAGGACGTGGGGTTCTGGGCAGTGCTGCGCTGAATGACGTAGCATGAGACATCCAGACTCAGTGTGTAGCAATAGGAACAAAAGAACAGGGAGCTCCATGGACCCACTGCTTCCCCGAAAACTGCGTGATAATTTTGTTTCTTCTATCTATGCTAGAACTTCACAGGAGAATTTTACTTTAAAATCTTGTGATAGAAAATTCCGTCATTCATAGAAAGTGTTTTGCAGCGCCAGGCGCGGTGGCTCACGCCTGTAATCCCAGCACTTTGGGAGGCTGAGGTGGGTGGATCACGAGGTCAGGAGTTCGAGACCAGCCTGGCCAACATGGTGAAACGCCATCTCTACTAAAAATACAAAAATTAGCCAGGTCGTGGTGGCGGGTGCCTGTAATCCCAGCTACTCGGGAGGCTGCGGCAGGTGAATTGCTTGAACCCGGGAGGTGGAGGTTGCAGTGAGCCGAGATCATGTCACTGCACTCCAGCCTGGGCAACAGAGGCAGATGCCATCTAAAAAAAAAAAAAAAAGAAGAAAAGAAAGTGTTTTGCAGGTGTGGGCAGCTCCAAAGCCATGGTGCCATCAACTTACCTGCAGCATCTGTTCCCATCCTGACCAAGCATTGGTGTTGAGAGGATTTAGGGCAACAATCCCCCTTGTGGCTCCATCAAGATGCGTTGGGCTGCTTAAAATCAATGTATAGCACGTAGAGTTTCCCAGTTTCACATGCTGTCAATATTGAGGGTCTGTTGATTTGTTTCTCCACTCCCCAGAATTGTCACCATTTTTTGTCAATGACAATTTTGGAGCTTGGCCACCCCTTTGGAGGCTGATTGTCCCTGGAAGGAGGTTCTCCCAACTGTGACAATGGAGCAAGGACTGCTGAAATGGAGGGGTAGATTCCAATCATCCAGTAAAGCCCTGTGTCCTGGGAGAGAATTGTCTAAGGTGTCGTGGAATTGTGACATAGTGGAGTAAGATCGAGAGCGGAGGTGTCACACGCAGTGAGGACACTTCCATGCAGAGCCAGAGTGCTGAAGGCTGATGAAGCAAATTCACTCATGTAAATTCCCTCAAAATACATTTATTGAGCGCATCCTCGGCGCTGTTCTACAGGCTGGAGGTATGGAGATAGAATCCCTGTTCTCATGGATCTCACAAAGGATAGTGTGAGAATTATGCAAAGAAGTTTAAGTCAAAAGGCAGAGAGCCACCCCTTTCGAGGTGCTCCAGGTTGATGGCTGCCCCGAGAGGAGGTGTTCCCAGTCACAAAAATGGGGCAGGGACTGTAGGATCATGGAGCTTATGGAGTAAAGTGCTGGTAATTTTGGGCGTTTCATGGGCTCGTAGAGATGTTGAAACTTTCCTGACCCAACCAGCTTTGTCTTGAATTGATTCAGAGTCAAAATGTGGCAGCAGACATGAAGCAACATTTCTGGTCCTAAGCTTTACTGGCAGGCCTAGCCATAGCTGAGTTTTCAAAAGCCAGTTACACAAATGGCATTGACCTTCCTAGCTGTCTTCTCATGTCTCGTGTCCTGGTAGAGCTGTCAAGTGGCAAATGAGAATCCTTTTCTGGTCTCAGTGATGGAGATGTTTTCTTTTTCGCCCACTGCCCTACTTTTTATTGATAATAAAACTCATGGACATCTTGGTTTCTAGTGAAGCCAGACTTCTAAAGCTTAAGAATGAAGATGACCAGCTTGTACCCACACCCATGAGCCAGTTAGAAGAATACGATCTACACAGAGACTATTGT
Organism: Aotus nancymaae; assembly: GCF_030222135.1. NCBI lineage: Eukaryota > Metazoa > Chordata > Mammalia > Primates > Aotidae > Aotus > Aotus nancymaae. The sequence continues at coordinate 5,670,886 of NW_026988450.1, read as the reverse complement.
GAAACCAGGCAGTGTGTGACAATGGCCTGAAATGGGGACATGGCATCAAAAAGTATTTTAGGAGTTGATGGGGGAAAAAATCCCTTCCAGATACAGGAGAGGCTGACCCCTGAAACTGCATATGTCCCAGGTATCTCAAATTCCACATGACCAAAAGTGACACCACTAACATTCTTCCAGATGCGTCACCCTCTGTCACAATCACCTTGGACAAACTGTGTTCATTCCCTAGACCTCCAGCTTCCAAACTTTAAAATAGGGGCACTATCTCAAAGGATTGTTGAGAATCATTTCCACAAGTACGTGTGGACCCACCAACTCCACGTTTGTTTCTGTTCTAGGCACAGGAGACACAAAATTGAAAAAAGAGACAAAAGTCCCTGACTTCATAAATCTTTAGTGGCCTATCCCAGGAGATGATTTATAAGCTGTTTCAATGCAATGAATTTCAATGCAAATGTTCATTTGTATTCAGCAGCGTTCAGTGACCTTAGCGGGATACTGCCAGGGCGCCTGTCCTATATGGGTGCCTGGGAGAGTCATCAGCTGCCACATGAACAAACCGAGGCAGTGCAGCGCCTACCGTGCAGTTGCCATGGTGACAGCACCAACACCTGCAGCTCAGGTGACTTGATTTGAGGTTTGAATTGAAAGCCACTGGAGCTTGTCCTGGGCTATCGCATCTAGACACATACTCCCGTTCCTCCTAATTGGAAGATAGGAGCCTCTTGTTGTGCTGGGTTCTGCAGCTTTGGAGATAATATCTCCTTCTGATGCCTCTCCCACACCCACCCTGACATCAAGGAACCCTCCAAATTCATTAAAACAAAATACAGAAAACCCTATCTGACTGTTGTGTGTACTGTAGCAATAGACAAGCAGATAGAAATTTCAGTTTATTGACAGAGGCGTCATGTTTTCTCATTTAGGTTCTAAAATCCGCATGTTAAGTTAGCCAGAATCAAAGTCGAGGGCCGTTTGTTACCTCTGTGTGACTTAGTCTGCACGGTTGGTATGGTGCTTCTTTAAGAGACTCCCATCAACATTTAATGTGGGGATCCCCCACCAGCGTAGAGGCCCCTCCGTGTCTCCGCCATGACGGGGTTTGAGCCCAGACACGTCTCTCTCCACTGGGTGCAGTCGAGTAAGGTGGCTACAGGAAGACGTGGGAAATGTTAAGCTTGCAGAGAGTCACTCTCAGTTCACTGTTTCTAAGGCATGACTGAAGTAATGCCAGATTATTGTTTTTCTCCTGAAGTCACTGTTCTGGGCTAGTTCTATGACTCTATTTACCCGTAGCCATAGAAACATTGAGATCATTCACTGAATCACTACAAAATTGTTCCCCTCCTGATTTATTGCTTGCCCACCTGTCTTAACGTTATTTTCTGTAACAATGGATAAAAGGATAAGAATCTTTTGTGACCTTTAGGTAAACTTGTATGTTGCCCCCTCCCTTGGTTACTTTGAACCTCCTTTGGTTACCTTGTAACTTTCTGTTTTTTCCCCTGATAATGATTCTGTAAGAAAACTGACGTCAGCCACTGTATGTAAAATCATATATAAGAACATGTGCACAAAGAATAAATCGCTGATCTGAGCATATCTCATTTCAGTCCTCCAGACCCATCTTCTCTATCTCTCTTCTCTTCCGCGCACTCTCTCTTCCAGGTATTAGGACCCTCTTGCTGGTCAAGAGACCCCCGGCAGACGTGCCGATCTCACGGCCAACAACAATTTAAGATACTTTTCAGGCCTTTTTAAGATGACAGGCTGCTGTTTTGAATGTGACTGGTTGTGAGTAGTCACAAATTAGCTCAGTTTTATCCAAGTTATTGTCCAATAAAAAGCAAACCAAAACTTAGGAGAAACTATTTGAAAGTATTATTGCAACACAGGGGAAAGGAACCATTGCTGGGGCAGGGACCATTGCTGGGGAAGGGAACCATTGCTGGGGCAGGGACCATTGCTGGGGAAGGGAACCATTGCTGGGGCAGGGACCATTGCTGGGGAAGGGAACCATTGCTGGGGCAGGGACCATTGCTGGGGAAGGGAACCATTGCTGGGGAAGGGAACCATTGCTGGGGCAGGGACCGTTGCTGGGGAAGTGAACCATTGCTGGGGCAGGGACCATCGCTGGGGAAGGGAACCATTGCTGGGGCAGGGACCATTGCTGGGGAAGGGAACCATTGCTGGGTAAAGGAACCCTTGCGGGGGCAGGGACCACTGTGATACGGACAGTGCTCTAAACATAAGATCTTTGAGCACATCTAGGGTTAGGCAAGAGTTTTTCTTTCTTTGTTTTTTTTTAGAGACAGAGCCTCACTCTTTTACCCAGGCTGGAGTGCAGTGGCATGATCATAGCTCACTGCAGCCTCGAACTCCTGGGCTTTAGTGATTCTCCTGCCTCAGACTCCTGAGGAACTGGGACTACAGGTGTGTGCCACCACACCTAGCAAGTGTATAAATTTTCTGTAGAGACAGGATCTCATTATGTTGCCCAAGCTGGTCTTGAACTCCTGGGCTAAAGTGGGTGGTGGGGTGAGTGGTGGTGGTGGGTGATGGGTGGTGTTGGGGTGGGTGGTGGGTGGGGTGATGGGTGGCAGGTGGTGGGGCGGGTGGCGTTATTGCAGTGGTGCAATCATGGCTCACTGCAGCCTCTTCATCCCGGGCTCAATCTATCCTCCTACTGCAGGTGGGAGGGGTGGGTGGAGAGTGAGTGGTGGGGGGTGTTGGGGGTAGGAGGTGGGTGGGGATGGGAGGTGGTGGGTGGGAGCTGGGGTTAGGGGTGGGAGGTGGAGGTAGGGTGGGATTTCTTGATGTTTTCTGTTTCCCAGGATTGAAGGGCTCAAGCAAAGTTTAACATCGTCATTATAGTATTTTTAGGGCTGGAAAGAATTTTAGAGTCTAGTTTCACCCTCTCATTTTACAAATGAAGAAACTGAGGCTCAGACAGAGTTTTCCACCAAATCCGTGGAATTGGTTAAAGCCACGAAGAAACTGCATGAGGGGCTGATACTTAGAGCTATTCTTCTAGTCTTCATGAATGTATATGGATGGGGTATGGTGAGGTCCAAATGAGATCATTTTGAAGATTCTTTGGAAACTCGAAAGCTAGACATAAAATAAGCTTATAACATCTAAAATGGACATTCATTCTCCCTCTCAGCACCCCGACCTTGTTCTTCTAGCTCTAACAGCCTGTGATTACCTACTGTGTTGACTTGTCGTCTGTCTCTCTGTGCTATAATACAAGCTCTATGGGAGGAGGGATTTTGGTTTTCTAGTTTGTTACTAGTGTGTTGTTAATATGTAGGATGGTTCTTACAGGCTAGATGCTCAATAAATATTTATTGAAAAATCAGTAAGCCCAGGGAGTCATGAGCCTGGAAATAAAGAAATCTTTAAAATATCAGCTTTTTGGTAGGCTTATGCAACATCCAGCAATTATCTACGGGGAACTTCTCCAGATCTGGGGTTCGAGTGGTGACAGAAATGGACCATGTCCTGCTGATCTGCCTGTGAAGAAGCCCGGCAGCAACTGGGAACTGACGCAGAAGTGAAATATCAGACAGTTACCCAAACAGTGAGGAGAATTCAAGGAGGGAATATCATGTCTTAGCCTGGAGGTCAGCATAGAAGAATGACCCAAACATTGAAGAGAATTCAAGGAGGGAGTATCACGTGTTAGATTGGAGGTCAGGGTAGAAGAACTCTCTGGGTCTAACATTTAAGCAGATGTTGAAATGATAAGACAGTCAAGTAAACCAGCAAGGAAAGATTCCAGAGGGCAGCCCAGGAGAATCAGCTTCCTGCAATATACATTTATATAGTGGGTTGTCTTTTTCTCAATGCCTTACTGTCATCATGACCAAGAGAGCCCTAAGGATTAGAGGTTTTGTTATCCCGGTGTTTGGTTCATTAGAAAGGTCTCTAAAGTTTGTCTCTCATTTGGAAAACCACTGTTTCTGTTTATCTGAATAGAGAAGAGGAAAGCTAACATTGGGACCAACTGTTTTAATTTGCAGGAAAACCTAGATTTCTAATAAATAACAATGAATAAGAGAGAATTGATACAGGCAGATCTGAGATATTCGTATGTCTCTGCAGTATATGATTGGGAAATGCTACATACTATTTGTATTTACTGTGCTGATGTTGAGAGAGGAGCACCTGAGTCAGATCTAGTAGGTTCTCAATAAATCTAGCTTGATGAGATCTCTTTGAGTTATAAGTATATATCCTGTCTGTAGAGAAAGAAAGGGAGACGCTACATTGATTTTAATGGAAACGCCAGGAAGAGGTTGAATGAGTTGACACATAAATGAGACAGTCATTAAAAAATATTCAAATGAAATCTTGGGATAATAAGAATGCTCATTTAAAAAGCCATTTTGATTAGTGTCAAGCTAGAGCAGAAAAACACATTTAGAGGGCTGCACTTTAGTTTGTGCTGGCATATTGGCTGCACATAAACTTGGACACTTTAATAAGACATTTATAAACATTGAAATATATGAGTTGTTATTGTAAAATGTAACTCCAGAATCCCTGAGTGTAACAGGTCTGGACCATAACTTATAAGGTATTTTGCAATGACGTGTTTGAGGTCATAGTGGCATGCACCTGTAGTCTCAGCCACTTGGGAAGCTGAGGCGACAGGATCCTCTGAGCCCAGGAGTTCCAGGCTACCGGGAGCTGTGATGCACTGCAGCCTGGGCAACAGAGCAAGACCTCATCTCTAAAGACAGAAAGAAAAAGAATCTGAGACATTGTAAGAAAAATTCCTTCATCCACTCATTAGGTATTTATTGGGTGCTTCCTGCATGCCCAGCAGTATGCTAGAGACTGGGGATATAGGAATAAAAGCTACCAGCCGTGCCCTTGGTCAGCGCCTAGTTCTAGGTCAGCAAATAGCATCCAACTCTACATAAGCTGGAGTTATATTTGTTTGCACACTTTACAAAATAATACATAAATAGCTGATTCTATAAAAATGTCCGAACGATGCTGTTAGGCAGACATCACTCTACACATTTGCTTTGTGGGTGCCATTGCCTCACTAAGGAGCAGCTCCAGCAGCCGACCAGAATCAGAGTGTCCTCTCATGTGGGACCCTGGGCTTATCCAGAAAAGAAAAGAAACTGACACAATGTAGGCCAATCACGATATCGAAAACAGAAAGGACTTGGGAGCCTACTGAAATTAATCTAATTGTTAAAAATTGCATAAACCTATTCATGGTTTGATTTATAATAAAAGAAGTGCTTGTGTGTTTGTTTATTTTCTTGACAGCTCTGTCACCAGGCTGAAGTGCAGTGGTGCAATCATGGCTCACTGCAACCTCCCCATCCTGGGCTCAATTGGTCCTCCCACTGCAGCCTCCTGAGTGGGTCGCACTACAGGTATGCACCACCACTCCTGGCTAATTTTTTTTTTTTTTAATAGAGACAGAGTTTTACCATGTTGCTCAGGCTGGTCTCCAACTCCTGGGGTCAAGTGATCCGCCTACTTCGGCCTCCCAAAGTTCTGAGATTAGAGGCATGGGCCACCGCGCCTGGCCTGTGTTGGTGGATGTAAGGGCATAAGCTATAGCTCTTTCCATCCTTCTCTTTTTCAATTTTTCTTCCGTGTTTGCATAGTTAGGCCCTTGTGAAGTTTGGCTGACTCTTTTTTGTATGCTTTTAATTCCCCTCTAAAAAGAATTTTCTACATTTTACAAAGAACTAAGAAAAAACCCAAAGAAAGCACTGGATCCTGGGGATTTGTGGTCTCCTGTTCCCTGCGGCCTGTTTCCGTGAGCCCTGTTGCTTGTGAAAGCCTTAAATAAAGTCAATATTTTGCGATGAGACCATTCCAGAGGACGTGCTTGCATATCTGCGATCTGCCCGTGGACTCCCATAGATGCTGCTATTTTCATAATGACATTTTCTAGCAGAGATGAAACAAATATTGAGGCGTTGAGCTCCTTTCTTTGTTGTATCGGATTAGAACGTAAGGCCAATCGCATCCAGCTCGAGGAATAAAAATCTAGACTTCCAAAACAGATGCATGAGGTTTGAATAAAGATTCACCTGAAGGTCCGCACGTGCTTTCTCCCTCTTACCTACTGTTTCTTGAAGTGATCTTTTAAAACCGAGGTCTGATCCCATAGCGTCTGATGCTTACGACCTTTCTAAGCCTCCCCTCTGCTTATGGACAAAGCATTTTAACATGATAGAAAATGTCCTTCCAGCCCATTACCAGCTCAGCAGGTCGCTGGTGTGCACACACGCCCAGCTCCACGTGTGTGTCCCATGCTCCTGTGGCTACGCTGTCTCGTAGTCTCCAAGTCACTGAGGGTCTCATCACAGACCCAAGGTGTGGTGCGCATGGTTCTTTCACAGGAGATGGAGGGATGACAGCCCTTTGCCTGGTGAGGCTTGGAACGAGGACTTGCCATAACCAGATGCTGTGCTGTGATGCCAGGAGTGGGCTCTGGAAGGCTGTGTAACCCCTTGGTGTCCTTTCCCACCCCTCCCTCACCCCTTTAGGCTGGAATGTAATGCCTTAATACTCACACTGCGGTCCAAGTGCCAGCAACGGTTGACCTCAGCAGGGAGCTCATTAGCAATGCAACACACGAGGTCCCACCGTGGACTCACTCACACGAGGTCCCGCCGTGGACTCACTCACACGAGGTCCCGCCGTGGACTCACTCACACGAGGTCCCGCCGTGGACTCACTCACACGAGGTCCCGCCGTGGACTCACTCACACGAGGTCCCGCCGTGGACTCACTCACACGAGGTCCCACTGTGGACTCACTGCCAGAAACTCTAGGGAGGAGCCAGCCGTTGTGCTTGAACCTCTGGGTGATTCTGATGAACATCTGAGTTTGCCGCAGATGAACACAGGCTGGCTCTCCCAGGTCCTGCTGACGTATCGAAGCAGATTGTGTGTGCCAACGGGAACCCGCGATTTGTGTGTGCAGCACCGTTCAGAACCCGCTTCCTTGACTGCACACATTCTATTCCTGCTGAGCTTTTCTCAGGCGGGCAGCAAGGAGGAGCACCATAGATGGAGTCCTCGCTTTTACAAAGGCTGCATTCCAGGTGGGAGGGTGGCGTGACAGTCAGAAGGGCGGAAAGCAGGTAAAATAGTTGCAGAGTGATGGCTCTGAATCGAAGGAAACAGCCAGGTGGGAGGACATGGGGGAGAGACAGAGAGAAAGGTAGAGAGGCAGAGAAAGAGAGAGAGATAGAGAGAGAGGGAGAGGAGGGACAAGGTGAAGACAGCATGGCCAGTGAGGCCTCTCTCTAGTGGAGCCAGCCTGTGCCCACCTGGGACCACATTTCTCAGCGGGTGCTGTGATGTGGCTGGACCCGCTGAGCAGTTTCTCACTCAGTAGGTCTGTTGTGGGGCCTCAGCTTGCTGTGTTGTCAACAAGCTCCCAGGAGGGGTTGTTGCTGCCGGTTTGAGAACCCCAGATCCAGGAGATCATTCCGGAAAGAGGGCACATGTGTTTAGACCTTGGGCCTTGGGGCGGGAGAGGGTGGGACAGCTGTGCAGCCCAGTCTGGGGGCAGAGGAAAGTGGGACCTCGGGGGCCGAGCCTGGCAGGTCAGCAGGTGCCATGTGGGCTGTGTGATTTTGTTCTCTCTGCCCAGGAGAGCTAGTGGTGGGTTGTGGCAGGAGACGGATGTGGCAGAGAGTGGGGCCTGATTTGCATTTGTAAAAGGTTGCTCTGGTTTTCTGTGGGAAGACAGGTTTAGGGGGCAGAGACGGAAACAGGGGAGGTTAGAAGGCTATGGTGGTAGTTGGTTCCTGCCAGAGATGATGGTGGTCTGGATTCCTGTGACAGTGGCAGACAGTGGAAAAAGGGGGGCAGATTTAGGGTACATGGTGCAGGTGGAGCAGATGGCACTTGCTGGGCACTTGGCGGGAGAGAGGAAGACAGGAACCAGGGGTGCCTCTCAGCACAGCGCTTGGTGGAGGTGAAGCCGTTCACCGCAATGGGAAGCTGGGGTTGCAGCAGGTGGAAGGTGGGGCGGGAGACCGTGTTCTCTTTTAGACATGTCACAGTGTATGTGAGGATGAGACATCCCAGTGGGAACGTGGAGCTGCCTTTTGGGCCCATGAATCTGTAATTCAGGGAAGTAGCCAGAGATGAAGATTTTATTTTGGGAGGCATCAACAAGAGGTGCTGTTGATTGAAGTTAGCGCACTGGCTCGGCCACCCAAGGGCCTCCAGACCCCGCAGCGCACCTCGACTCCCAGCCTCCTTCTAGGACTCTTCCGAGCCCAGCCTGGGTCTGGCTGCTTCCCCCCGAAGCAGGGCTGCCCTTTCCTGCAGCACGGCTGCCACCCTGCTAGGACAGAGGAAATCCTTTAAACCCAGGTCCTTTCTACTGGGGTCTCTGTTGACCTTCTGCGCCACCCCTCCCACACTTGCCTCAATGGAGTTTCCAGCAGCTGGGTCTTTGCACATGTGGCTACTTCAACGTCATGCCCTGGATGCATGGCGATGCCCCACTGAGCCGGGATCCGCCCCCACGCCATCCTGCTCACCCCCATGATGCGGAGCTGTTTTACCAGCTGGTTCCTATGTGTAGTCCAGGTCCTCAGAACTCGGAATAGGATGGACATTTTTCATTTAAAACATATGCTCTCCAAACACGATTTTCAGCTAAGCTCTTTCAACTCGACATTCTTTTTCCTTTCTTTTTATCTGACTAGAGGCATGTGCAGGTCTTTAAAGCACCTCTGTGTGACTGTGATTGATTATTCGGTCTGAACATAGCAGCCTTCTGGTCACTTTAGCTACTATTGAGTCACACCAAGACTGAGGAGCTGCGTGTTCCTCTAGCTGACTGTCTTTGGCAAGCCCATGTGAAGTCTTAGAATTAAGTGACTATCCATTCTGGGCCAAGATACTCATTTGAAAAATCCATGCTCCTGTCTTTCCTAAGATGCACCTTTGATTTGCTTTTACATTCTTATTTTTTCCCCGTTTCATAAGCTCAGTTCAATTCATCATAATCAGCTACAGGCGGCTCCGAATTTAAATAACGCCACCTGGGTGAGTCACGCCTAATGGAACACTGAGCTGGTCAATACATGGTTTCTGCACCATCTAAATTAAAGTCAACTTTGCGGTTGACTTGAACAGAGTGAATGCAGCCAGTGCTTTCCATTTAAAAGACCAAGCTGGTCTTGGTTGTTTGTACATGATAAAGTAGGTTATCCTAGTTTACAGACGAGTCTCAAAGAATGTCAGTGTCTTTTGGAAGTAGCAGATGTTGGGACGGAGAAACGCTAAGCACTATCAAAGGGCTAAATACTAAATACTAAATACCCCAGCGGACTGAAAAACCTTATACTGTTTGCAAAGTGCCTCAATAATGACGCTCTGGAATACCTGGTGTGTTGGGGAGGTTTATTTATTTTAGCTTAATCAGGGACCATATGGTACTGTGTCAGGAAGCGGCAGTGGGACCTTGACTATTCCCAGGCCAAATATAGTACAATTACTAATTGCCTGTCACAAGAATAATAAAGTGCTATTATTTGTGTTGAATTTTACTGAAACCTAAGTTAGCATTTATAGAGACATTTATAAAATAGATATGATCTCTTCTGTCCCTGATCAGTTTCCAGGATATTACCTTCCTCCTCTTTCAGGACCCAGGAACAAAGAATTGATTTTCCCTCCTCATTTAATTAACATTTGTTGGGTGATTGCTGTGCACAGGCACTGTTCTACACCTTGAGGATACAAATGTGAGTACCATCATGGCCTCTGCTGACATGAGGCTGAGAATGTGGTCGTAGGAATTGATATGTATTAATGCTGTGTGATTAGCAGAGGGGCATCTTTCATGGAGGTGAGGCCTGAGGCTTCTGGGGCCATGCGGCAAATGTGCGTAAGTATGTATCTTGATAAGAATGTGAACACCGGTTGCAAGAATGCATCGGTACCCCCACAGCATACATGAGGCATCTCAGAATAGGAAGAGCAAGGACCCAGGAGCCAAATGGCTCTGGCTGGTTCTGCAAAGATGTCCCCGAGAGCTTGCTGGTCATCCCTGGGGCACTTCCACCTGGGTCTCCATGTAGCGTCTCCACACGGCATAGGAGCTACCAGTATAGCGCTCTATTCTAAGAGGGAGGCACTGCAGGGCCTCTTATAACCTAGTCTCAGGAGGCACCTGACATCGCTTCCACTATATTCTAATAGTTAATGTGGTGGAGATGGTAGCCCAGATTCAAGACTCTGCCCTGCCTGGGAAGAGCAGCCTCGGCTTCCAGGAACAGAGGGATTGATTGATTGTGGCCATCTCAGAGAATTGAATAATTTAGGAAAACCCATCTCAAGGGTTTTCCTAAATATTTAGAGGAAAAATTATTGCACAGATAGAGCCTAAAAGTGTTTTTCAATTGTAAGTAGGAGCAAAAGCGCTCTTAAGACTCCCATACTGATCCAGGTTGCTTATTAAGTGTATGGGTTCACTAGGGTTGTCATAACAAAGTAACATTTTTTTAGTATTGCCTCCAGTACTAGAGGCTGGATGCTTGCAATCAAGTTGTTGGCAGGGTTGGGTCCTCCTGAGGCTCCGTGGGAGACTCTGTTCCATGCCTCTCCTATTTAGGCTGATTGTGCTAACCTACCCTGTGTTAGCCTGACAGTCTCCATCTTAACCTCCACCTCACCTGTCCCGCCATTTCTCCCTTGAGTGCATACCTGGGTCACACGGTGCTGGGTCACGTTGTACTTAGAACCATAGGAACATATAACCGTTGTAACCATATCCTGCTTGACAAGCCCACTCGCTATTGTGAATACCCCCTCGATTGATTGTATGGAAAGTACCGAATGCCCCCCCCTTGGTAACCAGCAATCACGGGAACCGCTTGTGTGTACACTCCTTAGTTAATCAACAATCATGGGAGCCTCCTGCCTCTTAGTTACCAGCCTCCTCCCCTAACTTGCTTATTCTGCTTCCGTAAAATTCTGCTTTTCCCCTTTCCCTGAGCAACATATAAAAGGAAAACACACCCCTTCATCGGGGCCGAGAGAGTTTTGAGCGTGAGCTGACTCTCGGTTACCGGCAATAAAGGACTCGTGATTGGAACTCAGAGTGTGGCCCTTTCCACCTAACTTGCTTGGTTATAACATAATGAGCAGCACACATTAGCTGCTGGTGACTTGCTCAACATCTTTGGTGTTCCTTGGCTTGTAGAGATCTAGTGCCCCAATCTCCGTCTTCATCTTCACATTGAGTTCTTTCCATGTGTGTAGCTGTGTTTGAATTACCCTTTTTATAAGGACACTGGCCATATTGGATTAGGGCTCACCTTAATGACCTCGTCTTAATTTAATTATATCTGTTTCAAATGAGGTCACATTCTGAGGTCCCGGGGGTTAGGATAGAACACATAGATTTGGGGAACACAGCGCAATCCATAACAACTAGTATTTATTAAGTATTTATTCAGCACGCCTTTGCAAAGTTCTAGCACATTGTTCTGAAGTATCAACAAGTAATCATAGTCAATGTAGCAATTTTTGTAAGACAGAGAGGAGCAAAGTGCCCCTGATAAAGAAGCAAATAATACCCTCTTCTTGGGAGAACCAAAGAGGGCTTTCAGGAGGAGGAATTTATAGTGTTTACAGAGGACAGGCTTATAAAAAGCAGAAATCACCCCATGCAAGAGCCAGGAGCAGACAGGCCTTGGCGAAGGGTGAGCTAGAGTCTGGAGGGCTATACGGTTGATGTTTTAGCCAGAGGAGAGGTTCGAACTTGAATTTCTGAGAAAAAAAGGCTGTTTGTGTACATTGTTTTCTTTTTCTTTTTTTTTTTTTTTAAGACAGAGTTCCGCTCTTTCACCCAGATTGTGCAGTGGCACAATCTCAGCTCACTGTAATCTCCCCGTCTTATGTTCAAACAATTCTCCTGCCTCTGCCTCCCAAGTAGCTGGGATTACAGGTGCATGTCTGGATAATTTTTGTATTTTGAGTAGGGATGGGATTTTGCTATATTGACCAGACTGGTCTCGAACTCCTGACCTCAACTGATTCGCCTGCCCCAGCCTCCCAAAGTATTGGGATTACAGATGTAGCTACCATACCTGGCCCATTTTTCCTTTTCTTGTTTTTACATCGTGTCCTTTTTTATTATTTTGGTTAAGGTGCCTCTACATATATATTTCTGCATTTTACCCTTAAGATAAACTAGATTCGATTTACTTTGCAGTGCACTGTACTCCCTCTGTTAAGTTGGGCACTGAGGCCCGGGGAGCAGGCTCCCGGGTGAAACTGGCCCGGCAGGAGCAGGTGTCATCCCCTCCAGGTGTTCCCATGCACCTCACTCCTACCTTCTCGAAGGTCCTTGGCATGGGGTTGCAGCACTGTTCTCAGCTCACCTTCATCATCGGCATTAACTCCACAGCAGCCCTGGGAGCAAGGCATGGGACCTCTCTTCATTTTACTGAGGAAGAAACCGTGTCTCAGAAAGAGAAGTCTAAGTACCTCACAGAGGCCCTGAGAACACTTCTTTCCGCTCTGTCTTTGCCTGGAGAGGAAGCTGAGGTTCTGCAGGGCAAAGGGACTTGTCGAGGCCCCAGGAGACCCAGTGGCCAAATCAAGCCCAGGCCCGAGCCCCCTCCCACCCATTGTCCTGGGCTGCTTCTAGGTTACCACTTTCAAACAGCATTGTAGTCTCGAGGGAATTTTTTTCTTTTTGGTTTTGTTTTCTTTAAAGACTTCAGTGCACTTTGCACACTCCTATTAAGTATGCAAAGTGAAGAAACAACTTTGCATACTGATGCATCAGACGCTGGAGTTGGAAGGGCGCTCCCTGGCTCTCTCGGAAAGCAGGTGCTCAGTGTCCATCTGCTACCACGCCCGAAGCTTGGGGCCGCACCACGGGAAGCACGTGCTGTTCTTGTTCTTGTCGCAGGAGGAAAGGAAGCTTCAAGGCTCTGCAGAGGGTGGCAGCCCCTCCCCCGGACAGTTTCCCTCCTCCCTCCTTCCCTCACTCAGCAGCTCACCTTCTTTCATGCTCAAGTCTCTTCCGGCTCTTGTAGGTGTGTCCTGAGTAACACTCACAGCAGCTTGCGACCCGTGAGTACAGGCCTGTGATTGGTTTTAAGTGTTTGTCTCCCTAACTCAATGGGATGAAGCCATGCGTGTATTGTTCCCCACTGGAATCTCACAACTTAGCACAGCCTCTGACACACATCAGGGCTGCATAGCTATTTGCCGAATGCATGAATCCAAGAGCCCACTCTCAGCCACCAAACTCTACTGCTTTCTGCATTAGGGGGTGGGGAGTGATCGTGGGCCGGTAAGTTGCAAACACCGGCGACCTGGCCTTCCTTCTGTGTGTGCGGGAGCATCTGCTCCGGGCTAGTCTCACTCCAGCACGCACGCCGCTGTTCCTGTCAGCATGAAGTCCGTCAGAGTGATGACTGCTGCTTGCTAGTCTAAACAAATGTGTTGAGGGTTCTCCAGGTCCAAATGTGAAAGTCACTAATCGTTTCCCTCACAAAAACCCAAACCAGCACCTGGTGGGCCGGATAGGTGGAGACCCTGTGATGTGAGCCTTCTGTTGGCACCAAAGGCAAAGTCAGTCCAGGCCCAGGGTTTTCTGCTGCCAACTTCAGTCTTTCGGTTCCCATGGAAAGAGAGGCTGGCTTGGCTAAAACATGGTATGCTAAAGTCTTTTAAATGGAAAAGATTGCTGAGCCCTGACCTTGACAATGCCCTTGGCAAAGAGGACATGAAAAGCTGCTGGCAGTCAGTTCTCATTTCAGTGGGGACGTGCCTTGCAGTTCCAGGCTGCCCAGTGTCTCCATGCCTGCTTCCAAAAGCCGATGACAAGCAAATACATACAATCTATTCAGGTGGCTCTTTTGGCAAACTTTGTTTTCTCCTTGCTGGCTATTGGCTCATTTTTATGGTTAATTGTTGGCATTTTTTTTCTTTTTCTCTCTTCCTTTTTCTTCTTTTTTTTTTCTAACAGACTCCAAGACTCAAAGGTTTGGAAGCCATCTGGATGTCTCTGGCCCCATCTCCTCCTCTTTCTCTCCCAGCCAGTGCTTCCTTCCTCCAGTCTCACCCCAGGAGTTCATCAGCCTCTGCTGCAGATTCTGCGGCAGTGCAGAACAATTTTGTTCAGAGTGAACTCGTCTGAAGGCTTGAAATGCCTTTCTTAAACAGAGACACTTCTTATTCTCATAAGAGGTTACTTAGTTTTCTTTACACATGAAATCGATGTAGCTTTTCATGGTGTTCCATATTGAACCTTCTCTCTTCTTTCCCCAGTGAACCCACAGACTCCCAGAGACCTGGAGGATGCAGGTACCGTGTGGTCATTGCCACAGAACCACGATGGCAGAGGACAGGTAGAAGATGTGCATGTTCTTAAATGACAAGGGTGGGAGACTCGGGGAGTGGCTGGATAAAGCAGGAATTGGCATGGGATGTTCTGGATGACGGCAGGGCTGCAGGCTTCCCAAATGCCCCTGTGGGGACGGTGGTCCTTTGGATCAAGTTGTGGTCGAGGTACATCATCAGATTCTCCACCACAGTGGAGGCCTCCGGGAGGTCTGTGCCCATGGCTTGTCTTTCCACGTGGGTGTAGTGGGAGCTCTGATAGGTGCTCAGGGGACAAATAAAGACTGGAAAGCAGCCCACGGTCTTGCTGAGACTTTGTGGCTGGGAGAGGTCATCAGTTTCAGCAGGCCCTGCCACGAGTCTGTTCCTGCAGTGTCATAGACATTATTTCACCCATCCAATTATTATTATTGTGATTTTCTTGTATATTTATACATCCAGTTGCAACATCCTAACTTAATCTGTGAGGACCCTGGCCCAGGGAGGCAGCTGACTTGTCCAAGTTTGCAGCGAACAGCAGAGCCAGCTCAGACCTTCCTCCTTCCTCTAGGCCTTCCTGCACTGGATGTCAGTCTCCTCCCCTCACTCCCCTCCTGCCTGTCCATCAGTGCCACTCTATGAGTGTGGTCCTCCGATCAGACACAGCATTCCAGTCACTGGTGGAGAAGAGCAGGGCCAGCCCCTGCCCCCAGATCAGCCCTGTCACTCAGCTCCAGGGCTTTACTGAAACTGCCTTACCACCTGGAGGCAAAACTATAGATTCCTGTAGTTTTGATTAAAGGACTAGCACTGACTCTTAGTACTAAACCAAGCTCTTACCAAGATATATTCTAGAACTGGAGATCAAGTATAGCTTCCTGTTTCTTCCTAAATTCTCTCAGTTTGCTGTTCCTCCTTAAATGGGCTTATATTCAGATGTCAGCAGGATAAAACTGGTTGAGTAAGATAGCATTAAAAACGTATATTAAAGAGAACAATATTGGATGCTGAGAAAATTGAGTGATACTGAAAATTTTCCTACTTCTAAAAAAAAGTCTAAACTAGACAACATTTTACTATAAATAAATGATTTATATACAAATGACAAATTAAGAGCTGCAGATCACAGCAAACATAGAACATAAAATATTCTGAATATGTTAGGTGTAAATTCAAGTCTGTATAGGTAAATTCAAGTCTCTATAGGAAGGTGACTACCATTTGTAAGTTGTTCTCATCCTAAGCTTTATCTATCTATATGACTTTATCCAAGTCAGTTCTTCTTTCCTTTTCTTTCTTTCTTTTTCTCTTCTTTTCTTTCTTTTTTTTTTTTTTTTGAGGTGGAGTCTTGCTGTGTCTCCCAGGCTGTAGTGCAGTGGCACAATTTTGGCACCCTGCACCTCTGCCTCCTGAGTTCAAGCAATTCTCCTGCTTCAGCCTTCTGAGTAGTTGGGATTACAGGCGCACACCACCACACCCAGCTAATTTTTGTATTTTTAGTAAAGACAGGGTTTCACCACGTTGGTCAGGCTGGTCTCAAACTCCTGACCTCAGGTGATCCACCTGCCTCGGCCTCCCAAAGTGCTAGGATTACAGGCATGAGCCAGTGCGCCTGGCCCTGGTTCTGATTTTTTAGGTTTAGTGATCTCACCTCAGATGAAGAGGTAATTACATCTACACTGGATGACGCTGAAGACTTTCCGAGCTCTTACATTCTATGCTTCATTGTGTAAGAATGTGTATAACTGGGTGGTAAGTAGCTGGGATTGGAGATTAGCAATTGAGAATTGGATAATACCTTCTTTAGTTGGTTAGAGTTTTGCTGGAGCTGTTTCACTTTAGAAATTAGGATTGATGTTTCTTTGGCTGCAATGGGAAGTAGGTTTCTGTCTCTGTTGAAGAAGAGGCTCTCTTCGTGTGCCATTTATCCTAACATCCGCCAGCTGAGCTGTAAAAGGGACTCCACAGGGTTAGTTTTCCAAGGGTAGACAGATGTCAATTTTCACATCATGCTGTTTGTGAGACATTTCATAGCAGGAGGACTTTAAACAATGTTAAAAAATATTCTCCTTGGCATTATCCAGGGCTGAAGATCACTTTCTTATTTTATCTCTGCAGATCAGGGAAAGGTTCTTGTTGTGAATTATGTCACCATCTTAAAAAACAGCACTATTACCTAAAGGACACATCAGCAGAGAACAGGAACTAGTTGTGCACATTGGCACTGTGTGAACTTGGAACGGAGGGGAGCACAGATATTGTTCACAGTATACCCCAAAGCGAATTGTCATTGAAAACAAAAGCCAAGTAATCAAACATGATGTCATTACTTTGGGGATTTATATATATTTAAATAATCCTAAGCAAACTAGTGCAGGAACAGAAAAGAAAATACTGTATGTTCTAACTAGGTGCTTATGGACATAAAGATAGGAACAACAGATACTGGGGACTCCTAGAGCGGGGAAGGAGGGAAGGGGAATGCATTGAAACACTAACTATTGGGTACTTTGCTCGGTACCTGGGTGACGGGATCTGTACCCCCCAAACTTCAGCATCATGCCATATACCCATGTAACAAACCTGCACAGGTACCCCCATCATCTAAAATAAATGTTGAGATTATATAATAATAATCATTTAAATGTTAGCCCATCAGATGGTGAAATATTGTGATATTGAAAATTTTCCTGCTTCTAAAAAAATAGACAACCTTTCACTGTAAATAAATGATTTATATATGAATGACAAATTAAGAGCTGCAGATCACAGCAAAAGTAGAACATAAAATATTCTGAATATGTTAGGGATAAATTCACGTCTGCATAGGACAAGGTGACTATCATTTTGAGATGGAGTCTTGCTCTGTCACCCAGGCTGGAGTGCAAGTGGGAGCGCCTTGACGGGAAGATACCAGGTGGGAGCCCCTTGAGGGGACGATACCAAGTGGGAGGGCATTGACCGGAAGATACCAAGTGGGAGCACCTTGAGGGGAAGATACCAAGCGGGAGCGCCTTGAGGGGAAGATACCAGGTGGGAGCGCCTTGAGGGGAAGATACCAAATGGGAAGGCATTGACTGGAAGATACCAAGTGGGAGCGCCTTGAGGGGAAGATACCAAGTGGGAGCGCCTTGACCAGAAGCAGATCATGTAGTGGTGAGGACGCAGGCCTCCTCCCTTCCAGTTTCAGAAGGAAACACGGACGTGGGACCAGCTGCACTCAGGCCGGCACAGTACTTGTCCTTCTTACAACCCCACATACTGTAAGTTTGCATAGCAGTTAAAATTGTGGAAGCCCTCTCGGGAATATGGGTCATGGCCCTCTGATCTGATGGGCAGTGTGTTTAACCATGTCTGTAGCGTCTGTAAGCTTGATACTTTAACATCTGCCTCTGTGATGATGCCCGATGCCTTGTTCTGGACAGCCTGAGTGGCCCTGCCTTGGCCTCCTGTCTCCCTCATCACCACCCTCCACAGTAAGAGGAGTCCTTCTCCTGAGGTGTGATTGTCAAAGGCAAACCACCTAATCCAGAGTCCGCACCCCCAATCACCTCCCTTATCTGGCTCTCACACTCTGAACCACCATCCCCCCGCCCTTGTCACCGTACCAGATACCAGAAGGCCCCTGGAATTATTTAAACTAGCCCATCCTGAGCTTGTTTGCCCTGCCTCCAATTGCTTCCCTTGGAAACCATAATAAAGGCTCTTGCCCACAGTGACCTCTTCCCCTGCCTTCTGAGCAACCCTGGGGAGTCCCCGTGCGGCCCTTGTGGTGTGATGCATGCTCCGACTCTTGGGATCTGCGAGTTAAACGCACAGTCTTTTCAATGGTAGTTGTCTCCTGATCTGTTGGCTTCACTATACTTAAAAAAAAATAAGGAAACCTATCAAAATACAGACTGTGAAGCAGAGGATCTGATGCCTGCAAGATGAGAGACCCTGACACAGTTTTTCTAGCTCCTAGCCCTAATATTTACTTTATTTCCCAATTATAAATAGATCCTTCACCACTGCCATTTGTGACTTCTATGACATGGCAGTGTTTGAGTTCAAATTCACTTTCTGCAAACCAAGATCATGTTTGTCTGTTTCACAGCTGTATTCCCAGGCTCAGCACATCTGGCACAGTTGGTACAGGTTAGATATCAGTTAACTGAATGAATGAATAAACAAACCATCCAACTACTAAATCAGGTTGTCTCAAACTCATCCAAAAGTTTGTATGGGTTGAGTGTAACAAACTTCATGGGTTTCTGGGGTAGGCAGAATAATCGTTTCTCCTAAAAGATATCCACATTCAAATTCCTGAAACCTGTGTGTATTACTTTATTTGGCAGAAAGGGTCTTTGCAGATGTGATTAAGAATCTTGAGATGGGGCGGTTATCCTAGATTATTTGGGGCACCCTAATTCCAATCACAAGTGTCTTTGAGAGAGGTTCAGCGGCAGATGACATGCACAGAGGTGGAAGAGGCTGCATGAGCAGGAGGCAGAGATTGGAGTGTTGTGGCCACCACTATGGAAGCCGGACAAGGAATTTTTCTGCAAAGGCTCCAGAGGGAGCATGGTCCTGATGACACATGGGTTTTGGGTTTCTGGCCTCAAGAACTATGAGAATAAATCTCTATTGTTTTAAGCTCCTACCTGTCTCAAGATTTGTTACGGTGACTCAGGAAACTGACAGTTTCTGAGGGAAATTGATGGGTATTTCTCTCTGGAGAATTCTAAAAAGAGAGACTCTCGGGTCATGTCCTGAAGTGGCCGGACAGTAGGAACTAGCTTTGGTGGTCTGTTGGCGTTCCTTTCCGAGAATTCTTCTGGGATGTTTTGAGAAGCATGATGACGTGGCTTCATTTTCTGTTCTCATGTAAGTGACTGAGGTAAGGTTAGATGAGAGGAAGACCACAGGTGTGTTTAGGTAGACCTAGGTCTCCCAGTGAATTAGGATACTTCAGCTGCTCCCAGAGAATTAGGATACTTCAGCGGCTTCCAGAGAATTAGGATACTTCAGCTGCTCCCAGAGAATTAGGATACTTCAGATGCTTCCAGAGAATTAGGATACTTCAGCTGCTCCCAGAGAATTAGGATACTTCAGCTGCTCCCAGAGAATTAGGATACTTCAGCTGCTCCCAGAGAATTAGGATACTTCAGCTGCTCTCAGAGAATTAGGGTACTTCAGCTGCTCCCAGAGAATTAGGGTACTTCAGCTGCTCCCAGAGAATTAGGGTACTTCAGCTGCTCCCAGAGATTTAGGATACTTCAGCTGCTCCCAGAGAATTAGGGTACTTCAGCTGCTCCCAGAGATTTAGGATGCTTCAGCTGCTCCTGTCATCCATTCTCATACTTGCCAGTCCATGTTACTTAGATAAAAGGGAAGGGAGTCTTTGAGGTTTATGTTCTATCATTACACAGGGATTGCATTTCTTTCTCTAATGAGTTAGTACTGGAAAAGATGCTTCAAGAGAACTTTTTGAATTCAATAGGATGGTCTTTGAAGGTAAAGAATGTGTAAAGTGGATTTCTAATAAAACCTTATTCAATCCCAGTGAAGGTATTAACATTTTGTTTTGGGTAGCATTTTCCTGCCTTATTTTTTGTCAGTTAATTTATTAAGAGGCCACTGATATCTTTTTTCATTTTATTTTTTAAATCTACTCAAACAAGGTGATCCAAAGCTTCTAAAATCATAAAAGCAACCTGATTCTTAAATGTAAAAGGAACTTAGAGAAAGGATAGTAGCATACATTATCTAATTATTTGAGTATTAAATGTTAGAATTATGGGGTTAGATTCACAGACAGGTCCAAATCACGTCCTGTACTTTCTTGTCTCCTAGGTAACTGCTAGGGCATATTTGAGATTTTTTTTTTTCTGAAAAATTAATGTCTTATATAACAGGCTGGCAGTTAGGAAAGCAGAACATACATGTTTTTTTCCATTTTAAACAATACAATTTGGTCATAGATTATATAGAATATAAAAAATGACAGAGAAACATAGCTTCAAGAGATATAATGTCAGTATGCAATATTTTAATGAAAGTAACATAATTTTGATTCATTGCATTTCTCTTCTTAATATAAAATCTTATAGAGCCTGCTTTTCCACAGCATCCCCTTTACCAGGAATCTGTGTTGATCTCATTGTAGACTTTAGCCTATATTCAGTGTGCAGGCTCTGCACAGCATCTGCAAAGGCAACATATTCAGCAGGGTTTATCATTGTCTATCTAGAGAAACTCCTACAGAGGGCAGTGAGTTTTCTCCTGATAACAAAGGTCTGAATGCCTTTTCTTTCATATATATATATATAAATATACATACATATATATATACACATATGTATATATACAGACATACATATATACATATATACACATACATACATATACACATATATATACACATATATATACACATACATATATGTATAAAATTGCATTTTAGGTTCTGGGGTACATGTAAAGAACATGCAGGATTGTTGCATAGGTACATAGCAATGTGGTTTGCTTCCTCCATCCCCATCACCTATATCTGGCATTTCTCCCCATGTTATCCCTCCCCAACTCCCTACCCCCAGTGTCCCTCCCCTAGTTCCCCCCTCCCACAGACCCCAGTGTGTGATGCTCTCCTCCCTGTGTCCATGTGTTCTAATTGTTCAACACCCGCCTATGAGTGAGAACATGCGGTGTTTGATTTTCTGTTCTTGTGTCAGTTTGCTGAGAATGATGGTTTCCAGGCTCATCCATGTCCCTATAAAGGACACAAACTCATCGTTTTTGATGGCTACATAGTATTCCATAGTGTATATATGTCACATTTTCCCTGTCTAGTCTATCTTCGATGGGCATTTTGCTTGGTTCCAAGTCTTTGCTATTGTAAACAGTGCTGCAATGAACATACGTGTGCATGTGTCCTTATAATAGAGCGATTTATAATCCTTTGGATATATACCCAGTAATGGGATTGCTGGGTCAAATGGAATTTCTATTTCTAGGTCCTTGAGGAATCCCCCCACTGTCTTCCACAATGGTTGAACTAATTTACACTCCCACCAACAGTGTAAAAGTGTCCCTATTTCTCTACATCCTCTCCAGCATCTGTTGTCTCCAGATTTTTTAATGATCGCCATTCTAACTGGCGTGAGATGGTATCTCAATGTAGTTTTGATTTGCATTTCTCTAATGACCAGTGATGACGAGCATGTTTTCATGTATTTGTTGGCCTCATATATGTCTTTTGAAAAGTGTCTGTTCATATCCTTTGCCTACTTTCGAATGGGTTTGTTTGTTTTTTCTTGTAAATCTGTTTTAGTTCTTTGTGGATTTTGGATATAAGCCCTTTGTCAGGTGGGTAGATTGCAAAAATTTTTTTCCATTCTGTTGGTTGCTGGTTTATTCTAATGATTGTCTTTTGTTGTACAGAAGCTCTGGAGGTTGATTAGATCCCATTTGTCTATTTTGGCTTTTGTTGCCAATGCTTTTGGTGTTTCAGTCATGAAGTCCTTACCTATGCCTATGTCCTCAATGGTTTTGCCTAGGTTTTCTTCTAAGGTTTTTATGGTGTTAGGTCTTATGTTTAAGACCTAACATCTGGAGTTAATTTTAGCATAAGGTGTCAGGAAGGGGTCCAGTTTCTGCTTTCTGCACATGGCTAGCCAGTTTTCCCAACACCATTTATTAAACAGGGAATCCTTTCCCCATTGCTTGTTTTTGTTAGGTTTGTCAAAGATCAGATGGTTGTAGATGTGTGGCGTTGTCTCTGAGGCCTCTGTTCTGTTCCATTATCTCTGTACCAGGTCTATATCTCTGTTTTGGTACCAGTACCATGCTGTTTTGATTATTGTAGCCTTGTAGTATAGTTTGAAGTTAGGTAGCATGATGCCTCCAGCTTTGTTCTTTTTGCTTAGAATTGACTTGGGTATGTGGGCTCTCTTTTGGTTCCATATGAAGTTTAAGGTGGTTTCTTCCAGCTCTGTGAAGAAGGTCATTGGTAGCTTGATAGGGATAGCATTCAATCTATAAATTACTTTGGCAGGTATGGCCATTTCCACGATATTGATTCTTTCTAACCATGAGCATGGAGTGTTTCTCCATCTGTTTGTGTCCTCTCTTATTGCATTGAGCAGTGGTTTGTAGTTCTCCTTGAAGAGGTCCTTTACGTTCCTTGTTAGTTGTATTCCTAGGTATTTTATTCTCTTTGTAGCAATTGTGAATGGCAGTTTGTTCTTGATTTGACTCTCTTTAAGTCTGTTATTGGTGTATAGGAATGCTTGTGATTTTTGCACATTGATTTTCTATCCTGAGGCTTTGCTGAAATTGCTTATCAGTTTCAGGAGATTTTGGGCTGAAATGATAAGGTCTTCTAAATATACAATCATGTCGTCTGCAGATAGAGACAATTTGACTTCCTTCTTTCCTAATTGAATCCCTTTATTTTTCTTTTCTTGCCTGATTGCTCTGCTAGAACTTCCAATACTGTATTGAATAGGAGTGGTGAGAGAGGGCATCCTTGTCTAGTGCCAGATTTCAAAGGGAATGCTTCCAGTTTTTGCCCATTCAGTATGATATTGGCTGTGGGTTTGTCATAAATAGCTTTTATTATTTTGAGATACGTTCCATCTATACCTAGTTTCTTGAGAGTTTTTAGCATAAAGCCCTGTTGAATTTTGTTGAAGGCCTTCTCTGCATCTAATGAGATAATCATGTGGTTTTTGTCTTTGGTTCTGTTTATGTGGTGAATCATTTTATGTGGTGAATTATGTTTATAGACTTGTGTATGTTGAACCAGCCTTGCATCCCTGGGATGAAGCCTACTTGATTGTGATGGATAAGCTTTTTGATGTGCTGTTGCAGTCAGTTTGCCAGTATTTTATTGAAGATTTTTGCATCTATGTTCATCATGGATATTAGCCTGAAATTTTCTTTTCCTGTTGAGTCTCTGCCAGGCTTTGGTATCAGGATGATGTTGGTCTCATAAAATGATTTGGGAAGGATTCCCTCTTTTTTTTTTTTTTTTGAGACGGAGTTTCACTCTTGTTACCCAGGCTGGAGTGCAATGGCGCGATCTCGGCTCACCGCAACCTCTGCCTCCTGGGTTCAGGCAATTCTCCTGCCTCAGCCTCCTGAGTAGCTGGGATTACAGGCACGCGCCACCATGCCCAGCTAATTTTTTGTATTTTTAGTAGAGACGGGGTTTCACCTTGTTGACCAGGATGGTCTCGATCTCTTGACCTCGTGATCCACCCGCCTCGGCCTCCCAGAGTGCTGGGATTACAGGCGTGAGCCACCGCACCCGGCCCCGGATTCCCTCTTTTTGGATTGTTTGGAATAGTTTCAGAGGGAATGGTACCAGCTCCTCTTTGTATGTGTGGTAGAATTCCGCTGTGAACTCATCCGGACCTGGACTTTTTTGGGTGGTAGGCTGTTAATTGCCACCTCAACTTCAGCCCTTGTTAATGGTCTATTCAGGGTTTTGACTTCTTCCTGGTTTAGGCTTGGGAGGATGCAAGTGTCCAGGAATTTATGCATTTCTTCTAGGTTTACTGGTTTATGTGCATAGAGTTGTTTGTAGTAATCTCTGATGGTAGTTTGTATTTCTGTGGAATCTGTGGTGATATCCTCTTTATTGTTTTTTATTGCATCTATTTGATTCTTCTCTCTTTTCTTTTTTATTAATCTGGCTAGTGGTATATTTTGTTGATCTTTTCGAAAAACCAGCTCCTGGATTTATTGATTTTTTTGAAGGGTTTTTTTGTGTCTCTATCTCCTTCAGTTCTACTCTGATCTTGGTTATTTCTTGTCTTCTGCTAGCTTTTGAGTTTTTTAAATCTTACTCCTCTAGCTCTTTCAATTTTGAAAATAGAGTGCTGATTTTAGATCCATCCTTTCTTCTCATGTGCGCATTTATTGCTATAAATTTTCCTCTAGACACTGTTTAAAATGTGTCCCAGAGATTCTGGTATGTTGTGTCTTTGTTTTCGTTGGTTTTGAAGAACATCTTTATTTCTGCCTTCATTTCATTGTTTTTCCAGTCAACATTCAAAAGCCAGTTGTTCAGTTTCCATGAAGTTGTGTGGTTCTGAGTTCGTTTCTGAATTCTTAGTTCTAATTTGATTGCACTGTGGTCTGAGAGACTTTTTGCTATGATTTCTATTCTTTTGCATTTGCTGAGGAGTGATTTACTTCCAATTTTGTGGTCAGTTTTAGAGTAGGTGTGATGTGGTGCTGATAAGAAGGTATATTCTGTGGATTCAGGGTGGAGAGTTCTGTAAATGTCTATTAGGTTTACTTGGTTTTGGATATCCTTGTTAATTTTTTGACTCATTGATCTGTCTAATATTGACAATAGACTGTTAAAGTCTTCCACTATTATTGTATGGGAGTCTAAGTCTCTTTGTAGATCATTAAGAACTTGCTTTATGTATCTGGGTACTCCTGTATTGGGTGCGTATATATTTAGGAGCATTAGTTCTTCTTGTTGCATTGATCCTTTTACCATTATGTAATGCCCTTCTTTGTCTTTTTTGATCTTCATTGGTTTAAAGTCTATTTTAACAGAGACTAGGTTTGCAACTCCTACTTTTTTTTGCTCTCCATTTGCTTGGTAGATCTTCCTCAATCCCTTTATTTTGAGCCTATATGTATCCTTGCATGTGAGATTGGTTTCCTGGATACAGCGCACCAATGGGTTTTGACTTTTTACCCAATTTTCCAGTCTGTGTCTTTTGATTGGGGCATTTAGCCCATTTACATTTAAGGTTAATATTGTTATATGTGAATTTGATCCTACCATTTTGATACTAGCTGGTTGTTTGCCCATTAGTTGACGCAGTTTCTTCATTGTGTTGATGCTCTTTACCATTTGGTATGTTTTTGGAGTGGCTGGTACTGGTTGTTCCTTTCTATATTTAGTGCTTCTTTCAGCAGCTCTTGTAAAGTGGGTCTGGTTGTGAGGAAATCTCTGAGCAATTGCTTGTCCATAAAGGATTTTATTTCTCCTTTGCTTATGAAGCTTAGTTTGGCTGGATATGAATTCTAGGTTGAAAGTTCTTTTCTTTAAGGATGTTGAATATTGGCCCCCACTCTCTTCTGGCTTGTAGGATTTCTGCTGAGAGATTTGCTGTGAGTCTGATGGGCTTCCCTTTGTGGGTAACCCAACCTTTCTCTCTGGCTGCCCTTAGCATTTTTTCCCTTCATTTCAACCCTGGTGAATCTGATGATTATGTTCCTTGGGGTTGCTCTTCTTGAGGAATATCTTTGTGGTGTTCTCTGTATTTCCTGGATTTGAATGTTGGCCTGCCTTGCTAGATTGGGGAAGTTCTGGATAATATCCTGAAGAGTGTTTTCCGGCTTGGATTCATTCTCTCTGTCACATTCAGGTACACCTATCAAACGTAGATTAGGTCTTTTCACATAATCCCGTATTTCTTGAAGCATTTTTTCATTTCTTTTTACTCTTTTTTCTCTAATCTTGCCTTCTTATTTTATTTCATTGAGTTGATCTTCAATGTCTGATATCCTTTCTTCTGCTTGGTCGCTTTGGCTATTGAAACTTGTGTATGCTTCGCGAAGTTCTTGTGTTTTTCAGCTCCATCAATTCAATTATGCTCCTCTTTAAGCTGTTTATTCTCATTAGCATTTCGTCAAACCTTTTTTCAAGGTTCTTAGTTTCTTTGCATTGGATTAGAACATGATCTTTTAGCTCAGAGATGTTTCTTATTGCCCACCTTCTAAAGCCTGCTTCTGTCAATTCATTAGACTCATTCTCCATCCAGCCTTGTTCCCTTGCTGGTGAGGAGTTGTGATCCCTTGGAGGAGGAGAGGCATTCTGGTTTTGGGTATTTTCATCCTTTTTGTGCTGGTTTCTTCCCATCTTTATGGATTTATCTACCTGTGGTCTTTGTGGCTGGTGACTTTCAGATGGGGTCTCTGAGTGGACGTCCTTTTTGTTGCTGATGAAGTTATTACTTTCTGTTTCTTAGTTTTCTTTCCAACAGTCAGGCTCCTCACTGTAGGACTGCTGGAGGTCCACTCCAGACACCACTTGCATGGGGATCACCTGCAGTGGCTGCAGAACAGTAAGTGTTGCTGCCAGTTTCTTCTTCTGTTATCTTTGTCCCATAAGGATACCTGCCAGATGTCAGCCTAAGCTCTCCTTTATGAGGTGTCTCTTTGGTTATATGGGGGTTGGGGAGCTGCTTGAGGAGACAGTCTGTCTCTTATAGGAGCTCAAGTGCTGAGCTGTGAGCTCCGTTGTTCTGTTCAGAGCTGCTGGGCAGGTACATTTAAGTCTGCTGCGGCGGAACTCATAACCACCTTTTTTCCCCAGGTGCTCTATCCTGGGAAGGTGGGGCTTTATTTATAAGTTCCTGTCATTCTGCTGCCTTTTCTCAGAGATGCCCTGCCCAGCAAGGAGGTAGCCTAGTCACAGTCTGCCAGTAGAGGTATTGCTGAGCTGGTGTGGGCTCCACCCATCTGCTATGTGAACTTCCTTGCAGTTTTGTTTATAGAGGTATAGTTAGAACTGCCTTGGTAATGGCGGTCTGCCTCAGTAATGGCGGACTGCCTCAGTAATGGCAGACTGCCTCGGTAATGGTGGGCTGCCTCGATAATGGCAGACACCCTTCCCCCCCCTACAGAGCTGGACTGTCCTGGGACCAGCTGTGCTTGCTGTGAAACTCTCAATCCAGAGTGTTTCAGATTGCTGGTCATTGTGGGGGTGGGACCATCTGAGCCAAATCACCTGGCTCCCTGTTTCAGCCCCCTTTTTTTCAGTTGAACAGGTGACTCTGTTTCCCCAATGTTCCAGTTGCTAGTTGAAACTGCACGCAGGTTTGTGTGAGTTTTTGTGTGGAGACCCTCTGCGCCGGCTGAAACAGCCATGCTGGAGACTTGTAGAGATTTTCTGCCCGGGAATCTCCTGGTCTGTGGGCAGTAAAAATTCGTTTGGAAATGCAGTGATCACTCACCCTCAGCGTTTTTGCTGGAAACTGCAATCCAGAGCTGTTCCTATTCAGCCATCTTGGATCCTCTAATGTGGCCTTTTCTTTCTTAACATAGATTCCTTTTCAATCCTGCAGCATACAGGCCACTTTGGCGCCCAGTCAGCTAGTGTCTGAAGTGTCTCCAATCTGAATCCAGTTTACTTTTTTTCACCTAGTCGACTCCAGTAGGAGTTTGCAATTTCACTTACTTTTTGTTTTACCTTTCTGGAGTTTCCTAGGGAAGCTAGTCTATGCTATACAAACTTCAGTAGATGACTAATACCTGTACGTATCTTCTCAACCAATATTAATTTCTTTAACAACATTCCTACCAGTGTTATTGGTAGAAACATTATTAGTGGAAAGAAT
Organism: Aotus nancymaae; assembly: GCF_030222135.1. Classification (NCBI taxonomy): domain Eukaryota; kingdom Metazoa; phylum Chordata; class Mammalia; order Primates; family Aotidae; genus Aotus; species Aotus nancymaae. Next base: position 5,643,177 of record NW_026988450.1, on the reverse strand, counting down.
AATGTCAATTGAAAGTGGCTCCTAGGCTACTGGCTAAGAAGCCTGGTGAGTGGTTTTAGTGTTTATTGGAGGAGATGGTGATTTAGGTTTTTTGTTTTAATAGATTTGATTTTCTAGAGCAGTTTTAGGTTCATAGCAATATTGAGCATGAGATATGGAAATTTCACATATACCTCTGGTCTCTGCATGTGCCTCACCTTCCCCACTGTCAACATACCCCACCAGAGTAGTGCATTTGTTACAATCGACGAGCTTGCATTGACACTTCATCATCACCCAAAGTGTATGGTTTATAGTAGGGTTCACTCTTGATTTTGTACATGCTATGGATTTGGGTATGTTTATAATGGCATGTATCTACCCTGGTAGTGTCACGCAGAGTAGTTTCACTGCTCTTAAAATCCTCTGGGATCCATCTATTTATTTGATGGTTTAGGTTTTGATGTCTTGAGTTTGCCCACAGGGGACAAATGAAGCCTTGCAAATGGATAAGGGCATCTAGGTATACAGTGTAAAATGAGAAGAGAAGACTGCCTGTCGCTAAATCTTGAGGACGACATATAGACGGCAAGGACAAGGACCAAGAAAGAAGCATCTACAGCAGAGTGAGAATGACAAAAAGATAAGTGAAGCCATTCTTTTATTCATTCATTCAACACATATTTTTGAGTCCCTACTATGTGCTAGGGACTACTATGTGTTAAGAGCTGAGTATTTGGAGAGTAGCATCACAGAAGCACAAAATAAAGAGTATTTTCAAAACTAGAAAATGGTCAAGTAATGTATTTTGGACATGAAGTCATTGGTGCGTTTAGGAAGAGAAGTTTCAGTGGAGTGGTGAGAGTGGGAGCCAGATGGCAGAGGCTTGAGGATGGAGAGAGGTAAGCAAGGGTGACAGTGAATGTGAATGGTTGTCAGGTTCACGACTACACCAAATGTCATGTTGAGGTCTGAAGGGAGTGGGTGGATGAGCAGAAAGAACACTTGGAGGGATGTAGGCAGGTAAAAGATGATTTTATTCAGCAGCAGCTCTCATCAATGGCTTTCTCATACTGTCTGCCCTGTCTTGGCTGCTAGAGCCCATGGCTCCCACATACAGCTGTGCAGCCAGGCCTCTCCTGCCTTCAGGGTCAGCAGCAAACTCTTTCTCTCTCTGGGCCCGAGTGAGCTGAGCTGTGTCCTGGATCCCCTCTGTCCATCTGCAGAGACAGACAGCTCTGACTCTCTCTCTCTTTCTCTGGGCACCAGCACCTGTACTGTGTCAGCAGGGCAATTATACCTTTTACAGACAACAGTGGCTTAGAGCCAGGTGATGAGCTTTCCCTATGTTTTGGCTATGGTGATGAGCTTCTCTATGTTATGTCTACATAGCTGTGATAACAAGTGGAATTATATGCCTGTGCTCTAAACTCGCTGAGTCACTCTGGATGTTTACCTCAGCCTATCCTTGACCAAAGCACAGCCATGTTCCTTACACTCTACACCCTGGGCCGAGGGAGACATAGGTCTTGATACACAGGTTATACACATAAACTTGGGGTACATAGACTCAATATACACATGCACAGGCTTTATACATAAGTTTGGGACACATAGGCTTGATTAACAGGCGTGGCACACAGGCCTTACATCCTATCCCCTAGGCTGAAGGAGTCCTTAGTGGGGATCCATGCACACAGGGTAGCACCTTGGACCCATAGGCCACAGCGACAATACAGGGAACAACAGACTACCGCTAAGGTCCCTTTTATGCTACCTTTGATTATTAGAGCCCAACGTAGGCCAGAGCCTAGAGACACTCACCATCTCTGCAGGGGGTCATCAGTAAGGTGCTCAATCACCTTAATCTCCTGTGACACCCCTTGTAAAGCTGCTGTTATGTTCTGATGGGTGTCAGCCAAAAGTATTCATCATCTGGTCCCCAGGAATTCAGATCAAACATAGCCTGCCGCATACCTATCTCCCAGGGTATTGGAACCAAATTAGTATATGATTGCCATTTACTCAGAATTTCTGGTATCTCTCTGGCATCATTCCAGACAGTCCGTATGGCTGTCATTAGCCAATCGATTAACGTGTGATCACCTTGCCCTTGTGCCAACCGTTGGCACAGCTGCAGCTGCTGATGAAGGGAGGGGAGTTGTGATGGAAGCCAGCTTCTCCATCTCCGAGGCGGAACAAGAAATGCTATCAGCTTCCTTAGATGTTGCCGACATTGTTCACCTAGTTCCCACAGCTCAGTGGGGGCAGAGGCATAATAAGACGTGTGTTCCACCACTGTGGGGGGGTCCCTGGGCTCTCCCCTGGGGTCCCATCAGCGGCTTATGTTCTACCTTCTGATGGATCACAGGACGAGCCTGCAGTGGGGAAGCCTCCTCCTCCTTGTCATCAAACCTAACAGGAGTGTCTGCCTGGAGGACGGGCTCAAGGTCGCACCAGCAGCTGTTGCTAACTCCTGTTTCAGGCTGTTTATCTGGGTCTCCAAGTACCCAGCTTGTGACTGGAGCTCTCTTGACCCCAGGTCCTGCTCCAAGCTGTGCATTTGGGCCCCCAGGCATGTGGCTTGTGCTGGAAGGTCCCTTTCCTGTGGCACTGAGCATGTACTTTCTGCAGTGCAGTCAGAAATGCCCATCAGACTCTGCTGGCAAAGGTGCGTTCCCTCTTTGTGCTGTGAGCTTCCAGCTGCTTCAGTGCTTTCTCCACACTCAAAGGAGACCTGTCCTCTGCTTCCCATGTTTCCACTGAGGCTCATCCAAGCAGCATCACTGCCACTGGGCACCACTGCTCATGCTGCGGCCACAAAGCCAACCTAGGAGCCGCAAGGGCTGAAGACCCACTCACCTCATTCTGCCAACTGCGCCATTGTCAGGCTCACAACTACACCAAATGTCATGCTGAGGTCCAAAGGGAGTGGGTGGATGAGCAGAAAGAACTCACAGAGAGCCGTAGGCAGGTGTAAGATGATGTTATTCAGCAGCAGCTCTCATCAACAGTTTTCTTACACTGTCTGCCCTGTCTCAGCTGCTTGAACCAGTGGCTCCCACATACAGCTGCGCAGCAGGTCCTCCCCTGCCTTCCGGGTCAGCAGCTAACTCTTTCTCTCTGGGCATGAGCGAGCTGAGCTGTGTCCTGGATCCCTTTTGTCTGTCTGCAAAGATGGACAGCTTTGACTCTCTGTCTCTTTTTTTTTTGAGACGGAGTTTCGCTCTTGTTACCCAGGCTGGAGTGCAATGGCGCGATCTCGGCTCACTGCAACCTCCACCTCCTGGGTTCAGGCAATTCTCCTGCCTCAGCCTCCTGAGTAGCTGGGATTACAGGCACGCACCACCGTGCCCAACTAATATTTTGTATTTTTAGTAGAGACGGGGTTTCACCATGTTGACCAGGATGGTCTCGATCTCTTGACCTCATGATCCACCCGCCTTGGCCTCCCAAAGTACTGGGATTACAGTCTTGAGCCACTGCGCCCGGCCCGACTCTCTGTCTCTTTCTCTGGGTGCCAGCACCTGTACAGTGCCAGCAGGGCAATTATAACTTTTACAGGCAATAGGGGCTTAGAGGTGATGAGCCTTCCCTATGTTATGGCTATGGTGGTGAGCTTCTCTATGTTATGTCTACATGGCTGTGATGACAAATGGAGTTATACACCCCCGCTTTAAACTCACTGAGTCACTCTGGTTGTTTACCTTGGCCTATCTTTGACCAAAGCACAGCCATGTTCCTTACAACAGTGTTTCAAAGAATTGAATTATTATTGAAGAGGACAGAGTTTGGATGGTAGATGGAAGGACTCAGACACAAAGGAAGGTTATGTCAGCAAAAATGGTGAGGGAGGAAATCTGAAATCCTACTCTCCATACAAGCAATAAAAAACTGGGAAAAACTCTAAGACTCAACACTTTTGGGACTCTGGAAATAACCAAGTGCTTGGAGCAACCCAGGGAATGCTTATTCAAGAAAAAAGCCAAATCTTGCCAACAACAGCAAACTTTGTCGTGTTTAACATGCTTCAGTCTCATTTCCTGCTCTGGAGCTCAGCAGAAGCCTTGATAATAAAGGCTGTATTTCTGGCACTTGTGTAACATGAGAAACACCTGAGCATATTTAAACACTAATTTGAAAAACTTAGAAGAACTTGATTGAGCACTTGAAGTTACTGTAACTGAGGGGAAAGTGGCTAGTGCCAGGTGGAGGGGCATTGACAGGCGGAGGCTCGCTTCAAATGTAAGGAAGGGAAAGGAGGATAGACCGTGTGCAGTCTGCTTGTGCAGAGTACTGCTACTTTTTATCCTATGGTTCCTATATTTTCCCTCAGTTAAGGAGTGAGGTCTATGCTGATGATGAATATGAGATGACTAGGAATCCTAATGGGCTTCGTAGTCACGGCCAGCATCTCCGTGCAGATTGACATCTGAGAATTTATGATAAATATTGATTTGTACGGTTGTATTATAGCAACACAAAATGGACTAAGACATACCCTGTGTAATCAGTTACCACATCCCACCTTTGTCGCCCATAGTCTGCTTGCCTCCCTGTCCATTTCTACTGCCACTGCCTTATTCTAAGCCCTTATACCCTCAATTCTAGATCGCCAGAATTGCCTAATAGCTGACCTTCCTAACTCTAGGTTACGCTCTTTTCTTTCTTTCTGCAACAGAATTCAGAGGTCTACTGCAGTCGTGGAGAAGACGCATGTATTCATCCAAGAATGAACATTTGCTGGCCATTTGCAGTGAAAGCAAGGGGAGATAAAACCAAATCGTCTGTTGAGGCAATTGGGTTGCCTGGCAACAAGTTAACTGAGACTAGAGCCTCTCTCAACCCCACTTGGGAGGCACGCTGTAGAATTTCAACTTACTGCAATGTCTTTCAGGTGCTAGCAGCAGTAGCATGAGGTTCTCCTAAGCAATTGCAAACTAGCTGCCAGATCTACTATCAAGGGCACTTTCACAACCACAAGAGCTCCATATGTTATTAATTGATTGGGTGATCTCAAAGTCCCCACATAAAGGATGGACAGCAGGGGGATGGGAGAACTTCTCCTGGAACGCAATTCCTGTTGTGTCCAGCCATTCCTGGAACAAGTACTCCTCTGCAGGCAAGGCCAAGAGTCCCAGAATCAGTGTAAAATTTACCAGGCATGGTTTGGCTTGCACTGTGAAGCATTTGTAGGGTTTAGCTGAGCACTAAAGGATAAAGGGCCGAGGGAGTAGAGCACATTGTTAGAAAGTAAGAGGAAATGATAGATCTAAGATGGGCATTCTTTTGCTTTGGTTGCTGTAACAAAATACCACAGACTAGGTGGCTTAAATAACAAAAATTTATTTTATCACAGTTTTGAAGGCTGGAAGTCCAAGGCATAGATGGTGGTTGGTTCTAAGCCCTCTCCCCTTGGTTTGCAGATGGCCGCCTTTTCCCTGCATCCTTGCATGGATTTTCTCCTGTGTGCACACATTCCTGGTGTCTCCTGGTGTGTCCAAATTTCGTCTTATTACAAGGACACCAAGCAGCTTGTATTAGGGTCCTTCCTAATGACTTTATTAACTTAACCAACCTCTTTACATGTCCATTTCCAAATACAGTCACATTTTGAGGTACTGGAGTTTGGAACTTCAACACATGAATTTTGGGTGAACACAGTTGATCCTATAACAGATGGATAAGGAGAAAAATGAATACAGTAGGGCAATTTGGTGAGAAATTAAGAACTAGAGGGTGGGATCCCTAAAGAAAACAAAGATGAATACAGCGAGATTTGTTCAACAGGGAAGCTATAAAGGTAGAAGTTTATGGTAAGGAATATCTGAAATATTACTTTGAAGATCAAAAACTTTCACTAAATAATACAATCTAGGGTATGATCTTAGAAGTGGATGGGTGGGATAAGTAGGAGGTAGACTTTGGAGGTGATTAAATGAACCCCCAGTGCACTAGAATATGGGACCTGCCTCTGATGTGAACATTGAAATAACTTAGAAGTATGGCAGATAGTGAGATAAAGAGGAATGCAGAATCTGATGTGAAAATATACTCTTCTCATTTGGATATGAGCCATTGCTTCATGGCAGGTGACATGCAGCCAAGTTTCCTAGGGTTCTGAAAACCAAGTTGATTTGAATTTGCTATTTAAGGAGGGCATAGTTAAAAAGCAGGACTTTAAGTACTGGCAGCAATTTTGTTTTACACTAAATCGATTGCATTTTCTTACCAATAAAAAAGATGCTTTTCATATTTTTGTGGTCTCCATTGTGTCAGGTATTATATGCAATAATAAGAAAATGTAAAACTGTCTCTATGATTCAAGTTTACATTCATGTTTAAGAAACGTGAGCAACATACCTGAGACAGAACCCAAATAATATAAAGAATCTTACATACTAAATTTTGTGATCCAAACTCAATACTAAAAGAATTTGAAGAAGGAAAGAAGGAAATCAACAAGGGATGTTAAAGAGATAGGAGAAACTATAGGCTGAGGCTGAAGAAATGGGTATGCTTTGAAAAGCGGTGAGAAAGGAAGGAGGTGAAACAGACAGACAACCCAGAAGTGCAAGTGAACATGGCCAGTTTGTGAATATTTGGACCAAAAGGACAGACATATATTGGGGAATTTAGAAATTAAAATGTGCAGCACTGAAACAAAAAAGAGCACATGAAATAAATGGCAATTTAGTATACTGTTAGCTTTTAGTATACTGTTAGCTTTCACTGGGAAGAAATTGAAAGATCTTTAATGTTATAATGCAAATAAATTACCTGAGTAAAGTGATGTTTATAAAAGAATATTGGATGGGCATAACCTAAAGCTAGGAAGGTCAACTATTAGGAAATTCGGATGATCTGGAATTTAGGGCATGAGTGCTTAGAACAAGGCAGTGGCAGTGGACATGGACAGGGAGGCATACTATCACTGACATGGGGGGGGGTGTGGTAACTGATTACATAGGATATGTCTTAGTCCCTTTTGTGTTGCTATAACAGGATACTTGAGGTTGGGTAATTTCTAAAGAAAAGAGGTTTATTTAGTTGATGGTTCTGCAGGCTGAGAAGTTCAAGGGCATGATCCTGGCTTCTGGTGAGGGCTTTTATGCTGCATTATAACATGATGGAGAAAGTCCAAGGGGGAGTGGACACTTGAAAGAAATAAAACCTGAAGGACATCCTGGCTTTATAACAACCCACTCTCATGGAAACTAATCCATTTCTAAGAGAACTAATCCAGTTTCACCAGAGTGAGAACTCATTGACTACCGTGAGAATGACACCAAGCTGTTCATACGAAATCTCCCGCTATGACCCAAACACCTCCCACTAGGCCCCACCTACACATCGGGGATCAAATTCAACATGAGGTTTGACAGGGGCAAACCAAACCATAACAGGGTATAATAGGAGATTCTGGGGTAAAGATGATGGAGCTTTTGAGGGTTTCTGACAGACGAAAGTGGTAGCGTTGGGTAGAGGGCAGCTGGTTTGAGAAAAAATTAATTTCCGAACATTTATTTTAAGAGGCTAGCTTCATGTCCTTGTTTAATAATCTAAGTCATATAGCCAAAAAATTAATTTCATATTAATATAGGAAGCTACTCTGAATGATAAAATAAGTCAAAATAATGGACTCCTCTTCTCTAAAAGCATACTTATATTTATATTATAATTTATGTACATAGAGAACATTTATGAACATAGAGAACAATACAGAGATAGATAAATAAAATTTTATGCCAAGTACAAGTGAAATTGTCAGTGTCTCTATTGCGAGGGGAAATGGAGAGACAATGACTTTTGTTTACATAATATATATAAATTCTGCCTAATTTTAAGAATATTTTTCATACTATTGGTAAATATTTATTATAGAAACTTCAGAAAACTCTCATCTATTTTATTCAATAAGGAATGATTTACTATACTATTTGGAAATCTACTTTTCTGCTCAAAAAAATAGAATTCATAGTTTAAAAAATTTACTGAATAGTCTTTTCCAGAATGTTTTAATGATTTCATAAGATCCCACAGTATACACGCTTTATAGTTTTTGTCGGGTATGCAGTTTGATATTTAGGTTACTTGTAATATGTTGTTACTTAAAACAATGCAAAGAACATTCTGAGAGCTTATTTTTGAATATATGTACAACTATGCTCTTAGCATAAATTTCTTTTTTTTTTTTTTGAGACAGGGTTTTTTTGCTCATTTTGCCCAGGCTGGAGTGCAATGGCACGATCTCGGCTCACCGCAACCTCTGCCTCCTGGGTTTAATCGATTCTTCTGCCTCAGCCTCCCCAGTAGCTTGGATTACAGGCATGTGCCACCACGACCTGCTAATTTTGTATTTTTAGTAGAGATGGGGTTTCTCCATGTGGTTCAAGCTGATCTCGAACTCCCGACCTCAGGTGATCCACCCACCTTGGCCTCCCAAAGTGCTGGGATTACAGGCTTGAGCCACCATGCCTGGCCAGCATAAATTTCTAGAAATGGAAAACTATATAACATTTTGTTTTTTAAAAATTATATTACCAATTTCTCTCCTGGAAAGAGAAATATCTTTGCCTATTTAGCAGATAAAAATAGCATTTCATTTTTAAACTTAACTTTCATATTTAAATATATTTGCTATTCCTTTTCTTTTTGAATTATCTGTTGTCCTTTATCCACTTTTCTATGGTATCTTTTCTTCTTTTAATTGTTTGTAGGCTATTAAGCCTCATATATGTTACAGGCATTTTGCTTAGTTTATTATTTACCTTTTTTAAGACAGAAGAAAGACCAAAATGTTTTTTCTACTCTCACACATAACACTTGCCATAATACTTCACCTCTGATTACCAAAGTGGATGTGGTGTGTTACCTCCATTAGCCTAAAATAACAACAAAGGGAGTGGCTCACAAAATAAAAGAGTTTATTTTAAATGACAGGGGATTATAATCCAGAATTTGTATGCTCTGATGAATCATAGGCATATTCAGAAAGGTTGAGGCAAGGGGAAACTTTTAAAGGCAAAATGAAGAAACTCACCTAAGTTGCTTTGAAATAATTATCATTAGCTAGAAAGGATTAATAACAAGAGTGGCATCAATACAAGGCTGAATAGGCAATTTCTGGGCAGACATCAATGCAGAAGTGTTCTTTGTGTAAGACTGCAGTGGTCTTTGTGCAAGGTTGTGGTTTTCAGACAATTCTTGTAATAGTTTTTATCATAGGCATGTGTGTATGAGAGCCCCTCTATTACGACCTTCTGACTCCATTTTGTGAGGGTTTGGAACAAGTGACTCCATTTTGGTTCTGACAACTTCCACATTTTCCTATTTGATCAAGATTTTTTTCTCGAAATAATTGTTCATCAATCAACCAGTAGTTAGGTTTGATTGTCCCTTCATACTGGACAGACCTGCCCTGGTTGGTTTCATCCTATGTAGAGGAAATAGCCAGCAATTATGAGTCAATGTGAAGATCCTTTGACTACATTGGAGCAATAAAGAGGTTTAGAAGGTTTGGCTCCCAGGTTAAGTGTGCCTGAAGTTCATTGTCAAGTTCAATTTTGTCAGTTCCATAGGTATGGGAAATACTGTTCTGAAGCACTGGACCAGCATTATTCTGTTAGGTGTTGTACTTCTACAGAAATTGATAGGAAACAGGCACGATGTTTAAAAAGAATAATGCAGAGTAAAAATGACAGCAATATAGTGTCCCAAGTTTGTTTAATGGTTACGAGCCATGAGCCTAGGCCTGAAGGCAACCAATAAAGCAAACAAACTGACCACGAGGACACGGATGAGACCTACTGTATAGACAGATATCAGAGGAAACTAGAGGAATTCAGGACTGACTCCAGTCTACAGATAGATAATAAAAAATTTAAAAACAATGAACAGGGCTACAATCTAATAGCAGCTGTATTATAACTTTTTTAAAAAAACTATCTTTATTTCTACCAAAATAGATAATCAAAGCAAGGCTAATGTTTTTTGCAAACTTGACCCGATTATTTACATAAGTCCAGCAAGAATGATGATTGATCTCATAGGTTAAAAACCTCTTGAGGCTAAAAAGCTGAATCAAGGCAAATTTAGATTTCACCTGTAGTATGTTTAAACAATTTGAATATGACATCCTAGTCAAAACCTTAGTAATATAATCAATGTTTTCAATTGTATCATGTTATAAAGAAAATAGATTCTTATTGAACTTATGCAAATAACTATATATTGTCATAAAGATACCCATGAATAGTTTCTGAATTCTGGAGGGATAAGATAGAAAAAAAGCAAATTTTTTTTTTGAGGACATCTAATATTTTATTTTATTTTATTTTATTTTATTTGCTATTTATTTATTTTATTGCATTTTAGGTTTTGGGGTACATGTGAAGAACGTGCAAGATTGTTGCATAGGTGCATACGTGGCAGTGTGATTTGCTGCCTTCCTCCCCTTCACCTATATCTGGCATTTCTCCCCATGCTATCGCTCATCAAAAAGTAAATATTTTGAATTTTGTTTATAAAAATACACTTTACCAAATTGTCACAAGCTACAGAGAGCTTAAGAGGAAAGCTTCCTTAAATCAGGAAAACAAAATGTTAAAGTAAACAATCAATAAAAATTTTAAGTAAAAATCTATAAATATTATTTTTATCAGTTATTATTCATGTAATAAATTCTTACACTGCTTGATCTTGGTTTACAATGTCATGAATTTATCTGTTTCTTCATTAGAGTTTTGGAAATTTTTGCCCAGTCCAGTGATATGATCTTAAAGTTATTAGAAACCTGTATTCAGTAGTACTTGTCAGAATTTTTTTCCATCAGGAATAGTTTTAGACTGTATCTGGTTGGAAATGCTTTTAGAGAAAAAACAAAACAATAAATGTCTATGGACAAAGACTTAATCAGGATTAAGAATCTGATGAGAATGTATCATAACCAGAAATTGACAAGGAAATTTGGTTTATTTTGTATCATATAACATTTTAACATAATAAATATAATTATGGCTGATAACTATTAGATACTAAAAATTTACATAATTTTTGGAACAGTCATATCAATAACATATTCATACAAATATAGCTTAAAAAGATTAAGCACATTTCTTATTTCAAGAATGCTTCCCATATGATTTAATATATTAAATAAGCCTAATTAGTTTAATATCTCTCTTTTACAAAATGAGAGAGATCAAATAGACTCAATTTAGAATTTGATTTTAGAATTTGTAGAATGTCATAAAGTTTAAGAACACTTGATCAACACAGGATCACAGGGCACTGTGACAAAGTAATTCATTTAACCAGAGTGATAATTAAAAGGTGTGGAAAGCAAATGCAGAAGAGTACATAGAAGTAGAAAGAGAAAAATCTTAATTCTTTGAAGGTTTAGTTTTCTTAAGAAATCAAGGACCTAAAAATACAGCACAAAGCATAAGAAATTCTCTTGATAAACCATAGAACCTTTGTTTCCTAGGACAATTACCAAAACGGTAGAGAACTTTTACTATTTTTGAAATTAAGAGTAAATCAATACTCCAAGAAAACCTTCTTATTTTAATACAGGACCAATTTTAAGTTTTATGTCCGTATTATTTTGATATCAATGTTTAATCTTTAGAAAAACATACAAAAAATTCCCTTTTAGTTTTAGGCAGCCTGATCATGTGCAACATTCCTTTTATAAGATTCATTTTTCACAAACCTTTTACAAATTGCTCAGACCTCCTATAACTTGCTCAAACCTGATTTTTTTCCATAACGTCCTCGTTTTTATACTGAAGCAACCAGTCATTCTATAACAATTTGACGTTTCCTTTTCCCTGATCATTTTGATCATACAAGATTGTCTCTCATACAAAGAATCATTTTCCATGTTTCTCTTCCTTATTTCCCTTACCAAAAATATATTCCCAAACTTAAAACTTCCTTTGCATTTCTCTCTCTTTACTAACTGGTTTCTTATTTTCTTCATAAATTCACATCATGAAATGGCCTTTAAGTAACCTCAGATTTACATAAAATCACTCTTTTTAAACAAAAAAAATCCTTATGTCTTTTTATAATTTTTCTCATCAAAAACACATCTTGGTTTTTTTATACACTTTGTATATGGATTTACATATATTAATTAAAAAATTACCTCTTAGTAGCCTTAATTTTTAGAAAAAAATCCAGAAAATAAGCAATTTTGAACAGTCTGACACATATCAAGATTTGATAATACACATTTCATGATTTTTAGGAGCACGTTGTTTTCAGAGAACACTTTTCAATGTGGACCAAGATATATTTATGAACAGATCCAAATATATATTTTTTATAAAATTTAAGAAGCCAAGAATAAACTTAAACTAATGTTTAGCAATTAATGTTTCAATATTTTAACTTATTTGTATTACTCATGAAAAATTTCCTGAGGCATTAGATAAAGCTAGTCATCATTTCAAGTTATTTCTGTATTAGCCTCTTTTACAGCAGGTGAGGATCAGGCAGGCATCACAAAAACAAGAACCTGAAGAGTTTAATACATAAGTATCTATTTTATGGCTATGGTTGATATAGATGAAGTAATGGACACAGCATTGTACTCTCATTTGCACATTTTTCTGAGGTCATGCTCATACTCTTATGATCATGAATATCTAATAGAGATAAAAGTTGTGTGTCTGCATTATATTTAATATTAACGACTCTCAAGACATCTTAAATTATTTTATCCACCAAAAATTGCCTCAGATTACAGAAACCTTAAAAAATTTGGGTTAGTTCCTACTTTTCTGACAGTTTTAGATATGCTCATTTATCTCTATGCCAATCTTTTTTTCTATTCTTTTTTTTTTTTTTTCAAGACAGCGTGTTGCTCTGTCACCCAGGCTGGAGTGCAGTGGCTTGAATTTGGCTCACTGCCTCCCAGGTTTGACTGATTCTCCTGCCTTAGCCTCCCGAGTAGCTGAGACTACAGGCACCCGCCACCACACCTGGCTAATATTTGTATTTTTAATAGAGATGAGGTTTTGCCAGGTTGGCCAGGCTGGTCTCGAACTCCTGACCTCAGGTGATCCACCTGCTTTGGCCTCCCAAAATGCTGGGATTACAGGCGTGAGCCACTGTGCCTGGCCCTCTATGCCAATTTGAATGATGCCTTTTATTAATATTAGTAGAAAAGAGCTTTACAATTTTTCATTTGCTCAATTTTTAAATAGTTAAAAATCATGCCAACAAGAAAGAAAGACACAGGAGCAGAATATATAGTTAGTAGGGTGCTGAGAAAAGGAGTTTCAGTTGACTGAGAAATTCCCATGGGAAAAGCAGGATCTAACAGAGAAAACAGAGCGGCTCTAAAATATTGTAGCTCGAATATCAGCTTCCAATTAGATTGACGTCTATGTCAGCCTAATATAACAACAGGGAGAGTGGATCTCAAAATAAATGAGTTTACTTGGGAATGAATGACAGGAGATTACAAACCAGGAAATGTGTGCTATGATTGATCACAGGCATATTCAGGGAAGTTGAGGCAAGCTGAAACTTTTAAAGACAAAATGAGAAAGATTATATAAGTTGTTCCAAAGCAATTGCCTTGGTTGTTGTGGTCTTTGTGCAAGATTGTGGTTTTTAGACCATTCTTGTAATAGTTTTTATTACACAAATGTGCATGGGAGAACCCCTCCCAATTTCATTTTGTTAGGGTGTGGCATAAGTGACTCCATCTTGATTCTGACAACTGTCATACCCTACACACCAAGCAGTTCTCTAGTAGACACCAACTGGTGTCTTATAATTTATTTCAGTTCTAACACTACCTGGAGGTAGCATCAGGTTAAGGACTCAGTCCCACCAGACTTCTCCCCATTTCAGACACTAATCACAAGTAGTAGTTTCTGTGATCTATACTTCTGACCAAAAAGCTATTAACATTACTACCACTTCATTCTTGGGTTTGATTAATTTACCAGGACAGCTAACAGAACTCAAAGAATCACTTACTTATGCATACTGGCTTATTATAAAGAATATTACAAGTGAAACAAGTGACTAAATGGAAGAGGGTATAGGGCAAGATATGGGAGAAGGGGCACAGAGCTTCCTTGTCCTTTCTGGGCACATCACCCTCCTAGAACCTCCACGTGTTCAGCAACCCAAAAGCTCATCAAATCTTGTTATTCAAGAGTTTTTAAATAGAGCTTAATGTTCATCTTCTATCCCTTTTCCCAGAGGTCAGTGGGTAAAGCTGAAAGTTCCAATCCTCTAATCCAATCCTCTAGTCTTTCTGGTACCAGCCTCATACCATGGCTATCCCAAAACCCCAACCCAACACTTTCTTAGCATAAGCTCAGATTGAAATTGGCTCTTTATTAATAACAAAAGACACTCCTATCACCTTGGAAATTCCAAGGGTTTTAGCTCTGTGACAGAAACCGAGGAAAAATGCCAAATATATTTCACACTACACTACACTACACCTTCTAATTTTGTTTAAGATATTCCTGTACCATATTTCTACACACAACAGTGCAGGAGTTTCTTTGAATGAAGGACGAGAGATAGAAAACTAAATGAGATGATTCTATGTTTTTCCAGCAAAATACTTTATCTTGGTGGAAGAAAAACTCCAAAGAAGGTGGGATGGAAGTCAACATAAGATAAGAACAAAATTTGATATTTCTTTTTTTTTACTAGCAAGTATTTTCGATTACATTTTAACAAGAACGTTAGGGCAAAAAGTTGTGTTAATATATGTTCCAAGTAGAACTTCAGTCCTTAGTCTTTCTATAACTTTTTGTCTTGCTTTTTTCTTCAGAAATACTGTGATCTATATCTAGCCATGGACTAGTTTTATTTCAATTGTGTTTCATCTTTAACTGTTAAGTGATATACCCTGTTATAATTCATGCAAGATAATTACCTGTTTTAGAGTCTATAAAAAGCATAATTTATTCAGCAAAAGAAAAATGAGCTCGTGAAATAAAATCTGGAGAATCCAAACCAATTCTAATCAATTGGTAAGCAATACAAATTTAGTTGAAATTACTTTTATCGTATGTCAAAATAATGTGAACACAATCATATATTTAATAATCAGAGATTAAAGCTTATCCTTTATCTTTCTTTCCTTCGCTTCATTATAATGAGGTAAAACAAAAACAAAATCTTCTTTAAACTTTAATCCTCCCAATTTAAGCCATTTCTGCTTAAGCAAATGTCACGCTTTTCTCTTTTCATTTACATGGTTGCATTTCCCCCAAGATGGTTTGCAGTTGCACACTGAAATAGAAGTAGAAACGTTTGGCTCTCGCAAGTCTATATACTGTTTGATGATTATCACTTTCTTAATTTTAATTCATTGCCTTTTTCCTAAACTTCTTCTTCTTTTTTTATACTTTAAGTTCTGGAATACATGTGCAGACCAGCTAGGTTTTTTACACAGGTATACACGTGCCATGATGGTTTGCTGCGCCCATCAACCTGTCATCTACATTAGATATTTCTCCTAATGCTATCCCTCCCCTATCCCCCTACCCACCATCAGGCCCTGGTGTGTGATATTCCCCTCCCTGTGTTCATGTGTTCTCATTGTTCAACTCCCACTTATGAGTGAGAACATGTGGTGTTTGGTTTTATGTTCCTGTGTTAGTTTGCTGAGAATGATGGTTTCCAGCTTCATCCATGTCCCTGCAAAGGACATAAACTCATTCTTTTTTATGGCTGCATAGTATTCCATGGTGAATATGTGCCACATTTTCTTTATCCAGTCTATCATTGATGGACATTTGGGTTGGTTCCTAGTCTTTGCTATTGTGAACAGTGCTGCAATAAACATATGTGTGCATGTGCCTTTAAGTAGAATGCTTTATAATCCTTTGGGTATATACCCAGAAATGAGATTGCTGGGTCAAATGGTACTTCTGGTTCTAGATCCTTGAGGAATCACCACACTGTCTTCCACAATGGTTGAACTAATTTATACTCCCACCAACAGTGTAAAGGCTTTCCTATTTCTCCACATCCTCTCCAGCATATGTTTTTTCCTGACTTTTTAATAATTGCCATTCTAACTGGCATGAGAAGGTATATCATTCTGGTTTTGATCTGTATTTCTTTAATGACCAGTGATGATGACCTTTTTTTCCATATATTTTTTGGCGACACAGTCTCTCAGACCACAGTGCAGTCAAATTAAAACTCAAGATTCAGAAATTCACTAAAAACTGCACAACTACATGGAAACTGAACAACCTGCTGCTTAATGACTACTAGGTAAATAACGAAATTAAGACAGAAATAAATATGTTCTTTGAAACCAATGAGAACAAAGACACGATTTGGCAGAATCTCTGGGACACAGCTAATGCAGTTTTTAGAGAGAAATTTATAGCACGAGATGCCACAGGAGAAAGTGGGAAAGATCTAAAATGGACATTCTAATATTATAATTAAAAGAACTGGAGAAGCTAGAGCAAACAAATTCCAAAGCCAGCAGAAAACAAGAAATAACTAAGATCAGAGCAGAACTGAAGGAGATAGAGACACAAAAAAATCATTAAAAATAAATTAGTGAATCCAGGAGTTGGTTTTTTGAAAAGATTAATAAAATAGATAGACCACTAGCAAGACTAATAAAGAAGAAAAGAGAGAAGAATCAGATAGATGCAATACAAAATAATAAAGGGTATATTACCACTGATCCTACAGAAACACAAACTACTATCTTATGTTACTATAAACACCTCTATGCAAATAAACTGGAAAATTTAGAAGAAATGGATAAATTCCTGGACATGTGCACCCTCCAAAGACTAAACCAGGAAGAAGTTGAATCCCTGAATAGACCAATAACAAGTTCCGAAATTGAGGCAGTAATTAATAGCATACCAACCAAAAAAAGCCCAGGACCAGATGAATTCACAGCTGAATTCTACCAGAGGTACAAAAAGGAGCTGGTACCATTTCTTTTGAAACTATTCCAAACAGTAGAAAAAGAGGGACTCCTTCCTAACTCATTTTATGAGATCAGCATCATCCTGATACCAAAACCTGGCAGAGACACAACTTAAAAAGAAAATTTGAGGGCAATAACCCTGATGAACGTCAATGCAAAAATCCTCAATACAATACTGGAAAACTGAATTCAGCAGCACATCATAAAACTTATCCGTCACCATCAATTCGGCTTCATCCCTGGGATGCAAGCCTGGTTCAACATATGCAAATCAATAAATGTAAACCATCACATAAACAGAACCAATGACAAAAACCACATGATTATCTCAGTAGATCCAGAAAAGGCCTTCAATAAAATTTTACACCCCTTCATGCTAAAAACTCTTAATAAGCTAAGTATTGATGGAATGTATCTCAAAATAATAAGAGTTATTTATGCCAAACCCACAGCCAATATCATACTGATAGGCAAAAGCTGGAAGCATTCCCTTTGAACACTGGCAGAAGACAAGAATGCCCTTCTCATCACTCCTCAACATAGTATTGGAAGTTCTGGCCAAAGCAATCAGGCAAGAGAAAGAAATAAAGAGCATTCAAATAGGAAGAGAGGATGTCAAATTGTCTCTGTTTGCAGATTACATGGCTGCATATTTAGAAAACCCCATTGTCTCAGCCCAAAATCTCCTTACACTGACAGGATGCAAAATAAATGTGCAAAAATCACAAGCATTCCTATACACCAATAATAGACAAACAGAGAGGCAAATCATGAGTGACCTCCCATTTACAATTGCTACAAAGAGAATAAAATGCCTAGGAATACAACTTACAAGGGATTTGAAGGACATCTTCAAGGAGAACTACAAACTACTGCTCAAGAAAATAAGAGAGCTCACAAACAAATGGGAAAACATTCCATGCTCATGGATAGAAAGAGTCAATAGTGTGAAAATGGCCATACTTCCCAAAGTAATTTATAGATTCAGTGCTATCCCCATCAAGCTACCATTGACTTCACAGAAGTAGAAAAAACTACTTTAAATTTCATATGGAACCAAAAAAGAGCCCATATAGCCAAGACAATCCTAAGCAAAAAGAACAAAGCTGGAGGCATCACACTACCTTACTTCAAACTATACTGCAAGGCTACAGGAACCAAAACAGCATGGTACTGGTACCAAAACAGATATATAGACCATTGGAACAGAACAGAGGCCTCAGAAATAACACCACACATCTACAGCAATCTGATCTTTGACAAACATCACAAAAACAGGCAATGGGAAAAGGATTTCTTATTTAATAAATGGTGTTGGGAAAACTGGCTAGCCATATGCAGAAAACAGAAACTGGACGCTTTCCTTATACCTTATACAAAAATCAACTCAAGATGGATTAAAGGCTTAAATGTAAGACCTAAAACCATAAAAACCCTAGAAGAAAACCTAGGCAATACCATTCAGGACATAGGAATGGGCAAATACTTTATGACTAAAATAACAAAAGCAATGATAACAAAAGCCAAAATTGACAAGTGGGATCTAATTAAACTAAGGAGCTTCTGTGCAGCAAAAGAAACTATTATCAGACTGAACAGGCAATCTACAAAACTGGAGAAAATTTTTGCAATCTATCCATTTGACAAATGGCCAATATCCTGCATCTACAAAAAACTTAAACAAATTTACAAGAAAAAAAAACAACCCCATCAAAAAGTGGGTGAAGGATATGAACAGACACTTCCTTAACCTTTTTTTAAAAAATACTCCATGGCCTTATGTACCAAAAACTCTTTTAGAAACAAGGAATGCTTCTAACAGCAAAAACAAAACATTTTATTTATAATCTTTTAAGAACTTAAATGAATCATCTTTGCTGAGGGTTTGAATTAATGTTATGCTGTTCAGAGTATTCCAACCTGGCCAAATAAGAACTCTGTTTTCCCATACTGGGTTTCTATACTTGGTTATCCCGAAATGAAGAAAAACTGATCATTTCCAACATTGCTGTTGGAATACACTCATTCTTCTTCTATTATACACTTATTCTTCCTTTTATTGAACGACCACTAAGCTGAGGTCACAAGAGGATTAGCCTTGGCAAAAATATTCTTTAGGATTGGGTAATTTAAGACTTGGATGCAGAGTAAGAAAAAAATTTTGCTTTAGAGGAGCATATTCTGTTTGTTCACTCTGAAAATTGACCTGCCAAATGAAGAACTAAAGGGAATAAACAGATCATAACTGCTACTCATCATATATCATATTTATTTCTCAATTAGAAGAGGAACAGTTGGAAGAAATTATGTGAATATCTACAGACACATATGAATTTTTTTTACACCAATAACTTTGTTTTAAATAATTCTCCAGAAATATTCCAAGACATGTGACAGAACTGTGTGGAAATCCCAAGTGTTTAGACTGATTGTGTGCATGTCTTTCTGGTGGAAAGGCTACTGTACTAGCCCTGCACATCAGAAAGAAGCATTTTCTGCAGGAGTTTATTTTTTTCTTTATTTCTTCTAAAAAAAAAGTAAAATGGGATACATGTGCAGAATGTGCCAATTTGTTACATAGGTATATGTGTGCCATGAGGTTTGCTGCACCTATTGTCCCATTTTCTAAGTTCCCTCCCCTCCCCTTCCACCCCTCAACAGGCCCTGGCACCTGTTGTTCCCCTGTCTGTCTCCATGTGCTCTCAATGTTCAACTCCCGATGATGAGTGAGAACATTCTGCAGGAGTTTAATATTCTAGTTTGACTACTGGTCATTGAAATTTGACAAAAGATTATAAAACTAGATGTTAGAAGCTACTTAAGATGGTTCTCACTGTGTCTTAATTTTAATCTTATCTCCATGGACTCTTCCGTAGTTTCCAAATGCACCCAGTATTGTTGAGAACTGGTATAATAGAGATAAAAGAAGAACTGAAAAGACTGATGAAAAAGAACAAAAAGAATCCAATTCTATCACTAACACGTTGTGTAACCTTAAGTAAGTCCTTAATCTTTTGGTATCTCATCAGTAAAATAAGGATAATTCTATTTAATTTAAAGAATTGTTAGCATTGTTTACAAAATTATAGGAGATATTATTATACTTAGGACAGTGTTTGGTACCTAATAGATACTTAGTAAATACTTGGGGAAAATTGGCTTTCTTCATTTATTCAACTAATATCTATTGAGGGTTTGCCTTGAGCTAGGGTCTTATCTAGTTACTTGGGAAAAGTCAGAAAATAAAACAAAAAATCCCAGCTCTGTTGGGGTTTACACGTGTGTGTGTGTGTGTGTGTGTGTGTGTGTGTGAGATACATACAATAAACAAACAGATAAGTAAGTTATTGATGGTGGCTTATGCTACTTAAAAAAAACTGAAGAAATCTCAAACGAGTAGAGAGTGACAAAAGTAGAGTATGCTTTCTAAGATGCAGATAATCCTCCCTGATAAGGTGAGTAGAAATCAGAATGAAATGAGCCATATGTGTACCTTGAGCATGCTTTGTTGAGAAAAGGAAAGATCAGTGATCTGGAATCAAAAGATCATGGAAGGCATGATAGGGCATAAACTCAGGGAGGGGGATATGAGTAGGTGTGGTTGGTGCAGGTTATGCAGGGACTCACAGGTTGTTCTAAAGATTTTGGTTTTTACTTTGAGTAGTAATTTTAGGCAAGAGTGATGTGATTTGATTTACATTAAAAACACTCTTGCTGCTAAAGAATATACTATGCAAGGGCAGGAATTAAAATTGAAAAGGCCAACTAGTAGATTGTTGTAATGGTGAAGGTAGGATATGACTGTCACTTGAATCGGGTTGGAAGCAGTGTGAGTGGTGGCTACTGATCAGATTTAGATATATTGCCTAAGAAGTGGAGTCAAGGATTTAGTTATGAGTAATTGTAAGGATGGAGCTTCATATGTCAGTTTAGCAAAGATATGGGATTAACAATTTTGGAAGGAAAATAAAGAATTTTTTTCTTACATATATTATGTGCCTTAGTTAAATTGCTTAAGAGGAGTGTTTGGGACTGAAGATATAAGATTGGGTGTTGTCAGAATATATTAATAGATTTATTACTCTAAGGAATGATTATTAACAGACAAGAGAAAAGTCAGAATTTTGGGGTAATTTACCTCTCAGGATCTGAAAGAAGTGAGAACAATTCAACAAAGGAAGCTGAGATGGGGTGGCTGTGAGATGGGCTGAGAACCAAGAAGCAGTCACGTCCTGAATGCAAGGCGAAGGAAGTGTTCCAAGAACAGAGTGATGAATTGTGTTAAACCCTGTTGACAGGTCAAATCAGATGAAGACTGAACATTGACCAGTGAATTTGGTAAAATGGAGGTCAACTGAACAATATTGTGGAAAACAATCATCTCAGGACATTGGAATTGATCAAAAGTAGACACACACACACACTCATAGAAGCACAAATAATTTTATATTTATGCATATGATTAGCATTTCTGGTGATAAACTCCAGTCAAGTTCCTGTCTAGTAATATTTTCTTTCTGTCTGAAGGACTTACTTTAATATATTTTGTATGGGTCTACTTGCAATGGATTCTCTCATTTTTTGTTTATCTTTGGATTCCTTAATTTCACCTTTATTTTGAAAAATACTTGCACTGGATATGGAATTACTTATTGACATTCTTTCTGCACTTTGAATATGTCATTTCACTGCCTTTTGGTCCCACTGTTTCTGATAAGAAGTCAGCTGTTAATCATACTGAATTTACCCTACATGTAACTACATACGGTCAGGATTTTCTTTGGGCTTTCACCAGCTTCATCTGATGTGACTAGGAGTGAGTCTCTGGGTGTTTGTGTATATCTTTCTTGTAGTTTGTTGAGCTTCTTAGGTCTTTCTGAATGTTTTTCATCAACTTTGAGTACTTTCAATCCTTAATTCAAGTACTTTTCTGCTCCTTACTGTCCCTCCTCTCCTTCTGGAACACCAATTACATGTTTATTGATGCATTTAATGTTATTCATAGGTCCCTGAGTCTCTGTTCATTATTCTTCAGTCTTTTTCCTTCCCATTCTTTAAATTGGATATTTTCTACTGCCCCATCTTTATTTCAGTGTATTCTGACATCTCAAATCTGTTGTTGAGTTCAACTAGTGAATTTTGGTTTTGAACTTTTTAGCTTAGAATGTCTATTTGGTTCTCTTTTATAATTCTTAGCTTTCCATTAAGAATTGCTGTTCTTTAGGTTATTATCATTCTGTTACACTTTCATTCTTTAAACATTTTAATAACAGTTGCTTTAAAGACTGTTTGCCAAATCAAACATCTGGACCAATTCAGAGTAATTTTCTATTGGCTGCTGGTTTTCCTTGAGTATGGTCATATTTTCATATCTTTGCATGCCTCAGATTTTGGCTAAAAACTGGATATTTTATATAGTATATTGAGACAACTCTGGATTCTGTTTTATTAGCAAACCAAATCCAGCAACATTAAAAAAATATTATTGTTATGGTTTCACTGTCCCCTTGAAAACTCATGGTGAAATTTAATTGCCGCTGTAATGGTATTAAGAGTGGGATTGTTAAGAGGTGATTAGTCCATGAACCCTCTGCCCCCATGCATGGATTGCCATTATCATGGGAGTGGGTTAGTTATTGTGAGAGTGGGTTGTTAGAAAAATGAGTTCAACTCTCTCCTTGCTCTTACCCTCACTTGGCCTTCTGCCTTCTCCTATAGGATGATATTGCACAAAGGCCCTAGCAAGATGCTGAAACCTTGATAATGGACTTCCCCATTTCCAGCACTGTGAGAAATATCTTTTTCTTTATAAATTACTGTCTCTGGTATTCTGTTATAGCAACACAAAACAGACTAAGATGATTACATGCCACGACAAAGTGGAGTTTGTTCTGAGAATGGAAAGTTGTCTTTACATTCAAAAAATCGATTAAGAACAATAATTTAAAACAAAACAAATACCAATTAAATACTAATTTAAATTTAAATAAAAATTAAACATAAATTAATTATTAAAAAACCAATGACCATTTCACTTGATGCAGAAAAAGCTGTATATAATCCAACATCTATTTATGATAAAAACAAACTCAGTGAACCAGAAACAGAAGAGAGATGTCTGACAAAGTAGCTACAAAAAGCCTACAACTAAGATGGTAGGAAATGGTGAAAAATAAATGCCCTCTCCTAAGGTTGGGAACAAGGTAAGGATGTCTGCTTTGACCACATTTATTGACATTGTGTTGGAGGTTTTAGCCAGTACAATAAGGACAAAAGGGAAATTTCTAGGTTGAAAAGGAATCAGTAAACTTACTCTTTACAGACAACATCATCTTGTGTGTAGAAAATCCAAAGGAATTTATAACAACAACAACAAAACCCTGTTATATCTAAAAAGCAAGTTTGCCTAGGATGTAAGATGCAAGGTCAGTAGGAAAAAAATTGCATTCATGGTACTAGCAAAAAATAATCTGAAAACTAAAATTAAGAAAACAATTTTATTCACAATAGCATTAAAAAGAGTGAAATACTTAGAAATAAATTTAAACAAAGAAGTATAAGTCTTATATGCTGAAAACAACAAAACATTGCTGATAAAAATTGAAGAAGACCTGTATAAATGAAGAAATTGTCCATGTCATGGATTAAAAGACTTAATATTTGTAAGATGATAATTCTTTGCAAATTGACCTAAAGAGTCAATGCAATCTCTGTCAAAATCTTAGCATGACTTTGTAGAATCTGAAACCTAATCCCCAAACATATTTGGAAATGTAAATGACTCAAAAATTTTGAATAAAAGAAACAAAGTTGAAGTTCTCATGTGACCTAATTTCAAAATCTACTATGAAGCTAAGGAAAAAGAGCATGCTGGCATAAATATAAGGGCAGACATAAAGATCAGTGAACCAGAATAGAGAACACAGAAACAAACTCATGTATTTATAATTAATTGAGTTTGAACAAAGTTGCCAAGGTAATTATTTTAAACAAACAGTACACTACAATTGGACATCTATATGCAAAAAATTTATTTTAGACCTTTATTTCAATCCACACACAAAATTAACTAAAATGAATTATAGACTTAACTGTAAACATTAATTTTATAAAACTTGTAGAAGAAAACATTAAAAACTATTAAGTAATTTTGTGTTTGACATATATTTCATAAATATAACAACAACAAAAAACTAATACATTAAACCTCATCAAAATCAAAAACTTTAATTCTTCGTAAAGATACAATTGAGGAATATAAGACAAAAATGTGGAGAAATATTTGCAAATAACATATCTAATATTTTATGAACATAGCAGAAAAAGATAGAAAAAAAAAGAAAATTTCTGCCATAGATTGAAAAAAAGTATTGCTTTCAAAATGTCCACCCCCTACAATTCTTCTATATTGAGAACTGTCATTGTTCAAGACAACATTTTTAAAAATTCAATTAAGCTGAAATTCATATAACGTAAAATGCATTTTAAAGTAAACAATTCAGTGGCATTTACTACATTCATAATCCTGGGCAACTAACACCATTATCTAGTTCAAAATAATTTTCATCATCCCCAGAGAAAACCTCATGCTCATTAAGCAGTGACTCTCCACATTTCTCCCTCCTCCCAGCTACTGGCCACGACCAATCAGCTTTCTGTCTCCATGAATTTGCCTATTTTGAAAATTTCAAAGAAATGTAATGCCGTAATATGTGACCTTCTGTGTCTGGATTTTTTTCATGTAATGTTTTCAAGGTTCATCTACATTGCAGCATAGGGCAGCACATCGTTCACTTCATGGCTGAATAATATTCCATTGTATAGATATATCACAGTGTGTTTATCCATTACCTATTGATGTATAGTTGGGCTGTTTCTCTCTTTTGACTATTGTAAATAATGCTGCTATGAACATGGATGTACGAGCATCTGTTTGAGTCTCAGCTTGCATTTAATTTTTAAAAGACCTTTCAAACTGTTTTCTAAAACAACTGTACCATTTTACATTTCCAGCATCAGCAATTTACAAGGGTTTCAATTTCTCCACATCCTCACTAACTCTTACTTTCCATTTAAAAAAATTATAGTCATCCTAGTAGGTGTGAAATGGTATCAAGTTGTGGTTTTGATTTGCATTTTACTAATGATTAATGTTGTTAAGCATCTTTTCATGTACTTATTGGCCATTTGTATATCTTCTTTGGATACATGTCTTCAAGTCCTTTACTCAGTTTTAAATTTAAGTTGTCTTTTTTTTTCTTGCTGAGTCATAGGAGAATTCTTTATATCCTCTGGATACTAGACCCTCATTAGATAAATAATTTGCAAACATTTCCTCCCATTCTGTAGTTTGTCTTCTCACTTTCTTAGTAATGTCTGACATGAAAGGTTTTAATTTTAATGAAGTTTAATTTATTTATTTACTTTTTTTTGCTGCTGTTGCTTTGGATGTCATATCTAAGAATCTATTGCCAAATCCAAGGCTATGAAAATTTACACCTCTGTTTCTTTTATGGTTTTAGCTCTTATATTTAGGTCATTGATCTATTTTGAGTTAAGTTTTGCATATAGTATGAGTTAGGGGTCCAGCTTCATTATTTTGTGCGTGAACATGAAGTGGACTCGGCACCATTTGCTGAAGAGACTCTTCTTTTCCCATTAGGTGGTCTGGGCATTTTGTGAAAAAACCATTTGACTATAGATATATGAATTTATTTATGGACTTTTGATTCTATTTCCTTAGGCCAAAATCCCACTGTTTTTATTACTGTAGCTTAGACATACATTTTGAAATAAGGATGTGTGAGTTTTCCAACTTTGTTCTTTTTTTCCATATTACTTTGGCTATTTGGGGCCCTCTGAAATTCCATAGGCATCTGAAGATCACATTTTCTGTTTCTGCAAAAAAGGCTGTCGGAATTTTGATAAGAATTGCATTAAATCTGTAGATCACTTTGGAAAGTGTTGCCATATTAACAATATTTACTATTCCAACCGCTGGATATGAGATGTTTTCCATTTATTAAGGATGTCTTTTATTTCTTTCACAATATTTTTGCTGTTTTCAGTGTATAAGTCTCTCACATTCTTGCTTATTTTTATTTTTAGATATTCTATTCTTTTGGATGCAGTTGTAACTGTAATTGTTTTCTTTGTTTCCTTTTGGATTTTTCATTGCTGCTGCGTAAAAACACAACTAATTTTTGAGTGTTCATGCATTCTGCAGCTTTGCTGAATTTTTTAGCTCTAGTTTTTCTTGTGGATTCTTTAGTATTTTCTATATATAGAAATGTCATCTGCAAATAGAGATAGTTTTACTTCTTCTTTTCCAATTTGTATGTCTTTTATTTATTTTTCCTGCCTATTTAAATGTCGATTGACATTTTAATTTTGATGGTTATTTTTGATGGATTAAGAGCACTTTTCTGCTCCTGAGACAGCTCTATTTTCACAGAATAATATTTTTGTGATATAATATTCTCTTGACTCTCTCACAATATACTAGTTAGAACATGCTTAGTTTTCTTCTGTATTCAAGATTATTTCTCTTCTTCCAAGCTTCTTTTCTTCACTTGCGAATTTAGGCTGCTCCTTGATGCTTGATTTTCCTCAAATATCAGTTGTGCTTGGTTGATTGTATCTTCATATTAGTTTTTGTCCGTGCATGCTTTTGACTGTGTATGTTTTCTTCATGCTTATATTCAATTCCCAGCTGCTGTCTGTCCTCCAAGAAGGCTTTACAGCTTTGGATTCATTGATGATAGCTTCCTGTTTTCCAACATGGCTATGGAGGTTTTAAAGTTTAAAATATACATTTAATCATTTTACAGTATTTTTGTTGTGAACAAAACCACTTGTAATCTGACTTCTCTATTTAGCCATATTTTACTGGTTTTACTTTTTACTATGAAAAACCTGTTTCTGGACCAGGAAAATTTTCATTATTGATTTGAAAAATATGTTTCTGCATCTTCCTAGATGACATTTGGCATCCAAATATTGGAGTTTTGGATTGTTTTTGATGTATACTCTTCAAGGATGAAGAGTATAAACAACTTTACCATGAAGGCGGGGCATGATGGCTCATGCCCGTATTCCAGCACTTTGGGAGGCTGAGGTAGGTGAATCACCTGAGGTCAGGAGTTTGAGACCAGCCTGGCCAACGTGGTAAAACCCCTTCTCTACTAAAAATACAAAAATCAGCTGGGCATGGTGGCAGGTGCCTGTAATCCCAGCTACTCAGGAGGCTGAGGCAGGAGAATCTCTTGATCCAGTGAGGTGGAGGTTCCAGTGAGGTTGTAGGAGGTTGTCGAGATCATGCCACTGCACTCCAGCCTGAGCAATAAGACTCTGTCTCGGAAAAAAAAAATCTCCACCATGAAATACTGAGAACAGGACAGAATTTGTCAGCTTGGTCTTTTTTCACCCTTACATCTAATTCCTTGAAAGACATATTCATAGAAAACATACTTTGGTTTCAAAAAATATTTCAACATTGATTTTTAACACCTTCACCTACAATCTTATTTGTATTTTGACATTTATAATGTGGAACAGTGAATGCCATGTAGGTTTCAACAATTAAAGTGAACACAGTTCAGATAGCAAGAGAAAAAAAAAGGAACTTGACTTAACTATCTTTTAAGTTATGGGTGTTTTTTACTTACATTGAATTAAACTAGAGGTTCATGTAATCAGAACACAATAAACTTTTGTGTTTTTTGTTTTTGTTTTTTTGGTTTTTTTTGAGACGGAGTCTCACTCTGTCACCCAGGCTGGAGTGCAGTGGCATGATCTCAATAACCTCTGCCTCCCAGGTTTAAGCAATTCTTCTGCCTCAGCCTCCCAAGTAGCTAGGACTACAGGCGTGCACCACCACACATAGCTAATGTTTGTATTTTTAGTAGAAATGGGGTTTTGCCATGTTGGCCAGGCTGGTCTTCAACTTCTGGCCTCAAGTGATCCTCCTGTCTCAGCCTCCCAAAGTTCTGGAATTACAGGTGTGAGTCACCATGCCTGGCCTAAACTTCTGTTTTTGAAGGTGGCTTTTCTGGGCCACAGGCCAGTATACAATACTTATTCATAGTCATAACTGTTGGTTTAAGTACTGGGCAGATAATAATGAATGTATTTTAGTAATTCCATCATGAATGTTGTATAATTGAGTTTATGTCTTTGAGAGAAAAATTTTTGCATTACAGAAGGGAAAATAAATAATATATAAGACATGAATTTTTTCCTAGAGGCTGTATTGAAATATGTCAGAGGTACATAAAAAAGTAATACATCCAAATAATCTCACAGCAGAATAGCAAGTGCCTGTACCAGAAATACATCATACCTACTCAATGGATTTTAAATTGCTATTCAATCTATTGCCTGAGCAAGAAGTCAACTGTATTACAGCAAAGCTTGAGGGGTATTGATGGTTCAATGACCTTCCTCTTCCAATTGGTTTAAAAATGTTTATACTAGAACTCTAATCAAGGTCCAAACAGTCACAGTCAAATTAGAAACTTGTCCCCTGGAAAGGGCAGGACACTCTTGTTTGGTGATAAGAATGCTGAACAAGGTCCTTAGCCTTCAGCACTAATTAGTTTGACTGATAATATTGTTACCTCCTTTGCAACTTTGTGAGACACTGAAGTATCAGATACATTTCACTGGTCACCAGCAGGAGTGTTTACTTACAATAATCACTGATAGCAGCAGGGAGCCAAGGAAATGTGGTGTTGGATACACTCACCACTTACACTCAGTGTGACTCATGCCATTGTGCAAAGGCCACCACCATATATAGTATTGGCAAGGTTTTCATTGTCTCTTATTCTTCCTGTTTGCTAGTTCATGCGTAATGCTTCCCATCCAAATCTCAAGGCACTTAGCAAATTACTGCTCTGCTTTGATCTTCTTAATTGCTATGTGATGATAGTTAAATAAAGGCCTGGGAAGAAAGAGGATATTTACCTTTCTTTGAAAAGAAAATGGATAAAATGAGGTTTTTACTAGGAGTGATGAAAGAACCAGGAAGCCGAACTAATTTCTCAAAAACGCTGTGATTATTTTATGGAAGTGGGTTGTTTGGTTACTTTCTCAACTAAGAAGGTGATAAGAATTGCCCTCTCCATCCCCTTCTTTTCCTTAATTTTCTCTTTATCATTACAAAAATGGTTTGTGTGTGTGTGTGTGTGTGTAAAGAGATCTGTTTTAGACAAAGGAATAATCCTAGGCATGTTCCTGTGCTTGAGAAATTCACCATCCAAGAATCTATAAGGAAAGCAACAATCAGAAAATGGTTTCTGATCAAATAACAGGAAAACAGACCTTTTGGCAATGTTCTAGTTTTGTCCAACAGCCCCAGAGGCACTGACATGCCCTTGTGGTGTTGGGAAGGAAAGAAATGGTTCCATCACGTCCAAGAAAGACTCAGCGGTGGGAATCCTGTACCCGATCATGCCACGTGCTGAGTCCCTTACTAGATGCTTTGCTTACAAGTCTTTATTTTCATTCTCACACTTGTATGAATTACATATTACATATGGAATACATATATTAAAGTCCTATTGTTCCTGTTATACAGATGAAAAAACTGTATCCAGGAGGGTAAGCTTCCAAAAGCCACGTAGCTAATAAATAGTGCAGTTTAGAGGCAATCTCAGACCCGTCTCTCTCCAAACACCTCTCAGTGAATATGGTTATTTTCCAGAGTTTTTGAAGTCTGCTTTATTTTTAGCTGTTTCTATGTGGACTCACTACCACTCAATCTTCAAGCATCCAGCGACTTTTAACCCAGCTAAAGTGCTTGGGGAAATGTGGCAAAAAAGCATCTTCCTCGCGCAATCAGTTGTAAAACTAGAGTAGCTGATGCCGTTAACTCTGCTGTCACTCCGTCTTTCTTCCGACTTCAGCGCCCTTTCTGTTTTTTGAAATTTGAGATTTTCTTGTTTGTTGTTATAGTAGACATTTGTTTGTTGTCACTCTAGTATCAATTCCTGTTTTGGTTTCTCCCAAAAGCCCTGATGTCTTAGTCCAATTAATTCCAAGGCTAGTCTGAGATTGGCTTAAGCCTACTGGATATCCAGTCTCTCTGGTCACAGGAATTGGCTCAGAGAGGGGCACATGATCCAGTCAGGATCACAGAGATAGGATGAGGTATTGGCATCAGGGAAGGAACAACTTTCTCATCTTCTGGGGCAGCCATCAGAAGAAACTCTCTTGTTTTGGAAGGTGAGGTGTGAGGTATGAGGCATTGAGCCTCGGCAGCCATGCTCGGCCAGTGGAGGGGTCCTCAGGGCTGCCAGAAGAGCACTCAAGCAGCCTGAGGACAGACCCGACAGGAAGGTGAGTCCAGGGCTATTGGCAGTATCATTTCAGCTGCAGCAGATGAAGCTTAACCTGAAGTAGCCTATTTGCTTCCTGACTTGTTAAATATGTGAACTAATAAATTGTTATTGTTGCTTAACACTATGAATTGGGGTTTTCGTCACTTGTACCTAACTGATAAACCTGTGTTCTAGACTTTTCTGGAAAGATAGTCATCATGAATACACTTTTATCATTGCAGTTTGTGTTAGGGTTCTCCAGAGAAACAGAAGCAATAGGATATACATAGATATACAGAGAGAGAGATGTGTCAGGAGGGATTGGCTCTGTGGTTATGGAAGTCGAGAAGTCCCACAATCCCCTCTGCAAGCTGGAGGCCCAGCAAAGCTGCTGCTGTCGTTCCTGTCCAAGGCTGAGAATGGGAGAAGGTGGATGTCCCAACTTAAGCAGAGAATGCAAGCTTCCTTTCCTTTCACGTTTTTGTTCCATTTAGGCCCTCAATGGATTAGATGATGCCTGTCCACATTGGTGGGGGTGGATATTCTTGACTGAGTACACCAATTTGAATGCGAATCTCTTCTGGTAACACCCTCACAGACACACTCAGAAATGTTTTACCGGCTATCCAGGCATTTGGCATCGAGTTTACACCTAAAATTAACCATCATGCAGTTACTCATTTGAGAGAAATTCATCATTGCTAAGAGTGGGAAGTATAATTAACCAGAATAGTAATTCTGGTTGATTGAAATTTATGGCTGAGGGCAGTTAAAAAAATTTATGTCAACAGTAGTTATTGAAAAATATTTTCTTCCTAAAGATGGTGGAGTTGGTATGAGCCTGCAGTTATTTAAAGGCCTCAGGTTCTGGTTAGTTGAGGTTAATTATAAATAATAATTTCAGATCTTTTGTTGTAAGAGCCTCCTGGGATCACATAATTCAATACCCTTTCTTTTGTTGAGATATTCTTCTCTCACCTGGCAGCTGTATTTGCTGACACTGATGGTGAATTGCTTAACCTTTTGAAACCATTTTCTATAATTCGAGGGTGATATTTGCACATGTACTTGGCTTTCTTTATAAATAAACTATACAAAGCTTCTTTCAGAACGTTAGTGAATGTGGCTAAGCTAGGAGTTGAGGGCAGACTGACATTTTTGCAAATTTGGGGACCACTTAAAATAGCGGTTTATTATGCAGACTTCAAAGTGTTTTCTTATAAACACCATAATATAAAAAACAATGAGCTTAACATTGCTTTTTAATATCTCATTTGCTGCCATATAAGGAATGGTATCTAAAAGATCTGTTTTACGGAGTTCTTTGGAACCAGACTTGAAGAACGAAGTCCATTGGGGAAATAGCTTCCATTAAGAACAGCGAGGAAAATATCACGGAACACACTGAAGTACAGAAATAATTAAGATTTGTAGCCAATTAAGATGATTATGAGCTACTTCAAAGATTCAGTAGGTCTCCCAAAGAAGAAAAAGGAGGGTTTATCCCTTCATTATGAACCCGGGTCAGGTCTACTATGAAGGCTATTATTCTAGCCTCTTTGGCGAGTGGGAGAAAGAGTATGATTTGCACTTTTATGAAGGTACCGACCGAAACCCGAAGCACTCTAGCTCGACATATCATCTCAAACAACTTGTTCATTTTTCACTGGACAGTTTTCTTCAGAAAGTAATTAGAAATCACGCAGGTTTGCCATAGAAAAGGAAAAAGAACAGATAGCTGAGAGTCTACAATATGAGCAACATCTACAAATCAGTGCCACTTTCCAGCAGACAGAGGACTGAGGAAATTAGCTGTGGCAGCTGTGGAGAAGCTGAACAGGCAGCTGGTCTTGGAAGAACGAATTTGCCGAAGGCTCGTCTGCTGCCTTAGTACAGATGGGATCATCTGGTCGGCTTGTGTGAGGAAGAGGAAAATGATATTCTTTGAGCATATGTTTGTTTGATTACTATGAAAAAGGCAAGACTCTCCTTAAGTATTTTTTAATAACCGGTAACTACGTATCTGGTTTCCTAAAGACTGTATTGAAATGAGAAGAAAATGCTATTTAGAATGTCTGCACACTTAGCAAGGAGAGAGGCAAAGGCAATGTGGCTACTGAAGGAAAGATTGGACATAGGGGACTCAGCTCTGTACAGAGCCCTCCAGCACTGGCTAATTATTTAACCTAAGTCCACCATGATTGGATTAGTACAAGCTTGACAATACGATCTGGTTTAGCTTCTTCATCAGAAGCTGAGGTAAGAGTGTGGCGGGCAGAGAGGTGAGTACGTGTGAGACTCCAATAGCCGAGGACCTTGCACATTCATGGACTGATGGAGGGTAGGGTGTCAAGTTCATGGGGAGCTATGGGGGTGGGTCAGAGGTGCGGGTTTGGAAGTAGGTGGAACTCTGTTGGTTAGAACCTGATGAGCATTTGAAAGACTAGGAATTTCATACAGAAGTCACTGGAATGACAAGGACAAATTTCATTAAGTAAGCTTTGTGTTTTAGAACAGTTTTAGATTTATAGAAAAATTGTAAGGATATTACAAGGGGATCCTATATGCCGTGCATCTAGTTCCCCATCTTATTAATATCTTACATTATTATGGTATATTTGTATCATACGAATGAACCTGAATTGATATATTATTATTACCTCAAGCCCAGAGATTATTTAAGTTGGCTTAGTTTTTACTCGTCCTTTGTCTGCTGTAGGATCCCATTCAGGCCACCTCATTAATTTTAGTTATCACATCTCCCCAGTCTCCTCTTGGCTGCAACAGTTTCTCAGACTTTCCTTGTTTTTGATAACCTCGATGGTTTGAAGGAAGACTTGGGCAGGTATTTAGTAGTATGTCCTTCTATTGGGATTTTTCTTCTATTTGTCGCATGATTAGACTGGGTTTATGGGTTTGTGGAAGAAAGACCATCAAGGAAATGTGCTGTTTTGATCACGTGATATCAAAGGTACATACTATGAACACAATTGATCTCTGTTGACGCTGACCTTGATCACTTGACTGAGACAGTTTCTCAGGTTTCTCCATGGTACAGTTACTCTTTTTCCCTCTTTCTTATTGTGCTCTTTAGAAGACAGTCGCTCTGCACAGACTACATTAATGGAATAGAGAGTTATTCTCGGCCTTCTTGAGGGCAGAGTATTTACATACATTATTTGGAATTCTTCTGCATGGGAGACTTGTGTATTCATGTTAGTATGGACTCATGGATATTAATTTTACACTTTGGGTGATAATCAAATTCTACTGAATTTTGCTGCAGTCTTTGGGAGTTCTTTCGGTTGGTTCCTGTGTCCTTTAGATATAACCCCACATAATGAGTGTCTGTAATTTTATGTTGTCTCAGTATTCACTTTGAATATAGCTTTAACTTTCTCCTACCAGAAGCAGGGCTTAGTCACCCTTGATCCAGTTTCCAGTTCTCTGCTTCCTTTCAGTTCCTCAATGTTGTCAATCCAGATATCTGCCTTATACAATGGCTCTTGGTGACCCCTTCCCTCTGGAACAGCTAGATGCAGCCAACTTGACTCACTCCACTGATCCCCATACTCCACAGGGGCTACAGATTTGCCTCAGTGACCACCTCGCAGTCACAGCTGACCACACGGAACTTTCGCCTGTTTGCTTTAAACCCACCGATTAGAACTCCCCTGGGAAACCTGCTTGAGCAGTGCCCTGGACCTCAATCAAGGCCTCAACCCTTAGGTCCGTCTCTTTCTCTGGCTCCTCTCCTGCTGGTCGAATGTGTTGTCCTGTGATCTTTCTGTCTGCCTGCCTTGGTATCGCTCTTTTCTTACAGATCCGTAGGTAATAAGCTGCTTCTGTTATTTTCTGTTTTTGTGTGTGTTTCCTTCTCTATGTTTCATCTGACTGACATATCTGGGTCTAACTTTTATCCTAGCCAAGGCTCTCATAGAAAGTGCTTATCTTCAGAAAAACAAATTGGACACAGGTCAGACAGGAGTTTAAGGGCATCTGCCAATATAAGCAAATTTCCTGTGAGAAATTTGTTCAACACCTGGTCAGACACTGGGTCACAGGTTGCACAGTTAAGCACTAGGCTGTCCTCCAGGATAAAGAAGTATCCCATGAAAGGCACCATGTAAACATCCATGACAAATCCCCTGGAGCCCTCACAGGGCAGGGCTAGACTACATGGCCTGTCCTGAAAGGACCACAAAACCAAATTAGAGAAGGATTTTTAAAAAACCCCATCATTGTACATGTGTGAGTGTCTCAACACTCTCTTACTTTCTGACGTTATAGGCTCATCTCATGTGCTTTCTGCCGCAGTCCTAAAATCTGTCCTTTCTCCATACATCTCAATATAATCATATTAGAAAATGGTATTAGAAACCAAGATCTAGGTGCTAGGTATGCTTATTGTTACTGAGGAGTCATTACTTCTAGGCCCTGTCAGTTGACAGAGCAAGGAAATACATGTGTTTATATTAATCCATATATCTACACCCATCCACAATATTTAACCACCTGTGTCTGTATTAAGCTAAACATGAGCTCATACTGATAACTCACCTCTAATTCATTACCACCTGGATAATTCTGGCACCCTCCCATGCTTATCTGTAAACACTCACTCCAACAGTGAGAAACGTAGCTTCCACCATGCATCATCCATTTACTTAATTGTTCAATTCCATTATACATCTATAGTAGTAGCGGATTTCTTAACCCATACTTCCATGGAGAACAACTTTATCAACTAGAGTGCTGAGCTAATGACAGTTTCTTTTGCTGCCTGGAGGGAGCTGTAAACTACATTTTGCAAGCACAGGTTAAGCATGTCCAAACCAAGAAGAGAGTAATCATATGCATTGCAAATCTTAGTTTTTTTAAAATAAGGAAGCCATTGATAAAAGATGAGATACAGATCTCTCATCAAAACAATATTCAAAGGATATGAAAAATAGTCTTTTGTAGAAAGCCTGTGGCTACTTATATTTCTGAATCGGTTTTTCCATTTCTCTTAGGAAATCAAAACAATGGCTCTGTGTACTGAATTTTACCGTCAGGATTCAAATTTGTTTTCAGATACTGGTGTGGTACAGTTGAGGGCATATTTTGCCATCACCACAATCAGATAAAGACTGTCTATTCCCAGGGTCTCTTGGTGCCCTGAATCACCATCTGAGGCACAATAAGCTCCTCACGGTAACTGATGGCTTCAAGCAGAAGCTGTTTCAACACCCAGATTCAGCACAGGGCTGGGCCAAGTTTAACCAAAAGCAAGTGAGCAGGGAAACTCTCAGCAGCTCTGCTTTAGGCAAAGTTATAATCTGATTTTGGTCCTGGGACACAAAGATAGTGGCATAAAAATCATCATTTGAGGTAGACGTTGGGTTCCCTACTGTCATGCTAGACCCCCAAGCTTGTGAGCTGGGAGGGCACCACCTCAGAGAAACTGATGAGAAGACCTGGAGACAGTGGGCGAGACAAACTTTACTCAGGGAACTTACAGAGAGTGCAGGAGGGGCAGGCTGGACAGGAAAACTGCTCCCATTTGTAAAAGCATGCAGGTTATGTTGTCCCCTTCCCACAGCAGCCTCCACTTAGCAGCCCCCACCTAGCTCAAAACAAATGGGCTCAGTTCCTTGTGTGGCCTGCATTCCAAGGAACAGGCCAGGCTCCAGGTTGTTCTCATAGGTATGGCGTAAACGTCTGAGTTGGCCATTCTCAGGGTCCATAGCTGGGAACACGGAGCAAACATTCACTAAGAAACACAGGTTCATTCTCGGGATATGCTTGGGTTATTGCTGCCTGGCAAGACCCTGGGCTCAGAGGCATCTCAGTGTGATAGCTACAAAGTGGTCATCTGCCTTTTTTGATGTTTTCTGTCTTCAGGGTCTAGGACAATCCTGTTTCAAGGTGGCATGCAATAAATTGCAGACATCTGGTAATTTGAATGACTGGCTGGCAGAATAGAGGAATAGAATAGAATAGAATAGAATAGAATAGGATAGAATAGAATAGAATAGAATAGAAAAGCATGCCCATCCCTAATCATGTCTCCCACTCTCCACACTCACAGCCCACAGGAGAGAAAGAGAGAAGCTATTGTCAGGTAGAGCCTCATGGGAAGTTAGCCACCATAAAATCTTAGGTTTCCAGAGATGAGAGGCCTCAGTTCCTTCCGTACTGTTTGATGAAACACTGTAGTGTATGGAGGCTCACTTATCCCAAATTCCTCACTTTATGCTGAGGCCATACGAATTTGAATGACTGTCTCCAAGTTGCTTGTCAGTTGGAGGAAGCCCAGCTTTCTCCCAGGGAGAGAACGCAAGGCCACCATAGGCTAGAGCTAGAATTCAACACCCACGTTTCTAAGGTTAGAGGCCACAGACTATGTATTTCTTAGGGTAGAAATCATGGCTTATTAATCTCCTGCCCTTCAGTATTTAGAATCAAGTCCTAATTTGGTGCTCTTTCTTCACTGTGAAAGTGAAATCAATATATACCTTTTCTGTTTTTACAATGCTCAGCTGGCTAACTAGGGAAAAGTATGCACCCTTCCTCCATCTGAAATCACTTGTAAATGCTTGCCTTTCGCCCGGCCACAGGGCATCACTGGGAATCGCAGCGAGCCTGCATTATTTTCTTATGCTCTGTACATGACCCTCTCTGCTTCTCAACATAAGGAAACTAATTTGCACTTGGTGAGCAAAGGTTTGTGTCATTTGCTGTGGATAATCCTTTCCTGGCTTTTTAATATGTTATTTTATTTTATTTTCCTGCTTTTTTTTGTCAACCTCTAGGAGCACAGATTAATAGGTTATTTGTAAGTGTTCTAATTATTTAAAGTAGTTGCGGGAAGGCTGCACCACTTTTGTAAAAAAAAAAGTTTTCTAAAGGCTTAGCAGCAGCAGTTTATAAATGGTAAAAACAACATAAATTAAAAAAGAAAAAAACAAACCACTGCTTTTCTGTTTTTACCTCCTAGGCATCTCCAAAGCAGTTCACGTGGCTGAGATAGTTCACTTCTGCAGAGAGCTTAATTTACGTGGGACAGGGTAGCAAGAATAATTACTTTGGCAATCATTTTGCCACCTGAAGACTGTGCTGCCTGTCCTGAGCTGAGGTGTGTTGTGACTGTTTTTTTTTTTTTATGAGCTTCATTTATCATATAGGAGTGAAAAATAATTATCTCTCTTCCTTTCAATGTCTTAATTGGGATTCCCTGTAACAAAAGGTTAACAAGAGAAAACAGAAGTTTATAGACATTTACACCTTTTATATAAACGAATGATTTGAAGTCATTCCTCTGTTCCTGGTACAGAGAGGGAGACACCCTTACAAATGGATATTTTCTGTACAGATGTAAATTTCTTTTACCAAAGGGCAACTTTTCAGCTACTTCTGTTTCTGCCTCTTCTCAAAATAACCAGCTTAAAATAAATTTTATGCTAAGGAGACAGACTTCAGGGTGGCATGTGCTGGTTTCTTACAGTTACGTTTTGGGCTGGTGTGTTCTGAGCCCCATCAGCATCTACTGGATAGAATTGTGGCCGAAGAGTGCAAAGAAGGGTAAGATCATGACTATTCAGCTTTAGAACTCCTTCTCCATGTTGTTAGCTGTTCCTCCTCAGATCCTCTTTCTTTTGGGGTTTTGTTGAGCTGCTTTTTCCAGACCAGAAACACTAGGGCTTCCTGAAGAAGACTCTACCTTCCCCTATCAACCCTCCCATTATAAATATATAACCGCCCAATGGGCTCACCTTGCCCACTGCCTAAACAGAGCCGATTCATCAAGACAGGGGAATTGCAATAGAGAAAGAGTAATTTACACAGAGCCGTCTGTGCAGGAGACTGGAGGATTTTTTTTCTTCTTTTTTAAATTTTTCTTTCTTTTTTTTTCTGAGATAGAATTTCGCTCTTGTTGCCCAGGCTGGAGTCCAATGTCAGGGTCTTGGCTCACCACAACCTCCGCCTCCTGGGTTCAAGCGATTCTCCTGCCTCAGCCTCCCGAGTAGCTGGGATTACAGGCATGTGCCAGCACGCCTGGCTAATTTTGCATTTTTAGTAGAAACAGGGTTTCTCCATGTTGATTAGGTTGAGCTCAAACTCCTGACCTCAGGTGATCTGCCCGCCTCAGCCTTCCAAAGTGCTGGGATTACAGGTGTGAGCCACCGCACCTGGCCTGGAGTTTTATTATTACTTAAATCAGTCTCTGAATATTCAGGGATCAGAGTTTTTAAGGACAACTTGGTGGGTGGGGGGAAGCCCGTGAACCAGGAGTGCTGATTATTAGGTAGGAGATGAAATCCTGAGAAGTTGAACCTGTTCCCTTGCACTGAGTCAGTTCCTGGGTGGCAGCCACAAGATCAGATGAGCCAGTTTATTGATATGAGTGGTGCCAGCTGATCCATCAAGTGCAGGGTCTGCAAAATATCTCAAGTATTGATCTTAGGAGCAATTTAGGGAGGGTTGAAATCTTGCAGTCTCCTGCTGCTGCATGACTCCTAAAGCATAATTTCTTTTTTTTTTCTTGTTTTCTGACCCAAGGGTCTTTTCTTTCTTTTTTTTTTTTTAATTGTACTTTAAGTTCTGGGGTTCATGTGCAGATTTTGCAGGATTGTTGCATAGGTACACACATGCCATTGTGGTTTGCTGTCTCCTTCCCCCACTGATACCTACATCAGGCATTTCTCCCAGTGTTATCCCTCCCTAACCTCCCCACCTATCACTGTCCCTCCCCTATCCCCCTACCCCCAACAAACCCAAGTGTGTGATGTTCTCCTCCCTGTGCCCATGTGTTCTCATTGTTCAACACCCTCCTATGAGTGAGAACATATGGTGTTTGATTTTCTGTTTTTGTGTCAGTTTGCTGAGAATGATGGTTTCCAGATTCATCTACGGCCCTATAAAGGGCATGAATTTATAATTTTTTATGGCTGCATAGTATTCCATGGTGTATATGTGCTACATTTTCTTTGTCCAGTATATCATTTATGGCATTTGGGTTGGTTCCAGGTCTTTGCTATTGTAAACAGTGCTGCAATGAACATACATGTGCATGTGTCTTTATAATAGAAAGATCTATAATCCTTTGGGTATATACCCAGTAATGAGATTGCTGGGTCAAATGGTATTTCTATTTCTAGATCCTTGAGGAATCACCACACTGTCTTCCACAATGGTTGAACTAATTTACACTCCCATCAACAGTGTAAAAGTGTTCCTATTTCTGCACATCCTCTCCAGCATCAGTTGTCTCTAAGTTTTTTAATGATCACCATTCTGACTGGCGTGAGATGGTATTTCAATGTGGTTTTGATTTGCATTTCTCTAATGACCAGTGATGAGGAGCATTTTTCATGTTTCTTGACCTCTTAAATGTCTTCTTTTGTAAAGTATCTGTTCATATCCTTTGCCCACTTTTGAATGGGTTTGTTTTTTTCTCGTAAATCTGCTTTAGTTCTTCGTACATTCTGGATATCAGCCCTTTGTCAGGTGGGTAGCTTGCAAAAATTTTTTCCCATTCTGCTGGTTGCCAGTTCACCCTAATGATTGTTTCCTTTGCTGTACAGAAGCTCTGGAGTTTAATTAGGTCCCATTTGTCTATTTTGGCTTTTGTTGCCATTGCTTTTGGTGTTTTAGCCATGAAGTCCTTGCCTATGCCTATGTCCTGAATGGTATTGCCTAGGTTTTCTTCTAGGGTTTTTACGGTGTTAGGTCTTATGTTTAAATCTTTAATCCATCTGGAGTTAATTTTAGTGTAAGGTGTAAGGAAGGGGTCCTGTTTCAGCTTTCTGCACATGGCTAGCCAGTTTTCCCAACACCATGTATTAAATAGGGAATCCTTTCCCCATTGCTTGTTTTTATTGGGTTTGTCAAAGATCAGATGCTAAACCCTAATTTCTAATCTTGTGGTGAATTTCTTAGTTCTGCAAAGGCAGTCTAGTCCCCAGGCAAGAAGGTTTGTTTTGGAAAAGGGCTGTTATTGTCTTAGCATTAAACTATAAACTAAGTTCCCTCCCAAAGTTAGTCCAGCCCACACCCAGGAATGAACAAGGACAGCTTGGAGGTTAGAAGCAAGATGGAGTCAGTTAGGTTAGATCTCTTTCACTGTCTCAGTCATAATTTTGCAAAGGTGGTTTCAAATATGTCCTCAGTCCAGTTCTCTCAGTGCGACATGGGATCCTATTCATAATCTTGCACCACCTGTCTTATCTTGCCTTACCTGTATGTATTTATTATGGTTTTAGTTGCAAGTAACAGAAAATCCCATCCTAAAGATGTTACCAGAACAGCCTAGATGAAATAACTGGGGAAATTCTTATTCTTACTGTTTTTATTTAGTTGTTTTATTTATAGGCACAGCTGCTTAAAGAAATTGTTACCAGAAAGGAATCCTGATCCAGACCCCAAGAGAGGGTTCTTGGACTCATGAAAGAAAGACTTCGGGCCGAGTCTTTCATAAAGTGAAGGCAAATTTAGTAAGAAAGTAAAAGAATAAAAGAATGGCTACTCCATAGGCAGAGCAGTGGTATGAGTATAGTTATATACCGCTGCTTGGCTAAGTGTATTTATAGTTATTGATTATATGCTAAACAAAGGGTGGATTATTCATGAGTTTCCTGGGAAAGGGGTGGGTAATTCCTGGAACGGTTCCTCCCCTTTTTAGACCATGTTGGGTAACTTCCTGATATTTCCATGACATTTGTAAACTGTCATGGTGCTGGTGGGAGTCTCTTTTAGCATGCTAATATATTATAATTAGCATATAATGAGCAATGAGGAAGACCAGAAGTCACTTTTGTAGCCATCTTGGTTTTGGTGGGTTTTGGCTGGCTTCTTTACCACATCCTGTTTGTCGACAAAAAGAGTCAAACTGTAAAATATTTGAAGATATTTATTCTGAGCCAAATATGAGTGACCATGGCCCATGACACAGCCCTCAGGAGATCTGGAGAACATGTGCCCAAGGTGGCAGGGGTGCAGCTTGGCTTTATACCTTTTAGGGAGACATGAGAGTTCAATCAAATACATTAAAGACATATATTGATAGGTTGGGTGCAGTGGCTCACGCCTGTAATCCCAGCACTTTGGGAGGCTGAGGTGGGCGAATTACGAGGTCAGGAGTTGGAGACCAGCCTGGCCAACATGGTGAAACCTCATCTCTACTAAAAATACAAAAAATTAGCTGGGTGTAGTGGCAGGCACCTGTAATCCCAGCTACTCGGGAGGCTGAGGCAGGAGAATCGCTTAAACCCGGGAGGTGGTGATTGCAGTGAGCCGAGATCATGCCACTGCATGCCAGCCCTGGAGACACAGTGAGACCCCATCTCAAAAAAAAAAGAAAGAAAAAGAAACACATTGTTTTGGTCCAGAAAGGTGGGACAACTCAAAGTGGGGACTTCCAGCTTACAGATAGGTTTAAAGTTGTTTTTCTGGTTGACAATTGATTGAGGTTATCTAAAGACATGGGATCAACAGAAAGGAATGTTTGGGTTAAAATAAAGGATTATGGAGACCAAAATTCTTTTTTGCAGAGGAAGCCTTCAGGTAGAAGGCTTCAGAGAGAATCGGTTGTAAATGTTTCTTATCAGACTTAAAGTCTGTGTTGATGTTAATGCCACATATGTATGAGGCATGTCCTATCCTCACTTCTCGTTGTAGCCTGAATCAGTCTTTCAGGTTGAATTTTAAGAGTGCCCTGGCTGAAGAGGGGTCCATTGAGATGGTTTGGGGTCTTAGAATTTTATTTTTGGTTTAGATGTTTTATCAGCAAGGTGTTTGTAAAATGTATCTTGTGCCAACCTTCCTATCTCATCCTTGACTTAGAGTGCCTAACCTCCCAGAAATGCAGCCTAGTGGGTCTCAGCCTTATTTTGCCCAGCCTCTATTCAAGATGGAGTCACTCTGGCTCAAATGCTGCTAAGAAAACCAGATGGCCTGGGATGGCACCAGAGCTTCTTAATCCCTGACCAGATAACAGAGGGAGATATGACACAAAGCAGCGCAAACTGGAACAGATGATCCCTTGCTACCTTTAGATCATTAACATATCATTAGAATGCTAAATTTCCCACCCTTATGTGAAAGGAAAATAAATCTCAGGACCTCAAAATCACTAAGCCAAAGGGAAGAGTCAAGCTGGGAACTGCATTGGGCAAACCTGCCTCCCATTCTATTCTATATACCTCCCTCACAATTTTCCCACAAGGAAATTCCTTGTGGACGAAGGACAGACAGAACTCAAAGTCATCCCTTTGCTCACGAGAGACAAGTGCATATCTCATTGCTTCTTTTGCCCTGTTGTTTTCACTAAGCCAGACTAAGGCATAAATGACTATTCCTACAAATTGTGTATTCAATGAAAGGTTAATCAGAAACTCAAAATAATACAACCATTTGTTTCTTATCTACCTATGACCTGGAACCCCCTCCCTATTTTGAGTTATCCCACCTTTCTAGTGTGCTATAGCTGGCCTAGATCCAGAACCTGAGCAACGCCATTTTATAAGACAAAGCTGTGTCTCCAAAAATGAGTTGTAATAACTGCCCCATTCTCCTTGCAATAACTGCTGACTTGGTTTCTGTAAATAAGACTGCTAGTCTGCTCTGGATAATGTCCACCAGGTGAAGTTGTTTACCTTTCTCATCAGTAACCGACAGAATTGCTGGCCTTTGCTGTTGTTTACCTTTCTCATCAGTAACTGATAGAATTGCCAGCCTTTGCTTATCAGAATGCGCAGCCCAAGCTAATCTCATCTTGGCCCCTGTGAACTAAGATCTGTAATTTCCACCAGTACCCAAACCATGTGTAAACTAACATTTGTCTTGACTTTTCTCGGTACCCAAACAATGTGTAAACTAATGTTTGTCTTGACTTTTGTGAATCATTTATGTAGCAATTAAAGTGACAATAAGCCCCGGAGCCCTCGGAATGTCCGGAGGCCCCCACCCCCGTCCCTGCCCAGGAGGTGATTTACAGAATCCACCAGCCCTCGGAATGTCTGGAGCCTGTTGATCCCCCTCCCCGCTCATCAACCCCACTCCCAAGGTGGTCTTTCGGGTATAAAAAGCCTTGACACTCTCCCCTCGTGGCCACGGGTTAGAGAGATGTGAGTCCTCCGCGGTCGCCGGCAATAAAGACCCTGCAATTTGGCATACTTTTGTCTTGGTGAATTATTTTAATCTCGCATCCCAATACTACACTAGACCGAATCAATGTACATCCTACATGTATTAATTGATATCTCATGTCTCCCTAAAATGTATAAAACCAAGCTGTGCCTTGACCACCTTGGGCTCACATCATCAGGACCTCCTAACAATG
The DNA here is from genome assembly GCF_030222135.1 of Aotus nancymaae. Lineage (NCBI taxonomy): Eukaryota > Metazoa > Chordata > Mammalia > Primates > Aotidae > Aotus > Aotus nancymaae. The sequence continues at coordinate 5,599,598 of NW_026988450.1, read as the reverse complement.
TGTCACAGGCACATCCTTAACCTTGACAAAATGAACTTTCTAAATTGATTGAGACTTGTTGAACATATATCACACAAAGAGGCGAGTTTATTGTCTACAACTGTGTCTGGGGTTCCTCCTTACACATGTTTGCATACTTTCCCACCCCATGGGAAAGTATGCAACTCCTTAAAATTCCCTAGTGTATTAGTTTGTTCTTAGACTGCTAATAAAGACATTAATAAAGACAGTAATTTAGAAAGGAAAGAGGTTTAATTGACTCGCAGTTTTACATGGCTGGGGAGGCCTCACAATCATGGCAGAAGGGCTGGGTGTGGTGGCTCACACCTGTAATTCCAGCACTTTGGGAGGCTGAGGTGGGCAGATCACTGAGGTCAGGAGTTCAAGATTAGCCTGGCTAACATGGTGAAACCCCGTCTCTACTAAAAATTAGCCGGGTGTGGTGGTGTGTACCTGTAATCCCGGGTACTCGGAAGGCTGAGGGAGGAGAATCACTTGAACCTGGGAAGTAGAGGTTACAGTGAGCCAAGATTGTGCCACTGCACTCCTGCCTGGGTGACAGGGTGAGACTCTGTGTCAAAAAAAAAAAATCATCTAGAAGGCAAAGGAGAAGGTAAGGCACATCTTACTTGGTGGCAGGCAAGAGAGCATATGCAGCAGAACTCCTCTTTATCAAATCATCATATCTCATGAGACTTATTCACTATCAGAATAACAGCACAGGAAAGACCAGCCCTCATAATTCAATTACATCCCACCAGGTCCCTCCCACAACACATGGGAATTATGGAAGCTACAATTCAAAATGAGATTTAAGTGGGGACACAGCCAAACCATATTACCCAGCTTCCCATGTCTGGGGGGAAAGAGGCTCCTTCTATATTCCTGGCCAGGGATAAAACCTGTTTGTCTTTTTTCTGATTGGGTGTTCTTTCTTTGTGACCAATACAAAGTAGGAAATGAACTCAGTTAACTGGCAATAAGGAGGCTCAATCAATAGGCAGATTGATTATCTACAAACTGAACAGGCCCCAAGTATGGTGAATGCAGGTAAATTTGGTTCAGTGGCTGTGTAATGTCACCAGGACTGGGGTTGTGGGGGCCAAGAGAGAACTTTCCCCCTTGGCCTTATAAAGGTTGGCCAAAAAATCACTGACATGAGGCAGATCAGTTAATAGGAGAAAAAGGTGTACAAATATATTTAGTGTGTATACACAGGAGCCTTCAGAATGAAGACTCAATTTCCCAATAAGGTACAGAAGCTTATGCCATCTTGAGGTTTCAGAAAGAAAGGGGTCTTGGATTCTGATAAAACAGGTTAGGTAGCGTGGAGAAGAGGAATTCTATTGATGGGAATAAATGATTACTCAGGAGAATGATTGAATGGGGAACAGAAATTAACTTGTAAATAGTTCTCTTTGGAATTTAACTGATCCTTGGAGACAGTCATCATCTTGAAAAAGGGTTTGTTCAGGTGGTTACATTTTGGTCTTACAGGGAAGGGAAGAAAACTACTGTTCTCCTTCATGGGTCTGGCTCTTAGGCAGATAATGGAACTTCAGCTTCTTTGGAAGAAATGATGGGGGTGGGGTAGAAGGTTAGAGAGATCTTGAGTCTTGTTCTTCAGTTCAACATCTCAGAATGCCAAATTTTGGGGCACTGGTTTCTGAAATCCAACAGGTTCTTTTCGTATTTCTGTCCTTCCACCCTCTATGTCCCAGTTCTATCCTCAAGCTGTTCCCTTTATAGGCCTGCTGATAGAGGTGTAGTGTGGTGGTTGTTAAAAGAAAAACTTTAGAGAAATTTAACAAAGATTAATGGAGCAAAAATGATTCATGAATTGGGCAGGCCCTGAAACAGAACAGGTTTAGAGCAACGCCAGTGTTGCCACATGGTCCAATACCATTTATGGACAGAAAAAGTAAAATGGCATTCAGAAGACGGAAGTGAGGTGAACAGAAACTGTCAGAGTTGGTCTTATTTGAACATGGTTTGAACAGTTGGCTGCCTTGGATTGGCCAAATCTCAGCTGCTGTGATTGGCTGAGACTTGGTGACTTGTTGTAAGAGTAGGTCATGGTTGTTTATACACCAGTTAGGTGACAGTTCACTGTGTACCAAGAAACCTTTAGGCGTGACTGAAAATATCTAAAGAAGAAACTGTAGTCTAAACTTAATTTAACAAGACTAAATCATGGTTTAGGATCCAAATATTGGCTCTCTTGTTTAGAAGCCATGCCTCACCTCACATGCAAAGTAGAAGAAAATGGAGGAATTTAGCCCACTTGGTTGTGCTAAAAGATAAACTGGGCATATTAAAATAGTAAAGAGTTGGGCCAGGCGCGGTGGCTCATGCCTATAATCCCAGCACTTTGGGAGGCCGAAGTGGATGGATCACAAGGTCAGGAGTTCAAGACCAGCCTGGCCAAGATGGTGAAACCCCATCTCTACTAAAACTACAAAAATTACCTGGGCGCTGTGGCAGGTGCCTGTAATTCCAGCTACTCAGGAGGCTGAGGCAGGAGAATTGCCTGAACCCAGGAGGCGGAGGTTGCGGTGAGCCGAGATCGCGCCATTACACTCCAGCCTGGGTAACAAGAGCGAAACTCTGTCTCAAAAAAAAAAAAAAAAAAAAAATAGTAAAGAGTTTATTTGAGCAGGTAGCAGCAGTTCATCAATCAGGCAGCTCCAGATTTCCAGCAGTCCACAGCTCCAGCAAAGGATCCTGAGGGCAGGATTTTTACAGGATGAACAGAGAGGCAAGGCAAAGAAAACATCTGGTTGGTTCAAGTGCGGCAGTAGCCTAATTTGGATCATTTCAGTAGACAGTTCCTAGCTAGAATTTAATTGGCAGTTTCTGATTAGTTAAGCTTAAGTTTTGTTCCGCTTCGACACTGAGTTGGGTTTGGTTTACTTACGTAGGAACCCAGGGTTCTGGAGTTGCCTCAATGTAATGCCCTCCCAATTAATTAGCAGTTGCTATAATACAAGGAATAAATGCTGTCTGACTTATTTATCATTTTCTTGGCTAAACGTGACTACATGAATTCCAGACTTCAGACCCACAATGTACAGTGAAGGAAGAGGAACCATTCTTTCCAGTGTCTTTGTCTTTACGTTAGCCTAGACGGCACATTTAGATTAATTAGGATCCTGCCCAGGATGCTTTCTGACCTGAGGGTGACTTGCATGCATTAGACAACAATGCTCATTGGCTTTGTGTAAAGATAAGTGTTATTTCTCTAGGTATATGCCTCTACACCCTGCTCATGGGCTGGAGAGCAGAAACAATATGGGCCCACTCCAAATTTCCTGGGCTGTATGCTGTTGCTTTAAAGTCTATTTCAAATGTCACTTAATTTGCTTATGCTGTACCTTATAATGGAAACTTTCATCTTTCATCATATCTTACAACTATTTGTTTGTGTTTAATATCCCACACCAGACAATGATCTCCACAGTGTCTTTTGCAAATGTTCTTAAATGTTTGTTCATATTACTTAATCTCTACAGAATGACACTGGATCACTTTAACTTTTGGAGGTGGTGCCTTCTTATACCAAGAACGGTTCGGTCAGGAGACCCCCACCCAGGCAGCGCTGAAGGTATTGAGAGGCAGACACCCAGATGGAACAACAGAGTGGATGTATCCACGGGACCAACAGCCTGCGAGCTCAGAGGCTGGCAGCGTTCCAGGCTGAAGGCCTTGAGAAGATTCTCATCCACACATTTAGTTGCTCTTTGACAGGTGATTCTTATTAATACACAGGTGTTCCACATATACACATAACTCAAGAATATACCAAGTAGGCAGCTGTTACCCGCCTACCACTAATTACAAACTAAAAGGTATCCTTCACAGAGGAGCCATGGGGGTGGGGTAAACTTAGTATTTCTCAGCATTCTTAGACCTGATAAATCAAGTTAAGCTTAAAGCTGCCTCCTTACATATTTTAAGTTTGGTCTAAAGGTTCCTCCATACATTGTGAACTCTAACCTGACCGGATGTGTAAGCGGCCTGTAACCTACTCTTGTGCCACTCACTGATCTTTGGTCAATCACAGGTGGACAATTGTCCAGGTCATGTTCAAATGAGACAAACTGAGCTGTAACCAATCCGGCAGTTTTGTACCTCACTTTAGTTTTCTGTAAGTCACTTTCCTTCTTCTCTCCATACATCTTCTTCAAACACAGGCTGTGCTGGAGTCTCTCTGAGCCTACTCTGGCTTGGGAGACTGCCTGATCTGCAGATCATTCTTTGCTCAAATTAAACTCTGTTAAATTTAGTTCAAGTTTTTTTTTTTTTTTTAATTAGATCTTCAGTGACTCTTAATGCTGGGCAATTATGGCCAGGATGGACTACCATGCAGAAAAATATGAGAGAGACTTGAGAGCCATACAGTGATCTTCCAAATGCTCTGAATATGTATTTTCAAATGCTGCTTTTGTATAGCATTAACCATAATTTATTGAATGTGTACTATGTGTATGATGTTGTACTAGATCCTTTATAAATCATATCAAGTTTTTATAGTAACCTTGAAAAGTATGTGTTATTATATCCACTGTACATTTTAGGGGGTCTGGAAGCTTAGAAAGTGGAAGTTGAGGCTAGAACACTGTTACTATGAAAGGCCAGCTGGCATGATAGCGGTTCACTCTGAACAGCTGATAGGACTGATAACAGGCTTATTAAATTATGGGCCAAATGGTTTGCAACCTTAAGAAATCCCTGTGAAATGTTCTTAGAATATTAACTTACTATCTTATCAAAGAAAATTTTAACCTGTCGAAATATAAGATTTGTGTTAGGGTCTGAAAGCCCAACCAATTTTTTTCTGTATATGTTTGAAATAATGTGTTTTGCCATTTTTACATGCAGTATTTTATATAAGCTCATGACTCAGCTTTTTTATTATACAACTTAAAACTCCCATGTCCTTTCGTCTGTTTAGTCTATTGCTAAAAGTAGTATATTAAATGCACCATAATAATGCATTTGTCAATTTCTCCTTAGTTATGTCACTTTCTGCTTCATATATTTGAGACCATGTCATTAGGTACATAAAATATGATAATTATATTTTTTTCTGGCAAATTGAAGCTTATTATAAATGACCTTTTTGTTTTAAGTAATGCCTTTTGCATTCACAACTCATGGAGACAGGACACAGCCAAAGGTCCCTGGTGAAACTCCGCCTTCAAGCCTAAAACAGCCTGAAGGCTGAAAAACCAGATTTCTGGTCCGGGATAAAGCCTGCACTTTCCCGACTGATTCTAAATAATGCCCACCTGCTAAATGGGAGGACTGGGGTGGAGCCTTCGCGGGGGCGGGGGGGAATGATTCTAAATAATGCCCACCTGCTAAATGGGAGGACAGGGGGTGGAGCCTTCGCGGGGAATGTGGGGGATGATTCTAAATAATGCCCATCTGCTAAATGGGAGGACAGGGGGTGGAGCCTTCGCGGGGGCGGGGGGGGATGATTCTAAATAATGCCCACCTGCTAAATGGGAGGACTGGGGGTGGAACTTTGGGAATTTCATGCCCTTTGCAGGGGAGAGGAGCTTGGCATCTCCTCTTCCTGTGTAATGACCGGGAATTCAATCTGTGAGGCGGGAGACCTGCTAGCAGAACTCTCTCTCGCTTTGCTGAGAGTCATTTTTTCTTTTTACCCAATAAATTCCGTTTTTTCACGCTTCTATGCGTCTGTGAGCCTAAACTTTCCTAGTCGTGTGACAGCCTGGTTTTAGTGACCTAAGAAGAAAGTTCTGCAACATTTTGGTGTCCAGACATGAGGCTCGAGGAAGGGTGAGTACCGGCAAACCAAAAATCTTTTTTTTTTTAACTTTTGCTTCTAAGCCGTTTTGTCCTTGGATCTCTTCTGAGGGTGGAGAAAACTGCGCACCACCCCATCCCAAGGGCTGCAGGTGTGCGTGAGATGGACCAGTGAATGGCGGCTACCCCATCCCCTCCGGCCAGGGCTGGAGTGAATGGCTCGAGGGTGCTCAGCGGCAGACTGGCCAGCCCTCCTGCCACTTGTCCATGGAGGTTTCCCCACCCCTGGCCAAGGGAGCCCACTCTGTCCCACAGCAATTAAGTTTCTCTGGTGGAGGAAACATTTGCATGAGAATAAAAGGTTCTTCCTTAGGCGTCCTTTTTTCCTGAGATGAGTCTCACTCTGTCGCTCAGGCTGGACTGCTGTGGCTAATCTCGGCTCACTGCAACCTCCACCTCCTGGGTTCAAGCGATTTTCCTGCTTCAGCCTCCTGAGTAGCTGGGATTACAGGCCTGTGCCCCCACACTTATCTATTTTTAAATTTTTAGTTCAGACGGGGTTTCCCCGTGTTGGCCAAGCTGGTCTCGAACTCCTGGGCCTCCCAAAGTGCTGGGATTACAGGCGTGAGTCACCACACCTGGGTGGCATCCTTTTCTCCACCCTGTCAGCAGTTAACACAGCCCTGCATTTAAGCTGTCTTTTCCTTTTCCCCACCAGCTCAGGAGTTAACTTTTCAGTGAGGCTGTTTTGGTTTTTAGAAGATGTCTTATTAGCCCAGGACCCCAACTATCACTGTCTACATTCTCTGTAAAGTTTTGATGATGAAAAAGGACTTGTGAGGTTGGCCTGAAGCTGCCGCCAGTCTGGTGTGCTTTGCCTGACTTTCTGTATGGTCAGCAGCAAACTTTGCTGCAGGCCTCCGTCTTGTTTACCTCCCTGGGAACCAGACCCGTAACCAGGTGGCAATGCTTTGTTTCGCGCCCCCCATTTTACAATGGCAGCCAGATTCGGTCCTGGCTTAGGGAATGAGTCCTTTCTGGTTTGGTATCTGTGTGACCTTTGCTATTTGTTGATTCTCTTCTCCTCCCAACCTGCCTTGGGTTTTCCTTTCTCTGAGCCTTTAGTAAAGTTTGAAAGTCAGAAATACTGGCTGCTTGGCATGGTTAAAGTTGGGTAATAGGGGATTTAAAAAGATTTTCTTAAAAAGCGCCCAGCTTCATTAAAGGTGGATATCCAAGTTATAGGTATATTTAAAAGGCCTTTATGGTTTTCTTTTCTTGGACCTCGTTTTGCTGGGAAAAGGTGGTTTTGTTTGTATATATTTTTTTTTGGTTGAGTATTGAGAAATGCTGAATGTATGATTGCTGAGAAATACTGAGTGTATGATAAAATATATTGTTTGCTAAGAAGCACAATGGCAAGGAAAACCTAGCCACCCCCACCTCCCACCCCCCGTCCCCTGCCCCCTCCAAGTGGAAAACTACTTGGGGCATCCTAAAATGTCAAGACGGTATATGTATATCGTACACCCGTTAAAACAAGTCTTTAAGCACTGGTTGTGTGACCCTGCCCCCGTGGCTCCCTGGTGGAGAATGCTTTCTAGTTTGTTCTTGATCAGTGGTAAGCAGGTACCAGCTGCCTGCCTAGTTTATCTTGGTTCTGTGAGAAAACACAGAACACCTGTTTGTTAATAATAATCACCTGTTCAGAGAGAATAAGTACGTGGGTCAGCATCTCCTCGAGGCCCTTGGCCCGGATTGCTGTCTGCACCCTGAGGCTCTCAGCTCAGAAGGCTGCTGGCCCCCCAGTGAGTCCCGCTTTGCTGTTCTCTCTGGGTGTCTGTTTCTTAATGCCTTCAGCGCTGCCTGGGTGGGGGTCTCTAGGCCAAGCTGGCCTCGGTCGTTGACTGAATGATTTTTCTCCATTTTGCCTTGCCACTTTTAATGCACCCATGAGAGGGGAGAGGCCTCTGTTTTTCTCATGGAACCCTGGGAATTAAAGGCAGATAGATCCCTCTCTTAATCTGTTTTTGCTTCCCAGATATGGCTATTAGGCCTTAAAAGCCATACATTTTTCTAGCCTAACCCAAAGGTGTCCTCCCAGAGGCCCATAATCCAATTAGGAGATTGGCAAATAAAAACTCTTATTGCTTCTGGGTTTTCTTCCGCCTGTCTGTGTAGTTATATATATGTTGTGTGTGTGATGTCCATAAAAAATAGCTCTAATTAATTGGCCTAAAGGAAGACAAGCCCTTGATTCAAATATTTTTAAAGGGAAGATAAAAGCTGTGGTACCTTTTAGATCATGTGACTTTAATCTTTGAGAAATAAAAACAGCCTTAAAGATTATTGGTAACATGCAGATGTCATCAAAATGTAAATAGGTAAATTATGCAGGTCAGGTACTAGATTTGCTAAATGTGTTAAGGTTATAAACTGCCTTTTTGGTTTTTAAGAGCTTTTCAACTTGCTGGCTTCACAATTAGTAAGGCCTGGGGACTTAAAATCCACGAGATTTTAAGTTAACACAGACATCACCGTTGATCAATTCCCTATCTTTTACTTCTTGTATTTCTTACCTTCTCTCTGGGATCATTTTAACTTGATTTAGTATTTCCCTTTAATGTTCTTTTTGGTGTAGACTTCCTAGGGATAAACTACTCCATTTGCCTGTTTCATCCTCAGTTTTAATGGATATCTACATTGGGTATTAAATTCCAAATTGGCTGTTATTTTGGCACATTGAAGTTATTTCACTGTCTTCTTTCTTCCATTTCTCTTGTTAAGAATCCACTGAGTTGGGCCATCTAATTTTTGCTCCTGAGGAGGTAATCTTTTTGCTGTGATTGCTTTCAAGGTGATCTCTCTTTGGTTTTCTGTAGTTTACTAAAATGTGTCTGGATAGGAATTTATTATTACTTCTTCTGTTTGTGATTTGTTGGGCTAGTGACTCTCCAGGTAATGTCTTTTGTAAGTTCTGGAACATTCAGCCTTTATATCTTCCAATATTGTTTCTCCATGTTTCTGGAACTCTAATGAAATATATTCGAACTTCTCATTATATCCTTGGTATTCTTATCTTTTATGTATTTTCTGTCTTTTCTCTACCTGGAATGAATTCTTCATGCTTTCTTTGCATTTATATTTTAGTTCATTACTTTCTTAAAGAAATCTAATTTCTTATTGAACCCATTTAGAGTTATACACTTTGTTTATTGTATTCTTCAAATTTAGTTGCTTATTTTTAAAATCTAGTGTTACTTTTTCATTTCTGATTGCATGTTAAATTTTCAATTAAAAATTTTTCTCAACATTTCGTTTTATATGTGTGTGATTATTTCAACATCTCAAGTTGTTATGGGTCTGCTTCTTTCTATTGTTGCAGCTAATACTGGTTCACTGTGTCTTGTTTGTGTACCTGGTTATCTTTGTATGCTAGCCATGGTAACTTAAAATGTTGTAGAAGTAATTTTAGGTCGGGTTTATAGTATCCTATTCCTGAGATAATCTCACTTGTTTCTGCCAGGCATTAGAGGTGCTATCCTGTGAGACTCCTGCTATGGTTTGAATATGTCCCCCAAATTTCATGTATTGGAAACTTAATCCACAAATTCATATGCTGATTGGAAATAGAGCCTTTGGAAGGTGATTAAGTTAGATTGAGACTGCTATGATGGAACTGGTGGCTTTATAAAAAAATAGAGATTTGAGGGGACATGCAGGCTTTCACTGTTGCGACATTGTCTTCTGACATGTTATAACACAGCAGGAAGGTCCTCACAAGATGCCAGTGTCATGCTCTTGAATTTCCCAGTTCTGGAATTGTAAGAAATATATTTATTTTCTTAATAAATTACTCAGTCTATTGTATTCTGTTATAGTAACAGAAAATGGACTAAAAAAACTGTCTTATTCTAAATTTAAGACTTGAGATTTTCTAGACTAGAAGTGTCAAGAAGCTGCTCTGAAAATCTGTGATTTATCCTCATCTGCATTTCAGGATTCCTGTTTAAATGATTGTTTTATCAGCATCTCTTTATTTGGCAAAAAGCAGAATTTGCTTTTTTTTTAATCTATGTAAAATTGCAGTTTGGTTTTCTAATGGTTTTTTAAAATTGGTAAATTTTCATAGGAAATCAATGCCTGAGAGTATAGGGTTTACTTCTGTGGGTTCTTACCTACTTTTGAATTTAGACATAATAATTCCTCAGTATTTGTTTTTTTTTAAGATGTAGTCCACTCTGTTGCCCAGGCTGGAGTGCAGTGGTGTGATCTCGGCTCACTACAACCTCCACCTCCCGGGTTCAAGCAATTCTCCTGCCTCAACTCGGACTACAGGCAGGCGCCACCATGCCTGGCTAACTTTTTTGTATTTTTAGTAGAGACAAGGTTTCACCATGTTGGCCAGGCTGATCTTGAACTCCCGACCTCAGATGATCCACCAGCCTTGGCCTCCCAAACTGTTGGGATTAGGGCGTGAGTCACTGCACCTGCCCATCTTTAGTTATTTTTACTGGGAAGATTTGTCCTAATTACTTAGATTGCCAATTCTGAAATTAAAAACCCTAGACTGAGTTTCTAAAAAATTTGAAAATGAAATGATTTACATTTGAACTAATTAAAAACATTTAACTGATTGTATTAGTTTGTTTTTACATTGCCATAAAGAAATGCCTGAGACTGGGTAACTTAAAAAGAAAAGAGCTTTAATTGGCTCATGGTTCCACAGGCTGAACCAAGAGCTTCTTTTCTTAGGAGAAGCCCTAAGCTCGAGGATGTGTCCCCAAACCCTATTCTTCCTTGAAACGAATGCAAGCAGATTCATATAATAATACTCCCTTATTTGATTCCCCATTTTAAGTATGGTCCAGAGTAGGGGTATCCGAATGAAATAAAATTTATCAGGAATAAACTGAAGCCTTATAATTAGGACAAATTATATGGATAATGCACAAAGTAAGATATGTGACTTAGCAGTGGCATTTGCAAAAATACCTTCAGAAAAACTGAAATCATCTAAATGTCCAAGAGCAGTTAAATAAAACATGGGATATACGCACGCAGAGGCATACTATACACACAAATAAGGATATTTTCAAGGAATATTTAATGACATGGGAACCTGAGACTCTGCTAAAATATAACTCAGAAAATATTAAAGATGGTCATCTTTCTTTGTAAGGCTAGAGGTGATTTAAATTTTCCTTATAATTCATATGTTTTTCTATAATGAACACATAGCTTTTGTGATTATAATACTGACTCTTATATTCTTAAAAAAAAGCTTCAGCTGTTATCTGAGAATGCACAAAACGCTGCAGAGAACACCGAGCAGTGGTTGGGTAGGTAACCCTAGAGATGAATTCCAATACTAAGCTTAACCAGTCAGTACGCTGGGTATTCTAAAGCCTCTATCCCAAATTCTTCTCATATTTGTCACAGTCCTTTGTGGAGTCCCCTGTGGGGGAGGGGGAGAAGAAAAAGGAATAAAAAAGGAGCAAAAAGTTCACCCTATAAATACCGGAAGAGGATAGCATTTTATGAAAAAATTTATTTTTATTGAGGCAAAAACATAATTTACCACCTTTATTTTTAAATGTATAGTACAGTAGTCATAAATTCAAAATTCTTTTTTTCCTTTATTCCTCCTCCCCATCTCTGTCCTGGCCTCTGGTAACCACGAATATATTCTCTATCTTCATGAGATCCACTTTTTTAGCTTTCCATATGCATGAGAACATGCAATATTCATCTTGCTGTGCTTGGCTTCTTTCACTTAACATAATGTCCTCCAGTTCTGTTCATGTTGCTCCCAATGACAGAACTTCATTTCTTTTTATGACTGAATTATATTCCACTGTGTATATCTACTACATTTTCTTTATCCATTCACCTGTTTCCCAGGTTCAAGTGATTCTTGTGTCTCCGCCTCCCAAGTAGCTGAGATTACAGGTTCACGTCACCATGCCCGGCTAATTTTTTGTATTTTCAGTAGAAATGGGATTTTTGCCATGTCAGCCAGATTTGTGTAGAACTCCTGGCCTCAAGTGATCCACCCACTTCTACCTCCCAAAGTGCTGGGATTACAGGTGTGAGCCACCATACCTGGCCTATAGTTTTGATTTGTATTTCTTTGATCAGTGACGTCGAACATTTTTTTAAATATATCTGTTGACCATTTGTGTTTTTTTAGACAGGGTCTCACTCTGTTGCCCATAGTGGCATGGTGTGGAGTGCAGTGGCGTGATCATGGCTCACTGCAGCCTTAACCTCCTGGGCACAACGATGCTCCTAGCTCAGCCACCTGAGTAGCTGGCACTATAGGCATATGCCACCATGCTGGGCTAATTTTTATTTTTATGTATTTATTTTTGTAGGGATGGCATTTCACCATGTTGCCTAGGCTGGTCTTAAACTCATGGGCTCAAGTGATCCACCCATATGGGCCTTCCAAAGCGCTGAGATTGTAGGCATGAGCCACTGCACCCGACCTGTATGTCTTTTTTTGAGAAATGTCTGTTCGGGTCTTTTACCCATTTTTATTTGAATTATAATTATTTTGCTGTTGAGTTGTTTGAACTCTTTATGTGTTCTAGTTATTAATCCCTTGTTAAGTGAATGGTCAGCAAATATTTTCTTACTATGTATGTTATCTCTTTGTTGATTGTTTCCTTGGCTGTGCAGAAGCTTTTTAGCTTGATGGAATCACAATGATCTATTTTTGCTTTGGTTGCCTGTGCTTTTGAGGTCTTGCCCCCCAAAATCTATGCACAGATCAATGTCCTGGAGCATTTCCCTCAAGGTTTTTTTTTTTTTTTTTTTTTTTTTTTTTTTTTTTTCCTAGTAGTTTCATAGTTTCAGGTCTTAGATTCAAGTCTTTACATTGAGTTGATTTTTGTGTATGGTGAGAGATAGAGGTTTCATTCCTCTACATATAGTTACCCAGTTTCCTTAGCACCATTTATTGAAAAGAGTATCCTTTTCACACTGTATGTTTTGGTGCCTTTGTTGAAAATGAGTTGGTTGTGCTGGGTGTGGTGGCTCACGCCTGTAATCCCAGCACTTTGGGAGGATGAGGTGGATAGATCACTTGAGGTGAGGAGTTGGAGACCAGCTTGGCCAACTTGGTGAAACCCCATCTCTACTAAAAATACAAAATTAGCCGGGTGTGGTGGTGCACCTGTAGTCCCAGCTACTTGGGAGGCTGAGGCAGGAGAATCGCTTGAACCTGGGAGTCAGAGGTTGCAGTGAGCTGAGATTGTTCCACTGCATTCCAGCCTGGGTGACATAGCAAGACTCTGCTCCCCCTCCCCCTTAAAAAAGGTGATTGTGAATGTGTGGATTTATATCTGGGTTCTCTATTCTGTCTTATTGGTATATGTTTTCATGCCAGTACCATGCTGTTTTGGTTACTATAGTTTTGTAGTAAATTTTGAAGTCATATAGTGTTACGTCTCTAGCTTTGTTCTTTTTGCTCAGGATTTCTTTGGGTATTTAAGGTCTTTTGTGGCTCCATATGAATTTTAAGATCCTTATGTCTGTGAGGAAAGTCAAGGGTATTTTGAATCCCTTCTCTCATTTTCCCTCCCTCCTTCCGCCCCCCTTCTCCTCCTTTTCTTCCCTTCTTGCCTTCCTTTCCTCACCTGCTCAAATGTATATCTGCAGAGAACTGCACTTTCACTAAGAAAAGCAGCCAAGTAGAACTAGCTACAGTGGGCAGCAGTGGGTGGAATCTGACTTGTGGCTGACTCCATGGGCCCCTCATCTTCCCCTACTCCTGCATTCCTGGCCTTCACCCTTTACTGCTCCACATCTCCATGACTGGTGCAAAATTTCCTTTCCACAGTTTTCAGCAGGCAAATGTGGTGGCATCTACTGCAGCTTAATTCCTCTTAGCTCCTTGCTTTTCATCTTCTCCCTTCACTGGTCTTCCTTGCTTTCTCTCCTCCAAGGTCCCATTGCCTTGTCTCGAAGTTTCTCCTGATTCCTTTGGGCTGTCATCTCCAAGGGCTGTGTGAGGGGCCAGGGGAGGCTGTGTCTGGGTCCGTGCCTGCCAGGTGGCGTGAGGAGCACGTTGTGGGGCACACGTGGGTGTGGAGTCATGGGGGAAAGCTCTCTCATCCAGCTGGCTTTCCCTAGACAAGTACAGCCAATCACCAGGAACTAAGGAACAAGAGCATGCAACCTTGCGTCTGTGGGTTTCCTCAGGTGACTCTCAGCTGTCGTAGGTGAGCTACCTCCCCTCCTGCTGTCCTCCCTTACGCTGCCAAGAGGAAGAGCATATGAAGACATAAGGGACGTGGCGGAGCCACAGAGCTAAAAGATTTTTTCTGTCTAATTTGTTCAGGGGTAAAGAGTGAGTGAAGAAACCTTTGGAGCACTTGTTTGCTCGGCCTCATTCTGCAGGTCCAGCGGCACTTTTTGCAAAGGCTCTGCACTTGTCTGGTTCTTAAATATTCCAGTTTTTGAACTTTGCTGCGGTTGTTGTATTTGAAATGGATTAATTGTCTTATTTTCTTTTTAATGCCTAGACTCTTTCAAGGCTCAAATCTTGAATAGGTCAAAAAGAGCAAGAGGAAAATGTCAGAGAATGGAGAAAGACAAATACAGAGAAGCCCTGTGACCACCCACCCGGCGAGGTGACGGACGGTGCTGCTCTGTGTTAGAGATTGTAGTGTCTGGGAAGAGGGAGCCCCTTCCACGGGGCGGAGCAAAACACCTGCAGCTGACACCTGGCTCCTGGGCCACTCGCCCGGTGCCTCAAGCAGCTCGCTTCCTTGATGTCTGCCAGGGTGTTAAGGGCTGAGCACACGACCTCACAGGAGGATGCGAGGGGCAGCGGTCATGTGCGTCCAGCACTTTGTCCCTTGTGAGTTACTCACAAATACTTATATCCTCATTATCTTCCTCCCCTTCTCTTGAGTTGTTCTCTAATTCTTCAAGAAGAAAGCACATAGCTGGGAAGTGCAGAGCCCCTCATATACTTGGGAAGTATTCACACTTCTATCAGTTCCTTTCCAGGCTTGAGCTCATGCTCACTAAGATCAGGGCCTGGGCTTTGTTTTAGTCCAGGTTGTTGTGATAGAATACCCAAGAGTATGTAATTTATAAAGAAAAGAAGTTGACTTGGCTCACTGTTCTGCAGGCTGTACAGGAACCAGCTTGGCTCCAGCTTCTGCTTGGCTTCTGGGAGGCCTCAGGAAGCCTCCACTCATGGGAAAGCTGAAGGGGAGCCGGCCTCAGGTGTGAGGAAGGAGGAGAGGGGCGGGGGGAGGGGCCGGCCCTTTCTAACAATCAGCTCCCATAAGAAATAACAGAGTCAGAACTCATTAACTTGAGAATGGCATCAAGCCAGTCATGAGGGATCCACCCCTGTGACCCAGACACCTGCCACTAGGCCACGCCAGGAGGGGACAAACATCCAGATCACATCTGGCCCCATAATCTTTGGAGCCCTCAGCTCTGATACTAGGATGGTAGGTCCCAGAAGGGGTCCTGCCCTGTGAAGGAATCAGGTTACATTACCTGGGAGAACTTTCTGGAGGAAGTGAGCTTTGCTCCTCACAGGTTTCTATAAGGAGGATGGTGGGCTGTTGGAAGGGGAGGGAGTGTGTTTCCAAGTGAGGGAAAAAGTGAAGTGAGTTCAGCATCTGGGTGCTCTTGGCTCAGCTTCCCTTTTCCTTAATCAGCCATGCACACTGCCTCCAGAATGCCAGGGGTGCCATCCCTGACCTGTTCTGGGGTGGGTGTGCAAGATGAGAAACGAGTAATTTCAGTTCATTGGTAGCTCTAATATTTGGATAATAATTGGCCATAGCATTAGCTTTGGTTGTACATCTCCAAATGTTATTTCATAATATATAACACTACACACCCACACACACACACACACACACACACACACTCTCTCTCTCTCTCTCTCTCTCTCTTACACTGAATTGATATGAATTATTTTAAAAATTGCTCTATTGATGTGGAGGATAATAAGAAATTCAGTATTTTTTGGCACTCTTTCTAAATGATACTTAACCCATCTGATGAAAATAGAGTTCATTAAAGATTTTTTATTGATGAAAAATCAACATTACACATGGCAACTAGTTACATTGCCGTTATCAGTAAATTAAGGGTCATAAATTAACTGTTGAATTGTTTTCTTTGCACTATTAAGCCTTTCACGCAATCTTTCTTATTTAGCAGATGGTATTACTTGATACAAACCTCTGCTAGGATTTTGTTTTTTTGAGTTAACTTCACAGAGAGCTATATAACACATCTCTCAGCGGGGAAAACAAGCAAGGTAGGTTTTTCACAGTAACCTCCAAGTAGAGAAGTGGTTTCAGTGCGCAGTCCGGTGAATTTCCCCCGGAGTGTGCTGGAAGAAGTCACCTGGAAGTGATCACCAGAGTGAAACTCGGTTTGACTCCCATTTGGTGTGTATATAATTGAGTAGTAAACATTAATTTCACTGCCTGAAGGAAGTATAGAGCATAGAGTCTTTAAAAAAATTAATTGTAAAATATGAAGAAGAGCATATAAACGAAAACATGCCAGGGTGAGGGTGGGACTGGAGTTCCCCTTTCAGGCTCCTTCCGTTGCATTCCCGTCTGGTCCTGCAGCAAATTAACCAATATCCTATCTTCAGTTTCAGTTACTCCCTTGTTTAAAAAATAGGTTTTAACACCTATGTATGTATCTCTAAACATTATTTTGAAAAATTGAATAATAACCACACACCTAACTTTGGAAGCAAGAGGCATCGTGGCCAGGATCAGATGATCATTTGGAGGAGAAAATGACCCTCTAAGAGCAGGTGGAGCAGGTGGGACCTCAGTATTTCGGAGTGTGTGGAAGAGTGCCTGCCCAGGAAGCCACCAGGCAAGGTCCTAGGTCCATGCATGGAAACGCTGGGCACTATGCTGGCTGTGGCATGAGCTAAAAGGTGACATGGGCAGAACTTCAGCGGGAGGAGGGGTGGTCTGCATGTTCAGCTTCCAAGCCCACTGTGGCCTTCCTTCACCTCTTAGAGTTTCACAGAACCAAGCAGAAAAGGAGCACAGGTGACCTGGGCAGGAAGGCATGCATGGGAGAGCAGGTCTGCGTTCTGGGATACCATCCCTCAACAGGTCTGTTTCTTGATCGTGCTGACGACAAGCTGTCATTGTGGGATTTCCTCCCCTCCTCCTGGGGATTGCCTTGGCCTCTCTCTGTTGAATTGACTCCCCTATTTCCTCCATTCTAGATTTTATTTTTTTCTGAGATGGAATCTTGCTCTGTCACCCAGGCTGGAGTGGAGTGACATGATCTCAGCTCACTGCAATCTCCATCTCGTGGGTTCAAGCAATTCTCCTGTTTCAGTCTCTGAGTAGAGAAATGGTTTAAGTAGAGGAAACGTAGCTGGGATTACAGGTGTGCACCATCATGCCCTGCTAATTTTTGTATTTTTAGTAGAAACGAGGTTTTACCATGTTGGCCAGGCTGGTCTTGTACTCCTGACCTCAGGTGATCCACCCGCCTCTGGCTTCCAAAGTGCATGGTGTGAGTCACCATGCCCAGCATTCTAGGTCTTTTTCTCTTACATTTTTTTTCTCCCACCTTGGTGAAACGTATTCTCCTGGAGATATTTAAGAAGTTCCAAAAGAGATATATATTTTCTTGAGGTCTTGCAGGGTTGAAAATGTGTCTATGCAACCCCTACACTTCACTGGTAGTTTGGATATGGATTTCTAGGTTAGAAATCACTTCCCTTCGGTGTTCTGATAGGTTGCTACCCTTTTTTCCTTTAGGTTGTCGAAACATTCAAAGCTATTTTAACTCTTCATTCTTTTTATATAAATTGTTCCCCCGAACGCTGCTGGAAGATGGTAGAATTTTCTTGTTAGCGCCACTATTATGAAATTTCAAGATAATGTTTTTTTGTCATGTGTTTGCTTTACCCATTTTGTTGGACACTTGGTGGGTCCTTTCAGTTGTGGAAAACGTTCTTATTTCATGTATAATTTCTTCCAATGTACATTCTCTGCTCTGTTTCCAGAACTCCTGGTATTTGGATATTGGACCTCCTGATCTAGTTCTTTAGTTTTCTCACTAGCTTTTTTCTTCAATTTTCTATCTCTTAGTTCTACTTTCTGGGCTAGAACTTCAACTTTACCCTTTAACTTCTTACAAGTTGTGTTTTCATTTTGTACTTTTACTTCTCAAGTATTTTTCAAATGTTCTCTATTCTCTGTATATTTTTCTTCATAGTATCCTGTTTTTCTCATGCATGTGGTATTTTATACCTCTGATGATACCAACTTTCAGCTGATTTTTTTTTTCCTTAATGTTGATTTTATACAACTGCTTTTCTCTGCTTGTTTTCATTTCTGCTCTCTATGCTCTCAGTTTTTTTCATGAACCTGGTAGTTTTTGTTTTGCTGCTCAAGATTAAGAGGGAACTGAAAAACTCACCAGAAGTGTTGGTGTATGGCAGTGACTTATTGATTTTGAGTTTATCACAAGGTAATCGGAGTGGGCGATTCACTGAATCTTTAGGTCGTTTCTGTTAAAAGTCTGTGGAAAAGACTCTTTGCCTCTTGTGTCTTAAAGGTCTGGCTTCTAGCATCCTAAAGACAGGCTGCCAGGAGTAAGAGGACTGGGCATTTAAAATTTCTTTCAGTACCCCTATAATTATATAATCTCCTTGTCTCTATAGGACACAACTCCTTTTATTTGCAAGGCATCACATATTCCTGACTTTTGCTGTAGAATAAAGCTCTAAACTTACGGGGTGGGGTTAGATCAGTCACCCAAAGAGCACTGAGTGGGAAAGGAAACCTCAGAGCTGAAAGCCTGTCAAGGAGCTTTCACCCCATCTCTGTGTTTTCCTCCCTTCTCTCTATCCTGTGTTCCAAAGGTAAATGGTGCCACCATTTTCTCATCTTTTAAGGATTCTGACATTTAAATTGGTTTGGATCTCAGCTTTCTCTTCTGGAGACACTGGATTTACTTTTCTTGAGCTGCTAATTACCACTTGTCCATCTGTTGCTGCTGTCCTTTATCATGTTCTTGCCACCATCCAGCACGTGCGTCTTTGTGTGTGAATGCAGTTTTAAAGACGTTTCATGAGGGAGCAAAATTTTATGCACGTTTGATTAACTATCTTAACACGGAAACTGGCCTGCAGTCTCTACCATATTATTTATTTGTGTCCTATACAGAGTCACAGATTTTAGAGTAGAAAAAAGTTAAACATTTTATATACTCTAATGCTCTCATTCTGTAGATGAGTACATGTCTCCAAGAAGAAAAAGAGTGTATCTAAAACCATATGGTTGGTTACCGTTAGGACTCAGACTGCAGAAGTCAAGCCCAAATCTCTACTACCCTATGTCCAAAGCTGTTAATCTGTCAAAATTTAGTGATTACTATAAATTTCCTGTGCATAGCGTTTAAAAGGTGATTTGCAGGTCAATTTGAGTTGTAGAAGCCAAAATTTCATCCTATGGGAAATGATGATATTTACCAGACCACAGAAATTGAGCAAAGGATAGAACTGCTCCAAAATCAAGTAGTGGACGTAATCCAGGAACAAATCATGAGTTTGGATAATGAAAGTATAGGCATGTTTTACATCTAAACCGATGAGCAAGCAATCAGCAGGAAAAAGAAATCCTGGGTTTTAAACATGTTAGCAAAAACATGTGCATAGATTATTCCCATCTGTTCCTTCTGTGTTCTGAATTTCAAGCCCTCTCTTCTCAGCCCTCCAAGGCCCAAGTGCCCCTGTGCTCTCCAAGGCTTCCTCCATTCCTAAGGCACTGGGAGTTCCTCTATCTGCTCTCTGCTCTCTCCACCCACCTGCTTTTTATTCTATCAAAACAAAACACCTTAATTGTGATGAGTTTTGTCTCATAACAGTCTTTCTGCATGACTTAAAAAAAAAAAAAAAAAACTTTTGTTATGATCCCGAGTGCCTGCATGGAACTTGTTAATGAGCATAAGAGCAACAAGATTCCAGTCCTTGCCTGTCATGAGTCATGTGACTTGGCCCAGCCACTTCATGCCTCTCACCTTCCTGATTTGCAAAGTGACCTTTCAAGCTCTAGTGTTTTGGAACTATCTAATTCCCAAATGATTTTAAATAACTACTGGTTATTTAGAACTCATAACCAAAGGAATTCATTTCTAAGTTGGAATTTCAGACTCCACTGTGGAAGGTTCTATGTGTTTGGGTTTGGAGCCATAAGAGGGAAACTATTGAACCACATCATCTAGGTGACTGTCCATCCTCCAAGAACAGAGCATCTAAACATTTGAGGTGCAAGGGAAAATAGGTGACTTTGTGGCCATAAAAACTCATGAATGAATAAAGAAAATCTTGGCATTTGAGACAACAGGGGTAGGCCTTGTGAGCATCATGCTAAGTGAATTCAGTCAATCAGAGAAAGACAAACGCTGCCTGACCTCACTCATGTAAAAAGCAAACTTAGAGTAGAGCAGAGGTGGCAGGGATGGGGAGTGGGGAAATAGGGAGGTACTGAGCAAAGCACACAAGCCTTCAGTTATAAGGTGAATAAGCTCTGGAGAGCTGATGTACAGCCTGGTGGCAATAGTTAACAAGACTGTATTATGTACTTGAAATTTGCTAAGAAAATAGATCTTAAATGTTTTTACCAAAACAGGACAGTCTAACAGTGTGAGGTGTGGACATGTTGACTAACTTGATTGTGGTAATCACAGTATGTACCTCTATCAAATAATCACATTTTATACCTTCAATATGTACTGTTTTATATGTCAATTATACCTCAAGCTGAAAAGAAATAAAAAACCACGAGATACAATTTTAATCTTTATATATTGGGGACAGATGTTTATTTTATAGCTATACACCTGATGATTTAAAATTAAGCCTTCACTCATGTTTCTTTTGAATTAATCTAAAAATGTAAATGGAAAATAAATTATGGTTGAATTGTATCTTCCCAAGGGAAAATGACATTTAAACTGCCATAACCCTGACAAGCAAATATTTAACTTTCTAACCAATGGATGATAAATCAGCTATTTAACAGACTTTTATGGTCACAGCTTGGGATTTTATAGCCATTTGGTTTTGAATTAGACTGATAGTACATTGTACTAAGAATCACATAATGTGAAAGGACATACAAATTTATGGGGTTGATAGTGCTCACATTTGAGTTAAAATTACTATGCTTTTGCTTATTTGTCTTGTTTATATGTGGGCAGGGTGACTGGGAGTTTTATTCAGGCTTTTTTCTACTTTTAGAATATGAGTTTTGAATTATCATTGAATTGCTGTTAAATGTTTCATCATGAACACTGAAGTCAGTGAAAAGAGGCTTTTGCTGTCATATCTGATCTGCTCTGAATAATTAGCTTCCTTGCTTGCTGAGCCATCTTCCATTTCTGCTTCTCATAGCCTCAAGTCTGCTCTTTTGCAGTTGAACTGCTAACATACAGTTCCCAAGCTGCAAAGCGTTGCGGGGGTGTTGTTCAGGGTGAGGGGGGTCTTTAAAAATGGGGAAACCCCCAACCAGAAATACTCAGATTTCGGCTTTCAGTGGGATGACAAGAAGGACTGGGATGTACTACCATGCCTGGCTAATTTTTGTATACTATATATTTTTTGTAGAGATGGGGTCTCACTGTGTTGCCCACGTTGGTCTCAAACTCCAGGACTCAATCCTCTTGCTTGAGCCTCTCAAACTTCTGGAACTACAGGTGTAAGCCACCACAACCAGCCTCATTGGATATATTCTTCTGTAGCTAATTTTTGTATTTTGAGTAGAAATACAAAAATTTTATCCATCGCTAAAGAAGCAGCCAGAATTCTGTTTCAATGTTTCATCATAACAATCTTCTAATGCTTTATATGATTTTTAAAAGGCTAACTTTTATTGGTAATTATAAACCAAATACAAATTCTAGTATGGTTTATTCATCTTGGCCAGGCTGGTCTCGAACTCCTGACCTCCAGTGATCTGCCCGCCTCAGCCTCCCCAAGTGCAGAGATTACAGGCGTGAGCCATCACTCCTGGCAAGTTTAATTACAAGGAAACAATACAAAATAGAAAAATAAATTTGAAACAAGCACTTACATAATGAAATATTTATCTGGGGAGTTATAATGGAAACTATTTCGATGTGCACCCTGGTTTTGTTGCATGGTTCACACACAAAAATTCTTGACTTTTTTTTTTCAGTCTTGGATGATTTCTAATAAAATGAGAAGAGTTTGTTATTTTACTTCACTTTGCTTTGCATCTTTGGCTACAGAAATGCCAGTTCCCAAGGACAAAGCATTTGCCAGTTTCTCTATAATGTTTTAATTTTCCATTTATAAGCCATCGCTGCCAGAAATTTTTCTCCTGTGACTATCAATAATGTATGTTTAACTAGATTTACATTTTTTATTGACATTTTTTATAATTAGATGATTGTAAACTTTAACAATAGAAAAAAAAGGCAGACTGTCTTCAGTGTTAATATCAATCCTTGCTTCAGAACAGGAATGCTTCAGAATAGGGGCATCGTTCCACTGAGCACATACGCATCCATTCAGCATCGTGTATCCAGCAAAGATGACGCATTGCATGAGGCAATAATCCTAAACGCATATCCTTTCATGGATGAGACAAATACACATAATTGCAAATGAGAAAAATCCAAAGTGTTAAGGAAACGTGGCAGAAAGCTTTCTGCAGGTGCACCGTTGGATTACATTTTCTGTGGGGTTTGTTTCCCAGAATGTGTGCCACTTCCACGGGTATCATACAAGCCCTCCATGAATGTCCTTTGCTGTCCTTTTCTGTCTGCTGGCTGCAGATGACAGTGAAACCCTGGGAGTTGAGAGATGCTCGTAAGATGGAAGAAGCCTATGTCCCTGAGTGATCACCTGGAAGAGAGCCACCCTAGCCAATGAAACTCTTGCCATGAATGTTTGCTGAGCAAGTTCAGGAAGAAGGCGTGTGGAATCAATAACAACAAACGTTTACCCAGGTATTGTTTAAGTGCTTTTGTTTAACAATCACTATAGCTATTAGTAGCCTCATTGTAATGAGTAAAGCTTAGAGATTTAAAAGTTTTATAACAGTTATTTGAGAGGACTACCCTGCTGAAAACTTAGCCTATCGAATTATAAAGAGCTGAAGCATGTTCCTAAAATACTGTGATATGATTAGGATAAGCTGGCTTATTACCACAGATCCACTTAAGAGCAAGTTACGAATAGGTCAATGTTTACAAAATCTTGAAAGTCCACTGAGGAATATTACCATATGTTTTCCAGATGTATAGGTAATATTCACATTATAGAAATATTTTTTAATAGAAAAAAATCCTTTTTGTTAACCCACAATCTTAATATAATTATTTGTATTCTGATGTACTTCTTTCCATATTATTTTTCTTTTTTTCCTTTTTTCTTCTTTTTTTTTTTTTTGAGACTGAGTCTCTTGCTATTGCCCAGGCTGGAGTGCAGTGACACGATCTCAACTCACTGCAACCTCTGTCTCCCGGGTTCAAGCGATTCTCATGCCTCAGCCTCCCAAGTAGCTGGATTACAGGTGCCTGCCAGCATGCCCGGCTAATTTTTGTATTTTTAGTAGAGATGGGGGTTTCACCATGTTGGCCAGGCTGGCTTTGAACTCGTGACCTCAAATGATCTGCCTCAGCCTCCCAAAGTGCTGGAATTACAGGCGTGAGTCACCGTGCCTGGCCCATACTATTTCTATACATGTTTTTAACTAGGCTATAATCTTATTGTATGTACAATTCTGAATTTTATGTTTTTCTCCTGAGTATATCACAATCATTTTCCATGTTTTTAAAAAGTTTTCAGTATAAAAAATTTGTGCTGATTAAACAAAACTGGATGAGGAAAAAAGTAGGGAAATGGTCTCTCTTCCATCCGTCGCTAAAGAAGCAACCAGAATTCTGTTTTACTCTTGCATCCGTCGCTAAAGAAGCAGCCAGAATTCTGTTTCACTCTTGTATCCATCTCTAAAGAAGCAGCCAGAATTCTGTTTCAATGTTTCATCATAACAATCTTCTAATGCTTTATACGATTTTTAAAAGGCTAACTTTTATTGGTAATTATAAACCAAATACAAATTCTATGCACATAGGTGAAGAACAGAGAAAAGCACAGAGGCAAAATAAAATACTTGATAATATTACCACTATAAGATAAATATTTACAGTATTTCTTCCATTAACATGTTACATTTTTAAAAAGCGGTGTATCATACATAGTTTTGCTGCATTTTTTTTTTAAAAAAATTCAGCTCTATAATGGTTAATTTTATATGCAACTTGGCTAGGCTATAGTGCCCAGTTGTTTGGTCAAACACTATATGTTGCTATGAAGGTATCTTTTAGAAGTAATTAACATTTAGAATCGGTTGATGTTAGGTAAAATAGATTACCTTTGATGATGTGGGTGGAGCTTATCAGATGAGTTGAAAGCCTAAAAAACAAATGCTGAGGTTTCCTTCCTGAATTTCCAGCCCACCATCTGGTATTACAAATTTTAAACTTAAGATTACAACATCAGTCTTTGCCTGAGTTTCTAGCCTCCTGGACTGTTCTACAAATTTTGAACTTGCCAGCTCTTACAATCCCATGAGCCAATTCCTTAAAATAAATCTCTCCTGTATTTATAAATGTTCTAGAGCGCAACAGAATGAAGATACAATATCATTAACATTTTCTACCTCAGTATTCTTTTACAAGATTTTAATGGCTTCCTAATGATTAATTAAATGGTAATCATTACATTAATAAAATAGTATTCAATTGAAGATTTCCATAGTTTACATATCCATTCCTCTGTTAACACCTCTAACAATTTTTTATTGTGGTACAATACATATAACAAATTTGTAATTAAGTGTATAATTCAGGGGCATTATTTACATTCATGCTATAGTGTAGCCATAATCACTATTTCCAGAACTTTTTTTATCACCCTAATCAGAAATTACCACTAGGTCATATACCATAGTTGCTTTAAGTTTTGGAATTTTCATTACATAGCCATAGATAACTGATACTGAAATTAGTACCATGAGTAGGGTGCTACTGAAGGAAACGTAAAGCCAGTGTCACTGGTTTTAGGACTTGACAGTGTGACCTGTGTTATGTAGTGGGGGAATAACTGGCAAATATGTCACTTGCAGTAACTGGAAGATTAAAAAAAAAAAATGCCATGTTCCTAATGAATTGTTGTGTCTGACTGAGGGGATCTCTAGATAGAATGTTGAAAAGGCCAGTTGGGCAGTTCTGTGTATGTATGACAACATGCACAATACTATAAAGCTATAGGGAGAACTGTGTGATTTGTAAACAAAATGTTGAGAAAATAAGATAATATTTGCTGGGTTGAAAAAAAACTGTTTCTCATTTACCACATTTGCAGTGTCTCCAACTGACAAGATTCTTAAAAGTAAGATAGAGCCTCAGGGTAAAGAAACAAAATCAGATTTGTGACTAGGGGACTTCTGGCACCTCAAAGATTTAATATCATGCCAGACCCTCTTAGACAAAAGGGCTTCTAAAAAGTCTTAAGACTGTCTTCCCAAAGCAATTTGTCAGACCAAAACTTGAAAGAAGTCTGTCTCAAAAATAATTATGGTTATGAAATTTGGGGCATGGGGTGAACCCCACAAAGTTGCAAGAGTCACGAATGAATGCATGGCCTAATTGGACTAAAAGAGCAAAAACATTTGAAAAGCTTCCAGGACCCCAAATTTTTATGGAATGAGCATAGTCTAAGAAAGCTACTTAGCTACAGACATGGTCCATTTAATGTTGAAAGATGTCTCAGAAGGTGGAGTTAAGCATAGAGAACAATGGATTAGAGAAAGACTTTCATGGAGCAGAATAAGGCTCAAATCTGTGCTCCTTCCTTTGCAAGAATGTGAGAACCCAATGACAGCTGCTGACCAGGTTTGGAATTACTGCAGAGCGGTGTGGTTGCTGCGTAACTCTTTATAACACTCCCTTTGGAATGGGAGTGTCTGCTGGAAATTTCCTGCCCTGTATCGTCAGTTTAAGTTGTGTTTGTGAGAAGCAGATAACTTGACTATTCAGTTCTCAAGTCCTTAAACCATGAGGGGCCACATCCAAGGAGCTACCCCAGGGGGGCTCTCAACTGCATTCATCCCCCCTGCTTCAGGACAAGGATCATGGAAGTCGGGCCTAAGCTCGTGATTGGATGAGATCTGTGGGTCTTTGGAAGTGGTGAATGTGTTTGCTCTGGGGAAGAGGTGAGTGTGTTCACAGGAGAGTTGTGAGTTATTGTGGCCAGAGGGAAACCTGGGCCAGATGGGTTACAAAGATGGGTGCAAAACCTCCCTGTCCTTCATACATGCTTCTCCGATATGTGACTTTGCCATTTCTTTCATCAAGAGGTGATGTCTAGGTGACCTCTTGACTCAGGGCAAGTTCTATACCTGCTTTGACTCCAGAATGTGGTAGAAGTGACATCACATTAATGGCAGAGCCTAGGCTTCAAGAGACCTTGCAATTCTGTCTCATTGTCTTGAAGTGCTGCCATCAGAGCACCTTGTAAGGAGCACGTGGAGCATGTGGCCAAGCCATCCCTGCCAGCCCCTAAGGCGTGAGAGAGGCCAGAACAGGCCATCCAGACCCCACTGTGCTGGTGGATGAGACAGCAGAAGCAATATCAGCCTATCAACAGAATCCTGAGAAATGCTCACTCTTACTTCAAGCTGCTGCATTTTGATGTTATGAAGCCAGAAGTAACTTAGGAAGTCATCTTTGCTGACTCTTAAAGTTTTCCATAACTTTATTGTAATATATCAAAATTATGAAAAATGTGAAATGAGGTAGAAAACTGATGAAGCTTGCCTCTTTGTAGAGTCTTTAAGAATCTCAAAGGCATTGGTGTTTTCTATCTTTTCTGTCTTACAGTAAAAAACTTTGAATAAAAATCTGCTTCTTGGAAAAGCAGCAAGATTTATGCGGAGGCAGTCTGGTATTTGTGTGCAGTGGCAGCTGATTATATCCAGCATGCACACCCAGGCACAGTCAGATGCCCCACCTACTGGGCAGGCAAAGACGGGTAAGGACTCCCATGTCCTTGAGATAAAACGATAAGGAAAATCCACCCTGCTACTAGACCCAGTTTCTGCATATTTTAATTCACAAAGTTTTCATGAAAGACAATGATTTTTTGGTACCATACTTAACTCTACAAGAATCAGTAGTAAAAATGATACTTTGTGAAAGTTCATTAATGATGTTTTCAGCCAGAGGTGGACTTGGTCAGATGGAATCAAGTGTGATACTCTTTATCAGAAATGCTGGTACTTTGTACAAACCCAAAATGATGGCTTTCAAAGTTTGAATTTGATTATTTTCTGTATGGTACAGATGAAAAATTAACACACAGGAGAAAGTAGGCAGGAGGTGCTGATGAGTAACCAGGAAACGTAGTCTGAAGTTTTTCTGACACTTCTCCTTGGTCCAACCAAATGCGAGAGAGAAACACAAACAGGGGATTCTGTCCTTACCTTCTGGTTGTTACAGTCTTTACAGATGTATTGGAAGTTTGTCCAGAAACGTCCGACTTCTGTAGTGCGCCCTCGTAGCACTAGAGGGTTCTGTAGGCGGGAAACTGAGAGCACTGGCAGGAAGGCCTCCATTTTCAAACCACTTTCTGCTAACGTGTGGCTCTATAAAACCACTGTGAACTAGGCTTCACTGCAACTGATTTGTAGGATCTTCCAGAAAAACATGTTCCCTCTTTTACCTGGGTTGTCATTCCAGGAACAATCGCACCTCCACTTCTGGTTGTACTAAACAGTAGCATTTGAATGATTTTAAGCCAGGATTTGCTTCTCCTTTCCTCAGGATGAGACCTTAACCACTGGAGGAAGCAAGAATCCATGCTGGTGGGTCCTCCAGGACAAACGGCATAAGGTGTGCAGTTGGCCTCTTCTGATAAGATATCTGTGTTGTAATCCTTGCTTTAGCCTCTATTTTCTGGACCAAGGGTAAGATATTTTCTGGGCGCAGTGGCTCATGCCTGCAATCCCAGCACTCTGGGAGGCCAAGGTGGGAGGATTTCTTCAGCCCAGCAATTTGAGACCAGCCTGGGCAACATAGGAGACCTCATTTCTACAAATAATAAAAAAAATAGCCATCTGTGGTGGCATGTGCCTGTTGGTCTCAGCTACTTGGAAGGCTGAGGTGGGAGGACTGCTTGAGCCCAGGAGACTGAGGCTGCACCCTAGCCTGGGCAGCAGAGCAAGGCCCTATCTCAAAAAAAAAAAAAAAAAAAAAAAAAAAATTTCTGAGCCTTTCGTTTTTTTTCTTTAACTTTCTGTAAGCCCAGCAAGTAAATAAAACCTGTACGAAGCATCTACTTGCTTGTAGGGGAAGAGACGTTCTCCGAGAGTGTCTAGACCAGCTCACGTTCTTCTTACTCTCGATTTACTCTCTGCCATTGACTCTTCTATGCCAGTGCTGGACTGTATCCGGGCCTTACTTCCATCATGCTCCCCTGTATTGCCACCCATTTTGGTTTACAGCAATGATTTTTAAGATAGGGAATGGTGTGTCCATCATAGTCACATGGGAACTTTGTCAAGCCCTATTAAAAATGCCCCCCACCCATCATTCTGCTCCTGGAACAGAGTGTGTGCACACTTGGGACCTTCAGGCAAATCTACTTTGTTGGAAACCACTGATCAGCAAGGTGTATTTCATAACTCTTTGTCTTACATTCAAGAAATTCCTTAACCAGGACTCCATTTACTCTTTTTTCATTCATTCAAAATTAAGAATGTTGCCTGAGCATGAATTACGTGCTAGACATTTTTCTAGGTGCAGGAGGAGTAGGGGTGAACATCAATAGCCATAACTATAGCTAACAATTGTGGCGTGTTATGTGCTAGGCACTTTTAAGTGACCTATTTGATTTACTTGCATGGCAAACTGAGGAAGAAACCAGTATTATCCCCTGTTAACAGATGAGGAAACTGAGGCACAAAGAGCATGGATAGTTTGTTCCAGATTGCATCATAAGAGGCACAGCCAGCTTTCCCACCGAAGCAGCCCCAGTGCAGAGTCTGTGCTCCCTCCTCCCCTGCTCTGGTCCTTCCTCCCCTGCCTCTCTGCCTAGTGGATAAGGTCCGCCTGGCTTTGTGGGACTTACGCTCTAGCGGGGACAAATAGAGAATGACCGATGTTATTAAGAAAATAGAAGCTGGTAAGAGAATATAAGCTGAACTAACTAAGGAGTGAAGTGAGCATTTATAATGTTGTGTTGCATCCATTCTCATACCAGAAGCGGGGCTCAGTCAGTTTCCAATACTGCTCCCCACTGGAATGGCTCTTGCTGGTGGCCAGAAGTAAAACTTAGAAGTATCTCTCTGAGACACCTAAGCAGGTACCTCCCTGGTTTCCTGCTGCTTCCTTTAAAGAAGCTGTTCAGACATCTAAGAACTCAAAGTGACCACCTCTCAGCTCAGCATGTCCTCCTAGAACTAATGCCTGCTTGCTTTCAACCTACCAGTTAAAGCTCCCCAGAAACCTGTTTGGATAACACCCTGGACCCAAGAAAGGTACTGGCCCATGGGTTTCTTCTCTCTCCCTGCCTGTGCTCCCTGATCCCCACCCCGTGTGTGTGTGTGTGTGTGGGGGGGGGGGGGTCTCTAGGCCTGCCTTGTATCCCCGAGGGTCTGTAAATACTAAAAACACTTAAACTTTCACATTGTAGTTGTCTTTGAAGCCGGGTCCCTAGACCATACTCTGAAAGCAAGGCCTCCTGGAAGGGGGACCCATGTAGGTGGATCCTCTGCTGTCCAAGCCTCTTAGCTGCTGGGGTAGTTACCAGTTAAGTGGATAGAGTTTCATTCAAAACAGTAATCATTCAACTGTATCTCACATCAAACCTTTGCTCTAGTTTATCTACTTTATGTTCTTAGAAGACTACACGAGGGGATATGTGTAAGGTACTATAGCTGAGAAGTGGCCTTGTCCGAAGCGTGGATTGAGGTGGGTGTTCAAATGACGTCACGAGTGGCTGATTTCTCTGTCTCCGTTTCTTTTTTTGGCTCCATTTCCAAATTTCCCAGATAGCACAGCAAGTTGGCCTCAGCGACTCTAGACCCTCCATGTTTTCAGGGAACAGCCAGTACAATAAAATATTTCAAGTTCCTGAAAGATAGCTGAAATAAGTCCTAGACGCTTCTGGATCCAGAGCAGATCAAACCTGCCAGCTCACATAGATGAGGGCAGGGAAATGGGTGTCTCAGGAGTACGGTGTCCCACCTTCTGGTTTGTCTGGAACTGTCCTGTTTTGGTACCAAAAAGATCTGCATCCTAGGAAACCCTCAGGTCCTGGGCAAATTCAGTTACTTGCCTTATCAGAAGCAAAGCAAGGTTGCCATTACCTGAGGTGGGCGAGTGGAGGCTGGGTGGTCAATGAGTAGTGACCAATATGCCCAGTATTGGAGAGGGCTGGGCAACCCTTCAAGATGTTCCAACCTCTGTCCAGGGCTGGTTTTGCCAACTTCACTAGGCTGAGAATTGTAGGAAGTCTACCTGGGACCTGCGAGTCTCACATATTCCTTGCCAAACATTTATGGATACCTGTTTAGAGCTGAGATCTTTTCAGTTCCCATAATATGAGGGAATTAGGTCTCCAAGACAATCATGTATTTTGATCAGACCTTATAGCTGAGCAGTGGAGAAAAATATATCAGTGTGAGATCTCCCAGGGTTCTGCAGGGGTGGCTTCCTTAGTCCAACTGCCAGCGTATCCTGGAATATTGCCTGGGAGAGAGGCAACTCCTCGAAGGAGTAAAAGCCTTCCTAAAAAGGTCTTTGGTGCCTTTATTATTTTATGAATCACTTCTGAGGGAATTATTGAACTTCATTATGTAACTGCCCATTGGGTTCACCTTGCCTGCTGCCTAGACAGAGCCAATTTATCAGGACAGGGGAATTGCATTGGAGAAAGTGTAATTCATGCAGAGCTGGCTGTGTGGGAGACTGGAGTTGTATTATTACTCAAATCAGTCTCCCCAAGCATTCAGGGATCAAAGTTTTTGAAGATAACTTGGCCAGTAGGGGCTTGGGAAGTAGGGAGTGCTGATTTGTCAGTTTGGAGATGTAATCATAGGTAGTTGAAGTGAGTTTCTCTTGCTGTCTTCCATTCCTGGATGTGATGGCAGAACTGTTTGAGCCAGATAACTGATCTGGGTGGTATCAGCTGATGTATTAAGTGCAGGGTCTGCAAAATATCTCAAGCACTGATCTTAGGTTTTACAATAGTGATGTTATCCCCAGGAGCACTTTGGAGAGGTTCAGACACTTGGAGCCAGATGCTCCATGACCCTGAATCTATAATTTCTAATCTTACAGCTAATTTGCTAGTCCTACAAAGGCAAACTGGCGCAAGAAGGGGGCTCTTTTCAGGAAAGGGCTTTATCAATTTTGTTTCAGAGTCAAACCATGAAGTGAATTCCTTCCCAAAGTTAGTTCAGCCTATTCCCAGGAATGAACAAGAACAGCTTCAAGGTTAGAAGCAAGATGGAGTCGGTTAGGTCTGAATTCTTTCACTGTCACGATTTCCTCAGTTATAATTTTGCAAAGGAGGTTTCACTTATTTTCAGAGGTGGTAGGGGTTGCTTCAGCATGGGGTGCATGAAAGGTGCTCAGCTGTGGGTTGGAGCAGGGGCCTCTGCTGTCGGGCTCAGAGAGGAGCCCGGTGACACTTGCCGAATGGATGGCTGCTGTGCTTCTGGACTTCACATGCTGGTTTTGTGCACAGAGTTTGTGTTTAGGGGTAAACTTTCTTATCTTTACAGTTCCATGGACAAAGTAGAAGTTTTTCTGCTCTCCTGGGTGTGAGTGTCAGGGTGCAGATGGGGGCAGTTTTAGAGTAAACATTTTCCATTTTGCTCCTTAATTACGTTGCCCTCAGGAATAGATGATCTGACTGCTTTCATGCTTTCATCGCAAAGAAGCTGCTAATTGGCTTGATTAATTTTTGCAAAAAGCCAGTCTCTTTCCCTGGCTTTCTCCTGAATGTGTGTGTATCCGGATACTGCAAGACTCCCACTTCCAGCAGGCTCCTGGTGATACACAGAGTTCTCCTCCGGCCCCACCTTGGACCTCCTCCCCAGGGCCCATGGCTGCATTTTCCAGCAGCTCCCTGTCCTTCAGCAACCTGGCACCTCTGTCTCAGACCCTGCGGGGTAGGCCTGGAATTCAAAGAGGAAGCGATTAGAAGCCCTATTTCAGCTTTAGGGCTGTGTTCCATGTTTCAACAGGAAACTCTGTATATTAGTAGTTCTCCGGCCATTACTGTTATGTCCTGTTTGGCTTCTGTGTCTATGCCACACTCCTTAGAGTATGGAAGGGAGCAAGTGGGAGGGATTAGCCATCCAACCCTATCCAAGTTTGGATTTCTGTGAACTCATCTTCTTTGTTTTTAACCTCCAGCCTGGTAGTCTTTGGTTGCAGGAAATCTCTCTCCACAAAACATGAGGTTTTTTTTTTTTTTCTAGTAAGGGAAGACTGCCACCTATTTCTCAAACTCTCCACTTCACCAAGTTCTGACAGCCTTCCTATTCACGTGCAACTTACACATCTTGTCACTCAAATATTTTCTCGGTTGTACTGTTAGCATGCAGGATTTCAGAGACCTGGGAAGACAGTTGGCTGCATGGTGCTGTCTCCTGCTATAGAAATAGTCATGGGTAGTCATTGTCCCCTGGCCAGGGAGCTGTGAGCATCTCTAGTGAGTTCGTGACTTCCTATGGTGGCAAAGCCATGCAGTGTTTCATCTGGAGTGTCAAGATGTCCTCAGTTCTGTCCAGGGAAATGTCAGGCACCTGATAAGAAAATAGGTAGCACATTGCCAACATCAGTAATAAAAAAGATGATACAACTAAACTGTTGCTAATAACTTTATGCCGGTTACTTTGTTGACTAAAGTGGATAAACTCCTTGAAAAACACAAGATACCAAAACTGACTATGAAGTAACAGAAAACTTAAAAAGCCAAATTTCTGAAAGAAATTTTATTTCAATGAGAGCTCTATCCACAAAGAAAACTCCGGGCTCAGATGGCTTCGGACTGTGTTCTATGAAGTAACAAATAATATTGATCTTACATACACTCTTTCAGAAAATGAAGGAGAAAGAAAAACTTCCAAATGTATTTTATGAGGCCAGCGTACCCTCAATACCCCAAACTGACAAAGGTATAAGAAGTGAAAATTACATAACAATGTCCCTATAATATTAGCAAATAAAAGTTAGCATTATCCATATGCTATTAGCAAATCAAATACAGCAATAGATAAAAAAGCTGATATAGCATGACAAGAGGGATTTATCTCAGGAATGATTTAACACTGATTGATTGATTTAACATATGAAAATCAATCACTGTAGTTCACTACTTACCTTCCATGTGATCATTTCAATAGATGTCCAAAAAATATTTGGAAAAAACCCAACACCTTACAAATTAAGGATATTTAGGAATAAATATAATTAAAGATAGGAGATCTCTATTTTTAAAATTGAAAAACATTGCCAAGATATATTAAAAATTTAAAGAAATAGAGATATGCTACTGTATTTATGATTGAAAGTTTCAGTGTTAATATATCCATGCTTCCTAAATTGATTTAGAGATTCAACTCAATCTCTATAAAATCATAGACATTTATAAAGAAATTGGTAAGCTCATGCTGAAATGTTTTATGAAAATGCAAAGGATCTTGAACAGCCAAAATAATTCTAAAAAAGAACAAAGTTAGAGGACTTACTGCACGATTTCAAGATTTGCTTTGAAGCTACAGTAGTCAAGAGTGTATGATATTTGTGTAGGGAGAGACACATAAGTCAGTGGTGGAGAATAGAGACCTGTAGATTAGATCTACAGCATACAGTTAATTGATATTCAAAAGATATGAACACACTTTCCAAAAAAACGAATGTCCAATAAGTACATGGAAACATGCTCAACAATTAGTGTTCAAGGAATTGTAAATTAGTACAATAATGAGATAAAATTCCACATCAGCTAGAATAGCTAAAATCAAAAAGATTGACAGCACTAATTGTGGGTACTCTCAATTGTGGGTACTCTTAGACATTATAAAAAGGTCCAAACACTTTGGGGAATTGTTTTGACATTTTCTTATCAAATTAAATGTAATTTAAACCATGACCCAGAAATTCTACTAACAGAAGTATTTGCTCAAGAGTAATACACATTCATGTGTACAAAAAACTTGTTTGAAAAATTCTTATAGCAGCCTTGTTTATTATGGCCCCAAACTGAAAACAACCCAAATAACTATCAATAGGATAATGGATAAACAAATTGAGATCTCTTCATACAGTGGAACAGTACTCATCAATAAAAGCTGAGAAGTTTTGACACAGACAAATCTCAAAAACATAACATTGATCAAAAGGAGCCAGAACAAAAAACTGTGTTTTATGTGAAACTATTTCTACAAATTCCTAGAACAGGCAACATTAATCTACAGTGACAAAAATCAGAGCAGTGGTTGTGGTAGAGGCAGGAGACAGACAAAGGCCTAGGCAGATAGAGAAGGATACCTGGAGAACCTTCAACCTGCCCCACAAATGTTTACACCAGATGTTTTGTGCAGATAAGGGAACCTGCATAGGGGCTTTCCTGGGCACGCCCACAGCATATTAAAGACCAACGTGCACTGGGGGAATGGGGCAGGGCCACCAGAAATTTGTGCCTTATGCAGGGGAGGAGCCTGGCCTCTTCAACTCATGTGTGATCGCCCTGGTATTTAATTTAGGAGGTGTAAACCTGCTTACAGAACCCCCCCTCTCTCTGCTGAGAGCTTTCTTTTCACTTAATACATTCCAGCCTCCTCACCCTTCAGTGTGTCTAATTCTTCCTGGTTGTGAGACAACTCAGATCAGCTAAGGAGCAAAAGAATCGTGCATTATTTGCACATGGTGAGGTGGAGTGAGGGATTGGCCAGGAAGGACATGGAGAACACTTGTGGGGCTTAAATGCTCTATGCTGATTTGGGGTAGAGTTATATGGATGTCTATAATTGTCAAAATTTATTGAACTGATCACTTACCATCTTGGCATTTAGTGTATGTAAATTTTACCTCAATTTAAAAAGAGTTTTATAAAATTTTATTTTAAATTGACAAGCCAAAATTATACATCTTTGTGGGCTATGACATGATATTTTGCTATACACTTACAATGTGGAATGATTAAATAAGGCTAATTAACATGCATTGCCTCTCATAATTTTCATGTTTTGTGGTAAGAACATTTAAAATCTTCTCTCTTAGCAATTTTGTAGTATTTAATACGTTATTATTTGTTATAGTCATCATTCTGTGCAGTAGATCACTAAAGCGTATTCCTCCTAACTGAAACTTTGTACACTTTGATCCACATCTCCCCTTTCCCCATTCTTCCCCTTCCCCAATCTCTGAAAACCACTATTCCCCTCTCTACTTCTATGAGTTCAATTTTCTTAGATTCCACATATAAGTGAGATTGTGCAGTATTTGTCTTTCCATGCTTGGCTTATTTCACTTAACATAATGTTCTTTGAGTTCATCAATGTTGTTACAAATGACAGAATTTCCTTCCTTTTAAAGGCTGAGTAGTATTCCATTGTGTACATATGTATTTTCATTATCCATTTATCTGAAAATGGGCAGCTAGGTTGCTTCTGTATCTTGGCTATTGTGAATAACACTGCAGTATGTTGGAGTGCAAATACCTCTCTGACATACTGATTTCAATTCCTTTGGCTATATACCCAGGAGTGGTATTGTTGGATTATATGGTAATTATATATATACATATTTTTTAAGGAACCTCCTTACTGTTTTTCCTAATGGCTGCATCAATTTACATTCCCACCAACAGTGCCCACACCCTTGTCAGTACTTGTTATGTTTTGTCTTTTGGATGACAGCCATTCATTCTAACTGGTGGATAGTATTGAGTTGCATTTTCCTGTGGTTAGTGATGAGCATTTTTTCATATATCTGTTGGTCAATTACATGTCTTTTGGGAAGTATCTATTCGGGTCCTTTGTCCATTTTTTGATTGGGTGGTTTTCTTGGTATTGAGTTGTTTGAGTTCCTTGTATATTTTGGATATTAGTCCCTTATCAGATATATGGTTCACAAATACTTTCTCCCAGTCTATGGGTTATCTCTTCAGGCTATTAGTTGTTTCCTTTGCTGTGCGGAAGCTTTTAGAATCCCATTTGTCTATTTTTCCTTGTGTTACCTGTTCTTTTGCCACCACAGTTTGAATTTAAAAAATCTATGGAATAATAAAAGCTCTATGCAAAGAAAATTATACTAATGATTACACTAAAGAATAAAGAAAAAAATGGGAAAATTTTATAGTTATTCTAAGAATTTCAAAATACATCACTAACAGATTAAATCAAAATAAACTAGGAAGAGGGAATTAATAAAGATAAAACCTGAAATCATTTGACTGGAAAGTAAAAAAGCAGGTTTTTGGAAAAAAAAATATGAACATAGATGAACCACTCATAAGTTTGACTGGAAAAAACAGAACAAAAATTGAAAGTGTCAGGAATGAGGAAGGAAAAATGATAAAAGACCAAAAACATTATAAGCAGTTTAGATTCCACATATAAGTGAAGATTATGCAGTAATGAATTCAACTGTTACATCAAATTATATATTAAAATTAGATGATTATAAAGCAAACACAATTTTTCAGAACTGATCCCCAGAAAAAATCCAAAACATAGTTTACTGAATGAGTCATTAGAAAGATGACTAATATTCTATCATTTTAAAAAAGCACTAAGATAGATAGGCTTAAATTTGAAATTGGTCAAGCCATAAAGAACTCTAATATTTATAAATCAAGATTATAGGAAAAAATGAAAATCATCTAGCCTAATTTTAGTATTCAAACCTGATAAAGACACTGAAAAACAGCAACAATAAACCAGATTATAGATGAATATAAATACTAAAAATTGAAAATAAAAGATGTGGAAGCAGAATCCCCAAATTACCAACTGTATAATATTCTAAATCCAAGTATGGTTTATTCTAGGAAGATACATAAATGTGTGTGTATATATATACATTGTATACACATATATATATCATCCTAGAATATATATCTCTTACACACACACACACACACACACACGCACACGCACACATACTTTTAGTAGAGATGGGGTTTCACCATGTTGGCCAGACTGGTCTCGAACTCCTGATCTCAGGTGATCCACCTTCCTTAGCCTCCCAAAGTGCTGGGATTACAGTGCATCTAGCCCTTTTTTGAGATGGAGTCTCTTTCTGTCACCCAGGCTGGAGTGCAGTAGCCTGATGTTGGCTTACTGCAACCTCTGCCTCCTGGGCTCAAGTGATTCTGATGCCTCAGTTTCCAGAGTAGCTGGGATTATAAGTGTGAGCCAAGGGTATCAGCCAATTCCAGCACTTTGGGAAACCCAGGTGGTGGATCACTTGAGGTCAGGAGTTCGAGACCCCAGCCTGGCTAACCTAAATAGGCAAACCTGTCTCTACTAAAAATATAAAAATTAGCCGAGTGTGGTTGCATGTGCTTGTAATCCCAGCTACTCCCAAGGCTGAGGCAGGAGAATCGCTTGAACCTAGGAGGCGGGAGGCAGAGGTTGCCCTGAGCGGAGATCCTACCTCTG
Organism: Aotus nancymaae; assembly: GCF_030222135.1. Classification (NCBI taxonomy): domain Eukaryota; kingdom Metazoa; phylum Chordata; class Mammalia; order Primates; family Aotidae; genus Aotus; species Aotus nancymaae. The sequence continues at coordinate 5,562,081 of NW_026988450.1, read as the reverse complement.
CACTCCAGCCTGGGCAACAGAGGGAGGCTGTCTTTAAAAATAAATAAATAACAAATAAATAAAATTTAGTAAAGTGAATAGATATTTAATACTTACGTAAAACCAATAGTTTTCAATAATAATTAAGATTTGGAAACGGAAATGTAAAGTAAAATGTTTTATTCACAAAGTGAAAAGAAATCTCTCCAAAAGGAGACAGATTTGACGGGGAAGTCACCTTGCCTGCTGAGTTAGGAGGCACGGGAAAGAGCTGAGCCCACGGAAACACGCAGCACGCTCTAGGTTTGGGAAAATTGAGGAAACTTAAATGTCAGTTCTCCAAAGGTTCCCTGTGAATTTAAATTATGATTAGCTTTCTAATGGAAAATCTTCTTAATGGATTTGGAGAAAATTATCTTAAAATTAATAAGGAAGAACACGTATTTAAAGAGTAAGAAAGTAGGAAATAAAGAAGACGAAGGGAGGATTGATTTTACCAAATATTACAACACTATAAAGCCAGCATGGAAAATCGGCACAGTGGAAAAGAACAGAGCGTCAGAAGGTTCCCTCCTAGGCAAATCTAACAACCAATCGAATTTAATTGTGAAAATTCAACAATGTGCAAGAAGAGGAAACGTAACATTCGGTATTATTTAATAAGTGGTGCTGGTACAGCAGCAGTCTGCCCATCAATAAGATAATAAAAGTGAACCCCTATCTTACTCCACATAGAAAAATTAGTTCCAGATGTATTAAATACTTAAGTGAAAAGAAATGATATAAATCTTATAAGGAAATGTAACTAGAAAGAAACAAGGACCATCAATACGAGTGCTGTGTGAAATAGAGTATCTTGAATTCATGAAGTTTTGCATGGTCTTGGAAAATAACAAAACTATCATCTGACTTAGACTTATGAAAAATATGATTGATGTAGTTAGAAATGCAACATGGAGAAAAGTATGAAAAATATGATCTCGTTTTTGTGCAACAAAGGCAGAATACAACTTTTATGTGTCGTATGTGTGTCTCAATATAATCATATGAACAAGGAGATTATTTTGGAAAGACATATTCTGAGTTAGTAACAGGAGCTGCACTGGAGAATGATGGAGATGAAATGGAGAAGGGAAGAAATGGGAGAAAACAAAAAGAATTTAACGAATCAAAATGATAGATCCAACACATGCAATCACGTAGATGATTCTTCTGCCATTCTTCCAACCTTGTTTATCCCAGCCATGGGGCTACTTCTGTTTTGCAACACACCAAATGTGCCCCTGCCTCAGGGCTTTGCACTGGCTGTTCCTACTGCCTAGAGTCCACTTCCTCTAGAATTCTGTGTGTGTCTCACCCTCACTTCTTCCTCCTGCTTCCATGCTATCTCAAGAGGCCTCCCTTAGCTACTGTATGAATTAGCAACCCACGCTTTCCAAGCACTCCCCATTCTCCTGTCCCTGCTTTGATTTTCTCCATGGAACACATTCCCATCTGATGTGTGGTAGACTTAGGTGTCTGTCTACTCACTTTCTCTTTTCACGAGAGTGTCAGCTTCGAGGGACAGGGACTTTGTTTTATTCTATTTTGTAACTCTGGGAGCTAAAATAGTGTCTGGCATGTAATAAGTATTCGTTGGACGAATGAATAAATATGTGCATGTGAGTTCATATACACATATATGCATATATATGTGTACAAGAGAAAATATAACTGCCCACATATAAATGAGAATTCTCATTCTGATGCCAAACTTGGAAAAATCAGTTACTGGTTCTCTTAAGAAAAAATGCTGTTTTCTCAAATGAACTAGACTGCATTTTCACGATTAAATTAGACTTGGTTGTTAGATTTGCCTAGGAGGGAACTAAGAGCTGCATCTCTCTCTGTTGTGACTCATCCTATGAATCAGCAGGTCATCTTAGCCATTTTGGCTTTAGTTTTGCCTGAAGGTAATCAACATTGTTGAACAATTGAGCGTTTTTGTGCCAAAATCTATCTGTGAAAGTGCTTTGTATTATTGGGGAGCATTTCCTCTAGATTTCTAATCATTTTGGCTAATAAATGCCACTACACTGAGTTTTAAAATTCCAGGAGCACAGTTTGGTGTCTGCCACGTTCACTCAACTAGCCAAGCACTGAAAGCCAAATGTTTCTTAGAAATTTAGCAGATACCTTTCTCTGACACCTATGCCAGTTTTTCCTAGGGTAATTGGCTAAGGGGCTGTTCACACGGTTGGATGGGATAGGATCAGGTAATTGCACTTTGGTTCTGGCTTTCAGCCAGCTTTGTAGCACTCTGTGGATGGTTCTGTGCACACGTGGGTGCTTTAAAGCATGCCTGTAAGTGCTTTTGACCTAGATTTGTTGGTTTCTGTTGTTTGTATAATAGCTTGAAAATGAATAGTCATAATGGAGTTTCTAGCCTTTTAAAACTTAGACATTTCGGACTGTGCCACAAAACAGGAAATGATACCTGGTTAATTAATCATTTTGTTACTTAATCAGATTTTTAAAATGTGCATTTAGAGTTTGCTGTTACGAGTAGAACTGCTTTATTGACATATAGAGCGGAATGTAAAGGAGAAATGTGAGAATCAGTCATGAAAATAGAGCCCTCCTCAGGGAGGTGAGAGAACACTTCCCACAGTGGGATCGCTCACCCCATCTTTGAGACATGAGGCTCTGCCCCTGGGCTGGCTCTCATGGCCAAGGGACAAAGCCTTCTTGGTGACACTGGGACTCCTCTTCATCCTCAGATTAAGGGGAGTCATTTCTAAAAGGCACTTGAAGTAATAAAGAACATTTTAAGATTTGAGCATTCAAAAATAGTAAATTGTGGTTTTAAAAGCACAAACTTGTAATTTCAATGCATCCCTTTCTGTTTTATTGTCAAGATTTCACGCTGATCCTTTAGAAGAGAGAATGCCAGTTTTCAGTATGCCAGTGGCTATCAGTTCAAATTCAAGATCACTGTTAGTCCTGTGACATCAAAAATAATATGTTTCATCTAAAGTTTAGGAAGGGAAGGAAATGGTGGCCTGAATTATACAGCATGGATTACCATTTTAATAATTACTGCCAACAGCATTTATTCTGAAGTCCAAGTACCAATTTGTTGTGTCTGTCAGATAATTGTTTCAATATATTAATCTGCAGTTCCAAAATACAAATCTAGTTCTAGATTTTCCTAGAAACTCTGGGGGATATTTCAGATGCTCTTGTTCAGCCCGTAACGTACTGGGTCATTGGCAGATAAAATGTCATCCACCCCATGTCCCAGTCTAGCTCTTGCCATTATTTTCAAGTATAAAATTGCATCCTGTGTTTGACCACGAAATTGAAATGCCCTCTTTTTGAAGGCCAAACATGGTAATTGGAAAAAATGATTGCAGGTGTTAACAGGGCCCTTTTCGAAAGGGCCAATGATTAAAGAACTTTTACAATGAAATACAATGGAAGATGTAAAGTAAGATAGACCCAGGGTGCATAGAGTGGTCCTTTTCTGCTGTTGCTGCTGAACAGCATTGCTCAGCGAAGACTCAGCATTCTTGACCTTGGGGCCAAGTAGTTTTTAGCTTTTCAGTGGTTACAAGCTGCAGTGGTTACAGCTGACCCAGGTCAGTTGTCTGGAAAACTCATGCCCCTTAATTATAAAAGGGTTGAGTCAAATGTATATATTAGCATAAATTCTTCATTGTCTGTGGAAGCACATCTCAAAGCACCAGGTGAGAGTAGCATTGTGTGTACACAGAAGATAAAGTTCACACTCACAAATATCACACACCCATACACACCCACCCACACACAGATTAATGCCTGTATCACAGAAGAACAATGAACAAACCATTTATGGTTTTATTTCCTTTCCCGTTGCTGATGTTATTCAGTTTTCTAAAAAACCTTGAGAACACAGTGATACACATCATTACACAATAGTATGGGCTAACATGGAATATCTGATGTAAAATACCTTCAATACTGACATATATCTGGATGCATGTGGACATTTAAGCATAAATTCTAACTTGTATGCCATCACTAACAACTGTGTCCGAGCAAGTTGTCTTTCTATAAACTGTTTGCAATGAAGTTTCTCCCACAATTAATCTTTTTTTTGCCATTTATTTTATTTTTTTTTTATTGCATTTTAGGTTTTGGGGTACATGTGAAGAACATGCAAGATTGTTGCATAGGTACACACATGGCAGTGCGGTTTGCTGCCTTCCTCCCCTTCACCTATATCTGGCATTTCTCCCCATGCTCTCTCTACCCAACTCCCCACCCCCCACTGTCCCTCCCCTATTTCAACCCAACAGACCCCAGTGTGTGATGCTCCTCTCCCTGTGTCCATGTGTTCTCATTGTTCAACACCCACCTATGAGTGAGAACATGCGGTGTTTGATTTTCTGTTCTTGTGTCAGTTTGCTGAGAATGATGGTTTCCAGGTTCATCCATGTCCCTACAAAGGACACAAACTCATCGTTTTTGATGGCTGCATAATATTTTTTCCATGCTATAGGCATTAACTCACTCCATGATTATTAAGGATTATTAAGGGGTTAAGAGGAAGGAACAACAATTTCCATACAGGTGATAGCAGAGGAGTTGGGCTATGTCTTTGCCATGAAAAAGTGACCTGCACAATGCCCTTATCATCTATCTGGGTCACTGCCAGGATGCCCTCGTGTTCAGCGTACCTTTCTTCTCCTGAAGCACAACTGCACGGGAATGTCACATCCACATCAATGGTGAGAATGGCCTCTGTTAGAATCCGGCCCTTTGGCAAAACTTCCATTCATTTAGTAGGCACACTTCAGAGATATGAGTCTAAAAGTCTCACGGTTCCTATCATCAGAGAACGTATTCTGCATAACAAACACCAGTGGTTTCAATGCATCAGGCATAAAATGAGAAGAACCTTAAGGGAGGTATAGACAAAGAGTGATGGGAATTCAGAAAAGGGCAGAGTTGCATTAGCAATTAGAATTTATAATGTTGTAGTACTTTATATTTTTCAAAGCATGTCAGATATATTACCAAATTTTTCCTCAAACTAGTACGTTGGTAGGCTAAGCTTGTTACAGGTGACAACTGTGTGAGCAGGGCTCACATTCGGGTGATGAGCTCACCTCCCACTGCTAGTTAGACACAGAGCTAGAACTATTTGTAATCCACTGATATTTCTAACATACTGATGTGAAGAGAAGGAAGAGTGGAAAGAACACTTACCTTTGAATTCTCCTTTTTTTTTTTTTTTTTTTTGAGACAGAGTTTCACTCTTGTTACCCAGGCTGGAGTGCAATGGCCCGATCTCGGCTCACTGCAAGCTCCGCCTCCTGGGTTCAAGCAATTCTCCTGCCTCAGCCTCCTGAGTAGCTGGGACTACAGGTGTGTGCCACCATGCCCAGCTAATTTTTGTATTTTTAGTAGAGTCGGGGTTTCACCATGTTGACCAGGATGGTCTCGATCTCTTGACCTTGTGATCCACCTGCCTTGGCCTCCCAAAGTGCTGAGATTATAGGCGTGAGCCATCGCACCCGGCCTGAATTCTTTTTCTAACCAAATGTTTAAAACAACTTCGCTCCAGATAATATATATTAGAAAACAGAACATGTTATATTAAAAAGAAACCTGACTTGACAGTCAGAACATCTAAGAGATTTGCCACACTGATTTACTTCATGACCTTAGGTCAGGCATTTAATGTTTTTGCACCTCGTTTTTTAACCTGGTAACTGGACATAATCATGTTTTCTTTCTTTCAATGACAGAGATTGCATGAGGCTAAATGAGTAACATTATCTCCTTATGACATTGATCTGAAAGAGGAGGAACATCACTTGCATTAGGGACTGATTAACCCACCTCCTACCTTTATCGTTTGCAGTTAATAGTGGAGAGAATTGATTTGATCTGTGTTTCATTAGGATTTTGTCCCGTGGGGTTCCCTCCCCTGTGTTACAGTGTGAGGTTCATCAGAAGGAAGAATGTCAGGGCCTGTGTTATAGAAGATGCCCTCTTAACTCCTTTTTGCAGAGATAGAGCAAAGAAAAATTATGTCATGTCCATGCTCTAAATTTAAACCAGTTTTATTTCCTGACTTACATTTGGCCAATCTTAATTCATGTAAAATGCTTCTTTTAAATTTTATATGTAACACTAAGGGGGTTAAAATATAATGACCTGGTGATACAATGGTCCTTACAATTTTTAAAGAAGTCCAATAACAACTCAGCAAACACTGTCATTTGCTCTGTGTTCAGGGCTCGCTCCCTGCTCTGACTGTGCTTCCCCCTTTGATGTCTTGGACACAGCGTCACTCACCAAGTGGTACCACCTGGTCCAACTGAACTTTGAAAAGGCACATGGAGTTACCTCTTCTCTGTGGGCTGTTTCTTGACATACATCAATGAAGCCACCTTAATCCAGCTCGCCTAGCAACATTGGCCATTGAACAGACAACTAGCACAGAGAGCTATAGGCAATCACTCAATCTAAGGAGATTCTGTGAAAAATAAATACAGTACTCTCCACGTGGCTCACCCTTGCTCAATGTTACCAAATCCACAGCTGGGCTACATTTGGAGGATTGGTTTGATCATTTAACCAATGGATGGAGGTCTTGGTTTCAAAGTTTTTCCTGGTTCACCAAGAAGTAAATACAACCTCCTAAGATATTTTACTTCTTAATAGAGAAACTAGTTCTGCTAAAGAAAAACGTTTAATCATTCTTCCCCAGGCATGATTGTTGATCACAAAACCATGTAAAATGCATATAAAAACCTTATAATCATGCATGTAATTAGTTTATTATTTAAAGTTGTTTTGAAGTCTTTTTTTGTAAACCTTCCTACCTAGTTACATTATTCTAGTTTTTATTGTATTTATGTAACTGTAGCACAACTCAATGTATCTTCTGGGGATATTTAATAATATCCTTAATGAAGATATTTAAATATTTCATAACTCTTTTTGACAGGACTTTGAGCAGTTATTATCTTTTTTATCTGTAAATGTTATCGCAAATCCCCAACTGCAGAATCCTGATTGCACCATCGTTACTTTCTACAATCAGCGAGTCCTGAAAGAGTTGAGTCTCATTTCCTGAACACTTATAATGCTTCGGTTGCTGAAATAAATGTTGTTTTCTTTGAGATGGAGTCTCGCTCTGTCGCCCAGGCTTGAGTGCAGTGGTGTGATCTTGGCTCACTGCAACCTCTGCCTCTCGGCTTCACGTGACTCTCCTGCCTCAGCCTCCCAAGTAGCTGGGATTACAGGTGCACACCACCATGCCCGACTAATTTTTGTAGTTTTAGTAGAGATGGGATTTCACCATGTTGGCCAGGCTGGTCTTGAACTCCTGACTTCAAGGGGTCTGCCTGCCTTGGCCTCCCAAAGTGCTGGGATTACAGGCGTGAGCCATAGTGTCCGGCCATAAATGCTTTATATGTACTTAACCCTCATAAAAACTCTGTAATACTGATAATATGATCTCATTTTGATAGGTAGAAAAACAAAGGTGCCAAGAATTTATGTGATTTGCCCATAATTATGTAAATAGTAGGCAGCAGATTTTAGACAAATTATAGGCCATATATAGTAAAAATAATAATAAAGTCAAAAACAAATTTAAAATGGGAAAAACCTTGAATATACATTCTTCTAAAGACATCATCCACATGGCCAAGAAGCACATGAAAAGATGCATGCCATTAGTCACTAGGGAAATGCAAATCAAAACCATAATGAGACATCACAGCCATCCAGTTGGATGGATGGAACCAAACAGCCACTAAGCTGACTACAATCACCAAGTGTCGGCAAGGATGTAGAGAAATTGAGACTCTCACGTATTGCTTGTGGAAATGTAAAACGGTAGCGTCATTGTGGAAGAGAGTTTGACAGTTCTCCAAAAAGTTAAATTCAGAATTACCATACGACCCAGAAATCCCACTTCTAGATGTATGTCCAAGAGAGTAAAACACCTACATCCATATACAAACTTGTATATGGCTGCTTATTCATAATAGCATTGTTCATAACAACCCCCAAGTGGAAACGATCCAAATGTTCATCAGCTGATGAATGGATGAACAAAGTATGGCATATTCAAACAAGGAAATATTATTCGGCAATAAGAAGAAATACTAACACACGCTAGAACATGGAAGAACCTTGAAAACACGATGCTGAGTGAAATAAGTCACAAAGGACCACATATTGCACAATTCCATTTATCTGAAATGTCCAGAATAGGGAAATGGTAATCACAGAGTCAAATGGTAGGTTAGCAGTTGCCAGGGTATGGAGGGGTTTGAGAGGAAATGGGAAGTAACTTTTTGGGATGATGAAAATGTTCTAAAATTTGATTGTAAGTGATGGTTATACAATTCTGTGAATATTCTAAAAGGTATTGAATCGTATACTTTAAAGAGATGAATTTGATGGTATCTGAACCATATCTCAATAAAAACAATATTTAAATAAATATTTAAAATTCATTAAGCTATATCATGAGAAACATTTGAGGCACTTGGAGTAACTTTAGGATAGAAAAGCTGAAATATTTTCAATTATTTGAAGCAGTGTTTTTACTTAGTTTCACCTATATCTGGCATTTCTCCCCATGTTATCCCTCCTCAACTTCCCACCCCACACTGTCCCTCCCCTAGTTCCCCACTACAGACCCCAGTGTGTGATGCTCCCCTCCCTGTGTCCATGTGTTCTCATTGTTCAACACCCGCCTATGATTGAGAACATGCAGTGTTTGATTTTCTGTTCTTGTATTAGTTTGCTGAGAATGATGGTTTCCAGGTTCATCCATGTCCCTACAAAGGACACGAACTCATCGTTTTTGATGGCTGCATAGTATTCCATGGTGTATATGTGCCATATTTTCCCTGTCCAGTCTATCATCGATGGGCATTTGGGTTGGTTCCAAGAATTTGCTATTGTAAACTGTGCTGCAATGAACATTCGTGTACATGTGTCCTTATAATAGAACGATTTATAATTATTTGGATATATACCCAGTAATGGCATTGCTGGTCAAATGGAATTTCTATTTCTAGATCACTGAGGAATCACCATACTGTCTTCCACAAAGGTTGAACTAATTTACACTCCCACCAACAGTGTAAAAGTGTTCCTATTTCTCCACATCCTCTCCAGCATCTGTTGTCTCGAGTTTTTAATGATCACCATTCTAACTGGTGTGAGATGGTATCTCAATGTAGTTTTGATTTGCATTTCTCTAATGACCAGTGATGATGAGTGCTTTTTCATATGTTATTATTTAATAAGAGAACCAAATAAAGTAACTGCATTCCATTTTCTCATATCTCTTAGGTCTCTTCAATTTTAGAATGGCCTACCAGCTTTCTTAGGCGTTGGTCATTTCTGACATTGATGTCTTTTAGGGGTCAGGTTACTTGTGCTGTGGAATGTGCCACATTCTGGACATAGTTGCTTGTTTTCTCATGATTATATTTGATTAAAATATTCTTGGAAGAATACAACAGAGGGCTGTTTACTTCTCATTGCATCACACCAGGAGGTCCGTAGAGCCAGTTTGTTCTGTTACTGGTGATGCTAAATTTTGTCCCTTGAATAAGGTGGGGTTCCTAGATCTCTTCATTGTAAAGATAGCTCATTAAATTTGTAATTAAGAGAATATCCATAAAGCGTGACTCTGAGGCATGGGAATGCTTGATTAACCAAAGATCCTCCCCAAATGGTACTAACATTTATTGATCATCTTTGCCTGATTTAATTTCTTCACTTTGGAGTTATAAAATAGTGATTTTTAAATTCTATTCTTCCTTCTCCTCATTTCCTTTTAGTTAGCATTCTTTTGGAACCCCTCCTCACCCACCACCTCATCATTATGATGGATATATGAATTCTCTCTCTTTTTAAATTAAAATTTTATTTTGGAATGATTTTAGATTTATAGAATAATTGCAAAGATATAGGGAGTTCTATAAGTTTCGTTCATAGTTCTATAAGTTTCATTCAGTGTCAGTTTCTTCGTTTTGACAAATGTACTAAAGATTCTTTAAAAAAATTGAATATGTAATAATCCACTACTATTGCTTTTCTTTCGATGATCAGATAGTCCCAAATTAGGCCAACAGGGGTCTATGTAACAGTTCCTGTGACTTTTTAATGCCACTCTTAGTCTTTGAACACTTCTTAGCCTTCTGTCGTAGTGAGGTGTCCCAGAATCATTGTGTCTTTTCCCCAGGCCTGGAAGTAGCCACTTTTTAATAAACTTATATAGTTCAACTTATAAATCTTCTGTTTCTAAGATTATATCCAAATTTGGGGTCAAAATTGAAAAAGTTTCCACCATACTCAGCTTCTAATGAAATTTACTCATTTTTTTCTAATATATATATGGCTTTGTTTTTATTATGACTTCTGATCCATTTGAAATTTATCCTGGTGTGAAGTGTGGACCCAGTGTTATCTTTTGCCAAAGGTAATCTAGGTGCACATACCACTTATGAAACATTATGCTTTTTCCACTGGTGATTTGAGATTCTACTTTTAGTTATATGTTAAATTGTCTTATAGCCATTTCCACATTTTCTTTTTTAATTTATTGGCCTGTTTGTTTATTTCATATGCCAGCACCACACTTTTCATTATAAGGAATATGTATTTTAATATCTGCTCTTCACTGTCTATCTTTTGTGAGGGTTTCCTGGCTCTTCTTGCATGTTTATTTTCTTCTTCTTCCTCCTCCTCCTCCTCCTCATTATTATTATTATTATTATTATACTTTAAGTTCTGGGGTACATGTGAATAGCGTGCAGGTTTGTTACATAGGAATACACATGCCATGGTGGTTTGCTGTATCCATCACCTTGTCATCGACATTAGGCATTTCTCCTAATGCTATCCCTCCCCTAGCTCCCCACTCCCTGATATCCCTCTCCTAGCCCCCCGCACCCCGACAGGCCCCAGTATGTAATGTTCCCCTCCCTGTGTCCATGTGTTCTCATTGTTCAGCACCCAGTTATGAGAGAATATGCAGTGTTTGATTTTCTGTTCTTGTCAGTTTGCTGAGAATGTTCTGGCAAAGGACATTAACTCATCCTTTTTTGTGGCTGCATAGTATTCCATGGTGTATATGTGCCACATTGTGTTTGTCTGGTATATTGTTGATGGGCATTTGAGTTGGTTCCAAGTCTTTGCTGTTGTGAACAGTGCTACAATAAACATACGTGTGCATGTGTCTTTATAATAGAATGATTTGTAGTCGTTTGGGTATGTACCCAGTAATGGGATTGCTGGGTCAAATGGTATTTCTAGTTCTAGATCCTTGAGGAATTGCCACACTGTCTTCCTTCCAAAATGGTTGAACCGATTTACACTCCCAACAGTGTAAAAGCGTTCCTATTTCTTCACATCCTCTCCAGTATCTGTTGTCTCCTGATTTTTTAATGATCACCATTCTAACTGGCATGAGATCATATCTCAATGTGATTTTGATTTGCATTTCTCTAATGACCAGTGATGATGAGCTTTTCATCATGTTGTTGGCCACACAAAGGTCTTCTTTTGAGAAGTGTCTGCTCATATCCTTTACCGGCTTTTTGACTTTTTCTTGTAAATTTGTTTAAATTTTTTGAAGATTCTGGATATTAGCCCTTTGTCAGATGGGTAGATTGCAAAATTTTTTCCCATTCTGTCGGTTGCCAGTTTAATGATAGTTTCTTTTGCTGTGCAGAAGTTCTTTATTTTAATTAGATCCCATTTGTCTATTTTGGCTTTTGTAGCTGTTGCTTTTGGTGTTTTAGTCATGAAGTCTTTACCCATGCCTATGTCCTGAATGGTATTGCCTAGGTTTTCTTCTACAGTTTTTATGGTGTTAGCTCTTATGCTTAAGTCTTTAATACATCTGGGGATAATTTTTGTATAAGGTGTAAGGAAGGGATCCAGTTTCAGCTTTCGGCATATGGTTAGCCAGTTTTCCCAACACCATTTATTCAATATGAAATCCTTTCCCCATTGCTTTTGTCAGGTTTGTCAAAGATCAGATGGTTGTAAATGTATGGCATTATTTCTGAGACCTCTGTTCTGTTCCATTGGTCTATATCTCTGTTTTGGTACCAGTACCATGCTGTTTTGACTACTGTAGCCTTGCAGTATAGTTTGAAGTCAGGCAGCATGATGCCTCTAGCTTTTTTTTTTTTTTTTGCTTAGGATTGTCTTGGCTATGTGGGCTTTTCTTTTTGGTTCCATATGAAATTTAAGGTGCTTTTTTCCCCCCAGTTCTGTGAAGAATGTCAATGGTAGCTTGATGGGGATAGCATTGAATCTATAAATTACTTTGGGCAGTATGGCCATTTTCACGATATTGATTCTTCTTAACCATGAGCATGAAATGTTTTTCCATCTGTTTGTGTCCTCTCTTATTTCCTTGAGCAGTGGTTTGTAGTTCTTCTTGAAGGGGTCCTTCACAACCTTGTAAGTTGTATTTCTAGGTATTTAATTCTCTTTGTAGCAATTGTGAATGGGAGTTGACTCATGATTTGGCTCTCTGTTTGTTGGTTGCTGGTGTATAGGAATGCTTGTGATTTTTGTACATTGATTTTGTATCCTGAGACTTTGTTGAAGTTGCTTATCAGCTTCAGGAGATTTTGATCTGAGACGATGGGGTCTTCTAAATATACGATCATGTCGTCTGCAAACAGACAATTTGACTTCCTCTTTTCCTAATTGAATAAGCTTTATTCCTTTTTCTTGCCTGATTGCCCTGGCCAGAACTTCCACAGCCAGCCAAGATTTGAGCACAGCCCTTCTGACTCCACAACTCAGAGTGCCCCACCATAGTATGTGTCTATCCCATCACGTTGGCCACTCTCCCTTCCTTTTCCTGTGAATAAGCCCATTTTTGGAATTTGACCTTGAGCGTGCCACTCTCTTGCTGTTTTTGCAAGAATATGTGCCATAATCTGTGAAAATAGCAGGTTACAGAAAAATGGAAATGAATAATTAGGAGAGACTTGAGAACAGAACAGCATGTAAGACTAGAACTTTTCTTGTGCTGTGTGAAACTATTTTCTAAGATCGTTCTCAAAAAAAATACCTCCCTCCCCAGGCCTGCTGCAGGGGGAGTAACTGCAGGGAGGAGGGGCACACCCTCGTGCAGAAGTGGGCAAGAGCCCTCCCCACGCTGCAGGAAGGAGGGGCAGAGCCGGCTGTGCATAAGCCACAGCTGCAGGGAACCAGAGTGGAGCGCGCCTCCAGAGCGCGCAGGGAGTGGAGCGCGCCTCCAGAGCGCGCAGGGAGCAGAGCGCAGGTCTGGGCGGTGGAGGCCAAGCCCGTGGGGAACGTGGAAGGAGGCTGCGCGGCCTTGGGCGCCCCCGCCGGAGCTGGGGGACTGTCGAGGAACCAACTTGTCTGCCCCCGACACTCGTGCAGATCGTCGATGGCCAAGCACTTATCCCTCAGGCAAAATATCTGAAGGCCCATCTTTAGGAAACTGAAAGGTTTCAGGGAAAGAAAGAATAAAAGCACCCCAAAATGGATCTTGCTGGACAAGTCCCTCTTGCGTGCAGGGAGCTAACAAATTACACTTTATAAGGCCTCCCGCTTAAACATATATAGACAACTCAGATATCTGAAGCAAATCTCCTACATAAAATCTTTCAGAGCATTTTATCTAGCGCTTGCTCTGGCAGAGTCCTTCTCATATTCGCTCTTGCAACAATCGCAGAACATAAGTTCTGTTATCTCTATATTTTAACACGAAGAAACTCATATTTAAATGATTTATAAATGACTTGAGAGACGCAATTTCTTGTATTACAAAAATACAAAAAGACACGACAGCTAGAAAAGTAGTCTAGGAGGTTTTGTAACTAACTAATGAGAATTCCGGAATTCTTATTAAAAACAGTAAAAATATCCAATATAATGAATTAGGAAACACACACACCTAGACGCACCATTTTGTAATGTCATAACACCCAGAATAAAAAGAAGCGATGCAAAATTCCAGACACACACACATCAACAAACTGATGTCAACAAGGTAAAAACGGCATCAGCTTCTCAACACTGCTATTGGAGATGAGCAGACACTCGAGCAAAGTTCCGAGAGAATTTTTTTTAACAGTTTTAAGATCTCCGATTTATTTTACCCATTTAAATATTCATCGATTTTAATAATTACTTTTATAACATATATAATTATATTTGTAACATATATTACATAAAACATATGCAAATAATAACACATTATATGATGCAATATAAATGAAAACACAGCCAAGTAATAATATATAAAGATATCAAGAGGTACACAAAGAAGAAATACTGACATCCCACACTTCTCATAGGCCATTAAAAATCAAGTCAAAACTACTGCAACAAATGATCATTTTCATTTTTCAGACCATGAAAATATTGGTAATATCTGAAGTTGTCAAGAGTGTGGAGAAAAGTACCCTCTCCTTTGTTATTGATAGGACTCTAGAAATGGTTTAGGCCATTTTGTGGAAAACCGGTCAATCTGTCTGAATCTAGTTATGGTTGCTTTTCTTATTAAATCGCACTTCTTTCATCACTAATTTCCGTAAACCTAGTGTCTCCAGATGCCACCCACGGGAAGCGGGAAGGACCGTTGACTGGCTTCAGAAAGAAAATTTGCCACTAATGATGCATTCAGTCAACATAGATGTCAATTTTTGTATTATTACCATGGCAACTAATTAGTAAGAATGATAGACTTCTAGAGTTTAAAGGTTATTTTTACAAAACATAATAATTTCTAAAGTCTGGATGTCTTGCAGTACTCCCTTTTCATAAATGCCTTTTTTTTTCTTCCTGAGAACAGTTGTGTTATGAAGAATGTATCTGCTTTTCAGCAGCTTCATGAAATAGAAAAATTTTTCTACTTCTTGTCTTGCTAATGTTTCTTTGACCATATGGTAGAAAGTGCCAGACTAAGTACTGGAAAAACATTGCTGAGAGAAAAAAATAGGCTTGGGAAGTCCAAAACTTTAATACATACAATAAAGGGCAGAAAGAAAATGTGAAGAAAAGAAAAATGGGCCACGTATACTCTCTAACTGTAATAGTCACATAAGTGCAGATGTGTGGAGTTAGAGACACTGTGTAGACATGGGCATACACATAGGTAAATATACACAATAGTTCATGATAACATTTGAATTTGGATTAACCTGGGAAATTATTTGGGATCTAGAATTCTTTCTTGGTTAATTCTAGCTAAATTATCTATTATGCTTAAGAACAGGTTACAATGCTTTCAGAAATGCAAGCATTCACAAAGAATATACTGAGATAGTGTATGGTAGTGTATGGATCTAGAAATCATGAAACCAACACTGGAAAGAAGCAGAAACATGAAAAGAGAGGGAGTTACTGTATGGAGGAAAATAATACCAGCTAAAAGCGTTAAGTGATTAGCTTTGAAGTGAAAATGGCTAACATGCTTGTCACTTGTAACCACACGTATATATTCCTTTGGCAATTTTTTGGGTAATATTACTAGCAAAATTTTTCTCTCCAAATTCAAAGGGCCACAATAGGTTTTCTTAAGTTGGTTACCAAAGTTAGAAACCACAAAGATTTGATAGATTTGCTTCTATAAGGATTTTAACAGAATTGCAAACATGAAACACTTTGAAACTCCAGGAAGAATGGCCTGAAGCCTATATGTGACTGACAAAAAGCTGTGTCTTTACTGCTTAAGGACTTTTTCTAAATCAGTCCAACAAAACCAAACTTCCAATAGAAAAGTGAGCTAAGGACAAACGAAAAAGCCAAGGTCAACCGCAGGAGAACGTAAGTGGTCCAGCTATTCGATATTCTGGAAAAGAAAAAAATGGCTGTTACATTGACACAGGTTAGAACAAGTGAGCTGGGGATATGAGGAAATCATCACTCTCACACACTCTTGGTGGAGATGTGCATTGTGCAAACTATTCAGGTTATAGTTCTGATCAGACTCCCTCCCCACAGCTTTGAGACATCAATTCCAGTTCTGAAGATTTATTATAAGGAAATAATTGGACAAGTTTATGAAGGTATATGGACAAATGTGTTCACTGCAGCTTCTTTAATATATATATTTTTTTTCCAGAGGTGGGTCTTGCTATATTGCCAAGGCTGGTCTCAAACTCCTGGGCTCAAGAGATGCTCCTGCCTTGGCCTCTGAAAGTTCTGGGATTATACTCATGAAGTACCACACCTGACCTAGCTTCTCTCTAACGTAGAAAAATGTAAAACAATTGTCCAAAAATATATGATTTGCTAAATAAACAACATTCATAGATTGAATGTTGCTAGACTCACAACATTCAATCTGTGACTGTTAAAATAACCAGACAGGTCTATCTTCATTAACATGGACAGGACAGTCACTGTATGTTAAGTGAAAGTATAATTAGGGGCACCTCCGTCCACAGAGGCTGGTTTGCCTATGACACCTTCTCAGGTTCTCTTGGGCCCCACAGGGCTGAGCCACCATCATCTCTTGCATGGATTACCACAGTACACTCAGAATCACTCTCCCCACTCTTGTCACTTTAAGTTTTTGTATCTTAGAAAACACCACTCTGTAGTCAGTCGTTTTAAAAAATGCATATGTGATGCAATCACTCTCTTGCCTAGACATTCCAGTTCTTACGCTGAAGTCTGAAATCTTCCACGTGGCTGGCAGGGTGTTAGAACCATTCTCTAGTTTCATCATTCACCCTTCTTACCTTTGCATTTTTTTGTTCCAGCCAATCATGTTTCCTTTCATAGCACTAAATACTTCCTGAAAGAATTGAACTCCTATTAAATATTTCTTATAGCACTTACCGTATTTGTAACTAATAATGCTTATCTGTCCATGAAAAGAGAGGACATGTCTGTGTTACTTCCTGCTGTACATAGACTGTTGACACATTGCCAGGCTGCAGAGTGCTGCTCCGTCAGTATTTGTTGGAGGAATGCATGGATGGATTGATGAATGAATGAATGAATGAATGAGTGAATGTACTTGGCCATATGAATGCATAATGGCTCTATGCATCTATATCCTTTTATGTTTGTGTGTATGCATACAATTACATTTGCGTTAGCCTCCCTAGTTTGACCATGATTTTTGATCATGGCATTCTTAAAGCTCCTTGCTTCACTTAACACATATCCTTGTAAAAGGCAAATGGGAGAGGCAATTCTATTTGTGTTAAATGTTAGCAGAACTTTGTAATTCCTGTTAATAGTACATGTTCATTAGGGAAGATTGTTTAAAATCTTTATATATTCAGGAGCTGTTCTATGTTTTAAACAGATGAACAGACACAGTAATTTCCTCTTAATGCTATGACTGCTTGAATATTTCAGCTAGTGTATTCTGAGGGGGGCTTTACAGTTATTTGATTTAACTCACCTGTTTCTAGGAGGCTTTTTTTTTTCTTTCAAATCATGAATCTGATTTGTTGCTAAAGTAGAACACTTAATGGAGACACAGACATACACCAGCTGAACATAAGGTTTTATTTAGTTGATCTCCCCTAAAATATTTTTAAAGTAAAATAAGAAAAGCTACTGAATGAAAAGAACAAATTAATTTCTAAGTGAAAATATAAATAAATGCTTTTTGACTTTGCCTTTGAAACAATAACAGAGAATGTAATCCAGGATATAGAGTTTATAATGCTTTTGCGTTTGAGAAGAGATAGAGTGGGCACAGTTTTACTGAAGGGCAGATTATCATGCCACCCTGTTTGCCTGGATCCTCTCTGGTTTTACGTTTGCTTGAATTATTCAATTTTCAAAGAAGTGCTATGATCAATAATTGCAGTAATGTAAACTGGAACGGATTTAGTGAATCCACTTAGTGGAGTTGGCTGTGCCATGTACAGCCCTCTCCTTATCACTGACCACTCTGAGCTCCTGCCCCTTGCAGACCCAATGTGGCTAACCCCTCCCTTTCAAAGACAGTATTCCAGGTGCTGTGGGCAAAAGGAGTGTCTCTCATGCTAGTGGCTAGGGACACCTCTCGCCCCAGTTCTTCCTGTCTTTTTCAATGGTGTTGGAAAAAATATTCTAGTGCTTCCCAACTGCCAGGTGCACTCAGACCATCTGGGATCCCACTCAGATGCAGATACTGGCTCAGTAGGTCAGGGGTGTATCTGAGATTCTGCGTCTCCACTAAGCTTCCAGTGACATCTTTGCTGCTGGTCCCACAGACCACAATTTGAGCAACAGGAAACTATGCTGTGTTGCCTCTCTGCTGACTACCTGATGTACCGGCCAGTCAGCCGAATCTGTGCTGTGGTCGGAGATCTATCAAAGTCACTAGGGCACTATTAGCTGGGGTCAGTGGAAACTGTGGGAAGTGATTGATAGCGTGAGTGAATGAGAAATGTGATAGTGACAGAGGCTGAGCGTTCTGGAGTAGTCTGAGTGATCCTGCTCCGTGCACTCACCATGTGATGCAGATCTATTTACTTATGATATTGTTTGACAATGCTTTTAACAAAAATTTTCAGCAAACCATTTTGATGGTAATAAAAGATGAAAATTAATGTTTCAGGGAAAATTGGATAATGAGTACGGGAGTAAGTGACGATGTGTAACGTTAAAATCGCGTGACTGCTTTGCCTTCTTCCATGCTATCGTCCTTGACTACCTAAAAACCAGAAGATGCTATCACAGACCAGACTTCTGCCTCATAGGCTAGAGGTCCATTTATGAAGGAGGCTAATGTGCAGCCACAAAAGATGTGTTTGCATAGCACTCTGTAAAGCAAGACTCATCATTTAGATCAAGAGAATGTTCTGAGTTAATGTCATATATTATCAATTTCAAGCATTTTTTGTGAAGGTAGAAATGTGAAACAAAAGCTGCTAATGTGTTGGCTCTGTTAACAGAAGAACTTTGCAAGAATGAAGTAAAGCTAGTTTTGTCTCAAGGTTACAAGATGCTTCATAAAGAAAATCAGTTATTTCCAGTAAAATTTGATTTATTTCATCTAATTCATAGAGTCAAAGTAGAGTACTTGGATGTTCATTCTGTTGGAGGTTAAAAATATGACTTTTCTGAGGTGACAGCTGTTATAAATTCAGTTTTAAAATTCAACAGTGAAGATAAAGTAATGTTTTTGTCCTGATGATGTAAACATACATTTTGGTGAAACACAAAATTGTGGTAAACACAACATTCTTACTAGATTAAGAAATCAGTTGAACAAAGAATATACTTAGCCTTCATAGTGGTGAACACATAATGTATAATCGTGCTCATACAAGATAAGATATTCTGCCTTTTACAAAGGATGTTGTAGTTATCTATGTTTATAAACGTTTTGTTTGAGCAGTAATTGCACTGCAAAGCTCTGATGACACAGCTATTGTGAATATAGCAAAATGTTTCAGGTTGATGGTGTGTGTTTTTCCTCTTTGAGGCCCTTCATCGTCACAGTTTAGGTGTTTGAACCACAGAAAAACTACTTAAAAATTTTATAAGTGTGTGTCTTACAGTGGGTCCCATGATAAAAGTGAACTTTTTGTAAATGGGTCATCTATATTATGGTTATGACTTATTTAAAAATGGTTGAAAATTTTTTAAACATTTGATTTTTAATTGACAAATAATAATTGTATGTATTTATGGGTCATAAATTGTATATATTTATATTGATTTATCATATACAATGTGATGTTTTGATATTTGTTTACATCATGGAATAATTATATCAAGCTAATGAGTTTTTTTGCCTCATATACTTACAAGTTTTTTGTGATGAAATTTAAAATATACTTTTTAAAAGCAATTTTGAAATATACAGTGTGCCGTTATTTATTATGGTCACCATTCGGTGCAGTAGATTACGGGAGCTTCGTCGTCTTGTCTACCTGAAACTTAGCACTCTGTGATCCACATCTCCGCTTTCCCTACCCATTTATCTGATGACGGACACCCAAGTTGTTTCCATGTCTTGGCTATTGTGAATAACGCTACAGAGTATGTGAGTGCTGACACTTTACTTCAACACACTGATTTCATTCCTTTGGATACACTGGGGTTGATGGATCATATGGTAATTCTATCTTTAGTTTTCTGAAGCACTTTCATACTGTTTTCCATGATGGATGTGTTAATGTACATTCCCACCAACAGTGCAGAGGTGTTTCCTTTCTCCATACTCTTGCCAATGCTCATTATCTTTTGGGTGAAAATTTTTTTATCAATATATTCAATTTATAGAGTACCAAAAAGTTTGAAGCTTTTCGAATTTTAATTGTTAAAAACAAAATTTGCCAACAAAAACAGATTGAAAATGGTTTCTAAAAAAGCGAGGGAAGAATAAAATGAATTAAATAGGTGCTTAAATATGTACGAAATTAACTTGAAGTTCTATAATTTGTGCTTAATATTTTAACTTGGAGCATGACGGGTCTTACTTCCATCATCCAGGCTGGAGTGCAGTGGCACTATCTTGGCTCACGGCAGCATTGACCTTCAGGACCCAGGTGATCCTCCCACCTCAGCCTCCAGAGTAGCTAGGACTACACGTGTGTGCCACCACATTGGGCTAATTTTTCATAATTTTTTTTTTTTAGTAGATACAGAGTTCTGCCATGTTGCTGTCTGATCTTCAACTCCTGGGCTTAAGTGATCCACTCACCTTGGCCTCCCAAAGTGCTGGGATTACAGACATAAGCCACTGCACCCGGCCAAGAAAGGACTTTTGATTGAGCTCCTATTTCTAATTGGATAAACTTATACACTCTACCAGAATGAAACGAAATTGAAATGGCCTACAATTACTGTCAGACTATTCAAAAGAGTCATAGAGAAAAGTATTCGAGATATTTTGTTGTAAAAGTATTTTCATAAAGGTAAAATACTCTGGAGGCAAAAGACAGTATCTGTTAAAACAATTGGGCTGAAATATTCTCTACATTTCATCAAGAAAGAAATAAAGTTGGCCGGGCGCGGTGGCTCAAGCCTGTAATCCCAGCACTTTGGGAGGCCGAGGCGGGTGGATCACGAGGTCAAGAGATCGAGACCATCCTGGTCAACATGGTGAAACCCCGTCTCTACTAAAAATACAAAAATTAGCTGGGCATGGTGGTGGGTGCCTGTAGTCCCAGCTACTCAGGAGGCTGAGGCAGGAGAATTGCCTGAACCCAGGAGGCGGAGATTGCGGTGAGCCGAGATCGCGCCATTGCACTCCAGCCTGGGTATCAAGAGCGAAACTCCGTCTCAAAAAAAAAAAAAAAAAAAAAAAAAAGAAAGAAATAAAGTTAAGAAAAATTTTTAGCAGAATTTGCTCTTAGCCTACCAAGTAGCTTATTAAAAAGTAAACTGAGATATAATAAAACATTAAAGTGTTTATCTGAGCAAACAGTGATTCAAGATTAGTTAGGTCCAAACCATATTAATTTGAGAGCTCCATGGAGGGAACATAAGGGGAGACTTTCATAGGATGAACAAGGAATTAAAACAAGGAAAATATTTGATTACTTACAGTTGTGCAATTGCCTTAGTTGGTTCATCCTATTGGAAAGTCACTAGTTATGATTTGGCTCCGATGACTGGAGAAACACCAGGGTTCTTGGTCTCACGCTGGTTTGTATAAAATGACATGGACACACATGGAGTGGTTTTAAGAAGAGAAAAGTTTAATAGGCAAGAAAGGAAGGAAGAGGAAAACAGCTCCCCCTGTACAGACATGGAGGGAGGGGGGATTTGAACAGAGAGAAAACCCTGTGTGCTGCAGAAAAGCGGCTGCTTATATGAGGAAGCTGGAGGAGGTGGTATCTGGTTTGTATAGGGCTCAGGGGATTGGTTTGGCCAGGCATGTCATTCAGGTGGCCCAGAAAAAACTGGCCCTCACACCCTAGCCTTTTAATATGTAAATACAGGGCACCCTGATGTTCTACACACGTGGGGATATGTGGGGGTGGCCATGTTGCCAGGCACATATTGGGGTGAGGGCAAGAAGACAGCTAGGAATCACCTTGTTTGGGTGGACCCCATTTCTAATGGCTTGCATTAGCATATCAAAACTTGCCCCTGGGGTTTTAAGAGCTGGGGCTTTCCTGCTAGACAAGAAACATTTTTGGGGGTGACTGGCAAGAGGGCTGAATAGGAACAGCTCCAGTCAGCAGGTCCCAGCAAGATCAATGCAGAAGGTGGGTGATTTCTGCATTTCCAACTGAGGTACCTGGCTCATCTCATTGGGACTCGTTAGACAGTGAGTACAGCCCACAGAGGGTGAGCCACAGCAGGGTGGTGCATCCCCTCACCCTGAAAGTATAAGGGATCAGGGAACTCCCTTCCCTAGCCAGGGGAAGCCATGAGGGACCCTGCTCTGAGAAATGGTGCATTCCAGCCCAGATATTATGCTTTTCCCACAGTCTTTGCAACCCACAGACCAGGAGATTCCCTCGGGAGCCTACACCATCAGGGCTCTGGGTTCAAGCATAAAACTGAGGGGCGATGTGGGCAGACCCTAAGCAAGCTTCAGGAGTTGTTTTTTATACCCCAGTGGTGCCTCTGTTCACTCCCCTGGAAAGGGGGCTGAAGCCAGAAAGCCAAGTGGTCTTGCTTAGCGGATCCCACTCCCATGGAGCTCAGCAAGCTAAGATCCACTGGCTTGAAATTCTTGCTGCCAGCACAGCAGTCTGAAGTCAACATGGGACTCTTGAGCTTGGTGGGGAGGGGCATCCATCATTACTGAGGCTTGAGTAGGTGGTTTTTCCCCTCACAGTGTAAACAAAGTTACCCAGAAGTTCAGACTGCCTCTCTAGATTCCTCCTCTCTAGGCAGGGCATCTCTAAAAAAAAGACAGAAACCCCAGTCAGGGCTTATAGATAAAACTCCCATCTCCCTGGGACAGAGCACATGAGGGAAGGGGTGGCTGTAGGTGTAGCTTCAGCAGATTTAAATGTTCCTGACTGCTGGCTCTGATGAGAGCAGTGGATCTCCCAGCACACTGCTTGAGCTCTGCTAAGGGACAGACTGCATCTGCAAGTGGGTCCCTGACCCCTGTGCCTCCCAACTGGGAGACACCTCCCAGCAGGGGTTGACAGACACCTCATACAGGAGAGCTCCGGCTGGCATCTGGCGGGTGCCCCTCTGGGACATAGCTTCCAGAGGAAGGAACAGACAGCAATCTTTGCTCTTCTGCAGCTTCTGTTGGTGATATCCAGGCAAATACAGTCTAGGGTGGACCTCCAGCAAATTCCAGCAGACCTGCAGCAGAGGGGCATGATTATTAGAAGGAAAACTAACAAAAAGGAATAACATCGACATCAACAAAAAGGATGTCCACTCAACCCATCTGAAGGTCACAAACATCAAAGACCACAGGTAGATAAATCCACGAAGATGATTAAAAACCACCACAAAAAAGGTGACCTGGGTCAGGCGGCAGCCTTAGCCAACACCCCTGAAAAATGTTTTCCCTTCTCAAGAGGAAGCCACCACAGGTGAGCCTCTCCTGCGGACCTGGATGAGGACAGATGAAGCACACAACTGCCCTCACTGCTGCCAGCACCCAGAGGGCATCTGGGGTGCCTGCCTCGGCAGAATCTGAGGCTCTGCATGGCACAGCAGAGAGGCAGAAAGAGGCCAAGTCTTTGATGATATCTTTGCACTTCTGACTTCTGTTCTTATTTTGTGAGACAATGATTGCTCTCATTATTTAAGTGGTTTTCCTGAATTGGGTAGTTTGTCACTCTCAGATAAATGTCTGCTCAATGACGTATTTCTTCAGCAGCAGCAAACTGTCCTCACCCCTCCTGTGGTCCTCAAGCTGGGCTTCTCAGTTGTCCTCTAGCCTACATGCTCTCTTACATATGTGTGTACGGATCCTTTGTGAACTGTGATCGTGACATTCCTGAAAGCAGAGAAACTATGTTTCTTTTTGGGAAAAAAAAAGATAAATAATGCTGTTATTTTAATAATGCATGTAATGGCTCAATTTATTAAATATTGATTCAATGCCTACAATGTCCCAGGTATTGTGCAAGGCATTCAGGAAACAGAGATGATTAAAATAGATAGGTTTTCTGCCTTCCTAAAGATCCATCCAGGACTTTACCGCCTGGTCTTCACGTGGTCACACGGCAACTTTGCTTGGTTGTATTTATCATAATAGAGAAGACAGAACATTATAGCGGAGACACTGTCAGGCCTTCTATACTTCAGATGTAAGATGAAGCTAAATCTTGAAAACACTTCATGAACATTTCATTTTCTTAAGTTACCTTTTCAGCAATTAACTGTTTTTCAAAGTATTTGTGTCTAAATTATTTGAATAGATGCCTGAATCATGTCAGTTATTGTGCAAGATTATTACCATTAGAGTCAGACTTTCCCTCCCTAATTGGTCCTTCTTTCCTATATCACTTAGCTTTTTAAAGATCTTACTTTTAGATTAGACACTATGATTTTTCCTCTTGCTTGTCCCCAGGATTTATTAATTGAATTTTTAAACCTACTAATATCTCTTAAATTCTTTACCTCTTCTCCAACACACTTCCTGCTCCGTATTAGCTCTGTGACTTTGGACAGGTTGTCTTACTGCTCAGTAGTCTGTTTTCATATCTAAAATGGGGATACTGGAGGAGGAGGTTGCAGTGAGTCCAGATAGCGCCACTGCACTCCAGCCTGGGTGACAGAGTAAGACCTTGTCTCAAAAAATAAATAAAATGGGGGTAAAAATAGTACTCCCCTGATACAGTAACTGTGAGGATACACTGCAGTCACATTTGAAAAGTGTGGAGCATTCCGCCAGGTACGAAGCTGTGGATACATGTTCTCTACATTCCTCACCTTATTCTAGTGCACGTCATCTCTCAGTGGGGATTATTTTGAGAGCTTTCTAAGTGACTTTTCTGCATCTATTTTCTCTTTCCTTGAGTCCATGCTCTTCTTCGTGGTTTACATTATTACCTCTCCAACATAAATATGATCATACTTCTCCCTATGGCTTATGGCATCCCAACATCAGGATGGTTTAGATAAGCAAATGCTACTTAGAAGCTACCTGAGCCATTGACTGAGCTGGTCACTGAGAGCACAAAGTAGCTATTTCCTACTTCTTGCTTGTAAACAGCGGGAAAGATGGACCCATAAACAAATCACTCCATGCCCAACGACAATGGTATATGTGAGCTGTGGAAGTTGTGTTCAAGACTGGATGATTAACTGCATTAAGGGTTAGGGAGGGGAGTGAACATACATAAGGGGAAGGTCACACCTTAGCAAGGTCTTGATGGAAAAATAGAGCTGAGACTCATTTCTGTAGGCTCTGAGAAGCTACTGATGGCCTGGAAGCAAGGTAATGCGACGTTCAGACTTTCAGAGAATGTTCTTGCCTTCTGATTTTTCCCAACGAACTTTGTTGGCCACTTTGGTTTGAGTGGGCTCCATAGAACCTAAACACAAAACCCAAGCCAAACAGACAACTTTTGGAATTTCCAACAGTGGTGACAGAAGACATACCTTTATACGGAGGGCACTGGACATCTATGCAGAGTTAGCATTTACTAAGCTCTGTAGTTCAAAGGAACTACCGATGTGTGGCTAACGGGTGCTACTATGCTTTTTGGATGAGAAGAGGAGGAAACTGAGGCATAGAAACTTCACTACCACTTAGTGAAGGAGTTAGGAGTCCAACCCCGGCCTGCCTGGCTGCAGAGCCTGTGCTCATATCATCCTGGTCACTGCCTCTGGCCACGCAGCCCTCCCTGCCCGTCTTCCCCACGCCAGTGAAATTCTACTTCCCACCTTCGCTCATTCCCAGATCCTACCATAGTGCATTGTCTCCCAGGAATTCTTTCTCTTGAGTTTTCTTCAATAACGTTCTCTTTATCTTTTAAGACGTAGCCTTAATGTCAACCCCTATTTGAGACCTCTCTGCTGCTGCCCCACTCATCCCAGCACCATCCCAATATGGTTAAGGAATTACTCCCAGAGGTTCCATGGAGCCTTATATATGCCTGCCTGATGATGCACTGTCTTCATTTGCTAATCATTTATTTTCCCATTGCATTTTGATCTTCTGCAAGTGGGCAGCTTAGCATCTGGTGCATAGTAAGTGAATGTATGAGACTGATCATTTTGTGGATAAATAATAAATGTGAATCAATGATCCTGGTTAATATTGAAAATATTAGCATCAAATAATTTTGTTCAGGTACAAGATGGAGTGTTTCTTTAGATTCTCAGTGGACTCTCAAATCTTGAAAGAAAGGAATTACAGAAATGCAAGACGTGATAGTTTGAAGGCATTTATTTTATTCCATGCTTCCTGTTTTCCAATACATTATTCTACTGCAACAAATGAAGTAAGGTGATTGTCATGAACTGAATGTTTATGTTGCCCCTAAATTCATATGCTGAACCCCTGAGCCCCAGTGCAGTGGTGTTAGGAAGTGAAGCCTTTAGGTAGGTGATTAGGCTGTGAGGGTGGAGCCTCATGATGGGATGAGTGCCCTTACGGAAGAAAACACAGAGAGCCCTCTGGCCCTCTTTCTGCCATGTGAGGACACAATGAGAAGTCAGCTGTCTGCAATCTGGGAGAGGCCCTCACCAGATCCCAACCATGCTGGCACTTTGATCTTGGACTTCCAGCCTCCAGAACTTTGAAAAATAAATACTTGCTGTTTAAGCCACCTGGTCTGTGGAAATCTGTTTTAGCTGCCTGTAATGACTAAGACAACAATCTGTGATCTGATGTGAATGAGAGCTGCCTCTCTCCTCTGATTTGCTTTAAAAACACCAAGGAGACAGAATATAGCTGCACCCCTCCTGCAGCTCAGCTGACTGTCGCCCGCCCAGAGCCCATCCCTCCTGTCCCCTGTGCTGCACTGTGGCTGTCATTCCCGCTCGTCTGCTGCGGCGAGCTGCTGCATGACGTCTGTGTCCCAGCCCTCATCCTTCTTCCCTGTTTTATCATCTCTGTGGCACCTTGAATTGTTTAATATGCTTTTGTTAAAGGGAGCAGTGAGGGGCGCTGGTCTTTTCCCAGACCGTGCCCTCATTTAAATCCTGTGTTCTCTTAGGCCAGGACGGCAGCTGTGAGGCACAGAAGCGTTTACGAAATGTTCTAACTGTGAAAAAGCTGTATTCTTGTATAGCTGTGTGTGTGCATGCAGCACAAGCTGAGAAGACGCTTCTGTTGTGTATCCTTAAATCGCTCTTCTTTCCTGCTAATGAGCCATAGACTATTCTCTCAGACCTGGTCACCAAGACAGTGGTGGAAATGCCTTCTATTCTTTTGCTTTATAAAATAAGTAGCATTGCTAGTACGAAATGAATTTGATTTTTAATTTGAGTTGTCATTTTAGCATCCTGTCATCATTCTTGCCAAATGCCTTTCAGGGTCCAGTCCTTGTCTATTCTCTTTCACTATAATAAAGAACCGAGATCTCCTTACCAGGGAAAACTAGCCAGTGAGGCAAGACAGAGCCAGGTGTGTGTAAAGAGCAGATTCTAGGAGCATGTAGCGCTTGCACATGGTAGCAACTGGTGAATGTATTAAAAACAAAATGGACTTGGAAACCAGAGAGCAGGCTCGAAGAAATGCATTTAGAGAAATCTGGAAAGGGCTGAGGTTTCTCTGTGAGAGATGAGAGGATACATTGACTTCCTAATAAATTCAAAACTCATGTTCCTCTAGCTACATTCCTCTAGTGACAAAGTGAGGTTCAGCTCAGTACCACGGGATTGTTATGCAGCAGGGCACAGGGTGGACAGCATGTGGCAGGAAGTACATGGGAAAATGGAAGAGGAAGGAGAGATGGAAACAGACTCGCAATCCTATATATGCTTTGCATATTAAACCATGTTAAATGTCTTACTCGTATGTGGAAGCATGTATAAAATATCTTGTGCCCTTAATGTATTTCATATTATTATATGAACTGTAGATGTGTATGTATAAGCTGTTGGAATTAGCTGGTACATGAAAGGTACCATCTGTGCATGTCAAGTAAGAAACCACCATGCTATTGAAAAAATGCTTTCCCCATCCTAGAAAATAGCAGAGGGATAAGTTTTTAGTGAATCAGTTTTGCTTAGTTGGGAGATTCAGTAGAAATTGAATAATTCCCGAATGGAGGCACTGCTCGCACAAACAGGTCCCATAACGAAGGACACTAGCTAAACCATGGGGATCATGAAAAGTAGTGAGGGAAACAATTTCTTAAGGTGTTCTAGATAATCTGGTTTTGGCGTTTTGAGGAAAGGTCTTAGTTGTCTTCAATTCTACCCAAAATATGCTCTGGTTACTTTCAAGCGTCAAAGCTTTGCAGCTGGATAACAGACATAAGAGGAGCTCTTAAGGCATGCATAACACACACACTTCAAAGAAACTTGCATAAAATACTTCTTTCTTGTACATGATAAACTGGACAAAGACTTATTTTAAAGCATGTTTGCCCACTAGGGAACATGTCTACATGGGACAACTTATGAGCAGATGAAGGGCAGCTGTCCAAGCTGGCGGAGGTCAAAAGTAGGTGAGATCTACTAAGGAAAGGTACATGGAACGTAGGCAAGATTTTTTTTTTTTTTTTTTTGATGGAGAAATAATTTAAACAATCTCTTGCCTACACTTTCCAGAAAATGTTATAAAGAGGGTTATTTCGCTTGAGTTATATAGATAATCTATTTTCAATTGAGATCAGACCTCAAGAGCTCAAATTAGCCACTGGATATATGCCAGAAAGAGAATTTAAAAGCAGTTTTAAAAATAAAAGGATTGTTCAACTACAAAGCATTAGCTGCGTTCTGTCTCCAAGAACCACGCAGCAGCCATCCAATACGAAGTTGTACCCAAGAGGTAAACAAATCAGATAGGAACAGCTCTTGAATAGTCCAGCAAAGGATCCTGGCCCAGCTTCAAGATGCCTGTTGGCAAATGGACAAAGAGGACTGCAGCTGCACTGAGCAGCACCAGCCTCTCCTGGAGCACACCCATGTTCACGGCGCTATGTCTCTGAACATGGTGCTTTGAGCTCCCTCATTTGCCCCCCAAACTTCTTTCAAGGTCCAACTCAAACACCACTTAGTCCATGAAGCCTTTCTTTACAGTCCCCGTAAATTCCGTTGCTCTCTTTTTGTGCATCGATAGCCCTTTTTTCACACCCTGCTTTAAAACGTCTTATAAATTTGAATCTTTGATTCTCTCACTGCTCTCAGCACTGATTTAAGAATAGAGATGATGACTTATTCATATTTTATTTTTTATTTATATATTTTTTTGAGACAGAGTCTCATACTGTTGCCCAGGCTGGAGTGCAGTGGTGCGATGTCAGCTCACTGCAACCTCCACCTCCTGGGTTCAAGCGATTCTCCTGTATCAGCCTCTTGAGTAGCTGGGACTACAGGTGTCCACTACCATGCCCAGCTAATTTTTTGTATTTTTAGTAGAGATGGGGTTTCACCATGTTGGCCAGGCTGGTCTCGAACTCCTGACCTCGTCATTTACCCACATTGGCCTTCCAAAGTGCTGGGATTACATGTGTGAGTCACTGCACCCAGCCGACTAATTTCTTATTTTATATCCTCAGGCTTTAGCCTAATGCTTGACAAAGAGGAACTGCTTAAGAGTCAGTCAGTAACTAGGATGCTACATATTTTTGACATCCGGTTGGCTCTGACAACAGGATGAGACTGTACCAACTTTGACCTGGATGCTTGGAGTCAATGCAGCATGAATGGGCAGAAGGGAATAAAGGTTTGCCTTGAGAACATTGAGAATTTTACTGCTCTGTTTGTTATTTAAATTACCTGCTTCTATTTATTTTACTCAAAAGATGTTACATTCTTTATGATGAATCATTAAAAAAATGTCTAAATAAAAGCTGCAGAGTATACCATTTTGGAGGATATAGTGTGTCTTTCTCAAAAATATTACAAATTACACTTTTTTTTTCTTTGATGACACACTTCCATGTAGTAATTCTAATGTAATAACTTCAAAAGCATGCTGTTTGAAGCATGCTGTTCCTGGAGCTACTGTTTATATATCATGCACTTTCCCTGTAGTTAGAGTCTAGAAATGAGGGAAGACTGCCAGAATTTCCCTAGCATTTGCATTTCAATAGTGTATTATTTTGGCTTTTCCAACACACAAACTGTATGTCCTTCATAGCGTGACTACCTGAAAAGGCAGGGGAAAGAGATGTGCTTTTATTCACTTAAGTTGGTCAATATGCAGTCAAGAGGGTAGTTTGGGCCTACAGTTTTAGTCTGTAATTAAGACAGAGTGAAGTCAGTATTTAAAATATTAAGCAGTCTTGTTAGACAGTTTAGTTCTAAAAAAAATCACACT
Organism: Aotus nancymaae; assembly: GCF_030222135.1. Taxonomy (NCBI): domain Eukaryota; kingdom Metazoa; phylum Chordata; class Mammalia; order Primates; family Aotidae; genus Aotus; species Aotus nancymaae. The sequence goes on along the minus strand of NW_026988450.1, from coordinate 5,531,768 downwards.
GGGAATTGAATCTATGAGAAAGATTACTTACATTAAAAATGAAGTCTATTCTTCATACATAGCCTCAGGTTTACGAAGAAAGGAACATGTGAAAACCAAAGCAACTCACAACATGCTGACTTTCTGTCGCTATTATGCTTCCCTGTTAATCTGCATTCAGGCCAAAGGTGTTATTTACATTCTTTGAGGTTTACTTGGAATTTAAACAAACTCACAGTCCTTTGAGGAGACTCACCTTCTCACTGCTTCTGGACTGCTCATGCCCTCATCTGTACACACACACACACACACACACACACACACACGTGTACTTGCACACACATGTTGCACTTGGGCTAACTGACATGGGATTGGGGTAACATTTTGAAGTTTTACTTCCGGGTAAATTGTTCTAAAACATTTTAGAGAAGTTCATATACTCATGAACTTCTTATCTTTGATCCTGATACTATGTCTTATAAAAATTAAATGTGTTTGTTCATTTTATATACATTTATAAATTATAGAAAACAGAGCCTTTTTAGTTGTGACTGAAAATGTGAGTGAGCCTGAGGGTGGGGGAGTGGGAGGGCAGGTGCCATCTCAGGGACTCTCTCCTCTCGCCCTATCTGTGATGACCAGCGGGCCTCTCGTTTCCAGATCTGAGCAGCACAGATACACCAGTGGGTGTTAGTTGGTCGTACTCGAAGTATTTTAATTAGAATCACACTTGCTACTTCCGGTTCTGCTTGTTTGGTACCAGATGGACATATTATTTCACTATTTGAAGCATGCTGTTCCTGGAACTACTGTTTATACACCATTAACATCATATGTTGATTAAATTTTTTCAATGCCTCATTTCCGTCACTAAATTCATTTCTAGATGCAGAATGAGTAAACCACGGAGCATCATCTCTGCAAGTGGCATGAGGCCATTGGGCACAATTCCAGAGGGTTTACATCTACTAAGGCTTTAGGTGCCTTAGCTCTAGACATGCGGTCTTCATTTTCCTGATATGCTTTCGAGCTTTATACAACATTCTTTTAAGGAACTGTAAAAGTCAGTTTGATGATCAGTTGAATCATTGAGGTGGAAAATCATGAGCGACAGCTAGGTCGTACTGAGTCCTATAGAACGGGTATGGATATGGAGTAAGGTGTATTGAGGCTCTTTGAAAGTAGACATCAAAATGGATGCTCTCTCTTGATTTCATGCCGACTGTGTCTCTATTGGCTGACACTTACGTAAATGATCAGTTCCATAAGAGAAAAGGACTTAGAAACTTCGTTCAATTTGGGCAAAAATAGGAGACAATAAAAAACGAAACTGTAATAAAGAGAGCACATTGGAAACTAGAGCATGGAATATCAAGTTGTCAACGTGTTATTCAAAACCAAATAAAAAAATAATATGAAAAAGTCAAGTCGGAGGAAAAGATTAGAAAAAAATTTCCAGTGTTTAGTACAATAAGAGAGAGAGATGGAACACTTAGACACATTTTCATGCAGAACTAGGCAAATCATTATTCTGGTTTGTTTGAAGTAAAATGTCAACTTGTCTGATTTATGTTCATTTTGGGGTAATTCATCTTCTCATCCTGTGTTGCTTTTCTGAGGATGCTTTCTGTAAAGATGTCTTCATATAAAACGACTTCTAAAATATGTATAGGATGATTCTATGCAATTTTGGAAATTCCTTTTCATTAAATCATCTTTATTTCCTTGGTTTGAGGTTATGGCATTATAACTTTAACAGCTCCTGTGTTATGATAGGTTGTGTTTAGCAAAGAGGCAACTTTACTAATTTAAATTTTTAAAAAAATTATTGATACAAGAAATAATTTTCTTGTTTCCTCCTAAATATCATGGCATAATTTTCAAAGACAGTTTTCTCCATGGGGAAAGGAATATTAAGCCTGGCATTTTCTTTTTGGTGTCTTGTATACCTAGGGGCTTTCTAGGCAAGAGAACCCAGCCACAGGTTACTATGTGAGCTTTGCCTTGAGATTACACAGGTAGAAATTCTATCTAGGTTTAGAGCTTACCAACTGTAATAAAGGTCAAGTCTCTAAAAAATACCATTACCGTCTCAAGGTCCTGCAAAAATGCTGCCTTCTTGATGAGGTATTCTCCATGCCTTGGGCATTTGGAACATCTTGGCTAATTTATGTCACCTTGCCTTTGTCATCTTCTACCAATGCTAAATTTGGCCTGTGTGGAATTTTGACTGAAGAATCCCATGGTGTTAGGACAAAATTTAGCCTAGCACAGAGCCTGAGCTATTGGAGAGACTCAAGAAATATACAGCAAGAACAAAGACATTTAAAATTTTCCAATTATATTGACACCACAGAGAGTCAAGTTGAGAATAAGAAATTAGTATCTTGAGGCTGGGCATGATGGCTCACACCTATAATCCCAGAACTTTGGGAGGCCAAGGCAGGTGGATCACCCGAGGTCAGGAGTTCCAGACCAGCCTGGCCAACATAGTGAAACCCCATCTCTACTAAAAATACAAAAAACTAGCTGAGTGGGGTAGCTCGCACCTGTAATCCCAGCTACATGGGAGGCTAAGACAGGAGAATTGCTTGAACCTGGGAGACACAGGTTGCAGTGAGCCAAGATTGCACCACTGCACTCCAGGCTGGGTGACAGTGTGTGACTCTATCTCAAAAAAACAAAAAAAAGAAATTAGTATCTTGAGAAAACCTTGTCCTGTGAGTCTGACAGTTGATGAGAGACAGGGAATTGCTCATTTTCCGCAGGAGAACTTTACAAAGCCTCTCTCCCATAGGAAAAGTTTTGCTGTTGGCCATGTCTAAATACCTAGGAAGAGCTATGGGGAAAGTTTCATCAGGATCTACTACTGGGATCTACGGTGGTTATCATGAGGGATATTTGAATAAAACATGATTCCCCTTGACACACTTATTAAAGTATGAAATATTTCAAAGTTTGAGTTTGCAGTAAAATACTCAGTAGAGGTTTGCATTTTTCCACGGGAGCCCTATGTGATCCTGAAGGTGGAAAAAAAAGAAAAGGGTCTGTGGAATGGCAGCTGTTGCAGGGATCACCATAGCAGTATAAGGCTGGACTCACACAACAAAGCATTTGGGTTATATTCACCGTTTCAAATCCACTGTCTTGACGTGAAATCAGAGGCAGTCTCTAACCACACTGAGATAGTGTTGCTTAAAGAATTTGTGATACTTAAGGATGCTGAGCTAGTGTGCTTTGACAATGGGTAGGCAGAATGTGAAGCTGTATTAGGAGCTTTGAGTGGCCAAATGAGACCTCAGCTGTCCCCGACCTCTCCCTTGCTTTGGCTTTTCCAGTGCTTGAGATTCTCAAGTTGTCGTTGCTGGTGTGATTTGTGGTAGAAGGGAAGACACACAAGACTGGGCACAGCCAAGCTTTCCTTACCAGCCTGTATTATTTTCTTCTTACTTTGACCTTTCAAATAAAAATTGACTTTTTCTTTTCTTTTTTTTTTTTCTGAGACAGTCTTGCTCTGTCGCCTAGTCTGGCTGGAGTGCAGTGGCGTGATCTCAGCTCACTGCAGCCTCCGCCTCCTGGGTTAAAGCCATCTTTCCACCTCAGCCACCCACGTAGCTGTGACTACAGTCATGCACCACCACACCTAGCTAATTTTTGTATTTTTTGTAAAGATGATGTTTCACCGTGGTGCCCAAGCTGATCTAGAACTCCTGGACTCAAGTAATATGCCCACCTCCACCTCCCAAAGTGCTGGGATTACAGGAATAAGCCACCAGGCCCTGCTGACTCATTTTTTAAAATCTCATTAAAATTCCTCAGATTTTGATAGAATCCAGACACAAATTTTCTAGGCTATCAGCTTTTAGCCTGATACACACCAACATATTTTGACTGTTCTGTAGTTTTTATTAAGAATTCTAGAATTTCATTTTAATTCATTTAGAGCTAGAGTTGAAAATCCTTAAAATTAACTTGACAATAAAAATTTTAAATGACACATAAATATATTAAAACAAGTAATTTTAGATAATTAAAAATTCATTCTCTTCTTTTTTTCTTTTAACTTCCTGTTGATTTCCATAAAAATTCGTTCTCTTTCTGTATGCAAGAGTGTGTCTAAGAGACCAATAAAGAGTGAAAGACAGAGAGAAGTGCTCTAATATGTATTTCCTATGAGTAAGACGTCCTCTTACCCCCCCACAGAATAAACACCATAATCAGGAGATGAGAGGTGATACAGTACTATTGTCTAATTTACAGACTTCATTCAAAATTTTGCCAGTTGTTCCACATGCCTTTCATTACAAAAGAAAAGGAAGAGGTTTACACATTGAATATAGAAGTCTTGTATCTTTAACCCCTTGTGATCTGGAAAAATTCCTCAGGAATTCTTTGTCTTTTACAACCTTGGCATTTAGATATCTAGATATAAGATGGTTCTAAGAATCAAAACTGTACACAAAAGCTCATTCAGAGAAGTATAAATCTCTTCATTTTCCTTCAAACTCATTTTCATCTCTTCATTTTTTTTACCTCATTTCCCACCACCACCTGTAGGCAAAATATTTCATTTATGTTTTATTCTTACTGTTTCTATTAATAGAAATGAGCAGATTCATACTTTCTCATACAAAAAGCAGCAAAATAGCTGGGTGTGGTGGCATGTGCCTGTAGTCCCAGCTACTCTAGAGGCTGAAGTGGGAGCATTGCTTGAGCCCAAGAATTCAAGGCTGCAGGGAGCTATGATTGCACCACTGCACTCCAGCCTGGGCAACAGAGCAAGACCCTGCTCTGAAAAAGAAAGCACAATATACATGCCGTTTTGTGCCTGGCTTTCAGCTTTCCTCTCTCTAGTTCAGAAAGATCTTCCCCATCTTTTTATACATTGCACAGTAGACTATGTGTGGATGTCTGTTGAGTCTGCTCTCCTAGGTATGCCTGTTAGATTATTTCCAATATTTTGCAATTACCAACATAGCTGCAAGTAACAATCTTGTACATATATATTTTCTTATTGTTGGAGATGTAACTTTAGGGTAAGTTCCTAAAAAGTAATATTGCTAAATTAGCTGAGAGTGGTGATGGGTGTCTGTAATCCCAGCTACTCGGGAGGCTGAGGCAGGAGAATCACTTGAACCCTGCAGGCGGAGGTTGCAGTGAGCCGAGATCGCACCACTGTACTCCAGTCTGGTAAAGAAAAAGTAAGCACTAATGGAGTTTCATTAGATATTGCCAGATTCTCCTCTAAAAGAATTGTGTCTACCTGTCCTCACCAGCAGGCTGAGTCTTGTTTTCCCATCTCCCCAACTGAACGTGTTGTCATGCTTTTAAATTTTTGCCAAATTCTTAGGTGAGACATCGTATCTCAGGGTAGTTTTAATTCGCATTTTGCTAATGAGACGTAAGTTTGAACACCTTTTCGTATTTTTAGATCTAAATTATAAATATTTTAATGAATAAATTGCCATATATTTTGCCAATTTCTGATGCCGTTTTGGCCTTTCCCCCCTGCAGTTTGAGTTTATTATGTATTAGAGATGTTATCCTTTTATCTATGACCTATGTTATAAATATTTTCTTCCAAATTCTAAGTTATCTTTGACTTTTATGATTTTTTTTGAAACTTAAAAGATCTTAAAATTTTTTTTTAGGTGATCAAGTTTCTTTCTTTTATTACAGGTGGATTTTGAGGCATAGTTAGAAAGCCTTTCCTAATCTGGGTTACAAAATCTTTAATGTTACTTCTAGTACTTGTGTGGCTTCTTTTTTTTTTTGAGACGGAGTTTCCCTCTTGTTGCCCAGGCTGGAGTGTAGTGGCCTGAACTTGGCTCACTGCAGCCTCTGCCTCCCGGGTTCAAGCAATTCTCCTTTCTCAGCCTCCTGAGTAGCTGGGATTACAGGCACCCACCATCTCACCCAGCTAATTTTTTGTATTTTTAGTACAGATGGGGATTCATCAGATTGGTCAAGCTGGTCACAAACTCCTGACCTCTGGTGATCCACCCGCCTTGGTCTCCCAAAGTGTTGAGATTACAGGTGTGAGCTGCCAGTTTTGGAGATGTAAATTATAGATAGTTTGTGCATGATGTAAGTTGTGGATATAGTTTCACCTTTTCCCTAATGACTATCCAGTTTTCTCAGCACTGTTTGTTAAAAAGTACATCTTTGCAACAGTGATTTGAGATGTCACCTTCATAGTATTCCATATGTATGTAGTTCTGTTTCTGGACTTTTAATTCTAATCTGTCTATTACACAATAAACAAATAGCACACTACTTAATTATAGATGCTTTGAAGTATGTTTTAATTTATCAAAAAGCTCGTCTCCTCTCATAGTTTTTTCAATGTTTTTCTGGTTATTCTTGCATATCAACTTGTCTACCTCGGTAAAGAAGCTTTTTGATATTTTTTGAGGATTGTATCAAATTTATAAATTAATTTTTAGGGAGAACTGACAGCTTATGATGTTGGGTCATTTTATATAAGAATAAGGAATGGATTTTTTATTTGTTTACAACTGCTTGTTTGTCTCAGAAAATTTTTAATCTTCCCCTCTATGGGTTTTGTATTTTTCTTTTTGTTTGTTTTTTCTGTTTTTTAAAAATCTACTTATTAGAAACATTTTCCCACAGAGTGCTTTAATTTTTTTTTTTTTTTTTAGTTATCCTTTAAGTTCTCGAGTACATGTGCAGATCGTGCAGGTTAGTTACGTAGGTACACACGTGCCATGGTGGTTTGCTGCATCCATCCACCTGCCATCTACATTAGGTATTTCTTCTAATGCTATCCCTCCCCAATCCCCCACCCCGTACTATTTCTCCCCTAGCCCTCCCACCCCCTGACAGGCCCCAGTGTCTGACGTTCCCTTTCCTGTGTCCATTTGTTCTCATTGTTCAACACCCACTTATGAGTGAGAACATGCGGTGTTTGGTTTTCTGTTCTTCTGTCAGTTTGCTGAGAATGGTGGTTTCCAGCTTCATCCATGTCCCTGCAAAGGACATGAACTCATCCTTTTTTGTGGCTGCACAGTATTCCATGGTGTATATGTGCCACGTTTTCTTTATCCAGTCTATCATTGAGGGACATTTGGGTTTTGTATATTTCTTTTAAGTTTCTTCCTAGGTATTTTTATCTTTTTTACTGTGATTGTAAAACCAGATTTCTTTCCCACTTGTTATTGGTTTAATATATGAAGGTCATTCATTTTAATTTTTTTTTTTTTTTTTAAGAAATGGAGTCTCTGTTGTCCACACTTGGGCAGCGGTGTGATAATGGCTCACTGTAGCCTTGAATTCCTGGAGTCAAGAGATCCTCCTCAGCCTCTGGAGTAGCTGGGACTACCAGCGTGCACCATCACACTCAGTTAAAGGCCATTAATTTATGTTAAGTTTATATCCCTCCAACTTCCTGAATTCTCTTATTGTTTGAGTTGGTTTATGATTCTCCAGACTTTTCCAGATCGACTCTCATATCTTCTACAAGTTGTGGTTTGCCAGTTCTGGTGCTCTTCCTTGCTGTCTCTTGTTTAATTTAATGCATTGACCAGCACATTCAATGGAATGCTGAATTTAGTATGAACATTCTTGCCTTGTTCCTGATCTGAGTGTAAATAACTTTAACATTTCCTTATTAAGTAAGATGTGGTTAAGGAAGTATCAATTCCTATTTTCTTGAATATTTTCATCTGTGTTAGTATCAAAATTTGTCAAAGTTTTTTTTTGTTGTTGTTTTTGTATATATATATTTTTATTGCATTTTAGGTTTTGGGGTACATGTGAAGAACATGCAAGATTGTTGCATAGGTGCACACGTGGCTGTGATTTGCTGCCTTCCTCCCCTTCACCTATATGTGGCATTTCTTTTTTTCCGCACCTATGGGAATCATTATAATTTTTCTTTTTAGGTCTTTTAGTAAGCTATATTATGTAAATGAATATGCTAATATTGCTCTGCCTTGCCTTTTGATACCAATTGGTCATTATTATTTTCTTAGGATGCAGTATTCTGTTTGCCAATACTTTGTTTAATATTTTTGTATTGATACTTATATTAGTCTGAATTTTTTTTTGTTATGTATGTGATCTCTTAATCTGGCTTAATTCTTAGTGTTATATTTGATTCATGAAAACACCGAAAATTTCTCCTTCATTGTCAGTGCTCTGGAACAGTTTACAAAGCACTGGGACAATATGGTTTTGAAGGTTGGTAGAATTTCCCTGTGGAACACCCTGGGGTCAGTGCTTCTTTTACAATATAGTTCCTTGATATCCTTCTCTTTGTCTTTCAGTAAATTGATTTATCTACCTGTACTTCGATTAATTTTGCTCAACTTTGTTTCTCAGTAAAATTATTTTGTCTATGTTTTTGAAATTATTTTGTAATTTTGTAATTTCTCATTTTTGTGTATGTGTGCTTCCTCTCTTTTTCTAAATTAAGATAACTAGTGTTTATTTATTGAAAAGAAAATATGATATTTATTTTGACTTACTAAGTATATGATTTTTTCTTTTCTAACCCGTTAATTTATGCATTTATTATTTCTCTTATGCTTTCTGTTTCTGTTTTATTGTTGTTGTCTCTTTTGAGTTGAGGATTTGTCTCAATTCTTTATTTTTTCAATTTTTAAAACAACATTTATTACAAATTCTCCTCTGATCATCGTTTTTCATGCATCAGAAATTCTGGTGTACATGCCTTCATTAAATTTATTTTAGGAATTCTTTTACTTTAGTCTCTATTTCCCCTTTTCTCTAAAAATTAAACTTTCTATGTAGGAAGGCCTTTGATTTTGTTAATGATTTTGAGTTTTATGGCATTGTGATCAAAGTGTGTGCTTGTAATATTTCTACCTTACCAAACTTACTAATGTTTCCTTTGTAACCAAATATATAATCAACTTTTTTGAGAATTTTCCCTATGCACTTGTGAGTAAAATGTCTTGGCTATCATCAAGATGTAAAGTTCCATATCTATTTATGAGTTGCCATGTAGATTATGTCATTATGTCTTCTACACATCACAACAGAAAGATTAGAGAAGCTGAAGCGAATCAACCTCAATTTAGAAGACCAGAAATAACGAGAGTAAGAGCTGAAATGGAGGAAGTCAAGACAAAAAAAAATTCGAAAGATTAACAAATCCAGGAGTTGGTTTTTTGAAAAAATTAATCAGATAGGCCATCAGCTATACTAATGAAAAATAAAAGAGAGAAGATCCAGATAAACACAATTAGAAACTATGAAGAGGATGTTACCACTTACCCCACAAAAATATAAAATAACCACCAGAAACTACAGACAACTCTGTGCACACAAACTAGAAAACCTAGAAGAGATGAATAAATTCCTGGACACATACATGCTCCCAAGACTGACTGAACCAGGAATAAATTGATTCCATGAACAGACCAGTAATGACCTCTGAAATGAATCTGTAATAAATAGCCTACAAATCAACAAAAGCCCTGAACCTGATGAGTTCATAGCCAGATTCTACCAGATGTACAAGAAGAGCTGGTACCATTTCTACTGAAACTATTCCAAAAAATCCAGAAGGAGGGACTCCTCTCCAACTCATTCTATGAGGTCAGCATGATCCTGATACCAAAACGTGGCAGAGATACAAGAATAATAACAAAATGAAACTTCAGGCCAATATCCTTGATGATTATTAATGCAAAAATCTTCAGTAAAATACTTGCCAACCTAATCCAGCAGCACATCAAAAAGCTAATCCACCACAATCAAGTAGGCTTCATCCCTGAGATGTAAGGTTTGTTAAACATATGCAAATCAGTAATGTGATTCATTATATAAACAGAAATAAAGACAAAAACCACATGATTATCTGGATAGATGCATAAAAGTCTTTTGATAAAATTCAGCATTGCTTCATGTTAAAAACTCTCAATAAACTAGATACTGAAGAAACATACTTGTGAAAAATAAGAAGAGCCATCTATGACAAACCCACAGCCAACATCATACTGAATGGGCAAAAGCTGGAAGCATTTCCTTCAAAAACCAGCAGAAAACAAGGACACCCTCTCTCACTACCCCTATTCAACATAGTATTAGAACTTCTGAGCAGGACAATCATGCATGAGAAAGAAAGAAAGGGAATCCAAATAGGAAGAGAGGAAATCAAACTATGCCTGTCTGCAGATGACATGATACTATGTTAAGAAAAACCCTATAGTCTTGGCCGAAAACCTCCTTCAGCTGATAAACAACTTTAGCAAAGCTGCAAGATACAACATCAATGTGCAGAAATCGCTAGCATTCCTATAAACCACCAACAGCCAAGCCAACAGCCAAATCAGGAAGGCAGTCCCATTCACGATAGCCACAAAAAGAATAAAATACCTAGGAATACAGCAAACCAGGATGTGAAAGATCTCTACTGTGAGAATTACATAACACTGCTGAAAGAAATCAGAGATGACACAAACAAATGGAAAAACATTCCATGTGTATGGATAAGAATAATCAATATTATTTAAATGGCCATACTGCCCAAAGCAATTTCCAGATTCAATGCTATTCCTATCAAACTACCAATGACATTCTTTACAGAATTAGAAAAAAACTATTTTAAAATTAATATGGGACCAAAAAGAGCCTGAATAGCCAAGGCAATCCTAAGCAAAAAGAATAAAGCTGGAAGCATCACACTCTCTAACTCTAAAACACACTACAGGACTATAGTAACCAAGACAGCATACTACTGATAGGAAAACAGGCACATAGACCAATGGAATAGAATAGAAAGCCCAGAAATAAGGCTGCACACCTATGACCATCTGATCTTTGACAAAGCTGATGAAAACAAGCAATGGGGAAAAGACTCCCCATTCAATAAATGGTGCTGGAATAACTATCCACATGCAGAAGATTGAAGCCGGACTTCTTCCATACACCATATAAAAAAAATCAACTCAAGATGGATTAAAGACTTAAATGTTAAACCCAAAATATAGGCACCCTGGTAGACATCCTAGGCAATACTATTCTGGACATGAGAACGGGCAAAGATTTCTTGACAAAGACACCAAAAGCAATCACAGCAAAATAGTGGGAGAAAACATTTGGAAACTATGCAGCTGACAAAGGTCTAATATCAAGCCTCTGTAAAGTGTAGGGTTGATTATTGCAACCCTGTACAATTGTCTCAGGGTTGATGATTGCAAGTCAGGATAAGCAAGTGAGCAGCTGGGAGATGATGATAAATAGATAAAGATATAGAACAAGAAATACATATATTTGCTCTTTATTCCCAGTTCCTGGCACAGAGTTTCTAAAACTTATGGAATTTTCTGAGTGGTAGGGATGAGAGAAACGCCTTTTGTTATTCAGAACAATCCCTTTTTAATTCTTCCTGAGTTTATGCTAATAAGATGACTCTTGCTAGGCCCTATGCAGCTTCAGGATGGGCCAGCTGCCAGAGGAATCAGCCATGTGATTAGAGAGCGGAAGTCTCTAGCCCCAGTCATGACCTCCTGAGGAACTGAAGATTGAGTTCAATCGCCAATGGCCAGTGATCTTATCAATCATGCCTTTGTAATGGAGCCTCCTTGAGAACCCTAAGCAATGGGGATTGGAGAGTTTCCAGTTTGGTGAACATGTTGAAGTGCTGGGATGATGGCCAGAGAGGGCATGGAAGCTCTGGGCTCCTTCCCCATGCTTTGAACCACACATGCCTTCCATCTGGCTGTTCCTTTTCTTTCTTTCTTTCTTTTCTTTCTCTTTCTTTTTCTTTTTTTTTTTTTTGAGACAGAGTCTCACTCTGTCACCCAGGTTAAAGTGCAGTGGCTGGTCTCAGCTCCCTGCAACCCCTGTTGCCTCCTAGATTCAAGCGATTCTTCTGCCTCAGCCTCCCAAGTAGCTGGGATTACAGGCATGTGCCACTACATCAGGCTATTGTTTGCATTTTTAGTAGAAATAAGGTTTCACTATGTTGGGCAGGCTGGTCTTGAATTGCTGACTTCAGGTGATCATCTCTCCTCGGCCTGCCAAAGTGCTGGAATTACAGTCGTGAGCCACTGTGCCCAGCCAGTAGTATCCTTTCTAATAAGCCAGTAGTAGAAAGTAAACTGTTTTCCTGAATTCTGTGAGCCATTCTAGCAAATTACCAATCCTGAGAAAGGGATGGTGGGAACCTCCAATTTATAGGTGGTTGGAAGTATAGGAGGCCCAGGACCTGCAGTTGGTGTTTAAAGTGGCAGTCTTGTGGGTCTGAGTCTTTAATTAGTGGGAGCTGATGCCACATTATGCTAATGAAGTGACTCCAGATGGTGTCAAAATTAAATTAAATTTTAGGACACTCAGTTGACATCCACAGAGAATTGGAGAATTGCTTGCTGTGGAAAAAACCCACACATGAGTGTTAGAAGTGTTGTTGAGTAGAAAAACAGTTTTCTTTTGATATGTATATATAGATACATGTAGATACATATGGATATGTGGATATGTATAGATAGATGTATATAGTTATGCTCAGATATGTTTGGATAGATATAGATACATATGTGTAGCTATGTATGGATAGTTACAGGTACATTTACATATCTATGCATAGATAGCTAGATGTAGAGAGACAGCTTGATATAGCTAGATGTCTTCCACACATCTGGATTACAATGGCAGTAGTGATATGATCTTCCTTCCCTTACCATTGATGTAGTGATACAACATATGTTCAGATATGTATGGATAGCTATAGATATGTATGTGTGCATATGTATGGAAATATATCTGTCCATATATATGAATATATATGGACAGATATAGACATGTTTGTGTAGGTGTGTATAGATAACTAAAAAGATAGATTGATATAGCACATTTGAATTACAACAGTGCTGGTGACATGACCTTTCCACCTTTACCCCTGGTCTCCCATACCCTGGCACATCCCCTGGTGAAGTCAGCAGGAGAAGAGGGGAAATAATTACAGAACAAATCTGCCACAGGCTGAATTTTCTGAAAGCAGATGCTGAGGTGGAGTTTGGAGTTTGGAGTTTGGGGTGCAAAATATTTATTAGGATTGACACTTGTGAAAGAAGAGGGAGGAAGCAGGGTCAGGTAGACAGTAAGGCAGGTCCTACGAAGCCTCAGGCACCCCAGCAGGAGCTCTGCAGCAAGAACTTCCCACCAGCATTGTCTGGGTTGAGGCCAACTGGCTAGGCCTTTATGCCCCCACCGCATGCATTGGATACTGCTGCTCAGGCAGAGGGTGGGCTTGAGTGGGGGCTCTCCACAGCTGAGGCCACCCTGAAGGGGCTGACAGCAGGATATGTCTGTTGTCCACTCTTTGCAGCTGGGAGGCATGTCCTCCCTTGAAGAGGAGATACGAACTGTCACCCTTGTCCTCTCTACAAGTCTATGAGCAAAGAATCCTAATAAAATAGAAGCTGTGAACTGGATGTTAAAAATGGTTGGCCTGAACATACTCTTGCCTGAAAGTGAGGAGTCATTACTCAAATGAGACTGTTTCAATGCAAATGAGTTAAATTCGAGGTATGGTCAAGGGGTAGGAAGAGGGATATTCTGCAGGAGATCGGTCAGGGTGGTAGGAAAAATTATAGAAAGATGCAAACTTTCTTGGAAGGCCAGAAGGTTTTGCAAAAGCCTCAGGAGACATGTATGTTTAGATGTGTATAGATCTAAAGGCAGCCTAATCCTCTTATCTTGAGCTAATAGCATAGAGCAAATAGCAAGGGAATGTAGAGGAGTTTATCTAAATAGCTTGTTTACTAAGACTGACCTTTGATCATCTGTATGCACAACTGCTCTCTACTTGAGGGCGGGGTGGGGAGTTGGCAATGTTAATTATCCACTAATGTGTTTACTCCAGACCTTTGTCATTAAATCTGTACTAAACAAATGCAGAGCCTCTCTGGGGCTGCACGGCCAGACTCCAGTCTTTCTGGGGTCTGTGAGCCATGAGCCCCCTGGCCACGCTCACACAGGACAAACGTCTGTGTCTGTGTACTTCTGTCATCCGTCGTTCAGACAGAATCTGCTGGTCAGACTTGACAGTTGGTGCTCCTGTGTGAGGATGCTGCAAGGGATCATGGATCATGATGGAACCCTAGGAAACAGGTGAAGAGACTGCACAATCAATAAGTAAGTCAGTAAGTCATTGGTGCCTGCTTGGGATTTCCAAGTTTGAGGAAATTGTTCAGGCTAGGGTTTCGTCATGGGACAACAGTTATCAGGACAACAGAAACAGTATGTAAAAGTATTGAAACAGCTACTTAAAGCTAGTGGAGCCTCAGTTTTGCAGGGTCCATTAAGGGATCTAATGCAAACTGTCGTTTTCCATAACCCATGGTTCCCAGCAGAAGGTACGCTAGATGTAGAGCTCTGGGAATAAGTGGGGAGGAATCTTAACCAACTTCATGCACAAGGGCAACAGATAACATCTCTAACATGATGGGCCTTAGTTACAGAAGACCCTAAAAGGAAAGGGAAGAGGAAGCGCCACCTACCTTATCACCTCCTCCCTCTCCTTCAGCTGAGCAAGTTCCAGGTAAAAATACTAAAGAGTAAACAGAGATTTTGCCTGAGACACCTCCCCCAATAAATTGGAAAAAAGACAAGGGATATGCTACAGTTATGGGAACCTGTCTTAGGTGACCAGCATTAGAAGGGGAGCTCTTGGCTTGCCTGGTAACGCAAGATTGACATGGCAATCCAGTACGTGAACCCATTTCTTTTGACGCTTATAAAGAGGTAAGAAAAAATATTAGAAAAGAGCCACTAGCCCATTTATGAAAGGATTAATTGAGGCCATAGCAGACAACTTCTGTATGATTCCATGGGACTGGTCAGTGCTAGCTAAAATAACTTTGGAATCCAGCCAATACCTCCCCTCTGGAAGGCAGAATATGATGAGTTGTGCAAACAACAAGCCAACCAGAATCAAGTGGCCGGGCAACAAATAACAGCTGCTATGCTCCAGGGGAGGGATCCCTATGCCAATGTATAACAAGAAGTAAATTTTGTTCCCGAAGCCTATGCACAGGTGTCTTTGTGTGCTCTCAAGGCTTGGGACTGAATTCCCGAAAGCAGAGTTCAATAGGAATCTTTTATACATGTTTGACAAGGGCCTCAGGAGTCATTTTGTTGAATTTATTAATCAGTTGACCAAGGCAATTAAGAGACAAATTAGTTATGCCCAGGCTGCTGATATTTTATTGTTGCAATTGGCTTATGAAAACACTAATGTGGATTGCCAGCAAGCAATACAGGCAGGCAATCAGAGGAAAGGCAGCTACTGTTGGGGAACTTACACAAGCATGTCAACTGGTGGGGACTGAAACCACAAAGCCAAAATATTGGCTATGGCATCTCCTAAAATGAAAAGGGAGAAAATCCCATGCTCAGAAAACAAAAAAGGGGGAGTATAGGTAAGGACCCTGCAACACTACCAGCACAAGCCTTATTTATCCTTGATTTCTTAAATTTAGATGACGAATTTCAATCAGCTATAGAGAAGCCCTTTGATAAAACCTCTCAAAACATAAAACATGCAGTTTTATGGAAGATGTAAATAGTAATGAATGGTGTGGTTCAAATGAATTGCTAACATGGGGAAGAGGATATGCTTGTGTTCACACCCTCTCAGGTCCCCTTTGGATTCAGCACGACACATCAAACCAACCATGGTAAAACTGGGACCCAACCCGGTCCCAGAGATGAAGAAAATGACCCTGCAGGACCTGCAGCCCTGAACGATGCAGCTTCCTCAGATGACACAAGCCCAGAAATTACCTGGGGGATGCTGAAAAAGGCAACTGAGGAGGCTGAGCAAATCCTGCTCCAGACACAGACACCATTCACTCAACATAATTTGTTCCTTGCTATGCTCTCTGCTGTACATTGCAACTTGCATAGGGTATTGATCCTTTTTATATTCTTGCTTTGTCTGCAACCTGTATCTGCTATACTCTGTTGGGCCCATCTCTTAGGTCCACCCTCCTTTCATCCTGTTACCTAGGCAGACACCCCTTCCCAGCCTCTAACAATGTGACTACTTGGCTAGGAGGGATTGACTTACCCCCAGTGGGGTCCCTCATTAATGGCACACATTTGACTAAGGTGCCAGGTAACACTACATATCACTCCACTATCCTCCCACTGTGTGTAAATTATAAAAGTTCTAACCCTTACTGTGTACCTACCCAAACACAAGTATGGCTACATCATGGCAGAGGAAATGCCTTAACATTCTTGATTGCTCGTAGCCTCAAACCAGGCAATGCAACCAATGCCACTTTCCCCAACGTTCCTCCCCGTGCTAAAGAACCAAGCCAGGAATGTAATGGATTCCACTTTGGTTGCGGGGTCTGTCATGGGGAACAAGCCTGTAGCTTCCAGTTAGGCAATTATAACATCTTAGACTGGAGCCCCCACAGGCATTTGCAGGGTAATTGTAGTGATGTCTGCATCCATCATGGCATCAATAACAGTTTCGTAGCCATGTCCTGTTCCCCTATAATTTGGGCTATGAGGGGATGGGATATCCCAGACACCAAATAGAGTCCATGCCGCCTCAAGACACTTTATGGCACCCAGGACATCTTAGCACCTCCCTTAACACAAGACATGGGACATATTATAATTCCAGTAACAATTGTACCGTGCCCTTTATTCATAATCACACAGATCAGTACCTGATGTGCAGTACTCATTCATATGTTTTCCTTATAGGGACCGATATTTCCATTACACCCCAAAACTCCATGTTTGGCTCACCTAATGCATCACTAATTACTAAATATCTGATTTAAATATTACTAATATAATGGTATTAAGAAGACAATCTGAGGCATTCCTACTAGTAAATTTGACATGTAATTGGCAAGGTTCCTCTGCTTTTACCATCTTATAACATGCCCTTTCCAAGTTAGACAAAAAAGATTCATAGTTACACTTATAGCCTTTATAGTCTCAGCCGTAGTCATCCTAGCAACTGCTAGTGTGGCTGTAGCATCTATTACTGAATCAGTATACAAACAGCTACCTTTGTAGACAAGTTGTAATGAACTTCTCTTACAGCAGGGTGTAAATCAAAAGATTCATGCATGCCTGCAAGCCCTCAAGGTTGCCTTGGAATATGTAGGGGAGCAACAAGAGGCACTGGCATTCCAACAGCAAGTAAACTGTGACTGGGAACATAAGCATATCTGTGTCACCTCTCTACCTTGGAATCAATCTATACATAGTTGGGTTGAGGTGAAACAACATCTCTGGGGAACGTTTCATGATAATTTATCAGCGGATATAAGGCAACTTAAAACTAAAATTCTAGAATCCATAAATGCTATAGATCTACACGCCCAACAAACAGCCATATGGAAGGATGTGTGAGAACATCTCTCCTGGATAGACCTCTACTCCTTGGAGTCACTGCTTGATTGGAAAAGAATGTTACTGATTATAGTCATGTTTATCTTATGTTATTTACTAATTCTAGGATGCAAAGTTGGAGACATCACTACAATTACCCTGCAAATGCTTGTGGGGCCTCCAGTCTAAGATGTTATAATTGCCTAACTGGAAGCTACAGGCTTGTCCCCCATGACAGACCCTGCAACCAAAGTGGAATCCATTACATTCCTGGCTTGGTTCTTTAGCATGGGAGGAACGTTGGGGAAAGTGGCATTGGTTGCATTGCCTGGTTTGAGGCTACGAGCAACCAAGAATGTTAAGGCATTTCCTCTGCCATGATGTAGCCATATTTGTGTTTTTTTCTGTCGAGTAGTTCATGACTTATAATTGCTGCACCTGACAAAACTGTTGCTGCACACATCTGTGATCTGCAATCAACAAAACCTGATGCAAAAAACGGAAAAGGAGGAGATGTAGGATATTGGTCAGGGTAGTGGGAAAAATTATAGAAGATGCAAACCTTCTCAGAAGGCCAGAGGTTTTGCAAAATCCTCTGGAGGGAATTATGGCTGAAGGCGGACAAACCCTCCTACCTGAGCTAATAGCAAAGAGCAAATAATAAGGGAATGTAGAGGAGTTTATCTAAATACCTTGTTTACGAAGACCAACCTTTGATCATCTGTGCACACAACTGCTTTCTACTCAGGGGGTTGGCAATGTTAGTTACCCACTAATGGTGTTTACTTGAGACCTTTGTCATTAAATCTTTACTAAATAAATGCAGAGCCTCTCCAACTTAGCAGGGCTGCATGGCCGATTCCAGTCTCTTCATGGTCTGTGAGCTGTGAGCCCCCTGGCCATGCTTGCACGGGAAAAACATCTGTGTCTGCATTCTTCTGTCATCTATTGTTCAGACAGAGTCTGCCAGTCAGACTCGACAAGATTCAGTAGAACATATTTTAAGGCAATGCCAGGAGAAAAATAAACCTGCTTCCTGTTTGGACTCCTCGGAAGTTTGGCCCATGTGATAAACTTAATGAATAGTCTCAGTATAGAGAACTCTGTATTTGTGCTTTTTTCCCATGACTTTTCAGTTCTTTGCATTAAAGATGCAGGGTGTATTTCTTCAACCCTCAGCTGCATGACTTGCTTTGGACAGCAGTATGAGGCAGAGGTGATGGTGAGGCTATTCCAACTTAGACCTTAAGAGACCTTGAAAGTTTTTGCTTTCTCTGGCTCATCTGCCATTACCATGAGCATGACATACCTGTATTTTTCCACTGGTCTGAGGAGGAGCATGGAGCTGAGTTGACTAGGCTATGTTGTCCTAGCCATTCTCAACCAAGTGTAGAATCGCCAGCCATCCTGCAGACATGTAAGCCCAAATGGTTTCCACCAATTCACAGACTCATGATGCATTATAATAAACAATTATTGATTGTATTGAGCCACTTAGTTTTGGAGTGGTTTGTTATATAGCAATAGGTAACTAGATATAGCTCATTAAAATAGATGTATTTATGTTTATATATATCACACCAAGTTGGTGCTTGGAAAGGGGGGTGTCATTTGCTTAATTTTTTTCTGTCGAGTAGTTCATTCATTTATAATTGATTTGTTAAATCTTTTTGTATATTGAGGGTTGGTTTTGCATTTTGTAACAATACTAAACAATCTCAAAGGATACAGGATTAATACAAGCCATTTCCTATTTATTTCTATGTTGACTAATTTATTATTTTAATAAGGTATTTACACAATTTTTACTTATTTTCGTGATTATATTCACTTAACATGAATTTCTGAAATCACAGACATTTCAGTGTTGTAGGAGAACTGGGAGATACTTTATCTCCATAATTATTAATATTTTCTTAGTCTCTTTGACAATTTAATAAAAAGTCTAAACTCCATTCCCAGAAAGAAAACAGACACAGAGAGTATCTTGCACACACTTTCAAGGGCTTCATGGAGCTCCTGAGGCTCATTGTATAGTGTATACCCTAGATCCAGGTAATGTGATGCAATGACTAGCAAGGCAGAGGTATTTTTGGTTGTTTTCTTTCTTCTTCTTCTTCTTCTTCTTCTTTTTTTTTTTTAACAGAACCAACATTAGTTGAAAGTAAGGAGATTAAACTTAGGCTGTCTGAACAAATAAAAAACTAATAGTAGATAATGAATTTGAACCAAATAGAGCATCAAGTTTTGAATCATTTGTGTTAAGCTCTTCTTTTTGTCTGAATGAAGTGTAACTTCCTTAAATCTCTACTGCACGTTGGTAGAGTAAATTGAATGATACTTTAAGTGTTATTTTACTCTGTCAACAAAGAACAAGTTCATAAAATCAAGTGATTCTTCACTCTCTTCAGGAAACTTTCAAATTTTTATTTCTGACAATTTCCTGTGCAGCAACTTTATGAACACAGAGCACTGCAAACATTCATGTGGGAAAGAGTTTATGCATAAAAATACCCAAAGTATCATCTGTGGTCAGAAGAACAAGTAGAAGGAGGACTTGGCACTGTCTAGACATGTTTTAGCTGATTTTGTTTTTCTAGTGAAACCTGACATAGAAAAATATCAACGGTTTGTTATTTTAAGAAAATATTTTACTTCACAGTCTTTGATGATAATGCCTTGAATGATTTTTATATCTTCTTTTCTATTTCTTGATGTGTTGTGGTAAGGGGAAGCAGCTATGAAAACAGAGATTTTCTTCTTAGAGGAGAAAAGAACAACTGCAGATAGTCATTTCCCAGGGCCTCAGGGATGTTTGTAAGCATTGGACTCACCTGGGAATGGTTAGCACTGTGTGTATACTTAGCTTCTCCATGAACCCAGCCCTTACTACTCATGAGATACTAAGCAAAGCGCTAAAGATGAAGACCTAGATACACTTTCAGAGCATCACGTTCTACTCCACAGGCCATGATATTGGCAACCTGTGGTCCAATTTGGACAAAGATGAACACTATATTAGCTGATGCAGAGCTGAATTGGTTGTCTATTAATTTTACATTAAGCTAATATATCTTTCTCAACTTAAAAAGTCAGTGTATACAGTACATCAGGTCCACATTACACATGGCAGCTGGGCAGTGTTGCTGCTTTAGAAGGTACAGTCCTCACCTGCCTCTACCTGGCCTGGACATCCATGTCATTTGCCAGGACCTAGTAGGCACTTGACTTTAAGACATGTGGCCAAGTTGAAAAAGAAGTAGATCCAGGTGTGTGTGTGTGTGTGTGTGTGTGTGTGTGTGTATGTGTGTGTCTGTCATATTGGAGGAGTGATTTTGGAAATTCATTATTAACATCTTATATTAAGGTGCATTTGTTTATGAGATTGGCTTTCTGGCTCTCTAACAGTGCCCTGAGAACAAAGTCTCATAGAAAGCTGAGAACAAGGTGAAACCGGAGTTCAGCACTTTTCACTTCGTGTTGTCAACCCACAATTCCATTCACTGTCTGCTGAGTCCCTACCATGCACCATGCACACGTTTGCACACTAGATTGAAGATGTTATCTCAGAGATTAGCTTCAGTGCTGATTTCCTCTTTGCATGGGTATCTGTGGCCTTGCTCAGTGAGAATTGCTCTCTAGGTGCTAATGATGATTTTAGCTGCTGTTACCACCTCAGAGATAATGAATTTTCAATGAGGGATCCTTCTAGTCTGGTAGATCTATAAAACTGTCCCTCTAAACTTTATAAAATTAATCATGGAATAAGGGAAGGAAAAAAAACAAAAAATAAGCCAAGCTTGTGGCACATCAGCAGTCATGAGGTAAGCTGCTCTCTGATCCCTTCCTCATAGTTGTTTGGTGCCCATTGCCCCAGAATCACATAGACCCTATTATAAGATTATAGTTCCCCTTAACTGCTCTATAGATAACAACTTGAATATTGTGAAATGTTAAGTTTTCCCTTTGAGATATTTTTTCGGGTCCTGAACAGTTGTAGACTACCTGCATCTGCTGGAAAAGGACCCCACAAAGAGCTGACACCAAAGAGGACAGTTTCCATATCCTGATGATTTTATCCCCACTTACCTTGACCAATAAATGACTTAATTTTCCAGCCCCTCACCCTTCATGATCTCCTTAGAAACCCAACTCAGAACTCCTGGGAAGATGGACTTAAGGCTCCCATTTTCTCAACTGCCCTGTAATCATTAAACTCTTTCTCTGCTGCAAACCCAGCTGCCCCTGTGTATTAGTCTGTTACTGTGCAGTAGTGATATGAACCTGGTAGTCCTGTAACCCCTACACAAAAGAATAGAGCCCTAATAGAGCTCTTTATTATGACAGGTCCATATTTGGAAACATGTTTCCATCAAATTATGTCATATAGATTTGGAACTTCATGTTACTTTTGAGATAATCCTTGACTAAGTGTTTAGAAAGCAAGATAGATGAATTGGAGAAGAAAGAAAAGAAGGGGTTGGAATAATTAGGGACTACTTTAGAGCTCTAGGATGCTCCTGGCTGCCCTGGGCTAGGGGGACAGCAAGAGGCATTGATAAATGAGAGAGGAGAACATGGTAAGGTGCAATATACATTTACCTTGGAACATCACCTGGGTCTGGCATTGACCTGTTTTACTTGCATTTAACAAGAGCAATCACCTCTATATATAATTGTTTCTCTAATAATCTTTGTTAGAGAAACAAAGTGGCAAACAAGGTGTTTGCCTATCAACAACTTCCATGTATATTTGTGTCCTCAAAAAATTCAAGCAGTTAACAACAAGGCTTTAAATCTCAGAAATATTATTTTTATTTTTCAACTTTTATTTTAGATTTGGAGGGTACACATGCAGGTTTGTTAAATGGGTATATTATATGATCCTGAGGTTTTGGGTATGAATGATCCCATCACCCAGGTATTAAGCATAGTGCCCAACAGTTTTTCAACTCTTTTCCCCCTCCCTCCCCCCAACTCTAGTAGTCTCAAGTGTCTTTGGTTGCCACCTTTATGTCCATGAGTACTTAATGCTTAGCTCCCACTTATGTGAGCACATGTGACATTTGGTTTTCTCTTCCTGTGTTAATTCACGTTGATTCCATCTTTTTGCTCTCATGAATAGTGCTGAAAGAAACATATATGTGTCTTTTTGGTAGAATGTGTTGTATCATTTTGGGTATATACCCAGTAATGAGGTTGCTGGGTCAAATGGTCATTCTGTTTTTAATGCTTTGAGAAATCTCCAAATTGATTTCCACACTGGCTGAACTAATTTACATTCCTACCAGCAGTGTATAAGCATTTCCTTTTCTCCACAGCCTTGACAGCATCTGTTATTTTTTTATTTTTTTTAGTAACAGCCATTCTGACTGGTGTGAGATGATATCTCATTGTCCTGTTGATTTTCATTTCTCTGATGATTAGTGATGAGGAGCACCTTTTCAGGTCTGTTGGCTATTGGTATGTCTTCTTTTGAGAAGTGTTTGTTCATGTCTCTTGCCCAATTTTTAATAGGGTTACTTGTTTTCTCTTGTTCAATTGTTTAGGTTCTTTATAGATTTAGGATATTAGACATTAGTTGGACACACAGTTTGAGAATATTTTCTCCCATTCTGTAGGCTGTTTATTCTGATTCTGTTGATAGTTTCTTTTGCTGTGCAGAAGCTCTTTAGTTTAATCAGGTCCCACTTGAAATTTTTGGTTTTTTTAGAAGCATTATTTACATAATATAATATTTGTAATTATAAAATGTTATATTGATTATCTACATAAAATAGAAAAGACCCCAAAGATATAAAAGCCAAAGCATTTACTTTTCCTTTAACACCAACCAGATGAATGTAGGCAAAATAAAATGAGCATTAGAAGTTGTCAATTATACAGTTTAAATTTATTGCCATTCAAGAGAAATGCATTGTCTTGGGAGTCTGAGTGCTCTAGATTGAGTGTCCATTCTGATAAAAATAATTGACTTATTGCTTGATCTCAATTTCATTGTGCCTTGTTGGAAAAGGCAGTGCAATCACAAATAGTTACGTATATAGTTCTGTTTTTATTTTCTTTGTGATTTATTTCTTGTCTGCAATTACCATCATTAAAAGAAAAACAAATTATAGTTAAGGAAAGAACATTACTTAATTTCCTGCATAGGCAGGTGGTGTTAAATGCTGAAAATAAATGGCCCTGCAGGAATCAGCTTTAGACTTGAATTTAACATCCCTATCAATTTATTAGTAATTTTGAAAAAGTTATATATTACCTGTTAATTTTAAATTATGAAGGGTACTTAATTGGCAACTGGAACTACAGAGTTGAGAGCAGCTAAAATGCAAAAGTGCCAAGAAATTCTAGGAATATTCAGAAGGAGAAAGGTGAATATTAATCATAAATATTCACTTCTTTGGAAAGATTAAAGAAAAAAGTATAAATTTGCAACTTTATTGTCTGCAATGTCCTAAAATGAGGATACATAAATAAGGTTTTTCAATAAGATTGGAAAAATACTACATACTGTACTGACGTGCATGCTTTTCCTATGGCCCTTCACCTAGTCAGTGGCTAATTGGCATGCTTTAGTTAGTCCTGAATTCCATCTTAGAAAGTAATGACTCTCTGTTTTGTTATGATTGCTTCCTATGCCAAAAATACTGTAGTCATAAACTTAAGAAATTCCTGCTGTAAGAAAGTGATCATCAAAACTCCTGAATTTTCTGTCTCTCTCTCTTACACACACACACACACACACACACACACACACAGAGAGAGAGACAGAGAGAGAGAGAAAACACATTCCAACTGTCCTAGCTTGCACTGCCATGCCCCACCAACAGAAACCCAAAGCAACAAGCCCAAGACAAGGGCTGTGTCTTAGGTGCCTTGAAATCAGGCACTAAAATAGAAATTTGCTGAGCAGTTTTGTCAGTCAGCGTGCTCTCAATATCGACACAGCTAAGGGAGTGGGTAAAGTGGATTTAAACAAATGGAGAAGTTGAGTTGTGATGTGACCGCCGTAGAGGTGTCCGCTGACCCAGGGTGAATGCTGATTCTGAGGTGGCCTTGCAGAGTTGTCCAACCTGAGTCAAGGGGCTAGATTTTTGTTCTCCAATACTGACCAGTCACGAAGTAGTAACTGGCCCCAGGACAGCAGCATAGCCTTGAGTAATGCAGCTTCTTCAGTCGACAGTTCTCAGAGCAGTTCTCACCACAAGCAAATGCTTCCAACGTCTATAGAGATGAGTGCCTCCAGCTCAAAGCAGGACTGGATGGAGCATCCCAGCAAAGGTAGACTATTTTGGAAAGTGATCACAAAGAAAAAGATTGGTGGGGGGACTGGGAATAATAAAAGGAAGAGGAGGAGGCAGTCAATATAAGGGTGCACTCACTGGTTCATAACTGAGCAGGATTGCTGTGGACTAGGGGAGCTCCTGCTGGGAGCCCTCCAAAACGCTTTGCAGAATACACAGAAACATCTCTCTGAGACATGGAAAATGGATGGGCTTCATTCCCTAGTGGACAAAGGTTAACGCTCTCATTCTTATAGATTTGTGTTTATGTCAGAACACCTGAGCAGGCTCCTGCATGACCACCCTCTAATAACTAAATGATTAGAGCAGAAGAAGAGTTCCATGGTGTAGCTGAGGTGAGGTGTTCTTGGGCTACACCTGATGGCTGCTGGTTACCGGAGCAGGAACCCAAGCAAAGCAGTTGTGAGTTGGTAACAGAGTAAATCATGGCAGCTTTGCCTTGTTCACGCTTACTAACTACCTGACAGAGACTTGTAGTCTTTCTACCATAGTTGGCAAACCCATAACTGGGATCCTTATTTATTGGCTGTACATCCAACTGCATTTTGCTGCCTATGTTATCACCAGGAATGATCTGTCATACATGAACAAGCTGGATAAAAATCTCTAGAACTATGTTGAACTATGATCTAAGAACTTTAACTTTTTCTTATTTTTAAATCAAAAGAGATATTAAGGTCTTTATACTGGTCTTTAAAATGAGGTTGGTAGTTAGTGTTCTCTCTTAGCGTTCTCAGGGAAGTAGGTAGCATACATACATACATTTTTCAAGTAGCTAAAAGTTATAGAATTAGAAATTAGCATCTAACAAAACTCATCTTATTGACAGCTGGGTGAACTGATGACAAGATAGAATAAATTGCTTTGACGTTGGCACGCTGTGTTTTCATGACAAGGAGCAGAACCTAGTTTTTATGGCTGGAGTTCAGGCTTCTTCCCACCCAAGACTTTATTTCCTCCTGTATTACATTTTCCCATCTTTGCTCTGAATCATGACTAAGTACATTACTTACTTTCCAGACTTTTAAAGCAAAATATACTAAACGTAATATATCAGTTACGTAAAATGCTATTTCCATTGCAAGAGGGTGAACTGAGCATAAACTGATCTTCCCTCTCTAAATGAAATAATAGAAATAATGCTTTTCTGTAGAAAGTAAATACAAAGCTTTACTCAACGATACAACAGGCATCTTCAGAAATGTATAAACTAATAGACGCAGGTGACAGTGGGTCACAGAGGAAGCCAGCAGGTGAGGATGTGTACAGGGGCCATGTCAGAGCACAACAGCAAGCATGGAGCATTCCCAGGGAGCGGGGAGCCTGGAGTTGCAGGGCTGAGGAGGAGGGGGCCAAGCAGCCCACGGGGTGGGTGATTAGTTGAGCGTCAAAGCTGAGTAGCTGACCTATCACCCTGCCTGTTCCGCCATCCCAGCTTCCTTCCCAGTGAGCTGCTGTGGGGCTGCCACCTCCAGGAAGGAGCAGTGCTCAGGGCAGAGGGCAGGATGGTGCTTCCAGCCAGAAGAAATCTTCCCTCCGGCAAAAGGAGCTGACAAAGTAACTTGCCTGTCTTGCCCATAGGTCTGGTTCAAAAAACACTTTTTCTTTCCTCTCTGGAGAATGTGTAGCCTTGAAAATACCTTTATATTTGCTTGGAATTTTAATCATGTTACCTTTGTGATCCAGAAAATTATAAGTCAATGCTTAAATTAAAATATCCCCAGAATGATAGTGTCCTGGATTCCTTAGGGAAAAAAGAAATGCAGGGTGAAAATAGTCTCAATTCAACCTCGTTTAGGATTACCCGCCATTACAGTCAAAATGGCAAAACATCTGCAGAGTCTCCAGCAATGGCAGAGTAAGACTCTGAGAAACGCAAATGCTGGAATATAAAACCTTAAAATAAAGCAATTCATAAAATCTTTGATACAATGAAAAAGGAACTAAAAATGTTAGCAAAAAACAACATTAAATAAGAAAAGACTGATTTTTCAAATGAGAGAATATAAGAATTATAAATAAAAAACACAGTCAATGAATTTATAAAATTAATGGACAATTCAGACAGCAGATTAGATACAGCCTAGAGGGAACTGGTAAGCTAGAAAAGAAATTTGAAAGCATTTAGGATACGGCACTAAGAGATGACAAAATGGTAAATATGTCAGATGAGAGAGATAGGAAGGAATGGCTAAAACACACTCATCAACATTCCAGACGGGAAAGAATAGGGAAAATGGAGAAGAGGGGATATTTAAGGAAAGCATGGCTGAGAAGTTAAAAGAAAAACTGATAGAAGATTTTAAAAAGAAACCTAAATAAATTGTAGTAAAGAGCAGAAAGAAAAAAGACAACGATCTTAAAAGCAGACCAAGAAAAAAGACAAACCACCTACGATGGAATAATAATTAGACCAGCGCTGACTTCATTAAAAGACAATGTTACCCAGAAACAATTGTAATAATATCCACAGAGGGCTCAGGGAAAATAACTGTCACTCTCAAATTATTTGGTCTGTGTTTCATTAAGAAGTAAGGACAAAATAGAGACATTTTCAAACAAACAAAAACTAAAGGCGTTCACACCCAGCAGGCCCTCACTGAAAGAACTCTTGAAGCTCGAGTATGAGAAGGAGAGTCAATGGGCTGGGACACAAAAAGCAATAAATGAGTGAAAGAAGCAGCAATGCTAAGTTTGGGGTTAAAATGCAAGCAAAAGGCTGACGACAATATTATACTGATTTACAATGAAGTGGTCGGACTGATGTGCTCTAGGATTCCTGTTTGATTCGGGAAAGAGTGGAGGGTGGATTTACTTTAGCTTCAGACATGACTGTGTGCTTCACTTCTCCAGGTCCCCATCTGGCCTGTCCCGCTCTGCGTGGGTTTGCTCTGGGAGGCACTGGAAGGTGAGAGGGGAGTGCGGGAGAGGGATGTACTCCCCGGCTCCCTCTGCTGGGTCATTCCAGGTGGCTGCTTTGCTCTTCCAAAGGCAGCTTCTGTAAAACACTTCATATATATATATATATATATACTTTAAGTTCTGAAATACATGTGCAGAATGTGCAGGTTTGTCACATAGGTATACACGTGCCATGGTGGTTTGCTGCATCCATCCCCCCATCATCTACATTAGGTATTTCTCCTAAAGTTATCCCTCCCCAATTCCCCCACGCCCTGTTATCCCTCCCCTAGTTCCCCCACCCCCAAACAGGCCCCAGTGTGTGATGTTCTCCTCCCCATGTCCATGTGTTCTCATTGTTCAACACCCACAGTGAGAACACGCGGTGTTTGGTTTTCTGTTCTTGTGTCAGTTCGCTGAGAATGATGGTTTCCAGCTTCATCCATGTCCCTGCAAATGACATGAACTCATCCTTTTTTTATGGCTGCATAGTATTCCATGGCGTATATATGCCAGGTTTTCCCTATCCAGTCTATCCTTGATGGGCTTTTGGGTTGGTTCCAAGTCTATAGCAAAGACACCCTCTTTTAAAGCTCTTACAGCTATCTCTCCTCCCTTTTGGGTTTGGAAACCACTCTCCTCACCTTGCCCTTTCATACCCAAGTGTGACCATGATCAATTACTGTTCCTCATAAAACCCAGCTAAACCCTAACTATGCCTCAGAGAAAACCCGCTTTATTAGAATGTTCTCATATAAGCGATTAATGTCCTACCAGCATCCTGAGTTTTAGAGTATGTTAACATTCTAACCTTATTCTAAGGATAATCACCAAGTAAACCATAAAACCGGGAATAATTTCTGAAAGAGTAGAGGTTGGGGAGTGGAATGTTAGAAACCAAGTCAGTCTAAAAGAAGAAAGAAGGAAAAGAATAAAGGAAAAGCTGAAAACAGAAAAAAATGAAATGATAGATAAATTCAAATAGATCAATAGTCACAAAAATAGAAATGAACCACAACAATGAGAAGACACAGAACGTCGTGTTGGATATAAAAACAAAATTTAACTCTTAGCTTCTTATTGCAATTGTATTATACCTCTTGTATTACATGAGAACTAAAATGCAAGTTCTCAAAAATGTTTAAAATAAAGGATAAACAAGAGAAGCTGGCATTGCTACTAATAAAAGACAAACTAGGCTTTTAGTCAAAGTATCAGTGGGAATAAGGAGTTACTACAGGGTAATTAGTAAAAGTCAAATGCACAGAAAATGATAATAATCCTAAAATTATGAGTGTATAATATTACCTCAAAACACATAAAGGGATGATGAACAGAACCACAAGGAGAATCAGAAACAACTGACATGCTCCTTTCAATCACTGATATATAACACAGGCAAAAAATTAATAATGATGTAGATGACGTGAACAACACAATTAGTGAGCTCAATATAGTTGTACCAGTAGGCTGCAATAGCCACACATTACAAATACACATTATTTTCTAGCACACATGAACTATTTATAAAAACTGACTCTCTACTGGGTCATAAAAATATTTCAGGAAACTTCAAATATTTGATGTTGCGGAGACCACATTCTGAGATCAAAATAGAATTAGGTTAGAAATCAATGATAAAAGCGTAACTAGATTGCTATCCATGGAGAAAGTAGATGGAAACCATACTTACCACCCTATCATAAAAAAAAACTATAACGTCTGGGAAAATGCATTTCAAAAAACAGTTTGCAGGTATTAGAAAACGATCAAGTCAGACTTGCAATGCTGAAAACACAGAGACACACAAGGTTAGTTGCCAATTCACACAGGCTTGCCTCCTGTGGACGTGTTTCTGGGCCATGGCTGAGGGAAAAATGATCCCAGGAAGGAGGCAGTGGTCTTGCTGGTAGAAGAGACAGAGATGAGTTCGAGGTACTAAGGTGACCGAGATTTGGAAGGCAAAGATACAAAGAGGGTGCACCACAGCCAGGGAAGCTCCGCATGTGAGTGGGAATGTCTCAGGGCCTGGGTGACTGCGCTGTGTGCGTACACCGAAAAGCAGCTGCCAGGGGCTGAGAGCCAGGTGGAGCTCCTGGAGAGCAGGCATTTCTCTTTTTCATTCTACTTTTTGTGGATACAAAATAGTTGTACGTATTTTGGGGGTCCTTGTAATCTGTCAATGCAAGCATACAATGTGTAATTATCAATGTGCGTAACTGGGATATTCATCACCTCAAATAGTTTTCATTTCTTTGTGTTGGGAACATTCCAAATGTTCTCTTCTGGCTATATTGAAATATACAACAAATTATTGCTAACTATAGTTGTCTGTTGTGCCACTGAACACTAGATCTTATTCCTTATATCTCGCTGTATATTTGTACTTATCAACCAACCTCTCTCTTCATCCCTCCCCCTCACAGCCTCTGGTAACACCAGTCTATTCTCTACATCCATAATCAACTCTTTTCAGGTCCCCCATATGAATGGGAACACGTGGTGTTTGTCTTTCTGTGCTGCATTATTTCACTTAGCGTAACGTCCTCCAGGTCCATAATATTGCTGCCAATGACAGAATTTTATGTTTTTTTATGGCTGAATGATAGTCCTCTGTGTGTGTGTGTGTGTGTGTGTGTGTGTGTGTGTGTGTATGATGATATATATATCAAACATATGATGACGTATATATGATGATAATGATAGTTCTTTGTGTGTGTGTGTATGTGTGTGTGTGTATATATACACACACACTATATTTTCTTTAACCATTTATTCACTCGTGGACACTTGGGTTGATTCCCTATCTTGTCTGTTGTGAACAGTGCTGCAATGAACATGGGAGTAGAGATACCTTTTTGATATACTGATGTTATATTTTTTGGAAATATACCCAGCAGTAGAATTACTCAGTCATAGGGTAGTTCTAATTTTGGTTTTTTGAGGAAGCTTCACACTGGCTGCACTAATTTATATTTCCATCAACAGTGTACGAGGGTTCCTCTTTTTCCACATCCTTGCCAGAATGTGTTATTTTTTGTGTTTTTTATAATAGCCATTTTAACCAGGTTTCACTGCGGTTTTGCTTTGAACTTCTCTGATGATTTGTGATATCGAGCATTTTTTTCATATACCTGTTGGCCATTTGAATGTCTCCTTTGAGAAATATCTATTCAGATCTTTTGCCTGTTTTTTTAAAAATCAGATTGATTTTTGCTGTTGAGTTGTTTGAGTTTCTTATGTACTCTGATTATGAATCTCTTGTCACATAAATGGTTTGCAAATATTTTCTCCTTTCCT
Source organism: Aotus nancymaae (assembly GCF_030222135.1). Classification (NCBI taxonomy): domain Eukaryota; kingdom Metazoa; phylum Chordata; class Mammalia; order Primates; family Aotidae; genus Aotus; species Aotus nancymaae. Next base: position 5,500,926 of record NW_026988450.1, on the reverse strand, counting down.
GTAGGCTGTCTCTTCACTTTGTTGATTGTCTCCTTTGCTGTGCAGAAGTCTTTTAGCTTGGTGTCATTACAGTTTTCAATTTTTGCTTCGATTGCCTGTGCTTTTGAGATCTTCCTCAAGAAATCTTTGCCCAGAAAATGTCCTGAAGTGTTTCCCCAGTGTTTTCTCTGAGTAGTTTCATAGTTTCAGGTCTCATGTTTAAACCTGTAATCTATTTTGAGTTTATTTTTGTATATGGTGAGGATAGAGGTCTAATTTCATTCTTGTGCATGTTAATGTTCAGTTTTCTGTGTTTTTCTAATATATGATCTTGGTGCCTTTGTTGAAAATGAGTTGGCTGTAAATGCATGGGTTTATTTCTGGGCTCTCTATTCTGTTCCTTTGGTGTAGATGTCTGTTTCTATGCCATTACCATACTATTTTAGTTACTCTCGCTGTGTAGCATATTTTGGAGCCCTTAGAATTCCAGCTTAGCACGATAAGAACTTTGGGGGAGATATTTATCCCAGACCTTCACTTGAGACCCGAGAAAGATCATTCTCAGATGAAAAGATCACACACTAGGAGTTAAAGCTGTAACTAAGGAATAAACACAAAACCACGTTCAGCCTTAGCCTGTCAGGATATAGATGATCTGCCAGTAATTTACCTGCCTCTTAGAACAAAGTTTAACCCTCTTTAGAGGAGGATAATTTATTTCATAACTTCCACGATGTGTCATCCATAATATCCAGCATTCAATTACTGAAATGTAAATAAGCAGGAAACTGTGACCAATAGTCACAGGATAAATCTGTCAGCCAAAGGATGCCAAAGATGACTCAGATTTTGGACATAAAAGATAAGATTTTAATATGACTATCATTAATATGTCAAAGAAAATAGAGCAAACTCTGGACAAAAAAATGGATTTAAAAAAGGAGTATCTCAACAAAGAATTGAAATCTATTGAAAGAATCCAGTGAGCATTCTGTAATTGAAAAATTAGTGTCTGAAATAAGAACTTGCTGAATGGATTTAATAGCACACTGGACACAGAAGAAAATAGTGTTAGTAAATAGAAAGACAGGTATGTGCAATATATCCAAAAGGAAGAAAAAGAGAAAATAGAATGGGCAAAAACAGGGCAGAGGGTGCAAGAGGTGTGGAACATAGTCAAAAAGTGCAATGTCTGTGTCACTGGGGTAATGTCTGTGTCACTGGAGTAATGTCTGTGTCACTGGAGTAATGTCTGTGTCACCGGAGTAACATCTGTGTCACTGGAGTAACGTCTGTGTCACTGGAATAACATCTGTGTCCCTGGAGTAATGTCTGTGTCCCTGGAGTAATGTCTGTGCCACTGGAGTAAGCTCTGTGTTATTGGAGTAACCTCTGTGTCATTGGAGTAATGTCTGTGTTACTGGAATAACATCTGTGTCACTGGAGTAATGTCTGTGTCCCTGGGGTAACGTCTGTGCCACTGGAGTAAGCTCTGTGTTATTGGAGTAACCTCTGTGTCATTGGAGTAATGTCTGTGTTACTGGAATAACATCTGTGTCACTGGAGTAATGTTTGTGTCATTGGAGTAATGTTTGTGTCACTGGAGTAACATCTGTGTCATCCAGAAGAAAAAGAAAAATGGGGGTAGAGAAAATTTGAAGAAATAATGGCTCAAAATTTTCCAAATCAAATGAAAGTCCTGAGAAAGACAAGAAGTCCTGAAAATGACAAATGACAGGAAGAAGAATCTAAGTGGCAAGTTGTTAGTGTATTTTCCATGTGACAAATGCCCAAAGTCCTTTCAATTAGTGCTCTTCAAAGTACCCATAGAAAGAAATTCAGATATAGGAACATCTATTCCAAAAGGTGTCCCATGCATCCCTCAAACTAGAGGTTTTTATGTTGAATTTTTAATATAAGCCAATCATTCTTCCAGGGAGACACAAGGTCTATCTACACCCTCTGTTTTGGTGATCTTACCTAGTCCTATGGCTTTATGTTACCACTGAAATGTTAGTGCTGCCTAAATTTATTTATATATCTAGCTTTATTTCCACTGATTAGTATAATTCTATTAATGAAATGGCATGAAATACTTTCACGTGGATGTTGAGGAATAATTCATATATCAACATACACAAAGCAGCCTTTCAGTGACATTTCAACTCTGAAGAGTTAGAAGATCCCATCTTCCCCATCTCAGTAAATGGAACCCCCATGGTATTAGGCCGTTCTTGCATTGCTATAAAGAAATATCTGAAACTGGGTAATTTATAAAGAAAAGAGGTTTCATTGACTTACTGTTCTGCAGGCTGTACAAGTATGGCACTGGGATGGCATCTGCTTGGCTTCTGGTGAGGCTGCAGGAACCTTAAAATCATGGCAGAAGGGGAAGCAGGTGTATCACATGATGAGAACAGGAGTAAGAGAGAGGTGAGGGGGGAATTGCCAACACTCTTAAATGACCAGATCTCGAGAGCACTCATTCACTGTAGTGAAAACAGCACCAAGCCATGAGGGATCTGCCCCTGTGACTGAAACACCTCCCACCATGCCCTCCCTCCAACATTGGGGATTACATCTCAACATGAGATTTAGAAGGGACAGACATTCAGACTATATCACTTATCTTCCCAGTTATTTAAAACAAAAATCTAGGAACTACCTTTGATCTCTTCTTTTCGCTCATTCCTGACATTCACTCCATAAGTGTTTTTTGTTAACTTCTAAATAATATAAAAATTTGCCTATTTATCTCTGTTTCCATCAGGACCCCATAGTCTCTAACACTATAATCTTTCCTGGACCATTAAAAGGTTTTCTTAATTTGCCTGCCTACATTCACTTTTGTCCACCTGGCCCCACAATATTGTGCAAATATAGCAGTATGAGTATTGTTTTTGGAATAAAAAATTATGTCATGCCACTCCTTGATTTAAATTTTCTATGGGCCTCTCATTACCCTTAGGATAGGATACCTTAATGAGGCCTCCGAGGCCCTATGCCATCTAGCCCTCCAGCCTTACCTCCCACCCTTCTCTCCTCCATCAGAGCAGTGGCACTGGCAGCTGTGTTACTTGGAGTTCTCTGGCTGCCAGGTTCCCCCACAGCTCATCCCTGCTTGGTTGGCAGATGTCAGTTCACGTGTGAACACCTGTTGGAAACAAGAGCTCAGAGTCACAAAGAGAAAGAGCACTTAAAGGATTCTCAGCAAGGCAAATTTACTTCTGCAGAAGGGTGCCACTGGCACTTCTGGCCACTGTGAGAGCACACTGAACAAAGGAGGGAAGGGATCTTTAACCCTAATGCAGTCCCTGCTTCTGTGCCCTTTCTCCTTTGGCTGGGGTTGGACTGCATAATCTAAACTCATCCCAATTGGCTAAGGTTTGAACTTGCCAAATAAGATAAATGTGCCAAAGGAAAAGCAAAGGAAGCGGGTGGGGCCTGCTGGTTTTGGATGACCAGGAAGCTGATTCTTTGAAGAGTAACTTAACTGTTCTAACAAGACCTCAAAGGGGTCTTTGTCCAATCACACACTTTGTTTTGTCTTATAGTTCTCTTTTTATTTATGTGTTCTCTTATTTCTTACCTGTCTTCCTCATTAGTAGGGAAGTTTTGTGAAGCAGGAGATGGTATTTTTCCTCCTAAAGCCTGGAATTATGTCTGAATGCAGAATGTGCTCAGTTATCTGAGGAACAAATGAACAGACATAGAGAAACATCAAACTCCACATAAATCTTTTCAAGTGCACTTTAGCAGCTAACACTTACTAGTTTGCTCTCAGCTCTAATCTGCACCCTCCACCTGCACTGTATTGCCAGGAATACATACGTGCAGTTCCATGTTTCACCTCTTTCTGGTTGTCCAGGAGCTCGACCAACAGGAGTCCTGGAAAAGCTTGGTGTGAGAGGGGTGAAGAGGCCAGAGTGTTCCTTCCCCTGCCTTTGCTTTGAACAGCATCTCCAGCAGTAGCTGCACCTCAGCCAGTTCTTCCCTCTCTGGTCTGAGCTCACACTGGGTGCCTCCCTCCCTCTGCCTCATCACTCTGGTGGTTTTATCTCTTGCCGGATGTTCCAAGATTCTGCCTGGACCCTACAAACACCATTTCCCCCACAGCCCTCTAGTCCCATAGCTGGTACAACTTCCTGCTATTCTCTGGTTCTGTTTTGGTCTCTTGTGTCTTCAGCTCTTCCGTTGGAGACATAACCAACTCCCTGGATTAAATATCCTTTGTTTAAGATATGTAGTGATTGCTGTTTTCCTGATGGGACTCCAACTGATACACACACATATTTCCAAAATTTTGCCATTGCTCAAAACATTTTGGGACTCCTCTTTTATAAATGTCATCATAATATGCTTATGAACCATTTTGCCATAGCCTATGTGTGCTGCTATAACAAAATATCACAGATTTTGTATTTTTTTTATTGCATTTTAGGTTTTGGGGTACATATGAAGAACATGCAAGATTGTTGCGTAGGTGCACACGTGGCAGTGTGATTTGCTGCCTTCCTCCCCTTCACCTATATGTGGTATTTCTTCCCATGCTATCCCTCCCCAACCTCCCATGACTTTGTAATTTGTAAACAATAAATATTTATTTCTCATAGTTCTGGAGGCTTGAAGTCCAAGATCAAGGCACCACCAGATTTGGTGTCTGGTAAAGGTGCCGTCTCTCTGCTTCTAAGATGGTGCCTTATTGCTGTGTCTGCATGTGGTGGAAGACAGAAGGGCTAGAGAAAAAGGCCTAAGCTAGTTACGTCCAGCCCTTTCATAAGGCACTAATCCATTCATCAAGGTGGAGCTCACATGGCTTAGTTACTTCCCAAAAGGCCCCACCTCCTGATATAACCACACATGAATTTTGGAGGGAATACATTTGAAACAGTGCACATCCAAAACACAATCTGATTAATTTGACTCACTATGCAAGCCTAAAAGTGACTTTTGGACATTTCCAAATACTAAAACAGACCATTTCTTCATATACCAAAAGTTTTGGATCAAATTCTAAAAGGAATGTTTTAATTTTCTTTTTTTCCTTCCTTCCCTTCCTTCCTTCCTCCCTCCCTTCCTCCTTCTTTGCTTCCTTCCTCCCTCCCTGCCTCCCTCCCTCCTTCCCTTCCTTTCTCTCTCTCTCCCTCCCTCTCCTCTCCTCTCCTCTCCTTCCTTCCTTCCTTCCTTTCTTTCTTCCTTCTTCCTTCTTCCTTTCTTTCTCCTCTTTCTTCTCTCTTTATTCTTTCCTCCTTCCTTTCTTTTTTTCTTTATTTTGTTCTGTTCTTTTATTTCTTAACATCCCTACTTTAAAGTTACAGCAACTCACTTTTGCCCTCATAGATTCAAAAAAGTTTGATCTGTAACTAGATATTGGCATATGTATGATAAGAATGTTGATTTGTCAACAATTCTAGACAAAGGAATGAAGAAAGATGGGAGATTTCAATATCATCCTATGATCTGTACATTTACTACCTTTTTATCACATATTAGAAATCAATTTCCATGACTTCCATGACTTTCCATATTGGAAATCAATTTCCATAACTTCTTCTTTTGCTTTATTCTAAGAGCTGTTATATGGAATGAATTCTGTGTAAGACATTCTACCTTCTCCCCAAACAAGCACAAACTTGAGCAGTTTTCCATTTTTACGAGGGAAACTAAAGTTATTCTAAAACTAAATTTTTATTAATAGCTCTGCCAGATAAAAGGCCAGGATCATAAGCAAGAGAAATGTTGGTCATTTGAATTTTAAAGTATGCGCTGAATGTGTTTCATAGCAATATTTGTGCCAGTGTCTCCAGATGAGCCTTCTGCAGGAAGCCCTGTGCTTCACTACGAGAAGTTTCTCTAGGGTCAGAGACAATGAAAGTCCCACTTCAACACTGGAAAACATTACTTGCAAGAAAATTCTTGGAATTGAATTCTGGTGTGAGTAATAAAATACTTCCCTTCACTCACACACAAAAATTTAGTCATCAGATCAAATCTGAACCAGTCTTATTTATAATGGCTACAAAAATGTAAATCAAGCAATTGCTGACTTGGTTTCTTACCTGTCCACCCACTGTATGTCATGAACAAACTGAAATACAGTCCTTTGCTTTAGAGCTAAACAGTGCTACTTTTATGGAGGAAGTCCCTGAATTTTGATGTGAAATATTTTTCTCTAAATTCTGCCATCTGGAAAAGCTTTATGAAATCTCGTTTTCTAACACACCTATCAATAAAATATAATGCTTAAATTGGACAATAAAATATAACTATACGTTCTATCCATTTACATGATGTAGCAGGAGTTCTGTGTCATCAGAATCTCTTTTCCCGTCCTTTCTACTTCTGGGTCTCACATGAGGCTGTTCCCAATCCATACCATGGAGAAAATGCTGGGGAGAGAAAGAGAGGAAGAGATTTAATTCCTAGAATTAACTTGCATTTTAAATATGTTAAATTAATGAAACGACATAGCTAAATGACATCTCTAAAGTATGCCATCCTGCTTGATTTTGGTATGAATGTGAGGGTGGACTGGGATGTTGAGAAGATAAGGGACCTACATACAATTTCTTATTAGACTTGAAGAATTACATCTTTTCTCCTTTCCTTCATCCCATGACAAATTTATTAATTCTCTTCTTGATGTGACATAGTCATTTAAATTATGCATCTAGAAACATGTATTCATGATTCCAAAAGCAGAAAGCTTTGAAAATCAATTTTTTTTAATCAGAAAATTTCATTAAAGTTACAGGGAAGCAAAATCTGGTCTGAAATAATGTGAGTCTTTATCCCAGTTTGGTGGGATATTAATGTTTGATTACAAGGGTAGTCAATACATTGATGACCATTAATATTGGATTACAAGAGTGCTGCCTCAGAGCTCCCTGAAGAAATTATGTAAAACATGGTGTACACACTGTATTCGTTTTCTGAAATTTGAAAAATGTTAGGTTTGAAAGCACGAGGGCCCAAGGGTTAGTATATGGGAATGTGGACCTATCATAAAATTTGGCCTTGTTATGGTAGATGGCCTATATTAGAAAATTGAATAGAGATATAAAGAGAACAATATTCTGGAAATTCTTTTTCTTTTACAGTAAAAGCACAGATGTAAAGTACATTTTAAGAGGTACCTAATACAATTATTTTCTCCAGCTGATCTGCAATTGAAAGAAATAATTGAACAGATTTAGACTGACATAAGAAATAGTTATACTTAAATGTACTTTTGTAGCTTATGTTGACATGAATTTCTGTTATCTTGAAACATTTAAATAAGGTTTCTTAAAGACAAAGATTCTTTAACTGTTGCTTGATTCCTGGGCCTAAATATTTGCCATTAGTAGGGCCCAGTGTTTAGGATGAAAAATGTTCTCTTATTTAATACAGGCGATTATTTCTTTTCTTTTCTTTTTTTTGAGACGGAGTTTCGCTCTTGTTACCCAGGCTGGAGTGCAATTGCGCGATACCGGCTCACGGCAACCTCCACCTCCTGGGTTCAGGCAATTCTCCTACCTCAGCCTCCTGAGTAGCTGGGATTACAGGCACGCACCACCATACGGGTGATTATTTCTTAAAAGCTTTGTCAGGGAATACAACTGTTACAGTTTAATTGCAATATCAAAATTAAAAAGTGTCAATAATCTGGCTGGATTCCAAGAAACTTCATGAAGTGGAGTAGTTATGTTTATGATCCACAGTCTGGTCTTCAGCTTCAAGAGTCCAGAAACGTAATCTCAGGGACCCAGTCTCAGTGACCTATTTATAATCATCAAGCTCACAAGGCACTGGTCAATAAGAAAATTAAACGTACTCTTCTATAATAAGATGTTCAATTGTAACGTGAGTGGTAATTTTCTCTTAGAGTGATCGGTGCCTTTCTTTTCCCATAGAAAAGGATAAAAGGGAAGTGAAATACAAAGAAAAGTTTGCTGAGTGCATATAGAATCAGCACAAAGGGTGTGGCTGCTCCTGCTACAGCAGACTGATGCACTCATAGTTGCAGTAGGGACATAACTTCCAAATCCACAGGGTACTGAATTAACCGGTATGTGTCCGCTAACACTTGGGCTGTTCCGCCTCTATTTGTTCCTTGTTTTACTATCCCATACAGACAACTCCCATGTATTTGAGACTTTCTTCCTCTAACTATTGGGATAACCACACCGTTAGCCCATCATATTACATGGAGCATTGTATTCAGAAGACACCACCTTTATCCTCTTCCTGGGAAGACAGTGGAGACATTCTGTCTCCTTTCATTATGGTAATTTTCTTTTTTAACACCTTTATAGAGCTATAATTTACATAACATAAAATCCAACCACCTAATATGTAAAATATAATGTTTTGATTGTATTACTGAGTAGTGCAATCATCATCAAAGTCTAATTTTAAAAGATTTTTATCACCCCAGAAGGAAACCCTGTAACACTGATGGTCATTCACTGAAGGTGAAGGGTGGCATCAGGATCATATTCCATGCTTCAAAGCTCCAGGAGTCTCTGCCACACAGACAAAATTTTACAATTTCAAGTGACACCATGTATGACAAAAATTAATCTAACATGATCAATATTGAGAAATATTCAGGTACATTTGTTGGACTTAAAAAGATAATTTAAAAATCTATGAAAAGTTGAGAAAATGATCAAGTTTTATAAGAGAAAATGCAATTAAGCTGAATTCACTTCTCCACGGCAACATATAAAGCCAGGTGACAGTGAAGCAATGCCTACAAGATCTTCAAGGAAACAAAGTGTGAGCAAATAATTTTATATCTAGCCAAACTATCTCTCATGTATCAAGACAACAGAAAAATAGATTTCAATACACAAAAGCTCAGAAAATACTGTTTCCTGGGCCATTAAAAAAAAATAGCAAAAACTTCAATAAAACATATAAATTGGCTAAAGAAGCCAGAGCAAAGGTAATAGCAGTGAGCACTGATAATATTTATCCATAAAACTAATATTAAAGAAATATGAAAATAAGTGTGACAGAATAGAATGGAAATGTAAATGCCTTGAAAAGTGGAAATGATACATATACTAGTAACTGAAAGAGAAGGTAGCAAAAAGAAGTGTGAAGTGGCGTGGTTTTGCTAATTGCTAATTTGTAATGTTTTGGAATCTAAAGTATCACATGAAGTTACAAAATCAAACACTTAAATCATAAACATGTTTCACAGTTTGAAGGTGAACACTAAGAAATATATTGACTAAAACTTGGCAGTGGAAAAAGAAAAGAAATATGCTAATTTTTATATTATATAGAGAATCGTATTAATTTCCTATGGCTGCTCTAACAAACTACCACAAAGTTAGTGACTTAAAACCACACAAATTTATTATCTCACAGTTCTGGAGATCAGATGTCCAAAATCAGTTTCACAACACTAAGGTGAAGGTGTTGGCTGGGCTGCTTCCTTCTGGGGATTCTGAGGGAAGAATTAATTTCCTTGCCTTTTTTAGTTTCTAGTGGCCCCTTGTGTTCCTTGGTTGGTGGAATACAAGTGGTCACTAGAAACTGAGAAAGGCAAGTTGGACCCTTCCTCCTTCTCCAGAGTATGTCACTCCAATCTCTGCTGTGTCATCAGGTCACCTTCTCATTAAATCTGACTCTTGCCTGCCTCTTACAAGGGCCTGTGGGATTACATTGGGCCCCCTGGGTAACCCAGGGTAATCTCACCATCTCATGATCCTTACCTTACTGATAGCTACAAAGTCCCCTTTTCCATATACAGTAACATTCACAGGTTCTGGAGATTAGGACATGTGTGTATTTGGGGAGCACTTATTCAGGTCACCACAGAAACTGATGCGTATTTTCATCAGAAGCAGATCGCAATTATGAGGATAACCACTTTACCTTTATAAGCATTGTTATGGACTAAAATGTGTCTCCATAAATTTATATGTTGAAGCCCTAACCCTCAATGTGACTGAATTAAATGAGGTCATAAGGATGGGTCTTTAATTCTGTAGGACGGGTGTTTTTATAAGGAGAGGAACTACCAGAGCCCTCTCTTTTTTTTTACATCCATGGAGATAAGGCCATATGAGGACACATTGTGAAGGTGGCCATCAAACAAGAAAAGAGAGAGGGCTCACCAGAACCCTCGCATGCTGGCATTTTGATCTTGGACTTTCAGCCTCCAGAACTGTGAAAAAATTAATTTTTGCTGGTGAAGCCACCAGGTCTGTGGTACTTTGTTATGGCAGTCCAAGCAGACCCGTAAACAGATCCCATTCTAAATATTAGATGAACTAAATACAAAAACAAGAAAAAATAGCCTGTATCATTAAAAGTGCCAAGACAAAACTCACCAAAAACTTTACAAGCCCAGAAAACTTAATGGAAAATAATAGGAAAGTATTAAGTCAAAATATGTCTGTGAAATTAATAAATACATATGGGCTTAATTTAGCTACAAATGCAAGAAGATTTTCCAATTTAATTAAAAAGAAAATCTCAATTCTGTGCTCTCTATATGTAAGGAACACTCTCTAAATGAAGCAATTCAGAAAGTTGCAGAAAAATGATGAAACATTACACTAGAAAAAGGCAAAGAAAAAGAAAGCAGAGGTAGTGATGTTGTCCTGACAAAAAGTGTCGAGTTGTTAAAACAGAGTTCCATGAACCAGACAATCTACTATGTATCAAACTTTATTAGTAATTTCCAAGTGACACAACTATAGCAGCCAGGTGTCCAGGACATCGATATGTTCACCAGGTCGCTTTTTCTTGCACTGGACACACTCTTTGGCCAACTCATACAATGATATTTCTAACTGGGTCTGTGGTCACGTTACATGCATGGCAGAGAGCATTTAGGTTATGAAATGCCTTTATTTTATCTCACATTTATATAATTTACATAACTCATGTGATATTTTCCAGGAGACATGGCTCATATATTCAAAGATTCTCAAGTTGTTTACCACAAACGATCCTAAAACAGGAACATCCTGCTAAAAGCATTCAATAGATAAGGACTCTTTTCTTAGCTATTTCAATTATTCAATGTATTTTCTAGAGCATCTTTTAAGGTATGCTTACAAGGGGATTACACTGAGCTAACTGCCTCCTTTATTTCCAAAGAGTTTCTCCCAAATCCTATAACTGAATAGAAATGGATTGCAGGATAGCTGCTTAACTCCATCCTTCCCAGATGTTAATATCAGACAAGATGAAATGTGGGCCAGAAAGAACTAAATTAGTGTTAATAAGTGAAATGTGCAATGAAAGCATACCAATTATAAATAGCAATGCATCAAAAAATATGGCCATGACCTTCATAAAACAAATTACAGAAGACACAAGAAACACAACTATGTTGTGTTGTATGATCTAAACTAAGGAATTTAGATCACCTCTTTCTTATATGACACATCAAGTTGACAGTAAATGAATAAGGATATAAAAGACTAAAGTAACATAGTTAATAAGTACATGTAATTGACATTTACTAAACTCTATATCCTTAAATTGGAGAAAATATCTTCCTTTTCAAAAGCTCATGGAATATTCATGTTTACTGTCTATTGAGCCACATAAGTAAATTTCAATATACTCCAAAATGGGAGAAAAGAAAAATTTCAGACAATATGATCACAGTGACATAAGAGTAGAAATAAATTTTACCAATTAGGAAACGGAAAGGTTTCTCCTTAGGAACATTTACAAAAATCTCAAACAACTCTTGGATCAAAGAGGAAATATAAACCAAAACTGGAGAATTTCCTGAAAGCAAGATAATGAAAACATTGTCTTTAAAGACCATTGAAATAAAATAAAATAAAGTGAGAATTCAGAGGAAAATTCAAGCCTTATCTACTTTTAACTATTGAAAAAAGGAAGAAATAAAGTATCCTCCAAATGGAAAAGATGGAAGAACAGGAATAGATTAAACTGAACAAAAACAGAAGAAAGGAATTAGTAAAGGTAAAAGCAGAAATTAGGAAGCTTTTAAAAAGAAATTCAAAATTCAAATCTGGTTCTATAAAACAATAATGAGAAATGATAGAATAGGTAAAACACTATGTTTGAAAAGGGGAAAATTTTCAAAAAAAAAATTAATCATAATAGGAAGGAAGAAACTATTGGAAGACATAATTTGCCAAAATTAACACCGGAAAAGATTTTCTAATTTTTTTTCTGATTTTTTTTCCCAATTGCATTCTGGTAAAAAGAGGAAATTCTTATTGAACATATGCAAAAATTTATATGGTCATTAAAAAGTAGAGAGATTCAGTAAGAGAAATGAATTCTGTGGAGAATGAGAATCTGATGTCAATTAAAAATGTTTAATTTCCATTTACAAAGGTAGAGTCTACTAAATTGCTATGGGTTACAAATAATTCAAAAATATCTAATGGGTGGTATGCAGGTAAATGTTTAACTACCAGCTCTTTAGAAAAAATGAAAACAAGACCCTGACTGATAGCATTTGCTAATTTCTGTGGTTTCAATACTTCCCTATTGTGGCTGAGTCAGCAATTCATGTGAGGTTACCGAATGCAGCACACCATGGTACGGTCTCCCCCATGTTCACGTAATAGACATCTCCAGCGCACAAACTAGAGTGAAGCATAGTAAAATAGTGAGGAAGTGATTCGTTTATTTGTTTAATACCTTTATTTATAATATAATTTAATATAAATTAATAATATAATAATTTATAATATAATATATAATTATCAATTATATCATTTAATTTTTAGTAGAGCCTGTTTTTAACAACCAGATCAAAAGGTTCCCAAAATGTTGAAAGTTGATTTTAGCACACTACTTACTTTACGCTTTGATTAAATCATACCCCTCTGAGAATTACAGGTATACCTGCACTCCTGCACAACGATGTATACACACAATTGCAGCACTGCTAGTGATAGCAGAAGATGAAAATAATCCAAGTCTCTATTTATGAGGGATTGGTTATATAAACTCTGGTATAGCCTCAAAGTGGGATGCTCTGAAAAAGTTAAAAAATGTAAAAAATATAAAAAAAGAGAAAACTATGTCTCAGTATAGAAATATCTCCAGAATATACAACTACATTAAAAATAAAAACCATAGTGAAGAACAATTAATATTTTTATGTAAAGAAGTAGAGAACGTCATTTAATTTTATATGCATAAAGAAACACAAAAACACATGTAAAAGAAACTGAAAAAATAGTTTGCTTACATGAGATAGGAGTAGGATGAGAGGAAGAAGATAGTATAGGAGAGAGCAAAGCTTCCAAATATCTTTTTGTTAATATATTAGCAAAACAATTAACAATCTTTTTTTTTTTTTTTTTTGAGACAGAGTCTCACTCTGTTGCCCAGGCTGGAGTGCAGTGGTGTGATCTTGGCTCACTGCAACATCTGCCTCACAGATCCAAGCAATTCTCCTACCTCAGCCTCCCAATTTGCTGGAATTACAAGTGCACACCATCATGATTAACTAATTTTTTGTATTTTTAGTAGAGACAAGGTTTCACAATGTTGGCCAGGCTGTTCTCAAACTCCTGACCTCAGGTGATCCACCCGCCTCGGCCTCCCAAAGTGCTGGGATTACAGGAATGTGCCATCATACCTGACCAACAATCTTTTTAAACTAATAAAAAGAAATTTTGGTTGTTTTGACCTATATATAATATTTTTCATTGTTTACCATCTAAGCGTGATAAATTATCCTATATAACTTTGAGTGTTACTTTCACATGTGTCATGTAATCCTGTTCATATCAATTATTTTTCTCCAAATAAACATATTTGCAATATTCACTTATTCAATATTTTTCTTTTCATCGACTGTGGAATTGAGTCTTCTACTTGCTTTAGTTGTCTGAATACACCCTTTTTATGAAGAATTTTAACATATTAATATTGATGCAGTTTTTCAAAATTGTTTCTGTTGTGACCATTTAGTTGTGTTTTAAAATTACGTTACCTAGCTCTTGCACGATGAAGACAATGAAGCCACAGTTCATGCTTCAGTGTTAAAGAGAACACTTGACAGTCTTCTCACATTTTAATTTTACTCTTATGACTCATCTCTGCTTTCATTCAAACTAAAATTTTTGTGCAACCTGGGAAGGTGAAAAAAATCACTGGATTGGGATTCAGGAGAATGATTCTATTCCTAGTCCTCCATTTATTAAGTGATCATGGTTATATGGCTGAACCTCTGGGAACCTGCTTTCTCAATTATAAAATAGGGATAGTCAGGTTTTTTCTGCATAAAGTACAATGAAGATATGACCAAATAAGACATTTTTATATGAAGTATGTTGGTGAAAGCAAAGACTCAAGCAAATTTATGATATTATTATTACCATGATCACAGAGGTGGCTTAATATGCTGCATAGATTTTGAAATATAAACAAATCCAACACCTTTGAAATAAAGCTGGATTCAAATTTTGCTGTGTCATCGAAAGTATTTATGTCAGTTGTATCTCTGTTTATGTTTAATCTCTTTACCAAGAGTAATATTTTATAGCACCTACTCCCTCTGCTGTTTGAATGTCCTTGTTTTCACATTGTGTTAAACTGTGATTGGGGGACAGGAATAAATCACAGAATTCACCTCTGTGTCACCTGAAACATGCTTGCAATTATCTCATTCTTTCTTAGGGTAGATTATTCAAACATTCTCTATTCTTTTTTTCTTTTCTTGTAGTTTATAGAACCATGCTTTGATCTTCTTTCTAAAGATGATTTTTTGAGTGGAGTCTAAAGCTTTTAATTTTAATGGCACATGCAGTGAAATGCTAGAAATTGAAACCCTTTTTCTTATAAGACAAAGGAAGTCAGTAGAGATGGTATTATTATATGACATCTGTCATAAGCCTCTGTGGCTTCTTCACTCATAAGATTTTTGATTCCACACTCTGAGTGCTAACTGAATAATTGTGAACGTTATTGCAAAATAAGTAAAATTTTGAGCAAGGACTGCCTTCAGATACAAGGCTTATTCCAAGTATAATTGCCTTTGGAGTCATGAACTCCTAAGTTTTGTTAAACTCGGTGAGTTTGTTGATCTTAATAAATGTGCACAATGCTATGTGGGATCCAAAGAAATCTACCAACCAGTTTTCTCTAGACTTGAGTTCTATCACTTTGGTCATAATTTTGCTTCAGGATGTATGTGAGAAAAAAAAATAAAATGCTGTCAAAGTTGGTAAATTAAATATAACCACTGTCTTAAGGTAATGCTAGCTTTCTAAGGCATAGCTTATATCCTATCAGCACTTTTCCTTGTCCTGAGCCCATTCATTCTCTTTTGCTTCTTTAATGTGAAATGTAACACATAATTTGCCTTTTTTTTTTTTTTTGAGACTGGGTCTCAATCTATCACCCAGTCTGGAGAGTAGTGACATCATTATAGCTCACTGTAACCTGGAATTCCTGGGCTCAAGCTGGAACTACAGATGGGAAACATTCCTAATTTTTATTTTTATTTAATGATTTTTGATTAAAAAAAAATCATTTTGTTGCCCAGGACTAGCCTCAAGAGATTTTCCGTCATTGGTCTCTCAAAGCACTGGGATTATGGCGTGAGCCACTGCGCCCAGCCTGCCATTTTTTAAAATTCATCCAGTTAACATATGCTTTGTGGATGCCAGAAACTGTATTGGAGATATGAGTAAAAGTATCAGTATGAATATTTATTAAGCGAAAATGCTTTTCTCTCTTTGCATACAAGATAGTGGGCTTGGTGAGGTTGAGGGTGATCAGAATACTTGCATGACCAGGCCAAGTTCTTGGGGACTGAGGATTGTGGGTTTGGTAATGAAGACCCGCAGACTCAGGGTGAAGTTTGTAGTCCCCCTGTAGAAGCTGACAGCATGGCTACCTTGTGCGAGCGTTTTCACACCAAAAAGCCAGGTGAGTGGGGGGGATGGTTTAATATCTACTGGTTACCCAGACTACACTCTGGAGATTCTGCACAGCCTCCCCTGGCCCTTTCAAGAGCAAGGCAAAATGCAGTCACTCAGGGGCTGAGGAGTCCCTCACTTCCAAGGAAGCTAGTTATTCTCCAAACTAGCAGTCAACCAGTCCCTCCCTGGGCACTGCTTTTGTGCATCTGCCCTAAACATCCTTGCTTGCTGGGTTGTGCATCAGTAATTACGGTAATCCCTGAAGATGAAAAGCCTCTGACCTCGCTCCCCTGGAGACTCCTGTCTTTGTCTATAAACTGAAACTGTAAGTCAGTCATCTGAACTCTGAGCAGCACTTTCACTTAAAGAATGTGCTCAAGCCTTTAAAATGGCTTTTTTGATGCAGTTCTTGGAAGCTGAAGAACGGACAGTGCCTATAGCTGCACTCCAAACCAGAGTTTTCAAGTAGAGTGAGGGCAGGAATGATGGAAGTAGAGAGGCACCCACTGTCCTCCAGACACACTTGAGGGGATTGTATTAGAGCGGGAGATAGAGTTCAGGCAGTGTTTGTGAAAATAATCCTCGGAGAGGTCTGATCTTCCTACCATGCCTCTTCTAAGGCAGATGAGGAGCATTCCCACACCAGGGAAGAGAGTATGATTCCCACAAACAGTCTTAGTAACCATTAATGTGAGGTATTCACAGGGGCTTGCGTAGAGGTAGAGGATCCTCCCTGGATTTGACAGAAAAAACAAACAGAGAGAGAAAAAGAAAAGATCCCTTGGAACTTGAATATGTTTTTGCAAAAGGATTACTTATTTATTTTTTTAATTGTCTTAATTTGTCTTAAAAAGGATTCAGACAAATAAAGTGAATTTCGGAAATTTTCTTACTGAAAACCTTATGAAAAACTTGACTTTCTACAAAGTAGAAAGTCTGATCAGCTGAGGCACCAAAGCCTTTGCCACGTGTGACCTGTGGCCTGGCGGCATTGGAGCAGTTGGTCATTGTAGCAGGAGCCTTCTCTCCCCATAGTCACCAATAAGGATGGCCTTTGGTCAAAATCCAGGCTAGTAATGACCTATAGTGTGTGGAGCTGGCTATGTTTTAACCTCAGTGGAAACGTACTGAATTTAGACAAGTAAAGGCAAGAGTAACATCACATAAGCTGGGAGCCTGAGACCTTGTCTACCAGAGGGAGGGCACCTCCACCCACAGAGTGCAAAATTCCCCCACGGCCAGTGGCAAGGGGTGCTTTTTGTGTTCCCATAGTTGTGATATAAAGTGGGGAGTGGTTCTGAGCAGAGAGAGAGGCAGGTGTCTTTCACACTCGCCATGTGGCATACCCCCACCCTCTTTTCCAGGGCAGGGGTACCTTCAGCAGAGACTCTAAGGGCCAGTGGGTCTTCACCCTTTTACCATTTTATTGTCTGTTTATTTCTGTTCTATAGCACAAATATAAAATGTAATTTTAATTATAGATAATGCTCGTGTCTCCAGTGATACTCTCTTTGTCAGATAACTCCAGTGATATTCTCTTTGCCAAGTTCTTGGCCATGTGGACACTGTTGATAAGCTTTCCATCCTGAACTTCTTTCTTCTCTTGGTTTTTCTGTTTCTTTTTCTCCTCCTCCATCGATGCCTGTTCTTCATCAGTGTTCTTTGATAGATCCCTATTAAAGCTCATGCTTTCTGCAGCATGTTCTCATCAATTGATTTTCTTGGCGTGTTCTCCATCCATGCCCTTATTCACCTGCATGGCTCTGCCCTGTGTCTCTCCAACACAGTCTTCCCAGCATTAGACAGCCCTGGACCATGCACACAAACGAATGCCTCACTGGTGTCTCAAATACAGCCTTCCAAACCCGAGCTCATTATGTTCTTTCTACAGCTTACTGTGATTCCCGTGTATTTCTTATTTCATTTAAAGGTACCATCATTCACTTGGTCACCCAAGCATCATCCTAAAGCAATTCTAAACCCTTTCTCCTCCCTAACTTCCATATTCATTCAAACCACGTCTTGTCAATTTAATCTCCTACACGGTTCCCAAAAAGATCCTATCCTCCCCAATCTGCTTAGCAATTGGGTTGTTTTAGGGTTGATTCCTTCCCACTAGATGGTTAGGAGAGCTTAACTACTGTTCTGTGTCCAAAGGCACCCTCCTTGTGTCAGTCAGGGCCATGCCACCGCACAGTCAGCTCACAATCCCAGCACAGCTGGACGGACCTGCTCTTCCCTGAGTCTGCACCCTGGCTGTCCTGATGTGTCACTTCCTCTCCCCTCACCTTCTGTAACACTGCAAACCCCACACCACCATGTGTCAGGCTCCCACATCTCTGCACGTGTGCCTCCATGCCTTTTCTTCTTGGTAAATTCTTGCTTAAATTTCAATCCCTACCTTAGTGTCATCTTTCCTCTACTACCAGAAATAATCTCGACTTCCTTTGAAATGATTCTGCCCTTACGTCTGATATGCCATTCATTGCTTTGCATTGCCAAAATTTCTCTCACTCCTCAACTTAGAGCCTGACATGTGACTGGCATTGAATTTTCAAACCTGTGGATTCAATACAGTCAAGAGTTTCAGCATAAGCAGTTTTAAGTTTAAGTCTACAGCCGTGAGAAAGTCCTGGTTGCGTGTTGTTTATGTCACATGCAGACGCGTGGCACCTTTAGCTGGAACAGCACACGATACCGATTCTATCTGGAGCCCCTCACACCTACTCATTCCCTCCAGTATGTTCACCAAACGAAAGACAAGCGATACTTCAAAGACCCAAATCTCAGCCTGCCACCTCCTGCCTGAGAGCCTTCACTGGCTCTTTATTACTCTTGGGCTGAAATCCAAAATCTTTGACATTCTTGGCAAGGCTTAGCATGGTCTGGGTCTTAACTGCCCTTGATTACCTGGCTCAAGCACCGCAGGCTCCTCAGGATGCCACAGAAATGCCCCACTCTTGACCATCTACATTCTTCACATATGCTGTTCCCTACCTAGAATGCTCTTTCTTCCCCGTCTCCTGGATAACTGCCATAACTGCAGTCCTTAAATATCAGCTTCAATGCCATTTCAAGAAAGGCTTCCCTGATGTTCTCTGACTGAGCAGGGTTCCCAGACACCAGGTCTTCTTCAGGGGCTCTGCATAGAAGTGTAGATTGCACCTCTCCTAAGGGTACAGTATCTCACAGGATGCTTCACACCGAAGACAGGGCTGATTTGGGTATTTATCATGACAACTTGCTGAGAGATATAAGGAAAGTGCCTTATGAAAGGGACACTATTTTTAAATGTCATGCAAATTTGCTGCATTGGGTATCAGAGTTTATTAAACATCTTTTCTACATAACATTTGCCAGAGTTGGGTGCATTTAATTCTTGTTAATTATTTATTTGATAATTATTCATAACATTAAACAATTTAGATCCCATCTCTCACACTAGCTTGCACAGCCTCTTTGAGAAGAGACTGCCTCTGTGTTGGTATTGTTGTACCCTCAGAGGGTGCCTTTCTTCAGCCTCTTGGGGGTACTCTGCAATGTCTGCCTAGTGAAGTCAGCTGAAGCTGGCTGCCTCCCGGCTTGGCAGGACTCCATTGGCTGCATTGAGGTCTTCAGCCACCGGGGTTGCTCCCTCCAGCTCTGCACCCATTGCTGAACAACAATGACTGTTGTCGGAGCCACAAGAAAGGGATTTAATTGCAATTGGCTGGTGGGTTATCTAGTCTATCTAACGAAAACATCAAAGCCACCCACCACCCAAGATGCTCCTTAGCATTGTAGCATTATCCAATAAAAATCTCCACATTTTCATCTTTAAAAGGGCTTTCCATGTACTTAGGTATAAGCATAGTGTTTACATTGAGTAGAATGGCCAAGTCTAACCACATGTGCTTTATATCAGCATGTAATGCTGTACAGCATTTTAGCAGTTCACTTTTCCTTTCTATTTTATGAGCTTCTTTCCAACATTATGGTAAAATTTCATACTCCCAAGAGCATGACTCCACAGAAGCAGCGGTGCTTCCTGGATTTAGAGAGTCGGGTGGGTTCCCCTGGCAACCTGAGCCACCTGAAGGCTTCTCCATGCTCTGTTCATTTTGCCTTCCCTTTATTTTGCCCATGAATTTGCTAAAAAAGAAAAATAAGAGGGCTCAAAGGAAAGAAAACTACTTTTATCATAATTAGTAGAATCATAATTCAAAAGACTGTCTCAACCAGAAGAGGACTTTTTTTTTTTTTTTTAAATCAATGATGAGAATGGAACATCCAATTATAGTTGAGAAACCCCAGGCTGGAGTTGTGCCCCTGCTTTCTTTATGGAAGGAAAACCCCTCTGCACTCACCAAATATATGAGAAAGGGAGTTCAAGAGTTTGAATTATTGAAATTATATCAACTTGGTAACTTCTTTAAAGGTTTCACCTCTTTACAACTTTACCTAAATCTTTTCAAACAATAACTTTTCCTTTCTTTTTTCCATCTTTGCTGAATATCCCCTTCCTAAATGTATTTTGTCTTTGGGTGGGAAAAGCGGCTCTGTATTTTTCTTCTTACATAACATAGTTCTATTCAATAAGCATATGGCAAGAGGCAGAAACACCTGTGTTTGAACCCAGATCTCGCATTACCAGCTATGAGAGCCACCTGTGCACTAACCAAAGAAAACAACCAATGTGGTAAATGAGTGCAAAAGAAAGATGGATCGAAAATGCAGGCACCTTCAAAAGTGTGTAGCACAAATACAACTGTATCCATGGAATCATAGATTAATAGACAAATAGGTAATAGAAAGATGGATAATTTTGAACTTCCCACTGATTTTCGTCTGAGATACTATTTTTACTTTCTTTTAACACTGATACTGCTCAGTTTTTGTCAGTTTCGAGTAAAATATATTTGCTGGGTTGGTTTGGGGAGAGCATGGGATCACTGTGGCAGGAAGGGAGTTCCCAGACATGCAGGGAAGACTGTCTGCCATCTTCCTTATGAAGAGGGCACCCCTAGACACACAGAGGTCTCGGCAGGTCTGATGTGTGATTGAAGCGGATGTAACACATCTCCAATGACAGTTCGCAATCAGACTTAAAAATCTAAGACTTGATAATAATTTTCAAAACCATTTGAAAGGGTTGAAGGGATATGGTTGAACAAAGGGAAGATTTCCTGATGTTCTTCATATCACACTGCTTAGAAGAGCTGTACATCTCTAGGCAGGGAGACGCTGGTGGTCAAATCCCGTGCTGGGGTCACAGTATCTTGAAAGAGACAGGAGCCCTCTTTTCCCCTCAGCTGATGGAGGGAAGGATTGGATCAGCCATTAGTGTGTCAAGGTGTGGCATGGACATTAGCAGTGGGATGCAATGGGGACCTGTTGTTTGTCAGCCTGAGGCAATGAATCCACGGGGGAAACTGAGGTGCCTAACCCTGGTCTCTTCCAGGCCTGCCTCCAGTACTCTATGGGGAAGGGGAACTTCCCCACTCCCTTTCAGAACCTTCACCTCAGGGGCTGAACCCTTGCTCCCTGTGTGTCTTGCCGGTCCCTTTGCGGGAGAAGAGAATGCCTGTCACCCAGCAGAATCTGACAGCGATCCTTGGACTAGCAGAGTTACGCAAAGAAATGATGGTGACTGTCTTTACAGACCCTCAGACTCACGGCTGTGTGATGGAGGCGGCGCTGCTGTGAGGGAGAAGTGAGGAGAACGTGACGGCTGCAGGGATTAAAGTAAAACAGAGACATTGTCACCTCCATGGACCACCACTAAGGCCCAGGTAAGGAGAGTGTTTTGCCCTTCTCAGATACTCTCATGCAATTCAGGTGACACCCGTAAGGTGCAGTTTGTCTGCAGCCTGTCACCCCAGTTAGAGCAGACTGAATGAAGAGAACGCAAGGAAATATTCTATGTATATGTCTTTTAAGTCATAATTTTATGAACTGGTCTTATTCTAACTGGATCATTTTGCTACTTTCTTTGGATGGGTCACTCTAATAAACGTAGTTCCTGACTGCGAACTATGCAGATAAGAAGTTCTAGACACACTAGGAAAATCCAGGTGCATGCTTGCACGAAACAGGCACGCCCTTCCTTAGTACTGAATCTATACGGCTCAGTCTCAGGTCTCGGGGAAGGCTGCAAGGCCGGGGACCAGGCGGCGTGCGGCTAAGGCAGTGAGTGCGCCAGGGAGCCTGTAGGGCTGGAGGGGACGCGGGGCTGGGAGGCTGGGGAGCCGGGGGCCGACTCCGGGCGGGGTTGGGGGGACGGGAGGGCCGGGGGTGGGCTCACCAGCCGAGCTCTCCGCCCGTGGGTCCCCAGCGCCTAGCCGCGTCCCGGCTGCGCCCCGCCCCGCCCCGCCGAGCCACCGCCAGCAGTGGGAGCCGCGCGCTGAGCCGCGGGGCGCTTGCGAAACAGCAGCCCTGGGGCCAAGAGCGAGGCCAGGGTCCGAGAGCAGGTGACGCCAAGGGCTGAGCGGGACCGCGGGGCGAGCGGTTCAGCCCTGACCAGGGCGTCCCCTAAATCTCCTCGCCTTCGCTGTCTTTGGGAACCAGAGGTGAGCTTTGGGCTTTCGAGGCGCAGTTCTAGCAAGGGTTCCGTGCAGGGCGGTGGGAAGGGGGCTTGACCTTGGGCACTCAGATGGGCAGTCTGGGGACAGTTCCACCAGGGGCCAGTGCCTAGAAATGGTGGGGGAGGCACCTCCGGAGCTGGGGGAGAAGGAGCAAGAGCTCTGACCCTCTCCGGCACCCAGCGGCGCGTCTGCTGGCCGGGAAGGCAGCGAGGGTTCCGTCCCTCCTGCCCTATCCGGGGCGACGTGCGGCCCGGGTGGGTGTCCGTGAGCTGCGGGTCCCCAGCGCTGCCGGCCAGGGCGCGAGCAAAGTTTGCCTCTCCGCGTCCAGCCTGTTCTCTCGCTCCCGCAGCCCCGCAGGTATCGCCTGTCCTCGCCTTCCTGCTGCAGCCGCCCCGCCATGGACTCCCCTGTCCAGATATTCCGCGGGGAGCCAGGGCCCACCTGCACCCCGAGCGCCTGCCTGTCCCCCAACAGCAGCGCCTGGTTTCCCAGCTGGGCCGAGCCCGACAGCAACGGCAGCGCCGGCTCCGAGGACGCGCAGCTGGAGCCGGCGCACATCTCCCCGGCCATCCCTGTCATCATCACCGCGGTCTACTCCGTGGTGTTCGTCGTGGGCTTGGTGGGCAACTCGCTGGTCATGTTCGTGATCATCCGGTGAGCGCGAGGGGGTGGGTGGTCAGCGCGGCGCGGGGGGCTGGGCGGGGAAGGGCAGGGCAGGGAGTGAGGGTCGAGCCCGCCACTGGAGCCGCGGTGGGGGCAGCCAGCCAGGTGGTGGGGACTCTGCTCCGTGAAGGATCCTGGAAACGCTACCGGGTGGCCTCCTACAAGAGGTGAAGGATTTCCTGCGGGAGTTTTTGGTGTAGGACTGAGAGGTTCACGCAGGGAGAATCCTAGTGGCCAGGGGCGTCTGGAAGGTTTCAGAGCGACCTCCCCACCTCACCCTAGGGCCCCGTGTTCCTGCTGAAAACTACGCGCAGGGCAAGTGCCACAGTGCTGACAACAGGGCCAAGGTCTCCCGGTAAAGGAACTAGTCCGTTTGCCTGGTTGCCTGCAGCAGTTCGGAGCACTTTGTTATGCAAATGTTTCTTAAGATAAATTTCAAGCCCACCCAATGCACTGAAGATAATTCAGAATTTCCTGTGACTCCTCAGACTGGTGTTTTGACTTATAAAACAAAAGTTGATATATGATCTAGCGTTGCTGATATGCATATATGAGCCTTTTTAGTACCAAATGTCATCTCATTTGTTAGGAATATCAGTAAATAACATTTATTCTCTAAAGCAAACTGCTTTTCTAGTTTTTTGTTTGTTTTTCACCATGAGAAATTGAAGGTTTTATTTTATGGTGGTTTTTTTGTGTGTGTGTGGAATTTTCTTTAGGTCAACTTCTAATAATAAATATCCAAATATTCACATGCATGCTCATTTTCTGGTAAGCAATGTGATTCTGACTTTGAGAAAGAAAAGCAAGAAAAGAAAAAGCCAACCTGTTCTGCACTCTTCTTGAGATAGATGTGTTTCCCTTTCTGGAGCACTAGCGCTTTGTCAGCACACCTGTGAGAGGGAGTAGGAAGCTTGTGTTCCTTCGAGAAGTCTGTGTGAAATAAGGGAGGGGTGCAGCTCCCCTGGCTAGGGACTCTGAAAGGATGAATAGCTGATTTTGTTTAAAGCTTGACTTTAGTTTTGAAACAGGCCATTTATTTATTATGAACTCTAAGCCATATCATAAACAGTAGCATGAATCTTGCTCTTGGAAAATTATCATAATAGAAATACCTCTTTACCTTTTTTTTTTTTTTGCTTGAGAATGTCAGGTCTTTTATTCCTATTTATGCTCTGACATTAAAAACCATCATTTAAGTCTCCAAATACATATTAGAAAGCTCATTGCACCCACAACTAGTGTTTGTAGCTTGGTATCCTTGGTTTTCATAATTGCCCATTGCATTTCGCAGGAATTCTATCAGTGATGAGTAAAGGTTATAGAAGGTGGGAATATTTTAAAAGTAAATTGTTTGTCTAAGTCATTAGTAATCTCAGGGCTGGTCTCTACTAAAGAGACAGACAAAATGGAAGACAACTGTATTCTAAATTTTAATTAAAATTTTTAGGAGATCTTTGGTACTGAAGCCTTTTTTTGGTGGTAGAGTAATAGAAACATTGAAAGAAGAAAGCTCTAAGAAAAAAAATTAGCTCTGTTTCTATTTATATCATATTTAGGCACTCAAGTAAAATAGATACATATTATTGTTGTTTGAATGAGCACCTGAAGTCTCCGGTTTGAAAAGAGCTTTGTAGTTGCTCTACAACCTTGTGCAGCCTAGGATTAAAAAGAGTGAAGAATCCTAAAATAGCATTTAGATGTTACGTGCAAATACAACTCCATGGGGAACATTTGACATGTAAGAAGGAAAAAAAAATTCCTGTAGATTAGCTAGGACTTTTAATGGATAGATTTCCCAAAGATATCCAACACTAAAATGTGTTGTAAGGGGATAAGTTTAGCTAAAAATATAAAAGAAGTTGGATGGTTCATATAACATCATTCTCTTACCCCATTCTCAATACTTAGAGGTTACATTTGATGATAAATGAAAAGCGAAGCGTTCTACTGCCATCCTGGAGTGCCAACCTACTGAACCTAGCTAGTTCACTTATGGCCAAAGCACATACATTTTAAGGTCTTTACAGTAAAAGGTTAATGTCTAGTGAACCTAGTTCACTTAAGTCTATAGCTAAGAGGGAAAGGGCGGATTTAGTATTATTTCATAATGATAGATGGTTCGAGGACTGAAGAAGAATTGAGGTACTTGGGTTTATTTATCTCAGGAAAGGAAGAAGCTAAAGATTGGAGAGAGGGTGACTGAAGTGGTTTGCGTGGCTATCATCAGGGCTGAGCGCAGAACCAGGGTGCGGAGGCCCTGCAGCCCTGTAACTGAAGGGGCTGAGCAGCGGTGCTTGAAAGATGGAGGATACTGTTTTAAAATATTTTACATGGGAAAGGCTCCTAGCATAGGTCAGTCTTAGAGAAAATCATTGTAGAAATGGAACTTAGATGCTCAGAGAGTGCAGATCTAGGCTGGTCAGCTCAGACCTGGGGAGAAAGAGCTGTGGAAAAAGATGTGGCTACTTTTAGACCTGCCTTACAAATGGTTTTTCCCACCTGTGGCCCCTCTAATGCTGCCTCGTATCTTCTGATTTAAAGCTTCTTCAAGAGTTCTCATCATGTGTACCAACTGCCATAATCCCTTGATAATTAGGGCACATTCATTTTCACTGTGGAGAGCTTAAAATGTAAGTACTCCACCCTCCTAATTGACCTGGCTTTGGGGTTTGTGGTTGTTGGGTGTAGATAGATACAGATGTGACCCTCAGGATTCTTTTTTACTTTTTTGTGACGGAGTTTGTCTCTATTGTCCAGGCTGGAGTGCAGTGGCGTGATCTTGGCTCACTGCAACCTCTGCCCCCTAGGCTCAAGCGATTCTCTCACCTCAGCCTCCCAGGTATCTGGGATTACAGGTGTGCACCACCATGCCCAGCTACTTTTTGTATTTTTGGTAGAGATGGGGTTTCACCATGTTGGCCAGGCTGGTCTTGAACTCCTGATTTCAAGTGATCCACCCACCTTGGCCTCCCAAAGTGCTGGGATTACAGGTGTTAGCCACTGCGCCCAGCCGACCCTCAGGATTCTAATCCCGTGGTATCCTGACTTCTTCCTGTGCAAGATTACCCTGTGCAGTCTTCGTTTTTCATTAATTAATGAACACCATGACACCCACACCCTTCTGCCCTGCCAGAGGCAGCCCGACCTCTGACATTGTAAATATCCATTCTCCTGCTCTTACCACAACTTCATACATGTTCGACTCCCTTACAGAAGGCGACTAACATTTAATGAACACTTAATATGTGTCAAGCAGGTCAAGCTACCTTCTTCATGTGAATTATTTAATCTTCACAACTATAGGTATATCATTACCATACTCGCTTAACAGAGGAGGAAACTAAAGCACACAAAGGTGAAATGTACTAAGGTCACACCTGGGTAACTCATGCGGCCAGAATGATCTCAGCGGCCTGACCACAGATCCTGTGCTTTTATCCACGCGGCTCCTCATTTCCCACCGTACCACTTCTGCAAACGTTTAGATTCTTTCTTCCCAGGAGGTTCTTCATTTTCTCCCAGACTGTCTCTTTTTCTCATCGCCATCCTAGACTTCATGAGCTATCACTAAAACCTCTGTCTTGACAACACACTCAAGTGTCCTGCCTTCTTGTATTTCTGCCAGTGTCTTCCACCAAAGCCTTAACCCTTGATGAAGCCAGTGACCTACCGTCCTTATTCCTATATGCAGCTGGTTGGATGCTATTGGATAATATCAATTTTATCTTTGTCAAGGCAAAGTCACCGCCTTCAAGTGTATCTGCCGCTAATTCTGCCTAGAAGTTTTCGTGTCCCTCTTCTATTTTCCAGAAAAGCCAATTCTTTCATTTCCCATTTTTAAAAAATGAATTCAAATCTGCACTGATTCCCAAACCCTCCACCTGATCATATGATCTTCATGTCATATTCTTTACTTTCTTTATCATATTATCTTCATGAGTGGTTTTACCCAGTAGTTCACCAAGACCGTGGAGTGCAGCCCCCGGGAACACCGCTTCCCTACACGCGCATGTTGGCAGCCATCCTCCCTGCATTCTGTGTTACTTCATGGGAAGATTCTCCTTCCTTCTATCCAAGGCTAATTCCTGCTCCTGGGTTGTGAAGCTCATTGCCTTCTGGGGTCTTTACCATATAAGCTATCTCCTTTCTACTGGTGTGGAATCTCTTCCTCTTCACCTGCTCTTCAGCCCATGAACATACCCAAGCGTCTGCCATCTTACCAATAATCAAAAACCCATATCCACCAACCGTCCATTTTCCTCAGTTTCCTTGGCTAACGTCCTTTCACCCTCCTGCCTGTCATGGGTAGGCAAGCTTCTTGGAGTAATTCCTCCTCTTCGTTTCCTTGTTCATCAATTTCTTTTGAGCATCATCCAGGATTTCTGGTTGGACCTCATTTTTTTTTCTAAGTTCTTCAATTTGTTCTGTAAGTCTTGATGCTGAATCCAATGCAGCATTTGCTACATCCAAACATTCCTGTAATGATAACACTTTTCTTTTCAGATATTTCTCCTTTTCCTTCCATTCAGCTCTAAGATGTTTTTGCTTTTCTAGCTCAGCAGACTACGTAGCTTTTTCCTCTTGTTGGAAACGCTGTAGTTTGGCCAGTGACACAGCACACTGCTTCACTTCTTCCTGAGAGGCAGAAAGCTGCAGCACACTTCCATCCCTTTGCTTGGAGACTACATTCAATTGTTCTTGCAATGATTCTACCCGCACACTGGCTTGATGGCTTGCATTTTCCATTGCATTAGAGGATGAAACTAGCTTTTCCTCCAATACTGTGACTTTCTTTCTTAGTTTAGCCTCTCCATCTTCTGCGGCCAAAGCCTCACGGGTATAAGAACATTCTGATTCTAGAAGATGATTATGCAATCTCTCTAGCTCCCGGGTTGACTGAAATTTGTTGTCACATGAATGTGGAACCTCATTCTGTAGGGCAGTGTTTTCCATTTGCTTTTGTTTCAGAGACAACATGACTTGGTCTCTCTCCTGTTGAAACACAACTGTCTTCTCCTGCATTGATTGAACTGCATTTACAAGTGGATTTAACTCCCCAATCTTGCCCTGTTCTTTTTCTTTCAATAGCTCTTCAAAAGCAAGAGCCTTCTCCTTCATTGAATGGCACTCAAACTCTTTTTTCTTGCAGCATCATATAAAACTTCATGTTAGTCTCTTGCAATGCTTGATAATTCTGTTTCCTTTTCTCTGGATGTTTCTACTATGTTTTCATTTTCTGCTTTTAGTTTGCCAATGTTCGTCTCTAGAATTAATATTCTCTCCTTCAGGTTTGTGACTCCCTGCCTCAAAAGCTTGTTTTCATTTCCTTTCTTAGAGAAATTTTCATTGGAAGAAAGTAACTGATCACTTTTGGCTTTAATTAAGATGTCTTTTCCCAGGCTGGGCGTGGTGGCTCACACCTGTAATCCCAGCACTTTGGGAGGCCGAGGCGGGTGGATCACAAGGTCAAGAGATCGAGACAATCCTGGTCAACATGGTGAAACCCCGTCTCTACTAAAAATACAAAAAAATTAGCTGGGCATGGTGGCACATGCCTGTAATCCCAGCTACGCAGGAGGTTGAGGCAGGAGAATTGCCTGAACCCAGGAGGTGGAGGTTGCGGTGAGCCGAGATCGCACCATTGCACTCCAGCCTGGGTAACCAGAGTGAAACTCTGTTTCAAAAAAAAAAAAAAAGTCTTTTCCCTTAAATAACTTGTGCAAAACATCTTATTTCACCCCTCAACATGTAATTAAGACTTCCAGTCTTTCAAATATATTAGAAACTACAGTTAATCACAGCAAAACTTGCAAACAACCAAATTTAGTTCTGGCCTGAGCCAGACCTATTTACATATTTGAATTTATCTCATTTTTCATCTTTCTTTGTTCTATAAATATTTCTATTTTAAAGGCATATTGCAATTTACAAAATTTGCAAGAAATGTCTTTTTAAATGTACAAGTCCAACAACTAATAAAAATATGAACATCCACATACAGTTAAGTTTCAAGTCAGGACATTTTTATGATGAGTTTATTAAAAAAATTAAGAAATTGTCTCTTAAGTTTCAGACATCTGGGTACTTGTGCTATCAAAGTGGTTTCACTGCCCTCAGTGGCCACCATCATGAGAATAGTTAACTCTTGGATTGCTGTACCTCATATATCAGGAAGTGGCATGTTCAGTGATGTTGCTAAGTATACTTATGTAGATGCAGCTTATGGTTTAACACTTACATGAAAGTTGTATGAATTTATGTAAGGAAACATTTAGTTTTAGGATGATATCTTTAAATAGATATCTTAGCTGTTAAAACTAAGTGATATATCTGGAGTATATGCTCAACAATAAAAAGGAAAAAACAATGATACATCCAAAAACTTGGATGGATCTCAAGGGAGTTATGCTGAGTGAAAAAAAAGCCAGCCTCAAGAAGTGAAATACATTCTGCACGTGTATCCCACAACTTAAATTAAAAAAAAATTGTTGGCCAGCGTCATGGCGGCTGGTGAGTTGGCAGGAATTGCCCAGGGAGCTGGGGAGAGTCACTAAAGCAGAGGTAAAACGGGCCCAATCTGGATGGTGGGAATGAGCAGAAGGCCCCCCATGGGTGACGGTGTCACTAGAGGAGGGCCCCTGGTAAAGTCCCAGGCCAGGCCTCTGTGTTCCTCAGCAGAACCTGGAGCCCACATTGCCTGGGAACCCCGCTTTGTTATGGAATCCTGCGCATTTGAACTAGTCTTGTGAAGGGAGTTGTTCAAGGATATTTGGTTGGATCGTCCAACGGCGCTAAATTTTTTTTTTTTCGAGTGGACTGGGTCGGCCGCTAAACTCACCGTGATGTCGTCCTGGTCTGGGGGCCTCGGCTCCAGATGGGACCAGTCTCTAGGTCAAGTCAGGGGCAGCCTGGCTTCCGTCAGGGGCAGCCTGGCTTCCCTCACGGGCAAGATTTCAAGCTTTACAAAGTTTATACTGACGAGGGGCACAGAGGAAGTGGAAGCAGAATTACCTGATTTTATGACAAAGGAAATTGAAGCCACTCATGAAATCTTGAGATCAGAGAATAAAAGGCATAAGAAACTTTCTATTGATCTACAAGAGAAACATGAAGCATCAGAGCTTCAAATGAAACAGGAATCTACAAGTTACCAAAATCAACTTCAACAAAAAGAGGTAAAAATCCACCATCTTAAAGCCAGACATACTGTGCTCCAGGACCAGACGCTGAAACTGCAGTCGGCTGCTCAGTCAGTACCGTAAGGAGCTGGCAGTGTACCAGCAGCCACTGCATCTTCTTTCGCTTATGGGATTAGTCATCATCCTTCAGCTTTCCATGATGATGACATGGACTTTAATGATATAATTTTGTCCCAACAGAAAATAAACCAACTCTCAAATGAAGTTTCAAGACTTGAGTCTGAAGTTGTCTATTGGAGGGATATTGGTCACGCTTCAACAGCACGAAGAACACATAGCTCTGCTCAAAGAGAAATAAACAAACTCCAAAATATCACTAAGGAACTGAAACAGAACCGAAGTCAGGAAATAGATGACCATCAACATGAAATGTCAGTTCTGCAGAATGTGCACCAACAGAAATTGACAGAAATAAGTCAACGGCATCAAGAAGAATTAAGTGACTATGAAGAACAAATTGAAGAACTCACAAATCTGTTACAACAAGGTGGCCTTGGAGCTACAGAAACCGATCACTCTAAAATCTATGACATGCAAAATACTATTCAATTTCTACAAACAGAAAAAGTGGAGTCTACCAAAAAAATTGAAGAACTTGAGGATAAAACGAAAGATACAAATAAAAAATTATCTTCTGCAGAAAATGATAGAGATATGTTAAGGAAAGAACAAGAACAGCTAAATGTGGAAGAGAGACAAATAATAGAAGAATGTGAAAACTTGAAATTGGAGTGTAGTGAATTGCTGCCCTATGGTATGAAGCAAAGTGATACCGTGACAGAAAAGGAAAGAATTATTGCACAGAGTGCATCAGTGGAAGAAGTGTTCAGACTACGACAAGCACTGTCGGATGCCAAAAATGAAATAATGAGACTGAGTAGTTTAAACCAGGATCACAGTCTTGTTGAAGACAATCTGAAACTTAAAATGCATATTGAAGATCTAGAAAAAGAGAAGTCATTACTGATTCAGGAAAAAGAAGAACTTCAGATATCACTTTTAAAATCAAACAACGAATATGAACTAATTAAAAGTACAGTTATAAGAGACTTAAGTTTGGATTCAGAATTATATAATTTAAGACTTAATTTGGAAGCAAAGGAACAAGAACTCAATCAGAGTATTAGTGAAAAGAAAATCCTGATAGCTAAGATAGAAAAATTGGACAGACAGAATCAAGATGCTAAAATGCACATGCTTTTGATAAAAGATCAACTATCAAAACAACAAAATGAAGGAGATAACATCATCAGTAAACTGAAACAAGATCTAAATGATGAAAAAAAGAAAGTCCATCAACTTGAAGATGATAAAATGGACATTACTAAAGAGTTAGATGTGCAAAAAGCAACATTACTTCAAAGTGAAGTGGCCCTAAATGATTTACGTGTAGCCAAGCAGAAACTTGAGGACAAAACAGAAGATTTAGTAGATCAGCTAAATAAATCACAAAAAAATAATGTAAGCATCCAGAAGGAGAATGTGGAACTTAAAGAGCATATCAGACAAAATGACGAGGAGCTTTCTAGAGTCAGGAATGAGTTAACTCACTCTTTAAATCAAGACTCTAGTAGTAATTTTAAGGACAACTTAATTAAAGAAAAAGAAGCCGAAGTTAGAAACTTAGAGCAAAGTCTTTCAGAATTAGAGCGGCTCAGTGAAAAGTTAAGGAAAGTTGCTTTGGATGTCAAAATGGAAAACAAAAAGTTAGTTTCAGCATGTGAAGATGTGAGGCATCAGCTGGAAGAATATATTGCTAATAGCAATCAGCTTTCTCTTGAAAAAAACACCATTGTGGAGACTCTAAAAATGGAAAAAGGACAGATAGAAGCAGAATTGCATCAGGCTAAAAAGAAGCTATTGGAAGAAGCAAACAAGCATGAGAAAACCATTAAAGAATTGTCAAATGCATGTAACTTGAATTCCTCTGCTTTGCAGCTGGAACATGAGCATTTAATTAAACTCAATCACAAGAAAGACATTGAAATAGCAGAACTCAAAAAGAATATTGGACAAATGGATACTGATCATAAAGAAATTAAGGACATTTTGTCATCTAGTCTAGAAGAGCAGAAGCAAATGACAAAACTTTTAAACGAGAAAGAAATTTTTATTGAAAACCTTCAAGAAAAAAGTTCAAAGTTGCAGGAGGAATTGGATAAATATTCTCAGACCTTAAGAAAACATGAAATTTTAAGACAGACCATACGGGAAAGGGACAGAAGTCTTGGATCCATGAAAGAAGAAAATAATCATCTGCAAGAAAAACTGGAACAGCTCGGGGAACAGCAGAGTCGAACTGCACCTGTGGCTGATCCAAAAACCCTCGATAGTGTTACTGAACTAGAATCTGAGGTATCTCAACTGAACATGATCAAGGATCATCTTGAAGAGGAAACTGAACACTATCCAAAGATAATTGAAGATCAAAACCAGAGTAAGATGCAACTACTTCAGCCTTTACAAGAGCAGAAGGACCTGGATGAGTTGAGACATCAGCATGAGCAAAAGAACGCCATGCACACCCAGCTCTGTTTGGAGAAAAATGAGGAAGTTAAGTGTTTGCAAGAAACAATTGAACCAATCAAAACCCAGTTTTATGAAGAAAAGCAGAAGATTCAAACAGATAACTCTGATGTTTTTCAAGAAACCAAAGTTCAGAGCCTTAATATAAAAAACGGAAGTGAGGAGCATGATTTATCTAAAGCTGAAATGGAAAGATTAGTGAAAGGAATCAAAGAGCGAGAACCGGAGATTAAACTTATAAATGAAAAGAATATAGCTTTAACTAAACCGATTGATCAGTTGCCCAAAGATGAAGTTGGTAAACTAACTCAGATCACTCAGCAGAAAGATTTGGAGATACAAGCTCTTCAGGCTAGAATGCCTTCAGCTTCCTGTACTCAAGATTTTGTTTACCTTCAACAGCAACTGCAGGCCTATGCTATGGAAAGAGAACAGCTATTCACTGTTTTGAATAAGAAGATCAAGGAAAATAGCCATCTAAAAAGAAAATATCAAAAACTGATGGATAGAGTTGCTGCCAAAGAAGCAGCTCTCATCAAACTGCAAGATGAAAATAAAAAATTGTCGACTAGATTTGAAAGTGGTGGCCAAGCTATGTTTAGAGAAACTATTCAGAATTTATCACGTATCATTCGAGAGAAAGACATTGAAACAGATGCACTAAATCAAAAATGTCAGAGCTTATTGGCAGTTTTACGAACATCCAGCACTGGCAATGAGGTTGGAGGTGTTAATAGTAATCAATTTGAGGAGCTCTTACAGGAAGGTGGCAAGTTAAAACAGCAAGTAAAGAAAATGGAAGAGTGGAAACAGCAGGTGATGACCACAGTACAAAATATGCAACATGAGTCCGCCCAGCTTCAGGAAGAACTTCACCAACTTCAGGCACAAGTTTTGGTTGACAGTGATAATAATTATAAATTACAAGTGGACTATACTGGCCTGATCCAGAGTTATGAGCAGAAAGAAACCAAACTCAAAAATTTGAGGCAGGAATTAGCACAAGTTCAGCACGGCCTTGGGGAGCTTTGCAATACCAAGGATCTTCTTTTAGGAAAACTTGGTATTATTTCATCCCAACTATCTTCAGCATCATTGCTGACTCCCCAGTCAGCAGAGTCTCTTAGAGCAAGTAAGTCTGATGTATTGAATGAATCTTCTGAATTGCTACAGCAAGAGCTAGAAGAGCTCAGAAAAGCACTACAGGAAAAAGATACAACAATTAGAACGCTCCAGGCAAATAATCAGAGATCGTCTGATTCAACTGCTGCCACTTCAGAGCTAGAAAGAAAAGAACATGAAAAAACTGATTCACAAATTAAGCAGCTAAAGGAGAAACAAGATGTTTTGCAAAAGTTACTTGAGGGAAAAGACATCTTAATCAAATCCCAAAGTGATCAATTACTTTCTTCCATTCACTAACAAAGTAAATGAAAACAAACTTTTGAGACAGGAAGTAAGAAACCTGAAGGAGAGAATATTAATTCTACAGACGGACAATAGCAAACTAAAAGGAGAAAATGAAAACATAGAAACATCCAGAGAAAAGGAAACAGAATATCAAGCATTGCAAGAGACTAACATGAAGTTTTCTACGATGCTGCAAGAAAAAGAGTTTGAGTGCCATTCAATGAAGGAGAAGGCTCTTGCTTTTGAAGAGCTGTTGAAAGAAAAAGAACAGGGCAAGATTGGGGAGTTAAATCCACTTGTAAATGCAGTTAAATCAATGCAGGAGAAGACAGTTGTGTTTCAACAGGAGAGAGACCAAGTCATGTTGTCTCTGAAACAAAAGCAAATGGAAAACACTGCCCTACAGAATGAGGTTCCACATTTATGTGACAACAAATTTCAGTCAACCCGGGAGCTAGAGAGATTGCGTAATCATCTTCTAGAATCAGAATGTTCTTATACCCGTGAGGCTTTGGCCACAGAAGATAGAGAGGCTAAACTAAGAAAGAAAGCCACAGTATTGGAGGAAAAGCTAGTTTCATCCTCTAATGCAATGGAAAATGCAAGCCATCAAGCCAGTGTGCAGGTAGAATCATTGCAAGAACAATTGAATGTAGTCTCCAAGCAAAGGGATGGAAGTGTGCTGCAGCTTTCTGCCTCTCAGGAAGAAGTGAAGCAGTGTGCTGTGTCACTGGCCAAACTACAGCGTTTCCAACAAGAGGAAAAAGCTACGTATTCTGCTGAGCTAGAAAAGCAAAAACATCTTAGAGCTGAATGGAAGAAAAAGGAGGAACATCTGAAAAGAAAAGTGTTATCATTACAGGAACATTTGGATGTAGCAAATGCTGCATTGGATTGAGCATCAGGACTTACGGAACAAATTGAAGAACTTAGGAAAAAAAATGAGGTCCGACCAGAAATCCTGGATGATGCTCAAAAGAAATTGATGAACTTAGCAAACACCTCAGAAGGAAAAGTGGACAAAGTCCTAATGAGAAACCTCTTCATCGATCATTTCCAGGCACCGAAAAATCTGCATCATGAAGTGTTACGGTTGATCAGGAGCATCCTGGGTGTGAGAAGGGCGGAGATGGAGCAGTTGTTTCATGAATGACGATCAGGGCGGTGTTACCAGGTAGATGACTGGGTGTCTTGGAGGAGGATCAGAAAGTGTTCCCAACACACTTTGAAATCAAATCAGCAATCTGTGCTTCATAGTTCTTTTTCATAATTATAAATAGCAGGACAGAGTGTTTCTTCCCCAATCCACTGAACAGAAGTTCCAGGCTTCCTCTGCTGGGATCACTTTACGTTATGTGCCATTTACTGACTCATTCAAGGCACCTCTGGGCCAGTCTGGGCCTCATGGTTGCACTTGTCTCAGTCTCACCAAAACTGTCTGGCTGTCTTGGAACTGGAGAAGTGTGGGATGGAATGGGGTGACAGAGTGTCTGGCACAATGCCTGCGTCTTCTCTCCTGAGTTTCTTCTTCTCCCTCCTTAGAAATACCTGTTGTAATCACTGTGGTGTGTACATACGTGTTCCACATTCTCACAAGTGTCAACATAGCATACCTTACATCATATCACCAAATTATATATACAGAGGCATTAAAAAAGCAGAGGTACAATATGGCACCCGTATAATTCACCATTTGCTCCTCCCTACAGGACACCAGTCTTATTTTAGTCTTTGACTAATAAAATATGTTCTACTTTTTCTTGAAACCTGTGTTTAATTGCTTGATCTTGTTTTTGAATATTTTCTTTAAGACAAATTCAGCAAAATAACTTCAGAAATTATTTTCAAGAGACTGTTTTTCATTTCTCAAAGTAATTTGTATACCTTTGACAACCTTTTGAAGAGAGAATTGCAACTGCTTATATATGGATCAGCCAAATCATTTTCTCCCCCATGGGATGTGCGATCGCGGGGATCCAAAGCCTCGTGGAACTGTTTGCAGGGATCAGAGAAGATAACAACTGCAGAGAGAGAGAGAGAGAGAGAGAGAGAGAGAGAGAGAGAAAGGGAGAAAGAACAAGAGCATGAGAGACCAATTTGGCAGTCAGGTATAGAGCTCCTAAACTTTACTAGACTCCAGGCAAAACTGTAGCCTTCAAAATCATTTCTTGATTGTGTTGACTTGACATGTTTTCTGATGCCTGCCTCAGAGTTACTTTCAGAAGGAATTTGCTTCTCATTGGTACAGAATAGCTCTTCTCCATGATTCATTCAGCTGCATCTCTTCAGCAGCAATGTTTTCACGTGGCTGTGCAGTTAGCACCTCCCTTCATTCCTGTTTAAGTTGGATGCACTTAATTGTCACGGCCCCAGGAGCCTCTGTGCTCAGCTAAAAGCCTCAAACTGTATGGCTGAAGACAGTTGCCTTTTGAAGATTTAGCTTATGTGGTTTCAGTGGTGCAAGTAATAATACATGCTTAGAATCATATATTAACAAGAGATGGTTTCAGAATAACATTTATTTATTCCTCAACAGAAAGATCTGCAGTAGTCCCTTCTTTCCCCTTTCTTTGGAGGGGATGCTCGTTTATGTCTTTGATAAGGAAGGCTTATATAAGAATAGATTTCAGGAGTGAGGATAATACTGTAAATGGCTGAAGGTTGTTTAACGCTTGCCTTCTCCACTGGCCAAGCAGATTGGAATTTCAGTGGAGGATGACAAAACCATGTGATGAATTGAGAGCTCCCAAAGGAACTGGTGTGAAGCTGGGCAGGGAAGCCTTGAATTAAGAATGGCTGGAGTTACATGCAGTCAGAGACCAGTTATGACAGGACTGATTTTTTGAGCTCCTGTTGAGCTCACTCTAATTCACAACACACCTATGAAACAAAGATTGTTAGAGCTCGTTTTCAGATGAGGAAATCAACTTCAGAGGTTTAATGAACTGCCCAAGGGCAGACAGTTGTTAAATGATCAATCCGGTACCACAGCCCAATTTGCATAGCCCTGAATCTTCTCAGTGCCCTCTGCCTGGCTAGGTTGCTTCCTGTCCAGTGGAGGACTGGCTCCATGGGGAGAGGAGAGTGCAGGAGGGCATCGTCCCCCTCTCCATGTGCCCACACTCCAACCTAGGTCAAATTTCTGTATAAAAATAGGAAAACTAATTTTAAGTATTCATATACTGCTAGGCATATGGGTAGTTGTGCCCTAGGAAACAGCACACCAGTGTTAGCGAGGTGCAGTTTTCTTTTGGGTGCTGTTGGGCGTAAGAAGCGCTCACCCTGCCCATACCCTTGAATACACTAGAACATTCCTTCTGGAGGTCCAGAGGTACATGATTCCACAACCAGGACTACTGAGATGAAGAGCTTAGCAGGTGCCTGGGGCACTGGCTGTTCCCGTGGAATCATCGCTCCCCACTCCCCTTCCTTCCTTGCTGCCACCCTGCATGGACAGCCTGCCCTGATTGCGTGTGGCTGCCTGCGGTCCTGATTGCACGTGGCTGCCTGCTATTCTCTTGATGTCTTTGTGCTTTTCATGCAGGAGAGTAATTCTTGAGAGCTGCAAGGGCCTGGCTCCTGTGTGAGTATGACTCCTTTAGAATACTGCAGATTGAGGGATATCAAAGTCAGATCCTTTGAGAAGCAGTGAATTTTCTTTCCTTTTCTTTCCTTTCCATTTTCCTTTGCTTCCGTTTTTACTTTCCTCTCTTTCCCTTTTCTTTTCCTTTCCTTTACTCCCTTCCTTTTTCTTTTTTCTTTTACCTTTTCTTTTAAACAAACAAACAAATATGGAGTGTCTCTCCGTTGCCCAGGCTGGGGTGCAGTGGGGCGGTCAAGCCATCCTCCTGTCTCTGCTTCCCTCCTTTTTTTCCCTAAAATTGATAAACTACTGCCCCTTTAAAAATAAAACCCTACAATTACAATAGTGAATAATCCAATCCAGAAGAGACTATAGCAATTAATTTCGTTGAGATGAACTGAAACTGAAAGAATTTAGTGAAACACTCATGTTTTTAAGTAAGTTCCACTGGGAAGTCACATCAGCACAGTCATCATTCTTCATTTTGTTTTTGTTTTTTAAATAGTTTTTTTTAAAATAAGTTTTAGCTTCACAGAAAAATTGAAGGGAAGTTAAAGAGTTCCCATATACCCCGTTCCCCCACAGTGGGGCATTCGTGGGACCGTGGAGCCTGCATTTACACATCATTAGCACCCAGAGGCCATACTTTACATCAGGGTTCATTATTCCGCGCCCCGCCCCCCCACGCCAAGCTTTGGTGGGTGTAACTGACAAATAAAAATGACATAAATTAAACATGCACAATGTAATAATTCTATATATGTTAATTTGTGATTACCACAGATTACACAGTCATTACCACACACAGTTGCCATTTTGTGTGTGTATGGTGTGTGTTGGGGGGGGGTGAGAACACTTAAGATCTACTCAATCAGCAAATTTCAAGATAAACAATACAGTATTGTTGATGCTAGCCCCCTGCTGTACATTGGATCCCCTGAATGTATTCCTCTTATACTGAAGCTTTGTATCCTTCGACCACTCTCCACTTACCCTACCCTTTCAAATCATTTTGCACTTAAACTCTAGAATGCCATGCATCTGGAAAAAATGCCCAGGAAAAGACTTGTTGGCAATACAGAGACAAAAGCGCCAACACTCATCTCTTACCATGCCCATCTTCCATCATTTGTGAAAAGGACTGCCTTTTCCTTGGTGCTGCAGAGATTTCCTCCTACTGAGTTTGGTGTCTTGGGCATCTTTGGACTCTAAGGCCAGCTCCAATGTTGTAAGAAAGTCACCAGCTTCCTGTGGGTCCATGGCATTTGATCACACTCATGTTTTCACCAAACAGCATCTGTTCAGTGCATTCTATGGACCTTTAGGTATTTGCTGTATTAAAGGAACTTATTTAGAAAATCGCCAGGCTTTTGTTTTGTTTCCTTTTTCTTTGTCATTATATTGGAGCTGAAGTTTGAATTCCCACTGTCTCACTAGTTTGTGGTTTCAGGCAAGTCACCTACTCCCTTTTAACTCAGTTTCCCCAACCCTCAAAAATGAGCCTATGGAAAAACTCCACAATGTACACGACATCGTTTTGTCTATTGAGGGGCAGTATTTAATGTATGTAATGTATTTATTACAGTATTTCCAGCTGGACTATGCCCCGTTTCTCAGGCTAAATGTTCTCAGAATGCTTTTCAATCTTGAACTATGGCAGAATTTATTTCTCTGATAAAATTTCTCTGATTTTAAAAGAAACCTTGGAATAAGACAAGCCTGAGTTCCTTTACTTATTACATATAGATTCTAAGAACTGAAAAACACTGTGAGTATTTCTAAAATGTTTTCTGAAACTTTTCTCTTCAGAAAAAAGTGAGGCAATGGTATCTTATCGGATTGTAATATGGCTTATTAGGCCTGTGGTAGGTAATGAATAATAACAGTAACAACAGCAGCAGCAGCCATGTGACAATGAAGGCTGCATTCACTAAGCAATTATCAAGTACCAGTCTGGTGCTAAGTAATTTTATGCATGTCTCATTTAATCATCATGACAACTTTATCAAATAATATGAAATTCACCAAACAGTGTCTGTCACATAGTGTCATCAATAAATGTTAAAGTGATTTTTTTTTTCCTTCTGGTGTTCAGGGTCCTCTGTGGCCTGACATTACTGTTCCTATCCCAGGCAGCCACCTGAGACTCCCCAGCAGGATCCCTGAACCAGGAAATCCATTTCCTCATTGACCTCTGAATGAGACACTAGCCAGAAAGCTTCTCACTCTGTCCTAATCTTTCGCAAAGCTCAAGATTCTGCTACGTTTTCCCTTAAAAACATGTCCTGACTTCCTCACTACACAGCAATCTTTCCCTTCCATGTATTCCTATAGTTCATATTATAATCTGGTCTCAGTTTAAAAGATCCTTAGAGCCAGGGTCTGTATATTGAGTTTTTCAGTCATCCTCAAAGTCTAGTGTATTGCTGCTTATGGGGTAGGGACTTAAAAACGTGCTGAAAGAAATGAAAGGTCGAAGATAGGGGAGAGTGCATGCACATAACTGGAGAGGGCAGAGAGGATGCGTGCGTTACCATGGGGGACAGGTGCAAGGGAAGACCCAGAATGACTGAAATCAGTGCAACTGAAAGTGTGTTGGTTTTTAAGGTATATGATAATCCATCATCAAGATTAAAGGTTTATTACACTATTGTCATGAAGGTGAAAAGGAGTTCCTGATTAAAGAAGCATCACTGAAATTTAAAAAACAAAAAACAAACCTAGGCAATGCACCCCAACAGCAAAGCATGCTAATAATTCAATAATTACCTCTTCTACCTCCTGTGTATTGTCTTGAGTCCAGCCATGGGTGGAAAGGACAGGAAGTCCTGAGAGTGCTGTGTTGCAAGGTCAGCTCCCCCATCTTGAGTGCCTCCTTTCTAGTGCGGCAAGTGTCATGTCCTCCCGGAAACCCTGCCTGGTGACACTGGTTCCTGACATCTCAGCAGATAACTTTGTTCCCTTTACCATCACACAAGCTCCAGTGGCTGCCAAATTTGAAGCCAGGCCTCATTTCTCTGTAAAGAGGAGTACAGTAGGACGGTCTTGAGTCAAGGTGTCATTGGGGAGCATTTCTAAGTCTCTGGAACACCCTCCGCCCTATTGCCTGGCCACCAGAGCCTTCCTGCTGTTCACAACCCAAGTTCCCTAGTTAAGCCCTCTTTCCTGGCCTGCCCCTCATTTCCCATTCCATGCAGGGTACTGTTGTTTACAGGTCTGTTACGTTGTCAGTTTAGCGAGGAGAGCCCACGGACTTTGCTCTTTTCAAACCATATGCTCCTTCAGTGTGTATGCTCAAAAGTGCAGCCATGAGCTGTGGGCCCACCTCCAGCTCCTCCACACAAGCCAGAACTTCCCACCCAGATGGTGCCATTTTGCTTAAAATGCTTGTGAATTTTTGTAAAGCAGTGTGGGTGAAATGAAAAGTAATTTCGTATCATAGCATAATGAGAAAGCTTGCTTGCTTTTTTAGTGGGGGACATACAATGAATGAAAAGGCTCGCTAATTCTGTTGCGGTTAGATACAAACAATACCCCAGGGCTCAACCAGACTGCCTCTGAGCGTCACCACCTTGCTTTATATTCACGTTCACAGAGTAGTCCAGTGTAGTGCGCAGAAGACTATCTATAAATATTCATTGAATTCATAGTTTATTCATCACTTTTAATTTTACTCAGGGGTTCTCCCTTTATAGTGTTACAGGTTTATAAGCATGTGTCTTCCAGAAACCTGGAAGAAGGGCCCTGCCTTGTCACCCC
Organism: Aotus nancymaae; assembly: GCF_030222135.1. NCBI lineage: Eukaryota > Metazoa > Chordata > Mammalia > Primates > Aotidae > Aotus > Aotus nancymaae. Next base: position 5,459,363 of record NW_026988450.1, on the reverse strand, counting down.
TTCCAGATCCTCCCACTGAGGTCCTGCCTCCGCTGATACCAAACAAATCACTGAACCTACCTGAGCCTAACTTGCTTCAGCTATATGAGGGAAAAGACATAAGTCTCCCAGGTAAACTAGAAGGGCAGTAGTTTTGAGAAGCAAGTAAGATACATGCAAGTCAAAAAACTGGACTTTGCAAATTACAGAGTGCTAAGGAGACGTAAGAATGCACAAACTGGGATCAAACTCCTGGGTTTAAATTTCTGCTATGCCTTTTATAGTTATATCACTTTGAGAATTTTAAAGAAAATCCTGTGATTCTTAGTCACTTCATCTGTAGAATAGGGATACCAATACCTACCACGTGGAGTGACTGTGAGGACGACACGAGACAGAGCATGGGGAACGCACAGGAGAGGGCCTCTTGCGGGCGCTTCGGAAATGCGGTCAGCGTGATTACTGCCCACATTCATCTCTCTGAGATCTGACGGCGGGGTTTGCATTCTTTACATGTTCAAGTCTCATGCAGTTTCATAAATCTATTGGCTATAATAAATATTTTGAGAAACTAAAATCAACCTATCACTCTACATTGTGTGGATACTTAAAGATGCACGTTATATTGTATGGTAATTCATGCACCATTCCATTCATTTTCTTCCTGTCAGGTCCCAGGGCTCATTTTTATTCTCACCTTTTATATTTAAGCTGAATTGGGTAAATATGACCATGGATGCTACCTAGAAACTACATTCTTTTCTGCTTCCTGTGGTAACTGGTGACTTTCACCCATGTAAGAAGGGAGGTAGGAGTTGGGGAACATGACATAAATTAAACATGCTCTCTGAGTCAGGTGCGTTCGTTAATACCCCTGGAATTCTATGAGATAAATATTACATTTTCCATTTTATAATTGGGGAAACTGAGGCTCAGGGTGGTTAGTGACGGTCTAAAGTATACTAGTTAGTTTGAAAAATAAGGACTACAACCCAGGTCTGCCTAAGTTTATGGAAAAAAGAATGCCAGTCTGACTTCATAAAGAAAGAGGGGACTATCAGGGTCACAAAATACAAGAGGAGGAGTCGAAGATTCCTGCTGGAATCCTTGCTAGTATCTGGGATTTCGGGGTGGGGCGAGATGAGAGAGTAGAAGGTAGGTGTGTAAGATGCGTTTTTTTTCAAACGTAAAACCATAGTGTTAAGAAAATATCTGAATAGATAGTATTTCAGTCTTTCTCATTGGAAACATGTGTCTCCATCTCAGTAACTGTCATTGCTTGGCTATCTCTGCTTTTGTGAAGCCTGTGCCATGAGAACTTCGCCATCCATGTTTAGTCACTTTCTAAAACTTATGGTGGGTCATGTAATAATGCCTGAATAAAAAGTATAAAGCCAACCACATTTTAAAATAGACTCGCTTTCCAGATGAAATCGCTCCTTAGTTAGCAGACCATATAGATGGAAACCAACAGATACTAACTCTGGTACCCATCTTTCACAATGCCTTCCCAGCTGACCCCAAACACAGCCACTTCCTAATGAGAAGAGATGGGAGGTGGGAAAGGCAGTGGACGCTGAGGGTGGAGTGTGATCCTGTGTGTCAGGCTGTCTACTGCCCTTATCTCATGAATTGTGAGTTAGGTTTTATGATTCTTGTTTGGCAGGAACTGAAACTCAGATAAGTCATTCACTGAGTTCAGACTCAGGACTGTCTGAGTTCACATGAGACCACACTACCTCCAAGAGGAGCCGGGGCTGTTCTGTTCTATCACAGAATGTTCAAAGTTGTTTCTCATGTGGAAATTCATGTATCAAACAGGGAACACGTGACAAGGTCTTCAAATCTGAGGCTGTAGAAGATAATCAACGTATGGTTTTCCCAACATACTTCAGCTCTTGGCCTTTGAAAACCTGATGGTAGGGTTTGGAACATTTATTTAATGCTTTATGGATATTTGAGGAAGCATTCTGTAAGCAAAACAATCCTCTTAATTCAGTCTTAGTTGAAAATTAAGTTGTCCTAAACATCGTGTTATAATGTAAAGAATAACTCAGGCATCAAAGCAATCATTCTGACCTTCCTTGAAAATTGCTCTTCTCTCCGTCAGAAGATGAGACATGTTATGTGCTTAGAAAATATCTCAAGGAGTAAAGAAAGAAAGAATTATTTCTCTCCTACTGTACCATACTATGCTTAGTGCTATGGCATGTGTAAGAGCAGAATTCAGCCTGCTTTATTTATATAATATATCCAAAATGACAAATTAATGGTGCACTGGAGAACAAAAATCAGCAAGCCTAATTGTGTTTTAGTCATTGCAACTGAACATATATCAAAATTGAAAACCATTTTGTATTTTCAAAAGACATCACAATTATAATGATTGATTTCTCAAAATAACCCTGAGGGAAAAAAATGTTTTAAACAAGTCAAAGAAAAAGAATATAGTGTCTGAACAATGCTTAAAGCCAAGCAACTCTGGACAGGATTAAGATGAATTGTCAGCCACAAAACAAAGACCTATATTATGTGCAGAACTAGGTTCATGTGTCTATCCCTCTATCTCTGCTATATTCCTTGTCTTCTTCATTAAAATTTTTTAAACAAAGCACTAGAATAAACACTTGATAAAGGTGGAGACCTTTGTCTATTTTCCTATCACCCCCAATGCCTGGGACAGCCCATTTACATGTTAGACCCTCAATGAATATGAGGATAATTGAACAAAGAAGCAAAATCAGTCATCCAAAGGCTGTCACCAACATATTCACCTCATGGATTTGACTTGAAAATGGAGGGAAATGCTATCATTTCTTTTCTTTTAGATACACAAAGATGAAGACAGCAACCAACATTTACATATTTAACCTGGCCTTGGCAGACGCTTTAGTGACTACAACCATGCCCTTCCAGAGCACGGTCTACTTGATGAATTCCTGGCCTTTTGGGGATGTGCTGTGCAAGATAGTCATTTCCATCGACTACTACAACATGTTCACCAGCATCTTCACCTTGACCATGATGAGCGTGGACCGCTACATTGCCGTGTGCCACCCCGTGAAGGCTCTGGACTTCCGCACGCCCCTGAAGGCAAAGATCATCAATATCTGCATCTGGCTGCTGTCATCATCCGTCGGTATCTCCGCAATAGTACTGGGAGGCACCAAAGTCAGGGAAGGTAAGAGCAGTCATTTTCATTCCATTCATAAAAATGTAGCTTCAAGTTATATAGACTTTTAATTTGGAGCGAGTAGGCCATCTAGCCACACATATCTGTGGAAATTAGTGCCAAAAGGCAATAGAAATAGTGCCTGGATTCATGAAAGATGAGAGAAATAGAACCATTTTGTGTCCCTTTCCACCTCTAAACAGTGACTGCAACAATGACATTGCCAGGAAAGAGATGCCCGACCTGTCTCCTATTCTGGAAGTGCTCAGTAGAATGTGGAGGGGTGAGGATGAGGTAAGAATCCTCAGGCATGTGGAATTTTAGAGTACAACCTGACAATTCCAGGACACGCCTTCTCACTCTTTTATTTTCTAACAAGGGACATAAATTATTGGTGACAAATGCCGGTTCTTTCCTCTTTTCTTCCTAGAGGATAACCTCCACATCACTATCTTAACAGCTTTGGCTGTAGGCCATTCAAAAGCAAGTTCAGAGATGAATGGTAGTCACAGATGAGCAGAACCATTTGATTTTGGACAGATCAGGCTTTACCCCATACAAACCAGCCAATTCATGTTTTTCCTGTATTTCTAGGATAGAAGTTCTCACTCTGGCCTGCACATTGGAATCACCTGGGTACTTTAGAAACACTGCTGCCTGTATCCCACACCCTAAGGGTCTGGTTTAATTGACCTGGGGTACAGCCTGGGTGTCAAGATTTTTGAGCTCTCCCCACATAACTCTGACCTGCAACCAAGGTGAGAGGTCCTGTTCTAGGAGTTTTGCTTTACTAGCAAAAAGTAAAGCTATGGAAAGCATCTTTGTTCCTCATAGAAATTCATGATGGAGAGGCCAGCAGAACAGTCACTGTGGCCCTTACTCAGCTGTTTAATGCTCCAGCGGGTATCTAAATGCTCCAGTTTATTAGGGAGGCCCATAACACCTGTGAAAGCAGATAACTGACTATGTATAGTGAGGACTTTCTAGGTCATAGTGAAAGGGCAAGGCGCTAAAATCATAGCTTGTCTTGCATGTACATGGTTTGTTTGTTTAGGTTTAGGTTTATAGTTTTAGGTTCACGAAAAAACTGAGCAGAAAGCACAGAGAGGTTCCATTTACCCCCTGCCCCCACGCAGGCTCATCCTCTCCCATGATCAACATCCCCCACAGAGTGGTCCATTTATTACAGCTGCTGAACCCACACTGACACATCTTTATCACCCAGAGCCTGTGGTTTACAGGAGGGCTCACTCTCTGGGTTGTACCTCCTGTGGGTTTAGGCAAATGTATAAGGACACGTATTGATTGTTTTATCATGAAGCTGATTTTTTTCCCTCTGAAACTACAAAATGAATTTCTAGCATAGTCACAGCAGGTGTCAAGCTATACTACTAGGTAAATTTTAAGAAATGCCCAACTTCCCTTATCATATTTGCATTTTAAAGTGTGATTAATCACACACAGAATTTTGTTCCTTCATGCCTACAGCAAATGGAAATAAAGTACAAAAAACTCTTCTGATGCAAAGCTTTCACTTTACATAAAATGTTGAGTCTAATATTTTCCATACTGCAGTATATGTGTATATATTATTTGAGAATTCATAGTCTGCTCTTACTGTAATTATAATAGCTTAGAATTATTATAATCGCCATAAGCAGAAACAGTTATTCTTAACAAAATGAATGTACACAAGAAAAGCTTTAGTTTAGCTATTAGAACTAACTCTATAATGAAGACAACCATGAGATGTTGGAACAAGAGCCAGCAGAAACCGCAGCCCTCTGATATTAATAGATAAGGAAACAAAAGTCTGCTTTTTCAACTGAGGCAGTTGTATGGATACTTCAACCTGAAAATGCCCCCTTCTTCCGGAAACAGAACATGTAATAAAAATGGCATGCTTGGACAGGAATTTCTTTTTTTAAAATGCTTAGTTTTTATGGATTCATGATAGTTTTACATTGAGGGGGTACCAGTGTTATTTTGATACAAGCATACAATGTGTAATGATCAAATTAGGGTAATTGGGATATTCATCACCTCAAGTATTTATCATTTATTTGTGTTAGGGAATTCCAGTTTCACTCTTTTAGTTATTTTGACATATGGAATAAATTATTGTTAACTGTAGTCACCCTCCTGTGCTACCGAACACAAGCTTTTTCCTTCGAACAGTATTTTGAGTAGCTGTTGTTGATTATTCCACCCACTCAGACACTTATTATCTCCCACTACATGCAAGATGGTTTGGGAGGGAGCTGAGCCTCAGAGTTAAAGATCTATCAAATTAAACAGCAGCCCTGTGTGGCTTCTGTTTAGCTCAGCTTAGCCGGTGAATTTTCCATAATAACTACTGTAATTAGGACACATTTTCGAGGGTTTGTTATTCATGTGGTATGTATTTGTTTGTTCATTTATTTAACAATTTATTCTCTTTATGCACCACATGTTCCCAATACTACCCTAGGTGCCAGGGATTCAGTGTTGATTAAGGCAGGCTGGGTTTTCCACGAAGGCAGTTCACATTCTGGATGGAGAGAAAAATGTCAGGAAGGTAACACATAATTACAGATCAGACAAGCTTCTGTCTGGGAGATTGGGTGAGTATAAAATGTAGACAAAGTATAAGTTACCAAGGAGAGAACTGTTTCAGAGACACACCTCCATCTGAATGTGTCTGAAGTGACATTTAAGCTGAGGTCAGCCACAAGGAAGAGCTAAGGCTGAAATCAAAAGCTTAGCAGAAAAATCCAAACCAAACCATGCTCCCTACCTCCAAGGAAACTCTTCTACCAGTTTCAACAAACAAGTCATAACCCAGAATTGAATATTTACATTGAACTCAGATTTTTTTTCAAGTATCACCCATCAAAAGTTGCTTAATGGATACCTTATATTCTTTGACACTAGAAAGATTTAAAAATCATTTACCATAAATACTAAAGCAAAAGTCAGTAGTCTTCATAGTAATATTACTTTAGACAATGACATTTTTAAAAAATCAAAAATGTTAAATTACTCTGGAAGCATTCATTTACTACTCCAAGGTTTGATCTGGTATTTCATTGATAACATGAAGGTCTCTAAGATAGTCATCTTGATTAATTGTTAAAAATGATTATATCCTTTTTATTTTAAAGTATATGTAATTAAAATTCTAGTAAGATGGAATATTCCACTGATTGCATTAAAACGTTTTAGAAAACATTATTAATAGAGCTGTTTTGCTATTTAAAAAATATTCGTGTGCTATTTTGAAGCAGATTTTTCCAATGTCAGAAGAAAATATTTTCATTACAGTAATCATACTCATGATGTTGCGTATGACCACCTTGTCTATGAGGAAGGACCGGGGCAAAGAGAGCTCTGCTGTGTGCTCACTGACTTCTCTGGGGCAGGGGTTGGAAATGTAGGCTGGCTGGAGTCCATGAGACCCCCACAAAAATAGTTTAGAAGGTGTTGATCCTGAGTCCCTGGTCTTCCTAGTATTAAGACTACTCCAAAGAGAATCCTACCCAGCAAAGAGAAGCAGAGCAAATAAAGCAATTTTCTAAGTAATCACATACAAATATTTGTTTTATCTGAGTTACATAATAATGTTGGTAAAAATGAAAATAAATGTGCCTGATTTACTCAGAAGTTCCTTGATGATGATGATTCTCCCCCGCCTCCTCCAAAGGCTCTACTCGTGTTTCAGTAGTGCCCTTAATCACAACGAGTGCTGTTGGTTCCATTAAATCACAATACCTGCATCATATTTAAACAAATTTCAGATCAATTTTTGTTGACCTACATAATGATTTCCTGTAAACCACTTAATGTTTTTCAAACACATTGAAAAATGTGTTAAATTAGTTAATTTAGTTAACTAATTTAGTGACTACATTGAAATATTTAATTGTTTGTTACAAATAGACATTAGCTTTTTTTTTTTTTTTTTTTTGAGACTGAGTTTCACTCTTGTTACCCAGGCTGGAGTGCAATGGCACGATCTCAGCTCACTGCCACCTCCGCCTCCAGGGTTCAGGCAATTCTCCTGCCTCAGCCTCCTGAGTAGCTGGGATTACAGGCACGCACCATGCCCAGCTAATTTTTTGTATTTTTAGTAGAGACAGGGTTTCACCATGTTGACCAGGATGGTCTCGATCTCTTGACCTCGTGATCCACCCGCCTTGGCCTCCCAAAGTGCTGGGATTACAGGCTTGAGCCACCGCGCCCGGCCCGACATTAGCTTTTGTACCAGAGCCTTGGGTCTGGAAGAACTGTTAATGAATGGAAATAGAAATAAGTTCTCATGCTATATATCAGCTCTTTAGTTCTTCTGCAAGCCATCAGTGTCAAACCAGCTTCTGCAACTAGACGAGCAATATTGTCAGCTAATCTTAATTCTACAGCATTGTGTATGTCACCAGTAAACAGTGACTATCATCACTGTTCCATGTACAAATATTAGGATGGCTAATAAAATACAATATTCGTTAGTAATTTGGTGATCTACTTCAGGCAATGTCATCTCACCATAATTGGACCATTGCAATCAAAGGCATTAACATTCACATTCAAAACACTTTGCAGCCATGGTAATAGCAATAACAGGTCTCTGTGCTGTGGTTTTTGTTGCCTTCCTCCAGATGTGGATGTCATCGAGTGCTCCTTGCAGTTCCCGGATGATGACTACTCCTGGTGGGACCTCTTCATGAAGATCTGTGTCTTTGTCTTTGCCTTCGTGATCCCTGTCCTCATCATCATTGTCTGCTACACGCTGATGATCCTGCGCCTCAAAAGCGTCCGGCTCCTTTCTGGCTCCCGAGAGAAAGATCGCAACCTGCGCAGGATCACCAGACTGGTCCTGGTGGTGGTGGCGGTCTTCATCATCTGCTGGACCCCCATTCACATCTTCATCCTGGTGGAGGCTCTGGGGAGCACCTCCCACAGCACGGCTGCTCTCTCCAGCTATTACTTCTGCATCGCCTTGGGCTATACCAACAGTAGCCTGAATCCCATTCTCTATGCCTTTCTTGATGAAAACTTCAAGCGGTGTTTCCGGGACTTCTGCTTTCCACTGAAGATGAGGATGGAGCGGCAGAGCACTAGCAAAGTCCGAAATACGGTTCAGGATCCTGCTTACCTGAGGGACGTCGACGGGATGAATAAACCAGTATGACTAGTCGTGGAGATGTCTTCTTACAGTTCTTCTGGAAGAGGGGAGTTGAATGATCTAGGTTTAACTCAGATCACCACTGCGGTCTGACATGAAAAGACAGAATTCGAAATAAACTTTTAGAGATCTCATGGTCTGAAGTCATCAGATGCAGACAGCATTCGCGATTAGTGGAAACATCAAGGACAAAAGGTCCATGCAACACGTGCACCTCTTCTCCAGGGCACAGAAGCAAGGCAGACCCTCTGTTCCTCTGATGAACAAGGTAACAGGCCTTTTCCTTCCGGTTTCCTAGATTAGGTTTAACACCCATCTGCTGTGGCCTTCCTATGCAATGTGGTTTCAAAAGCTCGGTTTAAGAGAAAAGGAAAAGAAGAAACATCACTTTCAGAGCTCAGTGGGCATGCAATCCAGATGTTTAACAATGACAGCCACGACCTCCAACAGAATGAGAACTATTTCCAGGCTTCGTGCCCAGCTCAGTGTATGCTGTGTGGACACGCATTTCACATGGCTGTGTGGTGAGAGTTCCAGCTTACGTAGGGCTTGGACCCACATCTGAGGCATCTGATGTTCACGATGTTCACTTATACCAGAACATTATCTTGCTATTTATGAAATTATTTAAACATTCAGAAGGTTGTTTGTAACGTGGTTTAATTTCTCAAAAACTACAGATTTTTTTTCTTAGCATGCTATTCAGGTAGACAGTCCTACATACGATAAAGCATGTCCCATTGTCAAGAAACATAAAGTAGTTTGAATACCACTGAAAATATATATAGTTTCTTCTGTAAATAGTAGTACATGTGCAAATAAGGAATGGGCTTGCTTTCCAGCCAGGCGATTTCCTGACGGCACACTAATGATATCCCCTGAGTTGCTAAGTTGATGCTGAGACATTTTCCTGGGAATTAGTCATGGCATGATCTCTTTCAGACTCCCTGAACACCATTTAGTCCTGTAACAGTGCTCATAGCTCATGTGTTAATGAATCACAGAGGCTTTAACTCGCTCCCAGGTTGTAGCTGTAGCAGAATTTCGTTTATTTGCCACATCTCTTTATGAATATATAGTGATTCGCAGCTCCTCTCTATTCATGGAGGGGAAGGCGTTTTGCCTCTGTGGATCTCGAGGTACTATTTTGTGGCTCTCGGCGGGAAGTAGAATTGTTCCTAAATGGTGCTGAATAAGGACATGATGTCCCTCCTGGAGCCTGGACAGATCCTGCACAGCTTTCTGTGAAGGGCATCCCTGCTGAGGATAATGCCAGAAAAAGCACATTTAGGGTAATTTTGCTAAAACTTCCAGATGACATATAAATTCCCTCTTTTTCCCCCTGAAACTTATCATTTCAGAGGTAATGGCTTTTTTTCTGTAATTTGCCTGGGAAGAGAAAAGGAATAATTTAGAAATAACACTCATCTCCAAGCCTATATCTTATTAGGGCAGCATCCTCTGCAATTTAATAGAAAAATTGAATATATAGCCCTAGGTAACTATAGACATCATTACCACTGTTAAGTTCTGTTCACCATGCACTTTCTTGGTGGTGTATGTACTCTCACCTTTTGGAAACAAAACTTTGCATTGAAGGTTTTACACATGGCTTCCGAATATTACCATGTTTGCCTCTACTCCAGATTATCATGGCACCCAACACAGATGACATACAGCAGAATGGCACTGGTTTCTCCTCATGAAAATGAAATGCTCTTTTGAGTATTTCTTGTTTTATTGAAATTCCTAGCTGCCCTTGTATTTTTATAACTGAATGTAAATAGGAATGGCTTGAATACTGGTTTATACTAATCCCGTGGTTAAAAATCTGGGCTATGGCACAGGAAAGGTATCTATATAGAGGATAGTTCCAGAAACAAGCCCTAGTGAAGTAGGAGATACAAAAACTTCTTTATGGAACAGGAAAATCCAAGAGATTTTCTTGTCAGATACCTGTCCAGGGAAAAATATAACAGAGATAGGATTGTGAGATGAAATCAGAGTAGTGTGTTTTGTTCTTCTTCTTTTTTTGAGACAGTCTTCTCGCTCTGTTGTCCAGGCTGGAGTGCAGTGGCACGATCTCGGCTCACTGCAACCCCCACGTCCTGGATTCAAGTGATTCTCCTGCTTCAGCCTCCCGAATAGCTGGGATTACAGGCATACATCGCCACGCCTGGCTAATTTTTGCATTTTTGGTAGAGACAGTGTTTCACCATGTTGTGCAGGCTGGTCTTGAACTCCTGACCTCAGAAGATCCACCTACCTCGGCCTCCCAAAATGTGGAGATTATAGGCATAAGCGGCAGTGCCTGGCCTATTTCCTTTAAATTAGCACTCAACATGCTCTCATAGCATTAATTGCCATTGTTGGAATCTGAATTTTTGCCTGATTTTCCTGCTTCTCCTCATATGTAAGTCTGCAGCCTAAGGAGAGAAAAGTAGCTGTATGTGCCCACGAGGGTGTCAAGCTTTTTGATTCTTGTTAATATTGACTCCCCCACATTGAAAAAGGAGTGAAGAAGGAGGAATGTCATTTGAGGGCACTGCTTTAAAGGAATGATAAAGTGGATGACATAGCAGGGAAAATACCACTTACACAGATGTATTTCTTTTTCAAAGTGTGAACATGCTTTTTGTGTGTGTGTCCTAATGTCCTGCTGTGAAGCAGGAACAACACTGCCATATAGTCACCGTTCCAGACGATGCAGACCCTCTGGCTCTCCAATATCTCTCATCTCTTGATGGTCCTATTCTCTGACCTCAGTGAGAAGGGCACTGTCTGTTGTCTCTCTTTGAGACCAGAACTTCATGTGTTTAACTGAGATCGATTCTCTACATGACCCCTATCTTTCCATTCTGGTAAGAAGGTCTGGAAGACAGGTCCTAGCAATGGGTCAGAGAAGGCACAGAGAAGTGAACCAGCCATGCAGGGGCAGTGCTGAGGAGGAAACCCCCCACTCTAACTGGGAGGAAAGCAGAAACACTCTTAGTGTCAGAATAGTTACCAGTCTAAGAGTGTCCCTCGAATGTAAGTCAAAACTCCAGGCTTGATACTAAAAATGATTCATTTTGAAAAATAGTTTGGAGGAAAAAAATCGATAAAGAGTCACATAAAATCTTCAGAAAATGTTTCTATTCTGTGATAAAGTACTGAGAAATAAAAGTTCTTAAACATGTATAACTATTGTCAGACAATTGAAAGGTGTTTCATCTAGTCCTGAGATGAAATAAGGTGACTCACACAAATGCAGGGAGCACATTGGCTGTTTTTAAATTGGAACATTATAAAGAGAAAGCTATGCAGGGTTGTGTGTCCTATCAATGAGATTTACTTTCTAACCAAGAGCTATTTGGATGATTTAGCATAAATATGAAAATCAAAAAGTATAACCCAGCTTCCTAAGGCAATTTTCTCCTCGGAAACAAAAGTATACTCATATGTTCTTTACTATAATGTATATTATTTTTATCTTATGCTTTAAAAGATGATAATTGTGCATTGTATATATGATTGTGTGCCTTGCAATAAAATCAAAATTGTACCCGCTAAAAATTGCAACAGTCAATTATTGTGGTAAATTGCTTATTCTATAATTACTTCAGTGATGCTGCAGGTTAGCAAGAACAATGGAAACTGTTTGTCTAAACTATAAGGGTTACTCTAACTTTCCATCCATGACAATGCTGTGGGTGATTGGTGGGTAGAAACAAAATATGTGGGGATCTAAACTGTGATCTTTAATTCCCAGACCTGGGAATCGCTTAGGATAATTCACCTATTTTCACAATAATGCTGCCAGGACCCCAGAATCAATGTTACCTACCGCCTTCCCAATGAAAATCCACTTTTTTTCCACTACAAAAACATGCAAAATTCAAAATCAAACTGTTCCATCAATAAAAGCATAAAGAAACAGCAACCCTACCTGGAAACACAAGCAGCCTTCTGCCCTGCTCCCAGTATAATAAAATCACCTCCCTGCCAAGAATGGTCTGTTTCTAAACCAAGTGATATTTTATACACAAAGAACAACTTAAAACCTAGTATCTTGACAAAAGAAAGATTTGTGGAAATAGAAGCAAAACGTAGGCATGAGAAGTAAAAAGGGACTCATTTTGCTAATTGGGAAGAACACACTACTAAGTCCTAGTCTCATTTCTAAACGGAGCAAATTTCTGATTACTGTTTATCTTTGGTAAGTCAATTTCATAAGCAACTGGAGTGCAAGTGTGGTACGGGCCTCCGCTTCCATTTTTAATGGATTCTTTGATTGGTTAATGAACTAGGTACAAAAATAAGTTAGAAAAAGTCTAAGGAAATAAGAGAGCAAATAGTTTTTCATCTAAATCAAGATCCTTTCCTTGGGCTGGTTGTTGTGTATTTGGGTATATAAATTCTGAATATGGAATATAATTAGAAACATTTTCTAAAGAAAATTTTAATATATCTTGGGAGAAATATCTTGGGAGAAAACTTAATATATAGCAAGTTTGCATCTGAATCAAGATCGTTTCCTTGGGCTGGTTGTTGTGTATTTGGGTCTATAAATTCTGAATGTAGACTATCATTAGAAACTTATTTTCTAAAGAAAATTTTAATTTATCTTTGGAGAAATGTTTTGGAAGAAAACTCAATATATAGCAAGTTTTAGGCATTATAACATCTTCTCTGTGATTAATTGACAGCACTACACATTCCTCACATTCCTGCTGATGGTTCCCATGTTTGTGAAAACTAGTGATAACATAAAACAAATGAACAAACAGGCATGATAGTTACTTTTTCAATAACTTGTGCTTAAGAGAATATTCAATTATATATTTCTGTCAAGAACTATGCTAGATACTGAATAAACAGAGGTAAACAAAATAGACACCCCACCCCCCCTTTTTTAATGTTCTGCTACTGGATTTATTAGTGTCTTAAGTGGCCAAACATATTTTTGATCTTACAATTTACAAAAGACAAGCAATTAAGCAAGTAACTGCAATATATTGCAATGGCAGCGCAATTTTAATAGAACATAACGTATTCTAAAAGGTCTATTATAACCAAAAAGCAGGTTAGTGCTTGCTGAATGCAGAGTCCAGTTAGGGAGAGTGAGGTCTAATAAAGAAAATGTGAGTTTATTCAGAAGCTAGCTTGGGAAGGGAACTAAGCATCCTGGATTTAAATGTGCTGCATCACTTTGGGAGCAGAAATAGGTACTTTTATAAAGTAGGGGAGGAAATGGGCACGGGAAGGTGTCAGTTATGTACCAGGCAGTGGGGTTGGTGCCATCCTGGGAAGAAATATTTGTAAAAATGGCCAAGTCGGCAGGCTTTCTACATGCTCTCCTGAGGTGACCCCCTGGAGGTGAGGCTTCCCTGGGGCATGCTTTGGTCTACAAATCCGCAGTCAAGGAGAGATCTGGGAGCACACAGATGAACTTGCCCTGTAGGGAATGCCTGGTGAGGGGAGGTGAAAGGTTGTATTTGCATTTCTTTTTTTTTTTTTGGAGACGGAGTTTCACTCTTTTTACCCAGGCTGGAGTGCAATGGCGCGATCTCGGCTCACCGCAACCTCCGCCTCCCGGGTTCAGGCAATTCTCCTGCCTCAGCCTCCTGAGTAGCTGGGATTACAGGCACACGCCACCATGCCCAGTTAATTTTTTGTACTTTTAGTAGAGACAGGGGTTTCACCATGTTGACCAGGATGGTCTCGATCTCTTGACCTTGTGATCCACCCGCCTCGGCCTCCCAAAGTGCTGGGATTACAGGCGTGAGCCACCGAGCCCGGCCCTGTATTTGCATTTCTAAAGCACTCAGTAGGAAGACGGGAGTAGCGGCAAGGGGGAAAGGCAGAAAAAAGAGAAAATAGTAAAACAAATTAAACTTAAAAAAATGGGGATACTTGGTTATAATATTTATCCATCTACCTAGGTATATTTTTAAAATTGTTTTATCTGTGTATTTATGTTATACTTGAAATTACTAGAAAAGTTAAAATAAAATTTTTTCCAATATTTAGAGACAGTTAAAGTGGCAACTACTTTCAATAATGTATGACTGATTTGAGTTTGAGTCGGTCAAGGAAGCCAATAAGTTGAAAGCCAAATAATTTGGCAGCAACATAGCCTTGGAATTATACTAAAGGCTGCGACGGTGTTATGAGCTATGCTGTGAAAGAGCATATGAGACACAGCCTGAACTATGGGATCTAGCATAGCTGTTTTAAATATTTTTTAGTGGAACTAGGAAGGAAAGAGTTAAAATAACTGGTTTGCAACCAGCTCATTTGCTTTGTGGGGAAGCCCCCCCACTCCCACCCCCGGCAACCAGGCGGAGAAAGCAAAGCAAACAGGTGACTGTCTACTCTCCTTGCCAGCGGGACCTCTGATAAATAGGGGCTTTTACTACGTGAAAAAAAAACCTACAGAATATCTTTAGCAGGATGTCCCTGGCTTGAGGATAACTTATAATAAACCTATAATCTAAGGATTTATGATTTTGGGGTATACAATGGATGTGCTTCATAACTTAGATGTTCTCCTTGCTGTTTGAGGTGAACTGCAACTTCATTAGAAACTCCAGCTATTATTTAGGAAAAGAGAGTCCATGTCCAATGCGGGAAGGACTAGGAACTCCCCGTATAGTCCCAGATGTCCCTCACTTCACCTAAATGGGAGATATTCTGTATTTTTGAAATTATCAGTAAAACTTGATATTTCTATGCCATGACACATCTTGCCCAGAAATTCAGGTTAAAAATATGTTGTTCAAGTTTGAGAGTTATTTCCTAGGGAAAAATATCAGCATGTTTTTGTTTAAAAAGAACAATGCTGCTACTGATAACACCAATAATTATAAATCTTTGTATTTATTTTTGTACCAAGTGTTTTACGTGTCCTGAGTTACTACTCTCAACAGGCCCATGAGTTAGTTGTACAAAACTTGGATCCGGGGGAGAGAGATCCAAGATGGCTGATCAGTAGCAGCTCGGGCTCCTAGCTCCCAGTGAAAGCACAGAGAACGAGAGGACGCCACACTTTCAGACGAATATTTGTTGCTCACGGACCAGGAGATTCCCAGCAGAGGAGCCCCACGGGTCGCCAGGGCGACTCTTGTGGCTGGCGCGGCGGTTTTGCTGGTGCCTTAGGGCGCCAGTTTTTGGTACAGAGTCCGGAGATTCCCAGGCAGAAAAGCACCATCCATCTTAACACCGCTGTTTTGACTGGCGCAGTGGACTGCTCAGATTTCGGCACTGGGAATCAACAAGTTGGACGTCTGCTCAGAGACCTAGTTAGAAAGTCGGTAATTACAAAGACAACAGATGGATAAATATATAATGAAGGGAAGAAATCAGCGTAAAAAGGTAGAGAATACTCAAAATCAGAATGCCTCTCCCTCTACAGGGGATTGCAATTCCTCATCAGTAACGGAACAAGGCTTAATAGATTACACGTGTGTTCCAATAACAGAAGCAGGTTTCAAAACGTGGGTGATAAGAAACTTCTGTGAATTAAAAGAACTTGTTCTACCCCAATGCAAAGAAACTAAGAACCTTGAAAAAAGGTTTGACGAAATGTTAACGAGAATAGACAATTTAGAGAGGAATACAAGTGAATTGATGGAGCTGAAAAACACAACACGAGAACTTCGCGAAGCATGCACAAGTTTAAACAGTCGAATTGATCAAGTAGAAGAAAGGATATCAGAAGTCGAGAACCAGCTCAGTGAAATAAAACAAGAAGACAAGATTGGAGAAAAAAGGATGAAAAGGAATGAGCAAAGTCTCCAGGAAATATGGGACTATGTGAAAAGACCTAATTTATGTTTGATAGGTGTACCTGAATGTGATGAAGAGGATGAATCCAAGTTGGAAAATACTCTTCAGGATATCATTCAGGAAAACTTTCCCAACCTAGGAAGGCAGGGTAATATTCAACTCCGGGTAATACAGAGAACACCACAAAGATATTCTTCAAGAAGACCAACCCCAAGACACATAATTGCCAGATTTATTAGGGTTGAAATGAAGGAGAAAATACTAAGGGCAACCAGAGAGAAAGGTCAGGTTACCGATAAAGGGAAACCTATCAGACGTACAGCAGATCTCTCAGCAGAAACCCTACAAGCCAGAAAAGAGTGGGGACCAATATTTAACATCCTTAAAGAAAAGAACTTTCAACCCAGAATTTCCTATCCAGCCAAACTAAGCTTTATGAGCGAAGGAAAAATTAAATCTTTTGTGAACAAACAAGTACTTAGAGAGTTCACCACCACCAGGCCTGCTTTACAAGAGCTTCTGAAAGAAGCACTATACATATAAAGGAACAACCAATATCAGCCTTTCCAAAAATATATCAAAAAGGAAAGAACATTAACACAACAAAAAATTTACACTAACTAATGGGCAAAACAGCCAGCTAGCATCAAATGCCAGTATTAAAGTTATATATATTCTAATTGGATAAAAAGCCAAAACCCATTGGTATGCTGCATCCAGACCCATCTCACATGCAACGATACATAAAGACTCAAAACAAAGAGAAGGAGGAAGATTTATCAACCAATCAGAGAGTAAAAATAAACAAATAAAAAGCAGGAGATGCAATTCTCACCTCTGATAAAGTAGACTTTAAAGCAACAAAGAGCAAAAGAGGCCAAGAAGGACATTACATAATGGCAAAAGGATCAATGTAACAAGAAGAGCTAATGATTTTATAGATCAACGAGACAGAAAATTAACAAGGACATCCAGGACTTGAACTCAGACCCGGAACAAGTAAACTTAATAAACATTTATAGAACTCTCCACTTCAAATACACAAAACATACATTACCACCTCACACCTATTCCATAAGTGACTACATAATTGGAAGTAAATCACTCCTCAGTAATCGCATAGCATTTCATAGGTTTAAAAGAAATATTGGTTGGCTGCTTGTTTGTTATTTTCTTCCCTTATTCCTTCCTGTTTACATCAAGTATAATTATTGGTATAAAAGAGGTTTTCAATACCCATTACTAAACTGCATTCTAGCCTGGGCAAGAAAGCAATACTCCCATTCTCTCTCTCTCTTTCTCTTCCTTTTTCCTCCTCTTCTTTATTCTTTTTCTTTCTTTCTTTCTTTCAAAAAAAAAAAAAAGAAATTATATCCTTTTGACTTGAGGCCAAAAGACAAGCCCCCACCCCCCCAAAAAAAAAAAAAAAAAAAAAACTTGGATCCGTCAAGCAAATTTGCCAAAATCACATTGTTAGTAAGTGGAAGAGGTGGGAAAAATGTGATTTTTACATGCAAAATGTGGGAATTCTCAGGGTCACTGTTCATGGAGATTAGTGAATTGCAACTCAGGAGATTGGGAGGATGGACAGCCTTGGAAATAGGCTGCTTGATTTCAAATCTCAGCTCCAGTTGGGATTAGTGTGGTTTTGTGCAAAATGCTATATTTTCTACACTGCAGCATCTTCAGTAAAATAGTGACCAAATATCCACATAAAGTTATTGTGCTCATATAACTGTAGTAAGTATTCACCAAGTGTTAGTTGATACAATTATTATTTTTTAATTGGCCTCACTACAAAAACATTGGATTCAATCATTTCTATGCTTTCTTCCAATTCTAAAATAACACGACTCTGGATTCCCGCAGGCTGCTTCTCATAGTCACCTGACACATAACGATATCACCATGTGCTGGGAAGAAGGCCTGGGTATCTAGCAAGAGGAAGCACAGGTCTTTGGTCTTTCTGCATAATGAGAAACCTAATTCAAGAGCTTTGTTTCCTTCTCCAAACCTAAAAGTGATTCACTCTTGACAAATAGATCACCTTATCACCATTAGTTCATCCCTTCAGGAAGTCAGGGTTTGTCCTAGGAAGGGAGAAGGACGGGCTTGGTTACTTTCTCACCTAAGAGGGAGCACAGGGTTGCTGGTTCCCAAGTCATGGAGCCTCCCCTGCAGTGAAGCTCAGGGAGCTGATGCCTCAGATGAGGGACAGATTCAGTGTTCAAATGACGAGGCCAGGGCTCGCTTCTCCGCATTTCTCTGTTACCTTCATTTTCAGGCCATGTCTCTTTAAGTGTGGCACTGGCAGATCCAACATCACACGGTCCACACAGCTCATAAAAACTGAGGAACAGAGAGACCCTTTTCTCCCCAGATCCCATATACTCAAGGATGAGATTCTTACCATCCTATCCCCAAGCCAATCCTACTGCTGGGGGATGTGTACTTCAATGGGCCAGGGCTCAGCGATGTGTTCCCAGAGCCCCTTGGGTGTGTGTGCATGGGTGTATTAGTAGGGAGGCATCAAGAAGGGTTTGTTTTCCTTGATCCTTATAGAATGGGTTTCCACTGGAAAGACGGATCCTACTACCAGAGAAAAGAAAGTGATGCTGGAAAGAGGAATATAATGGCTATCTACCACACTTTCATCCAGTTACACCTTCACCCTTCCCTCAATGGCTCTACAAGAAGGAAGGGGATGAATCTGGGAGAATGGAAAAATGGGAGGACAGCTTTGAAAGGAATGTATGTGGACATTGTATTGCTGGTGGAGGTGGAGAGTGACCTAAGGCGTGGGGTGAGTGGCAATGAGAACAGGAGTGTCACTGGCACAGACTGCCCCAGGCTGGAGGGACACGGAGTTCTGACACCTCTCACTACTGCTTCCCTTCCACTGTGGGAACTGAGCTGCAAATACACTGAGAATATTTACATTCCTGAGTACCAATTCTAAGTAGAAACTAATATCTAAGTTGATGCATTTTATATTAAAAGAAAAGAATAGAAGACTCTTAAAATTAGTTAGTAAAAGGGGCCAGGTGCAGTGGCTCACGCCTGTAATCCCAGCACTTTGGGAGGCCAACGTGGGCGGATCATGAAGTCAAGAGATCGAGACCATCCTGGCCAACATGGTGAAACCCGTCTCTACTAAAAAGACAAATATTAGCTGGGCGTGGTGGCGTGTGCCTGTAGTTCCAGCTACTCGGGAGGCTGAGGCAGGAGAATTGCTTGAACTGGGAGGCGGAGATTGCAGTGAGCCGAGATGATCGTGCCACTGCACTCCAGCCTGGCGTCTGGCAACAGAGCTAGACTCTGTCTCAAAAAAAAAAAAAAAAAAATTAGTAAAAATTAACACAAAAGCTTCAGAATAAGGGATACTTTTGAAGAGTTCTAATACTGACAATATTTTATAAATAGTACAAGGTGACATCTGTTAGAAATCAATGAGTATTTTCAGTTGTTAGAAACGAAAACCCTAAAAATGGGACTGCTAACACAAAACAGAAGATACAACAACTGCTTCCCCTGCTGACTCAGTTAATGCTTTTTCGGGATCTTGCATCAAGATGGGCTCTTTAACTCATGGGCTTTGCATATAGTGCGTCTCTACACCTAGTTTATCCTATGACCATCCTATCTAAATAAGACACCATTTTGAGATATGTAGACCTCTGTATATTGTTGGCGTGGAGAAGTGATTATGATGCAGGCACAATGAGAAAAGATAAAAAATAATGTGTCTTTAGCTTATTTACAAAGAAGGGGATCCTGCCATCCCCCTTGCAACCCCACAGAACACTGTGACCTATGCCATGAATTTTCACTTCAATTTGAGTGAAAATTAAGAGTGTTTATAATTCTCTGAGATAAACTGGGGGGTGCACCACCAAATGCTGATTAGATTTGTCTTTAATGATGACTTTTATTGGTAAAGTACAAATATTTACCCACAGGCTGTTGGAGCTCTGCTTTGATGACCACATTGTAAGAGGATGACCCTCTAAGGTATCTTCCTTCATTCTATGAGCTGCCCCACAACCTCATTTTCAAATTTAAAAATAGATCTCGGCCTTTCTTTGAGTCATATTTTGAAACTGTTCTTCTGTATCAGCATTTGCTTCTAAGGGCTACTTTGTAAGAACAGGAGTCTTTGCAGTTAGATCAACATTCAGACAAAAACTATTTGCTTTAAGCAAAAATTATTTGCTCTTCAAATTATGTCATTTAAACATTTGTTCAAACATATTTAATATTTAACATATTAAATATTTGTCCAAACATATTAAATATTTGTTCAAACATAAGTAAGGTTGTTAACACTATCCGGTATCCCACCCTCATCCAAGCAAATCCCCACAAATATTTTGATAGAGAGTCAAAACTTTGTGAGTGAACATTGTCTTTGCTGCTGAATTGTTTTGGTAACATTTTCAGGTATCGTTAGGCTTCTGTGTTTTGTGATTCAGCTGCCAGTTGCACTGAGTTTTCCTGACCATATCTACTCAAGCTGGCTTTGCTAGCATCTTTCTCACCGTTTTCATAAAACAGATCCTAATGACGGGCCATTGATGGATAAAGTATCAGGTATTTTATATCACATTCTCTATGTCATAGGAATACTGAAGGAGCAAAGATTCAGTCATGAAGAATGACTATACAATTAACTTTCATTGTCCTCTAGGGAGAGGCTCATGATATAAGACATTTAATTGTCAAATAGCCCCAGATGATTGATTCTTTTCCTACTGGCTTGTGCTATTGGGAAATCACATGGCTCATAAAGTAATCAAAATACATTTTTAAGATCTGACTCATTGCAGCAGACTGGATGTTCCCAAATGGTACAATGTCTTTGATTCTAAATGATCATCATACAGTAAGACCTGGGCATGCCTCTCACCTGGTGCTGGACCTATCCCTCCTTTGAACCTGGACAGACCAGTGTTACTGCGTCAATCCACAGAGTATGTGACTTCCGAGACTGAATCAAAATACATCCTTCATTTCTGCCTTTCTCTTTCGGGGTTCTTGCTCTCGGAACCAGCTGTCATCTTGTGAGATATCCCAGAGAAGACCTTGCAGAGATGCCACATGTAACAGTCCCACTGAGGCCCCAGCCAACAGAGGGCATCAACTGCCAGATAGGTGAGTGAAGGCGTCGCCCTAGGTTTCAAACCGTGGCCGTACAGTCACTCTCAGGTTTTGTCTTTGCAGCTGGGAATCCAGACAATGTGGCGCAGAGCAATCCATTCTTGCTGCCTCCAAATTCCTTACCTACAGAATCTGTGAGTGCAGCTGAGGTTGTCTTGTGCCACCACGTTCTGCAGCAGTTTGTTACGTAGCAATAGAAACTGGAATGCACACCACTAGAAGGCTACTGAATTTCACCCCATTCCTCCACTCAAAACCTCCCCCACTTATCTCTCCACAGTGCATGTGGGAAATCTACTCCTCTTCATGACAAAAACAATCATCCCAAGTAGATTCAGTCTTTCTTCAAAACCTCGTTAGCTCACCAATTCACATCCTCTTTAAGGAATAGTGATACATAAATGCTAAGGCTTCTAAGAAACTCATCTAAAACTCCATTCCTCTGGCTACTGCTGGGGCACAGAAAGCCAGACAATGAATACAACTAAAAAGACAGCCGAGTGGTGGTGGAGAAAAACGCAAGGAAATTATTAACAGTGGAAATGAGCAATGCACTGAAACATTTTATAAGGACACAGAAAACAATTTCTCTTCGATATGAACAAATTCCTCATAATAAAGTGTTTGTGGTAAAAAAATTTGTCATTGCGTATTATCTCAGATTCCTAAATATTACTGTGTCAAATTTATGTAAATATTATCACTGACAACATTATAAGAAAGTTAAAAAATCACAGCTTTGGGAACCAGAGAAAATTGCATTTGAAATCACCTTTATCGACCGGCTTTATGACTTTGAATGTATTATTTAACAGTTCTGAGACCTAGTTTTTTTGTGCACTAAAAACAAAGATAAAAATGCTTGTCTTGTTAATCTGTTAACATAGATTGTTTGAGATTTTGAGTTAGGAATCGGAAGTACAAGTAGATATGTACTCTTTGGTACTGTGTTAAAATCTATTTCCCAAGGCAAATTACATGAAGTTTAATAAGCCGAACAAAACATCAAAGAGTCCCTAATTATTTCTTCTCAGAGTAGTAGCAATTTATTTGATCTGAATTAATGGCAGTTGGGGTTTTGGATTATATGACTGGATAGAGAAACAAGTTCATTAAAGCCTCACAAAATAGGAAGGCCAGCAGGGTTTCAAGTCGGCTTTATAAAACTCAAAATATTTGGAGCATAGTTTAGTCTGACTTTCCTTTAAGATTGATAATAGATTTTCAGGCAAAAATATAAGGAAAAGTGAAGGGTGGGAAAGAGGGAACATTTTATTGCCTTCTTTCTCCATCAAAGAGATGCTGTAACTGACTTAAATACATAGAATCACTTGTGATCTAGCAAACGTATAAATTACACACACACACGTGCGTGCGCACACACTGTAGCTTCTGTGTGAAGCACAAATGCTGCAAATCATTCCACACCATTTGGGAAAAAGCATACGGGGTTGGTGTCCCCAGCAGAAGCTGTGAGTCAGCACAAATGCAGGTGGCCCCATGACTGTGGAGCACACAGAGCCGGAGGTGGGAGCAGAAGCCTGGGGGTTACTGCCCCCTCACCCCAAGCTTCTGCAGGCAGGGGCAGTGGAAGAGGCTGCAGGCCACAGCATTGATCGACACGTCCTGGCTCGTGGCCTCTGGTAGCACTGGGGATCCAGGAGCAGGCAGACCCCCACTCACGGCAGCCATTCCTTCACTGTAACCAAGTGGGCTGCGGAAACCCAGTCAGGAGCGACACAGTGTGATGGGATATGTGGAAAAGAAATGCCAAAACTCCACAGGTGATTTGGGAATGATTAAAGTGACTTGAACTTGTATCACTTGGAAAGCCGTTTTATGACACATATACACACATAGTTCTGTTTAGGAAATAAAAATACAGTTTCAATTTTTGCTTTGGACATTGACACTTACATTAACTTCATTAACTGTTACCCAATAACACCCTTGTTTGTTATATATGTATATATGCACATCCATATACAAAGACATGCACGCACACACACACATGTACACACGCACAGGCTCACACGCAGACACACATACACACACACAGGCACACGCACACACACACACACAGAGGACAACATTCACAAAGAACACTAACACTGTCATGTGATTGGTGTCATTGCCCAAGTAGTAGATAATCGCCAAGCTTAATTTTAATAGTGGGACATTTAATAAGGTATCTTACCATTATTTACCTATACTCACTGAATGTTTGGTTTATGGAATACCTTTATGGGATTGAGATTGTCGTTGGTGCTTAATGGCTTTTTTATTTTTATTCCTCTGGCCCAGCACAGTGCCTTGTATATTTCAGAGTCAGTTAAATATTCAGAATAGAGGTCTAAATGTTTTAGTTTTTTTATGCAATCTAAAGAGTCCTTAACAATATGGAGTGATCTTTCCTTCAAAGAATAATGAGCAGTGGATCAGAAACCTGGAGCTTAGGCTCTACTCTTTTTTTTTTGAAATGGAGTACACTTAGTGCTCAGATCATAGTTTCTAATGTCACTCTCCAATACAGGTAATGAGCAATGATTCCAAGACTGAAGCAGGTAATATACATGATTAGCCTGCAATGTCTTCCAGTGCCAGACATTGAGGATATACTCAAAATAAATAAATAATCTCATAATTCTGGGAATGCGTCAGAGGACACAGGAGCCAACTTAAAGATATCCCATGGCCAAAGCTGAAACAATGTGAGCAACAGAATAAAGTAATATTGAATTATAACCCAAAGTGTAATAGAAATATTGATGAGTCCACACTGGCCTAAAAAT
This sequence comes from Aotus nancymaae, assembly GCF_030222135.1. Classification (NCBI taxonomy): domain Eukaryota; kingdom Metazoa; phylum Chordata; class Mammalia; order Primates; family Aotidae; genus Aotus; species Aotus nancymaae. The sequence goes on along the minus strand of NW_026988450.1, from coordinate 5,435,332 downwards.
AACTAAACAAATAAATAAATGGGAGAAGTGACAAATTCCAACTATTTTATGCAGATATTCCTCCCTCAAGGAGGTAATGCATGATTCCCTACTTCTTAAGTATGGGCTGTGCAGAGTGGCTGCCTTCCAAATAGTATAGTGTGGAAATGCAGGGAAGGAGTAACTTTGCGGTGGAGAAACCTGGCAAACAATTCTTCGGCCAGATGGTCAAGGTTAACATCAAGAGTGACGAGTCGTGTTGACAGTATGTACCCTTGACATAATGTGATAAAACGGCACTTTGCCTTGGGCTTCCTCCCAAAACAGCTGTAACTCAAGTTTACAACATAATAAAAAGTCAGACAAATCCCCAAAGAGTGATATTCTGCAAAATACCCAAATAGCACTCCTCAAAAAAGTCAGGATCATCAAAAGTAAGGAAGTCTGAAAACCTGTCACAGGTAAGAGGGGCCTAAGGAGACACAATGACTGAATGTAACTTGGCACTCTGGATGGGACACTGAAACAGAAAATAATCAGGTAAAAACTGAGAAAATTTGAAAAATATATGGACTTTAGTGAATACTTACGTATCACTATTGGTTCACTAATTGTAACATGTATGCCTACTAATCTAAGATGCTCATGATAATGAAACTGGGCAGGAGGTATACAGGAAATCTCTGTACTACTTGCTTAATTTTACTACAGTTCTAAATTTGTTCTAAAAAATAAATTCTATTTTTTAAAAATCCCTCCAGTGCTTTTACATATTCATTTCTGTTTTCTTCCCATTATTTTTTCTCCTACTATTTCATTTGGGAAGTTTCTATTAACATATCTTCAAGCTTACTGATTTCCTTAATTGTGTTAAGTCTACTAATGAGCCCATCAAAGATGTTCTTTCATTTCTGTTACAGTGTTTTTGATTTCTAACATTTAAGTTTTATGTTTTCTTTTTTTTTAATTTTCATTCATTTTTCTTTCATTATACTTTAGGTTCTGGGATTACATGTGCAGATCTTGCAGGATTGTTAGCCCTTGGTCAGATACACATGCCATGGTGGTTTGTTGCCTCCATTCCCCCGTAACCTACATTAGGTATTTCTCCCAATCGTATCCTTCCCCAATCTCCCCACCCCTCGCTATCCCTCCCTTAGCTCCCCCACCCCTCAACAGACCCCAGTGTGTGATATTCCCCTCCCTGTGTCCATGTGTTCTCATTGTTCAACACTTGCCTATGAGTGAGAACATGCAGTGTTTGGTTTTCTGTTCTTGTGTTAGTTTGCCGAGAATGATGGTTTCCAGGTTCACCCATGTCCCTGCTAAGGACATGAACTCATCCTTTTTTATGGCTGCATAGTATTCCATGGTGTATATGTGTCACATTTTCTTTATCCAGTCTATCATTGATGGCATTTGGGGTGGCTCCAGGTCTTTGCTATTGTAAACATTGCTGCAATGAAATATGTGTGCAGGTGTCTTTACAATAGAACAATTTATAATCCTTTGGTTATATACTCAGTAATGGGATTACTGGGTCAAATGGAATTTCTATTTCTAGATTCTTGAGGAATTGCCACACTGTCTTCCACAATGGTTGAACTAATTTACACTCCCACCAACAGTGTAAAAGTGTTCCTATTTCTTCACATCCTCTCCAGCATCTGTTGTCTCCAGATTTTTTAATGATCACCATTCTAACTGGCATGAGATGGTATTTCAATGTGGTTTTGATTTGCATTTCTCTAATGACCAGTGATGATGAGCATTTTTCCATATGTTTGTTGGTCATATAAATGTCTTCTTTTGAAAAATGTCTGTTGATATCCTTCACCCACTTTTCGATGGGGTTTTTTTTTGTTTCTTGTAAATTTGTTTTAGTTATTTGTAGATTCTGGATATCAGCCCTTTGTCAGATGCGTAGCTTGCAAAAATTTTTTCCCATTCAGTTGGTTGCTGGTTCACTTTAATGATAGTTTCTTTTGCTGTGCAGAAGCTCTTAAGTTTAATTAGATCTCATTTGTCTATTTTGGCTTTTGTTGCCAATGCTTTTGGTGTTTTAGTCATGAAGTCCTTGCTTATGCCTATGCCCTCAATGGGATTTCTTCCAGTGTTTTTATTGTGTTAGGTCTTATGTTTAAATCTTTAATCCATCTGGAATTAATTTTTGTATAAGGTGTAAGGAAGGGATCCAGTTTCAGCTTTCTGCATATGGTTAGCCAGTTTTCCCAACACCCATTGATTAAACAGGGAATCCTTTTCCTATTGCTTGTTTTTGTCAGGTTTGTGGAAGATCAGATGGTTGTAGATGTATGGCATTACTTCCAAGGCCTCTGTTCTGTTCCATTGGTCTATATCTCTGTTTTGGTACCAGTACCATGCTGTTTTGATTGCTGTAGCATTGTAGCATAGTTTGAAGTCAGGCAGCATAATGCCCCTCCAACTTTGTTCTTTTTGCTTAGGATAGTCTTGGCTATGCAGGCTCTTTTCAAAAAGCTTATCTATCATGATCAAGTAGGCTTCATCCTTGGGATGCAAGATTGGTTCAAAATATCCAAATCTATAAATGTAATCCATCACATAAACAGAACCAAAGACAAAAACCACATGATTATCTCAATAGATGCAGGGAAGGCCTTTGACAAAATTCAGTAGCCCTTCATGCTAAAAACTCTCAATAAACTAGGTATTGATGGAATGTATCTCAAAATAATAAAAGCTATTTATGACAAACCCTTAGCCAATATCATACTGAATGGGCAAAAATTGGAAGCATTCCCTTTGAAAACTGGCATTAGACAAGGATGCCCTCTCTCACCATTCCTATTCAACATAGTATTTCAAGTTTTAGCCAGAGAAATCAGGCAAAAAAAAAGAAATAAAGGTTATTCAGTTAGGAAAAGAGGAAGTCAAATTGTCTCTATTTGCAGACAACATGATTGTATATTTAGAAGACCCCATCATCTCAGCCCAAAATCTCCTGAAACTGATAAGGAAATTCAGGAAAGTCTCAGGATACAAAATCAGTGTGCAAAAATCATAAGCATTCCTATACACCAATAACAGACAGAGAGCCAAATCACAATTGCTACAACAAAATACCTAGGAATACAACTAACAAAGGATGTGAAGGACCTCTTCAAGGAAAACTACAAACCACTGCTCAAGGAAATAAGAGAGGACACAAACAGATGGAAAAACATTCCATGCTCATGTTTAAGAAGAATCAATATCGTGAAAATGACCATACTCCCCAAAGTAATTTATAGATTCAATGGTATCCCCATCAGGCTACCATTGATCTTCACAGAACTGGAAAAAACCACCTTAAACTTCATATGAAACCAAAAAATGTCATGTTTTTATTTTCCATTTGCTTTTGCATGCTGTCTACTTTTGCTGTGAGTGCCCTTAGCATATTAATCCGTTATTTTGAATGCCTAGTCTGATAATTCTAAAATTTCTGCCACATCGGAGTCTGATTCTGATGCTTGATTTACCTCTTTAATCTGTGTTTTTTTCTTTTAGTATGACTCGAGGTTTTGTTTTGTTTTTTGAGCCGGATATGATGTACAGAATAAAGGAAACTGAGGTAAATATTCCTTTAGTGTGCAATTTTATATTTATCTGGGTAGGAATTAGGCTGTGTTTACTGTTTGCTGTTGCTGTAGGTGTCCGAGGCTAAAATTTCTTCTAGTGCCCTTGTTTTCAACTCCCCTGTTGTCTTTGGTTTCCCTACAGATGTCTTCTAAACTAATCTGAGCCTTGTAGTTCTCTTTAGCTGTAATCCTCTCTTATTATAAAAGTGTTCTATTGATATGGTGGTATGGTATGGGGGAAGGCGAAATGATTTGAAGTTCTATAATTGAGTCTCAGTCTTTTAATGGGTCTATATTCCTGGGATGTAATCATCACAAATGCTTCCTCATGCTTTTTTTCACCTTCTTAGGTGGGATAGGAGGGGTAGAGGGGGCTGATATTGGGTGTTTCCCTTCCCCCTCATTGGTTAAACCCATCTTAGTTGGACTAAGTTTTCCCTGAGGAAATAAAATAGTTTTCCTTGAGGATTTCCCTTTATTAATGAGACCGAAATGCTCCAAGTGTATTTCAAAATGATCACTTTCCTTCTTCTTGCTTAAATCAGGCAGGGTTTTCTCTCTGATCTTCACCTTGAGAATCTGGTAGTCTCTTGGAGTTGACACTCATGCATGTGTCCCCACCACCACCACAGCTGGGCCCCTAGGGTTTTTTTCTCTACTAAAGTAGTCCACTCTCAGCTTATAGGAACTAGTCCATTGCCCTTTTAGTGTTTCTACTAGCTGGGGCTTCTGCTCAGTACACTCTGGTTCTCTGCATCTTTCTTTCTCCAGTTTTTGAGCCAGTAATTTGTCTTGTCACCTAAATTTTCTGATGGATTTAAGAAGAGTCATTGATTTTCAGGTTTTTAAAAAATTTATATATATATTATTGCACTTTAGGTTCTGGGGTACATGTGAAGAACATGCAGGATTGTTGCAAAGGTACATACATGGCAATGTGGTTTGCTGCCTCCATCCCCATCACCTATATCTGGCATTTCTCCCCATGTTATCCCTCCCCAACTCCCTGCCCCCCACTGTCCCTCCCCTAGTCCCCCCTGACAGACCTCAGTGTGTGATGCTCCCCTCCCTGGGTCCATGTGTTCTCATTGTTCAACACCCTCCTATAAGTGAGAACATACACTGTTTGATTTTTTGTTCTTGGGTCAGTTTGCATAAAAAACTCATCGTTTTTTATGGCTGCATAGTATTCCATGGTATATATGTGCCACATTTTTCAGCTTTCTTCTTGAGAGAATATAAGTAATAACACATAAGCTCTTTTTGTGTCAGACCAGAAACCAGAGGTCTCCAGGAACAAAATGAAGATGTTCTCCTTTGCTCACTTGGTGTCCGCTGAATGCAGGGACCTGTGAGACAGAGAGGGGCTCTTAGCTCTCCTGAAGGCAGTTCGGCTGAAGACCCTGTGAAATTCGGATGTAAGCTCAAAGCAATGAAATGTTGATACCATCCAACTTTGATGTTTCACTCTGTTGCTCTATGCTTTGAGTAAATGAGTCAACACAGGGTTCAGAGAAACTAAACAGGCCAAATAGCAACTTCATGGAGAAACACAATAAGTAAATGGGTGATTTTCCTTATAAGTGCAACCAACTTTTTTCTAGAACTAACATACTGTGAGAGACTAGGAACTATCAGGTTCAAGAAGCCAGAATATTCATGACAGATCACACAGTATAGATAATTATGTTTTTTGAGTAATGAGTAATGAAGGTGTCCCATCAGCCTCAAAAAGTGCTGGTTCAGATGCCTGTAAAGTTGGCATTTTCTGTGCCACAGGAGGAAAACTTGGTGCTGTCTCTATCAACTGTGTCATTTCAAATTGATTTTAAGTCTTGGCTAAAGGTCAAGAGCACTCTATCCATATAGTGCAAGGAAGCAGATGAAAAAGGTGTTCTTATAATCGACGAATAATCTTGTCACTATTATCGGAAAGCCATGGAAGCTGCCTGTGCCAAGGGAGTACATAACGTTATTTACCAGAGAGATAGCTACCTTACACCACGGTTTACATCAGTTGCAATAAAAGATCTGGACAACATATTAACACATGCCTTGGATTCACTCCAGTCTTCTATGTTGCAAGCATTTGAAAACAGAAGGCAGATCAAATGTCTCTCAGTCTATAATAATCTCTATATTGAACTTTTCCTTCTGGAACATTTGGGACTGTCTTAGACAATAACAGCTACTATTGATTAAGTGCTTTTGTGAGCTGACCATTGTTCTATGCACTTTTCATGTTTTACCTTATTTAACTCTCTGAATAATCCTGAGGTAGGCATATCTATTGCTTCTATTTCATAAAAGATAAAATTGAGACTTTGGAAGGCTAGACAACCTGTGCTAGCTCATTGATGTGACGAGTTGCATGTCAATTTCACTCTCTGCAGCTTGGTTCTAAACTTTTTTTGCAAATAAATGCCTCTATATTTTGACACTTTCATCAATGAGGATGATCTCAGATCTAGAGTCTCACAGGTGCCATCTTGGAAGACAGAGAGGATCACGCTGGAAGAAGGGGCCCTGGGGTGCTGGGCATCCTCTCTGTCTGCTCTTTACCATGGAAAGGCTTCTGCTCCTTAAAGCATAATAGTGGAAAATGACAGATGGCTGGCGGTGCCTAGCTGGTGTCTATAGCTGTGACCTCAGAGAAAACACTTGTTCCTTTTTCTCTTTCAGAGGAAGGCTGAACAAGACGAGGAAACATTTGTCATGCATTTCCCATTGATTTGATTTCAAATACTTAGTAATAAATCCTTAAAACACTACGTTTTTAACAGATAGTGTTTCCTGTACTAGTTTCCCAGGGTTGCTGTAATGAAGCACTGCAAACTGGGTGGCTTAGAAGGACAGAAATGTCTGTCTCCCAGTTTTGGAGACTGGAAGTCTGAAATCAAGGTGTCAGTGGGGCCAAGCTCCCTCTGAAGGTTCTTGGGAAGAATTCCTCCTTGCATCTTCCCAGATTCTGGAGGTTGCTCATAATCCTTGGTGTCTCCTGAATTATGGACACATGGCTCCAGTCTCTGCCTGTTCATCACAGCCTTCTCCCATGTGTCTTTGTTTCCATTTTCTCTTCTTTTAAGGACTGTAGTTAGGGCCCACTCTATTCCAGGGTAACCTCCTCTTAACTAGATTACATATGCAAAGATACTATTTCTAAATAAGTTTACATTCTGAGGTTCTAAGTGGACATGAGTTTTAGGAAGGCACATGACATGGAAGTTGGGTCGTTAACTGAATTACAAACTCCTCAGAAATCATGTGTTAGAACAGAGCCAAAAGTCTGGGGGCCACTTTTTCTCTTGTTACAGAGCAGCCCTGAGGGCCACACATAAGTGTATGTGGTGGTCTCTGATGACTCAACTGACAAACATTTGCAAACCAAACCCCGACATCTATTTCACATGGAAGAGGCTGAGGGTAGTGTGATAAAATGCCACTGGTTCAGTTGGGCTAGGGTCACAAGAGTTTTTCTAAAGGTTAAGTTTAAAGAGTAAGTTTGGTGAATTTCTATTCTGACATTACTCATCTCGAGAAAGTTGAAGATTTTGTTTTGAAATCTAAGATATTTCAGATCATTTCGATGCTCAGAGACTGTTAACAATTAATATTCAGAAACACCATTCTGTTGCCAAAAGTTAACTGAGTTGTAACCTGTAGTTCTACATAAAAAAATACAGTCTCTGTGGATTTATTTCCACATTCAGTTACCTGATAAAGCATAACAAACATGAAAACAGAAGTTCTGTGGCTGAATTTCATTTGATTTTGCATTTGACTTGCAAGCCTATTTGGTATCGCTGTGCCCTTTGCTATTCTCTTTAAATGTGAATTTGGCAGCATTGACAATTTCCTAAATGTAACTCAAAGCTGCATGGCATCTGGCAATTAGGAGCCTGATGGTTCACACAAGTTCCAAAGACACCATGATAATAGTTCTATATATAAAATTTCCACTTCCTGCATCTGCATGTTGGAGGACCGGATGCTGTATGTGAGGCATGTATTTTGCAAGATGTGGTGGACTCATCAGGATTCAGTTCAGTGAAACAGCAGAGGTCCTCTTCTCATCTCTCTCTTGTACATTTTGGGTCCTGTAAGCACCAGCTTCATTACCAGGAGTTTGGTAAATCAATACACATGGTTTATTTCAAGGATTGACCTGGGGTGAATAAGCTCCCCTTTCCGCTATTAACACTACTAATGAAACAGCGAGGTGAAGGTTAAGGAAGCAAGCTCAATCGCCTCTATTTGGATGTGAACCTTGGGGCCAGCGGAAACATCAGCTGGAAAGATACCAGAGAGCTCTATGCAATGGCTGGGTCACCCCCTCGGTTTTATCATTGACTAGCAGTGAGCTATAGGATATCTGCAAGGGTTGGCAACGCTGATATTCATGTCCTCTCCTTCCTTCCCTCCTGCCTCCCTCTGCTTTTGCCAGACATTGTGTACCTGGAAGCTTGCCAGCTGGCGGAAATGATGCCTAACCAGCACGCTCGGCCATTAGTAAGAAAAGTCTGCTCCCAAGAATATAAATGTGTGTTTTGAAGGATTACCCACTGTCACAGGGTTATATCACCTGCTTAAAAGAGAAACAAACAATGATCTTGTATCTCTGCCTGCAAGGAAGAAGAGGCAAGGTAGTGTTAAGCTCAGGAGCCTGGGCTCTGCAGCCAGATTGCCTGGGTTTGGATGGAAAGGCTGCTGCTGAGTTGCCGCCTGACTCCTGAACTGCGTCATCATATGTTAAATAAGGATACTGATAGGACCTGGCGTGTGGAGTTGTGCACCAGCTACTATAATAAATAAAACAAAGACTTCTGTGGTTTAACTAGAAGAAGTCTATTTCTACTTCTCAAGACGTCCAAAAATGATATTTCTGATCGGCAAGCATCATCCCTTCAGTGAGTAAGAGACTCACTGTGTATGGCTCCACTACCTTCAACGAAAGGTATCCAAGGCTATGTTTCCATCTAATCTCAGATGAGAAAGGTTTTTATGCACCAGGCCTGAAAATGGTGCACATCCCTTCCACTCCCATCCCATTGGTCAGACTCAGTCATCTGACCACATTTAAGCACAACACTAGTTAGGAAATAGCGGTGTAATCAGGAAGAAGAAGTGGACAGCTAGTCTCTCACCATCACAAGATTTCTGCAAAATCAATGAGTTATCATGGATAAAGTATTCACCTTAAACATTATATGCACACTTCAAATGTTTTTCCTAACATTTTGTCATGTAAACTTTCAAATATACAAAAAAATTGAAAAAATAAACTCTGCACTATCTACCACCTAGATCCTACATTTACACTTTATTCTGCTTGCTTTATCACACTCCTGTCTAGCTATCTATCCATCTTGCTCGCTGTCCATCAGTACACCTCATTTATTCAAAGTAAGTTGCTTGTTGCTTTGGTACATTTCCCCACTAAATACTTCAACATATGTATCATCAGGAGTTCAAGATTTGTTTCCGCTTTTTTCTTTTGAAGTAATATTACAAAAAATCCAATACACAAATCTTAAGTGTAGTACTGGTTTTGATAATTGTATGCACCAGTATGACTGATATGGTTTGGCTATGTCCCGACCCAAATCTCTTCTTGAATTGTAGCTCCCATAATTCCCATGTGTTGTGGGAGGCACCTGCATCACGGAGGTGGTTTCCCCATACTGTTCTCATGGTAGTGAATAAGCCTCATGAGATCTGATGGTTTCATAAGGGGAAACCCCTTTTGCTTTGTTTTCATTCTGTCTTACTGTTGCCATGTAAGACATGTCTTTCACCTTCTTCCACCATGACTGTGAGGCCTCCTGAGCCACGTGGAACTGTGAGTCCATTAAACCTCTTTTTCGTTATAAATTACCCAGTCTCAGGTATGTCTTTATCAGCCGCATGAAACAAACTAATACAATGACCAAGCACCTATTAATAAATAGATTATCACCATTACATTAGAAAGTTCCTGGCCTCCTCCCTAACCTTGTCCTTACTGAACACAATCATTGTTCTGATTATGTCCACCATAAATTACTTGTGTCTGCTCTAGAGTGTGATATAAATATTATAATACAGTTATTTTGTGCAAGATTTCTTTTATTTAGCATAATGTTTTAGGGATTTATTCTTATTGCATGCATCAATAGTTCAGTCCTTTTAATTAATGAGTGGTATTCCATTGCACGAGTATATCAGAGGATCCACACCACTTTCTTATTGTTGGATACACGAGCTATTATGAATTAAGTGTTATAAACACTCACACAAGTCCTTTTGTGGACATATGTCTTTATTTGTTTTGAGTAACTACCTAGGAGTAAAACTGCTGGGTTACAGGGAAGGTGCATATTTAGTTTTATGAGAAATTGCATATAAATGACCTTTAGAAAAATAAAAGAAGAGGTGATAAGCAAAGAATGTTCATGAGCCTAGTGATTCTTTTTACTGGCTGGGTATCAGAATCCTCCACAGGGCACAAAAATAGTAGATACCAAGCCCTGTCCCAAACCAACACTAAGGGATAAAGTGGGAAGTCCTTGTATTTCTAAAATGCCACAGAAAATTCTGCAGTATAGTTGGTGTTGATAACCATGGCTCTGGTCTTAACTAAACTTAATAACAAAAGGAAATTTTACCTGTCTGCATATCCTCAGAGATGAGCATTGTGCTGAATTAACAGAACTGGGAGAACAGTACTTGAACTGAAATATTTAACACTGTAGGTTGAATATTAAATATGCTTATTTTACCTTAGGGACTACATCCAGGATTAAGTATAGAAATCTAAACCTCAAGTAATTTCAGTTAAGAATCTTGTGTTACACATGTACTTCACGTTTATATTTTCAGGGCTAACAAGCAACACTTAACAACTAAGGTCATATTCATCATTATTTTTCTGTAAAAGCTGGCAAAGTGCCTTGCAGGTATTCAGAAAAGACTTGTCAAATAAGTAAAAAAAAAAAAAAAAAAAAACGAAAAAGAAAAAATAGAATGTAATGAAGTGGTTCTTCTTGGATTCATTTTAGTGTCAGAAAATGCACACTTAAATCCTGAGGACAAACAGTTCTAAAATGTTAGCCCGTGTTTAAAATTTTAGACATATTAAAATCACAAACAAAAAAAAGCAGCATGCTTCAATATATTAACTTCTGTGAGTCGAAAGACCATGGAGAAATTCCAAAGTCTCAACCAACAAGTCCATGGGTTCAGTATTTAATTCAACTCTGCAGAGTCAACTGCAGGTCTCTATTAACCACATACCTTGAATTTTTCTGCCTCCACTTAAAATTTCACATTAGGTGCCATGCTTATAAACTTGCAGAAAGTAGTCACTGTTTTTTGTTTGTTTGTTTGTTTTTGTTTTTTTACCAGACCTAGATCCAGGTAGAAAAACCCACTTTGAACCTGCAAGTCCTCAGATCCCTTACATGTCTCCTGCTCTTTTCATGTTTTCCTCCACTCAGATGTCTCAGTCCCTAGGATTCCTTTGATTCCATTTCTAATTCCCACTCAACCTTAGGAATCCAGGCTATATGGCATAGCATTGACTTATTGTATATTTCCATTCTTTTTCTTAGAAAAACGAGCCCTAGAACTGTAATGCCATATTTACAGGCTATCATTAAGTTTCCTAGAGATATTTGGGGTCCCTTATGGAGGATTATGGCTAAGAAGATTCAAACTAGTTGTACAGAAATATCTCATAAAGTTGTGAGCAAGACATGTCTCTTGTATTCTTTTCTTTGCGCCCAACGAATGTTTATTGAAAATGAATACATGAGTGATGTAAAGTAGTGTTCTCTAAACCACTTACTAATTGAACAACCTTAAGTTAGTCCTGTTTTCCTCACCTAGAAACCTAAAACTAAGAAGTACCTCTCAGGATGACTACAAAGACATGATGAGATGATTTATAATGAAATGATTTGTAAACAAATTAGCTCAATACAAATGTTAGTTTTGATTAATCAATTAAAAAACGATTTTCAGGAAAGCAATCAGGAAACTTTCCTGATTCCAAATTAAGACTTTTTTTTAAACATTGGAATTATTTATTTAGTTTAATTTTTTAAATTATACTTTAAGTTTTGGATACATGTGCAGAACGTGCAGGTTTGTTGCATAGGTATACACGTACCATGGTGGTTTGCTGCATCCATCAACCCATCATCTACATTAGGTGTTTCTTTTAATGCTGTCCCTCCCCTAGGCCCCAACCCCCGGACAGGCCCTGGTGTGTGATGTTCCCCTCCCTGTGTCCATGTGTTCTCATTGTTCACTCCCACTTATGAGTGTGAACATGCAGTGTTTGGTTTTCTGTTCCTGTAATAGTTTGCTGAGAATGATGGTTTCCAGCTTCATCTATGTCCCTGCAAAGGACATGAACTCATCCTTTTTTATGGCTGCATAGTATTTCCTGTGTATATATGCCACATTTTCTTTATCTTGTCTATCATTGATGGGCATTTGGGTTGGTTCCAAGTCTTTGCTATTGTGAATAGTGCTGCAATAAACATATGTGTGCATGTGTTTTTATAGTAGAATGATTTATAATCCTTTGGAAATATACCAAGTAATGAGATTTCTGGGTCAAATGGTATTTCTGGTTCCAGATTCTTGAGGAATCACCACACTGTCTTCCACAAAGGTTGAACTAATTTACACTCTCACCAACAGTAGTAAAAACTTTTCTATTTCTCCACATCCTCTCCAGCATCTGTTGTTTCCTGACTTTTTAATGATCATCATTCTAACTGGCATGAGATGATATCTCATTCTGGTTTTGATTTGCATTTCTTTAACGACCAGTGACGATGAACTTTTTTTCATATGTTTGTTGGTTGCAGAAATGTCTTCCTTTGAGAAGTGTCTGTTCATATCTTTCACCCACTTTTTGATGGGGTTGTTTATTTTTTTCTTGTAAATATTTGTTTAAGTTCCTTGTAGATTCTGGATATTAGCCCTTTGTCAGATGGATAGATTGCAGGAATTTTCTCCCATTCTGTAGGCTGCCTGTTCACTCCGATGATAGTTTCTTTTGCTGTGCATAAGCTCTTTAGTTTAATTAGATCCCATTTGTCAATTTTGGCTTTTGTTGCCATTGCTTTTGGTGTTTTAGTCATGAAGTCTTTGCCCATGCCTATGTCCTGAATGGTATTGCCTAGATTTTCTTCTAGGGCTTTTATGGTTTTAGGTCTTACGTTTAAGTCTTTAATTTATCTTGAGTTAATTTTTGTATAAGGTGTAAGGAAGGGGTCCAGTTTCAGTTTTCTGTATATGGCTAGCCAGTTTTCCCAAAACAATTTATTAGATAGGGAATCCTTTCCCCATTGTTTGTTTTTATCAGGTTTGTCGAAGATCAGATGGTTGTAGACGTGTGGTCTTATTTCTGAGGCCTCTGTTCTGTTCCATTGGTCTATATATCTGTTTTGGGACCAGTACCATGCTGTTTTGCTTACTGTAGCCTTGTAGTATAGTTTGAAGTCAGGCAGCATGATGCCTCCATCTTTGTTCTTTTTGCTTAGGATTGCCTTGGCTACATGGGCTCTTTTTTGGTTCCATATGAAATTTAACATAGTTTTTTTCTAATTCTGTGAAGAAAGTCAATGATAACTTGATGGGGATAGTATTGAATCTATAAATTGCCTTGGGCATTATGGCTATTTTCATAATATTGATTCTTCCTATCCATGAGCATGGAATGTTTTTCCATCTGTTTGTGTCCTCTCTTATTTCCTTGAGCAGTGGTTTGTAGTTCTCCTTGAAGAGGTCCTTCACATTCCTTGTTAGTTGTATTCCTAGGTATTTTACTGCCTTTGTAGCAATTGTGAATGGGAGTTGACTCATGATTTGGCTCTCTGTCAGTTGTTGGTGTACAGAAATGCTAGTGATTTTTGCACATTGATTTTGTATCCTGAGACTTTGCTGGATTTGCTTATCAGCTTAAGGAGATTTTGGGCTGAGATGCTGGGGTTTTCTAAATATACAATCATATCATCTGTAAACAGAGACAATTTAACTTCCTCTCTTCCTATTTGAATATGCTTTATTTCTTTCTCTTTCCTGACTGCCCTGGCCAGAACTTCCAATGCTATGTTGACCAGGGGTGGTGAGAGAGGGCATCTTTGTCTTGTGCTGGTTTTCAAGGGGAATGCTTCCAGCATTGCCCATTCAGTATGACATTGTGGGTTTGTCATAAATAGCTCTTACTATTTTGAGATATGTTCCATTAATATAGTTTTTAGCATGAAGGGGTGTTGAATTTTATTGAAGGTCTTCCCTGCATCTATTGAGATAATCATATGGTTTTTGTCATTTGTTCTGTTTATGCAATGGAATGCAATTATTGATTTGTGTTTGTCAAACCAGCCTTGCATCCCAGGGATGAAGCTGACTTGATTGTGGTGGATAAGCTTTTTGATATGCTGCTGGATTCAGTTTGGCAGTATTTTATGGGGTATTTTCTCATTGATGTTCATCAGGGATATTGGCCTGAAATTTTCTTTTTTATCGTCTCTGTGAGGTTTTGCTCTCAGGATGATGCTGGCCTCATAAAATGAGTTAGGGAGGAGTCCCTGTTTTTCTATTGTTTGGAATGGTTTCAGAAGGAATGGTACCAGCTCCTCTTTGTACCTCTGGTAGAATTCAGTTGTGAATCCATTGGTTCTGGGCTTTCTTCTTTTTTGATTGGTAGGCTATAAATTACTGTCTCAATTTCAGAACTTGTTACTTGTCTAGGATTATAAATCATTCTATTATAAAGGCACATGCACCCATATGTTTATTGTGGCACTGTTCACAATAGCAAAGACTTGGAATCAACCCAAATGCCCATCAATGATAGACTGGATAAAGAAAATGTGGCACATATACACCATAGAATACTATGCAGCCATAAGAAAGGATGAGTTCATGTCCTTTGCAGGGACATGGATGAAACTGGAAACCATCATTCTCAGCAAACTGACACAAGAACAGAAAACAAACACCACATGTTCTCACTCATAAGTGAGTGTTGAACAATGAGAACACATGGACACAGGGAGGGGAACATCACACACCAGGGCCTGTCTGGAGGTGGGAGGCTACAGGAGGAATAGCAGGGGGTGAAGGGACTGGGGAGGGTGACATGAGGAGAAATACCTAATGTAGATGACAGGGCGATGGATGCAGCAAACCACCACCATGGTACGTGTATATCTATGTAACAAACCTGCATGACCTACACATGTACCCCAGAACTTAAAGTATAATAAAAAAAAATTCTTTAAAACTTAAAAAAAAACCTTGTTATTGGTCTATTCAGGGATTCGACTTCTTCCTGGTTTAGTCTTGGGAGGGTGTATGTGTCCAGAAATATATTCATTTCTTCTAGATTTTCTAGTTTATTTGCATAGAGGTTTTTGTAGTATTCTCTGATGGTAGTTTGTATTTCTGTGGGATCAGTGGTGATAAGCCCTTTATCATTTTTGTTGTGTCTATACAATTCTTCTCTATTTTCTTCTTTATTAGTCTGGCTAGCAGTCTATCTATTTTGTTTATCTTTTCAAAAAAACAGCTCCTGGACTCATTGACTTTTTGAAGGTTTTTTCGGGTCTCTATCTCCTTCAGTTCTTCTCTGATCTTAGGCATTTCTTGTCTTCTGCTAGCTTTTGATTTGTTTACTCTTGCTTCTCTAGTTCTTTTAATTGTGATGTCAGGGTGTGGATTTTAGATCTTTCCAGCTTTCTCCTGTTGGCAGTTAGTGCTATAGATTTCCCTCTAAACTCTGCTTTAGCTGTGTCCCAGAGATTCTGATACTTTGTTTCTTTGTTCTCATTGATTTCAAAGAACTTATTTCTTTCTGTCTTAATTTTGTTATTTACCCAGTAGTCGTTAGGGAGCACATTGTTCGGTTTTCTTGTAGTTGTGCTGTTTTGAGTGAGTTTCTTAATCCTGAGTTCTAATTTTTTGCACTGTGGTCTGAGAAACTGTTTCTTAGGATTTCCGTTCTTTCCCATTTGCTGAGGAGTATTTTACTTCCAATTATGTGGTCAATTTTAGAAGAAATGCTATGTGGTGCTGAGAAGACTGTATATTCTGTTGATTTGGGGTGCATAGTTCTGTAGATGTCTATTAGGTCCACTTCATTCAGAGCTGAGTTCAAGTCCTGAATATCCTCATAAATTTTCTGTCTCATTGATTTAATATTAACAGTAGGGTGTTAAAGTCTCCCACCAATATTGTATGGGAGTCTAAGTCTCTCTGTAGGTCTTTAAGAATTTGCTTTATGAATCTGGGTGCTTTTTTATTGGGTGCATATATATTTAGGATAGTTAGCTCTTCTTGTTGCATTAATCCCTGTACCATTATGTAATGCTTTTCTTTGTCTCGTTTGACCTTTGTTGGTTTAAAGTCTGTTTTATTATAGACTAGGATTGCAGCCCCTGCTTTTTTGTTTTGTTTTGTTTTGTTTCTTTCCATTTGCTTGGTAAATGTTCTTCCATCCCTTTATTTTGAGCCTGTGGTCATCTCTGCATGTGAGATGGGTCTCCCAAATACAGCACACTGATGGGGCTTGACTCTTTATCTAATTTGCCAGTCTGTGTCTTTTAATTGGGGCATTTAGCCTATTTACATTGAAGGTTAATATTGGTATGTGTGAATTTGATCCTGCCATTATGATACTAGCTGGTTATTTTGCCTATTAGCTGATGTAGTTTCTTTGTAGTGTCGATGTTCTTTACCATTTGGTATGCTTTTGCAGTGGCTGGTACCAGTTGTTCCTTTTCATATTTAGTGCTTCCTTCAGCAGCTCTTGTAAGGCAGACCTGGTGGTGACAAAATCTCTCAGCATTTGCTTATCTGTGGAGGATTTCCTTTCTCTTTTGCTTTTGAAGTTTCGTTTGGCTGGATATGAAATTCTGGGTTAAAAATTCTTTTCTTTAAGAATGTTGAATATTGGCCACCACTCTCTTCCGGCTTGTAGTGTTTTCCAGAGATCAGCTGTTAGTCTGATGAGCTTCCCTTTGTGAGTAGCCCAACCTTTCTCTCTGTCTGCTCAACAATTTTTTCTTCATTTCAACCTTGGTAAATCTGACAATTACGTGTCTTGGAGTTGCTCTTCTGGAGGAGTATCTTTGTGGTGTTACCTGTATTTCCTGAATTTGGATTTTGGCCTGTCTTGCTAGGTTGGGGAAGTTCTCCTGTAAAATATCCTGAAGAGTGTTTTCCAACTTGGTTCTATTCTCCTCATCACTTTCAGGTCCACCAATCAAACATAGGTTTGGTCTTGTCACATAGTCCCACATTCCTTGGAGGCTTTGTTAGTTCCTTTTCATTCTTTTTTCTCTAATCTTATCTTCACCCTTTATTTCATTAAGTTGATCATCAATCTCTGATATCCTTTCTTCTGCTTGATCAATTTGGCTATGAATACTTGTGTATGCTTCACAAAGTTCTTGTGCTGTGTTTCTTAGCTCCATCAGGTCATTTATGTTTCTCTCTAAACTGGTTGTTCTAGTTAGAAATTTCTCTAACCTGTTTTTCAAGGTTCTTAGCTTCCTTGCATTGGGTTCGAACATGCTCCTTTAGCTCAGAGGAGTTTGTTATTACCCATCTTCTGAAGCCTACCTCTGCTAAGGGATACACTGCCTCCTTGAATGGGTCTCTGATCCCCATGCCTCCTGACTGGGAGTCACTTCCCATCAGGGGTCGACAGACACCTCATGCATGAGAGCTCTAGCTGGCATCTGGTGGGTGCCCCTCTGGGACGAAGCTTCCAGAGGAAGGAACAGGCAGCAATCTTTGCTGTTTTGTAGCCTCCACTGGTGACACCCAGGCAAACGGTCAAGAGTGGACCTCCAGCAAATTCCAGCAGAACTGCAGCAGAGGGGCGTGACTGTTTGAAGGAAAACTAACAGATAGGAATAGCATCAACATCAACAAAAAGGACGTCCACACAAAAACTCCATTGGAAAGTCACCAGCATCAAAGGTAGATAAATCCACGAAGATAAGGAAAAACCAGTGCAAAAAGGCTGATAATTCCAAAAACCAGAACTCCTCGTCAGCAAGGGAACACAACTGTAAGAAAAATGAGTTTGACCAAATTAAGACTTCTTGTTTTCTTTGTTTTATAGTGAATTAAGAAGTCTGTCTAGAGCCCATTATTGCCTTTGGAAGGAAACTACACTTAAGTTGGTGTGACCCAAAGGAAGAAATGAGTTGAGCAACTCTAATCAAACAATATTGAGCTATGTCTGGCAATGTCTGGTTAGATCTGTATGTCAGATATTTTGGGCAAATGTTGAATCAAAATCCAGATAGATTTTCTGAGCTAGACATCAATGGTTTTTCTTAACTCCAAGGTTTTTATTCTTGAACACTAAATATTTTCTTAATAACATCATCATCCATGGAAAAGCAATCTTCTTTTTCTGAGAACATCTTTCTTTGGAGAAATCTTCTGTTCATTGTTAAAAACTCAAGCCCACTAAATGATCTGAATGACTATCTGATGAGAGATTTTTCCAAACTATTTGCTTTTAAATGTGCATTCATGTATTTTAGAACCCTTAGATGAAGTTTAGTTTTGCCCAGAGCAATTTTATAGTGAAGTAGATCACTGTAATAAACTGTTGGTTTTGTCACTGCAAACACAGCACAATAGTTCTGGTCTTCTGCTGTTCAGTTAAACTGTAGTTTCTCTTTTTATTGTATGTGTTTAAAGTGTACAACATAATATTTTGATATACTTAATAGACTCACATAGTGAAGCAATTTCTAGTTAAGCAAATTAACACACTCATTGTCTCATATATTGTAGATACATTTATCTTTCTTTTTGGTAAGAGCACCTAATATCTATTCTCTTGGCAAGTTACCATCATACAAAAATATTAGCCATAGTCCTCTGGGTGTACCTTGTATCTCCAGATTTTCTCATCCTATATAACTGCAACTTTGTGTCCTTTGACATATCTCTTCTTCTTTTGTATCATGTTCCAGGGACATGAATTCTTAAGCTATACATCTTGCGTATAGAAACAACTGCTTACAGAACTCTTTAGTGGTGAGGAGCATAATATTCTGTAAGGCACAAGGCTGATAGAATATATGGATATGAGAGTATCATCTCATGACTATTCCCTAGGAAATCATAAGTAATTAACCCAAATGCCAAGGTATTTCAATGTATATTTCTATTCTCCCAAAAGGACTTCCTTGGTTTCCCTGGCACTCCATGGTACTGGCTTTCATAGTTTGTAGGATTTGGTGGTTCAATTTGTAAGAACCAGGTTTCACAGATAATCATTGAGAAAGAAAGACATCCTTTATAGGATTCTCTGGCTGATTTTATTACGTTGTGCCCATGAATTTAGCGTGATCTATGATCCCACTGGAACATAGTCCAGCACGCTGCACCTGTGGTTACTGAATCACCTTTCTTTGACCTTCTAGTCCTTGAAGGTATTAAATAAGCTCCTTTCACCTTAAAAATTCTGACCAACAGTGTTCACTGGCCACCTCCTTTTTAAAGCACTGTCCCTGTAATTCCACACAGCCTGCCCCAATGTGCTGGTTGTACACAGCATTTCACAGTAGGTAAGGACCTAACAGATTCCCTGTGAACACACTTTTCACAACCTCAGAGCTTGTTCATGAAAAGTGAGTTCCCATGGAATCTGTTAGGTCTGCACACGTGGTTGACATTTGTGACCAGAACCTGGAGGGTGCACACCTTTTCGGGACTTCTTCCTGAAACAGCGGTCCTCCCTCAGTTTCCAGTGCACCCCAAGCTGCCCCATCTCCCACCTCCAGAGCTCCCTTTCTTTTGCTCTCCCTTGAGGTCTTCTCTCCCCTGTCCACCCACTCCTTCAGCTTCCTCCTCTGTCTCTCACATGCAAACACACACACAGACCCCACCACACACACACACACAGCACCCAGGGCTTCTCTCTGCTCTGTTGGTGAGGTAGGAGGTAGGGCTGGGATGCTGGACCAAATTGAGGACTAACTAAAACAGTTCTGGGGAGGAAGCACATCCCCAAGATAGGCCCACCAGTGTACTATGTCAGTTTACCATCACCATGGCAACACCCAGAGGTTACCGCCCCTTTCCATGGCAACAACCTAACAACCCAGAAGTTACTGCCCTTTATCCTAGAAATTTCTGCTTAAACTACTCCTTAATTTGCATAGAATTAAAAGTGGGCATAAATATGACTGAAAAAGCTCCTCTGAGCTGCTACCCTGGGCACACTACCTGTGAAGTAGCCCTGCTGGGCGAGGAGCAGTATGTCTGCTGCTGTACACTGCCGCATCAACAAATGTTGCTGTTTAACACCACTTGCTGGCCCTTGCATTCTTTCCTGGGTGATTCAAGAATCCTCCCCGGGAAAGCCCCAATTTGGGGGCTTGCCTGCCCTGTATCACTCCCATACCAGAGTGGCCCAGAACCTGGGTTCCTGGGGTGGGCTCCTCCATGTGAACCCCACTAGCCTGCTGGACTTCAGCTTTCCCCTGGGACCTCACTGTGCCTTTCCATTTAGTTGACGAGGGATTTTGACTTGCCACCCCATGTATACTCTAGTTCCTGGGCGCTGTGAAAGAGCTGTGGAATTTGGAACCCCAACACCCTTATCTGGGACCCCCTTATCTGGAACCCTATTGACCTACTCAGTTCTGATTACTTCCATTTCCTGTCCCCCATCCCCCAAACACATATACCTATGTATTTCCATGTACTGCCCAGCTGCTGTTAGAACTCAACACTGTTCCTCACCTGACATACCTACTCTTATTCTGTTTGGAGTCTTAAATGTTATGTTAGCCTGTTCTCATGCTGCTAATAAAGATACACCTGAGATTGGGTAATTTATAAAAGAAAGAATGTAATGGACTCACAGTTCTACATGGATGAGGAGGACTCACAAGGCAGAAGGCAAAGGAGAAGCAAAGTCACATTTTATATGGCGGCAGGTAACAGAGCTTGTGCATGGAACTCCAATTCATGAAACCATCAGATCTTGTGAGACTTATTCACTACTGTAAGAATAGTATGGGGGAAACTGCCCCCACGATTCAGTTATCTCCACCTGGCCCTGAACTTGACCCAATTCACGGTGAGATTTGGGTGGGGACATGGCCAAACCATATCAGATATAAACCTGGATGGAGCTTTCTGTATATTTCAATCTGTGCTTACAACACCTCTGTTGCGAACGCTTTCACTCTCCAGCTGTGCTTTACCAATTCAGCTACCACCCTGACCAGTGGCTAAGATTGGTCAATTACGACATCATGTTCCTCTCTAGTCTTACTCTAAGTAAAATCCACATTATCGACGCCTTCTTTTTCAGCCAAACCAACTAACTTTGACTCCCTGAGAAGCCAAGCCTGGCCCAGCCTCACAACTGCTTTCCTTCCCGTCCTACTTGTCTAAGTCCCACCCAGCCAGCTTTTTGGCTCAGTTACAGGGGAGTCTTTCTGCATCTCCATAGCCCTCTGCTGTCTTCTGCAGTTATAGCAGTGCATTGCTTCCACCAGTTGAATGCAAACCTCCCTCATCAAAGGATGCACACTAGATTAGTGATTTTCAAGCCTGGCCATGCATGAGAAACACTGAAAACACAGATAACAGACCCATGCTCAAGTCCTACTGACTTCACAAAAGCCAACCAAGACTTCTTTGCATCCTCAAAGCTTATGCATTATAAACAATAATTATTCATGGTGGCCCTCGTTTCTTTTTTGATTTGTCAGTGAACCTGTAAATTACTTTGATTAGGTAAACATCCTGGCCCAATGCCTGACAAGTAATAAATATTCAGTAAATGCTAATTATTTCCCCTACTTTTTTATTTTGTTGCCACAAGTTTTATAGCTTTCATCTGTTTACATAAATATTTTAATAGATCTAAGTCTCCTGTATTTCTTTCTATCCTGTATGTTTTTGGCTTCTTCAGTCAAGGGTTTTCTGGCTCACTGTTGACCTTCAATTATCCCTTTTAGACTCTTTGACATTTTGATATTAAATTTGTTACTTAGTCTGCCTATTTCTCAAACTTCTACACAATTATATTCTCTACCACCTACACTTTTTCTACTTTTAGCCTAGATTCTTGCTTCTTTATTTTTTGTTTTAATTTTCTTCTAGCAAGTAGTGAAGTAGGCCTTGAAATCTCATGGCCAGTGATTTCTGTTTTTATAATATTTTTACTTATTTAAATTACCTTTGTTGAACATTATTGGAAGACTTGGAACATCCTAAAATTTAAGTTCTCTGTCTGCCTGTAGAGGAGGGAAAGGGAGGAGAGGATTTTAAACTAAAAGAGATATTAGATATCGTCAGTCTACTTGCTTCATTTTACACATAAAGCACCTGAGATTCACAGGTAAAGTGAGTTATCAAAGGTTATATTGCTACTTAGTGACAGAT
This sequence comes from Aotus nancymaae, assembly GCF_030222135.1. Taxonomy (NCBI): domain Eukaryota; kingdom Metazoa; phylum Chordata; class Mammalia; order Primates; family Aotidae; genus Aotus; species Aotus nancymaae. The sequence continues at coordinate 5,413,319 of NW_026988450.1, read as the reverse complement.
TCACTTTTTTGGGGGGAAGGAGCGAGTTCATTTTTAATTGTGACATTTAAAAATTGTACAGTGGTTTTCACATCTGCCTTTCTTCCATATTTAGTCTCTTAAAATGACAGAACATTGACCAATCATGGATTTGATGGGTTTAACACCTTGTCTCTTCAATTCCTGTTCACAGCACGTAATATTCCTTTGAAATACCAGAAAGACCCAGGAGTGGCCAAGAGTAAATCTCTGACCTCCAGAGTTGAAAAGGTCAAGCTGTCTGAGCACTCTGGTTGGGGTGCCACCTGTCCCGAGCTGGTACCCCTCCACAGTTGGGGGACTTTAAATGTACCAGTGGAAAAAGCATTTGCCCCTTAAAGTGGGAGAAAGACAGTCACACTGCAACACCCAGCAGATCTGGCTATGAGGTCTTCCCTCCTTTCCTTTCTCTTCAGGCTCACTTTTGCTTTTGTCTCGGTTTTTTGTTTGTTTGTTTGTTTGTTTTTTGCAGTGGAGCAAGAGAGACTCAAACTTAACTTGAGTCAGAAGGAACAAGACAGTGACAGCTGTCGTCACTGTTCCACATCCCATATATGTGCTTCACAGAAAGAGAACACAAACTGCGAGAGTGACGCAATTGACAACTCCAAGGAGGGAGAAGGCCCAACATCACGGGGAGAAAGAAAGTAGAAAGACAAAGCATCCAGATCAGCCCAGGCTCAGGGGCTGGCAAGGGCTGGAAAGGAGCTGCAGAAAAACCCGTGGTCCTTTCAGATCACGGCGGTGTTTACAGTCCACACCATGTCAGGGAGACTCTGTCTTCCATGCACCAGAGAAAACATTTCCAGTTCTTCAGAGAGAAGGGAACGTGCAGACAGCCTTGGCAGAGCGGGTCCTGCATTCCCTGTGTCTGTGGGAGGTGGGGAGTAGGCAGAGTGTCCAATCGGGACAATCCCACCCAGCCCCTTTGGGTGGCAGATGACCCAGTGGTCTACAGCAGCCCTCGGTAAGGCAGGAGGCGGAGGTGGTGAAGGGAACTTCTCTGAAGAGGTTGAGCTGTGCAGGGCAGAGAGCATGGAGACTGTTGTGTGAAAGGGTCTGTGGCTTAAGACCACCAAGGAAAAGAGGTGCAAACTGTGTGCTTTGCCAGCATCTTTGCTTATTGGTGCTGATAAAGAGCTAAGGAGAGAGGAGAGAGAAGAGGCAGCAGCTACTGACGATGCTCGAGGATGCTGTGGCCGTGAGGAAAGCCAAGGGTGAACCAAATACGCTGCAGTGAGGCCGATTCCTTTTCAGTGTTTGACAGCCAGTGGTGCAATCCAGTTACTTGAAGCAGTTTAATGAGTAGAGAAAAGACACATGCAGAAGACTGACCAACTGACCAATGATGCAGACTCGTGGGTTCGAGACTGGCCCACACCTCCCAGAGGGGGTCAAGAGCCACAGCCAAAGGTGGAAGAGCCTGGGCACAGTCATTTTGCCAATGCTCTGGAGTGGGTGAGGCTTCCCCCTGACCTCCCAAATGCCAGGTCAGCTATGTCTTGAAACCAGATGGCCTGGACAGTTTTGCTAAGTGAAATCAGAGAGTGCAATCAGAGAACATGGAAAATGGGTGTCGGGAGAGTTCCAGCTGCCACGAAACACGTGCCTGTAAAGAGGAATCTCCAGTAATTTGTGCTCTTACTGACTGAAGCATGGGAGCAAACCCTCAATGAAACAAGGGACTTAAAACTGGAATACTGGAAAATTCCACCAACAATATGGAGCTCACTCTCTTGCTCTCGCTCTGTGCTCTGCGCGGTCCACTGTGCCCGGATGCCGCTTTTCCTTCTTCAGCCCTGCTCCTCTCTCCATTGCCAAATCTGAGCATAAAGCTTTCAGATAACACACACATCCCAGATGGAGTCTTTGATTCCCTGGGAAGAGGAGCAAGGGTATGACCTGTCAGTCATGTCTTCACCATCCGGACTATCGAGTACACAGAAGAAAGAGAAACGCCTCAAATCCCTCATCCTGAAAGACCTGTGAGCTCCAGCTGGACCCTGGCTGCAGCCCCGGGCTCCACCGCACCCTCACAGGCCCACTGGCCTTCACCACAGCTGCACTCCCAGGGCGGATTCCCTGTTCCTGAGGAGTGCCCTGAGCTCAGCCACTAGACCGCTTCTTTTTTCTATCTACAATTGTCCTCCCAGTAGTCACCGAGAGCACCATACAGAACTTTATTAGTACCATATAGACCAATAGTCCCAATTATATCCAGCTCAGATCTCTCCCGAACTCCAGAGAACATACATCTAACTGCCTACTCAGTATCTCCTTAGACTAGTTCATAGATACTTCATGATTAACACATCCTAAATGCACTTTCTTTCAGAACCTGTTTCTCCCACAAACTCCTATTTCAATTGAGGATACTTCTATCCTCCCCAGTTTCTCAGCACAGAAATGCAGACGACATCCTTGTCTCTTTTTCTCTCACACACTACATCTAATCTATGGACCTGATGCTGATTCTAACTTTCAATTATTCCTAGCATTCATCTCCTATTTCTGCTAGAGTGACTGACACCAGTCATCTCGCTGGTGTGAAGAGAGGAGACAAAGGCGGGAGTTCATGGAGGTGAATGTGCCTGAAATAATCTGGGCAAGTAACCAAACAAAAAGGAGCAACACATAAAAAGAGGCCCAGAAACGTGCAAAGGTGGCCCCTTGAACCTTCGGTGGAGTATTAATCTCTGCATGTGAAGAGTGAAACTGCAAGTCCATGTGAAGAACAACTCCTGGTAGCAACACAGCGAACAATCCCAAAGTTCACACGGAACTGGGAGACATCTGAATTCTCTCCAGCCAGAGTACAAAGAGCTTGCTGAAAACCTGAAGAAATCAGTAGAACTACTAGAAGGGTCATATATTAGCATTAGGGCTAAATTAGCTTTAGACATAAGGATATTCTAAAACTGCACTAACAAAGTTTAAAAATAATCTTCCAAAAGTAACAATATAATCCAGAGGAAATTTAATTGCCTCTCCAAAAGAAAACCACCTTTTAAAAGTAAAACAACAAAATCTAAACATTTAATAATGTGACATATGCAATGTCTCCCACCCAATCACAAAACACTTCCCATACAAAGAATAAGCAAATTACGATCCACGAGCAGGAGGAAAATGCGTAAGGAATGATGGAAACGATAGAAGTATCAAGGAAGAACTTCAGGACGGCAACTACAAATCTTATAAATGTACTCCAGGATTTACATGTTAAGGATATTTGAAAACGAAACATCTAGAGATGAAAAATTAAATGTACAAAGTAAAATATTTACTGGATAAGATTAACAGATTTGACATTGCAGAAGAAATACATCAGTGAATTTGAAAACATAGCAGTAGAAACTTTCAAACATTATGCACAGAAGAAAAAAGACTAGAAAGGAATGAAAAGGTCTCAGTGACCTGTGGGCCAGCACTGGGGAGCCTCAGATACATGTAATTAAAGTCTCAGAAAAAGAGGTAAGAGGGAGGAAGGGAGACAGAAAAGTTCTTGAAGAAATAATGGTTGAAACCTTTTGAAACTTGAGGAAAACTATAAATTCACAGAAGCAAGAAAACCCAAATTGAGTAAGTGTAACGAAAAACACAACTGTTAACTCACATTTATTTCCAATAACATTTTTCTTCAAAAATGTGAAGGCGTAATAAAGACATTTGATGCAAACAAAAGCCAAGGAATGTGTTTACAGCAGCCAAGGAAGTTCTTCAGAATGAAGAAGAAAAATGATACCAAATGGAGAGTAGGATCTGCGCAAAGGAATGAAGAACACTGGAAACTCTGCGTATGTGGCTAAATAGAAAATATTGTCCTATGTGCATTTTCATTTCTTTAAAAGAATATTGAGTACTCTTCAAATTATACCTCAATAAAGTGGTTAAAAATTTTAAAGACAATTTACTGTTTAAAAAAGTATTAACGTGTTGTGGGATTTAAAACCTATAGAAACAAAATACATGGAAATCCAGGTAAGAGAATGGGAGGAGAGAAATGTAATATGCTCTTAGGATGTTCTTACTTCATATGTCAATGATTCTGACATTAGTTGAAAGTAGACTGTGATAAATTAAAGATGCATGCTGTAAACCCCAGAACAGCCACTGAAACAATACCAAACATGTCCCTGTAAAGTGAAGATAGAAAGCTAATAGGTCAATCATGGAGATAAAATTGGATATTAGAAAATACTAAATTAATCCATAAAAAGTTTAAAAAAAGGAAAAATAAAGAGCAGAAGTAAAAAATAGAAAACAAATAGAAAGATGGTTTATGTAACCAACTGTATTGCTAATTACATTAAGTGTCAATGTGGGGGAGGATTTGATTATGAAGGGACAGCGTGAGAGAAATCTGTGCATGAGGGGGAGATGGAACCGTTTTGCACTTTAATTGTGGCAGTGGTTACATGGCCTTACGCATCCGTCGAAACTCACAGAAATGTGCATCAAAAGTGAATTTTACTTTGTGCATTTAATACAGTAACGTTTGAAAATTGAAAGCAATGCTCAACATTATTAGTTGTCAGAGGAATCAAAATTAAGCCCAAAGTGTGATGCCACAATACCAAGCCTGAAGCGATAGAAACTCTCCGCCATTGCAGATGGGAATGTCAAAAGGTACAGCCACTTTGAAAACACTGAAAGTTTCTTATAAAATTAAACATACACTTGCCATATTAACCAGCAGTCCCACTCCTAGGTATTTACTTAAAAGAAATAAAAACATGCCCACACAAAGATTCACGTATAACGATCCATTACAACCCTCTCCATAGTAGCTTCAAATTGGGAACATTTCAAAATTCCATCGACAGGTGAATACAGAAAAAGATATTACGTATCTGTACAAGGGAACACAACTCTGCTGTATCAGTGGATACGTGTCACATGGTGAATGAATCTCAAAAACAGGTAACAAACTCCTAATACATGTGACATCCTGGACGAATCTGAAAAGCAGACTGGACTAAACTAAAAGGCAGGGTTACGGATGTGATGAAAACCCATCGGTGTGGGTGCAGTGGAGAGAGAGCGGCAGCGAGTGTGGGAAGAAGAGGGCACAGAAAGGAAGGCGGTAGGGCACAGTCACAGTTTTGACTACGGAAAGCCGTAAGTTGGATCATTTTCGTTGCACTTGAGCCTCAGAACACGCAGTTTTAAAAAGAAGACACCTGAATGGCCACTGTTTGAGCAAATCAACCTGGTACTTAAAGCTATACCTTTTGTTATTCCTAAATGGAATTATACAATCCAAAGCTTTAAATTTCTTGGATATAAGTAAAAAAATATGTGGTGCTTTTCCCATCAATTAGTCATTAGTTCAACAAATGAAAAATAAGGCAGTTTCAGACTTCATGTAACTTCCATTTCAATGAGAGAAATAGACTCTAATCACACAGAAATAGACGTGTAACATAATATCAGAGAAAGTGCTTTAGAGCAAAAGAAAGCAGCATGGGAGGAAGAAGATAGATGGGGTACTCTTTAGAAGGTCATCAGGGAGTGCCTGAGTAATGAGAAGAGATTTGAATAGAGATTTTAAGACAAGGAGGGAGCACCCATGGAGATGCCTGGATAAACACTTCCAGGAAGAGGGAGATGAAGTGCAAAGGCCCTGAGGAACAAGCCCAAGTGGAGCCGATGCTTCGCGTTAGAATTTTAAGGAGTTTTTTTTTATCTTCTTTCTCCAAAGAAAGATTCTTGAGGTGCTTTTCAATAAAAAGGCAAACAAGAAACATTCCGCTGGTAAGCTCATTATTATGTACGTACAGATACCTAAAGGAAGCAATACAAATTCTTGGAAACTCTTACTCAAAATCAGGAGAGTCTGTTTCTGACTCAGGCAATCCCTTTCTTCGGAAGATTGTGTTAATTACAACCGCTACCACCTGCACCACAACAACAGTTTATAGGGTATTCATTTGTGATGAGTCTTTGCTTTACCTCAAGGATCTAACCAAATAAAGAAATAAATGTAGCGTAAGGGAGACATTTGGGGACCCACAGGTTATTGTATGTGGGTTGAGTACTGGAACTGGTAGACTTCAATTTCGTGAATGAGATTAATCCTCAATTAACGCTGTGTGATGCTGCCTCTCGAGATTCACACAACCTCAAAGGTGTGCTTCACGCAGTTCTTGGTATCACAGCTAAGAGGCAAATGGAGAAACTAGAATCCATCCAGAAGTGAGTGAGCGGAACAGCCACCAAACTGTTTGCCCCAAGCCCAGATCTTTTGTTCCAGTGCTCTTCACTCTGATGAGAACTCCTTCCACCCTCTCCCACGTTTTTTCTTTCTTTCTTTCTTTTTTTTTTTTTTTTGTGGATCTTTTTACAATCTAGGTTTCTGCAGTTATTTGGAAACCCTTTCATGGGAAAAATTTATAAAAACTTGCATTAACTGGAAATAATTTGAATAATGGCCTTAAAATTGTCTTGAATAACTATAGGAAATTTGAAAATGTCTTTAACAAAACAGGTTCTTTAAAACACAACTGGAATGACTGTTCAAGGAAAATTTATAATCAAATTAGTTCTAAATAAGTTAACTATTTGAATATTTGAATAAACTATTTTAACATCTCTTTACTGAGTAATAGTTACTAAACATAGGCACTCTGTTAGGTTAATGGTAACATTTTCAAAATCCATGAATAAACAAAGAAAAGAGATCTTTGTTAGTTATATTTATATCGATTTAGAAAGAAAGTATATGTTATTTATATTGATTTAGAAAGTAAGTATATATTATTTCAATAACTATGTCACCACTTTTCAGTGGAGTGAATTTTTTTTCAAAATATTGTTGAATATGAAAAGTTTTCTTTTTCAGTAAAGGGAAAACTCAATTTTAAGATATTAATGTTTAGTTATAAAAACTTCCCTAAGGCTTTTACTTAGAAATCTTCTAGCAATATCATTTGAATAGATTTCTCATTCCTCACAGTTAAAGTAAACATAGGATTACTCCTAAAGATCATCTAAGTCTCTTTTTTTCTAAGGCTGCTAATTATCATGAAAACTGTTTCAACAGCAGCAGAACTCATCTTTCTGAAAAATTCATTGATATCAATGATGCTTTAAATGATGAAAAGATAAATATGGTTGCTAATTACATTTGGATTTTCTAGTCGAGGCAGAGGCACATTTTATTTATTCTATTTGTTACTCGAGAAAAAAGGAAAGTATCTTAAACCATGAGGAGCTTCTCCCTAAGCAGGGTGGCACTGATTTGCTGCTAGCATGTTCTGAGCCCAGGACTCTGCAGATGTGACTTTTTTTTTTTTTTGAGACAGAGTCTTGCTCTGTCACCAGGCACCAGACTGGAGTGCAGTGGCGCAATCTCGGCTCACTGCAACTTCCACCTACTGGGTTCAAGCAATTCTCCTGCCTCAGCCTCCCGAGTAGCTGGGACTACAGGTATGCACCACCATGCCCAGCTAATTTTATATTTTTAGCAGAGATGGGGTTTCACCATGTTGGCCAGGATAGTCTTGATCTCTTAACCTCGTGATCCGCCTGCTTGGGCCTCCCAAGTGCTGGGATTACAGGCAGGAGCCATCGTGCCTGGCCCTGCAGATGTGATTTGACATAGCATCAACAAACCAGCATTTTCATTGGAAGCATGGGGTAGCCTCAGAAAGCCCTACGCTGCAGAAATACCTCCCCCACTTCATTGTAAAACAATGAGACCAATGCCCAAGAGGACTGTGTAGTTCTGAGCCTGCTGCTCCCTAGACCCTTAATTCAGAAAGCCAAGTTTAAGCCCAGCTTGAGCTCGGCAGCTGGAGGACAGCGTATAAGTACCAACAGGGATTCTGGCCTGAAGCCTCATAGTTGTCATAAAATTTATCTTTTATATTGTAACATCCACACGGATTCTATTAACAATGCCTTTTTATCTCTCTTCTTGTATGTTATCAGCAGAGGAATGATGGAAATAAGTGCAGCACAGACACTCAGGTTTCCGAAGCTCCAGGCATTCACTTACCAAGTTAACTATTAGACCTCAGACCTGTTTCATATGGCCATTCTGGAAAATGTCTTTCTGGAATTCCAATTTAAATGTTAATCAAATAAAGCAAATATGCTATGTTTTGTCTTAAAACCCTATTTGAGTAAAGACTTTCACCACTCTAGATGTGGAAAAAAGGAAACTGAGCTGAGACATTGAGTAGTCACAGATTAACCTGTTAGTATCAAATATAGTCCCAGGAGAGCCTAAGTATCTCACAAATCCAGATTATTGAAACTTGGATTTCTTTACATTCTTCTTCTTAGCCCTTTTTTATCAGCTCATTCAGATAATATGTTTACAAGAACCTTATTTTAAAGATAAGATTCTTCATATAATGTTGCCTCTGCAGAAATAATATTGCCTGGGAATATGAAAATAAAAGAGTAAGATGGTAGAGGGTGATCATGAAAAGTTAAAACTGTATGAACTTAACTCTCCAGTTTTGGGGTTGCTTTAAAAATTGTTCATTCATCTTTGAAATTACCTCCATTTCTACTTAACTTATCCATCTATTTATAATCATGATATTCTGATAGTTTTCAATGTTTTTGTACTCTAAATTCTTTATTAAACTGAGAAAATAGAGGAACTGTTCTGCATTTAAAAAAATAATTTCAACTTTTAGATTCATGGGTAATTGTGCAGATTTGTTACACGAGTATACATGTGGCACTGATGTTTGAGGTACAAAGAAGCAGCCAATAACCATATGAAATAATGTCCAACATCACTATTATCAGAGTAATACAAATCAAAATCACAAATGTCTTAAAGAATTCCCCCAGAAGTTATTAGGGTAGGGATTACCGTCAAGTTTGATAACAATGTTCAAAGGAAGGTTACAGGAAATTATGTTTAGTTACAAACTGTTATATTGCAAGGGAATAATGCTCAAGGGACTCTTACTGTTTCTGTAGTTTGAAAAAATTATACCTGGGAATTTGAAAATAGATATCTTAAGACAGCCAGAGGGCAAAGTCTATGTCTATATAAGCAAGGGATGATTCTTATTAGTTGCTATCATATGAAAAGTTGCTCAATAATGAACTAATGCATAATTACTAGGCCTTCTATTACCAGGAACATTGTCTCCACATTTTTTTCAACTATGCTAACTACACTGTCTTCATGAAAGACCTTACAGTATTTCCAGATAACTCAGATAAATGCTACATGTGTCTTTAGATATTATCTTCCTTGCCTTCTCCTTAATGTGGCATGCCTAGATGCTAGAGCCATATATCCAAAGTGTTCAAATGATCAACTTATGGGAATGTCTCACACCTTGTGTTATAAAACAGAACAGTAAGTTTCTGCTACAAATTTTTCCTTGTACCTACAGCTATTTTATTTGGTCTTGAGGGTCAGAAAGTTGATAATGGATTCATCAGTGGATTAGAAGCCCAAAGAGTCACAGACAAGATAAATCCACATTCATTCTTAAACTCTCTTCTAAAGGACATAACAGCCCAAACATCAGGGGAGAACAAGACAGCACAGATAAATCCCTCCTAGGCAGTTTGGTCTTTGTAGTACATGTCTGCTGTCCTCTGAAGGCTGGGCACAAAGGAGCAAGAAAGAAAAATGTTATCCCAGAGTTCAGAAAACTGAGGGTGGAACTGGAGAGCAATGGGAATTCAGCAATAAGAATCCCCCAGACACCCAAAATCTGTAAAGCAGAATGAGCTCGCTGATGGTTCAGAAAGTTAGAGGTTGGTCAGTTGAGCTTAATGAACTCTGTGGAGTCTTGCCTGTGTTCAAATCCCAAGCCTCACTAGAAGATACTCACTAGAAGATCTCATTCTCAAAATATTTGAAGTCACTGATGAACTGAATCTAAGTAGAATCACGAGAAAATTCAGACTCAGATCAATTACAGTTTAGAATGACTCAACCATCAACCCTAACAATATGAAAAACATTAGAAAATATGTAGAGGTTAAAAGAAAAGAAACAACAAACAAACAAAACTGTGGAGGAATGAATAAAGCCTCCAAACCCCATGAGGAGGTTTCAAATGGTCTAACATACATGCAAGTGGAACCCCAGATGGAAAAGACATAGGGGTGAGTTGAGAAAAAAATTTTTGAAGAGAAACTGATGAAGATGATGAAAGAGCGAAACTCCGTCTCAAAAAAAAAAAAAAAAGAAAAGAAAAAGAAAAAGAAAAGGCACACTAGAAAACTTTGAGTTGAAAAATATATTCTGTACCTCAATTGTGGTAAAGGTTACAGAATTGTATGCTTTTGTCAAAACTTATCAAGTATAATTTAAAAAGATGAATTTTATTTCATGTAAATTGTACTACAATAAACCTGATTTAAACATCTATATATACCTTGAACCTTACCTTGTTCCATTCATAAAGCTGAATATAGTTGTATCATAGGCATAATGTTAAAAGTTAGAACAATAAAGCTTCTTGAAGAAAACAGAGAATATCTTCTTACTCTCAGGGTAGACAAAGATTACTTGCACTAGGCCTAAATTCTCTAGTATTAAAATAAAGAATTGATTAGTCAGTCTTGATATAATTTTAAATTTGTGGTTATCAAAATGTACCATCAAAGTAACAAATCCTCAAGCCACTGACTCTGAAAATATATTCACGATATTTATATCTGATGAAAATTTGTGTCCAAAATATAGTAACTTCTAAAGATTACCAATTAACAAAAATAAGGTAGTTGACAAAAGACCTGGGCAGACAGTTTACAAAAGAATAATATTTCAACCAGCCAATCAACAATGAAAAGGAATAGATTGTGGATGCCAGAAACAACATTAATTAATTTCAAAAATATTCTGTGGAGTGGAAAAAAAAAAGTCCTACACAAAAAATGCATACTTCATCATTCCATATCATCATTCCAAACACAGGCAAAACAAATAGATGAAAACAGAATCAGAAAGTATTTGCCTTATAGTTGGGGAGGAAGAGTAAAGGGAATTAACTTCCAAGGGGTGCAAGAGAACTCTTCATGGGACAGGAAATATACTAGATCATGTGTATGTGTGTGTGTGTGTGTGTGTGTATGAATGAAACTGAATTCCTTAATATATGTATTTTATAAATTTTACCTTTTACCTTAGGGTATTGTCCTCCCTTAAAAGGAACTGGCAGACAATGTTATTAACATCTCTGATACGGGATGCCTCATTAGTAGAGAAAGGCTGTGGATTGATAGTCACCGAGCTCTCATGAAGCTCTCCTTCAGTTCTTCATTGCATATTGTTGGAGGAAATCATTACAATTTGGTAAAAACTTTGATAAGGGCTTTTGTCTAAACTATGTGATCAATCAGGAGAAACAAAATGTGCCTGCTCTCAGACTCTCTACAAACACTCTGTGATAAAAAGCTGTTCTCAGACTTTTGCACACACTTTTCCATTTTCAAGTGAAGATAAGTTTTCCTGGAACTAAAAGTATGAAACAGGCCAATCATCTGTTCCACACTGCTTAGTTTCCAAGAGCACGAACAGTTTTCATCCTGCCTGAAGTGAATGCCAAAAAGACTTTTTGAACACCAAACACCGAAAATATTTTTTCACTGAAGAAAGACATGGAAAGTTATTTAAATTGAAACCTCTAGAAAATTCCTCTGGCTTTATGGATGTGCAAACTACAAACTTAACAACTTTGCTAGACACCAGAAGGACGTCTACACGTTCCCTCACACGTTTCTGTGCTTTGCCTTGCCTGATGTATATACTTATTATTCTAGATGCATTACTACAGATGTTGTCATTATTTATTTACCAACGATAAGGGGCCAGATCCTTTGCTAAGTATTTTGCATGTGAAACCTCATGTATGCTTCACAACAAATTCATAATAAGTATTACTATTCCCATTTTACAAATAAAAATAAAAGAGAGATTAAGAAAGATTCCCCAAGCCATCTAGCTTGCTAAACTATGGAGGCAAGATTCCATCCCCAGCCTTTCTCGAGGCTCTGTCTGCCTCTGCACCCCTCTATTCCACTTTCTTGTCGGTTGCAGTGGACATACAATACTGCAGGTCCTGCCTACTCGATGTCTTGGTTCCTCCAGTTACAATTCTCCTTCCCATATCCCCAGTATTTACTTTCCATTTTCTTGAATCATTCTTGCCAATATCCCATTTGTACATTTTTAGCTGGTCAATATCCAACATATTTATATGTCATATGGATTCAAGTATGGAACCCATTGAGATAGACTCAACTGAAGTAGGGTAATAGAAATAAGATTTTCGTCATTGTTACTGAAAACGCATTGTAGAGAATCTTTAAATTGTTGGTCAAAGGCCTTGCAGACAATCTTTGCTTCCTGGTCCAGTTTAGACCTTAGGAAAGCCTTCCTAAAGAAAAGTGTAGATACAGAGTAGGAACACTTATCCAGGACGGCTGTCTCATCCTGGTCTTGCACAGAAAGAAAAAAAGGGAAGAAACATTTCCTAGCGTTTGCAAACTTTTAATAGATCAACTCTATCAGCTTGAGAAACAGGACCAATGTGTTTCCGCCACAGAGGAGTTAACTCATTCTCCATTGTGAGGAGCAAAGAGCTTACAAAACGCCAAAAGTTCCCTCTGGTGAAGTCCCTCCACAGGAAAACCTGAAACCAGGGGAAGGATGCTCTCTTTGTCCCCACCACCTACACAGCAGGCTGTTCTCATTAAAAAGGTTTTAAAAGCACTCTCATGCTCCTGCTACTGTAGAGCAACTAGCCCACATCTCTGTTTTAATACAGACAACATAACTTAAAACAGTTAGAAAGTCTTCCTTGGAAGAGCTGTAGATACTCACGTCTCTACTTCCATTCCTCAGCATGCTCCAGTCCAGGTTTTCTCTCCCCGACTGTTCCACTGAAACTGCTCTCATCAAGGCTGTCAATTGTCTTGTTCAGCCACATCCATCATCAATTCTCTCTCCTCCTCCTCGTGAACCCTCAGCTGTCAGGGAGTGCTCCCTTCTTTCTGAGACTTTCCTCACCATTTTTCCAAGCTACCATCTGACTGTGTCTCTTAGTCTCTCTTGCTCACTCACTTTTCTTCCCATCCTTGAGCCTTTCTGCCTTTCTGGTCTTTCTTTCTTTCTTTTTCTTTCCTTTCTTTCTTCTTTCCTTCTTTTCTCTCTTTCTCTCTTTCTCTTTCCTTTCCCTTCCCTTCCTCCCTCCCTCCTTTCTCTTTCTTTCTTTCCTTCTTCTTTCTCTTTCTTTCTTTCTTTTCTTTTCTTTCTTTCAACAGAGGTCTTGCTGTGTCATCCAGACTGAAGTGCAGTGGTGCAATCTCGGCTCACTGCCACCTCCCCACCTGGGTTCAAGCAATTCTCCTTCCTCGGCCTTCCAAGTAGCTGTAACTACAGGCGCACACCAGCATGCCCAGCTCATTTTGTATTTTTAGTAGAGACAAGCTTTCACCATGCTGGCCAGGATGATCTCGATCTCTTGACCTTGTGATCTGCCCGCCTCAGCCTCCCAAAGTACTGGGATTACAGGCATGAGCCACTGTGCCCAGTTATCTTTCTGCCTTTCTGTCTCATCCTTCGTTATATAAATGGGTCAAAGATTTCCCCCGTGCGCTAGTCTCTATGTTTACTTCTTCACAGCAGGCAGGGACCTTTGGCTCAAGGCCCACTGGCACCAAACTCAAATTCTTACACATCCAATTGCTCAAATAAGTATATTTTTTATGATTTAGAGTCTGCTTGCTTGACATACCCTGCAAAACTTCACCCAGTATCTGCTCGTCTTGGGTAAGACAAACTCTGTGGCTATAAAAGAACTGAAGCCTCTGCTGTCCTTCCCAGCTCCCTGACACAGGGTCCCCATCTTGCTGTTAAGCTACATCGCCTATCTTGTCAATCTCCTCTCCCATAGTCCCTTCCCACTCCATGCGGCCTCTTACACCATTTCCTGCTGGGAGGGACTTCCCTCTCCTGCAAATCTGTCCACGCCGCACCAAGAAAGCTTTTCGTGCAATACTGCTATGTCATCTTCCTCTTTTTTCCTTGGTCAGCCACTAAATCCCCAGGCTCACTGCATCTTCTTTTACTGGTTCCTCCTTTTCTGCCAACCTCTATGTGTCAGCACAGTCCTTGACATACTCTCCGACCCTTCCCCTTCTAACCTTTTTCCTTAGGTAATTTCATCTAGGTCCATGGATGAACCTATCTGCCAATCATTTCCAAAGTCGTATCTTCAGTACACTATAAGTTTCTGACAACTGCATACTCCACATTTCTGTGCAAATGGGTAACAAACTTTATAAATTAAACAGTCCAAAATGAAAATCTTGACTCTACTCTCTCTCTACCGTCAACCCTCCTCCTTCTCATCCCCTTTAATGGCATCACCATTGAGTTGCACATCAGAAAGTAAAGAAACATCTTCAATTCCTTCAATTCCTGTGTAATCCCAGCACTTAGGAAGGCAGAGGTGGGAGACTAACTTGATCCCAGGAGTTCTAGACCAGCCAGGGCAATACAGAGAGACCTTGTTGCCACAAAAAGGAAAAAAAAGAGAAAAAAAGGGAAGTAAATTGACCATCCCTCTTCACTGCCCCACTAGCCAGAGCCAGTTCTCTCTCTCATCTTAGTTGCTGCTTTTCCTGCTTCCAATCTTCACCCCCATTTATTTTTATACTGCAACTAGAAATCTTTTAATGTAAACAGATCACATGGATTCTGTACTTATATACCCAAAGAACTATAAATCGTTCTGCTATAAAGACACATGCACACATATGTTCATTGTAGCCCTGTGTACAATAGCAAAGACATGGAACCAACCCAAATGCCCATCAATGATAGACTGGACAGGGAAAATGTGGTACATGTACACCATGGAATACTACGCAGCCATCAAAAACGATGAGTTCATGTCCTTTGTAGGGACATGGATGAACCTGGAAGCCATCATTCTCAGCAAACTGACACAAGAACAGAAAACCAAACACCGCATGTTCTCACTCATAGGTGGGTGAGAGTCACACATGGACTCAGGGAGGGGAGCATCACACATTGGGGGCAGTTGGGGGGTAGGGGAGGGACAGCAGGGGGTGAGGAGGGTGGGGAGGAATAACATGGGGAGAAATGCTGGATATAGTGTACACCTAAAGTAGAATTAAAAAAAAAAGACTCCAATAATTTTCTTTTAGTCATAGTCAAAAATCCTGGCTAACACCGTGAAACTCCACCTCTACTAAAAATACAAAAAAAATTAGCTGGGCATGGTGGCACTCGCCTGTGGTCCCAGGTACTCAGGAGATTGAGGCAGGAGAATCTCTTGGACCCAGGAAGTGGAGATTGTGGTGAGCCAAGATCGCGCCACTGCACTCCAGCCTGGGCGACAGTGAGACTTTGTCTCAAAATAAATAAATAAATAAATAAATAAATAATTTAAAAAAAGAGAAAAGTAAAAAATAATAATAATAAAAAGAAAGATTCTTATATTTGTTTGTTAGGGTTGCCGTCACAAAGTCCCATCAACTGTGTGTCTTAAGAAGCAGAAATGTATTGCCTCATGGTTCTTGAGGGTTCGGGTGTCAGCAAAATCATGGTACCTCTGAAACCTGTGAGAGAAGGACCCTTCCTTGCCTCTTCCCACTTTGGAAGCCTCAGATCTTTATCAGACTGCACATGATTCTGGCTCCTACATGGCATCCTTCTGTGTCTCTGCAGCGTAGTCCTGGTCTTCACGCGACATCCTCCTATGGGTCTCTGCAGCGTGGTCCTGGTCTTCACGCAGCATCCTCCTATGTGTCTCTGCAGCATGGTCCTGGTCTTCACGCGACATCCTCCTATGGGTCTCTGCAGCGTGGTCCTGGTCTTCACTCAGCATCCTTCTATGTGTCTCTGCAGCGTGGTCCTGGTCTTCACACGACATCCTCCTATGTGTCTCTGCAGCGTGGTCCTGGTCTTCACACGACATCCTCCTATGTGTCTCTGCAGCGTGGTCCTGGTCTTCGCACGACATCCTCCTATGTGTCTCTGCAGCGTGGTCCTGGTCTTCGCACGACATCCTCCTATGTGTCTCTGCAGCGTGGTCCTGGTCTTCACTCAGCATCCTCCTATGTGTCTCTGCAGCGTGGTCCTGGTCTTCACACAGCATCCTCCTATGTGTCTCTGCAGCGTGGTCCTGGTCTTCACACGGCATCCTCCTATGTGTCTTCACGCTGTCTTCCTTCTGTGCATGGCTGTCTCTGTGTCTCAGTGCCCCCCTTTGTCTTAAGGTCATAGTTATATTGGATTAGGACCCGACCTAATGACTTCATTTAATTTCATTACCTCTGTAAAGACCCTATTTCCAAAAAAGGTCACATTCTGAGTGGACCCTAGTCCCCTAGAGGTTAGGACATGTGATCTGAGAGATGAAAATAGATGTCCTTTATCAACTAAGATGGACCCAAAACTTAAGGAAACAAAGTTACCTATGAGTCAAACGTTCGGGGCCTGGATGACATGGCACATTCCTACAAAAAAACACATTTTGCTAAAGTCCCTAACAATAGGAGCTATCAGGCAAGTCACCCTGACTCTGACTTATAACCCTGACCACCACAAAGGTGGCTGGACAGAGGGCCTGCCTTACCAACATGCATTCTTTCCCGATAAGCTACTGCAGTTTCAGCAGCTCATAGGGGCTGCGCTCGAACTGTCTCTGTGTCCTATAGTTCACCTTTTCATGTAAAGAGGCAAAATCTGCCTCATTTTAATGTTAAAACCCCACCCCAAAGTGAGCATGGAATGTATGTTACATACATGTTTACCCTTTGCATGCGGGCTTGGCTCCCCTCCTAAGTATGTCTAGTGTTCCTCTAAAACCTGCTGAATACGTAGGACTCCGTTCTGTCATATGGACTCCGTGAGGCATAAAAACCCAAACTGTCCTCCCGCTCTTCAAAGAGAGAGCACCTTTGGTCCATGCTGGAGACTTTCCCTTCCCAGCTTGCAAAGCAATGTGGCCAGTAAAGCTCTCCTTCCTACTGTTTAGCCATCCTTGTGGTCTTCTAGATGACAGGCTTTAAGTTGTCTTTAGGAGGGAACAAGTCAGCCCATACAATCAGGTGTAGCAAGTAGTCCCCGCTACTGTGTCTGAGTTCCTACTAGGTGTACAAAGATTGCCCACTTTCTTAACTGCTCATTGGTGGCAAGAGTTTGAAGAATCCAATGCAAAAAGATAAGCCTGCAGAACCTCCATCTCCTGGATGACTAACTAGCTCTCTTCTAAACATTTTATTCCTTTGTTCTGTAGCCAGATTTCTGAAACTTTGTGCAAAGGCCTGGAATATTTTGAAAACAATACATTCTGCTTCTTTAATTAAGCAGTGTCCTGATGAGAGGATTTTTTTATAACTCAAGGCTGTTTATCCGTTCTCAGTGCTTAGTGATGGCTCCTAAAAACAATCCATCAGATAGGCAGTCTTTTTTATGACATTTATGACCAGAGACCATCTGACTTTTAATTACACGGTAATTGCTATGAAATAGGCTTCAAGCTGCTATGTAACTTGGAAATTGTATTTTAAATTAAAAAAAATTGTTTACCATTTTTCCCTAAGTCAACATTTTACAGACACAGGCAAAAGAAATCTTTTAGTGCCTAAAATGTGGGTGCAGTTATTTTACATTTTGAAACAAATTTTTAGTCCTGGTAGATGTTTTTCTATAATTGGTTCTAAAAGCGTTTACAGAAAACACAATTCTCAGTCTAAGAGGGTAGGATTCAGAAGGTCATTAATCCATTTTTCTGCCTTTGGGCAGAGTCATACTGGTTAAAACCTATCACCATGACTCATGATTTTTAAGGTCAAAATGCAAAATCAAACTGCGTGGGTAATGAACAAAGTCTGATTCAAGAGCTGTGGTCTTCTGCGTGCTGGGAGAAAATCTGCCCTTGACATGGCTCTGTGTCTGTGCCACCATCCGCTGTGAAAGAATAAAGTCTTTGGCTATGGACTTGAAACTACCCTTTAAAAAAAGATCTTTGCACTACTGTCTTCAAACAAACTACCAGTGATTCTTAAAGAGGAAAAGTAAACAATGGAAAGTTTTTTAAATATGTTTCTAATTTTGTGTTGCAAAGATACTCCTTAGGCACATAATAACAATAATTTATATGGCGCTTGATGGCTTGAAAAGCAGCTGTCTACATCATCCCGTTTGGTCTTCAGTTACTTCCCTAGTGAGACAGGTGGGAAAACATTATCCTGTCCATTTCCCGGGGGAGGGCTCTGTGGCTCACCAAAAGCAAGCATAGTTTGAAAGGCTAAGAGACTCAGAAATAGGACTAGATTCCTGGAATTGTTCTATGATACCAATCCGATTCAAGTTAACTTCCATAAAGCTCAGTTTTGTTATCTGTAAAATGAGAATGTGAACCTAACCCACAAGGTAGCTGACGTAAACACATCAGGTGAATCCCCAGCATCTAAAACATTACCTGCCATGAGGGAGGTGCTCAAAAAATATCTGTTGAATGAATGAATGGATGAATGAACAAATCAATATTAAGCACTTGGCCCAGTGGCTGGCACAGAGTCGGTGCTCAGGAAATATCAGCTCAGTAAATGTCAGCTATTAAGGACTAATGATGAACCAATATCTACAAACAGACCTTCCAGGTGTTCTTTCTCTCTGTTAACAGTGAGATTTGTCTTTGAAGATGAAAAACTTGATTTTATTGGGTAACAAATATAACTTAATTATATTGGTCACTATTTATTTGAATCACTCTGGCTTCTTTCTTCACCAGGGAAGGGTACATAAGTATTTCAGTCATTTCTTATTTAGTGGATGTGTCCCACTGGTGACGGACTGTTTCCATCTCTGTGGGGAAATAGAAACTGCACTAACGGTGGCAGTCAGACAGGATTCAGACACGAAAGAATACTCACAGGATCCACAATGGCCACACTCACAACACTTATTGTTGGCAAATGATTCAACACAGGAATATCATTAAAGCGAGGCTATGCACCACAGCCAGAGGCTACCTGCTGCACAACAAGGGTTCTGGGGAGCAGAGAGGGCAAAGCCTGAGTGCCCTCCCTCTAAAGAGTCACTCTAGCACAGCCCTCCTCTCTCAGATCAGAACATATACCAACAGTACCCAGAACACTGCAGAACAAGGGACCCCAAAATAAGAGTCTTGGGCAGCGCTTCTTATCCCCAGCTGGTCTTGTGGGCATATTCTTGCTATGCAGCCAGTCCCGACAGCACAGCCTTTGAGGAAAGTGACCTAGACTCACTTTACTCCATCAACAATGCTAACAGTCTGGTGTATACCACCTGAGACTTGTCTTGGACTCATGGCCACACTGATGACTAGCAGATTTCATTCCTTGACCAGGGATCGGTGCAATAAAGACAATATTCTCACTTCCGCAAAACGGCTCAAGCCAAGCCCAGGCCTGCTGGAGTAAACCCCCTGCATAACTCACCACCTGGACTTGTGGTCAAGGCCTGCTTTGCAAAGCAATTGCTCATAGTTTGATGGCCATTACTGGCCTTGCAATAATGTATAATCACATAAACAGTCAAAATGCACAAATTCTAAGTATTCTAAAGAAGCACTGAGGGGTTGGTCTAGACTTCTAGACAGGCAGCTATAGCATCCAATAATAGCAATGCAAACTTTCTCAAGTTTCCATACTCACTTTGTACTTTCACCTCTGTGATCTCTAGCTATCTGGACTTGATGATACACATCTATGGGGTGATTAAGAACTGTAATTAATTCATCATTAATCAAGTCTAAACCTTCTTCAGAATTCTCCTCCAGAGAGCTCACACCTTGAAGGAACTGTGATTGATTTACCAGTGTATTTGATCGTCAACATCAATACTATTAAAAGTTTTATTTGCTTCTACAATATTACTTTCACCTGTGATTTTTGTATTGCCCCATAGAGCAGCGTCACTTAGTACCCGGGATACATGGCTACTATGTTAATCAGATATGATTATACTATATTCATTTTATTACTCTCAACAAAATCTGTGTTTATGCATAGGCCCTATATTATTTCACTTAGGAGTAGTTTAGAGACTGTATCTGTATTGTTTCAGGATTCTAACTATTTTGAGAATACAGTCAAATTATTTTCCTAAGGTGTATTAGTCAAGGTTCTCCAGAGAAACAGAAACAACAGGAGATACATAGAATGATATTTATTATAAGGTATTGGTTCACGAGATTATGGAGACTGAAAAGTTCCACAATCTGTTGTCTACAAACTGCAGACCAAGGAAAGCTGGCAGTTTGGGTACAGTCCCAGTCCAAAGGCCTGAGAACCGTAAGTGTGATAACGTCCTCCATGGATGGAATGGTGCCTGCTGACACTGGGGAGGGCCATCTGCTTTACCTAGTCCAAGGACAGAAGAGTGATGCCATCTCGGCTCAAGCAGTCAGGCAGAGAGAGACAGTTCAACCTTTCTCTAGCCTTTTGTTCCACTGGGGTCCTCCATGGATGGGATGATGCCTGCTGACACTGGGGAGGGCCATCTGCTTTACTCAGTCCACCAATTCAAAGGCTAATCTCTTTCAGAAACAGGCTCACAGACACATCCATACATTGTTTAACCAGGGATATGAGCATCCCATGGCCCAGTCAAACTGACACAACAAATTAACTAACACAGAAGCTTACATGATCTGATGGATATTAGTTCTCAGATAGAGATGGTCCACACGGAACCCATCTCTACTCCATGAAGCACTCTTGTTGTATTTAAAATGTCTTCCATGATACTAAGTTGCACTGTAGGGAAAATGGTCAGCACCTGATTGTGGCACTGAAGCCATTATAGCACTCCTCGCCAACTCACAGTGTTACAGGGCCACCAGGTTCAAATGCCCGCAGCAGTTCAACAATTGCAGGGTGGTCACGCGGGGATGTGGGAGGAGATCTTCAAATCCAACTATCCAAAGAGTTATGGGCTGGGATTTTTTTGTTTTGTTTTGTTTTTGTTTTTGTTTTTGTTTTGAGATGGAGTTTTGCTCTTGTTGCCCAGGCTGGAGTGCAATGACGCAATCTTAGTTCACCACAACCTCCGCCTCCTGAGTTCAAGCAGTTCTCCTGCCCCAGCCACCCAAGTAGCTGGGATTACAGGCATGTGCCACCATGCCTGGCTAATTTTTTGTATTTTTAGTAGAGACGGAGTTTCACCATGTTGGCCAGGATTGTCTCAATTTCTTGACCTCATGATCCACCCCTCGGCCTCCCAAAGTGCTGGGATTACAGGTGTGAGCCACCGCGCCCAGCCTAGTCTGGGATTTTTAAGGCAATCATAGACGGAGAGGGGCTGGAAAACTGGGCCTTTGCTTGGTTGGGGCAGAGGGATGAAATCATCATCTTGTGGAAACTGCATTCTCTGGTGAGTCAGCTCCTGTGGGACCAGGTGGCAACAGTGGGTTCCTTCTTATCAGCCGAGTCTGTAGTTTCATCAGCATGCAGGCCTTAAAGGAAAAATCTCAGATGGAAAACTTAAGGCTTGACCATGCTTAAAGTTGTTAGGTAACAACTATAACACAGTTAAAGGAGCTATAATCATGTGACAGGGGCTGTGTGATTCTGAGGCAATAGGCACCAAACAGCTGTGAGGAAGGGGTCAGAGAGCAGCTGACCCCTTGATGAATGCTGATGTGCTGCAAGCTGGGATTATTTTTATTTCTCCCCATTCTTATTTCCTGGTTAATATTATAAAGATTACAGGCATGGCTGCAATGTTCTCCAGGGAAAATATTCTTAGGCCAGCTGGCCTACACACCTGCCCTGAGTGGGCTGGCAGAGCCCAGCTGCTGAACCCAGCCTAGCTTCAGGGGGAAGGCATGACAGGCGCTTGCTGGACATGCCTCACCTTAGCCACAGAGGGTTGGAAGACACAAGACGAACTGGCTGCCACAAATAAACTCAGCCTTGGGACCCGCTGCTGGAGCAGTGCTTTCCTTGTTTGCATCACTGGCAGACGCCACTCTAGTGGATCTCTTGAGTGGCTCTTCTCCAAGCAATGGTTAGGAGTCCCAAGCAGCTCTCATATTTCATTTCCCCAAACCCAGAAACCTACATTTCTATACATGTGATTGAGAGAAAGAGGGAGAGTGAGAGAAGAAAGCATAACTGTTCTTGACATCCCTAGGCATTTCCTCTGCCCATGGATGTCAAGTAAGAATGAGTGACATGACTCCACCCAGTGCCAGGGCTGGAAAATGGAGAGGAGCACCCAGCCATTGGCTGAGCACCAGTGGTCTCTTTCATATTACCTAGTGCTGCATTTTAGACTTGTGGGCAAAAGAGGCAAAACATGAAAGTTCAAGTTTCTTGTAGGTTATCTTCAAGTTGAAATTATTCCTTCAATTCCTATTTAATTTTTAAAATTTATGTATATGTTTTGAGACAAGGTCTTGTCTGCCTCCCAGGCTGGAGCACGTAGTTCACTGCAGCTTGCCATTTCAGGCTCAAGCCATCCTCCCACCTCAGCCTCCCAAGTAGCTGAGACTAAAGGCACGCCACCACACCTGGCTAATTTTTTTCAATTTGTTTTGTAGGGATGAGGTCTCGCTATATTGCCCAGGCTGGTTTCAAACTCCTGGGCTTAAGCAATTGTCCTGCCCTGGGCCTCCCAAAGTGTTAGTGTTACCGGCATGAGCCACTATGAATGGCCTCCCATTCCTAGTTTAAATTGCTGAGTGGAAAACATCACCCTATAGGTGATACCACACAATTAAAATAAGAAGCATAGAGAACTCCTCACTAATTGATATACCAAGTCTAGTATGTCACAAAGGTGCCCAAAATGTACATTCAAAAACACATGCTCTTCCATTTACTGTTGAATAAAAAGTCTCTGCAACACAGTAATAGAAGGACATTATTTAGAAAAAGGAAATAAAATCATTTTAATGAAAAGCCTTTGATTTCTTATTCTGTGAAGCTGAACACAGAAAGGAGAAAAGCTCTTCATTATCAGTCTTTATCAGATGTTGTAATTTATTGCAGCTGCCAACTGTAACCGATATTCTGAAATTAAAAAACTTTTATTTGATATAAATGCCCAACATTTTAAGTTTTCCATTCTGTCTTCTCTCTCTACTTTCATTTTAAAGAAAGGTTGTGTCAATCCAAGAGTACAATATCATTAAATCAGCTTTTGATTTAATTGAGGTTTTATTGGCATCATAGTATCTTAGTTGAATCAATCAAATTTTATTTCAATTATCACAGCAAATCAAATAATGAGAAATACATAAAATAATTAGAATATATTTTTGGACAAGAACAATTGATTATAATTAGACATTCATTATCAGGCTGAAGAAAACCTGAATTTCAGGACAGCTGTGTATAGATGAAACCACTTAGCAAACAGACAGTTAGTAAATTCAGTATGGTTTGGACCATCTCTCCCATTAGGCTGGAGACGCTTTGAGATCTACAGATCTTGAGAGAATTTATCTTACTTGATTTGATATTCCTGCAAAACCCAGGGAGGTATTCACATATAGATACTGAAAAAGTTTACCTAGTTGAAGAAAATAAAATGTAAAATTAAGGAAAGCAAAAACGTTTCTAATTACAACTGTTTATGTGGAAACGCAAAGCCCCTAGATCCCATATTTTACCTCCTCTTGAGCCCAAGAGTGTTGGTGCGGAGAGATATTCACTGAATTTTTCATTGCATTTATATTTGATAGACTGCACAATTTCACATCCTGGCAAGCAAAATACACAAAAACTGTCATTTAATATGTTCCAAGCAATGAGTTAGGAATTCGCATATGCATTGTCTTCATTAATCATTGGACATGTTGCTATTGTTAAATGTTGCTATTATTCTCCCCATTTGATGAGCAAACCGAGATCCAGAGAGTCTGAAGTAAATTTGTCGAGCTCACAGAAATATTTGGTAAATCAAGAACTTAATACAGCCTTCGTCACTCTACAGCCTCCAAAACGAGTTTTCACAGTTTGCAAACTCTAACCTTCGAGACCTTTGCTCACATTGTTTTTCTGCCTGAAACGCTTTCTCCCATCACATCCACAATCCTCCACTCCACCTCCCATCTTGGTTTGGGTGTCAGTTGCTCTGAGAAGCCTTCCCAATCCCCAAGATGGACAAAACCACTGTGGTGAACACGGAATGGACCTGCAGCTGGAGGGAAAAATAAAGCCCTGCTGTGTGAGCCACTAAAACGTGGGTGTCATTTGATACCAAAGCACAGCGTAACCTATGATGACTAAAAAGAAAGTTGCTCAGACTCACACAATGGTAGATGCTGGATTCAAATACAAGTTTTCATGAATCCAAAGTTAACTCTATAAATGAAACTATGAGTCTGACAAAGTAGGCACTGTAGATAAAACCCTTGTGATCTTCAACATGCCTAGAAATTATGTTGACAATTTTAATAGTGCCGAAGAGGCCAATAGTAAAGGTTATAAAAATCAGTACATCATAGCAATGCTGTGTTTAACTGCCAATGGTCAAAATGGATTCAAAAGGACCTTTACATTTTAAATGTGAAGAAAGTTCAGACATTGATTTTTCTGATTCTGTAGGAAAAGTTACTTAACTGTAGGACTAAATGCATATTATGACCAATTAATAACATTATTTGTGTCTACATTTAATATTTTGACTCTTTTTTCCCTAAGTGCTGATATTCAATTAATCCCAGAGCCGATAGCATTTTTCCTTTCTTTTCTTTAGTATTCATAATCCTACTTAGTACAGTGTTCACTTAATACAAGTAATAAATGATAGACACATCCGTAGGACCAATTACATAGCAAGGGAACTGGCCGAGACAGCAACTAGACTAAGGCTTGACGGTCTCAGCTGTACTAAAGGACTAGGGATTTTTGTTTGTTTGTTTGTTGTTTGTTTTTTAATCTTGGCATCAAATTTTCTTTGGCCAATGACATTTTTTTAAACAAGGAATCTGTGTCATTAGTTTTGGCTCACCCAGGATGGGTGGTCTGCAAACACTTTCTACGCTTTCCTGACTGAGGAACCGAATCTGTCATTCCACTGTTTCTAATACTCTGCACGGTATCTTGCCCGCAATAAACCTCAGCGTTTATAAAATGAGGACTACTGTTTCATACATGGAAGTATAGGCAGAGAAGTGTTTAAGCATATCACAACTAAACATTTATTATACTGCTTAAGAAGAAAAGCAACTGATGTTCTTTGGGTATTTCAGAAACTCTATCTTTTAAAAAGTGTAATATATGCTCATACATTCTGAACAGTTTTTAAAATATGCAATCTCTCCAAAAGAAAACATTCAACTAAAGATAAGTTAGATAACTTTTAAGGTATGTAAAATGGTACATTATTTTAAAACTAAACTTAGCAGATTTTCCACAGCATGATGTACAGACACTCGGAAACTTCTTGTTCAGAGTAGTATAATCTTTACTCTTGAATGAGTCCTTCAGTATAACATGCCAGTAATCTTCCACTAGCTCCTGAAAGCTTTCTCCTGGCTGTTCATGTTGCATGCTTATTTCTATTTGGTTCATCTGATTCATCAGTTTTTCTGGTCTAGGATATTTACTCATTTTACATTTTCCCTAGGCTCTTTCTTACACAGGTTTTTAAATCTTCTTTTTCTTTTCTTTTCTTTTTTTTTTTTTTTTTTTTGAGACAGGGTCTTACTCTGTCACCCAGGCTAGAGTGCAGTGACACAATCCTGGCTCACTGCAACCTCCGCCTCCTGGGTTAAAGTGATTCTCCTGCCTCAGCCTCCCGAGTAGCTGGGATTAAAGGCACGTGCCACCATGCCAGGCTATTTTTCATATTTTTAGTAGAAATGGGGTTTTGCCATTTGGCCAGGCTGATCTCAAACTCCTGACCTCAGGTGATCCACCCACCTTGGCCTCCCAAAGTGCTGGGATTACAGGCATGAGCCGCTGCACACAGCAATTAATCTTTTAGTATCCAATCTGTAACATCTGCCTTGTTCAGCATCACTCACATCAGATAACAGTAGTCGAAGAATTTCATAAACCTGTCTAACGTGTTGCTTATTTATTTTGAATTTCTGTTGTACCTCTATTACCATATCTTCATTGAATTCTTGCATTAATTTATGTAATTCTATTCACAAAAAGTATCTGGCTAGTATTAATATAAATACATGTGGTTTTCAGTTTTTCTTCACACTTTTCTACACAATTTTAATTTTTATAGGGATCAAGTATTATTTTTATAATAAGACAACTAAAGCAACTCTAATGTTAAAAAATTAATAATAAAGATCAATAATCAGAGAAATGCAAATCAAAATTGTAATGAGATACTATCTCATATCTAAGAATAGTCTGAATGATTATTATTAAAAGTCAAAACAGAACAGATGTTGGTGAGGCTGCAGAGAAAAGGGAACACTTATACACTCCTGGTGGGAATATAAATTAGTCCAGCCACTGGAAAGCAGTTTAGAGATCTCTCAAACAACTAAAAACAGAACTACCATTTGGCCCAGCAATTTCATTACTGGAAATACAAAGGAAAATAAATCGTTCTACCAAAAAGACACATGCACTCATATGTTTATTGTAGCACTATTCACAATAGCAAAGACATGGAATCAACCCAGGTGCCCATCAATGGTCAACTTGTTATAAAAAATGTAGTATATATACACCATGGAATACTATGCAGCCATAAAAAAGGATGAAATCATGCCCACTGCAGCAACATGGATGTAGCTGAAGACCATTATCCTAAGCAAATTAACACAGGAACATAAAACCAAATACAGCATGTTCTCACTTATAAGTTGGAGCTGAGCACTGAGTACACATGATCATAAAGATATGAACAATAGACATCAGAGACTACTAGAGTGGGGGGACACGAGGGGCAAGAGTTAAAAACCTACCTATCAGGTGCTATGCTTACTACCTGAGTGATGGGTTCAATTGTACCCCAAATCTCCACATCAATCAATATACCCATGTAATAATCCTGCAAATGTACCCTTAAATTTAAAATAAAAGTTAAAATTGAAAAAAAAGAAATATAACTGTAACCACATATGCAAAGGAAAGTTTCAGGAGTATAAAATACAGTAATAATTGCTAATTGAAGGTAATAAATTATACAAGCACACCCATACACACACAAATTATAAGTAAATCACTATAGTCATATGTCCTTGTTTATCCAAAGACTATGACTGAAAGAATACAAAATCTTGGACAATGTTTGCTCCTAGACAGAAACATTTGGTGTCTGGGAGGATATTATATCATCTAGTTTTAGTTTTGTATCACATCTGTCATTTAGCGAGTCAAAACATTATTGAATGTATTCTGGAAGATTATAATAGAGCTAAGGCATAAAATTATAAATATGTAAATAAATATTTACATACATGTATAAATGTGTACATTAGTATTAATCAAGTATACAATTACAAATAATGTTATATTTCTATCATTTGTTTCCTTGGATTCAAATATTAAATCTAAAAAAGAGAAGAGCCATTCTTAATTAACTAGACAGGCTGAAGCTCCCTCAGGTCATGAGGCAGACATCTCAGGAAACAGCAGGGGAAAAGGATTCTCCAGGAAAGACAAGAAAGATTTTAATGAAGGAGCCCAAATTTCTTCACCTCCGCCTCAGAGCTACGTCTTTCTTTGTCTTGAAAGCCTCTAGTCTACCTGTATTACTCTGTTCCCACACTGCTAATAAAGACATACCCAAGACTGGGTAATTTATTATAAAGGAAAGAGGTTTAATGGAGTCACAATTCCAACAATCATGGTGAAAGGCAAGGGAGAAGCAAAGGCACATCTCACATGGCAGCAGGTAGAGAGCTCGTGCGGGGAACTCCCATTTATAAAACCATCAGATCTCATGAGACTTATTCACTACCACAAGAATAGCATGGGGAAAACTGCCCCCATGATTCAGTTATCTCCACCTGGCCCTGACCTTAACACGTGAGGATTATTACAATTTAAGGTGACATTTGGGTGGGGACACAGCAAAACTGTATTACTACCTCTAGTGAAGAGTCTATTTCTGATTAATTAATAAATCTAAGCAACATTTATCAAGGGCCACTAACTGCAAAAAAAGAAGTGACTAGGCATATGTGCCTCCCAATGGAAGTATACACCAGCATGAAGTAGTCTTACTAAATCTGCTCAATCTCTAGATCTAAATGCTGATTCACAGTAAATAAAGGAGGTGAAGAAACTTACCAAGTAACATTATTGGAAGCAAACATCAAAATCAGGCCAAAAGAAGTGAATTAACTTTATCAACAAATACATTTCAGGGGAAAAAATGCAGAGGAATCTATAAATTAAAAGATGTTTAAGTGACATATCAACCTATTGCAATGTATATCTTTTATTGAGATCCTATGTAAACAAACTAAAAATAAATTATGAGACCACTGGAAAAATTTGAATACTGGCTGTATCTTAGATGATAAAGAATTAACATTAACCTAAAATATTATTTATGATATTATTGTGGTTGTATTTTTAGAGTTTTATTTTATAGCTCTATACTGAAATATTTGCAAATAAAAAGATACGTTGACTACTATGACCAACTATATACCAATAAATTGGAAAACCCAGAAGAAATGGATACATTTCTGGACACATAAAAACAACCAAGATTAAACCATGGAGAAACAGAAAACCTGAACAGACTAATAATGAGTAACAAAATTGATACAGTAATAAACAGTCTCCCATCAAAAAAAGCACAGGACCTGATGGAGTCTCTGAATTATACCATACATTTAAGGAAGAGCTAATATTAACTAATTCTACTCAAACTGTTTGAAAAAATTGAAGTCAACATATCTTCCTATTTGCAATTTCTACCAAAAATGATTAAACACTGATAAGAGAAATTAAAGAGGGAACCATGAAAAATGAAAAGATATTCCAGTTTGTGGATTGGAAGAATTAATATTGTTAAAATATCTATACTATCAAAAGCAATCTACAGATTCAATGCTACCTCTGTAAAAATACCAATGACATTCTTCACAGAAATAACAACAACAAAAAGTACTAAAATTTGTGTGGAGCCACAAAAGACACTAAGTCACTAAAATAATCCTAAGCAAAAAAAAAACAAAAAAAAAAAAACAAAGCTGGAGGCATCATACAACCTGAGTTCAAATTATGCTATAAAGCTATAGTAACCAAAACAGCATGGTACTGGCATAAAAACAAACATATAAACCAATGGGATAGAATAGAAAGCCCAGGAATAAATATAAACACTTACAGCTAACTAATTTTCAACAAAGGTGCCAAGAACACAGAATGAGGAAAGGATGATCTCTTTAATAAATGGTGCTGAGGAAACTGGCTATCCATATGTAGAAGAATGAAACTAGCCCTCATCTTTCACCATATACAAAAATCAAGTCAAAATGAATAAAAAACGTAAATGTGAGTCCTAAAATAATGAAACTATGAGAAAACATAGGGAAAATGTTTCAGGACACCAGTCTGGGCAAAGATTTTATGGATAAGAGTTCGAAAGCACAACAACAACAGCAAAAATAGACAAACGGAATTACATTAAGTTAAAAATCTTCTGCATAGCAAAAGAAACAATCAACAAAATTAAGAAGGTCAGGTGTGGTGGCTCACACCTGTAATCCCAGCACTTTGGGAGACCAAGGAAGGTAGATTGCTTGAACCCAGGAGTTCGAGACTAGCCTAAGCAACATGGCAAAACCTCATCTCTCCAAAAAAATAAATACAAATTTAGCCAGGCACAGTGGTGCAAGCCTGTAGTCTCAGCTACTCAGGAGGCTGTGGTGGGAGGATCAGTTGAGCCTGGGGAGGTTAAGACTTCAGTGACCTGTGATTGCACCACTGCACTCCAGCCTGGGCAACAGAGTGAGACCTTGTCTCAAACAAACAAGCAAGCAAACAAACAAAGTGAAGAGACAACCTAAGAATGGGAGAAACAATTTGCCAACCATTAATCCAACCAGGGATTAAGA
This sequence comes from Aotus nancymaae, assembly GCF_030222135.1. Classification (NCBI taxonomy): domain Eukaryota; kingdom Metazoa; phylum Chordata; class Mammalia; order Primates; family Aotidae; genus Aotus; species Aotus nancymaae. The sequence continues at coordinate 5,383,287 of NW_026988450.1, read as the reverse complement.
ACCAGCGTATAAAAGGAACTCAAAACTCCATAGCAAAATAATAGTCATAATAATCAAATTTTAAAATGAGCAAAAGACTTGAATAGACATTTCTCAAAAGAAGACGTACAAATGGTCAAGTACGTAAAAACATGCTTAACATCATGAAGCATCAGGGCAATGCAAATCAAAACCATAATGAGATGTTATCTCACTTCAGTTAGAATGGTCATTATCAAAAAGACAAAATATAACAACATGTTGGTGAGGATACATAAAAACGTGAACTCTTACACACTGTTGGTAGAAATATAAATTGATATAGCCATTATGGAAAATGGTATGGAGTTTCTTGAAAAAACTGAAAATAGAATTGCCATTGACTCAGTAATCCCACTGCTATTTATACATTCAAAAGGCAGGACATCAGTATATCAAAGAGATATCTGCCCTCCTATCTTTATTACAGCACTATTCACAATAGTTAAGATATAGAGTCAAGCTAAATGTCCATCAAAAGATGAATGGATAAAGAAAATGTGGTACATTCCACATACACAATGGAATATTATTCAACTATTAAAAGAATAAAACTTGCTATTTGTAGCAATATGAATGGAACTGGAGTCATTGTGTTAACTGAAATAAGCCAGGAACAGAAAGACAAATATCACATGTTCCCACTCATTTGTGGGAGCTAAAAAGAAGTGGATCTCACAGAGGTAGAGAGTAGAGTGGTGGTTACCAGAAGGTGAAAATGAGAGGGGCAGTGATGAGAAGCTGGTTACGAGGTACAAAAATACAGTTAGGGCCAGGCATAGTGGCTCATGCCTGTAATCTCAATACTTTGGGAGGTGGACGTGGGAGGACCACTTGAGGCCAGAAGCTCAAGACCAGCCTGAGCAACATAGTGAGACCCTGTCTCTACAAAAACAAAACAATAATAACAAAAACAAAACTCACAGCTAGATAGAAGGGATGTTTAGTACTAGATAGTACGGTGGGGAAATGATTGTTAATAGTAATGTATTGTATATTTCAAAATAGCTAAAAGAGAAGAATTGTAATGTTCCCAACACAAAGGAAAAATAAATGTTTGAAGTGATGGCTATCCTAATCACTCTGATTCAATCATTACACACACTGTATACAGGTATCAAAATATCATATGTATCTTCAAAATATGTACAACTATTATATATCAATAAAAAAAATTTTAAAGATATGTTAATTGGTGGGGAAGGGTTATACATAAAACAATATTGGCCGTGGCCGGGCGCGGTGGCTCACCCCTGTAATTCCAGCACTTTGGGAGGCTGAGGTTCATGGATCACCTGAGGTCAGGAGTTAAAGACCAGCCTGACCAACGTGGAGAAGCCCATCTCTACTAAAAATACAAAATTAGCTGGGCGTGGTGGCGCATGCCAGTAATCCAGCTACTCAGGAGGCTTGAGGCAGGAGAATCGCTTGAACCCGAGAGGCGGAGGTTATGATGAGCAGAGATCGTGCCATTGCACTCCAGTCTGGGCAACGAGAGTGAAACTCTGTCTCCAAAAGAAAAAATATATATATTGGCCGTAAGTGGACCAATAGCTATCAGGGCTCCTAAGAGTTCATTACACTAGTCTTTCTATTTTTTTATGTTTAAAGTTTTCCATAATAATTACTTTTGGTTTTCCTGTTTTTAAAGATTGTGTTCTGCTAAAGCATGGCTCCTTGGTGTCATTGTTTCATGTCACTTCTTTGGCTTTATTTGAATTCCCCCACGAAGTTCATTTTTCTTTTTTTGTTAAGGGTTGCACTGTGTAAGAGTTGTGCCAAGGAAAACTGGACCACCCTCCATCATGATCCAAATTCAGTACAGCCTGCATAGAGTGGTCCCTACAATGAACAACCATTAGGCACAGATGCTGTCCTCAGAGCACTTACGGGCTACCTATCATCAAGATCTATACCACTTCTTCGAGACCATGACCTATGTTCTCTCAAATAGACTCTGACCTAGAACTGAATACTGTGTTGCTTTCCCCTAAAGGGAGAGTTTTGCAGGGACTCTTTCTTACTAAAATTACTGGTCACCTCAAGGCTGCCCTTAAATAACTTCTGAGCAGAATTAGAGGTTGGTCTTATGTTGCCTCCTTCCATTACTTATTCATTCTACCAGCATATATTGTTCCTTTCAACATCAGAGTACTGTGCTAGACTATGTGGAATTTGAAAACCCACAACTCTTATTAAGCTATGTTCAAACTGATTGAGCTTTTTAATCATATGAGCAAACTGCATGGGGAACAACAGGAGGAGCAAGTTGTTCCAAGTGAGAGGCAGACATGGTTCACGGCTTGATCTGTCTGGTAACTGGAACGTTATCTTCTCTGGACTTCACACATATCTCTGCCCTGGAGATTCCCTCATCCTTCAGTTCCAGGGCCTCCTTTCCTGGGCCAAGCAGAGATCATGTGTTAATCATTTCTGTTGTACCTTTGCCTAGAACAGCAGACATGCAAAAAACAGTTGGATAGGTTGACTAAATGATGGGTATTTTTTGTAGAACTGTTTGAAGTATGAACTGTTTTGAAACTCAATTTTAAAAATCAGGTTAAAAAATTGGTAAATCCAAACCACTCCTTCTTCTTATTTTATCATCATGCAAGTAGCAGTCACGCAGTATAAATTATGCCACAAGTTAATTTTTCTAAATTAAGAATAATGAACTTGGGACCTATGTATCTCTAAAACCATAAAACAAAATTTTGTCTATATGTCTGATTTTTCTGAAAAGCAGATGTCTAGTGTTCCTAAGTTTCCAAGGATGACCACAAATGCTGCCAAGTCTCGGTTTTAAATTCTGGGTTGAGTTATTTATGCTGTATTGATCCAGTCGGCCTCCTTGACATCTCCCACTGGTAACTGGCATTCAGCTATGCCATTCAGCACCAGGTTCTTTGTCAGGTAATTAGCAGTGAGGACCATCCAGGTGTTTTTTTTCTGCAAGTGAGCAGCAAGCCTTCCTGGGTCTTGAATTGAGCATTTGGAGAAACCTGAACATCCTGCTGCTGGGCTTAAAGTTCTGGTTTTTTTCCAGTTTCTTCCCATTCTACATCTTCCCTGTGACAGGAAGTGATCACGTGTCTGCCAGTCAGACAGAGAAACTAGTGGTGCATTTAGTTGTCATGGTGTCTCGGTGAAAAACACCCAGTGTGGATGCCAGAAAATTGTTCTTCACGATCACTCCGATGTGTAGCAAGAAAAATGAAAATACACACTAAGAAGTCTGTGACAATTTTTATCTCCTGGCACATTTCTCGCATGGCCAAGCCATGTAGAAAATGCCTTGCAACAACAGGAGGGAATGTAGAGAGAGAAAAGAAGAAATTTTTGCTTAATAGGACAATCACTTTTGAAGTAACCTGGCAGACAATAGAATGATGACATTCACTTAAAATTCATGGAAATAAAAACCCATGAATAGAATGCACAGAAAGTATGTTGAACATGTTCTGCTAGTTTAAATTGAGAAAAAGTTCCTAGTATAGAATATCAGCAAACATGATAAACTTATAAGGAAGGGAAATTTAGGCTGATGGACTCACACTCTGATGATGCTTCTGGCGTTTGGCAATAAAGCAATCATCAGTAGACACAGGTAGGTTTGTCAACGGTCCTCTCCCCTCATCTCCAACCCCTTTTACAAAATTACTAAAGTACTTTCTAATTGTTAACTCTTTAACGTTTGTGGTGATAGTCTGTTTTACAGAATGCCTTTTCTCATTATATCTCTTATTCTTTACAGAAAAAACAACAGCAAAAAAAAAAAAAAATGTGAAGTAGGTACTACACTGTTATTTAAAATCTGGAGACCTAGGTTCAACACGGTGAATGTCAGGACTTAAATCCGTGTTGGAAGTGTTCACATTACATCTGCTGTGCCCTGAGCAAGGCTGTGTGGACAAAAAAGGCTTGAACACGTGTCAGAGGCTTACCGATGACTCATTCCTGGCTTTGGGCTGCCTCCTGAAGTTTCTCCATTCTGGGATCCCAGGGTAAATTCCATTGCTTTCCTTTTCTGGATGATCACCCTTCCTCTATGATTTTACATCTTTCATCCATAAAGATTCACTACAGTGAAGGGTACCACTTCTCCAAATACATCTTTTCCTATTTCCAAAATAGTATTGTGATACATTCTTGTTCTAAAAGTATTATTTGTGATCATCCGAAATCTGAATGATAAAAACAACAGACATGCAGCATATACATTTCTCTGGTCACTATTTCTTGACTTTCCTGCCAGTGGACGCATACCAGCCTGTAGTCCCCTGCTCCATTGCTCTCCCCGCTCCTTTTCAGCAGTTCTTTATTCTTCTTAGGTAATGAAATACCCTTTTCGCAGGAAGGGTGCTTATTCAACATGAAAGGTAGCACAATAGAACAAGAATTGTGGGCTAGTAGTCTAGTTATCCCTGATTAATTATATCTCAGGGAAACTCCAATACTAATCCCCACCTGAAAATGTTACGTGTTTCATAGAATGAAAGTTATTTTATAGCACATGACTTACATCAATTATGTGTTTAGAAATGTGTGTCAGAGAAAGGTGATTTTGTTGGAATAAGAGATTAGTAGTCTTTAGTTAGATTTAGGTGTTTTATGCAAAATACTTTATCTCCAAAGCCATACTGATGTAAATATTGTTTGTTCATATTATTGTTGCCTTTTTTTTAAATTAGAAAACAGAGGTGTAGAGAACCCCGCTAGAAGTTACAGAAGAAGATGCTAGAGTTTGAGCTCTAATTATAGGGAAAGTCCTTCATCCCAACCCTACTGATTAAGTCTTATTCAACTGATCAAAGTAGGACAGACATACCATTGTGGGTGGACAGAGCATAGTGTAGGACAGAAACCATGTTTGTTTAACCAAGTGTTAGCAAGAAAGCAGAATAGCCTTATGACCTCAACAAGGTTTTGTTCTGAATTTGAGCATCCCTAACTGTCTTTCAGACAAAGAAGAAGAAAGGGCTCTCTCATCCCCCATCTGAGCCCTCACCCACCACCACAGACACCACTAATAGGAGACCAGGGACTTCAGAGAAGGAAGCAAGCTGCCATGGTGAAGCAAGCACAGACCACCTAACAAACACCTTTCGTCAGACCTCGTGATGCTTGGTTCTATGAGTTCTTTCTCCCATGCAGGAATGGACAGTCAAGCTTTGTTTTCAAGGCAGTCATTGTAACCCCAACTCCTTTTTTAAAACGTATTTTTCTCAGCTTCCTAATTGAGTGTGAAGTCTCCTAATTGCAGTCTACAAACCAGTAGCCAAGTGAGAAGGATGAGAATAATTTGATGGCACTTTTGGCATCAAAATGAGCTCATTTTGGCTGATATAAAACACTACTTTGCAACTTTAAATAATCAGAGGTAATGAGAAAGGGGTCGAACAATATATTGCACTAGCCTATTGTGTTAGTCCACTCTCATGCTGCTAATAAAGACATTCTTGAGACAGGGTAATTTATAAAGGAAAGAGATTTAGTTGACTCGCAATTCATCATGGCTGAGAAGGTCTCAGGAAACTTACAATCACGGTAGAAGGGGAAGCAAGCACGTCCTTCCTCAGATGGCAGCAGCAAGGAGAAGTGCAGAACAAAGTGGGAAAGCCCCTTATAAAACCATCAGATCTCATGAGAACTCATTCACTATTATGAGAACAGCATAGAGGTAACTGCTTCATGATCCAATTACTTCCCCATGATTCAAACCCTCCCACAACACTTGGGAATTATGGAAACTATGGTTCAAGATGAGATTTGGGTGGGGACACAGCCAAACCATATCACCTACAATTACAGGCACAGTTGACCTATTATTTAAATCAAGATTATGAATGTCCCTGGAAAAAAAAGCCTAATTTAAGATTAGGATTATACTACATGTGCAATTTAGACCATTGAAGTCAATGCAGTATTTTCCAACCTTTAGGAAACTACATTAACAGAAAAGAATTGAAAGAAAATACACAATAATTACTAACTCATCCAAATTATCTTAACAAAATTCATTTGAGTATTAAAATAAGACAAAATCATTGCAATAGTTACTATTACTAAACAAATGAAGAATTTTGTTAGGTTGTCAAATTATCAGAACATTCTTTTTAAGCAAATTTGTGACATTAATAACTTCATGTTTTTACGTAAAATTCTGTATGTGAGCTACTAAAGGTACATTGCGCTCTGTATGCTATGTAAACATTTTGCAGTGATAACCTTTGCTTTCTGCTCTGCTCTGCTTCCTCACTCTATGGAACTAGGCAACTTCATTCCCACTGTAGGTACATTCCTACTTCAGGCATAGTAGCAGTCCTGCTCCAACTGTTTGTTTCTGTAGCTTATACAACTAACAGGTAGCTTTTTGTTCTGATTTCATAACCTGGTTTCAACACATGAGCCACTGTCATTGCTGTGACTAAATCAGACCACCTCAAAGCCACATGTCCACTTGAGCCGTGGCGTAGTGCTTGTGTCTGGATTCCCCAACACCTGTTACTACTGCAAGGACATCCCTGCTAGAAGAAACAGCCTCAAAACTTGGTTGGCCTATGATTGACATCAAGAATTCTGAGTATTTGACTAAACTTCCTTCCATCATTAGCGGTTGCCCCTAGGTGTGTTTACCTTTCAATTAAGGAAGAAAGACTAGCATCAAAAAATGAATATTTTATGGTAGGGTTTCAGGCCATCAAGTGGGTGCTCAGAAGTATGTTTGGAGTCAAATAAAGGCTTTCTTATATCTTTCCAATCAGCCATCCCAAGTGTCCGTCCGTGAGCAAAGTCAGCTGGAAGTATCCCTTTCTCTCTGGCAGGTCTCCCAAACTACATCCCCTCCTATTCACCTTAAAGGTGATACAGGCTGCAGATTAGAACCTGGAAGCCATTGTTAATGCCCCGTGGGTGTTTGGCCAGAAGCTGCCAAGACTCTCTCTGATTCATTCCAAATGTGGAGCAGAACTAGTAGAATTTTAAATATATGGCTCCTTGGGAAAATCATTTTTATAGTTTTCTATGAGTGCACATGCTGCTTACACAATAAATCTAACCAAATATAAAACCATTAGCCTGAAACACTTATATAATTTATAAATATGCATTTTCAAATTTACCTGACATGTCAATACACAATCTACATTCACACTGAGAAGGACTGGTCCTTCTCAACATTTGTTTTGAAGGCATTTGTTTTATGAACGCAGTTATGGGGGAGTGGAGGATATTTAGGGCTATTGTTTTTCCATTCACTTGGAGTCTAGAAGAGATATTCCTTCATTTTAAATGGAAAAACTTTGATAAAGGAAAGCCAAAGATTTTTTAACCTCCTGTTCTTTTAGAAAGGATGTAAGCCTGGAAGTCTACATGAGGAAAAACGTAAGCAGGTGGTAAGAAGGTTGACTTTTCAGGAAGCCAGGCTTTTGAGCTGCTAAATATTCATAGAGTAGATGAAATAAAGAAAAGATAAGCAAAACGGATGTGTTTTGACATTAGAAATAGAAACTTTCTTTTACCAATAATGAAAGCCGGTAGAATGAACAGTGGTTTCTCACATTCATTCTGCTTTTGAAATTTATCCTGTCTTACTTTTCTCTCTTCTGAGAGGTGGGAAGGATATAGACTTTCTCCAGTCAGAATATATTCTGTGATAATATGGCTCAAAAGGTTCCTCCCTGACAGTCTGGTCTTTCACAGCTAGCAGTATTTATCCCATATTTGAATTGATTCTGAAGTTACTTTTACAGCGTAGCTTGCTCTCTGCCCCAGATTGTAATAAACCCAGGTACTGAGAAATATCTTGGCAGGTACATTTTATATACCATTATCTTTTGCTTCTAGTTCTTACACCAAAACTAGCAAGAGAGTTGGGCTTCTTAAAAAGTTTATGTTCATATAGGTAGTTGTTTTTTAAACTATTTTTCAAACACATAGGCACTAAGTGAGATGAAAACCATATATTCATTCATTAAATCAAGCGTATATAGACAGCATTATACCCAGGCAATGAAGACTTTTTAAAGATTTTAAAATACAGTCCCTAACTTCCAGTTTTCATCCACAAAGCAAAACAAAATAATCTACTACATGATAGCTTTTATAACTTTTAAATCTTTTGTTATGTTCAAGATTATTGTTGGCATGTTGATCGCAGTTCTACAGTGAGGACCATAACTCAGCTATATGGAACGTGAAGATAATAAAAGACTCTGATTGAGCTTTCCAGAGTGTTATAAAAGAACTGGGTCATTCAGTCCTTCTTAAAAATTCACACATAAAATAAATATGAACTCAAGTAAATAACATTTCTATAGTAAATTTATTAAGAGAATAGTGATATTTTAATGAGCCCCAAAATGTGAAATTAGGAAGTTGTAGCAAGAAGTTGCAGGTCTTTGTCAATCTTACCATCAAATTAATTTAGTTTTTTATATTATTTTAGAGTTTTTAATTAAAAATAATATGTTTATTACATAATTTGAGTAATATAGACTATTAATAATTATGTAATCTGAATAATACAGAAGAACATAAAGTAAAAAGTGAAAGTCAATCTTATTTTCTGTAGTCTTTAAATAGGCAAAATGACAAGCAACTCAATATTATTTGATTCAGTATTACTTATGAAGTAGCAATATTTGAAGTTTCTTATACTGCTTAATAATAGATAGAAGCTTTTGAAAACTGAACTATGTAAATTTGGTCATTTATAATGATCAGATTTTGGGGGGTTAATATTCATAGCTTTTAATAGTTAGAAGTGGGTCAGTGTAATAGATTTCCTCTACACATTTCAAAACACAGAAATATCTAATATTTTATACCAAATCTTGCCATGCATACCAACATTAAGGAACCTTAAATGCCATCCAGTTAGGTTATAACCCCATTCAGGAAAGGCCCATTTAAGGCAAATGTGATAACAGTCTATTGTACAATTTGGCTAATGCTCTAGCCAGAATCCAGGGACAAAATTTTCTGTTGATCCCTGAACCCAGGAACTTTTGAAAACTGACCTAATCCAGTTTGAAATTTTAAGCTAAAAAAATGCACCATTCCCTACAATTTGTGTAAGTCCTTATATTCTGTTCATGTACACCGTTCACTTTGCTGGTGAAGTCATTCCCAGCATCCATTATGCCAGTTGGTAAACCTCTGGTGCTGAATGTGTGGGAAGTGGCTGGAAGTCTTGTGGTCAACACAGTAGAATGTAGACTTTTTATTTCGGTGTTTAAATGCAAGCTCTCCCTGAGGGTTTATCTCACTCTGGTTTTTCAAATGCTACTTACTCATCACCAAGTTGTGGATTAAAACTAACACTATGAAACATAACTTCTTTTTATAGTCTAGGCAGAATTTTCAAGTAAATTAGATATTATAACATATGCGTGTATTAGCATTCTTACTCTACAGAAGTAATAATTCACATTGAATTGACACTGCTTTTCATTTATAATGGTTGACTGAGTTCAGGAAGGTCTTTATAGTGTTCTGATATAATTAACGGGTGATACAGGACTGTTCAAGTCAGATGAATCATATGGAGCTGGCTAAAAAATTCTCAACATGGCCGGCGCGGTGGCTCAAGCCTGTAATCCCAGCACTTTGGGAGGCCGAGGTGGGCAGATCACGAGGTCAAGAGATCGAGACCATCCTGGCGAACATGGTGAAACCCCGTCTCTACTAAAATACAAAAGTTAGCTGGGCATGGTGGTGTGTGCCTGTAGTCCCAGTTACTCGGGAGGCTGAGGCAGGAGAATTGCTTGAACCTGGGAGGCAGAGGTTGCAGTGAGCTGAGACTGTGCCACTGCACTCTAGCCTGGCACCTGGTGACAGAGTGAAACTCTGTCTCAAAAAAAAAAAAAAAAAAACAACATTTTTAGATTACCAAAAGAGTAACAGAGCTGTAGATATCAGACATATGTAGACATTTTTCTGACCACATTAGTGCAGTGAACTATCAGGGAAGTTAGATCAGAAGACTGGAGCTTAAGTGCCAGCCCTTTTCACTTAATAACAGTGAACTTGAGGATGCTACTTAACTCCCATGGGTCTCAATCCCTTATATTGTAAGTTGTAATGGGATCATATCACATATTGTGCTTTTGTGAGAATGAAAAGGGATAACATTTAGGAGAGCATTTCATATGCAATAAATATTATGAGGGCAGTAATGTCTATATAGTAAAGCATCAGGTTTTGACTCAGAATATATTATTTTAAAAAAGCTCACTCTGAGAGTATAGAACATTAAGGAAATTATACATATAGAATGCAAAAGAAAAAATGGTAAGAGGTGAGCAGATGTCATATCTTACTTCTTAAAAGTCATGCGAAGTCTGGGCTATATCCTAAACTGCATGGATATTCCCTGAAAGCTCGCTAACCTAGTCTTGTCATAGAGACCAAGACACAGATCAGGTACGTGTTTGTTAAAGTTCGTTCTAGCTGTAAAATGGATAATGGGGCCCTAAGCCAGTGAGTTTTTCATTAAACATTGGCTCAAGCCATGCCCCAAAGTCGTCTGGCCAGATTTTGATACAGCTATTCAATGTATTTTAATAAATAACATGTTATGCCCGGGTGCTTATTCCAAGTAGAAACTTAATATTAAGTAAAGACAATTATTTTTAGATGATTCAGGATATAAAATCTATTGCAGCTGAAAGAGCTAGTCAAATGAGGGAAAATTTATTTTTATTTGAAATGTTCTTGATTCTATATCTCAGTTATTTCGCTAGCCTATAATTCTTCTTTATCTTATATGGAAAGATACAGTTTGTATACATTATGTAGGTCAGTGCTGTCTTTTTTTAAAAAAAATTTATTAAGAACCCCTGAAAGCCTTCATTTCTATAGATTATATCTACCAATATTTGCCATATTAGAAAATAAAGCTGCTGCATTTTAAACCTTTTACTAATTCATTTGCAATGATAACAACAAGCCCTCTAAGTATAAATACAAATAGTATGTTTTTACAAAACATAATTAGATATTACAAAGCAAGCAAACAAAAAATAGAGAGGAAAGTAGCATTGTTTTACATTTTTATAAGCTCCTTTAACTGGCCTAACAGAGGACAGCAATTCTCATATTTGGTTCTCCATTTAAGTTGTTGCAATATATTGTTTGAAATGTATGAAGAAAATCCAATCTTACAAAGGTAGTTGGAAAAGGAAGGAGTATTTTAATAACCACTTTAGACAACTGTGAATCTTCTTTGCTACTAGAGCAAAATCAGACAAGTGGTAGTTTCTTTATGTTGTTCACCAGTGTGGAATTTGAAATCATTTCCGTAAGGTTTTCATACTGTCTAACATTAAAATCCATTGCATTTTGAGTAGGTCTTTTACCAAACACAATACCGTAGCATTATGCGTTAGATTTTGGCAAGATACTGGTTCACCGAGTCATACAGATCGTCCAAATATTGACACTTCATTTGACAATATGAAAAGCAATCACTCTAGTTAATATTACCATGAGTTACATCAGAAAAGTCTTTAACTAATAGGAAACGCTTAAGTTTGCTCTGGTTTTTACAAGCTTTCCAAGATTCTGATATTCACTTGGAAGCTCGTGTTTTGTCATTGGCAGTGAATACTGAGTTGTTGCCTTTTTTGAAGTGACTGGCTTACTCTGTTCATTTTTGAGAAAGCGCCTGCCAAATACTCAAGTCTAAATATCCATGGTTTGTCAGTAATTCTCTGAAGTAAAAATGGTGTTCATAAAAATAAATGGCTTGTTCAGCTTGCAGCCCACACAATCCCACATGTGAATTTCCTTCAGATTTACCACCGTATTTTAGTATCCAGTGGAAATGCCTTATGTTTATTCTTCATCTCATCACACAGAGTATTAAAAGACATACTCAAATGATAGTATTTAATAAAATTATTAATTTTTCTTCTTCATCAAGGCGATTTTTATGTGACACTGGCATACAGTTTTTACTGAGAGTGTCTGGTCAAGAACTCAGTGCTGACTTGTAGAGTTTATTACAGCTGCTTTGGCTCATGCTAAAGCATCAGCAGTTTTACCCACCATTGTTCTTGCACCATTAGTGCAAATGTCAACACAGTTAAAAAGGCAAATAAAACTGAGTATTATTACAAAAGCAGTTTTGACTTTATGGACTCCATGGGGGTTCCACAGATCATACTTTGAGAACTGCTAACCTTGGCATGGGTTGGTACACATGGCCTTAGGCCTCACTGAATGTATTACCAACTGATGAGAACTGTGCAACTGAGGTCAAAATAGTGCATCCAATTTCAGGTGAAGTAACTTGGCCTTTGTAGTGGATGTCTGGTTTTATAAGAGTGCAGGCAAAAAAATAAGACCAAACACTTATGGCTATAAGAAGGCCCATGGTTGACCAAAATGTGTCCTCGAAGAGCACAAGCATGAAAGCGTAGGGATAGAACTTGGAAGGATATTTGACAGCTGAAAAGCCCCCATCCCTTGGCTGTAAGGGCTCTCCAGGCTGAGTAGTTGCCCTTTACACTCTTCTGGAATGTGTGAGGCACATGTTCACTCCTATCAGTTACATCAAAACACAGTCCACTCATACCTGTGGATGTCTATCTCTGAGCAGTTGACTGTCTGAGTATGAACTCCACTTGAACCCCACAAAGGGGCCCCTCAAAAAGAAAACCCCAAGCACTCATTTTATATGTGCTATTGCCAGAAAAACGTAATTGTTTGAGCCACTCAAAGCTCATACGTGAGGTCAGTGACATTACGTTACTCTTCAAGAGACAGCACATTGTTAGCATACTCCAATGACCTTGTTAACATGTTCATAGTTTCTAAGCAATGGCAAATGGATTTTTTAGGAACAAAATGTTCCCCACAGAATATAAACATATTTTTCAACTTAAAAAATAGTAATATAAGTTATTCTCCAGCTCAGAATTTTATTTTTTTGACTAGGATTATGTAAATACCAGCTAATATTGACCAGCCAATGTCCTTTAACAAAGGGCAGGCAAATAAATTGTTCTGCTCTAAATTCAGTATTTATGTAACCAATATTGATTTATAAGGAACATTTTTCTAAACTTTAATATGTCTTTATTAGACAAGAAAACGATGTTAGTCTGTAATAAAGAACAGTGCCTTTACTCAGCCATTCTCTTTATCCTCTCTGTGATGACTTGCTTTTACTGGGTTTCTTGTAAACAGCATGGAGTTCGATTTTTCTTTTTGTTCTTCTTTGTCTTGTATTACTATCTTCACTTGCAAATGAAAGATTGTATCACAATTTTAGTGCTGTAACTGTTACGCTTTAGTCTTACCTTGGACTTTTACCCCATCTAAAGAAATCTTTGTTCAAACGGCTTTAGGAAAAATGGAATGAGACATAACACTTGTCCTCTAGTTAAGTTCAAAATTTTTTTAACATGAAATTCTAACAGTGAAAGAAGAACCATTGCTGGTCCCAATATCCTTCCCCAAGTGAGGGTCATATCCTGAAACAGAGACCATGAAGTCCTACCACATTGGGAGAAAACTGTATGTAGGGGGCTCAAAAACCCTCAAGGCTCTTGCACAGACTCCTTAGAGATTCCACGTGGCTCCAACTATTAGAGAAACGTGTGGAGTTAAAGGCTCAGGGTTTGGCACATAAGATAACCTCAGGTAGAGAAAAATTCATTCACTGTTTCCTGGGTTTAACTATCACCCCACAATCTCCCCTCCCTGGCACTACAGCTCCACTTATTATCTAGTTTCACCCCACTCCAAAATCTATTTCCTGGGTTTTTGACTGGGTTTAGTAGCATGACATTCCTGAGTGACTGGTCTCAATTCTTGTTTACTGCCTCAGTTTACCCCCAGATACTATCTTCCATGCCCAAGCTGAGGAGAGCTCGATTAATGTGACACTTGATTTTGGCATCCTTGATCTTGTTCTGAGCCACAATTAATACAGCTATCATAGCTCAATAAAAGAACTCAATTTCTTCTAATATCCACCCCCCCCTCAAGAACCTGTGTCTAAAGTGGAAGTCTCTATTCACCAATATTTTTACAGTTTGGGACCTGTGGACATGGAGAAGAAATCTGCTGACACAGGAGTCCATGAAACTCAATAAAGAAACACTGTAAATTTAGGTCATCACGACACCAACAATATTGTGAACTTGTTACAGGTTGAGTTGTGTTCCCCCAAAATTCATATGTTGAAGTCCTAAGTCCAAGCACCTGAGAATGTGACCTTATTCTGAAATAAGTTCATTGCAGAGGTAATTAGTTAAGATAAAGTTATACTGGCGTAGGGTAGGCTCCTAATCCATATGACTGGTGTCTATATTTTAGAAAAGAGAGAAATTTGGGCACAGATTCACATGTGAAGATTAGAACTATGTGGCCATGAGCCAAGGAACTACTAGACACTAGGAGAGAGACCTGAAAAAGATCCTTCCCTACACCTTCAGAAGGAGGATAAACCTGCCAACACCTTGATTTTGAACTTCTAAACTCCAGAACTGTGGTATAATTCATTTTTTTTTTGTTCTAAGCCATGCAGTTTCCAGTCTTTTGTTATGGCAGCCTCAGAAAATTATTGCAGAACTCAAATGCAAAGTCAGACAAAGAAATTACATAATGCAGGTTGAGTATCCTTTATCCAAAATGCTTGGGACCAGAAATGTTTCAAATTTCTAATTTTTTTTAGAATACTTGCATATACATAATGAGATGCCTTGGGGATGAGACCAAAGTTTAAACATACGATTATTTATATCTCATATACTCCTTATATATAGGCTGAAGGTAGGATTTTCTGAAACATTTAAAATAATATCTGTGCATAAAATGAAGTTTTGCATTTTGGCTCTGAACTGTCAGATCAAATGTGAAATTTTCCACTTTGGCATCATGCCAGCACTCAAAATGTTTCAGTTTGTAGTATTTTAAACTTTAGATTTTGGGGCTAGGGATGCTCGAGCTGTAGAAGTCTGCTTTAGGAGAGATTCACCAGATTCATAACATGTTTGAATTGAAATTTTAAAGACAATAACATTTAAATTATAAACATTAAGAAATTTGTAGGTGATTCATGTATTTCTCAAGTATATGTTATATAAAGCTTTGGAAGAAAAAACTGTTTTACATCATAAGGTCTAATCAATAAAAGAGAGGGATTTATTTTTATTTGTTTGCTTATCTATATTTTTCTTCCTTGAGAAAAAAGACTGTGCTTTATTTGTCATTGTTGTCCTCATGAATGGGCAATTGAGTAAATGAGTGAATTGATGAATGTGAGAGTAAAGAAATGAACAATTTCCACAGTAGGATTATTGAACCTCTGGTTTAGTTTATTGACAGTCTAGAACAAGCTTGTCCAACCTGCAACCTGCAGGCTGCATGCAGCTAAGGATGGCTTTGAATGTGGCCCAACAGAAACTCATAAACTTTCTTAAAACATTATGAGATTTTTTTGTGACTTTTAAAAAGCTCATCAGCTATCGTTAGTGTTAGTGTATTTTATGTGTAGCCCAAGAAAATTCTTCTTTCAGTGTGGCCCAGGAAGCCACAACATTGAATATCCCTGGTCTATAGCTTTTGTTTGAAGCTGTCCGTGGTACTGAATGAAAGTCGCTGAAAGCCAAATGTCTTCTAGCTTCTGGGACTTTGACCCTCCTTACTAGACCCCACGTATGCATTTCAACACAACTCATCATTCTCATTTCAACTTAATGCAAAGAAACCCCCTGAAAATCATGTGGCATCTTTTATGAAATACATGGAGACCTATGTCGTTGGTCCGATCTGAGCTCTTAAACATTTTTTAGTCTTTTGTACACAAAGACTTTTCCCCACATTTGCTCTTCTCAAATTTTTTCCCATCTCTGTTGAAAGCAGCTCATCCTTCCTGTTGTTTACTTAAAATCATTGGATGCATCTTTAAACACTCTCTTCATCTCATCCTATCTGCCAGGAAATACTCTTGGATCTACCTTCAAAGTATTTCCTGAGTCTAACCTGCTTATGACCTTTACTGCTGTCACCTGGTCCACAACATCTCTCAATGGACTATTGCAATATGTTTCTAAGTAGTGTTCATGTTTCTACGTTCATTTCCTGTCACCTTTTAGGGTGCTTTCTATATAGTACTTAGGGTTATCTTTTTAAAACAAAAGCCAGGTTATGTTACTTTTCTATTCAAACTTTCCAGAGGAATTCCATTTTGTTTATTGTCTGCCCATAATTTCTAAAAATGCTAGTTTCATGAAAGCAGAGATTGTGTTCTCCTTTTAGTTCCCTGAGGCATCCCAAGTGCCCAGAACAGTTCCTGGCCGATGGTTGGTTCTCAATAACATTTGTTCAATAAATAAAAGACAATGAGAGTCAGTTGCTAGTGTGAGAATGCTCTTATGAAACCCAAATCCTACTGAAAAAGTGTTAGAACAAGTTGAATTATTGCATCTTTAATTGGTTTAAACATTAATATTTTAAAATTCAACTTTAAAATCCACTAACATAAGTTGCCTGATATGTGAGCACTGACGAAACTAAAATTACTGAGTGCATTTTAAAGTAGAAAAAGAATGCACTTGAAATATTTGCATACATCCACAACAGAGTGTTTCAGTTTGTTTTCAAAAGATACCCTAACATGGTGATACCTAAAAGAACACAATGTTTTGCTATAAGTAGAACTACACTATACTAAAATCCTGATTTTGCCACTGATTAGCTATGTAACCTTGACATGATCTTTCACCAACTTTGCTTTCATGTTAGGCTTCTAGTCGAATCATCAATTTTTAAGAGATTTAAATTTCTTCCCTTAGGAAGAGGCAAAGAGTTTCAAGGACAATTTTGAAAATTCTAAATTCTAATCACAATTTTCTTTGTAAGTAAGCTAGAGAATGAGATGTGAACTGCAGCAAATCCAAATTAATTACAGCTGAGCATAAGAAATGGCCTTGATGGAAACTGTAATTACTTGTGAAGACCTTCTATTGAATAAATATGTCATTATGTCAAAATAATATGGCTAAAGGATCTAAATATTTTCCTCTTATCTTTTATTGTGAAATCTCATACTTAAAAAATATCCAGCCATTTAACAGATGGATTGCTGAAAATTCATGTTCTGAAGGAGCTGACATTTCATCAATCTGATGAAAATTTGAGCTCCTATATATAGTACCTTAACTGGGATAAAAACAGACATTTTCAGAAGAAAGCTTAGCTGGGAAGTTTGATAGTTAGGAAACTTGACTATGAAAGAAATTATTTTTGTACAATAAACTTTCTTTGTATGAAAATAATCTGCCTGCTAATATGATTTAGAAACTTCTAATATATAACTACTATTTGGCAAAGTTCTTAAAAACTCACTTTGGGATGCGAAACACATCTTCTCATAGCAAATGTACTAATGGTTAATGTCTTTTTCAGTTTTATTATATTTTTAATTGATGCATAACACTTGTACATATTTATGGAGGGCAGTGTGATATTTTGACATATGTATACATTATATAATAATCAAATTAGGGTAATTAGCACATTCAGCACCTCAAATATTATAATTTGTTTGTAGTAAGAGCATTCAAAATTCTCTCTTCTAGCTCTTTTGAAATATGCACTATGTTGTCAACTATAGTCGCTCTACTGTGCAATGGAACACTAGAACTCATTCTTCCTTCTATTTTACCACAACTTTGTACTCACTGACCAACAACTCTCCATCCCCCTCTTCTCCTTTTCCCAGCCCCTGGTAACCTCTATTCTACTCTCTACTTCTATGAAATCATGATTTTTTGGATTCCACATAAGAGTGAAATCATGGGCGTGTTTCTCTTTCTGAGCCTGAGTTATTTTACTTAACATACTGTCCTCTGGGTGTATCTATGTTGTCAAAATGACAGGATTTTATTATCTTATAGAGCAAAATAGTATTCCATTATGTAAATATATTATATTTTCTTCATTCATTCCTCCATTGATGGACATTTTGGTTGATTTCATATCTTGGCTATTGTAAATAGTGCTGCAATAAACATGGGTGTGATGCTGATGTCTCTTCAACATACTGATTTTCTTTCCTTTGAATATATACTCAGCAGCAAGATTTCTGGATAGTTTTTAGTTTTCTGAGGAAACTTCATATTGTTTTCCATAACGGCTCTATTAATTTAAATTCCCATAAATAGTGTGTGAGTTCTTTTTCTACATCCTCACCAGCATTTATTTTTGTCTTTTTGATAATAGTGATTCTAACTGGAGTGAAATGATATCTCATTGTCATTTTTATTTGAATTTTCCTGATGATTAGTAATGTTGAGCATTGTTTTCATACACCCGTTGGCCATTTGTATGTCTTTTGATGTCTATTCAGATCTTTTTGCCTATTATTTAGTCAAATTATTATTATGTTGCTATTGAATAAAGTTCCTTATATATTCTGGATATTAATGCCCTGTAAGATGCATAGTTTGCAAATATTTTCTCCCATTCTGCAGGCTGTCTCTTCACTCTGTTGATTGTTTCCTTTGCTTTCTTTTGCTGTGCAGAAGCTTTTTAGTTTGATGTAATCCCACTTTGATTTTGTTGTCTGTGCTTTTGATTCTTATGTTTAAAAAATCCTTGCCAGGACCAATGTCATGAAGTGTTTCCCTCATGTTTTCTCCTGGTAGTTTTAGGTTTTACAATTAAGCATTTAATCCATTTTGAGCTGATTTTTGTAAGTAGTGAGAAATAGGGGTCTAGTTTCATTCTTCTGCATGTGGATATCCAGTTTTCCTAGGACCGTTGTTGAAGAGACTGTCCTTCTCCCATCGTGTATTCTTGGCACTTCTCCCAAAATTGACCTGGCTGTAAATTCATGGATTTACTTCTGGATTCTCTGTTCTGTTCCATTGGTGCATGTGTCTGTTTTCATGTCAGTACCATGCTATTTGGGTTACTGTTGCTTTGTAGTGTATTTTGAAGTCAGGTAATGTACTGTTCCCAGCATTGTTCTTTTTGCTTGAGATTGCTTTGGCTGTTCATGGTCTTTTGTGAGTTCATACAAATTTTAGGATTTTTTTTTTCTATTGCTGTAAAGAGTGTCATTGGTGGTTTGATAAGAATTGCATTGAAGCTGTAAATTGCTTATAGTAGTATGGGTATTTTAACAATATTAATTATTTTAATTTATAAATGCAGAATACATTTCTATTTGTGTCTTTTTCAACTTCTTTTCTTAATATTTTACAGTTTTCATTGTAAAGCTTTTTCACCTCCTTGGTTAAATTTCTTCTTAGGTATTTTAATTTTTTGTAGCTATTCTAAGTGGGATTGCTTCCTTTATTTCTTTTCCAGATTGTTTGTTTTTGGTATATATAATGCTACTGATTTTTGTATGTTGATTTATTATCCTGTGCTAATAATGGTTATGTATCCGTAAAACCCACAAAGGCCTATGTAACCACTTGAATGACCATTCTTTTTTTTTTTTTTCCTTAGGTGGAGTCTCACCCTGTTGCCCAGAATACAATGGCATGATCTCAGCTCACTGCCCCCTCCACCTCCCACCTCCCAGGTTCAATGATTCTCCTGCCTCAGCCTCCCGAGTAGCTGGGATTACAGGTGTGCACCACCACATCTGGCTAAACTTTTGTATCTTTAATAGAGACAGGGTTTCCCCATGTTGGCTAGGATGGTATCAAACTCCTGACTTTGTGATCTGCCCACCTCAGCCTCCCAAAGTGCTGGGATGACAGGCGTGAGCCACTGCCCCCAGCCTGAATGACCATTCTTAACTATTTTTATTAAAAAAGAAAGAATGTATCAAGAAATTTGTGGATGAAAGAAAAACAGAGAAATTAAAGACAGATTGGAAGGTTGTAACAGTCAGTATTTTTGTTTGCAAGGCCCAGCAATGGATTCTGGGTAACTTTAGAATGTACTGGAAGAATATTGTGTGTTTTACAGGATTAGTATCAGACACAGGGCTAGAGAACAAGACAAGAGCATGGGAGGTTTGGCAGTAAGGCTCAGAGCCAATGACATACCCTGGAGCAGTCCTGAAGGTTGGGACCTCTCCTGCTGCCATTCCCAGCGTCTCAGTGCTGTAGCCCCTAGACTTAATATATTTGCCGTAACTATCTTCCCAATTGTCTCTATGTCTCTGCTGTAGTTCATTTAGATAGAATTTGAAGTTGATGGCATTGATTACTTTGGGGCCCTTTTATTTAACAAAATATTTTCAGGGAAGTAAGTCAAAGTTATCTTTTTGCATAGAGTATGTTTCTTTATAATATGACATGTAATTTGTTACAGCTCTGGAAAGCAATCTAAGAGTTAAAATCTTGCTCTTAAACCTGAATCTAAGAAAGGACGACCAACTTAACAGTGCTGGGAAAACTGGCTAGCCAAATGTAGAAGAACGAAATTGGGCTCCTATCTCTCACCTTATAAAAAATCAACTCAAGATAATCAAAGACTTAAATCTAAGACCTGAAACTACACAGATTCTAGAAAAGAATCTGGGAAAAACTCTTCTGGACATTGGTCTAGGCAAATAACTTAGGGCTAAGATGCTAAAAGCTAATGCAATACAACCAAAAGTAAATTAAGTGGTACCTAATTAAGCTTAAAAGCCTCTGCACAGCAAAAGAAATAATCAGCAGAGTAAACAGACTACTCACAGAATAGGAGAAAATATTTGCAAACTATATACCCATCAAAGAACTAATATCCAGATTCTCAAACAAATTAGCAAGAAAAAAGCACAAATGATCCCATCAAAAAGTGAGCAAATGACATGAATAGATATTTCTCAAAAGAGGATGTACAAATAAACATAAGCATAAATGCTCAACATCATTAATCATCAGAGAAATGCAAATCACACAGTGAGATATCACCTTACTCCTGCAAGAATGGCCATTATTAAAAAGTCAAAAAAATTATTGTTGGCATGGAGGCGGTGAAAGTGGAATGCTTTTACACTGCTGGTGAGAGTGTAAATTAGTACAACCATTATGGAAAACAGTATGGAGACTTCTTAAAGAACTAAAAGTAGATCTACCATTCGATCCAGCAATCCCACTGTAGGTCTCTTCCCAAAGGAAAAGAAGTAATTATATCAAACAGACACTTGTATGCATATGTCTATTGCAACACAATTCACAATTGCAAAAATATGGGACCAACCTAAGTGCCTATCAACCAATGAAGGAATAAATAATCTTTGGTATACACATACTATGGAATACTAATCTGACATAAAAAGAACAAAATAATATCTTTTGCAGCAATTTGGATGGAGCTGAAGGCCATTATTCTAAGTGAAGTAACTCAAGAATGAAAAACCAAATACCATATGTTCTCACTTATAAGTGGGAACTAAGCTATGGGTATGCAAAGGTATACAGAGCAGTATAATGGACTTTGGAGACTCAGAAGCAGGAGGGTGTAAGGGGGTGATAAATAAAAAACCACATATACTGGGTACGAGGTACACTGCTCGGGTGATGGGTACACTAAGATCTCAGACTTCACTTATACAATGACTCATACCCCAGAAGCTATTGAAATTTTAAAAAATCAATAAATAGTTAAACAAACAAACAAAAAACCCTGAACCTAAAATAAAATTAAATTTAAAAAAATCCTGACCAGAAAACGTGAACAAGAAAAAAAATATGTGACCCCTTAATCTTCCAAGAGCCTCTTACCTTTCAAGCTGGAGTGGCATCTCAGCTCTCACCTCTGCGGCCACCTGTCTTGCAGCCTTTGACTTCTCAGTCTACCAAATTCAGCCAGCTGGACTCCTTATTCATCTAGAGGTAGGTTTTCTTCACCACTTCAGTTGAAATCTTGGTGACATTCTTGCATCTCCTCAAACTCCATTCTGTTAAAATCTTTAGTAAAGGAAAGCAAATACTTTAGTTTCTCCTCAACTTCCCCTTATGACTTTATTTCAAGAATTTTCAGAATGCTTGGTTAAAGCGTACATGTTCTAATTGTTCTGAAGATGCTATTTTCTTCTCTCCTCTGTGTTTACCCAAGCCAAAGCTGTAAGCGTGAACTGCCTGTGCCAATCCTTGGCAGTATGGTTCTAATAATATTTGCCACCTAGAATACACAATAGTTTAAAAATTGGGTCACTTGCTTGCTGTGTTATATATTAGAGATACCTAACATTACCCAAGTTTATGAATCTGTAGAAAATTATAGCATAGAATTAAGTAAGAACAAGTTTTCTAACTACTGTGCTGTACTTAAAATTAAACTTCTGTATGGGATAATATTTTCAATACACCATTTAAAAACAACTGTGTTCTCAGGCAGCACAAATGACGTTTAACACAAAATACATTATATTGGTTGAAAACACAAGAGCTTCATAGGCCTTTTGAGGTTTCAGTGTGTAAAGCCTCTTCATTTCGTATTCTAGGACCTCCAGGGTCCGGAAAACTAGTCTGAGCAAGAATGTATACCCTTTCCTTACCTTCACCTCCAGTTTTTAATTTCTTATACTCTTGTGTGTATCAGCTCAATTTTACATAAGAGAAGTGCTATTCCCCCATGGCCCAAGTTTTGGTCATTTTGCAGAATGACTGAATTCTGTCAAATTCAGAGATATCAACTCCTAAAACCGCTATGTTACGTCACGCAAAAAGGTAACACAGTTTTAAAGTGTTGTGGTTTCTCTATGTAACGCAGTTCAGCCTTAGGCACGAAATGCTAACAGGACCTGTGCTCACAAACTACTAAAATGCCCTAGCCTTGATACTGAATCTCTGCACAACAGGCAGAGAAGTTATAGGAACCCAACAGAAGTGGCATGGCCGGCACGGAGAAACTGAGACAGGTTTTTCATAAAAGTTTATGGCAAACATCTGCTGCCCTACCTCAAGCACAGTGAACACATACAAACTCACAGATATGCTAGAAATTCTGCTGAAATCCCTGTACTCATAGAGATATCTTGGTAAGTTACAGAGCGGTTGAAATCACTGCTGATAATATTAAGAATGACAATAAGAAGAAGGCATTTATTTTGTAGGAGGGGTCATTCTAAGTGCCTTACCTGTTTTAATTCATTTAACTTGGTTCACTTAGTCTAATACTCACAACCTCTTGTACCAGTTAGCTAATGCTGTGTAATAACACAGTGGCTTAAACTGCCAAATGCAGGCCTGGCACAGTGACTCACGCCTGTAATTCTAGTACTTTGTGAGGCTGAGGTGGGTGGATCACTTGAGATCAGGAGTTCAGTCTACTAAACCACTAGCCTGGCCAACGTGGTGAAACACGTCTCTACCAAAAATACAAAGAATTAGCCAGGCATGGTGGCGTGTGCCTGTAGTCCCAACTACTCGGGAGGCTGAGGCAGGAGAACTGCTTGAACCCCAGAAGTGGAAGCTACAGTGAGCCGAAATTGTGCCGCTTCACTGCAACCTGGGCGACAGAGCAAGACTCTGTCTCAAAAAAACAAAACAAAACAAAAACCTGCCGAATGCAGTGGCTTAAAAAATAAACATTTATCACTTCTCAGAAGTCTGTAGTTGGCTGGATGGGTCTCTCACTTGGCCCAGGCTTGGTTTATCTTGGGTAAGTTTACTCTTGTGTCTGATGTTAGCTGCTGGCTCAGCTAGGAGATGAGTATTTTACTACAGTCAGTGGTCTCTCATGTTCCAGCAGGCTATCTTGGACTTGCTTCCTAATATTGGTGGGGGTCCAACTGAGAAAGCAAAGTGTGCACGGCTTCTTGAAGCCTAGTCTCAAAACTGACACATTCTCATCCTTCACATCACATTGGCCAACTCAAGTCGTAAGTCTAGCTTATATTCAAGGAAGTGTGGCAAGGTAGGGAAAGACTTCACCTCTTGATAGGAGAAGTTTCAAATTCACATGGCAAAAGGTACGGATACAGGAAGGAGTGGAGAATTTCAGCAACTTTTTGACCTATCATGGTATTCTTTTTCAGTCCGTTCTGCAGATGAGAAAAGTGAGGACTTTCTAATTAATTAACTCTCTCATGGTCATATACAGCACTGCTCTTAGGGTGGCAAGTTTCCAAGAAAATACTTTTGGTAGGCTCCTAACTATATAAACAATGTTATTAAAAAGTTTATGACAAAATTCATGGGCCTCAGTGTGGTATGATGACTCATTTATGGAGATTTAGAATAATGGCTATATACCAAAACCACCAAGCTGAGAATCAAATCAAGAACTCAATTCCTTTTACAACAGCTGAAAATAAAATAGAATAAAATAAAATACCTGGGAATATACTTAACCAGAAAGATGAAAGATCCCTACAAGGAAAACTACAAAACAATGCTGAAAGGAATCATAGATGACATGAACAAATGAAAACATATCTCATGCTCATGGATGGAAAGAATCAATATGGTAAAAATGACCATCCTGCCAAAAGCAATCTACAGATTCCGAACAATTCCCATCGAAGTACCAAAAGTACCATCATCATTCTTCATACAGCTAGAAAAACAATCCTAAAACTCATATGGAACCAAGAAAGTCCCTGCATAGCTGAAAGAACAAATCTGGATTATGCATGTTTATTTAACACCTGATATCTAATTTGTGCTTTCTCAGTGGCTAAACATACATTTCATACATGAATACTTCACTTGCCCTCTATTTTCTTATTCTTCCAAAGCTCACTCTTCAGTCTTTTAAACATTGTAATGCAAGAGAGACCCTGCAGTGAAGGACATAGCACCTTACCTCCAGCAAGCACTGCTTTTGGCTTGTATATTTATTACACACTTTGATTCAGTGATCAAAACATGTTTCGAGTAAACTATACCATTTTAATACGCTAAAACCATGCAACCCAATTTTAAATAAACTGTTCATAAAGAGCACTAACATTCTTTAGGATTCTCCCTAATAAAGGTGCAGAGAGCACCAAAGTCTGGATCTTCCCTATGCCTTAGTGAAGAGGTCCCATGGAGGAAAGCGGGATCAGGACAGAACTGGGTTTCCTTTCTGTAGCTGGCTCTACTTTACTCCACGGAACAGGCTTGCCCATGGCTCTAACCCACCAATCCTGTCTGAAGTCTGGGTAGATATTTCAACAAGCAAAGAGGATTTGGCGCTAGGTCATTCAGGAGTCTCTGTCAGGCCTCCTTTGTCAGGCAACACTCTCTTATCCTTTCCATGGTGACTCTGACTCTGCTTTGTCAAGGGATCAGTTTTCCCTTTAGGACAATGTGGGTTCCTGATAACTTCCAAGTCCTGAATGACCTGTCTGTCACTGACTAACCTATCCAAAGGTTGGTTAAGACTTTAATATGTGAAAAAAAAAAATCCATTCTTCCTAATCTAATTGAAAAATTCAATGTAATATCAATAAAAATGGTGATAGAATAGTTTTGTAACAGAGCAAGCTATGTGCAAAGTTTATTTAGAAAAACAGATATATAATAAGAGGTAAGAAATATTGAAATAGAAGTGCTACGAGGGGGAAAAGGCCAACAGGTATAAGAGCTTTTTATTTTCAAGTTATGGGAAAATATATTTCCTATGGCTACTGTAACAAATTACCACAAACAAAGTGGCCTTAAACAACACAAGTTTATTCTCTTAAAGCTGTAGAGGTCAGAAGCCCAACATGGGTCAGCAGCGCTGGCTCCTTCTAAAGGCTCATGAGAGAATCTGTTTCCTGCCTCTTCCAGCTTCCAGGAGCTGCCTGCATTCCTCTGCTCCCGGCCCTTCCTCTATCCCAACACCAGTAGCCAGGCTCCTTCTGCTCCCTCCTCTCTGCCCACTGCTTCATCATCTCCTTCCCTGACTCTGACTCCCCTGCCTTTGATGACATTGGGCTTAACTGGTCCTCCAGGGCAATCTCCTTGTGTCAGAACCCTTACCTGAATCATCTCTGTATGTGCAGCTAACAGGTTCACAGGTTCTGGAAACTGAGACATGAACATCTTTGGGGACATTATTCTCTCTAACACACAAACCATTCTGATTCTTATATCTTAATATACACAGATCAATGGAATAAATACAGAGGCTAAAAATGTACCAAAACCCACGCAGGAATTTAAGGTATAGTAAATGTGATGCTTAATATAAGGAGGGGGGGAAATAGATCATTCAATAAATGTTAAAGAAACAATCCACCAAAAGTAATTCCAAATCAATCAATGATTTAAATTAAAGAAATATGAAAAATGGAAAAAACCTGCTAGATAATGAGGGAAAATTATTTTCGTGACCTTGAAGACAGGAAGACCCTTCTATGCCAAACATAAAATTCAGAAACCATATATACAGCAATTGATAATTTTGAGTACAAAAATTTTAGCTTAAAAGGAAAACAATCAACAGAAAAACTGCTTTCAGGCTGGGCACAGTGGCCCGTGCCTAGAATCTCAGCACTTTGGGAGGCCGAGTCAGGAGGAACGCTTGAGCCCAGGAGATCAACACCAGCCTAGGCAACATAGCAAGATCCTTTCCTACAAAAAAATTTTTAAAAATTTATCAGGATGTGGGGCACATGCCTGTAATCCCACCTACTTGGGAAGCTAAGGTAGGAGGATTAACTGAGCCTGAGAGGTTGAGGCTGCAGTGAGCCATGATTGTGTCACTGAACTCCAGCCTGGGCAATACAGCAAGACCTTGTCTCCAAAAGAAAAAAATGTTTGCAATATATCTGAAGACATATTTTTTAATACATAGAACTTACAAATCATGAAGAAAAAATCAGCAATTCAATTTAAAAGGAGACAAGAGAAGAGTTCACACAAAAAATAAATACAAATGGTCCAAAAGCATTTGAAGAGGCCATTTAGGAAAGAAAAATTAAACAACACTGAGTCACCAATTTAACCTATAAGGTTGGCATAAATGTTCATGTATTATTATTCACAATAGCCATATGGAAATAATCTAAATATCTATTAACAGATGAATGGATAAAGTGTGATATATACATACAATGAAATATTATTCAGCCTTAGAAAAGAAATAAATCCTGCCATTTGCAGCAACACCAATAGATTCGAATATGTACAGCTATTATGTATCTTAATAATATAAGTAAAAATTCTAAAAAATAAAAATAAAAACTAAACAGACCTAGAAGACATCATGCTAAGTAAAATAAATCAATCAGATAAGAACAAATATTGCATGATTCCTCTTGTATGAGGGACCTGCAGTAATCAAACCTATAGCAGAAAATAGCATGGTGGTCACCAGGGGTGGGTGGGGAGGGGCAAATGGAGAGCTGCTGTTCAATGTGTGTAAAGTTACAGTTATAAACACAGTACTGCATTCCTGAAAACTGCTAAGAAAGTAGATTTTGAGTGCTCTCACCACAAAAAGATGACAAGTATGAGAGATAATGCATATGTTAATTAGGTCAATGTAGCCATTCCATAGTGTATACATACTTCACAAGATGTTGTACACAATAAATATATATGTGTGTGTGTGTGTGTGTGTGTATATATATATACATATATATAATTTTTGTCAGTTAAAAAAAAGTTTTAAAAGACATTAAACCAGATAATGGAAGACATTAAAGAATATGTTTACTTAATATATCACCCTCATTTTTCCATATTAAAACTGCATATATATCATAAAAAGTAAATAATATATACAGTTATACCAGGTGAATAAGTTACAGAGATCTGCTTTACAACATAGTTCCTATAGTTAATGGTACTATGAAGTGCATTAAAAGATTGTTTAAAAGGGAAGATCTCATATTTAGTGTTCTTACCATAGAAAAAAGAATAACCAAGTTAAAAGGAAACTTTTGGAGGTGATGGATATATTCATTACCTTGATTGTAGTAATGGTGTCACAGGTGAATATAGATGTCTAAACTCAAGTAACTGTAACATTAAATATGCACAGGCTTTTTTATTTCGTTTAAACTTCAATAAAACTGAAAAAAAATGAAAATACTTTAAAAAGATACACTCTGAGGCCCAAAGTAGAGAAACAAAATCTTACATATATTTTTAGTTGGAATGTAAATCACTACAATGTTTTAGGAGAGAAATTTATAAGTATCTTTCAAAACTAAATTCCAAATATACTTTGATCCAGCAATTTAACTTTGCTCTTGAAGGCTTTTGGAACTTGAAAGAAGTCTAAAAGCCTAGGGACCATCAGAAGGGTTATCTTTTCTCTTGGGAGTATGGAGACTAACAGATTATGACCATTGGCTATACAAAGAGATCTCTGCATCACTTTCAAAAATTATTCTGTACTTCTGTACTACTAAAGAATATGAAACATTTGCTAATTTCTTGCTCTGTTGAGAAATTCTGCTTTCTCTTTTTGATAGTGTAGTCTGAATACATGTATTAGAAAAAAGAATGCCTCTTTGTCTTTTAAATAAGGAAAAGAAAGCTTTGATTGGATGTCACCCAGACATATGGTGACTCTCTGAAGATAATAATGAAAAGCCCTGACAACTCTGTCACCTGGTGGTTCCTTAGTAGCTCGGCCATGTGACAAGAACACCCTGCCCCTCCCCTGCTGAGTGAACAGGCTATTTGTAGAGCTTACGGAAATTTAGCTCATTGCAGATAGAGTTGGAAACAAATATTATTTGACATTGCATTTGAAAAAAAGTA
Source organism: Aotus nancymaae (assembly GCF_030222135.1). Taxonomy (NCBI): domain Eukaryota; kingdom Metazoa; phylum Chordata; class Mammalia; order Primates; family Aotidae; genus Aotus; species Aotus nancymaae. The sequence goes on along the minus strand of NW_026988450.1, from coordinate 5,354,671 downwards.
AAAGAGCTATAAAAATTTGATCAGTCTGTAACTTTATGTTATATGACATAATCTCCAGGAAATATTGTCAAGTGGAAAAAGCAAGGTTAAGATTAGTATGTATCCGTATTCTCCCAAATGAATGTAAAAAGGTAGATCTGGACTTGTGTATACTCAGAGTGTATTCAGAAATAAACACGAAAAGCTGAAGAGATTGTTCGCATATGAGGAGGAAGCCTGGGAAGCTGGTGACCTGATGTGGGAGGGAGACAAGCATTTTGACACAGATGCTTGTACAATGTTTGAAATTTTTTTACCATAACATTCTACTATTTAAATTAAAGAAACAACTTAATAAAAAGCAAATAAGTGAAATTGTAACTACCTAAAGATTAAATATGCCAATATGCCATATGTTCCAAAAGAAGGTACTTTACCCATTTAACACTGTAGTTGATCTAAAATCTGTGTTTCCTCACTTTGATTTTTTTTTTAAAGCCACTTTTCTTGGTAATTTTTATCTCTACGTCAATCCACTTTCTGAAAATTATGTTTTTCCCTCTTCTTCCTTCTATGAAAAAAATTGTGTTCACTTTTTAAACAAGAAAATACTTTCAGAAAAACATTTGGCTAAACTGTTAGATATCGATATTCCAAAAAAAAGTATTCAGTGTCCTATGGAATCCTCCTTGCATGTTTCCTAGGAGCAAAATGGGTGGGATTCATGACAGGTTTTATCTTAAAAGTTATTTAATTCTGAGCAACAGCAACTCTGTAAGCCAGAACATCTTCAAAAGAACTTGGTCAAAAATCAGGAGAAGGAGAGTAACTCCTGGATATATCATAACATTGGCCTCATTACCTTCATTCCCTTAAGGACCAAAATGATCAGACCCCCTGCAGTCAAGTCTTCACAAAAGAATGACAAAAACAGGCCCTTCTCCATTCTGGCTTCCTGATGGACCGCCAGGACCTAATTCAGGGCCCAGCTTTAAAGAAGGATTTGTTAAATGAAAGAAAGAGTAAAGGAATTTGCTTAATACCTACCTTAATTCCTATAATTTGTTATCTAAAAATAGAGTAAGAAAATGCACAAGGCCCAAACACATGTGAAGAATACACACAGCAGTGGAGAGAAGCCAGCATAGCATGACCCAAAGCTTCTTCAGGAGCAAACCATACAATAGAAACTTAAATATGGATTAAGGGCCTGAATACTGAGAACTTACGCACATGACCTCAACTTATAAGTCCAGTCAAATTGGCCCTTCAAGACTCTAAACATACAGGTATAGAGATAGAGATAGATACAGATAAATGCTACTTTTTGGCCAAAAAGGAAAGACTTACTGACCACACTGAAGTGGTTGAGATCTGAAGTTACTACTTAGCTATTTGGACCAAAGAAGCTCAATAATTAGACAAATTTGCATTTGATGTGGCTTAAATATATTTACACAAAGCAAAAACAAAAACAAAAAAACAAGCAAACAAGTGATGAAACACCTATTAAAAAAACTATGTTGTGATGGACTCTGTCAACACCAGATAAACAGCATGACAATAAAGTAGCATGCAGATGGAGTGCCAGGGCATGGCCTTCTACCAATTTGCTCTTTCTATACGTCCTACCTGTACATCTTCTAGCCATTTATTTTTCAGATGTCGGAGTGTTCAGTAGTAAGTCAACTGATGGGACCATACTATGTCCATTTGCATTTTATCTGCATAATTGATGAACTAAATAAATTTTCATTTATTGCTTGAAATAAATGCCCCTTTTGCTTGAAAGTAAATTAATTTTAAATTTGTCAAGTTGTACATATTATAAGGTTTAAGTCTAAAAGGCTAATGGCCAAGAAGGTCAAGAATTATTTCCACACCGGTTGAAGGTAGTAGTTAACATTTAGAGCAAGATATAATAAGTAATTTTTACTGTCTCTAAAATAGGAGTGTAATATTTTGTGGTGGAGAGGTTGTCCGTCTTAGCATTCAAAACAACTTTAGTTGGAAATCCTTATCCCACATCCATTGTCTTTTCATCAACCTCCCATCAAATGTCAAAACAAAGATTAGACTTATTCATAGTTTATTTAAAAGTTCCTGAATGCATTTTCCCAATGATAAAGTTTCAGTATATCAATAAAAAGATTCATATTGCAAAATCATCTAGTTTTCCTGGGAGCCATCAGCTATTCTCATATAGATGGTAATGGGAAATTGCCTTGGCAACATCTCTGGGAATTAGGTTAAATTTATTGGAGTCAGGACACAGAACATCACGACCAAATATTTGGGCTTATCTTTGTGTCCAGAAGTCAGCTCACTTAATGAGGCCTTTGAGAAAAGTGAACTTACTTAAAAATGTACCTTTTGCTGAGAAGAGAGACCGGTGACAGAATTTGAAAGAGCTAGTGTCAAAATAACATTTTAATTAACTGTCCCTTGTGGAACTTAATTATAAGTTTTCCTGTCTTTTATAGAAATGAAATTTATCTTTATTTTCTACACATAGATTTTAAAATTTAATAGTACCAAAGAATTATATACTCCAATGATGCTTAAGACATTCTAATGAGTTTTGTTATTTACTTGAAAACAACTAAAAAAACAAAAATAAAAGAAGAAACTTTCTTTGAAAAACCTGAAAACTTTTGAATCCCTGAAAAATAATGCAAAAAATATGGAGATGGTTTAGAAGTATGACAAGATGTGACAATAGCACAGTGTGCCGTAGATCCCAAAACAACCTGGCAACGTTGCCACCCTAGAGGAGGGGTATATGCAATGGTAAGAACTCAAAGTCTCACGGATGCAAAAATGAGAATAGGATATTCTTTTAGACACACTTCTGGCTCCAAGAAGTAGAGAAAGATTAGGCTGCACGAAAAATCCCATAGTCGAGTTATATTTGCAGGAACATCTACCTGTTTGGCCTGATGTGAGAGAAGGAGAGAGGTGTTCATTCCGGACACTACGTAACTGCTTATCTTTGTTGGCTATGCAGAATTAAAGAAAGGTTAAAGAGAGAACATCTATATTTGCATCATAAGAAAATTCATGCCAGCTTGGAACAAGTGGCTGACCTCCACCTTTCACACATGTTCTGGGACTAGTTTGCCCATGATTTTGCAGTGTCTACGGTGTTTGCTTTCATATTTGAATGAAAGTTTAGATTGGTATGTAGTCTGGGAACATTTTCTCCTTTCTCAAGCGTTTTGCTCCACTCTTTTCTCATGGTCTGTTTCATGCTGCTGTGAGGGCTGTTTTTTTCCCTTTTGAACATGACTTATTCAAATATGAATTCTCAAAAAAAAAAAAAAAAGCCCACCACAAGACCTATAAAACTTTTGAAGATAAAAAAAAAGAGAACCGGACCTGGAATATAAGAATGACAAGTAGCACTCAACAGAAAAAAAAAGGGCTGAATATAGTGATTGAAGCACATAAGAATTTGATCAGCTTTTTGTAATGAATTTCTTAAAATCTGAAAAAATCCCCTTTTGTAAAAATGATATCAAAAAGACAAGATGCAAAAAGTCAGAAAAGAAATTGCAAAACTACAAAGGACGATGAAATAAGAGTTGGTAGAATAATTAGAAGCAAAAAAGGGGAAAAATTGGAAGCAAAAACGGATCATAGAAATGAAGGCAAAACTGAAATCGGTGAGCACTAGAGTATAAACACCACACACACACACACACAAAGATGAAGATGATTAAGGTGAACCACACAGAACAGAAATAAATGACTAAATACAGAAAAATAAATAGAAAGAAGAGGAGCAAAGCAGACTCAAAACATGCATAATTGAATCCTCCCACATCCTCATTCAAAATAAGTCCAATGTAATGAACCAGAAAGTTATAGAAAGTTTACAAATCAATAAAACTCTCATGAAATAAATAGACATGAATCTACAGATTTAAAGAAAATATTCGATTCCAGGAAAAATTACACCAAGAATTCTACAGCAAGACATATTGTAGTAATGTTTCTGAACATCAAAAATAAGAGATTTTGGGGCAACCAGGCAAAACCATTAAGATACTCTAAAGGGAAAATAGTCTCCACAGCAGAATTCAGCGGAACATGAGCAGAGCTGAGCAAAGTGACTGAAAAGGAAGACAAGACTCCCCTATTTTTATACCCATCTGAACTCTCATTCAAACATGAAAGCAAGAGAAAAAACATTTGATAATATTAAAAAGAGGTAGATAATATCGTCCTCATACACTCATCTTGAAAGACCATAGCATGATATTAGCCCACTTACAAATGAAAAAATAAGCCCTGAATTGAATTAATGGAATATACCAGACTGAAACAAATATAAGAATTAGAGACTATCAGCTAAATATAAATGTCCCAAATCAATGTTTTAAAGATGTAGAGGAAGGAAATATGGGAGGCAATGAAAATATGCTAATTTCATTTAAAAAATTGATGTCCAAAAATATTGTTTAAAGCTCGTAAGTTGAATAACAGAAGTAAAGGAATATTTAGCAGCGCAAAATATATTCTGAACAGCACAAAGAAATAATAATAGGAAAATATAAATTGCATGATTAGATACTTAGAAGAGGTAAGATGGTTGTCATTAATCTAACCAACCCTTCTCCCCACTACACACACACACACACACACACACACACACACCCCTAAAATATCATTAACATATCATAACAGATACAGATTCAGAGAAGAGATACTACCAAAATCTTTAGAAAACTAATGATTCTAATGCTATTCAAACTGTTTCAGAATATTTAAAAGTATACTCTTTAAATTCTTTATGAAATGAGGAAAATAATAAACTGTACATCTAATAAGAAAACACACACACATAAAATTACAGATAAAAAATTCCTAAATGAAACACTAACAAAAAAATTCTTGAACAAACTATAGGAATGATCCCTGAAAGTATAGTCTTAACAAACAGAATTCTAAAACACATTTTGAAAATAATATACCAGGAACAAGTAGGCTTTATTTGTAGGATATCAATATATTTCCATTTTTAAATGTATGAATAAGATTTATCACATACTTATGTTAAATTTAAAAGAAAAATAATTTTTAGAGTTTCATGTTAAATTTTTTTTTAATATAAGACGGGGTTTCACCATGTTGGTCAGGCTGGTCTTGAACTCCCAACCTCAAATGATCCGTCCGCCTTGGCCTCCAAAGTGCTTGGATTACAGGCATGAGCCACCATGCCCAGCCAATTTAAATAAAGAATCTTAATACATGAATATTAAGAACATTTAAAAGTTGATAATATCTACCTATTAAGCATTGTGTATAATGGAAAAACTAGAAGCAATCTCATTAACATCAGAATCAAGACAAGCATATCTACTGTCATTTGATATTACTCAACTTTGCATATTATTTGCAAATAAATTAATAGTGTACCCTTGAAACACCCTCAAATCAACTGAAAGTCCTTTACAAATAAGAATTAAAGTAATAATAATACAATATTCTAGAAAATTCATTTATAATATCTACAAAGATAATAAAACACTTAGGGGTCAACTTGCTTAGGGATACACAGGAATAAATAAAATACTTAGACATTAACAACAGATACGCAAGAACTATAGGAGAAAACTCTAAATGTGCCCAGCAGATTAAAAAGTGGAGATTTAAACAAATGAAACACAGATTATGTTCTTGGAGAGAAAGAAGTAATTTATAAAGCTGTTATTCTACCTAATTAATCTATAAATTTAACATGGAGCCTGACTCCAGATCCCTCCATCCTAGATTCCAGCTATCAGCTACCAGTCACTCCTGGGCAGGTAGCTGCTGACTTGCAAGCCTCAAGCTCTTTTGAGAGACTTAACAAGGAGCCCAAGACAAGGGTGGGATGCTAGTAAATCCCAGAAAGTGCTTGGTGTTTCACGCTCCTAGGACCACAGCAGGAAGAAGTTCGGTGTTGACCAGTGAGATTATACTAAATCCACCTGACCTTCAGAGGATCAGTAGGGAGGAGCACCGGTGGGCTAAATCATTCCCAGGTTGAAGGCTTGCTGAGAAACAAGCTGCAGATGAACAGCATAAGAACCCTCTGCCTTACAGAACCAGTGAAATTCAGGACTTCCCAGCACCAGACCTGAGCTTGATAACTCCCAGAAGAAAATAACTCTTTTAAAATATGACCTCAACTCCAGAAACAAAACAAAACAGAAAACAAGACAGACCCAGAAAACAAGAAAACAATTCTAAGGAGAAAAACAAAGCAACACACACACACACACACATACACACACACCCCACAAGAAGATTGAGAAGACGAGAAACATAAAATTGTTGCAATGAGAAATGTGAAACTCTGGAAAATATTTTAAGCTTGTCTTTCAAACAAAGAACTATACTTTAAATAGCTCCATGTAGTGTTCCTAAAAATCAATAGAAATCGATAAGCCAACAGAAAAATAGGCAGAAGTAAAGGATAGTGTGAAAGAAAATAGACTCTTGGGACCCCAAACTCACTGTGCCAAAAGTGGGAACTGAGTCGTGCAAGCTGCCTTCCTTTTGTTCCCAAGCAGAGAGCTGTCATTTCCCAACCCTGTGTCACAGCCTCATCCATAAGCCAGATTTCTGTAAGCAAAGAAGGTCACAAATCTCCCTAGTGGGCTCTACCTGCTTCAGGAGGTATAACCCAGTATTCGGGGTGAGGAAAGGAAGAAGACACTTTCCCTCCTCCAGGCAGAGCTGGTCCACACCAGGAGGGTCTGTGTGGGCAGAACCCTGCTGGCACCTGGGAGCATTCAGGGGGTCAGCTGTGTCTTCAGCTCCCCCAGGTTTCAGCACTAGACCTCCTACAAGCTAGCCCTAAAACTGAGTTCTGTTAAATCTCACCCTGACAATGCCAATTACCAGCTTACTTTCTCAGGTACAGAAGAAACACAAGAACAGAAATCATTCCTGTGTCTACCTCAAGACAAATGCAAAACTGACTTTTTCCTCTACCCCTTCCTTTCACTTGTGAAGTGCAGATTCACTGAGCACTCATCAGAGCCTCACACGGATGTAACCACTTGCCTCATTGCCTACCTTCTCTCCTTTTAGAGAATTGCCCTCCTGCTTGCTCTTTCCTCTTTAAATACTGAAGTTCTCCAAACCATCTTTGGAGAAAGCACAGAACACGGATGCTCCTGTGATTTGTGTTTTTCCTGGGCTCCTTCTCAACCTTGACTAAATAAACCTCAAATTGATGGAGACCTGCCTCAGTCACTTTTTTGTTTACAACAGTCATGAACAAGGAAACAGAAATGGCTCTTTAACATATGAAAAAAATGCTCGATTTTGTTGATTATAACATGAATGCATGTGAAAACTATACTGAGATACTATTTCTAACATATCAAATTGCAAAGATCAAATATTTGGTAACCCACTATTTGGGGTGAGGACAGGAAGAGAGCACTTTCCCTTCCCCAGGCAGAGATGTTCCATGCCAGGAGGGTCTGTGTGGGCAGTGGGCTAGGGGCTGGATTCCCTGTGCAGTGGGGGCAGCTGGCACAGTCATGGGCAGAGCGCTGCTGGCACCTGGGAGCATTCAGAAGGTCAGCTGTGTCTTCAGCAGCCCCAGGTTTCAGCACTAGGCAATGCAATGCCACATTATCAATTAAATAGGTTTCCATCATTCATCCAGGAAATTCCAGGAGAAAAGCGTGTTTGCAGATCCAAAGGAATGACAAAATCTTAAGCCCTAAATCATTAATAAATACAGACCTGGTTCTACTTCATGTAGCTATGCAAAGTCTCTCTGCACGTTCTAGTCATGGGGCATGTAAGTGATGAGTCCAGGGACACATAGCAAAAGACAAGGCAGGATGTAAACAAACAGACTGGTTCTGTAGGCTTGTTCCATAAATCTGGGGTTCTCAGGGGGCTTACAAAGGGAGAGCTTTGTATGGATTCCCCGCTCCAGCCCTATGACTGTTTTTCATCACCACACCTCTCACACCCAATATGTGGGGTTTTTCTTACATCAATCAATTCGCTGAGTCTCCAGACACCTGCTGGTGTCCCACAATTCAATCCAGTTCTTACATCGTCTACCTGAAGTTACCATCAGATCCCACAAGCTAAAGGCCCCTCAAGGTTGACCCCGCTTCAGATGCCAATAGCAAGTTCTGGGCCTCTCTTATTTCTGACCAACCAATTATAAATTGGGTAAAATTTTGGCTATAAAAACCATTACCCCCTCACCAGGTTCAATAATTTTCTAGAATGGCTCACAGAACTCAGGAAAACAGTACACTTGTTATTACTGATTTATTATTTAAAAAATACAACTCAGAACCAGCCAAATGGAAGAGACACATAGGACCAGGTATGGGAGGGAGGGGGTGCAGAGCTGCTGCGCTCTCTGGGCACAGCACCTTCCCAGCACCTCCATGTGTTCACCAACCCAGAATCGCTCTGAACCTTGTTGTACAGGGTTTGCATGTGTGTGTGATTTTATTGCGTAAACAAGACTGATTAAGAGTCATTGGTGAATGACTCTATCTACAATCCTTCTCCTCTCCAAGGAGAGGTTCCTATGGCAACCAGCCCCTAGTCTGAAGCCAGCTAGGAGACCCAACCACCAGTTATCTCATTAGCATGCAGAAGACATTCTAATCACTTCTGAGATCCTAAAGGTTTTAGAAGCTGTGTGTCAAGAACAGGGCAAAGACCATATATATATATTTCTTGTTGTGTCACAAGCCCCAAATCATCTTGCAAGTTAAGTGGTGAGACTATAATTTTTCAGAGTGTACGGCCTACAGGTGACTGAGCATGCACACTTAGGGGGCCACCGCGCATCCCACCCACCTCTGTCATAAACAGCTCACAGTCCCTGATCTCAGAGCTCGATCTAGTGAAGGAAAGTCATGTGGACTACTCCTTAATGGGGGCTGGAGAGCTGTAATTTTATCTCCATGCTTCCTTTCTTTTCTCAAGCCATTAAGAGTCTCCTATGGTTCCACTAACTTACAAAGATCTAAAATAAAGCCAATTACAATGATTGAAATTAAGTAATTCACTATCCAGTGATTATCGTCTCATTTGACTTCATGGTCCTTTAGTAGTAATGCAATAGTTTCCATTTATTACTTAAGTTTTCTCCATGTCTGAAAGGATCAGGTAATTATGGCATCCTATAAACTAGGTTTCAGGGACTATGTTCCATTTATCTTCTCCGCGACATACACTGTGAAATCTCAACATGGAAGCTGAGGTTTCAGGTTGCCATAAGTGCGTTAGCATGATCAAGACCATTACAACAGCATAAGCCACAGAGTCAAAGGCTTTGTATTGATGAGAACATACAGAATATGGAGGGAAGGTAAAATTGTAATATTTACAGATTCAGCTCTCTTAAATTTTAAAAATCAAGTTAATTTTTGTAGGTAAAGAAAAGATGATTTGTGATGACTATCTGTCCAGGACATATCACCCTCTGTTATGAAACAGAGTGGAGACTGAAATTTATACACTGGTGAACCAGCTGGTGCCAAAAATAAGTTCTCCATATGCTCAGGTGATTTGATCTATCATCCTCATAACTCTGCTCAGTCATCCCTCATATGTGGCCAAACTGGTAAAACCTTTAAAAAAAGAAAAACTAATTTAGCATTGGCATGGTTAGTTAATTATTATCTGGAAACCGTTGCATTTCGAACAATCTCTGGCGTAGTTTAGCCTGCTGGCCTGAATGTTCTATCATCATATGACTAGGCACAAAAGAGTAAATGAATTACAATAAAGATTATTAATACTTATAAATTATAAGATGACAAAGGACGTTTTCCTCCGAGCATATTAGATTTGAAATTCAGCCTCGATGAACAATACTCAACAAGCATAAAATTAAGTTGTCATACTCAAACCATGATTACTTTCTCACAAAAGAAAGAAACATAATGAAAAGAGAAGCGAAAATAAAAAGAGAATTTTAAAGTTTGTAGTGCAAAGAATTTCAACAGAGTTAAATCAGATTGTTGACCTTAAGTCTCTGCTTTTTTGAGGCTGTGTGAATAAAAACATTGTTAGATCTTCTGCAGACTTACAGGTATTCCTGGGCATATAGTTAGAGTACATTTTTGTGATAGGGACCATGTAATGGGAATCAAAACCTTCATAAATATTTGGACATCATTTTGTCCAAATGTTTGACTAAATGTCAGGGGAAATTGTTCGTAATCACAAACCTCCTCTCCAAGGAGACTAAGTGAGTGAGTTCATTATCCTTAGCAGAACCCTGGTGCTTCAGCCTTGTACTAGACGTGAAAGGGCGACTGCTTCGGGGCAGAGAGACCTGGTCATTGCACACAATTACCGCCACGCTCAGCTCCCAGATGCCTCATAAGAGATTTTCTTAACATTCCAACTCCCTTCTCCCAGTGACCCGTGCATGTTAGAGCACTTGGCTTTTGTAGGATTCTGTCTGTGGAATCCTCATACCTCAGTGCCTAGGAAGTTAGCAGAAACCAGAGTCCCTGGAAGGAAGAGTTCAAATAAGAATCATAAAGACAAATGAGCAGAGGCTGCTGGACGGACCAAGTCGTGCTGGAAAGACCAAGTCGTGCTGGAAAAATCTAATCTTGGGTATGTAAGTCACAGCCGACCGTGTTTTCCTTCCCACTCACAATTAGGGGACTGCACTCTAGTCTGGGTGCTGATACTGGAGGCAACAGAGTTATGGTGACTGTGGAAAACCAGAGGCCACAGCCCAGATTGTCTTTATCTATTTTGATTTCATTCAATTCCATTCAAATATATTTAGCAACTACCAAGTGCAAGTTTTCTATTGGGAACAGTTTCAAGTTGAAATGTGTTGCCACATTGTCCCCAGAAGACATAAATATGTACTAGATGTACTAGAATTTCCACTATTTTATGACTCAAATTGCCTCTCAGTCCCCAAAGTGGTACATAAGCCTTTTATCAAGCCAGGAGCTTCAATTTTTGAATTAGAAACTATGGTCACTATTATTGGATGGGAGTAACAGAAAGACATAATGTGATAAAAGGACTAACAAGACCAGGGCTGCCCTCCTTGAATTTGACTTTCAAAATAGTGTTTAAATTTTCTGTACCTATGATCAGTGGAGAGTGGTCTACATAAATCACCTGATTATTTGTAAGCTCTAAAGAAGAGTTCATACATGATCTGTGATCTGTGGTTGTTCTCAGGAAGGGCAAGACAAATGCACATGAAACAAGCAAGTATATTAAATTGTAAGGTACAGAGTGCAATTTTTTAAAGATACAAACTGTAAGTCGTCTCTTTGTTCAGAGGAGCAAGAGATAATACGTGGGTTGAAATAAACATTAAACACTGACGTTTTCACTTAAATCTTGTAGGCAATTGTTTAAGATGAGACAGAGGACCCCAATGTGACTATGGGTAGTCATTAATATACACAGATGTGGAGCAACAGGGATTCCACTTTGTCCAGCCCAGAGGTGGAATAAAAGATTTGGCTTGGTAAAAGATTGCACAGACTAGATTTTAGAGGGTTGCCTGAAAAATAGGCAGAAATTTTTGGAATTGAATACATGAAAAGAAAGGAAAAGAGTCATTTGGGTTTTTTTGTTTGTTTGTTTGTTTTGTTTTTAGAGACAAGGTCTCACTCTCTCTCCCAGGCTGGAGTGCAGTGGTACAATCACTGCAGCTTTCACCTCCTGGGCTCAACTGATCCTCCTGTCTCAGCTTCCTGAGTAGCTGGGACTACAGGCATGCATCAATACACCTGGATAGTTTTTAAATTTTTTTAGAGACAGGGTCTTGTTATATTGCCCAGGCTGATCTCAAACTCTTGAGTTAAAGGGATCCTTTTGCCTCAGCCACCCAAAGTGCTGGGATTACAGGCGTGAGCCACAGCACTCAGCCATTTTGGGTTTTTTGAATAGGATAGTGACTCAGGGAAAGACTTGTTTATGGGTGATTAGTCTTACCTTGTTGTGCCTATATTCCAGTGGTAGGAGGAGGTATTGAACATAAAGTTACTCTACAAGTACAAATTCTACATTGCATGTCCTGGAAACAGGATTTGGCACACAATAAAATGATTTACAGTTTGTATCTTCTAAAAAATCACAGTCTGTACCTTAATATTTAATGTAGATGGTTGTTTCATGTGAATTTGTCACATGAAATGTTTCTTGAGTAAATAAATGAGCCATTTTAAAGCTGAGAGTCTCACAATTTCTAAGTTTGTTCGTAATATCAGCTAAAAGCATCCAAGCAGGTACAAGAATAATAGAAAGCTTCCTGTAAGCAGGAAATTCCTTACACAGTTCATGTCTAATCCCAAAAGTGCATACCCATTTCTTCTGGAGATTTAAAAATAATCAGTAAGAAACTAATATTGTATTGCTTTCTAGTTAAATGAACACTTTATATTTTAAATCTTCAAATAAAATTTCTTCTGACAGCTATACGGTGTTAACGCTGCTCTTCTCCTTCTTCACCCTCTGTCCTCCTCCTTGCTAGCACCCTGCAAAGAGCTTGTGGAATCAAAATCTTTCAAAGCTATCTTAGGCCCAGGGAAAACATGAGCCCTGCGGGTTGCCCCAGCCTCCACTCACTTTTGCCTGCTTTCCTGCTGCAACTTCTGTCTCCATCCGCTTTAAGTGAGGATGGAAACTCCAGACAGCACTATTACACATTCTGGGCACTAATGAACCTTGATGGAATAAAATTGCATTACTTGAATTGTTATTTTTCATCAGTAGAATTCCATTTTGTTCTTGCTCTCTCCCTCCCACCTACCATGATATGAAAAGATCCTAGTTATAAAGTGATTGCCCAGGAACTGGGAGCAGGGCTGAAACAGCTCCCAGTACCTGGGACCAAAAATGGTCCTTTTTGTTTTCACTCTCTCTTCCAGGCAAGAGGAGAATGGGTCCAAGAATCCCCAAAGTTGAGTTTTGAGTGGACTGAAAACAAACAAATCCCTCTTCTGTTGCCTGTCACTCAGGAGTGGTGACAAAAGGTCTGTCTAGGAGTTTCCACAACAGGGCTGTGCCTTGCTTTACAGGTCATGGCATGGAGAGACTGTCTCCCAACCCCCTGGACCTGCACTCTTCCTCTACCCAGATTTCCATTGCTGGAAAGATTAGGGCTGAGTCTGGTCAAGGTCTCCTAACTCCAAGAAGACCAACATACCCATCCATGTATGCTGATGAATTGCAGGAAGTGGAGAGACTAGGACTTTTATAGCTGTGTTGGATACAGGCATCCAAAAAAAAAAAGAGATACGGTGGGTGGAGAGGTGGAGGAATATAGGATGGGACTGGGAGGGATGTGATGAGGGGATACAGTGGGTGGAGAGGTGGAGGAATATAGGGCGGGACTGGGAGGGATGTGATGAGGGGGTACGGTGGGTAGAGAGGTGGAGGAATATAGGATGGGACTGGGAGTGATGTGATGAGGGGATACAGTGGGTGGAGAGGTGGAGGAATATAGGGCGGGACTGGGAGGGATGTGATGAGGGGGTATGGTGGGTGGAGAGGTGGAGGAATATAGGGCGGGACTGGGAGGGATGTGATGAGGGGGTACGGTGGGTAGAGAGGTGGAGGAATATAGGATGGGACTGGGAGGGATGTGATGAGGGGGTACGGTGGGTGGAGAGGTGGAGGAATATAGGATGGGACTGGGAGTGATGTGATGAGGGGATACAGTGGGTGGAGAGGTGGAGGAATATAGGGCGGGACTGGGAGGGATGTGATGAGGGGGTATGGTGGGTGGAGAGGTGGAGGAATATAGGGCGGGACTGGGAGGGATGTGATGAGGAGGAAGAGTCCATGGGCCCAGGCATTCCCCAGACACTTAGAAGTGCACAGATGAGGAGGCATAAAGAACAGAGTCTCAGTGGCTGCTCCAGAAACCCCAGCCACCCATTCCCTCACCTCCTGCTGAGAGACAACCAGACCTCTGGAAACTGTGGTTGTAATGCCAAAAATGCTGAATGTAACCTATAGGGTTTGAGCGAGGAGCTTTCAGCCATTTGCCATGATAGATGGTGGAATCTACCTTACCCATCTCACCTTCTCAGACTATGAGTACTGGAAACAAAACAAGTCTGTAATTGATGAGGATTTTTGTTGATCTGAGTCTTTGGACAGAGTGGACAGTATACAAAAGCAGGCAGTCTCCAGGTGGAGGAAGAACTTCTTTGGAGTTCTGGACTTAGGGTTCTAACATGGCCACCAGATTTACTCTTGGAAAGCAGCCAAGGCCTTGACTCAGAGCTCATGTGAAAATGGATGCCTAACTCAGAGATCGGTTGACTCTGGCCTGCCATGCATTTTTTGGGATAGCTCTTTTTGGACTCCACTTCTGATACTGGAAAGGATTCAAAAAGCCCTCTCTGCTTTTCAGTTGGGCATAGTAAAGAATCTGCTGGCCTGTCCCCAGTGGCATCTCAGCTTTTCATTAGAAAGGCGTAGCTTCTTCTGTGCGGAAACTTTATCTTCTACTCCTTTATCTGAAGCAAAGCTTCTGATACAATCGGATCCTCAATTCACAGAGGTCCCCTGTTGGCCTGGTATAATGACGTTTGGCTAAGCTGAAATGTCACGTGAATGCTCCAGTAGTCTAGCTACCTACATTTTTCAGGCAACCCTGTAAAATCTAGTCTGTGCAATCTTTTGCCAAACCAACTCTTTTATTCTGCCTCTGGCCTGGACAAAGTGGAATCCTTGTTGCTCCACATCTGGGCATATTAATGACTCCCTACAGTCACATTGGGGTCTCCTCTGACAGTGTGTGGGCAAAACATACCCTCCATGCCATGTGGAGGGCACCTGTAATCCCAACTACTCAGGAGGCTGAGGTAGGAGAATTCCTTGAACCCCTGGGAGGTGGAAGTTGCAGTGAGCTGAGATCACACCACTGCACTCCAGCCTGGGTGACAAAACAAGACTCTATTTCCAAAAAAAAAAATTGAGGACCAGACCAATTCACAGTTGAATTCTATCAGATATTCAAAGAATTGACACCATTTCAACAGAAAGAGAAAGATGAAATCCTACCTAAATCATTCTATGAAGCCACGGTCACCCTAATACCAAAACATATGGTATTAGGGACATAACAAAAAAAGAAAACTACAGACCAATATCCTTGATGAACATAGATGCAAAAATCCTCAACAAAATACTAGCCAACAGAATCCAACAGCATTTCACAAAGACAATCCATCATGATCAAGTGAGTTTCATGCCAAGGATGCAGGGATGGTTTAACATCCACAAGTCAATAAATGTGATACACCATATACACAGAATTAAAAACAAAAATTACACGATCACCTCAATAGATGCAGAAAAAGCATTTGACAAAATCCAGCATCCTTTATGATTAAAATTCTTAGTAAAATCAGCATAGAAGGGACATACCTTAAGGTAATAAAAGAATCTATGACAAACCCACTGCCAACATTATACTAAACAAGAAAAAGTTGAAAGCAGTCCTCCTGAGGACTGGAACAAGACAAGGGTGCCAACTTTCACTACTTCTATTCAACATAGTATTGGAAGTTCTAGCCGGAGCAATTGACAAGAAAAAGAAATAAAGGGCATCCAAATTGGTAATGAGGAAGTCAAATTGTTGCTGTTTGGAGATGACATAATTGTATACCTAGAAAACCCCAAAGACACCTTGAAAAAGTTCCTAGAACTGGTAAATAAATTCAGCAAACTTTCAGGATACAAAATTAACGTACACAAATCAGTCGTTCTGCTGTATAACAACAGTACCCAAACTGAGAATCAAATCAAGAACTCAGCTCCTTTCACAATAGCTGCAAAAAAAATAAAGTAAAATATATAGGAATATACTTAACCAAGGAGGTAAAAGACCTCTACAAGGAAAACTACAAAACACTGCTGAAAGAAATCACAGACAACACAAACAAATGGAAACTTATTCCATGTTCATGGGTGGGTAGACTCAATATTGTAAAAATGACCATATTGTCAAAAGCAATCTACAAATTCAATGCAATTCCTGTCAAAATATCATTATCATTATTCACAGAACTAGAAAAAACAGTCCTAAAATTCATATGGGACTAAAAAAGAGCCCACATAGCCAAAGCAAGACTAAGCAAAAAGAACAAATCCGGAGGCATTATATTACCTGACTTCATAGTCACCAAAATAGCATTGTATTGGTATAAAAATAGGCCCATAGACCAATGGAACAGAACAGAGAACCCAGAAATAAACCCAAATACTTACAGCCAACTGATCTTTGACAAAGCAAACAAAAACATAAAGTGGGGAAAGGACAACCTTTTCAACAAATGGTGCTGGGATAATTGACAAGCCACATGTATAAGAATGAAACTGGACCCTCATCTGTCACTCTATACAAAAATCACCTCAAGATCCATCAAAGACTTAAATCTAAGACTTGAAACCATAAAGATTCTAGACAATAACATTGGAGAAACCCTTCTAGACATTGGCTTAGGCATAGACTTCATGAGACACAGAACCCAAAGCAAGTGCACCAAAAACAAAGATAAATAGATGGGACTTAAACTAAAAAGATTCTGCACAGCAAAAGAAATAATTATCAGAGTAAATAGACAACCCACAGAGTGGGAGAAAATCTTCACAATCTATACATCCAACAAAGGACTAATATCCAGAATCTACAAGGAACTCAAATAAATCAGCAAGAAAAAAATAACAAACAAGCCCATCAAAAAGGGGGCTCAGGACATGAATAGACAGTTCTTAAAAGAAGATAAACAAATGACCAACAAACGTGAGAAAAATTCTCAACATCACTAATGATCAAAGAAAGGCAAATCAAAACCACCATATGATACCACCTCACTCCTGCAACAATAGCCATAATCAAGCAAAAAATAAAAGATGTTGGCATGGATGTGGTGAAAAGGGAACACTTTTACACTGTTCGTGGGAATGTAAACTAGTACAACCACGATGGAAAACAGTGTGCAGATTTCTTAAAGAATAAAGGTAGATCTACCATTTGATCCAGGAATCCCACTCCTGGGTATCTATCCAGAGGAAAATAAGTCAATATATGAAGGAGATACCTGCACATGCATGTTTATAGCAGGACAATTCACAATTGCAAAAATATGGAACCAGTCCAAATGCCAATGAGTCAACGAATGGGTAAAGAAAATGTGGAATACATACACCATGGTATATTATTCAGCCATAAAAAGTAATGACATAATGGTATTCACAGCAACCTGGATGAAATTGGAGACCATTATTCTAAGTGAAGTAACTCAGGAATGGAAAAACCACACATTGTATGTTCTCACTTATAAGTGGAAGCAAAGCTATGAGGGCACAAAGGCTTAAGAATGATACGATGGATTTTGGGGACTTGTGGGAAAGGGTGGGAGGAGGATAAGGGAAAAAAGACTACACACTGGGTACAGTGTACACTGCTTGTGTGATGGGTGCACCAAAATCTCAGAAATCACCACTAAAGAACTTATTCATACAACTAAACACCACTTGTTTTCCAAAAACCTATTGAAATTAAAATAAAATTTTAAAACACAGCAAAAAAAAATATTAAAAAATCACTCTGACAGAAAAAATAAATAAAATCCAGTTCATATGGAATGAAAAAAGAGCCCAAATAGCTAAGGCAATCCTAAGCAAAAAGAATAAAGCTAGAGGCATCACACTACCCGACTTCAAACTATGCTGCAAGGCCATAGTAACCAAAACAGTGCTGGTACAAAAACAGGCACATAGACCAATGGAGCAGAACAGAGCACCTAGAAATAAGGTTGCACACCTATAGTTATCTGATTTTTGACAATGTTGACACCATATTCAATAAGTGATGCTGGGATAACTAGCTAGCCATATGCAGAAGATTTAAACTGGACCCCTTCCTTACACCACATACAAAAGTCAACTAAAGATGGATTAAAGGCTTAAATGTAAAACCACAAATTATAAAAACCCCGGAAGACAACCTAAGCAATATTGCTCTAGACACAGGAACAGGCAAAGATTTCATGACAAAGATGCCAAAAGCAATTGTGCCAGAAACACAAATTGACAAATGGGATCTAATTAAACTAAAAAGCTTCTGCACAGCAAAGGAAACTATCAACATAGTAAACAGACAACCTACAGAATGGAAGAACATTTTTGCAAACTATATACTGACAAAGGTCTAACATCCAACATATTTAAGAACTTAAACACATTACCACAAAAAAAACAAACAACCCCATTAAAAAGTGGGCAAAGGACATGAACAGACACTTTTCAGAAGAGGACATACATGTAGCCAACAAGTGTATGACAAAAAGCCCAACATAATTGATCATTAGAGAAATGCAAATCAAAACCACAATGCGATACCATCTCACACCAATCAGAATGGCTACTATTAAAAAGTCAGAAAATAATAGATGCTGGTGAGGTTGCAGAGGAAAAGGGATGCTTATACACTGTTGATGGGACTGTAAATTAGTTCAACCATTGTGTAAAATAGTTTGGTGATTTCTCAAAGGCCTAAAAACAGAACTACCATTTGACCCAGCAATCCCATTTCTGGGTATAAACCAAAGATATAGAAATTGTTCTACCATGAAGACACATGCATGTGTACATTCATCACAGCACTATTCACTATAGCAAAGACATAAAATTAACCTAAATGCGCCCATCAATGGTGGACTCTATAGAGAAAATGTGATACATATACATCATGGAATACTATGCAGCCATAAAAAGAACAAGATTATGTTCTTCACAGCAACATGGATGGATCTGGAGCCCATTATCCTTTGCAAACTAACATGGGAACAGGAAACCAAATACCCATATATTCACACTTACAATGAGCTAAATGATGAGAACATATGGATACATAGAGGGGAACAACAGCCATGGAGGCCTACTGGAAGGTGGAGGGTGGAAGGAGGGAGAGGATCAGGAAAAATAACTAATGGACACTGGACAGGGAAAATGTGGCACATACACGCCATGGAATACTATGCAGCCATAAAAAATGATGAGTTCGTGTCCTTTGTAGGGACATGGATGAACCTGGAAACCATCATTCTCAGCAAACTGACACAAGAACAGAAAATCAAACATTGCATGTTCTCACTCATAGGCGGGTGTTGAACAATGAGAACACATGGATACAGGGAGGGGAGCATCACACACTGGGGTCTGTTGCGGGGAAACGGGAGGGACAGCGAGGGGTGGGGAGTTGGGGAGAGATAGCATGGGGAGAAATGCCAGATATAGGTGAAGGGGAGGAAGGCAGCACATCACACTGCCATGTGTGTACCTATGCAAGCATCTTGCATGTTCTTCACATGTACCCCAAAACCTAAAATGCAATTTTAAAAAAAAGAAAAGTAACTAATGGGTACTAGGCTTAATAACTAGATGGCATGAGTTTTAACAAAACTGCACATGTACTCCTGAACTTAAAAGTTTAAAAAGAAGTCAGTTTTTCCAAAATTAATGTATACATTCCATATGATACTTATTAATGTAACAGAATTTCTTGTAATTTTTGTAACAAGTGGTTAGAAAACAATATAGAAGATCCAAGGGTCAAAAAAAGTCAATAAGAGTATTGAAAAACAACAGTAACAATAACTATAGCAAAAGACTGCCTTACAAGACAGCAAAATTATACTAATGTTGTGAAAGCTGCTGGGATAGTACAGTATTTGTGCAGGGAAACACAAATAGATCAGTGCTATGAACCATAAAACCAGAAAGACTCACATGTATTAGAAAACTTGATATATACGGGAGGAGGCATTGCAAGTCGGTGTACCATACGTGTGTAAAATAATTCTAAAGTAGGTTAAAGTTATAAATGTGAAAAGTAAAACTTTTAGAAGAAAATACAGGAATATATCTTTGTGAAGTTAGATTAGGGAAGGATTTCTTAAGCAAGATACAAAAAGATCAAAAAATAAAGAAAAAGATGAATGAATTGGATTATCAAGATTTCGAAGTCCTATACAACAAAAGAGTTTGATAATGAAAGTGAAAAAACAAGCTCATACTGAGAAATATTTTCAACGAACACAATGGTTCTTGCATGTATCTGAAGAACTTGTGTAAATTAATATAAAAATAAACTTAAGACACTCAAATAGCCATTAAATGCATGAAAAAAATATTCATTCTAACTATTAGGGAAATACAAATTTAAATTTCAATGAAGGCAGGGTGCGGTGGCTTGCGCCTATGTAATCCCAGCACTTTGGGAGGCTGAGGTGAGTGGGTCACCTGAGTTCAGGAGTTCGAGACCAGCCTGACCAACATGGTGAAACCCCATCTCTACTAAATACAAAAAAAATTAGCCATGTGTGGTGGTGGGTGCCTGTAATCCCAGCTCTTCGGTAGGCAGAGGCAGGAGGATCACTTGAACCCGGGAGGCAGAGGTTGCAGTGAGCTGAGATTGCGCCATTGCACTGCAGCCTGGGCAACAAGAGTGAAACTCTCTCAGAAAGAAAAAACAAAACAAAACAAAAAATTCAATGAAAATAACAATCCACGTATATCTTATTAATAACATATTTTTAAAGTTCAACAAGAAACATGGAGGAGAATGTAAAGAAGTGGGAACTCTCAATGCTTAAGAGAGATCATAAGCATGTTTCAGGGGTGTGTATATGTCCTAAGACCCACACATTTTTAAATTCTGGGCTCATGTTTAAGAGGAATGCTGTCACACATGCTAAGGAGACAGGTAAGGATCACCACAGCATTATTGGTAATGTTCAAAATAACCTGAACGTCCGTGAACAGAATGAACAGACACTGTGTAGTATATTCAGTCACTGAAATACTAATCCAAAATTAAAATGAAAAATAAAAACAAACTACAAATATAACTTGGATAAATCTCCTAAAATATTGGGCAAAAAAATACTTTTTAGAGGATAGGTATAAATGATTCAATTTCTAGTATTTCCATCTGGGATAGAAATGTGAGGAATACATTGCAGGCAAGCTTGGGAAGTCAACGATTTATGCAAAATAAGAATTTTTCCTGCTGTTTTTAATGTAAATTATTGACCTCTTGAATATACCTACTCAAGGAATTTTATTGGACTAATTGTCTCTCTTTATTTGATACTAAAGGGTTATGTTGCTACATTGAGCACTATTTAGGAAAAATAGAACAGCCTTGGTGATTACATTAAAAATCCTAAGGCAAAATTCTTGGCTTGCTTTTTCCTTATAAATTTAGTCCCCAAAGGACAGTAACTCCAGCACGGGATGGAAGAGTTGATACTTCATAAAATCCTAATTTCTTAACTAGCGTAAAAATGAGATATGAGGTGGGTGGTTTGATAGTCCACAATTTCTAATTTGTTGTTTTGCGGAATAAATATTTTTAAACTAGCAGTAAGACTCTTCTAGAAAATACTATACCTGCATAACATCAGATTATACAAATAATGTAAGATACTTCAAAAATTTTTTAATTTATGAGCATAATTTTATTTTACAAAACAGTTAACAGAATAAAAATAATTTTTGAAACATTAATAGCAATAGCATGTGTTTATAGTAGGATGCTTCTAGAAGTGTCCAGTATACTCACGATTAAATAATAGGTAGAGAGAAGTGGTAGGTTGGTGCGAAAGTAATTGCAGTTTTTGCCATTAGAAGTAATAGTTAAAAATACCCTGGAAGGAGGGAAGGGGCCTTTTTCATATGGTGGCAGTACTTCGGGAGTGTTAGAAGCACACTATATTTTTTGTTACTACTTTTTCGCCCAAAATTTCAGCTCCTAGATTCAATTTGATCACTATAAAAATGCTTTGGGACTTTGGGACTTATGTCCACAGGCTTAGCACAGGCTCTGTCAGAGAGTATATGCTCAGTTGCAGGTTTTATTTTAAGACTCCTAGATTCATAAAAGATTGGTGTAGATATAAGAACTACTGCTATTAATTTACAGTGGTTATATATGTTTGCTATTCTCCACTGTTCAAGAAACTTTCCTCCCTAGAATAGCTGGGAGACTGAAATTAGAATCTGAAAATAGCTAAATGAGCCTGCACAAAGAGCAAAACGAATAGGATTGTCCTAAGGATTTCTCCACCAAGGCATGACAAAACTGTGGAGAGTGACAATGATCACAGAATAAGCTTGTGACCAGAAATCTCATGCTTCCCACATATGGATTCTTTCTGAAGGTGATATATACTAAACTTTATCTGTATAATTTACAGATATTGTTTTTAATCTTCACAATGAGCCTATGAGATAGCTATGTTCAAAAGCCCAAGTTACAGATGAGCAAACTGAAATTCTGGGATGTTAAATCCTTGGCCTAAGGCCACATTCCTATTAGACGGTTAGAAAAAAATCAAATCCTGCTATTTTGATAACAACAGTGGTTCTCAAACGTTTTTGTCTCAAGACCTCTTTAGGCTATTAAAAATATTAATGATTCCTAAGAGCTTTTGCTTATAAGGGTTATATCTATATTTACCATATTAGAAAAAGAAACTGAGGCTTCTGAAGACATTTATTAATTTCTTTAAAAATAACAATAATAAATCCATTGAATGAGAACATAAATCATATATTTTAAAAAATCTGTTTTCCAAAATTAAACAAAATAGTGGGAAGAGTAGCACAGCTTCACAATTGTGGAAGTCCCTTTAATGCCTGGGTTATTGCTCTGCATTCTATCTGCTGCAATATGTTGTTTTGGTTGAAGTATATGAAGCAAATACTTATGAGAACAGTGAAACACTGAAGCATCAAACCTTATGAGTTTTTAAGATTGCTTTCCTCTGGGGTGGATCCAAGCGGCAGTCTAACCATCTCCATGGGGAGAAAGCACAGTAAAAAGGGAAATTGTCCCTTGATGAAAAATAAAAGAATCCCATGACAAATTTTTCACAATCCTTCTCTGAGATTGTCCCACCTCAAATGCTACCAACATCAATCAGTACGTTTTCTTCTTCTTTTTTGAATATTACAGTTCGTGTGTCCCCTTAGGCTTTGCACCTAATTTTGTCTGATTACTTATCACCCTCCAGTGAAATGATTGTTTGCTTATTGTTGACTCAACCCCGTCCCATTAGACTGTAAAATGGACAAGGACAGAAATGTTATCATTCGAGTTGTAATATCAACTTCTGGCACAGTGCCAAACACTGAGACTGTGGTCTATAATCTATAACTATTTGTTTGAATGAAGTACTAGATGAATGTTTACCTAATTCAAGTCGATCTCACCTCTGCCTAAAGTCAAGTCATTTCACATTTCCAGATTCTTCATGACTCTCTATGCTCTACCCCCGTCCTACTGAGATGTTCTTAAATGACCAAAGTCCTGCATGGCCACCGCTGTAATTCCTTCCTGTGGTCTCCACGAGGCCCTGTGAAGGACCCTTAGACACCTCCAATCTATTCTCTTCCATAAACAAACCTACCATCATTTCCTTTAAGAAAATAAAGCAATTATCAATGTTGATTCAAATAATAAAATACAAAACTGAATCTCCTAATTTGATTTGGCATTTTCTCAACAAATGAGAGGCTGGAACCCATAAGAAAAGCTATATGCAAATTGGGTTTTCTTTTAAATAGGATTGCCTTATATTAATCCAATTTGATGTCAGATCCTTAATGAGTCAGGAGCCTTTTGCATCTCCACTGGAACCTGTGACATTGAGATTGGAGGGCTGCCCACTGATGTCCTCATGGGCCCTACTTCCACCTGGATCCTTTCTGGGACACCGTGTCATTGCCAGAAGAAAGCAGTCCGCTTTTCCAAGAGTCTTCGTGTTTGTGATTTTCAGACACGTGGAATGTAAATACATTCACAATCACACTTTTGAAAAGCTCAGCTCTGAAAAATAAAAATTAATTGTGCAAGTAAAATTATGAAATAAAACAAAACCACTTCCATTCAAACTACTTTTGATACTCAAAAAAAAACGTGGCTTTCTTCTTTTTTCTGTGTATCTGCCCCATATTTTTGTGATCAATGTCTAATCGCAAAGATAAAGAGTGAAGCAGAAAACACAACGTGGGCCGGGCGTGGTGGCTCATGCCTGTAATCCCAGCACTTTAGGAGGCTCAGGTGGGCGGATCATGAGGTCAAGAGATCAAGTCAATCCTGGCCAATTTGGTGAAACCCCATCTCTACTAAAAATACAAAAAAATTTAGCCGGACGTGGTGGCATGCGCCTGTGGTCCCAGCTACTTGGGAGGCTGAGGCAGAAGAATCACTTGAATTCAGGAGACGGAGGTTGCAGTGAGCCGAGCTTGCGCCACTGCACTCCAGCCTGGAGACAGAGCGAGACTCCATCTCAAAAAAAAAAAAAAAGAAAGAAAAAAGAAAACATAACGTGTTAGGAGCTCCAAGTGGTCTACATACTGACTCGAAGAAGCTGGACCAGTTCTAAGTAGCTTTGCTTAGAGTTTTCCATCCTGATTATTTATGACCTTTAGAGAACACTGGTAGAAATAATGGAAAGTGTTTCTATGGGGTGGTGAGCACTCACGATAATTTTTACTTTTTTCTAAAAGACATGAAAAATACAAAGCATTCAAGATTAAAAGGGAGAATACTGACTCTTCAATCCCATCAGTCAGCAGTCAATTTTGAAGCTTGTCTTTCACTCAATGGTCTAGAATCCTGTTCTCAGGCTTCTGGATCTGGCCACACTCTGGAAGGTGACTTTGGAAGTGTGTTTTACTCCCTGAGTCACCCAGATAAAGACTTTGGTTTTGCACCTCCATTTTCCAGTGGAAGGCCGGTCCTCTGTCACTTACATAGCAGCCAATAGTCCTATTTCTGTTTTCCCCTTGGCCTAGACTAACCTTGAGTGCCAAGTGCACAGCACAGCAATTATAAAGTCTTCCAGATTCTGGTGTGCCTGATCAAAGGCCCAGACAGGCCAGTTCCTACAACTCAGCTTGCTAATGTTAGGAAGCTCACCTGGGCAGTCTATCTTCCTCCACGAAAGTTGAACAAAGACCTCTAAGCTCCTGGATGGAGACGCGAAAGAAAGTAGGTCAGGCATGTAGCTGGGAAGTTCTTACCTTTGAACCCACGCCCTTGTGGACCCAGGAAGAGAAGTTAACACATTCCCTCACTTCCAGACTGTATATGCATGGACACTACACAGATCCTAGACCAATAAACACCTCCTAAGAGAGAGATCCCAGGCAGCAGGTGAGAGATGTGCAGCGTAGGTGTGTGTCTGGGGCACTACAAGTGGCCAAGCTCTCTTTTCATTTATCCTAAGTTCTTAGGCCAGTTGCTGAGCTGAAGAGGTATGCAAATGTAGACAAAACAAAGCAAAACAATTTCACATGACAAATAACACTCCAGAGACCACTGCACTCCAGCATGAGTGGGAGAGCAAGACAACGACTCTAGAGGAAACAAATACGTTTCTCTGTAGTTTCAAGATCAGACTGAGGAAGAAATAACATCTGTCTCTGCCCTCTCTTGGAGCCTACTTTCTCTGTTCAGCTCTGCCATGTTCTGGGTTTTAAAATTTCTCTAGTCCTAGTGTTCCCATGAGATTAGCATTTTGCAGCAGGAAACTTCTTAAAATGTAAGCAAAAGAAAATGAATAAAATTCCACAAATGCAAAGACACGGACATGTTTGTAAAGCACAGGCTGGAGCCCAGCCAAGCTGGAGAAGAACGCAGCCCCTAGTCTCTTTTCTGTTCTGGATTTTTCGGTATAAGTTTCACTGCCTCAAGTATTTCAGGTATGAAGTACATCTTAAGCTTTATAGAAAAATAAAACAAACCCAAACAAAAATGATTTTTTATTCTGTTAGGGTTAGTTCGCTATGTGATTAGAAGATCCTACTGTCATTTTTCTAATGATAAGACACAACTGTCTCTCTAATCATGCTTAAACACACAATTGCTGCTGTATCTGATGATTTTATTAGCCTCAGATTACACAGAAAATACTGCTTCTATGAATCTCTGGCCTCTTGATAACCTGCCAATCATTCTATTATAGACTGAAGCCAGGCCGAGTTTAAAGCATTGCAATCAGAACATCTAATCAGTGAAGAGCCTTTGGAAGAGAGTTACACAGACTAAGGTTTGGAAGTGACAGGAGCAGTCATTTTGGGAATTGGCTGCTGGATATAAAATTCATTATTTCTGGTTTTACCACAGTAGATTGGAGGTACAGCTCCCCAGAGGAGAGGTCTAAATCTAACTCTAACTAATAGTACAAATAAAAGGACTATTTGTTAGTTACCTATCTATTATATAATTTAAGTCTCAACGCAGTTCTCTGTGGTTGGGAAGTTATCTCAGTTCCTATGATGCAGAAAAGGAAATAGGCAGAGATAATAGCCAGGTTTCACATTGTGCTAGTGACTATGTCAGGATGAGAATCTGGGTCCCTTCAGTGTCAGGTTAGGGCTCTCTTACATATATGAATATTCAGTACCCAATTAAAGATAGAGCCTACAGTAACCAAAACAGCATAGTACTGGTAAAAGAACAGACACATAGACCAATGGAACAGACCAGAGAACTCAGAAATAAGACCACACATCTACAACCATCTGATCTTCAACAAACTTGACAAAAACAAGCAATGGGGAAAGGACTCCCTGTTTAATAAAGGGTGCTGGGAGTCCTGCTAGTCATATGCAGAAAATTGAAACTTGACTTCTCCTTATACAACATATTAAAATCAACACAAGTGGATTAAAGACTTAAGTGTATTATAAAACCAAAAACTATAAAACCCCTAGAAGAAAATCTAGGCAATAACATTTAGAACATAGGCACAGGCAAAGATTTCATGATGAAAACACCAAAAGCAATAGCAACAAAAAACAAAAATTAACAATTGGGACCTAATTAAACTAAAGAGCTTCTCCACAGGAAAAGAAACTATCATCAGAATAAAGAGACAACCTACAGAATGGGAGAAATGTTTTGCAATCTATCTATCTAATATCCAGAGTCTACAAGGAACTTAAACAAATTTATAAGAAAAAAAAACAAACGATCCCATTAAAAGTGGGCAAAAGTCATGAACAGACACTTTTCAAAAGAAGACATACATGTGACCAACAAACATGAAAAAAAAGCTCAACATCACTAATCATTAGAGAAATCAAATCAAAACCACAATGAGATATCATCTCACACCAGTCAGAATGACTACTACTAAAAAGTCAAAAAACAACAGATGTTGGCAAGGTTGTGGAGAAAAAGAAACACTTTTACACTGTTGGTGGGAGTATAAATTAGTTCAACCATTGTGGAAGACAGTGTGGTGATTCGTTAAAAACCTAGAAGCTGAAATATCATTTGACCCAGCAATTCCATTACTGATATGCCCAAAGGAATATGAATCATGCTATTGTAAAGATACATGCATGTGTATGTTCATTGCAGCACTATTCACAATAGCAAAGACATAGAATCCACCCAAATGCCCATCAATGATAGACTGGATAAAGAAAATGTGGTACATATATACCATGGAATACTATGCAGTCACAAAAAGGAATGAGATTATGCCCTTTGCAGGGACAAGGATGGAGCTGGAAGCCAGTGTCCTCAGCAAACTAATGCAAGAACAGAAAACAAAACACCACATGTTCTGACTTGTAAGTGGGAGTGAATGATGAGAACACACAGCTACATGGTGGGGAACAACACGCACTGGGGCTGTTGGAGAGGGGTTGTCGGGGGAGGGAGAGCCTCAAGAAGAGTAACTAATGGATGCTGGGCTTAATACTAGGTGATGGGTTGATCTGTACAGCAAACCACCATGGCACACATTTACCTATGTAACAAACCTGCACATCCTGCACTTGTACCCCAGAACTTAATAAAAGTTAAAGAAAAAAAAAGATATACTCAGCAGAAGTGATAATGCCCAGTGTGTCTTGCTCTTACGCTGGCTCTCAAAGACAAAAAGTAAATGAAAACTGTGAACGAAGCTGTTTACCTGTCCCTCCGTCATCACAAACATTTACTGAGCATTTTCTATTTGGTAGTTCTTACTGGATCCTACATGTGAATTAGAAGAGGCTTTCTGCTTATGGAGAACTTGTCACTTAGTCTGATAAAGAGTCCATCAAACAAGACCACAGTAGGTGGTCATGCTAAGTGTCAGGCGAGAAGTGCAATAACAGGGGCACTGATATATACGGAAGATCCCTGACAGGGATCGGCCGTCTTGGAGGAAGTGAACTCTGAGATACCAGTAAGGGGAACAGGGCTGGGCGTAGTGTCTCACGCCTGTAATCCCAGCACTTTTTTTTTTTTTTCTTTGAGACAGAGTCTTGCTCTGTTGCCAGGCGCCAGGCTGGAGTGCAGTGGTGCGATCTCGGCTCACTGCAACCTCCGCCTCCCAGGTTCAAGCAATTCTCCTGCCTCAGCCTCCCGAGTAGCTGGGACCACAGGTGCACACCACCACGCCCAGCTAATTTTTGTATTTTTTTACTAGAGATGGGGTTTCACCATGGTCTCAATCTCTTGACCTTGTGATCCGCCCGCCTCGGCCTCCCAAAGAATCCCGGCACTTTTATAGGCAGAAGCAGGAGGATCACTTGAGTGCAGGAGCTCAAGACCAACCTGAGCAACATGGCAAGTTCCCATCCCTACAAAAACCACAAAAATGAGCTAGGCATGATGGAGCACATCTGTAGTCCCAGATACTTGGGAGGCTGAGGTGAGAGGATCACCTGAACCTGGGAGGTCGAGGCTGCAGTGAGCTGAGATCGGGCCACTGCACTCCAGCCTAGGTGACACAGGGAGACCCGGTCTCACAAACAAACAAACAAACAACAATAACAAACACACAGGGAGTGAATACAGCATGGGCAGACACGAGAAACTGAGGGTAGGGATGGGATTTTGAAGGAAAGGGAAATTTTTCTTAGCAGCCACCAAGACAGTAGCTTTGGTGGCAAAAGTGAGCAGACCAGTTTGATAAAAACAGCTAATTTAGACTTCAGTACTGAATTTTAGCAATCTAAATAAATCAGGTATTACTGTCAATTAGCCCTAGGTTTTTGAATAATTTAATCAAAGCAATCCGTTTTATGCTATATAGATAGTGTCGCTACCTACCAAGGATTAATAAGCCTTTCTTTCTAGAAAATGAGTAACAATCTACTTAAAACTAAAGGTTACTGGACTTTTTAGATACAATATATGGTAGAAAAAATTATATTTGTCATAGGGCATTATAATAGTATGCCCTGAAGTGCCTTCATAATTATATTCATTCATAAGGTATTATAAGTCACATCTTTTAAAAAAATTCATAAGTAAATTTTGTGTTTTAAAATGTCCTCTGTATGTTGCCACATGACTTCCACACAGACTTCACATGCAACTTACGGTTTACGTCACACTTTAAAAAGTGTTTGAGGCTCACATCTGTAATCCCAGCACTTTGGGAGGCGGAGGCAGGCGGATCACTTGGTCAGGACTTCAAGACCAGCCTGATCAACATGGTGCAAACCCGTCTCTGCTAAAAATACAAAAATTAGCTGGGCGTGGTGGCATGCACTTGTAATCCCAGCTACTCAGGAGGCTGAAGCAGGAGACTCGCTTGAACCGGGGAGGTGAAGGTTGCAGTCTCCCGTGATTGTGCCACTGGATGACAGAGCAAGACTCCGTCTCAAAAAAAAATAAATAAAAGTGTTTGTAATTGACTGAGAACTTCCCATGGTTAACTTTGAGGAGTCCCAGGAACTGCAACATTAGATGGCATTAGATGGAATGATGGAATGGTCTCATTGCTTCTGTATTCTCTACACTTGCCTGCATGGGTGAATACTTGAAACACGAATGGATTTTCTAATATGACTCATGACACCTGGAGAAGGAGAAAACGCGAGACTCTGTGGATAGGAAACTGGTCACATCCTGTTGATAGGAGTTTGAAGTTTTTAAGTGACTTTCACAGATATTTCCCTCACTGTAAGTCTAGTTCTTGGAAAGGTTTTCTTTTTTCTTTTACTTTGGAGAAAGTCAATTTGAAGACCTTTAAAATAGGCTTATTTTCCTCTTGCACGTGTGTCTTTCCACTACAGGGACTCTGTGGACTGAGAATTATTAGCTGGAAATAAGCAGCTGACACACAGGATGGCTGTGCAGCCCATCCACAGGGTGTGGGCAGCTTGAGGAGAGCACACAGGAGTCTGGAGCCCTCAGGGCTGGCTTGGGTGGGAAGGGGCAAGCGGTGGATGGAAGAGCAGCGGCCGGGGCCCCGACTCCCCTGAGAGCCGCTCTGGGCCTCAGTCAAGGAGGCAGCTGCTGTCAAACAGCGGGACTGCTGGGCTGGAGCTGGAAGTCAGCACCTTGACATCCCCACTGCCCACTCTTGACTGCTGGGGTCTCCTACTGACAAAATCTAGAAGCCAGAAGTCAAGGATCCCAGTGAGGAGCTCAGACAGAAACTGAAAGAGAAGGATGGAGAAGGTGGTTAGTAAACAAGGGAGAGGCAAACAGAAGCCAAACAAGACAATCCCTCCCTTTGTGCCTCAGTGTCTGCTCCTGCCTTTGACTAGGGCGTCAAAGGCCTTTAAATGGATGGAAATATTGTGTGCTGAATGCAGGGGCCACACAGATCTCAGTATTATCTAATGTACCATCTTGAGCTGATGTCTATTCAAATATACTTTCTCTAAATGTTAGCAACCACCCCTGATCCTCATGAAATAAAATGGGAAGGGAGAAAATAGTTAATGTAAGGTTATACCACCTTGTCCCTGACTTTGTAGTTCATCATGAGGCTGGTGTTTGTCATCAAAATTGCTGTTTTCCTCCACTGCATCTTCCCATTACTATCTGCCAGGTCCTCAGAAGAAAGGAGTTCTTTAGTTTGTGAGGTAACCCAAGCCTTCCTTCATGGCTTTGCTGTGGCCTTTGCCAAGTACTCTGCTAATCTATATCCAAGCAGGGAGGGAATCAGGTCATGAAGATTCTGACACCTCTCTCCTAGCAACCTCTAATCTGTCATGCCTCACATGAGCTGACATAGCCAAAAGCCAGAGGAGGGCAGTCAGGTTCATGGCAGGGTTACAGAGCGACATGGAGAAGATGGAAAGCATCTGCAGGGACCAGTGGTGGAGAATATCCTGAAGAGGAGGGATTGCTATTGTCACATATTTCCTCTGCTTCCCCTCCTCCTTCTTATGTCTTTCTGTCCTCTCTCTCTTTCTCTGTCTCTGTCTCTGTCTCTCTCTCTCTCTCTCTCTCTCTCTGTGTGTGTGTGTGTGTGTGTGAGAGAGAGAGAGAGAGAGAGAGAGGGGCACATTGATGCCTGCTTAAGCAGTAAAAAAGCATCTCGTTAATTTACAAAATAAATGTCATTTGTTGCCTTCTGTGATTGCAAATGGGCTTTTAAAGATCATTAACAGTGCCCTAAAACATGGCTCTTCTGAAAGTAACGTGGAACTTCTGGCTGTCTACAAATGAAATTTGCTTTTCCAAAACATTGCACTTTGGAATAGCATCTGAAATGCAACGTTTCAGCCTGGTGATTTGAAATGCCCCTGAGGAGGCATTTATTTTAGGTGGCAGTCATTCCTTTGACAGCTTGTCTCATGGGGAGTCATTACCATCATCAACATATTTTAAAATTCTGGAGCCATGTACATTTGTTTCAGAATCTTGTAATTGAGTAATAAATAACTTTGAGGTATCAGGCTAAGGGCTGGTCCAAGTCCAGAGGTGATTGATTTTCTACAAAATTAATCAAAGAGAGTTTACAAATCTATTCTGAGTGCATGTAAATTACAAGAGAGAAGAAAGAATGATTTCAAAGAATAGTTTTAAAGAGTATAATGAAGCAATATGAATCAGTTCAATTTTGACATTGACAAAATTGGTAAAAAAGGATAAACCCTCACATTTTAAGTCAATACTGTGAACACTGACAGAAAGCAGATAGAACTGAATGTAGTCCAAACTTGTTGAGCAAAACATACTTTTTAATTCTATTTTTCCTCAGAATTCAGAGGTCATATTCAAAGTGCTTATAAAACTATAAAAATATTCAGATAAACATATGCCAGAAAACCAGAAATTGTGCTTATTTTAATACTGTTTACAGTATCAACATAACTAAAGGACATTCATGCAACTCAAAAGTAAGGAGCTTAGATTTATAGTATTGTAGAATGATTTGTTTCACATGCATCCACCCTAAATGCTGAGTTCTTGCAGGTGAAATTGAGAACTGATGTAGCAACTTATCCAAATAAGATACTTAACCTGAGTATGGCTTCTAGCAGTATGAGGTCACGTCGCTGGAGTGACCCAGCTCCCTTTTGAGCTCCAGTCTAGAAAAGCTCAGGGCTGTCCAAAGAATTTACTCTTTGTTCCAGCCAACACCTGACATAGACCCCTGACCACTCTTCTTCAAACATTTACGAAGAGGGGCTTACAGTTGTGACTATGCATCCCTCACACCTCTGCAGTGTCTTTCTCAAGGACCTGGAAGTCATTCCTTTGAGATGTAATCATCAGAAAGGATAGGGCCTGGGTCTCCCAGTCTGCAGGAAGAGAAATCCTAACTTCCGTATTGCCAGCTAGCAGACACAGCTGATCTAATGGCATTTCCATGGGCCCAGCCTTTGTACTTTTTCACTTCCGTGACCCTACAGAGCCCTGCCCTACTCCCTCATTCGTTCTTTTAAAAGCCCTGTTCCCTTTGTACAATTTGCGAACTGAAATGGAGCTCAGCTGTCTCCCTTATGGTTACCATTACTGAATAAAATCTGTTTTCATCACTTTAACTAGTGTTCAGCTTTATCTATCTTTGACAAAACCACCTGCGAGCACCAGAGAGGACTCTTCTGTAACCAGAAGTCATGAAACCTTCCTCACCAAAAGCTTTGTTAAACCGGGTTACCTTCTTGTGCTAGCTGTTTCAAGTTTATTAGATTTCAAGAGCAAAATATAAAAATAAAAATCTAAACTCAACCCTGAAACAGATTCAATTTTTGTTCGGAAGTATTTACACATATGGATCCTGCAGCCAGTTTGCAAATCAAATGCCATTTGCAAACAATCTTCCTATTGAGGAGGAGAAGAAGAAGGAGAGCTGTACAAGCTCTTCGGGACTATTTGTTGGACAGATAAAAACAACTTAATTGTAAGGGAGAAGCCCGAGAGCCACACCCTCTCACCAGCTTTTTGAACTTGGGCATTTCAAGAAGATAGCATTTCCACGAGATTTTTAAGCCAAGTTTGTAGTCCCAAGCAAATGTAGAAAATGATCTCACTTGTCAGGAATGAAGTGAGATATTATGAAAATGGGGAAAGGGTGTTAAAAAAAATTGGAATTTAAATGAACATTTAAAGTTTCTAAAAAGCCTTGTCAAATACAACCAAACATTTGAAATTTCTCTTTCATATGCTAAATATGTAAGTGATCCATGGTATGAGAGAGAGAAAATACTGTAGTGCTGACAGATGAATAGAATGCCATCCCAGGCAGTGAAAATACTGCCCTGTGCAATCTAGTGCTGCTTACTCCCCCAGTCTTCCAGGTCACTAAATGCCTTTCACCCCAGGGTCTTCACATGTGCTGTTCCTCTGCCTGAAACAGTCTGGTCCCCTCGCCAAACTACCACAAATATTCCCCTTACAACACCAGCTCAGAGCTCATTTCAACTTAGTGGTCTTTCTAGAACTCAGCTAGGTTACCTGTCCCGGTGATTCTTTTGTGTGTCACTAATCCAACAGTGATCCCATTTCAGTGTAATTCTAACCATCTGCCTTTCATGTAAACTATGAGCTTCCTGAGGGAGGGAAGCATGTCTAAATTTTTCACCGTTGTATCCCAAGACCCAAGTATATACAAAGCAGTCGATAAATATTTATTGAAAAACAGTAAAGTATTGAATAATAAGTTTGACTGTGCATATGGGGTCATTTTATGAGAGACATGAAAAACTGGGAAAAAGATTATATGTGATGAAACAGAATACAGGCAGCAATATGTGTGGAGGCGACATGATAAACGAATGTTTAGCGAAAATTAATCTAGCACCATTGTGGCCTATATTTGCATAGCGGCAAATTGTTGACTCGGGCTTCTGTTTCAGAGACTTAGATGTAAGATAGAATAAGATTATGTCTGCAGTAATGGTGGAGAAGATAGGGATATAGGGCTTGAGTGAGAAAAAAATGTTATAATAAGAATGAGGTTCTGAAATCATAGCTAGATAAATTAGAAAAGGATAATGATAAAAGAGAATATTTATATTTCTAATTCCAATGTTACAGATAGTTACAAGAAAATAGAAACTAATAGAAGAATAACTAAGTACTCCTTAAAACACCCGGTTTGTCTACTTCATTGAATAGAACAGAAATTGAGATTTTAAGTCAGCACCATCTGATAGTAATAAGTGGTTAGAGAGAGGGTCAGTCCTCCTGAGTCTCATCAAACCCAATGTTCTGACAAAAACTAATTGCTGAGCCTTCAGAGCTGGGCCCCAGACCGTGGGATTCAGCAACAGCTAATGTCCTGCTGGAGGAATGGGCTGAACTCAGCGTTCCTGATCTCTCTGTTTCCACTTTGCAAAACTTCAGCAGACTCCTTCTCTTACGTGTCATCTATTTATTTGTTATTTTATCTCAGAGAGTTAGAACTATTTTCTGTTCCTGTATTAGTTTGCTGAGGATGATGGTTTCTGCTTTCATCCATGTCCCAGCAAAGGACACTCATTCTTTTTCATGGCTGCATAGTATTCCATGGTGTATATGTGCCACATTTACTTTTTCCCTTTATTTTTTTCTAAAACAGAGTCTCGCACTGTCACCCAAGATGTAGTTCAGTGGCATGATCTCGGCTCACTGCAATATCCACCTCCTAGTTTCAAGCAATTCTCCTGCCTCAGCCTCCCGAGTAGCTGGGACTACAGGCATGTGCCATCATGCCCAGCTATTTTTTTTGTATTTTTAGTAGAGACAGGGCTTCACCATGTTGACCAGGATGGTCTTGATCTCCTGACCTCATGATCTGCCTGCCTCAGCCTCTCAAAGTGCTGGGATTACAGGTGTGAGCCACTGTGCCCGGCCCATATTTTCTTGATTCAGTCTATTATCGATTGGCATTTCGGTTGGTTCCAAGTCTTTGCTATTGTAAATAGTGCTGCTATAAACATATGTATGCATGTATCTTTATAGTAGAATGATTAATAATTCTTTGGGTATATACCCAGTAATGAGATTGCTGAGTCAAATGATATTTCTCATTCTAGATCCTTGAGGAATCGCCACACTGTCTTCCACAATGGTTGAACTAATTTACACTCCCAACAGTGTAAAAGTGTTCCTATTTCTCCACATACTCTCCAGCATCTGTTGTTTCTGACTTTTTAATGATCACCATTCTAACTGGTGTTAGATGGTATCTCATTGTGCTTTTGATTTGCATTTCTGTAATGACCAGTGATGATGAGCTTTTTTTCTTTTATTTTATTTATTTATTTATTTTTTTGAAACAGAGTCTTGCTCTGTTGCCCAGGCTGGAGTGCAGTGGTGCAATCTTGGCTCACTGCAACCTCTGCCTCCCGGGTTCAAGAAATTCTCCTGCCTCAGCCTCTGGAGTAGCTGGGATTACAAGCATTTGCCACCACGCTCAGCTAATTTTTGTGTTTTTAGGAGAGACAGGGGTTTCACCATGTTGGCCAGGATGGTCTCAATCTCCTGACCTCGTGATCCACCCGCCTCAGCTTTCCAAAGTGCTGGGATTACAGGCGTAAGCCACTGTGCCCAGCGGATGAGCTTTTTTCATATGTTTCTTGGCCTCATAAATGTCTTCTTTTGAGAATTGTCTGTTCATATCCTTTGCTCACCTTTTCATGGGGTTGTTTTTTCTTGTAAATTTGTTCAAGTTCCTTGTAGATTCTGGATTCTGGATATTAGCCCTTTGTCAGATGGATAGATTGCAAAAATTTTCTCCCATTCTGTAGGATGCCTGTTTACTCTGATGATAGTTTCTTTTGCTGTGCAGAAGCTCTTTAGTTTAATTAGATGCCATTTGTCAATTCTGGCTTTTGTTGCCATTATTTTGGTGTTTTCCTCAGGAAGTTTTTGCCCATTGTCCATGTCCTAAACGGTATTGCCTAGGTTTTCTTCTATGGTTTTTATGATTTTAGATCTTATGTTTAAGTCGTTAATCCATCTTGATTTGTTTTTTGTATAACATATAAGGAAAGGGTCCAATTTTAGTTTTCTGTGTATGAATAGCCAGTTTCCTTAACACCATTTATTAAATAAAGAATTCTTTCTCCATTGCTTATTTTTGTTAGGTTTGTGAAAGATCAGATAGTTGTAGATGTGTGGTGTTATTTCTGAGGCCTTCATTCTGTTCCATTGGTCTATCTCTCTGTTTTGGGACCAGTTCCATGCTGTTTTGGTTACCGTAGCCTTGTAGTATAGTTTGAAGTCAGGTAGCGTGATGCCTCCAACTTTGTTCTTTTTGCTTAGGATTGTCTTGGCTATCTGGGCTCTTTTTTGGCTCTATGTGAAATTTAAAGTAGCTTTTCTAATTCCGTGAAGAAAGTCAATTGGAGATTGATGGGAATCGCATTACTGGGCTCTTTTTTGGCTCTATGTGAAATTTAAAGTAGCTTTTCTAATTCCGTGAAGAAAGTCAATTGGAGCTTGATGGGAATTGCATTGAATCTGTAAATTACTTTGGGCAGTATGGCCATTTTCACAATATTGATTCTTCCAAACCATGAGCATGGAACGTTTTCCTGTCTGTTTGTGTCCCCTCTTATTTCCTTGAGCAGTGATTTGTAGTTCTCCTTGAAGAGGTCCTTCACATCCCTTGTAAGTTGTATTCCTGGGTGTTTTATTCTCTTTATAGCAGTTGTGAATGGAAGTTCATTCATGATTTGGCTCTCTATTATTGGTGTATAGGAATGCTTGTGATTTTTGCACATTGATTTTGTATCCTGAGACTTTGCTAAAGTTGCTCATCAGCTTAAGGAGTTTTTGGGCTAAGACGATGGTGTTATCTAAATATACAATCACATCATCTGCAAACAGAGACAATTTGACTTCCTCTCTTCCTATTTGAATACCTTTATTTCTTTCTCTTGCCTGATTACCCTGGCTGGCCGGAACTTCCAATACTATGTTGAACAGGACTGATGAGAGAACGCATGGACACAGGAAGGGAAACACTACACACTGGGACCTGTTGAGGTGTGGTGGGGAAAGGGAGGGATAGAATTAGGAGAAATACCTAATGTAGATGATGGGTTGATGGGTACAGCAAACTACCATGGCACATATATAGCTATGTAACAAACCTGCATGTTCTGCACGTGTATCCCAGAACTTAAAGTATAATAAAAAATAAAAATAAAAAAATAATAAAAACTATTTTCAACACCATGAAAATCAGCATCCACTCTGTTTAAAGCACTGGGCCCCATTTTTGATGCATGATTTCTTTTTGACAGCTCTACTCTGTTTGGACTATTATTATTTTCATTTTCTTTATGAAAACCATAGAAATGGAGAATTTAAAAATCTTGATCAAGGGCATACAGACAGTAAGTGAGGAGGAGGTCAAGATCCTTAATAACTACATATAAAAGAAAGTAAATAATCATAAAAAAGAATCTTTCACTCCTTCCAGACTTTTGGATTTTAGCCCAAGTTCCTCAGTTAACTAAATGTGCTTTCTTTTGCACAATTTTAAAAGTATGGGGATATAGTATAACCCAGACAATTTGTACAAAAGTGCCTCAGCACAATGCTTCGTCGCCAGTTTTGCCCAGTCTTTAACTTAATGAATGCAAAAGTAGGCGAGCCCACTGACTAAGCACAAGACTGTTACAGATAACATATAGATGGGATGCAAACGCATGCAAATTAAAAAGTGAGAACCTAAAATCTAGTTCAGCGGAAATCTGGAAGTAATCCAGGTAAAGTTAGCCTTGTAATAATGATTGCTTTTTGTTGTATAACAATAATGTGGCAAATCCTTTGCAGATTTTATCTCGTTTAATCTGCACAAGCGCAAGTTAAGTACTGCTATCCACATTTTAGGTGGGGAAAATCAGACTTTCTGAAACTTGCAGGAGCTGGAGCATGTTAGGGCAGGTACTCAGCCTGGGTTTGACTGGTTCAAAGCAGAGCATAGCTGCCTGCTTATTCCTGCCAAACATCATATTTCTAGTAGAAT
Source organism: Aotus nancymaae (assembly GCF_030222135.1). Classification (NCBI taxonomy): domain Eukaryota; kingdom Metazoa; phylum Chordata; class Mammalia; order Primates; family Aotidae; genus Aotus; species Aotus nancymaae. Next base: position 5,316,473 of record NW_026988450.1, on the reverse strand, counting down.
ATCTCAGAGCCCAAATAATTCACCCCACTGCTCAATAAATCTCACTTCCTGTATAAGCCTAAGTCTGTTTTCACTGGGTAAGGCAGTGATTTTGGAATTATAAATCTTTCATCCAGCTCCACTTCATGCTGCTCATTTACACTTTTTCTTGCTCTCAATTATTAGAAAATAACATCCTAAATTTCAAATTATTTAAACAGAGCAGCAAATTTACAACTAAGCTAGGTTAGATGTATCCCAGGTATCATTGAAACTGCCACTTAACTTGAGTTAAATTATAAATAATTAGTAAGAAAGTATTTTATTTTTCAATATGAAATCCCAAACACAAAATAACTTATTATTTAGACCTTATTTTATTAATACTGCCACAAAGCTTTAACCGAGTAGAAGAACATCTTAATAAGGGAGGAAGTTTCTCATTGAATACGGTGGCCCCGAAGTAGAAGAAAATAGAAGGTCCAAGAAAAGAGTTCATAGGGGCACCGGAAAAAAACATCAGAATAAGCCAGCATGGTAAAAAGGGTTGGCTAGTGAGAAAAGGTGAAGTGAGTACATGTGGGCTCATCTCTGCCCATAGAAGGAAATAGAATGTAGCACAGGTTGGTATCAGAGAGATCTGAGTTCTAACACCAGCTGTGACACTCTAGAAAGTCACTTAACATCTCAGACACTTTACCCAGACAATGGGGATAACTGCTTTGTAGAATCGTAAGGATTAAATGAACTAAAATGCAAAAGCACATCACTCCATATCTGGCTCTTGTTTAGAAAGAATTTAATAAAGGAGACATGAACATAAATGTTAGAAATATTTAATGTTGATTTACAGAGGATCAAACACAAAATAGTATACCTTTTTCAATATTTGCTAGGGTTTAATAATGAAAATAAATATTTTAAGGTACTTTTAATGCAGTACTTACAAACTTTTTCACAAAAACACCCTAATTTGGATTCTAAAAGAACTTGTTGACATGTCAAAAAAGTTTTTTGACATGTAAAAAAAAAATTTCTTTAACGTCTCCTATTGAACATTTATGCAATGTTTGTATAAATATGAGTGTCTGTTATTACTAATTTAATATACTTCACAACTCATATATGTAACATTTATGCAGTATTTGCATATGTATGAGTTATATATGTGTAATATATATAACACTTAAACATATTTTAATTGTTATATGTAACTCATATATATGAGTTATGAAAGGTATTCAATTAGGAATAATAGACACTCTTAAAATAGTGACCTGAACATATCAGTTTTTTTAAAAAATAAGAATTCTAGATATAGACAGTCTAGAATTCTGTGACAACTTGGTGGGATTGCCAGAATTAGCAAATAAAAATGCAAGACATTGGGGATGATAGATTAGACGTACTAGTCCCTCTTCTTCCCCCTCAGTACAACTAAAATCCCTGGGCATTACATATAAAATAAACAAAACAAGATCCAAAAATCCCACTACTTGGTATATATATCCAAAGAAAATGTAATCAATATGTCAAAGATCTGCACACCTATGTTTATTGCAGCATTATTCAAAACAACTAAAATGCAGAAGCAACTTACATATCCACCATCAGATGAGTGAATAAAGAAAACGTGGTAATACATACAGGGGAATACTATATTAAGCCTTTAAAACGGGGGAAATTCTGTCATTCAGAACAACATGGATGACCCTAGAAGACATTATGTTAAGTGAAATAAGCCAGGCGCAGAAAGATAAATACCACATGATCTCACTTATATGTGGAATCAAAAAAATACTCACAAAAGTAGAAAGTAGGATGATGGTTTGTGCCAGATGTCATTTTTCTTTTCTTTTTTTTTCTTTTCTCTTTTCTTTTCTTTTTTCTTTTCTTTTCTTTAAGACAGAATTTCGCTCTTGTCCCCAAGGCTGGAGTGCAATGGCACGATCTCGGCTCACTGCAACTTCCGCCTTCCAGGTCAAGCAGTTCTCCTGCCTTAGCCTCCTGAGAAGCTGGGATTACAGGCACTCGCCACCACATCCAGCTAATTTTTGTATTTTTTAAAGAAGAGACAGAGTTTCACCATGTTGGCCAGTCTGGTCTCGAACGCCTGACCTCAGGTGATCCACCCACTTCGGCCTCCGAAAGTGCTGGGATTACAAGTGTGAGCCACCATGCTCGGCCATCATTTTTATTTTCTAGATGAAGAAAGGAAGACAATAAACTTTCTTTACGTCAAAATCTACTAAGTAGTAGAATAATGTTCAACCATGATGTGTCAGGCAACAAAGTCCATGCACTGAACTTACTACAAAATCTCAACTTCCTTGAGTTTGAAGCTACTTTGTTTTAAATTTTCAATCCTTCCTTCTCCCAGCAGTTTCTATGGTTCTCTGGAGGAAGACTTATCACAAACCCCTATCTTTTGCTGTTGAGTTAGCAGGTTGTGAAAGCTGTGTCTAATTACAGAGATGCTTGACCAAGTCCCTATATAAGCTAGCATCTTGCCCTAGCTGCTTCAGGGAACAAGGATTGTTGAAGTGAACCTAGAGGTCTTGCTACCTGAAGCTCTTTAAGGAAGCACAGGTCAACCTAACAGAGAAAACCTTTCGTCTGCTTCTAATGCACCTCTGTTTGGAACACCCACCAAGTTACTCGTGCTGGATTGCTTCCAGCTCTTGTTCATTTCCAGTGTATTTCCATACAAGTCTTTCTCCTGAAGAGCTCATCTCACTCAAACCCTTCCCCTTACCTATATGCATTAATAACATGTTTTAATTGTATTCTTATAACACATGAAATTTTAAATACATCTCCACATAGCACCAGACAGTGCTCTCAAATTATTCTGCCTTTTATAAAGTGAAAGTTATTTCTTCTATAATACACAATAATTAAGCACTGTTTGATATATATTCCAGGCACCATGTGCTACGTGTCAGAGACATAATAATTAACATCAATACTATTTGGAAATTGAGGGGTTAAACAGTGAGGTACGTGTACAAACAACTAGACATGATTTAAGACAGGATGATAGAAATGCAAAATTGAGATTAAAAAGTTCTTTTTGTGGTGCACAGAAAGGGGTAATTTATTCCCATTACATGCAACGCTGAATGAAAATGCAGCGTTTTTCAGGCCAATTAGCTGGAAAACTAATTGGCTTCACTTAGCTGGGGGCTCCAGCATGAGTGAAGTGCACTTGCTCAACGAACGAAGTGTCTGATCAGGGGCCAACAGCCATCACCAGGCGACTCATAATCACAGACCATCAAGAGGCATTGAAGACTGCGCTCCAAGAAAAGGTAGTTCTATTGATTGCACGTAAAAGCCCATAAAATATTCTAGCAACTGTGGGTCAGTACTTCGAGATGTCAGTCCTCCAATAGATAGCGAAGAGAGAAAACTATCGTTACTGTCTTGTCAAATTACCCCTTGAGAGGTAAATGGTGTGTTCCAAAAGGCAATGTATTCATTTTGCAAACTCCATTCATAGGGACCATGGGAAGCGGGCTACTGTGACGTAAATTTAGCAGCCCTCCAGGTTGCAATCTGCCAACAGTATTCCTCTTGCTTAGGAGGACCCTTCCTACATTCTGAAGTTCCACCAAAATTAGAGGCACTGGCTACAGTGGCATTTCAAAAATCCATGCATGGCGCCTGGGACGGGGCAGTGAGGGACACAATAAAAGGAAACCTTGGAGCATTATTGAAAGTCACAGCTTCCCCCAAACGTCTGCTCTTCAGACTGGAATGTCAAAACTACTTCCAAGAACTGGGTACTTGTCCACAAGTGTGGTAACAAAATTTGGGAGTAATGCTAAAGATTTTGTAAGCTACGCATTACCCTGGAGGAGTGCTATTTTAAGTTATTTTATTAAGTAAATAAGCATAATAAATATTTTAAGAGGCTCCCTACATGGAAGTGTTTCTTCACTTCTGGGGAGAAATAGAAAGGAAAGCAAGCTCATGAGGAAGCATAATAATATGCAAATATTATTTTACAAGGTAAGGATTAACATTTGGCTAAGGGTAGGAATTAGAGTCAGTGTTAGGCTCCAAATTAATTTAAATGTATTCTAAGCATTGAAGAATTAACTTTTCCTCTAAGTTGCAAGTTTGCAAAATCACCATTTGGCTTATTTTTTAAGTATGATTTTTATCTTCAATTTTTAAATCAAACCATTGATTATATTTATCAAGCAGATTTTGTGTGTTTTGAAAGATAGTTATTTTTCATGCTATTCTGAAAATATTAATCGACTAAAATGCTGACATCTTGATCATTATTATTACTTTTGTGTTTATTTTAATGTTTCAATCTATGTCAACCAGCATATCCTGACACTGCAGTTACACTGTGGAGCTTCTGCCCTCCACATGCATTTAATAACACAACTGGAAGAAAACCTCATAGCATCCTTGGTTGGATTGACAGCCAACTCCAGAAACATGAATCTTTCAAATTGTGTTCTAATGCTTATATGAATATCAGTTTTACAAACTGAAATTGCAAAGAAGATCTGAGTAACATATATGAACATACTTTTATCTTTCACTGAAATGTTTAGAAACTCATTCATTCAATGCTGCATACAGTCAAAGGAGAAGGAAACAAAATGAATTATTGGGCATTGTTTAAAAACGTACTTTTCCAATGAACTTCTTAGAGTTACTTGTAAACGTCTACTTTTACGGAAAATCCATTTTTAGCCAATGACCTTTACACTAATTCATTGTACAAAAATAATAAATTTACTGTGTTCAAACTTTTTGTTATTAGGAAGCACCGAAAATGTCACATACTTTTTAAAAAAACGCAGTCTAATGATCAAATCTCAAATACCAAGAGTCTTGGATATTTCAGCCTTGTTTTGCTCTGGTCTATTTATATCAATAGGCATCATCAGTTCACCACCTCAGTAATTTGCTTTGCAACACCACCAACAATAATAAAATGACCTCGTTTCTGATGTTTCTATCTTTATATTTCTTTCTTTAACCTCTCCCCACTGATCATCTTTCTCATCTAACCCTACTTCTCTCTGCCTTCAGCTATTAAATTCATCCTTTAGAATTCTCATAGGGCTTTTCTATTTTGGTGAGCAAGTGGTTCAAATTCCCCAACTCTTACCTCGATGCTCCGTCCTCATCACCTCTTTTGAGACAGGGAATAGAAATACAAACAGGGACTTTGGAGTTAAACGCATATTCAAAGGAAGACACTGTTAAATTCTCAATGGAATAAACACTTACTGATACTTAGAAGAAGGAAAAGGTTAACAAGGAAGTCTTGCAGGAGAAAAATTGTAAATGACATTGGATGATTTAATGTGTGGGCATGGTATAGCTTATTTATTTTATTGTGATTTTTTCCAGATACACAGAAATGGAACATAACAAATATTAAATTAGCTAACACCCTAAATCCCAGTCCTCTGCCTCCTTCCTCTCCCTACCTATAGGTTACCACTATCCTAATATTTGTATTCTTCTGTGCATACTTTTTAATACTTTATACTATATTTATATGTATTCACATTGTGTACTTTTTTTCTGAATAATTGGTATCATACTGTACATATTCATTCAAAAGTAACTTTTATCCACATATTATGTTTTTAACATTTTTACATGTTAATAGAAGTAAATCTAATTCCTTCACATCAAATGCAATAACAATATTTCTTTATTTCCCTGTTGATAAACATTTATGTTATTTCTAAATTTGGAATGTTACAAATGCTGTTGCAATGAGCATATAACATTTGCTATCCCTTTACTTTTATTTTCTGTGTAATTATATTTTATGTGATTTTCTTGTATAAAGAACATAGCTAAATTTTTCCAATTTTTCTAACACAGGTTGGGCAGGTCTAATCTGAAAAAACTGGCCTAATCAGAAATCCAAAATGGTCCAAAATTCAAAACTTTTAAATGCCAATATGACACCACAAGTGGAAAATTCCGTATATAACTTCTTGTGATGGGTCACAGTCAAAACACAGGCACGCAACACACAGCTCATTCAGCATCCCCAAGAGAAAAAGACCCGGGTTCCTTCACTGTTATCTACTTTCTTCGTGCACACCCAGATTCCCCCATGCAAGTACGCCCACAAAGAGTAATAAAATGGCATGTGTGCAGGCCGGATGTACCAATGGCAGCTTCCCCATAATGGCCCACATGGGCTCAAGACCTGTGTGCCCTACTTTCTGTGTTTTCTTGCTTATTCTCTGTTCTATGGTGTAAAGATAATGTTGACAATATCTAAAAGGCCTGTAGATAACCCTATGGGTAATAGTGATAAGAAAAAAAAAGAAGCATTTATATTTATAAAACATAGAAAGTCAAGCTGTTGGTGAAACTGCAAAGCAGTGTCAGTGTAAAATGTCTTATAGAAGATATATTCAGTTAGTGATCACCATATATGAACTGAAGAAACAAAAGGATAAAGTTCTATGCTGAAAGCGATGATCAGAAGTAAGTGGAAAAAGAAAAACACTGCATACAGCTAAAAATGAAGATCTCCATCGTGTATCAAGAATGGATCTGCCAGTGCTGCAGTGAACACGTGCCACTTAAGGGTAGGCCCATCATGAAATTTATAAACAAAGATCTGTCACAAGAACTGAAAATTGAAAAGAGCTCTAAGTATTCAACAGGCTGGTTGCAGAAATTTAAGAAAATATATAACCCTGAAGTTTTTAAGATTTGTGGTGATGAGGCATCTGCTGATGACGAAGCATCAGAGAAATTCATTGACAAGTTTTCAAAGGTCATCAGTGATGAAAATCTGACACCAGAACAAGTCTATAATGCTGATGAAAAATCACTGTTTGGCATTATTGCCCAGAAAGACACTGTCTACAGGTGATGAAACAGCCTTTATGGGAATTAAAAATACTATAATTTTTTCAAAGCATTGCTTTATCTGCAACCCACAAAATTTGGTATTTTGTGCTCATGCCTGTAACCCTAACATTTTGGAAGGCTGAGGTGGGCGGATTGCCTGAGATCAGGAGTTCAAGATCAGCCTGACCAACATGGTGAAACCCCATCTCTACTAAAAATGCAAAAATTAGTGGGATGTGGTGGCACATGCCCATAGTCCTAGCTACTCAAAAACTGAGACAGGAAAGAGAATGGCTTGAACCTGGGAGGCAGAGGTTGCAGTGAGCCAAAATTGTGCCACTGCACTCTAGTCTGGGTGACAGAAAAAGACTCAGTCTCAAAAAAAAGAATGCAATGTTAAATATTTTTGTATCTAAACAGAAAAGGTAGGTAAAAATATGGCATTATAATTTTATGGGATTGCCATCAGATGCAGTCAGGGCTATTGACTGAAATAATGTTATGCAGTGCACGACTGTCTATTAATCCCAGGGTATACGTCTACTCTAACACATATGACTAAGAAAGATTCATACAATTCTTTTTCTTGTCCATTTCAATCATTATGTTACTTTTGTCATCATTTTGACTGACATTTCCCTTGGGAATATGCTTCTACTTGTAGTAAGAGATTGAAGATACAAATGGACAATGGTCATGTTACATATAAAACAGAACCATGACCCACAACCTGCAGCAACCTCCAGAAAGCCAACCTTCTGATCTATGACAAACAACCCAGGCAGCCAGCTTGCCATAAATCAGACTTGCAGGGAGCCAGACTGCTCTCTCCAGTGACAATTCAGGAAACTCAACAATAACTTATGTGGCAATTGACCCATAATGATCAGGACTTGATTAACAACTGACAGCTTCCCTAATTTTTGTCCTCACTTCCAACTTAAGATCAGAGAACGTCAAATACATGCCCCCCGAACCAATCACAGGATGTTATGCTTTCAATTGGTAGCCTCCAGCCTCCCGAGGCCCACAGCCTCCGTTCAGAGCACGCCTAGAGCCTCCCCTTTTTCCACTGTGAATCTTTTCCACTCCTCTGCCTGCAGTGAGTCTGCCTAAATGCAAGTGAAGGTAGACGACTCCCTTGATACAACAAGTGAAGAACAAATTGTCTTTGTTTTTCTCATTTGGTTGGTCTTCCTTTCTTTCTACATGTCATGGTATGGTGTGTAAATTTAGAGTTATCCAGAACTAAAGAGGGTAATAGTATGGAATGATACCACCCCAGCCCACTTACGTCAGCATTTGAAAATGTTAAAAAAATAGCTTGGCTGGCCACAGTTGCTGGGGAACGCAGCTGGCTTTAAGCAGGTGAAGGATGCTAAATGTGCTGCAAGGCTTGGGGCAGTCGCCGACCATAAAGGTTTGCTCTATTAGCAATGCCAAATATGTCCCTGGAGAGAAACACTGGTTTCAAGTCCTCCCATCATTCCTACTCCTTGCAAAATAATTTACATGACTGATGAATGCTTAGTATTTTTATCTAATGTTGTGCATAATTCCAGCAAACCCTCAGTTTCCCTTAAGAATATATACTGCTTCTTTAGAGACTTCCATATTTCTTTTAAAGGCCACGAAGATGAATAAAACTTTAATACATTTTACTATCCACATAGCTTCTAAGAATATTTTTGTTCCCATACTAGATACTAGACATTGCCTAGAGCTCTAGAGACAGACACCAAGATGAGCATTTTAATAAATATATTGCCAACAACTTTCTCATCTAATGTGACCCTCACTTTTTCTGGGAATCATGTGATTTGAGTATAGGTCTGTAATAATTTCATTCACCACTAGTGTGCTAGGGATTCCTTTTCTATGGCAACATTCTAAACTCTTTTTAAACAATTTATATCAGAAACACATGTGAAAAGGAGTAAGTATATATTACTGACTACATTATCCTATTAGTTTTATTCATTCTTTACACTATATTTTGGGGCCGAGACATATATATATATACTTTATTTTGTGAGACAGTCTCACTTTGTCACCAGGCGCCAGGCTGGAGTGCAGTGGCGCGATCTCAGCTCACTGCAACCTCCATCTCCTGGGTTCAAGTAATTCTCCTGCCTCAGGCGCCCAAGTAGCTAGGACTACAGGCTCACGCCACCACGCCCAGCTAATTTTTTGTATTTTTAGTAGAGACGGGGTTTCACCATGTTGGCCAGGATGGTCTCGATCTCTTGACCTCGTGATCCGCCTGTCTTGGCTTCCCAAAGTGCTGGGATTACAGGCTTGAGCCACTGCACCTGGCCTCATATCAACATATTTAACAAAGAGGAGAAACACAGCAAAAACTCATTTGAATTTCTGAACATTTCAAATCACACATCACTGCTCCAGTGGTGGTGCACCAAAATCTCAGAAATCACCACTAAAGAACTTACCCATGTAACCAAAATGTCAACAGGAAGAGTAGGTAGGATTAAATATAGAGTGACATAGCACATTCCTCTGATAGTCAATGACTTTATGATCTGTAGATTTTTCCACCTATAAAACTTGCTTCACTTTCTACTCCAAAGAAATATTACAAGACTCAGCAAGTTAATAATCCAAAATACTTGAGGCTTGTTCTAGATGAAAGGATACACAATAATAACAGGAGTTTGGATTCCCATGTTCCTTTGCCTGTCCCTACCTCCCCACACCCCCAGTCACCAATCAATATAAATTACATTGCCCTTCCAAGGAAAAGCTTAGTTGTCTGTAATTGCAGTACAAATGTCACGTTCTTGTTCTCAGCTAATGAAAATCAGGATTGCGTTTTTACCAACCAGTCAATTTAAATCATGCTAATTTATTACCTACTTTAGAATAATAAAGAATTTAAATTTTATATTTAAATAGGGTGCAGTTTATTGATGGGTTATTCACAGGAGACTGGCACATGTAGTAGGTATTCATGAGATTTATTATGCAGTATGGATTGTACTTTGCCAATTAGAAAAATAACCCTCAGTTTGATACAGAATTCAAGTAACTTTTCATTACTCAAAATTGAAATCATTACCCAAAGTTGAATAAACATTTATAAATTTTCAATGTTTGACATTCAGGTTGTCAAGTAAGTCTCTGAACTCCTACTAAAAAAGAGCATAAATAAGAACACCTGGCACCCTATGGACAGTCTGAGCAATGATCTAAATAATTTAAGCTGAAAATAAATATCTTTGTTATGTTTTAGTTTGCTTCGGTCCTAAGTCTTTCCCTGAAGTATGAAGAAAAAGTAATTAAAAACTATTCATGGAGTAAGTACTTTAATGTATTCGCCTCTGAGGCTCCAGGCCAAGATCCTCTTGGTCTTTGTCATCAAGAAGATTGTCAGCTCAGAGAGAGGATGACAAACAAGCACTTTCATTCAAAATGAAATGTAGTTTCCAGCAGCCTAGTTTGCAATTGCAAAAATAGGGAACCTGCCTAAATGCCCCATCAATTAATGAGTGGATAAAGAAAAAAATACATATATATACAAATATTTACACACATATATACTATAGAATACTACTCAGCCATAAAACAAAACAAAATAATGGCATTCACAGCAACCTGGATGGGGTTGGAGACCACTATTCTAAGTGAAGTAGCTCAGAAATGGAAAACCACTTACAAGTGAGAAGGTATGATGATTTGGAGGTAAGCTATGAGTACACAAAGGCAAAATGATATAATGGAATTTGGGGACTCAGGAGGAAAGGTGAGAAAGGAGTGAGGAAGGAAAGACTGTATATTGAATGCAGTGAATACTGCTCAAATGACAGATACACCAAAATCTCAAAATCACCACCACTTAAGAGCTTACCCATATCGCCAAAAGCCACCTGTTCTCCAAAAACTATTGAAATAAAATCAAATAAAAGTGAAATGTAGTTTCAATTATATTGGTGCAAAAGTAAGTGTGGCTTTCACCATTAAAAGTAATGGCAAAAGACTGTAGTTGATGACTTACGCTTTGAAAAAACTGTAGTTGGTCCCCAGGCAAGATGGCTGAACAGGAACAACTCCAGTGTGCAGCTCCCAGCCAGACTGACGCAGAAGGCAGGTGATTTCCACATTTCCAACTGAGGTACCTGGTTCATCTCATTGGGACTGGTTGGACACTGGGTGCAACCCAAGGAACATAAGCCGAAGCAGGGTGGAGTGTCGCCTCACCCAGGAAGCAAAAGGGGCCGGGGGACTCCCTCTCCTAGCCAAGGGAAGCCATTAGGGACTATTTTCTGCACTCCAGCCAGATAGTGCACTTTTCCCACAGTCTTCACAACCTGCAGACCAAGACATTCCCTCTGATACCCACACAACCACCAGGGCCCTGGGTTTCCAGCAAAAACTTGGGCAGCTGCTTGGGCAGAAGTCAAGCTAGCAGCAGCAGGTTTTTTTTTTATATATATACCCCAGTGGTGCCTGGAACACCAGCAAGACAGAACTGTTCACTCCTCTGGAAAGGGGGCTGAAGCCAGGGAACTAAGTAGTCTGGCTTGGCAGATCCCACCCCCACAGAGACCAGCAAGCTAAGATCCGCTGGCTTGAAATTCTCGCAGCCAGCACAGCAGTCTGAGCTCAACCTGAGTCATTGGAGCTCGGTGGGGGGAGGGTGTCCACCATTGTTGGGGCTCAGGTAAGCAGTTTCAACCCCACAGGGTAAGCAAAGCTGCTGGGAAATCTGAACTCAGCGGAGCCCAACACAGCAACAGCTGCAGGGACTGTCTCACTAGATGTCCTTACTAGGCAGAGCATCTCTGAAAAAAGGCAGCAGCCCATCAGGGACTTATAAATAAAGCCCCCACCTTCCTGGGACAGAACACCTGGGAAAAGGGGCAGTAGTGGGTATAGCTTCAGCAGACCAAAACATCCCTACCTGGCAGCTCTGAAGAGAGCAACGGATTTCCCAACACAGCATTTAAGCTCTGATAAGGGACAGACTCCCTCCTCAAGTGGCTTCCTGACCCCCATGTATCCTGACTGGGAGATACCTCCCAGTAGGGGATGACAGACACCTCATACAGGGCAGCTCTGGCTGACATCTGGTGGGTACCCCTCTCTGATGAAGCTACCAGAGGAAGGAACAGGCAGCAATCTTTGCTGTTCTGCAGTCTCCACTGGTGATTTCCAGGCAAGCAGGGTCTGGAGTGGTCCTCCAGCAAACTCCCGCAGCCTGGCAGCAGAGGGGCCTGACTGTTACAAGGAAAACTAACAAACAGAAAGAAATAGTTTCAACATCAACAAAGAGGACATCCACTCAGAGACCCCATCCAAAGGTCACCGACCTCAAAGACCAAAGGAAGATAAATCAACGAAGATGGGAAGAACCCAGTACAAAAAGGCTGAAAACTCCAAAACTAGAACACCTCTTCTTTAAGGGATCACAGCTGCTTGCCAACAAGGGAACAAAACTGAATGGAGAATGACTTTGATGAATTGACAGAAGCAGTCTTCAGAAGGTGAGTAATAACAAATTTCTCTGAGCTAAAGGAACATGTTCTAACCCAATGCAAGGAAGCTAAGAACCTTGAAAAAAAGGTTAGACAAATTGCTAACTCAAATAACCAGTTCAGACAGGAACATAAATGACCTGATGGAGCAGAAAAACACAGAACAAGAACTACATGAAGCATACACAAGTTTCAATAGCCTAATCGATCAAATGGAAGAAAGGATATCAGAGATTGAAGATCAACTCAATGAAATAAAGCAAAAAGACAAGATTAGAGAAAAGAGAGTAAAAAGAAATGAATAAAGCCTCCAAGAAATATGGGATTTTGTTAAAAGCCCAAATCTACATTTGATTGGTGTACCTGAAAGTGAAAGGGAGAATGAAATCAAGTTGGAAAACACTCATCAGGATATTATCCAGGAGAACTTCCCCAACCTAGCAAGGCAGGCCAACATTCAAATTCAGAAAATACAGAAAACACCACAAATATACTCCCCGAGAAGAGCAACCCCAAGACACATAATTGTCAGATTCACCAGGGTTGAAATGAAGGAAAAAATGCTAAGGGTAGCCAGAAAGAAAGGTCAGGTTACCCACAAAGGGAAGCCCATCAGACTAACAGTGAATCTCTTGGCAGAAACCCTACAAGTCAGAAGAGAGTGGGGACCATATTCAAAATTCTTAAAGAAAAGAATTTTCAACCCAGAATTTCATATCCAGCCAAACTAAGCTTCATAAGTGAAGGAGAAATAAAATCCTTTACAAACAAGCAAATGCTGAGAAATTTTTGGCACCACCACACCTGCCCTACAAGAACTTCTGAAGGAAGCACTAAACGTGGAAAGGAACAACCAGTACCAGCAACTGCAAAAACATACCAAATTGTAAAGACCATCAACACTAGGAAGAAACTGCATCAACTAACAGGCAAAATAACCAGCTAGTATCATAATGGCAGGATCAAATTCACACATAACAATATTAACCTTAAATGTAAATGGGTTAAATGCTCCACTTAAAAGACACAGACTGGCATATTGGATAAATATTCAAGACTCATCAGTGTGCTGTATTCAGGAGACCCATCTCTCACAGGCAAAGACACAATAGGCTCAAAATAAAGAGATGGAGGAAGCCAATGGAAAGCAAAAAAAAAAAAAAAAAAAAAAGCAGGGGTTGCAATCCTAGTCTCTGATAAAACAGATTTTAAACGAACAAAGAACAAAAGAGATAAAGAAAGGCATTACATAATGGTAAAGGGATCAATGCAACAAGAAGAGCTAACTATCCTAAATATATATGCACCCAATACAGGAGCACTCAGATTCATAAAGCAAGTTCTTAGAGACCTACAAAGAGACTTAGACTCCCACACAATAATAGGGGGAGACTTTAACACCCCACTGTCAATATTAGACAGATAAACAAAGCAGAAAATTAACAAGGATATCCAGGACTTGAACTAAGCTCTGGACCAAGTGGACCTAATAGACATCTACAGAATCTTTCACCCCAAATTAACAGAATATAAATTCTTCTCAGAACCACATCACACCTATTCTAAAACTGACAACATAATTGGAAGTAAAACACTCCTCAGCAAATGCAAAAAAATGGAAATCATAACAAATAGTCTCTCAGACCACAGTGCAATCAAATTAGAACTAAAGATTAAGAAACTCACTCAAAACAGCACAGCTACATGGAAACTGAACAACCTGTTCCTGAACGACTACTGGATAAACAACAAAATGAAGGCAGAAATAAAGATGTTCTTTGAAACCAATGAAAACAAAGACACAATGTACCAGAATCTTTGGGACACATTTAAAGCAGTGTGTAGAGGTAAATTTATAGCACTAAATGCCCAACAGAGAAAGCAGGAAAGATCTAAAATTGATACCTTAATGTCACAAAAGAACTAAAGAAGCAAAAACAAACAAATTCAAAAGCAGTAGACGACAAGAAATAACTAAGATTAGAGCAGAACTGAAAGACATAGACACCAAAAAACCCTTCAAAAAATAAATGAATCCAGGACCTGGTTTTTTGAAAAGATCAACAAAACATATAGACCCCTGAGAGAAGAATCAAATAGATGCAATAAAAAATGATAAAGGCAATATCACCACCAATCCCATAAAAACATACACTACCATCAGAGAATACCATAAACACCTCTAATCTAGAAGAAATGGATAAATTCCTGGACACTTACACTCTCCCAAGACTAAACCAGGAAGAAGTTGAATATCTGAATAGACCAATAACAAGGTATGAAATTGAGGCAGCAATTAATATTCTACTAACCGAAAAAAGTCCAGGACCAGATGAGTTCACAGCCAAATTCTACCAGAGGTACAAAGAGGAGCTGGTGTCATTCCTTCTGAAACTATTCCAAACAATAGAAAAAGAGGGACTCTTCCCTAACTCATTTTATGAGACCAACATCATCCTGATACCAAAACCTGGCAGAGACACAACTAAAAAAGAAAATTTCAGGCCAATATCCCTGATGAACATTGATGCAAAAATATTCAATAAAATACTGGCAAACTGAATCCAATAGCACATCAAGAAGTTTATCCATCATGATCAAGTTGGCTTCATCCTGGAGATGCAAGCAAATCAATAAATGTAATCCTGGGGATGCAAGCCAATCAATAAATGTAATTCATCACATAAACAGAACCAAAGACAAAAACCACCTGATTATCTCAATAGATGCAGAGAAGGCCTTCGACAAAATTCAATAACACTTCGTGCTAAAAACTCTCAATAAACTAGGTATTGATGGAACGTATCACAAAATAATAAGAGCAATTTATGACAAACTCACAGCCAATATCATACTGAATGGGCAAAAACTGGAAGCATTCCTTTGAAAACTGGCACAAGGATGCCCTCTCTCACCACTCCTATTCAATCAGGAAGTTCTGGCAAGGGCAATCAGGCCACAGAAAGAAATAAAGGGTATTCAAATAGGAAAAGGGGCAGTCAAATTGTCTCTATTTGCAGATGACATGACTGTATATTTAGAAAACCCCCATTATTCATCTCAGCCCAAAATCTCCTTAAACTGATAAGCAACTTCAGCCAAGTCACAGGATACAAAATCATGTGCAAAAATCACAAGCATTCCTAAACACCAGTAATAGACAGAGAGCCAAATCATGAGTGAGCTCCCATTCACAATTGCTACAAAGACAATTAAATACCTAGGAATAAAACTCACAAGGGATGTGAAGGACCTCTTCAAGGAGAACTACAAACCACTACTGAAGGAAATCAGAAAGGACACAAACAAATGAAAAAACAGTCCATGCTCATGGTTAGGAAGAATCAATATTGTGAAAATGGCCATACTGCCCAAAGTAATCTATAGATTAAATGCTATCCCCATCAAGCTACCACTGACTTTCTTCACAGAATTGGAACAAACCACCTTAAATTTCATTTAGAACCAGAAAAGAGCCTGCATAGCCAAGACAATTCTAAGCACAAAAAATAAAACAAAGCTGGAGGCATCACGCTACCTGACTTCAAACTATGCTACAAGGCTACAGTAACCAAAACAGCATGGTACTGGTACCAAAACAGATATATAGACCAATGTAACAGAACAGAGGCCTCAGAAATAACACCACACACCTACAACCATCTGATCTTTGACAAACCAGACAAAAACAAGCAATGAGGAAAAGATTCCCTATCTAATAAATGGTGTTGAGAAAACTGGCTAGCCATAAGCAGAAAGCTGAAACCAGGCCCCTTCCTTACACCTTCTACAAAAATTAACTCCAGATGGATTAAAGATTTAAACATAAGACCTAAAACCATAAAAACCCTAGAAGAAAACCTAGGCAATACCATTCAGGACATAGGCATAGACAAAGACTTCATGACTAAAACACCAAAAGCAATGGCAGCAAAGCCAAAATTGACAAATGGGATCTAATTAAACTAAAAAGCTTCTGTACAGCAAAAGAAACTATCATTAAAGTGAACAGGCAACTTACAGAATGGGAGAGAATGTTTGCAGTCTACCCATCTGACAAAGGGCTAACATCCAGAATCTACAAAGAACTTAAATTTACAGAAAAAAAAAAAGCCTATCAAAAAGTAGGCAAAGGATATGAACAGACACTTCTCAAAAGAAGACATTTATGCAACCAACAAACATATGAGAAAACGTTCATCATCACTGGTCATTAGAGAAATGCAAATCAAAACCACATTGAGATAACCATCTCCAGTAGAGTTGGAATGGCGATCATTAAAAAGTCAGGAGACAACAGATACTGAAGATAATGTGGAGAAATAGGAACACTTTTACACGTTGGTAGAAGTGTAAATTAGTTCAACCATTGTGGAAGACAGTGTGGCGATTCCTTGAGGATCTGGAACCGGATTTGGTCAAATACCATTTGACCCAGCAATTCCATTACTGAGTATATATCCACAAAATTATAAATCGTTCTATTATAAAGACTCACGTGGGCCAGGCGCGGTGGCTCACGCCTGTAATCCTAGCACTTTGGGAGGCCAAGGCAGGCAGATCATGAGGTCAGGAGATTGAGATCATCCTGGCCAACATGGTGAAACCCCGTCTCTACTAAAATACAAAAAAATTAGCCAGGCATGGTGGCGGGCACCTGTAATCCCAGCTACTCAGGAGGCTGATGCAAGAAAATTGCTTGAACCCGGGAGGTGACGATTGCAGTGAGCCGAGATCGCACCACTGCACTCCAGCCTGGCTCCTGGAGACAGAGTGTGATTCTGTCTTTAAAAAAAAAAAAAGAAAAAGACTATAGTTGATGACTTACGCTTTGGGGGAAAATGACTTCAAATAAGGCTTTCAAAGATGGAGATGCCATAATTATTGTTATACTTAATTTATCCTCAGAAGTTTATTTAAAAATTTTTTCTCACTAGAAAATATTCTACAATCATGTATCTCCACACCTTTCCGTGTACACAGTTTCTGCCCCAGGTATCAGTAAGCTCTGTGGAGTCAGCAATCCCTCCTTCCTTTCATTATGTTGTTACTTTTTCAGAGGGCACAGACACTTGACCTTGGCTAGATGTCTCAGCAAATTTATGCACGGAGATTCCATCCAAACTTATGTTTTAATTACCCTAAACCAGAGACCATGGCCTCTATTTCTTTATTGGCTCCAGTGTGCCTGGAACATGACTGGGCTCATTAAATATTTGTGAAAAGAGTGAGTAAAAATTAAAGAAGATTCTGGAGAACCTGCAACATATCTATGAAAAACTCAAGATGTGATAGATTGTATTAATATTATCCAGCATTTTTCCAACTCCGTTTCATTGCCTGTAGCTCTCCACACATCTAATGTCCCTAAGAATCATTGTGGTTCATGGTAGGATTAAAAACTGAAACTGAAATTTGAATGATTTCATCAATGTTCTCTAGGTCTGTAACAAAAAAGTTCAGGGAAAAATTCTTTAGTTTCCAATAAACTCATCATTGAATTCACTCCTTACTTTGCTTTCTGTTCTGTGTTGAAATTTGGCTAGTCATATGGATATGAATTTGAATCTTAAAGTCTTTCTTTACCTTTTATTATTGCTGTGCTCTATGGGCTTAACAATCTTGAAGATAATAACTTTGAAGTCTAGTTTCATAAAAAAAGTTTTAAGTTATTGGATAACTTCTGAATGTGTCTTTCTAGCAAAAGTAGAATGGGCAGCTGAAGGCATCACACAGATGCTCTGAATCATTCAATAGCCTTCCTTCCTATTGGCAGAGGCGGTATTTTGTTATAGTTTAGGTCCTGATTGGCTCTGATCAATTGTATTCTACACTGAGACGCTTATTCAGCTCATTTATCAGCCCCTTTTTTATTTAATTTTGATTTTCATTAAAGCTAATATTGCAAAAGCTGGTTGTCATTTCTAGCCAGCAATGGGATAAAGCTGTCTCCACCTCATCTCTCAGCATTCCTATCCATTCGCCTTTGAACGTGTGGCTGGAGGACCTAGCCAGCTGTCATCCTGTAAGAGAGACCCGCGTTTGTCTGTATTTCAGTTATCTATAATGGTGCAGCCCTAGAGAAGTGCTGATAATAACCATCATGACTTCAAAGTGGAGCTTCTGAAACTATCTCATTCATCTTAGTATTGACTATTACCTTGGGGCAAAGTAGATGCTCCATAAATATTAAATAAAAAGGAGAGAAGGGGGGATCAAGAGAGGTGTTTTGAGCTATATGTGTGGTATGAAGCCATTTAAGCTGTTCAGTGATAATTTTAGGAAATATATTTTATGCAACAAAAACTATAGATAGTGCTGTGAGTACCCTCTCAGGGTGACCCGTAGGAAGACCAGTTTGCCTTTGGCAAGAGACTTTGTGGTGTTTTCCCAGACATCAACATGGAGGTGCAGGCACTAAAAAAGCCTATAAGTCATCAGTCAATATATTTTGAAGTGATGATAAATTGTCTACTGGCAAGAATTAAACATGAAACAATAATGAGTCTATGTGAAACGATTAAAAAGCTGTTGATGTTAAGTTTGCTGCTGAAACTTCCCACCAATGGGGAAAATTTAAATACTTGAAGCTGTGGAATTGCATAGATTGTGAGTGCATCAGAGGAACACAGTGACTGGATGCATCTGCGCTTCCCAATGCGACATCTGTCCTTAAAGATCAAGCATCAGGAGACATCCTAATTCCCTGGTGAAACACCTCCACATTGCTCCAGTCAACACAGGCGGGCAGGTGCCCAGGATAGAACCTTGCCCTGGGCCTCAAGGTTTGTCTGTGAAGAACTTGAGCTGCTTGGGGTCACTGAAGCAGAGGCTCCCTTTGTCTTGGGGACCCAATATTGCCAGGAACTGTGTTCCCCTTCTTTGCCCCTGCTACACTGAGGTTGGGAAAGTGAAACTGCATGGTATTGTGTGAAATACCCTTCACGCTGCCTGGGACTCTAGAACCCAGGGTGGTAGGGAAGTTCAGAGAACGTGTGTGTAGACTCAGACTTCCCTCCTGCCGCCCTGCCTTTCCGCCTGCAGAGGCTGGACCAAGAGGGCTGGCAGGCTCGTAACTGCACCTCCATCCTTCTCTGCCCTTCCAGACCCTTGGGAAGCTCTCCCAGTTCTACAGACTAAGCTCTCCAAAGTAAAATGAACTAAATACCTGTTATGTGGGACACTCTTTACATTAAAAGTGCTAATCTTCCTCACAGTCCAATAATAATATCATTATTATAATCCTCCCAATTTTGCTGATGAGTAAAATGAGACCAAAGGTCATGAAATTAATAAATGATAGATTTGGTCTTTAAATGCAGCACACTACTTTCTTCTATGCTAACTTGTTTGATATTTTCTGTCCCATATTAATTGAAAAAGAAATTTGTTTAAAACATCAGGTTTTCAAATGCAGCAAACCCCAGGCACCAGAGAATATTCTTAGAAGACTCTCTAAAATCCAACTCTATGGAATGTGCAGCTGAACGAAAAAAAAATAAAAAATAAAAAAACTCAAGAAAACAAATTTTATTATTCTCCCCTGAGAGAAGCCAAAGGTATTAAAAATAACTAAGAAATAAATTTGTACATCTATGAAAAGTCTTGGCTCATTTTAAAATTTTGACTTTGCTATTTCATCTATTACCTTAAGTGCATATAAATCACTTTTCCCAGCAAGTGTGAATGTGCTCAGAAATGTGTGTTAGACTATTCCCAAATTTAATTCTATTATCACATTTCCCTCCCAACTCAGGCGTTGTTAGAAAATAAAAACAGAAAACAGTCTCATAATATATTGCTGCTGCAAGTTGCTTTTTGCTTCTATCAGTGATACACTTTTGTAAACTGTCCGCTATATTATAGTATGAACAAAACCTATCTGTTCTTGGCATGTGGTCATAATTATATGATATTTAAAAGTACAAAATGGAAATACCAATTAAAAACAAAAATTAATTACCAAGTAGAAATACCCATTATTTGCATTATATGTATTAAAAAAACAAAAAGATTAAACAAACTCTCTCTCTTTTATTGAGTATCATGCTTCTGCTATTAAATTGACCTGATCATCTGAAAGGCAATGATGGGAGTAATAAGATGAAGGCTTAAACTCTTCTCCATCACCTAAGAGGTGACATTAGGCAAGTCACACTCTTAGCAACAATGGGGAGCCCGAACCAGAATATTTCTAGGGCTCTTCCTATGTCAAGATTTGATGATGTCATCACTACCACAGTGTCTGCATTTTCACTCATATATTTAGCGGGCAACCAAAAGATTCCAGATGCATCAGTTATGTCTGATCTTGAAATTCAAATTAATTTCTCTGATAATCAATGGCAAATGCAAAGAGAGCTAAATTTTCCATTTCAAGCCTTCTCCAGCCCACAACTCAAGACTAATAAATCCACTGAATTATCTATTACTCATAGCCAGGGTGGACATGATAAAGCATTTATATAATGATATTGCACAAGTCAAGAGCCTTCACACTTTTAAGATATCTTTGGCAGGCAATTCTCAAGGTTGAGAAACACTGTATTAGAGCATACTCAAAACATGATCAGAGTGGGGAAGATGATGATATTTGTGAGGGAATCGGGAGAGGAAATGTTACTACATTTTATTCCCTTGAGCGGGACAATAGGCAAAATTCTGGATGTGATATCCAAGAGTAATGTGTGGTAGGCAGAGGTAACCCCAAGGGAATGGGCATGATTGTTTACCCAGCCTCCCTGGAAATGCTCTTATCAGCCAACTTGGACCAAGTCAGATCCTCTGAGGACATGATGGGGGAGGGTCCCTTGAGCCCAGCAGATCAAAGCTGCAGGCAGTGAGCTATGATCATGCCACTGTGCTCCAGTCTGGGTGATGGGGCAAGACCCTGTCTCTAAAAGCAAACAGAAAAACTGTTCCTATTGTATAAGCAGATTCTATAAACGTCCTGCTCCGCTTTGCAAACAAATCACTACTCCAGTCCTCCTTGATTAAAGTATAAGGACCTCCTTACACTCAAAAGGCATTTTAAGAGCCCTAAAGTTGGCACACAGAGATAGACAATGATGAATTAGTAAAATAATGTTCTATATTACACGAGATGATATACTTGCATATAAAAGTTAGCTGTCTACCTATTATGTTAATGTTTCCATCTTTGAAAATACATTTTTCCTCCAATGTAATGGCTTGTAGAGTCCACTGAGCAGCTAAATACTGTGGGGGTTAAAGGTATAAATAGTTGTGATGGACCTGCTAGTTTCACATACTTAAAATAATAGAAGTAAACAGGGAATTAAATGGTCTATGTTGTTAAATATTAACTTACGTGAACATTTTAAGGACGATCCTTAATTTTACCTGTTAGAAAAAATCCTCCGTGAACAGTAATATAAATACAAATAAAGCTGAGCGGGTAAGCTCAGAGAGGATGCACGATCGAATGAGACGCAGCTCAGAAAGTACGTGGGGCGTGTGCGGTGTGGAAGAGCCACAGCCAGCTAGAGTCCTAAGGCCTGGGGCGAGAGAGAAGGCAGACCCAGCACGAGATCTTTTTTGTTGTTGTTTTTCTTTTTTTAAGTTTCAAATCTGTTAAAAATGTGATGATTAAAGATAGTTACAGAAAGTCTAACAGAAAATTTAGTACAATATGTTTTTTAAATTGCAGAATTGGGAAGATCTTTTAAATCTCAGAAACCATGAAGGAAGAAACTGATAGATTTGGATACATGCATATGAAATCCTTCCAAACTGGTTTTTTTTTTTTTTTTTTGGAGACAGAGTTTCGCTCTTGTTACCCAGGCCGGAGTGCAATGGCGCGATCTCGGCTCACCGCAATCTCCGCCTCCTGGGTTCAGGCAATTCTCCTGCCTCAGTCTCCCGAGTAGCTGGGATTACAGGCACGCGCCACCGTGCCCAGCTAATTTTTTGTATTTTTAGTAGAGACGGGGTTTCACCATGTTGACTGGGATGGTCTCGATTTCTTGACCTCGTGATCCACCCGCCTCGGCCTCCCAAAGTGCTAAACTGTTAAAAGGTATCATTAATGAAGCTAACAGGCTAATGACAAACTCAAAAAATATTTGCAATAGATAGAATAGATAAGCATCTGGCATATGTTAAGAGATCCTTAGAAGTAATGAAAAATTTATCCCCCAAAAGAAAAAAACTAAGGAAGAGTTTACACGGAAATTCGTTTGCCTAATAACCACATTAAAAGGTCCCCAGACTCTAGGAAAACAATGAGAAACTATTTTTTTTTTCCACCAGAGGCAAAAGCAAGAAGGTTGTCAACACGTGGCAATGTAAAGGGAAACCAATGTTTCGGTAGCCTTTTGGGTTAATAATGTGTATATCCTTTGACTCAGTAATTCTGTCTAGAAACCTATTCTGCATAAACTCACATGATGAGAAGCATTAAAAAATGCATGCAGAATTCTTAGGAAATGGGAAAAGTGGAAATAACCCAAATGCTCAACAGTAAAGGATTTGTGGGGCTAATTGTGATTCTTCAGTGCAGGGAAAGATTTAGTTCTGTCTGTACTGATACAGAGAAGTGTTGATATATTAGTAGCAAGTGGATAAGTCTCGAAGAGCAGAATGTGAATTCTAGAAAGGCAGAGTTTAATAGTAAGTGCCTGGAAATGAATATCCAATCTAGACTGACAATGGCATAAGGGGTAAGTTAACTGGTAACGAGAAACCAAAGGTTGATTTTCAGTTTGTATATTATCTTATAATGAATATTTCCCAAATGTGCTGGCTACAATGAAAGTCAGCTAATTGTCTTACCTTATTAGGATTTTACATTTGAAAGTAATTACACGGCATTAAGTAACTGGTCATCAGACTGATGCTCAGTCAGAGACTTTGGTAACAACCAATTTTCAGCAGATAGCAGGCAATGCTCAGCAGCCCTGACCTTCAGGAAAATTCATATAACATGATCATAGTTTTTAAGGCTATATAAAGTGTATGTAGGAGAGTATTTTGCAATCACACCAGCTCAGTGAGAAGGAAAGAGTGGCATATGTTTTCAGTGTAACTTTATAAACCTAATACCTTAGAACTTGACAGTTTGGAGAGCAGAGGAGAGAGCAATTGCAAGAAAGGAAATGAAGCAGCTTAGAATAATGCAAAGGCTCGGGGTGCAGGCTGAGTCTCTTCGGCCAGCCCCTCATGTGCACTCAGTTCTAAATGATGACAATGGGATCTCATTGCATGGTTGTGAAGAAGGAAGATCATATTTGTATAATCACTTACAGTGCTCAGACTGTGTGTGTGTGCACCATAAATGTGAGTTTCTTAGTTTCTCACCTTCAGTGGAATCTATTAGTGTTTTGTCTCTGACGTTTCAGTTTTAGAATAAACAAGGAAGGCCAGGTTCAGCTGAAGATTTCCACAGACCACTGAGCTGCTTTATGGTCTCAGAATAATGGGGAGTCAAGAGCCCCACAGGAGCCACCTCTGGACCTCCTTGGGGATCAGAGCTTGCAGGGAGGAGGTGAAGCGAAGGCAATGAAGCCTGCTGGGAACACTCCACACCCTTCAGCCATCATGAGCAAAGTGACCCACGCTCAGAGAACAGGCTGCTTATTTTAGAATAATAGACATTTATAAACAACAAGGACACTGTACTCCCTTGGCAAGCTTAAAATGTGTGCTGATAAAACCTGAACCTAAAAATCACCGCTATGGGCGGACAACTAGTCGTCTGGAGAAAAATAGCCCTAAGAAATATAAGTCTCAAGTGGACAGAAAAAAATGCCTATACCTTAGTGAAACAAAGCAATTAAATGCAACACACAGAACAATAGCCAAAAAAAATCAACATTTTCCACATTTGAAAACAATAATGAGGGGACTGTATAATTAATTTCCATTTTCCATTCTCTTGTTAATTAGAGACTTTGAAGGATCACTAGTCCCGAGAGCATCATTACGGCAGACAATACGAATTTAAGAACATTTTTTGACTTTCCTTCAAGTGTGTTAGAGTGTTATGACTCCATTGTTGACTTCCACTTTCCAAATCTCATCATTATTCCAACGGTGTGCAAAAACTTCACTGTTTCAGAAGGGTGGAGAATTGGGTGATTTTTACTTAACAAATACCATTGAGACTCAGGGAATCTGTCTCCACTTACCTCTTTCTCACTCTACCTTTTGCATCATTGATGCCAGAGAAGTTGCAGACAAATCCTCCAGCATGTCAGCCCCCTTCCTCCTCACTAACGCATGTGTTAATAGAATTCAAGTTTCATCTTCTTTAAGCCCTTGTTATCTCTCCCAAAGCCAAATTTGAAAAACCTTCCATTTCTGCTCTGCCATTCACCAGACTTAGTTTCTCTTTCCAGTCTAGGTTTCCTCTAATTCTAATTTACTCAGGATTAATGTACTAAGAGGAAACATATCTGAATTGAGATCCTCATGAGTGTAAGAAGGAGAACATATTCTTTTACTTAAGAGACAGAGGGAATTGGAGGCTTAAGAGATGTCATTGCACTCTCTGTAGTCCAGTTTCCTGTGATCCAGTTTCCTGGTGGCAGTAATTAATCCCTCACAGAAGTTAGATGGCCCCTACACACATTTCTTAAATGAAGTCATATCTATAACCATGTACGTCTCTGGTACTAATGATACTTAGCTTTTTGACATTTTTAATACTTCAAACCCAGTTACTCAACAAGGATTTTGCACCATGCACAGAAAGAAAGATTGGGCTTTATTGAAAGATACAAGAAAAAGACAGGGTCCATGCCCACGCCCCTAGATTTCAATCTACTACAAAACACTGAATTTTCAAATCTACACTTGAAAAACAAACAAACAGACAGAAGGTAATTTCCAAGACAGACTACACAATCAGATGCATAATAACTGAAGTCCCAGTCTCTGAGGATGGAGGAGCTCATGGGACGATCACACCCTTTTCTCATATTGATGCTGATAGAGGGTGGAAACAACTTGCCCTGGGACACACAGCTCATCAGAGGTAGAGCTCAGACTCAAAACTGACCTCCTGATTTTCGTTTCAGTATTCGCTTCACCACTGACAACCACTACAAATTGTGAGTAGTTTATGCTGTGTTCCAATCGCTAAGAATGTTGAATATTGGCCCCCAATCTCTTCTAGCTTGTAGAGTTTTTGCTGAGAAGTCCACTGTTAGTCTGATGGGCTTCCTTTTGTAGGTGACCTGGCCTTTCCCTCTGATTGCCCTTAACATTTTTGCCTTCATTTTGACCTTGGAGAATATGATGATTATGTGTCTTGGGGTTGATCTTGCCATGGAGTTATCTTTGTAGTGTTTTCTGTATTTCCTGGATTTGCATGTTGGCCTGTCTTACTAGATTGGGGAAGTTCTCCTGGACAATATCCTGAAGTGTGTTTTCCAGCTTGGTTCCATTCTCCCTGTCTCCTTCAGGTACTCCAGTCAATCGTAGGTTCGGTCTTTTTATGAAGTCCCATATTTCTTGGAAGCTTTGTTCCTTTTCATTCCTTTTTCTCTAATCTCGTCTGCATGCCTTATTTCAGCAAGGTGGTCTTCAAACTCTGATATCCTTTCTTCCACTTGATTAATTCAGCTATTGGTATTTTAGTATGCTTCATAAAGTTCTTGTTCTGTATTTTTCAGATCCATCAGGTCATTTATATCCCTCCCTAAACTGGTTTTCTAGTTAGTAGCTCCTCTAACCTTTTATCAAGGTTCTTAGCGTCTTTGCATTGGGTTAGAACGTGCTCCTTTAGCTCAGTGGAGTTTTTTTCTTACCCACCTTCTGAAGCCTACTTCTGTCAATTCATCCATCTCATCCTCCGTTCCCGTTCTACACCCTTGATGGAAAGGCATTGCAATTATTTGGAGGAGAAGAGGCACTCTGGCCTTTTGGGTTTTCAGTGTTTCTTCTCTGTTTCGTTCTCATCTTAGTAAGTTTGTCTAGTTTCGATCTTTGAAGCTGCTGACCCTCGGATGGGGTTTTCGCGGGGACTTTTTTTTGTCGTTGATGCTGTTGTTGCTTTCTGTTTCTCTTTTGATGGTCAGGTCCCTCTTCTTTAGGGCTGCTGTGGTTTGTTAGGGTTTCCCTTCAGGCCCTTTTCATCTGATTTGCTCCTGTACATGGAGATGTCACTCAAGGAGGCTGGAGAATAGCAAAGATGAGTGTCCTGCTCCTTCTTCTGGGATCTCTGACCTTGAGGGGCACTGACCTGATGCCCATAGGAATGCTTCTTTATAGGGTGTCTGACAACAGACAGGGTCTCACCCAGTTGGGTGGCACAGAGAATATGACCCATTTAACAAGCATTTGACTTTCCATTGGTGGAGGGGTGTGCTTTGCTATGGGAAAACGCACTGATTTGGACTGCCCACATTCCTCAGAACTACCAGGAGGAAAGGCTAAGTCTGCTGGTCTGCAGAGACTGCGACCACCTCTCCCCATATGTGCTCAGGCCCAGGGAGATCCAGGTTCTGTCCCTGAGCCTCTGGCTGGAGTTGATGGAGTTCCTGCACAGAAGCCCCACACAGTGAGGACGGTTGTGGCAGGGTCAGGCCTGAAGAAGTGCTCTGGCCAGTCTGCCACAGCTGGTGTGTTGGGCTGTGGGGACACCTCTTGGAGACGCAGATGTCCAGCCTCCCTGGTTCCAGCAGGGGAAAAGTGCAGCCTGGAGCTACAGAGATGGCTGCAGCCCTTCCCCGACCCTGGGAGCTTAATGTGTTAGGTGGCTCTCAGTCCCAGTATTGGGGGCTGCCTCTCTTCCAAGGAGCTCAAACAGCTTAGACAGCAGTGGCGTTGCTTGCCCCCACTCTGGGAGCATAGCAGGCATAGGCAGTTTCCAGCTGAGAGGCTACTGAGAATCCGTGTGGCTCCAGGGTTGGCACTGGAACCCTGGGTCCCAGTGGTGTGGGTTCACAAGTGCAATCTTTGATCCGTG
The DNA here is from genome assembly GCF_030222135.1 of Aotus nancymaae. NCBI lineage: Eukaryota > Metazoa > Chordata > Mammalia > Primates > Aotidae > Aotus > Aotus nancymaae. The sequence continues at coordinate 5,289,209 of NW_026988450.1, read as the reverse complement.
GGTTGCACAGTTCCATGGATGAAGCATGGTTTCCCCTTGGCTGGGAAGTGGGGGCTCCCCGGCCCCATGTGGCTCTTAGGTGGGCCATAGCACCACACTGCTCTTCTTTCCTCTCCTGATGAAAGGACGTGAATATCCTGGTTGCCAGTGAAGGATTCACATGCTAATTATGGTTCTTTTCAATGGGAGCCTCTGATTGCCTTTGTTCCTAGTGAGGCTTCTTGGCCCTGCCCCAACTTGTGCATTTTTAACAAAAACAATAAACATGACATACCAAATAAAAGGAAAGTCAACAACATTTTGTACAGATTAAAACAATGATCAACAAGTACCATAAACTTGATTTGGCCCTACAGAAATGGGCATTTCTTACTTCCTCCAAATAAAATTTTACCCTACTATAATAGGATTGATACAATGCTAACTAAATCACCCAGACTAGCTAGCTAAGTAGCTATTCACCATTCCTGAAGTTCAAAGAGAACAAATTAGATATTTTCCTATGGAACATTAAAGAAAAATCACGATTTATAACTGTAAGAACAGCTCTGCTCTCCCACTCATTATTCTGAGGGAAAATACTAAGCGGGCAGTCATGTGAGATGATGGAGATCGGCATATATAATTAACCAGAACTTTAAACTTTTTTCCTCTGCACCAAGCCACCAGATAAATAGGAGAAGTATAAAAGTACACATGAAACAAAGCAGACAGAGAGCACTGCGGAGAGTCAGAGAAGCGTTCTTGGAAGAGATAATTAAGGACATTTATCTCCTTTGCAACACAAAAGAAGAAAGTTTCTCTAGAATGAAAGATATTTGCAAATCATGTAACTAATAAAGGTCTAGGATCCAGAATACATAAAGAAATTTTACAACTCAACAGCAAAAAGACAAACAACCTGATTAAAAATAGGCAAAGGACTTAGACATTTCTCCAAAAGAGACACACAAATGGCCAAGAAGCACAGGACAAGATGCTCGAACTCATTGGTCATTAGGGAAATGTAATCAAAGCAACAATAAGATAGCACTTCACACTCACTAGGATAGTTATAATTTTTTAAAAAGTGAAACAAAAAGGGAAAATAAGTGCTGGTGAGGATATGGAGAAATTAGAACTCTCATACATTGCTGGTGGGATTGTAAAATAGTGCAGTGCTTTTCACAATAGCTAAATGGCTGAAACAGCTGAAATGTTCATCAACCCATGAATGGATAAACCAATTGTCGCATATCCACACAATGGAATATTTTATGCTATAATGCTGAGAAATCTCAAAAACATGTTAAGTGAAAGACACCAGAGAAAAATGATTACACACTGTATGACTTTGTTTATAAGAAATATCTATGATAAGTAAATCCGTAGAGACAGAGTACACATGATTGGTGGTTTCCAGGAACTGGAGAGAAGAGGAATAACGAGAAACTGCTTCCTGGGTACAAGGTTTCTAGAGGGTGATGAAAATGTTCTGGAATTAGAGTCAGTGGTTGTACAACATTGTGAATGTACAAAATGCTACCGAACAATTTACTTGAAAAATAATTAATATTTTGTCATATGAATTTTACCTTAAAACAAGGTTCACCAAGTTTTAAAGTTTCAGAACAACTCATGGCAACAGCTTTGTCATTCACAGTTGGTCACTAACTAAAATGAGAACTGGGACTATGGGGTTAGCTATAATTTTAACTAAGGATAACCAAAAGTACTTGGTGCTTATTTATGTTAAGTTCCATTAGTAAGTAGCTATAATGAAGTTGCTGACATTGTAGTGTTTGTGAAATAATATATTTATCTGTTTTACATCTATCTGTTCCACCAAATCATGAGTTTCTTGGTAGAAGGAACCAAATCATATTTATCTTGTAAGGTAAAAGATGTAAGCTGGTATATCCCAAGCACTCAGTTAACCTCTTGAAGGGACATTAATTTTTCCTAAAGTATCTAGACTTACAAATTCTGTATAATAGGAGTTCATAAATAATTTTTGCCTTGAACAGAATTAAAATCATAAATAGAAACAAATCTTAGTTATGAATAGTGTTATTTTAGGTCAAGTACAATGAGCATTTACCTTAAAATGTCTCAGACTTTCCTATGAAAAGGTTACTTCAATATATTTTCCTCATTTTATCTGAATTTTAATAAATGTCATTTTAATTAATGACAGCATCAATTCAGATTCACTGAAATAACTTAATTGACCTTTTATTTTAAATTGCAATTTTGAAATATAGAAAGAATGTATTCCAACATTGCACTGAAAAAGTCTAAAACTTCAATAAAGTATTTAAATAATTTAAAGAGATAGAAGATACATTCCAATTTGTAGTATCCTCTACTGAGACTATTTGGTAAAAGTCAGATTTGTTTAAAAAAAATCATAAGGGAAAATTGAAAATGCTAATACAATGTAAGTATACATAAATACTATTATATTTATAAAGCATATATGATCCTTCAAGGTCAATGAGCCATCACATCTAAAGCAGCTAGATGATAGATGAATACTTGTAAAATTTTCTTTCCTTAAAGTTGGTTTTATGCAGTTGCATAAATGCAAAATGCAATTGTTCTTAAGGAAAGAAGATTTTAGGGTTAAAAAATTCACCTCAGATATATTTTCTAACAGGCTAATAGAGTAATGTTTTTCCTGTAATAATTTAGTAATCTAACCTTTTGTCCTAATGGTGCCTAAGAAAAGTTCCAATATTTGCAGAATTTTTTCTAGGAACTTCACTTATTAAAATAACTTGATGAAATCATTCTCCAAATATGTATTAAATATCTGTGGAAGAATTACATTTTTGCACTAACAATTCACAACCATTTTTCCAGAATTTCTGAACATGAACTAAAATTCAGAAATAAAAATACTCTGCTTGAGAATGTGTAATGTTGATGCAAATTATAATCTAAATACAATATGTCTAAATAACAATGAAGAAAAATTCTCTAAGAGAAGATGATGCTTCTGTAGGAATAGGCATTACAATGGGAAGACACATGTCATAGTATAAACTACTGTGCATTCAGGGAGGTAAAGGAAGGCAAAGGTTCTTAAAGGAAAAAGGAGGATTACATAATTGTTTTTGAGATAATTATCCTTGGCCACAAGGATCAATAACAAGAGCAGCACCAATCTGAGACTGGATAGGCAGTTGTCCTTGCAGCAGTGTCTTTGCATGTGTGTGTAAGGTTCCAATAGTCTTTGTGCCAGCTTGCAGTTTTTGCAATGTTTTGTGACAGTTGCCTTGTTATCAGACCCTTCCCTTCATGGCCTTCCCTGGTTCTATCTGTCAGGCTATTTTTAACACAAGCGGCTCAGTTTTGATTCTGACAACTTTCACAAATACATAGGAATTCCTGTGTAACCCATTTTGCCATTACTGTTGGTCACTTTCAGATTAGGTAGAGAAGTGTAGTAAAACTGGATAAGGTAGGCACTTAGCACCGGAACTGTAAAAACCAGTCTGCCCTCCATGTTGCTTTCCCGTCTCCTCTTCTTTTCTCCCTCCTTAGTTTTATTGCAAAACTTAAGAAAAAGTGGAATCAACATTTCCAGTGGCATGCTGGAGAAAAACGCTGACAGCTGCTTGAGCTGGGCAGAGATGTGTGCATCTGCCAGTAGAGCTTTGTGTCAGGCTTAGTTTCAAAAAAAAAAAAAAAAAAAACTATTCTGAAGAAGAGGTTTGTGTGCAGGAGGTGGCTGGGAAGTGAAGAAAGCAGGAGAGGGCAGAGAGAGAAGCTGCAGTGTGGTGCAGCTGCAACAGAGACCTCAGCCTTCTCTAGGCCATGGGAGGAGGCGAAGCTCTTAATCAGGACCACAGAATAGGGCTGTTGCTGAATAGCTGCATGACCTTAGCACATCACTGAAAACCTCTGCACCATTTTCTGACAGTCTAGGGTTATACCATGCTGAGTCTCATTTCTTCTTCTGTAACACAGAGAAACTGGAAAAGTGTAGTAGCTCCAAAGTAGCTAAATGTTGAGATTCACTCGTGGTGGCTAGCAGAATATTAGGAAAAGTTATAGATTGTAATCTCAAACCTTTTGGAAGGCCAAAAGGTTTTATTGGGACAGGCTGAATGCAGCTGCCTCATTTACATTTAGCATGGGAAAGAGATAGAGATGATAAGAGGCTTTCCCTGTTTAAGTCTGTTTACCCCACATCCTTTTGTCTCTACTCCGTTTACTCATGTAAACTTTGTGCTGGATGGTCCTCTCAGGGGGAGATCAAAGGGAAAGAGATAGAGAAGATAAGAGGCTTTCCCAGTTTAAGTCTGGGAACTTAAACAGAGTAGAGACATCCCTTTGTCTCTACTCTGTTTACTCATGTAAACTTTGTGCTGGATGGTCCTCTCAGGGGGAGATCAAAGGGAAAGAGATAGAGAAGATAAGAGGCTTTCCCAGTTTAAGTCTTGGAACTTAAACAGAGTAGAGACATCCCTTTGTCTCTACTCTGTTTACTCATGTAAACTTTGTGCTGGATGGTCCTCTCAGGGGGAGATCAAAGGGGAATTACCCATTAATAGTGTTTACTCTGGGCCCAGAACCTAAAGGTCTTATCATTAGTCCACAAGTGTGTTGACTTAGAAACTGTTGTAAAATCTTGGCTGAATAAATGTGTGGATGGACAGGAGGTCTTGGTTGATTGGTTGCATTTCACCCTCTGAAAGCAGCCGATGACCATCCCTAGCCCACTTCAATCACTGTAATGCTGTGAGAGTGCATTCATTCATCCATCATTGAGTCAGGGTGGGCAGGCCAGACCTCCACAGGTGGTGATCAACATCTCAGTGAAAACTTCAGAATCACCCAAGAATGCTTGTTAAAGACACAGATTCTTTGAGAGTCTGACTAGATAGATCTGAGTGGGATGGTTGGGAGAGGGAGCAGGGCTGGAAAGGGTAATCTTAAGAATGCCCTGAGTGTGTCTGATACAGTCTTTCTAGCTAGCATCCTAACAGTCCCTAAATCCTGGTAGTTTACCATTCAAAGCATCAGAGGCACATTCAAAAACAGAAACAAAATATATATAATCACATATCATTGGGTGGGGCATCTTTCGATATTTCCACTTCCACTTGCTCTACATATCAGCATAGTCTGGGTGAGAAACAGAAAATCTACCCTCTTCGTGGACACACATATATCAAATTCACACAAACATGCATGAAGTCTTGCTGCAAAATCATTTAAAAGTAATAAAATGAGCATTTATGTCTGTGAAAGTTAGATTAAAATTCTGAGATCTGAATATTTTCACATCTGCTGAAAGACAACCAATAATTTCTCAGTCCAATTTGGGAACATGAGCAATTCTTGTAATACCTTGTCCTTTCCTGTTACAATGGAAAGACATCAGCATTGCAGCATTTTATTTCTGAACCTGCAAAGTAATTCAAACAAGAAGAGTAGCAGCCTTCTCCCATCTCTGTCATTGTGATTTTACAATTACCTACCAGTCTCAGGAGATAATTTGTCAAGAAAATGAAAGAATCCTTAGCTTTAAAAATATCCCTCTAACAGATTATTCATTTATGTAAGGGAATAGATAAGACCATTTCCCATTCAAAACAGCCTCCTTATGAGCTAACCCAATTATCCCCAAAAAGGAAATAATTCTCAAACATTAAAAAGAAACTACAAACAACCTAACACCCATCCTTTGGTGAATGCTCTGGAAGTTTATAATCAGGTACTATCTCACTTCAATTAAGGCCCGTAATTGTCTTAATGGGCCAGTAGAGCTACCTGTCAAAACAACTCATTAAGCTTGTTTCTTTTCAGTCTGGGTTCTTCCTTATTAGGGAAGAGGTTTCTAGCTGTTGAGATTTCATCTGCTAGACATTACTTATCGTTTTCTACCCTGAGTTTTTACCCAGAAAGACCCACGTTTCCTGCTCCCCGTTACAGGGCCTCCTAGACTGCTGTACAGACACAGGACACACTGAGGAATCATGCTTTCTCGGTTCCAGCCAGTGGGTGCTCAGCAGCTGTGCCTGCAACTCCTACAAAGGTGTACCCCTGAGGGAAGGGCTGAAGCTGACTGGGAAGCTCTGTAACCCCACATTTAGTGCTGAAGGCTATCTGTACCTGCTTCATCCTCATCTCACATCTGACAACTTGTAGCTTCATTAATTCCTATCAACAGTGATGCTGGGCTTTCTCTTGAACAATTTCTTGTTCCTCACTCAAATTTAATATCCTCTCCTTGCTCACCCTGGCCATGTCAGACCCTGCTGTCCCAAAAATTTCTTTTTGTTGTTTTAAACTAGCTGGAGCAGTGATGGGTTTGGCTAACCCAATGATTTATCTTGCTCATTCACTTCTGTTCTAGTCGTTCAACTTTTTTTTTTTTTTTTTTTTTGAGATGAAGTCTCACTCTGTCACCCAGGCTAGAGTGCAGTGGCATGGTCTCAGCTCACTGCAGTCTCCACCTCCCAGGTTCAAGTAATTCTCCTGCTTCAGCCTCCCAAATAACTGGGATTGTAGGCATACACCATCACGCCCAGCTAATTTTTAGTAGAGACTGGGTTTCACTATGTTGGTCAGGCTGGTCTCAAACTACTGACCTCAAGTGATCTACCTGCCTTGGCCTCACAAAGTGCGAGATTATAGGTGTGGGCCACCATGCCTGGCCAGTTGCTCAACTTTCAAAGCAACTGATACAGAAGAAAAACTTTACTGCAAAATTTTTTTAAAAATTTTACTTACCAGCAAGCTATTTAAAAAAACTTTATCCAAGTGAAAATAAATCAGTGTATCAAGAGACATCTGTCACCCATGTTTATTGCAGCACTATTCACAGCAGCCAAGATATGGAATCAACCTAAGTGTCCAATAACAGATGAACAGATTTTAAAAATCTGTATATATACACACAATGGAATACTATTCAGCCATAAAAAAAGGATGAACCTTATTACTTGTAGCAGTATGGATGGAACTGGAGGCCATTACATTAACTAGAATAAGCCAAGGACAGAAAGTTAAACACTGCATGTTCTCACTTATATGTGGAAGCTAACAAAAGTTGATCTCATAGAAATAAAAAGTAGAACAGAAGATACTAGAGGCTAGGAAAGGTAGGAGGAAGGGAGGACAGGGAAAAATTTATGAAAGTGTACAAAAACACAGCTGGGTGGAAGGAATCGGTTTTGGTGTTCTATAGCACTGTAGGATCACTACAGTTAACAATAGTATATTATATAGTTTCAAATAGCTAGGAGTAGGATACTGAATATTCTCAACACAAAGAAATGATGAAAGTTTGAGATGATGGAGGTCCTCATTGCCATGATCACTGTACCTCTGTATTAGAACATCATTATGTGCCCTATGAATATGTATAATTATTTGTCAATTAAAATTTAAAAAAAACACACACAAAGGAGGGGGAAAAAGTCAGAGTAAAAAATTAACAAACAAGTTAAGCCACCCCTGTACAGTGAAAGTTTACCCAGTATATCCTACAAAGCTTATCCCCTCACTCAGAATTACTCATTAGGAGAAACCACCACTACGTGAGTGTTTTGTTGGAGACGATGATAATTCTCTAAGAGGAGCATGAATTCACCCTCCCTCTGCATGTATTGGGAACTGGGGTTTGGCCTTGTCACCATACCCTCTCAGCATTTGATCCCCCCAGCTCAGTTCTGGTTCCCCCTCCTCCTTCTACCCTAGACCTAGCAGTCCGTAGCCTCTCCTAGCTCATGCGTCTCCTTACACAGACTTTGCAATTCTTCACCCTTTTTCTTGGATTCTCTAGACTTAGTCTTTCTCTAATAGCCTTGCAGATTTTTGGTGAGAGGCAACCTTTTGCAGCAGTAAATGTAAGGGTTTAGGATTATTCTTTAGCCATTAACATATACTACAGAGAGTAAGGCTTAAACAAACACACTGATTTGTTGTTCATTTTCCATTAAGATTTTAATGCTGTGCTGAAAAAACTAGTAATAGAAGGAAATTTCCTCAACCTGATAAAGGGCATCTATGAAAAACTCAACAGTTGACATCATTCTTGATGATGAAAGACTATATTTTCTCCTTTTAATATCAGGAATAATACAGAGATGTTCACTCCAGATACTACAACATTTACTGGAGGCTTCAGCCAGGGAAATTGGGCACGAAAAGAAATAAAAGCATCCAGATTACAAAGGAAGAAGTAAAACTATCTCTATATGCAAATGACATAATCTTGTATATAGAAAGTCCCAATATATCAAAAAAAAAAACCTGTTAGAATAAACGATAACTCTGTACAATAGTAAAGAACAAGCCAAATACAAAACTAAAAATAAACTGTTTAAAGTAGCACCAAGAATAAAACAGGTAAGAATAAATTTTCAAAAAAAGTACAAAACGTATTCTCTGAAAACTGAAAAACATCGTTGAAATAAATTGAAGCAGGCCAGGCACAGTGGCTCACATCTGTAATCCCAGTACTTTGGGAGACCAAGGCCAGTGGATCACTTGAGGTCAAGAGTTCAAGACCAGCCTCGCCAACATGGTGGAACCCCATCACTGCTAAAAATATAAAAATTACCTGGGTGTGGTGGCCGGCACCTGTAATCTCAGCTACTCAGGAGGCTGAGGCAGGAGAATCACTTGAATCCAGGAGGTGGAGGTTGCACTGAGCTGAGATTTCGCCACTACACTCCAGCCTAGGAGACAGGACAGGACAGGACAGGACAGGAAAGGAAGAAGGAAGGAATTAAAGCAGAATTAAAGCAGATCTAAATAAATGGAAAGACATTCACGGATTGAGAGACCACATAATTTTAAGATGGCAAATTAATCAGTATATTTAATGCAATTTCAATCCAACTTCTTAGTTGCAGAAATTGACAAACTAATCATAAATTCATCTGGAAATTCTAGGAACCTCATATAGTCAAAATAATGTTGAAAATGAATAAGAAATTTGCATGACTCACGCTTCGAATTTGAAAACTTACTAGAAAGCTACAGTAATTAAGACAATGTGGGGCTGGCATAAAATTAGACATATAGACCAGTGGAATAAAATAGAAAGCCTAGTAATAAGCCCCATATTTACAGTTAATTGATTTTCAACAAAGGTGCCAGGACAATTAAAAGGGAGAAAAAAAAATGGCCTTTTCAACAAAAATTCTAGGATAATCAACTACCCACATGCAAAAGAATAAAACATTTAAACTCCTACCTCACACCAAAAATTAACTCGAAAGGATCAAAAAGCTAAATGTAAGAGCTAAAACTGTGAAAGTGTCAGGAAAAAAGCAATATACTAAAATATATGGTAAGTGACCTTGAACTTAGGCAATAATTTTTCTTTTTGATATGACACCAAAAATACAAGCAATGAAAGAAAAGATAGATAAATTGGAAACTGTCAAAAATTTAAAACTTTGTTCCTAAAAGTAAACCCATCAAAGATGAAAAGACTATCTATAGAATCAGAGGAAATGTTTACAAATTGTATTTCATAATGGCCTTGTATTTAGAGTATATTTTTAAAAACTTCTATAATTCAATAAAAAGGAAAAATAACCCATTTTTCTTAAACGAGCAAAGGATCTGAATAGACATTTCTCCAAATAAGATATGTAAATATCCAATAAGCACATGAGAAGATGCTGAAGATCATTAGTCATTAGTAAAATGCAAACAAAAACCACAGTGAGAAATCATTTCACACCCACAAAGATGACTATAAAAAGACAATAAGAAACGTTGGCAAGAATGTGGAGAAATTGGAGCCCTCATACATTGCTGGTTGGAATGTAAAATGGTGGAGCCACTTAAGAAAACAGCCTGGCAGTTCCTTGAAATGTTAAACATAGAATTACTATATGGCCCAGCATGTCAATGCCTAGGTATACACCTGAAGGAAATAAAAACATATTTGCACACAAAAACTTGTATACAAGTGTTATGTAAGCAGCATTATGCATTACAGCCAAAAAGTGGCAATGACCCACATGTCCACGCATGCATGTAAGGGTAAACAAAATGTGATACATCTATATGATAAACTACTATTTATCAATAAAAAGGAATGAATGACAAATACATGCTGAGTCATGGACAAATCTTGTAAACATTGCACTAAATGAAAAAAATTCAATCATAAAAGACCAAATGATTCCGTTTATAGGAAATGCCCAGAATATGCAAGTCTATTGAGACAGTAAGTAGATTAGTTGTCACCTAGGACTGCTGGAGACAGAGGGGCTGAGGAAAAGGAGATGGCTACAGAGCACAGGGCTTCTCTGGGGGATGACGAAATGTTCTAAATAGCTTGTGATGCTAGACACACAATTCTATGCATGTACTAAGAACTATGAATTGTACTGTTTTTCTTATATTTTTTTTTACTTTAAGTTCTGGGGTACACGTGCAGAACAGGCAGGTTTGTTATATAAGTATACATGTGCCATGGTGGTTTGCTGCACCCATCAACCCATCATCTTGGTTTTAAGCCCACATAAATCAAGTTCTGGCCAGGGCAATCAGACAAGAAAAATAAATAAAGGGTATTCAAATAGGAACAGAGGAAGTCAAATTGTCTCTGTTTGCAGACGACTTGAGTGTATATTTAGAAAACCCCATTGTCTCAGCCCCAAAACTCCTTAAGCTGATAAGCAATCTCAGGATACAAAATCAACATGCAAAAATCACAAGCATTCCTATACACCACCAATAGACAAGCGGAGAGCCAAATCATGAGTGAACTGCCATTCACAATGGCTACAAAGAGAATAAAATACCTAGGAATACAACTTACAAGGGACATGAAGGACCTCTTTAAGGAGAACTACAAACCACTGCTCAAGGAAGTAAGAGAGGACACAAACAGATGGAAAAACGTTCCATGCTCATGGATAGTAAGAATAAATTGTACTTTTTAAACAGGCAACTGTATGGTATGTGAATTGTACCTCAATGAAACTGTTGTTTAAAAAAGTGTATAGGCCAGGTGTGGTGACTCACACCTGTAATCCCAGCCCTTTGGGAGGCCAGGGTAGGAGGATTGCTTAACCCCAGAAGTTTGAGATAGACTGGGAAACAGAGTGAGACTCCCATCTCTTAAACATTTTTAAATATTGGCTGCATATGGTAGCACATGCCTATAGCCCCAGCTACTCAGGAAGCTGAGGCAGGAGGATCACTTGAGTTCAGGAGTTGAAGTCTGCAGTGAACTATGATTGTTCCACTGTGCTCCAGCCTGGGTGACAGAGTGAGACCCCTATCTCCTTTTAAAAAAAAAAAAGATTATAAGTGATAGAGAGTCAAGATAAGAAAATTGGCTATTGGTTAAATAAAGTGTTAAACTCCTGATCCTGGTAGTACATTAAGGTGGATTTCACCCCCCTCCTTATGAATCAAAGACAGCGTGTTTAAAATAATTAAAGATGTTGAAGAAGATAGAAAAAGAGGTGAAAGAGATAAAATAGGCCTTGCTTTTTTTTCCCATTATAATGGGAAACCAATGATAGCAAAAGAAAAAAAATCTAGTCTCTGCATGAAACATTTGTTGCTAACATTTACATGATGCAGTATCCTCTGATGAAAAAGCACAGTTTGTAGGTAAATTGTCTCGGTATTTTAAGGGAGAATATTACTGAAATTTTTATAAATATTAATAATAAGATTCTTAAAAAGACTTTTGAAATAAGGATAAGAAAAATAGACCTGATTAAAAATCCACACAGGAGTCCCACTGCCAGGAAGAAGAGTGAGCACCAATCTATTCTCTCCTGACTGTGCCTTCCCTGGTAACGCATCTCCAGGTCTCATTTTGTCTTGCCTCCTCCTGTGCAAACAGCTAATCACAGTCCTCTGTTGAGAGCTGAATTGCATCCTGGGTCTTTGTGAAAGTATGCCACCCTAGAAATTGTCTGTCTGGATTGTGTCATTGGGGAGAATATTAGCTAGGACCGAACTAAGAATGCAAGCTTTTGACACTCTGCTGGACACTGATCATAACCAATTGATTGACAATATTCTGTTCATTCATATAATTGTACTCATATTCCTCCATAGCCCTCTGCAAATACCAAAATGAATGAATTATACATAAGAATATCAAGGGGGACTTAGTCAAAGCCTTGCTGATGCTAGATAGACTGTTGATCAATGTCTCGAATTCAATACACACATCAAATCAGTAAAAGAAATCAGTTTGGCATGACTCTTTCTTAGTGAACATTGCAGCACCTTTCCTCAGCCTGTTTCCTCTGCTCATCAGAGTTTGTTTTGCTAGTATTTGCTACCATAAGCTCAGTTCTATGCAAGCCCTAACAGAAGCAGGAAGCTTTACCCGCTGTCCCCTCACTAAGACAGCCCCATTGGTCTTTGCTGCTGACCACACCTAACGTCTCTGTGCCATGAAGACAGAATCAGTCCACGAATCATCTCTGCTCCTGATTTCCTGCCCATCTCCAATGCTGGCTCAGTCCAGAGATGAGGTGCTGCCTGAGTTCCCCTGAACTACTTCCCGGATGCCATATCTGTTCAGCTGCCCCTGTCTGAGTCTTCCTTGGGCAGGAAATCCAGCAATCCTACCTTGCTCCCCCAAGGTGTTCTTCCCAGCACTGGATCCTGGTCTTCCAGCACCTGCCATCTTGCCCGAATTCAGAATTGAACAGGGGTGTGGCATTGTCTTTGTCCTGCCCTATTGGCTGGTTTACTTGCTTTAAAATGATGGTTTCCTGAATAGTGCTTGAGTTTGCTATGCCCTCAGACCACCCTCCTTCCCTTGCTGAACACCAGCTGCTGCTCAGCTCTGCACTTGAATAAGCAGGACACTCTGCTCATTGTTTTGTCTGTATATTTTCCAATATTATTTTACTTTTATCCATCTGTTGAGATGTTGATGATGCAGCATAACATATAAGAAAAAACCCTGAGCTTTAAGATCAGCTAAAATTACCCCTGTTCAAGTTTTGGGCTTACTGCTGTATGTCCTTTATAATTCTGAGCCTTAATTATTCTCTAATCAGTAAAATAGGTATTATAATTGCCCCCTAAGCTAATAGGCATAGAAGGGCCTAGCATAGAAATACTTGGTCTATTCTAGACGCTTAATGTCTGGTGATCTCTTCCCTCCATCTTAGGCATGGATTGCCTGTTAATTCCTAATGCTTGTGGCCATGTCCTTTCTAAACCTGACGTCACCTTCCTAAAAGAACAAGTGTTAAATTTGACTCTTCTGTAAGCACTTACACCACCATAGCAGGAATATTTATCTCTAAATTATTACATCTCTCAACTTAACCAACTGCCATGGAAGATAGCTGATTTTCTGAAAACATTTTATTCTGGAATAATTTTAGACTTAACATAAAATCTGCAAAAATGAAACAGAGTTCCTGTGATTGTGCTATGTTATACTGCAGAAGGGATTTTTACAGGTTTAATTAGAGTCCCTGATCAGTTGACTCTGGGTTAATCAAAGAGAGATTCTCCTGAGTGGGCCTCAACTATTGAAATGCCTCAAAATGGGTGGGGGAAGTGGAAGTGAGGGAGATTCTCCTGCTGTCCTGAAGGAACAACCGTGTGTAGCAGAGGAGGTCCCATGGCAGGGAATAGGGAACAGCGGCCAGGAGCTGAGAAGGCTCAGGGTGGCAGCCTGCAAAGACACGGGGCCTCCATTCTACAGCACTGGAACTGGTTCTGCCAACAACCTGAAGCTTGGAAGGGAACCCAGAGCTGTAAATGAGAACGTAGTCTGTGGTCCTCCTGATTTCAGCCCGCAAGACTCTGAGCAGAATGCTCTTCCTGTACTCCCGGCCCACAGACGTGGTGTCAAGCTACAAAGTGTGTGGTCATTTGCTCTGTGGCAAGAGAAAATGAACACAAGCACTATCTGTTCCTTTGCAATTGAGAAATATTTGGGGGGATATTATTTGAGACTATTCAGATATTCCTTTTCTCTACAAAACTTTTCTTACTAATCTTAACGTTGGATACTGGGTCTTGATGGCAGCAAAGATGATGGTGTGGTTCTAATGGTCTTTTTCTGCTGTCATATTTACCTTAGATCTCATAATTAGAACTTTTTGGTGACAAAATTCTGTCTTTCTATTTGTTTATTTGAGATCATTGGTTTTTGCCAACCAAAAAATGATGTAATGATGGAAAAGGAGGCAAATCAAGTTCGAAGGTAATTTTGGGGAGAAATTCATAATTTATCTACTTACAAAGATAAACGTAAATCAATTCATAGTTAGCTATTGGAAATGACCAGATACACTTATTATCAGCTTACTCTCTTAACTGGCAGTGAGTACAAATGTTCTAAGATTGATTGAAAAATGTTTCCTGGCTCTATCTTTGCAGCTTCATGTAATGAGCTGGGATCTTAAAACAGGTTAATCAAGCCACAGTTAACTTTCCAAATCCAAAGTAGGACTTTAATCGATGTTTCCTGACAAAATAATACATTTTCCACTTACCTAGTTTACTTACTATTCATTGCTTCACGGTATTCCATTTAACAGAATGTAACACATTTCTATAAAGATAGAAAAAGAGAGATAGAGAAAAGATAGAGAGATACGTAGACTATTGATAGGAAGATAGATGATAGTTAGATAGATAAGATAGATGTAGATACAGACATTTCTCAGTCCTGGCATTGTTGAAACTTTGGGCCAGACAGTCCTTGATGACGGGAAGGTGTTCTGTGCACTGTCAGATGTTTAGTGGCATCCCTGGCTTCCATCCACCTGCTGCCAGTGTCCCAGTTGTGACAACCAAAAACATTTTCAGACATTGTCAAATTGTCCTTTGTGGAGCTAGTGATAAAACAGTCACTGGTTGAGAATCACTGAGATACACAGATGGTAAGTAGGCAGAGCTAGCTAGATGACAGAGATGGAGATATTATTGGCTCACTTCTCCAGTTTGTTAAATTAGGAAATCCTCTGATTTGCCCATGATTTTACACATCCTGACAAAGCAAGTCCTTCAACCAGGTACAAGTGTCTTTTCCCATGAGACAGTATACAACCGAACCTCTGTAAAGCTTAATAAAATGTAACTTAAATTGTTAAGAACGGTACAAAATCACAGACTACTGAAGAACATTTAAGAAAACAAAGGCAACTGAGTAATTCAGCTAAATAAAGATCCAAAAGCTGCAAGAGCAAAACAGAGGAGCACCCGACAAACAAATAATCACGAACATTCAAAACAAAATGATCGTGGCTAACTTGGTGATGCCATTGCAAATCAGAATTCTGATGCACAACGAGGAAAAATGTAAATGGAGGGCAACATGGTGACTCCCTTAATACGACTCCAGGAGGCCAGTATTTTCTTACGGTGGGAGAACTGGAACAGGAATCCCGGAGTCTAGCTTGGAGTTCTCACTGTATGTTTTGCTGGCCAACTTAAGAAAGCCGCTTTTTCAGTATTTCAAAATATTGAGGGGCTACTCTTTATTATTATTGTTGTTGCATCTCTAAAATTATGTTATTTTAGGTTAAAATAGTGGTGTTTGAAAATACAGGAGGACTGGCTACTTCCCTTCCTTCATTCCAACTGAGAGCAAGGTTTCTACTCTTTGCAGTTCCTCAGATCCTCAAAAAGGAAGTACCTTGAAAGATGCTTATTGAACAAATGTATGTTTGAAAATAAACAATTATGACAATGAGATGAAGGTTATAGAATCAGGACCATTTAGTTGGCTATTAGAACAAAAGAAACTCTGTGGCATCTAAACTGTGAATAATTGAAAAAAGTGTAGCAAGCTCTCTGCTAACTCAGCTCTGCGCATTTCTGGTCTGAGGGACCCTAATGTATTTAGATCAGGAAGAGCGGTAGGTAAAAGCTGATATCCACAGAGTCTTCTGGCTACCAATGGTTCTAGGCTGTATTGGCCTAGATGGCAGCAGGGCTAGACTCCCAACTACCTCCGTATTCTTAAACACTCTGCACCGCTGTTATTTATACAGTTGTCCACATGCATGTTTTCTTTACTAAAGTGTAACTCACTTCGCTATAGACTCACAGAAGTTCTCATAGTGCCTGACATGCAATAGATACTTCACAGATGCCTATCAAATAAGTGAATGAATGAAGAGCTAAGAATATTTGACCCAGAGTTCAGCACCCTCCCCGTGAATGATGACCAGGTTGGTTTTTGTGGACAAGGCTTCTTCATTTTCTCTTGAGAAAAAGGAGCAGTTGCCATTTCAAGAGAATTTTTTTTTCATCCAAGCTTCCAGGTCACCAGAACTCTGTAGAGTCCCAGAGACCAATGTTTGCCTAATCTGTTAACTAACCTGCATCATCCTCTTCATCTATTAAGCATCTCCTTCCATTTTCTGCAAAGGCAATTAAGTTGCAGACCTACTCTTAACATCAATGACTGATATGATGAGATGCTTTATTTCAATATGTGGGGCTGATTTAAAAATTAAATGTTCCAATAATAAGTTCTGAAAATGTGTTGTATAGCACAGTGACCAAAACTGATGTATTATATAGTTAAAAATTCCTGCCTGGGTGTGGTGGCTCATATTTGTAATCCCAGCATTTTGGGAGGACAAGTCGAGAGGATTACTTGATCCTAGGAGTTCTCAGAGACCAGTCTGGCCAACATAGCAAGATGCTATCTTTACCAGAAAGTTTTAAAAATTAGCTGGGTGTGGTGGAGCATACCTGTGGTCCTAGCTATTTGGCAGGCTGAGGAAGAAGGATTGCTTGAGCCCAGGAGTTCAAGGCAGCAGTGAACTATGATCACACCACTGCACCCCAGCCTGGGTGAAACAGTGAGACCCTGTCTAAAAAAAATACTAAAAAATAAAGAAAATTGCTAAGAGAGTGTAGTTGAAAGATACTCACAAGACACACACACACACACACACACACACACACACACACACATATATAACTGTGTGAGAGGTAGAGATGTTAATTAGCCTGAGTGTGGTAATGATTGTGGTAATGACTTCACAGTGTATACATATATCAGAACATCATGTTATACATTGTAAAGATATGCAATTTTTATTTGTCAATGATATTTCAAAGAAGCTGGAAAAAAACTTCAACATTTGAAGACGTAATACTCTGTACTTAAAGCATTTTTTAAATTAAATATTCTGTGCTGGTCACACTTTTTATCAGGCTGAATTCAGCCAGTTGTCCTATTAAAGTATTACACCAGCCAATTAGCTTCTCATCTGTAGGTGAATGAACTTACAACAAAATCACACTTTTTTTTTCCTTTCTGAAAGACTGAGAGGCTACATTTTAAAATTAAATTAGCCGGCAATTGTGATGCTTTCAAAACCTATGTGTAAATAAAGAAGACTTACCAAATGAGAAAAGCAAAGGTTGGCCGGGCACGGTGGCTCACACCTGTAATCCCAACACTTTGGGAGGCCAAGGTGGGTGGATCATGAGGTCAGGGGATTGAGACCATCCCAGCCGACATGGTGAAACCCCATCTCTACTAAAAATACAAAAAAATAAAATAAAATAAAATTAGCTGGGTGTGGTGTCACGTGCCTGTAATCCCAGCTACTCAGGAGCCTGAGGCATGAGAATCACTTGAACCCAGGAGGGGAGGTTGTAGTGAGCCAAGATCATGCCACTGCACTACTCCAGTCTGGCAACAGAGAGAGACTCCGTCTCGAAAAAACAAAAGAAGAGGTTATTTATTCTGAGCTTGCTACATAGCAAGGGAGTTAGCCACCATCACTTGTGTTTTCACAGAAACTCAAAAGCAGGCAAAGGGGTAGTATAGCTTCATAGTGGAAAAAGGGAAGGCTTCAGGTGTGCCCTGGAGGGAGGCTGCTGGCCTGGGGAAGCAGGAAGAAGCTAACTCGAGAGGATTCTATGTGACTGGTTAAAGATGTGTATTTGGCTTTTCCAAGGTCCTAAGTTGGAAGTAGAGATAAAAATTCAGGAACCTATGAGTAATTAATCAAGTCCTGACCATTTTAGGCCAATGGTTGCAGAAGTCATCATTTAGTTTTCTGGTTTGCCACTAAAGATAGCTGTCTGGGTTTCTACAAATCGGACTATAGGAGAGAAAAATCCCTTCCTCTACTTTCATTCTTCAGTTCAGTGTCTGGGTCCTGTGAATTAAACTGATAAGAGACAGATTAACAGGAGAAAAGGTTTATTTCAAAGGCATACAGAGGTTTCACAGAAAAGATGTGAAAACCCAGAGGCACTAAGACCTAAGAACCATGTACCATTTTAACAAAGAGTGATAAATTGAGAAGAAGTGACTAGACAAAGAAAAAGAGGTTTGGGCTTTTGGGACAGTAAATTGTGGGATGGTAAGTATGAGGTAAAAACTCATGGAAAATAGATGTTATGTGAGTAAGTTCTGTTTATGCAGACTAAAGGCTATGCCATCTCTAGTGATTAGTCCTTCCTTGCAATTAAGAGTTGTTCTCTTTCTGATGGAAAGGGAGATACCTTCACAAAAGGACATTTATGCTCTGATTTTAGACAGATGCAAAAACATAAAGAGCTCTTTTTCTGTCTGCTTTCTCAGTTGCTTTCAGCTTGAAATAATCCCTGTGCAAAAGTGACATATTTGGGGGTGGCATATTTGAGTCCTCTTCATGACTTATAACAGGACTGTTCATTGTAGGTCAGGAATTGATACCCTGGGAAGGTAGTTGCAGGTTGCAGGTCAAAGTTTTATGTTTATATATTATATAGGCTGGCCATCTTCCATTTGTATGCTCAGTCTCTCACTCTCTTCTGATTTGTGATATCTAAGGACTTAATATAAGACCCACAGAAGCTCTGACATTGTTTAAAAATGCTTGATGTGGTCTGTGCCTGCAAAAATCAAGAATGAAAAATATTCAAATAATTATAAAATTCAAAAATAGGTAACTATTCAGATAAGAAAAAAATTAACTCGCAAACCTTACTCAATATTTTTAGTAAAGCCTATTTTGGTTGAACTACTGCAGCAATCACAGTTCCACTGTCAGCTAAGAAGAGGCGAGAAGCCAGGTTGCAATGCAGTAAGACAAGTCTTAACTGCAATTCAGGAGACACAGATTCAGCTAGAAGCCAAACTGTGTTCCAAAGACATGGAGGGGAGAAGGGATTTTTAAGAGAAATGAAAAGGAAGCTAACTGTGATTATACAAGTTCTAATTATCACTGATGGAAGTGGCTGGCCAGTACATGAGTCTATAGTTCATTGGTTGTTGTTCAGAAGTGGCAGTGCTGGAAAAATCCAGCAGTTTTCTGCAATGTTGTATCATTGTAGTTTGGAACAATTTCAGAGTTCAAGGCAAATTCCTGTTTTTTTTAATGTTTGTTTGTTTGCTTGTTTGCTGCAAGTTTGCATAATGTGCAGGCAGTTCTTAAAATGGCTTCTTAACTCCACTTTAGGTCTCTGAACCAGAGTGACACCACTTTGTATACCACATTTCACATCAGCGATTCAAAATAACTCACAACCAACTTCTCCAGCACATCAGGTACAAAAATTGAAAAACAAATGATACTGTTTTTGTTTCACTGGTACCATAAAATGATGCAGTGGTATTCCACTTTTTAATGAGGGCATTATATTTGCGTGCTTTCACGAGAGCATTAAAAGATGAACTGAGGCATATTAATATATTAAAGAGTTTATTTGAGCAAACAGTGATTAACAAATCAGGCAGTGCTAGACCATAAGTAGCTCAGGGCTACAGTAAGGAGGTGGGGTAGGGGAAGCTTGGCTTTTATAAGGTGAACACAGAAGCAAGGCAAAGAATATATTTGACTGGCTAGAGTGGAACACTAGATGTATTTGGATCACTCCAGTGGAAAGCCACATCAAAGGATGTGGCCAAGCATCCTTTGCCAAGGAGCTTAGTATGGCTAGTTGGTGAGTTCTGACTGACCTGGAATATGGCCATTCATACTGAATTGGGTTCCAACTTGTGTACACAGAAACTAGGAGTTAGAGCAACTACAGTCTAAAGGCCTCCCAAATAATTTTTAAACAAGAGATAATAAGATAACATCTAGAAGTTACTTTTAATTTTAAAAAGATAGATATCACTTCAAACAAGACATTATGATTTTATTTTAACATTTTATTTATTGCCTTTTGAAGTAAATCTGTCATTTGTAAGAACAATGGAGTAATTATGCAACAGGGTCTCTCTGCAGCAAAATATATTTAGCAGCATAATTTTAGGCCAAAATCTGTGTTAAGAAGATGTATGTGATTATGCATAATGAAAGCCAAAAATTTTAAAAGCTAGCTTAAAGATTATATTGCATTCTAGATCATGCATTAACATTTGCCCCAGGTCAGGAGTTAAGGATTCTTAGAATAAAATGGCTGCATAAGCGTCCACATGAGATATGTTTATGTCTTTAGATAATTTTATAGTAGACAGTTAACTAGCAGTGTTGCTAACTCATTTAGGGGATGATAAACAGGATCATTTAGAAGCTGTCATTTGTAGATTCTGCAAGATGCTGAAGAATTCTTTTGCCTTTCTTTACTTTGTGTTCATGACGGAAGCCACACAGCTCTGAGAGAAAAGACACCAGGGCACCTTTGACTCATGGCGTACCTCCAGAGAGACACAAAGCAATGGAGAAGCCAGATCCTCTCACAGGTCTAGAGGCTCCAACTGCAGACCCATCTGAAGGCCACTAATTAGGGGGAAACACAATCTCCAGCTTTGCAGAAATGTTGGCAACGTAAGCCCTAATTAGAGAGAGAACATTCTTTGTTTTGGTGAATCTCAATGGTTTTTGTACATAAAGGAACCCTGAAAGGTCTCCCATTAAGTGCATGCCTTTGACAGGGGAGACAGGCTGTCTTCTCCCAGAGGGCGTGTTCAATGCCCCCCGTAAGTGTTGGAGTGGAGTACTAGGACAAGTGGGAGGCTCTGGACACAACGCACAGGTACACTCAGCCCTTCATAACTGCAGTGGTTTCACTCCTCAAATTTTATTTTTGGACATTATGATGTATGTAGCTCTTAATAGTCTTTTGTTCCTGTCTTCGTGCATTGGTTGTTTTCTGACCTCATTAGTCTGACTCAGTACATGCTCTGTGGGTTTCCCAGCACAGGGGGAAATCTCTACAGGCTGTCATTCAGCTGCTCCTAACTAGCAACCAAACAAAGGGAGATGCGAGGCTGCTGCCAAGGACAGCAAAAGTAGTTGGGCATTTCTTATGCCTCATGAAGGTAAGACATGTTTAAAATATGGCTAGAGTTCTTTGAGGTGCAGCTTATGAATAGGGACTAGCAGTGGTGTTAAATAAAGTTTATGGGAGGCTAGTTTTGGACTAGCATCCTGCCGTGGGCCCCAGTATGCCGGACCAAACCAGAATGTGGTCTGCTGTGCTTTGAATGTTTATGTCCCCTCAAAAATTCATGTGTTGAAACTTCATCACCAAGATGATACCTTAAGAGGCAGGGCCTTTAAAAGGTGATTAAGTCATGACAGCAGAGCCCTAGTGAATGGGATTAAGGCCTTTATAAAAGAGACTTTGTGCCATCATTCTCAGCAAACTAACTCAGGAACAGAAAAACACACCGAACGTTTTTACTCATAAGTGGGAGTTGAACAATGAGAACACATGGACACAGGGAGGAGAACAACACACACCAGGGCCTGTTGGGGCTGGCAGGGATGGGGGAGGGGGAGCATTAGGACAAATACCTAACGCATGTGAGGCTTAAAACCTAGATGATGGATTGATGGGTGCAGCAAACCGCCATGGCACATGTATACCTATGTAACAAACCTGTACATTCTGCACATGTATCCAAGAACCTAAAATAAATAAATAAATAAATAAATAAATAAATAAATAAGCATTTGGCCCCTTACCCTTCTGCTTTCTGCCATGTGCCATCTTGGAAGCAGAGAGCAGCCCTCTCCACAAACCATTGCCAGCACCTTGATCTTGGATGCCCAACCTCCAGAACTGTGAGAAATAAATTTCTGTTCTTCATAAATGATCCAGTCTTTGGACATTTTTTATAGCGTCACAAACAGGCTAAAAAAGATTGGTACCAAGAAGTAGAGTATTTCTATAACAAATACCTAAAAACATGGAAAGGACTTTGAAACTGAGTAATGGGTAGAGGCTGAAACAGTTCTGAAGTACATGCTAGACTAAGCCTAGATTTCCATGAACGGAAATTAAGGGTGATTCTAGTAAGGGCTCAGAAGAAGAGGAGAGCTGTAGAGAGAGCCTCTGTCTTCTTGGTGATTAGCCAAGAGGTCATGATCAAAACGCTGGTAGAAATATAAACAGTAAAGGCCATTCTGATGAGGTCTTAGGTCTATATGAGGAATATCTTACTGGAAACTGGAGGAAAGACCACCCTTGTTACAAAGTGGCAAAGAATTTGGCTGAATTGCATCTGTGTCCCACTGCTTTGTAAAAGGCAGCATTTAAGAGGGATGAGCTAGTGAGTGGCGTTGTTGTCTGGGGTAAATACGTGAGGTTCGTCATCTTGAGCCAAGAAAATTAAGGACAAGGACATACACAAGAAGTGAGTTTAGGAGCAGAGGTTTAATAGACAAAAAAAAAAAAAAATAGAGAAAGGAGAACAGTGCTCTCTCACAAGAGAGGGGTGCCAGAATGGGAATAGGAGACTGATTCAAGAAAAAAGCGAAGAAAAAGCACAAGCGATTCACAGCAAGCAAAAGAAGGGCCCCAGTTTGCCTGAGGTAGCATGATAAGGAAGAAGGAAGTTCACTCTGTTTTAACTCTATAGGGAAAGTAACTGAAATGGCCAATCGTCTTTTCATTCCTTATTTCTGTTTGAGTCCTTTCTGCCTATAAAGCCACCCTCCTCTGCTTAGCTTATCAGGACACTTACTCTGTTTCATAGAATGAGGTACTGCCTGATTCTAGAATCACAAAGAAAAGCTAATTAGATCTTTAAACTAAAGGTATTGTTATTTGTCTTTTGACGGTGATGATAAATTGCAAATATCATAGTCAAAAGTTATTAATAGGATAATTACAAAGTTCACGTGTCAAACATATTTTTCCCAATACTTAGCCAAATTATTTGACTCTTTCCTTATCATTACATTTCATATCATATTTTAAGATTAAAAGGAAGCTGAGATTTTATTGGGGTTGAAAAGGAGCATGGTCTGAAATCAGCCTGGGACAAAGAAAAATATTCTTTACTTGGTTTCAGAAATTTGGGTTAGGGTCTTTTTTCCACTAGAGGCAAATTCTCTTTGGGCTAATCTTGTAACTTCTCTCACCCTCAATCCCCTCCCTCCTGAGGCACAAATACCGTATCTGTCTTCGGTAGCTCACAGGACTGACTTGTGGATCCAGTGAGATAAATTGTTATTAGCATTTAACTTGTAAAATTATTTTATGTACATTATCTCACTGGCTTTATTTGCCTCTAGTGAAACAAAGGCTCTAACAAAATCTCCTCAAACCAAATATGGATTTTATTTTGTCCCACTCTGATTTCAAAACATGATCCTTTTCAATGGCAATAAAATCTCAGCTTTTTTACAATCTTAAAATCTGGCATAGAAATGTAAATGACAGAGAGTTCAATAATTTGGACAACTATTTGGAAACAATATGTTTAATATATGAACCATGTAACTATTCTAGTCATACTTTTTTATGGTAATATTTACAAGCTTTTCATAACAGATATGCTGCCCTAATTATCTGTTTCAAAAAAAAAAAAAAAAATCCTCTGTCTTGATAAAACTGTTTTTGACAAATTATTTAGATCAAGCCGAATTTAACTATTTATTAACACAAAGTAAATAGATCATACTGTTTTAGTTATTTCTGTACAAATAATCCAAATTAAGGCAACTCCTTAACCATACGATTAATTGCTTGTATTCAGCTGTTTCATAGTGGAAAAGACCCAACTTAACATACCTGTTCTTTGATGCACATGATAAGTTTAAACATTTTAAACTACGATAGTTTAGGGAAATATATAGGAAGCCAAAAAAGGAAGGGGAGGGGATTTCTAAGGATATTAGGATATTCCTTCTGGAGAGAATTTAATACACCAAGTGGCCCCAAATAGATCTATCTTTATTCTGTATAATCTCTTTACCAGAATGGCTATTCCTCTATGACATTATAGGATCTGCACCCAGTGCCTGCACGAGAGGAAGGACTGCATTAAGGCAACCTACTGGGCCTTTCCTACTCACTCTGGATGCTTCTTATGTTTCTTCCTTTAGCATTATTTTTCTCCGTATTCCGGAAGGTAAAACTCAGCATAATTAGCCAGATGTACATTAAAGAAAAAATATTGACCTTATTTTCCACACGTATAAAAGCTAAGGTCTTATGTGCTCGTTATGAACAATAATAGCCTTGTGTCTGTACAAGAAGAAAAGCTAAAACCATAACTTACCTACGCTTTGATGTTTTAATCATGCATTTCTGTGCCAACTAATTCCAGGTTTTGGCAGACTGCGAGATATTTTTCTTTCAAGGTGAACTTTCACTTTCACTTTTTCATAACAAGCCATGGGAGACTAATGACTCACAAAGTAGAAGGCTCAAATGTATACCCAATGCTATCAGCCAAGTGCATGTGAGACTCTGCTTGTCTGATTAAGGGCTAGCTTTCTAGGTCCAGAGGTGAAACTATACACAAGCTATTTTGGTTCTGAATGAATGAGCCTTTGACAAATTCATGAAGCATGACTAAATACTAATAAGCTTAATACCACCTCTTGGCTGGGCGCAGCGGCCCACGCCTGTAATCCCGGCACTTTGGGAGGCGGAAGTAGGCAGATCACCCGAGGTCGGGAGTTTGAGACCAGCCTGACCAACATGGAGAAACCCCGTCTCTACTAAAAATAGAGAAGTAGCTGGGCATGGTGGGCGCACCTGTAATCCCCGCTACGCGGGAAGCTGAGGCAGGAGAATAGCTTGAACCCAGGAGGCAGAGGTTGCCGTGAGCTGAGGGTGCGCCATTGCACTCCAGCCTGGGCAACAAGAGCAAAACTCTGTCTAAAAAAAAACAAAAATAAAAAAAAAACCTATTGTCCAATTCCTGGAGGAGCGAAGGGTTCCTCACCGTTTCTCCATTCCAGATACATGGACACAGGTGGCAGGAGAAGGAAGTGGAGATCCTGAAAGATAAGACTGTGGGTCTCCAAAGAAGCCCAGCCTCCATCACCTGGCCCAAAGGAAAGGCACTCCGGGGACCATCGGCGACATCAGGAGTCTGTGTGCACTCCTCGCCTTCAGCGTGGCCACTGAGCCCTCTCTGTCTCCGAGGCCAAGCACTTGACCCTCTCCAGAGTTAGGGTGGGGATGCCTAACATTAACACCTCCCCAGCCATTTTTGAATACACAACTAAAACCCAATCACACTTATCTTCAAACATTTCCAATCCAGGTGCCTAAATTCAAACGACATGCTATAATAAAGTTGCACCAGCCAGCTTTACATTTAAGGCCTTTGGGCTCGGGATAATGTAAGGGACATTTTGCTGATGAGAGAATAAGCCTTGTTAGCAGAGAGAACTCATTCTGAAAGCCCATGTGCTTCAGGAGGGACAGTCTTTGGGCTCCTAACAACATGGGAGCTCTGAGCAGTCAGTCACGATGGTGTGAGGCTCCACAGAGCTGGGATCTCGCTCCATTGCCTGCCTCACAGTGGAGATGAAGGGCTGGAAGAGGAAGGTGAAAAGGGGGAAAGCAGGGATGATAGAAGGAGGAAGGGAAGGAAGGAGCAATTCCCAGTGAATTAAACTTTCATCTCCTCCTAATAACTACACAGGCAAATAGCTATCTATGTAGAGACATACCAACAGGAAAAATGTCTAAAGCAGAATGAGCTAAAAGTGACCTTGACAAAACAGAGTCCACGTGGGTAGACCATCACTAGCGAAGTGTTTCCAGCTTCCATGCAGCACATATTCCCAAAGTTGCTTTTTACCTAGGTTGTTTGGAACTGGAGGTGAATTTCCCCAGCAGAAACAATGCTATAAATGGGACTTGCTGTAAAAGGGCATAAGTCATTTTTTTTTAAGTAAACAAATGAAACTTTATGAATGAAATGAAGATGTTCATCATTATGAAGGACAAAAAGATCTGAGCTGGTCATGAGATATGTTTATGCTCTTGACCAGGAAGGCAGTTTAAACTATTAAATCAATGAGATGCCCATCAAAATTCTGCCCAACTTGACAGATTCTAAAATTGTATTTAAAAGATAAAGTCCTAAGAATAGTTATCAGAAAGAAAACAAGCAAACAAAAAATGATCCTACTTGACATCAAGAATAGTTGTTTTTTTTTTAAGTAGGAAATTTGCCAGGTGTGATGGCTCATGCCTGTAATCCTAGCACTTTGGGAGGCCAAGGCAGGTGGTTCGCTTGAGCCCAGGAGTTCGAGATCAGTCTGGGCAACATGGTGAAACCCTGTCTCTTAAAAAATACAAAAATTATTTGGGCTTGGTGGCACAGGCATGTAATCCCAGCTACTACGGAGGCTGAGGTGGGAGGATTGCTTGAGCCCAGGAGATGGAGGCTGCAGTGAGCCATGATTGCACCACTGCACTCCAGCGTGGGTGACAGAGCAAGACTCTGTCTCAAAAAAAAAAGAAAGAAAGAAAAAAAGGAAAAGACAGAGACAGGAAACTAGGTAATAAAACACGGCATAGGCACAGGGACAGACAAAAACATCAGCAAAATAATATAGACACTTCAGGATATCTACTCCTGATGGACAGACAGATAGTTAGAACAAAAAGATGACTTAGAAGGATTCATGTTAAACTTACATAAATGCTCCAGAGAGGAGGGAGGGGTATGGTCGTGGGAGTTACAGAGACAATTTTATCATGAATTTTCATTTTTTTCTTTCAAAAGTTAAGAACTATTACAAAATATGGATGTTGATTAATTTTCCAAGTTGTGTAAATTGGTGTTTTTTATGATAGACTTTACAGAATTTAAAAGTTACTTCCCAGTGAAAAGCTATCATCGCAGCAGTAAAAGCGGGACCACAAGTGCCTTTCACTTAGTTTTGGTAGCCTTAGAAAAGGGGAAATCAGGCTTCCTTCTTGAGGCAGCATAAGTGAAAGGAGGCACTCAAACATTAGAAAAGTTAAGCACAAAGAAATAAAAAATAGACAATGCTCAGCTAAACCACGGCTATCTTGGCAAGATGGCTGGATGGGAGGAATGACAAACTAGGGGGAAGAAGCCCCTCCATGAAGATGATAAAGTGTAATCCTCGTAACTTAGACTATTTTGATGTCAAGCAGACAAACAGCCTTTGTTGAGTGGGGCTGCTGTGGGTTTTTGTTTTAACTGCCTTTAGATCAAAAGGTCTGACAGCTCCCATGGCTTGAATGATCCCTGCCATGCTGAGATCCAGGATGGATGCTTCAGCATGACAGAGGCTTGATGGGCTCATTTGGAAGAGAACTGTTTTGCCCTGATAGGGAGAATGGATTGGCTGACCTTGCAGGGCATTTTCATTATCCTTTTCCCAAATCTTGAATGAACAGAATTCATGAGAACAATCGTATACTGTCACAAATTGTGAATGAATTCATCAAAAACCTCTCTCAACCTCTGCCGCTTTCACTTAAATTGTTTTAAATTTACTTTGTCACTGAAAGGCAATGTTATTGAACTGAAAGGTTGTTCTAATTTAAAGTGAACTTTAAGAACATGTGCCATGAGAGTCAGATTGCTTTAGGAAGCCATTTAAGTAGAACAATTTGAAATTTAAAATTTCAAACACATAAAAATTTCTAATGCCACAAGTCCTAACGTGTATTTATGCTATATAAATGGAGAACGTTGAACAAGAGTGTTTACTGAGAGCTGCAGACTTAATTTTCCAGATTGAAAAATTGGCAGTGTGAAACTCAGATGGAAGAAAGAGATAGGGCAGAGATATAGTTACATAAGAGGTGGTGGTGGTTTAGACAGGGAGGGTGGCAGTGGCGTGGCTGAGACATGACGAATCTTGGATGTATTTTGAAGTTAGAGACGATAGGCTTTGCCGAGAAACTGGACATAGAACACGGGAGAAAAACCAAAGTCAACTGTGACACTAAGGTTGTTAACTTGAGTGGCTGGAGAGATGATGTTGTCATTTGCCAAGACATGGAAGATTTAAAAAAGAGAAGGTCATATCGATTGATTCAGAAAAGACATTTGGCAAAATCCAACAGCCGTTCATAGTAAAAATCCTTAGGAAACTAAGAACAGAGGGAGCCTCCTTAACTCAATAAGGAGTATCTACATCTGACTTCGCACTTAATGGTGAGGGAAAAATGGAAACAAGGGAAGTTTTTAATAAACGTCAAAAGACATCCAACATTTCTGTATGCCACTGTGAACAATCTGATATAGTGGGGAAAATATGCTGATGCAGGAGAAAGAATCAGAAATCAGAAGCAGCATCATTGAGCTGATGACAGTACAGGGTCTGGTGGGCAAGTGAAGGGGTTGGCATCAGCTGGGAAGGCAAACAGGTGACCCACATTCATCTCAGTAGCAGCCAAGTGTGAGAGTACCATCCAGCTGGTAAAGACTCGATGGTTGATTCCATTTTCTCAGTGGATTAGAGACCAAGGTTGCCAGCTGAGAATACTAATGAGGGAGACTGTGGTGGTTTTAGGAGAGCAGGGAAGGGAAAATCATCTCTAGGAGAATTGGGAAAGTGATGAGTACTGGAAAGAGAATTGGGAAAGTGATGAGTACTGGAAAAGAGCAGGATTGCCAGTCAGCACTGAAAGTTTACTTGGGGTTAGCGATTGTCAACTTAAAATAAAGCCAGTCAGCATTTTTCTCCAAGCTCAGTCACTCGCCTGCAGAGGAGGAAAAGGAGACAAGAAGAGGAGTAATGACCATCACACAACACGACATCTAAGTGAGGTGACACAGAAAGTGGGAACATGAGGGATTACAAGAAATTGAAAGGACTGTAAACCCCAGTGGAGTCAAAGAAGTGTTGGGAGCT
The DNA here is from genome assembly GCF_030222135.1 of Aotus nancymaae. NCBI lineage: Eukaryota > Metazoa > Chordata > Mammalia > Primates > Aotidae > Aotus > Aotus nancymaae. The sequence continues at coordinate 5,260,248 of NW_026988450.1, read as the reverse complement.
CAGGCGTGAGAGAAGTTGATTTAGATGAGTAGGAAGCATTGGTCAAAGAGTGACATTCTTAAAATGGACATTATGGAGAGGAAACAAGATACTTTTTTTTTTTTTTGAGACAGAGTCTCGCTCTGTCACCAGGTGCCAGGCTGGAGTGCAGTGGTGCGATCTCGGCTCACTGCAACCTCTGCCTCCCAAGTTCAAGCAATTCTCTGGTCTCAGCCTCCGGAGTAGCTGGGACTACAGGTGCACGCCACCATGCCCAGCTAATTTTTGTATTTTTAGTAGAGACAGGGTTTCACCATGTTGGCCATGATGGTCTCGATCTCTTGACCTCATGATCTGCCCGCCTCAGCCTCCCAAAGTGCTGGGATTACAGGTGTGAGCCACCGCACCTGACCGAAACAAGATATTTTTAAAGACAGGTGTAGAATATAGCTAGAGTTATAAGTGGCAGAGATCATGTGAGGGACAAGGTCATTGGAGAAGAGGCAGACAAAGAAGAAAGAAGCCCAATATTGGAAGGTTTATCTCTGTGGATATTGAAAGATGCAAAATTATGACAGGAGTGTTGGACAGAGCAGCAGAGCAAGTGCTAACGTCTTGCATTAACGTGGAGAGCGGGACAGGGCTTGGAGCCAACTGTGCTAAGGAGGGCTAGTGAGTAATACAGACTAATGGCAGCCTGCAAAGCCGGGCTTTTTCAGAAGGAGGAAGGGACACTAGTCTAGAAGTGTCAATGAGCAAGGGGAGCAGGTACTCTACCCCCAGGCCTGGCGTTACAGAGCTTAATGAAATGTAAATAGACGCCGACTGACAGAGATACAAGGGAGGCAGTATTCTCGGACAATTTGTGATTTTGGTCAGAGGAAGAAGGAAGAGGGTCAGAGGAGGTCCCTAAGGAATTTACTGGTGATGCACCATGCACTCCAGAGTCTGCAAGAGAGGATTTTCAGGAGCTCAGGAAGGATAGAAGATGGGGAAAAGGGTTCAAGTCTTTTTTTTCACTAATGATGTAGTTTATGTCCTCTCGTACTGACAGATAAAAACACATACATTCCCTAGGCACAAAGCTTGTATTCATAAATAACTCTCTGCCTAAAGACAAGATTTCAATTAATATTCATAATGGAAATCTAATTATTTGACTTATTTAACAAAACCATGAATCTGAAATGTCATCAGTAAAATCTAAGAATTTTTATCACAAAACCGGAGACATGCATTAGTAATCTACACAACTTAACATTACATCAGAAAAGGAATTGAATAGTTCCCTTGATTTTTACACAAAAATTAGCTGGACATGATGGCACATGCCTGTAATCCCAGCTACTCAGCAGAATGAGGCACGAGAGTCACTTGAACCCAGGAGGCGGAGGTTGCGGTGAGCCAAGATTGCACCACTGCACTCCAGCCTGGGCAATGAAGCGAGACTCAGTCTCAAAAAATAAAAAATTCCCTATTTTTAGTGGTTTTCAAATTTCATAGCACAGATTACCAAGAAAAAAAAAAACTATAAAAACAGATTTTAAATACATTTAGAACACCAAGCTAGCCCCAGTCTTTGAAACTGATGGATAATTACATACAATCACTAGACAGGCTTTCGATATAATGGTGCTGGAGTTCTTATCTATCAAAAATCCTTTGGGATTAATTTCTCAATGAAAACATATCTTTGTAAATACTGTAATACTATAAACTTGGAAAAATACCCAGAATCAGGAGAGGGATAAAAAATAACACACAAGTCAATCTTATTTCTAAACTGTCAGCATAAAGACTTCTCCCAAACACCTGACATCGTCCCTCCGTATACAAATTAAGAGTACAATGACTTTACCCTACTAGCTGACATTCTTCTACAGAATAATCTTTTACCACATATCAAGGCAGGGCTCAAGTTTCATTCATCTGCTTTTACAGCGTGTAATTAGCAGAGCATCAAATTTATATGTTGATGTGGCAATTCAAAATGCTAAACACAATGGAAGCAAACTGTGCCATATTATTCTTTCTTTTTTTTTTTTTTTTGAGACAGAGTTTTGCTCTGTCACCCAGGCTGGAGTGCAGTGATGTGATCCCAGCTCACTGCAACCTCTGCCTCCTGGGTTCAAGTGATTCTCCTGCCTCAGCCTCCCAAATAGCTGGGAATACAGGGGCCTGCCACCACACCTGGTTCATTATTTTTTTGTATTTTTAGTAGAGACGGAGTTTCAGCATGTTAGCCAGGCTGGTCTCGAACTCCTGACCTCAGGTGATCTGCCTGCCTTGGCCTCCCAAAGTGCTGGGATTACAGGCGTGAGCTACCATGCCTGGCCAAAAGCACTCTCTTATTTATTTATTATTTATTTATTTATTTATTTATTTATTTTAGAGACAGGAGTCTCACTATGTTGCCCAGGCTGGAGTACAGTGGCTACTCGTAGGCATGATCCCACTACTGATCAGCACGGGAGTTTTTGACCTGCTCCATTTCCGACCTGGGCCGGTTCACCGCTCCTTAGGCAACCTAGTGGTCCCCTGCTCCCAGGGGGTCACCATATTGATGCTGAATTTAGTGTGGACACCAGCATAGCTCACTACAGCCCAGAACTCCTGAACTCAAGCAATCCTCCAACCTCAGCCTCCCGAGTAGCTGGGACTACAGGCACGCACCACCATGCCCGGCAGCACTCTCGAATATACACTTGAAGATTACATTTCACTACCAATTTAATTTTTCTTTCTTCAACAAAATCTTTCAGTGAACCAATTTCTCATAGATTAACATTAATATTTTATTTGATTCTCTTTCCAGGACCAGAAATTCCAAAATTAAAGTGGAAAAGAATGGAAAAAATAAATAATAACATTGCATGACAATAGACACTAACTCAATAAAAACTTGTTTCTAAAATAATATATTATGGAAGAACATAGTATGGAAAGAATAATACTATGAGAATTTTTTAAGCATAGTAAATTTGACCCTCAGTCTTCATGAAGATACTGCAGTTTATACAGAAAACAAAATATACAAGACTCTAGGGAAAAAAAGTCGGAATAGATAATATATAACATTCTGTAGGCCTAAGGACCTTCTGAGAGGGAGAGGGGAAAGGATGCCCAATAGAATGTTTACTTAAGAATACAGAGCTATGAAAAACTGCTGGGTCAGAAGTGTACTTCAAATGGAACCTAACTTTGTGGAAAAAACTTTTATATGTATATTATATATAAAATATATAATATATATATGAGATGGAGTCTCACTCTGTTGCCCAGACTGGAATACAGTGGCACAATCTCTACTCACTGCAACCTCCGCCTCAGCCTCCCAAGTAGCTGGGATTATAGGTGTGCACCACCATGCCTGGCTAATTTTTCTGTTTTTAGTAAAGACAGGGTTTCACCATGTTGTCCAGGCTAGTCTTGAACTCCTAACCTCAAGTGAGCTGCCTGACTTGGCCTCCCAAAGTACTGAGATTACAGGCATGAGCCACCACACCCAGCCAAAATAGACATATTTTTAAGAGGAAAGAAAAGGTACTGAAAATGGAGTCCCTTCCAAATAGAAGGTCATAAATTGAGGGGAAAATATCTGAATAGTGTAAACCAGTCTAGGTCAAAAAGAAAATTGGGTTGGGGGCAGGAGCTGCAATGTCTCAGGATGTACAAACAAATGCATCTCATCCATTAACCAAAAGACGGGAGCTCAGTTTATATGAATTACAATGAATACCTCAGGAGGTGGTAACAGATGGCTTAGAAATTGTGGCTTTACCTCAAAGTCTACACAGTGAAATAATATGCCTAATTTGTTTGGATGTGTTGAAAGACACCATGACTACAAAGGGGTGTTTACAACATTTTTGTGCAGGCTGCATCATCATTGTCCTTAGAAATGGCAACAAAAAATACCCTACTGTCAAAAAAAAAAAAAATCTAGTTTCCAGAAGATCACTAAGGGGATCTTTCAGCTCTTGGCTGTGGTAGCAATGGGCTCAATGTTAGGGATGCCAGAAATGCCATAGGGTGGGAAAGGAAAAAAAAAGAGCCAGGGCTAACAAAAATGAGGTGGGGTGGTAGATAAAGAATTGGGAAGGCCTTGTAAGCCTTATACTTTAGTCTAAAAAATTTGATGCTTTCATCAGCAAAATTTACGCAAGTCATGATGAGTATGAAGCTCTTGGAGAGAGAGTATTAGCCAGCATCCACACACACAGTAATCACTGAGCACTCAGTCTCAGCTCTGAGGAAGGACTGAAGGTACTGGCTAGGAGCAGATTACAGCAAGGCAAGAAACAACAGCTGAAAATGGTAGCAGAGCAGAAGAGAAGGCTCACGGTTTGCACTGTAGTGATGCATCCACACAGAACAATCAGGAAACAGGTCACAGGCACAAATGGACCAAAACATCTGCTGATTCTGGGCTTGAGCTTGATATTAACAATGCAACATTTGCCGTTGATTCAGGAACGGATGACGCTAGTGAAACTGAATTAGTATTCAAGCTTCATCCCACGTATATGGAAAAAGATGACAGTGCACAGATAGGATACATAAATACTTCAGGTAACACTGCCGTTGATCACTTATCCAAATATCTGACTGTGAAGTTAGCTTTAGAAGAATTTTGAAGCCAAGGGGCATCAAATCAGATGAACCACAGCCAGAGCAAAACTCAAGCATCAGACACCATGGCTGCTGGCATCACCACATTATATGGCCGAGTTCAAGTCTTGAGTGGTGATCTAGGAGTCTGCGGATTCTCTGGGCAACTGACAGAAACACAACCAAGGGGTCTTATACTACAATGTCTGATGTTCTCCTAGGCAGATTCAAGTGCTGACATCATGAGTATTAGGAAGAAGGGTGGCAGGAGAAAGGAGCTGCTGAGATCACACAGCTCTCTGGCTCCTTACTCGTGCCCATGGCAGTTGGCGATCAGGGGACACATGAGGTCGCCAGGATCCTGGGGGCTGGGAGAGCATTTCTCATTTTGCTGACATCAATGTAGAGGCCAGAGGAATGACACATCCCACACATCTCAAAAGGCCAACTCTAGATGGGATATCTGAGGGTTTCACAGAATTCTAACCAAAGGAGTTTCTCCACTCTCCTTACTACAGAAAATACCTTTGGTAAAGAACACATCATGAAGTCTTTCAGCTCTTGGCTGTAGGAGCAACAGGCTAAAATGTTAGGGATGCCAGATGAAGCCATTGGGTGGGAAAGGGAAAGAAGAGGGAGAGCTGAAAAAATGAGGTGGGGAGGAAGGCAAAGAATTGGAAAGGCCTTGTAAGCCTTACCCTTCAGTCTAAAAATAAAGGGAATCCACTGAACAGTTACAGGCAGGGGAAATCGCTTTGGAATGTTGCACCTGCTGTCATTAGGCTGTAAACTGAAATAGTCTAGCTTGTGTTACATTTACGGACTACAAATTGAATGACTTAAGGCCAATTTTATAAAATTTCCCTTAGGCCTAGACTGTCGTAATAATATGGATAATACAGTCTATTTCTGAGGTGTCAGAGAATGTATCAGTCAGGGTTCTCCAGAGAAACAGAACCAGTAGGCTATACATAGACACAGAAGATGGGATTTATGAGGGGAATTGGCTCATGCAATTACGGCAGTGGAGAAGTCCCATGATTTGCCGTCTGCAAGCTGGAGACCCAGGAGAGCCAAGGGTGTCATTCTGTCTGAGTCTGAAGGCCTGAGCACCAGAGCAGCTGAGAGTGTGATTCCGAGTTTAAGGCTGAAAGCCTGAGAAACCCAGAGGGCCAACAGTGTTAAGTCCCAGAGTCTGAAGACCGAGAACCTGGAGCTCTGATGTACAAGTGCAGAAGAAGATGGATGTCTCAACTCTAGAAAAGAGAGCAAATGGCCCTTCCTCCACCTTTCTCATCCACTCGGGCCCTCAACAGATTGGACGGTGCCCATTCCACACTGCTGATGGCAGGTCCTCCTTCCTCAGCCCATGCGATCAATTGCCAGTCTCTTCCAGAAACCTCACAGACACACCCAGAAAGAATGCTTTACCAGCTATCTGGGTGTGCCTCACACCAGTTAAACTGACATAAAATTAACTACCAAAGAGAAGTAAAGGCATAATTCATAACAAAGTTCTCCCACATACTTGACACCGGGCTAGTATTGACACTTGGCCAATAAATACTAATATTTTTCACAAGACCCTTTTTATAGGTATGTTAGAATTAGAATTTTGTTATTTGGTATGGGAAAACATTCCCGGCATTTTCTAAGAAATGGTAGAATATGCAGATTTCCACAAAATAGCCCTTTGATGGCACACATAGCAATCTTCATTTTATTCCTTAGGACAGATATTTGCCTCTTGAAATAAAAATGGTGTTTCTGATAAGTGGTGAGTTCTCAGAAAGTTTTGTCCTTTAGAAATGTAAAAAAAGTTCTCTCATTTATTCTTCAAACTAGTAAATATAGTGAAGAGACCATAAAGTGAACCAGAACTCATCATTCCACTTCCCAAAAGTTTTTTGAAGGCATTCAGATAACCGTGAGCCAAAGAGATGCTTTTCCTTGCTCTTCATCTTTTCTTTTAATTTAAAATTGAAAAATTAACACAAAAAGAATGGACAATAAAAGAAAACATGGACTGAACTTTATCAAACATAAAAACTGTAGTGTGTTAAAGGACATTGTCAAGAAAGTGAAAAGACAACCTACTGGATAAGAGGAAGTACTTGCAAATCATGTCAAATAAGGGTCTAGAAGCCAGAATACATTTTTTTTTTTTTTGAGTCAGAGTCTCGCTCTGTCGCCAGGCACCAGGCTGGAGTGCAGTGGCGCAATCTTGGCTCTCTGCAACCTCCACCTCCCGGGTTCAAGCAATTCTCCTGCCTCAGCCTCCCAAGTAGCTGGGACTACAGGTGCATGCCACCACGCCCAGCTAATTTTTGTATTTTTTAGTAGAGATGAGGTTTCACCGTGTTGGCCAGGATGGTCTTGATCTCTTGACCTCGTGATCCACCCGCCTCGGCCTCCCAAAGTGCTGGGATTACAGGTGTGAACCACCGTGCCCGGCCAGAATACATTTTTTTGAAAACTCTAAGAACAATTTTAAAAAGACAAGCCAATTTAAAAAATGGACAAAGGACTTGAGTAGACATTTCTCCAGAGAAGATAAACAAACGGCAAAAAGCACGTGGAAGGCTGTTCAACACCATTAGTCACTAAGGAAATGCAAATCAAAGCCACAGTGCAATAACACTTGATACCCACTAGAAGGGCTACCATTAAAAGAAAAACAAAAACAAAAAAAGATTCCCAGACTGTTTTCCAAGGGGCCACACCATTCTACATTCACATCCTAACCAGACACGTTTCCTAACCAGACAGGATGTGAACGTAGAATGGTGTGGCCCCTTGGAAAACAGTTTGGGAATTTCTCAAAAGGTTAAACATTGAGTTACTCTGTGACCCAGTCACTTCCACTCAAAAGAAATGAGAAAAGCCCACACAGAATCTAGTACATGAATGTTCATAGCAGCATTATCCGTAATAGCCAAGTATAGAAAATAAATGTCCATCAACCATGAATAGGTGAATGTAATGTTTTTCAACTTTAGAAAGCAACAAAGTGCTATACATGCTACTGTGAGGACCCACTCGGACCCCAGAGTTGGTATGAGGATTGTTTTAAACTGAAGGCATTTGAGATTCAATAGATGTAGAAAGCAGCTTTTTTGGAGCTTTCCTTAACCTACTGGAAGCAGAAACTTCTAGGAGTGAGGTTGCCACAAAATCTCTCTCCACGGAGTTTTACAGCTCAGAAAACGATGGAGACCACTTGCACCTACATAAGCAAAAACCATCACAAATTTTCTTATCTTCTATTTGTTCCCCTAAAAATCCATTTGTCTTTTGTGAAGAAAACATTCAATCTGCCCATAGAAGCTCTTTCTCCCCTCTCCTCTTCCGCTATGAAAGCTGCTATATAAACCTTTATCTTTAGCAGTTCAGGAGCCACTTCTTTTGTGTTCTACATATGAATAAACTTTATCTTTTCTCCTGTTAATCTGTCCATTGTCAGCTAAATTAGCAGGCCCCAGTCACTGAACCTAAGTTGGTAGGGGAAAAGGTTTTCCTCTCACACTACACTGTGAACGAACCTCAAAAACATTATGCTAAGTCAAAGCCATCAGTCACAGCAGGTCACATGTTGTGTGAATCTACTTGTATGAAATATTCAGAATAGGCAAATAATTACAGACAGAAAGCAGATTGGTGGCTGCCAGTGGCTGAGGGAAAGAGGAACAGGAAGTGACCGCTTATGGGTACAGGGTTTATTTAGGGATAATAAAAATGTTTGGAACTAGATAGAAGTGATGGTGACCAAACTTTGTGAATCTACTAAATTGTTTATTTCATTTTATTTTTATTTTTATTTAGACATGGGGTTTCACCATGTTGGTCAGGCTGGTCTTGAACTCCTGACCTCGTGATCTGCCTGCCTTGGCCTCCCAAAGTGCTGTGATTACAGGTGTGAGCCACCGCGCCCAGCCCAAATTGTTTGTTTTAAAAGTGTTTATGTTATGTGAGTTTCACTTCAATTAAAAAAAATTAAAAATTTATCTGGGGCTCAACTTTGATGAACCTTGAATGACAAGATAAAGGCTTTAGATTGTATCCTATAAATAACCGGAAACATTTGATAAAATATTTCTTAAAAGCAAACCTAACATTTTAGGATAATGTATTTCTAATGTATGTTTTTATCCAAGATCAAAGTACCCAGTTAAGAAGTAGAGCATTCAGTGGACTTGTCTAAATGAAGCTCTCCAATTGTCAAGCCTATGTTTTTTTATTTTTTCCCCACTTAATGAAACTGGCAAATATAGTGACTAGTTCTGTCTGCATTCAGTTGCATGTGATCACAGAACCCCTTTCAGTCTTTAAACAAGAATCATTTTATGGGTACCTGAGATAGTAACAGGGTTTTGGAAATGCTAATCTATAACGACCTGAAGGTAGCATGAAGAAGTATGTACAACAAATGAGAAGTGTGGATAAGAGAGGAGAGCTGTAGAGGAGTCAGAGAAAATGAGTCAGAGGCAGCCACATGGTGGCCTGTGATGTCAGAAGCTTGCTTAGCAGGAAGTGAGGCCTGAACAGGGGTTTGCCCCTTTCACGTGAAATGAAGGGATTGCGACCCTGTTTCCTTAAGACTCAGGCAACCTGAGACAACATTTCAGTGAAACAGAAGATGAAGGCAAAACTCAGACAACAGAAAGCCTGTATCTGTTAAGTTATACTGGATTTTAAAATTGCTCTACCTTTGTGCAGTTTACTCCTCAAATGATTCACATTTTTGCGCTTGAAGAGACAAAGACTGCTACAGAGGAGAAGAAAGGGGAAAGAGAGCAAAGTCCGCAGCTTTACGGTCTCAGCCCTTCATGGAAGCCCCGTCTCCAGCCACATGCAGCCACCTGCCGGGAATTGATGGGCTGCAGAATAGGAAATCTGTTTTTTTTTTTTTCTTTACCTCAAATTCAGGTTTATAAGTCAAAAACCACATCTGACGTCATGACACCTAATCATTTACTTCTGTGTTTTATTTCTTTTTTTATTTTCTTTAAATACTCAATTAATCTAAAGCCCCATGGGATCTCAGTGAAAAACTCTCATTTCCAAGATAAATGAAATAACCGATATGGTCTATAAACTAATAGATCAATTAAAAAACCCCAGCTTAGGACTACAAGGCAACTTCTTTGTGACTGAGTAAACCATCTTTAGTAGCTATTAGAGAAGCTAATAGCTGTCATAAATCTATTTTTTACTGCATTCCCATAACACTTGGTGTGTATTTCATGCCAGGACGCCTCACCTGTAGAAAATGTGTTCATCTCCACCATTAGACCATGAGCTGTCTGAAAATAGGAACCTTTTCCTATATTTCTGCAATACTAGTGGTCGGCACAGCACAGAGACAGAGATGAAATGCTCAGTTAATGAACATGAACTCCATCTGCGGCTCATGAGGTCAGAAGCTGCATGCCTTGCTCACTGTTGTGTCTTCAATGATATGTTCAGATGTAGCATACAGTAAGACCTCAAATATGTGTTTGTTGAGTGAATGAATGAATAATAGGCTAATTAAGGGATGCATATATTCACCTGTTTTCATTTCTTTGAGCCCTCTTCCAGTATTAAAATATCCACATAGAAGTTTAAAAAAGGGCCATTTGGACATTTTGCCCATACATTGCCAAATACCTTCATAGTGGATGTATCTAGAAGTGTAATATTGTGAACCTGGGTGACCACATATCAGACTTCTTTAGATACTTCTACATAGTTCAGTACAAGCATTTTCAAGCATTTTCTTTGTGAGCACTGTTTGTTAATTCTCCTTTTTGTGAAACTTAAAAAATTGGATTTCTAATCTAGTTCCTTTCTAGACAAGAGCTATTCTGTAGTGAGTAAATCAGCCTGCTGAGTGTACATGCTTTTTCTGCCGTTCTTTCTTGGCTGAAATGACCTCCTGCCTGGGGAGATGACCTGAAATTGCTGCTCACGGTTTGCCTCTCAGAATTATGTGTCATCAGGGGTGACTGTGGCCTGGTTTCATGCCTCAAATTTCTTTTCAACAGAAATGTTCATGTGCTGTACTAAACCATTATAAAAGCAATGCTTTTTTCACCAATTGGCAACAATAACCAAAGTAAGCAGGGAAAAAGTAGACTCTTTTAGTATTTAAAGCATGACTTTTACGTTGACATATATTTAAAACTAGCTTATCAGATATTTTTGCAACTATATTTTAAACTGGCCAGGCCAGTATAACTAAAAACAAAGGAATGGTAGCTATGCAAAATTCCAACACTGACTGGAGACACTGGGAGATCTGAAGTAACTTTAGAATCGCAGAAAACATAGTATTATAGAATTCTTTAGGTGTTAGGCATACACTGCTTTAGCCAAAGCCTAATTTTCTTTTTTAAAAAAAACACTATCATATAAACTATTGTGTATGTGTGGTTGGGATAGACACACAGATATAAGCAGATAAAGATATACATGCCTAGCCAAAGTCTTAAATGTTTAAAAATGTAGTATAAACTATTGAATATGTATAGTCAAAAATTTCCATTTTTTCCAACTATAATACAAATCATTTCTGGCGTATTGCTTCTATTTAAAAAAAGTTGTGCACATTTTCATTTGTAACTTTGGAACCAAATATTTGGCTGTTATTATGACAAATGCCAAAGCTATGACTGAGCCACAGTGTAGGAAAAAGTGACAGAGAATTACTAAGCATATATGGTACATATACTTTGTATACAAAAGATTGTTATTAATGCTAACTAAATCTGCTTTTGTTTTATGTCACATTCCCTAAGAGACTCATTTTCTAGCCTGCCAGAATGTTCCAATTAATAGAGTGAATAATGTCGACATATACAGATATCAAAATTATTTTCTGTGCGATAAATATGAAAATGTTTGAGTTCTAGAAAACTTCTCATGTCCTCCTCGCCAAGAATTTCCTCGCCCATCAGACATATTTTAAGAAAATCCAAAGGTCAGATTTTTTACTACGTGTATTTAGTTACAATATTTTTTGACAAGAGTTTCTTGATTCTCAACTTGGTTCATGGAGGCTTTCCAAAGTTGTTTTCTTTAAAAGGAAATGTTTCCTTTGCAATCAGTAAGCCAATTCTAGACTTTAGTTTGGTTACCAGCTTACATATTTGAATAGAAGATTTAAAATTGGCATCAAAACAAAGGTGTCCATAGATACTGTTCCCAAATAGAATCACTGTCAGCACCGTGAGCTAAACTGAGCTAAAAGAGCAGTGGCTAAGTATGAAAAGAACAACGGACCCCGGGGCCTACACGAAGATGGAGGGTGAGAGGAGGGTGAGGATCAAAAGCCATCAGGGACTATGCTTATTACCTGGGTGATGAAATAGTCTGTACAGCAAACTCCTGTGACATGCAGTTTACCTATATAACAAACCTGCACTTGTATCCCTGAACCTACATGTTAATAAAAAGAGACATAAAGAAGAAAGAAAAAAGAATTCAGCAATCTATGAACTTGGATGGAAGGGAAAAAAAAGGTTCTCTAATCTAGAACTAAAATTTTCTATTTCTGTTATAAATATAGGCAACAAACTATAGTAGAATTAGGAAAACCTAAGACTTTGTCACCAAGAATGATGACAGGAATATTCATAACTCAGTACCGGCATTGCAGAGTTCTCAAAGCATGGTTTATTGTTACTGCCTCAAAACTGTAGGCCGGGCGCGGTTGCTCAGGCCTGTAATCCCAGCACTTTGGGAGGCCGAGGTGGGTGAAAAACAAGGTCAGGAGATTGAGACCACCCTAGCCAACATGGTGAAACCCCATCTCTACTAAAATACAAAAAAATTAGCCAGGCATGGTGGTGCACACATGTAGTCCCAGCTACTCGGGAGGCTGAGGCAGGGGAATCGCTTGAACCCAGGAGGCGGAGGTTGCAGTGAGCCGAGATTGCACCACTGCACTCCAACCTGGCGACAGAGTAAGACTCCATCTCAAAAAAAAAAACAAAAACAAAAAACAACAACAACTGTAGTAATGAATGGACCACAACTAGATTTTGTTTAATGCATTAATAGGCATTTGTTTTGCTATATCACATACATACAAAGAATACACAAAAAACATGTTGCTCTCTTGTAAAGGATAAAAGAGTTACTAAGATAACCAACCTTATAGGGTTGCTATTATTATTTTTTCCCAAAGAGTTTCCTCTATGGGAATGAAACTAAAAACACTCACATCATCATGGTTGCACTAACGTCAACAAATGTAAAATTTGTCATATCTCCACATTTAACTTCCAGTCGTTAAATACGTCATCAGAGAAAATCAACAGGATATGTCTGTGTTGCAGAGGGACAACCGACATATATAACTCTGCTCAGATTTGTGAAGAAGCTACTCTACTCTTTAACTGTCAGAGTTCAGATTCACAACTTACTAAATTATTGTTAAACTGCACTATCTTAAAGTATAATTTTTGAAAATGTAAAATTTCCAACTGGTATAAAATGAACATATGTGAAAGATTTTTTAAATTTAGTAATCAATGAAAGAAGCTGTAAGATGATAAGCTAAGTCTAAAGGCATTTAGGAATGTACATGTGCCTCGGCTATTTAATAAGGAGGTGTTAGAATAAGATTGCTGCATTGTATCCACACCTGATTTAAGTCCAACAGAGCCGTAGACTGCAATGCCTGGGTTACCTGATTAATGAACAGAAATTACTTGCATCTTTACCCAGGCAAAAATCTATAACTTAGCTTTTGCTTCTACGAGAAGTCAATTGCCCAAACAAATAATCAAGCCCAGCACGGCACTGAAAGAACACTCAGTTGCTCCTTTTCAAGTTTCAGGTACATTTTCTGACAACGGCATAAAAATAGCATGTCTGGGTTTTCTTCATATCAAAAATTTTATTTAACCATGTTCCTAATTGCATATATCAAAGTATGGAAAATGCCCATATCACAGCAATATCAATTGTCTCAGCTTATTCAGGCTGTGATAACAAAATATCTTAAACTGGGTAATTTATAAACAACAAATTTATTGCTCACAGTTCTGAAGTCTGGGAATTTCAAGATCATGATGCCAGCAGGAGCTGGCATCTGGCAAGGACCCATTCCTCATAGATGGCGCCTTCTATATATCTTCACATGGTGGAAGGAGCAAGCAAGTTCCCTACAGCCTCTTAGATAAGGATTCTAATCTCATTCGTGAAGGCAGAACCCGCATGACCTAATCACCTCTGAAAGCCTTCACCTCTTAATACCAACACATTGAAGATGAGGACCTCACATACCAACTTGGGAAGAAAACAAATCAAATTCTGCCCCAAATTCTGTCCCCCAAAATAAATGTCCTTCTCACATGCAAAATACATTCATTCTCACTAGCTCTAAATGTTGTTCTTAACTTGTTCCAGCATCAACTCAACAGTTTAAAGTCCAAAACCTTATCTACATCAGATAATGGGTGAGACTCAATGTATGATTGATTCTGAGCCTGTGAAATCAAACAAATTTTATGCTTCCAAAATCCAATAGTGGGGCAGGTATAAGATATTTTCATCCCAATGAAGAGGAATGAGAAGGAAAAAAGAGGTAACAGATCTCAACCCAACAGGGCAAACAACATTACCTCTTAAGACTTGAGAATAATGTTCTGTGACTCAATGCTTCTCCTTTCAAACACACTGAGGTGGGATGTGGGCCCCCAAGGCTCCAGGCAGCCCCACTTTCAGGGCTTTGCTGGGCACAGCTCATGCCACAGCTCATTCCACAGCTCTAACAGGTTGGAATCAGGTGCCTGCAGCTCTCTGAGATGAGAGGTACATGCTGGTGGCTTTACCATTCTTGAGTCTAGGGGTGGCTCTGCCTCAATAGCTTTGCTACGTGTTGCCCTAGCAATGACTGTCTGTAGTGATCCTGTCTCTTTGGCAATTCCTCGTCAGGGATCTGAGGCTCTCGAGGGCATCCTTTGCAATCCAAGTGGAGTTAACCACATATTCATAGCTTATGTACCCTGTGTACCCCTGGAGGTGGCACTTCACTAATGCTGCCATGGTTTACTACCTGTGCCATCTAAAGGATGCCCTGAGCTGCACCTGGGCCTTTTTGAACTACAGCTGGAGTGACCAAGAAGTGCTGCACTAGAATGCAGGCAGCAAAGACTTGAAATCATTCTGTTCCCAGTGCCCATGCATTCTGGGCCTATGAGAGGTGTGGTAGCCCCAGAATTCTTTAAAATGCCTTCAGGGTCATTCCCCTACTGTTTTTATGAATGGCATCTAACTTCCTTCTATCAGTACTAATCTCCTTATCAAATATTCACTTGGCAACACCTTGGTCTTCTCTCCTGAGGATACTTTTTTAGTCTTTACAATGTGGCGAGGTGGAGAGTTTCTCAAATCTTTATGTTCTGCTTCCCTTTTGATTAAAAATTATGTCTTTAAAGAGTTCCTCTCTTCTTGCATTTCACTATAAGCAGTCAAAAGAAGCCATTCTGTGCCCTCAACACTTCGCTTAGATATTTCTTCTGCCAAATGTCCTACTTCATTGCTGATAAGTTCCTCCTTTTACGAAATACGATGACACAAATGCAAATCAGCCCAGTACTTTGTCACTTTATAACAAAGGTCATCTTTCCTCCAGTTTCCAGTCACGTGTTCCTCAGTTCCGTCTGAGACTACTTCAGAAAAGATGGCCTTTACCATCCATATTACTATCACCATTCTGATCATGACCACTTAGGAAATCTCTAAGATTGAGACTTTCTCTACAGCTCTCCTCTTCTGAGCCCTCACAGAAATCACTTTTAAAGGTCCATTCATGGCCATATAGGCTTTTCCTCTAGCATGTATTGACAAATTATTTCAGCCCCTCTGCCCATTATCCAGTCCCAAAGCCACTTTCACATTTTTAGATATTTGTTATAGCAATGCCCCACTTTTTTGTGCTAATTTCTGTCTTAGACCATTGGAGCTGCTGTAACAAAATGCCTTAGATTGAGTAACTTACAACAATGTAAATATTGCTCACAGTTCTGGAGGCTGGGAATTCAAAGAGGAGAGCACCAGCAGATTCGGTGTCGGGCAAGAATGTGTTCCTCATGGATGGCATCTTCTATGTATCCTTACATGACAGAAGGGGCAAACAAGCTCCCTCGAGCCTCTTTTATAAAGGCACTTATCCCATTCATGAGGGCAGAACCTCACGATGTAACTACCTCCTAAAGGCCACACCTCTTAATGCAATCACTGTGGGGCTTGGTTTCAACACGTGAATTTGGGGGACGCGAACATTCAAACCAGCATCAATAATCCAGAACAGACAAGTACCGCTTTCAGAAAATTTAATTAAGATCCATTCATTCAACAAATATTTCTTAATAATAATAGGTAATAGGTAACATTTATTAAGCACTTCCTATGTTCCAGAGATTGTGTTTTACATCTGTTATATCATTTATGCCAAAACCTTATGGAATACCTACCATTGCTATAATCATTCATTATTATTAACCCCTGACTCATACAGGCTAAAATAACTTGCTCAAAGTTTTACCTAATAAGTGGTGGAGCTGAGATACAAGCCGATGTCTCTGTCATAACAGAATCTAACTCGTAACTTGCAGAAATGTCAACTAGTACTAGCCACAGTTCTTGATGCTGAGAATAGAATGGTTGATAAGACACAGCTCCTGCATTCAAGAAGCTCAAGTCAAATGTGAGAGGTGAACAAGCAGCTGTCGATTACAAGATTTAAGTATTATTTTGCGGCGAGTACAGACAAGAGGCTTTGAGGGTATGTGGGAAAAGCACTGAAACCAATACTGAGGACCACAGGAGGCTTTGTAAGGAAATGTCCTTATAAATACAATATCATTGAGTTTGGTAATGTGATTTGATTTTCTACTTGTTTGCTTTCTATATTCATTAACTCACCACAACTAATGCAAAATTGCAACCCATTACCAGACTATCTTCTTTACTGTTAACTAGAAAAGGAGGTCAGAAATGATAATCTTAAAAATGTAAATAAATGCCTAGTTTTCATAAAGAACCATGATTTCAGGGTGTAATTTTTTTTTTATTTTTTAAATAAAAATTGATCATTGTAATACTTGTAATTTAACTTCTAATAATACTTTAATAAGTTAATTATTGCATATTCCATTTATATATTAATATCTTAAATTTCAAAATCTAGACCAATATATCTCTATTAAAAAGGAAAGAGATGTCAATTGAGAAATCACATTCAGTCAAAAGTTTCTGTGCATCCGAGGTAAACTCCTTCTAATGTTTGTATACCCTAGTGCCCTCAATTCAGAGTTTCCCTCAGTATTCTTTATCGGAACCTTCAGGCTAACACATACATCTTCCCAGAATCTTTTAAAGAACACGATTTCTACCAATCTCTCTGTATAGCTGGGCTCTTAGTGCCATCTATTGAACATTTACAAAGTGCTAATAGAGAATCAAATACAAGAAGACTTCACTGAAAACCTGCAATTTAATAGTATTTGAGGTGTGTAACTTTTAAAAATCCATTTATCATTGCTATTTCTGAAAAAATATTCATGCGCTTTCCACAAATTTTATAGTCTCAAAAATTAAAGATAATTTTTAAAGTATTAAAAAGGGATTTTGCTTCTATGAAAGAGCATTTCATTACATTTTCCAATTGCTCTTAAAGAATTTCCTTAACATTCACACTCTTAGATTTTTGTCTGTTATCCTCTTGACAGGGATGTAGAGCATTTTAAATAAAACAAATTTTCTTTGCTTGCCTGGTGAAGAATTTTTCTGTTAGACATTCTCGATTTATTTGAATTTATTGATTCTATCCATGACATACAAGAAATATTGTTTAACTTTAAGAATTAATGAGTTTTGATTCTGTCTTTAGTTCCATGTCGGGGGGAGGAATGAGAATACGAACATTACTTTTCGTGTGTGTTTCTCTTCTTCACTGCTCCTCTCATGCTCCACAACCCAGGTTTGAAAAAGTTACCCTTGACCATAATCTGACTTTATTATGGAAAAAGACTTCTGAAAGATATAATATAGCGTAGTTAGCCCTTACTTACAAGAGCAAAGCAAACTTCTAATACGGCTTTTGTGTGTCCTTTACACCTCCCTAAGTTCATCGTTTTCCTGACATCAAGCGCAGAAATGCCTCTTTAGGAAGTAGTCATCTCAACAAATTAGGAGTAGAGGAGAAATTTTTCAATTTGGTAAATAATACGTATGAAAAGTCTGCAGCTCACATCATACTTGATGGAAAACTTGAAGCTTTCCTGCTAAGATCAGGTAAAAGACAAGAGTGTCCCCTCTCGCTACCCCTTTTAAACATTGCACTGCAAGTCCTAGCTAATGCAATAAAATGAGAAAATGAAATAAAAGGTATACTGATTGGGAAGAAGAAAATCAAACTATCTTTGTTCACAGATAAGACTGCATAGAAAATCTGAAAGAATCAGAAGTGAAAATGAAAAAGAGAATTCCTGAAACCAATGATCAATTGTATCAAGGATATAAGACACTAGGTTAATATATAAAAGAAAATTGTGCCAGGTGCAGTGGCTCATGCCTGTAATCCCAGCACTTTCGGGGGCTGAGGAGGGCAGATCAGGAGGTCAAGAGATTAAGACCAGCCTGGCCAACATGGTGAAAACCCATCTCTACTAAAATACAAAAAAGTTAGTTGGGTGTATTGGTGCGTGCCTGTAGTCCCAGCTACTCAGGAGGCTGAGGCAGAAGAATTGCTTGAACCTGTTGCAGTGAGCTGAGATCATGCCACTGCACTCCAGCCTGGCACCTGGCAACAGAGCAAGACTGTCTCAAAAAAAAAAAAAAGAAAAAAAAGATAATTGCTTTTGTTATAACAGCAATAAATATTGGAATTTGAAATTAAAAACACAATAACATTTATATTAGAACCTCCAAAAATGAAATACTTAGGTATAAACAAAATGTGAACAAGATCTATATGAAGAAAACTACAAAACCCTGATTAAAAAATCAAAAGAAAAATTAAATAATACATCACATGTTAATGAATAAGAAGACACAATATTTTTATGTATCATCTCTTCTGAAATCAATCTGGAGATTCAGTGCAATTCCAATCAAAATCCCAGCAAGTTATTTTGTGGATATCAAGAAACTTATTCTAAAGTTTATATGGAAAAGGAAAAGACCCAGAATACCCAAGACAATATTAAAAGAGAAAATAAAGTTGGAGGATTGGGACTGCCCAACTTCAAGAGTTACTATGAAGCTACGGTAATCGAGACAATTCTGTATTGGTGAATGAACAAAGAGAGTGACAGAGAGAAAAGAAAAGCCAGAAATAAATCCATACAAACTTATTCAACCTCTCTTTTCAAGGATGCAAAGACAATCACTGGAAAAAGATTGTTTTTTCAACAAGTGGTCCTGAAACAATTGGACATCCACATGCAAAAAAAAGTATCTAGATAAAGACCTTCCATCTTTCACGAAAAGTTAGCTCAAAATGGATCATAAACATAAGTGTAAAATGCAAGACCATAAAATTCTTTGAAGATAACATAAGAGAAGATCTAGATAACCTTGGGTTTGGTGATAACATTTTAGATACAATGCCAAAGGCACTATCTATGAAACAAGTTATTGATAAGTTGGACTTAATTAAAATGAACAAGTTCTGCTCTGCAGAACACACTGCCAAGGGAAGAAGACAATTTACACATTGGAAGAAAATGTTTGCAAAAGACATCTAATAAAGGCAGTTACCTAAAATATACAAAGAACTTTTAAAATACAACAATAAAAAATGAACATCAATTTAGAAATAGGCAAAATATCCGAACAGGTGCCTTGGCAAAGAAGAAATATAGACTATATGGCAAATAAGCATATGAAAAGATGCTCAGCATTATATATAATTAAGAAATTGCTAATTTAAACAACAACGAGGTAATACTATGCATACAATAGAGTGGCTACAATTCACAACATTGACAATGCAAAATGCTGGCATGAGTATGGAGCAACAGGAACTTTCATTCATTACTGGTACAAATGCAAAATGATATCGTCGTTTTGGAAGACAATTTGGCAATTTCTTTTTTTTCCCTCATATCCTAGCTTAATTTATTTTTTTAATTTTTATTTTAGGTTCAGAGGTACATGTGCAGGTTTGCTATATAGGTAAATTTCAAGTCACAAGAGTTTGGTATACTGATTATTTCATCACCGAGGTAATCAGCATAGTATCCGATGGATAATTCTTTTATCCTCACCCTCCTCCTGCCCTCAGCCCCCTAGTAGACCCTGCTGTCCATTGTTCCCTTCTTCTGTTCATGTGTACTCAACGTTTAGTTCCCACTTATAAGTGAGAATATGTGGTATTTGGTTTTCTGTTCCTGTGTTACTTTACTCAGGGTAACGACCTCCAGCTGCATTCATGTTGCTGCAAAGACATAATCTCATTGTATTTTTATGGCATGTGGTATTTCATGGTGTATATGTATCACATTTTCTTGATCCAGTCAACCACTGATAGGCATTTAGGTTGGTTCTATGTCCTTGCTATTGTGAATACTGCTGTGATGAACATTCATGTGCATGTGTCTTTATGGTAGAATGATTTATAATCCTCTGGGTATATATCCAGTAATGAGATTGAATGGTAGTTCTTTTAGCTCTTTGACGAATTGCCATATGTGTTTCCACAATGGTGGAATTAATTTACACTCCCACCAACAGTGTTCTACTTTCTCTGCAATCTTGCTAGCATCTGTTGTTTCTTGACTTTTTAATAATCACCATTCTGACTGGCATGAGATGGTATCTCATTGTGGTTTTGATTTCCATTTCTCTCTCAGTAATACTGAGCTTTTTTTCATATGCTTGTTGGCTGCATCTATGTCTTCTTTTTAAAAGTGTCTGTTCATGTCCTTTCCTACTTTGTATTGGGGTTGTTTGTTATTCTCTTCTAAATTTGTTTAAGTTCCTTATAGATGATGAATATTAGACTTTAGTCAGATACATAGTTTACAAATATTTTCTCCTATTCTGTAGGTTGTCTATGTACTCTGTTGATAGTTTCTTTTGCTGTGCAGAAGCACTTTAATTAGATCCCATTTGTCAATTTTTGCTTTTGTTACAATTCCTTTTGGAGACTTTGTCAAGAAATCTTTGCTCATTCCTATGTCCGGGAAGGTATTGCTTAGGTGGTCTTCCAGGGTTTTTGTACTTTTGAGTTTTACATTTAAGATTTGAATCCATCTTGAGTTGATTTTTGTATATGGTATAAGGAAGGAGTCCAGCTTCAATCTTCTGCATATGGCTAGCCAGTTTTCCCAGCAGCATCATTTATTGAATAGAGAGTCCTTTCCCCATTTCTTGTTTTTGACAGCTTGTCAAAGATCAGATGATTGTAGGTACACAGCATTATTTCTGGGCTCTCAGTTCTGTTCCACTGATCTATGTGTCTGTTTTTGTATCAATAGCATGCTGTTTTTGTTACTGTAGCCTTGTAATATAGTTTGAAGTCAGGTAGCATAATGCCTCCAGCTTTGTTCTTTTTGATTAGGATTGTTTTGGCTATTGGGGCTCTTTTATGGTTCCATATGAGTTGTATAATAGTTTTTTTCTAATTCTGTAAAGAATGTCACTGGTAATTTAATAAGAATAGCATTTAATCTGTAGATTGCTTTAGGAAGTATGGCCATTTTAGCAATATTGATTCTTCCTATGCATGAGCATGGAATGCTTTTTCATTTGTTTGTGTCAACTCTGATTTCCTTCAACAGTGTTTTGTCATTCCTGTTGCAGAGATCTTTCACTTCCCTTGGTTTTCCTAGGTATTTTATTCTTTTTGTGGCTATTTTGACTGGGATTGTATTTTTGATTTAGCTCTCATTTTGAATGTTGTTGGTGTATAGAAATGTGTTTTTGAAGGCTTTTTGTATTTCTATGGGGTCAGAGGTTTTTTTGAAGGCTTTTTGTATTTCTGTGGGGTCAGTGGCTATTATGAATAGGATTGTATTTTTTTTTTTTACCTTTGTTGCTTTAAAGTCTATTTTATCAGAGATGAGAATTAGGATTGTATTTTTGATTTAGCTCTCATTTTGAACGTTGTTGGTGTATAGAAATGTTTTATTTTTTTTGAAGGCTTTTTGTATTTCTATGGGGTCAGTGGCTATTATGAATAGGATTGTATTTTTTATTTAGCTCTCATTTAGAATGTTGTTGGTGTATATAAATTTTTTTTTTTTGAAGGCTTTTTGTATTTCTGTGGGGTCAGAGATAATGTCTCATTTGTCATTTCTGATAGTGCTTATTTAGATCTTCTCCCTTTTTCCTTTATTAGTCTAGCTACTTGGTTTGTCTGTCTTATTTATTTTTTGAGAAAGCCAGTTCCTGGACTTGTTGATCTGTTGTATGGTTTTTCACATTTCAGTTTCCTTCAGTTGAGCTCTGATTTTGGTTATTTCTTGTCTTCTGCTAGCTTTGGGGTTGGTTTACTCTTATTTCTCTAGTTCCTCTAGATGTGATGTTAGGATGCTCATTTGAGATCTTCCTAGCTTTTTGATGTGGGCATATTGCACCATAAGCTTCTCTCTTAACACTGGGTTAGCTGTGTCCTAGAGAATCTAGTATGCTGTATCTTTGTTCTCATTAGTTTCAAATAACTTTTTTATTTCTGCCTTAAATTCATTTTTTACCCAGAAGTCATTCAGAAGCAGGTTGATTAATTTTCATGTAATTTTATGGTGGTAAGTGGTTTTCTTACTATTGATTTCCATTTTTATTGCACTGTGGTCAGAGAATGTGGTCAGTATGATTTTGGTGTTTCTGAAATTGCTGAAGATTATTTTATGGCTGATTGTGTGTTTTTTAGAGTATATTCCATGTGCATGTAAGAAAAACGTATAATTTGTTGTTTTCAGGTGAAGAGTTCTTTAGACGTCTATTAGGTCCATTTGGTCAAGTGCAGAGTTCAGGTCCTGAATATCTTTGTTAGTTTTCTGCCTTGATAATCTACGTAATACTGTTTATGGGGTGTTGAAGCCTCCAACTATTATTGTCTGGTTATCTAAGACTCTTTGTAGGTCCCTAAGAACTTGCCTTATGAATCTTGGTGCTCTTGTGTTGGCTGCATATATATTCAAGACAGGCCTTCTCGTTGAATTGAATCCTTTACTATTATGTAATGGCCTTCTTTGTCTTTTTTTAAATCTTTGTTGGTTTAAAGTCTGCTTTGTCTTTTTTTTTTTCTTTCTTTTAGAGGGAGTCTTACTCCGTCACCCAGGCTGGAGTGCAGTGACACAATATTGGCTCACTGCAACCTCCTTCCAGGTTCAAGCAATTCTCCTGCCTCAGCCTCCTGAGTAGCAGGGATTACAGGTGTGTGCCACCAAGCCCAGCTAATTTTTGTATTTTTATTAGAGATGGGGTTTCACCATGTTGGCCAGGCTGGTATCAAACTCCTGAGGTGATCCACCCACCTCAGCCTTCCAAAGTGCTGGGATTACCAGCATGAGCCACTGTGCCCAGCCTGTTTTGTCATTAAATAAAATAGCAATCTCTGCCTTTTTTCTGTTTTCTGCTTGCTTGGTAGATTTTTCTTCATCCCCTTACTTTGAGCCTATGGGTGTCATTGTATGTGAGATGAGTTTCTTAAAAGCATCATACAGTTGGGTCTTGCTTCTTTATCCAGCTTTCCACTCTGTTCCTTTTCATTGGGGCATTTAACCTGTTTACATTCAAGGTTAATGTTGACATGTGTGGATTTGATTCCTGCCATCATGTTGTTGCCTGGTTATCATGTGGACTTTATTGTGTGATTGCTTTATAGTGTCAATGGGCTATGTATTTAAGTGTGTTTTTGTGGTGGCAGGTAATGGTCTCTCCTTTCCATATTTAGTACTCTTGTCAGCACCTATAGGGCAGATCTGGTGCTAATGAATTCCCTTAGCATTTGCTTGTCTGAAAACAATCTTAATTCTTCTTCACTTATGAGGTCTAGTTTGGCTGGATATAAAATTCTTGGTTGGAATTTATTTTTCTTAAGAATGTTAAATATAGGTGCTGTATTAGTAAGTTCTCACACTGCTGTAAAGACATACCCAAAATGGGTAATTTATAAGGAAAAAAGGTTTAATCAGCTCATGGTTGTGTGGGCTATACAGGTTTCTGCTTCTGGGAAGGCCTCAGGAAACTTACAGTCATGGCAGAAGGTGAAGGGGAAGCAGGCAAGGTATTCACGTGGCCAGAAGGAGAGAAAGAGTGAAGGGGAAAGTGCCACACACTTTTGAACAACCAGATCTCATGAGAACTCTATCATAAGACAGCACTAGGGGGATGGCGTTGAACCATTAAAAACCACCCCCATGATCCAGTCACCTCTCAGCAGGCCCCACCTTCAACACTCGGGATCACAATTCAACATGAGGTTTGGGTGGAGACAGAGCCAAACTACATCAGGAACAATCTATTCTGACTTGAGCCTTTCTACTGAGAGTTCCACTTGTAGCCTGATGGTGTTCCCTTGGCAGGTGACCTGCCCCTTCTCTCTAGCTGCCTTTAACATTTTTTCTTCCATTTCAACCTTGAAGAATCTGATGACTATGTGCCTTGGGGATGGTCATCTTTTATAGTACCTTGCAGTGACTGTCTGCATTTTCTGAATTTAAATGGTGGCCTCTCTAGTGATGCTGGGGACATTTTCATAGATGATATCCTGAAATACGTTTTCCAACTTGCTTGCTTTTTCTCCTTCTCTTTCAGGAATGCCAATGAGATGCAGATTTGGTTGCTTTACAGAATCCCATATTTCTCAGAGGTTTTATTCATTCTTCTTTAATCACCTTTAAAAATTTTTTTGTCTGATTGAGTTATTTCAGAGAACTAATCTTCAAGCTCTGAGATTCTTCCTCAGAGTGTTTGATTCTCCTGTCAGTACTTGCAATTGTACTGTGAAATTCTTGAAGTGAGTTTTTTTAGCTCTATTGGATCAGTTTGGTTCTTTTAAAATGGCTATTTCATCTTTCATCTCAGTTTACCGTATTCCTTAGTCTTCTTGGATTGGGTTTCAACTTTCTCCTGATTGTTGATGATCTTTGTTCCTATCCATATTCTGAATTCTATTTCTGGCATTTCAGTCTGATTAAGAACCATTGCTGGGGAACTAGTGCAATCATTTGGAGGTAAGAAGACACTGCTTTTATGAGTTGCCAGTGTTCTTGTGCTGGTTCTTTCTCATCTGTGTAGGATTATGTCCCTTCAATCCTTGAAGTTGTTTTTCTTTGGATGAGTTTTATTTGCTTTAGCCTTCTTTGATGCCCTTGGGGTTTGATTGTGGTATGAGGTGGGCTCAGTTGATTGGCTTTATTTCTGGAGGACTTAAGGGGGCCAAGGCTCAGTTCAGCAATCCTGGGTTGCATGCTCTAACTCTGGCAGGGGGCTCGTATCAGGCCCCTGGTTTTGTTCTCTGGCCCCTTGTGGGTAGGAACCAGCTGTACTGCAGGGGCCAATGTGTTCCCAAACCACTAGCTGCAGTACTGTAATGGGTGGTGCTAGCCAAAGTGCTTTGTCCATGCTCATTTAAGTGTACTAGCAGCAGTGGCAGCATAGCCGACTGCACATGCATCAGCTGGGGTTGGGTACCAGTGGGATCCAAGCTGCAGCCTTGCTGTACACCCTCCCACAGGCTGTGGCAACGGTGATATCAGGAACAGGATGCTTGCAAACACAGGGCTGCCATCCTTTGTTTGCACATTTGCAGTGGTAACTGTGGCAGCATGGGGAGGGTGGGGATACTGTTATCCATGCATGCATTCGTATCGGTTGTAGTGTCAGCACAGAGGGTGTGGGGTTGCTGGTATCCGTGAGTATATTTGTGTCACCAATGGTGGTGCAGCTGGTGGTGACAAGGTGCACCCAGGCCAGCAGAGTGTCTCGGGGAGGTGAGGTCCTGTGTGCATGTGCTGGCAAAGCAGTGAGGGGAGGATGTGGGTGGGCTGGGATGCTTCAATGGGGGCCAGTCTACTGGAATTCTTTGATGGTCATGTGTGGTCTGCTGGTGAAGAAGCAGTGACGAGGGCCCCCAGGAAGCACCCTGGTTGGGCATCTGAGGCTGCACTGCAAGCAGGTGTGGCCAGGGTGGAGCTCCAGGGGAGACCAGCAGACAGAGGGCACTCAGAGTGAACTGGGCTCACCTCACAGGCAAGACGAACCCACTCTGTTCAGGTCTGACAGTCCCCCTAAAACTAAAGTCTCTTAGAGGAGTATAGCAAGGCTTGGGGGATGGGTGTTCCGGGCATTTCTCCATTGATTTTCCTGCACCAAATCTTCTGGGCTCCACACAGGCAAGTCCTGCCCCAGATACCATCTCTCTAAACAGCTCTGTCTGCCTGCTTAAGCATCTATAGGGGTTAGCGAGTCTCCTGCTGCCAGAATTTTGGAGGTCCATGGCAGGAGCAGGTCATTCCTCACCTAACTCACTCCTTCTCCGAAAGTTGTTGGAGTCCCATACAGTTTCCAGATTCCTCTCCCTTCAGCCTAGCATCTCTGTCTTCCTTTTGTTCACTCTCAATGCCTTCCCCCCAAAAGATCTGCTCAGGGTACACCTGTCTTCCTGATGTCCTGGCCTTTTGGTTGCAGATGTTCCTCCTGGCTGCATCTAGTTGGCCATCTTGAATTTTGTTTTATTTCTTTTTTATTTCCTGAGATGGAGTCTCACTCTGTCCCTCAGACTGGAATACAATGGCGCTATCTCGGGTCACTGCAACCTCCATTTCCTGGGTTCAAGCAATTCTCCTGCCTCAGCTTCCTGAGTAGCTGGGATTACAGGCATGTGCCACCATGCCCAGCTAATTTTTTAAATTATATTTTCATTTATAATATACAATTTTCCAATCAAATTTACACTTGTATACTCAGTTGAATAGAAATAATCTGGTTAAATACAGGTTTCAGAGGTATGTTGAATTTAGCCAGGACTCCTGTCCTCATGATCTGCCCACCTCAGCTTCCCAAAGTGCTGGGATTACAGGTGTGAACCACCGCGCCCAGCTCCATCTTGAATTTTTAATGGCAATTCCTTGTAAAATTAAATATATACATATGATCCTATCCACCAAAATAACATTCCTAGGTATTCACATAAATGAATTGAAAATTTATGACCACACAAAAACATGCACATAAATGTTTATAGCAGCTTTATTCATAATTGCCAAAACTTTGAAGCAACCAAGACGTCCTTCAATGGGTACATCCATACAATAACATATTACTCAATGATGAAATGAAATGAGCTATCAAGTCATGAGAAGATATGGAAGTAAAAGAAGCCAATATGAAAAGGCTCTGTTGGCTGGGCGCCAGTGGCTTAAGCCTGTAATCCCAGTACTTTGGGAGGCTGAGGCGGGCAGATCACGAGGTCGAGAGATGGAGACCATCCTGGCCAACATAGTAAACCCCATCTCTACTAAAATATAAAAATTAGCTGGGCGTTGTGGCACGCATCTGTAGTCTCACCTACTTGGGAGGCTGAGGCAGGAGAATTGTTTGAACCAGGGAGGTGGAGATTGCAATGAGCCAAGATCATGCCACTGCACTCCAGCCTGGCGCCTAGCAACAGAGTAAGACTCTGCCTCAAAAAAAAAAAAAAAAAAAAAGAAAGAAAGAAAAGAAAAGGCTCTGCTGGGTTTGAACTACATTATATTTTAGAAAAATTAAGAACTATGGAGACAATAAAAAGATTAATGGTTTCCAGGGGTTTGGGGGAAGACAAATAATTAGGTGGAGCACAGGGCATTTTGGGGGTCAATCCGACTACTCTGTATGATACTATAATAATAGATATATGTCATTTTACATTTGTCCAAACCCATAGAAGGTACAACACCAAGAGCAAACCCTAATGTAAACTATGAACTTTAGGTGATGATACTGATGTACCAATATTGGTTCATCTTTTTTTTTTTTCGAGACAGAATCTAGCTCTGCTGCCCAGGCTGGAGTGCAGTGGCGCGATCTCGGCTCACTGCAACCTCTGCCTCCTGGGTTCAAGAGATTCCCCTGCCTCAGCCTCCCAAGTAGCTGGGATTACAGGTGCATGCCACCACACCTGGCTAATTTTTTGTATTTTTAGTAGACATGCGATTTCACTGTGTTAGCCAGGATGGTCTTGATCTCTTAACCTTGTGATCTGCTCGCCTCAGCCTCCCAAAGTCTGGGATTACAGGTGTCAGTCACTGCACCCGGCCTGGTTCATCTTTTATAATAAATGTTCTACTTTGGTGTGGGATGTTAATCATAGTGGGAGGAGGATTTAGGGGTCAGGGATGGCAAGCAGGAAGTGTATGGGAACGCTGCCGCATTCACTTTCATTGAGTACATGCCTCAGTAGTCAGTCACTGGAGAAGGGCAAGAGTGTGGTACGACTGTGCTGGCCTGATGAATGCTGAGGCTTTGCAGGAACACTGAGAAAAAACCCTGTAGCATTCATGCTCCATATTTAACACATATAGCGGCAGCCCATCATTTGGGAAATTTGAAATCTGTGGGATATTGAAGGTAATTTGGCATCAACAATCTCAAAACCAGCTTAATTACAGACTAGGTTGGCTCAAACTCCCACACTAATCACTGACAGAAGAGGCATGCCTATTTCCAAGTGCAAATAGTATTTTCTTTAGTCTTTACTTTTAAAAAAAGTAGATACACATAAGATATTCATTTAAAAATTACAAAGCACAATAAAAGCAAGAAAAAGATGACTCATTGACAAGTGATAAAGCAATCAACAGAACCAGACACCACAAACAGACTAGGTGTCAGAACTATCAGAAAGGAGCTTTAAAATCATGTTGATTAATAAGTTAAAGGACCTACTGAGAAGACAGACAATGTGCATGAAGCACTGGGAAATTTCACATGATATTGAAACTATAACGTCAAGTGGAAACAATCATGGAAAAAACATCAGAGTCGAAGAATTATTTCAAAGAGCTTATCAGAGAATGATGTAAGAAAGGGTCAATGAGCTCAAAGATAGATAAATAAAAATTATCTAAATCAAAACACAAAAAGAATGAAGATTAAAAAGAAAGTGAGCATCCAAAATCTGAGAACAATATATAGCATAGATGTAACAAGAGTCCAAAAAGGAGAAGGAAAAAGAGGAGAAGTAGCAGCAGCTTAAAACCTTACCCTGTGTACAGACAAAATTTAACTAGAAATGGATGAAATATCTAAATGTAGATGTTAGAATTATAACATTTTTAGAAGAGAGTTTTAGAAAAAAAGTAAATACAATCTTTTTGATCTCTAGACATAGAAAACATGAACGATAAAAGAAAATGATACTTAGAAAATTTGACTTCATCAAAATTTAAAACTCCTACTTTTTGAAAAATAGCATTAAGAAAATGTAAACACAAATTGTAGAATGGAAGAAAATATTTGCCAAATAAATACTGATGAATTATTTTTATCTGTAATAGAAAAAGAACTTTTACAACACAGAAAAGTAGTAAACCCAAAAAACATCAACAAAAGATTTGAGTAGACACTTCTGCAAGAAAGATAGGACGACAGATAAGCGTGTGAAAAATAATGTTCAACTTTAAGCAATAAAGACACGCAGATTTAAGCTACAAACACATGCGAATTTAATAGCTTAATAAAACCCAAAACTATATATACCAAATAACAGTGAGGAGCGGAGCACCTGGAATGCTCATCGATTACTGTTATTTCAAAATGTAGCCATTTTGGAATGTAATTCGACAGTTTCTTATGAAGTGAAACACATCTTTACCATACAAACCAGCAATCCCATTTCAAGGAACTTGCCCAAGAGAAAGGAAAACAAATAGCTACATAAAGATCTATATACAAATTGGTATAGCAGCTTCATTCATAATAGATAAAAGGTGGGGGGAAGAATAACTCAAATGTCCATCACCTGGTGAATGGATAAACAAAATATGCTACTTCCATACAATAGAATAATACTCAGAAATAAAAAAAGAAACAAACCATTGATAACGTGGAAAAACAGGAATAAATGTCAAAAGCATTATACTAAGTAAAAGACACCAAGCAAAAAAAAAAAAAAAAAAAAAAGCCCTACTGTACTATTCCATTTATATGACATTCTAGAAGAGGCAAAACTATATAGATCGGTAACTTTGAGGAGCTGGATGTGCAAAGAAGGAATTTCTTAAAGAGAAGCATGAGTGAAGGTTTTAAGGGCGATGGAAATGTTCTGTCTCTTGATTGAGATGGTGGTCATACAACCGTACACATCAGTCATAGCTTAGAGAAGAACTGTAGTGTACAAAAGAATGAATAACTCAATAAATCTGACTCTTAAAAAAATACAAAATGTTGAGAGCAAGTCCCTCACGATTTCCTTCTCTTAGTGCAGCCCCTCAAGGTGGGGCTCTCATGGCTCAGCAGGCTTGTAATATGATAACTGGCCTCCACTGAGTGCCATTGTATGTCAATTGATCTCCCCTTCTACGGATCATGAAAACATTACCAGGTGGCTTGTGTGGCCTCTCTTCCACAGGTATGGAAATCATTCTCAGACATTACAAAGCTTGCCAAGAACTCTGTAAATCTTGGAACTAGGAAGGTAATTGATGGATAGCTAATGATCCTCATCAATGTCACCGTTAGGGAAAATGATATTAAACAACACAGACTGCAATTTCTGTGAAATAATGAAGAAAGCAAAGAAACAGTTTACGCTTCAGGAATTCCAACGCCCCTGTTGCTTGGCTCTTCACTTGTCTAAACTTTACTGCGAGACTTCCCAGAGGGTATTTAGACATATACCAGCCAGCATTTGCCTACATAAAAAGTGAGAAACAGTTGTGTCTATCTCTGTAACAGGAATTCCCCAGATTTAGTCCATAGTCCAGGGTTGATCCATGACAGTTTTTACTAGTCTACTGCAAAATGAGGTAGAGAAAAAGACAATTTAGTGAATGTTTCCCAAGGCTAAAATGTTAAAGGGACTTTTCTTTATCCTGATATTATGTGATTTCCACTTTTTTAATGTTAAAGTATGCATACACACACATTTTAGGCATATATATGTATAAAAATCACAGTTGCTAGCACATCACCTCATCATATTTTCCTGATAAAATTGACCAATATTTTAAATTATCTTGTTATTGATTTCTTGCTTACTTTTTTCCATATCTCTCACCTAGAGTATAAATACCATTTCATTGGGTCCATGTTTGTTCAGTCCATTAGTATAATCCCAATACCCAGAACAGAATGGGTGACATAGTATGTATTCCATAATATTTGTTGAATGAATCAGTGAATCCATACCCACATTTCTCTCCTACTATACTCCATCTCAGAACGAGTAGAAACATAGCACAGTGCACAGTGAAGGGAAACAGGCAGCAGAGGAGACAGGAATTATCCAGGAGGCACATGACTGATGGAGAGCAATTCCTGAGCCACAGGCGAAGCTTCCAGTTTCAGTTAAGAGACAAGGCCGGGCGCGGTGGCTCACGCCTGTAATCCCAGCACTTTGAGAGGCTGAGGCAGGTGGATCACGAGGTCAAGAGATCGAGACCATCCTGGCTAACTCGGTGAAACCCCGTCTCATTAAAAATAATAAATAAATAAAAATAAAAATAAATAAACAAATAAAAGAAAAAATAAAGAGAGAGAGACATGGCATCTACCATTGCACCAAAACTGAGCAAAGTAGAGTACTTTTGAGCTGAATTCAGTTGTAGGGGAAAGAAATTGAGGGAATCCTCATTTCGTGGCCATAATTTAGTGAAAATTAGAGAAAAGACCATCAGTTGCAAGTAAAAAGCAATGAGGTATTGGGTCAGGGCTGGTTTGTTTGTTGCGAATAGAGCTAGAGTTCTTCCCCTTTTATAGCCATTTTCAGATTGTAAATATTAATTGCTAGAACGAACTTATCTGCTAGACTGAATGGGATCCCAGAAAGCAGAGATGATGCCACCCTGTTACTGTTGCATCTGCATGGTGCACAGGGCTGGCACACAGTAGGGACTCAATAAAGATTCATTGGCTAAAAAGTAGAGGTGTAGAAGACAATCCTCTGAAGCCAGTTAGGGAGAGGCAACTGTGAAATCCCACATAAAGGGATTTCCAGGCAGGACTGTGGGCTTCCAGGAGACTACGAATATTTAGTTGTGCAGATGTAATGTCAGGCAGTTCTACTTAACCCGAGCTAAGATATTGTGACTTTTGGCCGGGCGCGGTGGCTCACACCTATAATCCCAGCACTTTGGGAGGCCGAGGCGGGTGGATCATGAGGTCAAGAGATCGAGACCATCCCGGTCAACAAGGTGAAACCCCGTCTCTACTAAAAAATACAAAAATTAGCTGGGCATGGTGGCGCATGCCTGTAGTCAGTCCCAGGTACTCGGGAGGCTGAGGCAGGAGAATTGCTTGAACCCAGAAGGCGGAGGTTGCGGTGAGCCGAGATCGCGCCATTGCACTCCAGCCTGGGTAACAAGAGCGAAACTCCGTCTTAAAAATAAATAAATAAAATAAAAAATAAATAAATAAAAAAGATATTGTGACTTTTCAAGCCTGAGTTTTATTTTTTTCTAAAACAGAGCTAGTAAAACTCATAGGAATTTTATAAGAAAAAATAAAATATTGCGTGTCATAGTCTTTGTCCAGCACATTATACTCGTGAACTGCTAGTCCGCACAGTGCAGCTCACCGTATCTTGATTATTTTGTCTGCTCACTAGAGAACATCAGAAGCAAAGAACTAGTTTTACTCACCTGTACGTTCATAATATCTTGTACATTTCTTAGTCCATTCTGTCTGCTAAAACCAAAAATCCCTTAGAATGGGTATTTTATAAACAACAGAAATTTATTGCTCACAGCCCTGAAATCCGGGGAGGCTAAGACCATGGTGCTGGCAGATTTGATGTCTGCTGCGGGCCTGCTGCTCAATTCACAGAAGCCATCTTGCTGTGGCCTCACATGGCTGAAGGAGCAGGCACTAATCACATTCATGAGGGTCCCACCCTCATGGCCTAATCGCTGCCACCAAAGGCCCGACTTCTTTTTATTTATTATTTTTAATTTTTTTTTTTTCAAGATGGAGTCTTGCTCTGTCACCCAGGCTGAAGTGCAGTGGCGTGATCTTGGCTCACTGCAACCTCCACCTCCCAGGTTCAAGTTACTCTCCTGCCTCAGCCTCCTGAGTAGCTGGATTACAGGCATGCACAAACATGCCCAGCTAATTTTTGTATTTTTAGTAGAGACAGGGTTTCACCATGTTGGCCAGGCTGGTCTCAAACTCCTGACCTTGTGATCTGCCCACCTTGGCCTCCCACAGTGCTGGGATTACAGGTGTGAGCCACCATGCCTGGCCAGTCCTACCTCTTAATGCCCTATTGGGGATTCATTTCCAACATATGAATTTTGGGGGAACACAAATGTTGAGATTGTAACAAGTGCATAGCTCATGTGAGAAGTATGACAGGCACTGCCAACTGCTTCCGTGTATCCACTTCCTCTTCTTTCTAACAGCATGGATTTCATTGCAGGTGAAAATGTGCATGATAAAGTATGCAACTTACCAGGCTCCCATGCAGCCAAGGGTAGCCACGGGAAAGGGTTCTCAGACATAAGTGCAAATTCTTTTTATTTTTTTTTTGAGACAGAGTCTCGCTCTATCGCCAGGCTGGAGTGCAGTGGTGAGATCCCTGCTCACTTCAACTTCCGCTTTCTAGTTTCAAGCTATTCTCCTGCCTCAGCCTCCTGAGCAGCTGGGACTATAAGCATGCATCACCATGCCCGGCTAATTTTTTTTGTACTTTTAGCAGAGACAGGGTTTCACCATGTTGGCTAGGATGGTCTCGATCTCTTGACCTTGTGATCCACCTGCCTCGGCCTCCCAAAGTGCTGGGATGCAAATTCTTTAAGGATCTCCAAAAACTTGCTTTCCTTCTATAGTACAATCTCATCCTCTTCCTTTCTTCATGACGGGAAAACAGACAAGAGGTGGAGCTGCAACTGTGTTATGAGAGTGAAAGTGGCAGGACAGACAGCACATGATAGGGATGGTGAAGCCAGGGGTTGGAAGGATCCTGGAAAGCTGGTGGCTCATCCAGAGCCAGTGCACCAACTCTGAACTGCTTCCTTCCATAAAAGGAGATACATGGAGGATAATGTCACTTGGTTATCCTTGATCAATTGCTAATAGGCTAGTCTATCTCATGGTTACTCATCCAGATTTACGAACATTCACACAGCAGAATTAAAAGTAGGTTATGCTGTCCAGGCACGGTGGCTCACACCTGTAATCCTAGCACTTTGGGAAGCCAAGGTGGGCAGATCACCTGAGGTTGGGAGTTCAAGACCAGCCCCGGCCCATATAGGGAAACCCGATCTCTGCTAAAAGTACAAAAAATTAGCCCGGCATGGTGGCGGACACCTCTTATCCAAGTTACTTGGGAGACTGAGGTGGGAGAATCACTTGAACCCAGGAGGTGGAGGTTGTATAGTGTAGTGACACTCCCGCCTGGCTGACAGAGCAAGACTCTGCCTCCAAAAAAGAAAAAGAAAAAAGCAGGTTATGTTTAAATTGATTGTATTTGGAGAAATTCAAATGTTTGGGATAATATAAAAATAAACTTACAAATAAAGCTATTGTGAAATTAAAATCCTGATAATCATGTAGACATAAGCATAGAATTTAAATTTCCTAACAATTGTGTGCAAACATATTATCAAAATCTAAACAACACAGAAGACTAACACAATTACTGAAATTGTTTCTGGTCAAAATTATCCTTAATTGTGGTTTCTTAATTCTTAATTCTGGTTTAAGAGTGAATCTATGACAATCAGTATTTCCAGTTTTGTGGGTTTACCTTTAATTTGTAATTTTTAACACAGAAGACGTATATGCTCATGAGAAAATTGCCTTTTCTGAGTAACACCTAGTGAAATTAAGACCCAACCGACTTGAATAATTAATAATACTGGTGTTAGTTTTTCTTACCAAAAAATATGTCTCAGTGCTCCCTCTGGTGGCTTCCTTGGAAAATTGACTTATCTATACTCCAAAGTTATTTCCAGGGCTTAAAATTTCAAAGAAAATTTACCAAAACTCTAAATTATTGGTGTAAATGACAGAATTAGCAGTGAAGCTGCCTGAAACCTGAACGCCTAGAATTAAAGATATTCATTTACCTATCCCTCCATTCAAAACCATTCATTGGGTACGTCAGATTCTGCTTCCGTGTCGAAGGCTCAGTGATAGCCCAGGAAGCACGGGGCCTGCCCTCAGGCGGCTCACATGCAGTGGAATGGCAAAGTCAAGGAAGCAAAGAAATAAAATACCTGGAAATTCTAGCAGAAACAAGGAGTCAAAATAAAGAAGAACACTGAGAAGTAAGCTGAAGCCTTCCTTCTGAGTAGGTAAGTTGACCTGAGGATAAGAAGGAGTTGGCCCTGTGAGAACTGGGGAGGCATCACTGGTCAAGCACAGAGCAGGTGCAGAGACACTGTGGTGCAGAAGCCCCGGCTTGGGCTGCCGTGGCTCCCGGGGCGTGGTGAGCCCAGGGGAAGTAGCCATGTGAAGAGTTTGAGAAGCAAAGCAGGGTGGAGCCAGGCAGTTCCCAAAAGAGCGTAGTAAACATGGTAAGACATTTGGATTCTATTCAAACTATAGTGAAAATCTATTTAAGAGACATTTGCAAGACAGTGAGTGAAACAATTTATACTTTAGTAAGATCATTCCTGCTGCTGCGTGGAGAATGGATAGGAGGGAAGCATATCAGTTCACAAGGCTGCTTCAGTTGTGCAGGCAAGAGATGGCAGGACTCCCACTAGGCGAATACAGTGGGGATCGGGGAGAGGCACTGAGCACTTATTCAAGATCTACTTTGGAGATGGAATCAAAAGCCTCGGCTGATAAACTAGATATAGAAAAAGAAACTAAAAACAAACATCTAGACAGAGCTCCATATAGATAAGGAGAAAGCAGCAGTGCAGGGGTTGGAGGTGAGGCTGGGGTAGGGAACAAATGTTCCGTTTAGGGTGGAGAAGGGGAGTAACTTCCACAGGTTCTTACTGGCAACTGATCCCATTGTAAAAGGTGTCTGTAGTCCCAGCTACTCGGGAGGCCTGAGGCAGGAGAATTGCTTGAACCTGGGAAGCGGAGGTTGCAGTGAGTTGAGATTGTGCCACTGCACTCCAGTCTGGCGCCTGGCGACAGAGCAAGACTCTGTCTCGAAACAAAAACAGAAACAAAAACGTATTAGCATAGTGTACGCTATTCAGGTTACAGGTGCACCAAAATCCGAGAAATCACCACTAAAGAACTTATTCATGTAACCAAAAAATATAGGTACCCCAAAAACTGCTGAAATCATAATTTTTTAAAAAAGTTGTCTTCAGTAGTTAACCTTTGCTCTCCCTTGTAGAAGGGGTGCAGGATAGCTCTTGCCCTTGTAAATCTCCATCCTGCTTTTTGGTGAATAGAGGGAAAGCAGAGCGCTTTCCTGCATGTGCTGCTTCTTCAGTGTGCTCAGGTCAGCAATCCTTCATATCTTGGGACAGCAGATTTTTTTTTCCTTTTTTTAATTGTATTTTAGGTTTTGGGGTACATGTGAAAAACATGCAAGATTGTTGCATAGGTACACACGTGGCAGTGTGATTTGCTGCCTTCCTCTCCTTCACCTATATCTGGCATTTCTTCCCATGCTATCTCTCCCCACCTCCCCACCCTCCGCTCTCCCTCCCCTATTTCCCCCCAACAGACCCCAGTGTGTGATGCTCCCCTCCCTGTGTCCATGTGTTCTCATTGTTCAACACCCGCCTATGAGTGAGAACATGTGGTGTTTGATTTTCTGTTCTTGTGTCAGTTTGCTGAGAATGATGGTTTCCAGGTTCATCCGTGTCCCTATAAAGGACGCAAACTCATCATTTTTGATGGCTGCATAATATTCCATAGTGTATATGTACCACATTTTCCCTGTCCAGTCTCTCATCAATGAGCATTTGGGTTGGTTCCAGGTCTTTGCTATTGTAAACTGTGCTGCAATGAACATTCGTGTGCATGTGTCCTTATAGTAGAATGATTTATAATCTTTTGGATATATACCCAGTAATGGGATTGTGGGACAGCAGATTTTGGTCTCCTGTAGGGGCTTGTCACACGAGATGCTTTGGGGACATCCAAGGAAAAATATTAAGTAGAAGCTAGACACACAGTTCTAAAGATCAGAGGTGATGGTTTCTGGACAGGACATCTAGACACCATCAGTGAATTAGAGGTATTACGCACCTCAAATCTGTTCAGATCACCAACAGAGGATGTGGAAAGAGAGAGCAGCAAGAACTGAGGAACACCAACACTTTGAGGTCCAATAAAGGAGGAGGAATTAGGAATCCATACTAAAAAAACACAGTGAGTGAGCTGGGGGAAAAAACTGATGCTGTAGAAGATCCCTTTTCAAGAGGAACTGCTGAGAAGTTGGGTAAAATGAGAATGTTTTTATCCTTTGGTAGAAACACAAAGCTCGTTTGAGTTGATTAGCAGTTATGAGGATGTCATGGTTGGAATGTTTATGTCCCCCCAGAATCCAAATGTTCAAGTCCTGACCCCCGGGGTGATGATATCAAGAGGTGGTGGTGTCTTTGTGAGGTGATTAGGTCACGTCAGGAATGAAATTAATGCCATTGTATTAAAGGGGGAAAAAAAAGGCCCAAGAGAGCTCCCTCACCTCTTCCTGTCAAATGAGAGCACAGAAAAAAAAAGACAGATGTCTATGAAACCCTCAACCAGACACCAAATGTGCTGGTGCCTTGATATTGAACTTCCCAGCCTCCAGAATGGTGAAAAATAAATGTCTGCTGTTTCTAAGCCAGCCAGCCTATGGCATTTTGTTTTAGCAGCCTGGGCAAAGACAGGGAAGATTTGAATGCACTGCACAGTAGATGACAGGGAGGAAGTGGAGATGAAAGGGCACAATCTCTCAAGTCTTTGACCATAGAAGAATGAAGATAAAGAATCTACATCTAAAGATTTGGGGGAATGTGTGGTCAAGTAATATTTCTGTTTTATAAGTTTCTATTTTCTTCCAAATTTTATCATGAAAGTTTTCTAACATGGAGAAAAGTTGAAAGAAAAGCGTGAAGAGCACCTGTATTTCCTCTAATTGTAACTGTTTTGATGTACATGTATTTTAAAGATAAATACACACATAAATATTTTACCAGGGACTTCCACAAAGATGGCCAAATAGGAACAACTCCAGAGAGCAGTTCCCAGCTAGAAAGACCCAGAAGGCGAGCAATCTCCACATTCACAAATGAGGTACCAGGTTCATTTCAGTGGGTCTGGTTGGACAGTGGGAATAGCCCAAAGAGGGCTAACCAAAGCAGGGTGGGACACAGCCCCACGTGGGCAGTGCAACTGGCCCGGAGGATTGGGGACCTTACCCCCTCTGCACTCCAGTCCAGTTCTTGTGCTTCCCCCATAGTCTCTGCAACCCACAGTATAGGAGAACACCGCAAGTTATCAACACAGATCAGAGCAACAGCTCTGGCCCTCACAGCGCCACCAGTTGTCAGCACAGACATGGGTGGAAGTTTTGACTAACGCTGAGAACACTTTCAAGGCAGAACTACCAGTCCTGCAGAAACAGGGAGAGTTGAAAGCAAGAAAACAGGTGATATGGGTTGGCAGATCCCACCCCCACAAAGTCCAGCAAACTGAAGCCCTTTTGCTAAAGTTTTGCAGCCAGCACATCAGTTTGAACTCAACCCGGGATAATTGAGCTCGGTGGAAGAACACCTGCCATTGGGAAGGTGGGTCTAACCTCACCTGTGTAAACAAAACCCAGAGGAAGACTACCCAGCAGCCGGACTGAGCCTGAAGCAGCCCAGCAGTGCCTCTGCAGGCAGACAAGCGACAGACTGCCTCATCAAGTGGCTTCCTGGCAACCACATAACCAAAAAAAACGCCTCATACAGGAGAAATAGCTTCAGCTTCAACTTCAACAGAAAGGACGTCCACTCAGAGATCCCATCCGAAATCACCAACTTCAAAGACCAAAGGTAAATAAATTCATTAAGATGAGAAGAAACCAGCACAAAAAGGATGAAATTATCAAAGACCAGAACACTTCTCCACCAAGGGACCATAACTCTTCACCAGCAAGGGAGCAAAACAGGATGGAGTATGAGTTTGATGAATTGACAGAAGCAGGCTTCAGAAGGTGGGTAATAACTAACTTCTCTGAGCTAAAGGAACATGTTCTAACCCAATGCAAAGAACCAAAAACATTGAAAAAAGGTTAGATGAAATGCTAACTAGAATAACCAGCTTAGAGAAGAACATAAATAATTTGATGGAGCTGCAAAACACAGCCCAAGAACTTTGTGAGACATACACAAGTTCCAATAGCTGAATCGATCAAGCAGAAGAAAGGATATCAGAGATTGAAGATCAACTCAATGAAATAAAATGAGAAGGCAAGATTAGAGAAAAAAGAGTGAACAAACATGAACAAAGCCTCCAAGAAATATGGGATTATGTGAAAAGACCAAACCTACGCTTGATCGGTATACCTGAATGTGATGGGAGAATGAATCCGAACTACAAAACACTCTTCAGGATATTATTCAGGAAAACTTCCCCAACCTAGCAAGGCAGACCAACATCCAAATCCAGGAAATACAGAGAACACCACAAAGATATTCCTCAAGAAGAGCAACCTCAAGAAACATAATCATCAGATTCACCAGGGTTGAAATGAAGGAGAAAATGCTAAAAGCAGCCAGAGAGAAAGGTTGGGTCACTCACAAAGGGAAGCCCATTAGACTCACAGCAGATCTCTCAACAGAAACCCTACAAGCCAGAAGGGAGTGGGGGCCAATATTCAACATCCTTAAAGAAAAGAACTTTCAAACCGGAATTTTATATCTGGCCAAACTAAGCTTCATAAGTGAAGGAGAAATAAAATCCTTTATGGACAAGCAATTGCTGAGAGATATCATCACCACCAGGCCTGCCTTACAACAGATCCTGAAGGAAGCACCAAACATGCAAAGGAACAACCAGTACGAGCCACTGCAAAAACAGACCAAATGGTAAGGACCATCGACACAATGAGGAAACTGCATCAACTAACAGGCAAAACAACCAGCTAGTATCAAAATGGCAGGATCAAATTCACACATAACAATATTAACGTTAAATGTAAATGGCCTAAATGCACCCATCAAAAGACACAGACTGGCAAACTTGATCAAAAGTCAAAACCCATTGGTGTGCTGTATTCAGAAGACCTATCTTACATGCAAAGACACACATAGACTCAAAATAAAGGGATGGAAGATTTACCAAACAAATGGAGAGCAAAAAAAAGCAGGGGTTGCAATTTTTGTTTCTGATAAAATGGACTTTAAACCAACAAAGATCAAAAGAGACAAAGAAGCACATTACATAATGGTAAAAGGATCAATGTAGCCAGAAGAGCTAACTATCCTAAATCTATATGCACCCAATATAGGAGCACCCAGATATATAAAGCAAGTTCTTAATGACCTACAAAGAGACTTAGACTCCCACACAATAATAGTGGGAGACTTTAACAGTCCACTGTCAATATTAGACAGATGAACGAGACAGAAAATCAACAAGGATATACAGGACTTGAATGCAGATCTGGACCACGTGGACCTAATAGACATCTGCAGAACTCTCCACTCCAAATCCACAAAATATATATTCTTCTCAGCACCACGTCGCACTTACTCTAAAACTGACCACATAAGTGGAAATAAATCACTCCTCAGCAAATGCAAAAGAACGGAAATCATAACAAACAGTCGCTCAGACCACAGCACAATCAAGTTAGAACTCAGGATTAAGAAACTCACTCAAAACCACACAACTACATGGAAACTGAAAAACCTCCTCCTGAATGATGAATGGATAAACAATGAAATAAAGGCAGAAAAAAAAAATGTTCTTTGAAACCAATGAAAACGAAGACACAACATACGAGAATCTCTAGGACACATTTAAAGCAGTGTGTAGAGGGAAATTCATAGCAATAAATGTCTATATGAGAAGCGAGGAAAGATCTAAAATTGACACCCTATTATCAAAATTGAAAGAACTAGAGGAGCAAGATCAAAAAAACTCAAAAGCGAGCAGAAGACAAGAAATAACTAAGATTAGAGCAGAACTGAAGGAGACAGAGACACAAAAAACCCTTCAAAAAATCAATAAATCCAGGAGCTGATTTTTTTGAAAAGATGAACAAAATAGACCACTAGGCCTGACTAATAAAAAAGAAAAGAGAGAAGAATCAAACAGACACAATAAAAAACGATAAAGGGGAGATCACCACCGATTCCACCGAAATACAAACTATCATCAGAGATTACTACAAACAACTCTATGCACATAAACCAGTAAATCTGAAAGAAATAGTTAAATTCCAGGGCACTTACATCCTCCCAAGACTAAACCAGGAAGAAGTTGAAACACTGAATAGACTAATAACAAGGACTGAAGTTGAGGCAGTAATTAATAGCCTACCAACCAAAAAATGGCCAGGCCAGATGGGTTAACAGCCAAAGTCTACCAGACATACAAAGAGGAGCTGATACCATTCCTTTTGAAATTATTCCAAACAATACAAAAAGAGAATCCTCCCTAACTCATTTTATGAGACCAACATCATCCTGATACCAAAACCCAGCAGAGGCACAACTAAAAAAGAAAACTTCAGGCCAATATCCATGATGAACATCAACGCAAAAATCTTCAGTAAAATACTGGCAAAGTGAATGCAACAGTTCATCAAAAAGCTTATCCATCATGATCCAGTAGGCTTCATCCCAGGGATGCAAGGCTGGTACAACACATGCAAATCTATAAACATAATCCATCGCATAAACAGAATGAAAGACGAAAACCACATGATCATCTCAGTAGATGCAGAGAAGGCCTTTGACAAAATTCAACAGCCCTTTATGCTAAAAATTCTCAATAAACTAGGTATTGATGGAACGTATCTCAAAATAATAAAAGTTATTTATGACAAACCCACAGCCAATATCATGTTGAACGGGCAAAAACTGGAAGCATTCCCTTTGAAAACTGGCACTAGACAATGATGTCCTCTCTCACCACTCCTATTCAATATAGTACTGGAAGTTCTAGCCAGACCAATTAGGCAAGAAAAAGAAATAAAGCATATTCAGTTAGGAAAAGAGGAAGTCAAATTGTCTCTATTTGCAGATGACACGATCGTATATTTAGAAGACCCCATCATCCCAGCCCAAAACCTCCTTAAGCTGATGAGCAACTTCAGCAAAGTCTCAGGATGCAAAATCAATGTGCAGAAATCACAAGCATTCCTATATACCAATAGCAGACAAACAGAGAGCCAAATCATGAGCAAACTCCCATTCACAATTGCTACAAAGAGAATAAAATACCTAGGAATACAACTAACAAAGAATGTAAAAGACCTCTTCAAGGAGAACTACAAACTGCTACTCAAGGAAATAAGAGAAGACACAAACAGATGGAAAAACATCCCGTGCTCATGGTTAGGAAGAATCAATATTGTGAAAATGGCCATATTGCACAAAGTAATGTATAGATTCAATGCTATCCCCATCAAGCTGCCTATGACCCTCTTCACAGAAC
The DNA here is from genome assembly GCF_030222135.1 of Aotus nancymaae. NCBI lineage: Eukaryota > Metazoa > Chordata > Mammalia > Primates > Aotidae > Aotus > Aotus nancymaae. The sequence goes on along the minus strand of NW_026988450.1, from coordinate 5,217,960 downwards.
TGGAGAAAAACCACCTTAAACTTCATATGGAACCAAAAGAGAGCCCGCATAGACAAGACAATCCTAAGCAAAAAGAACAAAACTGGAGGCATCATGCTACCAGACTTCAAATTATACTACAAGGCTATAGTAATCAAAACAGCATGTTGCTGGTACCAAAACAGAGATATAGACCAATGGAACAGAACAGAGGTCTCAGAAGCAGTGCCACACATCTACAAACATCTGATCTTTGACAAAACTGACAAAAACAGGCACTAGGGAAAGGATGCCCTGTTTAATAAATGGTGTTGGGATAAGTGGCTAGCCATATGCAGAAAGCTGAAACTGGACCCCTTCCTTACACCTTACACTAAAATTAACTCCAAATGGATTAAAGATTTAAACATAAGACCTAACACCATAAAAGTCCTAGAACAAAACCTAGGCGATACCACTCAGGACATAGGCATAGTCAAGGACTTCATGACTAAAACACCAAAAGCAATGGCAACAAAAGCCAAAATAGACAAATGAGATCTAATTAAACTCCAGAGCTTCTGCACAGTAAAAGAAACAGTAATTAGAGTGAACCAGCAACCAACAGAATGGGAAAAAATTTTTGCAATCTACCCATCTGACAAAGGGCTACCATCCAGAATCTACAAAGAACGAAAGCAGATTTACAAGAAAAAAACCCACAAAACCCCAGCAAACGTGGGTGAAGGATATGAACAGACACTTTTCAAAAGAAGACATTTATGTGGACAACAAACATATGGAAAAATGCTCATCATCATTGGTCATTAGAGAAATGCAAATCAAAACTACATTGAGATACCATCTCACGCCAGTTAGAATGGCGATCATTAAAAAATCTGGAGACAACAGATGCTGGAGAGGATGTGGAGAAATAGGAACACTTTTACACTGTTGGTGGGAGTGTAAATTAGTTCAACCATTGTGGAAGACAGTGTGGTGATTCCTCAAGATTTAGAAATAGAAATTCCATTTGACCCAGCAATCCCATTACTGGGTATATACCCAAAGGATTATAAATCATTCTACTATAAAGACACATGCACACATATGTTCATTGCAGCACTGTTTACAGTAGCAAAGACCTGGAACCAACCCAAATGCCCATCAATGATAAACTGGACAAAGAAAATGTGGCACATATACACCATGGACTACTATGCAGACATAAAAAATGATGAGTTCGTGTCCTTTGTAGGAACATGGATGAATCTGGAAACCATTATTCTCAGCAAACTAACACAAGAACAGAAAACCAAACACCGCATGTTCTCACTCATAGGCAGGTGTTGAACAATGAGAACACATGGGCACAGGGAGGGGAACATCACACACTGGGGTAGGTTGTGGGGTGGGGGGCTAGGGGAGGGACAGCGGGGGGCAGGGAGGCTGGGGAGGGAAAACACTGGGAGAAATGCCTGACGTAGGCAACCGGGGGGTGAAGACTGCAAACCACCATGGCATGTGTGCCACAACCCTGTGGGATGTGCACACGTACCCGAGCTTAAAGTACAATTTAAAAAAGTTAACTACTTAAAATAACATGAGGTAATGCCACAAAAAATATGTATTTTACCAAACAATCTGAAAGTAAATTACAGATATCACAGCACTCCAACCCTCACATGTACACTTTCATATGCTGACAGAGAAATTCTCCGAAATAACCAAACTATCTTTTCTGTAAGTAAAAATTTACTAAAAAAAATTTAAAAATTTCTAAAATCTAATCCACATTCAGATTTCCCCCGTTGTCTCTGAAAGCTCTTTTAGAGCCGGCATTTCAAAACGGGATGCAGTCCAGGTGCATGCATTGCTTTGGGTTCTTGTTTTTCTTTAGTCTATTTTAACATTTCCTCCATCTCTTTTGGGTGTACGTATGTTACATAAAATTTTTTGGAGAGTTCAGCAAGACACTTGTCTTATGGAATTGCTCACATTCTAGATTTGTGTTGTTTCATCATTTTTTTCTTATTCATATATCCTGATTTTCTCTGTTAACAGAAATTAGTAAAATATTTGATTAGGTTACAGTAAACATCTTGGACAAGAACTCGCCATATGTGGTGCCATATATGTTATAGTGCAGATGACACATAATGCCAGGCTGTCTTGTCATTCGTCACATTAAGTTGGATTATTTGGTAATCCAACCAGATTTCCCCTTTATAAAGGTATATCTTTTACCCTTGCAATTAGCAAGTGATCTTTGGGGTACTATCTTGGCACCATGCAAATATCCTTGCTCCCAATAAACCTTCTACCCAATAGTTTTGTATCCATTGATAAACCTTGCTTAAATCACTTATTATAATGTGGTTGACATTCTAACTGTAAAATGCTGATTTTTCAAATTCTTTCATTTGTTTCTGCATATATTACCTGGCATTCATCTGCAGAGAAGAGTTTAAGTTCTTTTTAATTAACCATTGAAGTTGCATATATTAGAATGTTTCAATGTTTGGGGAGGGGGCACTTTTCTTTTACCCTCCTAGGTTATCTGAATGGGGCCCAGGAAATTACACCAACAGAAAACAGACTGACAGGAGAAGAAGAGTTTATAACAACTGCAGCATGCGTACATGGGGGGCAACTCAGTGATGAGTAACTGAAGGGTGATTAGAACTTGGGCTTATGTGCCATCACAACCAAGAACAATAAACTTACAGAGAAGTGACAAGATTTAAAAAATGGGTTTAGGCTTTTAGGGGCAGCAAATTGTGGGAAAGTAAATACAAGAGGGAAGCTAATGGAAGAAATGTCTTGTTTAAGCAAGATTTGCTGTGCAGATTCCTCTTGGTGCCATTTCTGGGCTATGAGTCCAGAGTTGTCGCTAGTGATTAAGAGACAGTCTGCTTTTAAGCAAATGGGAGGGGAGGCAGAGAGCTTTTTTTTTTCATTGGTATCCAATGTTTCCTAATTGTCTTCAGCTCAAAATAATCTTCATGCCAAAATAGCATATTTTGAGGCCAGGTGCAGTGGCTCACACCTGTAGTCCCAGCACTTTCGGAGGCCAGGGCGGAGGATTACTTGAGGTCAGGAGTGAAACTCTGTCTCTATTAAAAATACAAAAATTAGCCAGACAGGGTGGCGTGTGCCTGTAATCCCAGCTCCTTGGGGGCTGAGACAGGAGAATCACTGGAACCCAGGAGGTGGAGGTTGCAGTGAGCTGAGATCGCACCACTGCACTCCAGCCTGGGCAATAGAGCGAGACTCCATCTCAAAATAATAATAATAATAATAAAACAAAGTAGCATATTTTGGAGTGGTATATTTTGATCCCCTACAAATGCCAATATATATTATGCAGTAGGAGGTGGATGTGTATAATTTAGAAGAGAAGAGAGAGCCAAAAGAAACAAGCCCTTGAGAAGGTGAGAAGAACAGGAATCAGGAGGCGTGGGATGAAGTTGTTTGGTTGGAGAAACATCTCTTATATGACAAGAGGGTCGAAGGGGATGTGGGTTTAGAGGCTCAGCTGTGAGAAAATGAAGGAATAATTCTACATCTAGGAATACTCTTAGAAAAACAAGCTAAAACACAAATATGAAGATCCATTATAGTAATAAGAAAAAAATGTCTAAAATAGCAATAGTAGGCTGGGTGCAGTGGCTCACACCTATAATCCCAGCATTTTGGGAGGCCAAAGCGGGTAGATCACTCGAGGTCAGGAGTTTGAGACCAGCCTGGCCAAAATGGTGACACTTCATCTATACTAAAAATACAAAAATTAGCCAGGTGTGGTGGTGCATGCCTGTAATCTCAGCTACTCAGGAGGCTGAGGCAGGAGAATCCCTTCAACTCGGGAGGCAGAGGTTGCAGTGAGCCAATACCGCACCACTGCACTCCAGCCTGGGCGACAGAGCAAGACTCCATCTTCAAAAAATAAAATAAAATAAAATAAAATAACAATAGTAAAGGAACAAACTGCAGTAGAGCAATAGCAAAGACTGTTATTGTATTTTCACTTTTTGTGGAATGTTATGATAGGAACCTAGAAAGTGAAGAAGAAGTCAAGATGATGATTATTATTACAAAAACTAGCGTGGCTGCAACTGCAAAGCTGACTTTTCTGCACCAGTCATCCTTAAGGTGGCAGCAAGTCCACTTTTTACCAACACGTTACACAGAGAGAAAATACAATAACTCTTGCAGATTTATTTTATCAACTTTGCTCCACCTACTGAGAATAACAAAGAGAATTAATTTAACTAGTTTTCTTTTTCACTCACTGGGCATAAACTATTACTCACAGAGAAAATGTTTATTTTGGGAGGTTATTTATATTTCAATTATTAATTGCAGGGGAAAAAACAGAGTTTTTGATATACACCAGGAGGCCAAAGATATAATTCTTATATGACTTTTTAAAAAATAAAGCACTGCAGGGCGGGTGCAGTGGCTCATGCCTGTAATCCCAGCACTTTGGGAGGCTGAGATGGATGGATCACAAGGTCAAGATATCAAGACCATCCTGGCCAACATGGTGAAACCCCATCTCTACTAAAAACAGAAAAATTAGCTGGGCATGGTGGCATGTGCCTGTAGTCCCAGCTACTCGGGAGGCTGAGGCAGGAGAATTGCTTGAACCTGGAGGCAGAGGTTGTAGTAAGCCGAGATTGCGCCACTGCACTCCAGCCTGGTGACAGAGCAAGACTCCGTCTCAAAAATAATAATAACAGATCACTACAATCAAGAGAAGCATGTGCCCTTCAAAGCCTAAACAATCGACATTTTGATATTTTAGATATTATTTGTTACTCAAATGATATTCACTTATTATCATAACTTCATAATCAGAAAAGCAAAAGTGCAAGCTTCTGAAAGAGAGCAGTTAAAATCAAGCCCAGAATCACTGATAATTGCTGATGGGTGAGGAAATAAATTACATCAGTGTCTCAGCTTTTACCACAATAATGCCACATAACTCAGAGGCATGCAGTGGCAAGCACTGATTCTCATGCTTACAGAGCTGCATGTCATCTGAGTGGCTTTGTTCCATGTCTCATTCTGGGGTCCAGGCTGGGAGCTTTGGAAAGGCTGATGCCCCGATGCCACCTGGAGAAGCTGATCTAATTAACGGGTCTCAAAGGCAGCCTGGCCTATGCGGATGATGACTACTGCTGTGTGTGCTGGGTCTGGCCTGGGGGTGATCATGAACTACACAGAGTTTCTGCATCGAGCAGGCTATGCTTTCCTGACAGATAGATGTGGGTATCTCCAAATATCAGGATGCTGGTTGTCAGAGAAACCTAATATTTTAGATTGCTTGAATTTATCATTTCATTCCAAGACATTTCTTGACATTTGTAGACTAAGCTTCTTCCAAGGAACTCATTTCTTACTGAGTCCTTCTAAGCCAAGAAGAAAGTTCTCTAAATTAATTTCATCAAACCTGTTACACACACACACACACACACACACACGCACACACTTTAGTCTAAAATGATGGAGCTTTGCAAAGAGAGAGATCCAAGATGGCTGATCACTAGCAGCTCAGGATTGTAGCTCCTAGAGAAAGCTCACAGAACGAGAGGATGCCACACTTTCAGACAAATTTTTGTTACTCATGGACTGGAAGATTCCCAGCGATGGAGCCCCACAGGTTGCCAGGGTGACTCTTGTGGCCAGCGTTGCAGTTTTGTGGGCAACCCGGCACAGCAGTTCTTGGTGCAGAGTAAATGGGACTGGGTCCCCTTTTGGAACTCCGGGAAGGCAGAGTCGCCCATTTACCTGATTGAAGAAGGGACTCAAGAGGGAAGCCAGATCAGAGATTCCCGGGCAGAAAAGCACCAAGAATCTTAATGATGCTGTTTTGGCTGGTGCAGTGGGTTGCTCAGATTTCAGTGCTGGGAACCAACAAGTTGGACGTCCACTCAGAGACCTAATTTGAAAGTAGGCAATTACAAAGACGACAGGTGGATGAACTTACAATGATGGGAAGAAACCAGCGTAAAAAGGCTGACAATACCCAAGATCAGAATGCCTCTCCTTCTACAGGTGATCACAGTTCCTCATCAACAAGAGAACAAGGCCTGATGGAGAACAAGTGTGTTCCAATAACAGATTTAGGCTTCAGAAAGTGGATAATAAGGAACTTTAGTGAGCTAAAAGAACATGTTCTAGCTCAATGTAAAGAAACTAAGAACTTTGAAAAAAGGTTTGACGAAATCCTAACGAGAATTGACAACTTAGAGAGGAATATAAGTGAATTAATGGAACTGAAGAACACAATACGAGAACTCCGCGAAGTATGTACAGGTTTTAACAGTCGAATTGATCAAGCAGAAGAAAGTATATCAGAGGTCGAAGACCAACTTAATGAAATGAAATGAGAAAACAAGATTAGAGAAGAAAGAGTAAAAAGGAATGAGCAAAGTCTCCAAGAAATATGGGACTATGTGAAAAGACCTAATTTACGTTTGATAGGCATACCTGAATGTCATGAAGAGAATGAATCCAAGCTGGAAAATATTCTTCAGGATACTATTCAGGAAAACTTTCCTAATCTAGTAAGGCAGGACAATACTCAACTCCAGGTAATCCAGAGAACACCACAAAGATATTCCTCAAGTAGAGCAACTCCAAGACACATAATCACTAGATTCACTAGGGTTGAAATAAAGGAGAAAATTCTAAGGGCAGCTAGAGAGAAAGGTCACGTTACCCATAAAGGGAAGCCTATCAGACTCACAGCAGACCTCTCACCAGAAATCCTACAAACTAGAAGAGAGTGGGGGTCAATATTCAATATCCTCAAAGAAAAGAATTTTCAACCCAGAATCTCATATTCAGCCAAACTAAGCTTCATAAGCTAAGGAAAAAGAAAAAAAAATTTTTTTTTTTTTTTGAGACGGAGTTTTGCTCTTGTTACCCAGGCTGGAGTGCAATGGCACGATCTTGGCTAACTGCAACCTCCGCCTCCTGGGTTCAGGCAATTCTCCTGCCTCAGCCTCCTGAGTAGCTGGGATTACAGGCACGCGCCACCATGCCCAGCTAATTTTTATATTTTTAGTAGAGATGGGGTTTCACCATGTTGACCAGGATGGTCTCGATCTCTTGACCTCGTGATCCACCCACCTCGGCCTCCCAAAGTGCTGGGATTACAGGCGTGAGCCACTGCACCTGGCCGGAAAAAGAAAATTTTTTGCGAACAAGCAAGCACTCAGAGATTTCACCACCACCAGGCCTGCTTTACAAGAGCTTCTGAAAGAAGCACTACAAACAGAAAGGAACAACCAGTATCAGTCATCCCAAAAACTTACCAAAACGTAGAGTATCTCTATAATGAAGAATCTACATCAACTAATGGGCAAAATAGCCAGCTAGCATTAAATGACAATATTGAACTCACAAATATTAATATTAATTATAAATTCAAATGGATTAAATGCCCCAATCAAAGACACAGACAGGTAAATTGAATAAAAAGTCAAAACCTATCGGTACGCTGTATCCAGATCTATTTCACAAGCAACGACACAGAAAGACGCAAAACAAAGGGATGGAGGAAGATTCACCAATTAAATGGAGAGCAAAACAAAATACAAAAAACAGGAGTTGTAACTTTCGTCTCTCACAAAATAGCCTTTAATAGTAACAAAGACTAAAAGAAACAAAGAAGGACATTACATAATGGTAAAAGGATCAATGCAACAACAGGAGTTAATCATTATAAATATATATGCACCCAATACAGGAACACCCAGATACATAAGACAAGTTCTTAATGACTTATAAAGAGACCTGGACTCCCGCACAATAATAGCGGGAGACTTTGACACCACATTGTTACTGTTCGACGGATCAACGACATAGAAAATTAATAGGGACATCTATGATTTGAACTCAGACCTGGAATAAGAACTTAGTGAAAATTTATAGAATTCTCCACCCCAGGTCCACAGAACACATATTTTTCTCAGTATCATATTACGCCTATTTTGAAAGTGACCACATAATTGGAAGTAAATCACTCTTCAGCATTTGCATAGCATTTCACAGACTTAAATGAAATATTGGTTGGCTGTTTATGTTATTTTCTTCCCTTATTCCTTCCTGTCTCTGTCGTTGAGCACAATTATCGGCATAAAAGAGGTTTTTAATACCTATTTTTAGATAGTATTCCAGCCCGGGCAACAGAGCAAGAATCCTGTTCTCTCTCCCCCTTTTTCTTTCTCTTTCTTTCTTTCTCTCAAAAAAAATAAAAAACAATAAAAATAATAAATTTTAAAAAAGAGATTTGCAAAGCCCCTTCACTTAATCAGAAATTTCCCTATGTATAATGCCCCAATAACCAAGAAAAGTAAAGAATAAATAAAATTCTGAATCTCAGTTTTGCAAAGTTCCCAGAGACTCTCAAAGTTCTATGGTCTAAGATGTTACCATAAGCTTTAATAAGTCTACTTGGGTCTATCAACTCTTGCTTTATGAGTAAATACAGGCCTGCCCAGGCATCTAGGAATATTACATCTGATTCTAGACTCTACACACTACTGGCAAGCAGACAGGTCCAAATATTGCAAGGAACTCATGCTAAACATCCAGTCCTATCAATAGGTATGAGCAGCCTTTCCCCCGAATCCTCCCAAACAAACTTCACACAACCTGAAACCCAAAGACTTGGTAAAAAAAAAAAAATAATTATAATAAAATGATGGCATTTACATAATATTTATTTATTGTTATTTTCCATGAAAGCCCTACTATTAGAACAGGAAAGAAATTTTTTAAATGGACAAAGAGCTAGATAAGCAATACAGAGGTGAGAGATAGCAATGGATTTTGAGAGGTTGGTCAGCAGAAGGAGAGCTTGTAAGCAGCAGAATGCAGAAATGTCTACATCCCGACACACCAACTCCGTCCAATCTGATTTGCTTCCAAAGTCACTCACAGAGACTACTGTGCCCATGGAAGTTGGGGGTGAGCTACAGGGTCACAAACAGGGATGCTGAAGGAAAGCTGTGGCAAGAATGGTTAGGCTCCCCAGTCTGACCGCTGCAGCCAAGAGAAGCCTGCTCCCCATCTCTGCTGGAGACTGGAGTTTCAAGTCTGGAGAAATCCGTCCCAGAGTTGTGTTGCAGGGAACCAGGTGCTGCAAAAGACAGGAGCCAAGTGTAGGAACAAAAAATAGGGAGACAAAGTCAAAGTCTGAAAACAGAATAAGTGGAGAGATCCCATAAACACAACTGGCTTTCAAAGGTGTCAACAATCCCCCCCAAATTTTCATAATCATCATGTCTAACATTAAGCAACTAAAACATTGAGATATAAAACCTATAATTCAGTAATAAGGAGGTAAATCCCAGAATCAACTGTTAATGTGGCTAGGAGGAGCTATGGCCAGTTAGGAATGGGTGGGGACTTGATACTTACAATAAATCTTCTGGTACAGTCAAAAGTTGTAGTAGTTTAAAACCAGCAAGAAAAAGACAAATAGTCCCATTAAAAAGTGGACAAATGACATGAATAGACATTTCTCAAAAGAAGATGTAGAAACGGCCAACAAAGTCTAGGCACGGTGGCTCATGCCTGTAGTCCCAGCACTTTGGGAGGCCAAGGCAGGGGGATCACTTGCAGTAAGGAGTTCGAGACCAGCCTGGCCAACATGGTGAAACCTGGCTTTACTGAAAATACAAAAATTAGCGGGGCATTACTGCAAGCAAGCACCTGTAATGCCAGCTACTTAGGAGGCTGAGGCAGGAGAATCACTTGAACCCAGGAGATGGAGGTTGCAGTGAGCCGAGATCGTGCCATTGCACTCCAGTCTGGGCAACAGAGTGAGACTCGGTCTCAAAAAGTAAAGAGAAAAAAGAAATGGCCAAAAATGCTCGACCTCAGCATCACTGTAATCATCAGGGAAACGCAAATAAAACCACATGAGATACGACCTTACCCCAGCCAGAATGGCCATTATTAAAAAGTCACAAAACAACCGATGTTGGCATGGATGTGGTGAAAAGTGAATGCTTATACACTGTTGGTGGGAATGTCAATCAGTACAACCTCTATGGGAAACAGTATGGAAACAAATCTACCATTCAATCCAGCAATCCCATTACTGGAGACCTACCCAAAGGTAAAGAAGTCACTATATCAAAAAGATACCTGGTCTTGCAGGTTTACCACAGCCCCCCAAAAGAATGAAATAATGTCTTCTGCAGCAACTTGGATGGGGCTGAAGGACATTATTCTAAGTGTAGTAACTAGGAATGAAAAACCAAATACAGTATCTACTCATAACTGGGAGCTAAGCTATGGGTAAGAAAGGCACGCAGAGTGTTATAATGGGTACAATGTACACTGCTCGTGTGATGGGTGCACTAAAATCAGACTTCACCACTATACAATTCATCCACATAACCAAAAACCATTTGTACCCCTTAAGCTATTGAAATGTTTTACATTTTAATGTTTTTAAATGTAATTTAAATTAATGTATTACTTTGATAAAAATTAAATAAAAATTAAACTATCTCAAGCAAGGCAACATGGCACTCACCAGTAGTCTGAATTACTCAGGAGGCTGAGGCGGGAGGATCACTTGAGCCTAACGGTTCAAGTCCAGCCTGGGCAACACAGTGAGACCTCATTGTTTAAATAAATAAAAAAATTTCAAACATAAAATTTAAACACAAACTGAGCTCAACATTTTAAAATAAAAGTTCAAAAAATTATATGGATTATTGTTTTCATTATCATTTGAAAGATTCAATAGAAAAGTTATATAGATGTATTCTTCCTTTCAAAAGTATAGAAGTCACAAGAAACCTCATTACTTAACATAATCTGTACATTTAAAATACGTTTTTATTTTAAATAAATGTGTCTATAAGTTCACTATAATCTTTAACCGTAATAATAAATTGTCATGATAAATCCAAGATGCAGTTATTTTAAAGAAATTATATAACTTCCTTTTAACTAGGATCCCTGGAATTCTTCTGTAAAGAGAACGAATAGAAATGCAGCAATGAGGAGTGGTATTTTTATTGGAAGAGGGGAGTTAAAGGAATCAAAACAGTGTTATGTAGGAGAATGTGGGTAATTCACTGGTACTTTTGCAGATGTAAATATTTACATCTTTTCAGATTTGATTGCTGCATTCATACCATGGTGACTGAATAGGGCTGGCCTTTCCTCTTCTGCCAGATCATTCATCACTGCCTAAAGGAAGAAGCTGCTTCGCCAAACGGATGAATGATTTAAGATATCCATCTTGTTTTGGCCCTCACAAATGATTTGCCCCTCACCTTTGAGAACACTCGCAATTTCTCCCATATTGTTGACCACACACAATAGATAGTGAAATTCCACCCATACTTTCCATGGTGCTCGGTGGCCTGGTTATTGCAGTTGTGACTGTGGTCCTTGGGTCACCTCAGAATGCAGGTGAGATAACCTTCTGGTTGAACAGTCTTTGTGAGAGGATCCAGATTTTACAGGAAGATGCTGAGCTGTTCTCTGGGTCTTGGCCCAGCAGGGCGTCAGATCTGTGTGCACTACTGCCCTCCAGGCACAAGACAAATCTTCAGGACTGTGGGAAGCATGCAGTTCATTCATTCTGACAGTTTCTGAACAATATCATTTTAAATTTCCTTCCCTTTTCCCATCTTTTCTTTTTATTTAATGTGATGTCACCAATGTAACATTATGAGATATGATATAAACAAATAAACATCCCTAGCCCTATATTCAAGGACAGCGTCATCCATTGCAAAGCTTCATTCTGTAGAAACAGAGGTATCATTAGCATTGTATCCTATATGAACAGTGCCTCTCGAGCACAGCTCCCCATACATAAAGCATGGGGGCTGCTGTGCACATGGTGCCTTTGTGTGCCAGCTCTGTTAGGAATTTTTGTTCTCATATAACTATCAACAACCCCATACATTTGTAAGTTTCTGAATTAAGATTGAAGTTTTATTATTAAATCTTACCCTCCCTTTATCCCGTATGAGCTAATGGTAGATACATCTTGCTTAATCTACTAAATATTTAAAAGACATCATTGTTTTCTAGTCTAATACTCCCAAATTACAGATTGCAACCAATTCTATCTCTGCTGACGCAAGATGACACAATTCCTAGAATAGCATGGGAACCAGATGGTTCGGATTGGTCTTCATTGATCTCTGTGGCGCTGGCTACATTCATCCATATCCTTATACTCACTTTTTTTGTATGTAAAACGGAGGGCCAAGTGCTGGACCCAAATGCCATAATAAAAGACCATTATGGGCAGGATTCTCTGATCTCTTTCTTAATGTGATGAGCATAGATGATTAATATCCAAGGTGAGTTACTGTTTTTTGAGTCGCTGTTGTTTTCCCAGAATGTTACTGAGGAAAGAAGGGTTTATAATAAGTTTATGGGTTTTTCAGGTGAGATTCTCTACCTTGCATATTTGTGCTATGTCTACGCCTACTGCTGATAGCGACGTGTATGCTAATAACTTAAGCAATTTATTTTCCCTTCTCGCCCTCCACAAAGCTGCTCCAATATTTAAGATATGAGGCTTTTCATGACATGATAAAAGTTTAGCGTCTTTTCTCTGCCCAGTGTAAGTTCTGGAATCTGTGTATATCAACAGCTTTACATCATTTTCACAATCAACTAAATTAAAAGGTGGGGTGGGGCTGTTCATTCTTAATCTTGTCCCGTCAAATACTTCTATTTGTTCACTGAGTGTTCATTAGATCACTTTTCCAATGAAGGCAATAGTTTTAAATAATAATACTACACGGCATATATTCAACATAAATACTAAGGTGACTGAATTATGGATAACATGTTCTCAGAAAATGGAATGTTCACTATCACACGGAATGTTCACTGTCACCCAGAATGTTTCAGCTTTTATTTTAAACTGAGCTCCTCTGCAATGGACTACAGAGTTTCTGCATTTTTCAAGAGAAAACATAAGCATATACATTATATAACTGTACTAAATTAAGTAAAAGCAAAGAGACATTTTTAACTATTCAAAGCGGTAAAACCAAACCATAGAGTTTACACAGAAACTACAAGAATTCAATACAGTGTTAAAACCTTCGCAATACAATGAGGTAAATAAATTCTACTTTTGCCTGGCTTATGTGTGTATTTATTCAACCTATTATCGGAGACATAGAAAGGAAGCCTGAGACATACGTTCTACATGCTCATATGAAGGGTAATGACCTAGAAATAATAATACAACAGTTTATCCAATGATCAGAAAGCCTGGGAGAAACTGAATTACTGAGTCCTACTTAATTCCACAGGCTTACTCAGAAGCCAGTCCATGCCTTGCTTGGGATGAACAGCAATGTCAACTCATGTATTTTTCCAGCAGCCATCTCCATAGATTCCAAGACAGCTCCAGGCCAATCTACCGTGGGGATGAAGGAGTGGACAGATGGATCACTCGGCTGTCCTCCATCTGTGTCCAGTTACTGAGCTTATTAAGACAGATGAGATACTGAATCCAGAGAGTCATGCCTGGCTGCGTTTGTAGACACATGTTCACCTTACTCTGTCCATCCCCTTAGGCAATCTAGAAGTTACTCTAAGTTTAAAACTTTAATTTTGAAAAGTTACAGAGGATTCATGAAACAATTTTGAGAATTTTAAGGAAAATCAGTAGACTGTTTCCTAGAAATTCTAAGGATGCTAAAATGAATTCTAAGAAGCCTCTGAAAGCCGGCCTGTTTAAATGCCATGAGGTTCACCATTCGAAACTCACTGCAGATGAAAACTTTCTTTTGAACAATTTACTATTATTTGCCACCCAAGACAGAAGGTTTTTTAGTGTATATTTTCTAAACTGATGGCTATGAATCATTTCAATGTTCCTAATAACTCTGAGAGCTAAGAAAGCAATTCTCATTCACCAAAATCAGAAAAGGGGCTTGCTTCCCCTCATTCCAAGGGGGTGTTTTTTTCCTTCCAAATATGTATTAAAAGCTATTTTCAACCTGAATAACTGAGAAATTGATTAACGATGCCAGTCGAACTAAGTAAACAAAATCTGCTGCAACACTCACATATTTTCTCACACATGACATAGGAAACAAACACTTTTAGAAATTTTCATCCCTTTTGGACTTCATCCCAAGGATTAATACCTTTTAAAACACCATAATCGATGACCAGAGTTTTGTTAAGATTCGGCCCTCATGTCTGAGGCTAAACTGCAGAGGACAGGCCAAACCCAGTATCAGTCCACTATCTTAATCCACTTTGTCTTCCATATGCAGAGAAAAAACAAAGGTAGGATGCTGGCCAGTCTCCCTGGTGACTCCAGAACCAGTATTTACCGGTTTACCGGGGCTACCTACCAGATACCCTCTATAACTAAGGAATAAAGCCCATTTTTATCTCACAGCTTCCTGTGGAAAGTCCAGCAGAGAAAATCCGAAGCCGTCGGTCATCCCTGCTTCCTGCTCTCCCTAAGGCGGACCCCAGGAAGCACAGAGGAGAAAGAGAACACAAGGGAATAGATTCCATTTCTTTTTATCTTATTTGATCTTCATGGCAACTCGTGAGATTAGGACATGAACATTATAAAGTTCTCAGTCCTGGAAAATAGTACTTAATGAACAGTTACAATAGATTGGTCAAAGTCAGACAAGAGGCGAAGCCAATTGGGGGAACCGGGCGTGGGGCTTGGCGTCCTCTAGAAGTGACGGTGACCAGTGCTCCACACCGCTATGAAGCGCATTCAGCCCCAGCGTTCCACCGCAGAAGGTGCTCGGACGCTCAGTGCCCGGCCGCTGGCTCCTCAAGGGGGCGCCGGAATCGCGCGCCCAGGCGACTCTGGGTTCTTGGCTCTGGGATTCTGAGACATTTTCAGGGGAGATCACGGGTAAGAAAGGGGAAAAGCAAAGAAAGGAGTTGGGGCAGGCAGGAGGAAGGATCACTATTATCATATTCTAGACAGTCACAGCCAAGCGCCAGCCTCATTCCCCGCATCCCACGCCTCCGCAAGCGCGCGCACACCACACACACACACCGGGATGTACACACACACCGGTGGGGCACCCCGAGTTGTCTTTTGCCCCGTTGAAGAGGCGCTGGCGGCCCCGGCAGCTGTCCGGGCCAAGCGCGTCTCACCGGCGTGGGCTCGAATGCGCGCGCCTGGTCCTCTTCCCAGAGCGCGCGGGGGACTCAGGGACCCGCCGCGGCTGTGCGCCAAGTAGAGCAGAGGCCGCGCGGAGCCGACGCCTAGGGGCGCCAGCAGCGTCCTCGGGCCTCCCCTAAAAGGCGCGGAGAGCTCCTCCTCGAGCCAGGTGGTAGACGGCTAGGGTTGGGGTCGGGTAGCCGGGAGCACGGCAGGGAGGGGGCGGGTCCCAGCAATACCGCCCTCCTCCTCTATCCTCCTGTACCTCCACACTGGTCTGCGTGCCAAACTCGAGGGTCAATCCCTGACCTTGGCGTTAGGGAGTGATCAGTGTGGCCATCTCAGCCGCGGTACTCCTCACCCAGCGTGGACGCGCATCACCAGGAGGGCTTGGCAAAGTCAACCTGCGAGCGCATCCGCAGCGCTACCCATCCGCTAGGTCGGGGCTGGGGCGCGAGTCAGTTTCCCCGCGACGCCGAGGCTGTCTGTCCGGTCCCGCACTCTGACCGCCGGCGCCGGTTCCTCCTGCGCGGGCCAGGGGTGGCGGGGCCGGTGGGGAGCCCGATGCTCGGGGCGTCAGGCGGCCGCGCGACACTTTATCAGCTGGCGGAGGTTCCTGCGGAAGCTGCTGTCCAGGAAGGCGTAGAGGAAGGGGTTGAGGCAGCTGTTGGCGTAGCTCAGGCTGGTAATGAAGTAGGAGATGGCGATGACGAGCGGCGTCTGCGGGAGGTCGGTGGTGAGCGCCACCACCGTGCTCAGGTGGTAGGGCGTCCAGCAGAGGAGACACACGGCCAGGATCGCCACCACCAGGAAGGTCACCCTCTTCTTGGCGCGCTCCAGGGCCTTGGCTTGGCTGTCCAGCCGCATGGCATGCAGTCGGCACAACAGGGTGGTGTAGAGGACGCAGATGGTGGACACCGGGATGGCGAAGCCCAGCACCAGCGTATAGAGGCGGCTCGCGCGCCACCAGAAGGCCTCGGGCTGCGGGAAGACCAGCACGCACTGGCGCCGGCCCTGCTCGTCGTCGAGCTGGGCGAAGACAGCGAAAGGCAGCACGACGAGAGTGACGAGCCCCCACACGGCCAGGCTCACCGCGCGCGCGGCGCCGTAGGTGCGGCCGACCACCTGGCGTGACTCGGCAGTGGCCATCACCACCAGGTAGCGGTCGGCGCTCATGACGGTGAGGAAGTAGAGGCTGGAGAAGGTGTTGTACTGGTCGATGGCCACGATGAGCTTGCACATGAGCTCCCCGAAGGGCCACTGCCGCAGCAGGAAGTCGGCGATGTTGATGGGCAGCACCAGAGTGAAGAGCTCGTCGGCGATGGCCAGGTTGAGGATGAACAGGTTGGTGACGGTCTTCATGCGGGGCGCCCGCAGCAATACATACAGCACCGCGGAGTTGCCTGCCAGCCCCACGGCGCAGATCACCGCGTAGACGACTGGCACGGCCACCACCAGCGGCGCAGGCAGCTGGGCCAGACTCGACGCGTTGGAGCAGCCCAGCGTCGGGCCCAGGCACGATGCGTTGGCGGGCCAGGGCTCCGAGAACGAGGCGTTGTCCATCTCGACCAGGACAAAGGAGCCGGCGACCTGGCGCCCCCCACGGCCGCCCCGCAGAACTCAGCGGGCCTGAAGCCTGGGTCCGCACGGACCTGCTCGCGGACGCTGGCTTCAGCTCTCCAAGCCCTTCTCTGGTTTTTCTGGAGGAGGGGGCCGTACCCAGCCACCCCACGACCCACTGTCGCCGCGGACTCACGGGGCTGGGAAGGGGAATTGAAAGCATAGGTTAGCTCGTCGATGTGTAGCTTTAGAAAAAGCCGCTGTCCCGGGGAGGGGGTGCGCCGCGGCGCCCCAAACCTCCTCCACGTGAGCGCTCTCTGCTACCTGTTGAAATCTCACTTCTTCCAATCGAATACATCAAACGAAATGCTAGAGAAAAGAATCCTTCCCTTTGTAGGAAAAAAGGCCAACCCTTCTCCCCTCTTTTAGGACACTTCAGTAGACCCAGGTCACCCCACCGAATCCCGCAGTGGCAAGCTTCGGTCCCCCTAGGGTCTGTGCGCCCTCGGTAACAGCAAACTCAACAGCATTCCTTACCTTACCTGGCTGGCTGGGGAACGAGTCTGCCTTGCCTGGAGCTGTCAGGAAAAGAACCCGCCAGCGGCGGGAAGGCTGGGGCGCCTGCCGGCTGAGTGTCCGCCTCCCCGTGTCTGCCTCCCCGCGTTCGCTGGAGTCCGCAACTCGCGTCCTCACCGGTCCCTCCCGCGCGCCTGGAAGTGCAGGGACGGCGCAGCCGCGACTGCGCTCCACTGCCCCGACCGCCGCGCCCACCCCACACCGCAAGTAAGATGGTCTTGGAACTAACAGAGAACAGAAATCCCCCCAAAATTAATGGATTTCTTTCTTCCCTCCCAGTAGCGCAACCTCACTTCATTTGAAATAATGGAGAGCTCTCCTGTTAAGACTCGACTTTAAGAAAAACAAAGTTAGGGTGTTAGTGATCTATTTTAAAAGGAGAACAACGCAATGGGGGGCTTCTGTTCCATTTTTTAAAACACTGTACCACAGATGGGCTATTGTAATGTGAAATCAGAAAGAAGGAAAAAGTGAGTGCAATTTTATAATGCAAATCTCCTGTTTTCTACTACTCTGGTCTTCAAGGGAATAGAAGATTGTTAGCATGTTTTCTAAAATTTTGTGTAAGTAAAGACTTGATCAGTAAAGACAAACGGCTTCCGGAAAGCCTTTTAGGAAACCATCACAATTCAACCATGACAATGCATATTTCATAAAATGTTGCAAGTTGTTCAACACACTCTCTACTCATCCACACACACGCCGGATTCTCCTGCTAATGAGAGTTATCCTGCAGTCTCAGCGGGGAGTAGCCAAGGAAGGCGTGGCAGGGGCGGTCTTGGACTCCTATGTCGCTATCTCCCTAGACCTTGGATTCTTCCTCTAGAAAGGGAAAATTATCTTAGCCTCTTCACCAGTTGCCCTGAGAATCGAATGAAATAAACTAAATATTGGTTCTTTCCAATTTCTGTGTTTTTTTTTCCTCCACATTCCCTTTAGGAGAGACAATACATAAAAACACTAGATTATATCCTCTAGTAACTTTCGCTTCCACAAAAGCAGGTAAAGCTCAAATAAAGTGCATTTCTGGTCCTCTGGGATACATCTAAGAGAAGAGGGCCTGAGATCCTCAGAGACTAAAGTCGCCAGTAAAAGGCTGTGAGGTCAGAAATACAGTAGCCCCCCCGCATACCCTTGGGGCATTTGTTCCAAGAGCCCTCTTGGATGCCTGAAGCCGTGGATAGTCCCCAGTGCCATCAATGGGAACATGTTTCTGTTCTTCCACCCACAAATGATACGACAGCAAATCTATCATGCATTTCTTTTTTCTTCTTCACATTTTCATGGATAGAAGATTTGTTTTTAGTAGATCTTGGCAACCTCTGTATATGATTTTTTCTTACCTTATAAAGTCCAGAATTTTTACCTTTTAACATAAAGGAGGCGTTTGTGGCTTCTCTTTGGCATATCTTAATCGCAAGCATCAATTCTCTTGCATTTTGGCACCAGAGAGAAATAAGGGCAAAGAGTCAGTAAAATCAGGGCGACTTGAACACACTGCACTGGACGTTGCCACAGTCACCTGATAACCCAGACTGTGAAGTGACTAACAGGTGGACAGCAGGGAAACGCTGGGCAAAGGGAGGACTCACCTCCTGTGGGAGGGAGCAAGATGGCGGGATCTCGTCTGTCAATCAGAACGCCACGCAGTTGAAAACTTAGGAACCGTTTATTCCTGGAATTTTCCGTTTAATATTTTCAGACCACAGTAACTGAAACTAGGGACTCCAAAACCACTGACAGGGGAATTCACTGTATAAAAGCTGCCTGGAATTTACCTACACAATTCTCATTTTACTGGGATCTATACAAATCAGCTCCCCTGCAGTTTCATGCTTTCTGTGAAAAAATAACAGGAGATTCTTAAGCTATGTCCCTAAGAAACATTATTAAGATAAAACACCATATAATGTAAATAAAAGAAAAAATATATATAATATATATAACACATATAAACACACATTTATCTGTACATGTTTGTGTGTATATACACACATGCATGTATATAGTTGATCATCTTCAACGGTTTAGAGATTTTCCAGCCTTTCTTTATTGTGGATTTCCAGGTTAATTGCACTGTAAACTGAGAACATATTCAATATGGCTTCAATTCATAGACATTTTTTGAAACTTACCACCCAGTATATATTTTCCAATTATTTCATGTGTACTTGAAAAATTGTTTTGCATTTGTTGGGCAAAACTGTACATATGTCAACTAGTCAAACTTACTATGTTGTTCAAATTTCTTTACTGATTTTTTTTTTTTTTTTTGAGACAGCGTCTTGCTTTGTCACCCAGGCTGGATTACAATGGAGCAATTGCAGCTCACTGCAGCCTCAACCTCCTAGGCACAAGCAATCCTCCCCTCTCAGCCCCCTAAGTAGCTGGGATTACGGACATGTGTCACCACACCAGGCTAATTTTTTGTATTTTTCATAGAGATGGGGTCTCACCATGTTGCCTAGGCTGGTCTTGAGCTCCTGAGCTCAGCGATCTACCAGACTCAGCCTCCCAAAGTGCTGGGATTACATGCTTGAGCCACCACACCTGGCTTCTGTTGATATTTCTATCAAATTGTCATTAGTTACTGAAAGAATGGGGGAAAAAATTTCCATTAATGAGTGTGAATTCCTCTACTTACGCTTTCATTATATGCTGTCAATTTTCACTACTTTTTTTTGAGATAGAGTCTCTCTCACTCTGTCACCCAGGCTGAAGTGCAGTGACAGGAGCCTGCGTCTCCCAGGTTCAAGTGATTCTCCTGCTTCAGCCTCCTGAGTAGCTGGACCTATAGGGGCGCACCAACACACCCAGTTAATTTTTTTTTTTTTTTTTTTGTAGAGATGTGGTTTCACCATGTTGGCCAGACTGGTCTCGAACTTCCAACCTCAAGTGATCTGCCCACCTCAGCCTCCCAAGGTGCTGGGATTACAGGCTCGAGCCACCGTGACTGGCCAATTTTCACTACATAATTTGATGCTGTTTTATTAAGGGTAAACAAATTTAAGATCGCTATATTTTCCTGCAGAATTTGCCCTTTTTCCTTGATAGCCTGATTAAAATGATTTTGTCATTATAGCCTGATTATAATGATTTTATCATTATGTTATTTGATTTTATCAAATGATTATAAATTTAACATTATAATATAGAATATATCACATATAATTATATTATCAATATATATTACTTACCTTTTATCATTATAACAGCTTTAACTAGGTTTCTACATCTTGCTGTATGTAGCCACTTTCATTTGCTATCATTATAGCTACATTAACTGTTTTTCCAATAATATTATCATGGAATTGCTTTTTTAAAAAACATCTTTTTACTTTAAACCTTTCTGTGTCTTTGTGTTTAAAGTAGGTCCCATGTAATCATTAGAACGTTTGCAGGGTTGCCATGGTCTGAATGTTTTTGTCTCCCCAAAACTTACATATTGAAAGCTAATCCTCACTTGATAGTATTTGGAGATGGGCTTTTGGGAGGTGAATAGGTTCTGAGGACAGAGCCCTCATGAATGGAATTAGTGTCCTTATAAAGGCCCAGAGTGCAAAAGCCTCCAGGACTGTGGTGCCACCACAGAGAGACCCTGTGAAGCTCAGTGTCCAGCAGAGCTGGGGTGGGTCTGCTCCTTTGATTGAGAGAAGTAGAGCAACCACCGTGTGACTGTAGCCTACGCCTAGGATGCTCTTCCATCCTCACATGCTGTTTGGGTCTTTTTCCTCATGTTTAATGAGGAGGGCACCACTTTCTAGCTGTGCAACCTTGCATAAATCACTTAACCTTTTTATGCCTCATGTTTTCCATCTCTTAGATTCCTTTGAGGATTTAATGATAATATATGTAAAGTGTTAAGAACACTGCCTTGATACAACAGGTATTCATTAAATCTTTGCTGTTACTGTCACTATGATTATTACACAAGGAAATTGAGACAGAATAAAATTAAATCCCTTGTCCACAGCAGCACATCACTGGGTTGATGTTATACGCAGAACTGAAAAGCCTGTCATTGATTTCCATCAAAGCCATCATGACATTTTTTGGGGAAAATTTACAAAGACAGTCTCTGTCTTGATGCTCCTTCATACCCTCAGAAGTAAAGCACTTGTGGATTTTGACATTTTTCTGTATATGTGATACCTGGTTATGATTTTAGGATGCATATGTAAGTCCTGTTAAATGATGTTTGTGTAATCATGCTAATAGGAAAATCCAGGAAAAACACTAAATTCAAAGTCTGAAAGATCATTTGGTCAAAGTATTAAAGTTCTGTTTCATTAAATGTGCAAAGTGAAAAAGCACAAGCAGGAGACATCTATTTCAGTTTGACATGTAAAGAGTTTGGGCGTCAGCACTCACATGTCCTCACTGCAGTGGCAAAGCCAGGCTCTCAAAATCATTAACTCTTCTTAGATCCACCCAAAAACTGAGGATGGAGGGCAAGCCACCAATCCAAAGAAAAGAGAGAGAGAGATTGGGAGAGAGAGGTGGATACAGAGGATCACCACTGATGGGGTGGAACCACTAAGGCCAGCAACTGGTTGAAACACTGAAGGAATAATTGATGAATTGCTGAAGAATGAGCATGGACTAGATTGAGAGAGAAAAACACCTGCAGGTGCAGCCTTAGGAGGTTCCCACACTTTTATCACTTTTACCACCAGGAATCCCACCAGATTCTCACTATGAAGATAAAATAAAAATTCCCTCCAGTTTCCTGCATGGGGAGGGGAAAGGTAACAATTTTGAAATACATCCAGAGCTTCTGTTCTTCTTAGCAAAGGCCCACCTTCAATACCGGCCTAACGTGGAGTAAAGGAGATACCCAACTTCAGCCTCTTCTAACCTTCATCACTGGAGGAGAGAGACACCCAACTCCAGCCTCTCCAGCCTTACTGACTCACCAAAGAGGGTTACAGGGGAAGCTAAGAAGCATATGTTAGGGTCATCCTCCAATTGCATAGGTTCACTAAAGGACAGAGGTCTAATCGGAGGACTATAGAATGCCTCTTCTCCCTCTACATTTTACTACCATGTCAATGGAGCGGGTTCTGTATAATGGCAGGGAAATACAACTGAAAGAATTGCATGTCACGGATGCTATTTAAGAAGGGGTCACTAGGGAAACCCCAAAAACACGGGCACTAGAAGAAATTTTAGCCTCTGACACTTACAGCTACAACAAGCAGTAAATGGAGCCTAACTCCTAGCCAGATTAAGCGTAAAACTTCATTAATGAAAGTTCCTTTCACACAATACGTTATGTTTGGGTTTTAACAAAAAATTACAACAGACACTGAGACAAAATATAGTCTGAAGAGGCAAAGCAAGCATCAGAGCTAGCCTCAGGTATGGCAGAGATTTTGCAACTATCAGATTTGGAATTGAACTACAATCAACATGCTGAGGGCTCTGACTCAGTTCAGACTGCTAGAACAAAGTGTTGCAGGACTTCCCTTAGTTCAGATAAAGATGGGGTCCTTGTCCATCCCAGGGCCATGAAAATTTAGGCTCGCACATGGTTTGAAGTGTTGGGTGGAAAGGGAAAAATAGGGGGAAACAGGGATCCTCTCTAAGGCCAGAGTCCCTGTTAGAGCACTTCCCTCCCCGCTCCAGCAGCTCAAATTCCAGGTTCCACACAGGAAGAGGAGGCACCAGCCTCCTCCTCTCTGTAAAATGTGTGAACCCGCGGCGCGGTGGCTCATGCCTGTAATCCCAACACTTTGGGAGGCCGAGGCGGGCGGATTGCCTGAGCTCAGGAGATCGAGGCCAGCCTGGGCAGCATGCTGAAACCCTGTCCCTATTAAAATACAAAAAATTAGCCGGGCGTGGCGGCGAGTGCCTGTAGTCCCAGCTACTTGGGAGGCTGAAGCAGGAGGCAGACGTTGCAGTGAGCTGAGATTGCGCCACTGCACTCCAGCCTGGGCGACAGAGAGAGACTCGGTCTCAAAAAAAAAAAAAAAGAAAAAAAAATTTTTTTCTTTTAAAAAGTGTGAACTTCCTGAGGTTCCAGTGCACAGGCTGGCTGGAGTTTTTCTGGGGGCCTCTTCCCACCTGGCTGTCTCAAAACTACTATGGATTGTGTGGCCTAAACAACAGAAAGTTGCTTCTCACAGTTCTGGAGGTTGAGAGTCTGAGACCAGGCCAGCATGATTGGGTTCTAGGTGCAGACCCTATTCCTGGCTTGCAGATGTCCAACTTCTTGCTATTCTTACACAGCAGAGAGAGATAAAGGCAAAAGGGCTATTTCATTCTCCTCTTATAATGGCATGATCCCTAACCCTCATGACCAAATTACCTCCCAAAGGTCCCCACCTCCACATAGCAGCAGGATTAGAGCTTCAACATATAAATTTGGGACAGGAGCACATACATTCAGTAGACTTTAATGGACACAGTAGATATACAGAAGAAGAAATACCAAATACAGAAGAAGATGTACAGATGGCAAATAAGCTTATGGAATATGGTCAACGCTCTACATCTTTAGAACGTTGTGAGATAGGTAATAACGAGGTACAGCTACGCACCTGATACAAAACCCTGACAACACCAAATGTTGGTGGACAGGAATTCTCATTCATTGCTGGTGAGAATACAGTGTGGAACAGCCACTTGGGAAGACAATTTGGCCATTTTTTACAAACTAAACATATAATACAGTCTAGTAATATTGCTCCTAGATATTTAGCCAAATGACTTACAAATTTATGTCCACACAAAAACCTGCACATGAATGTTTATAGCAACTTTATGCAGAATTGCCAAAAGTTGGCAGCAACCAAGATGTCCTTCAACAGGTGTCTGGATAAACCAACTGTGATATATTCAACAGGTGTCTGGATAAACCAACTGTGATATATTCATACAATGGAATATTGTTCAGTAACGTAAAGAAGATATCACACCATGAAGAAATATGGAGGAAACCGAAGTGTATATTGCTTAGTGAAGGAAGTTAGTCAGAAAAAGCTCCATCCTGTATGGCTCCAACAATATGACATTCTGGAAAGGCATAATAAAGAAAGTCAGTGATTCCCAATGTCTGAGGGAGCAGGAGATGGGGAACAGGGAGGGATGAATAAGTGATGCACAGGAGATTTTTAGGGCAGAAAAATATTCTGTATGGTTCTGTAATTGTGGGTACTTGATTGTACGTATTTGTCAAAACCTGTAGAATTGTACAACAACAAGAAATGAACCCCCGTATAAACTAGGGGCCTTAGTTATTAATAATGTATCAATATTGGCTTGTCGATTGTGACAAATGTACAACATTAATTCAGGATACTAATGGCAGGAGAAACTATGTGTGTGAAGGTAAGTGATTGCGGGGACCAGATGGGAATTCTCTGTATTTGGTGCTCAACTTTTCTGGAAACCTAAAGATGTCCTAAAAAATTAAAGTCTAGGCCAGGCGTGGTGGCTCATGCCTGTAATCCCAGCACTTTGGGAGGCCAAGGGGGTCAGATCACCTGAGGTCAGGAGTTCAAGACCAGCCTGGCTAACATGATGAAACCCCGTTTCTACTAAAAATGCAAAAAATTAGTTGGGCACAGGGATGCATGCCCATAATCCCAGCTACGTGGGAGGCTGAGGCAGGAGAATCACTTGAACCCGGGAGGCGGAGGTTGCAGTCAGCCGAGATTGCGCCATTGCACTTCAACTTGGACAACGAGCAAAACTCTCTCTCTCTCAAAAAAAATAAAAAAGAAAGTCTATTAAAAAGAAAAAGAAATTGGAAGCTCTTCCCAGAAATCTGTAAATGTGTTTAGTGAATGGACACATTTTATGTTCATGTTTATGAAGAACAGTGAACTTACATTTAGATATATGAGAAGAAAGTCCATACCATTTATGTTGTCATGGTTTCACTGATTTTACAATACTGGTGTAAGCCACAGAATGAATTCCAAGTAAAATGTTTTAAATGTATTGATCAATCAAGAATTGTCAAAGTTAAATCCCACTAATTGCTTTATTATATTCAATTTCTGTGCCAAGCCAACATTCATATTCAAATATGAAATGTATGATTTTTACAATTGTAATTAGGGTCTAATCCATTTCTTTCGTAAAAGTCAAAGGAAAGAGAAATTTCATAAGTAGCCGGCCAATTTTAAGGTAAACATTTTCCTTAGGAAATGTATCAGTCATTCTATTGATTGATGATCTCCTATGTTCATTACAAGGTTTAAACCTAATAGCACCTCCAACCAGTAGCCTCAAGATGAAAGACCTTCTCAATTGTAAGAAAATGACCTTTTCCAACCTATGTGAATCATTTTCTGCTTTTGCTATTTCTGAAGGATTAGTCCCATATAGTTAGCTGTTATTTTTTCTATGTTAATAAATCATTTTCACTTAGGGAATTTAAGTTGGAGGCTAAAACAGATTAAATAAACCACTCTGATATCAGTTTGTTTTTATAGCTTAGAAGGATAAGATGATGAACATAAATTGGTCAAAATGCCACAAAATATATCTTCATGTTGGAACCCTGTGTGCCGGTAGCTTCATTAAGACTGACTAATGGACAATAAAGGTACTGCTGGGTCCAGGCGGCAGAAGGGAAGTGATGATATGGTTCTGTTTACACAGATGTTCTTCAGAAGGCAATTCACATAATAAAATAAGTTGCAACATTTATCTGGGTTCATTTTCTTGGAACAAAGCCACTTAGAGTGGCTTGGCTATTACTGTTTAAAAATGAAATGCTTTTGATGACACGAAACGATGACAGCACTTTCCAATTTCTGCACATTGTACTTCTGAAGGCAGCGCTTAAATGATCACAGTGAAGTGGTCACTGAATTTATTAATCAAATCTTAGGAGAAAATGAAGTCCTCTTCACCATCTTAGAAGGCATATCAGGAGCACACAGGGTCATGTAACAATAGATTTAAATTCTTCCAATACAGTACCTACATGGACTATGCAACCGTCAACCACATCGTGGCAAACTGCGCCTTATTACAAGTTATCAGACCTCCCAGAAGAGGCTGGATGCTTCTTTGACTGGGCTGACTCATCAGTACTTTATTTGCTAGAACTAATGCTCTAATGTTTCATTTGAATATTGGGTTTCTCATCATTTTTATGTCTTCTTTCAACAAGCCAGTGGTAATACTTCCAAAAGTTTGTAACTGTTCCGTTTAAATTCCTGTGGTGTCATGTATTCATCTTCCTCACTTCTTCCACTGATAATAGCCTCAAGCAGTTGTAATTTCTCAGTCAGCTCCCTCTTATAGTAGTTTGAGAATTCATTTCCTTTAGTTCCTGATGGCCTGGTTAAAGTTCTAGCAGAATTGCCTACAAGAAAATATTGCCAAATGTTGTCTGAGATTCATCTGGCTCAGAGTGTGGACGGAGATGCATCACTTTCAACAACCATCAAGTAACTATAATGCATAAGACAACATATAGGGTACCACAAAAGCAGACACTGTATATGGCAAAAGTGCTCTGAAAGGTAATGGTAGATAATAAGCGAAAATGATTAAATACGGTTAGTTAAAGATAAATAAGTTTGTCTATTGCTGATTCTTTTAGAATCTTCAGTATGCTCTTGTAAATCAGGAAACTCGAAGACAAAGAGCAGTAGACAAAATTTTTTAGACTTCACATCACTAGGAACACTTCTCCACGTGGATGCTTCCAAGGGACTAGTCTTCAGAACGCACTTCAGAAAATGCCATGCAGGATGCAGTGCTGTGATAAAGGCAAAGCAGTGTTCAGACAGTCTTGTGGAGGTTCATTCAAAGGAACTGTTTTTGCCAGTTGGGAGAAATCAGGGAAGATGTCATTGAGGATATGGTATTGTAGCTAGTTTCTGAAGTATATAGAAAATGAGGATAAGGACAGTTCTATACGGAGAATATAGGTGCAAAAAAATGAAGATATGAAAGTGTATGGTTGTCTGTGAAAAGAGTAATTTTGACATTTCTTGTCTACAAGAGATGATACCATTTACCGATGATACAAAAAAAAGAAGAATGAATACTTTGGCCAGAAAAAGCTGGAAGATTAAAGGAATAGTCTGTAGAAGACAGAGGGAAAGAATTATTTTAGACTTGTTACATTTGTGATGAAGAAGTTCCTGGTGAAAATTTCAAGAGAAAATTGGAAATTGAATTCTGGAGATTAGACGAGATCCGGGAAGAGACATAAAGATTTTGAGTATCTTTTCCTATAAACAACATCAATAAGTGTGGGAGTGGATAAAGTAGCCTATTAGAGATCAACCCTTGGTGACATTAATTATATATGTCAGAAAGCAGATCATTTGATGATGATATAAAAATCATGACCATCTTTATAGTGGCAGAGAATAAGATTTCTGATCCTAGAATATGTAAGCATCTTAAAGAGGAAATGACTGAGTTTATATGTTGTAACATACAACACATTCAAAAAGTAAGCCCTCAAAAATTATAGTAAAATTGAATCCTAATTCTTTGATTTCTCGGACATCGCTCATGTTGTTTGAAATGACATAGGTCCGCCTTGTCCAGACTGACGTGTGGCCAGAAATATCACTCTACATCAAATCATGGGCAGAAGCTAAAGGATTGGCTGAATGGTAAGGGATGTGCAAAGGACAGGATTGGAAGACTGGTGACAATAAAGCTGGGGAAATAGTTATGTGGATAGGTCTTTCAAAATGGACATAGATTGTGAAGATATTGTGTCTGTGTTAGTTATGTATGCTGTATAATTAAATATTATCTATGCTGTATAATTATCTGTGCTGTATATTTAATTGCCCCCCAACAAACTTACTGGCTTAAAACAACGATCCAGTGATGGCTTCGTGGCTCCTCTGCTTCCTGGTCTCTCAGGTTGCAGTTAACACATCAACCAGGTCTGTAGTCTCAAGTGAAGGCCTGAGGGAACAGGGCCACTTCCAGGCCCACTCCCATGCTTGTTGCCAAAGATTCCGTTTCTGAATCTGAAGACCCTAATTCCTCACTTGCTGTAAGACAGTGGTCACCTTTGATTCCTTGGCAGGTAGCCCTCCCTCTCTATCAGGACAGGTATGCAAGAAGACCCAGAGAGAGAATGCCGGTCAGAGAAATGTCATGGTCTTTTAGAAACTAATCTCTGAAGGGACATAGCATCACTTTTGCCATACTGTATTTCCTGGAAGCAAGACACTAGGTTCAACACACACTTTTGGGGAGGGAATTACACAAAGGCATGAATATCGGGAACCAGGCATCATCAGGCAGACTGCCTACCACAATGTCTCATATAAATACTCATCAAAGAGCATTTCCTGCAGACGAGGTTCTCAATCATCAGGAGGACAAATGATGACTTCTGTGGATGCTGGCCAGCCTCTTTCACCAGTACCACAGTACTTACGAACCCAACAGCAAAATGTCCATGGTGCCAGGAATGGAGGCTATTCATGGACTCAAAAACATGGATTTCTCTTTATCAAGGCTGACCTGGCTGCTGCTACTGCTCATTCTCTAATCAGCCAAAAGCAGAGAGAAAGGTTTTAGCCCCAAATACGGAATCATTTTTTGGAGGTACAACCAGCTACCTAGCTGCAGGTTGATCAAACAGGAGGCTTAACATGGAGGCTTGTTTTGGAAAAAATAGAGATTCATCCTCATTGGATGTTAACTTTATAAGTTAGTCTTTGGGTAGCAGGATTCTTAGTGGAAGATGACTAAATTTGAGGAATAACTAATATGGTCTGTGACAGCTGCAGTGACTATTGGGACCGTATTTCTCCTCATTTGGAGGAAAGGGTAGGAATGTCTTCACTTGTAGGAAGGATAGCCGCATCTTGTTAGGTGAAAATGTAAAGGTATTTAATTGTCCTCTGGAAGTTTAAATGCACGAGGAAGTGTGTGTATGGGACCTGAAAAGGGGTAAGTGACGCAAGTTGTCATTCCATTGTCTGTCAGCACGAAACGCCTCCCTTCCTGCTCTACGTTGCAATATTGTAGTTAGATCCTATAAATATTTCTCTTTTGCCAGCTGACACAGTGTTAGACTTTGTCAAAGCAAAATGAAGTGGCTTCTCTTCCTGATTCCAGTGGGCCTTTTCTGGCGTGACTGCCGCATTCACTGAGCTTCTCTGCCATCAGCCCTTCACTAACTGTGGCGCTGCAGCCTATGTCTGCAGGAAGACGTTTCCTTCCTCCAGGGGTGGCAGGTGCTCCTGGCAGCACTGCCTTTCTGATGAGGTAACATTTAGCCTTGGGGAGGGCCTTTTTCCAAGCTGTTCATTCATTCCTGGTTTACTCTGTCTTAGGCCCGTTTCTTTCAGCTGCTATTTCTGCATTCCTCTTAGACCCCCTTTTTTTAAAAAAAACAAACAAACAAACAAACAAACGAAAAACCTCTTTTAGTAGTTTAATAGTTTTTCTAGTTAATACATTTTAGTACTGAGTGTCTCCTGGGAGACAAAATCACCCCCAGTTGAGAACTGCTGCTCCGAAGCCTGAGTTACAGCAGCTGGTGTGATCCTTCACAAAATAAATCATATATTATCTCCCTGCTCAGAAGTTTCTGCAGTCTTCCTTTACAATGAGAATAAAATGTGAATTCCTCTTCTGGGCTAGCAAGACCCGCTGTGGTCTGGCCTCTGTCCGTCAGCAACTTCGTCTCCTCACCGACTTCACACCAAAGCTCAATCCTTCTTGGTATTTGCACTGGGTATTTTCTCTCCCTGTCATGCTCTTCCCAAATTCTTCCAGGGGATGGCTGCCTTGTTTAATTCGGGGTTGGCTTCAGTGCTGCCTCCTGAAAGAAGCCTGCTCTGAACACTCAATCTACACTGACACCTCCCTTCATCTCTCTCTCCCCTTATCCTGCTCTAGCTCCCTTCACAGCCCCACCTGATGTTACACGATATTTTGTTGTTTGCTTTGCTTATTGTCTACCTGACCCATTAGAACATAAGCTGCTGAAGGGCAGAGACTTGCACATCTAATCCAGAAGAGTGCCTGGAATAGGCCTTTAACGCATACCTGCTGAATAAATAGATATGTGTGATTTCATGGTATTTCTTGACGTTATTTTGCTCAGCACATTTATAATATATAACAAAATAAACATGTGCATGTAATGATCAATTCTTCATTTATACGGCCTCTAATTTTTAACTTCAGGGTTTTTTAAATTTTAGCCACAGGTTTATGAATAAGGGTATAGGAGAGTAAATTTCAGATTTGGACAGAATAATTTTACATACTGTTTTTAATGTTTCTATTATCCTATGATTTTATTTCTCAATAATACTTCAACTGGAATAATTTTATTTTAGCTCCCCCAACTATCTTTGACTACGTGGATTTTATATATGAAGATATTTTCACAGGGTGAAAGCACTAACAACAGAAACTAACAGAGATCAATTTAAATCCAAAGACTGGGGATGCATTCCAAAAGGCACTTTCATACAGTTATTCTGGGAATTGTATGAAATTCTGTGTCTTCAAGAACAGAAAAACAAACACTGCATATTCTCACTCATAAGTGGGTGTTGAACAATGAGAACACATGGACACAGGGAGGAAAACATCACACACTGGGGTCTGTTGGGGGTGGGGGACAAGGGGAGGGTTAGCAGGGGGTGGGGTGACTGGGGAGGGAATCACATTAGGAGAAATACCTAATGTTGGTGATGAGGGGATGGAGGCAGCAAACCACCATGGCATGGTATACCTATGTAACAAACCTGCAAGATCAGCACATGTAACTCGAGACTTAAAGTATCATAATTTAAGAAAAAAAAAGAAATTCTATGTCTTCACAGTGAAAACAAGAAAGAACACATTTCTATCTCTATCAGTAATAACACCAATGTAAATAATTCACCTCAAATTTTTGTTTTGAGACAGAGTCATCTCAGATTTTTACTTGGTAAGCCTTCATACAATCATGGAAGTAAAGAATTTAGTCCAAAATTATTTTTATAAACTCTATTTTCTGATTGGATTATGCCTTTAAAATTACATTTTTCTTTTGTATTTCATCAAGGTCTTGATATCGCCAACTAAGTTGTGACGACTGAACTTTACAATTAACAGCACATTCTCTTCTCAGGGCATCTCAGTTGCATATTTTGCTTCAGTTATACTCAAGAAACACACACAGGCATGGACGGTCACGCCTGTAATCCCAGCACTTTGGGAGGTTGAGGTGGGTGGATCACCTGAAGTCAGGAGTTCAAGACCAGCCTGGCCAACATGGTGAAACCACATCTCTACTACAAGTACAAAAATTAGCCTGGTGTGGTGGCAGGCACCTGTAGTCTCAGCTAGGCAGGAGATTGAGGCAGGATAATCACTTGAACCCAGGAGGCAGAGGTTGCAGTGAGCCACTGCACTCCAGCTTGGATGACAGAGTGAGACTCCATCTCAAACAAAACAGAAACACATTCAAATAACCAAAAGCCAAACCCTGTAGCTTCTGCATTTACAATGCGCTGTAATATAGCACTTGTCCCTTTTTAACATGTCCCAGTGGAGCCATAGGAGACAAGACATTTTCCAGGAAGAAAAATGGCACATTATTAATGAATCATGGAACCACACACATAGCCTTGAAGTACAAGTGGTGTTTCTATCAGAAGTCCTGATCCTCTCAGCTGCTGAGGATATGAATGAACCTGCAGCAATTTTTAAAGACATAATTAAGTTAGAATCACAACAGTTAGCAGTGAACAAAATATGGAGCTTCATAATATACCATTAAACTCCAAAAGCCCTAGCTGTCATTAACAACGTCATGAGAAAGCACCTTTTCTTAACACTGGAAAATATGTTTATACTCTTTTCCCAAACCTTTATTTTTATTTCTTTGGAAGCTATTGTATTTTTAATAGAAGATAATAATTTCCCATAAGTTAACATTGTAACACTGTGTTCATATTTTCACAGTATGATGCTGTTTGCATACATATACGGTTGTTTGTGATTGCATTTGTAGTGTGTGTTTATTTGCTATCCAGATTTTATCACATTTTTGGTAATATAACAGTTAAAAGGAACTGTACTTCATACTCCCAGCCCCAGTCACCTCTCTGTGCTGGTGATACAGTACTCAAGTCTGTCACTCAGCCCAGCTCTTGTTAAGAGGTGGGCCACCTTCTTTTCCATATCCGCTGGCAGCCCTCACCCAGCTTTCTACAGCAAGCTCATCACTTTCGCTGTCGCTCAAACCTGATTGCCGTATTCTCTTTATGAAAAGCACCAAATATATGAAAAAATGCTCATCATCACTGGTCATTAGAGAAATGCAAATCAAAACTACATTGAGATACCATCTCACGCCAGTTAGAATGGCGATCATTAAAAAATCTGGAGAAAATAGATGCTGGAGAGGATGTGGAGAAATAGGAACACTTTTACACTGTTGGTGGGAGTGTAAATTAGTTCAACCACTGTGGAAAACAGTGTGGCGATTCCTCAAGGACCTAGAAATAGAAATTCCATTTGACCCAGCAATCCCATTACTGGGCATATATCCAAAGGATTATAAATCGTTCTACTATAAGGACACATGCACACGAATGTTCATTGCAGCACAGTTTACAATAGCAAAGACCTGGAACCAACCCAAATGCCCATCGATGATAGATTGGACAGGAAAAATGTGGCACATATACACCATGGAATATTATGCAGCCATTAAAAATGAGGAGTTCGCGTCCTTTGTAGGGACATGGATGAACCTGGAAAACATCATTCTCAGCAAACTGACACAAGAACACAAAACCAAACACCACATGTTCTCACTCATAGGAGGGTGTTGAACAAGGAGAACACATGGACACAGGGAGGGGAGCACTATACACGGGGGTCTGTTGCGGGGGAGTGGGGGGGACAGCGGGGGGGTGGGGAGTTGGGGAGGGATAGCATGGGGAGAAATGCCAGATATGGGTGAGGGGGAGGGAGGCAGCAAATCACACTGCCATGAATGCACCTATGCAACAACTTTGCATGTTTTTCACATGTACCCCAAAACCTAAAATGCAATTAAAAAAAAAAAAAAAAGAAAAGAAAAGCACCAACAGAGATATGCACTCACCCTGGCCAGAAACCTCTCATACCCAAATTTCCAATCAGAACTACTGCTGATCCTGACTCTTAAATACCTCTTGAATGCAAAGCCTCCTTTAAATTTCTACTAAACCAGCCGAGTTCAGATTTTCATCATGTCTTGCCTAGAGCATTGCAATAGCTTTCTTAATTTCCATCTTTCCACTTCCCCAGCCCTCTGTCCCCATTCACTACTTCATATTGCTGCCCGGTATTAACTCTCAGACCCAAATCCGATCATATCATTTCCCAGTTAAAATATTCCCATTGAATTACGTTATTTATAAGATAGAATTCATATGCCATCAGCCCTCCTTACAGGTGTGGGCACTCCTCCTCTGGGTCTCCATGACACTTGAATCTCTTCTCCACAGCGTTCCTCCTGAAGACTGATGTTTTTAACTCCCCCATGTTTCCAGCTAGACTGGGTGCTGAAAGAGGTGAGTGTAGCCTTCATCTCTATTTTCACTGCCAAGTGCACAGTACATGCTTAATTAATGTTTAATGAATGAATTAATGAAGTCTAATATTAAAAAATCCTACTGAGTTAATGAAGAACTCTCTCAGGTAATGTTTGTTTTTTAAAGTATTTCAAAGAAGATGTTTCGACCCAAGGAAAGCCTCTAGGTTTTCAGTTGCTGGGCTGGCTAGTGGAAAAATACAGTATTTGCAAGCAAAGATGCCTCTGATGGATTCTCAGTCAGAGCATTTATGTGCCGTCTGTGATCTATATGCTTAGAAGTGGTCCTGGATATGCGTCATTATTCATGGTTTGTCCACCATCATTCTTGGCCATCTGAGTCACTTGTGAGGTTGCCCTTAAAATTGGCCATTTTTACAGCTTAACTCTATCACCATGTCAATTCGGCTTGCAGATAATTTATGTACAACCCAAGTTTCTGTAACTTAAAGGTCACAGAACTTTAATAAAAGACTAAGGGCTATTATCATTTATCTGTTTTCCTTTATGGCCCTATGTGAGTGACACAGAGATAATATTGATAATTCATGGAGGTTCTTATTTGGGTACTTAGAATACAATGCTGAGGACTGGAAAAGGTTTAATAAGATGACATAATAACCATGGCATCTGTATGGTAATTTACCACTCAGATTGAGCCATCTCTAAGCAACACTCTCCCCTTTGCTGTGATTTGAGAGAGATCTGCTGCCGTGCTCTCTGAGTAGGTTCTCCTCAGATGACCTTCACCTTCCAAAAGGCTACACAGGTTCTGGGGATCAAAGACAGTGTCACTTACACAAGACCCTGCCGCCACATGTAAAGACTTGGGCAGCACAGCATGTTGCCGTAAAACAGCACCGTGCGGCACAGCATGTTGCCGTAAAACAGCACCGTGCTAGAAGTGTGCAAGAGGGCCCTGAAAAGCCAAAGCATTGTTTATGGCACGGACAGGAAAACATCATTTGAGTGAAGGGCTCCCAGCATCTCACTCTCGAATTGTAGTCATCCCAGAGAAACTGAGTCAAGGTAACCTGTGAGATATATTTTTCTAAAGTTTGACTTGTTTCAAGACTAGCTCATGTTAAGGAAATGGTCAAGAAATATTACATTTTTTGCCTGTTGAATTCAGGGAATATTTTCATTTCATTTCTTATTATAGTCAGATAGAAACTGGGCATGCTTAGAGATGGACCAGCAGAAATAGCACTTCCGGAAAAGATTATCCACATTTGTTGAATGCTCGTGAAGTCTCAGCTCATCTGGTTCTCAGATTGGTGTTGTTATCATCATCTACATCCTCCAGATGAGGAAACTGAGGCAAGCAAAAGTAAGTCACCTGTTTAAGGTCATAAAGTAGTAAGCAGAGAAGACAGAGTTCAAGACCCAGCCATTTGGGTGCCTGAGCCCTGGCTCCTTCTTATCCTCCAAAAGGCAGCTCCCGTAAGTTATTCCCATAGAAGACTAGGGAACAAAACATGTTATCCAGGGAGATTTATAAATATGTACACAAGAGGAAACTCTTGGAATTAAAAAAATACTGACCATGTAATAAAGCCATGGAATTAGAGTCAGTGAAATTGCCCAATTGCCTAACATCTTTCAAGACTACTAACATTTCCACTCACTGACTAAAACACTGCTTGAAATGTCAACTCTTGATAGCACTTAAAATGTCAATAATGTATTACCCTCTTGTATCCAGATTGCTTCAAGTCCATGTATGATACACCAATAGAATGACTATCCCAGAAAACTAGGAGGTGATTCTCTAACAACCTCTTTTAGAGGTTTTCTTTTCATATCTCAGGTCAGATACATAACTGAAAATTTGCGGGTGTAAGGCGGTCTAATTTTTAAAATCCTGTTTATTTTTCCTTACTTGATGAAATTTAATTTTCTGAAGATTTTTTCTTTTGTAAATATATTCACTTAATTTAAATTATAACATTTACCTTTCTATTATAGACCATTTATTTAATAAGCATTTATTGAGTGCTATACTTTCTGATATGGAAGAGTTGTAGTTACCAAAGCTAGTAGAGCATGATAGAATGTTTTACGTTCATATTTTATCATCTTCCTAGCAAAGCGTCTAAATAATTTGTGCTTATTTCAAATCAACGTGAAGTAAAAACATAAACTCTTGTACACAACTTTATAATGAGATCAAATTATAAGGAATTAGAATTTCTATCTTATAATTACTCTGTTCTTTTAATTTGACATCTTTTAAAATGAAAAAATACAGCTGTTTAAACTTCCAGTTTGCCCAAGTAATACTTTAGACAGTCTCTATTCATGGGGGTTTCATTGAAATATACTTTAGAGTATGTTCCAGTCCCTGTAGTAATCCACTGGCACACTGGATTAGGAAAATTTGCAAAGTCTTGGTAGGAGACTGTAAAAAGTATGAGTAATATCTAGGGAAATGAGTAGAAATAAGAAAAAGCCTACTCTGGAACTCACGTTTATGGTGATTCTCTGAGATTCCTACACAGGGATGTCCCTGCTACAGATTATTTCACTTGTTACACAAAATATTCTCAGATATCTTGTTTTCAGTTTGGGGTTCTTATGGAGGAGCCACCGTGGAGGAGGAGGAGGCATTAGCCTCCATGGGCCTGAAAGAATAAGACAACAATTTCTGTAACCGTGTGTTACACAACCAAAAGCTTGGTAGGAGGATGTGACTGGATCTCCTCACTCCACAGTTTCACAGGAAGGAGCCGTGGGAAACACCCCTCAATCCCTTCCTGCCCTCTGACCTCCTGTGGGGTATCCATTGGCCTAACCTAGTGGGAAGCCAGAGAGCAAGGGAGGGCGTGGATGCAGCCCATGGAGGTGAGTCAGCTGGACCCAGGAAGACTGGCACAGGAGGGAGGAGTGAAGGACTGGAGGCATGAACAGAAGACACTGCACAGTGTTTCTCTGTTACTTTTATGCTATAGGAATTTCAAGAACCACAGGAAATGTAACCATTCAACATTTAATTGAGAAAATTAATAGCATTATAATCTCTTAGACTTTCCTGCCTTTTTTATTTTTGCTTCTAACTCCTTTTGCTCTGAAATTGTACACACAGTTAAGATAAACTCTGTAAATTTGAAGTTGAAATACTTGAAAAAATAAAAATATTTTGTTTGATGTACTTAAATCATTATGCTAATTTTCTACTTTTCCCAAATCGAGAGAGAAAAATACCAAAATAGTTCAAAATATCAAAAGTAACATTTGAAATACAAATTAGAAGAAAGATAAGGAAGATGTGCAACACGAGGAAAAGGCCCAGTTTTCCCATCGTGCTTGCCTTCCGTGGGAAATATTCGGGAGGGTATAAAACTAGTGGAAGATACTTCATTAAGTAAATGTATTGCCTGAAAACCATATGCAACATACATGAATGAATGAATGAATGAATGAGGCAGTATAACACATAAATTTGCAGGACCAAAGATGTTTCTGCTCTAGCAGGAGTGGTCCAGATCCCTCTGATGCCTTCGATGGCACTACTATATGTAATGTAACGTGTTTACTTGTCTGGCTTTTTGATCAAACTGTAAATTCCTTCAAGCAGGTACCAAACCCTATTAAGAACGTACATTAGGAACTCAGTTAATATTTTTAAGTTAATGAAGTAGAAATTACAGCAATAATCGCCAGTAGTTTAGCACAGAAAATACTTCATCCCGATACTGAGGTGGTACAAAGGAAGTCAGAGAGCTCCTGAATAAAAGCAAAATATGTAAGCTTCAAAGCAGAAATAAAACAAAGACCTTGACTATTAAATACCTGTGGCTAAAGATGGCTTTTAATAAAGATATATTGACAGCAGCATAAGACCACTCTTGGACTCATGATAGATGATGCTTATTTGCTTTTACTTACCATTAGTAAATATATACACCTTATGTGCTTATGCCCCACTTCATCATTAGAAAACATGAATAGTGTTTACCATGTGTTATTTTGATCTTCCTCAAATAAGTCCCTCAAAATGGCTACATCCTTACCTCGTACTATCTACCATACAATTCCCAATAGATTGCAGAAGCAATTATCAAAGTCAAAATATCTGAATTTCCAGACCAACCGTTCTTACTATACACAAAGCAAAATCGAAGAACGAGACCAACATCTAGACCTACCTTGATTTTCTGTCTTTTACTGTCATTTCAAATATGGAAGAAAAAAAATCACGCATTCAGGCAGATGAACGAGATGCAACAATCAGGTTGATGGCACCATTTTCATCAATGCTAAATGCAGGAAAAATGTATCACAGTCTAAAAACACTAAGAAAAACATTTGTGATCCAGGAATCTATACCCTTTAAGTTGTATTTACATGTGTAACCAAGAAGATTAAAACCTGAAATGTCTAAATGGTGTTATTTCTTATTATAACTCCAATAAATATTTTATGAAAGGTAAAATAAAGATGTATTACTAAGTAAAATAAACACTAAAATCATGAAGAAATTAGAATAAAATATAAGTGAAGATTTTGGCAGTAATGGAACTGGCCACATATTTCTAAGACAGAAACTGTAAACTGAACCATTAGTAGATTTGACCCCTAAGATTTTTTTTTAATTCTGCCATCACATAATTCTTTTTGTGTTATGTTTCAGGTTAAAGAAATCTTTGAGGGACTCATGTATGCTTGAATCTAGGAATATCCAACCAACTAGTACTGTTGAGTAGCCAAGTCATTGTAACATTTTCCAGTTGATCTGGGGCTGGAGGTACGTTTTGCAGGGATCAGGGAAAGAATCTCATGTTTATGACCATTATCTAAGGTACCTACCCAGGAGTGTCCCTGTTTAGAGTTATTTAGCTTGTTACATAAAATATTCTCAGATATTTGGTTTTCAGTTTGGGGTTTTTAAAGGAAGATCCTTCTTTTTTGGGAGAGGTTAGAGTCATAAATGATAAAAACTAATTCTAAAAAGAAATTATAACTATTTGATCCTTAACTAAGTTACCACTGACAACTTAATATATTGGTAATTTATGCAATCCTCAAATGAATTTCAAAGGTGTCTGAGCAATATATCCAATGCTAAGTAACATATTGAATAGTGTCAATATCTGTGCTTAGCCAAAACTAGACCATATTCATGATAGTCAAGAAGCACTCTACACAGAAAGTTAGATTCTGAGCCAGTCTTCCTATTTTTACTGAAAAAGAAGAAGACAATAATTAGAGCCCTTATCTTAACATTAATGTTGTAGACTAGTTTTGAATATGAACTGAAAGAGTTTTCAGACGTGTTATATTCTCTATTGCGGGGGAGCCAGTGATCACCTCCAACCCTGGCCTCCTCGTTGGGATCCAGAATTGACTCCACAGAAATTAACAAAAGAAAAGTATACAGACCTGATTAGTTTTCCACATATAAGGGAATCTTCATAAGAGAGTGAAGTCCAAAGAAGTGGCTAAAGGAAAATGCTTTTATACCTTTTAAACAAAGAATAAATTTGAGAAGAAATGAGAGGACAAAGAGAGTCTGGCTAGAAGCAGCAAATTTCTAGGAGAGTCACTGGGAAATATTTGGGAGGGTATAAAATAAAACATTTGGGAGGGAAGATAAGGGATACTTCATTAAGTAAATTTATTCAGGTCCATTGCAGCCTCCAATTCCCAGTCTTTGGTGATAAGTGCTGGGTTTTTTTGTTGTTGTTTTTTGTTTTTTTTGTCCTGGTATGGGGAGGACATCCCTTCTGGAGGAATCTTTATGGCTTACTATATTCAGGAAGAGACAGGGTCAGCTCACACTTTCTGATACTACAATCTCTTCAGTGTTTCCAGAAATAATCAATATATCAATCTTGCATATTTTTGGATGACATGGCTTTCACTCCTTCACTATTTCCCTACATCTTTCTACCAATTTCCATTCTACATTCCAAAGTCACAATGATAACTTATTAGTACCCTAATAGTTAACCGACTGATACATATAAAGTTGTTCCATAGTCTTGTTATCTAAACAATTATGTTTTTCTTCTTTAAATTGCAAAAGTTATAAGTATTTTGTATATTTTTATTGATCAGGCATAAAGTAATAGCCATCATAGCCATCATTAAGAAATTATGGACTTCTACAATGAAATAAACAATGCTTCTGTTCTTCATGATTTTTAAAATTTATACCATTTATTTTTATTTTTATATTTTTAATGTTTTTAAACATAGACTCAGTGTTCTTCAGGATTTTCCCAAAAGGTAAACAAAGAAGATACATTTACTTAGTACTCTTTTCCAAAAAGGAATTGTCACATACTTAAAGAGTTATAAATTATCTGTGATAATTTAAATGTAAATATATGATAATTTATATATAAATTATCTATGATAGGATAGCATGATTAGATAGCACCATAGAAAAGAATAATCAACAACACAAAATATGCATACTACCTGATTATTGCCAGCAGAGTCTAAAATACATTTTCTTTTGAAATTTTCAGAAAACATTCAGTTCAACACATTTGTGTTATGAGTTGGATTTAAAAAGGGGAGTGTATTCCCTAAAACATCGTATATACCTAAAGGAATCTTTCCATATTTTAAAGAAATGACATCATGAAAGATTTGGAAATGTTTATTATGAAATAAAATCAGAAGGTCTTTTTGCCTTTGTAAAATCCCCTACTCCTATCATGCGTAGGTTAGTCACATAGATACACATAGCCTTGATATCTGCCCCACATGCCGGGAAGCCTGAGGTCTTGGTGAAGTGTGTCTGAGATGAGGGCTACTCTTCCTGTCACTCTGTGCA
The DNA here is from genome assembly GCF_030222135.1 of Aotus nancymaae. NCBI lineage: Eukaryota > Metazoa > Chordata > Mammalia > Primates > Aotidae > Aotus > Aotus nancymaae. The sequence continues at coordinate 5,177,379 of NW_026988450.1, read as the reverse complement.
TTGTCTGAACAGTGTACTCATGTTGAATTTAGTTGGATAAAAACTCTGCAGTATCATTAGAAAGCCATCTCATTCAGTATTTGGGTTCTCCTGATTATTGTATATCAATTAGAATATGTATGGAAAATTTAAGACGGAATAAAAAGCAAACACCTGTTGCCTGTGTAGAAATGTTCATGTGTTCCAAAATCCAAAAGTATTTCAATGAGAAAAGCTTTCATTCTCTATCTTCCTTCTTCTTGTCACAGCATCACTTTTGTCTCATTAGTACCAATAGTTTTCCTTGTTTTAAACTTATGCTTTCGCCCATTTCCACATCATACAAATGCCGGCATTACAAGGTGTCTATAACAGTATTGATATTCATTACATATTTGCAAATATTAAGTACAATATATTTAGTTTTGTCTGATCACCAAAAATCACATATTTACTATAGGAATTTTAGTGAAGATATTGTAGAAATGATAGCCTTTAATGTAGGTTTCCTCTCTGAGGAAACAATCCCGACTCCCTGATGTGGTCACTAATCTCAATCTGGAAACTGCAAAGATTCTAAAGCAAGGCTTTGTTATCTCTTCTGTTTATTTGTGCATCTTTGTGTTTGTGGCAGAAGTCTGCAAAGTTTTTACCTTTATAATTCACAGGACAACTGGTAATTTTAATACCCACATTTTTAATGGCAAAATAGACCTTTTATCTGTGTCTGAAATCAATTTGGAGACTAGTTTCTACAAATTTAACATCTAAGTTTTCTTACTTTAATGTTTAGTCAACATAACTTTAAATGTTTTTAAAGTATATAGTGAATCAAAGATTAGGAAAAGAAATATATTGGTTCGTTTTTTTTTAAAGTTATTAATTTAGGCTAAAATGAGATGTGCCTTACTAACATTTTCATGAAAATATTTGATTTCATATATTCTGTTGCAGGAGGAAGAATTTCAAGCTTTTGCCTAAAACATTATCATAATGTCTGAATGCATTTGTGAGTGAAGGTTTTCTCCTATTTTTTAATCACTCATTTTGTGTTTAACAACCCTCACTCTCAGGAAATGAATTTAAATCTGCTTAGCTTCTTTCACAAAGGGCAAGCCAAGTTCCTCTTGATTTATCTTCACTAGAATTATTTATTAGGTTATACTTACTCTTCTCACCTAAGAAAATAGGAAATTATTCTGAAGCAAACTGACTGAATGCACTTCTAATGCAAAATGGCCTCGTTCTTTCCTTGTTTTTGAATTGCACAGGTTAGTAAGCAAGAAATGGGACGACTCGACGGTAAGATTCTCTCTCTCTCTTTTTTTTTTTTTAAACTATGCCTAGTCTCAGGAATAGGGTAAGCTGTCAGGGATTCCTATCTCTTTTATTCACTGTTATAATCGCAAGCCTTAGAACAATGCTATTAGTTGCTTCATTATTACTTTTTGAATAAAAAATTACAAACCAAAGGAGATCTTTCTCTCCTAAGCGTAGATTTCAAAGCTAGAAATTAAGGTCAGATGCTGCTAGGTTATATCATAAACAAGAAAATAAGACAGATTCTCTAATTTTTATGGTTTCATTGTAGTTCTCCAGCTAACAAACTTTTAAGTAATAAGCCAAATAAAGCTAAATGTGAGTATTTATAATATGTTTTGATCTCATAGAGAGAGAGAGACAGAGACAGACAGACAGACCGACAGATAGATAGATAGATAGACAGACAGACAGACAGACAGACAGATAGATAGATAGATAGATAGATAGATAGATAGATAGATAGATAGATACTAAGTTATAATAAAATTAAAGCAGGCTCCCAGGTTCACACACCATGTTTGATCAGGTTGGGGAGGATAAAGAGACCGTTGTGAATGTTTAATTACAAAACCAACTTTGAGTAAGATGAGCTCCCCACACTCAACTGATAATGAGATACCCCTATGGGGCTTGTTTGAAGTATATTCCCAAGCTCCACCACAAAGGGTCTGTTTCACTGGACCTGAAGGGCTCCCAAGAACCTGCATTTTGTAACATAGAGTGGCAACTTGAAAACTTGAAGAAAAATTAAGAACAATGTATGAGTAAAGCACAAAGAGAAAAAATAGCTAGACAAGTTCTGATAAATATCAGCATATGATGGAAAAGTAGAGAAGTGACTTTTTAAATGTCATTTTAAAAATCTAACGTTTCTTTAAAAAGAACTTATATTTCTTACTTTTACCAGAAGTTAAGTAGCTTAGCAAATTGTAATGAAAATTCTGTCCAGGGGAGGATATTGCCCAGGAAAAGGTGACCTTTTCTTTGGAAGTTGAATGAACACCTAGTGTCTGATAGATGATTTCAGGGATATGACTAATACATGTAATTTAAGTGTTGCTCAGCATGTGGAGGGAGAGGAAACCTATAACTTTAAAACAAAGTCTTATCAATTTCAGCGCCTCACAGTGTTAATATAACTTTAAAACAAAGTCTTATCAATTTCAGCGCCTCACAGTTTTAAACTCCAATAAGGAAGATACAAAATTTGTAGGTGATGTTTGAAGAAAAATTGTTAGAGACAACACAGTCTCGAGGCCCCTGTGTGTGGCTTCCTCCTTTGTGGCACCTGTTAGGCCTGCTCCCTTGCGTCAGCTGCCAAAACTTGGTGTCTGCCTCCCAGTTCCCTGCACCACTGTGCTCAGCTCAGCCTCAACCTGCCCTCCTTGCTAAGGGAACATTGCCCTTGGCAGAGAGCTGGAGAAAAATTGGATGGGGGAAGGCACCTCTCACGTGTTACCCTTCCCTCAAGGATCAGTCTTGTACTGCCCTTGACTAATACCAAAAAATCGGTGTCTAGTTTTATAGATATTTATGGTAGGAGGACTAGGCAGATATTCTTCCAATGACTGGAAGTGGAAATCCACCAGGCTTTTGTTGCCCACCTCAAATAATTTGAGGGATAGTTAGAATATAAATTTTAAAATAACAAAATGAGAGAATATAGATAAAAGTGACAATCCATCCAGGTTACTGGTTAAGTAACTCAAAATCACACAATACTGCGTTAGTGATCATTAGAGTCATCATCTTCTTAATCTTCTTTGAAGTAGAGATTATCTAGTGCGCACATAATCCGCATCCAATTTAATTTCCTTGGACAGTTTCTTGACAGTATCAGCCTCATTATCCTGCGTTCAGTTCGTGTGTACTATACGTGTGTGAAGTTGGACCACATGTCTTTTATATTTCTTCTGATGGCAATAATCTTGTGAAATATTTTTATACTCAAATAAAATATAACAATGTATTCTAAAGTGCCACCAGGAAAAATATCATGCATTCTGGTATAAAAAACATAATTTTGAAATTATTATACCACTAATTTCTATAATCAAATGTATACAATTTGGAAAGATTACCAAACTGTAAACATTTTTCTAAACCTTCCTGCTCTGAATAAAACAGTAAAAAAAAAAAATGATGAAAATGATGAAATAATTACTAAGATTTGTACCCATGACAGCCCTTTTAGAATGCCCAAAGATTTCAATTTTAGATTCTAATAGAGCATGCAACTGTTACACAAAGGCACTTTCCTGTGATATGATAATCAGCCTGGATGATCTGGCATAGTCTGTGATTCAAAGATATTTCAAATTGACCTCCTTTGCTATATATAACTACTTTTAGATTTTGGGTCAAATGGTGCCAGTTACAGAAGATTAAAAATTTTATTTAACTTTTGAGTGCACAGTGGAGTTCAGCAGAAACCGCTGCTGTGATATTGGTGACAGCCATTACTAGTGTCACTGCTCACTGCTCTGCTGGATGCTCACCATATCCAGCTCTCTTTCTCTTCCTGGAGGCCAGGGGAATAACATTCCTAGTCCTCTTGTACTTATGTGGGCAAATGATAGTTCTGTCCAATGATCCATTAAAAATATCAGGTTATGGGCCGGGTGCGGTGGCTCACGCCTATAATCATAGAAATTTGGTAGGCCAAGGTGGGCAGATTGCCTGAGCTCAGGAGTTCGAGACCAGCCTGGGCAACAGAGTGAAACCCCATCCCTACTAAAATACAATTAGCTGGGCATGGCAGCATGTACCTGTAGTCCCAGCTACTTAGGAGGCTGAGGCAGGAGAATTGCAAGAACCCAGGAGGCAGAGGTTGCAGTGAGCCGAGATCGCGCCATTGCACTCCAACCTGGGCAACAGAGCGAGACTCCATCTCAAAATAAAAATAAAATTAGGTTATGTATGTCCATTCTGAGTTGCAGCACTAAGGAGCAGGTGCATAATTTTGTGTACTCTGTTTCCCTGCTGTGGTTGTCATGGAAGAATCTTCATAGTGGGGTGAGATACACCAATGTCTAAATATCCTGGAAGCTGACACACTGCCTTGATTTAGAGTCACCCAGAAATCCAGAGCAGATTATATGTATGTGAGAAATAATATTTGCTTTGCTCAGCCACCAAGATTTTGGCTAACCAATTTTATCTTGACTGATAAAAATATTGGTAGCAGGAGCTGGGTCTGGCTCGGACGAGTATCTCAGATGTGTACGTCAGTGGCTTAGCAGTCAGAGGCAGGAAACTGTGTTGTGCAGTAGCAAACGCAGCAAAACTGAAGTAATTTTAGAGGCAAACTAGGGAGCTAATTAAAGTGTTACTCTAGGAAAGAAGGCTGGAAAGTAGAGTTTTGTAGTGTATATTAAATGCTTTTGACTACATATGACAGAAAAATTACAAGAAAGAGAGAAACTAAGAAAGAAATAACCAGTTTGCAAGCAGTAATGTAGAAGAGATTTTGGATATTTGGATTCTTGAAGAGTTGAAAACCCATTGCTTCTTTATCGCAAATAATATAAGATAAAATTGAGAAAAATATTGAGCTCGAAAATCTCAGATTCTCAAAGTTTATAACAAGTCTACACAATTAAATTATACATTTACACTGAATTTCTTAACTGTTTGCTTTCTAAATTTATACTGAATTTCTAGTTTGTTTTTTCAAAAAAATATTTTTTCCTATTTCCAGCTGAAGCTATTTACTTCATAGCAATGACATGTTTATTCTGTAGGATTTCTAGTATTCATCAGTTTTCTTCCATATTGCCTATACTGTTTAAAAGGATAGGATTGAATATCCATAGCTTTCTGGCAAAGAAGGAGCAGTTTTGATTCTTTTTGCTATGTAAGGCTTTCTAACTTTCTTTTTTTGTAATTGTATGGTTTTGAGAGACTTTCTTGGTATTGATATCCATTTTTATTAGAGTATAATTTCATGATTTAGTATTTTTTCTTTAATTTGTTAAGAATTGCCTTATGGCCAAGTATCTCATCAATTTTAGAGTATGTGCAGTATGCTGACAGGAAGAATGTATACTCTGTTGTTGTCAGGTGTAGTGCTCTGTAGATGTCTGTTAGGTCCTTTTGGTAAAGTGTCGAGTTTAGATCCTGAATATTTTTGTTAGTTTTCTGCCTTGATGATCTGTCTATCAGTGGAGTGTTGAAATCTCTATTATTATGTGATTAAGTTTCTTTGTAAGCCTCTAAAAACTTGTTTTATGAATTTGGGTGCATGAGTGTTGGGTAAATATGTATTTAGGATGGTTAAGTCTTCTTGTTGAATTGTACAACTTTTGAAACCCATAAGCCCTACAATATTTTTGGGCTCTCGGGCACATAATAATATCGATTAGCTATTGTATTCTCATGGTCTATATGAAGTGCACTCACATTCATTCATTCATTCGTTCATTGAGCTACGATAAGCCAGGCACTATTTAAGGTGGTGGAGATAACAGCAGTGGGTAAAAAGGCCTCTGAAGTCATGGAGCTTACGTACTCGTGGAGAGAGACAGAAAATGAACAAATAAATGTGTGAATAGTTAGTATTTTAGATTATGATAAGGATTAAGGAGAACCACAAAGCCGAAAAAGCAAGAAAAGGAAAAGATGGAGGGTAGAGTTAATATTAATATATAGATCAGGGAAGCCCATTCTAATAAAAATGATATTTGAAGAGAAAACTCAATTGAGGGTGAGAAAGAGCCATACATTTCTCTGCAGAAAAATAATGTAGGCTGAGGAAATGTCTAAGGGCCTGAGCCAGCAATGTCGGTCTGGGTAGCCTTAGAGTAGACAGAGTGGGAGACTCATGAGTCTATGTAGCTAGTAACCAGATCACTGGGGCTGTGTAAGGCTTTGGATTTTACTCCAAGTGGGATGATGTCTCAGCGGGAATTAGATTTTTCTCCATGTGATGCAAATCTAAATATCTGTGGCTCAAACAATCCAAAGTTCAATTTTCGCTCACCTAAAAACGTGGAGTACACAATCCAAGGCCAGAGTGTGAGCTCAGATCTCAAAGTTCTCTGGGAGGTGAGCTCCTTCTGGCTTACGGCTCCAGCATCCCTCAGGCTCTAAGCAGCAGAATGAGAGAAGGAAGACGTTTGTAATACGGATTATATAGCAAACCACATTTTCTGCATGTAAAACTGGAAAGTGTTGGTAAAACTCACCTTATGTTAGTTCCTAGTATTTTTTCCCATAGTTGTCAGAGTCTTGAACTTACCTGCAGTTTATCCTCAGCATGAGCCTTTCCTTATATGGATGGATTAGGTTGATGGAGGTTCCAGAACTAAGTATTGGTTACCTCCTTTGCCTCATCTGCTGTCTGAATCCAGTTTGAAAACAAAGGCCTGCCTTGTTGGGAAAAACCCTAGCTTTCATCGAATTCTAACAGTTCTCTTGGGAACCCTGTGGGATGGGGTATTGAACTAAAGCATTGAAAAGCAGAGACACATTTTCCAATTGGCAAGAGATTAGGGAAAATATCAATGTTAAATTAAATTGAGAAATATCTTCTATTGTTAAATAACAGAGTGGCTCTTTTGTTAGAAAAACACACACGAATATTTATCCACAAACTCTCACCAACACATACATAAAGGCATCCTCTCATTTCCTGTGAAAAATTTAGTGACAATATTATAATTTACAAAGGAGTGATGACTGACAAACTTCATCATTTCAGAAGTTATCTGAATCCTTAAGGTAATGTATATTAGTTTCCAGAAATATATTTTTAATTAGAGAAGTACATAAAATATTAAAATGTATACCATCTATTCATAAATATGTGCTTATATATAAAATGTCTGATTTTATATATATAATATCTAATATATTTCATATATATATCCAGAGAGATGATAGATATATGTACAGATATAGATCTACAAGCTAGGAGGTTCTCAGGTCCCCATTGCTCACTCCAGGTGGCTCCCTGTGATAGCTTAACCAGAAATTGATTACTTGCCCAGGATTGGCATCCTTTTGAAAACAGCAGCCTTCCTCAGCCTTGAAGTCACTCTACATTGCGTGCCTCAGTAAAATTTAAGTGTCATCCCTGTAGGGTAAGAGTGTATTAGCATGTAAAGTATTTTAAACCATTAATAAAGGACCTGAAGGATCTCAACCCCCACCCCCATCAAAAAAAGAAAAGAAAATCCCACTAAAAGTTAGGCTTGGGGAGAGGATAATATTAAAGTTATGACTTCCACGCTGGTGTGGTTGCTCATGCCTGTAATCCCAGCACTTTGGGAGGCTGAGGTGTGAGTGAGGATTACTTGAGGCCAGGAGCAACACAGACCAGTCTGAGCAACATAGCAAGACCCTGTCTCTACAAAATAGATTTAAAAGCTAGCCAAACATGGTGGTGCACACCTGTAGTTCTAGATGGGAGGCTGTTGTGGAAGGATTGCTTGAGCCCTGGAGTTCAAGGCCACAGTGAGCTGTGATTGTGGCACTGCACTCCAGCCTGACTGACAGAGTGAGACCCTATCTCTAAAAAAATAAACATAAGATTATGACTTCCTCCCTATTGTTAAACCTCACAGTGTATCAAGATTCTTCTGTCCAAAGAGCAAATTAAGGGTGTAGGATCTACTAAATTCTAAATTGTATGGAATGGCTCAAAGCTGTAGCTCTCCCATTGATTCCAGATCAACTCAAGACAATTTCTCAAGTTGAGATTCAGAGGAAGGGTTGTGAGAGACAATGAAGCAATGAAATACAGCAAATCTGAGAACCAAAGACCTTTGGCTGTGGTTAACAATGAATATTAACTGTCTAGAATCAAATAGACCGAAAGTCTACTAAGTTTCCAAAGGAGTTGCACTGCTAAACACTGCTGGTTGGGTCCCTTGAGAGACAGACTCTGAAAGAGGGATTAATGGGCAGGGGTTTTCAAGGGAGTGCTCTGGGAACACACCTGTGGAAGGCAAGGGAAGAGAAGGAAGCAGAACTCAGCAGAAGAAAAGCTGGGCTCTGATGCAGCCTCAGTGGAGGCATCAGCCAGGCATGAGTAGCTGGGTGATACTTTATGGTTTTTACCAACTGGAGCAAAGAACAAGGACTATACACCCTTGTGTTGAGCAGTTACGGATGTGGGCTTCCCAGAAAGGGCATAACGTTGGGTAAGACAGCTCCCTTCAAGTCAGGCTATTCTAAAGAGCTTGCTGGTGGAAGTCACTGTTAGCAACACTCCGGGTTGCTGGGAAAATAAGTCCTTCACTTCTACATGAGGTATGAGCAGTGCCTCTCAGGGTCCACTTCACCAAGAAACCACAAGTCTGGACTGTAAGAAAATACAGCCAATAGAGCTTGACTCCTGACTGACTATGGCCAGGAAGGAGTTGAAAAGCTGCTTGGCTATTCACAATTGCAAAGCTACGGAATCAACCTAAGTGCGCATCAGTGGTTGATTAGGTTAAGAAAATGTGGTACATACACACTGTGGAATACTACACAGCCATGAAAAAGAATGAAATCATGTCCTTTGCAGCAACATAGATGGAGCTCAAGGCCATTATTCTAAGTGAATTAACACAGGAACAGAAAACCAAATGTCACATGTTCTCACTTGTAAGTGGGAGCTAATCATTAGAGACTCATGAACATAAAGATGGGAAAAAATAGACACTGGGGAGCACCAAAGGTGGGGAGAGAAAGGGGTACATGGGCTGAAAAGCTGCCTACAGGATAGTATGCTCAGTACCTGGGCGGCAGGATTATCCAGACTTCAAACCTCAGCATCACACAATACACCCATGTAACAAAACTGCACATCTACCCTCTGAATCCAAAATATAAGATGAGAAAACCCAAAATCAATAAAATGTATCATCACCATCAAAGAAAAAATACACATGCACAATTTTACTAAGTAGAGAAAAGCAAATTAAAAATAAAAGTATTTCTCAATCCTAATATGGACAAAAATTGACTGATAATTTTCTCTGTAATTAAGGAAGTGGGTAGATAGGAACCTCATACGCTAATGGTGGAAATATAAATTGGTGAATACTTTTTGAAACATATTTTAAAATTTTTGCAAAATATTAAATATTCACACTAGTTATTTCAGTATTCGATTTTTAGGAATCAATTATTAAAGAAGAGAAAGCCTAGCTAATGCACCGAAAAGATAAATGTGCAGGTGTATTCAGTTCAGCATTGATGACAATAACAAATAAGTGAAACTAACATGAAGAAAGACAGCCTAGAAACAAACGGTGCTAAAGCAATTGGACAGCACAGGAAAAAAAAAAAAACTTCAACCTAAGTTTTACATTTTGCACAAAATTTAACTCAAAATGGGCCACAGACTTACCTGCAAAATGTAAAACTGTGTGACTTTAGAAAGAAAAGTAGAAGAAAATCTTCCAGATCAAGGTCTGGGAAAGAGTTCTTATACTTGACACCAAACTCATACTCCATTAAAAAAAAAAAAAAAAGATAAACTGGACTTTATCAAAGTTAAAAATTTGTTTTCTGAAATACCTTTGAAGATGATGAAAACACAAGTTACAGAGAGAAAATATTTGCAAATACGTATCCAACAAAGAACCAGCATGCCAAATAATAATTTTTAAAAACTCTTGAATTTCAGCAGGAAAAAAAAACAAAACAATTCAAATTTAAAATAGGGCAAAAAACATGAAAAAATAATTCACCAAAAAAGATACCCAGATGGCATAGAGGTACATGTGTTCAACATCTTCAGCCATTAGGGAAATGATACATAACTACATATCTATCAGGATGATAAAATAAGAAATCATGGCAACACCAAATGCTGGTAAGGATGTAGAGAAACGATCTTTCACACTTTTCTGGTGTAAGAGTAAATGGTATAATTGTAAAATGGCTATAGCCACTCTGGAAAACAGTTTGGCAGCTTCTTACAGTGAAACATTCAGCAGCTGTACAAGCCAGAAATTGCATTCTTGCGCATTATGCCAGAGAAAGGAATTTTTTTCCCCACTTAAATTGCATGTTTTATTTCTCCCAATCCCAGCAAGAGCACAGAAGCCCCATCATATCCATCCCAAACTTTTTTCGAGTAGGTGAAGGTTATAGGGACCCTTGTCAGAACATCGATACAAAGTGTTCCCAAACGCTGGGCACAAATGTGTCTGCAAACAGATGGAAGTAAGCAGTGCACTGGCCCAAACGTCTCATGAGTCAGTTTGATTTTGCAATGCAATTTGCATCCTTGAAACTGCCAGTCTGGAGGGGACGGGGTAGCGTGAGGGAGTGAAGTTGAAATTGCCTCCTGTTAGCTCACCTGAGAAAGGAAACTTATAGTCAAACAACCTGTAGATGGATGTTTATATGGTTTTACTTACACTGGCTCCAAACTGGAACAACCAGATGTGCTTCAATGGGTAAATGATGAAACAAACTTCAGTGCATTCATAGCACACAAACTCTGCAACAAAAAATAACGAGTGATTGATACGTGCAACCACTTGGATTAATCTCCAAGGAATCACGCTGTATGAAAAAGACCCATCCCAGCAAGTTACGTTCTGTATGATTTCATTCTATCATGGTTTTGAAATGACAAAATTATAGAAATGGAGAACAGATCCGTGGTTTCCAAGAGTTAAGGAGGCAGTTTGGGCAGGAGAAAAGTAGGGGCAAGTAACTACAAAAGAGAGCACAAAGGAGCCTTGCGATGATGGAATGTTCGTATCTTGACCATATCTACGTCCATATTGTACTGCAGTTTTGCAAGACTTTACCATTGGGGGCAACTTCAAAATGGAGGAAAACTCACAGAGGGCATGTGGAATTTAACTGCGTTACTTCTTAAACAGCATGTGATTTGACAATTATATCAATATTAAAAATGTAATTTCAAAAATAACATTAGAAAACAAAAATGTAATTGAAGGAATGCACAATTGGGGTTTAGATAAATATGATTCAAATGCCAGCTCCATCTGCTTTTTTATGCAACAAATAGTCATTTGAAAATTGTGGTGGATAATGGGGAGTTAGCATTTTATTTAATGTCTTATGAAAAGAATATGTTAAACACATGGTGACCATTATTATTGTTACTGTGATTATTAAAAGGCAACATGTTTACAACGCTTCATGGATCCCAAGGAAAGCATTAGGTCCAATGTCCACTTCAGAGTTAACCAAAAAAACATAATGGAGAAGCAGCATTTCAGAGAACAGAGCCTCGCCCAGAGAGTACAAGGGTCCCAAGAGAACCTCCTAAGAGCAGCATCAGGGCCTCATCAGCAGAGGATCTGAGCCAACACAATGTCTTCTCAGGGAAATGTTTGTTTTGCCAAGAACCAGTTCTGGTCCTTTATTTTCCATTTTTCTTCCTGAATGTTGATTGCATCTATCCCATTCTTCTTCAACTGTTGTATATGGGTTGTGTGTTAGGAGAGGGGGCCGAGAATTTCTTTTTAAATCGTAAGGGTCCAGCCCAAAACAGTCATGACGAATGCATGGACTGAATGCAGAGACTCCTACACACCTTAGCAATCCCACACTCTGAGTTGAATGCTGTCCACCCACGGGACTTTGTGTTGTCTCTCTTGGGGAGAAAGGTGTGTGTTCTGCATAGGAGAAGAACAAACTAAATATTCAGTGTTGAGAATGGCAAATGGAGGTAGACATGACTAACACTCACCTAAATCTGGCTGGTGAGTGGAATCAGTCACCTGGAAGATTACATTTTCTAGTCTCCTTGCAGTTGGGTGGGACCCTGTGACCAGTTCTGGCCAACGAGCCATAATGAAAGTGCCATGGCAGAAACACCCAATTCTCTGTACTCTCTCCTCCGCTGCTGTAGAGGGTCATGCGGGGGAGTTTGTGTTGATGTGCAAAAGTCACAAGTCATTGCATGGGGGATGGTGGCTTCAGAGGTTATCCTAGGCCTAAATGGATTTTGGATGAGTAATAAATAAAGCTTCGCTCAGCCCTGGAGATTTGGAGATCATTTGTCAACACAGCACAATATAGACTTTTGCTGTGGTGTAGACATGGTTTGTCCCTACCAAAAACCAGGTTGAAATCTGATCCCCAGCATGGCAATGTTGGGAGGAGTTTGGCTTATGGAGGAGGATCATTGATGAACAGATTTATGCCCTTCCTTGGGGTAAGTAACTGCTGCATTTCTGGGAAATGAATGTATTAGGCCCCTTGAGAATGGGTTGTTGAAAAGAATCTGGCTTCCTCGGTTTCTCTCCCTTGCTTCCTCTCTCACCGTGTGATCTCTGCACATGTCCAACCCCCTCTCTCTTCCTGCCGTGAGCGGAAGCAGCATGAGGCCCTCCTCAGATGCAGCTTCCCAATCTTGGTCTTTCCAGCCACCAAACTGTGAGCCATATAAGCCTCTTTTTATAAACCACAGAGCCTCAGGTATTCTGTTATAGCAACACAAAATAGACGAAGATGCCTATCTAGCCTTATCAATTTAGTTTCAAGTCTATATAAAAATGTTTCACTTTATTATAGATGTGTGATCAATTTAATGGTACATGCATCACTAACATGCTCTGAAAGCTACTTAGTAGAGTAATTCTAGAGAAATAAGAAATGAAATGTTGCATACCTATGTCAGTTACAATTACCAAGCCAAAACAGATAAACTATCTGGGCAGCAAAAGGACTTCAAGGTGTTCTTATCAGTTTCTATTTAGTTATTCATTCAAAAACCCGTGTGTCATTGAATGGAAGAATTCATTTCAGCTAATGTTCAGTTAAATTATATATAAATCCTAAGATAATATTATTGTCTACTTTCAAGAAATATTCTATGTCAACTACCAAATATTCAAGTAGAGATAGAAAGAGATAGATCTGGACAAAGAAAGTATAAATATTTAACATGGTCTGTTTATATTTCTATGAATTATGATTCATTATTTAATTTTATAATTAGCCAAATTAAATCTGGGAACAAGTGTAGAAAAATCTTCTCTTAAGCTTTACTGGAGATACCAATGGTTACCCGCTCTCTGGCAGTTAAGAACCTAGTAGGATCAATACTCTGATGAGTCCTCTGATAGAGCTATGAACAACAGAAGACAGAGAATGAACAGATTTGTTTCTATTGAAGAGATTAGAATTTCTTGGGGAAGTCAGAATTCAGCTTGATTCTTAAGAGAGAGGCAGAACCTCAGAAAAAAAAAAAAACAAGCATTTCCAAGAATAACTTAATTTTTGAAGCAGAAAAGCATGGACACCTCAGTGAACTTCGTATATATTTTGGAAAAGAAGCCATTTTGGACATGTTTTCATGGGCAGAGATTCACAATAAGAATTTTTAAAAGTGGCTTTGTATAGTGAGGTCAAGATACAAGGGGAACAAACAGATAAAAGTCTTTAGGAGCTCAATTCTACAGAGAAATTTATCCAAGCTTCGTTGTGATTAATCTAGAAAATAGGGTGTAGGAAGGAAGGAAGAAAATTATATATTCAAAAATGAGTTATACAGAGAAAAGATAAGAAAATCAGATTATATTTCTGTGCTTTCCTTTCATCATCTCTCAGCAACCTTGACAAGCAACTGGCAGGCAACCCATTCTGCCAGGGATTCAACAGCTGAGCTTTAGCTCTGGGAGCAGGGGAGGAAGGTGACTTTCCGGTTACAATTGTGTAATTTTTCTCTCCAACCCTTTGGCTAAGGCCGAGCAGATCATCTGAAGCTCAGAGTATTTTGTCATGTGCTGATATGGGCCCACGACATCATGGAATGACACCACAAATTGGGACTGACTTTGAAGGGATGCTTTACTCTGCCTTTAGTGTTACTTGTAGAAAAGACTTGTGGTTATCAAGAAAGAAAGCTATATACATGAAGAATTGACAAATGGAACTGCAAAATAACTTAATGAATCACTACATCTTTCCTATAATTTGGCCCTTATGATCTATCATCTACTTTTTGATATCGAAAACAGCTACTTTCTCCTTTCATTCAGTCCCTGCTTAATCAAATTCTTCAGCTGAGGCAGAAAGAAAAGCCACATGGTTGTGAGAGAAGTTGCTAAAAGTAGAAGCAGTGTGATTAATGGTCAGGCTCAAGAGCTGGTCCCAGAGCTGACTTCACTAGACATGACCATGGGTAAACCACTCGATGTTTCTAAGCCTCAGTTTCCACATCTTTAAAATGGGCATAGTAAGAGTGCCAACCTCATTTGAGAGCTGTGCACATTAAATGAAGTTGTTGAACTTTTCAGTGAAGTCACTTGCTGGTACACAAAGACAGGGCACAAGCCAACGTGATTGTTGACTTTTTTTTTTTTTTTTTCACGAAGTTGGCTACACATAAATCATTCAAACCCTCACACACATGATTAAGTGGATAGTATGAAAAGAAGATGCAGTGTTGGAGCTTGTTTGTTTATTCATTCATTCAGCAACCACTTTCAATGCCTGCAGGAGCTGAAATATTGCAACTGAGGAGTTGGAAAAGGCTTCTCTAACCTAATGATTAAACAGAGCCTCAAAGGACAAGAACCCTTAAAGTAGGAGGAGAAGGTATTACTTTCATAGAGAGAAAAACGCATCATGCAAGAGAATACATGAATGTGCAGGGAATTGGAAGGAATTTGTTGTCACTAGAGAGCAGGAATATCAATGGGAAAGAGGCAAGAGATGATGTTGAGGAAGTAGAGAAAGGCCAGAAGATGAGGAACCGTCATGCAATGTTTTGACTGTATCCATTAGGCAGGGAGGGGTCATTACTCCAAAGCAAGGTATTTATAGTTTTTAAAGAAGTAACCTTTGATACATGTGTTTTAGAATGAGTTTCAGGGATCATATTGAGAATAAAATTCACTGGGAAAAAACAGTGGATTCAGAGGATAAGACATTTAGTTTTTAGTGTTGTTTTACACAAAATTCAGTTGTGTGTACTTGATCAAGTTTTTTCTTTCCCTAGAATGTTTGAGAAGAATACTAAACAATTTACAAAATGGCATCATGCATTAATGTCTTTATTGTTGCAAAACACAAAATTGTATTTTTTTTAACAGCAAATTGTTATTTCAACTAACATTTTCTTGGTCATTCTGTGATCTGTTTTGTTCTTTTTTCATCATTTTTTTTAAAATTGTTGAAAAGAAATATTTGAGAAAGTGCTAATTTAAAAATAAAACAAAAGCAGTCACTCTATTGCCCAGGCTGGAGTGCAGTGGTGTGATCTTGGCTGACTGCAACCTCTGCCTCCCAGGTTCGAGCAATTCTCCTGCCTCAGCCTCTAGAGTAGCAGGGATTACAAGCACTTGTCACCACGTCCAGCTAATTTTTGTATTTTTAGTAAATATGGGGTTTCACCATTTTGGCCAGGTTGGTCTTGAACTCCTGGCCTCAAGTGATCTGCCCACCTGGGCCTCTCAAAGTGCAGGGATTACAGGTGTCAGCCACCGCACCCGGCCTGAGAGGGATAATTTTAGTTATGAAACTTAAACTTCTGTGCATATAAAATATTTTTAAAAATATTTTGCTCCTATGTGCTTTACCAAAAAGCGGTACAAATAATCCAAACCACATTTGCAAAATTGCATAAAATTCCAGTGACCTCACTGGTAAAAATGTACTTCGTTTTATAAATGCCAAAATAGCAGTTTAGTATTTACTGTATGATTTTTTGAAATGATCAATGATATATATATTTCTGTGTATTCTATTATAATCAAATAGTTATAGGTGGGTGATTTCATACTTTTAAATTTTCCTTTTTCAAGGAGGCAGGTGAAGTTTTCTTAGTTTTAAAAATTATTATTACAATTCATATGATATGAAATATGTTGAAAGTATTATATTACATTGTGATCAATTTTATGCCACCAAAAGTTACTGAGACCACAGTGTTTAATAGTCTTTAGATCACTTGGTCTGTGAGTTTGCCTTTTCTGTAATTGCTGGCATTTCTCCTAAGGTTACAAAGGAAAAAAACGTTCTTAAAAATAAAGCTAATGAGTCCAACTTCTGGGTCTCCAAAGGGAAACTGAGATTCTTCTTCAGTTTAACGACAATGTATCTGCTCTGTACAAAGACGGTAAAAGGTAGCATGCTCTCTTCATCAGAGAGGATTTTGACTGGTTATCTGTTGACCTTCTGAATAGCTTTGAAGCAATCAAGGAGTATATCAAGCAGAATTTTCATCTCTAATCCATTAAGTGACTACATTTAAGTATGTAGCATCACATTTACTTTAAGGGTGTTAACTAGATAGACTGTCTTGTCATTAATTTGTTCAAAGCCTGCTTTATGTGCTTATTTTTAATAGCCATATATTGGCTGAGCATCTCTAGCACTTAAGTTTCAAGTGGCACATTAATGAAAAAAGGTAAAGGAAAACTGGGCTCCTCCTTGATAATTTAATTCAATGCAGTAAACATTTGTTGAGTACTCACTGCATTCTAGCTGCTGGAATAGAAAGGTCTCTTTCTCTAACTATCCTGTTTTAATGGCCCCTTCTCACTGTTTATACTTACTCTGAGCACTGTCACTAACCATGATATGCATAATGGAAGGACCAGAAGAAGCGAAGGGAGAGAAACCAGGGAAAAAATATTGAAAGAAATTGTCCATTTTGTGCTGCTACCTACTACCTGAAACTGGTTAATTTATAAAGAACAGAAATATATTTCTCACAGCTCTGGAGGCTGGAAAGTCCAATAGCAAGCCATCAGTGTTCAGTAGGTGAGGGCCTTTTTGCTACATCCTCACATGGCAGAGGGAGGAAGGACAAGCTCGAGCCAAAAGGCCCTTTTATAAAGGCCTCAATCCCATTAATTTGGGATGATTCTTCCAGGCCTAGTGAACTCTGAAAGGCCCACCTCTTGATATTATCACATTGGCAATACCTGAATTTTGAAGGGAACACACGTTCAAATAATAGCAGAAATAATGACTGAAAACTTCCCACATTAATTGAAAAATGCTAACCTACACACTCAAGAATCTCAATGAATTTATAGTAGGATAAATGAAAAGGGATCTAGACCCAAGCACATCATAGTAAAAATGTTGAAAGCAAAAGAAAAAAGATGAAAAGACATTTTTAGGGCAACAAGGGAAAAAAGTGATTCTTCACATACAAAGGAATTCAAGTAAGATTATTGGCTGAGGTCTTAGAAGAAATAAGGAGGCCAGAAAGCAGTGGGATGACATGTTCAACATGAAGAAAGAAAAATTTTCAAAAAAGAATCTTTATATCCAGCAAAATTCAGCTGCAAAATGAAGGTAAAATAAAGGCATTCCCAGATTTTAAAAAGCTAAGTGAATCTGTTGCTAGGAGAACTATCTTACAAGAAATACTAAATAAAGTTCTTCAACCTGGAATTAAGTGAACACAGGCAATAATTCAAATTGATACACACACAAAACAAAGAACAACAGTAAAGATAATGATGTAATCACACGAAACGATATAAACATTTGTGTGGAAAAAACTCAAATTGTTTTTGCTCTGCTCTCACATTACAACATTCAACACAAAGGACTTCTGTGACCCAAAGTGTGGGTTTCCCCAGCACACTAAGCAAGTAATCATCTTGGCAGCAGACGCCAGCGGGGTGTCCGCCAATTCAATTCTGACACTATCTACCTGGCAATATTAACAGCATCAGATCCCACAGGTTGAGGGCTCAGTCACATAAACTGGCCCCCTTCAGTTGCAAGTCTAAGTCTCTGCGATTTCTGACTAACCGACTTCACCACCTCCTCTTTGGGTTTAATTAATTTGCTAGAGTGGCTCAAAGAACTCAGGGAAACACATTTACTTGCTTGTTATAAAGGATATTATAAAGTATATGGATGAAGAGATGCAGAGGACAAGGAATGGGGGAAGGGGTGTGCAGCTTTCATGCCCTACTTGGGTGTGCCACCTCCAGGAACTCCACGTGTTCAGCTATATATGGAAACTTTCTGAACCCTGTTTTGGGGTTTTTTATGGCGGCTTCATCACATAGACATGATTGATTAAATCATTGGCCACTGGTGATCCGGTCAACTTCTCCTCTCCCAAGAAGTTGCAGAGTAGGGCTAAAGTCCCAGCCCTCCAATCCTGCCTTGGTCTCTCTGGTGACCAGTCGCCATCTTGAAGCTACCTAGGGGCTTCCAGGCATTAGTCAATCATTAGCATACAAAAAGCATTACTTTGGATATTCAAAGGATTTTAGGATTTGTATGCTAGGAAACAGGAATGAAGACCAAATATATATATATATATATATATATATATATATATATATATCACAACATTGGAACACTTCTTTATTCTCTTAACTGATTGTCAAAACCAATTGTATAAACAATTGTACTGTTGGGTATATAACATATAGCAATGTAATTTACAGTAACAGGAATAAAAGAGGTGAGTATAAGCAAAACTGTGTTGGGATAAAGTGAAAGGATTATTCACTATGAAAAAATGGGATTTATCCTGAGAATGGAAAGTTAGTATAACATTTAAAAACCCATTAATGTAATATACCATATTAATAGAACAAAGAGCAAAAAGCACATGATCATCTCAATAGATTAAAAAACAGAATTTGGCAAAATCCAATACCATTGCTTGATAAAAATATTCAAACTATTAATAAAATGAAACTTTCTCAACCTAATAAAGTACATCCACAAAAAATTCACAAACATCGTACTGAATGGCAAAAGACTGAATGATTTCTTTCTCAGAAAAAGAACAAGGTAAGGATGTCCACTATTGCCATATCAAAATTTAAAACCCTTATGCTTCAGTGAATACCATTAAGAAAGTGAGAACAGTACACATAAGATATTTGCAAACTGTATTTCTGATAAGGGACTTTTATCTAGAATATATGAAGAACTCTTTGATTCTATAAGATAATCCAAAAATGGGAAAATATTTGAATAAACATTTGTCCAAATATTGTAAGGTTCATGAGCACATGAGAAGATGCTCAACACCATTAGCCATCAGGGTAAACAAATAAAACCCACAGTGAGGTACCACTTCATACCCACTATGATGACTATCGGTAAAAAGATAATAACAAGGCCGGGCGCGGTGGCTCACGCCTGTAATCCCAGCACTTTGGGAGGCCGAGGCGGGTGGATCACGAGGTCAAGAGAACGAGACCATCCTGGTCAACATGGTGAAACCCCATCTCTACTAAAAATACAAAAAAATTAGCTGGGCACGGTGGCGCGTGCCTGTAATCCCAGCTACTCAGGAGGCTGAGGCAGGAGAATTGCCTGAACCCAGGAGGCGGAGGTTGCGGTGAGCCGAGATCGCGCCATTGCACTCCAGCTTGGATAACAAGAGTGAAACTCCGTCTCAAAAAAAAAAAAAAAAAAAAAAAGATAATAACAAATATTGTCGAGGATATAGAGAAAGTGAAACCCTCACACTCTGCTGGCAGGGACATAAAATGGTACAGCTGCTTTGGAAAACAGTCTGACAGTTACTTAAAAGGTTAAACACTTTTAGCTATGTCTCCAAGAAAAATTACTATGTCCACATAAAAACTTTTACAGTAATGTTTTAGCATTAGTTCTGATAGTCAAGTAGAAAAGGCTCAAATCTCCATCAACTGATTGGTGATTATTTAGCAATAAAAAAGAAATGAATCACTGATACGTGTTAAAATGTAGATAGATCTTGAAAAGATTTTGCTAAGTGACAGAATTCAGTCACAAAAGACCACATATTGTATGATTCCATTCGTGAAATTTCCAGAATAGGCAAATCTATAGAGACAGAAAGTGAATTAGTGATTGTCGAGAATAGATTATAACTACTCATGGATCACATTAAGAAGTTCCTTTCTGGCGATGGTAAAAATGTTTTAAAATTGAGTCAGCAATGATAGCACACTCTGTGAATATACCATACACTATTTAATTATACACGTTAAATGTGTGAACTGTATGGTTTCAAATTTTATCTCAGAAAAGCTGTTATGTTAAAAATCTAATATATTTTCTCTCCATATTTGCATACACACATATCATTAATTTTAAATATTAGTTTAAACTATGTATTTTTTTACTAACTATATGCTTTACATAGAAAAAGCTTTAGTGATAATAGATAGCAAATTATGTTTATTCATTTGTGATTCTCTAATTAAAACTTTTAAAACTTAGTCATCCCTAGGAACCAGTGTCTCTTGGAAAACTATCAGAGGAATAAATATTATAACAATAATTAATTAATTAATATCAGGAATAAAATCAGTTCAAAAATAACTATATTTCAAAAAGTATATGTTATGGGATGCAGTAAAACATGTTCCCAGGAATTAAATGAATAAAAAGATCACAAATATTAATAAACAGCTATTTCAAAATGTAAAAAACAAATACATAAAAGTGTCTTTCTGCAAATAAAAGAAAAAATATTTTAGAATACAACTAAAATATCAACAAAGAATAAAAGACAATTTGCAGCAGAAGAAACTTGTATAGCTTCAACTTTGCTGCTAATCGTAAAACAACACGATTTTACCTAGAAGATTTGCAAAAATTAAGAATTCAGCTAAAATAAACCCTCAACAATACTGATGACGAGGATGAAAATTGTAAGCTTATGTAAATAACAAATACATATGTGTACAGACTATTGCATTAGACAGTTTTATCCCCCTGGCTCCTAAATAACTTTGCCACCTTCATTTGGTTCTGTGTGCTTAGCTATTGCTGGTTCAACTGAGAGCTCCACGGAAGGAGGAGATAGAGCCTGAGAACTGATGTCTTAAATCAACAAGTAAACAATCTTTTAGGAGAAGCTGGAACCTCAAATTGGCTAAATTTGCTTGATTCTGTTTTTAAGTTTTCTGAGTCGCCAGGGGATGGTCACCGTCAATTTAGAATCTGGGTGTCCAGGCAACAGCTAGGGATGTCAACTTACTGTGAATCACTCAATAATTTACTTGCTTGATCTGTGTTTCAGAAGATACCCTTTCGTTCCTCCTCCTCTCTGAGTGCCAAGCATGGAGTTAACAGACAATTCCTGAGGAGCTTATTTTAGTTCCAGTATAAGCAGATTATACACTTCAGTGCTGCTTCTTGAGTCATATAGTTCTATCCCTTTATTCTTTATCTTTAAATTTGATATGTTTAAAAAATTAAGAAAATGAATGCCTAATAAAATGATCAAAAATATTACATAAAGACTTCCACATTTGTTTGTTATTTGTGCCTTTTAGCCTGCTTGAGTCCAAATCAGAGATGGCATCACGCTGTCTGTACTTCCCAAAGTTCCGAAGTTCTTTCATTTGTGAGGTAGTGAGGTAGCTGCTGAGATTGCTGCATGGCAGACATTCACACTGATCCTATCTGCACTGTTTTACAGGCTCCGTGAGCCACGACATGCCAAACCAAGTCACATACAGACCAGAGTTTTTTACTGGAGGCCCACAAAACCGCAAGAACTCCATGGAGACGATCTATAGTGTAAATCAAAATAAAATTGTGAGTCCCTTAACAAACTGAATGGACCCTCTCTGGGCCAAGGGAAAGCCAAAAAGCTGAATTCCTGACCATGATGGGAAGGGAGGTCTGACATGACTCATTGTACCCTTGCCTTTTAGAGTTTAGGCATAAGACACCAAAATTAACGTTAAAACAGAGATTAAAGACTGACCAAACAGACTCTTTGTGGCAAGAGGACATCAAATTCCAATCTCTGGTATAGCATCACCTGGAGGATACCAGGCTCTCAAGGAAATCAAAATCTTTTACCCCAAAATATGTTTCGTTAAAGGATGTTGCAATGACCCTGCAAAAGCTGTCTGTTGTGAAGGATATTTGCATCTGTAGAGAATTTCCCTCCCTTTCTAGGTCTTTTCCAGATTCAGGAGAGATTTAACTAAGGCTCTGATAGCATTTAAGGTCCAAAAAGAGACATTTACCATCTATTCCCTCTGAAGCCTTCATATGGTTTGACTGTGTCCCCACTCAAATCTCATCTTGAATTGTAGCTCCCATAATTCCCATATATGGTGGGAGGGACCCAGTGGTAGGCAATTGAATCATGGGGGTGGTATCCCCCTTGCTATTCTCATGATAGTACCTTCTCACAAGACCTGATGGTATTATAAGGGGCTCCCCCTTTAGTCGGCTCTCATTCTTCTCTTTCCTTCTGCCATATGAAAGAGGACTTGTTTCCGCCATGATTCTAAGTTTTCTGAGGCCTCCCCAGCATGAGGAACTGTGAGTCAATTAAACTTCTCTCCTTTATAAATTACCCAGTCTTTGGTACGCCTTCATAGCAGCATGAGAATGGACTAATACAAGCCTACTACTTAGAGGCTTCATCCAAATAACAAAAATTGTGGCTTCCACGACTCCCCATATCTTAAACACTTCTTTTTAGTGACTTCAACTCTTTAGGCAAAGCTCAACTTAACAAACTGCCAACCAGAAAATCTTTAAATCCACCTATTAGCCGTAAGCACCCCCACACTTTGAAATATCCCTTCATTCCAGGCCTAACCAAAGTATGTATCCCTTACATGTAACATGTATTGATTTATGTCTTTGCCTATAACTTCTGTCTCCCTAAAATGTATAAAACCAAGTTGTAAACTGACCACCTCGGGCACATGTTCTTAAGACCTCCTGATGCTATATCCCGGGCTATAGTCACTCATATTTGGCTCAGAATAAACCTCTTTAAGCATTTTACAGAGTTTGGCTTTTTTGCCAACAACAGTCACAAACTTCGATGGGAAAGAAAAACAGAAAACTTGATTTTCACTAAACTGTGGCTGAAACTTTGCATTTCATTAGTTGTGAATGTAGGCAATAAACCACGGTAGGATTATCAGTACCTGTGGCTTTCCCATCAACAGAAATCACATACATTTTCATATCACTTAATTGAAATTATAGCAGTTAATAGATCTTATTCACTGTTGTAATATGAAAGTATACATACTACTTTATCACACAGTTGTTTTTAATATTTAAAACTTTATTCCATTATAATTTGTTTTCTTTATAGTTCTATGTATTTCCTTTTATTTTTTACCTCATTTTCATTTTATTTCATTTTTCTTAGAAGCAGTCTGTGAACTTTGTCAGACTGCCAAGTGGCATAACAACACACAGAAAGATTAAGAATTCCTTTGATCTGCATGCAATGTCATTAAAAAAAAAAGAAGAAGATTAAGAATTCCTGCTCTAAGGCACTCAGTAAACACGAATGGATGGGTGAGTGAACTGATGAATGGGTCTGTCTTTCCAATGGCTGGGGGGCATTTAGTCCCCACACTGAGGCTATCGGACATCTTCACAGGACAGTCCTATTTTTGGTGTCCTTTCCTTTCTGAAAATAAAGTTGTTCTTCAAAGGGGAAAAAAAAAGAATTCTCATTGTATATCAATTTGCCTAGTTTTCCAATTGTTAAAAAACCAAAACCCAAATTTCTTAACCTGAGATTCAAGACTTGTGATAATCTTGCCCTTCGTATTTCACACCACCCTTTCCGTTCAAGCTGATCTATTGGTGTCTACGTGTCAGCACCTGCACCGCCGGCTCACCCACACCAGCAACCTTTCTCACATCGCCTTCACTGGAATGGCCTCTGCACTTGGCAACTCTCCAAAGAATTATTGTTAGTGCATGGGAGTTCCCTGAGAGCTACAACGTGAGGGCTCCTCAGGGAGGGAAGTTAGACAGTTTTTTAAGTATTCTGCCCTGAAATCAACACAAATGAAGCTGAGAAGACAGAGGCAAAGACATCTTAAAGAAACTGAGGTGTAACAAGACTTGGCCATCATGTGACTCTATTTACATATTCAATAAATAATGGAATTTACAAGATCTTGTCTTTCAGGAACCTTGTTAGGCACTAATGAGAATTAACATTTAATGAATGTTTGGCACTTGCCAGATACTTCCCTGAATGCTTTACAGGTTTAAACTATTTTATTTTTTTTTATTTTTTAAATTTTTTTTTGAGACAGAGTCTTGCTCTGTTGCCAGATGCAAGGCTGGAGTGCAGTGGCACGATCTCGGCTCACTGCAACCTCTGCCTTCTGGGTTCAAGCAATTCTCCTGCCTCAGCCTCCCAAGTGTCTGGGACTACAGGCTCACGCCACCACGCCCAGCTAATTTTTGTACTGTGGTAGTGACAAGGTTTCACCATGTTGGCCAGGATGGTCTCGATCTCTTGACCTTGTGATCTGCCAGCCTCGGCCTCCCAAAGTGCTAGGATTAGAGGCATGAGCCATCGCTCCTGGCCTTTAACTATTTTATTTTAAAGCAACCCTGTGCAGCAGGTACTTTGGTTGTTGTTTATTTCACACACAAGGAAACCAAGATGCTAAATCACCTGCCTAAGGCCACCGAGTTTATAAGCGGCAAAGTAAGGACTCAAGGCTTGCCAGTCTGGCCCCGGTCCACACTCTTATTCACCATACTGTATTAGCTCTTATTGAGTACAGAAGAAAGATGCAAAATTTGGCAATAATATCTCGATTGATGAGATGGTTGTGTCAGGGTGCATCAGTCTGATGCCGTTAAAATCTACATGTTAATCCTATAACATGTGCCCCAATTCCAAACTCACCTAACAACCTTCTGATTGTAATTTGTCCTCCCACATAAGACAAACTACAGGAAAAGAATATGCTATCAGTGATAATGCAAACTAGACTTCCTGGTTTCCATGACAATTACATTTTTGTCAGAAAATTTTAAAATTGGCCCTTTAGCTCAGAATATAAAATAGACACACTTTTCTCCAGTCCTCCCACCGAGCACATCTAAAAGCCTTGGACATTATGTAAAATAAACCTAAGAAAAATCTCAAAGATGGTAGAAAGCAGACTGATAAGAGCTCTTAGGACATGAGGAACAGGGAGGAGCTCCCTGCCTTTTCTTCCTCCTCTCTCCCAGACTGAATACTAGAGGAGCTGGTAACCTGGGCAAGAGTGAAAAGGCACCACTACCTTTCCTAGCCAAGGAGGTACCAGTGTTGGCCTAGTGGGGGCCAGAAACCCCACCTCTTCTCAGCAGTTACAATGAACTTGAGGTGGAAGTAGAATCAGTCTCAGAGGCCTGCAGGCCACCCAAGTATGAAAATAAAGGAAAATTTTGAGTTTCCTTCAAGGGAAATTCCAGGCACCTAGCTATCCCTGAGAAGTAAATGAGGAACCTGATAAGCAAGAAGGTAACAGTAACTTAAAACAACACCCAAGGGCTTGGCACAGTGGCTCACACCTGTAATCCCAGCACCTTGGGAGGCCAAGGCGGGCAGATCACCTGAGGTGGGGAGTTTGAAAGCAGCCTAGCCAACGTGGCGAAACACCGTCTCTACTAAAAATATGAACATTAGCTGGGCGTGATGGTGGGCACCTGTAGACCCAACTATGTGGGCGAGTGAGGCAGGAGAATTGTTTAAATCTGGGAGGTAGGGATTGCAGTGAGCTGAGATTGCACCACTGCACTCCAGCCTGGGTGACAGAGTGACACTCCATCTCAAAAAAAAAAAAAAAATACTATAGCCCAGAAAGTTCAAGTAAAAAGATGTATGATTTCCTATAGAAGCAAAGATAGCACCTTAACATATGTTCCTGGATTGTTTTTCAGAAACCCAGAGCCCCCACCAAATGGATCCATTGGCAGGTAGACCTCAGATGAGGGGGAGCTTAGAACTGATCTGACCTCTGTTTTGTTCTAAATTTTTTCCTGAGGAGTCTGGAAGAAGTCACACCCTCAGACCCCTGCTCAACATTCCTTTCTGCTGACCCTAGGTTTTTAGACAAAGCTTTAGTTTTTAAACAAATTTCAAATCAAGGAGTCTTTGAACCCATCTATGACCTTAAGCCTCCCTGCTTCAAAGCATCCTGCCTTTTAGGCAAAACCAATGTATAACCTCCATGTATTAATGTACATTTTTGCCTATAATTTCTGCTTTCCTGAAATTTATTCCTCCTTTAATAACTCTTGCTTATAAGCCATTGGAGAAGTTGGGTCTTAAGTGTGAGTGGCCAGATCCTCCTTGCTTGGTGCTCTGCAAATAAATGTTCTCCTTTCTTCTGCTGCAAATCCTTAGTATGGATGTGTGACTTGACTGCAACAGGTGAACGAACTCCGGTTCCATTCAGTAACAAACCCAAAATAGCTGTCGACATGGAGGCTGAGTGGGAAACCTGGACTTCTTCTCCCACCTGGCAGAAACAAAGTGGTGCCCCTTTGATGAGAAACACAGTGTCAAAAAAAAAAAAAAAAAGTCAGCTTACAGATAAGGTTTGAATAAGATCCAGAATCTTACAGCATAATAAGAAAAATCACTCATCACACCAAGAACCAAGAAAAATTTAACTGAATGGAAAGAGACGACCAGTAATGCCAACACTAAGATGACAGAAAGGTTAGAATTAACTGAAAACATGTTAGAACAGCTACAATAAAAATGCCTTAAAGAGCAGGAAATAAATATGAAAAAGGAAAGTCTCAGCAAAGAAATAAAGAAGAACCATATGGAAATTTCAGAATTGGAAAACATAGTAGTTGAAATTTAAAAACTCAATGGATGTTTAAATAGAAATTTTAAAACATCAATGGATGGGCTCAGTAGCAGAATGGAAGAGAAAAGGAAAGAGTCAGTGAACTGGAAGATGAACAATCAAAATTATCTAATCTAAATAACAGAAAATCTATTGGGAATTGGGGACACCAGAGTGTCAAAGACCAGTAGCACAATAACAAGAAAATAATCTAACATTCCTGGCATCATAGTCCCAAAAGGAGGGGACAGAGCTGTAAGTATACTCAAAAAATAATGGTAAAAACTTCAAAAATGTGGCAATAGACATACAAAGTCAAGAAACTGAGTGAACCTGAAAAATGGATAAATTGAAAATATTCACACCAAGACACATCATACTCAAACTTTTAAAAGCAAAGGCAAAGAACAAACCTTTAAAGCAGAAAGAGAGAAATTACACTCTGCCTGTGGGAAAAACAATTCTAATGACAGCAAATTTCTTATCAGACATCATGAATGGGCACAACATTTTGCAAGTACAAAAAGAAAAGAACCAATATTCTATATCCAGTGAAAGTTTTCTTTGAGAATTAAGAGAAAAATATAGACATTCCCAGATGAAGAAAAACTGAGCGAATTTGTTGCCAACAGACTTACCCTAAAAGAAGACTGAAGAAAGTTTCCTAAACAGAAGGCAACCAATAAAAGCACATCAGAAAGGAAGAACACAGTACGCAGAAATACAGATTCAGAAACAGACTTTCCTTCTCCTCCAATCGAGGTGAAAACCTCAATTTGAGAATCTAAACTCCCACCACAAGAATCTAGAAAAAGATGAGCAAGATGAGCATAAGGAATGCCAAATGAAATAAATAATTAAAATGAAAA
The DNA here is from genome assembly GCF_030222135.1 of Aotus nancymaae. NCBI lineage: Eukaryota > Metazoa > Chordata > Mammalia > Primates > Aotidae > Aotus > Aotus nancymaae. The sequence continues at coordinate 5,149,709 of NW_026988450.1, read as the reverse complement.
CAGAAACTGATGAAATTAGAAACACAAAAACAACAGAGGAAACGGATGAAACACAAGAGCTGCTTTTTAGAAAAGACCAATAAAATTCACAAAGCTCTAGCAGGACTGGCAAAAATAAAAGATACAAATAACCAATCACAGGAATGAAACAGGCGATAGCACCATAATCTCTGAATACATCCAGAGGACAAAAAGGGAATTTTATAAACACTTCTGAAGACAACTTAGATAAAACTTCTTCAAAAACACAAACTGACACAACTCACTCAATGTGAAATAAATAATTTGAATAGCCTGAAACTATTAAAAGAATTTAAATCTTATTTTTAAAACTCTGAAAAAAGTGGAAACGCACATGGTTTCACTGGAGTATTCTATCAAAAATCTAGAGAAGAATTAACACTAATTCTACAAAATAGCGTTGTGAATTAAATAGAAAATAGAAGAGAAATTAACACATCTCAATTAAATTTTTAAAGTTAGTATTGTTCAGACAAAAAGCAAAGATAATAGAAAAGGTGAAAACTATAGATTAATAACTCTTTATAAATACAAATACAAAGATTATCAATAAGTTATTAGCAAAGGGAATTCAGTAATATATAAAAATTATATCCAAATGCAAAAAATAAAAATAGAATTGTGCCCTTATGCCATATATAAAAATTATCTAAAGGTGGATTAAAGGGCTAAAACTATGAAATTCCTAAAAGAAATCAGAAAGAAATTTCACGACATTGGATTTGGCAACAATTTCTTGGATATGACACCAAATGCACAGAGATTAAAAGTAAAAGAGACAAATGATAGTACATGAAATTTTAAAAGATTTGTGCATCAAAGGACATATTTAACAAGGTGAGAAGGAAAACTACCAAATGGAAGAAAATATTTGCAAATTATATATCTGATGAGGGTTTAATATCCAGGACATATAAAGAACTCCTACAACTCAATCACCAACAAAAATAATCCATTTAGAAAATGGGCAAAAGACTTGAATAGACATTTCTCCAAAGATGATATACAAATGATCAATAAACATATGAAAAGATGCTCAACATGGCCGGGTGCAGTGGCTCACACCTGTAATCCCAACATTTTGTCAGGCCTAGGCAGGCAGATCACTTGAGGCCAGGAGTTTGAGACCAGCCTGGTCAACCTAGTGAAACCTCATCTCTACTAAAAAAATTAGCTGGTCATGGCAACACATGCCTGTAATCCCAGCTACTAGGAAGGCTGAGGCAGGAGAATCTCTTGAACCCAGTCAACAGAGGTTGCAGTGAACTGAAATCACAACACTGCACTCCAGCCTGGGTAACACAGTGAGATTCTGTAAAAAAAAAAAAAAAAGGAGAAAGAAAAGAAAGAAAGAGAAAGAAAGAAAGATGCTCAGCATCACCAATCATCAGAGAAATGCAAATCAGAACCATAATGATATATCTCCTCACACCTATTAGCATGACTACTATCAAAAAGATGGAAAATAAAAAGTGATAATGAAGATGTAGAGAAATTAGAATTGTGCACTGTTGCTGGGGTTGTTAAATGGTTGATAAAAAGTATGGAGTTTCCTCAAAAAAAAAAAAATTAGAACTGTCATATGATAGCAATTCCACTTCTGAGTATACATCTGAAAGAATTAAAAGCAGGATCTCAAAGAGATACTTGCACATCCCTGTGCAAAATAGTACTAGTCACAATATCCAAAAGGTGGAAGCAACCCAAATGTCCATTGGCAGATGAATGCATAAATAAAATGTGACTGTGACATATGACAGAACAGGAGCATCACCATCTTGGACAAGCACCACCATTCTAAAGTTCACCTTGATCAAAAACTGCCTAAATCTAAAGGGTGTCATGAGCCTAATGGCTAAGGTCAGCATGACCATAAACCACAAATAACATCTCTGACCAGAAACATTCCAAACCCCTCCCCAACCAGAGACATGCCTCTCCCAGATAACCTTCCCTCTGGCCAGAGAGATGTCAGTTCCAAAATAACTTCCCCTCTGACCAGAGATATTCCAACCCTGCCATAAACTTCTCCCTCACACAAAAACATTCCAAGCTCTCTCACCAATGAATACTCTTAGTCTGTAACAGAGAGCATTCCTGACCAAAATCAACCAGAAACCCCTCTCAGGTTTATTCTCCAAAATAAACCTGTCTTTGACTGTTGAGCTTCTTTTTGTGTTTCTTTCCTCTTTTATTTTTTTCTATCTTACAGCATATACATATCATGGAATATTATTCAGATTTTAAAAGGCAGGGAATCTTGGTCAAGGGGTAAAAAGTTTTAGTTATGCAAGATGAATAAGTTCTGAAGATGTAATATACAGCAATGTGACCATAGTTAGCAATATTGTATTGTATGCATGAAGTTTGCTAAGATTGTAGATCTCAAGTGTGCAGAAAGAAGTGGGGGGAAATGGTAACTATGTGAGAGAATTGATATGTTAATTAGCTTAATTTTGATGATTATTTTACAATGTATAAGTATGTCTAAACACCAAGTTGCACACCTTAAATATATAAAATTTTTATTTGTCAATTATATCTCAATAAAGCTGAGGAGAAAGGAAGGCAATCCTGTCATATGTTACAACATAAATGAACTTTGAGGCCATCATGCTAAGTGAAATAAACCAGTAACATACTGTATGGTTCCACTTATATAAGGTACATAAAGTGGTCAAATTCATGGAATAAAAGTATAATGGTGGTTATCAGAGGCTGGGATGGGGAAAAGATAGTTGCTATTTAAGGGATATAGAATTTCATATTTACAAAATGAAAAGGTTCCAGAGATCTGTTTCACAATAATATGAATTTACTTTTGAAAGGAAAATAAATCTTGGGGCCTCAAAATCACTAAGCTAAAGGGAAAAGTCAAGCTGGGAACTGCTTAGGACAAACCTGCCTCCCATTCTGTGCAAAGTCATCCCTCTCTTCACTGAGATAAATGCATATCTGATTGCCTCATCTGGAGAGGCTAATCAGAAACTCAGATGAATGCAACGATTTGTCTCTTATCTACCTATGACTTGGAAACCCAGTCCTGCTTTGAGGTGCTCCTCCTTCAACTCAAGCTGTCCCACCTTTCTGGACTGAAACAATGTACATCTTACACATATTGATTGATGTCTCATGTTTCCCTAAAATGTATAAAACCAAGCTGTGCTCTGACCACCTTGGGCACATGTCATCAGAACCTCCTAAGGCTGTGTCATGAGCGTACATCTTCAACCTTGGCAAAATAAACTTTCTAAATTAACTGAGCTCTGTCTCAAATTTTGGGGGTTCACATACTTTACACTTCTTAACTGTGTACTTTAAAATTGTTAAGATGGCAAATTTTATGGTATGTGGTTTTTATCACAACTTTATATATACCATGACCAATCAGTCTTTATTCAAAGTTCAGTATGTTCAGTATTTGGAAGTCAATGAATATGATTCATTAGATTAAGACTAAGGAAAAATGCCATAATCATATTGATGAATGTGGAAATAAAATTTGGCAAAATTCAATACACCTTCATAACAAAAACTCTCAGAAAAATAAGAATAGAAGGAAATTTCCTCAACTTGATAAAAACCACCAATGAAAAAAATCTACAGCTAGCATTACACTAAAACACTGAAGGCTTTTTGCCTGATATAAGATTAAGTCAAAGATGGCTGCTCTCACCATCCTCTTCAGCATAATGCTGGGAGTTCTAGTTAAGTTCAACAGGCAGTAATAGGAAATAGAAAGCATATGGATCAGAAGGAAGAAATAATACTTTCCCTATTTGCAGATGACATAAATGTCTGCATAAAAAATTCCAAAGAATAAAAAAAAAAAAAAAAACCCTCCTAGAACAAATAAATGAGTTTTTCAGAGTCACAGGAAATAAGATAAATATACAAAACAGCAATTGCACTTATATATACTAGTAATAAACACAGGGACATCACAATTTGAAATACAATATCATTTACAATTGTCCCCAAACACAATACTTACCTGTAAAGCTGTCAAAGCATATATGGGACCTGTTCATTTAAAACTACATAATTCTGATGAAAGAAGATCTAAACAAATGGGGCAACAAACCATGTTCATGGACAATAAAGCTAAACATAATAAAGAAGTCAATCCTCCCCAAAATGATATAAAGGTTTAATGCAATTTCTATCTAAATTCTGGTAAGAGGATTTGTAGATATGGACAAGATTATTATAAAATATCTATGACAATACATAGGAACTAAAATAACTAAAACAATTTTAAGAAAAAGAATAAAATAGGAGGAAACATTCTACTCAATTTTAAGACCTATTATTTAGCCACAGCAGCCAAGACTATGATATTGACAGATTGATGGACACATAAATCAATCAAACAGTGAACTCAAAAGTAGACCTACACAAATATACACAACATCTTGATAAAGGTTTAAAAGTAGTTTAATGGAGTAAATGATACGGAGGAAAGGCAGACGTTTTAATTCACGGTACAGAAGCTATTGACATTCACAGGCAAACCTCAACATACAAAAGTTAACTCAAAATGGATTACTGACTTAAAGATAACACATAAGATTATCAAATCTTTAAGAAAAAAATAGGAGAAAATTTTGGACTCTAGTGCTAAAAAAAAGAGTTCTTGTTTTTTTTTTTTTTTTTTTTTTTTTAAGAAATAGGGTCTTGCTATGTTGCCCAGACTGGTCCCAAAATCCTGGGCTCAAGCAATTATCCCATCTCAGCCTCACAGTATTCTGGGATTACAGGCATGAGCCACTGTGCCTGGTTCTTGAATACCAAAAACATGAGTTAGAAAAAGAAAAATAAATTGGACTTCATCAAAACTTTAAAACTTTGCACTGTAAAAGATAATAAAAATGCAAGCTGCTAGAGATGGGAAAAATATTTGCATACTATATATCCAAAAAAGGATTAGTATCTGGAATATATAAAGAACTCTCAAAACTCAGCAGTAAAATAAATAACCCAATTAGAAAGTAGTTAAAAGAAACAAAGAGACATTTCACTAAAAAGGATATGCAGATGGCAAATAATTACATGAAAATGTGTTCAACATCTTTAGCCATTATGGAAATGAAAATTAGAACCACAATGAGATATCCCTATATACCATACAAATGGCTAGATGAACAATAATGACAACACCAAATGCTGATGAGGATGCAAAGAAATCAGAATGCACATATATTGATGGCAGAAATGTAAAATGATACAGCCATTCAAGAAAACAGTTTGGCAATTTCTTTAAAAACTAAACATGCCACAATCATGAAGTCACGCGATTATACTCCTGGGTATTTAATCAAAGAAATGGAAATATATTTGCTCAAGAACCCATACCCAATGTTTATAGCAGCTTTATTTGCAATAGCCAAAGCCTGAATCAGCCAGATGTCCCTCAATAAGGGAAAGAGTGGTACATCTGATCAACCTATATAACAAACAAAGAGGCTCTCTAAAAGAAAATAATATTTATTTGGGAATAAGGCATTATAATAGGAGTGTGCATGCCATAGGAAATTGTGTGCCTATCCAGCAAGGTAAAGAAAGACAAATATTTTTAAAGAAAAATGAGGAGAATTATGTAACTGTTTTGAAATTACTATTCTTAGCTATGAAGATCAATAACAAGGGTGATGTAAGTCCAAGTCTGAACAGACAAGTTGCTGGGCAAACATCGCTGCAGAAGTATTTTTTGTGTTAGATGATGATGTTCTTTGTGCAAGTTTGTGATTTTGCAGTCTTTTGTGATAGGTTTTTGTGATACAAGCATGAGAACCCTCTCTTCGTAACCTTCTCCAGCTCTATTTATCTGGGCTTTTTTTTAACGTTGTGACTCCATTTTGATTCTGACAACTTTCACGTTTCTCTCATTTGATCAAGATCTTTTTCCAAAAGCATCACTATTAATCATTCTGCAGTTAGGTTTTGATTTCCACTGGTGCCTGGAAGGACCTGTCCCCATTACTGGTCTCACGCCACATTGATGGAAGTGATTGGTGACTAGGAGTCAGGGTCAAAACCCATGTAGCCACAGTTGAACAACAAGGGAGGTTTGAAGGAGTGGCTCTAAGGCTGTCTGCTTGCAGTTCATTATTAGGTTCAATTTTGTCTGCTTCATAGCTTTTTGTTGTCATCTCAAAGTGCTAGACCAGAATTATTGTTTTAGGAGTTGTACTTCTGTAAAAATTTAACAAGTAGTAGATACAAAGTTTAAAAAGTAGATAAATAAAGTAAAATCAATAGTAACATGACAACCTCAGTTTGCATAATGGTTTTCAGCCATAAGCCTAGGCTTTAAGACGACTGAATAAATCAAACAACCACAGAGAATTAGGTGAGACCTGTGGTAATCATGTGACCTGTTTTCTAATTTTGTGTATATGGGTCCTAACTTTTCCAGAGGAATTTATTGAGGTATAACATGTAGTGTTAGTAATAACATAGATGTTTTCTTATTTAACAACAGATACTAAATAATTTCTTAGATTAGGTTCTGTTCAGTTACCAGCAGGTGCTATTGATTATAAAATTTCAATTACATCATTCTAATGCCAAGTAAAAAAAGTAGTATGAAGGGGCTAAGAGTCTCATTATGACATGGAGTCTTGTTCTAGTGTCACACAAAAAAAGTGGTCTATGATGTGAAAATGGCAATTACTACTCCTGGTTTGCACTTAAACTGTCTCTGCTGTGGTATCAGGTGGTAGGTGAATGAATTTGCTATGTGACCCATACATCAAGCATAATACTTGTTTTTTAAAATTTATCTAGTTTCACCTTATAGGACTTTAAGAACATAACAGCCTTTGATTTTAGTTGGAGCATTGTAGCCAAGTATTGGAGGAAATTAGGAGAATTCAAGATCCAGTCCGGTCTACAGGTAGACAACAAGAACTTGGAAACAATGCACAATGCAAAACAGGGTTACTATCTATTAGCAGGGTGCTATAATTTTTCTTTGAAAACAAGACTTTTTTTTTCTACGTAAATCACATAGTAATCACAGATTTTAAAACTTCTTAGGGCTAGGAAACTTTTATTTTACTAATATTCTTAAGGTTTCTGGGTCTGGTAGAAAGTGACAATTTTTACTCATTCATTGTTAAGACTGGAACACTTGAAGCCAGGCATTATGTTCATTCTCAAATATGTTATTTTAACTGAAGCTTTGGTAATATAATCAATGTTTCCAGCTGTGTTTTGCTATAGAGATCAAATTTTTATTAAATGTATGTAAATAATCATATTGTCATAAAAATAAGAGTACTCATGAAAACTTTCTGAATTTTGGAAAAAATGAAGTAGGGAGAAAAATCAAATGATTGAGAGTAGACAGTGGGAAGACACACATGCTGGTCTGAAGGAAGAGGAAGCTGGGAACCCTGCACAGGGCTACTGTGCACTGGAACTTGTTCCTGGCCTGCAGTGACTCATAGAGAAGGGAAACAAACCAGTCAACTGAACCCACCTTATACCAATCAAATCCCGAGATTCAAAGAAGATAAAAGCAAAAAGAAAAACCCAATTCAAAGAACAGCAACTTCTAAGATTTTAGAAACATCAGCCCACATGAATGAAAAAAACAGCTCCAGAACTCTGACAACTCAGAAAGCCAGGGTGCCTTTTTACCTCCAAACAACTGCACTAGTTCTCCAGCAGTGGTTCTTAACCAGGCTGCAATGGCTCAAATGACAGAAATAAAATTCAGAATATGGACAAGAACAAAGATCATTGAGATTCAATTCAAGGATTCTAAGGCATATGGTAAAACACTGTAGGAGATGAAAGATAAAATGGCCGTTGTATGAAGAAACCAAAATGATCTGATATAGGTGAAACACTCACTTCAAGAATTTCAGAATACAGTTGCAAAAATATTAACAGCAGAATCGATCAAGCTGAGGAAAGAATCTCTGTGCTCTAAGATGAGCTCTCTAAAGAAACAGTCAGACAAAAATGAAGAAAAAATGTTAAAGAACAATAAACAAAACCTCTGAAAAATATGAAATTATGTAAAGAGAGCATGTCTTTTAAAAAAAGCAAGAGAGAGAGATCAAATCTATGTCTCAGTGGTGTCTCTGAAAAAGAGGGAGAGGAAGCAAGCATACTGGGAAACATATATCAGATGTCATCCATGAAAATTTCCCCAATCTCACTAGAAAGGCCAACATTAAATTCAGAAAATACAGAGAACCCCTGCAAGATACTATACAAGATGACCATTCATTAGACACATAGCCATCAGATTCTCCAAAGTCGAAATGAAAGGAGATATGTTAAAGGCAGCTAGAGAGAAGGGGCAGGTTGCCTACAAAGGGAACTCCATGACTAACAGCAGATCTTTCAGTAGAAACCCTATAAGCTGGAAAAGATTCAGTTTCTATATTCAACATTCTTAAAGAAAAGAAATTCCAACCAAGAATCTTATATCCAGCCAAACTAGACTTCATAAGCAAAAAAGAAATAAGATTATTTTCAGAGAAGCAAATGCTAAGCGAATTCATTACCACCGACCCTGCCTTACAAAAGGTCCTGACATGAGTGCTAAATACGGAAAGAAAAGACCATTATAGGCCCCATAAAAACACACTTAAGTATACATGTAATTGATACTATAAAGCAACCACACAATCAAGACTGCATAATAACCAGCTAACAACATGAAGACAGGATCAAATTCACACATGTCAATATTAACCTTGAATGTAAACAGACTAAATGTCTCCAATTAAAAGACACAGAATGGTAACGGATAAACAAGCAAGAATCAACTCTATGCTGTCTTCAAGAGACTCAACTCACATGCGATGATACATTATTGGCTCCAAGTGAAGGGATGGAGAAAAATCTATTAAGCAAATGGAAAACAGAAAAAAGCAAGGATTTCTATTCTAATTTCAGACAGAACATACTTTAAACCAACAAAGGTCCAAAAAGACAAAGAAGGGCATTACATAATAGTAAAGGGTTCATTTCAACAAGAAGACCTAACTATCCTGAATACGTATGCACCCAAAACAGGAAAACTCAGATTCATAAAGCAAGTTCTTAGAGATCTGCAAAGAGACTTAGATAACCACACAATAATAGTGGGAGATGTCAACACACTATTGATAGTATTAGACAGATCACTGAGACAGAAAACTAACAAAGATATTCAGGACCTGAATGCTACATTTGACCAAATGGACCCTAATAGACATCTACAGAACTCTCCATCCCAAAACACAGAATATGCATTCTTCTCATCTGTACTTGGCACACACTCTAAAATCAACCACACAATCAGCCCATAGAACAATCCTCAGTAAATTTTAAAAAAATAAAATCATACCTGTAACACTCTTGGGCCACAGAACAAGAAATAAGTGTGAAGATTTCTCAAAGAACTTAAAACAGAACTACCATTCAACCCAGCAATCCCATTACTAAGTACATACTCAAAGAAAGAGAAATTGTTTTACCAAAAAGACACACACATGTATGTTTATTACAGCACTATTGACAACAGTAAAGACATGGAATCAACCTTAAGTTCCCATCAACAGTAGACTAGATCAAGAAAATGTGGTACATATACACCATGAAATACTACACAGCCATTAAAAAAGCCAAGGTCATGTCCTTTGCAGCAACATGGATGGAACGGGAGGCTGTTATCACAAGCTAATTAATGTAGGAACCGAAAACCAAATACTGCATGTTCCTACATATAAATGGGAGCTAAACATTGAGTACATATGGACATAAAAAAGGGAACAACAGACAATGGAACCTACTTGAGGGTAGAGGGTAAGAGGAGGGTGGAGATTTAAAAACTACCTATCAAGTACTATGATTGTTAACTGGGTGACGAAATAATCTGTACACCAAACCCCCACGACATGTGATTTATCTGTATCACAAACCTGCACCTTACCCATGAAACTAAATATTAAACGAATGTGAAAAAAAATGATTCTACCTTTGTTCGCAAAACTATACCTTACCAAATTGTTGTAAACTGTAGTTTAAGAAGAAAAAAAATTCCTTAAATCTGGAAAGCAATACATTTAAATAAAGAACTAACAACATTTTGAATAAAAATCATAAAACCATGATCTTGGCAGGCACAGTAGCTCACGCCTATAATCCCAGCACTTTGGGAGGTCAAAGCAGGCAGATCACCTGATGTCAGGAGTTCAAGACCAGCCTGGCCAATATGGTGAAACCCCATCTCTACTAAAATTACAAAAATTAGCCAGGCGTAGTGGCAGATACCTGTAATCTCAGCTACTCGGGAAGCTGAGGCAGGAGAATCACCTGAACCCAGGAAATGGAGGTTGCTGTGAGCCAAGATTGTACCACTGCACTCCAGCCTGGGTGACAGAGCAAAACTCCATCTCAGAAAAAAAAGATCTTAATCAGTTATTTGACTTCATATAATTAAATATTGTTTTGCTTGACCAGCTTCTATATTAGAGTTCTGAATATTTTTATTCAGTCCATTGATCTTAACATTACCAGAAATCTGTGTTCAAGAGTACTTGTTAGACTTCTCTATGAAAAGCAATTTTGGACTATAGCTGATTATGAAGCATTTAAAGAAGAATTCAAAACAATGACTGTGGATAACAATAACTGAAGGTAGCTATAATAAAAAATCTGATGAAAGTTCACGATTGAAAATGAAATTTCATTATTTTTATTACATGTGGCATTTTTAAGATAATCAGAATTATGACTGACAATGTCACATTAGGACAATCAGACTTTTATACATTTTACATAATTTTTAGGATACTCACATCAATAACATATCCATACAAACATAATTTTGAAAAAAAGATTTAACATTAAAAACTAAAACCATGACTGATAATATAATAGATTTTTATGAATTTATACAAAATTTTTTGAAACGTTATATCAATAATATATCCTTTCTGGCTCTATTTGGCAGGTTTTTTTTGTTTTTTGTTTTGTTTTGTTTTTAACATTAGTGACTCCATTTTGATTCTGACAATTTTCACAGTCTCTGCAAATGAAGCATCAGCCAGCAATAAAAAGGAACAAACTGTTGATAGATTCTACAACCTGGATGAATCTACAGATAAAGAATCAGTCTCCAAAGGTTACATACTGTATGATTTCTTATGTGACATACTTGAAATGACAAAATTAGAGAACTGGAAACTGATTAGTGGTTGACAAACATTTTGAAAAGAGGAAGAGGCTGGGAGCAGGAGGGAAGTAGGTATGGCTATTAAAGGGGAACATGGGCCGGGCGCGGCGGCTCATGCCTGTAATCCCAGCACTTTCGGAGGCCGAGGCAGGCAAATCACCTGAGGTCGGGAGTTTGAGATCAGCCCGCCCAACATGGCGAAACCCAGCCTCCACTAATACAAAAAATTAGCTGTGCATGGCTGCAGGCGCCTGTAATCCCAGTTACTCAGGAGGCTGAGGCAGGACAATCGCTGGAACCGGGTAGGCAGGGCTTGCAGTGAGCCGAGATCGCACCATTGCACTCCAGCCTGGGCAACAAGGGTGAAACTCCAGTCTCAAAAAAAAAAAAAAAAATGAGGGGTCGGGGGGGAACATGGGGATTGTGTGTGATGGAACTGCTGTGTATCTTGACTGTGTAAGTGTCGATATCCTGGTTGTGACATCATCCTATAGTTTTACGGGATGTCACCATTTAGTGAAAGCAGATTTTCCTGTAGTTTTTTTTTTTTTACACTTACATGTCAATCTACAATTACCCTAAAATAAAAACTTTAAAGAATGGCCCTTTGATTTCATATGTCAATATTCTGAGGCTGGCTACGAGGCATTTGCCTCCATGAGAAGAATTCACCATGTCCCTATAATCAGGTTTCTCAGAGTCAGATTTCAACCATGAAAAACCCAGCAAGGACAATTAGTAGGTGAAGCTTTTCAGGGCTTCTGGAACTATCCAGCCTTGACACTTGCCATGCTATTTTCCATTTTCAAACTTTCGTAAGTTCTAACATTATTTCAAAGACGATTCAAGTTCCACTTTTCCAGGAAGCTCTGCTCAGCTACCCTGGATCTGACTGATTCTCTCTCTGAGCTCCTCTAACGCTGTCTATTTAAAGCCGTGCCATCCAGTGTGGTAGAACTAGCCCCACAAGATTGGAAGCACTTGAAATGTGCTCATGGAAATTAAGAGGTGATATAAGAGAAAAATGCAAGCCAGATTTGAACTTAGTATTCAAAAAGAATATAAAATACTTTATTAATTTTGATATTTTTTTCATGTTAAAATAATATTCTGGATATACTGGGTTAAATAATTATACTGATACAATTAATTCCATCTGGTTTTCAAACTTTTTGCTTTTTGCGTGGTTACTAGAGAATGCAAAATCACCATTTTGGCGTACGTCATGTTTCTATTGGACAATGACGGTCTGTATACATTCGTTAAGCATCTGTGTACGTTACTGCAGTCGTTTCTTTTGCAACCACTTACAAGTTACTATTTATTACCTGTGCATACTGCCTCCTAACGGCAGAAACGGAGACAGGCTCACCTATTCCGCTCGCCCTCCTAGCCTATCTTTCTGTATTACATACACTATAAAGCTAAATTTCAGCTCCCCTGAGTCCTCTGTTGCTAGGTTCGAAACAAGCTTCCATAATCAGTCTTCACCGTGAGCAGCTTAGCAGCAGAAGCGACACAATGGAGGAAGCCATCACCGTGGGCGGAGCTGCTGAGAGACACGGCGGCACAGGCATCTAGGTTTCTGGGGCAGCGTGGCAGGGTCAAGGGTCTGGTCCTGGACATCATAGGTGCCAAGCCACGGGCCGTAGCTGCCATGTTGCTCTCCAGTCTGCCCTGCAGTGTGATTTCTTCTGGCTGGGCTACTCCTCATCGTGTATTCTCTGGAGATGCAGCATCCCTGCCTGGTTCTCAGGCCCTCTCAGAAGTTCCATAGCTACAAGTCTGCTTCAATATATTCCCTTATGCTCAGATGTACCAGAATAGATGATGGGACCTGTGACTAATCATGCTGACCAAACTCAGTTGGATGTCTTTTGAGGACAAGGACTATTCTATCTCTTTTGAATGTGCATCACTCACATTAAGTGAATCCCCCAGTAAACAGTTCCATAATTTAATGTTATTAGTGATAATAATTGAGACCATGTCAGATTCTGCTGCAGTAGAATAGCCATTCTTTTCAGAATAAGCATACATAGCATGAAAGAGATTTTTTTCAAAGGTCTCAAGTCTCATGCTAAAGTGAGAGAATTTCATTTGGCTCATTATGATGTATTCATAAAAAAAATTCCTGGTGAGGAAAAATATCAAGTTATAACTTATATCTTCCTTTCCTTACACTGTGTGTGTGTGTGTGTGTGTGTGTACACATAACTAATGAGTACTAATTTTTCTGATCGCCTAGTTCATTTTTGCATAAAGGACATTCATCAATGCCCCAATAGTTTGTACCCTAAATTCAGAAAGCTAATAATGGTATCTTGGTTACTCGAGTATTGATTCTTATCTGAAGTACGTTGGGAAAGGCAATTCACCATGGCTCTTCACATCCCTGCAGGTTCTTGCTGTGTCTATCAAGAATTCAAGGCCCTTTGCTTACAGAGGTGTATGTAGGAGAGGGAAAAAGCACGCAAGGCACTGACCCTCTTCACCTGAGCCATTTCTCTGGGTTGTGTTTTCGGTGAACAATCTTGAACAATGTATAATGCCTCCATCTGGGCTCTTTGCAGGGTTCCTCAAGGTCAGTTCCTTTAACACAACATACTCCATATGCAGGCATCATTTTGGGATGTTCATCCTTTTGGGACTTAAAGAGTAAGGGAACCCATGCAATCATGCCATTTGCTGTGTTGTGAATGATGAGGTCCCAAGAGTCTTGTGTCTTCTGTCAGGATTCATAACACAGTAGCAAAATAACTCACTTTTTTAGTAACTGAGGTAAAATCAAATGTCAGACCCAATAACATCTAATGTTTAAGAGTGACTGTGTTTGATTTCTCAATATCAGAGATAAAATTTTCAGGCTCTGTGGTAATAACATCAATGTAATTCAAAGGACTGGGTCATTTCTGAGTCTTCAGAAATTAATGTTCTCTAATATGGGTAATAGAAATGCTTTAAGATCTATCGCCAGAAAGCCTGTTTAATTTTCAGAATCTATTAAAATGTGATTGCATTTTATGCTAACAATTATTACCTTTTGTTCCATTTAATTACCCTGAATGCATATTTATAGCTTAATCTTCTTGTTCATTTTCAGCAGAAGAGCATTTGTAAATTGCAATTGCAATCTTTTCCTATCTCGGTTGCCACTCTTGCTTCAGAAGTGGCTGCTGCCTGGCGCACCTCTATTTACCCATTCATTATAAAAACATTTGTTGAGTGTCTGTGTTTCAAAAGGCATTGTGCTGAGTGCAGTGGGAAGCCTAGAAATGTCTAAGGCAGGGTCTCTGCAGTGTGTATTATCCACACGTCTGATGAGTGCAGAAGGGAGAAAACCTAGAGGCAGGGCATGAGATAGGATGCTCCAGCATGAGCTGCCAACATGGAAACTAGTGGGGATAGAAAGCGGGAGTCTGCCTGGAGAATAATTGACTTAAGAGGCTGACGTGGGTACAGGCCTAACGCCAAGACAGAAGGAGTTGCAGATAATGACCGATCTCGAGGTTTAAGATTGGGTGTCTTGAATGCTGACAATGCCAACCACTTAGCAAGACTCCATCTCAAAAAAAAAAAAAAAAAAAGGAATAGAGAATTCTGAAAGAGCAAGCGCCCTGCAGGTGGTAAGGAAAGGAAATCACATGTACTCTTTCAGCTGTGAGCATCTAGGGAGAGGAGAGAATGTCTCTGAATGCAGAGGAAGTTGAGAAGATGTGACCTGAACTCTGGGAGGGGTGAGCGGTAAGCTGTGCTTATGACTTGTGTGTTCAGGTGATTCCTGGCCTTGTGAGAAGGAGTGATTTCTTCAAGGCAGGGTCAGAGAAAAGCACAGTAGGGGACCGGGCACTGTGGCTCACACCTGTAATCCTAGCACTTTGGGAGGCCAAGGTGGGCAAATCATGAGGTCAAGAGATCAAGACCACCCTGGTCAGCATGGTGAAGCCCTGTCTCTACTAAAAATATAAAAATTAGCCAGGCATGGTGGCATGTGCCTGTAGTCCCAGCTACTCCGGAGGCTGAGCCAGGAGAATTCCTTGAACCCAGGAGGCAAAGGTTGCAGTGAGCCGAGCTCGTGCCACTGCACTCCAGCCTGGCGACAGAGCGAGACTCCAACTCAAAAAAGCACAGTAGGTAAGGAGAAAACCTTGTGGACCTCACATCTGGGAGGAGTATGAGGAAGGGGACTCTGAATGGGAAATGGAAGGACAGGAGAGCAGCAGATAATCTGTATAATGCAGTTCATGCAAAATCAAAGCAGCAAGCATCCAGCAGGAAATATCCAAATGCTACAGAGAAGTCAAAGACCATTCCTGAAAAAAATCCACTGATATATGACTTGCATCTGCAAAGCGAAAGCGGAGCTGCACAGGTGAAGGGCTGAGCTACAGGTGGGTGGCAGGCCACAGGCATCTGGTGATGACTGCTAACTCCAGAGGAATTCTTCAATTCTTCCTTTTAATCCACAGCAATAGGACCTAGATGTCCCAAGCCACACTAGATTTCTTAGCAACAGACATCACCAAAAGGATCAGGAGCTGGAGGTGGAAAGGAGGAAATGGTGAGCAGTACATGTGGGTGATGGCTGTTGCTTTGGGGTTTCACCTAAATCAGGTGTGAGCTATGTAAAATTGCAGCAGTGTAATGGATATGATGCCAGCAGCCTAGCCAGCAAAAGGGATTCGTATTGCTACAATGTGCTTTCTCTCAGCAACTGTGAACTGTTTCAGGCCCAGGAGAGCATGACTGGGCCACACTGTTCCCCATAGGAGAGATCTTGGTGTGTTCATGTGTCCTTGCTGAGTTCCAAATGGATTTATTTATAAATGGAACTGATTTCCCTCAACTTCCCCGATTTGCCACCACCCCAGGCAAACACAGATCCACACAGGCAGGAGACTACTTTCCCTTACTGCAAAGAACAAGCTCTGCCTCGGGTCACACCAGATCTAATCTATTTCAGCAGTCTTCATTTAAGATCTTGTCAAAATCTAGCATTTTGTTTTGCTGCATCAAATCTAGTGCAAATGACCCCATCCTCTGACAGGCCCTTCTCAAATACGGTGGAGCCACATTGCCTTTGTTTTAGCTTTGCCCAGGATTCTGTAAATGTCAATGTGTCGTTCTTATAATTGGCTTTGTAAACCAATTCGAAAAAAAGAACTAGTCCCTAAGAATGTTCAGGGACTGTGCAACAGGGGCTTTTACTGGACCCTTTAAGAAGGGCTACGGGCTAGGATAACAGACCTCAGCCCAGCTGTGCCCCCGCTCAGTCCCCAGCCTCCCTGCTCAGCCACCGGATTCTGCAGCATCCTCAGTACTCAAGTCTTTGACCCAGTGAAAGTGCATTTCCAAGCAAACCAGTTGCTCTGTCCTCCACTGTGACAGTATCATAAACTTGAGTCACATATTATATCCTTGAATTTCTCCCTCAGCTGCATATTGTAGGATTTGTAGTAGTAATATTATTATTTCCACCAATAAAAGCAACAGCCGTCATTGAGGTTAATCAAGCACTCTGCGTGTTCTGAGGACTCTCACCACCCGTAAATAGTCATAATAGTGACAGTTATCTATGCAGTGCCCACCTGACGCAGACGTTTTACCTGTGGTATCGTTTCCAATCCTCAAAACAATTTTATGAGGTAGATATTGTTATCCCTATCTAGGCCGGACGCGGTGGCTCACGCCTGTAATCCCAGCACTTTGGGAGGCCGAGGCGGGTGGATCACGAGGTCAAGAGATCGAGACCATCCTGGCCAACACGGTGAAACCCCGTCTCTACTAAAAATACAAAAAAAATTAGCTGGGCATGGTGGCCTGTAGTCCCAGCTACTCAGGAGGCTGAGGCAGGAGAATTGCTTGAACCCGGGAGGCGGAGGTTGCAGTGAGCCAAGATCATGCCACTGCACTCCAGCCTGGCACCTGGCGACAGAGCAAAATTCTGTTTCAAAAATAAATAAATAAATAAACACCAGCAATACTCACAACAGAAAATCCCTCAGCCAGTTTCCCACAGCCACACACTGCATCCAAGGCAGAGCTGAGAGTCGGGACTCAGGTCGGTGTGGCTCCAAAGGCCTCTCCTAGCCCTCCGGTTGTTCTCCTAGTTGATGACTTGGGCACTGCTCTCACATTCTCGGGGCTCCTCCTGCTCCTTCTTGCTCTGATCTTCACCATCGCCATCCTCAAGGCTGAGAGCCCCTGCACACCACTGACGCCAGCATCTAGAGCCAGTCAGACCACACCCAGGTCCCGCTCGATGACCAGGACTCCACTGGGGGCAGGTTCAGAGCCCGACTCTGGGGCACCATCAGAAGACGCAGGCAGAAGTGCCGTAAACACTCCATAAGGCCTTGGTTATAAGAGAGAGAGAAGGTGACCAATCAGGATTTCTAAAAATAGAATTGTATTTTGTACCTGTTTCTAGGTGATGGAGTGTATGTCAATTACAAGATATTTAACCAGCACAGAGGACTATTTCAATATAAAAAGGATTGGAGTATGTGGAATAATGAACAAAAACCCATGGTTGGTATGTATTTCCCATCCCCCACCCCTTACATGTCACTGTCCCTCAGGCCCACCTTTGAGACGCCAGGGGATGTCCTTGCCTGTGCCGATGCTGGCCCTGACCAGTGTGAGCAGTCATTACTTTGATGGGCCCCATGCTTAATGAAAATTCAGCAGGCCATACTCCTCCTGGTACAAGAGGTTAGGGGGCTGGGACAGGAGTGACCCACCAGGCTGGCCACTTGGGCTGAAATTCTCTCACCCAAAGCACTGAGCTTGTTTGGGTCTGGGAAGGTCACACAGTGGTAAGGAAATGAGACTCTGGGGGTTCAGAGAGAGAAGGAGTCCAGGGTCACAGATGGGCAGGTACCCCGCAGATTTCAGCAGATGGAATGAGGTCCTGGAATATGGGAACTTGGGAATCCCGGGCACACGTAGGATGTCTGCCCAAGGTCTGTGGCACCACTGAGAGCCCTGGGCAAGGCACGGTCACCAGAGTGGGAGACCTCCTGCCACAGAAGGCCTGGGCCCCCTGGGAAGCGCGGAAAGACACAGAAAGGGTGATGGAGGCACCTGCAGCCATGGTGAAATCTTGCCTGCGACAAGTCCTACTCGAAGGCAGAGCAGAACTCTCAACTTGAAGCTTGAATCTGCCTCCATCTTGGTCCCTAGCCCCAAGAGGAGCTCCCGCGTCATGTAGCAAATGTAATTTGAAATCTGCCTCAACTCCTTTATGATTTTTTCTGTATGTGTGGAAATATGTTCCAATTTCAAGCAATTGATGTAAAGTGTCAGCACATACTATTGCTCTGCCTGGAGCCATTAAGAAAACAAACAATATATGCAAGGCTCTTCCTTCTAGGGAAGAAAGAGTTCTGGAGGGCCAGAGTTTGAAATGGATTTGACTGGGCTGAAATCAAGATGTCGGTGGGGCTGCGCCCCTCTGAGGCTCCAGGCGGGAATCTGTTTCCTTGCCTCTTAGAGCCTTAGGCGTGTACTTAGTGCAGGCCCTGCTTTGAGAAACTTCTTTTTCGGGGATAACACATGGAACTTTATGAGTGACTCGTAAAGTTCTCTTCTCTTCAGGAGCCCAACACAAAGCAAGGCCTAACCAGAAGGCCAAGGGCCCTGGCGCTGTCGGTGTTAGGTGTCAACTTGGCCAAGCCACAGGCCTCCCCTGTTCCAACTCGCGTCTAGGTTTCCTGTGAAGGTCTCCTGCACGTGTGATTAAAGATCAAAATCAGTTGACTACAGGCAAGGGAGGCTATCCTAGACCATCCCAGTGGGCCCAAGGCAACCCACTCAAAGGCCTGAGCGAGGCTTCCCTGAGGAAGAAGGAATCCCACCTGTGGACAGCAGCTTCTCCTCGCAGCCAGAGGTCCAGCTGCCCTGCCTGAGGCCTGCGCTGTAGTTCTGCACCTGCACACTCACCCCGACACGCGTGTGAGCCAACTCCTCACCATCAGTCTCTTAATACATCCGTTTCCCGTTCCATTTCTCCGGCGGGGCCCTGCCTGTTGCTACAAGCACTGTTGTGGGCAGAGGTCGGGGATGCCCCCTCCTGTGGTCACAGGGAGGACAGTTGGGCACTGGAAGGGCGTCAAGGTAAAGTCCAGAATAACAAGAGCAGGAAGTCCAAACTAAAGCAAAAGCGCCAAGGACTAGGCGGGGTTGAGAGCGTCCTCCAAGAATCAAAACCAGAGAGGAGGGGCTCACGGAGCCAGAAAGACTGAGCTCAGAAGCTAGAGGATAGCTGGGATCTAGGCTCATTCCAGACGGGGCAGGCCTCGGCTACGGTGAGTGAGGCTTTGGGTTCAGGCCAAGAAAACTCAGTCCTCACAATGAATATCTTAATACCATATTTTAAAAATAAAAATAAATGCAAAAAATCTAGGATGAACCAAATCTAAAACTTTAAAGAAAGACAGGATCAGAAGATCCACATGCTGTGGGTGGCTGGACTGTGTATACCAGCCCAGGGATCTCTGAAATTTCGTTTCGTTTGATGGGCCTGGCTGCTGGTCCCTTAGAACCTAGAAGAGCTTGCAGATGGTCTTCCTCAAGCTTGTGGTTCAAACGCTGCTGAACAATCACCAGAAGGAAGTGGTGACCTAGTAAGCCTGCCAAAGTTACGTCCCAAAGCACACAAACTGAGGTGCTAGTCCACCAGCTGGATGAGCAACAGGCCGAGATACGGAGCTGGGGGTGGAGATGGAGGGCGAGGAACCTGGAGAGAAAAATGGCAGAACAGAGAGAGGCTGGGGCACCACGGCACCGAGATTTAAATAGCACACACGAGTAACCATAGTAATCACTGGGGAAACCATTGGTCACCACTGAGGGAAAGCGTTTCTGTAACTAGTTAGAAACAGCATGATACCATTCGACTGTGGTTTGTTTGAAAATTAACTGAGTCCAAATCAATGCAACTTAGAACGGTAAAAACAAAAAAATGCGCATTGCCGAGTTAAGGGGAGTTAACGGCGTTTTGGTGTTTTTCTTCTTTATTCTCTTCACTTCATAAAACTGAAACACTAATATTTAACATTTGTGGGGGTTTTTGAGTGTCTTAAAACAGCACGGATTTATTTTCTCATAGTTCTGGGGGCCAGAGTTTGAAATGAGTTTCAATGGGCTGAAATCAAGGGGTTGAGGGGGCTGGATCCCTATGGAGGCTCTAGGGGAGAATCTGTTTCCTTACGTCTTCCAACTTCTGGGGGCTGCCTGCATGCCTAGGCTTGTGGCCCCTTCCTTGCATCATTTCAACCTCTTTTTCTTTCATTTTCGTGGGTATACAGTAGGTGTGTATATAATATTTAGCATTTGTATAACAGCACTTTGCTATTGTGATGTATTAGAAACCAATCAAATATAAAATGTGGTTGAGCTCAGGAGAAGCCAGTCGGGGAGAGATGTTGAGTGCACACTCACGTACAAACATGCACACACTCATGCACATGCACACTTACATGCAACTCCCTCCACCATTGCCTTAGATATACTGCTTACTCAGAAGTAGTCAAGACAAGAATATTCCCCTTTCTAATGCAGAAAAACTTATTTATTTATTCAATAAGGTAAAAATGGTAAGATTTCCTTTTATACATTATTTCTATTATTGCTATATTTACTTCATTACCAAAAATTGTACAAATATATTCATAATTAAATAGTGTTGTTCTATATTGATTATATTGTATTGGATATTAAAAATAAAACATTCATTTCATCAATAGAGGAACGGCAAGTTTTGCCTTAAACTTATTATTTCCAGGCCAGGCACAGCACAGTGGCTCATGCCTCTAATCCCAGCACTTTGGGAGACCAAGGCAGGTGGATCACCTGAGGTCAGGAATTTGAGACCAGCCTGACCAACATGGCTAAACCCCGTCTCTACTAAATCATACAAAAATTAGCCGGGTGTGGTGGCACAAGCCTGTAATCTCAGCTTCTTGGGAGGCTGAGGCACGAGAATTTCTTGAACCCAGGAGGCGGAGGTTGCAGTGAGCTGAGGTCACACCACTGCACTCCAGTCTGGGTGACAGAGCAAGACTGTCTCAAAAAAAAAAAAAATATTTCCTTCATAAAGTGCTTCACATAACCAAAATATGTGAATCTCATAAGAATTCATGCCCACACAGTATTAATTATTGCTAATACCAAATAGATTTGTATGTAAAAATAACTATATACAGTAATATATGTGTTTAATCTAAAATTATAAATTCCATACAGTTATTATTAGAATGTACGCACAGCCCTTACAAATAATGGATCAAACAGTTACCCTGATTAATACATGAGCCACATTTCCAAGTCCTGTGAGGCCAGGGAGTTGCAGGCCCATTGGAAATCCATGCTGCAGGTTTCAAAGGGCTAAGCAGAGTCAAAGGTATTTCAGTTTGACTGCAGACTGTCCTTTTCCAGCTTGTGATCTTGTTCATATTAACTCCACATGCAAAATGGAGATTGTTAAAATAATTTTCCTCCGTTGTTATGAGGATCATAAGATAAAATGTGTACCGAGTGCCACGGGCATAAGATCTGGCACGTTAAATAAATGTTTGTTTCTTTCCTTTGCTGGCTGAAGAAAGTGGTGGGGGAAAGCCATTCTCTCATTTCTCATGAGGATTTGACAAGGACTCCAATATGTGGGCCCTGCATTTCTAAACTTGAAGTGATATGTTTCTGAGAACTTGGAGCGCTCAGGGCAGCAGCTGTCTCATCTTGTGAAGTTCTCTAAGGGAAGGCTCACTCCAAGGGCCTCCAAAAACCTCTGAAGCCCCAGCACTGCTGTGGGCTGACTCTGTGGCTCTGGCTAAGTGACACATGAAAGCACAGAAGGACACCGAATGTCTTCATCAGGGTTGGCCAAGAGAAGCGGTGAGCAAAGCCATGGGTGTCTCATATCCTAGCAATTTCAAGGGCATAAAACACACCACTCATCCTTAATCATGTTCCATGTTTCTGTTTGAGCATCGTATAATAATGTTCAAATGTTATCACTGTTTGTATGGATGTCATATCCACCTGATTGAAAATGATTCACATGAATGAATCCCAATCAAACAACCGGAGTCAGACCTTTTCCAAGTAAACTTTCTGAAGGAACATCTCTGAGAAATCTGCACTGAAATCATGACAATTATTTTTGTGTACAATAAATATTTACCAATAAGTATTTATAAATATCAACATGTATTGTTTTCTCTAGAACATCAGATACCAGTTTTGAATGTTAGTAGTTTACTTATAGCTCTTTGAGTACAAGAATTTTGACTTAGGGTTTTTTTTTCGTTTAGCACTTTCCTGTTGTAACGTGAGTGTAATTTAAAATTTCTCTAAAGTACTAAAGCAATCAACAGGGTTGACAGGTATTGGCAAGTCTGTTTAATTGACTCTGACATAGATTGACATATACAGTACTCAGAAAACAGTTGCTGAATGAATGAATTTCCAGGGTAAGGAGTTAGGTAAAAGGCAAAATTGTGTGGGGAAGAAAGCTAATTTGCGGAGAGACTAGGGATCTTATTCTATTTTGTGTGTCCCATAGGAGTCTCTTAAATTCTCTCAGTCTCAAGTCTTTCATCTACAAAATGAGGATTCTCTTACTTACTAATGCTACAAATTAGCACAAGGATTAAACGTTATGTCGTGCCTGAATGACGCAATGCAGCATTATAACAAAGGCAGTTTCCTCAAATCTGCAGGGAGATATACTCAAGCATGACAAGGGTAAAAGTTAGTGAGTTATCATTGCAAAACTATTTGCAAAGGAGAATGTCGAAGGGACCATGATGACACTGGGTTTTCCTTCATCACAGCATGAGTCAACAATCTTTTAGTTGCAAAAGACTAAAATCCAACCAGAGTAGTTAGAAGAAGAAAGGTTTCCTGGAATTTTCAAAACCTTGGGAAATGCAGGTGTAGAGGGATTTAGGTTACCACCAGAAGTTTCTGTCCAGGTTTTTTTCTGCTTTTCTGTGTGTTGACTTCATTCTGTCTCCCACATGACCAGAGTTACAATGGGGAACTGAGAAAGAAAACCATAAATCTGGAGTGCTGGATTGGAAGGAACTAGAGGTATTATATCAGCATCACCGATTTTTTATGGCTTTTGGGTCTTGCTCTGTGGTCCAGGCTGGAGTGCGTTGGCATGATCATAGCTCACTGTAGCCTCAAAATCCTGGGCCCAAGCGATCCTCCCAGCTCAGCCCCCCAAGTACCAAAACTACAGGTGTGCATGCCTAGCTAATTTTAATTTTTGTAGAGATGGGGTCTCACTTGTTTGTTATAGATATATAAATACAGACATGTGTTATGTGCATGTATTTCCTCACAAAGTATGTATTAATTACAGAGAGGAAAACAGAAACTCGATGGTGAAGAAATCTACAGACACCACATCAACTCAACCATCAGGTACCTCAAAAGAGGTACAAATCCTCTTCTAGTATTTGTCGCAAAATTGCACACAGTGAATCTAAATGTGAGGAAATATCAGATAAATCTAAATTAAAAGAAATTCTGCAGAATAAATGTCCTGTTCTCCTGAAAAACATCAAGTCCATGCAAGACAAAGACTGAGAAACTGTTCCAGATTAAGGAGAATAGAGATATGACAGCTAAATGCAACATATAATTCTTGAATAGATCTGAGGAAAATAGCTATAAAAGATATTGCAGGCTCACTTTGGAAGGCGGATCACCTGAGATCAGGAGTTCGAGACCAGCCTGGCCAACATGATGAAACCCCATCTCTACTAAAAATACAAAATTAGCTGGGCATGATGGTGCATGCCTGTAATCCCAGCTACTTAGGAGGCTGAGACAGGAGAATCCCTTGAACCCAGGAGGTGGGGCTTGCAGTGAGCAGAGATCACACCATTGCACTCCAACCTGGGCGACAAGAGCAAAACTGTCTCAAATATATATATATATGTGTGTGTGTGTGTGTGTATATATATATATATATATATATACGTGTGTGTGTGTATATATATATATATATCAACAATTACCAAAATTTGAATATGGACTATAAATTGAATAACAGCTCTGTATCCATGTGAACTTTTCTGATTTGGATAACTGTACTGTGGTTGTATTTTTAGGAATATTCTTAGTATATTCTCAGGAAATACATACTGAAGTATTTAGGGGCAAAGAGGTACAATTCTGAAACTCGTTCTCAAACATTTGAGAAAGACAAATACATATATACATATATTTAGCAAGTAGGATAAAGGTAAACCATTTGTAAGTCTAAGTTAAAATAATAAAAATGTTTATAGACTTATTTACCTGTTTTTCTGTCTACAGACAGATAAATTCTACCTCAGCTTATCAAAAGCAAATCTCTCAGGCTCTTTGAATGCGATGCTGTGGCGGATGTTGTTGACCTGCCTCCCTCGGATTTGCTTTCTCTTTACAGATACTAATTTTGTCTGGGGCCCTAGAAAAAGACTGTCTTTGATGTTAAAACAAAAACCGCATCTTATGGGATCCACTGTGGAAAAGAGCACAAGCTGAAACAATATCAAGACTTAAAAGAGGTTATTTTTTCTAATGTACACACACACAGACACACACGCACAGAGTAAAAATTCCAACAGTAGAGAAAGGAATGAAATGAAAAGTAAAAATCTCCTTCCCAAATCCATTCCACTCCCCAGAGGAAACCACTATTAATGATTTTTTGCATATCTTGCCTCTAAATTTAAGGAATTTTCTTTTTTTTCTGTTTCTTTCTTTCTTTTTTTTTTTTGAGACAGAATCTCAGAGTCTCCCTCTGTCACCCAGGCTGGAGTGCAATGGCTGAATCTCGGCTCACTGCAACCTCTGCCTCCCAGGTTCAAGCAATTCTCCTGCCTCAGCCTCCTGAGTAGCTGGGATTACAGGCACACACCGACACGCCCAGCTAATTTTTGTATTTTTAGTAGAGATGGGGTTTCGCCATGTTGGTCAGGCTGGTCTCGAACTCCTGACCTTGTGACCCACACACCTCGGCCTCCCAAAATGCTGGGATTTCAGGTGTGAGCCACAGTGCCTGGCCGAGAATGAAGGAATTTCCACAACATCAATAGCTACTAAATGGCAGAGAAGAAACTAGTCACTCTTGAAATGCTTTGAATTGTTTTATTTTGTTCTAAAGCTTGTTTTACGGTTCAAAGTCTTACATTTACAAAGGCGCTGCTCCATCACGTCCTCACTCTCGAAGGCCCACACGTACATATCCCGAAATCCGAATGCATACATAAAAATAAAAGTCCAAACAACATAAAAGAGACCCAGATTTATACGTATACATTTAAATGTCTATTCCACGTAAGAAATGTGTTCGTTCTTTCAACAATTTTAATATACTTGATTTCTCTCCCCGTTTATGTGGCAGTCTCTGAGGCTTCCTGGATTGTCTTCTACATAGAGCTTTCTCTGCTCATGAGTCACTTGAAACTTCTCTGAAGCAGAAATTCTACAGAAACAACTCTCTCTGCCCCTTGGATTACCCCTGGAGACGGTCAGTGGCACAACGACAGTGCAATTAAATTAACAAAGCACGTCTCAAGATTGTGGATCATATATTCATTAGCAGCAAATAGGAATTATTTCTAGCTGGGTATTACATCCTAATCACACTCCCTTAGAAATTATTTGTCTTTTGATTAAATAATTAGATGCTTACCCTTAAAATACTTCCATTCTTTACTTTAAAAAGTCATTAAAATATACTCACTGACTATAATTTCTCGAGGCAAATTTTCTTAGAATAAAGTTCCTTCCATTACCCTTTGTTCCAAACAACAGGCAAATATCATTTTAGTTATGACTATGCTTTATCGTTCTCTGCCAGGTCTCACTTTTTTGCCCCTAGTGGTTTAGCCTAGTTTAAGCTCCAGGTAGTTTAATTTCTTTATTACTTTATTTTCCTTTTCTTTCTTTAACAGATTGTTGTTTCTTTCCTTAGTATCCTTTGGCATGACTTTTTTGTCCAGTCCAAAGAAGCTCCCAGGATGACTGAGCTCCATATAATACTCCTTGTAACTAAAACTGAGAGTGTTTGTTGATGTTTGGACCAAGAAGCTGCCAGGCAGGTGCCCAACAAACAGTTACCTGAGTATGGGGAAGGGCCGTGGGAATCATTACCATCTATGTTTGCCGTGGTGTTCCAGGATCCTCCTGGAAACCCACCCTCCCCTTTAATCTGTGGTTTCCAAGTCTAAAAACTGCCTCGGGTCTGGAAACTGTGCAAGCAATTATGACTTTATAGACTGACTGCTTTCAGTCCCTGGCCATTCCTCCTTGCTTTCTTCTGCAAGTATAAAATGAGTATTGCCCTTCTGTTGTCTTTAGAGGTGCTGGTTGTATTAACCACCTCCGTAACTTTTGCAGGTCAGTCCTTCTTGGTCACCACTCTGATCCTGCCTCTCCTTGTAATAGTCGCATGCATCTGGTTTCAGACACTAAGTCTCACCATTTGGCCTCTATTGCTGTAGGGTTCTGTGACCCTCCTTATTATCGGTGAGCCTGGATCTGTAAAATAGCCTCTTTTCAACCAGCCATAGTTTATTGTGGTGATACTTTTTGCTAGTGTGCTGCTTGAGGGCTTGGTAAATGGTGTTTCCTCTTAGCTGCTTCACGGAACATACTCATCTAATAGACCTTCCAGTCTTGCATGGTATATTCATAGCACGCCAACTTCACTGTGTTTTTTAATTCCTTCTGCCATGGCTATTTTGGCATTTCAATTTCACTTTGCATGTTGGGAGACAATTCTGGTGTTTCTTCACATCTTTTGAGCAAAGGGCATTGAGAATAGTCTTCAAAGACGTTGGCAAAGCTGCTTTGAAGCAGAAAACAGATTTGCTCACATTTCAGGATAAGAAAGTTAGAGTCTGCCTCCCCACCATGAGACATTCTGGATAATGAAGCAGAATACGTCTCCAGAGGGGAGAAGTGATAGTTTTGTTAGCAGCTCCTACATAAGATCAGGGTGTCCTAAGCTTGGAATGTTTCATCTGTGACAGAGACCCTGTTTGAACAGTATTTACCTGGGCCCACTCTGCATCATCTCCTTTAAAATTGGGGGTCAGGATGGATGACCCAGTGTGAGCTTCCAGCTCCTGCTGCCTGCTGTGCTAAGCTGTCTGGATCTGGCTGGTCTCATTGCCTCCTTCCTGGCCATGTGCGTGGAAGTATGGTGCGCTGACCTGGCAGCTGCTGCTGTTTAGAGACTGCTTGACCCCTTGGAAAAGAATGCTTGTTCCATGTTGTTGCTTTTTCCATGTTGCTGCTTTCTCTATGCTTCTAGGAGCCATCCCAGGGGTGAGTGATAGGGTGTTAAATCCGGGATCTCAAGAAAGTGCTCCCAAAACAACAAACTCTCCTCTTTCTACCTGATGTTCTGACCACTTTTACCACGTTCCCTTAGAATCCCCAGAATACTCCTCAATTGCATGCCAAATAGGTCTTGTTGCTCCTGTTAGGCGTAGTCCGTTCCCTCCCTTACGAGGCCCGGCAGGCCTCTAGATGTGTTGTATTGCAACTTAACCTGAGTTTACAGACATAGCAGCCAAGAGGAAAGGAGGGGCAGATCCTGATGTGGACATATGTTGTCTACGTGGAGCTCTGATATCATTCAGCGGTTGTATTAACCAACCATAGAATTGCCTAAGCATCTTATTCTTGTTGTGTGGCATTTAATAGATAGCTTTATTTTATTTTATTATTTTAGAGATAGGGTCTCACTCTGGCCCCCAGGCTGGAGTGCAGTGGCATAATCATAACTCACTATAGCCTTGAACTCCTGAACTCAAGGAGTTCAATGATCTTCCCACCTCAGCCTCATGAGTATCTGGGACTACAGGCCTGCGCCACCACACTCAGCTAAGTTTTTTATTTTATTTTTTGTAGAGATGGAGTCTTGCTATGTTGCCCAGGCTGAGCTGGTCTTGAACTCCTGGCCTCAAGGGATCTTCCTGACTCAGCCTCCCAAAATGTTGAGAATACAGGTATGAGCCACCCCCCCCAGCTGTTACTCTTGTTACTAAGCCATGTTTGGTCAGTATTATGTCACCAGCTACCAAAGGTAATTTTACTGATTGGCAGAACCAAACCTAGAAGGAGAGTGAGAAGGGACTTGTTTGTTACCAACCGTATTATTGGTTAAATTTGGTTAAATTTAACCAGACTATATTGGTTAAATTTATCAGTATCAATTTCTTTTCTTTTGAGACAGAGTCTGGCTCTGTTGCCCAGGCTGGAGTGCAATGGCACGATCTCGGCTCACTGTGACCTCCACCTCCTGGGTTCAAGCGATTCTCCTGCCTCAGCCTCCCAAGTGGCTGTGATTACAGGCAACCGCCACCACGCCCAGCTAATTTTTGTATTTTTTTAGTAGAGATGAAGTTTCACCATGTTGGCCAGGCTGGTCTAGAACTCCTGACCTCAGGTGATCCACTCGCCTTGGCCTCCCAAAGTGTTGGGATTACAGGTCAGTCCTGCACATGCCCAGCCAGTCCTTGTTAATAAAACCTGAATTTTGACAAACTTTTGAGCTGAGATATTTTGATCTTAGGGAAGCTTTCCAGTCTGAGGTCTGGGATGGGTCCGTGGCACAAATCTGGCCAATGAGGCATGAGCCGCTGTCCTGGGGCCATCTGGGAAGGATTTTCCTTGCTTAGAGGCAAGCATGTGGGGTGAAATTCTGCCCTGCCTGCACCACACCCACTTCTCATCTTTGATGGAGCCATGGGGAAGACTGAGGGCTGCAGGGATGAGCCTCAGAGTCCTAGCACACTTGACCTTCTCACTTAATGCCAGTGACACCCCCTAACTCTAGATTTCTTGTGATGCAAAAAAATCAAATTCATTTATTTTTTTACTTATCAATAGGTGAGTCATATCTTATTTGCAGCCAAGGCTTCCTTAGTGGGGTCCATAAATCAAAGGAGTATAGAGTTTACCTGGAGACCACATTTGAATACTATTTAGACTCAGCGTTACATTGTTTTCATTGTTATTGTAATTGTCTTTATTGCTGTTATTGGCAGGTGTGTGGGAAAGGGGGAAATTACCACTTTGAACATAACTGGGACAGGATATCCCAGCCTCAAAGATTTGAGGGAAGCCGAGTGCGGTGGCTCACGCCCGTAATCCCAACACTTTGGTAGGATGAGGCAGGTGGGTCGATGAAGAAGTCAGGAGATCGAGACCATCCTGGCTTACATGGTGAAACCATGTCTCCACTAAAAATACAAAAAAACAATTGGCCAGGCGTGGTGGTGCACCTGTGGTCCCAGCTGCTTGGGAGGCTTAGGAAGGAGAGTTGCTTGAACCCAGCAGGCGGAGGTCATGGTGAGCCAAGACCATGCCATTGCATTCCAGTCTGGGCGACAGAGGAAGACTCCGTCTCAAAAAAAAAAAATGAGGGAAATTGGAAATATTCACTCTGGGAAAATAAGAGTTGGGAAGGTGTGGTGATATCTATCTTCAAACATTAAAATAGCAAACATGTATAAAAGAGATTTAAGCATTTCCGTGTGTTTCTGAAGGACAAAAGTAAGGCCTATGGATGGACCTTGTACAGAGTGAGGTTTGTGCAGTAGAACTCACTACCGAGAATCGTGTAAACCTAGACTGAACTGCTCCGTGACATAGCTGACTTCCTAGTATTGAAGGTTCCTGGTGCAGGCGAGGTGGCCACGTGCAAGGCTATAACCTTGAAAAGAAGTCGCTGTTCAGGGTGAGAGTCTGGAAGAGATGTCCTTGGGGTCTTTCTCACTCGACAATTCTACGCTGCTATCCCTTTCTGTCATAAAAATTAGTAATTTAATAACTATGAAATCATCAAATCTGAAACACCAACGATAGCTGGATGCAAGTTTAGGTCCTTTTGGGGTTTGGAAAATATTTTCCAATGATTTAAAAAAAATCTCCAAAAATATGACTATAATTCTCACTGTTTATAAGCAACCTGGCATTTAAAAAATAAATCACTATACCAACATTTAAGAGTATTAGAAAACAGTAATCAGTGCCAGAACCAACAACTCAATGAAGCAGGTTAGACGAACAAAAACAAATCTTAGTGTACAGAGAAATTTGGCATATGCTAAATGGGGAAATAGATGTATCCATAAATTTATAGTGTGGGACAATTGATTACCCTTTGGGAAAAATAAAGTTGGAGTCTTATTTCCTAAAACACATAAAAATGAATTCTAGACATAAATCAATATTAATTTTTTAATATTATAAGTGTTTTCTAACAAAATCATAAAAACTAGTAGAAATCAGTGCCTATTTGTTCCAGAAAGAGGAAACTATTTCTTTAGCATGAAATGAATTGAAGAAATTAAAAAGGACATCATTATTCACAGGTGACATGATTGCCTGGATAAGCAATCCCAAAGAATTTACAAATAAACTCTAAGAATTAATAAGATAATTTAACAAAATATATTCTTTCTATATATATAAAATTACTGTATGCCAGCAAAAACCAATCCCAGGGAAATTAATTTTTTTAAAACATCATAATGGCTTCAAAATTATCAAGTAATTGAATTAAACTGAACAACATATGTTCAAAATATCTATAAAGATAATCATAAATTTCTGTAAAAAACATATTTAAATTGACCCAAATAATGGGAGATACAACGTGTTCAGATTGTAAGGCTCAGAACTATAAAGACATGAATTCTAAGTCAGCTTATCCAATCCCAGTTAAAATCCTGAGAATGTGTGCATGTGAGTGTGTGCATGTGTATGTAACTGGATGAGCTAATTCTTAAATATATATAGAAAACTTGGGAGGCCGAGGCGGGTGGATCACGAGGTCAAGAGATCGAGACCATCCGGGTCAACATGGTGAACCCCGTCTCTACTAAAAATACAAAAAATTAGCTGGGCATGGTGGCGCGTGCCTGTAATCCCAGCTACTCAGGAGGCTGAGGCAGGAGAATTGCCTGAACCCAGGAGGCGGAGGTTGCGGTGAGCCGAGATCGCGCCATTGCACTCCAGCCTGGATAACAAGAGCGAAACTCCGTCTCAAAAAAAAAAATATATATATATATATATATACACACATATAGAAAACGCCAAAGGAAGAGCCAAGACACTCCTGAATAGAAATAAGTGGAAGGACTTGCTCTACCAGATACCAGAGCTCATTACGAAGCTGTAGTAATAGAGACAGTGAGTTATTAGTGCACGAACGGAAACAAAGCCTAATGGAACAGAATACGCAACCCAGACACAGGCACAAATTTTATAACAAAGCCGAACAGCAGAGAAAAGGTGGACTTTACAATAAAACATGCTGGGGCAATTAGGTATTCATGCAGGAAAAATAGATTTGATTCCTTCCTCACATCTATACCAAAAGTCCATTTAAACGATTAAAGAGTTAAATGTGAAAGGCAAAACTAGAAAAAAAAATATTTAAGATAATGTCTTAGCAGTCTTCTGGTAGCAGAAGATTTCTTAAACAAGACAGAACTTTCATCCAAATAAACATGTCATAAGAATAAAAAAGGACATCCCACAAAACAAAAGAAGATATTTGCAACGTATACCTAAGAGAAGAACTTATATACAGAATATTATTTTCAAAGTCTATAAACAAATGTTTAAAAATACAGAAGACCCAATAAAAATTAGAATAACTCGAACCAATGACAAAAACCACATGATTATCTCAATAGATGCAGAAAAGGCCTTAAATAAAATTCAACATCCCTTCATGCTAAAAACACTCAATAAACTATCTATTGGTGGAACATATCTCAAAATAATGAGAGCTATTTATAACAAACCCACAGCCAATATCATGCTGAATGGGCAAAAGCTGGAAGCGTTCTCTTGGAAACCCCACACAAGACAAGGATGTCCCCTCTCACCACTCCATTCAACATAGTATTGGAAGTTCTGGCCAGAGCAACCAGTCAAGAGAAAGAAATAAAAGGTATTCCAGTAGAAAGCCAGAAAGTCAAACTGTCTCTGTTTGCAGATGACATGATTGTATATTTAGAAAACCCCACAGTCTCAGCCCAAAATCTCCTTAAGCTAATAAGCAACTTCGGCAGTCTCGGGATACAAAATCAATAGGCAAAAATCACAAGAATTCTATACACCAATAACAGACAAACAAAGAGCCAAATCATGAGTGAACTCCCATTCACAATTGCTACAAAAAGAATAAAATACCTAAGAATACAACCTACAAGGGATGCGAAGGACCTCTTCAAGGAGAACTACAAACCACTGCTCAAGGAAATCAGAGAGGACGAAAACGGATGGAAAATTATTCCATGTTCATGGTTAGGAAGAATCAATACCATGAAAATGGCCATACTGCCCAAAGTAATTTATAGATTTAATGCTATCTCCATCAAGCTACCACTGACTTTCTTCACAGAATTAGAAAAAACTACTTTAAATTTCATATGGCACCAAAAAAGAGGCTGCATAGCTAAGACAATCCTAAACAAAAAGAACAAAGCTGGAGGCATCATGCTACCTGACTTCAAACTATACCACAGGGCTATAGTAACGGCATGGTACTGGCACCAAAACAAGAGCTATAGACCAATGGAACAGAACAGAGGCCTCAGAAATAATGCCACACATCTACAACCATCTGAT
Source organism: Aotus nancymaae (assembly GCF_030222135.1). NCBI lineage: Eukaryota > Metazoa > Chordata > Mammalia > Primates > Aotidae > Aotus > Aotus nancymaae. The sequence goes on along the minus strand of NW_026988450.1, from coordinate 5,116,843 downwards.
CTTTGACAAACCTAACAAAAACAAGCAATGGGGAAAGGACTCCCTGTTTAATAAATGGTGTTGGGAAAACTGGCTAGCCATAGGCAGAAAACTGAAACTGGACCCCTTCCTTATAGCTTATAAAAAATTAAATCAAAATGGATTAAATACTTAAACATAAGATCTAAAACCATAAAAACCCTAGAAGAAAACCTAGGCAATACCCTTCAGGACATAGGGATGGGCAAAAGCTTTATGACTAAAACACCAAAAGCAATGGCAACAAAAGCCAAAATTGACAAATGGGATCTAATTAAACTAAAGAGCTTCTGCTCAGCAAAAGAAACTATCACCAGAGTGAACAGGCAACCTAAAGAATGGGAGAAAATTTTTGCAATCTATCCATCTGACAAAGGGCTAATATCCAGTCTACAAAGAACTTAAAAAATTTATAAGAAAAAAACAACCTCATCAAAAAGTGGGCAAAGGATATGAACAGATACTTCTCAAAAGAAGACATTTATGCAGCCAACAAACATATGAAAAAAAAAGCTCATCATCACTGGTCATTAGAGAAATGCAAATCAAAACCACAATGAGACACCATCTCAAGCCAGTTAGAATGGCGAGCATTAAAAAGTCAGGAAACAACAGGGCGCATTGGCTCACATCTGTAATCCCAGCACTTTGGGAGGCTGAGGTGGGCGGATCACCAGAGGTTAGGAGTTCCAGACCAGCATGACCAACATGGAGAAACCCCATCTCTACTAAAAACATACAAAATTACCCAGGCATAGTGGCACATGCCTGTAATCCCAGCTACTCAGTAGGCTAAGGCAAGAGAATCACTTGAACCCAGGAGGCAGAGGTTGCAGTGAGCCGAGATTGTGCCATTAAATTCCATCCTGGGCAATAGAGCCAAACTCTGTCTCAAAAAAAAAAAAAAAAAAAAAAAAAAGGTCAGGAAAGAACAGATGCTGGAAGAGGATGTGGAGAAATAGGAACGCTTGGTGGGAGTGTAAATTAGTGCAACCATTGTGGAAGACAGTGTGGTGATTCCTCAAGGATCTACAACCAGAAATACCATTTGACCCAGCAATCTCATTACTGGGGGTATATACCCAAAGGATTATAAATTATTCTACTATAAAGACACAGGCATATGTATGTTTATTGTAGCACTGTTCACAATAGCAAAGACTTGGAACCAACCCAGATGCCCATCAATAATAGACTGGATAAGGAAAATGTGGCACATATATACCATGGAATACTATGCAGCCATAAAAAAGGATGAGTTCATGTCCTTTGCAGGGACATGGATGAAGCTGGAAACTGTCATTCTCAGCAAATTAACACAGGAACAGAAAACCAAACACCCCATGTTCTCACTCATAAGTGGGAGTTGAACAATGAGAACACATGGTCACAGGGAGGGGAACATCACACACTGGGGCCTGTTGGGGGATGGGGGGCTAGGGGAGGGATAGCATTAGGAGAAAAACCTAATGTAGATGACGGGTTAATGGGTGCAGCAAACCACTATGGCACGTGTATATCTATGCAACAAACCTGCACGATCTGCACATGTACCCCATAACTTAAAGTATAATAAAAAATATACATTTAAAAAACAATAGAATAAATCAAATAGATACTTAACAAAGAGAAAATCCCAGTGGTCAATAAATATATGAAAAGCTGCTCAACTGCGTTAAAAAAGGAAATTAAAACCACAAAGTAGCACCATATACTGACAGATGGGTAAAATATTTGAAGAAAGTGGAGTCAAAAAACTATAATAACCTGCTTATGGGAGAGTAAGTTAATATAACAGTTCAAAAAACACTTTGGTGTTGAAAATTTAAAGACGTGAATATTTTATGATCCAGAAAATTCTAGGTGAACATTCCAGAGAAATGAATGCATATACGTACCAGTGTGCATGTACAGAAATGTTGACAGCACTATAGTTCAGAACAACCAAAATCACAAACAAACCAGATGTCCATCTGTTGATAGACATAAGTGAACAAATTGATGTATATTTGAATGGAATGTCATAAAGCAACAAAAATAAGCTGTAGCTATGTCTCACAAAATTGATAAATGCTGTAATCATTATGGTGCAAAAGACAGGTATAAATAATGTATATGGGAGGATATGCCTGTCATTGATTTTCCTTTCTTAGGAAGGCCTGTTTATATAACAAATAAAAAGAAAACCAAATAAATTATAACCACAAAGGTGAATCATGTATTGGTTTTCTACTGCTGCATAACAAATTATCCCAAAATTTAGTGACTTAAAACAAAAAACGCTTATTATCCCATAGCTGCTGTGGGTCAGGAATCCCAGTGTGGCTTAGCTGGATGCCTCTGGCTCATGGCCTCCCACAGGCTCAGTCGAGGTACTGCTGGCCTGCATTCATCTCAAGGCTGGATTCGGGAAGGAGCTGCTTCCAACCGCATTCACATGAGTGTTGGAGGCCTTCAGTCCTTGCTGGCATTTGGGAGGGCACATCAGTTCCTCGCCCCATGAAGCTCATAGTGTAGCATCTGCATTCCCTAGAGCAAGAGCTGAGAGAGGGAACCGGAGGAGAGAGGAGGAAGAGGAAGAACAGAAACCACAATCAGATCCACTCCCAAAAACGGCACAGCATTGCTTCTGCTGGATTTTATGGGCTTGAAGCAAGTCCGTGACTTCAGCCCACACTGAGTGGGAGGAGATTACAGGGGCATGAATACCAATCGGGGCCATCGTAGAGGATGTTTACCACAGGCAGTTACTGCTAAAGCAAAGAGGAACATTGTGATCACGAAGAGAAAAAGAGATGAAGGAAGTTTCTGGAGTGTTGGCATCGTTATATTTCTTCATACACACACACACACACACACACACACACACACACATATTTTCAAACCCTTTTCAGGATGTACATTATAACTCATAATAATGAAAAACTATAAAGTTATACGTGTATACAGAAACCATAATGAAATCTACATTATTAAGCATAGAAAATATTTTAAATATCTTTATGCCTAATGACATTATTTAACAAATTAAAAGGGGAAAACTGGAGATAAGAATATAATAGTCAACAAACAATGTAAACAAAATAAAATATAAAAATATCATACAATAGTCAACAAAAAATATAAACAAAAACAAACAAAAGTCAGACAAGGTGGCTCACACCTGTAATCCCAGCCTTTCGGGAGGCTGAGGTGGGAGGATCACTTGAAACCAGGAGTTTGAGACCAGCCTGGGCAACATAATGAGACCCCCAACTCTCCCAAAAAACAAAAATACAAAAATTAGCCATGCCTAGTGGCACGTGCCTATAGTCCCAGCTACTTGGGAGGCTGAGGTGATCTAGTCACTGTGCTCCAGCCTGGGTGACAGAGCAAGATCCTGTCTCAAAAACAAAAAAATGAATAATACAATGATAAAAGAGCACTTACACATTAATCTATAAAGACTTTCTATAAATCAATTAGGGAAAAAAGTACTACTATAATTCCAGCACTTTGGGAGGCCGAGGTGGGTGAATCGCTTGAGGCAGAAGTTCAAGACCAGCCTGGCCAAAGTGGCAAAACCCCATCTCTACTAATTATACAAAAATTAGCCAGATGTGATGGTGCACACCTATAGTCACAGCTGCTTGGGAGACAGAGGCAACAGAATCGCTTGAACCCAGGGGATGGAGGTTGCAGTGAGCCAAGATCGTGCCACTGCACTCCAGCCTGGGTGACAGAGCAAGACCCTTTTTCAAAAAGGGAAAAAAAAGAAATACGGGCAAAGTTATAAGAAACTCTTAAAAGACAGTATACGAATGACCAATAAACACATAAAAAATGTTCAACTTTACCGTCAAAGGATAAGAGTAACAGCAGAAGCAAAACATGTTTGCTTGTTTTTTTTTTTTTTTTTTTTTTTTGAGATGGAGTCTTGCTTTGTCGCCAGGCTGGTGTGCTGTGGTGCAAGCTTGGCTCACTGCAACCTCCGCCTCCTGGGTTCAAGCGATTCTTCCGCCTCAGCCTCCGAGTAGCTGGGACCACAGGCGCACGCCCCCACGCCCGGCTAATTTTTTTTGTATTTTTAGTAGAGACGGGGTTTCACCATGTTGGCCAGGAGGGTCTCGATCTCTTGACCTCGTGATCTGCCCACCTCGGCCTCCCAAAGTGCTGGGATTACAGGCGTGAGCCACCGCGCCCGGCCTGCTTCTTAAATTAACAAAGATGTTTTGAAAGACAGCTTTCACTGGTGAAGAGCGTGTAGTGAAATCAGCCCTCTCATATTCTGCATTAGGCTACGTCTGACCATCCTAGAAAGCAACTCAACAATATATCAGGATTTTCCAAATTCAGATGGTTTGACTCTATTCTAGAACATTACTTTAAACTTTAAGTAGTATAGCTGTATTAAATGAAGTTTGAAAAATAAGAAATAAAAATTAATATCTGCAATCCTACTATCCTCATAATTCAACTATCAATATTCTGGTTAAATTCTTGGCAGGCGCAGTGGCTCACACCTGTAATCCCAGTACTTTGGGAGGCCAAGGTGGGCAGATCACCTGAGGTCAGGAGTTCAAGACCATCCTGGCCAACATGGTGAAACTCTGTCTCTACTAAAAATACAAAAATTAGCTGGGCTTGGTGGTGCGTGCCTGTAATGCCAGCTACTTGGGAGGCTGAGGCAGGAGAACTGCTTGAACCTGGGAGATGGAGGTTGCAGTGAGCCAAGACTACACCACTGCACTCTAGCCTGGACGATATAGTGAGACTGTCTCAAACAAAAATTTCCTTGCAAGATTTTTTAAAATATGTTTTTGTAGATCACTGTAATTACCATGCACATAGTTGCATTTTTTAACTTAACATCATATGATGTAAATTTTTCCACATTGCCATATATTTGATTGCCACACACTGTTCCTTAGAGTAAAAATACCATGGTTTATCTTGAAATTATCTTGAAATAATTTAAATAATGTTTTCTCAACTCTTTAATTCGTTGCCAAATTGGTTTCCAAAAGTTTGTGTGAATTTATAAAGTCATCAAGGAAGCATGAAAATCAGTTTAACTCCATCTCAACAGCAGTGAATATTGTTTGATACGGTCTCTTTTGATTTAGTGATACAAAGAGGTTTTTTTGAATTTAGACTTCTGACAAAGACTTTTTTTGAATTTAGTCTTCTGACAAAGACACTTTAATAGAGGCAAGGCTGAGTTCGCCACACTGCTCACAGTTCACGGTTCAGGGCCAGCTTCTGACTGCCTGACACAAGAACAATTAGGAACAGAATGTATGGAAGTGGGTAAGAATCACTATGTGATGACTTCATACAGTTAAAAAGATCTGATGTTATTTATTAAATGTCATCATCTATAGGCTTTAAAAGAAAGAAAACTGTTCCATTAAACTATCCCATATTCTAACTGAAAATGAAAGAACTAATAGGATCTGTTTTGAAAGAAAGGCAGTTAAAAATAAACTCATGATGGACAAAACAAATCCACTAGAAATTACAGTCCAGGAATATATGTCTCTAGAAAGTTAATTAGGACAGAAGAAAAGGACTTATATCTGACCTGAGACCAATAATCCTTAATTGCGTTAAAGACAATTAGGTAGAATGTCCAAAGGATATTCTTTTACGAAATTAAAAGGAAGGGAAGGTCACTATGATTTAATACAAAACTATATTTGGTCTTTGACCCTGACTTCTGGCACAGAACTCCTAAAACCCTTGGAATTTCCTGAGTAATAGAAGTATTGTTTATAATTCATAATGAGCGGCTTCCATCACAGCTAAGTTTATGCTAATGGTATGACTTAGAGAGGGATCCCTAGATAGCCTCAGGATGCAGCTGGTCACGAGAAAGACCAAGTAAGTAGGGGCTTGGAACTTTCAGCCCCACCCACTGGGCTCTGGGAAGAGGAAGAAGAGGTAGAGATTGAGTGATATAAAAACCCTTGAACAGGTCAGGCATCGTGGCTCATACCTGTAATCTTGGTACTTTGGGAGGCCAAGGTGGGTGGATCACTTAAGGTCAGGAGTTCGAGACCACCCTGGCCAACATGGTGAAACCCTGTCTCTCATTTTAGGAGCAGGATTTCTTTTCCTGTGTTGTTAATTATTGTATCCCTTTCACCTAAAAAAAAAAAATGCCTGCTAACTAATAAATAGTTGTTAAATAAGTGAATCCTAGAATGAATCCATACCTGGTTACATACTGGAAACTTAAATGAATCAAAATTAACGTTCTAACCTCTCCCTCCCACTGTCTATCTCCCCTCTAATCTCTCTTCCTAGCTTTCCTCTCTCCCTATCCCATTCTCTTCCATTGTACATGTGGCAAAATGAGTTCAAAGAGGCTTTCCACAGAAAGACAAGACAGCAAAGCAGAGCAGAGGGGCAGTAGTTGGCCTGGGAGGGTGGGGCCAAAGAGTTTATTTTAAATGGAATGAAAATGCATGGTTGAAAGTTGATGAAAATGATTCAGTAGAGACAGACTAGTGACCCCAAAAAATCACCACAGATTGGCGTCTCAAGAACTTGACCAGATCCAGAGCACAAGTAGAGGGCATGGGTCTTCAGTGGGCACGGGAACAGCCAGAAGGCCAGGCACACGTGTTCAGATGCAAAGGAGGCTGGAGGTGATGGTAACAGCTTGTAGAACTTTTAAAAATTTTTTTCCCAGAGAAATAGGAAAAGCATCACTGAATGGGGACAGGAAGGAGGAGCTCTAAGTCTGAAAAGAATGACTAAGGTGGGGAATCACAGTCTATCTAGCACAAGGGCGAGTTATTGGACTAGGGAAAGGAGCGGAATTGCTGGACAGAGGCGGTTGAATTTAAAGTGAGCACAACTGTTGGGTCAACATGATCTGAGATTTTTTAATTTGCTTGTTTGTTTGTTTTATGTGATTATTCTGCTACACAGTTCAGCGTGAGCAGGAAGAGAGCAGTGTTTAATAAGGTTTGGGGTTTTCCAAGCAAGTGTTGAGAAATAAGTGAGGGCAAGGGAACTGGAGGTTCAAGCAAGGGAGGAGTTCCTGGTGATGGGCAATAAAGCCTCTGCTGTGGAAGGCAGGCAGTGAGGCAGTGAGGGGGAACGTGAACTTGTGGAGGGAGACGTAGATGGCAGGGTTCAGTAAGGCCCAGGAACACTGGAGTAGGCACTACGGAGAGTGAGCTGAAGACCGGAGCTGGTGGTCTGAAAGTGAAATCTTTGAAATTGGGATTTGGAAGGGTTGTGTTTCTTAACAATGACAATGATATGGAATGGGAATAAAGTAGAGAGGAAGATAAAAGCCTGGAGAAAAGTTCTAGAACGAAGAGGGAGGATATTGGAAGTATTTTATTCCCAAGATTGCTGTATGTTTATACAGTTAATTTATGATTTCCACGTGTGTTAAAGCTGTATAATGGCCCAACCTACATGCACGTTAGGGGCAAGTTCAGGGAGCCTTTAGAAAATATTAGTGCTGGGGACCCACACTAGACCAGGTGAATTAGAATTTTTGAGGTTGAAGGTTTTTGTTTTAGAATTTAAATGAGAAGTAGAAAATGTATTCAAAATTTGAACGCATTCTGTCCAAGATCAGAAAATAAAAGTAACCAAGCAAACTCCTTCTCCCACAGGCTCCCACATTGCCCAGCACATGGTAGGCACTCAGATATTTTGGAATGAACAAATTAATGAAATAGGCAGATTTTATATTCTCACAGCTGTGCTTCTCAAAGTTGAATGTGCATATGAGTCACCTGGGAAACTTGCTAAAATGCAAAATCTGATGTAGTTGGTCTTGGGTTTAGCTGGAGTTCATGCATTTAAACTGGGAGATGCCAGGATACTGACTCATAGAGGATGTTCTTATTAGCAAAGTGATGAAGGACACTTTTAGTGGCAATGGATAGGAACTGCTGAAGAAGTGGATGCCAGGCCACACGGGCAGGTTAACTTTTGACTTATTGAAAATTAGTGAGAACTCGGCCAGGTGCAGTGGCTCATGTCTGTAATCCTGGCACTTTGGGAAGCCAAGGCAGGCAGATCGCTTGAGGCCAGGAGTTCAAGAACAGCCTGGTCAACATAGCAAAACACCATCTCTCCTAAAAATACAAAAATTAGCCAGACGTGGTGGTGGGTGCCTGTCATTCTGGCTACTCAGGAGGCTGAGGCAGAAGAATCGCTTGAACCTGGGAGGTGGAGGTTGCAGTGAGGCCAAGACCATACCACTGCACTCTCCAACTTGGGCAACCAGAGCGAGACTCTATCAAAAAATAAATAAATAAATAAATAAGGAATAGGAGAGAAAAAATTATGAACCACTCACAAAATTAACGCTCACTCCCAAGGGCATCTGAAGTCATAAGCAAAGCAGCGTGGACTGGCCAGTCCCAGTCTAAAATTCCTTCTGTGATGTGTCACCTCAATCTAATCGTGACAAAGCATCAGGCGAATCCCAAATGAAGGTCACCACCTGTATTCTACTCTTCAAAAGTATGAACATCACAAAAGACAAGAAAAATGTGAGGAACTACTCTAGACGGAAGGAAAACAAAATGAGATGAGAGCTAAGTGAAGCACGAGATCCTGGATTGAATCCTGTTCCTGAAGAGAAAAGGGGATTGCAAAAAACATGATTGAGTCTGCTAGTGATATCCGAGTGAGGTCTGGTGGTAGCACAGTATCGATGCTGACTTCCTGATGTGGACAGATGTACCCTGGTTATCCAGGAGACTGTCCACCGTTTTACGCAGCACACACAGCAAAGTGTTTTAGGGTAAAGGAGCGTCATGTCTGCAATTACTCTCAAATGAATCAGAAAAATACTTAATAATAATGCTGTGGGTGGAGGGAGATGAGAGAAAGAAAGAGACTACAGTAAGTCCTCACTTAATATCATCGATGGGTTCTTGGAAACCGAGACTCTAAATAAAATTACACATAATGAAGCCAATTTTCCCATAGGTTAATTGATATAAATAAGAGTGAAGTTTCTACAGCACATTTCTGGTCACAAAAACATCATCAAACTTCTAAACAAAGACCCAAAACACTTTAATATTAATCTTTTTTGTTTTTACTCATCTTTATTGAATTTATGGAGAGCTCTCATTGAAATAAGGTATTCCATTCTCATTGAAATAAATGAGAACTCTTCGTTAATTTAATAAAGGTAATTAAAAACAAGAAAGAGAATTATTTACCCAATTGTTGATGACACAGTGAGTGAAGACGTCAAAACAGTGAGTGAAGACGTTTTAACAGGGGTTAAATCAAGGAATAAATGTTTGCAAAGCGAAAACTGTCAGGAGCACCTCCTAACATCACGCAATTCAAAAGCAATCACAAATGTGGTGGTCCATTGAGCATGTTTGTATTGCATCATCTATCTTTGTGCATGTCTATTACTATCATAGACTTTGGGGATGTTTGCTTTTCAATCATTTGTTTTCATTCATTGATTTTCCAACCCATTTATTCCAGTTAGTGTCATGGGTGGCAGGAACCATCCTGGCAGCTCAGATCAGGAAATGAAAATCAGCCTGGACAGGTGCCATCCCATCACAGAGCGCACTCACACTCACACTGGGACCATGTAGACCAGTTCATCTAAATGCATGGCTTTGGGATACAGGAGGAAGCCCAAGGACCCAGAGAGGAAAACCCACCCAGACACAGGGAGAACACGCAAACTCCACGAACGGTAAACCCTGGTGGGAATCAATTTTTTTCTCAACTATGTTATAATAGAATGATATTATTCAAGGGCCTGATGAGTACAAAAGTCCTTTATTCTAGTTTTTTCGGCTATTCTGAATATTCGAAATTATTTCAAAGCAAAAGAGTTTAAAAAATCAAAATCAGGCTGGCCATAGTGGCTTGCACTTACAATCTCAATGCTTTGGTAGGCAAGGCAGGAAAATCATTGAGGCCAGGAGTTCATGCCTAGCCTGGGCAACATAGCAAGACCCCATCTCTACGAAAATACAAAATTTGTCAGGTACAGTGGTGCACACCTATAATCCCAGCTACTCAAGAGGATAAGGCAGGAAAACCACTTGAGCCCAAGAGGGTAAGGCTGCAGTGAGCTGTGATTGGGCCACTGCACTCCAGCCTGGGTGACAGAACAAGATCCCATCTCAAAAATTAAAAAATAAATAAACTGGTTTTCTAATACCTTTTTTTGTCAAAAACAATATATGGCCTTTATTGACAATAAATAAAATATATATTAACAAAACCAAAAATATTTTAACCATATGAAAAGCACCAACAATGTCATTCATTACAACAAACTACTCAGCTTTTTGAAATAATATGCACCAAATATATATTTTATATGTTGTTATATATTGTGTGTATATTTATATAATTATGAATTGTATAGTTATAATAATTGTATATTAATAACATAATACTTGTCTTCCTAAACTTTTTAATGATTTTGAAGTCAGCATTAATCACAGTGAACACTGGATCACTTCATTAGTAAGAACAGTAGATCATTGAAAATTATCAAATAATGACACTCATTTAGCATATTCCGGGGGTGTAGGTGGCCCTGTTCCCCAGGCAGGAAACAATTGCCTCACTGAAACTGAGCATGAACCAGAGAAAAAGGCAAGCTGCGGGCCACGCCTCCCTGCCGCCCAGACACACAGGGACACCAACTCAGGCAGACAGCTGGACGAGAACGGAGCCCTTTCTTAAAATACTCGGGAAACACATGTTCCATGCGACAGAGAAGACAAGATTATAACTACATGAATAAATCCTTCCCATTCTGTCCCATTCCACCTTCTAGTTGCACAATTGTCTTTTTTCTTTTTCTTTTTTCTTTTTTTTTTTTTGAGATGTTGTCTCGCTCTGTCGCCCAGACTGGAGTGCAGTTGGGCGATCTCGGCTCACTGCAACCTCCGCCTCCCGGGTTCGAGCAATTTTCTACCTCAGCCTCTCAAGTAGCTGGGATTACAGGCGTGTGCCACCATGCCGGGCTAATTTTTGCATTTTTTTAATAGAGATGGAGTTTCATCATCTTGGCCAGGCTGGTCTTCAACTCCTGACCTTGTGATCCACCCTCCTCAGCCTCTCAAAGTGCTAGGATTACAGATGTGAACCACCACGCCATTGTCTTAACTCTGAGCTTTGGGAATCAGAAAATTATGTTCCACAGAAAGTTCCAGTGCCATCGAGAATAAGAAACAGGAACAGGAAGTCTAAGCCAAATTAAAGTGGTTTGCATTTCATCTTTGTGGACTGATTCTTTATTATTTTTTTTTTAAGTAAATATTCTGGTCATACTAGATACAGAGAACAAGGTGATAAACGAAAGGTGATGGTAGCGTGAACCAGCGCTGGAGGAAGGCAGACTGAGTACCAAGCCAGCACTCCAGATGTTTAGGAGGGAGCACTGGCAAGACTTAGCAATTGAATAGATGTGTGAAGGGCGAGGACAGGAGGGAACCACTGGCTGATTGAACAGGAGGAGAAAAAACTCAATAACCATATAGAGAGTTTCAAATATGGAAAGGACTCAAAACATCATAGTATTTATTTTCTTTGAAGGAGTATATTTATTTATACTTAAGAAGGCAATCTTGTCTTATAGGGCTTTTTAAGTTAATGGAGTTTGGCTAATCCTGGCCAGGTATCTGCTCCTGATACAATGTGGATTCTGGGCAAACTTACTCAACCTCATTATAATTTAAAGCTTTTTGCTAGGTAACGACGCCCAAAGTTCTTTCGGATCCCTAGATTAAGATATTCATGCCAAAGAGTAGGTAAGCTAAATTGAAGGTTAGAAAGTTGATGGGATGTCATGACAACTGCAATCATCTTTCGTTTATGGGACTCTCTCCGCATGAACAAAGTCAGATTTTTTTTTTTTTGAGACAGAGTTTCGCTTTTGTTACCCAGGCTGGAGTGCAATGGCGTGATCTCGGCTCACCGCAACCTCCACCTCCTGGGTTCAGGCAATTCACCTGCCTCATCCTCCCGAGTACCTGGGACTACAGGCGCGCACCACCATGCCAGCTAATTTTTGTATTTTTAGTAGAGACGGGGTTTCACCTTGTTGACCAGGACGGTCTCGATCTCTTGACCTCGTGATCCACCCACCTCGGCCTCCCAAAGTGCTGGGATTACAGGCATGAGCCACCACGCCCTTTTAAAACAGAGGCTGAGGGCCGGGCTTGTTGGCTCATGCCTGTAATCCTAGCACTGTGGGGGGGCTGAGGTGGGAGGATCACTTGAGGCCAGGAGTCGGAGACCAGCCTGGGCAACATAGCAAGGCCCCCATCTCTAAAAAAAAGAGAAAAAATTTTTTTAAAAAACCCAGAAGCTGAATATCTGAATATTCACTTGTATGATTTACCTAGTGATCTTTTGAAAAACTTGAGGGAAAAGTATAGGCCCCTCCTACTGAATGGCCAACAAGGCTGTCTTGGGTTTTTTGAGGCGAAGTTACAGAGGTGTGAAACAGCACACTGTGAGCAGAACGTCATTTCCTTTCCAGCACCTTCTTGTTGTGAAAATGTTTCAAAGAGAGAGAAGATATGTTGCAGCAATTGGGTGCTATGGGAGGCAGTGGCCCCAGGAGGGGTGACCTGGTGGACTCAGGAGCACTAGGTCTGGCACTGGGACTTTGGCGTCTAGCACACGGGAAGATATGGGATACTGAGGGCAGAAACAGTGGCTACAGGACACTTGAAAGCCACGCTCGCTGCTCAGCGTCCTTTGAATGCACTCAGGGGCCATGTGTACATTTTTTAATGGCATAACTTAGCTATCCTGTATGCTAAATACTCCCTGTATATTTATGTGACCAAAAAAATGCTGCAATAAGTGCCACAAAAATATGATGTCTCTACAAAAACAAATGGGTAGAGTGCTAAGTGCCATGACGACACAGAACACATCAAACAGAAATGTTCCGGAAAAGTCACCAACATGAAACCATCCATTAAACGTACTTCAGGCCAAGCACTGTAATCCCAGTACTTTGGGAGGCTGAGGCAAGAGGACTGCTTGAGCCCAGGAGTTCAAGACCAGCCTGAGCAACATAGCTAGATCTTGTTTGTACCAAAAAAAAAAAAAAAAAAAGTTTTTTGAATTAGCCAGGCACGGTGGTTCATGCCTATAGTCCTAGCTACTCAGGAGGCTGAGGCAAGAGGACTGCTTGAGGCCAGGAGTTCAAGGCTGCAGTGAGCTGTGATTGCACCACTGCCCTCCGGAGTTCAAGGCTGCAGTGAGCTGTGATTGCACCACTGCCCTCCGGCCCGGGTGACAGAGTCAGACTCTGTCTAAAAATAAATAAATAAGAAAACGTACTTCATAAATCTTATTGGAATAGAATGTGCTTGACATGTGGTGCATCTGGTGCAGTAAATTAAATCAAATCCGAACAGGAAGCGTCTTCCATAAATTCCTGATATTGCATTCGGTTTCTCCCTTTCCTCTGATTTTATTTTTCTCATTAAAATCCAATCCATGACACATATAAAGTTATCTCCATCCGACATTAACATGCAGAAAGCAATAAGCTGCACATAGCCCAGGGTATAATACCAAGAGAAATCTCTCTGGTTTCCAGACTCCAAATAACAGCTCAATTGACAAGACTCAGGATAGTCACTGATTGCACAAACCTGATGCCCTGCCAGGTAGGAGTGGGTGAAATATGTTGATAATAAATACAGGAATGTTGAAATTGACTCACACAGTTCTTCCCTGCTTTATGAGGAAAATAAAACAAACAATTCAAAAACTAGGGAGGGGAAATTATTTTTACCCTGGGTATCTAAAAGCATGGGTGGCAGCTCAGCCCATTCTATTAAAATTGTTTAGTGAAATCCGATTTTGCTGATGGTGATCCATTTGGGCATTAACGTACCAACATTCTCACTTGAAAGCTCAAAAATGAATCATCTTTTTCAGCAATCGTCAATAGCTTTAGCTATTGTCAGAAGTGCTCCCCTCTTCCGAAGGAAACCTGCCAACACAGAAACAAACAACCCTAAATGATCTAAGGTCTTCATTTCACCTTTAAGTATCATGGACAAATAAAGCTTCAAGTTTTTTAAATAGACACAAAGAAACTCATCATCTACTTAATAAGCGAAGTTAATTTCCTTCTGCTAAACTGTCTTGTTGAAAGTTAGTTAATCCTGGGCTCAATACTGGACTCTTGTGGGGATGTCCGCTGCTTCTTCCCAAGCAAAGCTGACAAGATGTGTAACTGAGCTTAAGGGAAATTCGCCTTTGGCATTACGCTGATGCAAAGGATGAAAACCATGTATCATCATGTAATGTCTGCAGCACTTGTGCTGCCAAGAGATAGGCATCTTCCTTAATGCTGCTGGCACAACGCTGTCCTTTCTTTGAAAATACCCAAGTTGGAAGGGTCACCAAAGGCAGGAGCTCCTCAGCTCAAGCAGGAAAAAACAGAGTGAACAGGAGTGACAATGTAACAAGTTCCTCAGCATGTACAAAGAAAGGGCGTCTACTCATTGGGCTTTGAAAGGATCATGGGGACTTCCCAGAACACATCACTTGTAAACTACACTCTGAAAGAGAAGGATAAAGAGCTAAGCTGGGCTGGGGGGTCAGGAAGAGGTAAGAAGCCACACGGAAGTCTGTTCTAGACAATGGACGCAGCAATGTGGAAATGCTAAAGGTAAAACATAGAATGAAAGCTGAAGAAATAGCCCAGGTGCACCGTGAGCAGCAGGCTTTTTCCAGGTGTGGTGTATAAACCATCTGCCTATGAATCACCCAAAGTGCCTGTCGAAACAAGTTTCCTGAACTCTGGAGCTGATCTACCAAACCATATTCTGGAGCCCAGGGCTTTGCATTTAAAGCGAGCATTCTAGAGGATTCTTATCCTCTAGCGTGGCTAAGTGCAGGAAGAGAGCAAGCAAGAGGTGATTTTGGAGAGGTAAACAGCGAGGAGCCGTGAAGTCCCTGAACTCTGGGATTTAGGACTTGGAATTTCCCAAGTAGAGAAGCTGAGGCAGGACACATAAGCCCCAAAGTGGGGTTTAGCCCATGAGGGTTTTTGGCTTCATCTGGGAATTCAAGGGCGAGCTGGTGGTAGGATAGAAGAAAACAGCTTTGCGGTAGCAGTAGCGTTACAGCTCCACGACTGCTCCTGCAGCGCAGGGCTGCCCCATAGGCGGAGAGCAGCAGCTCATGGCGGTTTTGCAGCCATATGTATACCTGCTTTTAATTACATGGGGATGAAGGGGTGGTTTATGCAGAAATTTCTCGGAAAAGTATGGTAGCTTTTGGGTCGTGTTGCCAGGGGAAGGGAGTGGTAACTCCTGGGTGTTGCCATGGCAATGGTAAACTGACATAGCACACTTGTGGGCGCGTCGTACAGAAAGCTGCTCCCACCCCATCCCTGTGTTACCTAGTCCCCAATTTGGTCCAATGTCCAAGCCCCACCTCTAGGGTCAAGTCCCGCCTCCTACCTCAAAGCCCCATCCAGGATTTGTGGAAGAACACAGGGGAAACAGGAATATTTAGAAAAATCATTCTAGCCACAGTGTGGGAGAATGGACTGGAGCCGGGCAAGACCTGGGCAGGGAATCATCTGGGCGTGAGAGCCTGGCGACAGAAGAGCTGAGGGGAAACAGCAGGAAATCTGAGCTGGCCAGAACAAGGGTGGTTTCAGTGGGCCCGGCAGTGGAAGAATGTGGGCAGGTAGCGTAGAGGCAGGGAAACGTCAAGGATCATCCTCCCAGGTTTCCGGCTTGCGTGCTGATGGACGGCGCTGATCACAGGGGTGGTGAGGAGCAGGAAACTGAGTCTTAGGCATGTTGAGTTGGGAGTGCCTATGGAACTTGGGCTCAGGAGTCACAAGTGGGATGGAGTTACAGATATAAAAAGTCATCAATACACAGATGGGAAGAGAAGCCATGGGAAAATAAAGGCTTATGTTATGGCTTTTCTTCATAAAGTAGGGCGTAAAGTTATTTTCCAATGTTTAGTAAAAAGCAGGTATCGTGAGGTCAAGAGTTTGAGACCAGCCTGGCCAACATGGTAAAACCCTATCTCTACCAATAATAAAAAATTAGCCATGGGTGGTGGCACATGCCTGTAATCTCAGCTACCTGGGAGGCTGAGGCAGGAGAATTGCTGGAACCTGGGAGGTGGAGGTTGCAGTGAACCGAGATCACACCATTGCACTCCAGCTGGGTGACAGAGTGAGACTCTGTCTCAAAAAAATAAAAAGCAGGAGGTGTCAGAGTATGCAATAAATATAAAGTAGCTACTTGTGAAGGCCACAAGCAAGAACCTTAAATAGAGAAACAGAAAGCATTAAAGGCTCAGAAAATACCGAGGCACCACCACCGTCTCAGCTGTCTTCTTGCTGGCTGGTTTTCCCGGGCAGCACTTGCCCACCTGGGGACAGGAACTGAGAAAGATGCAGCCAGATGTGCTAGTGACTCGGCCACCTCTCCTGATCCTGATGGCTTCCTCAACCCACTGTGCTCCCAAAACTCAGATCTGGGAACAAAAATCTGCTGGCTTTTCTTCACTTTGGTTCTGCCCCCAATGCATGCCTCTTAGCTCCACAGGCATACACACACACACACACACACACACACACACCCCAGCCACTGTCTTGCAAATAACAAGTGCTGTTCCCTGATGCACGTGTTGAAATTTCTTCCTAATTTATGGTTACATTTGCCTATAGCCAAAGATTTGGTGTGATGGTAAAGCAGAACAGCCATTTTAAGTGGTCCTCTGATTTCATGACTAATTATCACTCCCTGTAATTCCACACATCAGTCTCTCTGTTCACGTCCTTCTTCGGTATTTCCTTCTCTCGGTTTTCACTAACTTCCCACCAACTCCACAGAGCCACACCCTATAGGGCAAGCGGCACACGATTTCCCTGCCCTGCTCCTTGTGCTGAGCTGGAGCGGGGAGACATGCTTGACCAGGCACACTCTGCCCTTTCTTCTGGGAGATGGTGAGTCAACAGTTGAGGAAAGAATAATTCTGTTTTTCTGGACTCAGGGCTTCCACACACACCCAGGTCCCTAGTTTGACTGATTAATTTATTTCTTTTATTTTCTTTTGATTTTTAAAAATAATATTCTGTTTTCCTTGTTTGTTCTTTCTGGAAATCTTTTTAAGTACCTTAACCTCCTTATAGACCATCTAATTTTCCTTTTCTCCTATTTCTTACCTCTTTGGTTTTATTTATTTATTTATTTTGATTTTAAGATGGAGTCTTGCTCTGTCACCCAGGCTGGAGTGCAGTGGCACGATCTCAGCTCGCTGCAACCTCTGCCTCCCAGGCTTAAGTGATTCTCCTGCCTCAGCCTTGCAAGTAGCTGGGATGACAAATGTGCCACCACACCTGGCTAATTTTCATATTTTTAGTAAAGACAGGATTTCACCATGTTGGCCAGGCTAGTCTTGAACTCCTGACCTAAAGTGATCCTCTTGCCTCAGTCTCTCAAAGTGCTGGGATTACAAGTGTCAGACACCATGCCCATCCAGTTTTTTGGTTTCTTAAATATCCTGTAAGAATCTTTAATTCTCTGTCCCAACACTTCTATATTTTAAATTTATAGCATTATATTTAATTGTTCTGAGCACTCCTCCTTCCTTTTATGACCCTTGTTCTTGTTTCATATACAGACATTATTATATGTTTTCTCTAAGTTTCTTCTGCTCCCTCAATTTTTGTTACTGCCCTCTCTTGGTGTTTGTTTTAGGGGTTCTCTGCTTTCACGCTAAAGATTTTCCTCAAATGTGTTGGACGTCTTTACTGATGGCTCCTATTTAAGAACAGGGCACTAAGAAAATGCGTGAACTCTGAGTGCTTGGGCACACGCACTGAGCTTTGAGCGTTATTTCAAGGGACTGGGTTAGGACTTTGTCATTCCATTGGAAGGCCCCGTTTGTCAGGGTCTGAGAAGCTTTCTTAGGGAACCAGTTATTTTCTCCAGAGAATAGTTGGGTGATCTCATGCTCAGAGCGCATGAACCCGGGCAATGGCGTCCCAGGAGATGCACGGGGCGTTTGTCAGGAGACATTCCTCATGCAGCATGCAGGCTCCCCTTCCCTCTCTCCAGTACAGCGTCTCCCTGAAGCCCCAGCTGTGTATGGCATCCTGAGCCCTGAGCTTTCTCGTTCAGTATTTCCAGAGAACGACCTTACAGTATTCTTTGATGGAGGAGGGAGTTTCCGTTCTTGTGAGCTTAGGAAGGAGACTTAACAGGCGCTCGGAAGGGGGAGTCGGGGGGCGGGAAGCTTCCACTTGCTCTCATCACCTGAAATTTTCTGGAGTGCTGTGACAAAAATTCATGCTTTTTTTTCTATCTATACACAATTCCACTGTGACTTTCAGCAGCTAAGTAATTACCATTCTTTCATTTGCTCTTCCAAACATCTTTGATGTCTCTTTGTCTCATGAGTTATATTAATTTTGTATTTTTACTGTCATTCCAGTGGGCTTTAGAAAAGGGTTAGAGACAAGCTCAGGGTTCAATCCACCATATGCCATCCAATTTGTGAATGGTTTCTAAATGTGTTAGATACTCCATGCAAGAAATTCTAGAGAATACCAAACATTATAGCCCACATAAAATTCGTTCTCAACAAAACAAGAAGTAGAATCATGATTTAAAAAAAAAAAAAAGGATTGATAGTATGGCAAAAAGCCATTTTGTACAGAAAATACTGTTAGAGGAAAAGCTACATTATTCTACACTTTTTTTGTGTCTGTGGACTGAGCCAATTATTTTATTTATACTCTTGGGAAAGCTATAGAAATTAAATTAAAAATTATTTTCGTTGGCATTCAATTTACCATATTGCTTTTCAGTAAAGGGGCTGGACACTTGGCTTAATGGTGTTGTGACTGTGGCTCGACACTGAAAAACAAAAAATATGAGGTTATAGCAACCAGATCCAAAATTTCAACCAACGCCCTTAAAACTCACAGGACCAGGCTATATGAGACTGCCAGCTCAGGAATTATTTATAATACAGATGCTACTATTCTTTCTAAGTAAGCATTCGGGTTTTCATTGTAAAAATCTAGATATCTAAATAGCAGAATGGCTTAATACATTGAGCTAAATTAAAACTATAAATGAATCCATTAAAAGTACAATAGCTCCGTCTGAATTATACGGCTAGACCTCTGAGACATATTGAGAGACAAAGGTTGTTTAGAGCGGTAACCTCTGAGAAGGTGCTTTAGTCTGTCCAGGCTGCTATAACAGAGTACTGTAGACGAGGTGGCTTGTAAATAACAGAAGTTTACTTCTCGCAGTTCTCAAGGCTTGAAGTCCCAGATCAGGGTGCAGCATTGTTGGGCTCTGATGAGGACCCTCTTCTAGGTTACAGACTTCTGACTTCTCTTTGTATCCTCCCATGACAGGAAAAAAAAAGGCAAAAAAGCAAGAAAGCTCTCTGGGGTCCTTTTCGTAAGGGTGTTATCACCCTCATGACCTAATTACCTCCCAAAAGACCTACCTCCTAAAATCATCACATATTGAGGGTTAGGATTTCAACATATGAATTTGGGCAGCAGAGGGAGAGAGGAAACACCAGTAGTCACTCCATAACAGAAGGGGAAGGGAGACAGATGCGATGCTTTGGTCAGAGGAAATTTTTAGATTTACCCATCCTAATTAACTATAGCGAGACAAACTATTACTGTATCAATGGTATAATTTAAAATAATTTTCACTATTTTTAAATAAGTGTGATTTCTAATTTATAAATGTTTTATGAGAAACTGTGTGTGTGTGTGAGAGAGAGAGAGAGAGAGAAAGAGAGAGAGAGAGAGAGGCAGAGTCTTGCTCTGTCACCCAGGCTGGAGTGCAATGGTGAGATCTTGGCTCACTGCAACCTCCACCTCCTGGGTTCAAGTGATTCTCCTATCTCAAACTCCCAAGTAGCTGAGATTACACATGCGCCACCATGTCTGGAAAATTTTTGTATTTTTAGTAGAGATGAGGTTTGACCGTGTTGGCCAGGCCAGTCTCGAACTCCTGACCTCAGGTGATCCACCCATCTCAGCCTCCCAGTGCTGGGATTAAAGGCATGAGCCACCACGCCCAGCAATGGGAAACTTTTTTGATCATGCATTCTTTTAAGCAAGCCATGATGAAACAATCATGGATATCAATAATGTAAAAAAATCATATTTATCAAAGAAACAATATAAAACTTTGAAACGAGGTGATTCTAGTTCCAGGTGAGAGAGAATAAGCCCATTTCATTCTTTCTTCCTTAATGCAAACTAGTGACGAATTTCTTATTTTCCCTCCAGTGTACCCTGTCCTAGACTCCAGGTGGCCCCAAAATGAGAAAAGAACACTGGATGAGACACAGAGAACTTCATGAGAAGCCCTCTAGCCCTGGTTCAAGGAGAGAGAAAAAGAAATTCTAATACTCATACACGTGGGGGAAAATACCTGTTTCTTATGTCTTTTCTCCATTCTCTCATGTCCCTGTTCACAGGAAATCCCACAGTGGTGGTGGTAGTGATAGTGGCAGCAACAGGGGCTTACAGATAACTAAAATTCTGAAAGATGGGAAACTTATCTCTAATCAGAGAAGTCGTATTAGATATGAAAAGCATATTCCATTTTTCTCTTTCTTCTCTTATTACTTGACTCTGAATGCAGGCATCGTGGCTGGAAGTATGCAGCACAGGGGATAAGTAAAGACAAAGTTTTCTAGAAGGATGACCTAAAAGGAGAACACCAAGGAACTGGAAAATTCTAAGGAGATTATGAAAAAAGAGACACATGGGATAGAAATCTCAGCAAGTTGTTTATGAACTTCTGGGCTCATGCCCAAAATATGCCTGCATATCTCTGACCCTAAACAGCACACCAAAGACTTTAAGAATTCACCTACTGGAGGGACCAGAATCACCTCCCAGACTGGCTACTGGGTCATGCACACACAGGAAAGATCTACATAGCACTGCAAAATCCTCAAGAGCAGAACTGACATTAAAACCAAAACCCACACAAGGCTGGTCAAAACCAGATACCTGCATCCAACTAAGTCAATTGCCAGCTTAAACAAAAATATTAATGTTACATAGATTACAAAACCCAAAATCTTATAATATTTAAAGTGTCCTTACCGTATTAAAATCTAAAAAAATCTCAGCTTGCATGGAAAAAACACATTTAACATGTACCAACACTGAGATATCACACATGTAGACATTATGTGACAAAGACTGCAAAGCAGCTATCATGATGATGTTCTAAAAAGTAAGGACAAACATTCTTTCAATAAATAAAAAAAATACAGTCTCTCCCAAAGAAACAGAAGATATATAGAACTAAATTAAGAGTTTAGAACTGAAAAATGCATTCACAAAAAAGAAATAGCAACATTGCCTCAATAAAATAGAAAGAGGAGTCAGTGGATTTAAAGCTAGATCAATATAAATTAATCTTAAAAACAGAATAAAGATTAAAGAAAAATTTACAGTCTCATGGAACCGTGAAACAAGAATAAATTTATAATAATCATGTCACCAGTGCTTAAGAAGGAAAGAAAAAAGAGTGTGGTGAAGAAAACATTTATGTGAAGATATAATAGAAGAAAAGTTCTCAGGTCTGGCAAAAGGCAGAAACCTACAGATTCAAAAATTACATCAAACCCCCAACGGAATAAATCCAAAGAAATTCATACTGAGACATATAAAAGTCAACTCAAATAACAACACAGACACACAAAAAAAAGTCAGAGGAAAATGGTACATTAATTATAGGGAAATAATTTTTAGTCATGAATTTTCCCATCGGAAACTACAAAATCCATAAGAAAGCAGAAATACATTTTTAAACACTGAAAATGAAGAACTATCACCTCAAAGCCAGGCACAGCAGTTCACACCTGTAATCCCAACATTTTGGGAGGCTGATGCAGGCAGATCACCTGAGACCAGGAATTAAAGACCAGCCTGGCCAGCATGGTGAAACCTTGTCTCTACAAAAAATGCAAAATTAGCTGGGTGTGGTGGTGCATGCCTGTAATCCCAGCTACTTCAGAGGCTGAGGCAAGAGAATAACTTGAACCTGGGTGGCGGAGGTTGCAAGGAGCCCAGATCATACCACTGAACTCCAGCCTAGGCAACAGAGTAAGACTCCATCTCAAACAAAAAAAAGGAAAAGAAAAAGAAAAAAAGAAAAGAAAAGATATCTATAGCTAATGAAAATTTCCTTCAAGAATAAAGATGAAATAAAGACATTCTCAGAAAAAGGAAAGCTGATAAATCACTGCCAGCAGGATTACTGTAAAAAAAAATTTGTAAAAACAGTTCTTCAGAAAGAAGAGATAAAATACCAAAGGAAACTTGGATGATCAAGAATAAAGGAAAAGCAGTAGAAATAGCAAATATCTGGACAAATGCAACATGCTGTTCCTCTCTCTGGAGTCTTTAAAAACATGTCTGACAGTAGAAAACAAAAATCATAACATTGCTGATGGAGTTTTCAGGGTACACAAGGTAACCACAACATAAATGGAAGCAAGTAAAGAGTCCTATACAGTGATAGAGTTTCTGCCTTTCACTTGGAGTAGTGAAATATCATTTCTAAGTAGATTGTGAAAAATGAAATAAGTACTAATCCCTAAACCAATCATTAAAAATAAATTACAAAAATAGGTAGTCAGAAACACAATACATAACTTAAAATGAGTACTAACAAATATTCAAATAACTCCAAATAAGGCAGGAAGTGCTAAATAGAGGGGGAAAACAGGGGGAAGAGACAGAAAAAATAATAATAAAATGGGAGACCTAAATCCAAACATATGTGGTCTGAACACACTAATTTAAAATACTAGAAGTTACAGGTAATAGATGAATCTATCCCAGTTGCAGAATACAAAATCAATACACACTAATCAGTTGCATTTCTATATAGCAGCAATGAATAATTTTTAAAAAGAAATCAAGAAACCAATTTTATTTACCATAGCATCAAAAAGAATAAAATAGAAATAAATTTTACCAAGGAGGCAAAATATTTATACACTGAGAACCATAAAACATTACTAAAAGAAATTTTTAAAAGACTTAAATGTAGGTCTTCCTACTTATTTTGCTAAGATGGCAGTACTATTTAAAGCAATCTAGAAATCCAGTGCCATCTCTATGAACATCTCAATTATTTTTACTAAAGAAATAGGAAAAAAGTTTTAATTCATATAGACCCAAAACAGACAAAAGAATCCTTAAAAAGAACAAAGTTAGAGGACACACATTTTCTGATTTCAAGATTTACTAAAAAGCTACAATACTCAAAATAGTGTGGTACTGGCATAATGACAGACATAGAGATCAATAAAATAGAATAGGGATCACAAAAATAAACTCTCACATATACGGCCAAAAACTTTCTTTCTCTTTTCTTTATTTTTGTGGAGAAAAGGTCTCACTGTGTTGCTCAGACTGGAGTGGCAGTGACATGATAACAGCTCATTGCAGCCTCAATTTCCCAGGCTCACACAATCCTCCCACCTCAGTCTCCTAAGTAACTGGGACCACAGGCATGCACCACTACACCTGGATAATTTTTTATTTTTGTACAGAGACAGGGTCCCACTATGTTGCCTGGTCTCAAACTCCTGGGCTCAAGCACTCCTCCTACCTCAGCCTCCCAAACTGCTGTGATCAGAGGCATGAGCCACCATGCCTGGCTAACCAATGACTTTTTGACAAGAGTGCCAAGACCGTTCAATGGGGAAAAGACAGTTTTTTCAACACATGGTGCTGGGTAAACTAGATAACCATATAAAAAAATAAAGTTGAACCCTTACTCAATACCATATATGAAAATTAACTCAAAAAGGATGAAAGAACTAAAAGAGCAAAAACAAAAGCCTTAGAAGAAAACATAGAGGAAAGGCTTCATAACATTAAATTTGGCAGTAATTTCTTGGATTTGACACTAAAAGAAAAGAAAAAAGTAAAAATAGAAAAATTGGGCTACATCAAAATTTAAAACATCTGTGTCTCAAAGGACACAATCAACATAGTGAAAACGCACCAACCAAGTGCAAGAAA
This sequence comes from Aotus nancymaae, assembly GCF_030222135.1. Classification (NCBI taxonomy): domain Eukaryota; kingdom Metazoa; phylum Chordata; class Mammalia; order Primates; family Aotidae; genus Aotus; species Aotus nancymaae. Next base: position 5,092,767 of record NW_026988450.1, on the reverse strand, counting down.
ATATGTGAAATCAGATATCTCATAAGTAGTTAACGTTCAACATACATAAAAAGCTCATAGAACTCAACAACAAAAATACCAAACAGCCTCATTAAAACAATGGTCAAAGGACTTGAATAGCTATTTCTCCAAAGAAGATATACAAATGACCAATAATATCATGAAAAGTTGCTCCAATTACTAATCACTAGAGAAATGCAAATCAACACCACAGTGAGATACCACCTCACACATTATCAAATGTTCAACATTATTTACCATTAGGGAAATGCAAATTAAAACCACAGTGAGTTTCACATCAATTAAAATGGCTAAAATAAAACACACTGGCCGTACCAAGTGCTCACAAGCACATGAAACTACCAGAACTCTCATATATTGCTGGTGGCAATGCAAAATGGCACAGCCACTCTGGAAAATAGTGCAGCAGTTTCTTAATAAATTTAACATACACTTTGCCATATCACCCAGTAATTGTACTCCTATTTACCGTAAAGTAATTATAAATTATGTTCACATAAACACTTTTGCGTAAATGTTTGTAGCTTCTCTATTCATAATCGCCAAAAGCTGGAAGCAATCTGAATGTCTTTTAGTGGGTAAATGGCAAAACAGTGGTATAGAATAATACCACAGCAATAAAAAGGAATGAGGATTGATATACACAATGTGGATGAATCTCAAAGGCATTATGCTGAATGAAAGTACTGGTCACACTACACGATTCTATTTGTAGGACATTCTCAAAAAGACAAAACCATAGTGACAAAGTACTGATTCATGATTGCAAATACTTAGGAGGTCTGTGGAGGGTGATGAGAACAGGCAGCGTGAGGGAGCTTTGCAGTGAAGGAACAATTCTGTATCCTGATAATGGTGGTGGCTATGTGAATATACACCTGTGTTAAAACTATAGAACTGTACATCAAAAAAGTCTAAAAAGCTGATGGCAGTTCTGAATAAAGCTCATATGTAATCAATATTTTTTCAACTGTTTTTGTCAGTTAGTAATTAAAATCAATCCTCAAATAAATGTGTGTTCCTACAGGGAATTTCTGTATCCTTGAAATGGTGTTAGTTTTCTGGCTGACCTTTAGAAGATTCCAAGGAACATAAAAAGGAGTATGTTTGAAAGAATCAGGAGCTTAACACAAAGGTGTCTAAGATGCATCTATATTATTGCCGCCTTCATCTATAACTGCTGCTTCGGCTTTTTCACACGATTTATTATATGAAAGAAATGCACTCTAGAATTCCAGAAATTGAGTGTCATTTTTTTGTCAAACATTTCTTCTTAAGTTTTGAGACTTTGGGATCAGCTTTAGGAAACTGAAAAGTCCTCGTCGCTTTCCTTTGCTGTAGGCCAGGCACGGTGGCTCACACTTTTAATCGCAGCACTTTGGGAGGCCAAGTCAGGAGGATTGCTTTAGCCCAGAAGTTCAAGACCAGTCTGGATACCCCATCTCTAAAGAAATTTTTAAAAAATTGACTGGGCATGGTGGCACACGCCTGTAGTCCCAGCTACTCGAGCAGCTGAAGGATTGCTTGAGCCCAGGTGGTCAAGGCTACGGTGAGCCGAGACGGCGCCACTGCACTCCAGCCTGGGTGACAGAGCAAGACCCTGTCTCAAATAAAAGTTAAAATTAAAAAAAAATAATTCCTTTGCAGCGGTTCTTGAAAGCATTGCTCGTGTTCCCACCTTTTTCCCTATAAATGTGACCTTTAAGTTTTAAAACAAGTCTAATGTCTTTACCCTTTATGGAACACCAAAACATCCTTTATAAAAAGGTTAACTTCAACATAATTGTACTTTTCAGAAAATCATATTCCAGGTAGTCATTTTTCTCTGGTTTAATTATTTTCTACCTAAACAAAAGCGACAACAAATCCCCTTTAACATCAATAGAAACCCAACAATGACAAGTCTAACCACACCACAGCTCAAAAGCAGGTTGGCAGAGGACGACTTGCCCCGAGAACAGAAGCAGGCTATGCTGCTGAGCTCGTTCAGCTCCTTAATCACCCGGATTCAGTTTTTTATCAAATACACATTCTATTATTCCAATACTGATCTAAATATGTTCTGACCCAAACTTACCTTATTTCTCACTAAAACAGCTTTCCATCCGCTTTGGTAATCATACTACTCTTATTCTTTTATACTAAAATAAAAATACTTTAAGTATTTTATTCTTCCTTCACAGTCGGTTTCTTCATCTGATATTTTCTTTTTTGGAAATGCATCATTTATTTACCATTATCTTTGTTTCAGGTCCTTTTCTCTGTAAGATTGTATGATTCGAATAGCTTTCTAGCAAGTTTACTCTGGATCTAACTGCATTCAATGTGCCAGAAATAATTCTACAGTTCTACTGTCTGGATGGCACTTCTCTGACCCCAAAATGGTTCCCCTTATTTATCAAATTAATTCCAAACTACTCCACTTGACTTAGAAGAGTCTTCACAATTGCCACCCTACCATTCTGTCCATTATTCTCACTGGGTTTTAGCTTTCCTCTCTGATCTGTCAAGAAATGCTAATTACCCTTTTAAGCATATACCATACTCAATCTCATCTTCGTACCATTGTTCACTGTAATCCATTGCTTAGCGAGCTGCCTTTTCCTAAAAGACCAGGTCAAGTTGCTCCTCCATTAAGCACCTTATGGTTATTATAAGTGTATTTGAACCTTTTAGAACCCTGAAGGTAATTTACACAAAAGGTCACATAATTACACCCCAAATTATTCCTATATTCTAAATTGAATATTAACTTTATTTTTTTCTTAAATTTTTAAATTCTTAAGGACAACACTGTTTTTTAATTATGCAAGATAAATAGGCAAAGAAAATGGCTTCCCTATATAACAGCAATAACAAATTATAAAATTTAATAAGAATGGCTGAGTGAGGTGGCTCACGCCTGTAATCCCAGCACTTTGGGAGGCCAACACGGGTGGATCGCTTTAGGCCAGGAGCTGGAGACCAGCCTGGCCAACATGGTGAAATCCTGTCTCTACTAAAAGTACAAAAATTAGCTGGGTGTGGTGGCACGCACCTGTAATCCCAGCTACTTGGGAGGCTGAGGCAGGAGAATTGCTTGAACCCAGGAGGCAGAGGCTGCAGTGAGCTGAGATTGTGCCACTGCACTCCAGCCTGGGCAACAGAGTGAGACTTGGTCCAAAAAAAAAAAATTTAATAAGAAAAATATTCCATTTATAATATCAAAATAATGGTATAGATAGGAAGGTAAATAAAAAGAAAAATATGCTCTGGGCATGGTGGCTCATGCCTGTAATCCCAGCAGTTTGGGAGGCTGAGAAGGGCGGATCACCTGAAGTCGGGAGTTTGAGACCAGCCTGACCAACAGGGAGAAACCCCATCTCTACTAAAAATACAAAATTAGCCAGGCGTGGTGGCCCCTGCCTATAATCCCAGCTACTCAGGAAAATGAGGCAAGAGAATCGTTTGAACCTGGGAGATGGAGGTTGCCATGACACGGCATTGCACTCCAGCCTGGGCAACAAGAGTGAAACTGTCAAAAAAAGAAAAGAAAAGAAAGTTTAGCAAGTTTCTTTTAATTACTTAAAAGAAATAATTAAGAAGAAAAGAAGGAAGGAAGGAAGAAGCATCAGAGAAGATCAGGAAAAAAAAGGCGAGACATGACATAGTTATTGTGGGAGACTCAATACTCTAACAGGGTGACGCCCCCAAATTAATCTATTAGTAAAAAATAACCTGTAAAAGATTCCATATTTTTGACAAGCTATCTCTACCCCATTTAGCAAATAAAATAAATGATAAGAATTACCTAAATACTTTCAGAAAAAAAAAATAATATAGATTAGCTTGCTTGAGCAGATAATCAAGCATTTTATCATTTTTCAGTAATTAAAACAGTGTGGTCTTGACATAGCAACAGGAAAAATAAGAACAATGAGTCAAGAAGCAGAATTAATTAGACATCATAATTTTTTAAGTATACGAAAATCTCAGTTTAAATTGATAAAGACAAGCTGCTCAATGCGTGGCTGAGAGCCTTATCTCCTGCTCTCACACTGAATACAAAAATAAGTATCAGATAGATTAAAATTAGACTCAACCTGAGAAAACAAAACTAGTACTTCTACTTTCTGAAATCGTGGTCATAGCAAAACAATTTGAAAATGCCTGCGTATTGATCATTGTCAAAGTGAGGGAATGTGTTCTCTTTCCAGGTCCACAAGGGGGCGTAGTTTCAAGGGCAAAAACTTCCTAGCACCATGCCCTCCTCCCATCTCTCTCCATCGGGAGATTTAACTGTTTCTGTTTAATTTTCATGGGCATGGGAAAGGGTAAAAAAGTCAATCACTCCAGCCGAAGTTTAAGGGAACTCTTTTCATTGGCCAGGGTACTTGGAGAAGGTCGGAATTCCCCCCAGGTTAAAAGTCCCTGTTTCCCTCGTCTGGGCAGATTTCCCCTCTGGGGTCCCCTTTCACACACTCTCATGGAAGCTTTTCATTCTTCCTCTCCATTTTCTCTTTCTCTACCTAAATAAATCACTTCTGCAAACACTGTTTGGGGTCTGGTATTCACAAGCACACCTGACGTGGTCCCCTCTCTCATTCTTAAGAGAGTGAGAGACTGAGAGCCTGGAGCTCAACAGGGAGCAAGCTGAGCGCGCCCCTGCACCCCAAAACCCGCCTACAGAAGTACTTAAATAAATTATAGGATAAGCACTAGGCAATAACATTTAGCCACTAAAAGGAGCAAGGCAGACTTATCTGTACTGACATTTAACGTTTCCAAGAAAGTAAAAAGAATAAAGTAGACTTATTTGTACTGACATTTAAAGTTTCTGAGACATTCTATTGCATAGAAAAAGCAAGTAAAATAAGCAAACCTGTATCTGAATATCATTTATGGCTTTATAATGAGATATACAGACATGTGCAAATGCATAGAGAATGAGCTAGAATGCTGAGTGCTAAGCAGTGAACGCGGTTGCCCAGGTCGAGGAGGTAGGGGTGTGTGTGTGCAGTGAGGGGATGGAGGAGGAAAGCAGACCTTCATGTTTCACTCCAAGTTCTTCTGTATAGTCTAAACCTACTATGTGGTAGAAAACAGACATTTAATTAATACATACCAAAGAACATACCGGAAAATGGTACCATTGCCTGTTAGTAGACATGACATTCCCAAACACACAAATATTTAAAATGAAAATACTGACAGATTAGATCACACAAAAATATAAAATCTCTCTAGGTCGAAAGAACCCAAAAACAAGGTTAAGCTATAAGTCACTTCTAAGATAAATATTTTACAATGTAAAACAGATAAAGTACAAATAGAATATATAAAGAATTATTATGAATAACAAAAAGACCAACAAACAGCCCAATAAAAAATGGGTATCTGCTATAAACAATTTATAGACGCACAGCAACTAAATTACATGTGGAACATATAAAAAAGATATTCAACCTCTCTCCTTACAAGAAAAATGTATATTAAAACAGTGAGTTTTGCCCGTCAGATGCACAAATTGTTTTAATGTATCGATATTATTGCCTTCTTGCTCCTGCTCCCACTATGCGACATGCAAGCTCCTACTTGGCCTGCTAAGCAGGAAGCTTCCAGAAGCCTCCCCAGAAGCAGATGCTGGTGGTATATTTCCTATACAGCCTTCAGAACCTTCAGCCAATTAAACCTCTTTTCTTTTCCTTTTTTTTTTTCCGAGACAGAGCCTCACTCTGTCACCCAGGCTGGAGTGCAGTGGCACAGTCTCAGCTCACTACAACCTCCACCTCCCTGCTTCAAGTGATTCTCATGCCTCAGCCACCCACAGTAGCTGGGATTGCAGACATGCACCACCATCTTCAGTTAATCTTTTTTGTGTGTATGCCTTTAGTAGAGATGGGGTTTCACCATGTTGGCCAGGCTGGTCTTGAACTCCTGACCTCAAGTGATCCACTTGCCTCGGCCTCCCAAACTCCTAGGATTACAGATGTAAGCTACCACATCCGGCCAAAATCTCTTTCCTCTATAAATTTTTTAAAAATTAATAATATTGAAAGTTGGTAATAGTTAACAGTTATGAAGTTTTGGGGCAGGTTCAAATTAATTTAACCTTTTGAGAACACAATTTTGCAGTATCATTAAAACATGTAAATGACCTACACATTAACCCAAAAATTATATTTCTATCCATCTTTCCCAAAGAAAAAAACACATATGTTAAATAGATATGATTCCGAGGATATTTAATGCAATAGTGTATATGACAGCAAGTAATTTGAAGCAACCTAAATGTTCATCAACGATGTGATAAATTGCCGGGCGTGCTGGCTCACACCTGTAATCCCAGTGTTATACCCAGGCGAGTTAGATGGAACAGTGCCGTGCTCCGAGTTTCAAATTATGAGTCCTTTATTTTTAGCTGGCGACTGAGAGACGCTAATGCTCAAAATTCTCTCAGCCCCAAGGAAGGGGCTTGATTATCTTTTATACCTTGATTTAGGCAGGGGAGGGGGAGCCTAGCTGGAGCAGAGTTTACAGAAACAGAACAAGCAAATTAGATAAGGAGGCTGGTAACTAGGACGCAGGAGGGTCTCGTGATTGTTGATTTTTAAGGAGGGTATACACAAGTGGTTCCCATGATTGCTGCTTACCGAGGGGGGGTATTCGATACTTGTCATATAATCAATCAAAGCGGGGGCATTCACAATGCCAAGTGGGCTTGCCAAGCAGGCGATGGTTACAAAGGTTACATGTTTGTATAGTTCTTTTTTTTTTTGAGACAGAGTTTCGCTCTTGTTACCCAGGCTGGAGTGCAATGGCGCGATCTCGGCTCACCGCAACCTCCGCCTCCGGGGTTCAGGCAATTCTCCTGCCTCAGCCTCCTGAGTAGCTGGGATTAAAGGCACGCGCCACCATGCCCAGCTAATTTTTTGTATTTTTACAGTAGCAAGACCCAGATATCCACTTAAGGAAGGAGTGGCAGGAGGGGTGAGGCGGAGGTCAAGATGGAGTCTATCTAGCTTTCAGCAAAATGGAATCTGTCTGGCTAACACAGGGTAAGTTAGCACAACGGCACTTTGGGAGGCTGAGGAGGGTGGATCACCTGAGGTTAGAAGTTCGAGACCAGCCTGACCAAAATGGAGAAACCCCATCTCTACTAAATATACAAAATTAGCCGGGTGTGGTGGCACATGCCTGTAATCCCAGCTACTCAGGAGGCCGAGGAAGGAGATCTCTTGAAACCGGGAGGTGGAGGTTGCAGTGAGCCAAGACAGCACCACTGCACTCCAGCTTGGGTGACAGAGTGAAACTCAGTCTCAAAAAAATAAAAAATAAATGTGATAAATACAGATTACCCATATTAGAGAATACTGCAATCACATATGTTACATTGTTAAGCAGAAAACAAATCACAGAAAAAAAAAGTGTATTGAACTCCTACCTGTTAGAAAAAGATACTGCATCTATGCCATGTGGGCAGAATTGTGCCTCCCCGAAGTTCATATGCTGAGGCCCTAACCCCAGGTCCTCAAGAGACGACGGATTTGCAGGTAATTAAGTTTAAATGAAGCTATTAGGGTGGACCCTAATCCCATCTTACCAGTGTTCTCATTAAGACGAGGAAATTTAGACACACAGAGGCCACAGAGGCACTAGAGGTGAATGCTAACACCTGCAAGCCAAACAGAGACCTCAAGAGAAGTCGAACCTGTGACACCCTAACACTGAACTTTAAGGGTGGTGAGAAAGTTTGGCTGTTTACGCCAGCCAGCCTGGGATATTTTGTTATTGCAGCCCTAGCAAACTAAGACACACAGTAAGGATTTTAGGAAGATGGACGGTGACTGAAAATAGAATTCACCTCTAGAGTTCTGGAGTGAGAGGGAATCAATCAAAAAGATCAGAAAGTAAATTTTACTGTATATGCTTTCATATTGCTGGAAATGCTCAGATATTTATTTTCTTTATAATTAAGAGAAAGAAAAGGAATATCACTCAGAGAAGTAGTGAGAATATTTATAGGTGGTACATAATACAATGGTGTACTCATGGCCTAATTTTCTAAGCAGAGTAGAATGTTTTGAGTTTATTTATACAGGAATCTCTTAGAGGTTATATATGAGGTACATCATTTTGGAAAAATTTAAAATATCACTTCTTATTCTCAGAAGGTATGTTTTCAAAAAAAGAAAACTCACTAACACATATAATTTTAAGTCAGATGACCCTCTCAGGTTCCTCTGCCCTATTTCCATTGCACATTGTGCAAAACCTGGGTTATTCAGAATAAAATACAGCCTGCACATACGAAATCGGAAATATCTCTACACCACAAAGGGCAGCAGAGTCTACAACAAAACTCTCCTCACCCAGTCACACACTCTATTTATATTACCTGGCAGAATGCAGATTCTGATGGGTGATCTTGACTGGACAGTTAGTTCCAAAAATTTGCTTTATGCTTAGATGACTGAAGGACTAATTCAAAAAACAGAGGCAGAGGGATGAGGAAGTCACCATCTCCCATACTAAAACAGTTAAAACTTTACACTCTCAGCCAGAAACACAATTACATGGAAACTCATCAAATTTTCCAAATAATTCAGGGCCAGTTTTCATCCAGTGTACTTCTCAATGGTCACTGCTACCTCCACCCCATCCCACCTCACCCTTGTGATTAGAGTTTTTAATCCAGTACATGCTACATATTTGTTAAGCTAAATCTGATGTCTTTTTGCCAATATAAAGGCTTGGTCTCTTCAGGCTGATCATGTCATATTACAATAATATTTAAAATCATAAAACACCAAAAGCAAGGAAAAGAAAGTGAACCATCTAAAAAAATTTTTAAGCATAAAATAAATGTACATGTTTTTAACAAAAGTCTGGGGAAGCAATGACTTTCTTCTCTTTTCTATCATCTCTTCACAGGAAAAGAATTGAGGTTATATTTCACTTTCAATGCACTGGAAATGTTTTTGAGAGCCTACCATGTACTAGACACTGTGAAAGGAAATAGAGAGGAAAAGCCTCCAGGATGTCACTGAGTAATGCAGCGAGGCTGTTCCAGGATCCCTGGGCTTGTAGGCGCGCTGCACAGTTGGAGATCAATGTACTGAGACAGCAGGTTTGGCAACAGAGAAGGAGTTTAATAATCACAGGACAGTAAGAAAGGAGACATGAGGAACCCTCAAGTCATCTCCCCAGGAATTCGGAGCTTGGGTTTTTATAGGTATCATGGAGTTCGAGGGTCGTTGACTGGTCACAGTAAGGGGGATGATATCATCAAGATGTGGAAACCGAATTCGTTGATGAGTCAGCTCCTCATGGGGTTTTTCACACCACTTGGCACCATTAGTTTCATGAAAATGCTGGACCTGAAGAAATATCTCAAATCACAATGCTTAAGTTGTTATCTACAGGGCAATCAAGGGGAATTATAATATTATGACAGGGTCTGCATGATTCTGGGGCAATGGGCCCTAAACAGCTATAAGGAAACAGTCAGAGAGCAGCCAGCCTCATGATGAATGCTGATGTGTTGCAAACTGAGTTTGTTTTCATTTCTCGTCTCCATTCTCCCCTGATTAATTTTATAAAATTTACAGGGACAGTTTCAAAACTGTCTGTAGAAAGTAAGCTACACTGCAAGGTGAAGAATCATAGAACAGGCCTATGGCAAAGATGTGACCTCATTCCCAGGAGAATGGGTGCTTTATTCTATTTTGAAAAATAAAGCATTGAGGGAGAGGTGCAGAAAGTCCTTCACAGAAAGTCTCAGGCTTGAGCTTTGGTCAGTAGGAAGTAACTCTGCAAGCCTTGAGTAAAATACTTCAAGGCAGAGAAAACGGCTCACAAAAAGGTGAAAGTCTGTGCAGGTTGGATTTGGTTTAAGTAGCACTGGAGGTGTAGTGGCTCATGCCTGTAATCCCAGCACTTTGGGAGGCCAACGTGGGTGGATCATGAGGTCAGGAGTTCAAGACCAGCCTGGACAACATGGTGAAACCCCATCTCTACTAAAATTGCAAAAACTAACTGGCTGTGGTGACATGCTCCTGAATCCCAGCTACTCGGGAGGCTGAAACAAGAGAATCTCTTCAGCCAGGGATATAAAGTTTGCAGCGAACTGAGATCCCGCCACTGCACTCCAGCCTGGGTAACAGAGCAAGACTCCGTCTCAAAAAAAAAAATTAAAAATTAAAATAAGTAGCACTGGAAAGCTGGTACCTAGGCTTCAGGGAGGACACTTACCTCATTTGTCTAGACAGAAAGAGGAGCATGATCTCTGTGCAACCCTTTCCCTCATTATAAATTGAACATTTCCCCCAAAAAGGAAATGGTTAAGGGACCCACATGTCATCAGGAGTCCCTCCTTCTTGCCTCTTGATTTATAGCACCATCCTATATAGCTTTTTCATTCATCCTGTCTGGTTTGTGCAGCCCCACCCTCCACCTGACTCACCCCTTTCCCAGGTCACTTGCTCTTTGTGAATAATTGCTTTCTTACTGACCAGCTGGCGCCCCCTAGGGATGGCCCAGGGAGATTTCTCTGCGCTGGACAAGGCCCTTTCCCTTGGCTCCACATCCAGCAGAATTGGACATCAGATGGTACACACTATGCTAAGGAGGTAGCCTGGAACAGGCTGGCAACAGAGAAACTGACTAGTCTGAAACACACAGATCACTGGCTGGATGGTAAGTAGACTGCAAGGGGCCAAAGTAGAGGCTCATCTTTTTTCTTTTTCTTTTTTTTTTTTTTTGAGTCACAGTTTTGCTCTGTCATCCAGACTGGAGTACAGTAGTGTGATCTCGGCTCACTGCAACTTCCACCTCCCAGATTCAAGAGATTCTCCTGCCTCAGCCTCTGGAGTAGCTGGGATTACAGCCGTGCACCATCACGCCTGGCTAATTTTTTTGTATTTGTAGTAGAGATAGGGTTTCACCCGGTTGGCCAGGCTGGTTTTGAACTCCTGACCTCAGATGATCAGCCCTGAGGATTCTGGCATAAGGATTACAGGCGTGAGCCACCATGCCCAGCCTAGAGACTCATTTTCAAACTAGTTTTTATAGGAAATGACAATTTGTATTAATCTAAGGTAATAGGAATAAATGTAAGAGATATTTGGATGACAAATATCAATCTTCTTTATCAGGTGTCCTCAGGGTGGAAAGAGAGGAGGATCGCCCCCAGGAGATCACCCTGGCAAGCAGCTGTGATGAGACCCTGGATGAAGATCAGGAAAAGGAGCAGTTCAGAGGAATCTGCCTTCAGCTTCAGACATGGTGTTTGCAGGATAAGCCAAAGCATACAAAAATATGAACAAGGCAAATTGTTTTAAAATGTGAGCAATACATTTTGGACTTATGCACTATTACAGCACTATGCCCCGAAACACCTGTATTATTATTCATAGTCATTCTTTAAAAATCTGAGCTAAGATGAATATGAGTAGTTGCATTAAATGTCAATATATTACTAACTGCCAATTAAAGTATTAAATGACATGTATACCATTAAGCAAATTATTAGTAATTTATTTTTGAAGTCCAAAGCTGTGATGAAATCTTAGCAGTCCAGGGAAAAACACCTAGAATTATGATGCTTAGTTTTTTCCACTTAATGGTAAACATCAAAAAGCAATTAATTTTCTAAAAATTACCTTTATAATGGCTATAAAAGGATATAGAAAATATATTTAGCCCAAAGCAACCTTGGCATTTCTAGATACCAGCATTTCTAGAGATCAAATAGTACACTTCTTAACTATGAATAATGACAGCAAAAAGTGTGCTAACAATAGAAAAATAAAACTTATAAATGATTGTATTAAAATGTTTTGAATAGAACTTTTAGGAAAAATGACTTGAGATATTTCAACTACAATTATAGTTACTGAGATCTTAATATTATGTTATACTAATATATTACGATACTAAGGTCATTATAAGTACTAAGATAATCCCAGCCTGTAATCCCAGCACTTTGGGAGACTGAGGCAGGCAGATCACCTGAGGTCAGGAGTTCGAGACCAGCCTGACCAACATGGTGAAACAGTCTCTACTAAAAATACAAAAATTAGCCAGGCATGGTGGCGCATGTCTGGAATCCCAGCTACTCAGGAGGCTGAGGCAGGAGAATGACTTGAACCTGGGAGGCAGAGTTTGTGGTGAGCCAAGATTGCGCCACTGCCCTCTAGCCTGGGCTACAGAGCGAGACTCTGTCTCAAAAAAACAAATGCATTTGAAAGAAGATTCAAGAGGAGGATTGCTTGAGCCCAGGAGGTCAAAGCAGCCATGAACGACGATCACACCACAGCATTCTAGCCTGGGGGACAGAGCAAGACCCTAACTCCAAAAAAAATGAAAATAAATAAATAATTTTAAAAATTCAACTATAATTTGTGAAGAACTTAGTAACTATATAATTTGTCCCTCAAAACAACATGTAAGACTATGAAGACTCTTACTGTTTTCATTTTACAAATCAACAAACTTGGTCCCAAGGGTCCAGTTACCTTCCTTGGGTTACAGAAGCAGGATTAAGTTTCTAAGGCCCAATGTCCATTCACACGTCCACGAACAAACATTCCCGGGTCTGCTGGGTGGCAGGGTCTGCTCTAGACATGGAGCCTGAGACAGAGAACAAAACAGGCAAGAATCCCTGCCCCATTACCTTGCAGGAGAAGAACAGGTAATAAACATGAAGATGGGTAACACAAAATGGATAACATAAACAGTGCGCTGTGAGATGAGGATAAATAAACTATGGACGAGCCAGTGCCACGGGCCACATGCACTGCAGCATCAGCTGGGAAGGTCTGAGAAGGGTTTAGTTGCCAAGGTGGCCTCTGAATGAACACTAGGAAGCCCTGAGTGAGGGTGTCATGAGGACACACCAGGGAAAAGCAATCCCGGCTGCAGAGCAGGAGCTGTGCTACGGCACCCAGGGGAAATACGGCCAGTGGTCAGGGAGCACCCAGGCAGCCAGGAGAGGGAAACTAGGAACAGGAGGCAGCATGTTGGAGGGTTTGAGAAGAGAATCGCATGATTAGAAGTCAGCTGTCAAAAGACACTGAGGTTGCTGTGTAGACTGTGAAGGCAGAGGTGAGGCAACAGAGCCGACAGGCAGAGCAGTGAAGCACCTGCTGAAATAACCTAAGAAATGATGGAGGCTTAGGACACAGGAATTCGCTCCTTAGAACATAGGAGTGCAGGGGTGAGAAGTCATCAGATTATGGAAATGTTGAAGGGAGAGGCAAGACAGCATCCCGATTATTAAATTTGGGGTGTGAAAGTAAAAGAAAAGCCTCAAGGATAACATGAAATTTGGGGCTCAGCCAACTGGCAGATCACGTTGCCAATAGCTAGATGGGGGAGAATTTGGAGAATCAAGAGTGTGGTTTGGATCTATTTTGGAGATTTTTATGTAGAAACCTGGATATGTGATTTAGAGGTTAAAGGAGAGGTCTGAGCTGAAAATCAAGATCTGGGAGTGGCCACCACGTATTTGGTGTTTCATTCCATGAGCCTGGGTGTAGACAGAGACAAGGTCCAAGGTCGGGTGATGAAGAACATCGGGAGAGGTAAGAGGAGGGAGGGCACCAGGTCCTGGAAAGCCAGGTGAAGAAAGGCCTCAACGAGGAGAGGGGGCCAGCTGCATGGGATAGGGACAGCCACTGGGGTGGGGAGTGAGGGAGGCCGTTTTCAAGTGATTCAGGGGAAAATAGCAGAAAAGGAACTGGAGACAGTAAGAAGGCAACTCTTCAGTAATTTTGCTGCAAAGAATGATAGCTGGAGAAAGAGGTTGTGTCCAGAGAAGTTTGGTTGGTTGTTTTTTTAAAGATGGAGGCAATAATGAAGCAGAGAAGGAAACAAACACTGATGCTAGAGAAAGAGAACTGCGGAAGAAACACTTTTTTTTCATCATTATGTTGTAATGTCTGCAGACATCAAGATGGTAAAAACTTTGTACGAGCAGTGATTTTGTCATCTCTGGCTGTTTTTTAAACATAATCCTCTGCAAAATTTCTTTCTCTCCTTTGTCCTTCCCTTCCCTCACCTACTCAGTATTTCTCTTTCTGCCTTTCATTTTCAAAAAAAAGCTGCATTATTTTTCTAGTCTTTTTTTAAAAACCCAAGAAAGAAGGAAATTCTGAAATGATTTCATCTGTGAGGATTCAGACAATGACAATTTAATGATGAATACCAAGTAATCCTATGCAACTCTTTTAAAAGCTGTCTTACACAGGTCAGGCTCAGTGGCTCATGCCTGTAATCCCAGCACTTTGGGAGGCTGAGGCAGGCAGATCACGAGGTCAGGAGTTCAAGACCAGCCTGGCCAACATGGTGAAACCCTGTCTCTACTAAAAATACAAAAAAATTAGTCGGGTGTGGTGGCACACCTATAATCCCAGCTACTCATGAGGCTGAGGCAGGAGAATTGCTTGAACCCGGGAGACAGAGGTTGCAATGAGCCAAGATCACGCCACTGCACTCCAGCCTGGTTGACAGAGCGAGACTTCATCTCAAAGAAACAAAGACAAAAACAAATGTCTTACACAAAACTGGAAAACACTGCTGTAGTTGCCTCACTGTACATACATAATAAAATTTAAACAGTTTTATTCAACTTACAGAAACATTTTCCTGCTGCATTCTAAAACCTCTCTCCTCTTCATTAATCCAACCTCTGCCACTAGCCACGATGGTCTCTAATCTGTCTCTAATTTCAACTTGCTTCTAGTTTTACTACAAACAGTGCGTTATTTACTCCAAGCAACTGATATGCTTTTGTTTATTACAAATCCATGTATGACTACCAAACCAGATGGCAAAGTACCATTATTTATTTTTATTTTTTGTTTATTTCATAGGATGAAGCACATTAATAGATAGCACTTTCTGGAAGAAGATTTCCATATTAATATATACCTATGTTGATATAATAAAGAAGGGATACAAATACATTAAAAATTTTTTTATTTTAATTTTTTGCTTGTTTGTAAAATGCAGATGAGGTCTCACTATGTTGCCCAGGCTGGTTTCAAACTATTGAGCTCAAGTGATTTCTCCCAGCTTGGCCTCCCAAAGTGCCGAGATTACAAGGACATGAGCCACTGTGCCCCAGTGAATTAAAATCTTTTTAATCACCTTAAGAGGAAACCATGGAGTCATAGACGAAAACAACAGAATCCTGTAAAAAGTTTTCTTATCTTTGTTTATTTGTTTGTTTGTTTGTTTTGAGATGGAGTCCCGCTCTGTTGCCCAAGCTGGAGTGCAGTGGCTCAATCTCAGTTCACTGCAACCTCCGCCTCTTGGATTCAAGGAACTGTCATGTCTCAGACTCCCGAGTAGCTGGGATTACAGGCTCCCACCACCATGCCCGGCTATTTTTTGTATTTTTAGTAGAGATGGGGTTTCATCATGTTGGCCAGGCTGGTCTCGAACTCCTAACTTCAGGTGATCCACCTGCTTTGGCCTCCCAAAGTGCAGAGATTACAGGAGTGACCCACAGGGACTGGCAAAAAAAAGAAAAAAAGTTACTTATCTTTAAAAAAACTCCTTCCCACTGAATCTTTGCCAAATCCCCTCTAAAGCACAAAATTGGCTAGCTGAGGATTCACCTCCTCCCAGGTACAGAGCTATCAGGTACAATTAGTAGATTTACTAAAATAGAGACAGAAGCAGGACTAAGGCATATAAGCAGTAGCTCTGAATAACCCCCAAGCTGAATAATCAACAATGGCTGAAAAGCATCCCTCGTCAAGCGAAAGCCGGGCGGCAGATGTCAAAGCCTGTATCTCTATATCTGCGTGGTCTCAGTCTCCCACTGGCTGCCTGAATTTCACAGGCTCTGGGCCCTTCTGGCCTCCATTTCTTCATGTATAAAATAAGGTTTAAAAAAATGGAACTTCCAGTTCTAAAACTTCACAATTCTCTACCGGCGTAACAACATGATTGTCATTCAGAGCAATCTTCGGGGTTATGTATCAATGAACTCCAGTCTTATATATGCTTTTTAAGCCCAGAATATCATTCTTATGTTCCAATTCGACACTCCTGATAGCTTTATTTCCTGGGACACTTATTCTCTATGCAAATGGACTGTCTCATAGAGGTAGTAGACAGATGTGACACTGTGAGATTGCTACGTGCAGGGAATACTCAAATATTTACACCTTTCTCGTCCTCCCCAGAACCAGCAAATTCATGAAATTTACTAATAACAGGAGGTGACTGCACCCAGCTGTCAGAGCATGGAAATAGTGACATGGAATACAGCCTCCTGGGGCTGTAGCACTAAATGAAACGTTTAGTCTTCTCTTCCAGCAAAGTGATCCTAAATATAATATTTCAAGCTTTGTCTATTGGTGTAGCAGAACTGAAAGAAAATCAAATCAAAATGGAACACAGAACTCATTACAGGTGAAAGGCAAGAGTTAGAAGATATTTTCGCCTTCCAGAGATAAATAACAAAATGCAGATGCATGACTTATACACATTTACTTTCTGCATGAAATGAAATAAAGAAAACAATATATAACAAAAACAGACATCAGCACTCTAGTAAGTGAAAGTCGGAAATAAAAGCAACACCGTCTTTTGAGTCCACATAAACTATCAGAAAATATTTATTAGCAAAAGTAATAAGCTACCACTTTGCCCAGCATTTTTTAAATGTACCTAGCATTTTTTAAACACAGCTTAATAGGATGAAAAAGCAGTTCACGTCTACCACTTTTCAGGCACTCACTCGGTTCAGACTTCATCATGAACAAACAGGAAGTGGTCCATGGACACAAATCATGGGACAGTCAGTGCATGACTAACATCAGCAACACACACAGATCGTGTGAGTTTTACATAAGAGCAGTTAAAACTCCTAACATTTGCATGCCAATGTTAATGTATTGCCTTGTTTACCTTGTTTAAACATTACCTTGTTTGGTGTTTTTGTTTCTGTTTTTTTGAGACAGAATCTTACTCTTGTTACCCAGGCTTCAGTGCGGTGGTGCGATCTTGGCTCACTGTAACCTCCACCTCCCAGGATCAAGCGATTCTCCCACCTCAGCCTCCCGAGTAGCTGAGATTACAGGTGCCCTCCACTATGCCCAGCTAATTTTTTTTGTATTTTAGTAGAGATGTGGTTTCACCATGTTGGTAGGACTGGTCTCGAACTCCTGACCTCAGGTGATCCACCCACCTCGGCCTCCCAAAGTGCTGGGATTACAGGCATGAGCCACCGAGCCCGGCTAGACATTACCTTGTTTAATCACTCAGTCAGTGCGCCCCCTGCCTGTTGAATGCTTTCTAAGTTCTGACTCTTTACAAAACACTGGGAAGACGGAGAAATG
The DNA here is from genome assembly GCF_030222135.1 of Aotus nancymaae. Classification (NCBI taxonomy): domain Eukaryota; kingdom Metazoa; phylum Chordata; class Mammalia; order Primates; family Aotidae; genus Aotus; species Aotus nancymaae. The sequence goes on along the minus strand of NW_026988450.1, from coordinate 5,075,410 downwards.
AGATTGACACGGCCATCCTCCTTCAGAGCCAATGCCGGACAGAGTCTCAAACCAGGTCTCCCGGGTTGGCAGGGTGAACATTACAGAAAAAATGTGGGTCAAGCAATTGGTAAATGGCAGAGTCAAGACTTAAATTCAAGCCTTCTAATTCCAAAGCCAGAAGAACTTACCCTAGAGTCTACCTAATTTAAAAGACAGATCAGGTACTGAAGTAACACGACCAACGAGAGCCAAGGAACAGATATAACACGACAGAGTTTGCAGTGTGATTTTGAGGATTACTCCTCATGTATAGTAAGCGCTGAGTCTAAGCTCTCAGTAGATACTGATGAACAAAGAAGGTGTGGTATAAGGTGTAACTTTAGGGAAAACTGTTGAAGGGTCTATGAAAAGTCTCTGTACTATCTTTGCAACTTTTCTGTAAATATGAAAATATTTGACCAGGCACAGTAGCTCATGCCTGTGATCCCAACACTTTGGGAGGCCAAAGCGGGATGATCACTTGGGTCCAGAAGTTCAAGACCAGCCTAGGCGACAAAAGAAGACGCTGTCTCTACAACAAAATTGAAAGTTAGCCGGGTGTGATGTGCGCCCGTAGTCCCAGCTACTTGGGAAACAGGTGGGAGAATTGCCTGAGCCCAGAAGGTTGAGGCTGCATTGAGCTCTGATTGTGCTACTGCACTGCAGCCTGGGTAACAGAGCAAGACCCTGTCTCAAAAACAAACAGCAGCAACAACAGAAACAAACACAAAAATATTTGAAAATAAAAAGTTGAGTTTAAAAATGTAACGTCTAGTGCCAGGTGCGGTGGCTCGCATCTGTAATCCCAGCACTCTGGGAAGTTGAGATGGGCAGATCACCTGAGCCCAGGAGTTCAAGACCAGCCTGGGCAACACAGCAAGATCTGATCATTACAAAAATTAGCTGGGCATGGTGGTGCGTGCTTGTAGTCCCAGCTACTGGGGAAGCTGAGGTGAGAGGATCGCTCGAGCCTGCAAGATCAAGGCTGCAGTGAGCTCTGACCGCAGCACTGCACTCCAACCTGGGCAACAGAGTGAGACCCTGTCTCAAAAAAAAAAAAAAATCAGATGATTGACACCACTGCAACAATCCGACAACATCCAACTGTTCAGATGATTTTTCCAACATGCAGAAATAGAGGCCGCCTGCGTTAATAGATGCTGAGCTTCTCCAAGAGCCACAGAAAACAGGATCTGTATCTTCCCACCTGAAGCTGTGCTTCCTTCTCTGTCAAGTAAATACAGTCAGCTGTTATCAGGCATCTACACCCCAGTATGACTAAGCCCCAATTCTCTTCAGATATCAGACTCTGATAGGACATTAAGGAGGACAGTGGATAAAATAACGAGACTCCTGTAATGGCAGGAAAGAGAGGAAAGGGCTTCTGATGAAAAACGTCATCTTGGTCACTATCCCATCAGTTTTAGTGCTCAGCCTGTTGTGGCCACAGAATTGTCAAAAGGTGTCATTTAACTATTGCCAGGAGGCCTCATGCCAAATCTACAAAACCTCTGGGAAATATTGGGCAATGCGTTCCACTTTTCCTATTGTTTTTAAGGTATAAGATAGGCCAGGAGTGGTGGCTCATGCCTGTAATCCCAGCACTTTGGGAGGCTTAGGTGGGTGGATCACGAGGTCAATAGATCGAGACCATCCGGGCCAACATGGTGAAACCTTGTCTCTACTAAAAATACAAAAAATCAGCTGGGTGGGATGGCACGTGCCTGTAGTCCAGCTACTCAGGAGGCTAAGGCAGAAGAATCTCTTGAAACTGGTAGGCAGAGGTTGCAGTGAGCCGAGGTCACACCACTGCACTCCAGCCTGGTGACAGAATGAGACTCTGTCTCAAAAAAAAAAAAATGATTAAGATGACTCAGATTTAAAAGTGGCATGTTTCAAAGGGCATGTTATCCTCATGAAAATAGTCTTCCACAATGTTTTGTGAAAACATAAGTATTTGTATTTATTACTTCAAAGGAAGAGCATGAGTCTCTGGTAAATTATTTAACTTTTCTAAGCCTTGGTTTCTTCATCTTTAAAGGGGACATCAGTAGTTTGTACTGAAGCCATCCCTAGGAACTTTATAAAATTAATCGGTGAATAAAGGAAAAACGAAAATAAGCGAAGCTTGCAGCACATCAGCATTCATCATGAGGTCACCTGCTCTCTGACCCCTTCCTCACAATCATTTGGTGCCCATTACCCCAAAGTCACACAGACCCTGTCACAAGATTATAGCTCCCCTTAACTGCTCTGTAGATAACAACTTGAACATTGAAATGTTAACTTTTCCCTTTGAGAATGCAACTCCTGACTCAGATGCTCAGAAGCACCTAAGGAGCTGACTCACCCAAGAATGCAATTTCCTGTGCAGGCGCGTGGCTCACGCCTGTAATCCCAGCACTTTGGGAAGCCGAGGCGGGTGGATCACGAGGTCAATAGATCGAGACTATCCTGGCCAACATGGTGAAACCTCGTCTCTACTAAAAATACAAAAATTAGCTGGGCGTGGTGGCACTCGCCTGTGGTCTCAGCTACTTGGGACGCTGAGGCAGAAGAATTACATGAACCCAGGAGGCAAAAGTTGCGGTGAGCCGAGATTCTGGTGACAGAATGAGACTCTGTCTCAAAAAAAAAAAAGAAAGCAATTTTCACATACTGGTGATTTCATCCCCCTCCCCCAAACAATCAAAAACTCCAGTTCTCCAGTTCCTCTCCCTCTGTGATTTACTTAAAAACCCCAGCCTAGAACTCTTCCAGGAGATGGATTTGGGGGTCTCTTCCCATCTCCTCTTCGATATCCTGCGATCATTAAACTTGTTCTCTGCTGCAAAGTCTTCTGTCTCAATGTATTGATCTGTTCATGTGCAGCAGGCGTATGAACCTGTCAATCCTATAACAGTACTACAAAAAAGTGTTGTAAGGTTAAATAAAATAATACAATGCATTAGGCACCATGCCTGGAACATGATGCGCTGGAACGCAAATCACTCATGTCCTGGTTGGAAGCAGGTCAGCACCCTGCACATCCTGATAAACCTGGTTAGGTTTACAGAAGCAAAAGGGCTTCGGTAGTTTATACTGAAGCCATCCCTAGGAACTTTATAAAATTAATTGACAAAAAAAGGAAAAATGAAAATAAGTCAAGCTTGCAGCACATTGGCATTTGTCCTGAGGTCAGCTGCTCTCTGACCCCTTCCTCATAGCTGTTTGGTGTCCACGTGTCAGACTCACACAGACCCTGTCACATGATTTGCCACATACATCAGAGCCTGCTTGTCTTCAACCTCTACGTCTCCACGTCTCTCTACTTCTCAGCTGAAAAAATAAAGGAAAGTTTGTGAAAGCCTGGGCTATAGTCCACTCTGGGAGAATATCAGCAGTCCCACTGAACCACAGTGAATGATGTTCCTGAGCGAGGTATAGGGACCGTAGCTCCACAGCGGGGTTTTACTTACGGCACAGAGGTGAGGAGCAAAGATTCTACAAAGAGTTGGTAAAAACAGAGGCATTTGTTTACCATGAGGCGGGCATTCTACAGGATAGAAATTTAGGATTTAATTGCAAGGAAATTTAGTAGCAAAAAGTATCGAGAGGAACACAGGAAGAAATGGCATGACTGGGCTCACACCTATAATCCCAGCACTTTGGGAGGCCAAGGCAGGAGGATTACTTGAGCCCAGGAGTTTGACATCAGCCTAGGCAACATAGTGAGACCCCACCTCTACAAAGAGTGAAAACTAGCTGGGCGTGGTGGCACTGTAGTCCCAGCTACTCAAGAGGCTGAAACTGGAGGATCACTTGAGCCCAGAAGATTGAAGTTGCAGTGAGATGTGATCACACCACTGCACTCCAGCCTGAGAGAGACAGAGTGAGTAAGTAAAGGAAAGAAAGAAAAGAAAAGAAAGAGAGAGAAAAAGAAAGAAGGAGAGAGAGAAAATGGAAAAGAAAGAAAGAGAGAGGGAGAGAGGGAAGGAGGGAGGGAGGAAGGGAGGAAGGAAGGGAGGGAGGGAGGGAGGAAGGAAGGAAGGGAGGGAGGAAGGAAGGAAGGGAAGGAAGGGAGGGAAGAAGGAAGGGAGGGAGGGGGAAGGAAGGAAGGGAGGGAGGGAGGGAGAAAGGAAGGAAGAAAGGAAGAGAGGGAGGAAGGAAGGGAGGGAGGAAAGAAGGAAGGAAGGAGGCCGGGTGCGGTGGCTCACGCCTGTAATCTCAACACTTTGGGAGGCCGAGGCAGGTGGATCACGAGGTTAGGAGTTCAAGACCAGCCTGGTCAGCATCGTGAAACCCCATCTCTACTAAAAATATATAAAATTAGCCAGGCATGGTGGTGTGCACCTGTAGTCCCAGCTACTAAGGAGGCTGAGGAAGGAGAATTGCTTGAACCTGGCAGGCGGAGGTTGCAGTGAGCCGAGATGACACCACTCCACTCCAGCCTGGGTGACAGAGCAAGACTACATCAAAAAAAAAAAAAAAAAGAGAGAGAGAGAGAGGAAGGAAGGAGGGAAGGAAGGAAGGAAGGAATGATATGGCTGACCTCACATTTGGGGCAGAGACTAAGGATCACAGAGTTAGAACCTGAGCATGACTCCCAGGCACAATCAGGGTAACTGCAGGCTTCCAGCATCCTGGAAGAGGAACCTGCAGTGGTGGGTCATCCATAGCCCCACAGACAGGGCTTCCCGGTGCCCAGATATTGTGTCCATCACACACACAATGGGAGTGCCTCTTGTTCGTTCCTGCCCTATTGGTGTGGGCTTACACTTTTAAATACATGCCCTGTGCACAGGCCACTTAAATGGCCCCTTGCTATGAGAATCCCTGAGCAGAACTCCTGCTGCCATGGAGCCTGGGGCTGGGGCACGCATGGTGATACTGCTACCAAGCAAAAGAACTCACTACCAGATGTGCACAGGAGCCAATCCTGTGGTGCCCGGTCTTCGAAAAAAGAAAAGCTTTATTGCCAGTCCACCCACAAACAGATAGCAGTCCTGCTCAAATCTGTGTCCCCAGCCTGGGGGTTGGGGCGAGTTTGTGCATTAGGGAAGACAGACTGATATGCAGAAACATCCGTATTCAGAAGCACTGGCTTTGTTTAGGTGGAAATACATCTCTGATGGGTGACAAGTTGTTGCCAGTTGGAATCTTAGGGAGAGTGTAGGACCTGACCCCTATCTCCTGCCTCCCATTTTCCTTTACCTGCTTCCCATAGTAGCTAGAATTCCGCTTTGATGGCCAGCCAATGCTTAGTGCTCATACATTGCCTTCATTTGAACAACATTTATTGAGTACACACTGTTCTACTCACAAGGAGTATAGTGAAAAACACGTAGAGATGGCCCCTGGCAAATGGAACTGATGTTTCAGTGGAGAGAGTCAGAAAACTAAATGAACAAATCCATCTAAAGCATGATTTCTAACTGTGAAACTTTCTTTGAAAAAATAGAAAAGGTGATGATAAAAGTGAGGCCTCTGTGGGTGGGGAGGAAGCTATTCAAGGTTGAAGGGTCAGCAGAGGCCCCTCTGAGATTCTAAATGAGCAGCACCCTGCACGATGGGAAAGAAGCAGGTTACCGCGAATGAGAATGAAAATGCATTTGGAGTGTCTCAGAAAGGCAAGAATGGTGTCTGGGTCCCATGAGTAGGAGAGGAGTAATGGGACATGAAATCAGGGAGTTGGGCCAGATCACAGGTTTCATAGGCCGTGCAAGGAGTTTGGGATCATTCTAACTACAACAGGAAAACACTGAACATTTTTATGCAAAGGACTGGCAAGATAAGAGCTTTGTTTAGATGGAAATGTATCTCTGATGGATGACAAGCTGTTGCCAGTTGGAAATAGAAATGATAATTCTGTAGCTGAGCAGAGAGGAATAATTTGGGATGAAGGGTGCCAGCCACACTGAGTAAGCCTAACTGGGACACTGCAGTGCCGGGGTGGGGGATGCTCCAGGGTGTCAAGGACCATCATGAAGACAACGGGCACCTTCTGGGCAGGAGACAGAAACACATTCCCAATTTACCCTCCTGGCTGGGTGATCCTGGCCAGCAGCAATCATTGCACAGGAGATGCAGAAACTGACTACTAAAAATGGCATTCCTGCTGCCCTTGAAAGTTGCTATTGTTTGGCATCCTTTTTTCATTTTCCATCCATTGTCACGAACCCAGATCACCTATACCCAACAGAGTTAGGGAGCAGCTAAGAAAAAAGATACAGGAGTGAGAGGCAGGAGAAATGATGCCTTAACTCCGTTTTCAAAATCTCTGAAGTAAGTTGAATCTTTCCTTGGTGCTTTGATTCCTGAAAGTAAATCTGGAGTTCTGTAAACATGGAACAAATGAGACAGAGAGTCTTTTCCATAATACTATAAAACTGTCACCCATTGTAGAGCCTGGGTGGCTTAGCTGGGCTTCCTCTCTGCTTTTGTTGCCCAGTGTAATGCGTACATGACGTAGCTATATTCCTACTCAGCTTTAACTCTGCTTATTTTTAGGAGGCAGGATGCCTGTGATCATTAGTTCCTTCTTAGAACTAAACTGGCTGAAGCTGGTGAAGCCCAATATGACCCCTTACTCAACCGCTGAAGAACCTCTAGCTTCATTATAATCCAATCCCTCTGCTAAATGACACTTCCACTAGCACTGTGACAGCTGACAATCACCATGACAATGACCCGAAAAGACCAAGAAAGGACATAAAACAGGCAGCTCCCTGTTCCAGGAAAATCTCCATTGCTTCCCAAGAAAAGCATGCATATTCCTCCCCTTGCTCTTAATGCCCACCCCTTCAGTGAAGATATCCTGTATTTGTAATTTCCTGGTTCTCAGAAACTGAGAAATTGATTTGCAAGCTACACTCCCATTTCTCTAATTCCTTGGCCTTTGAATGAAGCCTGCACTGCTTGACACTTTTCACTTTGTGTATTGGCTTCACAACACTGAACAGGAAAGAGCCCTTTTGGGGGTATCCAGGACACCCGGTAACAAAATAAGGTCCTTTTGTTAACAGAACTCCTTTAGATAGGGTGAGGGAATGGAGACTCCTTGAGTTTTGAAGTCAACCAAGCTCAGATTCAAATTCAGATTCATTTATTTGAACCACAGCTTCTACTTTGCATGAAAAATGGGTTTTAGAATGACAGTGGTCCTCTGGAGATCAATTGAGACAAATACTATATAAAGTATGTGAAAATCTCTGGCACATAATGAGTGTAAAATAAATATTTAGTATATAAAATACAGAATATATGAAAATCCCAGGCCGAGCTCAGTGGCTCACATCTGTAATCCCAACACTTTGGGAGGCCAAGGCGGGTGAATCACTTGAAGTAAAGAGTTCGAGACCCATCTGGCCAACATGGTGAAACCTCGTCTCTACTAAAAATACAAAAATTAGCCGGGCGTGGTGGTGAGCGCCTATTATCCCAGCTACTTGGTGGCTGAGGCAGGAGAATTGCTTGAACTCAGGAGGCAGAGGTTGCAGTAAGCCAAGATCGCACCCCTGCACTTCAGTTTGGGCGACAGAACCAGACTCTGTCGCAAAAAAAAAAAAAAAGAAAAAGAAAAGAAAAAAGAAAATCCCTGGCATCTAATAACTGTTCAATTAGATCGTCCTTCTTCCCCCTGCCACCCATTTACTTCCCCTCTTTCCCTTGAACAGATGCAAGACAGGTCCAGACTATAATGAACTTTCCTTGGTATTAAAGTATAAAGTGCTAGGATGGTGGGGGGAAGAACAATTTGAAAGTCAATGAAAACATTCAACTTCGAGCAGTTCTGAGGGAGGCAGATAGAGCATCCAATCAACACTCCCCTTGTCGTGCTGTTTTCTGTAGCAGTCTGTTAAAATGATGGCTATCTCATTCAACCCTGTCCCAGCCCCGAAGCAGTAGTAGTCAGTTCCATATGCACAAAGTACTTCGGAGCAGATGTTATGTGAACCGCACAGGGGAAGACGGCCCTCCAGGCAGGCAGGCTCGCGAAAACATTCTAAACTTTTTAAAAGATCAAATGACTGTGAAATCCAGTTAAATGTTAAAATCAGAATGCCAAGCTAGATAAGAATCTGGGATGGTCATCCAGCTAATTTCCTTGTCTTTCTGCCCAAACAGGTTAAGATCCCAGAGATTACTGACATTCAATTGAACAAATACTTAATACTGCACATACTATATTCTAGACAATAAGCTGGGCTGAGAGACTGCACAAATGAGAGTACACGAAGGGAAAAAGACTAAACATCTAGTAATACTTTTCCATTTAATAATTCTTAGCTAAATTGTCCCTGACACACTATTATTATTATTTTATTTTAATTAATTAATTATTTTTTGAGACAGAATCTGGCTCTGTCACCCAGGCTGGAGTGCAGTGTTGCAATCTCAGCTCACTGCAGCCTCCGCCTCCTGGGTTCCAGCAATTCTGATGCCTCAGCCTCCCAATTAGCTGGGACTCCAGGCACTCACCACCACGCCCGGCTAGTTTTTGCATTTTTAGTAGAGATGGGGTTTCTTCATGTTGTCCAGGCTGACTTCCTGACCTCGGGTGATCTGCCTACATTGACCTCCCAAAGTGCTGGGATTACAGGCATGAGCCACCACGTTCAACCATATTATAATTTCTTGAGACAGTGTCTTGCTCTGTTCCGAGGCTAGAGCACACTGGTGCCATCAAGGCTCACTGCAGCCTTGACCTGGGCTCAAGTGATCCTCCCATCTCAGCCTCTCAAGTAGCTGGGACCACAGGCCCACACCACCATATCTGGCTAATTTTTTTTTTTAATTTTCTTTAGAGACAGGGTCTCCCTATGTTGCCCAGGCTGGTCAACTCCTGGACCTCAAGAGCTCCTCCTGCCTTGGCCTCCTAAAGTGATGAGATGATAGGTATGAGCCACCACACTTAGCTCCTGATCCCTGTTCTGTCCTTGAAGTAAAGAACGCCCAGTGAGAACCACTGTTATGGGAACACTGGAGACACTTAAAACTGACACTTCTGTCATATCAAAGATTTGGTCCTGACAAGGCAAATAAACAGTGTCACGCTCCAAACTATTTGGCTTTCACAAAAGTGTTTAATTATAGTTAACTGGTCTACTGGCCGAGGGCAAACAAATTCCTGTCTTATCTATATCCACGTCATTGCATAATCTGAATATTGTGAAATCAAGTTTAGCCTACAGCTGCGTCCTCATATATTTTATGTTTGGCCTAAAAACTTTTCTGTATACTGTGAGCCATAACAAGTGGAGACGTAAACAGATCGCCGCCTGTACTTGTGCCAATCATTGAGTTTTGGCCAATCAAATGCAGCCAACTGTTTTAACCGTATTCAACTAAGGCAAATGTCAAGCTGTAACCAGTCCAGCTGTTCCTGTATCTCACTTCCATTTTCTCCAAGTTACTTTCATTTTTCTGTCCATAAATCTTCTTCCACCATGGAGCTGCACTGGAGTCTCTCTGAGCCTACTCTGACTCGGGAGGCTGCCCGATTCACAAATCATTCATTGCTCAAACACTTAAAACAATTCAGCTGCAGTTTTTCTTTTATCAATATATGGCCAGGCACGGTGGCTCATGCCTGTCTGTAATCCCAGCACTTTGGGAGGCCCACGTGAGCAGCTCACTTGAGGTCAGAAGTTCAACACCAACCTGGCCAACATGGTGAAACTCCATCTCTACAAAAAAGACAAAATTAGCTAGGCATGGTGATGTGCACCTGTAATCCCAGCTACTAGGGAGGCTGAGGCAGGGGAATCGCTTGAACCTGGGAGGTGGAGGTTGCAGTGAGCTGAGATTCGGCCACTATACTCCAGCCTAGGTGTCTCAAAAACAAAAAAATATATATAAATACTGCTGGCTTAGAAGTAAATTTTGTTTTTTAAAATCTGTATCAAAATGGAATTCTCTTTCCTTTTTTAATTTTTTTTTTAGAGATAAGGTCTTGCTCTGTTGCCCAGGTGCAATCATAGCTCACTGTAGCCTCAAACTCCTGGGTTCAAGTGATCCTCCTGACTCAGCCTTCCAATGTGCTGAGATTACAGACTGAGCCACCATGCCCAGCCTAATTCTATTTCCATTTTAAGGTTAGGTCATGCAGACACTATCATACATTCCTGATTTGAGAGGAGCAGGAACCAAAAGAGGAGAGAAAGACACACTCAGAATGACAGAAAACATTTCTCAGGTTCACTGAGGGAAGTTGACAATCAGGGATGGGGGTGGGAATCTGTAAACCTCACCTTGGGGCAGAATTTTCCACTTACGTTTGAGTTACGCAGGCATACATTCTGTTTTTATCATTCCTAGCCTAAGGAACCATGGTAGAATTGGCAAATCATTTAGGAAGCAAAGTCAGACTGAGCTATGTAGTTTGTGTTATGGCTTATGTAATATGCATATAAAAATCGCCAAGCAATAAACAAAATACTGCACTAAATTGGGAATGTGCCTCATCTAGAAACAACTCAAGTCATTTCTACACCCTACACTTGCTTTATTTTGTATCGTTTTCTTTTCATTTCTCTTAAAAGTGTGGTCAGAATATCAAGTATAATCTACCAACATTTTTTGCATTAAAAAATAAACAAGATCCATTGCAAATACAATTACAATCCCGCTAGTCTTTTTAGTAGAATTGACCAACTGATTCTTAAATTTATATGGAGATACAAAGGTCCTAGAATATGCAAAGTCATCTTGAAGAAGACTAAAAGTTGGAGAACTTATACTTCCTGAAACTGACTTCAAGACTGTTGATCAGAAAAGTTATGAAATCTAGAAAAGAGAGCGTTATTTCTAAAGAAAGGTACCATCACCTGCAGGTGGGATGTGGAACTTCGGCCTGAAACTGAAGGGCAGTTGCTTCAAGGGAGGGAAGGATGAGACAGGAGTTTATGCTGAGGGTTAGCTAAGTATACATATTCAACAGGTTATAGGAGGAGCTATGAATATTCACAAAAGGGGTGCACGTACTCCTGGTAGGCCGACCTGGTTTGGAACTGTGTCCCCACCCAAATCCCACATTGAATTGTAATTCCCAATGTTGGAAGTGGGGCCTGGTGGGAGGTGATTGGGTCATGAGGGTACATTTCCCCTTTGGTACTGTTCTCATGATAGTGAGTGAGTGCTCATGAGATCTGGTTGTTTAATAGAAGTGTGTGATACCTCCCCACTCGCACTCCCTCCTGTTCTGGCTCTGTGAGGTGCTGCCTCTCCCTTTGCATTCTGCCAGGATGGTAAGTTCCCTGAGGCCTCCCCAGAAGCAGATGCCGCTATGCTTCCTATACAGCCTGCAGAAGCATGAACCAATTAAATCTATTTTATTTATAAATTACCCAGTCTCGAGTATTTCTCTATAGCAATGTGAGAACTGTCTAATACATAGGCTAACATGTATGTTCCATGCATCCTATGTTTGCTGCTTCAGAGTGGAGACTTAACACTTAAATATATTACAATTAGGCAGTATTGGTCAGAAGTGGAAGGAGAAAACATGAAGGCAGTCAGTACTCAGCCTCCCTAGACTGGCCAGAACTGCTCCGTGATCTGGTCATGATCTCCTGTCAAGGTGGTCAGTTGTTGTGTCAGAACTGTAAAAGGGGCTGGGCACAGTGGCTCATGCCTGTAATCCCGGCACTTTGGGAGGCCTAGGTGGGTGGATCACCTGAAGTCAGGAGCTCTAGACCAGCTTGGTCAACATGATGAAACCCCATCTCAACTAAAAATACAAAATTTAGCCAGGCGTGGTGGCGCATGCGCCTGCAATCCCAGCACTCTGGGAGGCTGAGGCAGTTGGATCACCTGATGCCAGGAGTTTGAGGCCAGCCTGGCCAACATGGTGAAACCCTGTCTCTACTAAAAATACACAAAAAAAATTAGCTGGTATGGTGGCGGGCACCTGTAATTCCAGCCAACTGGGAGGCCGAGCCAAGAGAATTGCTTGAACATGGGAGGCAGAGGTTGCAGTGAGCCAAGAGTGGGCCATTGCACTCCAGCCCGGATGACAGAAAGAGACCAACTCGGTTTCTTAAGGTTTCTCTGAGATTCACTTGGTCGAGACGGTGTCCATTCAGTCAGTTGAGGTGCTTAGGATTTTATTTTTATTTCCCAAGACGTACTATGAATCCACAGTAGTAAGCATCAACAAATACAGAAAACAATGCGATTTTCTTTCTTTTTTTTAAAGATGGGGTTTCACCATGATGGCCAGGCTGGTCTTGAACTCCTGACCTCAGATGATTCATTCACCTTGGCCTCCCAAAGTGCTGGGATTACAGGCATGAGCCACGACACCCAGCCAACAATGTGATTTTCAGCAAAGGAGCTAAGACAGTCCAATTGGAAAAGGACATTGTTTTAATCAAATGAGGCTGGAACAACCTGGATATCCATTTGGAATAAATGAAGCATGATCCTTTCACACCGAAAATTAATTTGAGTGGATCGATAAAGCTACATGGAAAAGCACAAACCATAATACTTTCAAGAGAAAACACAGGAGAATATCTTTGTCACTTGGGGCTCTGTAAGGTTTCCTAGGAAAAATATAGAAGACGATAACATAGTAGGAAAAAGTAATCATTAAAAACAAAAATTCATAAAAAGAAAAAATTGATAAATTTGACTTAATCATAATTAAAAATTTTGTATTGAAAGATACTTTTAAGAAACTGAATAAGCCAGACATAAGCTAGAAGAAAGAAAGATCCGTCAGAGGACTGGTATTCAGGATATATAAAGACCCCCAGAGCCGGGCGCAGTGGCTCACAACTGTAATACCAACACTTTGGGAGGCTGAGGCGGGTGGATCACTTGACATCAGGAGTTTGAGACCAGCTTGGCCAACATGGTGAAACCTCGTCTCTACTAAAGATACAAAAATTAGCCGAGAGTAGTGGCGGGCACCTGTAATCCCAGCTACTAGGGAGGCTGAGGCATGAGAATCGCCTGAATTCTGGAGGTGGAGGTTGTAATGAGCCAACATCACACCACTGCACTCCAGCCTGGTCAACAGAGTGAGACTCCATCTCAAACAAAACAAACAAAACAAAACCCAAGGACCCTTACAATTCAATAATAAAAACCACCAATCCACTCAATGAAAAAATGGGTCAATGATTTGAACAGACACTTCACAAAAGAAGATACATGAATAGTAGTAAAAAATCTATTTAAAACTGCCCAACATTATTAGTTATTAGGGATATGCAAATTAAAACCACAATATATCATCTCTGTGGTGTCAGGATATATACTGATTTTCACCCGCAGTTCCTGGCTCATCACTCCCTTAGCCCTTGTTACAGTCTTTTGTTACTACATTGGGTGTGTTAGGCCTCAGGAACAGGCCTCCGACATCATGAAGCCTCCATAGAAACCCAAGAGGACTGGGTTTGGGGAGCTTCGAGATAGCTGAACACATGAAGGTTCCTGGAGGGTGGTGCCGCAGGGACGGTGTGGAAGTTCCAAGCCTCTTCACCCATACCTCACTCTATGTGTCTTTCATCCATATCCTTTGCAGTATCCTTCATCACAAACCAGTAAATGCAAGTAAATGTTTCCCTGAGTTCCATGAGCTGCTCCAACGAATTAACCAAACTCGAAGAGGGAGTCACGGAATTGCTTGAACTCGGGAGGTGGAGTTGCTGTGAGCTGAGATTTCGCCACTGTGCTCCAGCCAGGGCAACAGAGCGAGACTCTGTCTCAAAAAAACCACAACAAGAACAAAAGACAAAGTGGGGGTCATGGGAACCCTAACTTAAAGCCGGTCAGTCAGAAGTTCTGGAGGCCAGGGCAAGCGACTGGTGTCGTGTGGGAGGGGCCGGTCTTGGGGACTGAGCCCTCAACCTGTGGTTGACCTATCTCCAGGTCGCCCAGCTGGTGTCCACTACTTGGTGCAGGGGGAAAACCCCCACCCATTTAGCCACGGAAGTCTTCTGTGTTGGTGAGGTAGAGGAAAACCATGGTTAGGGAGAGTTTTTTCTATGCAATCTCACACTCACATTTAGAAGGAAAATAAGTTCCAGCAAGGATGCTGAGCAGCTGGGGCTCTCATACGTTCCGGGTGGGAGCATAACCTGGAACGACCACTTTGTAAAATGACCTCCCAGTTGCTTTAAAAAGGGAACATACACCTACCCTAGCACTTCTACTGCGCATATTGACCTGGAAAAATAAAAATGCATGTCCACAAAATACTTTTACAGGAATGCTCATAATAGCCTTATTCATGCTAACCAAAAACTGGAAATAGCCAAGTACCCATGAATAGAATGGAAAACAAGTTGTGATATATTCATAAAATAGAGCACTAACCAACATGAAAAATGAAGGAACTACAAAACACACAATAATATGGGGGCAATCTCAAACGCCTTATGTTGAGAAAAAGTCTAACAGAACAGAGTATGTACTCTATGATCCCACTTACATGAAGTTCTGGAACAGGAAAAACTAACAGGAGATAGAAGTGAGCATAGTGATGGCCTCTGGACAAAAATGGACTGCACATGAGCTTGAGGAAGCGTTCTGGAGTGAAGAGGATACTCTATGTCTTGGTAGAGGTTTAGGATACAGAGGTGTATGCATTTGTCAAGACTCAGGGAATAATAGACTTAAGATTTGTCCATTTCATTGTGTGTCAATTTGATCTTAAAAATCAAACAAAGCTGGGCACAGTGTCTCATCCCTGTAATCCCAGCACAATGGGAGGCCGAGGTGAGTGGATCACATGAGGCCAGGAGTTCGAGACCAGCCTTGCCAACATGGTGAAATCCCATCTGTACTAAAAATACGAAAATTAGCTGGGCACAGCAGTGTGCACCTGTAATCCCAGCTACTCGGGAGGCTGAGGCAGGAGGATCTTGAATCCAGGGGGCAGAGGCTGCAGTGAGCCGAGATTGCACCACTGCACTCCAGCCTAAGCGACAGAGACTCCATCTCACAAAATAAAATTAAATGAAATAAAGAACTGAAACACTATTGATTACAAGGGGAAGTATACTGATGTCTGCAACTTACTTCGAAATGAATAAACAAAATGGGTTGATGGATGAGAAAGGGATGAACAGATTGACAGACGTGCAATAAAGTAACTATAGTAAAATGTTAATTGTTAAATCCAGGTTGTGCATATGTAGGTATATACTGTAAAATTCTTTCAACTTCTCTGTTTGAAGTTTTTTATAATAAAAATATGGCCTGTAATCCCAGCACTTTGGGAGGCAGAGGTGGGTGGATCACGAGGTCAAGAGATCGAGACCATCCTGGCCAACATGGTGAAACCCTGTCTCTACTAAAAATACAAAAATTAGCTGGGTGTGGTGGCGTGTGCCTATAATCCCAGCTACTCAGGAAGCTGAGGCAGGAGAATTGCTTGAACCCAGGAGGCAGAGGCTGCAGTGAGCTGAGATTGCACCACTGCACTCCAGCCTGACACCTGGCGACAGAGCAAGACTCTATCTCAAAAAAAAAAAAAAGTGATGAAAAAGAATAATTATCACTCTTCTGATACATTTAGAATTAATATAGCACTATATGAATAACGTTATAAGCATTCACCTGGGATTGTCTACATCTTTCAAATCTTTGGCCATATTTGGCATTGCCATTCCTGTTTCCAACCAGTCACTCCTCTTTACATTTGCATAGTTTATCTTTCTACCCATGTGCCCTCAATTCAAACTCATTAAGAGGCATCATGAGAATTACCGATCATGCTTTCATCTTTATGGTCATTTTGAAACCATATACTTGTCAATCCGCCATTCTCAGCCCCCAACCAGAGCTGTGGTTTTTCCAGGACCATTTATCCCATCTGATCTCTGTACCGGGAGTGGGAAAATGGCAGTCTACGGGGTTGGTCAATGGCCAGCTTATTTGCCTGGGTGCCTAATTTCAACAGAGTCATCATGTTGAGATTATTTTTAGCCCCATAACTTTTTCAACCGGCAGACACCTCACACAGCAGATGGCTCCCTGCCCCTGCCTTTCTCAACAGGGTCTCCTAATGAAACTATTATATGGCTTGCTTACGGTGTCACAATTAGTCAGAGGTAAAATGAAGAGAGAAACCCAAGCTTTTTGATTTCACAAAGGCCCTTCTCATTAATCCCCACTGATCTAAATTATCTTGAACTCATTTTAGAAAGAAAAAGAGAGTGCAGATAAGTAAATGGTTTGCCGTCATGTGACCAATTTAGACAAAATAAATATTATTTCCATGGTTACCTGTACAAATAAAGTTCGAAAGGAATACATTCGCTTTGTCATCTTATGAAGTGCAGCAGGACTTCTGTGTAGTTAGAAGGCTGATGTCTGTCAGTAAAGCTAGCATAGAAGGGACCAAATTCAGCAGCCTGGAGGCCAACAGAAAGGGGACATTAGGATTTTTAGATGCATAGACATGGATGGGGAGGGAGAGTCAGCTAGGAGAGGAAGGAGCAGAGTAATAAAAACGAAGATGAGACCAGTATTGTAATCTCTTCAATTTTGTAATGCTATTTTCTTTCTTTCTCTTTTTTTTTTTTTTTAGACAGAGTTTCCCTCTTTCACCCAGGCTGGAGTGCAGTGGTGCAATCTTGGCTCACTGCAACCTCTGCCTCCCGGGTTCAAGTCATTCGCCTGCCTCAGCCTTTCGAAGAACTGGGATTATAGACGCCCACCACCACGCACGGCTAATTTTTGTATTTTTTGTAGAGACAGTTTTCGCCATGTTGGCCAGGCTGGTCTCAAACTCCTGACCTCAGGTGATCCACCTGCCTCAGCCTCCCTAAGTGCTAGGATTACAGGCGTGAACCACCGTGCCAGGCTTGTAATGCTGTTTTCTGTAATCCTGTAATATTGAAATGTTGTCTTATTAATAACCACAAGCACATCTCAAAAGATTCCAAAACTTTGCTCCCCCTCTGCTCTTTCAAAGATATTTTTGGAAGTAGAGAGTAGAATGCTGGTTACCAGCGGCTGGGAAGGAGAGCGGGGGCAGTATAGGGCCGGTTAATGTGTGCAAACATACAGTTAGAGAGAAGGAGTGAGTGAGTTTCCACAGCAGAGCAGGGTGAATGGAGTTAACAACAAGGTATTGTATATTTCATAATAGCTAGAAGAGAAGATTTGAAATGTTCCCAACTCAAAGAAAAGATAAATGTTTGAGATAATGGATTTTCTAAATGCCCTGATTTGGTCATTACACATTGCACGAGTGTATCAAAATATCACATGTACTCCATATATGTGTACAATGATTATGTACCAATAAAAGAAGATACTTTAGGACGTCCTTTGGTTCCTACCAAATCCACTTTCTACAGTGAATACACTTATCTCTATCTTTGGTCTTTTACCCTTTTGACTTAGTACCTTGGTTAACACATGGTTTTCTTTTTTTTTTTTTTAAAGATGGGGTTTCACCGTGTTGGTCAGGCTGGCCTTGAATTCCCGACCTCAGGTGATCCGCCCACCTTGGCCTCCAAAGTGCTTGGATTACAGGCATGAGCCACCACGCCAGGCCAACACATGGTTTTCAATAGTTCCGGCCCACCTCCGATTTAGGTTAATCCATTGCACTGTACCTTCTTCCCTTGTAGTGAAATGCCCGCTTTTCAGCTTGGGTATTGTTTCCCTATCACATTCTCATGATTTGCCTATTGATGTTCATACACCAACATATACTTTCCTCTCTCCATCCTCATGGTAATCTACCAACATTGTGGACAATAACACACCTTGAATGTAGGGATTCAGGATGTAGGGATGAGAACACAGAGCTTGAATTCAGAAGACTAGTTCATCTCTCAGCTCAGCTTCTTACTATATGGGTGGCTTTGAAAAATATACAACCTCTTTCCTTTTTAAAGGGGGAAATAAGCCTAGCGCAGTGGCTCATGCCTGTAATCCCAGCACTTTGGGAGGTCAAGAAGATGGGCAGATCACTTGAGGTCAGGAGTTCGAGACCAGCCTGGCCAACATGGTGAAACCCTGTCTCTACTAAAACCACAAAACTTAGCTGGGCGTGGTGGCGCACTCCTGTAATCCTAGCTATTTGGGAGGCTGAGGTGTGAGAATCAGTTGAACCTGGGAGGTGGAGGTCGCAGTGAGCCAAGATTGTACCACTGCACTCCAGCCTGGGCAACAGAGTGAGACGCCGTCTCAAAAAAAAATAAATACAAATAAAACTAAAATAAAAGGGAAAATAATATTATTCTGCCATCCTCTAGAGTTATCTTGATGGCCAAATGACATGATATTTGTCAATTAGTTTGGGTTTCCTACATGCAGATTGAGACAAGGATTCAAATGCAAGTGAGGTAGGTTAGGCAGGATACTGACAGCCTCCCTTAAGTGGAAACAAACTTACCAAATTGATGGAGAGAACCAACAGCCTGACAGTGCAGGAGCCACATCCTGGGCTCGTGGTTAGAACATCCTGCAGTAAGGAGGTAGAAGGGCAGAAGGGAAAATTCCCAAATTCACATGAGCGCAGAAACTCAACATTAGTGTCCCTGAGCTGACCTGTGTTCATTATAATAGTAAAAGACACACCCTTGGGTGGAGAATTAAAATGCTCATGAGACATACGATATGTGTACTAGCCTGTACGGCTGCCGCACGTGCCGGCTTGGGAAACCATCTGCAACGCGCTCAACGGCAACACCCCTTCCCACCCCTTTGAATGACCATGTACATCGCCCATAACAGGTAGTACCTCAGTGCCAGACGTGGCTGTCTCCTTCTCAGGCACCCAGCTATCAGAGTTACCTCACTTTGCAATAAACTTCTTTACCTGCTTTCACTTTGGACTCACTCTCAAATTCTTTATTTATTTCTTTTTATTTTATTCATTTATTTTTATAGAGATGGGGCCTCACTCAGGCTGCTCTTGAGCGCCTAGGCTCAAGCCATCTTCCCACGTTGGCCTCCCAAAGTGCTGGGATTACAGGAGTGAGCCACTGCGCCAACCGCACTTAAAATTATTTTGTGTCACGAAGGCAAGAACCTGAACTGACCCAACAACAAAACAGGTAGCTTCTGTGGAAGGGGCTGGAAATGCCTGCTGGGGAAGGGAAGAAGTGGTCCTGGAGTGGAAAGCAGGACATAAAGGGCAGCACATACATTCTATGTGGGCGCCTTTCAAAAAAGGCAGAAAGCACACGTCTCACAGCTGCCCTACCCGAGATGCAAGGAAGCCAAGCTGCTGCTGGGGAATGTTTGGGGGCAGTTAGCTCCCCAGCAATTCCAGCCTGCCTTGCACCTGGCCAGCCTCTTTCAGGCTTCTGGGGTGCACTGCAGCGGTGAGGGCTGAGGCGTGTGGCATAAATTGTGTCATGATTATTATTCCTTAAAAGCTTCATCATCTGAGTCCCAGGCACCTTCTCAGCCTGTGTTTGCTACTCTACTTGCCGCTAATTCTTCAAGACCCTCCTAGCACACTGTCACAGCTGCCAAGAATCTTCACCTCCACGCCATGCCACTTCAGCTACCCAGAAACAGCTGACAGCCACCTACCGCTTAGACCTTCTCCACCTCTGCCGTCTTTCTCTCTGACGTTTTCTTCTTTGTTTACAGTCAATTATCTCTTAGCCTTTCCTGCTTTCTCACTCCTTCTGAACCTCATCTTCATCTTTTCTAATCACTGGTTGTTTCTTATTTTCATAGGCCCAGGAAGACACTCTTGGTTTCATCTGCCTCTTAACACACCAGATAGTCAGTGGGTTAATCTGCATTCCAGATGGCAACCTGGAATTCCACAGTCTGTTGATCTTCTAACAATTCGTATTACCAATTCCCAAGCTTCGCTGCTGCTTCTGTGTTCTCAGTGTCTTACAGTTTTATCCTTAGTATCTTGGCACCAAAAGTACTGCTGAAAGTTTCTCTCATATCAGCATTAAGAGATGTGACAAATTTTTTTTAAAAATAACTCCTACACTGTATCAGACAGATTTATACAAACTGTTAATAGGTGTCTTGCTAAAGTAACACTTCAAGATCAAATAATTTGGGCAAATATTGACTAAACAAGATTTAAAGGCAATTATCATCTAACTTCTCAGAGCTGTGAAATATGCTCACAGGTGTTATAAATATTGTCAACCTAAATGACAAAGAGAGGCTCTCTAAAAGAAGACGTTTACTAGGGAATAGAACATTGCAATGGGAATACACATGCTATAGCAAACTTTTTTTTTTTTTGAGATGGAGTTTTGCTCTGTCACCAGGCTGGAGTGCAGTGGCGTGGCATGATCTCGGTTCACTGCAACCTCTCCCTCCTGGGTTCAAGCGATTCTCCTGCCTCAGCCTCCCAAGTAGCTGGGACTATAGGTGCCCCACCACATACAGCTAATTTTTGTATTTTTAGTAGAGACGGGGTTTGACCATGTTCGCCAGGATGGTCCCGATCTTTTGACCTCATGATCTGCCTTCCTCAGCCTCCCAAAGTGCTGGGATTACAGGCATGAGCCACTGCGTCCAGCCAGCAAACTGTTAATATATGTGTCAGGGAGGTAAAAGAAGGCAAAGATCTCTAAAGGAAAAAAAGTGAGGAGGACTACACAATTCTTTTTGAAATACTTATCTTTAGTTACACAGATCAATGGCAAGTGACACCAGTACAAGTTTGGACAGGCAGTTGCTGGGCAGATGTTCTTGTATATATTTTTTGTAAGGTTGCAATGGGTTGTGTGCCAGGTTGTGGTTTTTATATAGTATTTTTCATCATCAGGCACACAAGCGTCAGAATCCTTTCTTTATGGCTTTTGCTGGCTCTACTTGTCAGGGTTTTCTTAACATTCATGACTCTATTTTGATTCTGACAATTTTCACAATAATTAAGAAGATACAGTTGGGCAAGTTCCCAAAGTTATTTGACTCAGTGTTCCACAGAGTAAGTTTTGGGAAATACTGATTTTTTTATAATCACAAATCACTATATGTCTCAACACTGTGGGACCAAGTGCATGATATCTGGCTATTGTGTGTAGCTGGGCAGGCGAGGCTTAGGAACAGTGCCATCCCAAAAGAGAGAGACATTTGGACTGGGCTTTTTTTTTCCTGCTATATTCATAGACAATAGAAATCATTCACCTGAACTTGAAGCATAAAACATATACTGAAGGAGAGAGCATTCTGGTACTTTTCAAGCTATGACAATTTGGTGAAATTGGTCATTCAACCTCCAGAAACTTTTACCTTGTTCCTTAAAGACGTCCTGCATTGTGACTATTGCTTGAGACATTGTCCTTTCTTGCTAACCAAAATGTCCAATGTAATTTAATTAAACTTCAGAGGTTCTACAACCATCTGGTCTTTGGCAAACCTCACAAAAACAAGCAATGGGGAAAGGACTCCCTGTTTAATAAATGGTGTTGGAAAACTGGCTAACCAAGTGCAGAAAGCAGAAACTGGACCCCTTCCTGACACCTTACACTAAAATTAACTCCAGATGGATTAAAGACTTAAACATAAGACCTAACACATAAAAACCCTAGAAGAAAATCTAGGCAAAACCATTCAGGACATAGGCGTAGGCAAGGACTTCATGACCAAAACACCAAAAGCATTGGCAACAAAAGCCAAAATAGACAAATGGGACCTAATCAAACTCCACAGCTTCTGCACAGCAAAAGAAACAGTCAATAGAGTGAATCGGCCACCAACAGAATGGGAAAAAATTTTTGCAATCTACCCATCTGACAAAGGGTTGATATCCAGAATCTACAAAGAACTAAAACAGATTTACAGGAAAAAACAAACAAGCCCATTCAAAAGTGGGTGAAGGATATGAACAGACACTTTACAAAAGAAGACATACGTGAGGCCAACAAACATATGAAAAAATGCTCATCATCACTGGTCATTAGAGAAATGCAAATCAAAACTACATTGAGATACCATCTCACACCAGTTAGAATGGCAATCATTAAAAAATCTGGAGACAACAGATGCTGGAGAGGATGTGGAGAAATAGGAACACTTTTACACTGTTGGTGGGAGTGTAAATTAGTTCAACCATTGTGGAAGACAGTATGGCGATTCTCAAGGACCTAGAAATAGAAATTCCATTTGACCCAGCAATCCCATTACTGGATATATATCAAAAGGATTATAAATTGTTCTATTATAAAGATACATGCACACGTATGTTCATTGCAGCACAGTTTACAATAGCAAAGACCTGGAACCAATCCAAATGCCCATCGATGATAGACTGGACAGGGAAAATGTGGCACATATATACCATGGAATACTACACAGCCATAAAAAATGACAAGTTCGTGTCCTTTGTAGGGACATGGATGAACCTGGAAACCATCATTCTCAGCAAACTGACACAAGAACACAAAATCAAACACCGCATGTTCTCACTCATAGGTGGGTGTTTAACAATGAGAACACATGGACACAGGGAGGGGAGCACTACACACTGGGGTCTGTTGGAGGGAAATAGGGGAGGGACAGTGGGGGGTGGGGAGTTGGGGAGAGAAAGCATGGGGAGAAATGCCAGATATAGGTGATGGGGAGGAAGGCAGCAAATCACACTGCCATGTGTGTACCTATGCAACAATCTTGCATGTTCTTCACATGTACCCCAAAAACTAAAATGCAATAAATAAATGTGGGGGACCGGCAAGATGGCACGTCTTCCAGGGTCTCTTGACCTGCAAGAGGGTCCAAGTACCTGGAAGAGAGAGTGCGCGGAAGAAAAGAGAGACAGATAGACGGGGTCTGGAGGACTGAATAGGCTATGCCTAAAACAGCAATTTATTTTATGCACAGGGTCTCATTATATATCTTTCAGCCTGCAGTGGCTGACGTCAAGTCACATTGTGGAGATAACAAAGGAGAACAAAAAGTTACAACATTGCAAGCCTGGGGTTCAAGATAAAACTAGTAAAAGGAGAAACATACAATCAGCTGTCATAAAGATTAATCCAAAAGTCATATGACAAACAAGTGATCTTTTCCTACATATCTGATAATCAAAAACACAGAAACTGAGTCAAACCAAGTTATAAATCTTAAGGGTAATAATTTCAAAATGACCTGTGAATAATCACAAGATTCAGTAAATGCTTAGTCACAAAGTCATAAAACTAGCCCAGAACAGGAACTTCTGGAAACACAATGTCTAGTAAAACCACACAGCCTTCACCCAGCCATAATACTAGGTCAGTGAACCAGAGATAAACTTCTGCAAAACAAACCTCTTTCAGCTCCTTCTTTCCCTTAGCTCAACTGCCTCCAGTAGGGGAGAAACGTGTCTGGGCTCAAACTCCATTATGGCGGAGACACTGTTAGAGGTCTCTACACTGGAGTGATCCCCAGAAATAAATAGATAAATAAATAAATAAATAAAATAAAAAAGAGGTTCTGCACAGCAAAAGAATTATCAACAGAATAAGCAGACAACATAAAGAATAAGAGAAAATATTTGCCAACTATGCATCTGACAAAGGTCTAATATCCAGCATCTGTAAGGAACTTAAAAAGAAAAAAGCCACATTAAAAAGTGAGCAACGGACATGAACAGACACTTTTCTAAAGAAGATATATATGTGGCCAACAAGCAAATGAAAAAAGCTCAGGCCAGGCATTTGGTGGCTCATACCTGTAATCCCAGCACTTTGGGAGGCCTAGGTGGGTGGATCACTTGAGGTCATGAGTTCGAGACTAGTCTGAACAAAATGGTGAAACCCTATCTCTGCTAAAAATACAAAAATTATCTGGGCATGGTGGCATCCACCTGTAATCCCAGCTACTCAGGAGGCTGAGGCAAGAGAATCGCTTGAACCCAGGAGGCAGAGGTTTCAGTGAGCTGAGTTTGTGCCACTGCCCCCCAGCCCAGGTGACAGGGCAAGACTTCATCTCAAAAACATAGGTTGATCTGTTATCTTCTTTCTTCTACTGTTTCAGATGACAAGTTACTGCTTCGAGTTAAATGTTTCTTAAGATCTAGGCAATACTATTCAGGACGTAGGCACAGGCAAAGATTTCACGACAAAAACTCCAAAAGCAATTGCAACAAAAGCAAAAATTGACAAATGGGATCTAATTAAACTAAAGCGCTTCTGCACAGCAAAACAATCATCAGAGTGAACAGACAACCTACAGAATGGGAGAAAAATTTTGCAAGCTACCCATCTGACAAAGGTCTAATATCCAGAGTCTACAAGAACTTAAACAAATTTACAAGAAAAAAACAAACAGCCCCATTAAAAAGTGGTTAAAGGACATGAACAAACACTTCTCAAAAGAAGACATTCATGCAGCCAACAAACATGAAAAACAGCTCAACATCACTGATCATTAGAGAAATGCAAATTAAAACCACAATGAGATACCCTCTCATACCAGTCAGAATGACTGCTATTCAAAAGTCAAAAAGCAATAGAGGCTGGCAAGGTTGCAGAGAAAAGGGAACATTTATACACTGTTGGTGGGAGTGTAAATTACTTCATTGCATTGTGGAAAGCAGTGTGGCAATTCCTCAAAAAGCTAAAAGAGAACTACCATTTGACCCAGCAATCCCATTACTGGGTATATACCTAGAGGAATATAAATCATTGTGCTGTAAAGACACATGCACACGAATTGTTCATTGCAGCACTACTCACAATAGCAAAGACATGGAATCAACCTAAATGCCCGTCAATGACACACTGGATAAAGAAAATAGGGTACATATACACCATGAAGTACTATGTAGCCATAAAAAAGAACAAGACTGTGTCTTTTGCCAGAACATGGATGGGGCTGGAGACCATTATCCTCAGCAAACTAACAGGAACAGAAAACTAAATACCATACATTCTCACTTGTAAGTCTGAGCTAAATAATGAGAACTCATAGACACAAAGAGGGGAACAGCAGACACTGGGGCCTTCTTGAGGGTGGAGGGTGGGAGGAGGGAGAGGAGTAGAAAAAATAACTGTTGGCCACTAGGCTTAGTATCTGGGTGATGAAATCATCTGTACGACAAAACCCCGTGACACAAGTTTTCCTGTATATGCAAATCAAAGCCGCACATCCACATGTACCTCTGAGCCTAAAAGTTAAAGAAAAATATGTTCCAGTCTTAACAGTCTGTGATTGAAACTAAAGTCAATGTCCAAAGTGCAGTAGCTTCTCTGCTTCCCATCTGTTTCACTAGCAAGAAAGAATCCCCTAATAGTTTTAAGAATCCCCCTAGCTCTCAACCCTCAGTACCACAAATGTTACCAACATCTGTTCAAGAGTCAGTCCTCTGTGTGGTGTGTGGCTTGCCTGTTTCCCATAGGGAGAGCAGAACTCCATACTCCCCAGTAGGTAGACTCTGCAACCCCAGCTGCCAGTACCCTAGTGACGGGCCTGCTTCCACAGCGCCACCTTCTGGCTGCCAGCCATGTCTGCACGAAAGCCCTTGGGGGCCAGCTGAGATAAGACCAGACCAAGCGGTTCCTCTTGACCCGTAGTGGTTCACACACCATTGCTGTCTTGAACCCTACACTATCTGTGGCTGCATTCTGAATACCTGGCAGGTCACAGAGCTAAAGTCCCATTCGAGCCACAAGCTTCATGACCTATATTCACTGGCACTAGAGCAGCAGATGCAGTTTTATGCTAATTCATCTATTTGAGCTCTTCTGAAAAGCACAAAAGAAGATACCAGGCTGGGCGCAGTGGCTCACCTCTGTAATCATAGCGCTTTGGGAGGCCGAGGCAGGTGGATCACTTGAGGTCAGGAGTTCAAGACAAGCCCAGGCAACATGGTGAAACCCCACTCTATAAAAAATACAAAAATTTGCCAGGCGTGGTGGTGCATATCTCCAGACCCAGGTACTCTGGAGGCTGAGGTGGAAGGATCTCTTGAGCACAGGATGCAGAGGCCGCAGTGACCCATGATTGCACCACCCACTGCACTCCAGCCTGGGTGACAGAGTGGAACACTATTTCAAAAACGAAAAAAAAGAGGAAACCTTCCTTCGATGTCACCATGCTTGGTCAGTGGCACAGCCCAGAAAAACTGCCTGGAACTCAAGACTATGTGTTCAAAGCCCTTTTATTCCTACTTGTAGCCATTTTTGTGGTAGCCACGTACTAACCCAGAAGTTTCCTCCAGATATCTAAGCCCTTCCATCTGCAAAAGGGATGCCCAGTGCCACACATTCACTATACTCTGGAGAGGAGTCTGGGACCTAAAAAGGGTCTGGTAGATGTTTTCCACTATGGAGAAGACCCCTGACCTCCAAAGCAGATCTCGTAGGCTGCCTCATTTGAGGCCTGATTCTCAAACTCAAATGATGAAGAAACAGTAGTCCTACATTTAAAAACTACCATTCAGAAGAAAAGAAAAATCACTCAGTAATACAGGAGAGTGCCAGGAATTAACCAACTTGAGTGAAGCACAGCACAGTGCTGGCACATGACAAGTTCTTGCTCACCAGTCTTTGTAATAATGGTGAGTACTGATGCATCATTGGGAGTGAAGTCATCTTCCCAAAGGAGAGCAAGAGATTTCCCTGGCAACTGCTTAGGGAGAATCGCTGGACCCATTCTCTTCTCTGCCTTGTAGAACATTGAGGTTGGTACACAAAGGTGTGTGGATTAAAGCTGTGGTTTCTGCTATAAACTCTCTTCCCCAGGTTAAAGGAGGGGAAAAGATCACCACATTGACCAGCACAGCATGCACTGATTTCATGCAGTTGCTTGGTAAAGGAAGATACACCACTGAGTAGTTCCCTAGGGGAAGAAGTCCACAGGTGTGTATGGGGGGTTATGTACTAGAGACAGGGTAGGTAAGTCACTGTAGCTACACAAATTATGGAGTGAATTTGCTCCCTGGATAGAATGAGTCTGAATAGCACTGGGACAGGCTCACAATGAATTCCGTTTCTTGCCTCCATATTGAAAACATAGTAACAAAAAGTTGAGTCTGGGCAAAGGAAATAGGAAAACAAAGTGATAAACTTTCACTTTATAAGGAAAGTTAACACACAAAGTTCTTAAATAATTATCAGGTAAATAAATTCTTATGTGACTTTGGGGCTTCAGAGATGCTGGTAAAAAGTAAAGGCCATTAAGACCATCACTTCCCACGCTGGGCAGTTGCCCCGGGCAGTTTATCTTGGGTGGAGGGAACCCGGAACAGAGGAGCAGGAGAGCAAGCCTTAGGGGCAGAAAAGGCAGACCTTGAGGGGAAGGGGGGTTTATCCTGTGCCCAGCAGAGACCCCTGGAAGAAATACATCATGAGCTGGTGGACTTCTGAAAAGGTTCTTCCGAGGTTGAACTGGGGATGCTCTGGACAACCTTGAGGCTGAAGACCAGATCTATTGAATCATGAAATCAGCTAATTGCAACATACATGAGGTGTTTGGGATACAAAGAACTATGACAGATGTCGGCTGCATGGATTTGCCTTAGTCCATTTCTGTGTAGAAAGATCTGTTCATGGCTCCTCTGTATGCAGAGAGTAGCCCTGGAAGTCTGTAGGTCCACAGATGTCTTTGAGGCATTTTCCAGGTAATAAAATATGATGTAGCTCAAATGCACTAAAATCAGCCTATAAGTAAAATCAAGAAAACAGGCTTGATGATTGTAATAATTTGCAGTGACCACTGGTAATATGCAAAACTATGTAATTGGTCATTAGCTGTAAGAACTATTTAGATTAAGCAGTGGTTTAAAGGACTTACTATGGAGGTTTCAGGGTAATCTCTTTATAAAAACATACCTTCCATACATGCTCATCAAATTATGTACTAAAAAAATTCTAAAAATTCTCTGTACTAAAATTATGCATTCATCTATCTAAACATTACTTATGTGATCATGTGATGTTTAGATAGGTGAATGCATGATTTACTGTTCAAACTGCACACTTTTGCAAGTGAAAGTTACAGTTATATACAGAGAGAGTTGCATAGTTATTATCTGAGGTTCTTTGAAGATAAGCTTTATAAAATAAAACACACACACACACACACACACACACACACACACACACCCAGCTTTGCTTTCTTTATACTTTCTATTCCAGGTTTGACCTTTACTAATAACATTTAATTTCTTTTGACTTTTTTTTTTTTTTTTGAGATAGAGTCTCACTCTGTCACCCAGGCTGGAGTGCAGTGGCGCAATCTTGGCTCACTGCAACCTCTACCTCCTGGGTTCAAGCAATTCTCCCGCCTCAGCCTCCCAAGTGGCTGGGACTACAGGCATGTGCCATCACGCCTGGCTAATTTTTGTATTTTTAGTAAAGAAGTGGTTTCACCATGTTGGCCCAGCTGTTCTCAAGCTCCTGACCTCAAGTGATTGGCCTGCCTCAGCCTCCCAAAGTGCTGGGATTACAGTCGTGAGCCACTGCGCCCCATGTCTTTTGACTTTTAAACAGTGGCATGGAAAGCATTAAAGGTCTGTGCAAGTATGTTTTAATAATCTCTACTTTTCTTACTGGGCTATTCAAAAATACTAATTTTACAAGTTAAATTTATTTGTATCATTTTGCACATTTTCTTTCTTTGCATATATAGCTAAATTATCCCAAATTTTAAAATATGGGTAAGCTCAGCTTCATAGTACTACACACTCTCTCTCTCTCCCTCTCTGTCTCTTCCCCTCTCCCAAAAGCTCTGGTCTACAGGGGTGGTCTCTAATTGTCTGGTGGCTGGACATGGAGGCTTTAGGGCAGGGGGAATATCGGCTTGTGTGAGAGTTAGATAAAGGGGACTGGCTGGGAGTAGACTTGAGATTGGGTGGTTCGCACAGGAAATGCATGCTCCTGGCTGAGTTCTTTGTTATATCCAGAACTGGCCTGCCCTGGGAGGGGCAGCAGTCTCTATCTGGCTAGCAAGATGTTTAAGATGACCAACCATTCTAAGATGTGGAAAATTTTAGAACACATTATTAATACAATTTCATGTTAAATGTGATGGGAGAGTAGGTTTACTGAAAAAAGAAAAAATAGTAATTAACGTAAAAATATTCACCAAATATTGAAAAGGGCTATAAGGAAGGCAAGGACTGTAAAGACATTCTTTCTGTTATCTTCTCACTGTTTCTGAGATGTGAGTTCACATGACTACTGAATTGACAGCGTGGGATTATTTTTGAGATGGAGTCTTGTTCTGTCACCCAGGCTGGAGTGCAGTGGCGCGATCTGCTCTCACTGCAACCTCCATCTCCCAGGTTCAAGTGATTTTCCTGTCTCAGCCTCCCAAGTAACTGGAACTATAGGTGCACGCCACCACATCTAGCTGATTTTTGTATTTGTACTAGAGGAAGGGTTTCATCATATTGGTCAGGCTGGTCTTGAACTCCTGACCTTGTGATCCACCCACCTCGGCCTCCCAAAGTGCTAGAATTACAGGCATGAGCCACTGCACTCGGCCCATCTTCTCAGTCTTTGTGCAAACTTTTGTGCAATTAATATAGCAACTGTCAGTTCTAGGAGCTGGGAAATTTTAAACAAATGCAGCCACTGTACTTTCAAAGTCATTCTGTCATGAATAAGAACTGAATGCTACTGTTGAGGAATGGGCTTGCAACTAGCTCTTCCTCATCATCACGTTTCCAAAGGGGCAAGATTCTGCAGGACAGAAGAAATTCACAACTTAGAACTGTGTTGGTCACTAGAAACAGATTTCCAGGGAAAATACCACTCTGGAAAACAAAAATCAAAAGTAATGGTCAGAGGCCTTTGAAGGTTGTTCTGGGCTCTGATCACACACATTTACCTCCCTTTTGTAACTAAAAAAAAAAAGAAGAAGAAAAAAAAAAAGAATATGGCCAGTCAACAGTGGCTCACAGCTATAATTTTAGTGCTTTGGGAGGCTGAGGTGGGAGGATCACTTAAGTCCAGGACTTATAGATAAGCCAGGGCAACATAGTGAGTCCCTGTCTCTACAAAAAAAATTAAAAATTAGTCGGGCTTTGTGGCTCATGCCTATAGTTCCAGGTACTTGAAAGGCCGAGGTGAGAGGATTGCTAGTACCTAAGAGTTTGAGGCAGCAGTAAACTATGATCACATCACTGTATACTCCAGCCTGGGCAACAGAGTGAGATTCTGTCTCAAATTAAAAAAAAAATTAAAATTAAATTGGGCAAGTTCATGTTGGTAATCTTTCATTAGATTTTATACTTTTTTAAAAATTTTTTTGTTTATATAAAAGACAGGTTTCACCTTGTTGGTCAGGCTGGTCTTGAACTCCTGACCTCAGGTGATCCGCCCACCTTGGCCTCCAAAGTGCTTGGATTACAAGCGTGAGCCACCATGACTGGCCTACCTTTTTTTTTTTAAAGAGATGGGGGTCTCATTTTGTCACCGAGGCTGGAGTGCAGTGGTGGGATAATAGCTCGTTGCAGCCTCAAACTCCTGGGTTCAAACGATCCTTCCACCTCAGCCTCCAAGTAGCTGAGATTACAGCACTTGGCTAGATTTTATACAGATTTTTACAAATTTGTATTCACTCCTTTTTCTGTAGCCTTCCAGGAATGTGAACATACATAGCCTCTCTCTCTCTCCTTTTTTTCTTCTGTGTGTTTCCAGACTTTCGGAGCCAAGAGGAGGTTCCTTTTCAATGGGAGCCTCTTGCATTCACTCATCCATTTATTCAGTCATTGGCTTATTCACATTCATTTATGTGGTACCTAGTAAGCCGCAGGCACTGTATTGTAATTTGCGGCATCCTCAGTTTTCACAATGTGAATGCTTGTAGCTCACTTGGAAAAAAGAAAAACACATGAGGTTGAAAGCATCTGGTTAAAGGTGTGCACATAGAATCCAGCCTCCAGCACCTATTTGCTATGTGACCTTGCGCCCATGAGCTTTCCTCTCTGGGCCTCGGTTTCATCATCTGTAAAATGGAAAGAAACATGTTATATACATAAGATATGGGGTTGTTGTGAAGAAATACAAGACAGTAGAATGTGTGAGGCTCCCAGAACTTCCCTGCCAATCAGCAAATCTGAACACCTTTTGTCCTGGGTGCATAACCTTCACTACTTATATCCAGCTAAAGAGATTCTCTTCCCCAAAGGTGCTGGCAACATACCTGAGAGGATAATATGCACATGCTCCACACAGCTGTAGAACAGCACCCGCTTCGTGCTGTTATAAAGTCTGATGGTAACTCCTGGAAAGCTACCTATGACCCTCTGCTTCTGTCTGAGCCCATCTTGCCCGCTGGGGTTCTAACCGCACAGAGCACTGGTCTGCATTCCTTCCATTCCGTTTCATGCAGCAGATAAACCATCTTCTCCAAACACGCTGTGCTCTTTCCCTCCTATGCTTGGGCTGCTGGCTTTTTTAGCACACTGTTCTCTGTCTTTTCAGTTTGTCAAAACTCTACTGCCTTGTTCAGGGTCTGGTGCTAAGATGATGTCCTCCCAAAAGGCAGCTCTGACTGCCCTACTTCTACTAAGCAAGGGCAGAACTCATCAGTCTTCATAAGGCTCCACAAAACTTTGACCATACAGAGATTTGGAATCTTTCACCTCACAAGTGTCAAGAAGATGCCGCACGAGGTTGTAACGCTTGCCAGGAATATCTTTAGGATGAAGATTGTTGCACCCTTTTGAGATTGCTTCTCTTAAAAAGGGGGTGGGGGTGGGAAATATTGTAGACCCTTTAGCAACAGGCTGCCTCTCAGCTCCTTTTCCTCCAGCCTTGTGAAGTCTTTGCACATCTTTTTTGAAAGAATAATAGATTATTCTGAATAAAATTTCAGCTCTTCAGAGTAAATTAACCAATATATAGCCTTTGGATCAAATGCCATACCCGCTTTTGGAAGCACATCTGACATTTTCAATATTTTCCACTTCCCAATCAATCTTATCTATTTAATATCACTTGAGCTCCCATTCCCTAAGATTATTCTGAATAAAATTTCAGCTCTTCAGAGTAAATTAACCAATATATAGCCTTTGGATCAAATGCCATACCCGCTTTTGGAAGCACATCTGACATTTTCAATATTTTCCACTTCCCAATCAATCTTATCTATTTAATATCACTTGAGCTCCTATTCCCTAAAAGCAGAAACTTTGTTGCACTTGGGACTTCTGACTACAGTTTTTTTGCCTTTGTAATGTGTGTGTAGTATTTCAAGTATTTACATAATGCTGTATTTTGGAAAATATTTAATTCTGCTATGAAAAAGACAAAAGCTGAGATGGATGAGATTCATGAGATGAGTTAAGCATACAGAGGTAATAAGTTAGGACCCATCAGGTATGCTGAACCATTAAGTAGAATATTTGTGTGGAACACAGAGAGAAAGGGATGGAAAGAGTCGGTATTCAGTGGGGCTTGATAGGCGGTTCCTCCTGTGACCCGAGCTACTCAAGAGCTGAGGTGGGAGAATGGCTTGAGGCCAGGAGTTCAGGACCAGCCTGGGCAACAGAGCAACACCCCTCTTGGACTTCTTGAAATTCCTGTCTCCCTAAAATGTGTAAAAGCAAGCTCTACCCTGACCACATGGGGCACAGGTCATCAGGACCTCCTGAGACTGTGTCACTGGTGCATCCTTAACTTTGGCAAAATAAACTTTCTAAATGGATTGAGACATATCTTAGGTACTTTTGGACTCATAATGTTCACCAATAAAAAGGAACCAGAACTTGTTGAAGAAATGGCTGATCCTAGGGCTGAGGCAGGAAATACTCAAGATAGGAGTATCAGGTCTTTCTTGCATTGCTATAAAGAAATACTGATACTGGGTAATATGTAAAGAAAAGAGGTTGAATTGGCTCAGTGTTCTTCAAGCTTTGTAGGAAGCATGGGGCAGACATCTGCTTCCGGTGAGGCCCCAGAAGCTCACAATCATGGCAGAAGTTGACAGAGAGCCAGCGTGTCACATGGTAAGAGTGATGCAGAGAGGTGCCAGGCTCTTTTAAACAACCATATCTAATGTGAGCTGACTCATCACCAAGAGGATGGTGCTAAGCCATTCATGAGGGATCCACCCCCATGATCCAACCACCTCCCACCACGCCCCATCTTCAACATTGGCAATCACATTTCAACATGAGATTTGGAGGGGACAAACATCCAAATTATATCAGTAAGACAGAGTATTTTTAAAAAAAGATAAAACAGGATTATCCAAAAAAAAGGCAGGATTATTTTGTAATGCCAGAAAGTGAGAAAGTGCTTTAAACACACACACACACACACACACACAATAGTAGGAGTTTGTCAAAATGATACAAGAGCCAACTGAAGGCTGGGCGTGGTGGCTCACGCCTGTAATCCCAGCACTTTGGGAGGCCGAGGCAGGCGGATCACGAGGTCAAGAGATCGAGGCCATCCTGGCCAACACAGTGACACCCCATCTCTACTAAAAATACAAGTTGGGTGTGGTGGGGCACACCTGTAATCCCAGCTACTTGGGAGGCTGAGGCAGGAGATTGCTTGAACCCGGGGGATGGAGTTTGCAGTGAGCTGAGATTGCGCCATTGCACTCCAGCCTGGCGCCTGGTGACAGAGCAAGACTCTCTCTCTCAAAAAAAAAGAGCCAACTGAGCTTCCAATGGCCAAAGCTGGAACAATTTAAAAAACCCAAATAAGGTAGTATTGGAATGGTAACCCAAAATAAAAAATAAATATACATGAATCATATAAACAAATGACTGAATGAGTTTACAAGCGAAGGAGAATAGAAAACCTCCCATGCAGAAGAAGTCTGTATAATTTATGTAGATACTCTGCCCTCAATAAGGTGAACTAGAACTCTCCACTCTTTATTTATTTATTTTTTCTTTTTCTTTCCTTTTTTTTTTTTTTTTTAAGAGACCGGGTCTTGCTATGTTGCCCAGGCTGGAGTGCAGTGGCTATTCACAGGCACGATCCCACTACTGATCAGCGTGGGAGTTCTGACCTGCTCCGTTTCCGACCTGGGCAGGTTCACTCATCCTTAGGCAACCTGGTGGTCCCCGCTCCCGGGAGGTCACCATATTGATGCTGAACTTAGTGTAGACACCCGATCGGCACAGCACACTGCAGCCCAGAACTCCTGGGCTCAAGCGATCCTCCAGCCTCAACCTCCCGAGTAGCTGGAACTACTGGCACGCGCCACTGCGCCCGGTTCCACTCTTTATTTTCATTTTTTAATTTTTGTTGAGACAGTGTTTTACTTTGTTATCTAGGCTGGAGTGCAGTGGCACAATCTTGGCTCATTGCAATCTCAACCTCCAAGCGCTTAAACAATCCATCTGCTTTGGCCTCCCAAAATGCTAAGGAGGCATGAGTCTCCTTGCCCAGCTGACTCCCCACCCTGTAAGTGTTGGCTGTACAGAGTTACTTCCGAAGAATACAACAATGAAAGAGGGAATAGAGACAGCAGCTTCACCGTGGAAAAGCCCGACCCATACTACATCAGCCAGTGGATCAAGGTCGGCATTGACAGTAACAAGTCACGCTGATGTGCATCCTTGGTATGATTTAATAAAAGTGGCACTTCCCCTCTGTGATCTTCCTCCCCTAAACACATAACCGCAGTCTAACCAAAAGAAAACATTTGCCAAATCCCAAACAAGGGACATTCTGCAAAATACATGACCAGTACTCCTCAAAACTGCCAAGATCATCAGAAACAAGGGAAATCTGAGAAAGTGTCGCAGCCAAGAGGAGCCTAAGGGGGCAGTGGCTACATGTGAGGTGGGATCCTGGATGGGATCCTGGAAGAGAAAAGCATCATTAGGCAAAAACTAAGGAAATCTGAATGACGAACACGCGTAGTTCAGCTGGGAGGAATGTCTCAATATTGGTTAATTAAGCGTAACAAATGCACCATATTCATGTAAGATGTTAATAACACGGAAACTGGATGTGGAGTATATGAGAGATTTCTGTACTGTCTTCACTTTTCTTTTCTGGAGATTTTCTGTAAATCTACTTTAAAATGAACAGTTTATTGTTTTAAGAAACCTGAGATTTTAAGATACTAGGCTTTCCAACAAGCAAAAGTTACTTTCAAACAGATCGGTTTTACATACGTTAAGAAAAGTGGTTTTTAAAAATGAATCCCTTATATACAAAGTTTTATTTTTGTGTCTGGGTTAACTCACACACGTATCTGGCAGAGACAGACAACGAATAAAGAGGTTAAGATAGAGGAAAGTACTTTCTTATTGGACAAATTATTTTTGACAACTAAAACTTTGTAACCTGTCCCTATGCAGTGGAGGAATAGCAACTGTGATTCTAACAACCTTAACTCCGCATCTGTCCAGGGCTTCACCACGGAAGCACAGCAGAGACTTGAGGCTATCGGAGCTTTCCAAGCTTCCAGCGGCAGAATGATGCACTAGTGCTTTAAAAGACAAAATTTCGGCCGGGTGCGGTGGCTCACACCTATAATCCCAGCACTCTGGGAGGCCGAGGCGGGCAGATCACCTGAGGTCGGGAGTTTAAGACCAGCCTGACCAACATGGTGAAACCCTGTCTTTAAAAAAATTAAAAAATTAAAAAAAAAAAATAAAAGACAAAATTTCAGCTCTGCAAATAAAAGAGAAAATGATAATTTTAGAATGTGCATATGGCATAAACAACATTAAACAGTCGGGAAAATGATCATACTTGTCTGTAGGTGTGTTTATGTTTATTCGAACCTTGGTTTCTATGTAATCACTTAGCACTGACAGGGAAGAATCCAGCTGCTATCAATCATAATAACTTGTTATTTTTCCGTTAATGTAAGAATACCAAATGAAAATAAAATGTTGATATTCCAGGACTCATTTATATACCACCTTGTCCTAGACAGGAGTTGATGTGGCAGCCCCGTTCACATACATCCGTTGTTTTCTAACTGAAAATGTGGACTGATGCTCAGCACTGGCTAAGTGCATTCCTTCCATTGTGTCACCTGGAGGCTCCAGCAACCCAGATCCCTAACAAGCCATCGCTATAAAGCTAACTCGTTTAATAGGAATGTGTGTTGCTGTAGATCTGGAATTGCTGCTAAGGTCTCACATTCTAAATTCAGATCGTTGCCTAGGCCAGCCCTGTCTCACTCTTCTCACTGAGATGGTGAGAGAATAGGCCCCCCCACCAACCACCCCTCCCAGAATCCCCTCTTGCTATCCTCATCCACAGAAAGAGAGATCAGATCCAGGGATCAGAGGTGGCTGAAGAAGCTGTTCTTACTCTCCCCTCAAAGGGAGCTTCCCTCCCTTTGGCCAGGGAGGAGGACCTCAGAGTCCCTTATGAAGACTGGAGGCCCAGGCTCGAAGAGGAGACCAGTATTTTGACTCTGATTGGATGTCTGCTTACCATGGACTTGGAGAACTTTTCCTGGGTACAGTAGCAGTGGAAAAGAAAAGAGAAACAATATGGTGAAGAAATGCCAGCCAACCCCTTTCCTACATCTTAGGAGATATGGAATAGATTCCCCAAGCGTTTAATGGCTTAAGGTTTTGGCCTCAAAAAAGTAGACAGCTGGCTGGGCACGGTGGCTCATGCCTGTAATCCCAGCACTTTGGGAGGCTGAGTCTGGTAGATCGCTGAGCTCAGGAGCTCAAGACCAGCCTGTGCAATATGGTGAAACCCCGTCTCTACCAAAAATACAAAAATTAGCTGGGCGTGGTGGTGTGCGCCTGTAGTCCCAGCTACTTGGGAGGCTGAGGCAGGAGAATTGCTTGAATCCAGGAGGCGGAGGTTGCAGTTAGCCGAGATCATGCCACTGCAGTCCAGCCTGGCACCTGGCAACAGAGCAAGACTCTGTCTCCAAAAAAAAAGTAGACAGCGCAGCTACAGACTTGCCTGGACTGCCTTAGCATCAGAGAATTCGGCATGATGACCCCAGAATAGAACAAAGCTGTTCAAGGACTGCAAGACCCAAGAGAATTACAGAGAATAACTCCTCACTGTGGGATCTCAGAACATCGTACAACCTGACTGGACCCAAAGATAACAAATTCCGGTAGCAGTTGCCGACAGCCAAACTGAGGAGTGCAACGTGTCCCCAGCCGGCAACAATGGAAACATTCTCTTCACTTTCCACTCTCCCAAGAGAATGGAAGGAGGTAAATCACCCACTGCTCTGGTCTGCCCTGGAAGAGGAAAGAAAAATTGCTTTGACGTTTAAAGATAAAAAATCAAAACCAAAAAACAGGTGTGAACTTTGCATACTGGAATGAGTGTTCTGATATCTGACCCTGGAGGCTAAGGTATGGAGCACCGCCATGGTGGCATTCAGGGAGCTGCTCCCCAGTGGGAAACGCGATTTCTCAAGTAGAAACGTTCTCCTATTTGAGAGACAGGTATTGGAGAAAACACTTTTTATGCTTTTACTTCACACATCGAGGTACTCAGCATACAAGTAATACCAAGACAATTTAATGCCTAAGTCGATTTATACCATGTAGACAATTTTTATTATTATTATTATTTCCTTTTTTAAGGAAACTTCAAATGCTTTTTTGCAAAAAAATAAAATAAATGGTGGCAACACAGATTTTTCTCTTCTCATATCACGATAGCCAATATCAGCCAGGCATGGGGGCTTGTACTTCTAATTCCAGCACTTTGGGAAGCCAAGGCAGGTGGATTATTTGAGCTGAGGAGTTCTAGATCAGCCTGGGCAACACGGCAAGACCCCTTCTTTTTTTTTTTTTTTTGAGACAGAGTTTCACTCTTGTTGCCCTGGCTGGATTGCAGTGGCATGATCTCAGCTCACTGCAACCTTTACCTCCTGGGTTCAAGCGATTCTCCTGCCTAAGCCTCCCGAGTAGCTGGGATTACAGGTGCCCGTTACCATGCCTAACTAATTTTTGTATTTTTAGTAGAGTTGGAGTTTCACCATGCTGGGCAGGCTGGTCTCAAACTTCTGACCTCAGGTGATCTGCCTGCCTCAACCTCCCAAAGTGCTGGGATTACAAGTGTGAGCCCCCGTGCCTGAACGTGACCCCATCATTAAAAAAAGAAAGAAAGAAAAAAAAGTGCCAATATTTTTAAAACTGGTGAAACTAATTTATCCAAGGCCTGGCTGTATTTTTCTTCAGTTTTGTCTTGAGATTTCTCCCAAGAGAGTGGCAGCTCTCGTCCTGCCCTGACGGAACCCGGAGAGGTGGGCCTGGCTGTGGACAGCATGCCTTTCTCAGGATGCTGCTTCATCCCGAAGGATGCCTCCTGCCTATGTGTCTGACCCGTGACCAGGGTCCCTCTCACAGGAAACGTGCTTATTCCAGCAGACACCCTGGTGGCTCTTAGGTTACCCGTGTCCACTTTATTCCTACCAAGATAGCCGTTCTCCAGGAGAGCCCTGACTGGGAGGAGAGCTGGGTCAAGTGTGTTGGTCGGGGGAGACAGAGAAGACAGCACGAGAAAACACATGAAATAACAGAGGTGGGGTTTCCCTTGCTCTTATTATTTCATTGTCTTTTGAAAGGACACACAGGTAACAGAAGCAATTTTTATTACTTCTCCCAGAGAAGACGGCAGCAGGCCTCACAGGGCCGATAGGAGGAGGAAAGCCGTCTGGGACTTGCACACTCAGACTGTGGGTGGAGAGCAAGAGCAAGAGAGACGGAGAGAGAGAGAGACAGAGGAGGGGAGAGAGAGAGAGGTGGGGGGGGAGAGAGAGAGAGGCGGGGGGAGAGAGAGAGAGGCGGGGGGAGAGAGAGAGAGGCGGGGGGAGAGAGAGAGAGGCGGGGGGAGAGAGAGAGAGGCGGGAGAGAGAGAGAGAGGCGGCGGGAGAGAGAGAGGCGGCGGAGAGAGAGAGAGAGGCGGCGGAGAGAGAGAGAGGCGGCGGGAGAGAGAGAGAGGCGGGGGGAGAGAGAGAGAGGCGGGGGGAGAGAGAGAGAGGCGGGGGGAGAGAGAGAGAGGCGGGGGGAGAGAGAGAGAGGCGGGGGGGAGAGAGAGAGAGAGAGGCGGCGGGAGAGAGAGAGGGAGGCGGGGGGGGAGAGAGAGAGAGAGGCGGGGGGGGAGAGAGAGAGGCGGGGGGGAGAGAGAGAGGCGGGGGAGAGAGAGAGAGGCGGGGGGAGAGAGAGAGAGGCGGCGGGAGAGAGAGAGAGGCGGCGGGAGAGAGAGAGAGAGGCGGCGGGAGAGAGAGAGAGGCGGGGGGAGAGAGAGAGAGGCGGGGGGGGAGAGAGAGAGGCGGGGGGGAGAGAGAGAGGCGGGGGAGAGAGAGAGAGAGGCGGGGAGAGAATGGGGAGAGAATGTGTGTGAGAGGGACCTGTGGGCTGAAGCCTTTACCGGGGCCCCCGAGCATTACAAATCCAGGCAAATTTCCCACGGGGACTTCTAATTGGTGAGCTTAAAGTAAGCAGACAGCAGTTCCGGGAGTCACGCTGTGGCTGTGACTTGGTCACTCTGGCATAACTGCATAGTCCAGGGGGTCAGCGGGGCCAGTCAGGTAGGCTGGATCCAGCTGTCTCACAGTGAGGTGGTCACCAGGAGGCAACGCTGTAGGAAAAACCTGGGACTGTAATGTCCCTTCCCTAACCTGGGAAGGAGTCAAGTTGCCAGAGAATGACTCACAAGTCCAGCTTGATTAGTACATGAGTTCATTAGGACTGATATAGAGGGCGCTCCTGGTCAGTGGCAGGACAGCTCTAGGGGTCCTCACCACCACCCAGTTCCAAGCTGCTTTTCAGCGAATTTTCTGGCTTTTTGCCTTCTGTGTGTGATGAGACTGTCTTCCTTGGTATCCTCCCAGCTATGCCCTGGGATGTTTGGATTCTCAGAGACACCTGCTCCTCAGCTGCACACCATGACCTGGGCTCACCACCTGGCCTTCAGGTTCAGGCAGCAGACATACGCCCTTAAGTAACCTGATGGGGGACCCATCACGCTACAATCCACCCCATCCCTCGACTCTTATTTTTTCTGCCAATCTTGGACCAGAGTCTCTGAGTGGGGTATGAGGGAAAAGGAAGTCAACAATGACTGGTTCTGTTGAATCAGTCACTCCAGTTCCATTGGGAGAACGGCAGAGTATTTCAAAGCATATTATTATTATTTGACAGTAGGGAGGTATCCATATATGCAGCAATCGGACTGGTTGCTGGCTGCTGCCGTCGTCAGCCCAGTGCAGGAAGGCATTACCAGCTGTCATGGTTAGTAGGAACAACAGCCTATAGGTGTGAACACAGGTGTTTAACAGGGGCCCACAGGAGTATCCATTTCTTGTAACATTATTACTACTATATTTTTTTCATCGGGCCTATTAGAGTGGCCACAGTGGGCTTCAGGCCTGGCTTGCAGTACCAGACATGGCTTCCCTTTTAGGAACAGGCATTCTAGCCAATTGGTAAGTTTCCAGCCTTGCCCGTATGTGATCACTCCAGCGGGTATCGGTGCTGCTGCGTGTTGGTATCATAAGGCTCTCAGACCTCCATCGAGGAGCACAGCTGGGACCACCTCCCCTCCAGCAGTCTTCCTGGCACCCTCCAGTGCCATAAAACTGACCCAGTATGGAGGCACTGACCAGCTCAGCTTCAGGGCTACGTAGCCATCTATGCTTACTAGATCCATTGGTGTTCTCAGGAGCATGGTCTAACCACCTGCTTCAGGACCATGAGTCAGTGTCTCAGAGGTAACCCTGAGAGTTTATGGGGTCTGTTTCACAGGCTCTGCCAACCATTCACAGGGAATGAAGCACATGTGGTAGCAGGTGCCTCATCTAACCTTTGTATGACTTCAGGGAGATTCTTAGTCCAGGGACTTAAAGTATGTAATTGGATTCTGAACAATGTATGTAATTGGGACAGTGCATGTAATTGGGCTTGTTTTGTTTTGTCTTGTTTTTGAGATGGAGTCTTGCCCTGTCACCCAGGCTGGAGTGCAATGGTGTGATCTCAGCTTACTGCAACCTCCGCCTTCTGGGTTCAAAGTATTCTCCCGCCTCAGCCTCCCAAATAGCTGGGATTACAGGCGCCTGTGATCACGCCCAGCTAATTTTTGTATTTTTAGTAGAGATGGGGTTTTACCATGTTGGCCAGGCTGGTCTCAAACTCCTGATCTTGTGATCGGCCCACTTTGGCCTCCCTGTAATTGGGTTTTGTTTTTTTTTTTAATCTTCTGATTTTAATATTAGTCTGACATAGTGTTCGTAACCATTCTGCACTGAAACATGTAATGGTACAATCTGAATCATGATTCGTTAAATATTATACCCCACTTCCCCAGAATATTTAGGCTGGTCATCAAGTTAAAAATGTGTAAGTACATAAGCATAATCAGTTATGGACAGCTTCTTGTATAAATTGCTATTTACCAATACACAAACTGCCTCAGAGATTTATGCTTACAGGTAGACATTCAATTTATCAATAAAACAGCACGTCCTGAAAATATGGGCACATTTTAAAACATATTAAGACAGGTCTGTTAACCATAATAGTCCCACAGTATTACTGAGTAATAAGAATCTATTTTAAAAGCAAAAAAAAAAAAAAAAAATTAATCAGTATAGTGCACGATTGATTCAACATAGTTCCCAGGGAACAAACCAGTCACTCGATTGCAGACTCCTTCATACCAGCCATCATCATTCTTTATAACATAAATGATTGCACCCTCCATAAATGACAGCTCATCATCCTTGTCTTTTGTATAATCATATATTGCAACAACTTTCTCAATATAATTCTTGGGGGCCCATGCAGGATCCCCATCTGCATAACGATCATTCTACTGAACTGCTGCAGCCTCCTTATCTTCATAATCCACAGGAGGTGGTGGTGGTGGAGGTGGAGAGTCATCAAACATGGGAATGTCATCTGGTGGAGGTGGTGGTGGTGGAGTTGGACTATCAGCAATGTTTTCCTGCACCCTGGCCATGAAGCCTGTTAGAGGTATCTGTGGGGGCAACTCTGCAATTGGATTTTTAACAAGCTGTTCTTTTTTGTAGTGAGGCCTGTGCCTGCTGGGTTATATGGTAAGTGGACCTCTGGTCTATGCTTGTTCTGATGCCCATTTTATCCATATGGTGTCAGTCTCCATTTGCATCACAACGGTTGACCGCTAGACCCATCAGTGTACGAGGCCCTAGAGGGTCTCAGCAGCTCTCTTCGGACACAGTGGTTGGCGTGGTAGGTGGTTCCATTGCTATGCCAGCCCCCTCTACTTGTTTAAAGTGGATGGATCCAAGCACCTCCTGCAGTGCTGGACTTAAAGGGCTTAAAGGCCTGACAGGGCGCCCCTTTAATATAGATAGGCATGCCATTTCTCAGGGTGCGTGATTGTCACCCTGGAGGTAGACTTACCTAGAAGGCCTCTCAGTCTTGAATGAGGTAGGCAGTTTTCACTGGGATGGTCTGTTTTCTGGTGATGGCCTCTGCTCGTTGCAATGGTGTAAGTATGGCCAACAGCTGTTGCTCTAGAACTGTACAGCAGGATTCTGCTTCTTTCCATAATTAAGACCCAAGTCCTACGGCTACCATTTTCATTGGTTGCTTTTGCCACAAATCCCGGTTCGTGCCTGTGGCATCTCCAGTGACTTCTACCACAAGA
Organism: Aotus nancymaae; assembly: GCF_030222135.1. NCBI lineage: Eukaryota > Metazoa > Chordata > Mammalia > Primates > Aotidae > Aotus > Aotus nancymaae. The sequence continues at coordinate 5,032,970 of NW_026988450.1, read as the reverse complement.
GGGTGCTGTGGCAGCGGGCACCTAGTGCTTGGGTTTGCTTTACCAATAGTTTTACTTCGTCAAAAGCCTTTTGCTCTATGTGTGTCCGGTCCCACTTTTCAGCTTTTTATGATAGGGTGTATAATGGGTGCTATGTTTGTGTCAAATGAGAAATGAATATCCTCCAGTACCCCAACAAACTTAGAAAAATCTGGAGTTATTTTACTGTCTGGGAAATAGGCTACTGTGCTATCTTATCCATGATAGCTCTGGGTATGTTTTACATCTTACCCAACCAGGTAACTCTCAGGACTTTGAAGGCTTTGCCAGATCCCTAAAACTTTTTGGATTTGACTTTCCATCCTGTGTCTTTTATGCTGGCCAAACACAGCCTGTCAGGCAGTCTCCAGATCAGCAAGAGATTCTGAGGTTAGGATGACAACATTGATACAGTAAAAAAGGAAATCGAGGCAGCCAAAGAGAGTCTAGACAAGTCCTGTGCAATCATACCATGACAGACGGTGGGCCTGTGCAGGTACCCTTGTGGTAACACCTGGAAAGTCCATCGTCGGCCCCCCAAGTGAAAGCAGACTGAGAAACTGCTGAGAAACTGCTGAAAAAGGCATTAGTCAATTCAATCACAGCATGGATGTTTCCCAGCCGAAGGACCACCTGCTCTAGCAGCTGAGCAACATTGGGTATAGTTGCATGTATAGGGGGCACCACTTTTATTTGTTTTGGTTTTTTTTTTTTTTTGAGACTGAATCTCGCTGTCGCCCAGGTTGGGGTGCAGTGGTGCGATCTCGGCTCACTGCAACCTCTGCCTCCTGGGTTCTGCCTCAGCCTCCCAAGTAGCTGGGGGCTACAGGCACACGTCACCACACCTGGCTAATTTTTGTATTTTTGGTAGAGATGGGGTTTCACCATATTAGCCAGGCAGGCTGGTCTTGAACTCATGACTCCGTGATCTACCTGCCTTGGCCTCCCAAAGTGCTGGGATTACAGGTGTGTGTCGCCATTCCTGGCCGGGGGCGCCACTTTTTTTTTTAGCTCACAGTAGTCTACTGTCATTCTCCAGGTGCCAACTGGCTTTTTCACAGGCCACACAGAGCTGCTGTAGGGGTTGCAGGCCAGCCTGCTGCTTGCACCTTGTGTAATTTCTGGGTTGTTTGGGTGACTACAGTGTTTCCCTGGCAGGCGGTATTGCTTCATGTTCATTGCCTGTCTGGCCCTGGGGAAGTATACAGGCACCCATTTGGCCCATCCCGTTTTTATTTTTTTGCTTATTTTCTAGACTCAGTCCTTGTTTTTATTCAGCTCAGCGAGGTCTGCTAATGCTTTTCCCCATGATAGATTTCATGAACTAGCTCACAAATGCAACCAATGCCCCATATTATAGCCCTTTTCTTAAACTACAATTTATTACTTATTATTATTATTTATATATATATTACTGCAGTTTAGGTTCTGGGGTACATGTGAAGAACATGCAGGATTGTTGCATAGGTACATACATGGCAATGTGGTTTGCTGCCTCCATCTGCATCACCTATATCTGGCATTACTCCCCATGTTATCCCTCCCCAACTCCCTACCCCCCACTGTCTCTCCCCTAGTTCCCCCACACAGACCTCAGTGTGTGATGCTCCCCTCCCTGTGTCCACGTGTTCTCATTGTTCAACACCCGCTTATGAATGAGATCATGTGGTGTATAACCCTTTTTTAATTGAAAATGATCCAAACGTTCAATGAGTACCTAAAATAATTTTGATTTTAAATTACACAAAAAGCTTGCCTACAAGCATTTCTCTTATTTACATTTACCCAATTATTTTATTTTTAGCAGTTCATCTAGATTCCCATGAGAACTGAGACATTATACAAGCTAATCATGATTCTAAGTTATTTTCCTGGTGACCATTTTTATAGCCTGTGAATATCAGGCTATATTACCTAAGCAAGAACATTGGATACATGGGCATTTTTGCCAATAACTCAGAAAATTTAGCTGTTTATATTATTTGTCAAAAAAACCTACATAAAAATCATCATGTTTTTGGCTAGGTTTACAGTCTTAAAACCTTCTCGGCCGGGTGTGGTGGCTCATGCCTGTAATCCAAGCACATTGGAGGCCAAGGTGGGCGGATCACCTGAGATCGGGAGTTCAAGACCAGCCTGACCAACATGGTGAAACCCAGTCTTTAAAAAAATTAATTAATTAATTTTAAAAATCTTCTCATCAAACCCGGACACCTTAAAATATCTAGCAGAAGCAACTGAATATGGTGACTCATGGCTGTAATCCCAGCACTGCGGAAGGTTGAGGCAGGAGGATTGCTTGAAATCAGGAGTTTGAGACCAGTCTGAGCAACATAGCAAGAGATCATCTTTTTTTTTTTGAGACGGAGTTTCGCTCCTGTAACCCAGGCTGGAGTGCAATGGTGTGATCTTGGCTCACCGCAACCTCCGCCTCCTGGGTTCAAGCAATTCTCCTGCCTCAGCCTCCCGAGTAGCTGGGACCCTCAACTGGATACCCTGGCGTTGGTTCACTGCTCGGCCTTCGGGGATTAAGCAGTGGACATACACCCTTAAGTAACCTAGGTGGGGAAACTGTCACACATTACAGGCAGTTGTATAGGGCAGATTATCTAGATCAACAGCCTTGAGGAAATGGGAGGATGTGGAGAGCTGGAAACTATTACTATGTTAAGGGAAACTAAGCCCTGCTTTTGGTATAAGAAAGTCCAACTAATATTCAAAATGCATGCTGAGGCAGTGCAAAATTACAAGAATTCACTACAGCATTACAGAACTAGAATCACTCCATTTATTAATGTGACCATAACTCTTAGGGGAAACAATACATCTATCTACATAGGTTTTATTTACAAACTGTGGCGAATAATATTCTTTATGCTTTTTCTATTTAAAAACATATAGTTCCCATGGTAGGATGAAACTATAATTGGAATCGTGTTAGCTATCATGCTATCCCCTTGAAATGTCTAGAAATCTTATCATACATCAAAATCAACATCACTTTCCAGAGCTGCTATAGCTTCAGGAACAAGGAGAGTGATTGACACGTCTTACCAGCTGCTGCAGTAAAATGAGAAAAACACAGAATACAGAAAGAAGATATGTATTTGGAAGACTGCCAGATTTAGACTACATGGTGTCAAACATCCAAAAAGAAAAGCGGAATATTTCCTTTAGATTGTTCTTTGCTTACAGATATCTGGAGAATTGACATAATGTAGACATAGCATTGTAAACAACTGCCTACATTTAACACCATTTATCCAAACATGGTACACTGCTTGGAAACAGCCAAAAACCTGTACTATTAAGATACAAAGTGAGCTGAATACCTCCTCTGAGGCTTGTGCCAAACACAAATCTGATGTCTGGCATCTTCAGCCATCACTCAACATTCAGTCATGTTTAACACACAGTAGATTTTTTTGAGATTGGTCTGAATTGCCTACAGCTTAGGACTAGTTCTAGGAATATGGAAAGAAAACACTTTATAGTTTTAAACTTCCAAATATAAAAATAAGATATTTATTTTGTATTGTTGTTTATATTTAATGTTTAAATTATTTTTATAGATACATAGTATTTATACATATTGATAGGTTCCATGTGGTATTTTGTTACATGCACAGAATATATAATGATCAAGTCAGAGTATTTAGGATATCTTTCACCTCGATTATTTATCATTTCTGTGTGCTGGGAGCGTTTTAAATCCTCTCTTCTAGCTATTGTGAAATATACAACACATTGTTGTTAACCATCCATAGTAACCCTACTCTTCTTCTCTTTTTTTTTTTTTTTTTGAGACGGAGTTTCACTCTTGTTACCCAGGCTGGAGTGCAATGGCCCGATCTCGGCTCACCGCAACCTCCACCTCCTGGGTTCAGGCAATTCTCCTGCCTCAGCCTCCTGAGTAGCTGGGATTACAGGCGCGCGCCACCGTGCCCAGCTAATTTTTTGTATTTTTAGTAGAGACGGAGTTTCACCATGTTGACCAGGATGGTCTCGATCTCTTGACCTCGTGATCCACCCGCCTCGGCCTCCCAAAGTGCTGGGATTACAGGCGTGAGCCACCGCGCCCGGCCCAACCCTACTCTTCTATTGAACATTGTAACTTACTTCTTCTAACGGTATGTTTTGCACTCATTAACCAACCTCTCTTCATATCCCTGCACCTCCCAATGCACATCCATGCATCCTAGTCTATGGTAACTACCATTCTATTCTCTACCTTCATGAGCTCATTTGTTTTAGCATCCACTATGAGTGAGAACGTGCCATATTTGTCTTCCTGTGCCTGGCTTATTTTTTACTTAATTTAATGACCTCCAGTTCCATCCATGCTTCTGCAAATGACAAGATTTCATTCTTTTTTATGGTCAAATAGTACTCCATCGTGTACCAAAATATACCACATTTTCTTTATCCATATGCCAACTGATGAATACTTGAGTTGATTCCATATCTTGGCTATTGCGAACAGTGCTGCAATAGACATATGAGTACAGGTATCCCTTTAATATACTGATACCTTTTCTTTTGGATAAATAGTAGTGAGATTGCCGGATTGTATGGTAGTTCTAAAAAAAGTTTTTGAGAAATCTTCATACTCTTTTGCTTAGTGGCTGTACTGATTTACATTCCCACCAACAGTATATAAGAGGTTATTTTCCCTGCATTTTTGTCGGCATCTTTTTTTGTTTTTGTCGTTTTAATAGTAGCCATTCCAACTGGGGTAAGATGATACCTCATTGTGGTTTTGATTGCATTTCTCTGATGATTAGTGATGTTGAGCACTTTTTTCATATACTGGTTGGCCATTTGTATGTCTTCTTTTGAGAAATGTCTATGCATGTCCTTTGCCCACTTTTCTTTTTTTCTTTTTTTATTATTTTTAAAACCAGAACATTTATTGCATGACTAATCGGTGAAATTCTTAAGATGAACTGGATGCTGCAACAGCTGCCCTCTTGGGTTTTGGTGTTGTTCCTTCACGGAATCCATGCCTGAATCTGCGATATTCAATTTTTAGGTGCCTCATTCGACCAGTCCCAGTGGTATTTCATCTTTTAGCCTTGGCACTCCAGTTATACTTTCTCTTGCGCTTGGCGGGGTAGCCACATTTGCCGCAGGTCGACTTCTGAAGGTGGTGGGCCTGGCGGTGGCACAACGTGTGCGTCTTATTACGATGCTTCCCAAACGATGACGTTCCCTTCGTCATCCTGCTTCTGCGACCGGGACCAGAAAGCCTTTGCCCACTTTTCAATGGGATTATTTGTTTTTCTACCATTGAGTTGTTTGAGTTCCTTGTATATTCTGGATATTAGTGTCTTGTTGGATGAATAGTCTGCAAATATTTTATCTCATTCAACAGGTTGTCTCTTCACTCTGTTGATTGTTTGCTGTGCAGAGCTTTTTAGTTTAATAGTTTAGAGTTAATAGTTTATAGTTCCATTTGCCTATTTTTTATTGTAGTTTAGTTGCCTGTGCTTTTGGGGTCTTAGTTATAAAATCTTCACCTTGATCAATGTCCTGAAGTGTTTCCCCTGTTTTCTTCCAGTAGTTTTATAGTTTGGGGTATTCCGTTTAAGTCTTTTATCTATCTTGAGCTGATTTTTGTACATGCCAAGAAACAGGGGTCGCGTTTCATTGTTCTGCTTATGGACATCCAGTTTTCCAGCTCCATTTACTGAAGAGGGTGTACTTTCCTCAATGGAGGCTCTTGACACCTTTGCTAAAAATGAGTTCACTGTTATTTCTTAGATTTATTCCTGCGTTCTTTATTTTGTTCCATATGTCTATGTGTTTGTTTTTAGATAAATACTATGCTGTTTTGATTAATATATCTTTGTAATATATTTTGAAGTCAGATAGAGTGATGCCTTCAGCTTTATTATTTTTGTTCAGAATTGCTTCGGCTACTTAGGCTCTTTTTCAGTTCCATATTGTGGGGATCCCCCACCAGCGTAGAGACCCCTCCGTGTCTCTGCCGTGGCGGGGTATGAGCCCAGACACGTTTCCCTCCACTGGGTGCAGTCGAGTAAGGTGGCTACAGGAGGACGTGGGAAATGTTAAGCTTGCAGAGAGTCACTCTCAGTTCACTGCTCCTAAGGCATGACTGAGGTAATGCCAGATTATTGTTTTTCTCTTGAAGTCACTGTTCTGGGCTAGTTCTATGACTCTGTTTACCCGTAATCACTGTTCTATGACTGATTTCTAGTGTTTAGTACTGCCTGGAACCCAGGAGGGCCCCAATAACTATTTGCTAAGTCTATGAGTCAGTCTTGATCTATTCTAGAACAGAACTTGATGAAACTCTTTTGGTATCTCCTGCGATGATTAATCTATATCCCATCTCCTGGGAAACGGGATTAACTCCTACCTGAAGACCAAAAAGCTCTTCTTTTAACATTTATTTATTTATTTGAGACTGGACCTTGCTCTGTCGCCCAGGCTGGCTCAAAGCAGCCTCAACCTGGTGGGCATAAGCCATCCTCCCATCTCAGCCTCCTGTGTAGCTGGGACCACAGGTATGTGTCACCACATTCGGCTATTTTTTTGTTTTTAGTAGAGAGGGGGTTTCACCAAGTTTCTCAGGCTGGTTCCGAATTTCTGACCTCAAGTGATCTGCCGGTCTTGGCCTCCCAAAGTGCTGGGATTACAGGCGTGAGCTGCCACGTCCGGCTGGCTAATTTTCGTTATTTTTTGTAGCTGGTCTGGAATTCCTGGGCTCGAGTGATCCTCCCTTGCCTCGGAAGTGCAGAAGTGCTGAGATTACTGGCTTCAGCCACCTCATCGTCCTTCTTTTAAATTTAAATTAGATGGCCAGAGGTGGGGCAAATGCATAAATATCCCAAATAGGATTTAAGGAAGAGAGTTCTGAAGTGTTAATTCTGAATTTAGGATTAATGTTTCTACAGCGTTTGCGTTCCTCCGCCTCAGCCTCCACCAAGAAAGGGTAAGAACTAGATTTTTACAAGGTAATTGTGATATTCTTAGCGGTCGCTGCGTATTCCAAACACTAAACAAAAGGTACTGAATTGATTTTTTGACAGCATAGGAAAGTGAAAGTGGATTGGTCATTTTGTTTTGTTTATACGACACAATATCAAGCAATTGGCCATTTTTTGAGCATTAGTTTGCTTTGATATTCAGTGATTTTTTTTTTTTTTTTTTTTTTTTTGAGACAGAATTTCGCTCTTGTTACCCAGGCTGGAGTGCAATGGCACGATCTCGGCTCACCGCAACCTCCGCCTCCTGGGTTCAGGCAATTCTCCTGCCTCAGCCTCCCGAGTACCTGGGATTACAGGCACGCACCACCATGCCCAGCTAATTTTTGTATTTTTAGTAGAGACGGGGTTTCACCATGTTGACCAGGATGGTCTCGATCTCTTGACCTCGTGATCCACCCGCCTCGGCCTTCCAAAGTGCTGGGATTATAGACGTGAACCACCGCGACCGGCCTGATTTTTTTTAACATAGAAATTTTCATGTAAAACTATTCTTTAAAGTGAAAGCTCATTGACTACGCCTTCAATTAAAGCAGACTCAAACTAAAAACGTTTTCAAAATAAAATTAACTGTGAATGGTCTTTTTACAAACCTGGAAGTGGAGCCAAGTTAAATTCTCCTTCTTGCTGGGAGCCATGGAAATATGCCAAGGCATTTTTGAACTTGAGAAATTAAGCATTTTGACAAATGAAATACATTTTCTGTGATTGAATTCATTTTTTTTTTTTTTAATTCATACTTTTAAGAATATTTGAAATTCCTTCGAGTTGCTTCGGTTGTCTTGTGCTGTGTGATTTTGTAGTCTCTCAGTATGTCTGCATGGGTAGACATAAACATAATTAGGCATATCTTATTTGGAAACATTTTTGCAAAAGCAACACTTTGGAGAGTTCTATGAAAGGGAGTGATTCCAGAAAAACAAGATGTTGTTAGTTATATTTTCGATTTGTCAAAAGCAGTTACCTTTAGAATTGTCCTTAGCCGGCAATTTTGGGCGCAGTGGCTCACGCCTGTAGTCCCAGTACTTTGGGAGGCAGAGATGGACAGATCACGTCAGGTCAAGAGTTTGAGACCAGCCTGGCTAACATGGTGAAAACCCATCTCTACTAAAAATACAAAAATTAGCCGAGCGTGGTGGCAGGTGCCTGTAATCCCAGCTACGCAGGAGGCTGAGGCAGGAGAATCTCTTGAACCTGGGAGGCTCCAGCCTGGGCAGCAGAGTGAGACTCAGACTCAAAAAAAAAAATGCAAAAAGAAAAAAATTGTTCTTGGCAATTATTTACTGGTCCCAAAAGAAATCCTGTCCAGTTTTATCTAAGAAATGAGATGCTAAATTAATCCTTATATCACTGACTGACTAGTGTCTTAAGAAAGGTGATATATTTACTCAAACACTATCATTTTTGAAGTTTAATCCAAATGTGTTTTTGTTTTTGTTGTTGTTGTTTTTGAAACAAAGCCACCCACTGTTGTTTGGGCTGTAGTGCAGTGCCACTGTCTCACTGCAACCTCCGCCTCCTAGGTTCAAGCGATTCTCCTGTCTCAGCCTCCGAGTAGCTAAATGTTTTACTTCAAATAGTTGTGAATACTTCTAGGAAAGCACATTTGAAAGAAATGCGCCTTAAGGCAGCAGTCCAAGTATTTACTGCTGTCATAGGCTTCAAGTGTCTGTGTATGCATTTTCTTCTTTCTCAACATTTGTTTTATTGTCCTGATCTACTTGCAATTCTCCTAACCCCTGGAGGTTAACAAACCCTGTTCCACCCTTGCAAGCTTACTAAACGTTCAGCATCTCACTAGTGCTTCTTGCCACTGGCAGTCCTTATCATAGATCTCAGCTTCCTACGTTGACTTTCTCTATATTACTGCTTCAATCAAAGCTTCCAGAATATCCTCACACTCTGGTGAGCTATAATTTATGAGAAATAAAATTTTCAAGTGTATAATTATAAGTAATTTGGTGTGTTTTGACCATGTGATTACCACCCAAACTGTGATATAAAATATTACCGTCACTCTGAAAATTTCCATTGTCCCATTTTAAGCAAATCTCCTCTACTCCTGGAATCTACTTGTCTGTTTTCTGCCACTACAGTTTTTCCTTTTCGATAATTTTTTTTTTTTTGGAAACAGAGTCTTCTTCTGTTGCCTAGGCTTAGGCAGTGGCGTGATATAGCTCACTGCAGCCTTGAACTTCAGGGCTCAAGTAATCCTCATGCTTCAGCCTCCCGAGTAGCTGAGATTAAAAGCCATCACTCCTGGCATTTTTTTCAAATTTCAAATAAGTGTAATCATGTAAGTATGTAACCTTGAATAGAAGGCAAGGAGAGTGCTTTTATCTTTCACTTAGCATAATGCTTTCGTGATTCTTCTGCCCTCTTGCCGAAGTCTGTAGGCTGGTCTTTGATAACACCAAATCCTTTGAATGGCTACACTGCCATGTATTTATTCACCATCTGCTGATAGACATTGGATTGTTTCCAGTTTTTGGTCATTGTGAGCAAAGCTGCTTTGAAGATCTGTCTTTGCGTGAACATACAAATTTATTTCTCTTGACAAAACATCTAAGAGTGGGACAGCTGAGTCGTATCGTAAGTATTCAAGTTTATACAAGACTGTTAGACTGTTTTTCCAAAGTGGATGTATCATTTTGCATTCCCACCAGGAATGTGAGAGTTACAGTTGCTTTGTATCTTTGCCAGCATTTGGTGTTGGAAGTCTTTTTAATTTTAGCATTTAGTAGGTACAGAGTGGCTTCTCTACGATTTTGATTTGCATTTCTCTGCTGGCTAATAATCATGAATATCTTTATATATGTGGTAATTTGCCATCTACTTTGTTTGTTTGTTTCAGACAGGGTCTCCCTCTGTCACCCATGCTAGAGTGCAGTGGTGCCATCCAAGCTCACTGCAGCCTCAAATCCCTAGGCTTGAGGTACTCCCATCTCAGCACCCCAAGTGATTAGGACCATGGGTGTGCGCCACCACTCCTAGCTACTTTTTTATTTTTTGTAGAGATGAGATCTCCCTGTGTTGCCCAGGCTGGTCTCAAACTCCTGGGCTCAAGCAATTCTCTCACCTCAGCCTCCCAAAGTGCTGGGATTATAGGCATGAGCCATTGTGCCTGGCCGCCATTTGCTGCTTAGTGAGATGTACTTGGTTGTGTTTTTCTGTTTCTTTGATTTTGGGTTTCATGAATTTTGTTTTGTTTTTGATCTATTGGCTTATAGTTTTCCTCATATTTGATAAATATTCAGCCATTTAAAAAAAGCTTTTTTTTGTCTGAACTCCCACCTCTCCTTCCAGAGACTCCATATGTGTGATGCATTTTAGGCCATGTTATGTTCCTCTTTTCATTTTTCAGGTATTTTTCTTCTGTTCATTTTGGTTAGTTTCAGTTGCTTCGTCTTCAGTTTTACAAGTCTTTTTTCTGCAGTGTCTTATCTGCTGTTTACCCTAACTGGTGTATTTTTCATCTCAGATATGATATTTTTCTTTTCTTTCTTTTTTTTTTGAGACGGAGTCTGGCTCTGTCACCCAGGCTGGAGTGCAGTGGCCTGATCTTGGCTCACTGCAACCTCCACTTTCTGGGTTCAAGCAATTCTCCTGCTTCATCCTTTCAAGTAGCTGGGATTTCAGGCACCTGCCACCATGCCTGCCTAATTCTTCTGTATTTTTAGTAGAGACACGGTTTCACCATGTTGACCAGGCTGATCTCAAACTCCTCAGGTGATCTGCCCACCTCTGCCTCCCAAAGTGCTAGGATTATAGGTGGGAGTCACTGTGCCCAGTCTGTGTATTTTTAATTTCTTCAAGTTTAATTTAGACCTTTTCACATATTCCTTTTCTTTTCTCATCATGCTCCTGCTTTTCTCTAACCTTCTTGAGCATATGAAGTCTATTTTTAATAACTGCTTTACAGTCTTTGCTGATTCTATTAGCTGCGTCACTTCTAGGTCTGTGTCTGTTTTTTTTTCCCTGCTTGGCATTGGGATAGGTTTTATTGCTTTCTGTGCCTGGTACTTTATGAATAGATGCCATTCTTATCAATTTTATGTAATTAGGTGTTGGACTTTTTGGTATTCCAAAAACTATTTCAGTTAAATTACTTGAAATCTGTTTAATCCTTTTTAGGCTTACTTTTGAGCTTCTTTGTTAAAATAGACCTGAGGGCAAATTCAATCTCTCTTATTCCATCATGGGTGGAGTTGGAGTTGGCGTTTCTGGTTGTTTGTTTTAGAGACAGGGTTTTGCTCTGTTGCCTACGCTGGAGTGCAGCGGCATCTTCATGGCTTGCTGTAGCCCTGACCTCCTGGGCTCAAAGTGATCCTCCCACCTCAGCCTCTCAAGTTGCTGGAACTATGGGAGTGTACCACCACACCTGACTAATTTATTTTTTGTAGAGGGGAGTCTCTCTGTTTTTCCCAGGTTGGTCGTAAACTTCTGAACTCAAGCAATCCTGCCTTGGCCTCCCAGAGTGCTGGGATGACAGGCGTGAGCCACTGTGCCCGGCCCCATCCACAGTGTTTTTAATAGCAGTTCTCTCAGGCCTTCTTCTGGTAAATGACATATAGCAACTTCACGATTTCGTAAAAAGCCAAATAATTTTGCGACAAAATCTAATATAAAAGAGACAATATTGGTCGGCAACTAAGAGTCTCTGGAATGATTCATACCTGATACATGTCTTATTCTTGTTGCCATGCAACCTGGGCTAGTTACTTAAACTTTTCAGGCTTAGGTTTCTTCATCTGTGACATAAAGATAATGGTAATACCTTCCATTGGTTGGGTGAGTTAAAGGAAATAAGGAATACAACACCTTCACTGGCATTTATTATACATTAAAACACCGGATTCCGGCTGGGCGCGGTGGCTCACGCCTGTAATCCCAGCACTTTGGAAGGCCGAGGTGGGTGGATCACGAGGTCAAGAGATGGAGACCATCCTGGTCAACATGGTGAAACTCCGTCTCTACTAAAAATACAAAAAATTAGCTGGGCATGGTGGCGCGTGCCTGTAATCCCAGCTACTCGGGAGGCTGAGGCAGGAGAATTGCCTGAACCCAGGAGGCAGAGGTTGCAGTGAGCCGAGATTGTGCCATTGCACTCTAGCCTGGGTAACAAGAAACAAGAGCGAAACTCCGTCTCCAAAAAAAAAAAAAAAAACACCGGATTCCTTAAACATGTCTCGTGTTACGTTTTATTGTAGGAAAACTTACAAACAAACTTGTAACCATTACCAAGAATGCTAACTAAATATTGGGTACACAAAAGATGAAATCAAGTTTAGAGTTAGATGGTTAAGTGATGACTGTGATGACTCTGAAGTGGACCCTGCGCTGAAACCTGCTCACAAATAATGAGATGCAATCTGGGCTCTTTGCTCCCCCGATCTATCCCAGGCTGGTGGATTAGAAACGTGAATGAAAAGATGTTGCGACAAGAAAGAATCTTAGACAGTATTTGTAAACCACATAGGCAACAAAGGGCTACTATCTAGAATATATAAAGACTCTCAACAATAGTAAACTTAAAAATCCAATTAGAAAATGAGCAAAGGATGTGAGAGCAGATACAGATGACAAGCACCCGAAGAGCTGTGTCATTCGGAAAATGCTAAGTAAACTAAAATGGAATATCAGTGCACACCTCTCAGAATGGTTCAGATCTTAAAAAGTGACACTACTAAGTGCTGGCAAGAGTGGAGAACTGGCTCAGAGCCGGACTCTGGACTGACATCCCACCTTTGTCACTTTCAAACTGGGCAATTAATCTCTGGCCAATGACTCACCCACCCTGGTCCTGTTTCCTTTGGAAAATGAGGGTTCTCATAGTGTCATGATTAGGATTTTTGATACGTTATTATAGAGACTGGCTCATAGTAAGTCTTCTATCAGTGTTTGTTTTCATTTTCCTTTGCATAGTATCCCAATTATTTCACTAGGATTTAACAAATGTTTAAATTCAATTATAAGAAATCCTTTAGTGTTCTCAGAACTCCACTAATTATTTTTAATTGTGTATTAATCTCGATTGGCATTGAATTTTTTAATAGTCTTTACTTTGCTCTTCATAAATTGAAAAGTACAAGGTACAAACAGTATTCTCCCCATCAAAGCCACAATATGAGTCTTTGAAGGCATGAAGACTAAAATAGATTCAGAAAGAGATGCTTGACCATTTTCAACCCTTGCTTTATTTGTGAGCATAGCTATTAAACCTTCTATATTGACTGGAGTATAAATGTGGGTCCAAAACTAATTTGCCTGAAGGCTACAAGGATTCAGGAAAATGTCCCTTCTAAGTGCAACTAATTTTTATTTCAGCATATGTTTAACACTAAAAATATAGTATATGTTTGTGTTTGTATTCATATCACAGAGGGCAAATATATCATATCATAAAATGAAACTTTTAAATATCTTTTTTTTTTTTTAGAAAGGGTCTCACTACATTGTCTAGGCTGGACTTGAACTCCTGTGCTCAATAGATCTTCCTGCCTCAGCCTCCCAAGTGGTTGGGATTACAGGCATGTGCCACCACACCTGACTTTAAATATCTTTTTTTTCTTTTCTTTTTTTTTTTTTTTTTGAGACAGAGTCTTGCTGTTGTTGGCCCAGGCTGGAGTGCAATGTTGTGATCTCGGCTTACCGCAACCTCCACCTCCCAGGTTCCAACAATTCTTCTGCCTCAGCCTCCAGAGTAGTTGGGATTACAGGCACATGCAACCACACCCAGCTAATTTTTGTATTTTTTGTAGAGATGGGGTTTCACCATGTTGGACAGGCTGATCTCAAACTCTTGACCTCAGGTGATTGGCCTGCCTCAGCCTCCCAAAGTGCTGGGATTACAGGCATGAGCCACCATGCCCTGCCAATAACTTTTCTTTTTGAGACAGAGTCTCCCTCTGTCCCCCAAGCTGGAGTGCAGTGGTGCAATCTCAGCTCACTGCACCCTCTGCCTCCCAGGTTCAAGCTATTCTCAGGCATGACTCAGCCTCCCAAGTAGCTGGAATTACAGACCTGTGCAACCACGCCCACCTAATTTCTGTATTTTTAGTAGAGATGGGGTTTCACCACGTTGGACAGGCTGGTCTTGAACTCCTGACCTTAGGTGATCCACCTGCCTCAGGATTATACACCCGTGCTAGGATTATACAAAGTGCTGGGATTACAGGCGTGAGCCACCATGCCTGACTATCTTTTCTATTTAAACAATTCGTCTTCATTTAATTAATACTATTGTCATCTCTAATACAGTCTACATTTTAATTCTCATGAGTAAACTTCCTTGGTTCCCCGGTGGCCCCAAACCAATGGAAATCTAACAAGTATGTTTCATATTCTGATGCGCTCTCACCTGAAAGAAGGGTGGAACATGCAAAGGCAGTAACAAACATAGGCCTTAGATAGCAACTTAGATTGAGTTGCTGATCCATTGAAAGCTGTTCTCTGCTAGGCTATTAATAGAGAGTCTGGGATGGGCTATGTGATTTGGTCGCTTTTTATGACCAAAATTTACTGGAGATGCAGATATACTTGCATATAATAACTCGATTATCATTACATTCAAGAAAATGAATGTGACAGAGGGAAGGTGAGTGACACAGATAACCCGTGAGTGATGAAGAAAGTTCTGTGAGCTTTCACAGAACGCAGGAATGCGCTGGGAATCGGGTGCTGTGGGAGAAGCAAAGGCTGGGGTGAGCGGCGGCTCTTTAGCAATAACGTGGAATGAAACTGATTTGATTTATGGAAGGTGAGGGCCCTGGGACGTGAACTGGCTTAAGCAAAGTTTGGAGGAGTTTGAGGAGAAGGCTGAGAGAAACCTAAGGAAGGCCTTGAAAGCCCCGAGAGAACTGTTTCATTGGTTTCAGTTGATTGGCTTGGGTGTATCTGAGGGCGTGTTGGGCCGCCTCTTGGGAGGGGAGGAGTTATCCGTGTAGAATTGAGACTGCCTGCGGAACATGTGATCCGTAATGGCCGGAGGAAAGCACTGGGCCAGGCTGCCTGGAGATTTAGCTTCTTTCAAGGTAAGAACTTAGGTTCATCGCTTGCGGTCTTGAAGCCCAGGTCTGTCTCTTTAGTGGATTTAAATCTCCAATAGCCCTAGACCTGGTTCAGTCTTCCCCTAAGGCCCATCCCTAAACAAAGTGGCCCTTTAGAGCTCAAGGAAAAGGCGCTATGGCCTTCTGTATAATATTAGAGTACTTAAAATCGGTAGATGGTTTTCAAGTTTGTTTAATTGCATGATTGAACTAAGAGCTGAATAGGATGAAAACAAAACTAAGAGTTGAATAGGCTCTTAGAAATATCTAGTCTCATACTAACATGAAAATTTAGGCAGAAAGATCATTATACTACATGCAGCGTATTTAAGAATTCATCTTTCCTGATTTCAAATGTGGCTTTATCTATTGAACTTTATGATATCGTATCTTCAGCTGGAAACAGGAATTCTCAACGTTCCTGAAAGTATAATACTTTGTCATTGTTTATGATTGTGGCAATGCTACTTCTAAAAATCGTAAATAAGGAATTCTTACTTCCTTTTCAGTTGAATTAAAATGGGGCAGTTTAAAGATATGAAACCAGAAGTTAAAAAAAAATCTCACTAATAAGCAAGTATTCAAATAAAAATCTTCGAACTAACATTAATTCAACATTTCTAAACATGGTTGAAGGTTTCTAGCTTACAGTGACCCCTGGTGTTACATTGAAACACATGCAATCTGCTATTCCCATCTGCTGAAATAGCTCCTGGCAGGAGCTGACCAACTTTACATAAAGCAGCCCATTCCCAGTAACTGTGGGGTAAAGCAAATTTCTGTAAAGGAAATTAGAATCTGTGCACTCAACATACAAAAGACCAACATTTTATTAGGTAATACTTGTACATGTCATTAAAATACGTACGAAAGAAACAGCAAACCCATGAAATTCATTTTTCTCAACTGTCCATTATCAAAGTGACTTATTTTAAAAATAAAAGCAGTGATGGGAATTTAAACTTATTTGTAGCCTAATGTAGTAGATGACATTGTCCAAAAAGAGAGATATAAAATTTATTTTTTAAGTGTCTTAAAATCTGTAATCATGCAGAATTATGTGTTCCCTCATGAACGGCAAATTTAAGAAACATGTATAATCTGTGTGAATATGTAAAACAAATCTAAATAAACTGTGCACCAGAACAATTAACTCTGGATATGCTATTGTAATGAGAACACAGTTTTCAACTCAAATCCTTCATCCAACATGGAGGGATGAAAAGGAACGAGAGGAAGGAGAAAGAAAAAATAGGAAGAATGAAAGGAGAGAAGGACAGGAGGGAAGAAAAGAGATGGAAAGAAAGATTTGTTCTGGATCTTGGTCATAAGAACGGAAAAAAAGGAAGGAAGAGGAGAGAAAACATAGATGTTGGATGGATTTTGCCTCCTGGGTGTTTGCAGTTTGAGTCTTGATCACTGCCAAATCTGCTGGGGCTGGTTCAATGCCTGACATGTATTAGGTTCACAGGTGCACTGCCCTTCAGACCACAGCAGTTTCGTAAGGTTTAACTATGTAAAGCTGACCAATTAAAACTATGCCAAAAATATAATTTAACATTTGCATTTCTTGCCTAGTGTGTTCAGAATCAGATGGGACTGGGTAGCACTTCCAGCTGCAATTTCTGGTTTTTTTTTTTTTGAGACGGAGACTCCCTCTGTCGCTCAGGCTGGAGTGCCGTGGTATGATCTCGGCTCACTGCAACCTCAATCTTCTGGGTTCAAGTGATTCTCCTGTCTCAGTCTCCCAAGTAGCTGGGATTGCAGATACATTCCACTATGCCTGGCTAATTTCTTGTATTTTTAGTAGCGACAGGGTTTCACCATGCTGGCCAGGCTGGTCTCGAACTACTGACCTTAGGTGATCTGCCTGCCTTGGCCTCCCAGAGTGCAGGGATTACAGGTGTGAGCCACCGCACCTGGCCAAATTTCTTTCTGTTCAGGCTTCACACCACTGACTAGGCCTGTATGAGATCATGCATGGGTAAACTGTAAAACTGTGTAACTGCAAAATATTGCCACCATGAAAGTGGCATGGGGCCCTTGAACAAACCCGGCAGCAGCTATGTGTAAAGCTTGTGGCCCAGCAATGATGGAAAACAAAAGTAACTCCATGGCTGTTAAATTAGGATTATGAAAATGCTCCCCAGCCCAAAATGGTTCTCTAAATTGCTCAGACAATTCCTGAAAATCTTTTCACAGAACACAGCGTTCTTATTAAAATAAAAGGTGGTTACAATGCATGTATTCTTACTGAAGTCTATAATTGCACTTATTTACTTTCTTAAGAGCCTAACATTGAAAGACGGGAGAGGGGCAGGGTGTGGTGGCCACACCTGTAATCCCAGCACTTTGGGAGGCTGAGGTGGGCAGATCACAAGGTCAGGAGATCGAGACCATCCTGGCTAATATAGTGAAACCCCATCTCTACTAAAAGTACAACAAATTAGCTGGGCTTGGTGGCATGCGCCTGCAGTCCCAGCTACGCAGGAGGGAGGCTGAGGCAGGAGAATCCGCTTTGCTTGAGCCTGGGAGGCGGAGGTTGCAGTGAGCCGAGATTGCGCCACTGCACTCTGGCCTGGGCAACAGAGTGAGACTCTGTCTCCAAAAAAAAAAAAGAAAGAAGGGGAGGAAATATGGAAACCAAAGCAGAGTATAATAAAAAAAAAAATCACAGTTACCCAGTTTTGCTAAAAGAGAGCCTATTGTTAAAAAGCTCTATCAGAAGCAACAGAAGAGAGAGAATGTAGGGTGCTGAGTTGGGGGGGTCAGAAAGGCAAATAAAGGGAGACCAAATGTGGTCAGATACCAATGGACCCTCAGTAGAAAGAAACTGGACAGCATCCGTGGGCTCTAAATTGTGTTCCAAGACATGGGTCTCTCAGAGGTAAAAATCACAGGAATGATTTCCACTGCCTAAAACTTTTGACTACAAAACAACCGTATGATTGTTCAAGAGTTTATTCATGACTTAATGCGGAGTGATAAAAAGGAAAGAAAAAAACAGATTTTATCATGGCAGTTGTAAAATTGAAAACTGTAGACGCAGACCTGAAAAACCCCTAAATATCAAAAACGGGCCAGTTAAATAAATGGCATTATATCCATAGGGGTAGACCCATATTTCATGATAGAACACTACAAAAACATTAAAAGAAATATCATAAGGTCGAGAACGGTGGCTCACGCCTGTAATCCGAACACTTTGGGAGGCCAAGGTGGGTGGATCACCTGAGGTCAGGAGTTTGAGACCAGCCTGGCCAATATGACGAACACTCGTTTCTACTAAAAATGCAAAAAAATTAGCTGGGCACGGTGGCAGGCACCTGTAATCCTAGCTACGCAGGAGGCTGAGGCAGGAGAATTGCTTGAGCCTGGGATGGGGAGGTTGCAGTGAGCTGAGATTGCACCACTGCACTCCAGCCTGGGCGAAAGAGTGAAACTCCGTCTCAAAAAAAGTGAAAGAAATATGATAAAATCTAAATCTACTGACATCACACATATACATATTTATGTACTTGTAAAAACACCCGGAAGAATTTACAAATTGTGTGTGTATTAGTGACTACCTCTTAGGAATAATTTGGGACAGGTAAGAAAATAATTGAATTCTTTTAAATGGTTTTTATTTTTTAACAAGGATAATCTCTCATAAGTATTTTAAGAATAACATTAAGTTTGTTATCTAGTAAAGATGATTGTTTTTAGAAACTGTTTCCTTACTCTTATGGATAATTAGCTGTGAAGGACATCTCCAAGAATAAAGATTCCTCAGGCACTGACAGTTGAAAACTGGGGAAAAAGACAGGAACCCAGATAACTTCAGAAAGGCAGCTTAGAAGGACCATAGGAAAGGTTCACAGTTCTGTGACGGTTCAGAGGACAAATAAACGGCATCCAGTTGGGTGGACCGGAAAAAAAAGGTTAAAAATCAGTAGTCTTGCTCGGCGCAGTGGCATGTGCCTATAGTCCCAGCTACTCCCGAGGAGGCTGAGGCTGGAGGATCGCTTGAGCCCAGGAGTTCTGGGCTGTGGTGCTATGCCGATTGGGTGTGCACACCAAGTTCAGCATCAGTATGGTGACCTCCCGGGAGCGGGGGACCACCAGGTTGCCTAAGGAGGGGTGAACCGGCCCAGGTTGGAAATAGAGCAGGTCAGAACTCCCATGCTGATCAGTAGTGGGATTGCACCTGTGAATAGCCACTGCACTCCAGCCTGGGCAACATAGTGAGGCCCCATCTCTTAAAAAAAAAAAAAAAAAATCAGCAGTCTTTTGACAGGAAGATGAGAAGTTTTCAGAAGTGCCAGGCTGAGTAAAGGCATACACCAGGAGGAGCACTTCTAGAACTAATAACAGGCACTAGTAATTGAGCACTTACCACATGCCAGGTGTTTTCAGCTCTTTTCAGGTATTACTTCACAATACTTTTATAAAGCAGGCATTATGATCTTCATTTTAGAGATGAAGAAACTGAGGCAAAGAGAGTCTAAGGCACTCACTCAAGATCACCCTGCTGGCGAGAGGCACTGGCAGGAGCCTCAGCTGGCTGGAGCTCTCGTCTCCTCATAGTCCGGCCTCGTGGAGGCTGGGGTCTTAGTCTGCAGGGCCTAAGTGGCCACCTAGAGCAGGCAGTGTGACACTGTGTGGTCTGGGTGACAGGTCACGAGAAGAAACATGAGTTCCTAACCCACTGTCCAGCTCCACCTCCAACTTCTAAGAGTCTTCTTCCTCTTCCCATCCATGTGGAAGAGGAGCTGCCTCTCAGAGGAGACAAGGTGCTCTGCCTTCCCACCAGCTCATCACCTTCTTAAAAAATTCCCAGCCGGGCACAGTGGCTCACGCCTGTAATCCCATCACTTTTGGAGGCCGAGGCGGGTGGATCACAAGGTCAGAAGTTCAAGAACAGATTGGCCAACATGGTGAAACCCCATCTTTACTATTAGCTGGGCATGGTGGCGCATGCCTGTAATCCCAGCTACTTGGGAGGCTGAAGTGGGAGAATTACTTGAACTGGGACCCAGGAGGCAGAGGTTGCAGTGAGCCGAGATTGGGCCATTGCACTCCAACCTGGGCTACAGAGAGAGACTGTCTCAAAAAAAAAAAAAAAAAAATTCCCATCATCTTTTATTTTTTAGAACCTGGGCCGGGGGTAGGGAGGGTGTCTCACCATGGTGCACAGGATGGTCTTGAACTCCAGGCCTCAGCCATCCTCCTACCTTAGCCTCCCAAAGTGCTGGGATTATAGGCCCAAACCACCATGCCATCTTTCAATTGCCTTTCATTTTTGTGAAGAGATAATTCATATGGTCATATGGCTCCAAACTCAAATTATTCGAGGGTAAGCAGTGGAAAGTTTATTTTCTACACATGTGCCTGAGAGGCCAATATCACTTCATGGAAGCAACCAATGCCTCCCATCTCATCTGTATTCTTCTAGAAGTATTTGGAGATAATTACATAGAGTGTATAAAGATATTCCTTATTGTTTTGTCAAAGACGCATTGGATGTGCAGAACATAATTTATCTGACCTGTCCTGTTAATAGGCATCTTTTACTACTGTAAACAATCTTGCAATAACTATTCTTATTCATCATTTTCCATACATGTAGGCATCTCTAGAGAGTAAGTCAGAATGAACACTTGACTCATTGTAATATTAATCGTAATCACTTGCCAAATTGCCCTCCCTTGAGGTTATCATAAATTTACACTCTGAGATATAAGTGCCCATTTTCTCACACCTTTGTAATATAGCATATTATCAAATGTTTCAATTTTTTACTTAACTTTTGTTTTTGAGATATCCATATTGATACACGAAGCTTTATTTTATGCATTTTAAATTACTAGGTACATTTCTATTTTTAAATTCTAGATTCTGGGGGTACATGTGTAGGTTTGTTGCATGGGTATATTGCATGATGCCAAGATCTGTGCCTCTATTGATCCCATCACCTCATAATGAACACAGTACCCAATAGATAGTTTTCCAACCCTTGGCCCTCTCCCGCCATCCTTTCTTTTGGAGTCTCCAGTGTCTATTTCCATTTTTATGTCCTTGTGTATTCATTGTTTAGCTCCCACTTATAAGTGAGAACATGCAGTTTTTGGTTTTCTGTTTGTGTTAATATGCTTAGGATAATGGCCTCCAGCAGCCCCATCCATGTTGCTGCAAAGGACATAAGTTTGTTCTTTTTTATGGCTGTGTAGTATTCAACAGAGAATATGTACCACATTTTCTTTATCAAATCTATTATTGTTGGCCCCTTAGGTTGATTCCGTGTCTTTTTTGTTTTTTTTGTTTTTTTTGAGACAGAGTGTCACTCTGGTGCCCAGGCTGCAGTGTAGTGGCAAGATCTCGGCTCACTGCGACCTCAGTCTCCCAGGTTCAAGTGATTTTTGTGCCTCAGCCTCCTGAGTAGCTGGGATTACAGGTGTTTACCACCACACCCAGCTGACTTTTGTATTTTTTAGTAGAGACTGAGTTTCATCATGTTGACCAGGCTGGTCTTGAACTCCTGGCCTCATGCAATCCACCCGCCTTGGCCTCTCAAAGTGCTGGGATTACAGGCGTGAGCCACCACACCCAGCCAGAATGTTTTCTTTTGAGAAATGTCTATTCATGTCTTTTGCTCAGTTTTTAAATGGGGTTATTATTTTGTTGATTTAAGTTCCTTATAGATTCTGGGTATTAGTCCTTTGTTGGATGCATAGTTTGCAAGTATTTTCTACTGAGTACTATTAAATCGTGCAAATATATACTACAATTTACTTATCCACACACCTACTAATGGACAACTAGGTTTATCTTTGACATTGGGGGTGTCCTCCTGCTGTTTATTTTACTGAACATTAAATGCAATTCATTTTTAAAAGCTGTATGTCAGCATCTGGTATACAGAGATGAATATGACATGCTGTCTCTTCTAGAGTTATGCCCTGTTTAAGATAAGCAGAAAAGGTTGATGGAAAAAAAATAAAAATAATAAAAAAGAAAGGGTTGGTGGGTCATGAGGAGAAAGAGATATTCTGTGTGCATACAAATATAATTAGTTATGAGCAAAATCGGGGAGAATAGAAAAAGCATGTTATCAGAGTGCCTGGTCAATGATAGGTATTTGTTGAATGAATTAATGAGTCAGTAAGAAACTGATTGCAAGGCATGCTGAATATTTAGGTACAGACTTTGAGGGACTGTAATGAATCTTCCTTACTACTAATTGCCATGTCTAAGGGAAGACAGACAAAGTTGCTAAATACCCACGGAAATCCAATATGAGAAGGAAAAAGGAGAGGGCAGAAAGGCAAAAGCCTACAGCACCCTCGGTGAAAATCCAACCCTAGGCCATCATTTGAAGACCTTACAGGTAAATGGGATAGATTGGGAAGAATAGTCTTTTATTGCTTTTACGCTCTGGTTACTTTTTCAGTTTTCATAACTTGAATAAATAGTCTCAATCAGTTAGTCAAAAAAACTGTATGTCAAGGCTAATATTTCTACTCATAAACAGTATCTCATTAATCATCTTTTGAATTGCAGAGATACTCCCAGCCAGCTAAAGGCCACTACACCCTGTCTATATTTACACTGAGTTAAGAATAAATCTGGCTAGGTTGCTTTGTTGTTAAAATGACATACCAATGATTTAAAGCTTAAGTTCAAGTTCATATACTGTATTCTAATTCTCCAGTCAGTTGTCATATCATGAAAAAGGCAGTTTCTATGTAAGAATTGTATTAACACTGACTATCCACCAGTGGCAAATTTTGGCACAGGACATTATTTAATATTTGGGTGATGATGTATTTTGTGACTGGGTTAATGTGGTTAATTTTACTGAAGCTATGCTTAGAAATTTCTTCTAGTATTTAGCTTTCTACCATAGAAACAGAATGTAATCCAAAACTTTCATGACTATAGATGTAAGAGAACATTTTATGAATACTTTAAAAGATGTCAGTCTTCTTTCTTTCTCCTGTCTCAGATTAGGACTTTATTTTAGTGATTCTATCTCCTTTTATTATTATATTTAGAGACAGGGTCTTGCTCTGTCACACAGTCTGGAGTGCAGTGGCACAATCATGGCTCACTGTGCCTTGAAGTCCTGGGGTTAAGGAATGTCTCAGCTTCCCAAGTAGCTAGGACTTCAGGCATGCACCCCTAAGCTCAGCTAATTTGGTTTTTAAAATTTTTTTGCAGAAACGGGGTCTTGCTCTGTTGCCCCTGCTGCCCTTGAACTCCTGGCCTCAGGGAGTCCTCCCACCTTGCCCTCCCAAAGTGCTGGGATTACTAGCATGAGCCACCACTCTTGGCCTCTCCTTTTATTATTTATCTATATTTCAAATTAAAATTTTGCACTGAGACTTCACTGACAGAGTCATTTTTTGACTATTTTTTCTTGGAGCCAACTTCATTATCTAAGTAAGCTACAAACAATACATTACACATTCAACAAGGGTTAACTGCATGCTATAGAATGTGTAGCACAAAAAGTAGGCATCTACTAGAGATTCAAGTACTTATGTCTAAAAGATTCCTTTAAAAAAACATATTGGTCCACCATTAAGAACTACCAGAGTGCATAATATTTTTTAAAGTGACTTACATTGTACAAGTAGTATGCCATTATATTGTTGTCTTTTTTTTTTTTTTAATAGAGACGGGGTTTCACCATATTGGCCAGGCTGGTCTCAAACTCCTGACCTCAGGTGATCTGCCTGCCTCGGCCTCCCAAAGTGCTGGGATTACAGGCATGAGCCACCGTGCCAGGCCTATTATTTGGTTTTTGAACAAGTAAAAATCAGCCTAGGACTGAGAGTAAAAAAAAAAAAAAAAAAGCCAATAAATGTTATTCATCCTATTGAGATTTTTAAATAGAATTTGAAGAGGAAAACCCCATTAATCAAGCTGACCTTCAAGTAAAATGGCAGTTTGTTGTGATAGATGGAATAAGGTATATAAAGCACCTAGCCTAGTACCTCACACGTATCTATTTAATTTTGTTAGCTCCCAATTCTGGGCACTCCTTCTTCCTTTGTAGCACCTAGAGAATAACTTTTGGGCTTCTGCGACAGTGTGGATCAGAGCAAGGCACAGTTGAAGCTACAGAGCAGTTGAAAAAGTAAAAATGGTAATTGGCAACTAATCTTTCAAATGTGTGGGAAGAACAGATGATAATGTACAGATCCTAGCCCACTGCCCAAACAAATGATAAATAAAAATAGAACAAATGCAATTCCATAATCTACTCATTTCAGAAGTTGCCACTTTGCCTCCTGGTCTCTCAATTTTCTGCTTTCTCACCTTCGATTCCTCGGCCCCTCATCTATTTCTGTTCTTTTTCATCTTAACGCACTTTATCTTCTACTTTCATCATAATGTACTTTATCTCTTTCCCTAAATCAGTGGTGTGCGACACCCTAGTACAGATTATTTTAAGTGGCTTCTTCCTCTAAAGGAGAAAATTATTTTTAATAGTCATGAAATGAAATATAGACTAGAAAGAAATGAAGACACTGAAAAATTTTATTGATCTTTACTTACGTAACTGTATCATTAAACTTTCCCAAATAAAAATATAAATAAAATAATACAGTACAAAAAAGCTAACAAATTAATACTTTTCTGTTACATGAATGTGTTTTTTGGGAAAAAATTAAAGGCTGGTGGAGAAATGAGGAAATGGTTAGAAAGAGAACTCTGCCCATAAGCCTCAGAAAATGATGTGTATATATTATACAATAACAGAGTTGAAGTTATTAAATTTGTTTTGACACCTTTACAATCATTATGCTATAGTCATGTATTTTGAATCTGCTATTTAAAGCTAGGATTTATATAGCGCCAAATGTTGGAGATATAAGCTGTGCACAAAACACGGTGAAACAATTTTGCACTGTTAAGAATGTACTTTTTTTTTTTTTTTAATTCTTTTTATTTTTATATTTTTAGAGACAGAGTTTCACCATATTGGTCAGGCTGGTCTCGAACTCTGAACCTCAGGTGATCCGCCTGCCTTGGCCTCCCAAAGTGCTGGGATTACAGGCGTGAGCCACTGCACCCGGCAAGAATGTACTTTCAATACCAACACACATATAAAACCGAGTCCTTGTATATTTGGAACCAATTGTATAATCAAGAGTTCTTTGAATTAACATCCCCAAAGTATAATTAAAAGATAGGCAATAAAAGGCCAGGAGCGGTGGCTCACTCCTGTAATTCCAGCACTTTGGGAGGCCAACACGGGCCAATCACAAGGTCAGGAGTTCGAGACCAGCCTGGCCAACATGGTGTAACCCTGTCTCTACTAAAAGTACAAAAAAATTAGCTGGGCATAGTGGCGGGGCACTTATAATCCCAGCTACTCAGGAGGCTGAGGCAGGAGAATCGCCTGAACCTGGGAGGCGGAGGTTGCAGTGAGGCGAGATCATACCACTGCACTCCAGGCCAGGCAACAGAGTGAAACTCTGTCTCAAAAAAAAAAAAAAAAAAAAAGATAAGCAATCAAAATGGGCCAATTTGAGGCTTACATGTTACTAAAATTCAATAGACAATCACAGAATTTATTTAGAACTTAAATCAGTGATTTTCACCCTTGGCTATTTGGCCATGTCTGGAGACACTTTTGGCTGTTACCATTGTGGGGCGTGCAACTGACATCAAGCGGGTAGAGGCCAGGGATACAGCTAAACATCCTACGATGCACAGGACAGCCTCTCACCACAACTGTTTGGCCCCAAATGACAACAAAATGAGAAACCCTGGCTTGGACCAACCAGGTTTTTGAGGCAGGAGTATATTTTTTCAATGACATTGTTTAGGATTTGATGGCAGAAAGGTGATAATAAAAGCAGACTGATTCTAGTTGTTTTTATTGTTGCTAAATTGCAATTGTATAGGCAGTATACCCCTTTATTGTCTGTACCCAGAGGTAACCACTCCCACACCGCACCCCATCTTGGCTATCATTCATTGCTCCATTAGATTTCTTCTGGAGTACCACCTTAGTGAGGCATAAATGAACCAGCGCTAGCCACAGGTGACTTATGTGGCTATTCTCTTGGTTCATTTCATGCCTATCTCATTTTAAAAAACATAATTAAAAATTTTTAAGTAACATCTTTATTGAAATATAATTTACAAACCAAAAAGACATCATTTTAAAGTGTACAACTCAGTAGTTTTCAGTATATTCATCAAGTTATGAAACTATCACCTCACTATATCAGAACATTT
The DNA here is from genome assembly GCF_030222135.1 of Aotus nancymaae. Classification (NCBI taxonomy): domain Eukaryota; kingdom Metazoa; phylum Chordata; class Mammalia; order Primates; family Aotidae; genus Aotus; species Aotus nancymaae. The sequence continues at coordinate 5,006,656 of NW_026988450.1, read as the reverse complement.
TCATCATTCCCAAAAGAAATCTTATGTCCAGTGGCAGTCATATCCCATTCGTCTGTTCCTTCCTCCAACCTCTGGCAAATGCTAATCTATTTTCTGTCTTTGAATATGCCTATTCCAGACATTTCATATGAGGGTAATTAAACATACACTATGTGGCCTTTTGAGACTGGCTTCTTTCACTTAGCATGTTTTCAGTGTCAGTACTTGGCTCCTTGTTATTGTCAGGTTATGTTCCATTGTATGGATGAACAACATTTGGTCTATGTATTTATCAGCTGATATTTGGGTTGCTTCCATTTTGGCTACTTAAGTATGCTTCTCTGAACATTTGTGTCCACATTTTTGTGTGGACATAGGTCTTCAATTATCTTCAGTATATACACCTAGGAGTGGAATTGCTGGATCATGTAGGAATTCTATGCTTATTATTTGAGGAACAGAAATTCTTCTACCACATGTAATATTCCATTGTTGGATATACTACATTTTGGTCATCCATTCCTCATTAAAGAACCCCTGCATTGTTTCCACTTTTTAGCTGTTACGAGTAATACTATATGAACATTTGTGCATAAGTTTTTTTGTGACATATGTTTTCATTTCTCTAAAAGTGAAATTACTAGGTTACGTAGTTACTCTTTAATCTTTTAAGGAACTGCCAAACTGTTTTCCAAAGTGGCTACACCATTTTGTAATCCCACTAACAAGGGTTCCAGTTTCTTCATATCCTTGTCATCACTTGCCATTGTCTTTTTAACTACCCTAGACAACAAGTGGATATGAAGTGGTATCTTGTGCTTTGATTGCATTTCCCTAGTGACTAATGAGGTTGAACATCTTTTCATGTCCTTGTTGGCTATTTGCATATCTTTGTACAAATCTCTATTCAAATCTTTAGCCCATTTTTAAAGCTGGGCTTTTTATTGTTGAGTTGGAAGAATTGTTTATATATTGTTCCTTATTTATGTGATTTGCAAATATTTTCTCACATTCTGTTCTTTCTTTTCACTTTCTTTCTTTCTTTTTTTTTTTTTTTGCGACAGGGTCTTACCTTGCTGCCCAGGCTGGAGTGCACTGGCTTGATCTAGGCTGACTGCAGCCTCCGCCTCCTGGCTTCAAGCGATTCTCCAGTTTCATCCTCCTGAGTAGCTGGACCATAGGCGTGTGCCATCATGCTAGTGAATTTTTGTATTTTTGTAGAGATGGGGTTTTGCCGTGATGCCCAGGCTGGTCTCCAACTCCTGAGCTCAAAGTGATCCACCTTCCTGGGCCTCCCAAAGTGCTGGGATTACAGGCTTGAGCCACTGCACCCAGCCTCTTTTCACTTTCTTGATGATGTCCTTTGAAGCACAAAAGTTTTTAATTTTGATGAAGTCCAATTTATCTAATTGTGTGTGTTTCTTAACTGTGCTTTTGGTGTCATTATCTAAGACACCATTGCCTAATCCAAAGCCAAAAAGATGTACTCCTCTTCTAAGAATTTTATAGTTTTAAAGTATTTGATCCAGTTTGAATTAATTTTGTCTATGGTATGGTATGAGTGCCACTTTATTCTTTTGCATGTGGATATTCAGCTTTCCCAACACTACTGAGAAGGCTATTCTTTCTCCTTTTAAGTATCTTTTTTTGTTTGTTTGTTTGTTTGAAGAGCGTTTTGCCAGGCTGGTTTGCAGTGGCATGATCATGGCTTATTGTGGCATCCACCTCCTGAGCTCAAGCAATCCTCCTACCAGACTTTCAAGTGGCTGGGCTGCAGGCTCACACCACCATGCCTGGCTAACTTTTTTTTTTTTTTTTTTGTAGAGACAGTACCGCAATGTTGCCACAGGCTGGTCTTGAACTCCTGGCCTCAAGCTATTCTCCTGCCTCAGCCTCCCAGAGTGCTAGGATTACAGGCGTGTGCTTCAGTGCCTGGCCTATTTTATAATGATTTTCTGCTGACCCTTGATTCAGGAGAAAAATCAATTGACCTTAAACTTAGTTCATTTCTGGACTTTCAATTCCATTTCATCTGTCTGATCTTAATGCCAGTATTACACCATCTTGATTACTGTAGTTTTGTAGCAAGTTTTGAAATTGGAATGTTTCACAGATCTTTTTTTTTTTTTTGAGATGGAGTCTTGCTCTGTGGCCCAGACTGGAGTGCAATGGTACAATCTCGGCTCAATGCAACCTCTAACTCCTGAGTTCAGGTGATTCTCATGCCCCTCCCAAGTACCTAGGATTACAGATGCCTGTCACCACGCCCAGCTAATTTTTGTATTTTTGGTAGAGGCGGGGTTTCACCATGTTGGCCAGGCTGGTCTCAAACTCCTGACCTCAGGTGATCCACCTGCCTTGGCCTCCCAAAGTGCTAGGATTACAGGCATGAGCCACCTCGCCTGACCTCTCAATAGCATTTTAATTGTTTATTGCTATTATACAGAAATACAACAAAATATTTTCAAGTAAAAACAATACTTCTGAAGCCGTTATATGAAACAGGAAAAAGATATATTTTTTTAAGTCACTTAATGGAGACTTTAACATTTTTACTTCTTTTGAATCTATACTACCCACTGTGTGGAAAACATACCATAACTTCTTAATAAGGGCTAGCTGATCCTCCTTTCAGAAAATGTCATTTTTAGCTTATTTCTTGGTGGTATTGGATATATATATTTTTAAATAATCTTCCTAAAACAGGAGTATAAAATTGCTCTTGGGAGTCTTAAATATGCTAGGGGAAAAAAAAGCATTTCACAAAAGTATCTCTCTTTGGTCTTCCAGAACTATCGAGGTAGAAAAAAAAAAGTATTGAGTGGTCATTGTATAATTTTTGTAGGGACCATACAAATGTCAGAGCTACAGTATATTTTACATGCAGTTTTTCATCCTAACCTGTAGAGCAATGTAAGGTAGCTAAAGTAGATACTGCCAATTTCAAAATGAGGAACTTGAATTTATATAGATGTTAATTGATTGTCCAAATCCAAATAAGGTCCCAGGTTTTCCAACTCGTAAATGCAGACAACTTATAATGTATGTGTATAAACTATATACACATATTTTAAAAATAAAGGCACATCTGAGAATGATACGAGTTCAAATTAATCCGTAATAAACATACAAACACCTGGAAAGCTTTTTGTGTAGATTAGGATTTTTCTGAAGAGCTTATTTCGAGAGAGGGGTGACATCTATTGATAGATACAGCAGGATTGTGAAAATTTTTAGAAATTTAGTCTTGTTTCTCAAAGCCATTCCTTTTATTAGCATTCCCCCGAGAGCTTATTAAAAAATGAAGAGCACTGAGCCCTGCCAGTGAAGTGTATTTGACACTCAGAGTAGGTAATTTTTTAACACCCCATTCCCCTATAAATTAGTTTTAGTAACAATGGAACAACAATTGTTATTAGAAAAGAAACTGACAGCAAAATTTTTTAAACTGAAACTTTAATCGAGGCAGTTAAATATTTAAAAGTTAAAAAAACACACAAATATTACAAAACTAAAAAGAAAAAATTTAAACTACTTGATAGTTTTGAGATCTGCCTGGGAATTTTAACTTTGATCCTTTGTTAATAAGTCATTTTATGTAAACGATTGTCCAGCAACTGATAAGTGAATTTCAATAAGATAAACACCTACAAAAGATATAATTTGTTTCTACTAAATTATATTGATGATAGTATTTCTTGATTTTTAATTTTAAATGAATGAATAATGAAACTGGATAAGTTTCAATTTTAAAGATATTTAAGTTTTGTAAAGTATTTCACACATGAACTAAATTTTGTACTTACTAAGTGGTTCCACAGAATGACAGAATGAGATGGTAAAATGGGATGGAGTCAAAAACCCACGACTATCTTAAATAGAAGGGACAGAATAGTGACTGTTGGGGAGAATTTGTGGATGCAAATAGGTTTGCAGATTTCAAGGCAGAAGAGGAAGTTCTTTTCTCATGGCTTCTATTTCCTCAGTGATGTAGGAGGTGAGATTATTTACCAAGGAGAGAACTGGGAAGAGGTGGGAATTAGGGATTTAAGAATAGTGCAGATGCTCTGATGGAGAGTAGGCACAGTGAACTACTAGGGAAACAACACAGAAGGCTGGGGTAGAATTGGAGCGCAGGTTTCCAGAAATTCAGTTCGTTGCTCCTTTTAATAAATCATACTGAAAAGGAATGACGATTGGGAAAAATATTTTGCATGAATGAACAGCAGGTAGGGTTGACTAAAACAAATGGATCATTTGACAAAGAAAGCAAAAACACCAAATGGGTGTTATTAAAATAAATGGACTTCAGAAAATTGGAAAAAAGCATTCATTTTATATGATAAACAACAGAGAACTCATTTTAAGTTACAAAAGACTATGATACTTTTTCAAAAATATGTAGTCTGGAAATGCAGAAAAATGTACACACAGAAAAGAAAAATCACTTAGAATTTGATTTTGTACTTAAAAAATTCTGTTAGACTTCATTAGACACATTTTTATCAATTGCCCTTGTGCATACATAAAAACAAAAATATAAGCAAATTACATTGGTAAAGGTATTTTTAAAATTTCATCCCTTTTGAAATATAACTCTTCTGAATTACTTCCAACTCAGAGGTTGTCTGGGTTTTTCCACAGAATTTATCCTTTGCAGCACTGAAAGCACTGGCAACAAGCATTTCCTTGCAGAATCCATAAAAGAACTAAAGCTGTGGTGCTAGGTACCTAAGCTGTCTTTGGGAATGTTGTACAACACATCTTATTCATCACTTCTCTCACCATTATAGTTAGGATTTTTTTCTAATCTGGCGTTTTTGATGTCTTATAGTAAGCACAGGAAATAGATGGCATTGGTTGAGAAGCCTGTAGGACCACTATCCTTCCACTGTTAAATGGACCCAGATGTCAGAGATGCTAAAATATGAAGCAAAATAGAGCTCAATAATTTAAGAAGTTTTCCTTGTCTTTAAATAATTTTTGGTTGGGCTGAGTGGCTCATGCTGGTAATCCCAATACTTTGGGAGGCTTAGGTGAAAGGATAGCCTAAACGCAGGAGTTCGAGACCAGCTGGGCAACATGGTGAAACCCTGTCTCTACAAAAAATACAGAAATTAGCCGGGCATGGTGGCGGGCATCTGTAGTCACAGCTATTAGGGAGAGGGAGGTGGAAGGATCACTTGAGCCTGGGAAGTTGAGGCTGCAGTGAGCTGTGAGTGTGCCACTGCATTCCAGCCTGGGTGAGAGAGTGAGACCCTGTCTCAAAACAAATAAATACTTTTAAATTTTTTTTAGAAACAGGGTCTCACTTTGTTGCCCAGGCTGGAGTGCAGTGGTATGGTCATGGCTCACAGTAGCCTCAAACTCCTCAGCTTAAGTAATCCTCCCACCTCAGCCTCCCAAGTAGCTGAGACTAGAGGAGTGTGCCACCACACCTGGCTATATTTTTACTTTTATTTTATTTTTTTAGAGGCAGGCTTTTGCTATTTTTTTAGAGGCAGGGTTTCGCTATTTTTTAGAGGCAGCTGTTGTCCAGGGGGTCTCAAACTCCTGGCCTCAAGCGATCCTCCTACCTCAGCCTAACAAAGTGCTGAGATTACAGGTGTGAGCTACCACACCAGACCTATCTTTAAATATTCTTCTAAAATATAATATTAATGCTTCCATAGTATTTCATTATATAGGTATACCACACTTTAGCCCTGTAATACTAGACAAAGGGGTTAATTTTGTCCCTCTGGGAACATTACAAAATGTCCAGAGGCATTTCTGATTGTCATAACTGGGTTGTTATCGGCATCTAGGGGGCAGAAGTCAAGGAGATCCAACATCCTAAATGTACAGGACAGCCCCTTATATAAAAGAATTAACTGGCCCCAAATGCCAGTAGTCACAAGACTGAAAAACTCTGTAGCCTATTGCTAGACATTTTTTGAGACAGGGTCTCAACCTGTTGCCCAGACTGGAATGCAGTGGTGCAATCTCAGTTCACTGCAACCTCTGCCTTCCAGGCTCAAGCAACCTTCCCATCTCAGCCTCCCAAGTAGCTGGAACTACAGGCGTATGCCACCACACGCCTGGCTAATTTTTTTATTTTTATTTTTGGTAGAGATGGGGTTTTGCCACATTGCCTAGGCAGGTCTAGAACTCCTGAGCTCAGGGCTATCCGCCTGCCTTGCCCTCTTAAAGTGCTAGGCACTGTGAGCCACCTTGCCCAGCCAACCTTTTTTTTTTTTTAACCCCTGCAGGACTGACACCAAATTAAGAGGTAGCATAGGATATCCAGGATATAGCCTGTACAATTGGATTACCTGGGTTCAAATCCTGGCCCTGACAGTTACTAACTGAAGAACACTAACTAGAAGGAAGTACATTGAATTAGTAACTTAACCTCTCCATGCCTTATTTCCCCATCTGTAAAATTGGAGAGCGTTTACGGAAACTGCAAAGGGCTGTTAAGACAACTAAATAGGTTGATAAATGTAAAACCCACGTCTGGCATCTAAGATACACCCATAAGTGTTTCATGAGTTCAGTTAGGTCATACTTTTTAAGAAATAAATTTATTTATAAACTTCACTATTGAGGTATATAATTGAAATAGGAAGACACTGACAGAAAAATCAGGAACAGAGAATCTCAAGGTTTGGGGCCTAAGTCATTGAATCTACTGTCGCTGAAACCATTAGATGGTAGTAAAAACAAATTAGTGTGTAAGACTAGCAAGGGGAAAAAAGAATAGAAGACAGCAGAGTACATCAGAAGCAGCAAGTACTTTTTCCTGTATGTGTATATCAGGTCACAATGTGGAACTGTATTTCTTTTTTTTTCTTTTTCTTTTCTTTATTTTTGAGACGGAGTTTTGTTCTTGTTACCCAGGCTGGAGTGCAATGATGCGACATCGGCTCACCGTAACCTCCGCCTCCTGGGTTCAGGCAATTCTCCTGACTCAGCCTCCTGAGTAGCTGGGATTACAGGCATGTGCCACCATGCCCAGCTAATTTTTTGTATTTTTAGTAGAGACGGGGTTTCACCATGTTGACCAGGATGGTCTCAATCTCTTGACCTCGTGATCCACCCGCCTCGGCCTCCCAAAGTGCTGGGATTACAGGCGTGAGCCACCGCGCCCAGCCCGGAACTGTATTTCTTAATGTGGGTCACAGTAAAAGAAAGTCACCACCTGAAGTCCACCTAGCACTTGACATTTGAATCAGTTCTGTATCTGTGTCTACATGACTGATTAATTTCTGCCCTAAGGCATTTTATAAACAGTGCCAGCTCTATTTTTGGACATTTTGCTAGGCAGCTCTTCAAAATAATGAAAGACAAGAACCTAATAAAATATGATGCGAAAAGATATCTCTTTCAATCTGAAAAATGACTACAGATGTTTTGTCTTAATCTATTGGTTTAAATGTTCGAGGAAATTAAGCATTCTAGAAGTGTTTTTTGACTGTGTTGCTGCAGCATTGGAAACAGTGTTGCTCATGAGCTCATCAAATTCATCACTAGCTTTGAAGATGGTCATTCCTAAGTTAGCCATCATCATTATTACTAATAATATGTGTGAGTACCCACGGAGTAGCTGAAGAGGGCAGCTTTCAGGTCTGTAAATAGTACTGAAAACATTAACTTAATAATCATAGTGCCAGCAGCCTCTAAATAGTACATAATCATATATACCAAATTAGTTACAATCTTAAAAACAAAGTCCAAAACAGTACATCTTTTTAACCCTTTTAAAAATGAACAATAACTGTGACTCATACTTTGAATAAAGCCAAATTATGTGAATTATGGTTGCTGGTTGTTTGAATATCACCTAATAGAAAATTAGGGTAATGACACTAAGTTGTTTGAGAAATATTTAATACATATGCTGAATGCCTCAGGCAGAGATGACAAAATTAAGATGTGTACCATAATCTTCCCAATATACTGAATGTACTTTGGTAAATAATTAGTATCATATAAACTTGTTACTGCAAGTATTATTATTATTTGAGATGGAGTCTCACTCTGTTGCCCAGGCTGGAGTGCAGGGGCACGATCTTGGCTCACAGCAACCGCTGTACTCACGTTCAATCGATGCTTCCACCTTAGCCTCCTGAGTAGCTGGGACTACAGGCCAGCGCCACCATGCCTGCTAATTTTTGTATTTTAGTAGAGGTGGGGTTTCACCATGTTGGCTAGGCTCGTCTCGAACTCCTGAGCTCAAGCAATCCACCCACCTCAGCCTCCCAAAGTGCTGGGATTACGTGACTGATTAATTTCTGCCTTACTTGTTTTGAATGGTCCCCCGTATGAGCCTTTGAGATATTTAATGCCAGGAATTTTCCACAGTAACTTTCTAGTCAACCATCAATATAAATATTTTGCAGAATTTATTATATACAGCAAATCTTGTATTAATTGCTGACTGTGCCAAGCTCTCCATAAAGTTCCAGGAATTTAAAAATTAATAATGCATAGTTCTTAATCTTAAAAGTTTGACAAATTAAGTGGGGAGAGAAAAATTTACAGTTGTGTGATATGGAGAAAGGTTAGTAGAAGGGTGGAGACTCCAGAAGTTAGAAGCTGTTAACATCCAAACTGTGTGTGTGTGTGTGTGTGTGTGTGTGTTTTTTTTTTTAGATGGAGTTTTGTTCTTGTTGCCCAGGCTGGAGTGCAGTGGCGATCTTGGCTCACTGCAACCTCTGCCTCCCAGGTTCAAGCGATTCTCCTGTCTCAGCCTTCTAAGTAACTGGTATTACAGGCACATGCCACCACGCATAGCTAATTTTGTATTTTTAGTAGAGATGGGGTTTCATCATACTGGTCAGGCTGGTCTCAATCTCCTGACCTCAGGTGATCTGCCTGCTTCAGCCCCCCAAAGTGCTGGGATTACAGGCGAGAGCCACTGCGCCCGACTTCCAAGCTGTGTTTTAAGAGATGACTTTGAATGGTGAACAAGAACACTCCTGGATGAGGAAACTCATATAGAACACATATAAAGGGGAGAAAAGTGCTGGGAGATACAGCTGCAGAGATGGCTTGGTACCTATTCATGGAGAGACTTTCATGCTAGGTTAAGAAGTTTAAATTTTGTCTAGCATAGAAAACAAAATGAATGAAGGTTGTTAGGCAGGGAAGAGAGGTGATTAGACTGGCCTTGGCTGGAGTAAATAATGGAGACTGGTAGGAGGTCAATTCAGGTATAAAGTGAGGGCCTGAACAAGTTGTGGGGTACTGTCTAATGTTTATCGAGTGCATACCACTGTAAACCTGGTATTGGGGAAACAGTACATCTTTTAAAAGAGCTTACAGTCAGCAAGCTAGATGACACTGAAAGATACAATGTGAGAATCTAAAGAAATTACAAGCATGTGGCCAGGTGCTGTGGCTCACCCCTGTAATCCCAGCACTTTGGGGGAGGCTGAGGTGGGTGGATCACTTGAGGTCAGGAGTTTGAGACCAACTTGGCCAACATAGTGAAACTCCATCTACTAAAAGTACAAAAAGGAGCTGGGAGTGGTGGCGAGTGCCTGTAATCCCAGGTACTAGGGAGGCTGAGACAGAGAATCGCTGGAACCTGGGAGGGGGAGGCTGCAGTGAGCAGAGATCCTGTCACTGCACTCCAGCCTGGGTAACAGAGCGAGACTCTGTCTCAAAACAAACAAAGAAACAAACAAGTGTGTTAGGGAAGGAGTCCCAGAGAAAGTGATATTGAAGTGTAGAACTGAAGGAAAAATGGGATTGTAAGAGCTGAACTGATTCGAAATACTTAAGAGTGTTTACTGTGCATCCTGTATAATCCCTCCATACTCCTAAAGAAAACCACTTTCTTTTGTCCTCACTGTAATCTACTAAAGCATTTAAAATAGTTAATAATTTAAAAAACAATAATATGTTGAGGCCAGGATTAGGTTTCTCTCCCCTGTTCTCCCACAGCACCTTACCTTTGCATCATTTGCACACTATTATAATTACTTGAAAATTACTTGGAAGAGGTCCAAAGAATGCACAGACATTTAGGAGCGCCAGGAAGGAAACAGCACAAAATGGAAGGAGGAGTATAAAAGTTAAGTAATTTAAAATGGCAAATGCTTTAAAAAGTTCAAATAAAATTTCAGTACTGTAATTTACTGTAATTTGGACGTCCTTGTTAATGATCTGTTTGCAGTTTACGTAAGAAACACACAGTAGGCCAAAAATGAGATTGAACTGAGGACTTCCTGTCAGAAAATTTGATTGAGAAGTGATGCTACAGAATTTTGTTGCTTCTTTTTTTTTTTTTTAATTAAGGTAAGGAGAATAGAGGGTGTCTAATAGGCTTGGTAGGAAGCAAAGTAACTTGTCAAGGCTTATTACCACGGATACATGTATTAGTAACTTGTAACAGTATTTCCTCCAGATATTTGCATATATATAGATGGCGGGGGGAGACCCCATAAGTACCGAGGCAGGAGTCAGAAGCCTCAGCCTATTCCCATATAAGTAATGAAGAAAATAACTAGAGATATAACCATCGTAGTTATTCATAGGTGATCTTAGTTCTCTTACTAATGCCTCTCAGATCGGGAAGTGTGAACCTGGGTGACATTGTGAAAGGAATGACCCTAAAGCAAGACGCTTTAAGCCCTCTGTCTTGTCCTTGCAAGGGCTGCTGGAGGTGCCTTGGCTATGCAGCAGCTCCAGTGCTGGGAAAGCACCCGCTGTTTAGCAAGCTGTGGAAGGAGATGTCAGAAATGTCTCCTTCCCCGGAGGAGTTAGGAGAAAAGTCCGCTCCTCCAAGCTCTTGCGGTAGGCCTGACAGCTGTCAAGTAGGCCCACAGACATCAGGGGCTTAATTGTCTCTATGTGATGCTGTGCTTCAGTGGTCATGTTCCATGTCCACTCTCAAGTTCCGCTTCTGCACCTGGTTCTATTTTCTAAGAAGAGATAATCAGTAAAAGTAATATACATCTTAATGTCTTTGTTCTTTCTTGACAAGTATGGAAAAGTTCTGACGCATTATGCTCCTTACCACATCTTGGCTACCAAAAAGTCTTGGGCCTCTACCTATGTGACACGTGATGTACTTGACCCTATCACTGACTACCAATGCCACGCCCTACCTACCTTGCCCCCAGCTTTGTACTCAATAAAAGAGTGTGCGGACACTTGGGGCCACTGCTGGACTTCACACTTTGGTTGGCAGTGGACTGCTGGGCCCACACTCTCTTTCCCTATCTGTGTGTCTTGTGTCTTTTATTTCAACAGTTTTTCTTCTCCACAGCCGCAGAGAGGGGCTCAAAGGACCCTGTAGGGCTGGACCCTACATATAATAGAATTAATGTTAGTACATTTTCACTTATCCCTAGGAAAGAATTACTGATGCATACAAACTCTTAACGTTTACATTGGATGTGTAAACCTTCAAGGTATGAATCGGTTGTTTCTGGTAATTTATTGCAACCTATGATTAAGACAGAAGGTTAGGACTGAATTAATTCATTTCCCAAAGAAAAAAGTCAGAGAATATATTTACCAGATTATCACTGGCATATTTCAGCATTTTTTTTTTTTTTAAAGACAGGGCAACACTCTTGCCCAGGCTAGGAGTGCAGTGGTGCCATGATGGTTCACTGCAGCCTTCAGCTTCTGGGCTCAACTGATCCACCCATGTCAGCTTTCTGAGTAACTGGGACTACACGCGTGTGCCACCATGCCCAGCTAATTTTTGTATATTTTGTAGAGAAGGGGTTTCACCACGTTGCCCTGGCTAGTCTCCAACTTCTGGGCTCAAGCAATCCTCCTGCCTTGGCCTCCCAAAGTGCTGGGATTACGGGTGCGAGCTGTTGCACCCAGCTCTAGCAAAGTTTTTACATTCTAAATTGGGTTATATTTGAATAATGAATGTCACTAATAAGAGGAAGTGCTCGTACCAATATGTTCTTTACAGGCCTTATACTGCTATTTTTTTCTTTTTCTTTTCATTCTTGGTCATATTGCTGTTTTTCTTAGCCAATTTTCTGGCCAAACTCCTCCTCACCACTTATCTTCTTTGTGCTGATTACTATACTGTGCTACTAAGTTAGGCTCTTTTGTCTTGCCAGTTCACATCTTTCCCTAAGGCATAATAACCATTTACTGCTTAATTTTCACTTTTCTGCTCTATCTTGCTGGAGCGGTGTAATAAAATTCTAGCTTAACAAACACAATAAGTAAAATGGCTTGCCAAAGATTATAAAGATCAACCAGATTTGTTTGGGGTATGTAGCAGCACAAATTTAAAAGTAAATAAATACAAGCAGCCCATCTCAATCATAACGTTCAGATACTGGTCAGTGTGACTGAAAACTAAAATTGTTCATGTTAACCAATGTTTTTCAGTTTCCACCTAACATTGCAGTTCAGTTTGGTGCCCTCTTGTGCCTCTCATTTTTACAAACACAACTCAGAAGTCCTGATAACTTTAGAGAAGGCACCTCTAAGATTTTACTCATACCAGATATTACTGGATATAACAGGTATTATTCTACGTGTAACATCTGCTTATCACATTTTAATATTCAAGCCTTGTGGCTTCAAGTTATTGCCTGTGACTGATCATCTTCACAAATCCAAGAGTCCCCTGAAACTGTCTCCCAACCATTAGGGTACCCATGCTAATCGCTAACTCACTAGACCCACTACAAGATTCAATAGTTGTAAAGCTGAAAACGTGGTTGTGGTGTTTACATTTTCATTCCGATCGGCCTAGCCTTCACTCTTTTCTCTCTTGGATGTTTTCTTGCCTTACCTGGTCTGAGAAAAATTGTGCCGCCCCACCCTTGCAGAGTTAACTGGGGGACGCTTGCCAGCTGCATGCAGTCCCGGCGGTCAGGGTACGCAGGAACGCCTGGGTCAGGCGCAGGTACGTTATCCTGTTACAGACCTTGGCCTAGCCCGCAGGTTGCACCGGGACAGGAGATGACACCAGACCCTCGATTGGCTCCGCTCCTCCGCGACAGGCTGAGGGGGACAAGCCCTCTTTCACCTGGGACCGATCCAACATTTGGCGGGTCGGCCTTTGTCCGGGCCTACTCGCTGTCGCAAAGGTCAAACTCACCTTGGGAAAGTCCGCGCTGGGACGGCAGCTAGCACCACAACAGGCTGCCCGGGCGGAGTCTCCCAGGGTCAGGCCAGGACAGCCAACTTGCCCGGCCGGCCGAGATCCGGAGGCGGGGCCGCCCCCTTCCCGGCAGTCTGCCGACTTCCGGACCTGCGCAGACGCTTCTCTGCGCCTCCAGGCGCGCCCCTCCCCCGGCCGGCCGTTTCCCGGCATGCGCCGCGGAGGAAGAGACGGAGTCGACAATAACAAACCCAGCTGCGGCGGTGTCCGCGGCCCTGCCGAGCCCTCGGCGTTGCTTCAGGGTCCCGCATTTGCCTGGGCCCCTCGGCTCTGACAGGCCGCGGCCCTCTGTCTCCCGGCCCCAGACCCAGAGCCGAGGGGCCTGCCTGCGTCCTTCTCCGCCCCGACCCCTCCCTCTTGCCTAGAGTTCGGGGCCGCGGCGGGCAGGCGCCCGGGACGCCGGCGGTTGTGTCGGTTGGCGGTGCCGAATGGGAGGTTGGTAGCCGCCGCCGACGACTAGGCGGCGGCGGAAGATGGTGCCGGGGGTCGCTGGCTCTGCTGCTGCTGCCGGCGAAGGAGGAGGCGCTGCCGGGTAAGTGTCGCCACCGCCCGCGTCCCCTTCCCCCATCTGGCACAGCGGTCGTGCGGCGGGCCCTGGAACGGTGGTCCGGGGGCGCGGGGTCCAGCGTCCCGGCCAGCCCGAGACCAGCCCACGCGCAGGTGTGTGCACCTGAGGGCCCCGGCAGGTGTTGCCCACTGGCCGCCTGCCCGGCGCTACGGCCCCTGTGGAGACAAAAGCGGTTCGAGTCGATGCTCCACCAGGCTGCGGGAAGTGTGGATCGGGCTTGCTTGCTGCGGGGCTGCCTGCGACTGCCTCGGCCTGAGCCTTGGGTTCCATCCCTCTGCGCTGCGGGTCAGCACCCAGCCTAGTTGCGGGAGTGGCCGAGGGCGAGGGACGTCCGAACCCACCGAGACGCCTCCTGACTTGTGCTCATCGCTGCCAGGGATCAGCCCTTAAAGCTGTGTTAGGCTCGAGGAACGGGAGAGAGGAGTTTGGTCGAGTCCGAACGAAGCGCACCGAGTGGGAGGAACGGAGAGATGATGTCTTTGTCCCGACCCCGAAGTGCGAGGATCGGTATAAAGTTACTCTTAGGAATGACTCAGCCTGCTCCCGCCCCTTGGATAGATTTGAGATGGGTGTGCACGCGGATTTCACAGCTTCCTTGGTAGAAACAAAAATACATTAACCAACAGTAGAAATGGCAGCTTCTGAGTGGAATATATAGTTTCTTCCACCGCCTGGTGGATGTGCTGTGTTTACTGTTTATGGTTTCGTAATCTAGTCTTTTCCGTCGTGACTCTTTAAAGTGTGGTCATACCTTGAAGTAGTGTAGACCTGGGTGCCAAGGAAGACTCATGTGCTCACTATTGATAGAGAGTCACGTTACTATGAGACATTCAGCCAGATGGGAATGTTCTCAAGTCTGCTGCAAACATTTAAAATGTACCTATTTGCTAACCATTTTATTGTATAGTTTCTTAAGTTTTGTGTGTTGGTTGGGCTTGTGTGATTTATACGTAGATTTGGACAGTTAGCTATTTAGGAAGAGACTTTTAAATAGACTTAATTGTGTGTTTAATCAAGAATGTTATTACATTTTGATAAACGATAAAAAGAGGGCCCATCCACTTCTGATCAGATACAACTGTGAGAAACAAAGGGACTACTGAGGGAGGTGGTTGATTTTGATTTTTGGATTATTGGATTTATAAGCAGACCATTGATAGGAATGTGAAAATATTTTTGCTTTTTGTATTTGTTGTAACAAAATATGGCCCTAATGAACATATTTTTTCACTAACATTCTTGTCATGTCTTTTAGTGTTTGCGATTGTGTTCAAAAACTGAATAAAGTTTTATGTCAGGGGTGCTTTAGGCACATAATGCTTATGTTGAGAAATCTCTGTTGCTGGAAAGTGGATGTTGACGTAGTTTATGTTCTTAAAGTAATTTTATTTAGTCTATTCTGAACCTTTTATGGTAATCAAGACATGATTATTTATGTGCCTAATCCTATATGTTTGTTATTGGACGACTGGGAAGACAATGAAAGCGGTACTTTTGTCCCTGAAAAAGGTTTTTTTTTTGACCCTTCCTGCCAGACACAAAATCAGGATGCATGGCAGATTGACTTTTTAGCAAATCAAGTTCATCAAGGCAGAGGACACAAGACTTTGTTTTTGAAATTTAGAACCAAAATTTTGATTATGTTAGCCTGAGAAAAGTTTTTAGATTCTAATTTTGAGATTAACTTAAAAATTTTAATCATACATTCAGGAAATATTTGAGCACCCCTATGTTTTACTTTGCAGATGCATATGTCTGATGAATCTTTTTAAAAGAATGGCTGATAAGATTTTCTCATTCAGGTAATGGTATTTTCTAACTCCAGTTACGCTTTTCTTTTGTAGTAATACCGGCCCAAGACACTCAGATGAAAATCTAGCAATTCCTTTCAACACACTTCCACGATTTTTTGTTTTATATCTTTACCACTGTGAGGTTTTTGAACTAGTTACATGAGAAACATAAAAATGTTTAAGTAATTGTTCTTGCTTTATAAGAGAAAGAAAATTGGAGTTCTCTATACATTTGTGATGTAAGTATTATTGGAAATTGGTATGAAGGGATTGAGCTTTTATTTTTTATTTATTTATTTTTTTTGAGATGGAATTTTGTTCTCATTGCCTAGGTTGAAGTGCAATGGCACCATCTCGGCTCACTGCAACCTCCTGAGTTCAAGCTATTCTCCTGCCTCAACCTCCCGAATAGCTGGGATTACTTGCATGCGTCACCACGCCTGGCTAATTTTTTTTTTTTCTGTATTTTTAGTAGAGACAGGGTTTCTCCATGTTGATCATGCTGATCTCGAACTCCCAACCTCAGGTGATCCGCCCTCCTCAGCATCCCAAAGTGCTGGAATTAGAGGCGTGAGCCACCTCACCGGACCAGAATTTGAGCTTTTATAAGGTGTAGGATGTTATTTTGGTAAGAAAAAGCATGACGTGACTTGGAGAAGTCACTTCACCTCTTTAAAAGTATTTTAGCCACCTCATAGAGTTTCGATGAGTATTTATTGTGTACCTACTCTGTGGCAGGCACTGCTGTAGATGTGCTTGGGATTCAGGAGTGAACAAACCAAAGAAACATTTCTATCTTCAATTTAAAAAAATGAAGTAAGAGAGTAATAATTGCTAAGGAGAAAAACACAGCAGAGAAGGGAGGGTATGAAGTGTCAGGGTTGTGGGTATGAAACTTTAGATAAGGTGGCCAGGGAAGTCCTCACTGATTGACTTTTTTGTTTTGTTTTGTTTTTGAGGTGGAGTCTCACTCTTTCACCCAGGCTGGAGTGCAGTGGCCTTATCTCGGCTCCCTGCAAACTCTGCCTCCCTAGTTCAAGCAATTCTTCTGCCTCAGCCTCCCGAGTTGCTGGGATTACAGGTGCCTGTCACCACACCCAGCTAATTTTTGTGATTATAGTAGAGACAGGGTTTGCCATATTGGCCTGGCTGGTCTTGAAATCATGACCTCAGGTGATCCTGCCTTGACCTCCCAAAGCCCAGCCACCGATTGACTTTTGAATAAAAGGCCCAAGAGAAGTAAGGCGGCTAAGTGTGTGAGTCTTTGAAAGGAATTTGTGGCTGAAGAAACAGTAAATGGGAAGGCTCTGATATACATGGCATATACAAAGAAAAATGAAGTTACTGAGGCTGGACTAGTTTGAGAGAGGGGATAGTAGTGGAAGGTGGCGTGGCGGGGAGGGCTCTACATATCCAGGTTTGGAAATCATAGTAAGGAAACTAATGTACTCTGACCTAGCATGTACAAAGGCCTACAGGTGAATTCCAGTAAACCCAGCATGACTGGAAAGCAGTTGAAGCCAGATTCACTTCATTTATTTCTAAAATGCTAATCGAACCCTGTAGCGTACTCTTAGCGTCAGCAATGCAACAATGAACGAGAGAGACATATATATGTATATATATTTATAGGAAATAGGGAACTACTGGAAATTTTAATGGAGGTAAATGACAAATGCGTATTACTTTGAGGATGTAGAATAGATGAAAGGCTAGCCAACTAGATTGTATAGTGCTAGGTTAATGAGTTTTTACTTAACTCGCATAGATAAAGGGACGTAAAGATTACTTGTCTCTGGTTCTTTAATTATTAGGGACCAAATCAGCTTAATTTGTCTGCAGACTGTTCCCTCATTGTTTAGGTCCCTGACAGGATGGCATTTCTTTCCATCCCTCTGTGAAATTCCAGTTCTGTTGAGTTACTTTTTGTAAGTGCAGTACTTGAGTGCCTCCAAGGACCCTCTTTCCTTGGTTAATTTGTTTCAGCTTTCATAGCTGTTTAGTGAGTTCTCTGAGGATTGTGGAGTAACAATTTTTTCCACCCTTGATTGTGTTCTTTTGATTCTTGTATTTTATTGGCTTATAATTTTGCTAGGAGATGAAAATAATTGTGATCTATTTCCTTTTTTGGTCACTGAATTGAGACTGTCCACATCATTTTTTCCTTCACGTTCCACACTTAATAATTGTTCAGTAACTGTGCAGCATACCTGTTGGAATATTAATGAATTCACTACTATATTATTAATATTATAGTAATATAATGGCTTTTAGTAATTGTTTTACTGCAAATGCCAGATTTGGGCAGGCTGCTTTAATATTGCTGTATGTTTATAGATAGTCTCGCTTTAATAGAATGAACCTAATTCTACATTTTCTTTTTTCCCCCATCTTCTCTGTCTTATTCCATATTTGCCCTATAGGTAATTTTGGTTTTATTTTACTCTTAGTTTCTGTTATAAAATGAAACATGCAACTAGAAAATTTTCACTAAAATCATGCATTTTATATTATAGTTTTTATAAATGGCAGGGTCACCAAAATGTGTAATGCATTTACATGTATTTTATGCAGTTCAAGCAAAGTCCACAGTAGTATGTAGGGTGTTACTTCATTTTTACAAAACCATATTGCCTGAATATACACATACACTTCCTGTATACCTAGGGAAAAAACCTGAAGGATGTACTCCGAAGTATTTTTCATTTTTGTTTTAAAAGTATTCCTGTTCTGCTATTTTTACCTTGTTTGCTGACTTTGGGCACTACCTTTCTAAATACTGTCTTCATTCTTTTGGTGAAGTTGCTTGTCTAGTTGTAGGCAAGGCATATATTTAGGAGATCTGAACTTTTATGAAAAGATTTTTCTTTTAGGGGAATGTGAGGAAAATGCCTGACCTACTCATCTTTCATTCTTTTTATTTCTTTTTCTTGGCAGAGAAAGGGTAGGACCAGATTAGAATACATCTGATTTAGGGAGGCTGATGCACAGTTTTCAGTCCCTGGGCAGCAGTCTTCCTAAATCAGTTGTATTCTAATCTGACCAACCTAGACACTCCGTTTGTGGAGGACATTATCTCCATTGATGCAGTAGCCAGTGACCCCTCGAGGGAGAATTGCTAAGAATTGCAGTTTACAGCAGTAGAGATCAGACAAAATTATTTCCAATCATGTTTTCTCTCTGAAGCTTTTAGTGCACTTTAGGGTTATCTAAATCTCGTGTTCTATCCAACTGGAAAGCATCTTGAAGATACTTGTATTCCAAGCGCCTAGCACAATGTCTGGCTTATGTTAGATGCCCCCAAAATATTGAATAAATAATGAATGTGTCCAGTTTTTAAGGTCAGAGATTGTCATTGGGGTTTCCTCGTTTTGCCTTCTCGTATAAGGAAGCTAATTCTAAGTTTTTTGTTTGCTTGTTTATTTGTTTTTTGCAGAGTCTTACTTTTTGCCCAGGCAGGAGTGCAGTGGAGTGATCTAGGCCTCACTTTTATACAAAGAAACAGATGACAGAGCCTGCTGAACTGTTGATTTGTGCCCTGCTATAGGCAGCAGTAAGGTGCTAGGGAAAAAATTTGAGGGAAGCAGCCTGACTACCTTGGTCTAACTGGTAGGGAGTATTTAGGAAGGATTGAAGCAAGATAGAGATTTTAAGGCTAAGAGAAGAAGTTGTAGGCTCCTAAGTAAGGGTTATGTCGTTGGAAAATGAGGGGTTGGATTAGAAAGAAAAAAAATGGGTAGGATTTGGACAGAAATAACTGAAGGTTGGTCCATTGTCACTTGGAGAGTTTGTTAAAAAAAAAAGAAAAGAAAAATAAGTGAAGTTTGGGGTAGTAGTGATAGTTTTATTGACAATGAAGACATTAGGGAATAGATTTAAAGGATAGGCACTGAATTTAAATTTAAACATGTTGAGTTTGAGGTAACATTAGGATTTCCAGTTGGGAATATGTAGCATCAGTTACTGCTACATCAGAGATCTGGATTAGTTAATAACAGTAACTGATGTTTGTATTTCACCTTGTGGTTTGCATAACTTCCATATATGTATAGTATTTGTTAGATCCTGACAACAGCTCTGAGAGACAGGTACTTTTTCTTTTTGTAATCAAATGAAAAAACTTGTTAGGTGAAGTCAATCTGGGTCACATAGGGCCAGGACTTGAATGTTAAGTCTTTTGATTCCAAATCTCATGTTCTTTTCACAGTTCTATTCTCCCTCTTATGTCTACATAATGATAACAATTGGGGCGTAGTGGCTCATGCTTGTATTCCCAGAACTTTGGGAGACCGAGACAGATCACTGAGGTCAAGAGTTCCAGACCAGCCTGGCCAACATGGCGAAACCCTGTCTCTACTAAAAATACAAAAAAAAAAAAAAACTTATCTGGGCATGGTGGTGGGTGTCTGTCATCCCAGCTACTCAGGAAACTGAGGAGGGGGAATCACTTGAACCTGGGAGGTGGAGGCTGCAGTGAGCTGAAGGCCGCACTGAGCCAAGATTGTGATTTCAGTCCCAAAACTATTGGGATTGAAAGCAGGTGGAATCTTTGTTTTACTCTATTGGTGGGACTAGCTCTTCTGGGGCAACAAATTCAAGTTCTTTATTTCTTTGTAATGTATAGGGTAACATCTTTTTTTTTTTTTTTTTAAATGGATATAAGCGCTTTTCCCCTCTAATTATATATGAGATTTTTAAAAGAACTGGGAGAAAGTACTAGTTTGCCACCCAGAGATAGCCAGTGTTAAAAAGATTGATATTAAATTTTCCAGACTTTTAAGTGCTTGAATATGCATGTGTCCTTCTCTGCATTAGTTATAAAAATAAAATCCACAGACAGAATTGCATGATATATATTCTTAATGTTCAATATGTATAGATCTAAACAAACATTTTAAATGTCTAAAATTTGTCACCTTACAGAGTTGCGTTATAATTTATTACTGTTTTAGAGACAGGGTCCTGCTGGGTCACCCAGACTGGAGTGCAGTGACGCCATCTTAGCTCACTGTAGCCTCTAGTTTCCAGGCTCTAAAGCAAGCCATATCCTCCTGCCTCAACATTCTAAGTAGCTAGGACTACAGGCATAATTTATTTAACCAATTTCCATTGATAGTTTTTCAATTTATCATTTTTAACAGTAATGGTGTAATAAAAATCACTGCATATATATATACCTTTGTACACTTGTCTCATTCTTTGCTTCCAGTACATTCCCAGAAGTTGAATTGCTGGTTCGTACATTTTAAATTTTGGTAGATCGTGCTAGATTAAATTTCCTCAAAAGTTGTACCAGTTTATATTTTTGTTGGAAATGTGCCAGTGGACCCACTGTTAATCTTGTCAACACTTAGCACTCATTATAATCATTATTAGTAATCTGAAGGGTTAAAAGTGGTTCCTTGTTGATGTTTTAGTTCCCATTAGTGAATATGTACCTCCAGATATTTTTCTTCATGCTATGTATAGCCATTTGTCATACCATTGCTTGAAAAGTTGATCCCTTCTCCCCAATTTGAAATCTTACCATTATTGTATAGATGTGCGTATGTATGTATGTATATATACAGATCAATATGGACCTGTTCGGTTTCATGCATTGTGTTTATTAATGTACCATGATTCCTACTAACTTTAACTACCATGTGGGTTATGTGTATGTTTGACATGTTTTGACAATTGCTCTCTCCTATGACATCTTAATATATATGGTAGGCAGTTTATGGTAATTCTTAGTGGGCAGAAGCTAAAGATGGTGTTTAAGCAGAGGGTCAAATAATAATTTAGGAAAATCTTGTGTCAGTTGTTGAGTTACTAACCTGTTACTTTTAACTTAGAATTGGCTTGTGTTAACTTGTATAATATT
Organism: Aotus nancymaae; assembly: GCF_030222135.1. NCBI lineage: Eukaryota > Metazoa > Chordata > Mammalia > Primates > Aotidae > Aotus > Aotus nancymaae. The sequence continues at coordinate 4,985,312 of NW_026988450.1, read as the reverse complement.
ACGTATGGTTTCGTTTTATAAAAGTTAAGAAAGGACTTTATGTAAAATAAGCATCAAGTCAAATTTTAGGAAGTCATGACTATTTGGTGAAAAGTAATACTTATGTACTAGGCTTATGTTTATATAAGGCTTATAAAGTTACTTTATAATTCCTTGAATAGCAATTGATTTCTATGCTTGTACCTTACTTAACAATTACATGCAATAACTTTTGTTTTAGATCATACAGATTCAACCCACTTACAGGCTTTAATGGATTTTACGTAAGTTAGGGGGACATGTACATAATAAGCATTCCCAAAGGTGCAAGTTAATAAAGAATTAGCTCCTTTTAATGATTGTTTTCTTAAAAGAAATTATTGATTTATTAAGTTTATCCTCTTAAGTTTTGCTAATGTGATCAGTGAGGGTAAACTGTTGGTTTCTGTTTGGGACTTGATTTTATATATCCTTTCATGTTAGTTTTTTTTTTTTTTTTTTAATGTCACCTTTGTGTGAATTCTTGTCCATTTCTTCTCAGCCTAACTTTTGCGTACCTCTCTTCACACTAGTATTATTGAACTTTTTGGAAGGCGGATAATGTGCTTTTTATTACTTTTTGGCACTGGCACACAATAAGTTTCTTAGTATTTGTTCAATATGTTAGACCCATGTTTAATGTATGATTTCACTGTTTATAGAAGATTGGAAGAATAATTCCATGTACCCCTTTATGTTTTCAGATGAGGAAACTGAGATTCAGAGAAATCACAGGAGTAAAGATGTGAAACTAAGACTAAAAACCAGATCTCTTATTTCTGCCCAAGTATTTTTATTTCAGGATAACCAAATAGGTACTTGGTTACTAATGTCCATTTTTGCTGAATGTTTTTAACAATTGTGACATACCAAGGAGAGAATTGAGATTCATGGGATCATCTTATTTTGATAGCATATAGGAATATATAACATAAAGTATACATTCTTGTGAATAAATAGAGATGGTGTTTCTGTGGATTCCCTTTGAGCAACTTTCTGATTTCACAGTTTTGGTTGTCAGAGTTCTTACCCATGGTTTTGACCTCAAACATTTATTGACTGTTTACTGTCTCTAGGTAGTATGTTAGGTACTGAGGTATAATATGGCGTGACCAATTTTTTTTAGCCATTTACAATACAGCTTGGGCAATGTAAGTTATTTGGTAAGTGCCAAAAAATTGTAGCAGGGCATTTATTTATGTTCTGAATGCCAACACTTATTTGAATAGTTTGAATTTGAAGAATGAGCCGTCAGTACTTCAGCAACAAGACCATTGACAGCCAGTACATTGAGGAAGACTTTATGACACAATATTTGTGAGTTATTGGTTATAAAATGGAAGCTGTGAAATGACCTGAGTAGAGGCATGAACATCGATTTATTCATTCACTGCATATCAGGAGATCAGCCTAAATGGTATGGAACTTCATGTAGTGAGCCAAATAAAGGAAATAGTGGACTGTCAGTCTAAGGAAATTACACGTGAGTAGAAGTTATAAAGCATTTTTAGTTTAGGGAGAAGTAAAAACATTAAAAGAGAATCTAAGATTGTTTAGTTGGTGGTGTCCTCTGAGATGGAATCTGCAACTAGAAGGTGTCAGAGCCCGACATACGGTAGGAAGCTCTGAATTAGATAGCTTAATAGGAATCAAGTGGAAGAGAGGATACACATACTTAGTAACGGTTTATGTGGAACCAAGGAGTACTGATTCATATATGATATTAAAACATTAAACCAAGTTGATTACCTTTTTTTAAAAAAATATAAGATACTGGGAATACATCAGCTAGTAAACTGGGGATAATTAGCTATCTGCATGTAATCTCTCTGTTACTAAGTTACTATTTGGACTCTGCTTTGTCATTTGCATAGAGTACTGCTGGTAGAACCCAAGGACTAAATTTGCTTATGAAACCCTGTTTATTCAACAGATGCTTTTGAGTGCTATGTGTTATGTCACAAAGTTACTTACTGTCCCTAGATAATATTTTCGTAATATTTATGGTGATTTTTTTTCTACAACAGCTATATGAGATAGGTATGATAAACATCCTCGTTTACAGATTAGACAATGGAAATTTAGACAGACATGTACCGATGAGGAAAGTTTTTTTTTTATTGTTTTATCTACATTTCTTTTCACGTCAATAAAGCCATGCAGCTCATGGATTTTCTGGAAGAGATGCATTCAATAGAATTTTATAGCTTAGATTACACAAAATTGGTCTTTATATGGGTCATATGATATTTCTTTTAATAAGAGAATTTAAAACATTAGCATGAATAAATATATTTTATTCATCCTGGTACCCATACAGAGTATTTAATTTTATAAACCATACATTTCAATTAAAATCTGACAAGCTTTTATTTTGCTTTCACAAAAATCTGTATTTCCATTCCCTTACTGTGTCCAATCTGTGAAAGAAAAAAAAAAAAAAACTAAAAACTTGAATCGTTCAGGTTGCAAACAAATTGTGTAATTATTACATGACCACATACAGAGTAATAATCCAGGGTTGAAATAACAGCTCAAAATAGAAATAGATTTTTTGGTTGGGCATGGTGGCTCACGCCTATAATCCCACCACTTTGGGAGACCAAGGTGGGTGGATCACCTAAGGTCAAGAGTTCGATACCAGTCTGGCCAACATGACGAAAACTCCATCTGTACTGAAAATACAAAAGTTAGCCGGGTGTGGTGGCAGATGGCTGTAATTCCAGCTACTGGGGAGGCTGAGGCAGGTAAAATTGCTTGAACCTAGGAGGCGGAATTGCAGTGAGCTGAGATGGCCCCACTGCTCTCCAACCTGGGCAACAGAGTAAGACTCTGTCTCAGAAAGTGATTTTTTTTTTTTTTTTTCAAAGAAGACTTTAGTGGTATAGGAGCCAAGGTAAAGAGATTTAAGTGATAGAAAAGTAACGATCTGGCTAAGCATAGTGGCTCACACCTCTAATCCCAGCACTCTGGGAAGCCATGATGGGAGGATCACTTGTGGGCTGAAATTCATGACCAGCCTGGGCAACATAGAGAGACCCCGTCTCTTAAAGAAAAAGTAAAGAAGAAAAGGAAGTGATGATCCTCGTGAGCCAAAGTAGGGCAATATCCTCATGTTTTGACTGGATCAGAGTGCTCTCAGGCAAAGGAGTAATTGAACTTTGTTTTCCATTTACTGTTGTATAGATCTGGTCCTTCGGCTGGGCATGGTGGCTCATGCCTGTAATCCCAACACTTTGGGAGGCCGAGGCGGGTGGATTACCTGAGGTCAGGAGTTTGAGACCAGCCTGGCCAACATGGTGAGATCCCGTCTCTACTAAAAATACAAAAAATTAGCCGGGCATGGTGGTGGGTGCCTGTAATCCCAGCTACTCGGGAGGCTGAGGCAGGAGAATCCCTTGAACCCGGAAGGCAGAGGTTGCAGTGAGCCGAAATCACGCCATTGCACTCCAGCCTGGGCAACAAGAGCAAAACTGTCAAAAAAAATCTGGTCCTTCACACATTATTACATACATAAGGTTATACAGCTCTTTGAGAAAGAGACCAGTTTTGTCTGTTTCTTTAAACAACTGGCTTGAGAGTCCAACTTATACAATTTACCTTGTAGAATCTTTAGTAGTTAGCCACTTTCGGATGTTAGCCTGGATCAGCCTCCCTCTTGATGCAGTGATAGGTCCAGGGAAATTCAACTCAAGTAAAGATTTCACTTTTCATTCCTGTGGTGATTTTTGTTAAATATTAAGATTGAGAGTGTAGTCTGAGAATAAGAAAACCTTGAATATCCTTTATATTGGTTAGATGTTGGTGCAAAATAGAAGTTTGATTTGTATGTTTTTGTGTATATGTATTTACTTATAGGAAACTGTAATTTTCATTATTGGCAATTGTTTCTGTATTCCCTTTATTTAGTAAAGCATATTTAATGTTTATGCCTTGCAGTGGATATAGGGCAGTTACTTTGTGTATTAGACATTGTTCGTATGTTCTGCTCATGTTAATGTATTGGCTGCAGGTAAGATATACCAAGGACCAATAAGATATGTTTAGTCCAGACTTAATTAAGAACATGTTGCTGATTTTCTTTCTTTTCTTTGTGTTTTTTTTAAAAGATAGAATCTTGCTTTGTTGCCTAGGCTGGAGTGCTGTAGCACAGTCTCTGCTCACTGCAGCCTCAACTTCCCAGGTTCAAGTCATCCTCCTGCCTCAGCTGCCCAAGTAGCTGGGACTACAGGTGCACGTCACCACACCTGGATAATTTTTGTATATTTATAGAGATGGTGTCTCACCATGTTGCCCAGGTTGGTCTGGAACTCTTGAGCTCAAGCAATCCACTTGCTTTGGCGTCCCAAGGTGCTGCCACTGCACCTTGCCTGTTGCTGATTTTCTTTGAGACATAATGAGAAAGAAAATTTGTTAGCTCTGAAATTTTCTTTTCACCACAGTGAAAGACTGCCTTCAGAGTGTTTCAGTTACCTCTTCCCATCAATATGAGAAAAGATGAGTGTGGGGAATAGGTAGAGGGAAATAATTAAAGTTTTTTGTTTCACATGAATTATGGGAGGGGATTATATAGGTAATTTATAGCATGCACATAGCTCTTGTATAGGCACTGTGCCAGTAGGTAGGTATTAGAGTAGACATGGTTCTTTATAGTAGCCTTTTATACAAAGGACTTGCTTTGGTGAAACAGCTCCTCTTGAATTGTTCAGACATTGTTATTCTGTTGTGTGGGTGTGGAAACTCTGGAATTGTTCTATAAGATTTCGTGTGTGTGTGTGTGTGTGTGTGTGTGTGTGTGTGTGTATGTATTTTTTTGGATATGGAGTTTTGCTCTTGTTGCCTGGGTTGGAGTGCAATGGCACCGTCTTGGCTCACTGCAGCCTCCCAAGTTCAAGTGATTCTCTGCCTCAGCCTCCCAAGTAGATGGGATTACAGCCATGTGCCACCACACCCAGCTAATTTTGTATTTTGTTTTTTCACTAGAGACAGGTTTTGCACCATGTTAGTCAAGCTGGTCTCAAACTTTTGACCTCAAGTGATCCACCTGTCTTTGCTTTACAAAGTGCTGGGATTACAGGCGTGAGCCACTGCACCTGGCTGTGTTTTTCTAATTCTTATGGAAATTAAAAACACAGAAAGATAGGCAATAGAAGAATGAGCTCTATGTACCCATCATTTGGATTCAGTCATTATCACCTTATGGCCAAGCTTGTTCCAGCTATACCTCCATCTGCTTCTCATTCTCTTGTTACTTTAGGCCTGTAAATTTTGAAGAACACATATCCCCTACAATAGCCCTTCGAGGAAGATGTTATCTCTACTTTTAAGATAAGGAAACTGAACATTAGGATAAATTTCTTTTCTAAAATCACCCAGCTTGTAAGTGGCAGAATAAGAATTTTAACCAGTTAAGTTCTTACTCTGCAGTCAGTTGTTTTTCCTTCTGTTTAGGTTAAATTGTAACCAAGGAGAGTGGTGTATTCTGACGGCAGCTACATGTTTTACTGGATTATTATTAATTCTAGTACCAACAGACATTTGTTGTTAATTGTTTTGGGTTAGGGTTAGCTTAGAGTTAGATTTTTTTTCTTCTTTCCTCTGAATTCTTTTTGCCCATTTAAAAAATCATATTGCAGGCCGGGTGCAGTGGCTTATGCCTATAATCCCAGAACTTTGGGAGGCCGAGGCAGATGGATCACCTGAGGTCAGGAATTCCAGACCAGCTTAGCCAACATGGCGAAACTGTCTTTACTAAAAATACAAAATAAAAAAAAAAGCTGGGCATGGTGGCAGGCACCTGTAGTCCCATCTACTCAGGAGGCTGAGGCAGGAGAATCGCTTCAATTTGGGAAGGGGAGGTGGCGGTCAGCCGAGATCGCAACACTGCACTCCAGCCTGGGTGACAGAGTGAGACTATCTCAAAAAAAAAAAAAAAATCTGTATGTACCTATGCAACAATCTTGCATGTTCTTCACATGTATCCCAAAACCTAAAATGCAATAAAATATATATTTTTAAAAATATATTGTATATGCTGTTTTTTAAATACTGTAAGCCTTATTAAACATTGTTCTTTAATATGTTATTTTAAAATTTTTATTCAAGACCACCCTGGGCAACATGGAGAAACCCCATCTCTACAAAAAATTAGCTGGGCATGGTGGTGCATACCTATAGTCCCAGTTATTTGGGAGGTTTAGGTGGGAGAATCACTTGAACCAGGGAGGTTGAAATTGCTGTGAGCTGTGATCCCGTCACTATACTCTAGCCTAGGTGACAAGATAAGATCCTGTCTCAAAAAATATATTAATTAATTAATTAATTTTTATTTTTATTCATAACGTTTTAAATCCTGTCTTACAATATGAATACTGAAAGAATGAGTAGACAATTATTTATTACCACTAAAAGTAGGAAAGTGTCTTGTATGCTTTAGCTATATTTCAAATTTTTTCCCTAAAATTGATTTTCATGGTACAGTTATTGAGTTAAGGAAAACATGATTTTATAAAACTTTTGCTTACCTACCTCCACAAACACCAGTTGCTTTCCAGAAACATCATAATTATTTGAAGTACATTCCCACTTGTAATGTGAATGTTGAATGTGATTAAAATAATACTTTTTCTGTGTTTTATTATGGAAATTTGCAAACACATACAAAAGTAAGGAAAATGTTATAGTGAACCTAATTTAGCCATCTCATTTACTTTAATAAGTAGCAACATTTTGCCAGTCTCACCTTTCTACTGTCTAACTAATTCTGTTCTTTCCAGCCTGCCTTCCTTCGCTTATTTTTTTGCTGGACTAATTTAAAGCAAGACTCAGGCATCATTTTACACACTAATTTTTCAGAATTCATTTTTTGTAACTATAATGCTATTATAATCCAAACAAAAGTAATCGTAATTTTTTCATGTAATCTGATACCCTGTCCGTATTTAGATTTGCACATTTATCCCCAGAATGCCTTTCTACAGTTGTTTTGAATCAGGATCCAGGATCCAAACAAGTTCACATATGGCATTTGTTTAGTTTGTCTCTTCCATCTTTTTTATTTCATAAAAGTCTTCTCTCTTTTTTTGAAATCATTTATTTGTTGAAGAAACAAAGTCATTGTTTTGTGGAATGCTAATTCTGAATTTGCTGATTAATCATAATGTTTTCTTTATACTCCATATTTCCTATAAACTGGAAACCGTAGGTAGAGATGCTTGATTAAATTCAGGTTTAATTTTTCAGAGGTGGGCTGGGGTGGCAAGAAGACTTTATAGTTGGCTGTGTCCAGTTGAATCACTGTTAGTTGGAATTTTTCCATATAAATGGACTGAAAACTTTTGTTTTGAGATGGTCTCTATCTGTTGCTCAGGCTGGCGTGCAGTGATATGATATTGGCTCACTGCATCTTCCATCCCCCAGGCTCAGACGATCCTCCCACCTCAGCCCGCTAAGTAGCTGGGAGTACAGATGTGCACCACCATGCCCAGCTAATTTTTGTATATTTTGTAGAGATAGGGTTTTGCCATGTTACCCAAGTTGGTCTTGAACTCCTGAGCTCAAGTGTTCTGCCTGCCTTGGCCTCCCAAAGTGCTGGGGTTATAGGCGTGAGCCACCGAGCCCAGTTGTCCAAAATACATTTCATATAGGAAAGACAGTGCTTAATTTCTTTGCTTTTTCAGTTTTTATGATGGATTCTGTCTTAGCTCACTGAGGTCTTCTGTTTTTGTTTTTTTTGAGTATCATTATGCAACATGAATTTTTATGGGTTTTTGCCATTCAGTTATTTGTAATCATTCTTTAGATGTTTAGACTGTCCTATCATAGCCAGTAGAAGCCATTTAAAGTTGTGTCCTTGCCTTTTTGACCTAATCTCTTTAGTCTTTGATAGCTGTCTTGCTTTATGGCATATTAAGATGTTCCAGGCTTATGTGAGTGAAAGATTTTCTTCTTTAGACATTTAGCATTTGCCACTTCTCCAAAGGTTCTTTTTAGAAACCATCGTATGGGTGTGCAATGAGTTTAGCTAACTCTAGAGTTAGAAGGAACAGTCTGACAAAGCTGCCCTCATTTCAGATACTAGCTGCAAGTTTGGTGGTACCCAGGACCCACCCTCACTTCAAAGCAGCTGACTGTAAACAGAGCTTCTGGCCATCATTGCTGGTAGAGTCATAGACAGTATTACCTTCTCTTGGCTACAATGTGTGACAATATACATACTAAGGAAGTTCACTTGAATCTTTGGTATCCAGAGTTTTTATTGGGGCTTGATCCTTTGCTGTCTACGTGACTGACCATTAGCCTCTAGCCCTTCCTGAAGGTCAGACCAATGTCTTTAGTCAGTAGTTCCTCTAGGGATCAGAACTGAACTGATACATGTGTCCCAAAGCCCCCATCATAAATCATGTTGTTACACTAATGTGGCTAAAGCCCTGAGGCAAATAAAGACAGTTCTGACTGGCAGGAAGTTACAAGGGCCTAGAGATCACCTCCCAGTAGCCAAGGGCAAAGGCCAGACCTTTTTTTGGTTAATGTTAATTCTTCACTGCCTGTTGTGCTATGGGTGCTTTGGCTCTAGGGTTGTCAATGCCTTTTTTTCAGTGGAGCTATGGAATATTTGTTTTATGGAAAGATAAATTCTTGTTTATACTAGTATTTCCAAAGTACTTTTTACTTCTTTATACATTTTATCTCTCTTGTCTTGGATTGAAAACTTTGGAATCTTAGGTTGGAAATCTTGCTTGCTTGGTAGGTGAAAAATACTGTCGTCTTTTTAGATTTGTATTTTTTTGATGACTGGAGAGGCCTCAAATATTTTCCACATTAGATAACCTACTCCCACCCTTTGCCTGTTTATTGTGAGTCTTTGTGGTTTTCTTATTAATTCGTAGGAACTTTAATAAAATCCTAATTAGTGATCCTTAGTCACTTGTTATTGTCACTCTTGCCCGTAATCCCATCTTTGGATATTGGAATTAAATGATAGGGGCAGATATGGAGAACAACTTCTGTTTGGTTTTTTACCTTTTCCCCTCCTGCTAAGTTAGAAAACCAGTCATTCTGTGATCAGTCCTGGGTCTATCATCTGTTAGAAAGAAAACTGGGAAATTGGGCCTGTTTCCTAGCAGGACTTCTTTGTATTGTCGCTGTCACTTCCATATGATGGAAGTGCCACTTACCAGGGCTTCAGTCCTTCACTAGTAGATGCCTGGTAGTAACTGAGGTATGTTCAGCTCTCATTGAAGTGGCTGTTCTTGCTTAAGCTTTAGAGGAAGAGGCACACACTTTCTCTCTCAAGGTCCAGAGAGTTAAGTATTTTATTTTAGGCTTTGCTCTCCAAGAAACAGAATTGAGGCCATGATGTGTAGCTGTTTATGTAATAAAAGATAAAACTCCTGCTTGGTCCCATTTGTCTGGGATGAGCCATCCAGGATGGTGGGCATGCTTTGTGCCCAGTTGGCATCAGCTTGAGACTTCTGTGGATCCAAGGGGACTACCCAAGGGGGGATGAGTCTAGAAGTAGAGGCCAACACCATTTTACTTTCTGCTCAGAGAACAGATCCTGAATCACCCTTCTCTTCTTCCTGAAAGGAGACCACGTGACCTGTTGATCTACTCTAGAGCTAAGATTGTACTCCTCACTGCCCTGCAGTTGCCAACAGTAGCAGTGGAGTTCCCTATTCGTAGTTGGCCCCAGTGTGTGCTCTGGGAGTGAAGTGTGTAAGGGTGCAAAGGGGCAGTTGTTCATGTTAAACACTCAGCTCTGTTCTTGGCTACTGTAGGTAGGTTCTCTATATGTTTCTTTAGCTTTGAAGTGTTCAGTATGCACATTTCTAGAGAATTCCACACTGCCAGGATAACCAGGTATGGAAAAATTATCTCTCTGCTACATGCCAAGATCACCTTTTCTTTTTTAGAAAGTTTAAGTTAAAGGGTACATGTACAAGATACGCAGGTTTGTTACATAGGTACACATGTGCCATGGTGGTTTGCTGCACAAATTATTTCATCACCTAAGTGTTAAGCCCAGCATCCATTAGCTGTTCTTCCTGATGCTGTCTCTCCCCCCGACCCCTCACCCTCTGACAGGCCTCAGTGGGTGCTGTTCCCCCACCCTACCCCCATGTGTCCATATGTTCTCATCATTCAGCACCTACTTATAAGTGAGAATATGCGGTATTTGGTTTCCTGTTCCTCTGTTAGTTTGCTGAGGATAATGGTTTCAAGCTCCATCTATGTCCTTGCAAAGGACATAATCTTATTCTTTTTCATGGCTGCAGTGTATTTCTTTATCATTGGATAAAGAAAAGGTGGCACATATCCAATGGCATCAATGATAGACGGGCATTTAGGATGATTCAGTGTCTTTGCTATTGTGTATAGTGCTGCACTGAACATATGGATGCATGTATCTTTATAATAGAATGATTTATATTCCTTTGGATATACCCAGTATTGGATTGCTGGGTTAAATGATGTTTCTGCCTCTAGGTCTTTGAGGAATCGCCACACTGTCTTCCACAATGGTTGAACTAATTTACACTCCCACCAACAGTGTAAAAGCATTCCTTTTTTTTCCGCAACCTTGCCAGCATCTGTTGTTTTTTGACTTTTTAATAATAGCTATTCTGACTGGTGTGAGATGAAATTAGGCTTTTGCTTTGCATTTCTCTAATCTTTGATGTTGAGCTTTTTTTCATTTTTGTTGGCTGCATATGTGTCTTTTTCTTGTAAATTTAAGTTCCTTGGAGATGCTGGATATTAGATCTTTGTCAGATGGATAGATTGCAAAAATTTTCTTCCATTCTGTAGGTTGTTTGTTCACTGATGATAGTTTATTTTGCTGTGCAGAAGCTCTTTAGTTTAATTAGATCCCATTTGTCAATTTTTGCTTTTATTACAATTGCTTTTGGCTTTTTTTGTCATAAAATCTTTACCTGTGTCTTATGTCCTGAATAGCATTGCCTAGGTTTTCTTCTAGGGTTTTTATAGTTTTGGGTTTTACATTTAGGTCTTTAATCTATCTTGAGTTGATTTCTGTATATGGTGTAAGGAAGGGGTCCCTTTCAGTTTTCTGCATGTGGCTAGCCAAGATTCCCAGCACCATTGGTTAAATAGGGAATCCTTTCTCCATTGCTTGTTTTTGTCAGGTTTGTTGAAGATCAGACTGTTGTAGATGAAGATCACCTTTTCATTTATGGACACAAGGAAATCTTGTTCTGTCAGGATCTAGGTCCATGCCATTTCTTTTTTCTTTTTTCTTTTTTAATTTAAGTTCTGGGGTACATGTGCAGATCTTGCAGGATTGTTACATAGTATACACATGCCTTGGTGGTTTGCTGCATCCATCCCCCCTACATTAGGTATTTCTCCTAATATTATCTCTCCCCAACCTCCCCACCCCCTGCTATTGCTCCCCTAACCCCCCACCCCCCAACAGACCCCAGTGTGTGATGTTCCCCTCCCTGTGTCCATGTGTTCTCATTGCTCAACACCCATTTATGAGTGAGAACATGCGGTGTTTGGTTTTCTGTTCTTGTGTCAGTTTGCTGAGAATGATGGTTTCCAGAGTCATCCATGTCCCTGCAAAGGACATGAACTCATCCTTTTTTATGGCTGCATAGTATTCCATGGTGTGTATGTGCCACATTTTCTTTATCCATTCTATCCTTGATGAGCATATGGGTTGGTTCCAGGTCTTTGCTATTGTAAACAGTGCCGCAGTGAACATATGTGTGCATGTGTCTTTATAATAGAACAATTTATAATCCTTTGGGGTATATACCCAGTAATGGGATTGTTGGGCCAAATGGTATTTGTTTCTAGATCCTTGAGGAATCAATTGCCACACTGTCTTCCACAATCGTTGCACTAATTTACATTCTCACCAACAGTGTAAAAGCATTCCTATTTCTCCACATCCTCTCCAGCATCTATTGTCTCCAGATTTTTTAATGATCGCCATTCTGACTGGCGTGAGATGGTATCTCAATGTGGTTTTGATTTACATTTCTCTAATGACTGGTGATGATGAGCATTTTTTCATGTTTGTTGGCTGCATAAATGTCTTCTTTTGAAAAATGCCTGTTCATATCCTTTGCCCACATTTTGATGAGGTTGGTTTTTTTTTTTCTTGTAAATTTGTTTTAATTCTTTGTAGGTTCTGGATATTAGCCCTTTGTCAGATGGGTAGATGGCAAAAATTTTTTCCATTCTGTTTCACTCTAATGATTGTTTTTCTTTTGCTGTGCAGAAGCTCTGGAGTTTAATTAGTTCCCATTTGTCTATTTTGGCTTTTGTTGCCATTGCTTTTGGTGTTTTAGTCATGAAGTCCTTGCCTATGCCTATGTCTTGAATGGTATTACCTAAGTTTTCTTCTAGGGTTTTTATGGCGTTAGGTCTTACATTTAAATCTTTAATCCATCTGAAGTTAATTTTTGTATAAGGTGTCAGGAAGGGGTCCAGTTTCAGCTTTCTGCACATGGTTAGCCAGTTCTCCCAGTACCATTTATTAAACAGGGAATCCTTTTCCCATTGCTTGTTTTTGTCAGGTTTGTCAAAGATCAGATGGTTGTAGGTGTGTGATGTTACTGGATGATGACTTTCCTTTCCATTGAAAATGTTACCTTGTCCCATTCAAAGTGCTCTGTTATTCCACTCTTCTTACGTAATATTGAAAGATATTTTTTCTATTGTGTTTAGAAAAGGGAATATTTTTAAATGGTTACATAAAGGAGAAAATCGCCAATGGGGAAAAAAAGTGTTGGTATTTCTAAAGTAAAGTGCCAAGTCATAGAATATGCTTACTACATGCAGTCCAATGTAAGGGATTTTAATGTAGTAGTATGTTCATGTTCTTTTTTTCCCCAATCCAGTTATGGATTTTAAGTTTTTACAAATTTCTTTCTATGTGACTTTAGGAAACAACTGAACTTCTTTGAGCCATGGTTTTGTCATTTGAGTGATGCAGATAATTCTTAACCTTTCTCACTACAGGATTTGTGAGAATGTCGTGTATTTTGTATAGTTCTTACGTCATTTTTCCAGTCAATGGAAGCTATTGCTATGCCAACAATATCATTATCTCTAAAGTATAAAAGAGCAAAGTGGAGTATGTATTTTGGAATTTCATGTTTGTCTTTACTTAAAAAGATGCTTTTTTGTAGCTTTTTTGCCCCTGAAAGTAGGTATCATGGAGTTTTTGTATAAATGTAAAATTTTCATGTTGCCCACTGTTAAATTAGGAGCAGGCAATTTTATTATTTTCTATTTTATTCCCAAAGTTAAGGAAATGCCTGGTACCTACTAGATTCTCAGGTGACATTTTTATTGAATGAATTAATTTATTGACCTGTGTTCACACCCCTGGCTAAGTTTACTTTTGTTTTGGTTTACTAAGTTTCTTCTTTTAGGCAAGTTTAATCTGAATCTTATTTCTCATCTGCAAATGGAAACGCTAATAATATGAATGTATTACATGCAATGATAAATGAAGTAATGCATGTAAAACTACTTAGCATGATAAGTGGTATGTAATGAATAACTCAATAAGTATTAGCAATGATTATGATTTATTTTATGTGCCATATACTTAGGATATGTGAAGAAAATAAGAGCATTTGTGGCCATGAAAGCCGTGAACCTCACATTTCCTCACAGGTTACCAGTACTGGTAGACCCATGGGGAGATATGATGCCTTATGTTAATAGTTAGGTTTTTCCCTGTGGTATTCTTCCGTAGACTTTTGGTAACTGACAGTTAATGAGGATGTAGAGAGTGAAGATTCAGAAGAGGCTTTTAAAGATGACTGTCTTCGGACTATAAACAATGGATGAAAACATGGGAAAATGATATTGTCATTAACATCACTTAGGAGCTGTTAAAAATGAGCTAAATGACAGATCAAGTGTGCTTGTATACTGGAGTCAAATTTTAACGTAGATTCTAGAGCCACTGTAATCAAAACTATCCTTGAAATAGTTTAATTTTACCATAGGTTCTAGAGCCACTGTAATCAAAACTATCCTTAAAATAGTTTAAATTGTTCATGAAGTATGTAGACAAACTCATTCTCAAGTAGGTTTATTTTTTTTGGTCAACATTGTTTATGATTGTGGTTTCTTAGGGTGAGGTGTGTGCCTGTCAGATGAAGAGGTTGGTGTTTGTTTAAAGGCGCACAGCTGCTACGGCTTATTGGAGTTTCCCTCAATTTGATTTAAGTATTATGGAAGAGGGGAATTGAACTGAGGTCATCTTTAGTCTTTAATTTCTAAAGTTTCTGATATTGAAAGCAGTGTATTGGTTGTAGATTATGCAACGAAAAAGTTGAACTGTCCCAGATTGAAAGAGATTAAATAGATATTATAGCTAAAAACAATATGATGATCCTGAAATAAATCCTGGATCTGAGAGGAGAAACTACAAGAGTTATTACTGGGGCAGGGGTTGGAATATGAACTGTAGATTAGATAATAATAATGCATCAATGTTAAATTTTATTTGATAAATGTACTTCGGTTATGTAAGAGAAAATTGTTGCTGTTAGGTAAGACATTCTGAAGTATTTATGGATAAAGGGAAATTCTGTAAATTACTCACATGTAGTCCAGGAAAAAATATATCTCTGTGTGTATATGTATGTGGAGAGAGAGCACGTACGGTACGCGCACTGATACAAGTGATAAAACAAATAGAACACAGGTGTTTCATGGTGAGCTGAGTAAGGGGGACACGGGAGTTTTTTGTACTATTCTTGTAATTTTTATTAACTGTGGAATTATATCAAAACAAACGATAATATTCAAAGGAAAACGAGAAAAGAAAAAACAATACAATGATTATTACTTAAGATGTGTTTAGTCTCACAAAAATGATGTGTCTCCTTAGTTCAGACCTTTTCTTATCCCAACAATCCCATTTAAATGTAACCCACATAAAGGCCTCCTTTGATCACGTAAGTCTAGGGTAAGTTCTTCTTCCTGCCCACTCCTTTCTTTTTTTCCTGCGTTTATTACAACTTAACATGTTTACTTTGTTCTTGTTTACTGCTGCTCTCTCATTCAAGACTGTGAACTCCATGAGGACAAAGATTATGTCTGTTTTTTTCCCCACAGAATACCCAGTCCTGGCACATGAGATCAATAAGTGTGTGTTGGATTTGGATGAATGAGTGAATATTCCTTCCCACTTTAGTCACCATACCTTAGCTACTTAATCTCCAAGAAAACAAAATGGCTTCTCTTAAGCTGTAAGATAAAGCCTGTGCTTTTGGATTTGGTATTCATTCACTCATTCATTCGGCAGATCTTTATTTAACACAGTCATCTGATTCCCTACTTATCTCTAGCTTCCTCTTGTTAACATCTCTCAGATCTGCATGACTTTTCTAGGTCTGCACCTTCTGGCCAATCTTCTCTGTCAATCTGTTAAGTGCCTTTCATAATTCCCTGTTACTCCCCACATATTTCTTAGAAAGTATCGCATTGATGATAATTATGCCTGCTTTCCTTGGCTGTAGATACTGCTCCTTTTTCTTTTAGAAAGAGTCTGGCTCTGTCACTTAGGCTGGAGTGCAGTAGTGTGATCCCAGCTCACTGTAACCTTTGCGCCTCCCGGTTCAAGCGATTCTCCTGCCTTAGCCTCCTGAGTAGCTGGCACTACAAACAAGTGCCACCACGCCTGGCTAATTTTTTTGTATTTTTAGTAGAGATGGAGGTTTCGCCATTTTGGCCAGGCTGGTCTCAAATTCCTGATCTCAGATGATCCACCCGCCTCAGCCTCCCAAAGTGCTATTACAGGAGTGAGCCACTGGGCCCGGCTAATACTGCCTTACCCCCTCCCCCATTTTTATATTGTCCATGCCTGGCACTTGTATGTACAAAATCTGTTTTTTTGAGACATTGTGTTGGGTATTGTGTGTATATATCTAAATCTATCTATCTCTCTATATATATACATTCTCACACATGTTACCTTGCTCAATCTATGCTAATACTACAACATGGGGCTATCATTTTATCTAGTAATTGAGGTTCGTGGTATTCCAGGAACTTTATCTTGTTCCCTGCTACATTCTGTGTCTAGCATAGTGCCTGGTACATATGAGGCAATCTAGGAATGAATAACATTCGAACTCACCAATAATCAAAGATGACATGTAAATGTAAAATACTAAAATATTATTGGCAAGTATTTGAAAATATGATAGTGTCAAAGATATAGTGACCTTGTTGACTGGGTACAATGGCTGAGGAGTATAAATTATTAAAAGAAACAAGTTTGTAGCATACTCTAATAGCCTTAAAATATTTGAATGTTTTGACCTAGTAATTTTTCTTCCAGGAATTTATTTTATGGAAATAAATCTAAATACAAGAAAACAATGTGTGTTTATGAGATTAAACAAACAAAAACCCTGGGAGGTAGTAAGTAAATTATGGTGAATTACCAAGTTGGAATACTTTTTAACCATTAGTATTGATGATTATGAAGCATTTGTCGTAGTATGAAAAAATACGATGTGAAGGAAAAGTATATGAATCAGGACAAACTTAAGAGTGCTGTGGTATGGCCTGGGCATGGTGGCTCACGCCTGTAATCCCAGCATATTGGGAGGCCAAGGCAGACAGATCACGAGGTCAGGAGATTGAGACCATCCTGGCTAACACGGTGAAACCCTGTCTGTATTAAAAGTACAAAAAAATTAGCTGGGCATGGTGGCACGTGCCTGTAGTCGCAGCTACTTGAGAGGCTGAGGCAGGAGAATCCCTTGAACCCAGGAGGCAGGTTGTAGTGAGGCGAGATTGCACCACTGCACTCCAGCTTGGGCAATAGAGCGAGACTCCATCTCAGGGAAAAAAAAAGGTGCTATGGTATGAACTCCTCAAAATTTTAGCAACTTAAGATATGCTTTTCTTTCTCATGCCTGTAATGCCTGGCAGGAATTGGCAAAGGACCTTGCTTATTGTTACCCAGGAGCCCAGCTCTGTTACTTTTGGGGGCTCTGTGTCAGCTTCATACTTAACCCTTTAATCTATTGGCTTCCTAGTCAACTTTCTTTTATTCATGAAAAGATTTGGTACTAAACTATAGTATAACAGGAAATATATTTTAGTCTATGTTTGTTGGTAGAACTTTTTAAATAGTGACTTATTTGGGCTAAGGTGGGCTGCATTTATACAATATCTGTATCAGCCATAAATGGCAATGGTAGAAAAGGTGGGTAATCATGGATGAACTGGAGCCTTTCTATTGTCATGAAAATAATGGTGCAGGAAAATATAGGGATTTTCCTTTGAGAATGAGCTGAAGAAATCTTGGGAAACATGTTAAGCATGTGACTTGCAAAGATGGAGAATACTCCTTTGCCAGTGTTCAGTTCTTTATTTTATTTTGAAATTATCTTAGAGCTAGTTTCCAGAAATGCAAATCCTTGCTTTAAGGAAGCTTGTTATTTAATAAGGATGAGGTGAAAAAAGAAACATCGTAATGTTGCAAGGATAGAAGTATATACAGAGAATATAGCCCAGCCAATGAAGTGATTCTTTGTGATTGAGTCTGAAAGAATATGTGTGTGAGGGTAGGGCAGGTGGAAGGAGTGATGGTAGCAGGCAGGGCAAAGAGAATCTTAAACAGGGAGAACTGTCCCATGAAGACTTAGAGACCTTAGCAACTTCATTTGTTCAGGGAGTTTAAGCAGTATGGTATTTGAGAGTGATAAGTTGGGGGACAGGTAGAGGATGATGGTAAGAAGTGATGGAAAGGAAGAGCATATTCTGCTTGCTCTCTTAGGTGTTATTGTAGTGGTTGAAGGCATGAAATGGCAAGAGTTGTACTGCCATTCACTCCTTAACCTATGAAATTACTTAACGCCTTAATTCTTAGTTTCCTTTTCTGTAAAATGAGGATGACAGTAGTATCTATCTTAAAGGATTTTTGTGAAGATGAAATGAAAGTATTTTATTTAATAAAGCATTTAGAATAGTTTCCTGGGATATAATGAATACAAAGTGATAGCTGCTGCCCTAAAAGTCATAATCGTCTTGAGTTTTAAAGCAGCAGAAAAACTTGGATCAATTTAGCATGTAGGAAGATTTCTTAGAAGGCAGCATGGAGGTTGGTGGACTAGTGATTGAGGAGATCGGGTGCAGGTTGAAAACAGGGTTTGATTTAAGAATAGAGAATAGAATATCGTGTCATTAAGTATTCAAGTGTTAGAATTTGCAGGACAGATTTGCTGATGTTTTTATGTCTCGTAGGAAGACAAATCTTGGATACTATGTGGGAGATTGGGTGGAAATAGATTTCTTCAACAAAAGAGAAATAAAAAATGAAAGCAAGGAGGTTTAAGGGGCAGAGAAGTAAGGAACTCAATTTTAGAAACAGTAATATTGAAGAAATGCATATAGGAGATCAGTCTGAATTTGTTGAATTTGAGAGGGATTGGATAGATAGTTTAGGAGAGATTTGGGAGTCAGCAGTCGACAGTGGTGGTAGCTGCAGCTATGGGAGTAAGTGAGCTCTACTACAAAGGTAAGGCGGCTGAGATTCCTCCCAGACTATTTGGAGAGTTAACTTATTATCTGCTAAATACCATATTTTTTCTTTGACTTTCTCCTAATATCCCTGCAATATGGTTGTGCTATATTAATTATCTATTGTTGAGTGAGAAAATTACCATAAACTTGGTTGTTTGAAGCAACGTAAATGTATTATTTTATAGCTTCTGGGCATGGGTTCACTGGGTTCTTTTGAGTCTCTCCAAGACTTCAGTCAAAATGTTGGCTAGGGCTGAGGTCTTGTCTGAGGCTCAACTAAAAAAAGATCTGCTTATGGGCTTGTAGTGGTTGTCAGAATTCAGTTCCTTGAGAAGTTGTCAGACTGAGACGCTTAGCTTCTTGCTGGTTGGCCATCTACAATTCCCTACCAAGTGGGCCTCTCCATATGGCAGCCCACTTCATTAGAGCTGGCAAGAGAGAGTCAGCTGGCAAGACGGGAGTTAAAATCTTAGGTAACAATCGCCTACGTGATACCCCATCACTTTTGGAATATTTTTTTTGGTTAGAAACAGATCACAGGCCCTGCCTACACCTGAGGGTGGGGATTTCACTGGAGTATGAATACAGTAGGTAGATGTGGTATAGATAATAGCTGCTGTCTTAGAGGCTGTACAACAGAGGAAGCTGAAACAGTTGTCCAAGATCATATAATTGCAAGTAATGGGCCCCAAACCAAACCCAAGCTTTCTGATTCCACTGCCTGGATACTTCTTTACCATTATATTTTAAGGAATGAAAAATTGCTGTGGAAATGGCGGTTCTGAGGAATTTATTGGTGACTTTTGTTTGATGCCGTGGAGTGATGTGGGTCGAAGTCATGTGGTTGGTATTATAGTGATATTATAGTGAATGTGTGATAGAAGGGGCTGAGTAGAGATTATTCTTACAAATGGTAATTTTAAAAGGAAGAAAGGAGCAATAGCCATATGTTGTTTCATACTGAATTGTTTCTCTTTATAACCAGACATTTTTCTTTTCCAGTTCTCTGAGTTTAACCAGTAATGCCATTCAGTTGCCAATCTCAAGCAAAGCAAACATAAGCCAGTTTTAATCTACTTTTTAAGAAAAGTGGTAGTCGTTTTCACAGTGCCTGACGGTAAGTCTCAGTTTCTACCTGTATAGAAGAGTTTTTTAATCTAATGCCTTTAAAATAATGATTCTGGAAATCTTAATTTTAAAACCTTATGTGCTTTTTCCTTCTCTAATAATACTCTAAGGCTTATGTGGAAAGAGCATAAGTAAAGGTACCTACTACTTTCTGGGAATTTATTTGTAGTTACCGTCACCAGTTTCATTAATCTTACGAATCTTTTCCTCCCTTTGTTGAAAATAAAATGCTAGATCATGAAATCTGTCCCTTTTATATGTCATTATTTTAAGGTTTTTTCCTTTTTTTTTTTTTTTTTTTTGTTAGACAGGGCCTTTCTCTTTCCCAGGCTCAAGTGCAGTGGCACAGTCATGGCTCACTGCAGTCTTGAACTCTTTGGCTCAAGCCATCCTCCTGCCTCAGCCTCCCAAGTAGCTAGGACCACAGGCATGCGCCACTATGTGTGGCTGATTTTTTAAACATTTTGTACAGACCAGGTGTTGCTATGTTGCCCAGGCTAATCTTAAACTCCTGGCCTCAACTGATCTCCTGCCTTAGCCTCCGAAACTTCTGGGATTGTATATAGGCATGAGCCACTGTGCCTGGTTGTGTATGTCATCCTCATTATACAGATGAAGAAGCTTTATTTTCTAGATGAGGTTTTTCTTTGGACATGTTAATGGCAGAGTTGTTTTGATTTCTAGACCTGGATGCTTGCTACTGTTATGCAAGGTGATATTGACCGTTAAGGTTGTTTACCTGTATACTTTCTACTGTTTTATAAGGTGATGCAACTATTAGGGAGTTTCTTACGGAGGATTTCTAGCTCAGTGTAGAGGTGAAACACAGATCGACAGGCAGCTGATGGAAGGAATTGGGATTCATTTTCCCTAATTTGCAAGTAATGGCTACTCTTAATTTGCGATTAGTAAGTTTAACCTTAATACTAATCTATTTTTTATTATGTTGAGGAAGAATTGGGGGGGGAAAACTGTCAGAGATAAGATGTTTGACCAACTGTTTTATTCTTAATGTCAAACACTATGTGAAATATGCATATAGCAACTTTTACTCTAGCCACTGGCCTTTTACTTCTTGAAAAATCGAACTTTTTTCCTACAGCAGAACAGTTATACTTCTCACTAATCTCATTACTGTTTATTTTTTTAAGCATTGCGTTTACTGAACTATCCAGTTAGCCATCCTAGACATCAGAGCCCGTTTTGATATTTTTGTTGTCTATATAGTAATGCTGTACTGTGTCTTGATGAAAATTTTCATGATTGTAGTTGCATTTGTAAAATTGATCACTTTTCTTGTTTCTTCTAGTCACCATATCAGAGGGTGAGGTATAAGCTCACAGATTCGGATAAGTCATCATGAAGTTATATGTGTTTCTGGTTAACACTGGAACTACTCTAACATTTGACACTGAACTTACAGTGCAAACGTGAGTTGTGTTTCATTTATTCTTTTCAGTGTTGCATTCTGTTTGCATGCAGAAAGTTAAAGAAATATTATTCTCTTGTTTAAAAAGTAGCATCATGGCAAGTCTTAAATCTTTATCCCAGCGTATTTTATACATAATTGTTGTCTTTCTCTAAAATACTGGTTATATTCTTTAAGTTGTTCTTTGTCCTCTTGGCATGAATATAATACTGACAGTAAACACATCTACCCACAAAACAAACTGATATGCATTGTTATAAGTACCTGTAGTCAATCGCTATTCTAAGTTTCACAGGCCATTGTTAAGGGAATTACTGTAAGCTACATAAAACAATATATATCACTTCCATGATTTTTGGTCATTTGTTTTTATTCAGTTTATGAATAAAAGTCAATGGGTTTGTTTTGTTAATGAGAGAAAAATAAGTTTAATGTTTTTAGCTGAATTTAGTGGGGCTCAGGTATCTAATAATTCTCTGGCTTTACAGGACAGGAACGAAATAGAAGTAAATATCATTTCCAATGCTGATTATATTTTTATAGTGGCCATAATAGAAGACCTAATGGCAGGCAATACAGAATAAGTAAATCCGACACTGAAATTATTATAAATATGTGTGAAACCAATAATCTTTGTTGTAAAAATTATGGATTTTTTTTGGAATTAGTTTTCATTAAACTACCTCTATATGAATGATTTTTGGAAGATAGGGATAGGAAGGAATTGTCATATGTGTTAGACTTAATGTAGTTTCTAAAACGTGTGGAGATTTTAACAAAACTTTTGTATTCTGAGGATTTTAATAGCCCTGATAACAGAGCATATTCCTTTGCTATGCTATATAGAGAACTCAAAAATAAAAGTGTCTGCACCTCCATTTCATAGACTCACTTTGAGATAAGACACATGGGTGAATTATTTACCTAAGATCAGCCAGTTGTTATGGAATCTAGTTCATGAAATAGGAAGCTTGTATTTTTTACTACTCTTTTTGGGGAAAGCTTTAGAGCGAAATTCATTAACCTCTAAGGTGTTTTTACATAGTACTACTTGGAAAATAAAGTCATTGGGCAAATATAAATAACTGATTTATTTTATTTCATTTTTTGAAGTGTGGCAGACCTTAAGCATGCCATTCAAAGCAAATACAAGATTGCTATTCAACACCAGGTACTGGTGGTCAATGGAGGAGAATGCATGGCTGCAGATCGAAGAGTGTGTACCTACAGTGCTGGGACGGTAGGTATTCGAGAGTCCTTGCATACAAAGATGCACCACTTTTACATCACATAGGGAACTGGGAACTCAGTGTTCAGAAGTAAGGTTTATTTGCTTCATATATTGAAAGCACTGTGCATATTCAGTATTTATAACATTTTATTTTGATTATTTCTCCTTTTTTTAAAAATATAGGATACAAATCCAATTTTTCTTTTTAACAAAGAAATGATCTTATGTGATCGTCCACCTGCTATTCCTAAAACTACCTTTTCGACAGAAAATGACATGGAAATAAAAGTTGAAGAATCTCTTATGATGCCTGCAGTTTTTCATACCGTTGCTTCAAGGACACAGCTTGCAGTGGTAAGATATAAACACTTATTTTAACTAACTGATTGCTCCTTAAAGCATTCGGATCTAAATAGCACAGTAGTCTAAATTGCATAGAAAGCATGCAAAAAGTTTGACAAACTTTAAAAATGTTTTGTGGTTAATATATCTAGTTTTAAAATTTCTGGATGATACATTGCAAGTTATTCTACTTTGACAATGACAGTATTTAAGAGTGGAAAAGCTATCTTAAATATGATTTGGTCACCTTCTTTCCTAGATAATGCTTCAATTGTAAATATGTTCAATATTACAATAAATAAATGTTCAATAATACAAATAAATAAATGTTCAAATGTAAATAATTACTTTTGAACATTAATTGAGCACCTATATTAGAGGAGATATAGACAAAAAGAGCTTAAATAGCTCTAAAAATGTATGTATTTTTTCCATACTTATGGTTAGTTCCCGGAAAAGAATCAGGTTTCTTTCTAATATATAGCTCTTAACACTGCTACTTGCAGTTCCCAAGGATTCTTTCCCAGTCATTGATTATCCTTTTTAATTTGCTGTTTACCTTCTAGTAATATCATTGACATTAAGCTGTCAGTAGTAAGCTACATTTTTGTTTTAGTAATGGGAAAAATGTGTTAGAATCAATGAAATAATAATAATTACCTTTTGTAAAAATAAAAAGTAACATTACTGAACATTTGCTCTAATTAGTAAAACTCTTAAGAATATATACAGTATATACATTTGTACAACTACCCCCATTTTTCACACAGGATACAGCATTAAAAGGAAATAACCTCATCTGTGTGAAACATATATTTAAGAGTTCAAAAGTGCTTTGAGAGAACAAAATTATTAAAAATATACTTCTGTAAACTGAATTTACGCAATAAAACTTGTAGACTTGTTTTTTGATTCGCTGAAAAGTGTACATACTACATTTTGATAGAGAAAGTATTAAATAAGTTAAAGGATAACTAGGATATATAATTTTCAAGTGATTAGAGAGAAATAAATCGCAATTAAAACTAAATTCAACAAAAGAATGAAAACAAAGTACAAAGAAAAGATAAAATGTCACAAATATATATATCAGGAATTATATTAAATATAATCTGGCATTATTTCTCTTTTAATGCATCCTATTCAAAATATTTTTGAAATACACAAATGAAATGAGAAAGATGATTATTGCTGTTGAGATCCTGAATTAGTAATCTGAGATTCAAATGCCAAGCATTCTGTGTTAGTCTGTTTTCATGCTGCTGATAAAGACATACCTGGTTTAATTGGGCTTACAGTTCCACATGGCTGGAGAGGCCTCAGAATCATGGCAGGAGGCAAAAGGCACTTCTTCTATGGTGTCAGCAAGAGAAAAAGGAGAAAGGTGCAAAAGCAGAAACCCCTGATAAACCCATCAGATCCCGTAAGAATTATTCACTATCATGAGAATAGTGCAGGAAAGACCAGCTCCCATGATTCAGTTACCTCCCCCTGGGTCCCTCCCGAAACATGTTGTAATTCTGGGAGATATAATTCAAGTTGAGATTTGGGTGGGGCATAGCCAAACCATATCATTCCACCCCTTGGCCCTGCTAAATCTCAGGTCCATTTCAATCATGCCTTCCCAACAGTCTCTGAGAGTCTTAACTTATTTCAGTATTATCCCAAAAGTTCACAGTCTAAAGTCTTATCTGAGACAAGGCAAGTCCCTTTTGTCTATGAGTCTGTAAAATCAAAAGCAAGCTAGTTACTTTGTAGATACAATGCAGGTACATGTATTAGGTAAATACAGCTGTTCCAAATGGGAGAAATTGACCAAAACAAAGGGATTACAGATCCCATGCAAGTTCAGAAACCAGCAGGGCAGTCAAACTTTAAAGCTCCAAAATGAGCACCTTTGTCTCCAGGTCTCACATCCGGGTCACACTGATGTGACAGGTGGGTTCCTGTGGTCTTAGGCAGCTCCATCCCTGTGGCTTTGCAGGGTGCAGACTCCCTACTGGCTGCTTTCACAGGCTGGCCTTGAGTGTCTGTGGCTTTTCCAGGCACAGAGTGCAAGCTGTCAATGGATCTACTATTCTGGGGTCTGGAGAATGGTGGCCTTCTCACAGCTCCACTAGGGACTCTATGTGGGGGCTCCCACCCCACATTTCCCTTCCTTACTGCCCTAGCAGAGGTTCTCGCTGAGGGCCCTACCCCTGCATCAAACTTGCCTGGGCATCTAGGCGTTTCCATACATCTTCTTAAATCTAGGCGGAAGTTCCCAATCCTCAGTTCTTGACTTCTTTTCCCCCATAGGCTCAATACCACGTGGAAGCTGCCAAGGCTTGAGGCTTCCACCCTTTAAAGCCACAGCCCGCACCGTACGTTGGTCCCTTTCGGCCACGGCTGGAGTGACTGGGACACAGGGCACCAAGTCCCTAGGCTGTACACAGCATGGGGACCCTGGGGCTGGCCCACGAAACCACATTTTCCTCCAAGGCCTCTGGGCATGTGATGGGAGGAGCTGCGGGGAAGGTCTCTGACGTGGCCTGGAGATGTTTTCCCCATGGTCTTGGGGATTAACATTAGGCTCCTTGCCACTTGTGCAGATTTCTGCAGCTGGCTTAAATTTATCCCCAGAAAGCGGGGCTTTCTCTTCTATCACATTGTCAAGCTGCAAATTTTCTAAACTTTTATGTTATGCTTTCCTTTTAAAACTGAATGCCTTTAACAGTACCCAAGTCACCTCTTGAATGCTTTGCTGCTTAGAAATTTCTTCCACCAGATACCCTAAATCATCTTTCTCAAGTTCAAAGTTCCACCAATCTCTAGGGCAGGGGCAAAATGCCACGAGTCTCTTTGCTAAAACATAATAACAAGAGTCACCTTTGCTCTAGTTCTCAACAAGTTCCTCATCTCCAGCTGAGACCACCTCAGCCTGGACTTTGTTGTCCATATCGCCATCAGCAGCTTTTTGGGCAAAGCCATTCAACAAGTCTCTAGGAAGTTCCAAACTTTCCTACATTTTCCTGTCTTCTTCTGAGCCCTCCAAACTGTTCCAGCCTCTGTGTATTACCCAGTTCTAAAGTTGCTTCCACATTTTTGGGTATCTTTTCAGCAGCGCCCCACTCTAGTACCAGTTTACTATGTTAGACTGTATTCATGCTGCTGATAAATACATACCCAAGACTGGGAAGAAAAAGGTTTATTGTACTTATGATTCCACATGGTTGGAGAGGCATCAGAATAATGGCAGGAGGCAAAACGCACTTCTCACAGGGTGACAGCAAGAGAAAAATGAGGAAGATGCAAAAGTGGAAACCCCTGATAAACCTATCAGATCTCATGACACTTATTCACTGTCATGAGAACAGCTCAGGACAGACCAGCCCCCATGATTCAGTTACCTCCCCCTAGGTCCCTCCCACAACATGTGGAATTCTGGGAGATAAGTTCAAATTGAGATTTGGGTGGGGGCACAGCCAAACCATATCACATTCTAAATATAATTTCCTATTAGGAAAAACAACATGTGTTCTTCAAGAAATTGATTCTATATCTGGGACAGGGAAAATACAAGGTGAGCCTGAAATATCTTGTACCAGAGAGTAAGGAAACAGTGTCCAAAGAACACAAGATACAAATAAGATACTTTGTAAAAAGGGTTCTTTAGATAAAAAGAGATGTGGCAATGCAAAACCTTAGAAATAATGTAGAAATAAACTATATATGCAATATCTAGTGGTGCAGAGCATTCTGAAGATTTCATCCAGGGCAGGATTAAGAGAGAGGAAAGAGGCCGGGCATGGTGGCTCACACCTGTAATTCCAGCACTCTGGAAGGCCAAGGTGGGCAGATCACAATGTCAGGTGTTCGAGACCAGCCTGACCAACATGGTGAAACCCTGTCTCTACTAAAAATACAAAAATTATCTTGGCATGGTGGCACATGCCTGTAATTCCAGCTACTCAGGAGGCTGAGGCAGGAGAATTGCTTGAACCTCAGAGGCAGAGGTTGCAGTGAGCTGAGATTGCACCACTGCACTTCAGCCTGGGCAACAGAGCGTGACTCCATCTCAAAAAAAAAAAAAACAAAAGACAGGAAAGAGTAAAGGATCAAGGTGATAAAGTGAAAACATTTGAAGAACCAATATTCTTGACGGGGGTGTAAGAGGGGCAGAGAAGAACTAAGAACGAATAGTAACTTCATTAATTTAGCAAAAATCTAGAAAGAAAAATAATAGAAACAGTAAGTTAAAGTGAACACTGAAAAAGTAACAAGATTAATGCAGTCCAATATATCAGTTGTTACTCTTAATTTCACCAATTACTTTATTAGAAGATTAATTATATGACACTGCTAAAGACACACAAAACTCACCACATTTGTATCATTCACAGGCAATACAGTTAGATTGCTAAACTGTGAAAAAGACAGGTATGGCCAACATGGTGGCTCACGCCTATAATGCCAGCACTTTGGGAGGCCGAGGTGGGCAGATCACCTGAGGTCAGGAGTTCAAGACCAGCCTGGCCAACATGCTGAAACCCCATCTCTACTAAAAACACAAAACTTAGCCAGGCATGGCATCATGCACCTGTCTACTCGGGAGGCTGAAGTGGGAGGATCACTTGAATGTGAAAGGTGGAGGTTTCAGTGAGCCAAGATCATACCACTGCACTCCATCATGGGCAACAGAGCAAAACTCCATCTCAAAAAATTAAAAGACAGGTATGCACAGAGATAACAGATAAATGCAAACAAAGATAAAAATGAAAATAATACTTGACAAAGTGGGCTTCAAAATGTTAAACAGAAAAACGTGCAATGTAATGATAAAACGTTTAATTTATGAAAACATAATTAAATATGTATTTGCCTGTCAACACAGGCTGAATAATAAGGTAATAACTACTAGAAATTTCAGGGTAACAATAAAACAATGGATGTATATGCCAGTGTCTATAGTAGCATTATTAACCATGATCAAAAGGTGGAATCAAGCTAGATGTTTATTAGTATGTCAGTGCAATCAAAATGTGGAATATACATACAATGGAGTATTTATCAGCCTTAAAAAGGAAGGAAATTGTGATATATGCTACAAAATTGAAGAACCTAGAGAACGTTATGCTAATTATAATAAGCCAGTCACAAATGGACAGAATTGCATGATTCCACTTTCCTACAGCAGGAAGACTCAGACAAAATTAGAATAGTGATTACCAGCAGCTGGGGAACAAAGGAACTATAGAGTTACTGTTTAATAGTGAGTAAAGAAGTTTAAATTTGGGATGATAAAAAATTTCTAGAGATAGTTATGGTTGCACAGTTGAATGTACTTAAAGCTACTGAAGTGTACACATAGAGATGGTTAAAATGGAAAATTTAATATATCTGTTTCATAATCAGAAAGCTTCTGTGGACTTGTATCCTGAAAATAGAGAGTATACTCTTGGTTTTTTAGGAGATAAAATCCAGAAGATCAAAAAAATAATTTATTTGGAACAAAAGGTGCTTATTCTCAAAATGTAAGGATGATTCACTGTTCAGAAATTAATTCTTAAACTAATTTTATCAGTCATTAATACCTTACAGGAGAAAACATACAAATAATTCATCTGTCAGTTAACATCTGTTAACATAATGGATATTGTCCAGAAGAGACATCTGTAAAAATTTGACAGCTGTTTTTAATAAATAGACCTAGAGGGAGACAAAATAAATGTAAAACAGACTTGACTAAAAATATAATCAGCTTTTATTTAATTTTAATTTTTGTAGATTCAGGGGTACATGTTCAGGTTTAATATATGGGTATATTGTATAATGCAGATGTTTGGGCTTCCAGTGTGCTCATTAGCCTAAATAGTGAACATTGTACCCAGTAGATAATTTTTTATTCCTTACCTCCCTTCCTTTGAAATTCCTAGTGTCTGTTGTTTTCCTTTGTATGTCTGTATGCTCGTTGTTTAGCTTCCTCTTATTAGTAAGAACATGCAGTATTTGATTTTCTTTTTCTGAGTTTTTTCACTTAGGATAATGACCTCTAGCTCCATTCATGTTGCTGCAAAAGTCATGATTTTATTCTTTTTTAATGGCTGTGTAGTAGTCCATAGTTTATACATATATACACCACATTTTCCTTATCCAGTCTTCTGTTGTTAACGCATAGGTTGATTCCATGACTTTACTGTTACAAATAGTGCTGTGATAAACATAAAAGTGAGGGGTGTCTTTTTGTAGAACGTTTTCTTTTCCTTGGATAGATACTCAGTAGTGCAATTGCTGGGTCGGTAGGATAGTAGTTCTTTGAGAAATCTCCATACTATTTTCTGTAGAGGTTGTACTAATTTACACTCCCACCAGTGGGAATTAGTACATTCCTTTTTCTCCTCATCTTTACCAACAAGTGTTGTTTTTAGACTTTGCATACCTCTTCTGACTGGTATAAGATGATATCTCATTGTGATTGTAATGTGCATTTCTCTGATGATCAGTGATATTGAACATTTTTCCATATGTTTGTTCGCTGTGTGTGTGTGTGTGTGTGTGTGTGTGTGTGTGTGTTTTGGAGACATCTGGCTCTGTTGGGCTAGAGTATAGCAGTTGATTCACTGCAACTCCCCCTCCTGGGTTTAAGCGATTCTCATGCCTCAACCACCCAAGTAGCTGGGATTATAGGCATCTGCCACCACATTCAGCTAATTTTTGTGTATTTAGTAGAGATGAGGTTTCTCCATGTTGGCCAGGCTGGTCTTGAACTTCTGACCTCAAGTGATCTGCCCACCTCAGCCTCCCAAAGTGCTAAGATTATAGGCCTGAGCCACTGTGTCTGGCCAGTATGCCTTTTGAGAAATGTCTGTTCATGTTCTTTGCCTAGTTTGTTTCTTGGTGAGTTTGAGTGTGGTGGCCCCATCAGAGCTCACTGCAGCCTTGACCTCCTGGGCTCTAGTGATCCTCCTGAGCAGCTCAGGCTATAGGCACACTGTGTCCAGCTGACTTTTGTATTTGTTGTGGAGGTGGGGTTTTGCAGTGTACCTCAGGCTGGTCTTGAACTCTTAGGCTCAAGTGATTCTCCTGCCTTGGCCTCCCAAAGTGCTGTGATTACATGCATGAGCCACTGCACCTGGCTTGCAAACCTACCATTCTGCAACCTGTCATTCTGTAGGTTGTCTTTTTACTCTGTTGTTTTCTTTTGCTGTGCGTAAGCTCTTTGGTTTAATTAGACCAGTTTGTCTATTTTTGTTTTGTTGCATTTGCTTTTGAGGTCTGAATTATAATTCTTTGCTTATACCAATGTCCAGAAGAGTTTTTTTCTAGGATTTTTTATAGTTTCAAGGTTATGTTGAGTAAGTCTTTAATCCATCTTGATTTAATTTTTTTATATCGTCAGAGTTAGGGGTCCAGCTTCATTTTTCTGCCTATGGCTAATTTTCCCAGCACCAGTTATTGAATAGGGTGTCATTTCCCTATTGTATGCTTTTGTCAGGTTTGTCAAAGATTAGTTGATTATACGTCAAAGATCCGTTGATTGTACCTATGTAGCTTTATTTCTGGGTTCTCTGTTCTGTTCCATTAATTTATGTGTTTGTTTTTTTACTAGTACCATGCTGTTTGGGCTACCGTAGCCTTGTAGTATAGTTTGAAGTCAGATACTGTGATGACTCCAGCTTTGTTCTTTTTGCTTAGGATTGCTTTGGCTATTAGGGCCCTATTTCGGTTCCATATGATCTTTAGGATTTTTTTTTTTCTAATTCTGTGAAAAATGACATTGATAATTTGATAGGAGTTGCATTGAGCATTGAATATGTAGATTGGGCAGCATGGTCATTTAAATGATGCTGATTCTTCTAATCCACAAGCATGGGATATTTTTTCATTTGTTTGTGCCATCTATAGTTTTCTTTGTCAGTGTTCTGCAATTCTCCTTGTAGAGAGGTCTCCTTGATTAAATGTATTCTTTGGTATTTGTGTGTGTATGTGTGTGTGTGTGTGTGTGTGTGTGTGTGTGTGTGTGTGTTGTAAATGGGATTTGAGTTCTTGATTTAGTTCTCAACTTGAATGGTATTGGTGTATAGAAATGCTACTGATTTTTGTACAGTGATTCTTTAATCCTGAAACTTTATTGAAGTCATCAAGTCTAGGAGTTTTGAAGGAGACATTAGAGTTTTCTAGGTATGTGAGATTATGTCATCAGCCGACAGAGATCATTTGAATTCCTCTCTTCCAGTTCAGATGCCTTTTCTTTCATTCTCTTGCTCTATTGCTCTGGCTGTGACTTCCAGTACTTTTTTTTTTTTTTTTTAGACGGAGTCTTGCTCTGTTGCCCAGGCTGGAGTGCAGTGGTGCAATCTCGGCTCACTGCAACCACCACCTCCTGGGTTCAAGTGATTCTCCTGTCTCAGCCTCCTGAGTAGCTGAGATTACAGGTGTGCACCACCATGCCTGGATAATTTTTGTGTTTTTAGTAGAGACGAGGTTTCACCATGTTGGCCAGGCTGATCTCAAACTCCTGACCTCAAGTGATCCTCTCGCAAGCTATTTTCGTGCCTCATGAGTGGTTTGGATTACAGGTGTGCACCACCACACCTGGCTAATTTTGTATATTTAGTAGAGTCAGGGTTTCACCATGTCAACCAGGCTGGTCTCAAACTCCTGACCTCAAGTAATCCTCCCTCCTCGGCCTCCCAAAGTGCTGGGATTACAGGCATGAGCCACTGCACCCAGCCTCAGTTCTGTATATATAATAGGAGTGCAGTAGTGAGAGTGGGCATCCTTGTCTTGTTCCAGTTGTTAGGAAGAATAGATAAGCAGCATTTTTTTTTTTTTTTTTTTTTTGAGACCGAGTCTTACTCTGTTGCCCAGGCTGGAGTACAGTGGCATGATCATGGTTTACTGCAGCCTTGACCTTTTGGACTCCAGTGATCTTCCTGCCTCAGCTCTCGAGTAGCGAATACTACAGGTGTACGCCACCATTATCTGGATTATTTTTTAATTTTTTTTTGTGGAGATGGAGTATCACCGTGTTGCCCAGATTAGAATTCCTGGCCTCAGGTGGTCTTCCCACCTTAGCCTACCAAAGTACTGAGATTACAGGTGTAAGCCACCACGCCAAGCCTAAGCAGCTTTTAAATTAGTGAAATGCAAGGGCCATCTTTGCATAAAACAGAAACAATGTGTTCGGTATTTTGAAGCTTTGAGGAAATAAGAAAATGAAATCAGTGAAATAAGTGGTGAAAATGATAAATGAAAAACACTTCTTTTAGGTAATGACATGGTTGCATATTTGGAAAATTAAGGGATTTTAATCAAAACCTCTTGGAGTTTTGGTAAGGTGACTGGATATGTAATAAATATATAAAAATAGAGTTTCTCTGTTCTGACCAGTGCATTGGGATGGAAATAGGAAAAATACTGTAATCTGAACAGCAGCAAAAACTTCAAAATAATATATAAGTTTTTTTTTATAAAAACTTCAAAATATACTTAACAATTTGGCTATATAAAATATTCAGAAACAAAACAAATGAAAGAAATGAAGATAAATGAAGAAATTGTTGTTTCTTAAATGAACAAATGGCCATGAAACAAATGAGAAGACATATCTAATTTTTAATATGATCATAAGCTTATGAACTGTAGTTACAGTCATGATACTTCTTTCGGAGCTTTGGTTTTTGTTTTGTTTGGATCTAAAATGGTCTTCAAATTCTTATGAAAAGGTCAGTGTCCAGAAATGGTTAGAAAGTCTTGAGAAGAATGGAAGCGGTGGGGTTGAATGTATCTTTTCAGATTTATTTATTTATTTACTTACTTACTTACTTACTTACTACTTATATAGAGATGGGGTCTCGCTGTGTTGCTGAGGTTGGTCTCAAACTCCTAGGCTCAAACGATCCTTCGGTTTCAGACTAATGACTGGGATTACCTGTGTGAGCCACCATGCTTGGCCTCTTTTCAGGTTTATAAAACACATTGAGCCACCATGCCTGGCCTCTTTTCAGATTTATAAAACATTCTAAAGCTACTATCACCAAAACAGCAACATGAGTCTAATCAATTCATTACCTGCAGTATTAGAGCTGTTACTACTTCATGGTCCAGGATGTGGTCTCTAAAGTCAGATTTTCTGAGTTTCTATCTGATTACTTCATTTACTTGTGGTGTGACCTTCGACTCAGTTAAACCTTATTAATAAAATTAAAATTAGATTTCTGTTTATTGAGATAATATACATATTGAAAAATGCACAAACCATAATTGTACATCCATTCTTAGTGAATTTTTACAATGAAGATGTAGATAAAAATAGTTTCACCCCAGAAACCGTATTTAAGACTTGTCCCTGTCAGTTTTCATCCTTCCTCTTCATTAATGCTAACCAGTATCTTGACTTCTAAACCATAGATTACTTTGTCTCTTTTTTGAATGTAAATAAATGGAATAGTGTAGTTTTTGTTCTTTTGTGTCTAGCCTCTTTCATGCAATATGATGTTCCTGAGAATGATTCATGCTGTTGCATGTATGCATGGTTTGTATTCATTGCTGCATTGTATTCTGTTGTACAGATATGCCACAGTTTTATTGTTTCCAGTGTTGATCTATTGTGACTAAACCTGCTGCAGATATCCTAGTACATTCTTTTGACTTGTAAACATATCAGAATACTTAAGACAGTGTTAAATCTGTCTTCTCTTCTACTCCTGTAATCTCTTCTGTACCGAAATGACCATAGTTCTTTCAGATTTCATCTTGAAATGGACTCAGTGCTCGTTTTTTTTTTTTTTTTTTACCATATATTACCAGATAATATATGGTTAAAAAAAATTTATTTCTGAACTCATTAAAGGTGAAATAGTTTCTTCAAGATGTCAGGAGAAGTATATTAACTACAAGTTTGAAAATCTTTGTAGGTTCAGATTTTTGAAAGATAATTTCTCCCTATATTATGTCATCTTCAAGATTTTATCACCTGCAATTACTAGGTACTAACCTGTAGCCAACTTCATTTCCACTTCTCTTCTACCCTATAGTGATTTAAGTTTTTGTTTTGTTTTTTGTTCATGGCATTAACTCTTTGAAATCCAGTTATTTTACTAGGCTGTGACCTGGTGTTGATTGATCTATATTTGATATTTTATTAATATCATCTCTTAATTTTCAGATTCAAGTAGTCAGAATTTTTGAATATTGTTCTTGTCCATGTCTTCAGTTCTTTTCTTCATTGATGCCACCTTTTAGCTATCATTTTCATGGTAATTCTATTCATTTCACCTGTCTTGGTTGTTAAAGCCTGATTTAGAGTTCTCTGTATTTCCTCTGTGTTTCATATGTTAAAATTTTTGCTTGTCTTTGAATGAGTAGAATGATTTCTCTATAAGACAGTGTAGGAAAGGGGTAAGATAACACTCCCTGGTGAGCAGGAAGCTGCCCTGGGTCACAGGGGATCCCTAGTTAGAAGCAGAATGTGTGTGTGTGTGTGTGTGTGTGTGTACTTATTCTGTCCTTCTCCTTAGACAAAATTTAGCAGTTCTAGGGGCTTTTTCTCACAGTTTTTCCTCTGGCTTTTTTGCAAGTATGTCATATAAATAGGTATTATTTCTTCTGCTAATTTCTAACTTCAGATTGGGCCCCAAGAGGTTCTTGCTGTCCACCCAAGCTCCCACAAGGAGGATTCAGTTCTCCCAGGTTTTGCTAAATGTCTGCAGTAGTGGTGTGAACCTAAAGTATCTTGAGACAGGTCACAATTCAGAAATTTTACTTTGTGAAGTTTAAGGACACACCATAGACATTGCTTTAGGAGGTCCTAACATGTGCCCAAGGTGGTCAGAGTAAAGCTTGCTTTTATACGTAAAAGGGAGACATGAGACATGAATATGTATAAGATGCACATGGATTTGGTTCAGAAGGGCAGGATAACTCTTAAGTCGGGGCTTCCAGGTCATAGGTAGATAAGAGACAAAAGGTTGCATTTTTGGAGTCCTTGATCAGCCTTTCACTGAATACATAATTTAGTCTGGCCCAATGAATCTGCATTTTTACATAAACAATAAGGCAGAGGAAGCAGTCAATTATGCCTTTGTCTCAGGTGAGCAGAGGGATGACTTTGTGTCCTGCACATGTAAAGATTAGCTGTCAGTTTACATTGCCATGGTGAAATTCAGAAGCACTGTTTCAGGTTAAAGATCTTGAAGCCCACAAGGAATTTCCTTGTAGCAAAATTGTGAGGGAGGTATGTAGCTTTCTTATCTTCGTAGCTATCTTATTTAGGAATAAAATGGGGGGCAGGTTTGCCTCACATAGTTCCCAACTTGACTTTTCCCTTAGCTTAGTGATTTTGGGGTCCTGAGATTTGTTATTCTTTCACAGTGGGTGCCCTTTTTATTTGACCCAAGTTGATCCAGTTTTCATACTCTTCACAGGTTTGCTGCATATATTGTATGTATGGGGGTGGTAGTTGTTTCCTGGTTTCATCAAGATGGCATCTCGTTTCCCTTTGGTGTTTGGTTAGTTTCAGGAAGGAGAAGCAGGCAAAGACATCTTTATTATCTTACAATTGAAACTATTAGCCTTTTCTTTTATACATATAGAATTAAGAACAGGTGAAGTTAAGTAATTTCTTCAAGGCCAGATAACCAGGGAGAATGAAGAAGAACCTCTTTTCCCCAGGGCCAGTGCTCTTTACATTCATATCACAAAGCAAACTTTCATGTTTTACCTTTAAAGATATTTCTTTTCACCTCAGTTTGTTCATTAACGATACTGTCTTCTAAAACAGGATGGTCATCATGATTTTTACATGCTTATCTGCACAATATAGAGAAAAAATACTTCCTTTTTCATTCCATTCCCCACTTCGTCTTAATGATTATGGAACATTTGCATTTTCCTAGACTTTGATATATACACAAAGTGCATTTTTATCTCATACGTCTATTATTTATTGTTTCACATTTCTAACTGACCTCAGCCTCCCCAGATAAATGAAAGCATACTATACTTTTTTTTTTTAGGTGGAGTTTTGTTGCCCAGGCTCACTTAAACTTCCGCCTCCTGGGTTCAAGTGATTCTCCTGCATAAGCCTCCCCAGTAGCTGGGATTACAGGTGCCCACCCCGATGCCTGGCTAATTTTTGTATTTTTAATAGAGATGAGGTTTTACCATGTTGACCAGGCTGGTCTCTAACTCCTGACCTCAGGTGATCCACCCACCTTGGCCTCCCAAAGTGCTAGGATTACAGGGCTGAGCTACCGCACCCAGCCCATGCTATACATTTTATTCTTTTTTCATTGTTGCAAGGTACTCCCATTTTTGAAATATCGTAAGTTTATTTTCCTTTTATTTTTCTATTAACTAGTGCTACAGTTCAACTTACTATTTTACATTTATAAATTTTAACAATTCAAAAAATGGAAATATTTGAATATTTTAATTTTTTTATATCCTCCGTCTTTTGTGTGTTTAAGAATCTTCCTACATTTTCTGCATGTGCTGCAAGAAACTCTTTAATGTACCCAACAGCTGTTTTATTCGTCAATTCAGGGGTGTCACCTCTCTTTTATCCATTTTTAAGAATATGAAAACATTTTTCCTTTCTGTTACTTCATAATTCCAGAGTTTTTTCCCCACTCTATTTTAGTGGCAGCATGATTGATTGATTTTTAGTGAAATGGCACATAATTATCTTACTGACATTCCCTACCCCGTAAACACCATGTACTTGTTATTTACTTTGCTAACTAAATAACTAACCGTTGCTGTATTTACGATAGCCTTTTTACAGATTGCCTGGACAACTTAAAAATAATCATGTTATATCCATTCTTTCAGGTTCCTTCCCATTCCACCTTGTAACATTTTTCATATTACCAGTCTTCTTAAAGCATTTATTTGATTACATTCTTTATTATGTTAAAAGAGTTCTTCAGGAGGTTTTTTTCTGAGTAAAGTCCAACTCCTTCCCTACCTTAGTGTTTTCTGGGTCTTTGATCATCTGGCCCTCTTTCTGTCTCTTTTTCCACCAGACCATTTGTTGTTAACCAGTAGTACTTTATATTTCTTGTCTTTGCCACATCATCATGTTCCACTCTTTTAAAGTACTTCTTTCCCTGTCTTTGTCCATATTATTTTCACACCCTGATACTTAAATTAAATGCCTTCAGAAAGCTTCGACTTCTCATTTCCTGTCTCTTTTGTGATTTTTTATATCTGTCTCATAGCAGTTAACAAAGGTAGAATAATCTATCTTTTCTGGCCAACTAAAATCTTTTGTAATAGTGGACTTCTTTATATATCTCCATATATAAAGCAATCTACATTGCTGTCTTGTAATTTATCCGTAATAAATATTTTTATACTTCATTCTTTGGAACTGAATGTCACATGTCTATTTTCTGAAGGTATTTTTACTGTTTAAGTAAATATTTTCTAGAATCCTATTTAGGGTTACTAAATGTGTTATAGTTATACTAATCTAGAAGTAGATGAAATATTTTAGATTTTGCCTTTACCTAAAACTGTTTTTAACATATATGTCTTGAGATAATACCAGAGGACAGTGACATTTGTGATGACATGTTGATCATTAATCAAATAATTGAAAGCCCTACTCCTTTTTTCAGATGTAGCATCTTATGTATTCTTATTTTGATTTTGTCTTAGGATACCTGCTCAGAAACACCTCACTTATGTTATAGGTTATAACACCTCTCTTACGTTAAACATCTCACTTATGTTTAGGCTCTCTTTTACAGAGGCGAACAGAGATAAACTAAAACAGTCCTTTGAAACACTTGTTAGAACTCATTCACACATACATGTTTGTAAACATATGCAAACGTCTGCAAACAAACCATTGCCTTCTTTTACTTTCTTTTGTATTCTTTTTCAATATAGGAAATGTATGAAGTTGCCAAGAAACTTTGTTCTTTTTGTGAAGGTCTTGTACATGATGAACATCTTCAACACCAAGGCTGGGCTGCAATCATGGCCAACCTGGAGGACTGTTCAAATTCATACCAAAAGCTACTTTTCAAGTTTGAAAGTATTTATTCAAATTATCTGCAGTCCATAGAAGACATCAAGTTAAAACTTACTCAGTATGTTTGCCATTAAAATGGATAATATTTGTTTAAAATACCTTTGAAATTTGTCGGTAGTTTTAGTCACTGCATATTTGTTTCTTGTAGGCCATATATTTATTATAACTGAGATTTATTCTTTCAGCATTTTCTGATAGTGCTTTATAGGTTGTAATTTTTAATTTAAAAATGATAATCAGGCTGGGCGTGGCAACTCACGCCTGTAATCCCAGCACTTTGGGAGGCCGAGGTGTGTGGATCACAAACTCAGGAGTTTGAGACCAGCCTGGCCAACATGGTGAAACCCTTTCTCTACTAAAAATTCAAAAATTATCTGGATGTGGTGGTGGGCTCCTGTAATCTCAGCTACTGGGGGGGCTGAGGCAGGAGAATAGCTTGAACTGGGGAGGCAGAGGTTGCAGTGAGCTGAGATCACTCCATTGTACTCCAGCCTGGGACAGAGCGAGACACTGTCTCAAAAAAAAAAAAAAAAAGATAATTCTGTTTACCATGTATCTTATGAGTCTCCCATAGTTCTTTCTCTTAGGTTGTTTTACTTAAGAATAAGACCCAAAACACTTTTAAAGTCATTTGTAAAACCAAGAATCTTTTTCTGTATCTTGACCAGTAAACAAAAGGCAAGATGTTAACATCAAACAGAAATAGATACATTATCAAACACTGGACAATGGAGGAAACTTTCTTTGTAAATATTGCCATCCTGCTACAGGTTTGATGAGGTGGAAACAAAGCCCTTGTGTTTTCACTCATTAAGATGGCAAGTTTTAGTTCTTTGCATAGAAATACATTTAATACACATTGATTGTTTTTTAAAAAGGGATATAGTTAATGTAAAAATAAAACTAATTCAGCATGAAACCAAACCTTAGCGTGTGTGCGTATGCTTGGTTTTTTTTGTTTGTTTTTTTTTTTGAGACGGAGTTTCGCTCTTGTTACACAGGCTGGAGTGCAGTGGCACGATCTCAGCTCACCACAACCTCCACCTCCTGGGTTCAAGCAATTCTCCTCCCTCAGCCTCCCGAGTAGCTGGGACTACAGGCACGTGCCACCATGCCCAGCTAATTTTTGTATTTTTAGTAGAGACAGGGTTTCACCATGTTGACCAGGATGGTCTCGATCTCTTGACCTCGTGATCCACCCGCCTCGGCCTCCCATTGGGCTGGGATTATAGGCGTCTTTATTTTTTTTAAATTCAGGTCACCTTTTAAATTCATATGTACCTGTTTTGTGGTATGAATATTAGATATATTTTGGCCTTAAGTTGAAAATGGAAGAAATCTTGGGAGGAAAGAGGATTCATTAAGACTAGAAAGATCTTTTTAAAGTTTAAATGAGAACCTTTTCAAGTAACTTTTCTGAAGGGTTCTATTAGCTATGTCAATTTAAACTAGGGACGTATCTTATATTTCATATGACTTTATAGAAGTTAAATCACCAGGATTTCTTGTTTTCCCCATGCTTTTGACCACAGAAACCTATTTTCAGGGTGTTATGAGTATAAGAATTATCCTTATCTTTATTAGGATTGTTATTTTTATCCTGTGCTTTCAGTACATCAAATGTATTTGATTTACATAAGGCCATAAGGTTGTATTCTAAGATACTGCTAAGGTGAATCTTTTTGTAAATTCAAATTTGTTACACCTTTAAGATTTTATAAAAGCCTAGTATTTACTTGTTTAATATAGCTAGCTTTACTTTAGAGTGATTTTCTTTTCTTTTTCTTTTTTTTTTTTTTTTTTTGAGACGGAGCCTTGCTCTGTGGCCTAAGCTGGAGTGAAGTGGCACCATTTCAGCTCACTACAATCTCCACCTCCCAGGTTCAAGCGATTCTTGTGCCTCAGCCTCCCAAGTAGCTGGGATTGCAGGCATCTCCCACCATGCCCGGCTAATTTTTGTAAGTTTAGTAGAGACAGGGCTTCTCCATCTTGGCCAGACTGGTCTCGAACTCCTGATCTCAAACGATTTGCTGCTCTTGACTCCCAAAGTGCTGGCATTACAGGTGTGAGCCACCGCACCCTGCCTGAGAGTGATATTTTAATGTGTTCATCATACCCTCTCTCTGCTAAAGTGGACTTCTTTTAGTGAATAGCTAGCTCATAAACTAATTTATGTATGTATAATGTAATGGAGAGTTGGTGAGATTTGTGTACGTCATGATATGTGTTTTCATTCAAGCATGCTAATTCTTAACTAGAGCAGTCTCGTAGTTTTACTGACAGATCTTTTGTGTTTTAAGTTTAGGAACTGCAGTTTCAGTAATGGCCAAGATTCCACTGTTGGAGTGCCTAACCAGACATAGTTACAGAGAATGTTTGGGAAGACTGGATTCTTTACCTGAACATGAAGCCTCAGAAAAAGCTGAGATGAAAAGATCTACTGAACTGGTGCTCTCTCCTGATATGCCTAGAACAACTAACCAATCCTTGTTAACCTCATTTCCCAAGTCAGTGGAACATGTGTCCCCAGATACCACAGATGCTGAAAGTGGCAAAGAAATTAGGGAATCTTGTCAAAGTACTGTTCATCAGCAAGATGAAACTTCGATAGATACTAAAGATGGTGATCTGCCCTTTTTTAATGTTTCTTTGTTAGACTGGATAAATGTTCAAGATAGACCTAATGATGTGGAATCTTTGGTCAGGAAGTGCTTTGATTCTATGAGCAGGGTAAGTAATGTTAATTTAATATTTCTTATGTCATTTAACTACATTACATTACTTACCCTAAATATCTTATGTACTGAGAGAATGAATATTACCCTTTAGTAGAAATAAATGAGCCGTGGATTGAAACTTTTTAACATAGGTTGAATCAGATTATTTAACTCTTAACTTTGTTTATGAATTGATTGTAAATTTGTGAAGATTACTTGAGATTATATAGGAAGAATTTCCAGGCAATAACAATAATTAGGTACAGTAAACTACACAGGTCTTGAGTTGTTTATGCAAGGAATAACCACCAAACAAATGAAGACATTGAAAATTTTATTACCCAGAAAGCCCCCTTGTGCCTGTTTCCAGTCACCATTTCCTTAGAGGCAACCTCTTTCTGACTTTTAAATACTGCATCTGTCGGAGATCTTTAAATTCAAAACTTAGACACTGTGTTTTTAGTTGTATTTTGTAAGTATAGTGAGCTTGTATTTTGGATTAAGGTCTTCTCCAGCATACTTGAAAATAATAGAAGTTAGCTATAGTGTTATTATTAAGTGATCAGTTTTTTCTTTTTAGAGGCTAATGCTACTTTGAATAGGGCATAGCAACAATATCCTAAGTCTTTGTGATATTTTACATGGCCATTACATTACAAAAGCAAAATACAAACTTGGGTTTGTTTATTCTTGTTTGTTAAAAAATCAATTAACATGACTTTAAAATAGTGCCTATAATGTAGTACTCACTAATTACATTATACCCATTAGATTTAAAAATATATATATTACTGGCTGTATTAGGAAGAATAGCTATTGGATGCTGGGCTTAATACCTAGGTGCTGGGATGATCTGTGCAGCAGACCACCATGGCACACATTTACCTATGTAACAAGCCAGCACATCTTGCACGTATACCCCAGAATTAAAAATAAATGTTTGAAATCAAAAAATATATATTATTTGCTCTAAAGCAGTGAAAATCCATTTTGGAAAATTTTATTTGTATATTTTTATTTATATGTTACAAAGTATATGATCTGTAAATGTGATATATTGCATAATAAATGGCACTTTGCCATGATGTTTTTATTAGAGCAGTATTTTTCTCCTCTCAGGAATACTGTACTTTTCTTGATAACAGTAGTGGTATTTCTGAAGATGAACCGAGTATGATATTTCTCTCTGATTGGAGATGCTTTGTCCAAAACAACTAACTTACTTGATATCTGATCACAGTAGTGTTGTTTGCCAATGAAGTAATAAAAACATGTACTAAGATTTTTTTTCCATAAAAGGAAATTCAGTTTAAATCTATCATTTTTGTAGATTAATTCCAGTTGTAACAGTATTTGTATCATATATTTTCAACTGCCAAATTAAAAACTCTTTCTCGGAAAATTAGTCAAGACATAGGTATTTTGGAAATTAGGATTTTGAATCACAGGGGCTCAAATCTGGGCATTGCCATTCATTTATTACCTTTGGCATCCATAATAAGTCACTTAACATGGGATAACTAGTTTTATATTTTTGTGGATTAAGAGATGCTAGTTTTGTAAATTATTGGTTTTCCCCCCCATTTTATCAGAAAAATTTTAGAATTGTTGCTGCATTTTTGTAGACTCGCATTTTTAGATTTTAGTATAGTCTTGCTAAAATGACTCTTTTTTTTTTTTGAGATGGAGTTTCACTCTGCTGCCCAGGCTAGGGTGCAGTGGCACAGTCTTGGCTCACTGCAACCTCTGCCATCTAGGTAACTGGGATTACAGGCTCCCACCACCACACCTAGCAATTTTTGTGGTTTTTAGTAGAGACAGAGTTTCACCATATTGGCCAGGCAGGTCTTGAACTCCTGACATCAAGTGATCTGCCTACCTCCCCCTCCCAAAGTGCTGGAATTACAGGTATGAGCCACTGTGCTCAGCCTTAAGATGACTCTTGAAGGTTCTGTTTCAGATTATACCACAAAAGGCAAACTAATTTTGTGTTTCTGATGATTAGCATATTTCTAAACTGCCAGGTTAGTGCCAGCATAATTTATTGAGCTTTAGTATTTCTTTCAGACAACTTGTGATCTTAAAAAATCTGTGCAGGGGAGTGGGTTTAAAGGTGGGAGGGTTAATAATAGAGAGTGTAAGAAAGTTTGTTTTATGGTTTTTTTTTTTCCTCAGTTAAAAATAGATGCCTTTGTGGATGCCAGAGAGCCCAAGAGTAAAAATTAATGTATCACTGACTGCTAATTATTGAAAATTGGCTAAACAATTACTAATAAGATTCTGTGGTTTAAATATATTTAATCTAAACCATTTCTTCAAAGGGTTTTATTAGCTGTGGATAAATGGAATAAAACGTTAAGTGCAGTGAGATTTTAGGAAGTCCATTGGGAACAGTGATTTAAGCCTGTAATCCCAGCACCTTGGGAGGCCAAGGTGAGAGTATTGCCTGAGCACAGAGAGTTTGAGACCAGCCTCAGTAACAAGCTGAGACCCATCTCTACAAAAAATTGTTTTAAAAATTAGCTGATTGTGGTGGCATGTACCTGTAGTCCCAGCAGTTCAGGAGGCTGAGGCTGTAGGATCGCTTGAGCCTGTAGTGAGCTGTGATCATGCCACTGCATTCCATCTTGGACAACAGAGCCAGAACCTGGCCCACCAAAAAAATTTTTTAAAGGAAGTTATGTAAACTGTTTAGTGAATCATAAAATACTCTCCTATGTTTGTC
Source organism: Aotus nancymaae (assembly GCF_030222135.1). Taxonomy (NCBI): domain Eukaryota; kingdom Metazoa; phylum Chordata; class Mammalia; order Primates; family Aotidae; genus Aotus; species Aotus nancymaae. Next base: position 4,942,163 of record NW_026988450.1, on the reverse strand, counting down.
AGTGCACTTTCACTTTCAATGAATTATTAAATTGAGAAACATTGTATTCAGGAGCCCGTGTTTTTGGTTTGTTTTGTCTTTAAGTTGTTGCTATGTTAAGTTTATGTGTAATTGTAGTTTTGCCAGGTTGAACATTTGAACCAATTTCATCTTTTTCATCTTTATCATTCTAATAATTTGTAAGCAGGCTTTGATTTGCATAGTACTCGAGTAGAAATATATACACATTGGACTCAGTTACCACAAAATTGAGAAAAGCGAGAAAATGTTTACAAATGTACAAGTTTCAGTTGAGACAACATTGTGCAAAACTAGTGCTGCCTATTCTGAAATAATGTTTCCCTTTGATTTTTTTGGTGGTGTTAGAAATGCAGCCTCTTATTCTTGGATAATAACACTGGATTCTTGATAATAACAATAAAATAGTTCAGTTTTAATTGCTTTTGTATGTTTTCTGTGTACAAGACTGTGCATTAATCAGGTTTTTTTCCACTGTGGAGATTAGAGAAGGCAGCATGAAGGAGGTAGTATTTGACTAGGATCTTTAAATAGAGGGTAGAGGTTGTCTTAAACAGTTAGTATAAGAAATGTGAACAAAGATCAGAGGTAGAAGAACACAGTTTATCTTGAAATGATAGACATTTCAGCTTGAGAAGATGAGAGGCCTGAAAGATTTTCTCTGGTACCAGATCAATGAAGCCTTTATTGTATTCTACATTTGTTGGATATTATTTGTGGGCAGAAGAAACTTTTGTGGGGAGTTTTATTAGGAACAAGCATAGGAAGTCAGCAATAGAAGGTGTCATGGTTGAAACCGACATATAGTTATTAATAAACAGTCAGAAACCGTTTGAGAATTTGTGAGACTGATTGGTGATTGAAGTAGGCTTGGGACTTATCTCCAGAAAACTTATATTTAATGCTGACATCATACATATTGAGAACAGTAAAAATGGACTAAGGGCAAAGTCCTTCTGAATCATCTATTTTAAGAAAATTAGTCAGAGAAAAGGGAGCCGGAAAAGGATGTTATGGAGGAACCAGTAGAAGTAACTTCCCAGAGCCTGTAGGGTTGGGAAAAGATTATCTGCCATGGTAACTATTAAAGAGCCTCAAGTGAAGCAAGGTTATAGGTAGTTTTTGGCTGAGCAGTTTTTATGCAAAATACAGACAGAAATGCAGCCAAGTAAAATATTTAAGGGACCGGGAGCATTATTGGAAAATTGTATGAATTCCATGAGTTTCAGCAAATGTGTAGAATTAAAGCCAGGAGCAAGAGAGATGGAAGAGTGAGAAAGTATAATTGAGCAAGCAGATTCATTGAGAAGAGACTGAGACTAAAAAGTTTTTATTGTCTGTCTCCTGGAGGGAGATAAGTTTGCCAAAGAAGTTTATATATTTTAAAGAGTAGTTGCATTGATAAGAGAATTAATGATATTATGCTTACCTTGAGAATAGCTTTTTCTGAAAGATATTGAGAAGTGATTTAATTGTAGCACTGATTGAAATGTGTGATTCCTGAAACTGTATTCCTAATTACGTATTCTAGTGTAAATTCAGTATTGTCTAGGATGATATTTATCCTGTTATTGACCTTTTTATGAAAGTATAACTTAAGAGTTCCCATGCCTTTCCTATTCTGTATCTTTTATCACTTACTTTCTCTCTAAAGCTATATGTCATAATAGCATGAAATATATTTTAAACTATTTGCTGAAAATTGTATTTATATGTGATTCCCTGTCATTTAGCTTGATCCAAGGATTATTCGACCGTTTATAGCAGAATGCCGTCAGACCATTGCCAAACTTGATAATCAGAATATGAAAGCCATTAAAGGACTTGAAGATCGGCTCTACGCCCTGGACCAGATGATTGCTAGCTGCAGCCGACTGGTGAATGAACAGAAAGAGCTCGCTCAGGTACCTATTTTAGACTTTTCTCAGGTAAAGGAATTTGTGGTTTTTCTGTACACATATTTTATGTGCAATATCAATTTGGTGTGCACCGTTTCTTCACTTTATCCTTGAATATTGTTAATGTGTTAATATTGTTTGCATGTAATAAAGCAGAAAGGTATGTTGTTGTTAGTTTGATAAAGTGAGCTCAGGCTCCTATAGATAAACCGTGAAACTGCTATTTGAAGCTGGGAGGAGAAATCAACATTTTTTGATACATTAAAAACATATGATCATAACATTTATTGTGCTAAAAATTTCAGTGCTTTCTACTACCCTCCCCATAGGACAAAGAATGAAATTTTTTAAGAATAGAAAGAAAATGTGAAATCCTGAAGAATTTACTAATACTTTTAATAGTAATACCTAGGTTTTAGGTCTGATTTAATGCCATGTTCCTAGAACTGTTTAAAAAGTGGATTTTAAACCAAGGGAAGGTGATAGAATGGCTAAGTAAGAGTGGTAAACTTGGATATTTCTCAGCAAACCAGTTAATTCATGATTGCTTGTCCTCCACCCACCATGAGAAGCATTGTGGCAAAACCACCCGTAGCTGAACAGCTGAGTGTCATAATCAGTTTCTGACACATGGTTTTCTAGTTTAATTTTCCTCTGCCAATATTTTTTCTCTAATTGTGTTCTTTCATTAGAACATACGAATAATTGCATCCCCCATATTAAGTTTTTTCCCTTTTTTTTTTTTTAAGGTAAAACATACTTCCATGATGTTATAGTCGAGGATGATATAAATTAGAATGTCCTTCAGTATTTCCTTTTGGTGATAAGTTCAATTTTGTCTCTTGAAAATCTCTTTAAATCACTTGATTTCTGAAGGATATTTTTACTTGGTTCTTACAAAATTCTAGATTGTTGGCATTTTACTTGTGGTCTTTTATTTGCCTTTTGTTTGGTTTTTAGCGATTTTGGTATGAGGTGCCAAGACATGGCATTCTTGGTATTTATCCTACTTTGGGCTTGTAGTGCCTCTTCAATCTGTGGCTTAATGACTTACACTATTTTGGAAAATTCTGAGTCAATTTCTCTTCAGATCTTCCTTTTTCCTCACTTGCTTTTTCTTCTCTTCCAGTTACATGTGCTATACCTTTCACCATATCTGTTTCATTTACACTTGTTTCCTGTATTTTTCATCTTTTTATCTGTGCTTCATTCTAGATATTTACTTTTAACCTACATTTTAACTATTTCTCTTTTTTAGTGACTAGCTGTAGCTAACCATATGCTCACTTCTTATTTTTGTTCATTTTTCAGCTCTACAATTTCAGTTTGGTTCTTTTGTTTATATAGTTTCAAATTCTCTACCCAAATATTTAGTCTTAGCCATTCATCATCTCTTTGAACACGTTAGCACATAGCAATTTAAAAATCTTTATCTGTTCATTCTATTGCCTGTGTGTCTGTTTATATTTGGTGATGTTTCTTATAATTCTCACTCTTGTGGTCTTGCCTTTTCATGTACCTTAATTTTTTTTAATAAGAAAAAGAAATATTATGAGGCCTAGGTTAACGTTTTCTTCTACAGAGAATTTATGTTTGGTTTTGGTATGTGCTTCGGGCAGTTAAAATCTTAAATTACTTTAGTTTACTTTCAGAGATTTGGATGATTGGAAGTTTGTATTCTAGTTCTTGGGATGGTCATTCTACTTTCAGCTTACTCTTAATCATAGGATATAGCTTTTAGGGATCTGAAAACAAGCAATGTCTGTTCCATTGTACCTTCCTTTGGTTGGCTCTGGTTTTCAGTTTTTAATTTTCTGTGTAAGTGAGGACTGCTGACTACTTATTTTTAACTTTGGACTCCTCTTCAAGAATCAGCAGAATTTCTCAGGGCAAAGCATTCCTAGTCACCTAACCTTCTCTCTTGGTTTCCTTATTCTCCTGGATCCTAGCCCTTTAACTGTGCCTGGCTTCTTCACTGCCTTCCTGGATCTCCCACCCCTAAAGCCACAGGTAGCTTGGTTGACCTTGCTAGATACCATTACTAGAGACAGAACTCTGCATTCCTGATTTGCTTCTTCTGCAGTGTTGTTTTTTAACTTCCATAGAATGAGTCAAACAAAATGTATTTAACCATACTTATTTTGATGATTAGTTTCAGTTTTTCCATGTTAGAAATAATTGATTGAATGTTCTAGTATTTCTTTAGGCACAATCTCCATTAATGAGATTGTTGAATTAAGGTGTTTGTTCATTTTAAATATTAATTAGTAATGTTTTAAGCCCTGCCATGAAGGCAGAATCAGTCAATACTTCCAGTGAGTAAGGAGCAGAGTAATTTCTCTGTTATCAGTGTATGTATGTACTCTGCCATGTATGTACTCTGACTTGTCATTTGCCACATTTTCTTTTTCATGTTTTTGTTAGAATTGATCATATATCATCTGGATAATTCTTTGTCTATTATAGATCATACAGATATTGTCTCTCTGATCATAATTTATACAGATTATAAAACAAAATCTTTAAATTTTGATGCAGCCAAATTGTCTTTTTTCATATTTAATTTTATGAACCCATCAATCTGTAAAATCCTCTAGATTTCTTGGTAACTATTTCACAGATTGAATAAACCAGGACTTTCAATACTCTTATCTGAGACCTTCCATATTTCTGTCTCTACTTTTTCTTTGCTCCCCTTAATCTTTTGATATTTAAAAATATTGTTATTATTCCTCCTGCTTTATGTCACTTGAAATCTTCTGCAGTCAAGCAGATAAATTGGATGAGTTTATATTTGATAGTAATATAAAAAGATACTTATTGCTGATATCGTCCTCAGGTTTACTTGGGTTCAGCAAATAGAGTTTTGTCATACAAGGAAAAGTCTTCTTCTGGGAATATGGTTGCGGTGATAATATTAGTTATTTTCTCAAAATGGAAGAATGCATTATTTGTAAATTTGAACTTTTGTTGTTTGCTTTCTAAATCTGACTGTATAACCTCCCTGAATCCAAACTGAAGTAAAATTCAGTGAAAATTTCTTATGTTGTCCCCATGGAAATTATAAGATTAATTTTTGTTGTCTTGTGCTCATAGAGCAGCCTGTTTCAACATCTTCATTCACCCTAATTTAATTGTAGCATTTTGCTGTTGTTTTAAACTATGGTAGCTCATGGAATATAACTCTTAGAACACCAAATGAATATTAGAGATAATATTCTTATTTTTAGAAAATATCTTTTCTTTCTTTGATTTTGATACCTGAGTAGTATACTCTTTTTAAACATTTGAAGGGAATTAAATATTTAAGTTCTCCAATGGATATTTTTTGGTATTCCTAAGTACTCCTGATGACTGTATTTAGAAGTCATCTACATTGCCTGGTTGTGTGTTGGGAGAACAATTGTAAGACAGAAATGTAGGCCCCAAGGTAGGCCGTTTTCAACTGAGTGTGTCTGAGTGAATCTGACTGTGAGAGAATTCAGTTTAATAAGATTATTTTCAATGAACTCATGAAAGAAAAGGGATAGCCAGTTGAAGTTAGGTGGTGTATGGTCAGTGGGGCAACTTTTCACACCTGTATTGTCATGTATTTGGCTACCAGGGGATGTAAAGTTGAGGTTTTAGCAGAAACTTCATTTCCTCAGCCAATCTTTTCTAATCTTGAAGTCTTGATCCCATCAGGTTTATTTTCTCTTAGTATTCTGTACTTACACTGTATGGCAATTATAATTAAATGACTGCATGCTTTTTAATACAGTCTCTTCTCAGAATATAAGCTCCAAGGAGCCAGGACACTAGTGTGTCTTCTATTACTCTCTCCACAGGAGAGGCCTTACCACACCTGATAAATACATAGTAGGAACACATCAGTACTTAATAAAATGAGAATTTGGATTTGTGTTTCTTTAAATTTGAGAAATGTTACAATTCTGTTTAGTCTCTGACTGGTCTGGAATTTTTTACATTTTGTTATTTACAGATGTCTCATCAGTTACTTTTTGCTGCTAATGGTATTTCCCTGTTGCAGATAGTTTATCAGTACTTCCTTCAGAATGTGGTTGGTGAAAAGTAGATACATTCAGATTAGCCAGTTTTAGGAGTTGATTTTACATCTTGCTAAACACATTTACAACACAGTATAATACATTCTAGCTACATTGAAATTAAAACTTAAAAATCACTCCCAATTAAAAGAGAAGAGAAATCATGGAAAGAGATTTATTATTTGCTGCCTGTACATCTCATAAAATAGAGACGATTTCAAATGGCTTTCAAGAGGTAATTTCTTGAAACCACATTTATGAGGATTGTTGTAGACCCTTCTACATGGTTTTGGCAGAAAAACTTCACTCACTGGACCTATGAAGCTGTGTAACACTGGAGCCATTTATGCATTTACTACATTCAGAAAAATAGAGGATTAAAAAATATTGTTTGAAAGCAAAGCAGTTTGTGTTTAACATAAATATTTTCCACTTAACTGAATGTCCATACCTTTCATGAAACAAAATTAACGTCCTTTGAAATAATCTTTTCTCAAAGGGATTTTTAGCTAATCAGATGAGAGCTGAAAACTTAAAGGATGCATCCGTATTACCTGATTTATGCCTGAGTCACGCAAATCAGTTGATGATTATGTTGCAAAATCATAGAAAACTGTTAGATATTAAGCAGAAGTGTACCACTGCCAAACAAGAACTAGCAAATAACCTACATGTCAGACTGAAGTAAGTGATTCTTTTATATCTCTTTTATGATTCTTTGATATCTGTTTTAAGATGTATATACAGTTGATGTTTATATTTATTTCTCTCAAATGATGTGGTGATTTTTCTCTTAACCATTTTACTAAAATACCTTATTGATGAACTTTGGAATTAGACTATTTTTGTAGAGCTTATGTATCTTGATATCTTTGGCTTAACTAAGTAAGGAATTCTTTTAGACAAACCTTTGTGAATGTTGAAAATAATGGATTTTATTCTATAGATGGTGTTGCTTTGTAATGCTTCATGCCGATCAAGATGGAGAGAAGTTACAAGCTTTGCTCCGCCTCGTAATAGAGCTGTTAGAAAGAGTAAAAATTGTCGAAGCTCTTAGTACAGTTCCTCAGATGTACTGCTTAGCTGTTGTTGAGGTTGTAAGAAGAAAAATGTTCATAAAACACTACAGGGAGGTATGCAAGTTGAATTCTATTTTAATTATATATGAACTTGAATGAATTTATGTGTGTTTTTGTTATTTAACATAAGCTCTCCTCTTCTAGTGGGCTGGTGCTTTAGTCCAAGATGGAAAGAGATTATATGAAGCAGAAAAATCAAAAAGGGAATCCTTTGGGAAATTATTTAGTAAGTGTTCATTAATAATTTTAATTACTTTTGTAAGGAAAAAATTTTGTATAAGCTTGAAATTTCTATAGCATACTGCATGAATATGCTGTTAATTACCATCGATATCTAGAGAAATATTCCTTTTTAAGTCTTGAATTGAATCCATTGTTAAATTTTAAACTTGAATTATTGTCAACTTTTAATTTACTTTTTCAAAAACCAGACATAATTTTTTGCCTTAAATAAAGCTCTAAAATAACCATATTGTTAATTTCTTTATACAGGGAAGTCTTTTTTAAGAAATCGTCTGTTTAGGGGACTGGACTCCTGGCCCCCTTCCTTTTGTGTATGTATTTATTTTCTAACCATGACTACATTCTGTATGTTTTAAAACCTTTTTTCCAGAAGTAGAGGCATTTATCAGAAACTTGCAGAAATTGTTGTGGTTTAAAACATCAAAAGTGGTTTTGGCTTTAAAAGCCAGTTAGCATAAAGCTTTAAGATTCATATTTGCATTCGTAATTTTTGATAAACAATCTTCATAACACAGGAAGACACCTTATACCGCACTGTTAGGATTGCTGGAAATAGATTCACTTGATGTTTTTGTTTCGTTGTCCCTTTCTTTTTTTCTTTCCACCCTTCCCTCTTCTTCCTTCCTCCGCTCTTCCACCGCCTCCTCCTCCTCCTCCGCTCTTCTACCTCCTTCTCCTCCTCCCCCTCCTGTATTTCTTTTCACACCACTCCCTATTATATTTTGACGAATCAAGAATAATGATGCCTCAGTCTTCACTGGAGTTAGACATTAGTTTGGTATATTTCTAAACCATTATTATCTGGGGTCATTAATTTTATTACATGAGAAGAAACATTTTCATGATCAAAGTAATAAGGGGGGTTTTACCCTCATCAGATGTACTGCTTAGCTGTGTTGTTGTTGTTGCTGTTGTTGTTGTTGTTGTTGTCCTTTTGGAGACAGAGTCTCGCTCTGTTGTCCAGGCTGGAGTGCAGTGGCATGATCTCATCTCACTGCAACCTCTGCCTCCCGGGTTCAAGCTATTCTTATGCCTACCCTCTCAAATAGCTGGGACTACAGGTGCCCACTACCACACCCAGCTAAGTTTTTGTATTTTTAGTAGAGGTGGCCTTTACCATGTTGGCCAGCTGGTCTCAAACTCCTGGCCCCAAGTGATCTGCCTCCCTTGGCCTCCCAATATGTTGGGGTTACAGGCATGAGCCACCACGCCCAGCTGTGCTTAGATGTTAAACATGTTTCTATATTGCAAGATTTCTTAGTGTTTTAAATGTATGCATTTTTTAATATCTGAGATTTGCTGACATAATAGCGATTCCCATACTTATTTATCCAAAAACTCTTTTTGTATGAAGAGCATCTTGACATCTCCAGATCTGCTTGAGTAGTGTTTTAAAACAATTGAAGTTTGTTTTTTTTTAATGCAATTCTTGGCAATTTTATAAATAACAAATTGGTAGAGTTTACCAGTTAATATTTTTTACAGAAGCTAAAATTGACCAAAACTTTGTCTCCTGGGAAATGTAATGGAAAGGTCAAGGGAACAGCAAATCAGAAACTGTTACATTGAAAAAATAAATAAATACATGTGTGTATTTTAATATATTAGTGGCTTTAACATGGTATATATATAAATATATGTAAACAATATATTTATGTAGTATATATACTTGTATATGTATTTCCCATGTTAAAGCTACGAATGTATTTACCATGGTAAAGCATGCTAAGTGGTAATAGGAATGAATAGACAGACGTAAGGCTTGAGAGGTCTTCATGATTACACTAGGTAAAGAAACAATTTTGGAGTAGCCTCTGCACTAGTGAAACATGGTTTTATTTAATGTTGAGAGGAATACTGTAATTCCCATAAAATGATGCTAAAAGCAGAGAAGGGGAGGGACAGGCACATCACTTGATCACCAGCAGTTCATGTCCCATTTTACTAATGGCTCAGAAAAATAATATGCTATATCTTTATTGAATGATGTTTTTTTGTTTCTTAATCATCTGAAGCATTTTAGTTTGTTTGGTATAATTAATTATAGTAAGAAATTATATAAATTTGTCATCTATATTTTTTGGTTGAAAAAAATTTTTTTAATTTATTTATTTTTTGGTTCAGACTCAGAAGCCTCGAAAGTTCGACTGTGAACTTCCAGATATCTCATTAAAAGATTTACAGTTTCTGCAATCATTTTGTCCTTCAGAAGTTCAGCCATTCCTCAGGTAAATGTCGTTAGTATTTTTAACTAATTTATAACCTTAAAATTTTTTTTTATTCTGGAGTTGTGCCAGATAGTACGAGTAATCTTTAGAGATGCCCAGATAAGAAATATTTAAGATAGACTGGCTTTCCTGTGACTGCTTTGAGAAATTTCTGGGGAACGTAAAATGATCGAAAATGAAGATAAAGTAAAAGAAGGTATATCTTACATGTAATTTATTTATTTCTGTAGCTACTCTTTCTTTGCATGCTCTTGGGAATTTTCTAACTTTTTACTTTTTTTTTTTTCTTGAGACGGAGTCTTACTCTGTCGCCTAGGCTGGAGTGCAGTGGCGCAATATCGACTCACTGCAACCTCTGCCTCCCGGGTTCAAGCAATTCTCCTGCCACAGCCTCCCAAGTAGCTGGGATTATAGGCACCCACCACCCTGGCTGGCTAATTTTAGTATTTTTAGTAGAGATGGGGTTTCACCACGTTGGCCATGCTGGTCTCAAACTCCTAACCTCGTGATTCACCCTCCTCGGCCTCCCAAAGTACTGGGATTACAGATGTGAGCCATCACACCTGGCCCTAACTTTTTACTTTACTGATGATGACACAGACTTCTTAAAATACTTCTGGTATTAATTAAAAAGGAATGATAAGGTTCTTGTTGTTTTTGACATATCAAAATATTTGATGGCAGTTATCCATTTCCTTTAAGAAATCAGAAGTCTAATTTCATTGTATTCTCTTTCAGGGTTCCCTTACTTTGTGACTTTGAACCTCTACACCAGCATGTACTTGCTCTACATAATTTAGTAAAAGCAGCACAAAGTTTGGATGAAATGTCACAGACCATTACAGATCTACTGAGTGAACAAAAGGCAAATTCAGTTCTTTCAGTTTCTTTATTAGTGTAAAATATTTGTGTTGCTGCAGCTCTTTAAGCCTTTCTTTCTGTTTTCTAGGCATCCGTGAGTCAGACATCCCCACAGTCTGCTTCTTCACCAAGGATAGAAAGTACGACAGGAATTACAACTACTACCTCACCAAGAACTCCTCCACCACTGACTGTTCAGGATCCCTTATGTCCTGCAGTTTGTCCCTTAGAAGAATTATCTCCAGATAGCATTGATGCACATACGTTTGATTTTGAAACTATTCCCCATCCAAACATAGAACAAACTATTCACCAAGTTTCTTTAGACTTGGATTCATTAGCAGAAAGTCCTGAATCAGATTTTATGTCTGCTGTAAATGAGTTTGTAATAGAAGAAAATTTATCATCTCCTAATCCTATAAGTGATCCACAAAGCCCAGAAATGATGGTGGAATCACTTTATTCATCAGTTATCAATGCGATAGACAGTAGACGTATGCAGGATACAAATGTATGTGGTAAAGACGATTTTGGAGATCATGCTTCTCTGAATGTCCAGTTGGAAAGATGTAGAGTTGTTGCCCAAGACTCTCACTTCAGTATACAAACCATTAAGGAAGACCTTTGCCACTTTAGAACATTTGTACAAAAAGAACAGTGTGACTTCTCAAATTCATTAAAATGCACAGCAGTAGAAATAAGAAACATTATTGAAAAACTAAAATGTTCTCTGGAAATAACACTAAAAGAAAAACATCAAAAAGAACTACAGTCTTTAAAAAATGAATATGAAGGTAAACTTGATGCACTAATAAAGGAAACTGAAGAGAATGAAAGCAAAATTAAAAAATTAAAAGGAGACTTAGTATGCCTTGAGGAGGTTTTACAAAATAAGGATAATGAATTTGCTTTGGTTAAACATGAAAAAGAAGCTGTAATCTGCCTGCAGAATGAAAAGGATCAGAAGTTGTTAGAGATGGAAAATATAATGCACTCTCAAAATTGTGAAATTAAAGAACTGAAGCAGTCACGAGAAATAGTGTTAGAAGACTTAAAAAAGCTCCATGTTCAAAATGATGAGAAATTACAATTATTGAGGGCAGAACTTCAGTCTTTAGAGCAAAGTCATCTAAAGGAATTAGAGGACACACTTCAGGTTAGGCACATACAAGAGTTTGAGAAGGTTATGACAGACCACAGAGTTTCTCTGGAGGAATTAAAAAAGGAAAACCAACAAATAATTAATCAGATACAGGAATCTCATGCTACAATTATCCAGGAAAAAGAACAACAGCTACAGGAATTAAAACTCAAGGTTTCTGATTTGTCAGACATGAGATGCAAGTTAGAGGTTGAACTTGCATTGAAAGAAGCAGAAACTGATGAAATAAAAATTTTACTGGAAGAAAGCAGAACCCAGCAGAAGGAGACCTTGAAATCTCTTCTTGAACAAGAGACAGAAAATTTGAGAACAGAAATTAGTAAACTCAACCAAAGGATTCAGGATAATAATGAAAATTATCAGGTGGGCTTAGCAGAGCTAAGAACTTTAATGACAATTGAAAAAGATCAGTGTATTTCAGAGTTAATTAGTAGACATGAAGAAGAATCAAATATACTTAGAGCTGAATTAAACAGAGTAACATCTTTGCATCACCAAGCATTTGAAATAGAAAAAAACCTAAAAGAACAAATAATTGAACTGCAAAGTAAATTAGATTCAGAATTGAGTGCCCTTGAAAAACAAAAAGATGAAAAAATCTCCCAACAAGAAGAGAAATATGAAGCTATCATCCAGAACCTGGAGAAAGACAAACAAAAGTTGGTCATGAGCCAGGAACAAGACAGAGAACAGTTAATTCAGAAGCTGAATTGTGAAAAAGATGAAGCTATTCAGACTGCCCTAAAAGAATTTAAATTGGAGAGAGAAGTTGTTGAGAAAGAGTTATTAGAAAAAGTTAGACATCTTGAGAATCAAATAGCAAAAAGGTAAGAATTAAGTTTAGTCTGTAATTATAAAATTAAAAATCAGTTATTTAAACTTATGTGTGTGTGCGTGCATGTGTGTGTGTGGTCATAGCACCTTGATTTACTAATTTACCTTGGGTAAATATAGCAACTAGGGTATTTTCATGAAGTAAAAACATACCTTTTAGTCAGTGTTTCTTGCAAATAGAAATAACAGACTAAATCCATGAGTGGCTTTTTAAAAATGAATCAGCAGTTTGGATTTTCAGAGAAATGTTTTGTTGAAAGTTTGAAATGTTTTAAAGAGCTCTTTGCTTTATCTTTTTCAATTCGTAAGTTCTCTCTTGATTTATTAGCATTTTTTCTAAATTCTTTAGTAAACAATTACTTATATTCTCTTTAAATTTAATATGTATATTAAAGACTGTAAAATTTTCTTCTGCATATTGTTTACTAAAGGCTGAATCATAGATCGGAACATGTAGAGTGTTCCTCATTGTTATTTTCTTTTTTTTTTTTCTTACACATTGCTGTAAAGATGTGTCCAACATTGATTGTTATTTTCTTAATACAGTTTCAGTTATTTCCTCTGTTTGAAAGGTGTTTTTAAATTGCAGGATTGATATTGTGGTTGTAGATTAATGTTTTTACATTTTTATTATTATTACTGTCTGATGTTACTGCCTTTTGATCACAGAAGATGGTTTTTAGTATTTTTACTCTTAATCAATGAAGGGGGGTTTTGTGACCCAATAAACAGTTTCTAGAACATATGTCAATTCATTCTATCATTAATTCTCCAAGTGAATACATACATATATTTTATATTTCAACCTGTCTCTTGTCTTATCACTTTTAAACAATCTCTTCTGTTGTCTGCTATGTAATACTCATGTGTTGGTTTACAATTAAACTTCCACTTTTGTTTTGAAAGAAGGTCTTTAGGTATTCTAGGGGGATTAGACAATTTAAGAGAGGAATTAGGGTTTGCATGTATGTTTAAAAGCTAGGGTCCACAGGCACTTTCTCACTTATAGATAAAAGAAAAAAAAAAAGCTAGGAGAGAGAAGATTAACAGAGTCACTGCTGAAGACCAGGAGAGCTTGTTAAAGAGAATCAGAGATGGACAGTACTTAAAGCAGTAAAAACAGATTATATTCAGACACTATTGCAGTATGGAAAATAGGCCTTATTGTAGAACTAGGCTCAATTCTGAATACAGCATGAACAAGTTGAGATTTATAGCCAAGGAGGGTAAGGGTCAGTGCATGGAAAATTACTTAGAGGAAACATCAGGAGTGAGGGGAATTTTGGTTAAATTGATCTAACAGGATCTTACCTTACTGAAGGTAGGCCAGGGTGATAAAATACCAAGCGTAGGGACGACAATTTGGTCAGAAATTGATGGAGAGATATTCTCTAAACTGAGTTAGCAAGACTCTTGCTACAGCTGGGCAGTGTAGGCCCAAGAAGAATAGATGTCAAGGTCAAAACCTAGAGGACCTAGAGGAGCCCGACAGAAGTTTAGTTCAGGAGAGCCCTTTTCAAACACTAGGTGAAATATCAGGAAAACAGGCTGAAGCACCCACCAAAGTGGATGGTTTTCCATTTCTCTCTGGGAAGCCGCTACATTAAGAATCTCTTCAAAGACCAGTCTGACTCAATCTGCATCACAAAATGGATAATTCTCAGTTATTTGCCAGGAAGCTACTGTGAAACTGCATCTGGCTACAACCATCTCTGGAGAATAATAAGCCTGTGCTTCTTTTCTGCCTCCCAAACCTTGCAGATCTTTTCATTGGCAAACTGGAAGCTATACCTTGGATTTTGGGAAATGTAGGATCTCTATTTCAGTGCATATGAGATGATAAAAGAGGGGCAAGGGCAATGGTTATGGAATACTAGACAGTCCAGCACTTTATACCCCATTTAAAACTCAGCAGTCAGACAGATAAATGTTTTTTGCCCGTATTGTGCTTCCAAATAAGACATTTAATATAGGAAACAGCAGTTGAAGACACCACCATAGAAATTCATTAAAATCTATTGTTTGTCTCCATATCTTCTGGACAGGACACATACTTATGTCGAATTAAGAATATGATAGAAATCTGCCTCCCCTCTGTCATGTAAAGTGAGTGTTTTAAGAATTTTACTTGGCCTTTTCTACCATAATAGTCCTTGTTCCGTTAGTAAGGGAAGCAACATGAGGATTCTGCCAGTTTCTTCTATGTCTGTTCCAGTAAAGATTCTGGATCTAAGAATGTACGGGTGGGTATCCCAAATCCAAAATGCTCCAAAATCTGAAACTATTTTGAGCCCTGACATGATGCTTAAAGGAAATGCTCATTGGAGCATTTTGGATTTTGAATTTTCACATTTAAGATACTCAGCTGGTATATATGATGCAAATATTCCAGAATCTGAAATTCAAAACACTTCTGCTCCCAAGCGTTTCCAGTAAGAGTTAACAGCTTGTTACTGTCTCCAATGAGGGAACCATTGGTCCCAAACTGTCACATGAGTATCAATAATCTCCTCTTCCTGGTAGACCACAGTCACTACAGTCCTCTCAGAGCCAGTGTTCAGTATGCTCCCAAAAGTCTGGAAAATGACCATAGATCTCTTTGTCATTGTAGTTGGTAACTGGCTTAGATCTTGGAATTGGGTGAAGATTCTAATTTTATTGATAAGTTAAACCTCTGAATACTAGATTTAGAGTTTGCTGTTTTGTTTTGTTTTTACAGTTTTAATAGGCCTTTAACTGATTCATTCTATTAGAGCCTACAGACACCATTGCCACAGTTTTTTCTGGGTCAAACCTTCTGATAACTACTTTGAATCTGTTGCCTGTGATAGAGCCACATTATGTTTCTGGTGGTTAAGTGCCACGAATTGGCCTCCACCGCTCCAGAAGCCTGTCATTCCTATTAAATTTACTGACTTTCAGTGTTCTCATCTCCCTCTGCCATCCCTTTCCTGCAGAGCACTACTACAGAGGCTTTTAAGCTTTATTTCACAAAGCCCTGGTAAAGAACATATTCTCTGGGCCCTCTGAGGGTGTATGTAATAAATCCCTTCCAATGTACATGCCTTCAGATGCCTTCTTGTAGACCAGGAGTCAGCAAACTTCGTTTTTTGTTGTTTTTTTGGTTGCGGGAGGGGGTCGAGACAGAATTTTGCTCTTGTTGCCCAGGCTGGAGTGCAATGGTGTGATCTTGGCTCACCCAACCTGTCTCTCCCTGGTTCAAGCAATTCTGCCTCAGCCTCCCAAGTAGCTGGAATTACAGGCATGCACTACCATGCCCGGCTAATTTTAGTAGAGACAGGGTTTCTCCATGTTGGTCGTACTGGTCTCGAACTATCGGCCTCAGATGATCCACCCCCCTCAGCCTCCCAAAGTGCTGTGATTACAGGTATGAGCCACTGCGCCCAGCTAGCAAACTTGTTTTTTAAAGGTCCAGTTAGTAAAAATTTTAGGATATGCAGGTCATACACAGACTTAGTCATATAATGTGTGTTTGTGTGTGTGCGTGCGTGTGTGTGTGTTTTACCATCTTTTAAATATGTGAAAAACAGGAACAGTGGTTCTCTAACTTCTGTCACAGTATCTTTTTATGCTCTCAGAAAATTGACTCCAGACTGATTTTGTTTATATGGATTATGTCTGTCAGTATTTCTGTACTAACAATGCTAAGAAATTGAAAGTTAGTTATTTTTAATTAACCTTATTACATGTTAGCCTACATAAGATTTTTTAATGAAAACTTTTCTAAAATGAAAACTAGGCAGAAGAGTAGCATTGTTCTATATATTTGCAAATCTCTTAAGTTTTGATTGAAGTATATGAAAAAAAACTCCAAACTTAATGCTGAATGTAATTGGAAAAAGAAAGGAATATTTAAGTAGCATTTCAGATAACTGGATATTCTTTGTTACTAAATCAAAATTTAGCAAGTGGTAATTTCTGAACATTAGTTTTATTATGGAATATGAAGCTATCAGTGGATTTTCTCATAATCTTAACAGTCATAGATACATCTCTCTTGTACTTGAATCTTTTACTCCTGCATGATTTTATAGCATCATGAGTTGGTCATTTGGAGAACACTAGTTCACTGAGTTATGCCAGTCTTCCCAATGTTAACGTATTTTAGAACTAGCTAATTCATTCAGCACGTGCCTAAAACAGTTGTACAGGTGTTTTTTCATGAGATAAACATTATACTTTGGTAAGCAGCAAAGTGATTTATAAGCACTTGCCATATGGTCACATAGCATATTAATGATGTGTACTGAAGTGTCAGGATTTAACAATATTATTAATTTTTACTATATCAAGAATATTCTAAGAAAAAAACAGCCTCCCCTTTTACCTCCCCACTTTGAGTGTCTTGTGGTGAAAGACAAAATGACTACAAGTAAAATTTGGTGCTAATGTCTTTAGTTTGTGTTCAGGTGCCAGCAGTTTTATCATCAATGCCAATGTCAACAAGGTGAAAAAGACAACACCTTAGTGTTACTATGAAAATAGTTCTGAATTCACTCATTCTCTGAATGTGTCTGGTTACCCCCAGCCTTCTGTGGATCACACTTTGGGAATCATTAGCCTAAATAATGGTTGGCAAATTTGCTATAAAGGGCCAGATAGTAGGCTTTGTGAACCAAATTGGCCTCTATACAGACTACCTAACTGTACCATTTTAGCAAGACAGCAGTAAGACAGTATAAATGAATAGTTTGGCTATGTTCCAGTAAGACTTAAAAAAAGCGGCGGATTCGATTTACCTGCGCTTAGTTTAGAATATCTCATTTTGCCATCTTATTTTCATTTAATGTTGGTCATTCTTAGGTCTACTTTCTAGGCAGTTAACTTATCAAAGTGTTAACAACCAACTTAGCAAAGTGTTAACAGTTTGAGTCTGGAATCTGTGGTCATTGCATCGGTATAAATAATTTTGGCCTCATTCCATATTGTTTGTTTCTCTTGTAATTCTCATTAGATCCATTCTTTTTTTTTTTTTTTTTTTTTTTTTTTTTTGAGACAGAGTTTCGCTCTTGTTACCCAGGCTGGAGTGCAATGGCGCGATCTCGGCTCACCGCAACCTCTGCCTCCTGGGTTCAGGCAGTTCTCCTGCCTCAGCCTCCTGAGTAGCTGGGATTACAGGCACACACCACCATGCCCAGCTGATTTTTTGTATTAGTAGAGACGGGGTTTCACCATGTTGACCAGGATGGTCTCGATCTCTTGACCTCGTGATCCATCCGCCTTGGCCTCCCAAAGTGCTGGGATTACAGGCTTGAGCCACTGCGCCCAGCCTAGATCCATTCTTATATATATTTTTCATTTTTCTGCCAAAATATATTAAAGATTCTATAATTGCTTTGCAGTTCCTCCTTAGATTTTTAACTCTCCAGGGATCTGGGAATTTGAGCATAGCAATGGGTCTGGAAGTAATTAAATGGTGGGAAAGGTTGTTGAAAATGATCATCTTATTGATAAAAGAACTACCTCAAGTGAAGAGACACTGATTTCCTCAGACAAGGTAGAAAAGGCTGTTGCTTCTAGGAAGGGAGGTTTGGTGGGATTTGGAGGCACAGCTGAGACATGTCTCAAAGTCTTGCAATCCTTAGTCGCTGGTTTTCAAACAACTCCAAGTGTCTGCTCTTCTGCCATATATTGCCCTGGTCTTCCACTGTTCTGTTTTGCACTGGTAGTGAGGTTTTTACTGCTTTCAGATCAGAGACTTAATCTCAGATTTCCATGTCTTATGGGATTTTTATTTTCCTCTAGAGTCATTTTTATATCTGGATTGAGCTTACAAAACAACCACTTTTAAATATTTCAGGATTAAAGGGGTTAATATTAGACTTAAGAGTTTACATGAATGTTGGGAAAACTGAGAGATTGGATAGTAATCTGGTGAAGACCAAGAGATCTATAGTAGAGTCATCTGAAGCACCAAAGTTTGTGGCTTAGGAAACTGCTACAGGTCTTTGAAGACTTTCACCAGTTGTCTACCAAGACACCAAAAGAGGTAGTGTACTTGGAAATATCCTACGAATCTCAGATTGCCCACGTGTTTGGCTATAACCACCTCCAGAGTCTGTTTCTCTTCAGCATCCCACATCAGGTTTGTGTATCTTCCATTGGCAAACTCAGACCTCTGGGGAGAGAATTCCTGGGTAACATCATCCCTGGCTTCTTTGTCACGCAGAGGAAAACTTTGAAAAAGAATGATGCTTATGTAAGGACACAGAGTCTGGCACATTTCCCTTTCACCACTTGGTTGTACTTATGCCAGAAGCAACATTGAGAGACCAGCTGCCAAGGAGAAACATTTTAAGATATAAATATGAATATTAGCTATGTCTGTAATGTCAAGAGCTCCCACAATAAGTCAATAAGAAAAAGGCACACAATCCATTAGAAAAATGGACAGAGGATATGAACATTCAAAGAAGAAATACAAATGACTAACATGTCCACTTGGGATTAAGGAAATACCAAATCAGAATATCTTCTGTTTTTAATTTGGAGTTATTAAATCAATAGTTGACATTATTTTTAAAAATGTAAGAAGAAGGAGCTTTTTCCTGTACCTTGGTACAAAGAAATGAGTGCAGAATGTGTGTGTATGTGGTTTTTGTGGGTCAAGAAGTCTGCCTACTACTATACGATCGATGGCCCTGCTTCCAGAAAGTAGTGATGTGAATCTGAATGAGTATGGGTGGGAGCATTTTAATTTTGTAATTTTAATTTCAAGAGATTTTTTTTTAAAAAGTTAACTAATTGTTTACCAAGCCCTATTTCAATTTCGTCAGTGTGAAGAGTTCAAGCATTATTAGCTGGGTGTGGTGGCATGTGCCTATAGTCCCAGCCACTCGGGAGGCTGAGGCCAGAGAATCTCTTGAACCCGGGAGGCAGAGGTTGCAGTGAGCCAAGATTGCACGACTGCACTCCAGCCTGGTGACAGAGTGAGACTCCGTCTCAAAAAACAGAAAAAGTTCAAGCATCAAGACAATCCAGTTTATGTTCAGTATAAATTTTCTAGTTGCTGGAAATATTTGGATATAATAATACAGTCCTTTGCTAGAACTGATATTTTAATGGTGGAAAGAACTGTCAACCCTTAGAGATACTTGCTTTCAAGTTTCTGTGATATTAAAGTTCCCAGCTGATAACAAATGTATCTGCTTCCTTGAGTTTTGACGTCCGGGCCTCTTTAAGGTATTCAGGTATGCAAAGACAGGATTATGCAAGTTTCTTTTAGGGGGACAACCGAAATTTTTTAGATTTCTGTGGTAGTGTTGTTAGATTAAATATAGTCATTTCATCTTGTCTAGTTTCCTTTTATGTGATTTCGCTCTTTATGGTTTCATTTACCGCATGGTTCTAAAGTATTAAATGAAATAAACAATTTCTGAGTTTTAAATTGGACACCATTTTGAGTAGCATGATAAAATCTCGCTCTATCCCTCCAGGACTTGATTCCTCCATTTGTCCAGTGTATCCACACTATAGGCACTCTCCACACATCAGTCACTTGGTAGCCATCTGGGTTATCAGTATCGTGGTGCTTGTGTTCAAGTAACTTTTACTTAATGGCTCCAAAGCACAAGAGTAATGGTGCTGACAATTTGGATATGCCAGAAAGAAGCCTCAGAGTGCTTCCTTTAAGTGAAAAGATGACAGTTCTTGATTTAATAAGAAAAAAAAATTGCTGAGGTTGTGAAGATCTACAGTAAAATCCAATCTGTGAAGCTGTGGAGAAGTCAGTTCGTTCTCTCTTTGCTGTCACACCTCAAACTGCAAAAGTTATGACCACAGTGCATATATTGGAAAATATATGGGGTTTGCTACTGTCTTGGTTTTAGGCATCCACTGGGGTTCTTGGAACATATTCCCTGTGGATAAAAGGGGTCTACTATATTTATATAACTAAATTGTGATATACCGGGATGTTTTCTTCTGACCTCCTTCCCCCATACAGCTTCTTGCTCACCAAAGAAAGCTGGCAGTGATGCTAGTTAAAAAACAAAACTTACTTTAGCTGTTAGCTTTTCATTGCTAGGGTTAATTCCCCTGATAGCGGGGCCATTTCAGATCCTAGGGTAATGTAAAGTAAAAGTTGGTGGATAGTTACTTGGAATATTTTCTGATGGGAGCTTCAAACTATATGGCGTAATACGTACTTTTAGCCTGATTAATACAGCCACAAAAAAACTTTTTTCAGTACAGGATAATGATTATTCTTCATGTCATAATATGTCCATTCTTTGCTTTTACTGTCAAAAGTCTTTTACATTACGAGTCAGTAAATGATATACCCTATGCTAATCATGTAGGGCTCATTTTGGATTTGAGGATGATAGCGTGTTTAGAGCGTGTCTATGGTGTCTGTATCTGTGTACCTGGAACTATTTCCTCTGGTCTGTATATCATCTGAGCACAACACTGACCCAGAAATGGAGTACCCCAGGCAATACAAAGATGCAGAACACCTAGAAATTAGAATTACCACGTGTCTACATGGCCTCCGCTCCCTCGCTCGTACAATTTCAACCACATTTTTTAACTCTAATATGATTCTAGGATCTTTTATCATGTTGAAGGCGCTTCTTCAGAGAGAGTTGTGCCCGTTTCTTACAAGTTTTCTTTCTCACAATCATCTTTTCAAAACCTAGGTTCACACCATATTATGACCAAACATTTCAATGATTTTATACGGTATTTGGCAATAAAATTTACCTTTACTGTTAACTATCCTCCAATTCAACCTCAGTCCTCTCTTGATTCCCTCCTTAAACCGTGGCCTTGTTTTTTGTTCCTAAAAATTTCAGCTTACCTTAGAACTGTGGAGGTTTCTTCGAAGAAGACTTTGCCCAAACAGGATTATTTGTAAGCCTTGCCTGTGCCTATTTTCATCCCAAACACTTCATTGTTAGTAGTCTGAGTCCCTTTTTATAAATCCTTTATTGTTCCTCAGTAAGACTTCCATTTATGTAATATGTCAGTTTTCCAGCCATGGAGTAGTTTAAACTTGCAGTGCCCCTCCTCTTCAGACCTAAAGGAGAAACTAAAAGTATATCCTTCACCTTGCCTCTTACTTAATTGTATTATGGAATAGGGGATTCCTTATCCAGCCTTCCTGGGAGCTAAGCAAGGAGTCTCAGACTTTGATAGAGGTATAATGTTTTGTTTTTTGTTGTGTGTTTTTCCTTGAGACGGAGTCTCGCTCTTTCACCCAGCCTGGAGTGCAATGGCACGATATTGGCTCACTGCAGCCTCTGCCTCCTGGGATCAAGCAGTTCTCCTGCTTCAGCCTCCCAAGTAGCTAGGATTACAGGCACCTGCCACCTTGCCTGGCTAATTTTTGTATTTTAGTAGAGATGGGGTTTTACCGTGTTGGCCAGGCTGGTCTTGAACTCCTGACCTTGTGATCCACCCATCTCAGCCTCCCAAAGTGCTGGGGTTACAGGCGTGAGTCACTTTACCCGACCAAGATACTGTGTTTCAAACTGCATATTCTGTGTTTGGCTGTTGAAAGCTATCCCTTTGGAGGGAAGGTTATCTCAGCAGCAAGTTTGATTTATTAGATTTTTATCGGTAAATTTGGAATATGACTAAAAGAATCCCAATAATTTTTTTATGATTATTGGCATAAATAGTATATTCCTATCATACAGATAGATTAGAAAATTACATAGGATACATGTAGAGTGAACATTTTAAATACATGCCCACGTTGATTGCAAAACACACCTTGATTTCACAAACATTAAAGTATCATTTCAAAACAAATAGATGTACATTTAAACCAGTAAATTGACCTAGTAATCAAGGTAGTTTTTAATAACAGCGGCTTCTTGAGGTTTAGCAGCATATTTTAATACTGATAAAATCGGTAAACCTTGTTAGTGTCAGTGAGCATCTAATCTGTATTAAACTTTTATTTCTCTCTTTAGATCAGAGTTAGGGTTCACACAAATATCTTTCACACAACATTATTAGGTTTAAAGAAGATAAATTTCTTAAATATGATATTTGGTATATTTGTGGGTAATTTTTTAAAAAAATTAATGCTATAATTAATTTGTAAGCCCTGCTATTGACTCTACCAGAGAAGATTCTTCAAGCTTAGTTGCTGAACTTCAAGAAAAGCTTCAGGAAGAAAAAGCTAAGTTTCTAGAACAACTTGAAGAGCAAGAAAAAAGAAAGAATGAAGAAATGCAAAATGTTCGAACGTCTTTGATTGCGGAACAACAGGTGTGTACCTCTTTTCCCATTTATTTGAGAACTAGAGGTAGACATAATTTCTTTATGTAGCTGACGGTTTCTTATATCTCAAATGTGATTTTCCTTACGTTAATCCTGTTAATAAATTTTCTCATGACAAAAGCATGTATTTTTAAGAATTTATTTTTTAGTTTCTTTACTCATCTGGTAAAGGGTATTTTTCATGTTAATGTGTCACATGACAATATCAGGTGCTTCAGAATGAAATAGTCTTAGATTAGAAGTGAGGAAATGTGAATCCTGTTCCTGGTTTCTTCACCACTTGTGTGATCTTGGGTAGATCATTCAACATCTTCAGAACTAAGATTAGTTTTCTATGAAATGATTTTTTGTTTGTTTAAAAAAATGATTTTTGCTATTTTTTTCTCTAAGCTTCAAAGTCTCTAAATTCTGTCATCCTAAATTACATTCAGATCAACATAAATATCTCACACGTTGTGTAATTCTTACCCTTCTGATAGGCTGGTGGTAGATTAAGATGGAATGTTGTTGAATTTTACTAATGTACTTTGTTGCTGGTCAATAATAAGAGATAGTGCTTGTGAAGTATGTTGGGGCTAGATCAAGGACCAGATGCCTTACTAAAGAGCTTGTACTTTACCTAAAGTACTGGAGAACAACTAAATGCAATGGCATAATTAGAATTCTACTTAATGAAGATCACTGGAACATGGAGAAAGATTGGAGGACTGCAAAGTAGTCAGCTGGAAGAGCAATTGGGTAGCCACTGGTAGAATTCAGGCCAGGGATAATACTGCGTTTTGAGGGATACAATTCTGAAAGTGCATTTTATGGTTGTTGTACACATGTAATACTATGTGATATTTTTCCTTTTCCTAAAATGTTATGATTAATTAGTGTCTTTGTAGAATTTGAAAAAATGTAAATCAGAGAATGGAAAGAAAATAAAGTGTAGTTCAAACCTCATAACAATTTTAGATTTTTAAGACCTCGGGAAAGAAGAGCCTAGGAAAAGGGAATAAGAAAGGGGAGCCAGAAAAGAAGTATGTGGCTTAGGGGAAGCCAAAGTTAAGTGTTCAGGAAGGAAGAATAGCCAAGTTTTAAATCAGAATTAACAATGAAGAGGTCATTAGTGACATCTCTGTCTTTAAGAATCTGGATTTATAGATTATTCTATATGATTCATTCTGCATATTGATCTCTTTATCTCTGTTGTATTGCATTGTCTCTCTGTGTGCTCTTTTATAAGCATGTACAATTTTAGATTTCTAAAATTAAGGAATGAATTAACTGATTGAAACCAAAAGTAAAGTATTGACAGCTATCTAATTTAGTTCTTCATGTTTTAATTTCTCTTTTAATATTTATAAAATTAGAGCAAGAGAGATGACTTCTAAGGTACCTTCCAATTTTCCATGGTGTGTATGTTAAGTTGTAGTTAATTTAAGGTGATTTGTACCTGGGTCTAAGTCTCCCTATTGTCTGCGTTGTTAGCATTATTCATTTATCCAAGGACCATAGAGCTCTTAAAATTTTGGAATTAGAAATGTCGTGTAGATGAGAAGAGTCAATTTAGGTCATTTTATCATTTATCAATTGCTTTTACATTTCAAAAAGCTATTAATGAAATCTTGTAAGTAAATTTTTTTATTTTTTATTTTTTATTTTTTTTGCCTCTTAGAGACAGGATCTCATTCTGTCATTCAGGTTGGAATTTAGTGGTGCAATTGTGGCTGACTGTAACCTGGATCTCCTGGGCTCAAGCAATCCTCCCACCTTAGCCTCCCAAATAGCTGGCACTACAGGCATGCACCACTATGCCCAGCTAATTTTTAAATTTTTTGTAGACACTTAATCTTGCTGTGTTGCTCAGACTGGTCTCAAACTCTCGGGCTCAAGCATTCCTCCCACCTTGGTCTCCCAAAGTGCTAAGATTACAGGCGTGAGCCACTAAGTCTGGCCTAAGCAAAATTTTTTAAACAAATTCATTCGTCTTTATTAAAGAAACTGCAGTTAAAATTGCCAGATTGTCTCATGAGATCCATGCAGGCAATCAGATATATGAGCTTCATATTAAGAGTTTATAGAAGTGGGGGAGTAACAAGTCTAGCCAATATAAATCAGTATTCCAGTGACCATTGCAGATATCCAAATAACAGAAATAAGGAAGATAGAGTCATTTCTAAAATGTTACTTTGGTGATCAAATGCTAAAGACAAAAGGAAGGTTTCAGAGGTAGGATGATTATTCCAGGAAAAAAATTAAATGTCTGACCATACTCTAAGTTACTGATTCTTCTGATTCTTCAAAATTTCAAAATCTCTGACAGTACATACATGGACAATAATAAGAAAATAGAATTTGTTTTCAGTATACTTAAGTTGGAACCAAGTGCTTTGCCACAGTATATTGCATTTCATTTTAAAAACATTCATGAATCACACTATCATCTCCGTATACAAACCCACCACAGAAAAGAATATTTGCAAGTTTATTTTCTAAGTCCTAGCTGCTGAGTACATGCAGATAAATTTAAATAATTATTATTGTCTTGTTCCAGACAAATTTTAACACTGTTTTAACAAGAGAGAAAATGAGAAAAGAAAACATAATAAATGATCTTAGTGATAAATTGAAAAGTACAATGCAGCAACAAGAACGGGATAAAGGTTTGTACTGTTTGTAATGCTTTTTAATTGAAAAACATATATTCATGCTAAATGGTTTTTTTTATTGCACAATACTTTTTTCATGTTGGGGGTCTTTCAGATTTGATAGAGTCACTTTCTGAAGATCGAGCTCGTTTGCTTGAGGAAAAGAAAAAGCTTGAAGAAGAAGTCAGTAAGTTGCGTAGTAGCAGTTTTGTTCCTTCACCATATGTAGCTGCAGCCCCAGAACTTTATGGAGCTTGTGCACCTGAACTCCCAGGTGAATCAGATAGATCTGCTCTGGAAACAGCAGATGAAGGAAGAGTGGATTCAGCAATGGAGACAAGCATGATGTCTGTACAGTAAGTATGGCTGTTTTCAACTATTGTTTAAGACTTTTAAAGCACTAGTGAAATTCCGTAAGTTATAAAGCTCTGAAGAGAGAAAATATTTTTAGCATTACTGGTTGTCCACAGCCTATATATCTGAAAGTTGTGCTATTTTAATTCCTTAAACTGTAAATGTGAGAAAACATTACTGAATGAGTTATTTTGGGATACTTTTATATTATACATAATATGTGCACCAGAATTATCCTATACTGCCAAAATAAAGATCATGGCAATAGTGTTGAGCCATTTTTATTTACAAGGAATGTTGACATTTTGGGATCTATTACCTATAAAGGGGTTATTGTAATGAATATATTCATTTTGGTGAGGAAAGGCAGGGCAGTTTTATTATTATTTGTTTATTCATATATAGCAAATGTTTACTGAATTACATTGAAATCTTGGCAGAGCTTACCAGAATTTAGAACTTTCTTCAACAGTTCTTCATTGAATATAGTGTAAGACTACTAAAATTGTGCTTACAATTAATATCTGTGGGAGAGACAGAACTGGGACAAGAAAGTGCTCCTTTCCAAAGGAACTTGCAAGTAGAGTTTGCATTTCCAGTTGCACCTCTGGGATTTCAGATACGGGAACTGAGATTCCAAGGGCAGAAAGTCCAGATCATTATGCCACACAAAGAATTATGCCCAGTGGCAAAAATAAAATAGAACTTCACCCCCATATGAGATAGAAGAGTAGAGCAAAGTAATTCGATCAAGGGGTTACCAAAAGATATCATAGAGTATCAGTATAGTCTCCTTGCTCGAACAGATCCAGGTTCAAGTCCTGAGTCTGACACCTGCTTGGGAATTTGAGCAAGTTATCCATCGTCCCTTATTTTTTCCATCTATAAGATAACAGCTATGATACACCAGCAGGTTTACTTTGGGCATTAAATATAACAAGCCCCTGTGAGACGCTCTAGTACACAGTAAGAAACCAGTAAGTACAGTGTCCTTCATACCCCACCCCCTGCCTACTAAGAGGAAAGCAGTCAATTGCATCTTCATTTAAGCCCATTATCTGCCTGACCTTAGAGAAACTTTAGCAGGGGATTTTGTTTTTGTTTTTGTTTTTTAAATAAAATTATTTAGGTTTCTGTCTTTCTGGTTCAAAGGAAAGTAATAGAAATTGATTACCTTTAGGGCCAGGCGCGGTGGCTCACGCCTGTAATCCCAGCACTTTGGGAGGCCGAGGCGGGTGGATCACGAGGTCAAGAGATCGAGACCATCCTGGTCAACATGGTGAAACCCCGTCTCTACTAAAAATACAAAAAATTAGTACCTGTAATCCCAGCTACTCAGGAGGCTGAGGCAGGAGAATTGCCTGAACCCAGGAGGCAGAGGTTGCGGTGAGCCGAGATCGCACCATTGCACTCCAGCCTGGGTAACAAGAGCGAAACTCCGTCTTAAAAAAAAAAAAAAAAAAAAAAATTGATTACCTGTAGACTTGGAAGGATATAAGGCTTAAGAATGTATATTAAAAATAAAATAGAACAAAAAAATGTAATTCAAAAACCAAGATATAAACAAATGAAGAAAACATGGTTATTTAGAAAACCTAAATGACAGAAATATGTCCAGACACGTGTGAAAAAAAGTGAACCACCTTATTAAAACCTCTCAGAAAAAAATACATCCAACTGCATTCTACATATGAGAGGTACCTAGAGCCAAATGATATAGAAAGTTTACTATAATGTGATTCAGAAAGGTACAGAAGGAAAAAAATATAAAAGCAATTCAAAGCAGAAGGCTTTAAAAAGCTAGCGGAATTTAGGCTTTTTGATTAACACATAAATTATACATGTTTATGGTTTACATTGTGATGTAGTTACATGTATACATTATATAATCAAATCAGAGTAATTAACACATCACCTCAAACATTTATTATTTCTTTATGGTGAGAACATTCAAAATGTTCTCTTCTAGCTGTTTTGAGATACTACAGTACATTATTGGACACCAAAACTTACTTTTCCTACCTAGCGGTGGCTTTATACCTATTGACCAGCCTCTCCTCATCTCCTGTCCTCTGTACTCTCCCAGCCTCTGGTAACCACTGTTCTGCTCTCTACTTCCATGAGATCAACATTTTAAGATTCTGCATATGAGGGAGATCATATGTAGGTTTTGTTATAAATATGAAAATTGAGTTATTCAGAACTAAAGTAACAAAAACTGAGAGGTATAATCAAAGTGTGGTACTCTGAGAGAACTGTATAGCCTCAAGTACCTTTAGTTTTTAAATGAATTAATAAAAGCAGATGAGCCACAATAAAGTAAATTTGTTTAGGAGATACTGAAATAAATATAAGGTACAAATAAATATGTATAATGAAAAGAGGGACATAACCTCAGGTATAGTTTTAAAAATTACAGAGAATATGATGTAAGTTAATCTCACCTGTGAATTATAAATACAAGGAATCTTAAAGACAGTTTTAGCTTATCAAATGCCATGTGGTTTTATGATGATACAGTCATCATGACCCAGTGGATTACTTCAGGAATGCCAGAGGAATAACTATAGTAGAATATGTTACCATATTCGCTCGATTATTTGAGAAGATTTATAGAATCATCTCAGTAGTAGCTGAAATGACAGTTGATACAATGCAGTGCCCATTTATTTAATAGTTTAACCAAAAAAATCCTTAGCAGACTAGGTAGGAGTAGATGAGAACTTCCTGTTTATTCGCAAGTATATTTGAGAGGCATAGCAAGCATTATATATCATATTGAAACATTTAGAAGTATTTTCCATAAATTCAGGAAGAACATAAGAATGCCAGCTGTTACCATTGCTATTCAGCAAGACAAATAAAATTTGGAAACACTTAACTGTCATCATTTTCCGACAATATCCTTTACAAACCACAAAGACCTAAAGAAATATTAGAATTAACAGGGTACATCAGTGTAGGTCATAGATATATCCAAAGAGGAGTAGCTTGCATATTTACCAGCAAAAGCTGATTTGAATATGTATAAAAGATCCCAATAAAAATTTTAAGAAATAATTTATTTGTAATAAATTTAACAAAAATATACAAGACTTTGTGGAGAAAACTAAAACTTTATGAATGGCCTGAAAGCTATCTGTGGAAAGATGGATGGAAATGGAGTATTATGAAGATATCCTTTTTCTCCTCAGATGTATTCAGTGCTTTAATCTATTACTCAACTAAAATTCTAATAGGTAAAAAGTGATGTTTTATGCTAAAATTTATATTTTAAAAATGTATAAAAATAATTGATTAGCATTTCTGAATAAAGATCAGGGAGTAGAGATTTGTCCTGCTATGTGTTAAGATATAGTCTTAAACTAGATAGATAATAGTTAATTCAGTACATTATTGGTATAGCCACAGACAAATAGATTAATAGAATTAGTAATCTTGAAACAAACCAATGGATATATGTGGAACTCTACATGTGACATTTTAAATCAGTTTGATAAAGGATGGACTCCTCAGAATGGGACATGAGAGTCATTGGTTATTTGTTGTTGGGAGGTGACCCAAATTTTACATTGTATATAAAAACAAATGATAGATGTAGTAAAGGCTAAATTTGTTTTGAACTTACAGAGTTTCTTAAAAGACTACTCTGAAATCAGAGTAGAAGAGCACTTGGAAAATAATCAATATTACATTGAAATTTGAAACTTTAGTATAACAGAAAACACTATAAACAGCAGAAGTCTGGTGGTTAATATTTTTAATAAATAAAAGATAAAAACTTTTAAATAATTAATGCCATTTTTTTTTTAGACAGTTTCACTCTTGTTGACCATGCTGGAGTGCAGTGTTGCAATCTTGGCTCGCCCCACCTTTGTCTCCCAGGTTCAAGCGATTCTCCTGCCTCAGCTTCCCAAGTAGCTGGGATTACAGGCATGTGCCACAAGGCCCAACTAATTTTGTGTTTTTAGTAGAGACGGGGTTTCTCCATGTTGGTCAGGCTGGTCTTGAACTCCTGACCTAGGTAATCCACCCACCTTGGCCTTCCAAAGTGCTGAGATTACAGGCATTAGCTACCCTGCCCAGCCAATGCCAATTTTTTTTATAGTCTCTTTTAAAAAGTAGTAGAGAACTCTTCCCAACTTATCCTCTGAGGCCAATATTATATACTAATACCAAATCAGACAAATACATCACAAGAAAAAAATACATGTTTTATAACTATTTATACAAATATTCTCAAGAAAATATTAATAGATCCAGTCTGGCAGAATACAAAAGGAATTTCAATTGACTTTATTTCAGAAATGCAAGGTTGGTTTAACATCTAAAATCAGTTTATGTAATACACTGTATCAGTAGAATGAAAGGACAAAAAAACACATGATTATCTCAATAGATGAAGAAAAAGCATTTGACCAAACCCAACAGCCTTTCATCATAAAAACACTCAAAAAACTAGGAATTGACTTCCTCAACCTGTTAAAAGGCATCTGTGAGAACCCGCAATTAACATCATACTCAGTGGTGTAAGACTGAATGCTTTTCCCCTAAAATCAAGATGAAGATGATCTGCTCTTGCCACTGCTGCTTAGCATTGTATTTGGAAGTTGTATCAAGGGCACTTAGGCAAGAAAAAGAAATTAAAGGCATTGGCCAGGCGCAGTGACTCATGCCGGTAATCCCAATACTTTGGGAGGCGGAGGCGGGTGGATTACCTGAGGTCAGGAGTTCAAGACCAGCCCGGTCAACATAGTGAAAACCTGTCTCTACTAAAAATACAAAAATTAGCTGGGCATGGTGTCAGCTGCCTGTAATCTCAGCTACTTGGGAGGCTAAGCCAGGAGAATCACTTGAACCCAGAGGCAGAGGTTGCAGTGAGCCGGGATTGCGCCACTGCACTCCATCCTCAGTGACAGAACAAGACTCTATCTCAAAAAAAAAGAAAAAAGAAAGAAATTCATCTGGGTTGGTAAGGAAGAAATAAAACACTCTATTTGCATATGTAGTCTGATCTGTTATTTAGCAAATCCTAAGGATTCCTCTAAAAAACTATTGTAAGTAATAAACTAGTTAAATAATGTTGCAGGATACAGGCTCAATGTGCAAAAATCAATTGGAGCTGGCTGTGGTGGTGCACACCTGTAGTCCCAGCTACTCAAGAGATTGAGGCAGCAGGATCCCTTGAGCCTAGGAGTTTTTGAACAGGGACAAAGTAACATGACCCTCTCTCTTAAGAAAAAAAAAAAAATGTCATTCTTTCTACTAGCAGTGAATCATCCAAAAATGAGATATAAAAGACAGTTTATTTTATGATGGCATCAAAAAGATAAAAATACTTAGGAAATAGATTTAACATAAGAAGTTCAAGACTTGTACAAATTACAAAACTTTGTAGGAACAAAAAGAAGATAGAAAAGCATCCTGTGTTTGCTGACAGGAAGACTTAATCTCCTTAAAATGGCAGCCCTCCCTAAGTTTATCTTCCAATTCGGCATAATTCTTATCATAATCTGAACTGTGATTTTTGCAGAAAAGCCCAGGCTGATCCTAAAATTCATACGGAATTGCAAGAGTCCCAAAATAGCCAAAGCAATCTTGAAAAATAACAAAGTCTCACACTGTTTGACTTTTAAAATTTGTAAGTGAGGGTCCAGTGCTAGTCTGACATATATATCAATGGAATATAATTGAGAGTCCAAAATAAGCCATTGTATTCATGTCAGTTGAACCCTTCCATTACGGTCAAGGGTGCTGAAACAATTCCATGAAGAAAATCCAGGTCGTGCAGGGTTAGCATAGCTGGATATCCTGATGCAAAAAGATGAAGTTGGACCCTTTCCTCACATATGCACAGGTTGACTTAAAATAGACCATAGATTTAAGTGTAAAAGCTAAAATTATAAAACTCTTATAGAAGTCAATCTTTATGATTTTATATTAGGCAAAGCCTCTTCCTAAAGAATTAACATGTTGAAGAAGACAGAATACCTGCCTTGCATCAAGTTGCTTAAAATATAATTGGGGGATTATACCTGTAGATGAATTTTAAAACCTAAATAATATTTGTTTTTCTCTTTTCTAATTTTATAGCATTTTTTTTTCTAATTAGTTTTTGGATGTTTTAGTGTAATGGGCAAATTCACACCTGGCATAGTAACTAGTGAGTACATAGCATCCACTTAGTAGTAAATCTACTGAACTCTTTAGCCACTCAAGAACTACAACTTTTATCAGTAACGTGGATTCATTCACATAAAGGGAGAAGAGTGGTTCTTAATTCCTGAGAAAAATAAGAAATTTAAAGATATCTCTAGATAAATATATATACACAGAATTTTACTTATTATTTCAAAAGGTTTATAGATAATAGGTCTGCTACAGAGAATATGCAACATTGAAATTACATGCTAACTGAAATAAGCTACCTTTGAAAATTTATGAAAACCGTTAAATTATTAAAGTGACCTGTATTAATATTTAAATTTCCAAAATCTTATTGAAGAATGAATGTAAAGTTTAGAATTTCGAAAGACTGAAACTAAATTATTATTTCACTTTTAGAGAAAATATTCATATGTTGTCTGAAGAAAAACAGCGGATAATGCTGTTAGAACGAGTAAGTAAATTCTCTTCTCGAAGTACCATGTTTAATATATTCACTTTTAGATACAGTTAAAGAAACTGCATTCTGGAAACATACAGTAGGCTATTTGTGTTTATAAATTAAATCTTTTTATGATTAACTTTGTGGTCATTGTTTTGGGAAGCCTTGTTATTTATGATCTTAGTAGCTAAACAGTTGGCAGTATTTCAGCCCCTCTGTTTTTTGTAATTTCCCAATGAATGAAGTCTGTATGAGAGGAAAAAGTTGGTAGTTTTCATTAAATCAATATGTAAATAATAATTTTATCTAATAGTTAAGAATTCATCAAAATGACATAAATAGCAGTTTTAAACATCTATTTTAAAAAGTATTAAATACTTATTAGAAATGTCAAAAACAAAAATAAGTAATGAAGAGAGTTTTTTTTTTAATAAAGATTAATTGAAATGGACAAGAAAAAATTGACAATAAAGGGGTTCCCTTTATTAAGAGTACTATAAGATCAATTGGTATACATTTGGCAGATAATTATTCATAGATTACTTTTCATTCTTTAGGCCTATAAGATTTCCAACAATGTCATTTTTTTCTTTACAAGCATAATTGTCTGATAAAAATCCAAATTCAGGATGTGTACAACTTTATTTGAACTATAGCATGTGTTCTGTTATTAAAGGGTTATGTGATTTCCTACCTCACAATAACCTGAGCTGTATGTTACAGATGCCAGATACATTCTGTTAGGCATGACTTAGTTAACAAAGTCTCTGGGGATAGAGCTTAGAGCTCAAATTTTGCTACATATTTATATATTCCACAGGTGTTTCTTACCTCCCCCCACAGGTGTTTCTAATGCATATTAATGTTTGACAGTCCTTGGTAAATGTATCTAAAATTGCTCTGGTTCTCATTTAAGCAAGTAGATAAGGAAAACAGTTGGAAAGGATTCATAGAAAATAATATGCTTATCAAATTTTCATACCAGAACAGAACATTTTTGTCTGATGATAAGAACTTTTTAACAATCATTGTTTAGATTTATTTGAGTAGGTAGGATAAACCATAGGTCTCTCTTTCCACTTGCAGACATTGCAACTGAAAGAAGAAGAAAATAAACGGTTAAATCAAAGACTGGTAAGATTTTTCTTCTTGGTAAATTTGTCTTAACATTTTTAAATGATTTGCATCATATTTCATTATGAAAATATTCCATCAGAGGATGTGTGCTGTGACTGATTTATCTATAGTAGGTTTGTTGACCTGTGTTGGTCATTGAATCCTATTGATTTTCAGAATGCTGAAGTCAGGCCAGAGATACCACCTGACTGTAGAGTGGGACTTTTTTCTTTGTGTGAAATTAAATAATGTCTTGCCAAGACTTAAGACTATTGATCTGACCAGTTGAAGCACCTAAGATTCTTTTTAAAAGAATCATGAAAATCAGTTTTGAGCTATGCTTCATAAGCATTTGGAAGATTAATATGTTTACTCCCAAGTGTGCGTAATTTTAATACGTTATATCTTTTCATGATTTTTTTTTTTTAAGACTGAGTCTTGCTTGCTCTGTTGCTTAGGGTGGAGTGATTTCGGCTCTCTGCAACCTCTACCTCCCAAGTTCAAGCGATTCTTGTGCCTTAGCCTCCTAAGTAGCTGGGATTACAAGTGTGCACCATCACGCCTGGCTAATTTTTGCATAATTAGTGGAGACAGGATTTCGCCATGTTGGACAGGCTGGTCTCAAACCCCTGGCCTCAAGTGATCTGCCCACCTTGGACTTCCAAAGTGCTGGGATTTACAGGCATGAGCCGCTGTGCCACCAGCCCTTTTCGTGGATCTTATTTTTAAGTGAAAGTGCCTGAAAGGCAGGAGATACCATATGATACTATAAATTGCCCTGGTTTTTATTGTTTTGTTTTGTTTTTAATTCTTAAAAAATCAAGACAAGGTCTCTTCTGTCACCCAGGTGAGAGGGTGGTGCGATTTTGGTTCACTGCAGCCTCAGTCTCCTCGGCTCAAGCAATCCTCCTGCCTCAGCCCAGCAAGCAGCTGGGAGTACAGGCAAGCGCTGCCACACCAGTTAATTTTTGTTTTGTTTCTGTAGAGACAAGTTTTTCCCATATTGTCCAGGCTTGTCTGGAACTCCTGAGCTCAAGCAATCCGCCTGCCTCAGCCTCCCAGCTCCAGGAAAATTGGAATTTCCTAGGATTTTGCTGCATGTGGCCTGATTGTCTTGGCTTTAACCTGTGAACTTAACCAATTATTTGAACAGCCCATTTTACAGCCATTTATATGTTTTAATAAAGCAATAACTTTATTTTTTCAAATTCTAGTAATTACAGTTTACAAGGTAATAGGAACTGTTTAAGGAGTCTGTTAAGTACTTTTGAAATACTTTTTAGAATTTAATTTTTTAAAAAATGAAAATATCTTGTCATGAAACATCTCCTTTTTTATACCTTAACTTGAAGAGCAAAATTTACATATTTTGTAGTGATTATACTGTGAATCATTAATTTTGTCACAAAGACTTAGAATAATTGCCTATCCCAGACATGACTCAACATGTGTTTTATGTAGTATCCTCAATAGAATATAAGCTGTCTTTGGCAAGGATTTTCATCAGTTTTGGACACTACTACATTCTTAGCATCTAGAATGGTAACTTGTATACTGTAGATGCTTGGCATATGTTTCTAAAATTGTGAACCCAAAAGTATCTGAGACAGGTCTCAATCAATTTAGAAGTTTATTTTGCCAAGGTTAAGGATGAATGCATGACACAGCCTTGGGAGGTCCTGATGACATGTGCCCAAGGTGGTCAGGACACAGCTTGGTTTTACACATTTTAGTTTGACAGGAGACATCAATCAGTATGTATAAAATGTTCAGTCTGGAAATGTTGGACAATTCAAAGCTGGTGAGAGGGCTTCCAGGTGATAGATAAGAGATAAATGGTTGCATTCTTTTGAATCTGTGATTAGCCTTTCACTGAATGCACATTTACATGTCAGAGAAGGGTAGAGGAATTGTCACTTATGCCTTGGTCTGGCTTAGTGAAACAATGGGCCAAGAAAGTAATCAGATATGCGTTTGTCTCATGTGAACAGAGGAACCAGAGGGATGACTTTTGAGTTCTGTCTGTCCTTTTTCCACAAGGAATTTCCTTGTGGGCAAATTATGAGGTCTTTGTAGCTCTCTTATTTTAGGAATAAAATGGGAGGCAGGTTTGTCTGATATAGTTCCCAGCTTGACCTCCCTTTGGCTTAATGATTTTTGGGTCCCTAGATTTCTTTTCTTTTCACAGAATAAATTGCCTTTCAGACCCAGAGAGCATCACAGTCACATTCAGAGAGGTGTCCAAATGTAAATCACACTTTTACATACACTTACAGCTATATTCAAATATTTTTTCTTCCTTATCTTTATTTATAATATATGAAAAAGTTAAGCTTTTAAAACTTTTAAATAAAGTTGAATTATGGTCTTAAAAATGATGGTCGAGAGATCCAAGATGGCTGATTACTAGCAGCTCGGGCTCCTAGCTCTCAGTGAAAGCGCAGAGAACGAGAGGACGCCACACTTTCAGATGAATATTAGTTGCTCACGGACCAGGAGATTCCCAGCAGAGGAGCCCCACGTGTCGCCAGGGCGACTCTTGTGGCCAGCGCAGTGGTTTTGCTGGTGCCTTAGCACACCAGTTTTTGGTGCAGAGTCCGGAGATTCCCGGGCAGAAAAGCA
Organism: Aotus nancymaae; assembly: GCF_030222135.1. Lineage (NCBI taxonomy): Eukaryota > Metazoa > Chordata > Mammalia > Primates > Aotidae > Aotus > Aotus nancymaae. The sequence goes on along the minus strand of NW_026988450.1, from coordinate 4,906,208 downwards.
CCATCAATCTTAACACCGCTATTTTGGCCGGCGCAGTGGACTGCTCAGATTTCGGCGCTGGGAATCAACAAGTTGGACGTCTGCTCAGATACCTAGTTAGAAAGTCGGTAATTACAAAGACAACAGACGGATAAATATATAATGAAGGGAAGAAATCAGCGTAAAAAGGCAGAGAATACTCAAAATCAGAATGCCTCTCCCTCTACAGGGGATCACAATTCCTCATCAGTAACGGAACAAGGCTTAATAGATTACGAGTGTGTTCCAATAACAGAAGCAGGCTTCAAAACGTGGGTGATAAGAAACTTCTGTGAATTAAAAGAACTTGTTCTAACCCAATGCAAAGAAACTAAGAACCTTGAAAAAAGGTTTGACGAAATGTTAACGAGAATGGACAATTTAGAGAGGAATATAAGTGAATTGATGGAGCTGAAAAACACAACACGAGAACTTTGCGAAGCATGCACAAGTTTAAACAGTCGAATTGATCAAGTAGAAGAAAGGATATCAGAAGTCGAGAACCAGCTCAGTGAAATGAAACGAGAAGACAAGATTGGAGAAAAAAAGGATGAAAAGGAAGGAGCAAAGTCTCCAGGAAATATGGGACTATGTGAAAAGACCTAATTTACGTTTGATAGGTGTACCTGAATGTGATGAAGAGAATGAATCCAAGTTGGAAAATACTCTTCAGGATATCATTCAGGAAAACTTTCCCAACCTGGCAAGGCAGGGTAATATTCAACTCCAGGTAATACAGAGAACACCACAAAGATAGTCTTCAAGAAGACCAACCCCAAGGCACTTAATTGCCAGATTTATTAGGGTTGAAATGAAGGAGAAAATACTAAGGGCAGCCAGAGAGAAAGGTCAGGTTACCCATAAAGGGAAACCTATCAGACTTACAGCAGATCTCTCAGCAGAAACCCTACAAGCCAGAAAAGAGTGGGGACCAATATTTAACATCCTTAAAGAAAAGAACCTTCAACCCAGAATTTCCTATCCAGCCAAACTAAGCTTTATAATTGAAGGAAAAATTAAATCCTTTGCAAACAAACAAGTACTTAGAGAGTTCACCACCACCAGGCCTGCTTTACAAGAGCTTCTGAAAGAAGCACTATACATATAAAGGAACAACCAATATCAGCCTTTCCAAAAATATATCAAAAAGAAAAGAACATTAACACAACAAAAAATTTACACTAACTAATGGGCAAAACAGCCAGCTAGCATCAAATGCTAGTATTAAAGTTACATATATTCTAATTGGATAAAAAGCCAAAACCCATTGCTATGCTGCATCCAGACCCATCTCACATGCAACGATACACAAAGACTCAAAGAGAAGGAGGAAGATTTATCAACCAATCAGAGAGTAAAAATAAACAAATAAAAAGCAGGAGATGCAATTCTCGCCTCTGATAAAGTAGACTTTAAGGTAACAAAGAGCAAAAGAGGCAAAGAAGGACATTACATAATGGCAAAAGGATCAATGTAACAAGAAGAGCTAATGATTTTATAGATCAACGAGACAGAAAATTAACAAGGACATCCAGGACTTAAACTCAGACCCGGAACAAGTAAACTTAATAAAACATTTATAGAACTCTCCACTTCAAATACATAAAACATACATTACCACCTCACACCTATTCCATAAGTGACTACATAATTGGAAGTAAATCACTCCTCAGTAATTGCATAGCATTTCATAGGTTTAAATGAAATATTGGTTGGCTGCTTGTTTGTTATTTTCTTCCCTTATTCCTTCCTGTTTACATCAAGTATAATTATTGGTATAAAAGAGGTTTTCAATACCCATTACTAAACTGCATTCTAGCCTGGGCAAGAAAGCAATACTCCCATTCTCTCTCTCTCTCTCTCTTCCTTTTTCCTCCTCTTTATTCTTTTTCTTTCTTTCTTTCAAAAAAAAAAAAAAAATGATGGTCAATCTTACCTTCACTGACAGGACATAGACCATTTGTCTGGATAATTTTTTGGTGGGGGACGGAGTCTCGTTCTTGTTGCCCAGGCTGGAGTGCAATGGTGCGATCTCTGCTCACTGCCACCTCCGCCTCCCAGGTTCAAGAGATTCCCCTGCCTCAGCTTCCTGAGTTGCTGGGATTACAGGCGTGCGCCACCACACCTGGCTAATTTTGTATTTTTTAGTAGAGACAGGGTTTCTTCATGTTGGTCAGGCTGGTCTCAAACTCCCGACCTCAGATGATCTGCCTGCCTTGTCCTCCCAAAGTGCTGAGATTACAGGTGTGAGCCACTGCGCCCAGCCTTGTCTGGATAATTTTAGTAAGCTGCTCTACAATTTTAGGCCTTCCAAGTTATTATTTGTTTTCTTTCTCTTTTTAAAAACACCTATTGAGAACCCTGCATTGTACCAGATAGTGTTCAGAGGGAAATGTAGGAAATTCAGAGCACCAAAATTAGACTTAATAAACAAAAAGAAATTCATACCTGTTTGGTTTGTGCAACCATGCATTGCACTCACTTTGCTTGGGAAAGATGTTTTTACCACCCTTTCAAGCTTCAGAGACCTTGGTTTCCAAGCCCCAAGTCTTATAAATGGATTGAAGCCCATTTGAAGAGCAGAACAGTCCCCGCTGAGCTCTGGAGATAGCTTTTCAGCTAGCAAGTACCATTTCATTTGCTCATGATCAGGAGAGGAAATGGTTGGAAATGGTTGGCTATTGCATCTTTTATTGTTTCATGATTGTTCACAATAGTTTTTTAAACTGAGACATCTCAGGAATTGCCTTAGAGATGAGACAGGAGGTTTATTCTCAGCCTTCAGAACTTTATGCTCCTACCCCAGTTTAACCAGAGTAGGATTGTTTGCCAGGCATGGTGTCAGAACACTGGCATCGCAAATGATTGACTCTGGGTTGTTAAGATGTATTTACTGATAACAGTATAGGTTTAAAAAAGGAAAGTAGAAAGTGTGAACGCTGCAGAAGAGTGCAGTGGGGCACCTCAGCAAGAGAGGACTGAGACAATCACAGTGAATTTTCCTCACGAGCATTTATGGACTTTAAGGTGGGAGCTGAAGGGTGGTTTGGACCAATATTGGCCATGTAGGTCGTGATAAATGATTACATTTGTAGGCATTTTGGTGTCTCAGTGTCAGCAAGTGTTGCTCAGTGACTTTTGGCATGCATACATTCCGGAGATGTATAGAAATTCTAGTTACTTAGAACATTTTTGAAAGAGACCTGGAACCAGATGCAAGGAAAGTTTAATTACTTGTAAATTCCTCAGGTAGAGCTTTGCCTCCAGATGGCCTGTTTGATGGTCACCAGGTGGTCTTTGCTTGCTGCATACTTCTAACCTCTGCCTCCCAGGCTCAAGTGAACCTCCCACCTCAGCCTTCTGAGTAGCTGGAACACAGGCGCTTGCCATTACGCCCAGCTAATATTTTGTATTTTTCTCTCCCCTCCCTCTCCCCCTGCCCCCATTTTCCCCTTCCCTCTCCCTCCCCAGTGGAGTTTTGCTCTTATTCCCCAGGCTGGAGTGCAATGGCGCAATCTTGGGTAACTGCATCCTCTGCCTCCTGGGTTCAAAGGATTCTCCTGCCTCAGCCTTCCTACTAGCTGAGATTACAGGTGCCAGCCACCACACCCAGCTAATTTTTTGTATTTTTAGTAGAGATGGAGTTTCACTGCATTGGCCAGGCTGGTCTCCAGGGTGGTCTGGACCTCCTGACCTCAGGCGATCCACCCACTTAAGCCTCCCAAAGTGCTGGGATTACAGGTGTGAGCCATCGTGCCTGGCTAATTTTTTGTGTTTTTCTGTAGGGACAGGGTATCACTGTTTTGCCCAGGCTGGAGACTTGAAATCTTTTTGGTTTTTTGTCGTTGTCGTTATTTCAAAAGGAAAGATTTTGAAACTAATGTGCTAGAATTTTCAAAGTCTTCTTGAAAAATTTGTTTTTTTTCTATTTTATTTTTAAGATTAAATATGTAAAATATTCTAAAATCAATTTTTAATCCAATCAAATTGACTAATTGTTGAGGTAAAGGAATTATTAATGAATGTAAGAACTATATTAGTTTGGGTAGTTTGGGCTCTTTAAAGCTGGGACACAGGCTTTAATGTGTATAACAGTGAAATTTTTGCAGTATGAATTACATGTGGTATTCAAATTGTTTAAGTTCATAAACTTTTGTTTTTTTAGATGTCTCAGAGCATGTCTTCAGTATCCTCAAGGCATTCTGAAAAGATAGCTATTAGAGAGTAAGTATTTTAGTTTTGTGAGTATTTTTCTGTGAAAAACATTCACTGAATTGAATTGTTAGTGAAAGTGTATTTCAGTGACAGTCATCCTTCAGGGCCAGCTTCATAGAGCTGAGGGTTTGTTTGTATTCAGTAGTAAAAGTTCTTTATTGGAAAGCAGGATTTTTCTTTCTTTTTTTTTTTTTGACGGAGTTCGCTCTTGTTACCCAGGCTGGAGTGCAATGGCACGATCTCGGCTCACCACAACCTCTGCCTCCTGGGTTCAGGCAATTCTCCTGCCTCAGCCTCCTGAGTAGCTGGGATTACAGGCACGCGCCACCATGCCCAGCTAATTTTTTGTATTTTTGTATTTTTAGTAGAGCTGGGGTTTCACCATGTTGACCAGGATAGTCTCGATCCCTTGACCTCGTACCCGCCTCGGCCTCCCAAAGTGCTGGGATTACAGGCGTGAGCCATCACGCCCGGCCCAAAGCAGGATTTTTCTAAATTGTTACTCTGGAAACATTTAGATTGCCAAAACATTCCCATTATACATTATGATACACATAAATATCCTTGAGGCCTTTTCCTTCAGTTAACTTTTCAGCATGTGCTACCTCTTTTTAATCCCATTTATCTCCTTAGTCTTGTTCATCTATATTGGAGAGTCTTGATTTGTATTGAAGTTGCAATATTTCCTCAATTTTCATTTTTAGATTTTATGTTATTGATATGCTACAAATTCATAATAAACTATGAAATTGTCAACAAAGAGTCAAACTCTGTAAAATATTTGAGGAGCTTTATTCTGAGCCAAATATGAGTTACCATGGCCTATGACACAGCCCTCAGGATCCCCTGAGAACATGTGCGCAAGGTGGTCGAGGGTTTTATACATTTTTGGGAGACATGAGACATCAATCAAATACATTGTAGATACAAGTTGGTTTGGTCCAGGAAGGCAGGACAAGTGAAAGGTGGGAGGACAGCTTCCAGGATATACGTGGATTTAAAAGTTTCCTGGTTGGCAGTTGGTTGGAAGAGTTATCAATAGAAAGGAATGTCCAGCTTAAGATAAGAGGTTGTGAAGACCAAAGTTATCATGAGATGAAGCCTCCAGGTAGCAGGCTTGTGAGATAATTGTTTGTAAATGTTTCTTATCTGTGTTAATGTTAAATTCTTACTGGCTTTTCCTGAATTCTAAAAGGGGGGAGGACATGACGAGGCAAGTCCAACCCCTGTTTCCTGTCATGGCCTCAACCAGTCTTTCAGGTTAAATTTAGAGAGCACTGGGCTGGCCTAGAGGAGGAAGTCCATTCAGATGGTTGGTTGGAGAATCCTTAGAATTTTATTTTTCTTTTACAGAATTTATCAGTTGAGTGGTTTAATAATTTTCCTGCATTGGATTACCCTATGGTTATAACTTTTCTTTAGCTTTGGTTATTTGAATGGAGCTCTGGAATAATAAAAGTGTTGTTAGCAACTCATGAATAGTGTTCAGCCTTTTATTCCTGACGGGACGGTTGTGAAAGTTAAAGACCTTTATTTTACTTCTTATATTTTACTTCTAAATTTGTTGACCACATTTTTGGTCGTCAGATACCTGATTCTCTCAATGATTTGAAAGGACTGGGTGGTATCTGTCTTTACCAGTTGTATGTCATGTCAATGGGCAGTTATAGTCTTTCAGAGACTAGAGAGAGATGAGCTCCAAAAAAACTGCCTCATAGAGGCCCCATCTCTTCATTTAAAGTTATTAGCTTTTGGTGTTTAGCCAGAATGGTGCCTGCCACATGGTTGTTAGGTAGTCAATAAGTATTTGTAGCATAACTTAATAAATGAAAGACTTTAAAAGTTTCCCCAGCTGATTTTGATGATTTATTAGGTATAGGATCTACCAACTTAAATGATCTTGATAACTGGAAAATATGAGGTTGATTTTCAAGGCCTGTAGATGTTTTGAACAACAGTTCTAAAAAAGACTGTAAAAGAGACAAACACCACTTAAGCATGTGAATGGTTGTTCCTACTTCTCTCTTTTTCTGTCTTCTTTTGGGCTTGTACCCCAAAACAGTAATATCTGTCAACTTGTTAAACCTAATTAAGCATCTGACATGTGGACCTAGCTCAATTGCTTTTTCGTTTAATTGAAGAGCACTACACTTGGAGACAAGATCTCATTTTTCTCTGACACTGTGACTGTAAATGAGATGTCCCTCTGAATTTTTGGTGCGAAATGAAAGATGAGAAAAAGATCTTGCTGTGACTGGATAAACTATAATGTGTGCTTTTTCTGCCTTCCATCCAGTTTCTTTTTTATTTATTTTTTTGTTTTTCTTTTTTTGTTTTTTAATTTATTTTTATTTATTTTTTTCATCCAGTTTCTTAACATTAAATAATGGAAACTTTATTAAGGAAAATTTTGGTCTTTGATAGCCCCTGACATCATCCTTTGAACACGTGTACATGACCAGCAGTCCCATTAGGAGCTAGGCAGAATGTAAAAAGAGTATCATGTAAATGTGAAATTTATTATTGCATTAATATCTTAATATGTAGTTGAGCATTGTAGCTTATATACTTAAGTTTTCAGAATAGGGGGATTGAAAGTAACTCTCAGTCAATAAAATTGCATTTCTTTATTCAGTTTTCAGGTGGGAGATTTGGTACTCATCATCCTAGACGAACGCCATGACAATTATGTGTTATTTACTGTTAGTCCTACTTTATATTTTCTACATTCAGAGTCTCTGCCTGCCCTGGATCTCAAACCAGGTGAGGGTGGTAAGTGTCATTCCATGACTAAAATATAAACCTGGAATGGAGGAAATTACATAGTAAAGATTTTTTTCCCCTGTTTATTATATCAGAATTAAGTCACTAAGAGCGAACCCTGTTTAATCTGTTTTTTATAAAACCTACATTATCTACATTATTTTAATGAATTCCATTTATAATTCAGAATCAAGGAGTGTAGCTTATATAATGGACCAGTTGATCAGAATGTGCATTGATTCAGGCGTCTTATACCCTGGCTGCTGCATAATTATATTGTCAGAATTCTCATGTACAGACTAGTCAAGATTAATATATACTTATTTGTTTATATAAAAGCATTACCTTTTTTTTGGGCAAAATAGTTTTCTTGAATTATAAAATGTCTAGTCTATCCTGTATCATCCTGTGTTCCTACCTTGTTTTTCGTTACACTGTTCTATAACTTTATTTTTTTAAAAAGGAAATAAGTTTTGTTAAAATATGCTAAGGAACAATGTCTATTACCTATTTGATTTTTAAAATACTCAAAAAGAACAGAATAGATATCCTAGTAGCCTAAACAGAATTATTTTTAACAGTAAAACAAGTCCATTTAGATTGATGTTCTTAATCTAGTTGGACTGACATGCAAACAAAGTGAAATATCTTTTTTTTTTTTTTGAGATAGAGTCTTGCTTTGTTGCCCAGGCTGGAGTGCAGTGGCATGATCTCAGCTCACTGCAGCATCTGCCTCCCAGGTTCAAGCAATTCTCCTGCCTCAGCTTCCCAAGTAGCTGGAAATACAGGCATGCACTCAGCTAATTTTTGTATTTTTAGTAGAGAAAGGATTTCACCATGTTGGCCAGGCTGGTCTGAACTCCTGACCTCGTGATCCGCCCACCTCAGCCTCCCCAAGTGCTGGGATTACAGGCGCGAGCCTATTTTTTCTTTAAGACAAGTTCTTGCTCTGTCACCCAGGCAGGAGTGCAGTGGCACTGTCATTGCTCACTCCAGCCTCAAACTCCCAGGCTCAAGAGAACCTCCTGCCTCAGCCTCCTGAGCAGCTGAGACTAAGGACTGTAGATGTATACCACCACTATACCCAATTTTTTTGTTCTGTATTGTTTTGTTTTGTAGAGACTTGGTCTTGCTTTGTTTACCAGGCTGGCAAATTCCTATTGTTGAACTAGGCCACTTTCCTATGACAACTCCATCATGGTTTTTTGTGGTGGGCCACTTAGAGTATCCATGGTTACAGTAATCATGTAACCATGAAAATGAGAAGATAGCTTACAACTTACTGTTTTCACTTATTACTTTTTACCTTGAAAATAACGAACCTGACATTTCTTTTGCCTTCTGTGGGGTTTTTTTTCAGTCGTTCAGACTTTTTATTGAAAATGATCTTTAAACTTAACAAAACATTGCAAAGATGAATATAGTACAAAGAAAACCCATATTCCTTTACCCATATTCACCTGTTATTAACATTTTACCCCACTTGCAATATCTCTTTGTACATGTATCTTATATATAAATATACACGAATGTGTGAACACTTTTTTTCCCCCAGAACCATATGATAAGTTAAATCATACACCATTACCTTTCAATATTTCCGTGTTCATTTTCTAAGAGTTCAGTGTTTAAACCTGGGAAACATTTAAAAACTCTTTTTAAAATGCACATTGCCATTTTAAAGGCTTACACAAGTACTGCAGAAAATAATTTATTTAACAGTCTTACTTAACCATGAATAACCCCCCTTCCTTTTTTCCTTTGAGGAATACCAGTTGGGGTCATCTACTCCTGTATTGTTGCCTTGGGAGAGTGTGGATTACCAGAGTGTTTTTATTGATAGTGGGGTTCATTACTCTTCCGGCATCATACAAACATTTGGTTTTAGACGATTCTTTTTGGATGTTAGTAATTGGCTGTGAAGTGCTAGTTTGCTCTTCAGAGTATTCGCCACATCCTGTTGTCCAGGAGCTTTTATCTTTCTGTCATGTGATCATATTCTTAGGTTCATTTCTGATTATTTATTTGGGATATCTTTCTTGTATATCTTTCCAAATTATTTTTATGGAACAAAAATCCGTATGCCTTCTTTCAAAGGCTTTAGCCTAAGCAAAATACAGGCAGTTCGAAGCTTATGGTAGTGCTACTTAAGGTTTTTTGACTTTACCATGGTGCAGAAGGTCATAGAAACCCTACTTTCAGTATTCAACCATTCTGTTTTTCACTTTAAGTACAGTATTCAATAAATTACATAAGGTATTCAACACTTTAAAATACGCTTTTTCGTTAGATGATTTTGCCCAACTGTAGGCTAATGTAAGTGGTCTGAGGCTAGGCTAAGCTATGGTGTATGGTAGATTAGAGGTATTAAATGCATTTTCAGCTTAGATATTTTCAATATAGGATGAGTTTAATCTGGACAAATAAGGGATAACATAATGTAAGTGGTAGGCTAATGTAAGTGGTCTGAGGCTAGGCTAAGCTATGGTGTATGGTAGATTAGAGGTATTAAATGCATTTTCAGCTTAGATATTTTCAATATAGGATGAGTTTAATCTGGACATAACCTTATCCTAAGTTGAGGGGCATCTGTACTTTATTGCCTGAATACTTTTGAAGTCAACTTTAATATGACAGCTTCTTTTCTGGAATTTAAAAAGAGAATGAGTACCCCTTGGCTTGTCACATTTTGGCTTTATGAAGACTAGGATTAGCCTTGTCATCTTGTCCTCTCCCACATTTTTCAGCTTTCCTTCATTGACACAAGTACCACCCTTCTGGAGTTGTTATCCCTTATTTGTTATTTATTGAGTATCAACTGTATACACACTGCTGTGCCAAGCACTGTGTCATGCAGATGTGAGAACTGTTTAGTTGCTGCCTTTGCAAACTTGTATTAAAAATACTGCCCCTCAAAAATGAATATTTTGCCTTGAACCTACACATTTTGTTTGCCTAAAGAAATGGGAAAGTTCATCTTTATTAGTTCTTTCAATAGATGGCACTATTGAGTTAGCCTGGAATTCCTAGATCTTTGTTCATGATTTGTACTTAGATATTTTAGTGTTTCCTGAACTGTTGTTTCTGTGATTTGACATATCATGTATATTTAATGAGTAACAAAAGCTATACACACATTACTGGTTGAAAAGTAACATGAATTTAGTTTTGTAAATTGTTAATTAAGCATTTCAGTGATTTCGGCAGTTTTAAAAATCTTAACATATTCTTCCACTCATGAGAACTTTGTTAGTCTGTTTTGATTCTGGCAGTTATGTTTTCATGACCAACTTAATCATACTTTGAAAAAGAAATTAACTATTTAATTGTATTAGCTTCAGGTGCATCTAGAAGACCCTGGGTACTTGGAAAAGTAATGGAAAAGGAATACTGTCAAGCCAAAAAGGTAAAAACTACATCATGTGATAATAAACCTAGGAATTATAGAGAACATTTTAATACTGCTTTATTTGGAAATCATTGCCAGTGCTGTTCTTGGCCTTCGTGCATATTTGAGTTAGAGCTTGATTTTAATGAGAGTGAATTTGAACCAGCAATTTATAAGTATTTATGCTGCCTTTAGATGGTAGTAGTTACTGTTAACGTATAAAAGAAAACTATTACAAAGTCTGTGTTCTCTGACTGTTAGGTTACTAGTGTAACTAATTTGCAGGGAAAAAAAAATCCTTGCGTAACTAGTGGCAGAAAGGGAATTTTATTTCTAAATACAGTTGATCTTTTATTATTTTCATACTCAACCTCCATTGAAGAAAGGTAATGTAAAGTATTTGGTGGCTTAAAAAATGGACTGATTGTGTAACAATATCAGTGCTGTAAAATCAGTGAAATCATCTGAGCAAGAATGCTCAGAAGCACTATATTCTGCACTGACTCACTATAATTTGGGGACTTTGTGTATAAAACACTAATAGAACTTGAACCATATAGTACTGAGGTTTCATTGATACTTAATGACATATGGCTCACTTTGTATTCTATTACTTAGCAGCGGCTACCAACTTTGTCTATTAGTCACTCAGTATATTCTTAGTTGGTGAGGGGTAGATCTTACATACTTTGATAAAGACCCCCACATCCTCCAACCCCTCAGTACTCCGGAGTGAGTAATATGATAGGGTACTTGTGTGATGTGGTTTATTTTTGCTTGTTTTGGGGGAGTGTGCGTGTGTGTGTGAGTGAGAGAGAGAGAGATGTGCTTTAATCATCGTAGTGATTCCATTTTTTCTTTCCCTCTTAGGCACAAAACAGATTTAAAGTTCCTTTGGGGACAAAGTTTTATAGAGTGAAAGCTGTATCGTGGAATAAGAAAGTATAACTTATGGACAAAATTAATACATTCTGTGACATTTTTTCTGATTTGTCCTGCAGTGCTCATTCATCACTCCGCAAACAGCAGGCCATCTTTTTATGCAAAAGTCAGCGTGACAATATACTTCATTGCTGTACATCATTTACTTTTTAACTGGCTTCACTTTAGGAGTAATAAATTTATCAAAATCCTTGGCTGAATTAAAATGGTTTTTGGTTTTTGATTTTTTTTTACCCAGACAACTCTAGAAATGCGGACCAAACTAGTTCATTTTCTCAAAGGGCATACCTTGTGCATTGTGGCTTATCATAAGCCATATTAATTGCCTGTTAAATATACACTAGCTTGAACTTAGATGTTAAATGTTTTTATTACCAGCATTTGTCCTTTTGTGAAATCAATATCAGAATACTTGCACTCTTTAACATATTCTTTATAAAATGTATACATTCTTCAAAACTATTTAAAGAGGAGTGGTATTGCATGCAGATAATCATAATTTTGAGTTTGCCTCAGATTACTAAAGCAAATTGTTTCATTTTTTAAAATGCCCTTTGATGTTTCAAAAAGGAACTATAATTTGATTGACTGATTTTAAGATCAGCTATAAGTAATCAGCAGTCTTCAAAAGCACTTTCAATGGATTGGTCATCTGGGTTCTAAAGGAAAGAGTCTGTGCTATTAACCATTTCAAATGCAGACTCAAACCTTCCCAACATCTTATGACTCTTTAGAATAATATTGATGAAATCGTAATTCATGGTTGAGTTTCAGAACAAAAGATATTCATTGCACATTAACCATTTAGAGGTCATTTAAATAACAAAATATTGTATTGTAAAAGAACTGTACAATTTTAAAACAATAAAGATTTGAACCTGTAAATGTGTGTGCCTTTTAAAGAAGGATACATTTTTAATATATTTGAGTGATTGCTGGGAAGTGTGAAAATATTGTTATGTATCATATCAAAGAGAAACATGTTTATTACAAAAATGTTCTTTAACTATATACTGTGTAACAGGGTAAAACAGTGTTATGTAGAATAGAATTGTGTAGATCTGTAGAGAAGTTGCCATTGAGCAAAGTTATTTAAATGAGTTAGTTGAGTTGGATGAGACTTGTTTGAGGTTTGTTGCTAGAGAACAATAATAAAATAATTTTTTTCAGAAAATATTTAATTTCTTCATAAAAATAAGTTAAATATTTTTTTAAATATGTATATCTAATAGTACAAAATGGAATAAACATCATAGTGTATAGAAAACTGAATTTGACGTTAATGAATAAATGAACAAATGATTTCACATGTTTCTATTTAATCCTTCCATGACACCTTTATGCAAAGAATATTAAATCATTAACTTTATATATAGAGAGCGATTTTGTTAAGCAGATCTGGTTAGGTCTAAATGAATCTGCCAGTTAGGCTATTTTGACTTAATTGGTACCCTTCAAATTTCATATGTGGTCATTTGCTGTGGAATTGTTGTGAACACATGATAGCAAATCTAATCATTGTCTTGTTAATACTGCTGTTGAAGATTGTTGCCTATGGTTTCCTTACATGCTGTTTTGTGTCTGTTCTTTCATTGTTCACATGTATCTTTATAAAGCACAAAAAAATGAAATAAGTTTCTTAGTTAAAAAGATGAAGAGAAATGAAACTTGGAAATGTAAACCCGTCAGCTGAGTTACTACCTTTGGGTAAAGGTGGTGTACCCTGACCTCTGGCATCAGGATACCTCACTTCCAGTTTTGGATCTAACTTTAATTTTAGGTGAGTTCCATAAATTCTGAAACTCAGTTTTGAGAGATATTTTGCAGATTAAATGAGAGTTATAAGTGTAAAGTGCTTTGAACAATTTCAGGCATATGCTAGGGACTCAACGTGTTAGCTGTTAGGAGATTTCTTTATGTAGTACAATCAAATCTGTAAGGTACTATTCAGATTTGCATAGAAATGTACCTCCCTTTATTACATAAATGAAGATTTAAATCACATTTTTACTGCCAGTAAACTTTAAGCACACATGAATTACACAGATTGATTTATTTTGGCAAAGGTGAGTGTGGATATACTAAGAACAGAAATAGCAAGAATCATATGAACGGTCATTTTTATTGATTTTTTAAAATTATCAAGGTACAAGCACATGCACACTTTCAAAAATAATATACCCCAAGATCCCTGTCATATTTCCCAATTTTGCCACCTAGAGGCAATTACTTTTACTTGTAAAGATATTTGTATATGGTGTGTCAAATTATATGGCTTTGCTGATTTTTTAAAATGAATCCATGTAAATTTTTACTTTCTCATATAAGAAGATTTAGTTCTTTCATAACTTCCCCACTTCTGCCTTTCCTATATATGTTATTACTTTCCAGTTTGTGCTTTAAGATTTGCATTATGATGACTTACTGTTCTCTGCTAAGTTGTGAACTATGATTATATTTTCTTGTACAGCCCATAAATTTTTATTTGAAGATGTTTGATTTTTTTTTCTTACTGTTCTGTTATCTTCTAGTTATCATAGCTTCAGTATTTTCAGATGCAGAGGCTGCTTCATATTTTAGCCTATCAAGCCACATTTCTCAGACCTCCATTGTGAAACTGTTAGTTCTGCTTCAAACATCTGGTTGCTCTTTAAGCTGACGATTTCATATTCTAGGACTCCTTAACATTTTTGTTAGGAATCTGCATTTCATGGACTCTCTCTTCTTTCTTGCTAGAGATTTTGATCAAGGGACTTCCTAGGAAAGAATTAGTGAAATAAATTTTCTAAACCTCTGTAATTAGGCTCATGCTTTATAAACAGTGTCATTTTTTTGCAGACATTGCCTTCTATTGTTTAGGGTATTGTTGAGAAATCTAATGCCATTCCATCTGTGCTTTTTTATAGATTATGTTTGATGATAATATCTTAAAATTCACAACCCAGCCATTCTTGGTACTAGCCAGAGAACTGTTTCAACCTAGATACACATGTCCTGTAGCACTAAGGGAATTTTTTAGAAAATGGTAAATTATCTCCATATATTCTACTAATTAACATTTTAGTGTTTTCTGGGAGTGTGCTCACTATGTCTTTTAAGCCACGTCATTGAATTTTGTGTTGGCAACTGTGACTTTAACTTCCAAGATTGCTGATCACCTTTTCATGAATCCTGTGGATCTGTCATTTTTTTTAAACTCTGAAGATACAAACTAGTGTTTTTCTAATTTTCTTCTCTCTGTTGTCTTCCATGGTCTCTTTTTCTCATTTAGTCTTTATTTCATATTGGAAGTTTTCCTCAGATATCTTATGATCCTGGCTTGTCTCCTCATATTCAAGGGGAGGACATTAAACAGCTGATTATGAACTTTATTTCTAACTCCTTCCACCTTGTATCCAGAAAATAAGGAAGAATTATAGGCTTATAATTTTAAATCTTTATGAAATCTCAGAAATCATCTAACCTAGTCCTTTTTGTTTCATCGTTAATATATTGAGATGAAATTCACATAAAGTTAATCATTTGAAAATGAACAGTGTTCATCAATGCTTCATTTTTATGGCTGAATATTTCACATATAATATATGTATGTCATATACATATATAATATATAATATACATGTGTATAATTTATATAATATGTGTATAATATATAATATACATGTATATAATATACGTAGAGCCCACAATCTGTTTATTCCTTCACCTGTTGAACATTTAGATGGTTTTTACCTTTTGGCTCAGCAGCACTAGTAACCATAGCCAAAAGGTAAAAACACATGTACATTCACAATTTGTACATGTGTTTGGTTACCTGTTTTCAATTATTTTGAGTATATCCTAAGAGGAGAATTGTTGGAAAATATGGTTAATTCTATGCTTACCTTTCTGAGGAACAGCCAAATTGTTTTCAACAGTGGCTGAACCATTTTACGCTCCCACCAGTAACGTATGAGGGATCCAACTTTTTCATATGCTTGCTATCACTTGTTGTTTTCCTTTTTTTTTTTTTTTTTTTTTTTTCAAATTATGGCCATTTTAGTGGATGTTGCTTGCTTGCAGGTCATTTATGTGTCTTTGTTGAAGAAATAACCTATTCAAGCTCTTTGCCTCTTTTTTAGTTTGTTTTGTTTTATTATTGATTTGTAAGAGTTCTCCCCTTTTATATTTTCTGAATACTAAACTCATGATTTAGAAATATTTTCTCTTTTGTAGGTTGTCTTATTGAATCTCCTTTGATGCAAGGAAGTTTTTAATTTTGAAGAAGTTCAAGTTACCTGTTTTTTTCTTTTTTTGCTGGTGCTTTTAGTGTCACAACTTAAGAATCAATTGCCAAATCCAAGGTTATAAAGATTTACTCATGTATTTTCTTCTAAGAGTTTTATAGTATTCTCTTTTATATTTAGGTTGTTGATCCATTTTAAGTTAATTTTTGTGTATGATGTAAGGTAGAGATTCAACTTTATTCTCTTGTATGTGGGGCTATCCAGTAATCTCAGCACCACTTGAAGAGTCTATTCTTATGTATAATATAAAGAGTGATAGGACCACAGTTTTTTTTTTTATCACTGTAGCTTTGTAATAAATTTTGAAATCTTGAAGTATGAATCCAGCTTCTTTTTCCCCAAGATTGTTTTGGCTGTTAGGGGTTCCGTCACATTCTACATGAATTTTAGGGTTGGTATTTTTCCATTTTGGAAAAAAAGTCATTGGTGTTTTGATAGGGATTGCATTCAATCTGTGGCTCACATTGGGGGAATGTTGCCATCTTAATATTAAGTCTACCGTCCATGAACACAAAATATTTTTCCAGTTATTTGTGTCTAATTTTTTTCACCAAAATTAATAGTTTTTAATGTATAAGTCTTTTACCTGTGTGGCCAGATATATTCCTATTTTGTTCTTTTTGGTGCTGTTATAAATAAAATTGTTTTCTTAATTTCCTTATTCATTGCTGATGTAAAGAAACATAATTGATTTTTGTGTCTTGATCTTGTACTCTTGAAACTTTGCTGAATTTATTAGGTCTACCATTTGTGTGTATATGTGTCATGTATTCTTTGGGATTTTCAGATTAGCAAATTCAGATAGTTGTACACCTTCCTTTTAAGTTTGGATGCCTTTTGTTTCTTTTTCTTGCCTTATTTTGTAGCAGGAGTGGCCGCAGGAAACGGATCTCTTGGACACCGAATATAGGAAGAAGGAGGGTTTATTCGGCCGGGAGCAAGGTGGCATAGTTGCCTAACAGCCAAGCTCCCCTAACAAAGGAAGGTTCTGTCTTTATATAGGCTTATACTTTAGATGTTACACGTGGAACAATCTTAGGTTTATAGCTTAACATATGAAAAGGGTCTCGGTTTACAGTCTCAGAAATTACATATGAAAAGGGTTTCAGTTTATAGTCTTAGGAATGAAAAGGGGAAGTTTACAGTCTTAGGAATGAAAAGGGGAAGTTGATCTGAGATGCCTGTGTCTCCCTCTTCAATTTCTCTGGCCAGAACTTCAATACTATGTCAAACAGAGATCAAAATGTACATCCTTATCTTGTTCCTGATCTTACAGGAAAAGCTTAAGTCTTTCACAATAGTATGAGGATAGCTGTGGGTTTTTCACATATGGTCTTTTTGTTGAAGATGTTTTCTTTCAAGTCTGTTCAGTGTGTGTGTGTGTTTCTATCATGAAAGTGTTAAATTTTGTCAAATGCTTTTCCTGCCTAAATTGAGATGATTATGGGATTTTTTTCTTCTATCACTGTAATATGTCATTTGATTTTTGTATGTTGAATCATCCTTGCATTCTGGGAATAGATCCCACTTTAAAATGCTGCTGAACTCAATTTGCTAGTATTTTGTACAGGACTTTTGCATCAGGTAATGTGAGTGGAGGGACCAATTCTCTGAGGGTCCTAATCTGCCATTTTCTGTGACATTACTACTGGTCTAATTTTAAAGATGAACTAGGCTCTAAGAGTTTAGTGACTTGACCACTGTCTCAGAATTATAATCTCATCTGGGAGTCAAATTCATCACTTCTGACTTCTAACATGGTGATTTTCCAGTTAGGGGAAAAAATTATACCTAAATTTCCTCTAGTGGTTAGAATAGTTTAACCACTGAATGTCATTACCTTAATGCATGGGCCCAAGACAACAAAAAGGAACTAAAAGGTACATTTGCTGAAAATTAATAGTATGGCATTTGCCTTAGGTGCTCTGAGGGTGACTCATGCAATAGATTGGTTACCATTTTCTGTTGTTGAAAGTTAGGAGTCTTGAGACCTTTTTAATTGAAATAGCTTCATATATGTTCAGCAAAGTACAGTTTTCTTTAAAACTTTGGGTTTCCTGTAAAACTGAAGTTCTCTAAAAGTTAAATTGTAATTTAAACAGATTTCTCTCTGGTGGGCTAGTGTACTATGGAAAAACACTCAAGATTCATAGGAGCCCCTTTGTCTACATAAGAAGGTCTGTTAGGCTTATGACTTAAACCTGAAGTTATAGCAAAGGGCATAATGGCCACAGGCTCGATTCTATTCTTACCCTGAAACTCTTTGAGGATTTTCAGCTTGCTGCAAAGACTGGATCCAACCCAGCAGAACAGTTTCTTCTCTGTTTCATCTCTCTCTTCCCATGCCTTGCTATACAGAGCCAAAATAAGCCAATTGATGTTTTGAACATTTCCCGGAAACTACCTTAGCCAGAATCACGAGTTCATAGTTTTGTCAGTTGTTTTGCCACCACAAGATACAAGTTCCTGTCTTTCCAGTTTTCAGTAGCAATTTCTTTGCTTTTCCAGCTTTTGCTAGTACAGTTTTGTTCACCATTCTTACAGCCTTTGTGAGGCAGTGTCATGGATTCTAAGTTTTTGTTACACAGCAGTCTCACTGTTGGTACTAATTTCTGTGTCAGGTGTATATTGTGTAACTGTTCATTCCTACACTTCTTGGCCTTAAATAACCATTTGCGCATGTGACTGCAGTCGTGTGGAGATTAGTTAGGGATACCTTGGTTCCTTTTGAGCCTCTATCAAAATGCCCGGTTCTTAAACAGTGGCAGCAGCATTCCAACAAGAGTGACAGCAAAAGAAGCTTTGAAGACATGTCAGTTAGTCAAAGCAAATCACAGAGCCAACCCACAGTCAAAGTATGAGAGTAGCTTGCAAGGAAATTGTGATCTTTTTAAAATCTCATTTCTTTTTACGTTAGGTCTAAAATAGGTAGTGCCCTTTAAGATTTAGATAAAAATGTATAGGTGCACTTGGAGATTCCAAACTTGGTAATGTTTACTTTAAAATCAAATTTTCATAGATTTACCAATTTTACTTAGAAGTGAAAACTGGAAAGCTGTGAAAACTATTATTAAAGTATCCACTAATTGATAGCTCTTATGTTAGTCATACTCTTAGGACATAGGCTGTCTTTGGCCATTTTTAAAAAATACTTTGTATACTTTACAGTCTTTATGGGTAAGATGGAAATTATTTCAAACAATTCTTAACATAGTGGTAATGAGACTGAACAGTCAGCTTTAAGCTATTTTGGTGTACATATTTCTTAGGTGTCTCAGACTTGGAAACCAGTTAGAGCTCCACCTGTTTGTTTCGTTCCTACCTTAAAGCTTAATAGCAATACCAGTACTAATGTTAGCAGAAACAAGTAGCAAGCCTCAAGATAACAAAATGCAAGATTAGTCCTCCACGTACTCTGCTACAATGCAGTAACATAACATAGATGTCCTATACGAAAACACATCAGACTGCCTTTTTACCTAGTATCCATGCCCCATTGAAATACTGTGCCAGTGAACCATTTTAACAGATGTCACCCTTTGGCCTTCTAGAGACAGGAATCTCTCTAACTGTACTAAACCATCACTAAAGTTTTTAATGTTGACAATTTAAGAATTTGCAACACTCAGCTCTTTAGCTATTTTTACAAATGTTTTGCTTTGGAATGAACTCTCCAGTTTTGTGGGACTTAATAGCAAAGATGCTTTTGACAATCTAAATCCAAATGAGTGGTGTAATATCCTTTTCTTAGACTGGTCCGGAAATACCACCAATTAATTTCTCTGTTAGTCATAGTATTAGTGAATAGTTACTGTAGGTGTCACTTGTAATCTCTTTGGAATTCGACTCTACCAGTGGGCTCCTTAACTAGCCCAGGCTTCTAACATGAATTGCGTAGTTTCTTAAAAAATGAGTTCTTAAACTTCTCCAAAAGTATGAAGCTTATCTTCACAAGCATACGCTATCACTGCATTCTTTCAGCAGTTTATGTCATAGTCATTTCTTACCAGTTTATCTCTACATTCTACGTGTTTGAGAAGCACGACTCCTGGAGTTGTCAACATGTCACATTTAAAATAGGCTATCTATAGTCCAGTAAAAATCTCGGCTTTTTCCTTTCTGTTTTCATGCTACTATATGCTTAATTAGATCCTTTCTAAAAATAACACGTTTTTCATTAATATTCCCCCAGCTTGGCCTATAGCATCAAAGAATACAGTGAAGCATGAGTGAGCAACTTACTCTTTAATAAATTTTGACAATGGCCATTTCACACTCTGGGAATCTTAGCAGAGGGCTTTTCCTATTAACAGTTAGTACTAAAAGCAATTGTGCCTATTTACAATATTTCGAAGTGACTTATAAATAATAATATTTTATTAAATAGTTTCATAAGAGCATTCTCTCACCTGTCTGGTCCTGATACTCCCATGTGAAGCGGGAGTGAGAGAGGTCCCTGCCCAGCCTGTTATTTCCCAGATGACCTCCACATTAACTGGCAGTGACCGTGAGCAGTTGTGCACTCCTAAGACCGGAGAGGCTTTTCAAACAATCGAATATTAACTTTATTAAACTAGCCATTTACTGTTATTAATAAAGAGTATTCTCAGTTGAGGTATTTGAAATCTCATCATGAACCAGCAACAGTCCCTAGTTCAGAGGATCAGGAGGTGAGCAAAGGCTTGTGAATGTAACTGGAATGTCAAGATGTTGCTTCGCATTTAGAGCACGTGTGTGCATATATAGTCATCTTTTGGCTTCAAAGATAAATCTCTTTTATAAGTATGCCCGTACTGTGTGTTTTCTAAATATCATCAAACTTTTGTAAAATCGAAAAATTTTTTAATTTAGTACTAATTTTTCCATGTTGTATAAGTGCAGGGCATGTCATGTGGGGTATGATACTGTATAAACCAAAAAGATAGTGCCAAGAGAAATATAAATAAATATGTTCTTTCTTTTTGTTGGAAAGCAGAGTCATCCAAAAGTTGACTGGAAAGCTGGAAGTGGGAGCAAGAGTTAGTAGTCGGCGGGGGGGCCCTAATGGCCCAGCTGTGTAGCCTCCTGTAGGACAGACATGCCTTTCCCAGTGTGGCTCACAGATGTCTTCCTTACCCCAGCACCCTTCTCTAGGTCCCTTTCTCATCCCTGTTGAGTTCATGCTGTCCTTTCAATTGTTCAGGTGTTAGCTTTTGTGAGACTATAATTATATTCTAGTTATATCTCTGAGACTACAGCCAAGTCCACATTATCTTGGTTGGACTGCTCATTGTTTTAAAATCCCAGCCACACATCCACTCCCTCTTAGACTGTTTCTTCAGATAATTAGTTGAATGATATTTTAAACACTTATCTAATGTTACTAAGGCTGTAGGGGGTGCCTGATTCTGTTTGTGTGTTCTCTTTACCATTTGTCTATTAAAATAAACCATCCTGGAATTGGAAATAGCCCAAATTGTTAAATGTGGAAAATTTCAACTTTTGACATACTGAAATGCCTGTTCAGTGCCTCACTACAATATTATTTCTAATTATTTTAATTCAGAGCACATCACTAGAAGTTTATGATTAGAATGAGGTTCAGAAAAATCTTCATTAAATAATGTCTGACATCAAAATGATCTTCGTGGCTGAGCATGGTGGCTCACGCCTGTAATCCAAGCACTTTGGAGGCCAAGGCGGCTGGATCACCTGAGGTCGAGTGTTCAAGACCAGCGTGACCAACATGGTGAAACCCCATCTTTAAAAAAAAAAATAGAAAAATGATCTTTGTATTCACATAACAGTGAAATTCAAATGTCTTATTCTGATTAGGAGGGCCAAAGCAAAATGCCTATAATTGCAAAATGGAAGCTGACTAGAATATCAATTCATTGAAGTTATTTTATATGACATTTTCTCACAAGCTTTTAAAAAATACTTCTCTTTTTTGACATGGGGTCTCACTGTGTCACCCAGGCTGGAGTGTACTGGCAAAATCATAGCTCACTGCAGCTTTAACCTCCAGGGCCCAAGCGATTCTCCCACCTTAGGCCCCCAGTAGCTGTAACTACAGGCGCTTGCCACTACGCCCAACTAATTTACTTTATAAAGAGACAGGGTCTTGCTATGTTACCCAGGCTTGACTTAAACTCGTGGGCTAAAGCAGTTCTTCCACCTCTGCCTCCCAAAGTGTTGAGATCACCATCATGAGGCATGGTGTCTGCCCTTTTCACAAGCTCTTTTCAAAGCTTTTCAAGAGATCATATATTCAAGGTTACTATAATAATAAGTTGGATGTTACTGGTGGTTGCCCTGAAGCCTTCCTGGAGCAAGTACATTAATATAAAAAGAGACAGTTGAACATACCTTGAAAGGATATGGTTTGTCACACAAATAGCGTGTTGACTATTTTCTGCAGTACGCCTCTTGTAATATGAAATGCACTGCTGCAGAAAGGAGTCCACATTTTCAGAGTTAATACTCAAGAAACTAAGATTTTATTAGCAAGGCTGACCTTTGTCATTTTATCTGGATCTAGTCCTTGTACCTGAAAGATATAGGACCTCTGCTCTAAGGAAAAATCTGAACCTAATCAAACAACATGAATCATTTACATTTAACCAATAGACCACAATGCTGAAGCCTAATGCTTAGAAAAGACATCTGTGAGTGCACTCTGAGGGCAAGGCGAAGCTGCCTACATCCACAGCTGGCAGTCTGCTTTCTGCTTGTTAGAACTTCAATACTGCGCCTCGCCCAAGCATCATCATAGGCCCACATCGTGTGTGTCTGTAGCTGAACCTCAGAAATGCTTGAGTCGAACATAGCCCTCATTTATTTGGTAAATATTTTAAGTTTGGACATCTCCAGAACAGTTTTCTCCAGAAAATTCCAGTGTTCTATGCAGATCCTGCTGCCTAGAATTATAGGTATGCTACAATGTAACATTCTGATAAGGGGCAGAACACTTTTGGTTTATAGACCTGGGTTGAAACCGTGATTGTAAAGGAAATTACTGGTTAATCTATGCAGCTAATTTTTAGCTTCAATTTCACTATAAGAAATAATTCTCACAACTTACTGTGATGATCACAATGAGAGGAAGTAAGTGTATTTTTGCATATTGAAAAGGGCTGTAGAAATATTTCAGAAAGTTTCCACATGCTTTCAAAACACGGATTTTAGAAGCTGCAGTGTGTCTCCCTAGGCTTAAATGTCAATACTGCTGTTACTATCTTTATTTACAAAAAAAAACTATGTAAGCTCTCCACCCTACTCACCCCATCACCAAACCCCACAGAAAGTTGCCCAGACATGTGGCAGAAGACATCCGTGTATTTAAGAAAACACTAAAATGAATTTCTATTCTCTTCCCTCTGTTTTTCTTTGGGATATTTTATTTTTTATAAATTAAAAGTGGGCCAGATGTGGTGGCTCACGCCTGTAATCCCAGCACTTTGGGAGGCTAAGGGAGGAGGATTGCTTGAGTTTAGGAGTTTAAGACCAGCCTGGGTAAAATAGAACCCATGTCTACAAAAAATTTAAACATTTAGCCGGGCATGGTGGCATGAGCCTGTGGTCCCAAGCTACTTGGTAGAGAATTGAATTAGGTGTACTAGTTACACCACATGCATCAGGGAAACTGATTAATAATTAAATCAGGAAAGTTACTTTTAGTTGTAAGTTTATAAAGAATATATGGAATCAGTTCATAAAAATATCACAGCCAAAGTGTATGTAAATACTTCTTCTTGGAGCTCATGTTTTCATTCACAAGCAGGAGCTAAAAATGTACTCTCCTAATTAAAAGATAACTTTAAATATTGTAATTGCAAATAGAGATTGCATAACTAAAATGCTAAAAGTGATGTAATATTTTTCTTTATGCATTAAAAAGTAGAAAAAGTTCCAGATTATAGCACTATCTAATATTTCAGATCTCATAACATTTGTAGGATATTTCTAGTAAGTGTTCATATATACAGTCAACGAATATAGAAAATGAATTTGAATTGTGAAGATGCAAAATAAAGTCTCCTTAGTACTTGTATAATTTCACTTCCCTTTCTGCATATTGTATTAAGAAATATATTAAATTTTATATTATTAAACTGTATGGGAAAAATACAACAGAATTGATGGGAAAAAATTCTAGGGTTGCTACTGTCAGTGCATGTCCTGGAACTCACTGCTGTCTTTGTCCTTATAAAGAAATGGAAAGTAAGTCAGGGAAAAGAATCAAAAGAACTCTATCAAGGCAAAGCAATTCATTTTGCAATCTAAAAATAGCATTTTGGGAAATCGCTATCCAGTACTTCAAATCCAGTCCTCGTTTGTGCTCACAAAGTGGAAAACAGTACAGAAATAGACCCATGTATATATGGTCACCTGATTTATTACCAAGGCACCAGTGCAATTTGATAGGAAAAGGAGTGTTCTTGATAAAAGCTGCTAGGTGAAAAATAAATGAACCTTTGCCTTGACTGCAAGCTATCTTTATCTAAGACACATAAAAATTTATTTAGAATGGATCACAGACCTAAATGGTAAAGCTACAACAATAAAACTCTTGGAAGAAAACAGACAAATATCTTCTTTTCCCAGGGAAGAAAAAAATTCTTAAACAGGAAAATTTTAAAAATAGAAAATATTGATACATTAGATTAGATGAAAACTAAGAACTTCTGTTCATCGACCCCCTTAAGAGAGTGAAAAGACAAGTAAGTCCTACACTCAAGATACATGTGATACATGGATTCAACAAAACATTGGTATCCAGAACATATAGAGGATAACTCCCATGAATCAATAAGAAAAAGACAAGCCAGTTTTAAAAATGGTCAAAACTGGATGTTGAATGGATTCTTCATAAAACAGGATAACCAAATGACCAGTTTTTTTTTTTTTTTTGAAACGGAGTTTCGCTCTTGTTACCCAGGCTGGAGTGCAATGGCGTGATCTCGGCTCACCGCAACCTCAGCCTCCTGGGTTCAAGCCATTCTCCTGCCTCAGCCTCCCAAGTAGCTGGGACTACAGGCGCGCGCCACCATGCCCAGCTAATTTTTGTATTTTTAGTAGAGACGGGGTTTCACCTTGTTGACCAGGATGGTCTCGATCTCTTGACCTCGTGATCCACCCGCCTCGGCCTCCCAAAGTGCTGGGATTACAGGCGTGAGCCACCGCGCCCGGCCATGACCAGTTTTAATCACTATTTTTTATAAGTGCTCAACATCATTAGTCATCAGGAAAATGCAAATAAAAACCACAATGTGGTACACTACACCCACTAGAATGCTTAAAATTCAAAAGACTAACAATAAAAAGCATTGGCAAAGATGGGCAGCAGTTGAAACTCTCATACATTACAGGTGGGAAATAATTTGAAGAATGTGACAGTATATTTCAAAACTAAATGTAATCCTGCACGCTGACATGTCAATCTCACTGTTAAATATTTACCCAAGAGTAATGAGTACATATGTTCACCAAAAGCCATGTAAAATAATGTTTGTAGATAAAACCTGGAAACAACCAAAATGCTTTTTGATAAAAGAATGTATAAATCTATTGTGGTATACTCACATGACAGAGTATTATGTAGCAGTTTAAAAGAATGAATTATGGCTGGGTGTGGTGGTACATGCCTGTAGTCCCAGCTACTCAGGAGACTGAGGGGGAAAGATCCCTTAGGACCAGGAGTATGAGGCCAGTCTGGGCAACATACCTCAACCCTATCTTTAAGTGAATGAATGAACTCTTGGTACACACAACATGAAGTAATTTCAGAGACATAATAATGAGTTAAAGATAACAGACACAAAAGATTACATATCGAATGATTTCATTTTTATGAAGTTCAAGTAGACAAACTATGATGATAGTTTATTTTTTTAGGAAGGGCCATGAGAGGGATTTCTTAGATGCCAGATACAATCTACATTTTCATCAGAGGGGGTTAAATGTCTGTATTTGCAGACTTCCTATGTGTGTTCCACCTCATTCCTTTTTAAAAAATAACTATAATGGTTGATCTATATATTCTCACATACATATACGGGTCTCAGTACAGACATATATATACACATATATATATGCTTTACATTTTCTCACATATACATGCATATGTGGGTCTCAATACATGCATATATATGTTTATATGTGCTTTATTTTCTCATAAGTGTCTATGGCTTCATTTATTTCTATCCATTCCATGCTTTCCCCTAAATGAAGTCTTAGCAAGCTACTAAGTCCCTTTTGTTTCTCTTGACACTGTTCAGATTAGCATTCGTTCAGAGTTTTAGCTCCAAGTTATATTAACCACCTATTTATTTCCTAGAATTTCAAAAATTGAGCTGTCAGTGACAGAGCAGGAGCACTGTCATCTTGGACAAACACCACCACTTTAAGTTCCAGCTCCCTTTCTAGCCTCATGCATTTCAAGGAAATCACTTCTCTTCTAACTGTAAGCAGCCAGAAAGAGCAGACAGTAAAACACAGATAAGACAGCTCGGGCACAGAGGGAGATGGGGGAAAGGCTTTTGGGTAACTGCCAAAGTTCACCCTCATACAATGGGCTCCAGTAAAACAATGGGCCTTAATAAGCACATTCCCTTTCCCTTCAGGTGCACTGAAAAGAGACGCTAAAAGGCAGACTCAGGTCAGGGGATATTCCTGCAGCTGTAGAAAGAAGTATGGGAACAGACAAATCTCTCTCTCTCTCTCTCTCTCTCTCTCTCTCTCTCTCTCGGATAAGCACAACAAAGAGACAAGCAATCCAATCTTCTGGTAAACTCTCCCATCCTGAATCCTTAAAAACTCTTTGTAAGAGGGTGTGCCTCTGACCTAACTTGGCCAGATGCCCCTCTCAGGGTTGTTTTCTCTAAAATAAACCTGTCCTGACTGGCAAGCCACCTTTTGTGTTTCTTTTTCTTTACATCTTACAGTTGGGACCTAGATTAACCATTTTTTTCAACCTAGAAATAAAATCTCTCTCTCTGTTTTATTTGTAAAGACACTGAAGTGTAGAGAAGTTAATGAAGTAGCCCAGGGTCAGGACTGTGAACTTTATTCATTATTCAGCAATTCAACTATTATAGACAAATGAAAATAACCTTGTCTCAAAGTCTTACTCCACCAGGCACAGTGGCTCACGCCTATAATCCCAGCACTTTGAGAGGCCGAGGCGGGTGGATCACAAGGTCAAGAGATCAAGACCATCCTGGTCAACATGGTGAAACCCCATCTCTACTAAAAATACAAAAATTAGCTGGGCATGGTGGCACACGCCTGTAGTCCCAGCTACTCAGGAGGCTGAGGCATGAGAATTGCTTGAACCCAGGAGGTGGAGGTTTCGGTGAGCTGAGATCACGCCATTGCACTCCAGCCTGGGTAACAAGAGCAAAACTCTGTCTCAAAAAAAAAAAAAAAAAGTCTTACTCCTCATTTTCCATTTTCTACAACAGGCAGTATTATTCTCCCTTTAACCCAGATGTAAAATCTATTTTATTCATAATAGATTTACTATTAAGTGTCTATTATGAAAGTAAAGGGATATAGAGTTGAGAGACTGTGGTCCCAATCCTCTACCCCAGTTGATTCTGACTCTTCTCATTCCAAAGTGGCCACTACCTTCCCTTTAGTCTCCCAAAATCAAATATATTAAGCATCAAATTGGACCACTACTTTAAGTTATTTGCTAAATTTGAATCTGCCTTAGACTCTCTTTTTTCACTTATCGTCTGACTTTGCATGTGTTTTTTTTTTAATTTAGCATCCTATCTTTATGCCTGTCACATTAGGCTCTGAGTCCAGGAAGGCAAGAACAGCAGCTGGCAAAGGCACCCAAACAAGTATATTTTATTTTGGAGACATTCTTTGTGTCTAGCCTAAATCTATCCTGATGCAGCTTCAGACAATAGAACCCTTTGCTTGGTCTACTTACAGGATAAATATGATAGAAGGGGAATTCAAAGAAGGGAAATGGGGAAAATACGACACTTTATAAGAGTGACACTTTAAAAATATGTACATTGCTGCAATCATTAACAAAACCCCTAAAAAAGACTCGGTGCTCAGAACAAACAATCCACCCTTTTAAAAAAGTAAATGATGTTTCTTGTAGCCTAGGAGGTATTTGCATGAAAAAGAGAAAGGCAGTTTTATCTTTGTTGATGGTGAGAGGATGATAACAGGATAATTTATTTTTAGTTTTTAAAGCCGGCCCCTGCTCATCTGCCTGGTAGAACCCCCGAAGCTTTATTCGGTGCACACCACCCTCAGGGCATTCACTTCTTCTTCTGACAACAGGTCCACAGGTGTCTCTGCCTAGGGGCTGAAACCGTCATTTTAGACTGCAAGACCATTAAAGGGAGAAACCTGAGTCCACTGAATCCTTTTCATAAAGCATTAGAGGAATTAGATCAACTTGGTCAAATCAGTACACCTTATAAAATTAGGGGAGAAAACTGAATTTCTTCTAAAAAAATAAACTTAGCTCCTCATTTTATCAATACCCCAAAATAATATCCTGAACTGAAGCTATGAATTGCAGATAACATTAAAAAACAAGAACAGTCCTCGGATTAAATACTGTAAAATTAAAAACAGGTGGATTTTTTCATATACAAATTAAAAATTCACTTCAGGACATGTAGTAATAAAAATGAAATGCCCACAATGCACAAAGAAATATTTCTACAAATATGAGAAAGGCTTGCTATTTTATACAATTAAAAATAAAACAAATGAACAAGAAAATCACAACAATCAATAGATAAACAGGTCAAATTATCTCAAAAGATGCCACGAAATTTTGAGTTGGAAACTGTTATCTTTAACTTTAGAAGAGAATGTGTCAAAAGAGAAAGTGGAAACTAAAAATTGTGTTGCTCAGTGGTCAAAATAACAGACTACTCTAAAAGTCACCTTAATAGTTTAATCTCACCTACTTTTCAGTGGGTTTTGTCATCTGGGAAAAATTCAAGTTTTTGTTTTTAACAGGTCTTGCTTGGTTGCCCAGGCTGGTGTGCAGTGACATGATCTCGGCTCACTGCAACCTCTCCCTCCCGGGTTCAAGCAATTCTCATGCCTCAATCTACTGAGTAGCTGGGATTACAGGTGCCCACCACCACACTTGGCTAATTTTTATATTTTTAGTAGAGACAAGGTTTTGTCATTTTGGCCAGGCTGGTCTCGAACTCCTGAACTCAAGTGATCCACCAGGCTCGGCCTCCCAAAGTGCTGGGATTGATGCAGGATTTTTTGCTCCTTAGTTCAGCTAAAATCTGAGTTCTTGTCCTACGACCAGAAAAAATTAGGCATTCAGACACATTGACCTTGGGTCCACCTGCCTGGTGCAGCAAAGCCAAACGCTGACATCAAGATTTACACCAAGAAAAAATGAAGCATTTATTAAAGTGCACCACATGAAGAGAATCAGGCAGCAAATGCTTAAGCTTCAAACTCCCAAATGGCCTAAATGTAAGAGGCTTTTTTTTGAGAGAGAGAGAGAGTGCCGAGGCTGGAGTGCAGTGGCACCATCTTGGCTCACTGCAACCCCCACCTCGTGAGTTCAAGCAATTCTTGTGTCTCAGCCACCCAAGTAGCTGGGATCACAAGTGTGCACCACCATGCCTGGCTAATTTTTGTATTTTTAGTAGAGGTGGTGTTTCACCATGTTAGCCAGGTTGGTCTCAAACTCCTGGCCTCAAGTGATCCACCTGTCTCAGTCTCCCAAAGTGCTGGGATTACAGGCATAAGCCACTGTGCCTGGCCACATGTAAGAGTTTTTAAAGGAGGAGGCAGACGTTACAGGCAAAGTCATAAATCAATACATGGAGGCTATACATTCTTTTGGTGGAAAATTGTGGGATTTCAAGGAGTGGCCCCAGAGGTCATAGGTGGATTGAAAGATTTTCTGATTTGTAGATTGTTAAGCTTTGGTCTAAAATCCTGGGGTCAGTGGAACAGAATGTTGAGCTCTGGCCTGTGGGCATGACTTCCCGTAGGACGCTTACCAAGAAATTTAGAACAAAGAACAGTAGTCAGAATTCAGTCCTCAGTTCCCTGCATCTGAGGTCTACCTGCCAGCAGACAGGATTTTCCATTTGATTTCTGAAAAGCAACTCAGGGACAGATGTTAAGATGTTATCTTGAATTTCCATAGGGAACCAAACATCTCCTGACTCTAACCTCCTTGGCTGCTGTTTTAAGCTATTGTTGTTACCTTCTTGCTTATCAGGTTGCTAGTTTTCTTCTCAAGGCCAGCTAGGTGCCTGGAATTTCCCTTGAAGCAAACTTAAGATTTTCTTTTCTTCTGATGCTTAGAGGGCTTTCACTAAGAGTTTCCACTCCATCTCAATTTAAGCTTACCCTTCATCGACCATTATTGTTTTTTCCCCCCTAGTATGTGCATCTCAGCTCTATTTTTGAGCTACCTGAGAGACAAACACTAGAGTTACATCATATGCTACTGCTAGTGGGAAATCTCAGAGCGCTGAGCCTTAATTTGGACAGAAAAAATGTTCTCGGGAATCACAGTAAATTCAATAATATTTTGACAATCTCATCAGACTTGGACTAATCTGCTGTAGACGGTGTTAGGTCATAGGTGTCAAAGAGTTTTTGGGAACTGCCTTTAGCGAGCACCAGGTTCATCAAAACTCAAAGTACCTGTGCTTATAGGACTTTCTACCCGACTTAAGCGGTTTATGCTCCTGTCAGCCAGACACTGAGCAGCATCTCTGGCGAGACTGTCTCTGGCTACCTCATTTGCTCTCTATCTTTAGAAATTCCATCTTAGGGCCTCCTCTCGGGCTAAGCTTTCTCAAAGATTTTACCTTCTAAACTTGTAGCAGGAGCAGCCGCGGGAAACAGAGCTCTCGAACACAGAATGGGGAAGGAAGGAGTTTATTATTATTATTACGGCCAGGAGCCGGGTGATGGTTCCAAATTACCCAGCTCCTCCAACAAAGGAAGGTTCCGCCTTTATATAGGCTTGCACTCTAGATATTACACGTGAAAGAATCTTAGGTTTACAGGCTTAGAAATCACCAGTGAAAGGGCTTTGGATTCACAGCTTTAGGACTCACATGTGAAAAGGTTTCGGGTTTACAACTTTAGAAATCACATATAAAAGAGTTTCAGGTTTACAGTTTTAGAAATCACATATGAAAGCCTTTTGGGTTTACAGTTTTAGGAATTGTAAGGCCGGTTGCCTCGCCGGGAGCACGGACGCAGAACCCCCCCCACGCTTCTTTTCAAAAGCTCGGACAAGCCTGGACGAGCTCAAGCAAGCTCAGACATGCTCAGGCTTGTTCCCTTCTCCCATGCTCACACAGCCTGACCTTCCCTTAAAAGAGCCCAGTATGCAAACAAGGTGTGGTAACCCTAGCGTCTTAACAACCAATAGCAGCCAAGTCTTAATAACCAATAGCAGCCGAGTCTTAACAACCAATAACAGCGGAGTCTTAACAACCAATAGCAGCCAAATCTTCAATAGCAGCTGAGTAATTCCAACCAACAACAAGCCAAGTCCTAGGTAAAGGCTTGTAACTTACCCAATAGCAGTCCTGCTCTCCCACAACCAATGGAGCTGTTTCACTCCCTATAAAACCCCTGTCTGGGAGGAGTCCATGCAACTTCTTCAGCCCCTCCTGTCGGACTGCAGAACCTCGTCCGGGAGCCTGATAAATTCCTTTGCATCAGATCTTGTGCTGGCCTCAGTTTCTTCACTTTAAACTCGGCGAGAACAGACCTTACAGGAATCACGTGAAAAGGTTTTTGGATTTGATCTTGTTTTAAGTAAAAACAGTGTCTTCCGGAGAGTTTCCCCATACAAAGCCGTGTTATTTACAGGAGGGTAAACTCAGGAGGCACCAACTGGCCAGTCTTTTCTTCTACTGAAATGCTTTGTGGAAGTCGAGGGGGAAGTTGACCCCAGATGCTCGGTCTCCTTCCTCAAACTCACTGCCACCTCCCAGAAAAGGTCTGGAAAACAAAGGTGGTTTATCGTCTATCACTACTGACTCCAGCTTGCGATGGCCATTGCGAGCGACCCAGAAAAGTGTCCTAGAAAGTCCAAGTTAGTCCTCAGATCAGATGTCACTGAAGCTGGTGCTTGTTCCTCCTGCATTGCTGAAGAGGGCTGCATGTGGAAATGCTAACAATAAAAACAGTAAAGGAATGTTTGTGTGTGTATGTCCTGCATTGCATATGAACCATGAGAAAATTAACGTACACACAAGACAAAAATTTTTAAGTTGCCTTAAATTAATAAGTTATTCCATAAATAAGTATGACCTTGTAAGCATCTCATGGTGGGACTCAATCTAATGAAAGCTACTCACTAAACACTGTATTGTCCAATGTGACTGGATTGCCCACAGCCTGGCGAGCATGATGACTTAGAGTAGAAGGGCTTTGAGTGTCCCCTGGCAACACGGGGGACTAGGCAGAATGACCAGTGAGTACATGCATGTGAATTCGTGCTATTGCTGGGGAGTATGGCTTCTTAGATGATCACTGTTCATTTGAAATTCTGGCCCTTTTGTGGCTATTGCAGTCTAACAGATAACTCTGCTGTTGAAAAGTAGGAGTTGTTTATTATCTTAGCAGTTATGTGAAAATGCTTGCAGCCAAGCCAAGGAACTAATTGCTAATTTTGCAGAGATGCAAATGTTCTTTCTGTAGACAAGGAAAGCCAAATTAATAAAAATCTCTTAAGTACCATCCTAAAACAGATCAGAAAAAAAAAAAAAAACCCCAATGTGCAAAACTGTTGAAATTGGATTTGGTTTCGATGACTATGTTCAGTGAATAAATGAATACAGAGTGAGGAAACTAACAAGTTACTGGGTGAGAGTTAAGAACATGATGTCTAGAGCAGACTAGCCAGTTCAAATTCTGACTCTACCACTTACCAGCTCTGACCTTGGACCAGTCGCTTGCTCCAACGATGAAAATGTTGATAGTGTTAATATTAACAACTTGAAGGATAGCTGGGAGGATTAAAGTTGTTAGCATATGTAAAGTGTTTAGAATGCTGTTGGCAAAAATGGTAAGCTATTGCTGCAGCATAGCCCTGTATGTTTCTCTGTTATGTAAGCACAGGGCACACATTTAGTGTGTCTTTATCTTTTTTATAATTAGCCCATTGCCTCCAAATTCATATAACAATGCTAACAGTAGAAGGGTTCCATTACAAATAATTTCAGTAAAATTACTCTGCATTCATATATCAGGCCAGTGACAATCCTCAGAGTCATTTATTCATACATTTTTCCTAGTGAGTATTGATTATTTTAAGGGCATGATCTATTAGAAATTATGACTCAGGGCCAGGCACTGTGGCTCACACCTGTAATCCCAGCACTTTGAGAGACAAAGGCAGGCAAATCACTTGAGGTCAGGAGTTCAAGACCAGACTGGCCAACATGGTTAAACCTTGTCTCTACTAAAAATACAAAAATTAACTTGGCATGGTATTGGGCGCCTGTAATCCCAGCTACTCAGGAGACTGAGGCAGGAGAATTGCTTGAACCTGGGAGGTGGAGGTTTCAGTGAGCCGAGATTGCACCACTGCACTCCAGCCTGGGTGACAGAAAGAGATTACAAAAAAGAAAGAAAAGAAGGAAAGAAGAAAGAGAGAAAGAGAAAGAGAGAGAGAAAGAAAGAAAGGAGAAAGAAAAAAGAAAGAAAGGTGACTCAGAACCAATAGAAAATAGCCTTAAATACTCTCAGTTTTATACATCAAACTTAATATTCACAATGGTTTGTACTAAAAATTATCTATACAATAAATATTTATTAAATTTATTCACTTTATTAACATGATATAATTTATGACACTAAAGATATTCTAAAACATAAGTCATAAGTAGATGATTCTCAAGAAAATGTTCATGGACATACTCTAATTGGTTCTCTTATGATTTTCTTTAATTTAGAGATGATCCTATTTTACCAGGAATAAAAACAAAACCTCTTGTTTACAGGGATAAGTCACAATTGAAAGATATTTTCATATAATAAGACAACATTTAGTCCTACTTAGACATTTTTATTTTCATTCTAATTTCTCATCCAGGTCTGGAGGATCAATTTGTAACAAGGTCTTAACTACACATTCCAAAGTACGTTAGCAGAAATGTGTAACAAAGACCTCAATTCCCATTCCGACTGTCAGAAAAAATAGTTGCGATTTTCAGCGTCTGAAACAATATTTTGTGAATGAGAGATGCCTCAAATGAAGGAAATCTCTATAGATATCAATATTTAAGTCATCCGAACTCCTCTAATAGCACAATAAGGAAATAAATAAGAGAAAGGATATTTAGATTTCAAGTAATACACTTAGGAAACACGTATTATTACTGCCCATCTGCTCCTCTCAAATATGCCTGGACATGTTTCCTAGTGGCAGAAGGTGAGACTAGGCAAAATCTCACAATTGTCAGAGTATGGTCCCGCTGAAAACAACAATAATTATCTTCCTAAAGTAAGTGTGGTGTTTCAATTATTGGTAATCAAGTTTATGATACTCTATTTTCTGTCTTCAATTTGACATCTAGGAATACTGGTTATGAAAGTGACAATTGCTTTAATAATTAGGGCACCAAAGAGCATATGAAATTAACCTTGTCTCCTTGAAATTGACTGATATTCACATGTGAAGTACAGCAGGTCTCTTTTTATCTTACATCTACTCAAATCTCTCTTTGAACTGAGGAATAGTGGATGAAAAATCTAATATGAACATGCAATTTTTTCAATTATTCAGATTTTATACATACAATAAATATTAGATGAATTCTTTTGGCAGTTGATGACTTAAAATCTATTCTCTTAATTAATAGACAACTTTTAAAATGTTTTAATTTTTTCGGAGAGTGAGTAGGCAACTTACCAAGGAAATAAATGATTTATTTGAGTGGCATGTGATCTTTTTTAGCTGTAGTCTAGATATAAAGCCTGAATTCAAACATCCACCTTAACCCCTGTATTCTAGAATTCAAACCTAGTATAAGTCATTAATAGAGTTGTATAAAAATCTAACTGATGTCTAAATTTCTCCAGAAATGGAAAAAGTTACTACCAACCAGGGCAATTTTATCTTTGCATAATCTCTTGATTCTTGAAATGTTCTTTCTTTAACCAGTTTTCTTGAAGGCACATAGAAAAATTTTGATCCATCTTCCATAGAGAAAACCTTCAAATAGGGACAATAACTATCCTAAGCTTCATGGTTCCACCATTGATTTGGATAAATAATATAATTTCTGTGACATTTAATTCCTAGATTGAAAAAAAATTGAGAAAATACATACTAGGTGTTCTGAAAAACCTTAAACTACAACTCAGAAGTTAAGTTACGTGTTTTGGAAGCAGGTAATTTTTAAAACTAATTATTCGAACACTCTTTATTAGATGTAAGAAAACCCTGGATAAATATGAGGTCATAGGACAGTTGGTTCCTGAATGAGCCCTATAAATTACATCAGAAGATGATGAAACAATGAATGACTTTGCACAGTTGGTGATAGGTAGAATCAAATTTGGAGGGACTTTCAGAAATTTGAAGCAAAAGAGTTTTGTCTTGTTTTGCCTTGTTTGCTACTGAAATATAAAATCTTTAATCAAGAAGAGGGACTTATGGTGACACCATTATAAGTCCTCTTGATGAGTGACCCTATTAGAAAATAATTGAGATAGGATGATTAAATTTGCATCACACAGACTTCAGACTTCAGGTGATGCGCCCACCTTGGCTTCCCAAAGTGCTGGGATTATAGGTGTGAGCCACTGTGCCTGGTCAGAAATTTTATTCTTAATATAATTATTGACATGACTAGATTAGGTCTACCATTTTATTGTCTGTGATGCTTTTTTAATTTTTTTTTCAGAGACAAGTTCTCACCTTGTTGCCCAGGCTGGAGTACAGTACTATTCAAATAATGTCAGAAACTATGGGAGCTAGAAGGAATACACACATGTTTTCTAAGTACTAAGAGGAAATGAGTGTCAATTATAATTTTATATACAGTAAAAACATTCTTTGGATATTAAGGGTAAATCAAGGCAAACACAGATGATGGAAAACAATAATAATTTGCCTCCAGAAGATCTATCCTGAAAAGCAGCATAAGGAATTCATAAAACAAAAAGGTTATGATAAATGAAGCAATATTAGAATGTCAAAAAGGAGGAAAGAGCGAAAGAATTATTAAAAATATGTGTAAACACAATAGACTATTCTTCTCTTGCATTTAAAAAAAAGTTTGATGATTATTAACTAAAAGTACCAATAGTATCTGATGTGTTTTTCAAAATATGTAGCGCAAATATTTAGGACAATTATAAACAGGTGAGGGTAAAGAAATTTAAGGAAGGCAAATTTTGTACACTTCTCATCACCTGGTAAAATGTTGACACTAGCAGACTGTGGTATATTTGTATAATGTAATACCTTTAACAACCACTTTTATAAAAGCCAAACAAAGAGATACACTCAAAAGCATTATCAA
Organism: Aotus nancymaae; assembly: GCF_030222135.1. Lineage (NCBI taxonomy): Eukaryota > Metazoa > Chordata > Mammalia > Primates > Aotidae > Aotus > Aotus nancymaae. The sequence continues at coordinate 4,870,092 of NW_026988450.1, read as the reverse complement.
TAAAACCAAATGGAATTCTTATAAAAGGTGCAAGTTACTGACAACAAGGTAAAAAAAAAAGCACAGAAGCACAAAACAGAAAGAACAAACATAAAATTAAAAATAAAATGGTACTGTAATCCCAGCTACTCAGGAGGCTGAGGCAGGAGAATTGCCTGAACCCAGGAGGCGGAGGTTGTGGTGAGCCGAGATCGCGCAATTGCACTCCAGCCTGGGTAACAAGAGCGAAACTCCGCCTCAAAAAAATAAATAAATAAATAAATAAATAAAATAAAATAAAATGGTAAACTTAAAGCCTTCACATAGCTATAATTACATTAAATGTAAATGGTTAAAAAGTTAAGGACAGAGATTAGCATAGTAGAAAAAACTCCAATTCATCTATATGCTGTTTTTTTTTTAAAAAAAAAAACACTTCAGATGTAATTATGTTTGTAGATTGAAAGTAAAAGGGTAGAAAATATGTACCATGCAAACATTAATCAAAATAAAGTAGAAGTGGCTATATTAATATCAAATCAAATCAGCTTTAGAGAAGAGAAAATTACCATGGAGAAAGAGGTACGTACAGAATGATAAAAGGGTCAATCCACCAAGAAGACATTGCTATAATGTGTCATTAACCAAAAAAGTCATAAAACATGTGAAGCAAAAACTGATAGAATTGAAAGGAGAAACTGACATATCCAGATCAGAGTTGGAGACTTTACCACCCCTCCTCCACATCTGATAGAATAACTAGAAAATCAACGATGTAGAAGAATTTAACAACTCCACCAATCAACAGGGTCTAATTGACATTCATAGAAAATTCATCTATCTGAAGACTGAAAACGTACACCATAACACACAGATTGATGAGGGAAGTCAAAACTTACAGTATGACAGGAATATTGATGAATTTTCTGGATTTTTTTCATTTACCTGAGGGTGATCTGATTCACATAACTATAGCAAGAACAGACAACAAAAACTCAGGGATAATCCTCTTTCTGGCTTGAAGAGTAGAAAAAAACGTCACTGTGAGTTGAGTGGGGAGAGTATGAAGGAAATCCTCATAATTTATCTCTTTTCTCCTGCTGCTTCACACCAAATGTGGCCACCGCTGCATGACAATGTTCAGCAGCACGGAGGCTAAATGAAACCCACTTTCCCCCCCTCAAAGCAACCGGGAAAAGGGACTGACGTGCTTGGGGGGAAACCCCAGAGAGAAGAGAGGTGGAGAAGGGCATCTTTAATTCTGTGTATGAACCATGCAATTCCTGAACTCACAACCAAACTGTTCATATGCAAATCAGACCCAAAGAAACACAGCAAAAGCTGTGAGAACTGTGATATAAACACCACTAACAGTTGAGGGGTGCATATGTAGGACAGAAACAAACAGAAGACGCTACTTGTGTGATAAAATACCGTAGAATAACACTCTTGTACCAATGTCAATTTTCTGGTTTTGATGTAATGCTGTTCAAAGACATTGGAAACACTGCCCGCAGAAAGCAAGTCAGAACTTGCAGTCTTAACTTAATTGAGTTTATTGCCTGACTAATAAATAATAGTTATGTAATAAATAAAATATTTATGTAAATAAATATTCTCCTGAAACTCAGAGTCTCATATGTAATATGCAAAATATCCACATTTTTATATAATCCAAAATTACTTGACATACAAATAACCATAAAAATGTGACCAATTATCAAGGAAAAAGACCAAAAGATATCAACCCTGAAATAAGTCAGATGTTGAAATTATCAAAGATATTAATGCAGTTTTCGAAATCATGTTCCATGAGATAAAGGTTTCATACTTTTGAAATGAATAGAACAATAAAGATTCTCAGCAGAAAAATAGAAGTATTTTAAAAATAGAAATTTTACAACTAAAAATTATAATAAATCAGAACTTACTTGGATGGTTTCAATAGAATAATAGATATGACTAATAAAAAAAAATCCATGAACTTGAAGACAGAGCCATTGAAATTATCTAATCTGAAGAACATGGAAAAATATTGAAAAAAAAGAACAGGGACTCAGGGCCTTGTAGAACAATATCACAACATCAAAGGTCTAATATTTATATTATTGACATTCCAGAAGAATAGAAGAAAATGATGCAGAAAAATATTTGAAAAAATAATGGATGAAAACTTCCCAGATTTGGTAAAAGACATACAGATTTAAGAATTTCGGCAAACTCCAAACAAGATAACCTCAAAGACAAGCATATTCAGACACATAATCAAACAGTAAAAACTAAAGATAAAGTCTTGTCACAGCCAGAGAAAAATGAACTGATGATATAACAATTTAATTAACAGTAGATGTCTTATAAGAACCCATGAAGGCCAGAAGGAAGTAGCACACATTTTTTTAAATGCAGAAAGTAAAGTACTATCAACTCTGAATTCTATATCCAGAGAAAATATTCTTCAAGAATAAGGCAAAGTACAGATATTCTCAGGAGAAGGAAAACTTAAAAAAATTATTACCATCAGACCCACTCTAAAAAATGCTAGAGAAAATTATTTAAGCTTAGATAAAAAGATACCAGAGAAAAACATGGAACTTCAGAAATAAAGGAAAAGTAGGAGAAATGGTAAATATCTGGGTAAATGGGTTGGCCTATTTTTTTTAAGTTCTTTAAAGATGTATGGCTGTTGAAATTTGAGAGTTATAGCACTGTCAATTGAGTGTTTCAAGTAGAGAGATGTAATACATACAATAACTGTAACACAAAGGAGGAAAGATAGAGGGACTTCGACTGTGGTGAGGCTTCAACTTTGTACTTAAAATGGTAACATACTAACTACAAGTACAGGCACTATGTATCATAATTAGATTAGGTACTGTGTATTATAATCTCTAAAACCTCTGAAAAAATATTTTGTAGTCAAATTAATAAAAAAGTCACGAATTAAATTATTAATGATTTAGACAATAAGTAAAAGGGAATGCCAAAATTATTCTACTTGCTCAAAAGAAGGCAGGGAAGAAGAAAAAGAGAAACAAAAATCATAGGGATTAAACAAACACAAACAATAAAAATGGCAGCAAAATAGCACACACCTGTAGTCTGAGCTACTCAGGAGACTGAGGCAGCAGGATCGCTGCTGCTCAGGAGTTCAAGGCTGCAGTGAGCTACGATGGCACCACTGCACTCCAGCTTGGGCAACAGAGCGAGACCCTGTCTCTGAAAAACACACAACAAACAAACAAAAAACAATTTTCTGTCTTCAAGCCAGTCAAAAATATTCTCTTTCAGCATATTAAATAAAACTTAAAACATTTCTTTCTGAATTCAGTCTATATGATCTTGCTTGATACTGACTAGCAAGCCATTTGCTGGGGGCCCAATTACCCATGCGTTTCTTCTAGGACCATGGCTGATCCTCTCATCAAGAGGTTCTCAAGCAAGTGAGCATCAAGCATCCCTGAGGAACTTGTGGAAGCACAGACTGTTGGTCCCATCCTAGGATTCTGACTCAGTAAGGCAAACAGCTCTCCCTTCCTTCCCTCCCTCCCTCCTTCCCTTCCTTCCTTCTTCTTTCCTTCCTTTCCTCCTTCCTTCCTTCCTTTTTTTGATGGAGTCTCGCTCTGTTGCCCAGGCTGGAGTACAGTGGCCCGATCTTAGCTCACTGCAACCTCCGCCTCCTGGGTTCAAGCTATTCTCCCTGACTCAGCCTCCTGAGTAGCTGGGGTTACAGGTGTGCCACTACACCCAGCTAATTTTTGTACTTTTAGTAGAATGTGGTTTTGCCTTGTTGGCCAGGCTGGTCTTGAACTCCTGACCTCAGATGATCCACCCGCCTTGGCCTCCCAAAGTTCTGCGATTACAGGCGTGAGCCACGACACCCTGCTGTGGACAGCTTTCCTTTCTAAGTTCCCCAGGGAGCCTGGGAGAACCGTTTTGAGAACCACTGCTCTAGCGTTTACATCCTGTGGGAAAAAGGAAAACAGGTCCCTTGCCTTTCTAAAGGAGGGCAGTTGATAGATGGGAATAGAGTCAAACTGAATAAAAAATAAAAATGACTGCTCCATAAATCTGGGGAAAGGGGGACAGGCCAGAGCTGAGAATAGGACAAGTCACCATGGTGAAAGCAACTTCTAAGTAGAGCCCAAGAACGCAGCTCTGGGAGGCCATGGGCGGCTCACAAATGCTTATTCATTGTGATGGAAAGGGAAAGTCACCTAACAGTAATTTGGCTAAAGAGACAAAAGACATTCTTTTAATCATTACATATGTTTTTAAAGAGAACTCGCAGGTGAGAGAGGGAAGCATCTTTGCGGGTGAGACATCCAGGATGTGGCTTGGGGACTTCTCTGTGAACAAGACCAGGCCGAGTGCCGCTGGCGCTGGCTCCCAGACACCCAGCTTCACAGCTGAGAGGAAAAGGACTGGCTGTAAAATAGAAAATAACTAATTCCTTCATAAAACTGTCAAAAATCCCCTTTGGACAGTTGGGTTTAAGTAATCATATTAATCAAGCTTGGGAGATTTACAAGGAGATTAGCAGATACATAAGGGAACTTTTTTCCCTTAAAGGGTTTGAGTTTGTTTTATATTTAAGACTGTGTAAGAAGGTAGAAGAGAGAAATTTAAACAAACTTTATAGTAGGCTTAACATGCTCAGCGGCACAGGAGGACTGGAGACTCTCCTTCTGACGGGTTTCTCAGCTCCACCATTGATCTCACTCAGAAAAAATTCATTAATTTAACTGGTGGCACAGAGTCCATTCATAAGAAATAAACCATCATATGAATGGTTTATTTAAAGCAATAAATAATATTTCTATCTATATAGCTCAAATTATATCTCTCAAAATTTATTATAAATGAACATTCTTTTTGCTGCTTATTAGATCTGATAAAGACAAGAAACAGCACATAAACTGTTAGTCTTTTGAGGTGGAAAATGCTGTTCCCCTCATTATTATAATCATAATCTAATCATCTGAACATTTTTACACTCTGAATAGAATGCAGTACTTTCTTCAGGGAACTCTAAGCAATGAGGGTTAATGTCCTTTATTTCTCTTTTTTTTTTGAGACAGAGTTTTGTTCTAGTTGCCCAGGCTGGAGTGCAATGGCGCAATCTCAGCTCACCGCAACCTCCACCTCCCAGGTTCAAGTCATTCTCCTGCCTCGGCCTCCCAAGTAACTGGGATTACAGGCATGCGCCACCACGCCCAGCTAATTTTTTGTATTTTTAGTAGAGCAGGGTTTTTCCATGCTGGTCAGGCTGGTCTCAAACTCCCGACTTCAGGTGATCCACTCACCTGGGCCTCCCAAAGTGCTGGGATTACAGGTATGATCAACTGCACCCGGCCTAATGCCCTTTATTTCTAAGAATGGCAATCAACTAAATGTATTTGTGGCCCATAATAACAGAGAGTATTTATGTGAGTTACTATAATCGAAACAAAAAGTACTTCCCTGCATCACGATCGCATTGGAATCTCATCCATTCCTTGTGAGGTTGGCCCAGCCAGATACTGGGATTACCCCATTGTTTTGAGGAGCTAAGACTCAGCTCCTCGATGTTTTGCCCACATTCATACACTAGGAAAGAGAGAAGTGGCTTCTCAGTACTGGCCTTTGATGACCAACACTTCAAGTAGACTCTTTCCTGATTCTACTGTATTTCAGGCCCTCCTCAGGAACACAGTAAAAGTTGCACAGCATGCAGAAAACTGCTATTGAGCACATTTAAACGTACTAACTGTAAGGCCAGTTGCCTCGCTGGGAGCTCGGACACTGCCCGCCCTTTGTCCGAAAGCTCGGACATACTCGGGCATGCTCCCTTCTCCCCTTCTCACACAGCCTGGCTTTCCCTTAAAGAACCCAGTATGCAAGCAGGGTCTTGTGATTCTAGCCAATAGTAGCCAAGTCTTTCTAGCCAATAGCAGCCGAGTAATTCTAACCAATAGCAGCCAAGTCCTGTATGCAAACAAAGGCTTGTAACCTTACCCAATAGTAGTCCTGCTCTCCCACAACCAATCGAGCTCCTTCACTCCCTATAAAACCCCACGTCTGAGAGGAGTCCGTGCGACTTCACTGGCCCCTCCTGTCGGACTGCAGAACCTCGCCCGGGAGCCTGAATAAATTCCTTCACACTGGATCTTCTTGTGTTGGCCTCAGTTTCTTCCTTCGAAACTCGGCAAGAACCCAAGAACAAACCTCACACTAACATTTTAGCACATTTTGAAACTACAATAATGTGTTTTATTTGCTTTTCCATGGTGATTTTCAAGAACCTTATACGATGAGGCTTAGGTCATCCAGAGCGCTCAGAGGAGCAGGATTAAGCAAAACCACCCTTTTCTAGAACTGCTAACAAGTGCTATGATCACACAGCCCTCAATGAGCAGAAAGCCAGTGCGTTTTCATCCTCCACAAGGATTTTTCTCCACTGGTCAGAGAAACTGATGAGTCTTGGGAAAGACTTGACAGCCCTAAATAAAAGAATTGTTTGTATGCTTTAGAAAAGAAGAGAATTTTTCTGAGGAAATGAAAATGCATCTTTTAATTAAAAATATGCCAAAGAGGAAGGGACTAATATACTGCTCCAGGGCCCTTGCAAAGAGTTTTAGTCTCTGTGGAAGCTCTCAGTCTAGAGCAGTTTTCAAGTGTGGTTCTTGACCCCCTGTGTCTTAATCATTGAGGTCCCATGGCAACACACACAGATGAGCTGTTCTCTTTCTGGCTGTACTGAGTCAGTCTCTGTATTGCGGCTGCCTGTTTCTCAAGTTTCCCAATTGAAATCGTAGCTCATTTTAGCCTTGAACTCCTGGGCTCAAGTGATCCTCCCGCCTCAGTCTCCTGCACAGCTGGGACTTCAGAAATGTGCCACCAGACCCAACTAATTTTAAAATTTTTTCATAGAGATGAGGTCTCGCTGTGTTGCTCAGACTGGTCTCGAACTCCTGGCGACAGGTGATCCTCCCACTTCGGTCTCCCAAAGTTTTCAGATTACAAGTATGAGCCACCACACCCGGCCCTAAGTGATTCTTATTTTCACTAAAATTTGAGAGCCCCTGATCAATACCAGAAGTTCAGTTAACTCAAGCCTCTTAAAGCAGGCTTGGTGAAAATATGTTATGCTAATCAAACTCACCTGAGTCTAATGCACTAAAATGTTCTAAAAAGTAAGAACTGTTATTACTCACCTGTCCAGGACTTAGAGAAAAGCCTAACTGATCATAGAAGCTCGAAAAATGTTGGCTGAATATTTAGTAGAACCGAGTGTCTCATATATAAAAAAATTATTGAATAAATATAAATAGGGGAGAAAGAATGAAGGAATCATTAATAACAATGGAAAATCCATTAATAACAATGGTAAATGACCATTTAGTAAACACACAGCAATTGATGCAATTGTCAGTTATCAATGGTCTAAAATTAGTAAGTTAAAATATGAGAGAAGAGGCCAGACATGGTGGTTCAAGCCTGTAATCCCAGTACTTTGGGAGGTAAAGGTGGGAGGATCGCTTGAGACCAGGTGTTTGAGACCAGACTGGGCAACATAGTGAGATGCCGTCTGTACAAACATTGAAAAATTAGCCAGGTGGGGAAATGGTGGTATGTCTGTAGTCTCAGCTACTTGGAAGGTTGAGGTGGGAGGATCACTTGAAGCTGGGAGGTTTAAGCTGCAGTGAGCTGTGATCGTGCCATTGAACTTCAGTTTGGGTGACAGAGCAAGGCATTGTCTCAAAAAAAAAAAAGTATGAGAAAGAAACGAGAAAGAGAAGCAAGGCACTTGGTCAAGGAGTGTCTTCCCACAGGATACTTACTAATTACAAAGGGAAAACCAGTAGATTTACTGTGGAGCTATCTGGCAAATGCCAGTTTGACCAAGTGATCAAACAATAGCAGTAAGAAGACATAGCGACATCACCTGTCTCCTGATAAGATGCCCTGAGTTGGGCACCCTGTTGCTTCTGTGGTGTTCTTGCCAAAATGCATGAGCAAAATTTAATCACAAAGAGACTTTGGAAAACCCAAACTGGGTGAGTGCAATGGTTCATGCCTGTAATCCCAGCACTTTGGGAGGGTAGGAGGGAGGATCGCTTGAGCCAAGGAGTTCAAGAACAGCCTGGGCAACATAGCAAAACCCTGTCTCCCCAAAAAATAAAAAAAAAATTAAAATAACTGGACATAGTTGTGTATGCCTGTGGTTTCAGCTATTTAGGTACCTGAGGTGGGAGGATTGTTTGAGCCTGGGAGTTTGAAGCTGCAGTGAGCTATGATCATGCCGCTGCACTCCAGCCTGGGCAACAGCATGAGATCCTGCTTTAAAAAAAAAAAGAAAAAGAAAAAAGAAAACCAAAACTGAGAGACATTCTGCAAAATAACTAGTCAGTGTTCTTGAAAAGTGTCAAGGTCATGAAGGACAAGAGTCTGAGGAACTTCCCAGATTGGAGGATTCTAGGAGGCCAGACTCATGAAGCAGAGTGGGATTCTGGGTCGTCCCCTGGGCTGTCAGCAGAGAACGTGGCTGAGTGTGCATCCACCCTGGAGTGTAGTTGACAATACCGTATTCATTTTAATTTTCTGGGTTTTATGATTGTACTATGGTTACATTAGATGCTAGCATTTAGGGTAGCTGGGTGAGTAGTAAATAGGAACTCTTTGTACTACTTTTGCCACTTTCGTGTGAGTCTTAAATGATTTCAATACAAAGCATTACAAAATTAAAACTTTTTAAAAAGTGCGATTCACAGACTCTCTACGCAGAATTTTTTTTTCCAGGATGGTTGGTGGGGGGGCAGGGCTTGCTCATTAAAGATGTGGTTCCCTGATTCCCACACTCAGATCTAAAAATCAGAATTTCTAGAGATGGGACCTGAGAAAACTCTGTTTTCGCCCAATTCCTGTGTGGTTCTTAAGAACACCAAAGACTGAGAAGATAGGAACTCCTATCTTGAACTCTGATAACGTTTGAGAACGTCAGAAAAGTTTATATTCTGGATTGAAAGTTAAAAGAACCAACATGTAATAGATTGGTTTAGCCACGTGTGCTGAATTATTGTGAAGTGTGAGGTTAATGAAATTAGGTAAATTCCCAGGATGTTGATCCAGATCATTCAAACTGACAATAGACTGATAAAGATAACTAATCGTGCAGTAATTTTCCTTTCACAAAGCAGTGGTGCCTCTGATGACAGCTGAAACCACTTGATAACATCTATCTCTTAGGTGGATTTTGCTCTTGTTTTAAATCATTGACTGGTAATCTGGAAAGAAATAGTCCAAGAATGGAGAGTAAACTTCATGGAGATAGTCCTTAAAACCATTTAGCTTTTTTCCTCTAATGTATACATTTATCAAGTGATTTTTTCTCTTTTTTGGTGGGGGAGACAGAGTCTAGCTTTGTCGTCCAGGCTGGAGTGCAGTGGTGTGATCTCGACTCACTGCAACCTCCGCCTCCCAGGTTTAAGCAATTCTCCTGCCTCAGCCTCCCGAGTGGCTGGGATCACAGGTGCGCAGCATCATGCCGGCTAATTTTTGTATTTTTAGTAGAGATGGGGTTTCACCATGTTGGTCAGGCTGGTCTTGAACTTCTGATCTCAGATGATCCGCCTGCCTCGGCTTCCCAAAGTGCTGGGATTACAGGCGTGAGTCACTGCGCTCGGCCTGCCGGATGTTTAATATCCCTATTTACTTTCTCTAAATGCCAGTACTAATTCCCGTGCAACATATCTATTCAACTCACTCTTCCATATTTGCAGTGGCTCTCCGAGGAAACAGTATGACCGACATTTGAGAACCATGGAAAGTATGTCAAAACGTTATGACAAACAGTATTAATATATATTGTGATGATGGTATGTTCAGTAGTTTTGGGGAGAAGGTTATAAAATCAAGGGTAGTGCTTTAAATGTTTACTCTTTTGTTATATGGAAAGCAATTTTATATGATTCTATAGAAATCATTAGAATTATACATGATCTGGACTTTTGTTTAAATGGACTTCCTATTTTAGAATTTTTTTTTAATAGGGTCTCACTCTGTTGCCCAGGCTGAAGTATAGTGGTGTGATCACGGCTCACTGCAACCTCAACTTCCTAGGCTTAAGCGACCCTTCCACCCCAGCGTTTTGAGTATCTGGGACTACAGGTACCCACCACCATGCCCAGCTAATTTTTAATGGTGAGGTAGCAAAGAAATAGGAACACTTTTACACTATTAGTGAGAATGTAAATTTGTTCAACCATTGCAGAAGAGAATGTGATTCCTCAAAGTTTTAGAACTGGAGATACTATTTGACCCAGCAATGCTGTTACTGGGTATATACTTGGAATATAAGTCATTCCAAGGATGTCTATTCTAAATCCTTGGAATATGAGTCTTTCTATTATAAAGATACATGTACGTGTATGTTCATTGCAGCACTATCCACAATAGCAAAGACATGGAATCCACCCAAATGCTCATCAATGATAGACTGGATAAATAAAATGTGGTACATTCACACCATAGAATACTATGCAGTCATAAAAAAAGAATGAGGTCATATCCTTTGCAGGGACATGGATGAAGCTGGAAGAATTATTCTGAGCAAACTAACGCAGGAACAGAAAACCAAACACCGCATGGTCTCATTTACAAGTGAGAACTGAACAATGAGAACACATGGACACAGGGAGGGGAAGAGCACGCACTGGGGCCTGCTGGGGGAGAGCAGGATGTGGGATAGAGCATCAGGAAAAAGAGCTAATGCATGCTGGGCTTACTACCTAGGGTTGACAGGTGCAGCAAACCACCATGGCACATGTTTACCTGTGTAACAAACCTGCACATCCTGCACGTATACCCTGGAACTTCAAAAATAAAATTTTTTTTTTTTTTTTTTTTTTTTTTGTAGAAACAGGGTCTCACTATGATTCCCAGGCTGCTGTTGAACTCCTGGATTCAAGTGATCCTCCCACATCAGCCTCCCTGTGTTTGGATTACAGACTTGAGCCACTGTGCCTGGCAAAAAATTTTAGATTTATAGAAAAACTGTGAAGGTGGCATGAAGCGTTCCCAACTACCCTGCACAGTTTTCCATGTTATTAATATCTTAACATTAATTTGGTAATTTGTTATAATTAATAACCCAATATTGAAAAATTGGGTTATTAACATGATAAAGCCCACACTTTATTCAGATGTTCTGTGTTTTTTTTTCTCTAATTACCTTTTTTCTGCTCCAGTATTATTTCCAGGACACCACTTCACATTTAGTCCTTTTATCTCCTTAGGCTTCTCTTGGTGAGGAGGGGCGGGGGCATGTTTCTCAGGTGTTCCTTGGCAGTTTTGTTCAGGTATTTTATAGAATGTCCCTCAATTGGGATTTGTCTGATGTTTTTCTCATGATTAGTCTGGGATTATGGGTTCTAGGGAGGAGACCAAAAAAGGTGTGGCATTTTCTTGTTTTTTGTTTTATGAGATGGAGTCTTGCTCTGTCGCCCAGGCTGGAGCGCAGTGGTGCAGTCTTGGCTCACTGCAACCTCTGCCTGCTGGGTTCAAGCGATTCTCCTGCCTCAGCCTCCCGAGTAGCTGGGATTACAAGCGTCTGCCACCACATCTGGCTAGTTTTTGTATTTTTAGTAGAGACGGGGTTTCGCCATGTTGGCCAGGCTGGTCTCTAACTCCCAACCTCAAGTGATCCCCCTGCCTTGGCCTCCCAAAGTGCTGGGATTATAGGCACGAGCCACTGCGCCCGGCCTGAAGTACATTTTCATTACATCATACCAAGGGTGCACACTACCAGCACGATATCACTGTTGGTGTTGACCTTGACCATCTGTCTGAGGCAGTGTTTCTCCGGTTTCTCTACTGTGAGGCTGCTCTTTCCCCCTGTCCATACTGTGCTCCTTGGGAAGAGGTCACTATGCTCTGACCAGACTCAAGGACTGCGGAGTTACGCATCCCTTCCTTGAGGGCATAGTATCTACATAAATTATTTAGAATTTTTCAGAAAGGAGGTTTGTCTCTTTCCTCCAATTTATTTATTCAATTATTTATTTATACCAGGAAAGACTTATGAATATTCATGGTATACCCTGGATTATAATCTAGCACTACCTTATTTCTGTTGTTGCTTAAATTATTCCAGTTTTGGCCATTGGGAGCTTTTTTTTTCCTTCCTTTAAAGGGAAATATCAATAAGGATGGCTCTTTTAGCTGGCTCCTGAGTTCCTTTGACAGACGCCTCCCTCCCCATCGTTGCATGTATGTGTGGGTGTTTTTTCTTTTTGCACTTCCTTCTGGCACTACAAGATACTTCAGGCTCCGCTCGAGTAGTTCCTGCCCCAGTGTTAGAATTGGCCGGTTGTCCAAGGAGCCCAGGACCCTTTTATTAGCTATTAGCGAATGCTATTAGAAAGCAGGACCCGGGCTCTAGGCGTGTTCCTCATTACTGGGTGTTACTGCCTCTGACCCTCTGCACTGACAGGGCAAGGCAGTACATGTGCACTAACCAGTGTATATACATGTTTCCACAAATATTTCTATGTGTAACAATGTGTACCTGTATTAAACTAAACATGAATTTATACTGAGGTTTCTAGTTTGAATCCATTATCACATGGATCATTCTAGCTTCTTCCCTTGTTTATCTGTAAACTTCACTCCCAAAGTGCCTGGCCATTTTGTCTATTTTTAGACTGAGTTGTTTGTTTTCTGAATTTTATGAGTTCTTTTTATATTTTGGATTCAAGTTCTTTATCTGCTATATATTTTGCAAACATTTTCTCCCAGTGTGTGGCTTATCTTTTCATTCTCTTAACAGTATCTCTCATAAATGTTTTAAATTTTAATAAAGTCCAACCTATCGATTTTTTTTGTCATGAAGTGTACTTTGGTAATGTATCTAAAAACTCATTACTAAATCTAAAAACCCATTGCCAAGTCCAAAGTCCAAGATCATCTGTGTTTTCTCCTAGATTTTCTTCTAGAAGTTATAGTCTTACATTTCATTTAGGCCTATGATTCATTTTAAGTTAGTATTCATGAAAGGTATACTGTCTATGTCTGTTTTTTTTTTCCTTTTGCCTATGGGTGTCCAATTTCTTCAGCATCGTTTTTGGCAAAGACTACCCTACCTCTAATAACTCATCTTTGTTTCTTTGTGATGCTATTGGCAAGCATTTTGTAATCAAGACACGATGACAATTTGTTAGACTTTTAAATGTTTTATGTGCGTACTCTTTCTCTCTTCTGTGAACACATGCATACCACTCCCTCTCTTTGGAAATTCACAGTACTTAGAGTGCACATGTCTGAAAGTATCTGATCTTGAAAACAATCCTAGGGGGATAGAAAGCCTTAAAGGAACAAAGTGCTTTGGGAATAAGTAACAGAGTAATCAATTCCAACTAGGCAAGCTGTAGGAAATGGGTGGGAATATAAGAATTGACATTTATATGATGTACCTATAGGATTTATACATATATGAATAATATATATTCTAAGGATATATCAGCTTCAGAGCAATGGGATATACTTGATGGAAAAAACAATTGAGAAGACCAGTGTAGCTGGATAATAAAGTAAGAGTGAAACTTACAAAGGTTCCAAATGACGACAGTTTTGAAAACCAGTTCGGTTGTTTGGATTTGGCACTGCACAACATATGGAGCACCTATGAGCTTATGCAGGACACTGACATGATCAGATCAGCACCTTATAGGTGGGTATTGAACAATGAGAACACGTGGACTCAGGGAGAGGAGCATCACACATTGGGGACAGTTGGTGGGGGTAGGGGAGAGACAGTGGGGGGTGGGAAGGGAGGGGCGGGTGGGGAGGGATAACATGGGGAGAAATGCCAGATATAGTATGCACCTAAAGTAAAATAAATAAATAAAAGAATGTGATTTGGCAGAAATACCAGGGGCTACTGGAAAAGGGTCAAGACTGGAGAGCTTCGTTAAGAAGTCGCTACAATTGTTCAGGCAACATTCACCCAGGGCAGTGGCAGACACAGCTAAGAGGAAAAGTGTTAGAAAATGTATTGCAGGAATGGAACATACAATCAACTATTTTTAGCAATTTACTGTTTTTCTGCTGTAACAATCCGTCTAGACATTAAATCGCCACTGCCACCTATTGGTGAAAAAACTTCCCATTCTAATGTTGCCCTGCACAGGAAGAGAAACATATCACAGTATGTTGGCAAGAATGATGTTGATTTCTCCCACTCTCTCAAATCAACTTGTCCCCAGAATATTTACTAAGCTCTGTTCAAATTATTGAGGAAGAATTAAAACGTATGCCCTGTCTTCAGGCTGGGAACGTTCAAGATATAGCTTGGGAGATAACACATGCAAAGCAATTACCTGCTAACCTGTTTAAATGCAACGTGAGGTCCCTGAAGGAGGAATTTGATGGGACTGCTTTTACTTGCCACTGGCTGAAGGAGTGGTGAGGTGTCGATCATCCGTAAAGAACACCCACAGGAGGCAAGCTTTAGATGTGGTCTAAAGGGAAGTCCACAAGTCCGACGTATCTAAGAGAGCTTGTGACTTCCGACTCAGTGGTGTTTCTAACAAACTGGCTTGGGAGTTTGTTATCCCGAACTTTAAGCCAGCTGTATTTTCTGAGATGGGGACAGAAACATCTCCCTTCTTGAAAGTAAGTACTTGTTTGCAGGCAAAGGTCCTTCTGTGGTCTGATGACCACAGGAAGATCCAGATCTCTCCAAAGAAATAAAAACGGCATTCACATCACTAGCAGAGAATTGAAAATTGTGAGCAGTTATCTGAGTGGGCTCAAATGGAGGACAGAAACACTATCAGCTGGTCTCTGGGTGTCCTGAAATTTCTGCCATGGTGTTGACTTTAAAGGAACCTAAAAATAAGTCTAATCTATACATGGCAGTCACCAAAAGTGGTGACTTTTTGTCTTATCATTCTTGTCTTATGGTGAGCAAACGGAGTCTTGAAGAGAGTCCAATACTCCCGTATGACCACAAAGCTATTAAGTGATGGAGCTGGAATTTGAATCCATTGTAGACTCAGGGCCCATTTTCCAGCTTCCACATTCGACTGCTTCCTCCACTCCACTCTCACTCAACAGCAGCTGAACAATAAAGCATTCATGAATTGCTGCTCCCACGTACCATGACTGATTCTTATTATTGGAAGTCCAGCCTGACAGTTATTAAAGTATTTAAGAGCACTGTCAGTCGTTCATTTTAAGATGATTGTACATATTAAAAACACAAATATTAGTTTGTGTGTCTTAATGGCATACTTATCCAATCCCTCTTTCCCCTCAATACATGAATTACTGGAAATTCGTACCTTGGCTCTCTGGCTGTCCTTATTTAGCGTGTCTTAAGGTTTTGTTGTCTCACATTTTGGCATTTCATTTTTTTAAAATTTTTTTTAAAGATGAGGTTTCACCATGTTGGTCAGGCTGGTCTTGAACTCCCCACCTCAGGTGATCCGCCCGCCTTGGCCTCCAAAGTGCTTGGATTACAGGCGTGAGCCACCAGGCGTAGCCTCATTTTTTTTTTTTTTGTATAAGTATTTTTAAATTAAAAATAAAAAGGGAAAGCGATGACGTCACCGGCCCTGTGACTTCATTGCAGGGTCGTGGAAGGGAAGTAAAGGGCCCTGTGACGTCATTGCGGGATCGCAGAAGGGAAGCAAAGCGAGATGACAGGTGGCCGACTGCAGCAAAAATATGGAACGCTTCATGAATTTGCGTGTCATCCTTGCGCAGGGGCCATGCTAATCTTCTCTGTATCATTCCAATTTTAGTATATGTGCTGCCGAAGCGAGCACACATTTAGCCATTTCAACCTGTAATTTTATTTCCCCTTCAAGATCAGAGTGATGACTTATAACTCAGTTTTGCTCTGCGTAGCATTTTACATGTAAAAGTTTATGAAATACTTTTAAATTAAGTTCCAACCTTTTACTTAAAAAAAAATTATTCCCAGTCACATGGTTTATTTGCACTCGGCATAGGAAAAAGTTTTTGAAAGTTTGTAATGATTCAGTTACCTAAGAATATAACTATTTTTTTATCTTTCTGAGTATCTCAGCTTAAAAATATGAATGGAATACACCATGATGTATTTGCTCTAGAATTATAAATATTATCTTTTTCCTCCCACTTTAAGTATGCCACTTAGCTGATTCTGAATCTCAAACGTGATGTAAAATAGCTGAGACTAAACATGTAAGCGAGGGAACGCACAGACATTTATAAATTAAGCTTTTTATCATTCCAGTATAATTTAGGAACATCTTTAAAATTCCCCTGTGCATTTAGAGCGGCCACTGTTCACATGATCTGTGCTCGTGTAGCCAAGGCAGCTCTTCCATAAAGTCCAGGCCGAAGCCTCATTTGGCAGAGATTGTCCGTGTGGAATCAACAAGCATTTCCCCTAAGGACAACCATGCAGCATAACTATACCGCCTAATTCTCTTCTCGCCTGGCCTTAATTAAAAGGGAAATATGGACAAGGAATCTTGAACAAAGAGAAAGCAGTTTCCTAAATTCCTTTTACCCAAACAAATTTTCTCTATTTAGATGCTGCACTGTAAAATATTTTTCCTAAGACAATAGGAAATACAGACTCATTACTATTCAGCATTTCAAACAAAAAGCTTTATGTTTTTTAGAAATTGCAGATTGTCATAAAGCCAGGTTGTTATAGAAAATGTTAGTTTGTAAACACGCCTATTGTATATTCATTTGAATTACAAATGACCGTATTCATTTTTGCCTTTTGTTTTCTTCTCTTAGTTTTACTACGTCATTTTATAAGTCACATATATATACTCACACAATGAAAACTCTGAAGAACTAGTAGTAGCTCTAAAAGGGAAAATTAAAAACATATCTGAAAAAACGATTTTAGGAAAGGGCTTAGTAAAGTTGGAGCGAAGTTGGGAAGAACTGCATGAATTCAGGACCCTTAACACGTAGATCTTTGATGCTCTGTTATATGCGCTCATGTGGAACAAACTCACCCCATCTCCAGTAAAATCTCCTTTGGAGTGGCCAGGTCAATGTCTCTCCCTGATGGAAAGCAATCAGGGAAATCAAGGCAGGCCTAGACACCTTTGCTGCTCTCACAGATGCTGTGGAGTGTCAAAGAGAAAGGAGACAGGCCACAGGACCCCGCTGACCAGACTGTGTTGTTTGAGCATCAAAAGAGGATAAACGATATTGTGATTATTATTACAGATTCTTAATTTTACTCAAAAGGGAAAAATATGCGGTACACTAGACACAGAGCTTATATGATTTAAAAATCATATTTACAGACATTCACACTATGCATGTATTGGATGAAGTTTAGGTCAAATCAGATAGCAAAATATTGAGTAACAATCTTGCAAATGGGGCATGTTTGTGTGTGTGTGTGTGCGTGTACACGTGCGCACGTGTGTGTGCATGCAATTCCATGAATATCGGTAGAAAAAAACTGAAAGAAATTATTGTAAAAGTTGGGTCAGAGGTTGTAGTGAAAAGAAAAAATGGTCAGAGTAAAATGTAACACACCAAGTTTTAGAGAGACATGATGTGAAGTATTTTATTGCTGTCAAAAGGGGCCATCAACTCTACAACATGGCTTAACCGTCTTGGAAGTTCCATGTTTTTATGTTACTGTCCTGACATGTTCCTCAAGTTCATAATTGAATCAAGCTCCTATCAGATAGCCTCGAATCAATAACCTAACTTGATCTAAAACAGGACTTCTAACCTGAAACAGAACTTGTATTTAATTTTGGTCAGAAAAATAGCCTTGTATCTAAGAAGGTAGAAAACATGTATACAGATAGAGATGATGATTTTTAAAAATTAAGTTTTGTGATGGTTAATACTGAGTGTCGACTTGATTGGATTGAAGGATACAAAGTATTGATTTGAGTCAGTGGGCTGGGGAAGGCAGAGCCACCCTCAATCTGGTGGGCACCTTCTAATTAGCTGCCAGTGAACATAAAGCAGGCAGAAAAATGTGAAAAGGCGAGACTGGCCTAGCCTCTCAGCCTATATCTTTCTCCTGTGCTGGCTGCTTCCTGCCCTTGAATGTTGGACTCCAAAGATTTTCAGTTTTGAAACTCAGTTTTGAACTGGCTCTTCTTGCTCCTCAAGCTTGCAGACAGCCTATTGTAGGGCCTTGCAATTTTGTAAGTTCATACACACACACACACACACACACACACACACACACACACACACACTATTAGTTCTGTTCCTCTAGAGAACCCTGACTAATACAGATTTTGGTAAAGGGAGTGGTTCTAGAGGAACAGAATATTAAGGATGGAGTTCTTTCATTGGTTTTGGGTTTTTGGAAATTGGCAGCTTAATACGATTAGACCTAAAAATGCTGAGGACTCTACTTTTAATGGTATGGAGAACACTGATAGTCCTTGGCTTGAACTGTTTAGAGAATTATGCAAAATAAATGCATGTGACACTCCTGATTCACCACTCGTGAGACGCAAGGAGTTTGGTGACTCTGTACATAATACCTTTGACCACATGCAGAGACCCAAGGAACATAATGAAGCTGGTTGCTTGCTCCTTAGTGGACAAAGTGATGAAAGAAAATGAGGAACTCAGGGATTCTGTCTCCTGGCTTCGGAAGCAGATACTGAACCTGAAATCTGCTCAGATTTCCCTGAGTCAAAGTCTTATCTCCTGTAGAGAAAGAGCTGACATTGTGGAAAGACAGACACAAACGCTCGTATCACGCGAGTGGCTGACCTGCAAGGAAAGGTGCAGGCGTGGCCTCACCAGGTGTCCACTGTTAAAGTGAGGGTGTTGACTGGACAAGAATGGGACCCTGCAACTTGGAATGGGGACATGTGGGAGGACCCTGACCCAGAGATTGTAAACTCTGTTGAACCTTTTTTGCCAGAAGGAACAGCTTCTCCATACCCAGTGGTGGCCACGTCCCCTCCTCAGCCTATGCTGCCATCTGCCTTTCCACCTGTGTGTGAGCAGATAAACCCTGTGCTGCCAGAGACAGCAGTGATGGCTCCCCCCGAGACAAGTGACAGGCAAAATAATGTTGATTCTCCTCAGGAGCCACCCCCAACACCCTTATTTGCTTTTACACCCATAATTAGACTAAAGTCCTGGCGGGCTCCTGGAAGTGAGGTTGAGAGTATGACCCATGAGGAGATGTGCCAGACTCGAAAAGAACTGTTTGAGTTCTGTAGTCTATATAAACAGAAGTCTGGAGAACAGCCATGGAAACGGACATTAAGGGTATATGGTTGGAGCAGGCTGAATTTATTGATTTGGGTCCACTAAGTAGGGACTCTGCTTTTAATGTTGCAGCTTGGGGAGATAAAAAAGGTTCTAACAGTTTATTTGCTTGGTTAGCTGAAATATGGATTAAAAGATAGCTCACTGTGAGCAAGCTGGAAACGTCTGATCTCCCTTGCTTTAATGTAGAGGAAGGGATCTAAAGGCTTAGGGAGATTGGGGTGGTGGAGTGGATTAGTCACTTTAGACCTACTCTCATCCCAGCTGGGAGGGTCCAGAAGATATACCCTTGAACAATGCCTTGCAAAATAGATTTGTGAGGGCAGCACCTGCATCTTTGAAGAGCCCTGTAATTGCTCTTTTCTGTCTGTCAGATCTAATGGTGGGAACCACAGTCATTCAACTACCAAATTTAAATACAATGGGAATAATTGGATCTCGAGGAGGCAGGGGCCAACTAGCAGCACTCAACCGTCAAAGGCAAGTTGCCTATAGCTACTGTAATGGACAGCAGAGGCAAAGTGGCAATTGGAATAGTCTGACTCATGTAGAGCTCTGGCATTGGCTAATTAATCAGTATTCCTAGAAGTGAAATTGATAGGAAGCCTGCTGCATTCCTACTTAATTTATATAAGGAGAAAAATTCTAGGTTGAATGGACAAAAGACTAATTTGAATAACTAAAACAGAATCATGACCCATCAATTAATTTCCAGACTTGAGACAGTTTATAAACCCAGAACCCCCTGAATGAAGGGGAGACTGAGTCCCCTTGAGGAAGGACCCCACTACATCATCAACAATTTATGCAGTGAATCTTTTCCCCATCCTTCCCCAAGGAGACCTCCAGCCTTTTACCAGGGTAACTGTGCATTGGGGAAAGGGAAATAGTCAGACATTTTGGGACTACTGAACACTGGCTCTGAGCTACCATTGATTCCAGAAGACCCAAAATGTCATTGTGGTCCTCCAGTTAAAGTAGGGGATTATGGAGGTCAGGTAATTAATGGAGTTTTAGCTTAGGTCTGACTTACAATGGGTCCAGTGGGTCCCCAGACTCATCCTATCATTTTCCCAGTGCCAGAATGCTTAATTGGCTTAGACATACTTAGCAGCTGGCAGAACCCCCACATTGGTCCCTGACTGGTAGAGTGAGGGCTACCATGGTGGGAAAGGCCAAATGGAAGCCATTAGAACTGCCTCTACTTAGAAAAATCGTAAATCAAAAACAATATCACATCCCTGGAGGGATTGAGGGGATTAGTGCAACCATCAAGGACTTGAAAGACGCAGGGGTGGTGCTTCTTCCAACCACATCCCCATTCAACTCTCCTATTTGGCCTATGCAGAAGATGGATGGATCTTGGAGAATGACAGTGGATTAACATAAGCTTAACCAAGTGGTGGCTCCAATTGCAGTTGCTGTACCAGATGTGGTTTCATTGCTTGAGCAAATTAACACATCTCCTAGTACCTGGTATGCAGGCATTGCCTTGGCAAATGCCTTTTTCTCCATTCCTGTCCATTAGGCCCACCAGAAGCAATTTGCCTTCAGCTGGCAAGGCCAGCAACATACCTTTACTCTCCTACCTCAGGGGTATATCAACTCTGGCTTTGTGTCATAATCTTATTTTTGTGATGGTTAATACTGTCAACTTGATTGGATTGAAGGATACAAAATATTGATCTCAGGTGTGTCTGTGAGGCTGTTGCCAAAAGAGATTAACATTTGAGTCAGTGGGCTGGGGAAGACAGATCCACCCTTAATCTGGAAGGCACCATCTAATCAGCTGCCAGTGAATATAAAGCAGGCAGAAAAACGTGAGAAGGTGAGACTGGCCTAGCCTCCCAGCCTATATCTTTCTCCCTCTAACATCGGAATCCAAAGTTCTTCAGTTTTGAGACTTGGACTGACTCTCCTTGCTCCTTAAGCTTGCAGACAGTCTATTGTGGGACCTTGTGATTGTGTAAGTTAATACTTAATAAATTTAATAAATTCCCATATATATACATATATATGCATAGATAGACACATATCAGGGTATGTATGTGTGTGTATATATATGTGTGTGTGTGTGTATCCTGTTAGTTCTGTCCTTCTAGAGAACCCTAATACAAGTTCATATTACCAATATTTTGGGGCAATGTAGCAACGGATTTTTCAATACTTGTGGCTTTTGAAATTTTTTTTTTTTTTTAATGGAGACTTGTTCTGTCACCCAGGCTGAAGTGCAGTGGTGTAATCTCAGCTCACTGCAATCTCTGCCTCCCGGATTCAAGCAGTTCTCTGCCTTAGCCTCTGAGTAGCTGGGGTTACAGGTGCCCACCACCGCATCCTCAGTAACACTTGCTAATTTATTATTTAATGTGTAGAAATGGATAATTAGCATCACTTTGATGGCTAATGACATCAAAGTGGCCCCAAACTGTTAGGCTTGAAAACTTCATTGCTTTGTTGATTTCCTCTAGTTTTCAGAATAGGAAGAGAGAAATCATTCAGCTTCCAGTTTTTGCTGTCTTTTGCTCTGATAGCTGGTTGATAAAGTCCATTTGTCATGGTTTCATCATCACTTCTTCCTCAGCATTATTTCAGACTGCATTTCTCCATCATTTTTCAGACTAGTTCCTAACTTTTAATTTTCTAATTAAAATTAATTTTTGAAATGCCTGTCAATGTCTGTGAACTTCTACTCTTAACCTGTTTTTTCTAGGACGACTCTTCTGCGTCTCCCATGGTGGAAGCCATTCTCTTACACCACTGTGTTTTCTTACTAAATACCAGATTCCTATGCTTGCTTAACAGCGAAATGATTGGAAAAAACAGTCTTCACCTGTGTCACAACTTCCTCAAAACAGCTTCATCCAAAGGCACGATTTCACAGGGCTCCTGCAAAGCTTGCTTTGTTTCCCCAATTTCTTAGGCATGTTGGAAATGCGAAGCCTAGATAAACTATTTGAAGGAGTTGAGGTCATGTTTCAGGATCTGTGTCAGACAAGATCCCTTTTTGTAGAGTAATTCAACGTTGGGCCACGCCTAAGGGGTAAGAAGCCTCAGTTCCCTTAGTTATTCCTGCCGTCGTCTTCTTTCCACCTATTTGCACTTTGCATATGAGGAGATAATTAGTAGTCAATTGATTAGAGAGCCAGTTCAACGTTTTTCAATATACTTAATATAAAGCAATAAAGCAAAGGGCTGAAATGACTAAAACCACAAAGTTTACAGAGCGCGGTTTCTTCAGAGATGCTCGCTTTATTTTAATCAGAACTAGCCTTAATTTCATTTTGTAAGTTGCTAACACTAAAACTCTTTAGAGTTAGAGTTAGAAGAGTTCCCTAACTTGAAAAATCCAGCCGGCTGCTTTCCTGGGCGCACTGGTCAACCTTGGCGATTTCACCTGGGGAAGCACGGGAATCCGCCACTCCCCACCAGGGAGGCCAGGGAAGCTGGGCGTGTGTCCCGGTGCCCCCGACCTCCTCGGCTCTCCGCTCCCCAACCCGGGAGAGAACCCGGTGCCGCGCCCAGAGGGCAGGTCGGGCCTCCCGGGCTGGGGTAGGGGCTGCGGGCGCGACGGCGTAGCCAGCATTCCTGAGCAAGCAGGAGCTCGGCAGGAGAGCGCACCTACACCTTTGCGCCCAAGGCACCGCCATCTCCGCTCATCCTGGCCGCACCCCTGCGCTGCCTTCTTCCGTCCGGACCTAGGCGCCGCGGGTTCTACAGACCCCGCCAGCCAAGGGAAGCTTGACGGACCCCGAGGCTGAGCGGGAAGGGCAGGAGAGGGCGGGAGACAGAGCTCGGGGAGAACCGCTGGGGGCGATGCGGCGGGTACCCTACTGGGTCCTCCCAGGGACGGCGACCGGAGAGCGAGCCTGGGGTCCGGGTCCTGAGGCAGGCGTTGCGTAGGAAGCCCTGAGACCCGCTGAGTCCAAGGCTGGGGTCC
Organism: Aotus nancymaae; assembly: GCF_030222135.1. NCBI lineage: Eukaryota > Metazoa > Chordata > Mammalia > Primates > Aotidae > Aotus > Aotus nancymaae. The sequence goes on along the minus strand of NW_026988450.1, from coordinate 4,846,919 downwards.
GCTGGGGCAGACGGCAAGGACTTCAGAGGGTCCCGCACAGCGGGACACGCCCTCATCCCGGGGGTACGACACTGCGGCCCCAGGCACCGCCTCCCGTTCCCGCCCCCGCGCCCCGCGGCGCGTTAAGTAAGCTACCGCACGCGGGGTGCCGGGTCCCAGTGCAGCTCCAGCCGACCCCGGACGCACAGGAGGGTTGGCGCGCGGTGAGGACTGCGGCCGGCCGGGTACCCGCGCTCTGGGTCCCGCTGGTCCTCTCCTGGGCTGCGCACTCTCCCGACCGGCGTCAGGCTCCTCCGCGAGCCTCCCGCTCTCTCCTCCCGGTGTGCGAACATGCGGCTACCTAAGCCCGGCGCCCAGCTGCCCGCGCTCCTCCTGCTGGCGCTGGCTTTGTCACCGCACGGAGCTCACGGGAGGCCCCGAGGGCACAGGGGAACCCGCGTCGTGGATGAGGAACCCAAACCGTTGCTTTTCCTCTCCGCGGCCGAAGGCGGCCGCACTCCCGGCGGCTTCCAGAGCGCAGGTATGATGTCCAAGTCCAGCTCCATCCTTTGCCCTGCGCCTGGGGCTTCCTGGATTCCCTTGGGAGCCGGTGGAGGCACTGGTTTTGGGAAACCTGAAATTAGTACAGTAGAAAACAGAGCATCTCTGCAGATTCCGAGCTCTCTGAAAGAGGTCATAAGCGTATTAGATTTACGAAGATTGAGACTTAAGAAATCAGGCTGGCAACGGGACCAGCTTTTTATGTCCCTTCTCAGGTGTGGGAGGCCTTTTTGGAAATAAACTGGTAGAGCAGCCCAAAGACAAGGGTTTCAGTCCCACCGGGCGAGGGTAGTGGACAGGTTAGGTCCCTATCAGCGCCTCATTTCTGGGTCTTCCGGGGCTTTGAGAACTAACTAAGATTACTGCCCGCAGACACCTGACCGTGCCAGGAATGCCCCGTTCTTCTCCCCTTCACGCTGGCCGCACGGCGTAGCTGAGGACTGGCCAATTTCAGCAGGCGGCGGCTTATGTTACGGGGACCGTTCCTAGATTATTTTAGAAGGGCGCAAGACGCAGTCGGCTGCTCCCAAATCAACTTTGGACAGTTGGATTCCTGCTACTTAGATGCCCGAGGGGAGTGGAAGGAATGAGGGAGGAAGTCGCTGCTCTAGAGAGTCATGAGACATCCACAGGCAGAGAAGTCGTGTGAATGCGGGGGAAAACGGAAAAGCCCCTGGAAAAGGGGGTCCGAGGGGGCGGCCGGGCACTTGGGGCGGCGCTGGAGGGAGGAGGGCAGGATGCGCAGGGAAGGAAGGTGGGGACAGAAGCGAGAAGCTCCTCACACGTGTCTGTTCGCACCCAGCAAGAGCAGAGCAAGGTGGAGCTGCCGGCAAGGCTGGGACAGAAGGGCCCCTCTGCAGGGGCACTTGGTGGCCTGCACTGGGCTTGGGGAGAGGAGAAGGCTCAGGGTGGCCTGGGGATGCCCCGCAGCTAGCGGCTGGCCGTGGGACCAGAGCTCCTGACCCCGTCCCCTCAGGCTTCACGGCTAAAAAAGCAAATAAGTGTTTCTTAGTACCATTTTTCTTTCACAACAGTTGTAATATAAATATATACTTATTCACTCCACAAACTTTCTTCAAGTTCCTATCTGTCACCACGCAGAGGGCGGAGGCCACCCAGAGGAGCAGACAGCAGTGTCTTTGCTTTCCCGCACACCTGGGTGTGGAGGGAGGGGCTGGTACAGACCTGCACTGAGGAGCAGGGTGTCCTGCCCCGGGGAGGTGATGGAGAAGGTGGGAGGCTGAGGTGGGCTGCCCAGTCGGTGTGTGGACCACCTGGGCAGAGCCTCTCAGTCCAGCCGGCCATTGGGGAGCCCTCAGGACGGAAGGGCACAGGGTCAGTGTCCGCAGCACAGCCGTGCAGCTATGGTGCACACGGATCATGCACTTTGACTTGAAATTATTCTAGCCTAAAATGTTTATCTCAGAGAATAAAATGTCAGTTTGGAATGTGAACCGCCTGGGAGAAAGGCTCTCAAGGCACAGAAGCAACAGGACACACACTCATTCAGACCTTCTGTTTCATTCGACAGTCCTTTCTCTTTGATTCAAAGACAGTGAAGACTTACTGAAGTGAGTTACAGGGATAAAACAATATTTTATTTATGTATTTACTTATTTTGAGACGGAGTTTTGCTCTTGTCGCCCAGACTGGAGTGCAGTGACTCGATCTCGGCTCACTGCAACCTCCGCCTCCCAGGTTCAAGCCATTCTCCTGCCTCAGCCTCCCAAATAGCTGGGATTACAGGCCTGCCACCATGCCCAGGCTAATTCTCTTTTTGTATTTTTAGTAGAAACGGGGTTTCACCATGTTGCTCAGGCTGGGTCTTGAACTCCTGACCTCAGGTGATCTTGCCTCGGCCTCCCAAAATGCTGGAATTACAGGCGTGAGCCACTGCGCCCGGCCAACAATATTTTATGAAAAGTTAAAAGTGACAACCATCTGAAGTTTTAAAAAACAATATAGTCAGACAGAAAGTGCCCTGTGGGCGTCTTGAAAGTCATTGCTTTCTGTGATTGTAGTCTTATCTTTTGACTGCTGTACTACATTCACAAGGGAAGAAAAGGGTGGCTCATGACATCCGTATGAGTCTGTGAATGGAGTACTTGCGCATGGATCAGAGACAAACAAGGACTTGAGAATATAGAGGACAAGGTCCTCTCTGGATGGTCTCATGGGGCACACTCAGCAGGTGGCAGGAGTTATATTCATTCAGGAGGAGAATATCTCCCAGGTCCCGGAGGGACATCATAAGCACTATGTCTTGTGATTTCTAATAGATTTAAAAACAAAGTAGGGTAGGGGTTGTACCCTGAACTTTAAGTCAAAAGAATAAAAATTAATTACTACATTAAAGAATTACTCATTACTACTGCATTAATTGATGAAGTGTTAAAATAGCCACACCTGAAGAATTCTTTATAGATATAGCAAAAATAGAAGATACCTCAGAAGAAAGAAAGGAAATCTAACACATCGGCTAGGTTATGTGGACAATGAGCAATAAACTTGCTTATCTCATATGCTGATTGTAAGGTTTGTTCTTGGGTTCTTGCTGAGTTTAAAAAGAAGAAACTGAGGCCAACACAAGAAGATCCAATATAAAGGAATTTATTCAGGCTCCCAGGTGAGGTTCTGCGGTCCGACAGGAGGGGCCAGAGAAGTCGCACGGACCCCTCTCAGACCCCTCTCAGACGTGGGGTTTTATAGGGAGTGAAGGAGCTCGATTGGTTGTGGGAGAGCAGGACTACTGTTGGGTAACTTTACAAGCCTTTGTTTGCATACAGGACTTGGCTGCTATTGGTTAGAATGGCTGCTATTGGCTAGAAAGACTTGGCTGCTTATTGGCTAGAATCACAAGACCCTGCTTGCATACTGGGTTCTTTAAGGGAAAGCCAGGCTTTGCGAGAAGGGGAAAAGGGAACAACCCGAGCATGTCCGAGCTTTTGGACAAAAAGGCAGGTGGTGGGGGGGGGGGGGGGGGGCGGCGGTGGCTGGGGGGGGGTGGTGGTGGTGGGATGTGCGTCCGAGCTCCCGGTGAGGCAGCCCGCCTTACACTGATGAATTAAATTTTGGTTCAGTTGTGTTACTTTTAGAGCTTTATCCATCCATTCTTTTAAACCTACATATATGCCATTCTTAGGAAAAACATTTCTTATGAGTGCTTAATCTAATTTATTATCTGATTCAGTAATTTACATTACTTTGGTAAAATTTTTAACATATGGTAATCAGATAATAACTGCACATTTCAGAAACATTCACAATAAGGTATTTTGAAATATATTGGAAAACTCTTGCTGCATAAAGAATTCCATTGCCTGCCGGGCGCGGTCGCTTACACCTGTAATCCCAGCACCTTGAGAGGCCGAGGTGGGCGGATCACGAGGTCAAGAGGTCGAGACCATCCTGGCCAACATGGTGAAACCCCGTCTCTACTAAAAAATACAAAAATTAGCTGAGCGTGGTGGCGTGCGCCTGTAGTCCAAGCTACTCAGGAGGTTGAGGCAGGAGAATTGCTTGAACCCGGGAGGCGGAGATTGCAGTGAGCCGAGACTGTGCCACTGCACTACAGCCTGGTGCCTGGTGACAGACCAAGACTCTGTCTCAAAAAAAAAAAAAAAAAAAAGAATTCCATTGCCTCATCTAGGAAACCACATACTGTATTTACAAAAAGTTAGTTTAAAACTGTTACAGAAGATTACAAAGAGAGACATAAGCTTTCTGGTAGCCACTTTTTGCATTACATGACTAGATCTCCCTTCCACGTGGGATCTACCACCATCCATGTTTTAAAATGTACCTGGGATTTGTTTTAGTCGGTGGTAGTAAGACACAGACACATGGAAATGACCGTCATGAAGGAAGACGTTTATCTTAACGGGTCCCTAAGGACAGGAGCACAGCGCACCACACAGGGCCACAGCGGGAAGCACCAGGGCAGGTCAGGAGCAAGGAAGAACAGGGAAAATGTGGGTAAGAGGTTGTACTGTGATTTCCCCAGGAAAGCCAAGGCATGGCAGGTGGGCTTAGGACTGGCTGGTTTGAATGATTTCAATGGCCCCTGGGACTAAGGGCTGCCTCTAGTTGTCAGGTACCTGACCCTGGAGGGATGAGGGCAGAGGAACATTGGCCCAGCGTCTGAGAGCCCAGTAGAGGAGGTGGTGAAGGTGTGCGCTCTGCATTGGTGCTTTGTAAATGAAAAGCGAGCTTGCACCATTTCTTTACCTTGTCCTTTAAATTTGTATATTCATTATCTGTTGAATAGCTCAGCCACAGAATCTCAATCTTGATCCTTTCCTACCTAAGCCTGTGTTCTGTCTCTGTGAGTTTACTCTCCTAGGAATGGCTACCCTGGGAGGGGCAGTCTCTCCAGAGTCAACAAGGCCCCACAATGTCAAAGCATCAGAAATACAGAAAATAAAAATGCATGCTTAATACAGCTCACAGGGCAAAGTCCGATATCCTCTGCCAGCTTCGCCTGTGTTCCAGACCTCCATCATCTCTTCCTGCCCGTGACCCCGCCTGGACTCCAGTTGACTCCAGTGGGCATCTGTCAGCCTTTATCTTACTTGGCCTGCTGGACACTTTGCTGCAATTGACCCATCTCTTCCTCTTTAAATGATTCCTGATTCCACAGTTATTCTTGCTTTGTTCTCTTCTTCTCTAGCCATTCCTTCTTTCTCCAAGCATCTCTTCTTCAGCCTTTAAGTGTTTGTGCACCCCAAGGGTTCCATGTTTATCAATGGATTTTTCACAAAACCCATGGAAGATTCTAAAAGGTATCTTCTTCCTTTTTCTTTACCTTGTCCTTCAAATTCACATATTCATTAGCTGCTGAATATCTCAGCTACAGAATCTCAAACTTGACCCTTTCCTGCCTAAACCTGTGTTCTGCCTTCAAACATGCTCTCTGTCCTTTATTTCTGGTCACAGTAAAGGCAAGTTTTGTTTCTTGGAGATCGTGCTTCTAGGGTGGTTAATTTCCCGCTGGATTAACAGTCTTCTGGAGTTTCCCAGTTGCTTAGTTTGTTGATAAGACTTATCATTGTCTAATCCAAGAACATCATTAGGGCTGGATCCTGTGTTTCCTGCAAGAACTAATCTACTGTCGTTTGGTTGTCATTTTTTTGTTGTTGTGGTTTTGAGACAAAGTCTCGCTCTGTTGCCCAGGCTGGAGTGCAGTGGTGCGATCTCAGCTTACTGCAACCTCTGCCTCCCGAGTTCAAGCAATTCTCCTGCTTCAGCCTCCCAAGTAGTTGGGACTATAGGCACATGCCACCATACCCGGCTAACTTTTTTTTTTTTTGTATTTTTAGTAGAGATGGGGTTTCACTATGTTGGCCAGGCTGATCTCAAACTTCTGACCTCGTAATCCGCCCACCTCAGCCTTCTGAGGATTACAGGTGTGAGCCACTGTACCTGGCCGACATTCTTAATAATTGATTACACATAAAAATCTTAACACATGTGAAATGTGAAATGTTTTTGAAATGTTTCAGCATTTTTATAAGAATCTCATTTATCTTTTTAAGTGTCTGTAGAAATGATTATTTTAAATCTGGAAGGAGGATTAGCAAGATTAAACCAGAAACTGAATAAATCATTTTCATGAGCTCAGTCTTCAGATGAAATTGCTAAAATTTAAATTAAACATGAATTGTCCTGTGGTTAAAACAAGAAGAAAGTCTACTTTACAACATGATTTTGTACTTTTTCAAGTTTTCTGGACTCATTTAATATTCTGTCCTTTGGTGAATATGCAATCTAATGTTAGAATTTTATCATAATATTGTATCATATAGGACTTCGAAAGGATTTAGAGATTATTTACTTTGTCTACTTGAATTTATAAAAGAAACCCAAGGCATCTTTGGAGGTTTGGCTGGACACAGGATTTTACTTTGGCTGAGAAGGCAAAGCATGACTGTCCAGTCTTAAGAGAGGACACAAGACATGGTTGGGTATAGCATATGACTATGTGTTTGAAGTCAGATCATTTAAAATAAACTTTAGGTGGTTCTTGTAATATAATCAGTGACATGTTACAGATGCTGCACCTTCCAGTTTTTTTTTTTTTTAGAGATGGAGTCTCACTCTGTCACCCATGCTGGAGGGCAGTGGCATGATCATAGCTCACTACAATTTCTAACTACTGGGCTCAAGTGATCCTCCTACCTCAGCCTGCCAAGTGGCATGGACTACAGTCATGCACCATCATGCTCAGCTCATTTTAAAATTTTTTGTAGAGATAGAGTCTCACTATGTTTTGCAGGCTGGTCTCGAACTTCTGACCTCAAGTGATTTTTGCACCTTGGCCTCCAAAGTGCTGGGATAACATTGTGTCCAGCCCCCCAAATATATTCTATTAAGCACCGTAGTTCAATTTTAGAAATAATTTAAGCACCAGATGTATGAAAATCAAGTCGCTCACGTACACAACACTACATACACATTTTTCCTTGCTCTGTCAGCTTCGAGGGGCAAGAAGCAGTCACACTCTAGTCACCAGGAGCACTCCAAGCGTCCTGATCTTGGTTTCCAATGCCATTCTCCAATAAAAGGAACCAGGGTTCATTGGAGAAATCCCTCAAATGAAGACTAGGACAGAAAACAATAAGAAATAAGCCTAGAGTATCTGGTAATGCCAGAAAGTTTTAAAAAATTGCTAAAGAAATACAAAGCAGGCCGGGCGCGGTGGCTCACGCCTATAATCCCAGCACTTTGGGAGGCCGAGGCGGGGGATCACAAGAGATTGAGATCATCCTGGTCAACAAGGTGAAACCCCGTCTCTACTAAAAATACAAAAATTAGCTGGGCATGGTGGCGCGCGCCTGTAGTCCCAGCTACTTGGGAGGCTGAGGCAGGAGAATTGCTTGAACCCAGGAGGCGGAGGTTGCGGTGAGCCGAGATCGCGCCATTGCACTCCAGCCTGGGTAACAAGAGCGAAACTCTGTCTCAAAAAAAAAAAAAAAAAAGAAACACAAAGCAATAAAAATAACAACAAAAACCTACCAGTGACAGAGTCAAAGGAACGCAGGAGCCAACTAAAACATTTTGTAATGGCCAGAACCAGAACCATCTGAGATACAAAACAAAGAAAGTAGTATTAGATTATAACACAAAGTATAAAATAAATACTCGTCAGTCATTGCTTGTGTAAGTAAATGATTGACTAAATAAATAACTGGAGGGGAAGAGACAAGCCTCTCATGCAGAAGAATTCTAAATAAGGCATGTAGATACTGTGTACTCAAAGAAGGGACATATAACTCCCCAGTCCTCAAGTGTGGGCTCAGCATAGTGACCTCCTTCTGTGAAGTACAGTGACAGGGAGGGGAAAGGGGGAGGCGGCGGGGACAGGGAAGGAGGAGCTTTGCAGTAAGACACCTGGCACACAGGGCCTCAGCCAGGAAGTCAAGGTCAACATCAGCAAAGATAAATTACGCTAAAAGTGTGTACCCTTCACAGCATGTGATGAAAAGGGCATTTTCCCTTGGTGGTCTTCCTCCCTAAAACCCACAAGAGTTTAATCACAAGAAAAACATCAGGCAAATCTCAGATGAGGGACATTCTACAAATACCTGACCAGAACTCCTCCAAATGGTCAAAGTTACCATAACAAGGAAATTTTGAGAGACTATCACAGCCAAGAGGCGTCTAAGGAAACATAATGACTAAGTGTAATGTGAAATTCTGGGACAAAAAAAGGACATCAAGGAAAAATGAAGGAAATCTGAAAGGAGTGTGGACCTCAGGGAGTAAGAACGTGTCAGTACTGGTTCACTAATTGCGAGAAATGTGCCACACTAATGTAATGTTAATAATAAGAGACACCAGGGCCGGGCATATGGGAATGCTCTGTATTATGTAATTTTTCTGTGCATCTAAAAGTGCTTAATAATAAAACACTTATTTAAAAAATTTTGTATCACTCTTGAAGGTGGTTGACATCTTCCAAAACATTGGATTTTGGTTTTAGAATGTAAATACTGTCCTTCAAAGGTATTTGTCATGGAAAGAATAATTGTATAAATAAAAATTTAATTTTCTAAAGCTACATAGAAAAATCAGAAAAAAATCTAAATAACATGACTACAAAAACTTTAATATAAATAACCTGGAGTGAGTAATGTTTTAAAAATATTTCTAGTCTGGGAAAGTGGCTCATACCTGAAATTTCAACTCTGGGAAGCTGAGGCAGGAGGATTTCTTGAGGCCAGTAGTTTGAGACCTGCTTACACCTGAAATCTCAGCAATTTGGGAGGTTAAAGGCAGGAGGAATCTTTTGAGGTTAGGAGTTTGAGACCGGCTTGGGCAACAAAGTAAAATCTCTTCTCTACAAAAAGTTAAAAAAGGAAAAAAGAATTAGCCGAGCATGGTGGCATGCCTGTAGTCCCCGCTACTTGGGAGGCTGAGACAGGAGGATTGCTTAAACCCAGCAGTTTGAAGCTGCAGTGAGCTATGATTGCACCACCGCACTCCAGCTATGGTGATAGGGCAAGACTCTGTTTCTAAAAAAACCCAAACGTAAATATTTTCTATTTTTGGAAGTTTTTCAGTCAGGATATTTTTTTGTTGGTGAGTCTTTACAACTTGTACTGGCTGAATTAACTAGCTAATTTCTTTCACAGGAGACTGTAATAAAATCTCACATTACAGAATATATTTATTTATATAAAAGTTATGCCCCACTGAAATTTTGTAAATAAGTCGTGTTTTTTGATGTCTTGGTTAAATCATTTAAAAATAATTTTGAGCAGATTATTGTGAAAATAATTAACTTTGTAATGCAAATAATTAATTCCAATTTATTTGTTTAGTGAATTCAGATTTCACACATTAGGAGTTTGTGTTCCTCTTACCCCAAAATATGTGGAGGATCTCGTCCCCTAGGGCCTCAGAGTGTGGCCTTATTGGGAAATAGGGTAACTGCAGGTGTAATTAGTTAAGATGAGGTCGGTCATACTGGAGGAAAATTGACCCTTTTTCAGTATGACTGGTGTCTTTTTTTTTTTTTTTTTTTTTTTGTAACAGAGTCTTGCTCTGTTGCCAGGCACCAGGCTGGAGTGCAGTGGCACGATCTCGGTTCACTGCAGCCTCCACCTCCCGGGTTCAAGCAATTCTCCTGCCTCAGCCTCCCAAGTAGCTTGGACTACAGGCACGCGCCAGGACGCCCAGCTAATTTTTGTGTTTTTTAGTAGAGACGGGGTTTCACCATGTTGGCCAGGATGGTCTCAATCTCTTGACCTTGTGATCCACCCACCTCGGCCTTCCAAAGTGCTGGGATTACAGACGTGAGCCACCGCACCAGGCCGACTGGTGTCTTAATAAGATGATGGCCATGGGAAGATAAAGACACAGGAGAACTCCATGTGACAACGAAGGCAGAGATTGGAGTGAAGCATCCACTAATCAAAGAATGCCAAGGATTGCCGGGAGCCACCAGAAGCTGGAACAGGCGAGGCAGGATCATTACCTCAAGACTTCAGAGAAAGCATAGCCCTGCCCACATCTTGGTTTCAGACTTCTTGCCTCTAGAACTGGGAGACAGTAAGTCTGCTGATACAAGCTATCCCATTTCTAGAACTTTGTTATGGCGGCCCTAGAAAACAAATACACAATATATGGTCCTTTCTGAAGGCAGAATCCATCTGTACTTATTCCGAATGGAGAGTATGAGAAACTGTTAGCAACTACTCAACTCTGTCTCTCCACCTCAAAAGTTCCACACAAAATTATACCAATGGGAGTATATCCAACATACTGTGTTCCAGTAAAATAAAAGTCTGACTCTGTCAGTCTAGGCTTGGTCCATATTTCTAACATGCTCCCAGAGGATGCTGACACTGCTGGTCTATAGAACATAGCAAAAATTTAGAAGATCATAAGCAACATTTGAGTTTACTCTTTTATCCTCTGTGTAATTTGCAGCCTAAATGGCGTTTAGGTCTCACTAACCACCCGGCTAATGTGTGTGTGTAAAAAAGAGAGTTACACACATACACCCTTCTATTTAAATATCTAAAACTGTAATAGAAGAAGCATGATATAAAAACATGTATTTACAAATACACATTTCCAAGTATATACTGGTACAGATGTTATGTAACTACGTAAGGAAAGAAGAAGGCACACATTTTATGACAGTTTATTTTTAAATGCTTTTAACTTAGTATTTTTATGTATGTATTTATTTTTGAGACGGCTCGCTCTGTCACCGAAGCTGGAGTGCAGTGTTGCAATCTCAGCTCACTGCAACCGCTGTCTCCCAGGTTCAATTAATTCTCCTGCCTCAGCCTCTCGAGTAGCTGGGATTGCAGGTGCACGCCACCATGCCCGACTGATTTTTGTATTTTTAGTTTCATCATGTTGGCCAGGCTGGTGTCTAACTCCTGACCTCAAGTGATCCACCTGCCTCAGCCTCTCAAAGTGCTGAGATTACAGGTATGAGCCACTGCGCCCAGCCAATTTAGTATTTTTTAAAAAACATTTCTTTAATATATTTAAAAGGTCATACTAGAGTCGGCCCTTTTTCACTATGGCTGGTGTTGTTAACAAGATGACAGCCATGGGAAGATACAGAGACACAAGAAAACTCCATGTGACGATGAAGCCAGAGATCGAAGTAGCTTTTTCTACTGTTATGTATTTAATATAGTAAAGGTTTTTCTGCATATATTTTAAAAATTTGAATTTTTTGTGATATTGAAATTAAATTTAAATTTTTCTCCAAACACAGTTCTCATCAGTAATTCTGTCAGTACTGCTATAATAAAGGTAATTGTTCTTATTTTTGAAATGGGAACTTGTTATACATTGATTAGATTGATTAGTATTGATTAGTAATGAGATTAATAGTGCCACGTCTTTAAAACAAGTAACTCAAAGTGCTGCACAGCAAGCATTTTAATTTAAGTACCTAATGTAATGCTAGATTGAAATGTAGTACTTCACAAAGGACCGAGGATCATTTAACAAGGCTTACCAACAGTAAATCATATCAGAACAAATTACCTTTATGATAAGATAGTCAAATTATATGCAGGTAGAAGCAAGCAATAAACATATTCAATTATTTTGTTTTCTGGTTGTACTGCTTTACGGTTTTTTCATTATTTTACATAATCATGGCTTTTTTTTAAACAAGAATATAGGAATAAGAGATAAACATGCCAACATATATATGCACATAAATATGCAAATCTATTTCTTTAAAAGATTTTGTAAACTTACAGTTGATGAGGGTGGCAGATGGCAACTGTTTTAGTAAATAAAAACTAGAAATTTTTAGAATTGGATGAATGAGACAGTCATTTATTCAAGTTGTTCCAAGATAATGATCACCCATTACCTAGAGATCTTTGTTTTTAACCCTTCCGAATAATGTAATTCTTTATATAATTGTAGTTACATACCACAGGAATGAAGTGTACATTTTATTTTATTGCTTATTTTATTTTTTAATTGGCAAATAATAATGGGGTACACAGTGATGTTTGATATATATAATGCACAGTGATCTGATCAGGGTCATTAGCATATCCATCTCAAACAATTATCATTTCTTTGTCTTGGGAACATTCAATATCCTCCTTCTAACTACTTGAAACTGTATAGTATATTATTGTTTGCTACAGTCATCCTACGGTGCTATAGAACACTAGCACTTCTTTCTCCTATCTAGCTGTTATTTGAAGCTTACATTTTTTTATTTATTTATTTTTTATTTTTCTTTTGAGACAGAGTCTCACTCTTGTTGCCCAGACTGGAGTGTGATCTCGGCTCACTGCAACCTCCACCTCCTGGGTTCAAACGATTCTCCTGCCTCAGCCTCCTGAGTAGCTGGGATTACAGGTGTGCACCACCATGCCCAGCTAAGTTTTTTGTGTTTTTAGTAGAGATGGGGTTTTGCCATGCTGGCAGGCTGGTCTTGAACTCCTGACCTCATGATCCACCCACCTCAGCCTTCCAAAGTGCTGCTGGGATTACAGGCATGAGCCACCGCGCCCGGTCTGAAGCTTTCATTTTAGACTTGTGCCCTCCAACACTGCAGCCATGAGCTACGTGGCTATTGAGTACTTGACTCAACACACGGCTGGTCCAAACTGAGATTTTCTGTATGTGCAAAATATACCCTGGATTTAGAAAACTTAGTGCAAAGAAAGTAAACTATTGCATTAGTAATTAATAATGATAACATGTTGAAATGATAATAGGCTATACTCGGCTACAATAAATTTTTATTATTATTTTCAGTTTTAATTTTAGAGATGAGGTCTCACTGTGTTTCCCGGGCTGGTCTCAAACTCTTGGACTCAAGCAATCCTCCAGCCTCATCCTCCCACAGTGCTGGGATTACAGGTGTGGGCCACTGTGACTAGCCAGATTATTACATTAATTCACGTTTCTTTTTACTTTTTAAATGTGGCTACTAAACACATAGAATTACATGTGTGGCTCCCATTTATCTCATTGTAGATTCTGCTCTCTTAGAGCATTTTCCATCACAGAGAAATCAACTGGTTGTGTTGTTTTGGGGGAGTTTTCTTTTTATTTATTTACTTTGTTTTTTAAGATGGAGTCTTGCTCTGTCACCCAAGCTGGAGTGCAGTGGCTCGATCTCTGCTCAGTGCAACCTCCACCTCCTGGGTTGAAGTGATTGTCCTGCCTCAGGCTTCTGAGTACCTGGGATTACAGGCACATGCCACGACGCCTGGCTGTTTTTTTTTGAATCTTTAGTGGAAATGGGGTTTTGCCATGTTGGTCAGGCAGATCTTGAACTCGTAACCTCAGGCAATCCACCCACCTTGGCCTCTGAAAGTGCTGGAATTACAGGTGTGAGCCACTGCGCCAGGCCTGGGGTAATTTTCTTACATTGTTTATTTAATATTTTGTGGCTCAAAACTATCAGGTGTATCTAGTCACTAAATGCAAATTGATTTTCAATCAACTAGTTTTTATTGAAAAATTAATACAGGTTTATATTTTAAAAAGTTAAAAGTACTAAAAAGGGTGTGCATGGAAAAGTATCCGTTCTCTCCACCCCCAGAATTCTGCTCCCTGGCTCCTCCCACCATTTTAGTTTGTTTTTTAGTACAAATAGGAGTGTACTGCAGAGCAGGGATTGGCAAACTAGGAAGGGCCGCAGAGTCTATATTCTGGGCTTTGTGAGCCATACTGTGTCTGCAACAGCTACTCAGTTCTGCCTTGTAGTGAAAAAGCAGCCACTGACCACCTCTGTACAAATGGATGTGGGCATGTTGCAGCAGGACCTTATTCACAAACACAGGTGCAGGCTGGCTCTGGCTCAGGAGCCGTCATTTGCTGGCCCCTGCGTAGGCCAGTGCTAGCCAATACAGTTACGGTCACGTGCCACAAAAGGACGTTTCCATTGTCTACAGACTGCATAGGCCCATGGTGGGCCTATAAGATTATAATACTGTATTTTGTGTTCCTTTTCTATGTTTAGATATGTTTAGAGTCGCAAATACTCACCGTGGTGTTACAGCTCCCGACAGTATTCAGTGCAACAGGTTTTGTAGCTTAGGAGCAATAGGCTGTACCATCAAGCCTGAGTGTCGGGAGGCTCTACCACCAAGGTTTATGTAAGTGTGCTCTATGATGCTCCCACAGCGAAGGATTCACGTACCGATGCATTTCTCAGCACGTATTCCCATCATTAAGCAGCCCATGACTGTACGCCTTTGTAAACCTTTCAACTTCTCTCTCTGCATCTATCCTTTGCCCTCCATACTGTAACCCAAAGAGTGCCTGAGACAGGTCTCAATCAATTTAGAAAGTTTATTTTGTCTAGGTTAAGGATGCACCCATGACACAGCCTCAGGAGGTCCTGCTGACCTGTGCCCAAGGTAGTTGGGGTACAGCTTGCTTACATTTTAGGGAGACTTGAGGCATCAATCAATATATGTAAGATGTACATTGGTTGGGTTCAGTAAGGCAGGACAAGTTGAAGGGGGATGGGCGAGGGGAAACGGGTTTGAGGGGAAAAGGGGGTGTGCAGGGAGGTGGGGGTCTCTAGGTCAGAAGTAGATAAGAGACAAAAGTCTGTATTCTTTTGAGTCCTCGATCAGCCTTCCACTGAATACTCAACTTAGTGTGGTTCAGTGAATCTGCATTTTTACATAGTCAGTACGGCAGGGGAAGCAATCAGATATGCATTTGTCTCAGGTGAGCCTCAGAGGGATGACTTTGTGTGCTGTCTGTTCTCCATCCACAAAGAATTTCCTTGTGGGCAAATCATGAGGGAGGTGTGTAGCTTTTTATCTTTGTAGCTAACTTATGTAGGAATAAAATGGGAGGCAGGTTTGCCTGACATAGTTCCCAAATTGACTTTTCCCTTGGTTTAGTGATTTTGGGGTCCTGAGATTTATTTTCCTTTCACAATACTTAGGCATAATTGTTTTTTATTATTAAAAATAGTTTACGCTGGGCTCAGTGGCTCATGCCTTTAATCCTAACACTTTGGGAGGCTGAGGTGGGAGGATCACTTGAGCCCAGCAGGTAGAGCCTGCAGTGAGCCATCATCGCACCACTGCACTCCAGCCTGGGCAACAGAGCAAGATTCTGTCTCAAAAAAGCAAAGTTTATTTATTAAAAATACTTTGAATGGGATATAATTTTATTTATTTTAAATGTTCATCATGTTTTGATATATGTATACAGAGTGCAGTGGTTACTGTGGTCCAGCAAGTCATATCCATCCTCCCACAGTTCCCCTTTGTTTGGTGGTGAGAGCCCCTGAACTCTGCTCTCTTAGACATTATCCTGCATGCAACACATCGTCATTCCCTGCAGTCCTCCCGCCACGCATCAGACCTCTGGACTTGCTCATCCTACCCATCTGCAGCTTTGTATCCTTTGGCCAATTTTCCCCATTCCCTCCCGCCCACTAATGATCTTTTGAAAATGAAGCTTAACCGTGCCATTCCTTTTCCTAAAGCCCTTTGGTTCCTCATCACCCACAGGATTAAGCACAAAGTCTGTGCACGGCTTGACTCTAAAGCCCGCCTGCAGCCTCATCTCACCCCTCTCTTCTTCAGCTGCTCTGGACATTTCCCCCAATACCTGAACACGCTGCAGTCCTCCCCATTCCCATCTCTTCTTACCTGCTTATCTCTGGCTTCAGGTGTCAACTTAAACACCACTTCTCCGTTTCAGTTAAATCAATCTGCTGTGCGTTCCTGTGTTCCTATATGATGTCTGTGCTTTGAAGTTAAAATTCAAGTGAATTAAAATTGTGGTTTTCTTGGTGGGCTGTACGGAGCGCCAGAAGGTGCCGATGTTTCCCTCTGAGCGGTAGCAACCCTCTCGGCTTCCCATTCCTTGAACATGTGCCAGGTGCCCCTGCCAGCAAAGCCGGGTTGTACAGGGGGACAAAACTGAGTCTCTTTCCTCAGGAAGCCATAATTTCAGTGGGGACAGACACGCAAACGGCGCACCATCATGCTAACCAGAACATGACATCTGCTTTGACAGAAGTTATAAAGTGTGTTAGCGGGTGGAGATGAGGACGGCAATTTAATTAAAATATGTAATTTTCTACACACCTGAGTGTCGTCATTGTCACCGGGTCTAGAGATTAAAATTATACTCTAAAAGGCTTTCGGAAATAGAATATTTATAAAGTCTTTGAGCACGCCTTAGCCACAGTAGGCGCTTCTGCTGCACTCAGCTCATTCATTTTTCAGAAAGCACCAGTGTAGCTCCTGGCCCAAATATTGACACCACCGAAGCCAATTTGCTGCGTTTGATTTCTGACAAGCATAGGGTAAAAGACCTATGTTCGGGCTGGAGTATTATTGAAGAGGAGAGGACAGGTTTACATGATGAAGTACTTCCATTTTACTGCTGCTTTGTTTTTCTGGATTAGTTTTAATTGTTTGTCAAGTGCAGGTGTTCATTGTCAAATGGGAGGGGCACTCCGATCTCTCTGCATTCCTGCTGCACCCGCACGATCACGCCCCGAATCAGGCCCTGAACTCACATGAGGCTGCCCGGAACTGGGGAGCTCCCTGCACAGGGAAGGGCTCAGATGTCCCTCAGGGGCTCCTGGGATATAAGGAACAGTTAGAATTCCTGCATCTGCATTTTCCAAGCCTCAGTCACCACTGCCTTGTCCCAGCAAAGTCACACTTGTCACCGTGGTGGCTGAGACTCTCCTGTGAAGAGATGACAAACGTTTACTTCCTCATTATAATCTTAAAATGTTGTAAGTTTAAAGGTGTGTCTACCATCAGACCTTGAGTCTCAACTATTTTATCGAAGGTTAGGTTTTCTCTTCCTTTGAAAGAGTTGCACATATTCCTAATTGTTTGTATAAATTGCATTTTCTGGATGGTGTAGTTTTAGTGAGTACAAGGTGAAGTCTGAGATACAATTTTATTTTTAAATTTTATTGTGTATTAAGAGTGCAAAGGCTTCCAAGTGGGAGAGATCATGACCTAAGTACATTTCAGTTTGTTCTGGTTACTGGAGAGAAAGATGATCATGGGGAGGAGAGGAGGGGATAGGAGGCCACTGTCAAGGCACGGTCACAAAAGGATGATGGCTTGGACCAGACTCGTGTTGAGGGAAGGAGAAAGAAGTGAGTGGGTCTGGGATAATTTGGAGGTGGAATACATAAAACTAACTCATAGATTGGGTGTAGTGGTGAGGGAAAAAGGAAGTCAAGCATAACTCCTTGAGCTGGGGCCTGATCAAGAGTGATGCCACTTCAGTGGACTGAGGAACACAGGGAGAAACAGGTCCGGGCAGAGGGAAAAGGAGATGTTTCACTGTGGCTGTGCACTTTTGAGAGGTCTGGAAGGTACCCTTCGTGCCGCAGGGCAAGCTGTGAGCTGTACTGGAGTTTTGGAGCCCCCAGTGGTCAGGGCTGGAGACACCAGTTTGGGATCAGCTAAATAAACTGCCACGAATTCATGTGTTTAGTGCCTTATTAAGTATTTAGCATATTAAGGATATTTTAAATGGCAGAAATGCATTCAAGAAATTCTGAAGGTTTTTTTTTCTTTTCAGAAATATTCCCAAGAGATTCTAACTTAAAAGACAAATTCATAAAGCATTTCACAGGTAAGTACAAAATTTATCGGTGATTCCATTCACTAAATAAAAAGACTGTTTCAGATGACTATGTCAGGCACTAGGGCTATGAAGATAAATGTCTGTAATGGACTCACGGTCCAGCTGGGGAGATGGATGGATGGATGCTACTAAGTTGTGTTAACTGTAATGTTAACCAGCCTTTAATAAGTAATAGAAGTATGAACCACGTTTTAAGGATACACAGGAAGTGAATGATAATTCTTGGCCAAGAACTACCAAGAAAGACTTGTAGTAGACACAGTATGTAAGGTGGCCTTTAAGAGATGAATAAGGCTTTCCCATGGTGAGAGGCGCAGGGTGTGGTTTAGGCAAGGACAGGCGTGCATAGACTGTGGGTGGGCTTAGATGGGGTTGTCTGTGACCCTGGGCAAATATATGGCTGGAAAGGTAGGTTGGCGTCATGTTGTGGATAATCTTAAATGGCATACTGAAGAATTCAGACTCTGTTTGCCAACCAGGCAGAGGGTAAGGAGGGAGGGGGCAATAGAAATTTTTTTGAACGACGAGGGACAGACTTTCATATGCTACATCTTTTGAAACATTTTTTATTTTTTTATTTTTATTTTTTTAGATGGACTTTTGGTCTTGTTTCCGAGGCTGGAGTGCAGTGGCGTGATCTTGGCTCACCGCAACCTCCGCCTCCCGGGTTCAAGTTATTCTCCTGCCTCAGCCTCCCAAGTAGCTGGGATTATAGGCATGTGCCATCACGCCTGGTTAATTTTTTTGTGTTTTTAGTAGAGACGGAGTTTCACCATGTTGGCCAGGTTGGTCTTGAACTCCTGGCCTCAAGTGATCCATCTGCTTTGGCCTCCCAAAGTGCTGGGATTAAAAGTGTGAGCCACTGAATCCGGCCAGAAATTTTTTATTTTTAAGACAGGCTCTGGCTCCATTACTCAGGCTGAAGTGCAGTGTGAGATCACGACTCCCTACAGCCTCGAACAAATAGACTCAAGGGATCCTCCCACTCAAGCCTCCCAAGTAGCTGGGACAGCAGTGCCATCACATGCAGCTAATGTTTTATTTTTTTTAGAGATGGGGTCTCACTATGTTGCCCAGGTTGGTCTTGAACTCCTGGCTCAAATGATCCTCCTGCCTCAGCCTCCCAAAGCACTGGGGTTACGGTTGTGAGCCACTGCACTGGGCCCACCCGCCACATCTTGAGCACAGATGAAATACTGTCCCGTTTTGTTCTTCATATCAACTTTGCGAATCATTTGCACATCGTCCTGTGCCTTAAGTTCTAGCAAATCACTGAAGTATTTTGAACAGTACACCACCGTATTTACTATTGCCATTGCCTCTCTGTTCCCATCATCCCAGCTGCTTTTTTTTTCTTTTGCACCTCAAGCCTATAATATGGGAAAGACATGGTTTTCCCACTTAGTCAAGTCCTGGGGCCATATCTGTTTGTTAACGGGAAAGATGGTCCTGAGGATCAAGTGGAGATGCACCTGCAGGGCGCGGGGATGTGTGAGGATCTTGAGCCTCTTGAGGCAGCTGTGAGTGACATGACTGTGGACCCCACGAGAAGCAGACTCCAGAGGGAGGGAGGGATGAATATTTTGTTGTTGTTGTTTTTAGAGGTAGGGTCTTACTCTGTCGCCCAGGCTGGAGTGCAGTGGTGTGATCATAGCTCACTGTAGCCTCCAACTCCTGGGCTCAAGGGATCCTCCTGCCTCAGCCTCCAGAGTAACTGAACTGGGACTACAGGCATGTACCGCCATGCCTGGCTAATTTTTTATTTTTATTTTTTGTAGAGACAGGGTCTTGCTATGGTGCCTAGGCTGTTCTTGAACTCCTGGGCTCAAGTGATTCTCCTGTCTTGGCCTCTCAAAGTGCTGGGATTACAGATGTGAGCTACTGCAGCCCATTCAAGATGAAAGTTTTGATGGGCCCTACCTTGGATTTAAAGGGAGAGACGAGGGACTTCTCAAGGCCCTGCCCATTTTACAATTATCCTAGACACTAATAAGACGCAAATTACTATAAATAGAAAATGGAATAAATGTCTTGGCATGTAAACATTAATTGCTATTAAATAAAAACCAAGTAGAAACCAAAAATATTTATTTTTTGTACTTCTTGTCTACTTGATTTGCTCTCTACGCACTTTTTCTGTCCAGAGGTTTTTCCTTCTAATTTTTCTAGACGGTTCTCCTAAATCTGAAGATTCCATTATATGAGATGTTGAGAATGTGGAATGAATTTAGAATTTTTTTCATAGGCCAAAACTCTGCCTCCCACAGAGCCTGGGTGAAGGGAAGAGCTCTTAGGCACGTTCTTTTAAGGGCATGGAAGGATGTAAACTGCTGTTATATCACATCCACCCATGAAGTGCTAGGAAATTTGTTTAGAAAACATGCCTATGTTTATAATAAGCATTCTTTCCCTGTGCTCTAGGCCCAGTCACATTTTCACCAGAATGCAGCAAACATTTCCACCGACTCTATTACAACACCAGGGAGTGCTCAACGCCAGCTTGTAAGTAATTTGGGTGGGGCTTTTTTTTTGTTTTTAATTATCCAACAATAAATATGCATAATTTTAAACTTCAGATGTCTGTGGGTAGGAAGTAGTAGACTAAACAGTGTATGAGGTTCTGTTTATAACACTGACAGTACCTAAGGTTTGTGTGAACTGTTGCCGCTGTAAGGAATGAAACCACATTCTAATTGGGAATCTGTTCAAATCTGATAATAGCCAGATTTCCTTAAACACCAAAGTGTTTGTTAGGATTTAAACATCTTATCATGATTCACATTCCTTGGCATAAATAAGGTGCTCTCTCATATAAATGAAAAAAATGAGATGACTGTGAACTCTAAGTAAAAATTTTCTCGTAAGTTATTTTAAAGTAAATATTTTTTATATCACATCATTTATATAATGGTGCTGGATTTTTCTGAGTAATGATAGCATGTAAATGTTGCTATAATTCTTTTGGATACTTAAGTTACTGAAGTTAATAATAATTCTAAACATAATATTTAAGTGCTATCATTTAAAGTGCCCGAATTATGATTTTGTGTGGTAACTCAAGTTGGCTGTTTTTAAATTCCTTTCTAAGCCTCAACTTTCCTTTTAAAGAACATGAATTCTAAGCATTTCGTTTCTTTTTAACTAGATTGCTCATCTTGAGGAATATTGAATTTTACTCAGCATGTTAAGTTGGATTCGTTATAATTTTTTCAAAAACGACTTGTGTTTAGGCCGGTGTGGTGGCTCATGGCTGTTATCTCAGCACTTTGAGAGGCCGAGGCAGGCGAATTGCTTGAGCTTAGGTGTTTGAGACCAGCCTTAGCAACGTGGTGAAACCCTCTATCTACCAAAAATACAAAAATTAGCCAGTCTCACAATCCAGCTTCAAAATAAATATAAACACAAATAGATTAAAATTCAAAAATAAAATAAAGAATCAACTTGTATTTAATGGCTAAAGGAAGTTAATCACATTGGATTCCAGGCAGAATGACTAATGGTAGCCCAGCATGGTGGAGAAAGCTTTTGATTAGTTATGGGGTAATTAATTAACATTCTCAGGCTCTTGTTTCATCTCTAAAGTGAAGATAGGAGTAGCACCTTCCTGATTGTGTTATTAAAAGAAATGATGAGAAAATCCATTTTCAGCACTTGATATGGCAGACATTTATTAAATTGTAGCCATTATTATATGAATTAGTGACAATAACAACATGATTTCCCCCACATTTCTAGTAATCTATACATAACTTACCTTTAAATGTTTTTCCTAGATTACAAAAGATGTGCTAGATTGTTAACAAGATTAGCAGTGAGTCCACTGTGCTCCCAGACCTAGCAAACCTACCCTGTGAGTATATATTTTTCTTATCTTGTTTAATAGTTTAACTTTAGTTTTTAAACATTTTTTCTTTTTTTTTAGTTGACACATAATGATTGTACATATTTATGGGGTACAGTATGACATTTTGATACTTGTATGTCGCAAACATTTATTACTTTTTTGTATTGTGAACATTCAAAACCTTCTTTTCCAGCTTTATAAATAAATAAATAAATTATAAGTAGCCAGATTCACCGTACAGTGCTGCAGAGCCCCAGAACCCGTTCCTCATGTCTGTCTGTAATTTGTAGTCACTAACCAACCTCTCCCTAGCTGTGCCTCCCCACTTCTCTTTAGCTCCTCCTTCTTCTTCCTTTTTTTTGAGATGGAATCTCATTCTGTTGCCCAGGCTGGAGTGCAGTGGCACCCTCTTGGCTTACTGCAACCTCTGCCTCCCAGGTTCAAGTGATTCTCATGCGTCAGCCTCCCCAGTAGCTAGGATTACAGGCATGCACCACCACACCCAGAAAACTTCTGTATTTTTAGTAGAGATGGTGTTTCACCCTGTTGGCCAAGCTGGTCTCGAACTCCTGACCTTGAGTGATCCTGCCTTGGCCTCCCAAAGTGCTGGGATTACAAGTGTGAGCTGCCAGGCCTGGTCCTCTTTAGCTTCTAATACCCAACATTCTACTCTCTCCTTCCATGAGCTTAATTTTTTTTTAGCTTCCTCATATGAGTGAGAATATTTATCTTTTTGTGCCTGACTCACTTCACTTAACATAATGTCCTCCAGCTTCATCCATGATGCCTTCAATGATAACATTGTATTCTTTTTATGGCTGAATAGTATTCCATTGTGTATATACACCACATTTTCTTTATCCATTAATCTATTGATGGACATTTAGGTTGATTGCCTATTTTGGCTGTTGTGAATAGTACTGCAATAAACATGGGGGGTGCAGGTATCCCTTTGATATACTGATTTCCTTTCCTTTGGATAATACCCAGTCATGGAATTTTGGGATCATATGGTGGTTCCATTTTTAGTTGTTTTGAGAAACTTCCTTACTGTTGTTCATAATGACTGTACTATTTTACATTCCCATCAACAGTGTATAAGGGTTCCTATTTCTCTGCGTCCTCACTAGCATTTATTGTCATTTTGACAATAGCTATTCTAAGTGGGACGAGATGATATCTCACTGTAGTTATGATTTGCATTTCCCTAATGATTAGTGATGTTTTGATTTTTTTCATGTATTTGTTAGACATTTGTATGTCTTCTTTTGAGAAATGTCTCTTTAGATACTTTGCCCTCTTTTAAATCAGATTATCTGGTTTTTGGTGTTTAATTGTTTGTGTATTCTGGATATTAGTTCCTTGTCAGGTGAATGGTTTGCAAATCTTTTCTCACATTCTACATGTTGTGTCTTCACTCTGTGAATAGTCTAATTTTCTTAAAAAAATAATATCAGAAGCCAGGAAGCCTGTTTTAGCAATACTTAGTGAATTTAATCTAAGGATTTTTCATTAAGTGTTAAAACTTGGTCTAAATGAAAAGACTGTTTTTTGTTTTTTTGAGATGGAGTTTTTTGCTTTTGTTGCCCAGGCTGGAGTGCAATGGCGCAATCTCTGCTCACTGCAACCTCTGCCTCCCAGCTTCAAGCGATTCTCCTGCCTCAGCCTCCCAAGTAGCTGAGATTACAGGCATGCACTAACATGCCCAGCCAATTTTTATATTTTTAATAGAGATGGAGTTTTCCCATGTTGGTCAGGCTGGTCTCGAACTCCTGACCTCAGGTGATCGACCCACCTTGGCCTCCCAAAGTGCTGGGATTACAGGCGTGAGCCACCGTGCCTGGCCTAAGACTGTTTTAATGAATTAGTTTAAAATATCCTCAACAGTGATTGAATTAAGATAGTTTTTTTGACACCCTTACCGGCCCTGAGTGATTTCCAAAAATCTTTCAGCATTTAGTGTTATTTTATGATTGTGAAGAAACATTATGGGGATAGACATTAGATGAACAAAATTACTTACGAAGGCCTATTTTTTAGCTTTCCAAAATATCTAATAAAGATGAAACCAGGTCTTTGGTACAGACTGTAGGTAGGAAACAGAGAGAAGATATTGTAATAATAAGACAAAAAGCAAGCAATAAAAAAGATAATGAACATGTAATTATTTCTTGCTCTAGGCTATTACTTTACAAGAGTGAAATGGCAAGTCAGAATTTTCATTCTGGCTAATTTATCCTAGAAGCCCTTGGGCAATAAAGTATTTGTACAATTCTAAATAAATAGATTGTAAATTGTAACATTTATTTTAAAAAGTAAAATCTATACAAAATACTGAAAGATACTTATTTCTTTTCAAATATTTATCTCATCAGTTCTTTCTCAGTGTAGTGCCAAGTCAACTTTTTTTGGGTCAGCATTTCAGTACCATGGACAAGTCCTTTTAAGGCAACTGGTTCCTCAGGTTGTGAAGGTGGGAATGAAAGTCATAGAGGACTTGTAGCCTAAGGTTAATCATGACTATCTTGAACTGGCCAGTACAACTCAATATATCCGAAAGAACTGCATGAGGATTTACTTAAACCACCTCACGGTTTTGTTGTGACAACTACTGAGACAATCCTCATCTATTATTGTTGCTATACTTATAGTCTTATTTTAAAAGCTATTATTACACATTACTGATAGTAATTAGAACAGTTAGTTCTGCATATCTACAGTTGCTAAATTGAAAAAAAATATTTTTTTTGATTAAGAAAATAAACTAGGTTTTAGTGGTAGGATACTTCAAATCAATTACTCTCAACCTACCTGTCTCAAAGCTTGCTTTCTTGTTCGCTTTCTTTCTTTCTTCTCTTTCTTTCTTTCTTCTTTCTTTCTTTTTCTCTCTCTCTTTCTTCTTTCATGTTTTCTTGCTTGCTTGCTTTCTTCTCTCTCTCTCTCTCTTTCTTTCTTTGCTTTTCTTTTCTTTTTTTTTGTACAGGGTCTTACTCTGTTGCCCAAGCTGGAGTGCAGTAGCTTAATGGTAGCTTGGTGTAGCATCAACCTCCCAGGCTCAAGTGATCCTCCCACCTCAGTCTCTCAAGTAGCTGGGACTCTTGCTACCATGCTCAGCTATTTTTTTTTTTTTTTTAATGGAGACAGCATCTTACTATGTTGTCTAGGCTGGTCTCAAGCCCTTGGGCTCAAGTGATCCTCCATTCTTGGCCACCCGAAGTGTTGGAATTACAGGCATAAGCCGCCGTGCCATCCTCAGTGCTTTTGAATAATGCAAAACATGAATCAAGAAAATTCACTTGGTTATCGAAATGACCAAAATCAAGTTATGTTTATCTCTTTCTTTGTTTTTACTATATTTCAGTAAATGAGTAACTTTGCCTAAAGTCCCAAACAACACAATACTGGAAAAGTTTCCCCAAACAAATACTGTATTATAATTTAAAATAATGTACACAAACTTACATTCTCCTGGGCTAGATCATGGAAGACAGAGCTGATAACATGACTTTTAAAAATTATAGGTTGTAGAGACAGTGATTTTCTCTATAGGAATTATCTGTGATAGTATCAGTTTGGAATTATTTATTTAATAATATTTGCAATCAGTATTACGGATTAATAAATGTTAGGGATGGCCAGGAATGGTGGCTCAAGCCTGTAATCCCAGCACTTTGGGAGGTCGAGGTGGGCAGATCATGAAGTCAGGAGTTTGAGACCAGCCTGACCAACATGGTGAAATCCTGTTTCTACTAAAAATACAAAAAAATTAGCCGGGTATGGTGGTGCGCATCTGTAATCCCAGCTACCTAGGAGGCTGAGGTAGGAGAATTGCTTGAACCCAGGAGGTGGAGGTTGCAGTGAGCTGAGATCACGCCACTGCACTCCAGCCTGGGTGACAGGGTGAGACTCCATTTCAAAAAAATAAAAAATAAAAATAAATAAATAAATATTAGGAATATTTAATGAATTGTTTAAAAGATGTCAAGTTCTTTTCTGTTTTGATATGTCTAGATATCATAATCTTTAAGGGAAAAATAATTTTTTAAAGTCTCTAAAGATACTGATCAATCTTCCTGCCCCTCTGCACACATATTAGTCTGTATTCTTAGGATTAGACTGTAAATTAGGAGTCCACAGATTCTTTACGTAAAATAAAATAAAACTATTGAAACTGTATATATTTTTAAGTATTCTAAAAACCAGCTCATAAATGATATGCTGCTTCTTTTCCCCCTACAGGCATCTTCTAACAATGTACATCTAATTTGAAGAAAAAGTGCCTCAAATCATGAAAAATGGAAAAAAAAAAGATGAAATTTCTAATTTTATGAATATTAAGATAAGTAAAATAAGAGAATTCCCAGAAATAACTGGTTAGCTGTGTCCTGTCATAGGATGTAGTCTTTCTTGCCTTATCTTTTTGTGTATACAGTAATTTATAATTTTGTAAAACAGTTTGAATCTCGTATTGAAAATTAGATATTTTGTATGATTCTATTTTATTTTTACTAGGTATATTATTTTCTCTATATGGTTAACATTCTAATTAAACATTTAATTGTGTAAATTATCTCTGAGAGTGCCAGTGAGAAATAATGATTTTTTTTGGATATGACTGTTAGTAATGTTTGTCAGATCATCATGTACCAAGTTAAATTTTATAATTCTTATTTAATATTTAAATACATGTATTTAGAACTTGTTGTTTTTACTTGCATTAAATTGAAATATGAATTTTATTAAAGCTGAAATACGAAAAAATGCGTTGTTTTCTTTGAATTAAAGATGTTTGTAACAGAGGTTATGCTTTCGAAGTATGATTCCTACATATGTATTGTGCATAAATAGGTATTGTTTGAATTGATAATTAGAATCCTCAGACAATTTCTGCCTTTTGAAGTTAGAACATCTGATATTGCTGTTTTAAATACCAAGAAGTCCAGTTGTTCTTGGACTGGCAAGCTGTATATCAAGGAATGAGAAGAATGTATGGGTGGTCTGGGTGTTCTGTTTAGAATATAGCAGAACACTCTGACGTATCCAAGAAGCCTCATTTAAAACAATGACAAAAATCATGACCTACAATAGAACAATGGACGACCGCTATGCTTTTAATGAGTAGACAAAGCACGAGTTGCTTAACAATACGTAAACAGTGCAGTCGTTGGCTTTTTATCACTTGCCAACTGCTTGTGTTGGTGTTACGAAGACATATGTGTCTCTGTGCTACACGGAAGCCATCACTTCAATTTTGCAGTGCCTTTGGTCTCTTCCGTAACTTCCAGACAGTGTACCATGTCTATTTGTGCATGTATACACACATTCTCCTTTGTTCCTCAGAAATCCAAGCTTAAAAATGCCCCCTTGACTTCAGGAATATTATGAAGCTACATTTTCCGTTTTTAGTTTTACTCGTTTTGATCTGTGAGCAAAGACAATTCTGCATTAATGCTATGTAATAAAGAATGAAAAAAGACCACTTTTCAGTTAATTGTACTTATCATAGTAATTATAATCCTACATCTGGGAAAATGAAGTCATTTTTGATTATAAGCATCTGGGGAGCTGAGGGCTATTTTTACAAGGTGAAGAGGCTATTGAATGATGACATAAAATAACTTACTTGTGAGACATATTTGGCTAAAATACAGAAAATAGCCTAAAGGGGCTTCGTGATTAGTATGGTTTTAATAAGATAAATGATTTCAGATGCAATTCTATGAAATTAGATTTTAAACATTCTCATAGATGTCTAGTATGCCTCAGAAATATATTCCATGCTATATATTTTTTAAAAACCCACAGATATATTAAATATTACTCCAGTTAAAATCATGTTTATTTTACTACATGATCTTCATTTTCTCATTGTAATATTTCAATATAGAGAGATTGAAAGGATATGAAAGAGATTTTTGATTTGTCTCCCTAGCAAAAATTTTCTCACATGGACAAGTGAGTGATTGAAACATATGTAGGGTAAAATATTCATGGTGTCTCGGTAAAGTAACATCCACACAATCGGAGAAATGATCTCATTGTCTAAGCAGCAAGCCAGGAGGTTAACAATGTTTTCAGAATATTTAGAGCTACATCAGCTAAGTGGGCTCTTCTCAACGAGGCACTTACAGTATTTAGGCAAACAACCCAGATAAGCTTGGAGCTGTCTGTGTAATCACCTAACCTGCCACTTCACTTTTTATTGTACATCTTTTGCTTTGAAAGGCAAAATGTGGTTAGTAAAACTAGCCCTTGAGACATTTTAGAGGAGAGGAAGTGGGCTTTAAACTTGGGATGGAGAGGGGAGGTGTATGTTTTATCATTTTCTATGTGGTAAAAAATCGTTGACTGGAAAATCTAACTCTATCTAAAGTAGCTTTTCCTCACATTTTCAAATTGCTTAATTTGCTTCAAATCATTTATCACTCTATGCAATCACACTTGTTGGTTTCTTATCTACCTCAACACAACAAATGGCAATGAATTCTCTCTACAAGAGAAGGGACTGTCTTCTGAAGCATTTCTAGAGCCTCCAAAGATGCCTGGTTCATAGTAGGTACTTTGTGTAGTGAAAGAATAAACAATCATCTCATACTCCAATGAATGAGATTAAAAAACACCCTGTAATGGTCATAAAAGGCAGACAATGATTTATGAAGCACTATTGAGCAGTTGTCTAGTGACTCATCAAAACTTTTATGCTTTCTATGAAAACATGGTGTTTGCCCACTTCATTTCTACCCCTGTAACTGCTTCAATTTATCCAACTCATGGATACAAGGAACCCTCCTACACTGGCATTGAAACTCAATGCCTGTGGGCCAGCTGATTAACACAAGTGATCTGATGGTACCACAGAGACCTTACTTGGTCTGGGGTGGGGCAGGTTTACAACCCCACTGCATCTTACTGGCCCATGCTGCCAAGTGAGAATGCAGGCTTCCTTTTGAGTTTTCTAGGAAAACTGCAATCTGGATTTTTATGTGAAACATCTCAGTTTCTAAATGTTGGCATTTACTAGAAAAATTCCGATGTATATGCCAGCCAAATAAAAATATTTGGAGCCCTATTTGGCTCAGGAGCTGCTATTATTTGACAGCTGATGGACAGTTTTCTGTCTGGTCCCTATGGAGATTTAGTGATTAGTTTTATATTTGTGCCTTGGCTTTGGCCTGGCAGCTCCCTAATACCCTGCTCCTGGGGAGCTTTCTCCTGGGCTCCTTCTGTGTAGCCCCCGGCAAGGTAAACCACATCTCTATGTCTTTCACAGAACGCTGAGGTACCTCTTGATCCTCAACAAAGGTAAGTGTTTGCCTCTTCAGTGTGTGCCAATCATAGGTGGGGAGGTTGATGAAGGGGGAGAAGTGCAGAGAGGGAGTGAGAGAGAGAGATAGAGATAGAGATAGATAGGTAGATAGATGGATAGATGGTTTGAGATAAACACACTGCTCTATTTACCTATCTGCATCAAGCCAGGTGTGTTAGGTTCTCTTAGAGGGACAGAACTAATAGGATGTGTATATATATGAGAGTTTAATAGGTATTAACTTGCACAATCACAAGGTCCCACAATAGGCTGTCTGTGAGCTGAGAAGCAAGGAAAGCCAGTCTGAGTCCCAGAACTGAAGAACCTGGAGTCCGATACTCGAGGGCAGGAAGCATCCAGCATGGGAGAAAGATGTAAGCTGAGAGGTTAAGCTCATCTCTCTTTTTTTTCACATTTTTCTGCCTGCTTTATATTTGCTGGAAGCCGATTAGATGGTGGCCACCAGATTAAGGGTGGATCTGCCTTCCCCAGCCCTATGACTCAAATGTTAATCTGTTTTGGCAACACCCACACAGACACACCCAGAATTAATACTTTGTATCCCTCAATCCAATCAAGTTGACACTCAGTATTAACTATCACAAGTCTACCCCTTGTCAACTCAAACCCATACACATCTTCTGAGATCATACATAATCTTCAAATTAAAACAATAATGACATCATAATTACACCTAACACAGTACAACTGTCCTTCGTACAACCGGAAACGCACCAGTCCCCAACTCAAATACTATTACATAAAGTTAACAATACTTAAATGCTGATATGAAGTCAGTAAATCTTATGTCACATGATAAAGGAAGAGGAACTAAAACGAAGACATTTTCTTAGTACAAGTGCATGCGCAAACACGCTCTTAACAAAAGAAGGAGGAAATACTCATGACGGTTACAGTCTTCGCTTCTGGAGCTGGTCTCATGGTTGTAGCTGGTATTGATGACTCTCTTCTTCTACCACCCATTCTACATTCCCCTTGCCTTCAGCAAGCACCTCAGCAGGCCATGGTTTTTTTTTTTTTTCCTGGTAGAGTGACCCAAACCTTCATTCCTGAAGGGTCTGGACCATTTGTAGCCCTGCCTGGACAGGGCTGTTGTAGTTTCCCATTGACCTTAATCAAAGGACATGGTAATACTAACAGATGCCCTAGTGGATCTCCTGTATTTCATGCATATGCTTCCTTAGTTCCACTATGGAGTAGTAGATGGATTTCATCTAGATAGACCGCGTCAATCACCTCAGCCAACACTGTAACTCCCTTCTTAGCCTGTTGACTTAAAGATAGGAGGAGTCCAAAGTGTCCAGCTGCTAATCTTAACTTCCAGTTTAATGGAATTGTTGCTACGTCTCCTGGTGGCAGTGTTCCTCCCTTTGGAACTAAGACCTCTAGGCCAGCAGAATGTAATGTCTTGAGAATAGGAAGCAAATTTTTGCTAGTAGATCACTAGGGGTGATGGTGTGATGCCACTTTCACTTCCACCCCTTGATTCCTGGACCCATGAATCTTGGCTATAAGAGAAACAGACCATATATTGAATGCTGATTCAGAGCATACACGGCCTTCTGGAGAACTTGCCTCAGGCCTGCAAAGTATTGTTGCTTAGTTGGTGTTGCAATTGTGGCCCCCAAAGGCCATTCCACTGTTCTATCAATCCAGTTGCTTCAAGATGATGAGGAAAATGTAAGACCAGCGCATTCCATGAGTATGAGCCGTACTTCTAAAGTGAGTGCCTTGGTCAGAAGCAACACTGTGTGGAATACCATGATGGTGGATAAGGCATGCCGTGAGTCCGTGGATGATAATCTTGGGCAGAAGCATTGCTTGCAGAATAGGCAAACCCGTATCCGGAGTAAGTGTCTATTATAGTGAGGACAAACCTCTCCCTTCTCCATGATGGAAGAGGTACAATATAAGCAACCTGTCACCAGGTAGCTGGCTGATCACCCCGAGAAATGGTGCCATATTGAGGGCTCAGTATTGGTCTCTGCTGCTGGCAAATTGGGCACTCAACAGTGGCCGTAGCCAGGTCAGCCTTGGTGAATGGAAGTCCAGGTTGCTCAGCCCATGCGTAATCTCCATCCCTGCCACCATGGGGAATTTGTTCATGGGCCCATAAGGTGATGACGGGGGTGACTGGGAAAAGAGACTGAGTGGTGTCCACAGAATGCGTCATCCTATCCACTTGATTATTAAACTCCTCCTCCGAGATCACCTGTTGGTGAGCACTCACATGGAATACAAATATCTTCACTTCACCACTCAGGGAGGTTTATCCGCATACCTCTTCCCCAAATTTGCTTGTCACCAATTTTTCAATCACATTTCTTCTAAGTCTGTGCCCATCCAGCCAAACCATTGGCTATAGTCCACGAATCAGTATACAACTGCACATCTGGTGATTTGTCCTTCCATGTAAAGTGCACAGCCAGGTGCACTGCTTGAAGTTCTGCCCACTGGGAAGATTTCCCTTCACTGCTGTCCTTCAGGGACATACTAGAAAGGGGCTGTGGTGCTGCAGCTGTCCACTTTCAGGTGGTGCCTGCATATTGTGCAGAACCATCTGTGAACCAGGCCCTAGTCTTCTCTTCCTATGTCAACCGATCATAGGGAACTTCCCATGAGGCCATTGGTGCAGGCTAGGGGACAGGAGGCAGGGTGGCAGGAGTGAGAACCATGGGCATTTGAGCCACTTCCTCATGTAACTTGTGCCTTCAGGACCTACTTGAGCCCAATCACACATATACCACCTCTATTTGGTGTATGTGAAATGCTGCTGTGCGTGACCAACTTTATGGTTAGATGAGTCAGAGAGCACCCAGTTCATGATCGGCAGTTCAGGTCTCATGGTGACTTGATGACCCAGAGTCAAACGTTCAGCTTCCACCAAAGCCCAGTAATAGGCCAAGAGCTGTCTCTCAAAAGGAGAGTAGTTTTCTGCAGAAGATGGTCTTGCTCCAAACTCCTAGAGGCCTCCAGCAGCCTGGACCTATTGCAGAGCCTTCTTCTGCAAATGACCTTTCGGGTCATTTGATGAATGGGCTGGAGTAACACACCCAAATGAGGAATGTGTTGCCTCCAAAATCCAAATAGACTCATTAGGTGTTGTGCCTGTTTCTTGGTTGTAGGAGGGGCCAAATGCAGCAACTTATACTCACCTTAGAAGGAATATCTTGACAGGCCTTACACTACTGGACCCCCCAAAATTTTACTGATGTGGAAGCTCCCTGAATTTTAGTTGGGTTTATTTCCCATCCTCTGGGACACAAATGTCTCACCAGTAAGTCAAGTGTGTTTGCTACTTCTTGCTCATCGGATCCGACAGCATAATGTCATCAATGCAATGGACCAGTGGGATATCTTGTGAAAGCAAAAAGTAGTCAAGGTCTCTCTGAATAAGATTGAGATGCAAAGCCAGAGAGGTGATGTTTCGCCATGCTATTTACAACAACAAAGACATGGAATCAATCTAGGTACCCATCAATGGTGGGTTGGATAAAGAACATGTGGCACATACACAACCATGAAATACTATGCAGCCATATAAAAGAATGAATGGTTTGTCACCACTGATTCAGCATCTTGGTGCTGCCCTTGTAATAGTGAGTGAGCTCCCATGGGACCTGGGAGTGCGTGGCACCTCTGTGCCTCTTTCTTGCTCCTGGTCTGACCATATGATGTGTTTGCTTCTCTTTTGCCTTCCGCTATGATTATAAGCTTCCTGAGGCTTCCCCAGTGGCAGAACAGATGCCAACACCATACTTCCTATAAAGCCTGCAGAACTGGGAGCCTGCAGAACTCTTTTCTTTCTAAATTACTCAATCTCTGGTATTACGTTATAGCAATGCAAGAATGGCCTAACACAGAATGGATGTTATTAAAAAGTCAAAAAAGAACACGTTGGCATGGGTGTGGAGAAAAGAAAATTTTTATACATTGCCGATAGGAATGTAAATTAGTTCAACTTCTACGAACAATAGTATGGAGATTTCTCAAAAAACTAAAAATAGAACTACAATTTGACTCAGCAATCCCACTATTGGGTATCCACCCAAAGGAAAAGAAATTAATATATTAAAAATATGCCTGTATAGGGATGTGTATCACAGCACTATTTACCATAGAAAGTCATAGAACCAACCTATGAGTCTATCAATGCTTGGATAAAAGATACATATATGTATATGTCTAAAAGGAAATACTATGTAACCCCAAAATAGAATGAAATCATGTCCTCTGCGGCAACATGGATGGAGCTAGAGGCCATTATCTTAAGTGAACTAACTCAGAAACAAAAAAACCAAATACCACATGTTCTCACTTGTAAATGAGGGCTAAACAATGGGCACACATGGTCATAAAGATGGAAATAGTAGACACTGGGAACTCCAAAACAGAGGAGGACCTTGCAGAGGTTGAAAAATAACCTGCCCGATACAATGTTGACTATTCAGGTAACGAGCACTCTAGAATCCCAGTCCCCACCAGTACGCAGCATACTCTTAAAACAAACAAGCACATATACCCCCGGATCTAAAACAAAAAACTAAATAAAATAGAATTGATATTGTTAAAATGATACCACCTGAAACAGTCTACAGATTTAATGCAATCCCTATCAAAATACCAATGGCATTCTCCACAGAAGAGAAAATATCTTAATGTTTGCGTGAAACCACAAATGACCCTGAACAACCAAAGCAATTCTGAGCAAAAAGAACTACTAGACTTCAAAATATACTACAAAACTGTAGTAACCAAAACATCATGATATTGGTATCATGGTGCTGGCCAAAAAACAGACAAATAGCCCAATTTAACAGAATAGAGAACCCAGAAATCAATCCACATATCTACAGTCAACTGATTTGTGACAAGGTCCCAAGAACACTCACTGGGGAAAGGACAGTGTTGGGGAAACCAGAAATCCACGCCCAGAAGAACGAAATGACTCCTGCCTCTCATGTTACACCAGAATCAACACAAGGTGGATTAAAGAGCTAAGTGTAAGACCTAAAGCTGCAAAACTACTAGATGAAAACATAGGAAAAATGCTTCAGGGCATTGGTCTGGGTAAACATTTTATGAATAATATCCCAAAGGCATAGCACGAAGCAAAAAAAAAAAAAAAAAAAAAAAAAAAACCCAAATGGGATTATTTCTTTCATTTTGTTCTTTCGTTTTAGCAGACTTTAAAATTTTATTTTAGTATCCAACAAATGGGATTATATTGAACTAAAAAGCATTAAAAGTGAAAAGATAACCTATAGAATGGGAAAAAAGTATTTGCTATTCAGTTACTCACTTGACAGAGGATTCCATTCAGAGCATACAAGGACTCCAAACGTCAACAGAAAAAAAAGCAATTTGAGTAAAAGATGGGCAAAATTTCTGAACAGATATTCCTCAAAAGAAGACATACAAATGGCTAACAAATATATGAAAAAAATTCTAACCATCACTAATCATCAGCAAAATGCAAATCAAAACCACAATGAGGTATCATCTCACCCGCGTTAGGAGGACTATTCTAAAGAAGACGTACATGTGACCAACAAGCATATGAAAAAATGCTCAACATCACTAATCATTAGAGAAAGGCAAATCAAAACCACAATGAAATATCACCTCACACTAGTCAGAACGGCTACTATTAAAAGGTTAAAAAATAACAGATGCTTGTGAGGTTGCAGAGGAAAGGGAACATTTACACGTTGCTGGTGGGAGGTAAACTAGCTCAGTCATTGTGGAAAGCAGTGTGGCAACTCCTCAAAGAACTTAAAACAGAATTACCATGTGACTCAGCAATGTCATTGCTGAGTATGCAACCAAAGGAAAATAAATCAGTCTATCATAAAGACACATGCAAGCATGTGTTCACTGCAGCACTATTCACAATAGCAAAGACATGGAATCAATCTAGATGCCCATCAATGGTAGACTGGATGAAGAAAATGTGATACATGAACACCATGGAATACTATGCAGTCATGAAAAGAATGAGATCACATTATTTTCAGCAACATGAATGGAGCTGGAGGCCATTCTCCTAAGCAAACTAACACAGGAACAGAAAACCAAATACTGCGTGTTCTTGCTTGTAAGTGGGAGGTAAATATTGAGCACTCATGGACACAAAGAAGGGAGCAACAGACACCAAGGCCTACTTGAGGGTGAAGGGTGGGAGGAGGGTGAGGATCAAAAAGCTACCTGTGGGGTACTATGCTTATTACCTGGGTGACAAAATCTGTACACTGAAGTCCTGGGACACACGTTTACATAGGTAACAAGAGACAAAGTAACAGACCTGCACATGTGTCCCTGAATCTAAGATAAAAGTTAAGGCTAGACATGGTGGCTCACACCTGTAATCCCAGCACTTTGGGAAGCCGAAGTAGGAGGATCACTTGAGGTCAGGAGTTTGAGACCGGTCTGGCCAAGATGGTGAAACCCCATCTCTACTGAAAATAGAAACATGAGCCAGGCATGGTGGTGGGCACCTGCCATCCCAGCTACTCTGGAGGCTGAGGCAGGATAATCACTTGAATCCAGGAGGTGGAGATTGCAATGAGCCAAGATTGTACCACTGCACTCCAGTCTGGACGACAGAGCAAAATTTTGTCTCAATAAATAAATAAAGGGACATGGATGAACCTGGAAACCATCATTCTCAGCAAACTGACACAAGAACAGAAAATCAAACACCACATGTTCTCACTCATAGGCGGGTGTTGAACAATGGGAACACATGGACACAGGGAGGGGAGCATCACACACTGGGGTCTGTTGGGGGGAAATAGGGGAGGGACAGCGGGGGGTGGGGAGTTGGGTAGAGATAGCATGGGGAGAAATGCCAGATATAGGTGATGGGGAGGAAGGCAGCAAACCGCACTGCCATGTGTGTACCTATGCAACAATCTTACATGTTCTTCACATGTACCCCAAAACTAAAATGCAATAAAAAAATAAATAAAAAAATTAATGTTAAAAAGAATACAATTTTTTAAAATAAATTTTTAAAAAAGTTTAATAAAATGATCCGTTTTAGTCACTGAAATATAGAAATAAATACATTAATTTTTTTTATTTTATAAAGTATATTTGTATACATGTTAAAGATTACTTTGGTTCCAAGAAACAAAAACAATCTGATTTAGATCAAACAAACAGAGATAAATCTATGGGTCTGAGTTAGAAGGGCAACGCTTGGGTTCAAACTTGGCCTCTGGAAGGACAAGAACTGGAAAGCTCCTGGAACCTTGGCAGTGAGAATTTGCAGAGCTTCCTTGAAAAACATTGCCGTTGGTAAGATTCAGTTCTCAACATCCTCACTTCTACATCATTCCGAAGTGGAAGTTCTCAGTAAGGAGACTCTGAGTGACTCAGACTGGATGAGGTGTTGACAGCCAAGAGTGGGCTTTTCCTAGGAAATAAAACTGCAATCCGCTCGCCACGTTGTCCCCTAGAGGGCAAACATTTCCAGCAGTCTGTCAAAGGTTCTTGCTTCTGTGAAATATCGAACATCTCTTCAATCCATTTGCTTGAGTTAAATACCAGGCTATCATAAGCTATAAGAAGCTATAATAGGGACAAGAAGAAAGACGGTGTCTTCTGTTTATTTTACTAATTCCACGGCATTGCTGATTTATCACAGTGTGCAAAAGGGCCTTTAGAGAGTCATGGAATGTACTTGGTTTGCTGTAAAGAATTAGAATCTCACTTAATCATCATTTGGAGTTATGTTATTATTATTAAAACAGCAGCTTCCAAAATTAGAATTTTAGTTCTGCAGCCTTAAAACATTTGTGCAATGACTTAAAATATGAAAATATTAGTACATGAATTTCTGACATGTGTTCTAATGAAAATGACTTCATGATGCTTATTAGAGTAAAACCTAGACAATAACCATTTATTTTTGAATGTATAGCATGTGCCAAACATTAGGCTGAGAAGTTTCTCATGTTTGTTAATTTTGTAAGCATTCTAGGAGGTAGATATCATCAGTGTTCAGCCTCATTTTAAAGATAAAGAGACTGAAGCCAAGAGATTTTTAATAACTTCCCCAAATTTAAACAGATAACAAGTAGCAGAGTTAAGATTTAATGAAGGGTTTTTGACTGTAAGTCTGACATTCTTTGGACTGTATTACACTGCCTCAAATAGTATAAAT
This sequence comes from Aotus nancymaae, assembly GCF_030222135.1. Taxonomy (NCBI): domain Eukaryota; kingdom Metazoa; phylum Chordata; class Mammalia; order Primates; family Aotidae; genus Aotus; species Aotus nancymaae. Next base: position 4,809,935 of record NW_026988450.1, on the reverse strand, counting down.
CTTTCCAATTGGGTCTGAGTCCAGTGGGTACGTTGTTATTCCTGGGATGGAAGTGCTGGTGACTGTAGGGCAAATTGGGCTGGGAGTGGAGTTCATGAATCAGCTTGGACAGAGAGGATGAGTTACGCTAAGAAAAAAAAAAAAACACCAAAGGCATAACCAGAAAAGGCAAAAGCATGCAGAAAATTTTAGATGTGAGTCCAGGGCACAACGAGACATAGGATTGGTATCTGGGAAGGTAGAGAGACAGTGGAGGAGATTTGGAGAGGCTGTGGTTAAAATATTTAAGAGCTGGGCATGGCGGCTCACGTCTGTAAACCCAGTACTTGGGAGGCCAAAAGTTTAGCAGCCTGGGCAGTGTGGTGAGACCCCATCTCTGCAAAAAACTAAAAAATTTAGCCAGATGTTGTGGTGTGGGCCTGCAGTCCCAGCTACTCAGGAGGCTGAGGCAGGAGGATTGCTTGAACCTGGCAGGTGGAGGCTGCCGTGTGCCGTGATCACACCACTGCACTTGAGCCTGGGGGACAAAGTAAGATGCTGTCTCAAAAAAAAGAAAAAAAGAAAGAAAGAAAAGACATTTAAGAAGCAGTGTGTGAACAGGAGTAGATTAGATATATTGAGGTACACAGGGCAGGAACAGGCTGAAGTTCACAGATTAAAGGGACTATGAGGAGCTGGATGTCTTTCTTTCCTTTCTTTCTTCTTTCTTTCTTTTCTTTTCTTTCTTTCTTTCTCCTTCTTTCCTTCCTTCCTTCCTTCCTTCTTTCTTCCTTCTTTCTTTCTTTCTTCTTCCTTCCTTCTTTCTTTCTTTTTCTTTCTTTCTTTCCTTTTTCTTTCTTTCTTCTGTACTTTGCCAAGCTGCACAGAATCAGGGCTTCTCTGAGGCCTGCTGGTGGGAGGTCGTGCTGCGCTGGCAGCACCTGTGAAGTGACATCCAAATGCGTGCCCCCAGCCACAAGAGTCCTACCGAATCAGGCACCGGCAACTGTTGTCAGTGGTACATGGCATCTAGGATCTCTTGCTCCCCCCCAGAATGGATATAAGCCCCTTTTAATGCTCGCTAGAGAAAGAGATGGTAAAGGTCAGTTAGATGTGAATGGAATGGGAGTTTTAAGCTTTACAATTTCAGATATAAAGGTTATCACCAATGATTAGTATTTTAGATGGTGCAAAGCAGCTTGCCCCTGACAGACCCCAACCACCATATAACACACAGACTCATTCACACACCATTCACAGATCAGGTGGTTACGCCCAGCTTTTCTCTCTCTCTGTCTTTGCTTTTTGTAGGGGGTGGGGAGAAGTTTTTTTTTTTTTTTGAGACAGGGTCTGGCTCTGTCCCCCAGGCTGGTGTGCAGTGACACGATCTCAGCTCTCTAAAGCCTCCACCTCTTGGGCTCAAGAAATCCTCCCCTGGGCTACAGGCGCACACCACTAGGCCCATCTAATTTTTGTGTTTTTAGTAGAGATGGGGTCTTGTCATGTTGACCAGGCTGGTCTTGAGCTCCTAGCCTCAAGTGATCCTCCTGCTTTGGCCTCTCGAAGTGTTGGGATTACAGGCATGAGCCACAGCGCCCAGCTGATTCCCAGCTTTTCTCCTATGGTTAAGTGCTACTACTTGATCTCCACCACGTCAGAATCCATTATTCTCACTAGATCAGGTAAACTAATTCCACACAACTGTAGCCTCTCCCACATTATCTCTGCCTGCAGAGCTGTAGAGCTTATCAAGGATGTCAACGGTCCCCTTCAGCAATGCATTTTATTTTATTTTATTTTTGAGATGGAGTCTTGCTCTGTCTCCCAGGCTGGAGTGCAGTGGCGTGATCTCGGCTCACTGCAACTTCTGCCTCCAAGGTTCAAGCGATTCTCCTGCCTTAGCCTCCCAAGTAGCTGGGACTATGGGCGTGTAGTCCATCCTCACTATTGTGCTACCATGATTGGCTAATTTTTGTATTTTTAGTAGAGACCGGGTTTCACTGTGTTGGCGAGGCTGGTCTTGAACTCCTGACATCATAATCTGCCCACCTCAGCCTTCCAAAGTGCTGGGATTACAGGCGTGAGTCACTGCGCCCCGCCACCAATGCATTTTATATTGTCTTGGTGAATGGAGTTTCTCCAGGGCCCTCAGAAGGAATAGTAGGCAGATCACCCTAATAGAATCATAAGAAATACCCATTTACCAGGACTTTGGATTCCTTTCTTTTTAATGCTCTAGTGATGTCCTGACATTTGACCTCAATAACTGTAGGACATTGCTGAGTTCAAGCATCAATCGTTCAACTGATGACTGTTAATACCACTTGCAAGGCCTCAAGCCAACCCAATAAATCCCACATCCCAGATGAGATTGTACAACTTTAATAAACCCAGACAGATTGAGTCCCTTATTCCATCCTTCTTGGCCTTACCTCTTAAGAATCTATTTCCACAGGTGCCCCTGGGGTTCTGTCAGCAAGTTTGGCAAAATTATCTCTTTCTAGAGCAAGTCTCACTTCTCCTCACCTGGGATATTTGAGGATCTAACTCATATGGGCCTGGAAGCAATGAGCGGTAGTGGGTGTGTCCCGAGAAGAACTGTTATTCATAAAGCATTGTTTGTAGGCGTATCATTGAAAGACTTGTATTTGGAAGAGGACTGATTGCCTCAGTGTAGGGGTGGTAGGATGAGGTGGAGAAGGGAATTTCAGTGAACTTAGACGATCGAATTTTAACTTCATTCATTGCTGCCCATATGTTTTCCATCCCATGACTCAGAGACCTGTGTCTTCTGAACAGAACCCTTATTTCAGCATAAGAGAGGTGAATGGGTCAAGCATTCACATGGTGGTGTAACTCTGCTAACATTTCCATCAGACCCTGGTTTGGTTACATCTGTTATACCTACTCTGTGACTAGAAGTAGAGACACCTGTTCTGTTACCATGGAGAGCTTTCTGGTTCTCTGTGATTGCACTCAACTGTATGTTCAGATTCATGTTCATGTGCAAATTTGAATTCGTGTCTTTACTTTTTAATTTTCCTTTTCCTCTGGTATACTCTTCATGGCTATCAGGAGAAGCGGCACAGCTCCACAACCCCCTTCCTCACTCTTGTGTCCACAGTGTCACAGACCCTTGGTGGCTCTCCATCTATACATTATGCAGTGCTAACTGAGTAATCCTGATGCTCTAGCATGTTGTAGATGATCTGTGTCCCATTCATGCCTGGTAAGAATCTTATTGCATTTCTCAGATATACAACCATGTGCCACCCGATTCCAGAATCCAGATTCGAGAGTCTGCTTCCTGGAATGATGATATGGTTAAGTTTATGCATAAACTTGGCCAGGCTATTGTCCCTAGCTATTCAATCAAACACTTATGTAGGCATTGCTGTGAAATAGTTTTGTAGATGTGATTAAGAATATTGAGGTGGGGGAATCACCCTAGATTATCTGGGTATCTGGGTGCATATTATGTAATCACAAAGGTCCTTAGGAGAGAGATGCAGGAGGAGGAGAGTAAGTAGCAGGAGATGGGAGAGCAGAAATAAGAGGCTGGAATGATGCAAGGAAGAGATAAAGAATGCAGGTGCTTCTAAAAGCCAAAAAAGGCAAAAAAATGAATTCTCCCCTTGAAACCTCCCAAAAGGAATGCAGCCCTGTTGACACTTTGATTTTAGACTTCCGACCTTTAGAACTGTAAGAGAATAAATTTGTGTTATTTTAAGCCACTAAATTAGAGGTCATTTGTTATAGCAGCAATAGAAAATAGATACAGACTTTGGTACCAGAAGTGGGGTGCGACTTCCAGGCTCGTGACTGTATTTATCAGAATGCCAACAAGATATAGAAGGCCTACTCAAAATAAGATAACTTGAAGGGGTTTACTTACAAAGGGACTATTTAGAAAGATATGCTGTAGAAGAACCACAAGTAACAGTGCAGTAGTTAGGAACCTAGTACCTCTCATGCTATAATGACTTCTATACTGAAAATATCAGGGCAGGGAGAACTTACTGGAATCTAGAGGAAGAATGTTATATGAATTTGGTTACTTTCGGAAAGGAACACTTGTAGGCATAGAGGAAGCTGAAGAAATAAGCAGACTGGCTTCATTTTCCTCCCTCTGTGATTCCCTTCTGTATTTGCCATGGTCTGAGCCAGGGAACATGGGCTGTTGATGAAGTCACACACGCCACCCTCCTGGGACAAAGATGATGGTGGACAAAGATAAAGGGTAGATCTGGAGGGAAAAATAGAAGAATTTAATGTATCACATAATGCTTCTAACTACAGCCTTCAAATTGGGAATGACATATAAGAAATGATATTACATTTATGTTGATAATTAATTGTTCACAAAATAGTTGAACTAGCATTTGTAGTGTGTGTGTCCAAATATGTATTCTTCCTTATCCCTAAAATGATTTGTAAGAATATTTATATTTTGTTTGTATCTTGTGCTGGCTACTCTGAAAAAATGAATGCCATCAATGCTGAATTGTTTAAATTCTGACCACAACCATGGAAACAGAAGCCAGGAGATGGCAATAAGCCTTAAAGCTACTGCTTTCAATAGCAAAGAGGACACAGAGACAGACCCTCATGCTGTGTATGTTTCTAGGCCACCTGCTGTTTTCTCTACATGTCAGCCTTATGACCTGTACAAGCCTAGTGTGGGCCAAGCTGTTAGAACATTCACAGAAGCAGGAGAAAAACCCCACACTTTCTGGCATGAATACTCAACTTAGACATGGGTAGTATTAACAATATGCTACCTGTCTTCTGAATGACACAAAAACCTTAGAACAGTTTTTATCTCCACTCATTTTTTACATGATGACATGTAATTTTTGTTTAGTATTTTAGTTTCACCTTTTTAAGTTCCCTAATTAGTCACTGTGATTGTTAGCACTTGGTTCATCTTTAGAATGAAAGATAGAGATCAAAAATATGATACTAGAATCCCAAAGAAAAATCAAGATTATACAAGGAGAAGACATTTTCTTACATAATATTCTTAGATCATTTTCTTACCTAATATCCTTAAATAATATTCTTAGGTCAGTGTTTCTTGGCCTCAGCACTATTAGCAATTTGGGACAGATACTTTTTTGTTTTGGAGGCAGAAGGAAAATAACTCTCAACCTACAAGTTTATAACCATCTGTTTTCAAAAATAAGAGCAAAATAAAGATATGATTAACCAACAAAGACTGAGAAGGTTAACTGCTCACAGATTCTCACTAGAAAAACTGTAAAGGATATGTTTTAGGAAGAAGAAAATTAAACCTAGAGGAATTAGTGGGATGCAAGGAACAATGGTGTCCAAATGTTATGACCAAAATATGAAAATGTAATATTTTATATAGGGACACAATCACAGAGTAATACAACCAGAAGAAAAATAAAACTGGCAGGGTGCGGTGGCTCATGCCTGTAATCCCAGCACTTTGGGAGGACGAGGTGGGTGGATATCCTGAGATCAGGAGTTCAAGACCAGCCTGGTCAACATGGTGAAACCCTGTCTCTACTAAAAATACAAAAATTAGCCTGGCATGGTGGTGAGTACCTGTAATCTCAGCTATATGAGAAGCTGAGGCAGGGGAATCTCTTGAACCCAGGAGGCAGAGGTTGCAGTGAGCCGAGATCGCACCACTGCACTTCAGCCTGGGCAACAGAGCAAGACTCCACCTCAAAAAAAAAAAAAAAAAGAAAAAAAAGAAAAAGAAAGAAAGAAAGAAAAGAAAAGAAAAAAGTCAGGACAGTGGACACCTCTGGGGGGAAAGGAAGGACACGTAGTCAGAGAAGGACAATGGCAACCTTCCAAAGCTTCGTGACATTCTTTTATTTGAAGTGAGTACCTGTAAATGGGGGTTAATTTTTTTTAAGAATTTGTACATATTTTCAAGTGAAATAAGCTAGATATAGCCTGTTAGATATAGCCAAAATAAATATAGTCTCTAGCCCAGTTAGAGACTTTGCTAATCATTTGGAATTCAATGTTGATAATTTGGAATTTATGGGATATGCAATCTTGGAAGAGTGGACTTTTGGAATGGTTTGATCAATTCAATTTTTTTGTGATATTGTTCATAATAGATTAAAAAAGAAGGAATGATTTGCATTCTATGTAAAAAGAAAATCAATTCACTGCTTCATTCAATATTGACTCTTGAGTGACTCCCACGTGCTGGCTTGCTGTTATGAGCAGAATGAGAAGAACACAGAGCAGTCCTTTTCTTCAGGGAGCTCCTTGTGTAGGGGAAGAGACAGGTACGCAACTTAATCAGACCATTAAGTCTGATTAAATACTGGTAATTAACTAGTATTTATACCCAATTTAAACCCAAGACCACCCACCCCAAAGACAAAGTAATGTACAACCCCCCCGTCACAGCTAGAAATGTGGGAGAAAGAATAAACCCAGATACGTTAAAATGCACGGTTGGATTGTTCAGAAAGAAAAGAAAATTCTCAAAGGACAGAAGTGAAGAAAGAACTAAAAATTAAAGAGATAAGCACAAGAGTTGATGCTGTGGCTTCCCTGAGTTCAAGATTTACTGATCTCCCCGACAGGGGCCTCAATGCAAGAGGGAGCTTTGGGTCCACGCAAGGTGGACAGTTATTTGAATACGCTGACCTAACTCATTAATTGCAACCATGAACATTTAATCTTAAAACATTATGATTAAAGGAACTAAAAGGGAGAATGTAGAGGACATCAAACCAAGGTTCTGAATTTGGGCAAAAAGTGGGAAGATGTGCCTGAGGCAAACTTTTGCTTAGTGATCTGTGACGTGGGTGCTGACACCTGTGGAATTTACAAGGGTTATCATCATCAGAGTGCAGCTTTCAGAGTCTGGTCAACCCGGAAGCCATGGCCATAGATGTCCTAGGCCTCTGCTGTCTTGATACATAAAGAAGTAAGATTAGGAAAGTGTCTTATGTGCCCTCCTAATCTTGCTTCTTTATGTATCAGGAAAAGCAGGAAAACACTTCTGGGTTCAAAAAGCAAAGATCAAAGAAAAACAGCAGTAACAGCACCGAGTTAGCTCATTCTCCTCTGAACTGCAGTTATTGAAATTTAAGTGATTACGCCAAACTTGTTTGTTTGTTTGTTTCTTTTCTTTTCTTTCTTCCTTTCTTCATTTCTCTTTCTCTCTCTCTCTTTCTTTCTTGAGATGGAGTCTTGCTCTGTCACCCAGGCCGGAGTGCAGTGGCGAGATCTTGGCTCACTGCAACCTCTACCACCCAGGTTCAAGTGATATTCATGTCTCAGCCTCCCAAGTAGCTGGGACTACAGGTGCATGCAACCACGCCTGGCTAATTTTTTTGTATTTTTACTAGAGAAGGGGGTTTTGCCGTGTTGGCCAGGCTGGTCTTGAACTCCTGACCTCAAGTGATCTGCCCACCTCAAACTCCCAAAGTGCTGGGATTACAGGCGTGGACCACCCTGTCTGGCCTAAACTTGTTTCTTAAAAGGCACTGTTCGTACAAATTAATTGAGGACCAAAATGCCTTCTGTGAAATCTGTCCTTGGTTCCTTTTCTCATAAGCACATTTGCCCCAACCCTTATGCCATACAATCAGCTTAAAGCTTCAGACTCAGAATGGGAGTTTCATAGTCAGCAAAACATTAAAAATGGCTTCTTTCGGAAGAGAAAAGGAAAATTTATTTAGAACTTCCTTTTTCTTCCCTTATAATACTTACTATTCTTTGCAAGCTGGTCAGTGATCAGGCAGTATGGCAGACGAAATGAGGAGAGTGGGAGTTCAGTTAATTGTCTGTCAATTAAGTCAGCAAATAAAGCTCACAAAATTCTTGCTATTAATAGTAACTATAATGGTCATGTATAATTGAGATAGAATCAGGCATTGTTTTACCATATTTTTGAATTTCGGGAAACTCTAAACATACAAAAGTGGTAAAAGTATGTCTATGTATTAATATGTGGACATACTGACACATTTCCTTCATCCTTCCCCCAGCTTTCCTCAGCTTCTCAGTTATTTTGAGGCAAGTTTCAATCATATATTTAATCAACAAATATTTCAGCATACATGTCTACAAGACAGGACTCTTCATTAAACATGCAACATGCCCTTAAAATCATGATCACCTCTAAACACTAACAATTATTCCTCAATATCATCAAACACTCAGTTAATGTTCACATTTCTTCAGTTGATCAGCGATTTTTAACCTGGCTAAGAGTCAACAAAACAAAAAGGGAGTCCTAAACTATACCAGCAAGTTTGCATGATAGAACACAAAGAAGAGACTATTTTGACAGTCAAAGCAAATGCTAAATGCAGTGTGGTTTCATTTGGCTGTAGTTCAGCTCTGGCTTATCGTGAAGACTGTTCCTCAACTGTATCAATCATCGTGAAGACTGTTCCACAACTGTATCAATCATAGTGGAAGACTGTTCCTCAACTGTATCAACCATCATGGAAGACTGTTCCTCAACTGTATCAACCATCGTGGAAGACTGTTCCTCAACTGTATCAACCATCATGGAAGACTGTTCCTCAACTGTATCAAGCATCGTGAAGACTGTTCCTCAACTGTATCAATCATGGTGAAGACTGTTCCTCAACTGTATCAAACATCATGGAAGACTGTTCCTCAACTGTATCAATCATGGTGAAGACTGTTCCTCAACTGTATCAAACATCATGGAAGACTGTTCCTCAACTGTATCAATCATGGTGAAGACTGTTCCTCAACTGTATCAAACATCGTGGAAGACTGTTCCTCAACTGTATCAATCATGGTGAAGACTGTTCCTCAACTGTATCAACCATCGTGGAAGACTGTTCCTCAACTGTATCAATCATGGTGAAGACTGTTCCTCAACTGTATCAATCATCATGGAAGACTGTTCCTCAACTGTATCAATCATCGTGAAGACTGTTCCTCAACTGTATCAATCATCATGGAAGACTGTTCCTCAACTGTATCAATCATCGTGAAGACTGTTCCTCAACTGTATCAATCATCATGGAAGACTGTTCCTCAACTGTATCAATCATCGTGAAGACTGTTCCTCAACTGTATCAATCATCATGGAAGACTGTTCCTCAACTGTATCAATCATTGTGAAGACTGTTCCTCAACTGTATCAACCATCGTGGAAGACTGTTCCTCAACTGTATCAATCATGGTGAAGACTGTTCCTCAACTGTATCAATCATGGTGAAGACTGTTCCTCAACTGTATCAATCATCATGGAAGACTGTTACTCAACTGTATCAATCATCGTGAAGACTGTTCCTCAACTGTATCAATCATCATGGAAGACTGTTCCTCAACTGTATCAATCATGGTGAAGACTGTTCCTCAACTGTATCAACCATCGTGAAGATTGTGCCTCAACCGTATCAATCATCGTGGAAGACTGTTCCTCAACCGTATCAATCATCGTGGAAGACTGTTCCTCAACTGTATCAATCATCGTGGAAGACTGTTCCTCAACTGTATCAGCTGTATCTCTTGACTCAACAACTTAATCATGTGCTTCCATACATTTACTGGGACATGGATTAGACCTATGCTACTTTTGAATTTTCTTCAAATACACACATTTTCAGAAAGGTACTGTGGACTGAGCAGCTGGCTCTGTAATCGGCATATGGGGAGATAATTTTGTTCTGGGAATACGAGAGCGCTCATTGAGTGATGGAAGACAGGAGAATTAGACTAGGAAATAGAAATGGGGAAATTCCAGTGGTCTAGGCATCCGACTTGACAGAGTCCAGCACTGGAATAGCAAAGGGGCATATGTTTTGTCCCTCTGCCCAGGTTTCAGATTCTAGGAGGAAGTGGGATTCCTAACTTTTTAGTCATGCATCCAGCCTTGTCTAAAAGGAGCCTCCACAATTTGATTCATAGTCTTACTAAACAATACTCAACAGGGCAAGGTAATTCTCCCAAAACAATTGGGGTGCTAATATAGAAATTAAATATGGCCAGGCACAGTGTCTCACGCCTGTAATCCCAGCACTTTGGGAGGCTGAGGCAGGCGGATCACCTGAGGTCAGGAGTTCGAGACCAGCCTGGCCAACATGGTGAAACCCTGTCTCTACTAAAAATACTAAAATTAGCCAGGAGTGGTGGCATGTGCCTGTCGTTCAAGCTACTCAGGAAGCTGAGGCAAGAGAATTGCTCGAACCCGAGAGACAGAGGTTGTAGTGAGCCAATATCATGCCATTGCACTTTAGCCTGGATGACAAGAGAAAAACCTGATCTCAAAAAAATTAAAAATAAATAAATAAATAGAATAAATGACAGGGAGAGTGGAAATGGCCATGAAGACAGCTTTCTGCTTCACTAGGGCAATTGAGGAAAATCTAGAATGAAAAACAGACAGAAACTTTGTTTTTTAATCTACTAGGGTAAGGCTGAAAGTAAAAATGGCCAGAAAAAGAGCTGAATACTGTAATGAAATGCTGAAAGGTGGTGTTTACTTCTAATTGGGTTGATAACTAGGGAACCAAAGAATCTTTGTATTCAGTAATATCTCATACCTTCAAACTTTCAATCTCTTTTTTCTTACATTAATTATGAAAAGCTAATGCTATGTGACTTTTCTTTTTATTTTGCCATTTCTCAATTATCAACTCAACTTCTATAAGAGCAGACTTTTAAAAATCAGCTGTTTATTTTAGAATAATTTTAGATTTGTAGAAAAGTTGCAAAGATAGTACAGACTTCTGTCTGCCCCTCATGCAGTGTCTCTCATCATTCAAATCTTTTTCATGGTCCGTTTGCCAAAACTAAGAAACCAGTGTTTGTACGTTCCTATTAACTTAATTCAGACTTGATTGGGTTTCAGCCAGATTTCCATGAATGTCCTCCTCCTGATCCAAGATGACAGTTAGGGAACCACACAGTCTTTGGCCATCCTGTCTCCTGAGTCTGTCCAGCCTGCCACAGTGTCTCAGTCTCCTGGTCTTTTTAACATTGACAGCTTGAGGAGCAGTGGCCAAGAATGCTGAAGAGTTTCCACCCATCTAGGTCAGCCTGATGATTTTCTGTCGATTAGGCTGGAGTTAGGAGTTTTGGGAATAGAAATCACAGAGGCGAAGGGCCCTGTTTGTCACATCGTGTTAGGGGATACTTCATAGCCATGTGGCTTCACCGGTGATGCTAACCTTCATCACTTGGTGAAGGTGGTGTCTGCCAGGTCTCTCCACTGTGAAGTTACCGTCTTCCCTCTCCCTGCTGTACTATTTGGAAACAAGTCGCTAAGTCCATCCCATCCTGGAGAGGTAAGGAGTGGGGATGAAACTCCACCCATTGGGCAATGGAGTATCTGTATGTATTGTTATGAATTCTCCTGTAAGGAAGGTTTGTAAGAGAAGATCTTTTTAAAATTTTTTTTTCCAGAGACAGAATCTCACTCTGTCACCGAGGCTGGAGTGCAATGGCTCAATCTCAGCTCACTGCAACTTCTGCTTCCTGGGCTCAAGCGATTCTCCTACCTCAACCTCTTGAGTAACTGGGATTACAGGCATGTACCACCATGCCCGGATAATTTGTTTTTTTTATTTTTATTTTTTAGTAGAGATGGGGGTTTCACCATGTTGGCCAGGCTGGTCTTGAACTCCTGGCCTCAAGTAATCCGCCTTGGCCACCCAAAGTGTTGGGATTACAGCCGTGAGCCTGGCCTATGAGAGAAGACTTTATAATTCCACTTAGGAATGTTTAGGAAATATTGTATGCTTGAAGAACACAGGTATTTGACCAGCAGCTTCTATGACGGGGAGTCAGACAGGTTACAGGTCTTGGTCCTATGGATGCTGTAGCCTCGTTCTCAAGGCGTGACTATGGCCAGCTAAAAAGAGAGAGGGTGAATTTGTATTTAATGTGACATTAGTGGGCTCTTGTCCAGAGAGAGACTTAAAGGGCTTCAAAGAGAACACCAAACACGAAGGAAGTAGCAGATGGGGCCCACTTGGAATGAAATCTGAACCTTTATCTGTAAATAAAAAGGAAGGTGGTGTCTCATCCTCTTTCAGACTCTGGGAATTAGAATCAGAATAATTTGGCTCAGAATCTTGGACTCTGCAAAATTAAGCAAATGCCATTTTTAGCCTCTGAACACAGCTTGTGTTGATTTCTGATGCTGCTGCACACTTCAAACTCCCTGAGGAGACAAAGACACATGTTGGAATAGTCCTCAAACACACACATTTATGCTGACAAATTCACAAAGATGTAACATCAGCATGACAACGGGTTTATATGATAAACAAGAGTGCTATACCATATAGGATACCATCTCCAGAAGTTTACAGCTGAGAAAAGCATAAAAGATTTCTCAAAGGGTATAGGTGAAGACTTGCATTTAACAGTACTTCATGAAGACCAGTTAAAGACACATACCTCTACAGGCCCTGACGATTATTACGGCTGTTTTCCCAATCACAGAATAATGAATTGTGTCCTTGTATTATACTACCTCTTTCTCCCACAAGACTGTAACTATATTTTATCAGACACCAATCACCATTGCATCTGTAGCACATAGCCTTATACCTGGCATACAGCAGGTGCTTAATATATATTTGTTCAATGAATAAAGAAACTCTACAAAGAATATGCAACACTAACTTGTTTCTGGCTTTGTCATTTTATGATCTTATGCAGGTGTAGAAACTTAAGACAGTGTCTGCTATATCCTTATATCTGAAAACATATTTTGATTTTTGAGAATTCAGATACTTTCATAGAGTAAGTGGCAAAGATTGTGCTCAATCTGATTCCATAAACATTTTATTAGAGTGAATTTTCAGAAAGGCACTCGGTGAGTGTTTTGGGAGATGAAGGTGAGTGAGGCACTCTCTCTGATCTACGGATGTTCAGAGTTCTCCCAATGTCTACCCCTCCCGATGGGCACCTGAAACTTGGTCCTTTACTGACAGACTCTTGCCATCGAGTTCCCTGTGGTGCAGCTGGTGAGATTCCATGTTGACTCTCTGAGAGGCCTCTGCCCAGTGGAAAGTCACCTGGTGGCACTAGAATCTTGTCCTCTGTAGATTTGCTTTTTACAAACTCTAGCACCAAGGCCTTTTTAGGATAGCCTGCGGCTGGAGGTCATCCTCAACCCAACTGTACGCCAGGATTCCACTGATCATTGCGGTGCTCGCTGTCAAATGCTTCCCAGGTGCTTGAACCATTTTCTTCAGAACAACTTGGAAGATCTCTCTTTTTATAGTTTCCCTTGTTTTCTCCTATATTCCTGTTAAGAGGTACAATCACGAGGATTTCTGTGCCTACATGAGGCAGTCAATCCCTCGTTTTGACGGTAGGGGTCGCTGCTCCTAGCCCTACTCACATTATGTGAACCAGCGTTTCTCTGCACTGTTGCCCTTCCTATAAGCCCTCCTACAATCTTCTCAGGGGAGAATTCTGACTTTAAGTTTTCAGGCGTCTGGAAACACTTCAGTTCTCTAGGCCCTCAGTTCTCTTTGTGTCCAGCATGAACATATTGTTAAAAGATAAACTGAGGCACATTTCAATTATGCAAGAGTTTACTTCAGCAAATGGTAGGTCAGGAATGGGCAGTGTCAGGGTTCCTCCCGCTGCTGAAACCCCAGGGGTTCGGTCTAGGTCCTGCTGCTCACTGCACGAAAAGCCAATCCAGGAGACAAAGAAGGCTCTTCGGTGGCGTCCCTGAGGAGAAGGGGAGATTGCTTCAAATCCATCTATCCAATGGACTAAAATGGGAGAGAGTGGAGAAAGGAAAGGAAGGTCACCACCTGTGGGGAAAATAGCAGTTAGAGAGGGGCGTGGGAGCAAGTGTGAGGAAGGAGGGTCTGTGTGTCCTCCAGATGCAGGGACCTGGTGAGTTTCAGTCCCTTGCCTGAGCGTTGGTTTCCTGAAAAAGGAACTCAGACAAGACATGTAAGTTTCAAGCTTTAAGACTCGGGGGTCAATGTCTATGTTTATTCCTAAATATCATCCCTATGGGGAAATTGGGTGGCTTTCACAGGGGATGAGCACAAGGGGAAGGCTTTTATAGGGTGAATGAGGAAGCAGAGGAAAGAAATTATTTGATGGGGTCAAGTTTGAGTAATTCCTTGACGGCTCCTTTGTTTTGTGTCCAAAGTTTCTTTCCATATAAGGACACCAATCAGACTGGATGAAGATTCACCCTAATGGCCTCATTTTAACTTAATCACCCCTTTAAGGAGCCTATCTCCAAACACAGCCACATTCTGAGACATGGGGACTAGGACTCCAACATATGACTTTGGGGAACACAATTCACCCTGCAGCAGTGCCTCTGCCCAGGACCAGAGGCTGTGGTTTGCACTGCTCCCAGGGGTCCACTTTCTGGCAACTTCTGGTGGGTACGCCAAGACAGAGACCACCACGGTAATGGAGCCAGCCAGATGGATGTCTTGCATGGAGCTTGATTCCTTACGTGCCCCCGTTAGGATAGGCAGATAGGCAGAAATGAACAGGCAAGGGAGCCCCTGGGAAAAGAAGTCCTGAAGGCGCTGCCCATTGACACTCAGCAAAAAGTCAGTGGCTATGCTGGCTACTTCCAGCCTTGTGGTTGGGCTCCCCCAGCCCAGAAGGGGACTTATCTGGCCCTAGCCAGGGAGTCATGCTAGGGACTTTCCCCGCTGAGCAGCATGCCAGTCCTCCAATAACTCACCGTGGGGCGGGCTTTTGCTTGGTGTAATAGCAAAAAACACACCTCTGAGTGGAGATTTTAAATGCCAATGTGACATATGGCATGTGTACTAGCACGTACAACCACAGAGCACGCTTGCCCAAGGGGACGCCTAAAACATCATTGCCCGTGATATCCCCTCATGCCCTGTTGTGAGTAATCATGTAAGATTCTCCTAAAGAGAGACTCCAGCACTGGCTGCTGCTCACTCTCCAGCAGCCCACTCCGCCTCATCTTCCGGAGTATCCTGTCTCTTTAAATAAACACTGCTACTGTTATTTTCCCAGCTGGACCAGCCCAGAGTGGTTTTCCACTCCTCCATTGGACTGTATTCTTGTTTCCTTAACAAATCCTTGGCTTACATTACTAATTGCCTCTTGGCTGGATTCTTTCTCATAAGTTAGACTAAAACCGAGAATTCCCTGCACTTCTGGGTAACACCCTCTTCCCAATCAGCCTGGCCTGCGTGAAGCTGATTGGCAGAGCCAAGTTCACCCACCTGAGTTCTGGCTGCCGTGCAGGGAAGACAAGAATCAAAATGCAAGAAGATCCCCGAATATAGAAGGCTCTTCAGAGTGTGATGGCAGCCCCATCACTACCATGCATGAACACAGGCCGCCAGAATACAGCACAGAACAGAAGAGAGTCATTCATGATAGCCAAAAGTGGGAACAGCTCATACTCAGCGAAGCAAACCAGCCATGAAAAGAAAATACTGTAAGATTCCACCTACGTGAGGCACCCAGAGAGGTCCAATCCACAGAGACAGAAGGTACGGTGGTGGTTGTTAGGAGCTGGGAAAAGGAGGGCCGGGAAGTTAGTATTTTTTTTTGAGATGGAGTTTCGCTCTTATTGCCCACCCAGGTGGAGTGCAGTGGCGCGGTCTCAGCTCCCCACAACCTCCGCCTCCCGAATTCAAGCGATTCTCCTGCCTTAGCCTCCCGAGTAGCTGGGGTTACAGGCATGTGCCACTACGCCCAGCTAATTTTGTATTTTTAGTAGAGACTGGGTTTCTCCATGTCGCCCAAGCTGGTCTTGAACTCCTGACCTCAGGTGATCCACCCGCCTTGGCCTCCCAAAGTGCTGGGGTTAACTCCCACTGTGCCTGGCCGGGAGTTAGTATTTAATGGGGACAGAGTTTCAGGAGGTTCTGGAGATGCACATAGTGATGATTACACAACAGTGTGAATGTACTTAATGCCGCTGACCTGTACGCTTACAAATGGGTAAGACAGGAAATATTATGTTATGTATATTTTACCACAATAAAAACAAGAGCAAAAAGGGGAAAAACCCCAAAAACCTCAAAAATGAAAAATCAGAAGAGGTTGTTGCCAGAACCAGGCTGGCTCTTCCTAGCAGGCAGTCACCCCTGAGGAAGCCGCAGACCCGCAGGGGAGAGGCCCGAGCTGAAGCTCCCAAAGCCACGGAGGCCGCACAGCCCTTCCCCTCCTGCCTCTCTGCAGGTGCGCTGCTGCCAGTGCTTGCTCTGCTGTTTTTGTTGTTTTTCCTTCCTTTTTTGAGATGGAGTTTTTGCTCTGTTGCCCAGACTGGAGTGCCATAGTATGATCTTGGCTCACTGCAACCTCTGCCTTCCGTGTTCAAGTGATTCTCCTGCCTCAGCCATGGCCCGCTAAACTTCGTATTTTTAGTATAAACAGGGTTTCAACATGTTGGCCAGGCTAGTCTCGAACTCCTGACCTCAGGTGATCCGCCTGTCTTGGCCTCCCAAAGTGCTGGGTTTATAGGCTTGAGCCACCGCGCCCAGCCACTTGCTCTGCTTTTTGTGTGCTTGAATGTCTTGCAGTTACTTGGCTGCCTCTCTTGCCTGTCTCGTATCCAACAGGTTTGTTGATCAGGACTGCATTCAGCTTCATGTTCCACAAAACCTGGAATGAGAAAGGGTGCATAAAGTTACAGAAAAGTCACAAGTGTGGCCAGGCGTGGTGGCTCACACCTGTAATCCCAACACTTTGGGAGGCCGAGATGGGTGGATTGTCTGAGCTCAGGAGTTCAAGATCAGCCTGGGCAACACAGTGAAACCCTGTCTCTACTAAGATACAGAAAATTAGCTGGGCATGGTGGTGGGTGCCTGTAGTCCAGCTACTCAGGAGGCTGAGGCAGGAGAATTGCTTGAACCCGGGAGGTGGAGATTGCAGTGAGCCGAGATCACTCCACTGCACTCCAGCCTGGGAGATAGAGTGAGACTCCATCTCAAAAAAAAAAAAAAAGTCACAAATGACCTGAACGGAGTAAGCAGTTTGCCTGAAGTCTATTTCCCGAGAGGCAGCGCCTGCATCGGGGGCTTTTGTGCAAGCCGCTAATTTTGCAAGAGCTGTAGGAGGGGAGCTCTGCCAGGGACCATGGAAAGCCGGATGAGCAGGGAGAGTCGAGGTCAGAGTGTGGGCCCTGCACGCCTGGCCAGCCCTGCTCTGCTTTCTGCCTCTCTGACACTCACCTTAGGAGAGACATGGTTTCTTGGTCTCCCTTGGACCTCCGCTGAGATCTGGGACTGTGTCTTGGTTTCATGGGGGTTTGTGGCGTGGTTGTGGGGGGCAGAGCCGGCGGTGCTTGGAGACGGCCCCATGAGGGTTGGCTCCACAGCTTCAGCTCCAGGAAAGAATTAACCTGCTCAGTGCTGCTCAGAGAATAGGCAGCTTCAGTATCATCTGAGAGTTGGGTTAGCATGAAATTCTCCAGTCTCACCCCAGATATGACCAGACAGTTTTCAGCAGCCAAAATTGACTTTATGGAGCTAATGCTTACAAAGCCCTTTTGAGAAAAAAACATGTGCCGGTGTCTGGTTTACAGTGTGCCTCGCCTTATAGATGAGTAAGAAAGGTCACTTCCTGGCCCAAGAACCTTAAAACATCTTAGAGATTCTGAGAAGACAGGAATTCACCTTATAGATTTTTTTTTTTTTTTTTTGAGATGGAGTCTCTTTCTGTCGCCCAGGCTGGAGTGCAGTGGAGCGATCTCAGCTCACTGCAACCTCTGCCTCCTGGGTTCAAGTGATTCTTTGACCCCAGCCTCCCAAATAGCTGGGATTACAGGCACACACCACCATGCCTGGCTAATTTATTTGTACTTTTAGTAGAGACGGGGTTTCACCATGCTGGCCAAGCTGGTCTTGAACTCCTGACCTCGTGATCTGCCCTCCTAGGCCTCCCAAAGTGCTGGGATTACAGGAGTGAGCCACCGCACCTGGCCTTCACCCTATAGATTTTATAGGTAGTGAAGGTGAAGTCTGGTTTGAAGGTGAAGATGAGTATTTGGTTTGACTTCCTAGCCTTATGTGACTTTTAAAAGTCCAATGTGAGATTCTTTATGAAAAGCTCCAGCAAAGCAAACTAAGCAAAGGCCCTTTTGGTGAACTTCCATTCTTGCTCCATTTATGAAAATGATGAGGCCAAGATTAATTAGCAAATTAACCTCTACCGAATTAGAGGGATTCCCTCCACTCTTTCTGCTCCTTGTCACATCATCACAAAACATATCTACCACATTCCAGGGACTATGCTGGACACACGCATGTTCTGCTATGATTTGAAAGCATTTATTACATTCAGTGAGAAAAATAAAGGTATTCAAACTGATTGCTGGGAGCCATGTAGCTAAATGGACGATTTCCCAATGTTTTGTCTTAGAGATTTGAAGTTGTTTCCTTTTAACTTTCACATAACTTGCCAGCAGAGGGCCCCTGGAAAATCTCAAAGGCTTTGTCTCTCACTGTGTAAAAGAAATGTTAACTAGTTAGGTTTATTTGATAGGCTAAGTTACATGGGAAATGTTTTCAAATGAAAAGTGGTGCTTACCTTCCCTATGTTATATTTGTGTAGGTAAATGTTGCTAATACAAGTATTTCAGAGCTGACGTGAAGTTCATAGAAATCTGTATGTTTGCTGTTCATATCGTGCGTGGCATGATGTAATCAGTCATAATTCCAGTTATTATGTAAAAGTGTTATATGCTACAGAAATAGCTAACTTTTCTTACTAAATGAACTCATCGGGTCTGTAATTACAGCTATTTTAAGTCTTTTGTTGTTCACAGACTGTTTTACTCTAATGTTTTCCTCAAGCTTTCGTAAGCAGCTGTAATCCAAAAGTCATGAGACTTCATCCACGGTCAAGCAGCACAGGTGGGCCGCACGGGAATGAACAGGCTGAGAAACAGGATTACAGTTTTTACTGTGGAACATTTCTTGTGCTTCAATGTTTTATTTTCCAGATATAAGGAACCCCTTTTCCCATCCTCTTCAGCTATTTATAGCCTACAGCTATTTGGTGAAACATGCCTTTATAAACAAAAATGAAACATTGATTTTTCCCAGACTTTGAAAACTCCACCCGGACTTCGGAAATGCTCCTGGAGTATTTCTATTTTCATTGCAATGCAGTTATTTTGCATAAGCTCAATAAGAATCTGTTCCCGTTATAACAAGCCATGGTTTTATTGGAAACATTGGTTGTATTACCAGGGTTTTGATTGGAATAACATATTTGAGAATGATGTGCATAAAATTACATATGACCAGACAGTTTACAGGAACTAAAGCTGACTTTATGGAGCCAAGGCTTACAAAGCCCTATTGGGGAAAAGACACCAGGGTACCTGGCTTACAGCATTCCTTGCCTTACAGATGAGTAAGAAAGGTCGCTTCCTGGCCCAGGAAACTTAAATCATCTTAGGGACTCTGAAAAGAGAGTAATTCACCCAAATCTCTAGCTATTGAAGGTGAAGTCTGGTGTTGAGTTCTTGGCTTGACTTTGTAGCCTCAAGTAGCTTTTAAAAGTCTAATATGAAGGGACTCCATGTTTGGGTCCCCTTCCACGATCACTCCCTTCATGGAAGCCTGTCTTCCCCTCCTAAACTCCATCTCTCTCTGTTCCCTTCCACTCAGTGTGGAAGTTGTCTTTCCTCTCCTGGATTCCATCTTTTCTTTCTCTCAGTGTGAGAGTCAGCTGTTTCTTTCTCTATCCTTCTCCTGTTTCTCTCTCTCTCTCTCTAAAAAAAAAAAAAAAGTCTAATATGAAATTCTTTATGGAAAGTTCCAGCAGCGCAAACTAAGCCAGCGCCTTTCGGTCAACTACCATTCTTGCTGCATTTGCATAAATGATCAGCTCAAGGTTAATGAGATGAGACTTATTTTGCAAACAAAATAGTCTTACTTTGATAGAAATGATGGTGGCTTTAGAAAGAAAAATCATGTTCCAATAAGAAACTATAGCACATCCTGTGGGTTATGACGTTCTGACCCTGTTCTCTGTCTTTGAGGTTTTAGTACCTGCCTGTGAACCTGACTGCTCAGTTCTAGCTTCCTTCCACATCTGGTTACAACTCTCTAAATTAACGTCTCCAGTTTTCTCCTGCCCACCTTCCTGACCCGGCATTCCTAAAAACTAAAACTTCCGTTTTCCTGAAGCCCTGCAAGTTGAAGGTAATAGGAGCTTACATAAACTTTAGAGAAATACCCACAACAAATCCACTGCAGACAGCCTTCGTGCCTGTCGACGTGTGGGCCACTCAGAAGGTTCACCGGAACACTTGGTACCAGCACCACAAGCCTGGGACTGTGTCGGTGGTCACACCCACCGTCATAGCTCTACCACCTGAAGGTGCTTCAAGCTCGGCTGGCTCTCCTCTCGGCTCAGAAACTGAGTTTCCAGCCATTAGTCTTCGTTCCTTTGTGTTTTCACGGCAGCTCCACTTGTTAACTAGCAGACTGTGAGTGTCATCCCCCAGGCTTCCTCACCAGCGAGTTCCAGCAGATGGGTCAGCAGATCTTCAGTGAATAAAAGGTGACCGAACAAGACATGGAATGTCTATTTTCCAAAGAAATTAACAATGTTTCTTCTCTCCTTGTACAAAAGGGGGCACTAATAAAGATTCTTTGCTTGATTAAACTTTAGCCAGGCTCCTGAACCTTCTTCTAGGCCCATCTGTGCACTTCCTGATAAAACCCACTTCTAGTCTAGTAAGAATCCTGCGAAGTTAGTTTAGCTAGAATCCTCCACCCTCAATGTCTGGGTTCCTTGTCCTCCCCCAACCCCCAGGTGGGGTCTAATCAGCCTGGCCTGCCTTTGAGAATCCTCCTAGGTCAGGTTAGCCAGAATTCCCCTTACCCCTGACTTTCCTCTTAGTAATTTTCCATTCCCTGACCCCCATCCAGCTCCTTGGATATGAATTCTCACTTGCCAAGACCGTGTTCAGAGTGGAGCCCAATTTCTGCCCTATTGCAAATTCGCATTGCAACGGTCTATGCCATTGAGATGGTCCCAAATAAAGTCAGCCTTCCCGTGAATAATTTTTTTAAACAGTTAATGATTCACAACAGAAAGAAAGAAGTACTCTTCCTTAGAAGAAATTTAATTAAATAAGAAATTATATATTCTTTAAAATTTACAAATGGTTAAAACTAGAAGGAATAGTACTTTGATAAAAATGTGTTAAATCTGCCAGTGAAGAAACAATAAAAACCCTACTTGTTCAATCGGTATTGAATTAAAATTTCATGCAATTAAATCATAAATAAAAGTCTGAGGAACTTTCAGTCATGTTACGAAGATGTAGCCTTTAAATGTTGTGAAATGCATGTGCTTTAAAGATGATGAGAAAGAAGAAAATTTATTTTAAAATAACTTGTACTGGAGTCACAATAAATTTTCTGCTGAGATAATCATTACATGTGATTACTTGTAAGAATCACAAATTTGTGAAGCAGCTAGACCAATGTGAGATGATTCTTCAGGCGTCTGAGTATGAAGACCTTGAACACAAACCTGGAAGACCGCAAGACTTCTATGATTCCATGGCAGGAAAATTCAGTCACCCTGAGATAGTCCAGCTTGTTTCTGAACTTGAGGCAGAGAGGAACGCTAACGTGGCTGCCGCTGTCAGTGAGGCACGCTCCTGAGACACTCTCTAAATTGCTGCACTCCTGGAACAAACATGGTTTTTCCATTTCATGGTATTGTGTTTTGCCATTGTTGGTCTGTTGAGTTCCCTAGATGTGAGTCTGTTTGTTTTCGATTGTCTGAACTTCAGTGAGAAATGTGATATAACTTGGGCACCAAAAGCCACAAAGCAGGCGAGTAGTCATGAAAGTTTCATGGATGAAGACTGGAGGGGGCAGTGCCTTTTTATGAACTAAATAAATATTAAACACCTAAAAAAAAGTTAATTTTGTTAATTCTTTCAAATACATTTTTAGGCAACTGATTAGTGATTGATCCTTATCTCCAGTTTTGATTTTTCATTCTTCTGGACACTATTTTAACATTTAGTGATGCAAATTAATGTTTATATCTGTGTTCTTTAATGTTGACGGAATTTATCCTTTCTGGTTGATTTATTTCTGATCAGTCAGCTCATTGTCAATTAGATTTTCCATAATAATGTCCTAAACACCCACTTGTATTTTGGCCACTGTTGAGGTTTTAGTTCTTTACCACTCAGTCATTGTGATGGCATTGTGTAATGATACTGAAATGTCAAATGCAAAGTAAATAATGAAAACAAAAAACCTCATATACAAAGATTTAAAAAAAAATTGTTAACTCACAGCAACAGATTGTTTTAGAAATATACACTCTCTTTTTAGGAAACAAAATACAAACAAAAAATACAAATTTTAGTTATTTATTTTTATTAAAATTTTTTTAACCTTTTGGACTGGGAAGAAAAATGTAAATAAATGTGAGAAATCTCACTAGTGTGTGGTAGTTGGGTGGCCACTTCCGGACCAGCGCGGAACCAGGTTTGCGTTTAGACGAGCATGTTTAGTCTTTCTTCATTCTAACGAAGGAAACCCTCTCCACAGAAATAAGGTTCTTAGCTGTACTTCCTGAATGCTAAGCAATGCCACCCTTCTCAGACTGTGGGCTCCAGCTAGCCTTTGTCCCCAGGATGAGGACAGGTGAGAGCCAGCATTAGAAACTTCAGAGCAATTTGAATCTCAGAAAAAGATTTTATATACATGTCTTCTTCATTTCATTTTTCCAAAGGGTCATCATCTTTTACAAAACTATTTTCAGTCCGTGATAAGTTGGAGGAAAGATAAAGCCAAACAAAACCAAATCTTGCCCACAGCGCTTGTCCCTTTTGTGCAGGGCCCGGATTGTTCCACCAGATGGCGCCTGACAGTCAGAGTTGCTCCTGAAGGGCTGGGGAAATTCTGGGCTTGCGCGACTTCCGTGTGTGCGGTTTCCTGCACTATTGGAGTCACCGGCTTGCAACGAAACGTCAGGTTGTTGTTTTTTTTTTTTGTCTTTTTTTAATTGCATTTTAGGTTTCGGGGTACATATGAGGAACATGCAAGATTGTTGCATAGGTGCACACGTGGCAGTGTGATTTGCTGCCTTCCTCCCCTTCACCTATATGTGGAAACGTCAGTTTTTAACAACATATGCCAATAGACTGCTACTCGGTGTAATTATTTTAAGGGTGTAATTTCATTGAAGGTGGGTAAAATTGTGAGAGCACCTTCTGAGTGACTCGGGGTTCTGATCTCACACCAGGAAATCGCGGTGTGTTGTGAGAACGCAGGAGAGCTCCTGACAAGGGAGGCTGGTTGTTGGCCTCTCAGACCTCTCGGTAGGTTGAGAAAGAAAAAAAAAAGAGAGTGTTCTTAAAGTTTCGTGTGCATCCGAATCACCTAGAGAGGGTGTTAAGCCAGGGACTGCGGAGCTCCAGCCCCGAGGTTCTGATTCAACAGATCTGATGCCTCGCCTGGAGATTTCAGGCTGCCGTCCAGGGACCACACTTTGAGAACCTCTGCTCAATGACTAAGGGATGGGTCTCGGAATTAGACACTACTTCAAACCCAAGCCTCTGAGACAGGCCAGTAACCTAGGACAGGTGACTCCGCTGTTTCAGTGGAGGTGCTGGTGGTGGTAAAAATGGGTTGGGACAGTCCGTGCCGCAGGTTAGCAGAAAGCCTTGTCTCCAGCGAGAATCTGGACTTTGTGGAGTTCAAAGCTGAACAATTTTGAAAGAGATTACTAAAGCACAAGTGCAAAATTAGGTGACTATTTAAAAAACAGACCAATGTCATAATTGCAGGAAAACCCAATGAAACAGCATCTTGTTTTTATGAATTGCCTGACATCTCTCTAATCATTACTGTTTACTGCACTTTTTCTCCGTATCTTCTTTTCTCTCCACATGACAATTTTATGTACTATGCTTTTCTATAGCAAAATTAGGAAGTCTTAACTCTAGCATGTTTGATCAAGATTTGTTTATCATTATTTATAGTTCAAGAAATTTCTTTCGACTTCACAACAGACGGCATATAAGGTTTTAGGATTGTTACCAAATTAGGGAAAACTGTCAACTCTCTTTTGAATATGAGCAGTATGATTTCAAGGCATTCCAAGTTTTCCTGTGCAAGTACTAATCTCAAGTGCTTCTTGAATGCTTGATAGTCTAGTCAATCAACTGCGGATGTCTTTGTCACAGAAGTTTATGTTACTGTATTATTGTAACATCGTGTATAATATAATTGTATTGTATCCTTTTCTATTTGCTACTGTAAAAGGTTACTAAAAAGGTAGTGACTAAAATGACCCACATTCATTCCTTTACATTTCTGCAGGTCACAAGTCCTCCAGTGAGGGTTTTAGCATCTGTGGGCTAAAATCGAGGTATCAACAGGGCTTGGTTCCTTCCGGAGGCCCCAGGGCAGAGTCCTCTTCCTTTCCTTTGTCAGCTTTTAGTGGTCTCCTGCGTTCCTTGGCTGTGCCTTCTTCCTGCCTTCAAAGCCAGCAGCAGTAGCACCTTGCAATCTCCGCTGGCTCGGACTCTCATGCCTCCTCACTTCTACTTACAAGGACCCCACCCAGGTCATCCAGGATTCTCTCCTCCTCTTCAGGCCAGCTGCTTAGCAAACTGAGTTCCATGTGCTGCCTTAATTCTCCTTTTCCATAGAAGGTAACATAGTCACAGGCTCTAGGGATTAGGATGGGGGAATCACTATCTTGCCTATCATAATTGTCTTCATAGATGTTGATAGTTTATTTCAAGTCAGCAAAGCACGTAAATCTTTTTAAATAGTCTTATGATTCAGTCTACACAGACAATGAAGGAACTGATTCATTATTTCTATTTCAAATGTATTTCTTTCTCAATGAATCACTGCTTTTGGTCTGATCTGAAAATTTAAGAAAAACACTTCTCAATATCAGAATACTTTCTATTTCATTCCTATTTTTTATTCATTTCGTTTCATATGGTGTAATTTTTTATTATTCTCTATACAAATAAAAATGACAAAGGAAGGTACTCTTCACATATGTCTAAATCAGGAGGCTGTAGTTTTAAACATTTCTTTAAAAGAAGTATTCCAAAGCTTTTTTCCAAATTGCATATTTAAAAGTACAGTAACTGAAATCAAAACTTTACTGGAAGAGTTCCCTGGCATATTTGATCAAAGAGAAAAAAGAGTCAGTGAGCTTGAAAAAATAGGTCAAATTAAATTACCCAGTTTGAGGAGCAGAAGAATATAAGAATTTAAAAAAAATCAACAGAACTTAAGAGACCCATCAAAGTCTCAGAAAGTGAGGAGAGAGGCTGTGCATGGTGGCTCCCACCTGTAATCCCAGCACGTCTTCAACTCTTTGAACAAACTTGCATTGTGTTTGTGATTCTTTTTTCCTGGTTTTAGAATATATAGCTGAGATCTTTAAAATGTGACAATTACCTCATTGCAAAGCTCAGTCAGCTGTAAAATGAGCAGATCACCGTGTTACATTTAAACTCCTTAAAGAAAAATTCAAATTGTATGACACCAAATCCGATTGTATGACACTAACCCCAGAAGACAACTTACATCAGCTGCAAAATACCAAAGCAGTCAACATGTTCAGGTGCTGTGGAGGCAAATTTTCTCCTACAAGATTAAGGAACGAAGTAGCGTATGCACGTCTCCTGCAACACCCTGGTGTCAGGATGCTGAATGAATTGCTACAGTGCGTAGCGGAAGCCATTCCTATCCCAGAGCAGCTGCCCATTACTTAATTATAGGCAGAAGTGACCATGAACCTTATAAATACTTCCCATTATTCCCTATATAAATGTATCTCTCCCTCAACTTCCCCTTAGCTGGAACTCAAAAATGTTGTCAGAGCAAACAGTTAAACTATCTTACTTTGCACATTGTTTGAAAACAGGGCCATGTGAAGCCATTGCTGGACATTGCTTCTCAGGGCCTTGGAAGGGCGGTGCAAGTAAAGCATCCTGAAGCTCAGACTTTGCTAGCTTTTAGCAGAGCTGCCTCTGCCAGCGCTAATGTAAGTTGTTATTGTGTGGTGGGCTCTTAATGTCAGCATGTAGCATTCTCCTGAAATGTTAACAAGTTTAAATGAGCTGAAAAAATCACAAGGAATTATTAACTCTTGTAAGTATTTAAAGATAATCTTAGTTAAAAGGTATTTAGAGGTATTCTACTTAAAAGGTATGATACACATATACCTTTTAAAAATGAAAAAGTAACTCCCATTTGAAGTCAAGAATTGAATTGCACAGGAAAATTGGTTCAAACACTACATTTCTTTTAATGTATTCAGCTTCTAAAGAATTATTACAAACCAGAAGCGATAAATCAAACAAGGGACAATGAAACTCTCAAAGTCCCATCATAGTCCGTGTTTTCTGATTTATTTTTTACTTTGTTTTATTGCCAGATAACTCTATTTTACTTAACTTCCTGGATCTCTTCAAGTTTCAAGACAAAAACCAGATAACTAAGCACCATTTGCGAACATTAGAAACCAACGAAAATCTAGATTATTTACAAAAATTCAGGAAGTAGAAAGGGAGTCCTAGAAATTAGATTGACAAATGAAATAAAACAAAACAAATACAAATGCATTTGAATAAATGATAGCCTCATTATTTCCACAGCCCTACCAACACATTCAGTCTGCACATATGACCTTTTACATCAAGGAAAAGCAGATGGTATCATTAAAATCCCTGGATCCTTCAATCCCAAGGCTTATCTCTCCTGGTGAAGAGTTTCTATATTTTTACCCTTTGACTCTGACACTCCTTCAATGCTTAGTGAGATCATTTTCAGCCCTGTCCTTGCCTGTGCTTCTTGCTTGCACTGAGCCTAAGACCAGCCGCTGTCTTTTCAGAACTTTGCTCAGCATAAGGTCTGTCCCAAGCTTGTGCTTTTTGGATTTCCTCTTAGAAGCAGTAACTTTTCAAGGCCCCTCTTCCTCCCCAGAATCTCACTCCCTGGTTTTCCCTCCCAGTCTTTTGACAGTTACATTGTTTGCCCCAGCTGCTATTTTTCTTTTTTCCTCCCAATGGCTCATTGCTTGTCCTAGTTGTTATTTTTTGCCCCAGGTGGCAGCAGCTTATTCATTTGACTTTCATTGTTTTCAAGAACCAAGTAGTCTCTGCATCCTGATTTAGGCATTCCTCTGGGGAAACCCCAGTCAGATCAAAGCGGACGAACAGTAACTGCTGTTTGAGGGACTGGCAGTAACTCAAAACTGGCAGTTCCTTGGAAACAAGGTCTGTTCTGCTCTCTCCAGAATCAGACACTCACACCAGGAATGCAGGCTGCCATCTGCAAGACCTCTGCTATGCCTGGGAAGGGGATGCTAGGATAATGCCACAAAAATCTATCTCACTTCAGCCACCATTCTCCTGCCTAAGTGGTCACTTAGTTTCTGTAAACCTTTGACCAGTTTCCAGAGCTCTGATAAGGTTGATTCTGACAGTTTTCCTAAGGTTTTCAGTGTTTCTGGGATGAGATGGCTCCTGGATATCCCTACTCAGTATTTTTTGCTGACATCGTTCTAAATATGTTTTTAATAGTATTTTCAGTGTCTATTTTCTTTTCTTTTCTTTTTTCTTTTTTTTTTTTAAAGATGGGGTTTTACCGTGATGGCCAGGCTGGTCTTGAACTCCTGACCTCAGGTGATCCACCCACCTCAGCCTCCCAGTGCTAGGATTACAAGCGTGAGTCACAGCACCCTGCCTTTTTTCTTTTCTTTATCCTTTTTTTTTTTCCTTTCTAACTTTTATTTTAGGCTCAAGGGGCACATGTGCAGGTTTGTTACATGAGTAAATTGCATGTCCTGGGGGTTTGGTGTACAGATTTTTTTTGTCCCCCAGGTAATCAACATAATGCCAGATAGTTTTTCAATCTTCGCCCTCCTCCCACTCCTCGCCTTCAGGTAGGCCCGTGTCTGTTGTTTCCTTCTTCCTGTCCATGTATTCTCAATGTCTAGCTTTTACTTGTAAGTGGGAACGTGCAGTATTTGGTTGTCTGTTCCCGGGTTAATTTGCTTAGGCCACTCTCCATTTTCTGACCTATAATCACTTCTAGCACGCACTCAACCAATCAAGCATAAAGCATACACTTTACATAGGGGAGACTGCTGTTAAAACTCCGAATGAAGCCTCCATCCAGGTGTGTATCCTTATCAGTTCAGCTAGGAGCATTGATGCACATCTCGGGTTTTTTTTTTTCTTTGAGACAGGCCCTCACTGTGTCATCCAGGCTGGAGTGCAGTGGTGCAATCACAGCTCACTGCAGCCTCAACCTCCCAGGCCAAAGTGATCCTCCCACCTTAGCCTCCCAAGTAGCTGGGACTGTGGGGCTGTGTTAGAGAAGTTTCCCTTTCTGGGTCCGCTAGGGGTGGGGTTTCGAGTGCAGGGAATCTCTGGTTTTCCCGCTGGCCGCCAGGTAGAGCTCTTTGTTCACTTTCTCGCCTGCCGGCCAGGTAGAGCTGTTTCCCCACCCACAAGCCAGGTAGGGCTCTTTGTCTCCGAATTTCCCGCCACTGGCTCTTGGAGGAGGGGACTCTGTGACTCAGGGTTATAAAGGGCTATAAGTAGCCAATCCGGTAACGGAGTTAAAGATCAACTAATCCAGAGGAATTTTGAAAGAACTCCTCTCATTGGATGAAAACATGAATAGGGAGGGAATAACTCAGGAGTGAAAACTTCAAAGGCTCCTACCTGAACAGGTTCACTCTCTGGGTCCCCTCCGACAGGGTGGGAGGTGCCTTTTCTCTCTCTCTGTCTAATAAAGTGCTCTTTTGCAAAACTCTTTGGGTCCACGATTGCCATTTGACGGTAAACTCACTGTGCCTCTGGGGCCTCTTTCCTCATTCTTTGGGGTTAAAGAGGCCAAGAGCCTACGAGCTGGCCACAGCTTCCGTTTCCATGGTGTTCTAGTGGTTCGATTTCCTGGTTTTTGCCCAGGTGGCCTGGATTCGACTCCTGGTGTGGGAACCAGGCAACCTGATTGAAGTTTTACTCTACCGGTAACAGGACTACAGGTGTATGCCACCACGTCCGGTTAATGATACGCATCTCCTTACAAGACTTCTGTCCTTTATTCCTAGGCAAATCAGTATTTATTACTGATTTACTTAAACTGCTATTTCTTCGTCATCTGTTGGATTTATTAAATCCTCACGTGATCCCACGGTATTGACAATGAACATGAATTGTCACAAGGAATTCACAGAGGAAGACGAAATGCAGGGACAGGAGGGTGGGAGAGGGCAGTGGTGGACTTTTCTGACTGGTGCACACATCTGAAGTTCTGCAGGGAGGGCTGGGAGGACAGTGGGTTTTGTATTTAACCCTGTGAGATGTCACTGCTTCAAGGCATGCTTGGGGCCCTCAAAGTCACTGTGGGAAAGATGAATTTCTGGGATATGAGAATTGTTAAAAACAAAGCATTTCCTATAGAAATTTCCATGTAAGCTGAATTGCCTATTTTACCATCACATGGTAATACAAAGATAGAAGGCAGCGCCTTCTGAGCAAGAAGCTGACATCTGGAGTTTGGATACTGCTCAACAGTTCAGCCCAGCCTGCCCACTCTCAGAGTCACGTGACTGGAAGATTTTTCTGTTGGTCCAAAACTTCTTCAAGGGCAAGCATCCCATCTCTTGCTTCGTTTCTTCCCGTCCAAATGCCTATGTCAGTGCTTCATGCTTAGTAGCTGCTCAGTAAATTTTGGCAGGCATGAAAATGCCTGAACAGTCTCATTTGTAAAGGACAAAGTCTAGGACTTTCAGAATCTAATATTCTATCCTGAAGTATTTTAAGCCAGTTATTTTAGTAGCTTTGTTACATATTCAACAAACTTACCAGAAATTCTTTTTCTTTTGTTTAAGAAACAATATTAACTGTCAAGCTGAACATGAGAGCTCAGGAACGCTGGCTCTGCAGTCAGACCTGACTTCAGATCCCAACTTGTGCGGCTTCCACAGAAAGTTTGAGACAACACTCATCTTACAGTGTTGTTATGTAAACAACAACAACAACAGCAGTAATAATAAAAATGGCTGGGCACGGTGGTGGTGCCTGTAGTCCCAGCTTTCTGGGAAGCTGAGGCAGGAAGATTGCTTGAGCACAGGAGTTCAGCCTGCGCAACATAGTAAAAACCCATGTCTGACCAGGCGCTGTGGCTCACACCTGCAATCCCAGCACTTTGGGAGGCTGAGGCCGGCAGATCATGAGGTGGAGAGATCAAGACCATCCTGGCCAACATGGTGAAACCCTGTCTCTACTAAAAATACAAAAAGTAGCTGGGTGTGGTGGCATGTGCTTGTAGTCCCAGCTACTTGGGAGGCTGAGGCAGGAGAATCGCTTGAACCCGGGAGGCGGGGGTTACAGTGAGCTGAGATCAGTCACTGCACTCCAGCCTGGCAACAGAGCGAGACTCTGTTTCAAAAAAAAAAAAAAAAAAAAAAGCCAAAAAACCAAAAAACAAAAAATAAAATCCATGTATGAAAAAAATTAGGTAAGGAGTATTCTGAGCCCCTTCTACCAGCCAGAAGCCTGGCACAGACTACATATGTGGTAATAGCTTTGATCCTCACAGTCATCCAGTGAGGCAGGGCATTGTTACCCCAATTTACAGATGGAGCCACTGAGCCACTGAAAGTCTAAGCGACATGCCCAGGGTCACACATCACAGAGTGATGAACTGGGGACTGAAACCCCAGCAGATGAAAATGAGGTGATGCCCATAGTGAGTGTTGAGTGATGAGCTGTGGAAGGTGGCGGCAGGGCCTTGCATAGGATACGAAGGCACAGTGAGCAAGGCGAGTGCCTTCCCTTGGAGTTCTTGCAGGTAAATAGGGAAGGTAAACCTGTGGACTTCCATGATCTCATACTTGCCACAGGACACCCTGGAGAGGAATTGGGGCCGTAAGAGGACTGGAGGAACTCTCCCGGCGTCTGGCCTTTCCCCAGCGCCTTAGAGGATATTGACAGTCGGGCAGGAGGGTATCTCAGGTGGGGAGAGCTCGAGGAGGTAGGGGGTGACCACCACGTGATGTCGAGATGATTCCATCAACAGAGCGTGGCTTTTAGGAAATGAAGTGGCGACGGCCGCGCTGGGAGGCAGTGAGAGCGTGGATGGCGGAGACCCTGAGCGTCGTGCTAAGGAACTGGATTGTATCCCGCAGGTCATGAGGATTTTAGTGCCAGTCTGAATAGCATCTTGTGTACTTCCATAGAATGTCCTGCCTTTGGCGAGGTTGGAGCCACTGCGCTGTTGGCCTCGAATTTGAGCTAAACAAATGGGTGTCGTATAGAAAATGGCTCCAGACGCACGGGCGGACGCGGGGCCCGGGAACCAGAGCATCTGCTCCTCCTCGCAGGGCTCCAGCCGGCTCCCCGGCCCCCCGGTTTTAATACCAGCATCATTCGGTAGTGTTTGCCACCTGCTGAACCATCTCAAAGTCAGGTTGCTGGTCTCTCCCCAGTCTCCCCTCCCCCATTGCTACTCCACAGGCCACTTGGCTTTGTAGAATCATTTTCGAAAATGTTTATAATGTCTTACTACGGCCTGTTCCATCTGCTCCTCACTCATGGAGGTCTGGCTCCTTCACAAGGCCAGGAAGTCAGGCTCCCCGCGCCAGGAAAGGTTAAAAATGCAGCTCCGATCTTTCTGCGGTGCGGTTGTTTACTTTCTTTGCCTCCATCCTTCCTTAGACGACTTAAAGCAATCTTTCCTTCCAAGGAAGCCAAGTCTATTGCTCATCCGTCAATAAATAAAAAGAAAAAATATAGATCAGTTTCTCATTAATATCAGTGGGCCAGTATGACCGTGCTAGCAGCACATACGTGCCTAAGAGCACATCACACACACACACGAGTGCACACACGTGCACATACATATGCACACCATGGTTCAAAATAAACCTTTGCTGGCGTGTTATACTCAAACTCTGTGTGGGAGACCGACTATTTGTATACTTTATTACTTTAATAAATGGTAAAATTCATAACAAAACACCATTCTCACTCAAGAGATGGAGAAAATCGATACTCTCAAAACAAGGAGCGTCAAGGCAGTCTGAATGAAAATGATACAGGTTCGCAGGTAAGCTTTTGAATTCTGCAGGAACATCTGACAGGAACACATTTTATCATTGTAATTTAAGAACGATCAGCAAATTTAAT
Organism: Aotus nancymaae; assembly: GCF_030222135.1. Taxonomy (NCBI): domain Eukaryota; kingdom Metazoa; phylum Chordata; class Mammalia; order Primates; family Aotidae; genus Aotus; species Aotus nancymaae. Next base: position 4,777,810 of record NW_026988450.1, on the reverse strand, counting down.
AGAAATGCAATGTTTTTGAAATAGAAATAGTTAATTGAGGTTATAAGCAAATCTCAGCTTTTATCCTCCTGTTAAACGATACTGTTCTTTTGAAGAATATAGTCATGGCAACTTGTCTGCAGATGTACATATCATTTTTTGGTCTTAATTTAGAGGGCAATACAAGTTTATGAAAGTTGGCCTCGATGATCATCCTTGCTTCCTATATTTAATAAAGTCTTATTTGAATATTTTTACATTTTATCTGCTGCCCATGGAGCAGGCATTTTTGTTTGCCAATACGAGTGTGCAGAAAAAATTAAGAAAAGTACCAAATGTCTCAATCAGCAAATAGCAAAAGCTAGCTTTTGTTTTATAGTTGTAGCAAGAGCTCCCCCTAGTGGACGTGCTCAGAATTATTTACTACATTCGCAGAGAAAGGCATGAGGCGTAGCAGTAATTGCATAAGGTCAATGCATCGTAACAGTCAATACATCATAATCTCTCACGAGTGGTACGGAAACTGCTTTTCTGCTATCATAGAATAAATTGAAAGAACTTACAAAGCACATAAAGCAAGTTTTGGAAATGAAAACAAGCTAGATTGGACCTCTGGTTATTATCTACTTTATACTGTGTTATTTTATTTGGAAAAGAAACATAATTCTAATTATGAATTATTCACTAAGACTTTTAAAATTTATTTATAATTGACACTTTATAGTCGTACATACTTCTGGGGTACGATTGGATGTTTCGATACACCCTACTGTGCAATAGAACAGGGGTCCCCAACCCCAAGGCCAGGGACCAGTACTGGTTCTCGGCCTGTTAGGTGAGCAGGCAAGGAAGTGCCAAGCTTTGTCTGCATTTACGGCCACTCCCCATGGCTGGCATTCCCGCTGAGCTCCGCCTCCTGTCAGATCAGTGGCGGCAGGCATTAGATTCTCATGGGAGCATGAACCCTAACTGCGCCTGTGAGGGACCTACATTGCACGCGCCTTATGAGAACCTAATGCCTGATGATCTGTCACTGTCTCCCATCACCCCCAGATGGGACTGTCTAGTTGCAGGAAAACAAGCTCAGGGATCCCACTGATTCTACATTATGGTGATATGTATAATTATTTCATTATATATTACAGTGTAATAATAATTGACATAAAGTACATAATACATGTCATATGCTTGAATTATCCCAAAACCATCTGCCGACATCCCCCGCCCCAACCCTGGTCTGTGGAAAAATTATCTTCCATGAAACTAGTCCCAGGTACCAAAAATGTTGGGGACCACTGCAATAGAACAGCAAAAAGAAGTCTTCCTATCTGACTGTAATTTGTATCTGTTGACCGGTCTCTCCCCATTCTGCCCTGCCTCCTCCTCTGAATGTGCCAGCAATTTCTATGTGTGCTCTGGATGTTTGTGAAATTGCTTTAAAAGTTACCTTTTCATAGTTACAGAACAAGATGAATGCTAAATGTCTGATTTTTAGAAAAGAAGGACAAACATGGTGACTGTTAATTCTTATTCAGTCAAAAGCCTGCTGAACACTTCCTCATAGATACGTACCAGTTAATGAAGGGCTTTAAAAAACTGTGTCAAATTATAAAACTTTAATGCAAGAATAATAAACTGAAGTTTATGATCGATGAAAATATTATATGGGATAACTTTCAATGTGCTTATTCTGTAAGCAACGAAAGAATGTAATGGAAGATGATAATGTAATTGTAGGTATCAGAACCACACGAGATTCCGTTCTTTTTAACTTCAGTGGTCGGACACCGTTTAGCTTCTTTCCAGAACTCTGTGCTGGATATTTTCTCTGACACCCGGCTTACTGTTAATAAAATCACAGACATGACTGTGAGTCTTTGACTAGAAGACTTACTTTGACTGCATTTACTGCAACATTGCTGCACTAACTTCCTTCCTCATTTGGTAGCTGTAAATGATTCTTCAGCAGTGAAACACTTACTATGCAACATTATTACCAGATTACAAGGTGAAGAACCACAGACTTCATCTAATAGTCTATGTTACAAACGATAAAAGGATATTTTTAAAAGAGGCATATTTCTCCAGCTCATTAAAATGAAACAGACCTTTCCCTGGTCGCAGTACTTCCTTGTTTTTGTTCTTACAAACAGATTAATTATAGAAAATGTATTACCCCATACGTTTATAATAAGAGAAGTTGTAAGCCACATTCTTGGCTCAAATTACTTATTAGTAGTTCAAACAGTGCAAATGGCTTTCTGAAATAAAGCTTTTTCTGATTAATATACCTCTATCCTGCAATTTAATGAATACATTTCATATTTTTATTACTAATTACAATTCCTGTTTGTTCATGACACATCATGCTGTAAGTGTAACATATTGAATCTACATGTAACTGCATTAACCATTACTGCTTTGAAACCTGTTGGTTTTTTACCAGTTTCAAAGAAACCACTCCTCCACTTGCACCACAGTCTCAGAACAAATCTATGATTTCACTGGTACAGACAGAATGCTAAATGTAAACTAAACAAATACTGTACCACCTAATGCCGTCTTACGGTGGTCTTTATGTACCAGTCATGACTTATTCCAACGGCTATGTTTTAAATCTGCAATCATTAAGAGGGACTGTTTTATGTGGAGTCACATTTTCGGCATGGTGGTGTGACTGAGCATGGTGGATGGCTTGCAGTCACGACAGGGGGAAAGACACGTGCTTTCCGGGGACCTACCGCACACACATCCCCCATCGGCGTGGCAGAAACAGCCACTGGTGTGGTTTGTTTAGGACACGTTTTACTTTTCACACATCACCAAATGCTCTCTCCAGCCAACTGTGGAGTCTGGTCTCCAGACATTTCCTGGGGGGCATTTCTCTCCCACTCAGTGGTGCCCAATGTGAGTTGGGAGACAGTATCAAATGCAAATAGCTAGGCCCACCCCAGGGGTTCTCAGTCAGTAATTCCTAGTGGGACCCTAGCATCTGCATTTCCAACAAGTTCCTCGGGGAAAGCAGACGCTGCTGGCTCTCCATTGCATTTTGGGAACTCCTGAGCTACCAGAATCTCACTTTCTTTAGACCCAGGACAGATCCCACACTCCACATGCATGCCGTTTTCTCTAATTTCTTTATCAACATTCACGGTGTCTCTCTAGGTATTTGGTATGTACTAGATTATATCATTTAAGATACGTTTGGTTTGACTATAAACCCCTTGAAAGCAGAGGACATGACTGACATTTCATTAGAACATTAGAACTGTGTATCTCAAAGTGTGATTTACCAAGTACATTTACCAATACCCCGGGAGGTCCGTTTAAAAGCACAGTTCCTGGGTGCACCCCAGAAAAGAGGCATTGGGCGTGGGGCTCCAAAATGTTCATGCTGACGACTTCTTAGATTACTCTTCCGCACCTTGAAAATGTCAGGGACTTCCTGGAATTCCTGCCCTGACCGGGAACATTTTACCAAGAACATTTAAGTGCCTCAGCATCTGTATGATAGAGTGGAGCAGGTGCTGGCATAGGTGCCAGATGACATGTGTGTCACTAACTCTGTGGGATGATTGCCACATACATGGAACACCTGGGAGTGCTGGAAATGTACTGAGATTGAAGCTACAAAGTGTGTTTTCATTCACAGTGGAGGCTGTGGCAAGCAGGAGGAGGTCCAGCCCTCTTGCGGGTGTGGTGAGAGGCTCTACTAGCAAAGACATGGGTTTGCCAGAGTGGGTTCCATGTAGCATGTGGGTGCTGTAGAGAAAATTCAGTGATGTACATGACTCTGATCCTGGACACAAAATCTGTACTGGAGAGGAAATGAGTGCTGAAATAAGGCAATTGTATGAATATTTAAAATGCCTGAAACACTAAAGTAATGATCTTTCAAAAAAAAAGATGCGGCTTCTCCCTTCTCTCCGGCAGGGAGTGGGGGGGTCTGGAGGAATTCTCAGCCCAGAGCTGAGAAGCCCTTCTCTAACCCCTGTCCTGGGATGGGGAGGGAGGAAGGACACCAGCCTAGCTGGCCGCGCTAGGCTGCACCAGCCTGGAGGTCAGGGTACACGGCGGTCACAGTCACAGATCTCCAAAGGAAATAGAGAAAACATAGGTAACCATCTAAGTTTGAATTCTACGATCCCTCTCGTTCACCACCAGGCTGTTTACTTCATTTGGTCTGAGAGTCACTCAAGGTTTTCTAGAAAGGCCTAGGAAGGATGAGGTTTAGAGAGGGACACAGTGTAGCTCGGACCGTCAGATCTTCCAAGATGGCTTCTTCATGGCATGTCTGGCGCCTCTCGGCCCTTTGCGTTTTTCTCTTCTCATATGCGGTGTCTCATCTTCTGGGCCCTCTCTACATAACTTGGGCTTGTCACAGCATAATGGACTCCAAGCTTGGCTTCCAAGACACAGGAGGTGGGAGCTGCCCCCACCCTTGCCTGGGGCAGCGCCTCTTCTTCCTGCTGCATCTGTTGGTCAGAGGAGTCACTGAGCCCCCTGCTCGCGCGCAGACTTGCCTCGTGATGGGAGTGCGTGAGGCCACATTCCGGAACAGCGTTTGGGGTGGGGTATATTGTCGTGGCCATCTGTGGAAAATATAATCTCTTACATTTAGGAACTAACAGTGGCCAAACACGATTGACTGATCGGACATAGACAGAGAGAGGAACGAGTCAGGGCTTATTCCAAGGTTTCGAGGTGAGTGGTTGGGGGATGATGGTGGCTCTGCTGACGCTGCTTTCTGTGAAAGGCAGACTGAGTTTTGGACGTGTTAGTAAGCTTGGATATATGATATTAGGAAATATCTCGGTGGAAATATTTAGTAATTAGCTTAAGTCTGATGTTTGGATCTGGGCCATCCTGTGGCTTTAGCAGTCGGCATGTATTTGGAATCCTAGGGCGAATGATCACTCATAGTGAGAATGAGTAGATTATCAGCATCCATGGGCTGAGAACGGAAAACCAGGACAGCTGCCGTCGAGGGAGCAGTAGAAGAACGAAGCCCAGTGGGAGCGGAGGACCGGCTGTCCTGGAAACCCAGGATGCTAAGTCCTTTGACTAGCGCTCATCGGTACACGCCGAGGCCGGCGGATCACAAAGTCAGGAGTTTGAGATCAGCTTGGCCAACAAGGTGAAATCCCGTCTCTACTAAAAATGGAAAAATAAACAGGGCATGGTGGCGCGCACCTGTAATCCCAGGTACTCGGGAGGCCGAGGCAAGAGAATCGTTGGAACCCGGGAGGCGGAGGTTGCAGTGAGCCAAGATCGCAGCATTGCACTCCAGGATGGGCGGCAGAGAGAGACTCCATCTCTAAGTAAATAAATAAATAAGGACTGATGCAGTGTCGGGGCGGCATGAAGTGAGATTGGACTGAAAGATGTTCTCTGATTTTTTGGTCAGTAATTGAACATGGTTGTGAATATGCCATTTCAGAAGAGCTGTGGGAAGATGGGGAGAAGACAGATGAGTTGAGGGGTGGAGAGGAAAAGAGGACGCGCTATACTTTGCGCGTTTGGGTAGGAAGGGGAGGGGACCAGTTGGGAGTAGCATGAAGAAAAGTCTTGGTGAAGAAAGGAGGTAAATTAACACATCGACGGGCCAAGGAGAAGGAGAAGAGAAGTGGGAATCCAGGAGAAAAAGGGGCGCGTGCAGCTCTGGAGGAGAGGGGATGGGGAAGTGCTGGGCGGAGGCAGGCGGGGCGTCCTGGGGTGGGCGAGGCCACGGAGACGGTGTCTACCCCTTCCGAGGCTGAAGAAGTTAGGAACTGCACCGGCTTCTAGAGGAAAGAAGTCAGTATTTGGAATATTTAGACAAGGAAAGGAAATGAATCAAGGGTAAGCAAAATGGCTGACCGGAGGGGATGATTGTCCAGCCGAGTGGGAGACCACACGTTTTCAGGACAGCGTTCTGCGTGACTTTTCTTAACGTTTTCATTAGCATTGGGGAAGTACGGAAAGAATAAAGGGCGTCCAGGAAGTAAGCACGTTTTTAAGTGAGTGGTTCTGGCAGCCAATTATAAGATCCAGAAAGGAGTCAAAGGGAGAGAAGTGAGGTTGGGTAGACACGAAGTAAGGATGTGCTGTGAATCCTGGAGCTGTATTACTCAATCACGGAGTTGGATAATCGAATCATTGTGCTCTTTCTCCTTTCTATTTTCTGTGTGTGGTTTTATGGTATAGCTGTGCTGTGAATTAAATGAAGTCATACATATAGAACACACAATATGAAAACACAGTATCACACGTAGCAAAATGAACAAGGATACCTCAGAGCTACTTAGAATTCAGCAGTGCTCAGAGATTATTAAAGTGTATTTATCCGTTTTCAAACTTTCAATTATGAGTACGCTCTGGAGATCTAACGCACAGGATGACGACTGCTGTTTAGAATACTGTATCGCACACGTGAAATTTGCTAAGACGGTAGATTTTGTGCCCTTCCCCGTCACACGCACAAAATAGTAACTGTATGGTGATGAATATGTTCGTTAACTTGATTGTGAGAATCATTTCACAATGTAGATGTATATCAAATCATTGCATCGTACACCTTGAATTATACAAGTTTTCTGTCAATTATACCTCAATAAGCTGGAAAAATACATTTTTATCCCTTTAAAAATCAAGATATGAAAGAATGTATTCTGAATGTAAAATATCCAAATGATGTAGAAAGAGCAAACGACGTCAGAGCCTCGCCAACCCCATTCCCCACCGTCTGGGAAGCGCCACCTAGCGTCTGGGGTGCAGTAGCCGTTTCGCAGGTCCCTAGGATGGGAGGCTGCCAGGCAGGGAGTAGAAAGAGCAGGGCTTTGGAGTCCAGGAGTTCTAGGACCAGCTCCCTGTAACATCTGTGTGATCTTGGTAAGGCTGCTTAATTCCCAGGATTTCAGTTTTTTCATCTCTAAATTGGGTACTTTCAAATGGGATCTCTTTTCAAATTTGGGACAGGAAAGGGAATGGAGGGCAAAATTTAAAAAAAATGTATTGAGTCAAGAAAATTTCCACCCTAAGAAGGTTTATTATTTCCAAGCTGTAGTGTCTTCTCACAGGGTTGGCGTAAGAGCTGGACAAGATCAAATGAGAGAATACAAATTAAAGAGTTACAGTGATGTCGAAGTTATTTTCTCCCCTTACGGAAAAAAAAAATGTTTCTGTGAAGTGCCAATACAATTTTCCCAGGCTCATTAGTTGAGCTGAGGTATCTTTAGAAGAATGAGATTTGAACATGACTTGAACATGGCAAAAAAAGAAAAAAGACAACGTAAAAAAGCAAAATTGCATCTTGCTTTCAAGGTTTCATCTTGCTCTCAGGTAAGAAGGCTGATCCCTTCTCTACTGCTATCCCTTGAGAAAAGTTGATGATTTTTCTATTGCGGAGTTTGTTTTTTATCTTTCCAGGGATGATTGTATTGTCACTGACCAGATAGTTAACCTTTTAGAGGCTTTGATACACTCTCCCTGTCCACTTTTGTTCTGGAGAATTTCCCCTGCACTTGTGACATCAGAATTCAAACCAAAAGACTGAGATGAATGTCACGGAAGTGGCTCTCCAGGCAGCTTGTCCAGGCAGCTTGCCCACTCCCACGCCCCGCCTCCTGCGCTCAGGAGGTTGGATCTGAAAGCAGCAGAGGACACATCCCTTGTGGCCCCAAGGGCCCAAGAAGTCACTCTTCACAGCGGAGAATCCAGGGTGCACGTTTTAAACACAAACCATTTATTTGGTATTTTTTTCAGAACCAGAAGCATTGGTTTTGGGTCACATATTCCACTTGCTGCTCCTGAGGAGGACACTCAGCATGTCTTTGTTCTGTTTCAATGAGGCTGGTGCCCGTAGAAACGCAGTAACTGAAGCATGCAGTTTTCTCAAAGCTGCAGCCTTTCACCAGCTTGTGCCTGGTTCTGTGTGCAAACCTCAGGCCCTTGTCATTTGCTTATTTTGTTTTAGGGAATGCATAACAGTGAGAGGAAGGAACGAGAGGGAAAAGAACAGCATTCAAAGCCAACCTTGGCGTTGTGGCTGCCAGCTGATTGGAAGGGCTGCTATTTTCAGGGAGAGGAATCAGGGATTCTGTCTTGAGCGAAACTAGTTTTTGAGCCTCTTTGGGCTTTAGATCTTTGTTCTGAGAAAAAAATAAAGGCGTAACACAAAATAGGGTAGAATTTTGGATTGAGGGGGACTGCCGAGAGCCTCGCACAGCAAGACTCTGAATTTCTGAGACCCTTTCAGTTACGGACACTTCTAGAGGCAGTCTCCCTTTTGAGCCTCAACTCAACCCAGCCCATCAATGGGCCTCATTTCTCAGGCGAGGAAAGCACAAGGTAAACTGAGCAGTGAGAGGCCGGGACAGGGGCATTAGACTGCTGGTCTACCCAGTAAGAGGTTCCATCAGCACTTCCAACTGGAATTTGAGAAGCACTTGGTGATATGCCCAAAGTCCCATACCCTTCCATTTCCGTTCTTATATTTGTATATATGATAATGCAAAGTTAGCAAAATTGGAAAACAACAGACGAATCTTAGGTTCTGCCTTAGTAGAGTTTCAACTGCTTCAATTTTTAAATTCACCTGACAGATTTACATTTGTCTCTGCACAAAGTATTCTGTCCTTGAGAAAATTTTAATGCTCTTGAGGTAGAACTATTTTGTATATTGACTTGGTCTTTCTTTTTTAGCACAGTACAATAGTCCCCAAATTTTTATTTTTCAATGAATATTCACTGTAGGGGTCAGATAATAGAATTTAAAAAATTCTGTAGAGTATCTTAGTAATGGTGCTTTTGTTGAAGTAACAGAGAATTCAACTCACAGTGGCTTAAACATTAAGGATATTCATTGGCTCATGAAATTGGGATTCCAGAGGCAGGAGCGCCTCCAAAACTGAGTCACCCAGCAGCTCCACCCGGGATTAGTGCGACAGCCTCTCTGACTCTCTCCTCTGCCATCCTCTGCATCACTTTTCCTGCGGCTCCCAGGATCATATGCAGCCGTTTGCTAAGACTCTAGGCTTTCCTGTGGTGCCCAAAGAAGGTGGCCCCCTGAAGCTTTTGCAGAAGACCTAATGTGATCCTTCTTGGAAAGCCCTCCTCTGGTCTAATTAGCCCCAATGCAGAACCAATGACCATCAGGATAGATGACCCACTCAAACTGGATTAGCCGAATCAGTGTCCACCTCGGATATGGGGGTAGATTCGGCTTCCTGGAGTCACACAGACTCACGGGACATGGTTAGAACAAATCTGAGAAAGATGGAGAGAGGAACGGATGCGGAGTGGACCCACAGAGAATCCCCAGCCATGGCACGTCTCAGGTGACATTCCATTTCATCTACGTAAGGGTGCCCTCCGAGAAAGATCCTGTGTGAATACAGAAAACTCACTACTCAGATGTTAGTGTAACCTCCAAGAAAGATTCTGAGTTAATATATAAAGCAGTCACTTCTCAGAATGGTTACTGGGTGGTGGGGTACAGTATTCTGGGAAAAACAACCAACTCTGGGCCAGCCATTCCAGGCTTGAACCCCTTTTTCTACTTACAAGCAATATAAGGTTCAGCCAATTAGTTATTTCTGTGAGCCTCCGTTTCCTAATTTGTGAAGTGTGGGGAATGACAGCAAAGCTAAATGGAATACACTGTAAACCTAAAAGAAGAATATGAGCGCACACGTGTGACTTGGCGCTCCAACCACATTCCCCAACAGCTGGAAGTGACGTGGGCACAACAGAGCAAAGCGGATCTCCCATCTAAATCCTGTGACGTGAGTATACAAGACCAGTGTGAGTTCCTGGTTCATATCATTTTGTCACATCATATGGAGAAGGGATACCTTTCAGAAGCCTTGCGGAGTAGCTTGCCATATGCTATAGTCTTGCCAGTAACAGAATCAGTTTCAGGCCCCAGTCTTGTTAATCCTTAATTGTAACGATTCTAGATATTTTAAGTGTGGGTGATCAAGAGAACATTTATTTAATGCATATTTATTGCACACCTACTCTGTTCAGGCAGTTCTGCAGGCTCTGGGGCTGCAACAGTGATACATGATAGGCATGTTCAGATGGCAGTTTCATTTCCTCTCAACAACATTTTTTTTTTTGAGACAGAGTCTCACTCTGTCACCCAGGCTGGAGTTCAATGGTGTGATCTCGCCTCACTGCAACCTCTGCCTCCTTCAAGCAATTCTTTGCCTCAGCCTTCTGAGTAGCTGAGATTACACGTGCCCGCAACCATGCCCAGCTGATTTTTGTATTTTTAGTAGAGATGAGGTTTCACCATCTTGGGCAGGCTGGTCTTGAACTCCTGACCTCGTGATCTGCCCACCTCGGCCTCCCAAAGTTCTGGTATTATAGGCGTGAGCAACATGTTTTATGTGTAGGATATTTTGGATGATACCTTGTGAATGGTTTGAATTCCTCCAACGGTTTGATGTATTCTTTACCCATAGCCACAACTGGTTTTAACAAAAGAAGACAAACTGGTGTCTCATACTACTATTAATATTATTTTCTTGATGACAGGAAATTGGTTAGAGGGAGTTTAATATTAGCACCATTTTTTTGAGGGCTCTCCATGTGTCAGACTTTGTACTAAGTACCCTCCAATTCACTTGTTCCTAACGATAGAATGTCCCCGGGAGCAGGCTACAGGCTCTAGCTGGGGGATTTGCTCTAGCAGGTAGGTGAGGCCTGGCATCTGGTAGCCTGAGGGCGGGAGGCTTGGGGTGACAGATAGCCCACACAGAGAGGTATCTGAGAACAGGCTACTGTTAAAGTCAGGGGCTCTGCCTTGAACACCGACTCTAGGGAAGCTGACTTTCCTTTGACCTGCTGATCCTGTCAGCAAGAGCCCGCTCAGGATATGCTGTAGTTGACTTTTATTATAGTTTAGAAATTGCTTCTTTACTTTCCATGTCATTAACTTTATGTAGCAACTGCATCTTGTACCTTTTATTAGGCTGTTTTGCATATCAAGTCTGGCTCTGTAGAAAGGGCTGTTTGGGGGTGTTTTTGTAGACCCTGTGCACGAGATTATGTTACAACGTATATTAAAGCTCTCCACTCCGTTACTTTGCTAAGGTAGATGGTGAAGTTTAAACACGTAGGCGGCGTCTGATGGGGCCTGGGAGAAGCACAGTTTCAATCAAGTGCCACTTCATCAAGTGTCCCGGTTGTGGGTGGAATGGGGCAAATATCTACAGCACACCCACCCCCAGGAGCTCCGTGTGTTTGGGGCTCCTGGTGGTGCCTGTGTCTAGACGGAGCAGAGCTGTCTGACTGGTGGCTGCTGGCGGTCATGGCAAGTGTGCCTCGTCACAGTGTGTGAAGTGGATGCAAGCTCCAATTGCTTCCAGACATTCTTGATGGTCAAATTCAATTGTCCTTTGCTGTCTAACTTGGTTTTTTAAAGCTGATTTTATTTCCAGGGAAGATGTGCTGCACAGCAGTGAGTCATCAGCAAGAAGCAAACAGACAGAGAACTGAATTACACCCTGATGTCTGCCCCTCTCATTTCTGCCATGTGCCATGGTCACCCCCATTTCAGAACTGTCACTCATTAACATAGGGCAGGGCAAAGTATCAGAACACCAGGCTCCAACCACCGGGCCTGCTGGCAAAGACAATGCTAGCTATAGTATTCTATTTTGAGCAGCTTGACCATATGTGTACAAATGTTACTCAACAAATTCTCATCAATAGTTTCTATTTTTGCCACATTTCCTAAGATATGATTTGATACTCTTTAATAAAATTCCCAGATAGCTGAAAATACCATAGATACAACAGAGCAGGAAACAGGAATGGTGAGAGAAATTCATCTCATACACTGAAGGACCGAAGAAAACAGATAAGAAGTACACAAGAAGAAGAAATGAGGACAATTACAGGCACATTCATTAAGACCATTAAGGGTTATTTATGAATTGCTTCTGTTGCTCTCATTAAATGTTCCCATTTGTTTTTAATTTCAATGTACCATCAAGCCAGTAAATCTTCACATTTTTCAAGACTGGAACGCGGAGCTTATCTTACATATATTTATCCACCCCTCACCCACACATCCACACAGCCATCTATCCATCCATCCATCCACCCACCCACCCATCTGTCCATCCACCCACCTACCCATCCGTCCATCCACCCACCCACCCACCCGTCCATCCAGCCAGCCACCCACCCGTCCATCCAGCCAGCCACCCACCCGTCCATCCATCCACCCCCCCACCCGTCCATCCAGCCAGCCACCCACCCGTCCATCCATCCAGCCACCCACCCATCCATCCATCCATCCATTCACCCACCCCCCCTCCATCCACCCACCCACCCACCCATCCATCCATCCACCCACCCATCCGTCCATCCATCCACCCACCCACCCACCCATTCATTCATTCACCCACCCATCCATCCATCCATCCACCCACCCACCCATCCACCCATCCATCCATCCATCCATCCACCCATCTAACCCTACATAATTTTTAATTCAACAAACGTGCATTACATGCTTCCTAGAGGCCACACTCTGCAAGGCTGTGAAGATGTCATGTGCCTTGCGACCATTCTTTCAACTGTCTGTACCCTCAGTTTCTGCATATGTGGAATGGGGATAATTCTGTCTGGAGGGTGCTGTCTTCACTCACTAACGACCAATGTTTACTCTTTAAAGGTTTATGTTGCCCAGTAGATTGACCAGGGTGCCTTGTGCAGGGCCTGACAAGTGGCAAGGTCTCTGCTAGTGGGACCCACTGTGGGAGGACCTGGGTGTCTTGGGGAGAGAGAGGAAGTTTTGGGGGAGATAGTGACACACTGAGAATTTCATACTGACCACGTGACCTTGAGTAAGTTCTCTCTGTTCCTCAGCATCCATCTTTAAAAAGTAGATATTATAATATCTACAGAGGGTTCCTGTGGGCATTAGAGATCACGTAGGAATAAAGGCTTAGTGCAGTCACTGGCAGGAGAGCAGGGACTCAAATATCAGAGCATTTAAGAGAGATGTTAAATGCCCCTTTGCCTTCAAGCAAATATTTCCCCAGACTCTACTCTTGTGCTTAAAAAGTCACACTGGGCAGTCCTTTCTGTGAAGGCACCAAAACACACTGGGAGAAGTACTGAACTCATCTACGAGGGGAAGGATTTTGCTCGGCCATTAGTGATGGATGCTAAGCAGACGGGTGCAGCAGATTCCCCGCCCAGATCCTGGAGATACGGGAAGAAAATTTTGATGGTCCTAGGTCCTAGGTCCTAGGGAGTGCTAAATGGAAGGGACATGCTGGGAAGCACACGGGGCAGCTGGGGGCCCCACGTATGGGCACTGAGGCCCCAGCATGGAGAGCAGACTGAGGAGGGGGAGCTCTGCGGGGGAACGTCGTCTGGTGCACCTGATGCTGAGGGGCAGCCTGTGGCACATAGCGAACCACACCAGATTGAAAGTCACTTATTTGTGTATTTATTTATTTTGTAGAGGCAGGTGTCACTATGTTACCCAGGCTGGCCTCGAACTTTTGGGCTCAAGCAACTCTCCTGCCTCTGCCTTGCAAAATGTTGCGATTAGAGGCATGAGCCAACACACCCAGCTGACAGTCACTTCTTAGGAGCCTTTGGTAGCTCTTTCTGTAGGATGATTATTACTAATAGAATTTAACCTGATCTTCAGTGATTGATAAATTCTTTTTTTTGTTTGTTTGTTTTTTGTTTTTGAGATGGAGTCTCACTCCGTTGCCCAGGCTGGAGTGTAGTGGCGGGATCTCAGCTCATTGCAACCTCTGTCTCCAGGGTTCAAGCAATTCTCCTGCCTCGGCCTCCTGAGTAGCTGGGATTACAGGTGTGCGCCACCACACTTGGCTAATTTTTGTAATTTTAGTAGAGACAGGGTTTTGCCATGTTGGCGAGGCTGGTCTTGAACTCCTAATCTCAAGTGATCTGCCTGTCTTAGCCTCCTAAAATGCTGGGATTACAGGTATAAGCCACTGTTCCTGGCTGATAAATTCCTCTCGAAAACCAAAAGCCTGTAATCCCAGCATTTTGGAAGGCAGAGGTAGGAGAATGGCTTGAAGCCAGAAGTTCGAGACTACCCTGGGCAACATACTTAGACCCCCATCTCTACAAAAAGTTAAAAAGATTAGCTGAGAATGATGGCGTGTGCCTGTAGTCCTAGCTACTCAGAAGCCTGCATTGGGAGGATCGCTTAAGCCCAAGAGGTTGAGGCTGCTGAGAGCTATGATTCTGCAACTGCACTCTAACTCTAGCTTGGGTGACAGAGTGAGACCCTGTTTCTATTTTTTAAAAATCTTACAAACATAGCTCAGGAAGGGAAAACCAAACATTGTAGGTCCTCACTTATAAATGGAGGCTAAGCTATGAGGATGCAAAGGCATGATAATGGTATAATGGACTTTGGGAACTCAGGGTGAAGGGTAAAAGGGAATGGGGAATAAGGGAGTATATGTTGGGGACAGTGTACCAAAATCTCAGAAAGCACCACTAAAGAACTTTTCCATGCAACGAAACACCAGCTGTTCCCCAAAAACTACTGGGGAACATTCAGAACACTGACAAAAAATGCTGGTGGGGATGTGGAGCAGCGGGCCCTCTCATTCTTTGCTGGTGGGTATAAAACTTGTACATTGCTGGTGGGTATAAAAGCTTTGGAAGACAATTTGGCAGTTTCATATAAAAAGTAAACACACCCTCCCCATATCACCCATCAGTGTGCTCCTCGGAAACTTGTATCCATACAAAAACCTGCAAGTGGATGTTTATAGCAGCTTTCTTCTTAATTGCTCAAACTTTGAAGCAACCAAGATGTTCTTCAGCAGGAGAATGAATAAATAAACTGTGGTACATGTAAACATTGGAATACTATTCAGCACTAAAAAGAAGTAAGATGTCAAAGCATGAAAAGGCATGGAGGAAACTTGAATGAAGACTGCTAAGTGAACGAAGCCAGTCTGAAAAGCCTAGATACTTTAAGATTCTAACTATGTGACTTTCTGGAAAAGGCAAAGCTGTGGAGACAGTAAAATGACCAGTGGTTGCCAGGGTTTAAGGAGGAAGGAGGATGAACAGGCAGAGCACAGAGGATTTTTAGGGCAGTGAAATACTTTGCAAGACAGCATGGTGGTGGATACACGTCATTATATATTTATACAAACCCACGAAGTGTACAACACCCTGATGAACCCTAGTGTAAACCATGGACTGTGGGGGATAATGATGTGTCAGTGTAGGTTCATCAATTGTATCAAATGCACCCCCCTGCTGGGGTTATTGGTAACAGGGATGGATGCGCAGCGTGAGGCAGGAGGTATATGGGAAATCTCTTCGCCTTCCACTCAGTTTTGCTGTTAACTTAAAATGGCCTTAAAAATAATGAATTTTGTTTTGAGACGGAGTTTTGCTCTTCCAGGCTGGGGTACAATGTCGTGATCTTGGCTCTCCACAGCCTCCACCTCCTGGGTTCAAGTGAGTCTCCCGCCTCAGCCTTCCGAGTAGCTGGGATTACAGGCATGCACCACCATGCCCAGCTAATTTTGTGTTTCTAGTAGCAGGGGGTTTCTACATGTTGGTCAGACTGGTCTTAAACTCCCGACCTCAGGTGATTCACCTGCCTTGGTCTCCCAAAGTGCTGGGATTACAGGTGTGAGCCTCTATGCCCAGTCAAAAATAATGATTTTCTTTTAAAATACCTACAAGGGCTCACCTACCACCAACAGGCATATTTAGGAATGGAAATGATTGTTACTTAAATAATTAACCACAATTTAAAAGTGCATGTATCAATTAAATCAGTACAATTAAATAGATATTGAGAAAGGGAGAAAGTTCGATTTTTAATTGTCAGTTTGTTCTGCTACATGAACAGGAGACAAGTACATGCAGACACTGAGAGAAAATGATGGGAGATGCCTCTACATGGACAAACATCCAGTGAAACTTGCTGGTCTGTGAGCAGAGGGGCAGCACCAAATGTGCCTAATTAATCTTTTGTTCTATTTCCTGAACGCAGTACAAGAGGCAGGTCTTTAGAAATCCTTTTCCCACTTACTGGGGAAGCTGCCGTGGCCAGGTACTCTCAGTCTGAAGTCATTAAAAACTCCCCCTGTAGTCCCAGCTACTTGGGAGGCTGAGGCAGGAGAATCACTTGAACCCGGGAGGCGGAGGTTGCAGTGAGCCGCGATTGCACCACTGCACTCCAGCCTGGGCAACAGAGTGAGACTCTGTTTCAAAACAAACAAACGAAAAACCAAAAAATGTAAAAAACAAAACTCCTCACTGCAGCAGCAGAAACCGCCCCCCTTGCAAAATAATGCCAGGCTGTTAGGAAAGAACCGCTGCGAGGGGAGGAGGTAAACGGAAGGATCTCGAGGTCGACTGCTCGGGTTTGTCAGGAGCATTTGTCAGGTTGGTCATGAGGGAAGGAGGCGCTGATTACAGGCATAGTCAGTGCTTCCTGTTCTGGGCTACCGCAGGGGACTTGCCTGGCACAGGAGGGAGGGAGCTGCACGGGCGGGAGTGCCACCTTTGCAGGGTGAGGACACGCCCCGTGCCAGCCCTTCCTGCAGCATATCTGTGCACCACACAGCACTGCCTGGCAATCGCATGTGGACAATGTAGTTTTACAAGTCGGACAAGATCGCAGATGTGAACTTTACCTAAGTAAATAAAGCCATCTGTCTAATTCAAAGTTTTCTTTTGTTCTGTATCGAAGTGGCTTCTTAGGAAAACGACTAAATGTTCAGCTGTTTCAGGAGAAACATGAAAGACTGCTTTCTTTAATTTTTCCCTTTTTAATCTTTAAGGAAAATAACCATTTTAAAATGAAAGTGTAAAGAAAAATGTCCTATAGAGTTCAAGTTGGGCAGAGTGTAAATTATTATTTAAGAAAAATGCTAGGGTAGTCTGAGAATTTCTTTTGTCAAGTTTTTAAAGTGTGGCACAACCCAAAGCAACTAAGAAAAACCTTTTTTTAAAAAAATCATGTCTTTATAGAATAGTCAAACCATACATGATTTGTCTGTCTTAAATGTACAAACCAATATAACTAAAATTAAGCACAATTTTAAAAAAGGAATTTTTTTTGTACTCTGCATTGCAAATTTAAAATTCTTCTCCTTGAAATGATACATTTAAAAACTCCTGAAGTCAATCTGGAAAATCACCAGGAGCTTGACCTAGTCACCTCCGTG
This sequence comes from Aotus nancymaae, assembly GCF_030222135.1. Lineage (NCBI taxonomy): Eukaryota > Metazoa > Chordata > Mammalia > Primates > Aotidae > Aotus > Aotus nancymaae. Next base: position 4,760,639 of record NW_026988450.1, on the reverse strand, counting down.
GAGGGTATGTGTCATCATAGACTGAGTGAGACCATAAAACTAATGAAGGAAGCCGTGCCAAGCAAGACAGTTGTCGTTTTCAAATTGAAATTAACTTATGCTTAATTTTGATTTAAAATTGAACCAAATTAAAAAAACAGGGAAATAGAAACTTCAAAATTGTTATTAGAACTGAATTCCTTTTGGAAATTAGCTAGTGCTGAAAATATGAGCTAATATGAACAAATATAGGCTGATAATATTAGCTTGTGCTGATAATATGTTAATAAAATGGCAAAAAAACTCATTGTTAACAAAATTGCTTTTGAACAGATTCAGATTCAGTTAGTTGATGATGATTTTGGGCACTTAACTTACTTATCAAGTGAAAGTGACAAAAAGACGATTTGGTACGTTGCCTAAAATTACTTAGATTTTGCCAGCTTCCTAAGATTAAAGAATATTCAATTAAAAAGAAAAAAAATGGAGGAAAATATTTTTCAATAAGATATCTTAAATCCACTTAGAAATCTTCACTCTAAAGTTTGTCGGTAATTTTCTATGCTGAATTTGATACATAATTGTTTAGGTGGACTGCTGTCCTGGTTTATTATATATTACTTATGAGTTTTTATAAATGATACTTTACATTTTTATAAATTTCAGTGTTGAATATTGAAGAACTCACTATCAAATGTTGAATCTTGAATGTTCTTCTTTCTGATCAATTGCATTTTTTTTAAGAGACAGATTCTCACTCTGTCCCTCAGGAAGAAGTGCAGTGGCACAATCACAGCTCACCACAGTTTCAAACTCCTGGGGCTCAAGTGATCCTCTTACCTCAGCCTCCTGAGTAGCTGGGACTATAGGCACACACTACTGTGTCTGGCTAATAGAGATGGGGGTCTTGTTATGCCGCCCACACTGGTCTTAAACTCCTGGCCTCAAGTAATCCATCCGCCTCAGCCTCCATAGTGGCTGGGATTACTGGTGGGAGCCACCTTGCCTAGCCTAACTGTCTTTTTTTTTTTTTTTTTTTTTAATTTAAGACAGGGTCTCACTCTGTCACCCATGCTGGAGTGCAGCGGTGTGATTACAGCTCACTGCAGCCTCCGTGTCCTGGGCTCAGGTGATCTGACCCCTCAGCCTCCTGAGCAGCTGGGCCTACAGTTGTGCACCATCATGCACAGCTAATTTTTGTACTTTGTGGCAAGAGGGTTTCATCTTGTTGCCCAGGCTGGTCTTGAACTCCTGTACTCAAGCAGTCTGCCTACCTTAGCCTCCCAAATTGCTGGGATTACAGGTATGAGCCACTGTGCCTGGCCCCAGATGAATTTTTGAGTGCAACTTAAACTCATTTTGTCTTGTTTTTTGGTCTGAAAATATCCCTTTAGGACAGGCTTTATGAACCAAAACAAGGGAAACATTTAAAAATCACCCAGTCTATCCCTCTCTCTCCAGTCTGTTTGTAAACTATTTAGCAATGTTAAACTGTGCTATACTTAGTGCTGTATGTAACTTTCACTTCATTTGTTCCATGATTTTAAAGCAGAAGCAAATGTCTTGCATATGTATCAAGCAAAGTTTTATTTTGTGTAAGGCCCTCAAATGACACACACAAAGTTAGGTATAAAGTGCTGGGGAACAGGGTGCTGTGAACGCCCAGAGCGGGATGTAGTGAAAAGATGAACCTGCAAAAGTCAACTTGTTCCAAATTAGGCACTGCCTTTACCAAAAGTTTAAAAAGTGTGGATCTGATTCCTTAGGTGAGTGACAGGCCTGCATCATTGTAAGCTCCAGTGGCGGGAGGCTGAAATGTGAAGCAGTCAGCAGGTCAGTTACAAAGTCTTGGAAGGAGATTTTGAGGGTTTGAATCAAGGTAGTTGAGAGAGAGAAAGAAAATTTGAGATAAATGTGTTTCATGGATGAAATCTGTGAGATTGTCTGGCCACGAAGTGTTGTGTAAAAAGGAAAAAGGACGGTGGTTCTTCCTGGATCCATGATGATACTATTAACCACCACAGGTCATGCAGGAGCAGGGATGGCAGGGGCATATTACTGTGAAAGTCACCAAAACACTGCAGTGTGCTATTATACCAAGTACATGAGCTTTAAACACTATCACCACAAGCAATGAGGTTTAACAACTCCATCCTAATCGAAGTCACTGAACCACTTCCTCCACGGTATCTCACTTCTTCATCTATATTAAGCATTTAAGAAACCCAAAGATCAAAACAAAAAAAAAGAGAGAAACAGAAATCTCAAAGATCTATCTACCTCATAAATAGACATTTAGGTCAGATCCTGTGAGAGTAAGTAACCCAACCAGCAGCTTTTGTTGAAGAAATGTACATAATCTTTATCTTGTCCATCACTGGGTAGACTTTGCTGACATTTTGGTGTTTATTCTATTTTGAAATCATGCTAAGAGTGACATTTTCAAAGCTGTTCCTGGATTTGCTAACATGGAGGCCTCAGGTAAGGGAAGCAAATAGCCTGTGTCATGCTCTGATTAAGCATGAGATGCTGTATTGCTTTCTGACATAATCGCAAGGTAGTGTAGTGCTCACCCATTCACGCCACCATCATTCCACCAGCATGTGTCAAGCACCTTCTGCAGGCCTTCCCTTTAGTGGGCTCTTCCTCTAAAATGTGGCGGTACTTACTTTCTGCAGCATTTCAACAAGTGGGGAAAGCATAACATAGGTTGTAGTTTGTTGGTACGTGAGTTATGGCAATTGTACCAAATGTTTAAAAAATGTGTGCAGTATATTAGAACAGGGGTCCCTAATCCCTGGACTGTGGACAGGTACTGGTCCGTGGCCTGTTAGGAACTGGACCGCATGGCAGGAGGTGAGCGACAGAAAAGTGAGCATTATTGTCTGAGCTCCGTCTCCTGTCAGATCAGCGGCAGCATTAGATTCTCATAGAAGCACAGACCCTATTGTGAACTGTGCATGCGAGGGATCTAGGTTGCCTGCTCTTTATGAGAATCTAATGCCTGATGATCTGTCACTATCTCCCACCACTCCCAGATAGGACTCTAGTTGCAGGAAAACAAGTTCAGAGCTCCCGCTGATTCTACATTTCATTATATTTTACAATGTAATAATCATATAAATAAAATGCACAACAAAAGTAATGCTCTTGAATCATCCCAAAACCATCCCCCCTGCCACCCCATCTGTGAAAAAATTGTCTTCCACACAACTGGTCCCTGGTACCAGAAATGTTGGGGTCTGCTGTACTAGAAGATCAGATATGCTGTTTTCTGTTTAACTTGTTTAAATTTATTTGGGTGTCATTATGTTAATTTTGATACTTCCTTAAGGTCTGAACCATTTCAAAATGTGTCTGTGAAAGTAGTCATTGTCTAGAATCATCTTGAATCAAATAAAATAAGTATGATGAAGGTTCATTTTGACTCTCTGGTTTAATACTTATTTTCTTGCACACGATGGAATTCTCATTCCTAACCACGTAGCTGAAAGAACAATTTTGTGCATGTTAACAAATGCAAAGTTCTCATGCAAATGTTTTTGAAACTGCGGGAGTCTTGCTCTGCCTGATTTGACTGCTAGTTTGGATTTTGTTTTATTAATGCACTTCGGTTCCAAGTAAATTTCCAAAGTTTAACATACCTCAAGATTCCTTGATTCTAAAGTAGCACATAAGCTATCCACTGAAAAATTCTAATGTAATAGATATTTCAAAAGACATTTGAAGTGTCATTCAGAATTTTAAGTCACTTATCAGAATTTTAAATAATGTGTGAACTGATATGAATTTTAACAAGAAGTGCTATAAAAGTTGAATTTCACAGTTTTATAAAAGTTCAGTTACGTTTCCACTGTTTTTGATTGTTGCCCGAAGCAGAAATAAGGTGTTTTCAAGAACGAGCCTAAGATGTAATGAAAGAGAACCCCACCCTTTATTATTATTTGCTTTCTTTCTATAGCAACGGGGTGCTGGGTGTTTGCTTTTCAAATATATTTGGTTACAGGCATTAATGCTCTCTAGAGCTATCACCAAACTGTTTCGTAATAAAACTCACTCTGCACACCTGTCCTCAGCTTTAACAATAACATACGTTGCTATTTTTCAAATTTCACAGAAAACAACAATGTTGAAATTATGACTGTATTTTTGACCAAAAAATCTTGCTTTTGGATGAAAATTGCATCCGACGCCTGAAGTTGGTGATGGATATTTTTCTATTGCCATTTTCTTAGCAATTACATGGCTCAAGCTCACTCAGCATTGACGGCTGTCTTGAATAATGCGGAATCTAATGAGAGGACCTCAGACTAAATGCTTTAGTTTAGCTTTTCGGTACCTTCAAGTCTGTTTGCTTGTTATTACTGTCATCAACGCACAGTTTCTCAAAATGATTTTTAAAAAACAACTTTGACACAGTTTTTGTAACCATCCTAGAAAAGCAAATCTTAGAGATTTAAGAAATAAACGATCAGTAAATGTCACTAGAGATGTCGATAAATATATGCCGTTTAGCTTCATTATTTATTCAAAAAATTAGGGCCAGGTTTACGAACAAAAATTTTGTCTTTTTAAACAAAAGCTAAAGGAAGACTCATCTTTAACGTCCTTCCCCAAGAAACGTCTTGCACATTTTGATGAATTTGGAGTATGCCTAATAATCTTTATTTACATAGTCAAATTTATTGGCAGGAATAAGCCTGAAGCTTTTACTAACTGAAGAATTGTCTGAAGTTTTTTTTCTATCTCTATGTTATTCACTTACTTACACAACAACAACATAGGTCTTTCATAAGATGAGACAGAAGGAAATGTCTGCATTGATCAAAGTGTGGCACAGGTAAACCTAGTTTGAGAAGCATTGAACCCAATTCTAATACTTAGACATGGTTTCCGTTTGTTTGTTTGCTTTTGTATTTGCTTTTTCATGAACAGTACCTTCTAAAGAAAGATTTATTCTACCTAGTTCATTTGGATCCCAAGTATTTAAAGCCAGTAATAAGTGTGTGGACTTTGCTTTTCTAGTTATAGCTAAGTAACTCAAGGTAATGCAGAATGTCAAACCCCACACCAGATACAAGAGCCCTGCGGTATGTCTGCTCTGAAGCGCCTCTGGCAGCCCCTGCAGAAGGTCCTATTCTGAGGCTGCAGACATTCCCTGGGGTTTCTCTCTTACATTTCCCCTCCTTGATTTTTGTTTATTGCTTTTACCATTGAACCATGACACCTTCTGATGAATTAGGTGAAACACACAGTAAAGATGTCAAAGAGCAATTAAAGTCATCTCAGTCACTCTGTAAGATGACAGGCTGTAGTCTTTACAGTAATTAAGAAAGTCAAAAAGAAGAAGTTGAATTTTTCACCAAAAGATGTTATTTAATTTCTGATTCAGTCTTACACAGAGAACTAAATGCAAATCCCCTGCGTATAATAGGTAAATCTGTATACATTACCATGAGAGTTTTGAATATGAACAAACAGGGGAAAAGGAGAAGTTGCTACAGGGACTAAAGTTGGAGTCACGTGGCTTCAAAGTTTGTGGAAACTTTTCTTTCCTTTTTTTAATGCTTTGTATGTGTCAAGGTTTTAGATGTGAGTTCTTCAAAATTGTCAGACTACGTTTCCCTTCAGCTGGTTTGGAGCTCACTTTCCAACTGCTTTTACAAGTAAGAATTTAAACATTTTAAAGAAATTATATGCTGGCTTTTTAATTCAAAATTCAGATGGAAGTACTGCTGTGGTTTCATTGCTAACAATTCTTCTCTTTCTGCCTGTCATTTTCTTTCTGACACAAATGGATGAGAACATCTTAGAGTTTTACTGCCTGTGTGAAAAAATGGTCTTTCTTTTTAGTGTAAGATTAATTATGCTTAGTTTGGGATGCTTAGCTGCCTCCTTGCTATTTTTTGCTTAGTCTGTGCTTACTTTGAAAGGAAATTTAATATATATTACCTGGTTAAAAGTCTCAGTATTGCTTACACTTGGTGACTAAAGAAAGCGAGATGAAAATTGCTCGATGTGTATATAAAAGCACGCATTCCGTACTGAGATACCTGACCCACGGGGCGCAGGAGCAGAGCCGCAGCGTATTTGCTCTTAAGTTGCGAAACATTTTTTCCCCACATTCTGGTGAGTCACTCTGTCCTGATGGAACTGTTGCCTGTTGCTCACCAGCACATCTGCCACAAGGCTTTAAAGAACCCCAGGACACGGCCTGAGACAAGTCTCCCAGGGGCCCGGTGCACCCTCACAGTCACAGGGCCCCTTCGCCACTTCCTTGTAGGACTTGAGTGTGAAATACAGAGCCCACAGTGGTCCCTGCGTGTCCCTCTTCTGCTCGTGCTCTCAGGCATCTCACAGATCTGGGCTTCAGATGTTCACCTAAACTTAAGAACTCGTGGAACAAATATTGCGTCGTCTGCTTTGCAAACCTTTCTCCCTCTCCAACGATCCTGAAATAATGTAGTATTGTATGAATAGTAGGCACTCAAAGCATTATTGCTAAACAAGTAAAATTAATGTTTATGTTTAGAAAATAATTATTTTTGGGCATTATAAAAAATCTCTTATGCTATGATTTCTACTTATAATTTCTTCATTCTGATGGTGCAATATCTATCCCATAATCTATGTAGAGTTTGTGGCAAAAATATTTTCCTTCTTCTATTCATTGTACAGAAGAAAAGGTGTGAGGTGACTAACTTTTTTCATTAAAACAAAAATCCACAAACCTGCTTGGTAAGAACCATGTGATATGTGATGACTAGCACTCATTAGGAAGCCTGAAATCCACTTTCTGCATTAGTTATGGAGATGTCGGATCGATGGGTTGCAGGTGCTGACCTACAGTGGAATGCAGGTGGTGACATGAATTTGTATTTGGTTGGATTTTAGTCAGCAAAGACTGACATTTTATTAATATTTTACATTTTTTTCTGATTGGGCCAGAGTTTTATAATGTCCCTTGCTTTCCCTTGCTGATTTTCTTTCTCCCTCCTTCCTTCCTTACAATAAGCCCTCTACATGATTTATTTTAGTTACTTAAAAGGGCTGTATAAAATTATTTTGTATGCATAAACATAATGCCAAAAGTAAGTGGTGGAACAGAGGGATGCTGGTGATAAAACAGATCACAATTGCAAATTATATTAATGACAAAAACTGTCATAAAAATAATTTTAAAAAAGAAACCATCACAATGAGTAAAATATGCAGCTGGAAAATATGGGGAAGAGGAAATAAGGGCAGGGGAGTCTTACGATTCTAGGATGTCCATGTAAGGGCTACTTCTAGCTGTGCACTGCAAATTTGGCTCTGAGCTGCCTTGCAGCAAACTGAGAGGTGTAATAGTCACCACCCATGTATAAACATGCTGGTAACTCAGGATAAGTAAAGCTTTTCCTGATACAGAAAGCAATGAAATGGATACTTCTCATTCTTGTATAATGAGGACATGGAACGATATTGGACTATGGCATTAGCAACACCCTTGTAATAGTTACAATATTGAATTTTATGCACATTTCTTATAATGTCCTTCTGCATCAGGTAGAGCATCATGTCAGTTCTAGGAAGAATCCAACAATGTTGTATCTCCTATTTTGATACAAATGTCGTTAGATTCCTGACAGGTCTGGCTTGATCCGAGGATAAATGTATCTTTCAATGAATGGGTCATTTTTTTTCCCTAGCAGCAGCAGGGGAAAAAAACCCAATTTATTGTTGGTAAAATATTTGCATACTTTGGATTTCAGCTGAGGGTGAGGTGAGTCTTCTCTTTGTAGAGTGAGGTGCCCAGAGCAGGTACATGTCAGAATCAGCATCCTCCTTGTGGAGATGGCTAAAGGAAGATGTTTTGGGCAGGGCCAAAATTGTTTTAGAAAACAATTCTGTATTTAATACAAGGATTTGAGGCTTTAATGACATAGAACACAACCCCAAAAGTTTTATCAGACTTTGTTATTGAGATCCTTAGCTCTTGTTTAGCATACATACATGTGTGCATACCTGTGTACAAATATATATATATATAGATGCATAATCTCCACAAAAATACATGCTTCATAAGAACATCTAACATTTTTATTTTGAAAAGCTTCAAGCATGTGACAAAGTTGACAAAACTTTACAGTAAATGTCCATATACTCACAACTGAAATTCTACTTAACAGTTTAATATACTTATCACATGTATCTATCTCTCGTTCCTTCTATCCATCAGAGTGAATTGTAGACATCCCCAAATAATGATTAATGATTAACTAATTATTAAAAATCATTAATTTGAGTTCAATACTTGTGTGTAATTTTTTGTTATAGACAAGTATTATAATTTATATAACTACATATCAAATATAACACATATTCTCATGTAACTCACAGATCTGGGCTTTAGATGTTCACCTAAACTGAAGAATCTCATGGAACAAATATTGTGTCATCTACTTTGCCAGTCTTCCTTCCTCTCCACCTATCCTGAAATAATGCTGTATTTCACATTATGTTAGTAATAGCATATACTAAATAATATAAAGTATTGTTTGTCTTAGCCTTTTTAGTGTTGCTATAAAGGAATACCTGAGGTTGGGTAATTTATAAAGAGAAAAGGTTTATATGGCTGATGATTCTGATGTCTGGAAACGTTCAAGTTTGGGCATCTGCATCTGGAGGGTGCCTCAGGCTGCTCCTACACATGGAAGAAGGTGAATGGCGCTGTGCAGAGATCACATGGAGGGAGGGGAAGTGAGAGGGAGGGGAAGTGCCAGGCTCTTTTTACCGACCAGCTTTCTGGGGAACAAATAGAGCAACAACTTTCTCACCCCGTCACCTCAAGGAAGGGGATTCATATACTCAGAAATCTGCCCCCCCGACCCAAATATTTCCAGTTAGGCCCTACTTCTAATGGTGGGGACCAAATTTCAACCTGAGATTTGCAGGAACAAATATCCAAACTATGTTATAATATACATCCTATGTTATAATATTTATATGATTTTAATGTATAATTTACTGGCACATTTACAAATCTTAAGTGCACACTAGTTGGCTTTTGGAAAATGTACACCTCCATTTATCCAAAGAAAGCATTGTTTTTACCCCAGAAAGTTTCTTCCACTTCTTCCCTGTTAATCCCCATCTTTAACTCCCAGAGGTAATCACTGTGGTGATTCTTTTCTACCATAGATTAGGCTTGCTGTTCTAGAAACTCATATGAATGGAATGAAACACATTGTATTCTTTTGTATGGGCTTTTTAAAATTCAGCATTGTTTTTGAGATCCATCCAAATTGGTGTTTGCATCAGCTGTCTTTTATAAAAAAAAAACTGCGTAGCATTTAATTGTATGAATTTACCACCATTTGTTTATTCATTGACATGTAGGCTATTTCCAGATTTGGGCTACTATGAATAAAACTGCTTTTAGCGTGCTTGTTTTCATTTCTTTTGGGTGAAATTGTTGGGTCATGGAATAGGTGTATGTTTAGTTTCATCAATAACTGCCAGTCCATTTTGCAAGGTAGTTATTTTATTTAACACTCCCATCATCAATATATAAGAATTCCAGTTGCTCCTTATCTTCACCAGCATTTGGTGTTATTGATCTTTTTAATTTTAGCCATTCTTGTAGGCATGTAGTGCTATCTTATTTGGTTTTACTTTGGATTTTGCTGATCACTGGTGTTAGGTACTTCTTCATGAACTTACTGGTCACTTCTACATCCTTTCTGAAGTATCTGTTTTAAATTTGCCCATTTACAAAATTGAAATATTTGCCTTATTCTTTAGTAGTAGCAATTCTTGATATATGTCAAATGCAAGCATTTTGTCAGACAAAGGTTTTTTGAATATGTTCTTCATGTCTGTGAATGTCATTCATGTTCTTAGTGGTATCTTTTCATGAGCATAAGGTTTTAATTTGCATGAAGTCTAATTCATTAGTATTTTTCTTTCATGATTATTTGTTTCTATAACTTTAGAAACCTTTGCATACATACTCACAAACATGAAAGCTATTCCGTATTTTCTTCTAAAAGCTTTACAGCCTTAGCCTTTACATTTAGATCTATGGTCCATCTTGAATGCATTTTTGTGTGTGGTGTGAGGAATTGAATGTCATTTTTTTTTTCCATAAAGACATCCAGCTACTCCAGTTTCATTTGTCAAAAAGGCTATATCTTTTCTCCAATGGATTACTTTGGTGAGTTTTTCAAAACTCAGATAGTCTTTAAATATATGTGTCTATTGCTAGGTTCTCCATTCTTTTGCTCTGATTTGTTTGTTGATCCTTAAGATCGACACTATCCTGAGATTGGAACTTGACAGTAATTCTTGAAGTCAGAATTCTTGAAGTTGAAGTCCTCCAACTTGGATATTCTTTTGCAAGATTACTTGAGGATGTCTTGGTCTTCTTTCTGTAAAAATTTTACAATAAATTTGTCAAAATCTATTTTAAAACTGTGTTGAGATTACAAATATGATACTTTTGAATCTATAGATCATTTTGGGGAAGAACTAATGTCATAACAATATTGAATTTTACAATCTCTGAACATGGAACATCTCTTCATTTCTTTAGGTCATTAATTTTTCTCAAAATGTTCTGTCGTTTAAAATCTAGAGACCTTGTTTCCATTTTCTGTTAAATCTGTTCCTTGATATATCATACTTTTCAGTGGTATTCTAATTGGATTTAAAATTTTTTAGTTTTCAATTGTCTTATGTCAGTATATAAAAGACATTACACAGGTAAATATCAATTAAAGAAAGGTGGTTGGTATCTATCTCAACCTTTTATCCTGCAACTTTAGCATCACTTATTAGTTTAGTCATTATTAGAATTTTTTGTGCTAGTAATCATGTTATATGAAAATAACAATTTTACTCCTCTTTGTCAATCTTTTTGCCTGTTATTTCCTTTTCTTGGCCCTTTACAATGGCTAGAAACTTCATATGTTGAATAGAAATAAAAAGACTGGGCATTCATTTCTTGGTCTTGTTAGGAAGGAAATGACTAATATTTTACTGTTAAATATGATATCAGCTGTAGGCTTTTCTCAGATGCCCTTTACTAGACTGAGAAAGTTTTCTTCCGTTCCTGGTCTTCTGGGTGTTTTCTAAAACGAAAAAATAGTATTTTTTTTGTTGTTAAATACTTTTCTATGTCTATTAAAATGATCATGTAGTTTTAGTTTTTATTCTATTAAAGGAATGGATTACATTGATTCTCAAATATTAAACCAGCCTTGCAATATTGGGGTTAGCCCTATGTGGTAATAATTGCCAGGTCTAATTTTCTAATTTTGTTAAGTATATTTGAATCCATTTTAGTGAAAGGTATTGGTCTGCAATTTCCTTTTTTCTTCTGTAATATCTTTGCTAGATTTTGGAATGACCTTATCTCATAAGTTGGCAAGTATCCCCTCTTCAATATTTTCAGAAATCAAGTTTATATAAGATTGGTTTAGAATTTACCAGTGAAACCATCTGAGCCTAAAGTTCTTTATAGAAAGGTTTTGATAACAAATTCATTTTTAAAAATAGTTATAGGGTTGTTCATATTTTCTGTTTCGCATCAGTTTTTGAAGGGTGTATTTTTCAGGGTGATTTTCTGTTTCATCAAAATTTTACTATTTGGTGTTATAAGGTTGTTTATGGCAATATCATTTTTATCTTTTAATGTTTGTAGGATCTGTATGATAACTTCATTTTCTTTATTGATGTTGATAATTTGTGTCCTTTCTCTTGATCAATCTGGTGTATGAATTTTGTTAGTCTTTTCATAAAACCATATTTTGACTTTGTTATATTTTTTTCTATCTTTTAAATGATTTCATTAATCTCTGCACTTATTTTCATTATTTCATTTTTCCTACTCACACTGGATTTACTTTTCTCTTCTTTTTATAATTAATAAAGTGGAAACAGCCATTAATTTTGGAACTCTTTTTTTAATATGGTCATTTAAAGCTATAAATTGCTTTGTAAACACTCTTTTAGCTGGATTTCCCAAGTTTTGTTATCCCATATTTTAATTCTGAATCACAATTTTCTTTTGATTTCTTCTTTGATATTTGGATTATTTAGAAGTGTGCTATTTAATTTTTACATACATAAGGATTTCCTGATTACCTGTTTGATTTCTAATTATATTCTGTTATGGTCAGAACATATTCTCTCTGTGACTTCAAACCTTTTAAACTGATTTAGACTTATTTTATGGACGTGTCATTTTTTTTGTTTTAATAAACTGTATGTGCTTGAAAAGAATTTGTATTCTGCAATTGTGCTGTAAATATCAATTAAAGAAAGATGTTTGATAATCTTCTGATAATCTGGGTAATTATGTTTTATCTAGTTATTCTATCAATTGACAGGAGAAGAATGTTAAAATCTTTAACATTTGTTGTAAAATTGTCTATTTCTTCTTTTACTTCTATTAGTTTTTGCTTCATGCATTTTAAACTTTGTGCTAAGCACGTACATATTTATGATTGTGATATCTTGCTAATGAATTGAACTCTTTATCATTATGACAAGTCCGTTTTTATCTCCGTTACTACTTTTTGTCTTGAAGCATATTTTATCTGATATTAATATAGTTACTCCAGCCTTCACATAACTGTTTTCATCGTGTATCATTTTCTCTATGTATTAGAGTTCCTCAGAGAAATAGAAGCAATAGGTGATAGATAGGTAGGTAGGTAGATAGATAAAAGAGGATTTAGTATGGAAATTAGCTCATGTGATTATGGAGGCTGAGAAGTCCCACTGGCTGATTTGTCATTTTGCTCAGGCTGGTCTTGAACTTCTAGGCTCAAGCGAACCGCCAGTCCCGGCCTCTCAAAGTGCTGGGATTACAGGCATGAGTCGCCATGCCTGGCTGGTATTTTACTATTTATAGTTTACTTTTTTCATTCCTTTATTTCTTCTTTCTTACCTTTTAATGAACTTTTGAATATTTATTAGAATGCCCTTTTAATTTATCTATGAAGCTTTTTTGATCTCTACCTATTCATATTTTCTTAAAGTGGTTGTTCTAGGGATATATCTTCTTAACTTTTCACAAGCTACTTAGAAATAGGGTTGTATGCTTTGGGAAATGTAGAAACCTGGTAGCCGTGTAGGAGGACTATTTACCATTCCCATGCTATTATTTGTGCTAGAGTTGTCATACGAATTACATTTACATACATTGTAAATCTCGATAAATGTTGTAATTTTTGCTTTAGTCATATGTATTTTAAAGAAGTTAAGAATTATAATAGTCTTCCTATATTTACCTAGATTTTTACCATTTCTGATGCTCTTCGTTCTTTCTCGAAAATCTGAGTTTCCCTCTAGTGTCCTTTTACTTCAGTCCGAATAACTTTTTAAATAAACTTTTTTTATAGCATGTTTTCTGTCAACAAATGCTTCGCTTTATATTCTTTTTAGTGTATTTACTTTATTCTCATTCTTGGAGGATATTTTCACTGGTTTGACTATTTCTTTTCTCACTCTCAAGATGAGATTCCAATTTTCTTTTTCTTTGGCTTCATTAGTTTCTGATGAGAAGTCAGTGATTACTCAAATATTGTTCCCCTCTATGTAACGTGTTCTTTTTCCTCTGGCAGTTTTCAAGATTTTCGCTCTGTCTTTAGTTTTCAACAGTTTGTCTCCATATACCTAAGCATGCTTTTATTTCTTTTTAATCCTACCTGGGATACACTGAACTTGAGCCTGTAAATTTATATCTTTCATCAAATTGGGACTTTTTTGGCCATTATTTCTTCAAAAATTGTTCTGCTCCATTCCCTCTCTTCAAAAATTATGTAATATGCAGCTATGGTGTATTAAACATTTTGATGTTATCCCAGCGGTCTTGGAGACAGACGCTCTTACAATTTTTATTTTTTTCCTTTTTTTTCAAATAGGATAATTTCTACGCTTTCATTTTCAAATGAAAATTGATTTTCTCCTCTGTCATTTCCATTCTGCTGTTAGACTTATTCAGTGATTGTTTAAAAATAATTTACAACTAAAAACAGTTCTATTTGTTTGCGTTTTTAAAATGGGTTTATGTTTTTAACTCACAGCCGAGCCTCCCTGTCTTTCGATCCCCCTAGAGAAAAATAGGCGTGGCAGCACCATTTCTTTGTGGAACTCTGGTTTGTTACCCTGCTGGTGCTGCTGTGTTTATGGGCACCTTCCTACTCACCCTTTTTCCTGTTCTCTACTGCATACCGTTTATCACAGAGATGCCACCGACACTTACATGAATGAAAATTAACAACATTCATTAGTGTTATCTGATCTATAATAGACTATTTTTCACAGATTCCGGTGCTCGTCATGGGACTGAGAAGCAGATTATACCCTAAGTGTATGGAGGAGGTGTCGGTGGGGGAGAGCAGAGGAGGAAATCTTATTGTGCATATGCAAGATGGTCATTCCAGCTTTATCTTAATGCATAAGCACAATCTTGTTCTGTTTTTCGTTCTTTAATAAACTTCTTTAAAATATTATGTTAATATAGTTTATATGTTATATAAAATATTTATCTCATAATATAATTTTTATAATTATATAAAATTATGATATGAAATAATATGAAATTTCTTTGATTTGCACCATAATTGGCTGGAATATATTTCCAAATATTTTCTTCTCAAGAATATATCAGGGATATATATTTTTAAAGCCCACACCCCATTTTAAATTGACATATAATTCACATGCCATAAAATTCATTCTGTTAAAAAGTGTACAGTTCTGTGGTTTTTGGTATATTCACAAAGTTGCAACTACCACGACTATCTAGCACTACGTAATTTCAGAAATTTCTAATACCTCCAAAGACATCCTGTATTTACTCATAGTCAGTTTCCTTTTTCCTTTCCCTTATCTCCTGGCAACCTCTAATCCACATTCTGTCTTTACAGATTTGCCTCTTCTGAACATTGTATATAAATAGAATCATACAATATTTGTCCTTTTATATGTCTATATTTGAGTTATTTCTATTTTTGGCTATTATGAATCACGCACCTGTGAACATTTGTGTGCAAGTTTTTGTGTGGACTACGTTTCCATTTCTCTTGGGTATTTACCTAGGAGTGAAGTTGCTGGATTCTAAGCCCTGTCATAGAAATGGATTCTATTAGTATCACACATGAGAGACAATACCACTAATCAAAATATCTTGGAGTTAAAACTTTCCTTTAAAAACTAAGTAAATATTTCTTTGTAATCATTTTTCTCTACATAGATGTGTACAGAATTTTTTTTCCGTCAATCCAAGTAGCCACAGTAGTGTGGTTTGGGAGGAACAGATCTCACTATGGTTTTTTTTTTTTTTTGACAGAGTTTCACTCTTTTGCAATGGCACAATCCTGGCTCACTGCAACCTCTGCCTTCTGGGTTTAAGCATTTTCTTAGCCTCCCGAGTAGCTGAGATTACAGGCATCTACCACTATGTCCAGCTAATTTTTGTATTTTAGTAGAGACGGGGTTTCACCACGTTGGCCAGGCTGATCTCGAACTTCTGACCTCAGGTGATCTACGCACCTCGGCCTCCAAAAGTGCTGGGATTACAGGCGTGAGCCACTGCATCCGGTCTCACGTGTTTTTTTATTGCTCTGTCCAGCAGCCTTTGTTTGTATTGTGCTGTGTGCATATGTGTGTTTGTGTGTGTGTGTTTTCAACTCATTTTCATCAACCTTACTTTTAGTGGAAAAGAAATTCTTTAGTGGAAAGTGTTTTTAGTGAATAGACTTCTAAGATTCTGGCATCAGGCTTTGGAGGCTGTGTGTATTTCACCTTTTCCTTTTTCTTTTTCTCATAGTTACTTTAGTGGGAAACTGAGAGACACATCTTCGTTGACAAATGTTAACGAAACCAGATGTTTGAGTTCCTTTTTCCTCAGAGGTTAGCCCATATCTCGGGTCTGACAGGGGACACATTCTTACAGGGTTAAGAAAGGTCCTAACAAATTGTCAAGAAGCCGAGCCCACACATTCAGAGTAGAGGTGGGACAATGGCGGTAGTATGAAATGTCACAGGATGTTTTGTTTAGAACTTTTCCAGGGCATTTCACTGGGATCTCTTTCAGCTGTAGTTGACCTTAGTTTTAAAAACGCATCAGAAATAAACCTCAGCCAACTGTCTTCCCAGAACAGACAATGACACAAGCCCGCGCTGTGATTTCAGAAGCATTACGGGAGCGCAGGGGCCCCGAAGAGGGAGGCGGCCGAGATGGTCAGGGTGGCCGAAGCCCTGGGAGGAGTGAGCCCTGGGAGGAGAGCAAGGCCAGGCCTGGGTGTGATGTGATCCGTCCTGGGTCTTAAGACGTAGAACAGCCTGGTTGTAGGATGGGCATCGGATTGGCGGGGGCACGAAAGGATGCTAGGTATCCCTTGGCCATTGTTGGTGACAGCAGCAGACATGGAGAAAAGTGAATGGGCAGGTCGATATTTAGACATTCTGGTTAGAAATAGGAGAGTGAAGACATTTATCGCCTTGAAACTGCTAAAAGCAAGAAAAAAAAGGAAAGAAGAAAAATTTACTTCTCATAATCCTAAATCGTGTGATAAAAATATTTGCCAAATACAATACATTTTGAGTGGAATGAATGTAGAGCACACAGAGTGGAAACATATGTCTTAAATTTCATGTTGGGCCACATTTTCCAGCAGTAGGTGGCACATTTCTAATGGGCCCAACCCAGTCTCCTTTACATGAACTGGTGTGGTCTGGGGTCACAGGGTACTTGCAGGGTTCCTGACATCACTGCATACCACAGAGTGGAAGGGTGTCCAGAGGAGGCAGAAGCTCCAGAGACATATTTGTAAGGAATAACTGCTAGGTGAACAGCTCTGCAGCTACTATTCACAGCACACATATACATACATTTACATTCATACAGTCTCCACCATGACACAAGCCCTCATGACATACAGGGGTGTGATGAGCAGTCATACACACAACTATTACTCATCTAGAGAAGTGATGGAAATAAATTATCAATTAAAATAACAATAAAACTACAGAGTTTCTAGAAAATTACCTGGAAAAGAATGAGCCGTATCTTTAAGGGGAAAATTAAAAACAATTCAAAAACATTTTAGAAACATCAGATAGTGATGAAAATGTAAATTTTTCCCAATTACTTTATACATTCAATTCAGTTTGAATTAAAATGCCGCAGATGTTTGTGGATGCTTAGGAAACTGATTCTGAAATTTATGTGAAAGAATAAGGCTCCGCAAAAAGGTCAGGCAATTTTGAAAAAGTAGGGCAAAGAGTTGGTGTGCATCCTGTTTTACGAGTCCATGCAACGGAATGCATGGTCGTCTGTGGGAGCCAACCAAGAACCTAGCAAAGCAGAGAAGAAAACTCATGTTTGCCAAGCTCAATGTGGGATAGCAGAGGCAACGTGAATCATTTGGAAGCACGCCTTATTTGTTGATGAGACTTGAAAAATTGGCCTACAACTGTATTTGCAGAAAAACATTAAACCCTTTTAACTTTGGACATAGAGGTGAGCTGCAGGTCAATTCACACTCTAAATGTGAAAAATAAAATTATGAATCAAATAGAAGAAAATGTAGGAGAATATCCTTGTGACTTTTATGTAGGAATAATTTATTTAAAATTTGCCAAAGTAAAAACCATAAGTGAAAAAATAGATGGATTTTATTATGTCAGAATTAAATGGTACCATTCTATAAAAGACAACAAAGACAGAATTAATAACTGGGAGGATGGACTAGATGAAGATATTTGCAATGTTTAATGCTAACAAGTATCAATATCTAGACTATTAGAAGTCAGAAAGGGAAATAGAGTAAACCCGATAGAAAATGGACAAACAGTGTAAATAGACATTTTTCAGAAGAAGAAAACTGAATGGTTAATAAAGCATATGAAGAGATGTTCAGCTATCTTAGTCAATAAGAGATGAAAGTAAATAACAGGAAGAGACAACTTTGAGTCCACAGGGATAGGAAAAATTAGAAAACTGATTCACATTATGTGCTGGTGAAGATATGAGTAATAGGAAATCTTTGAACACTGTTAGTTGCATCTTCAACTAGTCATCCAACATCTAAATAATATTAAGAATATATGTTTTTATGACCCAGGAAGCCAAATCCTTGTTACTCCTTCCAAGAAAAATTTTGTACAAGTCCATGAAGAGATATGTACAGAAACGTTTATTGAATCATAGTTTTATTAAGGAATTGGAGGTAAGCTGGGTGGCCGTAGGTAGGGGAATTGAGGAATAAACCCTGGTCTCAAATGTAGGGTATTGGACAGCAACCAGAAATAACAATTTAGGATTTACCTAGAGTCATGGTTAGACATCAGAACACACAGTGAGTGTAAAATAGGAAGAATAGTTCATAATATTATTTATGTAGGTTAAAAATATGCACATAGTAAAATACTATAAATTAAAAAAGATATATACTTGTATTAATAAATAAACATATAGTGAATTTATTAGAAGTGTATGTAAATTAAATAGAATAGGTAGCTGTGGAGAAAAGTAATGATAATAAAGGATAAAATATAGAAAATAAAAAAATGAAATAAGGGAGACCTTGTGTAAATAAAGACTTCTGAAAGGAACTAAGAAGTATTATTTTCCAGGTAATGCACCTGGGGTCTCAATAGAGACACAAAGTAATGTGAAAACAAAGCAGAGCAATTTCAAAAACATAATAAAGAAGAAAAGTTTTTTAAAAATAAAGGAGCGTCCAAGTCTTCACATTAAAATGGCACCCTGAGTCCCAGAAGAAAAAAGACAAAATAATCTCTACGATATCCTGATAATGTTATAGGCTAGACAGAGCAGAACTCTGAATCCAAACAAACAAAACACAGAGGGAAAGCCATGTTGGTCTCAGACTCAGCAGCACCTTTTAATGTGAGGAGAGAGCAGAGAAATGAGAATCTCACATGGCACTTACTTAGTTCAACTCTAATGACGACAGATATTTTCAGTTATTCAAAACTCAGGAGATACTGTCTGAGCCCTTTTAAAGAAACTGATGAAGATATCTAGCCAAACAAGAGATAAAACGAGAAACAATTGAAAATAAAATCAAGGATAAATACTCCCCACAGGGATTCTGGTTACAGGATTGGAGATAAGCATCCCAGATCTCCATGATGTAGAGGTAGTAACAGAATACAGGGGAGCAGGCGTGGGATGGAAGGGCCAGAACAGGAGACAAAGGGCTTTCTTTACACTGCATAGTGAGCACACAGAAGACAATACATGAAGCACATAAATCAAATACAGAGATTTGCGTATATAATTATTTAAAAACAACAAGGACGTAAGATAATGGTTTATTGGATTAAATTAGAAAGGGAAGGGGGCAGATGAGGCAGGGAAATTGTAATATACAAACATTAATCATTCATGGATGAGAGTCAATACAAATAGTCTAACACTGGAAAATCAATAAAGCGAGCTGAAACATGTATTAATGAAAGTTAAGGAGTGGCCACTGGAGAAACTAAAATCCAAGTAAGTGAGTGAGCGTTGCAGAAGAAAAGGAAGTTTTGGTTAGATGGCAGCATTTTAGAAACAGTGATCATAGGAGTGGTGCCAACTGTTCCAGTCTATAGAATGGGGATCATAGGATATTTAACCTCCTCAAAGCCTATGTGGAAGTGGTGGTTATTTCTAAGGTGAGTCCTTCTGAGTCTGCCTATAAAATGGAGCATCCTTGTTGATGTGTAGCAGGCAGAGCAGGTCCCAGTCACTAAAGTAGTTTCTACCTCCAAAGTCTCAAAACATAGTAATATTGGGAGGCAGGTGTTTCAAAGACCAAAGTAACCACATTTTCTTCTGGGAGGTCTGTGGGAGATAACAAGAAAGAAAGCTCTTCTGATGCCTGTAGATTTGGTCATTTCTAATTAATTACGGGATTTCTCAGATAAGCTCTTCTGATAAATAGAATGCCAGACTGATCGGATTTTTCATGGCGTGTTCAGTGACTTGGGGGAATTAAAATCCCTGCTTGAGATTCTTTTTTAGTTACTTTGCAATTAAGGTTTCCAGATCAAATGCAAGACACCCAGTTAAATTTGAATTTCAGAAAAACAAGTAATTTTTAAAGTTTATGTCTTATGTGATATTTGGGGTATACTTATACTAAAAATTATTGTTTTTCTGAAATTCAAATTTAACTGATGCCTTGTGTTGTTGTTAAATATAGCAACATTATTTGTGATAAATGGGAAGTTGCCCGAGGAAACAAAAAGAAAGGAATCCTCTTCTAGAAAAGTTGTCAGTTAGCAATAATTGCACCTCAGATAAACCTCATTGGCTATAACATGGTCAGTGTGCAAAACAGATCCTCTTTAAGAAACATAAAGTAATATTTTCTTAAGTTGATCAAAATTACCAAGTGATATGCGAACACATTTTCCTGAAACAAAAGAGATTTGAACTACGTAAACATGAAACCTTTCTGTTTGATCTTGAATACTTTCTGATACCTCCAACTCCTCAGCTGGAAAAGTGATGGAGTGGGTGTTTTTCACGATTTCACAAGTTGACTTTTTCCTCCGCAATGTGAATCCAGTTGCACTTTTAATTTCAACTCTGCTCTTTGGCCCTTTGGCTGTGTGTCCTCTTTAATCAATGGAACAAGTGGATTAGGCCAGATTCTTCCTTCTCTTTACGAAAGTGGAATTTCTTTCTTTTCTCTTTTCTTTTCTTTTCTCTTTTTCTCCCTCCCTTCCCCTCTTCTTTTCCCTTCCCTCCTCTCCCCTCCCCTCCTCTCTCTTTTTTCCCCTCCCATTCCCTTCCCTTCTTTCTCTCTCTTTTTTCTTTTTCTTTTTTTAATGGCATCTTGCTCTGTCACCCAAGCCGGAGTGCAATGGTACAATCTCGGCTCATTGCAACCTCCACCTCCCAAGTTCAAGTGATTCTCCTGCCTCAGCCTCCCAAGTAGCTGGGATTACAGGCACATGCCACCATGCCTGGCTAATATTTGTATTTTTAGTAGAGATGGGGTTTCACCATGTTGGCCAGGCCATCCTCCCACCTTGGCCTTCCAAAGTGTTAGGATTACAGGCATGAGCTACCATGCCCAGCGTGGACTCTTCATTTTTTTCTTATGTTAAGTGGGCATATGTCAGCAGGGAAAAGAAGTCACTGTTGAAGCTGAATGGATAGTAGGGATAGTTATGAAAATGCTAGTCTGAAATCCTTCAATGAGAATAAGGTTTGTTGTTTTTGCGTGAGAAAGGGAGGTTGCCAGTTCTGGGGGTGATCCTATATATTTCAACAGCTCCTCTCTTCCCCATGTGGCTTTGCCCCCAGAACCTCGCTGTGTTGTGACTCTTGGTACTTTATGTTTTCAAGATTCATGAGATATAATTTGTCTTGAGCTCTTTCAGGAAATTAAAGCTTTGGGAAAATAGATTAAGGGGAATATTGCTTCCTCTTCCTCCTGTTTTTACTGAAAAAAAGCAATATGTTCTTTACAAATTTATTTTGAGGACAAAATAAAATAATATCTATTAAAATGTATTGTGAGTATACAGATTTAAATTGAAGGCAGTTCTGTGAATTTAGTGAGGACATTATAAAGTTTTTGTTAAAATTCTACTACAAATTATTTCAATCATGAAGCAACTCTTATAAGCATAGTGTTTTTGTCACATTTTTATTACCCCAATGAATAATTACTCATTTCATAAATTCATTTTCATTATAAGCAATTGAGATCAAGGTGAATTATAGGGAAATGACTTTATTACTCAGAATTGAAAGGTTTGTTGTATGTAGTCTGGGATTAAAAATTCAGGTTTTTATTTTTATCTTAAGGACAAAATTTATCTTGGCATACTTGGTAAAGTGTGCTGTTTTCTCTATAAAGGAAGAGAAAGGAAGACAATTTTTTGGAAGGCAGATTTGTGTATAAACATGTATCTCTGAATAGTAGGATGTAAATCAAATATTGGCAGGTCAAATTCTATTTATTAAAAAGTCCTTCTCCATTCTGAAGGATGCTGATCCCCAGAGGCATAGCTGACTGACCTGCAGATGTGCAGGGATGGAAAGGATTTAGATGCCCACGGAAGGTGATGGTACAGTAACTCCTCTGCTAGTTCCACACAACCTGTCATTGTATGAAATGACAGGAAATGCTACATAGGAAGGAATCTGTGTAGGTAGAAAGAGAAATAAAACCAGTACTCTTAAAATAATTTTCTGCAATTTAATCTGAACATATTCACATATGTTAGGAACTTCCTATTATTAACCTGTAAATATTTGCCATCCATACAGGGCTTTTCCTCGTGTTTTTTCCATGTTGTCACCAGAGCATTGTGTTAAAATGAACTCCTGGTCGTGCCACTCCTCTGCTCAGGCCCGTCTCCAGGCATCCCTGGTGAACGAAGCTGCAGTGGCTGATGGGGTCCTGGCCTGCCCATCTCCGCAGCCTCAAGCTTCCAGGCTCCTTCCTTGCATATGGCCATCTGCGTGGACTGGACCTGACAGTTACCATCGGATGACAAGCCACATCCTAACGCCAACTCCACAACGGAGCTTCTAGTGTCTTGCCTTTCCCTTTAAAACCTTTTGCTCATTTGGTCTTACTGTATCAGTACGTGCTTATTTCATTCTCCAGTTTCTCAGGCCCAGAATCTGAGTGTTACTGGTCTCTGTCCTCTGCTCTCAAACCTCAGCGTCCAAACCTCCTGGCGCCAACCCCAAGGCCTTCGGACGCACGGGGTTCCCAACACTTCCCGCAGATCCAGCCCTGCTGCGGTGGGCTTCGCGCTGCTCCCCGCTCAGCCTTCTGCACGGGATCCGTCCTCAGTCCCAGCAGCTCTGGGGAAACGAGAGTCAGATCCCCACGTGCCTCTCTGCTCAGGCCTTTCAGGGGTGCTCCATCGCACGCAGAGGACATGCCAGGTCCTTAATGGGTCCTGTGGGACCGTCTTCTCTCTTTGCTCTCTGACTTCTCTCCCTACCCCACTCCCCTGCTTTCTGGATCTTTTGAACACATCCCATGCTCCGGCACCGGGAGGTCCGCGCCTGCCCCGCTGCCTCCCCTCCTGCTGAGGCCTTCCTGAAAGGCATCCAGGCTGCACACCACACACATACACACCATACCATACACACACACCTCACACACGCACATTACACACACACTATGCACACACACATCACACAAACACACCACACAGCATGCACAAACCACATCCACCCACCACACACTATGCACACACACTACATGCACACCACACAACAGGCACATGTCACACACACCACACAGACACACCACACACCATGCACACACATGCCACACACCACACATTACACACACACCACACACCATGCACAAACCACATACAGCCACCACATACTATGCACACACACACTACATGCACACGTCACACACACCATGCACACCCCACCACACACCATGCACAAACCACACACACCCACCACACACTATGCACACACATACACATTCCACACATACCCCCTACACACCACGCACCACACGTTCCACACGCAGATCTGCCACCTCCCCCACACACTCCACACATCACACCAGACATACACACCACACCACATACAACCCCCTACACCCTCCACACAACACACATCCCACCCTACACAACACACACACCTCACCCACTACACAAACACCATACCCCCCACACCATGTGCCACACACACCACACACATGCCACACACACCACACATGCACACCATACACACATCATGCATTCACATGCCATACATAGAGCCTCCACCACACAGAAACACTTCACACACACCACACACTCATTCCACATAAACACCCTCATACACAAACACATCCGCTACACACCATGCACACATGACACGAACATCACACACACGCCTGAAAAATTGTATTCAAAAGGACTCATGCTGCATATCCTG
This sequence comes from Aotus nancymaae, assembly GCF_030222135.1. Lineage (NCBI taxonomy): Eukaryota > Metazoa > Chordata > Mammalia > Primates > Aotidae > Aotus > Aotus nancymaae. The sequence goes on along the minus strand of NW_026988450.1, from coordinate 4,736,731 downwards.
TAGGTCCTTGGTTTAACAGCGTCAGACCAGCACCGCGTGGGTAGTCACCCGGAACTAATGACGATCCAGTTATTTTGTGACACCCACAGCCCTCTGCCTCCCCAGAAGAACCCCAACATGAACCCACACAGGGGCTTTTTTCCAATGAAACTAGGTAGGCACAAAGAACATCACGTCCCCCCAGATTCGATGAGTAGCTTTGGAAAATGGCGGTCATCTGTAAGGTGGAAATCCAGTTCTTCTCTTTGGGAGGCACTAGTGGAGGTTTCAGTTTTGAAGTGAAGTTCCTCATTATACGAATAGTAACTTTGTTTTACATTTTATACTTGGAGGAAGAGAATTTCTCAATCAGTGTCGGAATCACTGCACAGACCTATTATCTGAGGAACAGTGGGTGGAGGGAGTAGCAGAAGATGGAGACATGTATATTATTTTTTTAAATGGAGATGCATTATAATCTACTTAGCCCTTTTACTCATAAACATCAGGGTTATGGAGACCCTCAGGGTCTCATAAACTTGAGTCGTAGTAAATTCATAAAACCCTGAAAGGTTTTTAAAGACGAAGTTTAGGGCAGAGGCTGCCAGATGACGGCCAGGCTGCTTAGCTGTTTTGAATGCCCCTGAAACAAGTTTTGGTATAAATGAGAGGTGTCCTTTATTTTACACTAAAATTTTATCTTCATGGAATAATTTCCCCCTAAATATTTCTTTTCTCTTTCAGGAAGAGAATGGGCAGCGCTATGCTTAAGCTATTTGTTTTGGAATAAATAAATTACTTTTTCACTGGCCAGTTAAATTATAATTTTAAGTGGAAGTAGATTTACTAGGTCAGTGGCTATAGATTGATTCCATATATCCAGGGACTCTTGTTTCTTTTTTAAAGTAGGAGGTTGAAGAGGTGAGCCTAGGACCGAGCTTCACTAACCCTGCCTCCTCTGTTGTTCTTCCCCTAAAGGCAAAATGACACAGAATGTTTTTGCACCTGGGATTAATTTTTAGTTGAAATCCAGTTCTGAAATAAACAAGAGGGGCAGTTTGCTTTCACCCTGGAAAATTTGGTGAAGGTTAAGTTATCAGTGATTCAAGCCAAGCCATATTATACATGGTGATTCAATTGACAGAAATGGTCTCCATTAAAATTTTTTTCTGTGGGCTGCTAATTGCTATTTTCAGCCTACAATTTCTTGCAGATGATTTGTTTGAAGCCATGATTGTGGCTTCTGCTAAATCCTTTGAAATTCAGCCTTTTAATCCTATGCTTTACAAATTGTTTTAAAAGTACTGATCTAATTAAACAAATTGATGCAAATATCCCTTGCCAAGACCAAATTCTTCTTGTTTAATGGATACTCTTTGTTCACATCATAACTTTAATTAAAATTACGGATTCTGACATGCACAGTCAAATGCACCTCGATCATCTTCAGCATCAATGTCCGTGAAATTGGCGCACGTCTGGGTTTCATGGCAAAGCAACACCCTGGACATTTCAGTTTAAAAATATTACTAACAACGTGGTTTTTCTTCTTCTTTTTTTGCTTGTTGAGTCACTGGAGTGCTTTTGTCTTTATGATCAAAGATGGTCTGATGACTTATGTTAATGGTTAGAATAATACATTCAGAAATTATTGCAACTGTATCCTTTATATCCACCCAGTTTATTTTCGTTTTAGATGTTGTGTTTTCACCTCAAGTTCTGTGAGCCTTTTTGTATCTTTTCTTTTCTCACTAAATTAAGTTCACGTTTCCTTCTAGATTCTTAAGCATAATAAACACGTTTATAATAGTTACTTCAACATCCTAGATGTTAAATGATGCAGATAATTTTCCTGTTTCCTTTATACTTGGATCATATTTTCCCGTTTCTTTTATACCTGGTAAATTTTGGTCGGATGTTGGCCATTTTTGGCCATTGTGAGTGAAATTGGATACTGGATTTTGTTATATTTCTTTAAATAGTCTTGCACTTCGTTCTGGAATGCAGTTACTTATAACCAATGAAATTCTTTCTAGATTTGCTTGTAAGTTTGTTCAAAAGAGTCTAGAAGTCTTTTTTTCTAGGGCTAATTTCGTCCCATATGTAAGGCAATACTTTCTGAGGATTCTGCTCAGATCGTAAGGAGTCTTTTTCCTCTGGCTTGTGTGAATACAAACTGTTCCCAGCCTCCTGCTTTCTGGTGATCTGTTCTCCTGCCTTGGGTAGCTCCCCTTTGCACACAGATCAATACTCATATGAGGACTTGAGGGAAGTGTAATTAACATCTGCAGATCTGAGGAGCTTTCTTCATGCACGTTCTTATTTCTGGTGCTGCTCTGTGAATTTCAACTACATCGTCCTCCCAGACTCAGATTTCTGTATTGTCAGCTAAGCCAAACTGTCAGGCTCCTGCCACAGGCTCAGGCAGTAATTCCCATTTGTGTTCCTTCTCTCAGAGGTTCTAGCCTTGCACATCTGTTGTCCACTGTTTGCATGTTGTTGTTGTTTGTGTTTTGTGTGGTTTTCTAGTTTAAGGTGGAAGGGAAAATGTGATTCCTTCTCCAGAAAAGGAGGTTAGAGTGGCCCTCCCGTCATCAGCGAGGGATAGTTCCAAGATTCCTCATGAATGTCCGAAACCTCAAGTAACACACACACACAAACACACACACACACACACAGAGGCATGTGTTGCCTAATAATGGGGATACACTCTGAAGAATGCACCGTTAGGTGATACTGTCATTGTGCAAACATCACAGAGGACACTCACGCAACCTAGGTAGTAATGCATATTACATGCCTAGGCTTTGCAGTGTAACCTCTTCCTCCTGGGCTACACGCCTGCACAGCGTGTTACTGTACTGAACGCTGTAGGCAATTGCCACACCATGACAAATATTTGTCTGTCTAAACATATTGAAACAGAGAGGTACAGTAAAAATACAATACAAAAGATAAAAAAAATGGTACACCTGTTATTCCCCCTTACCATGAATGGAGGTTGCAAGGCTAAAAGTTGCTCTGGGTGAGCTGGTGAGTGAGCGGTGAGTCAGTGTGAAGGCCAGGGGCATTACTGTACTAGAGGCTTTGTAAGCACTGGGCACCTGGGATACACTAAATTTATTTAAAAATGTATTTCTTCAATAATAAATTAACCTTAGTTTACAGTAACTTTTTTACTTTGTAAACTTCTAAACTTGTGATAACACTTAGCTTACAGCACAAACACATCCAGCTCCCACACAAATATTTTCTTTCCTTGTATCCTTCTATAAGCTTTTTTCTATTTTTAAAATTTTTAATTTTTATGTTGCTGTTTAAACTTTCTTGTTAAAAATGAAGATACAAACACACACATCAGCCTAGGCCTATGCAGGGTTAGGACTGCCAAGGTCACTGTCTTCCACTTCCGCATCCTGTCCCGCTGGAAGCTAGCTCTTCAGGGGCAATCACACACGTGGGGCTGCCATCTCCGAGGTTACCAATGCCTTCTGGATACCTCCTGAAGGACCTACCTGAGGCTATTTTGCAGTTAACGTTAAAGAAATAGTTAGAAGAAGTACACTCTCAAATAATGATAAAAGCATGTAGTACCCATGCCAACCAGCAACATGGTCGTTTCTTATCGTTATCACACATTCTGTACTGTGCATAACTCTGTGTGCTGTACTTTTATATGGCTAGCAGTGCAGTGGGTTTGTGTACACCAGCATCACCACAAACACGTGCGTAATATGTTATACTGCGGCATTAGGACAGCTGTGACATCACTAGGTGATAGGAAGCTTTCAGCTCCAGTATAATTTATGGTACCACCACAGGATATGTGATCCATCATTGACTGAAATGTCGTTGTGTGGCGTGTGACTGTATTGTTTTTTCCTATGTATAATACCTAAGATAAAGTTTAATTTATAAATTAGGCATAGTCATAGATTAGCAATGACAACTAATAGAACAATTAGCATACTGTAATAAATGTTATGTGAATGTGGTCTCTCTCAAAATATCTTAAGGTCCTGTACTCACCTATTTTCAGACTGCAGCTGACCCCAGGAAACTGTGGAAAACAAACCCTCGGATAAGAAGGGACACTGTATCTCCTTTGTGTCTGATAATGTGCTCCACATAGTAAGGGGATGTGCTAGGAAACAATTTAACAAATTATTTCACTGCGCACATGCTAAGGGCAGGCACCAAGTTAAGCGCTCTGAGGAATTAGCGAAGAATCAAGAGTCGTGTTTCTCCTCTAACCATGCCCTCAAAGAAACAGGAGCAGAATGTGTTCTGTGTCATTAAAGAGATATGAACAGCATATTATAGGGTGAGGGTGAAGAAAATAGGCTGGTAGGAATAATGAGAGCAGAGCATGAACACATAAGGAAATGAAAACCAACGAAAAAGAGAAACGTGTGTTGGGAGAGCCAGCGAGAGGCAGGGAGAGGCTATTGCAGGTGAGGTCAAGCGGTGGTCAGTAAAGCACCATGGTGGGCAGAGGCTTCACTAAAGCTGAGTGTAGCCTCTTTAATTCATATTATGACATTCTATGGTCAAGGGAGGCATTGTTTAATTTCAGTGCCTTGTGTCCATAATCATGATAAAAATTTATGTATTGTAAAAAATTCTGTTTTTGGAATTTCTGGTAAGCTAAATAATGTTCCCCCAAATACGTCCGTGCCCTAATCTCCAGAACTGTGAATGTCAGTTTCTATGGCGTGAGGCACACTGCAGACGTGAATCAGTGAAGGCTCTTGCGATAGGGGGATTGTCCAGGAGGGCCTGGTGTCATCACAAGGGTTCTTATAGGAGGTGGCAAGAGTCCTCAGAGACAGACTAGAAGGGGATGTGAAGATGGAAGCAGAGACTGGGTGATGCGCTTTACAAATGGAAAAGCGGGGCCGCGAGCCTAGGAATGCAGGTGCCGCTAGAAGCTGAAAAAGGCAAAGAAACCAATGATTCCCTCAGGACCTCCAGAAGGAACCAGTCCCAGGACCTTGACTTCGTCTCAGTGAAACTGAATTTGGAGTTCTGACCTTTCGAGCTGTCAGAGAATGAAAATGTGTTGCTTTAAACCACTAAATGTGTGGTAATTTATTACAGCAGAAATAGGAAATGAATACAGAATTTTATATTCAAAATAACGAATTAGACTGTCTGCTGGGTAACATTTTCGTACTATCTAAATGGAAACAGAAGAAAAGAAAATGGGAAAAAATCACACTGAGTTGCTTATACTGTGAGTTTCTGCACAGGATATATTATTAGGCACATAAAAAGGTAAAGGGGTTACTGGTAAATGTTTTTCATTCTAATCTCTGTGAATCTGAGCACTGTTTAAAATTGAGATACAATTTTCTGATCCTTTAAAATCAATAATCATCATTATCCTAGATAATGATGCAGGATAGCAATGATACACTTAAGAAATAAGAGTTGGCGACCATTCTGAGTGCCTACCAGGATTACATTATTCCATCATCACAGCGATGCTGTTGTTGGGTACTGTTTCGCTATTTTCCTCGTTTTTCTGGCATAGATAGAAAAGTGAATACCTCTTCTGTGGTCACACAGATGAGATGTCTTAGAGCTGCTGTTTGCCCCTCAGTCTCCTGCCTCCAGAGGTCCAGAAGGCAGTCAGAAGGTTGTTTACTGGTTATGCAATTTGGTTATAGTCTCATAGGACAAGCTTTACATGAAGATGAATAATCTTATAATCTTGGGTAACTGTGCTGGGACCAGAGAGGTTTCTTCCTTCCCTTTCTTCCTCACGTAGAAATAGGTGAATTCTCCTCTGAAATGGTGGGGGACCTTTTTTAAACACTGTGGCTATGCACCATGAGGTTCTGTTGTTAGGACCAAGTTGACTTATTACTTGAATTAAAAGAAGATTCAAGTCAAATGGATGGCTGGTTCTATCAGACATTCTACGTAAAATCAGGTGGAGGGAAGACAGAACAGAACCCACTTCTACCGTCTTGTTAGAGAATCACACCGATGAGCTTCCCTACCCAGATGGTAGACAACCATTCAGATGAGTGTTACCCAACCGAAATATAATGTGAACCACATGTACAAGCAACATATGTAATTGAAAACTTTTAGTGACCACAATAAAAAGAGGAAAAATTAGCTGGCATGGTAGCTCACACCTGTAATCCCAACTACTCAGGAGGTTGAGGTGGGAGGATCGCTGGAGCCCAGGAATTTGAGGCAGCTGTGAGCTATGATCATGCCACTGCACTCCAGCCTGGTGACATGGTGAGATCTGGTCTAAAAAAAAAAAAAGGAAAAGGTAGTCTTAACGATTATTTAACTCAATATAATCAATTGATAAGATATTTTACCTTATTTATTTGGTCATACCACATCTTTGAAATCCAGTGTGTATTTTACACTTACAGCAGATTTGAATTGATTGACATTTCAAGTGCTCAGTGGACGGTCAGTGTTCTAGGAGACCCCATATGGGACCCTGCAGATACACTGTTTCTATATGTAGCTCATGCTATATCCCGATATCCGCTGACATCCTGGAATTAAGGAGAGCTGGAAATTCTCTCGCGTTTGTGGGCTACCAAGAAAGGTTCTGTAGGAAATAATACTGAGATCCCAGTATGCACTTTGCAGTGCCCCGTATCCCACCCAGGGACTGTGTATTTTGGCCATCAGAGGAGTCTTTTAGATTCTAGTGCCCTGGTTCTGGTGGGTAAAATCAACTCCTCTTACTACCCAGGCAGACATACCTACACATGCAGCTCGGATTCCAGCAATACATTGTCACCTGGTTCAACCTTGGAGAGAAGTGGAGTGGTGTATTTTCTAAGATTTCAAGCTTATTTTTATGTTGAGCATGTCATAGTCATTGAACTTGACCACTGCAGCAGCAGAAATGGCAGTGTGTGTGCACGTGTGTGTGTGTGTGTGTGTGCGATTCATGCATAACACAAAATGAAAAATGCTGTTTCTAGCTAGGGTTTCTGAGAGAGCATCTTGGAGTAGCTGTAGATGAAGCAGCACTCCAACAGGATAGGACAGAATGCCCCTCTGACCCACACCCCTCTGCAGACCGCTTCGCTCTGTGAGCCCGCTTCATTTATTTCCTTTTGAGGTTAAGTCTCATTCCAGTCAGCTTGTTCATCAGATTTGTGTTAAAAGAATTCTGCTTTTATGCTGAGGAAATAACACATCTTTAGATTTACTTTTACAAGTAGCTTTTTGATTTTTCTTTCACCAGTCTGGCATTGAGCAGTCTCATAGAGCATGGATCCTATGGAATAATATGTGAAAAACAAAATACAGTGTTTGCATTTAAGTTTACTATCTATCTAAAGGTGGAATGGTAAGGATTTTTTTATTTTTTTTTATTTATTTTTATTTTTTATTTTTTTTTTTTGAGATGGAGTCTTACTCTGTTGCCCAGTCCGGAGTGCAGTAGTGTGATCTCGGCTCACTGCAACCTCCGCCTCCCGGATTCAAGCAATTCTCCTGCCTCAGCCTCCTGAGTAGCTGGGACTCCAGGCGTGCGCCACCACGCCTGCCTAATTTTTTGTATTTTTAGTAGATATGGTGTTTCACCATATTGGCCAGGCTGGTCTCAAACTCCTGACTTCATGATCCACCCACCTCAGCCTCCCAAAGTGCTGGGATTACAGGCATGAGCCACTGTGTCCGGCCAAAAGTCAGGATTTTTAAAAGCAACTCTTGCTGTAGTTGAAATAAATGAGATTATAAGTGGTTTTCTAGTTAATCCTGATTCAAAGAACATTTCTGATTAAAGATCCCGAAGATCCTCAGTAAACGGTGGTGTCACAGGGTCACAGATTTGAGCTGCAGTAATGAAAACATTTCATAGCTTATGCCAAAGGGGGTAAATTCTACACAGCACACAATGGAACACCCAGAAGACGTGGACTCAACGGGAGAAATTTAAATATATTAAAAAGGGCATTTAAATTCCTGGTGAAGAGATTGTTTATTCAATGACTCTCTAGATACTTGGGGAAAACAAATATTGATATCTACCTTTATATCAAAATTAATTCTTGCTCAACACAAAATTTTTATTTGATAGGCAAAGAGACAGACATGGGATGATCGCTCCTAATGTGTTCAGGGAATAATATGTAAATTAATTAGGCTGTGTGGTGGGTTCAGGTTGGCACAGCAGATAGGGGCCCATTTCTAAAGAATCTCGAATGCTGGGCATGAGAGCTGAGACTTGGCAGGGTGTGGCAGTGGGGAGATTCGCATGGAATCGTCCTGGGTAGAGCTGCCATCTAGGAGGATGCTCCTTCCTTTCACATGCTAGCCTGGTGTATTACACTCTTTTTCTGTTTGTTGGTTTGTTTTTGCATTTTGAGATAGAGTCTCGCTCTGTTGCCCAGACTGGAGTGCAATGGCACAATCTCGGCTCACTGCAACCTCCGCCTCCCGAGTTCACGCAATTCTCCTGCCTCAGCCTTCCAAGTAGCTGGGATTACAGGCGTCCGCCACCACAGCCGGCTAATTTTTGCATTTTTAGTAGACATGGGGTTTCTCCATGTTGGCCAGGTTGGTCTCGAACTCCTGACCTCAGGTGATCCACCCACCTCAGCCTCCCAAAATGTTGGGATTACAGGCGTGAGCCACTGTGCCCGGCATATTACATTCTTATATGGTATTATGAAGCTCCTAAGCACACCGTGATTTTAGAGTCTTTTAGCTCTTCTAGGAGAGCCTTTCATTTGTCTGTGTAACATATCAAGTGGATGAAAACCTTCCTAACGGAATGCTATAAAAATAAAATGCTTGTTGGTGTTGTTTGTAGTTTTCTAAAGATCAGACATGGTCTTGAGTTTTTCTCAGTAGTATACCAGTTCCTGAAGAAGTTTCTCCTTTTATTCATCTCTATATTTACCCTGCTTGTTACAATGCCTGGCACATTCAACAAACATTTATGCTGCATCATGGATGGCTGGGCTGACTCAGGGATACTGACTCTGCCATTCTGAGTGAGGCCTTGAAATTTGCATTTCTGGAGGGTTTCAGGTGCTGCTGACGCACCTGGTCAGGAGGCCGAACTCTGAGAGCCGCAGGCCTAGGCAGGCATCACCCTGTGGGCCACAGTAACCGTCTGCCTGGTCCCCTCCTTCCGCCACAGTAGCCGTCTGCCTGGTCCCCTCCTTCTGCCACAGTAGCCTTCTGCCTGGTCCCCTCCTTCCACTTTCATCTTCCCACACCCCATTGTCCATGTACTTGACAGGGAGATTTACAAAAAAGCAAATTGGATCATACAAACCTCTTTTTCCCTTACGTTTCCTTGCTTCAAACTCTCCAGTACCCTCCGATGCAGTTAGAGTAAGAACCAAAGCCCGTAACTCACCTACAAAAGTCCTCTGTGATCCGGCCCCCAACCAGCCATTGTTCTCCCACCCCACTGGCCTGCCTTCCAGGCTGTGCCTGCCGCAGGCTTTCCCCCGGTTTCTGCTTTGCCCGCTCTGCCTGTGATGTCCTTCCCCTGCCATTCCCATGGCTGGCTTCTTCTTATCATCCAGGGCTCAGCTCAAATGCTGCCTCAGAGCCTCCCCACCCTCAGAAGTGACTCTGTCTCACGAGCTGAATTTTATTATTATCTTTATAGCACTTCCCTCTTTTTGGCATGAGATTGCTTGGTTACCTGTACCTCCCTCACAGGACTTAAGCTGTATAAAAACAGAAATGGGCCGGGCGCGGTGGCTCACGCCTGTAATTTCAGCACTTTGGGAGGCTGAGGTGGGCGGATCACGAGGTCAAGAAATCGAGACCATCCTGGCCAACATGGTGAAATCCCGTCTCTACTAAAATACAAAAATTAGGTGGGCGTGGTGGCCCGCACCTGTAATCCCAGCTACTCAGGAGGCTGAGGCAGGAGAAATGCTTGAATCTGGGAGGCGGAGGTTGCAGTGAGCTGAGATTGAGCAAGACTCTGTCTCAAAAAAAATAAATAAAGAAAGAAAAGAAAAACAGAGACACAGTCTCTCTGTGATGGGCCACTGTCTGCAGCACCTGCCAGGAGGCCTGGAGTGTTTCAGCCTTAAAAAAATATTAGTGGAATAAACAAACCAATACACTATTGTAAGGAAAAAAACATCCAGGGAAAAGACACAAGCAAACTTATATGTATTTTGAGGGAGACCAACCTTCCCGGGCTGCCTGGGACTGAGGGGAGTTCCACGCTGTGAGGATTTCAGTGCTGAAACCGGACAGTCCTGGGCAATAGAGACGAGGTAGGCGTCCTGGCTCCCACCTGTGTGCACTGGAGACCTTCCAGCACTCTTGTGCTGAGTATTAATTCCTTGTTCTCTTTGTCGTATCCTAGCACTGCCTTATTTAGTCCTTCAGCTTCTTTAACTTTGAAGACAATTAAGCATTCTGTAGCCAGGAAGCACCTTCACGTGTCATCCTGATATTGCTTTCAGGTAAGACCAAGGATTCATTCTAGATTTCTTCAGTTATCTCCTCCTATTTGATATTGTTCCCTTTTTTTTTTTTTTTTTAAAAAGAAGCTTAGGTTGAAATTTAAACCCTTGTGCTCTCGCTTGAGGACATTTCAGGTTAGACTTTTCACAAGGTAAGATCAAAATAAGCAACAGATTCTAAGGAAGAGAAAAATCCAGTGGGTGTTAAATGTCAGAAAAAGATCTGGGGAGCAAAGTGGACCAGTAGGCCAGTTTAGTAGGCCCCACCCAATCCAAAACACAATGAGTGAATAAATTGTGTAGTGATACTCATAACTGTGATGGGGAAAGGTAACATGTTCCCATTCAGGTAATGGTACCTCTGCTGGCCCATAAGTGATAATTGATTTTGACAAGATGCTCTTTCCTGCCCTCCTGTTCCAAGGGCCATCACTCCCCCGTCAACTGCCAGCACTGCTGTCACTGAGTTCCTGTCTTTTTATTTTTAGACTGTAAGCAGAGGATAGGATTATGGGCTTAGTCCAGGGCCTGACAAAAAGGAGACTTTGGATTGGTAAATAAATAACTAGATAAGTAAATAACAAGGTACATACCATAAAACACAATAGCAGTTCTTTTTTTTTATTGCATTTTAGGTTTTGGGGTACATGTGAAGAACATGCAAGATTGTTGCATAGGTGCATACAATACATTCCTCACATTTTGAGTAATTTTATCATTTTTGAAATAAATACAGTTATCACTCTGTTTTGATGTAAACAAGGCACTCAGATCCCATTAGAGAGTACACTGCATTTTGCATGAGATGTCCGTCATGTGCCTAATCTCCACTTCGGCTTGTGGAATCATTAAAACATTATATATGTATATATAACATGTATTATAATGTTTTAATGATTCCACAAGCCAAATACACACACACACACACACACACACACACACACACACACATATATATTTGCAAGGATGAGTTAAGGGAAGTGATTTTAAAAGATCATTCTCAATAAACCAAGGCATTTTTAAAATAATTCAGTCAACTTCAGAGAGGTCTAGCATGGCAAATACAAAACTGACAATTAATGCCCATTGTTCAAATATCCTGAAATGATCAGAGGCCCCCAAGAGGGAGATATTTGAAGTGGCCACATTTGGTATCAGGTGTTTGAGTAAAGGGTGTTATTTGTCTTGGGATATAATTGGGGTCACCTACGCAATAAAGAGGTTTAAACTTTATGCCTGAGCTATTATTACTGGGCCAGCCCCAGACACCTTCATCAAACTCTGGCTCCATTACCACCACTAACAATCGTTCTCTCACTGGGTGTTATCAATAAGATTGTAACTGTTGTCAGAATCTGTTAGCCAAAAATTACTGACTCAGTATTTGAAAGTCAACAGCTGTAGGGTTTGTGCCATGTGGCAAGACTCTTCTTGATACAATGCATGTGTCCTGTGTGTGAAAGGGAGTTAAAGGACTATTAACTGTATGTACGTTAAATTATGTACATGCACACTTTTTTATGGATTTCTAAGGAATTGTTTGCCGTATTTGGAGGTACAGATCACTTTATCAATGGAAATTATGTGAATTGCTCCCATCTTCTTTTAAAAACGTGCAGTGTAAAGGAAGGAACTAGATGATTTAAAGTCCAGAAGTCATAAATAACATTATTGCATTAAAATGTATTACTTTTCTGTCCATGAATATATGACATATACAAATTATATAAATATGGGGACTAATGATTGGAGATTTAAAACTGAAAAATTATAAAATCTGAGAGTACTCTTGAAGAAAACAATGTATAGTTTTATCTTTTTTCAGTTACTCCTTTTTTGACATTTCACCATTTTTAGTACTCTAACATAATATGGAAATCCTGAATGTATTTATTACATATCAGTTTAGTGTATTAAATATAATTGAAATGATATAGTCTCTTATTGTATGGACCATTAAAAATTTTGCTTAAAATCTTATGGTTCATGTATTCCTGTTATAAAAAACTCTCTTTCTGGCTAAGATTATTTTAATGGCTCTCACTTTAAACTAAATCTTCACCATCTGTTCTTCCATTTATCCTAAATACTAGAAGAAATTAATTTAAATGCATCATAAACGACCTATTTTATGTTTTTAAAATTCCTGTGTCTTGACTCTCAATCTAAATGTACGTTGGCTATCTCCAAAAACATCTGGAGTAAAACAGCTGCCCTTTGACATCTGACTTGGAATATTTCCCAGGGAAGACAAGAAACCATTCTAAAATGGATGTAATTACAGACCCAAATATATGTCCCCTCTTCCCTTGCCCTGACTACAGTGTACCATTGCTACTCAGCTAATAAAGGACCAGCAGCTCTAATACAGTGCTGCCGTGGTTTTACAAGTAAACTGAGTTTTTATACTCAGGTAAAGTTTTCTTTTCCTCAGTATTTTATAAAATATTAGCACTTAAACATTTTATTGATTGATTGCATTTTCTCTTTAGCCAAACCTTAGGAAACACGGTTTCTTAAGTGTGGGGAATAGTGTTGACAGAGGCTGGTTTCGGTCACGTTCACAGCAATGTTTCAAATGCCTGAGAAGTCACAAGAAAAGGGACCCAGGAACCCTTGCAGCCTCACATCTTAGTACTTGGCAGTGTTAGGAAGCAGTCAGCTGTGGCTCATTGTGAAACTGAAAGATGTTTTCGAGGAGGGGACAGCTAGAACTCAGCTGGTGCCGTAATTCCTGCCAAGTGTGCTTTCTGTTATTTTTTTCTTCCTTTCTGTGCATGTAATCACGACCTAAGATAGGCTGCAAATGACATAAAATATGATGTCATTACCCTTGCACAAATGACGCTGTGGCAAATTTGGCTCTCCACGACAGCTTTGGGAAGATTAGCAGTCTCTTCTTGATGCTGTGGTGATGCCGACAATTCCGGCGTCGGTGTTGGGAAGCATCAAGGGGCACGGTGTTCTCTGTCCCAGTAAGGACACCTCACGCCCCTCGCCACACCGGGAGCTGCTCCCTCGGAGGACTTACTCTATGGCACACACAGTGCCTGCACCCTCTTTACTTCAACAGCTCCAGTGGTAGGATGGCATTTCTTTGGGGCTGGCTTCTGGGAGGCAGGACTTTGCTTCTATTGTTTCCTATGGAATTCCAAAGATCTCAGTGACATTCACAGAAGTGAATCGCTGTGACTGCGGGTGTACTTGTGCCCCCACCTGGTCTGGCACGTTTGCATTTCTCACTATGATCTCCCTGGAAATAGGGTGGCCTGAGAAAAAGTGAGTGCTGCTAACAGCAGGAGGGTGAATGCCAGCCACGATGGTAGGAGATTGGAAGAGAAGAGACAGGGCAGGGGAATGATGTTCATTGCAGATCACTGAACCACCGGAAGAAAAAGAATGGCTTGATATGACATGCGTAGAAAGAAAGAGCTTCAGTTTTTAAAAGACATAGTAAATTTCTAACCAATATTTAAAAATGAACAACAGGGAAACTGACGTTTTATTCAACAAGGAGGACAAATACCAGGATCAAAGAAAACATCTTTCAGTAAATACAGAAAGGGCAGTGAAGAACAGAAAGAACTAGAGAAAGATACAAAGTGGTGAGAAAGGGACAGGAGTCATCGGTGGGGAAAGAGCCTGGGAGGACATTCTAAGCCAGGGTTGGCTGATTTTTTTTTTTTAGTATTATAACCAGTTGTTCAGCTGGGTGTGGGCTTCTAACTGCCATCACTTCTTAACTAAAACTTTTTGCCTTTTGTAGGTAAAGCTTCCTTACAGATGCCAAGCTGCTTCAAAACCTAGACATTTTTAGAATAGGCATGAAAAATTCAAATGTACAGTTAGTATTGGTCCCTATGGCTTCCATAGAGGCCGTTCTGCTCTTGGATCTTCAATAAAGGGATTTACATAGTATTCCTGCTTTTTTTTTCTTTTCCCCAACTGTGCTCTGGAGTTTCCAGAATAATTGCCTATGAGGTCCCTTTGTAAAAACTGTCTGTAGAAAAGGGTGGTATGCTGAATTACATTGGCGCTGCTAAATCCCAGAAGGTCATGAAGCTAGAGGCAGGCTATCTGCCACATTTTATTTCTCTGGCCCCCATCTTAGGGAAGAACGCTGCTGCTTCTCCTCAAACTCGTAGTCTTCTTCCAATTCCTGGGTTTCTAGCGCTACCGCCATGGCCATCTCGTGAAACGAGCAACCAAAGGTCTGGGCTTGGAACCTCGTCCTTCTTTTGTGTCTTTGGGAAATTACTTCAAATAGCTCTGCCTTAACTTTCTTTCTATAAAATGAGAATAATAAAAGCAGTTTCAAATGTCTTCAGAGGCCAGGTAGGAAATGTAAATGTAAATTAGTTAAAAAAAAAAAAAGTCCAACTGCTAGAAACATAATCAGCTTTTAGTCTCACGGAACTGTGGTTTAAACCCAAGTACATGCACTACACATGCAGCAGAAGAAAAAAAGTGATGTTTGTTGTTCTCTACTAAGAACTGGAAATCTGACATTTTGCTGGTATACCAAGGTCTCGAAGTCAGGTCTTCCATTTTGTGCTGTGATGTACGTACATTCAGTTCCGACTTCTTTACCTAGGAGAGAGATTTACATGAATTCATTTTCATGTTAGAAAAGCAGCTATTCGCAGAGGCAGACAGTTAAGCACATAGGTGCAATCTTTGCGTACTGACTTTTATTGTCTTGAGATAGTTGAAAAATTCTGGTATTTCAACATTATCGTGTTTGAATGTTAGTGTTTCACTGAAGTTTGACAATGTCCATTTCTACTTTTTGATTCACAGTTTCAATATTATTTCAGAAAGGAAAAGCTAACTTACTGATTCAATAATTCTAGTTATGAACTTGTTAAATTCACAGTGATGGGGTATAGGAAATTATATGTAGCAGCTTTATTTCTTGTTTTAGTCTTAAGACGAAAGTTTTCAGTTCTGCCTGGTAATAGCTTTTTGGCAAACTGTGTCTCCCTCTAGTGATACAAATCATTACTCTCTTAAAACTACGGTAAAGGTTGGATCCACTGAAAGAAATGTGTACTCCAGTCCGGACAAAAGCATATTATTAAAAAAATAAAGTTAACACCTTGATACCTGGAGTTTACTTGACCGCTTTGGTGAGGGATTTGGAGACTTATTTTTTCATATGGTTTTCAGGTAGGCATTTATTCCATATGATTATGTTCACTTTAGGCAGGTTTTTATAAATCATAGCTCTCCTAATATGTCATTTTAGGAATAAACAGGTAATTTACATATTAATTGCTATAGTGAAAATTGGGAAATCCTGCAGCTCCTTAGACTTCAAAGGATAGAAACAAAGGCTCAATTTACCCCTGGGTCATTAGGGTGTGTTGTAATTACAGAGGTAAATCCCATTTATTCCTTTATTCATTCCACATCCCTTAAACCTCTCCTGAGCACCCACTCACTACAAGCTAGGTGCTGAAGAGATTTAGATGAATAAGCCACAATCATTGTTTGCAATGTATAGTCACAATAAAATTGTCTCAAGAAGCATTTCAAAAATCTTCATATACTACTTTAGCATTCAATTATTTTAGTCTACAGTGTTTATTTTGGGGACCTGGGACATCTTCTTCCCTAGCTCAGGCGAGGCAAGCTCCAAAGTAAAGTACATCTGCACAGAGGAGAACTGCTAGGGCTGGAGAGACCCCCTCCCTGCAGATGTGCAGGCTCAATGTACTTCTAAATCAATCAGGTTGCAGACAGCCTGGGTCTGCTGCCTTCAAAATGAAAGAAGACTTTCTGTTTGTTTGTTTTTGAGAATGAGTCTTGCCCTGTCGCCCAGGCTGGAGTCCATGATGTGATCTTGGGTCACTGTAACCTCCACCTCCCAGGCTCAAGAGACCCTCCAACCTCGGCCTGCCGAGTAGCTAGGACTACGGGCATGGCGCCACCACAACCACCTAATTTTTGTATCTTTTGTAGAGGCAAAGTTTCACCATGTTGCCAGGGCTGGTCTTGAACTCCTGGCCTCAAGCCATCTATCTGCCTCAGCCTTCCAAAGTGCTGGGATTACAGGCGTGAGCCACCACTCCCGGCCAAGAAAGTGGTTTTGATAGTAAAAATAACAGTGCCCCAAGTCTTGACGACTGGCCTTCATGGCTGGCTGAGCCTGCAGGGTGAGCGTGGTTAGGAGGGAGGAGCAGAAGACCTCAAGAACCAAGTCTGGGAAGATGCCCCATACAGCTCAGCTCTACCCAGATAACCCTCGAAAAGCAGAACCCACATCAGCACCCTCAGAGGACTCACTTGCAGCGGGTCCTACATGTAAACAGACTCGGGGGGTAAGGAACTCTGAGAACAGAACTAGCGATTGGGAGTTGGGTGGGATCTGGGTGTGGGTGGGGGGAAGAAGGGCAGCCCGCTGCATAGACACCCTCTGGAATGCTCAGCTGCTGTGACCCTCTCCACCCTTTCAGAGGCTTACTGCAGTGTAGTGACTTTTGAAAAGAATTAGATGTATCCAAGAAGCATCATTTTTATTGTCTTCAGAGGCTGGTTTAGACTCCTCCAGAGAAATAGAACCAATAGATGTATCTCTGTATCTCTGTACGTATCCTCTATCATTCATCTGTCTCTCTAGATTTATTTTAAGAATTGGCTGATGGGATTGCGATGGTTGGCAAGGCTGGTATCTGTGGGGCAGGCTGGCAGGCTGGAGACCCAGGGAAGAGTGGATATTGGGCAGAATTCCCTCTATGCATGTCTGTCTGTGTCCAAATTTTCTCATCTTGTAAGGACACCAGTCACATTGGATTAGGGATCAGCCTCATGACCTCAGGTTTTCTTAATCACCTCTGTAAAGACCCTATCTCCAAATACGGACACTCGGAGATACTAGGGGTAGGACTTCAACTCATTAATTTTGGGGGAACACGATTCACCCCAGGCATATTTTGTGTTTAAGAAATGATGTACAAGCAAACCGACTCCTCATATCAGTTTTAGGATGGCTGAAGGCCTACACCTGGACTGGACCTAACACTGTACGGTTTTAGCTACTTTAATAATTGATTAGTAGTCAGCTGCTATCCTTATACCCAAGTTTGCAGATATGGAAACTGAAGCACCCAGAGATGAAGTCATTGCCCGGAGGTATAAAACCAGGAGGTGGTAGCCCTGGGTGCTGGGCCTCAGCAGCTTAGCTCCAGAGGGCACTTCCTTTTTTATTTTATTTTATTTTTTTTTGAGATGGAGTCTCACTCCGTGGCTCAGGCTGGAATGCAGTGGTGCGATCTTGGCTCGCTGCAACCTCCGCCTCCTGGGTTCAAGCAATTCACCTGCCTCAGCCTCTCGAGTAGCTGGAATTACAGGTGCCGGCCACCACTCCCGGCTAATTTTTGTACTTTTAGTAGAGATGGGGTTTTGCCTTGTTGGCCAGGCTGGTCTCAAACTCCTGACCTCAGAGTGATCTGCCTGCCTCAGTCTCCCAAAGTGCTGGGATTACAGGTGTGAGCCACCACGCCTGGCCAAGGCACTTTCATCAGTAGACTATGCCTGGAATTGTTGAGCGTCCCCCCTAAAGTGACACTCCTCAACTTATGGTAGGAATACTAGGGTCCTAGTTAAAATGCAGAGTTGGGCCAGGCACAGTGGCTCACGCCTGTAGTCCCAGCACTTTGGGAGGCCTAGGTGGGTAGATCATGAGGTCAGGAGTTCGAGACCAGCCTGACCAATATGGTGAAACCCCGTCTCTACAAAAATACAAGAATTAGCCAGGTGTGGTGGCTGGCACCTGTAATTCCAGCTACTCGGGAGGCTGAGGCAGGAGAATCACTTGAACCTGGGAGGCAGAGTTTGCAGTGGGCCGAGATCACACCACTGCACTCCAGCCTGGGTGACAGAGTGAGACTCTGTCTCAAAAAAAAAAAAAAAAAAAAAAATGTGGAGTCCTGGGTACGGCACCAGACTTACTGAATCAAAATCTACTATGAGTGGGAAGTGATGGGAGTTTTCTGCATCTTTAACAGAAACTCTCCAGGAATATTTACAACCACAAAAACTGGAGGATTACTAGAATTATCCTGTGAGGTTCTTCTAACTTGGCTTGTATTTCCTGATTCCAATGTTTAATGGCCTTCACTATCTTGTGGTGGCAGGGGGTGGGGGGGCTTTTTGTTTTGTGGTTTATTCATTTATTTAAACAATTTTCACCAAGTAATGTTGCTAGGTTCCAGGGGGTTTCAAGGATACATCAGATGTAAAACTTCTCTTCAAAGACCATATGACATTATACTGATATTATTAGGTTTTAAAATGTTCTTTCAAATGAGAAATATCTGTACCTTATTCAATTTTACAGGCTTTATTTTTATAAATGTGAATGCTTCTGTTATTTTCTATTCAGGAATGGCCCCATAAATCATGTATTTTAGTTAACTCTGTTAATTTTCTGGTAGTAAGGTGAATAACATGCATTATTATCTATAAATAATCAGAACTATGTTTTTGAGAAAAGAATGGCAAAAAAATGTATGCCAGCTGCTGCTATTATTCAAGGCTTTGTATTGCTCTTGGGTTTTTATGAATGTGTTGAAGTGTGCAGGTGCATGAATGCTTATCATCCAGATAAAAATGTTAAACCTATCATTAAAACAGTTCTTTAAAAAACACATAATTCATTTTATGATAAGCCAAAATAATTTCACTAGTTCCTAATGTCCTTCCTCCAAAAAATTTGTTGGGAGAAATGTGGTTGCTTTCTGCCCTTCCACACTGATTCCTTTCCACGGGAGGTAGTATCAGGACACAAGCTGGTGGCTGAATGCCAGGTCTATGCAGGGGGAGGAGTGCAGGCTGGTCATCGCGGACCCCACTCCCAAGTGTCCAGGGACTTAGCTCCCCTGTGGTTCCAGAGTATGTCCCAGAATCCAGCAGCTCCATGAAGACCCACTCTCCTGTTTTCTGTTTCCCTCTTTCCCCAACTCCCTGCTTTCCCTTGGCAGTTGAGATGAATGAATAGGCACCAGCCAAACATCAGCTCCTATAGCAGAAGGGGGCGAGGCCTACGAATTGACTGTGCTTAATGCATACATTCCTATCCTCTGTACAGAGTTTGAAGTGTTGAGGAGAGTGGGGGTGGGAAGGTAGAAGCGAGCAGATTTTCTTCTTTTCCTAAGATCAGAAACTTTTCAGAGAGCTGGGGTGAGTCCTGCTCCAGAAAAAGAGTGGTCTCTTTAAAGGATGCGGTAGAGTGTGGTCACAGGGCACGGAGCAAGTGAATGCTTTTTGGATTAAATCTGGGTTAAGTGGTAGGGTCTTGGTTCCTCCTCCTCCTCTTCCTCCTCTTCCTCCTCCTCCTCCTCTTCCTCTTCCTCCCCCTCCTCTTCCTCTTCCTCCTCTTCCTCCTCCTCCTCTTCCTTCTCCTCCTCTTCCTCCTCCTCTTCTTCCTCCTCCTCCTCTTCCTCCTCCTCTTCCTCCTCCTCCTCTTCCTCCTCCTCCTCTTCCTCCTCCTCCTCTTCCTTCTCCTCCTCTTCCTCCTCCTCATCCTCTTCTTCCTCCTCCTCTTCCTCCTCCTCCTCCTCTTCCTCCTCGTCCTCTTCCTCCTCCTCCTCCTCTTCCTCCTCCTCTTCCTCCTCCTCCTCTTCCTTCTCCTCCTCTTCCTCCTCCTCCTCTTCCTCCTTCTCCTCCTTCTTTTGATATCGACTTTATTTGAGAGTGGGTCTCTTAAAGTCATACATATCATCCAACTCACTCCAGTCACCTAGCTTTTGTTGGTGGCAAAGGCCCTGGAACTCTCCCTCTGTGCGGAGAGTGAGGCTCCTCCCACCACACCCCAAGGCAGGTACTGGACTTCCACTGCCTAGTTTTAAAGGCAAAATAAATGATTCGGGCATACAACAGCTAAGCAAAATAAAGGAAGAACAGAAGTATAAAATATTTTCTATTAGATCTATTTTATTTGTTCAGTGTATGGGCTGACTATAACTCAAAATATGACATATTGGCTTCATATATGTTTGTCATATTTTTGAGATCTTGAATAAACATCTTAATTCATTACCCAGAATGACTGAATTAGTCTTTTAAAAAAGTCTTCATTAACAAGAGAGGTTACAAAAAAGAAAAAACCCAACAGTTTTGGAAAATTTTAATGCCTTTTTTCTGTTTTGAATGAAATGATGTAACAGACTGATTGGAGGACGCGTTTTTTTGGGAGCGGCCTGTAGGAATTCACTTTTCCATGAAAGAATGCCAGGCTCATGCGGTGGCAGGACAGGCAGGTTTGTTAACACGCTGTACACAGATTAAAGGGTTTGTGATCTTGTGTTTCTTATGAATCACATCTGTTTTTAATTTTTCCTGGAAATATTCCATGAGGCCCGTTTTCTTATTCTTGAAGGAAACGCTGATAAGAACATGGAAATAAATCTAGAGATCAGGCAACCCAGGGACCTGGGGCAAGCAAGCTGACCTGCATCCAGCTGGCGGTGCCTGGCTCTGGCGCCAGGGGCTTCACTCTTTGCTGCCTTGCCCTCTCCTGTGGCCATTCAGCCTCACTCCCTGGACATCAGCTGCTTTCCAGAGTTCTTTTTTCTTTTTTTTCTTCGTCTTTTTTTTTTTTTTTTTTTTTTTTTTTACAGAGTATTGCTCTGTCACCCAGGCTGGAGTGCAGTGATGTGATCTCTGCTCACTGCCACCTCTTCCTCCTGGGTTCAAATGATTCTCCTGCTTCAGCCTCCGGAGTAGCTGGGACTACAGGCATGCACCACCACGCTAGGTTAATTTTTGTATTTTTAGTAGAGACGGGGGTTTCACCATGTTAACCAGGCTGGTTTCGAACTCCTGGGCTCAAGTGATCCACCCACCTTGGCCTCCCCAAGTGCTGGGCTTACAGGTGTGAGCCACTGCACCAGGCAGAGCTCCTTTTCTTGACTGGGCCCTTTCCAGGTGCCATTTCTTTGGTCAGGAAATAATTCCATTCCTTATTCAGTTCTTACTGCTTTCCCCATCTCGGATTAAACAGCATTTCTCCAGGGAAGCCCTTCCTAGTTCCCCAGAAAGGGAGAACCCCTTGCTATTTTTCCCATTAGACTGTACGTGTCTCCTTTATGTTTTATTTGTTCTGTGTCTGTCTTGGCCACTGGACACAAGCTCCCAGAGTAGCAGAGCTGTTTTTTTTTTTTTTTTCCCCGTCTTAGCATTTGCTTTCCCCACCCCACATTCTTGGAACAGCCTTTACTAAGTTGAACAGGAAATGGCACTGATGAAGAGAAGGCGGGCATCACTTTCACGACAGGGCTGTGAGAGCGCGGACAGTGTGGGTGGGCAGAAGGACAGCCAGTCATCCCGCCGCCAGCCCCGTAGCTTCCAGAAGCAGGTGCCCAGGTGCTAAGGGGTCCGTCACAGGGCCAGGGGCAGGGACTGCACCTCCCCCAGGCACTCGTCGTAGGCCTCCCGGGGCTTGACCATTATCACACGGGTGGGGCGCTTGGAGCTCGCGGCTGCACGCAGGTCAGTCTTAGAGGCGATATAGTCATAGGGCAGATTTCGGTCCTCATACATGGCTGGGAGATGGCAGTACACCTCAATGGGCAGTGTGTCCCCTGTCAACATCATGATCCCTTTTTCTCCTTTGTTGAGAAATTTCTGAACCTGTTTCACCCTGCGCCGAATCTGCTTCTGCTTCACGGCTTTCTTGATGCATTTGTAGAGTTTCCGCGTGGGGTGGTGAGAAGCCAGAGGCTGCGCGATGGGGTTCTGGTTGGCCAGCAGCTGCTGGCAGGTGTGCTCCCCGGATCACGCCTCCGCCTGAGCCTCGGGCCCGTCCGGATCTGCCTTTATTTTGGTCATCGCAGCGGCCAAGGAAACCTAGGAGGCGAGTCCAGGCGATCTGAGAGCTGGTCTTCATGTGACTTTGAACAAGCTACTTGCTGACCTGTGTCTCAGTTTCCCCAAGTGAGAACAATCCTACTTTGCACTTAGCGTTGTCCTGGGGATAAAATCCATTTGTGTAAAGTGCTGAGAGCGGGTCTGTTACGCAGCAAATGACGTCTACGTGCTTGTTAGTGTTATTACTACTAAGGCTAAGGCATGCAGAGACTCAGAGCTCACTATGCTCAACTTCTCTCTCACCCCTCCGTGGCTCTAAATGCATCCAAAGAACCCTGGACCTATAGAATACAGCTTGCAGACCTTTGCTCTATAAAGCCAAGGAAGGTGCTTGTAATCTGGATCCTTCTAGAACAGCCCAGAATTAATGATCAATTTATCAATTTCAGGCTTAGCATTATAAACAAAAGTAAATTTGAACTAACTGATCACCTAGGGCTGCTCACAAACAGCATTGAGTCCGAGGCAGCCTGGCCACCAAGGGTTTTGTGGGGCAGCCATCAATAATGAAGCCAATATTTGCTTAGCATCTGCTGTGGTTCACGCAATGTCCTGGTAAAACACTGGCAAAAAAGACCAGTTGCATAAATAGTAAATGTAGAGCTGGGTTTGAAGCCAACAATCAGGCGTCAGAGTCACACTCTTTTTTCTTTCTTTCTAGACAGGGGTGAGGGTGTGGGGTGGGGGATTTGCTCTGTCTCCCAGGCTGGAGTGCAGAGGTGCAATCAAGGCTTACTGCAGCCTCAAGCTCCTGAGTTTTACCAATCCTCCCTCCTCAGCCTCCTGAGTAGCAGTGAGTACAGGCACATGCCACCATGCCCGGCTGTTTTTAAGTTTTTTACATTTTTAAGATTTTTTTAGAGACAGAGGTCTTGCTACGTTCCCCGGACTGGTCTCCACCTCCTGGGCTCAAGCAAACCTCCTGCATCAGTCTCCCGAGGAGCTTAGATGGCAGGCTGGAGTCAGGCTCTTAATAGCTGCAGTCTAATGCCTCTCTCTCATCATGGCGATTTGGCTCCTGTATGTTTTGGGGTGACAGTTCAGCATTTGAGGAAAGGCTCTGCTACCATAAAAACGTAAAAACTGTTTCTCTAGAACATACCTGGATACCAAGGTCTCTTCAGGCAGCTTTCAGTGGACGTGTGTTTTTATTTTCCCAGTGCTGGTACTGAGGCATAAGTTTGCTTACAATATTCGTGCTGGGCTGCGTGGATGTACAGGGCAACACTCACATGGGGCAGGTTTGGGAGCTGGATGAAGAAGGGAGAGGAGGGAGCTGAGCCTCCAGGAGCACCCACGTGTTGGCCCTGGGCCCAGTCTTCACAGAGGGTAGCCCCTCAGTCCTCCCACCTAGCCCCCCGTGCGTGTGCGCTCCCCATCTCACACCACGGGAGGGAAGCCTCGGTGTGGGAGAGGCCCCTACCAACCGCGAGCTGCAAGGGAGCCTGAGAAATGGTCCTGGAGGGCGGCTACCGAGCAGCTTCCTGCAGCTGCCTTGTGCTAATAATTTAATTGTCGTCAAAACCTCCTCCTCCTCCTCAGTTTGTCTTCCTGCAATGAGCAGAAAGCGCAGATTACCATCACGGGCCGCTCTGCCGCTCTCTGATGCAGGCTCACCTACGTGTAGAGGATAAGTGCGTCAGTATGCACCGCTCCCCGCGCCCCCAGCTTTGGGAACAACCTGCTCCGAGCCTGGCCGACCTGCTTTCCTCTGGCCTCTTTGCCTACCTGGCACGTGTGCTTCACGCAGAGCCTCCAGTCTGCGCTAACGTTTCCTAAGTCGACTGCCTTTGCTGGGACTTCATTAGGAAACGGCCGCTTTGATGTTTTCTGGATGCGTAGAGGGCAGCCCCTTCCCTAAGCCGAGTTCTGGGCTCACCTGAAAGTGAGAAGTAAAGAGGCTTTTTAAATTAATGGCATCAAATTGCACGTATACAACAATGATAAAGCGACAAGCCTTTTTATAACACTGGAGAGCAGCATCAACTCTCTCTTTTCTTTTAATCCGAGGCTGCTTTTTAGAAATGTTTCTTGTGTGCGTGGAACAACCGGTTGCATGCCGAGCGGGCTTATCGCTGTCAATAGACAGGCCTGGGGTGGCGGCTCTGGGCCCCCGTTCCTCGGCGCTGGCGGCCTATAGGGGGCGCGGCGGAGGCGGCGGAGCCGGGGAGCGCAGCGCAGGGCCCTGCCATCTGGGTGTTCGAGGACGCGCCTGCAGAGGCGCGCCTGGCTCCGCGCTCCACTCCAATACCATCTTCTTCCCTTTTGCAGCTTCCCACTTCCCATCTGTGCCCACCCACGGGTTTCTCAAAGAATAAAAAAAAATTGGCATGGTTCAAGGGAAAAGAATCAGGAATGTGTGGGCTCCCTCGTCCTGGGTTCACAGTGCTGGAGACACGTGGCCTCTGTGGCCCGGCCAGCTTCTCACACCCGTTCTGTAGCTCTGATCCCGCGTGACCTGCCGAGGCTGTGCATTTTGCCGCGCGGTGGGGATGGGAGTGCTAGTTGTACTTTGTAAGTTGTCAGCAAAACGTTTTCTTTTTCTTTCATCTTTGCCAGTGCTGCCTGCAGCCTCCAAAAGGCATCTTCAGAAAGCTGATAATTAAAGCTATGGAATCCGAGCATGAGTAATCATTACCTATTTTGCTTGGGCGCAGTTTTTTAGAGAAAATGTTGTCCCCTCCAATAATTATTAGGTTATCATCTTGTCATACTGACTCCTCTAGCAGCCACGATTTGAGGATAAATGTTAGGTCCACCTTTGCTGTTCATTCTCTGATTCAAATAAATCTAGTATTCCAGGGGAAAAACCCCAAACAAAATAAACGGCAAAGTCCGAATCCTAGGCAGCAGCTATTTCTGAATAGAAGACAACTATATGACTGTTGTAATATTTTAAAAAATGAGTACTTAATGAAATGGCCATTTTAGCGAGTGATAAACACTTTGAAGCAGCCAGAAATTCAGTATCTCACAGCACATTTTGTGGAACGCTGTCTAGATTCTGCCATCTTGCTGGAATGTTCTGCCATTGCTCATAGTAATAGCTTCTTATTGACTGAGGAGTATTTGTGTATAGATAGATTACGGCAAATTCAACTTCTCCAAAGACTCCAGCCCTCAACAATAGGTACCTGTCAATAAAATGCTTTGTGGGTGTGCTTTGGAAGTCCAGAGATAAATGATGGACAAATAAGTAGGATTTGTATTTGGACAGATTGAGAGTCTCTATTATGGCTTTTTTCTCATTGAGGAGAGAGGTGGGGAAGTAGAAAGAATGAGCTGAGTGAAGAGGCTGTCCTCGGTAGGAAGGCCCTGTGATCGTGTCTCCCAGGGCAGTGCCCCTGGCGTGGCCCCAGTGGAAATTCCTCAGCTTTCTTTGTCAGCTTTACCTGGGCCTCAAAATCAGTTCTTAGGAGAGAAGACCCATTACAGCCCGGTAGAGAGGTGGTGTGAATGGGGCTCCTTAATAAATGGATGAAAGGTTTTCAGTAACAAAGGGAATCAGTGCTCTGTGTTTCATTGGCTGAACCAAATCACACGCCCCAAAGCTTGTGTTTTAATGTCAGTGTCCTTGACACCACCCACTCTTTCTCCACACATACCCATGGGATTCTGCGTAGTTATTCTGGAATTTTCTTAAGCAACCGTTGTTTTTGTTCTTGATTCATATATTATCAGGTAAGAGCCCCATCTTTCCAAATGTGCCTCATCTTCACTTAGCAAGTGAAAAAAACATAGTTCAAAATTATACATAAGAAGAATTTTCCCATCTGAAAATTTGAAGCACTAGAAGTTGAATTTTGCAAGTTTGTTTTGGGTAATCAGCAAGCATATTTTCCTTGGTTGGTTCAGTAACAACATTTCTGTCCCGTCATCTAGTTAGGGATGAATGGCATATTGTGGTTTCCAAAACTGAGACTACATATGCTGCACCCAAACTCGCTCAGTTTGGGAAGCTCACAAGTAGGCTTGCCTTTGATTTTTTTCATTCCCCTGAGTTTCTCTTTCGGCCAAAGAGAAATCGCTTCTGTGCCATTCAAAATACTTGAACTTATCTGCAACCCAGGGTGGAGAAGTAGCTGGTGAAGCCCTTCTTGGAAATTTTTTAGCGTGTGGGATGGAGTAGGGTGTAAAAGGAACGGAACGGTTGGAAAAAGTTGTGGTGTCTTTTTTTCTTTTTCTGGAAAAAAGATCAATGTTGATCCACAAAGAGAAACTCACAGGAAAAAAATCCTGATGGATTTTGCGATGTGCCTTGAGCTTCTCCAGTAAGCTTGCTGAGGTGCTCTTTGATTAGTCTTCTTTTGATTGCCAACCATCAAATCTTGCATAAGACTCAGCTTGTGCCTTCTATATGAGGTATAATGTTACAGATATATAAGGTTGTTTGAAAGACACAGGGGCAGAGAGAGAGAGCTTTTGGAGAAGGCACATAAAGAAAAACTAATGTAGTATTAGGAACGTCTTAGAGGCAGTCAAGAAGTTTGAGCAAAAATATATTGACCTAGATTACTCTAGGAAGACTAAAATGAATAGGCATAGCTTAAACTAAAACAACCAAATAAGAACAGGCAGGACAGCTAGCTGGCTGCCATGGCCAGGTCCTTGACTCTGGAGAAATCTCAAGAAACAGAAATTGCAGGGTCTCTGTCTTCCTGCAGCTTCCAGTCTAGCAGAAGAGTTTATCATACGCAGTTCAAGTAATTGATACGTTAAAAAAACATAACTAAACAGAGCCAAAGTACAACTTAATTTTGTTCTTTTGTTCTGGTGAACTTTATTCATCGGGACCAGCATCCATGACCCCTGGATGAAAACTCTGGCAGACCCCATGGCTCTTCTGCCACTCTCAGATAATCCAGAAAGTCTTCTGGTCAACTGGAATCACAGAAGCAGTTTCATTTCAGCACTTACAGTGTCTGGTCCGATGTGATAATTGGAAACTGACCTTGGCCTAGCTACCTCTGCCCCCGCATGTCCTGTCTGTGCCTGCAGTGAGGAGGGGAGGCTGAGGAGGCTCTGCTCTCTCCCTGCTCCTTCTCCCATGCCATCTCAGCGCAACTGCTATGGTCGTAGGGTGCATGTTGGGTGCATGCAGGAAGGAGACGTAGGAACTTCAGCCTCTTCTAACCTGACTGGCTGGTGTCCTATTTTCTGATCTGGCAGATGGTTTGGGTCAGCTCTCTATGATGGACTCTGGAGCGCTGAGGCTTTGGAAGCCCCTGGCAGCGCCCTTATTCTTGCAGCTCCCTCATTCCTGGTGGATGTATCTTCCTTCTTTCAGGTCGTCACTGGACGATACAATACCTTCCTCAGCCCTGGCTGTCCAATGGATGACCTCCAGTCCCTTCTTGCCTGGGTCTCCTCCTACCTCCAAGGATCCTTGGTTGCACATGTTGGACAGGATTTCTCTTGCTGGCCCAGGACACACAACTTTTCCAGGGAACTCTCATTCTCCTCCTTCCTCCATCCACCCTCGCTCGGCAGGTGCATCCGTCCATGGCCTCTGGCTTTGCCCTCAAAGCTGTTTGCCAACTCCTCTGCTGTCTTAGGCAGATTCTGGGACAGATCCTGCCGCACGATCTGCTTGGGTTTGTGTGGCTGGCTCCTGTCTCCCAGCTGCAGGAAAAAGCCTCGAAGCCCCCATTCCATGGGCCTTGGAAACGTGGGACAGGAGGCCAAGGAGGTCCCTTTAGAAACTCCTCTTTCTAATCTAAGCTTTTTCCATATCCATGATCTGGCTGAGGAATCCGGAGTCGTTAAAGAAGTCCCTGGGCTGCTTCCTCCGCACTCTGTGGCACGCGGGGAGGGTAAGTTTCCTACCAATACCTGACTGTTGCAGCCTCAGCTGGACGGAGAGAGAAAGAGTCTGTCCTAAAATCCAGTTACTCGTCAAACCCAGTGAGCCAGGTACAATCACTATCACCATAACACAAAGAGAAACTGAATTCCAGGTGGTTTAAATAACCTACCCACACTCCTAACCCAGTGATGAGGTCGGGCCTCGAACCCAGGCCCACCGAGCAGATTCTGTATTTGTCACCGCAGGGACATCTTGCACGTCCAGGATGAAGGAGCCTTGAGGGGAGAGGGCTGCCTCCTGACAGATATTTGGGGCAAACAAGCAAAGAAGCTCGGGGTGAGAAAGTGGAAGAGCCCCCGCCCCTCCCCCTTTCTTGACTCCCGTCGGCCTGTGTGGTCCGCGCGGCGTGGACAACAGACCGTTGTGGGTCAACGCAGAGGCCGTGCCACTCGGCGCCGGCCCCACGGCCATCACCGGACCGCTGGAGATGTGACTGGGCTCGGGACATGAGCCCGCTTGTTCGCTCACTCTCAGTGAAAAGAGTTTTGAAATGAGTTCTGAATAGACAGCATTTTCTTTGTGCGGTTGGTAAATAACGCTGAGCAAAGTTAGCAAGTTGCAGCGCCTCTGCGTTCTGATTCTATGGAACCTTTTTGTAGGGAGAAGGGCAGGATGTTTTTAACTGAATGTGACCTCACGGGAATACTAGAGGTAAGGAGAAAAAAAAGATTGAGGTAACTGTGGGTGTTTGACATCTCAGAAGCCATGGCTTTTAATAAAGCCACGTGAAGAGAGATTCCTGGCATCATCCCACACAAAAACCAGTGCCTGGTAGCGTTGTGGAAGGTGATATTCACATTGGTTTGGCATCTGTGTAGCTTTGACTGAAAATCAATGGTTTTCTTAGGATAATTTTCATATCACATCTTTTTTTTCTTTTTTAGAAAATAATAAAATTTGTGAATGGGGCAGCGTGGAGAAATCCTAAGAGAAATAGCGTAAGAGCATTTTGGAACACATCCAGGAAAAGATAACTTTCGACACACCTGTAGACATTCGCCAGGTAAAGGTAAGAAAAAAATATTGGAAAAAGTACATTTAGGTTATTTTATTACATCACACTGGGTTGAGCTTTGAGAGGAAACATATACCACTGGGGCGGGACGGGCAGAGGGAGGATGGAGGGCTCACCTTTTGCCCCTCTCTCTCCTGGGCACGGGCATGGCAGCCCTGTGTCCCCCGTGGCCATCAGTGGCCACCTGAGTTGTTTCTAATGCCGGCTGTGGAGCAGCCAAAGACATGTTCACCAGGTCGAGGGCATCTGACTATGATACTCGGCAGACAGTTCTGTTAAAAAGTCAATGTATTTAATATTGCAACCATCACTTGTACAGTATGGAATTTCTTTTAGATTTATATTTGCACTGGGACTGACTCATCTTCTGTTTAGGATTTTTTAAAACATCGCTTCTTCTGTGCTCAGCTGAGAAGTACATCTGTTGCTTTCACATAATAAGCGTCGAATATGGAGACAGGTTGAGTACTTGAGCCATTTGTTTGTCGCTATAGGAGACCTGCAGCATATGCATGCTATATGTCTGTTTGCTGGAACGCGGGCACCGAGGAATCAAACTTCATGGTTCTTTCTTTGAGCCATAAGATTTTTAAAAATCTCTAACTAATTTAGGTTACTGAAAATAAACCCTATTTTGGACTTCTGAACGGGTGTTTTGAAGGAGGCTCAGAGGGACAAAGATTGCATTGGTCACTGTGTAGTACTTGGGATTGTAGATGAGTTTCTTAAGCAAAGCATAATAGCCACTTTTATTTGTTGGTACGATATATACACATAATGTTAGCACTATGACGAGATTGTTCCTCCAGCTCACATAGAAATTAGCTGTTGGTTCTCAGGACTGTGTAGTTTTCTGTCTTGTGTCTGTGGTTAAGGAAAGCTCTTGTAGCTGGAGGAGCACAGGCAGTGAGGCTCACAGCGGTGTTCCAGTCGGGAAGAGCTTCTGATTTGCCCGCAATTGGTGGCTGCATTTGTTGCATACAACTTGGAGCCTTGATCTTTAACTATTTCAGATAAATTGCTGTCAAATTAGCAGGAATGGTTCCTTCAGATCAATCTAAATAATTTATGCCAAATAAATGATACTTTTGTAAGCCATGTTCATGTGGCCAAGATAAAAATGACGTTCTTAGCAACATAGTCCTACATTGAATATATTCAAAAATAACATCATTTTTCTTACTGACTTTGTAACCAAACCTTTTAGGTGAGACAGAGTCCTTAGTTTGTGACCGTGCGTTATCTGAGAAAACCTATATTTCCAACACGAAATGTAAATAAAAAATTCCAAGATAAAAAAGCTCTATTTTGATTATTCCTTTAAACGATTTGAACTAAAGTTCAGCTCTGTACATCGCCACATAAGAAATCCAGACCTTTGAGCAACGTGTTGATGAATTGGGGTGGAAATGTAAGAGGATAGAAACGATGGCCGCACTGGACTTTTTTCCAGAAACCATTTACACAGGCGCACCAGCAGAGGGCAGTGCAGAGCAATGAACTCTCCGAGGCGTTTCCAAACAGATGTCTTGAAACCTGAAGTGAAAATATCTGCATGAAAGTAGCCCTTTCTGGACAGCGTCTTCCTCCAACGTCATAGATCTCTGAAATAATAACAAAACTCCCCAAACATGCTAATCTCTAAATGGGCCCCTCAATATGGAAGGATTGAGGTGCAAGTGTCAGAATTTTAATTCCCTGAGGTCATCAGAGATGTTTTCACTTCGATTTTCCTTTTATTTTATTACGAAAGACTTCGTGAAGCCTAGTATTAGGCATGTGCACAACTTTTAATTATGCAACTTTTCGGAGTGATTTTTTTCTGATAAAAATATTGCAAAAATCACAAATTTAGATTTGCTTAAGAATCTCTACACAACACAGCATTTGAAGCAAAATGCAGCTTAGAAAGTTTCCCATTAAATGCATATGTCCTTGATGCAAAATTATAGCCCATTGTTTTGCTTGTTAATTTTTTTTCTTCTCAGAATCACCACAGAAAACATTCTTTGTTTTATAATAAAATCAATGTGGATACACATTTTACACTTGCAGTCTGGAAGAAAAACCTACTACACTGGAACAGAATTCCAAAGAATTCTATGGGAACATGTTATATTTTGTTCCAGGGTTATGATAAAACTCTAGTTTCATGGTCTAAGCATAAATGTTTAGGGGATCTAAATGTCTTTTCACTAAATTTTATTTTGTAGTCTGAAAGTTAGCATTTAAGACCATCATTCTTCTAGGCTAATTAGGATGATAAAATCCTTTCCTCTTTTCAAAAGTTCATGAGCATATAACAAATTGGAACTACTTGTACAAGCCAAGCGTCCCTCTTATGCCATTAGCTTTCTCGGAGTTACCTTCTAGATGACTTTGGCTCATGTTAACTTCAGATATTTGACATATCAAGTATGCTTGTCTTCAAAGGTTTCCCAGGCAACTGCAACAATTCATCTGGTTCTAGTCAAAAGTGCCCTTGAACTCTCGGCTCACTTTGCTTCCCTGTATGAGTCATGTGTGTAGCAAAAGGAAAAACACAAAAGACTTCATGTAACAGGCTAGTGTGAGTGATGTGGTGAAGAGAGGGATGGATTTCACAAAAGGATCTGCTTGGGTGCCTACGGGTTCCGTTTGTCAAGCTCTCATTTGCCTTTGGGGGGAAGGCCACAAGCCACATCATGTGTTCTGGGTTTTAACTCTTCTCACAGTTCCTAGAGCCCCAAACTCTTACCCTGGGTGTCCCCAAGAACTCTTTCAAGGCCTGATCGCCTGCCCACCAGGGAGTGACTGCCCCCAAATCTCTGAGAGATGCCTCAGGACCCCAGCTGACTCACATGCATGCTGGCCTGTGAGAATCATTCTCCACATCTTGTTTCTCACATAACCCACTGGGAATCCATGGTTAGAGTCTCGCTGCATTTTGCTTAGAGGAAGGGTTCCTGAACAACAGAGTAGGGAGTAATTGGAATCTCTGGTACTGTGGTTTGTGAAAGGTTCCTCTGCTTAACATTGATTACGTTCTCTATTGTGTTTAGAAGGAAAGGTTTCACCTCATCTAGGCAGACAGCGCAGTTACACCATCACCTTTTTTTCCCCTTTATTTTGACTCCTGTCTTCACAGCTGATTGACTAGTGACTAGAATGATGGCAAATAAGGCAATATAATATGGACAGCCTGCAAATCCCACTCGTAAGCTCTGTAAGTGGGAGCAGATTGCTGTCTGAGTACAGGGCTTCTGCAGAAGTCTCTCTATCAGCTCCACATTGAACTCAAAGTCTAGAAAGCTACACAATTAATCATGCGTCATCTGGATCCAGCCATAAAAGCATGGTGACCACCCCCTCCCCCACCCCTCACCATTCCCTCCTCCCTGGATTTGTTATATTTCATTTCGTTCAATATACTTACTGAGATGTAAACATTCCATCGAAATGTATCTAAGTAGGCAGATTTTTAAGGGTCTGCTTTTGTGGGTCGATAACAAATTTTAGAAAGGCTATTTCCATTGATATGTGAAAGTATACAATAACTGCTCTAGCTACTAGCCCTTCTAACAGCTACATTTACCACTGTGATTGTCACTTTGAATAATCCTTGGGTTATTACAATTAACATAGATAAACATAATTTTACAGTAGGAAATGTGGTTGTCAGGATGTGAAATAGTAGTAATCAATTTGAATAAATATTTCTATTTGTTTTCACAAAAGTTTGAATCCTCAAAAGAGAACTCTGACCAAAATAGGAATATAGCAGGATCAATGGAACAGGTGGCATGAGTCATCTCACTGGCTTTTAATTAAAAAGGACGCTGTGGTTGTTGGCGTGGACTGGACTCCGCATCGGCAGTGCTTGAGTTTCTTAAGCTGAAATCCAGCTGGAGAGTTCTTAATCAGAACGGACTTATTTTGATAATTTATAATCTGTGTATTCAGAGCGTTGGTGTTGCAGTTTTGATACCTAAATCACCGTTTTAAAAATTCAAAGAGATATATGAATCCCGAGTCTCGGACGGTTATTCCTGAGCCAAGGATTTCTGTGCAATGCTAATATGGATAATAGAGAATCAGTCTTTCACTGTACAGTTTTGTCATCGTGTTTCAATAACTGAATGAATATTCTGAATTAATAAGCATAACGTTTGTATAAGCTAAAGACTAGTCTAAGCTCTGCATTCATTGATGGGAACCTTAAGCAAATGCTTCTTTTCATCAGCTTGTTCAAAAGGCATAAACATAATTACAGTTCTGAGGTGATAACATACCGACTGGTAAAATAGTGATTGGGTCTAGACAAGCTAACTTAAAGTTAGGGGTTGCATGTTGTTTTGAGTACTTGGAAGAATCTGGAAAAAAATAATTTTTTTAAAAAATATATTTTTACTGTTTATCTTATAGAAAAAGTCTGAGCATTAAGCCCCCACTAGAATTTTGGGGATTTTGTTTTTCTAAAACGTTGGTTAAAATTCAGGTAAGTTGATACTTACAGTTTGAGAGAAAAGATGGGGAAGTGATAGAAATATCAAATGATGGGTTAGTTTTAAATATCTCAGAATGCTCAGGGGCAGTGAGGGAAAGAGGGACTTGCCTGGCCATGTCCCCAAAGCTCTGCTTTGCACCTTCTCCTGAGGTCAGTTCTGGAAAACAGTGCTGGGTCTTTGGGTCACATCTGGTTCCGCCTTCCTTTCCTCCTTCCTTCTTTATCCATCTCATGGCCTGCCTTCATCTCTTAAATCTTGGCTCTGTTATGAGACCAGGGAAGGAGTGATGTCAACATGTGCTCCTGGGCCTGGAAACAGCCCTTGCCCCGACTCCTTCCCTCTCAGCAGAGCCTGTCATTCATTCTCGCAACAAATATCTGAGCATTCTCTGTGCAGGGTGAGTCTCAGTGCTTTGAATGTGCGGTCTCGCTTAATTCTCTCAAAAGCTCGTAGAGGTTGTTCCTGTTACCTTTATTCTACAGATAATGGAACTGAGATTTTTAGAGAAGTAAGGATAAACATTTAATATCATAAAACTACTAAATGTTGATGTTAGGATGTGAATCCCAAACCACAGCTTTCCTCATTATGGCTTCAGAAACAGACCTGTCTCTAGGGCGTTTATGCCTTAGTATTGATATTTCAAACCTTTTATTTTGAAACAGTTTCAAACTTAGGAAAAGCTATAGGTACAAAAGGTGTAGCATAAATCATTCTGGAGTCACTCAGATTCCCCAGTTGTTCACCTTTGACCACATTTGCTTCCTATCATCCATCTCTATTTCCGTGTGTATGTACGTGTGTGTGTATATTTACATGTATGTTTCTATTTTTCATGATGAAAAATGTCTGTGATAAGTTGTAGATGTGATTCCCCTTTACTGCAACACATCTCAGGGTGTGTTCCTGAACACGTGTACCTAATCTTACATACCCACCATACAAGATCAAAGTCATGAAATTAACAGTAACACAACCTATACACTTCATTCAAATTTTACCAGTTGACACAATAATTTTCATCACAGGAAAGACAATCAGAGCAACACAACTGTGGTCCAGGACTGAATGCAGGAACATGCACCGTATTTCACTGTCATGCCTCTTAAGTGTCTCTTAATCAGGGACATTTTCTAAGTCTTTCTCGCTCACGATCCTGACATTTGTGGACAGAGAGGCCAGCTAGCTTGTACATTTTTCCTGCTTGGGTTTTTATGATGTTTCTTCAAGATTTGATTCAAGTTATTCATTTTGGCAGGAATTCCATAGAAGTAATATTGTGTTCTCTGTAGTCCTGGATGTCAGGAAGTACACAGAGTGATTTGCCACATTCCTAGTTTGTTCATTTGGGTAAGATGATATGTACTGGACTTTATCATAGCAAAGCTGCTATTTTTTCTTTTGTAAGTATCAATCATAGCAAAGGTAATATTTTTCCTTTTGTAAGAATTTTACCTTGTAAAAAGATATTTTGGGGTATGTAAATATTTTGGTTTTTAAAAATCTCATTGATTTTAATATCTGCTGATGATCCTTTCCTGACTCAGTTATGATTATGATGGTTGCCATTTGGTATTACCTATCTTTGTTGACTTTGTTGAGTGACGTACTATTAGTCTAGAGAGACACAGTGTCTCTGGCTTCTAGGCTGTAGTCTTGTGTGGTTTCATTATTAATCTAGGAACACACAGAATGCCTCACAATACTTATTTGATTGTATTTTCACATCTCTGCCAGGTAGGCATTATTATATCCGCATTTTGTATGTGAGGAAACTGAAGAAACAAGTTGGCAACATTTTCAGAAAGAAAATGTTAAAAATTAATCCTCAAGTTGGGCGTGGTGGCTCACGCCTGTAATCCCAGCACTTTGGGAGGCCGAGGTGGGTGGATCACAAGGTCAAGAGATCGAGACCATCCTGGCCAACATGGTGAAATCCTGTCTCTACTAAAAAAAAATACAAAAATTAGCTGGGCGTGGTGGCACACACCTGTAATCCCAGCTACTCAGGAGGCTGAGGCAGGAGAATTGCTTGAACCCAGGAGGCAGAGATTGCAGTGAGCTGAGATTGTGCCACTGCACTCCAGTCTGGTGCCTAGTGACAGAGCAAGACTCTGTCTCAAAAAAAAAAAAAAAGAAAAGAAAATTAATCCTTAAATAGCACTGGTGATGTCCACAGCAAGATAATAGAATGAAGTTTTAAAAGTACAAAACAACACTAAAAAATCAGAAAAAAAGTTATTATAACATTGTGCCATGATTTGTAAACTTTGAAAGTAGAGACCAGGGAGAGACAAGACTTTACCTCACCCCAACATTAGAGCGAGGTGAGGTGAGTAGATGAAACCCGAAGAGCTTTCCCACCATTGCCCAGCTTGCAGAGACACCTGGAAGGATTCACAAATGGCAAAGGGAAGAAGGAGAAGATCCCTGAGGACGGAACTGCAGTGTTTTTCCTGGGCCAAAAAGATGGAGAACAAGAGGAGGTAGGAAGGTTAGAATCTTCAAAGCTAATCAAATAACAGAGATTTGAAAGAGCAAGCAAGAACACAATTCTTTAGGCGGCAGAGGCCCGATGAAGGCGGGGAAGACCTCGGGCGAAGGTCTTCTCCCTTGCTGTAGAGCAGCTCAGGACCTCAAGCTGTTGGTTTTCCTGCCCTTTCCTCACACATGAGGAAGGGAACTATATGATCCCTGGGGAGAAAACCTGAAACAGGGAAAGGGAAGGCCTGGAGCAGATTGTGTGAATGTGACTCCACTGAATTGTGGGAAGGACCCAACGTGCCTCTAGGGATGTAGCCAGAGCATTGATGCAGAATTTTAAAGTGAAGAATCCCAGTCCACCAACCCTAAGTTCCTAAACCCAAGGGGAAGCTCCTTCTGACTCCTCCCATGTGGTCCAGTCGAACAAGAGTAGGAGAAGGGAAAATAACCAACTCCCCAATCTGAGTTCCAAGGGACATATGGGCTGGTGTCAGAGATGTGGGCACGTGGTAAGTACAGGAGAATTGATCCAAACTATCTCAAAAAGACAAAACAAGTTGAAAAGCAATACAGGTCAAATAAGCACGCAAGAAAGGAAATCTCCTGGAGACCAAAGAAAACATTACAAAAATGAGAACAGAAAAGAGAGAATAACAAACAATGTGAAGGAAAGGCAAAAGAAGAGAAATAGAATGAAACACGTAAAAGATGTCGTATCTCTGAAATCCATCTGGAGCATCTCTAGGCAAAGATGGTGGACTGAACATATGCGTGTGTTTTTGCTTTTATCCAAATCCCCACAGAAAATAATAAAGATAATTTAAAAAAGTCTGGAAGCCGGGATATCGATGAATGAGATGTAAATAACTCAGCAGGACCCTCAAAATTAAAGACAATAGATGGAAAGTTGACAGCCAATGTAATCGATAGCGCAGAATCTTCTAATAGCTAAGAAATTGGGAATATTTGATAATTTTAGAAGTGGAGAGTGAAGTGAGGCAGTTGACACAGAGGAGCCTGATTGGAGGTTGGAGATTCATAGAAATAGAGGGAAATCTTCAATATTCCCTCCCTCACATAGTGCAGGAGACGAGCAGGAGATGAAGCCGATGACACATGTTTATTTTTTGGAAT
Organism: Aotus nancymaae; assembly: GCF_030222135.1. Classification (NCBI taxonomy): domain Eukaryota; kingdom Metazoa; phylum Chordata; class Mammalia; order Primates; family Aotidae; genus Aotus; species Aotus nancymaae. Next base: position 4,699,459 of record NW_026988450.1, on the reverse strand, counting down.
TGGTAATACAAGAAGGTCTCTCTACTGAAGGACCCAGCCTCACCTGAGTGTACACACCCAGAAGTCAAGTGGATTGAGTGAATATTTGCATTCTGGAGGTTGAGATTCCCGGCCTCATCCTCTCCCCCTACCGGCCTCCTGCAATAATAGCAGCCAGGTCTTTATCATCTAGAAATTGTCCTCCTGGGATTTGCACCCAAGAAGAAAGCTCCTGGAGATGCTGACAGTGGGAGGTCACCTGCTAGTGCAGCTCTCCAAGTCGACAAACCCACTCTCATACCCAGAGCCCTATCAGCCATCCAATATGTTGCTCTTAACTGTCCCAGGCTAACTAAGGAGAAGTGAACTAGCCCAATGTCCCGCCCCCAGGAAATTGGAACTTTGGTCCAGAAGAGCAGCTACATCCCTGGTACCCAAGGTCTTACGGCAGTCTGTTCCTCAGGCACCTGGATCCCAGCCCAGCAGGGCAGCCTCACCCCACAGTGCTGAGCTGATGTGGCATACTGGTCCCCAGAGAAACAGCCTTGTCTGAGCCATGCTGCCCCACCCCTGGGCTGAACAGCTGCTGTGCCCCACCTTCCTGGATCTGAGCCAGCCCTCTGGAGTCTCAGTTGACGAGGCACACATCTCCCTGAGAAGTGGCACCTGCTTCCCAGAGCCCAAGCTGTAGCTGTGCTCCACTATTCTGGGGTCCTTGCTGCCACTGCACCTGGCCTTACAGAGACTGACCTACTACTGTATTCCACTGCTCTGGGGCTACAGTCATCACTACGCAGTACCCTCACTTCTGATGCCTGAGTTGCCACTGTGCCCTATGGATTCTAGGACCTGAATTGCAGCTGTCGCCTGCTCTCTGGGGACTGAGCCTCTGGAACACGCCTTCTTCGCTGGAGCCATGCCTATGCTGTGCTCTGATCTCCAGGCTGAGTCACAGCTACATCTCTGAACCCTGGACACGAGCTGCTGGGGAATGCCTCAGAGTCCCAGTCCCTGGCTTGGTGGGAGACCTGCATCCACCTGTGCCTCAGAGAATGAACCTGTGCCCACATCACAGGTGCCACAGCAGTTCAACAAGACACTGAGCCCAGGACCCCAGTTCTACAGCCATTCCAATCACTTGTGCCCTTGAACACAGAAATGCTATGGCTGCCTGTGGCCCATGTCACATCTGATACGAACAGGGATCCCTTCAGCTAAATGTGCCCACTGTGGGGGAAATAACAGGAGAGCCCCTAATGCCCTTGCCACCAAGAACCCTAACAATCTACCATGCCACCACCACTGGCACAAACTCCTATAGTCTAAGACATGAGGTACTCACAGTCATTGCTGATGTTGGTCACAGCTGAAGAAGCTGCACAGAGATTACACTACTGCACCCACTCAGAACCAGAGCCAAGTACCCTGCTGACCTGACACCCTAAGACTCATCTGCGGGTCGAAGTCTTTCCCTACGAAAGCCCCTCTATAAAATTAGAAGAGACATCTGTTCCACTGGATGCACAGGCATCAATGTTGGGACATAAGAAATATGTATAAGCGAGGAAACATGGCACCACAAAAGGAAGACCGTTATTCCCTAGTGACTGACCACAAAGAAATTGAAATTGAAATTGCCTAAAAAGGAATTAAAAATAATAATTTTAAGGAAATGAGAATACAGATAGACAATTCAACAAATTCATGAGCTGAATGAGAATTCCCGATCTGACCAGAGTGGGCCTCGGTGGTTGGGCACAGGTCCCAGGGACCAAGATGGGTGGGCCCAGGCCTCAGTGATGGAGACATCACAGACACTCAGAGGCACTTGCTGGGAGTCGGCAAGACAGGTGACTCTGGAGTTCTTGAGGACGCCCTGCCCCGACCCTGGATGGGAGCAGGAAGGAGCAGATGCCTCTGGCCAGGACATAGGCCCCATAGTGCTGATGTGCACCTGTGCTGTGTCCTGGGCAGAGCCTGGGTCCCAGCATCTGCTGCGCCTGCAGTGAGGCGAGAAAGTTCCAGCCCCAAGAGGCTGGGCTGGGAAGGAGCTGGCTGAGTCTTACAAATATTCCCAATCCCAGAGGCTCTGCCCAAACAGATCCAGAGGCAAAAAGGGAACAGGGGCAATGAGAGGAGTCAGGGGTGCTGCTGTGAGAGGCAGGGGCCGGGCATGAGGGAGGCCCCTCAAGACGAAGACGTGCAGGTCTGTCTTGGCAGAGCTTGTCACACCTCAGCATCCAGAGAGGAGTCAGGTTTCTTTCCCCACTGAGTCCTCTTGGTAGCAGCCGATTCTTTCTGTGCCTCCTGGGGGTCCTGATCTCCGGACTCCTGGGTCCTGCTGATCCACAGGTTGAGCCTTGATGTCACAACCCCTGAGAGCCTCAAATCCTCCTTCCGGCTGGAGGCTGGTTCTGCTCGACTCTGACCCACCAGTTACTTCTCAAAGAAGTGGCACTTGCTGGCTACACCCACAGGGGCCACGAAGAACTCAGTGCGAGAGAAGCCCGGAGACTTGACGGATTCCGATCTCCATATGGCCGTGTGGTATCTCTCCAGCTTCTCTCCCAACTTCACTGTGTTGGCTGGGAGCCTCACGCTGGCGCTGCGAGTTAGGGTTGTTTCTGAGTTGTGTTTCCTGGGGTTCATCCGAAAGGAGATGGTCCTGGGGCTGGAGCGTTTGAGAGAGCTGCTGTAGGTTCGCTGGATGGGTGAGGACATGTCTGCCTCTTCCTCCTTGCTGGGGATTTTCACCTGGAGTGTGATGGGTGGGAGGCGGGAGGCCACAGTTGGAGGGTCTGAAGCCCCCTGCTCTGCCAAGGAGGGCAGGTTCTTCCTAGGGAGGGTCCTTCCTCTCTGCTCCTTGGTGGCCGCTGGGCTTCCACCAGGGGCTGGCGGTTCCTGCGCCCGGGGCCACTCTCAGGCTGTGGCCCTCTTTGGGGCCAGCTTGGCGTCTGTAGTTGGGCTCCTTTCTGAGGCCAGTGTCTTCTCGAAGATAGATGCTTTCTCAGACACCAGCCTTCTTCCTGAGCCCAGTGCCATCCCTGGGGCCAGGGACTTCTTGGAGACACCGTTTTCTTCTAGATCAGACTTCTTCTCTGAGCTGTTTCTTTTCTCTGACACCGCTGTCTTCTCCGATAGGGATGTTTTCTCTGACGCCAGCCCTTTCTCGGAGATGGAGGTTTTCTCAGAGACCAGGCTCTTTTTGGGTGCCATCTTTTCTGGTGTGGAGGATTCCTCCAAGACTGGGGGCTTCTCTGGAACCCCTTTCTTCCTCCCTCCTGGCTCCCTGCCCGTCAAGCTCTCCTCCTCCAGGGTCTCCGGCGAGGTGGGGTCTCCGGTTCCTTCCTGGGGACTAGGGGTGGCTGTGTGGCCTGCCCAGGGCTCGAGCTGTCCCTCCCCTTCTCTGCCTCCAGCCTCTCCCGGACCGGGGCCTGTGCAGCCTCCACCACCTGCCGCCTCTGCCTCCGCTCCTGCCGCGTTCTGAAGATGGTCTGGATGTCCTCGTCCTCATCTTTGGAGGCTGGGGGCAGTGGCTCAGGCACCTCTGCTTCTTCTACACTCGGCAGCCTCTCAGAAGCAGAGGCCCGCTGGTCTCCATTTGGGCTGAGCCTGGGAGCCTCATCCTCCGTCGTGGAGCTCAGGTTGCGGTGCCGCCACCTGCACTCGTGCTCCTGCTCCTCCTCATCCTCCAGAGTCCCCTGCCGGGCAAGGCTGGACAGCGTGGACCAGTCCTTCTTGCTGACAGCCACGCTGCAGGAGCCCCACGTGGCCGCCCTCACCCCACTGGCTGCCGCCTCACCTGGCACCCCTCGGGGTCCACAAAGAGGTAGCTCTCATAAAAAAGAACCAAATAGAAATCTTGTAGCTTCAATAGCAGACTAGACCAAGCAGAAGAAAGAATCTCTGAACTTGAAAAGAGGTCTTTTGAAATAACCTGGTTTAGGGGAAAAAGAGTGAAGAAAATCTATGGGATTTATGAGACATTCATTAAATAAACACATATTTCAATATGGGGTTATCAGAGGGAGAAGAGGAGGAAAGGCATGGAAAACTTATTTAACATACAAGTTGCAGAACAATTCTCAAGTCGTAAGAGAAATATGGACATGCAGATTTATGAAGCTCAATTATCTCCAAACAGATTTAACCCAAAGAGGGTCTCACTGAGGCATATTACAATCAAAGACACAGAGAGAGAAGAATGTCAAATGATACATCAGGAAATCTCCATTAGACTATCAGCAGATTCATCAGCAGAAACCTTGCAAGCCAGGAAGGAATGGAACAATGTATTTAAAGTGCTGAAAGAAAGAAAACCAGTCAGCCAAGCATACTACACTTAGTAGTGCTGACTTTCAGAAATAAAGGAGAAATAAAGTCTTCTCAGAGAAGCAAAAGCTAAGAAAATTTGTCACTACTAGACCTGCCTTACAGGAAATATTTAAGTGAGTTCTTCAGCCAGAAGCAAAAGGATGATGATTACTATCATGAAAACATATGACAATATAAAACTCACCAGTAGAGGCACATGCATTGTCAAATGCAGAATATGTCATTACTGTAGTGGTGTTGTGTAAATCTTTCAACTCTCTAGTCTAACGGTTAAATATCAAAATGGTCAAAAATAACTGTGGCTACATTAAGCCGCTAAGAAACATGCAATATAAAAAGATGTAAATTGTGACAACAAAAACATAAATTGTAGATGATGGGGGAGTGGTTAAAAGTCTAGAGTATTTGTATGTGATCAAAGTTAAGTAGTTATCATCTTTAAATAATCTATTATAACTAGAAGATGTTTTATGTAAGCCCCATGGTAACCACAAAGCAAAAAACTGTAGCAAATACACAAATAAGGAAGAAAACAGAATAGCAGCTTAGCATTACGGAAAATTACCAAATCACAAAGGCAGACAACAAAAGGGGAAGAAAGGAAAAATAATCTACAAAACAACCGGAAAACAATTAACAAAGTGGCAGGAGTTAAGTCAATACCTATCAATAATAACTATTATCAATAAAAACTGAATATAAATGGATTAAACTTTCCAATTAAAAGGCAGAGAGTGTCTAAATAGATATAAACCCAACATCCAACTTTATGCTGCCTGTAAGAGACACATTTCAGCTTTAGGGATACACATAGCCTGAAAAGGAATTAAAGAAGATATTCTACACAAATAGTAACTGAAAGAGCAGAGATGGCTATGTTTACAGCAGATAAAAGACTTCAAGTTAAAAACTGTTACAAGAGACAAAGAAGGTCATTATTTAGTGGTAAAATGGCCAACTTATTAAGAAGATATAACAATTATAAATATATATGCACCCAGTAGAATACCTAAGTGTATAAAGCAGATATTAATGGATATGAATGAAGAACTAGATAGCAATATAATAATAGCTGGGGACTTTAACACCCCACTTTCTAAAATGGATGGATCAACTGGACATAAAGGTAATAAGGAAACACTGGATTTGAGCTTCACTTCAGGCCAAATAGACCTAACAGACATATATGGAACTTTCAATCCAATAGCAGCAGAATAAACATTCTTCTCTAGTGCACATAGAACATTCTTCAGGAAAGCCCTTAAGTCAGTCCACAAAAGAAGTGTTAACAAATTCAAGAAGACTAAAATTATATCTCACATTTTTTCCAACCAAAACGTATGAAACTAGAAATCATAGCAGGAGGAATTTTGGAAAATTCACAAATATGTGGAGACTAGACATGTTCCTGAGCAACCAATGGGTCAAAGAAGAAGTCAAAAGGGAAATTTAAAAATATCTGGAGACAAAAGACAATGGAAACATAATATATTGAAACCTATGAGCTGCAACAACAGTAGTTCTAAAAGGCAAATTTGTAGCAATAAATGCCTACATTATAAAAGAAGAAAGCTCTAAAATAAATAGCCTAACAATATGCCTCAAGGAGCTAAAAAAAAGAGCAACAAATGAAACCTAAAGTTAGCAAAAGGAAGGAAATAATAAAGATCAGAACAGAAATAAATCAAATAGAGCACAGAAAAGCCATAGATAAAATTCATAAAACCAAGAGCTGGCTCCTTGAAGAAATAAACAGAATCAATAATCCTCTAGCTAACCCAAGAAATAAAAGAGACAGGACTCAAATAAGTAAAATCAATGATGAAACTGGAGACATTACAACAGACACCTCAGAAATAAAAAGAATTATAAGGAACTATTCTGAACAATTGTATGCCAACAAATGGGATGACCTAGAGGAGATAAATAAATTTCTAGAAAAAATATAACCTACCAAGATTGAATCAGAAAGAAATAGAAAGCTTGAATTTACCTATAACAAATCAAGACAATAAAGTAGTTAAAAACCTTCCAACCAAAAAAACCCCAGGACCAGATGGCTTCCGAGCTCAATTCTATCAAACATTCAAAGAAGACTTATTACCAATACTTCTTCAATTCTTCCAAAAAATAGAGATACAGACAATACTTTCAAAAATATTTTATGAGGGCAATATTACCTCATAATATTATTAGGTATCAACCTAAGCCAGGCAGACACCATAGAAAAAGAAAACTACAGGCCAATGTCTCTGATGAATGGTGATACAAAAGTCCTTAATAAAATATTAGCAAACCCAATTCTACAATGCATCAAAAAGATGATACATCATGACCAAGTTTATTGCTGGCATGCATGTTTGGTTTAATATACACAAATCAATGTGATACATCACATTAGCAGAATGAAGGAAAATAACTATGATTATTCTCAATTGACATCTCAATTCTGTGTCTCAATTGATGTAGACAAAACATTTGATGAAGTTCAGAATATTTTCTCATCTTTCAGGATCAAAACTCTTAACAGTTGAAGTACAGAAGAAAAGTTCCTCAACATAATAAAGGGCATTTATTAAAAAAAACCCACAGCTAACATAATGATCAATGGTGAACAACTGAAAGCTCTTCCATTATGATCTTATACAAGGCAGGAATGCCCATTCTTACTGCTTCATTCAACCTAGTGCTGACTGCTAGCAAAAGCAGTCAGACAAGAAAAGAAATAGAAGGCATCCAAATGACAAAGGAAGAAGGCAGATTATCTCTATTTGCAGATGACATGATTTTATATACAGAAAACCCTGCAGATTCCTCAGAAACTCTGAGAACTAATAAATGTTCAGTAAATTTGTAGGATATAAAATCAACATAGAAAATCAGTTACATTTCAATACAAAAATAACATTCAAGCTGGAAAAACATCAAGAAAACAATCTCATTTCAATAGTATAAAAGTGCTTAGGAATAAACTTATCCAATACAGTGAAAGATTTGTATGCTGAAAACTGTAAAACATTGATAAGTGAAATTGGAAAAGGCACAAATAAATGTGTCCATGGATAAGAAGAACTAATATTGTTAAAATGACCATGCTACTTAAAGCAATATATAGATTTAATGAAATTCTTGTCAAAATTCCAATGTTATTCTTCACAGAAATTGAAAAAAAAACTGTATTTGTATGAAACCACAGAAATGCCTGAATAGCCAAAGCAAAACTAAGAAAAATAAAATTAGAGACATACTTCCTGATTTAAAATTATATTATGAAGCTACAGTAATCAAAGCAGTATGGTACTGAAACAGAACCATAGACAGTGGAACAGAATGGAGTACCCAGAAATAGATTCAAGCATATACATTTAACTAATTTTTGACAAGAGTGTAAAGAGGACACAATGGGTAAAGGATAGTCTCCTCAATAAGAGAGATTTATTGGAAACATTGTTCTGGAAAAATTGGATTTCCACACACAAATGAATAAAATTGGACGCTTATACCATACACAAAAATCTCAAAATGGGTAAAAGGCCTAAATATAAGACCTAAAACCATAAAACTCCTAGGAGAGAGAGAAGGAAAAAGCTGCTTGACATTGGTCATGGACGGTGATATTTTTGGATATCACTCCAAAAAACTCAGACCACAGAAGTAAAAATAAATAAATAGGACTATATCAAACTAAAAATTCCTGCACAGCAAAGAAAGCAATCAACAGGAAAAATATTTGCAGACTACATATCTGATAAGAGACTAATTCCCAAAATTTATGAAGAACTCTTATAGCTCAATAGCAGAAAAACATAACCCAATATTTAAAAAATGGGTGAAGGACCCAAGCAGACATTTCTCCAACAAAGACATAAAAATGGCCAACATATATATGAAGAGGTGTGCAACATTATTAGTCATCAAGGAAATGCAAACTGAAACCACAATTCTATTAGTTATGACTTCAGACCTGTTAGGATGATTATTATCAAAAAGACAAGAGATACATGTTGGTAAGGGTGTACAGAAAAGGGACATAGGACACTATTGGTGGAAATCTATATTGATACAGCCATTACAAAAAACAGTATGGAGGTTTCCAAAGAAATTCAAAATAGAACTACTTCATGATCCAGAAATCGTCTTTCTGGGTATATACCTAAAGGAGATGAACTTACCATCTCATACAGATGTGAATGATGCAAATATTCATTGCAGCGTTATTCACAATAGCCAAGATACGGAAACAACGTGAGTGTTCATTGATGGACGAATGGAAAAAGAAAATGTGTCATCTATTTACCAATTGGTATGGGCTGGCTCTGTGTCCCCACCCAAATCTCATCTTGAATTGTAATCTGAATTGTAATCCCCACGTGTTGGGGGAGGGACCTTGTTGGAGGTAATTAGATCATGGGGGTGGTTCCCCCGTGGTGTTCTCATTAGTGAGTGAATTCTCATGAGATCTGATGGTTTTTTACGGGGCTTTTCCCCATTTGCTTGGCAATTTTCTCTCCTGCCACCTTGTGAAAAAGGATGTGTTTGCTTCCCCTTCTGCCACGATTATAAGTTTCCTGAGGCCTCCCCCAGCCATGTGGAACTGTGAATCAATTAAATGTCTTTTCTTTATAAATTATCCTGTCTTGGGTATTTCTTCATAGCAGCTTGAGAACGAACTAATACACCAAAGGAATATTACTCAGTCTTACAGAGGATCCTACAATTTGCCACACCATGGATAAAGATGAAGGACCTTATGATAAGTGAAATAAGCCAGACACAGAAATAAAAATATTATGTAATCTCACTTATATGTTAGATACATACAGAGAGAATAGATTAGTGGTTACTAGGGCTGAGGGTGGGGGAGGAAATGAGGAGATATAGGTCAAAAATATAAAGTAGTCAATATGTAGAATGAACAAGTCTAGAGACTTAATATAACATGAAGACCATAGTAAATAAAATTGTATTAGGGATTTTTGTAAATAAGTAGTTTCTAACTGCTCCTGTCACAAAAAGTAGCTACATGAGATGAAGATACATTAATCTGTTTCACTATGGTGACTATTTTACTACCTATATGTTTCCTATAATATCATGTTGGAAACCTGAAATACACACAATAAAATTCATTTTAAAAAAGAGTTAGAAATTTTGTCTACCATTTATTTTTGTGCCTTTTTTGTATATTTAAATATATGGGCATATGTATTCTGTGTGTTTGCATACTTTACAATTTCCATAAACAACTTATCATTTTTAGTAATTATGTAAAAGTGTTCATAAGTTCAGTTTTTAGGTTTAGATTAGTTATGTTTTGGCCTATCCCATCAAGTTTGCTTGAATCTGGAAATTAGATATTTAGGTTGGAGAGCACTTTCCGTTTTGTGGAGGATACTGCTTTCAGGTATCTCATCCCCAGGGACAGGTTTGTCCAGTTGCCAGGCAGGGTATGAAGTCACCATCACCATTAACACAGTTTTCTGTATTTGGATCCCAGTAACCATGTCAGTTTCCTCCCTTCCTCAGGTTAAGTTCTTTCTCATGGACCGCGAGAAAGTCAGTGTCTGTAATTTGGCTTCTCTCTAACCATGGAAGCTTTACATTCACCAGACGTGGTTCTAGCACCTAAGCCACGATCCAGCTCTCCCCATGAGATTCCTGGGCTCTTACCTAGATATCTTCATGGTTTCTTTAGCCCTCACTTCCCGATTGGAATGCTAACTTCTCAGTAATGTCTTTCTGGATCACCCTGTTAAATCGGCAAGTCCCATCCTGCTCTTAACAGCTCTCCCTACTTGCAGTTTTGTTTCTTTGCTTTCCAAAGCACTTATCAATCACCAGTGTAATATGTATGATTCCTCTTCTTTATTTATATACTCAATGAACAAAGCAGAGGATTGTGTCTCTTTTGCTCACGGATCTGCCCCCACCCTTAGAAAAGTACTTGGACATAGTAGATGCTCAGTGAAGTGCTGTTGTACAGGGGAGATGGTGGTGGTCCCTACATTGAAAGGAGTCAAAGTCCCACTGCAGCCCAGCCAGGACACTCTGTGATATCCACAGTTACAAACTTTCTCTGGTAGAATTTTCCCAGTGAGAGACTTCCCCCGTGACTCACGTTATAGACTTTCCGGCCTCCTTGCCATATGGTTCCGGAAATGTTCCCTTCTTGGTTCGTATCCACTCTCGTGTCTTGAATCATTGCGTCTGCTGTGTTTCTGTAGTTTCTTTCCCCTTCCCTTGATCAGTATGTTCATTTGCAAAAGCCAACAGTTAATACCAAGCACAGAAGACTGGTTTTGAAAAAGGTAAAAAATTGTATTCATTTCTTAAGGAATTTATACTCCAGTTGGAGAAACAATCACAACTATGTGGGTGAGGATATAGTAAAGGACCCCGGTAGAATATCAGGTGCTAGGTTGCCCTCAGTGTTCATTTTGTAGCAAGAATTAAAATATGAAATGTAAATGCTGTTTTCTGACTTCCCTTCCCACACTATTTAAAGAGAGGGAGCTTCGAGGAATGTCTCCTTGTCTTACAGAGAACATAGGAATTACTAAGATTAAAAAAAAAAAATCTGAGATGTGAAGAAGTTTAGGAAAAAGAAAGTGGAAGAGGGAGCGAGGACTCAGGAAAGACCCTACTCAGGCGGGGATTGGAAAACAGGACAGGACGTCTGAGCAGCTCTCATGGGATGCACGTTTGAGGAAAAGGAGCACTAAGGAAGGTTTTGAAAATTTTTTTGTATGTTTTGAGGCTTACAGCCTACCCCAGACCCACTGGGTGTTGTTGAAGATCTGTGAGTACGAAGATATGAGAATTACACTTAGATGATCTTGGTAGTAGCCTTTAGCTTGTGTTATGCATATGCACATGTGTGTGGTATTTGGAGGGATGCCTTAAATAAAGAACATTGTTAATGATTTCATGCATTTTTTTTTTTTTTTTGAGATGAAGTTTCGCTCTTGTCACCCTAGCTGGAGTGCAATGGTGCGGTGTCGGCTCACTGCAACCTCCACCTCCTGGGTTCAAGAGATTCTCCTGCCTCAGGCCTCCTGAGTACCTGGGATTACAGGTGCCTGCCACCACGCCCAGCTAATTTTTTGTATTTTTAGTAGAGATGGGGTTTCACCATGTTGGCCAGGCTGGTCTCAAACTCCTAACCTCAGGTGATTCTCCTGCCTCAGCCTCCCAAAGTGCTGGGATTACAGGCGTGAGCCACTGCGCCTGGCCTCATGCATTTTTTTCATTTCCCATAAATATGCAAAATTACTGCCTCTTGAGTGTGACTTTATTTTGTAGTAAGAGTTTTTTAGAGAGGAGCACATCTGCAGTTTTACATGGTCAGTGAACAGAAAATGATTGACCATGGGAAACTGCTCAATGCAGTCTGAGGACACGTTGCAATGCATTTTGAGGACACCAGTTCAGGACTGAGTATATATGGTGATGCTGGCTGCGCACGTGTTATTCTCTGCTCTACATTTCTCTCCCCTGTTGTGGACCCTAAGGGGTCTGTGCCACAGGTCTGGGCATCACTGACTATGTTTTCCGAAAATGGCAGAGAAGGATACATCGTTCATAATACTTTCCTATTTTGAGTTGATTAAATTAATTTTAATAGGTGTGTGAATTGCACCACAGAGCCACCCTTGGAGTGAACAGAAAGTGCCATTTCAGGGTTCTCAGAAGGGCCCAATCCTGCCCAGAACTTTGTCCACCCAAAGTCAATTCCATATTTAAGCAGGAGAATAGGGTCTGGAGGCAGGGAATCTAAGGCCAATTTGTGCTGACTTCCCAGAACTGAATCAAAAGGAAAACTCCACCTCTCCACATCTAAGCAACAAAGGATCAGAGGCTACTCCCTTTACACAGCATTGCAGATGAAAAATAGAAAGTACCTCTGATTGGTCCCCTCCCGCAACCAATCAGACCAGTCAGACTGGTCATGGGCCAAGTCTTTATGTGTAACTTTGTAACTTCCCTTCAGCCTGATTGGTCACCTCCTGCAACCAATCAGACTGCTCATGAGCCACTCCTTCATTTACATAGGGTGTACCAAGTAACCAATGAGAAACCTCTAGAGGGGTTTAAACCCCAGAAAACTCTGTAACCAGTGCTCCTCAGCTGTTTGCTGTAGCCCGCCACCACTCTGTGGAGCACACTTTCAATAAATCTGTGCTTTCATTGCTTTATTCTTTCATTGCTTTGTTTGTGCATTTTGTTCAATTCTGGATTTGTAGTCAAGACCCTCCATCAGTAACAATATTGCAATTGTATCTGTTATTTTAAGGCCATTAATTCCACACGGGTCTCATTTTCGCTATATTAAGGCAATGTCCTCCCTATTCTTAAGCTCTTGGTAAGTGTCTCTCTTGCTGACCTCATGCTTCATGTCCTACTTTCCCAGTATAGCGAACCACTCATCTCCACCAGAATCTCCATCTGCACCACACCACCTGCTTTATCCCCATCCTTACCACCACCACCACCACCACCATCATCACCACCACCAGCCTCGCCATCACCATGCTCACTACCAGCATCAACAGCTATTCATTAAGACTACACCTTGCTAGGAAACTGGACTTCGCTCATGTAGATGTTCTCCTTCAGTTCCAACATAAATCCTCTCAGGCAGATATTCTTAATTCAATTTACCCTCAACTCCATGCACAGATCCTGACACATAAATGTGTTGATTGAATGCATTCTCATTTTTTTTGGATGAGGAAATCAAGGCTCAGAGAGGCTAAGTAGCTTTCTGAGGTTAAACAGTTAGTCATTGATGGATCTAGAATTCAAAAAGACATGTGGACTACTGCCCCTCAAACACCGCCTGAGCCCACCAAACTCCAGACCTTCGTTTGTACCCTTCCATCCACTTGAAGTGTCCCTTTTCCCTTTTCCTGCCATTCAGAATTCTTCCCTGTCTTTTTCATTATTCAAGTCATAGTTCAAATTCCACCTCTTCCCCAGGGTTCCTTGGGTCAAATTTTTCTATTTGGAATTACAGTCATGTGTGGCCTAATGACAGGGATGTGTCCTGAGAGATGCATCCTTAGGTGATTTCATTGTTCAGCAAACATTAGAGCACCCACTACACATGTAGGCTATGAGGTACAGTCTGTTGCTCCCAGGCTACACACCTATACAGTATGTGCTTGTCCTCAGTACTGTAGGCAGTTGTAACACAATGGCAAGTATTTTTATATCTAAATATAGAAAAAATACAGTAAAATATGGTATTATAACGTCACGGGACCACTGTTATGTGGCCCACAGTTGATGGCATTGTCATTGTGAGATGTGCGACTAACATTTTCCTTCCTCCATGCTTCCACGTCAATTTGTTTGCACTAACAGCCCACTTATGGTGTCTGCTCTCTGCTGACCCGTGTGAATGTCTGCACCCTCACTGGCCTGTCAGCTACCTGGGTGGTGGCTGGGTTTACAGCCCTTCAACCTCTCCCTTCTGGAATAGCACAGTGTTTTGCTGGCTACTAGGTGTTAAAGATCCATTTGTGAAATGAAACAGTATTTACCCAGGAGAATGAGAGAAGGCTCTGGGGGCGGGTTCGGACCAGGGGAAGGGGTGAGAGAGCAGAGGCGCTGACACCTGGTAGGACAGGGAGGAAGCAGCGTGGGCCAGCTGGCCATGGAGGACACCAAAGACAAACTTTGCCGAGTGCACAATAGACAGAGGCTGGTCCTGGGTACACACAGCATCTTTTACAAATAAAACAGCTTTATTCATGGCAGACCAGAGAGAGGAAGAAACAACAGGTGCCGAAGATGAATAGACTGTTGTTATCCATTTATTGATTGGAAACCAATCCTAGATTTCTCTTCTTCCTGTTTTATCAAGTGGCCTCTGCCCGAGTGTAATTTTTACTTTTTAGTGCCGTCTGCACCTGTGGCCTTTGGACCTAATGTTTATGACAGATGGGCCAGGCCGTGTTTGCACCATTTAGTGGGTACTTTCCTTCTGTAGCGCTCCATGCCACCGTCGCTGTGGCACAGGCCCAGTGGGCATGTGTGTGGGGAGAAACCCACGTCTGCAGCCATTGTTCAGCTGCTGTCCTCGGAGTCTAGCCCTGTGCATTTGCGTCCACTTATTGCCCATCGTTTCTCTTTCTTGCCAGGTCACCGTCCCTCAAAATATAGCGCTCAATGCAAGCAAATCAAGGGGATGGGGACATTCACCTCAAATGTTGGAATCGGACATATTTCTACAACGTTTTAATCTCTTTCTTTATAGCTATTTTATCTGCTCTATTAAGAAAATTATCATTTAAAAAAAATATTTCCTGATTCTGTTTTGGTCCTTCTCCTAAAGAAAGTTTAAATGCACCTTGTCCACAGACATAAGAGGGAAGCCTTTTTTTTTTTTTTTCCCTCCCCTTGAGAGACAGAGTGATGTGCATATGAATAGTGCACTTTGGACTTTTTTAGAGAGGTTTACCTGCTGGCTTCATTGTTTTTCGTCCCAGCAGATTGCTAAGTCAGACTTTAGATTAGCACGAAGTCAATGTTTGCCTAGCAGACAGGGAGATAACGGGAGGGGAGGAAGGGAGGTCTGCCGCTCTGAAGCTGCGTCAGCGCGAAGACGGTGACTCCACAACAGAGTTCAAAGAATCTGCTCCCCACTTTCCCCGCTTCTCTGCAAAGCAGCATGCTTGCAGGGGAAACAGGCCTGTCTTAGAGCCATTGGTTCGTTCTTTCTAGAATCACATACTGGCCATCCAGTACCCATCTCTAGCCAACCAGAAGACAGCATTCTATTTGGACAAGAGAGGAACGTGGTAAAACATGTCTCTCCAGATAGTTAAATGTTTAATTAAACTCTTTGTCTTTGTTGTTGTTGGAATAAATATACAGAAAAATGCACAATAGCCAGCCGTATCCATATTTTCCTTGTAAATATTCCCTGTGAATCTGAGTGCCACTAACCAGTCTCTGGTTTCCTACATCACTTTTTCTACTGACCCACGGCTTCGGCTGACCCGGGAGCAGGTAGACCAGGGGGACTCGGCCAGGCTCCTTTAAGCAAGGTGGCGAACATGTGGCTGGACCTCGTGTGACCCAGGGGACCTCCACGACGCTGGAAGGCCCGTGCAGGAGCAAACGGGCCGTTCTTCTGCAGCCTCCTGACTCCGCGTGTGCGTGGGCGGTGTGTGCGGAGTGGGAGAGCTGCGGGCTCCCTGGCGCTCAGCGGGTTTCCACTCCTGCTCTATGCTTCCCGGGTGAAGACTCAAGGCAGCTTCCTCCCCGCTGTCCCAAGCCGAGGGAAGGAGTCAGTGTACCTGGAGCACACAACTAGTGTAAAGCCTTCAGGGAGGACCCTGGTGTGCTCTGAAGAATGTCTTGACGCCACCCAAGACGATGGATGGGGTTGTGCGTTCCCACGTCCCTGGGTTTTCCTCTTCTAGCATCATCACATCCCATCGTCCAGAAGAGCTCCTCCAGGCCGTCTCGGGAGCACATCACCCCCTGTCCAGGGAAAAAGCAGCTTTCCGGCAAACCTCCGCTGCTGGACTCCTCACCGGGCTCCCGGCTTCATTCGCTTTTCCTCTGCACACCTTCTCCACCTGCCAGGCGCCATGGGGAGCGTGACTGCGCTGCTCCCTGGCTCGGAGCCCTCCACGCTCCCCTCCTCCAAAGGCCATGTCGGCGCCCTGTGCTGAGGCCTCGGAGCCAGAGCCCCCTGGCAGCGCCTCGCCCGGGCACCAGCCGCGCCTCGCCTCCTCCAGGCTGCGTGGCTCTCGGGGCTTCCTGCAGCCCGGCCCGCCGCACGCTTCTCCCGCCCTGGTCTTGCCCTTCTCTCTGCCTTCTCGCCGACACCTGTATTGCTTGTTCTTTATCCTCCAGGTTTTCAGTGGAGAGACACCTTTTGAGGAAGGCCCCCCTGACCTCCCATCTCAATAGACTCTCTCCTTTCCTGCGCTATTCCTTCCACCCTCCTCTGCGACACTCATTCCTGCTGCCAGTTGCGCCATCGTGCGCTGAGCGAAATCACCCAACGAGCACCCCGGGGCTGATGCGGAGATGGGGGCGGATACT
This sequence comes from Aotus nancymaae, assembly GCF_030222135.1. NCBI lineage: Eukaryota > Metazoa > Chordata > Mammalia > Primates > Aotidae > Aotus > Aotus nancymaae. The sequence continues at coordinate 4,683,082 of NW_026988450.1, read as the reverse complement.
CAACACTACTCCTAGCACCTTAAAACGCAGATGGAGGCCGGGCGCGGTGGCTCACGCCTGTAATCCCAGCACTTTGGGAGGCCGAGGCAGGTGGATCACTAGGTCAAGAGATCGAGACCATCCTGGTCAACAAGGTGAAACCCCGTCTCTACTGAAAATACAAAAATTAGCTGGGCATGGTGGCGCGCTCCTGTAGTCCCAGCTACTCGGGAGGCTGAGGCAGGAGAATTGCTTGAACCCTGGAGGCGGAGGTTGTGGTGAGCAGAGATCGCGCCATTGCACTCCAGCCTGGGTAACAAGAGCGAAACTCCGTCTCAAACAACAACAACAACAAAAACAAAAACAAAAACAAAAAGCAGATGGAAACCTAGTGAAAACGCTAGCGCTTTCACCACGGTGAATGGCTCAGCCGTGTGCAACGTGCTCCGATAACTATGGCGCTTTACCTTGAGAAGGAAGCCCTGAGGCTTGCTGGTGCAGGTGGGAGTCGGAGGCGGGTGGGAGGAGGCGTCTGACCTCGGAGGAAAGGGCACTCCCGTTGGGTGTGAGTGGCTGAGGCCCCGAGGCGCCCGGGAGCTGGGAGCCCCTAGGCATTCAAGGTGCGCTGGGCGCGCGCTGGCGTCTTCCTGGGCCCTGCTCAGCCGGGTGCACATCTCCCTGTTCGCCCAGTGTTTCTCACAGATGACATCGCACATAAGCAAAACAAAATTTGCCTTATGCTCCTTATGCTCAAATTGCTCCTAGTATATCAGTCACGTTGGAACAAACTCGCATTTTTAAAACAAGCGTTACAGCAAAACTGACTGTCTCTGTATAGAATTGTTTCACCTCTCTCACCTGCAAGCATAGACCCCCTCAAGACGGACACGCTGCTAGATTTTCCAGTGTCACCTTCTGCAGAATAGTGCCTGGCGTGGTGGTGGTGGGGTGGAGGGGGTCGGGGGCGGGTGCTGATAGCGACCTGTTCAGTGGACAAATCTCAGAGTTGGTCAAATGAACTCAAAACAGGAAGTTATGTTTAGTCATTGATCATGTCACTTTTACTTAAAACTTTAGAAGGTATCTGTGTTCACAAACCAGTTCTTTTATTTTTCTTTTTAAAAAAGCATTTTGTAAAATATCTTGGGCTGTCAAAGGATCTATCCAGACATTCCTGGCAGGCAGTTCAGTGTAATTATTCCTCTGCTGGGGTCATAGTAACCGTTATGAACATACACCTTTTTTGCCTTTTCTAACACTAACCCAGAGAAAAGTCAGCATTTTGTACATCATTCAACAATTGTGGAATAAGGAAGATAATGAAAATGAAATTTCCATTTTGGGAAGAAGCAATCTTCTCCATAAAATAAGCCTGACCTGTAAAAAAACAGCAGCGTCTTTTAGGGGAAGGAAACCAAAGTCAGGCAAAGACAAACAGTTTAAAAGAAGTGTGATCTCACATTGCCTTAGGTATTGACAATGCTGATTTCGAGTTTGCTTTAACCCTAAACCTAGGGGCACGCTCTACTGGAACAAACATGTTGGTAATACTGACAGTGACTCTTTTTGAAATCCTTTTACCAAAACAGAGATTCCATCAAAAATGTCATTTCAACTCTCCAAGAAGAAAAGATGAAAGAGGCTGAAGATAACTTGGCCAAGAGATTGAGAGATTATAATTTTTCATTATATCGGTCATCAGTTCAAGGTTTAAAATCCCTGGACTTTCTCAGTTTGGAGATAGAAGGCAAAAAACCAAAAGAAAGGAAGACAGGGATAGATTGATGGAGAAAAGAGGAAAGAAAAAAGCTAAGAGAGAGAAGGAGGAAAGGAAAGGAAGGAAGGAAGAAATTATCTGTAACTTAGTATCATAACTTCTCATGGAGTGACAGTGACAGACTTTTTTCTTTTGTTTTTTTTTTTTTTTTAAAAAGCTGAATATGTTTTTCAAAGTGCTTCTGTTTAGAAAGCCCATTTAGAAAGTGATACTTTAATTACACTAGTTGGATTAGTAGAGCATTTATCTCTGATAGCTTTTTGTGGCTTTGAGGAACAAAAAGCCTACAAGATGGTAAGAGAATATGTTATGATCTTAGGATAGTGTGACTGTTTTCTGGTCTTTAATTGGTTAATGTAGCAGGGTGGTTGCTTTGACTGGGACATTTGACATGGCCCTGAGACAAACTCCACTAAGGCAACACTTTGACTTCTCTAGAGTCAGCAGGCTTATAAGGACCACTCTCCACTTTGAAAGTAAAAGGAAGGATAATATTCAAAAATGAACAGAAGTATCTTTTCACAAAACTTAGGAAGAGATGAGTTGAGTTGCATAAGACATCAAGAGTAACATTGCTTTATAAAACTAACAATTTTGTTTTAACGTTAGTTTTTAAAATGAACCCAGTGTGTCTCCCTAAAAACTCATTTAGAAAGTAGAAAAAACACAGAAATAAAAACAGTAATACCATCGCATAAAATAAAAGTGCTAACATTTTGACATTTTATTGCGATCTTTTCATGTATTTGTATTTTTTACATAGTTGAATACATTACACACACTAGTGCATTTCTTACTTTAAAATTTTTAAAAATTTACCTTAAAATTGTATAATATAGATTCTACCATAGCATTAAGTGTGCTTTATAAAGGAATTTTCAATGACTGTCTGATATTTTGTGTTGTTTTATGTAACCAGTCCCTTCTTGTTGGACAGACGTTTCTACCACCTATAGTTTTCCTGTGATGAAGGAGGTGATTGATATCTGTGTGTATGTGCATCTTTGCATTTTGGATTTCCTTCTCTATAATCACGTCCCAGGCACGGAATTTCTGGGGTCAGAGGGTATGATGAAGCAGGAGGCCTGCAAGCTACAGAAGAGGCGCTGACATTTGTGAGGCCCTTCCCTAGGACGTGGCGAGAGACTGAGAGGTTTCCTTATTCTCAAAGCAAGTGCAGAAATCTCCGCTGTAGCACCCTGATAGGCGTCCCTCAGACTCTGCTGCAATTCTGTCTGCTCTTCTCTCGTTTATTTCCCTCACTGAAATCCATGCACATAGTGATTACATGTTGGCTTTATTGCATGCATAAACTGGAAAACAGTCTTTTTTTTTTTTCATTTGTTTTCTGTGAAGTTAAGTGAGAGGGCTCTATGGCAGTAGGAGGCATGGCAGAACGGGCAGCGGGTGGAATGGGAGGCTCAGGAATCCAAACTGTGATGTGTGTTTTTTTTTTTTTTTTTTTTTGAGTTGGAGTCTGCCTAGGCTGGAGTGCAGTGGCAGGATCTTGGCGCACTGCAACCTCCACCTCCCGGGTTCAAGTGATTCTCCTGCCTCAGTCTCCCGAGTAGCTGGGATTACAGGCACCTGCCACCACGCCCAGTTAATTTTTGTATTTGTAGTAAAGATGAGATTTCACCATGTTGGCCAGGCTGGTCTCGAACTCCTGACCGCCGGTGATCCGCCCACCGCAGCCTCCCAAAGTGCTGGGCCAAGTTGCGATCTCTTATGTGTGCTTTGCCGTTTCACCTCTCATGCTTAGCGACCCTTCCTAGGGGGCTCCGTGGGACACCATAGAGTGCATTAACAGTTTCGGATGCATGTCTTAGCCATGACAAGACTTTCTGAGGGAACCAGCTCATCCCTGCCAGCTTCGACAGACATTTATATTCTGTATTTCTAGCTCAGTCTTGTCAATCAGAACCTTAGATGTCAATTATTCTAGAAACAGAATAATTTCTGAGTCTCATGTTTCTATCTTAAGATGGGAAGAGGTTTGTTGGACACATTAAATGAAATAACTTACGTGAAAGTACTAGTCAGTGTAAGGTACTACTATTAGTAACATTAGTATGTTTCTCTTGAAATGAGTGAACTGACTGTCAGTGCTGATGATTTCTTTCATATCCTCCAGCAGTACCCAGTGTACGTACTGATGCTGTACTGTGCTCGCAGCACTGAAGATATCCGAAGAGGCACATGGCATGGTTCCATTTTTAAGGGGTTCAGTGATGGTGATAGATTCACACACACACACACACACACACACACAGACCCCTGTGCACACACATAAAGCCAAAATGCATGGTAGAAATGGATAAGTGTAATAAGAGGGGAATGGATGTATAAAAGTAAAGTGAAAGCAATTAAAATGACCCTTGTGAAAAGGCAGCTGAGACGTCTCTACGGAAGAAGTGATACTTCAATAAGCCGTTGAAGATTTTGGACAGACTGTTAGGAGGATGGAGGAGGTGTGGCATTGTGGATTGGAGAGAGACTTGAATTAAGGCGTGTAGCAATGAAAGAGAATGGCTGAATCAGGGAATATGGAGTAGCCTGGGGTGTGAGTGTGTGTGAGAGTGTGTGTATGAGTGTGTGTGAAAATGGGAATGTATGAGAAATTGTGTGCATGTGTGTGTGTGTGCGTGTATGCGTGTGTGTGTGTGTGTGTAGAGGATGACTGAAGTGGGGAAGGAGGAAGGAACCAAGTGGGGGACTTGGTAGGAGGGAAAGCAGGTAAGAGTTCAGAGCCGGATTGTGGCGCTCCCTGACTGCTTTGTTCCTGAGATTTGCCTACAAATTATCTATTAAAATAGGGGAATAATGGTAGTAACATCAAGTAAGCACTTAGAGATTCTGCTGCAAACATCAGGCCTTCCCTTTGCTTTGATTTTATGAAAAAGTTACCACGGCGGGACAGTAATTGCCAGCGAATATAAATAGGTTTTAATTTTGGCTACACTGCAGTGTTCAACATTACTCTCCCATTTTATGTTTCTAAAATCCCAACTCTGATTTAGAGACTTGCCGTATGCCAAGGGTGGAATGTATGAAGTATATCCTGAGTGTGGCATAGAGGTGCATTTCCATTCGCAATCGTGTCCTGCAATCCCAGCATTATGGAAGGCCTAGCTTGAGCCCAGGAGTTTGAGATCAGCCTGGGCAACGTAGTAAGACCTCCTCTCTAAAACAAAACAAAACAAAACAAAACTAGCAGGGCGTGGTGGTGCAGGCCCATAGTCCCAGCTACTCAGAAGGCTGAGGCAGGAGGATCCCATGAGCCAGGGTTTTGAGGCTGTAGAGAGCCGTGATTGTGCTACTGCACTCCAGCCTGGGCAACAAAGTGAGATCCCATCTTTTAAAAATACATAAAAGTCATCAAGGTGAGAGCTACCCCCCATGGTTTTCAAATCATTTTATTTGTTTATTATATATCAGAACTCAGGGCTAACTTTTAAAGCATTTCTGTTTGTGTGTTCTTCCTAGAGAAAGATCAAGGAAAACAGTTTAGAATCATAGAATGTGTTCTCCTTCTTTAAACGACTAGCAGGAAGGCACACTGAGAACTGCCCTTCCTGTTTGTGTTTCTCATAAAGTTAATTTGAAGGCTGAACCCTGAAATGGAAGTCTCGCCTTGAGCTTAGTCTTCTTTTTGAGTTTCAGAACGTAAAAAGTTAAGTGCTTGCTTTGAGATCAATAGTAGAGAAGCAAGGAAAAGTGGTAGGGAAGGAGGAGGAGGAGGAGGAGGGGGAGGAGGGAAGGAGGAGGAGAAGGGGAGGGGGAGAAGGAGGAGGGGAGGGGGAGGAGGAGGGGGAGGGGGGAGGGGAGGAGGGGGAGGGGGAGGAGGGGGGAGGAGGAGGAGGGGGGAGGAGGAGGAGGGGGAGGAGGAGGGGGAGGGGGAGGAGGAGAAGGAGGGGGAGGGGGAAGAGGGGAGGAGGAGGAGGGGGAGGAGGAAGAGGGGGAGGAGGAGGGGGAAGAAAGGGAGGAGGAGGGGGAGGACGAGAGGAGGAGGGGGAGGAGGAGGGGGAAGAAAGGGAAGAGGAGGGGGAGGAGGGGAGGAGGAGGGGGAGGGGGAGGAGGGGAGAAGGAAGAAGGCGGGGGTGGGAACCCAGGCTTTAGGATGGAAAGGTTTACTGGAAAGCGCACACTTTGTGTTACCAGACAACCCTGGTGACACATTTGTTCTGAGCCTCTTCCTCAGAAGCTGGCTGCTGGGTCACAGAATGTCCACTTCCCCAGGGCGTGTCCCCCAAGAGCCATCTCGCCTGGCTGCGCTGTACTTCGTTGCCACGGTCTGGAAATTTATCAGTTTCTCTTTTATGTAGCACTTTCTTGCCCTGTATCTTTACCCCAAAAAATTGTAAATGAACTTCATTGAAGGAGCTTCTAGTCCTTCCCGCTTGTCACTGCTTCACAGGGACTGCACTCCTCGGGTTTCTCCCCTTTCCTGTGAAAATCTCTTCTGCTTTCCTTTCCTTTCATCTCTGTTCATCCTCTTCTTCGTGTTTTTTGGACAAGATGTTTTGTGTCTCAGCGATTCCAAGTAAACAAACTGTTCTGCTATACAAAAAGAATAAGGAAGAAAGAGAAAATGCCTCGAAACACTACAGAGTAAATCACTTGCCTTCAAGATTAAGCTAAAAATGTTTCCTTGAGCTTCATGCTTCATGTCTGAACCTCTGAACATCCCACCACTTAACCAGATGATAACAGAGTGTTTTTTATTTTTGCTTCTTATTTTTTTTCTGCCAGTAAACCATATCTGTGCTAAACCGGCCACCTTTCAGTGAGAATGAGGCAGGAGGCTGCCCTCTGCCATCCAAACATGCCTCTAGCCCTATTTATTTATGAGAAGCTTTGTACTGGATACAAACTGCTGTAAATGTTATCCAGCTTTACGGGAGACATCACACGGTCCTGGTAATCTGATAGAAGGCTTTAAATGGATGGGCAACTCTGCCAGGTTTGGATGCCAGAAGGTTTTGGGCTTTGAGAGAAAGAAATAACAAACAAACCCCAAATCAGAATCCCTAACTACTATTGAATCACATGCCCTAGGAAGCATCTTAAGTTTTCCCAGAGAGGGTTTTCTGTAGCCTGTGGCAAATCTGTAACTTAGTTTTTTTCTTTTTTCTTTATAGCTCTCAAAGCTTACTTAGTAAGTTATTATTATATTCTTTTGAATTTCATGAATTTTGTTCATAAAAAAGCAAGATTAATGAACTCTTTTGGACACAAGCAATTGTGCATTGTGTGTAATGGGCTTCAAATATAGTGTTTCCAGTTTGGAAGGAAGGCAGGGAAAAATCTGAGAAAATACTCACAGGTTGGCCTCAGATGGGAGAATTCTAGTCCTGATTAACAAGAACACATACTAATAACACTCAGTGCTCAGCATTAATTGATGACATTCCAGGATCTGGTGCAATCTGTCCAGCAGTGTATGATAATTATTAATGCAATGAGTTAACATGTTGTACTTATGAGATGAATCCAAGAATCTTTGCTTTTGGGGGATGGCAAAATATATTATGGCCAGTTTAGAATATTAATAGTATGTACTATAATAAGTTGTAAGAGCAGCTGTTTTGATAGAAACCAATTAATTTGTAAATATTTTTAAAGTAGTTATGAAGTATTTGTTCTGTCTTGGAGCTGGAGGGTAAAAATTCAAGTTACTCCCTTCAAGGGTTTCTGTCCCGTTTGGGAGGCAAAGCTACACGGAAGAAAACAGAGAGAAGCATAAGATGGCATATGAATCCGGTCCGTGCTCCGTGGTGCCGACTGTCTTTGTTGAGGGATGATGTCTGGAATCATCTAGAAGACCTTATGGAAGGTGAGATGACTCCCTCACTGGATAGGAGCTATGCATAGGGTTCCAAAAGCATGTGCTGTGTACTGGTTCTTAGTCTGTGGGTAGCTGGGACATGCTTCTCCATTCCCACCCTACAGAACACCCTTCAGTTGCTAGATACAGGGAACTTGTGGAGATACTTAGGCTTCAGAGAGAAGGAAAGTGTGGGAGCAGTGAGTTCCACGTTCAGGCCACCACAATACTGACCATATTTATAACCTGCTTCTTCTCTTAACACTTGGGGTATTTGTAGTTGGGAGAAAATACCAGGAGGAGAGATGGTTGTTGAGAGGGGCCCCACCAGTGAGCGTTCATGGAACCCTAACCCTCCACCCCTGGGGCACAGCCGGCACTTTCCCTCCTGACACTCAGTGCGGCTTACATTGCAAGGATTCATTCATTCAGTAGTCAATAGGTATTGATTGAATGCTGATTCTCTCTTGAATTGTCAGCCCCTTAAACCATAATGTTAGAGTCTAAAGGGAAAGCAGGGAATAAGATCAATTACCAGACCTCTAGGAGGAGAATGATACTTTTTTTTAAATGAATGAATTTAGGCATTGACATTTCCATGATTGTTAGGTTCTTCAGGATGACATTGAATAATATGTCATGTGGAAAGATATTTCTAACCCCGAGATTGAGATTTGCCTCTAATGTTTTACACAAGGATAGAAGAATATATAGGGAGTGCTAGGGAGAGGAGACAGATGCGTCTCTTTCTGTGGATCACATTGTGCAATTGGCCCTTGAAAAACATGGAGATCGGGGTGCCCATCTCCCATGCAGCTGACAAATCCTGGTATACGTTCCGCTCCCCCCAAACTTAACTACTAATAGTAGTAGTGGACTGGAAGCTCTACTGATAACATAAACAATCAATTAACACATACTTTCATGTGCATTATACACTGTATTCTTACAAGAAAGTTAGCTAGAATAAAACATCAAGAAAAAAATAAGGAATGGAAAATGATTTATAGTTCTGTGCTATTTATATGAATATCATAAATTTATGTCATTTGTTTATGAGATGATTCATCTGAAGTGGCAGGCAGCTGCAGACCTCAGTCTCCTGTCTCTACCAAACAATTCAACTTATTCTTGTAACGTCATGACTTTTCTCTGCTTCTCGAGAGCTCTTCCAGCATCATTAGTGATACTTTGTATGAGTCTCATGGTGTTACTCCAGGTTTACGATATTGCACTAAACACAATAAAAGATATTCAAGAACTATGAGAGATCCTTTTTTACCATGAAGTGTAATTTACTGGAGAGAGGAACTGCGTACGTGGAGGTGGTGAACGTCACATGGCACTTTGAATAGATATAGCAACACTTGGCCTCACCACAATCACAACGGGGGGTGGCTACACATTTGTTATAGTGGTACAGTGTGTTCTGAAGTTAATCTTACGCAGTTATAGTTTTAATACTTCATTTTTATATTTGTTTATATTTCTCTTAACTGTGAATGATACCACGTATGGTCTGTAAGTGTATGTATGAGTTTTGATAAACTTTAACTTTTATGATATAACAGTGTATATTTTATGGTAGTAAATGATACAATAGACTCGTATCTACATATATTATTGTTTTATGTATTCGTGACATACTGTTTTCTATTTTTTTCAATATTTATAGGCTACAAAATCCGTCTGCATGTTTTTTTTTGAAGCGTTGAAAATGTCCCCCAAATTTTGTAATATATTCATTGAAAAAAATCTGCATATGTTGGACCTACAGAGTTCAAACCTGTGTTATTCAAGGTTCAACTGTACTTCACAGTCCATAGGAAATAGACACCTATTAGTACAAGCTTGGATCCATCTTAGTCTTAGAAATAAATTTTATTGTCTGGGCATGGCGGCTCATGCCTATATCCCAGCACTTGGGGAGGTTGAGATGGGTGGATCACCTGAGGTCAGGAGTTTAGGACCAGCCTGGTCAACATGATGAAACCTCGTCTCTACTAAAAATACAAAAATTAACTGGGCATGGTGGTGCATGCCTGTAATCCCAGCCACTCAGGAGGCCAAGGTGGGAGAATCACTTGAACCTGGTAGGCGGAGGTTGCAGTGAGCTGAGGTCAAGCCACTGCACTCCAGCCTGGGCGACAGACCAAACAAGACTCTGTCTCAAAAAAAAGAAAAAGAAAAGAAATAGATTTTTTTCTTATTTTAAAGAAAAATTGGTTAGATAGCATTATTTGATGTGGCAACATTTGATCCGTAGTAAAATTTCTAATGAGGTAAATACATGGACTACAAGATTTCTGATGCAATCACAAGCACGATGAGGGACACACAGAATCATTGCTTGCAGCAGCTCGTAACGACGCCATGGTTCTTACCTGTAGCACATAGATCTGTTTTGCTTGTCATTACAATGTTTGATGTGATCAAGAAAATGAGATAGGAATTCTAGCACATTCAATATTTGAGTGATATTCTTTCATTGAAAAATGAAGGGAGAATAACATTTTAATTCTCTAAGTACTCAGTCTTTATTAGCTCTGAAAATATTCAGATTAAGTAGTTAGCCAGATAAGTTAAATGGCGTAAACGGAAACCAGTCAGAGGTGAAGTTTCACACTCACCAATGTTTGAAAAACTTACTTTTGGGGGGATATGCATATGGGATTTATTATATCTTAATTAAATGCACACCTGAAGATCTGCCTTTCTTTTTCACATGACTGCCTGCCCTCCTGGCTAAACTAGGAAAGTGACACAACACTTTGAGAACATTAAAACATGTATTTTTCAGGCTGGGCGCGGCGGTTCACACCTGTAATCCCAGCAATGGGGCGGGGGTTGAGGCAAGTGGATCACGAGGTCAGGAGTTTGAGACCAGCCCGGCCAACATGGTGAAACACCATCTCTATTAAAAATACAAAAATTAGCTGAGTGTGGCGGCAGGCGCCTGTAATCCCAGTTACTTGGGAGGCTGAGGCAGGAGAATTGCTTGAACCTGGGAGGCGGAGTTTGCAGCGAGCCGAGATTACGCCATTGCCCTCCAGGGCGAGACGCTGTCTCAAAACAGAACCAAAACCAAAACACGTTATTTTCAATGTACATGCACCTTACTTTGGGGTTCGGCACAGGCATTTTTGGAAGAATAGATGTCCTTTTTAGCAATAAATAGCTCATTGCTCTTTTTAAAAAAATGTTTTAAATTATTATAGATACATTATAGTTGTATATATTTATGGGGTACATGTGATATTTTGACACAAACATACAATAGGTAACAGTCAATCAGGGTAACTAGAGTATCCATCACTTTAAACATTTATTATTTCTTTGTATTAGGAACATTCCAATTAACTCTTTTAGTTGTTTTAAAATATATGATAAATTATTGTTGACTCTAGTTACTCTGCGGTGCTACCAAATACTAGGTCTTATTTATTCTATTGAGATGTATTTTATACCCATTAACCACCCTCTCTCTATTCCCCTCCCCACTACCCTTCCCCGCCTCTGATAAGCACTATTTCATTCTCTATCTCCATGAGTTCCTAAACAAAATGTTATCTCCTGTGAATAAGTGAGTGCATGTGAAATTTGTCTTTCTGTTCCCGAATTATTATCTTTCTGTTCCTGAATTATAATGCCCTCTAGTTCCATCCGTATTGCTGCAAATGACAGAATCTCATTGTTTTATTTTTTTGAGACAGAGTCTTGCTCTGTCGCCCAGGCTGGAGTGCAATAGCACGATCTCTGCTCACTGCAACCTCTGCCTCCTGGGTTCAAGCAATTCTCTGCCTCAGTCTCCTGAGTAGCTGGGATTACAGGTGCCCACCACCTTGCCTGGCTAATTATTGTATTTTTTTTGGTAAAGATGTGGTTTCACCATCTTGGCCAGGCTAGTCTTGAATTCCTGACCTTGTGATCTATCTGCTTCAGCCTTCCAAAGTGCTAGGATTACAGGCGTGGGCCACAGCTCCCAGCCTCATTCTTTTTTATGGCTGAATAATATTCCATTGTTTACATGTACCACATTTTCTTTATCCATTCTTCCACTGATAAACAGTTTGCTTCCTAGTCTTGGCTATTGTGAATAGTGCTGCAATAAACATGGGAGTACAGGTATCTCTTAGAAATACTGATTTCCTTTCTCTTGGGTACACACCCAGCAGTGGGATCGCTCGATCATATCATAGTTCTATTAGTAGTTTTGAAGAACTTCCACACTGTTCTCCATAGCAGTTGTACTAATTTACATTCCCACCAACAGTGTATAAGGGTCCCCCTTTCTCCCATCCTTGCCAGCATTTGTTATTGCCTGCCTTTTGACTAAAAGCCATTTTAGCTGGGTGAGTTGACATCTCATTGTAGTTTTAATTTGCGTTTCTCTGATGATTAGTGATGCTGAGCGTTTTCTCATTGCTCTTACTAAGGCTGAACTCCCCTCATGAACCACAACATGAAATGTTATCCTTTTACTATATCTTGGAGCTGTTCCTCTCCACTGTCAACTTACAAAACAGTAACTAAATATCCCGATTTATCAGTCACCACATAAATCTAGAGTTGTGAGGTTGGGTTATAGATAGGAGCATAAACACCAGAAAAGAACAGAGCTAGTTGTCCTGTGGGTTCCTTATTGACTCTTACTTGAATGGGTATGGCCAGCATTTAGATTATGTAATTATTTTTTTCTAGGTTGAAATGTTTTAACCATGTTGTATACAGCAATACATTGTGATCTTCATCATCCATTTTTTCTGTGTACTAATAGAGACTCAAAAATACATTTGACCACAGTTATGGTGCTCCCTTGATCCACCTTCGAGTGTATGTGGCATCCTTCTTAAAAAGATCTATTGTTAGAATAGGGCATCAGTGTTACCCCTAGACAGATCATCAGTTAGGATACATGGTTTCCCATTCAATTAACTGGGAACAGAGTTTAGCTGAATTTCAAGTACTTAATAAGGATGAAAATCCTGGACCCATTAAAGCCCAAATCGACTGAGCTTAGATTTATGAAGGCATTATGAAAGAATGGGCATTCATGTGTTATCTTAGAATTCCAACATGTAACCTCAGATTCAGCCGGATCAGCGATGGGGCTGCCACCTGGACTTCCTCATTCTGTCCTCCCTAGAGAACAGGTGTGGCTTGAATGCTCCCTGTGTACCGGGCTCTGTTCTAGGTGCTTAGGATGCACGATGAGCGAAAGAGACAAAGACACTTCCCACAAGAGCTTGGTTTCTAGTGCAGGGAGACAGTCCATCAGTAATGAAAACAATAAATAAGTGAACCACAAGTATTTTAGAAGATGACGGAAAGAAAGAGTAGGACAGGAAGGGGAAGCCGAGAACGCTGGGGGTGCGTGAAAAGCAATGTGCAGTGTTGCATAGTCATCGTGGGCTACGTAGGGAAGGCGAGGATTGCAGGAAGGTTTGAAGGAGGCCACAGGATCAGCTGAGCAGCCTCCTGGGAGGAGAGTTTCCTGGGCAAAGGAAAGAGACAGCACAGAGGCCTCGCGGTGGGTGAGCTGGGTGTGTTCAGAAAAGGGTCCTGTTGTGTTGAACTGTGTGTGGGCGGGGTGGAAGGAGAGAAGGTCAGAAAGATGAAACAGCGGTGAACTGCACGGTCCCTTAGAGGTCACCGCGAGAGTGCTGGCTTGTACTCTGAGCAGGATGGGGAAACCTCGCAGGTTTTGAGCAGATGAATTTTGATTTCTATGCTGATCATCAGTTATAGGGGGCAGGTAAGGGCAGAGGCAAGGAAACCTGTAAGGGGCGGTTGCTCTCCAGGTGAGAGATGGCGGTGGCAAAACCTGGGTGATCGGGACAGAGCTAGTCCAGACAGCCAGAATCTGGATGGGCTCAGAAGGAAGAGCCAGTACAACTTCCCGAGGGATTAAAGGTGGATGTGAGAGAAGCAGATGCAAGGCTCCCTCCTAGCTTTTGACTTGAGCAATTAGAGGGAGGAAATTTCCCCTCTTAATATGGGAAAGGCTGTGGGTGGAGCTGGTGAAGAGCTGCGGGGGAGCGGGTGAAGACCTGCGGCTCAATCTGGGGGTGCTGATTTAATGTGTGTGCTAGACATCCTGGTGGAGATACCAAATGAGCAGTCGGTACGAGTGCGGAGTTCTGGAGAAAGGTCTCGGCTGCAGAGGCGCATTTGGAAGTTGCTGGCATACAGAGAGTATTTAAAACTGTGCCATCATCATGGGATTGAGGATAGAGAGGAGAGGGGACCAAGCGGCTTTCTGCTGGGACATTCCACAGTTCGGATGAGCCAAGTAGGAGGATCCAGTGAAGAGGATTGAGAAGAAACCATCAGTGACCGAGAAGGAGAACAGAGTGCGTTGTCCTGAAAGCTAAGAGAAGAGAGAGGTAGGAGGAGGGAGTGATAGCTGGGGCAGATGCTGCTTCTTGGTTCAGTAAAATAAGGCCTGAGAATAGGTCCTTGTGTCCAGCAAGTCAAGGTATTGGGGGCGTTGGTAAGGGCAGCTTCATGAGAGGCAAAGGCTAACACAGTGGTGTTGGGCGAGGGAGGAGTTTTCCTGCAAACGGAGCAAATAAAAGAGTTGATGGCTGCAGGGAAAGCGGAGTCAAGTGAAGATTTTTTTTTTTTGTCATTTTGGTTTTAAGATGAGAGAAATAATAGCATGTTTGTATGCTGTTGTGAATGATGCTGCCCAAATTAAAGATACAAAGAGAGAGAAAGAGAGAGAGGGAGACAGAAAGAGAGAGAAAGAGGATGTTCCTGAGTGGGAGGAGGCAGGATCAAGTTGAAGAGGGATTGGTTTTCACTAGGAGTCTGGAGAATGTGTGTTGACACATGAGGAGGAAAGGTCTGCGGCTTTTGCAGCCTGCGGTGAGTACGTGAGTGGAGTCTGTGAGTTTCCTGTGGCCGCCGTAACAAAGTACCACAGACGTGGTACCTACACAAGATGGAATACTATGCAGCCATAAGAAGGAATGAGATCATGTCCTACGCAGGGATATGGATGAGGCTGGAAACCATTATCCTCAGCAGACTATTGTAGGAACAGAAAACCAAACACCGCATGCTCATACTTATAAGTGGGAGCCGAACAGTGAGAACACATGGATAAAGGGAAGGCAACGACACACACCGCAGCCTGTCAGGGGAGGGTGGGGGCGCGGGCAGAGAGCATCAGGGAAAAGAGCTAATGCATGCGGGGCCTAATACCTAGGCGATGGGTTGACAGGTGCAGCAAACCACCATGGCACGCGTTTACCATGTAACAAACCTAAACATGTACCCCAAAACAGAAAAAATAAAAGAAAAAAAAACATGGAAATTCATTTTCTCATAGTTCAGGAGGCCAGAAGTCTGTTGTCAAGGTGCCAGCCAAGCTGCTTCCTTCTGGAGACCCCGAGGGACTGTGTTGCTGCCTCTCCCACTCCTGGCGGCTCCCAGTGCTCCTGTGTATTCCCCCGGCTTCTAGATGCATCACCCAGCCTCTGCCTCCACTCTACACGTGCCTCCTCCTCATGTGCCTCCTTTGTGTCTCTGTGTCTTCTTTCCTATTCTAAGGACACCAGTCATATTGGATTTAAGGACCACCCTAATGCAGTAGGACCTTATTTCAACTCCATTACATCTGCAAACACCCTATTTCCAAATAAGGTCATATTCATGGGTTTGGGGTAGGCGTGGATTTGGGGGGCACTCTTCAGTCCAGTACAGAGTCTCTGGAAGTTATCTTTGGATTGATTGAATTTTCTTAGTGAAGTAGAAAGCAAGGCCATCCACTGAGAGAGAGAGGCAGGCAAGGAGGTATTAGAGAATTGCGGAACAGAATGATGGTGAGAAGTGGTTACCCTGGAGTGTGAGGAGTGCACACCCTAGGAGGATGTCATAGCCTGAGACCAGGAGATGCGTGCTCCTGAATTCATGGGAGCCGGGTCAGCGTGGTTCTGTGTGCTTCTCCAGCCTTGCTCACCTACGTGGGTGCGGGGACCGAGCAGGCGTAGGGTTGGATGCTTTGGCCAATCAAGTACAACACAGCAGGGAGAGGCAACAGAGTTGGGGGCGTATCTAAGAAACGTGTTAGAATAACTGACCCTGAAGCTTATGTTAGGAAAAGAGGAGAGTGAAGACATGAAGATCACGAAGGTCAGTAAAAAGGCAAGTCGTCCAGTGGCCTAGGAGGGTTTGGGATGGGGGTGTTGGAGGAGGTGCCAGCAGGTAGCACTCAGGGAGTGGGACGCATGGGACTGGCTTGTGTGGTGGAGTCTGCTGGCTTTGGGTCTGGGAAGGAGCTCCTGAGAAAGGGCGAATAACAAGATCACTGGAGGGGAGGGCTCGGGAAACTGAGAGGCCAGGGGTGACAAGCATCGCCTACACATGGACTGACATTGCCAAGCATTAGTACAGGATGGCAGTGGTCACAGCAACAGAGAGCAGGAGCTAACCTCTTCCAGAAATGAAGGAGATGATTGGGAGTTGATAAGTAACCATAAGATGGAGGTGGTATGTGATATCACTTGAAATCATGAGATTCAGCGGTGGGGCCTTCTGGGAGGCGGGAGGGCTTACTCTCTGAAAGGTAAAAATGAGGATGACACCTTCTGCCTCCCAGGCTGAATGAACCGTGTGATCCCCTTCCCCTCCTTTCCCAGAAACAAACTCTTATATGGCTTTCCACTAAGGACAGTGGCTGTAAGCGGAGCAGCTCTGGCTGAAGGTGGGCCGAGAACTGGGAACTCTGTGCTGACCTCATAACTGAGGCTCCTCTGCAGAACCCTTGGGTACCCCCAAAACATGGCATTCTAGTGAAAGGAGTTTAAGAATCAGCTGTACAAAACTTTTCATGGTGTTTAAAAAAATCCTTTAAAGTTTGTTTTTATTTTGAAAAAGATCCAGGCATGCACTGTACAATAAACACTTGTAGGCTCATCCCCCAGCTTGATAACCTTAAACATTTTGCTATGGAGTTATGTGTCACGTAACAATGGGGATACGATTGGAGAAATGAGTTGTTAGGTGATTTCATCATTGTGCAAACATCATAGAGTGTACTTACACAACCCAGATGGTATAGCCTACTACACATCCAGGCTGTATTGCTCCCAGACTACACGCCTGCACATGTACAGCATGGTACTGTAGGCGGCTGGAGCCCAGTGGTAAGTATTTGTGTATCTAAACCTATTTCAACATAGAAAAAGTGCTATAAAAATACACTCAAAAAGATTAAAAATGGTCCACCTGGACAGGACACTCACCATGAATGGAGCGTGCAGGATGGAAGCTGCTCTGGGTGAGCCAGTGAGTGAGCAGCAAAGGCCTAGGACATTCCCGTGCATCGCTGTAGACTTTCTGAACGCTGGACACTCGGGCCGTAATAAATGCATAAGAACATTTTTCCTTCTTCAGTAATACATCAACTGTAGTTTACTGTAACCTTTTTACTTTACAAACTTTTAACTTTTTCTTTTAGCTTTCTGACTGTTTGGTAATAATACTTAGCTTAAAACACAAACACATTGTACAGCTGAATAAGAATATTTTTTCTTTACATCTTTAGTCTGTAAGCTTTTTTCTATTTTTAAAGTTTTTACTACTTTTTTTTTTTAATTTTAAAAACTTAGCTGGGAGCAGTGGCTCACGCCTGTAATCCCAGCACTTTGGGAGGCTGAGGCGGGTGGATCACGAGGTCAGGGGTTCGAGACCAGACTGACCAACATGGTGAAACCGTGCCTCTACTTAAAAACACAAAGATTAGCTGGGCGTGGTAGCACATACCTGTAATCTCAGCTACTTGGGAGGCTGAGCCATGAGAACTGCTTGAACCCAGGAGGTGGATGTTGCGGTGAGCCGAGAGTGTGCCATTGCACTCCATCCTGGGCGACAGAGCGAGACTGTCTCAAAAACAAAAATGTAAAAACTTTTTTTGTTAAAAACGAAGACACAAACCCACACAAGATCCTAGGCCTACAAAGGGTCAGGATCGTCAATATCACCGTCTTCCGCCTCCACATCTTGTCCCACTGGAAGGACTTCAGGGGCAATAACAGGCATGGAGCTGTCATCTCCTGTGATAACCATGACTTCTTCTGTAATCCCTCCTGAAGGACCAGCCTGAGGCTATGATATAGTTAATTTTTTTAATAAGTAGAAGGAGTACACTCTAAAATGATGATAAAAATTATAATATAGTAAATACATAAAGTAGTAACATATTTATCACTAGCAAGTATTAGGGACTGTATCTAACAGTATGCACTAGATGTTTCTAGACTGGCAGTGCAGTGGGTTTGCTCACCCCAGCATCCCCGCAGACACGTGAGGCATGCATTGCTCTGTGACGTTAGGATGGCTGTGATGTCACTAGCGATGGGGGTTTTTCAGCTCATTATAGTCTTATGGGATCACGGTGTGGTGTGTAGGCAGGGTGTCATTGACTGGAATGCCATCAGGCAGTGCATGATTGTATTTATTTTGCTATTGCCTTTCTTTTGGTGCGATGCTGGAAAAGCGTAAAGCTTATCATGCCATTTAATCCAACACGCTTCAGTTCAGTATGCAACTCAAGAAAAGGATGTTTTCTTAGCTAATCACAATGTCATTATCACAACTAAAATTAATATTTTTTTAACAGCATCTAATATCTTGGTGTCTTTTTGATCATACACCATATGCATGATTTGACACAGTTTTGACAGCGTCATTGTCATACATGGAAGCCTATATGGCTTCAGTGAGTGTTGACAATAAATTCACGTTCAGTAATAACCACATGATTGGTTTGTGAAAACTGGTGTATTTTTAGTTGGCATTTATTGGTCACCTTCTATATGCCAAGAGCTGCTTTCAGAACTTTAACTAGGACCAGCTCATTAAATTCTCTCAATGTTATTATGGAGTAGATGCTACATTATTCACCTTTGTTTTACCTAGGAAGCTAAGAGTCGAGCAGCACACAGCTCCCAGGGCCAGGAGGCAGTGGAGCAGCATAGAGCCCAACAGTGAACTGAGCAGATTCAAGTCCTGTTGAAAAATAGGATACCAGTAAAACCACCGTGGAGTATTGTTTTGAGGCTTCATGAGTTTATATACATAGTAGTAGGCACATAAGTGTTGTCTAGTGTTGCATTAGGGTTTTAATCCACTTCTGTCTTACTCCAGAGCCCAAGCATCACTCTGCTATAAAAGCCACTACATTTTGTAAATTAAGACATAGAAATATATTTCTCCTTTTACATAGACTGGATCAGTTTGCTTGTTTCAGTACATGCATGTAAAAATTAATTGGTGGGGCTCTGCATAGGCAGGAAGCTAGGTTTTGTGGTCCCCTCTCAGCAACTTCAGAGAGGAAGGACAAGAGGCAATGAGTAAGAGCCCCTGAAGGCGACGGGTGATGCTGGAAAGGGACCCTCGGACCTGCGGAGTCAGAAGTGCAAGGAGAGCCCGTGAGCCCAGATGTAGGCCATCGTGAGGAAGCCTGCTTGATGCTGGCAGTGTGATATATTAACTTCAAAACTTGTATACCTCTAGTTATGTTTTGTCTAAGGAATGTCCAGGATGCTTAAACATGCACGTGTGGCTCCTTCAAGACTCCAGAAGGCCTGAACACTGGGTACGTCATGGGCTAGAACAGTGCTTACGTTGTAATTTCCCCCCTCTAAGCAGTACCAGCTCTTTGCTGCTGAACGTGCGCACACACACGCACACACTTACACATATGCACACACATTCTTAACACATGCACACACTCTTACATGCACACATATGCGCGCACACACACGTGCATACACACACATGCACACATACATTCACACATATGCACACACTCTTACATACATGCACACACGTGACACATGCACACGCTCTTACACACATGCACACACATGTGCACACACACGCACATGCATGCATGCACACATACATTCACACATATGCACATACTCTTACACGCATGCACACACGTGACACATGCACACGCTCTTACACACATGCACACACATGCACACACACACACACGCACACATGCACCTGCCTGATAAACATCCTTATTAAAGCTCAAATAAATTTTCCATTAGGCGTTTGTGGCCCTCATTTCAGAGCTTAACCTACATCAGCCCTTTGTTTACCTTGTCTTGGTCGTCACAGGAAGTTTCTTATTAGGCCCTAGAACCCTCACCTCAACCCTGAATAGCAACTGTCTTTGTCATCTCTTACAACAATCCCCAGTTCGAAACTAAAGTGGTGCTTCTATTTTGGTTGGGGTTTTATTTACAACGCAGTTCCCACAGAGCGTGAGTTCTCACAGATAACCTGGTCGGTGTGTGCACATGCGTGTCTGTGGGGAGAGGTGACGACGCGCTTCGAGTGGCATCTGAAACCTGCCTCGGTCTGACTAGGTGAATATTCTTTTGGCAAATACTGCCACATGCTATTCTAGGGAAACACAGAGGAACCCTCCAGAACATTTTCAGGCAATTGTCTAAATAAACCATGGAACATTTTTCATGAACATCATAAGGATGGATTTGGCCCGTGAGCCGGGATGGTGATTATTTTTTATTATTATCTCACCTTTGATAGTCACACATTTAATGAAAAAGGCCATTAATATCTAGTTCAATTCATGTTGTATGACTGGAATCAATACGTTTATATTTTCCGTTTTCAGCCAAGTTTTTTTTTCTTTCCCTTTTTATGACATTTTAAATGTTGAATCAGGGATGAACAGAATTCCATATTGTTTGCCATATGTATTAGTTATAGGTTTGGCATCTGTAATGGAGATTTATTAAAAAACAGTGGCTTAAACAAGATAGAAGTGTATTTCTCTCTCATTTAACTGTCTGGGCATAAGTAGACTGGTAGGTTGTCAGAATCTGGGCTCCTTGAATCTTTTTGCTCAATGATACCAAGGGTTTTGCCCTCATCAACACAGTACCAGATGGCTTACCACGTTATCCACAATCCAGTCAGCAGGAAGGAGAGAGTATTTCTCTTTTTCTTAAGGGCATGACTCAGAAATAGTATACTCCACTTCCATGCTCTTCCCTTTGGCTAGAACTTAGGATAGGACCACAACTAATTACAAGGGAAGTTGGGAAAAGTGTCTTTAATCTGGAAGACCATATGCCTGGTTAAAATTTGGGGGCCTTATTACAATAGAAAAAGAAGAAGAATTCGTTTGGAGATCGATTAGCAGTCTCTACCACATCATAGAAATATAATTTTCATTCAAATTCCAACAGACATTATTAAATAGTGCAAATCTTTTGATATCTGGCAGATAAATGGCTTTCGGTCACTAGATTCTGTTTTTCCTTTTCTTAGTAAACAGTGATTGCTGGTTTGTAGCAGTCAAGCAAAGGACTGACTTCCAGGCCCTTTTTGCTGTTAGGTGTGGTTAGGTGATGGTTTCTCAACAGCGGAATGGAATGTGAGAGGAGGAGAAGAGCGCCCTGCCCAGGCCGAGGGTGCTCTGTAATAGGTACCAAAGACCTTTCTTTGTTTATGCCCTTTGATTCCAATTGGTAGTGATTCTAATTCCTTAATACTTATCCTACGGATATTTTAACTACTCGCTCATCAGTCACCGTTTTCCTCCCATTATTGTTACTGCCCACTATGTTACAGGCACTTTTATAGATGTTTGAAGTATGTGTGAATCTGCCAGATTCTTTTCTTTGGTTGTCTGAAGGCTCTAAGAAATGCCACAACACGCAGAAGCCTGGATCCCTGAGTCACCATGTGGCAGTAAGCTCCCCACTGACCAACAACTCTTCCTTGGATTGTTATACGAGAAAAAACTAAGCATCCGTTACGTTTAAACATGATGCATTTTAACGTCCTTTAGTTAATATCACTTTAGCCTACCCTAATTAATATATCCTCTCTTTTTAGGTCTCCATTTGCTATTGATTTTTTTTTTTTTTTTTTTTGAGATGGAGTCTTGCTCTGTCACCAGGCTGGTGTGCAGTGGAGCAATCTCAGCTTACTGCAACCTCCACCTCCTGGGTTCAAGCAATTCTTCTGCCTCAGCCTCCTGAGTAGCTGGGACCATAGGCGTGTGCCACCACACTCTGCTAATTTTTTTTTGTATTTTTAGTAGAGATGGGGTTTCACCATGTTGGCCAGGATGGTCTCGATCTCTTGACCTCGTGATCTGCCCGCCTTGGCCTCCCAAAGTGCTGGGATTACAGGCGTGAGCCACCGCGCCCGGCTGCTATTGATTTTTTTAATCATTGTGTTGTGGAACTAAATGATCCACAAGAAACACCAGAATTTTGATTTCTAAGCAGCTGGTGAACATTTTTGGGTTGTAACATTTCTCCAAATTTTGTTGTTATTCACAAATTCTCCATTTGTTTGTGAATTTTGTTCTCTGTCAAAACATTGAAGACTATTTTCCTTCTTTTAGAAATTAAACAGCAGTTTTTCTGACACTGGTTTTTTTTTTTATGACAAATAGGTTTTTTTCCTTCTATTTTTGGGTGTCAGGGATGCTTAATGAAAAAAGAAACACAGCTAAGTGTGCACTGAGAGGCAGGAATTCCATATACAACTTGCTAGAATATTTCCCACAAGAGATTCCCATTCCAATTTATTCTTAGAAAGCAAATATCATGCATCTAGGAAATCTGAAGCCTATTAAGCTAGAGAAATAGACAAGACCCTATCTTAACACTAAAGTCTCAAGTGAAAATGATGCTATAGTTCTGCAGAAATACTAGCTCAGAAACCTTGTCAATAGCTTTACTAGACTACTACTTTTTACAGAGTTAATCAAAATACTTAAAGTCAAGAAAACATGATAGTCATTTGCTTTGCCCCTCCAGATGTGAGTTCTTAGTTGAGGCTGGCGTCGTAGGTTGAGGAATGGAAGGTGATCAGGAGCTATAGGCTTAAACACCATATTTTCATGATCATTCTCCCCACCTGCTAATACTACCAGTTTAGTAAGGTTTGTTCGTGTGAGGGGCAACTTGTTAATTGGTTACTATAAGGTCCAAGAGATGGGACCAAACACTAATTGGTATATGGGTTGGACAGTCTTAAACCATTGCCCCCCTTTCATGGATATTCTCATTGGTTGGGTTCTTTAATGCTTTTGATGATTAAAATTTAATGTAATATTCATCACACACATTTCCCAGAAAGAAAATTGCAACATACATCACTGACCTTTATATGTTTATGCCCTTTGATCTGGTAGTGATTCCAAATTCTTAGTATTTATCCTAAGGATTTTTTTTTTAATTTTTAATTTTTATTTTTATTGAGATGGAGCTTCACTCTGTTGCCCAGGCCGGAGTGCGGTGGCCTGATCTTGGCTCACTGCAACCTCTGCCTCCCAGGTTCAAGTGATTCTCATACTTCAGCCTCCTGAATAGCGGGGATTCCAGGCACGTGACCCAGAAAGTAAAATCTTTTTTGTGTGCGTGTGTGACAGGGTCTTGCTCTGTCACACAGGCTGGAGTGCAGTGGCACAATCTCAGCTCACTCTGCCTCCACTTCCCAGGTTCAAGCAATTCTGGTGCCTCAGCCTCCCAAGTAGCTGGGATTACAGGCATGTACCACCACGCCTGGCTAATTTTTGTATTTTTAGTAGAGATGGGGGCTTCACCATGTTGGTTAGGGTAGTCTCGAGCTCCTGGCCTCAAGTGATCCCCTTGCCTCGGCCTCCCAAAGTCCTGAGCTTATAGGCGGAAGCCACCACGCCAGGCCTATTCTAAGGACATTTTAACTGTTTAATCAATAGATTCATTCAACCTGTAATTATTGTGGCCTGCTATTTTTTAGACACTTTTATAGATCTTGGTAACATAGTATAATGAATGACACACAGCCCCTGAACTCATGGAGTTTACTTTATAATGGGAAACTGATAAAGAAATTAGTAAGTACAAACAATAAATAATATCGGGTAACAATTGGTGAAGAAAATAAAAGCAGTGTAAGGAAGTGGCTGGTGAGGAGGCTTGATGGGGCTGCTTTTTATACAGTTCACATAAGGGATGGCAGGGGCATCTTTGAGAAAGTGACGTGGGCAGTTATTCAGATGAAGTGATGGGTCCCGCCCTGTGAACTCGCATTGGATGAATATTCCAGGGAGGGGAAATAGCAAGTGCCAAGGTCCTGAGAGGAAACGAACAAGACTTATTCACAGAATAGCAGGAAGCACAGTGTTATTGGAGTGGGCAGTGAGGCTCGGGAGAGAGACAGGAGCCAGATCTTGTAGGGCCACCTGGGGCAGGGGGAAGACTGTAGGTGTTGTTCTGAGGAGAGGGGGAAACACAGTAGGATTTATGCTTTAGAAAGGTGCTGCTGGGCCGGGCGCGGTGGCTCACGCCTGTAATCCCAGCACTTTGGGAGGCTGGGGCGGGCGGATCACGAGGTCAAGAGATGGAGACCATCCTGGCCAACACGGTGAAACCCCGTCTCTACTAAAAATACAAAAAAATTAGCCGGGTATGGTGGCACGCGCCTGTGGTCCCAGCTACTCGGGAGGCTGAGGCGGAAGAATCGCTTGAACCCAGGAGGCGGAGGTTGCAGTGAGCCGAGATTGCGCCACTGCACACCAGCCTGGTGACAGAGCAAGTCTCCGTCTCAAAAAAAAAAAAAAAAAAAAGTGCTGCTGCTTACTGTATAGAGTGGTGTTTGTGTGAGGGGCAACACTGAAACAGGGAGAGGCCAGAGAAGGGGAGGTGCAGAGGTGGGGAGCGGAGGTGGTGGGAACAGGTGGGCTCTGGGCTGGTGTCCTGAGTGCTGAGCCGATTGTGACTGAGGTCTTGAGACCGGGTCCCTGGGTTCAAGTCCTGCCTCCACCCCCTTGCAGTAGAATGCTCTGGACAAGTTGTGTGTCCTCTCCCAATGTCATTCACCTCATTTGTAAAGTGGGAACAATGATGATAATTCCCTCAAAGGTTATTGTGTTGTCTCATGAAGTATCCATGAGATACACTCAAAACTGTGCCTGGTTTTGAGAGGCCGAGGTGGGAGGATTGCTTAACGTTAGGAGTTTGAGACCAGCTTGGGTAACATAGTGAGACCTCTGTCTCTACAAAAAATAAAAAATTAGCCAGCCATGATAGCACGCACCTGTAGTCCCAGCTGCTCAGGAGGCTGAGGTGGGAGGATTACGTGAGCCTGTGAGGTCAAGGCTGTAATGAGCGGTGGTCGCACCAATACTGGGTGCAGCCTTGGTAACACAGCAAGACCCTGCCTCTGAACCTTCCTCACCAAAACCCAAAATTATGCCTGGCACTTGATAAGTATAAGATATTTGCAAACTATTATCACTATTGATGTGTTATAGTATAGTCATAAAGATAAATAATGTAAGTTTTTAAGGAAACTAGTTTCTGCTTGCTACGAGGAAAGTTACCAGTATATATTATGTACATAACATTTCTTAGTCATACAAATTTTTTTAAAGTATTTTTTTCAGGAACACGTCCATTTCCTTTGCTTCTGTTTAAAATATGTTCCTAACTCTTACCTCAATTTCTGGCTTTTATTCTAAGAAGTTATAAAACATATCCCCTGTTTTCGGAGTGGTGTGCAGTGACTGAGTGTGGAAAGATTCAGCCATAGAATCCTGATTTTTGCTACAGCCTGAGTCAGTCATTTAGCTTTGGTGAAACTCGCATTCTTCATCTGCAAAATAACATGACAATGCTCAGTTAGAAAAATCATTAGGTATTCAGATCATAGAAAGCATTTTGTAAATATTAGGTTTTGTTAGTTTGTATTTGTTTTACCGTTGTCATGTTTTTGTGCATATATGTGAAAAAAAGGTCTGAAGGAACTTTCATTTTTCTTTTCTTTTTTTTTTTTTTAAAGACAGAATCTTTCTCTGTTGCCTGGGCTGGAGTGCAGTGGCATGATATCAGCTCACTGCAACCTCCACCTTCTGGGTTCAAGCGATTCTCCTGCCTCAGCCTCCCAAGTAGCTGGGATTACAGGCGCCCACCACCATGCTGGGCTAATTTTTGTACTTTTAGTAGAGATGGGGTTTTGCCATGTTGACCAGGCTGGTCACGAACTCCTGACCTCAGGCGATCTGCCTGCCTTGGCCTCCCAAAGTGCTGGGATTACAGCCGTGAGCCATCGTGCCTGACCTGAAGGAACTTTCTATAGGAGTAAATTACACTTGAAGACACATAACGGTGCAGGTCCCATGGGTGGCAAGTGACACCAATTCTTTACACCTCTTCCAATGGTCACCCTCATTACCTCTGTAGCTGCCAAAATCTTGAGCAAGATAAGATGGTTAAACTTGCTTAATAGCCATAATGTGTCAGTGCATACCTCTCCATTTAGTGAAAAATGCATGTTGGTGTCAGTAGATTTGGTCATAATGATAACAGAACATTTGAAATGTCTTCATTTACTCCACATAAATCAATCTGTTATTTCTTTCAAACAGTGTCTGACATGTTATGACAAAATTAGCATTTCCGGGTTTTTATTCTGCAAGTGGGTGCTGACTGCATATACCCATTTGGACACGAGCAATCGTAGGCAAGTGAGATTTCAAAGATGTAGAATGCAGTGAGAAAGACATGGTGATCCTCAGGCCTGGCTCCAACTCACCTATGAACCAGAGTCCTTTTTCTTCAGAACTGGTCTTGGGAAGTCTTCTTAGATTTCCTCATTTCAATGTATTTTTCTAATATGGGCCAATCTACTTAGAGGATAAAAAAAAAAAAAAGGTAAAGGTTAGCAATAAAATAAGAATACATATAGGAGGAAACCCATGCAATGATGAGTCATTATCTAATTATCAATGAAACTTTGCTTCAGCCTTTGTTTTATAAACTAGTGAAAGAGTGTATGTTGTCTGAAACAAGAGCTTAAAGATGGTTTCATGTGGTTGAATAATCCATACTGTCAGGAAAGTACCCCTAGAACTGGAATAATATAATAGATGCTAAAGTCCTTTCAAGTGGGGATCTTGAAAAATAATGTCAGACACTCCCATGCTTTGATTGAGACATTTGACTTTTGCCAATGATTCCTGTACTTTCTTCTTGGTAGAATAATCTTGCCAGAGACATGCCTAAAGCACCTAGAATTAGGACTGGCCTTACTTTTATAAAACTGGATCATGGTATTATAAAAGTTCTGAAGTTATAGAAAAACTCACACACACACAAATAATATCCACCACAACAATTGAAGTGAGTAATAATATAACCCTAGGGAAAAAAAACACTTGAATTCTTCTACATTATTGGGTTATAACCAAATTGAAGGTCAGAAGAGTTCCTTAGTTGGGCTCCTTATCTTGCTGAGGTCTAGCACATGTAACATGCTTAATATATGTTGAACGCATGAATGAAAATGCACTGCTAGATGAAAAGTTATAAGCCAATTCCAATATTATGATAAAAACACAATACTTTGCCAATGTAACGATCCAAGAAAATAACGGCATACTTTAAAATATACAGCATAGAGCTCTTTATGGTGTGTATAATTCACACTGAGCCCATGATAGAAACCAATTGTGTGGTTGTTTTATTAATTAACAGGCTGAACATGAGACAGAGATATATAAAAGATGACAAGGAAACGGCGAGGAAGATATTCCTAAATAACTCCCAAATGGGCTGATTTCATGAGAAAGACTTAAAAATTCTAAATGTTTACCCACTTAATATCATAGCCTCAAACTCTGAAGCAAAAAATGGCCTAATGTACAGGTGAAATAGACAAATCTATGGTCACTGTGGGGGATGCTTAAGACACCTCTCTAGTCACTGATAGGGCTTGTATTTTAGGGAGGGTTTTGGAGGAGAAGGATGC
This sequence comes from Aotus nancymaae, assembly GCF_030222135.1. Classification (NCBI taxonomy): domain Eukaryota; kingdom Metazoa; phylum Chordata; class Mammalia; order Primates; family Aotidae; genus Aotus; species Aotus nancymaae. The sequence continues at coordinate 4,655,699 of NW_026988450.1, read as the reverse complement.
CTGATGCTGAGGTCCAGACCATGTGGACCTTGGATACCAAAGACATTGAGTGTAAAAAGGACCCTCCAGGGGAGTCTGTGTTCTGCTGAAAGGAATAGCCTGGAGAAATCTACCAAATTTAGATAGTTGTGGACCAAGGATTGCTTGTGTCCTCAGCAGTGCATCAGAAAGGGCACTGAAAAATGATATTTGCAGAATTCTATGGAGAAAATATATTATATAATTATATCTAACAAGAATGAGACTGTCAGTCTGTGCAAGCATTGCTCTAAGTATTAACTCATTTGTTCCCACAATAATCCTATGTTTGTTGGTTGAGGTTGTACTATGATTGTTTAATGTCATAAATGAGAAAATCTAGGCAAAGAGAAGATAAATTTGCCTAATGTTGCAGGTTGATGACAACAGCATTTGAAAGAAGACAGCCTGACAGCCACAGCTACTCACCCAAGTGTGCTGCCTAAGACTGCTCACCGCTGATTATTTCTTGGTTTGATTTGATTTCCGGCAAAATTGCTAAATAAGCCTAATTTTATCTACCTTTTAAAACACGGTAGCTTACATTATTTATATTTATGCCATGTACCTTTCATACCAATATAAGGGAATAATTTTTAAATGTCTGTGAAATGGCATCACATTACTGTATTTGTAAAAGTGACCATTAATGCAACTGTTGGTTAACCGGAATTGACTGGGAAAACATCCCAGTTGAAATTCACTTTGATAGCATGAAATGAAAGCTGATTTTATAACCCCCCTCTTCTGATAAATTAAAAGCCAGGTAGTGTTTTAAAAATTGTGAACTAGAATATTGGTTCAAAGTGTAAAGAATATAGATAAACCAATAATTAACCTAAGACTGAACCAAAATCTGTAGAAAAATTATTTTCAGACATGCTGAGTTTCATCCTGAAAGAAGAAAAAATGAAGTGTGAAATCAACAAATGCTTGGAATTGCAGAGATGGAAATAAAGATCTGATCCCTAATCAGTTGAAATGATCACTAATAAATGAAATCTAGAAATAAAATCCTACCTCTCAGCCTGATCCCAAATGCATTTTTTTAATAATTAAAGAATTTGTTCTTAGAGATGTTAACTGTTTCTTTCTCTTTTAGCCTCTTTAATGTTTCTTAGCATTGTTCAGCTGCAATGCAAAAGACTAAGATTTGAAATTAGGTGAAAAAAGTTGTTAAAAGGAATAGAAATATGCAAAATAATTCACTCCACTTTATGAATTATAGAGAAGTCTCAAAAACAGGAACAAAAGGAATTATTTAAATGTCATCCCATTTAAATGGTAAATTCTCCATGACGTGTTTTTCAGATTATTGGCAGTGAGTGAACCGATCGACATGGCCCCTTGTTTTGAATGTCCTTTCTCTCCCTTCTCCCACCCTCAGGCTTTTTCATGCCTTCCATATGTCTTGATCAATCTGCTGATTTCACTAATACTTTCCCATCCCCCTCAAGACTCTAGTGCTTCATCTGAGGCTCTGGTGTGATCGGAAATTAGAAATCCTATTGATTACACATTGTCTTTTTATATAAATATTTTCCTGGTCCACTTCTTGCTTCTTGATGATTGAGGGTAGATAAATTTCAAGGGCATTGTACCCAGAGATTATCAAAGTAAAGGAAACTAAAAAGGCTTAAAAATGTTGCAAGATAGCATTCTGGGGGAAAATATACTGCAGTGAAATATTCTGAGACAAGGACCTGATAAAATACATCACATGCTTGTATACAATGCATGGTTTTCAATTCAGGAAGCAGTCAATGGTAAGGGAAAACTCACAATGGAAGGCTTTACAATTTTTTCTTTGAAATCCTCATGCAGTTTAAGAAGATTGGAGAAAACACATTTCAGCAGGCTTGGCAGTCACTCAAATTTGTGTGCTCTAAGTTTAGAACCAAACTCAATCTGCACCTCCCGTTCAAGTTCTGTTCTGTGCTGGCAAAACATCGCTTGCTTGTTCAGAGGGACAAGGAAGGCTTTGTAAAACCCAAAAACTTACTGGGCATTAAATAACTCCTCAACAATTACATTATTCTCAGCTTCAGTGAAATTGAATTAAACACATATGGGTGACATTTTCCTTCTAACACATGGGTATAAAATAAATAAAAAAATACTTAGCAACACCTGTTTGGGTTTAGCAAAACTTAATAATGCTTACAATTTGCCTCAGCTCACTTGATTTTTCCAAGGTGCTGTAGGATTTCCTAGCTCTTATTTCTACATTCTCATCATCATGTCCTTCTGTATTTTGAGAAAATATTTGTTTAAGTATAATAATTTTTTGCATTATTTATTGGAGTCCAAATACCGCAATATTTTGTTTAGAAGCAAAAGCTGAAATGTGAGAAGATGTACTATAATATATTTATATTTAATTATGTAGCCTGAATGAAGCATACTTCATAATATATTTATATTTAACTATGTACCATAAATGAAGCATTTATTTAAAACAAGATATTTTAAATATATATTTGTGTATGCTCATAAAACATTCAACCTGACTATTTAATATAAATGTATATTTTAAATTATTTTTCATACCAACTCTCTGAAATTTGATAGCTGGATCTATGTAGATATGAGTACAATATACTGGGAAGGCTGACAGGTTAAGATTTAGGGAATTGAACTATAAACTCTGGCACAAAGTAGCAAGTTATTTAGCTTCTCCAAAACGTTTCCTTTAACTATAGAAGGATGAAGTTGAACTTGATAATATTTCAACTAGTTTCTCATACTAATTTTATGTAAGTCAGTGATTCCAATAAGAAGTTTAAAAATTACTTGTGATTTCATGGTTAACAATGTTGGTTTGCTATTTGTTGCTATATCTATTCTTATCTCAAATGGATGCAAGGCAAATAGCACATTCCAAGTTCTTTTAAAATTCTTCAGACTATTCACTGTGTACTTTTATCAATCTTAATGTGTAGCAGCCAAATTTAATTATAGCAATCAAAATGTATGTCAGTAGAGTACTTAGGAATCTCAGCAGTGCTGTCTCCAATACCCTGCTTTATTTTTTGCTCCCCAGAGCTGTGACATTATATAGTATAATAGTTATGAACATAGTCTGTGAAGTTAGACTCTTTGGATTAAAATCCTGGCACTGCTATTTTTTGACTGCTTGAATTTGGACAAGTCATTTTATCTCTCTGTGCTTTGATTTCTTTATCTGTTAAAAGGAGATCACCTGTTTCATTGGAAAGTTCTGATGAGTTCGTGATTTTGTACTCAAAGTGCTTAGAATAGTGCCTGGCACATAGTAAGTTTTCAACACATGTTGGTTATTTCTTTGCTTCTTTGCTTCGTATGTGTCTACTGCATTTGAATTTAAGCCCTGTAAGAGCAGGAAACCCATCAGCCTTGTTCATCGTGGTTATGGTGGCTTCTCTTTCTCTAACTCTTCCTCCTTCTCCTTTTTTAATTGAAGTAAAGTTCACATAACATAAACTTAACAATTTTAAAGTGTAAGATTCAGTGGCATTTAGTAGATTCACAGTGTTGTGTATCTATCACCTCTATTTCGTTTCTTAAATGCCTTTTACCATGTGGAATCAGTTCCCTTCTCTTTCTATTATAGTTTGTTGAATGTTTTTGTCATGAAACAGTATTGAATTTTGTCAAATATTTTTGTATCAATTGAGAGATATCATTTTTTTTCTCCATTGTATTAATGCCATGTCAGTGTAACTGATTGATTGTTCACATATGGAGCCATTTTTTGCATTCCTGGTATAAATCACACTTGGTCATAGAGTATAGTCCTCTTAATATGCTGTTACTAAAATAGATTTGGTTACTAGTATTTCCATAAGAATTTTTGCTTGTATATTTATAAGGGATATTGATCTAGAGGTTTTTTTTTTCTTCTTGTGATGTCTTGATCTAGCTTTGGTATAAGGGTAATACTGGCCTCATAGAATGAATTAGGATGTATTCCTTTTTCTTCTATTCTTTTTGAAGAGTTTGAGAAGAATTTGGTGTTAATTCTTCTTTAAATGTTTGGTAGAATTCACCAGTGAAGTCATCTGATATTGGCCTACTCTTTTGTGGTAGTTTTGTGGGTTTTTAAAAAAATTATTATTACTTGTAAATCTCTTTACTTGCTAAAGATATATTCTGGTTTTCTATTTCTTCTCAAGTCAATTTTAGTAGTTATTGTGTTTCTAGAAATTTTGTCATTTCATCTAGGTTATCTAGTTTGTTGGTATACAATTATTGAAAGTATTTTCTTGTAATTCTTTTTATTTCTATAAAGTTAGTAGCAACATCTCTACTTTTATTTGTGGTTTTAGTAATTTGAGTGTTCTCTCATTTCTTCTTTGTCAGTCTAGCTAAAAGTTTGTCCATTTTTTCCTCTTTTTAAAAGAAACTACTTTTGGTTTTGTTGATTGCATTGTTCTTCTACTCCCTATTTCATTTAACTCCACTCAAATTTTTATTCTGTGGTTCCTTCTAGCTTTGGGTTTAGCTTGCTCCTGTTTTCTACATCCTTAATGTGTAAGGTAGGTTATTAATTTGGAATTTTTTTTCTCTTCAAGTGGAGGTATTTATAGCTATAAATTTCCCTCTGAGCATGACTTTCAGTGGATCCCATAGACATTGGTATGTGTGTTTTCATTTTCATTTATCTCAAAGTGTTTTCTAATGGGATAGATCCTTTGGCAGCCTAAGATATTTTATAAAATTTTTTTTTTTTTTAAAGAAAAAGAAAAGAACTGGTTTGTGAACATAGATATGTTTCTATCTTTCCTTTTAGTTTCTTCTTTGGTCCACTGGCTGGTTAAAAAGTGTATTGTTGAATTTTCACATACATGTAATTTTTTAGTTTTCCTTCTGTTATTAATTTCAACTTTTATTCCATTGTGGTTAGAGAAAATACTTTGTATAATTTTAACCTATTAAAATGGATTGAGACTTGTTTTGTGGTCCGACGTATGGCCTATGTTAGAGAATAATCTATGTGTATTGGAGAAGTGTACTCCGCTGCTGTAAGGTAGAGTGCTCTAGACATGTCTTTTAGGTCTAGCTGGCTTCTACTGTTGCTCAAGGTCCCTATTTCCTTATTCATCATCATAAGTGGGGAATTAAAATTTCCAAATATTATTGTAAAACTATTTCTCCCTTTGAGACTGTTTTATACATAAATATCTATATTTATAGATTTGGAGGATTTTTGTATGTGTAAATATATTTATAATTGTTATATCTTTATGATGGATTGACCCTTTTGTTGATAATATCTTTTTGTGTCTCTTTTAATAATTTTTGTCTTATATTTTATTTCATCTCATATTTGTATAATAAAATCAGCTCTCTTTTGGTTACTATTTGCTTGGAATATCTTTTTCCATCCTTTCACTTTCAGTCTGTTTGTGTCTTTGGATCTAAAGTGAGTCTTTTATAAATAGTATATAGTTGGGTCCTATTTGTTCATATCCATTCTTTTGATGTCTTCATTTTTTGTTGGACAGTTTGATCCATTTACATTTAAAGTAGTCATTGGTAAGAAAGGACTTCTGCCAGTTTTCCATTTCTTTTCTATAAATTTAGAACTTTTGTTTCTCAATTCTTCCATTAATGCTTTCTTTTGTATAAAAGAGTATAATTAGATTGCTTGTACCATAAAGAGGGAATAAATGCCTAAAGGGATGGAAACCCCTTTCTCTGTGATGTGATTATTTCACATTGAAAGCTTGTATCAAAACATCTCATGTACCCCATAAATATATGCACCTGCAATATTTTTTATACTTTTATTTTAAATTCAGGGGTACATATTGAGGTTTGTAAATATGTGTCATGGGGGTTTGTTGCACAGATTATTTAATCACCCAGGTATTCAGCCTAGTATCCATTAGTTATTTTTCTTGATCCTCCAGACTGGATAATCTCAATTGACTTACATTGAGGTCCATGAATTTTTTCTTCTGCCTGCTAAATCTGCTGTTGAACCATTTTAGTGGTTTTTTAATTTCAGTTATTGTAGTTTTCAATTCCAGAATTTCTATTTATTTTATTTTGAAAATTTCTCTCTCTTTATTGATATTTTCTATTTGGTGAGGCGTTTTATTCTTTGTTTTCTTTAATTCTTATTCTATGGTTTCCTTCAACTTATTGAACATATTTAAATTTTAAAGTTTTTGTCTAGAAAGTCCAATCAATGTTCAGGCTTCCTCAATGGCATTTTTCTACTGATTTCTTTTTTTTTTTCTGTGAATGAGCCATACATTTTTGTTTCTTTGCGTGCCTTATAAATCCTTCTTGAAAACTAGACATTTTGAATATATAATGTGACAATTCAGTAAATCAGACTCTCCTCCTTCACTGACGTTTGTTGCTACTGCTTGTTGTGAGTTGTTACTGTTTGCTTATTTAGTGACATTTCTAAACTATTTTTATAAAGTCTGCCTTTGTGTGTCTGTGTGTGTGTGTTTGTGCGTGTGTGTGTGTGGCCACTGAAGTTTGTGTTCTGTTACCTTAGTGTGGTCAGCTAGTGTTTTGACAGAGTTTTCTTAAACACTTGGGGCTAAAACAGGAAAAAGAAAGAAAAAGAAATATTAATAAAACCTTTTTCAGTCTTTTGAAACTGACTATATTGGGACACTACTTTAATATTTAGCCAGGTTGTTTATAACTCCACTTTAACTTTCAGTTCCTGCTTGTGCGAAGCTTGAATGTCAGCCAGAGGTGAGAGTTAGGGTTTTCTCAGTCTTTTTCAGAACATACATCTAACTCTAAGCTTGTGCATGCCCTTCCTGATTCCCTGTGTACATGGGAACTTTTAAAATCCTTTGTTCTCCCATGTACTTCCTTTTCCAACCTTTTTTCCCCACTGTTTTTCAGCCTGAGTGTTGCTTGTCTGGTTGTTACCCCTTGCTCCTGGCTGCTGTACTCAATACTTACATCTTTTCAGCAACAGCTTTTCAAGAAGCTGCCCTAGCCCTTGAAATGCTTCAAGTCAGATGAGATGAAGGCAAGCCCTGCTCCATTTCTTCAAGGAGCTGCTTAACAGATCAAAATAGACAATCACAGTCCCTTGAGAATAATGCCTGTATTGCTCCCTTTAAAACTAGAAACCCGAACCAGCAGTGCGGGCTGTTTGACCTCACCATCACCACTGATCTAAGGACTGGAGAATGGTAGGTAGTTTAAGATGTCACAGTATCTTTTACTGCAAAACAGCAGCTTCTTTTTTTACTGCACCCATCACTCATTGTCATAAGTTTTTGACGAATTCCAGAATTCTGTAGAAGTTGATTCTGAACAGTTTTTGTCAGCTTATTGCCTTTGTGGATAGATAGAGCCCTAGAGTTCCCACCTCTGTCATTTTCAACCTAACTTTATGTCTCCTTTTTTAGTAATCTTTATCATCATCATCCACAAATGTGGACATGCCAGCCTGTGTGTCCTCATTCTGTCTGCATTCTTGTAACAACTACAGTTTGGCTACCCTAGGGGTTGGGGACATACACTTAGGAGGATAAAACTGGGAGGAGGCCCACACAGACCTTGGAGGTAGGTTCAGGGCCATTAGATAGAACATTCCATGTGCCCAGTTACCAAAGCATGGTCCATAGATGAGGACACTAGCTCCAGCTGGGAACATTTCTTTGGCACTGTGGACTTCTTGATGGAGTGGAAGGGAGAGGGTGGTCATTGGCAGATAAGGGCCTAAGTCTTTCCCAAATCTTAGAGTGGGCGGGGATGTTCACACTTGTGCCTGCAGGAACCCTCACAGTGTGAGAGGGAGCTGTGGGGAGAGGAGAAGGGGATGGGCCAAAACCTCTGTGCTGCTGAGGTCTCTGTTGAGCTATGAGGAATCTGAAAACTCTCAACTTGAACTTCTAGGCTTTTATGAAGGTGCAATTCTCAATGCAGGAGCATGGAACATGTTTTATGTAACAGTTTTTGAACTTGATTTATAATGTCCAAGTATTTAGACACATGGGGAGCCCATATTTGTGCTCTAGCTCCAAGCTCTGCCAGCGTTAGAAGTGGGCTGTTGAATGGCGTCTATCTTGGCTTGTCTGAAGCTTGAGGCTCTTGATCCCTTTCTCTTTCTTGCTTAACCTCTTCACTAGGCATCAGGGACACCACACCCTCCTGAGTTTCCTCCTATCTCACTGGCAACTTTCCTCACTTTTCTTTGTTGATTCATTTTCCCTTTCCTTACACAGTAACATTGGAGGGCTCCAGGGCTCAGTCCAGGGTCTTCATCTCTTTCTATCCCTGCTCCTGGTATTAGATCTCCATCCCAGACTTCTCTTGTGAATTCAAACACGATGTATCCCCTGCCTGCTCCAGATTTTTACTTGGATGTTTTGACTTTCTCTATCAGACACCTGCTTCATCTTAATTGCTCAGGCTTCAAATATTATCCTTGACTCCTCTCCTACTTTTGCACACCTCATCCAGTCATTGAGGAAATTGTCTTGGCCATGCTCAGAAAATATTGTATCCTGGATCTCACCACTTCTCATGACTCCCCCTGCCTTTACCTGGTCAAGGCTACCATCATGGCTCATCCGATTGCTGCTAGAGCCTCAGACTGAATTTCTAGGTTTCATCCTCACCTGCTGCAGCTTGCGTGATTCTTGTACAACTGAAGTCAGATCATGCCTCTCTGCTTCTCAAAAGTCTCCAGTGGCTCCCCATTTCATCTTCAATAAAAGCAAAAGCCCTTCCAGAGGTCAATGGTGAACATATAATTCAGTCCTAGCCGGGGACAACCAAGTATATGACAGTGACTCAAACTTGTGAAAAGATTGGTGCTCTTCGGTGCTGGACTTGGGCTGGGAGAGTGAAAGCCTGGATTTGGAGGATGCTGTTTAGCAGGTGGAGTGGGCTGGGCCAAGGGCAAAACACGAGAAAAAGGGCTGAGAAATAGAGAGGCACTTTCTGGACTCTGTAGCTATACCACAGGGCAATACACATAAACTAGTTTGACTTAGCACAGATGGAGCTGTATTCTGTCTCCTGCAACCGGGAGTCTTAACTACAACAGAGGTAAAGGGAGAGGCAGAAATTGACATTCACTGAACATTTCCTTTTGGTCGGAGACCATGCTAGGTGAGTTACACTAATTATCTTGTTATATTCAACCCTTTCTTTCGTTATTTGTTTACAGTTTTAGTCCATTTCCCTCACCTATAATTATCTTTCAGTTCTTCTCTGGCACATGCTTTGAAACACCTGATCAAAACTCTTATTTTCATAATAATACATTCACTTTGCCTTCCATTAATATTTATGTAAATGGTTTCTCTATGTTAATTGCTAGTTGCTCATACATTTTTTGTGTGTCTGTGAGAGTGTGTTTTTATTTGGACTGGAAACTTTCTGGCAGCAAAGGCAATACCTTCTATTTATTCTTTATCTCCTCTCAGCATCTAGTACCATTATATCTTGTGACCAAAGGACTTTCTAAAATATTATTTATAGTGGTTTAAAAATATTATTTGCGCCAGGCGCGGTGGCTCAAGCCTGTAATCTAGCACTTTGGGAAGTCGAGGCGGGCGGATCACGAAGTCAAGAGATCGAGACCATCCTGGCCAACATGGTGAAACCCCGTCTCTGCTAAAAATACAAAAAATAGCTGGGTGTGGTGGCACGCGCCTGTAGTCCCAGCTACTCGGGAGGCTGAGGCAGGAGAATTGCTTGAACCCGGGAGGCGGAGGTTGCAGTGAGCTGAGATTGTGCCACTGCACTCCAGCCTGGTGCCTGGCAACAGAGTAAGACTCTGTGTCAAAAAAAAAAATTATTTGCCACAGGGCACTACGTTATTTATGGTGGCTTTAAAATAATTTGTTTATAATGAGCCATCTAAGAAAGATTATGCTTATTGTATACTTTTAGAAATGTAGACAAGAACATGTAAAGTTCTTCGACAGTGTGAGGTATGTTATTAAATGTTCAATAAATGGCGTTACTATTATCTAAGAATTCTCCCACATTAGCACATTCTATTTGTCTTTTAACACATAACTCTATCTTGTGATACTGTCATTCATGTCCACATCTTACTCCCTTTGATACATGACAAGCCCCTTGCTGCTGGATCACTGTGCACTCCCTATTTGTGGGGAAAAGTGTGGAAAAATGGGAGGAACAGGAGTTTAGAATTAGTCTGGACTGCCGGAAGACCACAGCTTGGTTATTTTATTCCATGTTGAGCTTCAGTTTGACCCTTCTGTAAAATAAATATTGGTCACCTAACTCGTAGAACACTGATGAGAAAGAAACGGGGAATTTTAAATACATACTGCCTGGTATATAGGTGGTAACTCAGCAGTTAACATTTCTTCGCCCATGGTTCTCTGTGATGTTTTTCCCAGTCCCGTGGTTTTCCCTCTCAATGAAGGCAGATTGAAAACACACTGGGCTTATCTATCCATGCCACCGGAGCACGGGACGGTGTCTTCTTCATGCGTGTCGCCAGTGCCCAGCACGGGGCCTGGCAGAGAGTAGAGGCTCCCTGATTGTTGCTGATCCAAACCTCTCACACACCTTATGTCTATCTTCACCTGGAAAACAGTCCTAGGCTTGTCTGATGGGTTCATTCAGCTGCCATTGTAATTGTAATTTAAAATAAAGTCATAAATATACGGAGAAGAGATGCACACCTAGATTCTGAGGAACGTGATGATTGTGAATCTTTAAATCTCTGAGCACTCTCTGGGTTCCCTGACTGTGTTTATGCTAGTTTCAAAAAGGCACCCACTTGAGAGTGTTGATTTGTCTTTGGGCTCAGTGTGTCGCTTGGATATTGAGGAAATCTTACATTACACAATGTGCACGTGAGCTTAACTCCTGGGGAACGCCGGGGTTCGTGGCCTTGTCTGCGCCAGGCGCAATCTAGGCCAACTTTATCTCCATTGTTTCTCCACCGCCTCTCACTCCTCAAGAGTCACTCTTAGCAGACGTGGCAAACCGTGCCAAAGTATATGGGTGTACAAAGAGGTGGGGGGCAGGTGCTCTGTTTGGCACTGGAACCTGCCAAATAGACTACACTTTGCATTTCTGGCTCTTTCATCCACCCGGTTTCCAACTCCAGGTGCTTGCGGGTTTGGGTTTTCATCGAAGCCACATGTACATTGTTTTTCTGAATTTCCATTGCAGCTACTTGCATATAAATTTTTTTGATCTCTATACAATTGATTCCAGCATTTGAAACACATTTAGACCAATGATTGAATTACTGTTCTCAGACTCTGTGACTGCATAGCATGAAGTTATTTTTGTTTTCTATCCAACCTTTAGATTGTAGAGTTTTAACTGATTGTTCATTGTTGTGAACCATCCGAAGTTCATGGCATTTGTCCTTAAAATGAATCAAAGCTAGATCAATGGAGTTCTAACTTGAAGTTTAAAGAAGTTGCCCCAAATCTTCACTCATAATATAAATATTTGAAGATCACATTTAACTTTTTAAAAGTATTTTTCCCTCTCCCACTTGATCTGGTATAATTAACATTAGTTTCACTTGACAGGACAATTCACGTGTTTGCTTCCAGAATTACAAAAAAGAGGTGTCAAAAATTTGTCAAAGACGATAAATAGAAAAGGTGCTGTTATGTCATGAGAGTTCAGTATCTCTCAGTCTTGATTTAATAAGTATTGTGCTTCTATGGAAGGAACCATTGTGTGAAAAAAATGTAGTGTGCAATCAAGCTTTGTCTTCAAGGAATCTGTAAGTAAGTACCTGGTAGTGAAGAATAACTAGTGCGTAGGAAAAATTGCTAACAAGACCTGAAAGGTAAGTCAATGCACTCTACGGATTCAGTGAAGACAGCACTTTCAATTGTTCATGGAAGGCTTCCTAGAGGAAGTGTCACTTGAAATAGGAGTTTGTTATTTTCTCATCTCATCAGATGCTGATAAACTAGAAAGTGGTAGCGAGCTGTTCTGAAAGGATCCATTTTGTACTAAGTAAGCCTTATGCCAAATAACGTGTTGGAAAATAAATATATTTTGATACTCATTTATTTAACAAACATTAATTGAGCATCTACTAGGAAATACCAAGGCAGACTTATTATCTGTTATTAATACACTAATGTTTATTGGGAGTAGCAGTCAAAAAAGCAATAGATAGAAAATACCAAGTGAGAAGAGAGGTGAGTGTTGTGATGACAGTGACGTGGAGGGATCACGAAGGCTCGTGACCTTGGCTCCTCCACTTCCTCTCTGGGAGCATATAGGGTTTGTTGTAGTTTTTCTCAAAACTTTGAAAACAAGCTTTCAAGAGTTAGAAAAGGATTGTTTGGTTTGCTGTTGCTGCTGTTTGCAAATGAAGGATGACCGTACCCGATTTCACATTACAATAGGGATGGTACTGAGTACCCTCCGATGTTTGAGTCCACGGTGTACAATTATCTAGCCGTTTCTGCTGTCTACATCAGACCTTGCATATTTGTACACAGGAAATCACCAGAATCATTTGTGTCAAGGTCAAACACACCACAGAATTTCATTTCCCCTCAGATTTTTGGAAAACAGTCTTCAGTGCTATAATTCACTGTGTTCCTCTGTCCCTAATAGAATACAAGGGTTGGGATACTTAGTAAGAGCTTCTAATGCAATGAGTTATTTTTCATGAGCATAATGATTAATTAAGTTAGAACCTCAAAGGAGATTTTAACCCACACACTTTGGGTTTTCTGTCTTGGGAGACTGGGATGGCTATTGTCCCCGGTCCCTCCATGCTCATCCCCACACCTCCCACCCTGCTTCCTCCTCGGACATCGGGCCGGGTTCTGTGATGGGAGGCTCTGTGGGGTGTGGAACAGGAGGAAGGGCGTGGAGTTACTGTGTTCAATTCCTGATCCCTCGGTGCCTCCCTGCACAGTTGCTGTGGGGAGAGGTGTGCCTATCTCAAAAACTCCAGCCCCTGTTCTCCTCCTTCCTCCTGACCCCCTACTCCCCCTCCTTGCTCTGCCTGGGATATTCCACGATTCCTCACTGATTCCCACATCCTGCTCACACCTTTGCAGTCTCTTTATATAACACTCCTCACATTACCCGGCTTGAGCGTGCCATCTGTTTCCCACCAGGACCCTGACTGATACACAGAAAACCTAGATTTGTGAGTTGAGCTACACATTTGTGCTAGAAATCAGAAATCTGTTTTGCTTTGATCCCTGTAAGTCAGATTGGTTTCCCCTCAGTATTCTCACACCTTTATATTTGTCCCAGAATGCAAAGTTAAATGACTACTTAGGTATAGAAAAAGATGATCATTTTGTTTCATTTTCAAAAGCATTACCCTATAATATGGAGTGAGGACCTATTTTTAGATGGCTGGGTGGGTTCAAACTCTGGAACATCTTTGAATAAGTTACATTAACAAAACATCAGAGTAACATATTCTCATATTTTATTGGTTAGCAGTGGGTTGAGGTGGGAGAAGCAAAGACTTAAAATACAGTGATTAATAAAGATAAAAAGGCATCTTTTACTCACATGAAGTTTAGAAGGTTGGCAGTTCAGGAGAGCTATGGCAGCTTTGCCCCACAAAGCCTTGAGAACACAGGCTCTCCACCAAGTCTCCATCAGTGGGAAGGATGCAAGGCAAAGCGGAAGGGAAGGGAGAAAGGAGAAGGAGATATTGTCACATGCTGCAACATAGATGAAGCTGGAGGACGTCATGAGCTCCAGATTTAACAGGAAACCAGCCAGGCATGGAAAGACAAATAGCGTACACTCTCACTCATACGTGGAATCCAGAAAAGTTGATCTCATAGAAGTGGAGAGGAGCATGGTGGTGACCAGAGAATGGTTGGGGCGTGGGGGTTGGGCTGGGGAGATGCTGGTCAAAGGGTACGAAACTTCGGTTAGAAGAAATAAGTCTGGGAGACTGATTGTACAATATGGTGCTGTAAATGCATCGTATCCTTGGAAAATGCTAATTCAGTGGGTGTTCCCAGCACGCAAATGAAAACTATGTCCCATAATACATATAGATTCGCTAGATTTAGTCATTTCACAATGTATATATGCTTCAAAACATCATGCTGTACATGATAAATATATACAATTTTTTTTTTTTGAGAGAGAGTTTTGCTCTTTTTTGCTCAGGCTGGAGTGCAATGGTGTAATCTCAGCTCACGGAAACTTCCACCTCCTGGGTTGAAGCAATTCTCCTGCCTCAGCCCACCAAGTAGCTGGGATTACAGGTGCACAGCACCACACTCAGCTAATTTTGTATTTTTAGTAGAAATGGGGTTTCACCATGTTAGCCAGGCTGGTCTCGAACTCCTGACCTCGGCTGATCTGCCCTCCTTGGCCTCCCAAAGTGCTGGGGTTACAGTCCTGAGCCACTGTGCCAGCCGAAATAGATACAATTTTATCTGTCAGTTAAAACATTTTTTAAAAAATCGAAGAAGACAGGACAGCGGTGGGGCATGTCTGCCGTTTTGAACCAAGATGTCCGGAAGCTGCCCCGCTTCCTTGGGCTTTCCCTTGTGCAGAGCGAAGCCTCACGGTCTTCCTTAGTTCCAAAGAGGCTGAGAGACGCAGTCCTTATTTGAGGCATCTGCTTGCCTGGCTTTTAACTGTAGAAGAATTGGGGTTGGTAAATCACTTCTATAAATAATCAGATATAAAATAATTTAGGTTTTGTGAGCCATGTGCGACACTTGTTTCTTCTCCTTTCTTTCTTTTCCTCCTTTTCTTTCATCTCTTCCTTCTCCTTCCTCCAACACTTAAAAAATGTAAAAATCAGCTCGTGAGCCACTCAAAACCAGTCAGTTCACATCTGGCTCATGAACCATAGTTTGCCCACTTCGGTTTCTTCATCTGTAAATGAGAAAAATATTGGTACACATCTATATTTAAATATATATTGTCTTAATATTTGTATATATTAAGATTAAATCAACTCATATAAAGAAATTGGATTAGTGGACCGGGCATGGTGGCACACGCCTGTGATCCCAGCGCTTTGGGAGGCGGAGGCGGGAGGGTCATGAGGCCAAGAGACTGAGGCCATCCTGGCCAAATGGTGAAACCCTGTCTCTACTAAAAATACAAAAATTAGCTGAGCGTGGTGGTGTACACCTGTAATCCCAGCTATTCGGGAGGCTGAGACAGGAGACTTACTTGTACCCAGGCGGTGGAGGTTGCAGTGAGCTGAGATTGTGCCACTGCCCTCCAGGCTGGTGACAGAGCGAGACTTCGTCTCAAAACAAAACACAACAAAATTTGGATTAGTGCGTGGCACTTTGGAAACAGTCTGTGCTGCTGTGAGAAGGCAATCTATGCGGTGATCAAGTGGACAGGCTGAAAGCCAGAGGAGTTGGGTTTGAATCCAGACTCCACCATTTCCCCAGATGGGTTTCTCCGGGCAGACTCTTGAACATCTCTGTGCCTCAGTCTCTTCATTTTTCTCTTTGGGTTATTGTGGGAATTAATGAATACAACTTCCTAGAATAGTGCCTGGGATACAGTAAGTTGTCATCAATGGTTAACTATTCATATTATATCCAGTGTTTTTATTTATGAATTTTAGAAAATGTCGACTCACAAACAGAAAAATGAGGAACAATCACATTTATTCTGTCCCTCTGTCTTCATCCCAACGTTTGATAGATAAACATTGTTAGTTCTTCTACTGATTACTTTGACATTGCCTATAATGTAGTTGAACTGTTCTGTTCCATATCGATCACACCATTTTCTATCAACACCCTGCTTTGTAAGACAAGTGTAAGCACCTGTGCTGTTTCCTCCACTTTCCTGTCTTCCACGACCCGCTTCTCATCAGTTTATTCTTTTTTAAAAAATATATTTTGTTGCATTTTAGGTTTTGGGGTACATGTGAAGAACATGCAAGATGGTTGCATAGGTACACACATGGCAGTGTGGTTTGCTGCCTTCCTCCCTTTCACCTATATTTGGCATTTCTCCCCACGTTATCCCTCCCCAACTCCCCACCCCTCGCTGTCCCTCCCCTAGTTCTCCCCGACAGACCCCAGTGTGTGATCCTCCCCTCCCTGTGTCCATGTGTTCTCATTGTTCAACACCCGCCTATGAGTGAGAACATGTGGTGTTTGATTTTCTGTTCTTGTGTCAGTTTGCTGAGAATGATGGTTTCCAGGTACAGTCCCTACAAAGGACACGAACTCATCATTTTTTATGGCTGCATAATATTCCATGGTGTATATGTCCCACATTTTCCCTGTCCAGTCTATCATCGATGGGCATTTGGGTTGGTTCCAGGTCTTTGCTATTGTAAACAGTGCTGCAGTGAACATTCGTGTGCATGTTGAGGAATGTCTACACTCCATCTTGCAGTCACAACCAAGCTTTTCCTGCTTTTGCAGAAAAAGATATTTAGATTTTATGTCTTTATAACCTTACAGATTTACTATTTATATTATTTCTTACTATTTCTTACTTACTATTTATGTCACCATAACCGTGCAAATAACGTTTTGTTCTAGACCAAGAGGCATGTGCCAGTACTACCTAGCTACCATCGTGTGCCCAATGCTCTGACTCCTGGATCACGCTAAGGAGATTGTCTCCAGCATCAAGGTCAAATGAACTCTTTTCTTACATGCCTTTTGTTTCTTCAGATAAAACCACCGTTTAATTTGCTGTTTACTTAGACCATGGTTTTGGGGTGTGTTTTTTTGATTTTCCAGAATTTCTCTTTACTTTCTCCTATTCCAGCCATTTCGTCTATTTGGTTACCCCCGCTTTCTCCCCCAGAGATTGCTCATCTCCCATTGTCTTTTCCTAACATCATAGCACCCATTCCATTTACTCCTTCTCCGTCTCTCCCCATCCTCGAAATCTTTCTATCCTCTTGAATCCACAGCTATCTGAAAACATCTGTATTTCGCTCTCACACTTGAAGTTTTGCTGGGGCTAACATTCAGGGTTAAAAAAATTATTTTCTCTCAAAGCTTTTTAGGTATTATTCTACTACCTTTTAGCCACAGTGCGGCTGTGAGAGGGCCGATGCAGCTGTGTTTATCATTGCTTTACAGTTGTCTTTATTTTTCCTACTGGAGCTGGCGCTGCTCTGACATTTGATGATAATGTGTCTGGGTCGTCACATTGTTTATTTATTGAGCTGCCCGCTAGAGGCCTTGTAGTCTGGAAATTCAACTCCTCTTTCACGATGGGAAATTATTTTATGCCGTTTCCTCATTTCTACTTTCTCAGTTTTTCTAGGGCTCTTTTTCATTGCATATTGAGACTATTGGACTGGTCTCTTTTTTTCTCTCATATTCTTGGTCTTTTTGTCTTTTTATTTTACATAATATAAGTTTCTTTTTTCTTGACTTTGTGTTTCAGGGTTTCTCTTCAAACTTTTATTTTGGCAATTCCATATTTAAATTTTAAGAGAATCCTCTTATTTTCGGTTTAAAAATTTTACATACAGCCTTTTTCTCATTGTATGAACATAATATCTCACCTACTATTTTAAATTTTATTGTTTAGAATTTTTAGTTTTTTATTTTTATTATGTTCCCTGAATTTACTCTAATTCCTCTGGGGTCAGTTTTTCTATTGATATATTTGGTCTTTTTCTTTCTAGTGATTATTTTTTCATATAACAGATGATCCATTTATGCTTTCTTGGGTAGAAAGTATAACTTTCCTTTGTTATTATATATTTAAGATTTTTTTAAAAATCTGTATCTTTCCTTTGAGTAGAAATTCTGGCTGATGATTCTGGGCAGAGTAGAAAAGGGTTTAATTACCAGGAATTGTTGCTTTCTAGTAACCAGATAAGAAAGGAGTCAAGCTGAGGCCCTACCAAATGCCAGAATAAGAAGGCTTTTCCCTGGAGATAGAAATACGTACATGAGATGTCTTGGCGCTTCCCAGACACTTAATGACATGTCTTTAGAGGACAGCTGTCATGTTTTACCTGCGCGGACATTCCAGCTTCACATCCTCTATGGGCATGGTTGGAGGAGCTGGGGTGGACATGAGGGTAGCTGGGACGGCTGCAGGTTTACTCCTGCTTACACCATCCCCA
This sequence comes from Aotus nancymaae, assembly GCF_030222135.1. NCBI lineage: Eukaryota > Metazoa > Chordata > Mammalia > Primates > Aotidae > Aotus > Aotus nancymaae. The sequence goes on along the minus strand of NW_026988450.1, from coordinate 4,637,671 downwards.
TCACTGTTAGACTCTCTGGAGTTCGTCAGACTGACTGGCATCATCTCTTCTGCAGCCTCTTAAGAGTAGATTCTGGGCCACAGCTTTCTCCCTGCATTCATGCACCCATCCTCTCTCATCTGCATTTCGTTTTCTTGAAACATGGTGAAGTCATCCTTCATTGATAAGCCCTGTCCAGTTACTGATGTGAGGTTTTTTCCTTTTTTATCCGTTTTAACATTCCTATCTGTGGGGTATCGGGACGAGGCAAATCATGCTGACTGATTTGTCACCTAGAGCCCCAAACCTAGGTTTATCTTTGAAATTGAAAAGTAAGTGATATTGTTGGGATGGGCACGTCCTAGAGATCTAGCGTACAGCATGGTGGCTATAGTAAATAATGATAAATACTTGAAAATTTTTTAAAAGAAAAAGAAAAGTGTTATTTTTCCTGGTTTTGGTTTGTTTAGAAGTTGAAGATTATGTTATAACTGTATGTATTGGAAAAGCAGAGCATATTAGCCAAGCACTTAAACGTTGGAGTCAGAGTCACTTAAGCTCAAATTCAGTGACTGCTATATTATAGCATCTCAGGTTTCTATTTATACAGTGGGAATAACAATGATCATAATAATCACAGTGATACATACCTTACAATTAAATAATAAAGTGCTCAACGTGGTTCTTGGCACATGGTAAAACTTGCAAAGTTATCAGCTTTATTATTATTTGTTAAACCTTTTTATAGTTAAATAGATATGTTAACTACAAAATGTTAATAATTTCAGGTGATATATCTATTTTGATATATTATTAAGATCCTCTCTCAATAGAAATGGCGGTTTTTGGCCAGGTGCGGTGGCTCATGCCTGTAATCCCAACACTTTGGGAGGCTGAGGCAGGCAAATTACCTGAGGTCAGGAGTTCGTGACCAGCCTGCCCAACATGACAAAACTCTGTCTCCACTAAAAATACAAAAATTAGTGGAGTGTGGAGGTGGGCTCCTATAATCCAGCTACTAAGGAGGCTGAGGCAGGAGAATGGCTTGAACCCAGGAGGTGGAGGTTGCAGTGAGCTGAGCTCAGGCCATTGCTCTCTAGCCTGGGGAACAAGAGTGAAACTCTGTCTCAAAAAAAAAAAAAAATGGCATTTATTGTAGGGGCTTTAATCAGATTTAATGTATTTAATCAGGGATGTAAGACACTTTCCAGGCTCTTGTTTAAATTATTCTAACATTTCTCTACATCTTAAAAAATGGCAAGGCTCTTAAACTTTGTTACACATACTCTGTATTAGTTTTGGAAAAAAAACCAGCCTTCTTTTATAATATCTTGTTCTTTATTAATTGGCTCAACTACTTAGAACGCTTTGGGGGCACATTAAAATTCTACATAAAAGGAGTCTTAATAACTTTTTGATAATAACAAAAGTTCCGACTAAATTTAAATTGATTTTGTACCTTAGTATTAATAGCTGTACAGCTATTATATAGCTATTAATGATGACACAGCTATTATAATTACAGCTATTATAATAAATGAGGGAATTATTTTACTGGTTAAACATTACATTATCATCTGCATAAAATGGTAATTTTTTGCTGCTTGAAAATTCTTTATTAGCATAGCCATACTGTGTGTTTATGTTAGCTGAGAGTACCTTCCCAATAGAGTATAATGTTTCCTTTAAAATAGCAGAAAATATTAACACTTTCCAATGAAAAGATAACCGACTACTTAAAATACCTTTAAAAGTATTTTAGAGATGTGGAGTCTGGGTTTGAAAAGAAATGTTTTGCAAATCTGTAATTAAATAAGGTAATCCCATTATTGTACTTAACTTCTTAGCTTTGCTGAGCGGTATCCGTGTATTAGAAATTGTTGATTCATAGCGACCATTTTAATCCGGTGGTGATACTTTTAATTCACTTACAAATGACTCTCCGTGTGAAAGGTCATAGCTGCTCTGTCCTTTACGGTCAGCGATGGATCCACTGCGTGTGAGGGATTTGGTTTTCGGCCACGGAGACTTTGCTCGGAGGACTAATGGAACTTTTATAAAGCCAGCACGGTCCCCACCGTTTGTTCTTAGGGGAGATTTTATAATCAGGCTTTAATGATAGAAACGTCTAAGGTTGGTACATTCAAGGACATCGTTCCCAGCTCTGTGAGTAAAAGATATGATCACCTCATATAAAGTAGGAAGGGAGATGAGGAGCGTGAACCTGAACTGCGCATCTGGGAGCAGTTCCAGGCACGGTGCTCTGTGAAATACGGTAGTAAAACCCAACTCTTCTGAAGCTTTATTGTCTGGCGGGTTAGTAACGGCCTGGTTTATTTCCGTCGGCAGGGCATTCACTTGCCCTCCGCGCCCCCACCTCTGCCCTGGCTAAAGAGCTTTACTTCCCTGAAAGCTCTTTCTGAACTCTCCAGTCCCTTGTTTACGACAGACACCTCTTCCCCATCCTGCTGACAAACGCCGCACCTGCTTGCTTCGTCAGTTCAAGAGCTTCGGAGCTGTTGACATTTTGAGTCATTCTATTTTGATGACTGTAGGCAACGTATTTCCAGATTGATATCTCATCCATATGTCTCTCCCTAGCACAAAAATGAAAATACACCTTGTTCTTTCGTTTTGCCGTTCACTTTTATATGACACTTACAAAGGTCACCATCCAAAAAGATTATTGCCTGTGTAATACAGCCGTGCAGTAGTGATGGGGAAACATATCTTGTCTCGGGGATTTTATAAAATGTTCTCAGGAGACCAACAGTGAACTGAGATGGATACAACAGAGTTCTGGGTTCTGGTGCCCTGCTACTCAAACTGCAGGCCCTGGACCAGCAGCTTACCATCTTTTCCTAGCTCGTTAGAAATGCAGGCTCTCAGGCACCACTCCGACCTCCTGCATCAGAGCCCCCCTTGCAGGCCCCCGGGAGATCTGTGTGCACTCTGAAGTTTGGGATGTGCTGTGTAGCTGGCTGACTCACCTAAGGTTTTTTCTAGAAATGTCACATCTGATGAAAGACTTTACAACATAATAAACTAACACTCATGTTCCATCTCCATCGTGGTCTGGAACATCGTAAACCCTAATGTTTGTTGAATGAATAAACAAAAGACCTGGGCTGCTCTTTAGCAACGGCTGTTGGTCTCCTAGATGGTCTCGTAATATTTTTGGAGAGAGAGTTATATAGAATCATATATAAGATCCCAGAGTCTTTTTCCTTTTTTCCTTCTTTTGGCTTCATTTTTGTTCTGGATTCTTCCCATGAATATGATTTCTTTTTGTTGCTTTTTGGCTCCGAATGCAACATTTTGTTTAACTGACAAGTAAACATCGTACATATTTGTGGTGTAAAACAAGACGTTTTGATATGTGTATACGTTGTGGAACGGCTAAATCAAGCTACTTAGCATATGCATGACCTCACATATTTATCATTTGTTTTGTGGTGTGAACGTTTAAAAGCTACTCTCTTAGGAACACTAAAAAGTAATCAGTATACTGTTATTAACTGCAGTTACCATGATGTGCAATAGATTTCTTGAGTGTATTCCATCTACTTGAAATTTTGTGTCCTTTGACCAACATCTCCCCAATCCCCCCTCCCTGCTGAACACAGCAGATTTCTAAAGGCCATAGAAAAATATTCTTTAAATACAAGGAGGTGGGTGCTCTTTGGCAGCCCATGAGGGGATCCTGCCACACCAGCTGTCCCCCACACAGGGCCAGGCAGTGGGGAGCTGGGAGCCTGAGGGGCAGAGGCTGCTCCGTGTATGCCAGTACAGCTCTGGGAGCCCCGGGTCTTGGATGCAGAGCTTCAGCATTGAGTGGGAGGTGCAAGGAAAATCTCACTATTCTATCAAAGTGAATCTCAGGGAGCACAAGCCAACTGTATCTTATTTACAGCAAAATTCTGACCACAGACTTTTGGGGATATTTAAAAAATCTGGACATGTGTCGGAATACTATGTAAATTCTAACATTGGTTAAAGGACCTTTGTGATGACCTTGGGCCCTCCTGGATGCCCCAGGATAATCCCCCATCTGACGGCCAGTTGATTAGCAGCCTTGATTCCCCTTTGCCATGCAAGGCAACACTGTCACAGTTTCCAGGGATTAGGATGCGGTCATCTTTAGGAGGCGGTTACTCTGCCCAACACAAATAGATGAGCAGAAAAGGTCTCGAAGCCTTAGCAAATTTTTGGACATTTTAGATTCTTTCCTTCAGTGTTTGAGGAAGTTGAACCTTATTTGCATGTTTTTCAACTCAAAGTAAAGCGTACCATCCTGATGGAAGCCAGGTGGAAGAGCTGTGTTTTATCTCTTTCTGTGTATTTGATTTTGAAGTCCCCAAAGCAAACACCAGAAAAAAAAACAAAACAAAAACCTTCAACTTTTTTAAGGGGAGTGGATGGCAATTTATTTTGTGTGAACTAAGATGCCTGGTAACCTGCATTTTCTCATGTGAGCTACAGGGTGAAGTTTGATTAAAGGGGTTGCAGTTAAAAGAATAGATTTTCCTAGTATTCAGCATGATTTAGGGTAACTGCCAATCTTGTTCACTCCTGTATTTTTACGCTTCCGGCCCCAGGACTCCAGGAAATCTTATGTTTTCAGTTGTGCCCACTTTAAACTCAGGAGAGGAGCATAGAAACTCTAAGTTCTTTTGTGAAGCATTTCTCAGAACTACCCCTTCTCATTGGTTTTGAGGTTCATTGCAGGCACTTCACAGTTTTATGTTTCTCACTGCACAATTAAGATGAGTTTGGTGGTGACAGGGAGGTGTATTTGAAATTGAACTTGAGAAGTAAGAGGAGAACAAACGGCACTCCTCTTCCTTGTGTAGACAGCACTAAAGTGTGTCTTAAGGAAAGCGGGCCATGCTTTCTAACAGTTCTGTGGGGTGAGTGGCAAGAGGACAGATAACAAAGGGAGTGGAGAAATTTTTATATGAACATGAGTGTGAATCATCCATCTCTTCTGCATTGAGGTACAAATGAAATTATACCCAGGGGATAGCACAGGCCACCGACGCACGATGAAAACACTGTGAATAGACTTTCTGGAACATTAAAATGTGTCTCTTCTCCACTTTGTCCATGTGGTCATAGAGCCACATCTTGTCTCTGGGTTTCTGTACCAGATCCAGGCCTCCAGTAGGTGAGGACCAGCAGGAAAACTGAGTAGTTCTCTGTTGATTCATATTGAGTCAGGAACAAATATAAGCTTCAGGGCACATCAAATGCACACCAGTCAAATGTGCCAGGGTTTGAAGAATTGTAGGCCAGGTATTGATGATAATAGTTCTGTGCTTTAGCTTTACAGAGATTTTGAAAGAATTTCAGTGTTGGAATAATGTTGTAACTCTTTCTTAGAGTTGAGGCTCAGGGTCTGGCTGAATATGCACACCTTAGCTGTGTGCCAAAAGATGACATTGTTTTTAAAAATCGGTTTTCGATTCAAAGCAAATTTGCATTATTAACTTGCCTCTGTCTTGAGTCAGTATATATGAAGAAAGAAGACTTTGAATCTAGGAAGTCCTACAGTCTTGTGTGTAAAATAACCCAACTTCATGTTATTTAACACTTTACAGCAAAATTAATGCAGGGTTAAAGGCAAAGCAATGTAACTTACAGAAAACAGCAGTGGTAAAACATTATTTGGCAAATTATTTAAAATGCTCCTAATGCCAATATCAAAGGGTGAGAAAACTTAATAGGCATGGGAAGAGAAGAGCAATTAAAGGTGTCAAAAGATCCACAAAAATGAGTAACATCCAAATAACTAAAATAGAACTCGGAAAGAGGTGACATGGGAAAGGAGAGATGACAGCTCGAAGCAGTGGCCCCCGAGCACCCTTCGTGTGACCCCGAGGGGTGGCCTTGGGCTGGCCCCAAGCCCAGCAGAGGGTGAAGCGATGATGTTGAAGGAGTGAGCTGAGCCGTCTTATGAGACCTCAGACCTCGGACCTCAGCCCCGTGCCCCACCGCCACACACAGGGGAAAAGCCGTCAGGCAAATCTGTGGAACTGGGAGTTCCTGAAAATTCAAAACTTGTGTGGAGGCAGGATTCTGAGATGGCCCCCAAGGTCTGCGAACCCCGCTGTACGTGCCCTGCAGTACCCTGGGACTGTGAGCAGGATGGAGCTTACCTCCATGGTGAGGTTTTGTGTGGTACAGTCGGCTTAGGAAGGGAGCTTATCCCCAGCGGCCTGGCCTCATGTCCTGAGCCCTTGAGTTCTAGGTCTTGAGGTTGGGAAAGAGCACGCCAGAGAAACCCAGCAGGAGAGGAATTTGATGTGAGAGAGTTTTCTGTGGTTAGTTTGAGGATGGCAGAGGGCACATGGTAAGGACTGAGAATGGCCTCTTGGCGCTCAGAGCAGCCTGGTGCCAGCCAGCAAGAGAACAGGGACTCAGTCCTACAGCTACAGGAGTGAATCCTGCCACAGCCTGGATGGGCTTGGAAGAGGCTTCCAGCCCCAGATGAACCCGAATCCTGCCAAAGCCTTGGTTTTGGACTTACTTGTGAAACCCTAGGCAGAGAAACCAGCCACTCTGCCGGTGAACTTGTGACTTAAAGAACTGTGAGCTACTCAGGGCTGAGGTAGGAGGATTGCTTGAGGCCCGAGTTTGAGATTAGCCTAGGCAATATAGTGAGACCCTGTCTTCCCCCACAAAAAATATTTTAAAAAAATAGTTGGATGTGGAGGCATATGCCTGTAGTCCCAGCTATTCAGGAGACTGAGGTAGGAGGATCACTTGAGCTCAGGAGTTTGAGGCTGCAGTGAGCTGTGAGTGGGCCACTGCCCTCTAGCCTGGACGACAGAGTAAGACCTTATTTATTTATTTATTTGAGACAGAGTCTCACTCTTGTTGCCCAGGCTGGAGTGCAATAGTGCAACCTTGGCTCACTGCAACCTCCATTTCCTGGGTTCAAGTGATTCTCCTGCCTCAGCCTCCCTAGTAGCTGGGGCTACAGGCATGAACCACCACGCCTGGCTAATTTTTTTTTGTATTTTTAGTAGAGACAGAGTTCCCCCATGTTGGTCAGGCTAGTCTCGAACTCCTGACCTCAGGTGATCTGCCTGCCTTGGCCTCCTAAAGTGCTGGGATTACAGGCGTGAGCCACCACACTCAGCCAAGACCTTATCTTTAAAACAAGAAAGAAAAAAAGAGGCCAAGTGTGGTGGCTCACACCTGTAATCCCCACAGTTTGGTAGGCCAAGGCCAGTGGATCACTTGAGTCCAGGAGTTTGAGACCAGCCTGGGTAACATGGCAAGACACTGTCTCTACTAAAAATACGAAAATTAGCTGGGCATGGTGGCCTGTGCCTGTGGTCCCAGCTATTCTGGAGGCTGAGGTGGGAGGATCACCTGTGCCCAGGAGGTTGAGGCTGCAGTGAGCCAAGATGCACCAATCTACCTTCGATACTGAGGGATGATTGCAATTTCTGTAATTCAAGAATATTTTAAATCAAAATTATAGATTTTAATTTTGCATTAGGAATTCCCAGAAGATATGCCATTAAAAAGGATGTCCGGCCAGGCACTGTGGCTCAGGCTTGTAATCCCAGCACTTTGGGAGGCTGAGGCAGGCAGATCACCTGAGGTCAGGAGTTCTAGACCAGCTTGGCCAACATGGCGAAACCTCATCTCTACTAAAAATACAAAAATTAGTCAGGTGTGGTGGCGCACGTCTGTCATCCCACTTACTCGGGAGGCTGAGGCAGGAGAATTGCTTGAACACAGGAGGTGGAAGTTGCAGTGAGCCGTAGCACTCCAGCCTGGGCAATAAGAGTGACACTGTTTCAAAAAAATAAAAATAAAATAAAAATAAATAAATAAAATCAAAAAGAAAGTATTTGAAATAGACGTAGCCGTATTCCCTACATGTTCAAAAAAGTCCACCTTGCAAATGGCATTTTCCTTTGAAAGATTCCATCTAATTCATCCTGACCTTCTTACCCCTATAGATATTGTCACCAAATATAAAGGGTATGCGCTACAGTTTTAGGTCAATTTGGCCTTAAAACTTGGGCAACAGAAGGAAACCTGGTTAGGCTGTAGTTAGTTACACTTATTCACATGGCCATTCTTCAATGACCACGGCACCTGAGGTTGAAAAGCCCTGTGATGCAGATTACTGGGGGCTTCGCTTTAGAGAGAGAAGCTTTGGTATCCCTGAGAAATGACCACTCTGTCAGAAATAAAGGTGGTGATATCTTAGCCTGAATAAATTAGTTCCAAGAGAGCATGTAGCATATCTTTCTGGGTTTAGCCCTGCACCCTCACAGTGCTCATCAGAGGTTTTTTTCTGACACATACGGGAGAGGTTAAGTAATTGAACCATCAGTGAATGGAGCTCTATAGATACATCACCCTTCTGGGTCTTTCGAGCCAATAGTGGAATAATTTTATTTTAAACCCCGTTCAGAGAGAATTTGGATCATTTCTTCCTTTCGCTCGTCCAGGGTGGAAAGACAGAGAGAGTACTTGCAGTTTCCACTCACTAGTAGACAGGCATAATAATAATCAAAGAACATGAAACTGAAGCCAAAACCTTTGCCAGACAAAGAGAAACAAATTGCACCGAAAAATCATCCCAGACTTCCTGGCGGTTGCAGTGGCAGCTCTTGTTATTGTATTACTCAGTCCCATCTTTCTGTTTTTCTTATGGCAAATGTCACATTGTTGACTTTCCATCGTGTAATGTCAAAAAGAATGATCATTAAGCAACCTTTTGAAAAAACAAACATCTTTACTTGGTGTGTGAAAGATCTGGAATAAAGAAATTTCTGAAAATGATTTCTGCACATTTCAATGGAGTGGGCACTTAAAAAAGGCGATGTTATTCTGAAAGCACTAGTTGATTATGAGAAACTGGCTGCATTACTTTATGTCAAAACCACACACAATGAAGGTAGATGGTTTTCCTATTGTTTTAACGGCTAAGGATTGTGACAGAAGCTTCAGAAGGGGCATGGTAGGAGCCAGTCTGAGCCTCAGGGCTTAGAACCCCCCGCTGCACTCACCATCCTGGAGTGTCAGAAAGTGTGGTCTTTTTTAAAAAAAATTAATTGATTATATTTCATTGACAGATACAAGCATGGCTTCTTGCCCAATCCCAATGTTTATGTATTTTCTTTCATAATAAATATGCATGTATCACTGACAAGCTAGGAAAAAAGTCAGTAGGTCCACCCTCTTCCCACCTCACCCCACCCTACTTGGGAACAGAGGAAACCTATGGGAAGGCTTTTCCCAATTTCCTCCTTCTCCAGTTAATACTGGCGTCATTGCTTTTATCCAGCTAGCTATGCTCATCTTTCCTTTCTTCCTGACCAGGCTCCTGAGATCGCTCTGTGAATTTCCTTGTATTTTTGCCTAAATAATCCAAGAAGCAGGCCAACATGTTGGCTCATGGGTGTAATCCCAGCACTTTGAGAGGCCACAGTGGGCGAATCACTTGAGGCCAGGAATTTGAGACCAGCCTGGTCAACATAGTGAAACCCCATCTCTACTGAAAATTAAAAAAAAAAAATTAGCAGGGCATGGTGGTGTGCACTTGTAATTCCAGCTACTTGGGAGGCTGAGGCAGGAGAATCGCTTGCATCCAGGAGGCAGAGGTTGCACTGAGCCGCGATCATGGCACTGCAGTCCAGCCTGGGTAACAGAGAGGGAGATTCCGTCTCAAATAATGATAATCATCATCATCATCATCATCATCATCATCCTCATCATCCAAGGAGCAGTGGTGACATCAGTGAAGAATCCCATCCACTGCATTTCTGTTTACTAGTGTCTCTTGAGATAGGAGTTAGCTAGGTGAAGAGGTCTTGAAGGAGTATTCTCTGGGAAGAAAAGACAAGATGGGTTGCAGGGAAGGGGAGATGATGGGACAAGAGAGGAGACAGATGGGGCCACACAGGCTGACCTTGTAGGCTACGTGGAGATTATTGCTTCTGAATAACAGCACTGGGAGGCCCCTGAAGGGTGTAACTGAAGCATGAAGGCAGGTGCTTACAGAGGACACTTTGCTGGCTGCAGCATGGAGACTGGATTAAAGGAGGGAACAAAGAGAACAGTCAGGAGAATGTTCCAAGGTCCCTGCAAGAGGTGGTAAAGGTTGAGTATGCAAAAATCTGAAATCTGAAATTCTCCAAAATCCAAAACTTTCTGAGTGCTGACATGACACCACAGGTAGAAAACTTTACGTGTAAGTACTAAATACAAACTTTAATTCATACATAAAATTACCGGAAATATTGTATAAGATCACCTTTAGGCAATGTGAATAAGGTATATATGAAACATACATGAAACTCATGCTTTGACTTGTGTCTCATCCAAAAGATATCTTATTATGTATTTGCAAAATGTTTGAAAATACTAAAGTATCTGAGATTTGAAGCTTTTCTGGTCTGATGTATTTTGGATAAGGAATACTTCACCTGTATTCTCTTGGGTTTGGGGGTAGGCGGAACAGAGAGGACTGGTGGTGGATCATCTGAGGCAGGTGAGAGGGACGAAGATTTCTGGATCTTGGGATGATTATGCTATTGTCTGGAACCCAGAAAAAGAATATTTAGAAACTTGGAAAATAGTATTTACTTATTTAAAATTTTGCTTTGTTTCAGATAGAGGGCTTGCATTCCATTTTGGATGTATTAAGTTTGATTTTAGAAAATCAAGAGATGTCCTGAAGACATAAGATAGCTGATTTCTCAATAACCTGGTGGGTAAAAAAAATTAAGAAAATAAGTTAAAATTCTAGAAATAAAATTCTATAGTGTTAAGGTGAAAATCAGAGAAATTTCCAATTAAATTTTCAAGATACTCTTTCACATACTGTAATTTTGTGATTTTTCCAAGAAATTGTGGCAACATTTATATTTTCATGATAACTTTTGAGAGAAGGAAAGGGATGGTGGTGACAGAGGGTGGGTGGAGCAAGCTTGGAGGTAGCTCAGCGGGTCGGCGTGCGGGCGGGAATGGGAAGCTGGTGAAGGGTTCCTTCTGAGTCATGGGATTTGCTGAGGGAAATGAGCAATGCAGAGCATGTGAGCTGGTTTGATCCAGTCCTTGGAACCATAATAGCCAATGGTGAGAAAATACAGAGGTAGCTTAAAGGAAAACGTTTATTTATCTATTTGTTTTCTTTACAGTTCCTGTTGCAAGGCATACCATTTAGCTGATTTTTAAGCAGAAAGACACAAAGAGCCCCATAGTCCCTCTTAAGCCTCAATCCTTGGAAATGTAATTGATCAGATCCTTAAAATGAGTCAGATGTTTTCCTACAAGAATCTTCTGTAGACCACAAAAAGGAAACTAAATAAAAGTTCAGATTCTGTCTAGATATCTTTGTCTACATTTAAATTTTCTGGTGGTATATTTGCATGATCCAGATTTCTACAAGGAAGAGTTATCTTTCTGTAGAAATTTCAAAGATGAGTTACACATGTGGGTACTTTCTTTTTCTGCCAAAAACACACCATTAAGAACAATTGTAAATCAGGTGAAATACTTTTTTTCCTCCACATATTAAACCATACCATCAATTGAAACGAGGGAGAATTAGGAAACAGAATTTGCCAAATGTGAAATTTTTTTCTTGGAAATTTATTTATTTATGTATTTATTAAATTAGAGAATGAAGGCAGCAGGTAGAGATAAGCTAAATATTGTTGACTAAAGTGTGGAAGAAAGATTCAAATTATTTCAATTAAACAGGGATTCTGTGGCATCAAATATCCTGCAGAGAATATAAAACAAAGTTTTAAATGTACAGCATGTGTCTGTTCTCAGGGCCATCAAACTGCATTTTCATCACCTCGTCTGAGAGAGCAAAGGACCTCTCCTGTGATATCTGGTGCTGCCCTGTAGCTGACAAGTGTCTCTCCTGAGATAGGGCTGACCCACTACCCCAAAACAATTCTCTTTCATAGAAGTGGAGCCTCTTGGCTTTTCTGAGACCTTCCAGAAACTTGTCTGTTTCTTCCGACAAAAGTGATTGTGCAATTATTAATTAATTTGTGCGATTATTAATACTCCATATGTGTAGAAGCAAGATATTCTATTTGGCATGGCCCAGTTTCAGTAGCAAGAGAGTCATACTTTCCTGGTACAGAAAGATCCACGTATTGTGCAGAATACCTTTTAATGAAAGTAGGTGCAATTCCAAAGTTTATCAAATGTAAAGAAAGAGCTAGAAAAGTATGTTCGTCTTTTTCTTTTCAGGAACTTATTTTTCTTATTTTCGGGTTTCCTTTATCTCCTCCCCGGTTTTGTCCCCACCCCAGTTTTCTTTCCCTAACTTTACTTTGGCATTGCCTTTTTCTATCATTTGCTTTTTCCACTAATCCTATTCTCAGAGTTCTTTTCTTTATTCTCCTTCATAACATTTTTTCCTGTCTCCTTTCAACTGAAACTACAACCTATTGGTTCAGCCCACTGGATTCCTAGGTAAGAAAATGTGTCAGACTCATTGGCTAAATATAGGTGCCCCCACTGAGCTGGTTGCTTTCTTTAAAGAATTCTCAGTGGTGTTCACTCAGTCACTTGTCTTTTCTATTTAACCTCTTTTTTTTTTTAATAGATAACGTTATGCAAGTCTTATTCTGGTAGAATGATTAGTTATACAAGGAAATGCAGAAAACTTTCCCTTGAGAAACATTTAGGATAACCTAGTTAAAGAATTACCTCTTTATTACTTCAAATAAGTATCTCACTTTACAGCTGATCAGTGGCTCAGAGCAAAGTTGAGTCTCTCCTCTGGCCCAAGCTTGGATTAAAAACTTGGCTCTAACTATACACGGGGGTCTGTTGGGGGGAGGGGGGATAGCGGGGGGGTGGGGAGTTGGGGAGGGATAGCATGGGGAGAAATGCCAGATATAGGTGAAGGGGAGGGAGGCAGCAAATCACACTGCCACGTATGCACCTATGCAACAACCTTGCATGTTTTTCACATGTACCCCAAAACCTAAAATGCAATAAAAATAAAAAACTAAAAAAAAAAAAACTTGGCTCTAGAGTCCGACAGACTTGGGTCTGAATCCCGCCTCAGTTCATGTTGTTCTGTTTGGGGCAAGTGATCCGACTCTGCAAGAGCCAGTATGCTCATCTGTAAAATGGAGATAATAATAATTCCTCTGGGGTTGTTGAGTGATTAGATTTGTGAGCCTTGTGCATAGGCAGGGCCCACTGAATTTTTTTTTTTTTTTTGATGGAATCTGGCTTTGTTACCCAGGCTGGAGTACAGTGGCGCAATCTCGGCTCACTGCAACCTCCGCCTCCCAGGTTCAAGCGATTCTCTCCTGCCTCAGCCTCCTGAGTAGCAGGGTTTATAGGCACGTGCCATCATGCCTGGCTAATTTTTGTATTTTTAGTAGAGATGGGGTTTCACCGTGTTGGTCAGGCTAGTCTCGAACTCCGGACCTCGTGATCCGCCCGACTCGGCTTCCCAAAGTGCTGGGATTACAGGCTTGAGCCTGTAATCTGGCCTGAATTTTAGTTTTTTTTTTAAAAAAGGTTACATTGGATGCTCCTAGGAAAGTGGAAGTAGTATCTTTAACAAGCCTTCCATAACAATAAGAATGAATGAGTTCTAGGTCCAAGTGAATATGCTTCCATCATAAGAGAATTCTCTTCTTTTAAATTGAATATGGAAAGAAACGCTGAGCAAGGTTTAGGCACTTCAAGATATTTCTTAGAGAAAATGTTGTAATCATAGTTCTTGGAAATAATAAAAAAGAAAAACATACATCAATACAGTATAAGTGGAACCATGCTCAAAAATTAAAACCCATCAATCAAATATTTCTACCCCATTACAAACATTATTTATTCAAAATAGCAATTTAGTTTTAATTACTGTTTAGGTTGTTTAGTATAATATTTATCATATAACTGGTAACAATGAGTGGTTATACTCATAATGGCAAATGTAACTCATTTGGTTATATTTATTTTATGTTTGTTATATATATGTATATATACATACACACATATACATATATTTGTTTTATATATGTATATATATTCACACTCATATAAATATATATCTGCATATACTTTTTCGCACAGAATTGTTTGACAAAATTGCTTGACTTTTATAAAATAATTCTGTGATGATGGCAGAATGTGAGGAGTCCTTCCTTCTCTCCCCCAGCCCCAAAACATTTACTAAGCGCTTGGTAAATGGGAAGATTTGGCTCCAATTATCAATTATTATCGGTAATTGAAATGACCACCTTAAGCCAACTGCTCACGCACTATGTGAAATCATGACCCCCCAAACCGATGTTTCCCAGTGGGGCTTTGCACTTTGAGATGCACGTGTGTCCCCCATTAGGGACCTGTTTAAAAAAAGAAAAGGTTTCAGTGATTACAACAATGTGTGATAGTTCACTTATTCGTTCATTCAGTCATTACGTCTACTCTGTGGCTATGCTTTTCAGCCATGTTGCTAGTTTTCACATATGCAGATGTTAACGTCCTACCTAAAGCTGTGTCTGTTCATTTCTCATTGCAGAGACAGGCTGGGTGTGTTAAGTGCTGGTTATTTGTGTGTGTGTGCATACACCCATACGATGCTCTGGAAAGGACCTCTTTAAAAATCCAATTTGTGTTAACATGGACCTTAAGATAATTTAGGTGTGTGCACAGATATATGCATATATTAATATATGTATATATTATATAACAAATATTCATAAATACAAATAAGCATATATTATATGTGAATAAATATACAAACGATATGAACACACATTTGTTTATATCTATTTCAGAGCTTCAAGTGAAGGTGGGTTGACAAGATGTCCAGTGTACTAGTATGAACCTGCCTCTTGCAGGCGAAGGTGTGGCTCCTCAGATGGCTTGGCAAACAAGAGGTTAAGGGAGGGGGAGAAACAGACAAAGTCAATAAAGTCAGTTAATTGCAGGAAGCAGTTGCACAGCAACTGCAGCCAGGGAAACTGTTCTCTAGGAGCAGCCAATCACACGGGGGACTAGTTCACCAGGAAGTGCTTGCCTCTGCCTGCCCCTTCCCCTGTGCCTTGGCTCTCCTCTGTCTGTCTCTCTATCTCTCTGTCTCTGTGGCTGTCTTTTTCTGTGCCTCTTAGGCGCTCCCTCTCGGTCTCTGCTTCTTTGCCTTTTTTATCTATGGGCTCGCTAAGATGTACACACACGTGGTTTATAGAGGCAGACAAGGAGCCCTTTTCTAGCTTGTCCTCTTCAGCTCTTTGCGCATTGCCCAGACACAGTGTTCATGTAAGGTAAAGGCAGGCTGTGCACTTCCTGCCCACGCCATCACCTGCCAGGTGAGCACAGGGCATTCCCAGATGTTAGGAGATGTTGGATGTGACATCATAATGCCTGGAAGCTGTATTGTACCAGCATAAACTCCAACGTAGCCATCAAAGTAACTTGACTTATGATGGAAAATGACCTGGATGCCATATATTCTACCAGAAGATTCCTGGGCCCGTCATTTATTTTTCCTTTATCCCCTATAATGAATTCTAGATTAGCTACTCTTTGAAAAGGAACGTTTGCTATTGCAGTCGTGGTTAGGCTTTTTTTATGAAAGAGGCGTACTGGCCTATAGCCTAGAAGACTCCTATTATTTTTTGTCTCTCAAAGCTGGGACTGGCAGGGGATTTCCCAATATTAATTAATTAACTCCAGGCTATTTTGGCAAAATGCCTTGAAAGGGATGGCCTGTCCTGAGTGACCCTCTCGTGTATTTTATGCCAGTGATCATTAAACTCGCAAAATTGTCTCACCTGATTCCTCAGGACAATAAATGAAGATAAGAATAATAAACTCTCATACTAACATAAAGGAAATATTAATCTACTAGACACATAAAGAAAACAGTGTAAAATTCCTTCTGCATCCTAGGGCAAATGAATATCTTAAGATCATTTTTAATGTTTTCTCCCCACGGTTCAATAAGAGTCCTGAGATATTCAGGGCTCTACCACACTCAGTCATTTACAAAACATGTAAACATGCAAGATAAAGGGCGCTTAGAGCCCACTGTGGCACTCCATAGCACAACAGAAACATTCACTAGCCAACTCATCATTAGCTAGGAAAACAGGTGGCTGATTCTTTTGGATACAGAGAAGGGGAGGTAGTGATATTTTGCAACCTCTTTAACCTTCTGGAGAAGCACTAATAGAAATCAGGTTTGGGTTCAACCTTTCCTTTCCTTCCCTCGCTCCCTCCCTCCCTCCCCCTCTCTCTTTCCCTCCCTCCCTCCCTCCTTCCCTTCTTCTCTCCCTCCCTCCCTTCCTTCCTTCCTTTCTTCCTTCCTTCCTTTCTTCCTTTCTTCCTTCCTTCCTTTCTTCCTTTCTTCCTTCCTTCCTTCCTTTTGACAGAGCCTTGCTCTGTGGCCCAGGCTGGTGTGCACTGGTATAATCTCGGCTCACTATAACTTCTGCCTCCTGGGTTCAACCGATTCTTCTGCCTCAGCATCCTGAGTAGCTAGGATTACAGGCACCCACTGCAATGCCTGGCTAATTTTTGTATTTTTAGTACAGATGGGGTTTCACCATATAGACCAGGCTGGTCTTGAACTCCTGACCTCATGTGATCCACCCGCCTCAGCCTCCCAAAGTCCTGGGATCACAGGTGTGAGCCACCATGCCTGGCCTCCTGGTTTCTTTAGAGACTTCAGGATTTTATAAACAAGGAACATGTCCAGAGAGGATCCTGTGCTGCCATGAATGTGCAGTTTGGGATCTGCTGAAGGCTGTGATGTTTCCACGAAGCCTGCACTCACAGGAAGTAAGAACTCGCCTAACATCTGTAACTCAAAGGCAGTGCCAACCTTTTCTTACCATTCCCCACACACGGAAACACACACACACACACACAGAAATAAACACATAGGAATACACACCCAGAAACGTACACAGAAAAACAGATGCAGAAACACAAACACACACAAATACACACACACAGTATTCCT
Source organism: Aotus nancymaae (assembly GCF_030222135.1). Classification (NCBI taxonomy): domain Eukaryota; kingdom Metazoa; phylum Chordata; class Mammalia; order Primates; family Aotidae; genus Aotus; species Aotus nancymaae. The sequence goes on along the minus strand of NW_026988450.1, from coordinate 4,620,708 downwards.
CTAAAAAGATTCTCCTGTTTTTCAGTCTTTGGAATACGCTGGGTGAGAGAAAGCATAATTAATACCAAATATTAAACTAAGCTGACATAAATGAATCATCAGAGCACAAAAGGTGACGTTAGAAAAGCAAGGAAATGCGGCTGGGGAAAGTTGTGTTTTATGAATCAGTCACAATACCAGGTTTCAATGTGAATGAGTTGAGGGCTGGGGGAGAGCCGGCACCCCCGATAGCAATGATACATCCTTCCCCAGCAGACTGAAACCTCCCCTGTTTACCAGCAGTGGGACTGGCACACTTTCATTTTCTCGCAGTCCACTTGCCGAAAAATGCTGTCATTTTTTTTTTTGAAAAATTAAACTGTAAATTGTCTCTCAAAGGCTTGCATCTTTATGATAATTTTCTGAATGATTGTCATTTTTATGAAAATAGGCGGTCACATGTACCTAGGATAATGCTGTATACAGTAGGCTGGAGGTCTCAGTGCTGGTGAGCACATACTGTGAGGTGCTGCTTACCCACACCTGGGTGACGGAGGGATCTTATGTTGTCATGAAAAAACCTTAAGAGTTTTGTAAATTCTGTAAGTGTGAATACCATGCGCTAAATCGTGGATGTGAATCGTGGTTCATATCCATGTTTTCATTTCTCAATAACAGCCAATAAATGCAAGTTACTATCACCACATTATTAACGGATGGCGTGGAAAGTTGTATCAGAGAGCACACCTGTGTTGAGCCACTACTGTGTCTAAGCCTCATGGCCGTATGATAAGGACTCTTCATCCTACTAATGTCGTCTTACATATAGCAGGTTATGGCCAAGAGCACCCTCTTAATAAGTCCTCATTCTGTTCCTGTTACTCTAGGCTGCTCGTGATTGAATAGCTTAGAAGGCAGGAAAACTATTGAGGCTTAATTAGTACGGGATTTGCACTTCCCTATATGATTCAAAATTAATCACAAACCAAAACTAGGATGGATACTCACAGATAGCTCTCTTTCCCAGGGCTTTTCTCTCACTCTGCTAAGGCTAAGGATGCACTTTAGGCTTTGTTTCTTGAGTTAAGATTATTCTCATGTTCCTGAAAGAAATGTTCCTCCTCCCATTTTCCAGACAGGATATCGGCACACATAGCCATCTCAGCTATAAAGACAATTGCAAGAATAAGATCTCCGAACATGAATTAATGATCAAGGCTGAGTCTCCTATTGAGTTTTCCTACGGAGGCATTTCAGGGGCCTGAATTACAGCTCAAATGGAGTGGCTTTGTATGTGTCCTGTAAGAGGGAGGTATTGCATTGAAGCAAGTGTTGGCTCAACTTCATAATGAGAAACCTGGATACTGATGGGGTTTAGCTTTGATTGGATTCTGGAACTTATTGCACTCAGCTGGGTGTAGTCCAGCAACTGGGTGGCACTGGCAGAGGGAGGCCTGCTTCTGTAACAATTACTGGTCAATTGCAAGTGATTATAATGGCACCATGTCTAAAACAATATGGAGAAAAATGCTGCCTGGAAAACATAAAACAGTGGTGCTCTACCACAGAAAGAGCAAGTTGCTGAGAATATCAGAGTAACAAGAGATGTTGGAAATTCAAGTTATTATTCTAGATCACAGGATGATGGTACCTTTTTAAAAAATCCCCATGGTATATTTTCAACCACGTCCTTCATCACTGGCCATCAGAACAAGACCCAGTGGCTTTATATAGACTCTGTCTTGGTGAGTCGAGACAGCCAGACAGAATTCAAGAAAGAGCAGGGATGATCAGTCTTGCCACATGAATCCGTCCAATAAATAAGAAGAACTGAGAACAATACCTACGGCATCTAACTTCACTTTTACCAAAGAGGCACCCCATTGGTATGGGAGAGTGCAGATTCCAAGAAATGACTGTTACCTAAAAAACGTTCTTGAGAGCCTTGTGAGTACATGACCAGTAGGTAATTGCTCAGATGTTTGCAGACAGCGTAGAAGAATGATCACTTTTGCTTTTACTCGCTTTATTGCTTGTGAGTGATTTGGCCACAGGAGGTTGCAAGCAACTGTGGACCAGGTAACAATAAAACCAAGCTTAAATGAAGGCTGTGGGGCTCCCTCCCCAGTGGCATCTTGAGAGAGTGGCCAGTCTCCCTTGAACACCGCCTTTCTGGCTCCCCAGAAGCACTACTTGGAGTTGGCCTGGGCCAGTGGACTCTTTGCAGGCTGTTAATTGGCTGCTGCCAGCCCTGTGATGGTTTCCTCACTCCTGTGAGAAACTGTGACATATTCATTCTTGGCAGTCACCATCTCAGGCATTAAATCACTGTCCTCAAATTTCCAGAGTTCTGACACATATAATGGGCTTGGTAGGGGACTTGCAATAATTCTTTTTCAGTATTTATGAAATCGTGCACTCCCTATGGCTTCTGGGCCTTTCAGCTGCCTTTCAGATATCCCTCCTATAAATTTTCCATGATTATCACTTTCTAGCTCTGAAATATACATTTTATGCATTGTTATTGGGATACGGAGGCACCATTGACTTTGCCTTCTGTTGTTGATTTGTAATATGCATATAGCCTCACCTGCCTAAATATATAGTTCACTTGTGGCCATTTTAATACAGAACGAGCTTCATTACTATGCGTCTTTCATTTCTGCAAATCTGAATCCTGTGGTTCTCCTCAATCATATAAACCTTCACACACTAAACCAAAGGTCACACCAATAAATGTTTCCTGCATGGTGGTGCCTAATGTTGCCAGAAAAGTCTTGCTTTTAGCATCCCGTGCCTCTAACTGGGATAAATTCTCTCATTCCTAGTTCTCTGTCCTCTGTCCTCCCCTTCCCCACTGCTGCAGGCCAAATCTCACTGTCACCGTTGTGGAAATGGGACTCCACAGTAAGATCGAGTCTTGCCAGTCAAATTTTAGCCTCATATTTTGGAATTTATACTCTACTGTTAGAAACGTAAGCGGTTGAGAGTGTGTCTTGTGTTTTGAGGCACAGCTATATAATTGCTGTGGTTACTGCCATAAATTTTTGTCTACACTTCGTATTTTTCTACCTTTGACCTCCAGCTAACTAAGGATGAGGGTCTGAAGTCAGGCTAGGACTCAACAAAAGCTTTAATGACACATTGACTAGGTATTCTCTACAGCATCTCAGGAGCAGCTTACTGCTGATATCTGAATATATCGAAAAGGAACACTTGGCAGAAATGAACAGTTTGTTGGGACTTCCAACAAATGAGTATCATGTGGCTAGCTCCCAGTTGTCCACATTTAATTTATTTAGAAAGTTAAGTGGCTTATGTGGTCTTTTTCCTTTAGATCCTCAGCCTAAGTAAGGATGGGTAAGCAGAAAAGAGTAGCATAGAGTCCTGTTTGGAAAGAGTCTGGGCAAAAGTTCCTAGTTGGAAATAGGGAAATTTTAAAAACATAGAATTTTATATTTGAATTTCAAGATACTGAAGATCAGAAAAGTCACTCTAAGCTTAAAACAGTGGAATTATTCTGCTTTAGTTTTACCTTTTTTTTTCAAATTGCACTGTTATTAATTCATTAGTATGGTGTAATAATATTTATAACAATGCACAGATACCTTGTTCTAATTGAGCATTAAGGAAGAATAATGATTACAGGGAATATGTCATTCTTAGATATGGTAGTACCAGGAATTGACCATTCCTAGATTACCTCCAGTAGAAACATATGAATTTCTGTTCTGTTGTAAGCAATATGGAATCAGGCATTTATAGGTTCTTTCACAGGGAATAATAAACTAATTCCCTTTCAAATAATCTCCTCAGGTCTGACATATTTCCATAAATGGGGCCATCGTTTTCTCAGGTATCCGGAGTTGGAACTACATCAGATTAGTCGTTAAGCATTTCAGTGATCCCCTTTTATGGTCCTTTGTCACAGTTTCCTGTTTTTTTCCCCTGCTGTCTACAGTGTATTCACTCCCTCATCAGCAGCTCCACCACTGAGATTATTTTCTCCTATTTCACCCCCTCTCTCCTTCTTTCTTTGACTCACACTTTGCTCAGAACATTGCAAACTGGTTAATTTTCAAAAGGTGACATTTGGTTTTGCAACTATTATCTTTAAAACCTCTACTGGTCCTTCATCCATAAAAATTAATTCCTCCGTCCTTGGACTGGTATTAACAATGTTCCAAATGCCCAACTTATTTTTCCAAACTTATTATTTCCTCGTGGGGTTTCACAAGAGGCCTTGATTGGCTGTTTGGATCAACACGTCTGGGCGTGAAGTCCAGCTTTGTCACATATTGATTTTGTCATTTAGAACAAGCTATATAATTGCTGTGGTTACTGCCATAAAAATAGAACTTTGTTCATAGAAGGGAGATTAAATGAGGTAATGAATATCAGGTCTTTTTTTCTATGCCCAGTATAATCACTAAAAATGTTAATTATTTTTTCCTCTCTTAAAGGACATTGATGATATGCACCTTGTAAAGTTGCTGCAAAGAATAATTGAAATGGTTTTCTGTAAAGCACGTAGTTTGATGCCCGGCATAGAGTCAGCACTCAGAAACGGCACAATCATAGCTCCGGCAGTCAGTGCCCATCACCAGTTCCCATTGTCATGCATCTGTCTACATGGTTTCTTCCACCCGGAGAGCCTTGTCTTTTTGCTATAGTCCATCCTTCAAAGTACCTTTCTAGGCCCTTTCTAGGTTATTGTTTAGTTAAAAAATTTAATATAAATTTATTTTTAACTAAACAATAACCTTACCTGTCCATAGTGTTCCTTTTGTCCCCAGAATGCTTATGACCCACGCTACACATGTGAGATCTCCATCTGGTCATTCTATCTGTCTGTTCATCCATTTTTTCATCCATCCATACATCCATCATCCATCAACCTGTAATTGACTGCTAGTAAGATTTTTTCTTATTGTCTTGGAATTATGGACAGCAACAAGCCTGAGGCACAATGGCACTGAAGACCCCAAGCAGCCTCATGCCATCTCTCCCCAGAACTTCATGAGAGGAACCAGCTCAGAAGACTCCCACAAACCAACGACCACCATCTTTATTCCCAACTCTCAGGGTACTGACCCATTATTTGTGACAAAGTCTGGGGAACATTCTCCCCCCACAGCCAAGGAACAAAGGGTGAGCTTCAAGGTGTGAAGCTTGGAGGGCAGATGCAGTTCCGTCATGACTGGACATGTGTCCCAGTGGTAAGGGGCATGAGCCCCTGACATGTTGGGGCTGCCCTTCAGGGTTACCAAAACCTTAGACAACTGGCTACAGTTAGCGGAACAAAGAGTGCTTTGGGTCTCTCCCATCACAAAGATCATACTTGGCCATTTCTGTGTCATTTGCTCTTCAGAAAAGTGAGAAGAGCCAGAACTTAAGCGAGACGGGAAGTGGAGTTCTGTGGGAGCAAACCATGCACTGCCTCCTGCCCAGCCTCCTCCCCTCCCAGAGTCTCTGAGCTGTGGATTGGTCTAGAAGCTCAGAGACTGATGGGAGGCAGAGGGGTTTAAACACGACCAAGTCAGAAGTACTCAAAAGAGACCCTGTTGGTAAACTGAGCTTGGCTACAGAGTTATTTAATCCTTTCTAGTTTTTACTGTGGCATTAAATACTGTCTCCAGCAAGAGAAACAGGACTGCTATGGCCCAGCAGGAGGGAAGCTTTAAAAAGAAAGGTTTTGCACTCTGGACACCACAATAAACCAGAAACACTGGACAGATCTTTCTCCTTCGTGACAATATTAGCTGCCTCCTTCAAGGAGGACGTAGTGCTTTTTAATTCCGTAAAGTCCCTGCATTGGTCGCTGTTAAACTTAGATTTTGATGGTGTCACATGTATTTCAAATTAAATCTTTCACTGAACCTCAAATAAAAAGCAGATCAAGGCCGGGCATGGTGGCTCACACCTATAATCCCAGCACTTTGGGAGAACAAGGCGGGTGGATCACGAGGTCAAGAGATCGAGACCATCCTGGTCAACATGGTGAAAACCCGTCTCTACTAAAGATACAAAAATTAGCTGGGCACGGTGGTGCGTGCCTGTAATCCCAGCTACTCAGGAGGCTGAGACAGGAGAATTGCCTGAACCCAGGAGGCGGAGGTTGCGGTGAGCCGAGATTGTGCCATTGCACTCCAGCCTGGGTAACAAGAGCGAAACTCCGTCTCAAAAAAAAAAAAAAAAAAAAAGGAGATCAAATGGAACATCTGTGGTTAAAATAAGGGTGGGCTTGGCCTCTCCTGGTTTTATGTGATTTTTAAAAAAATCATAATTCCAGACATGTTGCTTTTGTGTCTAAAGCCCAGCTCTTTCCCTCCGCGCACATAGTTCCTGAACATAGCCGTTTTGTAGAATGGAACCCTAGGGCTCCTCCCAGGAGCTAGGTCCAAGGAAACCTGTTTGACTCCCACTGCTCTGGAGCCCTGAGGCCATGCCCAGTGAGAAATCTGTGCTCAGTGACGGGCTGTCACTGGACAGTGAGGGATAGCAAGCTGCTGATTCCTTTGGCGGTGACAGTGGATGCAGTATTCTCAAAGTATTCAATAACACACCAAATCATCAATGATAGCTATCAGATTCCTTTAGCGTGAACTCTTGAGTGTAGTATTTTCTTTGCCTGAGGTTATGACTTCATTATGGTTGTTGTTTAGTTTTTAACCAAAATGAGTTAGATGACAAGGGAAGTTCTGTATTCTTTGGATATTGAAACAATTAGTGCTTTATTTGATCTACTTTACTGGAAAGAAATGCCTTCAAGTGGAGGAGCAAGACACAGCTTCAAGGTCTCACTGAGCTCTGTCTCCCTGGACCAGCAGGACAAGTAGTTCATCCTTAGAGATGAGACAAAGGATTGAGTGATATTTTATGGAAAAGAGTGTGTCCGAAAACAACTGCATTATGTGTAACTTATTCTGTATCGTATAATTCAAGTAGTTATTTGATTAGAGTTGTTCTGATGTAAACAAATTGATCAGATATCAGTGTCACAATTTTTATAATTTTATTTTTATTCGTTGCACATATGACAAAGAACAGCCAGTAAGAGTATTCATGAAAACTGCTCCTTGTTGCAAGTTCAGAAATTCGATCTGAAGAACTTAAGTAAATGAAGGGAAGGAGAGATCTACTAGGAGAGTGTCTGACTGTGTCACAAGACAGCCAGCCTGTAGAAAGAATGAGAATTGCAGCAAAAACTGAAGAAAGGAACTCACGGGTTGCCAAGACTCCTCTCCCTCCTTTTTATCCTCCGTACCAGTTTCACGCTTCTCTCTCGTTACAGAATATTTTTCCAAAAATTTCAGAGAAGAACCCTAACTGACCCAACTTTTTAGAAGCCCAGTTCTGATTCAATCAACGGTGCTGAGAAGGCAGCATTGTATTGTACAGAATGGTTGCTCCCACAGTCACCATATGGATAGGAGGGAAGGCGGGATGCTGGGAACAAAAGCAATGTGTCTAGTTTAATAACTTAAAAATATGGCTTTCCTCTAATTATTTAGGAGGTGATAGAGATGGTCTGTTTCGTGGGTAAAGACTTAGAAACAAAGCACCTCTAGGCTCTATTTCATGGTAATTCTATGACATCTTTTGAGTGGCATGGCATCAGGATGAGGACCTACTTTCACAGTACAGATCTCCACAAGGAATTTTAGAAAATATATTTAAAATGCATTAAATCCTTTTCGACTTAATTTCTTAAAAACTTTGTTTGTCACTGTTTTTGACAGGCATTGTGCAACTCATAAATGACCTAGTTGGTGATTGTACTGATGTCACTCTGTGATTCTAGGAATATGAAAATAAGCTCTCAGGCTTGTAATCCCAGCACTTTGGGAGGTTGAGGTGGGCGGATCAGAAGGTCAAGAGATTGAGACCATCCTGGCCAACATGGTGAAACTCCATCTCTACTAAAATGTACAAAAATTAGCTGGGCGTGGTGGCGTGCGCCTGTAGTCCTAGCTACTCGGGAGGCTGAGGCAGGAGAATTGCTTGAACCCAGGAGGCGGAGGTTGCAGTGAGCCAAGATTGCGCCACTGCACTCCAGCCTGGTGCCTGATGACAGAGCCAGACTCTGTCTCCAAAAATAAAATAAAATAAAATAAAAATAAAGAAAAGAAGCTCACTGCTTACCAGGAGGCAACAGGGCTGTTCTGCTTTCACAGCTGTTTGCAGCTAATGTCCATCCACATTAGCCCAAAGCAGCAAAATAAACAAAATAACAAAAATATTGTGTCAATTGTTTGCACTTAGTGGTCATTGTCTAGATTATTATTTAAATAGTGAGTCATTAAAATCGATCCTTTAAAAAATAGATCCTAAAAAACGTCCTTTAAAAATGCTTCCTGGTCATTGTCAAAATATTTCACATTGACAGGTAAGTGTAGATGGCCCTGCAGCTAACAGTTAATAGCACTACCCAGAAAATATTACCATGTTGCCAAATTTCTTTAGATCTTGTTTCCTTAAGAAATTGAACGGTCATTCCTAGGCCCAGCTTCCTCTTTGCTCTTCCCTGGCCACACCCCCTTGTCCCTTCCCAAAGATAACCTCACCCTGAGACGGGAGTGTCTCTTCCTGTCCAGGTTTTTTTATTTTCTGCACGCATGCATGTAGGCATAAACGATGCATGGCTCTGCATTTGTGTGACTTTGAAAATCTGTGACTTTGGTGACATGCTAAAGGGATCCTTCTGCGACTTGACGTTTCTTCACTTCATATTATCTTTACTGAATTTAAATACTTTGAAACATAACATCAAAGGGAAGTTAGTCAAGTATTTTAATTACATTCCATGGTATGGATCTACCCCACTATATCCCTATTAATGAGCGTTTCTTTTCTTTTTTTTTTTTTTTGAGACAGTCTTGCTTCGTTGCCAGGCGCCAGACTGGAATGCAGTGGCACAGTCTCGGCTCACTGCAATCTCTGCCTCCCGGGTTCAAGCAATTCTCCTGCCTCAGGCTCCCGAGTAGCTGGGACTACAGGCGCGTGCCACCACGCCCAGCTAATTTGCCACGCCTAGCTAATTTTTGTATTTTTAGTAGAGACAGGGTTTCACCATGTTGGTCAGGATGGTCTCGATCTCTTGACCTCGTGATCCGCCCACCTTGGCCTCCCAAAGTGCTGGGATTACAGGTGTGAGCCACCGTGCCTGGCCTGATGAGCATTTCTTAATTTCCACTGGCATGAACAGTGCAGTGTGAGCATCCTTGTGGATGTCCTCAGACCCCATCTAGAGTTTCTCTAGGCTGGATCTCCTGCCGCTGAATGGCTGGGTCATAAGGCAGATGCAGCTTTAACTTTTCTAGGTGTTACCAAATTGTTTCAATGTTGTCTTAATTTACAGCAGTGCCTGAGCTGCTTTCTTCTGTATCCTCACAGGATTGGATATTGTGATACTTTTTAATGTTTGCCAATCTGATTGTATCTCATGGTGGTTTCAGTTAGCACTTCGCTGATTATTAGTGAAATTGAGCATTTTTGTTTTCAGGATTTGGGTGTTGTCTTCAGTAAGTTGACTGTGAATACACTTGTCTCACTCTTTACAAAATTAGGTTGTGTGTGTATGTTTATTAATTTACGTAAATTCTTTATAAACCCTGAAAAAGAATCCCTTGGGAATTATATGTTTTACATATATCTTCTCCCAATATGCAGCTTAAGTTTTTGTTTTTAAATTCAATTTTATGTATTTTTGGTAAAAAAATCAATAGTACAAACATTTACAGTCTCCTTTTCATTTCTGCCCTCCAGCCCTGTGGGTTTCCTCCGCAGAGGCTACCTAGAAGATCACTTTCTTGAATATCCTCCCTAAAACATTCCTTTGCATACAAAAATATATGCACACATATATGCATATATGGAATTCCTTCTTATTTACATAAATTATAGCAAACCATACAAGCGTTTCTGTACTTTCTACTTTTAATACCGTATCTTTACAGAAAATGTTTACATCCTATATATATATATTATATATATATAGAGAGAGAGATTTTAAAATATAGGCCCAAATTTTCTTGACATTCTTCCCATTGAGAGGTAGAGATTCTCTGTCCCCTCCCCTTGAATCTGGGATTGCTTGTCTTTGTTTCAACCAGTAAAATATGGCTGTAGTGATGTGGTGTGACTTTCAAGACATGGTCAGAAAAGGCCATCCAGCTTCCACCTGGTCCTCTTGGAATACTCACTCTTTGGGGAAACCAGTTGCCATGAAAGAGGTCTGCCTATTCTGAGACCACCATGTTGGAGAAGGCACATACAGGTGCTCTGGTAAGATCTTCAGAGGATTGCCAGCCGTGCAAGTCCAGCCTGGCTGAACCTTCACATGAGGAAGTGAAGGTTGCCCCAGCACGCATCTGACTGGAAGCACACAGGAAACCTCAATGGAGAATCAGCCAGCTGAGCCCTTCCTGAATTCCTGTCTCACAAAATTATGAACCAAATAAAGTATTTGTTGCTTTGTAATACTAAACTTTTGGAGTAATTTGCTACACAGCACTAGTAACTAAAGAATTACTATAGAGCAAAATAGAGTTTATGGTAAAAAAAAATTGTTAAAAACTATAAAGGAAGATATTTCATAATGATACACTGAAAAAGAGGAACATATTTTAGATGCATATTTATGCATCACAAATGAAGGTCTGGAATATGGAAACAAGAAATGGAAAAAAAACTATAAGAAGAAATCAATGAATGCACAATTATAATAGAACACAACAGGTATTTCTCAGATAACAGAGCCAGTAGACAAAAACCTATAATGATTTAGAGGATTTGAATGGCATGGTTAATTAATACATACTATATACACAGAAATGCTTTATACTGAATGAAAGCAAATGCATTTTCTTTCAAACATACCCGACATCAACAAAAATGAATCACATCTCCTGAACTGAAAGTTTCCACAAATAAAAATAATTACAGGCCACTTTCACCAATATTTTTTGTTTGTTTGTTTTCTGAACAGTGTCTTTAAAGAATGTATATATTTTGTAATTTCCAACTTTTATTTTAAGTTCAGAATGTGTAGGCTTGTTACATAGGTAAACATGTCCCTCGGTGGTTTGCTGCACAGATCATCCCATCATCCAGGTATTAAGCCCAGCATTCACTAGCTATTCTTTCTGATCCTCTCCCTTCTCCCACCCCCTAACCTCCAACAGGCCCCAGTGAATGTTGTTCCCCCCACTTCCCTATGTGTCTGCATGTTCTCATAATTTAACTCCCACTTACAAGAGAGAATGTGCAGTGTTTGGTTTCCTGTTCCTGTGTTAGTTTTCTGAAGATAATGATCTTCAGCTCCATCCGTGTCCCTGCAAAGGATATGATCTTGTTCCTTTTTATGGCTGCACAGTATTCCATGGTATATATGTACCACATTTTTTATCCAGTTTATCATTGATGAGCATTTAGGTTGAGTTATATCTTTGTATTGTGAATAGTGCTGCAATGAACATACATGTGAATGTGTCTCTATAATTGGTTATATTTGGGCATATACCCAATAATGGGATTGCTGAGTTGAGTGGTATTTCTGCCTCTAGGTCTTTGAGGAATTGCCACTGTCTTCTACAATGGTTGAACCAATTTACACTCCCACCAACATTGTAACAGCGTTCATTTTTCTCCTGCAACCTTGCCAGCATTTGCTGCTTTTTGACTTTTTAATAACAGCCATTCTCACTGGTATAAGATGGTATCTCATAGTGGTTTTGATTTGCATTCTCTAATGATCCGTGATCTTGAGCTTTTTTGAGTGTTTGTTGGCTATATGTATGTCTTCTTTTGAGAAGTGTCTGTTCATGTCCTTTGCCTACTTTTTAATGGTGTTGTTTGGTTTATTTCTTGTAATTTTTTTTTGTAAATTTAAGTTTCTTATATATGCTGGATATCAGACTTCGTCAGATGCACAGATTGCAACAATTTTCTCCCACTCTGTAGGGTGTCTTTTTACTCTGTTGATAGTTTCTTTTGCTGTGAAGAAGCTCTTTGGTTTAACTAAATCCCGTTTATCAATTTTTGCTTTTGTTGCAATCGCTTTTGGCATCTTTGTCATGAAATCTTTGCCTTTGTGTATGTCCTGAATGATATTGCCTAGATTTTCTTCTATTACCTATAATTAATGTGAATTTAGAAATATACAATAAAAATATTACATTTCATGTAATATTTCTAAGTAAATTTTACCATGAGAAAAGTCAAAAGGACATGGTAAACTATTTAAAATTAGAAATAATGAATAACCCATGTGTTCAGCTTTGTAGAATATCATGAACTTAGAATGCCAAAGGAGAAATTTATAGCCTTAAATGAACGTATTAGAGAAAAAGTTGAAACACAAATAAACTGCATTTTAAGATCTTTTATTGTGCGAATGAAACAGCTAGCTAATTCTAGAGAAAGTGGAAGAATAGTAGATAAACATACCATGATGGCATAGGGAGAAGCAGTTGGGTCCAGCAATATAATAGTTTCCTAGGGCTGATTGAACAAATTACCACAAGCTGGGTGGCTTAAAACAACAGAAATGTGTCCTTTCACGGTTCTGGGGACTAGAAATCCGAAATCAAGGTGTTTGCAGGGTCATGCTCCCTCCCCAGGCTCTAGGGTGGATCTTTGTTTGTTTATTCCAGCTCCTGGTGGTTCTAGGTGTCCCTTGACTGGTGGCAGCTTCGCTCCAAGCTCTGGCTTCACTTTCATTCACATGGCCTTCCTCTCTGTGTCTGTGTTTTCTCTTCTGTCTCTTGTAAGGACACATTATCGGATTTAGGGCCTACCTGGGTAATCCAGGATGATCTCATCAAGATCCCTAAATTAATTACTTCTATAAAGACTCTTCAAATAAGTTCACAGTCACAGGATCTGGGGATTAGAATGTGAATATATATATTTTTGAGGCCACCATTCAAACCACTGCAGACGGTTTTGAAACATATCAAAACACCAACAAAACTCGCTTTGTGAGATTAGTTGAAATTTGAATTAGAATAATAAAAATTTATAAAGTTTCAGACTCACAATAAACATTCTTTGTGAATTGTGTAGAGATGAAGGCTTCTTTAAGATAAAGGACATCTTACTGAATTCTTGACAAGGGTGATACTTTAGAAAAATCCCCCTTCAAGTCAAGAATGGTCATTCTCACCACTACTTTCCTGCATGGTTCTGGAGGTCCTTGCCAATACAGTAAAATAAGAATTTTAAAGATGTAACATATTCAAGAGAGGGTATACCATACAGCATATGAGGTGACCACTGAGCTAGAAAGTCAAATGGGACCAAGTGACAAAAGCTGAGAAGCAGACATTAACAATAAAATAAAGTATTAGCCTTTCTATATATAGGTGATAGTGACTTAGGAAATGTAATGTAGGGATGGGGAGACTACATTCAAAATAGTAACAGTAAGTCTAAACTGTCCACAGTAACACCCAACCAAAATAACCATCGTCCTCATGGAGAAAACTATAAAAAAGTAATGAAGTTCATAAAATAAAACTTGAATGTGGGGTTATCTTGTGCTCATGGGAAGACTCAATATTATAAAACTGTAAATTCTACACAAATTAGAAAAAGTCTTGCAAAAATTATGAAGTTTGCTAATGTCACGGGTAGGTGAAGGTTTGTGCACAGCACTCTCGTTGTTGCTGGGGGAGCCCCAACCAGCACAGGCTCTGGGCGGCATTTTGATGGTAACTATTAAAATCTAAAATAGGTAAATCCTGTTGCCTGGAAATTCTGCTTCGCCAAATTTGCTCTCAAGAAATACTTGCATAAAGGGAGGCACATTCAATGATGTTATAACATTCTCAGTGGCCATGATTATGGGATAACTTAGTAAACATTGGTATGTTCACACTGTGAGATTCTAATTAGAATGGAACATTTAAGTTGTAAGGTATGCACAATTGATATCTTTCACCTAAAAATGCAAAACACCACAATAATTTTAATGGATCCATTTATGTGTATATACGTAAGTAGAGAAGATTCCAGAAGACTGCACATTAGACTTCTCATAGTGATTATGTTTCTGGGTGATGTCAAACGTTAGTATAATCTGTAATACTTTTCATAAGGAGGCTTTTTTCTCATTTGACTTGAGTACTTTAAAAACAGCAGAAGAAAGAGAAAATAATAGGGAGGCGTATAACCAAGAAAACGTGGGAAAGATGGTTAAGTGAAGTTTCTGATTTAAATTTGCCAGACAGCGATACAGCTAAGTTGCAGTTATTCATAACATACGCTTTCTTTAACAAACATTCACCAGCACTGCTTGAGTACTGTTTTAGGTTTTGCTATCAGGGACAAAATAGGTAAAAGCTTAGAAGCTTCCTCCTCTAATGGAACCTAAATTTTTGTGGAAGATGGCTGGCAATACAGTAATAGTAAGTAAAATGAAGAGAATACAGAAGATAATAAGTACTATGGGCCAAAAAAACAAGCTAACAGGTTAAGGTGGATACGTGGGAGCACAATTCTCAATAGAAATATACATGTTGGCCTCCTTGAGACATCTGAGTACAGGTTTGGTGAGGTGGAATCAGCCATGTGGGTATCTGCTGCCTTAGTGATGTCACTCACCTCCCAAGGTTGACAGGTCAATGCAGGGCTATTATATGTGCTTAATTAAAAATGCATTCTTTACAATGAAGCCTCTTAATAAACAGCCTCTTCTATTTTATACCACATCAGAAGAGAGGATCACCATGGAAATACAGCAAAGCCTTGTTGAATTTCCTTACTGAATAAAGTCAGTTTTGTTTCTATACAAGAGTGGAAATAGGATATAATTAAATCAACACTGCTTTAATTGTTTGTTTATTTCACCTCTGGATAAGCAATGTAGAATCAGAGTATTGACCCTATATAAAAGAGGAAATCTGATGTCTCTTCAAGATTGAGCCTCCCTGACAGCATTTCAGTTTTATGAAGAGTGGTTTGAAGCCATGCTGTCTCCAGTGGGGGCCAGGGTTCATGCCCTCTCTCCTGGCCCTCTCTGTCCACTGTTCTTCAGAAAGCGAGGTCTGAATCTCTTAGGCCCCCAGCTGCTTCAGAATCGAGGCTGGCTGACTGTGTCAGAGCAGGAGTCTCTCCATACAGTGACTAATGGCTGTGCCAATCCCTGCTGCCCCAGGGGTGGAGGGAGGACTAGGCAGTCTCACAATGGGTGGGTAAGAGGGAAGGTGCCATTGGGCACAGAGGACACTCTGGCTGGGACCAGGGAGGGCTCTAGGGGAAGATGGGCCTGGAGAATGATAAAGGCTGTGGTTGATTGGTTTCTTAGTCTAAGGTGGCAGGCATTTTCAGTACCCTGGCAAAGGGGCCATCAGCAAAAGGGAAGGGAGAAAGCTGACTATAAGTCATCATTTACACAGAATCAGAACCTGAAGCAGAACCAGCTATTCATCTGGTCTGCTCTGTAGTTAGCACTACTTTTGCTGAGTTTGAGGCCAGGGCCTTTGATGACTGTCAAGGGGACAGGTAGAGTAATGCCTTCAGGAAAGAGGCAGTGAGACTCCTCAGCTGTTACATGCCCTGTAGTAGGGGTAAATAATTCCTAGCAGATTCAAGGGGCTCGGCTATTGTTGGGTCCATTTAAGGATGTCATATTCTCCAGATCTGCATCCCCACCCAAACAATGGCACCCAGTCCTGCATCCATGGCCTGGAGGCAATGCCATGCCATGGCCACTTTCTGGAGCAAGTTCTCAGTTAGGAGTGCGGGAGGTTTCCTGGGAGTTAAGGCCACAGAAAAGCAAAAGAGCAAGCAAGTGGGACAGGACAGGAGAGCCTCAGACCACCATGCATCTCTTAGAGCCGATTTTGGGCAAGAATGGTGAGCCTGGTAACCCTGCGGTGCTATTATCAGCAAAGGCTGCCAGGAAAGAGTCTAGCCTTGGCTCAAGAGCTGCGCTGGGTCCTGAAGGTGGGCCCTGTGGAGCCATCAGCTGACTGCACTCCTGTGGCCGAATAGAAGCTCTGTCGTGGTGGCCGCCACTCCCGTGTCAATGTTCTCCACTTTTTCTTCCATGATCGGGGAGCAGCACCTCTGGGATCCTAGTGGCCTTTCTCTCTGGGCAGAAACTCTCAGGAGGGAGCTTGTGGGAGGAACCGCAGCTCCTACTGCTGGAGGTGGCCTCCGGGCAGCAACGATCTTTTCTAGATTCCTCTGAGCCTCAGCTATTGCCTCTGCCGGTCTCAGTGCTTATCCATTCATGTGACCCAGACTCTCTGTACCAAGGTGTTGGGGCCTGGCAACCACTCAGGCCAGGGTGGTTGCACTGTATTTGTCTCTTCACAGCCAACAGGTGCCCAGATAGGCAGAATCCTGCACATATTCCTTCCTGCCTGAATTATAAAATAATCCTGCCACAATTGGGCTCCTTTGATCTCTTTTGGAGACACTGTCTAGAGGCACTCAGAACGTCCCAGCATTTGACATCCTGTTGTAGGCTCTCCTATAATACAGCCGCTAACAAAGCTAGGCTGTCCCGAACCCTGATAATACCAAGTCGTTTACTTTTATACCAAGACATCTGGGGAAACCCCAAAGTCTGCATGTGGTGTGTACCCAGGCACATTTTGAGGGCTTCTTGCTGTGAGACCCGAAGTTCTTATGGAGTTGTCTAGAAGGCGAACAACACACCAGCAGGGCTTGCGGTGGTGCCATGTGCGCCACACGTGTTTGTGGCAGGTTCAAGCATGTGTTCCTTATCAAGGAGCAGAAAATTATGAAAGTCTTTGAAGTACAAGCACAGACTCAGAAAGCTAGGTTTAAAAATGAAGTTTTTTGAGCAATCAAAATTAAAAGGCTAAAACAAAATGAAACAAAAAGAATCCTGCCATGATTTCATAAATAGCTTGGGCTTGTCCTTCCATGGACTGGGGAGGAAGGCTGGTGCTTGGCTGGACACCGCACAACCATAGGTACAAGCTGGGAGAAGGGCCCTGGATCGCATGGCTTCAGTCTACCTGCTTATGCAGCTTGCCTGTGCCCTCAGGTCTCATTCAGGGTCAGTCTTCAAGGACCGAGTTCAGGATGAGCTGTGCAGGACACTAGATGCTTGGCATCCTGTGGTACCAAACACGCACAAAGTTCTCAGTTGTGGGTAGCATGCCCTTGCTCTAGAAACCCAGGGGCTGGCATTGTTTCCTGCCCTGGAGCTTGACATAAATGCTACACTGTGTCTTTGTTTCATCACTGACCCCTCCAACATCAAAGGGTCTATAGCTCAGGTGGCCAAGGCAGCAAAGCAGCTGGCCCTACAGAGCTGTGTTTTTCTCCAAGTCCACTCAAGCTGACTGCTTCCTGGTGGCCAGGCATTTGGGCTGGAGCAGCACTAAATGAATACTCTGTGTTTCTGCTCTCTTTTTTTCTGATTGAGATAGAGAAGAACGTACTCACTACATCACTATCATGTGGCTGAAGCTATACTGATCTGCTCTAGCAAAGATACTATATCTGATCATTCTCCTAGGATCCATCTGGCTTCAGGAGGATCCATTCTGGTGAATTGAATAGAGATATGATAGGGAACACCATGCTGCATCCTTGAGACCCTCAAGAATGGCGTTAATCTTTGAACTTGCTTAATGTTTAAGAAAACAAAACAAAACAAAAGAATGGCATTAGTCTCTGCCACCTGTCTTCTCCATGTGAGACTGTTTTTGATTTATCGTAGAGGTAGTGGAGGGGGTCAGTTATAGAAATTCCTCTGAAAGCATGTGGCATTCTGAAGGCATTAACTACTAGAGGCAGCCTACTAACAGCCCTCCTTGTGACAGAGTAAATGGCAACTGCTTCCCTGAAGGGACATGGGTGCCACCTGTCCACATCTGGGCGCTGACCTTGAGGAGTCTATCGATCCTTTGAGAACCCTAGTAAATTAGATATAGATAGAATATGGACTTGAGGGGGAAAGATGTTCAGGCCTGTTTCAGCAACTGTCCATCCGTCTGATTTGTGTAAGTTATCAAACATCTCCCCACTCATTTCCTGAATAATAAACATGGAGTAATAACCCATAACGTATCTTGTGAGATCTTATGAGAGGCTAATGTAAAGGTGCATATGAACGGGCTTGTGTTTAAATAGCAGTAAGTACACATACAAATATCATTTCTGTGAGCTTGTTTTTTACCCAGTTACTCAATGCCATACTCAATGCCAACAGCGTCCATTGGTTTCATGTTTCTAAAGATTGTGCTAGGTGCCTAATATGGTTTGGCTGTGTCTTCACCCATATCTCATCTTGAATTGTAATCCTCATAATCCACTTCTCCCCACATGTTGAGGGAGGAACCTGGTGGGAGGAGATGGAATCATGGGGGGAGTTTCCCCCATGCTGTTCTCATGACAGTGAGCAAGTTATGAGATCCGATGGTTTTATATACGTTTGACAGTTGTTCCTTCACATGCTCACGTTCTCTCTCTCCTGCCACCATGTAAAAAGTGCTTGCTTCCCCTTCTGCCATGATTGTAAATTTCCTGAGGCTTCCCCAGCCATGCAGAACTGTGAGTCAATTAAACCTCTTTTCTTTATAAATTACCCAGTCTCTGGTAGTATCTTTATAGCAGTATGAATATGGACTAATACAATTCCTTTGGTGAAGCCATAGAAATGGGATCATTAGTTCAGTTTTTGATGAGACAATAGAACTGTAGAGGGGGAGGTCTCACAGACAGGAAGAGAGGAGCCAGTTTGGAAAAGACTCCTTGACAGAGATCTTAGGAGCTGCCATGAGCAAGGACAACATTAGGCTTAAGGTTGCAGCAACATTAAAGCCATAAAGGCTTTTGAAGCTCAGGGGAGAGAATATCACAAGACAGAGTGTGAAAGATGCCCTCCAGTGTCCAGCTCTGCCTGGTCCTCACCGCTGAGCCCCACAAGAATGTCCAGTTGCCCCATGGTAGCCCCTGAGGGTTGGACAAGCATTTCGAACAGAACACGCCCAGGAGAGAATGTTGATGATGGACCCCTTCTCTATCTGCTTCTTCTCCAACCTTCGCTACTCACCTGTTTGCTCTGGAGAGGACCTTGGACTTTTCTGTCTTTAGTTCATGTCTGTGTCCAATCCATTGGGATGAGAGCTCTAGAATATATCTTGAATCTGACGACTTGTCCCTGTGCTCACTGCACTGCCCCAGTCTGTGGTATTCCAGGTGACTGCTGCCGCGGCTTCCCAGTGTCACCCAGCCCACTTGCCCATTCTCCTTTTGAAAGTGTGGCATGGGTTTCATCACTTGCCTGCTCATGGCTCCCAGGACTCCCTGCTGCACCTTGAATGAAAGACAAGCTCCTTATCACAGCCTAAGACACCCATCTCTCTCTGGTTAAACTGGAGATCGCAAGAAGAAACAGAGGAAGAGAAGCCTGGGAACAGCAGACCTCAACCACATTGCAGTAGCCTCGGAATAGGAGCCACTCATGATCACTAGAGTAAGAAATGCAAAACAAAACAAAAAAAATGGGTAGACTTTAAAAATTCCCTCTATTTTCCCTTAGATTTCTTTCTTCAGCATTTTTTTTTCTTTCCAAACCGAGTCCAGAAGAACACAAACAACCCCTGTCCACCTTGCTTGCATGCAATTTAGATATAATCCTAATTCAAAAACAAAATCGAAACAGTGTCACAGACACAAGGGATTATAGCAGAAATATTGAGCAACCTTCAATTAAAGGGAATAAAAGACATAATAGTTGTGCAGTGCTCATTATGTTTATGCTGTACATGTGTAGGTGCGTAGAAAAGCTTCCTTGTGGAACTGTTGCTGTTTTAGTGTCAGAAACAGACACTACACAGAGTCCTTTGGTTGCTTTACTTATCTGTTCCTAACACCGATGACATCTGTAGCAACCAAGATGCATAATTGCCGGGCCATCATCACTCCCATTAAGCTGCAGGAAAGAAAAATGAGGTCTCTTGTTCTCTCTCTAATTCATATTTTAAGCATTGCAGTGCCGTGGGTACAGAACATGTCACAAATGTAGGATTGAAAATGTATATGGATGAAACACTAAGTGAGGATTTGAATGACTAAACGTGGTCTCTGAATTCAGGACACAGAATGTGCACTTCTTGATTTCTGGCTTTCCCTAACCCCACACAGAGTATGCACATTATGCACGTAACATACAACGTGGGGCGAGTAGAAAAAGAATGGCATTCACAGCATTGTATTAAAGCCTTCTGTTTCTAGCTCTGGGTGGGGAAAGTAAAACAGTTTGGCTTATGAAATTGAGCTGCTGCTCTGGAGTCCACGATGCCCTGAATCTGAGTCGGTCACGGTGGTCTCGGCTGCAGGTATTTGCAGGAAGATGATGTATGGCTTCCCCCACCCACACCCGACAGCTTTGCTATTTGGGTGTTACTTTCCTACTTATTTTATATTTTTGCATCACTTTACTGTTATTTATTCATATTACTATTTTAATAATTTCACTGCTTAAAGAAACTACATTTTAGTCTCATCATAAGAAATAATACGCATATTTCATGGTTTCCTTGAGTCACTTGATTTCTTTTTCTTTTCTTTTCTTTTTTTGAGACAGAGTCTTGTTCTATTGCCCAGGCTGGAGTGCAATCGTGCAATCTCAGCTAATTGCAAACTCTGCCTCCCAGGTTCAAGGGATCCTCCTGCCTCAGCCTCCTGAGTAGCTGAGATTACAGGCACTCACCACCACATCTGGCTGATTTTTGTGTTTTTAGTAAAGACGGGGTTTCACCATGTTGGTCAGGCTGGTCTCAAACTCCTGACCTCAGGTGACCTAGCCACCTTGGCCTCACAAAGTGCTGGGATTACAGGTGTGAGCCACTGCGCCTGGCCTATGCCACGTGATTTCTAGCACCATTAAAAGGAACTAATAACTGACCATTACGCCTTGGGTAGCCACCACCACCCTCCACCCTCACTCCCGTGGCATTTACTCAGCTTTGTTGTCCTTCACCGAGCCTAGCTGTACCAGCTCTTATGTAAAGTCTCTATTTCAATCTTTATTATTCACCAGAAGGAAGATGAGATTTTGTTTTGTCCCCTTGGCTTCCCCTGTTTTGTCCACTGCAGTGACTGATACACAGTAGCCACTAAGCCAATGTTTAATGCATATTTATAGAAACAGAATATGCCCATCTGTGTATCATGGCGAGCACTAGCTTGCTTGCAACACTCAGGTGAAGCCTTGGTTTGGCATTCATTAGACGACTACCCCGGACCCCCTGAGCCGACACAGGCACCTGGACAGCAGATGTGGAGGGTGTAGTCTAGATGGAGCTGGTGGCCACTCCAGTGTCTCCCTAGTTATTTCCTGTGGGATGGGGGATTACCTACTGGTCCCTGGAGGCTCCTGCCCGCTCCTAGGATAGCTTCAGAACCCTGGCCAAACCCACTCACTCCCTGCACACAATTCTCCTTTCAGGAAGGGGCACAGGAGTCATGTACTTCAATGAAATTCAAGCTGAGGTTGCTGAGAAAGGTTTCTTACTCTCGAGAACCTCAAATCATCAAACATTTTTTTCCTCTGAAAGAGTAGGATGGAGAGAACACAGGACGGGAGTGAGGAAGACTGTCTCTGAGCTGTGGCCCTGCTTATTTCTGGCTGTATGAGTCTGAAGAAAGATTGTCCAGTCTGTCTGAGCCCATATCTATTAAATGTGAAATAATGGAATTGTCTGTACTGCCAAATTCACAGAGTTATTTTGGAAATTAAGTGAGAAAACATATAGTACGATGTTCTACAAGATATAAAATGCCAGTAATATTCTTTGCTTTGGATTTTAAAACACGGTGAGAGTGGCGCAGCTGCGTGCAGGCACTTTTGCTCACAGCTGAGTGGGGTTTGTGACTGTGCTTTGGGACCAGTCTTGGTATGAGAGAGCAGACTAGAGTGAATGTTTAAAAAAATGTCTAAAATTGTAGAGGACAGTTTGAGGCATGCTCATTCATTTTCCCCGGGTCTTCCTGGCAGAGTTCCTACGGCCTTCAACACTGTTCCAAAGCATGTCAGTGGCAGGAATCAGGGAGAAAAGCAAAGGCTCTTCAGAGTTCTTCAGAAAACATTTTGTGCTCCTCCGTCAGGATGAAGACATTCATGCTATCCAAGGGTCTGTTTTCTTCTCTCTTCATTTCATTGTACATGTGAAAATTTTATTTACCCTTTCCAAGCAAAATATCAGTATATCAAACATTAGAGAGTAGTCAACCCACTTATACATACAAAATATGTTATGCAACCATTAAATGACTCTTGAAAAGAGTTTCAGTAACAGGGACTTGCTTAGGATATTGTAATAACTGAGAAAATACAGACACACGTACATAGCATTAAAAACTGTATGTCTGGGCATTGCATCCTCATATACACACACTCACACGTAAGAAGCAAAATGGAAGGGCTGTGTCAAAATCTTAACAGTGATTTGGTTGCTAAGATCAGAGATGATTTTTCTTACTTTTTCTACATTTTCACAGTTGTCTGCTTATTGCTTTTGTAAATCAGAAAAAGCACAGTCATTTAAACTAAAGTTACGCAGTAGGTGATGGGGTTTCAGTAGTTAATACTGTTATGATATATCATGTGTATATGACATCCTAAGTTCCCTAGTATCTAAAGGTTATCGTTTAACATGGACTTTGACAGAATGCACAAAAGTGTGATGAAGATAATAGAACTCCTCCAGCTATTCAAAAGGCTGCGTTTGTTCACTGTCTTCCCCTGTGGATCTTATTTGCATTATCACATTTTGGAGCTTGGAATTTGGGCTAGTTCAAAGAGCTTTATTTAGAAAGTCATTTTTTGGGCATTGGCAATTTCATAAAACTTTTGCTCTAGAATTGCCTCTGGTATATTTTCTTCTTAAGTCAAAACTCTAGTAGTTCACATCTTGTTTTCTTTTTTTTTTTTTTTTTTTTGGAGACAGGACCTCACTATTTTGCCCAGGTTGGTCTTGAACTTCTGGACTCAAGTGATCCTCCTGCCTCGACTTCCCAAGTAGCTGGGGTGACAGGCGCGAGCCCCTGAGCCCAAATAAATTTTTAATTTTTTTATTCTACAGGCAAAACTTCAGTTTGAAAGTTGTGCCTGAGAACATTTAGACTCTAGTTTATATTTCAAATAAATGTTGGGCTATTAAATATGCCAAATCTAATGTCTAAATGTATTACATATGTATAAACTTAATAACATAATATATTAGGTTGGTGCAAAACTTATTGTGGTTTTTGTCGTTTACTGGGACTTTTCCATCAAAGTTTGGGAAATAGATTTGATTTGCATCTCTTTCTTCCATCTATAATATATCAGTCATTAAACCAGGTAAGTCCAGGATCTTCAGGGACCCTGGTTTCCACTTGCACCACCACTGACCTGTTTCAGATCTTCGCTTCTCTTCTGGGCCACCACATCCCAGCAAGTGTCCTGACACTTTTTCTGCTATTGTACTTTATTTTTCAAGTTGTTACCAGATTAATTCACCTAGTATACAGCTCATTATATTTTCCGAAAATCTTGCATGGATTTCCCTTTTGACCTCACAAACCAGATTGACTATACACCCCTCACCTTGGTACACGATGCCCTTCACGTATTTGTTTTCATGTTTTTATTTCTTATGTATTTGTTTTTCTTTTCCAACAAACTCACTGCACGTCTTCTCCATGCCAGTCCTGTTCTGTTCTCCGTATCAGGGAATGCAATAGACAAACATCCCTGCCCTTAAGAATTCTGCATTGTAGCAGAGGGACCAAAAATCAATGTCATGAACAAGGGAATTGTTGAGCATGCCAGAATGTGATCATTCTAGGGAGGATCCTCAGCTCAGGGTAAAGAGGTACCAAATTAGCATTTTAGTTAAGACAGCCAGAGCTGGCATCACTGAAAATACGATCTTTGAGTAAAGATTTGAAAGAGGTGAGAGAATGAGCAACACAGATGTGGGGAAGAGTGCTTTGGCCTGGGGAACAGTCGGCCATGCTGCCTGATGTGGAGTGTGGCTGTGTGGCCAGGCCAATGTGGCCGAGCAGGGGGATGTAGGGGAGGACATCAGACAGGCTGCGGAGAGCCACTGGGTCTGCAGCCTCGAGGCCATCAGAAGGATGAAGCTTTCTCTCTGAGACACAGAGAGGCCCTGAGGATTTGCAAGGTGATTTATCTGACAAACACCTTAAAAAGAGCATTCTGGCTTAGTTGAGAGAATACAGTGAAGAGGTGATGGTGCAAGCCAGGAGTCCTGTTAGGAGACACTTGCAGTCATCCAGGCAGGAGGCTTGCAGCATGGCGGTAGACAGGCATCCTGGAGGTGGTGAGAAATGCTCTTATCTGGAGACATTGTGAAGGGAGAGCCCAGAGGATTTGCTGATACACTGGAGGCAGGAGTGAGAGAAAGACAGAGGTCAGGGAGGCTTCTAGGTTTTCACACTCAGCATCTGGATGGATGGGTTTTCAGTAGCTGGGATGAGGATGACTGGGCAGCTATGGTGAAAGGAAAAGTAAGAAGTTTACATATGAGATTTTTATTTCACATAAAAATAAAAATATTTTTTAGAGGAGATGCAAGTAGGCTATTTAATAAAATGAGGAGATCAGAGAAGAGGGCCAAATGGGAGCTGCAACTGTGAGAGGCGCTAGCTCAGAAATCATCTTTAATGCCCTGGGACTGAATGACAGAAACGCAGGAATGAGGGGATGGAGAGAAGCAAGGAGGCTGACAGCTTAGTGTTCACGCACAGGCACAAGGGAGATGGAGGAGTGAGAATCAGGCATGGCCACTGAGTTGGGAGGAAAACCAAGTCAGGTTTTCTAGGAAGCCCAAGCGAAAGGCTTTTTCCAAAAGGAGGACACAACCTCCTGTATTAAATATCTCCATCTACTGTGGTGTAAACCATTTTCTAGCCATATTATGTAGATATCACCCAAACTATTTTATTCTTATGCTACATTGAACTAGGGACTGTCCATGAACCAGACCATAGAATTTCCTACTACTGTTTAAGCTATTATTTATTTTAAAATGATCTTTCAACATTTCATCACAATGTACTTCTTACATTTTTAATTACATGGATTACCTAAATTTTACAGTCCTTAAAGAAAAAAGAGCAAATACAATTAAAGCATGATATAGACTGAATGTTTGTGTCTCTCCCAAAATTCATATGCTGAAATCCTAATCCCCAAGGTGATTTATGAATGGGATTAGTGCTCTTGTAACAGACCGAGAGAGCGCTGTTTTCCCGTCCTCCATGTGAGAACACAGCAAGAAGATGATGTCTAGGAACCAGGGAGTGGGCCCCACCCAGATGCTGTATATTCCAGGACCTTGATCTTGGACTTCTCGGTCTTTAGAACTGTGAAAAATAAATTTCTGTTGTCTGAACTACCCAGGTATCGTAATTTGTAATAGCAGCCCAATGGACTAAAACAAAACACAAAAAAGAAAACCATCCTAAATGCAACAATATGGACATAATTGTTCATTTAACTTGTTTGTAAGTTTCAATATGATAAACACCATTTTAATGAGCATCTTTTATGTTATATCTTTCTTAAGTTATATAAAATAATTTCCTTCTGGTAAATTTATAGAATTAATATTTCTGGATCCAAAGTATTTTAAAAACTCCATCTAACTGCCTAAATTAATATAATCTCATTTCAATTCTCTGATATTGTTTCTTCTTACTTTTTACCTTATCAGTACAGATAGGATGGTGTGTGTGTGTGTGTGTGTGTGTGTGTGTGCACTCACACATTGATCTTTTTCAGATTTACTCAATTAGGAAATCCTTCTTGTATTTTAATTGGAATTTTATATGATAACTTTATTTTAAACATATAGGTGGTTCCTGTCTAGGAACATAGTCTCTTTCTTCATTTAACTAAGTTTATTTTATGTCCCACAGTTATTTTGATCTTTATTTCTTTTTATGCTATAAATGATTGTTATTGAGAAGTAATTTTAGGCTTACAGAAGACATGCATGAATAGTAAAGGGTGTTTTTTCCAAAACTATTTTAGAGTAAGTTGCCAACATCATGCCCCATCACCCCAAATACTTTAGTAATCCCTACAAGCAAGGACGTAATCACAATATAGTAAATTACCATGAAAATAAGGAAATTAGCTCCTTGGATTTCCACCATGCAATCCAGAGACCCCCTTCAAGTCCTGCCGATTGTACCAATAATATCTGCTACAAGAAAACGATTCAATCCAGGACAAAACACTGCATTTGGTATCTTATTTTTTCAGACTCTTTCAATCTAGAATGATTCCTAAGTCTTTCCTTAACTTGTACGACCTTGACGCTTTTGAACACTATGGAGTATTTCATAGAATGTCTGTCCATATGAGTTTGAGTTTCTTCATATTTACATTGTTTGTGGATCTTTGGCAGGAATCTCACGGAAGTGGTGTTACTTTCTCTTTATTGCAGCCTATCAAATGGTGTGTAAGTTGTATCGGTCCCATTACTTATGTCCACTTTGATCTCTTGATTAAGGTGTGCTGCGTGTTGAGTAACATGCTCCCAAAAGATACACTGAAGCGTTAACCCTGATACCTGTGAGTGTGGTCACATCCACATACATTTGGAAATAAAGTCTTCGCCAAGGTAATCCAGTTAAGATAAGGTCATGGTGGATTAGAGTGGCCCTAAATCCAATAACTGGTGTTCTTCCAAGAAAAGAGAGACATGAAAACACAAACATAAAGGGATGAAGCCCACATGGCCACAGCGCAAAGGCTGGAGGGATGCTTCTGCAAGCCAGGGGACCCCAAGGACCTCCCACGGCCCCTGGAGGCAGGAAGTGGCAAGGAAGGGTCCTCCCCCGAACCTTCAAGGGGTGCATGGTCCTGCTGACACTTTAACTTCACACTTCTGACCTCCAGGGCTGGGAGAGAATAAATCCGTGTCATCCTAAGCCACCAATTTTGTGGTAATCTGTCATGGCAGCCCTCAGAAACTAACACAAGGTAGTATCTGCCAGGTTTCCCTATGATAAAGTCACTCTTTCCTTCCTTTTTAATAAATAAGAGTTTTTTTTTGTTTGTTTGTTTTTGTTTTTGTTTTTTTGGAGTGGGAGGTCCTTTGAGACTAGGTAAGAAAGTTCCCTATCAACCTTCACCCATTAGCTTTTGGCATCCATTGATGCTTCTTGGCTTAGTTAATCGTTACTATTATAATTGACAAATGGTGATGTTTTGAATGGTTTTGTTTCTTCTATATGTATTTTTTGGTAATCTACTCTAAGAAAGGGGTTGTTTTGCTCTAGCGTTTAAAATGTATTTTTATATATGTATATATTTATTATTTAAGGGGTTATACGTTCCTGTCATTATTTATGTTGATGCTCAAATTGCCCTACATATGGTCGGCAGGAGAACTCCGTCAAGCTGGCTTTGTGTCCTTTTGACATATTCCCATAATTTTCTTACACTACAAAATGTTCAGTTCCACTTTGTCCCGTTCTGCCCTTGCCTCAGCCTTGGATTCAGCCATTTCTCTGAGGAGTTCAGTTCCCTGCTAGTTGAGAACAGTGCTTAGCAACCAAGGCCTGGGTGCTTGGTGTCCCCACTGCTGTGGAGGTGTGGCTGCGGGCAGGCTCTCTCACTGAGCAGAATTAGGGAATAGATTTCTACATAAACAAATAAACATACGCACATAAATACAGGCATGCATGTACCATTGAAATCTATATTTATTTCTACATCTATTTATGTACTTACCGAAAACCATTTACTTATTGAAAACCATGATTCTATACCTCCAATTCCAGTCCAGCACCTGAAGGTTTAGTTCAATTTTCTCCCTTTCCACATTTGTAGCATCCTTCTCTGACGGTGGGAGACATGGCTTTGAACGTCCCCAGTATATTTTCATATTCATTTATTATCCTTGTATTTAACCAGTCTCTGCCACGGCGTCCATTCTCCACCCCCTCGCTCCCAAACCTTTCCTGCACCCATATGGATGCCCTCCTCAGAAGCACAGCCAGGCTGCCACTCTGACTCTCCGTAGATGCCCTCTGCTGGCTCAGAGACCTGCAGCCCCTCTGTGGGAAGCCATCTTCACTCTGTTAGGGCTCTGACACGGCATGCCAGTCTTCCCGTACTCTAGACACCACCCTCACCTGGCCTGAACTCCAGTAGCCTTGCCGGGGCGTGCCCACACCACCTCCTTCCTTGGATGCCTTCAGCTCCCTTGACTCTGACATCCAGAAACCTGCTTGTAATAGCATTGACACTTATGGCCATTTTGAAAGGAAGGAGGTATATCTCTGTGATGACTTTAAACATTTCTTCCATTGCTAGAAATCCATTCAGACATTCTGCCTTTTCCTGATGACATTGTGGTAATGTGCATTTTCCTAGAAAATCATTTGTCTCATTGATATTTACAAATTTACTTCCAAAGAAAGTTGTAATGTTTAAAACCTCTTCTGTGTTTGTGGTTATAGTCCGTTTTAAAATGTATATTGTCTGTCTCTACTTTCTCCTTCTCTTGCTGTCTCTCACATCTCATTCTGGCAGTTCTGCTAGAGGTTTGTTTTTTTCAGGAGTCAGCATGCATTTCTGTAAAGGGCCAGGAGTAAATATTAGGCTCTGTGGGTCATACAGTCACTATGAGGACTATTCAACTCTACCCTTCTAGCATGAAAGCAGCCAGGGATAGGACATACATGAATGAGTATAGCTGGGTTCCAGTAGAACTTTATTATGAACACCGAAACATAAATTTCATATAATTTTCATGTGTCATGAAACATTCTCCATTTTTCTCCAACTATTTAAAAATGTAGAAACCGTTTTAAATCGAGGGTCGTACAAAAACAGGTGGTGGATAAGATTGGACCCATAGTTCTGTCTGCCAACTCCTAGTCCATTTCATAGATTTGGGCAAAAAACAAAAACAAAGAATGAACTGCTTAAATATGTTTGTCATAGCTTCATATAATTCTGTTCTCTCAATTACTTACCATATTAAGACTTTAGTCATCTCCTCAGTCTACTTTTATTAAAATTTGTTTTCTAGAATCTTCTTGAACTAATGTTTGGTTCCTTTTTTATTCTGTTCCCTGAATATTCAAGTATACAAGAATCTGTCAGTACCATAACATAAAGTCATCTCCTCACTACCCAGCTTAATAAATAAGAAATTACAAACAGAGAAAACCGCTTCCATGTTTTGCAGCATGGTAGAAACTAACTTACACACCCTTTCAATGGAAACACTTTAAAAATCAGAAATGCCAGATTATTTGTGTTTTGAAATACGCCACTGAGCTAAATAAGCAGAAGGAATCAACAGAAGGCTGGAAATCGTTTACAACCAGGGACCTCAAAGAGTTTAGCAAAAAGTGTCAAAGCAACTTGTGGCCTGAGTGTTATCTGCTAACTCTGTGGTCTAGAGCTTCGGTTTTGATGCCACAGAAGGCACAGGAAGGAAGGAATCCATCGTGGGCTCCCAGAGCAGAGCCAGGACCCAGGGACTACACCTCAGGAGAGGTAACACATCTTAAAAGAGCATGACTTGAACCTGAGTTCATACCACTTATGTGGTTGAAAAGCTGAAATTGAGAATTTGAATTAAGTGGTCTCTTGATAATACTTTCAGGTGATTGGCAGAAAAGCAAATAAAAACCTGCTCCCAAAGAATGCCACTTCACGTAGGCCTGAAAATATTTCTACAAGGCACATGGACTCACATTTTAAAATCTTTAAAGGAAATAAGAGAAATAACAGAGCACAGCGCAGCCTGCACGTGTTTCAGAGGGTCATTATCCAATTCAGAGTAGAAAATAAGTAGGTTTAGTATGTTTTAAGATAAAAAAAGAGGCTTGAAAATACAAAACTTGAGACTGATATTTTAAAATTGACTTTAAAGATTTGAAAAAGAACAAAATGAAGGAACTAGTAATAAAAATGTGATTGAAAGGTTTTGAAGATTACAAGTAAAGAACCAACTAGGCAAAACTGAAGAGAGAATTGAATTCATGAATGGAAGATAGACTAAAAACATTATCTAAAATGCAGCCCAGAGACAACGAATAAGAATTATGAAAGAGTGGCTAAGAGATCAAATGGCTGAGAAGCTTATACATGTACACGAGTGTGTGTTTATACACTTATGTGTGTGTGTATGATTTTATATATATGTGCATAAATCTGAACCCTAGAGGGAAAAATTAGATGAGTGGGCATGAGGCACTATTCCAAAATACAATCACTGGGAATTTTACTGAATTGTTGAAAGATACCAAGGCCCAAATCCAGGAAGCCCAACAATTCCAAAGCCAATCAAAATACAAAGAAATCTACATGCAGTAATAAAAATTCAGACCAAAGAGAATGACTAGTTAGAAAAGAGAGATCACTTACAAAGACACAGAAATTAGACTGACAGCTGAATTTCTAGCAGTAACAATGGACTCCAGAGAGGGGAGATTATCTTCATTGTGCGAAGAGAAAAACCCAGCAAAACAGTATTTCAAGATTGAAGAGGAAATAAGACAATTATTAGTTTTCTATTTCAGGTAGAAACAGGATCTCGAATGGCAGGTATGAAATGCAAGAAGGAATATGTGTAAAATTAGTGATAAATCTATTGATATAATTTCATATAATTTTGTGGCTCCATGCAGTTGAATGCTAAGCTGAAATCTCCATCATCAATGAAAAGTTTCTCACTCTTTTTTAAATTTTAAAACAATTATAATACATGCTTGCCATACATAGTTTGGAAAAGAGAAAAGTAGAAAAATAAATGGAAGGTATCTGTAATTTATCAACTGTTAATATTTTGATATATAACTTTTAGTCACATCTATTTGTGCCTTTTACTTAGATTGATGCTGATTGCCTGATCCAACACTTTGTTTTGAATCGTGACCATAAAATGAGGCTTTTCCCATGTCATCAAATGTTCTTCAGAAACATCCCTTTATAGTGCTACTTAATATTCCATGCTTTGAATGTGTCATAATGTAGCTAAAACCAGCTAGATGCCCACCAATCCCAGTTCCTCTTCCTGGGCACACAGATTGTTTCTCTCAGCCTTTCTGGCATTGATTTTGAGCCAGTAACTGCACTCTGGCCAGTGAAATATGTGCAGCGCTGAAATGTACCATTTCCAGGGTAGGCCTTAAAAAGCCTCATAGGGTCCTCCTCTAGCTGAAGGCTGGGACCAGTGGAGGACTCTGATGATGCTTTTGTGGCCAGACCTGCATCAGGGTCTGACATTCCACCTGGGGGTGTCCATATAGAAGTAGAGATCTAGGCCCAAAGGGTGCAAGAGTGAAGTTATGGAAGTTAGCATAAAAGGAATGTCCCTGGGGAAAACAACCAAAATTAAAATATTTTCAATTGCCAATTAATTTCAGGTGAGAAACCCCAGTTTTAGACGACTTCTGTGTACAGCTCTCATTTGCTCCTAGTTGTGGTAATGATCACTTTGTTTCCTGGGTACACATAGCAAGCATTTAGAAAAAGGGTCCATTTGGCTTTCTTCCTACGTGACTGGTCATTTCCCATCCTTTGCCGTTTGACTGATTAATTTAGAATATATATTTTTATCTAGGAGTTGGTTGTATATTACATGTTCGTTACAATTATTTCTACTTTATTAATAGCATTTATAATTTATGATGTTTTGATGCAGATGCCTTTAACCTTTCAAATCTTATGAAGTCAAACCTATTGATCTTGTTTATAATTTCGTCCATTGATTTTATCTTAGACCCTTAGTCCTGCCAGAACAAACATACTATTTTTCTAGACTGGTTTTAAGCTCTACTTTAAATTTTCACATTTTTACTTTGACTGAAATTTACTGTGTTATATTTGCAAGTTAGGAATTAACATGTACATTATTGTTTAAAAATTATTTAAAAAAAGGATTGTACCATATATTGTGTGCTTATTGAACAAATACTCTGCGTTTTACATGCAGTACTTACTCCTTGCAGGAATCCAGTGAAACAATGCAGCGATTAGCACTCCGTTTTAGAGATGAGGAAAGGGGGCTGTGGCACTGTCACATACTTCACGTACAATGACAGGGCCTGGAAGCTGGGGACCTGGGCTCTGAGCTGGGGTGCGGACTGCACCCCTCACGGCCCGTTCGCAATGCACTGTCAGCACACAGGGCTGCGGCTGGTCCCTGTGGAATCAACGTGAAGCTTTCTGCTCTACACACAGATTCTCATATGAGTTGGGGTCTGTTCAAGGGACACCAGTTCTGTCCTATTTATTTCTGGAAATGATGCCTTATTATCTCATTATTAAGTACCAGTAATTCTTATAAAAACCATATTAGGCCAGATGTGGTGGCCTAATGTAGTTTTTAATTATACTCTATTGATGTCTTCTTTAGGAATCCATGCTTAGAAAATTTCCAATCTTGATTATATTTGTTTAGTACCTAATTGCACACTTAGTTCCTGTACTAGACTGCAACCTTTTTAAAGCATGCGCGATTTATCTGTAGCACCAGGTGCTGTGATTTCTCATAATTATTCCATAAATCATTGATTATTTTATAATGAAGTATATTGATTCTATTTAGCTTAACGCACATAGAATTACAGAGCCTACCTTCTACCAGACTTTAATAAGCACATAGTAACTTGGTAAGGTAGGATCAATTACTGCCCCATTCTAGAGATAAGGAGTTACAGAGAGGCCACACCACCAGTAAGTGATGGTCAGAACTCGAGCCTGGGCTGGCTGCTGTGCATGCTGGACGTTCACTGTGCCGTGTGCCTCTCTGCTGATGGGAGCATTAGGCGGTGAAAGATACGTGGCTTTTGACATTCTGCACAGGACAAGGGAGTTCCCTTGGTCTAGGAGTGCTGATAAAATACAGGTAGGCTGAGAGGAGATGTAAAGGCACTTTGGGCCAAAGAACCAGCTTCCCTAATGTGGGAAAAGCAGAAACATGCCATTTGTGGAAATCAGCCAGATGTCAATGAAAGGTGTCTGTTGAGAAATCAAATAATTGTAGGGGAAAAGATGTTACCAACAAGTTATTGTTAATTTTAAAAATAATGTTTGATCTCCACTTTTTCTGTATCCAATCTAAGCAATTGAAAATTCTCCTTTCCCTTAGCATTGCTGCACCGTTTCTTGTTTGTACGCATGATGTTAAAACAAAATGACGCCAAGCAGTCCCTGGACTTGCCTGTTAAGTTTGGCTTGCGTTTTCCAGGCAGGGGTTGTGTTAAGTTGGGGAAATTACGTTGTCCCCATGTTTTTCCAGCAAGACATGGTGGTAGATGATCCGGCTGCCACCGCTCATCCCCGTGCAGCTGCTCCCCTGTTCTGTTTGTCCTAAGCTCCCTCGAACTCTGCGGAAGTCAGATGGGACGCAGAACATACTGGGAGGCAGGCTGGCCTAACAATAATAAGGAAGCAGATTGAGCGTGCAGGCAGAACTGGCACTGCAGGTCCAGCTTCGACAAACTATTTTCTATCTGATGTGCTAACACATGGCTGGAGCCTGTCTCCCTTAATTCAAAATAAAAAAAAAAATTAAAAAAACGAGAAAAAGAGAAGCT
Source organism: Aotus nancymaae (assembly GCF_030222135.1). Classification (NCBI taxonomy): domain Eukaryota; kingdom Metazoa; phylum Chordata; class Mammalia; order Primates; family Aotidae; genus Aotus; species Aotus nancymaae. Next base: position 4,587,153 of record NW_026988450.1, on the reverse strand, counting down.
CTATCACTTGAGCCTCAGAATTGTCCCTGAAACCCCTTTGCTTTTCAGTGTTTGACCTTCCTAAAGAGGTACCATAACCACTCCATTTTTAAAAGGAGGAAGTCAGAGATATGTCAGAGAGAGAGAAAATGAAATTTTGCATCAGGCAAAATTTCTGTATTGATATTTCAGAAGGCTTCATAATTCTGTGGCTGTATACAAATGATCCATTTTGTTAATCTGAATTTCGAGGGTCATTAAAATTTTTTTTCTCTGCCCTGGAGTAGTTTATTACTTAGAGAGAGAGGGGGAAAAAGCCGGTTTAAAACCAGGTAGGGGAAGAAAGCTGACAAAAACATAAATTAGAGGAAGAACTTAATTTAAAAAGTGTCAAAAAGGATAGATAGTCTTAGTTCAATAATAAAGCCTGGTTCAAGAGCCTTCTATCTTTAAATAAAGCGTTCAAGCACTCTATTACCTGTATACAACCAATCTTTGATTTCCAATCTAAGTCTATTTTTGCCTCTCGTGATTAGCATACAAATGTGAAAAAAAGAAAAAAGTGGTTACACGCGTGACGATTAGGACATGCCTTTGCTTTAATGTCACTGGTCTGTCAGGCTGGAGGTGATGAAATGAATTGCCGCCTGGCAAGCTCCTTAGAGGTAAATCTTGTCCGAAAATGACTCCTATCCATCTCCTTTTCTTTTCATTCTAAGTTCATCATACAAACGGCCAAGGATATAAGCATATATTTGTTTTAAGAGATAAAGCACAGTAGCATATAGCAACTTACAAAAATGTACGTGAGCAGGCGCTGAGCAATACCATCCTCTCCACAAAGTAGCCATGAGTCCAGAGATTCAACCTGAATGTGGGGACTCTACCCTGCCAAGAATCACATGTTCCATTTAAGAAGTGAGAGGACGAGGTATGGAGACAAATGTTATGGTGCTCCTGACTCGGTGCCCAGGAAGACCTGAGACTGCAGGGATCTGTTTTAGTTTTCTCTCTGGGCATACGTTGGAAGGCACCACCTCTTACTTACTTTTGTATGAGCAGGGTGTAAGCCTGCCAAGGCTCAATAAAATGCAAAACTCTGTAATAATATCGTCAGAGAGGGACGGATGCCAGATCTCCCTCAGCAGTCTCCTCCAAGCCTTCTCTAGAGTCTTCTCCGAGGTCTTGGTGCCTGGTCAGGAGGGGCCCTGACTTGCTGGGGGTGTGCTAGAACAGCAGGTTCCTGGGGGCCTTGGTCCCCGCGGGAGGGGCCTCGCAGCGATGGAGGGGAACCCACGGCGCCCTGCTGACTGATGGCCCCATTTACATCCAAGGCAGTTATTATGCATGAAACCACTCAAGCATCATTTGTTTCAGGGAGTTCAACCAGTCAATTTTTCAGTTCCTTTCTGGTTCAGGGTCAAAAGCAAATGACGGATCTTAGGTTGACTTCATTTGGGGACAATGATACTTCCCACCTTGTTCAGAGCAAATTTGTTTAAAGCCTCTTCCGTTTATGATATGTGGAAGTGTCCTTTCCTTGAGCCTTACAAGAGAGGGCCTTACAAGCCTTCCCTGGGGAAGCTCTGGTGGGGCTGGAACCCTTATTAGCACTGCACTGAAATCCGCCTAAACAGATAAACTGTGCCTGGACTCACCGGTCGCTTGAAATCATAAACGTGCGAGCCTTGTGCAGTGAGGAGGATGTGTGCAAAAGCACGTGGAAAAGCGGGCTATGGGCCACTGCATGAAACCCCGAGTCAGCTGTGAAAGTCACTTGAATCTGAACTTAAAGGAAACCATCTTTCTCCACTTTGAGATGAGGTTTCAGATTCAGTTCTCGGACAAGAAATGATTGATACAGTCTTGGAGCTCCACTCAGAAGTTTACTCACATTTGTGTAGTGTATTACAGTTCAAAAATGATGTATTTATAAATAATATCTTGTTTAACCTGCATGATAATTATAGGAGGAAGGTATTATCCCCAGTTACCAACGAGGAAACTGAGTCTCCAACAAGTTCAATCAAATTTCACAGACAAAAGGGAGAAAATAAAAGCAGCAAATATAACAAAAGCATTAAAAAACTATATGTCATATGAAGAACTCTATAAGAACCATCCTCTGGATGCAAGAAATGAGAGGGCAAAGCGTTATGACAAATGTCACGTGGGTACTGACCCGAGAGACAGAGACACTCTCCTTTCACTTTTATTTTGGAGTGCAGAGCAGAAGAGAGTTGTTTCAAACTAAGCAGATAGGAAAAAACACACTTACCATGAAGCACTTGCTCCCTAATTTACCAATCACAGTGGCACATGTGCTGTGCACATGAAGTCAGCCAGCCCTTCCCTCTTCCCTGCAGGTCAGTCATGGTGGCCATCTCTGGTTCGTGCAGCAGAGTCAGGGCTCCCCTGTCCCTCACAGCCTGGCACTGCAGAACAGAGCAGCCAGGGCTGCCTACTGACGCTCCACTGCCTCGCTTCTGCTGGCCCTTCCCACCCTTGGTAACTCTCCAAAGAAGCAGAAAGTGAGATGAAAAACTACAACACTTTCTAGGTAATGTTGAAGAATGCTACTTCACACAAGTGGCAAAACTACATTTTAGGGACATGTGTGCAGACACGTAAATATCTACACACATAGAATTCAAGGTCTAGGAGGAAAGCGCCTAATTCTTATGATTGATTAATTTCCAAACTTGTGTAGACAGAGCTGAGGCCATCCTGGAACGATATATAACTTGATGAGTTCTGGGTGCCTATTTGTTCATAAGAAAGAGGCCAGAATAACTTCATTATACACAGATCCCATATCAGAGGTTTCCCTCCTTTATTGGAAGGGAGGAGACCTGAATTGATTGACAGGCCAATTTCTAAACATTAGTGTCTCGGTTTTACAAAACCAAGGCTTTGTGTGTGTTTGCTTGTGGAATGAGGTTTTGTAGATGAGTCCCATCATTTAAAAACACTCAATTGTAAATCTGAATAAAAGTAAAAAACAATTAAACTCAATAGACACACACTGGAGTTAAATGCCTTCCCCGGTATTCCCAGCGATCACTGATGGGAATGCTGAGCCAAGTCTGTTTCCCATAGGACAGGGTGTCAGGAGCTTATTCATTTTATGTTAATAACACGTCAGAGTCCAGAGCGTGAAGATTCTGTTCGACAGGCACACACCTGAGGCTGCTTAAGGCATTAGGTGCATATACTTGCAAGAAATAATATCTTCTAGTGTCATCACATCTCCTAGTAGATAGTTCATGCACACATAATATATTTAATCAAACATTTCTGTCACTGATACACACACACACATATGCACACACACAGGCATGCACAAAATGTAACCAGTTCTGTTTGTCTTCCCACTGTCATATGATGTGGTACCATCTGGCCTCCAAGCAGCAGCACCTCTGACATCAGCGCATTTCTGTGTGTAAGTGAAGTGACACTGCGTTATTAAAGCATTTAAATAGGTAGTTCTTAAGCACTGTGCAGAAATAAATGTTTTTTCAACATTAATGCATGGAGTCCCAGAAGTGGTATCAGGGAGCCTACATCTGTTTTGCAAGTTAAATATATTTTCTCTAAGAAGAGTTAATATTTATTTTAGAGATTTTCAGTAAATAAAAGTTCTTTGTGGTGGGGTGTGGTGGCTCACGCCTGTAATCCCAGCACTTTGGGAGTCTGAGGTAGGTGGACAACTTGAGTCCAGGAGTTCAAGACCAACCTTGGCAACATGGCGAAACCCTGTCTGTACAAAAATATAAAAATTAGCCGAGTGTGGTGGCACGTGTCTGTGGTCCCAGCTAACTTGAAAGACTGAGGTGGGAGGATCACTTGAGCCCCGGAGATCAAGGCTGCAGTGAGCCGTGATCTTGCCACGGCACTCCAGCCTGGGTAACAAAGAGAGGCCCTGCCTCCATAAAACAAAAAAACAAAAAACAAAAAACTCCAAACTTGTTTATGTACATTTTCATCCGTTATATGAATAGTATGTAAAATAATGGGAATCGCTTCTATTAATGAAAGTGAAAAGTGAGAACCTGAAGGATGCAATATAATAAAAGCTTTTCTCTAAACCAAAAGAAGATGTGTGTGTGTGTGTGTGTGTGTGTGTGTGTGTGTGTATGCATTGTAATTCTTTAAAGTGGATGAATTTATCTGGAGTATAATTTATGTAAAGTACTCATCAACTGCATCATTAATTGGTTCTGCAAAAGAGAAAGACTACAAGATCAATTTAATGTTCAACCTAACAATTTCCAACCATCTCAAACTTTCATGTTACGTGGTTAAGCTAAAGGTGGTGGTCGGTCCATTTTACTTTTTCAAAGCAAATAACAACCCTTAAGAAGCAGTCAGCATCTCCATACACTGATAGGGCTTGTCCTGTGTGCCAGTGCCTTGCCAGCCACCGTGGGCATCGCATGGCACAGCTTAGAGACAGCCTGTGTGACCTGCCTAGGGAGGGGAGGAAACGGCATTGGTTGAAAATGGGAGCTTAAGTAACAGACGTCTGGTGACACCTATTAGGTGCCCAGCAGTAGGGATGGGGCAGTAAAAAAGACTGACAGAATTTCTGTTCTTCTGAAGCTCATATTGAAGTGGGAAAACAGATTCATCAATAAGCAGAAAGCATCAGGCAGTGATGGATGCTATGCTGAACTCCATGGGGCGCCCTAATGGACAGAGAGAGTGACGTGGGGTGACTGTGGGGTGATGCTCTGAACTAGTGCTCTACAAGGAGATACCGTTTAGTGGTGATGGACAGACACCAGCAACCAGCCAGCAGAAGATCCGCAGCACATTGTTCACTGGAGGGAATGATTGGTACGAAGCCCTAAGACGGGAACAAGGTGGTGGAGAGTACAAACCACATGATAATGAAGAAGTCAGGCAGGAAAAGCACAGGAGGCCGCAAGCTTCTCTAGCAGGAAAACCAGACCTGACCCCTCCTGGTTGGTGAGGTGAGGATGGGAGAGTGGCGGTCAGGGCTGGTGAAGAAAGGCTTCCCCGAGCGAATTCTCTGGGCTAAAAGGAGGTAAGATGCACAGGGTTCAGAAGGGTCTTCCACACCTCGTGCTTGGTTCTAAAGATACACTCAGAAGCAAGACTCAACATCCCTGCCTCTTACACAAAATTCTGTGTCAGCCAATCAACGTATTGAGGAAATTCCACTGGTGAACCTCCCTCTGTCTAACATCAAATGGAGCAAGTATGCATCAATGGTTTTTTTTGCTTCTATTTCTCTATTCTTCAGTTTTAAAGATAAGTTTGAAAGCATTATTTATTGATAGGTAAACACTGCATCATCTCCAGCTCTTACTCATTAAGCATCTTCACCTCTGAGCAGGTCTGAAGTGTAGCATTTCCCCTTGCGGGAACACAGTGCGTTCACTGAAAATCCACCAGGAGAGCGAGACGTCTCCAAATCCTGTCAAATGCCCAGCCCACCAAGGAGCTAAGGATGCTCATCGTCGAGAGATAAGCTCAGGTGGGAGCCTTTAGTGAGGTGGGCATCAGCAAGGTGGAGAGTGGTCCCATGGAGGAGTGGATATGCGCTTGGGGCTACGCGAAGGGTAAGGCAGTGCGAGATCAAATCGCAGGAGATAGATGGTCTCTACGCGAGGAGCATTGGGAACCCACCAGAGTTGTACCAGGTGTATCATGAGAGTCGATGCACCTGAAGACGCTGCCTTAAGACCCGTGTTCCAATTCTGGTGCCACCTTTAACTGACTCCATGGTCTCAGGCCAGTCACTTTGCTTCTCTGAACCATTGTTTCCCAGCCTGTTAAAAAAAAAATGGGGATTATCACCCCCATCTCTAACCAGGGGTAAAAGGCAAGACTTGACAAAGAACCTAGCACCAAGTAGCCACCCTGTAGATGTGAGTACCTACCTTTCCAACAATGCAATGTGCTCCATGTGGCTCCTGCTTCCCACCAATGGGATGGCTGGATTTGACAGAAGGTGATCATCTCTTACTTCAACATCGTGAACAGCCCACCCCAATGCCTTATTTTCCTGGAGGAAGAAGTGAATGACATCAGCTGGAGGAGCACAGAGTAGCAGGCCTGCTAGCAGTATGATGATTACCATCAACATCCTCATGACGCTGGGGTATTATGGAAGAAACTTCCTGCTTCCTGAAGTCTACTTAATTCGTAGAATCATTAAGATACACTGGAAAGACCCAGGTTGGTTTTTCTTTTTTCTAAGACAAGATCCTGCTTTGTCCCCCAGACTAGAGTGCAATGGTGAGATGTCTGCAGTCTCATCTTCCCAGGCTCAGGTGATTCTCCTGCCTCGGCCTCCCAAGTAGCTGGGACATCAGGTGTGCGCCACCATGCCTGACTAATATTTTGTATTTTTTGTAAACATGAGGTTTCACCATGTTGCCTAGGCTGGTCTCCCACTGCCTTGGCCTCCCAAGTTGCTGAGATTATAGGTGGGCCCACTGTGCCTGGCCTAAGACCCAGGCTTTAATGTAAGCTTTCTCGCAGAATTTAACCCTATTTTTGTCATCTATAGAGGGGTAGCATCTAAGATGTTTTCTTACCTGCATGGCTTGGAATTCTTTGATTCAGAGGGAGGGTTGTTTGCTACAGCTCAGTTACCTTTCATTGCAGTACAGGTGCCAATGGAGAGTTCCTGAACTCTGATGGTCACGTAGGAAAATAGAGGAAGGTTCCAGGACCTTGCACACATGCTGTGGATCTCCAGGTGCCCAAGGAGGCAGAGCTGGTGGTGGAGTCAGCAAAGGCCACATGCCCAGCAGTTCTCACCTTCACTCTTCTTGATGCTGTTGTCAGAATCCCATCCTGTATTCCTCAGAGTCTGCTCTAGCCAATACTTTTGATGACCTTTGATGTTTGTGGATCAGTAACCACAATCTTTATCCTCGTAAGGTTTTCTGGTAATATTAATACTTTTTTTCCTATTTTTTTTTTTTTTTGGTACTGAGTCTCAGTCTATATCACCAAGGCTGGAGTGCAGTGGCATGATCTCAGTTCATGCAGCCTCTGCCTCCTAGGTTCAAGTGAGTCTCCTGCCTTGGCCTCCCAAGTAGCTGGGATTACAGGAGCGCATCACCACATCCAGCTAATTTTTGTGTTTTTAGTAGAGACGGGGTTTCACCATGTTGGCCAGGCTGGTCTTGAACTCCTGACCGCAGGTGATCCACCTGCCTCAGCCTCCCAAAGTGCTGGGATTATAGGCATGAGCCAACACACCCAGCCTATTAATACTCTTAATAGGCAATACTGAATGATTACCTGAATTTCTTATTGTTTTAAAGGCATTTTCTCATCACACTATCTCATCTTGTCCTGATTTTGTTCCTTTCCTTCCTCATGCTCTTCTTCTGAGTCTAATTTGCATATTCTGAATCTGTGTGAGGATGCAACGTTCCTACCCAGCACATCAAAGTGAGAATGAGCGGCTTCTGCTGCTACTCAGGGTAATACCAAGGGATGAACTAGTCGCCTGCCCCATGGAAGGGGCTTTTGAAACACTTCCAGCAGTACTGAATCAGGCGCAGGGCCAGGTGACAAAGTGGGCATTTAGCTTCGACTCTCTTTATGTTTGCAGATTTCTCTCAGATTAGTTGGAGAAAGAAAGGTTTTCAAAGGATAAACATAACATGCTTCAGTTTATGGCTATGACTGATATCTCATGATCCTCTGAGCCCTTTGCATGGGAAAACTGCTCAAAGCTGCTTCAGTGGGTCTTAGAGCTTTCAACTTGGTCCCTGGGTCTCTTGTTTGAAGCCTTCAGAAGCTGAACTGACTCCTGTAAGATTAGTGTACATTGAGGTGTAATAGGTGGGAATCTGAGCCCACTAGCTTAGATAGATAACTTCATTTTAAAAAATGCCTCTGTTTGTAGTTTAGAGCATGCATTATGCTGGGTGAGTGGCAAAAGTTAACTTCTGTTCTACCTGGGGTTGCCTGTCCCCCCAATATATTCAATTGCAAGGCTTGGGGATTACCTAGTTGTTGGTGCAAACAGTTTACTCTCTGCGTAGCCTTGAGGCCAGGCAGTTCCCTTCTCCTTCTTTGCCTCATGATAGCTCCCCTTCTCTCTATTTGTTCTGGGAGGAATTCTCTTAAGGACTTTTCCAGATGTTGCTCATGATCTGAAAACCCCTTTACTGGACTAAGCTTTTAAATTTTATATTTCTTTGCTTGTTTGTTGGTTTTAAAAATAAAAAAGCTAGAAAGACTTAGAGGCTTCTTTGTTTTACATCCTCCCCTACCTCCTCTTTGAGATAAAGAACACGCAGACATCATCTTCTTGAATATAAAAAAACTCAAAGAGAAAAAGAAACCAGTTAATATAGCAGAAATATTACCCAGATAACTTTACCGTAATCTTAGTAATGCTTTAAAAAACGTTCAGCAATGCTTGCAAAACCTTTGGTATCTTGGATAGTTTCTATGTACATAGAAATTTGGGGATGACCATCATTTTGAATTTCTTCTAATTTGTCTGGATTTTTATATATCTTGACGTTAATGTTTAAAGGGCCTACTAAAATTCTAGGTCTTTTGGAAAAGTCTTTGTATGAAAAAGCTACTAACAGTCTAGATTTTTTATAACAGTGTTTGTATAAAGAATCAGTAACATGTTTCAGCTTTGGATATTATAGATTTTTGCCCAGTTTTTTTTTCTTTAGACCAGTGGTTTTCAAACTCGAACATGCCTGTATCACACTTACCAGAATCAACTCTGGTGCGTTGGTTAAACCGCAGACTTCCAAGCCACAGCCCCAGAGTTTCTGATTCAGGAGGTCTGAGGTGGGGTTTAAGAATCTGCATTTCTAACAAGCTTCCAGGTGATGCTGCCCCAGAGACCATGCTTTGAGAACCAAAGACTTGATTATCTAATAGGCAGATACCATTGCTGTGAAGCACTATGGCTTGGTGCAATGAGCATGAATTGTCGAGTCAGACATAACTGATTTCAAACGTGAGGAAAATCCCCAATGCTTGACCACGCATAATCAGTACAAAATGGAGGTGGCCCATATATCTGTGCCCATTAGTATATCCTAGCTACTGGCCAGCTGTCAAAACTTTTTGTAATCTTTATAGCCTGTTACGTTAAAAGAACTTGCAATAAAGAGGAGATGATCATAACGATGGTAAGAATGTTTTCTACTTATGTGAAGATTACAAACAGATTGAAAAGTATCATACATAGGGAGGTAACATAGGGCAGTTATGGAATTTGGGTCTGATACCTGCATTTGAAGCTCTACTCTGCTGTTTTCCACACAGTGATGTGACTTTAGACAATGCAGTTAATCTCTTCAATGCCGTTATTCCCCACATGTAAAATGGAAAAAAATAATGCCAGCTTTGTACTGTGCCCAATGCAAAATACAATGTTATTTCCTTTTAAAGCTCACACTCTTCCGTGTTTGAGTGTGGACATTTGGAAATTGATCAAAACTAAACTTCATGTGAAGGAATATTCACTGATACATGATCTTCTAAATTCCTAGAGAGTAACTTCGATCTCAATTAATTCTTCTAGGCACCCAAACGCACTTAGCAGGAAAGAAAGGCAAAAATAAACTCCTTTTGGCAAGGAAATAGCAGAAAGATTTTATTAAAAATCTTGTCTGCAAAAAAATAAATGTCTGGGATAATCAAGGGATGGTAGTAGCAGCAGCAGCAGCCGGTGTTGTAGTGAATAAAAGACGAAGGGGCTTGACCACATGGTTTAGGGTGAAGTGTGTAAGTTTAACACCGTCCTGGCCCCAGGAGAAGCGAACTATAAGGCAAAGAGAAGTAACCTCAAAAGTGGCATTTTGATTTTTCAATGCACCTAGTGCAGGGGAGACGTGCTTCTCCCGGGAAAGAGCCACTGAAGACCACTAGAAAAATGTGGCAGAAATTGGATATATTCCAAGGAAGTTGAAGGCCTTGCTAGCATTTCCTGGCATCAGCAGGGGGCCCATCATCTCAGGTCACAGCCTTGAGTCCCTCTGGGGGCTCTGTGTGGTTTCAAATTCTAGCCTTGATCCCCCTGCTCTCGGACTGAAAGTTTTGTGTGTTTCTTGTCATCGGCAGCCCCTTTTTCTTGGACTCAGAAGCACATTTCCTCTCCACACAATGCTAATCGTGACCAGTCTGGGTCAGAGTCTGGCATCTGACTTCTTGCTTTAGGAGGGGAGGTTGTGCACAAATGGCAAAGCAGGTAAGGAAAACACAAGGCACTTCTATTTTGAGGTATAGACGGTTTACTCAGCAACAGAAAGTTAACAACAGGTGTTGAATACAGGGAACAAGGAGTTCTATCGTCATTACATGTAAGGAATTATATCTGTAGCCTTAAGAGTAAAAATCAGACTGTGTAGCGGGGGAATGACCAAGATCATAGGTTTTAGCCTGGTCCAGAATCAAGCATTACGGCAATGATGAATATGAGAATAAGTGTTTATTTTTCTCATATAATGGATACCAAATCCTGAGAATCTTGGAACCCGAAAGGATCTTAGAAGCCGCTCACCCAGCCTTAATCCTTGTGGAAAATCTCAGAGGCATCTCACAGACAACCACTGAGCCTCTCCCCACACTTTCCAGTGATACGTGAGCACGTTCCATTTTGAACAGCTCTTATTGTTAGGAAGATCCTTCCTTATGGTTCAGCATTTCCTCCCAATTGCCTGTGTCTTTTGTCTGAATTGTGCCTTCTGATGTGAGACAGACTATAAAAGGGAAAAAAGTCCTTAAAAGTATGATAATCAATTTTCTTAAAAATATTTCCAGATGAGAATGAGCCAATGCATAATTAAAGCTACATTTGATTTTTCTGCAGGGGCTAGCGGTTATATTTCTCATTCACTCCAGTCCCCTTGAGGGCTTTCACATTCTCTACTCCACTTTAGTTCATCATTTCTTCTCAGTTCCTGACGCTCTGGCCTTGTCTGGGACTCATGGTCCATCATCAATAATGTTCTCTGTAACCTGGACTTCTTGAACCTCCTGTTCTAACCAAAAGCTGGTGTTCCGGAGGACACTGCCTTCCCTTGAGTATGACGCTTTTCCTCTCCCAGGTTCACCTGGGGATCCTCCTGGTTCCTTATCACCACTTCTAGACCATCCTGTCTCCTCCCTGCACAGCCACACCCTGAGTTCTCTCCTAGGGATGGTCACTTGGAGGCCTTCAGTCATCCTCTTCATTCCCCTGAGCTCTGGGATCACACCCTGGGTGACATTTTCTGGGTAATCTCAACATCCACATAGAAGCTGTGTCAGAGATGATTCTTTCCAAAACCTAGCCCTTCAATTACTTGTATTCCTCCTCATGCTCACGGGTCTGCCCTGGCTTCCTTAACTCACTTTAAAGAATCCCTTCTGAGCACACTGCCTTCCCCCTTCCAAGCAGGTCCTCTAATATTCTACCTGTAACATCATTGAACCCAGCAGGGCCTAAAGCCATGATTCCATAATGAGCCTTTAAAATCGCCTCCATGCACACCGCCCTGGCTCTTCCCTTACTCTCTTCATCTCACTCTCTCGACAAAATCCCAGTCTTGGTTAAATCCCGTTTTTCCTCATTGCAACCTCCAGCTGCTGAGTCTCGGTCTTGGTCTTCCCTCTACTTGGCCTCTCAGCAAGATTTGACATGGTGACTCTCCTTTCCTTGAAGCTCCATCGCTACCATTGACTTCTGGAAATGTCTTTCTTTTTTTTCTTTTAACTGAGCTTTCAGTTCACTGCCATCTCCTCATTTTCTTCCTGTCTCACTGGCTCTTCCTTCCTTCTCAATTATCTTCTTTCATTCCTTGTCAGTTCCCAGACTGTGGAGTGACCTGGGTCACACCTGAGTTATCTCATAAGCAGTCTTGCAACTTTGGATACCATTTCTGTGCTGCCAGTTCTCACCTTGCCTTGATCTCTAAACTCGTTACCAAACCTTCTTCTCAGCTCCATTCCAATGCCTGACAGTCACCTCCATCATGGCGGGTTAGGCAAGAATGCCTTATCTTCGCCTCAGCTCGCTTCTCTCCCAGTTTCTTTCTATCCACTGGCAAGCCCAAAACTTTGGAGTCATCCTTGACTTCTCTCTTTGTCACTCATTCCATATCTAATCCACCAAGTCATCAGTTCTAACCAAAGCACATCCAGAATGCCAACACTTCTCATGCGCTCAGTTCCCAGTGCGCTGATCCATCCTTGATCACCTCTAGCCTGGATTATAGCCCTTACCTGGTCTTCCTGCTTCCACTCTTGTTTTCTTTTTTTTTTTTTAAATTGCATTTTAGGTTTTGGGGTACATGTGAAGAACATGCAAGATTGTTGCATAGGTACACACGTGGCAGTGTGATTTGCTGCCTTCCTCCCCTTCACCTATATCTGGCATTTCTCCCCATGCTATCTCTCACCAACTCTTATATGCTCTTTGTGGCACAGTAGCCAGAGTACCTCATTAAAAGCACACATCACGTATGCCACTCTTCTGCCCAGACCCCTCCATTCTCTTGGGTCAGAAAGCCAGTTCCTTACCATCCAAATTCTTGCGTCCTCCTCCCCATCCCGAAGGCTCTGGGCACCATGCTTTCTCGGGGCCTCTTCCCCTGCTGTTTCCTAAGTGGCGGGTGCTATAGGAGCCCACCCTTCCCTATGACTCATTTCAGTGGCACTGCAGCTCTGGAGGATGGTTCTGGTACAGGCCAAGGGCTTTACACCTTGAGCACCTAAGCTTCTCTGCCTGTGGACTACTTTCTGGCCATGAGATCGTGCTCAGCCTACACAAGGCAGACCACAAGTGCCAGAGAGGTCCCCACATCTAGTGATGGAGGGTGGCACCTGCTCAGCTTCCTCACCCCTGGTGGGGCCATCCTCAGTGTGTTTCTCACAGGCCCTCAGAGGTCCCCAGTGGCTTGAACCCTTCGTGGCCCATAGTGGTCAGCCACCTATCAGAATACACTTAATTTTTCTGTTTAAGCTGTTACAGGATTAGAATTTTTAATGTTGAATTAATCTTTTCTTACTGAAATTAATTAGCCCAATTTTGTCACAATGGATGATCTTTTTGGTATATTAATAATATTTTGTTCAGGATTTGTGTCCATGTTCACAGGTAAGATTATCCTGGAATTTCCTTTCTCTTGGGTTTTTTTTTTTTTTTCGGTCTTTTTCCCCCCTGGTTTGTTAAGGCATTATTTCACTTTACTTCATAAAATGAATTGAAGACTGTCTGTCCCCTCTGTGCCTTTTCTCTGTATGAGTTGTGTGTGATTGGAATCATATCTTTGTTAATGCCCTGGAAAAAAGAAGCTCCAGAAAGCTTAGCTTTTTTATTTTATTTTTATTTCAATAGACTTTTGGGGAACAGGTCATGTTTGGTTACACGAATAAGTTCTTCAGTGGTGAATTCTGAGATTTTTGGTGCACCCATCACCCCCAGCAGTGTACATTGTACCCAGTGTGTTGCCTTTTATTCCTCACCCATCTCCTACCCTTTCTCCCAAGTCCCCAGGTTCATTATATCATTCTTATGCTTCTGTGTCCACATAGCTTAGCGTCCACTTAGGAGTGAGAACATACGACGTTTGGTTTTCCATTCCAGAGTTACTTCACTTAAAATAATGGTCTCCAAATCCATCCAGATTCCTGCAAATGCCATTCTTTCTTTCCTTTTTTATGGCTGAGTAGTATTCCATGGTACATACATGCCACATTCAGGATGTTTAGCTTTGTTTAGTTTGTTTTTCAGGGGATAATTTAATGTACTATTTCAATTTAATTAATTCTGTGAGCCCATTAGCTATTTACATCATTCTAACACAGGCTAACCTATTATGTTTTTAGAGGGATTTATTTGTTTCTCCAGTGAAATGTAAGATTGTTCAGATTATTCAGATTCCTGAAGTTTCCATGACATTTCCTTCTTTCTCATTTCTAATAGTGTTTATTCCTACTATTCTTCTTTTCTTGATCATTCTCATCTGAATTTTTTTCATTAGTCTTTTCAAACAATGTTTAACTTTGTTGATCCTCTTAATTTTATCTTTCTTTTCATTTATGTTAACACGGCTTATTACTTCTTTTCTTAACGTTTTTTATGATTATTTTCTTGTTTGTTTTTCTAACTTCTTAAACTGGCTGTTTAATTCATTATTTTTCAGATTTTCTTCTTTTTAATGTAAAATAAATATACAAACACTTAAGGCTACATATTATCCCTAAATAGATAACATTTCCTATATCCCATGGGTTTTCATGCATAATACTTTTGGTATTTTTCTGTAAGAGTATTTTCTAATTACCATGAGCTTTATGAGTTATTTAGAAGCATCTAAACTTTTAGTTTTTTAATGTGTGGTTTTAAGTTACTCCTTGTTATTGATGTCTAACTTAATTACCTTTTGCTTACCTAATGTGGTCTCTGTGATATTACTTATTTGAAATTTAGTTTTTAGTATATTGTCATTTTTATAATGTTCTGTGTATGTTTATAAAGAATGCTGGGTGTATATGTGTCTTTAACTCAAGTCTGTATATTATTTAAATCATCTGAAGCCTTACTGACTTTTATCTGATTTATCAGTTAGTTACTGAAGGGATTCATTTAAAACTTTTAAATTATGATAGATTTGTCCATTTTTATTAGAGTTGCCTTAATTTTTGCTTTACATGTTTTGAGGCTGTGGCAATAAATGTTTACAAGTCCCAAAGTGTATATATTCTTGATAAACTGAAAATTTTGTCATTATAAAAGAACTTAAATATGGTCATTCATAATAAATCCATTTAATAATGACTTTGCTTTTGAATCAATTTTGTCAGATACTAATGTAGTTTCTTTTGATTTGTATTTGCTTGATAAAACATTTTACAACTTTTTACTTTCTACTTTTTGTTCTTAAGTTCTAGGTGTATATTATACACATATAAACACAAATGTATATACATATGCATAATATAAATATGTAACATATACATGTATATATGTTCACATGTACATAGATTATAAAGATTTAAGAAGCCATATAGCTGTATTTTCAAAATGTGAGCCAGAGAAATGTTTGTCTTATGACTAAAAAGATTAGTCCCCTTACATTTATTGTGATCTTTTATGTATTTCCATTTATTTTTGCCATCCTATCTGGTAATTTCTCCTTGCTTTGCTTTTTCTTTCTTTTCCTCTTTCTTACCTTATGTTAAACTGATTAATTTTTTTCATCAATACTTCATTCTTTCAGTGGTTATTCCTACAAATGTTCACATATATGTTTTATTTACGTTTAAAATGAACCCACACCTTCTTTACTCTCTCAAACAATGCAACCGTGGGCTTCTTTAACGCAAACCCACCTCCCGTCTCCTATATTATTTTCAAACATTAATGATTTCCCCCAAAATAAGGTGTGAGTCTTATTCTTTGTAGCACTGGTATCTTTTTAGCCCACATGCTCATTCTCCTTTCCCTTCATCATTGCTTTTGCCTGTGAGATTTTTGTTTTGCATGATTTCTTTCCTCCCGAGGTACATTCTTTAGGAGATGCCTTAGAGGTGGATCTATTTGTAGTAAAGCCTTTCAATTTGTGTTTGTTTGAAGGCGGTGAGAGAGAACTGTTCACGTTGCATATCCAGCTTGGTGGTTTTCCTCACAGTTTCTCTTAGCTTTTAGAGAAGCTCATCCACCAACACCCGGCTTCTTTTTTGTTGTGGAGAAGATCGCTACCAATTCACTCTATTTCCCTTCAACTCTCCTCCGTTTTACAAATGTTCTTGTCTCTTTATTAAGTATTCTGCATTTTTACTGTCTTGTATGCAGGTTTAGATTTTTGAAATTTATTTTGGGTAGAGTTCATTGTGACTCAGAAATCTGAAGAAATTTCCATCCAACTTCTCTTTGAATACTGCAGTTCCCCAATTCTTCTTCATATTTCTTTCTGTGATCTCTATTAGATGTAAGTTGAGATTTTTCATTCCATCTTCTTTATCTTTTCATAACTTTAGTATTTTAATCTCACCTCTTTGCGCTACAGTCAGAGTAGTTTCTTCAGATGTATCTCCTAGTTTTTCACATGTATCTAATCTGCTGGTAAGTACACATGCCAAGGTTCTGATTTTGTTATTTTTTTATTTCTAGATGTTACACTTGATTCTTTGTCAGTCTGCCTTCTCACTTTTAATAGTTTGCTCTTCAATAATCATAGATTAGATATGTTCATTGACTGCTTTAACTATGCTAAATATATTTATATTCAATAACTGTTACTGTCACAATTTGCAGTCTTTATGTGTTTGACACTGCTGTCTCTTTCTTCTGTTTATTGCCTCTCACTCATTTGCTTTATTATTTTTTAAAAGTCATTTCCTAATTTATTATTGTCTTTTAAAAGATTGAGTACTCCTACACATTGGAGCTTTACCTGGGGGATTCTTTGAAGATTCATTGCAAATCTCTTCCTTCAGAGGAATTTGTGCTTGTCCAGCAGGAGGTAACCCAGACCACTTGAAAACTAAATTCTTAACTTGGCCTTTTTAGGGGCCACAACAGTAGGTGAATTCTAGGGCCACACCCAGGTGAGGGTCAAATTCTTGTTACAAATTATTATTATTGTTTGAAGGTGGAATTTTCACTCTGCATATCTAGGTAGGTGATTGTCCACCTTTTCTCTGAGCCAGGTCCAAGGCGTGACAGTTTTCTTTCAGTTACCTTTGGTAGGGCAAGTGTGTGTGTGTGTGTGTGTGTGTGTGTGTGTGTGTGTTTTCTTTTCTAGTTCTCTTTTCACCATGGGTGTTTCTTTTCAAGGGTCTGGGCTTCCCAAGGAGCAGGGGTTGGTGGTAGAGGGGAAGAGGAGTGTCATCTCTAAGTCTCCTTCCCAAATTGAATAGCTTTAGGCTTTGTCTCCATTCTTTTTGCAGAGTGAGCTAAAACCAGAGCTCCAGAGAACCAGAGGTTGGCAGATGTCCCCCAAATGTCTGTCAGCTTCATTTTGTGCTCTCATGTGTGTGTTATTTAATCACTTTCCCTATGCTTAAAAATATTCTGTATATTTATTTATTTTGCATAAGAAGGTGTTTTTATTTTTACACTATTGACTCTACGTATTGCCCAGAAAATAGAATCTACATAATGACTTATCATCCTCTGTGAAGAAAGCTCTTTCCCAGAATGTATGATGTCAAGGGCCAATCATTATGCTCATTTCTGGCCTAAAATCTGTTACGAGGATGCTGTCAACGTTTAGATTAAAATCCATAGCATCCAGCTCAAGAGAAGCAAGCCAAGATGTGTTGCTTTCAGAGTCATTAGTAAATGTGGTATTATCAGCTAGGAAGTTCTGTCTACTAAAACATATTGTATCTTTATAAAAATAATTAATTTTATAATATTTTGTTCATTTATGCAATATTATGCAAAACCCAATGAAGAGTCCTGTTCACTCCCAATACCCATTTTCTATTTTATGGTTATCAATAATGGAATTGTTATCAATTCTGTGTGGTTGTTCTGATAACACAGGAAAGAAAAAATTACCAGACAAAAATGGTCTCAAATGATCACTCTTCTTCATACAAAAATATACACACCTCAGCAACAAGACCTGGGAAACTTAGAACTCTTAAGTAACCCTTGAGTTAAAAGATGACCTAAAATGCTTTTGTTATTTTGATTTCTAAGTATTGCTGATGGTTAAATTAAGCATCTACTAATTTTGTTTCTACTCTTAAAGTTATTCATTTTAAAGAATAAATGCAGTGTTTTATATGTTTAGCATGATTTTAAAAGCATATTTATTATTACTTCAACTCCTCTTTCCTATGAGGCAAAACATAGATCATCAAAACCACAGACATAGATAAAATGATATTTAATACATTTCTTCTGCAGTCTAAGAACATCATGATATGGTACATTCTTTCCTTGGTGAGAAATCTCAACATTGCGGTGGAAGAAAGTGGAGAAAAGTACTCCATTCTGCTATTATGGATATCATCATGCTTTAGGATAAACAAAAGATCCACGATTCCCGTGGTTCAGGGGCTGGAAGCAGGAGAGGACTTAAGGTGGTTTATGATGTCACCCAGGAACCAGACTCAGGATGAGAAGAGTGGACGCGATGGTGACAGTGTCTTCAGCTCTTCTGTTTCTCACATACACAGTGCTTCCTGCGACTCCCAAGGTGTCACTCAGCACCTTGCCACCCCATGCCTTCTGCTGTCCTTTGGGAAGTCTCTGACCTAAGAGATCTCCAACACAGCTGAAACATAAGGTTTCATAGCCTTTGGTGGGGCGCAGGGGTTCACACCTGTAATCCCAGCACTTTGGGAAGCCGAGGCAGGCAGATCGCCTGAGGTCAGGAGTTCATGACCAACCTGGCCAACATAATGAAACCTTGTCTCTACCAAAAATACCAAAAATTAGTTGGGCATGGTGGCATGCACCTGTAATCCCAGCTACTCGGGAGGCTGAGGCAGGAGAATTGCTTGAACCCAGGAAACAGAGGAAGGTTGCAGTGAGCCAAGATGGCGCCACTGCACTCCAGCCTGGCCACAAGAGAGAAACTCCGTTTCAAAAAAAAAAAAAAAAAGATTTTATAGCTTTTATAATTTGGGTAGATAATTCTTTGTTTTCCACTCTCAAAATAGTCAGAGTATTTAACTCACTGTGGAATTAAAGGCGTGGACTTGGTTTTGTTGATGGTAATTGAGTTGATCTGCTGTGGTGGCATTGAAGGTGCGTGATCAGAGAAAGAATGGGTGGAGGGGCACCAGGAGGGACTCAGTTTTCACTGGGGCAACGTGTTCGCCTCCTACCACACAATATAGGAGCTTGAAATGTCCAGCATAATTTTCCTAAAAGAACTGAGAAAATAACTCCTTTTTTGGGTTTCATAGAGGTTACCATTGTTTGGTGTGCATGTGTTGTGTGTGGTGGCTGTGGGTGTGGTGTGTGGTGTGTGAATGTGTGGTGTGTGTATGTGTAGTATGTGGTGTGGTGTGTGTGTGGTGTGTATGTGTGAGGTGTGGTGTGTTTGTGTGAGGTGTCGTATGTGGTGTCTATGTGGTATGTATATGTGTGCTCTGTGATGTGTGCTATGTGTATGGATGGGTTGTGTGGTGTGTGTAGTGTGTGACTGTGTGGTATATGTGTAGTTTGTGGTGTGCATGGTGTGTATGTGTGATGTATGGTATATAGTATGCCTGTGTGGTGTGTGTGCCTGTGGTATGTGGCATGTGTTTGATGTGCATGGTGTGTGGCTTGGCTTGCATGTGTGATGTGTATGTGTGATGTGTGATGTGGTATGTGTGGTATGTGTTTGTTTGTGTGGGTGGTGTGTATGTGTGATGTATATGGTGTGCATACAGTAAATGTGCATGTCGTGTGTGTGTGTGTGATTTGTCTGTGTGGTGTGTACGTGCTATGTGTGGTGTGTGGTATGCATATGGTATGTGATATGTGTGGTGTGTGAGGTATGTAATATGTGTGATGTGTGTTTAATGTGTGTGCTGTGTGTTGTGTATGTGCTATGTGTGGTGTTTGGTATGCATACGGTGTGTGTGGTATGTGATATGTGTGGTGTGTGATATATGTGGTGTGTGTTTCGTGTGTGTGGTGTGTGGTTTGCATGGGGGTGTGTATGTGTGATGCCTGCTGTGCAGTGTGCATGTGGTGTGTGCATATGGTATGTAGTATGTGTGGTCTGTATGTATGATGTGTAGGGTGTGGTGTGTGTAGGGGGTGTGTGTGTGTGTTGTGTGGTGGGGGTGGTGTGGCGTGTTTTCCTGGGTCCATAAAGAAGTGCATCTCACATTTGTTTCTTGCTACTTGCTATACTGGTGGGCTCTGACCTCCTAAATTTAGGGGACTTCCAGCTGTTTTCTCTTGTATCTCTTATAAGGTGTGGGCGTGAGAAGCACTGTCTCGCAGTGCTATGAAGAATCTCATCTTGGTAACTCTGCAGATTTACTCACGAACAGGGCTCGCAGGTTTTATCAGCTTCACAAAATGGTTTGTGATGCCCTCCTCCTAAAAAATATTCAGTGATTTATTCTGACAGCCTCATTTTACAGATATGTCTGCTTAGTTTCTAAAAATCACAGCCCATTTTCTATAACTCCTCTAACTTTTTAGTTAGAGGATAATAATTTACCCCAGATACGCATCTGCTTGCCGTGCACTTGCATTTCATAATGAAGAAATGATTATGGTTTGGACCTTCAGCTGTGATGGATTGAATTTGCAAAGCTTGATGATGTGACACACCAAATGCCCTGAGACAAAATCGCTTCAAAGTTGATAAACTGAAACAAATGAATTTAAACTTGAACTGAACTTTAGCAAAAGTCATCCGTCTCATTTTAGTTATAATTTACTTTTTAAGAGGACATGATAGACAACATCATAATCTAGATAGTAGAAGACAGTGTTGTTCCTATTTGCAAGGTCACAAGTTTTTATTTTCTCATGTAGTTTCCCTATTTCCAGGTTCAATAATTAAAATTTATTTTCGGTTTTTGCTTGAAGTAAAAAAAAGAAAGATGTGGAAGCATCTCTCATTAAATTACTTTTAAGTATTTAAATTTAAAATTTATATGACTTAATGTCTAAGGCTTTTACTTTTTGTGTATCATATAGAACCCAAACCTAGAAATGCTGGCAAGTTTTTAATCCGGAGGAATAAATAACATTCTCAGTAAAAAACATCAGAATTAAAATGTTACAAAGCTCTGTATATGACTTGGCTTAAGATAAAAATATAAACAATGTTCTTTATATTTCCCATACTTAACAGATGAAAAGGTGAAATTTACACAAAATAACACTATTTTATAAGTAAATAGCTTTCTATGAAACAAAAAATTGGGGAAAAGGGGAAAATGCAAGAATTATTAAACTATGAAATTAAGTGATTTTTACAGACTCCCTGGACAAGTTTTTAAAATTGGGTTGTTACTTGTTAAGGTGATAGTTCCTTGAAAATTGATTTGTTGCGTATCAAAACTACTTGCAACTAGAATGCAAAACAATGTGACCATGACAGCAAGTCAGGGCATGCACGAATTAAGGTATTGAAGAAGATGGAGTAAACAGGACCTACCCCTGTCTCCTTCCCCCAACTTATTACAAATTTTTGGGAAATGGTCTATTTTTGACAGAACAAAAAAAAAGAAAACTGGCTACTGAAACATCATACAACTCTTTTTCTTATTTCTGTTATATTGGTTACTGGAATTTTGCTGAGAAATAACTGATTGCTGAAAGCTAAGTTTGCAGGTAAAGGAAATGCATATTTTGCATATATACATATATTTCTAGTATTTAACATCTATATGCATATACACATGTGAATGCTTTATCTACATAAAACATTTTATCTATATACCATATTTCATGTTAATCTTTTTTAATGTATTTTCTTCTAAAGGAATTCTGTGTTGCACCTACATATCAATCATTACATTTCAGGAGTGAAAGTGTGGAAATGGGATACTGTTTAGTGATGATTGCATTTGATACATTTCCATCTTTTAGTTTCAATTATTCTCAAGCTTTCTATTAAGAGTTGGCCTATTCTTCTTTAGCTTCTTTAAGAAAGTTGGCCAAGTTATCCGGTTTAAGGCCAGAATTGTTATTATTATAGAAGCATTCAGTGTAGAGAGGATACACAGATGTGTCATGATTTAAAAGAAATTTACTTAAGAGAGTAGTGTCAATGGGTTATAGAACTGCTGAACTCATCTGAAGCATTGTGGCATAATATGTATGAGAAATATAGTATTTGTAATTAAGATTTTAATGAATTGCCTTGTTAATCCATACACTGTATGCATGTTGCAACATTTTCTAGGCTTAATTAGTGTGCTTGATGATTATGTTTATTTTCTGATAGACACACTGATTAAGCATTGTCCATACACTGGAGCTTGAAACAAGATCAATCTGTAAAGTAGCACCTAGTCATCTAACTGGGGACTCAAAATGCAAATAGACCAACTTATGGAAAATTAAATTAGTTCTAATAGAACCCATTTTGCCTGAGCAGCCAGTGTCACATTATACACAATGTTCTCTTGTTGTGAAAGAAAGAAAGGGCTTCTGTTGACAGATCCTTGTATACTTTTAAGCTCAAAAAACTAAACGCATATGATGTTAGAGTTGGCTGTAACTCTTAGACGTGGTGAATTGTGGAATATTCTGAGTTAACCCAGTCTATTGTGCTCTAGAAATGCAACTCATTGTGCTATTGTGGCATTTGGGGGTCTGGGGGCTCTCAGGTTTCAAAACGCTTTTTATTACTATCTCCTATGAATTACAACTTTTATAAATTTTCTTCTGTTGTGTTGAAATTTGCCAGATAGTTCTTTTTAATTCAAATTTAATGTATTCTACTAAATGTTTAGTGACCACAAGTGAGTGTAAATCGGGCTCAACCTGTCCTCCCTGTCCATGATTCCCAACTTAGACGCAATTCAGGCTGGTTTCAGATGGATGACAGATAAAGCTGCCCAACTACTGCTTAACATAGAGGCGGATGTGGTGTCAGTCGTTAGATGGACTTTTTGGCTCTTTTCAAAACCTTTCCAATCTTTTTCTTTTGGACATAGAGTCTTTAAAATAACTTGTGTTGGAAACACTAACCTGAGATCTGCTCTCTTAACAGACTTTGAAGTGCATGCTATTGTTGATTCTAGGTGCAGTGTTGTATGGCAGATCTCTAGAGCTTATTTCATTTTGCTCAACTGAAATTTTATGCACATTGATGAATAACTCCGCATTTCTTTCGCCTCCCAGCTAATTTCCGTCTTATTGTTTGATTATACAAATCTGACTAATCTGGATAACCTCACATAAGTGGAATGCAGTGTTTGTCATTTATGTAGGTAGTTTTCACATCTTAACTATGGTGAATAATGCTACAGTGAACATAGGAGTGTTAGTTGAGATCCTGGTTTTAATTCCTCTGCATATATATCCAGAAGTGGGATTGTTGGATCATATGGTAGTTCTATTGTTAATTTTTTTGAGGAACCACCATACTGATTTCCATAATTGCTGAAGCTGTACTAATTTCCATTCCCACCCACAGTGCACAAGGGTTCCCTTTTCTCCACATATTTGCAACACTTGTCTTTTTAATAATTGTCTTTAGTGGCTATCCTGGCAGGTGTGAGGTGATATCTCATTGTTTTAATTTGCATTTGCATTTCCCTGATTATTTGAGACATATATATATATATATATATAGATAGATAGATAGATAGATAGATACGCCATTTGCATGTCTCCTTTGGAAAAATGTCTATTCAACTTCTTAGTCTATTTTTAAATTGGGTTATTGTTTTTTTTTTTTTTTTACAGTTGAGTTTTATAAGTTCATTATATATTTTGGAGATTAACCCCTTATCATATATATGGCTTGCAAATATTTTCTCCTATTCTGTGGGTTGCCTTTTCACTCTGTTGACTGTTCCCTTTGCTGTGCAGAAGCTTTTCAGTTTGATGTAGTCTCGTTTAGTTTTGTTTTTTGTTGCCTGTACTTTTGGTGTTATACCCATGAAATCACTGCCAAGACTAATGCCATGAAACTTTTCCCCTTTGTTTTCTTCTAGGAGTCTTATAATTTATGCTCTACACTTAAGTCTTTAGTCCATTTTAAGTTGATTTTTCTGTATGGGGTATGATAAGGGGCTCCAGATAGTTCTTAGGGAAGAAAGTCATGTGTTCAACATTTTATGAACCACTCCTCTGCCTTAATCTGCAAATACTTTAGGCATGTCCTCTTATTTTCTCTTCAATTTAATGGCTAAATATATTAAGTTAACTCTAGCCTTTAAGAAGTTAATAGACCAAAAGTTTACTTTAAAGTTACTTGCAGCACCGGTAAGAAAGCATTTGTTCATTTATCTGCGTATTTCACAAACATTTGTTGAACAGCTCCTGCTCAGTATTACACATTGTTTGACGCACAGCAGTTGTGTAAAAAATAGCTACTGTCTTCAGGGAGATGATGACTTAAATATGTTAGGAGGGAAGATAAATGACAGAATCACAGTCTGAATGTCATTTGGAGTTATTAATGCGTGGGTGGAGAACAGAGAAACCAAAAGGAAAACTATTGTTATAAACTACATGGGCACTCACACTCATGACTTCTGTGAGATCTGTTTCCTGCAAAAACCTTAGATTTTATGGTTCCATGTGTTTTGGGGGAGGGACAGTTGGGGAAGAGATATGAAGTGTTGGTATTGAGCATCTATTGGTAAGCCCCTAGATGTTAAACATCACAAGGAATGGTGCCTTAGTGAGATTCAAAAGCTGTTCAATAGCACTACGGATTCACTGTTGGAAATGGAATGGGAACAGGCTCTCCCGCATCCGTGGTGGCTGTGTGCATTGGAACCACTGTAGTGGCATGCAATCCGAAAGAAAGTATCAAACACTTTAGATACATGGATACACTTTGGTGCGATATTTCTATTTAAAAAATATTTTCTAAGATAATTCTAAATAGGGAAAGAGATTTTAAAAATTTATAACCACTTGGTTGAGTCATAATTCACATAATATACTTCGCCCACTTAAAGTGCACAATTCAGTGGATTTTAATAAATTTGCATGGTTGTGTAAGCTTCACCACCATCAATTTTAGAACATACTCACCTCCTCAAAAAAAAAATGTTCCCTTTAGTTATCAACCCCTTATCCCTGCACTGCCCCAAACAACCACTTACCTACTTTCTTTTTTGGAAGATGCGATTTTCAAAATTGTCTACATTCAGGGTGTACAACATGATGATCTGATATATGGATACACTGTAAAATAGTCACTACAATCAAACTAATTTATATATCCATCACCTCACAGACTTGCTAATTTTTAAGTTTCAGTTATACAAAATGAGTAGGTTTTAAAGAGCTGAGGCATGGCATGGGGACTTCAGGCAACAACACTGTACCATATACTTAAAATCTGCTCAGAGGGACAGATCATGAGTGTTCTCACCACACACACACCAAAGGGAAAAAGACATTTTCAAACAAGGATGTCCACCACAGCATTTTTTATAATAGAGAGCCACTGAAAAACCCCTGGAGCACAGCAGGGGAATGGTTGAGCATAGCACAGAGCAAACATTTCATGAAATTTAGTGTGCTGACGTCATCCACTAAAATGATTTTTACAGAGTTTAGATGATTTAACTCTTACGCTAGGAGGTTAAGTGAAGTTAAAAGGCAAAATTGTATATGCAATATGTTCACAACCATATAAAACAAGAAAAACATTCTTCTATGAGAGAAATTCTGTAGGAAAATGAAACAAATTATTGTCATTCTTTTATATTTTGTTTTCCAAATTTTCTCTAGATAAATATTACATGTACGGGGGAGGGGAACTAACTTGTTAAAAATATAGATCAGTTACAAGAGATAAAAATGTGGTTTCGCCATGAGGAACACAAGTTGTTTTTAAACTCAAGGATGACCTTGACTTTTTCTTAACAACATAAGTTTTAAGAGCCTTCACAGTGTCCCTCAGCAGATTTTCCATACTTGAACTTGTAAGAGAGAATGTTTCTGCAAAGAGTGCTGGAATAAAGGAACATGGTTTCTGGGTCAGAGATCCAATATACAGCCCAGTAAACCGGGCCCAAGCCAACTTCTATCAACTTCCTCATCTGTAACATAAGGTCATCTGTAAAACAATTCCCAGCGACTTCTAAGGACCTCTAAACATCTCCCATTTTGACGACAAAATCCCACCATGAAATTGGCAGTGTATTCGCCTCCTGGCACTCAAACTATATATGGAAGAGTCACTCAGAGGAGAATCCAAATAGCTCCATAATGCCCTCTAATTTACCCAAAGACCACTCCAACACATGGCTTCTGATGGCATGGAGTCACCCCTATTTGCACTGAACTCATACCTAGCCCAGCTTCTTGGTGGCCTAACAGGCAGCTGGTATTGTCTCAGGAATGTCTGCAGCAGTGATGCAGATTGTGCCTTCATGTAGTTCTGACATCCTATTAAGTGACAACCTGCAGGTCTTTCTGAAGCCTGGTTTCCCAGAACTGCTTTAATCTTTTGCCTTGGAATGGGGCATCTGGTTACACCTGTCGTCACCATTTTCCTGGAGAAAGCCATCAGATTCAGGCTATGTGAGGATGCATTCACCCATTTATCTCTGCAACAGAATTGATCAGAATGGTTTCCTGGGTGTAAACCCTCAGTCCACATCCAGGTAAAGGGTGATACGTCACTTATTCAAGTGTAAAGTCATTGTCACCCAGCATTGGTCTACATCTTTGACAGAAGTAATATTTAGTGATAGTGTTTGGAGAATATCCTAGGTAGTCTAAAATCTTTTCCTAGATTAAGTTACAGCAGCAGAACTGTTCAGTTTGGACTCCACACATTGATGTCAGCATTCTATACTTAGGCATGGCATGGAGACTTCAGGATCAGAACGCGCTCTGCATGCTGTGAGGATGCTGCGGAGGGCGCTGTCCACTGTGTTCTGCAGAGTGAGGCAAACATTCAGTCTGACCCCAGTGCCAAGAGTACCTGCACTTCTCCCAAGCAGCAGGTCTGCTGTGACCCCATTGATGCTGTGAACTGTGTAACAGGTGCCTCTTACACGGTGCTTGTCGAGAAGCTTTACAGCAATGTTGCCTGCATGTGCCACACCCCCAGCCCCAAGGGATCAGGGTTTTCTGTTCTGTGTTTCTTGTGTTCTTTAGCTGTATGCCTGGCCTCTTTAATGTCCCCTAGTTTGGCTGTTTCTTCCTTTACTTCTCCTCTAGATTTATTATACATGCATGCATTTCATGAATTCCTACAACCTGCTATAAATTCTTTCTGGGCAAATGATATATTGGTGGATATAGATAGATGACAGATGATAGATAGATAGATAGATAGATAGATAGATAGATAGATAGATGCTCTTCTCTGCTTCTGTGTCCCACCCAGTCATCTGTAGAATGTGCCAGGCCTGTTGAATGTTGGGAAGGAACTCTTCCTTCATGTGTGTCCTTGGTATGCTCAAGCTTTCAAAACCCGTTGAGTCAGGAGCTAGTCTATACATCTTTTGTCCACACTTAATACAGTAGTTGAAACACACTTAAAACTTGCAAGCGACTCTTTGAATAGGAGAAGACCCGGGAAGGCCATGATTTCTGTCTTCACTACCACCCAATTGCTGGAGATAAAGAAGGGTAAGGATTCATTTTAGGATATACAGACCCATTCACACTGGACCAAAATGCTCCCTGATATTTCTCAGTATTTGAATTTTGTCCTAATAGGCAAACATGCAGTGACACGCTCCTAATGCATTCTAGTCTCCCCAAAGGGAATTTGCTGATTAAGGTAAACACAAAACAATAAGTCACCGAGTTCATATTTTGGGGTGAACGATGATACATGTATTTTCCTGCGCTGTGTCCCTTTGATCTCACTCTGATCTCAGATGTCTGGCCTCGATGAATTAGATGCTGAGATGAAAGCGGGAATGAGACGGCAGTCAAGGAAATCCTAGAGAGAATGTACCTAAGATTGGCTCAGGATCTGGCAGCCAGGAAGTCTGCTTTTTGCTACCAACCCTGGCAGCCATGTGCTCTCCATGGATTCCCAGGTGAAGTGTTGAGAGAATACCCCGCTTAACGTTTGCCTGCAGCAAAGAAAACATATAATGCTTACCCTAAGTGCAAGCTGCATAGCAATTTTTCCACCATGCTTTTTTGGTTGGCTAATAACAGGTATATATTTCCCCAGTCAATACTAAAGCTCTTGGAGATGTGGAACTTTTAGTACACTGTCTTCTGAGGACACCGTCAGCGCTGAATCTCCTCCAAGGGAAGTGTGGAGGGTTTTTGGGGTTTTGTTTTTAACTTACCTCTGAGTTTGAAGGATGGTCTTGCTCCCATTGCTACTTTCAACTTATTTTTCTCTAACATTCCAATTTATTGCAAGGTCCTGCTCTCTCAAGGGCCCTTGCTGTCTTTTGCTGCTGTTCCTGCGCACTCCCATATATTCCCAGATGGCTCCAGCACCCCCCAGGCTCCTCTTCCTCACTCTGCTCTTACCGATCTTGACCACATGCTCGGCTCCCTTACATATGGCCTCTCATTCCCCACCTCCTCGGCTCCCAGGGTCTTTCCAGCTAATCCCTTCAGGGTTCATTCTCATTGTCACACCTGTGGCCTTATCATCACCAACGACTGTGCGGTGGCAGAAGTCATTCCAAGCATCCCCTCCGCTGTGATGACTTCCCCGGCCTTTCTAAGCGCAGGTGCCCACGGCTTGTCATTACACCCCTTCGGGGCCAGCCCAGCTCTCTGCAGCACCTGCCCTCAATTGTATTCACCTGCTTAAGACTTAATCTTCCTCCTCTCCAGCGACCCCTCAGCTCTGCAGTGGCACTGACCCAGATGCACATGTCTGGAAAGAAAAGGGACTGCTTTGTAGCTCCCTCTCGTCCCAAGCCACCAACACTCTCTTGCTCCTCTAAGACATAGTAGAAGAAGCCGGGCATGGTGGCCCTCACCTGTAATCCCAGCACTTTGGGAAGCTGAGGGGGGCAGATCACTTGAGGTCAGGAGTTCGAAACCAGCCTGGCCAACATAGTGAAACCCCGTCTCTACTAAAAATACAAAAAAATTAGCTGGGCCTGGTGGGGCATGCCTGTAATCCCAGCTACTCTGTAGGCTGAGGCAGGAAAATTGCTTGAACTTGGGAGGCAGAGGTTACAGTGAGCCGAGATTGTACCACTGCACTCCACCCTGGGCGACAGAGCAAGACTCTGTCTCAAAAAAAAAATAAAAAGAAATAAAAAGAAATAGTGGCAGAAGCTCTTCCATCCTTATCCTGTGAGATCCACCTGCCATCCTGAATCTATACATACCCTTCATGTGTGCGATGGATTCCACACCTGTCCACTTCTTTAAGCGTTTGCTCCTGTTACCATACCCTCTCTCTATTTCTCCAGCAGTTTGTCCTTCTCTGGTGTCATGAGCACAAAACAGCATCTCCAGTTTAAACAAACCTTTCCCTGGTCCCATCTCCAGCTACACTACCATCCCTATGACTGCTCACTGCCATAGTAACAGGTCCTGAAAGACCCATCTACAGCCCAGCCTCCACTTCCCGGCATCCCGGCTTTCTCTCGGATTTTCCATTTTATCCTTACAATAGCCTTGTTCCTTTAATTGTTCTTGACAACCTTACCATTCCCCAAACTGCTCTTGCATAGTTTAAATAGTGTTTGACCACATTCTTGACCTCAAATTGCCAATTCAATGATCTTTTCTGTCCTTAACTCATTTGACTTCCTTGCCAGTACTTGATACAGTTAAACACGTACTCCTTCTTAATAAACTGTTTTCTCTTGACATTGGTGACTTACCCTGCTCAGCCTCCTCTCCTGGCTTCGCCTCCTGTGCTTATCCCTAAATATGAGCTTGTTCTATGGTGTGGCCCTTAGATTTCTGTTCTTGTCTCACTGTAGCCTCCCTGTGGAATCTTATCTAGTCCCTTTATCTTGAAATACTAGCTACATGGCTATGACATCCAAATTCCAAATGAGACTTTCCACTAAAGTCCAGAATTATCCCCAAATAAAAATTTTAGTCTTAATTTTATCACGGCCACAAGGTAACTATTTGCCTAACCCACTAAGACACTTCTGTCAGTTTCCCCTTGACACTAAATGAACTACCTTCCACGAAGTCATTCAAGTCCCAAGAAAAGAAGTATTTCTTATCTCACCACCAGCAAATTCTGTGATTCTATTTCCGGACTATTTCCTGAATCGACCACACTTCTCCACCTGCACGGCCACCCTTCTAGAACATAAGCTGCCTCTGTCTGCCTGCTTTGTTTCAATACCATTTCATCTGTCTGCTTACTTGCCCTCTGTCTCCCTTCAATTTATTCTCCATACCACTGCTAGAGCGATCTTCTAAAAACACAAGTCAGATTGTGTTTCTCCTCTAGCTGGAGGCCTCCCATAACTTCCATTGCAGTTACAATAAATTCAAACACCTTGGCACAGCCTTAAATCCCAAGTCACAGGACCCTTGCCAGGTCTCTGACCTCATTGCCTCTTCTCTCCGTTGTTTACCTGTTGCACCAGAGGCTCCTCCTATTTTCTTTCAAATATACCAGGCTCCTGCTCTGTCTCCTTAGGGCTTCCGCATTTGCCTTGCCCTCTGCATGGGGCTCTTTGTCCTCGGATCTCTAGTCTTTCAGATAACAAACATCATCTTTTCAGCGATACCTTCCATCATCAGCCCACCCTTACCCAGTCATTCTCAGCTCCGTAGTGCAGCTTTATTTCACGCACAGCCACCACCTTGTACTCATTTTTTTTTGTTTATTCTGGAATTTAAGCTTCTTGGTGGCAGGTACCTTGTCTCATTCTCCACTGAGAGACTGGAGAGGAGCATCTGAGACCAGGTGGAAGAAACGTTTCTGGAAAACAAACAATTACAGGCGATAATTGGCAGACGTCATTGGTGTTTGACGGCCACCTTGTCACATTTCCCCTGAGCCAGAACTTCTCCTCTAAGCTGTGTCTTAACTCTTTGAGCATCTTTAGTTTCAGGTGTCCTGGGCAGTCCAGGTTTGTCTTCCGTATACTTCTGTTTGTTTTCTCATTTTCAAAATGTGTTCTTGAATATTACTCAATTTCTTGCACTTTAAATAAATACTATGTATTTTTCAGGACTCTTGTTCACAAGGACAGAATTCTAACAATTCAAACCATGAGGACAAAAGTCAGGTTTTGTGGGGAGGGCAGGAATGTGTTTGGGTTTCAGGAACAATTAAAATGAAGAATTTTTTTTTTTTTTGAGACGAAATTTTGCTCTTGTTACCCAGGCTGAAGTGCAATGGTGCGATCTCGGCTTAGAGCAACCTCCGCCTCCTGGGTTCAAGCAATTCTCCTGCCTCAACCTCCCAAGTAGCTGGGACTACAGGCGCGTGCCACCATGCCCAGCTAATTTTTTTGTATTTTTAATAGAGACGGGGTTTCACCGTGTCAACCAGGATGGTCTCAATCTCTTGACCTCGTGATCCACCCGCCTCGGCCTCCCAAAGTGCTGGGATTATAGGCATGAGCCACGGCGCCCGGCCTAAAATGAAGAACTTTATCCCTTAAGCCTTTTATGTCTGGATTTCTCTTTTTCTTTAAAGAGCTTCATTCTCTCCTGCTTGTGTCCACAGCTTCAGATTAATAACTCAGCCACCAAGAAAGACTGAAGCTTGGTTTTGCTGATGAATTCCAAAAAATCTTAGAGAAATGTTTTAATTGCCTGATATGGGTAATTTTAAAACCCCAGATGTGTGAAACATGATTTGCAGTGATTTTCACACTATATTCATTGATAAGAAGAGGCATCTCTATCATTTCCACATGGGTATCAATTTTCTTAAAATCTTGTCACTTAATGTTCAAAAATTAGGACACCATACCCCAAAACACTTGGATGTAAATCCAGTTGACAAACATCACCATTTTAGAGAGTGTACAATAACTGAAGGAAACTCTGACAGATTGCACTTATAAAAATCTACATAGTATTGTGGGGTGTGGTGGCTCACGTCTGTAATACCAGCTTTGGGAGACCAAGGCAGGCAGATTACTTTAGGTCAGGAGTTCGTGACCAGCCTGGTCAACATGGTAAAACCCCATCTCTACTAAAAATACAAAAATTAGCTGGATGTGGTGGTGCATGCCTATAATCCCAGCTACTCAGGAGGCTGAGGCAGGAGAATCACTTGAACCTGGGAGGCAGAGGTTTCAGTGAGCTGAGATTGTGCCACTGCACTCCAGCCCGAGTGACAGACTCTGTCTCAAAAACAAAAACAAAAACAAAAAAAGTCCAGGCGGAGTGACTCACGCCTGCAATCCCAGCACTTTGGGAGGCCAAAGAGGGTGGATCACCTGAGGTCAGGAGTTCAAGACCAGCCTGGACAACATAGTGAAACCCTGTCTCTACTTAAATCTACTTGGTATTATGAGAAATTAATAGGATTAAATGTCCAAAAAAATGAGAACACCAAGTTATTGATCATAACAATAGTTAAAAATGAGGAACAACGCTTGGCACTCAGAGCTCTATACTAATAGATAGATAGAATTGACGCCCTCCACAGTCACTTGAGTACATCCTTGTCAAGATGTTCTGTGAAATTTAGGTATGGGAAAGCACTTGCAGTTGATAACTTCAGACTCTTCCAATGTCAATGGTTTATGGATCTATTTTAACATTTGGGATCATGTAGGTAGCCTGTTCTCTCTGCAAAGCTTGAAGTATCTTGAGCTACCTGTATATCTACCAGGGAGACGGTTTAGATGGAGGAGCCTGGGAGCAACCACACTCTCTCTGTACATGCCAGAAGAATCAAGTCTTCTCAAATTGCAACGTGCTAGTCACTGATCATTCTCCAACCTGGATGTGTGTGGAAAATGAAAACCAGAACGATATTGAAACTGCTCTTTGTGAGAATTCAAACTGGGGCAACTAGAAGCCAAGGAGACAGGAGAAGCCCTTCACAGACACAGAAGCACTGAGGCACAACCTCAGATGCGGCTTCAGGGGAAACACGGCAACCTTTGTAACAGGCTGAGTTGAGCAGTAGAAAAAGTTCTGGCCTCTTTTGATTAGAGTTTTCTGGGAGACTGTCACACATCATGCCTTGTAAATGATGTCTAGAGATTAAATAAAGTTGTTCCAGGCAAGAATGAGCTGATGCTTCAGTGAATGGAGAGAAGTCAACAGTGCAGTCTGTGTGGTGAGGCAGTTGCAGAGGCAGCCCGGGGCAAAACAGAGAAAGTTCAAGTGGTACTTAGAAATTCAGACTTAACCTTACAGGTGAAAAAGACTCCTATGTGGGAGACATGTTTATTTGGGTAATACTAACTTTATTAGAAATCAGCACAAAAATGTACAATGATGCAAATACAAGAGTAGTTCAATTCTTGGTCACATAAATAGTCTTAAGAGTTTTTGTTTTGTGAGGGAAGTTGTGTGCTTTGGTACACATAGTCATTCAGGACTCAGATTCACTGGAGCTCGGCCATCTTCAACATGTGGCTTTGGAGGTCATCCTGTGAAGTCGGCAGAAGGAAATACAACTTACAGATTTTGTTTGGGAGGGTTTTATCGCCATACCAGAAGCGCCATGTACATAAACTGCTGTGCTGCCTTGGAACAGACCCACACCTAACTTCAAAGGCGTGTCGGTGCTACGGTTTGAATGTGTACCCCAAAAGTTTATGTGTTGGAAACTCGGTTGCCTTTGTGGTGGTGATGACAGATGGGGCCTTTGAGAGGCAATTGGATCATTAGGGCTCCACCCTCATAAATGGATTAACTCCATTATTGCAGGAGTGAATTAGTTCTCACTGGAGTGGCTTTGTTTTAAAAGCAAGCCCTCTCTCACACACATTCTCTTTCCCTTCCATCCTTTTACCATGTTGACACAGCAAGAAGGCCCTCCACAGATGCTAAGCAGATGCTGGCGCCATGCACTTGGACTTACCAGCTTGTGAAACCATGAACTTAATAAACTTTTTACCCAATCTGTGGTATTCTGTGATAGCAACAGAAAATTGACTAAGACAATTGGAAACATAGTCTAATTGTTTGTCAGGAAGAAAAGGAAAGCCATCAGGATGGGGATGGCTGTTTGCTTGTTAGAAAAATAATACTGAAGGCTGGAAATAGGATGGAAATAGGATGCCCTGGAATGAGACACATTTCTCTGGGGCTTTTAGAAAGACTGGATGCTGGGATATGCTGAAAGCTCAGATAATGAAGGAGTAAATTTTGGAACAAAGCCTTGGAAATAGGGTTGGAAAGGTAGTTATAGGCATTTGTAAAGGGATGTGGGGAGCTGTGGGAATGCTAAAAGGTTTGTTTGAGCCTCAGGGCTCTGGATGGGTAGATAAGTTACAGAAACCAAGTTGGAAGCATAGAGAAGTAATGCT
The DNA here is from genome assembly GCF_030222135.1 of Aotus nancymaae. Classification (NCBI taxonomy): domain Eukaryota; kingdom Metazoa; phylum Chordata; class Mammalia; order Primates; family Aotidae; genus Aotus; species Aotus nancymaae. The sequence goes on along the minus strand of NW_026988450.1, from coordinate 4,553,190 downwards.
CATCAAGGTAACTAGTCAGTGACCCAACAGAACTAGAATTTTAAAATCTGAACCTCCTGCTAAGATTGAGAAAGTTTATATTTGGGAGTTAACACAGAACAAGTGAAGAGAAGGAAAAAGAGTCTTGAATCCTACATCAGTGAAATGGTGAGCAATCTCATCAACAAATTGAACATTTCCACACGACTGAAAGCTCTTAACCACGGTGTAGAGCAGAGATGGATAGTGAATGACAGGAGACTCACCAAATACGAGACAGTCCCCCAAATCACATCATTTGTCATCTTTGCCTCATTTCCTGGGATTAGGGCCAAAATAGCCCCTGGTCATGATGTCTGCTCAGCAAAGTGTAAGAAAAATATTGTGTGAACTCTGGAAACACTTTGCCCATTTTAAGAGTCTTTGAAAATGATTTATTTAGGTGTGTTTTCTCTTTTTCTTCCCTCTTTAGCAGTCAGTGGCAGCAGCTGAGCATCAGCACAGCATGTCATCCTCACCTCCAATCCCAGGACATTCAGAGTGTTCGCCAACAGGCTTGTTGGTTTTGCTTGGGCCATTTTGAAACCATCCTTCCTCTTTTGCTCTGTCTTTTCCTTTTGTCGTGTTAAATACCAACTATTTAGTCATGAAGACACTTATTTCAAACACATATACAAAACTAATTGTGGAAGCTGCAGAGAATCCTTTGTTTGAAACACTGTGGTCTAGTATGTCAAATCACAGCTAGAAGGCAACTTGGAACTTAAATTATCTGTTGAGGAAATGTGGGGTTTTTTTCTAAGTGGAGTCATTATAAGCCTTATTTGCCTTTCTATAAAGAGGGGAATAAACTAGTTTAAGCACAAATCAATCTAAATAGAAAAAATTGCTCCATGTGTATTTGTATAGAAGAAGGGAGTGTGCATAGAAATGAGAAGTTACCTACCTGTGCAGCTAGAATGACTTACACATGCCCAATGCGTGCCCAGTGCTGGGCTTCCTGATCTGGTAATGTGATCCAGAGGGAGTAAGAGGGCTGAGGAATGAAGTAGATGAGCGCTTCGGGAACCCTTTTAGATCACCTACAGTCCGTGATCTAAAGCTTCACTTCATCATATGTATAAAATGTGTGAAAGGATCTTAAGCCAGATTTCATGCAGCTGGTGACATCACATGGTAAATAAGAACAAACACAGAATGATTGAGCTGTGTACCAAACGCATGGACCATATACAATTCGGTTGCTTTGTGAAGAACAAGAACTTTATCTATGTGATATGAAAGTCATATTGAAAAGATATAAATATAGACATAATTGACAAATATAGATGCAGCTGTAGGTGAAAGCGCAGGTATAGGTACAGAAATACATACAGGTACAGAAATATATATAGATGCACCACACTCCTTAGCAAGTAGCTTACTCCTCACCATATTGTAAGCTATGTTTTAGTGTTCATGTTCATTCTCCTGGTGGAGAGAATCACCTGCTGAAAGAAAGATGGGCAAAGTTTCTTATTGATTACATCCATTTGAAGAAAACTTCACTTTGTTAAATGATAACAGCTTTGTTAAAGTTTAGAAGATGCAACATTGGAAACTTTTTTTACTGGTATAAATATCTTATAAAAATGACAAAGGATAAAACAAAAGCGTCACTGAAAAATTCACTGGAGAGTTTTCTCATCACATCCATGGTGGTTTTTGTTGGATCTGGTGGGATGTGTAGATATAAGAGAAATTCACAGTGTTGCCTTGTGGTTAAGAGCGTGGAGTCCGTGGCAAACCATTCAAGCATGAATTCTAGCTCAATGGCTAATGGTTTGGACTGGAAAAAGTTAGTTGGAGTAGTGCCTCTGCTTCCTAATTAACTCATGAAAAGCATTTAGAACAGTGCATGGCATAATATAATCACTAGAATAAGTCTTAGCTACCATTACTGTTGTTAATATCATCATCATCATCATCATTATGGGAATCATTTCTCATCTTTCATTCATTATCAAAATGTCATTTGATTTTATGGTTTTAATAAAATCTGATTTTACTTTGCTACATCTATCGACTATAAATGTAACTACTTTTGCAAACAGATAGAGGAATTATCCAGAGTCCACATGTAGACATTAAATATTACAAACATGAAGTGGACAAGTACTGAACTTATGTCTGGAGGTTGTTTGGTTTAATCCCAGGCAGCAGGTGGAATTTAGGTATGCTGCCTACACCTGAACCTGACTCAGCATGTCACAAATGCTGGCATGACAGATGGAAGACCCAGAAGTCAAGCCTGCAGTTTGGCCTCTCCAGCATCACTGAACTTGGAGTCCACTTGACCCTTGCTATGAGAACCTGAGGTATTCAAAGGGAAACTCTGCCACTTAGCCCTGCCAGGCTGTTACTGACTACCTCAAGGATGTTCTGAGTCACCAAAATAGCCCAGTCTAGAGAGAATGAATGCCCTGTGTCAGGCTATTCTAGCTGCATTTCAGCAGATTTTAGAGGGACAGCTAGGGATGAGGTCTGGCCTCTACCATGACAGGTCCCACATGAGAGACTTGTAAAATTTTAGAGTGGAGGATTTGTTTTTGGTCTCCCTAGGGATTACACCAATGTAGGGCAGGTTACTGTGCCAGAAAGCAGTTAGCTTTTTTAAGTTGAAAATGCTTTTAAGCTGAACTTTCAAAATTCCAGAATTAGCTAATATCATGCTAAAAACCAAATTAATTCTCCATAAAATCAGAAACAAAACAATGATGTCTGCCCTTGCCACTTCAACTCTATACTGGGGGGTTTATTCAAGAACAGTCGGGCAGTAAAAAGAAATAGAAGTCTCCTGGATTGGAAAGGAAGTAGTAAAACTGTTTCCATTTGCAGATGCCATGATCTTTCATACAGATTTGTATTTTGAAAATCCCCAGGAATCCACTAAAAATACTATTTAGAGCTAAGAAACAAGTTTAGCAAGGTTGAAAGATATGGACATATGGAACCAATTTTATTTACAATGGCTTAAAAAAGAATAAAACGATTAGGAATAAATTTAACAAGAGAAGTATGAACCTTAACTCTGAACACTATAAAACATGGTTGAAAAAAAATTTAAGGGCCTAAATAAATAAATGGAAAGACATGTTCATGGATTAGAAGTTGTAATCTTGTTAAGATAACAATACTACACAAAGTGATGTACAGATTCAATATATTCCCTATCAAAATCCCAGATTACTTCTTTGCAGAAATGGACAAGTTGATCCTACATTTTATACAGAAATTTAATGGACCCATAATAGTCAAAACAATCTTGGAAAAGAAGAACAAAGTTGGAGAACTCACACTTTCCAATTTTAAAACTCACTACAAAGCTACAATAATCAAGACAGTGTGGTACTGGCATAAGGATAGTTATATAGAGCAATGAAATAGAATTGGGAGTCTAGAAATAAATTACCATGTCTACGATCAATTGATTTCCAACAGGGGTTTGTCAAACAATTCAATAGGGAAAGATTGTACTTTTCAACAAATGTTACTGGAACAACTGGATATTCACATGGAAAAGAATGCAGTTGGATCTCTGCCTCACAGCATATACAAACATTAACTCAAATGAATCAAAAACCTAAACATAAGAATTAAAATTCTAAAACTCTTGGAAGAAAACAGAAGTAAGCTTTGTAACAACGAATTTGGCAATAGTTTCTTAGCTATGACACCAGAGCACAAATAATTAAAGAAACATATAGATAAACTGGACTTCATAAAAATAAAAACCTTTGTGTTTTAAAGAAAAACATCAAAGCTGGAAACATCAAAGCCAGAAAACTGGGTAAAAGCTCTGAATAAACAGTTCTCCAAAAAAGATATACAAATGATCGATAAGCACATAAAAAAATGCTTTATGTCATTAGTCATTAGGGAAATGCTCATCAAAACCACAATGCAATACCACGTCACAGCCACTGAATTAGCCATATTAGAAAAGGCAGACAATAACAAGTGTTGGTGAGGATATAGAGAAACTGGAACTCTTATACACTGTTGGTGGAAATGCAATTGTGCAGACACTTTGAATAACGATTTGGTAGTTCCTCAAACAATTAACTATAGGGATTACCAAATGATCCAGCAATTCTACTTCTAAGTAGTTATTCAAGAGAAATAAAAACATATCCACACAAACATTTGTACATGAATGTTTATAGTAGCCTTATTTATAAGTGTCCATCAATCCATGAATGGATAAATAAGATGGGGTATATCTAAACAAGAGAATATTAATCAGTAATACAAAGAAATAAGGTACCGATACATGCTACAATGTGGATAAACCTTGAAAGTATTGTGATATGTGAAAGAGACAAGTAATAAAGGACAACATATTGTAAGATTCCATTATTATAAAAGCCCCTAAATCGGCAAATTTATAAAGACAGAAATAGATTGGTGGTTGCCTGGGTGTGAGGGAGGGAATTGGTGGGTGGAAGCATGGTGAATGGGGAGTGACTGCTAATGAGTATGGCATTTTTGGCAAGGGATGATGAAAATGTTCTAAAATCTTGCTAACAGTTGTACCACTATGAATGTACCAGAAATTATTTAATTATATACTCTAAATAGGTGAATAGTATGGTACGTCATTTATGTCCCCAAAGCCTATTGTTTTTAATTCCTATTATTAGGTGACTTTATTCCTATGATAATTATATTTTACTGCAGTCACTAAAATTGATCAGATGACTGAACTGTCAGCTAGAAATCAATGTTGTCACCACACTGTACCTGAGGCAGCCACATTTCTCATGTGTTGGTTCACTAATGCTATCGCTGATAGCTCAGCATAGGGATTCATTTCCTGCGGAGTTTAAGTTCTCTGTACACTCAGTGTGGGAATTTTCACATTGGATGACCGGGCACAGTGGGTCACACCTGTAATCCCCACACTTTGGGAGACCGAGGCAGGAGGATCGCTTGAGCCAGGGAAGTCGAGGCTGTGATTGTGCCTCCACATTTCAGCCTGGGTGACAGAGGGAGACTCTTCTCAAAACAAACAGAAAACCAGATTGGACATTTGCTGCTCCAAATTTGTCCTTGCGTTGGAGTATCACCTTTAAATAGCACAATGGAATTTTGCACCACGCAATTATATTCTTCACAATGCCAAATGTATTACAAAACACTGATGAATCGATATTAGCCCACATGCTAGGAAGGAAAGTGAATCTGCGTGCGTACACTCCCTCGCATGGGAAAGATAACTATTTTTAAAGTCAGGTGGTAAAGCATGTAGTGTTGTACCCCATTTAAGTAAGTGATGGACTAGCTTTGTTTTGATGGGTATAGACTTGGACGATGTTAACATCACAGGCTGGGAGACTCCGCTCCCTCTCCTGTTCTTACTGTTCCTTGGGAGGAATGAACTCCAGGGAAGGAAAGCTGGAGCCAGCCAGAAAGGAGTGGGGGTCAAGGTGCCTCTCAAAAAACACTGTGAGGGAGCAATGGGGCAAGGGACCTTGAACAGTTTATTTCAATCTTGCTGGAAGAGAAGACGGAGATATTTTATTTTACGTTCCTCATCTGTACAGAGAGCCTTGCACAGTGTCTGAGGTTTACTGAATGTTGAAAGGATGTGAAAATGTTTGAACTCCTTTTTGATTTTCACAGCTATTCTCTCCTAAGGCAATAAGTTCTGATTCATGTCTTTTTTATTATGGACACAGAGTCGAGTTTGCTCTTACAAGATGATACTTCTATGCTGGTTTTCTTAAAAGCAATGAAAAATAAGTAGACTTAAAGTTTAAAAAGATGTTAATATGTAGTTTAGCCCTACAAGCAGAAAAACATTAAATCTTTATATTGGTTTGTATAAAAAATGTTGTAGAGGGTGTTTTCAAAAGAGTTTTCAGGAAAATGTTTGGAGACAAGGTTTTTCACTCAATTTTTCATCCTTGTATGTTTCATAAAACCTCCCACTGGTTTGGGCTGTTTGACAGTCGTTCCTTTAAGAGGTAAACGGGCTTGAGGCAAATTTGGGAGGATGGACTCCCTTTTATTAATTTTTTAAATACTATTAGGAGTGGGAAGGGTGTCAAACGTCCACTTGGAGTCAGGGGAAAAAGTAGCCCCATGAAAAAATTCCCTGTGAGAGCGGCATAACCTGCGGAGGGACGTGTGAGCCCGTGTCCAATCCCCACAGCCAGTCATGGAAACAGAGCGCTCGGGGACGCGCAGAGATCATTCTGTGTGCCACTCACATGGAGTCTAGTGCAGCATAAAGCTTTCCTAGGCTCCACCCAGAAGTGTGGTCGCCTTTGTCATTTTAATTGGTCTGTGTTTGTGAAGTGGGGCCTCTATTTACTTATAGCTTGGGGCTTGTGTTTACCAAGCCTGGTGGAGGCCAAGTGACAGGGCCCCTGCAAGCTCTCCCGCTGTATCTTGAGGCACTTTTCTTTTCAGTATCTGTGCCTGTCTAATTCGTGAGCTTCTGTGAAGCAAGCACAGGAGGGTACAAGGCCTACAGGGAGGAATTACACCTAATTACTCAAATAATTGCTAGGCTGTTGCCTTCTTAGTCACTGAAAATAATTTCCAGGTCCCTGGCTTTTATAGATAGTCTTCTAGAGGCAGGAGGACACAGCCCCCTTTTTAACTCAGCCCATTCACTCACAAAATCAGAACACTCGAGCCTGCAAAATTAATAAGCACCACTTCCATTACATATATTTTAGGTTGTTGTTGCCGTGGCGATAAAGTCAGGGACATTGAATCTCCTCTGTTGAGCCATTGTTATCATCTCTGGCCATCTGCTGCAGAGAAGTGATATTCCATCTCATTTGCATGATGACTGATATATGGGAGGTTTGGAAGGACATATGCCACAGCAATCATGTGATGAAAATTAAAGTGAAAGTTTTGGGCCCAGAGCCGAAAAAAATCTGTGTATGCGCATGAGGCTGTTGATGTGCAAATGTGAATCATATTGAGAAGGTCTGAATAGGGAGGTGTGACGTAAGGAGGGGACACAAACGCAGGTGCTTATCTCTAAGCAGTCAAAGGCACTGGATGTCATATCATGGGAACTACCTTTCAAAGAAACAGCTTTAGTGTTTCCGTTCGGCGCACCAGGGAGGAGAGAAATAGAAGTTTTGGAAACAAACAAAAAAGTAAGTTTAAAACTTTTGAACCGCATACTGCTCACACTGACATTTAAGTCACTCGGAATTTTAGCAAGTTTTTAGGTCTTAAGTCATAACATTCACTTTTGTTTGCTGGGGTTAGAGGTTAGCAAAGGTTGAAGTTTAGAAGTGTGTGGATGGTTTTTCTAACGTTTGTTTTGAACTTCTGTTTCTGGCTTCTGTTGTGATGTATATTTGAGCATTATTTTAAATGTATTTCTCAATCTCTCATACTTTCACTCTCTCTTTAGCAAAAAAAGCTTGTTGTATCTGTTTTGAGAAGGATTTCAGAATAAAATGTCATTGTGTAATTACATTTATACTGCACCAGTAATGCCTTTGTTCATATACATTTTTGAAACTTGGAAATTTGCAACAGAGACTATTTGATGTGAAATGAGACTTAGTACACTTTTTGCTCAGAAAAAGAGGAAAGTGGAAATAATTTATGAGGTTGCAAAAATTACCAGTGAGATCTCAAATCTGACATCTCTCTAGAATTGGGGAGATCTTTGTGAGGGATGAGAGGTTGTTAACATAATTTTATATGAATAACCAATATTAAAAAGATGTTTTATGTGTGCTTTTTGAAAAGTCAAAATTCTGATAGCAGCTATATATAAGGAAAAGAGTTTGCGGGAGCTTCCCAGGAAATTTAAATTGATAAGTATGGTTTGTTATAATCTCGTCTTCAAATATTTAGAGAATTTGATAAGAGTAGTAGTCTCCTTTAAAAATGACACTGTTCATTTTTGATAAATGTAGATGTCAGAAGACTCATCAGAAAGTTAGAGAATAAATAATACCAGAAAGGCTGAAGAATGAGAGAGGAAATACTAACCTTGAACAAAATTTTGCAGAAGGACAATTTCAATGAAATATTACTTAGGGATACAGGAAATTTTCAAATCCTTTGATAAACAATGCTTTGCCTCATATTCCTTTTGTTTTAATAAATTATTAAACATGCTTACTTTGATAGATGTGGAAATAACTAACTGAAGTGTTTTTCAGTTTCAAAGAACAAGGAAGTCAATAAAGTATGCACTGTAACTTCTATCATCTTAATTTTCCAAACAAGAAAGTGGCTAATTGTCAGAAAAAAAAAAAAGTTGTATCAACTTTCACTCCACAGCTAACACTGCAAAATCCAATACACTGAAAAGAAAATCTGATGAAGAAATTTTGAATATAATTATGTACACTATCATTGTGTTAGGGAAATAGTAAATAAGTTCCAGGCAATAATCAAATTCAGAGTCCAAAGTAAGACTAAAATTAGACTTCCCCTAACTTTGCTTTTTATTTTTCTTTGCAAATATTATCTGCATGGTATCCTACTTTTATGCCTGTAACCTAAGATTACCAGTGTTCTCTTTTCTCCTTCTTCTAAATATTCAATTACTCAGTGGTGATTATTATGTGGCCTTCTTGGCTTACTACAATATTAGATTAATATAGATTTCTTTTGCCAAATTAGCGGAAATCACTGTTGCACATAAAAGCAATTCACTCTTTTTTAGTTGTATTTATGTTATGGTAGGAGCATCATTTTAAGCTTAAAAGCTTTTATATTTTAAATTTGGATATACTGTACCTTGGAGAGCATAAGGTGGTTGTATTTAAAACGTTTCGAAGTACATTGAAACTTTCATGAGATCCTAATGTGGTTATGTTTAAAGGAGTCTTTTTTTTTTTTAAGAGTGGCCATTAGTAGTCTGCTATAACATGAACCAGTAACATTTGAAATTTCCTGGTTTCTCTTAAATCAGACAACCGCAAGTGACCTAGAAAAGACAGGAAATGTCGGGAGCTGTCCATGGTAGCTTCTCTTTAAAAAGTTAACATACGTACTCTGAATAATTGTCTTTATTTCCATTTTTAAAAGTCAGAATTAAATTCTCATTAGATAAATTAACCTGGCATATGTAGAAATTATTTGCAGTTAATTAACAATCTTACTTGCAGTAACAATCTTACTCCTATAACTAAACTGCAAAACCCAAACTTTAAGCTTTCATAATGTTAATGAATGCTTCCAGTTGCAGCTTTAAACTATTTATGCACAAATAAAATTTATAGCTATTAAATACGTAACTCCTCTTTAGGTTGACAACAGCTCATTGCAAATAGTTTCTATGGTAGTAGAGCAACGTGAACAAACATATCAAAAAAATGTAACTTGCATGACTTTATTGCTCTTGAAATTAATTCTTGTCCTTATGTGACCTGCCATGTCTGCTATAGAAATCCAAAAGATCATAATTGTTTGATATGAAATGCAAAAAGAATAGTTAAATTGAAAGTTTAACATCATGAAATTCAAAATCCCAAGCGGTATATAAACATTAAAAGAAACTTTGGACGGCTAATCCTAGGAAATGAGTTTTATGGATTGAATTCAACAAGGCTTCAGAAATGGTTCCATCTGCTGCCTAGCAGCTGGTGAAAGGATAAATTTAATTCATTAATTCATTTGGAAAAAAGGATCCAAGTAGTAAAGACTTCATTGCTCATAATGCATATAGGTGAAAACACAAACTGAAATCCAGACCAATTGATCATCCTAGATAATGAGCTGCATTGTCCTTCCTTTTTCTGGTAAAGATCTTAGTGATTGAGTCAATACGGTGTTGATTTTTATGACAATAACCAATCATTTCCAATCATTTCAATTATTAAAAAAAAACTCAGGGAAATTTAAAGTAAACCTCGGTTTTTAGTCTGAGGAACTCTAGGCATTAGAAATTATGCACTTCTCATTCTGTGTATGTGTATGTGGGAGGCAGTGTGTATACCTATGCTTATAATATATTCATATATATACATCTATACATACACATATATATTATATACAAATTCTGAATCACTTCAAAGAAATGTTTATATTAAGCATGCCTTTTTCTATTTGTTGAAATAGTCAAATAAGTATTTAGCACTTACTTATATTATAACATTAATATAAGTAAAGTTTTCAAGATTCATATTTCCCCAAAGGTTGCAAGGTTCAAAAAAACATTTATTTTATTTTCTCCTCTTTCCAGACTTCAAACTAGTTGCTTCGGTCTCTGTTTTTGATCACACCCTGCAGAATGCTTCAAAATATTACAGAGTTGTCCATGAGGTAGTCTTTTCCCAACTTCTCTGCCATGTTAATCATTTTGACATAAGGAGACAAAATCCACAAGACATGGAGAAAAGATTTCATTGGCCAGATTGTATTGGACCTTTTTATATCTTTACATGAAAATAATGGGGGTTTAACACCATTCTGAGTCTTGGACTGTTTAAATTCAATCCATGTGATAAGGTGTTGGAAAAGTTGGTGTTGCCTCATCCTCTTTAGCTTATAATCACATTGGTGGATTTTCTTTTAACTGCTGGCATTTTAATGAGAGCCAGGCCTCCCTTAGAAATGTATAGCTCACCTTCTCCACAAGGTAAATGTCTCTTGCTGGCCAGTTAATTGATCTACTATAGAGATAAGAACACCCCTGAAAGCGAGGTTGCTTCAGTAGCCAGTATACGTTTTAGCAATTTTTTTTTTGGATGGTGATTTCATGAATGGTGTTTTGACTTTTCTTTCTCTGCGGCCCACAGCTCACTGTGGTGGGTTTGTTGGATTTACTATAAAGGTTCTGCTTGCACCCTGTGGGTTGGGTTAAGAATCAGGGTTTATGCATTTACTTGTACTGTGGCATTGTTTATACAGCTTTGGTTTAGTTTTGATCTTTTTTTTTTCTTTTGCCTTTGAGGCTCTTCCACAGTGTCAGCTGCTGACTGATAGTAGGAAAACGGCCTCGTGGTGTGAATGAAAGGGACCTAGCGGTTGGTAAACAGAGATAAGGAATAAATAGAGCACAGGCAAAAGGAGATAGTTCTGTGGGGGCCCAGATTGCTGCCAGTCTGTTCAAGGGAGATGCAGAGCCTGTCCTTTTCCCAGATTAAATTAGTGTGCGAAATCTCCAGTGACCTCCTCCCCTTCTCCCCACACTCTTTAGCCAAGCTGAACAGCCTCTGCTGTAAAGTATTCATTTTATCCAGGGACAAGCTGGACAATAGAACTCTCCCTGATACTTATGGACAGCTGTCGTCATTCATAGTGCTCTCAGCATTTCATTTTTCATAGGAGTTAAAAGGGTTTTTACCTTGTAACTGAAAGAGGGCATAAATGCAACTTTGCCAGGTCTGAGGCTTCTTGGGTAGGGGGTAGGACTTGGCGGGGGTGTGAGGAAGGAGGAAGGAGAAACTGCTCAAGAAAGCAATTCTTTTCTGTTGTGTTAATATGATTAAAGTAAGACAGAAATTAAATTTCAAATCTGGTCTCCTTGCTAAGAGAAAATATCTTTGATCTGAAAGTTTCCTAAAATTAAGGTCACCAGTGCAAAACAGACAATTCATCTCCACCTGCTTTACCCTTGTTTGGGCTAAATATGCATGCATTTTATTACCTGTGAATAACCACCAGCAAATATTAAGCCTGTAAGATACCTCTGTATTCTCATATATTTTTTATTTTTTTAGTGATTTACTGCAAATATATTCAGCATTTGACTGATTAAATAGACCTTCGGCAACCTTGAGGGTCACTGTGTGGAGTATGTACATAGAAAATGCATCAGCCCATTGTACCCTGGCAGCTAATGAGATTGGTCGTTAAGTAAATGACACAAAGCCTACAAAAAAAGCTTAGCAGCTCACTAGAGTATCACAGAGTGTCCCTGCACACCACACAACGACACAAACACTGGACTAACGTAGCCCACCCCTGCTTTATTCTACATCACTGCTTCCCTGATGTCAGCGTGAGAGGCAGAACAAAGGCTAGGAGGCACCGGTAAGTCAGTCTGGCAATTAAGCCCTAGGGAGAAAGTAGAACAGATCTTAGCCTAACCGTGGGGCTGAAAGTCCGTTTCTCGACAAGTAGGTCAGAATGAAGGGATTTTGCTATCACTTCTGGAAATGCCGCTTCAGCGATCAGTGTTCTTATTTTGTTGTTATTGTTGTTTTGTTTTGCCGTTTCACAAAAGTTTGTAAATTTAAAAAGTAAAGTGAACCCATAACGCAGGTGAACTTGAATTTGAGAGGCAGGCTGTTTGTTGGAGAAATGGTACTTTTGCCAATAACTACCATTCAGATTACTGGTTCAGGTTTGAAAACTTTCAAATGTATGAAGCAACTTTAAATTTAGTCTTACTGCTTCTGAAAGATAATGGAAACCTGGGGCATGAACTGTGTGCAGTGAAGTTCATTCGTGACAATGTAAAACTGCCCTAGCCCCTAATATATATTTAATATCATGGATGGAATAACTATTTCCTTGATCAGTGTCTTAAAAACCAACCAATCAAACACAACAAAACAGAAAAACAAAAGCTCCTCTTTTCCTCGTGTATTTAATTTCTCTTGAATCTGGAAATAGAATCATTACTGTGAATCTGTAATATTGAATAGGATTAGTGGTTATTTGCTTGCTGTACTTGGGAAAAAAATCAAAGCTTCTGACACTGGAGCAGCATTGGCTTGCTGTGTCCCTTGGAAAAATGCATTTGCAGGATTGAAGTGTAACATTGCAGGATCCTTTTAGAGAAATATGGCAACAGGAAGTTGCCAGAAAGTCTTATTTGCCTTGCTGAAATGTCTGTCTGCCTTAGATTTGTGTATTCAGAGGATGTTTAGTTCAAGAGAGGATGATATTGTTACAAGACATTCAGGTAAATTAAATATTTTATTCTAAGAACTGTCCTCTAAGTCGGTTGTCAGTGGTTTAATAAACTCTGACGGTCTCATCAAAAACATTTAAAAAGTATTGTTAACATAAGTGTGGTGTTTTAAAATAGATGTGTTCATAATATCAGTATCAGTGTTCAATTTTAAAGTCACTGTCATTTAATTTGAGAATGGCATGTCATAATCATCTGTTCATGAATTAAAACTCTGTATAGAAATCAGTTTCCTAACTTTCATTACTTACACTGAAAATATTTATTTACATAAGGATATAGCAACATTGTTATAATGAATAAATAGCTTATTAATAGCATTCATGAAAGATTCATAATGTTGATAATATGGTCTGGGTGATCAGAGGTCACATACTTCTTTACCATTTTTTTCATGAAGTACTCTTCCTCTATTAAATGTGCTCCTAATGTACATTTTGTTTATATCATTTGTTTAGAACTATATGTGTGTCTGTAGAGAGTGTAATATATGTTATATATTACCAATTCTAAGTATTGTTTTAACAATAGCCAGAAATTAGGAGGCAATACATTTTGTGAAGAAAGTGATATAGTAATGTCTTTTTAATTTCAAGTAAAATATATGTGGGGAAGAATGATTTTGATTTTACTAAACTGAGATTTTTCTGATATGTCATCGCATCATTATGCCTTTCATGTGATAGAAATCGGTGGAAAAAGCAACCCATCTAAAAATGGCTACAGTTGCTACCTACCAGTTTTAGTTTAAGGCAGAGTTGTGTAAGTACTTCACTCTTCCAGGCATTATAAATGCATTAGCCTGTCCTTCTGTGATGAATGTTTTATTTTGAATCTCATGTATTACAATGTATTTTCCTATAGTTGTTAATGTTCCTACTGTTAATACAAGAATTGAATGTTTCAGAAAACACATAATTGTTTTGTCTGGCTGTAAATATTTTACCTCCATCCTTACCGTACAGCAAAGGGTATACAAACTTGACTGAAGTTCGTTTAGTTGCATCGCTGTGGATGAAAAGGAGTGGAGTTACTTTTACAGAAATGTAATTGTCACTCTTCAAAACAGAATAGGTCTGTGTTGTCATTAAGATAAGAAGGGCCCAGATCATTACCTTTGGTTCATGCAAACTTGTTTCCACCTATATTGGTCTTGCATCTGAAATATTTATTTTTTAATTTGAAGAAAATATTCATGGCTTTATCTACTTTGCAGCTTCCTTCTTTAAAGAAATTTGAGAAACTTAATTTCTGTTGTCAGAAAGAAACTTTGTATTACTGAACTTTTATTCTGATTCACTCATTTAACAAATAAATATTAAAACTGCTTGGTTCAAAGGACTGTGGTAGATGCTGCTGGTAATACCTCATTTCCATTTTGTAGCCCCTCTTAGATCCCACCTAATGCTTCCTAGAGAATAAGGCAGTCATCTTAAGTGCATGTGAGTGACAAAGTGATGAGAGAAGCTACAATTCTCCCTTCTCGAGTTCACATGTCCGAAATCTGGTTCTTCCACTGACTCAGTCTGTGCCCCTGGATAAGTTCTCTAACTTTTCTGGGCCTCGGTTTCCTGGTCTGTTAGATGGGGGCAAGGGTGATGGGAGATAAATGTTGCCTTATAACTTCCGTGAAAATTTAATAAGATCATATACCTAACACCCCTGGCATATTGTGTTTGGTGTTTTTAACTTTCACTTGCAGTTTGAGACAGCGAGTGGACGTGCCAGTGCCATGTCACAAACCGCCTGTGCATTTGTTCATACCAGTACAGAACTCTTTCTCGTATTTTCACTTCCAGAGCCCCCAATTTTGTGAGAGAACCTGAAGCATTGTGACAATTCGCTTTTATGTGTCTGCGTGCTCATATCAAGACTAAGGTAACATGTTAAAATTTCTAAACATATATTAAGTGTATGTGATTAAATTGGCTTATTATGCAGTTATATTAGTTGCTAACAAAAGTATACCTAAAATTTTATTACACTTCAACCCAAACTTTCTGTAAGCAGAAATATTTAATTTCATTTAATTGAAAATGGAAACATTTGAAACTTAAGTATTTACAGCATAGGTCTTTATTAAGATCATGGTGTTTTTTCTTTCTGTTTTTTTTTTTTAATTTTGCCCCTTTGGGATTTATTTCTTAAGTTTTTTGGCTTAGATTGTTTCTTTTAGTTCATACACTGAATTTGGTATAAGTTTTCCCTCCTTAAGAACATTATAATTGGAAAATATTTTATTTATTTTTGTCACCTATGTAAAGAATCTTGAACCCAGTTAATTGCTGAATATTTTATCTTAAAAGACAAAATTCCACTTCAGTGAACTCGAGAGAGATCTGAATTTCTTTACAAATGTTTGAATACAGTGTTGTCAAATGTTACATCAAATTTATAAATTTTTAGACAAAAGTATATGACCCTTTTAGTTTAACTTTTTGGATTTTGATTGCAGGAATATTTGCCCTGATAGGGTTTGGTCTATACATTTAAGTTGTAACTTTGAAAGAATTTTGTTGCTGAGAATTTCTGATCTCGTATATCTCGTGTCGTTAGGTAAATTGAATTGACCTGCAAAAATGTCAATGCCTTTAAAGTTCTCTTAGTAATTTAGTTACACTACTAAGTGGAATTAACTACAACAGTATAAGAGCATTTTAGATCAGACTATTTTAATTTCTTTGATTTATACAGTGCAACTTTGAAGGTGTTAGAGATATCTGCACTAAATATCGGTTCTCCAAATATTCTTAAATATTATATTTGTTGGTATGCTGGGTGAAATGTGTATTAATTGATACTATTCTAATGAAGAGTTACACTTTGTAATTCTATAAAAATATTTGCATTACTATTTTATAAAAAAAGTAAGAATGAAAATTTTTGTGGTACATTTTCTCTACTCTTTCCAAGATTTAAAAGTAAACATAGCTACCTTAACTTAATTTCCTAAATTTCGAGGTTCTCTCATGAAAGGAAACATGGCAGAAGGCCAGTGTGTAAACCTCACCACATCCTTTTTTTCAGACGTGTCATATATATCCAATTTCAATATGAGTGAATTCATGTTTGACATGAGATAAAACTTAGCTACTCTTACTTATAATGACAGGCAGAAGCCAACTGAAAGGAAATGGTTAATTATTTAAATAGAATAAACAGTATTTTCATTCTTGGAATGTAGATTAAAAAGAATATGAAAACAAAAAAATGTTATTGAAAACCCAATTTGTAAAAGAATACCATCAGATAGAAAGACGTGTCCACTGTTTGCTCTTTTGTTTCTATAGTATATTGGTATGAATTAGAATAAAGGTATTTACCTCTTTTAAATTTTCTTTCAAATATCAAACAATGGCGGAGAAGTAGTCTTAACATTTCTATTCTGGAGGGTTAAAATGAGGTGAGGTTGAAACATGCTCATGAAGAAAATGAAATCAGGAAAAGATTGAGGCTGACAACATGACTACTCTGGAAAGGGGCAAAAAATTAGAGTATATGAAATATAAATCTATTATTTATGGAGTCCTTGATCTTTTTTTGTGTGAAAGACACCAGTGTCTACCAAAAGGGTTAAAGAAAATGCATTCTGTTGCATCTGCTTACTAAATCCCTTACTTTAGTAGAAATTCAAATTTTGTAAAGATTATTCGTTTTATTGATGCATATAATTATAATCACAAGCCATCTGCTGGTTTGGCAGGCATGGTTAAAATTCTCTAACTCTCATAACCTTTCAAGTACAGTGCCCTTGGGACTCTATTTCACTTTTATATTTTGGAAAACATGTAGGGACAAATAAGGGCGGTCATCTGCAGAATGTCAGACCTGGGGAAACGAAAGAATGGGGATAGAAGTGGATGCTGTGGTTATTTTAACAGTAGAGGAAGTTATTTTCTGTTTTCTTTTTTTGCTTCTGACTTCATGAAGGATTATCCTAGTTTCTATGATGTATTTGGGAATTTTTTTCCTAGGGATTATAGCTCTGTCATTTCATTCCTGAAAGGCAGATTCCAACTCTAAACAAAATGAGCAAACAAGAAAGCTCTTCTAGATATTGCTTACATTGGTTTTCACAGGTACATGAGGTATATTTCACTTAGACTTTCGGAACTAATAGAATATCCCACTGGTATTTATTTTTCTGAAATGTTCACATTCAATCGAAGACCTTTCGAGCTTTAGATTTCAAATTGCAGAACAGCTTGCAAGTTTTAATATAGACCTTTTGGTTTAAAGGTCACATTTCCAAGCATTTTTATTTTGGTATGAAATCACATACTGACCAGGTTTCTCACGGCAGGTCTCATCAGCCTCATCATGGCCCTTCTTTGCTACTGTAAACATTTGAAGTTTGGTGAAGTTCCATACCCGATGCCCTACTTCCTTGGGAATGTTTCTTCCATAATCAAATCTTATCAACTGGAGGATGCAAGGGTCAGGTTCTGCATATTAGGGTTAGTACACAGGCCATTATCACAGGGACTGCACGTAAGCTGAGAGGAATTGAAGAAGCTTTAGGATCCAGGGCTACTTGACTTTATCAAATAATGGAAACATGTACATACACAGCTCTCTCTTTCTCTCTCTCTCTCTCTTTCTCTTTCACATCCACCACTCCCCATCACCCTGTGGAAAATCACTGACTGAAGAAATATGTCTTAGGGTTTGGCAAATGAGAAAAAGAACTTGTGGTGCCAACACTGTACATGTAATTTGTTCATAACAATGATGATATATGTGACGATAATTATAATAATGATCCTTAATATTTGCAAAGTGCTTACACTGTGCCAGGCATGGTGTCAAGTTCTTTACATGCATTATATAATTTAGCACTCGTAATAATTCCATTTGTATCCCATTTTTACAAAGGAAGCAACTGACTAGAGATGTGAAGATGCACTTGAACCCAGATTGAACCAGCGTTGAACTCAGATTGAACCCAAATCTGACTGTCCCCCAAACCCTTTCCCTTAACCTCTCCTTAGGATATGGTGTCTCTGGGAACAGAACAGAGAGGAAAAACCAGTGTCAGCAATATAGTGTCAAATGCCGCTGAGTCCCAAGTACATCTGTGTTCCAGTCATAGTTAAATATCGTTAAGTACTTGAATGATCTTGATGAAGTGACTTGACAAGTTGCTTTACTTTCCTTATTAATAACATCTGTCACATTAATGGTCATGCTAGGGAACCCTTGGAGCCCTTTTCATCCTCCAAATTTTGTAACTCCATGAACTTTTAAAAATTAAAACATCGTATGAATGTGAAAAATAGTTCAAAGACTGCAGAAGCACTCATTATACCCCTGGAAGACATGTATATTTAGCACACCAATTAACCTTGCTATGAGAAGTAGCCTGTTCTGAGAATCACAGGAGCTTCAGCTCTGATGCTACACATTGGATGGAAAGTTAAACATTTGGCTAAATAGCCAGAAATCTTAGCTCCGTGAGTATAAACATAGATACACAGAAACATCTGGTGATTGAATTCTTCCTCTGAGTATTTTAGTGTCAAGCAGAAAACATTTTTGCCCAATAATAATAATAATAAAAGTACTGACATAGAGCCAACCACTCTTCTAAGTACCTTTTTTTTAGGTGGAGTCTCACTTTTGTCTCCCAGGCTGGAGTGCAACGGCATGATCTCAGCTCACTGCACCTCTGCCTCCGGGGTTCAAGTGATTCTCCTGCCTCAGCCTCCTGAGTAGCTGGGATTACAGGTGCCAGCCACCACCCCCAGCTGATATTTGTATTTTTAGTAGAGGTTTCTACTAAATCATGGGGTTTCACTATGTTGGCCATGCTGGTCTTGAACTCCTGACTTCAAGTGATCCACCCACCTCAGCCTCCCAAGGTGCTGGGATTACAGGCATGAGCCACGAAGCCTGGCTACCTAAGTACTTTATATCATTAATTATTTTAATTCTCACAATGTCACCAAAGCAACAGTCTATAAGGTAAGGTCGGCTAGCATTCCCTGCTTATCGATGAGAAAACTGCACCACGGAGAGCCATGTGATCTGCCCACGATGCCATGGCTGCTTGGTCAGAGCCTGGATTCAACCTCAGGCACCACAGCCCCCAGAAGAGGTGTGCAGCCACACCTCCAACAGTCTGCCTCTGTGCTTTTACTCTAGGGGCTTGTCATTAAGACTGCACTTGAAAGAGGCTCAATTGCTTTAAGAAATATTTGAAAAGATAGATTACAGGTTGCTAATACGTTTAGACACACTTTAATATTTATTTTGTATTTTAGATCTTAATTAGGCAGTTACTGTAGTAATGCTTGTACAGTTTTCTCAAATTATTATAGATTAATCTGCAAGTATTTCTAGTCTTTTGAAAATGCCATGTGAAAGTACCTAAGAAGTAAAAAGAGTTAAGTTATTGAGGGTTGACAGAAATCTCTTAGAAGAGAAACTATATTTAAAATTATTTTATTCTCCTCAGTACCTAGCAGAGAAACTTTAACATATTGAGAAATGTATACATGTTTGTTTGTATAAAAGAAAGCATGTAGAAATGAAGAATTTCCCCAGTTTTGTAACCCTAATGGAAAAAAAAAGAAGGAAGAGTTTCAATTACATTATTATAGCTCTTCCTCGGTAGATGCCACATCTACAAGAGATTGCAATATTTTATTCTGGATGTGATGTAAAATGATGCTTGTATTTTTCATGTACTAAAGTTTTCAAGACAGTGAAGTAGAAAACATAACTATCAGAGCTAGAAAATTGTGAGCAAGTTATTTAGGTTCTGTGAAATCAGTTGACTAAGAAATATTTACAGGCCTGCAAGTATCAGAAGTATAGACAATGAATATCAGCTGCAACCTCTGCCCCTGAGAACCTCATGAGCCACAGTAGAGGAAGGTGATGTAGGCAAAACTGCCAGCCTTGGCTGTTGCTGTTCACATGCTAGGGCAGGTTGGTACAGAACCCTGCACAAAGACAGAGTAGGCTGTGGCCACATGCAGTTTCACTATACTACTCAGCCTTAAGTATGTGGGGCCAGAGCATCTCACCAGGCATAGCCAATTCTATTTTTCCTCTGAAAAATAAAGTTCTTGTCTAAAGAATAGAATGACCACCTTTGTTTAGAGTTAGCATCAGGGAAGATTTTAGAGAAGAGGCATTTAAGGAGTCTTGAATCCATCCATTTGACAAACGTATTGAGCATCTGTTTGGTTCCAGCAACTGAGTCAAGAAGTGAGGATGCCAACACAAATACTCAAGGAGCGTCTGCCAGAGCAGGTGACAGGAGCAAGTGGCCATCACAGTAGAGTAGGAGCTGTGCTATGCAAGAGGCAAGCCAAGGACAGACATTTGAAAACTGATATAGAGTCGTAAGTGACAGGCATCAGGCTTGGATTAGCAGGTGAATGGTTAGCCAAGACAGGAGATTCGGAAGGAAGAGGTTGTTTAGAGGAAAACATAATGAGTCCTTTCTTATACACATTGAATGAGAGATAATCGGGTGGTGATGTTGAGCTGATCAGTGGATCTGAAATTCAGGAGGGAGACCTGGGATGAAGCGATACATCTTTGGATGTGGTTCTCAAGGAGAATATACAGAGTGAGACATAAACCAGAGACATAAATGGCTTCTCCAGCAAAGACTGAGCAATCATGTGAGTTGCTCTGAAAATAGACTGATCCTGCACCATTAGACGTGCTAGATAGCAGCCCATGAGTTGTGTAGGGAAAGCAAGGAATGAAAAGAAGTCTCTGCGAATATTAAGAAATTTGAGCCAGCCACAGTGGCTCATGCCCGTAATCCCAGCACTCTGGAGGCCGAGGTGGGTGGATCACCTGAGGTCAGGAGTTCACGACCAGCCTGGCCAATATGGTGAAACCCTGTCTCTACTAATAAATAAAAAAAAAAATTAGCCGAGTGTGGTGGTGGGGACCTGTAATCCCAGCTGCTTGGGAGGCTGAGGCAGGAGAATCGCTTGAACCTGCTAGGTGGAGGTTGCAGTGAGCCAAGATCTCACCACTGCACTCCAGCCTGGGCAACAGAGGAAGACTCCATCTCAAAATCAAAAAAAAGAAGAAGAAGAAGTTCGACCCTGAAAAACGGAGATAGTAATATGTAAAGGAGAAACGTGTTTCTGTGCTGAGGAGAAGAACCAGGAGAGATAAGAAGACTGAAAGACGTAGATGAAGTATGAAGCAAATCTAAAGTGAGCCCAGTGGAGAACCTATCCTTAGAAAGGAGGGGATCTCTTTCTTCCTCTAAAACCAGAAGAAAGGAGGGATGCAGGCAGATTACGATACCTTTATAAGCCTATGGATGAGATGTTAAGATCATTCAGAGTTCATAGTCCCAAAATTTTCTGTAAAATATGGTAGGAAAATTCTATAGACTCAGTGTGAAATGGTTTTAAACTGCAAGTTCCTTTAACATGTTAGTTTTTATTAATTATATTTGCATAATGTAATTAAAAAGAAAGCATTCTGTCTCTTAAATTTTATATTATTACACATCAATTATATATAATTGATATTGGCATAGAAACTCAGAAAACTACAAGACTAATGAGAACCAGAAAAGGTAGGGATTTTCTCTTGGATTTGAAACAGTCTTAAAAGATGCATGTGATTAGAGAGACTAAATGGAAAGTGGAGGCTGGGTGTGGTGGCTCACGCCTGCAATTCCAGCACTTTGGGAGGCTGAGGCAGGCGGATTGCTTGAGCCCAGGGGTTCGAGACTAGCCTGGATAACATGACAAAACTCTGTCTCTACAAAAAATACAAAAATTAGTGAGGTGTGGTGGCATATGCTTGTGGTCTTGGCTACTCAGGAGGCTGAAGTGGGAGGATTGCTTGAGCCAGGGAGGTCAAGGTTGCAGTGAGCCATGATTGTACCACTGCACTCAGCCTGGGTGACAGAGTGAGACCCTGTCTCAAAAAAGGGGGTGGGGTGGGCAAATGAAGACTGTTCTCCCATCTGGGGTCCTACGGAGAAAGAGTAGGAGGCGTGAGAGAGGGAAGAGGTTGGCTTCTCTAATAGAGAACACATGTTGGGGAGTTGAAAGTCATGTGTTTAGATCACAGCAGGCAGCAGATACAGGTCTGTTCTTAATTTCTGTTTCTTTTTTCTTGTTTATAAAGGGGATAAAACTTCAATTTGCTCATATTATCTGCACCTTTACTACCTCCATCCCATCTAGGTTCATCTTCCCACACCCAGTTGATTGCCATAGTCCAAAAACTGATTTCCCTATGTCATGCCAGTGGTCAAAGTGGTCCAAGAGCTGCCTATTATTCTTAAAATAGCATGCAGGCACCTTACTGTGGTCTGTATGGTTCCACCTGTTTTCTTAACAGCTTTCTTGAGATATAATTCACATGCCATACAATTTACCCATTTCAAGTGTATATACAGTTTAATGGTTTTTAGTCTATTCAGAGTTTTGCATTCATCACCATGGTCAATTTTAGAACATTTTTATTCCCTGAAAAAGAAACTCTGCACCCCTTATCTATCACCTTCCAAAGGGAAGATACATCATCTTCCTCCCAGCCCTGGGCAATAACTCATCTACTTTATGTCTCTATAGATTTGCCTATTCTGGGCGTCTCACATAAATAGAGTCACATAACATGGGGTCTTTGTTTTGCCTGGCTTCTTTCACCTAGCATGTCTTCAAGGCTTATCCATGTTTTGGCATATGTAGGTACTTCATTCCTTGTATTGGTATAGATACAGGGATACAAGTTACAGTTTTGTTACACGGGTATATTGCACAGTGGTGAAGTCTGAGCTTTATAGTGTTGCCACCATCCAAATAGTGTGCGTTATACCTATTAAGTAATTTCTCATCCCTCACCCTCCTCCCACCTCCCACCCTTCCGAGTCTCCCATGTCTATTATTCATTCCACGTTCTATGTCCATGTGCATATGCTGTTCCATTTATTAGTGAGAACATGTGGTAGTTGACTTTCTGTTTCCAAGTTATTTCCCATGAGATAATGGCATCTAGTTCCATTCATGTTGCTACAAACGACATGGTTTCATTCTTTTCTGTTGTTGAGTGGCATTCCATGGTAGATATGTATATGTGCACATGTGTGTGTTTGTGTACCACATCTTCTCCATCCAGTCATCCATAGATGGGCAATTAGGTTGGTTTCATGTCTTCGCCATTGTGACTAATGCTACAACAAACTTACCTGTGCAGGTATCTTTTTGGTGTAATGATTTCTTTTCCTTTGGGTAGACACCAGTGGTGGTATGCTAGATCAAACAGTAGTTCTGCTTTTATTTCTTTGAGGAATGTCTTTACTGTTTTCCATAGAGGTTGCACTAATTTAGTACTTCGTTTCTTTTCATTGCTGAATAATATTCCACTGATTGGATATGCCACCTCTTGTTTTCCTTTAATTGGTTGATAGACATTTGGGTGCTTTCCACTTTTTGGCTACTACGAATAACGCTGTTATGAATATTTGTGTACAATTTCTCAAGTGGACACATGTTTTCATCCTTCTTGGGTACGTACCTAGAAGTCAAATTGTTGGATTATATAGTAACTCTATGTTTAACCCACTTGAGAAATTGCCAGCTCTGTTACAGTGTTGCCGAATCATTTTACATTTCTTCTAGCAACACGTGAAGGTTGAATTTCTTCACATCCTCACCAACACTTGCCATTGTCAGTCTTTTTTATTTCAGCCATCTTAATGGGTTCACAGTGGTATCTCATTGTGATTTTAATTTGCGTTTCTCTAATGAACATCTTTTCATGTGCGTATTGGTCATTTGTGTATCTTTTCATAGAAATGCATATTCAAGTCCTTCACCCATTTTTGATTGGGTTGTCTTTTTATTATTGACTTGTAATTGTTTTTTATTTATTCTAGATACAAGGGCTTTAACTGTTTCCACCATGGCACATGGTTCTTGCATTCTTTCTTTAATTAGCAAAGGTCATTCCTGCCTCAATCTGAAATAGCCCATCCTCTAGCCTACAGTGTTTTCCCATAGTATTTACCACTGCTATCAACTGCACAGCTTATTTATTATTTCCTTGTTTTTGAGTTTGGCTCCCATACTGGAATATAGTATCTGTGTTGTCCATCCCTTCCTCTCCATCATTCATCTTGTGATGATGACAGATTGTTTTGATTGAATCAGTGGGCTTTAGTGCAAGAGTCCAATCCCAGTGCTACTCCTCAGGAGCTGTGTGACCCCAGGCAAGCGCTGAGGTGCTCTGCATTTCAAACTCCTCACTTTAAAGATGGGAATAATTAATAGTTCCTGATTCATATATTTTGTTATGCAGATTGAGTTAATATACATAAAGCATTTATAACAGTATCTAGTG
Source organism: Aotus nancymaae (assembly GCF_030222135.1). NCBI lineage: Eukaryota > Metazoa > Chordata > Mammalia > Primates > Aotidae > Aotus > Aotus nancymaae. Next base: position 4,528,976 of record NW_026988450.1, on the reverse strand, counting down.
TAAAGAAATAATAGAATAATAGAAAAAAATGAATATTTTCCAATGAATGCTTAATGAGTTATCCAACTAACTCCATGTTCTCTTGAAGAAAATGAACTGCTTACTCCTCAGAGATTTAATTACTCTCATCAATGCAAGTCATCGCCATGCCTACACTGGAGCACTCATTGTGGACCACATACCTGTGGGCTTTGCCTAGGGGCTGATCTCTTTTTGGATCATGGTATTTTGCTGAACGTCTACTCTGTGCCATGCCTTTTATCAGTGGCATCTCATGCAATCCTTGCAGCCCTAGAGGGATGGTCTGTTATGTCCCTTTTAACAGATGAGGAACCTGAAGGTGAGGGAGGTAACTGCAGTTCTGAAATCACAGAACAGTAGAGTTAGGATTCAAACTGAGGTTGGTGTTTCTTGAGGGACGGAATGTGTCACCATTCTAACTTTGCTGACTTGAACAGTGCTCACAGACTCCAATCATCCATAAAGTATTTCCCAGGTCATTTATTGCTGTCCTCCCCAACATAATAGTCTTAAGAGTTTTGCCATGTTTCAGTGTTCCCATTATCTTAGTTCTTATGACTAGTATTCCAGTAGTCTATCCAGTCTACCTCCTCTCTAAATCCAACACAAAAGCTCACATTTCCTGAACGACCACCCTATCATTGTGGGTCTTTCTGTGATTTCCTCAAAGAAAGATGTTCAGGTAACTAGCTTCCACTGCCATCCTAGCTAGAGCTACACAGCAGAAAGAATGTTGGCATTATATATAGGTTTGTTTTGTTTTGTTTTGTTTTTTGAGATGGAGTCTCGCTCTATCACCCAGGCTGGAGTGCAGTGCCACGATCTCGGCTCACTGCAACCTCTGCTTCCTGGGTTCAAGCGATTCTCCTGCCTCAGCCTCCCAAGTAGGTGGGATTACAGGCACCCACCACCATATGTGGCTAATCTTTGTATTTTTAGTAGACATAGGGTTTCACCATGTTAGCCAGGTTGGTCTTGAACTCCTAACCTCAAGTGATCCACCCTCCTAAAGTGCTGGGATTACAGGTGTGAGCCACCATGCCCAGCCCACATATAGTTTTGAATATTAGCTTGTACTAACAGAGTGACTTAGGTTTGCCCACCTTAGGTTGGGAATAATAATGTGAACCTCCTTCGATTGTGGTGAGATTTAAATGCTATAACTATGCAATTCCTAGTCCAATTTCTCCGTCAGTGTCAATGTATTGTGACTGCAGCAACTGCTGGACGCCTCCTCTGAGTCATGCTTACCTGTTGCCTCCTTTAGAATATTTTAAAGAATCACCTGCTACTTTCTATTTCCTACCACTGCCATTATTTAATCCGAGATCAGTATATTCCTTAGCATATTCATTTATATTGTCATGATAAATAATATTTTATTTCTTGTATTATCTTTTTACTTATTTCCTGGTATTTTCAGAAGTACGCAGTTTAGCTTTTTTCTTTTGGCAGTTTTAATATGACAGTCACTCTTCTGATGGTAACATACGATTGATCTGGCAGTGGCGATCCTTCCATGTTAATATCCCCTCCCCCTGCACCAAAGTTGAGAGTTGTGCATGTGTTAAAGATATAGTAATGCTACATAGGCTTTTTGTCCATTTGTTTTTTCTTAGTTTGTAAAACTAATCTCAATTTATGAGCGAACTGTTCATAAGATTACTTCCTACTTCAGTAGTTTTCAGATATAACATAAATAATACAGAATTACCTGTTTTAGATTTTACATGTATGAGTCTTACAAATGAATCTGAACTGTATATTTTTACCAGCATCACTTTTTGCTACAGGCTGTGGATATTTATTGCTATATGTCTAAATATTTGGTCCATTGTTTTCCTAAAATTCAAATCACAGAGGCAGGGGCCTCATCATAGCTCTCCTTTTTTCTTAATATAACCATTAGTTGGCTGGTTCTTATGTGAATAGCCCATGCCCTCAGAAGCACCTTGCTTATGGAAGAGAAGCAGAGAGAAGAGCACTCTTGTCCTTCCTGCAGGAGCTTCCAGTCTGGAGCTGACCATGAACTCTGAACCAGGACTCCTCAGTGGGCCAGGGTCTGCCATAGGAGCAGGCGTGGTTTCCTGTGGGAACACGGAGACCAGGTGTGGAGCAGGAGGAGCTCAAGAGATGAAAGGGAACCCATCTAGTTTACTGTGAGGCAAGGATTTCCTTTAAGGAGCATTATTTTCTTTTTTTTTATATTTATTCATTTATTTTATTATCATGATTTTTGAGATGAAGCCTTGCTCTGTCCCCCAAACTGGTGTGCAGTGATACAATCTTGGCTGATTGCAACCTCTGCAATTCTTCTGCCTCAGCCTCCTGAATAACTGGGACTATAGGTGCGCACCACTACACCCAGCTAATTTTTGTATTTTTAGTAGAGACAGGGTTTCACCATATTGGCCAGGCTGGTCTTGAACTCCTGACCTTGTGATCTGCCTGCCTCGGCCTCCCAAAGTGTTGGGATTACAGGCGTGAGCCACTGGGCCCAGCCGATTTTTATTTATTTTTTAAGTGGCATTCATCTGTGTCATTTTTTTTTAATGCTTGTTGCTTTTAAAACTTCTTTTAATTTCCATATGTTTTGGGGGAACAAGTGGTATTTGATTACCCAAGTAAATTCTTTAGTAGTGATTGGTGAGATTTTGGTGCACCCATCACCCAAGCAGTGTATACTGAATACAATTTGTAGTCTTTTATTCCTCACTCTCTTCCCACTCTCTCCCCCTGAGTCCCCAAAGTCCATTGTATCATTCTTATGCCTTTGCATCCTCGTACCTTAGCTCCCACTTATGAGGGAGAACCGAAATGTTTGGTTTTTCCATTCCTGAGTTACTTCACTTAGACTAATGGTCTCCAGTGCCACCCAGGTTGCTACAAATGCCATTAATTCATTCCTTTTTGTGACTGAGTAGTATTCCATCACACACACACACACATGCACACACACACACAGACACACACACTCTACAGTTTCTTTATTCACTCATTGATTGATGGACATTTGGGTTGGTTCCACGTTTTTTGCAATTGCAAATTGTGCTGTTGTAAACATGCGTGTGCAAGTATCTTTTTTGTATAATGACTTCTTTTCCTCTGAGTAGATACCCAGTAGTGGGGTTGCTGGATCAAATGGTAGTTCTACTTTTAGTTCTTTAAGAAATCACCACACTGTTTTCCATAGTGGTTGCCATTCACTTCGAAAGCACCTTGTACAAATTAGGTGTTTTAAAGGCTGGGATTCTATAATTCTTCTAAGGCATTTTCTCCTGCACATGCTTTTTTTTTGGAAAAATTTAACACACCAAAAAATACATAATTCATTACCGTGGACAGAAAACCAAGAAGGATTGGACACAGAGTCAGGGAGCAGAAAGGTAGTTACCAGAGGCTGGGTAGTGGGAGTTGGGGAGGTGTTAGTCAAAGGTGCAATGTTTCAGTTAGGCAAGAGGAATCGATGATGGATATTTGAAGTGATGAATACACAAATTAGCTTGATTCAATGATTCTGCATTGTATACACACATCACTTTGTATTCCACAAATATATAGTTATAATGTTTCTCTATCCAATAACAAACAAATTCTATTAAATTCAATGTACTTAAAAAAGAAAACCAAAAAGATAATACTAGGGAATTAGAGAGAAGCCAATTGACTGGTGAAAGCCAATGAAAATGATAGACTGAAATTGGGTAGGCATTGGACAAAACACCTGATAAACAATGTATTGCCCTCTGATTGGTCATGGGAGACATCTATCAACCAGATGTTCAAATAACCAGAGGCACGTATTTAGTCTGAATCATTGAAACTCCTGAAAACCATCCAAGGAGAGAGGGATCAACTGCGATCTTGACATTCACATGCAGGTCCACACCATGACAGCAGAGTGTGCGCCCATCCGAGAGCTGCAGGATTAGGGATTCTTCACTCAAACTACACACCCTAATGTCTGTACTCCTAGAGCAGAGTTTCATCAAACCCATCAGATTGTTCTCCCATGTTATCAAGCAATAAATTAGGCCCCCACATCTGCAGGGAGATTTTTCTTTTATTGCCTCTGATTTATGCAACAAAAATAGCTTCACCATTGGAGTGGCCTTCACTGTACACCCCTCTCCACTCACTGAGGACCCCACTGGTTTATACAAACATTCTCCAGAAGAATAGGTGCTTAATGAAGATTTGAGTGTATAAATTAATGAATTAATTAAACAATCCTGTTCTATACCAAGAGGGTTGGTTACACTCGTATGAATCAAATTTCTTATTTGTGATATTATTATCCTTTTATATTTAGATGAGACTGGTATTTTAAAGTAGCGTTGTCAAATAAACATCTGTGAAACAGCAAAAGCAAGTAGGTGGCAGTGAGAATTTAGAAGGGGCACTGATTCTTTTAAAATCTTTCTCATGTGTTTACATTCTCCCAGCTTTACTGGGGAACTAGTTGATAAGTTCATGTTTGGAACACTCACTAGTCCTTCCTGAACTGAGCAGATCAGCGCTAAAGTGCCCGACTTCTGCTTAGTGAATGTCTTGCTGTTTAGAGAAGCACCCTCCATCTCTTTACTGAAAGATATTTAGCAGATATTTCATTTTATAATTTATCTTATTTCCCTCTTTCTAAAATATGTATTCCTGTGAACTATATTGCAAAATACCCTTGTAAGAGCTTTATCACAGAGATATTTACATGAACAGCAATGAAAATATATTTTTTAGTATTAGACTAAAATGTTTCCATCCTCCAAGAAGTTTTCAGGATAATGTGTTCTTCAAAATAGCAGCTATCAACAAAGAGCACCTCATATACCACTGTACATAAGAAACACGCTGTATCATTTGGAAAGTAAGTCAGAATTTACTAGGGCTGATAAAAACATTGAATGTGTCAAGGAAATTCGCATCTTTGCTTGACATTTAAATTTGTTTTTATGATATAATTTGTAATTAATTCATTCCCATATTTTATTTGCTTTTGGCAAGTTTGAATATTGTGCAAACTCTCAGATTTGTAATTTGTGAGCTTATATTTGATAATGGCACCTTGAATGGAGAAGTACATAATTGCTGTTTCTTTCTTGACATGAATGGTTTCATCTGAAGGGAAGATCAAGTTCAATAAGCTATAAAGTGGTTCTGAGAATGTACTTCAGTGATGGGCCAGAACATTCACTTTTTATCTGTTCCTTTCTATCGTAAAGTATTAAAACCAGAGCAAATAAATAGCTCAAAAATGAAGTGGAAGTGCTTCTCCTCCATGTGGGTGTATTTAGCTTTTGGGGGTTGGGATTCGTCAATGCATTTAATAGCTAGTACCTAGGCCAGTAGTTTTCAAAGTATGGTGCCCAAACTTATCAGCACTAACATTATCTGAGAACTTAAAAATGCACATTCTCAGGCCCCACCACGGATCTGTGGAATGCACAGCCTGGACTTTCACAAGCCCTCCAGGAGATTCTGATGTCACTGATGTTCGAGAGCCAGCTGCTTTGACACTCTGCTGTTCGGTGCAGTCCATGGAGAGGCAGGGGCACCTGGACCCTTGTGAGAACCTCAGAGTGTCGGCACCAGAACATTCCCCTTAAGAAGCCACTCAGCCGGGGGCAGTGGCTCATGCCTGTAATCCCAGCAGTTTGGGAGGTCAAAACCGGCAGATCACAAGGTCAAGAGATCGAGACTATCTTGGCCAACATGGTAAAACCCTGTCTCTCCTAAAAATACAAAAATTAGCTGGGCATGGTGCATGCCTGTAATCCCAGCTCCTTGGGAGGTTGAGGCAAGAGAATCGCTTGAATCTTGGAGGCAGAGGTTGCAGTGAGCCAAGATCGTGCCACTGCACTGCAATCCAGCCTGGGTGAGAGAGTGAAACTCAGTCTAAAAAAAGAAAAAGAAGCCACCCAGGTGGTCCTGATGCATATTAATGTCTGAAAGCCACTGTTCAAAAATTTGAAGATTCAGAGTGAGGAACTTAGCAGTGGGAAAGTATCCTTTACTCAGAGGCATTCTGCAGGCTGGGCAAGGGAAACTCAGTGGAGGCTTTACTGTTTGTGCATCCTCTCAGTTACCTCTGGGATTAAAAGGAGGGAAGAGTTGCTTAAACTTCTGATTGCAAGCATAGAAAATATATAAGGGCACACTGTGTCTGCATTATGGGATGGAGAGCAGAGCCATTATCTGGATAAAAGAGCTCTTATCTGAGTAATAAATGATATATATATGCATACATACACATACATATATATAATTTCCCACAATGATCTAGATGTATTAGGTCAAAACACAGCTTTCAGTTCAGTTTTTTTATGTAAAACTCTCCATTTTCTAATTCACTTTTCATGTACAAGCAATGCGAAGATATTTGGGGGGTCTTTTTCTCTTAGGTTGTTTTCTACCTTGAATCTAATTTTCTGTAGTACGAATTTTTTTAGGAAGTCTTTTCACCACTGAAAGAAGTTGCAAACTTTTGAGGCTCCCCATAGGGTGATTGTTCTGGTGTTAAGACATCAGTGAGACAAAGCTTTCTGTGAAGATGGTGAATTCGGCACTACTCTACATCTACTAGTGGTGAACCCAGGGACCTGGGAGGAAAAACAGTAGCTGGCCAAGTGAAACCTTCTTTGTAAAAATATTTGTAGCGTGGAAACGCATGAGAATTAAAGGATTTTTTTTAAAATCCTTTTGAAATCTTTACACAACGTGCCCCCACCCCATATGTAAATGAGACTGTCACTCCTGTGTTTGTCCACAGCTAGAGTTCCAGATGAACCAGTGTAGTGTGCAATGACAGGAACAGCTGACTCATTAGTAGAGAGCAGTGAAAGGTAATTAACCCTGGGAAAAGTACAGCTGCCGTGCGGGCTGTTCCTTTCTGTAGGATCTGATTAGAAATTAGTGTTAAACCACTGATTCTTTTTTTTTTTTTTTTTTTTTTTTTTTCAGAAAAGACTGTCATTGATAATTCACTTTCACTCTCAGGTGTGCCCCTAGAAAAGGTTCTCAAATGTACTTAAAAACAAAAGGGCTCAAATCTATAAAGCACTTTCTGATAACAGTAGACACCTGTTTTTCTTGTTGAGGGAGACTTCTTTCAAATGAATATTGTCTGACTATTGAAGATTGGTAATACCCCAACCTATATTCTAATAGTCAGTGTGGAAAGGGTTGTTTTGTGTAGTTAATAAACTGTAATAAATACCATTTAATTATGTTTCCTTTTTGTTTTTCTTTCCACTTTTCCTCCTCTGATGCTTCTCCTCAGGAGCGATGGGAACTCTCCAGTTCAGATCCGGTAGCTATTAGGGAAGGTAAGTAAAAGCTATTGAAAAATAAACTTTTCCCCCAAAGAAAAAGAATCTCCAACTTTTCACCTTCCTTCAGAAACCTGAGACGTTGAGGAATTGATTTTAGAGGATCAGCGAAGATGCTTCATTTGGTTAGTGTTGGTATGCTCATGGTAATTTTGGTTATATTCATACAGATTTTTTTCAGGAAGTGTTTACACCTGTTCATTCTGATTCGTGACTTCATATGTCTGATATTAGGGGTGTTAATATGTAAAACATTCAGAATTAAAATGTATGACTAAAAAATGTGGTAGACAGGATAAAGTGCCCCACAAAAATATCCATGAAATCCCTGAAATCTGTGAATATGTTATCTTGCATGGCAAAAGGGATGTGATTTAATGAAGAACTTTGAGATTATCCTATTTATCTAAAAAAGACAAACTAATCACATGATCCTGAAGGAAAAGGCCAAAGAATGAGTCAGGGAGATGCAATGTGAGAAGGACTCAAAGTAACCCACCATTGCTGACATTGAAAATAGAGGAAGCAGACCATTCGCCAAAAAAGGCAGGGGGCTATGGAAGCTGGGGATGGCTCTCAGTTTACACCTTGCAAGAAAACAGCAGTCTCAGTCCTACAAGAGCAAGTAACTGGATTCCACCAACAGCCCAGTGAGTGAGGAAATGCATTCTCCTTTGGAGCCTCCAAAATGGAATGTACCTTAACTTGGTTTTAGTCTGGTGAGACCATACCAGACTTTGGACCTCTAGAACTGTAAGATGACAGCTTTGTGCCTTTTTAAGCCATCATATTTGTGAAAATTTGTTACAGCAATAATAGAAAACTAGTACAGAGAAAAAGCCCACCAATAGATGGGACATATTTTGTAGCTGCCGATCTAAATCCTATGAGTAAATTTCTGCATTTGAATGAAGAGAAACTTCTCTTGAGAGGCTAAGATTGATAGTCTATAAGAATTGGAATATTGATTTTGTTGATTCAAAATGATGGTTTTTGCCAGCTCAGAGAGTTCTGTTTCCTACTTTGTGATATCCCTCCTTCCCCAGAAATTCTTTATATGCTATATTTGTAAACACAATGCCTGTGTCACCCAAGATGCAAATGAGTACATGCTTTATTGGACTTTTTAGCGAGTCTGTGTTTACTTGAGTGTGGGTGAGTGGAATGGAACATCAAGGGATAGAAGGCCAGGTCTCTGCTGCAGAGATCTGACAGGCAAAGAATGCTGAGCCTAGTGCTTGAAAGCAGATGGTGGCCATGTGAATCCTGGTTCTACCTCTTTCTACCTGTGTGAACCCTGGGTAAGGTGGTGAGCTCAATTTCCTTCCCTAATCTGACATGTAACATTGATAATACTTCACCATAGGCATGCTAAGATGACTAAGTAAGACAACACACATAAATTCTAGCAAGAGCGCCTATCATTCTGTGAGTTTGGTAAAGGTGAGGTGTGTTTCTTTAGAAAATATTGTGTTGCCTCACCATTTTGATTCAAAAAATAAATTTGTTTTGTCTTTACTTATGGTGGGTGCCATTTTCTCTCCCATACAAAAGTCCTCAGTATGAATATATGGACATGCATTGCTTAAAATAAATGTGGGTGCACAATAGTCAGGTGCACAAGTGCTCTTTGAATTTTATTAACATTCTGGAAAACATCAAGTGAGAAAAGTGAAGTCTATGAACTAGGGACTGTGTTATAGTTTAGATGAGTTGGAGATCTTCCTATATAGTTTTCTTTCCAAATTTGGAAAAATAAGACTATTATTTCTATTTTACATTTAACTTTTCCTGCAAAAGGACCTGTTTACATCACAAGCCATAACTTTTCATGTAAATGAAATAAAAGTAGACGTTGAAAAAAATCTGACCACGAAATCTATTATACTTCACACTTGCTCTCCTTTGCATGTTGGGAGCTGATGTTTTCAACATAAGAGAAGACAAAATTGTAAATTTTCCTTAACTGGCATGGCAATCAAACAAACAAAATCTATAGTATTCCAGATGCTAAAATGTCTGGGTTGTTTTCTATTGAAATCCAATTAACAAACAATTATCTCAAGCATCTGACAAGCGGTTTTTTTTTTTTTTTTGCTTATTTTAATTCAATTCAATAATAACATATTGGGCACCTACTATAGCCATAAAATTATTTTGCATCAAAAGGTCAGCAAGATAGCCCTTTGCTTCCATGAGCCCACACCAGCCCAGGGAAGAGAAACTAGACCTGGGCAAGCATAATATCTGGCAGAACATAGTCATCAGGATGAGGGTGCTATCAAAACACTATTGGAATATAGAATTCTGGGCGATGCTTTCAACCGCAGTATGAATGACAAACCACATTTCAGCAGACAGAGCTTGCAGTTCTGCCACTAAAGGGAAAAGTTCCTTTGAAACATACAAATGAAATCATGAAATTCAAAGCATTTAATTTTAGCTCTCTAATTTGACCATCAAGTCTCTGACCCTCTTATAACTATATAAAAATATGGCCTTAATGCACTGTTTAACCAAGCCAACTACAATTTTGACCATTGGTGTCCTTTCAGTTGGTCTTTGGGGACATTACTTTATTCTAGTCTTAGTTTTCCGAGTCTCTCTAGGGATGAATTTTTTAGGAATCATCATCTTCTGGAAGCTTTTCCAGTCTGGTCTAAATCTGTGCTCCCATTCTTTTTTCTGCCTCCCTCTGTAATAATACCTGGCACATTATATTGGGATATTCAACTTCCTGGTTTGAGCTCTTGAGAACAAGAGTTGTGCTTTATGTATCCTTTTATGCCCACTGTCTAGCAAGGCAAGCCATAGAATTCTCCTCAATAAGTGTGTACTGAACCAATAAACAGTAAATTCTTAGGAGAAAACTACTTGTACTTTTAAAAAATCTGTATTAAATTAAATACTGTAGTGATAATAAAATCCTGGGATCATTCTGCAAAAATCCAGTGCCCCATTGGCCTCCACAATTGAGTCATGTCATTTGCTTTGCAAATTTCAGTATATTCTCCCATTCTATATTTCATAGTCAGGTAATGAAGATAAATAATTATATTTTTATCTTAATTCAAAACAAAATATGAGGAAAATTTTATAAAAAGCAAACAGTTGCTGTTGGGAAAAAGAGCAGACTTTCTGATAAAATTCTAAAGAATGTTTTAAAGATGGATAAAGAAAATGGAAACACTGTCTAAAGCTATCAAGTACATTGTGTAATAATCTATATGATGAAATAGCTTAAATAAAGAAAACTCCCTTTATATAGTAAAAAGCTTTATTTGTGAAACAAGTGTTCTTTGAACTTTGTTAAAAATGTTTTGACATTATGAGTTTGTTTAGTATAGATTTACTCAAAATAGCACATTTAGTTGCAACACAGGCTTTGAAATTAAGTGGTTAGTTTAATAAAACAGAGCTCCATAGTTACCACAGGAAAACAGAATAATTTTTATTTCTTTGGAAGCCAGGAAGGGGCTTTAGAGAAAAGATTAAGCAAACACACCCAGGCAGGTTCATTATGTGTGGCTTCGTACCTGATTGACTTTTTAAAAGAGGAAACTTAATCATACAGGAAATTAAAGTTTTCCCGCTAAAATCTATGGAAGCACATTAAGAAGTCTGAACATTCCCTTTCTCTATGTATTTCCAAGAAGATTCTGAGTCAGTGGGAAAGCTAGTTTAATCGGACATCTCTGTGAGATGAGTTTTTTGCTCATAGTATTTTGTTAATAAACCATGTCACAAACAAGTGGTTAAAAATGCCACCCCAAAGACAGCAAGGCGTTGCTCTGCGTGGCGAATCATGCAATCTTAGGTCTCACCTTACCATTCATGATCAACGTTTTGTTGAAAGGCCAGGTGGAAGGGAAATTGAAATCCATGCTAGTGAAGACGTCTCCTTGTGCCAGCTTCATTGTTTTCTTGGTTTAGCATGGAGATGTGCTCTCTTTGAGTGTTAATGGAGGTCACTATTGCTCTGTCCTTTGCTGCATCTAACCCAAGGAGTTCTTCACAGTTGACTGTTGAGAAACAAAATGATGTGGTTTCTAGTATCTCACCTTCAGCTCACCAGCCTTCAAAGCAGCAGTGATTAACAGGACTTTTACAAAGTTTCTATGTAGTTACAAGGACAGTTTCAATCTTCTGTCATTTTTTTGCATTAGCTATGATTATGCTTTTACCACAAAAATGCATTTGTTTTAAAGGTAACAATACAGACTGGGAGAATAGCTTATGTTTCATCTATATTTATCAGCACTCACTGTACATTTGTGTCTTCATTACCAGGAAATATTAAGGGACATTGTGCCATCTATTCCTGTTTACAGTTTATTATGCAGAGATAGGAAACACTTAGCATGTAAAATGAATGTAGAAATTATTCCTGGATAGAAACACGGACATTTCCCACTCGTTGGCTCTTTCTCCTCCATCACCGGATCAGAGTGTAATTGTCAGTAATCAGGCCTGCTTGCTGCTGATAAAACCACTCTGAATGCTAGCAGCCTTCTTTGTGTGATGACTCAATTATTCCAGAAGTGCCTCATCAAATCTGCCCCATCAGCTGGGCTAATAAATAAGGAGAAGAAACTGGCCCCCCAAAGCAAATTATAAATCCATTTGCATTAACCATTTCGCTGGTCCATGATCTAGGCAGAAATAAGCATGGCAGATTGTGTTAAGCTTATTTGAATATGTTTATAATGTTTACAGCATGCAACTTCTTTTTTTTCCCACAAGGTGTTAGAATTATCAGTCATGAATGGCATCTAAATGCAGTTATGTTAATTACAGCAAGGCTTTAAGTATCTTTGAGGGCTATTTTGTTACGTAAATCAGGTGAAAGTTAAATCATCTTGCAGAGAGAAATATAGGTCTTGCATAAGTTATTGGAATTGCTTCAGAGCTTAAGGAGAAGAGATCTATGTTTTATTTTTACAGGGACTGGAAGGACAAATACAAATACTGTTATGCCTACTAGTGTAAGTACAATTACTTCGTATCTACCACAGTGGAAACCAGAAGTTATTGTGATGCTCTGTATGACTTCAGCAATCTGCAAAAACAAAAATTATATTTTTTCTGGGAGGCTATCAGAATTGCTATAGCATTCCCTGTGCTGAAAATTCTTTGAAAGGTTCTATAAGGCAGAGATTTAAAAAGCTGGGCAAACTAGTAAAAATCATGTAAATTTGTCCATGGAAATTGTGTGCATTGACAAATTTTATTCTTCTAAATGACAAACCATACTGAATCACAAGAAGTTTTGTGTGTCTATTTGAACTTCAGCCATCACTTGGGGAAGCAAATCATGTTAAAAGGTGATCAAGAAAAGTAATTTGTTTGCTAATATCAAAGAACTCATCTTTTTGAATATTCAATGATTTGAAATCTGATACATCCTCCCTAAAAGTAAGCAACATACCATGGACCCACTTTGCCATGGGAAATGTTTTTCCTGCAGAGTGGTTCCAGTTTTGCTGAAGCTCTTGTTTCTACTCCTGCTGTGATCAGGGGCCTAATTATGGGCTGGTGGTAAAAGTGAAGTTTATAGTCAATGAAGAGTGTCTGTCTTTGCCTGAACATCTTAAATGAAATTCACTGCTTATCTTCATTTGCTCCAGCCAATGAAGAATATGCCCTAATATCAACCTGGAAAGCTAGGCAGAAGAAAGTCATTTAAGTGGCAAAAGGCTTACATAAGTTTTGTTCATCAACTTCTAAACATCTAATCTCTTGCTATGTTGAAAATACTAATTCTACAGCTGATTGATTAGAAACTCCAAAATAAAAAGTGTAACTCTTTGTTAGAAACTTAATGGAGCGAAATGGGTTATACAAACTCGGCTGTAACTTAAATGATCATACTGACTAGCATAAAAATAAAGTTAGAAACTGGGGACTGTAAAGAAATTGTCTTACGATTCGAAAAACTGAACCAGGCAAGGATAATCCCCTCTTTTGCATCATTCCAACTAAGGAACAATTGGTGACGATATTATCGTTAGAGCGATTAAGAGCTTAATCTGTTGTAAACTGTGGAGATAGGGCCTCAAGGGATAGCAATACTAAGGTAAATGTGCTAAGATTTTTATGTTTACTTACTAAGACACCAAATCTCAGAGTGGTCTTTGGACTCTGTATCAACATTATGAACTTCTGAGTGGACACTGTGGTTTATATCAGAACCACAGAATGATCTGGTTCCCTAGGTATGCAAGTTTCAAAATGAAATTGGTGATGGTGATGATCTCATATTAGTTACTATAGTACAGGGCTGTGAGTGCTACACACATTTCATATTAAACTCATTTGCCCTTTCAACAAATTTTTCACTTTGAGTTTAGTTTGGAGGACTTAAAAAAAAAATTACATGCTTTGGAACCATAAGTCAGTTTTTTTTTTTTTTTTTTGAAACAGAGTTTTACTGTCACCCAAGCTGGATTGCAGCAGCACAATCTTGGCTCACTGTAACATCTGCCTCCTGGGCTCAAGTGATTCTCAGTGATTCTCGTGCCTCAGCCTCTTGTAGCTGGAATTACAGGTGTGCGCCACCATGCCTGGCTAATTTTTGTATTTTTAGTAGAGCCGGGTTTCACCATGTTGGTCAGGCTGGTCTCGAACTTCTGGCCTCAGGCAATCTGACCCCTCAGCCTCCCAACTGCTGGGATTATAGGCATAAGCCACCACACCTGGCCAAGGACCCATAAGTAAATCTATGATTCTCTTTGGTGATACAATTAACATGTATATCATTATCAGTTTAGGTCATTCATTCTACCTGATAAAATGCAATCTGATATACTCTATTTTTGAAACACACACACACACACACACACACACACACACACCCCAGACTCACTACCTTTGTAGCACAGGTTTAAAGAACCGTTTTTCTCAGAAGCCACACTTACTCACCCATGAAGCAGCTGTAAAGGACTGGGAGTCCCTAATTACTAGCAGATAGAAAAGTGGACAAAGTAGTGCTTCGTGATGACTCCATTCAACACGTGAAGCCACGTCGTCATCAGAGAGTACACCTAAGACTCGGGTAGTACATTGGGTTACTAACACCTTGCTTGTCATATCGTTTCCTCTTTTAAGACTCCTTTTTCATTAAAAAATGAGTTTCGATGCAAAATTTTTCATCTGAGTAGGCGGGGGCTAAACCTAACTGTTACAAGTTCTGGGAGCTTAATCAAGATTCTGAGTCTTAGGTTAACTGCCTTCAAAAATATGCATACCTCATGAATGTTTTGTTAAGTCCCTAACTTTCATAACATTTAAGATCAAACAAAAAGCATGGCAGTTAACAAAAATGTTCTTTAAAGGTATCTGGTTGATCTAACAGTGCACATGCAGGGGCTGGAGGGATCCGACGTCAGGGGCAGATTCCTTTTGGTATCTGCCAAGGCTGTGCTTCCAAACAGCAGGTGGGTGGAGTTATTAATGATAGACACATGGATGGAGAGCCTCTGCGGGGCTCCTCGTTCACGTTTGTGTTTTGGTCTGCTTAGACTTCATGAGCTCTATTGTGTCAAATCATATTTCTAAACTTATATTTTGTCAGTGCCCTCTGTGCACTTCTCCAAGCCGATCTCAGCTGTGCTCCCTTCACTCTTTTCCCCAGGGAGGGGAGCCACGGCAGATGGGGTTAGGGCAGAGGGCTGATGCATCTGACAGCAAACGGCCGGGCTGTTGAGTGGAAGCTGTGAGCGTCAGGAAGCTACTTTTCCCCTGAGAACCAACTAACCACTGAAGAAAGTTGAAAATGAGCCCTTTGAGAAATGCTATTAAAAGTAGTAAAAAATTGCAATTGTGCAGATGATGTGCTGCTGTGTGCTTATTCGAATGCTAATGAGTTTGACATTAGGGAACTCAGAGGCTTTACAGCTACTCCCTTATGTGATTCAGTTCTTTATTGGCAATCTTTGAGAAAATAAATGGAAAATGTATTGCTAATAAATACATAACACGATAGGGTATTAGACAAAAAGCCATTACTTTCAGGATTTAGAAAGAGCTTTGTTTGCCAGTGTGACTGTTTTCCAGAATCTTTTGTTTTAGGTTAGTGTATGGGAAACAAAGGGGAATAGGCAGGTGGGAAGCTTCAGAACTCTTTCTGAACTGAGGGCGCAATAGAATAGGCCAAAAACATTGGAGAGAAAGCCCTTTTTTTTTTAGTGGCAATCAAACGCAAACTAAGAATTCCCAAGCTTCTGTGCTACTTTTCAATTCTTACATTATGTGCAGTAATCTGCTCTATCACTTGAGAGCTTTATCTCCATTTTTCCCCAGGAACTACAGTTGCTGACTTGAGTTGAAGAAGCATCTGCTTAATGTCTGGTCAAATCCTACATGAAATACACAACTCTATGACTAAAAAGCTGAGCACTTTGATATACTGCAAAGGGTAGAGAAGGCAGGACAGTAGAAATCTTCTGCAAGGAAGGTTGGTGGCTTGTGTTTTAAAATATTAGAACTGCCAGGCATAAACATTTTAAATGTGCATGGATACATGTGGTATTTGTATAAATTGGCCCCTCTAGTATGTTGAGTGCATGACACTGAATTGCAAAGTTTTCTCTCAAGGACCAATTGGCCTGATGAAAACTGATTCTGTGCGCATCCCTGGGACCAAATCGAGATGAGGCAGCTCTGTGTATTATAACTCAACACAGGGTAACCAAGAGCAAATCATTTCATTGGATAAGTTAAAACATTAGCAAAAAGATTAGTATCATTTTTATGACGGACTCATTAAAAAGAACTCTAAGTAACAAAAGAATGCATTTCAAATCTGCCTCTGTGACCTCTGGAGTATAGTACATTCCAAATCTTGTCTCAAGTTTTTATTCGGGTGGTTAAAAATAAAAATAATGGTAATGATCATTGAGAGTCCCTCTTATCTAATTTCCCAACTAAATTGAAGAAGTAATAGAGAGGTAGGTAGGTAGGTAGGTAGGTAGGTAGGTAGGTAGGTAGATAGATAGATAGATAGATAGATAGATAATTTGATAATAAAGACAAAAATAAATTTGGCTTAACTTAAAAAATAAAAAAAGATTTTTCTCATTAATACATAGTATAAAAATTGTCATTCTGTTTGTACTCTAGTACAACCAAACTATAGATAAGTGTCAACACTTTGTTGATTGTTTGTTTGTTTATCGCTGCTCTTCTATTTATTTGTCCAGGCTGATATGCTTTTCTTGTTTGATTTCTTATCTCAATAGAATGAATTTCAGGATTTATCACTAAATCAGACAAAGACATTTATTTAGTCCCTCTGACACAGCAGGGCAAACTGAGTTGGCATACAAGTTACCTGGAGAAAAAGAGAGGTAAGGCAGCATTTTTATTTGTTAAAAAGTGGAACACATTCAAAGAAAATGAATTCCATCAAAGAATGTATATAAAAGCTCTCCTCTACAATAGATCTTTCTCTGTGGATTCGCTTACAAATTTATTGTTAGTGCTGAATTTAGAATTGTCATTTTTGTCAGAGACACAGCCATTTAATATTTTAAAATATTAAATAGGTAAAGTCCTTTGAGCCTACAAGCCTTTTTGCATATTGATTGGTATGTGTTATTTGTTCACACATGTTTGCCTTTAAAGAAAGTTTCATTGTTAAAATGTTTTTCAAAATCCAGTTTACATTCATTCATGTTAGAAATTAGTTTATTTATGGATTAAGAGTAAATAAGTGAGATTTTAACAGCACAATTTTTTAAAAAGTACTATGAATGACTTCCGGAGTGAATGTATGCAAACACTGAAAAGTAAGGAATTGAATTATTCTTGAGAGAAATCTGTTTCAGATGATGTATCCCTATATGAAGGAGTTTGATTTCTACATTGACATATTTTGCAACAGATGCATCTCAAAATATCAGCAAGAAAAAAATTGTAAAGGTCCTTTTAGTGTGTTACTTGCCCTGAGTTATCTTTAAACCAGGCATATTAAATATATATATATATGTATGTATAAACCCTCTTCTAAAACATAAAGCTGGAGATTGCCCCCTAATGTCACAAAGCTGTGACTCTGAGGCTGCGGTACAGTGACTAATAGAAATCTTTGGCACAAGTTGGTTACCTAAGGGAATAATAGGGCTATTTGCTGGAGTCGTTTGGCAAAACGACACCAACACATGGCTTTGGTTGATATTCAGCATTGCCAGTTGCACAAAGTTGCAGGATGAAGTCTACACCAGCAGTGACAACTCAGAAATCAGAAGGGAGAATCAAAACCAACCATTCACCTTATAATGCTACCCAAGCTTGTTTCGGGTGTCAGATTTCTTTTATGGCAATGCATTTCCAAGAAGCTCTAGAAAATTTCCATGCAAGTGCCTGCTCATGGCCCTCAGGAAGAGCTACTTCCCAGAAAACTGTACTTAAAATGATAGCAGACTGAACCTACTTTTCCTTTTGAGTTTGGGGTGGGAGGGATTGGGGAGACCAGGAGAAGGATCATAAATCCAAAGTACACACATCCTTCAATCCTTCGGCTCTGTTTATAGAGCCAAAGATAGTACAATAAGAAGTGTACGAGCACAGAGCATTGAAATCAAGAATAGTGTGCAAATAAAAGATGAAAGGTTCTGAAAATTATAAATATGTCGTCACAGATGGTGTAAAAAAGACACGGTTTTGTTACAGTTTAGTTTTTTAAAAAAGTTTACTTTCTGAATTTGCTCCTATTCTTCTTGAGTTATTAATAAATGTATGAAAACAAAACTAGAAAAATAAGAAGAGGGGAAGAACAGAGAAAAAACATGCTTAAACATTCTCAGTATTTCTCTCCACAAGTCAACTAGCATCCTTTTAGAACTGCAGCTCATTTCTCCCATGATTTCTTGGGTAACAGGTAAATATTTCTGCTTCCATTGTGAACTGCTCCAAAGCTCTGTTTAAAACAAAATGATGCCTGAATCATCAAAAGAAAGGGCACTCAATGTACTTTGTTCTTCAATCTGGCCAAATTTCAGTCCAAGATGCTGGCATCATGTAGTTGTTTGATTTCTCTGGGCCTAGTCATTTCCAACTTCCTGAGTTTTTCTTCATCATTTTTTTTTTAAATGTGATTTTTGAAAAGGAAGCGTCCACTGTAGATAAAGTGTTCCTCATGGAGAGGACCTCAGCAACTCTTCTCAGCAGCCACAGATCTTCTTCCCACCATTGCTGTGAGTCCCCAGGACTAAAACGACATCTCACAAGAACAATGTGACACAACGACAGAACCACACTGGCAGGTCAAAAATCTCAGGAGATGAGCACAGCAAAATCTTGTTCAAAAGGGGGCTGACTGCAAGTCGAATGTGTGTGACTGACTTCTCAAATTAAGAGGAGCAGCCAGGCACGGTGGCTTATGCCTGTAATCCCAGCACTTTGGGAGGCCACGGCTGGTGGATCACT
Organism: Aotus nancymaae; assembly: GCF_030222135.1. NCBI lineage: Eukaryota > Metazoa > Chordata > Mammalia > Primates > Aotidae > Aotus > Aotus nancymaae. Next base: position 4,510,203 of record NW_026988450.1, on the reverse strand, counting down.
TGAGGTCAGGAGTTCAAGACCAGCCTGATCAACATGGTGAAACCCCGTCTCTACTAATAATACAAAAAAATTTATCTTGGTGTGGTGGCATATGCCTGTAATCCCAGAATCTCAGGAGGCTGAGGCAGGAGAATCACTCTAACCCAGGAGGTGGAGGTTGCAGTGAGTCGAGATCACGCCATTGCACTCCAGCCTGGGCAACAAGAGCAAAACTTCATCTCCAAAAAAAAAAAAAGAACAGTAGCTACCTGCATGAGATACCTAACTAGACAGCGTTAAGATTAATTTTATAAGGGTTTTCAGAAAATGCCCCCAAAACATATGATCACCATGACATTTCTACAAATATTAAGAAACTCAAGACTACTTATAAATGTGTATTATAAATATATATTGAGGTCGTTAATATCTAAAGCCTTATTGATAGAAACAAAACCTCAACATAACCAAGGGATTTCTTATGTTCAGTTTTTTAAAAAGTAATTAAATTTTTACTTGAACAGCTGGGTTTTGTTTTGTGTTTTTGTTTTTGTTTCATTTTCCATTAGGTTAAAATAGAATTTTAAGTGAAAAATACAATCTAAGGGAAAGAAAACCTCCCCACGTGTCAGTAATTGGCTTGTGTGAATGAAAGCACAATTGAGTTTATGAATTCTATGCCCTGCTCCTTGAATCTCTTCCCTCCCACAAAACAGCAATTCCAGGACTTCCTCTTCAGCCCAAAAGAAGGTACCAGATCTGTGCATGGGGGCGATGTGGAAGAGCCCTGCTTATTGCCCCTGATGTAAGCTCCAGTAAGAAAAGACTTCAAGTACAAGTACTAGGAAATCACTTTATACATCTGTTTATAGGTTTGTAAGTACATAAAGATATTAAGTGAGAGCTTTCCAAATTCAACCCAAAAGTTCAATTTCATTTTCTGGTCATTTTTCTTCCTCATTGCCTATCTGCTTGTTTCCATTGTTAGTTCTTGCATGTTTTCCTCCAAGTTTCGCCTCTTGGCCTTCTTTATTTTATACATCTCTTTTCCTCTTGCCATTTCACCTTGCATTCGCTCCTCTCCCCAGAAAACTGGGACATGAAGCCCTTTGCAAATTTTTTTTTATGGCATTGTTAAGTATTAGAGACTGAGCAAGAACCATTTTTTCCTCCTTTTTATGTAAATATTACGCATAATAAGTTGATACTTACCCTTTAAACTGAAGTTTTTTCTTAAAGTAGTTTCAAGTTAGGGAAAATAAGAGTGGCAGAGTTTACCTTTATTGTTCTTACTCCTATTGGGAAGTAGATTCTCAAAGCCTGGAGGAACCCATTATAGAAATCTCAGAATATATCTTCTGTCGTTTTCATCTACAATGAGGTATATGAGAATGAGGCACATAAATGCCCTAAGAAATCTGGAAAGGGACAGCTTTTAAAAAGTAAAACCTCTGTTTTGAGAAAAGAAATGACTCATTAGGTTTTACAGAATTAATTGCAAGCTTGTCAGTAGTATTGGGGCTTAAGCAGTAAAGACGATCAAGTCTTCTCTTCCAGGGGGAAAAAGTCAAAGTTCCCAAGAAGAAGTGTAATTTTCAAGACTGCAATACAAGTTAGGTTGATTTATTGAATCACACCATAATCATTTGCCTTGTCTCTAATTCTGGAAGACTTTGAAAGAATGATAATCTACCTCCACCCCACCCCGGGGGCCTGAACACACACACTGAAGTAGAGATCTTTCCATTTTTAATGATCCATTACTTGTACAAGGTACTCATTGAATATGAGGTCAGATTTTACAAAAATTCAACCTACCCATTGGCAATTTATTCATGTTCATGAGAACAATGAAGAATACTTAAAATATCTACTCCCGTAGACAAAGTTCTAGAAACCAAAATCTATTTTTGAATTGAAATCTATGAGAAGAAAAGAACCATCTCACGAATGATAAACTCTCCACACTGAAAAACACATATGCCTTCGGTTTCTTACATTCCTATTCCCCAGTGAGCCCCAGACATGAGTAGACACAATGTAGTAACTTTTGTTTTTTTTAAGTGTGAAGAAGGGAAAGCAAGTGAAACAGTCAAGTTGTATATTACGGCTTTGCTCCATTTCACTCCTGCAACTTGACCCACAAGTTAAATTTGAAAACCTAGTTCTACTTTTAAATATGTTTGTATAGGATATCTATATGCTACATCAACAAGAGGACAATAGCTCAACAGCGCACAATTACGAAACCAGCATTCCAAGCACAGTCAAAGGGAGATCCATGAATATTTATGTATCCCTTCTGATGACTTTAGTGGGGAGCGGCTGCCTGGAGTGGACAAGGCAACCAGGCCCTTGGGTAGCTGAACTGCAAAATAGAATTCAGCTTAAAGCCGGTGTAAAGAAGATTGAACTTAAGTATGCTTCTGGAACTTTTTTGTGTGTCCACTGGCACTCTTTGCGGGCTGCGTTTCAATTTTGGTAAAGAAACTCACAGAGTTCATCCTTGCCTTTTGGGTCAATCTTCAGAGTGCTTAGGGGGAGTTAATAGCGTCCACGTGGCAAGATAACAATACGTTGGTGTTGCTTTGTGGAGGCTCACACATAGAAGTGGCTTTCTCAGAAATATGTGTTGGTTTTCATCATTTTAACTCTCACATGCTACTGATCTCTTGTAATCTAGTTATTCATTTAGCACGTGGAGGGACATTCACTTGAGTTGAGCCACTCTGTATGCAACAGAGATACTCACGAGAGGAGGGGGATTTCACAACGCAGTGCTTACCATCCTGAGTAAACCAAGCCATTTTTATCTTAGGCAGTGTCACATCTGTCATAAACTCATGTGATTTGAAAAGAAGTAAAATCGACAGGAAAAAAAACCACCTCTGTTTTATTGTTGTTTTCTCTTATTGTGTAAAGTATTCATAACAATGCACCATTTTATTTAGACTGTAGCAACTGCTGTTCAGCAAAGGCAGTGAACACTTTGTGTTTGCTAGTTTAAAAAGCGGTTCAATGATTGGTGTGGTGTTTATTGTGAAATGATGACAAAAGAGTTCTGGTGGTTTTAATAGTTTTAGCTTATGAGAGCTGTCGTTAATTTTGTCTGTAGTGTTGCAGGTGAAAAAATGCACAATGGATAAATAGTCTATATTGGTTTAACTGAACATAATATATAGTGTGTTCTGGAGTTGTTTGTCTCAATAGACTATAGTAATCAAAAGTAATGAACCTATTATGTGCAGGACCTTGGAGAGCGTCGAATGGCAGTAAAAGTGTGGCACATAAAAGGTTTATTAAAGGAAATTAAAGTCCATCATTGCCACACCTGCTCCCCTATTATAAGTCTATGGCAGGTCAGTGCCTTCAATCACGACTCAGCCTCTGAGAGCAGAAATGCAGCTCCCATTACCATTGCAGTCACACCGCACTGGAGCTAGTGTCAGGATTTAAGGATGGGAGCCACTGAGCCCACCTTCTGCCTGCCTCTGGCTTTCAACAAGCAAAGCAAGTTATTTATATTTAAAAATTCCTTCTGATCATGCGCAGAAGTGAATTAAACTAAAAGATGATTAGCGGATTCTAGTGAAATGGATGGGTGTATCAAGGTCAGAGTCTGAAAACAACAAGTCTTTGCATCCCTTTGATAATTGATTTGATGCCATTTAAAATACTTAATAATGATGTTTTGGGGAATCTGATACTGACACATATATCACTCAAATTTCACCTTCCTTATGTGTTTGAATGATTATAACTGGTATTTATTCTGAAGTCCTTAAGAGTAAACATATGTCACTATTGATAATTAAAAATTCTAATGGTATTTTCTGGGAGTATTTCAGGGGTTTGTCCTAATGGTGCTTTTTTACATGGGGAATCTTGTTTTTCCATCTTAGAAAGAGATCTGTATTAGGAAGAGTCTGGAAATGTAGAGGGACTTAGGTTTTAGTAAATCGGTCTGAAATATTTTGGTTTGACATTTGAGGTTTCATCTCCTTCACAGCCACTGTTAATGAGACGAGCCTTTTTCTATCTTTGTAATGCCAGAAGTGTTTGAGTCACTTCAAACCCTTGTGGACAAGGACATCTGCCCTCTTGTCACTGTTCTCTCTGGTTTCCAGTGACTGTAGATGTATTTCCAAAGCTGGTGGTGTGTGGGGGGAGTCAACTGCGTGCTATGGAGCCGGGCTGTGGGTCAAGAGCATGGAAGGCTACTGTTTTTCATAATGACCTTCAGAACTTCTAATTACACGTTTTCATATTTTGGTCAATGTCAAAGGAATGACCTCAGGACTTTGTGTTCATGTTATAGATGGACGCAGAGGCTGAAGATAAAACGCTGTGTACCCGCTCTAAAGGAACCGAGGGTGAGTTAGCAAGCAGGTTCTATGACGCTACGCCCACCACACCATGAAATATGAGAGTTCCAGTGCTCAGTCCCTCATGTGAAGTCAGAATGATTACAACTTTGTCGGGGCTTCTTTCTTCAAATCAACCAGGACACTGGCTCTTGGCATGGAAAGGCAAAATACTATGAACCAGGAGTTAAAGGACTCAGAAAAGTCCAAATGATATATCAAGCTAATTTTTACAAAATGCAATCATGAGTGGATTTGAACATCACACGAGACTGCTTAAGTTCAGCAAGTGAAGGATGTTTCATGGAAAGCTTCAAATTATGGAAGTGACCTTTAATGGCCAAGGGAAAAGACCGAATTGTTAGTTTATTGCCAAAGCAGGTTTTGAGTTTTATGTTGTCTAGGCTCCCAACCTAAACTTAGTTCAAGTAAAATGACGATGTTTGTTTTTTGACTGTCTCTGCTGGGAATTTCCAGCAGCTCTGCAAAGTGATGTTTGGAAGGTTTAACTTGCCGGTTATCCCTCTCTTTTTGCAACCAACAGATGGTAATGTAATATTGAAATATAAACAGGCCCTTGATGATCTAAACATCTGGAAAACAGGATTGACTGGCAATAATACCCCTTAAGGAAAATAACTTTTATTATAATTAGCTATATTTTTGTGACCCTTAATTCTAAGTGGAAAACTGTAGGTTCAGCACAGCTTCTAAAAACACTCTGGAATGCTGTTCCCCACCCCCCTCACCCCACCCCCCTCAGAGTCCACCTCGCGAAGGAAGAGCTGTGGCACAGCCGTGACCGTGCAGCCCTCTGGAAGTGTGTGGAGATGTACATTTGACAGCGGCTGATTTAACGGAATGCTCCCCTTATCAGTATATTTGTATATGTAGTCAATTACTTCCTGTTTGAGCAAAGTCCAGAATCCCCAAATTTTTAATAAATTCAAGGATAATTTTTTTCAGTTAAATGTAACCATGGCTATCATTAACCATGGTAACCAAAATGCAAAAATAATGCTGTGCACATATGACACTTTTCTCTACCTAAACAGAAATTTTACGCTGTATTATCTTCCAGTCTTACTTTGAATTAGTTTTAAAGTAAACATGTTATATATCCTAATATTTGGAATGTAGTATTTCTAAACAATAACTCTTTTATGGAGCAAACTTCTCAATAGGATACCAGCTTAAGGAAAGCAGTCCGTCCCATTATTTGGAATAAGCTATGCTTGCCGTAAATATCAGCATGCTAGAGCTAGTATTTGGATTATTTGAATTTCTTATTTTGACTTCTAAAAGCACACTACTCTGTCATACTTTTAAAATGTGGGTTTTTTTTTTTAAATTTGCAATTCCTTTTGGACTTCAGATTCCTCTGGCACAGGCATGAACACCCTTAATAGAGCCAAAATGTTCTTCTAGAAATGAAACAACTGTTTCTCGTGAGGCATGAGTAATCTTTAAAACCACCTGTTGTCTCTCTCAATATGCTGCTTACCCTTGTGTAGGCAGGTATTTATAAACATGAACTTCTTTAGTTCCCATCATTTTAGTCAGAAAAATCAAAGCTGTTTTTCCTGTAAGTTCTTCACTTTTAAAATGTTGGTGATATTAACATGGCGGAAGCTCATTCTTCCCTGTCTATATGGAGGCAGTTTATGAGTAAAGTCGTGGGACATATTTATTTAGTAAAGCTTTACCAGTTTATTTGAATATGTGTTTAATATCAATAAAAATATAATCTTGGGATTCTTTCTGAATAATATTTTGACTAAAAATAAAATGTATTTAAAAATAATCGGAGTCATCTGTGCTCCTGTGAATTTTCTATGAATCTCTAAGGAAAGGTACATGGAAATCCAGTCTATGATTACCAGGCCCCAGGGTCACCCAAGGCACTAAACCCAGAGTCAGTCTATTCCGGGCCATATCCATCTGTCCTCTCATCTCCAAAGAACCAGAACAAGAAAAGATGGATCCACCCAGTGAGAAACTTACTGGTTGTTACCTCTAGGTGGGTGAAAAGTTTCCTTTATACAGTTTTGAAAATCATCAACTGATCGACTCTTCTTTTTTTTTTCTTTTTGGTCAACAGTGCCAATGGATTCACTAATCCAGGAGCTCAGGTAAGATTTGCCAAACATTACTTTTTTTTTTTTTTTCACATTAATGCTCTTTGTTTATTCAAATGATTTGTACTTCTCAAGCCTCAGAATACTTGTTTTAGCAGAAGGAATTGGCTAAAGGGCTTTTTTTTTCCATCCAAACGCTGTGCACCAAGAGGGCAGAGGAGAATGATGGTGCTGATAAGTGATCCAGAAAAACTCCATCTATTGTATTAATGACATAACAAAACAACGTTTTGCTGTGATGTGAGTGGTGGCCCACTTTTCTTCATCAAGTGTGTGCTGCCTTTGTGAGCACCTCACATGCGGTTGGATTTCACACTGATGGTCAGGGAAGAGCTGAGCTGTTACCACGAACCTGATGGATGGATAACCCAGATCCTAAATTATCCACTTCTTGCATTAAATAGATGACTCCATCGGGACACTAATTTTTTTAACCTAGACATGGGAACATAATGTGACCAATAGATTTTTTGAGTGGGTCCATGCATTTTCATCATAAATATTGTTGCTACTATACCCCAGGCAACATTGTGAAAATTCCATCTTAACAGGTTTTCCAGGATTAATTCTAATTAGATTTTGTTTCAGAGTCTTTGTGAAAAAAAAAAGTATATTTTTAAAGAAGAAACACATGCAGATGACACATTTTCTGTCAGGAACAAGATGATCGCTCTGTACATTGTCTGCATGTGCTATTGACACCCTAGCAAGTCCTAAATCCACTGCTTAGTCCACCTTTCCAGAAACAGCGGTGGTCTGTACCTGTTCCTCAGGGAAATGCTTGAAAAATGGAGGATGTGTAACAGTGTCTAACACACTTAAACTTTGTCAGGTATGCAATTTACACAGTTCTTTCTCCAGGCAACTGAGCTTGTGATTCCACGGAAACCCAGGTCGTCACCACTGCTTCCATGTGGCTTATAATCTGTTTCATAGCCTCGGCTCGTTTACGGAGCTAAACACCTATCTGTTAGAATTCATGCACATGCTCTTCTCTGTGGAGTTTGTCAGTAGGGAATCCATGGCCCTACCGTGTAATCAATTCTGTCTTAAGAATTTATTTTTGAGATGTGGTCTCAAACAGGGTCTCAGTCTGTCCTCCCAGGCTGGAGTGCAGTGGTGCGATCATGGTTCACTGCAGCCTCAAACTCCTGGGCTCAGGTGATCCTCCTGCCTCAGCATCTCAAGTAGCTGGGAGTACAGGTGTGTGCCACCACACCTGACTAATTTTTGTATTTTTAGTAGAGACAGGGTCTTGGTATGTTGCCTAGGCTGGTCTCAAACTCCTGGGCTCAAGTGTTCCTTCCACCTTGGCCTCCTAAAGCTCTGGGATGAACAGGAGTGAGTCACCACACTTGGCTTAAGAATTTTAATTTTGATCAGGAGGCTGAGGCAGGAGAATTGCTTAAACCCGGGAGGTGGAGGTTGCAGTGAGCTGAGATCGCGCCACTGCACTCCAGCCTGGCGCCTGGCACCTGGCGCCTGGCGACAGAGTAAGACTCTGTCTCAAAAAAAAAAAAAAAAAGGAATTTTAATTTTGAAAGTACTTTGATAAGAGTAGGACATATAGTATACTCCTACGTTTGGACAGGGTTAAGCTGTTGAATAACCTGGCTTATTTAAATTATTACCTTTAAAATTTGCTCTTATTTAAAATTCTTATCTTTCTGGAGGCTTTATTTATATCCCTTGTAGAATGGTCAAGAGAAGCTTAAAATGACCCAGTGCTCCAAGTAGGGGACATGTTAGCAGTCCCTGGAGCGGTTTCTTGGTTCTTGCTGCAGAATCAGTGTGCCTGTGGACACGAGGCCACTTAGCCTAGTGAGGGACACCAGAGTCTTTTAAAGGAATCAAGTCATTCGCAGAAAAAAATGCCTTAATTTTAGTGATGTTTCTTGAAAACAACTTTTACACAAGAGAATTTCTAAGGAACTAATGTGCGTGCACTGGCCTAAGAAGAAAAATACAATTCATAGAGAAGAAGGAAGGTATTAGCAGAGAGAAGCAAATTGTGGGAAAAAATGCTTACCGTAGCCTATGTGGAGAAATAGAAATTACTGTCTGAGCATGTCATTAGCAATGATAATTACAATAAGCTAATATTATTGGGGTTCTATGTGCCAGACACTCTTGAGCTGTCTTTACTGCTCTATTATCTCACTTAATCCTTCCTAAAGCCTTATAAGGCAGAAACTATATTTCAGTTTTCAGATGAATAAAGTGAAAATAAATAATTTGTGAAAATAGCCCAAGCTACACGACTGTTAGGCAATGCAGACTTCTGACTCAAAGGCCAGCTTCTCATCCGCCAGACAACTCATATCCTTTAGAGTACAAATCAAAAAGCGATTTAAGCAACCAGATTTTTCAGTCTACATTTTTAACCCATACGGTTTATCTTTCAAACAGCCTAGTTTTCTTAAATTTGGACAAATAATTTATTTTAATTTAAGGTAATGTTTTATATTTTCCCAATTTTCTGAAGATTATTTTTTTCTCAGATATTTCATTTTACCTAATTTGTTATTACAGTAACTCAGAAAGCTGATGGTAGTTGCTGGGAAAATATATAAATGTCGTTTATTCACCTATTTTTCTTTAATGAGACCCAGCTTATACAAATTACTAAGTGATCATTTGAAATTTTATAATCATTTCTGATCAACGGAATGACCATGCTTAGACAGGCAAGGTTCCAAGTTCTTTCTTTCTTTCTTTCTTTTTTTTTTTGGCAGAATCTCGCTCTGTGGCCCAGGCTGGAATGCAGTGGCACAATCTCCACTCACTGCAACCTCCACCTTCTGGGTTCAAGTGATTCTCCTGCCTCAGCCTCCCAAGTAGCTGGGACTACAGGCACATGCCACCACACTTGGCTAATTTTTTGTATTTTTTTGTAGAGATAGGGTTTCACCATGTTAGCCAGGATGGTCTCGATCTCCTGACCGTGTGATCTGCCCCAAGTTGTTTCTTAAGTAGTTTAAGTTGACCTAGACACAGGCTTTAATTACCATTCTATACAAATCTTGGGAGAAGAGTACTGATTCATATGGAAGCTTGTATTTTTAGCATCTTTTAAATTTTTGTCCATTTCCTACAATGGCTCTTCCAATTTTTTCCACTGGTTTGTTGTGATCCAGCACAACTGTGTACCTGAATTCTGAGTATCTTAGGAAACGCGGCATGTTTTCCCCAGCGTAAAAGTTGTGGTTATTTTATAGAGAACACTGGCAACTTTATTTGGTTCTTCTTTTTAGAATGCACTGGACATGTTATTGTTTCTAGGGCGACTACTTACAAAAATACTAACACAAATGAAGCTAATTTAAATATACTGTATATTGTTCATGGCACTAATAAAATTGATACTGACATTCTCATCTTCTTATTATACTCAATGTCAGCTACTATCATCACCATTAAAAAAGCAATTTATAACCACAGGCCCACCTTTAATCATATTCCTTATTAGCATTTCCAGTCTTTCCTCTAACACAATTCAGGTTACAGGTGGTGTCGAGAAGGCTCTCCTGTGTCTTTCTAAGTCATGACCATTGCATTATCGCTGCTGTTTTCTTTTATCACTATTATCCTTAGTCTGAACCTCATGCTATTGCAACTACTAATATCGGTAATTGTCTCTTGCATTGGCAAAGTGTTTTTACACCAGTCCAGCCCCCTTCCTCTAATTAGGAAAATATATTCTAGTCCCCGAATTGACTTTCCTATGTGACTACCTAGAGAGATAAGTGAATTCAGAGCTCTTAAGTGTATTGGAGTCAAATCTCTCTGTCCTTTCACGGTCTTACTGCTGCTTACCAATTTGTCGGCTTACGTTTGGTGATGAAAGTTTTAATTTAAGTTTCTCTCTTTATTTGATTTTACATAATTTCTTACTTAATTTCTTACATAATTTCTTTCTTACCAAAAATCCGATCATTTGGCATTTTCCTGCAGTTTTAAAGATGCTAAATTTTTATGAGCTCTCTAATCAATAAATTGTAGATTTATTTTATTTTATTTAGTTACTTAGTTTTTGAGACAGGGTCTCACTTTGTCACCCAGGCTGGAGTATAGTGGTGTGACCTTGGCTCACTGCAGCCTCAGCCTCCTGGCCTCAGGCCATCCTCCGACCTCAGCCTTTGGAATAGCTGGAATTACAGGCACGTGCCACCACATCCGGCTAATTTTGTTTATTTTCTGTAGAGATGAGGGTCTTATTGTGTTGCTCGGACTGGTCTCCGTCAAGCTCTTGAGCTTAAGCAATCTTCTTGCCTTGGCCTCCCACAGTGCTGGGATTATAGGTGTGAGCCAGCATGCCTGGCCTGGTTATAGATTTAACAATAACATTTCAAGAGTATGTGAAAGTTGAGGGGAGATCCAAGATGGCCGCTTAGGAGGAACTCGGGAATGCAGCTCCGAGAGAAAGCACAGAGGGTGAGTGGACGCCGTATTTCCAGACTGATTTTTACTGCCCACAGACCAGGAGATTCACACGCAGAGAAGCCACACGAGTCGCCAGCGCCGCTGGCGCCGCTGGCTTGAACAGCGCAGCCGCTGGGCCGGCACCCCGAGCCAACGGCTCACTGTACAGAGTGAGAGAGTCTGAGTCCCCTATAAGCCAGCAAGGGGAGCTGAAACGGGGAGCCAGGCCAGCGCCACGAATCTCAGAGCCGCGGCTTTAGCCAACGCAGCGGCTCCGGAGGCAGATCAGATGAGACGGTGTCCCCTCTTACCCAGCAAGAAGACCTGAAACACAACTGAAACCGGGACGGTCCAGCTCTGTGGAGGAGGGGCGTTCTCCATAGGCACCCTGCTGTTCCCAGGGCTATCTACCAAGGCAACCCGCCACTACAGAGACTCCGTCACTACAGGGGCGGGCCAACATAGCGGAAGCAGTTCTAACTACACCCAGAAGTTCACACGGAAGCTGGGTGGAGCCCACAGCAGCTTAGCGAAGCCTCTGCAACCTGAGTGTGACTAGGCTGCCACCTTGTGGGCAGGGAAAACAGCAACCGCACAGGGGAACCGTAACTCCCTGGGACAGAACACCTGGGGAGAAGAGCAGGGGGTTTATGAGTTCTGCCACAGCAGACTTAAAATTACCAAAATCAGAAAGACAACAACTACAAAGTCAACAGGTGGATAAATCCACAAAGATGGGAAGAAACCAGCGCAAAAAGGATGAAAACACCCAAAACCAGAACACTTCTCCTCCTACAAGGGATCATAACTCCCCACCAGCAAGGGAACAAGACTGGATGGAGAATGAGTGTGATGAAATGACAGAAACAGCTTTCAGAAAGTGGATAATAAGAAACTTCCGTGAGCTAAAAGAACATGTTCTAACCCAATGCAAAGAAACTAAGAACCTTGAAAAAAGACTTGACGAAATGCTAACAAGAATGGACAACTTAGAGAGGAATATGAGTGAATTGATGGAGCTGAAAAACACAACACGAGAACTTCGTGAAGCATGCACAAGTTTCAACAGCCGAATTGACCAAGCAGAAGAAAGGATATCAGAGGTCGAAGATCAACTCAATGAAATAAAACGAGAAGGCAAGATCAGAGAAAACAGAGTAAAAAGGAATGAACAAAGTCAACAAGAAATATGGGACTACGTGAAAAGACCTAATCTACGTTTGATAGGTGTACCTGAATGTGACGAAGAGAATGCATCCAAGCTGGAAAATACTCTTCAGGATATTATCCAGGAAAACTTCCCCAACCTAACAAGGCAGGCCAAGATTCAAGTCCAGGAAATACAGAGAACACCACAAAGATACTCCTCTAGAAGAGCAACCCCAAGACACATAATCATCAGATTCACCAGGGTTGAAATGAAGGAGAAAATACTAAGGGCAGCCAGAGAGAAAGGTCAGGTTACCCACAAAGGGAAGCCCATCAGACTCACAGCAGATCTCTCAGCAGAAACCCTACAGGCCAGAAGAGAGTGGGGGCCGATATTCAACATCCTTAAGGAAAAGAACTTTCAACCCAGAATTTCGTATCCAGCCAAACTAAGCTTCATAAGTGAAGGAAAAATAAAATCCTTTGTGAACAAGCAAGAACTCAGAGAGTTCATCACCACCAGACCAGCTCTACAAGAGCTCCTGAAGGAGGCACTACACATAGAAAAGAACAACCAGTACCAGCCACTCCAAAAACACACGAAAAGGTAAAGAGTATCAACACAATGAAGAATCTGTATCAACCAAAGGGCAAAACAGCCACCTAGCACCAAAATGACAGGATCGAATTCACACATAACAATATTAACCCTAAATGTAAACGGACTAAATGCCCCAATCAAAAGACACAGACTGGCAAATTGGATAAAAAGCCAAAACCCATCAGTGTGCTGTATCCAGGAAACCCATCTCGCATGCAAGGATACACAAAGGCTCAAAATAAAGGGATGGAGGAAGATTTACCAAGCAAATGGAGAGCAAAAAAAAGCAGGAGTTGCAATTCTCATCTCTGATAAAATAGACTTTAAAGCAACAAAGATCAAAAGAGACAAAGAAGGACATTACATAATGGTAAAAGGATCAATGCAGCAAGAAGAGCTAACGATCCTAAATATATATGCACCTAATACAGGAGCACCCAGATACATAAGGCAAGTTCTTAAAGACTTACAAAGAGACTTAGACTCCCACACAATAATAGTGGGAGACTTCAACACACCATTGTCAATATTAGACAGATCAACGAGACAGAAAATTAACAAGGATATCCAGGACTTGAACTCAGACCTGGAACAAGCAAACCTAATAGACATTTACAGAACTCTCCACCCCAAATCCACAGAATATACATTCTTCTCAGCACCACATCACACCTACTCTAAAATTGACCACATAATTGGAAGTAAATCACTCCTCAGCAAATGCAAAAGAACGGAAACCATAACAAACAGTCTCTCAGACCACAGTGCAATCAAGTTAGAACTCAGAATTCAGAAGCCAACCCAGAATCGCACAGCCTCATGGAAAATGAACAACTTTCTCCTGAATGTTGACTGGATAAACAATGAAATGAAGGCAGAAATAAAGACGTTCTTCGAAACCAACGAGAATGAAGACACCACATACCAGAATCTCTGGGACACATTTAAAGCAGTCTCTAGAGGAAAATATATAGCAATAAGTGCCCACATGAGAAGAAAGGAGAGATCTAAAATTGACACTCTATCGTCAAAATTGAAAGAGCTAGAGGAGCAAGATCAAAAAAACTCAAAACCTAGCAGAAGACAAGAAATAACTAAGATCAAAGCAGAATTGAAGGAGATAGAGACACGAAAAACCCTTCAAAAAATCAATAAATCCAGGAGCTGGTTTTTTGAAAAGATCAACAAAATAGACAGACCACTAGCCAAACTAATAAAAAAGAAAAGAGAGAATAATCAAATAGATGCAATAAAAAATGACAAAGGGGATATCACCACAGATGCCACAGAAATTCAAACCATCATCAGAGATTATTACAAACAACTCTATGCACATAAATTAGAAAACCTGGAGGAAATGGATAAATTCCTGGACAGCTGCCTCCTCCCAAGCCTAAACCAGGAAGAAGTTGAAACCCTGAATAGACCAATAACAAGGTCTGAAGTCGAGGCAGCAATAAAGAGCCTACCACCCAAAAAAAGCCCAGGTCCAGATGGGTTCACAGCAGAATTCTACCAGACATACAAAGAGGAACTGATACCATTCCTACTGAAACTATTCCAAATAATCCAAAAAGAGGGAATCCTTCCCAAATCATTTTATGAGACCAACATCATCCTAATACCAAAACCCGGCAGAGACTCAACAAGAAAAGAAAACTACAGGCCAATATCCATGATGAACATAGATGCAAAAATCTTCAATAAAATACTGGCAAGCCGATTGCAACAGCACATCAAAAAGCTTATCCACCATGATCAAGTAGGATTCATCCCAGGGATGCAAGGCTGGTTCAATATACGCAAGTCTATAAATGTAATTCACCACATAAACAGAACCAAAGACAAAAACCACATGATTATCTCAATCGATGCAGAGAAGGCCTTCGACAAAATTCAACAGCCCTTTATGCTAAAAACCCTCAATAAACTAGGTATCGACGGAACATATCTCAAAATAATAAAAGCTATTTACGACAAACCGACAGCCAATATCATACTGAACGGGCAAAAACTGGAAGCATTCCCTTTGAAATCTGGCACTAGACAAGGATGCCCTCTCTCACCACTCCTATTCAATATAGTACTGGAAGTTCTAGCCAGAGCAATCAGGCAAGAAAAAGAAATAAAGGGTATTCAATTAGGAAAGGAGGAAGTCAAATTGTCTCTATTTGCAGACGACATGATTGTATATCTAGAAGACCCCATCATCTCAGCCCAAAATCTCCTGAAACTGATAAGCAACTTCAGCAAAGTCTCAGGATACAAAATCAATGTGCAAAAATCACAAGCATTCCTATACACCAATAACAGACTTAAAGAGAGTCAAATCAAGAACAAACTGCCATTCACAATTGCTACAAAGAGAATAAAATACCTAGGAATACAACTAACAAGGAATGTAAAGGACCTCTTCAAGGAGAACTACAAACCACTACTCAACGAAATAAGAGAGGACACAAACAGATGGAGAAATATTCCATGTTCATGGTTAGGAAGAATTAATATCGTGAAAATGGCCATACTGCCCAAAGTAATTTACAGATTCAACGCCATCCCCATCAAGCTACCAATGACCTTCTTCACAGAACTGGAAAAAACCACCTTAAACTTCATATGGAACCAAAAGAGAGCCCGCATAGCCAAGTCAATTCTAAGCAAAAAGAACAAAGCGGGAGGCATCACACTACCAGACATCAAACTCTACTACAAGGCTACAGTAATCAAAACAGCATGGTACTGGTACCAAAACAGAGATATAGACCAATGGAACAGAACAGAGGCGTCGGAGGCAACACAACATATCTACAACCACCCGATCTTTGACAAACCTGATAAAAACAAGCAATGGGGAAAGGATTCTCTGTTCAATAAGTGGTGTTGGGAAAACTGGCTAGCCATATGCAGAAAGCAGAAACTGGACCCCTTCCTGACACCTTACACTAAAATTGACTCCAGATGGATTAAAGACTTAAACATAAGACCTAACACCATAAAATCACTAGAAGGAAACCTAGGCAAAACCATTCAGGACATAGGCGTAGGCAAGGACTTCATGACCAAAACACCAAAAGCATTGGCAACAAAAGCCAAAATAGACAAATGGGACCTAATCAAACTCCACAGCTTCTGCACAGCAAAAGAAACAGTCAATAGAGTGAATCGGCAACCAACAGAATGGGAAAAAATCTTTGCAGCCTACCCATCTGACAAAGGGCTGATATCCAGAATTTACAACGAGCTAAAAAAGATTTACAAGAAAAAAACAAACAAGCCCATTCTAAAGTGGGCGAAGGATATGAACAGATACTTTACAAAAGAAGACATACATGAGGCCAACAAGCATATGAAAAAATGCTCATCATCACTGGTCATTAGAGAAATGCAAATCAAAACTACATTGAGATACCATCTCACACCAGTTAGAATGGCAATCATTAAAAAATCTGGAGACAACAGATGCTGGAGAGGATGTGGAGAAATAGGAACACTTTTACACTGTTGGTGGGAGTGTAAATTAGTTCAACCATTGTGGAAAACAGTGTGGCGATTCCTCAAGGACCTAGAAATAGAAATTCCATTTGACCCAGCAATCCCATTACTGGGCATATATCCAAAGGATTATAAATCGTTCTACTATAAGGACACATGCACACGAATGTTCATAGCAGCACAGTTTACAATAGCAAAGACCTGGAACCAACCCAAATGCCCATCGATGATAGACTGGACAGGAAAAATGTGGCACATATACACCATGGAATATTATGCAGCCATTAAAAACGAGGAGTTCGCGTCCTTTGTAGGGACATGGATGAACCTGGAAACCATCATTCTCAGCAAACTGACACAAGAACACAAAATCAAACACCACATGTTCTCACTCATAGGCGGGTGTTGAACAAGGAGAACACATGGACACAGGGAGGGGAGCACTATAAATGGGGGTCTGTTGTGGGGGAGTGGGGGGGACAGCGGGGGGGTGGGGAGTTGGGGAGGGATAGCATGGGGAGAGATGCCAGATGTGGGTGGGGGGGGGAAGGCAGCAAATCACACTGCCACGTATGCACCTATGCAACAACCTTGCATGTTTTTCACATGTACCCCAAAACCTAAAATGCAATTAAAAAAAAAAAAAAAAAAAAAAAAAAAAAAAAGAGTATGTGAAAGTTGCTATGAATTACGGATCTAGATGTCTTTCTCCTTTTTCTTTTATCTTATTTCATTCACTATAGTCTTTATTTCAGTAATTAATACTTTAATATTTTGGAGTTCTTTTTAGAATGAAGTTTCCTTTAGTGATCATGATTTTATTGGAACTTATTATTTAAAGATTTATGGAGGTGACAACTAATGAAAAAGTGAACTGATACTGATTTCTAATAGGAAGTGTTCCATAAGTTCATCAGCCAGGTCAAAGAAAATTAATAGTTTTAATTAGGTGGTTAGATAAAAAAAAAGAGAAAAATTCTCTTCTTTCTTTTTGTTGGTATCATTTCCAAATGTGAGGCTCAATGCATGTTCTGGAATTCAATAGCATAACTACTATATCGTGTTGACAATATATCTTTTCAAATACTAGACCAGACCTGTACATTAGAATCCAAGAAACTGACACCTCAAAGAAAACCCTTTTTGCCTATCCAGAGTGACCACCCAAGAAGCTGATGCTAAGGATTAATTTAGAAGAGGAGAAGTGACCCTCCAGGGTGTGGGGGAGATGTCTGTAGGGCTCAGCCACCCCGGTGTGGGCCTTGTCTGTGCCTCTGCGTGATGGAGAGGCTCCATGTGGAACGTGAGGCTGGAGGCCTCACACCAACAGGAGCATTCCAGAGATTATTTTATGTTTACTGTTCTTATTAGGGCAGAAAAGTGTCTTAAAATATATTGGGGAAGCTTTCAACAAGAATAAAAACAAAAAAGAGTTTATAGTTGAACAAGAAAAGTCGATGAACCCTGATGCTCTGTGCGTTTACGTATTTGCATAGCCTAGTCCAGCATTTAATGCTGAAGGTGTAGTGAGTGGGCCCCAACAGGTGCACACTGAATGAGTTGTTGGAACAATGTGCCCAGCATCTGGTTGGAGCCACAGAGCAAGGCCACAAGGTTGTCAGGGCAAATGACATTACCTGCATTTACTCATGTGCTGAGTGCCTGGAAGTTAAGGGCTTTATGCCTGGCCTCTGACAGAAGCCACTGAACCAGCAGCAGGACTCAGGTCCCATCTCCAGTCCAGACCCCGCTCCTCCTGCAGCCATGCCATATTGTCTGCTGCCACTGCAGGTTGCTGCGTGCCATTTTATCATCCACACTTGGGGCGACTACTAATTCAAACTTTATCAATAAATTAATAAATCAAGCTGAAAAATATTCTAATCTTCAGACAAACCCTGCCACATCTTCATAATTCCATGCACTGCCTGCAGTGCAGAGACCACTCATGGGGCATGGTAGCTCACACCTGTAATCCCAGCACTTTGGGAGGCTAAGGCAGGTGGATCACTTGAGGTCAGGAGTTTGAGACCAGCCTGACCAACATGGTGAAACGCTGTCTCTACTAAAAACATGAAAATTAGCTGGGGGTGGTGGCGGCGGGCGCCTGTATTCCCAGCTACTAGAGAGGCTGAAGCAGGAGAGTTGCTTGAACCCAGGAGGCAGATGTTGCAGTGAGCCAAGTTTACACAACTGTGCTCCAGCAGTCTGGGTGACAGAGTGACACTCCACCAAAAATAAAATAAAATAAAATAAAATAAAATTAAATTAAATTAACAAAATTAAAATTCAAAAAAATTTTTTAAAAAACAGATCACTGCCATTTCTTTCTAAATCATTTCCCAGGAGTTAACTATTTGATTTTAAGTAGATGTTAAAATATTTAGAAATGACTCAAATATACATCTATTTTATTTGTTTTTTCTTTTGAAATGCCATCTTCCATTTCAAAAGAAAAAACAAATAAATGATGAACTACCAAGGGCCTTGTACTTCCAAGGCTGATTTTGCAGGATGAGAGGTGTGAGTCACTTAACCTTCACCTGAGGTCTGTAATAGTCGTTTACCAATGGGCTAAAAGTGGAATCCTGTTCCTTCATAGTACCCTAACCACAAAGGACTAAATAGTTATGTTTTTTCCTGTTTTTATCACATGTATGTAATTAAAAATATATATTATTACACAAATCACATATTACATTATGCATATATGTATATATATACATAACTGCGATTATATCAACACAGTGGAATAAAGCCTAGTGTGTGTGTGTGTGTGTGTGTATATACGTGTATATATATACATATATATATCTTCTCACCCTCATGCACTCTTCAGCACCTCCAATGCAAAGAAAATCATTTGACTGCCTATCTAACTTCTCCCCAGTCCTACTTGAAGGACTTTATTATACAGTGTTTATATATATATATATATATATATATATATATATAGCTGGTTACAATGGACTGAACACTCCCCAGCTTGTCTAAGGTCTACTTTACATTTTAATATCTGTATTTGAGAGAAATACTATGGGGCTAATGAATAAATATCCATAGAGTTAAGAGACTCAGAAACAAAATAAGAACAAGACAACGTGCTTTGTTTTCTTTTCCTGTTTTTCTCTACATTCAAACATTATCGCAAGGATATTGATGGCCTCTGTCAACCAACAGATTACAGAAGTTGAGAGTCTAAGGCACTAACACCTTGAAAAATCAAACATCTTCTAAAACTGTGGCAAAATATCACCCCCGCAGGCTGCCTTGCATAGTTGCTTTTGCATCGTTGGAGCTTACCTAGAGAGATAATTTTTTCATCCATTTAGCTTTTCTTTTCTTGAAACATAAATCTTTTTACACAGCAGAATTTGCCACTCTTGACTGAGGGATGAATATTTCCTTTGATATTTGTTCTGTGCACTAGCGTAGTATTAGATGTTGCAGTGAATACGCAATTCACAGCATCGGTGACAAACCGAGGGTATTATGTAATAGCATTGCTGTGGGTGAGAGATCACGTCTAGCTTGGGACTCAGAGGTGCCCCCAGAGCCTGCTGGCTCAGAAGCATGGCATCCCTTGGGGGCTCACTGGAAGTGCAGACTCTGAGGCTCCCTCTCACCTTTTAACAAGATTTATAAGAAATTAATGGGTGTTTGGAAGTCTGAGAGGCACACATCTCAGAGACCCTAGGTTAGACTTTACTAATGACCTAGAAAAGCTCTTCTCACTGTTGCTAATTTTCAGTGGTATGCAAGTTGGTAGAAAAGTCAAGAGTCTGGGTTTCTTTGGCATTTTTCTTGATCTATGAATTAATTCTTGGGGAATGCTAATCATTGTTTGCATTTCTACCTGACAAAGAGCAGCAGAATATAGAACAAACGTCCAAATCTTGACAGTAGTGTGCCCAAAATCACAACCCTTGGTTTTCTGTGAGTCTTTGTTTCTACCTCTTGGAAGTGTTTGAAAGCAACCAGATCTTCCTTAAACATTCATTGTGTATCAGAAAAGAGAGTTTAAGGAGGGAAACTTTTAAGACGCTATTTTGTATACCTCCACAGGTGACTCTGTAGCCACCTAGATTATGTTCTCAGAGTATTTAATTACATGACTCACACAACATCCAAAGTCTCTGCCAGCCTCCATATGTCTGTCACACAGCTCCCTTGCAGCTTTGATAATTTGGGAACTAAATTCCTGAGGCTCCTTTGGACTTGCTCAGGCATTGCACAGGTCATTTGCTCCCTTTGGTCCAAATTTTCTCACCCTCATGCACTCTGCAGCACTTCCAATGCAAACAAAATTATTTGACTGCCTATCTGATTTCTCCCCAGTCCTACTTGAATAAATGCATGAACTTTAATCATTGGGCAGAACACTTCCTTTCTTGCTATCTTTTACATAAACTATACCTATTTGGGGTCTTATTTTAGTTACATTATATGTTTGCAAACATAATGCTTCTGACGCCTTGTAAATTTTTTTCCTGTGTAAAATGTGAACTGAAATAAAATGTGTCCCACAATGCTGACAAATGGACTCCCTACAACGCAAACATCGTGTGCTCTGGCTTCCCTTTCCTCACAATGGGTAAATTCTCGTAACTCTTCCGCAAACCTTGCCTAGGATTTGACTGGCTTGTCAAATTCTATGGTATGAAAGTTAGCAGAAAAGTCAAGAGTCTGTGTGGTGGAAAGAACACTGGGTTAATAGCAGTCCTGGGTTCCAGGGCTGTTTCCCTGACTAGCTGTGTGACCTTGGTAAAGTGTTCAAAGGTCGAGCCTTGCTGCCTTCTTGATGAATGAAACTTTTCATCTAGCACTTTGAGTCCTGGTATCGGGGTTCCCCCTGCCCCCTCCATCTCAAAACATATCTTTTACAAAACCTTTATCATATATAATTCTGCCTTTTTAATATACTGCCTACTTTTTGAAGGCAAAGGATCTATTTTATCTACCAGTGGAGGGCTCATACATGACATTACTTGAGAAATATTGTATTTAATATTATCGACCCATGTGTGTGTTTAACCTCTTGCTGTATTCAGCTATATCTTGAGTTCATCTTTATCTTTGATACTCTCCTTTGCTACCTTTTCATGTGGGTTTTTTACTTGCATAGTTTCTCTTCTCATTTAGTTCTTCTCCCTGTAGGAGAAAATCCCTTTTATCTAAGCTCCCCGCCCACCAACAAATTTTGTTTTTTCAGTGTCTCATCACCATCCGATTTTCTGAGGAAATCCTGCACCTAAAGCTACTTGTGATTTTTCTCGTTATAAAATGCTCCTTCCATCGCCACTCTGCTCTAGGCCATGCCTGGCATAATCCTCCCCTTTGTCCTTCGACATATGCGATTCGTACTCATCCTTTCCAGCTCAGGGCTGACACCATCTTTTCCGTAAGGTGTCTCCATGACCTCCCAGACTAAGACTTTCTCCCTTTGTGTTTCCCAAGCACTTCTTCACTTGTCTGTTTCAAAAACACTTACTACTTTGAATTGTAGCTATTTTGTCATTCAGTCCTCCATCTGTCCACCCATTCAGAAGAAGAAAGCAGATTCTCTGCCTTCGGCTTTACATTTCTTTGGGAGACAATAAAAAAAATAACAAGCTATATTTAAAAAAAAACAACTTTAATTTATCATATATAATCTTGCCTTTTTAATATACTGCCTACTCTTTGAAGACAAAGAATCTATTTTATTTACCAGTGTAGGCCTCGAACATGATGCTACTTGAGAAATATTTCATTGTACATTATCTACCCTTGTTCGTTTTGAGAATAAATAATGTAGCTTGTAATTCATGATAAAGGCATTTCTATTTAACATATTGATTCTCCATAACTGTCTTTAAAGTGCCTGCAACTTCTTTCCTTCCAAATTCTTAATTTCTTTCTCTAATGCTGCCCCTTTACTTTTATTTTTAAGAAAATTTTATTTTATTGTGATAAGAACACCTGAGCCCTACCCTTGTAACAACCTAGTTCTGCCCCTTTCAAACCAAGACTGTTTAGCCAACAGTTTCCATTGACCCCTCAACTACAAATCAGCCTATTCTATGTTTAATCGTTTCTAACTCATTTTTCTACGATCAATAAGGGTCTTCCTTTATAAGTATATTTTATTAAACTATCAGACATACAAGGGAGATGCTCTTAATTCTGCCGATGTCTGTCTTGGTCTCATTTGGCCATTTTCAGTCGGGGAGAGAAAACGAAACTGGAATTAAGGCACACAACACCCATCCCCGAGCTGCATGTAGGAAGGGGTCAGCCCAGGGAGTCTGAGGATGGGCGTGGTCTCAGGCTGCAGGGCCAGAAAGCAAAGTGACTGCCAGGACGCAGGAACAGTTAGATGAAATTGAAAGCTGGGCAGCCAGGCACGGAAGGTGTAGATTAGAATGAAGAGTCTCATTTGAACAGCAGTTTTCTTTAAGGATTCTCCCTGTGGTTCTCTGCCTGAGGCACATGAACCACTCCCTTCCATGGGGGAGGCTCACCTGGGGGTGGTTCTCCAAGCTGGGGTGGGGAACGTTCTTCTAGGGACTTCTGCAAAATCAGGGCAGGGGAGTGAAACCTGCCTAGGGAAATGTTGGAATATGCCCAGGGGGCGTTCTCTTTGTCTTTGCCACCGTGTCGCGGCACAGGGCAGACTCAGTGTTCTTCCCAGTTGCCCCTGTGAGAATAGAGCGATGTAGACTCCTAGACTTCTTGAAGTGCTCAAGGTAATTGCTCCCTAGTCCCTGTGGGCCATCCTCCTGGTCTTTGGAAGCTGATACAGAGCCTACAGTCTGTCCTGTAGGATCAGCAAGCTCTGTGTTCTTGAAGGAGGAGCTGGCAGGCTCACACACCCCTGGCCACTGTCAGAGAAACATGGCTTCCCAATACTGCGCCTCCCTGGTTTCCTCCACCTCTCAGACTCAGGTATCTTTGCTGGTTCCTCAACACCCTAATCTCTGACACTGGATTCCCCAAGATCCTCTTCGGATCCCTTTGCATCCTTAATCCTCTTGGCAGTGATCTTTTGGTGATCTCATTGGGGTCTTCAGTACATTTGCATGTCAGTAATTTTACATCCCCAGGTCTCCTCTCTTCCCCGAATTGCAGACTCATATAGCCGACTGTGTAGACAGCATCTCCAGATGGATCCCTGATGAGTATTCAAAATTAAAATCATCTTCTGTCACAAATTGATACACCCACCGCCTTCCCATGTCAGTAAATGGGGAAGTTCAAAAGTCTTGGAGGCATCCTTGACTCTTCTCTTCAGACTATGTATCCGATCTGTCCAAACATCCTGCCGGCTCTAACTTCAAAACAAATCTACAGTCTGTGCTTCTCACCACCTCTGCTGCTATCGCCAGGCCCCTAAGTCATCGCAGCTCACCTGAATTACTGTCGGCACCTTCTCACAGGCTTCCCTGTGTCTGTTCTTCCTCATGTAAAATTCATTCCACGAGACTATTGGAAGCCCTTCACTGAGTTTCCCCTTTCTCAAAGGAGAAGACCACACATCTTTACTCTGGCCTGGTCTCCCTGCCCTGTTCATTGCCCCCTGCCCACCTAGAATCCTCGCTGGGGCCCCAGACCTGCTGAAGCCTCAGGCTTCGGCATACTGTTCCCACTGTCTGTAATGTTGTTCCCTGCACAGCTGTGAGTCTCACATGCTCACTTGCACCAGGTCTTTGCTCAATGCCTCCTTCTCAGCAAGACCCTCCTTGACCTTAGCCTTTACAATTACAAGCCCCTATTCCAGCTTTCTTTATTATTCTCCTTCTGTTATATTTTTTATGAAAAAAAAACTTGTCACCTTTTGACACACAATCCAACTACTTATTTACTTTATTCCTAATCTGTCTTTCTTCATAAGAATATAAGTTTCGGGACAGCAGGAATCTCTTTATCCCATCGATAATAGCCACAACATCTAGAATAGTGCCTGCCACATTATAGGAGCTAATGAAAAAAAAAAAATCTGAATAAATGTGCTCTGAGTACCACAGAAGGCACTGCAATGAGACACAGGAATTCACAGTTTTTGAAAGCTAACAGCCTACAAGTCATGAAAACACATTGCGGTAATTCCTATGAAACAGATTTACATAAGGGAGCACAGTGGAACGAGCAGCACCTTCTGGCTGGGGGTCTGACCTGAGTTTGAAGGAAGAGAACTTGCCCAGGGAACTTCTGCTGTCACCGACCAGGCACTCCATACAAATGAGCTAAACGAGAGTGCATGGCAAACTCTTCCAGAAGCCTGGTTCTCGGGTTGCTATGGGTTTAGGTTGCCAGGGGTCAAAGGAGCAAGCATATATAGGAATGGAGATTGCTCCTTGAGTGCATATGAAGAACAATTCCCTCCATTACTTTGAACTGACTTCTACTCGTCTACGTTTAACAAGATATCCCCATATTTTAAAAGCAACAGAAAATCATATATCAAAAGAAAGCTTATCATTCAAGATCCAAATGTCTTCAATTTTTATAATTTTGTGCCCTCATGAATAAAGCTTTGATGTTCTGTTTATTTCTATATTTATAACAGATGCAGGGCAATTTTCTTGGCAACACAGCAGACCAAGGCTGCAGACAGATTTTTCATCCCACAATCCCTGTGTACCAATGGAACAGCCCTATACAGTAATGATTTACATTTGCAGGATAGCTTCCAGAAGTCCAGCCAGTCAACATGAGGGCCAAATGGTAAACTGAGCATCCTGAGCCCTTCCATGCCCTGAAGTGAGGCATGTGTCTCAGAAACTGTGCAGACATCTTTAAATGCTTTGTCTTGCTTGATCTTTACTACCAGGAGGTGGGTGTTACTGTCCACCTTGTCTAGATGAACAGACCCTGGCTCAGAATTGTGTTATGGGTGGCTTTGGCATTCTTCAGAAAGAGCAGTTTTATAGTAATCTGAATGAGAATATGAAATGTTAAAAAAAAAAGGTTATGTGATGGAATCTTAAACTAGGATGTAAGCACTGGCAAAATGGCCACTTCCACCTCCACTGGTGAATCTGAAACATCAGTGAACCCATGAGTACCAATGAGGTCATGGCAGAAATAGTGTTGGGGCTAATCCTATCTGACTTCCAGGTGCTCACAGCTCCTCAGTGGGACTGGAAGGAGGTGGGCCTGGGGAAGTGTTGTTCATCAGTAGCTCTGTTGTTGCATGTGGAGGAAGGCAGAGGTGCATGTGGGAGGGGTTAGAGCTACAGGAAGTGATATGTGGAGCTTGCAGGCTTCATTTTCAGCTGAGTGCTTCTTTATCAGGTTATTTCTGTTTCAAGTTATTTGTAATTCAATAGGATACTTGGCTGCGGAAACATTTCACAGATTTGTGTGTGTACATATATACACATATACACACTCACACATAGAGATATTACACATACATTTATATACACACAATTACAATAATATATCAAAGTAGGTAATCCCTGCTAACTCAGTATGCACATGACTACTGTAACACATGGTCCTCCTTTTAAATATTACTCCAGTATGTTAGGGAGTTCTGTTAAGTGATTCATGCAATGTTCCAGTGAAGTGGAGAAGGATACACTGAAGCATTTCAAATATTGAACAATTCGTATTCATATTTAGTAAAGACCTGTGTATATCTGTAGGTTTCTAGCTTTTTTTGTGTGTAGAAAAGCTAAAAAAGGAGCCTAGATTTATGGGCCAAACCTCTGTATTCAGGTAAATGTCAGGAAGTGAAATTGACATGTATGATAGTAGTTATAAAACAGCCACGTGGTCTTTAAAACGCCTTTTGTCTTAGTAACTTAAAAAGCCAGAAAATTACTTTATTGCTCATATTACTGAAGAAGTTCTGTCTGTGTGTGTGTGTTTGTGCTTGTTTTATTTTGCTGTGTTTTCCCTCTGTGGGTCTCTACTTTCTTTTCTTGTGTCGGCCCTGTAGGCTGTCTTTCTGTGGGTTGTGTGTCTGTGTTTCTGCTAGCCTTTGACTATGTAACCGTGGCACACACACACTTAGTTCCCTTCCTTCTTTCTGGCCTCCCTGCCCTTGTTCCTTCGGTTTCCTTCCATCTTACCCCCTCTTTCTCACTGTTCCTTCTTTTCATTTTATCTTTCCTTCTTCAGAGTTCCACTCTAAATGTTCATGTTAGAGAACAGAAGGACATCTGTACTTTATTCATTACCGTACTAATTAGACCTTTATGTTTCCTGGTCTTCGCTTAAAGCCCTCCTAAATTAACTCAATTTTACATATGTAGCCCTGGTTTGAGTGCTTCTGGGGGTGACTGACCCAGAGTAACAAAGAAGCTCCAAACCCCATCATCAGCTAATGATGTTTACTTTGTGAATAAATGAGATCGTTTTCATTAGTAAGGCTGTGCCTGCATCACAAACAGAAATAGGAACTTAGTATTTGATGGATGTGGACATGAAGTGTGACAGAGATAATTTTTTTAGGTTGTCCACAATAACCTCCCACACACACCCCGAGTTGTCTGTATAATTGACATGAACTTGAGTTTAGGTACATGAATAAAATATTAATTGCCTTTGTTATTTTTATTCAAGAGTAACTTTGTAGCAGACGTTTTTCTAAGTATTTTACAATCACAGTCACTTACTATGTTCCAATGTCCCCATTCAAAATTGAGAGCCGAAATAGAATTTTGAAATGGATTTTGCTAGGACCTGGCTCCTGGTTCCGCATTCTATTCAACGACCTCAATTAAAAGGTAAAATTCTTATTTTGTTTATAAACTGCAATTTACTTTGAACTCCAACTTTTATGACAAAGTTAACTGTTTCTCCTTTTCTTGGAAGCATGCATGCAAGGGTTCCATTTCTTCTCAAACTGCAAGAAGTGTTTACACAGTGCCTACAAGATGCATAGCAAATAGCCCTGACCTCCAGGAGGCCCTGCTATGCACGAGTGGCAGTCAGCTCCCTTCTCCTCGAGGGTTAATGGCTGCCTGAAACCTCAGATAGTACCAAACCCTATATACACTATGCTTTCTCCTATGCATACATACCTGTGATAAAGTTTAATTTATAACTCAGGCATAGAAAGACATTAACAACATAACTACTAATAAAATAAAACAGTTATAAAAACATGCTGCAATAAAAGTTATGCGAATGAGGTCTGTCTCTCAAAATACCTTGTTGTACTATACTCATCTATTGCCAGACTTCGGTTGACTACAGTCAACTGAAACCATGGAAAATGAAATCATGGACAAGGCGGGGACTACTGTGTGAAGTCAGGGAGAAGAGACACGGGACATCAGTCCTCACAGGACAAATGCAGGCATTCGCCAAATCAAAAAAGGGGATGTGGATTACTTGGTGGGGTGAATGAAGCTTCTGCATCATTCATGGAACGATTTGAAAAGAATATAAAGATACTTGTATTTAGGTTTCTTTTTCTTTTAAGGCTAAGGTTTGGGGCTTACCAAACTTTTTCCCAGGGAAAAACTGTTGGCATGGTGGATTCCTCCACTGACCCAGGAGCAGCCTTGTAGACACAGCCTAGGCTGGTGGGAGGAATGAAGGGAGAGGCAAGGGCACCTCCCAGCCCTACCCCTGACCCCAAACCTCTACTTCTGTGCCTCAGCAGCGCCCAAGTCATTTTTTTGTTTTTAATTAATCATTTTTTGCAAGCATATTCTGCTAATAAAATTTCTGATTGGTAACGTGATTGCTATTTCAAATTAGATGGAAAACTAAAGGAGGGAATATTTTATTTTCTTCTAAAACTAGATATTTGTGAATATAAAAGAAGTGGAATGTATGTGGTCTGATCACATGCTAAAATGATATATACAAATAAAGCACAGTATTTTTATCCCCCATTATTGTGGTATTTCACAGTGTTTTTGTTTTACTTTATTTTTTGGTTAGGAATACAAACTTCAAGCAAAAGAAGAGAATTTAGATTATTCACCAAGTTAGTTAAGGTAAAGTTGAGGCTCTTTGAATTCAATTCTATAAATTCATTTAACTGGAATATGATAACCTTAGATGATTAAGGTGCTCCTGTTACTCAGCCACATCCAATATTTTTTAGGAGATACAGTCTATAATAAAAGCCAGTACTTATCCAAGATTCACTAAGATGTGGCAATAATCTTCTTTTAATTTTTTTTAAGATTATTTTAAATATTCCTTCCTCAAATATAGTGATGATTTCGGTAAGGCAAATATTCATAAACTATGTGAATTTTATTTTTATTTTTATGATCAAAATAAGATAATTTATGTTTAATTTTTGCTGATACTTTACATTTTATAATGCTGTTTGACAAAATAAATATAAAAACACATATATTTTATTACATTATATCCTCAAAGTAATTTGAAGTATTACACAAATTAAAATAACAGTGTGGGCTTTAATGAAGCCAAATATACTAGCAAAGAAAAATAGGAATAACTCTCTCATTGTATGTGAATTCTTTCAGTATCTCGATTCTAAAATCCACATAATGTTCATCTCTTACTATCTTCAATTTTCTGATTTTATCTTATAATATTCAACTGCTATTCTTTCAGGTACATCCCTATGATCCATCATAGTATGTTTCTGAAGAAGTCAGATCCTGTTTCTATATTTATAGCTAATCCATGGCTGTGCAGTAGCTGAACTGCTCAGTTAATGTCTAGGCACTTAAAAGGGGTTTGGGAGTGCTCAAATGATTTAACTAAGACACATCGTCTTTGGCCAGGTGTGGTGTCTCACACCTGTAATCCCAGCACTTTGGGAGGCCAAGGAGGGCGGATCACGAGGTCAAGAGATCGGCCATGATAAAACCCTGTTTTTACTAAAAATACAAAAATTAGCTAGGCGTGGTGGCATGCGCCTGTGGTCCCAGCTACTTGGGAGGCTGAGGCAGGAGAATTGCTTGAACCCCGGAGACGGAGGTTGCAGTGAGCCAAGATTGTGCCACTGCACTCCAGCCTGGCGACAGAGCACGACTCGTCTCAAAAAAAAAAAAAAAAAAAAAAAAAACCAGAAAAGAGACACATTATCTTTGAGTATAAATTGAAAGACATTTATGTAGATTAAATGATGGTATTTCAAATTTTGGTGTATCATTTTGTGTTTTAGCCAATGATCAAACAGTTGTTTCCTTAAAAACTTTGGTCCGCCGGGCGCAGTGGCTCACGCCTGTAATCCCAGCACTTTGGGAGGCCGAGGCAGGTGGATCACAGGTCAAGAGATCGAGACCATCCGGGTCAACATGGTGAAACCCCGTCTCTACTAAAAATACAAACAGTTAGCTGGGCATAGTGGCGCATGCCTGTAATCCCAGCTACTCAGGAGGCCGAGGCAGAAGAATTGCCTGAACCCAGGAGGCGGAGGTTGCGGTGAGCTGAGATCGCGCCATTTCACTCCAGCCTGGGTAACAAGAGCGAAACTCCGTCCCAAAAAACAAAAACAAAAACAGAAAACTTTAGTCCACGTGAGGATTAAATTATCTTTAAAACTATATGATTGTTCATGTTCTTGAAGAGTAGAGTTTGGAACCGATCAGTTCATGATGTCGGGGTCATTCAGGCAATCTTTGTGTGGACCAGTTAGGGTTACATGGCTCACCGGCTTCTGCTGACTTACTTCCTGTTTCTTCTTTGGCTATCTTGCAAAAACACATCCTCAGTAGTGGGGGGAAATTTCCTGTTACTCCTCTTACTATTATTAAATTGTGTCTTTTAATGGCTTGGTTATTTTATGAAAAAAAATGTGTGGTAGATGATATGCAATTAATTTGTCATTCATAAAACTTAATCCCAACTAAGTGAGAAAAAAGCATCTATTAGCTCTGGCCTTACGGAAAAAAATTCTCACCTTTTATAAACCTGATATTATCAGATAACCCTGCCAATGGAATCAGTGTTCCACGACAGCAAACCAATCATCGATAAATAGCAACAAATTATTAGTTGCTCAATTTATGACATGAGTAATAGAAGAAGCCTTCAATTATAGGGTTACTATTGGACACACTGTAGCTCTGTAAACATGAGTGTGTTCACAAAGTTTCTAAGACATAGCTGAGAGAGTTGGCTCATGAAGTTTAGGGATTATCCTTGCAGATGAGGAATAGCTCCACAGTCCTTGCTGGGTAAAAGTGAATTTGTCATTTACAGTGGCCCATTAACTCTCTTAGGAATCACAAGGCCTATTTCGGATGAATGCACAAGACTGGAACTTTTCCCCAGGGTTCTGTCTCCTGATTTCATAAAACTGCAATCCAGTTAGCCATGTGCAGATTGTTTGCGTATCTTGCAGCCCAGCCTGCCGGGGAGCAGTACCTGTCAGATGTGAGGGAAGTGGGTCTGAGCAGGGAGACGTTGAATTGCAGTGCAAGTGCAATGGAAGCCTTAGCCAGCTCTGCCGAGAGCTCTGGTGCTGGACTGCGCTTCAGAGTCAGTCCTGCCTTGAGGCTGGGGTGAATATGGGCGATCCCAGGGAGATGCGGCTTTGGGTTAAATGGCTCTTTGGTTGAGGGCAGTTTTCAGAAGTGAATTCAGCTAAGACCCGTCAGCTCCCCACACTTTCAGCTGGTTGGGAAGATGCGTACCTTAGTCCTGAGGAGGCGGGGAGTGCACGCCACGGTATCCACTCACATCTGCACCTTTCCGGCTTGAATCCTTTTATACTTGCTTTGTATATTAAGTTCATTATCCACCCATACTTCTACCCAGTCCCTTCATCCTTACCAAGTTCCTCTGCCGATCTAGACAGTTTACTTGGTTGCATGACTCAGATCCTTTGAGACCTTGGTCACCATGAGCTTCATATTCTCTGGCTTCTAACCTGTTGATTCGCTGACAAGTTTGGGCCAGAAACAGTAAAGAGATACTCCAGTGGGTCGCTTGGGCTCTCTCTATATATCCTGTCCCAATATGTCATAAGCCCCCAGCCCTACAACTTCCAGTGACCAGGGCTGGTGACTCCTGCCAGGATGGCGACTGCTGTCCTTTCCTGCTGTCTCTCAGCACAAGAACCCAAATGACTGAGAAGGGGTTTGAGCTCAAAGTTGAATAGGACTCTTGCTGTGTACTCCAGTGGAAGCATTCTTGCTTTGGGAACCAAGATCCTCAGACCCTCAGGACCTAGATTTGGGGTAATAAATGTACAAATGCATTAAGTAGGTCACCAGGAATTATGGCAAACCAAGCTCCTCCTAACTGTACCTTTTTTGTTCTTGGATCCTTGTATTCAAACTGTTGAAGACACAGCATTCTCTAATGATTTTTTTATTGGGCATGATACCTCCCAGGAAGACACTCATCCTGGCAGGTGTCACCTCCAAGCTAGCCTCTCAGCTATGCCTCCACGAGGCCATTTCCCTCCTCCAACAGACTAGCAATTTCTGGGCTGTGTGGTGTGATAGTATCAGTGAATCTTGTGATTATAGTCCCACAGTTATTTTCCTAAGTGGGTTCCTTGGTCCGGGGAGATGCATGGGGGATTTCCTGTTGGTAGAGCAGACACTCTGCATGGTGTCTGGTAGACAGTGGTCCTGGCTGAGGCTCTGAAGGCAGAGAAGGCAAATTCATGCCCAGAATTCGTGTCAGATCCAGTCAAGTTCCGTTACTGCCCCTTCTACAGTGGAAGGGTCCGGTGGTTGGTTGGTTTCTTCCAGGAATGCAGGAATGGGGCCACATTGGGAGGATTCACTGTCAGCATTGATTTCTTTTGGAGGCAGATCGGACATTGGGCTATGGGCATAGCTAAATCAGTCTTAGTGAGAGCCTGTGTTGCTGGGCCTGTTCAATGCCCGCCACCAATGCTACTCCATCAATGACCCTACTGGGCCAGCCCTGGAAAGGTTGAAAACAGACTAGACAACTCCACCTGGCCAGGTCGTTCTGCCTGTGGGTGGATTCATGTCTCTTCTGGAAATGCTCTTCAGTGACTGCTCTCATGCAAGGTTAAGACCTTCCCATTTCACCCCAAGTCTCCCAAGTTCACCCACATGACTATTCCTCAGACCTCCTTTTCCCTGATATTCCAGTTAAACCCTTCATCTCCTTGTCCCTGCCTAACTAGCTAAGCTCTTCACTTTGCCCACGGGCCCATATATTTTCTTACCTCAGCCACTTTTCTCTCCACACAAAGTGGAGAACCAGCCACACCTGTGCCCGGCCCTATAACTCTGCCTGTTGGGAAGATTTCTTCTCTCTGCTCCTTTCAGACTCACCCTTAAGTTGTGATCTGCCAACTGTCTTCAGACTGCGCTCAGATGCTGAGAGGACCCATGAACGAACTAACTCCTCCTTCTCTTTTCTTCATAGCTGGCATTCAGAAGCCTGCACATGCCCTGCATGTGGTAGTTGAGGGTGAGGTACTCCCGCCACTGTGGTGGATGTCATGGGTCTGAGCTGCCTGCTCATGGAGGTTGCTTGTTCCCACTAGACTTGCTTCAGCTGAATCTTAGATGTTCCTTTTCATGATGGATTGTTTCTGGGCCTGCTTGACATTATGACTCGATGGCTCTAACAGGATCCAGTTCACGATGGTCGGCTCTGACATCATGGTCAAGGACTTTGTCTCTACTGGGGCAGTTTTCATAGCAGTGCATAATTCTCTGCTGCACGTGACATCACCTTGCTCCAGTCCCCTGTAGGCCTGCATTGTGATTTGTCTATTAGACCTCACCATGAATTCCATCAGCATCTTTTCCGACCACAGATACCCCTAATCAAACCATTGGCTTTACCCGGTTGTATGGTCCAAGCAACAGGGCTTCCCACACTGCAGCCTGGACTTGCTGTGCAGCCAAAGCTGGCCTTGTCTCCCAATGTGTTATTCAGAGCAGTAGTCCCAAGTGTGGAATATGCTATCCTCAGAACCTTAAACAGCATTATGGCACTATGTTTCCTTCCCAGTGGTGGGAAGTGAAATGTAATAATTGGTCCTTTGTTATAAGTGGGCACATGCCAGAATGTCCCAGACCACTGAGCCCCTAAGCGCTTCAATGGTAACAGTGTGCCCTGAATCTTTGTTCGACTTAATCTTCCATCTCTCAAACACAGATGTCTTCTCAAAGCCTCCAAAATACTTGCCACTTCTTGCTTCCCTGTTCTCATTGCATGGTATCATCAACAAAATTTACTAATGGGATGGTGTGTGGGTTATCCAGATTATCCGGGTCCCTTCAGACTATATCCTGACGAAGGACGACAGTTAGCACGGCCCTCAGCAAGATCACAGCTCTGTACTCTTCTCATCATCAGAATGCTAACAACTCTTGGTTCCGCTTCCAGACAGAGATGGGAAAGAACACACTTACCATGTCAGGGACTGCAGAACGTGCATTTGCATCTGTGTTAATCCACTAAAGCAAAGATCTCATATTTTGGCGCAACAGCTGCAGTTGGAATCAGCACTTGTTTGACTTGACGGCAGTCCACTGCCAGCCTCCAGAAACAGTCTTATAGGGTACACACTGGTTAATTAAATGGAAAAAAAAATGATAAAGACCATCAGCCATGCATCCTATAAGTTTTAAGTGTGGTACAGCTTGAATCTCTCTTATCTGAAAGGCTTGGGACATAGAAGTGTATTTGATTTTGGATTTTTCAGAATGTGTAATATTTGCATATATATGAGATACCTTGGGGTTGGGACCCAAGTCTGCACAGGAAATTTATTTATGTTTTATCTACATGTTTCACACATGGGCTGAAGTTAATTTCATGCAATATTTTTAAAAAATTTTGTGCATGAAACAAAGGTTTGACAGTGTGTTTTGCGTGAATCTGTCACATGAGGTCAGGTGTGGAATTTTCCATGTGTGGCATCATGTCAATGCCCCCAAAATTCAAATTTTGGAGCATTTTGGATCACTGGATTTGAGATACTCAACCTGTACTAATGTTTGCCATTCCATCCAGAATATAATGTTGAAGTCTACTCTCTGGTAACAGGACGGGAGAAGTTTTAGAGGATTTCACTTGTGGATCTCACTTTATTAGCTCTTACAAAACCAGCCAAGAAACCCATATGTATCTGCACCAATTATACATGCAGAGACCAGTGGTACACCTATGAGAAAGGTCTGTGAAGCCAGGAAACCCAGTGGGACAGGGCTCCATTTGTGATCTGCCGCCATATCCTCCCACTCTATCAAAGGGCCATGATGAAGCTTCGGACCCTAGGTGTCAACTCGGACAGTGAGTGCAACAGTCCTTGCATGCTCGTGCAGCCTTTTTTCCCCAGAGTAATTGTTCTCTAAATAAATGACCACAGGTCCTTAAGAAAAGAGACTATGGAGAGCATCACCGTTGGGAACATCCTTGAGAGGACAAAACCCATCTCTTTCAATCGTTGGGTTCTGAGTTTAACAACTGCCTCAGGCACAGAGACTAAAGGCCAAGGATCCTGGATTTTTACTGGGATGGGTTTCCTGACCTGTGCAAGGCACCTATCCTAGGATGTCCACTTATTAGAATCTTTTGATCCCTTCTTTATCCTTTGCAAGGGCAGTTCTGGAATTGCTGATTAGTGTGGGCCATTGTTTGTCTAGGCTTTCAGAAGCCAATCCAGCATAGGAGATGGCTTACACATCAACGTTCTTTTATCCAAGTTAATCTTCCACACCTTGGATCCAGCACCTTCAGGATCCAGCCTGTCTGTACCCCTCTAGCTCCTGCCATACGTATGAGCTGGATCCTGCAGCTCCCTTTGCCCCGGGTGCCCTTCCCACTCTTAGAAAGCCAGATGTGGTGTGTTGAATTTGGTTATTGTTCAGGGGGCAAGGAGGGGAGATGGAAGCATGTATTCATCATCTCCAGTGTGATGCAGGGAGAAGGGGACTAATTGTATGGCTCAGAGGGTCCAGGGCACTCTCAGGATTTAATATTTTTTAGTGTGTCAACTGAAAGGTCCAGATCCTGTCACCATACGCAGTATGCATTTCAAGTTTAACATGCTCCAGTCCGAATTCCCAATCTCCAACCCTTGCGAATCTTGCTTCTGCAAGTCTTACCCATCTCAGCGATGGTAATTACATGATTCCAGTTCTTAAAAAAAAACCTTGTGGGCATCCTTGATCCTTCACTCTCTTTTATGTTGCTCATCTGATCTCTCATAATTCCATTTGCTTTCTCTTGCAAGTATCTTCAGAATCTCACCAGTTCTCACCGCCACTGCTAGTATAGCCACAGTCCAAATCATTTATGTCTCTCGTCTGGTTTATTGCCATAACCCCTGACCATTCTCGTTTCTAACCTATCTACAACCTGTTCTTAACATGGAAGCCAGAACAGTTCTCCTAAAATACAAATCAGCCCCTGTCACTCTGTCAAAACTCTACGACGTCTTCAAATCTCACTAAGTCAGAGTTCCTAAAATGATCTGTAGTTCTCAGCTCAATCTGAATCCATTATTTCTCTGACCTCATGTCCTATTATTCCTCCTCCCTCCCTGTGCCTAAGCCTCCATGTTTGCCTTCAAATGTGCCATGCACAATGCTGTCTCAGGACATTTGCACCTGCTGTTTCTGCTGCCTCAAATCCTGTGCCCCACTGTTTCTGCATTTTCTCCCTTACCTCACCTCCTTCAGATCTTTACTAAAATTCAGTCTTCTTGATGGCACTTTTCCTGACCACCCGGTCTAAAACTCTGATCCTCTGTTAGCATATATTTCCTCTTCCCTTTTCTGCTGTATTTTTTTTAAAGCAAAATCATTCAGGACATAGGCATAGGCAAGGACTTCTGCTGTATTTTTTTCCAAAGCGAACGTCTTCAAGCATACTATGTATTTTACTTAATTTAACGATTTTCTATCTCCTTTCCTCTTAATAAAACTCTAGGAAGAGAGACTTTTTTTCAATTTTCTTCAATGCTATATCCTTAAAACTTAGGATATTGCTAAATAAATATTTATTTAGCACTTATTACATGTTTATTGAATAAGCGAATATTTCCAAAGGTATGTAAACTGGAAATACAGCACTGTCCATATACATTGATTTTGCTGAGTAATTGTTGAGTTTTGTTTTACCTAGATGTATACAAAAGGGATTAAAAATCAGCGGCATTAATTAATAACCATTATTTTAAGTATAGATTGCATTTGTTTTAGAAATGTGGTATGGAAATGCAAATTAGCACAGACATGATTTTTTAAGTAATTTATGTATTTGGGTAATTAGGCCAAATGTACACATGGAGACCATTGAGAACAGCTGCAAGGCAAACTCTCAACCAAAAAACAAAAAGAATCACCTCTCCTTAATCATGCCTCATCTTATATTTATAAATGAAAAATGCCTGTTCTTTCCTAGGTCAAGGAAAATTTTCTCCATCAGTATCTCAAAACAGTGGTCATCCCTGACTCCACCCTCGTGGATTAATTGTGCTGGTTTTGGATGTCATGTATGCACTTTCATTGCCTAGATTCTTTGACTCAACCATATGTGTATGGGGCTCATCAGCATAAAGGAAATTTGATATTATCCTATAAGAAAAAGTTGAGGACTATAATTCTAAGCCAAATGAAGTCCAGCAATTAGTCTCTACAAAGTAAGACCATAATTTGGAAAGCTTTTTATGTTCTTCCGTCAGTGGCTATGTTCACTCACTGGAGCAAGTCTGCTCATTAAATCATTGAGTAGTATGATATGGATAATTTTAAGGCTAGTATTACATAATTATAGATATAATTTAGGTCCAGACTGCCTGGGTTCAAATCTCTTTCATTAATAGCTGCTTTATATTTGACATATCAACCTCTCTGAGCTTTAGAGATATAATAGCAGCAACCTCAGGATATTATTACAAGAATTTGGTGGACTGATACGTGTATATCATTTAGAACACTCCCGGGCACACTGTAACTCACTAAATCTCAACTGTTATCATTGGCTCGCCTGGGTTTAGAACCTACAATTAAAGTCAGGACCTTTGACTTTGAGTCTGTAAATACTTTTGGCAATCAAATAAATTTGCAGCTCCCATTGGTGGTACATTATACCAGGCTGCAAATGCACCTGCTAAGGCTCTTTTTTTAAAGTAACACTTTATTGAAGTATAACACATACCCAGAAAAATGCACGACTTATGTATGTATAGCTTTATGAGTTTTCACTAGATGAACATACCCATGAAACCACCACCAGAACAAGGAACTGGACTTTATTAGCATCCCAGCCATCTCTTTCATACCTCCCCCAGCCGTGACCCTCACAAAAGTAATCACCCTGACTCTGCCCCCATCAATTAATTGTGCTGGTTTTGGATGTTATGTATGCACTTTCATTGCCTAGATTCTTTGCCTCAACCGTATGTGTATGGAGTTCGTCAGCATTATTTGTAGCAACAGTTGCCTTTTCCTCATGGTTAGTGTATTCAGGGGCATGAATACTCCACTATCTCTTATTCATTCTGCAGTCAAAGGAATATGCAATGTTTCCAGTTTGGGAGAGACCACTGCTGTGAATATTATTGAACATGCCTTTTTGTGCATATATGGACATGGCTCTTTCAGGTGTGCACTTAGGAATGGAGTTTCTGGGCCATGGGTAGACATCTATTCACCTTCAGTAGATACTGCTGAGAAGTTTCCAAAGCAGCCATGCAGATTTACCTTTGCTAGCAGTGAGTGTTCCAGTTGCCTGAGCTCCTTACCGACATTTGGGGTTTGTCGGTTTTTCATTTTAGCCATCCCAGTTGGCATGAACAGTACCTAAGCGTAGGTGTTTGCACTTCCCTGGAGATGAAAGAATCTGAGCACGTTTGCATTTGTGCATCAGCCAAAAGTTCTTTTGTGAAGTGACTGCCCATGTACTTTGCCTAGTTTTAAAATTGGCAAGCTGTCTTTTCTTATTTACTTGGAAGAATTCTTTATATATTCTGTATAGAAGTTATTTTTTATGTAGGTACTTCAAATACCTTCTCCCGCTCTTTGGCTTGCTTTTTCTCTCTTCATAGTCTTTGGAAAACCGTACAGCATGACATACATATAGAAGAGCGTGCATATCAAGAGGCAGGGCTCATGGCTCTTCACAACCCGACAATGCTTGCGTAAATGGATGGAGAAATAGGATATTAATAGGAGGCTCCCCTTACTGGTTGGCAACCTCTGACAAATAAGTTTTTCATTTTAATTTGCTCTGATTTGTCAGTGTTTTCCTTTAAATTAGCATTGTTTGTAAACTGCTTGAGAAATTTCTGCTTATCCCCAGGTCATGAAGATATTATCCCACATTTTGAAGCTATTATCTCACGTCTTCTTCTAGAAGTTTTATTATTTTACAGTACAAATACCCAATCCTTCTGGAGTTGTTTATCATATATACTGTGAAGTACAAGTAGAGGCATCTTTTTTTTCAGATAAATATACAATCGATTGAGCACCATTCACTGAAGAAAGAGCCCTTTGCCCAATGATGCCTTTGTCATCAATTTACCGTATATGTGTGGGTCAATTTCTGGACCTGATAAATGGAATATCTGTGCTGTTCCAGTGGTCTGGTTTTTTTTTTTATATATATTTGCACCAATAATACCTCATCTCAACCACCACAGTTTTATAATAAAGTTTCACATCCAAGATTGTAAGTCTTCCAACTTTATTGTTCTTTGCCAACGTTGTCTTTGCTCTTCTTTATTCGTTTCATTCCCATAGAAATTGTAGAATTAGCTTGTTAACGTCTAAGAAATATCCCCTGGAGACACTGGTAGGAATTGCACTGAATCTAATGGATAAGTAAGGGGAGAGTTGAAATTGCTATACTGAGTCTTTTCATCCATGAGCACGTTACATCTCTCTATTTATTTAGGTCTTCATTAGTTTCTTACCATGTTCTTTATTGCGTATGGGTTTTGTGCATCTGTTAGATTTATTCCTAGGTATTTCATATTTCTATGCTATTGTAAATTTTTTTAATTTTTATTTTTTAATTGTGTGTGGCTGGTTTGTAGAAGTACAATTAATTTTTGAACAGTAAACTCACCAAATTTACTTATTTTTAAATTGCACCTGTAGATTTTTTTGGATTTCTCTCAAACACAATCATGTTTCTGCAAATAATAATAGTCTAATTTTTTATTTTTCAATCATCCTATCTTTGTTTTTTTTTTCTGTCGATCTTCTTAGTATTAATTCAGATTCATACTACTTGGCCCCTTTCAATGAATCTGTGGTGTTCTGTCTGATTAGAAGAAATCAGTAGGAATACCTGTTATGAATTCTCCATGAAAATGTTGGAGCATGTAAGTGTTTTCCTTGGACTCAGAGGCTCACAATCTCTGTTTATTTTTGTATTTTATTCTTTTTGGGATGTGTGCACAGAATGTATCTATTGCTGAACCTACATTTTACAAATATGTTACATATCTTCTGAAAACTGCATTGAGAATCTATTACAATAGTAGACAAGTTGAAAACTCTTGATTTGGGGAACTCACAGTTTCCTAACATATCTCCTCTGAAACCTGAAAGGTCAACACATTTGACTTCTAAACATACTTCCAGCACAGAATTGGTCACCAGTGTTATCTAATGATAGTTTGTTTCCACGATTTTTCAAATAAAATTTCAGTCAACTGTTGTCATCAAAGGAAATGCCATTTCAAGTGAGAATTCAAGTTTCTAAATAGAAGCATTTCTCAAATATGTAATCAAAAAGTTTCAGGTAAAAAATATAGATCTTTTAAATATATTTTAATACAATCAAAACCTGAAAAGTATGGAGTTGAAAGATATTTTCTGCATTGATAAAGTTCCCTGGGGGATGTTGGATGTTTAAAGCAATAGTTTGATTGAATAGAACAATAAATGCAGGGCTGAGTGTATTTTTTCTCTTTCTTTCTCATCTACTAGAAAAATATAGATAATAGAGCTCATTTATTTCCTTAACATTTCAGAGCTCCACAGATGGGAAAACACAGCCCAGTGGAAATGATTTCTGGCAACCTTGAGAAGATATGTTAGCATTTTGTGGCATTTCTCTCAGTGACATGTAAAGCATGGCTTTCCCTCATTGCAGTGTCACAGTGAAGTGTCACAATAAAGCCAAAATAGTGTGCCCTCAGGGAAAACTAGGAAAAGGGACCATTTTCCATGCACACACAAAGGGTAATATTTATTATAAAGCCTTTCATTTTAGCTCCAAATGCTGCCTGGGCCGTGGGTATTTTCCAATGGAGAAATGCACAGAATGTGAGACTTAAAGCAAATGTTATGTGTAAATATAATGCAATTTATGTAAATATAAATAATATGTTAAAAAGTAGAATGCAGTTATGGACATACATGCATGCGTAAATCTCTGTAGCGTGCCAGGGAGAAAGCTTGTGAGGCTGCAAAGTGACAGCATTAGCTAGTGTTGATGGAATCCAGAAAGCCCTGAGCTGGGAGCCAGGACAGTTCCATCTTTACCTATTTTTGTCACTACTAGCACAGATGTTATCTCTTTTATCCACAAAACCTGTGGATATAGAAGTTATTATCCCATTTGGTAGATGAAGAATTTGATGTTCCAGAAATTTAATTATCTGTTGCAGATTACACAGCTAGTGTTACTTAAGTAATTTCACATACTCTTATTATCAAATACAGTAGTTTATTATAAGCTATACTTGTAGTTGTGACAAAAACCTTACATATCTTCTTTATTCTATACTGACACAGTTATTATTTGGACTCAAATATTGAACTTGATTTTTATGGCCATCTACTGCCATCTCATTAGGTTCATGCTCCTGTCCCAGGCTATGGAAGTTTTGGGAGCATCTTAGTTATATTTTCCTAGGTGTTTCTCATTGCTGTAACTCAGTATCTTCTTCAGATTGAATGACTGTTGTGTATATCCTCACTCAAATCACTGGGCAGGGTCCTGTGCCCAGAACCTTTCTTCTAGTTTGAGAGATTGCTATTTCATCCAGGTTCTACTTTAACCAGCTGTCGGATGCATACAGAAATTACCCACATCTATGTCCTGGTGTGGTAAAATGGAGCAGAGGGCGAGAGCTTTGGGGACTTACAGACTTGGATTCAAATATCGGTCTCACTATTAGCAGTTAACGCGATTCTGAAAATGTTACTTGTTTGTATAAGTAAATTTGGAAGACGATATTAACAACACACAGTTTGTAAGGCTCTCAATGGTAGTGTGAGTTCAGGCCCATTCATCGCCCCAGCCGTCAAAGAAAGAAATGACTTTTTTTTGATGACTAATCTTTTATTAACCATCCCCATCATTCGAGGTCTCTTTGATCAATGCTTCCTGATGCCAACAGATGATCTCCTCATGTAAGAACATGCAGCATGAGATCTCATTTTTGAGTGTGCTGTACACTAGTGTTGACTGTAGGTTCAGTGTTGAATAGCAGACTCTAGAGCTAATTCATCTGGCTTGACTGAA
Organism: Aotus nancymaae; assembly: GCF_030222135.1. NCBI lineage: Eukaryota > Metazoa > Chordata > Mammalia > Primates > Aotidae > Aotus > Aotus nancymaae. The sequence continues at coordinate 4,468,693 of NW_026988450.1, read as the reverse complement.
ACTTCATGCCCGTTGATTAGTAACTCTCGTTTCCCCCTCCCTCAATCCCTGGTAACCACCATCCCACTCTGATTTTATAATTCTGACTATTGTAGATACTTATAGTGCACTCACTCACTGTTTGTCTTTCATTTGTCTGGCTTATTTCCCTGAGAATAACATCCTCAAACTTCATCTGTGTTGTTGCATATTACAATATTTCCTCCTCTTTAAAGTATGAAGAGTATTTCATCGTATGCATGCACCACATATTAATTTATCATTTATTCATGGACATTTAGGTGGTTTCCACATCTTGGCTATCGGGAATAGTTGCAATGAACATAGAAATGTAATGAACATAGAAAGCTGGGTGAATGTTGCTCAAAAATACAACTACCATGTGATCCAGCAGCCCCACTTCTGGGTATTTACGCAAAAGGATTGAAATCAGGATCCTGAAACATTTTCACTTTAATGCCCCTTGTTAGCCTTTTCCCCAATACCAATGTTATGCTTAAATGACTGTGATTTTTAGAATCCACTTCTTTTCCCTGCTTTAATATCTGAGCGACATAGGAGTCTCTCCCACTTGCTACAAATCTTGGCTTATGATAATGGCTTAGTGGTCTTAGTTTTATATTTTGCAAGGATTTTTTTGGTGGAAATGCATTTGACTTAGGGTACTTTACTTTAGGGAACCTGTTTAACTCTCTTCAAGAGTTTCAAGAGGTTTGTAGAGTTTCTCTAGGAACCCTATGCCCGTTTGATCTGTGTCTTCTGCCTCCTCTTTGAGCCCCTGGAAGCCAGTCTCCTTTGACAAAGAAGGCAAGCATAAGGGTGTTTCTGCTTCTCTGTGCTGGCTCTCACTACATCATAATCTACTGTGTAGACGTGCCTTTTCCATGACAAACGAGCAGAGGCAGTCCATGTAGGTCCTCACTTTCTGCCCAGTCTTCTTATCACGGTGGTGTGTGCTCTCACAGTCATCTGGTTATATTCTATTTTGCTCCATATTCTGTACATGGTCCCTTTAAATTTGGGCTCATCAGAGAGGTTTTGTGAAAGCACATTGCTTGATTTAGAAACTTCATTCTTCTTTTATTCATCAAGGTGATTTTTAATTCTATACTTTTAAATCTTCTTAAAGACATTTTCAGCTCTTGAATCACATCTTCTTCCAGAATCTTTTTGTTTCTTTCTTAGAAGAAATGATGCTTTTTCCCCCTTGGAAGTTTTTGAATCTACTCTTCTAAAGCCAAGAGTTCCTGTGTGACTATAACTGAGTCATTTTCATGAATAGGCCACCATCTTCTGTGCTGATGTTTGTAAAATAACGGTTTAAGGCCTTTCTTTATTTAGGTAATATTCCTGAGGGTTTAGTCATCTTTTAGAGATGGAGTAAGTCTTATGTTTTTATTCTGAATCTAGGATTCTCTCCTCTGGATCTTTTCATGTAAAGCTCCACATTTTTCTTCAAAGTACATTTAATAAATATCTCTCATAGACTCGCAGTTGGCTAAACCCTCTGATTTTCATGGATCTTGCCAAGAGAATGTTTGTCTTAACTTCACACATAGAGTGATCTGCATTAATTCTGAATGAGCTATATGTAGGAAATCTATTTTGAAAGGGCCACCCTCAGGAGCATTTCCAAATAAAACCATATGAGAACAGGAGTGAGGATAAACTGTTGTCCATTTTTGTGAAATCCAGTCTTATTTCTCCTCCTTTTATTTGTTCTGTGTGCCAAGTGAGTGAGAATCAGGAGGCAGAATGCCACGTAGCATCTTTTCACTTTTTGTGTGTTTGATGACTGGAGATGAGCAGACAGGAGGCTCTCATAGCTAGCCCCTTGCTCTGTGTGCCTTCCTTTCAAGTCAAAACCCAAGATGTGTGACATTTCAAGTTTGAGCCACAACTGTGGCAGAGATAAGCAGTTTCAGTAGGAAACAACTATTTGAGAAATCTTGTGATTTATCCATACTGGACAAATTTTTTTTTATGTGGCGGTATGTTTTTCACATTAGCTGTTTCTTAGGATTAGCAAACCAGTGCAAATCTTGTTTCATCCCTCCCTGAGTATTTAGTGTAGTGCGAAGCAAAGCACAGATTAACATATGCTTACTCAGGATTAAGGATGATTTAGAAAAAAAAAAAACTCTTCTGATAGGCAGTCAAATAGAATCCACACAGTTCAATGGATTCCACAGACGGGACGTTTTTGTTAGTGCTGGTGACTAACCCTAACCCTCTAGTCCCAAGTTTCCAAGGGCTTTAGGTTAGACTGCATGAAAGTCAAATGCCAAACAACAGTAAATGCTCGTTTACCATATTCTTGATTTGTCTCAATCACTGCAGTGTTGCCTATGATTGCTCCATGGCAAAGAAGAGGAGAGCTGAAGATCAGGCTTTGGGGGTCCCAGTCAACAAAAGAAAATCCCTGCTAATGAAGCCCCGACACTACAGCCCAAACGCGGACTGCCAAGAAGACCGTGGCGACAGGACGGAGGACGACGGCCCGTTGGAAACACACGATCACTCTACCGCAGGTAGCATGGAGGACAGCCCAAACTCGACCTGCTCCCTGGCTCTAGGGACTCTGTCCTCATTCACGTAGAGCATGTGGCTTGTATGATTGTAAGAGCGTATTCAGATTTGGAAGCAAAATCAAGCATTTATTTTACTTGACGTTCATTTATTGAGGACTCATTTTAAATCAGTAACTGTGGAGGGTCCATAGAGAAGAAACAGAGTCCTTGCCCTATCCATTTTCAAAACCAGAGGACTGGACTACACCTTTTTTGAAGAAAATACAAGATACTAAGTCTTAGAGTTGAGGAGCCTCCCTAACAGGGAGAATTTTTGAAAGAATTTTTTAAATTCAAGGGTGTATTTAAGCTTTAAGACACCTTTGCAATGACCAAGTTATGTATAATGTTAATTAATGATTATAATATATGTAATATATTACAGCTAAAACATTTTTTTAAATTTTTTAATCAACATGTATGGTATTTACTCCAAACCAACATAAACCAATGCAAGTGGTCTGTGACCTTAATATTTTTAATATTTTTTTGAATAAATGCTTATAGCAATCGACTACGGAAGTCACCTGAAGTCGGCAGATTAGAGTCTTCTTCAGAAGGAGACTGAAGGAAAATGATATATTATAGAAAAGATATCACTGTGCCCATTATTTCAAAAATAAATGATTTAAGTTTCCTTTTAGGTACACATTTTAGTTCATTGATTCACTTCTTCACGTATTCATCAAACACCCTTTGTGTGCTAAGTGAAATGTGTTTACTGTTTCAAAACTTTAGGATTTCTTTTCTCCCCACTGAGTGTTATTCACTTTAGTTCCTGGTAGTCACGTGCCACTATGAATCGGAATATCATTGATCACTTTCTGCAATGAGGTCGAAGCTGAGGGACATGCAAAAAATCTGAAAAATTATAGAAAACAATTAAGATCTGAACCTTGACTTAGTAGAAAATGAAACTAGGTGTATATTCTACTAAATCTAATTTTTTTTCTGAATGTGAATTTTAAAGGAATCAAAATACTTTGTTACTTAAGAAAAAGTGCTAATTATGCAAAAAAAAGGCAATGAGATTCTTATGTAATTAATTTTTATGATATATAAAATTATGGTTAGCAATAAGAATTAATAGAAAAGAGTTCAAAGCATATTTATGAGTGAGCACAGATCTCAGGTCAAAATCATCCTGGATCCAGTAATATTGGCTTTGAAGTAGAGTTGGCAATTCTGCGGTTAAAACAAAGTTGTATTCTAATTTGAAGGTGTTTAAGTAAATTATTTGGCTTTGCTGCATTTATCATGTGATTTAAAGCCTCATAGCCCATCTGTAAATTATAATTACACTTGACTTTTTTTGTTTCCTTGAACTGATCATTTTTATTTGTTTGTTTTTTGTTTGTTTGTTTTGTTTTGTTTTGTTTTTTGAGATGAAGTCTCATTCTGCCGCCCAGGCTGGCGTGCAATGCTGTGATCTCGGCTCACTGCAACCTTTGCCTCCCGGGTTCAGGGATTCTCCTGCCTCAGCCACCTGAGTAGCTGGGATAACAGCCACATCCAGTTAATTTTTGTATTTTTGGTAGAGACAGAGTTTCACTATGTTAGCTAGGCTGGTCTCGAACTGGTAACCTGAAGTGATCGCCTGCCTCAGCCTGCCAAAGTGCTGGGATTACAAATGTGAGCCACTGCTCCTGGCTCAGTTTTACTTGTTGATTCATGAAAATTTGCAGGTTGAATCTAGTATTAGGGAAAGTCTTTGAATCATTTGTGGTTAGACTTGCAGTATAATGCCTCTAGCTGGCATTAATTAGTCAGGTATTTAAGAAAACGTGTGTGCTTTTGCATCAGCGTGTTCTTGGAAGTGCTATGAAGACTGACTACATCTGGTCGCTGACTTGCCACCTTCTATTGTAGTTTGTTGATAACTGTACATGTTTAATATTAACCAAGTGAATATGTTGTCCAGATGTACTCCAGTTAAACGTACAGTTACAAGCACTGATGGGCATCTATTTGCAGGTTCACAAAAATAGGTTAACTATTTTTATACTTCATATTAGAACCACTAATAATAATAATAATGAATATGCTAAAATTACAACAGGGGTGACCATTGGTTTTGAGTTCTTAATATATTCCAGACACATAAATGATATCATTTAGTCCACATAATGCCATCAGTGTGTGTGTGATTATGGGCACAGTTGTACAGATGAAATCATTGGGGACTAAAGAGATTTGACGCTGAAGGTAATGCATCTTATAGGTGTTAGAAGGAAGATAATTAGGAAGCAATAGGAAGGACAAGCAAAATAATTATTTCCCAGCTAACCATGCTCTGTAATTCAGTTGTCCTCACGCAATGACTACCTTCAGACTCCAGACTAGGCAAATTTCCTACAATGTCAAATCATGAAGTCACAATTTCCGGTAATGGCAGGACCCATGCCTGGTCAAAAGAACAAAGATTCTAAGTTGCCTTCAGCCCACTGAACAAGTTGCCCCACACCCTCCTAGGAGGAAAGAGAGCTGAGTTAGTGCCTAAGCCAGCATAGGGCTTTTCATCTAGTCTCTCATTTACTCTGGGTACCCCAGGGTATTTACTTGGCCAGGTATGTGCCCAATTATATCATCCGCAACTGGGAAGCTCAGATGGTGAGAGAAGGGCTGGTGCTCAGGAAGAGACTGAGGTCAGGAGCTTCAATGCTGCAAAGTTTTATTCCGTTTTATGGCAAAACTTCATCCATATCCTCAAGCTGCTGTCTTTCAAAACGATCCAGGTCCCTGTTAAGGGGATAGATGAAAACATGGACAAGCCATGCAGTTACCTCTTCCTTCCTTGGGAGATGAGCTTGCAAGTACTACCAGAAAGGAGGAAGAGCAATAAGATGGGCTTTCCTGACACAGGCAGGGAGAATGAGAGTCGCTGGAAGGAAGACGAACCAAGCCCAGGTGTGGGGTCCCCAGCAGCATAACCACAAACTCATGGGGAAATCCGTCACAGTCATAGAAGTTTTAAGGGCTGGAAGAACACTTTTAACATACATTATCTTTCAACAGATAGCAAATAAGGGGTAAACCACTCTGCTTTCAGAACTTTGGAAGATGAATTCATTTTTCCAAGGCTTTTATTCCCAGTAAAATGTACATATTCAAGAGGCCTGGAAAACCAATTTACCTATAAAAGGAACCTAGCTAGTTACAGAAACAGAACTGAAATCCAATTATAGTAAAATCCAGTTACCAAAAGAGACAAACTCAAAATATGTTGTGACTTTCAGAGGATGTTTTAAAGTTGTATCATCGCAGAACAGCCAGCATCTCTGCCAGGATTCATTAGTATCTATCTGTAGGATTATCAGAAAACTCCAAGTGGAGGTCCTGGTTTAAAGTAAATAAATAACCATGAACTTGTATGTATCAGGCAGAAGCATTTACTTTTCGCTCTAGAAAAGCATCCCAGCTCCAGCCCCCGTACCCTCCCCACACTGTAAATGTGCTCAGGATGGAGAAAGTCCTGGACCAGTGAACAGTCTGCTCTCTGGCTGTAACCCTCTGGTTATGCCCCGCCAAGAGCTGACCCTAGAAATTTTCTGACCTATTAGAGTTTTGCTGTTAAGAAAGTTGAGGTTGATTCACTTGTTAGTTTCTATTTTGTTGTGTTGTTTATTATATTTATAATTTCAGCATCATCATTCTTCTCATTGAAAGTCAGCTGACAATTGCATTTTAGTATCTTCATATAAATTCATGCTCGAAAATATTCAAACTTGGGAAAATCATGAGCTACTCGTGTTCTTAGCCATTTCTCCTAAGGTCCGCTGTGTTTCCAAAACACCGACCAAGACATACAGCCTCTGTGGTTGTGGGACCTGGAGTGATGTGCCCTGGCTGGCCATGTGGTCTCAAGCAAGCCCCGCCCTCCATAGAACTGCAGTTTCCCTTGTGTGCGCTGGAGTCCCAAGTGCCTTTCTTGTGCTTATTGTGACAATTAAATGAAATACACAGCTGAACACCAGGCCAGAAACAAACAGTTTGTTGTCCTAAGAGGGATCCTTGGACAGATCTAATCCAGTCATCAGATCACTGGATCTTCCTTGTTTTGAAGATGAGGACCCAGTCTCTGGCAACCAAGGGCCTGTCCAAGGTCATGCAGCAGGCAGTCCAGGCCAGCCCCACCACCTCAACCCCCTAGAGATTTCTCCCTCCACATTGCACATTGTGCGCTCACTCCCAGTTTCCAAAGGCAGCTGGTGAACATGGCATAGTGTGCTGGGAGTGGGGATGAACTGAGTTGAGTCTTCTCCATAGTGGGACCCTTGGGGGTCAGTGTTAGTAACTATCCTAGGTAAAAAACAAGCCGATCTTATTTATGATAAGGTTGCATACAACCCAGGCCGTGACTGCCTTCTAAAATAATACCTGGGGCAGGGACAAGAAAGCCACCCTTGACTGGATACCTGTTGGCTACTCCCGTGTGGCCCCTACAGGGTACACAGGGTGATAACTGTTCTCCTCAATGCGTCAATGGTGGCGCCAAGCTCAGGCGGGTGACGCAGCCCCACTGAGTTCGCAAGAAAGGGCGCCAGGATGATCGGAACTCAAGCCTGAGTCCACCTGATGCTAACGACAGGGCTCTTGATGTTGGTTCAGTGGCAGAGGCACTAAATAAATCACCAGGCCCCCAAGGAAAATAGACACACGCAGCCTGAGAAAATGCAGGCAGCCCATCACAAAGCTGGGGGAACAAGCGCCCCATCACAGATCTCTCAGCTTCCAAAGCAGACTCAACTTTTTTTCTCATGGCTCCAGCGAAAGCCTGGGAGGGGGAGGATGTGGAAAGTTGGTTTACAGATTTGCAGAACATCCCTAGGAACCCGCACGTGCTGTGCACGTAGGCACCTCTGTCGGTGGGGCTCCTCTTTTTCCGAGGAATAATTAATAAATATTTTCTTTTAGCATATAACAAACAGTTGAACCAAACAATTATGTAAACTGGAAATGACCCAAAATGCGAGCGGTTGGCAGCAGCACAGTGAAACGCATTGTCGTGCACATGTGCGTTTTTGTCACTCCCGCCTCTCTGGTGATCTGCACTTAATAGGAATATTTTAAACTATGTAGCTAAGCAACAGAGGTAATTGTTGCTTTCTAGAGCTTTTGTTAGCACTCTAACACAGCCCAAATATGCATAATTAGGTATAATGTCTATAAATCATTATCGTACACATGTGGGTAGTTAAGTGCAGTGAGAGAATAGTTCAATGAATTGAGCATATTCACTGAAAATGCTTTTTATTTGTTTTCTGTAGTTCATAATACTTTAAAATTATCATAACCCTTTACACTTTCTCTTAATAGCCAACTGTGATATTGAGAAAAACTTCATTTGCATTTTAGACTGTGTTTAATATATTATTTAAACCTGGAGTTCCTCCGATATGAATTCAGGAGAGGATGGGCCATCCTATCAAATATTATGTGCCTGTTTATCCAGCCTCTTTTCTAGGAACTAAAATGTTAAATTTTTCAGTTTGTGTTGAATAGATCCCAACAAAAGCCTGCACCCTATAATCAGCATTATTTACAGGGGCTAGTGTTGTGACTGAATTCTTCCCTTCATCCAAAAATGCTTTTAGTTACTATGGCAATATTTACTTGATCCTGGCAGTCCAGTGTTGATTTAGGGAGATAATTACCAGAAAGGAAGATGATGGAGATGTATTTCTGAGTGTCCTTGTCGGAGACAATGTTTATAAAAAATTAAATGAGACCAAAAAGACACATTGTCTTCCGCACAGACACCCTCTCCGTGAGCACTCACACCGGATGGCTGTGCTTTTCTTCCCTCCAAAGATGTTTATTAGCGCAGAATGCACTGCTCTTGGTGTATTTACCAGTTTTTAATGGGGCTTATTATCGGGTGCCTCCCATCCCCCCACCCTGCCTTTGAGGCACAGAAACAGTCCTCCTATTTTTTGGATGTCTGGGGGCTGTCGCAGGCACTTCACAGCCTGGTGTGTGCTGGGCACACCCCACGTGCCTGGGCCTGGGCCGGAGTCTCCTATGATTCCGCACCCTCACTTGCTGTGTCTTGCACTGGGACGGGCTTGGGTAGGCTGATTGTCATCTATACACTCCGTCACCCCAACCTGGCCACTCCCAGAGCTAAAGGGGGTGACATGACAACAATGGTTGCTTGGGACAGCAGGCACCCCAGGGACTGTCCTGGACAGACAGGCACGGGGCAGGGGGCTCCTCATGGGATACCTCCACATTCTGGACCCAAAGCAGCCTGGTACTGAGAACAGCTGGTTACCTATCGTCCAGCACCCTCCAACAGCCCCACCTTGTCTCATTTTCTCGTTACACAAATGCAGCAAGTCATGGACCAGAAAATGCGTTACTATTTAAGATATGATTTGATCATGCTAATCTTCCTGTTTGTGTTTCCTTCAATATGGAATTTTAGGCTGACAATTACAAAGGTAAACAGGAAGTCTTGAAAGTCTCAGGAAGATGTATTTTGCATCTTAGCTAACATTCTATGAAATCTGAAAGCATGTCTGAGAATGACTAGAGAGAAGAGAACATAAACCAAATGGCTTTGAAAATGCATTGCCATGCTGACAGAGAAGCTGATTAATATTGCCCTTACAGTGTGTACTGTTATATGTATTTGATTTTCTTCTGGTTGGCAAAGAGTTGGGAATATAAGAAGTACAGCAGCAACAATTTCACATTCAGCAAACACTATTATCATTAAGTATCTACTTCTTGTCTTGGTCAGTACTCCAGACGCTCTTAGCTCTTAACATGTTGGAAATTATAATAGCTCATTTCTTTTGACACAATTCTCAGAATATTAAGGTCTAAGTTTTCTCTTAAGAGGATATGTGTTTCTCTCACCAATGTTTATAAAATTAATAGAGATGACATATTACACATACTGTGTGTGTATATGTATGTGTGTATACATATGCATATGAATACATATGTTTATATACATATAACTCGGTGCAATTTTCCTAAAATATTTTTTTCTTGCTCTTCAAATATTGGTTTTCTTTTTCCATAGAGGAAATAGTGATAAAATCTATGGATGAAAGTCTTCTTTCAACTGCACAAGAAAACTCCAGTAGGAAGGAAGACAGATACTCTTGTTATCAGGAGCTTGTGGTCAAGTCTTTAATGCACTTGGGGAAATTTGAAAAAAACGTATCCGTTCAGACCATAAGTGAAAACTTAAATGACAGTGGCATCCAGTCTTTAAGAGCAGAGAGTGATGAAGCAGAAGAATGCTTCCTGATTCATTCTGATGATGGAAGAGACAAGATCGAGGACTCTCAGCCACCATTCTGCTCCTCTGATGACAACGAAAGTAACTCTGAAAGTGCAGAAAACGGCTGGGACAGTGGCTCCAACTTCTCAGAAGAAACCAAACCACCTGGGGCCCCAAAGTATATTTTAACAGATCACAAAAAAGACCTGTTGGAAGTTCCTGAAATAAAAACTGAAGGTGACAAGTTTATCCCTTGTGAGAACAGGTGTGATTCTGAAACAGAAAGGAAAGACGCACAGAATGCTCACGCGGAAGCCCTGGATGGCAATGCCCGGCCCTCATTCCCGGACGCTGGGGAGGAAGATAGCGAGAGCCTGGCGGCAATGACGGAGGAGTCTAAAGACCTGGAAAAGGCCAAGGGGAACTTAAGTTTGCTGGAGCAGGCAATTGCTCTGCAGGCTGAGCGAGGCTGCGTTTTCCATAACACCTACAAAGAGCTCGACAGGTTCCTACTGGAGCACCTAGCCGGGGAAAGGAGGCAAAGCAAAGTTGTTGACATGGGTGGAAGACAAATCTTTAACAATAAACGTAAGACACATTTTTGCATTTATTTTAGGAATAAGAGTGCTTTAGAGTTTGGAAAAAAGGTCAGATTTGATTATTTCTTCAGATAGCTTTTTGACAATTTAATGCAACTTAAAAATCAATTTATAATTATAAAATAAACAATTTCTTTCTTTTCCCCCACTCTCTAGATTATCCTCCAATCAAGCTGTGTTAGTTTTGGAGTATTTTCATACATGAGAAAAGGTTCATTGCATCTATTTCTTTTAATTTAACTGCTTTTTAAGAATGCATCATACCTTTAGATATCACTTTATTTGACATTGTTGGAAGTACTTCAGTATTTACTGGATCTTAAATCACTTATTACCAAATCAGTTCCAGAAACTTAGCTTTTCTTTCCCGCCTTCATTCTTGGATTATCTAACTTGCGATCAAGGTAGAACGTTCTGGTCCTTTCTGGGATAAACCTGGCTGTTAACGTGTTTATGAGACCGGCTATCTAACTCAGGTCCTATACATCTCAGGGCCAAACTTGAATGAGAGAGTAGATGTGCTTTGAGGAGACTTTAGAATTATTCTTCAGACTTTGGGGAAACCGTGTCTCTGCTTCACCGAAGCATTTCCCCGCTCCTTCTCCCCGGAGTCGCACCAGATGGGCCTGATGCTGTTTCCAGCAGTCTTATGGAGCTTCCCAGCAGCAGTCCTTAGTGCCTGGAACGCTTGATCAAGATGAGTATTTCCAGATCCCATCATCATCGGTGCGCCATAACTTGTTTTTCCTTTTTCCGTAAGTTTCCAGGTGATTATTGGTCTCTCTGAAACCTGAGAGCCACAGAATTAGGGGGAGGAGTACCTTAGAAAAAATCAGGGCAGTGAACTCAAGGAGCTTACAAGAATAACATGTTAGTGTGGTTGAGAAGTTCTGATTGCTGAGAGTTATCCAGAAATAAATCGTATATTTTGTCATTTTCAATCCATTTTAGCACTCACCTGCAATCTTGACAAATGATGTCTTGCAGCTCACAGCTGAGGAAAGAAAAAAGGATAAAATGGTGTCATGTAGTTAGGAGCGAGATAACGCCATGCGAGCATCCTGCAAGGGTTGCAGTGGGGACAGAATATTAATGACTAGCCTGTGGTTCAGGACAGGATGCTGTCTCTAGCTCTGTGCACTCCCACTAATGTGCAACTTATTGTATTTAACTTTCTAAGTAAACTATGAAATCAGAAAAAAGATGAAGTTTACTCAAATGTTCCCAAATCCACAATTTCTTATACACTATATTTTATTGATCCTAAGAGATATCATTTCTCCATTTTTTTTTTTTTTTTTGAGACAGAGTTTTACTCTGTTGCTTAGGCTGGAGTGCAATGGTATGGTCTCAGCTCACTGAAACCTCTGTCACCTGAGTTCAAATGATTCTCTCCTGCATCAGCCTCCCAAGTACCTGGTATTACAGGTGCCCGTCACCACACCCGGCTAATTTTTGTATTTTTAGTAGAGATGGGGTTTTGCCATGTTGGCCAGGCTGGTCTTGAATGTGATCCGTCCCCCTTGGCCTCCCAAAGTGCTGGGATTACAGGCGTCATCATCTCTCTATTTTATCATCTCTGAACTCAGAAGGGTATGCCATAGTTTAATTACCAACCATTTTTTTCTTTCTAAGTAGCACACAAAATGATGTTTTATTTTGTTTTGTTTTACAATTGATGATACCTTACAGGCAACAAAACCTAGTCTTTAGATAACCTTATTTGAGCCACAGCTTAAAGTATTTGATGATCCTTTGGATATTTTTATAGAGCTTTTGAAACTTCTTTTTTGTTTGTTTTCTTTTTTTTTTTTTTTTTTGAGACGGAGTTTCGCTCTTGATACCCAGGCTGGAGCGCAATGGCGCGATCTCGGCTCACCGCAATCTCCGCCTCCTGGGTTCAGGCAATTCTCCTGCCTCAGCCTCCTGAGTAGCTGGGATTACAGGCACGCGCCACCGTGCCCAGCTAATTTTTTTTTTTGTATTAGTAGAGACGGGGTTTCACCATGTTGACCAGGATGGTCTCGATCTCTTGACCTCGTGATCCACCCGCCTTGGCCTCCCAAAGTGCTGGGATTACAGGCTTGAGCCACCGCGCCCGGCCTTGTTTTCAAAAATTAAGGGTATATAATTTGTGTTTGTAAACATTTGGGCCGGTTGGAGGCTTGCTGAATTCCTACTAGGACTGGATGAGTCAGCGGTCTATCCTAGTGCCTAAGGCATGGAGGCAGCCTCTGCAAGGCAGGCTAGTCAGTAAAACAGGTGAAGAAGGCGGAGCCCACGTTGCAGAGGAGTCACAGACTTAGTCTAGAGAAGGCCCGCAGAGTCCAAACTGAGTATTTCCTTTCCTGTTCCTTGTTCCCAATGTGGGATCCAATGGCACAAGAAGGGTGTTTTTTTCCTCTCTGACATGCATTCCATGCTCTAAGTCAATGCTCATCCCAACTAAGAGCCATATTCTCCAAAATACCGTCCTAACTCCCCAGACACTTTGCCCATGCAACTTCGCTGTTAAGGAAAGAATGCAAGAATTTTAAAACCTCATTTTACCCCAGCTTTTAGATGAGTCAGCAATTCTAAAATTAGTGTGGTTAGACTCTTGCTACTAAGCATTTAGCGAGATGTGGGTTGCAATGTAAGGAGAGTCGCCATGTCATTGATTGTCCGCCTATAAAAAGGGGAAAACTATGAATCATTACATGAGTACCTCAGGTGTGAATGAGGACAGTCCCAGGAAAACCAAGGTGTAACATCACCAGAGTGTAAGGTCACCCTCATTATGCAACATTGTGTAAAGAAAATAGAGGAAGAGCCAAGCTTGAGAGTCGCCCCAAGCTCAGGCTCTGGCTTCTTATCATGCAAACAGGTTCTACCCTCCAGAGCATTTCCCTGCATCTTTGTTTTGCCCAGCAGAGGAGGGACTTGCAGACAAAGGGGCACCGTGAACTGTCAGTGGGCCGCACCTGGGCAGGAGCCAGCCTGCCTTATCTCCAGCACCCTCTCCGGCTTCCTGCAGACAGTGTGGCAAGGAGGCGAAGTGCGCGACGCCAATCCTTTCAATGTGGTTTAGAAACGTGGCCTCACCTGGGCGAGGTCCAAGAGAGGAAGGGCACCGAAATACACATTATTTCTTGTCTCCTTTTTTCTAACTTACTACGCTATGGCATCAGCCCCATCAGTTCCTCTAATCAGACTTTAGGAATTTGGACCTAGTGGTCTACAGATTTCACATTCACTTGAAATTTGGCACTATTTTTGGATTAAATAAAACATATATCCACAAATCATAGAGCATCACAAAACTCTTAATTTGTCTCTTACAAAATGCAAAGAGAACAGTGTCGACACCAGCACATTTAGGTCCTGTCTTTCCTTAGCGTAAATGCCCCTGCTGGCCACGGCCCCATCAACTGGCCATTCCTTGCTCATTAGGATTTCCTGAATTGCCTTCTGACCTCCCCGACCTGCAGCGCAGGACGACTCAAAGGATCCTTGGCTCTTCCCCTTCTGCTGAATCCGTGCCCCATATAATTGCATTACATACAACCTGCTGTGCCCCATCTGCCCAGGACTGTTTATCTTCCAGCAACTGGGGTGCCATGGTATCGCAGAGGGCGCGTCTGCTCTCGCAATACAGCGCCCCGGAGATGTCTGCCACATCCCACGACAGTGGCCAGCCCTTGTGCCCCATTGCACAGGAGCACACGCAGGCCCCACGTTCCATCGCCAGCATCTTGTTGGGCAGGACCACACTGGCCGTTTTCACTCTTCACATCTACACATCTAGCATGCTCGTTATACCTGAGGCTTCGTGATGCAGACCCCAACAGCCTCCTTTCCTTCCGCATCGCTCCTCTTTGAGGGCTTCTGTGCATCTTCTGGTGCTCTTTCTTCTTCATGCCCCAAGTGCTGCGGGACAGGCTCTCCCCCTGGTTGGGGTTATTCCCACACAAGTTAGGAAGGCAATTTTGACTCTATGAGTACATCTCAGTCACGAATGTGAACATTTCTGAATAAGGCTTCACCTGTGTTAGCGCTAAGCTCACCAGCATTCATGTTTGGTCCTCATTTATTGTATATATTTATATAACTCTTTAACTTGTGGCAAAGTGTGTGCCAGAAAATCAAACCCCAAGCTTGTCTGCAGCCTCTCCCACCCCAGCTCCCAGAAAATGCATGAGCAGGTGTCCCTTGCCATGCCTGGCTGCTCCTGTGAGCCACGCCCACACTGGTGTTCCTGGGGGTGCTCCCTGGACCGCTGCTCAGTGGCCTGCAGTCTTTACACTTCTATTTTATGTAAGTCTCCCACAAGAACATTTCCCTTCCAAGTCTTCCTGCTGCCTCAGTTTTCGGATTCTGCATTTAGAGTGAGATTAGCAGCTTCTTCCCCGCACTCCCTGCATGCTGATCCTAAGTGGTAACCTGTGGGGGTGTTGGAATCTCGAGACCGTGCATCACTAGCACTGGACAGGGAGGACCCCAGCCAGTGTCCTTGCCCTGTCCTAACTCCGCCAGCTGCTCTGCAGGGAGCAGGCTCTGCTCTCTACCCCCAAGCCCAGGGACCTGCCGGGCCAAGGCCAGACGGGCCTTTCTCAGATATGGTGGTCTCTTCGTTTTTGTCATTTTGAATCTGGCTCTGTCTAGACTTTCAATAAGAAATGGTTTTGTTTGAATAAATTCTTTCTCGCTTTTTGTTTCTTTTTGGGAGCCTGTTCATCCCCTGGCACAGGGTTGATTTTTCATAATGAGACTCTAACTACAATATGTGACATGACAACGTAAAACCATCTCTGTATTTTAACACTCCCTTGCCCTGTGTCAGCCTTTGCTTAGGAAACCAAGAAATTGAAAACATGTTTTCTGTTTCCACAGGTCTTAGTTGAGGGTCTTATTCAAGGCAATGTGAGAAGAATGTTTATGACAGTAAAACTGAATAAAGTGAGAATGTCACCCTGCAAGGCCATTCTATTGAATGGGAAGGCGACTAAGAGAAACCAAATGCATTTCTCAATTTAATTTCTCCATAGATTCACCGAGGCCTGAAAAGAGGGAGACCAAGTGCCCGATCCCTGGGTGCGATGGCACAGGACATGTGACGGGGCTCTACCCCCACCACCGCAGCCTTTCGGGGTGCCCCCATAAAGTGCGGGTTCCCCTGGAAAGTGAGTACCACTTGTCCCTCAAGGAAACAGGTTCCTTCTTATACATGCCAGATCATCACGATGTTATCCTCTTCCTCTTCCAATTTGGAATTAGGAATGGAAACATAAAGTTATTTGATCTGTGTGAAGCCAATTCCATCTAGCTATGGGTTTTTAAAAATAGTGTATTTATAGAAAATTCGAGGCCCAAGAAAACCAACAGATCAAGAGACAATCGCCATAGGAAAGACAGCTAGCTCCTCACAGTGCCCAGAGGAAGGGTCAGGCCACTGCACAGAAGGCCACAGGAAAACACCAGGGTGGGTCGGGGGTAGAGGGAGTGGGGACAGTGGGCCAGAGCCTTTCTGATGGCTTCTGATGGGGCAGGGTAAGCAGCCTGAGGACTGGCCTGTTTGAATGATTTCAGCAGGCTCTGGGGCATAGGGGCTGTCCCTTATTGTCTGGTACCTGCCCCTGGAATGATCAGGGAAGAAGAACAGTGCCCCAGACGGTGAGTGCCCAGTAAAGGAGGTGGTTGGGCTGTGGGTTCCAGATTGACCGGATTGCATTTTTAAAGTGTGCTTGTGGGAAAGTTGTTTATTCTCTCCAGGAATTGGCTGCCCTGGGAGGGGCAGTCCCTCCAGAGTCAGCAAGGCCCCAGATATTAAATCATCAGAATATAAAAATAAGACGTGGTTATTAAACTGTGTGACTGCACAGTTGTCTTTCACCTGGAGGCATGACTTCCTTAAGCTCAGGACCAGTCAGCCTTTGGGCATCACAAGGCAGTCGCCATTGTCCTCCTGGCCTCCTCCCGCAGTGGGGACGCCCTCCTTGGTGTTGTCTCAGGATATCCTGCAGCAGTAGAGGTCCCTGAGCAGGACCAAGCCTCAGCCCCCTCTCCGCCCTCAGCCCGCTGTGAGCTATGCACTGGCAGTGAAGCAGAGGGCGACCACCTTCTGCATGGTACAACATGGACCTGGTCCATCCTCCACTTTGTGAACCTACTTACTGAGACATCTCTTGGGCCAAAACAAATCCCAAAAATGGAAGTGCTCAACATCATTCTTCTCGGGAGTGAGATTTTGCAAGTCACTAAGTCTACTCAGCTCAGTACTGTTCTGCAGGATTAGCAGTTCCTCAGACTGGTTCTCTGGCTGTTCACCCACCCATCCTTTTCTCCCAGTAACCAAATGGTAGTGGGGTGTGGGGAGTAGAGGGTGGATGGAGAAAGAATCAAAATAATATCACTTAGAAAATAAAGAAGACTATAAACAGAACTTGGAACTGCAGGGAAGAGATGAAAAGAACTACATGATAAATAGGTTCTCTGTCCGCTCCCCCAAGGAAAATCACATCTATGTGAAGGGAAGGTTATGAGCTTCTCAGTTTACACCAAATATGAGCAGAATCATCTCATTTAAGTGCAGTGTAAACATAGCATGAAGTTTAGGGAAACTAAAACTTGATCAAGCTTGCTGGATTTAATATCTGAAGTTCTTCCATGCTCACTTGTTTGTGTCTGAATATATATAGAGGGAGCGTGGCGGATGATGTAACTGAAGTCGTCTGAATGTGAAGCTGAGAGATACATGTGTTAGTGTGCTTTGTACTTATGGTAAAGTTTTCTTTCCTTTATGTGCTGTTTTGTGCTTAGTTCTTGCCATGCATGAAAATGTGCTCAAGTGTCCCACGCCGGGATGCACAGGAAGGGGTCATGTGAACAGCAACCGTAACACCCACAGGAGGTAATTCTCATCAGACGCTAATCATTTTACATTTAAAAACGTGGGGGAACTGTTCCACCAATAAAATAATGGGTTAGCGATGTGTGATGAAAATTGCTGCATCGTGTCCAATACGTGACACTTGAAACAGAGAAAAAATATTCTCAGCATGTGCATTGTCAGAAAGAAAGGACCTCATCATTTCCTTTCTTAGAAATTTGGGTATTAGCAGCCAGTTTTGATAATGAAAAAATATTGTATTTGAAGGTGCTGTGGTTACATATTCATATAATCATACAAATAGAATGTGCTGTCTTTTGCACCAGAACCTCATCATTGCTGTTTTGACATTGAAAAGAGTTGCTTCTGGGTTATCCTGGATCCCATCCAATAGACATTAAAAAGGTACCAACAGGGCTTCAATGGTTGTGACTGTAAACCAGGTGGAGGGTACACATCATTTCATTGAAATTGCAGCTAGCATAAAACACACATATGTGCATTTACATGCACATGTATTATGTATATATAAATATTTGAGGTGAAAATGCTGATTGTTTGATATTCACATTTTATATTACAAGTAGATTATGTGGTGATGAGGTGCCATTTGACTTACAAGCATTATGCCAGAAAACTTCATATTCTGCACTTAGAATTTCAACTAAGATAAAGAACTGAGTTTCTAAAATTTTTCTAAAGATGCTAAGATAAGTCAAGGTCTTACCATGCTGACTTCTAGAGTCGGACACATTGCAATCGGAATGAGCACATTCACTTAGAATATTAAGAAGTTTCCAAATGCTTGAGTTATTTATCCCTTACATAATGTTTTTGTTTAAAAATGAGTTTGTTACCTTTCACCTCTGAGATGGGGATGGGAGCACGTATTGACACTGTAGTTTGCAAAACCCTTTGGGATCTTTCAGTGTGTGCGTGGTGCTAAGTGAACTATTAATATGACTTAACATTTAGTGCGTGCCAAGTGTGCTGTGAGGCACATGCCAAAACAAATCATATTATCATTTTAACTCAAGTCCTCCCGTGTTTCCTTTTTTAAACAGTCTTTCTGGTTGTCCAATTGCTGCAGCTGAAAAATTGGCAATGTCCCAGGATAAAAATCAGCTTGATTCTCCCCAAACTGGGCAGTGTCCTGACCAGGCCCACAGGTACGAACTCCCCACAATGTCCTCGGTGCTCCCTTCCTCCTGGCACCTGCACAGCAGGGCCTCTGGTCCTTCGTGTGTCACTTCCCTGTGGCTCGACCTCCACACTCAGCCCTAGTAGACCTGGGTGTACAGCCCAGCCCACTAGACCAGGGGCTGGTCTCGTTAATGACATCGTCGCTGAAATGAACTACTAAGCCCTCCAGAAGTTTAACTTGAAAATCATCTCTTTGCGAAGGTAACATATTGGAGGTGAATCTAAAAGAAGTAATACACGATAGCATATATGAATCAGAATTATGGGTTACTAAGTACACCCACAAGTCAGATGAGCAAGCTTTATGACTGACTTCACCTTTCTGCCTGGAGAAAATGCCATCCAAAGTCACTCCTACCTTCCTGAAATATGTGATGCTATATATTTGTTCTTCAGTTCCACAAACACATATAATATCTTCAAAACAAAAATTCATTCCATGATTGACAGCTATTAATAGAATCTCTCCTAGTGGTCCTGGTAGCTCTCAGGCTCTTTGTGCTGTCTAGAAATTTGGAAGATCTTATATCTAAATACTAAAGTATGTATGATGATATTTATTGTGAAGTTATATGTTTATTACCATAAGATCATTTTTGTAGGGAAGATGATTTCAGGATTAAGCTAGATGATAGATAACTATTGTTACTGAGTCATTGAAGTACAAAACCAGTTATTAGACGTTTCCATATTTTTAAGATACAACTTTCCTTAATATTTTGCTTCTATAGATTTGATTAAAAGAGTCAAAATTGGCATTGAAATCACATGTGTGAAGAACATATGTCAAGTGAAAATTATGAATTACTGAATAAGTAGCAATGAAGAATCTTAAAGTAGGATTCTTGGTTGGTATGACTGTATTCTCTAGTTTCTCCCCAAGTAAGTTAGCAGCAAAAATAGAAAGAACATTGCAATTCATTTTGCTCATTTCTGAAAAGTTTAAAACTGTTTTATATTAGAATATATATGCAGCTTTAGGGCTCCCGACCGAGTTGCATAGACAATAATAAGATCAACTGTTGCTCAGATACGTTTACACAGCAGATAAAAAGATTTGTTCAAATCTAATCCGAAAAACCTCATTGAAAACTTCAACATTCTAACGAGTTTAACACTTTTTGGTGGAAAAAAGAGAAAAATATGTATTTTAATATTGCTAAATGTTGAACGGTATATTTGTTTATGTTCTCTTACCGTTAGACCACAGCAGAAAATCATTTGTGCTTTATTTGACTGGAGTCAGTGCTATACAAATCTGATGGCTTTGTTTAATTCAAGTACAATTCTAAAAGAATATTTAATTCACACAGCTTAGATTGTGATAATTATGTTGTAAATATGATAGCTATTATAATACAGTAATTTTGATTCATGTGAAATGATGACAATTCAATCGATAAAATACTGAAATGCTATTTGAAGTATTGCTTAAATCAGTGAAAACATTCTGACTGAATGCAGGGGAAAAAGGTGAACAGTCCAGAAAGAAACTCCCAATTCAGGAGTCAAATCTCAGGTCTCTGCCTGCCCCTCTTAGGCATCAGATTTCTGCCAGCTCTGCAGGACTGAGCAGAGCCTAGCATCACTTCTTCTGAATGGAATACAATGACATTTCCTCACTGGTCACAGTTGTGACTATTCATTGCCAACCTTACGAACAATTCTAACAAGCAAAACATGCACACCTTGTCAGTGCCTTAACCAGTATTTACTGATGGTGACATAGTTTTTTTTTGAGATGGAGTCTTGCTCTGTCTCCCAGGCTAGACTGCAGTGGCGCGATCTTGGCTCACTGCAACCTCTGCCTCCTGGGTTCAAGTGATTCTCCTGCCTCAGCATCCTGAGCAGCTAGGATTACAGCAGTGTGCCACCACATCTGGCTAATATTTGTATTTTTAGTAGACATGGGGATTTCACCATGTTGGCCAGGCTGGTCTCGAATTCCTGAGTTCAGATGATCCACTCACCTTGGCCTTCCAGTGCTGGGATTACAGGTGTGAGCCACTGCGCCCACCTGATGTGGCTTTCCTTTAAGAACTCAAAATGCTAGCAAGCATCAAATATTTGCTCATGACTTCTTCATAAGTTGGATGGAGGATTGCATATTCTTAACTTGCTGTTGGAAGGCCTGGGAAATAGAGTAGGCAGCATCATCGTAGCCATACAGAGCCCAGCACATCTTTCCATCTCTCACTGTGCGTCCGGAGCACGCTGCTCTGTCCTGCCGTGACCCTGTCCCTCTTACTGTTCGGTGTCTCTGTGGGTACCTTCAGGGGTGGTGCATGTATCTACTGTAAATTGACAGTAGCGTGCCCACCAATAGTTTCATTGTATTTCTTTTGTACTACTTCACCCTGCTCTCCAGGACAAGCTTGGTGAAACAAATTGAATTCAATTTCCCGTCACAAGCCATCACCTCTTCCAGAGCCACAGTGTCAAAAGAACAGGAGAAGTTTGGAAAAGTACCATTTGATTATGCCAGTTTTGACGCCCAAGTTTTTGGTAAACGCCCTCTCATACAAACAGGGCAAGGACGAAAAACACCACCATT
Source organism: Aotus nancymaae (assembly GCF_030222135.1). Taxonomy (NCBI): domain Eukaryota; kingdom Metazoa; phylum Chordata; class Mammalia; order Primates; family Aotidae; genus Aotus; species Aotus nancymaae. The sequence continues at coordinate 4,447,662 of NW_026988450.1, read as the reverse complement.
TCCTGAATGTAAGCTTTGAGTTCTAATACTCATTTTTCCCAAAATGTTTCTTGTGTATGGGTGTATGTGTGTGTCGGGGGCCAGGGGGATGTACTTAAATATATGATATACTATAGACAGCTGGCGGGAGAGTGAAATATAATAAGGAAAATGATAATAAGTTGATGTTACTGATTTTATACTGAAAGTTACACATAACATAGTGAGTAGTTAACGAATTAATTATCCTACAAATATGATGCTATTGTTGACTCTAACTAAGTACAATAATTCTAAAGAAATATTTAATTCATAGTTAGCTGGAGTTTGGATTACTATATTGAAAAATGTGATGACCGTTGTAATGCAGTAAGATTTATTTCTATTGAAATTACGGAAATCTGGACGGGTGCAGTGGCTCATGCCTGTAATCCCAGGACTTTGGGAGGCTGAAGGGAGTGGATCATGAGGTCAGGAGTTCCAGACCAGCCTGGCCAACATAGTAAAACCGCATCTCTATTAAAAATACAAAAAATTAGCCAAGCATGGTAGCGGGTGCCTGTAATCCCAGCTACTCGAGAGCCTGAGGCAGGAGAATTGCTTGAACCCAGGAGGCAGATGTTGCAGTGAGTGGTGATCGTGCCACTGCACTCCAGCCTGGGCGACAGTGCGAGACCCTGTCTCAAAAAAAAAAAAAAAGAAATTATGGAACTTTGATAGGTAAAATATTGAAATGCTGTTTAAAAAATTACTTACATCAGCAAAAGCATTCAAACTAAAGGTGAAAGGGAAGGTAAGAAGTCTAAGAAACAATTCTAGAGTCAGGATTTTACTATAATAGAATAAACTGTGTGGCTGTGGACATGTTTACTCCCAAACTGAAGCATTAATATAGAAACACTTAAAATGCACTAATATTCTTTAATGCTAACACATCCATAAGGAAGACCATAACTTGAGTATGGTATAATATATAAACCCTGGTGGTTTTTCTTCTTACACATTTCTTCAAGTTGTTTGGAGTCCTCAAACATTCTAATGAAAAGGTGCAAAAGTAAATAGTGGGAACAGTAGAGGCCGTGATGTCTTCATTATGGTCATTTAACTTCCATAAAGGAAGGAGGTAAATCATGTGCACATTGAGTTCTCCTATACCGTGAATGTTTTACAGCACTCTGCATAGCCACAGAATCCCTTTGAACTTACACCAGGTTACCGAAACTGAGTGCTCTTAAGAGCACAGAATGTTTAGCTCATTGTGTGATGTTGATGAACTCTTTCAGAGAACTAGAATTCCATGTCAAACCCAGTAGTAAACAGACTTGAAAGGAATTCGCCTATCAGGGAGAGGTATATTACACCCCAAAAGATATTTTGCCTAATCTTACCAAAAATAGGTTCTAACCAACATAAATAACCACAACAACCTGTTAGATTTAGGGGAAAAGTTATACACACACAGTTTTATATCTATCTATCCATGCAATTTTGTGTGTGCCTATATAGATATACAATTTTATTATATATGCACACAATATGCACACATACATATATGTTTAATTCCAGGGAAGCCGGTTAATAAGAGTACTCAATGCACTCATGCAGTATGGATATTGATTTTCAAAAGTGCAAAACATTCAGTGACATTTCAATATTCTTTTGATTATAGAAATATAACATTTGCCAGTGTTTTAAATTTTTTTATGAAAAGAGTCAAATATTTAAAATAAAAAATATTTAACGTAAAATAAAAAGCTAAATGCTTTTATACGAGTTCACGTTAGATCTTAAGTGTTTCTCCTGTAACCTTGAGTGATGTTTACAAATACTCAAGAATGAAGAGAAATATGTTTAATTCTGTTTCTCAGTAATGCCTTGGTACCCACGACAGAAGCATAAAATGGAAACTCAGCCTTGATAACTAAATTGCCTTTCTGTTCACCTTGAGAACATTTCCTCCCTGCCCTTTGTTTATGTCTCTCCCTGAATATGCAAAATGCCAGCTCATTAAAGTCTCCACCATCTATTTGGTTCCATCTAGTTGAATGAAGAACAACTTCTACTGGTTAAAGGACAAAACAAGCCTGTATATCAAATAATAAAAATACAATTCCATGTCTAAGTAGAAGTTGTTATTGTGAAAACAAATATTGAAAGGACATGTTTTTGTTTTTTTTTTTTCCACCACTGGAATCACTGGTCCTCCCATATATGCAGTTTTCCAAAGGGCATGCCTTAAACTCTCTGTAATCCCTGGTGGATTTTGCTAGTGTGTTTTTTATCTACAATTTTTGCCACAAATGTTGCCAGTGCACCTGCCCCATAACGTTAGTTATGGAGTTTTTGTCATAAGAAGTTTAAATATAAAAAGTATTAAGAGAATAGGCATTCTCTCCCAGCAATTACGCCATTTGTTCTATGAATCTCTGTGAAAACCAGTCTGGGCAACCTTCATTTAATGTACCCATGGATAATGGATCACGTTTTAATTTATTCTTCACATATTTCAAAGCAAGAAGTTATATCTTTAAAAAACAAATCTATTTAATGACCGAAACCACGTACACGCAATTGCTAATCAAATCTCTCTTCAACAGCAAAGCATTTTTCAAATCCAGTGAAATTTCCTAATCGACTGCCTAGTGCCGGCGCCCACACCCAGAGCCCTAGCCGTGCCAGCTCTTACAGCTACGGTCAATGTAGTGAAGACACCCACATAGCAGCAGCTGCTGCCATCCTGAACCTTTCCACCCGCTGCAGGGAAGCCACAGACATCCTCTCCAACAAGCCACAGAGTCTGCATGCCAAGGTAGGCCAGTCCAAGAGCCCAGAGGGTGGGCCAGCGACTGAACCGTGAGAATAAACTGCCTTTCATGTTTCTAACCACATTCACTACCACTCCGCTCCCCCACCTCTGAAGCGATCCCCTCCCTGTCTCAGGAAGACACTCAGAGAAACGCAGGCAGGGATGAGCTTGGTGGGGTCAAAGAAGGATGAAAGCGTGCACTTCTTTCTCTGTGATTCTTCTTGAAGTTAGGGTACCAAAGTTGGGGAGAAGTGAGTTACAGAGAGGGGTTGGGGAGAATTTACACATTTCAAAGCTATTTTCGCTATGGGGAATTTGGCACACAAGAAAAGAGGATTGCTATTAAAATAAATGTCAACAATGGAAGCCTTTCCGTGTCTGCAAATCAAAGATGGTAAGAAATGTGTGATTAAATGGTGGCTTGTAAAACATTTGCAAAATTGACCCATGAAATTTTATCATTGCACATGTTACTGTTTTGTAACATAAGATAGTCTAAGTTGCTATAGTATTCTCCAAAGACACACGCTATAACCTGAATACATTAAATCAACAGGAGACGATTCAGGGAAGGTTGAGAACTCAGGGCATTCAAACACAAAATCACATTCTGTGAAGTTTTAAAAACACCACCTTTCTGAAGCCCATGAAATTAATCACATTTCTCCATTACCCTCTCCTTTCCTTCCCAACTGACAATGAGAAGTGACTTGATGAAAAAAAAAACACAAAGCTCCTCCATGCCCTTTGACAGCGAAGGGCTTCTGATGCCACAGTCACAGCGATCCACAGAGCTTGTAAGAGCGGCTCAGCCGTTTGCTCCTGCTGTCAGCTGGAGCAGGAACTACGATTTACAGAAAAAGCTTCCGTTCAAAGAAATGATTTCCCTACCTCGAAGGCTGAAGCTGCTGAAATAAGTTTCCAGAATTATCTGAGAAGAAGTGTTAGCTTACTTTATGTGGAAGATTTCTGAGTTAAATGCTAACCCTGAAACTCGGGCGCTTGAAGACCATAGTTCTTTTCCCCTTTAAGTGTGCCGGTCCCCGGCATGGTCAGCTGCTGCCTGAGCCGTGCCAGGCCTTCAGGAGAGCAGGTAACACGGTGCCACCGAGCATTTGACAGAAGAATCGAAATTAGCTTCTGGACAAAGCTGAGCCAAGTAAGCCCCAGGAAGAGTTGGTGGCCAAAAATCACTCAGAAACCATTTTTAAACAAATGAGGTTCTTAAACAAAGAGAAACACATCCTCTAAAAATGAAAAACATATACATATGTACACCAGGCCATCCAAATTCAAAAGATTCCTAGTCACAAATTATTTACATAGGTGATTTAGGGAATTTTTAAATGCAACTGTATTTTGAAATTTATTTTTTTAATCTGAATAAATCTCTCCTTTTAAGAGGTCTGTATTCTAATAATCCTCTACTTGGAGAAATACTAAAATAGCTTCCTTCTTTGTCCTTTATTATTTGGTTGTTCAGGCTGTCCTATGAGAATATAGGTACCAATGTTATAATTATTGATGTTACTGAAATTACTTGGGTAAGTGGTTCTAGAATGGATGCTATCCATCTGCACCTGGAGATGTGTTCCTGGTCCTCAGAACTCTACCTCTCACCTTTAGATTCTCTGTGTTCTATGACATTGACACCAAGCAACATATCAAACAAAGATGGCTAAAATTACAGGGCTTTTTCCCTTGTTTATATATGTTCTTCTCTTTTAAAAACATTATTTCTGGTTAGAAAAGCAATTATTAAATGGACATGTTTCAAAAATTCAAATAGTCGATTTCCAGTTCGTGTTGTCGGACTCCTGGTGGGAGCTCTCTGTGCCAGGCTGCTCCACGGATCTCATCCTGCATGCCCAGGTGACAGGAGCACACCGCATGCCTCAGCCTTGCGGTGCCAACCAAGTCTTAACTGCAGAAGCCAAACAACTGATGTGGTGACAAGAGTGGAAGAGATAGAGAGCACGTAGAGTGACTTCCCAAAGGAGTTTGTTACGCTGGGAGTTCTAAAAACCATTTTCCCATGAAAATTGTCTCCTTTGCATAGTAGTTGCTAAAAACGGGATAAATATGGCACCTAGATTGTCACTTAGTGCAGAATCCTTCTGCCAGTGCATGCACAAGCACGCACGCACGCACACGCACGTGCACACTTTTGCGCACAACTGTAATAATTCCTAGAATTCTGTCCTGGTTATCTCATTTTGGTAATGTTGAAGAGAATCTCATATATTCCTGAATTAACAAAAGATATTTATTTTAGTGAAAGTGAGAGAGAGCCAAAGTAATTCACCCTGGAACGGAGCCTCCGATGAAACTATGCCTGATTGTGGGCCTTTTCTGTTGTCAGTGCTGCCTTTTACTTAATGTAGGATTAAGCAGAGACAGACTTTGCCACCACATTGAATACTAGCCCGATTCTCTCTTCACTACGATTTGATTCTTCCTTTATGGCAGGCTATTAGTATGCTTATTTCTCATAGCTGAAATGTATCAATCTCTTGAGTTTCATGTGTAGAAATAAGGGTCTTGAGATGTACAGCTTCTCCTTACTCTAGATTTTCACAGCTGAGTACTTTGGATGTATTAGCGAGACATCTTGGGAGATGGACTCACAGCTGAACCAACCGAAGGCCTCTAAGTGCTAGACTGCTCCGGCCACAGGTTAGGGTCAGTCACAGACTCTGCCCTTGAGGAGAAAGGACAAACAAAGCAGAGGAAAGGAGTGACCCTCTGGGAGCTGTCCCTGCCTTGCATGGCTCTCGGTAGAAAGTTACGCTTGAAGAGGTGAGCTTCCTTTCATCCAGGGCACGCATGGTGGCTTTGCAGTGAATTTGACCAGAACTTGGGTGAGGGCTGATTTCTCACTTCCCCTCTGCTTCCATCCAGTTCTTTCTTTTACACAATGAGCATCTCTCATTTGCATAAAGCACTCCATAGGAGTATGAATTACAGGCCTTACTGTCATCCATGGGTACCACCTTTTTGACATCAAGCCAAAGAACACTAACTCTGAAATTGCCTTCACACCCACATGTTGGGGCTAATACAGATTAACTGACTGTATGTATTCTCACAACGGACTCCAAGCTTAATGGGCAGTCTGAATTGGTGCTTTGTAACATCACTACTCTTACAGAAGATCATAGGAGCAGAGATTGTTTTCAGAGGGGCAAAAAAACCTTTGATTTCCTACACACTCTAAAAATGGTATGGACATCCCAAATTGTTCTCCTTCTTCCAAAGTCCCATGGCCCCCAACACTGGAACATGTCACTGATCCACCCCTCCCCAACACAGACGGCTCATGCTGCTGTTCACACGGTCATCCGTTCACTCAGCCAGCATCCCTCAACTGCAGGCTTCCATCATGCCCCGGCCTGAATGTACCAGTGCCCAAACTAGAGCCTATTATGTCCCAAAGGCAGAAGATTTTCAAAGGAATTATTTATTTGTTATGATACAATCCAGCGTGTATATAATATATTTGTACCACCAACATTGCTTACATGTTTTAAGTATCTCTTTAAGGAATTAAGTCAGGCGAAAACAACTGGTACTATCAATGCTTAGTGGATGACATAATGGTTAAAGTAATTTCATCTTAAGTATTAGCTTTATTTTTATTTTTTGAGACGGAGTCTCACTCTGTTGCCCAGGCTGGAGTGCATTGGCGCGATCTCCACTCACTGCAACCTCCGCCTCCCAGGTTCAAGCAATTCTCCTGCCTCAGCCTCCCATATAGTGGGACGACAGGTGTGCACCACCACATCCGGCGAATTTTTATATTTTTAGTAGAGACGGGGGTTTCACCAGGTTGCCCAGGCTGGTCTCGAACTCCTGACCTCAGGTGATCCACCAGCCTCGGCCTCCCAAAGTTCTGGGATTACAGGCGTGAGTCACAGTATTAGCTTTATTTTGATTCTAGAACTTTCTGAGACAGAGAGAGAGGATCTGCTCCGTCACCTAGGCTGGAATGCAGTGGTGTGATCATAGCTCACTGCAGCCTCCATCTCCTGGGCTCAAGTGAGATTCTCCTGCCTCAGTCTCCCAAAATTCTAGGATTACAGGCACGAACCACTGTAACGTGATTCTAGAACGTGGTCGTAAGATGTGTATAATGTCCTTCATTTTAATTTGGAATTAATATGATTTGGAAGACACAAAGGGGCCACAGCTCCAAAAAGTCCCCTTTGGTCTGGCCACGGGGCCTCAGGTGGGAGAGCGTCCTGGTCCGCGGGGCCTGCTGAACATCTTCCTCCGGTGCAGGCCGCAGGCAGATGCACTCCCGTTTTCCTTCTTCCTCCCACGCTGATCAGCAGAGGTAGGAGCAGGCCTTGCAGTCTGTCTTTACCCTCACCGCTGCCGCTTGCCAGGCATTCTGCCGTTTGTTTTGGTGTTTTCCCCACCTGTTTAGACAAAATGGCATATGCAGAGCGTGCCTTCAAAGAAAACAAAAAATTGACACTTGCTTGAAATGTTTAAAGTTCAAAGTCTGTTTTGTGCTTGAACACGGCCTAGAAATAACATGATGTGGCACAGCCATTCTTGCCACCTGGTCTCAGGAAGTCTGGCAGCCCTCTGGGCGGTGAGAACCCTGATGCCGCCTTTTCTGGTAACTTTAAGAGCGGGGCAGGTTTGCCACACATTGTGAGTGAAATGTTATGAGGAACTGGTTGATCCCGGTGCAAGGAAACTAGCTATTTAATAACTGGCTTTTTAGCCCTGTGCACAGTAGCCTAGGGACATGTCTCTTCTGGTATTCAAAAACCTAGTCCAACCCCCTGAATCTAAAGTAAAAGTTGAAAAAACAAACTCAGTCAAATTATTATGATTATAGCTGTCATTTATGGAAGACATGTTATGTGCCAGGTACTCTAAGTAAGCATGTGGCTCACATTAATCCTTTTTAATCCCTCTAGAATCTCTGTAAAGCAGATTTTTGTGTGTGTGTGTGAGACGGAGTCTCGCTCTGTCATACAGGCTGGAGTGCAGTGGCATGATCTCAGTTGACTGCAACCTCCACCTTCAGGGTTCAAGCGATTCTTCTGCCTCAGCCTCCAGAGTAGCTGGGACGACAGGCGCCCACCACTATGCCCAGCTAATTTTTGTATTTTTAGTAGAGATGGGGTTTCACCATATTGGCCAGGCTGGTCTCGAACTTCTGACCTTGTGATCCGCCCACCTCAGCCTCCTAAAGTGCTGGAATTACAGGTGTGAGCCATGATGCCCGGCCTGTAAAGCAGATATCACTATCCCATTTTGCAGATGAAGAAATAGTAGTACACAGATACTAAATGACTTTCTCTGAGTGGCACAACTATAACTGTTGGAACAGAAATTTGAACTCATGCGTGTCTGACTTCTTAAGATCTTAGAGCACCTAAACTGCTGGCCAACCAGCATGGACCATGATTCCAAGTCCCAAAGATCTCGTGGAAGCTGTTTTAAATTTCACTTAAATTTTATCCTTTATATTAGTTATTTCTCCTCTGATCATTTCTCCTCTATTTATATTGAGTATATTTCACAAATTTATAATCTAAACAGTCTTAATAATCACTGTTTAATAAAAATAAGATATTTTCATTTCATCTGTTTATTCTTAATACCCTGCCTACTTTGAAAACATATTTAAGATAGCTTTCAGGATGGAAAAGATACTCCCAAAACAAAAAACCCTGAAGCAAGAATGAAAAACATCAGCTGCGAGATGAAAGCCAGGCCCTAATTATGGCAGAAACCTAGTCAGAAGGACACTTAGTTTAGCACCTCCTCTCAGCCAAGTCAACAGGGAAAAGATGGCAGGTGACCCATCCTGTATTCATAAGACAGCTTGCCAAGTCAGGAAAACAGAGCTTTCTTGTTTTATCAATGTTTGGAAAATTAATAATTTTCACAATATAACATTTGAGATAAAATTATAATTTTATTTTTACTTCATCACCAACTTTGAGGGTGCACTTAAAATTGCGAAAACAATATAATGTTATCATTTGCCTGAAAAATAATGGAAGAAAATAGCCACAGCACACCTTCTATATAAAAAGGCCTACAATTACTTCTGTGTTTTCCTTTTTGTTCTTTTTCAGAAAACCCATTTCTCTCTTTTTTCCCTAGTAGTAAGCATAGCAGGAATGGCACGTTGTTCTCTGCTGTCAGTGATATAAGTATTTTCCATGTAGAAACAGGGTTCATAATGAACACTTTCCTGACCACATAATGTGCCATTAAGTAGGGGTAGCATATTTTCATGAAGTATTTCTCTGTTGGTGGCCATCTAGGTCATTTCTTAGTTTATAGTAAAGATAAGGATTACAATGAGCAATTATTTCAACCTTCGGTTTAATTATAATTTACATTACATTTATAAAACTATCTTCACTAAAAATCTATATGCATAAAATAAACTCCTTGAAGGCAGAAGGAACCTATTTTTCAATTTTATTTTCCCTAGACTATAGTGTCTTAAAAATATGAAGTGCTTTCTCAATAACTTAATGAGTAAATAAAACGTAGGTAGCATCAGTAGCTCAAAAGTGGCTGAAATTGATGGCCTGGGGTGTTACCTCTAAGTTGGAAAGAGCATGAATAGTAGTAATCTTGTACCTACCTGCAAGAGAACTTTAAATACTTAAAATAAAGATCCAAAATGGCACCTGAGCAAATCAGAACATTAGAAGTTTGCGGGGGCGGAGGTGCATCTCTGCCGTAGCTCCCCAGCCCCTCCCTCCCTTTTGTGCTGCCATTTGGAGTTTCAAGCACAGAGAGAAGTGATGCCCATTGATACTGCTCTGAATAAAAGCCCATGCTGTAAACGTGTGATCGCCCATCTATGGGCAGAAAGGGACCCTTCTCTGGTACTGCGTGTAATTGTTGAAGGCATCTGTGCGCTCACTTAAAGCCCATCTGTACCCTGCTCCCCAGTGAGCCGCCTGCTCTCTCCCAGTGAAGTCAGGTGCTCAGAGCAGCCGGCTGGGCGCAGGATGTAGAAAAGCGCCTCTTTTGAACATTAGGAGTGATTGAGTCAAAATGTATAATTATAACAACTCCTAGAATCTATCATTGTCTTAATGGACTATTTAGAAATTATGTCTGTAAAAACTAAAATATATATTAGTCTTGTCTTGGAAGAGTTGATATTTTTCAGAGAAATCGAATCTGCACTATTTATGGGTTTTGCACTATAAAACTCTGCAGCCCAGTCACATGGCTTCTTTTTCCTAAGCCATCTGTCACAGAGGTCTGGAATTTTATGTGAATGTTGGTTGTGCAGTCTTAACCCAAGTTTTTTTTTTTTTTTTTTTTTATGAAAAATGTCAGCAACTACAATATTTAGCATTTTACTTTACGTTGGCCATTAAACTTGATTACTATAGCTCTGTTTCACTGCTATTTACATATCAGCTACGAAGCCAAAAATTGTTTTGATGCACTCCTGGCAGAATACATTGTGAGATCATGGAGACAGAGCACATGTGGCACTGATATGGTTAATATCTTGGATTTTTGTAACTAAGGTTTATTAATGCTGGTATAAAAACGTATTTGATATTATACAGATGGCATAAGATGTTGTGGTTACTAAGTTATTATCCCGGATAAGCTGTACTGCCAAATTCGGGGCTTAAAACTATCACGAGAGATTAAACTATTTACTAAAAAGGGACAGAAAGATACGGCCAAAGCATCTTAGTACAACATATTAGAAGTGTATTTACCTCCCACAAATATAGAAAAGCATATCTATCTCGTAGGCTGAGAGATTGAAAATATGAACTTTGCAGGTAAAACAAGCAAATAAAAGAAGGGCTTTTATTTTCTAAGTCAGGCACAAGCAGCAAGCCCGGTTGATGCAGCCCAGTGGTGCTCGTTTGGGGGCTGAGGGTGGGGGTCGTTTAAAGGGAAGAGTTAAAACAAATCCCCTGGGAAATAGCTGGTTACCTCAAGAGTTAAGGGTCTTGTTCAATATTCAAAGAAGAGTGGCCAGCCAAAAGAAAAAAAGAGAGTAGCCAAATTGTCAAGAAGTTAATTCTGAACTGATGGATGATGGCAAAAATACCAGAAGGGTGTTACTTGACCCATTTAGAAAAATGGCAGGCGCCTTCCTCCTACCTTCTGAGAATGACTGCGTGGTAATGTTTATAATTCATGACACCACACGAGCCATCCCTGCATGCGAATCTTGTGGAACATACAAAGCACGTGAGCAGTTTGCTGGAGCTTCAACCAAATACAGAATGGGGTACTGTTCCTCCCAACACAGAAGAAAACGAAACCAAGAAATAACACATGGCAAAAGGTAGAAGGTGTCTCAAGAAGAAATATTGTATGGTGGATTTAATTTTAAGTCTCACACTAAATGCGGAGAAAACAAGCCCCTTTATAGTATTCTGAAGTTTTCACCATAGGGCTTCAACCTCAGGCTGTCAGCTGCTACCCAAAGCCCCCACCCCCACTGGGGTGAAGTGTGGTTTGCACTGTCTGCCTCCCTCTCCCTGCCCCCCACAATTTAGCAAAGCATTTCCGGCTCAAATAGCCTAGGGTAAAGTGTTGCTTTTATATTAGTTTAATATTCCAATAAAAATTCTCTTCCAGTGGGTTATTTTTGCATATTTCTCATGTGAGATTAATATCGTGATTTGAGGGTCTGGGAAGTTATACATGCTTTTGATAAACACAAAGTGAATGCTCTAAATGATGCATTGGGAGTGATAATTCTGTAAACTAGAAAAGATTTGTATACACACACACACACACACGCACATTTTTACAAAACCATTTTAGCCAATACATTTAGTATTTAGAGCATCTTATTTACATTAAGCTTACTTTGTTTAAACCCAAAACACAAAGCTCACTAATGGAGCTGTTCTTAAAAGTCTGCCTAAGAATTGAACATTACCCAACGCAAACCAGAAAGCTAGACTTAAAAGCAGATACACTTACATAAAAGCTTACATTTAAAATGATCCCTTGAAAGCCCCACATGGCTAGGCTATAACTGCAAATGGCTTAAATGTTTTTCTGTTTCCTATTGTATACCAGGGAACCGAAATAGAAGTGGATGAAAATGGCACATTGGACTTAAGCATGAAAAAAAATCGAATCCTGGACAAGGCTGCACCCCTAACTTCCTCTAACACTTCTATTCCAACTCCTTCCTCTTCCCCATTCAAAACAAGCAGCATTCTGGTCAATGCGGCATTCTATCAGGCTCTTTGTGACCAAGAGGGCTGGGACACTCCTATCAACTATAGCAAAACCCACGGGAAGACAGAGGAGGAGAAAGAGGTATTGTTTCCGTATGTCGATCAGTAAGTTGAAGACAGTATGATTGCAGGGTATAACTAGCTTTTCCCTCCTAAATTATATTTCACATTCCTGTTTAGATGATACATAATTCTGTACCTTGTCTTCAATTTTAATGAAGTGATGATTTTTAATGTCAGAGGAAATTCATTAACAAATCCAACTTTTATTATCACTTGCCTAAAATAATGTCGCTGTAGTGAATTTTACTCCTATTATGGCTGAAATTTTGTGTGCTGCCCAAGAGATTATAGGATCTATCCCTTCATATAGCAGCTATAAGGGGCAATGTATCTTTCAACACTGAAATGCCAGCTTACTAATTCTTTCTGAATCAGAGGGTTGAAGACAAAATTAAATCAGGGTCAAGCAAGAATCTCTTGAGTCGTGTCAAATTTCTTTCCTTGGTTTTGCGAAGGAACTGTGTTAGCATACCTATGTATAGACTCATTGCTTGAGGCATTGGATTGAAATGTTGGATGTCTAAATTGAATTATTCTTAAAGTCAAGGAGACTTATTTGTGTATTTAATTATCTTGGAGTTGGTTTTGCCCCCAAAAGCCACATGGTGCCACTATGTAGGAAATCATCTAACTTTCACCTTACGGCTTGAGCCACCTGCCTAGGCTTGATTAGCCATGGACTACTCAGTGTCATTCAAAAAACTGATAACCAGAACCCTCAGCTGTTTAGACTCTGTGTAATTGCAGATGTGACTTTAATTATTACAGTAAGTGATCCTATTTTGCTGTTTGTCAGGGAAGTTGTTGATGAGCTTGTCAGTTGATATGTGTAAAGGACTCAAATAGCCATTCTCTGTAGAAGTGTGCGGTGCCTTTTACAGCTTTTTGAAGTTCAGAGACTTTGGATGGGGAGATCTAATTTGATTTTTGCACATGCTTAACAGCTCAGAGTATAAGTCAACATACACAGTTTGGATCACAGGATTGGGCTGTTCCCCTCCTCTCCTGTCCCCTCCTCTTTCATCCCCTCCTCTCCTTTCCCCTCCCCTCCCCTCCTTTCCCCTCCCTTCCTCCCTCCCTCCCTTCCTTCCTACCTTCCTTCCTTCCTTCCTTTTCCCTTCAGTATAGTTTTGCCAACATCACCGAGTCCAGGCAGTGACATGGAACCTGGAGATACAGTGATGAATAGAACACGCTTTCACCATGCATGTGTGTCATAGTCATGCATGTGCTCAGAGGACCGACCTGTAACCAAATACACTGATAAACAGAGTAACTCATGCAGACACACAATGTGGAGAGGGAGGAATAGCTAACTGCATTGGGTGACTGGGTGTGGGTCCCTGGAAGACATCCTCAGCATCTGAGGCAGCCTCTGTGTCTGCACCACTCAAGCCATCACAAGGAAGGATGAGGGGGTTCACATACTGCAGCTTTTGATTAGACTGTCATACTGGCCCTAGTCATTTTATTCTGCTTGGTTTTTCAAAATTCACCCAAAGCATCCAAGGATGGACTTAATTAATCTATCGTAGTAAAATTTTAGATGAACCATTTATTAAAATAATACGTATTTGATGATAATGAATGTGAAACTGATGCCTGCGAAGTGTAAGAAGCTCATTTGCCTTAAGTGACGACCACAAACTGGCAAGCGTGCATCTTTCCCCGACCACTGTGCCCACTGCCATCTCAGGCTTGTGCCAAAGAGCAGAGGTTACACCTAATTCTGTGTAAGTGTATCATCTAAAAGTCTGCCAGTGTTCACAACCCTTGAGCATTCTGCATGTCTTGTCTGAAATGGAAGTAAGCAGCCAGCTAGGAAGTGGGCAGGTTAAGAGGCACAACTGTGATGAGATCGAAATTGTTGAGGCATTCCTGCTACATACAAGTTAGCTTTGGGTAAGGGAATGCCCTTCAATTCACACGACTGCTTAATCTCCAGCCAGGCCACTGCTGCTCAGATCATGGCACATTGCACCTACACCCCTAAAGGGAAAACTGACCCTTGGCCCAGGATATGTGGATGTGGGTTCAGTAGAAGTCCTTATGTTACCGGACAAACAGTGTTTTATGAATGAAGTATAACTGCTTCATGAGGGGTCAAAATCCCAGCATGTTCTCATTTCTGGGCATATCTCAATGTCATCTGCAGAGTGGCACTTGGGCTTTCTGCACTCACCCTGTGACTCTGTTGAATGCATTCACCAGAAAGTGTCAGCAATCAGCATCCAATCCTGAGTAGTAACAAAATGCATTTGCCTCAGGTGGATTCTCACCTCCATCTAGGGTATCTTGTGTTGTTTGACGCTGATTAGACTTTTGTGTCCTCAGCACGATGTCAACATTGCACTCTTCACATTCTCAGAGACCTGTTCCTATCACTTTCTTAGTCATAGTTCTTATCACCCAGAAAGCCAGGAAATGAGGTTTCATAAGAAATATTTAATGTTGTTTTTTAATCTTGTTTTTGCTTAATTCCAAAAAAAAAATCTGGATTCATCACGACAGCTGTATAGATTTAACTGGAATATGTTTTTATCTCATGCATATAGATCTGGGACAGTGTTTCTTTCCCAGCAAATTCTCCCACACAAAATGGGATTCTTTAGAGCGGATTTATGCTCTTTACAGAATGGCTTACTTACTCCAGGTCTGACAATACAGGCTTGGACTGCTACAGTTTTCAACCAAAGTATTGTGACATCTGGAATTTAGAAGCTGTGTGGGAATTCAGTGTCACTAAGAGTACCAGAGAGGACTTTGGAGAGGCTAAGTGAGCTCTTGGACTCAATGCACTTGCCCTAGGTTTGAACTGACAGAATATTTTTTTTAAGCTAGATGCTTATTGTCCCAGCTATCTGAACGGGGCGATTCACTGCTTTGGGAAGCTAGGGCTGATGGAGGCACGCATAAAAGTGCTTCTGAATTACTGTAATTCCTGATACAGTTTCTCACCCTTATTCTCTGTTCCTTCAACTGTGCCAAGGTAATCTATTAACAGTATTTTTCACATCCTGTTCTGAATCTTGAAAATGAAAAATGTAATGTTTGGTAGGTATTATTTTCAAAAAATAGATTGTATTAAATGCTCTTATTGAGAAGTTATCAGAGGGATACCACGTACAATAAAACAAAGACAAGGAACCTTTATGCACAATGTCTCATTATCCCAACAATCTTGAAAAGAAGGATTATTCTCAAAATTTTTAGAGGAGAAATTTGGGCCTCAGGGAGGTAAAATTATTGCTCCTGGTCATGTGAAATTAGGTAATAGGCCTGGAATCCCCTACAACAAAGAAAAAAAGAGAAGGTAAAGGAAATGAAAACAAATCACCAAAAACCGGAAGACTGCTTAGGGAATGTTTAGAAAAATTTAATGAGAAAGAAAAAAAAGAGAAGAATGAAGAAATGGCAGGTGGGAATGTGCATTGGGGACAACAGTTGTCTAAAGTGCTTCTGTGGGTGCAGGGCTGGAGCTCCTGTGACCCAGGCAAGTCCACATGATGTGACCACAAAAACCACTTACTAGTGAGCTTCCCTGGAATGGCTATGGGCAGCCTAGAAAATCTATTGTTCACGTTTGGACACCGGGCTGTGGTATGTCCCTGCTCCCACCCACGCCTTTCCCATTGTCGCTTCCCTCTCCCCGCACCACATAAGACACTCACACAACCAGAAATTGAGTGATTATTTCTAATTCATTGTTATCTAGTTCATATGCACAACAGTTGCTTAATTTTGGTGGTAATTTTCAGAAAATATTGTCTGTCTCTCTCAGTGAAATAGCCTGTCCAGATGCCCCCTAAAAAAAAAAATCCTGAATCTGGAAAAAACTCAAAATATCTCGGAAGGAAAGTGTTGAGAAATAACTAGGGCTGTCAGTTTCATTCAACTGTCAGTTCTCCAAAGATTTCAGGGCTTAAAATGTTAAGAGTGCCAGATGCTATTATCTGTTATTCATGTTACCATTATGTCCTGGTCTTTACTGAAATCAATATAAACTTCCATCTGTACGTTAAAAGAATTTCATTGCATGTGTGTATTCTCTAAACACACACATATATACCACATCCTCTTTTACATATCCACAAAATAAAATTATTATTTTCAAAATGATACTTTAAATTTTGAAAAAAGATTTTTACAAATGTTATTGATTTACCCTGGATGCTGTTTAGGAAGTCATTCAATACGAAATGTCTCCATAACAAAATGAATTCTTTTAGTGACAGCCACCTGGATTTTAATACATATACTCTCTGCAGGTTTCCAAGGCTAGAATGTTGAGCAAAGAAAAAGGGGAAAAGCAATTACTTCATAAAATAATTGTATGCATATGAGTCTACGTGTTAAAGAAAAGTTACAGCATACTTAAAAGGTCATATGCAATAAAATTATCCTATTGAAACATTACCACATATTACTATACCAAGTTAAATAACATATGTTCTGCAAGCTTTATGTTTGTATTATTTAGTAAAATAATAACTTAAACTTTCATAATTGATCATTTCTTTCAAAATTCCTCATTCTCTTGCCTTTTGTAATGTATAGACTCAGCCCTAAAACAACAGGTGGAAACTTGTGATCGTCTTTAAATATACATGTCTTCTTAGAAAGACTTTGTTCTTAACTCTGTCATAAAGAAATAATAAAATGGCTCTTTTTACTTTATGCCATTTTCGTTTAAAAAAAATCAGCATCTAAACAGCAAAACAAAGGCTATTCCACATTGAGACAATATCAGATTTAACATTTATTTCTACTTTCCAAAATCTAAGACATTTCTAAATTATAGTGGAAAATGCTACTCAGGCCAAATCCAGATAGGACCAAATGGAGTGGATGGTGGAATTATCAGGTTTAAGGCCTTAAAATTTGGAACAGATTCATTGTAGCCATTTACACTGTAAAACTTTAAAATGATAAGCTTCCATCATCTATTTTGCTGTAGATCCCATAGAGGCAGCATGAAACCAGCACTCCTCTTTGCATACTAGTGTGCAATTATTATCAACCACACATTTCTCTTTATTTTTAAATCGTGTTTTTTTTAATCAGCTTCTATTTTCAAACATTTACCAGTAAAACAAAATGAAACATGTAACACCATTAATAATATGGAGAAATACTCCTGAATAAGGTTGTATTAATGTAATCTGAAGACAGTGTCACTTGAGGCAGTGTACCAATGTATTTACTACAGTATGCTCTTGTGTAAAATAATTGATTGAATGTCATCCAAGTAATTAATGAAAAAAATTACAATTGCCTTGATTGAGATCAGTATTTAGAATTTTTCTTTGGTTGAGAAAATCCAGGAATTTTGTTTTTTCTCATTGCCTTTGAATGTAGACTCAGAATTACTAAAATTATACTATGCTATAGTATTTTTGTGTTCATTTAATTTTAAAAAAGATTTACTTTGAACAATTCAAAATTGTTTACTTACCTTAAATAGATCAGTATTTTCGAGATTTAGAATACAGTTTTTTATATTAGTTAATCTGATTTTAATATTAAATCCAGAAAGTATTATATTTACTGGATATAAGATTAATGATGAAAGTAAGCTAATTATGTGATTGAGAAAAACCATCATTAGTTATCTGTGAAATAATACATCACTTGGTAAATAAATTATTTGAAAGAATTAGGGAGTCTTCTTTATGAAATCAAGGTCAGTATTAGGTATATCTAACAAGATGTTCCATCCAGGAAGCAAAGTGCCACAAGACACCAACTTAGCAACAGAAGTAATTTCAGAAAAACAGGAAGTGATATAAAAATAAAACCAATTATCCAGAAAGATCAAATTAAATGCCTAAATACGGTAAGGCTCAGTTATTACATATTTAAACAAATAATTTAGATCTTAATTATTTATATATTAGAAAGGGCATTCTGTTAACCTAAACTTACTTTCTCCTTTTCTGTTTAAAAGTTTGTGTGATTTGTTTTTGCAATATTTCTTTGGCTTTACTGCTGTTGTGACTGCTGGACATATAAACAATTCCTGTGCTCTCTAGGGAGCATTCCTTATACAAGAAATCATGAAGCATACTAAAATATTAATTACATAGCTCAAGAAATACCTACCCGTGTAATCATATTTGCCAAAATGTAAACTGTTAAGTACGAGTTCTAAGTTCCTCTTCAAAAAACCAGTATGTCAGTATGTTCAGCTTCCTTACCTTTTGTTCTCCATTTTAAAGTTTAACTTCCTTGTTCTTTACACCTCCTTGCCCTTAGTTTCAGTAAACAACCCCCTCTAGCCTTTATACTCACATATTTAGAGTCCTTACTCATCCTTAGCTACCTGCTCTGTAGTCGTCCTTCCTGCCAAAACTGCTCACCCTGCCACGAGACCTCATACCCTTGCTCTCTTTAAAATAGCCAACTGGAATTAGCTTAGACTGTGCAGTCCAACCCTAGCCAGTAGGAGAATGATGCAGCAGTAGAGACTAGCTATGTTAGGAATAAGAAACTCTTCCCCTCCCTTACCCGGTGTAAGGTGCGAGTGGCACCCTTCTGCAGAAGTAAATTGCCTTGCTGAGAAAGCTTTTTGCCAGAGTGCTGATTCTTCTTTGTGACTCCAAGCTCTTGTTTTGAACATGAACTTTTGAAAGGTGTTCCATATCAGTTATGCTTTTTCATTCTTCACTAAAGATAAAGATCTGTAACAATCAGAACATATTCTTATCCTCATTATCTCATTTATTTCTTATGCAAATCCTCTAAGCTATTCCAACCAAGTCCAATTCCCAACCCAAAACTCAAGGCTGGCCCCAATGATTTTAAATCTAGTTGCCTTTCCAGGGTTCCCTAATGGCTTCTGTATTTTTTTGTTTCCAGAAAGACCCAGTGAGCTCTCTAGAAAATTTAGAGGAAAAAAAGTATCCTGGAGAGGCCTCTATACCAAGCCCTAAACCCAAGCTTCATGCAAGAGATCTCAAAAAGGAACTAATCACGTAAGTAGTGCCCAATGCCATGCCCTCTAAGATTCTGGAATGAAGAATCATGTTTGTGACTTGGAGTTACGGTATCTTGGCTTATACAGTTGATGTTAGGGTGATTTCTACCAGTTAGCAGTTAAACATTAAACATGCACCTAACCTGAACTAAGAGGGTATACATGGTCTTATGCTAACAGAATTAAAAACCTGTTGATTAAAAACCAAAAGAAGACAACACAATTAGAAAAGCTTATGTTTTGACCCAAAATTCTTAACCTGATATCCATTGACCCCCAGATCTAAGGGTTGGCTTCAGGGACTCTACTAACCTTCTAACACCTGATGCAAATTGTTATTTGGGCAAGGGAGTTAATGGTTTTCATCACATTTTCAAATGGTTTTTGAGGCCCCAGAATAGCATGAAGACCAGGGTACCCGAAGGCAGTATGAGTTATGTACTAGCGAGTGAGTGAGTGAATGAAATGCAGGAAACTGTTTCTCATGTATAAGTGATTAAATATTAATCAAGTCTACTCGTATGTAAATCTTTTTAAAGCTGTCAGTTAGTGAGAGTTTAGCAAAGAGTAATGTGTCCACTTAGGAATCAGGCCTGTGCCCTCTCTTCTGTATCCCTCATCAAAAAATACGTTTCCAAAAAAAAAAAAAAACTGTAAAAACCTCTCCTGACCTAGCTTCCACCTGGACACTCTGTCTCCCCTTCCTTTTCCAGTTGAATGTAACAAGAAAGTTGTTGCTACTGTGTGATTCAGTTTCCCTCTGAATCTGTCCCGGACAGATCTCCAGGCACCTTCCTTCCCTCAGCACCCTCTTCCCCTGTCGGGATCTTGGTCCTGGATCTTCCTGTCCCTACTTGACAGGCAGCAGGATGCCACAGAGCTGGTCTCCCTCCTCCTCAATCCATTGTCTACACTTGGCCTCTTGGATGCCTCACCTCTGGACTCTTCTCTCATCTCACCATGACCCCTCCTAGACTCATGTGTAGCCCTCTAAAAAGTGGGGTGCCTCAGAGCTCTGTCCTGGGACCCTTCCCTCCTGCTATCTGCACTCACTCCTGCTGAGGACTTCTTGGCTGCCACCCTGCTGTGACCTCCAGATGCCCACACACCAGCCCACAGGGGTGGTGAGTGCTCCCCTTCCCCAACCTCCCTCTTTGGACTTCTTGCTTCCCTAGCACTCTAGGAACTAGGCAGGGCATTAGGGTTGCTGTTCCCCCTGCCCAGAATGCTGTTCCCAAAGCCTCTGCAGGGCCCGCATCCTCTCCTCCCTCAGCGAAGCTCTCCTCTCAAACATCATTTATGTAAGAGGCCTTCGGGCTGCTGTACTTCCCTACCCCCAGCCCTGATGCTCCCATTCCCAGATCTTTCCTTCCCTTCCCGCCACTCTCTATTTTCTGCCATCCTCACCAAGAACAAAGCCTCAGAGGGCACAGTGAGGGGTCTTCTCTTTTCCATCTTCATTCTCTAACTTGTCCGCCTCATTGGTGCAGAATGTGTACTGTGCTGCCTCTCATTTCCCCACCTACATGGACAGTGACTTGGGACCAGGGAACACATTTCAAATGTCAGTGTCAAGAACAGGAATAATTTTTACTGAACACACAATAGATGCTCAGTAAACATTATTCCAAGTCTGGCATCAGTTTGCCCTACTGACATGTGAGTGGCTTTAAAATAAGCTTAGACTTTGCATCCCTAAGGATTTTGTAGGCCAACATGACTGGCTGAAACCTTAGGGTTTCAGTGCCACTTACTGAGATAACTAGCTAGTTTCTTTCTTTTAATTTTTATATTTTCATCTGAGAACCTTCCCCAAATGTATCACCCAACTAATATTGGCACATGTCACTATGTAAGAATTTTCACTGTAGATTTGGAATTTAGTGTAGCTATCAGAATTCTAAACTGAAACTTTTCCCTGCATAATGTTGTCTCTAGTTCTTGACCTTTAAATACCACCAAACTTAAAAAAAAAAAAATCAGCCAATTGAATGCATATTTTATTATTGTATTTTATAGGTAATTTATAGCTGATGCTTAAAAACTACTGACACTTCTTGGCTTCTCCTGGCAATATTAATGGGAGTAATTTAAACATAAAAATACAACATATATGCAAATACATGTTATATATATATGTGTGTGTGTATATATATAAAATAAATGCAATGTTGTTTTTAACACTAGATGGCGATACATTTCTAAAGTGGGAATTCCCAGGCAATTGACACACCTCTCTCACTCTGGATATTCTGGTTGTATAATGTTCAGAAACTTTTTTTTTTACATTCAGTGAGTGAATGGCATTTGCAAGATAACTCAGCCAAAATGTTAATAACTGTTATTTTTCCTTCAGTTTTTAACATGTATTTATAGCTCTTACAGTTTTTTTTTCTGATGTCTTATCCAGGAAGAGGGATGGGGAAAGGAGATAGATGACTTAGCTTGGATCAGACCCTGAAAATTGAACATTCCTTTGAAAGATGGGAATGCTCTAACTCTTATGGTTTCTTTAGACACCTGAAAATAATTGGAAAGTGGATCACAAAAAAAGTACTTACAAAATAACTCAGAAAATATAGAAATAGTGTTAATCTATCCCAAAATGTCCCTTCAAAAGGGTAAAGCCTGTATTCTGTATATCTGGATAAGCCCTCACTTTAGGCAGGATGTCAAAAAAAGAAAAAATCAGATGCATGACTGGCATAGTTGATGTTCCCCTCCAATTACTGACACCACCACAAATAACACTGAGTAGGCTGGAGTCCACCGCTTGTTACAAATGAGTGACTTTTGAACAACATCAGAGGAAACAAAGTCACTGAGAAACCAAGGAATCTATTAATTGTGGAAGAAAACTGCTAAGGATAACTAACTACCTTCTTACATTAACATTATCATTTTAGAGATGGGGTCTCACTCTGTCACCCAGCCTGGAGTGCAGTGGCAAAATCATAGCTCACTGTAGCCTCAAACTCCTGGGCTCAAGCAGTCCTCCTGCCTCAGTCTCCTGAGTAGGTGATTACATTATTTTTACAACACATATAAGATGGACAGGACATGGCCAGGTTCTGAGATGAAATGAAATGCAGGGGCACAGATCTTAACAGAGTGAGATTCTTGGTAGATGGCCTTAGAGCCTATTCTTAGGCCACTGGTGAATTACCAATGGTCTTTGCTGCCTTCAAGCTTTGGGTGAAATTGCTTGAATGTTTTACAGACTAAACTTCTTACCTACTTCATACTGACAGCAACTTTCCCATGTAAAATATCAGTTTACATTTAGTCAAAGATTTTCACTGGTTTCTAAAATGTTTATGAAGTTACTAGGTTGCATTGCTCTTAAAAACTCACAAAAATTCCTTTCTGGAACCTGTCACATAATTGGTGCTGGTGTTCCTAAGATCTGCTATCATAGTAAAGTGTGGGTTTCTAATATTGATTGTTTATAATGTACATCTTTCAAATGAATTGAAACATTATTGATTGGTAACTGACAGCATCACTGGGACAACGCTTTCCCACATCAATAGAATCAGAGAATCGAATGTGATGTTGAAACAGATACCTAAGGAAGTAACTCAGGCTATGATTTTTAGTTTTCTTTTAGGTAGGCTACTGGTTCTCGTATAATATAAATCCCTGATACACTAGCTTCTGCGTGTCCTATACTGTGTTAATTTATCTTGCACAGAGAAGCTACCTCCTCCATAATCTACTGGGCAGAGGAAATGAACCTGTGACATGCACTTGACTCTAATGATGTATTTTCTATTGACTCAGCTGCCCAACACCAGGATGTGATGGGAGTGGCCACGTGACAGGAAATTATGCATCTCATCGCAGGTATGCAAGGGTCTCATGCGCAGTCTGATTTTCTTTGTCTTGTTCTATTGTAAATACTTATTCTCACCCTTTCTAGTCAGGTAGTATCTGAAGCAGGAAATGGAGAGTGAGTTGGTTGGGTTTTTGGTTTATTTCGTTTTTCAGAAATAAAGTTATGTGGCATAAAAGTCATGATTCTTGGTCAAAATGTTTTTCTGATCCTGTAGCCCATGTTATAAGTGAAAAGCTGAGCTCATGTCAGGCTTCAGTTCTGTGTGGCTTGAGGACAAGGAGTAAAGACAACAGAGTGACTCGAATTGACCATTTGCCCCAGGGGAAGTAATACCCTCAGTCCTGGGCAAATAACAAATTGAGGCATTTGAGAGATGAAGCAGTGCAAAGGGGCTGCTTTAATCTTTCCACTTACCATCTCCATTGATGGGATTTGCCTTCCCTTTGGAAAAGCCCCATCACCTGGTGGTCCAGCAGGAATGGACTGTGTATGTGTAGATGATCATTGCATCCCTGAGCTTTAGAGCTGGGGAGTCTCATTGGCTAAAGCCATTCATTTGATGAACAGAAAATCTGAGTCTATGAGAAATAGTTGAAGCGACACCAGCCCAGACTGGTGAGAACAGAACAGCCAGATTCAAAGCCTGTTACTTTTTTCCCACTCCCCAACCACTAATAATTTCACGTATGTTCAGGACTCAGGATCATTTGACTCAGAGTTGTATACATCAGTGTCGTGTTGTGTTTTTTCTCATCCCTCTCTAGTGTTTCCGGATGTCCTTTAGCAGATAAGACTCTTAAATCCCTCATGGCTGCCAACTCTCAGGAGCTTAAGTAAGTGCGGGAAGCGTGGCCGGCCTGCCCTTTGTCCACGCGGTAGGACCCTCTCAGTCAGTGTCCATTCATTGCCCAAGTGGTCTGCAACCAGCAGTATGTCCTGCCAGCCGGGATCGCAGCAAAGGCACTTTCTCGCTAAATTGTTGGATGACTGAAACCAAATCATTGTAACTTAATTTAGTTAATTTACTTGCTTCAGGGGCTTTGTATTTTATAATGATTTTAAAAAGAATGATGTAATAGTTAAACGTAATACTTTTTCTGTAAAGTTCAGTATCTATATATTAAATCAGAGCCGTGAAGGTGTACCAAAATGTGTCTAACATCTAATTTTAAGGAAATTGCGCAATCCTTTACCTTCTGGGTATTTTGATTCATACAACTGCTTTTCACTTTTGGGTACCGAAAAGAGTTTGGGTTCATTCCTGCCTCACCTACAAGATCTCAAAGTCACATGTGTATCAACTTTTACTTACTGATTTTATTTTTCATGCTCATCTTCTTTTAATACAAAGTTTTCATTTGTTTATTTTCGTATCTTATTATATTACATATAGAACAATAAACATTTATAATCTACCTTTTATCTTCTTAAAAATATAATGGGGCATAAATGTTAAAAGATAAATAGGATTAAAGAAAACTAAATTTATTTACAAATAATAAAATCGTTAGGAAAAAATGAGTATTACTACATCTAGTGGTAAAACAATACGTGTAGACAGTAGCATCAGTATTTGGTGTCTAAAACACATGTAACATTTCATGTATTGTATTTTCTTACTATTTTGTTAGTCTTTCCTTTTTCTAAGTTGTTTAAAATTTTTTATCTAAAAATTTTAAAAACTAGGTTTATAAAAGAAGATGCGATAATGAACAGATATGCAAATTTGGAATCTTAGTACCAAAAATAGTAAAAGAAACTGTGAAATATACTTTTCCCATCATTTCCTTCCTCCCTCCCTCCCTCCCTTCCTCCCTTCTTTCCTTTCTTTTCTCTCTCTTTCTTTCTTTTTCCTTCTTTTCTCCTTCCTTCTTTCCTTTCTCCTTCCTTCCTTCCTTTCTTTCTCCTTCCTTCCTTCCTTTCTCCTTCCTTCCTTCTTCCTTCCTTCCTACCTTCTTTCTTTCCTTCCTTTTTTCTTTCTTTTTTTTTCTTGAGATGGAGTCTGGCTCTGGCCCTCAGGCTGGAGTGCAATGACATGGTCTTAGCTCACTGCAACCTCTGCTTCCTGGGTTCAAGTGATTCTCCTGCCTCAGCCTCCTGAGTAGCTGGGATTACAGGCATGCAACACATACCCGGGTAATTTTTGTATTTTTAGTAGAGAGAGGGTTTCACCATGTTGACCAGGCTGGTCTCAACCTCCTGACCTCAGGTGATCCACCCTGCTCAGCTCCCAAAGTGCTGGGATTACAGGCGTAAGCCACCATGCCTGGCCACTTTTCTCATTTTCAGTGTCAAGTACAATTTACTGTGTCAGTGTGGATTCTAGAAATCACTTTATTGACTCCATTTTTCTAGGCTAAAATATAAGTAGTAAGTCGAGACTAACAATTAACAGACTGAAAAGTGAGATGTACCAAAACGAAGATGTTTGCTCAATTACCTTAAAATTCTGTATTGCCACATCTTAATTATAGTTACTGGTTTTCTTATTTTCTCTAAAACTTACTTCTGGAAAAATGTTGGTAATACATTAAAACATGCAAATTGAGAGATCCTATAGCAATGTTCATTATTTAATATTTTATACAGCTATCTAGTAATATCTTTGGTTTTTCCATAGATATATTTTTTCCATACAAGAAAGTTTCTTCCATGCAAGAAAAATCAAATAGATATTTTACTGACCTCTTGTTTAGCTATTCATGGAGAATCCCAAAAATGATTATTCAGCACAAATACTTCCATATCAATATGCTATAAAACCACTTTTTTACTAGAAAATGTTAATAGAAAAAGACTAGCATGCAAAAATTTCTTATAATGGAGGATACATATTATGTCTTTAAATTATTGATGAAAGACTCAATGCGGTTTGCCCTGGTTAGCCAGAAGAGATGTGTGCTGATATTATATTTCATTTGAAAGAAAAAAAGGCATTTGTTTCCTATTTTCTGCCTCAGGCTTGAATATAAATTCATTCTGTGAAAGTTTAGAGGAATGGAATTTAAGAAAAGGGATAGTGGACACATTTTTCTTTGGATTATTGTTTTTCTCAAATGGAACTTTTGATCTGAACCATGGTGGGCATTCAGAAAAGCAAGTATTTTGTAATGGCCTCTGGTTTTTATTTGTATTTGGGATTTTCTAAAAAGACAAAAAAAAAAAGGTGAAAGTCTATATAAACTTTTATATTTAAGAATATTTTGAAACCTATTCCTAATCAACATTCCAAGTAGAAATTGGATTCCCTATAATCCTTCACTTTCTCATTTCAAATTTAATGGTTGATTGTTGATACAGTTATTGGTGGATTTTCCCCAAAGACCATTTAACTTGCACCATGAGGCCATGAGGCAGGACAGACCAGGGGCAAATTATTGAGGTTCTTTGGTAATCCCATAAATCTTCCACATCTCTGCAGTTCACATGTACCCTGTTGTTCATCTGAAATCAATGGATTATCGTAGTAGCACAGCATATCAGAGAAAATAAATTATTCATAAAAATAATTTGGAGCCTGGGCATGGTGGCTCATGCCTGTAATCTCAGCAGTTTGGGAGGCCAAGGCAGGTGGATAACCTGAGGTCAGGAGTTCCAGACCAGCCTGGCCAACATGGTGAAACGCTGTGTCTACTAAAAATACAAAAATTAGATGGGTGGGGCACGCACTTATAATCCCAGCTACTTGGGAGGCTGAGACAAGAGAATCGCTTGAACCCAGGAGACGGAGGTTGCAGTGAGCCGAGATCGTGCCATTGCACTCCAGCCTGGGCAACAGAGTGAGACTCCATCTCAAAAATAATAATAATATAATGATAATACTTTGGAAAACTTTTCTTTTACATAAAAGGTAAGAACTTTGCATGATGTAGACACAAACCCAGCAAGAAGTTGTGGACTGATTTTCAAGTCCCTTCTATATGAGGTTGAAAAATATGTACAATAAATAACAACTAATCCACCGTCACTCAGTAGTCATATATCTTAAAAATATTTAAATAGATTATTAATCAACATTTAATTATATTTGAGCAAAAAAAAAAAAAAAAAAAAACTCACACAAAAAGCAGCTGATTGTCTTTACTTGTATTTGGATGTGTGACCCCCCTCCCTTCACGTGAACTACAGAGACATGAACATTAATCTAATTACTAAAGAATCTAAATAATTTGGGTGTGACCCCCACTCCCTCCTCTACAACCTCTCGGCCCACGCTCTCTTCCTGTGCCTTCCAGGTGTCCAACCCCAGGCTGCGATGGCTCGGGGCACGTGACTGGAAACTATGCTTCCCACAGAAGGTAGGATCGATCCCGTTTCTGAGACGTGGAAATGAGCTTGTCCTCAGCAGTCAGAGAGATCACATGGTTTTGTTTTGTTCTTTGTCGGGTCCCTGTTTCAGCTTGTCCGGATGCCCTCGTGCAAGGAAAGGTGGTGTCAAAATGACCCCGACCAAGGAAGAAAAAGAAGACCCTGAACTGAAGTGAGTGCAGCGGTTGAGACATGGGGGTCAGCTGTCTCTTGCTGGTAAAATGGGAGGGCCCTTGGCCGGGCGCGGTGGCTCACGCCTGTAATCCCAGCACTTTGGGAGGCCGAGGCGGGCGGATCACGAGGTCAAGAGATCGAGACCATCCTGGCCAACACGGTGAAACCCCGTCTCTACTAAAAATACAAAAACATTAGCCGGGCGTGGTGGCGCGTACCTGTGGTCCCAACTACTCAGGAGGCTGAGGCGGAAGAATCGCTTGAACCCAGGAGGCAGAGGTTGCGGTGAGCCGAGATCGCGCCACTGCACTCCAGCCTGGTGACAGAGCGAGACTCCGTCTCAAAAGGAAGGGCCCTTGGTTGGGATGCAATTGAACATGGATTGAGTTTCAGGAATGGTGTACCCTGTTCAACATAAGCAAGAGTCAAACTATTTGGAGGTTTGAGAAAAGTTTCCTATTTATAGCTATATTTCCGTAGTTCTTTGATAATGCAAAAGATAAAAAACAGAACAGTTTCATACGATTCTCAATTGTTTTAAAGGAAACCAACACTGTGGAAGTGCTCTACAGTGACAAATATAGCAGCAATTTCCCCTGAAACTTTAATTTTGCTTAAGGTGAAATTGCATCTAAATTGAATTCCTTCCTTTAAGAAAGGTCTTGGATGCTATATGCAGACATAGACGTAGAAATTGAAGTTATTTTCTCAACAACAATTCTAGATGCAATATTTGAACATTTAGAAACCCAAATTCTATGCATGATGTGCCATGTAGCATTGGTCAAGGCAGTTACTGTTTTCTACGCTTGCTCTTTGGAAGCAGCGTAACATAGTCCTTACGTGGTTGGCTCTAGACTTAAAAAGTGTGGGCATGAACTTGACTCCACTTCTTGTAAAATGGGTGGCAAGTTACCCGAGCTCTCTAAGCCTCATTATTCCCCATCGACAAAGTGGGATAATAGCACTCTCTACTCAATAGATTGCAATGAATACCAAGTGAGATAATGCATGAAAATCACGTAGCTCAGAGCCTACTTATGCAATGCTGTTTTGCTAGTTGTGGTGGCATCTTTTATTAAAACTCCGCAATTGCATGTTTGTTCTCTGGGGAGTGCAGGACTATCACTGCCTTCTTTCCAGCTGGTAATGTCTCTGCTTTCTCCTTAGATGTCCCGTGCTAGGGTGTGATGGCCAAGGTCACATATCAGGTAAATACACATCACATCGCACAGCTTCTGGCTGTCCCCTGGCTGCCAAGAGACAGAAGGAGAATCCTCTCAATGGAACCTCTCTCTCCTGGAAACTGAACAAGCAAGAGCTCCCACACTGTCCTTTGCCAGGCTGCAATGGGCTGGGCCATGTAAATAATGTTTTTGTCACCCACCGAAGGTAACATGAGTTTTTTGTCTTTTTGTTGTCATTTGTGACTGGTGGTCACCTAGGCTGCCTTGGGGAGAGGGTTGTGAACAACCCCCTAAAGCTCGCTCACTGTAGCACTTGAGATGTCATAACATGAAGTCTTGCCATATAGATACTGGATAAGCATGAAGAATGAAAAATGTTATTTTCTGTATTTCTGAAAATTCACTACACAGGTCTCAAGTGCTCTAGAAAATGTGCAGTTTTTTTTTTTTTGTATTCTAAAATATTGCTTAGGCTGCTGTTTTTTAACAGTTCAGTCTTTTAATGGTTTACTTCAGTTCCAAGTGGTCATATCTACTCTATTACATTATGTAATTGCAAACTTTCACTTTACATATTTATAGCGGTCCCTGTGTCTTATGGACTGGCTCAATTTCGGGCCAGAATTGTAGTTATTTTGCTACTGGGAAGATGTGACTCATCTGCAGCAGCAAGAAAGAAAATGATGCAGTGACTGTGAAGTGTGCAGCAGGGTGGCCAACATCTAGAAGCCCTTTCATAGTTTCTCAGTGACCAAGTTCCTCTCTCAGTGAGTGTCACGTATTCAACCAAGCCCTGTGTTGGGCAGTGGTGATCTTTGTCCAGCTTTTTGGTTCGCATTCCACCTAAAGGGAAAGATTAGAAGATTCCCTCCATATTTCTCCAGCCAGTGGAGTCTCTGCTCATCTTTTGGGCCACTGTACATGATGCTAGTTGAAAACCCAGGGAAGCTTTAGGAAACCATCGATGCGTTGTATGTGAGCAGTGTAAACATTAAGCAAAATCGGAGCATGTTGACATTTTGCTCAGTTCTAAAGATATATACGGATGATATCAGAAAATAAAGCCTTCCAGGAATTTCTTACGTAAAGGTACTTTTAAATAGTCAGTGAAACCTGTTTGTGGAGAAAACTTGACTTTTTTAGGTGGTTTATTTTTTGATGATTTTCAAATGTAGACCTCTATCCACAATAGCACACATTGTTTTATTCTGAGTTTGAATTATTATTTCATATTCAGGAACTTCAGTCACACACCAAGTGTGCCTAACTGCACAGCAGCTTGACTTCCTTGTAATGACCTCAGTAATATCCGTGTTGATTCTGCTAATGAAATAGTAATGCTGTGCTGTGGTGAGCACATCGCTCAGTTAGCAAGAATGAAGTTATCTTTTCAAATTGTGAGGCTTGGTGAGGATGTGGAGCAACAGGTGCTCTCATACTCTGTAGGTGGGAGAGCAACTGGTAGTGCCACTTTCAGAAGCAAATTACCTTTGAAGAGTCAAGTTGGAAAATGAACAGATGCACATGGCCCCAGCACACAGCCATGAGCTGTCAGACCTGTGCCCAGAGGATCTCTGCATATTAGAACCCAGAGACCTGTCTGAGCACATCTGAGCAGTGTTGCTCTACTGACTCCAAACTGGAAACAACCTTTGTGCCCACGAACAGTTAAGTGGGTAAATGAGCAGCGCTTACTGATGGCGCTACACGCCTGTGGTCCCAGCTACTCAGGAGGCCGAGGTAGGAGGATCGCTTGAGTCCAAGAGTTTGAGGCTGCCGTGAGCTATGATTGCTCAAGCCTGGTGACAGAACAAGACCCAATATATAAAAAAAGAATTTGTTGTTTTTTTTTTGAGATGGAGTTTCACTCTTGTTGCCCAGGTTGGAGTGCAGTTGTGATTTCAGCTCACAGAAACCTCTGCCTCCCAGGTTCAAGCAATTCTCCTGCCTCAGCCTCCCGAGTAGCTGGGATTACAGGCATGCGCCACTACACCCGGCTAATTGTTTGTATTTTCAGTAGAGACGGGTTTTCTCCATGTTGGTCAGGCTGATGTGTAACTCACGACCTCAGTTGACCCATCCACCTCGGCCTCCCAAAGTACTGAGATTACAGGTATGAGTCACCATGCCCAGCCAAGAATACTCTTTAAACTGCAAATACACATCATATGTGCCTGTTTACATATTGTGTATTTTATAATAAGAAAAAGAAAACTTTGATTTCAAAAACATAGGCTGCAATATTAATGCCAAGTTACTATTTTTCTCTGCCTCAGCCTCCCAAGTGGCTGGGACTACAGGTGCATGGCACCATACCATACTAACTTTTGTATTTTTAGTAGAGATGGCATTTTACCATGTTGACCACGCTGCTCTCGAACTCCTGACCTCAGGTGATCCACCCGCCTCGTCCTCCCAAAGTGCTGGGATTACAGGCGTGAGTCACTGCACCCGACCTCCAAAGTATTATTTTCTAGGAGAAGGAAAGCAGTGAAGAATTTAGACAAAAGAGTAATTCAGCTTGCAGCGTTCTTCACTTAAAATTTCTCTTGTGATTTAAAATATTTAAGAAACTATATTTAATTTGGGGTATTCTCTGTAAGGTGGAACTCTCTCTCTTTTCTATGTGTAGATTTTTTTTTTTTTTTTTTTTTTTTTTTTTTTTTTTTTGAGATGGAGTCTCACTCTGTCACCCAGGCTAGAGTGCAGTGATGCGATCTCAGCTCACTGTAACCTCTGCCTCCCGGGTTCAAGTGATTCTCCTGCCTCAGCTTCCTAAGTAGCTGGGACCACCACACACAGCTATTTATTTATTTATTTATTTATTTTGTATTTTTAGTAGAGACAGGGTTTCACTAAGTTGATCAGGCTGGTCTCGATCTCTTGGCCTCAAATGATCCACCCAACTCGGCCTCCCAAAGTGCTGGGATTACAGACGTGAGCAACTGTGCCCAGCCTATGTGTAGAATTTAATGGAATATCACAAAACGCTTAGTTTATGCCTGGCATACAGTAGGGGTTCAATACAGACGACCTCCTTTCCTGTTTGTGAAAATAATATTAAGCCTATGTGTCCATATGCAGGATGACTTAGACGACTTGGACTATAACTCACAACAGGCTTTTATTCGTTGCATATTTTGAATCTGAAATCTCTGAGGTTGTTCACACTTTTTCCCATCACTTGTTACCTAATAATAGCTGACACATATTCAGGGTTCTCACCCACAGACAGTGCCGTTATAAGTAACTGGCATGGTTTATTCCTTTAAACCTTTACAAAACCCTGTGCACTACGGGTATTATAATTATCCTCAGTTGACAGAGGACGAAGCAAGCACAGGGAAGTTACGGAATTGCTTTGAATACGGGTTGGCACGAGAGAGCCTGTGTCATCCTGCTTCCCCTAAGGTTTAATGATGGGTCTTCGCCATGGACCAGGCATCAAGCTGAGGCATCACAGGTGCTAGTGCATAGACGTTTTCTCAACCAAAATAAGAATAATTACAAAATGCACTTTGTTGGATTGTTAAGGACAATTTGACCCACACACCCTATCCATATAATATTTATACAATAAATACCCTCAAACTTTGCTTTAAATCTCTATATGACAAAATTTTCCCTTTGAAAAAAATAGCAATCTGAGAAGATAACTGATACGTTAAAACACACACACACACACACACACACACACATACACACACATACACACACACACATACACACACACATTATTATGAATGTTTGTAGCTTTAAAATCAGAAGTTCTGTGATCGATAGAACTCATTTAGTTCTATGCCATATCTTTGCGATTTTACTAAAGCTTGTTAATATATTGTAAGCAATTATGTTCACAACATACATTGTATTGCCTGCCATTTCGCTTTAAGAAGGCAGATGAAGATATAATTTAAAATTGCAGTTGGGCACCATGGCTCACGCCTGTAATCCCAGCACTTTGGGAGGCCGAGGCAGGCAGATCACTTGACGTCAGTAGTTCGAGACCAGCCTGGCCAATATGGTGAAACCCTGTCTCTACTAAAAATACAAAAATTAGCCAGGTGTGGTGGTGTGCACCTATAATCCCAGATACTCAGGAGGCCGAGGCAGGAGAATTGCTTGAGCCCAGAAGGTGGAGGTTGCAGTGAGCCAAGATTGTACCAGTGCACTCCAGCCTGAGTGACACAGCGAGACTCTTTCTCAAAAAAAAAAAAAAATTGCCTTAATATGTCTTAATAGAATGGTAATTTTGGTCAAAACCATATAAGCCACATTTTTTTCTGCCTTTCCAATACGGAGCCAAATTCAGAAATTTATACCTCAGCCTCTTAAAATCTGCCTTCAAAAGGAAAAAGGACTTTTAAAGTGTTTATCCTGCCCATTTTTTTAAATTTAAGATTCATCTTATATCCTGGAAGATATGAAATATCTACATTGGAAGATAGAAAATCAAGTGGCATTTTGGAAGCAAAGCCTGTCTTTCATAACTATCTTCTTTGCTTCTGAGCATGTAATTATGGATGGACACTTCGTTAACATTTCTGCAACATTGTGTCACCCTGAAAGTTTTCTGGCATGTTGTCTGAACAGAATAGATCCTTTAAGGGTGAGGATCAGAGAAGTTCTAATGAGTTATTAATATCCATTATGTTACAAAGGGACTTACTAAAGGTCACCTTTAAAGATCCAGTTTACCAAATAAATATTCATGACTATTTTCTGTGAATGCAGTGTGTGACATAAAAGAAGACAGACTTGTGCAAACTCCCCATAAAAAAAGGTAATAAAACTTTTACAGGCCACAATTGACAGTGAGAAACTTCCAAAAATAGAAGATGCAATTTACAAGTTAAATTTCTGCTTTTCGTTATTTTCTTTTTTGTGTAGAAAAATGTATAGCTTATCACATCAGGCAAACTGCATAATCTTTTCTACATATATAATAATGTATGTCTATTATTTTTTATATTTCATGGACTCAGTGTAGAATAATTTAGTATTCTTGAAAAATACAGTTATTAAGCACACATTTATTAAGTGCTTTGCTTCGGAAATATTTTTTTTCACTTTTCCAAATGTCCTAAGCTTCAGGGTGAAATGATTGCTTTATAGATGAGTTGTAACTAACTTTCTGTAAGAAAAAAAGATTTTAAATGACTGAATGCGATCATCATTATTTTGATCTAAAAATTGTTTCTACGAAAACACAGCAAGATTGCACAAGAATTAATGGCTGCATAGAACAACAAAATTATCTGATCATAAACGATGGAACACAAGTTTTCTTCAGTGTTGTCATTTATCCTGCTGGTGCAATTTAAATGAAACAGATGACGTTAAGGGAAAGAAACCCTGCTGCAGAGTGCCACGACTAAATGGAAAGCGTCATAGACACCACTGCGGTGTAACAGACGCCTCTGCGGTGATCGCATCTGAGTACACCTGTGGCAGCTCCTCTGATTCTCCTTCCAGGGAAGAGATATTTTTTAATAAAAAATGTGTTAAAAGTTAAAGAAAAAAATCAGAAACTTTCCCATAACCAAACTGAATTTGCCATGGGGGTGTGGGGTAGGGTGTTATTTTGACTTCTATTGATTTGAGTCATTCTATAATGATCAAGGAACACTTTATATAAAGGCAGGAAGAACTAGATTCTGCTTTACTACTCATGAATTTTGACTAATTGTGAACAATTCTTATTGATAATATATATGTACAATTTCACATTTGCAGAAAAGAAACCACTACTAAACAAAAGAACATACTTGAATGCAGATGAATAGCAACTTAACAAAATAAATTAAATAATAGTTGTGTATCAGCAGTAACCATTTGTACTTTAAGGAAAGAAAACAAAACATTTTACATTATTGAGGGCCTTTTGCCTTTGCTTGAATGGGTATGTCTTCAGTACTCTCTACAGAGAGACTCTGGTTATGACGTAATTCGCCGGCAGCAAAAACACAAATAGTAGGTTGTGAATAAAACGTTTCAAACTTTAGAAGAAATCATATACATTTCATACATTAGTGCAATTTCTATTTTCACAGCTTATCTGGATGTCCTCTCAATGCACAAGCTATCAAAAAGGGCAAGGTTTCTGAAGAACTCATGACCATCAAGCTCAAAGCGACTGGGGGTAAGAGCGCAGGGCTGGCTGCCACCACCTCCACCAGGGTGTAGACCCTGGCTTTCCAAAGGGTTCCATGTGTCAAAGTATTCTCTAGGTGGGAAGTGTAATTTTAATGTACAAGAAGAAAGATTTCCTCAGATTTGAACTAAAATTATAAATTCGTTTAAAAACAAATTTTTTGGTGTCTTCCTTCTTCTTAAATAAGGAAGTATCTCCAACAGATAAAGTCAAGCAGTGAGGTATGATGGATTAAGATACACTCGTGGTTGGCAGGACACGGTGGCTTATGCCTGTAATCCCAGTGTGCTGGGAGGCCTAGGCAAGAGGATTGCTTGAGGTCAGGAGTTTGTGACTGGCCTGGGCAACACAGCCAGATCCCATCTCTAAAAAAAAAAAAAAAAAAATTAGCCCAGGGTGGTGGAGCCCACCTGTAGTCCCAGTTACTCTGGAAGCTGAGCTGGGAGGATTGTAGACACCAGGAGCCCAGGATCGAGGCTGCTGCAGTGAGGTAAGGTAGTATAATAGCGCCACTGCATTCCAGCCTGGGCGACAGCAAGAGATCAAATCTAAACAAAGCAACAGCAACAGATACACTGATGGAAGTTGTGTCCTTCAGTCTCTCTCACGTGTGTGTGTTCTCTCTCTCTCGTGTGTGTGTGTACACGTGTGTGTGTGTGTGTGTATGTGTGCGTTTTTCTGGTATAAGTCCGCTATAAAATTTCGGGAAGCAGCTTCTGGCATCTGTATTTGAATCCTTCAATTGTGTTTTGTGTTCAACATGGTATTTTTACGGAGATTCTGGAAGGTTTGGATTTAGCATCCATGTCTTTAGCGAGGTCTACATTTCCCTAGATATTTCCTTAATGTCAACCCCTCTCCGAGTTCAGAGATACCATTTCTGAGTTCTCTGTTTGGAACATCCAATTTTCCTTTGATTCTTGAATGCTTTTCTTGAGATTTCCAATCAGCATTATCTGGGTCTAGTGTTGGTTTCCATCAAAGATCTTTCCAAAGCATTTGAGAAACAACAACAGAGCGATTCTCTTGCTCTGGAGACTTTATCTGATGGCGTCTTTGGCACATGACTTTGGGGACTTTCACCGTTATTACTTTCTCTGAAAGCATTGCCCAGTCTTTTTAATTTGTGTGTGTGATTTTTAAAAAGAAGATATGTGGTATCCAAGGGAGGAAAGCACTCGAGCTTCCTACTGCTTCCTTCTGAGGCCTTCATCTGCTTTATCTAAAGCAGTCCTTGGGGGGCTGCCCTCCCTCCGTGGGTCCTCACCACTAAGCGCTGAAGGAGGGCAGTGTACATGCAGAGGAATAACGCCCTGGCTATGGCGGACAGGCCTGCCTCCTCCAGTCTTTCCAACATTCACATACTCAGCAAAAGAGCTTTTCTCCAGATGCTCTTACTGCTCCCTGGAAATATCCCCTTAAATACCTCTCAGTACATTTGCAGTGAAATGAGGACAACTTAATGTGTATTTATTTATCACCTTATTTCAAACAGTATGTAAAGGATAAGGACTGCAAAGCTACATGAAATTTAAAAAAAATGCTAGTTAAAATTTAATTTAAAAACGAGACAAAGGAAAGTTAAAGATAAGAATGAGACGGAGTAAGCCTGAGGACACTAAGACGTGTGCAAAGGGCCATTTCTCGATAGGTAAGTAAGGATTGCAAATTTGACCTCAACTTTTAGAAGCCAACACAAAAGAAAGCTATAATCGCCATGTGAATCACAGGGTAGTAAGAAAATTCAGAGCAAAACTCCTTCTGGAACCCAGTGCATGAAGGAAATATTTCTTATGAGTTCTCATTATGGGAACACCCATACCATCCACACTCCAAACAGAATATAAATTACAAGGCTGCTCCTAAAAACAAAACAGTGACCTGGCGGCATTACATCGAATTATGATGGAGTTTTGCAGGGGGCCAGCACACATATTACTGGTCTGTCTGAACCCACCACAGACTTTCACAGAGACCCAGGAGCAGCAGGGCTGAGCGCATGCACTTCCAAGGGTCCCTGTATGTCTAGCATCTTCAGCAGAGCTTTCAAAGAATATGCAGCAGCAGCGAGATGGGTTGAACCCGTTGACAAGTGTCAGGGTGCAGTCATTCTAGGTGGACAGGTAACTAACTGGAAACGTACACGTTTTACAGTCCGAGAAAGTAGAGGTTGATGCTCTGTGAAACTTAAGAACCTACAATGACTTTGCATGAGAAGAAGCCCACCTGAATTCAGGTCAGTGGTTCACTGAAGGTCAAGAAGGACCTAAAGTAGTTTGGAGGTCTGCTTTAAGGACGCTGTGTCTCCTGGTCCCTTACCTTAAAGTGTGGCCACGATAATTGTCTGGATGATCTTTAAAGCAGGTGTAAACCAACACATCTTCAGACATTGAAAACGTCAAATTGAATTGCAATAAAATATAAAGTGCATATGGCTTTAACTTTGGCATACTATGTTAATTTAAACCAGATACAAATCATTCACACAATTAGTTGTATTAGATAATATTTTAGAGGAATATTACATACAAACCAGTACAAACATGGAAGGTCTATACCAAAAAATGTGTACATTAATTTTAGAAGAATTGAACCTTAGTTCTCCATCCTTGTCATAATTAAATTGCCATGTTAATTTTTAAAGACCTTTACTAGTCCTTGATAATAAAATTAGGCCATCTGTATAAGAAAGAATGCTGGCCCTTCTTTTTTTTTTTTTTTTTTTGAGATGGAGTTTTGCTCTTGTTACCCAGGCTGAAGTTCAATGGCATGATCTTGGCTCACCACAGCCTCTGCCTCCTGGGTTCAAGCAATTCTCCTGCCTCAGCCTCCCGAGTAGCTGGGACTACAGGCGCGTGCCACCATGCCCAGCTAATTTTTCTATTTTTAGTAGAGACGAGGTTTCGCCATGTTGACCAGGATGGTCTCGATCTCTTGACCTCATGATCCACCCGCCTCGGCCTTCCAAAGTGCTGGGATTATAGGCTTGAGCCACCGCGCCTGGCCAAATGCTAGTCCTTCTGTGCTTTATAGGAACAAGCAGAAGACATGATGACTGATCTATATATACAGTCTTGCGTTTAGGAGTTCCTTCTAGCTCTTCCCATGTGACAAAATCATGTGTCCTAAACATTGTTATATATCATTTCTTTCTGGAAGTTAACTCTCCTGGCTCCTTTAGTAACTAAATAGCCAAATTTACATTGATTCATTTTCCTCTAAATAAAAAAGTACAATTTTGGTGTGGAAACCCAATTTAAAAATAAAAGTTCATTCAAGAAATACAATAGAATTTGTTTGAATTCCTTCATTTGTATAATATGAAAAATGTAACTATAGTACTTAAAGCCTCTTATAAGTTGAGAATACCTGATCTATGCAGGTATGTAAACAACTTACATAATTATACAGAATGTAAAGAAAATATATGACATAATCCCCAATTATACAAATTAGACCCAGATCAGTACCAAGTAAACATTAGAATTATTAAATGAATAGAAAGCATATGCTCTTGCTTTTACATAGATGGATTGCATGAATAATCAAAGCTCCTGAACAGTTAAGTAAAATATCCAGTGGAAAGTTTATATGGTTTCCTTGATCATCAGCAATACCTAGTTAGTCCAACATCTTACTGGAAGTGTGTCTGTAAACATTAGGGCACACTTTTTACTGATACTTCTGAAACAGACGAAACATCTGTGAGTAAAGATAGCATTATTGTGGTTAAAAGAACATGTTCTGGAACCAGAGAGTTTATGTTTGAATTCCACTGTACCACTTACTTTGCACCTTGTTTCCCGTCCTTACTTTGAGGTAATAAATGTTTCTACCTCATGGGTGTTAAATGAGGGTTATATGAGTTAATATTTGGAAGCGCAGAGTGAAATCTAAAGGTTCTTAAACACTGTGTGCATGGAGAGGAGTTTGGCAGATAAGAGACTCCATTGAAACAGATAAAGTGATGTGTTAACAGGAAGAATAATAAAGAGATTGATTGAATTTGATCCTATGGCTAAAATAGCTCCCCAAATCCCAGAAATTATAATAAAAACATTAGTTCCTTCATTTATTAATTCTATGAGAATGTATGGGGAGCCTGTTCCATATTAGGTCACATGACAATGTGTTTTTTTTTTTTTTGAGATCTCATGTTATGATCATCAATTTCCTCCCAAGTTCCAGGCATCTTTTGTTATTAGGTATCTTCCAAACGGCCCCATCTGATTAAGAGGCTGGGGTGTCTTCAGGAGCATTAGGCCTCAGGGAAACATAATCCTAAGAAAATCCCAGAACCAAGAACCCAGGCTGCCACTTAAACAGTCTTCTCACAAGCACTCATAACTTAGTCAAATTGAACTTTTATTTATTCTACTGCAGGTTTCAGACCCCCAGTCTGCCTCATCACAGAGATAGCTCTGCAGTTACCCACCTGCTCTGGCACAAACAAGCCGTCACGGTCAATTCCTCCCTTCTCTCACCCCCACCTCCAGTCCTCACAAGTCCTGCAAATTCCACCTACAGATTAGAGCCTGAGTCCGTCTCCTTCTCTTGACCTCACTTCCCTACACCCAGCCAGGACTCCAGCAATCACCTCCTCACGGGTCTCCTGGCTTCCTCTCTTTGTCTGTTCTCCAATCTATCCTCTACTCAAAACTCCAAATTATGTTTATGAAAAGCAGCCTGATCACCCCACCTCCCCCACCTAAAACCCTTCCCTGGCTCCCGTTACACTTGGAATAAACCTAAGCTCCCAGGAGGTCCCCGTGGCTCAGTTCCATCATTGGCTTTCTTGCTATCCATGGGGCACCCACTCCCTTCCCTCTCTGGGCTCTGGGCTTCCTCCCTCCCCTCAGATGCTCAGCTCCTGGCTGGTTGTTCACAGGCCTGCCTCCTTCTGATCTTTAAAGTCTTAAAAAGAGTGCATCTTCCCCAGCGACGGGCCTCCCGGCACCCCGTGTGCTTCCTTTAGAGCACTTGATGTTTTACAAGAGTCACCTTGGTTTTTGTCTGCCTCACCAGATATTATGTAAGAAAATGCCATTCTTTGAAGTGGAATTTTACTGCAAAAAGACAGAAAAGAAAAACAGTATGTCAAAGAAATATATAGCAATGGAAATTTTCAATTGCTCAAATCAGAAAAATTTCAAGTGCTGATAGCACTCTAAATACCTGTTTCATTGAGAATCCGGATATTTCAGTCCTTTCTTCCCCAGCTTTTACTCATCAATTGTCTGAGAGATGATTCCTGTACCCACGCACCAACCAGTAAAATATGGTGCTCCGAGATGCAGTGCAATTCTCCAGACACAGCCGGCCAGTGCAGGGTGAATCCTGAGTCCCAGATACTACAGTTCTATGAGGATGGCCATGGGTAACTGTTGGTTGTTTTCTTAGTAGCTGTGTCGTACTGTTGACTCACATTCGAACTGGTCTAGCTACTAAGATACCTGGATCTTATACGTTAGTGTGCTTTCCTTTTTCCATTAACTCTTAGAGCCCAGAGTTAGATCAATCTTATGACACACTCTCTCCATTGGTCCATGCATGTCTCACTTTATTTAGTACTTACTTTTAATAAAGCAGTAAGTACCTGCAGAATAGCCGTCTGTTTTATCATACTGTATGTGATGTAACTTTTGGGCTTGATTTTTTCTCTTTGCGCTGAATTAGTAAGAGTCGCCCATGTTGTTTTTGGTGGGCATGTGGCCTCCTTTCAAGCTGTGCTTTTGGCGAGCAATACTGCTGTGTACACCGTATGCATGCTTCCTGTGTACAACCTTTTGTTCTGAGTGTGACCTAAGGAAGAAATTGCAGGGTCATAGAGAACGTGGGCACTTACCTTCAGGAGGCAAGGAAGGATTTCCCAAAGTAGTCACCCTAGGAAAGTATAAGAGCCCAGATCTTTCTCAAATCAGTTGTCAGGCCAAGTACCCTCTATCCGGCCTTCATGAAATGGCTCTTATGAAGTCTCAGTGTGGAAGTTCACGTGTGTCCCTCTTCATT
Organism: Aotus nancymaae; assembly: GCF_030222135.1. Classification (NCBI taxonomy): domain Eukaryota; kingdom Metazoa; phylum Chordata; class Mammalia; order Primates; family Aotidae; genus Aotus; species Aotus nancymaae. The sequence continues at coordinate 4,406,944 of NW_026988450.1, read as the reverse complement.
GTCACTCTGGTGCAGACTCATTCTTCTGGAAGGTAGAATTCGCTCCATTCCTGCTTCTGGCACCCTTAAGATTGACCACCTTCCCCAGGTCCTCAAAACGTTTCAAATGTATTCATACTCCTTCTACAAAGTAATCATGGGAAATAGCCCCCATTCATTGAGAACCCGTGGCATGTTTAGCATGCTACATTTTATTGCATTTTTCTCACAGTGTAGATATCATGCCTGTTTTACAGAAGAGGAAACTGAAGCACAAAGAAGATTAGAAGTTGTCCAAGTTCAAGAACAGGAGTCAAACGCCCGAGTTGATGCTCTTTCCCCTAAATTACATTTTCCTCATCCATATCCACGTGGAGAACCCTGCCAATGTGTCTCTGGATTCTAATTCACCCCAGCTCTGCCTGCAGTCATGGGTCCTAAGGTCTAACTTAATTAAACAGATATTTAATTACTCAGCGTAAAACTGTCCTTGCAGCATTTTGAACAAGAGAATGCAAGGGCTTTGAGGTTTAATCCCAGCTCTGCCTCTTAATTTGAACTTGGGCATGTTATTTAACTTCTGTCAGTGATTCCTGAGGCCTCATTTAACCTCTCTGGGGCCCGGTGTCTTCATACGTGAAGAGGATATGATGGAGTGAGTCCCGCTGCTGGGTGCGGTGAGATGTAATCGAAGACACATTTACAAATGTATCTGGCAGCACCTCTAGGGCATAACTGAGCCCCATGCAATGGTGGCACTTTTCTACTCCTGCTTTTCTTTCTTACCAAGAAATTAAATCTGTAACTCCTCTTATCTACTTTTTCAGAATCCTGGATATGCATGGTTTTGGTAAAGACACTTCAAATGAAAGTCTCATTTTCAACTAGCAAATCACAAATTAAACATAAAATGACTCATTTGTTAACAGTCTTACTCTTTACAGGAATAGAGAGTGATGAAGAAATTAGACATTTGGATGAAGAAATAAAGGAACTGAATGAATCCAACCTGAAAATTGAAGCAGATATGATGAAACTTCAGACCCAGGTAAAAAGAAAAGTAATTCGTAATCCTTAATGTAATTATAACCTTTGGTGGAAACAAAACGAACTTTTTAAAACCTGTGTGAAAATATACTGATATCTTAAATATGCTGAGTATTTCTAGATTCCGTAATTATTGTAAAATTCTGCATAGGTGGATCGTCCCAGGTTATCATTTATTCAGTAGCTGTGGGCAAGCATTCTCACGTTTTTGCCCTGGTGGCATCAAAGTTTTCATAATCAAACAAGGCAGATCAGCCTACAATCAAAGAGTCCGGTAGAGCGTGTAGTGCATTAGAAAAAAAAAATGTGATGAAAATGTAAGAATCCTTAGTTTTATTCAAAATTCAAGTAAAACGTAACTTTTTCATTTAAGATTTTGGAACACCTCTGAATGTTTAAGTATTTATTAGAAACAGAGCTTACTGAACATTTTCTCGAGCAAATTCTTTATCCAAAAAAACAAGCAATTTCTCATTTCTTCATTCTTCTTTTTGATGTCTGCCTCTCACCCTGGAAATCAACAGTTCGGTCCAAGATTTTTAAAACACAAATCATAACTCTCTTGCCACAAGTTAGCAGCGAAAGAATGAGACAGAGCATGGGACCAAGTGTCTTTCTCCCCTTCCCTTCTCTCCTCTTCTGAAGTGTAGGATTTTTTCTTTTCTTTTTTTCTTTTTTTTTTTCCTTTCTTTTTTATTTTATTTTTATTTTTTGGAGACAGAGTCTCGCTCTGTTGCCAGGCACCAAGCTGGAGTGCAGTGGAGCGATCTCGGCTCACTGCAATCTCCACCTCCGGGCTCAAGCAATTCCTGCCTCAGCCTCCCAAGTAGCTGGGACTACAGGCACACGCCACCACGCCCAGCTAATTTTTGTATTTTTTAGTAGAGACGGGGTTTCACCATGTTGGCCAGGATGGTCTCGATCTCCTGACCTTGTGATCCGCCCACCTCAGCCTCCCAAAGTGCTGGGATTACTGGCATGAGCCACCGCGTCCAGCTAAAATGTAGGATTTTTATACCACCATGGCTATTGGATCTCTTGGAAGTCCTCACACAGCAGCTTAAGACAAAGGATTTTAATACAGCTGAAATTCTGGTTTCCTTACCCAGCATGACCATGGTCACCATCATCTGTTAATGGCCATCTGGTCCACAGATTGATACTTTTGTCTAGAAATCACGGGAATTCCTCTAGAGAAACATTAGCAAAGAACACAAAGCTTTCTGCCCTCCTGAGACTTACAGGCTAGAAGGAGGAACAGACAATAAACAAGAAAGGTCATAAATGATACGTTGTGTCATATGCTAACATGGCAGGGGGCTGGGTGAGTGGCTGGATTTCAATACTAAATGGGACCACTAGTCCCCAGGGAGAAGAAAGGCATCCACAGAGACTTGAGGCATGAGGGAGTTAGCCACGCAGGTATGGAGAAAAAGGTGTTACAGACAGAAGAAACTCTGCAAGTGCAAAAACACTTGTCATGAGAAGGTCTGGGGATTTGAGAAATAGCAAGAAGGAGTGCAGCCGCAGGTGAGTGAGCTGGGTGGGGCAGGTCACTGGAGGACAGCCTCGAAGGCAACAGAGCAGCTCACATGGGGCATCTTAGGCCGTTTTAAAGACCTTGGCTTTTATTCTGAATGTATCCAGAACTGTTGTGCAGTTTTGAGCCAAGGAGTGACATAGTCCCATCTGATCGACATGCTGACTTGTATTTTAAGAGGCTCATCTTGGTGGCTGTGTTGAGGAAAGGCCGAGAAGAGATTGCATGGGGTAATGGCAGACACAGGGCCACCCACGGGAAGGTGACATGGTCACACTGGTGGTTGGGCCCAGGAGGCAGCAGTGCGGAGGGGACAGTGGTCCCATCCTGGATATTTTGAAGGAGGCGCCAGTGGAGGTGAGGTATGAAAGAAAGAGCCATGGGGATGTGTGGAAATCTGCACACAGCTGAGTTGCTGTTGGCTGGAATAGGGGGACTGAGGATGGAGCAGGTTTGGGGAAACTAGCAAAGTTTGCTGTAAGCACGTGACTTTGAGATATTCACCATACCACCATGTGGAGAAGTTCTACAATTCACCAGGAAGTCTGGGCTAAAGATGAAAATTTGGCAATGTGATTCCAGCACTTCAGACAATCCCATGGGGCAGCAGTTTCACGCGGAGGAGCTGCATGCAAGCATCCCTTAGTGTTCAGATGCACCTGATGCCTTTTCCTTCAGGGAGAAAATGTTTGTGCTCCTTCCAAACTCCACTTCTCATATTCCCAAGTTATTTCTGTTGTAGATCACGTCTATGGAGAGCAACTTAAAGACGATAGAGGAGGAGAACAAACTCATAGAACAGAACAATGAAAGTCTGCTGAAAGAGCTGGCAGGTCTGAGCCAAGCTCTCATTTCAAGCCTCGCCGACATCCAGCTTCCACAGATGGTAAGTTCAAGGCCAGAACCTTGCAGTTCCACTACAAGCATTTGCACTGTCCTTATGCGTTTACCCACGGGGTTGCCACGACTGAGCTTTGAGGAGACCTGTGAGCAGTTACAGAGTGACCACATTTCATCACGGTCTGGCTTGGAGTAATCTCCCTCTCTGGGAATGTAGTAGATGCATTTGTTTAAATTATATTAAGGCCAAGAATTTTTTTGAGGCCAAAGCCGTTTAAAAAGGAAGGATTTTTTTAAAGCTTGGTTCATAATGTCATGTGAAAGTTGGAGACCAAAACTCCCTCAATGAAAATGTATTTCCAAATAGAAGATTCCATGTCTTAAAAAATCTGAGACCCAGTTACTGCATCATCCATCCAACTCAAGAACTGTAGCCAAAAATGTTCACTTCCCAATGGACTAGGTGTTTCTTCATACTTCAGTTCTCCTCATATAAAATAAAAAGTAAAAAATGAGCAAGGCGTCATTTTCAAACTCTAAGCATGTCTTTTAGGTATACAACTATAGCCCTGCATTGCTTAATAATGGGTACACGTTCTGAGAATAACGTGTCCTCAGGTGATTTTGACACTGTGTGAATGTCATACAGTGAACTTCCACAAACCCAGATGACAGAACCTATTTCATATACTATACAGCTGGGCTATATGGTACAGCCTACTGTTCTGAGGTTTATACAGCCGGGCTATATGTTACAGCCTACTGTTCTGAGGTTTATACAGCCGGGCTATATGGTACAGCCTACTGTTCTGAGGTTTATACAGCCAGGCTATATGGTACAGCCTACTGTTCTGAGGTTACCCACCTGCGCAGCATGTTAGTGAACTGAATAGGCAATTACATCACAGTGGTAAGTATTTGTGTATCTAAACATGGAAAAACCTATCTAAACCATAAAAATATGGCATTGTAATCTTATGAGACTACCATTATATATTCAGTCTATCATTGACTGAGATGCTGTTATGCATTGTGTGACTGTATTTGGAATTCATTGAAAATTAGTTTCTTTTACATATTCTTACATACAGACAAATCTTTGGAGGAGAGATTGCATTGCCAAGTGCTTTTAATTTCCTCAGAACCAACATTTTTAGAATCATTTTTCCAAAGATGTCAATTTTATATATGAAATTATTTATATAAGCAGCAATGTGATAAATATAATTGGTTTTGATTAAAACAATAAGCCCCTCAATTTTACCCAACTTCCTAGCATGGAGTTCTTATCTTAACCAATTCCAATGTGTTTCTTGACTCACACCCGCTCCACCCAAACCCTGCCAAAAAAATCAATAATATAATAAGGAGCACAAAGCAAAATAAATGATACCACTACAGCCTGGATTAAGATAATTATTAAAAATCATCGTAATATCATTTGTTAACATTGTGTCAATCATACTTTGAATATGCATCCCTTAGTATTTTCTTCTTCACCACTGCCATAAAAAATAGGTACCACAAAAGTCAACTCGTGCCTTGGATACTCACCACACAGGGCACTCCTGTGGTGATTTTTAGGGCTGATCACACAAAATGTTACAAAAGCACCAGTGAGTGAGCACTGGTATTCCCAGTCCTCAGTTGAGGAAATCAGGGCCCAGAGAGCTTACCTAATGTGATCAAGTTTCCAAAGCTAACACAAGGCAAGTGGGCCCGGCCCTGCTGAGCGACCCTTAACCACTTTGCCACCTGGGTCCATTTCGCGACTCTCCAAGAAACACAAGGCGTGGTAAAGGCAAGAAAGAGAAGGGGACAGAGAATCACAATCGGACAATACTAGTAATTTAGATCACTTTGTGGAGCAGAGCACAATAGCTTCAAATTTAGAAAGCTTATTTCATAAATAGCAACAATAGCCATATTTTGACCCTTTAAAAGTCCTTTCTTCCAAACATCTTGCAAAGTAAAACTTATGTCATGTGCTTTTAAAAAGGAGGGAAAATGGAGGAACAGAAATGACTAAGTAGCGTTTTCCTTGTGACTTTCATTCCGATTCTGTAAATTTGTGTGCTCTCCTTGAAGAATCACGCTAGGTAAAGGAGAGACCAAAACATACAAAAAGAACAGAGAGGCCAGGCGCAGTGGCTCACAGCTGTAATCCCAGCACTTTGGGAGGCTGAGGGGGTGGATCACCTGAGGTCAGGTGTTCGAGACCAGCCTGGCCAACATGGTGAAATCCCATCGCTACTAAAAGTGCAAAAATTAGCCAGGCATGGCAGTGCATGCCTGTAATCCCAGCTACTTGGGTGGCTGAGGCAAGAGAATCGCTTGAACCCAGGAGGCAGAGGTTGCAGTGAGCCGAGATCGCACCACTGCACTCCAGCCTGGGCGACAGAGCGAGACTCTGTCTCAAAAAAAAAAAGGAGGGGGGATGAATAAATTTAAACCTTGTGAAACTGATATTCTGCCTATAGACAGTGAGAAGTTTTAAAAAGTTTGTTACAATGATGCCACAGGAGAAAAACAGGCTAAAAGGTGTCTGAGGATGGAGGAGGAAAATTTTCCATCACAACTGTTACTGAACAACTGCTCAAATCTTAAATTCCTTAAATTTCTGCCCAGTGCTGTTAAAGGCGTCGCTTGATAAAAGCAACCCTTCCTTCCCAGCCTCACAAATACTCACCTTCCACAAACAGGAGGCCTCTGCACATGTTGTGCAAGTCTGAGGCTGCCTCCCAAGAGAAGTAGAAAAGTTTTGTGGAGTCCAAGTCCACAGCCAGACATACACTTTATGTGCTCCAAATCAACCCCAAATGCCGTGCAAGCCAATCACGGTCATCTCCCGAATTAAGAGTGAACAGATGAATCCCGCACACACTCCATCCCCCTCCATCACCTGCAACCCCAGCAGCCGTATGCACCCTTCCCTTCCCTCCTGATGCCCGGATCGCTGATGTTCTTCAGTGTCTCTGGGTCCTTTTCCCTCAGCTTGAACCACTGTGATTGGGTCAATGTGTTTTGTCTCCATTTAGGGACCTATCAGTGAGCAGAATTTTGAAGCATATGTAAATACACTCACAGACATGTACAGCAATCTGGAACGGGACTATTCCCCGGAATGCAAAGCTCTACTGGAAAGTATCAAACAGGCAGTGAAGGGTATCCATGTGTAGGATCACAGCGCTGCCGGGCAACAGAAATTACCAACAGCAGTAAACTCCAGATGGATCTGTTGGAGGTTCGCGTACTGCTAAGGCGTGGAGGCTGCATTTACAATGGCAACATTGCACTAATTTTCTTTTCCCCAGCTGACATAAAAAGGAAAGAAAAACTATGATAGACTTCTCGGACTAAATGCAATGCAGTCAATTATTAGATCTTATTTATTTTCATATGTTTTTCTTTTATTTCTTCCTTGTACTCTTTTTTTGTAAAGTATATGTAAAATAAATGTGACATTTTTATAATTTATTTATTACTAATCAAAGAGTTTTTTATCTTTTAACTGCATTTTGAAGTCTGCCATATTTTTACAAGTGTGTTTATTAATTTATTTTCCAATGAGATTTAAATAGAAATGCTATTCTCAAGACATCTTTCTTGCTGGGTGTTAATGAGGAGACAGGAGAGGGTGAAGGAAATCCTTGTCTGAGGACTGCACTATGGTTGAGTTTGGTTTTTATTGCACACTTCTTCCCCCACCTCTCACTGGTTTTTGTATTGATAAATGAGTTTGCGGTAAGGTGAGCTGCACGGAAGGAGTAAGAAGACAAATGGCGCCCACTAGTGGGGAATCCGCACTCCCAAAAGCACAGGACGCTGGAAAACAGCCTGCTCAGAATTTGTTAGCAATAATTAAATATAGCAATCAGCAAAGTATTCGACTTGGCTGGACGGTTTTCGTTAATATGAATTATTTATTTGAAATGTTTTAAAGAAACATAAGCTTTTTTAGTGATGCAGATTTGTCTGTTTATCAAGTCATATCAGATCGTTGGCAACTCATATCCCAAGATGAAAAATAAGACTTGGTGTGACCAGCCAGGCTTTCCTGCCATATGTTGATACAATATACAAGTGACAATATTGGTGTAGATTTGTACTTAGCAAATACAAACACATCCAAATGAAAAATTTTGTAGATACCATATCCCCTGAAATAGCATTTATCTTACTGGGTTGACTAGAAAGGAATGGAAAATATAGTAACACATGAACAAATTGCTACTCCAATCTGAGTGATTACTTCAAACACAGGGAACATGGGTCTCACCCTCCATGAGAAACAAGACAACATTCAATTTGATAAAAATCTTGCCATAGAACTTCAAGTGTTACAAAATACACACACACACACACACACACACACATACAGGCACACACACACTCATCCACACATCGAATTGAGCCCACAATCTTGAATTTCTGAATGGATCAGAGTTTCATAGTTGCTATAGTAAAGGCAATGTCTATTTCAGGGATTGTAAAGTAGTCAAGCATTGTTTCAAAAGTTTTTTTATATTTATTTTTTTTAAGGAAAAGGTATAGACAACCAGCTAAACTGCCTTTTTGGTGTGCACACACATGTCATGTGCAGACGTGCCTCTGTGTAAATGTACACATGAACTTAGTGTGGGCTTAATTTTCTGTGCTATAAACAAAAGTGTTTATTTTTTATTAACTTCATGGATATTTAGATGGAACGTGATGGCATTCACAGGCTTGATATATTCCACTGTTATTACTGTTACCTGCACAAATGAAAAACAATATTCAACAGTAATTCCACTCCCATGAAACTGTGGTCACTGTTATGCATTAAGTGGGGCTTATCTTTGGTTTGGAGTTCATCTGAGCTCTTGAATCTTAGTTTAGTGAGGATGAAATGTCTGTTCTTAGGTAGAAATGGTGTTTATTTCAAAATCAATTTAAAAAATGAGCTACCATCTGTGCTGTCTATTATAAATGGGACACCAAACAAATTTTCTATTACGGTTATGTACCTGCAAACACTTTGCTATACTGTACTTCATAGATACATACAAATGAGTTCACTTATTACAAAGACAAACATTTAATTTGCTAAATATTTTAACAAGTTTGTTATATATTTTATTTAATTTAAAAGAAATCTCTTACCAACCTACATATTTATGACTATAATTTACTATGACTTCAGGTTAATTTATTTGTGTTTGCTTAGTTTGAGCAGGATGTTTTGTGAAGTATGTTTGTATTTATTTGCCTCCTTTGTACCTGATGTGTTTTGAAATGTGCACTGAATTTGTTTTCTTTTCAACTATGTTAATGATCAATACTGTAAATTGGGTCTTTTGTAAACAACAAAAAAAGGCAATGACGTATGCATTTTTTTTAATTTGAAGTAGTTTGTACTGTTTCTCCAAACACTTAATATTTCTTACATCAAAGCAACAAAATCGTGTTCAGTGCTGTACATTTGGTGTATGGTAGGAAATAAAAATTGATAACGAGTTTTGATGTGATCTTTCTCAGGCTCTTGTCTGGAGACTAGCACCCCCTTCCCATGGAATCCACTGTTCGGAACAAGCACTGGTGAGGTCCCCAGAGTGCACTGGAACCTGCCAGTCATTCGGAGACATCTCTGCTCTGAGAGCTGGTCTGCTTGCCTTAAAGTGGACAAGACTTTGGGCCAGTTGACAAGCTGACACTGCCTTTGATGTGGCATTCACCTCCAGAATAGGGAATGCTTTGACATAAGGAACACCTTTGCTAGCAGTAGCAGCAAATTCCCTGGGATCTAGTAAGTGATAAGACAGAGGGCCCACCGTCCTGATTCCAAAATTACTCTGGATACGGAGTATATCTCTAGATTCATATAAGTTAAAGAAACTCAAATTAAAGAAAAATAATAGTAAATTCTTGATAGCACCTTTTCTGCTCGTAGGTTTTTTTCTATCTAATGTCAAACAGTCAGCCTAATTTAATTTTTCAGTTTCTGCCCAGATTTATACATCTCTAAAATAGGTTTACACTTATACTAGACTTGGCTAAAAAAAATCTATTTAATCCATGTAATGAAGTTAAATTGACCGAAGGGAAATCTGGGTCCCCAGAGGAAAGTCAGAGTTGTACTTGGGAGACCTTCACTTACCAGGGGCCAAAACATAACCATTAATGCACAATATAGGTTTCATTTAGTCACCACACTCATATATTGAAGATGCACATAAAATGGATTGCAAAATGCAAATCTGCTCAGCCAGGCTCTTAACTTACCCTTAGCCAGGCATGTGCATCTTGCCCTGATTGGGATTTTTTATTTTTTGAGACAGAGTTTCGCTCTTGTTGCCCAGGCTGGAGTGCAATGGCGTAATCTCCGCTCACTGCAACCTCCGCCTCCTGGGTTCAAGCGATTCTCCTGCCTCAGGTTTCCAAGTAGCTGGGATTACAGGTGCCCGCCACCACACTCAGCTAATTTTTTGTATTTAGTAGAGACAGGGTTTCACCACATTGGTCAGGCTGGTCTCGAACTCCTGACCTTAGGTGATCTACCCACCTCGGCCTCCCGAAGTGCTGGGATTACAGGCGTGAGCCACCGTGTCTGGCCTGTGATTGGGATTTTATATTAACGGGTGGCGTCTGCAACTCTGTCACCAACGTGTCATCCATTCATCAAAAAGATGTTTACTTGGAACACGTTTATGCTGGGCCGACTTCCTTACTCCCATGGGAGTTCAGCCTCGTGGGAGGCAATGAAATAGCGACAGGTATTGAGGTTTGGGTACACGCAGGCTCCTGTGAAAACCATGTGAAGGTTACTTAACAAACCTGGATTTCCTGCGAAGAATACTGCTCCTGATTGAGCAGGGAAAGTTTGAGAAAAGGTGCTGCCGGCAGTGACATCATCAAGGCATCAGCTTCACGTATTTAAGATGTTGAAAAATTGGTGGGAAGTGAGAGAGTGAGAGGCCAAATCCCAGGTGAGCGGGAGAGGAGGGGCTCACAGTGTAGACTGCCATGCTAAAGAGTTCTAATTTCCACAGACTTCAGTATGTGAAAGACAAATTTAAAATCAGAGAATGAAAACATCAGATTGTCACTGCAGATAATTTGTTCCAGTAGTTCAGACAATTAACTTTTCAGACATCAGGGCAACAAAATAGTATTCAGTGCTGTGTGTGTGGGTATGGTACAAATAAAAACTGGTAGCGAGTGTTCCTGTGATCATTTTCAGGCCAGTATATAGAGACTATTAATACCATCCCATGAAAAGTCCTGGGGCCTTCAGACAGGACTAAAATCCTCCTACTGGAACCATGGAACTGAATAAAAAGAATGGGGTGAATAATTCTTTGATTTGCACCATTAGAAAAAGTTTTAAAAATTAAATTGCTATGGTATGTAAATATTTTATTAATATTTGTAAAAACTAATGTTTTCTACATCTCCTTTCACACACCACATTCATTTTATTGTGGTCTGGGAAAAGTGCCCTGCTATTTCCTCTCATTATTCAGCAGATAATTATAAAGTAAGCAGATTTAATCGGCTAATAACTATCCACGCTGTCAGGCACAATCAGTGATGTTTTGTACACTTCATCTCACAAAATGTATGAAGCAAATATCACCATGTACAATTAAACAGATGAGGAAACCGGTGTTTAGCAAAGTTAGTAACTTGCTCAAGACCGTAAAACCAGGAAACAGTGCAGCCGGGATTCGACCCCAGATGTGTTTGCCTGAAAGCAAGGCAAGCCCCTGTCTCACGATTTTTACAAAACCGGTTCTATGGTGGATTGTCCTTCTGTAGTCAGGACAATAGCAGGACTCACTGCCTCATTCATTTAGAAATCAGTGAGCCCCGTGTAGACTTCTAGACCTAGATGTTCTAACCAACAGGATCTGTCTCATCACCCGTCAGATGTAGTTTCATCTGGAGGAAAAAAAATAAGAATGAGATAAGATTAAGATACGTGCCAGGGCTCAGACATGTTCCAATATTCCTAAATCTTGACACTACGTGGCGAGCACATCCTTAAATTCCCTCTTGTAAGCTTCATGGCCACACTGCAGCAGAATATCATGATGAGATGATGAGCATTATACTCAGAGACAACCAAGGGTTAGAGAGCGTGAACTCGAATCATCGTTTGATGCCCCAGAGATAATAAGTACCAGGATCAGGATTCAACTCAACTCTGACCCAGAGACCAGCTTCTGTCTCTTCTGCAGGCTGCCATGACTGCATTTAGCCTACTTCCTATGCTGGCCAGCACCTTACCAGCTTCTGTGGACAGAGTCATTAAGCAAGAAACAGTTGAGATATACACACCAGGGCCCATTTCAGGAAATCACCATTCCAGGAAAAGTTGTTCAAAGAAGCATCATTTTCACATTTACGCCACACTTTATGATGTGTTTGTCTTGTAAAAGCATATCATAAAAACTGTGACATCTTAATAATGCATTTGATGATTGGGATTGAAAATTCTTAATATGGGTTATAATACATAGCCAAAAATAAGAAAAATGCAAATTGTTCATTTTTCATATTGTTTTTAGAGCAAAACAATGTAATTATTTTGTTTTGTCATTAGCTGCTTTGTGTATGTTTGACAGTTTTGAATTCGTCCCCGAGAAATAAAAAGACAGTTTGCCCTGAACTTTACCAGCTATTAAATATTTAAAACATAAAGAGAATGTAAAGTTTCCTGCTCTTCAGAAACAGCTGCTGTTTTAGTAGAGTTTCCCACTCAGATGTATATTCTCAAATATAAATGTGGTCATTTTCCTTCTGTGACTGATGGCCTTGTTCAGTTTTAAATGAAATCCAGGGTTAAATTCGTGGGTTAGATATTTGTGAGTGGCACTTCTGGGATATGTCATGCTGCTCTGGTTTGGATATTTGACTCCCAAAACCTCACATGGAAATTCAATCCCCAGTGTTGGAGGTGGGGCCTAATGGGTGGTGTTTGGGTCGTGAGGATGGATTCGCTACAAATGGATTAATCCCCTTATGAGGGTGGGAAGTGAGTAAGTTCGCATTCGTCGAGAGAGCTGGTTGCTAAGGAGAGCTGGGCACCTCACTCCACCCCGCTTCCTCTCTCACCATGAGCCCTCTGCACAGACCAGGCCCCCTTCACCTTTCCCCATGAGACCCTCACCAGAGTGGACACAGGCACAGGGCTGCACGTACAGCCTGCAGAGCTGTGAGCCAAATAAACCTCTTTTCTTTATAAATTATCCAGCCTCCAATATTCCTTTACAGCAACACAAAATGTGCGAAGACATACTTTAATAATGCTCTTAAAGGGTCAAACTTTTAGCCACCAGAAATCTTCGTAAATATTGATCCCTGAGACGAGTATACTTGAATTTCAAAAATACGAGAGAGAACACTCAAGTTCTGTGCCTTCTCAAAGACTCAAGGACCAAAACCACACCCACACAGCTGGCTGTGTGCCTGGGCCACAGGTCAGCGTTTGCATGGACAAGCCTCTGCTATGGCACTGGCTCCATTAACATCAATTGACTATTCCAGGAAATTCTTGCCCAAAATAAAAAATGGAAAATATCTTCATTATCTGTTCCAAGAACTTCCTAGCAATCCAATTACCCGAACCAGATAAAACTAGAACTGCTCAATGTACTCTCAGAATAAATACCCCTTCTCAGGACACTGAATCATGTCAAGTGCTTGTTTACTCTTTGAGACTCGCTTCGAAACCTTGGCTTTGCCATGTGTCTATCTCCTACCGTGTTAAGTTGTGAGCTTGCCCAATGCTAAACATGCCCTCGCATCAACGGCCCTCCTTAAGCCAGATCGTCAAATCACATAAATACCCCTTGCTTGCCAGTCCCCTTTCCTCACGTGCTGGTAAGATTCTGTGAAGGTGAACTCAGTTTTATCAATAGATTATTTTGGTTGTATTTTGTGGCAGCCAGCATTTGACAGACCCAAGTAATGTCTGCATATACCCACGAATGTATCTTCCATCCATATCCCCAATTTTCTGCTAATTAGGTACCTAAATGGTTCAATTTTGAATCATCAAAAAGCTATAACTGTAAATGTTTTCGACAACTTTCTTGGATATTTCTGTGAACAAAAAAAAGGAGGGGAATGTTTTTATCTCTCCCATGTACCCTTTTCATGGCAAGAGATTCATCTAGATCAGCAGGAAAACTGTACGTAATCTATAAAATCAGGAAAGAAGAATGGAGGAAAGGAGAAGAAACAAAAATAAGAAAATGTATCCATCCTGATAACACGAGGTTTTTAAAATAAGTCGGACATCAATACAAATTCCTCAAGGGCAGCAGCAGACGCTCACGCGCTGGCTTGGGAATGTTCAAATTCCCCACAGGCACTTCGAGGCACCCTGAAGTTTTTTATAAAAGGTCTGTCTGTGTGTTTTAACATTAATCAGGCATTTAATATTTACCAGAAAATTCCCAAGTGCTTTACATCTATTATTTAGTTCTCACAACAATTCTGTAAATTATGAATTATGATAATCAGGAGATATCTTTTTTAAAAATATATATATTTTATTGCGTTTTAGGTTTTGGGGTACATGTGAAGAATATGCAAGATTGTTGTATAAGTACATACATGGCAATGTGGTTTGCTGCCTTCCTCCCTATCACCTATATCTGGCATTTCTCCCCATGTTATCCCTCCCCAACTCCCCATCCCCTGCTGTCCTCCCCAGTTCCCCTCCACAGACCCCAGTGTGTGATGCTCCCCTCCGTGTCCATGTGTTCTCATTGTTCAACACCCGCCTATGAGTGAGAACATGTGGTGTTTGATTTTCTGTTCTTGTGTCAGTTTGCTGAGAATGATGGTTTCCAGGTTCATCTATGTCCCTACAAAGGACGCGAACTCATCATTTTTTATGGCTGCATGGTATTCCACGGTGTGTGTGCCACATTTTCCCTGTCCAGTCTATCATCGATGGGCATTTGGGTTGGTTCCAAGTCTTTGCTATTGTAAACAGTGCTGCAATGAACATTCGTGTGCATGTGTCCTTATAAGAGAACGATTTATAATCCTTTGGATATATACCCAGTAATGGGATTGCTGGGTCAAATGAATTTCTATTTCTAAGTTCAGGAGACATCTTTTAAAGGATTCATAAAGTGGCTCAGTCACGTGCGCACAGCTGTATGCATCCTCTTCTCAGTACTGAGTGGAGCCTCCTTCCCAACCATGGAAGGAGTTCTGCCCTCCGTTCCCCCAATCTCTCCTTTTAGCCACTTGCCCCACTGGCTTCTCTTCCATTGCAGCCTGACTGCACTTCTTAAAACAGTAGCTGTGGGCTGGGCATGGTGGCTCATGACTGTAATCCCAGCACTTTGGGAGGCAGAGATGGGCAGATAACCTAAGGTCAGGAGTTCAAGACCAGCCTGGTCAACGTGGTGAAACCTCATCTCTACTAAAAATATAAAAATTAGTTGGGCATGGTGGCACGTGCTTGTAGTCCCAGCTACTCAGGAGGCTGAGTCAGGAGAATGCCTTGAACCTGGGAGGCACAGATTGCAGTGAACTGAGACTGTGCCACTGCACTCCAGACTGGGTGACAGAGCCAGGCTCTGTCCCAAAAAAAATGAAACAAAACAAACAAAAAACCCACATTAGCTGTGGAGTGCTGAGTTACGGCTCAAGACCACAAGTTGAAATAAAAGTGTGTTGAATATATTGATTTAAATATAGTCTAGTTTTAAAAGGAATTTCCCCTTTTCTTTTTTATTCATTTTCAGTGTGAATGCTAAGGAATGCTAGGAAATGTAAAATTACATATGTGGCTCTTACCAAATTTCGATAAAACAGTGCTCTTTTATCATTTTTTTCTGCAAGAAACCAAAAAGGTGTTTAAAAAGAAAAGCCAAGGAAATAAACTAGTTTTCATCTTTTCTATATCTCAGAAATCACAATGCTTTTTTCCTCTTTTTGTGAGGGAGAAACACCCCAAAACAGAAAATATCTAAAAAGGATGACAATGTTTATATGTCGGACAAAGAAAGTGGCTAAATCACATTCTAAAATCCATAAGTATATCAAATGTGCCTGATTTGACACAACCTGAAAATTTACTTATTTTAGCTTTTTTTTTTTTTTTTTTTTTTTTTCACAATTACCCATCTGTATAACCAAATTCTGGCTTACAAGGTCACCATAATAGTTGGAATAGGATGGGCATGGTGGCTTTTGCCTGTAATGGTAGCACTTTGGGAGGCCGAGGCAGGGGAATCACTTGAGCCCAGGAATTTGAGACAAGCCTGGGCAATGTGGTGAAACCCCATCTCTACTAAAAATGCAAAAATTAGCTGGGTGTGGTGGCACATGCCTGGGGTCTCAGCTATTCAAGAGAACTGAATTATTGTTTTCACAGAAATCCCATTTATCATCAGGTTCTTGAGAATTACAGATGAGCTATAGGATGGCTTGGGTTGGTTTATGCAGTCTGCCATTCAGTGAATGGGGTGCAGGTAGTCTCAACTAGTTTATTTTCATATTCTTTGTGCTGTATTGTTTAAGTTGATTATGTTTTCATTGTTTTCTTTTATTGTATTATATTTCTGATGCCACAAATGAATCAGGCACACAAAACTGATTTATTGAAGTGAAATGGGTAGCAATTCCAACATAAACATTTGAACTTAAAGAATCATATTCCCTTTCTACTATAAAGACACATGCACACGTATGTTCACTGCACCCCTGTGTACAATAGCAAAGACCTGGAACCAACCCAAATGCCCATCAATGATGGACTGGACAAAGAAAATGTGGCACATATACACCATGGAATACTATGCAGCCATAAAAAAACAATGAATTCGTGTCCTATGTAGGGACTTGGATGAATCTGGAAACCATCATTCTCAGCAAACTGACACAAGAACAGAAAGCCAAACACCGTATGTTCTCACTCATAGGTGGGTGTTGAACAATGAGAACACATGGACTCAGGGAGAGCAGCATCACACACTGGAGCAGTTGGGGGGGGTAGGGGAGAGACAGTGGGGGATGGGGAGGGAGGAGAGTGTGGGGAGGGATAACATGGGGAGGAATGCCAGATACAGTATGCACCTAAAGTAAAATAAATGAATTTTTTTAAAAAAATCACATTACCATGAGGTAGATGCCAACATTCTCACCAATGACAGATGGGGAAACTGAGGCAAAGTCTTAGTCCATTTCAGCTGCTATAACAAACTACCACAGACTGGGTGACTTGTAAATGACAGAAATTTATTTCCCACAGTTCTGAGTCCGGGAAGACCAAGATCGAGGTGAGGTGAGGGCCTGCTTCCTGGTTTATAGATGGCTGTTTTTTTGCTCCATCCTCAAAAAGCAGAAGGAATCAAAGTAACTCTTGGGGGTGTCTTTTATAAGGGCACTAATCCTATTCATGAGGGCTCGACTCTCATGACCTAATCACCTCCCACAGGCCCACCTCTTAATATCATCACCTTGGGGGTTAGGTTTTCAACATACACATTTTAGCAGCACACAGAGATTTCTTAAGTTAGGATTACAAAGCTCCTAAGTGGCAGAGCTTGGATTTGAACTCTACATAGTGGGTCTGGAGCCCACATTTTCACACACTATAAAATTCTGCCACAAAGTGAGTGAGGGAGACCTGTGCTGTTATTAAAGCATGTGAGATTTCTTGCTAAATTAATAACTATTTTTGATCCATTATTTATACTTAATATTAGTACTAATTTGGAGCACCTGCTAAGTGTGAAAAAAGGAAGGCCCTTAATATTGGAATAAAACTGGCTAAACTTGAATGCCCATCGAGAAACTACTTCCTTCACAGAGAGCAGCTGGCATTGCAATATGTCTCTTGATCTTAATGCTGTGTTGGAGGAAATAGGGGACATTGAAAATTTATCTTTGGACACTGAAGATATAGATGTGTGTGTGTGTGTGTATATATATATATATATATAAAGAAAGGGAGCACATGCTTGGTGAAGAACTAGAAAGTGAGTTTACTTTTTTACCTTGAAGCATGCTCTGTAGCAAAGGAAAATGTGTAGGTAAAATTCAAGATTTTTTTATTATGTATTTACTTCCAGGGTCTCACTCTGCTGACCAAACGGGTCTCACACTCCTGACCTCAAGAGATCTTTCCTTCCCGGCCTCCCAAACTGCTGGAATAACAGGCATGAGGCATCGTGCCTGGCCCCAACATTTTTTTGAATAAAGAATGAGATAAAAATATTTTCTCATTACCCTGATAATGCTGCTTAAAACCATTGCTAAGATTTCATTGAACTTTGTCTGTTTTGGATCTCAAAAATATTCAGCATCTTACCTACACTGAACCTGAACTTGAAAGCCAAAACGTCAGTTTTTAATGTTGAGAGCAGGACGGCAGGGTGTCCTGAGTAGAGCAAACTGTGAATCAAACAGTCCAATCACCTGAAATTCAATATTTTACAGTACTTGATTACTCAATTATTTCTTCACTCACTGAAGAAAGAAATCAATGGCTCATTATTAGATTATTTATTTATAAATGACACTAAGACCAAATAATTTCTAAAATACTTCCAGAGACAGATACAACCAAGGAGCGAATTAGGACTCCACTTAGAGCTATTGCTCAAGTTCACACTTAATCTCCCAGTCTTTGAGTATGAGGTGTGTGTCATCTTGTAATAACCAAGTGAGTTAGAAGGAAACGCCACACTCTGAGTTTAAATTATGAGTCCTTTATTCAGCTGGCGACTGAGAGTCAGCTAACGCTCAAAATCTCTCAGCCCTGAGGAAGGGGCTTGATTTCCCTTTATACCTTGATTTAGGTAGGGGAGGGGGCAGCCTAGCTGAAGCAGAATTTTGCAGAAGCAGAACAAGCAAGTTAGTAGGAGGAGGCTGGTAACCAGGGGCAGGAGTTCCCAGGATTGCTGGTTGCTAAGGATATTTCCATATAATCATCAAGGTGGGTGGCAGGGGGAGCTTTCCATACAATCGATCACCAAGGAAGGTATTCACAATAGCAGGTAGACTTGCCAAGCAGGACGTGGTTACAGTGGTTACAGGTGCTGGGAACCACGTGAACCACTCTTACAGGTCAAAGCTTTGAATGGAGTGTGACCCAGTAATGCACCTGAGGGGCGGCGGCAGGGAGGGAGAGGCTCTAGAGAGCCTGTCAGGTTTGCAGCTAAGATGGAGTCATTAGGCTGACCCAGGTTCGGTTATTACAACCTTAATACCTTTGAAGAATTAAAATTAATAAAGAGTGAGAAATTACAGCATTATTTCTGGGTCCAGGGTCAATTCAAGTACCCAAAACTTTCTACCAGAGCCACTGAACAATCGCTATCATCTTAATGACTTATAATTATGTTAGGATTACCCAATTTAATATGAATAAAGAGTAATACACTTATTTGTACTAGATTTGCTTTATCCAGACATTATTAAAGCCCCAGCAAGAGTAGCTTTAAGAAGATAAAAAAAAAATTCTCTCTCACACGTTTTCTCTTTCTCTGGCAAGAAGTAGGCTGGTAAGCAATCCAATGAGGCTTTAGTTTCATCTACCTTTCTAATCAATCAACCTGTCATCCTCAAAGTTATCACATCAGCTAAGATGGCTGCTAGAGCTCCAGCCATTTCACCTGCATCCTACATTATGGGAAGGAGAAAAGATCAAAGAGCAAAAATGGAACCCCCAGAGCTCAGCCAGCTCCCTTTAATCAGCCACCCTAGACACCACCTATCACACTTGTATTTATGTTTCATTGGCTGGAATTAGTCACATGGCCTTACCTAACTCGAGGAAGTCTTTTCTACTGGGTAATAATGTGCATAGCTAAGAATTGGTGTTGGGAGTTCCATTCCTCAGTAGGAGGAGAGAATGGGTGTGGAGGTGGGCCTCTCACTTTTTCTACTGGGAGAGGCGAGCCGCGTGCATGTGGAGCGTGAACCCGTGGCTTACTCATCCTGAGCAGGCTTAATCATCCTGATGAAAGGTCTTCAAATCATGGTGTCTCTTTCACTGCAATTTTAAAATTCATTATTTTTATAAGTATTATTTTTGTTCTATTATTTTAAAAAATTGTAACCAGTCTTTTTTCTTCCTAAAAATGGACATTCGCCATTGTTGGACACTAATTAAATGGATTAAATATGCCCAAAATTTGATATGCACTTATCCATATGATTCAACCAGAAGGGGATAAAAACCTCAGTTTTCCTGCACATCCATCCCACTGGGTTCCACTCCCACCGAGCCCAACATCCCCACCGACAGGATGGGCGTGTGTTTTGGGATTTCAGATACACCAAACACTTCACAACTTGCGTATGACTGCGGGGCCGAAACAAAAGCTACAGGCGGCCCAGATCTACACCCCCGGGCTTCTCCCCGTTCCTCAGGACTGCGGAGAGGCACCAGTACAGAGTTGAATAACTGAATGAAGGAGTCAGTAAAGAAAGGACTTAGCGAATGACATAAAAAATGTCACCAGAGGCCGGGCGCTGTGGCTCATGCCTGTAATCCCAGCACTTTGGGAGGCCGAGACAGGTGGATCACGAGGTCAAGAGATCAAGACCATCCTGGTCAACATGGTGAAACCCCGTCTCTACTAAAAATACAAAAATTAGCTGGGCATGGTGGCGTGTGCCTGTAATTCCAGCTACTCAGGAGGCTGAGGCAGGAGAATTGCCTGAACCCAGGAGGCGGAGGTTGCGGTGAGCCGAGATCGCGCCATTGCACTCCAGCCTGGGTAACAAGAGCTAAACTCCGTCTCAAAAAAAAAAAAAAAAAAAAAAAAAAAAAAAATGCCACCAGATACTCCCTATTCCTGTTTTCACAAATGTAAAATGATATATGACCCAGCTCTGCTCAAGGCTGTTGGATGGTAACAGGTATGCGAACACGGGGTTAACTTTTAAAGAGTAGAGCTGTGTAGTATTTATCTCACTTACAGACTCTATGTCAACAGCGATCACTATTAATCTTCAGTGCACACTGCTTTTCCGTTTTAGAAATGCTTTGCCTGTAATCCCAGCATTTTGGGAGGCCGAGGTGGGCGGATCAGGAGGTCAAGAGATCGAGACCATCCAGGCCAACATGGTGAAACCCCGTCTCTACTAAAAATACAAAAAAATTAGCTGGGCATGGTGGTGTGTGCCTGTAGTCCCAGCTACTCAGGAGGCTGAGGCAGGAGAATCGCTTGAACCCGGGAGGCAGAGGTTGCAGTGAGCGGAGGTCGCGCCACTGCACTCCAGCCTGGCGCCTGGTGAGGGAGTGAGACTCTGTCAAAAAAAAAAAAAAAAAGAAAAGAAATGCTTGAGGTGTCCTGAAAAATTACCCAATACCTCATGTGGCATAATCACGAGTTCCGTATTTTCTTTCCATTGCCAGCATTCTTAATACCGTATAATCTTTCAGGAAAAACAAAACAAAACAAAAAACACTGAATTTGTCTAGACCCCAATTCCTTCCCTTATAAAATGCAGAAATACATAAAGTTTTAGAAAATGCGGAGAACTCAATTATGAGGCAGGGTATGGTGAAAAGGATAGGGCTTGAGCCCCAGCCCTCCACTGGCCAACCGTGCGTGCGGAAAATTATTTAACCTCTCGTTGGGTGGGGCCCGGAGAGTCCCCGCCCGCGCGTCCCCGGCCCCAAGGCTCGGTGGCGCGCACAGCTCAGAGCCACGCGCCAGGGCCGCCCCGCCGCCACCCGGCCAGCAGCGCCCCCCTGAGACCCGCTGCAGCCTCCCCACGGCCCGGGAACCTCCCGGAACCGCACTCAGCCCCAGCCCCTTCCACCTGCCCCTAGATCTGAGTCAGACTCGGCCCAGGCTGAAGCCTGTACCCCCCTTTCTTCCCCTCCGCGCCCAGCAGGCGCACCCCCCACGCCCCACCGTCCCGTCCGGTCTGCGCGGCTGCTTCCCAGCAGCCCTGAGCTAAGTCGAAGCCTCTGTTTGTACCAGAAAGTGGAGATAATCCAGGATAGTTTCAAACATGAGACGAGTTCAGGCTTGAAATGTGACACGTGCTTGCCTGGCACATTGAGGGGCGCGTACCCCTCGCCCTCCAACCTATTTGCAGTAGTCACGGCTAAACGTCTTCCCCCCAGATCCTGTGAAAATCTACATGTGTGGACAGGAGAGGAAGTCAGGGAGGATGGAGACCTGGGAGCTCAAGTACATCATCAGGGATGAGCGAAGCGGAGAGGAGGCCCTGAGGTCTGGGCCGGTCCTGAAGTCCGAGCAAGGAGCAGCAGTCCCCAGCGGAGGCGGCTCCGGGAAGGGGCGGGAGGGTCCGCTCAGCCCTGCCTGGGGGTCTGGGGTCTAACCCTGGATTCCTCTAACAGTGGTGCGTGCGCCCCTGCCTGGGGTGCACACCACTGATGCGCCCAATGATGCACGCCCCCGTCAGGCTGCCGTGGTGTCGCCAGGGTGGCAGGGCCTGGGGGTTTGCACCCTCTCCCCGCCGACCGCCCTTCACTACCCCAGCTCCCTCTCCCTGACCCACAAGGCCTGGAAGCGGGACCTGCAGGGTTCCCAGAGCTCCCCGGTGGGACTGAGTCCCTAGCATGGCCTTCTGCCCGTCCGCATCCCCATTCCCTCACCACTCGTCCCACACCAATTTTCCCCAGGAGCACCTCCTAATCTCACATTGGCAAGAATCTTGTTCTCAGAAACTTCCGGAGGATCAGGGCTGAGACAGGGCCTTGGCCAAACACTGGGAGCCTCCGCCTCCCGGTAACCACGTGAGTCCGAGGTCTTAGTTTGGGGATTTGAGAAGGGTCAGGAGCCAACAGGCAGCCTCAGAAAATCCGACTGCGCAAGAGAGTCGTTGTTGTTGTTTTTCCCACTGAAAACTTCTGAAAAACTGTAATTCATATTAGCAAAAACCGAAAGGTACTTCGGTGAAATGGTTGTGCCTTAGAGCCAAAAACATCTGCATCTATGTGAATACAGTTTTCACTTCTCATCTAAAGGTTTTTGGCACTAAGTAGGCAGAGCCTGAAAAATATTACAGCCTGACTCATGTTAGCTAATGTTATACTGATTTAGAAAAACAAATTGGCCAAGACACAGTTTTTCAAAACTGCTATGCAATAATCTAATGCTAATTTCTCCACTGCAATTACATTTGGATCTGGCACCAAACAATGAGTAAATCAACTTTTCAATAGCCTTTTTTAGCCTGCTCCTATGACTGAATTATACACATTTCCCATGATGCTCTTAATTTCAAAACTCATTTCCTACCATAGTGGGTATCATTTTTCTAAATGTCCTTCCATGATTTTGAGGCTGTTTCTGTAATTGATTCCTCAAACACCTGATATGTTTAGGACACACAGTTCAAGAAAAGCTTATGTCACATTTAAATAAACTTTTTACTCTTTAGTGAAAGGCTTGCTTTATATGATGTGTGGATTGTAATTCATTAAAACGGAAAGGTGGGATTTAGTGTATTTCATACACAGTAACAACAATGGCCTCGCTTCATCACCTTTCAACACCTCGCTGTAATTTTTCTTCCATCTCTTTTGCTCTAACACTTCTCTTTCATTCAACCCTATGCAGTACTCTATTTGAAAATGAGTCTGACATAAATCTCTGATTTAATTTGTCAAAAGCCCTGGTTAATAGACGTATCGTCTATTGATATCCACTCTTCTGTTTTGTAGACTGGAAACAATTTCTCTTAATAATGTCCTTTAATTGTCTCCAGAATGTTTGGGCTTCTTCTAAAAATTCCCATACTGAGGTTACTTTTACCAGCTTTGGGAAATCCAAAGGTGTAGTACGACAAGAGCATAACATACAGCCGTAGCGTGGCATGTCCTGCTTCTCCCGAGGATGACCAAGCAGACATCACTGCAGCGTGTGCAATTCCTTCAGGGCTCATTTGAAGGGCAGCCCTCCAGGTCAGAAGGAAAGATAATCTTCCCTCGGTAATTTCCCACCTAGAATCACAGAGAGAATTCATCTCGTACAACTGGCCCACAAAGTTGTCAAGTGGATAAAACCTTCTCCTTTCAGGGCACGTGGTCGTGCCTTATCAGAGAAGAAGATGGAAATGGTGAGTTCCAAGAAGCTACTCCTTTGGCATACACCTAACGCTAACCCACTGTACGGCAGCTGGGGCTGTCATAACAAATACCACATGCTACGGGACTTAAATAACAGAAATGTGTTTTTTTCACATTCTGGAGGCTGGAAGTCCGAGATCAAGGTGTCAACAGGTTGGGTTTACTCTGGGTCTCTCTCCTTGGCTTGCAGATTTGTGGATGACTGTCTTTTCCCCATGTCTTCATGTGGTCTTCCTTCTTGTGTGTCTACATCCTAATCTTTTCTTCTTATAAGGACACCAGTCCTATAGGAATAGGGCCCACCATAATTACCTCAGTTTACCTTAATTGCCTCTTTAAAGGCCCTATCTCTAAACACAGTCACATTCTGAGATACTGTCAGTTAGGGCTCCAATGTATGAATGGGGAGAGACACAATTTAGCCCAAAACCTCCACTTCGGGTGTGTTGCAGCCATTTACTCTACTGGTTTTGGCAGATCCATCAGGATTTTGAACCATGGATTTGGGGCTGGCTATGGTTTGAATGTGTCCTTCTCAAAATTCAGGTGTTGCCAATATGATAGTATGAAGATGTGAGGCCTTTAAGGGGTGATGAGACCGTGGGGCCTCCTACCTAGTTAATGGGAGTGAGGTCCTTTTAAAAAATGGCTTCACACAGCTAGCTGGCTAGCTTCCTTTTCTGTTTTTCTGCTCTGTAAGGACTCAGAGCAGCAGCTGTCACTGACAACTGAGCCTGTCAGCACCTTGATCTTGGACTTTCCAGCCTCTGGAAATGTGAGAAAATACGTTTTTGTTCTTAGAAATATCCCCATCTCAGGAATTCTGTTATAGCAACACAAAGGAACTAAGACAGGGTCCAACGCTGGAGACAGAAGTCTGAGCCCCATTCAGTTTACTCTCCGTTTTTGCCGACATCTCGTAGCTCCTTACCACAGCACTGCACTGCTGGGCACAGAGACTTGAAGCTCCAAGGACTGTCCAAGACAGTGATGCCCAGCAGGGCAGAGGGTGCACGTTCCTGCTGGAGACGTGGGGGCTCCTAATCCAGAGCTACTGTGGACACACATTCAGAATGACTCATGACTCCATGTCCAAGTTGACTCTCCCAACTATAGCGAGAGAACACCCAGAAAAGAGCCCAGGCTTCAGAGAGACACGGAATGTCTGGATTTCAGTTCAGCAACAAAGTTGGGCCTGAAACATGAAGACCAATGTACAGCTAAACGCTTTTTTTTTCTTTTTTTGATTTCTATAACAGTTCAGTTGGAACTAAGACGATGAGGGCCTGTAAGTCACAGGCTCTATATGAGTGGGAAGTTGTCCCTACTGTAGGAAGGACTAAGTTGCAGACCTAGTTCTCTTACGTGTGATCTTGGATGAGATTCTTACGTTTCTTTAACTGTTTCTCCCACTGTAGGAAACATAGGTTTAATTTAATTCAATATTCGTTGCAGTCTCACCTAAGAATAAAAGACCCGGTCTCCTATATAAGTCATTTTAAACAACTCAGAGATGTCGTGAGAGCAAGAGCTAGAATGGATACCTTTTTTATACTGGTCTTTAAAAGATAGGACAGGAACCTCTCTTCTGAATCAACACAATCTCAGTACCTCCGTGGACACATGCCAAGTGCTGCCAGTGAGGTAAAGGTGGGATCCCAGGAAAGAGAAGCTGAGGTGAAATTTGCATGGAGGAAACTTAGTGGAGAATGCCCTTGGGATCAAGTCCTAGGAGTGAGAAGAAAGCAGGATTGGGCAGAAGGAAGAGTTGGACCACAATGTGGTCACCACCAAGACCTTGGCTGAGCCAAGGGAAGCTCTGGAGCTGAGACAGCCTGGCAGAGCTGTTGCATTTTGAGGCAAGGGGGCTTGCCCTTTATAAACCCACCCATCCTAGATAGATGAATCCTTAGACTAGCAGCCCAGGAAAGGGGATACGACCCAGCCGAGACAGCTTGGTTCTGGAGAGGGACTCAGCTACCAGCGGCCAAGCACCCACACTCCCTGCAGCTGGGAGCTCAGTGCTTCAGCCTAGTAGTTCACCAGGAAGCCTTCTTTCTCATCACTGTATCACCAAGTAGAATGTAGCAAGCACTGTGATAAAGGGAAAAAATGCCCTCAAAACAATGCGTTCTGAGAACACACAAGAAGATCTCCGATAAGACCAAAGAAAGCCCCATGGAAGGAATCTGAACTGGGATCCGAACAATAAACAGAATTTTGGAAAAAGGAATAAAAGATGGGCATTCTAAATGAAGGAAACAGCATGAAAGAGAACATGCAGGATGGCGGTTTTAGACAAATATGGAGTGGTGCAAATTGACTCAAGGCAATAAAGGAAAAGGAACAGAATAAACGTGTCACCGAAGAATGGCGTGAAAAGACAGGAGGAAGCCTGGGGCCTGCAGTAAGGAATCACGACATGTCAGCGACACTCAGGAATGAAGTATATGAGCTAATAAGATGAACATTTAACCCGTAAAGTCTGTTTAGTGCACTGTCACAAGATAAAGCAGTAGCTCTGGGTAGCATTATTTATAAGTATTAGCAACATCCTCACATTGTAGCTTCCAAAGCAATTGGCTATTGAAGGAAACTGTGATTTAGCTCAAGCCTCTACCACATACCCTACGAGCATTCCAGCACCTTCTCCAGTACGTATTAGGGTTCTCAGAGAGAGTACGTTCTTCCGGTCGCCACTCACTCTAAATTCCTGCCTCACAAAATTTCTGGTCATTGCTCAAAGCAATCACAACTGCTGGCCTTGTTCCACGAGACTTCTTCCATCATGAGCGCAAGCAATGCCCTCCTGAGAGACGGATGAGCTAGCCTAAGATCACAGCGCCACCAAGACGCTGGCCCAGAAGTGAAACCGGGTCTCCCTGACCCCAAGCCCAGCTTTTCAATCTTTCTACATTAGTGAATGCAAAGGGGAAAAACTAAAACTCCCGGTACCATGTACAGATTTTACTGTTTTAATGTTTGATGTAACTTTTAAGGAAGACATACTATAACGTATGATATATATTCACTACAAAGATGTGTGTGGCCATCTAGTTATTATAATAGAATTGGGAATTCCTTTTCTCTAATTCACATTGTATGCCTTTAATAAAAGATAGGGAATTTCATATATCCTTACAAGAGTCACTTTAGCAACAATCGGGTAAATAATATAACATTATAAAAGCCTACAATTTTGTTACTAGTTCATAAACTATTCATTTTGTTTAAAAAGTCAGGGTAATAAATTGATATAATTTCAACAATATAATTTACAGTAATAGACTCATTCTCTTTTCTCTCAATGGAAAAATAGAAGTACAGAGCCTGTGACTGCATTTAATATATATTGCAAGCCACTCTTCTGTACTTTATTTCATGAAGGATTCAGGAAAAAAAAAATCTCCTTCATATGTTTCTTTTGTCTGACTTCTAGTGGAAATAGCAATAGTGTTTTACATTGTTATTTCATTGCATTTTTTCCCTGCAAATTCTTCTTTGACATACAAGTGCTTTAGAAAGTAAATATAGAAAAGAATTACACAAAAAAACTACAAACATTTAAAGGAATGTTCATCATTAAATATACACATTTTTTATCAGCAGCCATTTCCTGATGTAGCAAATTTTTTATCCTGCCTTCCTCTAGTAGCTCCTGAGGAATTTTCCTAACACCTATATATTTTTATAAGATTTTTATCATTGAATAGAGGAGTTGAAAAACCTGGTCAGTAAAAACCTTCTTGAAAAACTAGTCTGAAGAAAAAAAATCTGTAATTTGATCCAGAAACATGTATATTACCAGGTGCTTTTGTGTGTCACGCTGTGCTCAGAAAACGTGAAAGTTGGGTGTGAATCTTGTTTTGATTATACATGCCAATCTCATTTATCAGAGCGCAGTGACGGGGTGCTGTGCTAAAGCAGGCAAGCTCTGCTACACCTAGACATTTTTACACCTACCCCTCTCCCCTGCCCTCCCCAATTCTTCAAATTGCATTTCTCAAAACAATGAAAACAGCAAAGATTAAAAGAACCCAAAAAACAAAAACGAAACAAACAAAACCATGAGCATGAAGAATGCTACCCAGTGAGAGAGATCCCTGTGCAGTTGCACAGGTCGTGCACTGCAGCAGTGGTACCTACAAGACATGAATGAGGGTGAAATCTAGGCCCCACCAAACTTCTGTCCTGGTCTAGGCTATGGCACAAGAGGAAATGGCTCTGCCTTCTGCCAATTCATCTACTTAAAAGGGGCTCCCTACCTGGGAGGCTGAGGCAGGAGGAACCCTGGAACTTAGGAGTTGGAGTCCAACCTGGGCCAGAGAGAAAGACCCGTCTCCACAAAAATAAGGGGGACCGCTGTGTGTAATTCACTCAGAGGAAGTCTTTATCCTCTCAGTGGCCTTAAAATGAGAGAGTACAAAAGAGAAGAGCAGTGAGGAGTGTCATGTTTACTGTGGGTGAAAGAGATCTACAAAAAAGACCAAGAAGTCAGAAGCCCTGGGAAAAAGACGGTATCCTGGAATTCAGGGAAGCAGAAGCTCTGAAGTAGGAAGAAAGTTAATGTCAAACGTAGCAAAGAGGTCCAATAAGGTAATAATGGAAATGTGTGTTTTGGATAAAGCCTCTGAAGGTCATTAGGGCCTTCCTCCAGCACTGACGTTGGCAGGGCCCCAGCACAGGCCGCGGCAGAAGGAAGAAGGAAATAGGCGAAGTCCAGCAGGGCCGGGCCGTGGAACTTGTGATTGTCTTCAGCTGACTGCGGTAGAGAAAGTGTTTATTTGAGTTGGTTTCTGTAAGAATACATTTTTTTTAGAACACTGTAAGTAGTGGAAGTTCAATTTCCTTAATTTCTGGGAATTTTAGGAATATTCAATGCTCTAAGTGCTTATTTACCTCCAAACCAATCAAAGTAGTGACCCTTTAAGATATTTTTGTAATTTAAGTTATTAAGGCCATCTTGAGGCAGGAAAATATTACACACTAACACAATGAGAGATAAGTTTCTAAATTACAGACATAGAAACATATTAACAATATGACAGAGAGAAAGCTGATAGTTTCAATTCAGAACTTGAGCCAAATTCACCAGTCCATGTTGACAAGCTGGTCTCTTCCCGGAGAGTATGGATCCTTGATTGATTTGAGCTCAAAATAGACAATCAGAAAAGATGAACAGGCTGGGCCAAGTGGCTCACACCTGTAATCCCATCACTTTGGGAGGTTGTGGCATTCAGATCACTTGAGCCTAGGAGTTCAAGACCAGCCTGAGCAATACAGAAAAACCCTATCTCTACAAAAAATACAAAAACTAGCCAGGTGTGGTGGTGCCCATCTGTAGTCCTAGCTACTCAGGAGGCTGAGGCAGGAGGATCGTTTGAGTCTGGGAGGTTGCAGTTATGATGGTGCAACTATACTCCAACCTGGGTGACACAGCAAGACCCTGTCCCAAATTAAGAAAAGAAAAGAGGCTAGGCGCGGTGGGTCAAGCCTGTAATCCCGGCACTCTGGGAGGCAGAGGTGGGCGAATCACAAGGTCAAGAGATTGAGACCATCCTGGCCAACATGATAAAACCCCGTCTCTACTAAAAATACAACAATTAGCCGGGCATGGTGGCACGCGTCTGTGGTCCCAGCTACTCGGGAGGCTGAGGCGGAAGAATCGCTTGAACCCAGGAGGCGGAGGTTGCAGTGAGCCGAGATTGCGCCACTGTGCTCCAGCCTGGTGACAGAGCAAGACTCCGTCTCAAAAAGAAAGAAAGAAAAGAAGAAAAGACAGACGAAGCAGATTCTCTGTCGTTTTTCACCCAGCGGACTTAAGATTTCTATAAATCATCAATTCATTTACAGAGAACCCCAAATGGATAGACAATAAAATCAAAAGAAGCTGGCACCAGAAATCAAGTGAATACTCAAAAAGAAGCATAACCAAAAACTTACAAGGGGAGGGTTTAGACAAGAGGCAGAGCACAGAGCCAGATATTGGACATGCCCGTGGTCCCCAGATAGTGGGTCAGGAAAGGGCCTGTGAAGAAGGCTTCCTTACTGGACGGAGTGAACAGGGCTTCCCAGGTGAGGTCCAATCCCGTTTAGTCACAGCACCACAGTGACAAACCAAATGCACAGGGCAATTCCGGAGATGATTTTATTCAGGTTATTGCAATAGGGAGAATGTTCATTTATACGGAACACCTCTGAGAAAAGAAATTTGTTAAACAAGAGATTCACTGAGTCTTTAAGTGGGAATCGTGAGAAAAGATGGAGAGGGATCTTATCGCAGAATATTTGGGTTTATGGTTAGCTCTTTCTTTGGAATGCAAAATGATGGGAAGATTTTTGAAAACCAAAGGATGTAGAAGGATTTCTTCGCCATTACTGTTTTTCAGGAGCACAGGGCTCAGGTCAAGTTCAACGTTGTCAAGCGTTTGGCTGGGTTTGGAGGACAGGGTTGAGGAGAGACACGAGGGAAGAATTAGCAAGGAGGCCCTGGAAATTTGGGGTGCTCTGGACACCTTCTTATCTTGATGGAGATAATGCTTTCACCCATTACAGAAATGTGAAAGAATGCACATTTTAAATATGCACAGTTTACTGGACATCAATGATGCCTCAAGAAAGAAGTTAAAAAACCTGCTTGATAGATTTGCCTGACTGGCATAGTATCTCTTTGGAGGAAATATCCTAATTTTGTAAATTACTGTATCACGTTCAAAATTTTGGATGTCTGACTGCTATTCAAAAGAGATAGCATGGGGAGAAATGCCAGATATAGGTGAAGGGGAGGAAGGCAGCAAATCACGCTGCCATGTGTGCACCTATGCAACAATCTTGCATGTTCTTCACATGTACCCCAAAACCTAAAATGCAATTAAAAAAAAAAAGAAGAAGATACGTTGGGAGCTCTATGCCTTCTAGACTCACAGACATTCTAGTAGATAAAGGCTATCTTTCACCTTACTACTCTTCTTTCATATTGAAGTGGGTTATCAGTCATTTCTGGATTGCAAAAGGAAAAAGATTGTTTTCCTATGGATATAAATTATTTTCCTATGGATTGTTTTCCTATGGATATAAATGATAAATTATTCGCTGATGGACACTTTGGTTGATAACCCATCTTGGCTATTGTGAATGATGCTTCAATGAACATTAGAGTACAGACATCACTTTGAGATAAGGATTTCATAACTTTTGGATATATGCCAAGAAGTGGGATCGCTGGATCATATGGCAGTTATATTTTTATTTTTTAAAGGAATCTCCATCCTGTTTTCCATAATGGCTGTATCAATTTATGTTCCCAGCAACAGTCCACAAGGGTTCTCTTTTATCCATATCCTTGCCAAGGCTTATATTTCATCATTTTGATAATAACTATTCTAACAGTTGTGAAGTGATATCTCATTGTTGTTTGATTCGCATTCCTTTGATGATTAATAATAAACATTTTTTCATATAAAAAAAGACATTTCATGTGTTCAAAAAAAATGAGCCTTTGTACTGAATTGTATCCTGTATTTCCAAACTAATAATCATTTGGGAGATATAATAACCTTAGGTGTCATAAATTGCTACCATTGTTAGAAACTTCTAAAATTCAATTATCTGACTTAGATTTATTTCCTCACCTCAGAAATTATCATCATAAAAGCAAACTTTTCTGTCTTGTTCAATTCTACTCTGCTTTAGTATATCAGAAAACCACCTTTGCAGCTGGGTGTGGTGGCTCACGCCTGTAATCCCAGCACTTTGGGAAGCCGAAGCGGATGAATCACCTGAGGCCAGGAGTTCGAGACCAGCCTGGCCAACAGGTCGCATTTCTATTAAAAATACAAAAAAATTAGCCGGGCGTGGTGGCAGATGGCTGTAGTCCCAGCTACTCGGGAGGCTGAGGCAGGAGAATCACTCGAGCCCCAGAGGTGGAGGTGGAAGTGAGCTGAGATTGCGCCACTGAACTCCAGGTTGGGCTATAGAGTGAGGCTCCGTCTCAAAACAAAATAAAAACAAAAGTTAAGACACTGACTTATACAGGAAGAATGCCCATGAACATGAAGACGGACACCTACAAACCAAGGAAAATCTTTCCTCAGTGCCTGTAGAAGGAACCGGCCCTGCCCAAGCCTTGATCTCAAACTTATTCCCTATAAAACTGTGAGACAATAAATATTTCCTGTTTAAGCTATGCAGTTTTTGGTACTTTGATATGGCAGCCACAGCAAACTAAAACAATCCCCAACCAACTTTTAGTTATTTTTCTTTTTTTCTCATATACTTTAAAAATGTCTCACTTACTCTGTTTATATATTAGATTTTTTTTTAATGTAACCTTTAAGCCAGTCTTAAAGACTGTCACCTGAATTCCATCCTGACTGAGATATAAGCGGCAGGCTGACAAACTAATTATCCTGTTACTTCTATCTTGTTTAAAACAAAAAAAAAGAACCCGTGGAAGAGAGGAACTGCTCACACTAGGTAGCTGCAGTTTCTCCCTCGGCCGCTGAGGGGCGCTCACACAAACATCCCCAGTGGGCCCCCTGAGGAGCGAGTTTCAGCCACAAAAGCAGCCAGTTAGCATGTGCATAACTCTCCCTGCACCAGCGCTGGTGTGCAGGTCTGAAACTCAGAGACAAAACTAAAGTGTTTCTTATCCAAAGTAAAAGAGCACTTGACTGGTTCTGAGTAAACCTGGGAAACTTGCCTAGCATTAAAGATGGTTGTTAGTAAAAATGTGAAATGATGACAGTTCTGTCATTTTACAACTCATTTCTCTCTCACATTCTCAACATGATAAATTTCAGTAACTACTCAAAAATACTCATTAAGGAGATGGAGTTTTATGATTTTCCAAATTCCATTTTTATGGAGGCTGGTTGCTTCTGGGAGAGGGAGTCATGGTGGATAAATTGGCAATACTGCTGTGAGAATGTGGAAGTAAATTTTCAAATGATTAAAATAATAATAATAAATTTGGGTGATCACCTTTCCTACTATTAAGAGTATAAAATTCTTCATGTTGAATGGATTTTTTAATTAAGTAAATTACTAATTGATGCCATATGTAAGAGTTTTTAAAAGAGATTAGAGGCTGGGCACAGTGGCTCATGCCTATAATCCCAGCACTTTGGGAGACTGAGGTGGGCGGATCACTCGAGGTCAGGAGTTCAAGATCAGCCTAGCCAACATGGTGAAACCCTGTCTCTACTAAAATACAAATATTAGCCAGGTGCAGTGGTGGTGTGGTGCCTGTAATCCCAGCTACTCAGGAGGCTGAGGCACAAGAATCACTTGAACCTGGGAGGAGGCGGTTGCAGTGAGCCGAGATCATGCCACTGCACTCCAGCCTAAGCCATAAAGTGAGATTCTGTCTGGAAAAAAAAAACAAAAAAAAGATTAGAACATCACTAGGAATTCAAAGAGTAATTTAATTCCTTGTGTTTGGTGAAGTGTCAGATTCTGCAGCTCTGGAGTCGAGTGTTACACATTTTCCAAAGTTTGGCTACAGTGCTCTTACCTCTCCCTGCAACCATTCTCCTGGGGGGATATATTCTAAGACCTCCAGTGGGTGCCTGAAACCAGAAATCATACAGAACCCTATATACATACATTTTTACCTCTGATAAAGTTTAATTTATTAATTAGACACAGGAAGAGGTGAGTAACAATAACTAACAATAAAATAGAACCATTGTCACAATATGCTGTGATAAAATTTGTGAGAATGGATCTCTCTCTCTCTCTCAAAATATCATCTGCTGTGATCTGTTGATCTGATGGCTTGAGACAGCTACTAAGTGGCTACTGAGTGGGGAACATGAACAGTGTGGAGATGCTGGACCAAGGGATGACTGGCATCCCGGGAGGGACAGAGCATGACACTGTGAAACCTCATTACGCCACACAGAATGGTCTGCAATTTAAAACTTATAAACTGTTTTTTTCTGGAATATTCTATGTAATATTTTCCAATCATTGTTGACTATGAGTAACTGAAACTGCAGAAAACGCAAAACCACAGAAAAAAAGCTACACAGTATAAACTTTGTAATGATTTCTGCTAAGCATTACTCTGAACGCTTTCTTCCCCTTATATGTAGTTGTAGGGTCTCCATCCTTCTCTCCATCTCATCTCTCTCTCTATAAAACTGTCTCTTCTTGTTCCACCCCCATCCTTCATTTCTGTAGTTAAACAATGCCATTTAACTTAATTGCTTTGTAACCTCTTGTCAAGTTGCATCAGTTAGGTTGCATTGGGCAGCATGTGACATACCCTGACTACAACTCGATTAAACAAGGACACGCGCCATCTCACACAAGGGAGTGCTGAGAGGTGCGGGAAGCGTCACGGTTGGTGGGTTTATTGGCTCGGTGACTTCAGCCAGACTCCAGGGTCCTCCCATTTCTGTGCTCTGCTCTCCTGAGCAGCATCTGTACCTGCCACAGCTCAGGCTGATGTGGACAGAGGATAAAGATGGGCTGTTTCTTCCTATGGGACTTCCTTAGGAATGAGGATTCGTTTCCTGGAATATCTGATACAGACATCTCACTCCTCTTCAGCCTTTCCTTGAACCAACTGCTCATTAGGGAATGGGAGACAAATGGGGACCCCTCTCTTTCCCCTCCTCTCTCGTCATGGACTTTCAGTGCAGAGTAGGCTGACACTGTCCTGCTGGTCCTCGCCGCGCCCGAGCTTCCTGCTTTCCAGTGTTCCTGTATTTGCCAATCCTCAAAAATCCAGCCACTTGGGACCCATCACACTGGACTGATGTCCTCCCCCTGGGGTCCACAGATCCCTTACCTTCAAGACTGCCCCAGCATCTTCAGCCTTCCAGTTGCCATCACTAAGCTGCCTGTGAGCTAACTGCCTGGCCTATCACCATAGAGCAAAACGACCAGGGACAGTCAGCAGAACTGAGACCTCTCCCAAACCCAGCGCTTTGCAGGTGATAGCGGCCACAGGTCTGAGGAGATGCATGATTCAGCAATAAATAGAGGGAAAAGGAAATGTCAGCGCACAGTGCTTCCAGAACCTTCTTCCCAACGATTAATTACCATTCTTATGTGAGCTCATTTGATTTGGAATTCTCTCACTTCAACCAAAAGAATCCTGTCTAGTTAACCACCCACTAGCTGAACCTCCCCAAGTCTTGGGTCTTTGCTATAATTAACATCCTGATCAGAGGAGTCACACAAAACTGACATGCTCAGTTTCCCACGGAAAAAATAAAGCAAAAGCCTTAGGGAGCTTCAAGGACAGCTAGGAAGATCAAATGCTAAATACAAAGGAGCAGGAGCGGGATTATAAAAGGGAAACAGAGGTAAGACTCAGGAGGGCACGAGATCAAAAGAGGGAGGTGCGAACAGAACAAGGCGGGTCCGCAGATGGGTACAGGAGAGTGACATACCGGCTAACAGGACAGACTTTGGGTGATGTCTGTCTCCTTAAAATAGGATAAAATCCTATTTACTCTCAAGGTTGTTGTGAAGTAATTTGCATAAAGTGCTGAGCACATTCTCTGGGCAAATAGTAGATCTTTTTCATCCTCGGTTCTTGTCAAAGTGAAGAAGATAATGCAGAGATGAGTCGTGGAGAAATGACATATTCTACTTCTTGAGTTAATAAGTGCTCCTTGTCCCTCCTGCCCTTGTACACTGAGGAAGCAGATATTCCGCATTATCAGAGATCTGAATTCTCCCAGGTAACCACTTCCTCCATCCGTCTCTCCTCACCTTTGTCAACGTCTTGGCTCTGAGTCAGAATCTTAGAGGTAACGTAGGTTCTATTATCTCTAAAATAATTGATTGTGTAATTAAAAAGTGCTTGGCACCTTGGCTGCTAACACTTTATTATTATTGTCATTAGGAAGTAAATATGAGAAGTAAATTTCTGATCCATAACATCGAAAGCAAAAATATATTCATAAAGTTTTACTTAGGAGAAACACATGGGCCAAACAGAGGTTTATTAACTTATCATTTGTTTATTTTAATCCAAATATTATTGTGTATCTTCCTTCTGAAACATTTTTCCCACAAGTAGTATATTCGTCCAGCTTTGCTAACACAACCTCATTTCTTTGGCAGGTTAGGTGACTTTGCAACAACATGTTAAATTAGTAATAAATTAATTATGATGTATAGAGGCAATAAAAAGGTGGTAATGTGAGTAACGTGTAATTTAAATCCCCAATGCAGAATGAGTCAATTACATTCTTTAATAAGCCATGTTTATATTATTTCGAATTCTGAATTTCCTTCAAGAATCAAGGTCACATAGTTTGGAGGAAATTGTTCTAGACTTTCTTTCAAATTTAAATACTTTCTGAGAACAAGATACTTCAGAAAATTGTCTCCCAAAATACTACACACACACAGACACACACACAGAGAGTCATGATTACATAGATATTGGTATAGAGATCAGTTGATGGATGGGTGAGTGGGTGGAAGGATGGATGGATGGATAGATGAATAGAGACATCAAGGTAGAGAGAACATTAAATTAAACTCAGTTGATGCATATTCTAGCTTTCGACCTACATGTAATCTTGGTTAAGCTTTTTTTGCCCTTGGTTAAGCCATTTAGGACTCAGCATTCCACAATAATACAATGAGAAGTTGGATTAGATGATCTTTTAGGTATTTTTCTCTTCTAAGGAAATACTATTAAAAGTTTCCTAGTGAAACAATTTCAACCCCTGCAGTCATTTTGTTGCTTCCTCTGTCGCTCCTTGTATTTCCCTCTGAAGTCCTCTTTACACCAGCACTGATAATAGAAGCTGTACTCTCAGAACAAAATTCATCTGGTCAAGGCTGCAGTTTACAATGGACGTTAGATCAAAGCAAAATTAAGAAGGTTAGAGTTTGCTTTAAAACACATATTGGAACAAACAAAAGAAATTCTATGCCCACCAAGAGAATTGTTCAGGAACCAGTAATCTCATTTAATCGAATATTTCCACATTAATGTAATTTTCTGTTTGGGGCTGAGCCACATGTAAGCCTATTTATGCATCAACAGATCAAATCAGCATCTTCACTCTAGACTTTCCAGCCACTTCTCTAAGGTGACCTAAGGGAAGTGATTCTAGTGATGACAGATGATACCAGAATATCAAATTCACAGTAGAAAAAGTTACAGTTTGTGTTGAAATTCCTAAAAGGTGGGCACTTTCTAACTTGAGAATGGAGAATCATTAACGCATGGTAAATTCCTTCTGATGTATATATCACAAGTAAGAACATTGTTTTGTGACATTATTTGTGGAGAGAAAAAGTAACATTTATATTTTAATTCAACTGTCACAAGCTCGGTTTTTAAAGAAGTGCTATAGCTAGATACATTTGGTCAAAATTAGTGATGGCCCAAATCTTTCAGCTAAGCTAAATATCGATTCTTTGAAAACTAACAAGGTGTTCATTATGTGTCAATAAGAGACTGAGTCTAGCCAGAGTTTTCTATTATCCATTTATCCTCTACCCAAAAAAGTGTTAAACACTTAGATATTATTTCCGTTAGCTTCAGCCTTCTGCTGGAGTTATTCAAGTCATCTGCTAGGAGATTTCTTCTTTTTTTCCCAGAGGTTCAAATCAGTTCTGAGCTCCGCCTTCTTCAGAAGGGCAGATAGAGAGTCTAACGTTTAGCCACAGACTGTTAAAGGTCCGCAGCACCCCATATTACTCCTCCTAGGGCAGAGCTGATGATCTATTGTACATGGAATCATTCTGTATTTGAGGAAAGTTCAATAGTCAGGTCCCTCTTTTGATTTAATAAGAACGTTAAAAATGTCACAGGAATTCAAAAACAGTCATAACTTGCCGCCTTAACAGGACTGTTTCCATGAGAAAGAGAAAAGCAATCGTGCCTATAAATCATGTGTGTGTGTGTGTGCGCACACGTGTGTGTGTTTGAGACCAGGTCTCAGGCTAGAGTAAGGTGCCACAATCATAGCTCACTGCAGCCTCAAACTCCTCGGTTCAAGCTGTCTTCCCACCTCAGCTTCCTGGGTAGCTGGGACCACAAGTGCATGCGAATGCACTTTGCTATCTTTTCTTTCTTTTCTCCTTTCTTTTTCTTTCTTTCTTTCTTCCCCTTTCTTTCTCTCCTTCCTTCCTTCTCCTTCTCTCTCTTTCTCCTTTCTTTTTTTTCGGTAGAAATGAGGTCTCACTATGTTGCCCAGGCTGGTTTCAAAATCCTAGGCTCATGATCCTTCTGCCTTGGCCTCGCAAAGCCCTGGGATTGCAGGCATGAGCCGCCATGTGCACTATTGGTGTCCTTGGTGGATAGAGATGATGAAGGATCTGAACACATAAGAGAAGCTATTTTTACTCTGGACCAGAGTTCCTCTGCATTTCCCACCTGCAAATCTATCATTAGCCACAACTGTCTCTTTGTTGCTGTTGCTTTATCGGTTGGATGGGCAGTTGGAGGTCTCCAGAGGGAAGTTAGGTTTTTCTGTCCAGGATGGAGGCTGGTATAAGACCCCTGGGAGGCCCCACCCTATCACGCTCCCTTTGCACACTCCAGACTGCCTGTATGGATATAGCAGGTGCTCATTTAAGTCCTTTATTTATGTCCTTGGGAGTGCTGGCGAAGGCACCCTGTTGTGAACCCTTATTAGCCACCTCCTTGGCAATCCTATCTCAGAAGGGACAGACACTTTTTGTGTCTCCAACTTCCCTGGAGACTATCTGAACATGTTCACCTGAGATGCATCATATGCTACGCAAGGTAAAGAGGCCTGTACAATATAATAACATTTTTTTAAATAATCAAAAAATAGCAATGAGACTGTCCTTCATGGATCTCTGTGGCTGAGGTCTGTGAGGGAGACAGGAAGGCAATGCTAGAGCTGGGAAAGGGCAGAGCCTTAGACTCCCATGCACTGCTCTCTTTTAACTCCAAATGGTTGTCATGGCATTTTAATTACTCTCCTGTAGTAATTTCCTAAGGGGTTTCTGTCCCAGGGTTCCTTATCCTCTCAGTTTCATTCTCCTTCCCCAGGCATCTCCAGATGGTTCATACGAGGGTTTACCAAAGCTTGACCTAGTCTCAGAATTCCTCGCGAAGCGGGCCCGAGGCTGATAACATGACCGGAGGTCCCTTCTCCTGCCTTTATTCGTCCTTGCCGGGCCTAATCCTTAGAGCTTTTCAGTTCCTACCTGGCATGAAATCCAAAAGAGCTTTGCTTCAAGTCCTTCATTACGCTTGGTGTGCTCAGTGCTTAGAGCGGGTGTTTCATTCTCCCTATTTTGTGATCACCTACATATAACCTTTTAAAAATCAAAAGATTGTACTTAAAATGTTAATGTATTAGATTTTAAATTTTAATTAAAATGAATTATACTCATCAAATTAGTAATGATGGGGGGTTTGGGGAACTAAGTTTTCTACTAGACTGCTGTCAGAAGCATTGATTGCTTCATTTCTGAAGGAGGATTTGACAATATGTATCAAAATCCTTAAACATGTATTGTTGACCTAGCAATTTTATTTCTAAATACAAGACCTGTATTTAGAAATAAAATACAGGTAATGAAACAACTATATGTGCAAAGATGCTCATACAAGCCTTGTTTATAAAGAGCATATAGAAATATCTTGTTAAGCAAGAAGATAGTTTAGTTATTTATGGCACACTTTTACAGTAGAATGCTATATGACCATTGAAAGGTGATGTAACTCTACATCACCTTTCAATGGTCATATAGCATTCTACTGTAATGTAGTATCTGGGGATTACTTCCGGGGCACCCTCTCCCTCAGTATCCAGGGATTACTTCCGGGGCACCCTCTCCCTCAGTATCCAGGGATTACTTCCGGGGCACCCTCTTCCTCAGTATCCAGGGATTACTTCCAGGGCACCCTCTTCCTCAGTATCCAGGGATTACTTCCAGGGCACCCTCTTCCCCACCCCTCACTATGGGTATCAAAAGTCAAGAAAGCTCAAGTCCCTGATATATAATGGTGTAGTATTTGCATATAATCTACACACATCCACCTGCATACTTTTGTTGTATGTATGTATGTATGTAAGTATTTATGTTTGAGACAGCATCTCTCTCTGTCACCCAGGCTGGAATGCAGTGGCGTGATCACAGCTCACTGCAGCCTTGACTTCCAGGGCTCAAGCGATTCTCCCACCTCAGACTCCCCAGTAGCTGGGACTACAGGTGTGTGCCCCCATGCCCAGCTAATTTTTGTACTATTAGTAGAGATGGAGTTACACCATATTGGCCGGGCTGGTCTTGGACTCCTGAGCTCAAGCAATATGCCTGCCTTAGCCTCCGAAAGTGCTGGGATTACAGGCTTGAGCCACTGCACCAGGCCTTCCTGTATACTTTAAATCATCTTTAGATTACTTGTATTACCTAATACAATATAAAGGTTATCTAAATAGTACTTGTACTAGAATGTGTAGGAAATAAGGACAAGAAAAACGTTGGTACCTGTTCAGTAAAGATGCAGTTACTTTTTTGAATATTTTCGAACCTCAGTTGAATCTACAGATGCGAAACTCATGAATACAGAGGGCCAACTGCATACATGCTAATACAGAAAAAATTCTTAAATACTTCTAAGAAAAATATGTAAGCTCCAGAACAATGTAAAATTATAACAAAATATTATCAGTGGTTATCTCAGGTTAATAAAATTACAGTTAAAATATTTTAAAATCTCTTTTTCATATGAACTTTTAAATTTTATCACCATAAACTTATATCTTTCAAGATTAATTTTTAAAATTCATGTTGATTCAATTTTTTAAGATATTAACAGTGTTAATGTATCTACTTCTTAATAATATTGAGACAAATTATTGGAAAGGCAGATAAACTTTTGGAAATAAAAAGAGAACCCAGTGAAGTCATGAATAATTGAAATTGACAGGTAGTTTAAAAATATATCTTTGATGTTCTCTTTTTAACCAAATATGCAAACAAGATATA
Organism: Aotus nancymaae; assembly: GCF_030222135.1. Taxonomy (NCBI): domain Eukaryota; kingdom Metazoa; phylum Chordata; class Mammalia; order Primates; family Aotidae; genus Aotus; species Aotus nancymaae. Next base: position 4,366,517 of record NW_026988450.1, on the reverse strand, counting down.
CAGTTATTGAGTTTCATTTCAGCAATTCCTGTGTTCCCTGAAAATTTGGGAGAAATACGAAATAATGAAAATTGTGGGATTGTGGAGAGTGACTAGAGCAGGAAGATTCATCTATAATTCACAAATAATCAGCCAATTATGCATATATAGAGCTAGTAATACGCTCAACTTTGATTATAAGCCCTTGATAGTCAATATCCATATTGATCAAAAGAGATGGAGGGGGCTCAGGAACTCTGTGAGGGCTAAGTTACCGGAATAAGTTGTTAAGGAGTGAAGTATAGACATCCATAGCATTTCTCATCATAGTATTTCCCACACTGCATTTTTCTCATCATTACTGTATGAACCTCCTGTCAGGCTGGAAACTGTTAAGGGAAAGGATACATCTCTTCTCATGGTGCTATTTTCTTTTCCTTCCATGTGCCTGGTATGGCTATGCTGGCATTACACTGCATGTCTTAAATGAATGAATAACGGATTCCTTGTTATTGATGCTCTTCTACCTGTAAAGCACATTGTAAACCTTCAGTTTCTGCTGCTCACTGCAGCCAGGTTGGGCCGGATTCCCTGCCCACCACACCAGGGGAGGCCCTGGGCAGCTTCCCTCATCCTCTCACTCCCTCCTCTTCAGCCTCAGTGTCCTCATCCAACAGGAGCAATTTTACTTGTCACAGGAACTGCTGTGAGATCAAGTAGCCACATGAGCACCTTGAAAGCAGCAATAGGGTCTTAACTCCCCTTGAAACCATATGGACTGACTGGGGACCTCACCCCTCTGGTCTCTGTAAATGTTAGCTCCTTTTTTCCCTCTCTCCTTGGCTATGAGTTTCAACCAGAATGCTAGAGAGGCTTGTTTGTAACAGAGAAGAGAAAACAAGTTGTTTTACCAGTGCTTAATTCAATTCCACACATTTCTGAGTCCCAGAATGTCTCAAATAGGAGACTCGGTCTGAAAATCTTCCCTCAGTAATTCTCCAAACTACCATTTGGCGCCTGAATAATTATTAACACCAATCTAATAATGGGAGGACAATCTATTTGTAGATATTTTCTGAAAGTGTTTGCAAGGGTTTTAGTCCCCCTTTGTGGTATTTTTTTAAGAGTTTCATCCTTTTATGTCATCGAGCTCTTACATTTTATAGTTAAAAACTTTCAATTCCATAAAGGCAAATACTTTGGGATATTCTCCTCCTTTTATTCATTATTCCGAGTGATTTTTAACTTTTCTTCGATAATGAAAAATCATATATTTATCCACCGATTTTGCGTATGTTTCTGTTCCCTTAGATATTAAGGTTTTCCCTCCTTTTGCACTGTGCTTTTCAGGTAACGAGCATAAACTTTTAAATCATTCTTTTTCTGATTTGAGCATTGACACGTGCATTTTTCTATTTTCCAAAATTTTGTTTATATGAGATTAATAACATACATGAAATTACACATTAGCGATAAATTATAAAGGAGTGAAATAAGTAATTTTAAAATCAGAGATTGTATCAGATTATGGTTCATCCTCTTGATTAGACATAATATTTCTGACATTTTTCTTCCAGCTTTATGCCATGACCCCTTCCTGATTATCTCTACTGTGAGAAGAGTGAGTGGGTTCATAAAGCCGCTATCCCAACCGTTGGTGGTTGTGATGCTCCCACTCCTGCGTCTTCTCCCTTGCCTTGCAGAGTTATGGCATCCCCCTTGCCCACCCTGTAATATATCAATCAAACACCTGTTAGGTTTCATGTAGAATCCAAGGGCATTAAATGCCACGTTTTGCTGATGACTCCCAAATGTAAGCCTCCAGTCCTAATGTAACCCTAAACTTCAGCGTCAAATTCAATTACTATACCTATACTTTACTAACAAGCATTTCAAACTCAACAAATCCCAGAGTTCTTACCTAAAAACCCCTAAAGGTGACACCCTCCCAAGCTTTCCACTGAAACTCCTAGCCGTGCCTTCCAGTTACTAACACTACAGTCCAAGGGGCACCATAAACTCCTCCCCATTACTCATCTCACTTCTCTTCTTGGCTTCTAATTTTGACCACTACATTCCATTCTATTCTCAGTAGTAAAAATGATCTTTTTAGAGCATAAATTAGTTCATTTCAACCCAAACTATGACTTAAAATCCTTCAAAATCTTCCCATTGCAGTTTGAAAAAAGTACTAAGTTGTACGATATTGTTTGCTTGTTTCCCATGGACTGATTAAATACTATTTCCATATTGTTCCCCATGGACTGATTAAATACTATTTCTGTATCCTACCAGACACAGGAGCCAGGCATACGGAGGTCAAAGCATAACCTTTACTTCTGACAACACTGGGGAATGCAGCCTCTGAGCGTGGCCACAGAGGCCTGGAGTAGACAGTGGTACCGCTGGACGATTGTGAGTCCCAGCACAGGACAGGGCGTGTCCATCCCATGTAGAGCACAAAGCTGACACGTGCCCTTTGCTGGCAGGCGGATCCGCGACAAAGAGAGAATGCAGAAGGGTTGCTCTGCCACTCTCCCTGTGTCAACATCTGATGAACTCACTAGTTTCCCGCAGATAGAAAGAAGCCAGGACCCTTCTCCTAATGGAAAGCCCCACCCGGGGGACATAGGACTCCTCCAGCATTCACCACGGCTACAAACCCCTGCACCATGGGGTCCCTGCAGTGACTCCACCCTGCAGGACTCTGTCACTACACCTCAGCCACAATGCCCTCGACTCTGTCAAGTGCTTTTCTGCCTCCTCTCTTTGCATTTTTTTTTTTTTTTTTTTTTTGTACAGAGTCTCGCTCTGCCACCCAGGCTGAAGTGCAGTGGCATGATGATCTTGGCTCACTGCAACCACTGCCTCCCAAGTTCAAGCGATTCTCCAGCCTCAGCCTCCTGAGTAGCTGGGATTACAGGCAAGCGCCATCACGGCCGGCTAATTTTTGTATTTTTTAGTACAGATGGGATCTCACCATATTGGCCAGGCTGCATTTGTTCTTTTCTCTGCCTGCAAAGGGCATGTTCCAAGGCTGGATGCTTTTCACACCTAACATCTCAGATCAAATGGGCTCACCTCAATAATGGCAAACAGAACACAAAATAAGGTGGTAGAATCATGTCCAAATGTATCTGTAGCTATTATTACTGGAAGGAGATTTTTTAAATCCAGCAATATGGTGCTTATATGACAGAAGTAAAGCAAAGAAGCTCAGAACATTGAAAATAAAGAATTAGAAAAAGATATGCTACGCCTGGCAAACCAAAAAAGAGAGAGGATAGAGATATTAATACCAAACCAAAGAGACTTTGAGGATACAGCGTTAAGACAGATGAAGTGAGAGGATAGGTAATAATCATAAGGAACCATGAAGTTCATAGATATAAGGAAATTATGACCTTGCATACACCTTAAAAAGTGGTTCTGTGATTCATGTTGATATAGCAAAGCCTGGTGGAATTTTAAGGGAAATTGCCAAAACGATCATCACGGTAGAAGACCTTCCCACCAGGCCGTGCCACATGGGATGAGGCCAGGCAGTGATGCAAGCCTGAAGACTGGATGCTCCATAACAAAATGGGGGCAGAAGAATACAGAGAGCTGCCGCCTTTGTAAATGGACAGGAGAAAGAGTTCCTAATAAAATGATGGATCTGCTTAAGGAGCTTCTTTCAGTTGCCTGTGTTAAAACCTGGGAGCAATAAAATAAGATAGAAAAAATGTTTTATCTTCAAGCAGAATTTAGGATAAATATAAAGAAACCAGAACTGGAGGATTCTAACATAAAACTGTTTCTCATCCCGTCTCTCATAGCAAAAGATTCTCAGAGTGAATTAGGAATTTCCTCACAATAAAGATCAAATCAAGTAAAAGAGTTATCACAGGAACAAAAACATTTGAAATGCTTTGTTAAGACTTCAGAGGCCAGATGTGGTGGCTCACACCTGTAATGGGAGGCCAAGGCAGGCAGATCATGAGGTCAGGAGTTCTAGACCAGCCTGGCCAACATGGTGAAACCTCATCTCTACTAAAATACAAAAATTAGCTGGACTTGGTGGCACACACCTGTAATCCCAGCTACTTGGGAGGCTGAGGGAGGAGAATTTGCTTGGGAGGCAGGGGCTGCAGTGAGCCAAGATCACATCACTGCACTCCAGCCTGGGTGACAGAGCAAGACTTTGTCTCTGAAAAAAAAAGAACTTCAGAAAGACTTATGACTTACGGAACCATTCAGATAGACAATGGGGCTTTTAAGAATCTTAATTTATCCCTTATCCCTCTGATTTTGAGGCCCAAGTGGAAAGATATCTGTCTTGAAGTGATTTATGGGTACAGCTTTTATTGAATGAGGTGAATTTATAATTTGATACATAGAAAATGTACTAACTTTCTATAGAAATTATGTTATATTGAACTCAAAAGATCGGAGAAGTTTAAAATGAAAAAAGAAATTTAAATTGTTCAGAAAAGTGTTAATTCAGTAGACCCACGTGGCTCAAACCCTTCACATTCTGAGGAAAACTCTGTGTTCGGGGCTAGTCTTTGGCTGATGCCTGGGATATGAGCTCTATGACCCTGGAATATGCTGCCTGATGAGTGCGTTTGATGCCTGAGGCCTCAGGACATGCAGTACCAGCTTGACAATGAGTTTACACTGACAACTGGACTTACAGTGAATGCCCATTTCGCTGAGGGGAAGGAGGATTCTGAGTGACTTCCCAGCAAAGGCACTGGGCGCCAGGGTTCAGGGGTGTTTTCTGGTTGTCATACATCGTCGCTGAGAGAAGTCAGTACCTTCCACGGGAATACGACACCTGGAAGCTTACACCAGGTTGTCCCAGAAGTCACACCATTTGCATCTTTCCTTTGCTGATTTTAATCTGTATCTTTTCACTGGAATAAACCATAACTATGTGAATAAAGCTTCCAAGACCAGTGAGTCCTTCTAGTAAATCACTGGGACTGTGGTGGTCTTGGGAACCCCAACATACAGGCTGCAAAAACCACTCAACTCCAGACAAAAGCCATTTCTCATAGGAAAAAAAAAAAATGCTTCTGAGAGGGAGATGAAGGGCCATGAAGAAACACTCCCAGAGGGCAGAACTGGGATCCAGTAAAGGAATGAGAAACTTATGGCTGTCAGGATTTCAAAATTTCTATGAATTGTTGGTTACTGTGGGCCTTCTGCTTTCACCCTTTGTAAATAGGAATGTCTTTTTGGTTTTCCTGGCACAGCCTTACCTATGTGTGTCAGGCGTATGGAAGACAAGTTGAATTTTGATCTCATTAGAGGCCCCACTTCTAAAAAGCATCATCTGCATTTGGACCTAAATTAGATAAGGAGACCCTGGATCTCAAGCCTGAGCCCCATGCCATAATAGAAAGACATCTTTGGAAGGCATTCCAGAGAGTGAATATGTAATGTATATGGCAGAAATGTGAATCATGAGGGGTCAGGACTGTGGTAGCTCATTAAATAAGTACCTCCGTCTAACCGCACTTCTCATTATTCATGCCTATCCCTGAATCTGGGCTGAGCCTGTGACTTAATGCTTAAAATATTTCAGGAAAGATATTGTGCCAGTTCTGACTAATCTTGAAAAGTTCTGTAAACTTCTACTTTTGCACTCTTGGGAGCCCTGAGCTTTCAAGCAAGAGGTCTGGCTAGCCTGCTGGGAAGACCGTGTGAAGAAACCACGTGGCAACACCATGGAAACAAGACACTGGGGGAGGGAGAGAGGGGGAGGGACAGAGAGAGATTGACTCCTGAGACTACAACAGTGCAGAACCAAGGAACACAGCCTACAAAGAAATCCAAAAATTCTAGACATAGATATCCCATCCTCATTAAGCAGTCCCAACCGGCACAGTTATTGAAGTCAACTTAGCTGAGAAGCCAGAAATGAGTGAAGTGGACATCTTGTACATTTCAGTCTTGGAAGACATCACGCAAAGTCGATGAACCATGCTGCTGAGACTTCTCTGAATGCCTAACCACAGAATTATAAATACCTACGATGAATGTGGTTTTAAGCTACGACGTTTTGAGTAGTTTGTTTTGCAGCAACAAATACACTCTAGCCGACTTTCTTCTAAGAGCCCACTCACTTTCATTTTACCAACCGGTTCTTTCTTCTTGTTCAGAATTAATTACTAATTATTCATCCACTCAATGGGTAGAAAGAGTCCTGAGTCAGAGTCCAGTTCTACCATATTGGTTCTGTGACTGAGTCCCTCACCTTTAAGTTTCGTTTTCTCACGTAGGAAATGGGAATAATATTGCCTCACTGCCTTGTGGTGATGATTAAGTGAAATGACAATAGTGAGATGTCTTTGAAGCAACTAAGCTTATTCTTTAGTCTTTTTTCCCGTAATTGAGACTCTCATTTCTAGAAATGGGAACTTCCTTCCCCTTGCATATATATCCACTGCAGGACCTTGGGGGCAGTGACTTCATGGGGCATGCTCAGTAGGTGTCTTGGTTACTATGAGATATTAGTTACTCCTGCCGTAGAAGGAGAAGCCACAGCCATCCTAAGGACACATTCTATACCTTTTTTATATACATATATACTTTTTTAAAGTGACTATTTTGGTTACCCACCAAGATTATAGATCCTTTGAGCAGCTGCTTTTCCACTTGGCATTAGCATGAACTTTAAAATTAAACATTGTTTCCTTATGTATGAGAAAAAATAAAATTAGACACGCAGATTTGAAATCTTGGCTTTGTTGGTTACTCTGTGCATGATTTTTGATGTTACTTAACTTCTTTAAACTACCTCCTTTTTCCATAAAACGGAAATAGTATACACATCACATTTGGTATTACATTTTTGATGGTCAGATATAAAATTTTGATATTTATCAACTTCTTTTTCAATTCTTCTTCAGCTTCAGCCACAATGCCATAAAAACAAAATAGGGCTAATAAAAATAACTGGACTTAATTGCTGGCACTAAAATTTATATTTAAAGCTCCATCATAGAGACTCTGTTTGTAAAGAATTTACATAATTCTACAAAGAATGTACATATTTTCTATTTCATAAATAGAAAGACTTTCTTGTGATGGTTGTTTTTAATTAACGTTAGAATAAATTTTTATTATGTGAATTAACCAATAGATGGCAGAATTTCAGAGAAAACTGACGTCTGCTGCCCCCTTGCAAAATACTATGTGTATAATCCAAAGGTAATTAACAAAGATACAATAGCTCCAATTCAGAGTCTTTCATGCACTCTCTGCTTATTTATACTTTAAGTGTTGTGTTGTCCTCTTTCAGTCTAATAATGATTTAGGATTGTGCATGATTTCAATGTAAAAACATTCGATTAAACATGAAAATATGATGATGTGATATAGTGCTAAGGGAGAAAATGCTTTGTAAAACACTAAGAAAGACACATGTTTCACTTTAGGATAGATGGCTCCTAGCTTATGAAAATATATTTTCTAGGGAAAAATAAGGTTTTTAGGACGTTATCTGGAAGGAGTTGGAGAAGACAAGAAATCTGATTTTTGTAGCTTAATAAAATGATAGAGAGACTAGGAGAGAGAAATTGGGAATTACAGGGACCAAGAGAAAAGGCGAGGTGAAAAAGACTCCACGAGAGAGCTATCTGAGCTGCGTAACTCCCTCCTTTACTTACAACCAGTTTTGAATTCTCCTGCAAAGTCTGCAGATCCTGAAGCCTCTTGTCCTTTTGAATATCCTTTAATAGCTCCTCTTGGGTCTTGTAACCTCAGGTGGTTTAACACGCTGTAAACCTAAGGCTTCATTCTGATGTCTATTTGCATACTTTTGCAAATGTTCTACTTTTTTTTTTTTTTTTTTTTTTTTTTTGCAGAATCTGCCCTCAAATTTAAATCTACAAACCGCAGCTTGAGTAGGTTTTTGTAAATTAAAATAATTTTCAGGCACATTGGGACATTCACAGCCCATGTTCTGCCGGCGCTCTTGGCAGGAGCTCAACAGTAATTGTACACTACATTAATATTAAATACGCCCTTTGAAAATTTTTCTGAAGGTGGTGATGCAATTTCAGTAACTTTTTCTCACCCTAGGCATTTATAAATACCAAATTGGTTTAGTAAAGAGGCACTATTAGGGGACTTCATCATAAATTTGCCTCTTAAAATAATCCTTCAATGTACTATGTGGAAATCCCCCAAACTGTGGGGTTGAAACAGATGGCACAATTGTGCTATTAAACATCAATGCCATCCATGGACTGTTAATTTCAATTATAAAGTGTAAGGCATGGAGGGCTGGATTACGTCACTGGTGCTGGTCACAGTGTGTTTTCATAAGGTCACACATTTCTTGATGTTAAGTTACAAAGTGGGAGGGTGGGATCTTATGACACTTGTACCCAGGTCATGTCAGAAATACAGGAGCTTAGTTTCTGGACATTCTTGGTTTGCCTCAAGATAGATGTAAAATCTTTTCGGATAGGTCTCAAGAAGTAGGCTGATGAAATTGCAAATTTGTACTATCTTTCTTTTATTTGAGAGGTTCCTCTGAAGCAATATGGCAGAATGAAATAATAAAATAATGGCACAATGAAGCCATAAGATAATATATTGTTTTCTGAAACTGAACAAAATAAATATTAACAAAGCTTTAAAATTGTTAAAACCATACAGGAATTCTCACCAAGAAAGTGGAATAATCTCATGAGGAAATCTTGAAATCAGCAAGAGGAAAACTAAATGATTACCTAGAAGGGGTCTCAAATAAGATTATAGTTGACTTATCAGAAATTACGGAGGCCAAGAAAATGCAGTATACTAATGGGATACTATTCAGCCTTTAAAAAGAAGGAAGAAAATCCTGTCATTTGCAAAAACATGGATGAACCTGAAGAATATTGTGTTAAGTTAAATGAGCCAGGCACAGAAAAACAAATAGCATCTGATCTCATTTATATGTGGAATCTGAAAAAGGAACTCATAGAAGTAGAGAGGAGAATGATGCTCAGCTAGGGTCTGGGGAAAGAGTGTGTGGTTGGGGAGATGTTGGTCAAAGGATACAAAACTTCAGTTAGGATGAATCAGTGCAAGAGAGCTGCTGTACAACATAATGACTATAGTTCATAATATTCATTATATTCTTGAAAAATGCTAAGATAGATTTTAAATGTTCTCACCATAAAAAGTGAGGTAATACACGTGTCAGTTAGCTCGATTTACCCATTCCACAATGTATCCATACCTTAAGACAACATGCTGTACACCATAAATATATACAATTTTTATTTGTTAGTTTAAAAAATAAGTTAAAGAAAAGTAATGAAGGAGGTCAGAAGAAAGGGAAAAAAATCGATCAACGGAGAATCTAATATTCACCAAAGTTATTCTACAGAAATGAAGGCAAAATACAGACACTCCTACGCAAAAAAAACACTGAGAGAATTTGTTGCTGGCAGATTTACCTTACGAGAAATACTGAAGAACTTTACATAATATCAAAGCAAGTGACAATAATTATAATCCACCTGGAAAAAAATAAGAGATAAAAATTAATTATTACAGATATTTATGTATTTATAAAAGACAGCATAAGTGCATATTTCTTTCCCTTCCTTCTCTTAACTAGTTTAAAAATTAATTATAAATATGTACATAATTTTATTTTTGGACCTATAACATATAAAAATGCAACACATTTGACAACAGCATTACAGAGGAGGTGAGTTGGAATAAGACTATACTGGATTATGGAAAGGACTTCAGATGGCAAGTCAAAGTCACAGAACAAACGAAGAAAATCTGCACTCACTTTAAAAACCAGGGTTAATGCAACAAAGACCATAAATATTTACTTGCTTTCCTTTTCTCTCTCAGCTTCTTTGAAGCACATATAAGATTGTATAAGCTAATCATTTATAAGAATGTATTGTTGAATTTGTAACATTTATAGATATAATATGTATAACAATGATGCCACAAAAAGCAGTAAAAAGGAATAGACCTTCATATACATAGCATTTTCATATTTCATTGGAATTAAATTAATAAAAATATTAAGCTGATTTTCATAAGTTAAGGTGCATATTGTAAGCCCTAGAGCAACTACTAAAAACAACCCTCAAAAAATAGCAAAAAATATTGAAGAAATAAAAATAGTACATTAGAAGATATCCACTAAATGCAAAAGAAAGCAAAAAAAGGAATGATAAGGGAACAGAAAAGATATGAGACATTGAAAAAAAGCAAAACACCATGTAAACATTTAATGTTATTATTGATATAGTTGGATATAAATCTAATTTATGGAATTCCAATTCCATAAATCGCAAGTTATAGTTGGATATAAATCTAGCTATATCAATAATAATATTAAATGTTATCAAATTAATAACCCAATCAAAAAGCAAATTGCCAGATAAGATTTAAAAAAAACAAGATCCAACTACATGCTGTCAATAGGAGACATACTTTATATTCAAGGATACAGAAAAACTAAATCAGAAATGAAAGAGGAGACTTTATTTCCAATTTTAGTAAAAGAAAAAGGATTAAGAAGAAATAGTACAAATAGTTGTGTTAATAAATTAGAAAACTTAGATGAAGAGGACGAATTCCTAGAGAACACAAATACTGAAACAGACTTAAGAAGAAACAGAAAATCTGAATAGGGAGAGTGAAGAAAGAGGGCAGATAGGAGACAGGGCTAACATGCAGCTCCCACTTGGATGAACAAAACAACATGTGGAAACTCACACCATGAACTTTTGCTCCAGGAACCACTGCAGGAACATACTAAGGAAACCAAAAGAATTCACAAATCATTTGAAAGGAGTGACATGTCGCTGTAAATTCCATGAGACAGGTGAAAAACTGAGTTCCCAAAGTGTGTGGGGCGGAACCTACCTCTGAAAACACATCCTCACTGAAGAACCTGAAAATCCAGATAAAAGGAGAAAAATTTAATTTTGCTTGAGCTGAAACAGATTTCGGGAGCCATGCAAAACATAAAAGTAGAAGCAGCTGCAGGGAGAGCCTTGTAGGCACTCCCAGTATCCAGCCTGGGCCCAGGGAAGACATCCCTGACTATATCTCACAAGGGAAGGTCTTGGGGAAGGCAGCCAGTGGAATTAGGAAGGGGTCACAGGGTGAAAGAAGTTTTCACATGAATTTTGTAATAATTTTGGCTAGGCACAAATTTTCTTGAGCAGAATCTGGAAATTGGCTGGGAATTGCTACAGATATGAGCACAGGAGCCACTGCTGGCATTGTGGGCAGATGGGGAGGGGTGAGACCTGAATTATGTGCCTGCTTTCTCAGCAGGGAAGCTTATGTCCTAGGGCAAGGTCTGAGTCCCGTGCACTGGCTGCCTGGATCTAAACTCAGCACTGCTAGTGGAGCACTGCAGAAGCAAGACCAGCCTCACCAACTGCATGGGAGCTGAGTGAGGCCTATCACCTACTGGCTTTCCCCCACTTCCCTGGCGAAATAGATGGCACAGCAGAGGCAGCCATAATCCCCTCTAGAACATAACCTTGTTGGCCTGAGAGCTATCCCTCACCCCCCATAGTGGCTGTGGCAAGTCCTGCCCAAGGAAAGTCTGAGCTCAGATCTGCCTAATCCTGTCCCTACCTCACAGTTTTTCTCTACCCACCCTTGTAGCTGAACATAAAAGACATAAATTCTGGGGAAACTTTATGGCCCTGCCCATTGCCTGTACTGGCCTTACTCATGCTGGCCAACTTAGGGCAAGCTTATATCTTCCTTCTACCACTGCAGTTGGTGCTCTCTTGAATGTGCCACCTCCTGGCTAGAAGTCACCACTCAGGCCATTGCAGCAACTCATGACAGAATAATTCTATTCCCAGGAAGTAGGGTTAACAACAGTTAATTTCAATGCTTGCAACATCTTGGCTAACCAGAGGTCCTGAGTCTATCCATGTATCAACTTCACTACTAGCATACCCAGCATCTGAAATAGCCGACACACTAAACATATCTACAACCAATGACTGTCAGACAGTCTACTTCACTCTCCTGCCACCTCCATCAAAGCAGGTGCTGGTATCCACGGCTGGAAGACCTGAAGACAGATCATTTCACTCTTTGCAGACATTCTCCAGCACCAGCCCAGAGCCTGGTAGCCCCACAGGGTGGTTAGACCCAGAAGAACAATAGCAATAACAATTGCTGCAGCCTAGCTCTCAGGAAGCCCCTTCCCTAGGAAAAGGGTGAGAGCACCACATCAAGGGATCACTTGGTGGGACAAAAGAATCTGAACAGCAGCCTTTGAGTTCCAGATCTGTCCACTGAAATAGTCTACCAGAATGAGAAGGAACCAGAACAGTAATTCTGGCAATACAACAAAACAAGGTTCTATAACACCCCAAAACATCACATGAGCTCCCCAGCAATAAATCCAAACCAAGAAGAAATCTCTGAATTGCCAGATAAAGAATTCAGAAGGTTGATTATTAAGCTATTCAAGGAGATACCAGATGATGGTTAAACTAACTTAAAGAAATTTGAAAAACAACACAGGATATGAATGAAAAATTCTCTAGAGAAATAGATAGCATGAAGAAAAACAATCACAACTTCTGGAAATGAAAAACACACTTAGGGAAATACAAAATGCACTCAAAAGTCTCAGGAATAGCATCAAACAAGTAGAAGAAAGAACTTCAGAGCTCAAAGACAAGGCTTTTGAATTAACCCAATCCAATAAAGACAAAGAAAAAAGAATTTTTTTAAATGGACAAATCCTCAAAGAAATGTGGGATTATGTTAAATGGCCAAACCTAAGAATAATTGATGTTCATGAGGAAGAAGAGAAATCTAGAAGTCTGGAAAACTCACTTGAGGATATAATTGAGGAAAACTTCCCTGACCTTGCTAGAGATCTGGACATCTAAACACAAGAAGCTTGAAGAACACCTGGGAAATTCATTGCGAAAAGATCATCACCTAGGTACATAGTTATTAGGTTAGCTAAAGTCAAGACAAAGGAAAGAATCTTAAGAACTGTGAGACAAAAACATCAGGTAACCTATAAAGGAAAACATATCAGATTAACAGCAGACTTCTTAGCAGAAACTGCAAGCCAGAAGGAATTAGGGTCTGGGGTTCTATCTTAAGCCTCCTCAAACAAAATAATTGTCAGCTGAGAATTTTGTATCCAGCAAAACTATGCTTCATAAATGAAAAAAAGACAAAGTCTTTTTCAGATAAAAAATGCTGACAGAACTCGCCACTACCAAGCCAGCACTACAAGAAATGCTAAAAGAAGTTCTAAATCTTGAAACAAAACCTCATACACCAAAATAGACCCTCCTTGAAGCAAAATTATCACAGGGCCTATAAAACAATAACAGTAGGAAAAAAAGAACACAAGGTATTCAGGCAACAACTAGCATGATGAATAGAACAGTACCTCACATGTCAATATTAATGATGAATACATATGGCCTAAATGCTCCTTTTAAAAGATACAGAATGGCAGAATGAGTTAAAATGTCCACCAACCAAGTATCTGCTGTCTTCAGGAGACTGACCTAACACATAGAGCTCACATAAACTTAAGGTAAAGGGGTGGGAAAAGATGTTCCATGTAAATGAAAACCAAAAACAAGCAGGAGTAGCTATTCTTATATCAGACAAAACAAATGTTAACGCAATAACAGTTTAAAAAGACAAAGAAGAACATTATATAATGATAAAAGGATTACTCCAACAGGAAAATATCACAATCCTAAATATATAGGCACCTGACACTGGAGCTCACAAATTTAATTAATTACTACTAGACCTAAGAAATGAGATAGACAGTAACACAATAATAGTGGGGGATTTTAATACTCCACTGATAGCACTAGACAGGTCATCAAGACAGAAAGTCAATGAAGAAACAATGAATTTAAACTATACCCTAAAACTAATGAACTTAACAGATATTTACAGAACAGTCTATCCAACAACATGCATTCTATTTATCAGCACATGGAACATTCTCCAAGATAGACTATATGGTAGGTCACAAAACAAGTCTCAATAAATTTAAGAAAATCAGAATTGAATCAGGGACTCTCTCAGGCCACAATGGAATAAAACTGGAAATTAACTCCAAAAGGTACCTCAAAACTAAACAAATGCATGTAAATTAAATAATCTGCTCTTGGATGATACTTGGATCAACAATGAAATCAAGATAGAAATTTAAAAATTCTTTGAACTGAATGATAATAGTGACACAACTTACCAAAACCTCTGGGATACAGCAAAAGCAGTGCTAAGAGTAAAATTCATAGCATTAAATGTCTACATCAAAAAGTCTGAAAGAGCACAAATAGACAATTGCTGGTCACGCCTCAAGGAACTAGAGAAACAAGAACAAACCAGGCCCAAAGCCAGCAGAAGAAAAGAAATAACAAAGATCAGAGCAGAACTAAATGAAATTAAAACAAACAAACAAAAATAGTACAAGAGATATATGAAACAAAAAGCTGAGTTTTTTGAAAAGATAAACAAAGTTGATATACACACATGCACACCATGGAATACTACTTGGTCATAAAAAGTAACAAAATAATGGCGTTCACAGCAACCTGGATGGAGTTGGAGGCCATTATTCTAAGTAAAGTAACTCAAGAATGGAAAACCAAACATTGTATGTTCTCACTTGGAAGTGGGAGCTTAAGCTGTGAGGACGCAAATGCATAAGAATGATATAATAAACTATGAGGACTCAAGGGGAAGGTTGTGAGCGGGGTGAGTGATAAAAGACTACGCATTGGGTACAATGTACATTGCTCTTGTGATGAGTGCACCAAAATCTCAGAAAGCAGCCCTAAAGAACTGATCTATGTAATCAAAAACCACCTGTTCCCCAAAAATTTAAAATTAAAAAAATCAAAATTAAAAAGTAATAAAAAATAAAACATTTTTAGAAATTAAAAAATTAGCTGGGCATAGTAGTGCATATCTGTAGTCCGAGCTAGTGGGAGACTGAGCTTGGAATATAGCTCGAGCCCAGGAGGTAAAGGTTGCAGTGAACCATAATTGTGTCACAGCACTCCAGCCTGGGCAACGGAGCAAGATCCTGTCCCAAAACAAACAAACAAAAAAAATTAAGTTCAAACAAAATAAAGAATATGGAAATCTGAATAGGCCTATCATAAGTAAAGAGATTAAATTCATAATCAAAAAATTACCATCAATGAAACACCCAGGTCAGTATTTCTAAAAAATATTTAGAGATGAATTAATACCAGTTTTTCATAAACAATTCCCCTTCATAAACAATTCCCCTTCACACTTCTCAACTAATTCTATAGACTAGTTATCACCCTGACACTAAAGCCAGCCAAAGATTTTTTAAACTACCGATCAATATATGTTATGAATATAGATACAAAAATTCTCAACAGAAAACTGGTAAGCTAAAACTTGAAACGTTAAAAAATAAAAATCATACACTATGACCAAATTTGAGTTTATACCAGTAATTCAAGGTTTGTTTAATATATAAAAATTAATTGATGTAATATACTGTATCAATTGAATAATAAAAACCACGCTGATCTAAATTAATGCAACAAAAGCATTTGACAAAATTCAATACCCTTGAATGAAAAAAGCACTTAACAAACTAAAAATAGAAGGTAATCTCTTTAACCTGAAAAAGGAAATTTGTAAAAATTCCATAGTTAACATCATATTGAATATGAAAAACTGGTTACTTTCTCCTAAGATCATAAATAAAAGAAGGATATCTGTTCCTACCATTTATATTCAGCATTGTACTTACTAGAAGGTCTAGCCAGGGAAATTTGAGAAGGAAAAGAAATAAAAGGCACCAGATTGGAAGGGAAGACTTAATAGAACTTCTATTCACAGATAATATGTCTTATGTATTTAAAAAATTCCAGTTAATCTGCTTTAAAATTATTAGAATATATTCAACAAAGTTGTAGGATATAAGACCAATATACAAAAATCTATGGTATTTCTAAATACTGATAACAATCTTTAAATATAATTATGAAAACAGCTTTATATATAACATCAAAAAGAATAAAATGCTTAGCTTTAAATTTACTGAAAGGAGTGTAAAACTTATCATGTCAAAATTACAACTCCTTAGTAAAAGAAATGAAAGAATATCTAAATAAATGTAAAGCCATCCCATGTTCATACTCCCCAAACCAACCAATATATCCAATGCCATCCACATCAGAATACCAGCTAACTATTTTGTGTAAATTGATGAGATGATCCTAAAATTCGTATGGAAGCTCAAGTGACTCAGAAGTGCCAAAACGATCTTGAAATAAAAAAGCAAAATTTGAGGACTTAATATTCTTAATTTCACATCTTACTATAAAGCAACAATAGTTAAGACAAATTAATACTAGCATAAGTATATACATATGATCAACAGAATCAAATAGAAATAAACCCATGTATCCATGATCTATTGAGTTTCTACAAGAATGCCAAGACCATTCAATTAAAAAAGAATAATTTATTCAACAAATGGTGCTAGAACAACAGATACCCACACGTAAAACAAAAAGAAAAAAGAAAAAACGAATTTGAACTCTTTCTTTATATTATATACAAAAATTAATTCAAAGTGGATTAAAGACCTAACTGAAATCTAAAACTACAAAACTCTTAGAAGAAAACACAGGAATAAATATTCATGAGATTAAATTTGGCGATCGATTCTTAAATATGATGCCAAAAGCATGAGCAAAAAAAGAAAAAAAAATAGACAAATTGGACTTAAAATGTAAATGTTTGTGCATCAAAGGACAGTATCAAGAAAGTAAAAAAGGCAACCCAGAAATGGAAAAATATTTGTAAATCATGTATCTGATAAGGAAATCATATCTAAAATAGACAAAGAATACTTACAATGTAATCATAAAAAGACAAGGTAAATCAGTACAACCGGAGAACACTTTGGAGTCTCCTCAAAATACTAAAAATAGTACATATGTACCCAAAACAAAGGAAATAAGAATATCAAAGAGATATCTGCACTCCAGTATTTGTTGCAGCCCTTTTCACAACAGCTAGGATTTGGAAGCAACCTAAGTGTCCATCAACAGATAAATGGATAAACAAAATGTGATACAGACACAAATGGAGTACTATTCAGCCATAAGAAAGAATGAGATCCAATCATTTGCAACGACATGGAGGGAACTGAAGATTTGTGTGTTAAGTGAGATAAGCCAGGTACAGAGAAACAAACATCACATTTTCTCACTTATTTGTGAGATCTAACAATCAAAACAATTGAACTCATGTACATACAGAGTAGAAGGGTGGTTATCAGAGGCTGGGAAGGGTAGTGGGGGTGTTGAGAGGAGGTGGGGATGGTGAGTGGGTACAAAAGAAATAGAATGAATAAGACCTACTGTTTGATAGCATGACAAGGTGACTATCATCAATAAAAACCTAATTGTATATTTAAAAATAACTAGGAGTGTAATTGGATTGTTCATAACACAAAGGATAAATGAAATGCTTGAGAGAATGAATACTTCATTCTCCATGGTGTGTTTATTATGCGTTGCATGCCTATGTCAAAACATCTCATGTATCACATAAATATATACACCAACTTACTACGTACCCACAAAAATTAAAAATAAAAACGTTTTAGAAGAATCCCACCATGAAAAACACAGAAAAGATATGAGCAAAGGATATAAATAGACATTTTCCCTAGAAGATATACAAATATCTAATAAGTGCCTGCATTAGGAAAACACAGGTCAAAAACCACAGTAAAATTGCATTTACCACCCAAAATGATGTCTACAAACTTTTTTAAAAAATGAGAATAACAAGCATTGGTGGGCATTTGGAGAAACTGGAAGCTTCATACATTACTGGTGAGACTACAGAATGATTCAACCGCTGCGAAAAACAGTTTGACGTTTCCTCAAAAAGTTAATCACAGGATTTCCAGATTGTCTGGGAATTCCACTCCTAGGTATACATCCAAAGAATTGAAAACAGGTAATAAAATAAATACTTGTAAAGGAATGTTGATACCAGCACCATTCACAGGAGCCAAAATGTAAAATCAACCCAACATCCACTGACTGATGAATGAATGAACAAATTACAGTATACGCACACAATGAAATATTATTCAACCTTAAAGAAGAATGAAGTACTGATACATGCTATGAACCTTGAGGACATCAGGCTAGGTGGAAGTAGTCCATCACTAACGACCACATATTGTGTGATTCCATTTCTGTCAAATAGCCCTGGCAGGCAGAAGTAGGTTGGCGGTCTCAGACTTTGAGCCACTGCTCATAGACGAGGTGAATCTCCCTAGCTATGCTCAGTGTGCACAGCTCTTAACTAAATCCAAAGTGAAGACATGCAGGTCTCAGAGAAGGAATGGACTGATAAATCACCACACGATGTAAAAGTAATGAGATGGTGTCAAAAACAGTGGCCTACTTTAAACATGAGACTGGGAGAGGAAGGGAAACAATATAAAAAGATCTAAGAAAGCACAGTAGGAAACCAGGTTGGTTATTTGTTCCAGTAATTGGCTGTGCTTGACTGTGCTGAACAAAAGTAGTCAAAGGAGCATGGGCTTTGGAGATCTAGTTCTTATTTCTTTCTGGGCATACTCCTCACTGTTCCAGAATCTTGAGCAAGTCACTTAATGTCTCTGTCCCTGGTTGTAAATCTGCAAAATGAGGTTAGTGCTATGGACCTTGCAGAAATTGTCACAGCGATGAAATGAGGTAATTTGTTGAAGGAATCTGCATGACCCTTAATCAATGATTGCCATTTTTCCAGATTCCAGGGCAGGAATCACGCAAACATGTTGGTGAAATGTGAACTTTAGGTTGATTTGTTGCAAGGACAGAGGAAACACAGGAAATAGATAAGCAGGGACATAGACACGAATGAGACCCACA
Source organism: Aotus nancymaae (assembly GCF_030222135.1). Classification (NCBI taxonomy): domain Eukaryota; kingdom Metazoa; phylum Chordata; class Mammalia; order Primates; family Aotidae; genus Aotus; species Aotus nancymaae. The sequence goes on along the minus strand of NW_026988450.1, from coordinate 4,347,600 downwards.
GACGACTCCTGATGTTGTGTACAATGAAAATAACCGTGGCCATTTCTAAGATCTTACTCAGCACCACCAGACATGTGATATCTGATAGTTCATTTAATTCCCCCAGCCATATGAAGTAGACAATAGTATTACTCTCATGTTATCAATGAGGAAACCAAGACTTAAAGGAGTTAAATAACTTTCACTAAGTCATGCAACTAGGAGTAATAACATCAGCCAGTTCTAGTAGCGCTCTCACTCTGTTGCCCAGGCTGGAGTGCAGTGATGAGAACGTGGCTCACTGCTGCATTGACTTCCTGGGCTCAAGCGATCCTCCTGCCTCGGCTCCCTAGGACCTGGGACTACAGGCACGTGCCACCATGCCTAGCTAATTTTTTTTATTTCTTGTGGAGTTGAGGGTCTCACCATGTTGCCCGAGCTGGTCTCCAACTCCTGGGCTCAAGTGCTCATCCTGCCTCAGCCACCCAAAGTGCTGGGATTACAGGCATGAGCCACCATGCCTGACCTAGAGCACTTTGTATAAGCTCTTATGAGTCTGCACTACCCTCTCCTCTCTAGGATACAGTATGTGCAGATTTAGGTCAATTCCTGTAGCGTTGTATTTCCTCAGATCTAAAGTGCATGACTTTTCACATTTTAACACTTCTGCAATTAGTATGTGCTTTACAAATAACACGTATTTTTAATGAAATTGTACTTTCTTTTTTTCTAAACCATTACTATTACATCAGTGGTACTTTTGTAAACTTTCTGAATTTGGGCTGTATATCATACCAATGTACTACTCACAGTTTTTGGAATATAATAATTTCTTGGAAATTGCTTGTGAAATAAAGAATTTTCAATATTTTTGCATGAGGAGGTCAGGGCTTTAAATTTACAGCTCCTCTACCCAAATGCTTCTCACATTCCTTATTTAGTAAGCAGGTACTTTGTTTCCCATGTTGTTTTCAATTTTTTTATTTTCTTTTATTTATTTATTTTTCTAATACAGAGGTTCGCTCTTGTTGCCCAGACTGGAGTGCAATGGCACGATCTTGGCTAACCACAACCTCCGCCTCCTGGGTTCAAGCGATTCTCCTGCCTCACCCTCCTGAGTAGCTGGGATTACAAGTGCACGCCATCATGCCCAGCTAATTTTTTTGTATTTTTAGTCAAGACAGGGTTTCTCCATGTTGGTCAATCTGGTCTTCAACTCCCGACCTCAAGTGATCTGCCCGTCTCGGCTTCCCAAAGTGCTGGGATTACAGGCGTGAGCCACTGCATCCAGCCATTCTTTTATTTTCAACACAAAACAATGATCTGCCTTCACTGGTGACTGGTGGCTCCCGACAGGGGCTTTTCTGCTTTTCCCACCCCAGTATCAAAAGAATCCTTCTTTTAAGTCTCCTTTCTTTAAAGCTTCCTGAAACACTATGAGATTCCCAATCATCAAAAATCCATTTTGATCCCCTACTATGAATGCAAGAATCCATGCAAGTATCTTTTTAAAATGATGGCACCAACAGACTAAACGCCAGGGTACATTATGCCCAAGCTGGTCCTGAGACCTGTGATCCCACAGCCCATGCCACCCCTGGCACCCACCCCACAGAGAAGAGTGGACCAAAAGTTGTCAGAAGACCCACAAAAGTGGGAAATAAATAAATGCTGGGAACACACTTTTTTTCATTTTATTTTTATCATGAGATATTTCAGACATATCAGAAAGTACTGAGGCAAACAGAACAAACACTCAGGTACCCTGAATCCAGCTTAAGAAATCAGACAATACAGACACGTTTTTACCTGCTCATGTTTTAACATTCATTTCATTTGTTCAGTGGCCTTTATTCTAGTCACACAACATGAAGTCTGAAATAGCATCCGAGCAAGAATCGGAATCAGAAGTTCAGGTCACATCCTTTGGCTGAAATGCGGATCAGCTGAATTTTTTTTGCTGTAATTGCTCTCAACTACAACAGGTTTTTATTTTTACTTATTGAAAAGCAAGTAGACAAAACATCACACAAAAAAGACTGCTTTAATGTCAATATATACGAAACCTTTTAAAAGTCTCTGACACTTGCAGAGGAGTGCACGTTAAAGAAAGCTTTTAGAGCGTCATTGTTAATTACCTTTAAATTTTTTTTAGGCTTTTTTTTGTCATTGATTAGAGATATTCAGACAATTAGTGACTGTAACATCTGGTCATTTTTATGAATGCATAGAACAGAAATGTGGACAATAGTCACTGCTTCTTTTTGGAAGTTTTTAGGCTTTTTGAATCAAGAAGTTCCCTGAGAGGATTGACAATGGCACAGACACACATGTGTCAGCTAGATCATGTTATTTTAGAATCCAGGAACTTCCCAACATTCCGCCAGGAAGAATGGATTTTGAAGTGTAGCCAGTTCTGACTGCAATCTCGTCCGGGAAGCTAGAATAATCATTCAGGCGTACACTTAAAAGTCTTGTAAAATTACCTTTGTTAGAAGCAATTACGGAAGTTTGAGCAAGGCAAATTTACATTCCAATTTATGAATACTGGTTGGTTTTACATCGGAAAATATTTCACTAAGACCCTTAAAATCCTGATTTCATTGAATAGTGTTTTGCTTCAACAAGTCAGATGGTGTCCTCCCAACTGTAAAATGGTTTCATTCCCTAATTTAATGGAATGTATATGTCATGTTTATTTTTAGAAGAATTTAGATTAATCATAGTGTATTTTTTAAACTTTGGAATTGACTCAAAATTATAATCTATCTGCTACTATTCTTACAAAACTTACCACTAGGTAGGAGATAAGGGTTTGAAGATAGCGCTCACACATTTTCTCCTTGCTGTCTCAGAAGAAGGGAGATTGTGGGGCTAAATTAGGGTAAATGCTTCATTCCTTATTTTTCATTCAGACAAAAAATGAAAAATGAAATGAATGTGTTACTGATTAGTTTTCTAGTGATGCTGTAACAATGTACCACAAACCGGGCGCCTTAAACAACAAAAATTTATTTTCTCACAGTTCTGGAGGCTGGAAGTTCAAGATCAAGATGTCATCAAGGTTGGTTTCTTTGAGGCCTCTCTCCTTGCCTCACAGATGGCTGCCTTTGCCCAGATGTTGCAGGGGTGTCTCTCCATGTGTGCCCTCGTCTGATGTCTCTGTCTGTGTCCTAATCTCCTCTTTTTATAAAAACACCACCAGTCATATTGGATGAGGGTCCACTCTGAAGACCTCAATGAACCTTAACTACCTCTTTAGAGAACGAATCTCCAAATACAGCCACATTCTTAGGTACTGGGATTCGATGTCAGCAGGTGGATATGGGGCACACGATTCAGTCCACACAGTTACATGGATGAAAACACTCCAGGAGCCCCGACTTGAGTCCCAGGTGCTCACCACACTCTGCAAAGCCTGTGCTCTCTCCAGCAGCAGCGAGTTGGAGTTCATGCATGGCGCCACTTTGTGAAAGAAGCCCTTTGCTTTAATTCAATGAGATGATTTTTATCCTCATTTTCCATTCTAATGAAATGTTCACTACTACAGCTGAGTCAAAGAATGGCCTAAGTATCTTCAGAAAGAAAAATAAATTTTTGGACATTCGGCTGAAGAGGAAATGTTAGCCTAATTTCCTAAGAATGACAAGGTTAGGCTCTCGTGGGCCTTCCGCATTTCTGGTGGCTCTGGCATCAGCTAACTACAGAAATGCTGTTCTGTCCTCAGCTAAATAGGTCCAGTGACGTCGACAAGAGAAACACTGCATTTCTCGGCTGTAAGTGTGACCAGCAAGGCACTGGGGCCCCTGAAGTCCAGGCTGTCTGCACGTCCCCCTCCGTGAACAAGCCGAGTCCTGCTCCAGGGAAGTGAGAAGGTGCCAGGCACCTGCTTTTTGCCTTGACGATGTTTTCTTCGTGAATGCTCAAACTTAAGCTAAATACTTTCAATACGGGGTATCTTTGTGTGCACATAAAAACACGTTTTGTCATTTTTACTTTTATGTATGTGGAATATGAAATTTTACACAGAAGGAGAAAGTAGTCAGGCGGAGTAGCCTCTGGTGAGGCTTATGCTAGATTTCTTCAGCTCACCTGCTCACTTCATATTCACAAGCTCAGGAGGGATATATTACTTTCTCTCCTTCTTTTCTCTTCGTCTCCCTCCCTCCCTCTCTCCCTCCCTCCCTCCTTTTCTTCCTTCTTTCCTTTCTCCCTCCCTTTCTTTGTTCCTTCCCTCTCTTCCTTCCCTCCTCCCTGCTTCCTTCCCTCCCTCCTTCCTTCTCTCCCTCCCTCTCTCCTTTTCTCCTTCCTTCCCTCCTTCCTTCCTTCCCTCCTTCCTTCCCTCCTTCATTTCTTCCCCCTTCCTTCCTTCTCTCCTTCCTTCCTTCCCTCCTTCCTTCCTCCCCTCCTTCCTTCCTTCCCCCTTCCTTCCCTCCTTCCTTCCTTCCCCCTTCCTTCCTTCCCTCCTTCCTTCCTTCCCTCCTTCCTTCCTTCCTCCCCTCAATCCTTCCCTCCCTCCTTCCTTCTCTCCCTCCCTCTCTCCTTTTCTCCTTCCTTCCCTCCTTCCTTCCTTCCCTCCTTCCCTTCTTCCTTCCTTCCCTCCTTCCTTCCTTCCCTCCTTCCTTCCTTCCCTCCTTCCTTCCTTCCCTCCTTCCTTCCTTCTCTCCGTCCTTCCTTCCCTCCTTCCTTCCTCTGCTCATTCCTTCCTTCCCTCCTTTCTTCCTTCTCTCCTTCCTTCCTTCCCTCCTTCATTTCTTCCCCCTTCCTTCCTTCTCTCCTTCCTTCCTTCCCTCCTTCCTTCCTCCCCTCCTTCCTTCCTTTCCCTTTCCTTCCTTCCCTCCTTCCTTCCTTCCCTCCTTCCTTCCTTCCCCCTTCCTTCCTTCTCTCCTTCCTTCCCTCCTTCCTTCCTCCCCTCATTCCTTCCCTCCCTCCCTCTCTCCTTTTCTCTTTCCTTCCCTCCTTCCTTCATTCCTTCCCTCCTTCCTTTCTTCCCTCCTTCCTTCCTTCCTCCTTCCTTCCTTCCTTCCCTCCTTCCTTCATTCCCTCCTTCCTTCTTTCCTTCCTTCCCTCCTTCCTTCCTTCCCTCCATCCTTCATTCCTTCCCTCCTTCCTTCCTTCTTTCCTGAAGCTGAGGTTCAGGGCAGTTGCTTTCCTTGTGGAGAACAGGTTCCAAGTACAAATGCCAAAATTCCATCTCAGGTCATCTTCCTGCAAAACCATTGCACTTTTGGTAGCACAGGCCTTTGGTTATGTGTAGGGGAAAATGCGTGGCCCTGATTGGCCATCGACGTGTGGCAACCAGACATGTGGCATCTTTTGTGAAATGTTTTTTCAATAGCTTCTTAGAGAAAGCTAATCCACAGGAAAGAAATCATACGGGCTTTTCACGTGTTTGAGGATATGATTTCAAACAAGTATGTTGTATGAGTTATTTTTGTAAGAGCTAACTAGGCTCAGAAGACCGGTTTATGTGGAGGAGGTCTCTGAGTACGTGAATACTGGTGAGTGACAGAGTAGAGATGCTGACACAGTCAGCCGAGGACCGTGGGTTTCTCTGGCAATGAGCATGGCTCCTGATGGCGGGGCCTCAGCCCCAGCCCTACCCCTGCCTCCCGTTGTCTATGTGGGGTTGGGTATGTAGTTAACCCAAAGTGCCTCAGCTTTCTTGCCAGTAAAATGAATATAAAACTAGTAGATGCATATATAAATAAACTTTGGTACATCCAGAAAATGGAATGTTATTCAGAGTTATGAAGACATTAGTTCTAACCGTGAAAAAATGTGGAATCTTAAATGCATATTACTAAGTGAAGGAAGCCAACCTGAAAAGGCTGCACGCTGTATGATTCCAACTCTATGACATTCCGGAAAAAGGAAGAGAATGGGGCAGGAAAAGACTCGCTGGTTGCCCACAGTTAGGGGAGAGGGAGGGATGAAGAAAAGGAGTATAAACTGAGAACCTATCTCGTTAAGGCTGCCGTGAAGACTACTTGGTCACTCTACGTGAACCATAGAGCTGGCTGGAGCACAGGCAGCATGGGGGCTCTCACCACATGCTGGGACGACCTCTGCTACGCTAGCCGTCTGAAGAAGGTGAGCTGCCACATCCATGAACCCTGCAGAACTCTCAACTGGGCCGGGGAGCAAAGGAAGTCCCTCCTCCTAAGCCGATGTGGCTGAGCCAGTCAGAGCCTAGATATTGTGGAAGGCAGTGGCTCGCAAACTTGAGTGCTATGGGATGAATGTCTGTGGGCCCCTAACATTCCTATGTTGAAATCCTAACCCCCCAGTGTGATGGGATTTGGAGGTGGGACCTTTGAGAGGTGATCAGGTCATGAGGTTGGAGCCCTCATGAGTGAAATTAGTGCCCTTATGAGAGGATTAGAAAGAGACAGGAAAGAGATGACCTCTCTTTTTCTTTCCCTGCCAGGACATAGCAGAAAGTAGCCGTCTGCAAAGCAGGAAAACAGCCCTTACCAGGAATCCAGTTGGCCCCCACTTGGATCGTGGACAGCCCAGCCTTCAGGACTGTGAGGAATAGATTTATGTTTTTTCAGCCACCTTGTCTATGGTGTTTTTGCTGAAGCAGCCGCAGTTTAAACACAGATGCTGGCCCCACGCCCAGAGTTACCAATTCAGCAGGTGTAAGGTGGGTTTTGATAATTTACATTTCTAAGAAGCTTTCAGGGAATGCTGATGGTGCTGGCCTCTCACTGGTTTGCTAGAAAGCCTGGTTCTTGGTTAAAGCTGTGTATAATGTCAGATCACCCAGGTGACCTTCCCTACATAGCTGGGAGGCAAGATGACGGACGCTGCTGGCCAGCCTGGAACTTCTTGACTTTTTCTAAGAGGTAGAATCTAGAAACATATGGAAATACATCGGTCTAAAACAATGAAAATAGATAAAGCACTCGGTTTCAGCAAACTGCCATGGGAGGAACCAAATGTTTCTTTAAAAAGTTAAACATCTAAAAAGTTATCCAAATATTTTAGAAGAGATCAAGGGAACTGCAGAGAAAATAGAATACTAGAGGGATATTACACCACTGTAGAAAATCACGTGGCAGAAAGAAGCATGTATGTTGTTATTAAAGAATCACAAGATATTCATTGTCTGAGAAACGAGAAGTGAGGAGAGGAAGGGGGTGGAGGAGGAAACTGGCAGGGCTGATCCTCTGCGGCAGCCACAGGGCTCTGGCTTCCACAGCATCAGCTGTGTTTCTTCATCTGCCAACTGTGACTCTCCAGGGGAGAGCTCCTGCAGGGGAGGGAGGCAGCACAGTCCCTGAAACTCAACAGTCAGAGGCAGTGGTGGCATCCAGACGCTGCTCAGGAGAAGGCGCGGGAGCTGTGGCATTGGTCCGAGCCCTGACCTCAGCTCAGCCCTAAAAGGTCAGGGCCACCAGAAAAAGAAGGGTATTAGAAATAGAGGTTTGATTATGCTTGATGGCAAAGAAATGCACCTCAATATATCAAGGGTCTACGGCAAGCCCATTACTGGGTATATACCCAAAGGAAAATAAATCGTTCTACCAAAAAGACACATGCACCCATACACTCATTCCAGCACTATTCACAATAGCAAAGATGTGACATCAAGCTAGGTGCCCATCAATGGTGAACTGAATAAAGAAAATACAGTACATATATACCATGGAATACTATGCAGCCATAAAAAAGATAAGGTTTTTCTTTTTTATGAGATTCCTTTGCAGAAACATACATGCAGCTGGAGATCATTATCCTAAGCCAGTTAACACGGGAACAGAAAACCCAGTGTCCCATGTTCTCATAGTGGGGGCTAACCATTGGGTACACGTGGAAATGAAGATGGCAACAATAGACACTGGGCACTGCTAGGGTGGGGAGGAGAGGAAGGAGGCGCAGGCTGAAAGACTGCCTATTGGGTACTATGTTAACTATTCGGGTGACCAACTCAGTAGAAGCCCAGATCTCAGCATCATACAATACACCCATGAAACAAACCTGCACACGTACACCCTCACTGATTCTAAAATTTTTTTTAAAAAAGTGATTAATCTAAGTAAATGCAAAAATAAAAGTTAAAAAGAATCTAGGGTCTACAGCTACAAGTAGTGCAAATGTCTAAATTTGGCAAGAAAATTTTCGAAGTGCTGAGGAGAAAACAACCTCTGGAGACGAGCTTTCTTCCTAGCTATGATGAGCTTGATGGGTGAGTCCTGCCATTAAACCCGCGTCTATACGACGGCCTCATGGCTGACATCAACTTTCTTTCTTCTGTCAGATGTCACCTTGTCTTGCCCTGGTTGGTCTCAGGTTGGTGCCAGCCATGTGCTTCTAGATGATACTAACTGCTGGGTTCTTTGCTTGGGTTAACTGTGATACCAAGAGTGATTTGCTTACACGTGTGTGTATTATATGTATACATGTGTGTACATACCTGAGCTATGTACATATAAATGTACATATCAAGAGCTGAAGAGTAGAACAGGAAAGAAACTGTCAGCCTTGGGACAACATTCTTCTGGAGCAAAAAGGGGATAATTGAGCTGGTTCAACAGAGCAATGCTGCAGGGAAACCCGAATGTCAGGGCACCCACCTCAAATAAGCTGGAGCTCAGCTGATGAGGAGAACTGCTGATTTCCTGCATTTGGTGATGACTGCAGCCTATTTAAGGAAACTAAGTGGCAGGGGAGGGTGGTGCATTCCTGTGGTCCTGGGTACTCAGGAGGCTGAGGTGGGAGGACCGCTTGAGCCCAGGAGTTCGAGGCTGCAGTAAACCATGATTGTACCACTGAACTCCAGTCTGGATCGCAGAGCAAGACCCTATTTCGAAAAAAGCAAAAATTGTGGCCGGACATGGTGGCTCACGTCTGTAATCCCAGCACTCTGAGAGGCCTAGGCAGGCAGATTGCCTGAGGTCAGGAGTTTGAGACCAGCCTGGCTAACATGGTGAAACCCCGTCTCTACTAAAAATACAAAAATTAGCCAGGTGTGGTGGCGCATGCCTGTAATCAGCTACTTGGGAGCCTGAAGCAGGAGAATCACTTGAACCCGGGAGGTGGAGGTTCCAGTGAGTGGAGATCGCACCACTACATTCCAGCCTGGGCAATGGAGTGAGATTCCGTTCCCAAAAAAAAATAAACAAAAGTGAAAATTTTAAAAATTAAAAAAAACAGGCCCCCAGGGATGTTCAAGTGCCTTGGCTATTTCTGTGGGATTCTCCTGCTAGAGAAGCATACCCGTCCTCTGGCCACTGCCTCTGCCCCACACTTGCTGGGCTTCCCAATTGTCCCCAGAGGAGACGTAGCTCTTCTGATTGGTCAGTTCCAACAGGGAACTGCATCTCTATGCATTGCATCCTTTCTTCTGCGGCTAGCTACTTGTCCTCGGCAATCCCTGCTTGATCTTCAGTCACCCTTCCCCTGCAAGGAGGCCTGTGGCTTGGGAGGTCAAGTCAACACACGTGGCAGGAAGGGGGCATGGGGTTGCTGCAGAGCCCAGTCGTGTCCAGACCCTCTGCACTCCCCGACTTAGGCTCCTCAGGAATACAGTGAATATGACTTGGACCACCCGTCTGATTTCTGCATTGTTTTCTGCTGCTCCCAGGCTTGGAGAAGGAACCAAAGTATGCAGGATTATAGCCACTAAAACCTCAACCATGGTAACAGGGTTTTACTGGATAAGGTTAGGCTGATTGAAACTTACAAACAGTGGTAGCTGCAGCGCTTTGGTTCCCACTTGAAACTCTGCCTCTCCACCACTCAAATGCCTGGACATGTGCTCCGGGGAGGCATGACATCTGTGCCATCACAGGATTCTTTAATCTCTGAAAATCAGCTGACAATTAGGCTAAGTGGGGAGGTGAGGGGAAAGAAATCTACCTCACTATAAACATAATTCTAAACTACACTTCCAATTCCTACTTCACAGCCCCTTTAACTGCTACTAACAACAGCAAAGCCAGGCAACATGAATTCCAGTTTACGAATGTTTCCGTCCTTTTCCCAATCACAAGTGCTTGCATCCCTTCTGCGAATTCCCAGAGCTCTTAATGCTTCTCTAGTGACCTTTGCCACGCTCTGACACAGCGTAGTAATGGCTTAGCTGCTGCTGGACTCTACTCTGCCTGAGGGCAGGGGCATCCACTTATTCATTACTTGTCTTTAGGGTGATGTCCTGTAAATAGTACTTGAAGCAAGTGTGTTCCATACCTTTTACCTCCTGGCAAAGGTATTTAAAGAGCTTAGCATTACAGCTCTGTACTGTCATCCTGTGGGGATTCATTCTTTACCACCCAGAAATTGTGAATTGCACTTCAGATGAAAGCTTTTGATTAAAACAGGCCTTGCTGGCAGACGCACCTCATGTCACTGGCTGCAGAGTGGTGCCAGGATGTGAGAAAGCCAAGATCCCATCCGGCTTTGGGATTTCAATTAACATCAGTACTCACATGTTTAAAACGGAAGCAAAATCCCTCAAAAGATCTTAAACTGTGTTGAAGCGAGGATGAAAGGCACTGCTGATCTTGGAGTTGGCATGGCAAAGTGAACTTCTGAACTCTGATCAATGCTGAAATAGGCTGTGAGTCTCACAATGGCAAATAACGACATAGGTTGTGCAGTCGAGATCTTACCTTTATGGATGAGGAAACTGAGACCCGGGGAGGATCGATGATGGGATCACAGCTGGTACTTGCTGAGACCGGTCAGAACACTCCCTCCCCTGGCTACTGCTGAGGTTGGGCTGTGAGAGGCTAGGGATGTCACTGTGGGGAACTCACAGTTCATCCAAGTCTGGCTGCTGAGAGCCATTAACAGGTTCTGAGCACAAGATACCATGGTTGGCATTTAGAATAACAGTCTGAAGGTGTGCTCCATGCTAGGGGGAGGCAGGAAAGGCAGAGGACAGGGAGGGTTCTGCAGAGACCTGGGCCAGCAGGAGGCATGTGAGGATGTGGTGTCAGTGCAGCTATACCAGGGGATGTTCTGGGTGGACCCGCAATGGCAGCATGCCATTGGATAGGAAAAATTTCTTGATAAATTGCTTTCTAAATAAATTACTGATGATTAATCCTTGACATGCTTTGTTACATTTATTTTCCAACGTCTACCGCCAGCTGTTCCTTCCGAGAAAGACACAAGAAAATGGTGAAGTCAGAACTTTTGTCCACAAAAAGGAAGCTGTATCCCCTTTCATCTGCCTGAGAGAAGAAAACGAAAAGCTATAACGCCCGAAATGGGATGCACACGTGCTTTTGAGTACGACGCAGCCACGTAAAGCCTGAGGTACAGCGTGTGCAGTAATGCGGCACATGCACGTTGTTCTGTGACTAACACAAGTCAGGGAAGCATCATCAGGACATCAGCCTATTGAGTTAAAAGACAAATCGGGCGATACCAACATATTCATACCCCTGCTTTCATAAATCCATAGCCAAATACCTCAATGCTCTAGAGAGGAAAAGGGAACACGCCCTCATCAGTCTATATCTATCCCCACTGTTCACATTTTTGCCAACAAGAATGTATTTATGCAATGTTTTAAATTTTTACTTTAAGTTCTGGGATACGTGTGCAGAACGTGCAGGTTTGTTACATAGGTATACACGTGCCATGGTGGTTTGCTGCACCCATCAACCCATCATCTAGGTTTTAAGTCCTGCATGCATTAGATATTTGTCCTAATTGTCTCCTTCCCCTTGCCCCTTTAAATGCATCCCCTTTAAATGCATTAAAACATACATTTAAAAACAGTTGCCGATGTTCGTATTGCCAACCGAAAAGAAATCTCTACCCAATTTTCCTAGCACGTGGAGAGGAGCAAAGACCAGAATGACAAAGCTCTGAGAGAATGTGGCTCTAAAAAGATGGAGCTGAGCTGGTCCCGAAGCCTGTAACTGGGTAGGTCCTGGGGGTCCCGGGAGGGTGAAGTGTCCACCTGTCCCAGGGGCCTTCAGCTGTCAGCGTGATGAGGCAGCATGCCACGCCCAGCTGCTTTGGAAAGGCCACAGTCATCCCTGAACCTGTGCGCTGGAGACAGCAGTTCTGAGTTGTGGGCTGTAAGAATTTATTGTACAACCTACCACACAGTTTCTGTTTCTCTTCTTGATTTTCTACCATGAAAGTCTTTCCTTTTTACTCAGTTGACCTCAGAGGATCAAATAAGATCGCCTTTCCATAGTAAGCAGATTTCGTCAACTCAAAGAGCAGCTAAGATGATGTTAAAATCCTTTGTCCGTTCTCTTTTCTCATCATTTTTTAATTTTTTTCTTTCTTCTTCTTTTTTTTTTTTCTTATTAAGATGATTTGAGGTTTTACTGGTCTAATTTATTTTAGTTTTGTTTGGAAAATTACTTTGGCTTCAAAGAAAGTGATCCATAAATTAAGTAATTATTATGTTTAAGATTAATTGAGGATTGCCTAAGGAGCTGTAATTTTATTACAAGTGCATTTTCCTTAAGCTACCAAAAAAGTCACCAACTTTCTTTAAGCGGGGGGAATATTATTTGTATAGATTCAAACAAATGCTGAATGTACTCCCTTTTAAAATGAGAAAATAACCTTCAGCTCCTCTAAAATGTAGAGTTTGGCATTTTACTAAATTTCATAGGGAGAAAATGTAATGAGTCAATAAACCCAATTTGGAGGCTGGTTATTGTCACATAAATTAATTTGCCTGCTAAATGATCAGATGCACATCCACCTTTTTCCCCACCATCTGCCTCACAACAAAGTTGGCATTGTACTCCTTTGAGGACGGACTGTTAAAATGTCATTATTTAAAGGCTTATTATCCACCAAGTCATGTTAAATTCCAATTTCCTTGTGCTTGCAGGCTGACCAGGTAAAGAGGATAGTTTAGAGTTTTCAAAAGAATTACACGCCCCGGTGGTGTACCTCGAGGCCTCTCCGCATTGGGCCTTGTCCAAAGGCGAGGTGACTCCCATGACCTTGGACTCCTGCTGGCAGGCCACTCCCACTCAGTGCCACGCATCCCCGTTTCCATGGCTCAGCTCTGACTTGCCTCTCCAAACACTTGTGATCTGTGAAATCTCTCCTGACTGTCACACTGAGTGATCCCATCCCATTTCTCTGCACAATCAGGCACCTGGCAGGCTTTGCCAAACAGAATGCTGGTTAGAGAGGGGTGAGCGGCTGCCAAATGCCCGCTCCAGCCAACTCCTAAATATGACCCTAATGGAATCCAAAGGCCAAGATCATCCTGACCACGGTCTCGCCACAAGCCCTGTAGTGAGAAGGTGAAATGTGTTCAGTAGAAAAAATACAGCAGCTATAGGAGAACAGCTTAATAGTGCAAGATTTTTAAAAGTCAGAAACTAAATTCAGAGCCACAATTAACAACCTTTTATTTTAAAAAACTAGCAAAGCGATAACACTCAATGACCGGTAGTTTTTTGTGTGTTTTAGTTTTACTTTTTCATTTGTTCTCCCCCAGCAGTCGAGGTGGCATTTTATACACCGACCCATTCTGCATTGGGTAACTCCTGCCACTTTAGCCTCAGTGTGTTAACATGGTATCAACTTGTTTGATAACTCAGGTTTTTGGCAATACGTGATGTGTAAATCATGACAATTATTCAAGAAATAACTGATAATTTTTTTAAAAGGTACTGGGAATATAGCCTGACCTCAGATTTTTATAAATATGTATTAATCCAACTGTAAGTTCTGAGGACTAATTCTATGTTAAATACGCAAAGACAAATACAATCTAAAGGCTGAAGTCTGTGCTCATTGAGGCTCCTTGTCTAGACTCTCGAAGGAAAATCATACAAGTGAAACATAAGCGACTACAGTATATGAAACAAGTAAATGTCATATCAGGTCCATTCAAAGGGCAGAATGAGGTCCTGGAAGGCCTCCCAGTGACAAGGACAGGGGTCAGCACAGCCTAGCACGAATGTAACTGGGAAACTTGCAAGAAATAGGGAGGAATTCTATTCTCAAGGGCTTCAAATATCATGAAAACAATTTTAGAATTTGTTTAGTTGGAAGCCATTGAAGAATTTTAAGCAGGAGAATCACCTTATCCAGTATGAGTTTTAGAAAGTTCCTTTATTCCACCAGCATTGTAGCAAGTGTGGTGAGGCAAGGGTGATATTTGGGGTGTGGCAACCAGACTGGAGGCTCTCATGGCTTAATCCAGGCAGGAGATCACGCAGGTGGGAACCGCGCAGTGACAGCGGGAATTAAAAGAAGGGATGTGTTGAAGGTGGGGGGGAAGGAGCCATCCGTAGCAACTGGAGAAAACAACATGAATGGAGAGGAAAGGCAGAGGTCACAGATGAGTCTCAGACGACTGTAGAGGATAATTCACCACGACAGTAGAGAGAATTTCCGTTTCCAACTCAAGTTGTGAAAATTAAAAGCAATGAGAGATAGTAACGACTGATTTACTTGAAGGACAGACAGTTAACTTTGCAGACGAGAAGTAAGGAGAACACGCTAAACCAACAGCACGGAGGTGAAGCAGAAGGAAAATGACAGAAATGAATCACCAAGTATTGTCTATTGCTCGACGATCTAAAAAAGCATTTGGAGAAAGTAGAAAAAAAAAATTTCCCAGAGGGAGAGGGAGATGTGGAGCAAGTGGGTTTGTGTTTTAATTTCCCAGTTTGGGTTGGAAAGCAATGAAAAGGCAGATAAAACACTGGAACATGCTCAGTATGCCTCTTGTGGACGGCGGTGGAGGGGATCTTAAGGTTATCAGGAAAAGAAGATGCTAACAAGAGCACAGAGGTCCAGAGCTACCCACCTACATGTGAACCACCCAAACACAGAGAGAGAAGCATCTGGTCTGAGCGGAAGGAGACCCTGAAAGCCGGCGAGGATGCCAGCCCCCATCTGGAATCCCAAGTTGTTTTTTCAGAGCTTGCCATGTGCAGTTCCTGAGTCAGTGAAGGAGTCTTGTCTCTGTAAAATATCTGTTACTCCGTGAGCTTCCTCTCCACCATACTGAAATATCTGGCTACTCTGAATGTTGGGACACTAAAGAGGAAAAGAGAACATTTGAAACAATGAAGAATACCAAGGCAATTTCCTTGAGAGTTCTAGGCTGACATGAAATATGTCAGGTTAATTGAAGTTGTGGAAGCGGAATGTTGTGGGCTGATTGCTGTCCTTTCAAAATGCATATGTTGAGGTCCCAGCCTTCGGTACCTTAAAATGGGACTGTATTTAGAGATAACCTTTAAAGAGATGATTAAGTGAAAATGAGGTTATTAGCGTGGGCGCTACTCCAGTATGGCTGGTGTCCTTTTAAGAAGAGATTAGGATACAGAGAGACACAGAGGGAAGCCCATTTGAAGACTCAGGAAGATGACGTCCTCTACAAGCCAAGGAGAGAGACCTCCCGAGAACCAACTCTGCTGACACCTTGATCTCAGACTTCCAGCCTCCAGAACGGTGAGAAAACAAAATTCTGTTGCTTAAGTCAGCCAGGCCGTGCTACTTAGTTACGGCAGCCCTAGCAAATTAATTAACTAAACAAGTCATTCGTCAAGTATTTACCTTGAGATTTACTTATGTGAACCTGGTGCAGTTACTCCAAATTAGATAATTTCCACAAAGTCCTTTCAATTACAGTTATGTGTTGCTTAATGACAGCAATGCCTTCTGAGAAACGCATTGTTAGGCAATTCTGACATTGCGTGAACATCATAGTGTGAACACTTACACAAACTAGATGGTAGAGCATACCCTACACCCAAGCTAGACGGTACAGCCCATTGCTACGAGGCTGCAGACCTGCACAGCATGAGACTGTACTGGATGCTGCAGGCAATGGGAACACAGTGGTATTTGTGTATCTAAACATATCCAAACCTAGAAAAAGTACAGTAAAATTATAGTATTAGATAGGGTAGGACCACCGTTACATAGGCAGTCCGTCATTGACCGAAATGTCGCTATGAGGCTCATGATGACTCAGCTTGAGGGATTCATTTCAAAAAAATTTAAACACCCAATCATGCCTTCACTGTAGTAGGCTTCAAGAGGGTCCTTCACAAATTTAATACCAAGGAAGGCCTGAAGCTCGTTCTACATTGTGTTTTATGAAAATAATTTCAACCTTCCAAATACAGTTTGAATATCCGGAGTACTATTAGAAATAAAAAAGTATTCCAGAAAGTAGAGGTATTACATTTGCAAATTGTCAAGTTTGTATTGTTAGAATTAACATCTATGTAAAGATACTCTGTGAATTACTTACTATTTCAGCCTACTTACCTGAACAAATGATTCCAGTACTAATTCTACACCACATAACAATTTTTAAAACTCTAGCCTGCACTTCATGAAAACATTTTCGGTCATTTATGTCATGAATGTTAGTGACAAAGGAAAAAGATTTAAAAATCAGCAAGCTTTTCCAAAAATTAGCACGAAGTTCTACATTGGCTTCCTTTAAAAGTTTATTGTATTTTAAATGTGTTGAAATCAAGGCATTTTTTTTCCTCTAGAAAAGAGGAATGTCAATGTCAAAACAACTTTTAAGAATGTTGACTCACTTTAAATTTTGGAACAAGTTTAATTATGACTGCTTGAGGATAACATAGAAAATAAATTTTATTATTAGGATTTTTTTAGATCAAATCTTTCATGTTTCTGTAAGTTGCAAGTCTGATTGTGATTTCTGAATTCCTATAAGATGTATTTCTCTGCCCTTTTCCAGCTTTATTTTTATTTCAATTTATTTTGACTTATGAATTTTTATTCGCTCCTGCTTTTCCCACAGAGTCAAAACCTCCGTATCTGAGGTGTCCTTGAATATTACACTGCTATTCAACAATAATAAAACAAAGGCTTACTACAAAGATGTTGGCATAGAATCAGCTCAAATCTATGGATGTCTACATTGCCTTATTCTTCCTGAAAATTGTGACAGATCTGAATACTAGTCAAAGAAAAAAAGCTTGCCATTGGAACAGGAGTAGTATTCTTTCAATGAAGACAAAAACAGTAAAAGCTGGTCAAATGTCAGAGATGTAGTTAATGCTGGCATACACTCATATGCACACATCACACAAAGTGACACACACACTACACACATATCACACACACACACACACAGAGGTCATCAGTTTATCAAAAGTGTTTAGAAAGTTTGAAACAAACAAGTATTCATCTCAGAGTCAGATGCCAGAAGATCTACAGTACACATTCGTTATTCAGACCTGTACTAACAAATCTGAACTGGTATTTAAACTGGATTCTGTTAACTCACTTTGATAATAGGATTAAATGCTGAATACTATTTGCTCACCCAGAAGCAAGTACAATTCGCCATTCACAGCTGTTCTAACTTGAAAAACACATCGTGTTTTCAGTACCCCATGGCTCTATGTATTTCTTAACGTCTGTGAAAATACCCAGTCTACTGTTCAAAGTAACAAATGTATTTTAACATATTGATAACATTGAAAAACTTGATGGAAAACAGCTTTGATTTTTAAGACTCCAGATATCATTCTGAAAACCCAAAAAGTCATCACTGATAACCAGCCCAATGAAGTATCTCTGTCTCTATCTTCTTATCACCACTTGGGATAGATATACATATTTTTAATTAAGAAAGCATTTTCTTAGCTGGTCCTCACAAAATCAATATGGACTCCTATATAGCAACCCTAGTGGATTTCTAAGGAAATACACTGACTGGGAAAGGCACTTACACTCTCTTAGTCTTGTCTGAGAAGACTTTTCAGATCAAATCCTGGTATGTTGGTAGTTCAAGGCTGTCGTCTTTAGGGTGATCATATATGCAAAATCTCAAATCCATTTTATAAATATCACAGTAGGCCCAAGAAGATGGGGGTTCTTCTATCTCTTTTTTTTTTTTTTTTTTTGAGACAAAGCCTTGCTCTGTTGCCTGGGCTGGAGTGCAGTGGTGCAATCCTAGTTCACTGTGAAATCCGGAGCTCAAGTGATCCTCCTGCCTCAGCCTCCGGAGTGGCTGGGACTACAGGCACATGCCACCATGCTATGCTTTTCTTTTTTTTTTTTCATTTTTTATTTTGTATAGACGGAGTATCGCTATGTTGCCCAGGCTGGTCTTGAACCCCTGGCTTCAAGCCATCCTCCCGCATTGGCCTACCAAAGTGCTGGGATTACAGGTGTGAGCCACCATGCCTAGCTACTTCTCTCTGTGTAACCTCTCTATCCCCAGCCCTACAGTACCTCGTATGTAATGGATACTTAACAAACATTCACTGAATGGACGAAACGTCTCCAACACTAATATAATAAGTCAATGACAAGAAAACCTTCAGACAGAAGATGAACATTTTGTACGCATCTCATATGATACTGAACTCTGCTTTGCAATGATGGGCAAAGCTGAATATATAGTGAACGTTGAATATGCATCGTATGCATATAGTGACTATGGATACAGTGAAAGCTGAATATGCATTGACGTTACCAGTGAGTACTCGCTGCCATACACGTTGCTCAGAAGGAACAAAGAGATCCAGGAATGAGGATAAATGCGAACACATCAGCACAAAAGCCTGGGGATGAGGAAGTGGCTGCTTGAAGCGTGACTTCATGGAGGGGGCACCAGCCCGACTCGTAGGGCTGAACACATGTTCCCAAGCACACCAGAGAGCACTGTGGAGGCACAGCCCCCAGAACTGGATGTAGAAATCCACGTGTCTGGAAATCCACAAGACAACTTGATGCCGTTGGGAGCCTGCAGATGGACAGTGGATAATTTTGAGTCAGAAAATCACATCTGGGCCTCCTGACAGCTGGGTCCCCTAAAGCAACTGGATCCACTAAAATTTGAGCTCACTTTGTTTCTTTCTGCACGTCGCGCTTCTCGTTGAACGCTCTACTTCCTTTCTCTAAAGCTTGGCTGTAGGGTTGTTATTACTCCAGCCCCTTTCTCTTTGTGTTTCAGAACAGAGAATCAGACTCCGCTGTATGTTGGTTTTTATTCTACCAAAAGGGAACAAAAAATCTGGAAAGTGGTGAGCATGGGATAAGTCTCAAAGGCTCAAGAAACCACCTGAAACTAACCGGCATGAGTCCCTCTGTGAGCCTGATGCTGTTCTAAGCATCTGCTGTGCGTTATCATAGCAGAGAAGGACAATCATAATTCACTCTACTTTTAAAGTGAAGACACCAAATTGTACGTAGTAGCTACTCCCTTACCTGTGCTGTAATGTAGGAGAAAGCAGGCCTTACTTCTCACAGCATTTTCTTTGACTTCTAAAACGTCTAGGGATTTCTGTCCCATGAAACTATTTCTCCCTTGAGTCCTGGAATTCATCAAGTCTACTCTCACCACCCCCATTCAACATTCTCTGAATGTCTTGTGCCCACTCTGTGTGGAATAAAGGAGAGAGATGGCACTTACTGGGCACTGTACTAGCTGCTTCATATACGTTATCTTATTTAGTTCTCACAGAAAGCTTAAGAAGTATTTTCCCCAATGCTCTGAAGAAGAATATGAGACTCAGAGAGATGAAACAATTCCCCGAGTCGTGAAGCTGGCATGGAGCCGTGGGGATCTGATGCCATCCACTTACATCCCTCTGTGCTGCCTGCCTTTCAGGCAAGGAGCGCATGATGAATGACGCGGCTCGCAACAAAAGATGAGCGGAGGTGAAGAAGGCAAACAGCTTGTAAATTCAGAAAGTTAAGTCAGTTGCACAGGGGCCAAAGTCTAGAAGCCTGGACTGAGCAGGAAGAGAAATAGGGCCCAGGTGTTTACACAGATGTCAGAGTCCCAGTTTCTGCTGGGCACAGAACAGGAGACTTGCCAGATACAGGGGCTGAGCTAGGCACATTTCCCCCGAGTCGTGCCAGAAATAAGTCGGCGCGAGTGCATGCCTGGCTTTGCTCTCAGACCTGTCTCGCAGGTAACTTCAACGTGCCTCTTACAGATGCAGCCTCCATCCTTTTTCCCGCAGCCCTGCACCGCCTCTGGGAGCTCCTGAGCCTGGACGGGACTCTGAGGGAGGAAGGGGAAGCTGAGCTTTTGTCCCCGGGCCCTCCCCAGCCCGGCCCGTGAGTCCCTCCGCCTACGCCCCAGGTCCGCTAAGGCAGGGGCTGCAGACGACTTTCCTTCCCACTCTGGGCACAGCGCTGGTGGTTTCTTACGCTCAGTCTGTTCCTTGTATGTAGGCTTTTATTAAATCTTCCTAAAATGATCCTCATTAAAGAGTGTCTTCTTATTCCCATGGGTCCCCTGACTGGTACACACATACGATCACAAAACCAGTTCCGGGAATATTTTTATCGTAGATTCCTAAGTTAGGAAAGTATAGAAAATAATGGACAATATAGAAATAGCATAGAGAAAGTATCAGAAAGAAATTATACTTTTCCTGAACAGTATAATTTATTATACTTATTATCTACAATTCACACAAATTTATTAAAATTTTTTAAAATATTTATTTATTTATTTAGAATTAATGTTTGAACCCTTGCAGTATATTTTCATGCCATTAAAGTCACACAGTCTGCCCCCGTCCTGCCCCTTCGCCCCTCCGGGGCATCCTCCTCGGAGCCTTCCACAGTCAATTCATTTAGCTATTTCCTTGGCATTGACCTTCCTGTTTCCAGTTTTAGGGGGAAACCGTCTCAAATATGTTTGTTGATTTGTTTAGAGCAATTCTGATGTGAAGGACAGGGATTTAGGTCCTGGTTGCCCCGCCTTTCTCCAACACTAAAACACAGTTCTGTAGAAAAGAGGGTGTGTTCCCTGACACCAAGCATGCATCAGAATAGAATAAGAGGCAGGTTCCAGAGAACAGACCGTGAGACTCGGAAAAGAAGACAAGAGGGAAGCGAGGCCCAGGGAGACAGCTGTGCAGCAGAGCTCGGAGCACCTGGCGCCAACCGGAGCCTGAGCATGGGGGCTTCGAGGGGAGAAAGAAACAGGACCCGGTAAACTGCGGGAGGTGTGGACTCTGCGGAAGAGCAGTTCCAAAGGTGTTCAGAGAGCACTGGTGGGAAATTCAAGAATTTGTTCTACTGGGAGGAAAATAGAAACAGTTAACAGTTTCCTGATTAATACTGAGTGTGAACACTACTGACAATCCGGTTTTGTCTTTAACTCCTGAACCAATCAGGGTACTATACAGACATTTTCTTTTCTGTACAGTTTTATTAATTAACTCATTTTTATTAGCTTGATTTTCTAGGTTTCTATAATTCTTTTTACATTTCCCACAAACTAATGTTTTCCAGATTTTTTATTATTCATTTAAAATTTTTTTTCTTTCTCTCTTTTTTTTTTTTTGTATAGAGATGGGGTCTCACTTTCCTGCCCAGGCAAAGTCCTGGACACAAGGGATTCTCCCACCTCAGCCTCCCAAAGTGCTGAGATTACAGACATGAGCTATCATATCTGGCCATGCCCTTCAGATATGAAAAAAAAACTGCATTAAAAATATTTTTAAAAAAATATTTTATTCTCTTTCATTTTTTTCTTCTTTTAATGAAATTCTTAAAGAGACATTAAAACTCACAGACTTCAAAAAAGTTTTATCTTTCCTCTCCTGCTTTTCTCTTTATACCTTTTTTAATTGCTTCTGGAAGGCTTTCTTCACTCTGTCTTCTGAATCTTTAACTGAGTTTTTGTTTCGGTTCTTATATATTTTTCAGAGTTCTTTGTTGTTCCCTGTTTCTGCCCTTTTCTTAGTCTTCTGATACTTATTCTTGAATAAAATGTCATATCTTATTTTTCCAAGGGTCTTAAATGTAATTTTTATTGTTTTGTTCTAACATATTTATCATTTTCCCCCTTTAGTTCCTTAATTTTTTTCCGATTTTGGTTTGTTCATTTTTTCTTCCCTTTGTTTGTTTGTTTGTTTGTTTCTTTCTTTCTTTCTTTTATTGTTTCTTTACTGACTTTCCTCAAATGGCTGCTGATTATTGGTTATTATTTCATAATTAAGAATGAAACACTAGACCAAGCACAGTGGCTCATGACTGCAATCCCAGTACTTTGGGAGGCCGAGGCAGATGGATCACTTGAAAGCAGGAGTTCAAGACCAGTCTGGACAACATGGAGAGACCCCATCACTATAAAAAATTGCAAAAAAATAGGCAGGCATGGTGACACATGCCTGTAGTCCCAACTACTCAGGAGGCTCAGGTCGGGGGATTGTTTGACCCTGGAAGAGTTTGAGGCTGTATCAAGATTGCGCCACTGCATTCCAGCCTGGGCTACAGAATCAGACACTATCTCAAAAAAAAAAAAATACACTTTTCTCATGGTTAAATTATTACTTTTCTTTTTCATTTCATAGAATATTTTGCACTGAACTATTCTTCAAGATAGTGGAGGAAAAACATCCAGAGAGGAAGGTGTACTTAGTCAAATAATAATACTTAGTATTTTCACTGGACACATAAGAAAGATTCTGTTGAGCTGTCACAAGGGAGAGCCAAAAGCTGGCAGTCTTAGTCAATAAAACGTTTGTATTTATATCTATATTAGTTCATTCTTGATTGCTATAAAGAAATACCTGAGACTGGGTAATTCATAAGAAAGGAAGTTGAACTTGTTCACAGTTCTTCAGGCCATACAGGAAGCATAGAGGCTTCCATTCCTTGAAGGGCCTCAGGAAATTTCCAATCAGTTGTTTCCCCTTCGTGGAAGGCAAAGGAGAAACAACTTACATGGCAAGAGCAGGCCCCATGCAAACTCCTGTTCTTGCCGTGTAAGGAAGGGAGTGGGGAAGGGGAGATGCCACACACTTTTAAACAACCATATCTCAGGAGAATGCACTCACTATTTCAAGAACAGTACCAAGTGGATGGTACTAAGCCATTCATAAGAAATCTACCCCATGATCCAATCACCTCCTACCGGGTCCCACCTTCAACATTGGGGATTGCAATTTGACATGAGATTTGGGTAGAGACACAGACCAGACCATATCATTCCACCCCTGGCCCTGCCCAAATCTCATGTCCTTCTCACATTGCAAAATACAATCATGCCTTCCCAATAATCCCCAAAGACTGAATTCATTCCATAATAACTCAAATATTCAAAGTCCAAATCTCATCTCAGACAAGGCTTGTCCCTTCCACCTGTGAGCCTGTAAAATCAAAAGCAAGTCAGTTACTTCCAAGATAAAATAGAGGTACAAACACTGGGAAAATGTCCCATTCCAAATGGGAAAAATTGGCCAACACAAAGGGGCCACAGGCCCCATGCAAATCTGAAATACAGCCAAACATTCATTAAATCTTAAAACTCCAAAACCTCCTTTGCTTCATGTCTCACATCCAGGGGTGAGCTCCCAAGGCCTTGGGCAGCTCTGCCCACGCAGCTGCTTTCACAGGCTGGTGTTGAGTGCCTGCAGCTTTTCCAAGCACATGGTGCCAGCTCTCAGTAGATCTACCATCCTGGGGTCTGGAGGACAGTGGCTCTCTTCTCACAGCTGCACTAGGTGGTGAGAACCCATGGGGGTTCTGTGTGGGGGCTCCAACCTCACATTTCCCTTCTGCACTGCTCTAGCAGAGGTTCTCCATGGGGGGTCTTTCCCTGCAGCAGATTTCTGCCTGGACATCCAGACTGTTCCATACATTCTCTGAAATCTAGGTGGAGGCTCCCAAACCTCAATTTTTGTCTTCTGTGCACCCACAGGCCCAATATCATGTGGAAGCTGCCAGGGCTTGGGGCTTGCACCTTCTGAAGCAATGGCCCAAGCTGTACCTTGTCCCCTTTTACCTGGGACTGGAGTTGGAGTGGCTAGAACACAGGGCACCAAGTCCCAAGGCTGCACAGAGGTTGGGCTCTGGGCCTGGTCCCACAATACCATTTTTCCTCCTAGGTCTCTAGCCCTGTGATGAGAGGGGTTGTTGCTAAGATCTCTGACGTACCCTAGAGACATTTTCTCCATTGTCTTGTTTATTAATGTTACTTATGCAAATTTCAGCAGCTGGCTTAAATTTCTTCCCAGAAAACAGGTTTTTCTTTTCTACCGTATGGTCAGGCTGCAAATTTTCCAAACTATTATACTCTGTTTCCCTTTTAAATATAAGTTCCAATTTCAAACCATCTCTTTGTGAACACATATAACTGTACACTTTCAGGTAAATCCAGGTCACTTCTTGAATGCTTTGCTACTTAGAAATTTCTTCCTCCACATACCCTAAATCATCTCTCTCAAGTTCAAAGTTCCACAGATCTCTAGGGTGGGGCAAAATGCACCCTAAATCATCTCTCTCAAGTTCAAAGTTCCACAGATCTCTAGGGTGGGGCAAAATGCCACCAGTCTTTTCACTAAAGCATAGAAGAAGTGGCCTTTGCTCCAGTTTCCAATAAGTTCCTCATCTCCATCTGAGACCACCTCAGTCTGGACTTCATTGCCCATGAACTATGAGCATTCTGGCCAAAACCATTCAACAAGTCTCTAGGAAGTTCCAATTTGCCCATATCTTCCTGTCTTCTGGACCCTCCAAACTGTTCCAACCTCTGTCAGTTACCCAGTTCCAAAGTTGCTTCCACATTCTTAGGTGAAATGAGATTCTAGAAATGCCCCACTACCTTGGTACCAGTTCTCTGTATTAGTCCATTTTCACACTGTTATAAAGAATACTTGAGACTGGGTAATTTAAAAATAAAGGAGGTTTAGTTGACTCCCAGTTCCACATGTCTGGCAAGGCCTCAGGAAACTTACAATCATAGTGGAAGGCAAAGGGGAAGCAAGACATATCTTATATGGCAGTAGGAGAGAGAGAGAGAAAGAGAGCAGAGGACACTGCCAGTTTTAAATCATTAGGTATTGCGAGAAATCCCCCATTATCATGAGAACAGCATGGGGGAAACTGGCCCCATGATCCAGTCACTTCCCACCAGGTCCTTCCTAGACACATGGGGATTACAATTGGCCCCATGATCCAGTCACTTCCCACCAGGTCCTTCCTAGACACGTGGGGATTACAATTGGCCCCATGATCCAATCACTTCTCACCAGGTCCTTCCTGGACACGTGGGGATTACAATTGGCCCCATGATCCAGTCACTTCCCACCAGGTCCTTCCTAGACACGTGGGGATTACAATTGGCCCCATGATCCAATCACTTCTCACCAGGTCCTTCCTGGACACGTGGGGATTACAATTGGCCCCATGATCCAATCACTTCCCACCAGGTCCTTCCTGGACACGTGGGGATTACAATTGGCCCCATGATCCAATCACTTCTCACCAGGTCCTTCCTGGACACGTGGGGATTACAATTGGCCCCATGATCCAATCACTTCCCACCAGGTCTTTCCTGGACACGTGGGGATTACAATTGGCCCCATGATCCAATCGCTTCCCACCAGGTCCTTCCTGGACACGTGGGGATTACAATTGGCCCCATGATCCAATTGCTTCCCACCAGGTCCTTCCTGGACACGTGGGGATTACAATTGGCCCCATGATCCAATCGCTTCCCACCAGGTCCTTCCTGGACACGTGGGGATTACAATTGGCCCCATGATCCAATCGCTTCCCACCAGGTCCTTCCTGGACATGTGGGGATTACAATTGGAGATGAGATTTGGGTAGAGACACAGAATCAAAGCATAGCGGTGTTGAAAGTTAGCACTTTATTCTGTCACTTAAGAAAAATGTGTCAGTTGCCTCCCGTGTGGCTGTCCTGTCCTGGGTTCTGGGGAAACATATCTAAGGACAGAGGTCTTTCTCTCATGGGGCTCACAGGGGGATGGGGGCAGGGGAGGAGGGGCAAGCATGTCAGATGGGGCCAGTGAGAGGAATGGAGGGGGGAATTCAGGGAAGGCCTCTCTCATGAGGTGCACCCAGTTAGAGTCCAAAAGAAACAAGAACCAGTCAGGCACAGACCAGAGGAGAAACAGACAAACTGCAAGGGCCAAAGCCTTGAGGTGGGAACGTGCTTGGGATGCTCCAGAACAATACAGAGATCACAGAGGCAGAAGTGGAGGCCGTGAATGGGAGGCTGGTGGAGAAGTCATCTCGCAGCGGGCCAGCCAGAGGAGCTGGTAATCACAGTCAGCACTTGGGATTTTACTTCAAGTGAGTACAGGAAGCCTCTAGAAGGTTTTGGACACAAGAGTGTCATTATCTTTCTGAGGTTACTCAGGTTTCTGATGAATATTAACCTGAAGGAAGGAGGGGACAACATAGTTAGAGTTATTATTATACTATCACTATGATTATACTATCATTAATATTATAGTTATTATGACTAAAATGAAAAATTACATTTGGTGTAGAAATGAGTAGCTGGAATGGAAAAGTCTAAGCCAGTGCTTCTCTACCTAAGTGGACATCAGAATCCCTTGAAGGCCCTGCTTAAACACCTGCTCAGACAACACCTACTCAGACAAACACCTGCTCAAACAAACACCTGCTCAAACACCTGTTCAAACAAATACCTGCTCAAACACCTGTTCAAACAAATATCTGCTCAAACCCCTGCTCAAACAACACCTGCTCAAACACCTGCTCAAAGAAACACCTGCTCAAACAAACACCTGCTCAAACACCTGCTCAAACAAACATCTGGTAAAACACCTATTCAAACAAATACCTGCTCAAACGCCTGTTCAAACAAATACCTGCTCAAACCCCTGCTCAAACAACACCTGCTCAAACACCTGCTCAAAGAAACACCTGCTCAAACAAACACCTGCTCAAACACCTGCTCAAACAAACATCTGGTAAAACACCTATTCAAACAAATACCTGCTCAAACGCCTGTTCAAACAAATACCTGCTCAAACCCCTGCTCAAACAACACCTGCTCAAACACCTGTTCAAACACCTGCTCAAACAAACACCTGCTCAAACACCTGCTCAAACACCTGCTCAAACATCTGCTCAAACACCTGCTCAAACACCTGCTCAAACACCTGCTCAAACGAACATCTGCTCAAACACCTGTTAAAATGCCTGCTCAAACAACACCTGCTCAAAAACATTTGTTCAACCACTTGCTCAACCACCTGCTCAGACACCTAGTCAACTACGTGCTCAAACGTGGATACCTGGGCTCCTCTGCAGGGCTCTGCCTCAGCCCATCTGGTGTGGAGCAAGGAATGCAGATCTCTAACAAGCTGCAAGAGGAAACTGCTGCTGCTTGTCCCTGTGCATACAGAGCAGCCTCGTCTAAATGACATCGATTCACACATTGTACTTTCTTAATATCAATCATGGAATTCCCTAGTGGAAAAAAAAAGACAAGACCACCTGTTTAGCTGAAGGTAATCATGAGGTGGTTGAAATATGAGTAGTATTAAGTAACTATTTGATTGTAAGCAAATAATAACTCTTGATGGATAAACATTGGCTTACATTTTGCTGGTGCTTTGCACTTCAGAAAGAATTCATAATCTCATTGAATTCTTACAACATGGGACAGAATTAGGTTTATTTGGAGGATGAGAAAAAGGTGTAGAATAGTAAACCAATCTCCTAAAGACAGAAAGATAATAAATGAAGAAGCCTGGCCTTGGACCCCAATGCTCCTGCTGACATAAAGTGTATTTTTCCACTGTACATCATCGTCCCTTGAGAAAGACAATGAGGACTGATGTTACTTATTTATTTTTTATTTTTTGAGATGGAGTTTCAGTCTGATGCCCAGGCTGGAGTGCAGTGGCATGATCTCAGCTCGCTGTAACCTTTGCCACCCGGGTTCAAGACATTCTCCTACCTCACCCTCCCGAGTAGCTGGAATTACAGGCACGCACTACCACACCCAGCTAATTGTTTATATTTTTGGTAGATATGGTGTTTTGACATGTTGGCCAGGCTGGTCTCAAATTCCTGAACTTAAATGATCTGCCTGCCTCAGCCTCCCAAAGTGCTGGGATTACAGGTGTAAGCCATCACACCTGGCCTGATGTTACATGTTGACATAGAAAGAAGCCAACTGAAATTGTTGATTAGATACCATGATATTCTCCCTCAAAACTCTCTCAAAATATCTAAGTATATACTCTTCACTATGCATACTCATTAAACACAAAACAAAGCAATTGCCATCTGGAGATTGTTGCGAACGAAAGCAAAGCAAGGGGCCATCGCACCTGCTTAGGACATTGTCAGCATTCAGATACGTGGATTCCACACTTTTGGATAGAGTCGACTACTTCTTTGCAACATACACTGTGAACGCCAAAATATTCTCCTGGTAATTTCTTTTGTAGGAACAGTTTGTGTTGTAGGAAATGTGCGTTAAAAGAATAAATGTAAGCTAAATACCTTAGTTTGTAGAGTGCTTCATGATTCAAAAAACACTTTCATTCTTTTTTTGAAAAATTTGCTGTCACAGCAAGCCTAGTAAAAAAGATTATCCAGTAGTTTTATAATCATCGTTTTACAGATGAGAAAGCTGAGCTCCGGAGGTCTGGCGGCCTGCTCCCAGTCACAGGAGCCATCTGTTGTCCAGCACTGATTACTGTACAGTGGATTGATTGGGTATAATTACTTGACATTGCATAAGATAATACTGAGATTCAAATATTTTTCCCTATAAAATAAATTTTTGTGCATGTGTTAGTTAGGATTCCTTGATAAGCAACAGGAACCCATCCTTTCTTAAGGGAAAGGGATTTATTCTAAGGACCTCAGGTGGTTCCCAGAATTGAAGGGAAGCTGCAGAACTGGCCTTTGGGCAGACTGGAACCAAGGGCAGCTCTGGAGACCTGGGAAGCAGGAATGAGCAGACACCTTGACATCTGGGTATGGCGTCCGAGATGGGTAGAGAATGTCTCGTTGGCTTAGATAGGTCACCACTGATGGCGCAGGACAGGAAACAACAACTTGGTTTACAGTGCTGCCAAGGCTGAGGCAGTGCAGGGGGTTAAATCCCTAATGCAAAATGAGGGTGTTATGACCAGAGGAGGGACAAACACAGGGCAGGCAAAATGACATCTGTCCACTCTTCCTGCCTCACAGCCCTGGCTTATTCTTAGTGATGCTGAATGCAAAGTAGCTGAAGCTAATCTGTGCCATTTCTAAGTGCACCTTCCTCCTAACAAGAGGGAAAATGTGGTTGAATAAATGTAGAGTTGGGTAAAATCCCAAAGAAGTTGAAATTTCCAGCCAACAGAAATAACTGTTTTATAATTGTTGCTGTTTTCTTCTAGAGAATACAGCTATCAAAGCTGAATAGAACATTAGGAGCTCTGTAATTAATGGGCTGAATTAGGTTTGATTTTGTATTTAACCAAATTTCAAATGATTGAGGACCTCTGAGTTATAAATTCTGAGTTTAAAGGATAGAAGCTGGTTGTTTCAGCCTGAAAATAATTTTCTACAAGTAAATCAAGGAAGTAGAATTTGAGTTTCTGGTTTGTCCACCTAATCAGAAGTCAAATTGAAAATCCTTTATTATAAGATGACAAGATACGATTTTCTCTCTGTGTTAACCATACCTGAAGTCCAGCTAGTTTATATACTTAATAAAGTATATCATATATGTAAGGCCGGTCACCTCGTGGGGAACTCGGACACACTCCCTCCCTCTCTGGGAGCTTGGACATGCCCACCCCCCTCACACAGCCTAGCTCTCCCTTAAAGAACCCCGCCAAAATGCAAAAGAAGTCTTGTAAATCTACCCAATAGCAGTCGAGTCTTGTAAATCTACCCAATAGCAATCAAGTCTTGTAAACCTACCCAATAGCATTCAAACCCTGCCTACCAGGCAATAGCAAGCTTGCCTGCTCCCTATAAAACCCCACGTCTGAGAGGAGTTCATGCGACTTCTCTGGCCCCTCCTGTCGGACGCAAAACCTCACCTGGGAGCTGAATAAATTCACATTAGAACTTCTTGTGCTGGCCTCAGTTTCTTCATTTTAAACTTGGCAAGAACCCAAGAACCCTTACAATATACATTTCAGTTCCATTCCCTTTCAATGCTTGTAGTTAATCTCTGCTTACATACTGTATCATTTATTCAATAAATATTTGAGAGTTTGCTGCATGCTAGAGTCTGTGCTAGGTACTGGATACAAAGAAGGATGAAGACAACCATAAAGAGATCATAATATGGTCAGCATGCATGGAGAACGAACAATACATCTGTTGATTGCTTTGTAGAAAACAGTGACCCAAGATAGACATGATTATTCCCTTTGCATAGAAAATGTTGTATCTAAAGTCTGCAGAACTGAAGGTGACTTTGCTGGAATTTAAATCCTGTTCTCCAAAGGTTGTTCTATTTTATAAAAGACTTGGCTTTCTCAAAGGAGTTAGATTTATACCAATTGATACACTCTGATCAATGCCCTAAGATTGGACGCACAGCAATGGGGCCGCAGAAGAGTGCATGGTTCTTTCTTCCTTGACAGACAGTGACAATTGACTTAGGCCTTGAAGATTATATCACGTTTTGCCAAGCAAAGAGGGAAAGAAAAGACATTCCCTGTAGGAAAATCAATTTGCCAAAAAGAGCACAGAGACATAAAATGCACAATTTTCACGGAAGGACTAATAGCCACATGGTACGTTCTATGCTGTAATGAGTACCTGAGGATGATTCTGCAAAGACAACCCAGAGCAGGTTCATGAAGGTCACAAAAGCCATCCAAAGTGGTTCTGTATTCCTTGCTTGTTAGCTTGGTTTTTAAGCAGAACATGATCAGAATAGAGCTGTGTAAGATATAAAATATCACTGGCTACAGCTGGGAGCAGTGGCTTATGCCTGTAATCCCAGCACTTTGGGAGGCCGAGGCGGGCGGATCACGAGGTCAAGAGATCGAGACCATCCTGGCCAACATGCTGAAACCCCGTCTCTACTAAGAAATACAAAAATTATCTGGGCGTGGTGGCGCGCACCTGTAATCCCAGCTACTTGGGAGGCTGAGGCAGGAGAATTGCTTGAACCAGGGAGGCAGAGGTTGCGGTGAGCTGAGATCCCGCCACTGCACTCCAGTCTGGCACCTGGCAACAGAGCAAGACTCTGTCTCAAAAAAAAAAAAAAGAAAAAAGAAAAATATCACTGGCTATGTGGAAAATGGGTAGGAAGGGGAGATCCCGGAGTGAAGAGGGGTGGAGTGAGAATAGTGCGAAGTCTTATTGAGATGGAAAGTCAAGAACAGATTGGAGATGCTGACAAGGTGGAGCACGTTCAGTCACAAGGGGCCTGAGGAAGGTGAGTGAGCGCTAAAGCATCCATTCTAGGCCTGTCAGGAATATTACCTAAGTGAGGAGGAAGGTGAGTGAGTGAGTGCTAAAGCATCCATTCTAGGCCTGTCAGGAATGTTACCTAAGTGAGGAGGAAGGTGAGTGAGTGAGTGCTAAAGCATCCATTCTAGGCCTGTCAGGAATATTACCTAAGTGAGGAGCAAGTGCGTATTCCAGTGTCGCTTTTCAATATATTCTTATACTCTCAAAATACTGACTGTAGCTGAATGTGGTTATTTGGCAGGAATTATAAACTAATACTTTCATTTTCTCAATGTGAAAGATATAGATTATAGGACTACAGGAGAGAGAAAAATACATAGATTATACATATTAGAATTAGTTGTCTTTTAATTTGGAATATACATAAATACATTCTTTTTTTTTTTTTTTTTTTGAGAAAGAGAGAGAGAATAGGAAGGAGGAAAAAGGAAGAGAAAGAGAGAGAGAGAATGGGGAGGAGGGAGAAGGAAAAGAAAGAGGGAGAGAGAATGGGAGTATTGCTTTCTTGCCCAGGCTAGAATGCAATTTAGTAATGGGTATTGAAAACCTCTTTTATACTGATAATTATACTTAATGATGTAGTCAGGAAGGAATAAGGGAAGAAGATAACAAACAAACAGCCAACCAATATTTAATTTAAACCTATGAAATGCTATGCGATTACTGAGGAGTGATTTACTTCCAATTATATAGTCACCTTTGGAATAGGTGTGAGGTGGTAATGTGTGTTTTGTGTATTTGAAGTGGAGAGTTCTATAAATGTTTATTAAGTTTACTTGTTCCGGGTCTGAGTTCAAGTTCTGAATATCCTTGTTAATTTTCTATCTCGTTGATCTATAGAATCGTTAGCTCTTCTTGTTGCATTGATCCTTTTGCCATTATGTAATGTCATTCCTCGCCTCTTTTGATCTTTGTTGCTTTAAAGTCTACTTTATCAGAGGCGAGAATTGCATCTCCTGCTTTTTGTTTATTAGTTTATTTTTACTCTCTGTTTGATTGGTAAATCTTCCTCCTTCTCTCTGAGTCTTTGTGTATTGTTGCATGTAAGATGGGCCCGGATGCAGCATACCGATGGGTTTTGGCTTTTTATCCAATTAAAATATATATAAGTTTAATACCGGCGTTTGATGCTAGCTGGCTGTTTTGCCCATTAGTTGATGTAAATTTTTTATTGTGTTAAAATTCTTTGCTTTTTGATATATTTTTGGAAAGGCTAATATTGGTTGTTCCTTTATATGTATAGTGCTTCTTTCAGAAGCTCTTGTAAAGCAGGCCTGGTGGTGGTGAACTCTCTAAGTACTTGTTTGTTCGCAAAAGATTTAATTTTTCCTTCGCTCATAAAGCTTAGTTTGGCTGGATAGGAAATTCTGGGTTGAAAGTTCTTTTCTTTAAGGATGTTAAATATTGGTCCCCACTCTTTTCTGGCTTGTAGGGTTTCTGCTGAGAGATCTGCTGTAAGTCTGATAGGTTTCCCTTTATGGGTAACCTGACCTTTCTCTCTGGCTGCCCTTAGTATTTTCTCCTTCATTTCAACCCTAATAAATCTGGTGATTATGTGCCTTGGGGTTGGTCTTCTTGAAGAATATTTTTGTGGTGTTCTCTGTATTACCTGGAGTTGAATATTACCCTGCCTTGCCATGTTGGGGAAATTTTCCTGAATGATATCCTGAAGAGTATTTTCCAACTTGGATTCATTCTCTTCATCACATTCAGGTACACCTATCAAACGTAAATTAGGTCTTTTCACATAGTCCCATATTTCCTGGAGACTTTGCTCATTCCTTTTCATCCTTTTTTCTGCATTCTTGTCTTCTCGTTTCATTTCACTGAGCTGGTCCTCGACTTCTGATATCCTTCCTTCTGCTTGATCAATTCGACTGTTTAAACTTGTGCATGCTTTGCGAAGTTCTCGTGTTGTGTTTTTCAGCTCCATCAATTCACTTATATTCTTCTCTAAATTGTCCATTCTCGTTAACATTTCGTCAAACCTTTTTTCAAGGTTCTTAGTTTCTTTGCATTGGGTTAGAACAAGTTCTTTTAATTCACAGAAGTTTCTTATCACCCACGTTTTGAAACCTGCTTCTGTTATTGGAACACACGTGTAATCTATTAAGCCTTGTTCCGTTACTGATGAGGAATTGCAATCCCCTGTAGAGGGAGAGGCATTCTGATTTTGAGTATTCTCTACCTTTTTACGCTGGTTTCTTCCCTTCATTATATATTTGTCCGTCTGTCGTCTTTATAATTACCGACTTTCTAACTGGGTCTCTGACGTCCAACTTGTTGATTCCCTGCGCCGAAATCTGAGCAATCCACTGAGCCGGCCAAAACAGCGGTGTTAAGATTGATGGTGCTTTTCTGCCCAGGAATCTCCGGACTCTGCACCAAGAACTGGCGTGCCAAGGCACCAGCAAAACCGCCACGCCGGCCACAAGAGTCGCCCTGGCGACCCGTGGAGCTCCTCCACTGGGAATCTCCTGGTCCGTGAGCAACTAATATTCGTCTGAAAGTGTGGCGTCCTCTCGTTCTTTGCGCTTTCACTGGGAGGTACGTGCCCGAGCTGCTAATCATCAGCCATCTTGGATCTCTCCACCATAAATACATTCTTAATATCGATAGTGAAAAATAATCAAGTACTAAATTCTATGTATTCATGACACAGTTTTAATCAAAACAGTGGTTATCAACAATAATGCACTTAATTTTACAACTTTGGCTTTTTTAATTCTAATTTTCTAAAAACTATAAAATTATATCATATCTAATTCAGAGAAAATATAACACAACCTAATATCTTACCCAAACTCTTAGGCTAGACATAACTAAGAAAGAGAATACTAAGGGAAGATGGGATTGTTTTGAACTGAGATCTTCCAGGACTGTTTGAGGGTAAAAAAAAAAAAAAAAAAAGATTAAGAACAAAAGAAAGGAGATGCCAAGAAAGAAAAGGAAAGGTGACAAACGTGAAAAGCACGATTTCTAAAATATTTATTTAGGCATCTTCACTTTCAGAACTATTTTTACAAGAAAGTTTTTTCACTTTTAAACCATATTTTATAAAACTGTTCATAGCCTGGACATCCTAAATCCTAAGCAGCATTTCACAATGAATGGGTCAAGGGCAGAGGGAAAATAGGCAACTTAAAATCACAAAGATGTGGTGAAAGTATTACAGAAGTATTTAAATATCATCAACAGTGCTTAAATTAGGTGGATATATTCCATCCATGTGACATCAAATAGAATCTTTCCCTCCCAACTGCCTGTCAACAAAATCACAAATTTAAGGCCGTTAATTACTACAAAAATATCTGAGGTTATTTTTTTCTTATGAAGTACACTGACATCTGTGAAATCGGGGTGGTAGATTCTTGTTATATTTTTTACTGTGTTTTTTAACATTTTGACTATTTAATAATTACATATTTAAATGATTGATATTAAAAAAGAATATATGTAGGTGCAGAATGACACAAAATTTTAAAGAAAAAAGTTGTCTGAAGAGGATCTTCACATTGGTTTGTCCAAGCATGGCATGACAGGCTCAGAGACTCTGTGATCAGGGCAGCCTGGCACAGCCCGCATTTCTCTAAACGCTCCTTTAATTCCGGAAGGGAAGACAAGCTTAGTATGACTTGACACAACCTCTCTGATGCTTTTCTATGAGTTTGCTTGAGTGTGTACTACTGTGCATGCTGATTGAGAAGCTTCAACTTTTATTAAAATAAAAGAATGACTAAGCAAAATACAAAGTTCTCTTTTACTTCGACAGTATAATATAAAGTGCCTAGCATTTTCCTTCTTTTTTCACTGTTTAAACTAATATAATTAAGTACAGTGAAGACGTCAGAGAGAGCCAAGTAAAACTTTTACAGAATTTTTTAATGTTCAAAACTTTGGTTGAATTTTTGATAAAAGATAAATATCAACTAATTTTTATATTAGTTTATTAAATAAACTAATTAATGGAGAGTTATTATACTAGAGTATGCCACTATACTCCAGCCTGGGTAACAAAGCAAAGCCCTGCCTCGGAAAAAAAAAAAAATTCAAGGTCGTTATTTTGCACTTCATTTTCTGTCGTTTTCAGTAAGATACAATGCAAGATGCCTTGGCAAAAATCTGACCCCCAGAGAGGAGTATTGGAAACCATTTTATGAAAGATTAGTACATAACTTTAAGTTTTCCTAAATATATAAAAGTACTATATTGTAGAATAAATTATCCAGCTAGCATCCCAGGTGGTCCTGTTTAAACACAAGGAAAAAATGGTATTCCTCTGTTCAAATACTGGAATGGCTTCCTGGTTCCTCAGAATAAATGCCGACGTTCTGTAAGAGATCACTGGTGCTCATCTAGCTTTCACAGGTAAGCCTGGGTGTTCTATACTGTTGAACACAAACTATTTCACTGAACACGAAAATCAGACAAAGTCATTCTGTGGCCATGACTGATCAAGACAATTTCCCTTTGTACGAAATTCAGAAAGTAAGTGGCAAGCTCCTGCATTCCGTGAAATCAGATTCACCAAAGCTGGTAGGGAACTTTGTGACATCCACTCACTGGGGTCCCTGTCCCTAGTGCAGTGCCATATAATCAGAAAGAGACCTCTTAGCTCCTGGTTTCTCCCAATGGGGGAGGGGGTTGTTCCCAGGTCCAGCACCCCAACTTTCCCAAGGCAGCTCCCCAGAAGAGTGACCACTGTCCTGCTATTATAGAAGCCCAGACAGGTCAACTACAGCTCACCATCCTGGAGGAGAGTGGGAACAGCAACTCCTGCTGGCAAAGACTGTAGCTCCCCATTCTGCTCCCCAGAGTGGTTGGACAAAAACTACAGCTTCTTGCCTCTTCCTGGAGAGGTAAAGATTCGGTAGAGGCCCCCAGAATCTCTGCCCAGTCTGACCGATGGGGGTCATCTCCTATATGAGGTCAGACCGTGACCAGCAGAGATGGCTGCTTTGTCTAATGAGCAGACACCAACAGAGAGCACAAGAAAAACAAAACACAAAGAAAGACGGCAAAGGAGGAAAAGAAATGCTCATCATCCCTGATTATTAGGAAAATGCAATCAAAACCGCGTGAAGTATCATCTCATTGACACATGCCGGGATGGCTACTATCAAAAAACAAGACAACTGTTAGCAAGAACGTGGAAACTTTGCACACTGTGGTAGGAATGCAAAACGGTGCAGCCACTATGGAAAACAGTATGCAGGATCTTTGAAAAATTAAAATTAGAACTACCATATGATCCAACCATCTCACTTCTGGGTATCCAAAAGAATTGACATCAGGATCTTGAAGAGATACCTGTCCTCCCGTGTTAATTTGCAGCATTATTCACAACATCCAAGAAGTGGAAACAATAGAGTGTTGTTTAATCATTAATGGGTGAACAGATAAAGAAAATGTGGCACACGGGGCACAGCGGTGCATGGCTGTAGTTCCAGCCATCAGGAGGCGGAGGCAGGAGGACTGCTTGAGCCCGTGATTCAAGGCCAGCCTGGGCAAAATAGCAAGACTCCGTCTCTAAAAGTAAAAAATTTTCTTTTGCAAAAGTTTTTTAAAAAGAAAAAGTATATACAAAAACACATTTTAGTGTAATGAAATACTATTCAGCCTTTAAGAAGAAGACAATTCTGCAATATGACACCATGAAAGACCTTGAGAACGTTACGGTAAGTGAAACAAGCCAGATATTTAAAGACAAGTACTACATGATTTCTCTTACGTGAGGTATCCAAAATAGTCAAATTCATAAAATGAAAGGCTGGAATGGTGGTGATTAGGGTCTGGTAATGGGGAAATGGGGAGTTACTGATCAACAGACACAAAGTTTCAGTCAAGCAAGATGAATACGCTGTAGCGATCAGCTGTAGAACACCGTACCTAGAGTCGACAATAATGTATTGTACACTTAAAATTTATTAAAAGAATGAATTTCATGTTAAGTGTCATTACCACAATAAAATGAAAATTTTTTGAAAAAAGTATTTTTCAAACCGCAAAATGACCAAACACCCCCCTCTCCTGGCTGGTATAAGTAACTGCGGCTGCTTTATAAACAGCTTCAGCCTTCTCATCTTGTAAGATTAAGCTCAGACTGTAAAATTGCCCCTGCCTCCTGACCGTATCGATTCTTACCAAAGCCCCATTCCCTGAAACCCTCTTTCAAAATCACCTGCTCCAAACCCAAATCCTATGACAGTTTCTTTTCGACACCCTCTTCCTGAGACATCCACGGTTTTCCATGGTGTTTGTTTTCTCTCGCTGCAGCAAGCATGCTACACCTTCCTCAACCACAGGTGTGTTCCTGAGTGTCTTTGGTAGTTCTCCAATGTGATGTAGCTGTTTGCCTTTTGCTATGAGTGCAAAAACTGCAGAGTAGACAAAAGAGAAACCTTTTGTGCTGAGATTTTAACTTTTTTCCCAGCAACCAATACATAGCACTGGATGGTTACCAGGGACCTTCTATCTTAATTAACATGTCTATAAAAATGTAGAGATTTGTCTTGTGTTCCAGATGTCTGCTTTGCAGGTATTGAGTTTTCTGTGGTCCCTTTTTGCTAGCATTTGCATATATATCAAGACGTTATGGTGAGGCTTATTATTATTGGTATAAATATATTTTTCAAATTTTTTCTTATTGATAATTTCAATCTTTGTGTGGTTTATTGTTAGGTCTGATTTTTTTTCCTGCCTTATATGTGACTGATAATGAGCTTGATTTTTTTTTTTTTGGAGACAGAGCCACTCTGTTGCCCAGACTGGAGTGCAGTGGCATGATCTCGACTCACTGCAACCTCCGCCTCCTGGGTTCAAGCAATTCTCCTACCTCAGCCTCCAGAGCAGCTGGGATT
The DNA here is from genome assembly GCF_030222135.1 of Aotus nancymaae. NCBI lineage: Eukaryota > Metazoa > Chordata > Mammalia > Primates > Aotidae > Aotus > Aotus nancymaae. The sequence goes on along the minus strand of NW_026988450.1, from coordinate 4,309,618 downwards.
ACAGGCACACACCACCATGCCCAGCTAATTTTTTGTATTTTTAGTAGAGACGAGGTTTTGCTATGCTGGCCAGGCTGGTCTTGAACTCCTGGCCTCAAGTGATCCACCAGCCTCTCAGCCTTCCAAAGTGCTGGGATTACAGGTGTGAGCCACTGCATCTGGCCACAAACTTCTTTTAGGTGTAAGAGTAATAACTCTACCATTTCTTAATTTTAGCTTGTGTTTTTATTGTTGCTATTATCTTCAATTCATTATTTCTTCACAGGAATCTGTTTAGTCTCCTGTTCGTTTTGTAGTGTTGGTTTAGTTAGTATCAGATAATGTAATCTGCAAATACATTTAACTAGGCTCAACCAAACTGTAAGCTATTACAATGTGTTGGAAGCAAACAGAGAGAAGGGGATGCTTTTGATCCCAGGTGTAGTGGATGCCACACTGTTCTCTGGGAGGTCTGGCAACTGTACTCCTTTTACATCATTCCTGCTAGCATTCATTCATTTGCTGGGCAAATATCATTCATTCACTGGACAAATATTTCATTCATTCACCTGGCAACTGTGCTAGCATTCATTCATTCACTAGACAAACATCATTCACTCGCCTGGCAACTGTGCTTGAAAAGTGGCCACACAGGCCTCATAACACAGAGTCTCCCCAAACTGAACACTCTTGAAGTTCAATTGCCTTTCTAATACATGAATGCATGCAAAAAAGCTCTAGTATTTTCCTCATGCACCCAAATTAAGCAAAATGTTGCTTTTCATTCTCTTTAGTGAAGGGCTAGTTTTCTTTCCCTCTTCTTGGACAAATACTTTTGCAAGAATACAATAAAAATAAATTACCAGGAAAATGATTGTTTTAAACATACAAAATACAAATTTAAGATGCATCAAATGTAAAATTCCTCTGTTATACCGGGCTGCGTGTGTTTCCGAATACTCACTCTGATTTTCATTCTGATCTCATTGCAGGCCAAGAGTCTGCCAGCCAGCACCAGCCCTGAACCTCCCTCTGGGGAGCTCCGCCCAGAACCCTGAAGGAGACGATCGGCTCCATGAAGGTAGGAATGGCAGCAATACCATTTTCCCCTGTGTATCCAGTACCTGCCATGAAGTCTGGAATGGAGAGTGTCCTCAACAACTATTTGTCCAGCGAATGAATGAATGCAGCAGGAACGATGTAAAAGGAGTGCCATTCACTCATTTACATTTATTGAGCATTATTACGTGTCAGACATTGGTCAAACTATTGGAGATAAAGCATTGAATTTAATAATAAATTAAAAATCAGGAATATGTATCAGGTAAATGTCTTTAAAAAGTTTACATCCTTTGATTTCATTAATTTAGGAGAAAAAATATAAACATGTACAAATATACATGTATATGCTATATAAATATATATACAGAATCATATACTCTGTATACAGAAAACAGTCTATGCTCAATAGTAAAAAGTTAAAAATCTGCCACCTAAAAATCTGGCAGGCTACAAAGGAATGTTTAAATACAGGTTTAGAAGGTCCACTTGGTAGATTACTATGCAACTGTTAAAATAGATCTCAATCATACTAAAATATTTGTGGATGAAATGGTATAATGTTTGGGCTTTGCTTCAAACCACTCCAGGAGGCAAGAAGGAAGAGGGCATGTAAGTGAAGGTTTAGATGCATCGGTGGCTTCTAGCCCAAACAATAAACCTGTGCCTTTGCATCCTGACAGCAAATAATAGCATAGCAAATGCTTACACGGTGCCCACCACATGCCCAGCACTACACTAAGTGCTGTAGTTATTTAGTTTTAATCTCACAAAAGCATGGTTTTGAAGTTGGTACTAATGTTAGCACCAATTTTCAGGGCAGGGAGATGAGCACAGAGAGATGAAGTAACCAGTCCCAAATCACACACTTGCCGAGTGACAGAGAGAGGCTTCACACTGGGCCCTCGAGTATGTCCTGTGAACCGCCACACACCACACGTGTAACTACAGCCCACGCCAGCGGATTTCCAGAAGAGACTTGGCTTCACCCCAAAGGTGAATAACAGCCTAATTCCTGTCAAAACAGTACACAAGAGGAGGCTCTGAAATGACATTTTCATCTGCTTTCACCTTCCCATCAAATGTTTATTTCAGACCTCTCAAGGTCAGCTGTTGTTCACGTCTCAAAATACTTGGACCTCTCTAATCTCTGTCGAGCAGTCTCTGCTGGAAAGAAGTGTCTACCAAGTCCTTGCCTTCGGAATGGAACGTAGCCCAGTGCTGATGACAATGAAAGTCTTCTTTTCTTTATTTTTTTATATTTTTTAAATTTATTTTACTTTAGGTGCATACTGTATCTGGCATTTCTCTCCATGTTATCCCTCCCCACCCTCCCCTCCCTCCCCACCTCCCAAGAAAGTCTTCTTTTCTCTTCGACATTTAGCTGCATGGATTGTGACACATCCTTCTGCGTGTGCTGCGTTCACAGAAACGAAGGCATTAACAGAAGCATGTTAACAGAAGCACGCCCTGTTCCAGGGCTTCAGGTGGCTTGACCTGGCCTAAGCACAGCGTTTGATGCTTCGCAGGTGCTGATCTGCTATGCTCACCCGCCTCCAGGTTTTTACATATGCTATTCCCTCTGCTCAGACCCTCTTCTCTATCTTCACCTCGCTACCTGCTAACTCATCATTCAGGTCTCAGTTGAGATGCGCTTCTTTTGCTTCCCAAGTATCAGTCAAAAACTCCTTTAAGCTACTCTGGGGTTCCCCTAACACACCTGGATTGTAGTCACCTATTTACCTGTATCACCCCCAGGGTATGTGCTCCAAGAGACCTGGAACCATGTCAGAAACGTTCATGTTCACCCTTGTCATGGGAGCAGTGACACAGTTACTAGCATGTAATACCCACCGAAAGACCAGATTTAGAAATGCCATAAGGGCATCTGATTATGAATAGGGTCCAGCGTATCATTGGTATTCAAAGGCTGCTAAGAGCACATACACTCAAGCAGCGGCAAAGCCCAACAAGGTGTTCTTGATGCTACATAGTTGATTCCACCTATAGCCTGGGTGAAAACGGAATTTGGGAAAACTAAAGAATTTATGAGTGAATGTTTGTTCGATGGAAAAGGTTAAAAGATAGCAGCAAAACCAAATTAGGTTGTCTAGCCATATGAGATTAGTACGTGTTTATACAGATCCATTTTAGGGAAGTATTACACATGTTACCTCGGAGTAACCCTAAGCACAGAGTTCACAGGAGAAAGTGATGGTAAGAGCTCAGATTCTGAGCACCCTTCTATTCATACCACAATGGAGAGTTTCCATTTTTTTAGAGGCAGTGGCCAAAGGCATTCTGCGGGCACTCAGTGATCAAGGGACAAGGGAGTAACTTCGGCAGATTCGTGATTTTGTGTGAGGAAATTTCTGTACGGTGTGCAGGCAGACAAAGCCAGGGAGAACACTTTGGAAGCTCTTACAACAGTCGAGGGGAGTTGATCAGGGCTGAACTAGGGCTGTTTACTAAACTCAAATGACTACCTCACAACTTGACTGTTTTTGAATGTAGAGTAAATACTGGTATCCTTTATTTTTTCTTTTCAGTGACTCATTTTAAACAGAAAGCTTATATTCTTACCACCACCGTAAGTGACTTGATAGTATTGCTTGTCATAAACAGAAGGTAGAAAGAAAAATAAACTCAGGAAAACAAAATCAGGCTCTTGAATCTCACCTCAGCCAGAAGCCAAATTAGAAAGACTGCTAGGCTGAGAATCTCTCACACCACCAAGCCCCATTTCCTTGTGGATGATGAGGTCAGCCCAGTTAAAGAAAATGCTAGGTAATTTCGGGCAAACAGTATAAAAAGTGAAAGATATGAAAGAGAAAAGTATAGATAGACAGATAGATACTTGGATAGAGAGATAGATAGGATATAGATATATATGGCAGAAATCACGGAAGTCACAGAAATGACAAAAAAAAAAGTTATTTTAAATAAATGTGTGGTAACGGTTAAGAATCTGTAAGGTTATGGGCCCCAAGTCCTTTGACTCAAACTTGGTTTAGAGCATAGCTGAAACTAAGAATCACAAGGTTTTCACTAAGAAAACCCTGGCAAATGTGCTTTAACAGTACAAAGTAGCAGCTTACCCATCACTTCGTGTTTAGAAAGAAAGACAAGCAAATTGAACCAGCGGTCAGAGCCCACAGTCCAGGATGATCCCTTGAGGCTGCCAGGAATTTGAGGCTGCAGTGAGCTATGATCCTTCCAAGAGAAACACAAAGAAACTCACATCTCTAGTCACTCTATATCTGTGTCTCTCTTTCCTTCTGTCAGTTTCTTAAAAGAACAACAACAGAAAAACACTATTCTATACAAATGGAAAGTTTACCTTAGTAAATCCTAGGATTTGTAAGCTTAAAATTTTGAAACTATATTTCAGCATGTTAGTTGTAGAAAACTGTTTGTTTCCTTAAAGATATAAACAATTTCTCACAGGAGATTGATTTTAGTCAACTATCACGTCATAGTGAACTTCTAAGACCTCACAGGTTTTATTACAATCAAATAGGCTATTAATTATTTATGAACAGGTCTTTTTTTAAAATTGCATTAGAAACATCTAAAAGTATTCACTTCTCCTTACACAAGGTACTATTTAAGTAAAATATGTAACTAACAAATCAGCTTGAGTACATAATGAAAACAATCCTAGATTTTCACAAATTAAAAGACAGCGCAATGTAAAGGAGAATACAATCTCAGTCATCTAAATCTAAATTCATTCAACCCGCTTTAGTCGGTTTCCGCTGCGGTAACATAAACTTATTTCTCACACTCCTGGACGCTGGAAGTCCGAGATCAAGGCACCAGCAGATGCGGGGTCTGGTGAGGGCCTGTTTCCTGGTTCATAGGCAGCTGTCTTTTTGCTGTGTCCCTGCCTGGTGGAGTGGGGAGGCCGCTCTTTGGGTTCCACCCTCATGACCCAGTCACCTCTGAGGCCCCCACCTCCCAATGCCCTCACACCAGGGATTAGGTTTCAACATATGACTTTTCAGGAGACACAAATGTTCAGACCATAGTAAACCCACTTTTCCTTCCTAACAAGCGGGTAAAAGTGCACTGCAGGAGGGCCTGGATTTCAGTCCGTTGGAAGGGGGAGAAGTGCCTGTGCTCGAGCCCAGGCGCCCAGCAGAGGGCAGGGCAGCTGCATCTGAACGCCGCTGGAGGGCAAGGCTGGAACGCGGGAGCGGAAGAGCAGGTGCTGCTCCCCTGCGGAGGGCAAATCTCCTTCCTTCCACTAAGCAGATAGGCAGCGCGTGGGGCTGTACAATTGCAGGGCTTATGCTTGTTAGAAGAGGACAGAGAGTTGCTACAACCGTGGAATTGAACCGATCATGGAGAATACAAGTCAAGTCATTCCAGGGAATTGTTTGCTGGAATTATAAGCCAGTTGCTAAAGGAGAACTAAGTCCCTATCAGTTTACTTATAAAGAAAACCAAAATGAAGCTCAGCCCTTTCCTTACATGCTGGAAAGATGGGCCCAGGCCATGGCCCTTGCCCCTTAGGTCGTCCTAGGGTGTCCCTTCCACACCCTCTAGCGACGCGGGACTCACAATTCCTCTCCCAAGCTGCCCGTGGCCATCCCTAGGGCCTTGTGCTCCTCTTCCTGGGCCTATGCTCCAGAGGCTGGGCTTGGTCCTCGCGTGCATCCTTAGTCCAGAGGAGGACTAGCCCAGCAGTGGTTTCTGAGAGTCACAGGCTGCAATGAGAGTCACAGGCTGCAATGGTGCAGGAGGGAGCCGGTGGCCAGCAGAAAGCGAGGTCACCCGGTCCAACACCGCATCCTAGAGGGGCACTCGGACAGGCGCAGAGCTGGAACATCACGCCTGGACTCCCTCACTATTTGGAAAGGTATGAGGCTAGAACAGGCCTTTTATAACAATTTTTAGCATTACTTATAGCTTCTATGTGTACTTTTGCCCCCTGACCTCACAGAAGTCATGGAAATCGTGACAGAATCCATCTCGTAGGTCAGGTGTAATAATGAAAGTATGAAAGGAGTTCAGAGAAGGGAAAGAAATAGTGAAAATGTGCCAGGAGGTCAGACCTACCTGGGAAGCAGGGCGTCTCAGTGGAACAGCCCTAAAAGCAAAGCGCGGTCCAGAAACTGATGGAGCAGTTCAGCCTGCGCTCCATGCACTAGCTGGTTAAAGCTGCCGCTAAGGACCATGGACTGAGGGGCTAAACCAACGGACATTTATTTCTTCATGATTCTGGAGGCTAGAAGGCCAAAACCAAGGTGAGGGCAGGAGCGGTTTCTCCCAAAACCTCTCTCCATGGCCGGTAGAGAGCATCTTCCCGTGTCCTCACAGGGCCTTCCCTGTGTGTGTCTGTGACCTCACCTCTTCCTCTTATAAGAACACCAGTCATAGTGGATTAGGTCCCACCCATAGGACCTCATCTGAGCTTCATCCGTTTTGTTTTGTTTTGAGACAGTCTCTCTCCGTCATCCCAGCTGTAGTGCAATGGCGCCATCTCAGCTCACTACAACCTTCGCCTCCTCTCAGCTCACTACAACCTTTGTCTCCCCGGTTCAAGCAATTCTCCTGCTTCAGCCTCCTGAGTAGCTAGGATTACAGGCACCTGCCAACACGCCCAGCTAATTTTTGTGTTTTTAGTAGAGACAGGGTTTCGCCATGTTGGCCAGGCTGGTCTCGAACTCCTGACCTCAGGTGATGCATCCGCCTCAGCCTCCCAAAGTGCTGGGATTACAAGAGTGAGCCTCTGCACCTGGCCTGAACTTCATCTCTTTAGAGATCCTCTTCTCCAAAAACATTCACATTTGGAGGTACTGGGGGTTAGAACTTCAACACAGGAATTGAGTGGTGCAGGGCGGGGGGAGACACAGTTGGGCCCAGGACACCCGCCTCGGGAAATGTTACCGTCAGCATACGCAGCGCTCTCCGTTGCCATTCTGTACTCAGGGTGAAACTCCAGATGTGGACTTTGTTCCTCAGGAGGAAAGAGCACTTACCCTGCCATTGTGGTGCCATTCTGTCAGTCTCTTGGGACTTCAATGGAATTCCTAGATCTGAAAGTTCCTCATCAAATTGATAAAATCAAATTCCTGAAACTGCAAAGCTGAAGGCGGGCCCCTCATTTCGCTGCAATGCAGGTTTTGCCTGTGCAGAGGGGGCTGTCACAGGTTCTACCGTGATTTGCCCGCCTCTGGGGGAACCTCTTCCCCACCGCACGCGCCCTGCTCCAGCGCCCCTGCGGGTGTCGGGCGCGCGCTCAAGGCCCGGACTCCTCACGGCGCTGGCTGCAGTGACCCCCCTCACCTGACCATCCTGGGCGACATATGACCCTCCTTCCACTGCCCTCGGGCACGGAAAAGCAGTTACGTGGAGACGAGAGAAGAAGAAAGAAGACAGGGAGGAAGCGAGAGACCGCTAGCCTAGGGGACACCTGGGGCGCATTGATTGACAGGCAGTGGCATCCCTGAAGCTGAGGCTCCCGCTGCCCTCCTAGAGAAGAGTGGAAAGGACCCAGCCTGGCGTCATCAGACTTGGACTCAAAAACGACTCTGCTTCTTATGAGCTGTACAATTTCAGGCACCGCGATAAGCATTCACGACGCACGTCTCCCATCTGTACCGTTGCTGCCCCGTGCAGTGGCTACCGACCGCAGGTGGTCATTGAGGCTTGAAATGTGGCCCTCCAAACACAGGAGCTATAACTGTAAAACTCACAAAAGATTTCAAGAACTTACCACAAAAAGGAAGAATGTGAAATATCTCATTAACTATTTTTATGTTGATTACATTAGAAATTATAACATTTCAGATATATTGGGAAAATACTAAAATTAATTCTACCAGTTTATTTTACTTTTTAATGTGGTTACAGGAAAATATAATAATACTACATATCCGGCTCACATCCCAGTGCCTTTACAAATCATCCAGTTTCACACTTTTCCTGCTTATTTGTTTCAGACTGAGTTTCGCTCTTGTTGCCCAGGCTGGAGTGCCATGGTGAAATCTTAGCTCACTGTGACTTCTGCCTCCTGAGTTCAAGCGATTCTCCTGCCTCAGCCTCCCGAGTAGCTAGGATTACAGGCATATGCCACAAGCCCAGCGAATTTTTTGTATTTTCAGTAAAGACAGGGTCTCTCCATATTGGTCAGGCTGGTCTCGAACTCCCGACCTCAGGTGATCTGCCCGCCTCAGCCTCCCAAAGTGCTGAGGTTACATGCATGAGCCACCATGCCTGGCCCTATTCCTGGGTTTTTAAAAAACATTTTAAAGCAGTACTAATAGGTGCATTAAAAGAAGTTGAAATGGGTTTGTGGACCTGTACTCCATACCTCCTGTTCAGTCAGCTACTAGTGTGTGAGACAGAGACTGGCTGACGTATGCTCAGTTCTACCAACACCTGCCTCTTCCTGAGCCTGGCCAGAAGCAGTAGTACTCACAGCGCCTCCCTTTTACAGACACCTGCAGGCACTTGCGGATTAAACAAAATTGTGCTCAGAAACACCCGTATTTACAAATGATTGTGATTCTGACAGCTGCAGTTTTCTGTAGATTGAAACGACACACAGCTGGTGTGGACACAGCCGTGAATTATGTCTGCACCACAGCCAATCCAAGTCTTTTCTGTGCCACAGCTTTCTCGACTTAGTAAGATTCCTGTTTTTACCATGTCTCCAACAAAAATATTTTGTGTTATGATCTCCAAACACATTATTTTCTACTCGTCAGAATTTACCCCAGGCTAAGGGCTTCAACATCTATAGAGAATTTTCTCAACTAAAAGTTCTTACAGTCCATAGACCGATGTCAGAGGAAAGGACCAACAATTTCAACTTTATTAGCTCTACATGCAACTTTGAAAAAGACTGTAGGCAATTTTATTTTTAAAGACTTAAAATAAAAGCTACATTAAAAAAATAGTTTCAGCTGGGCCTCATGGCTCACACCTGTAATCCCAGCACCCTGGGAGGCCGAGGTGGGCAGATCACTTGAGGTCAGGAGTTCAAGACCAGCCTGGCCAACATGGTGAAACCCCATCTCTACTAAAAATACAAAAATTAGCTGGGCATGGTGGCTGGCACCTATAATCCTCACTACTCCGGAGGCTGAGATACAATAATCGCTTGAACCCATGAGGCAGAGGTTGCAGTGAGCTGAGGTCACGCCACTGCACTCCAGCATGGGCCACAGAGTCTCAAAAAAAAAAAAAAAAAAAAAAGTTTCAGAAAAATACCAGTGCTATAGTGCTTTTTTAATGTCTAAAACATTAATTTAAGCATTCAAATACATACCAAAAATAACGCTTCTGCTTATATTATGTTAATGACATCATCAATATAAGGTAGTTTTAAGTATTTTAACGTGCATACATATATACTGTTTTTAAAATTCATATTTGAAAATAGTTGTTAATGTAATTATGAGTCTGTTCCTGTAATAATACCAATATGTTGGTTAATAAATTGATATTTCAAAAAGTATAAATTTTTTAGAATTTAGGGGCCCCTTTTCGTTCTTGAAAGTGCCCCAGGTTAGGTGGTCTACCCCATATGGTCACCAAACCCAGCGACAATCACAGTCCCTGGATGAACCTTATTTAGGGAAACCATCAACCCTTCAAGGCTGCGTGGCTACTCCGTGCTGACACCATTAGGGGCATTTTACATGCACAGCCTTCCAGCTGCATCCGTCCTCGGGTTTTCCAGCCTCCTACGGCTCCTTTTTCCCTCATTTCCACGCGCTTCACCTTGAACTGCCTCTACAATTAGTCTCAGAGTTATTACACTTTATTACTGTGTTAAAGTAGTCATGAATTGATAACTGAACGGTCAGCATACAAAATCTCTCAATCAACTTGTCTTTTCTGAACAGCAAATCTTCTTTTAGGGACTTTATAACATCATAGGGAACCAAGGAAAATGTCTTTTTCTTTGAAATCATTAAATGATTTATGATGAAAAGGTATAATGAAATGACGAAATGTATAATTTTTATCACCTAGCAACTGTACCTGGCAAATCAAGAGAATACTACTTAAATCAGGGCCCTAGTGGTGTGATTTTTTTTTTTTTTTTTGAGACGGAGTCTTGCTCTGTTGCCAGGCTGGAGCCCAGTGGCGCAATCTCGGCTCACTGCAACGTCTGCCTCCCGGTTCAAGCGATTCTTCCACCTCAGCCTCCCAAGTAGCTGAGACTACAGGCACATGCCAAACGCCTGGGTAATTTTTGTATTTTTAGTAGAGATGGGGTTTTACCATGTTGGCCAGGATGGTCTCGTCAAGAGAGGAGCCCTCGGCCTCCTAAAGTGCTGGGATTACAGGCGTGAGCCACCTCGCCCAGCCAGTGGTGTGATTTTTAATCATCTAACCACCAATATATGTTTAAGTGTTAAATAAAATACAAAGTTTAATTTGTTATAAGTATTTTAATTACACTACTTTACTATATTAATTATTGAAACATCATCAAATACCTAAGATGACTTAAAAGTGAATGTGTAAATGAAAAAGATGACAGTGTTCTTAGGGAGGTTGAAACCAAGTTTCTTTTGTCATTTTGGGTGAGAGTTATGTTTCCTAACAAGTGGTCCTTCCACATTATTTATTCAGACTGTATTGCTTTAAAATATAAAATCAAAGCTAATACATCAGTAAAAATTTATCCTGCTTTAGACGCTAAAGAGCATGAGGATCAGGTGAATTCAGAGAAAAGAGCCCAGTTTTCTTTAGCTCCGTTAGGGTTATTTTCTCAGCCTGTGCCATGAAGCCACAGCGCACTTCAACAGCAGTTTCTCCCAGAAGAGAGCAGCACCCTGGCCGGCAGAGGGAGCCTGGCCTCAGCCACGTGGGCACGGAGCTTCCCCAACAGTTTGGGACTGGATCAGCAGCAGCCTGAAAAAGCTTCCCATTTCTAGAACTTTCTACAGCTGTATTCTTTCAGAAACTGCAACCATAGAAAGCTTGTTGCAGATAAAGCTCACTGCTGAGATTGAAACAGATTTTAATTAATGTGTGATCTGGATGATAGATGGTTTGAACTTTGAAGAAAAAATTGCCTTATCCTGTCTTGATGCTCACATGAAGTAACATCGTTTTCTGCTAGTTCATTTAAGTACCATAAACTTTGCCAATGGAGTTGTTAGAGTGTGCGGAATCAGTGAAGTGGTATGAATTGGTATGAATATTTTATGTATTATTATTTATTGCCACACTATTTTCATGAGATGCATAGGAAGACTGTATCTTAGGCTTGAATCCTGTATCTGCCACTCACAAACTGCATTATCTAAGGCAATGTATTTCATCTTTCTGGAATTCCGTATCAGGATTATGCTTGGTTATATAAAGGAAATCCAAAATGGCAGTGATAAATAACATAGATATGTATTTCTGTTACCTATAAGCTCCACAGTGATCCGTGATCCTGAGACTTTCTATCTTCCTGCTCTTTAATCCTTAGACCCTGAGTCCAGTGACTTCCATCTTTAAAATTACCTCATGGTCCAATATGGCGCCTGGAGCTGAAGCTACCACTTTCATAGTCAAGAAGGTAGGAAGAATCAAAAGGAGACAGTTAGAAGCCCAGCTAAGTTCCTTTAATAGACTTCCCAGAAATCTCAAACAATACTTCACTTACATCTCAGTGAACAGAATACGATCACATGGCCTCATCTAGCTATATAAGAGAGGGTAGAGACTTAGGCTTTTAGCTCGGTACATTGTCAGTTGCCAATGCAATCATAATTATGCTACTAAAGAAGAAAAAAATGGATGTCGGGCAGCAGTTATCTCTAACAATGTATTTGTATGTACAATTACATGAATAATGCCTTACTGAATTGTTCTGAGAATGCAAATAATATACGTGCAGCACCCAATTTAGTACCTGACCAATGACTATAATGATTATATTATATTTCGGAGAGGAACAGTGCCATTTCGTATCCACCACTTCATGTGGTTAATTTTGGTATACTGGAAGTCATTGCTACCATTGATTTTGCATTATTGCCCTATATATTTAATCCGAAGTTAAGCATGAGAAAACTATCGGACAAATCCGGAAACTGGGACATTCAATGAAAAAAGGGGTCTGAACCTTCCAAAAAGTCTGTGTCATAAAAAACAAAGGGAAGATGGGAGGAAGTGGGGGGAGCGGAGGGAAAGTAAGGAAGGAAAGAAAAAGGAAGACAAAAGCAAATCTGTTCCAGATTGAAGGAGACAGAGCAAGCAAATATAAGTAGTGAAACTTGATGAGTCCTGAATTTTTAAAAACAAAAAGAACTTTGAAGGATTTTTATGAACCATTGATAACTTTGAATACGGACTGGATGCTAAATATCATTGAATAAATATAAAATTTGGGGTAGATGGGAATGATAATGTAAAAAGGAGAATAGGAGAGATGTATTTAAGAATAAGTATCATGACGTCTAATATTTATTTTGAAATGATTCCAAAAAAGTATCTATTGTATAAATATATATACACATACACATATTTTAAATACACATATATAAAATACAATAGCACCAGCCACCAGGCAGCTGCTCCGTAGAAGCCAGGGTCCCAGCTCCACAGTGTTTATGTCAGCAGCAGCCAAAGGGCATCTAGTCCCAGAGATCTGTGTCTCTGGGGTCCGTGGGTCTCTAAGCTTCTAAATTTTACATATTCCAACTTCTCGTTCCATCAGCCCTAGGGACAGTACCTGCTTCCTGAGGTTGCTACCTTGGCAATGTCTGGGATTTTGAGTTGTCTGTCCTTCAATACCTGGTTAACAATTCTTTGTATTAAATTATCTGCTAAAATATCTCATGTGGTTCTGTCTCCTTATTTGACTCTGAAGAAAATATAGAAATTTGTGCTATGAGTGGTCCCAGCAAGTATACCCCAAAAATGGATGGTGAGGATTGTGACTGAGGCATGAGCATGGTGCAGAGCTCCTTGCGGGAGGAGGAGCTGGTCCTCCCAGGCCCATAGGAGCATCCTGATTAGATGTAACTAATTACATGTGCTTGAGAGTAAATAGTGACCACAGGGTCAAGTGGCTGCTGCCATCGGCATTTTGCAGGAATGAATTCTACAAAGACCACGATCTAAAATAGCTTCCTCTAAGTGCCCTGGATTGCACACAGGAAGAAAATGACGGAGCAGGAGACGACTGTGCACCCGAAGTTCCAGCTGCTCCAGAGGCTAAGGAACTCAGGTGGACCGCATGAGCCCAGGAGTTTGAGACTAGCCTGGGCAATATAGCAAGATCCCCTCTCAAAAATAAAAATAGAGAAAAGACAAGAAGCACTGCTCAGGTGTTTAAACTCTCATAATCACAGAACCAAATCCTCTAGAGCAGCCCTAAAAGAGTTCGCTTATTAATTGTAGCTACATTGTTCCAGTGTTAGAAATTGTACACAAAACTCAATTCTGAAGATTGTAGAAATTACAGCGTAAGTTGAAATCATGACCTCACCAAATCTCTTGAGTCAAAGTTACAACCTTGATTGAGAAGGAATGGGATCCTAGACTTTATAAAGGACATCTAGGTGAACTCAGAAAAAGCTGAGAATCTTTAACTGCCAAGTCTCTGATTTTTCCCTTCCAGTGGCAGCAGCCTGCCCTTCCAGCCTTCCCTCCCTTGAATCGATGTCTGTTTTCCGTAAAATCCAACAGGACCACCACTTGTTGCCGGAAGACCCAGAGCTAGTGCCATATGTCGGCAACTCCATGGGAACAATTACAAAGCAAAGTTCCGGAGGAAACAGTTTATGCACCAAAGCCATTGCAAGATGTTGCTAACTTCTGTTAACAGAAAGCGGAGGAATCTATATAGAAGTGGGTCCTCATGATGTTATCAAGAAGAAAGTATTAAAACATCCTATGGTGCTAAATGTAGCTGGATGTCTTTGAAGGAATCTGCTGCACTAATCCAAGTATATACCATGAGTCCCTTCCTGTAGCTCTCCCTAAGGACCCGAGGCCATTTAGTGAAGTTACTGCAATTTGAGAAAAGGAAGTACCTAGATATTTTGGGAATTACGAGGCACTGATTCAGAACTGACACTATTTCCTGGGGACCCAAAATGCCATTGTGATATAGCAGTAAAAGCAGAGGTTATGATGGTGAGATGATCCACGAAATCTGGGCTCAAGTGGACCAGTGGGTCCATGAACCAAACTGATGGTTATTTTGCTGCCTTTGCTAAATCTATCACTGGAATAAACACACTCAACAACCAGCAGAATACCCACATGGACCTTCTGACCCTTGGAGCAAGGTCCATTATGATAGGAAAGGCTAAGTGGAAGCCTTTGAAACATTCTCTATCAGGATAAGAAAACCAGTGGCAATACACATCACAGAGAGAATTGCAGAGATGGGTGCCACCATCAAAGACTTGAAAGATAAAGGGTTGGTGATACCTATAACATTTCTATTTACCAGCTGGGCATGGTGGCTCATGCCTGTAATCCCAGCACTTTGGGACACCAAGGCAGGAGGATTGCTTGAGCCCAGGAGTTTGAGATCAGCCTGGGCAACATGACAAAACCCTGTTTCCACAAAAAAAAAAAAAAAATACAAAAACTTAGGCAGTCATGGTGGTGTGTACCTGTAGTCTCAGCTACTGGAGAGGTGAAGGTGAGAGGATCGCTTGAACCTGGGAGGTTGAGGCTGTAGTGAGCTGAGATTGTACCACCGCATTCCAGCCTGGGTGACAGAGAGAGACTCTGTCTCAAAAAAAAAGGAAAGAAAAAAAGAAAAAATTCTCTATTTGCCTGTTTAACCTCTGTAGTAGATGAATTGATTTTGGAGAATGATTTTGGATTGTCATGAACATAATCAGATGATGACTTTAACGGCAACTGCTATTCTTTAAGTGCCATCTTTATGAGCTAATTAATACAACCCCTTTTATGCAGTTATTGATTTGTCAAATACTCTTCTCTCTATACTAACTAATCAGGACAACAGGGCAACCAGAAGTAGTTCTGTCTATTTCAGTTACGTAAAGTGAATAAGGTCTAGAGAGCTGCCGTGTAATGTGCCTATACTCAACAGCGCTATACTGTGCACTTCAATATGCATTAAGAAGGTAGAGACCAAGTTAAGTGTTAGTACCACAATTAAATAAAAAAAGAAATCATGCTTCAGCGGATGATAATGGCACGGGTGATAGCATCAGATAGATAAGACAGCCTCTACCTACTCCTGCTGAGTTGCTCCCTTCCCTTCAAACTATACCTAGACTCACATGGAAAACTCCTCATATTTTTATTGAAAAGAACAGTATCAGCCCTAGTGCAGTGGCTCACGCCTGTAATCCCAACACTTTGAGAGGCTGAGGTGGGTGGATCACTTGAGTTCAGGAGTTGGAGGCCAGACTGGGCAACATGGTGAGCCCGATCTTTACATTAGCCAGGTGTGGTGGTGCGCACCTGTAGCCCCAGCTACTTGGGAGGCCAAGGCAGAAGAATCACTTGAGCCTGGGAGATGGAGGTTGCAGTGAGCTGAGACAGAGCCGTTGCACTCTAGCCTGGGTGATAGGAGTGAAACCTTGTCAAAGAAAAAAAGAGGAAGAAAGGGAGGAAGGAAAGAAGAAAAGGAGGAAGGAAAGAAGGAAGGAAGAGAGGGAGGGAGGGAGGAGGAAGGAAGGAAGGGAGGGAGGGAGGGAGGGGAAGGGGAGAGGAAGGGAAGGAGGAAGAAAGGGAAGGGGGAAGGGAGGGAGGGAGGAAGGGAGGGAAGGAGGGAGGAAGGGAAGGAGAGAGGAAGGGGGGAAGGGAAGGGAGGGAGGGAAGAAGGAAGGAAGGAAAGAAAGAAAGAGAGAGAAAGAAAGAAAGAAAAGGAAGGAAAGGGAAAGAGGGAAAGAAAGGAAGGAAAACTTATTGGGCCTATTTTTCAGGTGCTTTTACTGAACATGCTGGCCCCCTTTGGAAGTGAATGTTGGCACAACTCTGTGCTCACACAGGAGTGGTCTTGCAGGAGAGGGGTAAAGTGAAATCCTTCCAGTGGGAGACGGACTTCGTCCTTAGAATTGGCTGATCTCACCATACACACCATCACCTACAATTAGTTGGACTAATAAAACAAGAAAAGAGCCTACTGAAAAACTAAGTTATGGTGTCAGTTGGGGGAACATAACCCTGAAAGGATGGGGTTCTAGCTTAAAGGATACAGTGAATGCTTTGAATCCATGACCAATAAATGATGCTGTTTCTCCCATAAAATACATATTG
The DNA here is from genome assembly GCF_030222135.1 of Aotus nancymaae. Lineage (NCBI taxonomy): Eukaryota > Metazoa > Chordata > Mammalia > Primates > Aotidae > Aotus > Aotus nancymaae. The sequence continues at coordinate 4,293,364 of NW_026988450.1, read as the reverse complement.
GTTCACAAGTCAAGTGGTGTAAGTGGGAATGGCTCACCTCACCGTTATACCGAGTAACCCTCTCACAGAATTTCACTTCCCATCACTGAAACTTTGCACTCTGCCAGTCTAGAGGTTTTGGTTCACATGTCAGAAATTCTTTCACATATCAAAATTCTTTTGATAGCCCCGTTGAACTGGAGGTTGACAACACCATTTGGCCTTTCGGAATCCTCATGCTGCTGAAGCAACAGGCAAAGAAGGAGGCTCCTTCCCTGGTTATTCCATCCTGATTATCAAGAAGAAACTGGGTTGCTCCTACACCGGAGCGTCAAAATGGATTAATGTCTGGAAAACAAGGGGGTTCTCTGAGTGCTTCTTAGTGTATCCACGCCCAGTTTAAAAATTTCCAGGAAAATTGTAGCAAGAAAACAACCACTACAAAAATGTAGAACCATCGATAACTCAAAAACACTGGCAAAGAAGGTTTGGGTCATTCTGTCAGTAAAACACCACAACCAGCTCATCTCCTGTAAGAGGGCAACAGAAACATCCAGTAAGTAGTGGAAAAAGAAAGCCAGGACTAGAGCAGCGAAGGATACTTTCTTCCTTGCTTGTGTGTGCGTATTAACTAACTTTCTCTTCTCCTTCACTTATTTTTTATTCGAGATCCGTGATGATGGTTAGCACGGCAGTTTCCTGCTTAGGTAACAGAATATTCACATAGGTTCGTGACTGAATTTGAGTAGGATTAACAGTGTCCAGAAATACGGACTGTAACTGTGTGTCCTTGTTTGGAGGAGCGATTGAGAAAGTCTTTGTACTAAGGATAATGCAGCTAATTAGGAAGATGTAGGGAGTGGTTTGGGTATTGTATGAAAATCCAAAAATGTGCGGAGAGGAGTAAGCACCGACTCTGTCAGTTACCAATGTACTGTCAGCCTCGAACCCATCCTTCTAACTCTGTGGATCCTGCAGACCACATTTATATTCTGGCCACTGGCTCCATGTCAGGCTTCACCAACTGAAGCATGCAAGAGGGTGACCCACTGATCAGGAGGTTGAAGAAGGGAAACACCCCTTCTTGTTTCTTGCCTATCCTGCCTCTGCCTCCTCTTCCTGGCAGCCAGTAATATTTCCTCACGCTGGCTGTGTAGTTTGTTTCAACAGCATTAGTGAATTTACAGGCCGAGCCTGATCACGTGCCCTCAGACGGAAGCCTCACTCTGCAGGGGCCCTTCTCGAAGTATCTAAGTTCTGTTGATTCCAACCACTTCCATTTGTTCTCCTCAGCCCAAAAGGTAGCAGCTGCTTTCTGAAGTCATTGCCACTATGAAAAATTAGTGTCCACCTCCCCAGTTGTTCCGTATTAGTTAACAGTTGTTACATAGATTCTCTCTGTTAAAGTAATGATGTGGCTTCTATTTCCTACCTGTGCCCTGACTCATCCAGTGGGCAAAATAACTTTGGACTCTGGGGATCTGAGCACAAAACCTGGGTGCATCACTTACTAGCTATGTAACTTTGGGTCAATTCATCATTCTAAGCCTTTCATCTATAAAAATGAAATAATAGTATTGCCTAACGCTGTAAGGATTGAGCAATAAAATTCAAGTAGAACGAGGTTATTAATGAAAGCCACAACTCAAATATAAAGAACTAAAACAATGTTTTTGTATTACAGATGTTAACTTAAGCCGGGCCTGGTGGCTCACACCTATAATCCCAGCACTTCAGGAGGCCAAGGTGGGTGGATCACCTGAAGTCAGGAGCCCAAGACCAGCCTGGCCAACATGGTGAAACCTCGTCTGTATTAAAAATACGAAAATTAGCTGGGCATGGTGATGCACACGTATAATCCCATCTGCTTAGGAGACCGAGGCAGGAGACTAGCTTAAACCTGGGAGGTGGAGGTTGCAGTGAGTCAGGATTGCACCACTGCACTCCAGCCTGGGTGACAGAGTGCAAAAAAAAAAAAAGAAAGAAAGAAAGAAGTTAACTGAGCTCTGAAACACCCATTTCTATTGATGGTGGAAATAACTTAATCTTGCCTTTCAACGTGATTGCTTCTGTTAACCCCGTCACTCTCAGGTTAACTCCAGTTACAGTCCCTTTTCAGGGTTTCTCTCCTGTCCTTTATCCTGGCCTCACTGGCTTGGGATTCATAGGAAACCTGCCAGCAAGTCAGCATGTTGCATCGCTGTCCTCATGGTTTCCTCTGACACCTTTCATCCACTACGTCTCTAGGTGTTTGATTCCAGCCTTGGTCCTTTCTACTGGGTTCTGGTCGGATCAGCCTGTCCTGATGACTCTTGGTAGACCGAGCCACCTTCTCCCTCCAGCTACTTCTCCACATGCTTGCACCGCCCACCCCTTAAGTCAGACGCTCCTCAGTCTTTGTTCTGTTCCCAAGGCCTCTGCATCCCACACCCAGAGCTTGGGGAGGTAGGAAAGCTTGAGGCCATTGCCTCCCCGCCCCCAACCCCAGGGGCATCATCCTCCCACCCCACTAGAAAGACACAAAAAATGTCCTGGAAAGACCTCAAGACACAGGCTTTGCAGAAAGAGAATGAGGTGAAAAATGCAAAGGATTTACTTTTCACTACAAATTATTTTGTACACTTCTTGAATTTTCTACCATTCATGTATTTCCCGTGTTTTTTGTTTGTTTGTTTTTGTATTTTTTGAGATGGAGTCTCACTCTGTCACCCAGGCTGGAGTGCAATGGTGCGATCTCGGCTCACTGCAACCTCCGCCTCCTGGGTTCAAGCGATTCTCCCGCCTCAGCCTCCTAAGTAGCTGGATTACAGACACTGGACATAATGCCCGGCTAATTTTTGTAGAGTCGGGGTTTCACCCACGCTGGTCTTGAACTCCTGACCTCAAGTGATCCGCCTGCCTTGGCCTCCCAGAGTGCTGGGATTACAGGCATGAGCCACCTCACCCAGCCCCGTGGTTTATATTTTAAATGGCACAGAGATTATCTGGGCAGTGGGATTGTGAGTGATTTTTTTGCCTTCTTTCAATTTTTTTCTACTACAAAGGAGTACACGCTTGACTAATGTAGAGAGGTGTACACTGAAAACTTGAAACAGTGTTTGCAGATTCTAAAAGGTCTTGTGACATGTCCTGTGACCGCATTCTACAAGGACTCGTCCCAGCCACTTGGCCACTTGAGGCCAAGCAGTGTCAGCACCATGAAGGAAGGTCACACAGTTTAGGAGGAGCAGGGCGATTCTCTGCTCTGGTAATTGTGGATTTTAGTCACACAAAGAATATTGCAGGTTTATGCTAGATGCAGCTTGCTTCCAGTTTATTATACATTATTCTATGAAGCATTATTCATTATTCCACATTTGTGTGAAAGATGATGTCTTTAGTAGGGAGGAAGCAGAATGTGGCTAGGGAGTTTACCAGAAAGAATTGATCCAAAACCACGCTCACTGATTATTATCCTCATTGGAGCAGGGACAGAAAAAGAACTGGTTATGTATTAGCAAAAATCAAATTGTGATTTAAAGGCATTAATTTAGTTAACCAAATGTATGCATGTGATTAAAATGCAATATTGCTGTGATTATAATGCAATTAGCAAATTATTAAACTGCAATCAAAATGTAAACAAGTCCTGTGCGGCTGCCAGAAGTCTCCTCATCTCATTATTTTAACTCAATCTGTAAACTAGTTTTTAGTAAATAGACTCTTGCATATTCCTCAGCTGTCACGTTTCATTTTTTTCTTTTAATTTGCAAAAAAAAAAAAAAATCAGAGAGACATTGTTAAGGAATGTTATGTATCTTTCCAAATATGATTTTAAAAGGTATAGAAATCAGGGTGTATCCATATTACTATACTAAGTTTGATGTGCTAAAAAAAAATACTGTAAATACTTTGATTATATATTTAAAACACAAAGATTAAGCAACATGTTAATGATGATAAGCTTAACACTATTTTCAAGATTTGTACATTAGTTTACAAATTAATTTTTAAAAGATAGTGGTATATGCTGAAGAAAGCAGTTGCTAAAATAACAAGATAGTTGTATGTAAATGTGTTTTGTTCCCTCAATACTAGCATTGAATATGATTGCACTTTTAAAAATATTTTAATGCAGATAATTTTTAGATGTCAAAATTATAAAATCTCCAAAATGTAATTGGCGAAATGATGTATTTTATTTAAATCCTGCATGTTAACCAAATCCCTAGTTCTCTATGTTATGCCCACATTTACAAAAAAAATACCTTGCTGGGCTGGGTGCAGTGGGTCATGCCTGTAATCCCAGCACTTTAGGAGGCCTAGGCAGGTGCACCACCTGAGGTCAGGAGTTCAAGACCAGCCTGGCCAACATGGTGAAACCCCATCTCTACTAAAAATACAAAAATTAGCTAGATGTGGTGGTTCACACCTGCAATCCCAGGTACTTGGGAGCCTGAGGCAGGAGAAGTGTCTGAACCCAGGCAGCAGAAGTAAGAGTGAGCCAAGATCATGCCACTGTACTCCAGCCTGGGTGACAGAGTGAATCCATCTCAAAACAACAACAACAACGAAAAGACAAAAAAAAAAAACCTTGCTGGTTTTCTGATCCTAAATTATACCAGAAGGAAAGAAACACTTCCTAAAATATTTCACCTACCCGTCCCAGAACGTGCCCTAAAAGAAACCCTAAACTGTTTTTCACCAATGGTATCCTAATTTCTATTTTAACTTCACATTACTGTGCCTATTGCTTAATATGAGCCCTCTTCTCCAGACTTCTTTGGATTCCTGGCATCTAAGCTTCAATAAAGCTTTGTTCTTCACTGGAAACATCTTGCTAGAAAATCTGACTCTAGCTGTGGTGTTGTAATATAGGTGGGTCGGGCTGCCTTCAAAAGGCTGAGCCACAAAGAGCTATTTCATTTAAGAAAAATGGAGTGTCTTGGAATCATTTCCTTAGACTAGGGTGGGTCTCAGTGGCAATTAAAGTAGTGCAGCCTTTGCTCCCAGACAGCGTCAGTGAGAGCAGGCACTGTCTCTGCCCGTGACTGGAGGGGCTTAGAGGTACCTGAAAACCGGCATGGTTGTTAAAGAAATCAGTGTCCCTTCTCTTTACCTTTGCCTTTAAAATAATAATCCACCACGTTAAAAAATGGTAAAGTACAACTTTTCTGATTCTAGTCTTTAAGCACTCAAAGTTATATGCAAAATCAATGGAAAATAACATGAATTATTCTTTTTTTAGTGTCTTTTTTCATACAAAAATTTTCATGAATCTATTTTTTCAACATCTGCCTTTTAATTTATAATATCTTCTGTGGTTCACTTATTAATTCTTTAATTGCTATATATTTGAGTTGTTTCTAGTTGTTGATATATTTTTATGCTACTTTATACAAATAATGTTGTGCCACCTTAAGAATAAGTAATAAAATGAATTGTTAGTGCAATCTATAAAACCAAACATTAAAAAACATATTAAAGAGATAACTCATTGAATTTTAAGAACATATTACAGAAAACAATAATAGTATGTGTGCCATGCAATGTTCTAAGTGACTTACACGTATTAACTTTTAATCCTTAGAATAGTCTCATAGAAGACTATTCTATGGGACTAAATGGGATAAAAATGGAAATTATTTTTATCCCATTTTACAGATAAAACTGAAGCACAGGAGAAAAAAAAAAAACAACTTGTCCCCGGTCATACAGATATTATGCAAAAGAGCTGATATTCTCAACTGATATAACTGATATAACCTGATATAACTCGGGCTGTCTGGTGTCAGAATACACCCTCTCGACCATTATACTATGTTGCCTCTCTAATGAGTATACAAATCGTGAAAGTTTATCATACAAATTGAATGAAGAGGCCAAGGGGTAAAAGCACTCAGGGCACAAAACATGGCTCCAAAGATGTAATTTTCTGCAAGCCTGGCAGCTGAAACTGCCTGCTGTAACCTGAAGCCAGCTTCATCTAATGGCTACTGAAACAACCTGTTAGCTCTAAGATCAGTTTGCCTGCTGCCGTCACTCACCAATCAGAACTTGCCAGCTCCTCAGAACCTGCCGATGAAATTTCTCAAAGAGCAATATGCAGTAGTTCTCCTTTTTATAACACCTCTAATCGCTTTTTCCTTTGGACTCACTAAAGACCTTCCAGACTGCGTGTATGCCCTGAACTGTGATTCATTTCTCCCAAATAAAGCATTTTCATTTTAGAGATTTGTCTCTTTTTTATTTGACTTTGACAAAATAAAGTGTCAAATAAACAATAAAGACTGGATTAAGGTAGTAGACTGAGAACAGAGTCCAATTTCTTTCAAAACACAAATCCCTTAAAAATGACAGGACACCCAAGAAAAAGGAACAGAGGAAATAAGGGAGAGAGGCAGAGAGGGGAGAAGGGAAGGAGAGAGGGAGGCCAAAGAAAAAGAAGGAAGCATAGAAGCGAGTAATCCACAACGGTGCCGGGAAACAGGGAATAGGCATGGATGGAAGAGAACTTTTGAGCAATTCCTGGAGGACAGATTGAGGTGCGTAAAGGAAACCATAGCGCAAACCGCATGGCAGAAGGAGAGATGAAAAGTGTGCACTACAGGGAAACTTTAGCCCCGACGCAAGGCCAAGGGATCTGGGGTCGTGATAAGGAGCACCTCCTGTGGAGCAGGTGGACCAGTTGCCCCCAAATCCACCCCACAACACACATACACACACACACACACACATACACACATACACACATACACACACATATATATACACACATACATACACACATACACACACATACACACACACATACACACATACACACACATACACACACACATACACACACACACATACACACACACAGACTGCAATAGCAGTCAGCAACCAACACTTTCCAGCTGAAACACGCCATCGGAAGAAAGAGGACTATTGTCTCAAGAAGGTTTCTAATGGGGAGTAGGGAGCATGTGTCTCAAGAACCTCTGGCCCTTCCTGACAAGCATATAAGAGAGAATAAAGAAAGGAACTTTCACCCAGAGTGGGAATCCACAGCTAAGGTGAAGGCAGCTTTCCTTTGCTGCCTTCGGGACCCTCAGTCCACATGACTTCATCGTGCCCACTGGCCCTAAAGTGAAGCCTGCCAGCCACACAGCAGAGAATCACCAGACAGAGCGACTGATTCTGCAGAGTCTAGAATAATTCAGGAAGCTGAAAATATTTTAGAACAAAATTAATTTGAGATATTAAATTGATTTGAGAGAATGGTGCATAAAAAGAACAGCTTTCTTTTTTGTTAACTTTTTTTTTCTTCAAATTTCATTTTGAATTACAGGCTCCATGTGCAGGATGGGCAGGTTTGTTACATAGATTGTAAATGTGTGTCATGGTGGCTTGCTGCACAGATCAACCCACCACCCAGCTATTAACCGTTAATCATTCCTCTTGATGCTCTCCCTCCCCCAGACCCTAACAGTCTCCCAGAGTGTGGTGTTCCCTGCTCCCCGTTTCCATGTGTTCTCATCATTCAGCTCCCACTTATAAGCAAGAACACATGGTATTTGGTTTGCTGTTCCTGCATTTGTTTGCCGAGAATAACAGCTTTCAACTCCATCCATGCCTCTGCAAAGGACATGATCTTGTTCCTTTTTATGGTTTCATAGCATTTCATGGTGTATACATATCGCATTTTCTTTATCCAGTCTTTCACTGATGGACATTTGGGTTGATTCCATGTCTTTGCTATTGTGAACAGTGCCACAACAAACATATGTGTGCATTTGTCTTTATATTAGATTGATTTAAATTCCTTTGGGTATATAATCAGTAATGAGATTTCTGGGTCAAATAGTATTTCTGCTTCCAGGTCTTTGAGGAATCACCACACTGTCTTCCACAATGGTTGAACTAATTGACACTCCCACCAACAGTGTAAAAGCATTACTTTTTCTCTGCAACCTCACCAACATCTGTTGATCCTTGACTTTTTAATAATAGCCATTCTGACTGGCATGAGATGGTTTCTCGTTGTAGTTTTGATTTTCAGGTCTATAATAATCAGTGATGTTGGGCTTTTTTTTCTTTTCATGTTTGTTGGCCACATGAATGTCTTCTTTTGTGAAGTGTCTGTTCATGTCCTTTGCCCACTTTTTAATGGGGTTGTTTGTTTTATTTCTTTAAATTTGTTTAAGTTCCTTGTACACGGTGGATATTAGACCCTTGTCAGATGGAGAGATTGAAAAACTTTCCTCCCATTCTGCAGGTTGACTGTTCACTCTGACAATAGTTTCTTTTGCTGTGCAGAAGCTCTTTAGTTCAATTAGAAACAATTTGTCAATTTTTGCTTTTGTCACAATTGCTTTTGGTGTTTTGTCACGAAATTTTTGCCCGTGCTTATGTCCTGAATGGTATTGCCGACATTTTCTTCTAGCATTTTTATACTTTTAGGTTTTACATTTAAGTCTTTAATTCATCTTGAGTTAATTTTTGTGTGTAGTATAAGGAAGGGGTCCAGTTTCAATTTCCTGCATATGGCTAGCCAGTTTTCCCAACACCATTTATTAGACAGGGAATCCTTTCCCCATTGCTTGTTTTTGTCAGGTTTGTCAAAGATCAGATGGTTGTAGGTGTGTGGTCTTATTTCTGAGGTCTTTATTCTGTTCCATTGGTCTACATGTCTGTTTTTGTATCACTACCATGCTGTTTTGGTTACCATAGCCTTGTAGGTATAATTTGAAGTTGGATAGTGAGATGCCTCTAGCTTTGCTAAAAACAACTTTCTATAGAAAAAGGAACCAAAACAATAATTTAAAACGTGGTTGCCATTTGGAATAATGGAATTATTCCATATCTTAATTGTGGTGATGTTTCCATGAGTCTGTGCCTTTGTCAAAATTATTAGAACTATACCCTAAAAAGGGTAAATTTTATTCTGTGTAAATTACACACAATAAGCATGACTTTTTTTAATACTTTTAAATGCAGTTGCAAAAAAATTAAAAATTAGAACAACCAAGTTTTTAAAAATGGACACAATTAAAGTAAATTAATAATCTAAAATACAGAATCAAAAGACAAATTCAAAACTTCTCCAAGAAAATAAAAGAGAAAGACAGAGATAGAGAATATTAGAAAATATTTTTCAAGGCAGGAAGGATAAATCCACAAACTCTAACATTCTTTTTTTTTTGAGATGGAGTTTTGCTCTTGTTATCCAGGCTGGAGTGCAATGGCGCGATCTCGGCTCACTGCAACCTCTGCCTCCTGGGTTCAGGCAATTCTCCTGCCTCAGCCTCCGAAGTAGCTGGTCTTACAGGCACACGCCACCATGCGCAGCTAATTTTTTGTATTTTTAGTAGAGACGGGGTTTCACCATGTTGACCAGGGTGGTCTTGATCTCTAACATTCTTTTAGCAGGAGTTCTAGAACGATAAAACAAATAAACAAATGAAATAATAGAAAGAAAGAAATCAAATAAGTATAATATTTCCCCCCCTAAAGAAACACACAAGTCTCTCTCTTTTTTTTTTTTTTTTTTTGGTCTTGCTGTGTGCCCAGGCTGCAGTGCAATGATGGGATTACAGCTCACTGCAGCCTCAGCTTTCCAGGTTCAAGGGATCCTCTTGCCTCAACCCCCTAAGTAGCTGAGAGTACAGGTGAACACACCACATTCAGCTGATTTTTTTGAATTTTAGTAGAGATGAGATCTTGCTATGTTGCCCAGGCTGGTCTTGAACTCCTGAACTCAAGCAGTCTTCCCACCTCAGCCTCCCAAAGTCGTGGTGTTACAGGTGTGAACCATCACCTGGCCAAAACACGTGTCTTTAAATTCAAATTGCTAATTGTATTGGTCCATTTCGTGCTGCTATAAAGGAATGCCTGAGACTGGTAATTAATAAAGAGGTTTATTTGGCTCATGGCTCTGCAGGTCAGACAAGAAGCATGGCTTCAGTATCTGCTTCTGGTGAGAGTTTCAGAAAGAGAAGGGAGCCTACCATGTCACATGGCAAGAGAGGGGAAGGTACCTTGTTCTTTTAAACAACTAGATTTCACATGAACTAATAGAGAACTCACTCCTTGCTGCAGGGACAGCACCAATCCATTCATGGGGAAATCTGCCCCCAAGACTCAACCACCTTCCATTCAGCCCAACCTCCGATACTGGGTATCAATTTCAACATAAAATTTGGAGGGGACAAACATCCAAACTGTATCACTAATCAGATACCATGTGGACAAGTAGTCCTGGACCAACACCTGTGCACATCCTGATGAAATAAAAGAACCCAAAGGACAGATAAAACTGCTAACAGCTTTCAGATAGAAGCTGGGGAAATGAGAAATTGGCAGCAGAATCCTTACTGCCCATTAAGTTGCTATTAAGCAATGAACATTATCTTCCAAGTCCTGAGGGGAAATGGCAGGTTTCTCCACTGCAAAGATGCTATTTTTCCCTTTCCCTGCCCCATTTGTTAGAAGCCAGGCTGCAGTCAAGCGGAACAGAGTCAGGCTCCACCCCTGGAGCGTGAAGTGTCAAAGAGTGTATGGATCTACATTAAAAGTACCATTTTGGAAGCTGTGCAAATATCCTGTTTCTCTTTAAAGTTTCTTGCTCGGCCTTTTGCTCTTCCTCAAGCATATCCACCGTGTCCCTGCTCCCAGGTGCCCACCTGGGTCCGCTCCCTCAGAAGGGGAGCATGGTCTCACCCCACTTCCTCCCACCTGCACTCAGAGGCCTCCGTTACGGCCCTGTCTAAACAGCACCTGCCACCCTCAGTCCTTTGACCACCTTTCATTTATCTTGGTAGCATTACCTGAGCTCACATCACACAATTACTTACTGCTGAAAGCTCACCATCCCACCCTACCTCACTAGAAGAATAAGCTCCAGGAGACAGGGATTTGCCCTCTGTCCTTTTCTGCTCTATAAAGGGCCTACAATAGAGCCTGATAAATGTTTGCTAAATGAAAAATTTTAAATTAGTTCTATTTAAAGGCAAATGATCCTAAGAATGTAATTAATACTCATGTTAACTAGTGTTTCTTGTCATTTTGAAGCCTTGGCTTATTATTCAGCCAATACTGGAGTTCCTACTGTATGCAGTCAGTGGGTGGAGGGAGAAGGGAAAGGATCATGATTAAACCTTGCCTGTAGTCTTGCTTATTCTTGTGTATAAATGTACAGGTCTTCACAGTGTTATAAGTGATGAAGGTGATCATGGGCAAAATTCTAAATGCTATTGAAACACAGAAGAAGCAACTAGTAAGTCTACGCATGAATCAAGAATGATCTCTTGGGTGGAGTTGCCATTTTAGAACGAATTAGCCACTCAGAGAAGAGAGCAGAGGGTAATCTAAGCAGAAGAGGAGACCAGTGAACAGTTGTAATCAGCCCTGCAGTCTTCAGGACACAGTTAACGGCCGGTGCGATGGAGCCAGTGCCGGCTTCCCGCGCAAGCTTTGCAGTCACGTGTGGCCTGGCTCCCAGAAGCACCCAGGGTTCGCTTAACCTTTTGCTGTCACTGGTTTGAAATTCTTAATAATTTTATCTCTGGACTTGTGCTTTGTCAGTGGAGCACAAAAGGACAACGGAGCCTGTACATGAGCAGAGGAGATCAGGGCTGCTCCTTACAGCCTCATTGATACATAGAGCCCACTGCTGCCCCATGGGTACAGAATTCCGGTGGGCCCATGCCACGCTGGAGTTCAGAGAGATTCAAAGTGAGGACCCAGTGAGTTCCTAAAGTCTATCGGCAGGGCGCAGTGGCTTACACCTATAATCCCAGCACTTTGGGAGGCCGAGAAGAGTGGATCACTTGAGGTCAGGAGTTTGAGACCAGCCTGACCAACACGGTGAAACCCCATCTCTACTAAATATACAAAAATTAACCAGGCAAGGTGGTACATCCCGGTAGTCCCAGCTATCCAGGAGGCTGAGGCAGGAGAATCGCTGGAACCCAGGAGGTGCTGGTTGCAGTGAGCTGCAGTCGTGCCACTGCACTCCAGTATGGGTGACAGCAAGACTCTGTCTCAAAAAAATAAAGTCTACGGCAGAGAGCCAGCAGAGTACAGGCTTTGCCAGCAAGCCGGAACTTGCCAATAGAAGGCAAAAAGTGTGCTAAGAAATACAAACCACGCAAGAGTCCTCTCAAACTCATTCTTGCTTACACTCTTCCCTGAATTCGCTGAAAAGGGAAAAGGAGCAACACAGAGTATCTTTACCTTTCAGTTCTTCCTTGTTTGTTGCTAAGCCAAAGGCAGAAAGCATTGGTACAATGTGCACATATCAAGAAGCAAAATAGAAAGTTATTTTGTGCAATGCATCCTTCAAAATACTTTCAGAATTGCTAAACAGTAGAAAGGAGAGCTTTTTTGGTTATATCAGTTTGCAAATCTGGAAAAGACAGTTTGTGGCAAGGATCGAAGGTGCTCTCTCTTTGAAGAGGAAAAGGCAGCTTAGGATTTATGCCCTGCAAAGTCTGTGTTACACAATACAGTCCTACGGATTCAGCAGGTTGAGGGGAAAAGCCAGACATATTCACGAGGAGAGCCAAGCACATGGGCAGTGGGTAAATATGCATGTAACGTACATCCCATGTTTACTTTGGAATGGGGTTTTAGCATCAGAATGAAGTGGGGTCAGGCACAGTGGCTCATGCATGTAATCCCAGCACTTTAAGAGGCCAAGGCAGGTGGATCACCTAAGGTCATGAGTTTGAGACCAGCCTGACCAATGTGGTGAAACCCTGTCTCTACTGAAAATACCCCCCAAAAAAATTAGCCAGGCATGGTGGTGGGCACCTGTCATCCCAGCTTCTCAGGAGTCTGAGGCAGGAGAATCGCTTGAACCCAGAAGGCAGAGGTTGCAGTGAGCTAACATCGTGCCACTGCACTCCAACCTGGGTGACAGAGCAAGACTTCATCTCAAAAAACAAACAAACGCGGTGGAATTTGGTTCTTTACATCGAAAGGTGAACTAAAGACACAGGGACAGTTTGTGCACAGCTTCTATAAGCTTAAGGTCTGCAGTTGCTTGTCAGAAAAGAGTGTTTGCAGCCGGACGCGGAGGCTGAAGCCTATAATCCCAGCGCTTTGGGAGGCCGAGGTGGGCGGATCACGAGGTCAAGAGATCAAGACCATCCTGGTCAACATGGTGAAACCCCGTCTCTACTAAAAATACAAAAATTAGCTGGGCATGGTGGTGCACGCCTGTAGTCCTAGCTACTCGGGAGGCTGAGGCAGGAGAATCACTTGAACCCAGGAGGCGCAGGTTGAGGTGAGCCGAAATCGCGCTATTGCACTCCAGCCTGGGTAATAAGAACAAAACTCTGTCTCAAAAAAAAAGAGTGTTTGTAAGGCCAGTCCTCTGTCGAGAGTTGCAGTGATCTGGGTTATCAATCAGTTAGGAGGAATGCGATAATTTGTTTAGTAGCTCCTATTGTTGGCAAATTTAGCAAGACTGTGGTGTTTTTCGTTTTGTTTTGTGTGTGTGTGTGGTTTTTTTTTTTTTTTTTTTTTTAGAGGGAGTCTGGCTCTGTTGCCTAGCTGGAGTGCAGTGGCACGATCTCGGCTCACTGCAACCTCTGCCTCCCAGGTTCAAGTGATTCTCCTGCCTTAGCCTCCCAAGTAGCTGGGACTACAGGCGCGTGCCACCACACCTGGCTATTTTTATGTATTTTTAGTAGAAACGGGGTTTCACCATGTCAGCCAGGACAGTCTCGATCTCCTGACCTCGTGATCCACCCGCGTCGGCCTCCCAAAGTGCTGGGATTGCAGGCATGAGCCACCGTGTGTGGCCAAGACTGTGGTTTTTCTTGTAGTTGTAGAAATTTAGGCAGTTGCCATGCCAGGTGCCCTGAACCCTGAACTCATAAGTAACTTTTCTTTCCTTAACTTTAGAGTCCATCTCAGTTGATAATGGGGCATCTATTTTGGTCTCTCAGATCACAAGTATTTTCACTGTTCTCTTAAAAATGAAATGCATAGGCCGGGCGCGGTGGCTCAAGCCTGTAATCCCAGCACTTTGGGAGGCCGAGGAGGGTGGATCACGAGGTCAAGAGATCGAGACCATCCTGGTCAACATGGTGAAACCCCGTCTCTACTAATACAAAAAATTAGCTGGGCATGGTGGCGCGTGCCTGTAATCCCAGCTACTCAGGAGGCTGAGGCAGGAGAATTGCCTGAACCCAGGAGGCGGAGATTGCGGTGAGCCGAGATCGCGCCATTGCGCTCCAGCCTGGGTATCAAGAGCGAAACTCCGTCACAAAAAAAAAAAAAAAAAAAAAAAAAAATGAAATGCATAGACATGTACAAGTATAACTTGTGTGATTTCTGTGATAAGAGTTCAATACTTTACACCTGCATTTAAAACTGCACAGTATAAAGATGAATGGTAAACTTCAGGTTAATATCTAAAATTTCAATTATTCTTTACTTAATATTAAACACCAAAATGAAAACAAAAACCAAAACCAGTTCAGAAATAGATGTTCAGAAAGGAAAAAAACTTTATATTTCAGCACCTGTAAAAACACTTTTTCATGCTTTTTGAACATAGGACTTGTGTTTTCATTTTGCACTGGACCTTATGAAGAGAAAAACAAAACAGGACCCTAGTTCAAGTGGTAAGGACAGTGTTTAACCAGGAATCACTGTTGCAATAGGGAAAAGAGTCCAGAATGAACTGAACTCAACCCGGATTTGTGCAGAGGGGACTTTGTATTATAAAAGGAGAATGAGGGAGTAGGAAGAGGACCAGTGGGAGCTCAGTAGAGTCAGAGAAGTGAAACAACACAAAAATCAGTCAGGGGCTTGTCCGAGTGCTTAGGCCATCTGGGTTTGCTAAAAGGTGCTCAAGGAAGACAAGGTCTTACCCTCCCACAGAGACCAGAAGACGAGTGTCCTATCTTCAGGTTTTGGCTGGAACACATGGTGAATCGTTTTGGAAGCCCTGAGCTTTTCAAAGAAAAACTTAGGGGTTTGGAGTCATCATTCTAGGGGCATGGCCTTGAGCTATTAGAAACTATGTGACTGTTTATTCAAACTCTTTGTGCAGAAGGTGAGTAAACTCATCTGTGCTGAGTCAGAAGTTTTCAGGTTTTCATAAGCAAAGGTTGAGGCCTAGTCAAGAAAAGGGCTCAGAGGCTCCTGACTAGTTTGGTCAAGAAGTGAGTTGTTGTCAGCCTAGAAAATTACACGGGCTTTGTGGGGATGCCTACTGTTCACGACAGAAATGACTCAGGTGTGATAGAAATGAAAAGGGCTCACATTCCAAAATGGAATTTTAATTCTAAATAAGCATAATTTTGTAGTTTGGACTTTTTCCAAAGGAACCACAGCATATATTTAGTAAATTCCTTCTAAAAGTTTTCCAAACATTTAATAGACAACTTTCCTCATAGTACTCAAAAATTTTTAGAAACCATTCCAAACCTTTATGTCAGGTAGGAGAAAACTAGGCACCTGGGAGGCTGACCAGTGGAAATTAAAGGGGAAGATCTGAGTCTGTTGATTTGGCATCCAATCAATATAATAAGACGTGTATTCACATATTTCTCTTCTTCCTTCCCCTACACCTAAAATATTTCCTTTTCTCTCCCTCCATATGGTAGGAAGGGCAGACATAAATCTAAGACTAAACAAAACCTTTACTCATGTCTGAGGTTTCACAGATTTTAAGGCATTTTTCACATCAGGGTTTCACCTGGTCCTCACACTATTTCAGAGAGTGCGAAGGGCAGATTGTACCATTTCTCTACAGGAGTTGGCAATTCTTAGGCCCAGAAAAGTGACCTGACCCATGTTACTCACCAAATGCTGGATTGTCAGGGACAAAATGGTCTTCTGAGAATCAACGCGCGTCCCCACCATCAAGTCCTCCTGAGCCCTCCTCTGAGTCTCATATGAAAGTTCACTCTTGGAAACCTGCTATTCAACTCAGGTGGCTATTTAGAAACTACCACAGACTTGGTAGATGAAACAACAAGCATTTATTTCTCACAGTTCTGGAGTCAGGAAAGTCCAAGACCTAGCTGCTGGCCTATTTCTTTGCCGGCTCAGGCTCTTCTTCTGGTTTGCAGGTGGCCACCTTCTCACCGTGACCTCAGTGCATGGAGAGAGAGATCATTTCCCATGTGTCTCTTTTTATAAAGGCACTAATCCCACTCATAAGGGCTCCACCCTCATGACCTAATTACCTCCCCAGATCCTCACCTCCAAATGCTCTTACATTTGATATTGAGCCAGCTTCAACATAGGAATTTTGGAGACACAAAAATATTCCACCTATAGCAAAACCCTGGCATAAAATGTTAGTTAAAAAGTAAGAAGTGTGCTATCCCTGTTCACATGCAGTGACAGAGAAAGGACAAATAACATGTGCTTTGGATGCTGCCAAATTATAATCCTTTCCAACTATGCATGTGATATGAAAGGTATCAACCACCTTTTGGCTGAATATATATATATATATTTAATGTCTTAAATCTGATTCCTGACAACCTGAAAATAACACTTATTCCTTTCAGTTTCTCTATTTTGATTCTTTAAAATATCAACTTAAATATTCTCTATAATCTAGAAAATATTTTAATATTTACTTACATATTTAAGATGACACATCTTACATAGTGTCTGACTCCAAATTAAGAGGATTTCCTCTACATTCAGTGGTGGAGAAAATTAGCTTCATAAAAGTAATTTAGGATGAGATGAAAATGTTTTGGTTCCATATTTCAAGAAAGCAAAGTAATGAGTCTCTAGGATCATTAAACTCTAAATTAAAAACTCCTCTGCTGAAACCTTATTATTATTATTTTTAAATAGTGAAAAATATATTTAAAGCCAATAATATGCTATGTAAGTTTGGGAAAAACAACTGATTAAGGGAACGTGAATGTGACTAAAATGTTTAACGAGCCTCTTCACTACTTAAGATGAGCTGGTTCACGATGAGCGGATGTGTTTGCTGAAACAGAGAAGCAATAGGGAATCTAACTTGTTGAATTTTAGAAATCCCTTGTATTACTGTATGGCGTCTATGGGACATCTTTCATTCATCCATACATTCATTCATTTCACCAAGAATCTGTTAAGAGTCAGATCAATAAGATAAGGCCTTTGCCACCTGTCTGGCAGGAAAGTAAGGCACATTCAGATCTTGACCCCAGCGAGGTCGGTGTGGGCGTACTGCATGAAGCCTTAGGTGATTTTGAAATAGTCAAGTGCTTTCTTAACTTAGTTTCTCCCAGGACCAGACTCTGAAAACGGGAGGATGTAAGTCAATGATCTGGGAGTTGATTCCAGGAAACACTACTGGTAGAGGGTGGAGAAGTGAGACAGGACGGGAAGGAAGCCGCTAAGGGGCATGACACGGAGTGGGCTCCCCCTGAGGCTCCTGGAGGTGAGTCTCACAAGGACACCAGATGCTGGCTCAGGAGTCAGGCCCGCTGGCCCATGGTGACTGCTGGGGACACCAAGAAGGACGGAATTGGCCACGCACCCCATGGACTTAAGACTTGTTTCTCGAACTCTCTACATGACATAGAGCCCCCAGGAATACTGCTTGCACTTCCTCAGTCTTCCTAGAAACAAACAAATAAAACGAGGGTGGTTTTTCTACTTCTACCCTCTTCAGCTTTTAGTCTTGGCCCTTCCACCTCTGGTTTGGAAGACGATGACAGGATGAAAACAATCTTAAATGATCCGTTTTGCCTCTAATCTTCTTTCACCCAGTAACTGCAATGGCAGAGGTACTGGGATGATGTCGTGGGAGCGCAGTGAGTAAATGGCAGCCTCTGCTTGGTGAGGTGGGGAAGGCTTCTGAAGAGGTGAGGCTTGAAAAGGTGAGGGGTCTGCAAGGCGTAGAGGCAGGTCCTGGGTGAGAAGAGGATTCCAGGCCCGGAGTGCACTCACAAGAGTAAACTGCCCTTTGTGCCTGGAGCACAGGGTACCAGGGATACTAGAAAAGAGGCCTAGAGTTAGATAAGGCCAGATTGCATGCTGGAGGATTAGGAAGGGTGGCTGCCAAAAAAAACATGCTTTCCTCTGAACTCGCTAATCATGCTGAACCCAAAGTCTCATAAAACCATATAATAACAAGCTGGAGAGACAGGAAGTTGTGGGTGGATAACATGGCTTAATCTTCTTTTTCCATAATAGAAAGAAAAAATAATGAGTAATAAAGATGAATTTAAAATGACAACAAGGCTGGACGTGGGGCTCACGCCTGTAATCCCAGCACTCTGGGGGTCCGAGGAGGGCCGATCACCTGAGGTCAGGGGTTTGGGAACAGCCTGGCCAACATGGTGAAACTTCATCTCTACTAAAAATACAAAAATTATCCGGGTGTGGTGGCAGGCACATGTAATTCCAGCTACTCAGGAGGCTGAGGCAGAAGAATCACTTGAACCAGGGAGGTGAAGGTTGCGGTGAGCTGAGATCATGCCACTGCACTCCAGCCTGGGTGACAGAGTGACACTCCGTCTCGAAAAAAAATAAAAAACAAAAAATAAAATAAAAAATTAAAATTTAAAAATAAAATTTAAAAATGACAACAAACTATGATATTTAAAAGTAAGACCATGGAACATTGCTAAATAAGCTAAACGTGGTTGTAACTAGGAGCAGGATTTGGTATAGGGAGGTGGAGACAGGAAACTGATGGACACTTTGGCTTTTAAGACTATGTGAATGGCTCACATCCGTAATTCCAGAGCTTTGAAACACTGAGGCAGGAGGATCACTTGAGGCCCAGGAGTTGGATATCAGCCTAGACAATGTACTAAGGTCTCATCTCTACAAAGAAAAAAAAATTAGCCAGGCAAGGTGGCTCGCACCTATAGAATCAGCTACGTGGGAGGCTGAAGCAGAAGGACTGCTTGAACCCAGGAATTCAAAGCTGTAGTGAGAACTATAATCATGCCTCTCCACTCCAGCCTGGGTGACAGAGCGAGATCCCATCTCAAACAAACAAACAAAGAAAAACTGTGAGCATGTCAAAGTTGTATAAAATATAGAGATAAATCTCTACATGTAAAACATTTTATTTGGGAAGCAAGAATTCCAGTTCAGGGCAAACACACAGACAAGATGCTCTTCAGTGTGTCTGAAGAACAAAGAGAAGGTTGGACATTTTACAAATAGGAGCAATGTTACATATTGTTTTGAAAGAAAGTTAATTGGCACTAGTAAAGTTCTGGCGAGCTGGCAAGCTCTGATTCGTACGTGACTGCTGGAATTGCAGCAAGTTATTTCAGCAGCTATTAGATAAACTGGTTTCAGGCTACAGTATCTGGCTTCAATAGCCAGCGTGCAGTGGATTACATTATTGGAGCAATGTTTTGTGCCCTCAGTGCTTTTTTCCCCCTGGCTCTTGACTCTGTTTTAGTCAGGTGAGACAAGAATGACCCAATCTATATGACCAACTTTCAAATATACAAGCGCATATGTTACTTTAAATAAAAGTAGAGGCAGCCCATAGGTTTTTGGGGAACAGGTGGTATTTGGTTACATGAGTAAGTTCCTTAGTGGTGATTTGTGAGATTTTGGTGCACCCATCACTTGGGCAGTATACGCTGGTACAGAGCATTCTTTTGAAGCTCTGCTCCACGGTTTTGTCAAGCACATGTCAATGTGCTCGTGTGAGTGAGGCTTTTCTATAACGTGCACATGCGTGTGAGGCTTTCCTGTAATGACTAGAAAAGGACAGGTGCTTTAAAGCCCTTTTCTAATGTCAAATACAAATAAAGTAAATAATTTTTTTTTAAAGTTTCTATTTGGCCAGATGCGGTGGTGCACACCTGTAATCCAGCACTTTGGGAGGCTGAGGAGGGCAGATCACCCGAGGTCTGGAGTTTGAGACCAGCCTGACCAACATGGAGGAGAAACCCCATCTCTGCTAAAAGTACAAAATTAGCCAGGCGTGGTGGCGCATGCCTGTAATCCCAGCTACTCAGGAGGCTGAGGAAGGAGAATCGCTTGAACCTGGGAGGTGGAGGTCGCAGTGAGCCGAGATCACACCATTGCATTCCAACCTGGGCAACAAGAGCGAAACTCCGTCTCAAAAAAAAAAAGTTTCTAAATTTCTATCTGTGACAGTGTATCTGTCACTTACTGGATCCCAGTCATTTGAAATGCAAAGATATCTCTTCATCTGGACTGTCATGAATAATAAATAATCTGTCAATAATTTGTTACATAGTGTTTATTACTTCCGATTTAGGATAATAATGCCAACCAGGTACCAAGGGGGATGGTTGTCTGAAGCTGGTTTCTGTGATGTTGGTGCATTTCTACCTTGTGACTGCCTCTCACACAATCCGCTGGATAACTTTCGGTGCATATTTTCACAATGGCCGACCAGAGTTAATCAAAGCCACATTCTATGGCCATGAGATAGCAGGAAGCTAAGTGACCTATACAGAAGCTAATGGAGTTTTACATTTCAACATTGGCTACATTTGCTCTGTTAACAAAACACGTGAGTTATCTCATTCTTCGCTACCAGATACAAAGAAATAAGAATCGTGCTACAAACTCCAGTAGACTAAGAACTTTAAGAACCCCAAGTAATGCATTCTTCTGCTACTCTTTATTACCGCCACAAAGAGAAAAGGAAAGAATGAACAAAAGGAAGAGATGAAGTAACATTTTCTTTGCAATGATAATAATTAACAATTTAGGCAAGGAACAGACTTGCCAACAATACCACATACTATTTGTATTGCAAGAGTTAGGTCTGTAGCTTCTTTTAAGACTACTGTAGCTGCCCAGTGGGTTCACCTTGCCCGCTGTCTAGACGGAGCCCATTTACCAAGACAAGGGACTTGCAATGGAGAAAAAGTAACTCACGCAGAGCCGGCTGTGTGGGAGCCCGAAGTTTTATTATTACTCAAATCAGTCTCCCTGAACATTCAAGGATCAGAGTCTTTAAATTTGGTGGGTAGGGGCTTGGAAAGCGGGGAGTGCTGACTGGCCAGTTTGGAGGTGGAATCCCAGTGAGTTGTTCTTGCTGTTTTCTGTTCCTGGGTGGGATGGCAGAGCTGGTTGAGCCAGATGACTGGTCTAGATGGTGTCAGCTGATCCATAGACTGCAGGGTCTGCAAAAGATCTCAAGCACTGATCTTAAGTTTTACCATAGTGATATTATCTCCAGGAACAATTTGGGGAAGTTCAGACTGTTGGAGCCAGAGGCCGCATGACCCCTAAAATGTAATTTCTAATCTTGTCTAATTTGTTAGTCCTGCAAAGACAGACTGGTCTGCAGGCAAGAAGGGAGTCTTTTTGGGAAAGGGCTGTTATCAATTTTGTTTCAGAGTCAAACCATGAACTGAATTCCTTCCCAAAGTTAGTTCAGCCTATGCCCAAGAATGAATACGGACAGCTTAAAGGTTAGAAGCAAGATTTTTGACACAAATGTGATTTAGAAGTATCATATCATGGTCTTATGATGCAAGGTTTATAAGATTAACAAATGACCTTATTTCCTTTAGGACAGGAGTCCCCAACCCCTGAGCCCTGGACTGGTACAGGTCTGTGGCCTGTTAGGGACTGGGCCACCCTCTGTTAGGAACTGGGCCACACAGCAGGAGGTGAGCAGCAGGCGAGCAAGCAAAGCTTCATCAGTATTTACAGCAACTACCATCCTGGCATTACTGCCTGAGCTCCGCCTCCTGTCAGATCAGCAACCGCACTAGATTCTGACAGGAATGGCCAGGAGTGGTGGCTCACGCCTATAATCCCAGCACTTTGAAAAGTCAAGGCGGGTGGATCACCTGAGGTCAGGAGTTCGAGACTAGCCTGGCCAACATGGTGAAACCCAATCTCTACTAAAAATACGAAAAAAAAAAAAATTAGCCAGGCATGGTGGTAGGTGCCTGTAATCCCAGCTACTTGGGAGGCTGAGGCAGGAAAATCACTTGAACCCGGGAGATGGAGGTTGCAGTGAGCCGAGATCGAGCCATTGCACTCCAGTCTGGGCAACAAGTGCAAAACTCCATCTCAAGAAAATAAAAATAAATTTTTAAAAAGATGCTCCTAGGAGCACAAATCTTATTGTGAACTGCGCATTCGAAGGATCTAGATTGTGTGCTCCTTATGAGAATCTAATGCCTGATGATTTATCATTGTCTCCCATCATCCCAGATGGGACCCATTGCAGGAAAACAAGCCCAGGTCTCCCACTGATTCCACATTATGATGAGTTGTATAATTATTTCATTAAACATTACAATGTGATCATACTAGAAATAAATTGCACAATTGCGTTTGAATTATCCCGACACCATCCCTCCCACCCTGGTTTGTGGCAAAGCTGTCTCCCACAAAATGAATCACCTGTGCTGAAAAGACTGGGGACCACTGCTTTCGGCACTATCCCTAAAATTTGCAGCCTGTGTCACTAGGGGGCAGAGGTCTACCGCCATCAAGTAATCTAATACCCTACTTTCTTGAGACCCAATTTTAACCAGGAATTTTCCAGAAATATATGTGTATGCTCATTAAAATGGCTGGACATAAGAGGTTTGAAGAGTACATAAGGCACCTCAAGAGCCCGTGCCTGGAAGGAGATTCGTGTCTGTCTGTTCCCTGCTGGGCCTGGATCCTAGGGATGATCTGACACCAATTAGCTGCTCAATAAACATTGGTGGAGTGGGTGGAGAATGAATAGAACGAGTCTTCCTGAAGTGGGTATAATATGGTATTCTCAATAATCACAACTTTTATCATTCCCAACAATAAATTACTATATTCTACTCATGGACTTTTTGTCTTAGAGGAAAATCCCTCAACAGACTGGTTTTTTTCCATGAACATTCAGTCTGACCTGCGTTCCAGAGTCCCTCTGGGGAAACTGAATATGCCATATTTGGAATATGTACTCCTTCAAGGGTATCAATGTGGATTAAAGTAAAAATGTTAATTTGTATTTCCAGCAGTCTTCAATACATCAGGGAGAGGAGCAGATAGGAAAGGATAGGAATGGCTCCGTGGCAAGAATAACATTGTTACACTCAACAGGCGTGGAAACCAGCAGTTTCTAGTTTCCTTTGCCAACATATGCTAAGTGCTGACTGCAGGTTTCCTTTTTATCCTGTTGGGTAGGCCTCGCTTTTCTTACTTTAAAACGAGGACAATATTACCTGCCTCGTAGGGTCATTGTATCAATGAGCTGCTACCTGTAAACTGCCTAACACAGTACTTAGCAACTGCAGCTTTAATCAATATTCTAGACTGGGACTAGATAGTCAATACACTCTGGGAGTGTCTTAGTCAATTTCGGATGCTATAACAGAATATCTTAGACTGCAGTAATGAATGAACAACAGAAATTGCTCATTGTCCTGGAGCCTGGGACGTCTGAGATCAAGGGACCAACAGATTTGGTGTCTGCCTCACAGATGGTGACTTCCTGCTGTGTCTTTACATGGCTGAAGGGGGCAAGCAAACTCCCTCTGGCCTCTTTAATATGGGAACTAATCCCATCCCCAAGGGCTCTGCCCTCGAGACTTAATCGCTTCCTCAAAGGCCCCACCTCTTACAACTATCACATTGGAGATTAAGTTTCAACATATAGTTTGGGGGAACACAAATACTCAAACCATAGCGGGGATACTCAGTAACTCTGCTCACATGAAAATTCTAGTTAAGTGATGGAACTGAACTTTGACCCCAGGTCCACCAATTTCAAAACCCATACCTTTTAAATTGTCCTGCAATACGAGCTCTTTTTGTGTTAAGGAAACCTTTTATGACTGGTTTTCCCCATCAAAATGTCACTCTTCCATCTTCTGTTTACAGTTGCATCTATTTTGTTCCTTTTGAAATTTTCTTTGAGTGGTTCTTAACTTTTCTGAGTTTGCATATTCTTTGAACATCTAATAGAAGTTCTGCACCATCTCTACCTCCCCAAAAAACGCCAGATAAGAAGGTTACATACTCACCAAAATCTTGCATAGAATATAGACTATAAAAGTCTATTCTAAATCCTTTTTCTAAAGACCTTATTTTTATAAAAATCACTTTTCAGTGTTCAATTGGTACCTCAATAAGAAATATGTCAAAAGCAAAAGTATTTAATGTCGTCTGTTTTAAATTAAAAAAAATTTTTTTTTTGAAACAGATTGTCACTCTATTGCCCAGGCTGAAATGCAGTGGCACGATCGTGGCTCACTGCAACCTTCACCTTCCGGTTCAAGTGATTTTCTTGCCTCACCTTCCCAAGTAGCCAGGACTACAGGCATGTGCCACAACGCCCAGCTAATTTTTTTTTTTTTTTAATTTTTAGTAGAGAGAGGGTTTCGCCATTTTGGCCTGGCTGGTCTCAAACTCCTGACCTCAAGTGATCCACCTGCCTCAGCCTCACAAAGTTCTGGTATTCCAGACGTGAGCCACCATCCCCAGCCTAAATTTTAAATTTTCTAAGAACTCCAGCTTGTACAAAAATTGAAATATAGAGCAAAGCAAAATGAGTTAGCAATTACTTTTTTTCCCTAGGGATTAAAGATAACCAGTATACAAAATTTAGTATGCCTTCTGAAATATAAGTTGAATCATGTTACATACATAATTTTATACTTTTTCAGGTAGCATTATATAAAAACATTTCCCAGTTTTATGCATGAAAATAACTGCATTAGACTCCCCAAAATATGAGCATTTTCCAGTTTAGGTTTTCATTTTTTTGAGATAAATTTTTGAATATTTGATGTTGCTCTTTGAATTAGTCACAGTATGAGATCACTGAATCTAATGTATGCTTTTTAAAAGGCTTGTTGCTACATTCTGACAAACCGTTTTCCCAAATGAAAACATTGCTTTCAATTTTCTGTAGGCAATTCATGCATGTGTAAATAGATGCACAATTTTCTTATGCACAAATTTCAATTTTTATGATTGTGTTAAATAACACCAGCCTAACAGCTTAAATTTCAGTTTCCGTGTATGTGTAGCAAAAAGTTTGACCTCGTCCTGAGAGGTACTGTCTAAAACCCTGGGATTTCTGCAACAACAGGAGTGGCTTTGTTTATCATGTTTACCGTCCTGCAGACCAGACCTACTGGTTTATGCGAGCAAGTTGACTCATGGCAGTTCCACTGGGCCATGGGATATCAGCCCAACCTCTGCAGGGGGAGACCAAGTTCAGCCATGGGGTAATCAATCAATCAATCAATCGTGCCTACAAATGAAGCCCCAGTAAAAACTCTGGACACTGAAGTTAGGGACGCTTTTCTGGTTGGCAATACTGAGAGTATTGTTACACCTCAATGCCAAGAGAGGAGCATGTCTTGTAGTCAATAGAAGCTTTGTATTTGGAACCTTTCCTTAAATATTCAATACATGAAAATATATCAGAATTAACCAGTCCCTACAGATGGACATATGTACAAATATGATCCTTAGAATAAGGACACAATAAAGCACAATAAAACAATTTGTATTGTGATTTTTATTCGAAACACAATAAAATGATTTATTTGTATTGTGATTTTCAGTTTTCAGTATTTTTACATTCCTTGTTTTATTCACACTGAAGTTGTTCCTAGGCTGACTTGCCCCTGGTGGCCGTCACTGTCCAGTTCTTTTTCTAGAGTTCGCTCTTCCTCCTTTGTCTGAATACTCAAAAAGTAGGTCAAATCAATTTAGTGCCAGACTTAACGCTACGGGACTGTCAACCTTCAACCCTCTCTGAGAATAAGAATAAGCTGAGGAGCTTAAAAATAATACTGCAGAGGCTTGGGTCCCACCCACAGAGGTTCCAATTCAGTTTGCCTGAAGTACAGCCTCGGCGTCAGTATTTTTAGAGTTCCTTAGGTGATGCTAAAGTAGAGTCAGGAGCAAGAGTCAGGGCTCTCACGTATGATAAATTCAAGAATTAAAATCTAAGGCTCTAAGTGAAGTAAAGTAAGTTAGCACCTACTTTTTAAAAATAACCACACCTCATATGTTTAAAATAATTATTTAATATTTAATGTAAATGCTTCAGCAATGAGATTAACTAAATAAGGCTTACCTGTGTAGCCCCCGGCACTTATATGAAACAAAGCTGATGTAGACAGTAAACCTGGGAGGTGGGCCTCGGTGGCTTATGCCTGTAATCCCAGCATTTTGGGAGGCTGAAGTAGGAGGATCACTTGAAGTCAGGAGTTTAAGACCAGCCTGGCCAACATGGTGAAACCCCAATTCTACTAAAAATACAAAAATTAGCCAGGTCCAATGGCAAGCACCTGTAGTCCTAGCTACTTGGGAGGCTGAGGCAGGAGAATCCCTTGAACCCAGGAAGTAGAGGTTGTAGTGAGCTGAGATCACGGCACTGCACTCCAGCCTGGGCGTCTCAAAAAAAAAAAAAAAAAAGTAAGTAAGGCTGGGAGAAACACTTCCAAATTGGTGGGATAAGGACCTCTGAATATCTGTTCCTCCAGATAGCAATGTGAACAGTTTCAACACGGTCAGAATCAACATCTTCACAACTCTGAAAATTAGCCAGAGGATCACAATCATCTGAGAAATATTTATTTGAGAGCATAGCTGAATTTCAGCAGAAACTGAGCTTCGTGGCGTTGTAAGCAGCCTTATTTCCATCCCTCTCTGCCCAGCTCCATGGCAGCCTTGAAAGGCCACAGCCTGGCAGCTGTTCCTGCTTTGAAAGTCAGCAGCCTCCGAGGGAGCAGGACAATGACAGTGCTCTCAGCAAGCCTGATCTCAAGATACAGTTGGGGAAAGCAAGAGCCTGGCCACAAATATTAACAGGAAAATCCAGGGAATGAGATATCCACAGGAGACTTTGAATACGTACAAGATATCTTAGGAAAAATGAAGACCCACACATGCACAGGCTGTGTACGTAACCAGTAAAGACTTGAAAAGTCTCAAATCTCTCACCTGGAGCTGACCTTGAGGACTTATGCAAACAGGAAGTCAAGGTTAAGGCAGAGTTGCAAACTGCCAGAGCATTGCAGGTGTGCCTCACTATATACTCAGAGCCCCTTGTGAGAGTAGTAGACGTTGGCTCAAGGCCTTCAGGGAAGTTTCTGTCTAATCATTAACTGACCTCTAAGCTAACCAGGCCCAAACTTCAGAGGCCACAGACAACAAAGAACAGAGACTACAGAATTAGTTTAGAAAAGACTGTAAACAAACAAAAACAACAACAGACCGGGGAATTGAGGCGGAAAAACTGATTTTAAGAGTTGCCACATTATATTAATGTTATCATTAATAGATTTTCTTTTGTAGAGCCATTTTAGGTTTAATAAAAAATTAAGCAGCTAATACAGAGTTCACACAGCATCCCTGTTCCTTTTTTTTTCTTCTTCTTCTTTCTTTCTTTCTTTTTTTTTTTTTTTTTTTTTTTTTAGAAGGAGTTTTGCTCTGTTGCCCAGGCTGGAATACAGTGTTGCAATCTCGGCTCACTGCAACCTCCACCTTCCAGGTTCAAGCAATTTTCCTGCCTCAGCCTCCTGAGTAGCTGAGACTACAGGTACCTACCACCACGCTCAGCTAATTTTTGTATTTTTAGTAGAGATGGGGTTTCACCATGTTGGTCAGGATGTTCTCAAATTCCTGAGCTCAAGTGATTCTCCTGCCTCGGTCTCCCAAAGTGCTGGAGTTAGAGTCATGAGCCACCACACCAGGCCAGCTCCCCTGTTCTTAACAATGAATTAGTGTGATATATGTGTTATAATTGGTGAGCCAATGTTGATATATTATTACTAACTGAAGACCATAATCTACACTAGGGTTCACTCTTTTTATTTTATTTATTTATTGTTTTCCTTTTTGGTACAGGATCTCCAGCCATTGCTCAGGCTGATGTGCAGTGACATAATCATAGCTCACTGCAGCCTCAAACTCCTGGGTTCAAGCAATCCTCCTGCCTCAGCCTCCTGAATAGCTAGGACCACAGGTGTGTGCACCACCACACCTAGCTAACTTTCTTTTTCTTTCCAGAAATGAGGTCTCATTATGTTGCCCAGGCTGGTCTTGAACTCCTGGGCTCAAGCAATCCTCCCACTTCAGCCTCCCAAAGTGTTGGCATTACAGGCATGAACCACCACACCTGGCTCTTTTATTTATTTTTTATTTATTTTTAATTTTTTGGACTCCTGGCAGGCTGCGAAAGGTTTCCTCTTTACACGCTATGGGTTTTGACAAACGTCTAATGACATGGATCCGCCATTGTAGTATTATACAGAATAGTTTCACTGCCCTAAAACTCCACTGTGCTCCACCTATTCATTCCTCTTCCCTTCACTGCGAAATACTGACAACCGCTGATTTTTTTACTGCTTTTTTCTCTACCCCTCCTCCAGCAATTTATTTGTCCATCCTCAAGAGTGCACAGCTCAGGTGGGGTCTGACCACTCTCTCTTCCAAAAAGATCAAAATAAGGGTTCTCTCAATACTGTGAAAATGACCACACTGCCCAAAGCAACCTACAGATTCAATGCAATTCCTATAAAAAATGCCAACATTATTTTTTCACAGAATTAGAAAAAATAAACAATCCTAAATTTCACATGGAACCAAAAAAGAGCCCACATAGCCAAAGCAATCATAAGCCATAAAGAACCAATCTGGGCCGGGCGCGGTGGCTCACGCCTATAATCCCAGCACTTTGGGAAGCCGAGGCAGGTGGATCACGAGGTCAAGACATGGAGACCATCCTGGTCAACATGGTGAAACCCCGTCTCTACTAAAAATACAAAAATTAGCTGGGCATGGTGGCGCGCGCCTGTAGTCCCAGCTACTTGGGAGGCTGAGGCAGAATTGCCTGAACCCAGGAGACGGAGGTTGCGGTGAGCCGAGATCACGCCATTGTACTCCAGCCTGGGTAACAAGAGTGAAACTCCGTCTCAGAAAAAAAAAAAAAAAAAAAAAAGAACCGATCTGGAGGCATCACAGAACCAATCTGGAGGCATCACATTACCAGAAGTTATACTACAAGGCTATAGTCACCAAAACAACATGGTACTGGTATACAAATAAGCACATAGACCAATGGAACAGCATGGAGAACCCAGAAATAAAGCCAAATACAACCAAACGATCTTTGACAAAGCATGCAAAAACATAAGTTGGGTATTTAATAAATGGTGCTGGGATAATGGCAGTGACATGTAGAAGAATAAAACTGGATCCTCACCTCTCACCTTATATGAAAAAAGTGGATCAGAGACTGAAAGCTAAGTCTCAAACCATAAAAATTCTAGAAGATAACCTTAGAAAAACTCATGCAGACATCAGCGCAGGCAAAGAATTCATGACTAAAACCCCAAAAGCAAATGCAACAAAAACCAAAAATAAATAAATAGGACCTGATTAAATTAAAAAGCTTCTGCACAGCAAAATAAATAATCATCAGATTAAACAGACAAACCATAAAATGGGAGAAAATATTTGTAGACTATGCATCCGACAAAGAACTAGTATCCAGAAGCTACAAGGAACTCAAACAAATCAGCAAGAAAAAAGGCAAATAATCCCATCAAAAAGCAGGCAAATAACACGAACAAACATTTCCTCAAAGAAGATACACAATCAGTGCGTCTGTGGTCGCAATGTAAAACAGAAGAAGATACACAAATGGCCAAGACACGTGTGAAAAAATGCTCAACATCACTAATCAGGGAAATGTAAAGTAAAACCACAATTAGATGCCACCTTACCCCTGGAAGAATGGCCATTATTAAAAAGTCAAAAAGCAATAGATGTTGGTGTGGATAAAGGGATTGTTTACACACTGCTGGTGGGAACGTAATTAGTACAACCTCTGTGGGAAACAGTGTGGAGATTCCTTAAAGAACTAAAGGTAGTTCAACCATTTGATCCAGCAATCCGTACACTGTTGGGTCTCTACCCAAAGGAAAAAGAAGTCATTATGTGAAAAATATATATGCTTTTTGCAGCCCAATTTACAATTACATATGTTTTTTGCAGCCCAATTCACAATTGCAAAGATATGGAACCAACCTAAGTGTTCATCAACCAGTGAGTGAATAAAGAAAATATGGTATATATACACCACGGAATACTACTCAGCCATACAAAGGAATGGAATAATGTCTTTTGCAGCAACTTGGATGGAGCTGGAAGTCACTATTCTAAGTGAAGTAACTCAGGAATGGAAATCAAACACCATATGTTCTCACTTACAAGTGGGTGGGGAGCTATGAATTTGCGAAGGTGATGAATTTGCAAAAGCTATGAATTTACAGAGTGATACAACGGACTTTGTAGACTCAGAAGTGGGAGAGGGAAGGACGGATGCAATATAAAAAACTACATATAGGTACAATGCACTCTATTGTGGTGACAGTACACTAAAACCTCAGAATTTACCACTATACAATTCATCCATGTAACCAAAAACCACATGTACTACAAAAGCTATTGAAATAAACAATAATAATAATAATAATAAAACAAGGGTTCTCTGCCCAGGGCACGAAGCTGATCTGGGCACACCAGGGGAGGAACCACCTACTCTCAGTCCTGAAGGAGGTGCTGCTGGGCTGCCAGCACTTTAGGAAGGAACCAGACCCAAGCCACACTCACTGGCATGGGGTAAGGGGCAGCGGCAGGGGCAGGGTGGGGGCCGGTAGCGACACAGTCCCATCTGTCCCAGCACAGTGCCATTCTCATATGCAATGGGTAGTCAGTGCACACATGTTGGCCCCCAACTCACAAAGCACATACATGGAAATGGAAATGGTTTGGGGAGGCTGGAGGGTGGCCCTCCAGCTAGCGTTGTGCCTCCTGATCACGTGTGGGCTTGTTCCTGCTGTAGCCAGGAGTTGTGGGCATAGGACACAGTGTTCCAGGTGTTCATGTAGCTGTCCATTCACATCAGGATGCGCTTCTGCTCGAAATTGTCCAGAGATCCCCCACCCCACCTTCTCAATGAGCTTCCAGAAGCACCTGTCTGCACGTGCCATGCAATCTGCACCTTCACTTGCTCCACGACCAGCCCCAGGTCAAACCTCCTGCTGCTTGAGCCCCTGAAATCCAAGCAGAAGCCATCCTCCGTGGCTCTGCAAAGCCAACCAGACTGAGGCTGCCTGCACCCACCTGATCTTTTTACTGTTTCCATAGTTGTGCCTTTCCTAGAATGTCATGCAGTTGGGGCCGTACAGTATTTAGCCTTCTCGCACTGGCTTCCTTCACTCAGCATGTGTTCAAGGTTTCTCCATGTCTTTTCTTGGTTTAATGGCTCATTTTATTTTTATTATTAAATAACACGCTATTATATGGATGTACCATACTTTGTTTATCCGTTTACCTATGGAAGGATATATTGTTTGATTCCAGTTCTTTGCAGTTATGAACATAAACATTTGTGTGCAAGTTGTGTAAGTAGCATAAAGATGTAAACAGCAGACACTGGGGACTCCAACGAGGAGGAGAGAGAAGGGAACACAGATTGAAAAACTACCAGTTGGGGCCGGGCGCAGTGGATCACGCTTGTAATCCCAGCACTTTGGGAGGCCAAGGCAGATGGATCACAAGGTCAAAAGATCGAGACCATCCTGGTCAACATGGTGAAACCCCGTCTCTACTAAAAATACAAAAAAAAAATTAGCTGGGCATGGTGGCACGTACCTGTAATCCCAGCTACTCAGGAGGCTGAGGCAGGAGAATTGCTTGAACCTGGGAGGCGGAGGTTGCGGTGAGTGGAGATCACGCCATTGCACTCCAGCCTGGGTAATAAGAGCGAAACTCCATCTCAAAAAAAAAAAAAAAGAAAAAGAAAAACTACCAGTTGGGTATTGTATCCATGATTTGGGTGACAGGTTCAGCAGAAGCACAAACTCAGCATTACACAATATATCCACATAAAAATCGGCATATATACCCCCGAATCAAAATTGTTTTAATGCCATGGTGGGGAGCAAATTAAGAACATAAGTTTTTAACTCATTTGGGGAAATACTTAGGAAAGTAACTGTTGAATTACACGGTTAGATTATGTTTTGCTTTGTAAGAAACTACTAAACTGTCTTCCAAGGTGGCTGTACCGTTTTGCAATCGCACTAGTGAAGAATGAGAGTTCCTCTTGCTCCACAGTCTTGTCAGCACTTGGTATGGTCAGATGTTTGGATTTCAGCAATTTTAGTATGTGTTTAAATTTGCAGTTCTCTAATGGCATGTGATGTTAAGTATTGTTTTCTATGCTTATTTGCCATCTGTCTATATTCTTTGATGAGGTGTTCTGTTCAGATTTTTTGGGGGGCCCATTTTTAAATTGAGTTGTTTGCTTCTTTATGGTCAAGCTTAAGAGTTCTTTGAGCTGGGCATGCTGGCTCACTCCTGTAATCCCAACACTTCGGGAGACTGAGACACGTGGACCACTTGAGCCCAGAAATTTGAGGCCAGCCTGGGCAACATAGTGAGACTTCACAAAACTACAAAAACTACAAAAAAGTTAGTTGTACTCCCAGTTACTTGGGAGATCACTTGAGCCCAAGAGGCAGAGGTTACACTGAACCAAGATTGCACCACTACACTCCAGGCTGGGCAACAGATGAGACCCTGTCTCAAAAAAAGCAGGGTGGGTTATTTGTATATATTTTGGTTGCAAGTTCTTTATCAGATATATGTTCCATAAACATTGTCACCCACTCTGAAGCTTGTCTTTTCGTTCTCTTAACAGTATTTTTCACAAACCAGACATTTTACATTTTAACAAAGTCCAATTTATCCATTTTTTTTTCTTTCATGGATAGTGCTTTTGGTGTTGCACTAAGTCATCTCCCATTTAGATTTTCTCTGTTATCTTCTAGAAGTTACAAAAATAAAAAGTTTCTACGGTTTACATTTAGGTCTATGATCCGTTTTGAGTTAATTTTTTGTGAAAGGTCTAAAGTTTGTATCTAGATTTATTCACATATTTTACATGAGACGTCTAGTTGTCCAGCTGTCTTTTTATGGTCTTGATGTTAAGAAAATGCTGCCTCATAGAATGAATTCAGAAGAAT
Organism: Aotus nancymaae; assembly: GCF_030222135.1. NCBI lineage: Eukaryota > Metazoa > Chordata > Mammalia > Primates > Aotidae > Aotus > Aotus nancymaae. Next base: position 4,260,431 of record NW_026988450.1, on the reverse strand, counting down.
TCCCTCTATTTTTATTTTCTGGAAGAGAATGTAAATGATTGCTATTATTTCTCACTTAATTCTTTGGTAGAACTTACCAGTAAAACCATCTGGGCCTGATGCTATCATGCTGGAAGCCTATTGGTTGTTTATTTAATTCCTTTAATAAATAAGACCTAATCATAATACCTAGTTTTCCCTGAATAAGTTTTGTTAGATTATGCCTTTCAAAAAAAATTGTCCATTTCATCTGGGTTATCAAATTTGTGGGTATAGAATTGTTTATAATGTTCCTTTATTATTCTTTTTATATCCGTGGTATCAGTAGTGATGGCTGCTCTTTCATTTCTTGTATTAGTATTTTATACTTTTTCTTTTTGTCTTGGTTAGCCTGGCTACGGTTTTATCAATTTAATTGATCTTCTCACAGAAACAGCTTTTGGTTTTGTTGATTTTCTGCTTTCAATTTCATTAATTTGTGGTCTAATTTTATTTCTTTTCTTCTGCTTGCTTTAGGTTTATATTCTTCTTTCTCTAGTTTCCTATGATGAGAGCTTAGATTACTGAATTTTGATCTTCTTCTTTTTTACCATATGTACTGAATGCTGTAAATTTTCCTATAAACATTGTGTTTACTACATTCCTCAGGTTTTATTAAGTTGAATTACTATTTTATTTAGTTTGAAATGCATTTTAATTTCCCTTGTGACTCTTCCTTCGACTTATGCGTTATTTAGAATTGCACTGTTTGGTCTCCAAATACTTAGGATTTTTCAGTTATATTTCTATTGTTGGCTTCTAGTTTAATTCTATTATGATGTAAGAATATATGTTGTGTGATTTGTATTTGTTGAAATTTCTTAAGGTGTTTTATGACTCAGAATATGATCTATCATCACCATAGTCATGGTAAGCGTTCCATGTGACACTGAAAAGAATGTACATTCTCCTGTTGTTGAATAATGTGCTCTTTAAATGTCAATTTGATCCCGTTTATTGATAGATGTCTTCAGTTGAACTATATCCTTGCTGAATTTCTGCCTGCTTAATCTGTTAGTTACAATAGAGAGATTGTAACTGACAGATAGAAAGTCTTCAAATATAATCATAGATTTGTCTATTTTTTCTGTTAGTTTCAGTCCCATATAACTTGACACTTTGTTGTTAGGCGCATACACATTAAAGATGTTATATCTTCTTGGATAATTGATTCCTTTACCATTATGTAATTATGTTCTTTATTCTGGATAAATATCTACCCCAGCTTTCTTTTGTTTAGTGTTTGCATGACATATTTTTCTTCATCCTTTTAATATATCCGTGTCATCACAAAGTGGATTTCATGTAAGCAACATGTAATTGAGAGATTTTTTTTAACCCACTCCATCTGTATCTATTTCTTAGCTGGCATATTTAGACCATTCACATTTAAAGTGATTGATATAGTTGAGTTAATATCTACTCTATTTGTTACTGTTTTATATTTCTGGAATTTGTTCTTTTTTTCCATCATGCCCTCTTTTTCTGCACTATAATATTTTACATGTTCACTTTTCAACAAAAATTGTTATGAGACATGCAAATAAACAGGAAAGTAAAGCCTATGCATAGGAAAAAATGTAGTTAACAGAAACTTTTTCCAAGGAATCTCAGATATTGTACTTTATTGCTAATATAGTACTGATATAGCACTTCACTGCTAAAAGACTTTAAATCTGCTATTATAAATATGTCAAAAACCTATAGAATACAATTCCTCAAGAAATAATGTATGACAGCATTGCCTCACCAGATGAGGAATATCAATAAACAGAGAGAAATTGTAGAAATGAACCAAATAGGAATTCTGAAGTTGAGAAGTATAGTAACTGAAAGAAAAAATTCACAGAAAAGACTCAACAGCAGATCTGAATGGCATAAGAAGGACTCAGAAAAGTTGAAGATAATCAAAGGAGAGTATTCAAACTGAGGAAGACAAAGAATAAGGGGAAAGAAAATAAAGAAAGCCTCAGAAACCTGTGTAACACCATCAAATATACCAGCATACATGTAATGGAGTTCCTTAGAAAGGAGAGGGAGAAAAAAGGGAGGCAAAAATAATATTTAGAGAAATAAAGCTGAAAATTATGTTATTAAATTTTATTATTTTATTATTAAATTTTAGAAAAATTCTTGTAAAAAACTTATCTAGACAATTAAGAAACTACAAATTCCAAATAGGATAAATTTAAATAAATTTACATTATAGTCAAACTGCATCATAGTCATACTGTTAAAAGACAAAGACAAAAATAGAACCTTGAAAGCAGCAAGAGAAAAATGATACATTATATACAGATGATTCTCAATGAGATTAACAGTTGATTTATCATCCAAAACTATAAAAGCCAGAAGACAGTGGAACGACATGTAAAAGTGCTGAAAGAGGACAACTGCCAACCAAAAGTTCTGTATGCAGCAAGACTATTCTTCAAAATGTAGAAGAAATGAAGATATTGCCAGACAAACAAATGAAAATTTATCACTAGCAGCCCTGCTGTATGAGAAATACTAAAGGAAGCCCTTCAGGCTGAAATGAAGGACATTAGATGGTAACTCAAACCCACATGAAGAAATAAAAAGGGCTGATACAGGTAACCACATAAGCAAACATAAGAGACAGTACACATATAACCCTTTTCTTCTCCAATCTGATTTAAAAGATAATTGCATATAGCAATAATTTTTAAAATGTACTGATGAGTTTGTCATGTATAAGGTAATTTGAATGATAATCACAGCACAAAGGAGGTGGGGGAGGAAAGAGTGTTATTTTTGTGTGAAGTTTTTGTATGCTACTGAAATTAAGATTTTTTAAATTAGGATGCTAGTTGTAATATCCAGGGCACCACTGAGAAAATAATTCCAAAAAATATGTTAAAAAAAAAAAAACCAAGAAGTAAAATGTAAAATGGTGAGTAAAATAGTGAAAAGTCAATCAAGAAGTAAAAAGTACAGTAAAATGAGACAACAGGAAACACCTATCTAACAAGAAAGAGAAACTGATGGGATGTAACACGTAAGAAAATCACATAGTCAAATGCTAGAAGTAAATCTTACCTCACTGGTAATTATGTTAAATGTAAATTGATTAAACACTATAATAAAAAGTGAGAGACTGGCAAACTAGGCTTTAAAAAAGAAAAAAGCATGCTCCAACTACATGCTGTCTACAAGAGATAACACTTGAGGGTCAAAGACACAAATTGGTTGAAAGTAAATGTGGAAAAAGACCTTGTAAGAGAATAGTAACCGAACTAAAGATGGAGTGGCTATATTTATATGAGACAAAATGATATTTAGACAAAAACTGTTTCTAGAAGTAAAGGATATTTTTAATGATTAAAGCATCAATCAGGAAAACATAATTATAGATAAGGAAATAATTTAATAAGGAATAGGTAAATTCATATAGACAGGTTGCCAGAGGCTGGCAGGAGAAAATGGGCATAAAGTTTATTTTGAGTTATTATAAAATGTCTAAAATTCGAATATACTCTAAATCTACTATATCTGTGAATATACTTAAAACTACTAAACTGTACATCTTAAAAGAGTAGATTTTGCACCATATGAGTTATATCACAATAAAGCTGTTTTTTTCTTTTAAAGTAGACTTCCGGGATGTTGCTATAGTCCTATTGCTAACTTCAAGATAGATAAGGGAGTCTGGGATAGCATGTGTATAAAGTCAGCTTCATTGTTCTCAATGATTCTGGTCTTAAACACTTTGAATAAAACTGGCTCCATTCATCTTTGGTAAATAATAGCTAATGGTTGCCACATGTTTCAGTTGTTGACTCTGAGTAAGAGAGCAAGACATGGAAAACTTACACTTTCTGTAGAGAAAAACATACCGAACCAGTGATTGAAAGACCAACTGTTTGCCTGGTATTACCTTACAATCTCCCTATGTCACCTCTGACTGAGAAGTTGATTTTCTTCCCAGTCATTTACTGGGGGAAAAGGAGGCTGAGGGTCCACTGGCATTCTGAGATACCTCCAGAGCTCACCATTTCTGGTGGGTGCTGCTCGTGATTGAGATTGTATCAACAGCATATTGTCAACTATGTGACAAATAACCGGATGCCAAGTACTGCTTTATAAAAGGCACACCTAAAAGAAGTAACATACTTGAAACTTACTTACCTTAATGAAAATGAATTTCTAGATTTCTAGAATATGTGGAAGTACAGAAATCCTGGACATGAATATACACATCTACATAATATGTCATGTGCATGAGAGGCTTCCTTATTTCCCTTGCTAACTGTCTCCACTGGTTTTAATACCAAAGTTGTTTAGCTATCATGTCATAAACCTGGCAGAGAAGTGAATTTATATTTGGAAAAAGGTCATGTGATAATGCTGTGTTATGGAAATATCTTCTGTTGCAAGAGTCGACTACGTACTATATCCTATTTTGCAGAGCAGTATTTTGATGTCTCTCGGTTGTCTGTGAAAATCAACAATCCAAGTGCTTCAAAGTTTCTATTAACTTTTTATGAGCCCTAGTCATCCACTAAGATTTCAACTAATAGTGGAACCATTTGATACATTGGAAATAATAGTTCTGTACTCACTAATAATTTGATAATAGAATTTGTTTACATTGTTGCATGTTTACAATCAAAGCTATGGTAAATCAAACTTTGTATACAAACTACTGTGTCTTAGGAAGTAGAATCCCTCATAAGGTAGATTTATCATCATTTAATCTGCAATTCAGCAGAAAGTTATTGCAAAGAGCAACATTCCAGATCTAAACTGTAAATCTCTGGCTTCCATCATGCTCTGCCCAAATGCAGCCTATCTCACCAGCTCATACAATCCCTCTATCTAAACCTTTTCCCTTTCCTAAATCTCTACTATGCTTTTGTTTCTTCTCATCATTATTCCCAAAACAATATTACCACTTTGCTTAATTTTGTATTCCTTTCCATCTCCACTACCAAACTTTATATGCAGACATTTTCTTGTTCACTAACACTGAGGAGAATGGCACCTGCACATACTGAGCACACAGAACATTATTTGCTGAGTGAATAAATAAAAGTTCACTTGAGGCTGTGAACACAAAAAGTAGTAACCTTTCCTAGCTCCCTAGCGATGAGGAAACGTGAAGGTAAGTGAATCGTAGTTCTTTACCAGGTTGGAATTTGCTCTGGCTTCCGGCCTCAGGCAAACTTTTGTCTTCTCTCAGGGCTTGCCTGTGGACATCCCTGACTCTAGTCTAGAGGGTCCTGCTTGTCAGGTTCAGGTTTTCTGAAACCCAAACATGTGACATGGACTGCAGAAAGTATCAGATTCTAACAAAAGATTTAATGCAAGTTGATTTGTTTAGCTCAGAGAGGAACAGAAACAGACAGAGGTGCAATTGGCAGCAGTTAATATTTGGTAAAGAGAGTGATGGATTCTATTTAAATGCTTGTGTTATTTTAAACCTCTCTCAAAATTGCATACTATTTTAAAACCTAGTGGTAAGTGACGCTTGCCTGGTACAATCCCATCTGCTTCTTTCTGCCTTCCAGAGCAGCTGTGTGTTGCTACAGGAAATTACAAACTGAGCTGAATGGTTTCACTTTAAATTCATGACCACAAAACTGAAATGGGCCCTCATTGCTACCCAGGAATCCTACTGTTTCTTTAGTAAGATAATGTTCCCATTTCCCCAGGCAACTGTTTCCAACTTTTTTTCTTTTCTAATCTCTTACTCATAGTTGTCTCATTGAGACTCTAGAAGCCATGAAATTAAGCACCTTTCTACCTTTCACCACCATTCTAAACGCCTAGCCCTGCCTTCCCCAACCCTTTCTCATTCAGTTATAGGAGAAGAAATATTTTTCCTTGTTACAGGCTGTTAAGTCCCAGCCCACAACCCCCAACACCCCCAACTACCAAATTCATATGTTGAAATTCTAACCTCTTAGTACCTCAGAATGGGGCTGTATTTGGAGATAGGATGTTTAAAGAGGGGAAGTTAAACGAGGTCATGAGGGCGGGCTCTACTCCAATAGGCTTGGTGCCCTTGTGAGGAGGAAATTTGAGCACAGACACACACAAAGGGGAGGCGATGTGAAGACCGGAGAAGACACCACCTACAAGCCGAGGGACGAAGCCTGCATAGATGCTTCCCTCGCAGCCCTCAGAAAGAACCAACCCCACCAACACCTTGATCTTGGACCTTCAGCCTCCAGAACTGTGACACAGTTCACACTTGCTGTCCATGTTACCCAGTTTGGGTACCTGATCACGACAGCCCCAGCAAACTGACACACTCCTAGTATCAAGGGACAATCTTACTATCTGCAGTTTGGTGCATCTCTCTACCTGTCTCCCCCAGACAGCACCTTCTTCTGCCTACTGTCTCTTGAATCACCAATCTCTTCCCGTTTTCCAGATTACTCCTCGCCATTGTAGAAACCATCTCTTGATCCTTTATCCAGCCACCACTGAAATGTTTTCTGTCTACACATGTGCTGACTTGGCCTCCTCGGTTCACCTTTCCCCTGAGGAAATCCAGTCTAGCTCCAGCCTTGATCACACCACCCAGCCTTGCCAAGCCCATTGGCTTCCCTGCCTCTCTGTGCAGTGGGAACGTCTCTGCCCTCATGTTGGGCAATCTCTCAGTAGCATCCAACACAGCTACCCGGTCCCACTCCAGAAACACTCTCTCCCTTAGCTCCTGGGTGCTACCCTCTGTTATTTTCCTCCTACCTGGTTGATCTTCCTTAACCTTCTTTGCCAGCTTTCTTCAGGAATAGACCCTTGATGCTCTTTTCTCTCTACACATTCCTCATAGGTGGTTTTGTCTTATCTTATGTCTTAAATTTATCAACTATACCAGATGCCTCTTAAATTTATCATTTTAGCCCAGAACACTCCTCTGAAGTCCAGACTCCTATGTTTGACTGCTTGCTTGCCTTTTCTATTTAAATATCTCTGTAAACATTCAAACTTGAATGATTCATTTTTTTTCCCCTAAGCATACCCCTCTTCCCCAATCTTTCCCACCGTCCTTCTAATATCTCAGGTCGAAGCCTCGTGATCTATCTTGATCCCTATCTGTTATTGCCCACTATATCCAATCAATCAGTAAATTCTGTCGATTTTGCCCTTAAAACATTTATGGAATCATCTACCACTCTCTCTCCCACTACCATTCGCTGGTGTAGGTCACTGGTTCTTCTCAGTATAGGGTTTGTAATCATGTCAACAACTTACTAACAGGTCTCTCCCCTACTCAAATCAGTTTCCACGCAGAAACCAGAGTAAAATTCTTAGCACCTAAATTGGAACATGTCATTTCCCTCCTTCAAATACTCAAGCAGCTTCTCATTGCACGTAAATTAAAACCCTAACTCACAGAACGCAATGCCAATGCCCACCTGGATGGCCTCTTTCCTGCCCCTCCGTCTGTCTCGGGCCCCAGATGGGTTCCTTGGTCCCTTTCAGCAGTCGATGGCCACTCTGCACACTGCCAGCTCCTTTGCTTCTTGCAAGGCTGGGTTTACATGCTGCCTCCTCGGAGAGGACTTTCCTGGCCAGCCTCCACAGCAGCTTTCCCTCTGGTTCTCTTTCCCAGTGCCCTGATCTGGTTTTTTCTTCATTGCATGTGTCAGCATTTTTAGTCATTTTGTTTATGCCATTATGGTTTTTATCATCTCCTCCACCAGACTGTAAGTTACACAAAGGTACGGACCATGTTTATCCAGCTTATCATTTTAACCCTGGCACCTGTCACAGTCTAGTGAGTAACACATCAATCAACATTAAGTCACAAAGGGCACACATTATAGAAAATGCAAGAACAACTGTACTCTCGGCTCTCAGTTATTCCTAACTATGAAAACAACAAACAAACAAAAACTGGGATTTCAGCACCTAACCCTGAAGCCTCAAATCTATATATAAAATGGTGACTCCAGTCTCATCTTCAACACAGCAGCACATCGTTCACTATTTCCTGACCACCAGTGGGAGCAGTCACAGTGTACTAGGGTATGACAAAGTAGCAGAAAAGGCAAAAAGTCTCCATATACTATTTTTTCAAGAATAACCAGCATCCTGGCCTGTGTAAGATTAATGTTCCCTATAGCAATATCACATATCACACTTTGTGTGAAAGAAGAGGCCACTTGGCCCCAAAGGTATTATGTAAATACCTAATATGATGAAAACATGATTCACTGATTTCAAAGAGGTAAAGAAATCCTAAGCAAATAAGTTGATTTGGCATCCTGTCTAATGAGATAAAAGTCAAAGGTTAGCCTTACAATGAAAGCAGAGCTTAGACTTCAAAGAAACACCTGTGTTAATCCAGATCTTTTATTTTATTTTATTTTCATTTTTTTAAATTTCTTTTTGAGATGGAATCTCAGTCTGTGACTCAGTCTGGAGTGGAGCAGCGCAATCTCAGCTCACTGCAACCTCCACCTCCCAGGTTCAAGCAATCCTCCTGCCTCAGCCTCCCGAATAGCTAGAATTACAGGCACGTGCCACCACATCCGGCTAGTTTTTTGTATTACTTAGTAGAGACAGAGTTTCACCATGTTGACCAGGCTGGTTTTGAACTCCTGACCTCAAGTGATCTGCTTGCCTTGGCCTCCCAAAATGCTAGGATTACAAGTGTGAGCTACCGTGCCCAGCCTTTTTAATTTTTTAATTTAATTTTTTGAAGATGAGCCAGACTCAAGGCTTAAGTTTAGAAAGCTTATCTGAGAGGTGCAGAGCCAGAATGGTGAGGTGAGGAAAAAGACAAAGCGAGGCAAAGGATCATGAGACAATATACGGTTTGGTATCACACTCCACAATCAGCTGCAGACTACAGACAGCCTTTTACCAACCTATCCTCATGCAGGACTCTGGAGTAGTCTATAGCAGAATGAAAGGAGGAAGAAGTGTATTTGCCCAGCTTCTTCTGAGGCAGGAGGTGGCACTTGACTTTGGAGGCAGGGCTCAGACACCAGACCAGATTGAGAACTAGTTAAAAAAGGGAAAAGGTGAAAGCACCTACTCTTTGTGTGTGTGTGGGGGGGGGGGGGGCGGGGTTAATTTTTAATTTTTTTTATTGTATTTTAGGTTTTGGGGTACATGTGAAGAACATGCAAGATTGTTGCATAGGTGCATATGTGGCAATGTGGTTTGCTGCCTTCCTCCCCTTCACCTATATCTGGCATTTCTCCCTATGCTGTCTCTCCCCAACTCCCCACCCCCTGCTGTCCCTCCCCTATTTCCCCCCTACAGACCCCAGTGTGTGATGCTCCCCTCCCTGTGTCCATGTGTTCTCATTGTTCAACACCTGCCTATGAGTGAGAACATGTGGTGTTTGATTTTCTGTTCTTGTGTCAGTTTGCTGAGAATGATGGTTTCCAGGTTCATCCATGTCCCTACAAAGGACACGAACTCATCATTTTTGATGGCTGCATAGTATTCCATGGTGTATATGTGCCACATTTTCCCTGTCCAGTCTATCATTGATGGGCATTTGGGTTGGTTCCATGTCTTTGCTATTGTAAACAGTGCTGCAATGAACATTCGTGTGCATGTGTCCTTATAGTAGAACGATTTATAATCCTTTGGATATATACCCAGTAATGGGATTGCTGGGTCAAATAGAATTTCTATGTCTAGGTCCTTGAGGAATTGCACCTACTTTTAACACATACACACCTGTGTGCCATGTCAGTTTACCATTGCCATGGCAACACCCAGAAGTTACTGCCCCTTTCCATAGCAAAGACCTGATGACCCAGAAAGTACCATCCTTTTTCCAGAAATTTCTGCATAATTCTCCCCTTGGTTTACATAGCATTAAAAGTTGGTATAAATATGGCAGCAGAATTGCCTCTGAGCTGCTACTCTGGGGACATGGCCTGTAGGGGAGCCGTGCTCTGCAAGGAGCAGGCCCTCTGCTACTGCTGTACACTGCCGCTTCAATAAAAGGTACCGTCTAACACCACTGGCTTGTCCTTGAATTCCTTCCTGGATGACGCTTAAAACCCTCCCAGGCTAAGCCCCAATCTGGGGGCTCATCTGGATTCCATTTCTCATTGTTGAAAGGTTACTCCAAAGAGGACTAACTCCTACACTTCTGGATCATGTCCTCTGGCCTCACGGTGGCCAGGTGAGAAGCTAACACCCACATCACAATGTTTCATCATCTGGTCTGAAAGTGGAGTGGTGACTCAGCCCGAGCGAGCCACCAGCTGAGAGATAAAGGAGACGAGGGTCAGGGGAACCGAAACGCAGCAAGCCCATCTGCAATCTTGAATTTTCTCTTCTAATTTCCTTAACAGGAGACAATCCCAGCTAAATTTCAGCAGTTCCAGAATAAGTTACCTCTTTTTTTTAGGAAGTTCTAACTTACCTCAAGCCACAATCTGACTCCCAATGACTGCTGTTATTACTACCACTTATATTGCTTTTATGGCACACCAGGCAATGGACTGAGCACACTACAAATATTATCTCATATTTTCCTTCCAATAAACCTATGAGGTTAGTGTGAGTTTCCTTAGAACAGAGATGAGGAAACGGAGCTTAAAGAAATTGACTACCATGTCCAAGTTCCCATAACTATTGAGGAGTGAGCTGGCATGTGAGTCTCAGCTGCTGGATTCCAGGTTTGGGCTTAACCACCTTGCTGGACTGACCCCTTCACATCCCATTTGTCAGGATTGTTCCTCCAGGTGACACAGAAGCTTAATCTCTCATTAAAATACAGTTCTTCAAGTACCTGGGGCCGCTTTCACACCCTAAGCCATGACTCCACTGTCCATTCTTTATTAATAATCGTCTTGGTCGAGCCACGTCAGTCCCATAAAGGTTCTTGGAGATCATTTCTTTATACAGCCATTTCCTAACTTGGAGTGCAAATGAGGAGAATATAAAAAGTCCTCCTCCATTTTCCATTTAAATTTGATCTTTCTCCAAGTAACAGCACATACTCACACACACATACACAAGCACACACACACACACCACACACACATCTTTTCTCGCAGCAACTGGTACTATAATCTGTTATGAAGGAATTTACAGCTGCATTCCACAGCTTGTTTTTCACAACATTTAGAAGTGTTTTTGTTTTCCGGCAGAATTATCAAGTGTTACTATATTAAATGTATTTACAGTGTTTCTATTTTGTTTCCAGAAAACTCTAATTTCTCAAGAACTTCCTGACAACTAATCACCAAAGCCTTGAAAAAGAAAATTAAGGCCAGGCATAGTGGCTCACACCTGTAATCCCAGCTACTTGGGAGGCTGAGGCAAGAGAATCGCTTGAACCCAGGAGGTGGAGGTTGCAGTGAGGTGAGATCACACCATTGCATTCCAGCCTGGGGGACAGAGCAAAACTCTTGTCTCAAAAAAGAAAAGAAAAGAAAAGAAAAGTAAAATACCAGAATAATATTTGCTGCTCTGTAATCTTTATTTCAAAATTTCCAAATTCTATATGGTCATAATCCTTATCAATCAAATATCTGGTAGTTATAGAATATTAAGTCACTTGAAGTAAGGTTACATTTTAGAATAGAGAAGTACGGGGAATAGCTGGGATACAGATTTGTATAAACTTTGCTTTGGATCATAGCTTTGCAACTTTTTACTTGCAAATTTTTCAGCTAGTAAAATAATCGAATAATCACTTCAATTATTTAAGCCTTGTTTCTGGTAAATTAAGGGTAATGGGTTCTATCAGAGAATATAGGGAGGATTGACAAAGGATAACAATAGTTTCTGACTCATCTTTAATAGTCAATAAATGGTCTGAGTATTTTTGATGATGGCTATTCTCACCATAAATTCATAACGTGCAGGTAAGCAAGCTTTGCAGTCTTCAAGATTACTGATTAATATCTTATGCTTTATCACATTCAACCCTCAAACATTTTCCACCATACTTAGTGGCTCTATGCAGTTTTTTTTTCCCAGGCAAATTAATGTCAATATCTCAATAGAGCTGCACATTCAAAGATGGGAATACAAGGGCCGGGTGTGGTGGCTCGTAATCCCAGCACTTTGGGAGGCTGAGGTGGGAAGATCACCTGGGGTCAGGAGTTTGAGACCAGCCTGAAACCTCATTTCTACTAAAAATACAAAAATGAGCATGATGGTGGGTGCCTGTATCCAGCTACTTGGGAGGCTAAGGCAGGAGAATCACTTGAAGCTGGGAGGCAGAGGTTGCAATGAACCGAGATTGTGCCATTGTACTCCAGCCTGGGTGACAGAACAAGACTCCATCTCAAAAAAAAAAAAAAAAAGATGAGAATACAAGTACGAAGAGAATACCTTGCAATATATTAATGTTTTTAAAAAACCCACAATATGTTAATTTGCAAAAAAATTTCTGAAATGAATACATTTGGGAAACAATGAATATGCTAGTCCCTCTTGACAGTCCACATGTCCACTGGCATATAAAGACTCAGAAAAGGCCGGGCGCGGTGGCTCATGCCTGTAATCCCAGCACTTTGGGAGGCTGAGGTGGGCAGATCACCTGAGGTCGAGAGTTCGAGACCAACCTGACCAACATGGAGAAACTCTGTCTCCACTAAAACTACAAAAAAAAAAAAAAAATTGGCCTGGAATGGTGGCGCATGCCTGTAATCCCAGCTACTCAGGAGGCTGAGGCAGGAGAACCACTTGAACGTGGGAGGCAGAGGTTGTGATGAACTGAGATCATGCCATTGCACTCCAGCCTGGGCAAAAAGAGCGACACTCTGTCTAAAAAAAAAAGAGAGAATCAGAAAATCCTTACAATAAAGAATCTGTTTAAATTTGTTTTAACTTATGTTTTCTGAAATTATTTGGACACAAACTGTTTTCGTTTTTCTTTTACAGAACATCTAGTACTCTCTTGCTGAACTCTAGTGTTACAGAGAACATGGTCTGGGAACACTTAGTAGAAAATGTAAGATGATACTACTAAGGTACAAATGAGAAGGTTGCAAGCATGACCACAAGGGAGGAATTCTGGAAGAACTGAGAATCCTTATTTGGAGTGTGTTTCCCTGCTGCTAAGGCACTCCGAGGTATAGAGGCATTATGAGGCGGCAGCGCAGATGCACTTAGCAAGAAAGTCATTTTCATTCAGATCATTGGTGTGAAGTGAAACAGCACATCTGTGTATAAGGCAAAAAAAGTGTACCTTTCTATTGGCTCAGGCACTGTGAAAACAGTCTGTTAATTCTGGTAGTGCCTATATTAGTAAGGCTTTATTTTTACTAATATTGACTTAATTTGTGATTCTGGATTTCAAATACTGCATTGCCTTTAAAAAAGTAAGTAGTCACACAGGGTAATTTGGTGAGTCTCCTGAAGACAAGTTCTGCTGGCTGGGCTCACGCCTGTAATTCCAGTACTTTGGGAGGCCAAGGCAGGTGGATCACCTGAGGTCAGGAGTTTGAGACCCGTCTGGCCAACATGGCAAAACCCATCTCTACTAAAAATACAAAAATTAGCTGGGCATGGTGGCACAAGCCTGTAATCCCAGCTACTTGGGAGAATCGCTTGAATTTGAAAGGGGGAGGTTGCAGTGAGCCGAGATCACACCACTGCACTCCCACCTGTGTGGCAGAGCAAGACTCCGTCAGGAAAAAAAAATAGGTTCTGCTTCAAGGCCGAGCAGTGAGGATGCGCCGGCAGGGCGCACACTTGCAGCCGCAGACACTCAGCTTGAGCTCTGCTGCTCACCTTGCTTTGCTACTCGCAAGCTGTTGCAGCCTTCAGAGATCAGCATCCTCTGTAAGCTTGGAGCAAGATAACTCACGCAGCCGCGTTCTACAGCACTAAATTCTGTGTACACATAGGTATTAGTATCGACGTGAATGTGGTTAGAAAGTGGGGAAGAAAGGTTTACAAATGTGTATGAGCAAAAAATGTCATGGCCACAAACTTGGGGGTGATTCTTTTCCTCTTTGCTGATGTAAGTGGGGACTGCTGCTCCACTCCCCAAAAGAGAACCTAACTGAGTAACAATTTCAGTCTTATGTACTGCTCTCCATGTATGAGTTTATTTCTGTGAGCAGGGAGCAGCCGGCTTTTGACTTTCACCTGTTCCCTGGTATCTACTGATCTACTGGTTATGATGCTCACCTGGACCTCAGGGCCTGGCTCTTCACTGCCTGCCGTCATGGCCTCCTGCTCATCTCTGCCTCAAAAATATGACTGAATATCAAAAATATTAGGCTATATGGAAGAAACCAATAAAAAAGTCCACATATTATATGTCACCATTGTTATAAAATGTTCAGAAAAGGCAAATACTTAAGATGAAAAGCATATCAATGGTTGCCAAAGGGTGAGAGTAGGGGTGGAGATTATCTTTTTGGGGAGATGGCGACGTTCTAAAATTGGATTCTGGGCCAGGTGCGGTGGCTCACACCTATAATCACTGCACTTTGGAAGGCCGAAGCCGGCAGATTACATGAGGTCAGGAATTCGAGACCAGTCTGGCCAATATGGTAAAACCCCATCTCTACTAAAAATACAAAAATTAGCTGGGCCTGGTGGTGGGTGCCTGTAGTCTCAGTTACTCAGGAGGCTGAAGGAGAAGAATTGCTTGAACCCAGGAGGCAGAGGTTGCAGTGAGCCAAGATCATGCCACTGCACTCCAGTCTGGATGACAAAGCAAGACTCCATCTCTAAATAAATAAATAAATAAATAAAAATAAAATTGGATTGTGGTGATAATTGCACAACTCTATATTTATGAAAAATTATTGTACTCTCACAGAGGAGAAAGGGAGGGAAGCCTGTAGGCCCCAGTGAATAATTTTCGTTCACATTATTAGCAACCTTATCTACTTGCCCCAAATGTAAGCCACATTCTCCAGTCCAGCTCCGCCTCGATTAAGATATCCTTGATATCCTTGTCTCCTCCTCCTCCCCTGCTGTGAGGAATGTGAATGGCCTTTCAGAGAGAAACCCAACAACCAAGAGTATCACTTATCATAAAAACTAGGTGACGAGGCTATAAAGAAAACAGCAGTCTGTACCGAGGGATGGCAAGGTCGTGGAAAACACGGGAGCCGCGCACAGGACGGTGGGAAAGCAAGACGGGAGGCTCGCACGCGACAGTGGGAACGCAGGACGGGAGCCTCGCACAGGACGGTGGGAACGCAAGACGGGAGCCTCGCACAGGACGGTGGGAACGCAAAACGGGGCACCTGCTTTGGAAAAGAGTTTGACGATTTCTTAAAATGTTAAACATGAACTTACCATACAACCCAACAATTTCACTGCTAGGAATCTATTCAACAAAAATAAAAGGATATGTCCATACAAGATATATATGTGAGAGCTGGGTGCAGTGGATCACACCTATAATCACAGCACTCTGGGAGGCAGAAGCAGGCGGATCACTTGAAGTCAGGCATCCGAGACCAACCTGGCCAATATGGCGAAACCCCATCTCTACTAAAAATTAGCCGGGTGTGGTAGCACAAGCCTGTAGTCCCAGCTACTCGGGAGGCTGAGGCAGGAGAATTGCTTGAACCTGGGAAGTGGCAGTTGCAGTGAGCAGAGATCATGCCACTGCACTCCAGCCTGGACAACAGAGTAAGACTCCGTTTCAAAAAAAAAATTACAAAACAAAGACACTTATGTGAAAGTTAATAGCATTCTTATTCATGATAGACCCAAACTGGAAACAATTTAAATGTCTATCAAGTGGTGAGTGCATTATAAAATGTGGTAGGCTGGGTACAGTGGCTCACACCTATAATGTCAACACTTTGGGAGGACAAGGCAGGAAGGCTGCTTGAGTCCAGGAGTTCAAGATCAACCTGGGCAACGTAGTGAGACCCCATCTCTAGAAAGAAAAAAAATTAGCTGGGTGTGGTGGCAAACACCTGTAGTCACAGCTACTCTAGAGGCTGAGGTGGGAGGATTGCATGAGCTTGGGAGGTCAAGACTGCAGTGAGCTGTGATTGTGCCACTGCACTCCAGCTTGGGCAACAGAGTAAGATACTATCTTTAAAAAAAAGTTTTATACCCATACAATGGAATACTATCAAGCCACAGAAAGCAATGGACTACTGATATGTGCAAAAATATGGCTGAACTTCAAAAATATTAGGCTACTTGGAAGAAACCAATAATAAAGCCCATATATTATATGTCACCATTGATATAAAATGTTCAGAAAAGGCAAATCTTTAAAGCTGAAAAGCATATCAATGATAGCCAAAGGGTGAGAGCAGGGGTGGGGATTATCTTTTTGGGATGGCAATGTTGTAAAATTGGATTGTGGTGATAATTGCACAATTCTATAATATTTATGAAAAATCATGGAATTGTACTTTTACAGGGAGTGGTGTTTTTTTCATGTTAATTAAAATCTCAATAAAGTGTTGAAAATTGACAAAGGTACATGATAGTTTCAAGATTGGTGTGCTTAATGCAATTACTGAAATATAGGAATTTTGTTTGAAAAAATGTCTTCCACAATATTATAGTTCTTTGGGGGTGATGATTGCCCTCTGCCATATGTTAATAATCATGCTAGAGGGTGTGCACAACTGAAAATCCTGCTGCAATAAAGACTTTCAGTTGGGCCACTACCCTACCTGAGAAGGCCCAGTGCACTTAACTTAGGAGCCCTTCCAACAGCAATGCTTCTGGAAGGGTATTAAGTGTGGTAAATATGTTTAAAGAGTCTCTTAATTTTTAAATTTATTTTAAATTTTTATTTTTTATGTTTTTGAGGCAAGGTGTCACTCTGTTACCCAGACTGGAGCACAGTGGCACAATCGCAGTTCACGGCAGCCTTGACCGCCTGGGCTCAAGGCATCCTCCCACCTCAGCCTCTCAAGTAGCTCGGACTACAGACACTTGCCACGACACCTGGCTACTTGTTTCATTTTTATGTAGAGACAGGGTCTCCATATGTTGTCCATGCTGGTCTCAAACTCCTGGACTCAAGCAATCCCCCTGTGTCCACCTCCCAAAGTGCTGAGATTACAGGCAAGAGCCACTGCATCTGGCCAGGATTCTCTTCATTTTGATAAGATTCTTACAACTACTTAATATAGTCTCCATTACACCGGGTTGTTCCTTGGTTTTCTGAGAGGCTGTATGTAAATTTTTGACTAATCCCTATTGCCCTAACACCCCTAGTATTGGCTACATGAACTCCAACTGTAAATATTTCCTTCAAATAACAGTTTTACATCCTACAATGTCTTCAAGAGTGGTGCGTTACATTTTCCATGGTAGGTTTTTGTTTGTAAAACCAAGTAAATGTTTATAAAGCTATACAGATGGCCTGGTTCAGTATACCATTACTTTATTAAATAATACTCTTACAGTTTAAGGGCCATGCCCAACAAACTCATTTTCTCTGGGAGGCTTACGGATAGGTTTAGGAACATTAATCATGACAGAATTATTTTAAAATTCTGTAGGCTGCAATAGTTAATTATTAATTAAATTAAATTCCACAGTGCTATGAGATAGATGATAGCTGGCTGGCTGGATAGATAGATGGAGAGATAGTTTGAATTAGACAGCTAGCACAAAATCTGGAAAGCAATTATTTAGGTTCAATTGTTATTTCTCTCATGCTCTGCGGCTGCAAGTTCAGACGGAAACCAGTATTGTAGTTGCTACAGTGAGTATGAAAATGGCCATCAGAATCAAGAGGTGCAACACTGACAGTTTTTATAAGCTGCTGATAAGATATTATAGAACCAAACACCATGGAAAGAGAAATTTTATAATTTTTTAAACTATGAAGGAATGGGAGAGCAACATGGCCAAGTGAATTCTATAGCTCTGTAACTGGAGGTCTAGTAAAGTCTTAAAACTCTACCCTAGATGATCAGAAAAGTGAAAAATTATCCAGCAAGAGCTTCTACTGTCAATCAATAATTGAGTTCCATAAGAAACTCTGGTGAATTGAGGCAGAGCAATGTGACTCTTGCCCTCTTTTTTTCCTACAATATTCCAAAAGATTTTATTTTTCCTCATGGCAAAATAAGGCCCAAGACTTCCTCACTTAAAAATCCTTGTAGCTGATTTTTTCTTTTAAATTTTTAATTGTGGTAAAATACATCTAACATAAAATTTTCCATCTTAATCATTTCTAAATGTACAATGCCGTAGTGTTAACTATGTTCATATTGTTGTGCAATCGATCTCCAGAGCTCAGTTATCATCTCCAAAATGAAACTCTGGTCTCATTTAAATAGCTGCCCACTTTCCCTTCCCCCACCCCTGGCAACCATCACCTTGTGTCTCCATGAATTTGACCACTCTGGGTACCTTATGTAAGTGGAATCGTACAATCTTACTTTTTGCTTCTGACTTATTTCACTTAGCATACTGCCCTCAAGGTCCATTCATGTTATAGCACATGTCAGACTTTCATTTCTTTTCCAGGCTGAATAACTTCCCATTGTTATGTACATCCCGTATTTTGTTCATCTATGCATCTGTCAATGGACATTGCATTGTTCCCGCTTTTTGGCTACTGTGAATAATGCTATTATGAACATGGGTGTACAAATGTCTCTTTGAGATACTGATTTCACTTCCTTTGGATATATATGCCCAGAAGTGGGACGCTGGGTTACCTGAGAATTTCTATTTTTAACTTCTGGAGAAACTTTCATACCATTTTCCATAGAGGCTGCACCATTTTACATTCCTGCCAACAGTGCACAAGTGTAACTGAAATAGGTTCATTGCCCAATGCACACAGCCCATCAATAAGCTGAGACACCAGGTTGTAGCAGGCAAAGAGGTGTAATCATGGGGTCACCAAATGAGGAGATGAGAGGAAACCTCAAATCTGTCTCCCTGAGGAGTTTGGGGGTAGGGATTTTTAAGGGTTTTGGAATGGGCTGCAATGTTGGAGATCACTGATTGGTTGGAAGAGTGCAGGGTGAAGTCACAGGATAGGGAGATGAAGAGGCTGTATTCTCATGCTGATCCCATTACTCTGTGGGAGTCTTCAAACTGGCTGTTGGAATTTGGACTCTGAAAAACATCATAAGTGATCCTTAAACAAAAACCTTATGATTCTAATGTGAGAGATCCTGTCTATAGGAACAACTGGGATGTACACGGTCAGCATCTAGGGCTACGTGACTTTTGACAATGAGGAAGTGGGCCCAAGTGCAAACTGATTAGGACTGAATTCGAACTATTTCTGTCCAGAACCCAGCATGCAATTCTTGTCAACACTGTGGGATGGCTTCACAAGGCTTCCAATTTCTCCACATCCTTGCCGACGGTTGCTATTTTCTGTTTTGTTTTGCTTTTTTTAATAGTAGCTACTCTAATAAATGTGAGGTGATTTAATTGTGGTTTTAATTTAATGCATGATATTGAACATTCTTTCTTGTGCACGTTGGATTTTGAAGCTGATTTCAACTTGCACAAACATCACAAATCCAATTAGGGCCAATTATTTTGTCACTACATTCCCATTAATCATGCTGTCTGTTCAGAAGATTTCCCTTTCTTTGAAAGCATTTTCCAAAAATTATGGCTCAGAACATCTACGTATCTGCAACAAAAAGACATTTCAAAGTCCCATGCTTTTAACAAGAAATGCCATGAGAATCTCAGCATGTAGATCCTTTGAAAAAAGAATCTGTTACAAACAAGCTTGGCCTAACAGCTTATTTGAGTTGGGAAAGTTCCATTTTAACCCCGGGTTGGTGACTGCATCAGTTTGCTAGTGTTGCCACAACGAAGTAGTACAGATTGGGTGGCCTGAACAAGAAAAATGTATTTTCCAGTAATTCTGGAGGCTGGAAATCCAAGACCAAGTGTCATCGCACTGGTTTCTCTGAGGCCTCTGTCCTTGGCCCTCTTCTCTCTGTGTTGTCAAATGATTTCTTCCTCTGTGAGTATCAGTGCCCAAATTTCCTCTTCTTATAAGGACATTAGTCATTTTGGATAAGGGCTCACACAAGTGATTTCATTTAACCTTAACTACCTCTTTAAAACCCTATCTCCAAATATACTCCCATTCTGAGGCACAAGAGGTTAGGGCTTCAATGTATGCATTTCGGAGGACTCAACTGGCTCCGACACAACAGCTGGGGCAGACAAGGATGAGGTGATGGCAGCACTGCTGGCAGGGACCAGCCAAGGCCAGGCTCCACTTCTAGTGGGGTAAAAGGCTGCATGGCAAGACCTGTTATGGAAAGTCACGCTACACGTACACAGGCTCACTCTCACTCCTTGAGGACGTGTTGGATCATGAGCATGGTGACCTTGGAAGTGCCTTTGCAAAATTATGACAGTAAGATAAATCGGGCATAGTTGACTCCATCTTGCTTCTGCCCTCCCAGCTGTCCTTGTCATTCCTGGCTGCAGATCGAGCTAACTTTGGGAGGAATCTAGTTTATAGTTCAACCTGAAATAAAGGATGATAATAGTCCCTCCTAAAAACAAACCCTCTTCTTGCTCAGGGACTGAAAACTGCCTTTGTAAGATTAATGAAAGGATACAAGACAAGAATCGTGGGAAGGGAGTGAACTCTGCTAAAATGCAGGCATAGTAATCCCTTATTACTCAGGGGTCGTGTGTCCAGGGGTCACAAGATTTGTGACTTCCCCAGTTGTTCCTACACAGAACATCACTATTATAGAACCTAAGACTGATTTTTTGAGATGTTCTTCAGACTGGCTCCACCTGGATTCATGACTCAGCTGGTCCTGTGGCCCCACTGAGAGGCAGACTCAGAACATAAGGACTGTTTTTCACATCCCTATGATTTCACCCCCTACCAATCAGCAACACCCATTCCCTAGCTCCTTGCCCACCAAATTGTCCACAAAAATCCTGACCTCCAAGCTTTTGGGGAGACTGATTTGTGTGATAACTCCATTTCTTCCATGTGGGTGGCCTCACATCAGACTCTTTCTTTACTGCAATTTTGTAATCTCTATAATTAATGTTATCTGTGCAGTGGGCAAGAAGCACTCATCATGTGATTACAACCTAAGTTCTGTTTTTGTACCAAAAATAGGGGCTAAAAATGAGTTAATTAGCTTCAGTGAAAAATCACAGCAGGCTGGGCATGGTGGCTCATACCTATAATCCCAATACTTTGGGAGGCCAAGGCAAGCAGATCACTTGAGGTCAGGAGTTTCAGACTAGCCTGGTCAACATGGCAAAACCCCATCTCTACTAAAAATACAAAAATCAGCCAGGCATGGTGGCACACACCTGTAATCCCAGCTACTTGGGAGGCTGAGGCAGAACTGCTTGAACCAGGGGGCAGAGTTTGCAGTGAGCTGAGATGGTACCACTGCACTCCAGACAGAGTGACAGAGAGTGACAGAGTGAGACTCTGTTTGGCATTTCTCTCGGCAGACCTGCTGCTGCTGATGTTCTTGCTCCACAATTCTTGTCTCCCTCTTCAGTCTCTCGACCAGAAAAAGATAACAACAGGCTTAGTCCGGCAGTCTGGAAGTCTTCATGCCCTCGGAAGCTGCCTCTAAAGACAAAGAACGCCCAGTTTGTAGGGACTTTCAGCTGGATCATATGTGATACTGATGAATTCTTCCCATCCTAGAGCTCCAGAGTGCAGAACGGGCACATCTTCTTTCACACACATTCTAGTCTGTGATTGGGAAAAAGGAGCCCAGAGCCTCTGTGTACAGATTGGGGCTCGTTGTGGGTAGTGGCGGCAGC
The DNA here is from genome assembly GCF_030222135.1 of Aotus nancymaae. Taxonomy (NCBI): domain Eukaryota; kingdom Metazoa; phylum Chordata; class Mammalia; order Primates; family Aotidae; genus Aotus; species Aotus nancymaae. The sequence goes on along the minus strand of NW_026988450.1, from coordinate 4,238,756 downwards.
TGTAGTAACACTTCTCTGGCTCTCCAGCACCGTGGGTAGTTTACAGCTGGGAAGGGGAAAGCAGCAACACAAGGAGGAAGGTGGTAAGGAAATGAGAGAAGGTGGGCATCAGCCAGCTCCTGGGACATCTCCAGGCTACACAAAGGGCTTCCTCATCAAGCCCTGGACACCACCTTCTCTGGGATGCAACTGCCTCCCTCAGTGACCACGCAGGCAGTGCTCTATGTGGACAGGCCATTCAGAAATGAGACAGGGTTCTGGGGGGTAGGGGGATGTCCTAGGAAAGACCAGCTTTGCTAGGAGGCCTTTGTCTGGATTGGAAATTAGAAAGTGGTCCACAAAATCAAGAGTGTAATCTCTTGACAAACACATTTTGAGGTATTTTTGTGAGTGACTTTGTCATCCTCCGGGACACGAAAATGTTTAATTCTGAGAATCTGAGTTTGGAAGGTCTGACCGCGCTGTGGATGGCATGACGACCCCCATGATCCACACGTACACCTCTGGGGGGCCTTCCAGAATTAGAAAACCTGAAGTAGCCAGAAAATCATGAAAAATTGAAGGACGATCAACCCCTGCAGTGCCTAACTAACCTGAGACATTCTTCTATTGTTTCTTATTCTGGCCTCAATTGACAAGGCCACTGGACTTTGTAACCAACCTTGGTCAACCTCATGACTCCACACCCTATAACCCCCTTTCAGTTTGCAAAAAAATCACACTAAACTATAACTCCTGTAACTTTCCATTGCCTTCCCCACAAGCTATAAAACCAACTCCTTTTCCACGCCCCTTCGCTGACTCTCTTTTTAGACTCAGCCTGCCCGCACCCAGATGAATAAACAGCCATGTTGCTCACACAAAGCCTGTTTGGGGGGGTCTCTTCATTTAGAGTGTATGTTTTAACATTTGGTGCTGAAACCTGGGACAGGAGTATTCCTTTGGGGAGACCAGCCCCCTCTCCCTGCTCCCCCTCTGGAAGAGACCCACCTGAGACCTCAACACATCAGACCAGCCCAGCCCAGCCCAGCAGCTCACGCTTCACATGCCAAACAGCTCTCTCGCCACCTTCAGATCAAGTGAGCAGTCTCTCCCTCTCTCTCTCTCTTTTCCTTTAAATCCCAAGGAGACAAGTCTCTCCCTCTTTGTATTTTCCTTTAAATCTTTCCCCTTCTAGTAGAGACAAAGAGACACTCTTTATCTGCGTAGAGCCAGAGGAGACAAGTCTCTCCCTCTCGCTCAAAAACTCCAACGTCGGTCCCAGACTCGGGAAGACAGTCTTCCCTTGGTGTCTGGTCAATTGCGGGGATGCCTGCCTTGATCCTTCACCCACGTTACAGCCCAGGAATCAGTCAGGGACGCCTACTGAAAACCCTAGTAGCTGCTCGCTCTTTCTCCTCATCTCTACTCTGCTCCTTTCCTTAAAACCTATCTCTTTTGCCAGGGGCAATATTCCGCCCTCTATTCCTCTGTATTCGCCTCTAGCCTGTGTCCTAAAAAACCTAAAACGTTTTCAACTGCTGCTCGATCTGAAACCTAAATGTCTTATTTTTTCAGTAACATGGCCTAGCCTCCATACAAATTAGACAAAAATTCCAAATGGCCAAAAGATGGCACTTTCAATTTTTCTATTCTGTGAGACCTAAACAATTTTTGTCAAGAAATGAGCAATGGTCTAAGTTGCCAGACATCCAGGCAGTTTTTTTATACTTGAATCCCTCCCTAATCTCTGCTCCTTCTCTCCCTTCTGTCCGCCTCCCCTGCTTCCTCCAGTAACCCAGAATCCTCCTTGTCCATCCACCCTTCAGACATTTCTCCTCCCTGCCTGTCCGAACCAGGCCCCAATCCAGGCCCAATCCCATGCCCCCAGAGCCTCCCTCCTCTTCCTCTGCCCACTACCCTCCTTACGCCCCTCCTGTCACCTCCCCACCTCATACCCTGTCCAGCTTACAGTTTAGTCCCGTGGCTAACTCCTCCGCCCCTCCCCAACAATGCCCCCTTTGAGAGGTGGCTGGGGCTGAAGGCACAGTCAGGGTGCACGTTCCTTCCTCTTTATCCAACCTTTCCCAAATTGGCCAACAGTTAGGCTCCTTTTCATCAGATCCTCCAATACTTATCCCAGTCCTACAATCTCACCTGGAGTGACTTAAATGTCGTCCTTACTTCTACTCTCACCCCTAAAGAATGCTTAATATGCATCTTATCACCCAATCAGCACCTAACATTAAAAAAGCTACAGAAATTAAAATCTGGCCCTCAAACCCCAAAACAGGAATTAATCAACCTTGCTTTCAAGGTGTTCAGTAATAGCGAAGGCGCTGCCGCTACAGATGCTTCCCTCTGCCGTAAGACAGACCCCAGCCGCACCGCCGGCTCACAGAGACTTCAAAGCACCTAGACTGCAGTGTCCAGCTGCCCCTTCCTGACCTTGCTTCAAGCGTCAGAAACCTGGCCACTGGGCCAAGGAATGCCTGCAGCCCGGGATTCCTCCTAAGCCCCGCCCCATCTGTGCGGGGGCCCCACGGAAAGTCGGACTATCCGACTCACATCGCTGCTCCTCGGCTTGGTGGCTGAAGACTGATGCTGCCCGAACATCTCAGAGGCCCCTTGGACCATCACGGACACCGAGCTTTGGGTAACTCTGATGGTGGAGGGTAAGTCCATCCCCTTCTTAATTAACATGGGGCCACCCACCCCATCCTGCCTTCTTTTCAAGGACCTGTCTCCTTGGCCTCCATAACTGTTGTGGGACTTGATGGCAAGGCCTCCAGGCCTCTCACAACCTCCAAAGTTTAGTTTCCTCTTCACACCTCACACATTTACTTTCAGCCCCTCACCTTCTCCAGCTTTATGCACTCTTTATTGAAACACCCACAGGGTATAGCCCCTTTGAACTCCTATATGGCTGCACCTTTCTGCTTGGGCCTAACGTTATTCTGGACACCAGTCCTCTTGGTGACTATCTTCCAGTCCTCCAACAGGCCGGACATGAAATCCGCCAGGCTGCTAATTTCCTCTTATTCCAATACCCAGCCATATGAAGACACCCTAGCCGGAAGGTCAGTCCTAGTTAGAAGCCTAATCCCTTGGTCTCTGCAACCTCGGTGGACAGGACCCTTCCTGGTCGTCTATCGCACCCCAACCGCTGTCGGTCTACAAGACCCTCCCCAGTGGGTCCATCATTCCAGGATAAAGCTGTGTCCATCAGACAATCAGCCTGACTCCTCTGCCTCCTCTTGGAAGTCGCAAGTAGTCTCCCCGACTTCTCTTAAACTCACCCGTATCCCCAAAGTGCAAGAGTAATCCTACATAAACCTAGCGTACCTTTTGCTTTCATTAGGCATCTTCTTCCTAACACCACTATTTAACACAGTCGCCCCTGCTACTTAAACCACACCTCAGAAAGTCTCTGTTTCGATTATTTTCTGTCTAACTGTGCTCATATTCACTGTACTCCTTTGCTTTTCATGCCCTGTTTTTGTTTACAGTGCTGGTTTACACTTTTCCTTCAGGCAGTTATGGCCGATATCAGGCAAATGGTTGTTCTGGACCTGGCTGGACTGGCTGGACACTCTCTAACTGGGAGTCATGGCTTCTTCCAATCCTTAGTCTTCTGATACCTATCTTTCTCATTCTCTTATCTGGACCCTGTGTTTTCTGATTAATCTCTCAATTCCTACAAAATTGTATACAAGTGATAACCAATCATTCAATACAGAAAATGCTCCTAACAACCCCACACTATCACCCTTGCCCCGAGATCTCCCAGCTGTCTAAATTCTTTCCTATCTTTCTATTTCCGCACCACCCCCAATCCCACTCAAAGAAGCCCTGAGAGACATCGCCCCATCACCCTTCTGTGCCAGCCTTCCTAATATTCCACTGCCTTCCACTCTTCATTTCTTTTTCCTTTATATTACTAATATAAAAAGACAGGAACGTAAGGTCTCATCACTCTGAGGATGGCATGGCAACCCCTGTGACCCGCACGTACACCTCTGGAGGGCCTTCCAGAATTAGAAAACCTGAAGTAGCTGGAGAATTGTGAAAAATGGAAGGACGATCAACCCCTGCAGTGCCTAACTAACCTGAGACATTCTTCTATTGTTTCTTATTCTGGCCTCAATTGACAAGGCCACTGGACTTTGTAACCAACCTTGGCCAACCTCGTGACTCCACACCCTATGACCCCCTCCCAGCTTGCAAAAAAACTGCCCTAAACTGTAACTCCTGTAACTTTCCACTGCCTTCCCCACAACCTATAAAACCAACTGCTATCCCACCCTCCTTCACTGACTTTTCAGACTCAGCCTACCCACACCCAGGTGAATAAACAGCCATGTTGTTCACACAAAGCCTATTTGGGGGGTCTCTTCATTCAGAGTGCAAATTTTAACAGTGTTGGCCTAAAAAAAAAAAAAAAAAAAGAGGGAGAAACAGAGAAAAAAATTAACAGAAATAGTTTATTTGGGCCAAACTTGAAGACTGCAACCCGAGCATTATTCAAGTTGCCCCAAATATACACTCTGAGTAGCAGCAGTTACAAGTAGATTCTTAAAGGCAGAGAATAGGGACAGGGAGTGTTTGTCAAGAGTTCACACTAGTTCACAGAAATGGCATTAACCAGTGATTGGCTACACCTTGTTAAGCTACTGGGTATGGGTTATAGTGTCCATTGTCCAGTGAGGCATTATTAGTTTAATTAATAGCTACTTGTGGCAATAGTGAGCAGTTGGTTTTTTTTTAATTTTTAAAATTTTATTCTTTGTAGCAACAAGGTTCTCACTTTGTTGCCCAGGCTGGTCTTGAACTCCTGGTCTCAAGTGATCCTCCTGCCCTGGCCTCCCAAGGCGTTGAGATTACAGGCATGAGCCACTGCACCCAGCTGAAAGCAGTTTGAAGACATGAATTCGTAGCTTGAGGGGGAAGTAGGACATGATGGCTGTCTCATTATGTCTCTCTGGGCCTGATTATTTAAAAGGACTCATAGTCCTCAAATAAAAGATCTTATCTTTTCTCACCTGGTGTAGGGAGAGAGGGAATGAGAAGGGGTTTTAAAAGCATGTCATTTTACAACCGCTTCTCATTCCCTATCTCTCTGATACCAGGTGAGATTTTAAAGGACATGTTTGGCTGGGTGTGGTGGCTCTCGTATGTAATCCCAACACTTTGGGAGGCTGAGGTGGGTGGATCACCTGAGGTCAGGAGTTTGAGAGCACCCTGGCCAACATGGTGAAACCATCTCTACTAACAATACAAAAATTAGCCAGGCGTGGTGGTGCACATCTGTATTCCCAGGTACTTGGGAGGCTGAGGCAGGAGAATCCCTTGAGCCTGAGAGGTGGAGGTTGCAGTGAGCTGAGATTGCACCATGTCACTCCAGCCTGGGTGACAGAGCAACACCCTGTCAAAAAAAAAAAAAAAAAAAAAGCCATGCCAATCAGAACTGTGATCATATAGTATGTATCACAATTGAGGGAGGGAGGTCTGAAACGCAGACCTGCTTCCAATGGCATTTCCCACCTTTTAATCTCCAGGATTAGGCACTGTTACAGCCTTTGTGCTGTCAATTTCCTTTTCTCCTCAGTTCACCCAGATAACCTGCCTTCTGTCTTATCCTGTCAGGCCTTCACCCTCTTGGAGTTAGAAGGGGGTCTTTACAAGTTAGTAAATAGACTTCACAGGTTAAGAGAAGGAAGAATTTTGTTTACGGGGGAGCCTTGACCAAAACTTCCTTTGAAGTAAGATTGGGATACAATGTTTCACACCCATGATGCTGATGTTACATCAAGTCAGCATTTTATTTATTCACTAACTTAACAACTATTGGTTGAGCTCCCAGAATTGCATGCACTACTCTAGATCCTGAATCTACACCAATAAATGAGAGCTCAGCTGCCTCCCCTTGTGTAGTTTATTTTCTTGTGGGGAGACAACAGTCAATTGACAAGTAAGCAAATCAAAAAATAAATAATATGATCGACCTAAAAGGAAGACCCTGAGGCAAAATTAATATAAGAGAGTTTATCTGGGCCAAGCTTGAGGGTTGTGTAATTAGCAGATGAATTTTTCCTACTTGCTGCACTGACAAAACCAATTCACTGAGACCATGCTATTGCAGGAAAGAAAGAGTAATTGACAAGAGACTGCCACATGGGAGACAGTGCTATTACTCAAATCAGACACTCCAAGGACTCAGCGACTAGGGTTTTTATGGATAATTTGGTGAGCAGTGACCTAGGGAATGGGTGGTGCTGATTGGTTGGGAAGGAAATCATAGGGATGTGGAATATGGTCCTCTGGGTGGGGCCACAGGACCCATTGAGTCATGAGTCACAGTCTGGGTACAGTCAGTTTGAAAAACATTTCAAAAAAAACAACCTTAGCTTCCACAGTCATGATGTTATCTATAGGAGCAATTGGGGAGGTCATGAATCCTGTGCTTTCTGCCACATGGCTCTGGAACAGAAAGAGATTACAGAAACTACACCTGCATCTTGGCAGAGTTCAGGCTCCTCTCATAACCGTATTCTTGGGGCCTTTCATTAGTTTTACAAATGCGGTTTATTTTTGTGAAGAGCTAGTATCATCTTTGTTTTAAGGTTAAACTAGAAACAAAATCCCTCCCAAAGTTAGCTTGTCCTCTACCAGGAATAAACCAGGACAGCTAAGAGGTCAGAAGCAAGATGGAGTAAGCCCTCTTAGATTTCTCTCTGTTGTAATCTCTGCAAAGGTGGTTTCAGTTGTAATTCCATAGGTTGGATTTGCCCTCAACATACATCCAATTAGCAACGTTACAGTAGGTTTTCAAAATAAAAGAAAGAGGCAGTTCCTGTGTTGTTTAACAAGAAATTGCATTAAAATTACATAAGCTGTTGATGGATCACACACTGTTCTTTGTATCACAAACTCCCTCACATGCAGATAATGGGTGAGGGAGTCAGGAACCAAACGGCTTTAAACCACGGCGGGAGCAGGGTGGAATGACTGTGGGCCCTGCTCATGTCTCTCTGCTCCTGCATACTTCACATAGTGCAGACTGCACTAAGCTATTTTTCTTTTCTCAACATCAACAATAAGTGCTATGAAGAGTGTCTTAAAGAGGGATATGACATGAATGTTGCTCCACATTGGGTGACTGGAGAAGCACTCTGATGAGGTGACATTTGTGTGGACGCTAAATGACAGGAGGAAGACCCTGGTGCAGAAGTCTGCAGGCAGAAACATGCCCGGAGTTTCCAAGGAGCAGAAACAATCAGTCCTCTTGGCTGGGAGGTCATGAGACCTGGTGGGCAGGTCTGAGCAGTCCTGCATGCTGTCTTGTTTTACCCAGGACCTCAAAGAGTCACAGTGAGTGGAGAGGGGACCATGACAGTGCAATTTAAGGCACAGCAGGGGCAGTGTAAGCAGAGAAGGAAGTGCATCCTAGAAGGGGAGGTGCTGGCTGTTGGGGCTCAGAAGTTAGTACCCCAACACTATGGTGCCTTGACATGCTGAACTGAAGAAGCCTCAGGTCTCTTTCTGTGGCTCACCTCCTACCATTTCTCCCAAAGCACAGAAGGAAGCTGAGATTTCTTTATCTGCCTAAAAGCCGAACCAACTAAGGAGAACAGTTGTTTTTTCTTCCTCTCTCTAAAAGACCGGGAATGTAACCATGCCTGAACAGACCCATTCACAAGATAATGTATAAATTAATCTCTATTCCCTGATTCATTCATTCTTCCTAGTAATACCCTCAACAGAATTCTGCTTTTCTCCCTCCCATAACCTGTTTTGCCAGGATGGCATACAAGCTTGTGAACCCCATTAGGGGGCGGGTGAGTGCTCTGTGGTTCTCTTTGTGTGCATTTATGCCTTTACTCCAGCTAATCTGCCTTTTGCAAGTTCATTTTTTAATGAACCTTCAGAGGGTGAAGGGAAAGTTTTCTCCCATGGCCCCTACATGGCCAAGCATCATGCCCAATCAGGCATGCACAGTGCCTCGGAGGGACTTGCGGCAATGGCTCAGGATGCCACACTCTGAGGAGAGCTTCCAAGGATCCTATCCTGCAACCCTTCAACCCGCCACTTTCCTCTGCCTTTGCGGAACTTAGAGATCAAGTTATCATTTCTAGGTCCTAACCTGAGTTCGACAATCACGGAATGACTTTTGTTGCTGGCTGACTTCCACGCTTCCTTCTCTTACTCATTTTCGTTTCTAGATAACATTCTCTTCATTATATGGATGGGCTTGCCTTTCCTCTCTCCTCATCCTCGTTTTCTTCACTGGGTGTTATTCATTCCCAACAATGTTCGAGTTTGTCTGAGAGTCACAGAAAAGGAAAAAGTGTCCCTTAAGAACACTTTTAAGGAAAAATATGTCTTCTAATTTCTTAAGCTTAGAATAAGTTAAAAGTAAAAGAAAGGATTGTAACTGAAGTGAACTTACATTATCAGGGTCGGTTTAGTTTAAAAAAAATTGATTTAATTTCTAACATATACTAGCTTTACATATACAATGAGTTCATATCTGGGAAGGTAAATGAGAAGAGATTGAAAAATACATATAGCCAGACATGGTGGTGCACTCCTATAGCCCCACCTACTTGAGAAGCTGAGGTGGGAGGATCACTTGAACCCAGGAGTTCAAGGGTGCAGTAAGCTATGATCGCAGAATTACACTTTAGCCTGGATGACAGAGCAGGACCCTGTCTCTAAAAGAAAATATATATATGTGTGTGTGTGTGTGTGTGTGTGTGTGTGTATATACATGCATATATACACATTAAATATATGTAAGTTTATATAAAGAAGAATGAGTGTGGGGAAACATCATGAGTTTGTTTGTTTGTTTCGTTTTTCCAAGAGACAGCTGGATATATGAATCCGGAGCTTAGGGAAGAAGTCAAGGGTAGAAATACGATGTCAAAATCCTCTTTAATTTCAGGTGATTATCTCAGGGTCAATCTTCCTCTACAAATTAGAAAGGACATATACTCAGAAGCTAGTAGTTATGAGATTTCCACAGATTTCGTTAGTGCTGCTGCATGCAATCATCCAGGAACAGCAGCAGGTATAAAATGCTTTATTGATCTTAGTGAGTTCAACTCAGGACCACGCTTCCTCCACAGTAGTTATCATGGTGGTTTGACGGACATCAGCCAGTTGTTTTCTTTCTAGTATTGGGACTGTTTCTGTTGTCTGTTTTGATTTGGTTTTGTCGTCAATGCCTTTGGCTGGAATCATCTGCAGGACACCTCTTGCTCTAGGAAGTGGTCAGACAGGTGGGGCTGAGGCATGGAAACGCACAGGTGATGCCCTTCGGGCCTAACCGAAGCAGAACTTGGTCACTTGTCTCCACCATCATATCCTGAACCTACAACTTGAGACAAGCAGCACCAAATCACAAAGGTCCTGTAACCGCCCAGTGGGTTCCTCTTGCCTGCTGCTCAGATGCAGTCCATTTATCAAGATGGAATAGGGAGAGTTTACTGCACAGAGTTGCCTAGATGAGAGACTGGACTTTTACTCAAATCGGTTTGTTTTTTGAGTTATAAAGAACTAGGGTTTTTAAAGAATGATTTGGCAGGCAGGAGGCTGATAAATGGGGAATGCTGATTGATCAGGTCGGGAATGAAATCTTAGGGATTTGAAACCATCTTCTTACACTGAGTCTGTCTGTGGGTTGGGGGCAGGGGCACACGAACAGTTGAGCCACTTTACTGGTCTGGGTGGTGCCAGCTGAGCTATCAGAATGCAGGGTTAGAAAAATACCTCAAACACCAATCTGAGAATTTATAATAGTTATGTTATCCATAGAAGCAATTGGGGAGGTTGGGAATCTTGAGGTCTTTGGCTCAAAGAGGGTTTTATTTTTTTTCCTGTAAAAGGTTATTACTATCTTTGTTTCAAAGTTAAACTATAGGTCTGGGTGTGGTCGCTCATGCCTATGATCCCAGCATTTAGGGAGGCAGAGGAGGATGAATCATTTGAGGTCAAGAGTTTGAGACCAGCCTGGCTAACATAGTGAAACTTCATCTCTACAAAAAATACACAAATTAGCTGAGTGTGGTGGTAGACACCTGTGATCCCAGCGACTTTGGAGGCTGAGATGGGAGAATTGCCTGAACCCGGACCAATATAATGCTACTGCACTCTTGCCTGGGCAACAGAGTGAGACTTCGTCTCAGAAAAAAAAACAACAAAGTTAAACTATAAACTAAATTCCTCCCAAAGTTAGTTTGTTCTGTGCCCAGGAATGAACATGGGTAACTTAGAGGTTAGAGGCAATCAGATTTTTTACTGTCATAATTTTCCAATGTCACATTTTTCTTACTGTCATAATTTTGCAAAACCTGTTTCAGTCTTGATGTCTGCTGTACTAGGAAATGTTTTGCCTTTAAGTTCTTTCAAAGAGATTTGACATTTTAAATTGGGTGATTGAAATGGAAAAGTGGAAAACAGAGGAATAAATTTTAAACTACTCATACAATATACAGAAGCATTGTAATCCTATGGAAATATCTGCAAGTTTTACATTTGACTGATGTATCCTATAATCATGCACACTAAATAAATAAACAAGCAAGGAAATGAACATACAACCCAGAGAAAAGGTGCAAAGTTTCACATTGTCACTCAAGTAGAAAATGACAATGAAAGGTTAGGCTGTTATTTTAGTTGTTTTGGCAGCTCTCAGTGGCCAGAGAAGCCATATGGGATCAGGAGTCATATGGAATATGGTTCTTCTCACCATTAAAGCATGGACCAGAAGAGATCAAAGATCGAGGGTTGCTCACAGACAGGTGCTAACAGCTACAAGGACCTGTGAATGTGCTCAGACCTCTCATGCATGAAGCCCTTCAGCCAAACTAGCTTCCTGGGTAGAAGCTCTTCTCACCTTCTAAAGAAGTCCTGTAAGAATAGTGACAGCCTTCCAACATCCATTTAACTCTACATAGCAAGAGAAGCTGACTGCAGAGTCTGGGATCTTAAAGAGAGAAAACTAGCGACACAGGAGACTGGAGTTCTGTGTGCAAACCCCATGCTCTGAACGTGCTGCCCCTCAGCAAAACAGGAATAACAAACTGTAGCATTCCACTAACAGTGATCAGCCCTAAGATGAATCAGTGCCAAGTGCACTGACGTCTACAACTTGAATCCACATGTCTTATCCTAAATTTGCCATCGTTTGTGTACCATAATATGAAATTTCTAGTGTAAGACAGTATTGGTGGGCACTGAAAAGTAATTTAAGCAAGGGGAAATTACACTTCAAATATGGGCATCATAATGTTGAATATTAAATGCCTATTAATTAAAACTGAAAATTATTAGCAATAAAATTTTAATAACTTATACAATAATAATATTGAGTGAAATTAATTTGCTAATAAAGTTAGTACACTAAGTGACCTTACATGAAGGAATGTAAAAAACTTAGTTACAAAATATATTTATGGCACCACATAATATTTTAAATTATAAGCAAAATATGAGTATGGGGAAAGAAATACAGAAGGTAAATGGAGTAATGACTCTGGGTTGTGTTCTAAAAGTGTAATTTGAACTACTGCAGGTCCTTGTCTCCTCTGCAAATTAGATTCTCTTAGTAAAGTGGGTTTCTAGGAATAGCCTTTTCAATATTAAGAATAAAAACATGAGTCCTAGTCCTATAATCTGTCTAAATAGAAATTAGAATTAAATGAGAGTTTAGAGATGAAGAAAATAAGGTCCAAAGAATCTGAGTGACTTCCTGGAGGTCACAAAGGGAATCGTGGTGAGCAGGGAATTGCAAACAAATCTCCAGACAGGTGTCAGGTTAACTTTTGGTGGTGCCAGACCGCCTATAATGACCTAAATCATTCCATCTCCTCTCCATTTGGAGAATGCCTGCTTTACAGAGCTAGGTTTCAGCCTTTCCTTAAGATGATAATTGGCTATTCTTAATGCCCTAGGATAAGATGGGAGCCATTTACAGGAAAAAAGTCCTCACCAGGAACCAGATCAACCAGATTTTCCAGACTCTGCAACTGTGAGAAAAGGAATTTCTATTGCTTAAGCCATGTGGTCTATGGTATTTTGTTATGGCTGTCCTAGCTAAGACAGCCATCTATAGAACGGGAGAAAATATTTGCAAATTATTTATCTGATAAAGGATTAATATTGAAAAAAATATATTTTAAAACCCTGACAACAACAAAAAACCAAACAATCCAATTCAAAAATGGGGAAAGGATTTGAATAGACATTTTTCCAAAGAAGATATTCAAACAACCAATGGCCATATGAGAAGACACTCACCATCACCAATAATTAGGGAAATACAAATCAAAACCACATTGAGATGCTACTTTACACCTCACTAAAAAATCTGCTATTTAAAAAAATAATAATAACTAGTGTTGGTGATACAGGAGTTAAAAAGAATATTTAGGTAGTTAGTACATTGTAAGAGAGTCCCCGGTAAGGCTTCCCTTTTAACAAAAAGCAGCCCCCAAATCATTTCTTTTGTAGCAAAAAGCAGCCTGTAAAATCAAGCTGCAGACATAAATAAGCAATCTGGAAGCTTGCATCGGTAAATGCTGGCAGCTGTGCCAATAGAAAATGGCTACCTAGGTGCCAAGCATGTTCAACATGGAGGTTCCCGCTTCCCTTTTCTTTGTTGCCACATGTGTAGTAAAAAGCCAGGTAATATGGCGCTGGCCAGGTGGAGACCCCATCTGCATAGATTAGGGTGGGATGGCCAGCTTCTTGGTGTGCTATGCAAGTGACACACCTGTTCCAACCAATCCCTCGGGCCCTGTGTAAATTAGACACCACCTCCTCAAGATTGTCTATAAAAACCCAGGTATTTCACCATGAAACCAGAAGATCCACTTGGGAGCCCCTCTCTCTGTGCAGGAGAGAAAGCTATTCTCTTTTCTCTTTCGCCTATTAAACCTCTGCTCTTAAACTCACTTTGTGTGTCTGTTTCCTTGATTTCCCTGGAATGAGACAACAAACCTCGGGTATTTACCCCAGACAATGACACCACTTCATTAGCAAGGATGTGGATAAATAGGAACTCTTGTTCGTTGCTGGTAAGAAAGTAAAATGGTACAGCTCAGAAAAAAAAAACAGTATGGCAGTTCCCCCCAAAATTAAACATAGAATTGTTACACGAAAGGGGTCTTGATCCAGACCCAAGAGAGGGTTCTTGATCTCATGCAAGAAAGAATTTACGGTGAGTCTGCAGGGTAAAGTGAAAGCAAATTTATTAAGGAAGAAAAGGAATAAAAGAATGGCTACTCCATAGACAGTGCAGTCCTGAGGGCTGCTAGTTGTCCAGTTTTTGGCTATTTCTTGATGATATGCTAAACAAGGGGAGAGTTATTCATGCCTCCCCTTTTTCGACCACATAGGGTAACATCCTGACATTGCCGTGGCATCTGTCAAGTGCCATGGTGTTGATGGGAGTGTAGCAGTGAGGAGGACCAGAGGTCACTCTTGTGGTCATCTTGGTTTTGGTGGGTCTTGGCTAGCTCCTTTACTGCAGCCTGTTTTATCAGTAAGGTCTTTATGACCTGTATTTTGTGCGACCTCCTACCTCATCCTGTGACTTAGAATGCCTTAAGCATCTGGGAATGCAGCCCAGTGGGTTTCAGCCTCATTTTACCCAGCTCCTATTTAGATGAAGTTGTTCTGGTTCACACACCTCCGAAAGAATCACTAAAGGATCCATAAATTATACTTCTGAGTAAATACCCAAAAGAACCAAAAGCATCAGGGTCTCAAACAAGTATGTGTATACCCATGTTCATAATAGTCTTATTCACATTAGCCAAAAGGTGGAACAACCCAAATGTCCACCAATGGATGAACGGATAAACAAAATGTGTTATATACATACAATAAAATACTGTTGAGCCTTAAAAAGGAATGAAAGTCTGTCATATGCTATAACAGAGATGAACCATGAAGACATTATCCTAATAAGTTAGGCACAAAAGGACAAATACCATGTGATTCCACTTATATGAAGTAACTAGAGTAGTCAAATTCACAGAGACAGAAAACGATGCCAGTTAGCAAGGGCTGGGAAAAGAAGGAATGGGGAGGTAATTGTTTAATGATAAAGAGTTTCAGCACTGATGAAGAATGAAAATGAACTCTTACATAATATCAGTTTATTAATAATGAAGGATAAAGATGAGTTCTAAAAATGTTTGACACTCACAATTATTTGAATAGAAGACTGCTTAACTTCTCAAAAACATTCATTTCTTTAACCTCTGAAACACCTCAGTCATTTCAAAACTGGCTTTATGCCATATTATTACAGATGAGGTAAGAAATATCTCTTAGGATCGTTATGTCTAGATAGCTTTTCTGTTACAAAGGTCTCTCTTCTGCTTAAACCAAATCTCTTACAATGAAATTAAATCTCATTTCTCTTTTTTTGATGTCTGGTGGATTCGTTATATTTGATTTATTAAAGATTGCTTTTCCAAAATTAAAATATGTGGTAATTAAGCAATCCTCAGGAAAGCAATCACTTTATGCTACAGTTCTACATACCCTCATTTTCTTCATAGGGCAAGTTGCCAAACTGAATTCCTGAAATTGAAGGTTTTCCATCAGGAGCTTTGGTTGGATTGGCATCACAGGGTTTTGGGTAAATCCCTGTGATGTTACCGAAACAATGAGGACCATCTGCTGTGTGCCGACACTCACACCCTGGTGAGGGGCTGGATTTATTGGTTAAATTTAATTAAGTACAGGTTTAGATTTCTGTGACTATAAACAGAATAGAAATCTGTTTATATTCAAGTATAACTTGCCTTCTTGATGTGCTGCTTATTTAACGAAGAATTCAGAACTGTGGAGTTATGAAATTTTACAGATATATTTTTAAATAAGTTTCCCTTTCAGAATACTCAATCACAAAATATAACTAATAGAAGCCATTAATCTCATTGTAACTAAAATAACTTTCTACAATGCAGTTTCCTTCTATTCAAATATTTGCATGATCTGGAAGCTAAAATAAATATTCAGCGAGGAACCAGAGGACAACTGTTTTCTGTTCTTTTGTAGTTCCTTACTTTGCCGTATTTGTCTTATGCTAACATTTACAAAAGAAAAGTATCTTTTATAGCCAATTACACATGTTGATTCATGAATAATAGTATTCAAGGTATATACAGGTTTATTATATGGATATATTGCACAATGGTGAGGTTTGGGCTTCTGGTGTGTCTGTTGCTCAATACTGAATATTGTACCCATTAGGTAATATTTTAGCCCTCACCTCCCTATTCTCCCTGCTTTCGGAGTCCCCAGTGTTTGTTACTCTCCTCTGTGTATCTGTATGTACCCAACAAACATATAATTTAGCAAGGAGATAATTCTAGTTAGTACATGGGGTATCAGCATCCATTTTTCTTAGTGTAAGTCATTTTTTTGGCTGCCATTTATAATTTAAAAAATGACTTAAGAACATAGAATTAACTGGCCAAATTTTGTGAAAAATAAGCTTATGGCTCTGATGGGCAGAATGGCATCCTTGCCTCCTGGCTTTAAACTCACATAGCATGCTGCATGGTGTTTGAGAATTCGCCTGGAGCCTGGGATCCGAATGAAACTTTCCACATCATGAAGAGACAGACACAGAGGCAGAGACACCAGGAGGGGACAGGGTTGGCTGAGCGTTGTCACCTTCCAGCCTTGTCATTTTGGACGTCAGCTGTACTGCCAGATGTTACATCTTTAAAACAAGCCACAGGTATATTTATAACACTTGGGAAAGTTATGCTGGCTAAAGGAGAAAAAAGAAATTACAGAATTAACAGAGGACTACTACAATTTAGTCATCCCTTCAGCCAGGCTCTAGACAAAGCACTGGGGTTAACAGAACGCATAGTCAAGTCAGGGTAGCCCCTACCCATAGCTCTCCAGGGGCCTCCAAATCCTGGGGTGCAAGACTCATCCTAGGCTCACCCACCTTGAGTGGCCCTCATCTCACATCCTAGTGCTGCCCCAACCCGCTGGCTCTGTGCCCTTCCTCAAACATGCTATGCACACTCTCCCCCCAGGACTATTGCACTACCGTTTCCGTGGCTAAAAGATTCACCCTCAGATATTCTCCTCACATCATCCAGGTCTCTGCTCAATTACCAGCTCTTCACTCAGACCTCCTGGCAACAATTCTGTCCTCATTTGGAGACCTCTCATTCCAACACAGGTCATCTCTTGTCCTGCGTCGTTTATCTCCATAATATTCACCTACTGGATAATCATCAATCTACTTGTTAACAGACGTATTGCTTGTTCCCTCACTGGAACATAAACTCCATGGAGGCAGGGACTTTGTTTTGTGAATGCCGTATTCCCATGAATTTGTCACAGTGCCTAGAACATAGAGGACAATTGATAAATATTTGTTTGGGGGGAATGAATAAATGAATGAAGATAGAATTTCTGTGGGGAGAGAGACATGCCGCAAAGTATTACATGGAAGCAACAGTCCAGGTCTTTCTGGGGAGGAGGTAAGGGGAAAGGCTTCTCAGACAAGCAACGTCTGAGAGGGATCTTGGAGATAAGAGATTGGTGCTAGGCAGCAAAGGAGAAAAGGGCATCCCATTGCAGGAAGAAACCCAAGTGCACAAAGGCACAGAATTAAAACACTGTTAGGGTCAAGGAAAGGTAGGAAGTTTGGTGAGAATGGAACATAAAGTGGGGGTGCACTGTAAATGCTTCCTACGCTATGTGTCAGCAAGTGGAGAAATTATAACTCTCACAGGGTCAGGCACCAGATCCCTCACAGGAACTCAGGGTCTTGGCACATTCAAGCTGGGTAATTTGAGGAACATTAACAAGTTATCTGCAAAGGTGGGTCTGAGTTTAAAGATACCAAGAGGGAATAATGTCACCCCCTAGAGAGACTTTGCCAGCCGTAGGCCTGAAGGAGCAATGGAAGGAAGATCAGAACCCAGAGAGGGCAACCAGAAGCAGCACGGCCCACCCTCGGGACTTGGTGCAGAGGAAGGGCCACGGGAGCTCCCTGCCCCACCTTGCCTTCCCCAGGCCCCTGCCATCTCTTGCTGCCTCCCATTGGCTGAACCTACCTGGAGGCCTAAGATAAGAGGTTTTTGCTGACGCAGTTCCCATCCTTCCTGGACCACAGAGCAGAACAGCAAGAAAATTCTGAGGGACAAGGAGAAGATACCCGGCACTGGAGAACTCTCTTTAGTGGGAAGAATGCTTTAGCACCTTGAGATAGTTGGTGAGACACAAGTCATGTCCAGGCAGCCGAAAGCATTACTAAAAGCCTCACATGCAACAATGAGAGAGGTCTGTTTTGCTCCAAAGAAGGAGATGAGGGAAGAATGTGAGGAGAGAGAAGAGAAAAGGGAGGGAGCGAACCACTGTGTCTAGCCTGTACACAGTGTAGCTTCTGCCAACAAAGAACTACAGGCATTCAGTGACTTATACCCCCGAGTAGATACGTTGTTTGTGTGACCATATCACTGGTTTATTTTCTTCTGGAAACTGATCAAGGAATTAGGTTTCCTTGGAGCTAGGTTTCCAAAGAACCAGAACAACTTGGTGGTACCCAAGGACAGCCTTTGTACAGAAGTGTGGAGGCAAAACAGGCCCTAAAATTCCTATGACTCTTTCAGGGTTATTGGTCTTCCATAGACTGTAAAGTTGCCAGGGTGTGCTCAATTTTACATAGAACTTGCAGTTCTAAAGAATTATGGGTTATTTTAAATTTTTTATTTTTTGAGACGGAGTTTTGCTCTTGTTGCGCAGGCTGGAGTGCAATGGCACAATCTTGACGTACTGCAACCTCCGCTTCCCGGGTTTAAAAGATTCTCCTGCCTCAGCCGCCTGAGTAGCTAGGATTACAGTCACCCACCGCCACATCCAGCTAATTTTTTTTTTTTTTTTTTTGTATTTTGGTAGAGATGGGGTTTCACCATATTGGCCAGGCTGGTCTCGAACTCCCGACCTCAGGTGATCCTTCTGCCTCGGCCTCCCAAAGTGCTGGGATTACAGACGTGAGCCACCATGCCTGGCTGGGTTACTATTATTAAGAAGTTTGGAATCTGTTCTCCAAGTAATGGTCAAAATACAAAGGCCTTAATAACGTAGAGGGTTGTCACAGTGGTCATGCGAAAGTTGGGCTGGAGTTAGGAGAGAATGAGAACAGAGTGGTCACTTAGTCACTTAACAGACTGTGGAAATAGCTCAGGCCAGAAAGATGATGCCCTCACCTATGATGAGGCCAGGGAGTTTACTCTTGAGTTTTCTTCGTGTATCGTTCCAAACATAAGTCATAAATATCATCCTTAATAAAATCACTCAAAGTCTGTATGATTTCACTTAGCCTTAGTCCTGATGCTGTTTCATTTAACATCTGCCATTTGTTCAGTTGCCACTAATCCCTTCCTGTGTGCATTTTGTGAGTTTCTATCTGTTTCAGCTTGTTTTGAATAGGGTAACAACTTCTCTTTCTCTCCCACATAGTGTGACACTGTAGCTCCTCTACCCCTTACCATCAGTTGTTTTTGTAAATTAATCATTTTAACCAGGGAATGATGGTTTCACCTTCCAAGATATAAATCCTTCAAGGTTCTGTTATGTCATGTTGGAAGATAGAAGACAATTTTTTTTAACTAAATGGATTCTTTTTCTTTAAGAGACACTTGAAGAAAACAAATGCTGATTTTTCACTGGTTATGCTCCTTTTTGTTTTCAACTAAGACTAGCTGGGCTATAACATAGTAAACTTGAGCATTTTGAAAAGACCAGAGATTTCATAACAGCATAAACATAACCAAAATTCACTGTAGATAACCCCCAATGTCCCACACGCTTATCTGAAAAGGCGTGACTTAAAAGGAATGTCAATATTTAAAATGCCATTGTCTTCGGTGTAGACAATTTCCTAGAATTCAACAGTTCTATTTCCTGCAATTTTCATCTTGGGGAAAACCATGAATTCTATGATATGTGATATTTATTTATGGCACTGTTTTTTGAAAATTGTCGGACATGAGCCATTTTCTAATGTTTATATAAGGACAAAGTTACAAATTAAATCTTGGATAAAATTCACCTGCAAATATTCTGTTTATCAACTAAAAAAAAAAAAACCCGCATGCTTTCATGTACCTAAATATATCCCACAGCTAAAAGAGTACTTATTTTAATAGCATGCTCTATCTTGAATTTTTCCTTATTTCAGATAAAGCTGGTTAAAACATTGTTGGACTTTCTTCCATGGTACATTACAGGCACGCTGAACAAAATCCCGTGGACAAAATTATACTTATTGCTTAGATGCTGTGTTCACACCTAGACAAATGGTATGTTTCTAAAACTACATGCAAAAGAGTTGCTTGACTCTCTTAATTGCTCATCAGTAGTTTATAAAACGGTAAAAGAATTAAGACTCTAATGTGGTTTAATGTCAAGGATTAAATTAGAAATGCTAAATAAAGAAACCTGCTCTTATTCAAAGAACATGCATTTGCATGTAAGATTCCAGCATAACTATTACTAAGTCTTTTATTTCCATCTCATCTAAAATGACAAAGAATGGAAATCTCAGGCAATTTGTCCAACTAAATTATAATATGGGCAAGATATGGTGGCTCACGCCTGTAATTCCATTTTGGGAGGTCAAGGTGAGATGATTCTTTGAGGCTAATAGTTTGAGACCAGCCGAGGCAACATAGCAAAACCCATCTCTATGAAAAAAAAGATTTAAAAATTAGCCAAGCATGGTGGCACATGTCTTTAGTCCCAGCTATGCAAGAGGCTGAGGCAGGAGGATCATCTAAGCCTGAGGGGTTGAGGCTGTAGTGAGCTATGATCATGCCACTATACTCCAGCCTGGATGACGGAGTCAGACCCTGTCACTAATCAATAAATAAAGTGTAATATATATTCAAAAGTTATAAGTTTGATTGAAATTTAATAAGGGCGACTTGTGTTTCTCAAAGTGCAATCCTCAGACTGAGATAGAACAGGAGTGGGACATGACTTCTTCACAGATTTTTTCTCTTCTCTCCACAAAACCCACACCGCTACCTCATGGGTGCTATATCCACTAACCCTGAGGCTTCTGTCACACAAGGAAAATAGCTATTCTTCTGTGCTCTCATAAAGTCCAATTGTTCCTTTTACTTAGAGAATTCCTAGCCTTAGGAGAGCTAAACACTAAACCAAGGTGGCAAGTGTCCTCCCTTGGGAAGGAAAACTGAACAATTGATTACAACTTCACTGCCCCACCAGACCACCAGGTGGTACATTATTCAAGAGAACCATCACAGCCAGACATGCCGACCTGCATCCCCCACCCCTCAGATGCTCTGCCCAGCCCAGCCTGCATACACTAGTCTTCAAATCAATTCCCATGTTTTGCTTTATTAAAAAAAAAATCCCTACTGGCTTTTTTTGGTGAGCTAGCCAGAGGACCTTTACACCTCACCTCTGCTGTCTCCCTTGCACTTGAGCATAAGCCCCAAAATAAAAGTCTTATCTGGAAAATCTGCTTGGCTCTGAGTTAATTTCCATTATATGGGTAGCCAAAGAGCCCGTGGTCTGCAACAAAGCCACCTCTATCAGAATTATCTGAGATGTGTATCATTTCCTAAACATAGCAAGAAAAGCCTTTGATACTCTTGAGCCCCACAGTTTGTGCTCCTGGGTCACTGCCATGTGGCAATGCTTCCTTCACCTCTGCAAAGCTAGCTTTGGTAAACTGTCATAAGGAACATCTGGCACTGCTATTCCAGGTCCAGATAAATGCCCACAAGGGGACGGAACAAAAGCATGAGATGATGATACGGTTTGGATCTGTGTCCACACCCAAATCTCATGCTGAACTGTAATCCCCAATACTGAGGGAGGGATCTGATCGGAGGTGAATGGGTCATGGGGTCAATTTTCCCCCTTGTGGTTCACGTGATAGTGAGTGAGTTCTCACTATTTCTAGTTGTTTAAAAGTATGTAGCACTTCCCCCTTTTCTCTCTCTCCTGCTGGCCATGTGAATATGTGCTTGCCTCCCCTTTACCTTCTGCCATGACTGTAAGCTTCCTGAAGTGTCCCCAGCCATGCTTCCTGTACAGCCTGTAGAACCTGTGAGCCAAGTGACCCTCTTTTCTTTATAAATTACCCAGTCTCAGGTAGTTCTTTATAGCAATGTAGACTAATACAGATGTTCTTTTGGTTTTTACACCTTGCTGTAGCACTTCTGTATGCTTAAGATTTTGTTATATTTTTCTAGCAAAGTAAAATTTCCCCCGTAGTCCCCTTAAATGAGAAAGGTGGAGCTGCCCAACAGTCATCAAAGAGAGGAACAGCTTCCCTTGCCTAGGGCAAAGCAGCTACTACAAAACTTGACTATGGGTTTACTTCACAAACTGATAGATGGCACTCCTTACGTGCCAGGTAGCGATCTGAGTGCTTTACAAGCAGTGTTGACTGACAGAATTCTCTAGATGAGTCTATGAGGTAGGTACTATTGTTAGCCTCATGATAAATAATGGAAGAACATTTTTGTGGTCACCTCTCTGTGAGCTTTGGGGCTCAAGTTCTTGGAACTTTGAAACATATCAGCCAATAACAAAACACTACCAACAAAGTTTGCTCCAGTAGAAGACGTTAAACAATGGATGCATGAAATACCCTGTTATTTCCGTTTTTTTTTTTTTTTTGAAACGGAGTTTCGCTCTCGTTACCCAGGCTGGAGTGCAGTGGCGCGATCTCGGCTCACCGCAACCTCTGCCTCCTGGGTTCAGGCAATTCTCCTGCCTCAGCCTCCTGAGTAGCTGGGATTACAGGCATGCACCACCATGCCCAGCTAATTTTTTGTATCTTTAGTAGAGACGGGGTTTCACCATGTTGACCAGGATGGTCTCGATCTCTTGACCTCGTGATCCACCCGCCTTGGCCTCCCAAAGTGCTGGGATTACAGGCGTGAGCCACCGCGCCCGGCCCAATACCCTGTTATTTCTAAGTGTTACTCCAGGTGGAAAATAAAAAGACTATTAAAAAAACTCTTCTGTCAGGGGTCCCTTGGAGCTCTGGAGTAAATTGGAAACATAACAATGAAAAAGGAGCCTCCTTTCTCACTTGGAAAAGAAGTCCCCAAAACGTTGGGCGCTGTCTGAGACTTTGCAACTACAAATCACTGGGGGTGGAACCCAGAACACTAGGGTGGAGGCTGTCACTCCCTACACCACTGGGACTTAAAGACTTGGAGCCAGCTTTTGGTCCCCTCTGCATCCTCAAAGCCAAGCAAAGAATAGGTAAGAAATAATTTAATTTTCAATAAGAATTGTTTTTCAATGTGGCCATCTGCAGAAACTACAGTCCACCTTTATAGTAGTAAAATACAGTCATGGTCTTGAGGATTTTCCTAAAGGATTTTGCATGGAGGAAACTTGGACTTCAAGTCAGCAAAAGGAGGACAGGACAAAGCTTCTGTGAAAGCTCATCTAAGGAGGATGAAGCTTCAAGTGGGTAACCTTGTGATACCTTTTCATTCTGGATGGACAGAAGAACTTATCTGAAAATAAAACCTAAATTTGTGTGGGACTTTTTTTTTAACTCCTTGCAATATCCAAATTTATTGTTGATTGATTGATTGATCGATGGATGGATGGATTGAGACTCAATCCTGGGTCTCACTCTGTTGCCCAGGCTGGAGTGCAGTGGCACAGTCAAGGCTCACTGCAACCTCAACCTCTCAGGCTATGGGGATTTATTGCAAGTGAGAAGTACACACTCAAGAAAGGGGAGTGCAGTTGTACTCAAAAGACAGAGTTGTACCCAATGGGGTTTGAGGCTTCTACCTTTATGAGTTTCTTTAACCAAGGAATATTCAAATAGATTCCTGGAAACAGGTGAAGATTCCTTGGAACTGTGGGACCACCCATTTTTACCCAAATTCCTGTCTAAGGGGTCTGAGGAGTCATGCCCTACAATCCATAGATTCTCATCAGACAGGTTTTATTTAACTCTATATATTATGACTTATTTTCCAAGCCTGATTCTGGCATAATTGTAAGAGTCAAAGAAAGAGGAAAGAAACACAAAAAGTGGCTTAACAGTCAAAGACAGGTTTATTTTGGAGAATAAATCTGAGGGGGGGTTTCTGGCTGATTTTGCTCAGGAGCACTCTCTCTTATAGACTATGAGTATTTATTGGTTTTAGGGTGAGAGATCTTACCACAAGCTTGAAATGTTTGTGTGTTAGGGAGAAGTTTATGGTAGGGTTGAAATATCTCTGGTCAGAGGGGAGGTTATCTTGAGGTTAACATCTTTCCAGCAGGTGGCGGGTTATCTTGGGGCTGACATCTCTCCAGCTAGAGGGGAGGTTATCTTGGGGCTGGCATGTCTCTGGTTGGGTAGGGTTTTATCTTATGGTTGGAACGTTTCTGGTAAGAAATGTCATTTGTGGCTTATGGTCATGCTGACCATAGCTGTTAGGCTGATGCCCTTTGGATTTAGGCAGTTTTTGATCAAGGTGAACCTTAAAATGGCGGTGCTTGTCCAAGATGGTGATGCTCTTGCTCTGTCAATGAAGAGACAAGGAAGAAAATAAAAATATTTTACCTGCAAAACATGTTTTCGTCACATTTTGAAATGGCTCTGCAAGGTGTCCTTTGTGAGGAAAAATTCACATCTGTAAAGAGTCCCTATTAACACAACTGGACCTTTTCCTTCCAGATCCCTCCAATTCTGAATAGATTAACTGAGAGTCTAGCACCCTTTAAAGGGTCTTAATAGGAAACATTTGTCATCTATTGTTTCTAAGGGCAGCTGCTATGAGACTTCAAAAGAACCTTGGTTTCCACAGTCTTTTACATTAACCTGAACATTTGCTTTCTATTGATCTCAGGTCCTTAGACGAAACTCGATCAACTGTCAACCAGGAAATGTTTAAATTTACTTATAGCCTGGAAGCTCCACTTCCTTCAATTTGTCTCACCTTTCTGGAACAAATCAATGGATTCCTTATATGTATTTGATATCTTATGCTTCCCTAAAATCTGTAAAACTAACCTGCACCCCAACCACCTTGGGCACATGTTCTCAGGACCTCCTGAGGGCTGTGTCATGGGCCATAGTCACTCATATTTGGCTCAGAGTAAATCTCTTCAAATATTTTACAGAGTTTGACTCTTTCCACTATCATTAAAAAGAGCCTCAACAATACAAAGACTCAAACCAAAAACCTACTTCTTTTCACGTTAACAGCTTCAAGCTGTAAGCTGTCTTTTTGGTGGGGCAGCCATTCATATTCAGGAACCTCATTCCTTCCGTTAGTGCACTGGTGACATTTGCCTAGCTGAAGCTGGGTCACTGGGAGAAAGGGAAGGAGACCCTGGAAAACACACAGACACTGTTGTAAGCCTAAGTCCCCAAGGGCACACATCACCACTGCTCACATTTCATCCATGAACATTTAGTCATTTGACCAACCACTGTGTAGTTTGTTGGGAAACACAGCCTAGTTCTGTACCAGGAAGAAGAGAGAGTTTGTCTCTTCTAACAATCTTCACTAAGCCACTCCCTGCCGGCCACTGTTGGCTTTCGGGATACAGCACTGAAAGACAAAGGAACGAAGTGCCTGCTAGCACGGAACTCACACTCTAGTGGGGTGAGACTCACAAACACAACCGTGGCATCACTGCACATAGCTATGAGAACTATGATGAAATCAAAAAGGGGACCTGGGATGGAGAGTGACTGGGTCTGGGACAAGAAGGAAAACTTCTCTGAGGAACTGATGTTTCAGATGAGATAAAGAGAGAATAAAGCATAGTAAAATATAAACTGCATAGTATGTAATATGCTGTATATCTACCAGAACTCTAAGTATTAAATTTCAGGAGAGCATATACACACACCCTTCTTATATTATATAAAACCAAAGTCAAGTATTTTATCCACCTATTATGGAAGCAAGACTTTCTTAGAGATCAAATGGAAGCTATTAATATAAATTGAAATCTGGAGCCATTAGAAGTGCAGAGACTGAGAAAGGCTTTAGGTAAGCACTTGAGATTGGTGCTATAATTTCCTCCTAAGGGAGCATAGCATATTGTATTCTGCTATCAAGATATGTGAAACAATCGTACCCAAGACTAGGTCAAAGGATGTTTGAGTAACAAAGTCCACCTTGCCCATTGCCATAGATTCTTTGCT
This sequence comes from Aotus nancymaae, assembly GCF_030222135.1. NCBI lineage: Eukaryota > Metazoa > Chordata > Mammalia > Primates > Aotidae > Aotus > Aotus nancymaae. The sequence goes on along the minus strand of NW_026988450.1, from coordinate 4,213,567 downwards.
TGGCTAAACTTCAGTCAGGCTTCTGAATCTTCTGCTAGGCCCACGTGTGTGTTTTCTTATAAAATCCACTTTCAGCAAAGAATCCTGCTTAGGTGGTTTAACAAGAAGCCCCCATCCTCAATATTGGACCATCCTCAATATCTGATCAGGTTCCTCATCCCCACCAGCCCCCAGGTGATGCCTGATCACCCTGCCTGCCTCCAGGAAGAATCCTGTTAGGTCAGTTTAGCCAGAATTCCCCTTGCCCTTGATGCTATCTCTTACTAATTTTCTATCCGCTGACCCCAGCCCTACTCCTTGGCTGTATTTGGAATGAAGCCCAATCTCTCTCCCCACTGCAAGACCTTGTTGCAACGGTCTCTACACCTATGGAGATGGTCCTGAATACAGTCTTCCTTAACTGTACTTCAACAAGCGCCACTGAATAACTTCTTATTTTTCTTTTATTTCTCTCTTTTTTCTTTTTTTTAGAGACAGGTTCTCTCTCTGTCACCCAGGCTGGAGTACAGACTGGTGACATAATCACAGCCCATGGCAGCCTCAAACTCCTGGGTTCAAGTGATCCTCCTGCCTCAGCCTCCTGTGTAGCTGGGGCAACAGGTGTGTGGCACCATGCCCAGCTAATTTTTTAAAAATCATTTTGTCGAGACGGGGGTCTCACTGTGTGGCCCAGGCTGGTCTCTAACTCCTGGGTTCAAGTGATCCTCTAGCCTAGGACGCCCATATTGTTGGGATTACAGGCATAAGCCACCATGCCCAGCTAGGAATTTTTTTTAACAACATTCAGCTACAAGTAAGCAGCAAGCATTTGGTGCAGATACACAGGAGGCAAAAACTGCAGAGAGGGTTGATGGCACCCAAGCAACGAGAAAAGAAGGAAAGCATACAACAGATAAAGCTAGCTGGCTAGAGTTTTTATCAGTTGTAAATGAAGAAAGATTGAAAGGCAATCTAACAATACCATTTAAGCATATTAATATATGTTAGGCATAATTGTTGCATAAAATTATGCTACTTGAACTGCAAACTATATGATTCTCATTCCATAGTAAACTTTATCATTAAATCCTTTTTATCATCTATATTCATAAAGTCCCAGGTGGAAGAACACTTCTAATTTAATTATAATTTTATTATAAATAGTAAAAATGACATTGACCTTGAGCGCTTACATAGATTGGAAGGTGGGGCAGGAAGAAGAAATGGAGAGAAACTGTGGAAGTGAACGTTACTCTCTTGTAAAGTACGGACTCAAGAGATTACCTATGCTCAATGGAACAGGAAATGTAGGCTTGTGTAGATTTTTTTAAAGACAGAAGATATAGTCAAAGAAATAAAAAGTAGGAGAGCAACAATGAGTATACTAAGTGAAGAATCTCTGCATCCATCACTGCAAGAGGATGACAGTGTCTGAAAATAAATAATTAACAGTACTTAACAAAATTCTGAGTAAAGAAAATGAGCACCACAACAAAATTATAGTGGAATGATTAAAAATGGATTTACCTGGGATGGGTGGGCCATGGAGTGAGGAAGGATTGGTAAAGGAACTGTTGATTTTAAGTCCAGCAGCAATATATGATTTATATTAACCAGGACATACATGCTACTTTGTTATAACTAAAAAATTTAAATTAAAAAATTTTAATTGTTAATTTCCATATATCATTAGAAATAAATATGTGAATCAGATGGAACTTCAGGTGGAGTGTAAGCACTGTTGTGATGCTTGGAGTCCTTGCAACAGGCAAACAATGATGGCAGTAGTTCTCAGTGTGCTGCCTGTGCCCACGGGGCCTGTATCAGCATCCCCTAAGGCATCTGTCGCAAACCACAACTCCTGGGCCCAACTCAGAACTAGGACTCTGATTCGAAGAAAGAGAGAATGGTGAGAATTCACATTTTTAATACACAAAGGCTCAAGTATTCAGGTTGCAGAGCATTTGAATAATATGTTCCATAAAAGCCTGAGGTCTCAAGGCCACCCCTGTTTGACATACAATGATAACTCTTAAACTAACAAATGTTTTAAAATGTAGGGGATAGAGTTAATGCCTGAATCCACATGCAGGAGAATGAATGTTTGCATCCCCCTAAACTTCTTGTCACAATCCTGCTTCCCAGTGGGATGATACTAGGAGGTGGGGCGTTTGGGAGGTGATTAGGTCATGAGGTGGACCTCTCATGAATCAGGTTAGTGCCCTTACAAAAGAGAACCCAGACAGCTCCTTTGTCCCTTCTACCATATGAGGACAAAATGCGAATACAGCTGTCTATGAACTGGGAAGAGGTCCCTCCTCAGTCACCAAATCTTCCAGTGCCTTGCTTTTGGACTTTGCAGTCTCTACTGTTGACTTTAAGTCATGCAGTCTGTGGTATTCTGTCATAGCAGCCTGAATGGACTAAGACATTGTAGCTATTCGATGTCTGACTGAAGCCATAGCTACCAGAGCCCATGGGTTGACGGTGAAATGGGAAGCATGGACACTTGGGATGACACGGACAGTTACAGAAAGAAGTGACACATCCCTAATCTGCAAGACCCAGAGGAGTAGCAGCAGTTAAGGACAAGAGCAGAACAGAGCCTGGCCCCAGGGCTGCAGCAAGTAGACTCAGGAGGCACCCATCCCCGCACATTTCCAAGGAAAGGAATGCATTTGGAAATGAGGTAGCACCTCCACTTATTAAACTGGTGGGATCTGAGACTAAGAACTATTTCTCTTACTGCAGTTATTTTTGTTCATACCTTTTCGTTATCCTTACTGGGGCTGCTATTGCCTGAGACAGAAAATGATGTTCCAAACAGAAAGCAAAATACTGTGAGTGTTTGTTTCTCTTTTGACTAAGACCCAGAAAACATTTTTAATTGATGTATGTACTTTTAGCAAGCACTTATTACACACAGTTTGTGGTTCACTTAACATATCTTGACTATGGGTCTGACATTATGGTATGAAAGATGAGTAAGAAAGAGTGTTTGCCCTCAAAGACTCAATTCAGTTGAGAAGGCAAACAAGTATACAATTATAAAGGTGGTAAAGAGATTGTATGGTTCTTCCTGGAAGAGTCAGTGAAGGTAGAATACTTTGCATTGAAAGTTCAAAGAGTAACAAATGGAGGAGCAGACCCCACAGTAAGCTGTGTGCTATAACTAGAGGTACAGTGGCAATAAATTTCAGTTGGGAAGGAGGCAGTGGTTTCAGTGGCTCTTACCTAGGCTCCTTACTAGAGTCAGCCAAGGAACCTTTAAAGAAATAATAAGCGATCAGCAAAAACGGCAGAGTATGCAGCTTCAAGCACCCTTTCCTCCACAGAAACAACACACAAATCAAGCAGAAACTCTCAGAATTAGCTTTGCCAGAACACAAAAAATCAAGCAGAAACTCTAGAATTCACTTTGCCAGAAATGTGGGAAACAAGATCCAAGTGAACACTGAACGAAGGAAAAGCCAACTTACATACTGGTGCATTATCTTTACTATTACTTTGTTAAGAACGCATATTTTTTCAAGAAAGATGTTGGTCTGTAGTTTTCTTTTTTTTTTTGATGTCTTTGGTTTTATTATTAGGGCAACATTGACCTCACAGAATGACTTACAATGTGTTTCTTCCTCTTCCAATTTCTGAAGAGATTATGTGTAATTGGTGTTATATATTTAAACCAATGTTCAGTTTGTATATCTTCTATTGGTTTTGAAGATCTCTGACTGACACAATGAATAAATTAAACCCAAAGTGAACAAAATAAAAAAAATTATAGCAACAATAAATAAAATTAAAAAGCGTAATCAACAAAACCCAAAGTTGGTACTTTGAAAAGATCAACATAACTGACTTGTATTTTCTTGCTTTTTGAAAAAATCAGTCTAGTTTAGATGATTTTTTTAAAAAAAGCAAGAAGATGCAAAAATCAGAAATAAAATTGGTGACATTTGATGACCTTACAAAAATAAAAAATAGTATAAGATGACACTATGAACAGTTGCACACAAGCAAATTAGATAACCTAGGTGAAATGGACAATTTTCCAGAAACATACAAATTACTCAAGAAGAAACTGATTCAAGAAGAAATAAAAAAATTTGAATAGACCCATACCAAGTAAAAACATTGAATCAGTAACCAGAAATCTCCCAACAAAGAAAAGCCCAAGAGTAAACAGCTTCACTGTTGAATTCTACCAAACGTTTGAAGAATTAACACTAACACTTCTCAAAGTCTTCTAAAAAGAAATAGAAGATAAGGAGACAATTCCTAACTCATTTTATGAAGCCCGTCTTACACTGGTACCAAGGTCAGGCAGGGACACCACACTACCTGAAAATAAAACTACCAACAAATACTCCTTATAAACATAAATGTAAAAATCCTCAACAAAAAAATTAGCAAACAAAGTTAAGCAGCATATTAAAAGGAGAATATCTTCAGTTTTATAAAGAACATCTGCAAAAACACCCTATAAATAACATATACTCACTTATGAAAGGCTGTTAATTGCCCCTATGATCAGGAACAAGGAAGGATATGCACTCTAACCATGTGTAATCAACACAGTGCTAGAAGTTTTAGGCAGCACAAAAAGATTAGAAAAGCAAATAAAGACATACAGATTGGAAAGGAAGAAATAAACTGTCTCTATTCGCAGATGACATGATAATTGATATAGGAAACCCTAAGAAATACACTCACACAGATACAAAAAATTTCTAGAAATACTGAGTTTAGCAAGGTGGCAGGATACAAGATCAATATACAAACATCAATTGTATTTGTATATTCTAGCAATAAACATTTTGAAATTGAACTTAAAAATTCAATACCACTTACAATTACTTAAGAAAGGTGAAATATTCAAGTATAAATCTCAGAAAATATGTACAGGACTTATATGCTGAAACCTAAAAAATGCAGACAAAAGAATCAGTGGTATTATAAACAGAGATATTCTGTGGCCATGAATGGGAAAACACAACATAGTATGCCAATTCTCTCCAAATTGACACAAATTTAACACAATTTCTATTAAAATCCCAGACTAACATGTTTGTAGATATAGACAAGATTATTCTAAAATTTATATAGGAAAGGCAAAATAATTAGAACAGCTAAAACAATTCTGAGAACAACAAAGTAGACAGAATCTCTATTCATTTTCAAACCTTTTACCTAGAGTAACAAAGACTGGGTGGCAGTGGTGCAAAGGTAAATTCATAAATCAATGAAACACAATAAAGAACCCAAAAATAACTCCACATAGGGACTGCCACTGATTATTAACAAAATAATAGCAAAACAGCTAAAATAACAAAAGCTATGTAAGAGAGGAAAAACAGTTTTTTCAATAAATGGTCCCAGGGCAATTAAATATTATAGGATAAAAATGAGAGCCAACGTAAACTTTAAATCCTATATAAAACATTAATTCAAAACGAATCATATGAATTTAAACATAAAACTTTAAAACCTTTAGAAGATAATATAAAACTCCTGGCAGTTTAAGTTGGGTGAGTTCTTAGACATGACTCCAAAATATCAGTTCGTAAAAGACAAAATTAATAAACTGAACTGCATCAAAATTAAAAACTTTTACTCTAGGAAAACTCCTGTTAAAAGATGAAGACAAGTGCAGACAGAGAAAAAAATGTTTGCAAACAACATATTTGACAAAGGATCTAGAACAGATAAAGAACTCTTTCTTGGCATGGTAACTCATGCCTGCACTTTGGGAGGCTGAGGTGGGAGGACTGCTTGAGCCCAGGAGTTCAAGACCAGCATGAGCAACATAGTGGGACCCCCATTTCCACAAAGCAACAACAAAAAAGTTAGTTAGGCGTGGCAGTGCATGCCTGTGGTCCCAGCTACTTGCGGAGGCTGAGGTGGGGGACTGCTGTTGTATTTCATTTTAAGGCCTGTTCTATATGCTTGATTTACTGCAATTACTACAATGAAAAAAGAAAAAGATGAATGCTTCCAATTCCTTTGTACAGCTCTGTGTCCATTTTTGACTGCTAAATATTTAAGCATTGGAAGTAGGGTAAGCAGACTCCAGTTATCCATCTCTCATAATAAGAAACATCTGCAGGTTGTTGATCTATGACAGGGGTGAGCCATGGCCTCCTCTGTTTCCCCAAGTGAATACTCAATGATCTCGGACGTAGGCTTAAGTATTTCAAAAATTAAATTAAGTGTATCTAAGCACTGGAGGATCAGGACCTATGATTTTATTTAGCTTTTGTTTTCTGTTGCATGTAAGGGGCACAAAATTATGCCACGTCAGGCAAAAGGATGGCCTATTTCCTGGTTGTAAAAAAATTTCCCAAATCCTCTAATAATACTCTTGCAATCTAGACTTTTTTTTTTTTTCCACGAACAGGCACCACATATTCCACCATTTTACATCCCAGTTTTATTTATTTGGAGACATTTACTCCTATGGATAACGGAATACCAGTCACAAGATCCTTCTTCTGTATTACAAATTCTGCCACTCTGTTTCAGAACTAGTTATCAGGATTCTTCCTTTGCCCGGGTTTCTGCTGTCCCCCAAAAAGAAAGACATGTAGTGGGTGTGGTGGTGCACATCTGTGGTCTCAGCTACTTGGAAGGCTGAGGTGGGAGGATTCCTTGAGCCCAGGTGTTTAAAGTTGCAGTGGGCTGTGAATGCTCCACTTTACTACAGCGTGAGCAAGACTCTGCCTAAAAAAAAAAAAAAGAAAGAAAAAGAAAAGAAAAAGAAAGACTTGTAATCCAGTGGATAGAGGTAAAAGATGGTGGGCTCTTCAACCCCAGGTTGACCAGTCCATAAATATAATACTGTCTGTGGCAAGATTTCTTTGGAATTTCCTTGTCACCATGAATATTAATCTCCTTCTAAGTCCAGCTAGTCTGGTTTTATGTGATTAACATGACTCTGCTCATATTACTTATAATTAATCCTGGCTTAAAAGAGGCACTCACTTCTTCAAGTCTGGTTTTCATTACAAAAAGCATTTGCTGGGTAGTATGAGACAAATGATGCCACCATTCGAAAACAACTTCTTTGGCTCCCCATACTTTTCTTAATAGTGAGGCAGAAAATTTTCAAATCCTTTTGATACGGCAATAAGATTTTGTTATATTATTTTACTTTACCATATACAGATGGAAAAATTTTACACATGTATCTTCAGTCACTCGCATGTGCATTTGAGGGTAGGGCCTTTGTCTTATATATGCCCTTGCCTTCTTCCTAGTGCCGAATATTACCGCAATACTCAATAACTATTTGGTGTATGAGTTGGCTAGATTATTTTTTCTTTTGTTGCATCATAGCAGATGGCCAGTGACATCTAGCTGGGCAATACTTTTCACTGAGTTTTTATATCACAGGTATGATACAATTTCAAGCATGCTGAATTTCATATCAGAGTAAAAAGCTTTAATCATATTTTTTACATATTAATATCTTAGGCATGTCTTTCATAAGCCAAGAAATGGTTTATTTTCACAAAAGATGCTAATAGACTATTAATGCAAGTATATGTATTAGCTTATGGTTTTTATTCCTAGCTACTGTTTTTTATTTTTTTTTAACACATTTTTTTTTTTTTTGGATACAGGGTCTCATTCTGTTGCCCAGGCTGGAATGCTGTGATGTGATCATAGCTCACCGTAGCCTTGAACCTCTGGGCTCAAGCAATCCTCCTGCCTCCACCTGAGTAGCTGAGACTAGATGTATGTGACACCACATCCAGCTAATTTTTAAATTTTTAGTAAAGATGGGCTCTTGTTATGTCGCCCAGGCTTGTCTCAAACTTCTGGTCTCAAGTGACCTCCTGCCTCAGCCTTCCAATGTGCTGGGATTACAGGTTTGAGCCATCACACCTGGCCCTGGCTACTGTTTAAGCTCAGGATTATCAAAGAAAAAAATGCACTAGACAAGTTAAACAAGCAAGAAAGACTTTATTGAAGACTACTGTAATAAGAGAGAGAGACTGAACTCAACTCTAGATAAAAGGACAGCTGGGTCTTTATAGCCAGCGGGCAGGTGAGGTGTCAGTGGATGAAAAATTACTAAGGGGAGCTTGGTGCATTGTTATGGAGTGAATGTCTGTGTCCGCCCTCCCCAGCCGAATTCATTTGTTGAAGCCCTAATTCCCACTGTGGCTATACCTGGAGTAAGAAAACAATTAAAATTAAAAGGAGGTCTTAAGAATAAGGCCCTGATTTACTGGGATTAGTGTCCTTATGAGAAGAGACATACCCTCTCCCTGCTGGTGCACAGAACGGAGGCCATGTGAGGAGAACGCAGTAAGAAGGCAACCAAAACGAGAGCTCGCACCAGAAATCATCCATGCCGGCAAACTGTCCTTGGCCTCCAGAAGTGTGTAAAAACGTCCGTTGTTTAAACTACCCAGTCTGTGGTATTTTGCTATAAGGCAGCCCGAGCAGACTAATACAAGTACCAAGGGTGTGGGAATTCTTACAAAATCAGGCCCAGCAGGCCAAGCATGAGGCCTAGCCAAGAAGAGCGTTCAGAGTAGTGTGACAAAAGTTTGGTGAGGCAGGATGCAGTGGCTCACACCTACAATACCCATGCTGTGGGAGGCCAAGGCAGGACGATCACTTACAGCTAGGAGTTTGAGACCAGCCTGGGCAACAAAATGAGACCCCCAATCTGTATATTAAAAAAAAAAAAAATTAGCCAGGCTCAGTGGAGTAAGTCTGTAGTCACAGCTACACAGGAGACTGAGGTGGGAGTTCGAGGCTGCAGTGAGTGGGCTGATTGTACCACCATACTCCAGCCTGGAAGACGAAGAGAGACCTAGTCCCTAAAACAAAACAAAACAAAACAAAACAAAACAAAGAAACCACACACACACACACACACACACACAGTCTGGTCAGTCTTTTCTCTTGTTCAAGAAAAGAACAGACATTTTTCTTTCCTCTGTATAAGTTCATTTCTAATTTGGCTGCCTTTTGTTCATTAAGGACAAACTAAACCATTCTCTTGAGACTTGTAGTAAAGAGTTTTTGCTGGATGGCGAGAGCATTTAATGAAGGGTATTTCTATGAAAATAAAAGAAAAACAAAAATTAAATTGTTGGAGCAAACTATGAACCCAGCTGGTGATTCCAGACTTTAGGCTTGAAGCGCCTGTAGAAGATGGAATAAGGATGGCAGTGGCAATCCAATTGTCACTGCAAACCAATTCCTAGTTTGCAGTTTGAATGTTTTGGTGATGACATAGACCTCAGGGAGGTTTTGGTGAGATTGTCATGATCACGGTTACTTCCTGCCGCAGAGTATGGCAGATGCTGAAGTTCCACTGAAGTTCCTGAGTGGCCTACACAGCAGTGGCTCTGGGCATGAAGGATCATCTTTGTGATGATGAGGCCTTTGAAATTTATCTTGCAGGATTTCTGCAGATCTAGGAGAAAAGGCTAGCTACAAGACAACCTAGAGTTCCACTGAGGATCTGGACAGGCAGGTTTTAGTTAAGTCAGAAAGATAGAAGAAAAATGAGAAATGCTGGAGAGCTGTAACCAGATATTAAAGGAAACTAGAAGAATTAAAAATTTGGTAAAGACTGATGCTATGCGTGAACAAGCAGAGTCCAGTCCAATTTACAGGTAGGCAACAAAACCATGTAGGTTACAAAGAGGCGAAAAACAGCTCAAAGTCAATGTACAGGACTAGAATCTGGTAACCCACAAGTGGGTGGTATAGTTTTCTACTGAAACACAGAATTCCTCTCTACAGTCAGAAACAGTTAATTTTCCCAATAGACATATAATAGATTATTAATTCATGTGCACAAATTTACAATTTTTGACCAGGCACAGTGACTCATGCCTATAATCCCAACACTTTGGGAGGCTAAGGTGGGTGGATCACCTGAGGTCAGGAGTTTAAGACTAGCCTGGCCAACATGGGAAAACCTGTCTCTAGTAAAAATGCAAAAATTAGCCAGGGATGGTGGTAGGGTCCTGTAATCCCAGCTATTCAGGAGGCTGAGGAGAATTGCTTGAACCCAGGAGGTGGAGATGGCAGTGAGCTGAGATTGCGCCACTGCACTCCAGCTTGGGTGACAGGATGAGATTCTGTCCAAAAAAAAAAAAAAACCTTAAAGTTTTTATTACTGACTACTATTTAAGTTAGGGGACTATAAAATGCACATATTAATGAAGTATGCATTTCTGTTTTACAGCTTTTATTTTTTATTATTCCTGTTATCTAAAAGGATCTTGAATCACGTTTTGGATTTTGTTGTCTTCTTTGCTAGTGCTCCTCTTGCTTAGTGACAAAACTTTAAACTCTCTTGACCATAAGAACTGTTTTAAGTTAGGGTCCTCCAAGACTTATCATTACCAATACTGTGACTAAGACAGTGGCAAAGGAACTTATCTACCCATATAAGAATACATTTTTCAGCTTCCTAATCCCAACAATAAATAATCTCATTGGTATGTAACTTCTTGTTTGAATATGTAACACTGGGACTTTTCACACTCACTCATATTCTGCTCTTCTTGGAAAATGGGAAAAGCACCTGTCCCTTTGCAGGTAGTCTGAGCCATGTGGATGTGGGCAGAAGTGAAGTGTGCCATTTCCGACAGGATCATTTATTTACTGGCCTAAGACACTGCAAGAGCTCTCTTTCTGTTGTAACAACAGTAGAAAGCACATGTCAATATGATGGTGCAGTAGTGCTGAGCCAACTCATGGAGGACAGCTGCCCTGGAATACTTTCTGATATGTAAACTTTTGCCACAATAAGCCACTGCAATTTTGTGTCATTTGTTAGAGAGCAGCATAATCTAGCCTATCCAGACTGATAGAGTTAAATGAGTCCTGTATTAGGAGTGTTCACATTTGGATGATAAATTATATCTCTCTCTATATTTTATAAAAATATATATCCTATATAAATATATAATATCTTTATATAAGATATATAATATATAAATTATAATATTTACATATATAAATTATATATAGAAATATATATATCATCCAAACCTGGACACTTCTGAGAATGACATGGGACACCATTAGTAATTACATCAGGATAACAGTCATAAACTGGGACTGACTGTGTGAGCAAACCAGGCTGTGTGGTCACCTGAAGTATGTGACAAGCAAAGTAGAGGTGTTGAGAACACCTGACCATCAGACACCTTTCTAAGAATATTTTCTGATGGCAGGTTAGAATGTCATTAAACAACCACAACAAGATTGCATAAGTTTTAGATCATAAAGTAATGTAGCCTGGTCATAGAGGATAGTTCAGTTTAGAAAATCTGGTGAGCTAAGTATATTCTCATTATTCAATTTCTATAATAAATTAATTTTCACCTTGAGCTCATTTTTTTTTTAAACAAATGAGAAATTTTCCTTTGAGTTATACTCTCAGATCTCCAATCTCCAGGATGATTAAGATATTCTGGAATCTCACGTATGGTTAAATCATTGAGGAGGCTCTGTGGGTCATGAGCCATTGGTTGTGAGAGGCTTGTTGTCCCACGTGGGATAGACCCTTCAGTTCCGGAGGTTCTACAGATTCGATTCTATATGTGGGGCATGAGGAAATGAGGGAAAGTTGGAAACCCCAAGTGGAAAACTCCTCCCTATGTGCAGGATGCATCCATTTCCCCTGAGGTTTTGCCACCTGCTGTGGTGTTGTTTGGTAAACAAATTTTGCCTTGTTTTGCTGCTTAATAGATCAATAGTAGTCTTTTCCATTTATAGTCTGGGGAGGAACTAGGGGTTACTGCTGTATAAGCAAAGTCTGTTTTCTGCCCTTCCAAAAACTTCATTACGTCACCAAGGAAGGAACTGCACAATTGGCTATCTGACTAGTTGGTTCTACTCAACTCTTCATAATTGCACATAAGGGGAAAAGGTATAGAATAAAAATACAGTTGCCCCTCAGTATCCACAGGGGGTTGGTTCCAGGACTGTCCACCCTTGGATACCAAAATTTAGATGCTCAAATCCATGATATAAAATAGTATTTGCATATAACCTATATAAACCCTCCCATATATGTTAAATAATCTCTAGATTACTAATAATATCTAATACAGTGTTCGTGTTATATAAAGTTGTCCTTTTCTGTTTACCTTGTCTGGTGGTTTTTTTGTTTGATATTCCTGAACTTAAACAGTAGCTAGGGCCAGGCATGGTGGCTGACACTTGTAATCCAAGTACTCTGGGCGGCTGAGGCAGGAAGATCACTGAGGCCAGGAGTTTGAGACCAGCCAGGGCAACATTATGAGACTTCTATCTCTACTAAGAACTTAAAAATTAGCTCCATGATGTGGCACATGCATGTAGTTCCAGCTGCTCAGGAGGCAGAGGCAGGAGGATTCCTTAAATCCAGGAGTTCAAGGCAGCAGTGAGCTACAATCACATTGCTGCATTCCATCCTGGGCAACAGAGTGAGACTCTGTCTCCAAAATATACAACAAAAAAACAGTAGCTAGGAATAAAAACCATAAGGTAATTCATGCACTTATATTAATATGTTAATATATTAACATATATTTTGTGAAAATTAACCATTACTTGGTTTATTGAAGTATTGCCTAAGATAACAGTATATAAAAAATATGACTGAAGCTTTTGTCTCTGGTACAAAATTCAGCATGTATGTTTGTGGAATAATGACATGCACAAAAAAGTCTACATGTTTAGTATAGATCTAACCATCCATTTGTGGGGGAATATTTGCAATCTGCGGTTGGTTGACTCTTTGGTGTGGAACCCACGGATATGGAAGGCCAACTATATAAATTAATGTCAGAGAGTTATCTCATCTTTCAACCTTTTAATTAGAAACAGAGAGAAGCTAAGAACACAGAAAGTCCTCCTGCCTAAAACAATCTAGCTATACCTTACTCCCGAGGCCTCAAATTCCCTATAAGTAATAGAACATCATTATTTAATTCCTTTGCAAAAATTGTAGATTGAGTTTTTAAGAGTTATTTATGTAAACATATTCCTGGAGGGAAATAAAGCTGATTTCATGTATGAAGCATCTTGTCATTAATTATCTTTATCACATGGTCTTTCTGACATGGTTCTGAGTCCTGGTTCCAGCAGGACACACTGCAGATAAGAAGAGGAAATGTGGGTCACAGGACAGCACAGATGGAGACGGCACGGATGACACCACAGAGGGGGCACCCGCACAGCCGCAGGCAGCATGACGGCACTGCTTACTGAAGTTACCGAAAAGAAATGAGGGGGGTAGCTGCAAGACGTGTCGCTCATGTTACACACTGATTTATAGCTAAGGCTTGGCAGCAGGGGCAGTGGGAATAGTGTGATCCAACCACTTGTATTTTTGAGACTGCCTTTATCACTTAGCCATGACCTTCAAGTTGGGTAACACTGAACACTTTTCCAGAGAGTTTGGTGTAGACCAGTCTCTGTAAATATATCATTGAAAGAACACAGAATTTAAATAACATTTTGATGGGCTAGCTAAGGTTTTGTTTTAGGATTTTTCATTTAAAAGTCTCTGTTCTGCCCTAATAACGAATTTGTCACAACTCCTGTTTTTACTATTACTTTTAGCAAAATAATAAAAATAATAAAATAAATACAATTTTTATTTGGTGGAATTAAAAAAAAATTAGTTGGTTCTAGTCAACTCTTCATAATTGCTATGTTCAATCCATCAATCTATTTAGAGCCAAGAAGAATCTATACATATGCATTATCATTTCAGTTCCTGGACTTATTACTGTGGTTCAGTATCTGACCAAGAAAGACAGGCTTACTGAGCAAAGACTTTTTCATCTTCATATCAGAATTCAAAAGCCATACTTAAAAAAATACATACACCATATACATATATAGGTATACACATACATAAATACAATTTTATTTATACTATGAATCACTAAAGGAGACTCTGAAATGGTTTTACCTAACTATAGTAATAGTTATATACAGCATAATTTTTAGTTCTAATCTAAGGTACTTGAGTCAGCTACATTTATGTAAAAGTGAACACTAAGTTTTGGCTTCTTATTGCCTGCTGCATCCAATCTAATGACCACCAAAATCTGGCTGCAGTCTACCTTTCTAGGCTCAGCTCTTATTATCTTTTACGCATTCTATGTTCAAGCTAAATCAGATTAATCTCTGCTCTTTGAAAACAAATTATCTACGTAAGTGTTATTCTTTTATATTACAGGTCCCTAAAATAACTGTTCTCTTTATCTCCATAATTCAAAAATTTTATTCAAATTTCAAAGCTTGATTTAAATTAGACTTCTGCCATGGCACAGTATATGGAGCAACAGTATTTTATTTGTACCCTTACTATTACGTCAAGGGTCACTTTCCTCCTTCTATTATTTGAATGTAAGTTTATTGAGACAGGAACTATATATTATTGCAATATCCTCAGTATCTATCATAGTGTCAGAAAATGTTCATTGAATTTCTCTTAGATTCTTTAAAAAGATTAATTTAAAATTTACAAATAAATTAAAAAGATGTTTACCTACAGTTTTGATGCACTTAGTTTACAAGCAGAATTTTTTCTTTTTCTCCACTCCATGATTCTGCTTTTTTAAGCAGAATTTTTAATAAAAGATTATCTATATAGATTGAACACCATATGAGTAATTTTGAGTTAAAGTCACTTTTTGTCTACTGTAGACAATATATTATAAATGCTTATTTTTCTAAAAGAAATTCATTTTGTTGATAATTTATATTTCCTTTAATTGGAAGACTATCCTAGCATTAAAATCTATGTAATTAAGGGATTGTATATGCAATTTAAAATAAAACTATGCTTTCCCAAAGTCACTTAATTCTATTATTCATCAAGTGAATACTTCAGAAATTACTGACCTTTTAATATTGAAAATGAAATCTGCCTGTGCAGATGACATTCAATTAGAAACAAGCTCCTGGGCTCAAGCAATCCTCCCATCTCAGCTTTTGGAATAGCTGGGACTACAGGAATGCATCACAACACTCAGCTAATTTTTAAATTTTTTTATAGAGATGAGGTCTCTTTATGTTGCTCAGGCTAATCTTGAAACCTTGAACTTCTGAGCTCAAATGATTCTCCCACCTCTGCTTCCTAAAGGGCTGGGACTACAGTGGTTAGTCACTGTGCCTGGCCAGAGACAATTCTCTTTAAGAGAGGAAACATTTCTGTTTTAGCCAGTTTTTTTTTTTTTTTTTTTTTTTTTTTTTGGCAAGGGGAGGGGGATGGTGAGGTGAGGGAGGTGATAAATTTAACTGTACTTAAAATGGTACAGGGAAATCAAACTGCAGAAAAAAACAGTTCCCTCTTTAGTCAGATTTTAGTTTTGGGTTTTCCTCAGACACTGTAGGCCAAATTAAGAGTTATAAGGAGGAAATCCTTTCAGGCCTCACAGACCAGACTTGGCTCTATAAAACATAATCAAGTCCCATCATACAACCGAGGAGTTGGGAAGCAACTAGAGGTTTTAAGGTAGATCGGGGCAACCCGCAGACATCTCCATTTCTGAGGCTGAAGGAAACATGCACCAATGCTGACTATCACAGACGTGAAAAATGTGAACTAGCAGAGTTAAGAGTAGCTGTATGCTCTATACCTTTTAGCTTCATAAACATTCATTCGTAGAATGTCTTATGCATTCAAATAACAGAGCACTTCTGATGTAACAATGCTTCTACCTATGCAGTATTCTGAAAAGAGTCTGAAATAGCTCAGTTTTACTTTGGGTATTTTCTGCTTAATAATAAAAGTGAAGCAATCTGGTATGAAGAATTATTATAGCAAGTGTTATTGCTGTTGCCAGGATTAAACTTACTGCAACAATGTATCAAGAACTCTAGGAACAAATTGTGTGTGGGCTATCTAAATTTATCAAAGTCTAAATTAATCTCTAAATGATTCTAGATGATAATTTAAAATTTAAATTACTCATTCAACAAATACAGAGTATCAATGTTGTAGCAGACACTGTACCAGGCCCTGAAGAGAAATACTGAGCATACTGGGCATGTGCCCAACTTTCATGACTACAAACAAATAGTAGGAAGACACATGTAAGAAGTGAATTATAGCCGGCGCGGCGGCTCACGCCTATAAATCCCAACATTTTGGGAGGCTGAGGCGCGCGGATCACTTGAGGTCAGGAGTTTGAGACCAGCCTGGCCAACATGGGGAAACCCCATCTCTACTAAAAATACAAAAATTAGCAGGGCGTGGTGGTGCCCTCCTGTGATCCCAGCTACTTGGGAAGCCGAGGCAGGAGAACTGCTTGAACCTGGCAGGTGGAGGTTGCAGTGAGCAGAGATCACACCAGTGTACTCCAGCCTGGGTGACAGAACCAGACTCCCGCCTCAAAAAAAAAAAAAAAAAAAAAAATGCTGGGTGCGGTGGCTGAATCCCAGGGCTTTGGGAGGCCCAGGCAGGCGGATTACGCGGTTACCATGTCTCTACCAAAAATAGAAAAAATTACCCGGGCGTGGTGGCTTGTGCCTGTAATCCCAACTATTCCGGAGGCTGGGGCAGGAGAACTGCTTGAACTTGGGAGGCAGAGGTTGTTGCAGTGAGCCAAGACCACGTCACTGCACTCCAGTGTGGGCGACAGAGCGAGACTTCGGTTTAACAACAACAAAAAAAAGTGAATTATATGTGTAAGGTATGGAGGCATAATCAGAAATGATGTGAAGGTGGCGATGGGGAAAATTACAGAGTTGATAGCTTGCTTACTTGCTGTTCAACTAATCACACACAAGAGTAGCACTTGGTCTTGTTTATTAACAAGGTACTTACTAGTACTCTTATTTAAAAAATGACCTGTGTTTAACTTCTCTTCGCAGAAGAGAAAAAAGGTCTAGAACTCTGAAAATTCCCATAGCAGAAAGAAGAAAGTAAACAAGTATGTGTCTTTTAAAACATGGAGAGGAAACAGGGGAAAGGCTGTAAGAATTCTTTAATGATTTTAGCTATTTCCTAACTTAGATTATCACTTGTAGTTTTCTTGTTTGTTTATGGTAAGGTGTTTTTATGAGCCAAAATTTCTGCTTGGACTAGCAGAAAACTAATCCTGTAAGGCTGTTACACGATCCCATCATGGTTAGGAGTGCCCTGGGCCCAGGCAGAACTCCAAAGATGGAGCTAATACATGTGACCTGCAGCTCTACTCGAGAATACAAATGAATAGAGATTTTGAACAGTTAGGATCTCAATGTCCATTGAATATGAACTCATACTTTAAACCTAAATAAAGTGAAGCTTTTGAGTTAAATGGCAGACCACTGCAATAGCAAATTTGTTCTTGTTTTCAAGTTCTTATATCGTGATTTGAAGCTTTTGAACTTGCTAGTATGTTCTTTCTGAACGCTTTTGCAGAAGGTTGGTCATGGTGGGAAGCAGTAACCCTAGCACAAAGGCGTTCTAACTTACCTTAGGTAACCTACAAGGGTAGCTTACACTCACACACTCGAAAATCAAAACCGAACAGAATTCACACGATGCAAGCAAATTATGCTACAACCTGCTATTAGAGGATGGAGGGAAAGGCACAATATGAATGAACAAGAACAACACTTCAAAAATTACAGTATTTGGAAAAGACATGTCTTTATGTACACTAAAAGTAATTTTTAAAAAAGTTTGCTAGGAGTCTTACAAGTATGAATAGCATGTTCACTGCTTCACTGCTTAGGAGGCTTAGTGGCAGTTATTATTTTTTTTTTCTCTTTCAGACGGAGTTTCGCAGTAGTCGCTCAGGTGGAGTGCAGTGGCGCGATCTCGACTCACTGCAACCTCCAACTCCCAGGTTTCAAGCGATTCTCCTGCCTCAGCCTCCCGGGTAGCTGGGGTTACAGGAGCGTGTCACCCCGCCCGGCTAAGTTTTGTATTATTAGTAGAGACGGGGGTTTCACCATATTGCCCAGGCTGGTCTTGAACTCCTGACCTCAGGTGATCCGCCCGCCTCGGCCTCCCAAAGTGTTGGGATTACAGGCGTGAGCCACCGCGCCCAGCCCTGTTCTCGACTTTCTATCCCTCCTCCTCAACACCCTTTCCTTCTAGCAGTGGTCTTTGGGGTGGTTAACCAAGCCCGGGGAAACTTGCGTGGCCCAGCTTCGTCCATCGCTGCAGGAGGAGCACACGCCCGGAGCACACGCCCCCGCCCTGGGTCAGCAGGGCGCGGGGAGGCGCCTCCGCGGGGCGTCCGGGAGCTGAGCGCGGAGCGCGGTGGCAGGCAGGGAGGGGCCCAGGCGGCGGGAGCTCTAACGACGGGCGCTGGGGGAAACTTCTGGAAGCCAAGGGGCCACTGTCAAGCGGCGCAGTCTTGAGCTTTGGCCTTTCGCCTAAGCCAGTGAGCGCCCTCTGCAAGGCCCTGTGGAGGTAACCACTGGGGGGTCGCCTCCAAACCCAGGAATGCATCTCGAAAATGCTCCGACACCGGAAGACCTTGCCTCCTGCGCGAAGGGGACCCTGCAGCGAGGCCCCGACCCTCCTTAGTTGTGAGACCACTGAAAGCAGGCAGCCCCAAGCCACTGCACTCGCGAGCACCCTAACGTGGATGGGAGGCGGGGGTAGGTGGAGGCCATGCTCTCGCGGGATCTCCCCTACCGCCGTCGTCCTCTGACTTGTCAAGTCCTCGCGTTGTTTGTGCTTGGGGGCGGAGCGAGCGGGAGGGGGCGGGGCCAGATGGGGGCGTACCCGGGCCGCGTATGTCTGCGCATGCCCCCGGGCGTTAGCGGCTCCGGAGGCCGGGACGGTCTGGCTGCTCCAGGGCCCCGCCTCTCCGCTCCGTGTTGGCGGCCGTGTTGTTGTTATTGTGGTGTTGGCGGCGTCCGGCTGCTGCGGACGCCGCCGAGTCCTAGCGCCTGGTCTGCGCGCAGCTGCGGCGGGCCTGATCCACTGCCGCGCCATAGGTAACGCCGCCGCCGGCGGGTTCGGGGTCGTGGGGTGTGCGGGTCCTGCATGTTGGGGCCGGGCGGGCGACGGGGATGCGCTTCGAGGCCAGTGAGCCTGGGGGTCGGCAGCCGAGAGTCGGAGGCAGGGGGACTGAAGGGCGAGCACGTCGAGGGCAGAAGGACAGAGGGGCGGGCAGGTCCGGGGCCGGGAGACTGAGGCACTGCGGGGCAGGTTGGGGGTAGGATGGGCCGGGGGCGGAGGGCTCGGCAGGTCCGGGAGTCGAAAGGGACCCCGCGGAGCGTGGAGGTCGGGAGCTGGGAGCCCGAGGGAGGCCGGGGCACCGCGTCCTCAGGCCTGTCCTTCGGCTCCGATCTGGGCTTGGGGACCAGAGTCCCAACGCTGGCGTCTTGAGATGCCCGCGGGCCCCTTAGGGCCGGTTTGGATTCGCCCAGTGACTTCTGTTGTTTTGGTTCTGGAGGATGAGAATCCTACCTACGTAGGCTCGGGGAAGCCTCGGGGGCTGGGAGGGGACTGAGAGGTTAGAGCAGGCGCCCGGGGCGCTTTTTGTGTGTTTGAGCGTCTACTACCGTTCGTGGGAACTGCGGTACCCGCGTTTTGCTTGGGAGATTTCAGACACCGACGTGGAAAGGACCCACGGGCGGAACCCGAGAGGGTAATTTTGCAAATTCTGGATTTTTGGGAACTTTTACAGTTTTGGTTTTGTGTGTCCTCTTTTTAGAATAGAGAAACCATAGCTATATTTTTAACATTACAAATCATGAGACTCTGCTACGGAGGAAAAAGTGTGATTTTACAGTAGTTATTTTCCCCCCATTTATTTTTTTTAATTACGAAAGTACTACATACTCTTTAAGAAAAAATGAAGCAGCCAAACAATGAAAAAACCTGCCCTCTTTCGCGCCCTCCCCACCATATTTCCCCTTCTTACTACCCAGGGTAGCCAGTATCCAGGTGTGGGTAGTTATTCAGGGTTTTTTTTTTTTTTTTCTCTGTGCATTTATTGAGTGTGCTTTAGAAATAGAATTTGGGATCATACAGTATATCGTTTTATTAGCCAACAATGCATCATGGATATTTCTCCATTTTATTACACGCTCATTCTTTTTAAAGGCATCATTACTATGTATTTATTTCATTATTGTTAAACATGGTTGCCAAGTTTTCAGTAATAGGGTAGCTTTGAAAAGGGCTACTAGCCAGTATTTTGAAGCAGTGTGGCAAAACTTTCAGAATGTCTGAGGCCAGACGAGATACTTTCGTATTAAGCAGATTGAATAATAGGCTTACACATTGCTTAATGGTAGTTTTCATGAGGCTGAATTACTTCATAAAACGCCTTGCGAAATTAGTTTGCTTTTTGTTTTTTTTGGGCTCATTTTTCAAAGTAAATTTTAATTCCATATGGTGAGTTGAACACTTGTAATTCCTTTAACATGAAGTAGCTAATATGTGAAGAAGTTAAGGTAGGAAAGACAGAAAGCTAGTGGCCCTAGCCTGAGACAAGAAAAAAAATAAAAGCGACAGGGATGAAATATTTTGGTAAGTAAGCCATAGGTAGTATACTGGAAGTAGAAGGGTGATACTACACTACCCACTATTAAGTAAGACAGAAAGCTGGGAAATTCCCATTGCATACTGTATTTCTGTGTGCAGAAGAGCTGGAGGCTTTGTTGATTTAATCACTAGCATGTATTTATTAAAAATATACTGTGTGTTCATTTTGGTGCTAGCTTCAAGGGAAGGAACAACTGAGGAAGATAATCATGAACAGCAGTTTGGTTCTAAACATGCATAGCCTGAAATTTTAGGCCAAATTGTGTAGTATTTTATTTGGGAACTGTGCTTGAAACGAATAAAAATATCCATGGCATTTTAGTTATTTTTGGTAATAATATGCTCTTACATATTTCTCATAACAGCAACTTAAGTGACATTCTTCTGATTCTGTAGAGTAACAAACAGAGGCTTTGAGAGAGAGAAAACTGTTCAAGATCCCATTGCTTTTTTTTGTGTGTGTGTGATACTGCGTGCTTATATTCAGGAGTGCATAATCCAAGAACCTGTGTTTTCTGCTCGTTTGCTACGTCCTATGAATGAAAACTGCCTTGCAAAATTGTTGACCTTACAGTTTTTTCTGCTTTGTTTGAACTATTCCTTATAAAATAACTACATGAATATAATCACATGCCTTTAAAATAGTCTAAAGAATATAGTGTGAAACTCTAATGGTATTTTCTTAGATGAGGTTTCTGGTGGCGTTTTATTAAAGTATTAAACTCCTTGATCTTATGCTGTTAACCAAGATGGGGGATTGTGTTACTTTAGTCACTGCTGGGTGCCATGGTAAATTTGGATATTACTGTAAATTGTAGCTCTCACAGCTGTGTATTCCTTACAAACTCTGAGGGATAATCTCATATCAGTAAACATTTTTATGAACCTAGTTGAACTTTCTGTAAACTAATGTGCTGGAAAGAATACAAAGAGGGTCCTAAAAAGTCTAAAAAGATGAAAATTTACTTGTATCATTCTAGATATTTTAAAATATTTGGTAGTCCCTTAAAAATGCCTGATGACACACAATAGAGTGTCATAATATTATGGTTTATTAATCTTTTTTTTCATTTTCCACTATATGTGGCAACTATGTAGTTTAAAGTAATGTGGCGGCTGGGCGCAGTGGCTCACGCCTGTAATCTTAGCACTTGGAGGCCAAGGCTGAGGTCATGAGTTTGAGACTAGCCTGGCCAACATGGTGAAACCCCGTTTCTACTAAAAATAGAAAAATTAGCTGAGTGTGGGGGTGTGCGCCTGTAATCCCAGTTACTCAGGAGGCTGAGGCAGGAGAATTGCTTGAACCTGGGAGTCAGAGGTTATGGGGAGCTGAGATTGCGCTACTGCACTCCAAGTTGGGCTAAAGAGTGAGACTCTGTCTCAAAAAAAAAAAAAAGAAAAAGAAAGGGGCAAATACTAAAATTAATTAATAAAGTATGGTCTGTTGTAATCTGTATTTGAAAAGAATCCAAAATACAGGAAAAGCTTTGACGTTTTACTGGCAATTGTTAAGGATGACAGTTGGATGCATACCTAAGTGGTATATCTGCCATTGATTATCTCTTGGTCAACTTGACTTTGGATGCTGGATGTGAGTGGGTTTTATAGTTAGGTGACACAGAAATATTTCAGCCCCCTAAAGACCTTCTTAGAATATGGGAATCTAACACTGTGTATACATAGTCTCAAAAATTAATGAGCGATATTGCTGATGGGAAGAAATAGCGTATTTTCGTTTAACCTGAAAATCCTTTTCGGAACATATATGCATGGATAGCCAGAAATAAATAAACTATGTCTTAATGATACAAGACATGAATCAGGTATGATTTCTAGAGTTTAAAATATTCTTGGGGTTTAAAAACTAATTTGCATAAAACACTTCTGTGTTTTCTACTGAACACTCTTCAGTAAATTGCAGTCTCTTAAAAACCTTTTGTGATAATCATATTAATTGACGAAATCAGGTTTATAATCTAAAGTTATAATGAGCATTGAAAGAGCTGTGGAATGTGAAATGCTGTGAAGGTCCGTCTTGGTGACTTTCACAAACTGGCACCTCCAGCTCACCCTTCTTAGGGCCTTTGTTCATTTTTCTCTCTCACTTCCTTTAAGGATAGTTAGGTGTTGCCTTTAGGTGTTACTTTGGGTTCAGTTATTTTTAGTTCTCTCCTTTGGCAATCCCACATAGATCCATGGTTTCAAATGCTCATTCCCCACACCCCCTTTGCTGAGGCTCCCAATTCTGTATCATAAGCCTTATTTTCATTCCTAATCTTCAGATTTGCCAGTGTTGTTCTGCCTGATCAATTTAGTAGCTGTCATTTTGTAATTTTAAATCAGTTGATTCAGAATTAACCTTTTTTTGCAAGCCTGATTCTTCTTCCTTGTTTATATTCATGACCTTAGCATTTTCTGAGTCATCTAGACTCAAAATCAAAAGATCATTCTTGGTTCTTCTCTCTCTCTTTTTCTTAGATTTTTTTTTTTTTTTTGTCTTACTGTGGTTCCTGATTTCTCCTATCTTCTTTCAGTTCTTCCAGCAGCCATATACACAGCAAGAGACATTCACCTCTTGGTTTGCCATTCATTGTGAATACTGCTTGCTAATTGTCCTAAATGTAGTCCTGATCATGTTTGCTGCCTGATGACAAGCAAACAAAACAAAACAAACCTTAAGTAAGCACTTGGGTGTTCTTATGTCAATAATGTGCTGAATCCTTTGTTCTCATGTGATCCTTAAAACTTATATTATCCCCATTCTACAGGTAAAGAAATCGGAACTTCATGATCTTAAAGGAGTTTGATCTTAAAGAAGTTTGTAGGCAGAAGAGCTGGTATTTGAATCCCAGTCATGTTTTCTTGAAAGTCTGTGTTTTCTTGAAAGTCTGTGTTCTTGACCACTGTGTGTCTGCTGAGTGGCTCCTGATGCACTCTGGAAGAAAGCTGAGTTCCTCAGTGTTGCCTTTTAAAACTTAATTGACCCCAGTGCCCCTTTCAAAACTTACTTCTTGTTTTAGTTAAACTTTAACTTCAGTCCCAGCGTCGGTTCCAAAAAGAATGTAAACTTCAGTTTTAGTTTACATTTTTGGTTTCTCGTGCGTTTCCATTTCTTGGATTATTTTTTTTTTTTTCCACCATCTCTGCCTTTAGGAGTCCTACATGTGAAAGTCTAGTTTGTACAGCATACACCATATTTCCCTATAGTCCCCCACCTCCCAATCTGTGTAGTATAGTAGTAAGATCTCCTGCACATTCATACAGCTGTTTAACCTGTGATGCTACTTTTTACTCAAAATTTGTTTTGAATACTCTTAACAGTTACAACTGGATTATATATAAGTTGTAATTGGATTATATATATTATATAAGATGCTTGAAGAACTAACTATGTCTTCCTTTTCTTTGTGTCTTCCAATGGGTGCTCAGGAAGTATGGATAAATAAGTATGAAAATGATCACTGGTAAACTACCCCTTTCATTGGTATTTAAGCAGTATGTTTGATTTTCGTTTCTCTCTCTGTCTCACACACACACACACACACACACACTCTCACACACAAATACAATAGCTTGAGTATTTAACGTATGTGTCCATAACAGAACTAAATTTCTTGTTGGTGGGCTATCATATGAATTCTTTGTTTTTAGATTATAAGGTAATTATGTTGTTTATTTAAGACAAATCAGTTTTGTTTTTCTATGTGCACATATCTTTCTTGGTACTGTGTATAAAAGTTTTTAAAATTAATGATTTAACATTTGAATTATTTTCCATGCTGTTGAGTCAGACAAGTTATCTAATGAGCTGCAATATTCTCAGAAACACTCTGACCTCAGAGTTTCTTTATGCTTACATAGATGTGAAAGATGGTACAACTCTGTCTATACTTTAGTGTTGTTTTATTCCTTTTGGTGGTATCAGGAAGCTCCAGTTGGCTGAAATGCCCTCACAGTTTATATATAATTCTTACATTGCTGAAGAGTTCGTATGAAATTTCAGACTTTCTTAAAATAATCTATCCATGTTAATGGTTATCATGCAGAAGTTACAGTATTTTCTTATATCTGCTGTTGTGCCCTGTGTTGTTTTATAGTTCAGCTACCTAATAAGTAATTCTTACCTTATTAAGTAGAAATATAATTCTATTAAGAATTGTGAATGTAGGATAGCTTCATGACAGGAAGAGACATTTTCTTTTTGGAATGTTAAAATGCAT
Organism: Aotus nancymaae; assembly: GCF_030222135.1. Classification (NCBI taxonomy): domain Eukaryota; kingdom Metazoa; phylum Chordata; class Mammalia; order Primates; family Aotidae; genus Aotus; species Aotus nancymaae. The sequence continues at coordinate 4,188,889 of NW_026988450.1, read as the reverse complement.
GCTCTTGAAGGAATGAAACTGATCTCAAGCTAAACAATTTGTAGTCTACCTGCCTTTAGCTTTATGAAATTAATCACAAGTATTTCTTTGAAAATACAAGTTGTAAGCAATTTTAAAATAATTCACTGACTTTAAAAATAGGTAATATAGGCATGTTTCAGATTTTAAGTGATAACAAAAAATATATAAACTGAAAATGTATCTCCCTCAGCCTGCCATTTACTTTGCTGGTAAGTAGTCACTCATTTCTGGAATGTTATAACAGAAACTAACACTTTGAAGGAAGAGAAGTAAAAAGTAGGTGATCTTTCCTTGTGGGAGAAGATAGAAGTTTGAGAGCTGAAATGGGCATTTTAGGTCCTTTTCTGACCTGATGATTAGTAGGTAAGTGAATAGAGAGAACTGTGGGGTTATGTGAAGATATTTGCTAGCATCCATAGTTGACAATCGAGTTGGAAGAGTTGGGATAGTAGTGGTGATGGGTAGTAGCTACTGTGACCAACTCTCCGTTCTGGGCAATGGTCAGCTCTGCTTGTTCAGTGTTTAGAAATGATACCTGGTATCTGGAACTATGGCCTATGCTAGTATATTTGACAAAGGAAACCTACTCGGGATGAATTTAGATCCCTTTCCCCACACAATGTTTTATGTTGTCATTAATCTTTTTATTGTAAAATTATTGTATATTCAGAGGTAAGATTTAAATTACTAAATCAAATGAAGTTAAACAAGCAGGTCCCTGTCATCCATGTCTGCTCCTCATGGATTCCTGGGGTAATGGTTTTTTAACAGTTTGGTGCGAATCTTTTGAGACTTACATATAAACAGAAACAATATACTTGTGCATCTTAAAAATGTCAGTCAGAATTCTGTTGAATAACAAGTAAATGGAATGAAAGGTCAAAGTCAGAATCTTTAACAAGAGAAGAAGGTGATGGTGGGATACCAGGTAAATATATAATGAATGTTGTTTGATTCCTTTGGACCCGGGGGGCTGTAAATACACACTATTACTGTGTAAACTGTACTGCCTATTTGGTCTCTGTAGCTAGTTTCTCAGGTTACTTCTACAGATCATTTAAGGTTTCTCCAGCTATCTATATATTTTAATGAGGGGCATATAATTTACTGCATAGTGATATATTCTCTTTTCTTTACTTTCCAGGCATTCTATCCTAAATTTGGGATTTGAGTGTTCTTTTTTTCTTTTTCTTTTTCTTTTTTTTTTTTTTTTTTGAGACAGAGTCTAACTGTGTCGCCCAGCCTGGAGTGCAGTAGTGCAATCTCAGCCTCTTGCAACCTCCACCTCCTGGTCTTAAACGATCCTCCCACCTCAGCCTCCGCAGTAGTTGGGATTACAGGCGTGCACCACCACGCTTGGCTAATTTAATTTGTGTGTGTGTGTGTGTGTGTGTGTGTGTGTGTGTGTGTGTGTTTGTAGAGACAGGGCTCTCACTATGTTGCTGAGGCTTGTCTCAAACTCGTGGACTCAAGCCTTCTCCTGCCTTGTCCTCCCAAAGTGGATTACTAGAGTGAACCACCTTGCCTGGCCTCATGTCATTGATTTTTTAGGGTGGTATGTATATGCTGCCTAGGTTCATATGGTTTAGATTTATTTTTAACAGTGGTTCATTTGCACTGACCCATTTCTGAGCTCCTGTGATACTCTTTGGTCAATTATACTTTACTAGATAATTGTGAACGTAATAAGTAAAAACTCATTTATTTGATTTTGCTTTTTTTCTCTGTATAATAGCAGTAGGAATTTATTGTGGAAAGACTAGAAAATACGGATAAAGAAAAGGAGAAACAGGTTAACGGGGATGTTATCACCTGGGACTGGTATGCTTTTTAATTCTGAGGGACCTCTGTGTTAATGAAAACACCACTAGAAATGTCCAGCTTTGTAAGTCTTGCTACCATATAAGGCAGATGCATTATATAGTAAATATACCACATATATGAGAATGCTTGCATTTTCTCTGACCTGGATGCATCTGTGCTGGGAAGTGGTGCTTTTGGTAACTGAGGTTGTGGTACGGCCTTGACTTAACGTATTAGGGGATTTCTGCATTTGTACAGCCAAGCACATGGGGGTTTAGCTGTAGCTTATGGATGCCACAGGTGTGCTGGTGGGTGGATCAGTCAGTGTGTCTCTGTCGCTGCTGCTGCATAAGTAGTGCAGAGGTTTTGTTCTGATTATGTATCATTATATCTTTGTAGTCCATATTTAAAATACTGGGTCTTAAGTTGAGTAGAAGGAAATATTTAGAAATGTCATAGCTCAAAAAGCAAATGCAGAGCAGTCTTTGTTTTAGAAGGGTGGTTTATTTTATCCCTGTTATTCCTGTAAGTCTTGGTATTCTAAATTCTCATGTTTTCATTGTAGTCTCTTGGTGACTAGAATGGATTTTAAATTTCCTGGTCAGTCTTAATACTCAACTGTTTAAGAACAAATTTTGGAATATGTAAAGGCAGTCACTGTAATTTCAGTTTCAAGGAAAAGCCTAGCAGTGATCTTTAGTGATTTAACATGCATTGTAAATCCCGTTGTGAAATAATTATTTTAAATACATCTAAACCATTTTAATGGACTTGACTTTTTCCTATAAATAGAGTAATTTGAACCTTTATTCTTTTATGAACCAGATAAATTAGAAATGGAAAGATTTAGGCATTTTTACAATGATCTATATAAATATCTTTGTATTATAACCATTCATGAAGTTGATTTGGCTTTAAAGGAAAGGGAGGATAATCACCATGGACTTAAAGTAGTTTAATTACATCATTATTTATGACAAAAAGGCTTTATATAAGCTTTTTTTAAGGACTTGTTCAGTTATCACTGTCTAGTAATCACTGTTTTTTAAATTTTACACTTTTTTTCTTTTATGTATATTTTATGGTCAGTGTAAACAATTCCATAAAATAAAAACTTACATTTTATGGTCAGTGCAAACAATTCCATAAAATCAGAGCATAATTATGTAAGTTCAGAATAGATAGTCAATGGAAAATAATACAAGCATAATAGTGAGTTCATTTGCACACACAGCAGCATGCATTTCAACACATATGTCCAAGGATGGTGAATGATGATACTGGGATCAGTCTGTATTCACATAAGCCAAAATTTGTTTCTGAAAATATTTTTTTCAAAAAATATTTTTTTCACATTTAAACTATCAAGTTATGCTTTCCAGAATTAGGCCTCTAGTTTCTAACATCTAAAAACTGATACAGAGCTGAATACGGTGGTTCATGCTGTAATGTCAGCACTTTGGGAGGCTGAGGTGGGAGTATCATTTGAGGCCAGGAGTTCAAGACCAACCTGGGCAACAAAGCAAGACCCCATCTCTATTAAAATAAAATAAATGTTTAAAAATAAATAAATAACTGATATAGAAAGTGTTACAAATGTAACTTTTCTGATTATTAAAAGTTAAAAAATAAGCATTTTCAAGAGTAATTTAAAATAACTGTTGCAAGTTTAATAATGCTGGTGCTCTTCCACCCTAACTCAAGGATGGGATTCTCTGGTTTGGAATCCGTAGCCCAGGGCTAGGCCTCCCAACCACTCCACTTCCTTTCTTCTTCCTTCCTAGGATCTTTGTCTATTCTGGCTCCAGGCAATGTAATGTCTGAGAATTTTGCTGTTTCCAAAGCCCAGAATTCAGTCCATCAGGGACCAAGGCTCAAGGGGTTCTCCACACTGATGAGACTTAGGGGGCTCCTCCTCTAGCCAGCGATACCTGAGTACTGGCTGCCATAGTCTGTATCAGGCTGAGGACCTCTCACCTGCTTTCCCAGTAACAATTCGAAGATTTTATATATGAAGGTCAAAAACACGTCGTTGCTGGGCTTCCATGCAGTGGACGCTGTGACTGCCTCTCTGAGATGTTCTCCAGTCCTCCTGTGGAGAGTGGCCTTGGAAAAGAGCTGGTCAGCGGGGGCTCTGGGGGAACCTTGGAACTGTCAGAATGACTATAATCAAAAAGACAAGATGGCCACGCATGGTGACTTACACTTGTAATTCCATCACTTTGGGAGGCTGAAGAGGGAGGATTACTTGAGGGCAGGAGATCAAAACCAGTCTGAGTGACATAGTAAGACACCATCTCTGTAGTCCTAGCTACTTGAGAGGCTGAGGCAGGAGGAGGATTTGAGCCCTGGAGTTAGAAGCTGCAGCAAGTCATGATCCATGCCACTGTACTTCAGCCACGCCCTCTGTCCTGATCAGAACTCGCCGTAATCACTGGTTTTATTGTATCCTAGGCAACACTTACTAAAATTAATTCACTTCACACTGATAAATGTTTTTGTGTGTACACATGTGCACACACACAAGCATATGTACTTACATAAGGTCATCTGTGGTACACAGCTCAGGAGGCACTATTCACGTAGAATATAATGTTAATGGCATTCCCTGTGCTGCTTGAGGAAAACTGGCATTTTGAAGTCAGCATGAGACCCTGTTAAATTTGGTACTTTTCACATTTGTGTATCACTTTGTATCTTGTCAAAGAGGTAGGCAAGTATTGTTACTCACTTTTTATAGATGCATGAACTGAGACTCAAAGCGACTTCAGTTTCCTCAGTCTGCTTTATTTTCTATAAAATGATACTGGACTCAGCGATGAACAGTGTTGAAGGACACAGGGTTTCGTGTGAGATAGATCCAGAGCTCAACTCCAGTTTTGCCTCCTCGTAGCTATAAAAGCTTACAGAAGTTATTTTATCCCTTTCCTTGGTTTCCCATCCCTAAAACTAATGCTGTTAGAAGCTTTAAATGAGTTAATGTACTCAGAACACCTCAAAGCTTTATGCTGTAAGTGCTCAATTAATGGTGGTTGTACTACTAATAATAAAGGTAATATTCTGTGAGTCATATACAACTTTTCAGAGATTGTGATAGAAAGCGTCGGACCTAACCTAGAAGCAGTATCCATTTTAAGCAGAGGCCACACTTGGACTGACAGCCTCATGCTCTCCTACCAGTGTTGTAGGCAGTAAGTGAGGCAGTGATGACAAAAGGCCGGGGAAGAGCAAGGAGGGCGCGTTCCGTAGTCAAGCACAGACTGTGGAGTCACGTTAGACCCGGCGTAGTTGTGTGTAAAATAGAGCAGATTTGAATCATCTCATGACACAAAAAAGAAACGAGAAATTACTGCAGTGAGAGAGCAAAGTAGTTCCAAGTTCCAAGTGATGGAATACTACTGTGTCTGTTGGTCTCTGAGGTGCTCCTGACATACCATTATCATAATGTCCCTCATAATGACCCTGAGCCAAAGAAATGGTTGGGTTATGCTGGATAATTTGCTAATACACTGTATAAAGACTTTCATTAGTTTGGTTTTAATCTTTGGAACTTAAAGGAGTATTTTTCAGTTACCAGTAACATTAATTTGTCTTACTCGGTGCTAGATAAAAATTATTAAATTTGAATATGTACATTATTTTATTTGATTCTTAAAACTAAGGTAGGTCTTAGAAAGGTTAATGGCCAATGGTAGATAACGGCTATGAGTTCAGACCTTCACGACTATGTTTGATTTTGGGCCTGTTTTTCATTGTTACCACAAAGCTTATTTGTAAAGGTGAGGGTCTGCTTGTTTCTTTTCATACCCATTAGTGCCTTCTACTGTGGGAGCATTACGAAAATCAGGTCCTGCTCCTTTTGTTATCTAGTGTATCTTCCCAATCATGTTTTTGTGATAAACAAAAGTAATTTACCTACAGGGGAATCTGTTTTTAAAACGATGTTCCCTCTTAAGGAGCATTGAAGTATCTTCCTACATTGAAGTAACAATTTTGAATCTGCTACATATATCCTGGTGGATGCCGACAGCTAAGGCAAGGTGTCCACCATCGTATACAGGGTCTTACTCATATTGAACGAACTTCTATAAGCACTCAGAATGAATCTGTATGGTAGATTGTACTATCCTAAAAGTAAAGTAAGAAATTAGGGATGAACCCTAAACAGTTTTAAACTTGAAGTTTATATTTAGGTACAGTTTCTTGTAATAGAGTAAGATATTAGAAACTATGAAAACTTTTTTGTGAAATTGTTCTCTAATGTTGGGACTGAGCATACTCTTTTTTAAAAAAAAAAAAACAACGAAAATGATTGCATGGCTAGATAATTACTATACCAAAAGGTTGATAGTTTTATTTTTTGCAGTGTTTCCAATTGATACTTAAAATTGAGTTTCAGAGTCTTCAGAGTGTCCTTGTACAGTTAGTTTATACATAGTTATTGCTTCAGTTGGAGGATTTTAGATTATCTTAAGAATATAACCTTGTATTATTTACCTATAAGAGAAAATGAATTCCATGTCTGTCAAGGAATAATAAGCATATTTCTTGCTACTGATCCTTTTTGCCGTATTGTTTCTTCACTTGTGTGCTGGATGGGAAATGGGAGGGACGGATTTGGGCTGCCCGTACACATATTTAAGATGGATTGTGTCTGATTTTCTATGGAACAGCATTCTTCTGAAGAGTAGGAGTCAAAGTTTGGGTAGTGTGGTAGGCAAAGAGTAGCCCCCCAAAGAGGCCGATGTTCTGTTCCCTGGAAACTGTGAATATGTGACCTTATATGGCAAAAGGGAATTAAGGTTGCAGATGAATTAAAGTTGCTAATCAGTTTAAGATAGAATGATTATCCTGGATTATCCCGATGAGCCCAGTGTAATAATCATAAGGGTCTTTAAGAATGGAATGGGTAGGTGGAGCGAGAGAACCAGAGAGACAGCAGAAAAGGAATCAGCCCCATGTTTCTTGCTTTGGAGATGGAGGAAAGAAAGGGCCATGAGGCAAAAGGAAAAAAAAAAAAGCACGTGAACACTAGACACTGATGCAAGGGAACAGATTTCTCTTGAAGAACCTTCAGAAAGGAAGTCTCCCCAACACCTTGGTCTTAGTCCAGTGAGACTTGTATCATGAGACCTGTATCAGATTTCTGACCTGCAGAACTATCAGATATTATACTTGTATGGTTTTAAGCCATTAGGTTTATGCTAATTTGCTAGGACAGTGCCAGAAAACTAATACAGGTAAATATACTGTGGCCATTTGATTCCCTATGGAAATGATTTTTAAACAACCTCTTCCAACAAAATATTAAGATGATGTTTATAAAACTGATAAAACTAGTACAACTGTGTTTAAATGGGGGTGGCATTGAGCCCTGCTAGCTGAGCTTTTTTCTCATTTTTGCAGTATCTTGGTGGCACCTCTGAGTTTTTGGAGCTTCTTTCTTTAATGATAAAAGTAGTATACTGGGCAGATGAATCAAAATGACATATAGGATGCCACTGAAATTGGGATAAGTACAGGTGTGATCATCTTGAAGTTCATTGCAGTAATCTAGCAAAAATTGAAAGGGATGTTGACAAGATTTTCACTAAAGGGGATGGGAGTAATTGAAGAGTAGCTGGTCTGAAAGGTGAGGGCTATAGTTCTAGATATTCTAAATTTGAAATAATAGTGAGAACTTCCCTCCCCAATGAAATTAATCTAGAAACTGATTGAATGCACTGGAAAATTTCTTCTAAAGAGGATGATGATTTTGAATAAGTAGAACAGGAGAAAGGGAAGATACCTGTCCTGAAGTCTCTTCAGCAATATGTTAGAGGAAGGACAAAATGAACAGCTATTTAAATTTCAGAAAAGCAGACAGAAGTTGAGGTCCTTGTGAATTTGCTATAAGAATTCTTACCAGTGGAGGAAAGAGCCGTGTGCTTTAAGGAATTGTACATAGTCTTTGTTCTTAGTAGGAAAGAATATCCCTCTGCATTCACTCTAAGTGCACAGAAATGCATTTCCACCCTAGGCTCACTAGCTGTTAAAGGAGAAATTACAGTAATGCCATTGGGTAACACAAAATAGAAAAAAAATTGTTATCTTTGAAACTAGTTTTGTTTTTCCAAAACAAGTATACCTTCTGACCCAGCACAAACACACATGCCCCTATAGAGACATAAGGCTGTCTTTCTGACAGTTACCACTCTTCTGTGGTGTTGAGTGTATTGCATTTTAGTACAGTAGCAAAGTATGTGATTTTCTTGGTGTCATTTACTGTTGATTTGTAAAATTGTTTTTCTGCAGATAGCTCCTTTGCGAATTTGTATTTTTAGCCTGCCTACCCATGCCTGCATGAAATTTAAGGAATTTTTCAGTGATTTTATTTTGTCATTTCCCACGTGTGTTAATAATCATGTAAGTTTATAGGGGAGAAGCAAGGGTACCAGAAAGAACATGTGCTTCAGTTAACAAGCTCTTTCCAAGTTGACTCCAGTAGATGAAGCTGCTTGGGCATCCTCCTGTCTAAACGTTTCACTATATGACGTGTCCTAGGCGGGAACTTGAAGGTGGCAGAATTGATGACTGCCACCCTCAGTACTCTTAGTCACTGTTGGTCTCTAACTTCCCCTCTCTGATCAGAATGACAGCTCTCTTAACACAGAAAGTGTGGTGACACGTGTTTAAAAATTTGCCAAGAAGTGAAGATATCCGCCCTGCCATGCTTAGAAGTTAAAAGGATGAGAGAATGTTTGTGGGATGTAGTAATTTAAGTCAAATTGAGGCGGTTGTGGATGCTTTGTCTGTCCAAGTATCTATCTGTTGTGTTTTACTTAATTTTATTGCTCAACTGCTGTCTTTATTTCATGACTTGTGAGGAATCTTTCTGGTTTTCAGGATTCTATCAATCTGGGTCCAGTCAGGAAAGAGAAATCACGCAGTAATTTGAGCAGAGAATGTTTAGTGTAAAGGATTATTTACTGTAACAGAGCTAGTAGGAAGTACAGAGAGTGCTACCGAATATAGAAATAGATTTAAGGAACAGCCACTACTTCTAGAACAATTGAGCACTCAAGAAAGAGGCCTATCCGGACTGACATCAGGTCTTGTTGGAGAGGGTACATCAATGGCTTATTGGATGGCAGAGAAGATGATGGAATTTGCCAGAAATCTACCTTCTAGTATACCAGAGAAAGATAGATGTTCCTAGAGAGGCATTTTGCCAGAGGCTATGTTCTACAAACTGTCCAAACAAGAATGCTGGGGAAGGTGTCTGTTGTCATGCACTGCAGCATCCTGGTGCTGGGGAAGCCTGCCAAGCAGTGCACCAAGCCGGGAAGCAAAGTCCTTTCCCTTTGCAGTGTTTTCTCCAACGCTGTCTGCTGAACATTACGTATCAGTTGGGATTGAGACAGGGGTGTTGAATATTTGTGTCTAATCGCTGGTGAGATCAGGGCAGCATACCACTGCACTAGGGTTTCCTTGAAGAACAAACCTGCTACTTTATTCCCTTTTGCCGTTTGGAAACTTTTAGATAAAATGATGGTACACTCCTTTTGACTTAGAGGCCAATTCCTGCTTTTGTGTTTGGTTTGTGGCAGTTTCCTGCTTGCATCCTGTTTCCTATTGACATTTAAAAATGTAATTATAGTCCTAGACCAAATATTTAGGCACTGCTTCTTTTTACTGCACTGACTCAGATCAGTGGCTCTGTCTATAGCTTTAAGAGGTACACCTGTTTTATTTTAACAATATAAGGTTTTTGTTGTTGTTGTGGTTTTACCAGCAACAGACCCAAAGAAGGCATTTTATCTCAGAAAATGTCACATTTTATAGCCTTTATTTTAGGATGTATTGAAAGAAACTGAAGACACTGGAGCCACAAATTCTGTCAATATGCCCTTGAATAGTAGTTTTGTCTGATTAATGACAGTGAACTAGATAATTTTATGATTTTCTTTGTAATTATTTCTCTTGACCTGCTTTTCACAAATATCAAAGTGCCATATTTTGTTTGGGTTCATTGGCACAAGAACATTTATGAACTACGTCTTTGTTTTTGTGAACGCAAATGGTTTTAAAGTTCTGGAATGAGGTTTTTAGATGTCAACGATATAGTGTGACTGATTTTTACTTGGCCTCATTTTATTGCTTTTGTCACAGTATTTCAACTGCAGAGAATTCAGATGCCAAAAAACTCTTGTAACCTTATGCTAGGTAGGTCTATACATCAAGGGAATGATTTAGAAAATATACACACCTATGTTGTTTTCACGGTGACTTTTGGAACACATTTAAAAAGTCTCTTGGGCATTTGCCAACCTTTGTGTACCTCCTTATACTTAATATTTGTAAAACTGTTTAAAATATTTGATCTTTTGTAAGATTTACTATGGTTTAATATTGCATTAATAATTCAGAAGAAAATCCGTTGAATTTCTTTTCTCTCCCTGTGTTTTTGTGTGTGTCCCTCTCTTAGTGTCTGTCTATGCATCTGTCTATATTTTGCTCTCTTAATAACAGTCTCACCACTTGCCAGCCTTAGGGCACTGAGGTACCAACTCTTTTATCTTTAGTGGAAACTGTGGCATCTGTACTGGAGTCCTCTTTGCTACTTAACTTAATTCAGACCGTGGAAAATTACAAGTTTAAATACTTTATAATCTGATAATAATACTTTTGGTTTCATAGGTTTTATTTCATCTCATTATTATATTCCTTGTTGATTAGCTCTTATTTTGAGCTCTGAAACATTTACCTTGTCTGTTTTTTTTTTATTGTGTCTTAAGTATGATATTCACAACTAAATTGTAAGCTTTTAAAGACTTGCCTTTTTTCTCCAATGAAATATAACACCCCAAACGGGCTGTGTTAATGTCCAGTGGAGTGTGTAGTTTGTCACGTACATAGATGTGTGTCTTCTGTTATTTTCATGATCTTAAATAACTAAGAAACTATGCTCAGTTACTCATTAGCAGGAGTCTTGAACGATATCTTTGTTACAAGGCAATTAAGTGTCAGAAGTAAACAAGTGACTAGCATATAGAGCCTTACTTTGAAGAGGCCATAGTCAAGTGGGTGGGAAGCAGAAAAACCACTTTTTGGGGAGATAATACAGAGATACATAAGCTCAGGGTGTTTGAGAGCTTTTGAAAAAAGGTAGTTATGGATTGAATGTTCATTTCCTCCCAAAAGTCAAATGTTGAAACCCTGATCCTCCCCTACCCCCTGCCCAGTGTAGCTGTACTTGAATATGGGGCTTCTGAGGAAGTAATTACGATCATAATGGTGAGGCCCTGATCCAATAATGTCATTTTAAAAAGTGATACCAGAGAGCTCCCTCATGTTTTCTTGTGTGTACAAAGAAGAGGTCATGTGAGAACACAGCAAGATGGTGGCCATCTGCAAACCAGGAAGAGAGATCTTACCAGAAAGTGACTGCTGGCACTTTGATCTTGGACTTCTAGCTTATTTGAGAAGATAAGTTTGAGTTGTTTAAGCCACCTGGTCTATGGTATTTAATTATGACAACCTGAATAGGCTAAGTCTCGTAAGTGTTTTGGGGTTGGGCTTAGAGATTTCTGGGAGGAGGGGACTTATTAGTGGGATCTTAGTGGATAGCAGGACTTTCTAGGTAGAGACTTAATGCATATGCAAAAACATGGAGGCTCGAAGAAGTGTATTGTGGTTAAGGGAACTTCAGCAAAGGCTGTGGGAGGAGAGATGGCTGGAGGTGGTCCCGAAATAGTATTCAGGGCTCAGGTTAGATAATGCACTTTTGAAATGGAAAAAAGTGGAGCCCAGATAGGAGCAAAGTTGTGTGGCTTTGGAGTTACACCAAGGTTTTAAGCCCACTCTAAATTTCTTTCTTTGTAAAATGGGTGTAATAAAACCTACCTTGAAGGTTTTTTTGTGAGGAATAATTGAAAGATAATTCTAAAACATTTGGTTGAATGCCAGACAACTACTAAGTGTAGTAATTATTAATTAAGGTGGACAAAATGAGATCTGTTGGGTCCCAAATAAAGGTTGAACGTACTACAGTCTGCCTATCTTTACATGCAAATACAGATGTTATCATATTTTGTAATATTCTTGTCAAATAGGGTGACAGTTTGGCAAGTTGAGGCTTTTTGTTTTATGACCTGTTTTTCTGTGGAGGATGAACCAGGACCTTTTGTTGAATTAGGGAGCCTCCTCTTGAGAGGTTCTTGTTGGTTATAGTGGTGGAAATGAATTTGCTGGTGTGGCGGGGTGGGAGCCAGAGGTGAATAAAGACAAGTATTGCTGGGCATTGTTGAAAATCTAGTTAAGCTTGAAGAATATAAATTTGTAGTGAAGCCAATACAAGCACTGGATTTCTTTCTTAAGCAGCACTTCATAATATAAAACAGTCTGTGAAGAATAGAGATGCTTGTTCCAGGATCAGAAGTTTGCAGGATGAGTGAGTCAGAAAGTTAGAATGAGGAGTTTTGAGAGTAATGAAGAATCAGTAAGTGAAGCAGTGTTCATGAGATGAGAGTAGGCGTTAGCCAGTGGTGGCCCATGGGCCAGACTTGGACTGCTGTCTGTTTTTGTGTGGTCTGTGATCTAAGAATGGTGTTTACATTCAAATGGTTGAAAGAATATTTTATGACACGAAAATGATATGACCTTCCAATTTTGGTGTCTAGAAATAAAATTTTATTGGAATACAGCCATATTCTTTCACTTACAAGTTGTCTATAGCTATTTTTGCCCTGCAATAGCAGGGTTCAGTAGTTGGGACAGAACTATTACCTGCAAATCCTAAAATGTTTACTGTCTGGCCTTTTCAGAAAAGGTTTGCTGATCCTTGGGGTAGAGTACTAGTGACCATTGACTGTAGTGGCAGAAAAAGAACAAGTGAAGTAGACATAAAATCAGGTTAGAGAAAAAAGTAAGGATTCAGGTTGGACAATTGGGTGATGTAAGTCCTCGGTTAAAGGTGTCGTAGTTGTTCCTTTGGAGATTGAAAAGGTTGTCGATGTACACTGAGGATGCCCATGGTATTGGCATTATGGTATGAGTTGGAGAGCAGAGAACACTGCAGTAGAGAGGCTAGAATTCCCAGTAAAGGTGGAAGAGTTGATATTTCCTAAGGATAGGAAGTGGGGGATTCTTATTTATATAAGAAAACGTAGTAAGAAATAAATATAAACAAGTTTACCTACACCTTTTTCAGTAAGTTTTTTTAAAAAACATCATTATGAATCTTAATAGGCCCAAAGTTGTCTTTGTAATTTTGCATTTTAATTGCCACTGAGGTCAGGCATAATTTTGTATTTGCTGGTGATTTAGTAGTTCTTCTGGCAAATGCCTGTTGTCTCCTCTGCCACCTCCCCTTTTTTTTCATTAAAAGGAGACAGAATTTTGCTGTGTTGCCCAGGCCAGAGTGCAGTAGTGCTCTTGTAGCTCACTGTCACCTCAAACTCCTGGTCCCAAGGGATACTCCTGCCTCAACCTCCTGAGTAGCTAGGACTACAGGTGCGTGCCACCACCTATGCCTGGCTAATTTTTAATAACTTTTTTCTTTTTTAGAGATGAGATTCTCGCTCTGTTGCCTAGGTTGGTCTCTAACTCCTGGCCTCAAGCAGCCCTCCCAAGGCACTGGGATTGTAGGCATGAGTCACTGCACCTGACCTTCTGCCCTTTTATTAAAAAAATTAAAAATGTTTCTTTGTAAATAATTCTTATAAATTCGGATATCAACCGTTTGCCACATGTTGCAGTTTTTTTCCTAGTTTGTTGTTTGTATTTTGATGTTTTACTGTGTGCTAAAAATGGTCATTCTTACCATTTTTATGTTTTACCCATGCTTTCTAATTTAGAGTACCTTCTCTACCTGAAATGAGATACATAATTGTCTCTTTTTTTCTGGTTATTTTTATTTTGCTTTAATTGCTCAGAGCCACGTGTGTGACTGAGCTTTAATTGAGTAGAACCTGTTGACTCATAAATTGTAAGTACTCGGTTTTCACAGAGTTTCATTTTCCTATTAATCTGTATTTTCCTGGACCTGATTTATATATGAATTCTTTTTTTTTTTTTTTTTTTTTTAAAGAAAGAGAAAGAATAAAGAAAAAGAATAAAGAAGAGGAGGAAAAAGGAAGAGAAAGAGAGAGAGAGAATGGGAGTATTGCTTTCTTGCCCAGGCTAGAATGCAGTTTAGTAATGGGTATTGAAAACCTCTTTTATACCAATAATTATACTTAATGTAAACAGGAAGGAATAAGGGAAGAAAATAACAAACGAGCAGCCAACCAATATTTCATTTAAACCTATGAAATGATACGCGATTACTGAGGAGTGATTTACTTCCAATTATGTAGTCACTTATGGAATAGGTGTGAGGTGGTAATGTATGTTTTATGTATTTGAAGTGGAGAGTTCTATAAATGTTTATTAAGTTTACTTGTTCCGGATCTGAGTTCAAGTCCTGGATGTCCTCGTTAATTTTCTGTCTCGTTGATCTATAAAATCATTAGCTCTTCTTGTTACATTGATCCTTTTGCCATTATGTAATGTCCTTCTTTGCCTCTTTTGCTCTTTGTTGCTTTAAAGTCTACTTTATCAGAGGCGAGAATTGCATCTCCTGCTTTTTATTTATTTGTTTATTTTTACTCTCTGATTGGTTGATAAATCTTCCTCCTTCTCTTTGTTTCGAGTCTTTGTGTATCGTTGCATGTGAGATGGGTCTGGATGCAGCATACCAATAGGTTTTGGCTTTTTATCCGATTAAAATATATATAACTTTAATACTGGCATTTGATGCTAGCTGGCTGTTTTGCCCATTAGTGTAAATTTTTCGTTGTGTTAATATTCTTTTCTTTTTGATATATTTTTGGAAAGGCTGATATTGGTTGTTCCTTTATATGTATAGTGCTTCTTTCAGAAGCTCTTGTAAAGCAGGCCTGGTGGTGGTGAACTCTCTAAGTACTTGTTTGTTCGCAAAGGATTTAATTTTTCCTTCGATTATAAAGCTTAGTTTGGCTGGATAGGAAATTCTGGGTTGAAAGTTCTTTTCTTTAAGGATGTTAAATATTGGTCCCCACTCTTTTCTGGCTTGTAGGGTTTCTGCTGAGAGATCTGCTGTAAGTCTGATAGGTTTCCCTTTATGGGTAACCTGACCTTTTTCTCTGGCTGCCGTTAGTATTTTCTCCTTCATTTCAACCCTAATAAATCTGGTAATTATGTGCCTTGGGGTTGGTCTTCTTGAAGAATATCTTTGTGGTGTTCTCTGTATTACCTGGAGTTGAATATTACCCTGCCTTGCCGGTTGGGAAAGTTTTCCTGAATGATATCCTGAAGAGTATTTTCCAACTTGGATTCATTCTCTTCATCACATTCAGGTACACCTATCAAACGTAAATTAGGTCTTTTCACATAGTCCCATATTTCCTGGAGACTTTGCTCCTTCCTTTTCATCCTTTTTTCTCCAATCTTGTCTTCTCGTTTCATTTCACTGAGCTGGTTCTCGACTTCTGATATCCTTTCTTCTACTTGATCAATTCGACTGTTTAAACTTGTTCATGCTTCGCGAAGTTCTCGTGTTGTGTTTTTCAGCACCATCAATTCACTTATATTCCTCTCTAAATTGTCCATTCTCGTTAACATTTCGTCAAACCTTTTTTCAAGGTTCTTAGTTTCTTTGCATTGGGTTAGAACAAGTTCTTTTAATTCACAGAAGTTTCTTATCACCCATGTTTTGAAACCTGCTTCTGTTATTGGAACACACTCGTAATCTAGTAAGCCTTGTTCTGTTACTGATGAGGAATTGCGATCCCCTGTAGAGGGAGAGGCATTCTGATTTTGAGTATTCTCTGCCTTTTTACGCTGATTTCTTCCCTTCATTATATATTTATGCGTCTGTTGTCTTTGTAATTACCGACTTTCTAACTAGGTCTCTGAGCAGACGTCCAACTTGTTGACTCCCAGTGCCGAAGTCTGAGCAATCCACTGCGCCGGCCAAAACAGTGGTGTTAAGATGGATGGTGCTTTTCTGCCCGAGAATCTCCGGACTCTGCACCAAAAACTGGCACGCTAAGGTGCCAGCTAAACCGCTGCACCGGCCACAAGAGTCGCCCTGGCGACACGTGGGGCTCCTCTGCTGGGAATCTCCTGGTCCGTGAGCAGCAGATATTCGTCTCAAAGTGTGGCGTCCTCTCGTTCTCTGTGCTTTCACTGGGAACTACGAGCCCGAGCTGCTAGTGATCAGCCATCTTGGATCTCTCTCTTATATATGAATTCTTATAGCCCACCTCAAATTCTTAAATGATAGTTTGCTGGGATAATCATGAACATGGATATACTGGCTTTAGTTTTAATTTACCGTTTTCTTTAAAGCTTTGTTGATTTGTTAGAGTTTGTTCCTATGACTTGGTTTTGGCTTTTACAAGTTTCCTGTTACATTTCCTATTTTATTTTATTTTAGTCATGCCACTTTTCTCCAACTTAAACTGAGATTAACAATATGGCATTCATTCCTAAGGTGATTTTTCTTTTTTTTTGTTCCTGCAAGTGACAGGTCTAGCTAGGAGTGAGCTTTAGGAAATATATACTGTGAAGGAATTATCTTTGCTGATTGCTCAGATCTTGCTTTTTTTTTTTTTTTTTTGGAGACGCAGGGCCTTACTCCGTCTCCCAGGCTGGAGTACAGCGGCATGACCACAGCTCACTGCAGCCTTGACCCCCCAGGCCCAAGCGATCTTCCCATTTCAGACTTCTGAGTAGCTGGGACTACAGGCGCACGCTATCACACCTGGCTAATTTTTAAAATGTTTTATAGAAAGGGGGTCTCACTGTGTTGTCAGGGCTGGTCTCAAACTCCTGGGCTCAAGCAGTCCTCCCACCTTGGCCTTCCAAAGTGCTAGGATTACAGGCATGAGCCATACTCATAGTTTTAAAAGTCAAATTGTCTTTCACCTATGTCCTGTCTGCACAAAATAGCATTCTTTCCCATTAATCTGCACATTCCCTTTAGGCTTTATTTATTTATTTCGAGACAGGATTTCACTCTGTCACCCAGGCTGGAGTATAATGAGTGATCACAGCTCGCTGCAGCCTTTACCTCCTGGGCTTTTTAAAAACATCATTATGAATCTTACAGGACCAAAGTTGTCTTTGTAATTTTGCATTTTGAGGTTCAGTGGCAATTAAAAGGGATTGTCTTACCTCTACTTCCTGAGTAGCTGGGACTATAGTCACAAGCCACTATGCATGGCTAATTTTTAAAATTTTTTGTTGAGATGAGGGTCTCACTATGTTGCCAGGCTGTTCTTGAACTCCTGGGCTAAAATGCTGGGATTACAGGCATGAAGATCTTGCTTATATTTTAACTCATAATTCGTGTGTTTATATAACTTCATTTTGAAATAGTTTCAAACTTACAGAAAAATTGTGAGAAATCGTACAAGGAACTTCTTCCTATGCACCAGGAGTGTCCAATCGTTTGGCTTCCTTGGGGAAAAGATTTGTCTTGGCCCACACATAAAATACACTAACACTAAGGATAGCTGATGAGCTAAAAAAAAAAAAAAATTGCCAAAAAATCTCATAATGTTTTTAGAAAGTTTATGAATCTGTGTTTGGCTGCATTCAAAGCCATTCTGGGCTGCATGCAACCCACGGGCTGTGGGTTGGACAAGCTTGTTATATACACCCTTTGCTTAGATTCACAATGGCTTACATTTATGTATCTTTTTATTTTGATAGAATTTCAAGGTTTTGGAAAAACTGGCACAATAGTACAAGGAACTCCAATACACCCTTTGCTTAGATTCATTTAGTTGCTTGCATTTTGGTGCATTTGTTTTATTTTACACACACACGCATGCACAAACGCATTTGTTTTCTGAACCATTTGGAGTAGTTTGAAGTAGTTTTTTTCTCTTTTTTTAAACTTTATTATGAATTTTCTAAGAACAAGGATGTTTTCTTAGGGAACCACAGTATAGTTATTAAAATTAGGAGCTTTAATAATGATATAGTGCCATTTATATATAATCTGTATGCATATTCTGCCACTTGTTTTTAATAATGTGACCTGTAGGTATCTTTTTCTTCCCCCTTAGTTAGGATCTAGTCCAGGAATATCACTGATGTGAAGTATCCGTCTCAGGGCATATGTCGGTTTGGCTCAATGTTGGTGAAGTTAGTTTTGACTACTTCAGATGGCCTTCATTGGATTTCTCCATTGTGAAGTTACTGTTTTGTCCCTTTGTTAGTTTGTAACTTGTGGTGAGATACTTTGAGATTATGCAGATAGTCCTATTCCTCACCAAATTTTCACACACTGGTTTTAGCATCCATTTGTATTTTTCTAACACCATTATTTCTTCTGCATTTATTAGTTGCCATTCTAACTGTGAGAACTTTTCCTTCTCCCCCAGCTTATTTGTTCATTCATCACTTAGGTATGGACTCTTTGATTCTTATTTTATTTTATGACTGTTATCATCAATCACTATACTTAGATACCCAAAATGTACTCAGTTTGGTCAAGAGAAGACTCTTCAAGCTGGGTTCTCTATCTTTGACATTTCCTCATCAGTTTTTCAGGACTTTCATAATTGTCTTAAGAATATATTTCAGACTCATTATTTTCCTGCCTGATTTTAGGAGTCAGCCGTTTTCCCAAGGAACCCTAGTTTCTTTTTTTTTTGCTTAGGAGAACAGTATTTAGAAACCAAGATCTGGGGGCTAGGTTTTCTTATGGTTAGTGGTGTGTTTTTTACATCTGCCTGTGTATTCTAGGCCTTCATAAGCAAGGAAAAATATGTATCTGTGTGCATTTCTGCAGTTTTCTATTTTGTGTGTGTGTGTGTATTTATGTATATTTTAAAATCAAACTGTGAGTTCTCACTGACTCCTCCATTTCCATCCAACATCATGAAATACAGTCTAGGCTATACCCAGTCTTTCCATGCTTTGTTTTCCCTCAGAAACACCAGGGAGCTGCTGAGATCTTGTTGCAAATTGGCACCTAAAATCAAAAGTATTTTATGTGTATTTAATAACTGTACAAAAATATCCTAGTTTTATCAACTTGACTAATCTTTCTTCAAATGGGAATATGTTTGTTTGTAGAAGGATCAAGTAGTTTCTGTATTAAGTAATAGAAGTAACACCTACTGAGCATATGGTAGGCATCAGGGACTATTGTAGACAGTTTATATTATGTGAGTAATGATAGAGTGGTGATAACACATGCACTCACACACACATATATTTTTGAGATGGTCTTGCTTTGTTACCCTGTTTGGAGTGCAGTGGTGCAATCATAGCTCACTGCAGCCTTGATCTGGGTGCACGTGATTTTTCTGTCTCGGCTTTCCAAGTAGGTGGGACTGCAGACTACAGCTATGTACCACCAAGCCTGGCTGATTTTTAAATTTTTTTGTAAAGATGATGTCTCTCCATGTTGCCCACGTTGGTCTCGAGCTCTTGGGCTCAAGTTGTCCTTCCTCCTTGGCCTCCCAAAGTGCTGAGATTATAGACATGAGCCACTGGTCCAATCACCCACGCTATATTATCCTATACTTGAGTGTAATTTTTACTTATGTTGAAAAGAGCAATTTCTGTTAGATTATGACTCATAATGAATATACAACTTGATATGAAATTATTATTTGATATACTAATATTCATTCTACAAATGATTCTTCTAAGGAGTAGCAAATGAGTAAAGTAAAATTAAGTTCTGTTCCTGCTGATATAAATCCTACTGAATTGTGATCAACAGAATTTTACATTTGCTGAGTGTTCTGACTCACCACCATAATTTGTGTGGATTTAGTCTAGATATACTTACTAAACGGAATTATACAGTTTATATTTGGAGGTTGAAAATAACTCATAAACTTTTTCTGTTAAGAAAGTGAATCCCTTAACAAAAATAAAAATAAAATAATAGGAAAACCTGACTTTGTTTACTATAGTAGTCCCCTTTTTGGTATCTTCTTCCTTAAGATGTTCTATAAGCTGTCATACGTTTCAGTCGTAATTAGTTACTGTAAGTAACTCGAATATTGAAATTAAGAAATTCTTTTTACAAAAAGCATTATGTTTACTTAGTTTTAACAAATAGAAGCAAAGGAATACATTAGATCCTTTTGGCCTTGTATTCCTATGTTGTAATATTTGAAATAGGTTTTCTATTTTCTGAGAATATGTAACTTGCAAAACTTGGATTTCATACCTAACTGACTCTCTTTCTAACTTGTGTCATCTTGGACAAGGCAACTGCTGAGGCTCAATTTTTGAATGAAATAGAGTGATCTCTTTTGCAGTTCTTCCTTCATAAGAAAGCTCTTTGAGTTTAGCTTCTGAAGCATGGTCTCTGAATCCTCATACTTACTATAGTTCCTGAGGCGTGAACAAGTGATCAGTTTTTGTTTATTGAATGGGGAAATGATTAAATGAAATCTTTTTGTATTAAACACTTAAAATATTCAAATGCTAGGTAATCCTGTTGAGTAATTTTTTTGTTGAAATCCTTTTAAAGAGCATTTGAGAGCACTTGTTGAATTTAAAATGTGAAGTGTATTTTAAAATACACAGTTAATAAAGGTAATTTTACTCATACTGTTTGGCTACTATTTATTGTTTGAAGACCAATTAATATGAAATAATTCTTTATGATTTTAAAGGTCTTTAGTTTTAAGAATTCATTACATCCGAATTGAAAGTAAATTTTTTAATTGCATTTGGGCTCTGGGGTACATGTGCACATCCTGCATCCTGCAGGATTGTTGCATAGGTTCATACATGCCATGGTGGTTTGCTGTCTCCATACCCCCGCCTCCCCACCCCCACCCCCACCCCCCATCGCCTATATCAGGCATTTCTCCTGGTATGTTTCTCCCAGTGTTATCCCTCTGCATCCTCCCCGCCTGCCCCCCGCTGTCCCTCCCCTCCACCCCCCTCACCTAGCCCAGTGAGTGTTGTTCTCTTCCTGTGCCCAAGTGTTCTCATTGTTTATCACCTGCCTATGAGTGAAAACATGCAGTGTTTGGTTTTCTGTTCTTGTGTCAGTTTGCTGAGAATGGTGGTTTCTAGATTTATCCATGTCTCTACAAAGGATACGAACTCATCGTTTTTTATGGCTGCATAGTATTCCATGGTGTATATGTGCCACATTTTCTTTGTCCAGTCTATCACTGATCGGCATTTGGGTTGGTTCCAGGTCTTTGCTCTCGTAAAGAGTGCTGCACCGAACATATGTGTGCATGTGTCTTTATAATAGAATGATTTATAATCCTATGGGTATATACCCAGTAATGGGATTGCTGGGTCAAACGGTATTTCTATTTCTAGATCCTTGAGGAATCACTACACTGTCTCCTATAATGGTTGAACTAATTTACACTCCCACCAACAGTGTAAAAGTGTTCCTTTTTCTCCACATCCTCTCCAGCATCTGTTGGCTCCAGATTTTTTAATGATCGCCATTCTAACTGGCGTGAGATGGTATCTCAATGTGGTTTTGATTTGCATTTCTCTAATGACCAATGATGATGAACATTTTTTCATATGTTTCTTGGCCACATATATGTCTTCTTTTGAAAAATGTCTGTCATATCCTTCACCTACTTTTGAATGGGTTTGTTTTTTTTCTTGTAAATCTGCTTTAGTTCTTTGTAGATTCTAGATATTAGCCCTCTGTCAGATGGGTAGATTGCAAAAATTTTTTCCCATTCTGTTGGTTGCTGGTTAACTCTAATATTTGTTTATTTTGCTGTGCAGAAGCTCTTAAGTTTAATTAGATATCATTTGTCTATTTTGGCTTTTGTTGCCATTGCTTTTGATGTTTTAGTCATGAAGTCCTTGCCCATGCCTATGTCCTGGATGGTGTTGCCTAGGTTTTCTTCTAGGGTTTTTATGGAGTTAGTTCTTATGTTTAAATCTTTAATCCATCTGGAGTTAATTTTTGTATAAGGTGTAAGGCAGGGGTCCAGTTTCAGCTTCCTGCATATGGCTAGCCAGTTTTCCCAACACCATTTATTAAATAGGGAATCCTTTCCCCATTGCTTGTTTTTGTCTGGTTTGTCAAAGATCAGATGGTTGTAGATGTGTAGCATTGTTTCCGAGGCCTTTGTTCTGTTCCATTGGTCTATAGCTCTGTTTTGGTACCAGTACCATGCTGTTTTGATTACTGTAGCCTGGTAGTAATAGTTTGAAGTCAGGTAGTGTGATGTCTCTGGCTTTGTTATTTTTGCTTAAGATTGTCTTGGCTATTTGGGCTCTCTTTTGGTTCCATATGAAGTTTAAAGTGGTTTTTCCAGTTCTGTGAAGAAGGTCAATGGTAGCTTGATGGGGATAGCATTGAATCTATAAATTACTTTGGGCAGTATGTCCATTTTCACAATATTGATTCTTCCTAACCATGAACATGGAATATTTTTCCGTCTGTTTGTGTCCTCTCCTCCTATTTCCTTGAGAAGTGGTTTGTAGTTCTCCTTTTTTTTTGAGACGGAGTTTCGCTCGTTACCCAGGCTGGAGTGCAATGGCGCGATCTCGGCTCACCGCAACCTCTGCCTCCTGGGTTCAGGCAATTCTCCTGCCTCAGCCTCCTGAGTAGCTGGGATTACAGGCATGTGCCACCATGCCCAGCTAATTTTTTGTATTAGTAGAGACGGGGTTTCACTATGTTGACCAGGATGGTCTTGATCTCTTGACCTCGTGATCCACCCGCCTCGGCCTCCCAAAGTGCTGGGATTACAGGCTTGAGCCACCGCGCCCGACCTGTAGTTCTCCTTGAAGAGATCTTTTACATCCTTTGTTAGTTGTATTCCTAGATATTTTATTCTCTTTGTAGCAATTGTAAATGGGAGTTCACTCATGATTTAGCTCTCTGTTTGTCTGTTGTTGGTGTATAGGAATGCTTGTGATTTCTGCACATTGATTTTGTATCCTGAGACTTTGCCGAAGTTGCTTATCGGCTTAAGGAGATTTTGGGCTGAGATGATGGGGTCTTCTAAATATTACGATCATGTCATCTGTAAATAGGGGCAATTTGACTTCTTCTTTTCCTAATTGAATGCGCTTTATTTCTTCTTCTTGCCTAATTACTCTGGCCAGAACTTCCAATACTATATTGAATAGGAGTGATGAGAGAGGGCATTGTTGACTAGTGCCAGTTTTTAAAGGGAATGCTTCTGATTTTTGCCTGTTTAGTATGATATTGGCTGTGGGTTTGTCATAAATGGCTGTTATTATTTTGAGATACACTTCATCTATACCTAGTTTATTGATAGTTTTTAGCATTAAGGGCTGTTGAATTTTGTCGAAGGCCTTCTCTGCATCTGTTGACATAATCATGTGGTTTTTGTCTTTGGTTCTGTTTATGTGGTGGATTACAGTTATAGATTTGCATATGATTTGCATATGATTTGCATATGTTGAACCAGCTTTGCCATCCCAGGATGAAGCCTACTTGATCGTGGTGGATAAGCTTTTTGGTGTACTGTGTGATTCGGTTTGCCAGTATTTTATTGAAGATTTTTGCATCAATGTTCATCATGGATATTGGCCTGTAGTTTTCTTTTTTAGTTGTGTCTCTGCCAAGTTTTGGTATCAGGATGATATTGGTCACATAGAAAGAGTTAGGGAGGATTCCCTCTTTTTGTATTGTTTGGAATAGTTTTGACAGGAATGGTACCAGCTCCTCCTTGTACATCTGGTAGAATTCAGCTGTGAACCTGTCTGGACCTGGACTTTTTTTGTTTGGTAGACTACTAATTGCTGCCCTGACTTCAGACCTTGTTATTGGTCTGTTCAGGGTTTCAACTGCTTCCTGGCTAGTCTTGGGAGTGTGCAAGTGTCCAGGAATTTATCCATTTCTTCCACGTTTACTGGTTCATGTGCATAGAGCTGTTTGTAGTAATCTCTGATGGTATTTCCGAGGAATCGGTGGTGATCTCCCCTTTATCATTTTTTATTGTATCTATTTGATTCTTCTCTCTTTTCTTTTTTATTAGTCTAGCTAGCAGTCTGTCTATTTTGTTGATCTTTTCAAAAAACCAGCTCCTGGATTTATTGATTTTTTTTGATGGGTTTTTTTGTGTCTCTGTCTCCTTGAGTTCTGCTCTGATCTTAGTTATTTCCTGTCTTCTGCTTGCTTTTGAGTTTTTTTGATCTTTCTCCTCTAGCTCTTTCAATTTTGATGATAGGGTGTTGATTTTAGATCTTTCCTTGTTTCTCATGTGGGCATTTATTGCTATTAATTTCCCTCCAAACATTGCTTTAAATGTTTCCCATAGATTCTGGTACATTGTGTCTTCATTCTCGTTGGTTTCAAAGAACATTTTTATTTCTGCCTTCACTTCATTGTTCATCCTTTCATCATTCAAGATCAGGTTGTTCAGTTTCCATGTGATCGTGCAGTTTTGAGTGCTTTTCTTAATCCTGAGTTCTAATTTGATTGCACTGTGGTCTGAGAGACTGTTTGTTATGATTTTCGTTCTTTTGCATTTGCTGAGGAGTGATTTACTTCCAATTATGTGGTCAATTTTAGAATAAGCGTGATGTGGTGCTGAGAAGAATGTGTATTCTGTGGATTTGGGGTGGAGTGTTCTGTAAATGTCTATTAGGTCTGCTTGGTACAGATCTGCGTTTAAGTCCTGGATATCCTTGTTGGCTTGCTTTCTTGTTGATCTGTCCAATGTTGTCAGCAGAGTGTTAAATTCTCCCACTATTATTTATGGGAGTCTAAGTCTCTTTGTAGGTCGTTAAGAACTTGCTTTATGTATCTGGGTGCTCCTGCCTGGGATGCATATATATTTAGGATCGTTAGCTCTTCTTGTCGCATTGATCCTTTTACCATTATGTAGTGTCCTTCTTTGTCTCTTTTGATCTTTGTTGGTTTAAAGTCCATTTAATCAGAGACTGAAATTGCTACCCCTGCTTTTTTTTTGCTCTCCATTTGCTTGGTAGATCTTCTTCCATCCCTTTATTTTGAGTCTATGTGAGTCTTTGCACATGAGATGGGTCTCCTGAATACAGCACACCATTGGGTCTTGAGTTTTTATCCAGTCTGCCAGCCTATGTCTTGGGGCATTTAGGCCATTTACATTCAACGTTAATATTGTTACGTGTGAATTTGATCCTGTCATTTTGTTACTGGCTGGTTGTTTTGCCCGTTAGTTGATGTTGTTTCTTCATTGCGTCATTGTTCTTTACCATTTGGTACGTTTTTGCAGTGGGGCTGGTACTGGTTGTTCCTTTCCATGTTTAGTACTTCCTTCAGGAGTTCTTGTAAGGCACGTCTTGTGGAGACAAAATCTCTCAGCAATTGCTTGTCTGTAAAGGATTTTATTTCTCCTTCCCTTATGAAGCTTAGTTTGGCTGGATGTGAAATTCTGTGTTGAAAGTTCTTTAAGGGTGTTGAATATTGGCCCCCCACTCCTTTCTTGCTTGTAGAGTTTCTGCCAAGAGATCCGCTGTGAGTCTGATGGTCTTTCCTTTGTGGGTGACTTGACCTTTCTCTCTGGCTGCCCTTAGGATTTTTTCCTTCATTTCAACCCTGGTGAATCTTATGATTATGTGCCTTGGGTTGCTCTTCTTGAGGAATATCTTTGTGGTTTTCTCTGTATTTCCTGGACTTGAATATTGGCCTGCCTTGCTAGGTTGGGTAAGTTCTCTTGGATAATATACTGAAGAGTGTTTTCCAGCTTGGATTCATTCTCCCCGTCACATTCAGGTATGCTGATCAAGTGTAGGCCTTTTCACATGATCCTGTAAGGGTTATTGCCGAGTTTAAAATGAGGAAACTGAGGCCAGCACAAGAAGATCCAATGAGAATTTATTCAGCTCCCGGGTGAGGTTCTGCGGTCCGACAGGAGGGGCCGGAGAAGTCGGCGCGGACTCCTTTCAGATGAGGGGTTTTATAGGGAGTAGAGGCATTCCAATTGGCTGTGGGAGAGCAGGACGTGGGCGGGGCAAGCTGCCATTGGCAGGTAAGCGGGATGCACAATGCTATTGGGCAGATTTACGAGGCTTCCTTTGCATTTTGGTGGGGTTTTCCAACGGCTGGCTAGGTGCTGAGTGCAAAGCCTAGTGCAGAGTGCAGAAGTGGGCGTGGGGTGATGACGTAGTTTCTAGGCGCAGAGAAGGATGGGTGTGGCCGAGGGATGGGCGTGGCTGAGCTCCGGGCATGGGGGAGAGTGGGCATGTGCGAGCTCCCTGCGAGGCAGTCGGCCTTAAAAATCCCATAGTTCTTGGAGGCTTTGTTCATTTCTTTTCACTCTTTTTTCTCTAATCTTGCCTTCTAGTTTTATTTCATTGATTTGATCTTCTATCTCTGATATCCTATCTTCTGCTTGATCGATTCGGTTGTTGAAATTTGTGCATGCCTCATGAAGTTCTCGTGCTGTGTTTTTCAGCTCCATCAAGTCATTTATGTTCTTCTCTAAGCTGGTTATTCTTGTTTGCATTTCGTCTAACCTTTTTTCAGGGTTCTTAGTTTCTTTGCATTGGGTTAGAACATGGTCTTTTAACTCAGAGAAATTTGTTATTATCCATCTTCTGAAGCCTGCTTCTGTCAATTTGTCACACTCATTTTCTGTCTTGTTTTGTTCCCTTGGTGGTGAGGAGTTGTGATCCCTGGGAGGGGAAAAGGTGTTTTGGTCTTTGAAGGTTTCATCCTTTTTGTGCTGTTTTTTTCCCATCTGCATGGATTTAACTCCCTTTGATCTTTGAAGTTGGTGATTTCAGGAGAAATCTGAGTGGACGTCCTTTCTGTTGTGGTTGGGCCTATATCTTTTTTGGCCTGTAGAGGCGCTGCTGGGCTGCCTTGGATTCAGTCAGGTTGCTGGGTGGGTGGTCTTCCCCAGGGGTTTGTTTGCAGGTGAAATGAGCCCTGCCTTCCCAGTGGCAACTCTCCTTCCTTAAGCTCCATCTTCCTGGTCGAGGTCAAACTGGTGTATTTGCTGCCAAGCTCTCTGGCGCGCAGGCTTCAGTTTGAGTTTTGTAGGGGTGGGGCCTGTCAGGCCTTATGACCAATTTCCCTGCTTTCAACTCTGCCTCTTTCTGTGGGATGAGTTGTTCAGTACTGCTGGTGTTAGTCCAAACTTCCGCCCAGGTCCTGACAACAACTTGTGGCACCAGGTGGGAGCTGTCACTTAGATTTGCATTGACAACACGGCACCCCTCAGTCTGGTGGGACTCTTGTGGACTGTGGGTTGCAGGATGGATGAGGTAAGCACAGGATCCCAATTAGAGCACTGAGGGTGTGAAGTTCCCCGACCCTCTGAGTCTGCTGCACGTTCCAGGTGGGGACGCACCCTGCCCTGTCTTGGTTCATTCTCCCTGGGCGGCTCTTGCCCTGCTTTGGCTCCTACCCTGGGCTATTTTCAGCATCCTCCCAGTCCCCGGAAACAACCTGGCACCTCACTTGGAATTGTGAAGTCCTCTAGCCCTCTGTGTCTCATTTACTGGGAGCTGCATTCCGGTGTTGCCTCCTCTCGGCCATCTTGGTGCTGCCTCCCCCTGAAAGTAGTTTTTAAACGTTTTATTGAAAATACACTAACCATTTAAGAGACTAATTTTCTGGAGAAAAGACTGTCTCTGGGACCCAAAACCATTATTTCTTTCCTCAGTATGCCTGTGTCTTTCTTAACTTGCTGATTTGATGGTGAAGAAGTTGTTAAATGTAGCCGGGCAGGATGTTCTACACTGTATTTTAAAAAGCTTTCATAACCTTTTTGGTTACTCAGCTTGGATGGTGTTAAGTGAGTTTTTTAACTTATTGATGACAGATTAATCATTTTAAGGTTCACCTCTTGCATTGCTATAAGGAAATAATGAGACTGGGTATCTTTAAAGAAAATAGGTTTGCTTGGCTCATGGTTCTGCAGGCTTTACAGGAAGTGGGGTACTGACATCTGTTTGGCTTCTGGGGAGACCTCAGGAAGCTTTTACTCATGCTGGAAGGTGAAGCAAGCAGGTCGGGTCACATGGCCAAAGCAGGAGCAGGAGAGAGTAGCAGGAGGTGTCTTATACTTTTAAACAACTGGATCTCAAGAGAACTCACTGTCATGAGGACGGCACCAAGACATGAGGGATCCACTCCCACAATCCAATCACCGCCTGCATTGGGGATTACCATTCAACATGGGATTTGGGTTGGGACAATATTAAAGCTATATCAAGGACCTTCCTAGCACTTTAGAGCCTATACCATTACTATGATTTGATGATGACAGTACATTTTCAAGAACTGCTTAAACTTTCTCTGGTTCATTAGGAAAAGTAGGGATAGAATTATTTGCTCCAGTAAATGAAATTAAACTATAATATTGTTTTTTTAAGTGTGCATTTCTCAGGGGTCTCAGACTTTTTTTGTGTGTGTGTTTCCTTCTTTCTGATAATATTCTTAGTAATGCAAAAGATGTATGAAAAGATTGAAATATCTCTTTATTGTATGGGAAATCCAGAACAAGTAATTTACTCTTTCTCAGTCTGTTTTTGTTTGTATGCTGCAGGTAATACCACCCATCCTGCCTCTATTCCTATGATACTTAAGAATTTATATGAGTTGATGTTAAAGTGCTTTGAAAACTTATGAATAATACTTTAGGTATTTTGTTTCATACAGCTTTTAATAGTGTTCATCTATAGATAAAACGAGCATTTTGGTCTTTGGAAAGATGCCATTTTATAAGTCCAAAAACTTTGTAGTTAACTTATGTATGTCTTTGTAAATAAGTAAATAAGCTTATATTTTTTGAAAGTTCTTAAAGGAGTCATTAAGATTATTTGATTTAATGACTTTATTTTGCAGGTGAAAAAACCAAAGCCAGAAAAAATAATGACTTAAAATCATGTAGTGTGACAAGGCCAGCCTTTGCATTCCATAGTACATTAATATATAGAAAGAATATATTTGGTATGAGCTCATGTTTTGGTTTATTTTATGGCATATGCATGGAAGGGAACAGATACAGATCATCTGAAGTGGTGATGAGTAGTCCCTAGTTGTGCATGTTTGCCTTGTAATATTCTTATCTTCATTGTTCTTTATAAATTCATATCTTTTCAGATAAAATAAGCCCCACTGTGAAAATCTGACTCAGGAGGAGGTGAAAATGTGTATTTTTTTTGAATCATGCTTCCCTGTTGATCTCGGTACATCCTAAGAACTATTGCCATTTAGTGAACATACTTTTGTTTAGACTTTTCCTGAGTTAGAAGAGGTGAACAACTTTTGTTTTAAAGGTTGTTCTAGGCTGCAGCTCCCATAAGGAGATATATATACATATATATATATCTCCTTAACAATTTTATATATATATAAATGTTAAGGACGGTTAGTGTAGCACTTCTGTTTCTTGAAAAATCCGGATAATACTAAGCAGTAATCCTTAAATCTGAGGCTGTTATTCCCTGATGATTAATTTTGTTAACTCAAAGATATGTGGAACTTTGCATATAGAGTATGTTGGTTATAGGCAGTTGTGTTTAGGGAGATACGTGTAGTAATATAGGTTTGAAAAGGTCATGTGTTCAGATGTTTGAGTAAAAGGGAGAGGAGGAGAGACTTTGGGGATCCATAAAGTCCTATAACTTTCAAAATAATAGAATTTCAGCTAGATGAGCCTCGTATGTTGTCCTTTAAAATTTTATATATTATTTTATCACTTCAAATATTATACACTAAACTGTCGCAGAACTTCCATCTACTGTTTCTCTCTCTTGGAGTTCACACTGTTCTTCAGCCAACGGGAATATAAAAATTTAAAGGATGTGGGGATGTTGGAAACTACATCTTAAAACTTGCCGAGTATCAACATGTATTATGTGGATGCTTCCAAGAGAACTTCTTTTAAAAAATTTATTTGTAGTATTGAATTGGAGGGGTAGGAGAAGAAGATAGTCAAGAGAATGTAGAAGAAAACATGTACTTGGACTTTGCTGTAGCCATTAGGAACACTGAAATTTGAATGACTTTCCAGAGTAGAAAACTAGAACTGACTTTCAGTGTTTTAAACTTAGTCAACAGTTGTTTCTTAGATGTCTGCTAAGACTGTGCAACTGTGATAAATATATTAAATATAAGATGTTATTTTTCTCTTCAGTGAGTTTACAGTCTGGACAGAAAATATATGGAACTAAAGGAATCTTTACAAGACAATTTTTGCTAAATTGTGTAACAAATGCTCTATTAGAGGAAAAAGTATTAGCCAGGGCAAAAGTTAGTTAGTGAAATGGAACTTAAACCAAAAAGTTTCGGTATCTGACTGCTGCCTTAGCCTGGGCAAACTCATTCTTCCTTCTGAGATTCCCTGTGAGCATGGAAGGGCAGCTACTCTTAATTTAGGCCCTTCAGCACAGTTGATGGCCCAGAGCATGGCAGAAGATACTGTGTTGTCTTTTCTTCACTTTAACTTCTCTCTTGCGGTCAACTTGTGTGTGGATGTATATATTCTTCCACACTCTTCTGTATGTACGGTCCTTGCCTTTTTTCTTTTAGACACCTCTAACCTGAGGATTTCCATTTCTACTCTTAGTGCATTGTTAAGGAGGTCTGTAGGTGAAAGCTTTGCTGAATTTGAGAAGCAGGGTTTGTTTGTTTTCCCTTTCCAGTCTTCTGTGCTTAAAAATGAAAGTTGAGAATGTTTCCTTTCTGTCACAGAAATGAAAGAAAGTTGGTATTTATTGGACATCTATATGTTAGGAACATTATGTGTACTATTTAATCATCACAAATTTATGATGTGGTAATTCTTATTTTTATTTTATAGATAAGGAAACTGGAGATCACATTAAGTAATTTGCCTGAGGATGCATGACCAATACATGACATCAGATGCTCCCCCTCCCCCCAGCTGCTTCATTCTTCCTTTGAAGCTGAGAGTACTAAAAGGAAGGGAAAAAAATGGGAGATTGAAAGAGGCAGAGCTGAATTGAACGGTTTTTCAGCTAAAAGTTAATGAAAAGTTTAGTTTTGAATTATGGGCCAGGAGGAGCCTCTGAGCAAATTATTCTGTGTCAGGAGGGTTTCATAGCTTTACAGCCTAGATTTGAGTTGTGGTTCAGTTATTCAAGGGCTGTGAGCTTCCATTTGCTCTCATGCCTCTTCGTAGGAGTATGGTGAAGAACCTAGAGCACATGCTGCGTTATTATGTAGTAGGCACACGGGAAATCGCTGCTATGTGCTAACACTGCTAGACAAAGTTTAAGGCTTGTATTCATCATCAAACATAGAGTTAAGTAGATGTTCTTGGCAGCTTTTGGCAAGTGAGTAGTGAACCTTAGTTTAGCCATTTCTTTCGTAATTCTTTATTTATATTTAATCATACCTCTTTATCAGCCCCATCACTGAGAAAAATTTTTCCCCTGTATAGTTGCCTCTGCGCTTAAAGTATTCTTGGCCCATAAGTCCCATGACAGGCTTTGAGGACGTGAGGGGCTTTCTTTGTTCATGGCCACAATTAGTGTGTTTTCCTTTGGATCACTGGTGAGTGAGCTTCCCTCTAGAGCTGAGTGAGCTTAGTCCTCACTTTTGCAGAGAAAGGAGCATCAAGAAGCAGTTGACTGCTTCCCTCTGGGTGCTAGGTGGAAAGAAAGTGAGTCAGCATTCATTTTGTTCTCCTCACACCTTGCAACATCTGTCTGCCATCAGTCCGCTTCCCACCTCCTTTAACTCGTCAGCACTTAACCCTCCATAAGGCATCCCAAAGCTGCCTGAGAAACACCATAATATTGTATGGGGCCTTTGACGGTTCTTTCCTAAAACCAAATAGATTTAAGTCACAATTCTAAATTTTGGAATAATAGCAAGAAACATTTGGAACACTTTGCAGATAGTTTCAGGTGTGCATATGTGAAGGTACCCTTTCTTTTTTTTTTTTTGAGACAGAGTCTGGTACCCTTTATTTTCTGTGCACCCCCTACCCAACACACAATAGAGAGAAAAACACCAAGGAGTGAAATTGTGTTTCGTGAGTAAACATGACGACTTCCTTCTCAAACAGACATAACTGTGTAACTGCTGAAGTTGTTCAGTCTTTTATTCTGTTCTGACACTTTATCTTTTTCTACATTTACCTTTTTCTTCTTTCAAATTCCTTGTTTTTATTGTTTAGTGCAGGACTCAAACACTCCTAAAATTGTTTGTTCTTTGTGGAAGAGAAAATGGCAGGAGTGAGGCCGTAAAAATTGTGACCAAAATGACAGAAATGCCAACACCTGGACAGCAGCCATTACTAGATAACTAAAACTTGATTATATTCAAGTGCAGATTTGACCAGTGCTGAAATAACATAGAAATCAGAGCATTGAGGGACCTTAGGAGCTGTGGAATATATCCTTTTTATTTCACAGGTGAGGAAATGACATTCTGGAGATTTGGCCAGATCTGTACAGCAATGTTATCTGTGGAACCATGGCTAGACCTTGGTTTCTTGACTATATTTGGTACTTTTCCATGATTGAGATGAGATTATCTTAGAAGTAACAAATGGCAGTCACTGATGACCCAATGCCACACTGGCCTTTTTATCAGTGTTTATTTTACTTTCATAAAAAAATGTGTATTTCAAGTTACAGGATTATTGTTATCACAATATTCACTACAGACTTTGATTTACAAGCTTCTCAAGTGTACGTCTATTATAATCAATTCCAATATTGATTATATTGATTATTCATAGTCTACCAATGGGAGAATTGGTTGTATCCTGGTGTATCCATGTGCTAAAATATTATACTTCTCAATTTGGAAAGAATGTCTTATGGCATTAGGAAATGCTTAAGGTTTGTTAAGTGAAAGTCCTGAACAATATATACAATATAATACCAATTATGTGTTTAAAAAAACCAAGTATATGGTTGCTTTAAAGTTAATAATGACAGTGGTTCTTTGAATGCTAGCATTATGAAGATTTAAATTTTACTCTATTTTCATGCTTTCTGCAAAGGCACATTATAATTAAATGAGTGAGTATTATAAAAATGTAATTTATAGTAATTCAATTTCCACATTCACGAATAATGTATGTGGTAAAAAGAACTCTATCTGTGAAACTCTTTGGTGTGGTGTAAGTTATTATTTGTGTAATAACCTTCTCTTTCTGCATCTTTATTTTTCTTCCCTAGACTGTCTTATTAAATGTATTTTTATTCCTTAGAAAATTCTTCTCCATGTGGCTTTGTTATACTTCATGTGCTCTCTCTAACCCCTTTAATTTTACCTTTACTTGTAAATTTTGTTCAAATAATGCAGGTAACACAATTTGTAAAGTAAAGATACCACAAGCCTTGATGCCAAAGCATAGCAGTCCCTAGCTTCACCTGTTTTCCACCCTCAGGCTCACATTCCGGCAGGAACTTAACGCATTAGCTGTTTAATCTACACACTGCTAACTAAGATGCTGCTTTTCCTTTTCATTCATTACCTTTGAACAGCATTTACTTTCTGTCATCATAGATGAAATTTTAGCTCCCATGCCCCTCTTTTCCTCTTCTTTCTCATCCTCCCGGTGTGATTAAATGAGTATTGGAACTAAATAAGCTATTATGCTTATAGTATTTTGACTATGTAAACAGTGTGTCATTCTTTCACACCCCTCATACTAAGTAATATAATTATATTCCCTTTATTCTGTAGTTTTGGTTTTTCCTTAAAATCCTATTTAATTTTTAATTAGCAAATAATAATTGCATATTTATGGGGTGCAATATGATTTTTTGATATATGTTTACAGTGTGAAATGATTAAATCAGGCCAATTAAAAAATTTGCCTCACAAAGCTGTCATTTTGTATGGTGAAAACATTGAAAATTTACTGTTTCAGCAATTTTGAGATAACACTGCATTATGATTTATTATAGTCACCATTCTGAACAGATTACTAAAGCGTATTTCTTCTGTCTAGGGGAAACTTTGTGCCTTTTGATCGGCATTTCTCCTTTCCCCACCTACCCTTTTGCCCTAGCCTCTGGTAATCAACATTCTACTCTCTATTCTATAAGTTCAACCATTTTAGGTTCCACATATGAGGGAGATCATGTGGTGTTTCTATGACTGTCTTTTCTCACTTAGTATAATGTCTTCCAGGTTCATCCACGTTGTTGCAAATGACAGAATTATCCTCCTTTTAAAGGCCGAATGGTAATCCATTATATATATATACCTGTGTATCTATATCTATATACCATAAACATAATATACCATTTTCTTTACCCATTTCTCTGATGATGGATGCCCAGCTTGCTTACATATCTTGGGTATTGTGTATAATGCTGTAGTGAACATGGGAATGTAGATGTCTTTGACATACTGATTTCAGTTTTTTTGGATATAGACTAGGAAGTGGTATTACTGGATCATAGGATAATTCTGTTTTTAGTTTTTCTGAGGAGGCATACTGTTTTTCATGG
Organism: Aotus nancymaae; assembly: GCF_030222135.1. Lineage (NCBI taxonomy): Eukaryota > Metazoa > Chordata > Mammalia > Primates > Aotidae > Aotus > Aotus nancymaae. Next base: position 4,154,677 of record NW_026988450.1, on the reverse strand, counting down.
TAGCTGTATGTATTTACATTTCCGCTAACAGTTCACAAGAATTTTCTTTTCTCTACAACCTTGCCAATACTTGTTATCTTTTGTCTTTTCGATAATAGCCATTCTGACAGGTATCAAGTGATAACTCATTGTGGTTTTAATTAGCATTTCTCTGACGACCATTTTTCATATGCATAGGCTGTTTATATGTCTTGAGAATTGTTTATTTGATCTTTGGTTTGTTTTTTGATTGGCGTATTTGTTTTCTTGCTATTCAGTTGAGTTCATTTCATATTTTGGATCTTAATCCCTTTATCAGATGTCTGGTTTGCAATCTATTATCAGATGTCTGGTTTACAGTGGTTTTTTTTTTTTTTTTTTTCAATATGTGTTATCACTTCACTTTACTGTTTGTAAACAATTAGTGAAGCATTACTGTACAGAAGCTTTCTAGTTTTATACAATCGCATTTATTTTTGCTTTTGTTGTCTGTGTTTTTGGGGTCATATCCAAGAAATCTTTGCCCAGACCAGTGTAATGGAGCATTTCCCTTATATTTCCTTCTAATAGTTATACAGTTTCAGGTGTTATATTTAGAATGTTTAAACTGCTTTGAATTGATTTTTGTATGTGGTGTGAGATAAGGATTCAATTTTATTCTTCTGCTTGTGGATATCCAGTTTTCCCAGCAGCACTTATTGAAGAGACTGTGCTTTCTTCATTTTGTGTTCTTGGTATCTTTGTTGAAAATCAATTGACCATAAATTTGTGGAGTTTATTTCTGGTCTCTCCATCTATTTTGTTTGGTTATTGTATCTGTTTTTATGTCATTTCCATGCTGCTTGATTACTATAGCTTTGTAATAAATTTTGAAGTCAGATAATGTGATACCTCTGGTTTTCTACTTTTTGCATATGTGATTACATACAAATTTTAGGATTGTTTTCTATTCTTGTGAAAAATATCATTGGAATTTTAATGTCATCATGCTGAATCTGTAAACCACTTTTGGTAGTATGGACATTTTAACTATTATTTCTTTGAGTCCATGAACATGGGACATCTTTCCATTTATTTGTGTTGTCTAGTTTCTTTGAATATTTTATAGTGTTTAATATACAAATCTTTCACTTCCTGGGTTAAAGTTTACTTTCAGGTATGTTTTTTGATGTTATCGTGAATGGGATTGATTTCTTAATTTATTTTTTCAGATAGTTTGTTGTTAGTGTAAAGAAATGCTACTGACTTTTGTGTGTTGATTTTGTACCCTGCAACTTTACTGATTTTGTTTACCTGTTCTAACAGTTTTTTGGTAGGTCCTTAGAATTTTCTAATATGTATGTTATCAGTTAACAGAAGTATTTTCAATTTTTGCTTTCCTATTTAGATGCCCTTTATTTCTTTTTCTTGTCTAATTGCTCCAGCTAGAACTTTGTTCTATGTTGAATATAAGTGGTAATAGATATTCTTATTCCTGATCTTAGAGGAAAACCTTTCAACTTTTCATTGCGTATGTTTATTGTGGGCTTTTCATGTATAGCCTTTATTATGTTGAGGTATCTTTCCTCTGTGTCTAATTAATTGAGAGTTTTTATCATGAAAGGATATTGAATTTTGTGAACTGCTTTTTCTGCATCTGTTGAGATGATCATAGGGTTTTTGTCCTCATTCTGCTAATACGGTATATCACATTATAGATTTGTGTGTATTCAACAATCATTGTATCCCAGGTGTAAATCTCACTTGGTTGTGAATAATCCTTTTAATGTTCTGTTGAATTTGGTTTGCTAGTATTTTGTTGAGGATTTTTGCAAATATGTTCATCAGGGATATTAGCCTGTTATTTACTGATAGTGTCCTTGTCTAGCGTCATTATCAAGGTTCAGTCTAGCTATGCTGGCTCACTAAATGGATTTTGTAGGTATTCTCTTCACTTTGAGTTTTTGGAAGGGTTTGAGAAGGAATTGGTATTAGTTCTTCAAATGTTTGGTATAATTTTACCTTGAGGCATCTAGTGCTGGGCTTTTCTTTGATGGGAGATTTCTTAATTATTGATTCAATCTTCTTGCTTGTTATTGGTCTGTTCATATTTTCTTTTCCTTCTCGATTCAACTTTGGTAGGCTGTACATTTCCAGGAATTTATTCTAGGTTATCCAGTTTGTTGGTGGATAATTGTTCATAGTGTCTTATGATCCTTTGTACTTCTGTGGTATCTTCTGAGTTGTGGTATTTCCTCTTTTGTTTCTGACTTATTGTTAGAGCCTTCTTTTTTTCTTAGTTTGCTAAAAGTTTGTTGATTTTGTTTATCTTTTTAAAGAACCAACTCTTAGCTTCACTAATCTTTTTTTCTATTTTCTTTCTATTCTCTGTTTTATCTATTTTTGTTCTGGATCTTTATTATTTCATTTCTTCTATTTGGGGTTTAGTTGGTTCTTTTATCTCTAGTTTCTTGAATTTATTTGAGATCTTTACTCTCTTTTGATATAGGCATTTATTACTGTAAACTTCCCTTTTAGAACTGTTTTGATGCATCTCATAAGTTATATGTTGTCCATTTTCCTTTGTCTAAAGATATTTTTATTTATTTTTAAATTTCTTTGACCAACTGGTTTTGAGGAGCATGTTGTTTATTTCTAGGTATTTATGAATGTCCCAAAAGTCCTCCTGTTACTGGTTTCTGGTTTCATTCCATTATGATTAGAACAGCTATTTGATGTAATTTCAGTCTTAAACTTATTAAGACTTGTTTTGTAGACAAACATATAATATATCCTGGAAAATGTTCCATGTTCACTGGAGAGAAATGAGTATCCAGTTGCTGTTGGATAGAATGTTCTATATATGTCTCTTAGGTCCCTTTAGTCTAAAGCATTGTTCAAGTCCACTGTTTCTGTCTGGATAATTTATCCATTGTTGAACGCGGAGTATTGAAGTCCTCTGCTATTACTGTATTGCAGTCAATCTCATCATTCAGAACTATTAAAATTTGCTTTATATATTTGGGTGCTCCAATATTGCCTGCATATATATTTAAAATTATTCTGTTCTCTTCAACATAACATAAAATAATGTCCTTCTTTGCCTCATTTTACAGTTTTGCCCTAAAGTCTGTTTTGTGTGATGGAAGTATGGTCATCCCTGCTCTCTTTGGATTATCATTTTTCATCCCTTTATTCTCAGTCTGTGTGTGTTCTAAGGCTAAAGTGAGTCTTTCATAGGCAGCATATTGTTGGATCTTGCTTTTCTAAGCCATTCAGTCATTGTTTTTAAAATCCATACAGTCATTTGATTTGATAATTTTTTTTTTTTTTTTTTTTTTTTTGAGAGGAAATCTCTGTTGCCCAGACTGGAGTGCAATGGTGCAGTCTCAGCTCATTGCAACCTCTGCCTCCCAAGTTAAAGCGATTCTCCTGGCTCAGCCTCCCAAGTAGCTGGGACTACAGCTGTGTGCCACCACACCCAGCCAATTTTTTTGTGTTTTTAGTAGAGACAGGGTTTCACCATGTTGGGCAGGCTGGTCTTTAACTCCTGACCTCAAGTGATCCATCTGCCTTGACCTTCCAAAGTGCTGGGATTTCAGACATGAGCTACTGCATCTGGCTAATTTTTGTTTAGTTGAGACAGGATTCCGCCATGCTGGCCAAGTTGGTCTCGAACTTCTGGCTTCAAGTGATCTGCCCACCTTGACCTTCCAAAGTGCTGGGATTACTGGTGTGAGCCACCATGCCTGGCCTGGCTTATAGTAATTTTTAATGAGCCTCAAATAACACACTCAGTACAGTGTTTGTTAGTAAATGGTGGTGGTTCTTACTTATTTGATTCTTCCTATTGCCTTTTTCTCACCAAGAGTATGAGCTGTCTAGTAAAGACCATGTTTGATTGATTGTTTTGCTATGATAATTGTTTGGCTATGATAATTTTGAATTTAATGGAATTCAGAAGGATCTAAGAAGGGTCAGATCCTTCTTAAGCCTTAGAGCCTACTCAAAGGGAATAATTTTTCTAGTAAATTGTGCCATCTACAGTACAGCAATTTGCTAAATATCTGTCTAGTCAGAATTATTCTTATGAAATCCATAGACAGATGCCACACTGAATACTGACAGAGACTATCTCCTACTGTAATATATCCATTTTTTCTTTCACCTTAGGAAGAGATTCACTGAGTGCCAGATGAAAAAGTTGACTTGTGCTTAAAAGCCATGTTATTAAAAAAAAAAATTCTTGAAATGCTACAGTTGGACTCTCAGCAAGTCGAGATGCCACAGCTAAGACCTGTTGAAGGAACAGTGAATTGACATCTCCCATTGCACTACATTCTACAAAATATACTCATTGAGGAGAAGGGTGCTGTAAACCCTTGTACTTTTATATTTTTGAGGATTGGAAGTGCTGGAGCCAGCCAGCTTTTTATACGTGAGTTTGAATGAATTAAATGTGAATTCACAGTGTTTCTTCTACTCCAAACGTTCTTAAGGCAATTGTAGGAAAGGACAAAGGGGACACAGACAAAGACAATATAACAGGCTCTGTTGGGAGAGCTGCCCCAGTGGTGCCAGGGGTCTGAGGACTCTGGAAATACTTGAGACCCTAATTGATATGCTTCTCTAGTGTCAAGAGTTAGGATATTCTTGCCAGAGTTAACTGTCATAACTCTTGTTACTGGCCATGGGTATTTCATTTCACACTTTTCTCTTCTACTGATTTACTAATTTAGAAATTGATATATTAATTTACTTACTAGCTAGTTGAATGAAGCTTAAATTGTATATTCGGTATTATGTTTTGAAATTTTTTTAGTTTCCTCAGGTTGCACTTACGTTTCTATTCAGATGCTGAGTTTAATCTGTTGAAGTTCAGTGTGTGTGTGTGTGTGTGTATTAAACATGTTCTAGTGCTTGGACTGTTGAAGTTATTAATAAAATTTGTGGTCTCTATCCAACAAAGTTTACCAAACAAAACAGGGAGAGAGCACATGAGTACATTAATAAACGTGAGTCTGGGTTTGTTTATTTTGTATTTTATGTTCAGTGATTGAGTAGTATGTTATTCTTTGTGTTAACATTTTACATTTATGTAGTACATTTTTGAATTGTTAGAGGTTTTTAAATTCAGGAATTTAAAATAAACTAATTTTTTAAATTAAACTAGAATTACTATACTATAAAGAAGCCAATGTGGCTCAGTGATTGAAGGAATGGAGGTCAGGTGTGGTGGCAGACTCCTGTAATCCCAGCACTTTGGGAGGCCAAGGTGGACTGATCTCTTGAGCTCAGGACTTTGAGACTACCTTGGGCAACATGGTGAGACCCTATCTCTACAAAAAAAATACAAAAATTAGCTGAGCGTTGTGGCATGTGCCTGTAATCCCAGCTACTTGGGAGGCTGAGGTGGATTGATCTCTTGCACTCAGGAGTTTGAGACTGCCTTGGGCAACATGGTGAAACCCCGTCTCTACAAAAAAATACAAAAATAAGCCGAGGATGGTGGCATGCGCCTGTAATCCCAGCTACTTGGGAGGCTGAGGTGGAAAGAATACTTAAGCCTGGGAGGGGATGAGCCAAGATCGTGCCACTGCACTGCAGCCTGGGTGACAGAGTGAGACTCTGTCTTAAACAAAACAAAACAAAACAAAAAAACAGCATGGTTTCTAACTCTAAAGACCTGAGACCAATTCTTGGTAGTGTCACTTTCCAGAGCAGCACTGTCTAGAATGGTAGCCACTGGCTACAAGTAGCTATTAAGCACTTAAAATATGGAAAATATAGGTAGGTTGACTAATGGAATTTTAAATTATATTTAATTTTCATTAATTTAGGTCAAGGTAACCATGTGTGACTAGTGGCCACTGTAATGAGCCTCATGGTACTAGGTGACTGACTTGACTTCTTTGTGTTCCAGTTTTCCCATCTGTACAGATGAGACCATATAAGTTACCTTTTGTGGTTACTATAAGAATTAAATAAAATAATATAGTTAAGGAGTTTAACACTATGCCTGGAGCAGAATATTTCCATGAGAAATGGTAGTTGATTATAATGACATACATTTAATAAACTGGAGTTATTTTGCTTTTGAGCATTAATTTAAACCTGTTTATTTTTGTTCTTCCTTTCCAGGATTAATTTATTTTTGGAAATCAAGTGCAATATTGGAAGCCATTTCTACTAATTTTATTTCATTTTTAAATTTATGATTTGATTTGAATACTATCATGGGAGGAGCTGTGAGTGCTGGGGAAGATAATGATGACTTAATTGATAATTTAAAAGAAGCTCAGTATATCCGTACTGAAAGAGTGGAGCAAGCCTTCAGAGCGATTGATCGTGGAGATTACTATTTGGAAGGCTACAGAGACAATGCTTACAAAGACTTAGCCTGGAAGCATGGAAACATCCACTTATCAGCACCTTGCATTTATTCTGAAGTTATGGAAGCATTGAAACTTCAACCAGGATTGTCTTTTCTTAACCTGGGAAGTGGAACCGGATATTTAAGTACAATGGTGGGCTTAATTTTAGGTAATTTTATTTTTGTAAAATTCTATTTTTAAAAGTAAGCCTATTTTGTATTATGTTTTATGATTTATAGGATTTGTAACTCTGTGTACATTTTGTGTATGTTTGAATGTGTATACTCAGTGTAGGTCTTTTCCTTACTTAGATGTGAAAACACAAGGTAGTAGTTATCTTTTTTCATTCCCAGCCCTGACCCTGATAGTTCCCACATGTAGTCCTCAACTTGCAGTAGCTCTGGGAACTAACTATTCTCTGTTAGTCATGGTCTGTACTTAAAATCAAGCAACTAGTAGGCAGGAAACTCAGGAGTAATATTTAATCTATTTCAGGTAGAGTGTTCTGTCTTCTAGCATATAAAGTTTGATCGTTATCTAAGAGCATTGTGCCAGGTTTTTGTTAGAGGGACAGGAATATGTGGGATATATAAGATGTGGCATTGTTGGGGCAAAGCAAGGGATTGGAGAAAAATGGAGAAGAAAGAAGTATATCTCATTAAGCTTTCAGCATATTTTTCAAGTGTTTGCTCTGTCAGACATTGTTGCTGGCATGTGCATATGCCAGTGATCTAAAGGGACTAAGATTTCTGCCCTCAAAGTGCTTACTGGGTGTTAAATGCTAGGTATTGTTTAAGGCAGTGTGTGTGTGGTAACTCATTCAGTGTTCCTAATACTCCTTTGAAGTACATACTGTTATTAATCCTGTTAGACGGGCAAGTAAACGAAGGCGTGGGGAGGTTAAATAACTTGCCTGAAAGTCAGTTATCTAGGAAGTGACAAGTGAGTAATACGGAGTATAGGTGAAAGATGCATGGATGGAGGAAAATCTGCTGTAAGACATTATGTTGGATGGTGGATGACCAACCATGAAGTTTACCAAGCCGTTTAGATCAACTGACACATTCACCGGCTGCTACTGTGAGACATACATTAAAATAGAGCATTGTTTAGGGACGTGGGGTGTGAGAAGACATAAGCAAATCAACAACCTTCATCTAGTCTCATAGGTACTATAGTTGAGGTACATGCCTAAGTTAATAAGGATGAGAATGTGGCGTAAAATTCATTTTAAAGTGATGGGAAATTATTGAGGAATTTTAAATAGAGAGTGACATATCCTCTAGTAGGGTGACTCTCTGTTCCAGTGTGCTGAGGGAGTCCTACTTTATCCCTGTTATTCTAGCATCAGTATTAATAATGTCCTTTATTTCCTCAAAGTGTCTGAGTTTGGACAATAAATTATGTAGTCACATTATGTGACTTCTAAGGTATACTCAGGTCTGAAATTTCCTCCCTACACACTAGCTAACTCCTTACTCTATTAGTCATGGAAATTCCCATCTGTTTCATTTAAAAGAGTGGGGATGGAAGCCTTTCATTCCACAACTGGGTTAGTTCCTAATGTATAAGAACTGCTCAAAAGTGATAGAGAACTTATTAATTTTCATCAATAAAGAGATATTTAGAAGCTTACATTTAAATTTGGCGCTCCTCCCTGTCCTGAGACAGGAATTTCTTAACAGGTTGGAACTTCCAGATGTATGTCACTTCTTCTTTTTTTTTTTTTTTTTTTTTTTTTTTTTTTCAGATGGAGTTTCGCTCATTACCCAGGCTGGAGTGCAATGGCGCGATCTCGGCTCACCGCAACCTCCGCCTCCTGGGTTCAGGCAATTCTCCTGCCTCAGCCTCCTGAGTAGCTGGGATTACAGGCATGCGCCACCGTGCCCAGCTAATTTTTTGTATTAGTAGAGATGGGGTTTCACCATGTTGACCAGGATGGTCTCGATCTCTTGACCTCGTGATCCACCCACCTCGGCCTCCCAAAGTGCTGGGATTACAGGCTTGAGCCACCGCGCCCGGCCTGTATGTCACTTCTATCACTAGGTTCTTTGAAGAAGGAATATCTGGGGTTTGAGACAGTCTGCAAAACCCAGAGGGGAGAGTAGGGAGAGCTGCTGCTTTAAAAAAATGGGAATTGCTATCCTTGAACATTTCCTAACCAGCTCTGGCAACTCTGGGCTGGAGTCCAAGCCTTATACCATGTTTGGCCAGCCTGAAAGTGCCTGTTTATTCTGTCTTCCACTTCTCTAGTATGTGCCAACTGGCTCGTGCTGAGGGAGGTCAATCTAGCCAACTTGGGGTGGGGGGAGGTATGTATCATAATTTGCAATCTTGCCAGCAATGAGGTTGCCTTCTTAAGACTCATTGCCTGCTCCCAGGCTCCAAGAGATTAGATTTCTATGGCCAGATGGCACCTGTTGGCAGATGTCAAATTTATTGTATCATGAATGTCTTTCAGTCCGTGTCATGGGCAGTGTGGGGAAAGAGACCATTGTGTAAATGACCTACAGTGCACAGATAGTTTCCTCCTGTTACAAGGCTCTAGGGAGTCATGGAGGTTTAGTTACATACATGGCAGTGGCTCCTCCATACTATTCCAGGATTTATCTTTGTGTGATCCTGCTTAAGACCAAGATATAGTTGTTCTTATTTTAGTTAGGAATATTCCATTGGTGAGAAAGATTATTTTAAAGAAGGAGAAGCAGAAACAACAGTCTGTAAAACTATGATTATAGCTAATAAATCTTAAGTTCACCAGGCTTCTGAGGAAACTTTATCTTTTTTCCCCTGCTCTCTTTTTTCAGTTTGTGTTTTGTGTGTGTTTTATGTCATGGAGGGGAGGGTATTCATCCATAAAAATCACTTAGGACTGGATCCAGAGGAGGATGCTCACGTGCTCCCTGTGACTGTCGGAGTATAGTGAATCAAATTTGGCTCCGCTGCTTCACAGCCACCTTATTAACAGAAGTTCTTTCTTTCTTAAAAACAAAAAACTACAACACTATGGCTTAACCATGTTTCTCTTCCACTCACAAGATGGGGATGACAGGTCCTCCCCATAGACAGTGGGTCCTATTGGAGTACATACTCAGTGGTAAACACTGGGGGAGTCCTGGCCGAAGCAGGGAGAGCGGGGCATCTGTGATTCCGTAACACAGTTAAGGAAGAAACAAACCCCTTGGGATATTTCCATTTCACTCCAGAAACACAAATGTCGAGGATGAGCTATAATTATTATATAGAGCTTTTGTTATTCAGTGAGACTAAGTTAGATTTTTCTTTTATTATTATTATTAATTCATTCATTTATTTTTAGATAGGGTCTCACATTCTTGCCCAGGCTGGAGTGTGGTGTAATGGTCTTGGTTCACTGCAGCCTCGACCTCCTGGGCTCCAGTGATTCTCCTGCCTCAGCCTCCTGACTAGCTATGCATGGCTGATTTTTGTATTGGGTTTTCTTCAGAAAATTTCTTATCATTAAAGCACACTTAAAGCAATTATTCACAAATTTACTTTTATCCCAGACAATGGAGAATAGATCACTCCAACTCCTAAGATTTCTCATTGAGTCATGTTTTTGAATTTCGAATAGAAGATAATCTTCATGTCCTGCTCGCTTCTCCTTAAATATTTTCCCTGAACTAAGGGTTTTCATAAAGATACGGTACTTAATTGATTCTCCTCTCAGCACTGTCTTTTCATTCTTAGGGAATTCCATTGAAAAATAGGATGCAAAAAAAGGCAGCCTCCCACATCCTGTGCTTTACGTCTGCTTTCCATAACTGAACTGAGTATCAGAACCACAAAAGCAAGTTATTTTGACAAACTCTTTGTGATTCAGGTAGAGATTCTGAATCCTGATCCTTTTTACTTAGGTATTAATTTCCATTTTCTTTTATAACTCATAATATAAAAATTCTAGGTATCTTACAAAGCCTATAATATATAGATTCATTCCTCCTAATGACTTTCTTTTAGTCTCTTGCCTAGTTTCCTAATTGATAGGACTGACTCTGGGGAGACTGCCAGTGTCATCAGCACTATGGATGCCACTGCCTTGGTGCTACAACATTCATTTCTAAAGGTGAAACAGTTGATAGGCAGGAACCTTACTGCCATAACCTACGGTTGCCATATTGTTCAAAAGCATTAGTTAAGCTATCTGCTGCCATCACGTTTGACCTCTACACTCTTTCTTTGTCATAGGACATTAAATGGTCCTCACTCAGCTAACCTTTTTTGCCTTTGACCTCAGAGCTCATGCTGTCTCTCCTTTGCCTGCATGCTTATGCACACTATGCGTAGCCTCTCTTGCTGGTTCTCCCTCTAATGAGGTGTGATTCGCATACCATTAAGTTTAATCATTTAAGAGTACAATTCGATGATTTTCAGTTAGGTTTACAGAGTAGTGCAGACATTACCACAATCTAGTTTGAAGATACTTCCACTATGCTAAAAAGATTCTTCCATGCCCAGTTGCATCCACTTCCAGTACACAGCCAGTCCCTGACAACCGGTTACCTACCTTCTGTCTGTAGATTTGCCTTTTCTGGGCATTTCATATACATGAAGTCATACAATATATGGTATTCTGAATCCAGCTTCTTTTACTTAGCATTACATTTTCAAGGTTCATTTATGCTATAGCATGTCTTGAGTATTTTATTCCTTTTTATGGCTGAATGCTGTTTCATCATATATACTACATTTTGTGTATCCATTCACCAGTTAATGGGCATTTGAGTTACTAGTTTTTGGCTATTATACATAATGCTGTTATGAGCATTTATGTACAGATCTTTGCGTGGATATGCATTTTCATTTCTCTTAGGTAGATTCTTAAAGAGTAGAATTGCTGATCTGTATTTGTTTTTAAGAGATGAACAAAGTGTTTTCTGGAGTGGCTGCACCATTTTACATTCCTACCAAGGTTTTATGAGGTTCTAGTTTCTTCACATCATCACTAATACTTGTTACTTTGTTTTAAGGTGCCTCTTAAAGAATGTTCTTTATTAGCTTACTTTAGGCCAAAAGATGAGGGGGATGCAGGGTGGTCAGTTCCTCCATCCCTTACCCTCTCTTTCTTCTTGGTGAGATAAGACACATTTGGCAGGTATCAGGGTTTTTCTGTAAGGTAGACTCTGTTTTCTGCATCAAACCAAACCCATTTTTTCCTCTATCTTCTGTTATACTTTTTTTTTAAAGGAAGTTTTTTTTTGTTTTTTTTGGAGACTGAGTCTTGCCCTGTCTGGCTGGAGTGCAGCAGCGGGATAGTGGCTCACTGCAGCCTCTGCCTCCTGGGTTCAGTTGGTTCTCCTGCCTCAGCCTCCTGAATAGCTGGGACTACAGGTGCTCACCACCACACTTGGCTATATATATTTATATTTGTTTTTATTTTTGTATTTTCAGTAGAGACGGGGTTTTGCCATGTTGGCCAGACTGGTCTCGAACTTCTGACCTCACGTGATCCACCCGCCTTGGTCTCCCAAAGTCCTGGGTTACAGGTGTGAGCCACCACACCTGACCCTGGTTTTTTTCATTTTTAGGAATTAATCTGTTCGGTTTTTTGTTTGTTTGTTTTGACATGGAGTCTTGCTTTGTTGCCCAGGCTCGAGTGCAGTGGTGCCATCTCTGCTCACTGCAACCTCTGCCTCCTGGGTTCAAGCGCTTCTCCTGGCTCAGCCTCCCAATTAGCTGGCATTACAGGCATATGCCACCATGCCCAGCTAATTTTTTGTAGAGACAGGGTTTCACCATGTTGGCCAGGATGGTCTCAATCTCCTGACCTCGTGATCCTCCTGCCTTGTACTCCCAAAGTGCTGGGATTACAGGTGTGAGCCACCATGCCCACCCATCTGTTCTTGATATGTGATTTATTTGGGTCTCTGTGAGCAAACCTGTTGTGAAAACCTTTTATTTTAGGCTAATGACATTTTATGAAATTCATAAAACTTAACTATTTGAACTATTACTTCTTAGTCCTAGTTAGACTTCTGGGCGTCTTTTTTTCTGCCCTTGTGCTCTATATGGAGTTGCCACCATTGTTCTATTTCTTAGATTTTTTTTTCCCCTTCTCACTTATATTGGTTGTGGATTAGAAGTCATTACTGTCAACCACCTCTTTCATTGCTGCTACCTCTGAAAATCAATACTCAGGTGATTTTATGTTTATGGATAATATTACTGCTGATTACAGGGTAACAAATAGTAAATAACAAAATGATAAATATTAGGAAGCAGTACAGGTTTTACAAAGTTTTCGTAGTAATTTCTTCAGATGATGTTTTTTCATGCTAGTCTTAGAAGTTAGGAGGAAATTTCTCCAGTGATGTGAAGTGGCTTAGGTGTTTCCCTGAGCTGAGCATCTTGAGTTTTATCTTTGTGATTAACTGTTTCTCAACCGAGATTGTCTGTGTAGCAAATACAGCCAGTTTTTACTATTTGGAAATTTTGTCTCTTGAGAATTCACTTACTTACTAATACTTATTTGAAACCCCCAAATCAAACTCACACTGCTTTCATGATTACTTGTGAGCCTACAGAGAGGAACAAAAAATCTGAGTCTCCTGCTTTGCATCTTCCTAGCCGAGGTGGGATAAAGTGAAGCGCTCTCTGCCTTCTCGTCTCTGTGGTCGTACAGCAATGACCAAAGGATTGAGAGGGGAGAGGCCAGCGCATGTCCCAAGCTCCAGTCTTCACTGGGGCCTGTTGATGGCTTGAATCCCAATTCTGGCAACAGTTCGTGGGGTGGCTAAGGCAAGTCACTAACACTTCTTAAGTTTATTTTCTCTTTTGTGAAATAAATAATACAGTCTCTACCAGGATGAGTTCTCAGGATTTAATATTATAATCTATTTTATATATTTATATATGTACATATTTTCCTAAGGAGCAATAGTTAGTTCATTTTTTGCTAATTCAATGTTTGCTGTATTTTTTAGAACATAACTTTTATACACCTCTGTATACTCTTTTATACAGTAAATAATGCGAATTGATTGTTACTTTGAGAAAAGTACTAAACCTTCCTGAATTTGTTTCCTTAAGTGTAATATTTGTGAATCTCTATCTCCCCATGTAGAAGCTGGCACCCACGGAATTGTCTTTCTTTTTCTGTGACACAGCCTTTCCTAGGCTGACACAGTCTTTCCTAGGATGTTGGACTGAGTGCCTCGGATTGGAGCCAGAGGTTGACTGGAGGTTGGCAGGGCTGCTTGGTCCGCTGGAACTCTCGGTCTCGTCTGGAACCCGCTTTTACATTCTCTCTGGGTTAGGTTCCTGCAGGGTCAGCCAGGCTACCCTCCCACACCCTTGCCAAAAATTGTTTCCTTGGGTTTTATATCTCAGTGTGTTATGTTTATAAAGGCTTTGTCCTTTTTAGGGAACAACTTTGGATTTATCCTGTAGTGAAGGGTGAATCTTTCTTCTTTCTTCAAGGAACATCCATATGCAAAGGATTCATAGATTTCTGCCTCCAAAGTCTGTCACCTGGGCTCTGGACACTCTTGATCTTCCAAGCTGGGTACTTAAACATGTGGTACCTGCATCCTGTTTCTTCTTCAGTGTACAGAAGATTCCAGAAGTTCAGCCTGCCCCCAACTATTTTTTTTCCTGCCCTCTTTCACACATGACAAAAAGTTCAACAAATTCTCTTCTTCCTCCTCTGTTTCCTTTCTTTGTGAAGAGTACTTTTTTCTTCTAAATTGCATAACGCGGAAACTTGAGTAGCAGTCTCTCCTCTTTAATTTTATTGTGAAGTAGGTAACATAATCACAGGGCTGAAAAATTCAAAAGTTTCAAAAGGCATACATTGAAATATTTTCCTTCTCTTCCTCTCCTATATTTTACTTAGTTGCCTCCCCACTTTGACAATAACTGCACAGAGCTCTGAGGACACTGCAGTTTTTGCATATACATAATGCTTTATAGCGATGATAGTTGGCTTGAAGTCGGAAGCAAATTGTTTAGGAATAAAAGGAAAATGTTTGTTGAATTTTGACAGATTTCTATCAAACAACTAAAATTAATAAGAAATTAATTTTGAATGAAATGTACTCCATCATAGCATTTGCTTCTGTGGCATGCATCATTCCCTACCATCAGATAATATAGATTTAACGTATTTTTTTTTTTGCTCATGCACTATTTTAAAATCAAGACATGAAAAATATTTTTATGCTTTGTGGATAGCACCTGTTTCAGTCTTCGTTGTGAACCTTTTTAAATTTGGGACCGTAGCTACATTTATGAACTTTATCATTCTTTAAAGAAGTATTATATTAGACCCTGTGCCAGCTGCTGTGGATATAGAAGTGTTCAAGACACATCTCCTACCCTTGTACATGATGCTTCTGAACTAGCAATAAAAGTGTGGTGTTAATCTTACTGGCTGTTCTTCATTTAGTCTAATAAATATTTATTGAATATGTGACTCTATCACCATGCTGGTCCCAGGTATCTTCATGTACTTCATGTGCAGTGGAATGAAAGAGCTGATGAAAATGTCTTCCAGAGAAAATGATTTCATTAAGAAGAATTTGAGTCAAAATCTGAAGCTGTTTAAATTAGCTTTTTAAACTATTCTGTATTATATTATACCCAAACATATTTTTTCTCAGTTTATTGAATTTGCTGTTAGAAATTTAATCTCTAATATTCCATTGCACATATTAAGGTATAGTCATTGGTTCTTGACCTATTCGTCTTGAATATTATCAGCACATTGGGTAGAAATATGTAAATGAATTAATTGTGACATCTGTTCTTGATATTTGAACATTTTAGAGATATGGTTTACTTAGGGCTTTGGTTCCATTTCTGTAACTGTTAAGTCAATACTTTGAGATCTCATGTAAACATATTTCTAAGATTCCTGTGAGATAGGAGAGTAGCATTTACATAGCCCTAGTCTGAGAGGAGCCTGAGGAACGTGTTTCTGGTAAATTCCAGGGCTTGTTTCATAATGCTTTTCTCAAACCTGGAGAGCAGAGAACAAGGTCTAATCTTAGTAGTTTCAGAATGGTTAAGCTAACATGGCAAGACTCAGGACAAGTTTGACAGTGCTTGATGTAAAACAGTGTGATATAGTTGGATGAGAGAAACCGTAAGACCTTAAATATATCTTAATAAGTGGGACATTAGAACAACTTCTCTTAATTGTCTAGTTAATGATTACTTAGCCTTTTGCTGATTGCTTTTCTCCTTTTTCCTTTATTCACCTTTTGGTCTGTTTTATTTTTGTACATTATACCACAGTATATTCTTGGAGTGAAACCTATTCCTGTCGACTTTTACCTGTGACTGTTCCTGAATGCTTCCAAAGTTGCTTGTAAATCTTTACTAAGATGCCTTATTTTATATAACTAAAATCAGTAATGAAATATCATTGTAATTTGTTGAAAGATCCTTTTATATTTATATTTTAATTCTCATTGAGTTTATATTAGTTTCATAGAAGCCTAATGATTGATCCACCTACTCCCCCTTGTGGTAAATATTTAGTTTAGCTGAAATACTTTTAGCTGTTAACTCTTGATGTTACTTTACTATAATGAGAACAGAGATTTGGATAGCTCAAAGCAGATTTAAAAAAATAATTGAGATTGGGCTTTATAATAATTAGGAGGGGTGGCTAGCGCTGCTCAACCCAGTTGGATGTTAGGATTATCTGCAGACCCGGGATCACGCTGAGAGATTCCTTTCATCTGTTTGTGGGTAGGACCCAGGGATTTACAGTTCAAATCAAATTAAATTTAATCTGATATAGAAAATTAGAAATTTCCAGGTTATTCTAATATACAGTCAGGGTTGAGAACCACTTATATAGTTTATAATTATGCTTCTACAACTAACTGTTTCTGTATATGGGGAGAGAGCACATCATAATTTTTAACAACAGTTTGTCTATTACATTATAGTGTGCAAAGTACTTTTACATAATTTAATGATTTTTCCCAGAGACTCCTTTTATATAGTGGAAACTGGTCTTACAGTGACGGACTGGTCTCAGATTATACAACAGTTAAGAGGAGGAACTGGGATTTGGAAACCAAGACATCTGACTTTTAATCTATCTCACCACACCAGTATTTTGACCTCAGAATCCTCAACTGAAATGCTGGATCTTGGATTATTTCATCTTTAGAACTCCTCTTATTATAAAGTACTTTTTGTCTGTGGCTATGTTCTGTAAGTTAGCTTTACACAAAATACTAAAGGCACAGTGAACTTCATTCAGATGCAGTGTGGAACTCTCAGGTTTCCTTGGTCTGCCTCAGTCTTCTACACACCAGCACCACACCGTCAATCTGTTGGACATTACGTGGGGTGGACATAGATACAAATTGAAAAAATTGGAATTGCATGGACACTTAATGCCTAAACCTAGTAATTATTGACTTTTATGTACAAGCTTGTGTTCTTGACTGATTGATAAATGATAAATGAACTAGATTAGATCCACTTATTAGAAAAGTACTCTTACGAGTGCAGTGAATGTGATTTGAAAAATTGAAAGCAGTCTAGATTTTATTATATTTGTTATTGTTCTCAATGGGGGTTTGTCGACCTTAAAACTTATTTCGTATGTAAGATACCTAGGTATTTCTAATAACTGTATTTGTTTTAATAAACTTTGACTTCGCTGTATGTTTCCATGTTCTCTTTAATATTTAGCTATTAAAGGTCAACATTTTCGTTTTTTAAAAGCATGTATGTTACAAAAATTAAGCCCTTTATTTCATAGGAAAATCCTCACATTGGCAAATACAAAATAACATTGGAATTCAGAATCAAATTTATGCTTCATTTGGCCTGTTAACATCATCATATTTTGGATATTCGTGTTTTCCATTGACAACTTGTATCTATCTATTAGCTATATATTATTTATTTATCTGAACATTTATGCTCTTTTTAAAAAAATCTTTCAGTAACCCATTGCTTTTTATTTGAAAAAGTTATACATGCAAATGGTTAAAACACACTTCATACAACAGCATATAATAATCAGAATGTTTCCTTACTCTCTTAGCCTCCTTTCTCAGAAGCAGCTATGTGTGCTTTTTTAATTTTCTGGTTCATTCTCCTATTGTTCTATTTAATACAGATACCAAATGTGAGTTGTAATAATCAGCATTGCATTATATTTTTATCATACACTTAATACATTCAAGTTGTATAATCACATTCTAAATAAATGAGATATTGGCGACATTTCTATTTAAATTCTGCCTTTTATTAATGTACTTTTCTTTTTAATTTACTTTGAACATGTTAGTTGCCATTCACATTGTTAAGTAGTGATCATTAAAGATGTGCCTCCGTCATTTAAAGATTAAACAGTTTCATCTATAAAAATTGTAAATGGTGTTTACATTCAATATTAATGCATAGCATATTTTACGTGTGTATTTATGTTTGTGAAAGAAATCTTACATATTAATGAATTGTCTTTATCTTTCATTATTAAATATCTTGTGTCAAGGTAGTATGAAAAACGTGAAAAAAATTAAGAAATTTTCTTACACATTAATTAAACTTATTGGCATAAGTTGCCACTTTGCTGTTAGACAATAAGCAGAAAACAGGAAAAAAAAAAAAAAAAGGGAAAAAGAGACCAGTGGCATCTTTAACTAAGAACCCGAACTTTGAAATTCAGACTTCCTCTGTTAATAGGGCAGTTTGAACTATGGATTAGAAGCCTTGATTTCCAGATTCTTAACACCTTTCTTATATTTGCATATTCTGTCTTGTAGGAAACAGAGTGCCAGCAATATTGACCTTTTTAATTGACCTCCTATCTATGCAGCCCTGGTTTTTCTTTTTTCATAAAAATGTTACTAGATTTTTTTTCTTTCTCTCTCTCTTTTTCTTTCTTTCTTTCTTTTTTTTTTTGAAACTGAGTTTTTGCAATGGCACAATCTTGGCTCACTGCAACCTTCATCTCCTGAGTTCAAGCTATTCTCCTGCCTCAGCCTCCCAAGTAGCTGGTACAGGCATGTGCCACCACACCAGGCTTATTTTTTTTTTTTTAGTGGAGATGGGATTTCTTCATGTTAGTCAGGCTGGCCTTGGAACTCCTGACCTCAGGTGATCTGCCTGCCTCAGCCTTCCAAAGTGCTGGCGTTACAGGCATGAGCCATTGCGCCTGTTTTTTTTTAAAGGCAGTGTCTCCCTCTTGCCCAGCCTGGATTGCAGTGGCAGGAACATAAAGTCTTATAGGAAACAGTGCCCACAATATTAACCTTTTAAATTCATCTTTTATCTATGCAGCCCTGGTTTTTCTTCTATTATTATTTTTTCTCTCTCTTTTTTTTCTTTTTAAGACACGGCCTCACTCTGTTGCCCAGCTTAGAGTGCAGTGGCAGGAACATAACTCACTGAAGCTTCTATCTCCCGGTCTCAAGCAGTTCTCCTGCTTCAGCCTCCCAAGAAGCTGGGGTTACAAGCATGCACCACTAAGCCTGCCTATTTTTTGTTTTGTTTTGTTTTGTTTTGTTTACTGTAGAGATGAGGTCTTGCCATGTTGCCCAGGCTGATCTCGAAGTCCTAGGCTCAAGCAGTCCTCCCACCTTGGCCTCCCAAAATGCTGGGATTACAGGCATGAGTCACCGATTACAGGCATGTAATGAACATTACATGCCTGGTCTAGGTTCTTAACGGGTAATGAAAATGTAAACATCTCATATGTTTTATAGTCAACGATCACTTAAAAAAGAAGAAAGGGAAATTAGGTTTATGTTATAGGATAGTATTTTTCTTACTATGTTCATAATGTTAAGTAATTGTAGTTTTATTTGATTTTTTTTTTTTTTTGAGACAGTGTCTTGCCCTTTCACCCAGGCCGGAGTGCAGTGGCAAGATGTAGGTGCACTCCAACCTCTGCCTCCTGAGTTGAAGCAATAGTCATGCCTCAGCCTCCCAAGAAACCGGATTACAGGTGTACACCACTACACCTGGCTAATTTTTGTATTTTTAGTAGAGACAGGGTTTTGCCACATTGGCCAGGATGGTCTTGGAACTCCTGGGCTCATGCCATCTGCCTGCCTTGGCCTCCCAAAGTGCTGGGATTATAGGCATGAGCCACCATGTCCTGCCTATACTTGAGTTCTTTTGAACAAGGAAAACTTTGGTTTTTTAAAACGTTTTATATGTTGACACCTATGGAAATTTAAGTTCCCAGAATATTCACATTTCATGTATTAAAAAGTGACCTTACTGTGTGCTTTTCTAAGTTTAATATTTTGGCTGCTTTATTATTTTGAATATAAATGAGATTTTAGTTTTACTCAGCTTATCTATAGTAATAGGGAATTAGAAGAAGTCTAAAGTGATTTTGGAGAGATGTTCCAGTTTTCAGATGAAGGCAGATAAACTAGTTCTTAAGAAAGAAAACAAGAAGCAAAAAGTTTAACATTGCTTTTATCAGGACAATTTATAAAACGTAAAAACCTTGTAGAGGAAGTTAATTCTGTTGTGGTTCGATGAATCAAATACCTTTTTATTTAATCTTCCTATCTGAACACATTTTTCAAGTGAAATCAATGTTTTTAAAAAGCAAAAGTTTAGTAGGGGAAGGCATTATCCTTACCTGATTTTGGTTTGAAGATTATATCTGAACATTCCGGTTAAATTTTTATAGTTTCAGTATTTCCGAGACTGCAAACCATTTTGTATGTTTGCATGTTAACATTCAAACATGACAATTTATGATTGTGATTTTTTGTTTAAAAGTACCTAATAGTCAGTAGAAACAATCTCAACATGCACTGTCGTTTCAGACAGTAGCAGAGGGCACATCCAGTTAAGAATTTCCTGAAGATACTGAAAATAATACTCCTTCCCTAGGATCAGTGTCAAACAAAAATGATGAGTGGAAAACCTGGTTGGCTCAATTTCAGAAGTTGAAAAGGGACTGTGTAATTTGTATGTTATTCTCATGTGGGTTATGGGGCAGGTTAGTATGTACGGGTAGCCTTAGGAGACGCTGAGTCCTCGTATTCGCAGTGTGAGCTGGTACCAAGGTGGGGAAAAGAGCCAGCCCAAGAACATCTCTGGGGGCTGGGAAAGCCCTCCTTTATTCATTCCCCTTTTCCTGAGAGGTCAGTCCATCCATGGGCATGTATAAAGACAAATCCTAAGTGAGAAGCGTAAAGTGTGCTGGAGCCTGAGAATCAAGTCTAGTATGCTGCCCGAGGGCCACATTCTGCAAGGCACTGGGAGCTCCGAAAGGAATGGAATGGGGTGGGAATTTAGCCTTTACTGGTTGGGGGTAGGGATGCTCTGAGACATTCATGTAATGTTATCTGTGTCAGCCCTTGGTTTTAAGTATTTTTGAATTACCAACTTTTTAGCAAATGATAAATGAAAATAATATCAGGTAACTTAAACTTCATGTAGAAATACTATTTTTTTAGCAGTTGTGTCCTGCCAGATAAGCTACTCCCTTGGGAGAACTCTGTAGGTTTCAACGTTATTCTTGGTAGTATTTTTTTAATACAAAACTTGGGTGAACTGTTTTTTGTTTTTGGTTTTTTTGTTTTTTCTTTTTTACATTAAAGCATTGTACGTAGATTTCCATTCAACTTTTAAGGCTGTGGCTAGGAGGTATTTGCATATTTCAAGCTGTCTTTAAATACTCCTGTGACGTATAAATGAGCAGAACTTAAAAGAGCTCTGTAAGGGCATATGATTAATAATTTTTATAAAAATGCTGCTACGATTACAGGTCCTTTTGGAATAAATCATGGAATTGAGCTTCATTCAGATGTGGTGGAATATGCCAAGGAAAAACTGGAGAGCTTCATCAAAAATAGTGATAGCTTTGATAAGTAAGTATTCATATCTATAGTTTTGGTTTGAAATTACTTAATAAACAGATACTTGGAACATGTCTATTCTTGAACGCTATTATTGATCCTGAGTTGCTTAATTGAATACAGCAAAAATCAGTGCACCATAAAATGAGCAAAAGTTAAGACTTCTATGCTGTAACTTTTACTGTATGTAATTCTATAGTAAATCATAAATCTAGTAAATTTTTGCTACTACCACTTTCTTAGTAATGTTGAATTCATTAAACATTATTCAAGTATCTTTTCTGGAGATACAATATAATACTGTGATTGCAGTATTTTTCTGGAACTGTTTTTTTACCTTTTGAATAGTAATTTAGTGGTTCCTTCCTGAATCTTCAGTTGTAACATAAGAGGTGGTACCTATCAGCATACAAAAGACTTTAACATATTCATTTACTTTGTAATATATCCAGAAGAAATGATCATAGAAATACATTGATATATCTTGTGATAGGATTCTTTATGAGAAATGAGTTTATAAAACCATCGTTTTCAACTCACAACAGAACTCCCCTTAGAAGAAACATTGTACAGGCTTTGGTCCTTGGGCTGGCAGGAAAAGTCCATTTGGTGTGTAATCCTACTAGAATTCTGCATTGCTTAAGGGCACTTATGCTGAAGTTCATGAACTCTTTGAAATTGTGTAAAACTTGGAGAGCTTTTACATCTCTTATTTCTCTGTGTATATTATTTTCAAAGAGATAAAGTGTTAAAAAGGATAGAAAACACAAGCTTATAACACAGTCACTTTAAAGAACAAACTTTAGGCAAAAGCATTGAGAATTGGGAGTGGACCCTCATCTTCAGCCCGTGGCCATGTCCATCAACAACTTGAGGGGGAGGGGGCTAGATCAGAACTGAGGGCTTTGTTTTAAAAGATCTAGATTGAAGGACAGCACCAGGAGAGAAGCCAAAAAACCTTGTAAATATCTCCAGAAGAATGTTTTTTTTTTCCTCTCCTCCCTTTGCCCTTCCCTTTCTCTTGCGCTTTTGTTTCATTCTCCTTTGCAATGCCAGTCTGTATTTATCCTCTGGCAAGTGGCATTTGATTGGTTGAAGAACAGAAACCTGATGTAATGGAGCAAAATCCTCAGTACTTACAGTGAAGGCAAGGTCTTGTGTCTACCTAGGTGTGATTATAACTATGTTAAAGCCCACAGACCGGCATGGGGGAGTTGGGAAATGCTCAGGTTTTATTTTCACTGTAATTAATTCAGTGGATTTAAGCAATCATTTAAATGTTCTGCATTAATTTACTGAGCACCATCTTTTATCTTATTTGTGCCTGTCTTTATAACAACACGTAATGCACATTTTTGATTCAGTTTTCAAGGCTTACTCTGTTGGTTCATGTCCTATTTTCAAGAAAAGCACATTTGTAGAAATAAATGTTTAGTCCAAATTATTTGATAAGAAATTGAGTTTCAATTTTAGCATCCTTTTGTGTCTTTATTGTTTCTCTCTGTCTTAAGAATTATAGTAGCATGGTAAGTGCTTAAGATGTAGTCATGAATATATTTTTATACAGTTATTAGACCGATAGAATTTTGTTCATTTTATTTAACTGCTATTAAGTATTTGTTTTGATCTTGAAAGTTAACGTACACAAAAGGCTTTTTGAATACATTTGAACTTGGAAAATATAAAAGTTGTATCAGTAAAATCAACTGTTTAAGGTCTATTTTAAGCTGTTATATATTAGTTATTAATAGATTTCACCTATTAATACATGAAGACACAGATAATTCCATTTTGGGTCATTATTTGAGCAGAACAGACTCAAGGAAGACTCTTGAATCAGTGAAGCAACTCTGTACAAGTGTCTGTGGAGCTCAAGTTTATTGCTGGCAAGTGGGTATAGTCCTGGGAAACAGTAAAATATGCGATTTAAAGCATTTCTATGTTGATGTAATTTAAATAATAATCCATAACACAGATAAGTTTCCAGACTCCTTATTTAAATATCTCCATTTTTAAAACTTTCTCTTATTTTTGTAATTGTAAAATGCACAAATTTCCCTGCCTTATATTTCTTTAGTTTTATTTTGTTGTTACTGTGTTATGTAGGTTTGTTAGTCATAAAATGATCAATCATAAAATACAGTGATATGACTGATATGTTTCTCTGTAATTTTCAATGGTCTTGTTTTAGCTATTATATGTAGTTACTTCTTAAGTGTTTGTTACAAGTTATTTTTGAAATCGATTCTTATATTCATGAACTAGTCTTGAAGAAGACAGTTCTGCAAGTTTTATTCTAATCTTCAGTGCACTAAAATATTACTATTATGTGTTTCAGATTATAAAGTAGCTTTTATACCAAGAGTAGTACGTACTAGGAAAATGTTTCACTTGGCATAATGTAATGAGTGGCTGTAATGAGTGGCTGGATTCAGTGGTTTTTTTTTTTGGTTACATTTATACAGTTTGGTTTCAGTGACAAATTATAAAATGATATTTTTCTTCTTACAAGTGTTTTATTTTCAATTTCTCTTGATGTTTGTGGATGATATTTCAACTAATTTTCAAGTTAAAATTTTACAAGCTTTCCGGGCAAAGTGGTTTTAAAAATCTTATTTCTAAGCAGTTTTATTAAATTATATATGGTTTATCAAAGTACATATTTTAGTTAACAAAATATAAAATAATTGAGGAAGATTAATTGCCATTTATGTATTCCTTAGTACCAGATTATCCCTGATTATGGGTAATGGAGAGAGAATAAATAGCCAAAACCTAATATTCTTCCAGTCTTTTTTATCCTGTCAGTTTGGATTTTTTTTTTAATCAATCCGCTTTTCAAAAGTATTATCATGTCACTTATGATTTCAATTGCATTTTAAAAATTTTCTTATATACATTTAATTAAGATCATAGTAAACTCCAAAATACAGTAGAGGGGGAAAAATCCTTATGCTGATTAGCATTAGAATATATAATGTTAGATGACCTTTTTAAGAATACAAATATAAGCTGGGCATGGTGGCTCACACCTGTAATCCTAGCAGTTTGGGAGGCCAAGGCAGGTGTATTGCTTGAGCCTGGGAGTTTGAGACCAGCCTGGGCAGTGATGGCGAAACACTCTCTACAGAAAAGAAAAGAAAAAAAAATACAAAAATTAGTTGGGCGTGGTTGCACATGCCTGTATTCCCAGGTACTTGGCAGGCTGAGGTGGGAGGATCGCTTGAACAGAGTAGGCAGACGTTGCAGTAAGTTGAGATTGCACCACTGCACTCCAGTGTTAGCGACAGAGTGAGACTCTTTCTCAAATAAAGTACAAATATGTGTTTTTATGTTGTGTAAAGCTTGATTCCTGTGTCTTGAAAGTAGTATTCTTTCCTTTTTGTAAGTACTTTTAAAGTTTCTATGTCTTAGTCTTATGTCAGCAAATGAAATAATTTAGAGAGGCTACTCTGAATTTACTGTACTGGAGATGGGAGGGAAGGAGTAATTTTGATATCTGATGTAATCCTTTGTTACATATGGTATTCCTAAATTCACTGAAATTCTCTTATAAAAATGATGAGATTTCAAGGGTCCTCTGAAACATTGGCAAGCTTTCCCCACAAATCCCAGTTAGTAAATCTTTTAGGCTTCCTAAGCTAAATGGTCTCTGTTGCCACCACCTGACTCTGCCTTTGCAGTATAAAATTGGAAACACATGCCATGAAAATGAATGGGCGTGAGGCTGTTCCAGTAACACTTTATTTACAGTAACACTCTGTTTATGAGCTGTAGTCTGGACTTGGCATGCTGTCCACAGTTTGCTGACTCCTATTGTACTTTTACACATGCTCTCCTAAACATTCTGTTTTTAGCTAGACAAGTAAAGGACTTTAGGTATCTGGCTTTTGAGAGAAAAGAAGGATGTTGGGAAAGTCAAATTATGAGTCAGTATTTGGGCATGTACAGTTAAAAATAAATCTCTCCAGCTTTAGTTATTTAGAAGAGTATGTTAGTTAAAGGAGCCTGAATTATAAACTTTTTACCCTGTAAATACTTTGCAAATGAATTGATTAATAGTATAGCATTTATTTATTTATAGCCACAGGTATGTGATGCATATACATGTAGGTATTTGGTTTGGCCCCCTAGAATGCATGCTTTGGAGAGGGCCATGTTCTTGTAAAGCAGTAGGCCAGAAATCCTGTATTTCTCTCCTCCTAGATGACTTATGGCTGTGACTTTGAAAATCTGACAGTGTCCGTAGCCAAATGAGTATAATGTAGTTTGAATTATTGGACATTTTCATTCCATATGAATGAAAGACCATTGTCTGTATAGTTTGCCATATAAATGAGTCATGATATCAGTAATGAAAACAGTGATGAGGTGATAAAAAATAATAGCACCTCCTATGCATTGTCTATGCATTAGTGTTAACCATTCTAAATGTTTTATCCACAGTTCTGGAGACAGTATTAATTGGCATGTTCACATTTCCCAGATGAGAAAACTGAGGGTTAGACAAAGAGGCTATAACCTGAGCCTGGCAGTGTTTTTACTTAGTTCTAATTTGGCTCTTGTGATGTAAATGTTGATTGATTCTAATATCTCTTCCTAGCAAGGGGCTGCTACCAATGAATTACAGCCTGGCACCTTGGATAGGAAAGTTGAAGCAGTACTTTTATTTTCATCATTTACTTCCTTCACATTAGAATTAAGGTATGCTGTTAATGTATAGCACGTTTAATTCCCTGTGGCGTTTATGTTAAAGAGCATACCTGCTTGTTCACGGAGACTTGCCTATGCCATGAATTTTTACTGGGGTCAGGGATGGGTGGGGGAGGCAATTCACTCCTCAAATTTAGTTGAGGTCTAAGTTTTATATGTAGAGTTAGAGTAGTCTTGTAATTTAGAAGATTTAGTTGATATGGTCTTATCTGCTATCCTTATTTTATATTATATGTTCATTTTTTCACATATGATTTGCATTTGAAAATTAGACGCTTCTGTATTCTGTCATCTTTTATTCACTTCGTCTTTGTGAGAATTATGCTTATTTGAACAAGTTTTCCTATATATAATTCATTATATATTCAATATTATTTCAAAATATTTCTCAAATATGTGAACATTTTGGTATTCTAATAATGTTCAGAAGTAGTTTTAGAACAATTGTTAGAGATTGTAACTCCACTTTAAACTTATGACAGATATGCAAATACATTTTTAAATTATGACAGACATTCAGATGTTGAGACAGAGGAATCCTTGAATATAGTCATCGGGACTATCAGTTGTATATTTTAATCTCTGTTAGAAATGGCATGGGGAAAAGTTGCATGGCTTCCACCACATTTTTAGAAGAAGAAATTGTTGAAATACAATTTCAGCAATAAAAGGTCTCACCTATATATGACTTATTGGTCACATTTCCCGTAAAATGTTTGGACATTGTTTTTGTTACTATGGATTTCTCTAATGCTTTCTTTAATGAACAGTAACTGTATTTACTTGCAACACATTGCTTGGAATATTGCTTGAATTATTCTGAGATGCGTTTGATGCATTTGAGAGGGAAAACACTTGAAAACATAAAGTTTTGTTTTTCAAAAAATTATAATTCAATAGCTTAATTCTTGATTATGAGAGTCCTTGAATTGTACAGGTATATTTGGAGATCAAGAGTTTAAGATTTCCCTTGGTTTTCTTCACAATGGAAAAGTCTGAAGTTTTGTTTTGTCTTAATAAAGCAGCCATAGTTCTTAAAACTCAAAATGTGTATTTTGACAAAATATTTCAAGGAAAAGAAGTTTTTGTGATACATTAACAGGTTGTTTGGATGAGGTGTGAGAACAAGGTAGGATTCTTTTCCACGTCCTCAAAATTTCTTTATTCCACTGGAATAATTGTCTAAAATTTCAATAACAGCGTCCTGTGGCACATGATAAACTAGGTGTGCAAATTGTCAGCCCCACTTCAACAGTGTATTGAAGGGGAATGTTGTTTTTTCTACTCTCAGTCAGCTCCTAGACCTAGACTATCCGTCTAAGAGGGAAGCTACAGGGCAAGGCTAGGTCACCCTGATCTCCTAGCAGCTTATCAAAAGAATTATATGGGCAAGTTGGCAAGGTCCCTGCTGTGAACGAAATCATCTGTCTGCCTGAAGATGAAGATATTCCAACATGCACCTGTAAAGAAAACCACGGCTAAGGTAAGTGATTAGAATCCTGGTGTTATTTTGGGCAAGTGTTCGTCTTCTAAACCAAGATATCTATGTGCTCTATATTTTTTCATAAACGATTTTCAGGGTATATTTTATTAACAGTATGTCAATTATTTTTCCCTATCTGCATAAGAGAATCTGAAAAATATTCATTGGATTTTCAGGTTTAAATCAATAAATGATTATAAACCTAGAATGAATGATTTCGTGGTTATATACATTTCAGGACTGTTGATTTTTTTTTCTGTGTACAGATAATATCTTTTTGGTAGTATAATTTAGGAGTGTAAGTCATCTCTATCTCAGAAATTTTGTTTTGAACATGTTTTTCAAAGCATAATAATGATTGCTACTTTTTATTTTACTTATAAACATAAAATTTTAATGAACTCCTAAATCAAGTATAACAATTAGAGAGGGAACACACCAACCATTCTTTTACAAGTAATTGTAACCACATATTAAGTAGACTTTTTAGTAGACTTTTTGCCATTTTTTTTCCTTCTCAGATTTCGTTTATTGTGTGGTTGATGTAAAAAGGTAGATTTCAGATTTTCTCTTTCATCACTTTTATGTGTGTAATTTTATAAATAGTGTAGTATTATTTTGTAATAAACTGAAAACTTTCATTGAGTTTATTGTTCAGTCCAATAGATTATACAGAAATTGTATTTGTAGTTTAAAATATGTCCTTTACCTCTATAGGTTTATGGAAACTTAGGTAAGATACAGCTTTCAGAAGATAGTCAAAGCCTAAGGAGGAAATTTTTTTTTTTTATTTTCTTCTCTACTTTGGAAGAAAACATAGGAGTTGTAATTTACTCTGTTTGATAACATGGTAGCCACCATTTGTGTCTTGAATCAATCATCTAGTTATTCACATATATAAATATATATACAAATATCAGTAAACATTTACCTGCATTTTCTTTTTTTTGAGCCAGGGTCTTGCTGTGTCACACAGGCTCGAGTGCAGTGACATGGTCATAGCTACCCATAGTTTCCAGCTTGTGGGCTCAAGAGATCTTCCCACCTTGGCCTTTGGAGTAGCTAGGACCATAGGTGTGTTTTAAAAAAATTTTGTAGAGACAGGGTTTTGCCACATTGCCCAGACTGGTCTGGAACTCCTGGGCTCGAGTGATCCTCATACCTTGGCCTCTGAAAATGCTGGAATTGCAGGAGTGAAGCACCACACCTGGCCTACCTGAAAAATTGTTACGATTTGGAAAAAATATAAACTGAAGTTTTGGCCAGTCTCTAACCTGATTGGTATGAATTTGTTTATATAAAATGCTGTATAAGAATAAATTATGGGCCTGGAGCAGTGGCTCACACCCGTAATTCCAGCACTTTGGGAGACCCAGGCAGGTGGATTACCTGAGTTCAGGAGTTGAAGACAAGCCTGGGCAACATCGTGAAGCCCCATCTCTACTAAAATACAAACAATTAGCCGATTGTGGTGGTGCACATCTGTAGTTCCAGCTAACTTGGGAGGCTGAGGCACAAGAAGTTCTTGAACCTGAGAGGTGGAGGTTGCACTGAGCTAAGATCGCGCCACTGCACTCCAGCCTGGGTAACAGAGCGAGACCCCCCTCTCAAAAAAAAAAAAAAAAGATAAATGAGTCATGATATTAATATCAGAATATAAAATGTCTAAGATTCTCAACGGTGTACCCAGTCAGAAAAACCAAAGTTCAGCTATGAGTACTTTATGGGAAAGTTAATCCATAATCACTTTACAGATTGAAGAAAAGTAAGAATATGCAATTCGAGAGCTTTTTTCTTTAACTGATTGTGAAGTTTCATGCATTATGGCTAGAAAAGGTTAAGCTGTACTTACGATCCCTAGATAGGATACTTTCTCTGGTAGACATTTTTTTTATAACCATTACATTGGTAGTGTTACAGTTTTCTTTGTAGTGTGTTTGGCATATGAGTTCTCTAATATGTTCCAGATTTTTTAGTGCCAACATTTAAAAATATCCTGTTTTGTCCAATATTTTTGTCTTTCAATTTTTATTTTTAAATTTTGTAATAGTGCACTCCTTTTTGAATATTGTCTTAAATTCAAGTAAACTTTTGAATTTGAGTATTCTGGTAATCAATTTAAACATGTTAAATGAAAGTATAAAGATCTTATATGTGTTTGCTAGAAGTAGAGTTGCAATTACTAGAAATTATTGATTTAGAGATTTGATTTTTCTCTGCAATTATCCTTTATATTAATAATTCCTCTTAGATAGATATACTTCTTCTGTTTTACATTAGAGGGAAAAACGTTCATGTGGTGTACTAGATAGTAAGGATGGTTGATTTGAGATCTTCAGAAAGGCCCTCCAGCCCAAGAAAAACCTGCCTTTTATTTATAGGAGAGTTCATTATTCATTAAAGGCAAGAGTTTGTTTTTCCTCTTTTGGCATGTTGGGAAAAAGCTATGTATTTTGTGACATGAAGCTACAGTTATTATAGTAACCAATTTAGCAAAACATAAACTATTATATTACTACAAAGAAGTACCATAGGTGGCGGGTCACAGTGGCTCACACCTGTAATCCCAGCATTTTGGGAGGCTGGAGTGCAAGACCAGCCTGGGCAACACAGCGAGACTCTGTTTCTATATTTTAAAAATTAAAACAATTAAAAGAAGTACCATAGGCATATGCTTTTTCTGTAACTTTATTTCTAGGGAAGCTTTCTTTTCTACTCCTGAGATTTTTGTGATTAGCATATCTAATATGTCAAATTTGGGTTCATATTTAACGTTGGTAGGTAGAAAAGACAAAACATTTATGTTTCTTATATGGTTCATTTATTTAATGCATGTATTTTGAGGACTGTAATAGGTGATGGAGATACAATTAAATTCAGAAGAAATATTCAAAGAGATAGCAGGAAAATAAATTTTAAAAATGTTTCAAAGGGAAGATTGTGTTAAGGAAAAAGTATGAGAAGCAACTCTTTAATAAGTGAAAGGGTAGTTATTTAGTATTTCCATTTTGTGTGACTATTAAGATGTGTGATATTTTAATATACAAATATAAAAGAATTGCTGAGATAGTTTACATTCTTTTAAAAAGTCTCAAAAACCCATGTGAAGTTTATACTTAACAGTATAGCTAAACTTGAACTAGCCACATTTTAAGGGTTTACTCATCACAGTGGTTGGTGGCTTTCATCTTGATAGTGCAGCTTCAGATTGTCCTGTCTCACCTTTCAGATCCCAGCTTGCCATTTCTCAGGGAGCACTTCTCTGATCGCCAGGCCTGTCATTTTCCCTTTAGAGCATTTATCACAGTTGCAAATTATATTTCAGTAAATAGGATTGTTCGATGCTTGTCTCTTCCATCAGATACAGACACGAGTATCTCCCATTATATCCTCAGTCATTACACAAAGCTAGTGCTCAATAAATAGTATTTGACTGAAGGAAGTGTGGAATTAATGTCTGAGGTAACCTGCCAGAGCCACACATTTAATTTTAGAATCAAACACTAAGTTCTAATTTATTTTACTGTGATGAATATGTGTAAAATATCACTAACATGAGAAGTGGTTTTAATTGTAAGTTGTCATTACCTGTAATGGTGTTTTCCTTGGCAGTAGTCCTGTAAGCTACCACGTATTTTTAACTAGTAGGAAGCTTTTAAAACTCTAAGCATATTTTTTAGTTGATTTAACATATTTGACAAAGAAGTTTAATAATTCAAAAATTTTTAATTATTTAAATTCCCTGCTCACATTCATTCTGAAAATTATGAGGTCGATATAAATTATTATAAAATTAAAGCATTTAAATGAATTTCTGTAAGATTTTTAGGTAGACCTTACTGAAAAAGTCCAACTTATTTTTAAAGAATGCTTACTGTGAATTTGATAAGGTGATTAAACCATGTGATCTACAATAGTTACTTAAAAGCCAAAAATTATGTTTTGGCCATAATTTAAACAATCTGAGATATGCCATAGTTTTGAGTATGAAAGAGAAATTAAATATGATTCTCTAATCTAGGTAAGTTCCCATTTTGTGTGTGCTGTGCAAGGAGAAAGAATGAGGTACTATTAAAGAATTGAGTAAGATTTCATTGCAAAGCTAATATTTGATCTATATCTTGAAAAGATATCAGGCATTTATTAAGGGTAGAAGGACAGGGGAAGGGTATTTTAGTTAAGGGAACAGCACATACACAGCTGCAGCATTTCAAAACACAGTGTAATGGTTCCTGTAAGGAATCAGAAGCAAGTAATTCAGTCTGTCTGCAGAGTGGTGTGTTCAGGCTCGGGCAGAGACAGGAAAGGTCTAATAGAACGACTTGACGGTAGACTTATAAAGATCCTCCATGTAGCACTCCTAGGAGCTTGAACTTATCCACTTACCTTGTGCAGTAGAGAGCAAAGGGATGGAAGAGAAACCTGAAACATATGATCAGTGAGATGGCACTTACAGTAAAAGAAATAATGAGGCGTGGACTGCCTTAGTGTGGGGGTGCGGAGACGGTAGTACAGGGACACCCTTAACCCTTCCCACCCCACCTTTTATCCCTTCCACCAAAAAGACAAGAAATTAGGACAGGGCATACATTTTGGTAAATTTTCTTCTTTAGAAAATAGATGTTTATAATGTGTCTGTGTTTTAGTGACTCTGAATGGAAACTTGCTGTGTAATAAGTCTATTAATTACTAAAGGACAGGATATATTTTATAGAGTAAAATGACTGTGATTCAAAAGTGTTATTTTTCACTGCATGCCAAACCTTTTAATGTAAATTATTTCATCCCCAAATAATAGTCTGCTTTTGCCCTATGATCATAGTAACTTTACTCAACTTAAAAGTGAAAGGATACGAATTAATTTTAAAAAGATTACCCATCTTATTAGTTCATTGGAGTTTTAATTATGCTTATATTAGGGCCTGTTTTCAGTTTTGTTTATCAAAATTTAAGAAATAAAGTAGAAGTCCAGATAGGATAGTTTGTAAAAGCATAACTCTGTGTACCATGAACCAACACTGTAACCAGGAACAAGCAGCCCAGATAAAATGCTTTTGAAACCATATATATCTCTTGTTGCTTAGGGAGATCATCGGGGCCAAAGCAGTGGCATGAAAAAAGTAGTATTCATTCTGCTCTTTGTCCCAGTCAGTAATGTTTCTCAAACAAAGTTTATTAGAAACTCTTCCTAACCGTACTGGTTGCAAGGGTATGTGGTCAGGACACTCTTACCTTTTTTTGACAAAGCTATCCCACTGTTACCCTCAGCAAAAGTGTCAAACTGAGATGAATTCTACACAGTCTTCTCATTTCTGCTGACTCCTCATGTTTTTTGGAAAGGACAATGCAGAGTGAAGCCTTTTCTCACTTATTGACCGTTATGATTCTCATTGTTATCATGTTATTTTAGGGGTATCACAATATTGAGGTTGTGATGGGCTTTCCATTATATTTATTTCTTAATACTTCAGTGAGGTTTCAGTGTGGCCAAAAATGTTAATGTTTTGACAACACATGTCCTATGCCATTGATAATAAAATAATACATTTGATGAGTGCTAAACATAATAAATATATTCAAATAAAGTTTATAATAATTTTGTCCTCATAATTAATTTTGGTAACTTCATTATTTTAAAGGACTGGATTATGGTAAATTTTTTAGATCTAATGTTTTACTTAAATGAATTAAAATATATTTGTTTTTCAATGCAGATTTGAGTTCTGTGAACCTGCATTTGTTGTTGGTAATTGCCTCCAGATAGCATCTGACAGTCATCAGTATGATCGAATTTACTGTGGAGCAGGAGTCCAGAAAGACCATGAAAACTACATGAAAATATTACTAAAAGTCGGAGGCATATTAGTCATGCCTATAGAGGATCAGGTAACTTTTACTCTCCTTTTGTTTAGTGGCCTAGGAAGCAAGCACATTTGTTTAAGAAATGTTGGCCGGGTGTGGTGGCTCCTGCCTGTAATCCAAGCACTTTGGAGGCCAAGGCGGGTGGATCACCTGAGGTCAGGAGTTCAAGACCAGCCTGACCAACATGGTGAAACCCCATCTTTAAAAAAAAAAAATAATTAAAAGATTAAAAAATGTTATTCAGTGAAAAGTACATTGTAACTTTTAAAGAAAAATACTTTTTACCAGATCTGTCTTATTTGTTTAGAAAAAACTTATGCTTATATTAGGGCCTGTTTTCAGTTTTATTTATCAAAATTTAAGAAATAAAGTAGAAGTCCAGATAGGATAGTTTGTAAAAGCATAACTCTGTGTACCATGAACCAACACTGTAACCAGGAATAAGCAGCCCAGATAATCAGAAACATCTGATTATTTAAACAAAGCAAATAGAGAAAAGATCTATTATGACTAGAGGCAACTTGGGCTTTCAGTTCAGCTCAGCTACTCCCTGTGCCTGGCGTTCAGCAAGCTGCTTCTTCCTTTAGTTTGCTCACCTAGAAGTTGAATGTGATGATCTCTACCAGCTGCTCAGTTTCCCATATTCTTCAGTTCTTCGAACATAGTGAAAGGAAATCATAGCCAGGCATGGTGGCTCACGCCTGTAATCTCAGCACTTTGGGAGGCTGAGGCAGGTAGATTACTTGGGCCCAGGAGTTCAAGACCAGCCTGAGCAACATGGCGAAACCCTGTCTCTACAAACAAATACAAGAATTAGCCAGGCATGGTGTTGGTGCACCTGTAGTCCCAGCTACTCAGAAGGCTGAGGTGGGAGGATTGCTTGAGCCCAGGAGGTTGAGACTGCAGTATGCCATGATTGTGCCTCTGCACCCCAGCCTGGGTACTAAACGAGACCCTGTCTCAGAAAAGAAAAGAAATCCTGTTTGTGGTTTGATTTTGAATGACTTAACTTCGTTAATAAAACCAGTGAACTAAAAAAAAAAAAATCATCATCAGTACCATATAGACTCATTTGAGCTTCAGCTATTCATGAACATTATTAAATTTATATTTTTGCCTTGGTTTAGAATTGTTAGGTATAATGTAAGAACTACTAGTTTACTCAGAAAATAGGTACACCTTTCAGAAGCAAATTACTTTAAAAAGTTATAAAAACATTTAAAAAATATTATCTCTAATATTCACATTAACTGAAATCTGAACTGTTTAAAATACCTTGCAGTTTGTGTAGTGGAGGTAGAATGTCTAAGACAGCTGGGACCTAGCATGATAGTTGTGGAGTGTATATATATCTTGGAGGTCCCTTAACGTCACCATGTGTCATTTGCAGCTCAGTGGATCTCATTATTACCATGTACTGTGCTCTGTAGCAAGTCATTTGTCAGGTATTAAAAAGGCAGAGTATACAAATACTCATTTTAAAAAGCTCATGGAAAAATATTATTAGAATGCTTCCAGGGTTTACACTCCCAGTTAAACAATCTTTTTATTTATTTATTTTTTCTTTAACAATGCATTTTCAAATGTGTAAAATGTGACCTTCTCATCAATATTTTGTGGAACACTTACTCTATACTATTTTACAAATACCAAATAGAATAACGAGCTGCTTTTTGTGGTATAAGTTGAATATACTAGTTAAACTCGAACAAGATGTGTATTGAGCTCCTATTTTTTTTCTGTGACCAGTGATGAGTGTTTGCTGAAATGGTAAAACTCCTAGTCTCTTTGTAACTACATTTATTTGTGAAATATCAAGTTGGGGGTTGAATTAGAATCTATATTCCATGAATATCGTGGAAGAGCATGAAGTCAACTTGTTGGTACAGTAGTCAAAATATGGTCTTATTAATAGAATGCCTTTAACCAAATTAGTGGACCTGTCTCAGACACGTGTTTTGGAAGGCAATGGCATGTATGGATTGTAGTGCTTTCCTAGACACTGTCAGACCCCAGATCTAACATTGCAGACTCACTTGGCCATATTTGAGTATCCCATTTGTATTAAAATATCTGTATTACCAACAAATAAT
This sequence comes from Aotus nancymaae, assembly GCF_030222135.1. Taxonomy (NCBI): domain Eukaryota; kingdom Metazoa; phylum Chordata; class Mammalia; order Primates; family Aotidae; genus Aotus; species Aotus nancymaae. The sequence goes on along the minus strand of NW_026988450.1, from coordinate 4,119,372 downwards.
TTTCATTCCTTTTGTATTTTATAGCAAATATTTAAATGGAGTTAATTGGATTACATTTAAATATAAGTGAGTGTATGGCTCTCGTTGGCAGTGTCCCCTTAAAACAAAATTTTGATTGTAAGGTGACCACATTGCTAGGATTAAGCTGTTCACTTTTTTTTTTCTCTAAATAGTTAACACAGATTATGCGAACTGGACAGAACACTTGGGAAAGTAAAAATATCCTTGCTGTTTCATTTGCTCCACTTGTGCAACCAAGTAAGAATGATAACGGCAAACCAGATTCTGTGGGACTCCGTAAGTAGCTCTTTATATTTTCTGATTGAATTGTGACTTACAGCATTCAATTTATATGCTTGTGATTTAAGACTGAGTAATTACGAAGAATTAAATATTTACACAGTAAGATATTTGGTGGATTTATTCAACTTTTTTTTTTTTTGAGACAGAGTCTTGCTTTGTTGCCAAGGCTGGAGTGCAGTGGTACCATCTCGGCTCACTGCAACCTCTGCCTCCTGGGTTCAAGCGATTCTCGTGCCTCAGCCACCCAAGCAACTGGGATTACAGGTGTGTGCCACCACACCCAGCTAATTTTTATAGTTTTAAAGGAGATGGGGTTTCACCATGTTGGCCATGCTGGCCTCGAACTCCTGACCTCAAGTGATCTGCCTGCCTTGGCCTCCCAAAGTGCTGGGATTATAGGCGTGAGCCACTGTGCCCAGCCTCAACTTTTCTTTTGATAAAATAAAGCCCTCACCTTATACCAGACACTGTTAGCTACTTTCATGGAAATGTAAGAAGAAGGGGCAGGTCAAAGCAAACCAAGTATATTAATTATAGTTTGTGATGTGGTTGTAAGTTACTGGTTGTAGGAAGGGCATCTACTGTAGGTATGGTGATAAGGAAGACCTTTCCGCCAAGGCAACATCTAAATTATGACTAGAGTAATAGAAAAGGACTTGCCACATCAAGATTTATTGGCAGCATTTTTCATACACAGAGATGATGAATACAGAAGGCTTTAGGCTGAAAAGAACTTGGTCATTTTCAGACCAGGCATAAGGCCCAGAGTGGTGGAAGCTCATTGGCTGGCTGTGGAGGATGGATTATCATGGGAAAAACAGGCAGGCAGGCCAGTCAGGAGGCTTTTCTTACACCCAAGGGAGAGTGGATGATGGTGTGGATGGCATTGTTTAAAGGCAGGAAAATAGCAGACTGATCATAGTTTTTTTAACCATGAGGTAAAATTATTTACCAAAAGTAACCTCTTGACTTAGTTTGTCTTTTAAATGAATTTATTTCATAGGAACTTGACTTTATAGAAAGATATAATTTTATTTTCAATGTTCATTCTACTCTCTTTGGAGCTGCGTGACTTTTGGACTTTTGGGGTGTTTTTGAAAATTCTATGAAGTAATATTTGTTTTGTTTTTACGACGGAGTCTCACTCTGTTGCCCAGGCTGGAATGCAGTGGCATGATCTCAGCTCACTGCAGGCTCCACTTCCCAGGCTCAAGCAATTCTCCTGCCTCAGCCTCCTGAGTAGCTGGGATTACAAGTGCCCACTACCAGCCCTGGCTAGTTTTTGTATATTTAGTAGAATCAGGGTTTCACCATGTTGGCCAGGCTGGTCTTGAACTCTTGACCTCAGGTGATCCTCCTGCCTTGGCCTTCCAGAGTGCTGAGATTAAAGGCATGAGCCACCTTGCTCGGCCTGAAGTAATATTTGTAAAGTGCTTTTCTTAGTGCCTGGCATGTAGTAATTGCTTGATGAAAAGTGATGTTGAGTTTTTGGGAGGGCTAGTAAACTATATTTGCTCTTCCCTGCCTAAGTTCTTACCAAATGGAAATAGGCTTGGAGGTCATATAGATAAAGGTTGAGAGGTCAGCTTTGTTACCAAGCAAAGTAGGTGAGAGAATATGGCTTTGCCTTCTACCCTGACATAGACAGACCAACCCACTCACCCAGTTTGAGGCAGTGGCGCCAGCCTGCCACCATGGGAGTCTACCTTTAAATACATGGTGAGCAGGGCCTAGTCAATGTGTGAGTCCTAGAGGAAAGTAGTCACATCCCAGAGGAAAAGAGGAAGGAATGACAGCCAAACATGGCCAGCTGTTTGTTACACGGCTGAAATACACAAGCCTAGCTGTTCCTCCACCCTTGGGAAGAATGTATGTGATGATGCAGAGAGGCTCACGTGGCTCTCTGGTGAGTGTTGCTTGCTAAGAGTGTTAGTGGCATAAACGTTTCTTCAGCTTGACTTTGGGAGAGTGCTTTGCAAGTGTTTTCCTCTAATGGGAGCCACCACCAAAGGAGATATTGACCACTCTTTACGGATTTGTGAGTCAGACTCAGTGCTCTTATTGTGATCTCATTTAGATCACAATAAATTAAGCAGACCTAAAAAGTTTTCAACCTTTGATAATTCAGAAAGTGTTAGCAACCGTTTTTTTTTTCCAAATACATTTGCTAATATATACTTTGGCTACTTACAAAAAGGATTTGAGTCCATATATAACAATCTGTATAAAACAAGAAAATTAAAGATAAAACAAGAATGATAAAAAAGGATTATCGTAAGAGAGACTTACTCTATTGGAAACGTGAGGTTACTGTGTGGAAATGTTTATTCAAACTTCCTGTCTAGTAAAAAACAGGTGTCACTGGGTATGCTCTGGGACATAGTAAAGTACGGGACATTCATTTCTTTCTAGCACCAGAGTCAGTGATTTATCACTTGGCTTGCATTGTACGATTATTTCCATGAAGCCTACTTTTTAGTAGACTACAGATGCTCCTCGACTTATGGTGGGACTATGGCCAGATAAACCCATTGTAAGTCACAAAACATTGTGAGTGGAAAATGGATTTAATGCTGGCAACACAGCAGACGGTCCCCAACTTAGGATGGTTCGACCTTAGTTTGATTGCAAGAGTGATACTCATTTAGTAGAAACCAGAACCGTATCATGAGACATAAGTTGAGCTCCTCAACTTAAGGTGGGGTCACATCCTGATAAACACATTGTAAAGTTGAAAAATCCGGCATTGAACCGTTGTAAGTCAGGGACCATCTGTATATTCTGTCTGTTTCTGCTATATTAGTACTATTTATTACAGTAGACTGTACTGTAGTCACTGGTTCCTACTTAAACTCCTTGCAACAATAATAACAAAGTAAAACTATTTTCTCCTTCCTAGTTTTCTAACACTAGAATTACAGTTTATGATAATTTTGTTTAAACTCTCCTAACTGGATGGGAAGTAATAAAAAGAAGTAATGAAAATTTCAAAGCTTGGCTTTGACAGTGGCCTAACTGTAAATATCATACAAAAGAATGTTTATAGAATCCCTTGTTGATTTCTGTGCAGCAGCTGTTTAACTATTTTACCTTGTAACTGACACTGTTAAAATCGCAGAATTCTATCCGTAGTCATTTTATTTTTTATCTGACAGTTTATTAACATTTATTTATTATACTTTAAGTTCTCGGGTACATGTGCAGATCGTGCAGGTTTGTTACATAGGTATACATATGCCATGGTGGTGGTTTGCTGCATCTATTACCCCATCATCTACCTTAGGTATTTCTCTGAATGCTATCCCTCCCCAATACCCCCACCCCCTGCTCTTCCTCCTCTAGGTCCCCCACCCCGCAGGCTCCAGTGTGTGATATTCCCCTCCCTGTGTCCATGTATTCTCATTTTTCAACACCCATTTATGAGTGAGAACATGCAGTGTTTGGTTTTCTGTTCTTGTGTCAGTTTGCTGAGAATGATGGTTTCCAGTTTCATCCAGGGACATGAACTCATCCTTTTTTTATGGCTGCATAGTATTCCATGTTGTATATGTGCCACATTTTCTTTATCCAGTCTATCATTAATGGGCATTTGGGTTGGTTCCAAGTCTTTGCTATTGTGAACTGTGCTGCAGTAAACATACCTGTGCATGTGTCTTTATAATAGAATGATTTATAATCCTCTGGGTATATACCCAGTAATGGGATTGCTGGGTCAAATAGTATTTCTATTTCTAGATCCTTGAGGAATCACCACACTGCTTGGTCCAGATCTGAGTTCAAGTGCTGGGTATCCTTGTTAATTTTCTGTCTTGTTGATCTGTCTAATGTTGACAATGGGGTGTTAAAGTCTCCCACTATTATTGTGTAAGAGTCTCTCTCTTTGTAGGTCATTAAAAACTTGCTTTATGTATCTGGGTGCTCCTGTATTGGGTGTGTATATATTTAGCATCGTTAGCTCTTCTTGTTGCATTAATCCCTTTACCATTATGTAATGCCCTTCTTTGTCTCTTTTAATCTTTGTTGGTTTAAATCTGTTTTATCAGAGACTAGGATTGCAACCCCTGCTTTTTCTTGCTGTCCATTTGCTTGGTAAATCTTCCTCCATCCCTTTATTTTGAGCCTATGTGTGTCTTTCATTTGAGATGGGTTTCCCGAAAACAGCACACCAAGGGGTCTTGACTTTTTATCCAGTTTGTCAGTCTGTGTCTTTTGATTGGGGCATTTAACTCATTTAAATTTAAGGTTAATATGGTTATGTGTGAATTTGATTCTGCCGTTTTGATGCTAGCTCATTGTTTTGCCCATTAGTTGATGCAGTTTCTTCATAGTGTCGATGGTCTGTACATAGCATAGATAATATGCTGTGAATGCACAGTTTCCATCTTCCCTCATTTTAGGAATGTCAAAACTAATCTAAGTAGCTGGTAAGACTGCCATTGGTTGGATTGAATGACATTTATAACTGTGAATGTAAAATAAGAGTAAATTTAGTAGAATAAGGTAAATTGGAGAAGAGGAGCCTAAATTTTTTAAAAAATCCATTATACCTCCAAAATATTTACAGACTAAATGATATAAAATATTTCATCAAAATAATCTGGGGCGATTATGGGAAGAGTGATAATTGCTGAAGCTGAGTGCCCAGATACATGGGAGTTATTAAACTATTGACTCTTTTCTGTGTATACAGTCATCCCTCCTTACCCTTGGGGGATATGTTCCCTTACCCTCCAGGGGATGTCTGGGCCTGCAAATAGTACAACATCCTATGTATACTGTGTTTTTCCTATCTGATAATTGAGGCAGCTACTCAGTTACTAACGGGTTGGTGGTTTATATGGTGCAAAAATTGTAGACAGATGGATGATTCACATCCCAGGCAAGACAGCATGAGATTGTACTACACTAGCAGAACAGCTTCACAATTTAAAACTTAGGAGTTGGCTTATTTCTGGACTTTTCCATTTAACATTTTCAGACCTTGGTTGACCGTAGAAAATGGAAACTGCGGAAGGTGAAACCGTGCATAAAGGGAGAATACTGTACTTAAAAGTTTCTGCAGTAAAAAGTCATCAGTAACCAGCAGTAACTTATAAAAATGAGTCAGGAATTATGTGAATTTCTAAGAAATAAAAGCTTCATATAGTAATATTCAGAGAATGAAAAAAGTTCTAAAAATTGTTATTTGCCAAAATTTAATAGGATGCATGGAGAATAATTTTTTTGGGGTGTATGGTAGTAAGTCAAAATAGCTTTCTTTTGAGAGGACATTATGCCATTAATTTCAGGGAGTTAAAATATGAAAGAATGCAACTACAGAAAGACTCCAAAATTATATATATATAAGTTTTTTTGCCTAATGTATCTTGTAGTAATTGAATTGCTCATATTAAACAACTTACTAAAGTGGAATCATAATTTTTCGTCTTGATTCTTTACAAATTTTATTCCACTTAAAAGTCATATTTCTTTATATGTGGGTTTTTTTTTGATGGGGTTGGGGAGAAGCCATTCTAAAATGAAAGATGCATTGTTTAAAGTTCAGGGTCAGAAGAGACTTCATAAATTGTGAGACTGCGTCACATTGAGCTTTATGAAGTTGCTGCTTTCCAAGGTCATAAAAGACCCCCAGATCATTAGTTTTGTATGTTTCAACCTGGATAAAATCCCCTTTTCAATCTTTGTTAGCAAACAAAAATGATTTCTGACTCCTAGACTTCTATAAAACCTAAAAATCCACATAAAGCCTACCTTTTGGGAAACAAATGGGGTCTAAATGTGTGAACTATAATTTTGGAATAAAAGTTTAAATTTAAAAAGTTTTCATAGCAGTCAGGATTAGTATTGTCTCATCTATTAAATTCTAAGCTCATAACTGGAAGTGTTAGAAACAAGAAAATCTTAAGGAATAGACAGTATGGATGATGTTTGAGTAAGTAGGACTGAGACTTATCTAAAAGGTTTTGTTGCATTCAAAAGAACTTTTTTTTAAAATATTTTGAGACAGTGTTTCACTCTGTTGCCCAGGCTGGAGTGGAGTGGCATGACCACGGCTCACTGCAGCCTTGACCTCCCCGGGCTCAGATGATCCTCCTACCTCAGCCTTCTGAGTTTCTGGAACTACAGGCGTGTACCACCATGCCCGGCTAATTTTTCTGTTTTTTGTAGAGACAGTATTTCACCATGTTGCTCAGACTGGTCTCAAAGTCCTGGGCTCAAGCAATCTGCTCACCTCAGCCTCCCAAAGTGCTGGGATTACAGGCTTGAGCCATTGTGCCTGATCCGAAAGAACTTTTAAATGAAGCTCACGTGAATGGTACTTTAGGACTTCTGAGTGTTAGCAGCTACTAAAGTCAAGTCTGAATCTTTTTCCATGCTGGGTCCAGTTGGTCTTGATGAATTTCAGGTATTCCTCTGATGATTTAGGATTGAAAGAGATATATCCCTGGAATAGCACACAGGATTGGCAAAGGAAGGACATAATTACAGCGTTGACAGAGAATACCAGTAAGATGAGAAAGATTCAAGAGCAAAGATCAGCTGAAAAGACTGATACAGTTTCTATTTCCTGGCTCCTTTATAATTTCTAAAACTTTTAGGGTAGATTTATTCTTTACTCTGTCCCTTTACAGAGCTCTCTCAGGCATAGTCCTGGGGGCTTTCCTCTGCTCTTGGTCTTTGCATGTTACCACGGGCTGATGACATGAGATTAGCGTCTCCAGCCCTGACCTTGCCCCTCAGCTCCAGAGTCATGATCTAGCTATGGCAGGACAGGCCGCATACACTCTGCAGTCAAACCTGCATTCAGTATGTAATCTGCTAACATTGCGTTATTCCTTGTAAAACATTGAAAATGGTGATGAGTATAACATTGCAGTTATTATTATCTCTACAATAACATTGTAGTTATTATCTACACTTAACATTGTACTTATTATCTCTTCTGTTCTATGAAAAAAGGAACAATAATTAATAATTATTATTTTAGAGATAATAATGTGAATATGTAATAGACAATTCACATCTAACACGAACTAAGTACATTTTTAAATTTTCTTCTCAACCTGTTCTCCCCTCTGTCTTTCTCATGTCAGTAACTAATAACCAGCATCTCGCCTAGTTGCTTAGGCCAAAACCTTAGATGTTTTCCTTGATTATTTTTTTCCCTCTCATCCCCTACATCAAATCCATTTCTATCCTATCTTCAAAATGTATTATACCTGAAATTTGTTCCATCTCTCCCATCTATACTGCCACCCCCTGTGGAGTGTGGTCATATTTCAAGTGGATTACCGAAGTACTTCAGCTGATCTCGTGCTCCCAACTTTATTGCACTAGCCTTCCTTCAGCTCCTTGAACATGTTAAGCTCATTTACCTTTTAGGGCTCTGCTGTTCCCTCTGCCCCAAGATATTTACATGGCTGCTATATCATCTAGCTCCTAGCTAGGACATAGTCTTCTCAGGGAGACCTTTATGACCACCTAATAGAAAGCAACCAGAGCCGGGTGCGGTGGCTCACCCCTGTAATCGCAGCACTTTGGGAGGCCGAGGCAGGCGGATCACGAGGTTAGGAGATTGAGACCATCCTGGCTAACATGGTGAAAACCTGTCTCTACTAAAAATATAAAAAATTAGCCAGGTGTGGTGGCACATGCCTGTAGTCCCAGCTACTCGGGAGGCTGAGGCAGGAGAATCACTTGAACCGGGAGGTGGAGGCTGCACTGAGCTGAGATCATGCCACTGCACTCCAGCCTGGGTGTCAGAGCGAAACTCAGTCTCAAAAAAAAAAACCCAAAAAACCCAGAACCCCACTTTCTGTCATATATCATTGGTGTTTTCCTTTTTTTCCTTGTATTCCCTATTTTTCTTCTTCATAATTGACTTTTGTTTACGAACTTCTTGTAAGTTGTGTAAGTGCAGGGAGTGCAGACTTGGTAGTCTGAATCATCCAGTGTGTCTAAATGGGTTCTTTCACAGAGCCTGGCAGGTATAAGTTAATATGTATTTGTTGACAAGTGTTAAATAACTTAGTGAACCATTTTGGAAGATGGGCAGAGCAGGTGGTTTTTGAACATTTTAACATAAAGGGGGCCGGGCATGATGGCTTACACCTGTAATCCCCATATTTGGGGAGGCTGAGGTAGGAGGATCACATGAGCTCAGGAGTTAAAGAGACCAGCCTAGGCGACATAGTGAGATCCTGTCTCTGCAGATAATTAAAAAATTATCCTAGCGTGGTGGCATACACTTGTGTGCCAGCTACTTGGGAGGGTCACCTGAGCAGGAGGGTCACCTGAGCCTGGGCGGTTGAGGCTGCAGCAAGCCATGATTATGCTACTACACTTCAGCCTAGGCTATAGTGTAACCTTGTCTCAAGACAAACAAAAACCATATAGGGGATGAGATCTCACATCTGTTGTTATGAATAGATAGTACTTTTCATATGATTTAAACATCAAAAAGTATAAACGATACGCAGGGTAGTCTCTTGTCTCCTAATTACTTCATTGTCATGCATCCTGTTTCCAAATTTTTATGCTTCCAGAGAATTTTTATGCATATAAATTCCAACACGCAGACACACACATACATGCCCCTGTTGATTTTAACTTCTGTGCTGTCCATCGGTGCTTGGTGTATAATAACTGCTCTGAAACCTTTGTTTTTATATTTTCTGTATTTGCTAAAATATGCTAAAAAACACGTTTTGTTCCATGAAGAAAAGGAACAATAGATAATGTTTTATTTTTAATGTTTTCTTTCTTGTGTTTTGTGTTTGCTTTTAGCTCCCTGTGCTGTCAGGAATCTACAGGACTTGGCTCGTATTTACATTCGACGCACACTTAGAAATTTCATAAATGATGAGATGCAGGCCAAGGGGATTCCTCAAAGGGCTCCACCCAAGAGGAAAAGAAAGAGAGTTAAACAGAGAATTAATACTTACGTATTTGTGGGTAATCAGCTTATTCCTCAGCCTCTAGACAGTGAGGAGGATGAAAAAATGGAAGAAGACAGCAAAGAAGAGGAAGAAAAAGATCACAGTGAAGCAATGAAGCCAGAGGAGCCACCTCAAAATTTACTGAGAGAAAAAATAATGAAGCTGCCCCTACCTGAATCTTTAAAAGCTTACTTGACGTATTTTAGAGACAAATAAGTTAGGTCAAGAAGAAAGAATGTCTACTGATAATTCCTTTAGTCTTGAAAATGTAGCATTTGTTAGGAGTTAAAAGAGAGAATTAATTCTTTCATCAGAGTAAATTATAGTGGAAAAAAGTATAACTTGTGTCAGTAACAAAAATGACGTATTCAGTGATTAAAAGAATCCCTTTTATAAAATCTATTTTTCTTTAAATCTTGGAAAAATGTTTTAGCTCAGAATGATTTCAAAGTGGAATGCAGCAGTAGTTAAGACTTGTGTACTATAAATCCTTTTCTGATTCCTTACAGATTTGTAGTGGTGAGGGTTAGATTTAATTTTATATACGGTTTAAATAATTGTTAAGCTTATATAATCTGATCTGAATTGCAGTTGTTTGCATTTCCTCTATGAAAACTTTGTTTATCTAATAAGGAAATCAGATGCTTTGTAGACCTATTTACCTTTTGTTGCAATCACTGTTGCTGGATTGCTGTACATTTATTCTGGGCAATATATGGGTGCAATAACAATACCAGATATTGAATAATTTAGCTTTAAAAAAAGCCCACAAATTTTATGAAATTTTACAGCCCTGCTACTTTTGCTTTTGAATCTCTTGCCAAAAGACATGGGTAAAATATCTGCTTCTCTCATAGAGATTTTTAAGAGCACAGCAAGTGAATTATTAAAATAGAAAGTATATACTATTATTCTTACTTTATGGACCCTTTACATTTTCAGTATTTTAAAAAATGAGGTTATCTTAACTCTCTAGGATTTTAAAAGTATGGTTAGAATTGTTTTTTCAGTAGTTCACTGTATAAAGTATTTGTTTTTTTTTAAAAAAGCAAAACCATTGTTATCTGTGACTCTTGATAGGACACAGAATGAGTGAATGGGCGTGAGTGATGGCCCCTTTTTTGGATGGCCCCGTTAAGTAGCAGGGCCAGGGCAGACCTGGTCAGCAGATGCACTTTAGGAGATGGAACTTCTAGTTTATCTGAATATTTATCTTTGGCAAGGTAGGGCTGAGCTTGCCTACATTTGCTTTGGATCTTTCTAGTATAGGAAATATTCACAGAAATTATATGTAGATATCTTTGGTTTTGAAAATCCTGTTCAGAAAATAGTGTAGTCTTTGGGACCCATGCCGTATTCATTTCACTTCTTCCCATATTTTTTGTGTTTCTTTTGGTAAAACTGTAATGGTTTTCATTTTTTTACTTAATATCACACAGTTAAACTGTTTGTATTTGAGCTGTATTGTAGCTTATCAGTGATAAGACAGGTAGTAACTGCCATTGTTTGTTTTCCTAGTAAGGCCTGAAAACAGCCATTCCTTATTAAGAAATTGTACAATGTAACATACTTACTAGTGTTACATGGATTATGTATTTCTTAAAGGGAAACATTTGAGAGTATCATGGACTACCACCAGCATTTTTACTGCAGTAGTTGCTCAGATTTTGTCAAGGAATCCCAATCAATGCATAACGAAAGGATTATTGTCTCCCTGCTAAGTTTCAGATATTGTTTCAAAAATCTCATCTCCAGTACTTCCACAACATCTAAAAACAAGTGTTTGTAATCATGTAAGCATGAAATTGTCCCAAGTAAGTGAGGATATTTTAGTTATGTGAAAGATAGTTTCATGGAAGGTATTTGTTTTATTCCAGTGGCTGAGTTGGTGGAATTGAGGGTATTTCTACAGTTATTCTTAGATGATTACTAAACTGTTAAGAAATGCCCCATGTCATTTGTATCTAGGAAAGAAAAAAAATCAGTTCTCATACTGTCACCTGTCACAAATGTTCATTTTGTTTTGAATTAAATGTTGCTTTTGAAGTTTAATCTTGAATTCCTGGTGGCATGTTTTTATCTGGAAAACCTGGGGAAAGTTATCTTCTGTCCCATCTCCCCTGCTTTTTTTCCCCCCTTTGGTTGGAGCTGCTGTTGAGATGTGTCAAAACACTTATTCTTAAATGATGCTTTTACTATTTAGGAGAGAGTTTATGTTAAGGGTATTTTTGAAGATTGGCTTTTCCATATAGTCTTTCATTCTTTGACCTTGGCAAAGTATACAGTAGATTTTCATGATCATTGCATATCTCTTGTCATTGAAATGTGTCTTTTATGTTTTTCAGTGCATTCATTTTACAGTTGTGACTTTATCATTGACTTTAAGAAGAAGAAATAAAAAATGAAAATTAAAGTGAAATCCTTATCTATTAACGCAGATATATTAGAATAAGAATATCTTGGGTTTGGGGTTTGTGTTTTATTTTTTAATGAATTTATGTTTACCTGAGTATGGAAAATGATGCTTTATAGGTGGAAAAGTAGCAAGTAAAGATGAAGTAAAAGCAAGTGAAAATGATGGGATATAGTCATGGAATTCTATAGTCAGATAAAACAGGAAGTATCACCTAATTTGGGTGTTTATTTTGCAGATGAAAAAACAGACCTAGAACTATGGCATGTTTTGCCTGAAACATAACAGTGAGTTAGAGACAGGGCCTAAGAGAGTATCCAGCATCAGATCAATCCCAAGAATCCGTCAACATCATAGCTACCCAAGAAGATAATTTAAATCTCTACTGCTTATTGGTCACTATATTTGGTTCTAGTATTAATAAAGAAAAATGTTATTAAAATGGCATACGTAGCGGTAAAATAAAATGCAAAAAGTATGTGTTGATTTCTAGCTGTTCGAGATGATAAAAGTGAAGCAAAGCTTGTTAAATCATTGGAAGACTTGGAAAACTATTTTAAATAAACAATTACATATCATTAAGCATCGTTCTCCCATGGCCTGACTTTTATGTTTGTCTTCTTTTTTCATTTAGACGATCTCAGTACAGCTATGGATATGCTCAGTTATGGTATACAGTTGTCTTTATTTGGACATCTCACTGTCCTTTGACTATTGCCACCTCTGCAAAGTATACAAGTTTTTTTAAAATTTATTTTTATAAAATGGTAGGAAAATTTATAAAATATGCATGAAGTGTAAGAAATAATTTAGTGTACATGGAGGTACATGTGTGTGTACCCATTAGGTTCAACTAATAGCTTTACCATCTCCTGCATGCCCCTTCCCAGCCACACTTTAATCCCTCCCTTCTCAGGAGGAGCAATTTGGTGTTTATCAGAATCTGCCTTTTTGTTCTGGTTTTATTACATGCCTATATCTCGAAACGGTTCATCCATGCTAGGATCCTACTGCAGCTCTCTTTTTCACGTTACCTTTCTGAGATTGCCCCATGGTGTATGTTGTTACGTTACATTCACACTTCACAGTTTATTCTACTGTTGGTGGACATTTTTTGTTCCCTCAGTTCAGTTGTGAACATTCTTTTATATGTCTTGTGACTGTACATGTGTGAGAGTCTGCATAGGGTGTATATCTAGGAGTAGAATTACTGGGTCGTAGGAAATCGTTTCTATTCACTTCTTCCTAGAAGATGCAAATTTACTTCCCAAAATAGTGTAACTATGTGTTTTTCTAACAACGTTTAAATGTCCCAGTTATTTTTCATCTACATGTGACAGATTTTTTCCTGTTTGGTAGTGTGAAATATCTTCTTAGTGGACTTTGTTGCTTATGAAAGTTATTTATTAAGGGGGTTTTATCTTTAAGTGTTTCTTCGTTTTAGGTTTCTGCAAACTGCTGTTCAAGTCTTTTGTAAATTTTTTTATTGGGAGGTTTTTAAAAAAATTGCTTTATGGGATTTCCTTTTGTAGTCTAGATAGATATTATTCCACTGTCAGTTATATGTGTTGCAAATATCTTTTCTCAGTTTATGGTTTCTTATTCTTTTATGATGTCTTTTTGATGAATTGACAGTTTCAGTTTTAATTGTCATATTCATCTTCACTCTCAATCTCAAAGTCATGGAAATATTAACCTATATTTTCTACAGAAGTTCTATTATTTTGCCTTTTACATTTAAATCTGCATAATAGCTGGAATTGATCTTTGTGTATGGTGAGAAATAATGGTCCAGTTTCTTTTTTTAATTTAGTGATCAATTGTTTGAGGATCATCTTTTGAAAAGTTTCTTTTTTCTTCTTTGACCTGCAGTGTTAATTTTATCATAAGTTTTCATTTATTTTTGCTTTGTGTCTAGGCTTTCTTTTCTGTTTTATTAGTTTATATAACCCTTTGCCAACACTACACAGTTTTATTTACTGGAGATTTACAATAATTCTTGATGTAGTAAGATAAATCCCTTCACTTCATATGCTTGGAGTTTCTTGAACCTTTAGGATTGTAGACTTTAATGTAAATTTCAGAATTGGGTTCTCAGATTACATACACGTGCACACATGCACACACACACACACACACACACACTCCTCTTTGGGAGTTTCTTGGGAATCACTTTGAATTTATAGATCATTTTATGCAAGAATTAACATGTTTAAGTCCTCCAGTCCATAAACATAGTAGTTCCCCTTTCTTAGGCCTTATTAAGTACAATTTGGCTCTAAGGTCTAATATCTTCTGTCAGATCTAGTTGTAGATATTTTATTTCAGTGATGTAGTTTACAAAATTGTATTTTATTGGTTTCTGTACATTAATTAAATCCAGTAATATCTCTTACGATTCTTTTAGGTTTTCTTTATAGTAAATCATATCATCTTTGAATAAATTTTAGACAGTTTTTTTCCTCTGGATTTTATTTTTTATTTTGCCAGATTTGCCAGTTGTGGCCTCCAGTATAACTGAATAGTGATGAGCAAGAGCACCCTTATTTCTTTATTTTAATTTTTTTTTTCATAGGTTATTGGGGTGCAGGTGGTATATGGTTATATGAGTAAGTTCTTTAGTGGTGTTTTGTGAGATTTTGGTGCACCATCACCAGAGCAGTGTACACTGCACCCTATTTATAGTCTTTTATCCCTTGCCCCCTCCCATCCTTCCCCCCAAGTCCCCAGAGTCCATTGTATCATTCTTATGCCTTTGCATCCTCATAGCATAGTCCCACATATCAGTGAGGGCATAGGTGTTCTCATGGTGTTTGGTTTTCCATTCCTGGGTTACTTCACTTAGAACAATAGTCTCCAATCTCATCCAGTTTGCTGCAAATGCCATTAATTCGTTCCTTTCTGTGACTGAGTAGTATTCCATTGTATAAATACATACCACAATTCCTTTATCCACCTATTGATTGACAGGCATTTGGGATGGTTCCATGATTTTGGTGTTGTGAACTGCTGCATGTGCAAGTATCTTTTTCGTATAATGACTTCTTTTCCTCTGGGTAGATACCCATTAGTGGCATTGCTGGATCAAATGGTAGTTCTACTTTTAGTTCTTTAAGGAATCGCCACAATGTTTCCATAATGGCTGTACATTGTTCCACAATGTCCATAACGTTTACATTCCCACCCGCAGTGTAGAAGTGTTCCCTGATCACTGCATCCACACCAGCATCTACTGTTTTTTGATTATGGCCATTCTTGCAGGAGTAAGGTGGTATCACATTGTGGTTATGATTTGCATTTCCCTGATTACTAGTGATGTTGAGCAGTTTTTTTCATGTTTTTTGACCATTTGTACATCTTCATTTTGAGAGTTGTCTGTTCATGTCCTTAGCCCACTTTTTGAGGGGATTGCTTTTTTCTTATTGATTTGTTTGAGTTCGTTGTAGATTCTGGATATTAGTCATTTGTTAGGTGTGTAGATTGTGAAGTTTTTCTCCAACTCTGTGGGTTGTCTGTTTACTCTGCTGACTGTTCTTTTTGCCCTGCAAAAGCTCTTTAATTAAGTCCTATATATTTATGTTTGTTTTTATTGCATTTACTTCGGGTTCTTGGTGATGAAATCATTGCCTAAGCCAATGTGTAGAAGGGTTTTTCCAATGTTATCTTCTAGAATTTTTATAGTTTCAGGTCTTAGATTTAAGTCCTTAATCCATCTCAAGTTGATTTTTGTCTGAGGTGAGAGATGAGGATCCAGTTTCATTCTCCTGCGTGTGGCTAGCCGATTATCCCAGCACCGTTTGTTGAAAAGGATGTCCTTTCCCCACTTTATGTTTTTGTTTGCTTTGTTGAAGATCAGTTGGCTGTAAGTATTTGGGTTTATTTCTGAGTTATCTATTCTGTTCTGTTGGTTTATGTGCCTATTTTTATACCAGTACCATGCTGTTTTGGTGACTATGGACTTAGTGTTTGAAATCAGGTAGTGTCATGTCTCTGGATTTGTTCTTTTTGCTTAGTCTTGCTTTGACTTTGCGGGCTCTTTTTTGGTTCCGTATGAATTTTACAATCATTTTTTTCTAATTCTGTGAAGAATGATGGGGGAGCCTTATTTCTGGTTTTACTGCTTTCATATGGTCATTTTAAAATAGCTTGGTGTGTTTACACGAAATGTTCTGCAGATGTTCATTGTGATGTTCTACTAATGCCCATTGAATAAGTGTTAAAATTGTGTTGTCAAAATTCCATGTAGCCTAAGTAAATTGTGTGTGCCCACATCAACTGTGGAGAGAGACTTGGCAAAAGCTCTCATTTTGATGGTAGAAAGTCAGTGTTTTTCTTGTAGTTCTTTTGATTTTTGCTTTATTTTGGTGTGATAATATGTGAATTATGTCCATGTGGTGATTTGAACCTTTAACAGCACGTAGGAGCCTTCTTTATCTTTAGTAATATTCTTTGCTTCAAGGTCTATTTTGTCTGATACTCATTTCGCAGTTTTCTTGTGGCGAGTAGACACCTCGTAGATCTTTTTCTATTCTTATTTTCAACCTGTTTTTTATCCTTTTATTTTGGGTGTATTTCTTATAAACAACATGTAGCTGAGTTTCTTAAAAGTTACTCTGACAGTCTTTGAATTTTACTTGAATCATTGCATTCTTTTCATTTTCATTGTTACTATAGAGTGGTATTTTGTGCTATACACCTATTAAGTTTTCGTCTCCATTTTTTTTAGGATTATTGTTTATTTCTTGTCTGCTACTAGTTTGAAAGTTAATATATATTTTTTTACTCTGTTAGTGATTACTGTCTACATTTTAATGCACTCACCTAACTAACAAACTTCTGAAGTTTCTAAAGTTAGTTACTTCCCTATCCTCTTATGTAATACAAGGCACTTTAGAACACTTCAGTAGACTCTGGAGTCATTACCTCGAAATTATATGCTAGTCTGTTGTGCCTGAATTATAAAATTTTAAGCCCCTATGGTACACCATAGCTATTATGTATCTAGCCAATGCTTAATTAGTTTTACTCCCATTTACACTTGTTTTTTTTTGCTCATTATTCCCTGTTCATTTTGGACCATCTCAATTTCCTTTTAACTAAAGTACATCCTTTCAAATTTTTTATAGTGAAAGACTGTAGCTATTTTTTTCTGTCTGAAAATTTTTATTTTGACTTTGTTCTTAAAAAAAAAGTCCATTAATAATATTTTCTCTAAAACACAAGAGTTGTTATTTCTTTGCATTCTGGATTTCATTGTACCTATTAAGTCAACTGACAGTAATTTCTCTGAAGGTCATCTGTGTTTTATTTCGATCTGCTTTAAAGATTTATCTTGACGTTGTTAATATTCTTGTCTTGGCACTGTTAATTTTGTGTAGTTTCATATAATGTGCCTGGGTATGAATTTCTTTTTGTTTATTCTGCCTGGTCTTGTAGCTTTGTGAGTTCGTCTCTTTCATCAGTTCTAGAAATTCTTGGCCATGTTTTTTCTCACAAATATTGTCTCAGCTTTGTGTTGCTCAGCATCAAAATCTAGATTTCCTTAAATAATATCTTCCTATCATGAATCTTCTCTTTGGTTGCCTTAAATATGGTGTTAAACCTTTACGTTGAGTTTTAATGTTTCTTATATTTTGATTTCTTGTTCTGTATTTTCAAGTCTGCCTGGTTGTTTTTATAGTCTTCTACTCTGATTAATATGTTCAACTCTGTAAACATACTGCCTAATTCTACTCTATGTTGGATTCAAGTATCTGAACCCCTTAAAGTGGGCTCATGCTCGGAAGGTTTGATGGCTAGCTTTCATAGCACTGTTTCTTTCGTATTTCATGGGTTTTGACTGAGCTTGTATTGTCGACCTTTATCTTTGGGATTGTTAGAGACCCCAGGTTGTTTTTGCCAGGAGCACTGCCAGCTCATGACCTTTTTAAATGCTCCACTTAAGGATTTTTGTACCATCCAAGCAGAATGGCCCAAAAATCCAAGTGAAGTCTGCCTTGGAGTTACCACACCTCCAGGAAGATTTGTTAGCTGCCTCCCCATAGCAAGCTTTGAAATAGGTCATTTTCTTTGTGTCTTCTGGGTTGTGTAGGTGGGTGGGTGGAAGTGGAGGCAGGGGGCAGAATTGTTTCTAGTTCATTGATGCATAAGATATGGCAGTGGCTTTATACAGGAGATTTTGGAAATAAAACTCTCTTCTAAGAAAGGACTTTTCTTTTTCCTGTATCCCTGCTATTCCAGTTCCTGCAGTTCTTTTCAGACAGTCTCAAGCTGCACCGGCCTTCATTTTTACCCGCCTTGCTGGCTTCTCTTGTTCACTTCATTTTTTTGACTCTTGTGTATGTCTTGCTGATTTCCTCAGTAATAGCACATCGATGCATTTATACAATCTTAAAAGGATTGTAATCTAGCACGTGTAGTTGTTTTCAGCTGGAGAGTTGTCCTAAGGCACTGTCCAAAAGGACTTGTGGTCACAAGCAGGTCATGCCTTGCAGTTCTTAATCCTGTACTGACAGTTGGTAATCAGTAGATTTTTTTTGTTTTCATTCAACTTAAATTTAGGTTTCTAAAGTGGAAAGCTTTTTGTATTTTTTTCTGGAAAAAAAAAATGTTTTATAGGCTGGGTGCGTGTGGGTCATTCCTGTAAACCCAACACTTTGGGAGGCCTAGGTGGGCGGATCACAAAGTCAGGAGATTGAGACCATCTTGGCTAACATGGTGAAACCCGTCTCTACTAAAATACAAAAAAATTAGCCAGGCATGGTGTTGCACGCTCCAGCTACTTGGGAGGCCGAGGCAGGAGAATCGCTTGAATCCCGGAGGTAGAGGTTGCAGTGAGCCGATACTGTGCCACTGCACTCCAGCCTGGTGACAGAGCGAGACTCCATCTCAATTAAAAAAAAAGTGCTTTAAGCATGCAAGATTTTTAAAATAATTTGAACTGAAAACAAGGCACGAAAACTTGCAGGATTTCTTCCCTTTGACCTAATTAATGTACACCCTTAGCCCAATGACTTGTAGAACTGCACATCTTGCCTTTATCTCCCTCCCGAACTTACATATTTCTAAGCCCCTACCCTTTTAAAGTCTGCTTTATGAATACAAGTTATTTTTATATTTTATATATTTTATTTATGTTTTTTCTATTGTATATTTTGAACTGCAAACAAGGCACAACCTGCAGGTCTCGTCTGTGTCCTCCAAATCCCACGTACTGCAAGAGCATAGTGATTACTGAGGGGGATTGAAAGGAATGAATTTACTATTTTTGGCTTTATTGGTATACTTGGACAATAAAAGTCATGTGAACAATGTCAAACATAAAGTTTAAAATTAATCATTCTTGTTCATGGAGATTAGCTTTTTAGATCTTTTTACACTTTAATCCCCCAAATCACATATTTAAATATGAACATATTGCCAACAGAGGGCAGTATTCGCCTACAGAACGTAAAGGGCCTGACCGATTACTGCAGTGAGAAGGATGAGCTCATTTTCCTCCTAAGATTGTTCTACTAGTCGATCATCTGGGGCCAGTTTTCATTTGTTTTTCTATTACTTTTAAATATTTAAAACATTTTTGTTTGAAAATGTTAGTCCTTAAAGATAAAGCCCAAAATCTGTTTAAAAATACCTGTTTACAGAATGACCAAAAGGTAGATGTTTTACTAGAAAACATATTTATTAAATTTTCACACGTGTCCCCAAAGGGGGCCGCTCACTTCAGGGAACGTGGCCAGTTGAAACCGCTGATGAAAAGACTCCAGCCAGGGGGCCACTCTGCCAGCGCGTCCCGAGGGCGCTCGCACCTGCCGGACTTCACATACACACGCCTGGGTTTGTCCGTCAGTTGTCTCCTCTCCCAGGAGGTATGTGAGTTCGTGGGTTTAAGCATATAAACTTAAATGTTGAATATTAAAGGAAGAAATCAGCAGTAGCCCTTTTGAGCCTTACATGAGTGGAATTTGTTGGGTTTCAGAAGCAGAATATGAAGAAGGAAACGTTAACCATTTTTTATGAGCGTAGTCTGGAGTAAGGAATATGTGCACCTGGATGAACTAATTAGAACTCTGCCTACGCTTTAGGATTTTATCTGTTAGCAGATAAAAAAGAAAAGCTGTTTTGCATTGTTTCAATACATTATTGGGGCTGCAAAAGGACAGCTAGGGGCTAAGAAGCCGGGGTGTCCATCAAATGTGCAGTGGAAGCAACTTTGGAAAAGTTTGTTTGCATTATGCTGCCTAAAACACACGGTGTTTTAGAAAGAGGCTTTTGCACTGACAAGCTTCTCATCCTCGCCTCTGGGAGTCTAGTGCCTCCTAGAGCAGCCTGTGCCCTCAGCCCTGTAATGTGATATCCCTCCTCCTGGATTGGCCAGAAGGGTGTCCTTTCCCCGGGAGCGCTTTCCACCACTGCTCCCAAACTTGGCTCAGCCCGGCAGCCACCATCACCACCACCGCGGTTGCTGCTGCAGCTGCAGCTGCTGCTCGCCCTTCGGCTGCTGCTTAGCGTGGCCAGCAGCGAATGGAGCGATGGAGTCCAGACTGCTCTGCTGGACCACTCTCTTTCTCCTGGCCGGGTGGTGCCTGCCAGGGTTGCCCTGCCCCAGCCGGTGCCTTTGCTTTAAGAGCACCGTCCGCTGCATGCACTTGATGCTGGACCACATTCCTCAGGTACCACAGCAGACCACAGTCCTGTAAGTTCACACGGATTCCCCAGAAACCCTGTTCCACAATGCTTCATTGCTTCTCTGCTAGGACGCCGTGTCCTCCTTTTAATGTACGATTCCTAATGCTCTCCCTGCTTGTTGTATACTTAGAAGAGGCTTTTCACTTTTCAAACAATTCAATGGTTCTGCTCTGTTAGACTAGAAAATATGAGCAATGATGAGTTGACATAAAGATATTTGTTTTTGGTTCAGTTCTCTTCCAGCATCTTCCAGAACTTACCGCTGAGAATTCTCATCTTCATTCTTCCTTCAGTAATTTTCCTGCATACTTTCTCAGTTTACTCCTTTTCATCCTCTACTCCCAAATCTTTGGGTCTCTTAATTGGTCAGCACGTGTCTGTCCCATTTTGGAAGGAACTAGTTTAACTTTACAGTGTGGTTTCAAACGATTATGTGCAGGCAAATTGTTAGGCTTTGTACCGTGTGTCCCTCCTGGGAGGGTGAAGTCCTGAGTCCTCAGCACTTGAAGCACTGTCTGTCCCCAGAACAGACCCTCGAATGGTCCAGCAGAGTTCTTGAATGCTTAAAAGCCTTGCGGAGCAGCCGCTTAGACTAATCGGCATCTAGGAGGCATTGTGGGATAGGAGGGGAAACCAGAATTTGGAAGCCAAACAGGTCTGAGTTCAAATGCTACCTTCTCATCTTTACTATTGAGATAATAAACCCAAATATTTTAATTTATTTAGATTAAATCATAATTAGATAACTGGAAGGGCAAAACACTACAAAAGAAGAGAAGGGTCTGTTTCTAGGGTCTATTTTTAAAGAAAAAAAAGAACAAATTCAAAAATACTAAAAAATAAAAAACAGAAGAAAAGGAAAAATGCTGAAAGATGCACACTGATGAGGTTTCCTGCTCTATAATAAATGTTTTGTGGGTCGTGTCGTGTTCATGGAAGACAGAACTGCTGGCAGTGTTTCAAGTCAATTCGTGGGCAGAGGGAAATAGCGTCAAATTCCTGGAATTTTGAGATATAAATGTTTAAAAGGATCAATGCCACACATTTGTCAGTCATAATCATGAAATGAGGACTTGGTTATAAAAAGTCCAATTTGATAGTATTCCCATAGAAAATGACATATATGATCTGTAGATTTTCATTCCTGTAAAGCATTTCACTAATTTTATATGCATTCAAATATCAAAATAAGCCTTATTGTAATAACTAAAAGGATTCTTGAATTTGAGACCACTGCTTATTCTCCTATGTGGACGGCACAGCTCTAGAGGTGCCTTCAGACTCAGAACCAGCTGTTTGTCCTTTTGTAATGAGAGTTTTTCTTAGATAGCAGCAAAGCCTTAGAGAAGGGGCTGCTTGTCTAATCAAGTGTCTTGGAGCTACCTAAGGTCCAACTCGACCTAAATTTTGTTTCCTAGGTGTTTCAAAGAAGAGATTAGCACCCATTAGACACACACCTCTAAATGTAATGAGCAGAACTCAAGGGATGTCAATATTGTGCAGAGCCTTCCACTGTTTAAAAATAAAGCTTGATGGTTGCTTTCTCAGGCTCTTGACCAGATCCCTGTCTGGGAGTCTCGTGTCACCACTGACAAAATGTGTGTTGCCTTGGAGATGTTCTCAACTGCTTGGTGTCTTGTTTCCTAATCTATAAAAATGGAGATGCTAACAGTGTTTGCCATGGTTTGTGTCCTCACCCAAATCTCACGCTGAATTGTAACCCCCGATGTTGGAGGTGAGACCTGGTGGGAGGTGACGGGATCGTGGTGGTGGTTTAACACCATCCCCTTGGTGGTGTCACGGCAAGAGTGAGTTATCATGAGATCTGGTCGTTAAAAGTTTGTAGCTCCACCTGCCTTTATTTTCCTCTTTCTCTGGCCGTGTGAAGTTCTCACTCCCACTTTACCTTCTGCAATGATTGTAAGTTTCCTGAGGCCTCCCCAGAAGCCAAGCAGAAGTTGCTGTGCTTCCTGGACAGCCTGCAGAAACGTGTGCCTGTTGAACATCTTTCTTTATAAATTACTCAGTATGAGGTATTTCTTTATTGCAGTGCGTGAGAGCAGACTAATGCCATGTTCACCTTATTGGTTATTTTGAAGATTAAATGAGTTAATGCATTTTAAGTACCTAGGAAATTGTCTAGCACCAGTAAACACTGTGGAAGTTTTCGCTGTTAGTATCATGTTTGCAATTAAGGACAGAAATTACAAACTTAAATGTCTCCGGGAACCTGGCAGTAAGTAATTTGAGGGAAGTGGGGTAGATGAAAGACAAACTACTGTGTGAGTGGAATGATGGACAGCAGCTAGCCTCGAGCTTGGAGTGTGGGGGATGGTAATGAGGGCAAAGATAGCTCTTGCTAATGGGGCAGCCAGCTACTTAGCCGATTGATGGCATCTGGGAATTTGGGCCATAGTTTGATGAAAATATGGAAGCCAAAAGTGACATTCTCTAGCTTTTCAATATTAGCAGCTAATTACGTTTTTAGAAATGGAAAAGTAAAAATATACAAGCCCAACCATGCCTATTTGTAGGTTGCTTTTTGCCCAGGACCTTCAGTGTGTGACTTCTACTAGGGAAATTGTATAAAAGCTGAGAAGCGTATGTAAAGCCTGTAAAAACTGGTCCTCTGCTCCTCTGGGGCTAAAAATCCTTGATGTCGGGTTGCATTTTATGTAAGCAATATCATGAAAGATGACAATAACAATTCTGAAAACGAAAAAACCAATTTAGTTTTTGAAAACTAAGGCAAATGGAAGCTGGCTGAATTTCTCCCTAGCGGCAGAACCAGTAGTTTTTGTTAAACCACCCTTATGTATGTGTATTGTCACTATAATGTGGAAATAATGTGATAAAATATTTAGCTCTGCAAATGGCCAACATGCTTGGTAAATGTTAATTAGTAGTATTGTTAAAATTTCCTTTTTTTTTCCCATTTTTACATGGTTTCAAAATTTTAACCTGAATGCAGAAAATACTTTCCTAAATGGTGGATAAGAAAACTTTATTATTTTAAAGATTGGTTGTAGTTCATCAGGGTTTTAAGTTTAGAAAAATGCAAAACTGTCCCTCTAAAGTTCAATTTCATCCCACCTATAAAGATATCATTGTGTTTCTAAACTAGTATCATTTACCAAATAGCCTGCTGCCATTGAGAAAATCTCACTCTTCATGCTGTGGATTTTAGTAAAACAAATCTTTCAGAATTCAAATTTGCAAACAAAAAAATGTCCAGCAGTGAACTCAGCATCTCTAGGAAGCCTGTCCGGTAGTCGGAAGCCGTGTTTGGTGAGTGTGATTTGACTCCATCCTATCCCAGAGTCATTGCGTTGTACTTCCTCATTTCCCCAGTTACTGCTTAAGAAATAGGAAGTTTTACTGTAATAACTGAAAAGATTCTTGAACTTGGGACCACTCTTGAGAATTCTCAGGAGTGGGAGGTGGAGACTCACGTGGACTCAGTGACTGCAAATTGAACATGCTCTAAAAACCTCCTTGATTATATTAGGCAAAGTTTAAGCTTAGGGCTGTTTTAATGATTGAGGATTTCCCCAAAAGTCATAAATACAAAAGTATGTATGATGTGAAATTCTAAACATTTAATTTAATTTAAAGGCATTTTCTGTATGTAGAAAGCTTTCTTTGCTGTCCAAATAATACAAAAGCTTGGGGAAAAAGGTGGGGGTGGGGAACTGGAAAATGTCTTAAGCTCAATCATGAAAAAAATGTGTCCAGCTGATAAAAATTTCACCTTGTTCAAGAAGAAAATAGAATTCCTTCAGCTTTTTCCAATTTCCATTCATTTTATATATATAAAAAAATTTCCAACCATTTTATATATATATATAAAATGAATGGAAATATATATATATAATATATAAAATGATGTGTTATGGAATAATAGGGAGTAGCTGCAATCTGAGGCAGCAAAATTATATATATATATAATTTTATAATTTATATGTAAAACGTTATGATTTAAGTTACATATAAAATTTTGTAATAACAGCTTAATAGGAGTTACTTTGATCTCTGTTACAAATTGTTTGTAGCTTGTTTGTAACCGACATAACTTACTGGCTTTGAATGATCCCTTAGCAGTAATGAACAGGCCTGAACTTGGACCTTCCCCCACCTGCCATTGTTGAGGGAAAGCTCGATGGGACTCAGCTGAACTGTGTCAACATTCTGACTTCCCCCAGTGGTCGACTTGTCAGGGAGAGGAATGAAACCAAAAGTGCGCTGTCACTGCCCTCCGGACTCAGGTAGGTCAGTGCGGTCCTGTGGAGAGGGGCTGGAAGAGGCTTTCCAGAAGGAAGACCGGGTGAGTGTGGATGGAGCTGAAGCGGGACAGTGGATGTGGGGACAGCTTGAGGAGGTAGAGAAGTAAAGGTCAGCAGTTGTCGGCACCACTGGCTGAGGTGTAACGTACCCTGGAGACTTGGGAGTCATCCTTCGAGAAACAAATGGACAGGAAAATTGCTTTAGAAGGTCAGTGGAGCTCGGATAGCCTACAACGGCCTGTACTTAGATGGCATATGCTGATTAAATTATTAGAACAGTGTTTCCTACACTGAGCGCTGCATTTCAACCCTCCTGTAGATTCTGTAAATGAAGTGAAGGAACGTGTTATGGAATAATAGCTTTGTGGGGAGTAGCTGCAATCGGAGGCAGCAGAGCTGTGGTCCCTGTGCTAGCTGGAGAGCCACTGCACATGGGAAGAGTTGAATGACAGCACAAGTCTGGTGTTAGAAGGACCAATTCTGCTTTTGCGTTTATAGAGTAAAAGGGAATGGTGACTGTCCTCGTTTGTCAACATAGACAGTGAAATGTGTGAAAAAGAGGAGAAAAAATTTTGAATCATTGAGAGTGTGAAAGCAAAATAATTCTGGGGCCTGAAAATCACTAAGTTAAAAGGAAAGGTCAAGCTGGGAACTGCTTAGGACCAACCTGCCTCGCATTCTATTCAAAGTCACCCCACGCTCACTGAGATAAATGCATACCTGATTGCCTCCTTCAGAGAGGCTAATCAGAAACTCAAAAGGATGTAACCGTTTGTCTCTTACCCGCCTATGATCACCTGGAAGCCTCCTTCCCGCTTCAAGCTGTCTCACCTTTCCAGACCAAACCCATGTTCACATTACATACACTGAGTGATGTCTCATGTCTCCCTGAAATGTACAAAACCAGACTGTGCTCTATCATGTTGTCAGGACCTCCTGAGACTGTGCCATGGGAGTGTGTCCTCAACCTTGGCAAAATAAACTCTAAATTAACTGAGACCTGTCTTGGATATTCGGGGTTCATACATTATTGAGTTTCATTGCATTTTACCGGGGCATTCTGGTGGAAAGGGTAGGGGCTCAGAAATATATAAGCTCGGGAGGGAGACCGAGGCAAGACTTGCAATTCTGAAAGTCATTGGGCTAAGGGTGTACATTAATTAGGTTGAAAAGAAGAAATGAGATTTCCCAGAGGGAAGCATGGGAAAAGGCCACATGGGCTTGAATTCTGGACCACATGTGACCTGCGGGCCGTGGGTTGGACGTGCTTGCTTTAGACAGTGAAGTGGAGAAGCTGAGAATTTTGTTTAAAATCCATCTTGTTCTGCTGCTCCTTCTGATTAATTTACATAATTTATTGGTCTTCTCCAGTGATTCTTCATCAGAGTAGTAAAAACACCAAAAACCAGTAACTGCAATTCTGTTTTATGCATGCATTTTAAAACAGAAAACAAAACCTTGAATGTGACTCCAGCTGAAAATAATTTTTAAAAATTCCTATCTACTAACTTATTTTTTTAAAAAAACCATGAGAATTAAAAGCCCTTATTTAACCACAAATGCTACAGAGTGCTAATGGTTACATATGCTGTGATACACGTGCATGATATTTTGTGCTAATGATTTCCAAGAGTAAGGACGTAGATCTTAAGATTCATCTACTCATGTCGCCTGGAGTGAGAGCCCCAGGAATAAGTGAAAGAAGCAGCTGCCGACATGCATGGTTTCAGACAAACCAGAGGTCCCCCAAAGGTAGATTTCCCAACAACTTACCAGTTCTGCTAAGATCCCAATGAAAGCTATCCGTTATCTAACTAAATGGACTAACCAAATCAGCTTATTAAATTAGTGCTAACCAGTCCAGAACCAATACAATTAGCACATAAGAAGGTGCAGCTGAAAGTCTAGACATGCAGGAAGCCAGATGGGCTTTGTGCACTCTGTTCTTCCTGCCAGGAATGCGTTCAGGGTCGTTTTCCCTGCACGGAGTCTGCCTCTGCCTGTTCTGCAGAAGCAGCTCAGAGCTCACCTCGGGGAAGCCTTCCCTCTCCTTGTTAGTCCCAGACTGCGTGAAACACCTTTCCTGTCTTATCTCAATCAGGGAACATGCCACGTGGAATTAGCATTATTAACTGGCCTTTCTGATGGACTGAGTTTCTTCTGGACAGAGAACAGAGAAGATAGACGACATAAAGTAGACCAACATAAAATATTTTACATTGGAATATTAACATAAAATACCTTGCACGCAGAAGTGAGCCAGTTGGCCCAGCGAAACTTGAGAGTGCTGAAGATAATCGCCCATTTGAAAGTTTGACGTAGGGCAGGCCCTCCACTGTAAGCGTGCTATGGACCACTCTGTGTTTAACCGGGGGGTGCCTGGGCTGAAACGATTTTAGCTGGAAGCCTCGGCTACTGCCTCGCCTGTATTGATGACCACTGTCACAGAAAGGGCTTGTGGCATGTGCCTGTTCAGAGAGGAAAATCGATTCCAAAGACAGAATTTCTAGGGCAAATGAGGTAAGGGAGAAAAGAGAATTGGAGGCTGATTATTCTGACAAACAGACATGAGAAATATTTGAGTGCTGATGTGATGCTTAATCCTGTCACGCTGTGAGGAGTGGACATGGGTAGGGAGAAGCTTACAGAGATCTCCGTCTCTCTCATTGGCACCCTTGTTTGGGTGCACAGTAAAACGGTTTCTTCTTCATACCTAGATGAGAATGCCTCCTTACCTGGAGCCAATCCCTTCCTGGATCACTTTGCCCTGTTAGAGAGAGGCTGATTTTGCCATGGTCTATATTTTGGACAACTCTAAAGACAAGTATAGTTGAAAAGCTGTTGCAGTCTTGAGAATTTATTTTTAAAATGTTCCAAGTCAGCTAAAAGCAGCCACCAAGTAGAGATTAAAAGTCTGTTTGCATGGGAATGACAGCTGTCATGGCGCCATCCCAAGACAACAATCAATTATTATACTTTTACACTTCCTGATGTTGGTTATAATAATTATTTTATTTTCTTATACTTCACATTTGCTTAGGAAAATTTTCTTTTTCCAAATTTAATTTTAAGTTCCAGGATACATGTGCAGGACTTGCAGGCTTGTTACACAGGTAAACATGGGCCATAGTGGTCTGCTGCACTATCAACCCATCACCTAGGTATTAAACCCCACATGCATTAGCTGTTTATCCTGATGTTCCCCCTTCCTGCCTCACCCCCATGGGCTCCAGTGTGGGGGTGAGGCAGGGAGGGAGAGTATCAGGATAAACAGGATAATTCTTCCCCTCGTGTCCATGTGTTCTCATTATTCAGGTCCACTTAGAAGTGAGTACAAGTGGTGTTTGGTTTTCTGTTCCTGTATTAGTTTGTTGAGGATAATGGCTTCCAGCTCCATCCATGTCCCTGCAAAGGAAATTATCTCTTTCCTTTTTATGGCTGCATAATATTCCATGGTATATATGTACCACATTTTCTTTATCCAGTCTATCATTGATGGGTATTTGGGTTGATCCCATGTCTCAGCTATTGTGAATATTGCTGCAGTGAAGATACATGTGCATGTATCTTTATAATAGAATGATTTATATTCCTTTGGGTATATACCTAGTAATGGGATTGCTGGGTCAAATGGTATTTCTGGTTCTAGGTCTTTGAGGAATCACCACACTGTCTTCCACAACCATTGAACTAATTCACACTCCCACCAACAGTGTAAAAAGTTTCCTATTTCCTCCACAGCCTTGCCAGCATCTATTGTTTCTTGACTTTTTAATAATTGCCACTCTGAGTTGCGTCAGATGGTATCTCATTGTGGTTTTGATTTGCATTTCTCTAATGATCAGTGATGCTGTGCCTTTTTTCATGTTTGTTGACGGCATAAATGTCTTCTTTTGAGAAGTGTCTGTTCATGTCCATTGCTCACTTTTTAATGGGTTTGTTTGTTTTTTTTCCTTGTAAATTTGTTTAAGTTCCTTGCAGATTTTGGATATTAGACCTTTGTCAGTTGAATAGATTGCAAAAATTTTCTCCCATTCTGTATGTTGTCTGCTCACTCTGATGACAGTTTCTTTTGCTGTGAAGAAGCATGTTAGTTTAATTAGATTCCATTTGTCAATTTTTGCTTTTGTTGCAATTGCTTTTGATGTTTTCATCATGAAATCTTTGCCTGTGCCTATGTCCTGAATGGTATTACCTAGGTTTCCTTCTAGAGTTTTTTTTTTTTTGGTTTTAGGTTTTACATTTAAGTCTTTAATCCCTCTTGAGTTAATTTTTGTATAATGCATAAGAAATGTGTTCAGTTTCAATTTTCTCTGCTTATAGCTTACCCAGCACCATTTATTAAATAAGGAATCCTTTTCCCATTGCTTGTTTTCTGTCAGGTTTGTTGAAGATCAAATGTCTGTAGATGTGTGGTCTTATTTCTGAGGTCTCTGTTCTGTTCCATTGGTCTATGTGTCTGTTTTGGTACTAGTACCATGCTGTTTTGGTTACTGTAGCCTTGTAGTGTAGTTTGAAGTCAGGTAACATGATGCCTCCTGCTTTGTTCTTTTTGCTTAGGATTGTCTTGGCTATATGGACTCTTTTTTGGTTCCATATGAATTTTAAAGTAGTTTTTTTTTCTAATTCTGTGAAGAACGTTAGTGGTAGTTTAATGGGAATAGCATTGAATCTATAAATTACTTTGGGTGGTGTGACCATTTTCATATTTATTCTTCCTATCCATGAACACGGAATGTTTTTTCATTTGTGTCCTCTCTTATTTCCTAGAGCAGTGGCTTATAGTTCTCCTTGAAGAAGTCCTTCACCTTCCTTGTAAGTTGTATTTCTAGGTATTTTATTCTCTTTTTAACAATTATGAATGGGAGTTCATTCATGATTTGGCTTCCTGGTTAACTTAATGTCTTGATGATCTGTCTAATATTGACAAGGTGCTGTTAAAAAGTCTCCCACTATTATTTTGTGGTAGTCTAAGTCACTTTGTAGGTCTCTAAGAACTTGTTTTGTGAATCAGGGCACTCCTGTATTGTGTGCATATATATTTAGGATAGTTATCTCTTCTTGTTGAATTGTTCACTTTACATTATGTGATGCTCTTCTTTGTCTTTTTTGATCTTTGTTAGTGTAAAGTCTGTCTTGTCAGAAACTGGGATTGCAACCCCTGCTTTTTTCTACTTTGCATTTGCTTGGTAAATTTTCCTCTATCCCTTTATTTTGAGCCTGTATGTGTTTGCATATGAGATGGGTCTCTTGAATACAGCACACCGATGGGTCTTGACTCTATTCAGCTTGCCATTCTGTGTCTTTTAATTGGGGCATTTAGCCCATTTACATTTAAGGTTAATATTTTTATGTGTGAATATGATCCTCTTATCATGATGTTGGCTGGTTATTTTGCAGACTTGGTGATGTAGTTGTTTCACAGTGTCGTTGGTCTTTTTTGTACTTCAGTCTGTTTTTGCAGTGGCTGGTAACAGTTTTTCCTTTCCATATTTAGTGCTACCTTCAGGAACTCTTGCAAGGCAGGCCTAGTGGTGCTAAATTCTTTCAGAATTTGCTTATCTGGAAAGGATTTTATTTCTCCTTTGCTTATGAAGCTTAGGTTGGCAGATATGAAATTCTGGGTTAAAAATTATTTTCTTTAAGAAAGTTGAATATTGGCCCCCAATCTCTTGTGACTTGTAGCATTGCTGCTGAGAGGTCTGCTGTTACTTGATGGGCTTCCCTTTGTAGGTGACCTGATTTTTCTCTCTGGCTACCCTTAACATTTTTTTCTTCATTTTGACCTTGGAGAATCTGATGACTATGTATGTGTCTTGGCACTGATCTTCTCATGGAGTATCTTACTGGGGGTCTCTGGATTTCCTGAATTTAAATGTTGGCCTGTTTTGTTAGGTTGTGTAAGTTCTCCTGGATGATATCCTGAAGTATATTTTCCAACTTGGTTCTATTCTCCCTGTCTCTTTCAGGTACCCTAATCTGTCATAGGTTTGGTCTTTTTACATAATCCCATAGTTCTCAGAGGTTTTGTTCATTCCTTTTCATTCTTTTCTCTCTAATCTTGTCTGCCTGTCTTATTTCAGCAAGATAGTCTTCAAGCTCTGAAATTCTTTCTTCTGCTTGGTCTATTGGGTTAATAATACTTGTGGTTGCATTGTGAAGTTCTCATGTGTTTTTCAGCTCCATCAGGTCATTTATGTTCCTCTCTAAACTTGTTATTCTAGTTAACAGCTCCTGTAACTTTTTTTTTCCATCAATTTTTTTTTTCTTTTGACAGTCTTGCTCTGTTGCCCAGGTTGGAGTGCAGTGGAATGATCTTGGTTCACTGAAGCCTCTGCCTCCCAGATTCAAGTGATTCTCATGACTTAGCCTGCTGAGTAGCTGAAATTATAGACGTGTGTTACCACATCCAGCTAATATTTACATTTTTAGTACAGACTGGGTTTCACTATGTTGTCTAGGCTGGTCTTGAACTCCTGACCTCTAGTGATCCAACCACCTTGGCCTCCCAAAGTTCTGGGATTACAGGTGTGAGTCCTGGTGCCTAGTTCCTATGTTTTATCATGATTCTTAGCTGCTTTGCATTGGGTTA
This sequence comes from Aotus nancymaae, assembly GCF_030222135.1. Lineage (NCBI taxonomy): Eukaryota > Metazoa > Chordata > Mammalia > Primates > Aotidae > Aotus > Aotus nancymaae. The sequence continues at coordinate 4,088,154 of NW_026988450.1, read as the reverse complement.
GAACATGCTCCTTTTGTTGTAGTGGCCCGAGCATAGAAAGTCAACACCAAGACTAAAGTATGCCAAATTGCAGGGTCTTTATTGCCAGCGGCCACAGAGGACTCGCGTCTCTCCAACCCGTGGCCCCGAAAGGAGGGTGTCAAGAACTTTTATACCCGTAAAACCACCTCGGGAGTGAGGGTGAGGGGCAGGCGTTGGGATGAGGGGCTTCAGATGTTCTGAGGACTAGTGGATTCTGTAAATCACCTCCTGGGCGGAGATGAGGGTGAGGGGTTCCAGACATTCAGAGGGTGAGGGACTCCGGACATTCCGAGGGCCAGGGGACTTTGGACTTTCTGATTGTTACTTAAGTGGTTCACAAAAGTCAAGATTAGCATTTGTTTACACATTGTCTGGGTAGGGTGGAAATTACAGTCCTTAATTACTTATTACAAGTCGCAGGGGCCAAGATGGCGTGGGTTTGGGCTGCTTGCCTGTCACATTTGGGTGACAGAGAGCAGTTTCAATAGAAAGCCGAGGTATGGTTGAGGTCTGCAGTTTTATGGGGCTTTTACCATGTCACACTTTAGCTCAGCAAAGTTTGTTATTACCCATTTTCTGAAGCCTACTTCTGTCAATTCATCCATCTCAGCCTCTGCTCAGTTCTGTGCCTTTGCTGGAGAGGAGTTGTGATCATTTGGAGGAGAAGTGGTGCTCTGTCTTATTGAGTTTTCAGCATTTTTTGTTGATTCTCGTCTTTGTGAGTTTATCTAGTTTTGACCTTTGAGGCGTCTGACCTCTGTGGGGTTTTGTGTGGACTTTTTTGTTGATGCTGTTGTTGTTGCCTTTTGTTTGCTTTTCTTTTAACAGTCAGATCCCTTTTTCGTAGGGCTGCTGTGGTTTGCTGGGGTCCACTTCAGATCTGGGTCCCTCCTGCCCTTGGAGGTGTCATCAGTGGTGGTTACAGGACAGCAAAGATAGCTGCTGCTCCTTCCTCTGGGCTGTCTTTCCCAGAGGGGCACCAAGCTGATGCCAGCGGGAACACTCCTGTAGAAGGTGCCTGGTAACCCCTGTTGGTGGGGGAGGTGTCTCACCCAATCAGGAGGCATGGGATTTGGAACCCACTTAACAAAGCACTCTGGCTGCCCCTTGGTGGATGGGGTCTGCTGTGCTGGGGGACATCCCATTCATCCAGACTGCCTGGATTTCTCAGAACCCACAGGGGTAAAGGCTAAGTGTGCCGATTTATAGAGATCATGGCTGCCTCTCCCCCCAGGAGCTCAGTCTCAGGGAGATCAGAGTGCTGTCCCTAAACCCATGGCTAGAGTTTCAGAAACTCCTGCAGGGAGACCCTGCCTAGTGAAGAGGGCTGGGTCAGGGTGTGGCCTAAAGAGGCAATCTGCCACAATCTGCCACAATCTGCCACAATCTGCCCACAATCTGCCCACAATCTGCCCACAATCTGCCCACAATCTGCCCACAATCTGCCACAATCTGCCACAATCCGGCCACAATCTGGCCACAATCTGCCACAATCTGCCCACAATCTGGCCACAGTCTGGCCACAATCTGCCACAGCCATCATCCTATGCTGTGGGGAATTCCTCCTGGGCCCAAACCATCCAGTCCAAATGGCCGTGGGCTGGAGCTGCAGTGATGGCTGCCACCTCTTCCCTGGGAGTTCAGTCCTCTTAGGCAGCAGGCAGCTGCAGTGATGATGAATACCCCTCCCCCGGGGAGTCTGGTAGTTTTAGGCAGTCTCCAGCTGAGTGGTTGCTGAGAATCTGCACAACTGTATGCTTGAGACCCAAGGCCCTGGTGGTGTGGGCCCACGAGGATCCGCCGGTTGCACAGATCGGTGGGAAAAACATGGCTTCCCAGGCAGGGTAGCTCCATCACTCACCACCTCCCTTGGCTGGGGATAGGAGCGCCCCTTGCCCCGTGTGGTTCCCAGGTGGGCTGTTGCACCACCCTACTTCTTCTGCTCTCCATGGGTCATACCAACCACCTAGTCAGTCCCAGTGAGAGAACCTCGATACGTCAGTTGCCGGTGCAGGATTCACTCGCCATTTTTCTTCTTCTCAGTGGGAGCCTCGGTTTCTAGTCGGCCATCTTGGCTCCTCAGGAAAGGTTTCAAGTAGCTGATTGCTCCTCTAATTTCAGGCGGAAGGTAAAACTCAATGTTTGCCACCTACTTTTTCTAAATAATTTCTTTTTCTTTTTTGTACCTGTTTTATTTCCGATCATATTTTTCTTTTAATATTAGTTTCTTTTAACTTTTTGAATGCAAAAGAAGAGAAATAGATTCTGAAACAGAACAGAATATATTTCTTCTAAGTGGGACATCATCAGATTTACAATCTATTGCCGAATCTTTCTCATCTGGGCATCTAGGTGCCTGTGCTGAGAATAGAGCCTATATGAAAAATCTAACATCCAAGAACAGCCTCTATAATGATTAAGCATTGAAGGATGTTATATCCACTGTTGAATTTTTATTTGCCGTTATGTAGTAAAGCAGGGCAAGTACTAACCTGAACTGTCTAAAGGGAGTGGGAAGCTCACTCGACTAAGGGGAAGCTATGTGAACACTTGACTTAGGGTTGCACGCACCGGCAGGGGTGATAAGTTATGCAAAATTTCTTGTGTACCCTTCCATACTTTTCTCCATCCAATGGCCTTGACCAAAAAGATGAAATCGGGGCAGCAGAAAGTCACCCGGATGACATGGTCACAGCTGCGTTGGGTTGAGCCAGTCCCTGGGCGCTGTCTCACTGTTAAAGAATGGCTTTCATTTCATGACCTTCAAGCTCTGAGCAGCGGTTTGGTAAGGGTGCCTTCCTGAATGATTGCAGGTCACCTCTGTATACTTTGGAAGGCACTTTCACCCACAGTCCTGGCCAATTTGGACTACACAGTTGTGAATGTGATCGGAGTCTCGCCGAATAAATCCCATGGAAGTCATGTGACTACATGATCTATCAGTGTTTCTCTGTGTAAGAAGATGACTCTCAGCAAGTTTAGGCTTTGCCTACAATGTATTTTTGGCCCAGAGATCTAGTTGAGAGGGAAGAGAACTCAGCAGTTAGGACCCTGGATCCCGGAGCCTGACTGCCTGCACTTGAATTTTCCCTTCACAGTTTATAAGCTGTGTGTCCTGGGGCAAGTAGCTTCAATCCTTTGATGTCAGTCTTCTCACCTATAATTTCATGCTTATTTATCAAGTGCCAGGAACTAGTTAAATGTTAGCTGCACCAATTAGTACTAGTATTATTGCTTCCATTAAAACCCAGAGGTGAAAATGGTCAATTCTAAAAGATTCTGTATCTCTTTTTAAAAAATAAGGCGGGGTACAAAGAAATGCCTTCATAAAGACTATGAAAATGATCAACTAGTGTCTCTTGAAGCTAAAAAGTTATTTTTGTTGAGAAAGTAGTAGAATCACTCACTCTTAGCATGACTTTACTACGGTTGCAAGTTCCTGAAATGATGATTTAACGTTCGGAAAACGTTCTCTTTTTTCCCCTCAAACTAACGTTTTTACTGGGCGGGAGAGATACATGGCATACTGGAGAGTATGTTTAGTGAATGGTGATCTAATGGATTCTTAGACTTGGAGTTTTCAGTACAGAGGCACACTTATGTTCATATCATCGCCGTTGTTCTCATACCTTGCTCTGATCCCAAAACCACCACTATATTTTAGCAAGCATCTTTGTGTAAGAGAAAGTCTTCCAAGTCCTTGCTGAACACAGGAACAGCTCCTAGTTCTCCTAGCCATGACTGCCAAAGTTCTGCACAAAGCTTTATACCAATGAAAACCGTAGCTTGTCAATTGTAGTATTTCCCTCCATCTCTAGTTTGTATTTATCAGAATTCTGAGATTTGTGCTATAGGAAAATTCCCCCCTCATCTTTTCCTTGAAGGGTATGTGTGGGGGAGAAGGAGAATTGCACATCCAGCTGTAGGAGCCTGCAGCTTCAGAATTTTTAAAAATAAAAGGGAATCCCTGGGGAGGTAGGTAGAGTGTGGTGTCTAGAAAAAATCAGAAGACTTTGGAGATCTAAAAAGTACCTAGAAGGAAGGGAAAAGGGGCAGATGGGGAAAAGTTTTCACTTTTGAGTTAGAAATCTCTTGGGTATAGGAGGAGTGAAGGAAACATTAACTCTGGAGAGAGCCCTGGAGAGGGCCCTCGCTGGGAAAAAATAGAGGAGCTTCCTGACTTACCTGCAAGGAAGGCAGGCCTCCTGGGGGGGCTGTTTAAGTGGCTGAACAGGCAGGCCTCAGGATGTGGGATCTGAGGAGCCCTCACACAAATGTTTCAGCGGGTTGGGTCCCACTGCTCTGTGCTTCAGTGGCATGCTGTACTTGTTTTCTGACAACTTTAATCAATATTTGTGTTTACTTGTTCGATGTTTTCCCTGTGACATTATAAGCTCCACAGAAGGGATCGTTCTGTCTTGGGGAGCACTCCATCCCCAGCTCATAACAGGGTGCCTGGAATCCAGGACGTGTGCAGTAAGCATTTGTTACGTGAAGGCTCTGGCTGTATTAATAATGTTCCAGTAGCTTCTTGCCACAGGTGTTTCTTTCCTGTGTGCCTGGCGCTTGACTAAAGGCCGTAGGACAGAGGCACACAGATCAGTTCTCACGGCTCCCCTGGGAAGCAGGTAGCAGCTTTAGGGTTCCGTCACTTTACCACTTCAGCTTTACACCTGTTCCTTGCTGGGGCCCAGACAGGCAAGGCCCTGCCCCGCAGACCTCTCCTTGTCACAGCAGGGAAGGTGATGAGATGCTTTTTTCTGGTGCTGGGCCTATGAGACCCTGGGTCAGGCCAAGAGAATTCGCTAGTCTGGATGGAGCGGGGAGAGGGTGTTGGCCCTGGGATCTGAACCACAAGGAGTAGCCTTTCCAAGGTCTGGACTGAGCATGGTCACACAAGCACCCAAGGTGGGGACAGGCCGGGCGCAAGATGAGTGGACTTGTAGAAGCAGATGGGGAGGGGAGTGGGGCGCCTACTCACATCCGTCCGGGGGTGGCTGTGCTCTAAGTGCAGAGGGAGCCCTGTGGACCCGCGAGACAGGTGATGCTGTGACCCCAGACCCCTCGGATAGGGGCGGGGAGCGCAGGTGGAGACAGGGCAGTGCAGGGCTCCTGGGGGCCCGGGGCCTCGCGGGTGCAGCAGCGGAGCTGGACAGGCGCTCTCCCCACCCCCTGCGCGGGGCTCTCCCTCCGCCCTGGAGCCGGCACGAAGGCGCTGCGACCACCGGCCCTCCAGGAGCCCCACCCCGCCCGTTCCGCGGACTGCCCCACAGCAGGTTCTGGAAATTGCATTCATCCAGTTCTTCCTGACACCGGGCGGGTGCTTGGGAACAGTTTGAGTTTAATAGATCATTTAAATGCCGTTTTTTAACTCGGCAATTGAGAACTTACAAGAGGGATTTTTTTAAAAAGATGAACACGTTTTCTAAATGAAATATTTTAGTTACTGTATATGTACCAAGAAAGATACAACGCTAGGGTTTGTTTGCTTGCTTGTTTTGTAGTTTTTAAAAAACGGTTTGTTAATTTTTCTAATTTTACCAAAGTCTGCAGCCTGTACCTCAATAGAACAGAGGTATTTTACATCACATACCTGCAGACAAACTGGAGCAATGTTATTGTTAAATATATTTGTTTTTTTCACTCTGGTATTCTTAGATTATTAATGTATTAAGGAAGAAATGAGAAAATTTTGTTTAGGCTTTTTCTAAAGTCCAATATTTTTTGTCCAGATTTTAGAGTTCCAGAATAAATGTTTTTCACATATTAAAAAAAAAAAAAAAAAAAAAAAAAAGGCCGGGAGCGGTGGCTCACGCCTGTAATCCCAGTACTTTGGGAGGCCGAGGCGGGTGGATCACGAGGTCAGGTGATCGAGACCATCCTGGCCAACATGGTGAAACCCCGTCTCTACTACAAATGCAAATACAATTAGCTGGGTGTGGTGGCGCGTGCCTGTAATCCCAGCTACTCAGGAGGCTGAGACAGGAGAATTACTTGAACCCAGGAGGCGGAGGTTGCAGTGAGCCAAGATCGCGCCACTGCATTCCAGCCTGGGCAACAAACAGTGTGAGACTCTGTCTCAAAAAAAAGGAAAAAGAGTGGTAGCCCTCCTCAACGCCACAGCAGGAGTAAGGGCTGCGGGCACCTGCGGCTGGGCCCACCCGACCTCGCCCCCGCTGCCCTCTGCCGCCCTCCGCTGTTTCCAGGCCCGTCCCTCGCCCCTCAGTGCGGGACCCTAGTGCCCAGACAGTGTGGCAGGGAGCTGCCCCTACAGCATGGCCCACGCGTGGACGAGGGAAGAGAGGGATCCTGAAATGTCTGCCTCATAGACAAAATAATGCTGCCCTCAGTTGCTCCTGGATGTCAAAAGAGAAAATAAGAAAAGGTTGCAACTCAGGACCTCGTGTTACAAAAGAGAAGGCTTAATCTTAAAAAGGTGGTAGAACCTTCTACCGAAGTATTAGCAAACGAGATAGGAATTTAAAGGCAAAATTTAAAGTAACTTAATGTTTCTTTGAATATTCATTCTGTGGGGTCTGAGGCCAGCTGTACCTCACTTCCTGGTGGAGGAAATCCCACACTTGCCATTTGAATGCCTGTGTGGTTGACAAAGTATCATCCCCCTCTTCCTCTTGCATGGTATTTCATTTCATTTCTCTTTCAAAATGGGAGTTTGTGCAATAAAAACCTTTCCAGAAGGTTTTCAGTGTATTTTGTCCAGATCTATCAGAGGATTCACTATCTATGGCAGCTGTAGCCTTAGGAAATGTATTTCATAAATAATAAGACTTGAGAGTCAAGATTACTCCTTGATCCAGGCTTGCAGAATGAATAATGTGTTAGTAGGCATGAAAACAACATTAATGTTTTTGTATATCTCCATCAGAACTCTTGGGTGACCAGGTGCATTGGCGGTAAGTGGTAATATTTTGAAAGGAATCTTTTTTTTTTTTTTTGAGAAGTAGGTCTCAGTGGTAGACTTAAAATATTCAGTAACCCTTGCTGCAAACAGATGTGCTGTCCTCCAGGCTTTGTTGTTTCATTTCTAGAGCACAGGCTAGGTAGATTTAGCAGCATTCTTAAAGGCTCTAGGATCTTCAGAAGGGTAAATAAAATTTGGCTTCAACTTAAAGTCATCAGCTGCATTCGCTCCTCATGAGAGAGTCAGCCTGTCCTTTGAGGTTTTGAAGCCGGCATTGACTTCTTTCTGGCTATGAAAGTCTTAGGTGGCATTGTTTTCCAATAGCAGGCGATTTCCCTTACATTGAAAATCTGTTGTTTAGTGTGACCACCTTCATCAGTGATTTTAGCCAGGTCTTCTGGATAATTTGCTGCAGTTTCTAGATCAAAACTTGCTGCTTCACCTTGTACTTTTATGCTACGGAGCTGGCTTCTTTCCTTAAACTTCATGAATGATCTCTGCTAGCTTCACTGTGTCACAATTGCTGGCTCTTCCTCTTCCCAGGGCACAGAAATGCTCTCAGAACCACACTGGGGGTTGGGGTGGGGTTGAGAATGGGGGTGGAGGAGTCAGTGATTCAAGAACGTTTTTCTGCACTTTCGGAGGCCAAGGCAGGCGGATCACTTGAGGTCAGGAGTTCAAGAGCAGCCTGGCCAAGATGATGAAATCCTGTCTCTACTAAAAATACAAAAATTAGCTGGAGGTGGTGGTGGGTACCTGTGGTGCCAGCTACCAGGGAGGCTGAGGTAGGAGATTTGCTTGCGCTTGGGAGGCAGAGGTTGCAGTGAACCAACATTGTGCCACTGCACTCCAGCCTGGGCAACAAGAGTGAAACTCCATCTCTAAATAAATAAATAAATAAAAAGTAAAAAGAATGTTTTTCCTACCTCTTTCAGTGATATGAAGTTAAAACCAGGTAATGCAAGTGCTCACCTGGTTTTTGGTTCTTACAAAGGTGTTTTTTTTTCCCTGTAGATAGTTGTTTAATTTTTGTCCTTGAAGCGGGAATGGTTAGGGGAGCCTTCTAATCTACCATCTCCCTCCTAGCCTCAAACTTTTCTTCTCCAGCCTCCTCACTTCTCTCGGTCTCCACGGAATTGAAGGGAGTGAGGGCCTTGCTCTGGACGAAGGTACAGAGGCCTAGCTTTTGGTCTGTCTTGGCTTTTGACGTGCCTTCTTCACTGAGCTTAATCATTTCTAGCTTTTGATTTAAAGTCACAGATGTGCAACTGTTCTTTTCCCTTGAACACTTAGAAGCCATGGGAGGGTTATTGAGTTGGTCTAATTTCAGTACTGTTGTTTCTCAGGGAATAGGGAGGCCCAAGGAGAGGGAGAGAGATGGAGGGAACAGCAGGCTGGTGGAGAGGTCAGAACACATACATTTAAATTCACCATCTTGTGAGGTTGTGGTTCATGGGCCCGCAAACAATTACAATAATAACGTCAAAGATCACTGAACACAGACCACTGTAAGAGTTATATAATAATGAAAACGTTTGAAATATTGGGAGAATTACCCAAATATGATACAGAAACACCAAGGGAGCACATGCCGTTGGGAAAATGGCACCGATAGAATCGCTCCACTCAGGGTTGTCACAGACCTTCAAGTTGTAAGAAACACAGTATCTCCAAAGCATAGTAAAGAAGAGCACAGTAAGACCAAGTCTGCCTGTACGTGAACTACTAATGTGTGTTTTATGAATCATCAAAATAATGAAATAGCATTTGTGCCTTTGAAATATGCCTTAAATGTACGTGCCCTCAGGCATTGTGTAATGAACCATGTTAATCATTTCATTCAAGTGTTTTTGGCAGGTACAAACAACCAGCATTGTATTTTTCATAATAAAATTAAAACAGTAGATTCTGGAGTTAGAGGGAGGACACGTTTTAGAAGAGCATAAAGGACCATGATCAAGTGCATCCTAGAAAGAGCTTGTTCCATCTAAAATGTTTAATTCCACTAGGTCTTGATGTAAGCCTGGGAGTTTCGCTGGAGACCGTTTGCCGGAGAGAAATTTATAACCACTGATGCTTAAAATGTGTCTTGGTTGTTCATTTATAATTTTATGATCATAGAAGCATTGCTTTCTGGGGCATTTAAATTATTTCAATAAGCAAAACCTATATATAAAGATGCTTTAATTTTAATAGAAATATAATTTTGCCTGCTAAAAAGGGGGGTTAAATGAATGATTTTGTTTTTTTAGTTGCTTTAGGTACTAAAGAATTATATGTATTTTTCTACACATTCTATTCTATGCTATGAAATTTATAGCAACATTGTAAAGGGAAGCAATGCAGAATGATGTTTTCTAACTGCAGGAAAAATTTCTGTGCCTCCTAATAAGTGCCTCTCTGGCGAGCAAGCGTACGCTTTATTGTGTGTTCAGGCGTTCCGTTATCTTTTATTACTAAAGCATGTTGCACTTGTTTCCATGAGCCGTTGATCCAATTAGGAGCAATGCTAAGATTGACTATAATGAGAGGAGTACATCAGCTCAACTATCCAGCCGCTGTACTTTGTATTCAACGTTCATGAACTGTCTAAAGGCCCTATGGTTACTCTGGTACTTACTATGATTTCACGTTGCCTTTATGGAAAATATGAAAGAAACATATAAAGGTCATGAATGAGTTTCTGGTATGAGTGTGTTATGCTGATTGATCCACTTAAGAATTCATAAAAACGATAGAGAAGCATCATTTGTCAAGGAGAAATAATTAGTTTTGACTGGTAAAATATGCAGTTTGGTTCCTCAGTAGTTTTACAGGGATCTTCCACACATTAACAAATGTAAAGTGATGTCTTGGGCCGGGCGCGGTGGCTCACACCTGTAATCCCAGCACTTTGGGAGGCCGAGGTGGGTGGATCACGAGGTCAAGAAATCGAGACCATCCTGGTCAACATGGTGAAACCCCGTCTCTACTAAAAATACAAAAAATTAGCTGGGCATGGTGGCGCGTGCCTGTAATCCCAGCTACTCAGGAGGCTGAGACAGGAGAATTGCCTGAACCTAGGAGGCCTCCGCCTCCTAGGTTGTGGTGAGCTGAGATAGCCCCATTGCACTCCAGCCTGGGTAACAAGAGCGAAACTCCGTCTCAGAAAAAAAAAAAAAAAAGCGATGTCTCATTGAAATGTCTTTTCAAGAGTTGATAGAGGAAGTAAAATTATTTATCAAATATGTCCACTTCTTGCTAGGAAAAAAGAGGAGAGCCTTTCATAGTTCTTGGTGTCGTAAGGCTTTACCGTTTGCTAAACTAAGAGTATGTTGAGCAGAGATTTCTGAGTAGTCGTGCTAGGCCATGACCTATTCTGTCAACATATACCTGCTAGTTCACATGTTTTTCAAACTGATTTTTTGGTGGGGAGATGAAATATTTGATCACAGTCTGCGTATCTTTCAGAAGACATGAACAATCATGACTCAAGAACTGAACCTCCAAATCTATCTAAAAACATAGTTTTAGCCTTATTGACTTACAATGCTTAATTCCATTTTACCAATTTCTTTCCAATGAGACTAATCCTAAGCCTTGCTAAACGTATCAACCATTGTTTAGTGGGGATGCTGTGGTTGGAGCTTGGCTATCTGGCTAATATGCCCCTTTGGTTCAGAATTCCTGTTGCATATGGAATTTCTCCCTGTTGCATAGAGATCATCTACCCTCCAAATTTAGATGCATATATTTCAATAATGGCTTTCCAGGAGTTTATGCATTGTTTGTTCCATATCAAAGATAGTAGAGTATTATTATTTTTTTTTTTTTTTTTTTTTTTTTTTTTTTTTTGAGACGGAGTCTCGCTCTTGTTACCCAGGCTGGAGTGCAATGGCGCGATCTCGGCTCACCGCAACCTCCGCCTCCTGGGTTCAGGCAATTCTCCTGCCTCAGCTTCCTGAGTAGCTGGGATTACAGGCACGCGCCACCGTGCCCAGCTAATTTTTTTGTATTAATAGAGACGGGGTTTCACAATGTTGACCGGGATGGTCTCGATCTCTCGACCTCGTGATCCACCCGCCTCGGCCTCCCAAAGTGAGTATTATTTTTATGTGGTTTAGTTGTAATAATGCATGAGTAGAAAAAGTTGCCATTCAGTGTGTCCTGCGTTATGTTTTTGGCTTCCAACCCCTATACTGCCAGGCTGTACTCTGCAAAGTTTTAAAGGGATGTGAACATTCCAGAAGGCCAACCGAAAGCATCTAGCTGCGATAAATGATTACATTTCCATTCTGTGTTTCTTTCCTAAGGACCACCATTTGGAACCACTTTATTCTCTGTTAGTAAAGGCGTTACGTGTTATTGGACTCAGCAGCAGAAGGAGGTTTTCTGCAATGTCCAGTACTTGCGGGCCCTGCGGGCTGTGCACAGCATGGTGGACGTAACAAAGCATTTCTCTTGATGCTGTTTGGGCTGTGCACAGCTATGTGATGCCAACTGCATACAACTTAAGAATTTATCTTGTAGCAAAAAAAAAAAAAACTGGAATAAAATGGTCTCCAAGTAAAACGACACTGATTTTAAACCCATCTTGACACTTTTTACCCAAAAGGAAGCTATTTTCATAATTATGCAATAATGCATTTTAACTCAAATTTTATAAAATCGTATGGATGTCTGGATATTGCCTATTGCCTAAACCATTAGCCACCGTGGATGCAAGAATGCTGTATTATTTTCGTAAGTCAATTTGCATTATTAATATTAAAATCGCAGATTGTCCTGCTTCTTAAATTGAGTACAGAGGGAACACTCAGTAGGGAAACAGTCTGACATATTCAGGACATTCTTAAGCCACTAAAGTGAATTTTCTGCCTGTAAAAGAAATTTTTTTTTTTTTTGAGATGGAGTTTCTCTCTTGTTACCCAGGCTGGAGTGCAATGGCGCGATCTCGGCTCACTGCAACCTCCACCTCCTGGGTTCAGGCAATTCTCCTGCCTCAGCCTCTTGAGTAGCTGGGACTACAGGCACACGCCACCATGCCCAGCTAATTTTTTGTATTTTTAGTAGAGACGGGGTTTCACCATGTTGACCAGGATGGTCTTGATCTCTTGACCTCGTGGTCCACCCGCCTCGGCCTCCCAAAGTGCTGGGATTACAGACGCTATAAGAGAAATTTTATGGGATAAGGTTATGTTAATCCCAGAAGGTTGTTAGTGGATAATTTAGCTTCATGATATGTAGCATGACTTGGAGACATTGATTGGAAGCTGTGCTTCATAGGCTGAGATTCTTCCTTTTATTTAGTATGCTGTAAAGGAGTGAGAATATGCTAGACAGGTTATTCAGTGTAAGTCAATATATATGAGACGAGATTAAGAAGCATCTGTCAGTATTCTTGTGTGGAACAATTTGTTCAACAAATATTTTACCAGTGACTACTATGTGCCCTGCGCTGAATTAGGCAGAAGAAGATGAATAAGTTCTTTAAGAAGCTGATAGTCGGCCGGGCGCGGTGGCTCACGCCTATAATCCCAGCACTTTGGGAGGCCCAGGCGGGTGGATCACGAGGTCAAGAGGTTGAGACCATCCTGGTCAACATGGCGAAACCTCGTCTCTACTAAAAATACAAAAATTAGCTGGGCATGGTGGTGTGCACCTGTAATCCCAGCTACTCAGGAGGCTGAGGCAGAAGAATTGCCTGAACCCAGGAGGTGGAGGTTGCGGTGAGCTGAGATTGCGCCATTGCACTCCAGCCTGGGTAACAAGAATGAAACTCCATCTCAAAAAAAAAACAAAACAAAACAAGAAGAAGCTGATAGTCTATAGAGAATGAGAGTAAACCTTTCAATGGCTGCGATTAGTCCTGCCATAGAAGGGAACTGATAAAAGTGTTTATCCTGCTAATGCAAGGATTCAACACCTCTTTCTTGGTGGCTTTGATACATGGTGGCTTATTCTTTGACTCTCTTACCCTTGAACTTGGAGCTAAGCCCTTCTCCTTGAACCTGGAGGTGCTGCGACTGCTTTAATCCACAGAATGAGGGGGAAGCCCGAGTCTCTCTGAAGTCCAGGCAGCACTCACTCCTGGAGCACTAGGCCCCTTGTCCAGCCTCCAGAGGCTGTGAGCGGGCACCCCTGGCAATGGTCCTGTGAGGTCAGTCTTTCCTTTTTATCATCTGAACCCTTAGACACCAATGGGCAGAGAGCGGCCCACCCTGCTGTGTTTTGCCCGAATTCCTGACCTACGCTGTGGTTAACTGTGTAGCAGCAGATCACTGGAACACGTGGTGACGAGGCGATACCTAAGGATCAACTGGAAGTGACCATGAGGAGGGTGGGGCGGTGTTCTGCGCAGGAGCAGCCTCAGCCGAGCTGGCGATGAGAGCGCCTCTATGCACGTGCGTCTGTATGCCAACAGAGCTTTTGCGTTTCTTGCTCTGGCTTGGATTGTGACATCAGAGGATAGTATCTGAAAGCGGAGATTGAATAGCAAGGACCAATGAGCTTGTGAGCGCATGCGAGCAGCAGACATCAGCCTCTCCTGCCAGCTGTACCACCCTGTTTCTCCCCTTTGCTAACTTATTTTCCTTGGCTTTTTCCTATCTTTGGAAGGGGAGGAGCCCAGGAAACATGTTTTGTGTGAATATAATTATGCTACTGAACAGTTTCCACTAAAAGGAAGGTTATGAGTCGAAGAAAGCAAAACTCAGAAAAAAACGTAAAGTGAGTCAATATCAAGACACTGAATCCTCTATAACTGGAGGAAGAGCCACAGGGAAACTGATGTGTCTCCATGTATTGTGAAGTCCCAACTGACTGTGGCTTGGCAGTCCAAAGCCATTTCAATCAGCAGCTCTTCTGTGGTGCCTGCAAGGATACTCATTCTTTTAACACTTTTAGACAACATAGCTGAAAATAGCAAATCAAGGCCACATGCATGCATGTGACCCAAGCATCTACGCGAGGACACAAAGTCAGAGAAATAAGAGGCTGCATCTTCCTCTCCCTTTCCTTTATCCTAGAAAACGTTCACCACAAAAGGAGATACCCTTTTGATTTATAGAAGTCTCCTTTCCACGATGCATGTCTATAATGTAAATATTTTATTTAACCTATGTGCTGTAGATCCCTAAGTCTTTGTGAAACCCGAAATTCATGTGTTGGAATCCTAACTCCCAATGTGGTGGTATTTGGTAGTGGGGCCTCTGGGAAATGATTAGGTGTTGAGGATGGAGGTCTCATTAGGTCATAAAGGTAGAACCCTTATGAATGGGGTTACTATTCCTATGAAAGAGGCCCCTGAGGCCAGGCGCAGTGGCTCATGCCTGTGATCCCAGCACTTTGCGAGGCCTAGGTGGGTGGATCACCTGAGGTCAGGAGTTCAAGGACAGCCTGGCCAACATGGTGAGACCCTGTCTCTACTAAAAATAGAAAAATTATCTGGGGGTGGTGGCGCACACCTGAAATCCCAGGTACTCAGGAGGCTGAAGCAGGAGAATTGTTTGAACCTGTGAGGCGGAGGTTGCAGTGAGCCGAGATCACGCCACTGAACTCCAGCCTGGATGACAAAAGTGAAACTCTGTTTCAAAAAAAAAAAAAAAAGAAAAAAGAGAGGTCCTAGAGAGCTCCCTTGGCTATACCATTATTTGAAGACACTGTGAGAAGATGTTGTTTATAAGTGACTCAGCAGATGGTAGTTTATTAACTGACTGAGACATTCCCCACACACGAGTTTTGAAGGTTTCTCAGTGTAGGATGAACAGGCACGTGCATGGTCTCCTAGAACAGTGTTTCTTGACCTGTGGTTCTCGGACTCATGGGAATTACATGTGTATTTCTGGGTGTCTGAGAATGTTCTTTGAGAAAATATATATTATGTCATTTTGGTGGCATTTTCAAGTATCTACATTAGTGTCCCTCAAACTTTATTGTGCATGCAAATCACTGGGTTATAGATCTTGTTCAGAATCATCAGATCCTAGGAGGGCCTGAGGCTCTGCATTTCTTTTTTTCTTATTTATTTGTTTATTTTTAAGGCAGAGTTTCACTATATTGCACAGGCTGGAGTACAGTGGCATGATGTCAGCTCACCGTAACCTCTTCCTCCTGTGTTCAAGCAATTCTCCTGCCTCAGCCTCCTCAATAGCTGGGATTACAGGCCTGGCCACCACACTCAGCTAATTTTTTTTATTTTTAGTAGAGATGGGGTTTCCCCATGTTGACCAGGCTGGTCTTAAACTACTGACCTCAGGTCATCCGCCCACCTCGACCTCCTAAAGTGTTGGGATTACAGGCGTGAGCCAGGCCAGGCTGAGGCTCTGCATGTCTAACAAGCTCTCTGGTGACAATAGTGTGTGTGGGAACAGCACTTTGAAAAGCCAGGCTCAAGATGCCCTTTACAGCCTGTAACTGCCAAGTGATGTCCCTGCCTGCCGTGTTTGTGTGTGCTTATATTTGATCTAAGTTGTGCTGCTTTCATCATCACAGATGAAAAGGAATGAAGACAGCCAACTATTGTTTGGCAGCCTTCTGGTTACCAAGAACGTGCACTGTTGTGAGAGCAGAATCCATGAGAGAGAATTGATGGGCACACGTACTTGGTAGACCAGAACTGGGAGCTCTGTGCCATCAGCACTCTCTGTCTCTGCTCGTCCTTCATTTCTGCTGCCTGGGCCTGACTTCTCTGGGCACAGGCTTTCTCCAGGTAATGGGCCAGTTGCTAGCGGCAGCTCTGTCTCGTCCCCTCTGCCCCCTGCATCACTGTACTGTGCTGTTTGATTCCTTTCCTCACTCTTACTGTCAGGCATTCCTGACATCTGGGACTTTGCGACAGGCTGTTTGGATTAGATGGCAGTTCCCTGTCAGCCATCCTGGAATCTCACATAGGTGCCCACAGGGACTTCGCCTCGCTGTCAGATCATGATACATGTGACCTTCCCTTGCACATAGCCTTGGCCTAGAGGACACTTGGAAACTGGGTGACGAGGTGAGTAGGGGAGGAGGGCCTGTTTTAATCACATAGAGCTTATGTACTGATGGGAAGCTATCACCCTATAAACATAAAATATTAATATTACCCATAGTCTCACTACAGTATTATCTTTTCTACTTTACCCCCTTTTAATTAGTGGTTATTTATTTTAACATGTGTCTTTGTTTATGAGTATAAATGGACATAGTGTTTCATAGTCTGTGAGAGCCAGGTCGGGGTGATAGCCCTGAAGTAGAAAAAAGTGAAGATCCAGTGAAAAGTTGTCAGCAACATGAAAGTTCTTCCTAGATTGTCAGTTTTTTAAATCTCAGAACTGTAAATAGCAAAAATCAGTGTGTTCTTTAGAAAGTAAAAGAGCATACTGTTGGAAAGGAAGAATACTTGCAAAGACTGAATCAGAAATAAAATATAGCTTCTGGCAGCAATTGGAATGCCAAAAAGAAGACATGGCAGTTATTTTAAGAATTATCATTATCTTTCATTTAAAAGTGAAATCGTGGGAGGCTGCAGAGCAGAGAAGAACGAGCTGGATTTTGAAGTCTCACCGACTTGAGCTTGGATCATGGCTCGCAACTTTCCAGTCCTGTCAGTTCGGGCAACATGTGCAGTCTCTTGGAGCCTGTATCTTCTTCAGTAACAATAATATCTCACTGGAAAAGTTGTGAATAGGAAATAAATAATGAGCATTACATCCCTCAAGAACACGTCATCTGTAGTAACCACTCAGCTAGGAAATTACGGCTTAAAAAATGCGTGTGGGGAGGAGTGATGAGGATCTTACATAGGTTGACAATGTGATGTGATTATTCCATGACAGCAAAGAATTAGAGTTCAGAAACATAGCCTGCCACATGGGACATAGGACAGAGCTTCCTAGTGGCTACTCTCCAAAGTCCCCGTCGTGAAATTCATAGTAGTGAAATTTTTTGTGTGAAGGAATACAAGCTCACACTGGTTTTGTTTACTTATTAATTTATTGGTGAGTATTTCTTTCAGGTCTTGAGCTTCTGAGCATTTGCTAATATTTATGGCTTTCATCCCTGGCTCTCTATTTCTATTCCTTTTGTGTTTTCCAATACACACCAAAGAATAACTCTTTGTTGTTGTTGTTCTGTTTTGTTTTTGAGATGGAGTTTCCTCTTGTCTCCCAGGCTGAAGTGCAGTGGTGTGATCTTGGCTCATTGCAACCTTCGCCTCCCAGGTTTAAGCGATTCTCCTGCCTCAGCCTCTCAAGTAGCTGGGATTACAGGTGCCCGCAACCACGCCTGGCTAATTTTTGTATTTTTAGTAGAGACAGGATTTCACCATGTTGGCCGGAGTGGTTTCGAACTCCTGACCTCAAGTGATCTGCCCGCCTTGGCCTCCCAAAGTGCTGGGATTACAGACATGAGCCACCTCGACTGGCCGGCACCGAAGAATAACTTAATGACATCCAGTTGACTTCATGAAGGCTGCGTGTTTGGTACTGCCTAAATCTGCGTTAAAAACTCAAGGAACTGAAACTTGAGAACTGAATGTAAAGTTGGAGAACAAATGGGCCACTTCTTTCTGTGACTGGCTGATGGTATCTTATCTGGCATTTGACGCCTGGTGGCAGCTATGATTTTACTTTCTCCTGCTGATGATTTTTGTGCAGCTTACGTTGATTGAGAATTCTGCCATTCCAAGCGTCATCCCAGGCACTTGCTGTGTACTGACACGTTTAATTATCACAGCCATCTTATAAGGTAGATAATAATGTTGTTCCTGCTTTGGGGATGTGAAAGTAGGCTCAGAGCCATTAAGTGACTTGCCACAGTCACCCTATTGGGTCAGTGTTGGAAGACTGAAACTTGTATTCCCACCATGGGAGGAAGCAGTGACATCTAGCAGGTTTTAGAGACCCTCACCCATTTCGCATATATTAAATGGGCGTGTGGCTGTAAGACATCCTAGAGGAAATGAGGAGTTAAAGCATTTTACTTTGTATACTTGCTTTGCTTTTACTTTCATATGAAAATATTGGAAGTCTGAATCTGGACTTGCGTAAACCCACAGTGATGTATCTTAAGTTGCCAGCTGTTAGGTGTAGAGGGGCCATCTGTGTGGACTGTCTGTGTCTACATTTGTTCCTGGGCTAATAAACAGCATTAAAACCAGAACAGAACAGAAGGGGGAATGTTAAAGAAAAAATTATTCAGGACTATTGTGATACGTGTCATGATCATTGGAGTAGGGGAAAGAGATGGGACTCAACTTTAAATACAGCCAGGACAGCTGGGGAATTACAGCCAGCGAGCAGAATGAGGGGGTCGTTGGATGGAAAACGACTTAAGAGGAGACATCAAGGTGGGGGGAATTCTTGCTAAAGAATCCAACTTAGCAGGACTCTTGCCACAACTGGACTAGCAGGCCAAGGGCAAGGCGCCGGGGGAGGCCTCGTTGAGAAGAGGGATCAGAGAGGCCTGTATGACGTTTAGTCAAGGAGGGAGGCTTTGTCAGGGCGGCACTGGTGAGCCCTGTAGACAATCAGAGAAACGTGTTCCACATGGAATTGAAAACTTTACACATTGGAATGGCAATAAAGCGAGCCATTTAAGTTGGCTTTGGTATTTTTGATTAGTTTTGTGATAAAGTTAAAAAATATTAAGAAAACTGATTTTCTATTTATTCTCTATATAGCTTCTTCTCTTTGGGGGCTACAAAATTTCATTAGCTTTGTTTTCACTCTTATGCTACTGAGTCTTGTTATTTTAGTAATCAGATCAGCCTATACATTTGCAGTAATGGCCTTTGTGGATGGACAGATAGTAATTAATAAGCAACCTACCTAAGTGAATGACAATTGTATAAATATACTTTCAGTGTATTTAAAAGGGGGAACAAAACCCATTAAATGTTATACTTATGTACATATTTAATTTTAGAAGGAAATAAATCATTCTGTTACCATAGACTTTCAGAAACTTCTTCATTGGGTGAATTATATGCAGAGTAAAATTTCACAATAACTTTAAAATGTATCCTGAGGCAGGAGAATTCTTAAACCCGGGAGGTGGAGGTTGCAATGAGCTGAGATAGCGCCCTACTGCCCTCCAGCCCGGTGACAGAGCAAGACTCTGTCTCGGAAAAAAAAAAAAAAAAAAAAAAAGTATCATGTATCTGAGGATTGTATTCTGAGGTTTGAAAATGAATTATGATATTAAATGCATTTTTCTTGACATTTCACGTAAACTTTATAAAACAACATAGGAGAATTTGTTTTAAAAATTTTCTACTTCAAATTGTTGTATTTTTGTTTATTTTCCTTTGTTTTTGCCAATATCATGATATGAAATGATAAAAAGCCACATTGGTGTTTTCACAAAAATAATCAAGAGCCCTTCTTTTGCATCCACGATATTCACAGACTTCTATTTTATCTTTTTAAACCTCTTTTGTGAACATACATATCAGATGGTTTACATGGTTATTTTAAACACCTCCTCAATCAAGAGTTGTTAATATTTTAATCTTCCCAATCATGGATAATTTAGAAAAAGTAACATCGAGCATACTTCTCTGGAAAGCAATAAAGAATAGCCTTTAAAAATGACAGAAAAAATATTTTATTAACTAGTGAGTACCATTGGAAGTTACATTTCTTTTAGTCTTAGGAGGTTCAACATTATTGCTTTTAAGTGGGGAGAGCTGTTCTGATATTATTCTCAAAAAGTAGCAGAAACAGAATGCAAACCACAGTTTAAACAGTCACTTAAAGTTTTGAATACTAGAAAATGAAAGAATTTGTTGTTTCAATCACCATTAAACAGTTACAATTGCAGAATTTTACTTAAATGACTTTCTTCTAAATTAGACTAACTAAAAACATGCATTTCAAAGTGCTGAAATTACACTGACAATTAGTATTTAATGCTCATTTAAAGTTTTATTCTACATATTAACTATCTTTGCATTATCTCAATTTACATGTCCCTATGATTTTCTGAATCTTAATCCCAGTAGCAGTGCTAATGTTTAAGCTGATCTTTCATGAAAGAAAGAAAGGCTACAAATCACTTTTTCATACATTACACATAAAGATACAGTTCAGTCGAATAATCCTGAGGAATTAGTTGTGAAAATAGATTGCTGCTGAAAATGGTAAATTGTATATGCTTAGGAAGGACTTTACAGTGTGAAAGTCTGAAAACATTGTTTCTTAGCAGGATGTTAAACTTAATAAATGTGAATAAAAGTAACTAGCATTGTAAAACTGTAGCAAAGTAATCTGACTTCATTTGACTTCTAAAGAGGAATCCCAGTACAAAAATAAACCTGTGGCCTGGTGCGACGGCTCACACCTGTAATCCCATCACTTTGGGAGGCCGAGGCGGGCAGATCGTGAGGTCAAGAGATCGAGACCATCCTGGCCAACATGGTGAAACCCCGCCTCAACTAAAAATACAAAAATTAGCTGGACCAGGTGGGGTGCACCTGTAGTTCCAGCTACTCCAGAGGCTGAGGCAGGAGAACCACTTGAACCTGGGAGGCGGAGATTGCAGTGAGCTGAGACTGCGTCACCGCTCTCCAGCCTGGCGACAGAGCGAGATGCTGTCTTAGTAAGTAAGTAAATAATAAACCTGCATTGCACTTCTTGTCTCCTGAGATGGAAACTTGGGAACAAGCTCTGGAAGGTGATTGTGGAAGGACTGGGGCTACTGGTTTGCCTTTTTGATGTCTAGTTCACCCTGAATCTGTTTCTCTGCACTATGATGTCCCTCCTTGCTCATTAAGAGCATCGTGCAGTGAGACTGTTTCACAGCCCCTTCTTCTCCCAGAGGGGCCGCAGAAGCCTGCATCTGAGTCCTGTGGCCGAGTGGAAGAATGGCTGTGACGTGGTGCTTCCCACGGCATGCTTTAGAGCCAGAGGCTGGGGCTGGCTCCCTGCCTTACTAGCAGTGACCTTGAATATGACGTTTTTTAAAAAGGAGGGGGGAGAGGGGCAAGAAAACTACTTACCTCCTTGTTTGTCATGAGGCTTCAATGAGATGATATATGTAAAGGCGCAGCATGGTGTCTGACATAGAGCGGATAGTCAAATGTTAGCTAGCGCTTTTGTTTTTCATTGTGTGGGTTTGCATATATCCATAGTTGATCTCATTATCATCCTGCTATTTCTGACCCTCTGTTCCAAACTCTTTTAGCCCATTCTCTTTGTATTCCAGGCTGCATCTTATCTTAGAGGATCTAGAGCACAGTGGTGCTGTGGTAAGGGGCGGGGAGGTATGTGTGATTTACCTAGAACCATAGCAGCCATGTCAGTGCGCAGTGAACGCATGTCTATTTCTTTGCTGCTGCCTTTAATGGAATTTCTGCCTCTCATTTTTCCCAGTTGGACCCTCCAGGGCACTCCTGTGGCACCCCTTCTCGTTGGTTTCCTGGTCTTCTTGGTTCTACGGTGACTCTAACTTCATTAACTCTGCCCCAGACCTTTTCAGGAGAGAGCCGTGCTACCTTGCCTCAGCCCTACATCTTCGGCCTCTTCCTCCTTCCCACCTTCCACGCAGACTTCACACAGCCCCAGAGTCATTGGGTCACCCTAGTCTGAAGGCAAAATAAGATAAGTCCTGAACTTATGATCCTCAGCATCCCCCTGCTGTGAGAAAATCCCTCCCCAAGCCTTCCCGGAGTCCCCAGGGCTGACCTGGCCTGGTGGCTTCCATGTTCCCTGCTCTGCCCAGCTTGCTGATGACCACAGCAGCTGCTTGGGGTCTGCCCAGACCAGCCTAGGCTGCCTTGGCTCCAGGCTCTCCCACCTACCCTCAAAAGAGTTTACCAGAATCTTCCTCTAAAAAAACAAATGGGATCCTGCAAAGTCCACGAGCTTCTCTGATACCACACGATTCCCCCAGAAAGCACAGGCGTCCAGACAGAAAAAAGAGAGTGGGGCACGCGAGGAGGTGTGGTTCACTGGAGCAGCTAGGAGGACCCGCTCTGGTCCTCTCTCCATCCTGCCCACACCAGCCCTCCGTGTCTCTCCCGCTTCTGCTCACCTCGTAGGTTACTCACCCTGCACACCACTTCTCACCTTACTCCTGTTTCCTACTCTCTTTGATGAACCAGCAGCACTGCCTGGCTCTGGGTCTCTCTTTCTCTCTCTTTCTGTATATGTGTATTTATTGGTGCCACAGCTGGAGGAGAGGCAGGCAGAGGAACCACGTGTGTGGACCACTGGCTGAGGTGTGGGATCCAGGGAGCACTTGCCACCCGCAGGCAGCACCACCTGGTCCAGCAGCTTCGTGCTCGGCTGCTTCCAGGCAGAAGAGCCCGGTCTCTTTCTCTCTGTCTCTTTCTGTTCCTCTGTCTCTCTCGCTTGTTTCTCTGGCTTTCTCCTTGTTCTCTGACTTTATCTGCTTCTGTCTCTCTTTTTCTTTTTCTCTCTGTCTCTGTCTCCATTCTGTGCTCAAGGATGACCCTAAAAGCAAGTGACATACTTCCAGGGTCATCTTTCCTTAACTGTCCCCAAGGATGGGGTCTTTGTCATCCGAGGGACAGCTCCTGAAACCTGGTCAGGAAGCAGGGTCAGGAAGTGTCCTGAGACACTAAAGGGCACTTTGCATGTGTTTCCACTGTAGGCCCTGTGAGGATTACAGTAGGTAGATTGTGTCATTATTCACAACGTATATGTTTATTTTTCCTCTAAATTATAAGCTTCTGGTGTAGATAGAAAAGTATACTCTTTATAACTCTCCTAATTCAAAGTTTGCCATAAATGATTGGATAGCCGTAGTTTTTGCTGAAATTTGTCAGATAGGACTGCTGTGGATTGGCTTTGTTTGTTCTGAAACTTTTCCTTAATGTTCCCTGTGGTGTTGAGATTTCTCAGGAGCACAGAATGTTTCTGTGTCACTTGGCGAATTTGGCTAGACATGTTTTTATTTTGGACGTATTTTTTGGAAATCAAACCGTAGGTCCATTGTTTCAAATCACTCTTCAGTTCTGCTGTTGTTTTTGGCTTCCAGAGACGAGACCAATAGCAGCATGCTATGGAATGTGCACCATTGTCTAGGGTTCCAAGACTCTGCCATGGCTGCTGCTGCTGGCCGTGAGGCTGTGATGGCGGGCGGGAACGGCACTTTCCTTTCGTGGGAAGAAGGTGTGGTGTGCAGTACTGGTCACTGTTGGAGAGGTGTTTATGTCTTGTTCATGAAGCGCTGCCTCCCTCTGACAGCTGCTTGCCAAGTGGCTCCATCCGTCACTGGGAGCGGGCACCACACGGCTCACTGCCCCAAGGTATCCTGAAATATTTCTCCCAACTTTAACATGCTCATTCTCTCCACTTTAATTTGCTGTGAAGATATCTATCCCACAGGAGATACGAGAGCGATTTGCCTAGTTTAGAACTATGGTGTAGCTGTTTTGACTTTAAATTGCGTGAGTAGTTTACATCTCAGATCCTGCTGAAGGCCTGTGCATTCTGATCAAGAGACAGGAGACAGCGGGAGACATGGAAAGGATTATATAAAGACTGTTGCTTCCTGGATTCATGGACCAATGGGGAGAAAAGCCAGTTACATTCTGTAGCAAGCAAAAAACCAGAAGAAAAAACTCCTTCGGAGCAGAAGTCTGGATGTCTCCATCCCCGTGCTGAGCCCGTCCAGCTAAGCCAGTGTTCTTGGAGCCTCTGTTTTTGCTTGACTATTAGCTCGATGAAGGCCTAGACTGTCTTTGTCACCTTGATCATAGCTATTCAATCAAAGCTTTTTAAAAGAATGGGATGTTAGCCAAGCACAGTGGCTCATGCCTGTAATCCCAGCGCTTTGGGAAGCTGAGGTGGGTGGATCACGAGGTCAGGAGTTCGAGACCAGCCTGATCAACATAGTGAAACCTCATCTGTACTAAAAATACAAAAATTAGCCAGGTGTGGTGGCACGTGCCTGTAATCCCAGCTACTCAGAAGGCTGAGGCAGGGGAATCGCTTGAATCTGGGAGGTGGGGGTTGCAGTGAACCGAGATTGTGCTACTGCATTCCAGCCTAGGCGACAGAGTGAGACTCTGTTTCAAAAAGAAAAGAAGAATGGCATGTGATGGTTCTGTAATGAACAAGTCTCATTCTGCCTGTTGTACCATAAGCCAATCACTGATATGACAAGTTTGCAGTGGAGAAAAGATTTTATTTACAGGCAGCTGAGTGAGAAGATGGGAGAACAGCAATCAAATCTGTCTCCTTGGAGATGGGGTTTTAGGGATATTTATGGGCTAGAGGAGCAAAGTGGGCTGAAGCATAGAGAAAGGTGATTGGGGGTAAGGAAAAGTGAGGTAATCAGTGATCTGTGCGAGTGTAGTCGAGCTTCATAGCTCTTCATGGGATGCATGTTCACAAAACAGCATCATTACCATGATGTGAGGGTGGAGATTTTGGCCCTCTGACCTCAAAAGGTCACCCATGGGATATCAGGTCCAGTTGAAGGGTCAGTGGTCTCAGCTGGCTTGAACTGGACAAGAGCTGACTCCAAGTTCCTGAAAGACAACTTAAGTAAACATTTCCATGGTGACCTATGCATCGGAGATACGTCTACAAGGAAGATGGTGGGAGTGTAGTTATATATTGCTCAGCTACGTGACTTTTAGCTATATGGATTTTAAAATCAACTAAAAGCAGGTGACTAAGGTAAAGTTTGGTGAGGCTAATCAGATTAGCCTTCAGTTTCAGTTCTAATGCATGGTGGTTCTAAGTTTCTTTTAGTACGAAATATCTATGATTACGTGTCAAAACATGTGCCATAGGAAAAGAAGGCATTATTGAAGAAGTAGGAAATGATCAAATTTCTCAAGGCACGTGGTTCTTGGATGGCTAGAGAGAATGGGCAAAGGTTTCACACGAGGATAATCAAGACTACCCGGAGACTGGGCTAATAGCTGTGAAGGCAGCATCAACTGTCAAATATCATGAACCAGGAAAAAGGCTACTCAGCCACAAAGTCAGAAGCTAAAGGTTAATTCCATCATGAGTTGGAGTAAGAGTAGAGGCAGGTGGCAGGAGCCCAGAGCTTGCACAGATTTGAAGTCACAAGCTTTTCCAATATTTGAGCAGTTTTTTGGAGTCACGGTAGCTATTGGACCAGTTTTATGAGAGTGGACGTAGGGCTGGCTGAGTCTTCATCTGGGCCTCAACTACAGATTCTGAGGAACAGTCAGTATTTCTTCCCATATGAACTGTTGGGCACATAGTAAACCATTAATAAGTATTTGGTGGAATGACTTTGGTGTGACTCAACTAGAAAATGTGCAGTTCATTCCACAATTCCTCTGTTTGCCAGTGAGGTGCATTCTTACTCATTCTGTGTTGGCCTCACTTATAGCACATAGAATGGTGGTGTTGAACATGCCGCCCTTCCGTGTTTTGTAGTTATAACGTGTGTGTGTGCACATATCTGCATATAAAAGATTCAATCCAGCTTACAGCTCTCAGGTTCCTTTTCCTTTTCTCTTTCAAATTCTTCATGGCTTGTGAATGCTAAGAAAACTGTTTTAGTCCTGTATTAACCTGATGATCTGAAAATTTAGAACTTGGTCGTTATTGACATTATGAATTTTCTCATGAATTCTTTTTTTCCCCAGAAGTTTCACTCATATATAAACTTGAATATAATGAAGTTAACTTCCTATAATTCATTTACTCCTAACATATCAGAAAGATCATCAAAATTTGGCATGAAACTCAGTTCATATAAAGACTCAATTGTCAACTAGCTGTTGGCCTTGAACAAGTCAGTTAAATTCTCTTGGCCAGAGGAAACACTTTTGGAATAGCAGAGCAAGGACTTTCAAAAATCCACTTCTCCACAAAAGCAAAAAAAAAAAAGGCTTGCAACAGTTTGAGGAACATTTATACAAAAGTGACTGAATCTCAGTAAGAACAGTGAGCTTTGTTCACTGCTTTGTGATGTTTTAACTTCCTAGATTCCCTTCACTTTCTCTCCACCTCTACAGTAGCCTTGAAAACCAACAGCCTCACAGCCATGGTTACTCTAAAAGTCAGGAGCCCAGAAACCACTCAGAGGAAAGAGTAGGTTGGGAGATCCTAAACGAAGACCGACGGTCGTCATCATTTGTCCTATCTGGAAACATTGTGGAAAATTCCCATTCACAAATGTCTTGACTCGACTCAGAACTATCTCTGTGAGTAACGTGTTAGCCTCAGGGCTTTGGCTGAAAACATCAGCAGCAATTATTTAATATATCAAAGTAGCCCATGGCAGTGATACCAATTAGGGTGAACAAGAGGATAGCCAAAAATCTTAAAAGGACAATCTGAAAAATGAAACACCTGTAGCGGGCTTTGAAAACATAACATGTTTTTCTGACATATTCCAGGGGATCTAGAAGACCATGCAAATATGCAGTGAAGATTTGAAAAAAGTATCTGTAGGGGGATCCTGAGGCTCTGCAAACAGGAAGTGAAGGCTAAGGCACAGAAGTAAGCTTTCAGAGTGTTGAAGGCATGCCTCAGAACACACACATACAGCCCCTGAACAAAGCATGGGAGACTGACTGGTTCAAGGTGTTTGAGGAAATCTCTGTCCAATAATTAGCTAGCTAACAATTAGCTGAGTAGAAACTTCAGCAGCCTCACATGACAAAGAATACAGACTTGACAAAACTCATCCGAGAAAATCACTAAACAAGCAGCAAAAACATCAAAACTAGGAAGGGGTTCAGATTTTTAGAGTTGCCCTATTATGTTATGTTAAAGGGAAAGGAGGAGGGTAGAAGCGGGAGGGGAAGAGACAGAGATAGAGAAAGGCAAAGAGAAAAAAACCGAAAAGAGGAAAGTGCTACTCATGCATGGGAAAGGCAGTCAGTATGAACTGTAAGAACACTCAGATGCTGGGCTTACTTGATACTTTACATCAGCTGTTATAAATACTTTCAATAACTGAAGGAAATTATATCTAAAGAACTGCAGGACAGTCTGGGCATGGTGGCTCGCGCCTGTAATACCAGCACTTTGGGAGGCCGAGGCGGTTGGATCATGAGATCAGGAGATCAAGACTGTCCTGACCAACATGATGAAACCTTGTCTCTACTACAAATACAAAAATTAGTTGGGGGTGGTGACACGTGCCTATAATCTCAGCTACTTGGGAGGCTGAGACAGGAGAATTGCTTGAACCCGGGAGGCAGAGGTTGCAGTGAGCCAAGATCGTGCCACTGCACTCCAGCCTGGCGCCTGGCGACAGAGCAAGACTCTGTCTCAAAAAAAAAAAAAAATTCTCATAGTTATATCCCAGGCCCAGATGGCTTCACTGATGAATTCTACCATACATTCAAAGGATAATTAACAATTCTTCACAATTTTGTCCAAAAAAACTGAAGAAGAGAAAATATGATTTGGCAATAAACAAATTCATGCTACAACATGGATAATATTTGAAAACATTTTGCGAAGTGAAAGAAGCCAGTCACAAAAGACTACCTATTTTATGATATCATATATATAATATAAATACCTGGAATAGGCAAATCATAGAGACAGAAAAGCAGATTAGTAATTTTCTGGGGCTAGGGATAAGGGACAATGGGGAATTACTGCTAATGGATATAGAGTTTCTTTATGGGGTGTTGGAAGTATTCTAAACTTAGGCAGCGGTGATGGTTGAACAATTATGTCAATATGCTAGAAACCACCGAATTGTACGTTTTAAATAGGTAGATTTTATGCAAAGTATATATCATTAAAGCTGTTACACTTTTTATTCTCTCTTTGCCTTGTTTTCACATTTGAGAGGTAAGAGGGCTGGGACTGATTATCTATATACTTTCTGTTGATAGAAAGAGTCAAAGTCTGTAAAATGATTAAGAGATTTATTCTGAGCCAAATATGAATGACCATGGCCCATGACACAGGCCTCAGGAGGTCCTGAGAACATGTGCCTAAGGTGGTCGGGGTACCTCTTTGTTTTATGTATTTTAGGAAGGCATGAGTTATCAATCAAATACGTTTAAGAAATACATCGATTTGGTTTAGAAAGTCGGGACAACTCAAAGTGGGAGCTTCTAGGTTATAGGTAAATTTAAACATTGTCTGGTTGACAATTGGTTGAGTTTGTCTAAAGACCTGGGATCAATAGAAAGGAATGTTCAAGTAAAATATAAAGGATTGTGGAGACCACGTTTTATTGTGCAGAGGAAGCTCTCAGATAGCAGACTTCAGAGAGAGCAGGTTGTAAACTGTTTCTTATCGAACTCAAAAGCGTGCCTGGCTCTTAGTTGGTTATCTCCTTGATCTGGGAAGGAAGGAAGAAAAACAAGCGGGAAGGGGATTCTCTACAGAATGTGGATTTTTCCCACAAGAGACTTTGCAGGTCAATTTCAAGGTGTGGCAAGGAAATATATTTTGGGGCTAAATATTTTTTTCTTTGTCTCATAATGTTATGCCAGAGTCAGACTGAAAAGTAAGTCACAATATATAGGATTAAATAAAACCCGTCTGGTGAGAATTTATGGTTTGTAGGGCATGACTCCCCACACCCTTTAGGTAGGAATTTGGGCAAGATAAAAAGTCAAAGCTATAGTTCTCATTTCTTCCAGCTCATGTATTCAGAGGATGTGTGGCTTTGAAATTGTATGGAAATCAAACTTAAAAGTAGAGCCCTATTTACTCAGTGTTTTATTCTCAGAGATGCTTGACTTTTATTTCCCAGGTTCTCTGTTAATCCTACACTCTAAGATTCTCTATCTCCCAGTTGCGCTGTAGAGTATAGAAATGTTTCACAGCTTCCAGAGAATGCACACTTATTTAAAAATCAGTGTGTGTGTGTGTGTGTGCGTGTGTCTGTGCATGTAATACATTATGAGTGTTAGGTTTAAAGAGAATTTTAATCTAGCCAGAGAAATGATTTAAATTAGGTCAAATTTTCTGTTATATATTTTTTTCACTAAGCATCTTTGGAATATCTTTTCTCAGACAATAAACTCGAGAGGCACTAAAGTAAGTGAAATATTTCAGATAAGTAAGTACAGTCATCACAGGTGGAAGTAAGTACATTTTAAAAAAGAATACCAGAAAACCTGAGTTTAAATTTTAACTCTGACATAAGCAAGTCTATTAAGAGCTTTAAATCTTAGCTTTTTGTTGTAAATATGCATTATATATGCATATTATACATATGTGTATATGCATACATAAATACTGTGAGGCATACCTTAATATTTATCAGGGATAATAATAAAATAATGGCTGACAGTTATTGAGCACTGGATATGAGCTAAGAAATTCATGCATACAGTCTCATTTAATCCTCAAAAGAATCCCTTATAGTAGAAACTATTTCTCATCCCATTTTACAGATGAGTAAAACCAAAGCCATCAGGTTAGCAAGTATCTGGAACAGGGCTGTTAGCTTCTAGGAAATGTTCTTCATAACACATTCTTAGCAATGCCCTGAGATTTTGGAGAATGCTGCTGTTTGTAAATATCATTCAAGTAATGCCTCTCACTCAATTCAAGAAGCTAGTCAAAAGTTTAAGTGATTTCCTTCAGGCTAACCATGAACCTGGCTGGGAACAGGGATTTCTCCCTGAACTATAGCGCACAAGTATTACTATTACAAAGAGACAAAGGGAATTTCAAAGTTACTTTGGGATTCCAATGTGCACCCATGACTATGGGCACGCTTTGCTGGTATAAGTGAGGGACTGTGTTAAAGAAACTTCTCTTCCTGGGTTCACGAGGGGCGTGGTTTCAAAGGCAAGAATTTCCCGGCTCCAGGCCTCCATCTGGGGACCAGCTGGGTATGCTGTCCTGGTTACATAAGTAGTGGATGTTAAATGCTAAAGTTTTAAAATGCCACCAGTTCACATTATTATAAAAACTGCTTTTATAAATGAAGTGCTATTCAAATGGAAGGTGATCTAAATCTCATTGTAATACATTAATATTACATGGAGTTAGAAAGTTCAAGCACTGCATCAGACAGCAAAATTTGCACTCGAATATAGGGTAAGTCAGTGTGCATGTTTGTTTCACACTCTGTGACAAATTTCCGAGGGAGGATTCATTTTATTTCTGTACTCTGACTCTTCATTTAGAACACAGTGCTACGCATGGTAATTTCACAATAGCGTTTTTTTTTAAAGCTCAGTAAACCATACTGCTTTGTGAGCTTTACTAACTTCAGTGACTCTCTTATTCCTTCCTACTTGTCTAGCGTCGTAGACTAAACCCCAGCTAGAAAGTGGAGTTAGGTCATCAAGTGTGAAACTTTACTTGTACTTGTATAAGTATTAACAGGTACTTTCATACCTCAAACTTGTTAAGGATGAGAGATTTCCAAATTAGTCTTGACAAGGAGTCAGTTTTTGATGGACTTCTGAGTATTAACATATGGAATTGCATTTTGGTTTATAAAATGTAAATACCAATGGGGTAGCTTGGGTTCCAAGCTAATTATTAGGAAATTTTAAGTTTTTTACCTTTACCTGGAGAAGAGTAGCCTCAGAGCTGGTGGAGAAGTTTGAGAGGGGCCTTAAGTGGACCCTCAAGAAACAGCACCTGAATGTTTGGGGCGGCTGAGGTCAGCAGGATTTACTGAGGACTGTTAGGTGCTCCGAGCGCATTGCCTTGGCCAATTCATCCTTGTAACAACCCTGTCACCAAGCAAGACACTTCAGTGGGCAGGAAATGAAGACCCACATTAAATTAAATGTTCAGACATCTGTCTAGGAAACAACTTGGCACGTGAGGAACGTCAAAGTTCAGTCAAGTATAAGAACAATGAACGATGTGATTTGTGTTCTTGCTTATTGCAGCAACGCTATTAAAGTGTGACAAACGAATGGTCATCTCTGGAAGTATTTTTAAATGGAGAACCGATTTGTCAGTCATTCTTGCCTGGGGAGGATTCTCCGCTCTCCTTTCTCTCTTTCTCTCTCTCTCTCTCTCTCTCTCTCTCCAGTGCTCAGTGCATGCCTATTTTGTGCTGGTCAGAGTGCTTCATGGCCCTCCCCTGTGGCTCTTATGCCCAAATTGGGGACACAAAGAAAACTATCAAATACAGAGTGGGAATTCTGAGACATCCTATGCAGGAAGTGGAGTGCAGTGAGGAGACACTGGTGGCGGGGGACGAGCTTATTTAGAAACTTCATCAGGGCCAACATGCCTGAGAAACTGGTATGTAAATTGGCGCTTTCAGACAGAGGAGGCAGTGAAGCAGAGGTGTGAAGTCTAAGGCAGGAATACATTTGGACAGAGACTGAAAGAGGGCAGTGAGATTGGCTGGAGCTTAGTGGCTGGCGGAGAGCATCACAAGACTAATTAGATGAGGTACCTTCCTCAACCAATTCGTGGTAAACAAAGAACCCCTGGGAGCCTCTGCCCATTGGGTCCAGTGCCCGGTGCTGACACAGAGCACCTGGTAACCCTGATGCCTATTCTCAGGGTCCATTCTATTCCAGCCCCAGGAAATGCTTCTCCCCATGTCTTGCTTTGTCCTCAAAACAGAAGGTGACATTGAGTTTCAAATGTGCCAAGATTCATGGGTTGTACCAGTGGCAACACTGGAGAGAGTCACTGCTTTGGAGCTCAGGGAGGATTAGGGCTGTGGAAATTTGTGGGTAAGAGAAAGCACAAGCACATTGATTGGCTGTATGAGTCCATTTTTACACTTCTATAGAGTACTGCCTGAGACTGGGTGAGTCATAAGGGAAAGAGGTTTAATTGACTCACAGTTCTGCATGGCTGGGGAGGCCTCAGGAAATTTACAATCACAGTTGAAGGTGAAGGGGAAGCAAGGCATCTTCTTCACACGGTGGCAGAAAGGCAAATGCATGCAGGAGGAACTACCAAACACTTAT
The DNA here is from genome assembly GCF_030222135.1 of Aotus nancymaae. NCBI lineage: Eukaryota > Metazoa > Chordata > Mammalia > Primates > Aotidae > Aotus > Aotus nancymaae. Next base: position 4,056,415 of record NW_026988450.1, on the reverse strand, counting down.
AAAACCATCAGATCTCATGAGAACTCAGTATCATGAGGACAGCATGAGGAAACCTGCCACCGTGACCCAATTGCCTCCAGCTGACTTCTTCCTTGACATGTGGAGATTTATGGGGATTATAATTCAAGATGAGATTTGGGTTGGGACACAGAGCCTGACCATAGCACTTGTCAAATCCCTTCCCTCAGATAGCGTGAAAGCCATTCTAATCCTTGCAAAGTCCTTTTTCCATGTATTGTTGAACATCTATTTCCTCGCATTTCTTTATGAACCAAATATGGTCTGGAATGACTCATACATTAGCATGGAATTTGTGATAATTGTACATGGTGGCTAAGATTGAATATTAGACAACTCATCTTATTCTTAAATTTGCAATATTCTTACATTCTTATATATGTATGTTTAGCCATAATATGTGTGAAGTGAGATACAGATTCTCTCCACTGGCGAGTAGGTAGACCTTGGATGTTTAACTACAAATAGCTTTACTTTTGTAAAAATATTTAGTAAGATGTCATTAAATCTTCATAAGTAACAAGAATATTTTAGCTTAATTTCAATTAATTTGATTTAAAATTTGACATTATTATTTACATTTTTCTTTAATGTTAAGGTAGTTTATATTATTAAAAAAACTTTTCAAAGTATATGAAAAATATATATTCAGTTTTTTACATTTAATTTGTATTTTCATGAAAATATATTCAGATTTTGTAGTCTTTGGATACAATTACATTTTTAAAAGTTCTTTAGATCACTAAGAATAAGTACATGTCAAGATGGGGCCAGAAATAGAAGACAAAAATAAAGCCCAGAAAAGGGGTGGAAGCAGCAGGAAAAAACCAAAGAAATTCAGAGGCAATCTGCTTACATTTTAAAATTCCTGAAACAATGAAAGAAAGAGTAGGCTTCTGTCAAGCATGACCCATATACAATTTGCAAAGAGTACATAACACATTTTTCAGATTTAATTACTGATCAAAATGATCAAAACAAGCCAATTGGACATTGCAAATTATTTAGACTTTTGCTACTGGCTATAACAATGGAGATGAGCAAGCACATTTTTCTCCTCATATCCCATGTACTCAGGTCTGATAAACTCCACAAAAGTTTATATTTTTAACTAAGCAAAGGTTGAAATACTGATTAAAATCACGTGACTAAATCACACAGGTATTCCCATCTCATTCCCAGCTTTGAAGCAGCAGAGGCACCTGGGTCAGCTGATAGACGAGGAGCACTGGCCTCAGAACCAGCCACAGGTGCAGACTATGGGTGCTGCCGAGCCTGCTGTCTTACAGAAGCTGATCCTGAAGGGTGCCTTTCAATCGTCAATGTTAGGAGGTTTCTTTTAGAAAACAATCTGATTCAGATTAACGACTGCAATTTTTCACTGGATGGAAAACAGGTCTAGAGGAATTGGCCCTTATTTTAAGTTCAAAGGTAGTATATCCTTGTTACTACTGTTACATGTTTTATAGCCAAACTCAAGACCAGCTTCGGGCAATGAAGCTATTTGTGATGGAAATACTTAGGTTCTTGATTAAGAGAATATTTTTAAAAAATCACTATCAGAGAAAAGTATACCTGATACAATAACTAGAACTGAAAAATTATGAACAAACAGCAAAACAGTTAGTACCATTTGACGAAGAAAGGTAATAGCCAATTTAAAACATTGCTATGGTGTTCTAAACATACAAATGTCCAAATTTAGCCAGGCAGGATGATGCTTCTTTTGACATTAACTACCCAACATTTCTTGAGAAGAATGGATAGTTTCTAAGTCTAGAAGACATGATTTTGGAATTTGAGGCTAGAATGTCTGAATGTGTAATACAGATAAAAAATAAAACAAATTAAAACTAGAATGGCAAAATAAAAATAAAATTATCTTTTAATGCATAATGAAGTGAGAGAAAAAACACATAAAACAAGTTTTGGAGAAATTTTTTCCTAAATTGAAAGATATTTCATGTGATGTATCTAAAGTCACACAGCTGTAAAATATAAGGACATTAGAACAAGGAAACGGAAATATTTGCATTACTCTGAAGCTATGAAGCTACCTGTATAAATAATTCCGAAACTAATTTATAGATACTATTTTCCCATCATTGTAGATTGAGATGTCTTAATTATAGATTTTCTGTGAAATATTTCAGCTAAGAAAAATTTGAAAAAATTTAGAAGTATTGTATGGGTTCAGGTATTTCTTTTTCTTTCTCTCTTTCTTTTCTTTTTTTTCTTTTTCTGAGACAGGCTCTCACTGTGTCACCCAGGCTGGAGTGTAGTCATGCTGTCTCGACTTACTGCAACTTCTGCCTCCTGGGCTGAAGCCATTCTCCCATCTTAGCCTCTTGTGTTCTGGGACTACAGGTGCACCATCAAGCTCAGCTAATATTTGTATTTTTTGTACAGATGACGTTTTTGCCTTCTTGCTCAGGCTGATCTCGAACTCTTGACCTCAAGTGATCTGCCCACATTGGCCTCCCAAAGTGCTGAGATGACAGGGGTGAGCCACTGTGGCCAGCTAAATTCAGGTATTTCTCTATGAGATGGTGTGATTTATAATACATGTGATACATTTACAAATGTGATTTGTAATGTATCACTTTTGTAATGTATCACACATATTATAAATCACATACATACAAATGTATCACATGTATTATAAATCAGTCTCTTAAAGAAATGTATCATATACAATGTATCATATACACCCTCTCTAAAAGAAATGTATTATATGCACATCTCTTAAAGAAATGTATCATATACATTTAAAAATATTGTAGATTTTTTCTAGGATAATGATAATTTTTATTTTCAACCTGTCCTTAGAACTTCTAATTACATTGAACGTAATAGCAAAAACCGCAATTACTTTAGCACCAACCTAATATATGTAAAATCTATTTTTTCTGATTTTAAATATCGCCTAAAATAATTTTATTGACAGTTGCTGCTAACTTAGCAGAATGAAATTTCTCTATACTGAAATAAACCACAGTGACTCAAGAAGGATGGCCTAATTTAGCATTACTCTCAACAGAACAAAATTACATGGAAAATTTTGACTGCGAGCACACAATTAGTGATTTTGTTAACAAGAAGGTAAAATATAAATTTTATGAAATACATAGATGAACATTTATAAGTTATGTATGTCTTGATTTTCTTATTCATCTACTATCACAGGCACATCATCGGGACATCTCAAAAGCGAGTAATAGGTCAGGCATGGTGGCTTATGCCTGTAACTTTAACACTTTGGGAGGCTGAGGTGGGCAGATCACCTGAGGTCAGGAGTTCGAGACCAGCCTGGCCAACATGACAAAACCCATCTCTACTAATAATACAAAAATTAGCTGGGCATGGTGTTGCAAGCCTGTAATCCCAGCTACTCAGGAGGCTGAGGCAGGAGAATCGCTTGAAGGTGGGAGGCAGGGGTTGCAGTGAGCCAAAATAGTGCCACTCCAGCCTGGGTGACAAGAGTGAGAATTTGTCTCAAAAATAACTAACTAAATAAAAATAATCATTCTGTTCTGTTATCATGAATATTTGATCATGACTCTACCATTTTAATATTTTATGATTATGAAGGTGTACTTCTCAAGACAGTAGAATAGAGCATATTTTATCTACAGTTTAATTTACTTCATTTCACTGTTTAGGCGTATGATGTGGGGCCCCTTTGTCCTTTTGTTCAGACTCTACAGATGTTAGAGGCCAGCCTGAATGGTGGCTCTTCCATCATTCCACGTGTGCTGTCTTGTGTTCTCTAGTAACTTGTGCCAAGTAAGTAGTTAACAAATGTTTGCAGTGCAGAGTGCCGTGGTTCACACCCGTAATCCCAGCTACTTGGGAGGCTCAGGCAGGAGGATCCCTTGAGGCCAGGAATTTGAGGCCAGCATAGGCCACATGGTGTGAACAAATATTGCCTTCTTCTACTTCTCTAAAATCTACTTGTTAAATTGGAAGAAATGCCAGATATAGGTGACGGGGGGATGGAGGCAGCAAACCACTTTGCCATGTATGTACCTATGCAACAATCCTGCATGATCTGCACATGTACCCCAGAACCTAACGTGCAATAAAAAAAAGAAAATAGAAAAACAAACAAAAACAAACAAACAAAAAACTACTTGTTAAAAAAGACCTGTCAAAAACAACTTGACTTTCAAGGCCATGATGAACTAGCTCATTCTCAGGGAAGGCTTTTTTATTCCCTTTAGCCAGAAGCCATGGCTTTTCCCCTGCCCTTGGGCAGGCTTCACATCGGGGCTGCATCCCGTGGTGGGTTTCTTTTGCACGCTCTCAGCAGCACCACCTCCAATGAGATCAGCAGAACCTGAGGGCACACACAATCACACTTCCCAGTGCCCACAGGATCTGGCACCTGGGTATTCATTCCGTTCTTTTTCACTGACAATCTATATTTTTAAGAGATCGGTATGAATAAATTCCTATAGTAAAATCCTCATTTCTCCATATGTGAAATAAGAACTTCTGCTTTTATCTTTTTGCATCCAGGCTTTGAAAGTCATTTTGTATCCTTGTATTAAATACACACATCACAAACACTGTACATTTTCTGAGACCGAGAATAGTTTTGACAAAACTTTCTGTATAAAACCCTGGGGCTGCTCTCCGGTGACTTGATAATTGAGATACATAATTTCAGGGCCAGAGGTGTATTCATCGGTTGAGGTTCAGTGGGACTTTCATCAAGTCAAAGGAATGCGCACTGTGTGTAAGGGGGCCAGTGCAGGCTAGCCTGGCTGTGGGTCAGTATCTCTGAGCCTTGCCGATTTAATTTATCTGCTTTTGAAACCGCCTTTGCCTTGTTTGAGCTTTCAGCAGCTATAATTTCCTCAGCCAGGTTTACTCCCCATTATGTACCTGATTTCTTTTTCATTTTTCCTTCTTTGTAAAGAAATCTTTCCAACTTGACCACAGCTGAATTTCTCTCTCTCTTTTTTTTATTCTGCTTGCTTCAGGAAAAAAAAAAAAAAAAAAAAAAGAAGCCGATCACCAATGAACCTTTTAGTGCCTTTTAGTATGAGATGCATAGGTTTAAGTACTTCATTGAGTTTCTATTTAAGGATGATCCTGTGATACTATGGATCGGAATGAACACATAAAAAGGTACTCTTCTTTTCTGCTTAAGAAGCAATTCCAAATTAAATTATGTCAGTTTATGAACACTTGAAATACATTCTCATCTTCCAATTGGTAGAAATGAGGGATGACTGTAATTCTTGCTGCTCTCTGCTCTTTCCTTCAGGGTACTCTTTGTTCAGGATTCTTCCTGCTATTCATTGTCTCCCACCTGGGAAATCCTGTGATGGTAGCTTAAAGAGGGAAATGAGTGATTCTTATTCAAAAATACCTCTTTTTTTTTTTTTTTTTAATAGCCGATAGCACATTATGGCTTTGGATAAACTTTAATGGACAATGGAATGGGGAATTTGATTTCTCTGGAAACTATATTCCTTATTAGATGTCACACAATCAAGAGAAATCCGTTTGTAAGACAAATCTGTTCTCTGTGTAATAATTGTGCTATTCCTTATTTACTGTTCAGCTGTAAATGGTCAAAGGCTCACTGATGTGCGGGAGAATGGCCCCTGCTGGAGGCAGCCGCATGTTGGCAGTTACCACGAAGTCTTTCCCTAGGATGCTGGCAGACACCTTGACCTTGAGCTGAGACATCACAGCTACCCCATTTGTAGAGATTTGTACCCCTGCCTGGGTATGCCCCATGACTGCTCATTCTCTGTGAGCAGACTTTGTAATGTGGAAGGTATTCATGAGGAGCTGAGATGTGACCACCAAACTAACTTCCATCTGCCATTAAAGCCAATATTTTTGCTTCAATGCCAAACAGATTCCCTGGGGTATAACTTCTGCTTTATTACAGTACAAGTATCACTAAAGGCATGAACAGTGATTTTAAATAAGATGGGCTTTGGGAAAATGAACAGTGAGGACAGTACACCTTGCTGCAGAGGTGTGGGCACACCCAAACCCACCCCAAATCCTTTAGTCAGCAGATTGTAGGTGACAGAGATTCATGATGCTGGAAGGCCTGGTCTGCATTAAATAGCCCTTCTGTGGCAGGCCTGGTCTCACTAATGCAGGCCTCCGTAACAACTGTTTCAGCACTGACTGAGTGCTTAAGTTAAATACTAAAAGCTGAGAGAGTCGGTGCCCTTATACAAAGGCTGGAATGTAACAAAAGCCCACCAAGAGTCTTGCCTAGGCCTTTCCTGGGTCTTGAAGCATGACAAAATAATGAAGGAATTCTTAACAGGACCCGTTTAGGATTAAACAAGTTTTACTGGGGGTCTGAAGAAACTCCCCAGGCCTCCACAGACAAGTATATCGGGGGTTCAAAGGAACTCCCCACACCTCTGTGATTTAGCAGGAGCCAAGGTAAGGGTAATTACCCCAGCCCACCGAACTTAATTCACTGAGGCTCCAGAGGAAGGTGTTCAGATCTCAGACCTTAGTTATAGATTAAAAGAAGTTAATCACTTACATCTTCAGATGAATGCACACTTACACATAGACATGTAGCTTAGAATCTGAAAAACTTTGTAATTTTGAGTTGGTCTGGCGATAGTTTCCAGAGCTTCTCCCTGTAACTGGTGGCAGAAATAAAAACTCTCTTCCTCCCCAGTTCATCTGCATCTTGTTATTCGGTCATGAGAAATAGCAGCCCGACCCTCACTGTGGTCCAGGAACACTTCTATGCCCGAGTCGAAGTACAGAAGTGTTTCTCTTAGCTGATAAAGAGCGGGTAATTAGAAGAAAGGTACAATCCTACAAGAATTTACTTTTCTAAACCTTTATTTTCTTTTTGGGATTATTGAGGACTGGGTAGAATTATGAGACAGTCAGAAAGACAAAGTGTGAAAGCACACATCTGTTTCCCACCCCAGCTTCTTATAGTCTGTTCACTGTGGAATCTGGGCATGATCAGATGGCATGATTTGGAGGACTCATTTTTTAATGAGACCAAATATTCTAACACAAATTCCCTTTTTTCTGCTCAGACCTTTTGAATTTATGGTGATGTGGGGTCAGACAAGGTCATCTAATGTCTGTAGCAATGTGTGAAATATTAGAGAAAACATGAGCTCCAGCACAGTGCAAAAGAAACATGCCAATTCATTTATTCATTTGTCAGGTAGAAGTCATAAATTGGAAGTGGTGGTAAAATTTTAGAAGAAAATAAAAGATACTTTGATAGGGACAAAGTATATACATGAACTACTTAGAAAATTACAATTTAATCGTATTTGATCTTAAAAGCATGATCTTTAATGGTGATGCATGTTAGTAGAGTCTCATGTCATTATAAATTACATTTTATCAGTAATTTTGAGCTTTCAGATAATTAAGATTACAGCAGATCTGCTTACATATTTAGCCTTATATGGTTGAGCATTTTGTTACCCAGAACAAATTGATATGACCTGTGATGAAGTCTCTCAATTTTTCTTGGCAAAGTAAGAGCAATGATATTTCTTTTCTGAAAAATCTTTGCAACTGTCTGAAAGCACTTTTCCTCTATAAAGATTAAAACCTTTTTTAAAAACGAACTGGCATTTTCCCTGGATAGACTTTGTATTTTTTCCCTGCCTCAGCAGAAAATTAAAAACTACCAAAGCATTTGTAACTCTTGTGCTTAGCCAGGGGAGAGTTCTCTGTCTAAACGTCTGTTTACAACCATCTCCCCTTCTCCACTGGGGGTACATGCGAGGCCCTCAGTGGATGCCTGAAACCGCGGATAGTGCTGAACCCGCGGATGTGTACTGTTTTTTCCGATAGTACCTATCTATGATAACGTTTAATTTATAAATTAGGCACAGTAGATATTAACAATAACTAATAATAAAACAGAACAATAATAACGATATAGTGTAATAGAAATTACGTAAATGTGATCTGCCTGTCTGTTTTTTATATTTGGGTGAGTTATATCACATTTCTTCGAACACCTTAGGACATTGGGGACTGGCTTGAAGGAAATGACTTTCAGGCAGGTTTGATAACTGGCAGGGTAGTAAATAAGATAACATCATCTCCTGCCCTTTGGAACTGAAGGCAGATTTACAAAGAGCCCTTGTTTAAATGTTATCTGGGTTTAAAGTGATTGTCAGGTAATACAGTCATACACCACATAACGATGTTTTGGTGAACGATGGACGGTGTATATGACAGTGGTCCCATACGATTATAATACAGCTGAAAAATTCCTGTCACCGTCATAGCTGTCTTACTGTCATAGAGCAGTGCATTGCTCAGGTGTTTGTGGTGATGTTGGTATCAATGAACCTACTCAAGAACTTCAGGGAGGTCCTCCAGGAGGTATCCAGAAGGAGGCGTTGTTACCGCGATGACAGCTCCGTGCGTGGTTTTGCCCCTGAGGGTCTTCCAGTGGGAAATATTGTGGAGGTGGAAAACGGTGATATTGATGATCCTGACCCTGCGCAGACCTGGGTTAATGCGTGAGTCTGTGGCTTAGTTTTTAACAAAAAAATTCAAAAAGGAAAAAAAAAATTAAAAAGTTTGTAAATAAGGATATAAAAAATTTTGTACAGCTGTACACTGTGTTTGTGTTTTAAGCTAAGCATTGCCAACGAGTAAAAATGTTAAAAAAAAATAAACACTTTTTAAAGTAAAAATGTTGCATAAGCTAAGGTTAATTTTGATTGAAAAAAATGAAAAAAAATAAGTTTAGTGGACAGAGTGCAGTGGCTCATCCCTGTAATCCCAGCACTTTAGGAGGCCAACGCTGACGGATCACAAGGTCAGGAGACTGAGACCATCCTGGCCAATATGATGAAACCCTGTCTCTACTAAAAATACAAAAATTAGCTGGGCGTGGTGGCTCACACCTGTAATCCCAGCTACTCGAGAGGCAGGATAATTGCTTGAACCCGGGCAGAGGTTGCAGTGAGCCAAGATGGTGCCACTGCACTCCAGCTTGGCGACAGAGCGAGACTCCGTTTCAAAAAAAAAAAAAGTTTAGTGTAGCTAAAGTGTTCAGCGTTTTTAAAGCCTACAGTGGTGCACAGTAATGCCCTGGGCCTGCACATTCACTCACCACTCACTCAACTGACTCACCCTGAGCGACGTCCATCCTGCAAGCTCCATTCACAGTGAGAGCCCACACAGGTGGACCATTTTGATCTTTTATGCTGTATTTTCACTGTACCTTTTCTATGTTTAGATACGTTTAGATACAGTATACTTGCCATTGTGTTTCAGTTGCCTACAGCATTCAGCATGGTGACACGCTGCACAGGTGTGTACGGCCGTACCATATAGCCTAGGAGCATGGCAGACTTTACCATCTAGGTTCATGTGAGGACACTCTATGATGTCTGCACAACATTGAAATTTTCTAAGGACATATTTGTCAGAACATATCCTCATCATTAAGTGACCCATGACTGTAGATTACTATCTATTTAAATCTTAAACCTTCCAAGAATGTCATAGGATGCAGCTTAGAAGATTATTTTTATACGGCCATTGGCAGACATTCCTTGAAGTAATTGTACCTCCTTGTATCACGTAATTAGTATCAATGAGTAATTTAAGCGTGTAATTAATACTGCTACCAAAATGTTTAAAATCATTTTTAAAAAATTCATAATTATTCCTTTTAAATTGATTTTTTTCAGGTTTTGGCTAAATTTATCCTATTATACTTAAACTAGTATGTCTTCAAATTCATAATGAAATCTAATGAACTTGAAGGAGACGGTAGGTTTTAGATAAACTGAGTTTCTTCTGTGGAATGCATCTGCTTATTTTTAGTGCCCTAATGTTGAGAGCAAACACTGCAGTCTCCCAGGTAGTTTTGGCAGGTTGTTTTGGACTGACGAGTGTTTTAAGGCCAAGCTGTTTATTCCATGAACCAGGGGGAAGGACCCATGGCAGGAGGCCACTGAGGAAGGTAGGGGCTTCTGGACACTTGGGTGGGCCCAGGGGCTCGTATCCTTGTGTCACTCTTTGTCCAGATCCTCAATTCCTTTTTTGTTTGTTTGCTTTTTTTTGAGATGGAGTTTCGCTCTTGTTACCCAGGCTAACCGCGCGATCTTGGCTCACTGCAACCTCCGCCTCCTGGGTTCAAGCAATTCTCCTGCCTCAGCCTCCCGAGTAGCTGGGACTACAGGTGTGCACCACCATGCCCAGCTAATTTTTTATATTTTTTTTAGTAGAGAGGGGGGTTTCACCACGTTGACCAGGATGGTCTTGATCTCTTGACCTCGTGATCCACCCGCCTCGGCCTCCCAAAGTGCTGGGATTATAGGCGTGAGCTACCACACCTGGCCCCCTCAATTCCTTTTTAATTCTATGGTTCCTTGTTCACAGTTTTTAAATAAACCCTCCACCTCCATCCTCAAACAAACTTTCCAGCTGTTCTTGCTAATCCAGGACAGTGTACCTTGGCCCAGGCAGTGATGCTGTGCTCCAGCTGGGACCACGTGGCCTGCAGGAAGGCAGTGGCATTCTGGAGTGTGCCACCCCACTTGCCCTCCTACCACCCACAATACAGGGCTTGAGCCTCTCGCTGTCTGGGGCAATCCCAGCTCTCACCCCCAGGGCGCATGTCCGTGAGCAGAAAGACGATCTACATTGATGACAAAACCCTTTCCATCCCCACTTCGGAAAAATGCACTAGAAGAAAGAAATCTAACTTACTCATTCAGTCTGCCTTATTAATTAGGAAGCAATCTCCAAAGAGTAGACAAACGTTAATTTGATATTTAGAGAATCAATTACTGATGCAAACTGACAACATGTATGTGTAAGTGCCCGACGTGTCTTATGGCTCGTCACTTAGTAGCTTAGCGGCCACTGTCATGGGACTAGGAGGCCCTGAGTTAGAAGCCCTCTGACTGTGTCCCACACTAACAAACGACTCAAATGAGCTTGAGTAAATCGCCTTGCTAATCATTCTCAATACATTAACTCATGTACCACTCACACTCAGATACTTATGGAGGCACCGGCATTGCTGCTATGTCTACCAGAGGAAGCTGCCACCTAGGGAGGATAAACGACTCCCTTCCATCCTGCCAGCTTGTGTGTGGAGGCTGAGACCACACCCCCAGCCAGGCTGTCCTCAGAACGAGCTCTTTCCCTACTCCTGCTATTTTGGAATAAGGTGACTTTTAAACACAAATGAATCTTTTATTGCTTCAATGACCAGGTTGAATTCATTAAAACTGTGGCCTGGGAATTGACCCAAGTTTGATCCAATTTAGCTAAAATGCTAGTGTGACACCAGCTAATTGTACTTGAACTCGTTTAAGATGTAGCCTGGAAGTGTTTCTGGATGACTGGAGCACTGCCCTAGCTCTGCCACTCCCCTTATTTCCTGGTTCAATTGCTCTCCAAAACCCAGCTCAAATAAAGGGGATCAACTTGGGCCTCTCCTTGGCATTCCCTGGGAAAACGAGTTTCTTCTTACTCCTTGCCTGCATGCCACATTAAACATGCCACATGTAGTTTCTGTCTACATTGTGTTGAGGTTAGTTTGTAATTCTCCACTGTGAGTGAATTGACTCATACTTCCCCCACCCTTCTACATTTTGAGTTCACTTAGAAATACAGGAGAGCAGCTGAGATCACCTGACGGTGGGGGCAAAAGTGACAAAGGGCAACGTAGAAGAATGAAATAACATTGGCAATTAAACAGAAAAGCGAAGGATCACAGCATTTGCCTTTCGCCTACACAGCGCATGGGATGTGTGTCTGGGGCACTCACGTCCGGTGCAGAGGGTGGGTACGAGGAAGGAAGGTTGAATCAGGTCTTTGAGTCTCACAGGGAGAGCCTGAATTTCATGCTATAGACAAACAAAACTCCATCTTGAGTTTTTTTGTTTACAACAAAATATTTTCCATTTTAGTCTACAACTTTTTGTTTTTCTTAAACATTTTTGATGCTTTTATTAACTGTAAAAACACATTTGGCTTGGTACAGTGGCTCATACTTTAATCCCAGCACTTTGGGAGGCCGAGGTAGGAGAGTCCCTTGAGCCCAGGAGTTCAAGACCAGCCTGGCCCACATGGTGAAACCCTGTCTCTAAAAAAAAATACAAAAATTAGCCGGGCATGGTGGTGTGCACTTGTAGTCCCAGCTACTTGGGAGGCTGAGGTGGGAGAATCACCTGAGCCGATGGTCTAGGCTGCAGTGAGCCGTGATCATACCACTGCACTCCTGCCTGGGCCACAGAGTGAGACCTTGCCTCAAACAAACAAACAAACAACAGAAACATTTTCTTCAACCACAAGAAGCGACAGATAGACATTACTGGAGCTTATAAAGTAGATAATAAAGGTTTACCTCTGCACCTCCCTAATACCGCAGCCCTGAGGTAAACACTGCATGTGTAACAAGCTTTTGAGGGGGACTTGTCTGTTGCCCCAGAAATGGTAACCAAGACTCACCAGTGCCAAAACACAGACAAGACCGTCCTATAATTATCCATCACCTGACATCTGCCTGTCCTCGATGAAGAGTGGGGCGGGGGGTGGAAATCAACTATTATCAGTGTCCTTGGGCTTTCAGGAAGTTCCATGGTTGGCGGCCACTCCCCCTTCTACTAGGGGTGGGGCTGCCCTAGGGCAATGTCTTGGAGAGATTGAGAAGTTCTGCAAGAAGAGAAGACTGACACCTGATTCCTCCAGTGGAGGCTTCCTTAATAACAGGTACATTTTAATACTGTCCCTTGAGAAAGAATTCTTGAACATGAGGGATTTAACTGAATCTAGAGATGATGACTTCATCTCTGGAGCTTTCAGATGGAAGTCTTGCTAATAGAAAGTCTTGCTGAAGAACTGGGGAATTGTGTGTCTTAAAAAATAATGGTAGGGCTGGACAAGGTGGCTCACGTCTGTAATCACAGCACTTTAGGAGGCCAAGGTGGGAGGATCACCTGAGGTCGGGAGTTCAAGATCTGCCTGGTCAACATGGTGAAACCCTGTCTTTACTAAATATACAAAAATTAGCCGAGCATGGTGGCACAAGCCTGTGATCCCAGGTACTCGGGAAGCTGAGGCAGGAGCATCGCCTGAACCTGGATGACAGAGGTTGCAGTGAGCTGAGATTGCACCATTGCACTCCAGCTTGGGTGACAGAGTGAGATTCTGCCTTCGAAAAAAAAAAAAAAGGTAGTGATGGAGAATTTCCCTCACATTTCCGTGACTCTTGGGAGAGTGTGGAGGTTGACCTCAGAGTGCCTGCACTTCTGCACCTGAAAAAGTAGGAAGGGGGGAGGACAGGACGGAGGCAAGACTGGTGATGTTCCCCCGCTGGGGCCTGAAAGGAGAGTGATGTGACTCTGGGAACAGGGTGGCCATTTGCCTTCTGGTTTAGATCAAGTAGCCTGAAAATGAAGAAATCTGCTGCTTTAGTTCATACTTTCTTTTGATTATCTAGCTTTTTATGAGAATATAAATTTGAAGATCATTTTGTATTGTAAAGACTTGCTAGAGAGATGGATAAGATTTTTAAATGGAAGCAAGCTGGAGAGGCTGGACCAACAGAATCAGGGTTGTTTTTGTTAGTATTTGTTTGTTGGATTGCTTTTCTTCTGTTTTGTATTATTTTTCCTTTGAGTAGCGTTTGAGGTTTTTGAAGCTGGAATCTTAATCTTGACATACCATTGAATTACTGATGAAAAGTCCTTTAAGATTACATTCTATTGGATAGCAATTGTCCAGAGCCAGTTTCACATTTAAGTTATCTTATAGGCATTGAGTGTTTTCTCAAAGTAAGCAATAGAAGACAAAATAACAAATAAGTGAGTTTATTTATTTATTTACTTAAAAAATTTTTTTTAAAGCCTACAGCACCCAGTATTCCCAGGTGGTCTCCCATCCAACTACTAACCAGACCTGGCCCTGCTTAGCTTCCAAGATCAGATGAGATCAGTTGTGTTCAGGGTGATATGGCTGTAGACATAAGTGGGTTTCTCAACAATTTTATTGTACGATAAACATCCATTTTACTATTAATAGTATCATATCAGTAAATGTCATTTCCATCCTGAGTTTAAAATTCTTCCCTCCCTTCCTCCCTCCCTCCCTCCTTTCCTTCCTTCCTTCCTATTTTGTCCCCACTTTTGTCTAAATTGTAAAAACTGCTTAACTGTGGACGCACACGAAGTTGTAAGCAGTAATACAGAGATCTTGTATACTGGTCACTTGGTACCCTTTAATGGTAACTAACATCCTACAAAACTATAGTACAATATTACAATGAGGAAATCGACACTAATATAATCCAGGGGTATTATTCAGATTTTACTGTTTTTGTGTGTACACAGTTTTCTCGCAACCATGGGAGTTTAGTTCTACTAAGCTTTATCATCTGAGTAGACGCGTGTGATCACTGCAACAGTCAAATTAACAGTTTCGTCACAAGGATTGACTCTGCTCCCCTTTTATAGTCACTGTCATCCCTCTTCATCCTCCCCAGCTCCTGGCAACCACTGATCTCTTCTTGTCTCTTTAATAATGTCATTTTGACAGTGCTGCATAGGTGGACTCACGCAGTCTGAACATTTTAGGTGGGCTTTTCACTCAGCGTTATTCCCTTGAGATCCAGCCAAGTTGTGGCATGCATCAGGAGATCATTTCTTTCACTGTTGCTGAGTAGTATTCCACAGCATGGATGTAGCACAGGTTGTTTAACCCCTTGGTTAAACACTGAAGTATATTTGGTTGTTTCCATGTTTTACGAATAAAACAGCTGTGATCTTTTATGTACAGGTATTTTTGTGTACATTTGTTTTCATTTACCTAATACAAATCCTAATAGAGCAAATGCTGGGTCAATGTAAGTTCACATTTAGTTTTATGAGAAACTGCCATACTCTTTTCGGGCATTGTGATATTTTACGTTCCCACCAGTAATGTGTGAGTGATCAGTTCACCCACATTCTCACTGACATGTGACCTTACCACAATATTTTATCTTAATTATTCTGATGACAAAAATTATGTGGATATATTTGTATAGGTCTATTTTGGGGTTCTCTGTTTTGTTTCATTGACTTACACGTCTGCTTCTCCTCTAATACCACACTGTCCTGAAACTGTAGCTATGTAGTAATCCTTAACATTTCTTAGATTGATTATTCTCAGTCACTTCTTCTTTTTCAAATTTTGCGAACTGTCTTTTTTAGCTATTTAGATCCTGTGTCTTTCCTTGTAAAACTTAGAATAAACTTGTCTGTCTTTTAAACCAACAAAGACCAAAAAAGACAAAGGAGGGCATTTATAATGGTAAAGGGATCAATTCAACAAGAAGAATGAATAATCCTAATATATATGCACCCAATACAGGAGCACCTAAAATCATTAAACACGTTCTTAGAGACCTACAAAGAGATTTAGACTCCCACACAATAATAGTGGGAGACTTTAACATCCTACTGTCAACATTAGACAGATCATTGAGACAGAAAATTAACAAGGATATTCAGGACTTGACGTCAACTCTGGATCAAGTGGACCTCACAGATATTTACGAAACTCTCCACCCATAAAACAGTAGAATATACATTATTCTTCGGGCCACACAGCATTTACTCTGAAATCGATCACATAATTGGAAGTAAAACGTTCCTGAGGAAATGCAAAAGAACCGAAATCATAGTAAACAGTCTCAGACCACAGTGCAATCAAATTAGAACTCAGGATTAAGAAACTCACTTAAACCCACACAACTACATGGAAATTGAATACCTGCTCCTGAATGGCTCCTGGGTAAATAATGAAATTAAGGCAGAAATCAAGAAGTTCCTTGAAACCAATGATAACAAAGAGACAATGTAAGAGACTCTCTGGGATGCAGCTAACGCAGTGTTAAGGGGGAAATTTTTTAGCAGTAAATGCCCACAGCAGAAAGCTAGACAAATCTCAAATCGATACATCACAAATAAAAGAACCAGAAAAGCAAAAGCAAACAAATCCAAAAGCTAACAGAAGACAAGAAATAACTAAGATCAGAGCGGAACTGAAGGAGATAGAGACACAAAAAACGTTTCAAAAAATAAATGAATCCAGGAGCTGGTTTTTTGAAAAGAATTAATAAAACAGACTGCTTGCTAGGATAATGAAGAAGAAAAGAAAGAAGAATCAAATAGACACAATAAAAAATGATAAAGCGTATATCATCACTAACCCCACAGAAAAACAAACTACCATCAGAGAACACTATAAACACCTCTATGCAAACAAACTAGAAAATCTAGAAGAAACTGATAAATTCCTGGACACATACACTATCCCAAGACTAAAGAAAGAAGTCAAATTCCTGAATAGATCAATAACAGGTTCTGAAATTGAGGTAGTAATAAATAGCCTACCAACAACAACAACAAAATAAAAAACCCGGGACCAGAGTCACAGTTAAATTCTACCAGAGGTACAAAGAGGAGCTGGTACCGTTCCTTCTGAAACTATTCCAAACAACTGAGAAGGAGGAACTCCTCCCTAACTCACTTTATGAGGCCAGCATCATCCTGATACCAAAACCTGGCAGAGATACAACAAAAAAAGAAAACTTCAGACCAATATCTCTGATGAACATTGATGTAAAAATCCTCAATAAAATACTGGCAAACTGAATCCAGCAGCACATCAAAAAGCTTACTCACTATCAGCCTCTTACCAGGGATGCAAGGTTGGTTCAACATATGCAAATCAATAAGCATAACTCATCACATAAACAGAACTAAAGACAAAAAAACCACATGATTATCTCAATAGACACGGAAAAGGCCTTCGATAAAATTCAGCACTTCTTCATGTTAAAAAACTCTCAATAGACTAGGTCTTGATAGAACATACCTCAAAATCATAAAAGCCATTTATGACAAACCCGCAGCCAATATCAAACTGAATGGACAAAAGCTGGACGCATTCCCCTTGAAAACTGGCATGAGACAAGCACATCTTCCTTTACCACTCCTATTCAACATAGTATTGGACGTTCTAGCCAGAGCAATCAGGCAAGAGAAAGAAATAAAGAATATTCAGATAGAAAGAGAAGAAGTCAAACTGTCTCTGTTTGCAGATGACATAATCCTGCATCTAGAAAACCCCATTGTTTAAGCCCCAAAGCTTTTTAAGCTGATAAGCAACTTCAGCAAAGTCTCAGAATAAAATACTGACAGATTTTAGGAAGAAGGTCAATAAGCCATACTTTTAAAAGCTCACATATTTGTAGTGTACGTGGAATAAAAGGATACAGAAAAGCCTGTTAGAAGGCCCTGTGGGGTCCAGTTGGTGGGCGTTACTGACTTTGGTGTGTCCGCTAAATACTCAATGTGAACTCCACGGCCAGCATCGTGATCCTTTATTTGTGGTCCCAGTCATCTGTATGACTAGAGGACAGAGCACACGAGAGATTGGGGAAGAGCGAGACTGAGAGATGGGCCCCCGGGGCAGGCAGGTGGCCAGGACTGTACATACCATGTCAATCATTGGGAGTTTCACAAACTGACAGGGACAGGTATTCAGTCACAGTGAATCTTAATCTCATCTAATATAGAAAGCATGCTAGCAGGAGCGATGAGGATTAATGGGGGCTGGTGAGAAGAGACGGGAAGAAAGGAGTGGTGGGGGGTCTGACAGTGAGCTTTGCAGAAAGATAACCTGTGCTGAATGTGAACATCTTTCAGACACCAGCAGGGTGAACTGGAGGAGCAGGAAGGATGGAATAATGTCTCCAAGGCAGAATGAATAAGTCTTGGCCATGAGTTGGTTACGTAGGTGAGAGGAGCAAAGACCACGAGGTCTTCCTGCCTTCTTGGGAGAGATGCTTTTCATCAGGGTAGGAAGAGGAGAAAGAAGAGTGCTTGGCTCTGGCTGAGCCTTGAGCAGGGTGCTCATTCCTTCATTCATTGAAGAAACGCTCATTCATGCCTGCTGGATACCAGGCTGCGCCTGACTGATAGGCCTATGGGATTGAACTCAGCTGCCTTGGTCACTGCTCACATGAAAGTTAAAGTCTTATGTAGTGCTTCTTTTCGGGCACACACGTCTGTCACGTATGAAGTCCCAGAAGAACAAAACAAAATGCAATGAAATCAGATGTCACTGTTACAGCTGAAACTGCTGTAAGGGATCAGAGTGGGGGAGGACGCATGACGTTTCCATTTGTAGAAAAATAATTTTATCTTTCATTTGCAATTTTATTTTTTTAATTGAGAGAAGTGTGGTAAGGAGATGGTCATTTTGGTGGCAGAAAAAAGATGTCTTTGGGATGTTGGAAATTCAAATAGGAATCTTGGTGAGAGGTAAGGACTAGGGACACCGATGGATGCAGAGGCGCCGAGTTTGTGGGAGTGAGAAAACAATCCGGGAAGTACGTTTTGAAAATTAGTTTGAAATTCTATGTATTTTGTGCCAATTAATTAGAGTTGTTTTGGTATCTAAAGAACAATCACTCTTATAGACAAAGAAATTCACTTTAGGTATTAAAAATATCAACCTTAAAACTTTATATATGGTTAACACTTAAGAAGTGGAATTGCTTTCTTTCATTAGTTTTATTTTAAGACTCTTGCTTTTCAAGCATTTTAATTAAAATTAAGATTTCAGCAATGGAATATTTGTTGAAATAAGGCATGAAGGAAATGATGAACTTACCATTTATTCTTTACAGCTGCCCTTATGTACCACAAAGGTCTGTCTACCTAAGGGAAGAAACTGGGGCACAAAATATTATTTATAGAGTTGACCTTAGCCAAGGCAAGGACACTGCCTGGGATACACTTTCCGGTTGCCTCGGGGAATGCTCCCCTTGCCTTTGTTACAAGCAGGTTTTTAAAGACAAAAGGGAACAAGGAGTAGGCTGATCCAAAGTTGTTGACAGGCGTTCTCATTGGTTTACAGAATAACACTGGTTAGTGATTGGCTGTACATTGTTGAACCATCAGGTGTATGGCATTTTACAGCTACTTGGAGTCAGTTAGTCTGGAGTCTGCCTATCAAGTGGCTTTATGAGGTCATTATTTTAGCTCAAGAGGGAGTGAGAGATGACTGCTGTCACATTTTAAATGCCTCTCTGGGCCTGATAATTTAAAGAGGTTCATGTTCCTCACATAAAAATTTCTTTTCTTTCTTAGGGCTACGATAAACATCAACCAGCATGATGCACATTCACTCTATACAAATGCCCAGAACAGTGCCATATTCCGTGCGACACAAATGTATGTTCCTCTCCTCAGAGCTGTCTCTTGCGAATGATAAATACTTTTAACCACAGGAAAAATGCCAATGATGTTATCTTCTAAATGTCTAACTTAGTTAAAGAACTATGGCTCTCTCAAGGGTACACGCCTCCATTAAAACCTCATTAACAATTCAACTTGGGAGTTTATTAGGTGTAGGGTGTGGCGGTAGGCAGGTGGGGGAAAGATTATTTTCTGGGAGGAGCCCCCGAAACCTGTCCAAAAATATTTATAGAATTTTATCTCTTTTTAGGCTAAGTTGAAGAATTAATTATGATTAAAACAGTTTTTGATTAATTTATTAATTCATTTTATTCATTTACTTTTTTCTGAGACAGTCTTGCTCTGTCGCCCATCCTGGGGTATAGTGGCAGGATCTCTCAACTACTGCAACCTCCACCTTCCAGTTTCAAGTGATCCTTCTGCCTCAGCCTCCTGAGGCTGGGATTACAGGTGTGTACCACCACATCCAGCTATTTTGTGTTTTTTTTTAGTAGAGATGGGGGTCTCACCATATTGGCCAGACTACCTCGAACTCCTGACCTCAAGTGATCCACTCGCCTCGGCCTCCCAAAGTGCTGGGATTACAGGCTTGAGCCACTGCACCTGGCCAAATGTTTATTTTTAAATGGACAAAAATTATATAGATTTATGGCATACAACATGATGTTTCAATATATGTTTACAATGTCGAATGGCTAAATTCAGCCAATTAGCATTCATTAGCTCACATACGTTTTTTGTGATGAGAACACTTAAAGTAGACTCTCTTAGCAATTTTCAAGAATAAATGTTATTAACTACAGTTGCCATGTTGTACAATGATCTCCTGAATTTATTCTTCCTAACTAAAATTTTATATCCTTTGCTCAACCTCTCGCCAATCCCTCCAGCCCCATTATATTTATGTCAATTCAGTGTTTCAAACCTGAGAGCTCTAAGACCTTCACTGTATTTACCTTTCATGCTCAAATTTCTGCAGGTCTAATTCTGCTCTGTAATATTGTTTTGAGTCTCAGCGGCTGCACGCTTGACTTAACGCTGTCTTTTAATTTTCCTTGGAGGTTTTAAAGAGCAGAGTAGAAAATATTGTCTTTGCTTGATTTATTAGGTGTCAACATAGGAAATACCAGATGGTTTTGTCTGGTATTTCTGCCATGTAATTAGAAAAATACTTGTTTGAAATTGCTAGGCAAAATGCCTATTTTTATTGTCTGTGTCTCTTATCTCTTTCATGTTAAGATGTTAAGGTTGTCATACAAATATTATGTGTAGATGTTGATGAGCTGTAAGTTCCTAAAGAGTTAGGGATTATTCACTCATCACCGAAGACTTCCATTTCAGACCCCAACTATCACAACCAAGTAATTTTCACCATTTTCAAAGGACAAGTGGAACTTAAATAGACCAACTTATTTAAACCATATGCCAAAAGGAATTTAGGGTTTTGAAAGAATATTTCCAGATATGTCCTCTTTACTTTAGTTTCTTTGATTCTTATTCTCAGTGTATAATTTAAAAACTTGTTTGTTTGAATTCACTATTTACTTATCTCTATTCTTCCCTAGCACATTTTTTTGAAAATAAAAAATTTTAGATCTTTAAGTCCTAAAATAATTATCCAAATAAGAGACTTAGAAAGTTGCTATGCTATTGATCTTTCAAAGCTACATATTATACTGATAGTGAAGTTTCATGACTGACAGAAATTAACTGCCCTCTGCTGATATGGTGCGAACATCATTCCTCAGCTTATAAAATATAAATTTTTTTAAATAAAAGACATATATATATTTTGAGACAGAGTCTTGCTCTGTCACCCAGGCTGGAGTGCAGTGGCGCAATCTTGGCTCACTGTAACCTCTGCCTCCCGGGTTCAAGCAATTCTCCTGCTGCAGCCTCCCAAGTAGGTGGGACTACAGGTGCTCACCACTATGCCCAGCTAATTTTTGTATTTTTAGTAGAGATGGGGTTTTGCCATGTTGGCCAGGCTGGTCTCAAACTCCTGACCTCAAGTGATCTGCCCATTTCAGCCTCCCAAAGTGCAGGGATTATAGGCATGAGCCACCATGCCTGGCCTGTTTTTCCTTTATATATTTCACTCTCACTTTGTTCTTTCCTCCTTCATGTTTCCTCCTTTTCTAGAACAAATCATCAAGAAATGGCAAGAATATGCTTAGTTTTATAAGAAACTAAGTAACATAGGATGTGCAAATCTTTTACTTTGTTCTAATTTTCTAAAACAAAATCCACTCAGGTAAGCACACTTAAGTTATATATTGGAAGCCTATAGTCTTAAATTGCTTTATAGGGTTCATTTGGGAATAGAAATTCCGGAAGAGAGAGGAAAGTATGTTATTTATCTGTATTCTTCAGAATGCTAGTGAATATGTTTTACAGTCTCAAGTAAGGTCACTACAGGGTTTTCCTTTTCCTCTCAGTCTTAGATTTACTCTCAGATTTGGTTCTGAAGCAACTGTTTCTAAAAGTCGTGCTTATCCACAGATAACTACCAGTGACAGGCACTGTTGCCAGAACAAAGCAGACAAACAGAACTTAGACTCTTACTCAAGGAGACAAATTGCTTTAAAAATGGCCACTGTGCACCTGGGGTTTGAAGTGAACAGAGAAGAACAGATTGTTGAAACCCTCCTGTGATCCCATGTCATATGGTTTAGCTGTGTCCCCACCCAAATCTCATTTTGAATTGTAGCTCCCATAATTCCCACATATCATGGGAGGGACCCAGTGGGAAGTCATTACATTATGGGGATGGGTCTTTCCCATGCTGTTCTTATGATAGTGAGACTATCATGAGATCTGATGATTTTAAGGGGAGTTGCCCTGCATATGCTCTCTTGCCTGCTGCCATGTGAAAGGTGTCTTTGCTTCTCCTTTGCCTTCCACCGTAATTCTGAGGCTTCCCCAGCACTGTGGAACTGTGAGTTCATTAAACCTCTTTCCATTATAAATTACTCAGTCTCAGGTATGTCTTTATTAGCAGGGTGACAACAGACTAATACAGTAAATTGGTACTAATAGAGTGGGGTGCTGCTGTAAAGATGTCCTAAAATATGGAAGTGACTTTGGAACTGGGTAACAGGCAAAGATTAGAAGACTTCGAGGGGCTCAGAAGAAGACAGGAACATGTAGGAAAGCTTCGAACTTCCTGGAAACTTGTTGAATGGTTTTGACGAAATTGCATAGTGATATGGACAATAAATTCCAAGCTGAGGTGATCTCAGATGGAGATGAGGAACTTGTTGGGAACTGGAATAAAGGTGACTCTTGCAATGTTTTAGCAAAGACTCTGGTGGCATTTTTCCCCCGTCCTAGAGATCTGTGGAACTTTGAACTTGAGAGAGACGATTTAGGGCATCTGGCAGAAGAAATTTCTAAGCAGCAAAGAACTCAGGATATGACTTGCATGCTGTTAAAAGCATTCAGTTTTGTGTATTCACAAAGATAAGGTTTGGAATTGGAACTAATGCTTAAAAGGAAGTACAGCATAACAGTTTGGAAAATTTGCAGCCTGATGATGTGATAGAAAAGAGAAACTCATTTTCTGAGGAGAAATTCAGGCTGGTTGCAGAAATTTGCATAATTAATGAGGAGTCAAAAGTTAATTGCCAAGACAATGGGGAAAATATCTCCAGGGCATATCAGAGGTCTTCACAGCAGCCCCTCCCATCACAGGCCTTGGAGGCCTAGGAGGAAAAATGGTTTCCTGGGCAGGGTACAGGCCCCCTGCTGTGTGCAGTATTCAGGACTTGATGCCCTGTGTCCCAGCCATGGCTAAAAGGGGCCAAAGTAAAGTTCAGGTAATTGCTTCAGAGGGTGCAAGCCCCAGGCTTTGATGGCTTACAAGTGGTGTTGGGGATGTGGGTGCACAGAAGTCAATAATTGTGGTTTGGGAGCCCCTGCCTAGATTTCAGAGGATGTATGGAAATACCTAGATATCCAGGCAGAGGTGTGCTGCAGGGGCAGAGCCCTCATGGAGAATCTCTACTAGCACAGTGCAAAAGGAAATGTGGGGTGGGAGCTCCCACTAAGAGTTCTAGTGGAGCTATGAGAAGAGGGTCACCATCCTCTAGACCCCAAATTGGTAGTTCCATTGATAGCTTGCACCATGTGCCTGGAAAAGTTGTAGACACTCAATGCTGGTCCTTGAAAGTAACCAGGAGGGGGCTATATCCTGCAAAGCCACAGGGGCGGAGCTGCCTAAGACCATGGAAATCCACCTCTTGCATCAGTGTGACCTGGATGTGAGACATGGAGTCAAAGGAGATCATTTTGGAGCTTTAAGATTTGACTGCACCATTGGATTTCGGACTTGCATGGGGCCTGTAACCCTTTTGCTTTGGCCAATTTCTCCCACTTGAAATGGGTGTATTTATTCAATGCTTGTAACCCCATTGTATCTAGAAAGTAAATAACTTGCTTTTGAATTTACAGGCTCATAGGTGGAAGGGACTTTCCTTGTCTTTGATGAAACTTTGGACTGTGGACTTTTGAGTTAATGCTGAAATGAGTAAGGACTTTGGGAGACTGTTGGGATGGCATGATTGGTTTTGAAATTTGAGGACATGAGATTTGGGAGGGGCCAGAGGCAGAATGATATGGTTGGCTGTGTCCTTACCCAAATCTTATCTTGAATTGTAGCTCTCATAATTTCCACAAGTTGTGGGAGGAATTCAGTGGGAGGTAATTGAATCATGGGGGCAGTTCTTTCCCATCCTGTTCTCTTGATAGTGAATAAGTCTCATGACATCTGATAGTTAATTAAAGGGCAGTTCTCCTGCACATGCTCTCTTGTGTTCTGTCATGTAAGATGTGACTTTGCTTCTCCCACCTTCCGCCATGAATGTGAGGCCTCCCCAGCCATGTGGAACTGTGAGTCCATTAAACTCTTTCCTTTAACAATTACCCAGTCTTGGGTATGTCTTTATTAGCAGCGTGAGTATTTTTGTACATAAAAATGTTTATTTATCGTTTACTTTTCTGTCTTCTTCCATTAGAGGATTAGAGGGCTAGCTGTTAGGGACAGAGATTTCATCTTAATCATGTCTGCATCCATGGCATATAGACACATCAATGGCACATAATAGACAATCGGTAAACTGTTCAGAGGTTACTTGGGGGTTTTCTTCCTATCACTCCAAAATAAGGCCTATGGTTTGATGACACCCAGATTATGAAAATAAAGCAATAATATATTCATAGAATGAGTTAGACATAAAAATTGGTTTTGAAATCTGAAATGTGTAATGAAGGAAAAAAAATTCAGGAAAGATTATTTGATTGTATTGACACTTTGAGATAGACTTTATAATTTAGAGCAGTTTTAGGTTCATGGCAAAATTGAGTGGAAATTGCAGAGCGTGCCCATATACCATCTTGCCCCTGTAAACTACCCCCTGTCAACACCCTTCATGAGATGCCACAAGTGATGAACCTACATTGACACATCTTTTGACCCAAAGTTCACAGTTATCACTTGGGTTCACTCTTGGTGTACATTCTAGGAGTTTTGACTGACATGTGATGGCATATATTCACCACTATACTATCATACAGAATAGTTCCACTGCCCTAAATGTCCTCTGTGCTCCACCTGTCATTCTTTCTCTTCCAACCATTGGCAACCATTGATCTTTTTGTTGTGTTCATAGTTTTGCCTTTTCTAGAATGCCATAGTGTGCCACATAGCCTTTTTAGATTGACTTCTTTCACTTAGTAGTATGCATTTGGGTTTCCTCCATGTCTGTTTATGACTTGAGAGCTCAATTCTGCTTAATAGTTCCTTGTGTGGATGTACTACAGTTTATCCATTCACCTGCTAAAGACCATCTTGTTTGCTCTCAAGTCTTGGCAATGATGATCAAATCTTCTGTAAATATCTGTGTACAGGTTTTGTGCAAATCTAAGTGTTCATCTATTTGGGTAAATACCCAGGAGCACAGTTGCTGGATTGTATGGCAAGAGTATGCTTATTTTTGTAAGAAACTGCCAAATTGTCCCAAAGTGGCGCTACCATTTTGCATTCCCACCAGCAATGAATAAGTCTCTGCTGACCCGCATACTCACTAGCATTCAGTGTTGTTAGTGTTTTCGATTTTGGCTATTCTAAACGAGTGTCTAGTGGTATCTCATTGTTTTAATTTGCAATTTCTAATGACATATGACATTGAGCATATTTTCGTATGATTATTTGTCATCTGCATAACTTCTTTGGTGAGATGTTAGTGCAGGTCTTTTGCCCATTTTTTGTTTTCTTATTGTTGGGTTTTATTTTTTTGGTATATTTTGGATAACTAGTCTTTACCAGAAAGATATTTCACAAATATTTTCTTTCAGTCCGTCACTTGTCTTCTCATTCTCTTCATGGTGTCTTTCACCTAGCAGTTTTTAATTTTAGTGAAGTCTAGTTTAAGTCATATGTTACTTAACAATGAGGTATGTCCTGAGAAATGTGTCATTAGGTGATTCTTTCATTGTGCTCCCAGGCTACAAACCTATACAGCATGTTACTGTACTGACTACTGTAGGCAATTGGGATACAAGGGTAAGTATTTATGTATCTAAACGTGTAAACATAGAAAAGGTACAGTAAAAATACTGTATAAAAGACCAAAGCTGGCACACCTATGTAGGGCACATGCCATGAATGGAGCTTGCAGGATGGAAGGTGCTCTGGGGGAGTCAGTGAGTGAGTGATGAGTGAATATGAAGGCCTAGGACAATCCTGCACACTGCTGTAGACTTTATGAAACACTGTAGACTTAGGCTACACTAAATTTATAAAACATTGTTCTTTCTCCAGTAATGATTAAACTAAGCCTACTATAAAGTTTTTACATTATGAACTTTAATTTTTTTTTAACTTTTTTGGTTCTTTTTTAATAACACTAGCTTAAAAGACAAACATTGTACGACTGTACAAAGATATTTTCTCTCTTTATCTCCCTATTCTATATACTTTTCTATTTTTAAATTAAAAAAAATTTTTTTCATGTAATATTTTTCATTAAAAACTAAGAAACAAACACATTTGCCTAGGCCTGCATAGGGCTGGGATTATCAATATTGCCATCTTCCACCTCCGTATCTTGCAGGGTCGGGATTATCAATGTTACCATCTTCCCCCTCCGTATCTTGTCCCAGTAGAACGTCTCTGGGGCAGTGGCACCCAGAGAGCTATCATCTCCTATGACAACAATGCCTTCCTCTGGAATATGTTTTGAAGGACCTGCCTGAGGCTGATTTACAGTTTACTTTGAAAAAATATATAAGCAGAAGGAGTAACTCTAAAATAGTGATTAAATGTAATAAATATATGTCAGTAACATAGTCATTTATTATCATTATCAAGAATTATGTACTATACATAACTGTATGTGCTGGACTTTTATACCACTGGCAGCATGGTAGGTTTGTTTGCATCAGCATAACCACAAACATGTGAGTAATGCATCGCATAATGACCTTACTACGGTGATGACGTCACTAGGCAACAGGAATTCGTCAGTTCCATTGTAATCTTATGGGACCACTAGTGCACGTGTGGTCCACCACGGACCAAAACACTGTTATGTGGTGCATGACTGTATTTAATATGTTAAGCAGTAGAATACATGTGTGAAATTGAAGAGAACAAAATTTTACTTTTAACTTTTTTGTTTACTCTCTTAAAAGAAAACTTTAGAGAAAATAAATTTAACAGAAACTCTTTAAACAAAGAACAATGCATGAACTGGGGAGCAGTCAAAGCTGCAGAGCTCAGAGTGCTCTGCTGGAGTGTGAGCCGTGAGATTTCAGAGGCTGAATGTGGAAGCAAAGTTAGGACATTTCCTGATTGCCTGCTGTAGGCGTTTGCCTTATTTAGGCATAACATGATGTAGGTCCCTAGTTCCACTGCAAACCTGGTGGTTGGCTGTTTGTGATTGACTGGGTCTAGGTGTTTCTTGTTTTTCCTTTTTTAGAGTCAGTTATAGAAATATACCTGCAAGCTAAGTTTCAGTTTGCTTACATAAGCGCGCTGGCTACAGAGGAATCCTCAGGCCAAGGGCCTCCTATTTTCTTTAATAACTCTATATTCCCGAAGTAAATTTTTGGGTTTCATATTCTTCTAAGTGATCCTGCAACAGTAGACAATTGTAAACACCTGCCATGAAGAGAAATGTTTTTTAGTATTTTGCGTTATTATGTTCAACTTCATTCGTTTTTGTTACAGTTGCTTATGGTGCAGATGTTTACCGACCCCCACTGTGTCGCAGTACTATGGAATCATTTTGATGTGCTTTCACTTTGATTTTAATGTATGCGATTGTAAAAGGATCTATTGGTTAAAAGCAAAATTCAACACAAATGCCATGCTCTTTAGTACAAGCAACATAAGGCGTTTATGGTCAGTGTTTGAAATTCCCAAGCAAACTACCTCGTTCCTCGTCTGCACTTATAAGCACTTGTTTTCTAGCATCTCAGGAAGATTTATTTCTTGATGCAAACTTTTTTTCCAATTTGTATTATATTGGTGTCTTCTTATAAGTACAAATGGAGTAGTTAGGTTTTTATTCAAGCTGTGCTCACACTCTTGGGCATGGAGGGAGACCCGCTAAGGATCATGGTTGTTCTATCATTTATGAAGGTGATAGAGCCTTTCTCAAACTGGAGGAAAAGGGTTGAAAGTCCTTACTTTCCTTACTATAAAGTCCTTACTCTAAAGTATTGCCTGGGTCTGAGAATCTAGTAGTACTTTGAAAGTATTCAGGTAGATTATTTCAAAACGGTGACGAATAAAATTCAACTTTTCAGTATAGTAGGTTATTTTTTTCAAATCCTCGATTTTTTAAAATGAGCTTTTAGTGGATCAATGTAATGAAAATGTTGAAAGGAGTCACACCAGATTCATTAGCTTCTTAAGTCACTTTAAGATTTGTTTATTTTAGGTGAAGTCTTGTGCTGCTTTAAGTATCATTTAACATTGAACATTCCAGGAATCTGTTACCTTCTAACCTAGAATGTGAGTTAAAGAGTAGTTCAGGTGAATGGCAAAGAATAGTGATTAATAAAAAGGCCTTATAGGCAAGTAGAAAGACCTGTCTTCCTCATCTTTTGCACAGTCACATCGACCTTTTTCTGGTCCCACGTGGTTTCTGTGAGCACAAAGTGATGTAAGACAGGGAGGTAAGGGCAGCTGTCCTGGGCCTTTCAATGAATTCCATTTCTCTGGGGTTCACCAAGCCCAAGGTGAAATGGGATGTAAGCCGGCTGGAGGAGCACGACGTACAAGAGCTGGCACGTTCATCCACTCGGTAAGGGACTTTGGGCCCATGGGTACTGAGAGCTGTTCGCTCTACCTGGGGCCCTGGAGGTAATGGGACTCATTCCTGCTCCCATGGAGCTCATTTCAGTGGGAGAAAGCAGTTCTATTCAAGAACTGATTTGAATCTGAATAGACTGCAGTTAGAGCTGCAACTGAGATACACACAGGGCATCAAAAAACTCTGAATTTCTTTCTGTCATGTTTTAAGTCTCAGAATCAAGGACGTAATTTCACGAGATTCAAAACGACATTGGACAAATCCTCCTTATTTTACTGTTAAAGCTGAAGTTGAGAGATCGAAGTGATTTCACCAAGGTTACATGGATAATTAATGACTGAGCCAAAACATAAAGGCCAGTGTTGTTGAAATGGTCAGTGGTAACACTTAAGCCGAGTGAAGCAAAGTTTTTGAAAAATTAGAGCCCGTAAAATCAGCTTACACGTATAAGACGACCTGTGTCTTAGCTGTGTGTGAATATTTGCCTGTTGACTATTTATTATCCGCCCTTGCAGAATGCAAAATGCCTTAAGGTGTCTTACTAAAGGGAACTGGGTTCTATCCCCAATCAAATGTTCTTCAGTTGTTCCCCCTCTCCTAGGACTTATAATTCATGCCTGGGAGTGCTTGGTGATACAGATTTGACAAGCCGACAGCTAATGGAATGAGGTGCTTCAGGGGCCTGAGGTAGGAGATGTTCTCCTTCTTCCATGGTGGAGGCCAGGACAATGCACTCAGGAAGGAACGAGAACACTCTGCCCCTGAATGTGTTCTTATTATAGAAGTCTTCTATTTTGGAAGTGCTATTTTTATTTTGTAGCTAGGATGATCAAAGAAAATAAAATAGGTAGTGTTAAAAACACATTTACAAAAATAAATAGAATTTTCAATCAGTTTACTCAGATTTCTTCAAGCACTACTAATAAAATGATAGCTTTTACTTCTAATGCTCTTACTTCTTGCAATGGGAAAGACAAAAGCACCGACACGCTTGCCACTGTGGCAAATGTCCTATTCTTTCTGTGACCGACGGACATGGTGCCATGGGGATGAGGATGGAGCTGTTGTTGATTGTCAACAAATATTTATGGAAGGTCTGAGACTTTCTAGATGTTGCTGTAAGCATCGTGGGTGCAGAAAACCCTTAAAAGGACCGTGTCCTCAGCACTTACTACACAGTTGAATAGAAAAGACACCAAATACAGACAGAAATTAGTAATAAACATCTGGAGTTCAAACCTGCAGAGAGCTATAATGGTGCCACTACACTCTAGCTTGGGCTATCTCAAAAAAAAAAAAAAAAAAAAAATTAACTGTCCAAAGAGAATAGATGAAGTTGGTGAGAGTTAGAGGATCCTGGCTCCTGGGTGAGGGGAACAATTAGGGGGTGGTTCCTGGAGGAGAGCTAGGCTGGGGTGAACTGAAACACACATGAATTTTAGTGATTGCTGAGAAAGGCAGTAGAACTCATGGCACTCTCAAGGAAAGGGCAGGGGATCCGCAGATGATAAAAAGAATGGACGGGGGGCTGAGAGCTTCCAGGCTATTTCAGGTCTCATCTGGGCTAAGCCAGCTTCCACAGGGCTGGGGCGACCCACACAAAGCCCGTCACTCACCTCTGCCTACGGTGGACTTTGCTAGTGGTGTCCATGGCATTTTACGGACTAAGAAGAACTATTCGTGGTGGCTCACAGTGGTCTACTCTTGAAGGGCAGGAACACCCTCCACAGGTAAACACAACGTCAGGTTCCCTCGAGTATGCTCTTCCCGAGATCTGATTTTTCCTTGTCTTCTGCAGTGTCACGTGGCCAGCAGCAGCTAACGTACATGAGAGAGCCCTCTGTAGTCTCACGCCTTGTTTGGAGACCCGAAACTGCGACGGTGGGGTCTCTGTTCTCCAGCAGCCCCTGGCGCACTTCCCGATCTCCTTTGGTGACACCTCTTCCTCTGCCTGCTCTTAAATGCAGCTGTTCCTTATGCGCCTGTCCTCCAGGATCCTTTCTTATACACTCCCTTGCGGCCTCCTCTACTCGCGTGCCATCAGTTAACAATCTTGCAGAGATTCCCTAAATAGCCATTCTAGCCCCAGACTCTGCTGAGCTCTGGCCAGCAGTCTCCAACCCCCTCCTAACCTGCTCCTTTCTTAGACAGACCACTGCTCTGGGAGTAGCACCCCACCCCCATCCCTGGTCCCTGACAGCCAAGAGAGGCCTGTCCTGCTCGGTGCCTCCCTCTTCCCTTTTCTGCACCCTCCACCCCTATTCAATTCAACCCTGACACTCCTCCATCTTATTTCCTCTCTGCTCTGCCTGCCTCGCGGTCCTCTGGTTCAGGTGCAGATCATCTCTCTCCTGGGGTATTCCAAGTGGCTCCCGCTGGAGTCCCTGCTACCAGTTTTACTGTTTCCGATGCAGTCCTCTCATTGTCAACAAAAGTAAACTTTCTATAAAGGCAAGCCTGATCATGCTCCCTCCCTGCCTAATGCTTTCAGTGGCTGCCTACTGCCCTTAGGAAGCAGCCCCACCTGGCTCAGAGGGCCTTTGTCGACCTGCTGGTGCTCCCCCAGCCCCGGGCCCGCCTTCCACAAGTCACTCCCTGTTGCCCTGCTCCCTGCTGCGGAGACCCTGAACTGCTCTTGCAGTGGGGCCCTCCCAGGTCTCTGTGACTGACGAACTGCACACAATGTGTTTCTCTCCTTGATGGACTTCTCTCCATCTGGGCCACAGCAGAGCCTTTCCTAACCTTCCGGATTAGGGTAGTTGGTTGGCTCAGGGGTTGCTTGAGGCTGACATTGCCCTTGCGGGACTGCCTGTCTAGTGTTGCTTTCACCCGATAGGGCGCGGGTCTGGGAAGCCAGAGTCTGAGTCTGGTTTTAGTTTTGTTTTCTCCTTTTCTCATCTGTATCTGCAAGGCATAGATAAATTAGAAATAGTAAATTAGAGTCTGGATTTGAATCCGGGTCCATTTGATTCTCAATTTTTGTTTGCTCTACCACATTCCTGTTTTCTCTAAGTTAACTTCTTGCCCTGGCTCCTACACCTGCCCATCTGTGTGCTCCCTGTCCCATAAGGGGTTGGAGTGAGCACCGTGGCCGAAAAGACAAACCACACCCCTGTTGCAAGTCCTGCAAATTGGGTCAGGGAATTCTCCTGTTTCACTAGTCACCCTTGCTTCCCCTTTTCCTCTCCAAAGTTGAAAGAAACAATCTTGAATCAGGGAAAGCTCAGCAGACCGCAGGCACCAGTGTGCATTGATGAGAAAGGATCTGCTCGCAGAAGGATGAAGGTGGTTCCTAGAACAGCTGCAGCAGATTATCAAAAACTTCAGCTCTCCTTCAAGAAGTTAGGGGTAAACACTATCTCTGGTACTGAAGAAGTGAATATATTTACAAACCAATGAACAGCAATCCACTTTAGCGACCCTAAAGGTCAGGTATCTCTGGGAACACTTTCACCATGACAGGCCACGCTGGAACAAAGCTGCTGAAAGAAATGCTACCAGCATCGAAAACCAGCTTGGTGCAGACAGTCCGACTAGTTTAAGGAGACTGGCTGGAGCTCTGCCGAACTATCTGTGGATGGAAAAGGACCACTTGCTTCTGGAGCGGAGGATGATGATGATAATGAAGTTTCCGATCTTGTGGAGAATTTTGATGAGGCTTCCAAGAATGAGGCGAACTGAATTGAGTCAACTTCTAAAGAAAATGGAAGTTGCAGAAGTTACTGGGAGCTGCTATTTTGTATTACGACTGCTTTTCAAAATTGTTTTGTTTATGGATCTCATAAAATCTAGATCTCTAATATTTTTAAGGCCAAGTCCCTTGGATACTGTGGCTGTTTTTAGTTTTTGCTTATACACAATTCATTCTTTGCAGCTAATTAAGCTGAAGAAACCTGGGAATAAAGTTTGAAACGAAGATTAATAGAGCTCTTTGTCTAATTAAAAAAAAAGAAGTGAGTTCTTGAGTGTGAAGCGTCTTTTATCTTTCATGGTTCCTGCTCGTTTTCAGTGCCAGCCTCACTTTCGTCCATCCTTGATTCTGGGGTGCTGGTCTGCCCTTTGAAGGTTGTCTGCAGGTTGAAGCTCAACCTGGAGCGTAAGCTCTGAGTCCCGGGGTTCAGCAAGGGAGCTCTGAGGGCTCCTTCTCTGGCTCTGCAGCCTCTGAGACAGCGCTTCAGCTCCCTCCCTGGCACCACCCAGAAGAGCCACAGATATCCTGGGGCCATAGCGGGACAGCTTTGGGAGGAAAATGAGACTTTCCTTGCATGCGAGGGAGCATCCGTGTCAGCCTGCAGAGTTTCCTTTGTTGTGCCTGAAGTAGTGAACACTTGCTCTCATCTTGCCTTCATGGGCTGAGGCAGAAACCTGCGCGGGGCCTGGCGGGGAGCTGGCAGCACGAGGGAAAGGCGCCGTGAGCACGTGGGGAGCTGGCAGAATGAGGGAAAGGTGCTGTGAGCACATGGGGAGCTGACAGAATGAGGGAAAGGCGCCATGAGCACGTGGGGAGCTGGCAGAATGAGGGAAAGGCGCCGTGAGCACCAGCTGACTGCGCACACAAGTTTATTCTGCCGTAAAGGTGATGGTGTCGGTCCCCCAGATGTTTCACCAAAATATCCAGGTAGGAAGTGAGAAACATACCCAATTTTCAAGAGTTGATTAAATTCGTGTCACTTGAATTTAGGGATTATTCAAGTGAGACTTCATCTATATGCTGCTCATAAAATACCCAAAATACAGAATGGACAGTACACTTCTTTTTAAAATTTTGCTTAACAAAAATTAAAAAAAATGTATAAATTCTCAAAAAAGAACATACTTATGCACATGCAATTCATACAAATAACACCATGCTTATGCCAATAAGTCTAATTTATAAATAGTATCTATTTACAAATACCAGCTGACTAGTAAAGTAGGAAGTTGGAAAAGTAAAAATGAATGAAACCCCTTCCAAAAAAAATTTTCAAAGCGTCATAAAAAATTGCTGAGTATTAAACATAGATTAAAAAAAAAAAAACCAGTTCAGACAGAAAGAATACAATGTCATACAAGTTGTTTTTAAAGAACAATTTGCTTCTGTATAAAACTTCCCCCAAGCTCAGGAAGTCTGAGTTTTTAACACAAAGGACAAGTTCAGGATCCTGCTGAGCTGCACATATCCAGCTTTTAAAGTACAAAGTCAGCGGAGCAGCTTGTGCAGATGACCAGCGTGAGTGTACCCCAGTACATCACAGAGGTGGCAAGAGGCGGTCCTCGGGGGGCATGCGAGTTGTCGCAGTGGAAATTGTGAAATGAGCTACTTCCAGCAGATGTGTCCGTCTTTGAGTTTTATAGCACAGGGAAAGAGCTGTCACAGCACACTTTTCAAAAGAATTCTATGAAAACTATAAGCAAATGTGACTAGTAAGCAGGAGAAGTGTGCCTTTTTAGGGCAATGCATGAAAATGCAGTTAGAGGCAAACTATGAAGTTTGAGCTGTGGTTGATATTTCTTGGTTCACTTTGGAAGGCTACTGTCTTTACTGAGAAGAAAACCAAAAAGACGAATGCTGGAAAATGTGTGCATAATTGAATTACAGATAACTTCTACTTTTTCCACCCAACCTCCAGTGCAGCCAAAGACATTGGTGCTCCCGACCCTTGTCACTCACTAAAGGGTGGAGAGCCTCCCTGCTGGGTCCAGGGCTAAAGATGGCAGTCCCGCACAATCGCCCAGCTCCTCCACCCCAGACCCTGGCCCCAACATGGAAGGTGGGCTCCTTCCTTCCAGACTCCTAAGGCTGCCTGTGGCGGTGGTGTCGAGGTCCGCTTGGGACAGTCAATCCCAGGCCTTGCTTTCCTCCCTGTGTCCTCGCGTATGCTCCTGTTCCTTCAACCAGGCCTGCCTCCTAAGGCAGTGTAGGTGTCCTACACTGTTATCAAAAGAAAGCCATTTAAGAGGAGTGGTGACTGCTCTCTGCTTCTCTTACTTAGAGAAGAATTTAGCAGTAGTTGTAACAATTTAAACAAAAAAAAACTGATCAGGCATGGTGGCTCATACCTGTAATCCAAGCACTTTGAAGGCCAAGGCGGGAGCATCACCTGAGGTCGGGAGTTCAAGACCAGCCTGACCAACATTGTGAAACTCCATCTTTCTATAAAGAAAAAAAAATTAAAAAAGAAGAAAAAGAAAAAGAAAAAGAAAAAAAAACAAAAAAAACTTCTAGCTCATTTGCTCAAAGGACAACAGTTTAAAAGAAAACATATTCACTATGACTCTCACTTTGCTTTTAGGTGACTGTAAGTTTTTGGAAACCCCCCTTATGATTAGCAAGGGAGTGGCGGCTGACTCTGGCAGTGGCTTGCCCAGCATCCATTCTCCTTCCATTTTTCCAGCAGAACCCTCCAAGGCAACATTGCCTGACCACAAATAGTCATCTTCTCTCCTGCTGCTGCTGCTGCAGAGGCCTAAAAGGTCTGGCCAGTGAGGCCTATCCTGGCCCCACTCATAGGCACTGTTTCCTCTTCCCTGAGCCTCTCCTCTGATTCCAGCTGCCCTGTGGTCTCTGGTCATGCACAAGCACTGATTATGTGGGAGCAACCTGGCAGCTTGCCCGGCTTCCAGTCCAGGTCATGTCTTTCATTTTCTGCTGGAGCGCTTCTCAGATCCTGCACCATGGGAAGCCCACACTAGGGACGTGGGATGTTAGCACTCACAGAGCACCTGTGACCGACTGCGGATGGCCGCAACAGACAGATGTGTCCCCTTTTCTCCACCAGCTCTAAGTTCTGAGAGGCATTTGGAAGACTCCGCAGAAGTTCTTTTGCAAGTCATGTATGGTGCTGGCCAACTGGAGAATGTGTCCTTAGATTGGTTTTTCGCTCTTTCCAGCTTTCTTCATTCCTCACACCTGCTCCCTGGGATCACACTCCCAGATAAACTCCCTGCAGCTATGTCTTTATCTCAGGCTCTGCTTTCAGGGAAACTATACTGTTACAAGATGTCTGTATGAGCCGGAATCAAGGGCATCTTTTTAAAAGGGAGAGACAGATAAAGTTGGTAAGTCTCTTCTTTCTCATTCCCACTGGTAAAAACAAAAGTCATTTTGTCACGAGGAGTGTGAAGACCATATGCTAAGGGTAACAAAGCACAAAGGTTGTCCCCGTTGACAATCCCAAGCTACTGCAGCCACCTAGGCAGCCTCCCCTGGTCTAGTATGGTGCAAATAGCTCATGGGTTTGGGCCCGATTAGGATTTTCTGTTATTTGCAGCCCAAACCGTTCCTGATAGGTAGAACAAAAAACAACAACAAAAGAGTACTTGGATTTACACATCTTAGGGCAGTGATTAGAATCTTGCCTTTTGAAAATTCCTGCATCTCTTCTCGTTGCTCACTGTGAGGGGCCCGAGGAAGCCTTCTCTCCTCCTCCTGACAATCACGGGAGCTACAGGTGCAATCGTTTTCCACCTGCCTTTGGGGATGCCCGGTGTAGGTCCACTGCTGCTGCTGTTTTCTTCTCTCATTTTTTACTTCCCCATATTATCATTTACTTTCTGAAATATGAATTAGATACGCAAAAAGTAATCTGGAGAAAATCATGGCACACATTTGGAATTCCTACACTGTTATGCTTACAGATTCTAAAATGTATTTTAGCTCTCACAGGGCCTTTTCCTTGCTAAAGGCACATTTGGTTTTCATTGGTTCAGACTTGTTCCACAGCAAGAATGCAGTAGATTACAAAAATACATAGCATAAAGTGAAATTAGTTAACTACACCTCCCCTCAACTACCTTGATTGAAAGTTAATCTCATTCCATGGAATCAGGATGAGGAAAAGGAGAATTTATGCATTGTGCACTTGAACATTTGAATACTTGATTGTTTTGGGATTTTTGTCTTTTTGAAGGTGTAGCAAGGTGGCCAGAATGGCAATGGCCCCGAGGCACAGCTGTCAAGAAATATCTACCAAAAGAGAATTGCTTCACTAAACATAGATCTTTCCTTTGTTCATTAGGACCTTGCCAGATGGGAATTCAGTGTTTTGAAAGCAGGCACGCACGTGGAATTTTGTTTCTGACATTGATGAATGACTGAATCTCTCCATGGAGTTTCATTGTGGGGTGTCAGTTACTGTCAGTAGAGGGCGTGACTATAACTTTTCATGAGAGATCTGTAGGTGTCAAGCCAGTCTGTGGCTGAGCAATCACAGTACAGCATCCGTATCTGTAAGTCAAAAGGGTAGAGGGAAACTCTTGAATTTAAATCTGCATATTGTAAGATTCTTCCAAGTGGACTAAATGGCATTAAAAAAAAAATTCCTGTTGAAGTGTCAGGTACTGTCACTTACTTTGCCTGACAAGAAACAAAGGCAGCACAGATAAAACAGTCAGTTGTAGTCAGAAGAACCAATAGTCAAAGCAACGAAGTCTGCCCAGCCTCGGGTTACCATACCTCCTGAGTCAGCTGACGCCTGCTACCTCTGCACCATCAACTTGACTTGAAACCCCGCCCTGTAGTCATGAGGATCTCTGGAGGGTGAATACACTAGTTCTAGTGTAGCGTTTGCAGAGCCCCTCACATGGCAGGTGCTGGGCTGCCTGTTGCTGTTTTGTTATGTTCTGCTGCAGGAAGTCAGTGAGGTGCTTGTTTATATAGTTGGAGAAGCTAAGAATCATAGAAGTCAATACTTTCCTCAATCACTTAGCTAGTAAATGGCACGACTGATATTCAAACCTAAAGTGTCTGACTCAAAAGTCATTTTTTTCATTCTTCTCTACTGCTTAGTGTAGTGATTAAAATTGTGTTCGGTGGAGTCAGTCGGAGTTCAAGTCTCTGCTTTGCTGACGGCTAGCCATGTCTTTCTGGAGCTAACTCAATCTATCACCTCTTCTGCTTTGCCATTCAAAATCAGCTATATCTTATCAGGCTTTCAATTTGCATTTTCCTGATGATCAGTGATGTCGAGCATCTTTTCATATTCTTTTTGGCGCTTTGTATGTCTTCTTTGAAGAAATGCCTATTCGAGTCCTTCATTTATTTCTGAATTGGGTTGCTTGTCTTTTGTTGTTGAGTTGTCAGAGTTTTAAAAGATGCTTTGGATATTAATCCCTTATCAGATATATACTACATTTAAGATGTATCTTTTAGGTAACATTGGAGGCCTTTTAAAGAGCTGAGGAAAATGGCAAAAATTACTGGCAACTAATGCTGCTCTCATGATATTCCCCATAGTGGAAGCTGATTAGGGGCTTTCATTTTGCCCCTGGAGAGGTTGGCCATGCTCTCTTTATGGCACTTATGATTTATTCTTTGGTAGAGGGAAGAATATTAACAACTCAGTAATGTTGGCTTTGTTTCCTTGAAAAAAGACAATTGCAGCTTTTGAATCTGTAAGTTGAGTGGGAATGCAGAGGATAATACCAAAGCAAAAAGGTGTCTGAATGGAAAGGTGTTTCGTGTGTCCATTCAGGAGATTTGCTTTACCTTACAAAATGGTGCAATGGAACATATACCTGCGTTACTATTTCTCTTCCCCTCTTGTCATTTATTTTCCCTTTGGACTGTTATCTTCTCCTCTGAACTGTTCTCTGTGTGAAAATGTTATACCTTCCTGATGTTCGAATGCTTTCAGAATAGCAACAGGTAATAGGAGATCAATTTTTAACAATCTCAATATTTAAACTTAAACATTTTCCACAATATTATACCCCCCAGATCTTTTTTTTCTCCACTGAGCCATAAAAAAAAAAGGCACAGACAGTTTCCCAGAATGATTGAAGTGTCTGTTTGCTCTAGATGTATTTATATGGCCAACAGTGTGGTGGTAATAGAATGCTATTCCTCAGCGCTATAAAATGAAGATGGTGGATAATAGCGCTGCAATATTACTAAATCAGTGAAATGAGGTCTTGAATTCATTAAAGTGCAAAGTAGCCAATGATAAGTCATCCTTCCATGCAGCAGAAGAGAGAATCTGGGTGCACAGAGTGTGGGCATATTTGTTAAAAATACAAGGCCTAGAGGATAACATTATACATAATGTGGCCAATTTATGCTATAATCATTAGGGATGACTTAATTTTACTTGTTACAGTATTCTAATCTTAAAAAGGAGTTGAACTCAATGTACGATCCATTTTG
This sequence comes from Aotus nancymaae, assembly GCF_030222135.1. NCBI lineage: Eukaryota > Metazoa > Chordata > Mammalia > Primates > Aotidae > Aotus > Aotus nancymaae. The sequence continues at coordinate 4,017,689 of NW_026988450.1, read as the reverse complement.
AATAGCTTTAAAAAGCATTTCAGGGTGATAAAAATTACTGGCTCTTGTTATTATGTACAATTTTCTACATTTGAAAACTCCAAAAAACAATTTATGCTTTTATTACATGGTTTTTTCAAACATAAATGTGTAGAGAATTAAAGTGATATGGAGGAAAGGTAAGATTGTGGCTCTTTTTTTATAGTTCACTTTTATTTCAATAAAACAAGTGACTATTTTGCTTGGATCTATCATCTATTATCTTTTGAGAATACATTTCAACCCTAATTGAGATTAAAGGCCTGTAATAGTAAATCAGATTTTGCTAATCCGCTCTTCTTATACTACAAATGATTCCTTAAAAAAATGCATCTATCTTCATGGTAAGCACTTTATTTCTTCATGGATTTTTTTTTTTTTACTTGGATGACAAAAGAATAAAGCTTGTTTTGACTAACCAAGTCTTTTAGAGTATTAATTTACGCTTAATGAATTTTTTGTGGTTAAACAATTGGCCCTTAATATACACAGGCCTTTGGTTTTATCTTCAGATTACTTGATAGAAACTGACTTAAAGAGGTGTGAGGACAGTGCTAGGCAGCCTCGCCTGTTCAGCTGGGGTGGGTGACAGAGGCTGTGTTTCTGGGTGATGGGTGGAGGTATTTCATTCCATTCTCAAGTGTCCTTGTTTGAATGCCAGGTTATATAATCATGCTACATTTAGCCAGTTGCTGCTTCTGATAAGACTGCCTAGGAATTTAAATTTCCTTTATTTAAAAAAAGATAGGCATATCAAACCTGAATAAGGAATGCCTTGTGGTGCTAACTATTTCAGGTGAAACTTTCTATGTATTTAGCCTTAGGGCAGCTATGCCTTTGCACAGCAGCAAGCTGATATTATAAATACTTCCTTAAGTTCAAGTTTATCTAACATGATTTTCTAAAGATTAAAAAATGTGTGCTTGTTTTAAGTTAATGCTTTTTATATTAAGTCATTTAGAAATAGCTAGACACATTTAAACTCCAAATACTAGTTAAGCACAATGTTGATTGACTCACATTTTTAGGAGAAAGATAAAAATAACCTTAAAATTAGCTCACATTAGAGATTTAATTGTGATGAGTACCCTTTCAGCTTAGCCTTCCAGACTTTTTATTTCTGTGGTTTATTGTTGCATAATGAGAAATAATGTTTAGAACGAATGCTCTGAGACTGCAAAATTATGAATAATTGAAAAAAATGTCATTTTTATTACTCATTAATCATAAGGTATTAGAAAAATTTTCAAAACAGCAGTTTAAAAGGAATATTTTAACAGTTGCCAGGAATTCAATAAACCCAATTATACAGTTTCCTGAGCATTGTGTCTAATCTAGACTTGTCTGTAAAATGTGCCATAGAATGTAGACTATTTTTTTCTTACACTATAGAAGCTAAAATCATTATATTTTTCTTATACTATAAGAGCTAAGGTTGTCTGTTTACATTAACTTTGACACAGATGATCAATGTCTAAATACTTATTTAACAGATGTTTATTAAGTGATTACTATGTCCCAGGCATGATTTTAGGTGCTTGGGATATGAGTGAGTTAAACAGAAAAATTACTGCCTTCATTAGGCTTACATTTTAGCAGATAGAGAGAGAGAAAAAAATACATTAGAAACATAGTAAATAGGCATATGCTATAGTATTTCAGATGGTAATGAATGCTACATAAAAGAAAATGAAAGTAGCATAAAAGCAGTCAGATGTGCCTAATGAAAATTAGCTGAAATCAACCCAGTAGTACCATAGGTAGTTTTTTTTTTTTTTTTTTTTGGATAAACGGACCCTTTTGGTCTTAAAGCTTGAAATTTACATTTGTTTTATCCAAGTTCTTTCCTCAGAAAATGACCTTCAGATCTCTTAAAAAAAAAAAAAATTACCAGGTTACACCCAGACAGTGAGATGCCTGACTCCTCATTCCTCATAATTGCTTCCTTGCCTCTCCCCTAGTTCCTTTCTTATATATTGTTACATTTCTTCCCTGCTATTTAAACCCCTAGTTTTAGTCAATCAGGGAGATGGATTTGAGACTGAATTCCCATATCCTGGGGCTGCAGTACCCAAGTAAACTTTCTTCTTCAGCAATACTCCTCGTCTCAGTGATTGGCTTTCTGTGCTGCCAGGAGCAGGACCTAGAACAAACCCCTGGTGTTTCAGTAACAATAAATGCTGCATAAAAAGAAAAATGAGAATAAGGTAAAGGCAGCCAGATGTGCCTAATGAAAATTAGATAGCTACAAGTATTTTTTTTGACATCTTAAAATTAACTGTATACTACATATATATAGATATATTTGTTTATACATATATACATACATATATACTTTTGGAAACAGTGGTCTAGGCCAGCATTTCCATTTGGAAATTATAGAATACAAAGTCCCTTAACAGAACAAAGTCACCTACCAAAAGTAAGTTGACAAAAGTAGTTGGAGAATAGAGCACATGTAGAACTTAGAACTCATAGCTCTCTGGTTCCCAACCATGTATTATTTCTTTTTCATAATTCTGGAGCTTCAGGACAAACTCTCAACTGTATTAGATCTTTATAATGCTTATAATCTGAAGACAAGCCATATGTATAACTGAAGCAAAAAAATCACAATGCATTGATGTGTTCAAGAGATAATTTTGGCTGGGTGTGGTGGCTCATGCCTATAATCTTAGTACTTTGGGAGGGTGAGGCAGGTGAATCACTCGAGTTCAGGAGTTTGAGACCACCCTGACCAACATGGCAAAACCCTGTCTCTACTAAAATTATAAAAATTTGCCGGGCATATTGGTGGACGCCTGTAATCCCAGATACTCAGGAGGCGCCGGTCAGTTGGTGGCACCTTTGTCCTATGGCGGGCAGGTGGGCCGAGGAGGAGGTGGCAGCGGCAGGCCTGAGGCAAAGGAGCGGCCGGGAGCCCGCTGCGCTGGTAGCAATATTAATAAGGCAGCAGAAAGAAGAAATATGAATACGGCTCCATCAAGACCCAGCCCCACACGAAGGTGAAGTACCCTGAAGCCGTGAGTTACCTGGGGAGAGTTGGGCTCTGGGGAGTTAAGCCCAGCTTCCTACACCAAAGGTCTTTTCTTCCCCCTAAGTGAAACGCTCAAGCAAACGATAAGAACGTGAACCTTGTGTGAAGGGCCTTGCTGCTTTTTTAAAACATACATCAGGAGATACAGAGGAAGCTTTGTGTTTTCAGTGGCAAATCCAGCAAGTTCAGCTTGCGGCATGAGTTGCAGGCGATTGGAAGAGGATAAACCTCTGTCGGTTCCCGGCTCACGTGTCGATGGGAGCCTCCAGAGCAGAAGGAGTGCCCCAGAGTCGGTGTATGCCCTGCTGCACTGCAGTGGGCAGTGATTCGACTCTTCATTCCAAATGCCTGCCGGTCCATATGTTAACCCGGGTTTACGGAAAGTGCTGCTGGAGAGATTGCTGCTGTGCCTGTGCTGCAGATCTCCGGTTTGCTCACATACTTGGGTTACCTGTTTGAGGCGAAATAAAAAGGGCAAAACACTCCCCCTCTGGAAAGCCTCCCTTTTTCTTAGCTTTCATGGAAATCAAGGGTGTTTTCCCAATATATTCTTCCTTCCAGTGTATACAAAAGAGGTAATCCTGGCGTGTTCCCTCAAGATACAAATTGGTCCCTTCTCTCAAAGAAGAGCTTTATTAGTGTTACCATTTACACCAAAAATAAGGATATTGTATTCAAGTGTTCTGGCCCCATAACAGCACACAAATGGAAGCAGTTTTGTTTAGAGGGCAGACAGATATGATGTATTTCATACAAATGATGTATTTCATATCTAGTGTCTCTTCAAGGCCCAAGTGGATTAATGGATTTCGCCTTGCCTCTATGTTAAAAAAGCCAGTTTTCCCCAGAAGCATACCTAAATTACATACCCCAGTGAGCTGCATTTCCTACAGTGAACTGGACTGTGCTGCATGTACTGAACCCTCGTCTGTCCGGGTGGCTCCACTTGGGAACCCAACTAACTGAGCATTACGCATGACATAGAGCTGTCCTGCTTTTGGACAAAAACACCTGTGTGTTGTTACCTACTTACAGGAGAGAATGGCCACTCTATGTTTCATGGGTCCTTATGGCTTTGGAGACAGTCGAGATTCAAGGCGGGATCGATCCCCAGTTCGGGGAAGTCCAAGGAGAAAGCCCAGGGCTGGCAGAAATGTCCAGGATGCCCGGGACAGCAGAGACATTCGAGACCCCCGAGACTTGTGGGATCACAGAGACAGCAGGAGTATGCGCGATGTTTGCGACATGAGGGATCTTAGGGACTTTTGTGATCTAAGAGACTCTAGGAATTTTCTAGATCAGCGAGACCCCATGTACGACAGATACAGAGACATGAGAGACTCCTGAGATCCTGTGTACAGGAGAGAGGGCTCTTATGACCGATACCTGCAGGATGAGTCTTATTTTGACTGTTAGAGAGAGAGCTTGGATGGACGAGGTGCTCTAGGCCCAGAAAGTCAGTCTCGTGCAAAAGAGCGTTTGAAACATGAGGAACAGCATAGAGAAAAGCTTTATCGTCAATATTTTGAGGAGATTCAGAGACACTTTGATGCCGAAAGGCCCGTCGATTGTTCTGTGATTGTGGTCAACAGACAAAAGGCTATGCTGAGTCTGTGGGGCGGAAGCTGTGAGACCTGGGCGTGGTAGTGGACTTGACCCTCCTCAACACAGAGGTGTCATTGTCACAAGCCTTGGAGAATGTTAGCAGGGGAGGTTCCCCTTTTGCTATTGTCATCACCCAGCAATGCCAGATTCACCGCTCCTGCGCTGCCAACATCATGTTTGGAACCCCGCAAGAGCATCGTGACACGCCCCAGGCAGACGCCATGGTGCTGGTGGCCAGAAGTTATGAGTGTTACAAGAATGAGTGCCGGGAGAAGGAACGTGAAGAGATTGCCAGACAGGCAGCCAAGATGAAGCCATCCTGCAGGAAAAAGAGAGGAGGCCCTGAGGAGGGAGTGCGCGGGGCCACCCTCCAGCCATCCAGCGCCTCATCAGCCTGCTGGCAGACAACAGGTGCCAAAGAGACTGAGAAGGTCAGCAACTACCTGCGAGAGCAGAAGGAGCGGCTGATGAGGAGCAGCACCGACTCTCTGCCTGGCCCGATTTCCTGCCAACGACTCGGGCAACCTCGGGTGCCTCACTGAAGACACGGCCAGGCTCCCAACCGCTCCAGAACAGCCACGTGCTCCCCTCTGCTACACCCACTCCATCTGCACTCCCCACCTCCCAGCAAGAGCTTCAGGCCAAAATCCTCAGCCTCTTCAGTAGTGGTACAGTGGTGGCCAATAGCAGCTCTACATCCCCCTCAGATGCTGCCGGAAACACCCGGAACCAGAATTTTTCCACAGCAGCAAACAGCCAGCCTCCGCAAAGATCACAGGCCTTTGGCAATCAGCCTCCAAGCATTTTGGGACAGGGAGGATCTGCTCAGAACATGGGCCCCAGACCTGGGGCTCCTTCCCAAGGGCTTTTTGGCCAATCTTCCAGTTGCCTGGCACCTGCTAACACCATGGCTAGCCAGTGGCCTGTGTCTTCCACAGGTGTCAACTTTGACAATCCAAGTGTACAGAAGGCTCTGGATACCCTGATCCAGAGTGGCCCTGCTCTCTCCCAGCTGGTTAGCCAGACCACAGCACAGACGGGGCAGCCACAGGATGGGATCTTACCAGAGGCATTACTGAGGCTAAACCTTTCAACTATCCCCAGTCCCTCATCCCCTGGCCTCCTCCCACCTACTGCGTTCTAAATAGAGTTGTTTGGAGGATATTCTTTGCATTCTCCAGGTCTTCATCGAGTGTCATCAGTTTCTACCACCTGCTCTCTCTCCTGCCCGAGGCTGTGTTGCTTATTCCTTACCAAGTTTATGCTGCATTTGGGGCTGTATTTTGTTTTGTTTTTTGGATTTTGTAGAAAATAAGTATCTCCGGGGTCACTTGTGCAGTACAGGTGTCTGGGCTTATGTCTGATGGGGTTTCTCCGGTCCAGTCCCTCTGTCTACCGGATTTGGAGCCAGGCCCAGCTGGCCGCGTTTGGCATCGGTCATGTCAGTAGCTACCACCTTTGTTCATTGTGAACCTACCAAGTCTTTCCAGTTCAAACACATCCACAAGAGCTCAAGCTCCTGCCTGCAACTCCTGCCTAGAGTTAAAGAAAAGTCGGCTGGCCTTGGCAGGCACAGTGTCATCATCCCCCAACCCCACAAGTTTGCCTGCTTGAGGATTCATAAATCAGCTACTCTGGATTGTTGAGGAATGGCCATGGCAGCCACAGAAGAAAGAATTTTTCTGTTTGAGCCAAGGTTGTTTTTTTTTTGTTTTTTTCTCTTTTATTTTTGGTTTTCATTTCATTGGAAGATCTCCAATGGACTGAACCGCTCCAGTCAGCAGCAGTTTAGCACAAACTGTGAATCTGGGCCCCACCATTCTTCCCCCTACCAGCTCTGTCAGCATCCCCCTCCAGCGGCACTTCCACGGAGTCGATTCTGAGACTCTGGCCGTGAACACTCATTTCTTCAGTGATTTGTTTTGAGCTTTTGGCTCGAAACCCCAGGCTCTTGTTTTCGTCTAGACTCTTGTTCTGTTTCCTGAGCAGCAGGTGGTAGGGACCACTTTGATGTCAGACTTCTGGTAGCTGGACATGTTCTTGAGATAGGTGGCTGTTCATGACTTTTGCACCAAAGTGAAATTGTAAGAGGGAGGGCTTCCGGCTGTGGTCCTAAGTGGAGCCCCAGGAAGCTGCCCTCTCCTCAGGGATTGTGCTTAGTACATCCCTGTGGATCACAGTCTCGAGATCCTCTAGAAGGGGAGAGGGAGAGCAGTGACTTCAGCCAAGTCCCTGACAGTGGCAGAGAAATTCAAGGTTCCCAAATGGCAGCATTTTATGTTCTGACCTGTTTGTGTTATATAGTGTTTTTTTTTTCCTCTTTGGAACTCTTGTGTTGTTAATAAAATGAAATAATTGGAGTTCAAGACCAGACTGGCCAATGGTGAAACCCCGTCTCTACTAAAAAATTCAAAAATTAGCTGGGCATGGTGGCTCGTGCCTGTAATCCCAGCTACTTGGGAGGCTGAGGTAGGAAAATTGCTTGAACCGGACCCAGGAGGCAGAGGTTGCAGTGAGCCAAGATTGTGCCACTGCACTCCATCCAGCCTGGGCTACAGAGCGAGACTCCATCTCAAAAATAAATAAATAAATAAATAAATATATAAATAAAAATAAAATGAAATGATTACTTTTTGATTAAAATGAAAAAGGTAAAAAAAAAAAATCACTTGAATCTGAGAGGTGGTTGCGCTAGGTGAAACAAGCCAGGCATGGAAACACAAATACTTCATGAGCTTACTCCTATGTGGGATCAAAAATGGTCAGACTCATTCATAGTAGCAGAGAGTAGAATGGCAGCTACCAGGGCCTAAGGAGAGTGGTGTATGTGGAAGAGATTGGTCAAACGATACAAAGTTTTTGTTAGGAGAAATAAGTTCAGGAGATCTATTGTACAACGTGATGACTATAGTTACTTGCATTTTATCGTATACTTGAAAATTGCTATAAAAGTACATTCTAAATGTCCTCACTCCCCCCAAAAAATTGATACATATGTGAGATAATAGATTTGTTAGGTAATGTGATATAGCCATTTCAGAATATATACATATATCAAAGCATCATGTAGTACACCATAAACATGTATAATTTTTACTTGTCAGTTAAAATAAATTTTAAAAATTTAAAAAGAATTTCATGTACACTTAAATGGAGGGAGAAATCTATTTGTTTCTATAAAAGTGGTACAATATAAAATCTAGAGCAAGACAGATTTTGTCTGGTTCCAGAATCAATTTTTTGTGGCGTCTCAGAGCCCTACACTGGGGGTGGTAGAGTTAAAGGGCTTAGTAGAGCAGCCAAAAGGGGAAGCTGGGGAATGAGGAGAGGAAGTATTTTTACCTCTTTTTTCAAAATTAAAATAACTCGATTGGCTCCTCTGGCTAAAAAGGCAATATATGGTTATCATAAAAATGCTTATGGAATAATATAAACATTATAGTCAAAGTCGTCAAAATGCCTACTCCTCATTAACATTGAGAGTCTATCATTCTGGACTGTTATGTGTGTAGATATTTGCATATTGACCAAATTTTCACATAGATAATATGTGCAAAACTTTGTATAACTAGAATCAATTTTGTTTAATAGTATTCTATGAATAATATTTTATTTATAATATATTGTGAATATCATGTAAATAATATTGGTAATACATATATACATATATATTTAAGTACAGGGATATCCTCATCATCTTAATGACTACATAAAATCCCACCATGTTCGTGTACCATAACTAATTTACCCTTCATTTCTTTGTAGATATTTAGTAATTTACTGATTATAAACAGTACTATGGTGAGTTTGCATTCTTGCGCTCTTGTCTGTTTAGTTTCTTAGAATAAATTCTTAAAAATGGAATTTGGGGTCAAAAGATCTTCAAAATTTATGATGACGTTTGCAAGTTTGACTTTCAATTGATATCAGTAATGAAATTTACTAATTCTTGCCAACACAATTGATCAAAGTTGATATGTTTAATCTGCACTTATTTGATTACTAATGAGGCTTACCACACTTCTACATTTATCTGCTATTTGACTCACTTCCCCTTCCTCAGTAGGGCTCCTTCTTCATCCCTTAACAGGCTACTCGTCTTTGCTTAAATCCCAAAGACTGGAATCCCCAAGCATGCCATTTCAAATCACTTTTTTCTCCTGTTGCCCCTCCTTAATTATCTCATCTGGTCCCAGAGTTTAAATATTCACATGCTAGTAACTCCCAGATTTATGGCTCCAGCTTTGACCTCTCTCCTGAATTTCAGTGCCTACCTGAAACTTCAACACTTGAACCAACATCCTATGCCACATAGGTTTAGCAATTAATTATTTTTCATGAATTTTGTTCTGTATAAACTGAACCTAAGATCTCCTCTCATTTTAACATTTTAGTCTATTATGTTTTTGAGCATTCTTTCCTATAGATTCTGTTCTCTTCTTCAAGGATTCTTGTTATTATTACACAGGGCCTTCATTGTTTTTCTTCCATATCTATGATCTCTCTGATTTTTATATCTGTGTTCTTCTATACTCCACATTGCTAATGTACTTCTCTGCAATGCCAATTCTGTTCTTTACAGTTTCCTACAATTTAAGTTCATAAGGGTTCTGTTTCTTTCACACGATTCTTCTCTCTGAGAGGTCTCTTTTTATTTTAGTCTGCTTTCTTAGCTCCATTGTCTTTTCACCTTCATTGTGTGGAGCCAACAGCAGGTGCTCATGGAGGATAAGGAGATACATGACTACAGGCAGTGGCTTCCTGGAGCCAGGTGTCTTGCTGACAGGCCAGCTCCAGGGCCCCTCCTTCCTGCCCCCGGGTGACGCAGGTGCCCTTCTCTGTTCCAGCCATTCCTGGTGAATCACTATCAACGTGCTCATCGTGCTCTAATTTACCTGTTTTTCTCTTTTTCAACTCGGAATTTTGAGAGGACAAAAACTTTCTGTTGCTCGACATGTATTCTCAGGAACTAGTACAGAAGACTGGCACAAAGTGGGCCTTTTAGAAATATTTACTAATTTAATGAATCACAGCATGCGGATGTAGTTCTTACAATGCAAATTATTTATTGACCTTTGCTACACAAAAGGTCAAGGTCAAGGACATCTGAATGAACAAAGAAAATATTATATATATTTGTGTGTGCATGTGTATATATATATGCGTACACACACACACAAGTGGACTATTATTCAGCCTTAAAAGAGAAGGAAATCCTACTATTCGTGACAAGATAAACTGACCTGGAAGATATTATGTTAAGTGAAATACGCCAGTCACAGAAGAGCAAATACTGCATGACTCCACTCATACGAAGAATCTAAAATAGTCAAATTCACAGAAGCAGAGAATAGAATGGTGGTTGCTAGGGGTTGTAGGGAGGAAGAAATGGGGATTTGTTGCTCAGTGGGTGTGACATTTCAATTATTCAAGACAAATAATTTCTAGAGATGTGCTGTACAGAACAGTATCTGTGGTTAACAATCAGTATTGTATACTTCAAAATATTTTAAGATAATAGATCTCATATTAAGTGCTCTTATCACAAGGAAAACAAAGCAAAAACGAAACCACAAAAGAACACAAGGAAATTTGTGGAAGTGATGCGTACGTTTATTAGTACTTGGCTGTGGTATCATGAGTATATGAATATGTCCAAACATCAAAATATATACATCAAGTGCATTTTTAAATATACAAATATCAAGTATATCTCAATAGAGCTTAAAAATTCTAAAAGATTTAAAAAGGGACTCTATATTTGAAAGCATACTTGTTTAAGTGTGAATTTCCTCACATAATGAACTGCTAGTCATATGTCTGCCTCTGTTTTTATTAAAGGATTATTTACTCTACTGGAGAGAGAGAGAGAGAGAGAGAGAGCAAAACAAACCACTGAAAATACCAGAGATGCTCAGTTCTACTAGAAGTGAGCATGATACATAACACATTATTAAAATAGCTTATTTCATACATTTGTTTATGAGAACTAGGTTTAAATTTCAGGCTATCATAAGTAGTAAAACAGTCTATGTAGATTTAGTAATGGTGCAATCCCCTTTTAAATGCTACACAAAGCAGAACTCATTGGAATACAAGCAGTCTTCTGCTGAAAATGCAGAGCCCCTTTCAGTGGGCAGTTATATGGAGACCCCCATGCTTGAGAATCAAAGCCTCAGTCAAAGGTTGACGTCTGTCTGATAGTCCTGTTAAGAAGTTCACTGAGTTGGGAAAATTACATTCTTAGCAAAGAAGAGCATAAGAAACCTCATATTGAAGTTTGATTTGTCAGAGGCATTTATTTTAAATTTTTGACACATCTAGGCTTTTCTGAGGCAATCTTTGAAACTCAGATAAGATCTTAAAAATTAGTCTCTTTTATTTGTTTTTCTGTTGCTCAGCTTGTAAACTCAACTTTACTATTTAAATGCTGTTATCCTTTCATTTGCATAATTAGAAAACTATTATGATAAAAATAATAATTCAGATTATTACGGTGTTTAATGAAAATAAATATAGGTATGTTAAAATAAGCAGTTCTCTTCGTGCTTTAGTTCTCGCAAAATCTACTGTGGGAGCCTTTTCTGATGGCTCCAGTTTGCATCGGGTGTTCCTCCTGTGTGAATTCCCTACTTCTTCCCTTGACACCAGTATTTTAACTATGTATTTACTCATTGATCTAAATAGACTGTGAAATATTGGAGGTAAAGAGTCTTAACTATTTTTCTTTTTCTTGAGACGGAGTTTCACTCTTGTCACCCAGCCTGGAGTGCAGTGGCACGATATCGGCTCACTGCAACTTCCGTGTCCTCCACCTCCCAACTTCAAGTATTCTCCTGCCTCAGTCTCTTGAGTAACTGGGAGTACAGGCACCTACCACCATGGCTGGCTAATTTGTGTATTTTTAGTAGAGATAGGATTTCACCATGTTGGTCAGGCTGGTCTCAAACTCTTGACCTCAGGTGATCTGCCTACCTTGGCCTCTCAAAGTGCTGGGATTACAGGCATGAGCCACCAAGCCTAGCCAAGTCTTACCTATTCATCTTGGTGCCTTCTGTCAGTTTTGGAAAATTCTCAGCCATTATCCTTTTAAATACTGCTGCTAACTCATTCTTTCTTTCCATTTTGTCTGGAAATGCAATTAAAATAAAAGTAAGTTATGACTATCTATGTACATGTAAGAATCTACACACATGCACACACACACATACACATATATAGTGTTTTCACCAGGAGGGTTTGTCTGAACTATTTGGTCTGTCTTTGCCATAAGCTGAACTCTGTAGCTGACATTAAAGATGGAAATCGATTAGCTGAGAGCATAAACACACTCACTCCTTTTTAAGTGTACTACAAATCTAAGTAAAACAAGGAATTCCTAATATAGAAAATATTCTTTCTTATGCACGCTATCTCACTGTGTTAATTTATCTTATTTAAGTAATATGTGATTTCTGATACAGAGATTGCCACCTTCTCTTCCTCCTTCTCTTCCTCATTCTTCTCCCTCAGAATTAGCCAGTAAAATTACTGTTTAGATGACCACCATGCTTCCCACGAAGCTCATTGTCACAATGAATCATGTTATTGTCCCTGTGGCTTTAGTCATCAATTTAATTTCTTGGATGTTTTATTAGCAATATGCCAGACCAAGTAACCTAAGGAGCTCTTTCAGTACAAGACTCGTAACAGGAGCTTCCCTTTAATTTTACAGTAGACATGGCAAACAATGAGGGCTATTCTCAAATGTTAAGGTGAAGAGAGACCCTGGACCTAGAGAGGCGACTGAGTCCTGGGGCAGAGGCCTCCAAGAAGGTGGGTCACAGCCCTCAGGGCCCCCTTCAGTTATGTGGAGAACCCCATGCCAGAGAATGAAAACCTCAGTCAAAGGCTCATCCAGCGGGCAGTTCAAATTCTTTCTGGTCTTAGTCTTATCACCAAGTGAAAAAGGAGAAAACGTTTTTTTTTTTTTTTTTTTTTTTTTTTTTTTTTTTCCCTGAGAACTCCTAACCATAAACCAGCCCACAGGATTTGGGACATGAGTTCACATTACTTGAATGGCTCCCATATCCCTGAGATGATAATTTAGTGTAAAGTGTTTATGTGTAGGTGCTGTTTATTAAGGTCCAATAAAGAAAATGGGTATATATCACATGTGTCAGACTAATGATTAAGATCTAGAATATACACGTTCCTAAAAATCAATAAGAATGGAAAAAGAGTAGAAGGGAGACTACAATTCAAAAGGCTTTTTATATAAGAGATCACATTCATGGCCAATAAACCACCAAAAAATGCTTAACCTCCTTAGAAATCAGAAAAATGCAAGTTACAACAGCAATAAGGTATATTTCACATCCTCCACAGTGGCTAAAATTAAAGTTTGAATACCCCAAGTGTGGTCATCCACGTGGAGCAATGAGAAGTGTTATACACTCCTGTTGGGAGCCTGAATTGGAACAGACATTCGGTGAAACAATTTGTTCTTAACTAGTAAAGTCGAACATATGCCTAACTTACAGCAGGTAATTTTCTTTTCAGGTACATAACCTAGATAAATTCTTGCACACATACACTGGAAAATATGAACAAGACTGCTAATGGCATCTTTGTAACAGCAAGTAACTGTTAGCAACCTAAATATCTTTGAATAGTTGAATGGACAGACCATGGTATGTTCACAAAATGAATATGTCATATAAATGTGTACCCACAGAAAATACATATTTAAATGAGACCAGAAAGGGCACACACATGGGACTTCAATGTTCTTGGTAGTTCTCTATTTTATAGGGAATGTCATGAGTGGATGCATATTTGTATTAAGTTGGTTTTAGGATTTGCCAAGTTGGAAAGACTTGTGATAATAGTATTTTCTCAACTAAAACATAGATAAAATAAAAGTACTAACACAATTTTGTACTGCTTTGCTCTGGAAAACATTAGAAGAAATAAAGGTAAACATTCTAAATTAATTGTCCAAGAAAATATTTTGGTGTGAAAAACTATGCAACTCAAATTTACCAAAGGATTTTAAGTCATGCTGCATTTAAATTGCCTATTCTTTAAAAATGTATGAGCAAATTAAATTAAATAGAAAATCCTACAGGAGTTGATTATGAGTGGACACAGGAAGTTACTCTCAGGACTAGGCAGCACTTGCTGGCCTCAGTTTCTGATAGGGTGGCTTAGTGAGGCTAGTTCTGGGTTCCAGTGTTTTTTTATCAAGCATACCAGATGCAGGTATTCTACGACCACATTTTGAGAAGCCTTGGGTTAAAGTTTGAAGTTAATAGTTTGCAAGATGGAAAATAAAAGGTAAAGAAACAAAAATGAAAACAAATTAAATCCTGAGATTGTTGGCAAACATGGGATTGTACGGGTTTGTTTGAAAAAATGCAGCAAAATCAACAGATAAATTAGTTCTCCATAAATAAAGAACATGTAATTGTTGGGGAAATATTTAGAAATGTTTTCTTTGGCTGCATTCTGTGCACAGCTGTTAATGGAAAACACCTCTATCTTTTCTTTTCTGATATGAAAAGAGCCTTAAATTGAAGAATCTGTGCTCTACTATTAAATTACTCCTGTGTAGAATGAAAAATTTGATTAATGTATTCAATTTAAGTTACTTAGATAGCACAGAAAATTAAACGAAGTGCCCTGAAAGCTAAAAGATTAACGGCAGAATGTCATGGGTTCAGCAGCTTTGCACACAGTATACTGGGTGCTATACGCACATTCAACGTTAGCTGATAATTAATAAAGAGTTCAGATAGCAGCAGTGATTGTAAAGTGTAGAAAAAGAATGTTCCTGAAAAAGATTATTCTGATTATAGAGGAAATGTGAGATAAAAATGTGATAATGAAAAATGTGGAATCTACCCAGGTTTTCAGATTCCAGAATTCCTCCTTATGGCCAAATAGATTATGTTAAAACAGGAAACAGAACCTGGAAGTTATATTTTGTTTCTGTGTCTCAATATATTTCTGGATTGATTGATAACAACTGATCAAGGGGATGTCATTGATGTGCTTAGAGCAACTTCTCATGGTGTAAGTACAGTTCTGGGAATATGATAATTCACATTGATTCCTTAAGTCAGTGATTTTATTTAATCTTCCTATCAGCAGAATAGCATAGGTACTGTTATTACATCCATGGGGAGATTGAGGCACCTGACTTAAATACCTTGCCAATGTCCCATGATTAATAAAATGCAGGATTGAAATTCATATCCAACTACATCCTAATAACTATGCTAGAATCTTTCGAACAGAGTTGTTGGATAAAGGGAGCATGTTAGTTGATTCTGACCTGAAAGTTCGAGTGAAAGCTGTAAGATTTATTTGCATAGCCATGTACTTGAATTTAAAATAAGTTTTTTCCCTCCACCATATTGCCAAAGTTTATTACTGAAACCTCCACCACTATTCTCATTCAATTGTTACCCTAAATTTCCCAAGGCTCTGATGTGGAAGAGTCACTTTTCCAATTCCGCTCTCAGTTCCAGCATTCCATCACTATAGAAGCAGAAGAGTCAATGCCAATTAGCAAACAAGTCATTCTGAAGTCAGTCTAAAATCAGTCTTTCTTCATCCAGCTTACTATAGGAGACACATGGATAAAATAACAGGAGGGGCCTCCGCAGTATTTATCAGATACATTATGCAAATAGGCCTTCTGTATTTGAAAAATTTGGGAAAAATAGCCAAAATCAGTTGTTTTAGAAGTAAGCCTGGTTGGAAAACATTTATTTTTCTAGTATTGTAAAAGATTTAAATAAGCAATTTTTAATTAATACAAAATTACTTTTAGTGTACTAACCAAAAATAAGTTGGTTAATGGCTGGGATGGGGCTCAGACATCAAGAGTTTAAAAATTCCCTTGGGTGAATCTCATGAGCAGTCAGGGCTGAGAACCACTGGCTTCAAGATTTCCCATCCAAGAGCCATCTGATTTCGTTATAAACAAAGTGACTGCATTTCTAAAATTCTCATATCTGAAAAATCTTGTCCTTGCTTTTAAGTCAAGATATAGTCGAGTATCTCAACGTCTCTTTATGGAAAAATAATCAGACCTTTAAACAGAGATAAAATTTGTTTTGCAAGTATTAAAAAAATTATAATGAAAAAGAGAATTCTCAGTAATGTAAATCTATTGTTTTGGTAGTCTATTTAATTACAGCGATGTGGAGTGCAGTGTGAAATAAATCACTGCAGAGGTGATGCTAATTGCTTTAATTAGCTACCCAAAGACTCAAAACCAAGAGGGTCACTTAGTATTGGCAAAGTAGACTGGAAGAACAGTTCTATAATTTTTTTGGCCTGAAAGCTAAGCCCTGGAATTTCTAACTCACCCTCCTCTAAGACAAGGAGAAAATGATTACAATTAAATTATGCATTAATTCTGTTCTGAAATGATAGTCACCACAAATTATTCAAAACAATATCTGAAGACCTATTGAATATGAAAGAGAAGTATACAATGCAGGTTGGGTGAAGGAGCCTAGTGACTCACTCTTTGAAGTTCGCCTGCATTCATCAGTTTTTATTTATTTTCATCTGTAATATACATATTATTTAAACAAGACGAAGGTAAAAATGGTAAATGCTAATAACTGAATTGCTAGTAATAATTTATATCATCTAATGTAGAAAGTGTTATCCTCAATGTACTTGTAATCATATAATTTTGAAAAAAAAAGGACAATATTCAATGTTAGAAAGCTTTCTATAGGAAACCTAGATAGTATTGTATTAGAATTTCTCTGTGTGTATTTATGTATCTGTGTGTGCATCTCTGTGTCTGTATGTATATGTATATGTGTGTGTATATGAATTTGTGTATGTGTGTATATCATGTATGTATGAGTATGTATATGTGTGAGTGTATGTGTGTGTATCTGTGCACATGTGTGTGTATATATGCATTTGTGTGTACATGTGTTTATATGTGTGTATATAAGTGTATGTGTGAGTATATGTGTGTGTGTATGTGTGTGTATAAGTGTATGTGTGTATGTTTATGTGTGTATATGTCTGTTTATATTTATGTGTGTATACATGTGCATGTATGTGTATTTTGTATGCATGTGTATATGTGTGTATACATGGGCATATACTTGTTTGTGTGTTGTATGCATGTGTATTTGTGTTTTTATATGTATACATGTGTGTATGTGTAAATGTATGTATGTGTGTATATATGTGTCTGAGTATATGTGTATATATGTTGTGTTTATATGTATGTATATTATGTATGTATGCATGTGTGTATGTGCATAGATGTATGTATATGTTTGTGTGTGGGTATTTATGTGTATGTGTGTATCTGTGTATATGTGCGTATACATGTGCATATACTTGTGAGTGTATGCATGTATGTGTATATGTGTATTTGTGTTTGCATGTATGCATGCATGTGCATGTGTGTATGTGTGTATGTATATGTGTGTGTGTATATGTGTGTCTATATGCATATGTGTATATATGTGTGTGTGTATGTTTGTGTGTGTATATTTGTGTGTACGTGTGTGTGTATGTGTACCCAGGCATATCTTGTTTTATTACACTTCAGTTTGTTGCACTTCACAGATGACTGCATTTTTACAGATTGAAGGCTTGTGACTACCCTGCCTCCAGCAAGTCTGGAGCTCTGTTAACAGCATGTGCCCACTTCACGTCTCAGTCTCATGATTTGGTAATTCTCATAATTCAAACCTTTTCATGATTATCATATTTGTCATGGTGAACAGTGGTCAGTGGTCTTTGATGCTGCTATTGTAATTGTTTTTGGGTGCTATGAACCATGTCTCTATAGGGTGGTGAACTTAATTGACAAACGTCCTGTGTGTTCTTAATACTTGACCAGCTGTTTGTTACCTCATTTGTTTCCCTCTTCTCAGGACTTCCTATTCCTTAAGACACAATATTGAAATTAGGCCGATTAATAACCCTGCAATGCCCCATAAGTGCTCAAGTGGAAGGAAGCGTTGCATGTCTCTCACCTTAAATTAAAAGCTAGAAATGATTACACTTAGTGAGGAAGGCATGTGGAAAGCTGAGACAGGCTGAAAGCTAGGCCACTTGTGCCGAACAGCCAAGTTGTGACTGCAAAGGAAAAGTTCTTGGAGACTAGAAGTGCGACTCCAGTGAACATGTGACTAAGCGAAACAGCCTTATTGCTAATATGAAGAAAGTTGTAGCAATCTGGATGAAAGAGCAAATCCGCCACAACATTCCCTTAAGCCAAAGCCTAACATAGAGTAAGGCCCACACTCTCGCTTCAGTTCTATAAAGGCTGGGAGATGTGAGAAAGTTAGAGAAGAAAATTTGAAGCTAGCAGAGACTGGTTTATGAGGTTGAAGGGAAAACACCGTCTCTATAACACAGAAGTGGAAGTGCTAAGCATCAAGTTATCCAGAAGACCCAGCTGAGATGATTGATGAAGGTGGCTCCAGATTTCTACTGGGAGAAAATACCATCTAGGACTTTCATAGATAGAGAGGAGAAGTCAACGCCTGCCTTCGACTTTTCAAAGGACAGACTGACTCTCTCGTTAGGGGCTAATGCAGCTGATGACTCTAAGTTGAAGCCACGTCTCTTTTACCATTCTGAAGATCCTAGAGCCCTTAAGAATTATGTTAAACCTACTCTGCCTGTGCTCTAGAAAGGGAACGACAAAGCCTAGATGACAGCACATATCTTTACAGAAAGGTTTACTGAGTACTTAAAGCCCACTGCTGAGACCTATTGCTCAGAACTCAGAAAAAAATGATTCCTTTCAATTCAAAATACTACCACTCATTGACAAGCACCTGGTCACCCAAGAGCTCGATGGAGATATACAAGGATATTAAGTTGTTTTCATGCCTGCTAATACAATATTTGCTCTGCAGCACATGGATCGAGAAGTAATTTTGACTTTGAAGTCTTATAATTTCAGAAATACATTTCTTAATTCTATAGCTGCCGTAGATAGTGATTCCTCTGAGGGACCTGGGAACGGTAAATTGAAAGCCTTCTGGAAACGATTTACTGTATTAGAAAGCATTAAGAACATGCATGATCCATGAGAGAAGGTGTAATAAAAACATCAACATTAACAGGAGTTTGGAAGAAGTTGATTCCAACTTTCATGGGTGACTTTGAAGGCTTCAAGACTTCAGTGGAAGAAATAACTGCAGAAGTAAAAATAGCAAGGGACGTGGAGTCTGAGGATGAATTGCTGCAATCTCACAGTCAAACATGAATGGATGAGGACTTGCTTCTTACAGACGAGCAAAAATAGTGGTTTCTCTGAGATGGAATCTACTCTTGGTGAGGATGCTGTGAACTGTTGAAATCACAACAAAGCAGTTTAGAATATTTCATCAACTTAGTTGTTGGTAAAATACTATCTGACAGCATTGCATGCTACAGAGAAATTCTTCATGAAAGAGTCAATCAATGCACCAAACTTCATCATTGAATTATTTTGAGGAATTGTTTCAGCCACTTCAACTTCCAGCAACTGCCACCCTGAGCAGTCAGCAGCCATCAACATTGAGGCAAAACCCTTCACCAGCAAAATTGTGAACTTGCTGAGGGCTCAGATGGTCATTCTCACGTTTTAGCAATAAAGTATGTTTCACTTAAGTACATTTTTAGTCATAGTGCGATTGCACACTTAATAGACCATAGTATAGTGTAAACATAACATGTTCGTACTGGAAAACCAAAAAATTCATGTAACTCACTTTATTGTGATACTTGCTTTATTGAGTTGGCCTGGGATGGAACCCACAATCTCCAAAATATGCTGTTATGAGAAAAATTTGGGACTGTAATGTCCCCCCTGAAACTAGGAGGGAGCCAAGAGACCAAGGAATGACTCAGACAAGTTCAGCTTGATGAATAGACGAGTTTATTATGACTCATAGACGGGGTGTGCCTGGATGTCACAGGGCTGCTCTAGGGATCTGCATCACCCGCATCTCTAAGCTGCTGTTAAGCTGATTTCCTGGCTCTTTGCTTAATACGGCTGTGTGAAGAGACTGTTTTCCTTGGTAGGTTCTCAGGTATTCTCCAAGGTGTTTGGGCTCTCAGGGATGTCTACTCCTTGGCTGGGCACCTTGGCTCACTGCCTGGCCTTCAGGATTCAGGCAGTGGACGTGCATCCTTAAGAAACCCTGTGGGGACCTTGTCACACTATATATGCTTGTATTAAATATGTGTAACCCAATAAATTCAGTGAATCTTTTAAAAACAAAAATAATTACCTTTGCCATTTCCTTATTTAGTATATTTCTCCAATTCCCCCTCCCTCCCACCCTGAGATGGAGTCTCGCTCTGTCGCCCAGGCTGGAGTGCAGTAGGATGATCTCAGCTCACTGCAACCTCTGCCTCCCAGGTTCAAGTGATTCTCCTGCCTCAGCCTCCCAAGTAATTGGGATTACAGGCGTCCACCACCACGCCTGGTTAATTTTTGTATTTTTTAGTAGAGACGGGTTTTCACCATGTTGGCAAGGCTGGTCTCAAATGCCTGATCTCAAGTGATCCTCCCACCTCGACCTCCCAAAGTGTTGGGATTGCAGGTGTGATCCACTGTGCCTGGCTTATTTCTCCATGTTGAAGTGAAAATCTAAAAAGCTTTCTTCACCTATATTATATATATATTATATTCTTTCCTAATAGGTGCATCTCTTATTGTTTATTGGTTTCTGCTTTGAAACAGCAACAATATAATCAGCAAAGGCTGTTGCAGAGTAGAATGTGTGTGTGCACATGGGTGTGGACCTGTGTGTGTGTGCATGTGTGGACCTGTGTGTGGATGTGTGTACCTGTGTGTGGATATATGTGTACCTGTGTGTGAATGTGTGTGTACCTGTGTGTGTATGTGGACCTGGGTGTGTGTGGACCTGTGTGTGCGTGTGTGTGTGTGTGTGTGCATACCTATGGGTGTATGTATGTGGACCTCTGTATGTGTGAACCTGTGTGTGTGTGTGTGTACCTGTGTGTGGATGTGTGGACCTGTGTGTGTGTGTGTGGACCTGTGTGTGTGTGTGTGTACCTCTGTGTGGATGTGTGTGGACCTATGTGTGTATGTGTGTGTGTGGACCTGTGTGTGTGTGTGTGTGTGTGTGTACTTCTGTGTGGATATGTGTGGACCTGTGTGTGTGGACCTGTGTGTGGATGTATGTAGACCTGTGTGTGGATGTGTGCGGATGTGCATAATATGCCTGTGAATGCATCTGTGTGTTTCCTGTCCGCACAGAAAAAGTCATGTGCTTTGAGTTGTGTCTAGTGGAAAGCAGATTCCTGCATCCTGCTCTGCCCAGGAGATCCTCCCGGCTGAACCGGTGTTTCAGTCAGCGGGAGCAGTCATAACGAAGACTACAGACTTGGTGGCTAAAATGACAAAAATTCATTTCTCAGTGTTCTGGAGGCTGGGAGTTGGAGATTGGGGTGCCAGCGTCGCGAGTCCTCTTCTTGGCTTGCAGACGGCCGCCTTCTCTTTGTACCTTCACATGGCAGAGCAAGACCTGTGGGTCTCTTCCTCTTCTTGTAAGGGCAATAGTTCCTTGGATCAGGGCTCCACCATTATGACCTCAATTAACCTTAATCACCTCTGTCTCTAATGCCGTCAGATAGGGGTTTAAGGCTTCAACATAAGAATTTTAGGGGGACACAATTGAGTCCACAGCAGCCAGAGTCTCTCTGTTGCCTAAGATGAAACCGGTGCTGTTTTCGTCACTGTATCAAGTGTGCGAGGCCAAGAACTAAAGTAGATCCTGGGGAAATGAAATGCGTGGCATTTGTTTCAGACAATGTCAGGCCCGAGTTTGTACCTTTGTGTAATATTTTAGGAAATAGGGAGCTGAAATTTTATTCACCTCTAAATGTACTTCTTTGAATCAGCCCTGTTCTGTTCCCTGAGGAAACTGCAAAATCTGTCCAAACCACTAGCCTGTGAAGGATACTCAGTAAGAGTCGAGGGAGCGTGGAGTTAGAGATCAAATAACCTTCCAATTATCAGAGTCCCCAGGCACTCGGTTCTGGGAGCTTCTCAGCTCTCACATTCACTTGCTTTCAGATTCACCTTTGCTTTTCTAGCAGAAGAAAGCTCATGTTTCCTTAAAATAACGAATGAGTTGAATCATTTACTGTGCAAGTGAGGGGAGCTTTACTGCCTCGTACAAAGGGCTGCCATTTTCACTTGGGAGGGAACAGTTTATGAACGTGCTGGGGTGTCCTGTCCTGTAGATTGCTGTCTCTGAGGTCTCACTCATCCAACGCATTTGTAAAATAGACATTATAACACCAGGACCAAAACATAATGACACCAAACACAAGGGGTGTGTGTGTGTGTGTGTGTGTGTGTGTGTGTGTGTGGTAGCACTGGAATTTACTACTGTAATCTGACTCCCTGATATAATTGGTAGTAATAATAAGGTTGGCACCTAAAATACACCAATTCTGTGCTAAGTGCTTTATTAGGAGGTATCAGTTCATTCTTGCAGAAATCCTATTCTGGAGGTAAATGTAACCCATATTAAATGAGAAAGTAAGCATGACTACTGATAGGAAATGATAATTCATTTATTTTCACCTTTTCTTTCATTTTTAAGCAAAAAACTACGTCGATTAAATGGGGTATTGGGAAGTAAAGGGAACTATGAGTAAATAAAAGTGCTGTTACAGTCAGAGCAAACCACAGAAACACAGCAGGTGCAGACAGCAGCACAGGCTCTGCTGACACAGCCTCTGAAGGTACCCAGCCCTTAGCATCCTCTGAAGGTATCCAGCCCTTAGCATCCTCTGAAGGTATCCAGCCCTTAGCATCCTCTGAAGGTATCCAGCCCTTAGCATCCTCTGAAGGTACCCAGCCCTTAGCATCCTCTGAAGGTACCCAGCCCTTAGCATCCTCTGAAGGTACCCAGCCCTTAGCATCCATCCTCTGAAGGTACCCAGCCCTTGGCATCCTCTGAAGGTACCCAGCCCTTGGCATCCTCTGAAGGTATCCAGCCCTTGGCATCCTCTGAAGGTACCCAGCCCTTGGCATCCTCTGAAGGTTTCCAGCCCTTGGCATCCTCTGAAGGTACCCAGCCCTTGGCATCCTCTGAAGGTACCCAGCCCTTGGCATCCTCTGAAGGTTTCCAGCCCTTGGCATCCTCTGAAGGTACCCAGCCCTTAGCATCCTCTGAAGGTATCCAGCCCTTAGCATCCTCTGAAGGTACCCAGCCCTTCGCATCCTCTGAAGGCATCCAGTCCTTATCATCCTCCGAAGGTATCCAGCCCTTAGCATCCATCCTTTCTTTTTCTTTTCTTTTCTTTTTTTTTTTTTTTTTTTTGAGACGGAGTCTTGCTCTGTCACCAGGCTGAAGTGCAGTGGCGCAATCTCAGCTCACTGCAACCTCCACCTCCTGGGTTCAAGTGATTCTTCCGCCTCAGCCTCCCGAGTAGCTGGGACCACAGGCACATGCCACCACGCCTGGCTAATTTTTTTGTATTTTTAGTAGAGACGGGGTTTCACCGTGTTGGCCAGGATGCTCTCGATCTCTTGACCTCGTGATCCACCCGCCTCGGCCTCCCAAGAAGTGCTGGGATTACAGGCGTGAGCCACCGCGCCCGGCCTCCATCCTTTCATTTCTGATAAACATAGTTGTGCACATGGCCTCACCTATTGGCCCAACCTTCAGAGAGGCTGTGAACCCACTCAGATAGACGCACAATGTATGGTTTATTGGTTTCAACTTCCACGTAGCCAGAAAAAGACAATAGAAGTCTCATAGCTTAAACATTAACAATATACTTTAAATGCAATGTATCATAAAACATTATAAGATTTGAATGCATGCAGATTTCACAAGATTTTATTCCAGCAAGTACACTCAGATGGTCCTAACGTCTACCTTACAGCTCAGTGTCTCCCTGTTTAACTTTATGTGAAGTTAAGTCTAATCTTGCCTTGTTATGTTACAAATGGAAAAGCTGGAGAATAGCGAGCTTAATCCTTTGTTTGGGTTCACACAGCTTGCTAATAGAAAAGCCAGGGAAAAACCCCAGATGACTTTGCTCAAAATTCATTGCACTTGCATGAACGACAATGACTAGCTACTAGAGATTAGATAGTTTGTGAGTCACGTGGTTCTTTTTTGTGTCAGACAATATACAAGTCAAGATTTAAGGCGCCGGCAGCTTTCCTTGATGGAGGGTTACTGTAAATGTGCGACCGTGGGCACCCAAGTTCCTAGTGGTCTGTTTAACGTACCTGTGAGTCGTAAGCGCAAGTGCTCCCTCACTCAGTCGTGTCACATAGTTATTAGTGAAGCCTTTTTTTGTTTTTTTTTTTTGAGATGAAGACTTGTTCTGTAGCCCAGGCTGGAGAGCAATAGCACCATCTTGGCTCAGATCAACCTCCACCTCCTGGATTCAAGTGATTCTCCTGCCTCAGCCTCCCAAGTAGCCGGGATTACAAGCACGTGCAACCACACCTGGCTAATTTTGTATGTATGTATTTATTTTTTTAGCAGAGACAGGGTTTCACCATGTTGGCCAGGTTGGTTTCGAACTCCTGACCTCAGGTGATCCTCCCAGCTGGACCTCCCACAGTGAAGCATTTTTCTGCAGGATACTAGGCGAATACACGATGCCTCCCATTGGTGGATGGAGAGTGCTGAGAAGAAAGTGGCTGTATTTCCCCAAACAGAGTGATGTTTTGGAATACTACATGAAAAACACAAGTGCGATTTGGTGACTTTGAATATATTATCATCTTCGTTAAGATAAAATTTTGGTTTCTAGAGATTTCCTCAAAACAACATGTGCTTTGATTACATATCTATCAACAATGAAAGACGTTCTTTGTCATTTATAGTCTGTGTATTAAAAGCCTGAATCAAAGAGATGGTAGCGCTGGTTTCAAATTCCTTTATTTTGTTCTTGTTGGCTGTTTTTTCTTTGAGACAGTGTCTCGCTCTGTCACCCAAGGTGGAGCACAGTGGCACGATCTTGGCTCACTGCAACCTCTTCCTCCCTGGCCCAATTGATCCTCCCACCTCAGACCCTCAAGTAGCTGGGACCACAAGCTCACATCACCATGCCCAGCTAATTTCTGTATTTTTAGTAGAGAGGGGGTTTCACCATGTTTCCCAGGCTGGTCTCAAACTCCAGGGCTCAGTGATCCACTCACTTCCGCCTCCCAAAGTGTTGGGATTACAGGTGTGAACCATCATGCCTGGCCATGTTTCAACTTTGAAAGATTGAACAGGTTATGTTGTGCAAGAAACTTAAACTCAGTCTGTGCTTGTCTTGTATAAAATGAGGATAAATGACATAGAGCATAAACACTAGTGTTCAGCATGAAGTAAGTACCCTCTATTGCTATTGATCCTAATGCAATGACAGCGTAGATTAGTAGCGGTGATCTAGAGCTTAGATAAAAATCTTCAGTACATTCTTTACCATGCTAAGCTTGCCTAGTGTTTTGAACAAATTGGACTGTTTACTCTTCTGTGCTGCCCTCCTGTACTAAATGGAAAAGATTTTCTTATTGTCTGCAACTTTCACGACATTTATTTTAATGTTAGAATTGACTTAAACAATTTCAGTTATTTTGAGTGAATTAGAATCACTGATTAACATTTTTCAGACAGATAGAGGCTCTGATCTCTTTGAAGACATAGATTGTGTTTAAGTCTGAAGAATCTGCCTGAAAATAAATGTTGACTTTTCCGGCAAGAATGATTGAAGCTACAAAATTGTGACTTCTGATGTGAGCCTAAATATAGACATAATCTGTAAAATATATTTAACTATTGTATTTTGTGTAAGTTTTGTGTTTCGGTTTGGAACAGTTGAGACAGGAACTTACGTAACTCTGCTAAGACATATTTTCCATGGGGAAGATGAGAACTTTCACTGGTTTGTTAAAGCAAAGAGTGTTGTCAGTGGGAGAAGTTACATTTTAGACTGTGGTGTACCACACTTAGTGAGCTGTGGTCTAATCGTAGTTAGGAAATGAGTCCAGTTTGACTTGAAGCCTTAGAATTATGGTGTTGGCATGGGAAGGTATGTCCATCTGGAAGCCTCTCCCCTTCCTGACTTCAGTGACTTCTTCCCTCGTTTTCTCTTGGGTTCTGCTCCAGTGAAATTTGCCCCACACCCACAGCCTCTCATTTTTTTGACCTTTTGATTTAATATGAAATTTTCAAATCCTTGTTTGAGGGGTTTTTGAAAACAAGGCCAAGAAAATGTGTGATACCTACATGGACTTTCCTCATGTAAAACTTAATTTTTCTAATTCATTTATTCCCCTTGAACGTATTACATTTACCACTCCTAATTCCCATGTGGATACTGGCTGAAAATATTTTTTTTTTTTTTTTTTTTTTTTTGAGACGGAGTTTCGCTCTTGATACCCAGGCTGGAGCGCAATGGCGCGATCTCGGCTCACCGCAACCTCCGCCTCCTGGGTTCAGGCAATTCTCCTGCCTCAGCCTCCTGAGTAGCTGGGATTACAGGCACGCGCCACCGTGCCCAGCTAATTTTTTTGTATTAGTAGAGACGGGGTTTCACCATGTTGACCAGGATGGTCTCGATCTCTTGACCTCGTGATCCACCCGCCTCGGCCTCCCAAAGTGCTGGGATTACAGGCTTGAGCCACCGCGCCCGGCCGAAAATATTTTAAATGATTTCATATTCAAATAATTTAATAGTTGTCTTGCTCTGGACTCTTTTTCTGTTGCTTGGAAAGAGACATTTGAGAACCAATGATAATTAGCAAAGCTAATTGATATTGAATATTGTTTTATGCTCATCAGTAAGATCCTTGTAGTTCTGTAATAGAGCACACATTGATAGAAAAGTCCCATCTTCATAGAACCAAGCTCCTCTCTGTATTATTTCCTTATATGACCAGAATCAAAGGTGCTAGGAGACAACTTTCTAGAAAGTTCACTGTTGTTCTGGGATTTTCTTGTAAATATATTCATGGTCCATCTTCTTTTCCTTCACCATAGAGCTCACTGGTCTGGGAAATTAAGGAAGCAGTTACCTTATTAGGAAAAAAAAAGGCAGATAACAGCCTCTTAATATATCATTACTTGGGGCATCACCCATAAAACTAACTGGTGCACATGAGGATGAAAGAGCCAACTACTTCCCCAAGCGAAGTAAACTAGTGAGTCAGAAGAGGGTAGAAAGATTCACCACGCATTGGTTTGATCAATACAGAGGTTGTGAAATGCAGGTCATAAATATGTAAAGACATTCTGCGGTGATTTACGTATTAATCCCCAAAGTGAAGCAAAAAAAAAAAAAAAAAAATGTGGATGTCTGAGATGGATCATAAGGTGGAGCTGAGTGCAGAGAGCTGAAAGAAATCACGAAGAAGCTGACAGCACGGTTGTTTAGGCAGATGAGCCTCCTGCTGCAGAGCGGCTCCCACGCTTCAGTGGATGCCCAAGGAGACTCTGTGTGGCTTCATCCTCGCCCTGTGGCTGGGCTCCAAGAGACTTGTGGGCTGGCAACCTACTGTTTGAACAGATGGGCCCCAAACAGGCAGCCCCAGGAGTGCGACTATTGGGTGATTCACAGCCAGGAGTGTCTGAAAGTCCGATTCCTGATTCCTAACAGCGTGGCGAGTGAGACCTGCTGGGGCCCATCCAGCCGAGAGATGTCTGAACCTCCTCATTTACAACAATGTAAAGCAAAGCCCTGAACCTTGGTGGGTTATGAGGATTTCTGCTCAAGGATGCTGTTCCTGAAGATCTAATCCTCCCCGCTTTCTTAATGAAGTTAGCTTTTGTAATTAGATCATTGTTTAAAAAAATATGCATGCCGACCTTTATTTTGGAAACATCTGTTCCCTCAGGTTGATTTTCTGTCTTCAGATTGGCTAGTGCTTGATGCTTTTTGAACCAGTAGTGACCTGTAGAGATATGCCTGTGGTAGCATGCCATCAGGATGGGAGCTGCAAATATTAGAGGTTTGGATAGAGGGGCTAACAAAATAAAAATTAAATGTCACCATTGGATGTTCTTGCCGTCACCTATGCCAGAACACTCAGGGTCATCCAAGATTCTGCCCTCTTCCTCCGTCTGGCCGCAGTCCACAGTGTCACCAGATTGTCCCTGTTCAAATTTCTTATTATTTAATGAAGATGTGTCTCCATAAATTGTTAATGTGTTACTTTGACCTCACTTTCTGTTCTGTGGTGTGTTCTGTGTGTGGTTCTTGTAAATTCCCCAAACAGCCAACAGAATGCCCTTCCTAAGCACAAATCGGATTATGTTATTCTTTTATATATATATATATATACACACACACACACACACACACACACACACATATATATATACACACACACACACATATATATATACACACACATATATATATTTGTGTGTGTATATATATTATATATAATTGTACTTTAGGTTCTGGGGTACATATGCACAACATGCAGGATGATTGCATAGGTACATACATGGCAATGTGGTTTGCCGCCTCCATCCCCCATCACCTATCTGGCATTTCTCCCCATGTAATCCCTCCTTAACCTCCCTACCCCCCGCTGTCCCTCCCCTATTCACCCTAAACAGACCCCAGTGTGTGATGCTCCCCTCCCTCTGTCCATGTGTTTTCATTGTTCAACACCTGCCTATGAGTGAGAACACGCGGTGTTTGATTTTCTGCTCTTGTGTCAGTTTGCTGAGAATGATGATTTCCATGTTCATCCATGTCCCTACAAAGGACACAAACTCATTGTTTTTTTTATGGCTGCATAGTATTCCACGGTGTATATGTGCCACATTTTCCTTGTCCAGTCAATCATCGATGGGCATTTGGGTTGGTTCCAGGTCTTTGCTATTGTAAACAGTGCTGCAACATATGTGTACATGTGTCTTTATAATAGAACGATTTATAATCCTTTGGATATATACCCAGTAATGGGATTGCTGGGTCAAATGGAATTTCTATTTCTAGGTCCTTGAGGAATCGCCACACTGTCTTCCACAATGGTTGAACTAATTTACACTCCCACCAACAGTGTAAAAGTGTTCCTATTTCTCCACATCCTCTCCAGCATCTATTGTCTCCAGATTTTTTAATGATTGCCATTCTAACTGGCATGAGATGGTAACTCAGTGTGGTTTTGATTTGCATTTCGCTAATGACCAGTGATGATGAGCATTTTTTCATATGTTTGTTGGCCTCATAAATGTCTTCTTTTGAAAAGTGTCTGTTCATATCCTTTGCCCACTTTTGAATGGATTTGTTTGTTTTTTTCTTGTAAATATGTTTTAATTCTTTGTAGATTCTGGATATTAGCCCTTTGTCAGATGGGTAAGCTGCAAAAATTTTTTCCCATTCTGTTGGTTGCCGATTCACTCTAATGACTGTTTCTTTTGCTATGCAGAAGCTCTGGAGTTTAATTAGCTCCCATTTGTCTATTTTGGCTTTTGTTGCCAATGCTTTTGGTGTTTTAGCCATGAAGTCCTTGCCTATGCCTATGTCCTGAATGGTTTTGCCTAGGTTTTCTTCTAGGGTTTTTATGGTGTTCGGTCTTATGTTTAAGTCTTTAATCCATCTGGAGTTAATTTTAGTGTGAGGTGTCAGGAAGGGGTCCAGTTTCTGCTTTCTGCACATGGCTAGCCAGTTTCCCCAACACCATTTATTAAACAGAGAATCCTTTCCCCACTGCTTGTTTTTGTCAGGTTTGTCAAAGATCAGATGGTTGTAGATGTATGGCGTTGCCTCTGAGGCCTCTGTTCTGTTCCATTGGTCTATATCTCTGTTTTGGTACCAGTACCATGCTGTTTTGATTACTGTAGCCTTGTAGTATGGTTTGAAGTCAGGTAGCATGATGACTCCAGTTTTGTTCTTTTTGCTTAGAATTGACTTGGCTATGCAGGCTCTTTTGGTTCCATATGAAGTTTAAGGTGTTTTTTTCCAGTTCTGTGAAGAGGGTCATAGCTATCCTGATGGGGATTGAGTTGAATCTATAAATTGCTTTGGGCAGTATGGTCATTTTCACTATATTGATTCTTCCTAACCATGAGTATGGAATGTTTCTCCATCTGTTTGTGTTCTCTTTTATTTCCTTGAGCAGTGGTTTGTAATTCTCCTTGAAAAGGTCCCTTACATCCTTTGTTAGTTGTATTCCTAAGTATTGTATTCTCTTTGTAGCAATTGTGAATGGCAGTTCACTCTCAATTTGGCTCTCTTTTAGTCTGTTATTGGTGTATAGGAATGCTTGTGATTTCTGTACATTGATTTTGTATTCTGAGACTTTGCTGAAGTTGCTTATCAGTTTAAGGAGATTTTGGGCTGAGATGATGGGGTCTTCTAAATATACAATCATGTTGTCTGCGAATAGAGACAATTTGACTTCCTCCTTTCCTAATTGAATACCCTTTATTCCTTTTTCTTGCCTGACTGCTCTGGCTAGAAATTCCAATACTATATTGAATAGGAGTGGTGACGGAGGGCATCCTTACCTAGTGCCAGATTTCAAAGGGAATGCTTCCAGTTTTTGCCCATTCAGTATG
This sequence comes from Aotus nancymaae, assembly GCF_030222135.1. NCBI lineage: Eukaryota > Metazoa > Chordata > Mammalia > Primates > Aotidae > Aotus > Aotus nancymaae. The sequence continues at coordinate 3,987,491 of NW_026988450.1, read as the reverse complement.
ATATTGGCTGTGGGTTTGTGGTAAATAACTTTTATTATTTTGAGATACGTTCCATCAATACCTAGTTTATTGAGAGTTTTTGGCATAAAGCGCTGTTGAATTTTGTCAAAGGCCTTCTCTGCATCTGTTGAAGTAATCATGTGGTTTTTGTCTTTGGTTCTGTTTATGTGGTGGATTACGTTTATAGACTTGCATATGTTGAACCAGCCTTGCATTCCTGGGATGAAGCCTACTTGATTGTGATGGATAAGCTCTTTGATGTGCTGTTGCAATTGGTTTGCCAGTATTTTATTCTTTTTCTTAAAGTTCTCAAGTGAATACTAGATGCTTGAAAGATAAGACCACAGTCCCTTTGCCTGACTATGAGGCTGACGTGTTTGTGACCCCCACAGTCTTCCTGCACCACAGTCTTCCTGCACCCCTGCCACTGGCTCCCCTCCCCTCACTCAATGGCACTGCCTCTGGCTGGTCATACTGATCTGCTGCAGTGGCTGTGTGGCAAGATTTGTCATATTAAGAAACATAAGGAAAAAATGTTTACTGATCATGATTTTTTCTTGCCAAAGGTAAATAATTTTCTCTTGCTTTAGGAAAATCTATATTTTCTTGTAATCTAGATTTCCTACTTCATTGAACAGAAGAATATCATTGAGATCACTGGAACTGTGTAGAAATTGAAATGTCAGTATCTGTGCTATTTTAAAAATGGCAACACACTAGCAGCTTTCTAATCTTTCATGCTGGAATTATGCTGAGGGTTCTAAAGTGAAGTTACTTAGGCTGTAATTGGCACATGGGCCATGGTGTACTCATGACTTACAGCTTTGGGGACTGAGGCATGACTTTGCCTCCACTCCCATGGAGTGTCTTTGGCTTCTTCACTAGGACAGCCCATTCTCATTATCACTCTTGTCATACTTTATTACAATAACTATTTTTAAAAAGTATCAGTCTCCTGTATTGGACGATGAGTTCCGTGAACACAAGAACTTCAATCTCTGGTGATTACACTTGCTCTGCCACACAGAATGAGCCCAAAAAAACTGTCGGGTCAAGTGGAATTAGTCATGTGACTTTTCTAATTCCATTCAGTAGGTCTTTCGTGATCTTCTAATAACAAAAATATTTACATTCTCACGTAGAAAACTTAGAAAAGAAAGAAAGCAACATTCATTTGCACAAATTGGAAGTGGCTATAATTAACATTTTGGCACATTTTCTGCTAGATTTACTTCTAGCTACATATCATGTATAATACAGTTGAGATCATGACTATAGACATACTTTTTAAAACATTGTATCATCAACACTTTTTTTTTTGAGACAGAGTCTCATTGTGTCGCCAGGCGCCAGGCTGGAGTGCAGTGGCACAATCTCGGCTCACTGCAACCTCTGCCTCCTAGGTTCAAGCAATTCTCCTGCCTCAGCTTCTCGAGCAGCTGGGACTATATGCGCAGGCCACCATGCCCAGCTAATTTTTCTATTTTTAGTAGAGACGGGGTTTCACCTTGTTGGCCAGGATGGTCTCCATCTCTTGACCTTGTGATTTGCCAGCCTCGGCCTCCCAAAGTGCTGGGATTATAGGCATGAGCCACCGCGCCTGGCCAAAACATTGTATCATCAACACTTTTACCATATCTTATTTTTTATATTTCTAGAAATGCAATTGTTAGACTAGAGCATCTGACATGTTGAGACTCCTAAAATATAATGACAAATTGCTTTAGAGAAGGGTGGTTGACGATTTCTGTTTTCATAGCGGGAGTGTTTGATTTTGCTACATTCTCGCCACCATTGACTATTTAATATACATTAAATAGAAATATATGTATTTTGTTTTGTAGTTACTACTTTCTCAGACTCTTTAATATTATTATTTAAACTTTTGTCAGGTTATATCACATCTCATCACAAGATGAGCAATTGTATTTGCATTTCTTTGGTTATTACAGAATGATAGTTTTCTTAAGTCTAGAATTAATTTGTATTTATTTTATGAAAAATGTCCTTTTATTAACCTTTATCTACGTTTCTACTGGGGTTTTTGATGTGTTTCTTATTTATTTGTAAAAGGCAAAATATTAACAATATTAACCCTTTGTGAATTTCTAATATTAACCCTTTCTAATTCTAAACAATCTAAGAAGTAATCATTTCTTGCCTTTTACTGTTTACTTTTTATTGTGAGGTATTACATTTTTAAATGTTAAACATATCTTTTGTGGTAATCATTTGTCATTTATTTCATTTCTTATGACCACAAAATACTTCATCATTCAAATCTTAGATTTTTTACTATTTGATTTTTTTTTGAGTTAGATTTAGCTTCTTATCTATTTGGAAATGATGTTGATGTTTCATATGAGTTGAGGATTTAACTTTTTTCATTAATTCTTGGTTAATTCTCATGCATATAAAGTACCATAATTATAAAAACTACTATTATCTCCAGCCATCCCGCTCAGCGTGTGCTGCAAATACTGCCCTGGGAGCCCGCTAGTCAAGTGAGACTCACTAAATTAGAGAACCCCCCTCGACTGGGGAACAGGAGGAGAACCACTAGCAGTTATGGCTGTTTCACTGCTTCCTATTTCAATGTATGAGGCAGTGGGGCGGCAGAGACTTCCATGCTTCTGTTACTCCAACTACTGGCTCATGGCCACTGTGAATCATTCCAGGTTGGGAAGAAAGCATGGCTGTGCTTCTTCATATTACAGTATCTTCAGCGACATGGACACGCCAAGCCATTGCTGTGGGCTATCACGTTACCAAGAGAGGTCTAGAGGACTGCTTAAAAACAACTTCGTGGTGTACTTGGCTGGAGTGTGAATCTGTTTCCCAGATTGATCTATTCCTCATCCCACTGGGAAGAGGAACTTAGGATAAAGATTACACATACTTCGCTATGGCTCATTAGAAAGAATGGGAAGATTGGTGGCAGAGGATGCTAATTTTGGGCATGCCATCCTCAGAGTGTAGCAAGAGTATTCGAATTTGGCCGGGTGCGGTGGCTCACGCCAGTAATCCTAGCACTGTGGGAGGCTGAGGCGGGCAGATCATGAGGTCAGGAGTTTGAGACCAGTGTGGCCAACATGGAGAAACCCTGTCTCTACTAAAAATACAAAATTAGGTGGGCATGGTGGCGCATGGCTGTAATCCCAGCTACTCAAGAGGCTGAGGTAGGAGAATTGCTTGAACCCGGGAGGCGGAGGTAGTGGTGAGCTAAAATCATGCCATTGCACTCCAGCCTGGGCAACAAGAGCAAAGCTCCATCTCACAAAAAAAAGAGTATTTGAATTTACTTTTCAAAGTAAATGGGAAGAACTTCTGAAATTTTAATATCTAAACTGATGCTAAAATATATCATGTTACTTATGTGCCTTACGCAATATTCATTAATTCATTAAATATTTGTTGCTGCGGGTACTCCTTTTAAAATGTAATGGGAAACATAACAGATGATACAAAAACATTACAATATACCAATATTATTGATAAATAACAGCAATAAAAGTGAAACGTTGATTGAAGGAGTTGGGAGACAACGTGTTCATTGTGTGTATGAATAAGGGACGTGAGGTTCTGAGATCTCAAGAAGAAGGCAGATTTGATAAGTGCTTTAAAGCTGACATTTGTCTTAAACACCACAGTGGCTATGTGTGCATGTGTGTATGTAGGTAAACAAAGAAGCATTTAAAATTGGAGAGACTGGAGAAGAATTCAGAGTGGAGAAAATGATGTGAGCCTTGACCCAGAGAATGTTAAGGGACAGAAGAGTTCCCAGAGAGGCTAAGTAGGCAGTGGTGAGACTAGAAGAGCCCAGCTATGGGGGGCTAAATTAGTGGTTCTTGGGGAGGATTTTCCTCCTGAGGCTTTGCCAGATGTGGGGCTATGATTTTGGTTGCCATGGTAATTGGGGAACACGAAGTGGCATTTGAAGAATGAAGGCGTGGCCTGTTAGACAACTCGTATTATGTGGGGAAGACCTAATTGGTAAAGGACGTCCCCATGTCCTCAACTTTCAAAACCTCCCAGAAGACACTAATCTGGGTATAAAACTGCATAATGATCTGATCCCAGAACCCACCTGCATTTTACAGGAGGTTTCCAGTAGAGTTGACAGAGAATGATGATACCTACAATCAGAATAGGAAGGGAAGAGAATAAAAGCAGCACAGGGAGAGACACTGGTTTGTACCAACGACAAAAACAGACAGAAATTGTCCGAGTTTGTTTTCTGTTGCTGAATAACCAACCCAACAATAACCGTGTGTTAGTTCCCAGTCTGCCAGTCAGCTGTCTGGGCACCCCGTGACGGGGTTCTTGCTCGGGGTCTCCACAGCTGAGATCAAGTGTCGGCTTGGACTGCCGTCTCGCCTGAGGCTGGGGTTCTTTGCAGGCCACACAGGTTGTTGGTAGAATTAACTTCCTTGTGGTTGTAGTGCTGCCATCCTGTTTCCTGGCTGGCATCTGGGGACCATTCTTAGCTCTTAGTGACTGCCCACTGCTCCCTTCCGTGTGGCTTTCTCCACAAAACGTCTGTTTATTCCTTCAGGACCAGCAAGGGAATGTCTATTTATGTTGCTTCAAATCTCTGACTTTTCCTCTGACCTCTAGACTCAGATTTAAAGGGCTCATGTAATTAAGTCAGGTCCGCCTGCATAATCTCCCTTTTTATTAAGTCAAAGTCAACTGATTAGTAAACTTAATCACATCTCCAAAATTCCTTTTGCAGGTAACAGTATAATCACACAGTGACATCCTGTCATTTTCAGAGGCTCTGTCCACACTGAATGGAAGGGAATTAACAAGCATATGCACCATGTAAGATTGAGTTGGGTTCTGGGCTTAGATTATGCACAGGTTTTTTGCCTAGATTAATGTCTGCTGGGAAATTTTGAAAGTTGAGGATATGGGAATCTTGGGGGCTATCCTGGGATTATGCCTTTACACTGTCCAGAAACATCCAGAACACTGTGCGCTGGGACCCTTATGTCCATGGTGATGATAAAATACTTGATCAGACCTGGTAAATCCGAGTCTTAACTTTTGCTTTGGCCTGGACAGTGGATCAGATGCAAAGAGATTATGTGAGATCTATGAACTGGACACAATGACTGCTCCTTTCCTGTTAGAAGTCATGATATTTAATAAACATGTGGATGCATGTGCCAGCAGCCATAAAACCAAACGCTGCTTTGAGTTACTGCCCTCTAGGTGGGAACACATAGTGTAGTCACTGGTGTCATATTGTCGTGATTCTGATCACTACAGTGTTTTAAACTGCCTCATTTGTCAAGTGTAATTTTCTTGTATACATTATTTTATTCAATCTGGAGGTTTTGACATGTAGATGGATGGGAGGGAAAAGGGCGGAAAATCCATTTTGGAACACTCAAGGTGAGAACCATATATTCAGGGGGAGAAGAGGAACGTAAACCTTGAGACCCTGTTGTGTTTTCTGCCTTGCTCCTTGCTACACGGAGCTGTTTACCTACACATCAGTCTCACATGCCTTGCAAACTCTGCCTCTTTTCTTTCAGTCCTGCTAAAACTCAGCACAGCCTGAAAGCATGGTCTATCGTGAGGCTTTTTTGCTCAGGGAATTTGGAGGAGCTTAGAGGAGAAGATAAGACAAGCGGCACCTCTTGGGAGGGCTTCCACTTTGCTCTTACTTGTGAACAAAATTTTAAGTGTACAATACAACATTGCTAATTTTGGGGACAGTGTTGTACATAGGTCTCTGGATCTCTTCCGTCTTGCATAATTGAGACTTTATGTCTGATTCTTACCAATTCCCCATTTCCCCTCTCCCCAATATCAGAAATAATTATTTTCCAAAATATATAAGGAGATTCTATAACTCAGTAGCAAAAAAAAAAAAAAAAAGAATAATCAGATTTTTAAAATAGGCTAAAGACTTGAATCATTTCTCCAAGAAGACGTACAAATAGCCAACAGGTAGCTGAAAAATTGCTTAATGTCATTAATCATCGTGGAAATGCAAATCAAACCACCGTGAGGTAGCGCATCGACTGATACCAAATGAGGTATCAATTGGTGTGAGGTGATACATCATCGTGGCCTTGATTTGCATTTCTAATAGGCACATATATACGTGAACGACAATAGGCGTGGATAAGGATGTGGAGAAACCGGAACCCTTGTACACTGTTGGCGGAATGCAAAATGGCGCAGCCACCATGGAAAACAGTATGGAGATTCTTCAAAAAATTTTAAATAAAACTACTATATGATCCAAAAATTCCACTCCTGAATATTTATCCAAAATGATTGAAATCAGAATCTCAAAGGGATATTAGCACTCTGGTGGTTTCTTAATTGGAGGATTGGCAGCACCTGGGAACTTGTTAGAACTGGAAATTCTCGGCCCCCTGCTCCAGCACTACACTTCACCAACCTCTGGAGTAGGGCCCAGCAATCCCTTCTTAACCAGCCCTTTGGGAAGTGCTGATAAATTCTGCATTGAGAACCACCGCTCTAGTCAAATCATACAACTTTCTCTCTCTTTCATGTAGTCGTATCTATCTCATTGTTTCTCTACTCTGTCTCTGAGCTTCTTCTTGCTGAAAAACGCAAAGCAGTCAATGACATTATAACATTTCTAAGAAATCAGACATTTAGTTTAACGAAGGCAAGCTTGATTGCGGCTGAAGAGGAGGCAGGTCAGGGGACAGTCAGTGGCATGAGGCTATCGCAGCAGCGCAGCTCGGTCATCCAGCAGCAAACAGGTTAGGGACAGAGCTGTGTGTGAACAGAGGGCCGTGAGTGCATACGCGGAGCTGCTCATTCTCCAGGCCACGTGGACACTGCACCCATTACAAGGGCCCCTCACCCCTTTCAAAGGGTTTCTCAGCACTCACAGGAGAAGACGAAGCAAAAGATTTGCTATAGGCTTCTTGGCATCATTGCCTATTCCCTTTTGGTTTTTAATATTTCAACAATGCAATGGTAGACACTGGCCCACAGTAGCAAAAATATTCAGAAAACGCCAACTGTTTTGGCAGGGTTCATATCCTTTTCTCCCTTCTGAATTCTATACCTTCTGAGAATGTATATATCATATTTGAAATATTCTATACAGATCATTTTGTGGTCTTTGTAGCATTCAATATGTAATAGCATTTTTTTTAACCATAGTATTTATATAACATAATTTGCTGTCTTTTAGGACTGGAATGTAAAAATCGCTTTTCTCTTACAGTTATCTCTGAATGGTATGATTCTATATACTCTTCTACCTTATAGCTTTTCATATTTTAGAATATTTTTGCAAAGAGCAGATGCTAATGCATTATTAAAAGATATCTTAAATGTGATCTTAGCCTATCTGCTGTCATTTGTACGATCGACTTATACAGATTTCACAATGAAGAGCGTCGAGTGTACTCACGCCCAGTGGAAACAGTGTCCACTGAGAGGTGGAGTCTCAGTGGGTGCTGTATGCGGACCACGTGCTGAAAACATGGCATTGCACATATGTGGAAAAAATGCTTCCAAACTGCAGCAAAGCCATGGTTTCTATTTACAAGTTGTATTATTTTGAAAATGCTCGTGTTCTTTTTGATTAATGTCACAGCCTCGTGACAATATTGTTGTCCGTGGTCATATGCTGGACATTTCCTGAGACAGTGTGGGGAGAGAGGGCAACAGGGCTTGAAGACATGTGCCAGGCCCTGAGTGACTGCAGCCCTGCTTACCTGCAGAGCTGCAGCAGTGTGAGGGCTGAGGGCCCCAGGGCCCTGCCCAGGTAAACCAGAGGATGCATGTAGACTCCTCCAGGGAACCTCAAGAATGAATACATCCCAGGGAGCCACATACCCATTTTTGATTCAATGGGACCGGAAATGGGAGAGAAAGTTCAGAGAGAAATGCACAGACAATCCTGGGATTGGTACTGATTGACAAGGTGGGGTGGGGTGTGGAAGTAAGAGGTAAAGCAATGATGAAGAGTAGTTCTCTTATGGGGACTTCTGCGGGGTGGCTGGTGGTGTTAAGGGGCTGGGGTCTCGGGGAGAGGAGGGTTTGTGTTTGGCCTGTGAAATCTGAAGAAAGCCCCTTCTTTCCTTGTTTCCCTGTGTTCTTACAAAGAGTTTGCTCCATTGAATGGGTCAGCTCCGTGCATGCTCAGGTCCACTCAAATAGGTGCACTAGTCCTGTACTGAATCGACAGTCTTGAGATGCCCTTCTGGCACTGGGGTGACAGTCAACTCTCCCTTCTGGATGAAAAACCACCAGGGCCACGTCCCTCGACATGGCCCTTTGACTCTTCTGGGCAAATGCCAAAATCCTGGTCTTCTAGGGTTCAGTTAGTTCCAGAAATGCAGTGTAAGGGGAAATTCCATACTAAAAGAGCACCATCTCCTGCTGATTAACTGAAGGTGTTCCACCTCATTAATTCCTTTAATCACATATCTTCACAACAGTCCTATGAGCAGAAACAATTTGATGGGAAAATCGAGGCACAGGGACGCTAAAATCCTGGCCAAGATCCCATAGCGAGCGAGCCGCAGTCCTACATGGGAGACTCTGCCCGGCTGCCTGGCTGCAGGGCGCCTGCGGTCACTGCGGTGTCCTCGCGCTTCAGTGGGGTGAAGAGAGAGTGTGGTGGGTGAGACGACAGGAGGGTGCCAGAGATTTACTGGAATTTTTTTCCCCACTCAATAAAAGTGAATTTGTGTTTGCCAGCAGTACTTGGTTTCACTAAATCGTAACAAAAAAGCACCGAAAGTTGTTGAAAATACATAATATGTAATCAGTTTCTTTTAAACACACATACACAGGATTAAATATATCAAGGAAACAATTCTCTTCCCTGTAATACACCTTCACTTATAAAATTGTCAGTGGAAGATGCCTGTGCACTATTAGATATAAACTTCATCGGCAAGCCATTCATGAAAACTCCAGAAAATTCAAGAAACAGCCAAGCAAGGAGTACAGTCCTAGATTCCTGTGTTTTGAAGACAACTCTGTTTAACACCTCAAGAGCCTCTTCTCAAGCCACATGCATACCACATGCAGGCACCACACAGACACCTGGCCTTTGGTGAGACCATTTCTGCTCACAAAGTGACTCCCCATTGTGGATAAGATGAGATCACAGTGCTAGGTCATCAGTACGAGCCTCGAGACTTGGATGCTCCATTGTAAATGGGAAGAAAATCACTAGAACTTATTGTCGATAAAGAGAAAGTGAATATTTTCAAGCATAAATCAAAGTATAAGTGATAGGAATAGAAGTAGCCAGTGAACTTCACAGTGTCTCATTCGCATACAAGTTTCAGGGAATAACTTAAAAATAAATGAAACAAGTCTTTGTCACTAATGAATGTGTGTCTCAGGAGAGTTATGAGTGTACCAACAGGGACAGTTTTGGCCCTTTCCTGAGGCATCCTGACTCTGGCCGGTGAAGTTGTTTTGATGGGATGGATAACTGGTTAGTGCTTAGCTTCCTGAAGGGGAGGCTTATTCATGAAATGAGCACTTATCAGGCCATTGTTCTGTGCAAGGTAAGGAAATTCAACTACCAGGCTTTGAAGTTCTACCAACGCGCACACAACACTGCGCCACCTGCTAAAACGTCCCTCTGGAAGTCAAAGCATGAAGCCCAAATGCAAAGCAAAATGTCTAGTCTCTGACTCCTCAGGAATGACCATGTTAAATAAAAAAATACATACAGACCCAGGATGGGCATAAAGTCATACTACTACTAATAGTAGATATAAATTATTGAGCGTGATGTGTTACTCACTTAATGTCCGCAATCTCTATTTTCTCCACTCCTGATTTAGCAACTCCTCCTGTTTACAAATGATATGTTAAGCAATTTGTTCAAGGTTGTGCGAGACCTATGACTGACATAGGGTGTTTTAGTGGATCTTCCATAATATCTCATGGAATCCCTATTAATAGATGAGAAGACTGGGGCTTAAGAGATTTATGCAAATTACCTGATGTCATAATACTATAAAGTGTGAGTGAGGCCTAGATTTCTGAGCAGGTTTCTCTGTCCAATATGTGTGTGCTCTCTCCACTCTAACAGCCCATTTCCCAGGCTTCAAAACAAAGAGGATGAATTGTCTAGCCTAAAACCAATTTTCAACTGAAAGGAAGAAAGGAATGCTCATAACTTTAGAGTGGAGAGAGTGCTAGTTTTTTTCCTCTGCATTACCTCAATCATAGGATTGCATCCACCTGATTTCTTGGGATTATTTGCTTACATGTTCTTTTTCTCCAAACCAGATTCTTTGAAGCCCTTGTCTTCAAAGATTTGTGTCTCACTCATCATTTCTCCAGAACTTAGAACAATGTCAGGCACGTGGTAGATATGAAAGAAATGTTGATAGATCAAGCTTGATTTTATGTAGTCAAAATAATCCAGTTAAAATAAGTGATAATTGTTAAATATCATTATCAGATTCTATTTTTTTTTTTTTTTTTGAGACAGAGTCTCGCTCTGTCGCCAGGCGCTAGGCTGGAGTGCAGTGGTGTGACCTCAGCTCACTGCAACCTCCAGCTCCTGGGTTCAAGCAATTCTCCTGCCTCCGCCTCCCAAGTAGCTGGGACTACAGGCGCACACCATCATGCGCAGCTAATTTTTGTATTTTTAGTAGAGACAGGGTTTCACCATGTTGGCCAGGATGGTCTCAATCTCTTGACCTCGTGATCCACCCGCCTCGGCTTCCCAAAGTGCTGGGATTACAGGCGTGAGCCACTGCGCCCGGGCAAGATTCTATTTTTTATGTTAAATCCTACAGAGTATCTTCGGGACACACAAAAATAGGTGTGGACTAAATGTGTAAGTAACCCCCTACAACATGTCAGCCCAGTGCTATGCTTTAAGAGTTTCAGTGATCTATTCTGAAGAAACAAGTCTGAGAACTGATGATGTTGACACCCAAGAATATAATTCCCCTTCAAGTTGGATTCTAGAAGATCCATCATATGCCTCCTACTTCTCCCTATAATGAGGAGTGCCAGAGCTGTATTAGGACAGATACTTCAAGAATAATGTTTCGTGCCGCTATGGAGATCCAAAGACATCCTTCTTCACACACGATGTTCCGTGAGCAACATGCCTTCTCTTTACAAGAGCTTTTATGAGAAAACCTCTGTGATCCTTCTTAGTTCTGTGATTTTAAGCCCTGCAAACTCTTTGTCGTCATTCAGCACGTACTCCGGAAACTCATCACGGTCTTTCTGACGGAGGAGGCCCTGTTGCTAGCAGCAGTGTTAGCTGGAACCCAGCTATCCTTATCCTTTAGTGCAGCCACCAAATACTTGAGGAATTAAACTGAAGGCTCCATATTCACTTTCATTGTGGAATGATAAACAAATTAGTGAGCATTTAGAAAGGTTCTAAATTACCCAAAAATTTTATTTTGGGAAAAGATTTTACATGAAGTAGTATATGTTTAGAAGAAACCAACATTCTACATTACTTTTTAGGCTATTTCCTAAGTAAAAGCCATTTGTTTTGGAAATAGTGACTTCGAACTAATTGTTATTGACTCATTTATTTTTAACTCTTTAACACCTAAGTCCATTAATTAACACAGGAGCTATCAGTTCTATTGCATACTGGAAATACAGCATAAAGTGATGTGGTATAAGCAAGGCTCTCAGGTGACTCTGGATTGAGTCACTTAATTCACTGGAACTGGTGAGTTGAAAGTCTTTAGGTTTTAACTAGGTTATCACTCTAAATCCCCATCAAACAATTTGAGAAATTTCTCTTTTCTTCTCCCAAATGGAGTGGATGAATACATTTTTTATTTCTGTTGCTTTAAGCAGCAGACATTCATGATTTGGCCAGTTATAGGAAATGTGTATAATACATTACACAGATTATCTGTTTGTGTAAAAGAATAATAAGGAGATCATGTGATAATGACCAAGAGGTATGCAGAGTGATGCGTGGCTCTGAACAACGGAAACTTACTCAACTATTTGGCAATAGAAATGCTTACTAAGTGTTTTCCTCCACTTCATCACCAAAACAAATGGGAAAAGTAATTAGAAGCAAAGCGAAGGCTTTGGCAGTAGACTTTCATCTTCTAAATTAGAGCTTCAAGTAAACAGTCCTGTTTGGATCTTGCAGCTACTGCAACTGGAACTGTTCTGGCTTAATGATTCAGTTAAGAGGATAAGCCTCTGTGCTCTGTGGCTCCTTTTTCTTCGTATCTTGACCCATTTCAGGAGCTGATTTCCACCTGGAATGCTACTCTCAGCCCTGAGGTGTTTATTCCTGGATTGTCTGAAATAAATTTTGACAGGTTTACTTACTGATCTTATTCTTTTTCATTAATCAAAGAATATTTATTACGTGGACAAGGGATATATGACACTGAGCTAGATGATATATAGTAATGAGAAAAGAATATGAAAATTAACCTGTCTTATGTATTCGAAAAACTAACTGAAATAGAAGAGATGGAGGCATTAAGAGATACATTATTTCCACCCCGTTTGGTAATTCTACATCAGGTAGGAGCAGCTAAACAATTTTGGCACAGGGGCTGTTGGAGAACAGGATAGGGGGGATTGGTGGTCAAAGGTGAGTCTGGCTAGGTGCGGTGGCTCACACCTGTAATCCCAGCACTTTGGGAGGCCAAGGCGGGCAGATCACTTGAGGTCAGGATTTGAGACCAGCCTGGCTAACGTGGTGAAACCCCATCTCTACTAAAAATACAGAAATTAGCTGGGTGAGATACATGTGCCTGTAATTGCAGCTACTCGGGAGGCTGAGGCAGGAGAATAGCTTGAATCTGGGAAGCAGAGATTGCGGTGAGCTGAGATCACACCACGGCACTCCAACCTGGGCAACAGAGCAAGACTCTGTCTCAAAAAAAAAAAGGCAAATCTATCCTGGGAGAACCACAGAGAAAACGGACATTCATCAGAGAGCAAGTGGCCAGCATAGGTGAAGGCACCAAAGGGTTTAGAAGATGCAAGTGGACCATTCTCAGGAGGTGAAGATAACGTCAGTGATGGAGCCCACAACAATCTGAGTAATAAGGCGCGTTTACTGAGGACTTACCGTCTGTATTCTTCCGTGTGATGATCTTAACCCTGTTACATGGAGGAACAAAGGCTTAGAGCTGTTAGTAACTTGCTCCAAACAACACAGATCATTGAATGTTTTGCAATGGATGACCAGATAAGAATTGTAAGAGATGTAACGGGTTAAGAACCTATAAATGCGTCTTTTGGAAAGTCTTCCTTCTGTACTGACCGAAGTGGAACTCCCTTGCAGCAGGAATACCACTGAAGGGTGTCTTCGTCTGTTTGTGCTGTGATAACAGACACAAGTCTGGGCAATTTCCACACGACAGAAATGCATGTCTCACAGTCCTGGAAGTCTGAGATCAAAGAGCTGGCAGGTTCGGTTGTCTGATGAGGGACGCTGTCTGCTTCCAAGGTAGTGCCTTGTTGCTGTGTCTTCTAGAGGGAAGGAATGCCATATTCTCAGGTTGCAGAAGGCTGGAAGGGCAAGTGAACGCATTGCTGCAGGAAGACTCTTCTATAAAGGCCTTGATCTCATCCACGAAAGGGAGCTCTTGTGGCCTGATCGCCTCTTACAGGCTTCACCTCTTAACCCTATTGCATTGGCAACATCTGCATTTTGGAGGGAGCACATTCAGACTGTAGAAAAGGGGCATGACAGTGCTTGGACGGAGAAATGACTAGGGTTTATAAGAGCCAGTGAGTGCCGAGGGGATGGAACAGGTGCATTGAATAAGTAGGAGAGTGCTTAGCAAATGATGAGCCATATAGAATAAATGGCAGGTAATAGCTCAGAGCTAGTTCTCAGTTTCCCAAGGACTCATGGGCTATTTCTACTGGAGAAGAACTTCCAGATCATTGAATTAAGGAATCTAAGTCCTGGGGAAATAATGTAATTTGTCCAAAATCTAACAAAGGGTAGCAGAGAGTCAACTAAACGTTTTGGAATGAGACAAACCTGGACCTGAAACCGGGCTCGGTTTATACTTGGGCAAGTTAGTATTCAGTTACATTTTATATAAAATAGGGGCGGCATACCAGTCGAACATGGCAAAGCGTAAGAAGGACTGCGCAGCGCCCATGGGGCAGGGCTCTTGCTGCCGTGACGGGTGTGGCAGGAGCAGGAGCCAAAGCCCCGATGCTCAGGTTCATGCTCCTCAGCACAGCAAGCTGCCCCAATAGCCACACCAATGCCACTTGGAATTTCAGAGCCAGGACTTTCATCCAGGCCGAATTCACCAGATAATCCATTTCAGCATGTTGCTTTCCCTAGAGAACTTATAATTCAGTCATAGTCAGTTACGTTAAGTGAACAACAGCAAAACTCCTGAGTCCGAGGTTATCTGAAGGAAGCAATCTGTGAGAAGTTTCTCTTTCCAAAGTCATGGCGTCTAATTATTTCAGGCATTCTCCTTTATGCTCGATTCAAGACCGTCAATTTGCCATTATTTCCTTTATGTTTCAGTTAACGAGTGCTGAGGGATTCCAGCTCCCAGGGCTATTCAGCTTGAGTCATCGAATCCATCTCGGCACCATTCAGCCTGAGTTTCATGCGTCACTGAGCAGATACACAAAGCCTCAACGCAATCTTTTTGTCTTTTTAGGATATGTAATAGAGTACCTTCTCAGCAGCAGTCGGAGGAGAAGAGGCAATGACTTAAATCCTGCTCCTAGTACGTAGGAAATAGAAGAAAAATGTATGTAATTCAGAGGTGCCGAGTATTAAACAGATGAAAAGGCATTCTGAAATTAAATGGTTGAAAACCATTGAAAGCAAGAAAATACATGTGAAGCCTGTAAACTCAATGCAGCTTCAAGTTTTTAGTCTTATTGTTTTAACAAATGCATTTAAAAACAACTTCTTAAGTTCTTATTTAAGTCCTCAGGGATTTTTTTATTTTAATTTGGCATCTGTGACTTGGTGGCATGCCTTAATTAAGTATGAAAAAAGTTATGCCCACATCCAACAATCTATAAAAGGCTAAACTTTTAAGTCTAAATTGCTGAAGGGCTGATGTTTTCCTGTTCATCATCTCCATATTTAACTAAGCTCTGTAGAGAGGCAGGGCTTTTGCATTCTTGGGTTTCTAATCTTGGTTTGCACATTTAAGAGATTATAGATTCATTGCATTAAAAATATGGAAAAAGTTATAAACATCTATTAATTGATTTTTCTTTATGATATACCAGTTGGGTCATTGTTTAGTCTTTGCCAAAATGTCCACGGTCAAGGGCATTGCTTACTTCTCAAGATCATTCATTTTCCTGCACAACTTTGACTTAGAAACTTTAAATGTTTATTCAGCTGAAATCTGTCTCCCTACAGCTGCTAATCTTTCTTCTTATCTTTTTGGAGGAACCCTATATTTTTTATTGTAACTCACGTTGTTCAAACTTATAAGAAATATTTGTTCATTGTATACAGTTTGGAAAGTATAACAAAGAATAAAAATGAAAAAGAAGGCCAGGCGTGCTGGCTCACTCCTGCAATCCCAGAATTTTGGATCACGAGGTCAGGAGTTCAAGACCAGCCTGGCCAAGTTGTTGAAACCCTGTCTCTACTAAAAATACAAAAATTAGCTGGGCACAGTGGCACGCGCCTGTAATCCCAGCTACTCAGGAGGCTGAGGCAAGAGAATCGCTTGAACCTGGGAGGCAGAGGTTACAGTGAGCCGAGATCACGCCATTGCACTCCAGCCTGGGTGACAGAGTGAGACTCCTTCTCAAAAAAAAAAAAAAAAGAAAAAGAAAAAGAAAAAAAGGAAAAGAAAAGAAATTCACCTCTACCCTGCAGCAACGGTCACTATTAACATTTAGTATCTTTTCTTATAGGTTTTTCTGTATGTGCTTATAAACACATTCAGCTGGGAAATTGGAATTGAACTCTGGGTCGATACACTGTTTTCAGAACTACGTTTTATGTTGTGAACATTTCCCCGCATCATTAAATATTGATGTACCATAATTTATTTATCATTCTCTGTTGACCACTTAGTTCAGATAAACATATGTGTGTAAAACTTGGAAATTCTGTACTGTCTAATATTTGAAGAGAGTGTTTGCACGTTTCCCAAGTCTTTTCAAAGTTTAACACCCCTCAGATATTTTTTCGATCATTTCTCCTCTAATATGGTTTATCTTCATTGCACCATCTGAATCTATATCTCCTGAATTTAATTGTTTTCTTGTAACTTTTACCCACAACCAAACACAACACTTTGGTTGATATCTGAGAATTTCAGAGCAAATCAGGAATATATTTTCTTAAAATTGGTGCATTTTCTTCTATAGTCTCATAATACAATATCATGTTTTCTTAGTTTTATTTATTGACTAATACTGGCTAATAGCAGTTTTCCACAGAAATTCTTATTTTCAGTTTATAGAACGTCAGGGAGCACCTGCTGTGTAGTCCTTAAAAGCACTAATTTATAATATAAATTAAGTCCCAAAGTTATTTCTCCTCACCCTAGACTTATATGTTATTTGTAATGGCAAGAACATTTATTTATTTTATACTCAAAATGTGCCATGATTCCAACAACCACTTAGAGTGTGACTCTAATAGGCAACATATGACCTTTCCCCAAAAGCTTCAGGTTATTTTTAAATTGAACATTTCCTTCTCTACTATTCTCCTTTTCATTAATACACTGTTGAGCCAGGCAGAAATGGAGCCAGAGGACTCCAGCACTCTTGTAGAAACCTCCTTCTAATGTGAAGTTAATCCATGTATCCTGCAGCTATTGACCAGCTGCTGACAATATTTCTACCTTGTCCTTGTGAGATAATTTACTGAAAGTCACTTTTATTATGTTTGCTGCATTAGTCAGTTTCCAAGACTCTGTTAAAGAGTGATTTGAGGCCAGGCACAGTGGCTCATGCCTCTAATCCCAGCATGAGGGGGGAGGTCGAGGCAGGTGGATCACTTGAGATCAGGAGTTTGAGACCAGCCTGGCCAACATGGTGAAATCTCGTCTCTATTAAAAATACAAAAATTAGCTGGGTGTGGTGGTGTGCACCTGTAATCCCAGCTACTCAGAAGGCTGAGGCAGGAGAATCACTTGAATCTGGGAGGCGAAGATTGCAGTGAGCTGAGATGGCACCACTGCATTCCAGTCTGGGTGACAAAGTGAGACTCTCTTAAAAAAAAAAAAAAAAAGAATGATTTGACTTGTAAGAGTTAGTTTATTCTTAGAGAAATCATGCTAAATCTTGGTAATCATTATTTAAAATATGTGCTCATTAACCTTTTTCAAATAACTCAAATTTGTCTACTCATTCTGAAATGTTTATGACTACTATACGCTGTTGAGTGTGAGATAGAGAGAGATGGAGAGGAAGTGAGTGCGCACCATTCTGACACGTGGTGAAGTCGGTAGTGACAATGGAGGTTCAGAGCAATTCGGGATAAAGGAGAAGGGGAATGAAGGTCTGTAAGTGATCAAGTGTTTGACAGAGCCTGCTGGGAACTGGTCCAGGGCCACAGTCCTAAGGGAGCAATTTGGAGAGAGGGATCTGGGGCTACTAAGGAGCAGTTCTGCTTAGTTTCTGGTTTTCCTTCTGGTTTACTGTAAGTAAACTCTAGAAATGAAATTAGTAGATTATTTAAAAAATGATGGTGGTGGTAGATTAATTCTTTTCTACTATGGAGAAAACTCAACTCTTTATTTTTAAATAGATTTTGTAAAAAGTGAAAAGTTAATAGAGGTCTCCGTTGCTGTTATTTCTGGAAGACCACAAAAGAATTGAGTTGTAGCTTCTAATTCCAAAGCAGGAGAACATTATAAAATTTTTCTTTGGGGCAAATGAGTTTCAAGTGTGATGCACAGCTGCTGTTTCTCTCTGCATGAATATGAGTATTTGTGTACCCATGGAAAACACTGGTTCTTTCAAGTCACCAGATTCAGTTGCAATCGAATGGAATTCTGTCAATCTCTTCAAAATAAGAATGTACAGCAAAATTCATACTATTTCAAGTCAAGTCATGCAACAATAGTTTCTTGGCTAACATCAGTGATCTTTACAAAGGTTTTGTATTTTCTTTGAACCCAATACTTGGTTAAAAATGTTATTTTTCTTAGTCTTGTTTCATTTTGAAGTTTCTTAAGATGCCTCGGTAGAATATTGAGTCTTGGCATTCTTCTTTATGTACGGCAATGAAAAGATATTGGTAAGAATTATTAAGCTAATACAGACTAATGGTGATTTTGTAATTTTATATGTAATTGTTAGATTTGCCAGGAGTGCCACTCAGTACAGAGCAAAATACAGCTCCTCTCTACCCTAGTGGAGGACGTGTTAGTGTTAAAGAGAACACTAACAGATGTTCAAGAGAGTCGCCGTCGTCGCACAATGGGTCAACAAATCTCACTTTAAATCTAGTGATCTTTCTATTGCATCACATTTTATCAGCAATGAAAAATGTTCTAATAATGAAAAGTTGGCGATACAGTTATGTGCCACATAATGATGTTATGGTTAATGATGAGCCACATACGACGGTGGCCCCATAAGATTATAATATCATTTTATTTTACCCTTTCCATGTTTAGATACACAAATACCATTGTATT
Source organism: Aotus nancymaae (assembly GCF_030222135.1). Taxonomy (NCBI): domain Eukaryota; kingdom Metazoa; phylum Chordata; class Mammalia; order Primates; family Aotidae; genus Aotus; species Aotus nancymaae. The sequence continues at coordinate 3,968,886 of NW_026988450.1, read as the reverse complement.
ACAATTACCCACAGTGTTCAGTACTGTACCATGCTTCACAGGTGTGTAGCCTAGGAGCAATGGGCCCCACCATGTACTATACAGTTCGTGCGTGTAATAAGCTCTACCATGTAGATTTGTGCACGTGCACTCTATGATCTTTGTGCAAGTACAAAATCATCCTACGACACATTTCTATGAACGTATCCCTCTCCTTAAGTTAGACATGATTGCATTCTCTTCATGTAATTCCTCCAGATGAAGCAAGAAATCTTTATTTCGGGGGGGTGATGGAGTTTTACTCTTGTCGCCCAGGCTGGAGTGTAATGGCATGATCTCTGCTCACTGCAACCTCTGCCTCCCGGATTCAAGCGATTTTCCTGCTTCAGTCTGCCGAGTACCTGGGATTACAGGAGTGCATCACCTCGCCTGGCTAATTTTTGTACTTTTGGTAGAGACGGCGTTTCCCCATGTTGGCCAGGCTGGTCTCAAACTCCTGACCTCAAGTGATCTGCCAAAGTGCTGGGATTACACTGTGCCCAGTCTGAAGCAAGAAATCTTCATAATGGTATTACTTTACTGTTCACAACTTGTTGAAATAATGAACATATGGAAAGATGCAGTATATTTTATATTCTTAAGGTGTTCATGGAGTTAGTTTTTAAAAATGTGTGTGTAAAAAGTACCATTTTACAAATGGTTAAGAAATCCCTTCCATCAGATTTGTGTGTCTTTGTTTTAGATTCCAGGGTTCAGGGAAGCTTGGCTAACTTTAATTCTGCCCAGCATGGACATTTTGCTTTTGACAGTCATTTTCTAATCCTTGGCTAATTAAATCAGAAATTCCGTCTAACTTTTGGAGTGTGTGTTGTGTGTATGTGTGTGCCCGTATATGTGGTAAATTCTTGCCAATCTAACAGCCCATATGAAACCCTGAAGTTACTTCTCCGAAGTCTGACCAACTGTCTCTTAATCAAGAGACTAAAGGGTGCCATAAATTACAAACTGGCTGGGAAGCCGGAAATGTTTCCAAACCTAAGTAAGCAATTCTAATTATTCCATTATTCCAGTCATACAATAAAACTGCTGACTAGAAACTACAATGAACTGTACAGTATTCCTTCACTCATTATAACAGATTTCTTCTGAAAGTAGGTCATAACAGAAGCTTTTTCTTTTTAGTTACTAGCAGCAAACAATAATGTGCTCTAATGGAATATCATTTTAATCAAAGTCAGAAGACTTAAAGTCTAGTTACCTTTTTGATGTTAGTTAATTCTGTGAACTTTTCTATACCATGTTTCCTTATTTTTAAAATCTGAATCAAAGTCCTTAATTAACAAAATTTCTTCCAGCATAATGTTGAAATAATTGTTTTGAGTTCACCCCAAGAAGAAAGTAAGTTGATATTTTAATACATTCATTCATTATTATCCATTAATTCATTGATTTATTTATCATAGAATTTCCGAGTGACTTCAGTATGCAAGCTACTGTGTTATTTATTTTTAATGATGCTTATTTTGATTAATATTTATTTTCTCCAAAGAGCCTACATCTATCCATCCATGCATTTGTCCATCCATCCATCCAGCTATCATTTGTCAACAAATGGTTATCGATCAGTTATTATATGCAAGAACGTTTAAAAGCTTATGGGTCTTCTGACTAGCTAATATTTTTATAAATTTCTGGAATATTTGACAAAAATATGTTAAAATATATACCACACATATCACCTAAAGGAAGAATAATTTTTTGAAAAGAAGATAAAAATAATGTTGTTTAATATATTATTTTAATTTTTAATAATATTGATAATGATGTCAGAATTGTGTATGTAAATGGGATATGGAGAATATTATGTGATATGAGTTATTATTGCATCCTCTGAACTGAAATACAGCACCAGCAGTCATATACATTTGTACACACATGTTGTAGACCCTGCTGAAACCACAGAGTAAGCAAAATCCTTCCTTTAAGAGTGCTTTTCACCTTTCAGCCTCTTGTCTTATTACCATGGTCCCATCAGAAATAAGCCTGGGGTCTGGGTACGGTGGCTCACGCCTGTAATCCCAGGACTTTGGGAGACGGAGGCAGGCAGATCACTTGAGGTCAGGGGTTCGAGACCAGCCTGGCCAGCATGCTGAAACACCGTCTCTACTAAAAATACAAAAATTAGTTGGGCGTGGTGGCACTTGCCTGTAGTCCCACCTACTCAGGAGGCTAAGGCAGGAGAATCTTTTGAAACCAGGAGGCAGAGGATGCAGTGAGCTGAGATAGCGCCACTGCATTACAGCCTGGGCGACAGAGTGAGACTCTGTCTCAAAAAAAAAAAAAAAAAAAATCAACTGTTTTGTTCTTCTTTTAAATGGCTACAATGGTAATAAACTTTCTGGAGTTAGTACAAGAATTTCTCACCTGTGACATCAGAAGTGGTGAGTCCGGCCTTATTACCCGGTGCTCAGCTATGTTGCAGGCGAGCTCGGTGTCAGCTGATGTTTCACACAGGATGATTTTCAGGCATGAAATGCAGATGGAAGCGGATTCGTGAAAACTCATTTCTGACCTTTAAAACAAAAGGTTTTGCCATGGAATGAGCAAACGTGATGTAACCATATACTACAGGCTAATTCTAAGTTATGTCTCTAGTGCAAACGGATTTAGAAAAAGCAGCCCCCTCCTTGTGCGTTTTTAGCAAGAGGAGCTGAAACTATACTTCCAAACAGTTCTGCTGTAAATAGCCCTGAGCTCTTGTGGTCACATTCTTGGCACGCTGATTTCTCTGGGTTACTATCGAGTTCTATGGCGTAGTGAGGTTGTAGACATTTGGCATCCATAGCTCTTTGGATGAGAAGTTACTGCTGATCTCACTGTAGGGAAAATTACAGCACAAAAATACTGTTGCAGGAAACCAGCCATGAAAATATCAATTTGGTGAAGAAAAGAGACAGCAACCATTTTTCTGTAAGTTAAGATAGATAATTTTGCACAGTTTTCACCAGGTGTAGAGTTGGTAGGGTTAACATGGAGGGTTGGGAAAGAAAACCCTTGTTTTTGGAAAAGGCATGTTTTGTTGGAACTTCAAGGAGGGTAAAACACTCTTTCATTCATCTTTTTGTTGAATGAACACAGTGACCTGGGGCCATGCTCTGTGCTGCACAGAAGCTGGGGGCTTTCAGGGCATTTGCAGAATAGTAGCCAATGGAGGGGCTGGCACACCAGGGCACAATCAGGCTTTCTTATTAGATTCAAGGCCTTATGGATGAGATCACGACTGAGTAGAAGTTTTGAAGATGGGTGGATATTTTCTAGCATTGAATGGTCAGAAGGGATTCTGGAAAGAACAGGGTGGCATGATAATGAATATGACACGTCCTGCATTGTGCTGGCATGGGGATACTACGCTGGGCTCATGCACAGGTGTCAGAGGCAAGCCTAAGGAAGGGAAACAGAGAATCGGCGTGGGTCTCAGACCACACAGGCAGCTCCAGTTGGGCTCTGCTGGTGGTAGACAGCCATGCCTGGAAGGATTTTAAACTGAAAGAATTAAAATCAATTGAATCAATTGATAGCAAATCCAACATAGTTTGCTTTCCTACAAAAATCTCCCCACAGCTGCATGTAAGACGGGCATAGAGTGCAGGAGAGGCCAGGTGCGGTGGCTCATGCCTGTAATCCTGGCATTTGGAGGCCAAGGCAGGCAGATCAGCTGAAGTCAGGAGTTCAAGACCAGCCTGGCTAACATGGTGAAACCCCATTTCTACTAAGAAATACAAAAAATTAGCTGGACATGGTGATGTGCACCTGTAATCCCAGCTACTTGGGAGGCTGAGGCAAACGAATCGCTTGAACCTGGGAGGCAGAGGTTGCAGTGAGCTGAGATTGCACCATTGCACTCCAGCCTGGGCAACATGAGTGAAACTCAGCCTCAGAAAAAAGAAAAAAAAAAGCAAGACAGAGAGTGCAGGAGAATGAGCCATCAGGACAGTGATGACTTGACGTGGGAGGTATAGAGGACTTGGTGGCTGCGTGGATGTGTAGGGTCAGGAAGAGTGGGTGGCTTCTAGGACTCCGATTTTGTGTCTGGGCTGAGAATAGAAAAAGTGAGAAGGGGGGAGGATTGTTTAAGACTTCAGGTAAAGTTGAGAGGTATCTTCAGTACACCCATTTATTAGAGAGGTCAGATGGGTAGACGAATGTCGAGTACGAAGGACGTGGTCAATCACTAAGAGAGAGGGAAAGATCTGTGTGTGTGTAGTATACAGATACATGCACGCACGTATGTATGGGTGTCTCTATGAGTATAGACACACATTTATGCTTCCTCATGCATATACGTTCTGCTTACTTACTTTTACACAGCTGCATGAAAACCAAAAGAGTGGATGAAATTGCTAAAGGAAGGTCAAGGGAGGAGGGGACGGGGCTCATACAGAGGCGGGCAGAAGAGCATGGTCTGGAAAAAAAGTCGGAGACAGACTGTTTAAAGAGAAAGGAGAAGATCGAGGATAGCTTAAAGAGGAAGCCAGCTGACATGATCGAATGCCACAGAAAGATCGAGGAAAATGATGCCTCCAGTTCACTATGCGTCAAGAATTCAGAGGTGACCGAGGCTGGGATGATGTGAGAGAAGTGGTAAAAGAGGAGGTTAGCTTGCAGTGGGTTGAAGAAGAAAGGCAGCAAAACTGCTAGATATTGTTTCAGTTGTTATCACTGGTATCCAAATATCGGTGTAAGAGATGAAGCAAAAATGTTAAATAATTTACCAAAATTTTGACCGATGAATATAGTTCCCCAAAAGAACAGAGCATAGTTGACAGTTCAGACTATTGCAAAATCCACTGTCTCTGTCGGCTGCCTCGCGTCATTACAGGAATGAAGTGTGGTTGGTGTATGGAGATTTGAATTTTGTGGCGTACAATACACATTTCCCAACACTCAGGCAGATCTGCACAGAACTGCAAGTGACAGTGACCAGCTTGGCTATTCTTGTAGAGGAACGTACATTCTGTTAACCGGATTTTTTTTCTTTAAACAGTTGGTTTTGAACTGGAAGGAAAGAATGCTTTGAATTTTGCCAATTCTCAGCTGTGATTCATTCACTAGCGTGATTATTATTGCTATTATTTTGGTTCAATACTCCGTGTCAATATTTATGCTTTATTTTGCATGTAAGGAAGATAGTTAGACATGTCCCTCCTCTTCAAGAGCTCTCAGTTTGGCTGTGTCAGGTGGGAACAGAGATGCTATGACAACATGGTGTTTAAAATGTTAAAAAAGCAGTGTCTGTATTGATATTGGTCATGTTATGACTACAAGCACTTATTAGCAACTCAACTATTCAAAATGCTCTGGATAAATCCTCACATTGAGTACTAATCATCATTATCCTTGTTTTGTGATGAGGAGTTCTGAGAGAGTGTGGGCTGCCTGAGGGTGGCCAGGGATGACCCACCCCAGGTGCGCTTCCCTGGCTGAAACCCACATCCCAACCACTGCGCTAAGTGTCTCCACTGCAGAGCCCTTAGGGGAGCACAGGGGTTCCCAGAGCGCAGTTGTCTGGGAACGCCTCTCTAAGGAAAGGAAGGGTGAATTTGAAATCCACATTCCAGCGTGGCAGCCAGTCCTGGCATCGGCAGCAAGAGGCACTTGAGCAGATGGTACAGCTGGCAGGGCAGCTGCTACCAGCTGTGCTTCCTCCTGACCCCCTGCGAGGGTGCTCGCCGGGAGGTGTGGTGCCCTCGACTCACGGATGTAGGAAGGAGAGAAGAAAGGCAAGGGCGCTCCAGGAAGGGGAACTACATGTGCATATGCATAGAGCTGGAAAACAGTGTGACCAGGCTGTGATGAGGAGGTTCAGCGGGCCTGCGAGGGCTGGGGGAGGCCAGGGTGTGGAGATGGGTGACAGCCACGCAGACAGGCTTGCTTCCTCTGCAGCAAGACCACAGGGCATCTGGGAGCTCATCTCACTCCTGCCAAGTCCCAGATCACTATATAAATGGTCAAGAACCAGGCTGGATGTGTCTGACTCCCCCAGAGCGAAGCATCAGCTACGCAGTGGGAGCCGGGAAGGACAATCAAGGTAAATATCATGCCAGATAAAAATGTAACAGAGTCTGATCTCAGCAATCCATCATTTTCTTTCTGTGCTATGCTGCGTTTATTGGCTCATGTGCAAATGGGTTGGCATTGTCTAGTAAGATCCAGTAACGCCATTGTGTCTTCCCAGGCACACGGGCATTTGGAGAAGCCACAGTTAACATAGAGAGTGGGGCACAGAAATGGAGGAAATCCTTGCATAATATAACAATGATCCTAAAACTACGAATTATGTTCATTCATTTGAAGAGTTAAATCTTCTACTTTTAAACTCACTTTCTCCAGAATGACAAAGTTAGCAATTCAAGAGGTGATGCTTTAGTTTTGTGTAAAAATTCACTTAGAGCTTCTTATCTCCAAGTAAAAGACATTACTTTATATAACACGATGTATGATGACCTCAGAGTAAGACTTTGCAGTTGGAGGCTATTTCCACACGCTAGTGAATGTGACCCAGTGACGCTGTTCAAGTGTAATCTAGTTCTTCTCCCACTGACATTCAGATCAAACCCCTTCATCTCTCTCTCTCTCTCTTTTTGAGGCAGCTTGTCGCTGTCACCCAGGCTGGAGTGCAGTGGCACAGTCTCCACTCACTGCAATATCCACTTCCTGGGTTCAAGTGATTCTCCTGCCTCAGACCCCCAAGTAGCTGGGATCACAGACGCCTGCCAACACCCCAGGCTAACTTTTATATTTTTAGTAGAGACAAGATTTCACTATGTTGGCCAGGCTGGTCACAAACTCCTGACCTCAAGTGATCTGCCTGCCTCGGTTCTCCCAAAGTGCTGGGATTACAGGCGTGAGCCACTGTGCCCGGCTCCCTCTTGTCTCCTGAAATCAGCTCTCTGATCTGTAAGAGAGAGCTACGTTTTAGTGACACCTGCTGGAAGAACTAAGTATGTAGCGGATGAAGAAATCTGGAAGGGACTGCTCTGTCCGGGTTTTCTCAGTTTACTGTGGGTTTCCACATACAGGGATACCATCGTCAAAACTGCAGTGCTCTCCTGACTTTCAGATGATTTAATGACCTGGAGAAGGTGGCCACACACTCCTATCAACGCTGACTTGCCTTGAACTGGTTAACACCTTCCATTCACTTGGCCATTGTCAGTTCATTAGTGGAAATAAAGGGTGTGTTAGTTCTAACCACTTAATCCTAACGTGAAACACTAATTGCCCTGCCTGAGAAAAGTGGGAACTGGGTTTGGAATAATGAGGTGGAAATTGTACTGTAAAGGAAATCAGGAGATGGGCTTTCAGGTGCAGCCCTGGGCCCTCGGTGGCTGGCGGATAGTGGGCCTGCGGATCCGTCTTTGGGGTCTCGGCTTGCTCACAAATATATGGAAGTGCAGGTGGGGCAGTGGAGGCAGTGAAGGGCAGGTGGCAGCGGATACACTTGAGGGCCATTTCCTATGGCCACGGGCTCTGCTTTGAAGGGACTCAGATGTTCTGGGTCTTAACCTCGTCGGTTCTAAAATCATCATGTTAACATCTGCCTTGAAATAGCGTGTGGCGCTTCAGCTGGGATGAGTATGTGAGCGCCTTCCTGTTCGCTCCGCTTCCCTTTCGGCTTTCTCTTCGGTAAAGTCCAAGGCTGGGCCAGTTGATCGGCTAACCAGCTTTGTTTAAAAAAGATCAAGTCTTTCAAGTTTATAAAAGTAGTACTGGTTGTTTATAAAAACTGGGATGTTGATGAAACGTGTACCCTGAGTTCTTCTGTTTGTACATGTGTGCTCCCTTGCTGCCGGCGTGTTTAAACTTTCCGCGAGTGCCTGGCAGTGCTCAACAGTAAGACCCATGAAGTACGTTTGTTTCTCGGTATCTGAGGGGGATTGGTCCAGGAACCCCCAGGATATCAAAATCCACAGCTGTTCAAGTTTCTGATGGAAGATGGTGTAGTATTTTCTTATAACCTATGCGCATTCTCCCTTATACTTTCAATCGTCTCTAGATTACTTATGGTATCTAATTTAATGTAAGTGCTATGTAAATAGTTGTAATTTTGTATTTTTTAAAATTTGTATTTTTCATTGTCGTATTTTTATTATTTATTTATTTATTTATTTATTTATAGTTTAGATGGAGTCTCACTCTGTCACCCAGGCTGGAGTTCAGTGTTGCAATCTCGGCTCACTGCAACCTCCGCCTCCTGGGCTCAAGCGATTCTCCTGCCTCCGCTTCCTGAGTGGCTGGTATTACAGGTGTCCGCTATCACACCCAGCTAATTTTTGTATTTTTAGTAGAGACAGGGTTTCATTATATTGGCCAGGCTGGTCTCGAACTCCTGACCTTGTAATCCACCCACCTCGGCCTCCCAAAGTGTTGGGATTATGGAGCATGAGCCACCGCACCCAGCCATATTTTTGTTTTTTATTGTTTCTTCCAAATATTTTTGATCTGTGGTCTGTTGAATCTGCAGACCCAAAAATAAGGCCGAAAGTAATTGATTTTCTGATCCCGGGGAACTTTGTGAACAAGCACTTTAGCAGAGCAAAAGTGCTCAGTTCTGCTTGGTTTAATCCACGAGCTTGAGAGGGAATGAAATCTACTTCTGGAAAATAGTGTAGATGTGGGCTGAGAATTTCACTGAGGAGCAAAACGAAGATGCTAGATGGAAGAACTTTTATAAAATTGTTCGAGTGTCTTCTCTGAAGCCTTTATAGTATTCCTATTTATGTATAAGTGCTTTAGCCATTGCTGGAGATCTGTAGGTAAGCATCAAACATGTATGAAAAAAAAAAAAAGAAAAGAAAGGAAAAATCACCCCAATGCCACCTGCCCCACACTAACTGCAGGCACGGTTCCCACAGGGTCTGCCCTTCCTTTCCGGCTGTCCTCACACTGTGGTCTCCCTCAGACTTTGCCAGACCCACAGCTGTACTCCAGGGAACAGGGGATGTGCGTGTGCATAAGGAGAGGGAGATTTTAAGGAATTGGCTCACACAGTTGTGGGGGCTGGCTGCTCTTATATGTTCAGGGCAGGCTGGGGACCCAGGGAGTTGCTGATGTTGCAGCTCAAGTCCAAGGGAGTCTGGGGACAGCTTCCCTCTCCCTCAGGGGACCTTGGACTTTCCTCTTAATGCCTTCAACTGATTGCATGAGGCCCACCCACGTTGTGCAGCTTGATCTGCTTTACTCAAAGCCTACCGATTTAAATGTTAATCATATTGTAAAAAAAATACCTTCAGAGCAACATCTAGACTGGTGTTTGGCCAAAAACTGAGTTCCGTGCTTACCGTGGCCTAGCCAAGTTGGTCCATAAAATTAAGCATCACAGCAGGTTAATATTGGGCCGGCAAACGACAGTGGAAGATGACCTCAAGCCCTGGCCGTGAGGCAGCTGGCAGGCAGGAAGTGCACTGGAGATTCGAGAAAATTCAGGAGCCTTCCTCAGCTGGGGACACGACTGGAAATCAGGCAAGACGGAGGGTGTCCTCCAGATGCTCGTCTCAAGCCTGGAGAATGTATTTCTAATTCCTACAATGAACGGCTGTCAAATGGAATGATGAAGAAGTCTTGTTTTACAGCAACAGGGAGAGTGTGGGAAATCTCCTTGATTTCTTCCCCTGACTCCAAGGCCGGGCAGTGCAGTGGTGCCCCGACACTGTCCCAGCACTGTCCTGCTGGATGAGGCTCAGTCACAAAGAGCATCGCCTGAGGGAGGGGTTGTGGCGGGGAGGTGGGGCGGGGCTGATCATCTGAGTGACTGACGAAGGGCGTGGCTACAGGGAGCAGAGTCCGCTCTCAATCTCATGCCAAAAACGGGCTGCAGGCAGGAGTGCACAGGAGTGGGTGTCTCGCAATAAAATAACACCCAGCTTTCAGGAATCACCTTCTCCCTCCTGCCCTTCATGGTAGCTTTGGGAGACAGGGACCTGCTTGCCTTTCTGCAGTGGCAGGCTTGTGCCATTCCAGTGACTTAATTACATCCTTGCTTTCAATAGGAATGCTTTTGGCTCAGGTACGGATCTGCTTGATATTTTTCTCAGGAAGACAGGCTTTCTGCCAGAAAGAATATTTCTCAGATTTGAGGGAAACACACAAACAGAAATCAGCCTGGTAAGACGGTGCTCTCTGAGAGTTTCAGCTCATTTGTTTCGCTCTCTGAGCATGAGATTCTTAGCTATGATGGCCAGGCGTCTACTCACAACAAACCTGGAGACGGTTTTCAAGTGGGGCATTACCAGGAGGCCCCATGCCTCGCTGGACGAGCTGTGTGGCCTGGGTCTCAGTTTCAAGAAGGGGCTCAAGTTCAGATTTTTGATTTTATCTCTTAACAACATTTTGCATTTAGTCTCAGCTACACATAATATTTAAAGAGGACCACATTTATCTTACAATTTATAGTGGACTACACCATCTGTACTGCACAAACTATGTAATATCTTAAATTCCGGGCCGGGTACAGCTGCTCACGCCTGCAATCCCAGCACTTTGGGAGGCTGAGGCGGGCAAATCACCTGAGGTCAGGTGTTCGAGACCAGCCTGGCCAACATGGCGAAACCCTGTCTTTACTTAAAGTACAAAATTTAGCCGGGCGTGGTGGCAGGTGTTTGTAATCCCAGCTATTTAGGAGGCTGAGGCAGGAGAATCGCTTGAACCCGGGAGATGGAGGTTGCAGTAAGCCGAGATCGAGCCATTGCACTCTAGTCTGGACAACAAGAGGGAGACTCCATCTCAAAAATAAATAAATAAATAAATGACACATAAATTCTGCAATTTGTGAATTAGGCAGTCACAGATAATTGTATTCTTTATATTAAATTCCTGTTTGTTTGTTGTTAGTGTAAAATTTGCCCTAAACTCCACTGGAATCTTCAGGATGTAGACGAAGTCTGGGCTTCTCTGTTGCTCTGCGAGGTCTTTCTCTACACATTTCTGCATATCCACGTGATGTAACTCTGTGTAACTCACTGAGAGGAGGCGTAATGTGCTGTGATGTGGGTCTGGTGTGCACTGTTACCTAGGGGACCAAATGGCATGACCTGGAGCTATGATAGTTCGTTTGGAGCTAGTTCATGCGGCTCTCTGTCCATCCCTTTTCTTCACCCTCAATCTGCCATCGGGAGTCATTTTCATCTCTTTTGGTAGCAGGAATTTCTGAATTGAATTTGAGCTAGAAACTCACGTCTTATTAGTTAAAAATGTCGATTCCAAATTGCTTGTGCAGAAGAGCATTAAGCATTACTTCCCCAGCTTCATCAGCTTGTGTAGGGGAGAGTAGGGGAGACAGACGGACAGACTTGTCTAACCACTTCCAGCAAGTTCCACGTGGCCAACTTTTAGCTTGGTACAGTGACTAGGATTGCTTCTGAACTGAGTTCCAACGAACAATGAATGGGATGAACATTGTTTTACACGGGGGTTGTTATTATCATGAATATTACTTTATCAATATTATGTATATTACAATGGGATGAAGGAGATATAATAATTCAATTTTCACTTTATGTAAGGAGTGAAAATTCAATTCTACATTTTATGCTACGGGAAGTTTTATATGAATGACAAGTTTTGTATCAATGAAATTTCTAGTGACCGATCTTGAGTAAAATAGAGGCATTATGGGAAGTGATTGTATTTCTGGGTAAACATACATACTTACACAGAAAGTAGCATGATCCAAATTTGGTGACCATTTGAATTTAAATAACCTAATTTTCAGAAATATACTTACCCTATAATAGGTAATACATTGTACAAGGCCTTGTATGCAATCCTAAAGACCTGGGATTCAAATTAAGAAGGGGTATCTTTTCCTAGAATTTCAGCTTAAATGTACTTACCTGTAAAAATTTATGTGCCTGAATATACTAGCCAGAGAGGATCGAGTGCTAACATACTCATTTTGGTATATTTCAATATGACTTACTGGGATTTAAGTCAATCTGGAAAAACTCTTTGGGTGTCCAACCATACTTTTTTTTTTTTTGAGGCAAGGTCTCACTCTGGTGGCCCAGGCTGGAGTGCAGTGGTGCGATCACAGCTCATTATAGCTTTGACCTCCTGGGAAGTGACCCTCAGTCTCCTAAGTAGCTGCAACCACAGGTGTGCACCATCATACCTGGCTAATTTCTGGGTTTTTTTTGTAGAGATGAGGTCTTGCCATGTAACCCAGGCTGGTCTCAAACTCCTGGGCTGAAGGGATCCTCCTGCCTCAGCCTCCCAAATCACTGGCGTTACAGGCATGAGCTACTGCACCCACCCCAGCCCACACTCAGCTTCTCAGGCATTCCCTGAGCATGCCTCAGTGGTGAGAACAGGGCGTGGCCAAGGTCAGTGGTCAGAGTCTCATAGTCCACTGAGTGAGCCTGAGTACCTTGGAGACCTTACTATGGCACCAGCTTACAAGCAAAATTTGTCTTCGTGGCGGAAGAGCTTATGTCTGCTTACTTGTGGAGAAAACAAGGAGGGAATTCTGATAACAGATCTATATAGCTATATCTATATATCTATATCTATATCCAGATGAAGATATATATATATATATATCTTAATATAGATATATATATTATTATATATCTTAATATAGATATATATATTATTATATATATAATAATCCAGATATATATATATAATTATATATATAATAATCCAGATATACATATATATGTATATCTGGATTGATTTGAAAGCCAAGGTGCCATATATATATATGTGTGTGTGTGTGTGTGTGTATGTATGTGGCACATATATATGTGGGTGGCATATATATATGTGTGTGGCAATATATATATTGGTTTTCAAATCAATCCAGTGATAAGTTTAATTTACAATTTAAACATATATAAATATATGTTTATCATGTATAAATATATTATATAAAATATATATATGAAGGAATATATATATTCCTTCATATATATGTATTTAGAAATCTATTCCTTCATATATATATTTTTTCTTCAAATATAAATACATATAATTTAAACTTATATATATAAATATATATTGCATCTTTTCACATTATTTTCAATTATATTACCATTATAATATATGTGGCTGAAAATAACTTTGCAATGGCATCATTTTGTAAAACTGAAAATGTACATACTAATCCCAATTCCAAATATTTAGCCTAGACAAACATTTCTTCAAAAGTACAAGGAGACATGCATGCATATTTATTGCAATATTGTTAGTAAGTAATGTTGCAAAAATTTGAGAACAATCAAAATGCCTGTCAGTAAAGGAATCTATAAAGAACCGTGTGGTCTGTCAGCACCGTGGGGTACTGTAGAGAAGTTAGACAAAAATGCACAGTCCTCTATGTGTAGACAAGTAACAACACAACAAATACGTAGTGGAAGCAAAAGGGAAGTTTTAACATCCATATAACGTTTGATAGCTTTTTTTGTAAATCTAAAAGCACAAAATGTTTTATATCTGCTCATATATTATGTTTATTTTCATACATAGACAGCTTCTGACTTACGACGATGCAACTTAATTTTTGACTTTACCATGTTGTGAAATGGTTGCAATTTTGATGTAATGTACAATAGTGAGCAATTGCATGAGATAGTCTACATTTATTAGATAATAGGGTATGTGTTAGATAATTTTGTCCAATTGCAGGCGAGTGCAAAAGTGTTCTGAGCATGGTGAAGGTAGGCTGGGCTAAGCTATGATCTTGGCAGTTTGGTTATATTATGCATTTCTGTCTTACAGTATTTTCAATTTACAGTGGATTTATCAGGACATAATCCCATCATAAGTCACATTTGTTTACATTTCATCTTATATATGTTTACATTTCATCTTATATTTATTCACATACATACAAATGTACATCTGCAGAAGAGTGTCAAGCACGAGTGGTTACATCTGGAGTGAGAGGCAAAGCTAAAATTAAGATGGTGCTTAAAAGATGTTCATTTTAACTACAGCATGTTTTTATATATAATTTGTATAGTAAAAATACACCCATGTGGAATTATGAGTAGAAGCATTATATCAAGGTGTAAATATTAATAGTAGTTAATTCTGGATGTACACGGTAAGAATTATTATTTTCTCATTTGTACTTTTCTGAATTTTTCAGAAATTTCAAAGCGTAAGATAAGGAAAATAGTTTATCTTTTTATATTTTCTTCCTTCTTGTGTTGTTGGAATCTCATTTTGGGAGACTTATTAGGATTATTGTTTAATGCAAGAGGAAAACCCTTTTTATAACTACTAATTTTTAGCTTCTGTTTTTAAGAGAAACCAATGGTTTCCAGGGTATTCGGGTCTATATAACTTAATGTCTTGTATGTTTATAGGGAGGATCTCATGTAACTTAGTTTCCTTTACCAGTATAGTCTAGACATGCCAAACAGCAATGCATGGTATATAAGCAGTGCATTTCATTCAGCAAGGAGGTATAGTCACTGAGTTATTTAATAATGTAATTGAAAATAACAGCTCCTATAAGATTATGCTCATTTGGCCAAAGTCTAGAGAAACATGAAATGATAGACAGGATTTTAAGGTACTCTCATAAAGATTTGTGAGTCAGATATTCTAAGATAGAACAACTTTTTATGGTGGTGAAGGATTTCATTTTGAGAAATTAATTGAGAGGAAGTAAAGATAGTTTTTTTTCATCTTAGTCTATTACTGACACTCTAATAGCCTATAAAATTTCCCTGATACACTTCTCCTTGGGCCTAACATTTCCAAACAAATCACTTCATCTTTCTTCTATACTCCTTGCATTAGAGATAGAAATCCAGCTCGAATTAGTTTATCAAAATGACAGTTTCTGGTGTCAGGGATCTGGAAAGTCAAGGAGTAAATTTGGTCTCCGGCAATCCCGGGTCCAGGGCTTTGTTTCTTTCGTTTCCGATATTGGCCCTATGTGTTTCTGCTGGGCTTTCTTCCTAGCCTGATGCTTTCTAGTGTGGGCAAGATGAGTGAGTGGCCCTAGATGCTCCTTTTCCTTAGAACTCTGAACCCCAGAGAGAGAGCATGACTGTTTTATTTAGCAGCCCTGTCAATCAGTGCTTGAGGACATTTCCAGCTGGCCTTGCTTGGGTCATATATTCCCCATGGAAGAAATGGTATGTCCATGGAGATGCTGCCTCCAGTTAACCACACTGTTCCCAGCAGGAAGAGGCCTCTGCTTGACGTCTCTACCGTAATCACATGCAGTGGGGTAATCACATGCCTGGTTCTCCAACTGATAGAGGGGCTCTAGACAGAGCAGTCCCTACGTCTGCCAAGTGTGCATGGCATTTGCTTGCCCCTTTGTTGCGTCACAAACACTGTGCACCCTAATCCTGTAATAACTTGCTTATCGTCCCCCCTACTGAACTATCTGTGCCCAGGACCCTATCTTCCTTATCTTGGCATCCCTATTACTTAACATGACAGGTGGCACGCCGCTGACACTCAATCATTCACATGCTGAAGAAAGAAAGATGTGAATTCATAAAAGAGAATGTTGGTTGTGGAGTAATGATACTCTCAAACTAATCGTTCTGTTGATTTAATACTTTGTAGAAGGCCATTGTATTCCTATACTGTGCAGAATAATTAAGTAATTAATCATTTTGGCTAAATTCAAGCAGTAGTGTTGAGTTGAGTTAATATTTGGCATCTAATATATCAATATTATTTTCCAAACTAAATGTACTCAATTGGCATGTTGCCATGTATGGAATTTGTTTTACTGGCATAGAAATAAAACCTAAAATGAATAGTGTAACTGTCGTTAGTATTTTGCAGAGTTCTATAAGGAGCCATGTCTGGCATCTTGGGACTAGCATGTGGCCCCACAGAGGCATAATTTGCCGTAGACAGTGGAGTGGGCCTCCCTAATGATTAGTGTATGATGTGTACTAGTTCTGTCTTCATTATATTTAGTCCTTCAGTACTGCATGTTCGATCACAAAAGGAGAATGAACTTTCAAGCTTCTGGAAATAATGGCAGAACACAGTCAACATATTATAATTGTTCTTCACCTTCTTATGTTCCTAGAGACTTGAGGTTTAACAGAATAAGAGAAATTCCAGGGAGCGCCTTCAAGAAACTCAAGAATTTGAACACTCTGTGAGTACTTATTGCTTATCTATAAGGTTCCTAAAATTATATGCTGGTTGGATTGAAATTTACCGTGAAAGTCATTCTGAGTGTAAAGAATGGCTGGGAGAAGAATGACACCTTGTAGATGTCTTACAACCGGCAAAATTCTCCTGCTGCTTTACACAGCCTGTGTTTTTAACAACCTTTGAACTTGGAAGATATTCCTATTTATCCTATTTATTTGGATTCTATGTGCTTAGAAAAGCTTCATGAGAAGAAGAAATAGAGAGAAGGAGGGGTTAAATAACTTGTCTCAGAGTCCCATGGCAAGAAAGCAATAGAAATGAAATTAAAATTTACAACTTCTTACCTCGAAAGCCCATGCTCTTCTCAGTATGCTACTGGGCTTTTTTTATTCGTGATACTCTAAAAAAAATGTAGAGATGCTGTTTTATGATAGTCTTAAATGAAAAAAAATCATGTAGAGAAAAAAATGACAACTTTATGGCTAAGCACCAATAAACATTTCCAAGTTTAAAGGCATTTATTTTATTCACTCAACAGTATCTATTATCTACTGTGGGCAACCAGTTGGCTGGTTTTGTATCTGGATCCAAAGGCACATGCCCCTGCTGTGATAGAACTGATGGTCTCACATTGTGGGGTGGTCAGGAAACCAACACCCAACTGTAATATGTCTGTAATAAAAATAATCTATGTATGTAGTAAGTGCTGTAAGGAGAAGAGTCCTATGCGAGATGATGACCAGAGGCTCAATATGTAAAAATCTTCCTAAGCTGCATTTAGATTAATCCACTGAGTGAATACACTGAGAGTTAAGGATGTTCAGTGAGGCTAGACCCATGTGGGTGTGTTTGTCTTCTTGTCATAATATTCGCAGGATAGAGTTAGCAATTTTATCAACTTGGATGAACTTCTCCCCATACTCAGGCCAAGCTGGCCCTCCTAACTTTAGAGTTGAGATCACACTTTACACTTGTGCTTTTCCCATCTGGTTTCTTTCCAGTAACTGATGCCTGAACACACATATTTTTATCACAGTATCTCTGTTTGGGATGATGTAAGAACATAAGAAAGTAAGGACTGCAGGGTTTATTCTTTGTTTTACAATAAAGCAATGATTATCAAAGTGCAATGTACAAGAACATTTCCTGGAGTTCTTGTGGACATGCAAATTCCCAGCCCTCTTCCTCAGGGATTCTAATTTAGGACTTCTCAGGATGGACCCAAAGATCTGCATTTTATTGAGTATTTTTATTTTTATTCTTTGAGATGGAGCCTTGTTCTGTTGCCCAGGTTGGAGTGCAGTGGTGCGATCTCAGCTCGTTGCAACCTCCTGGGTTCAAGCAATTCTCCTGCCTCAGCCTCCTGAGTAGCCGGGATTACAGGCACCGGCCACCAGGTCCAGCTAATTTTTGTATTTTTAGTAGAGACGGGGTTTCACCATATTGGCTAGGCTGGTCTTTAACTCCTGACTTCAGGTGATCTGCCTGCCTCGACCTCCCAAAGTGCTGGGATTACAGGCGTGAGCCACTGAGCCCAGCCTACTGAGTATCTTTTAATGAGTATTTCTGGGATGTCCAATAGTTAAATAGAACCATCAATGAAGCCTTTCACCACTGTCTACTGAAATATGTAGATGACAGATAACCAAATATTTTATTCATTGATTAAACTGTAAATCTGATCAAGTGTTATCAAATATTCTCATTAGACATAGTTGCTATTTAAAAAATTTGAGGAGTGTGACAAACTGATAAAATCCATTGGGGTTTGTCTCCATTTTGGGTTACAGTACATAATACATTAATTATTGATGAACAATCCACCTCTTCACTTGACAGAAACCATGGATATTATTAATTTGTTTCAAATATTTTTTATTAGAAAACCGTAAGAAAATAGTAATTATGTTGTTAGTTACAAGCCTCATTATTTTATACTAGTTGCTTTATATACATTATCTGTATTCCTTTCTCTCATGCTTTGTGCTAGGTGTTTACGTTCATTTTACAGATGGGGAAATTGAGGTTCATGGCTATAATGTCATTTACCCTAACTGGTGCAGATAGAAAGGAGCAGAGTCAGGGTTCCACACAGTTCTATCTGTTAACTGCTGGACTATATGGTTTCTCATGATAGCATTCAGGAAGAGTACTTCCCTGGAATACAGACAGTAGGTCATTTAAACAGTAAGTTGTGTGTACATGTGGGGTGTGTGTGTGTGTGTGTGTGTGTGACAGAGAGACAGAGAGAGAGACACACACAGAGAGAGAGAATTCTGTCTAGAAAGTGAGCCAAGCAATCAGACACTTAATACTCCTGAGACTTCAGAAAATTTCTGATAGACCCAAAGGTCTTCACTAACTTATTATAAGAACAAAAGAAATAAGGACACATTTAAAAAAATAAAGTTAAAATTTCATGAAGGATATGAAAAATTTTGACCATATGGATCTTATACCAACATAGCATTACAAAGCGAAATCAAGCATCTGGTGATTCTATTTCCTTGCATTGCCTTTATGCTGCACAGAAACTCCACTGTTCTCTTACAATTAAAAAAAAATGCCAACCACATTGCTTCCGTATTGTAAAAGACAGTGGTTTCTCAAGAAGAGTTGGCATTTTTGTATTAAACAGAGCTTGCTAAGAGGTTTGCTTAATGAAAAATCTGGAAATGTTATGTGTTGCTGGAGCCTAAGTGCTAGAGGGTGAGATCGAGGATCTCTTATCAGACCCTGGATTTCACCCACTGCAGCACAGCCAAATGGTGCCTGGTAGAGCTCTGTGACTTGCCAGGACGCCTCTGCCTTCCAGTTTCTGGATGAAACTGATAAGAGTAATACATTTGGGAAATAGGTTCAAATTCAATTGCGGACAACACAATTATGCTTATAAAAAAGACGACTGAGCCCTGGGGGAACAGCAATAGCTAATAAACGCCAAGGATAACAGAGTAGAGTATACCACAGAAGTAAATAAATGCATGCCACTATTTAAATGGTAACAGCTGGAATATGAAGAGCCGAGTCTAGGGCTGCCATCCCTCCCT
The DNA here is from genome assembly GCF_030222135.1 of Aotus nancymaae. NCBI lineage: Eukaryota > Metazoa > Chordata > Mammalia > Primates > Aotidae > Aotus > Aotus nancymaae. The sequence goes on along the minus strand of NW_026988450.1, from coordinate 3,949,717 downwards.
CGTGTGCGTTCTGGAAGGAAGGCCTAATTGAAAAGCAAGGTGAAGAGAACCTCGAGGAGAATGTCAGAAGGGAGGGGCTGGGGTGTTTCTGGTCCTTCCAATTGTTTTGTGAACTATGGCAAGTTATTTAACTCCTTAAACCTTAACTTTACCAGCATGTCCTCTGACTTTTTATTTTGAAAATTTCAAGCCTACCCAAATATCAAAAAAAGGGCATGATAATTGCTTTGTACCTGTTACCTAAATTCACCAGTTAACATTCTGCCACATTCACGTTTCTCTGTCTCCCCACACTCATCTATGTGTGTTTATTTTAATTTGGACATACTGCTTCCAAATATATATACTACACTTTATTCCTAGGTAAGATATATAGATATAAGTACAGTATATAGAGTGCATAAATACATATCACATATAATTAATGTATGTATTAATATCGTTACATGACACTAAATTATGTTCTATTTATTTCATGCTAGCAGATAAAATGCAATTGATTTTTATATATTGATATTGTATCCAGTGACTTTACTAAATTAATCCGAATTCTACTCATTTGTTTATGTCTTTTGGATTTTTGTAGGTACACAATCATGTCCTTTGGAAATAAAAAATTTTCCTTTCTAGTCTGTATACAGTCTCAGGGGACAGCACGTGATATTAGCTGTAGATTTTTTTTGTAAAGTTTGTATTGAGAAGATAGTGGTCTATGATGAGCAAGTGATTGATTTGTGGCAAAACCACTGATAAGAGTTAGGTCATTTTGTCTTTGCTCTGACCAAGTTCCAAGGTAAACGCATCATTCTCACTTTTGCTGTTCAACAATCAACGTTATCACTAGTGGCTAATAGACTAATTTATCTCCACAAATTTGGCACTGCAGCATAAATGGCGCTGAACTTCACCAACATGAGACCAATTCTTCTGCCCATTGACCCGATCCAATCCTAGACGTGGTTCTCCTGGGGCAATTTCCACAATCAATGGGGCCTGAGCGCTGAATGCAGTGCTAGCTTATTGGAAAATGGTCATAGTAAGGCAACGTAAAAAGGGCTCTGGCTGCTCTTTTCCTAATAAATTTCTCTTCCTCGTTGTTCTACAAAACAAAATCACAACATCAGGAGAATAAAACTAAGTTAAATGGTCTTGTCTATTTTTCAAACTTTTATAGTTGATCATGGCAGAAATGTGGATGGCTATGGGGTGGGTGAGAAGAATCAGGGCAGATCACAGCAAACTTCCAATTACTAAATAGTTGACTTTAATATCTACTGGAAGATTTATGTTATTTTCTTATCTATGCCTGTACATTGTTAAATTTTGAATATTACTCTTAATTTCTTGACTTTGTCACTATTTTGCTCTATACAGTAAAGGAACATTTAAGATACAGTACTCCTATAGAATCAATTCAAAGGTGACTAACTGGATTTTCTTTTTCTTTCTTTCTTTTTTTTTTGACTGAGGCACAGAGTGTGCAGTGGCATGATCTCAGATCACTGCAACCTCTGCCTCCTGGGTTCAAGCAATTCTCCTGCTGCCTCAGCCTCACCACTTGTTGGGATTACAGGCATGCACCACCACGCCCAGCTAATTTTTTGTATTTTTAGTAGAGATGGGGTTTCACCATGTTGGCCAGGCTGGTCTTGAACTCCTGACCTCAGGTGATCCACCCATCTTGGCCTCCCAAAGTGCTGGGATTACAGGCGTGAGTCACTGCGCCCAGCTTGGATTTTCACTGTACAAAGAATATTTTATCTATGAAACAGATCAATAATGAGAATTTTTCTAAAGTCAATAAAACGTTTAATCAAAAATAAAAAGTAACATAAACACATAATTAAAAAGAAACAAATAGCACTAATGTATGCACAATTGCAATACTAAGCATATTACAGACTCCCCCCAGACTAGAAATATAAAATTAAAAATTATAAAAGGATTTTCTCTTTTTTGTACATATGTTATATGTGAAGTGTTGTGGTAGGTGTTCTGCAGAGACTAAACATGTGACCTTGAGTAAATTGTTTTACTCCTTGGATCGCAGTTTCTTCACCTACAAAGCTAAGAGATTGTGTCTAATGGCCGGGTGCAGTGGCTCACACCTGTAATCCCAGCACTTTGGGAGGCCAAGGCAGGCTGATCACGAGGTCAAGAGATTGAGATCATCCTGGCCAACATGGTGAAACCCTGTCTCTACTGAAAATACAACAATTAGCCAGGCGTGGTGGCACGCTCCTGTAATCCCAGCTACTCGGGAGGCTGAGGCGGAAGAATCGCTTGAACCCAGGAGGCAGAGGTTGCAGTGAGCCGAGATTGCGCCACTGCACTCCAGTCTGGCAACAGAGCAAGACTCCGTCTCAAAAAAAAAAAAAAAAAAAAAAAAAAGAGAGAGATTGTGTCTTCTAGTATTAAAAATTTTTAAATTTACCCAATTTCCAAAAGAGTAAAGGTGCAGCTATAGGCAAGATAAAAGGAAAATTGTTAAAGTCACAGGTTAAAAAACATGGTGTGTTTAATGGAAATGTTTCAAGTCTCATAACAGATGTGTTATTTGCCAACTTTCCTCTTTCAAGCTCAGTAGACCGTTTTCAGATTCGTGAGAAAATGACAGTGAAACCGGGAGTGGGCTCTACGTGGGTACCACCGTGTTTTTCCTCCACTGTGTCTTGTCCGAAGGGTTAGACACAGTAACCAGCCAAAGACATCTCTTTTTTCTTCAAGCATGCTTTTTGACTTGGAAATTTTACTAGTTTTTCTTTAAAAATCTCTTAAAAATTTAATGATGAGATGTTTGCGCCCATATTAATTGTTTCATGCCCTTATTCATTGTTCTTTACCTGTGTGTCCTATTAGTAGAAGAAAAAGGATATGAAGTTTACAAGTAGGAAATGCGTAAGCACTAAATCAAATTTGAAATGTTTTACGTTGTTTAAACGTGATTTTTGACATAGTTTTTAAGGATGGTAAAACATTGTCGTAAAAACACATGAAATCATTCTAACAGCATAAGTATAAACATAATGATAGCTTTTAGAATCTTCTACCTGGGGGAGAGCTCGAGTTCTGACTTTGATTAGCTGCATGATGTTGATTTCCGTATCTATAAAAGAAGATAATCATAGCTCACATAATTAATGTAATGATTAAACACAATAATACATGTAAAACATAGTGTGAGGAGCACAAGGAAGCTATATTAATTTTCTACGGCTGCTGTAAAGAAAATCACCAAGGCCTAGGTGTCTTCAATCAAAAGAAATGGATTCTCTCTCAACTCTAGAGACCGGAAGCCTGAAACGCTGGTGTGGGCGGGACTGCCTTCCTCCAGACGCTCTGGGAGAGAGAATCTTCTTCCTGCCTCTTTTAGCGTCTGGGGGATGCAGCATTCCTTGGTGGTTCTTGCTTTGAGGCCACATCACTCAAATCTCTGCCTCTCTCCCTCACTAAGAATTGCCTCCCATTCAGTGTCTGTGGAGTCTCTCTTCTACACGGATAGTTGTGATTGGATTAAGGGTCTACCATGAATAATCCGCTGTTTCAAGGTCCTTAATTGATCACACCCCTTTTCCTTATCAGATAAGATTTACAGATTCCAGGAATTTCATTTCGGGTGGCCGTTATTCAGCCCACTACAGAAAGGTAAAAGTTTATTATCAATAGTTATGATTAGTAGTAATGAGAGTAATTACAGTCGTTGTTCTGTAAGAGGAACATATATTTAGACACCTTAATTTTGATTTTCAAAACGAAGAATGATGCATAAAAAAGGCTACACTTTATGTGACTTGGGAAACTAACCCCAAAAAAGGAAACATTGTATGAAGACCAAGACATCATACCGTCTAAGAATCAAATATTCAGTATTTTGCAGTGTTCTTCTTGACATTAAAAAATAGGCAAAAGGTAAAAAGAAAGAAGCTAATATTGTTGAGTCCCTTCTCTGTGTCTAACTATAAATTCTAGTAATAAATAGGAAAAATAAAGTCAATATTACAGAGACACCGTTGTAAGTGTTTTTCATTTACTTGCTGATTTAATAAACCCCATGAAGCGTGATCATGATCCTTATTTTATAGCTGAGGACACTGAAGCACAGAGAAGTCAGCCAGCTTTGTCAGTCTTGCAGAAAAATGCAGTGGTAGGTCCTTCCTCGACACAGGGGCTCTGCTGCTACTGTAAAGTTCATGCTCCTGGCCACTCCGTGATACTGCCCCTCATATACTACCATCGCTATGTGTTTGGGGAAATTTTGACTTCTGCATTGGAAAACGATGACTCACATTTTTCTATGTTATGCAGATAAAAAACCTGCTGTATTTTCCCCCTGAGCACCATGCTCAGGGGAATGGTTTAGTTCTCTCGGCCTTGCTTCGGAGAGCCCAGAACACACAGGTGAAGTTTCAGCCGCACAATTATAATCACTCGCCTTCCCTGAGACGTTCTCTTCACCTTCATTTCCCCCTTGGTCCAACTTCTTGTCATGTGTTGGTATTTTGATACTGGCCAGAAATAGAGAGTAATTTCTGGGGTGGATGCCAGGAAAATGTGGCTTATAAAAGCTCCATGTTGCTATTCTCTGATAGGCACATCCCAGATACTTCTTGGCTCTAAGGCGTAGGCTTCACTAATTGGGCCACGAATTCTCCTTAGAATCTTCTTATTAGTTGCCTTTGCCTCGATTTGTGTTACTCTGAAATTATGGACACTGTATAAGGGATGATACATTCTGACTTCCAAAAAGAAATCTCCAAAGTGGTGAAAACACCCAAGAACATACATTTCTCTTAAAAGTACATTGTATCCTTTTTACAGCTTATCTATGTACTGAAGTACCAGTAGTAACAGATATTTGCACTCCCAGGCCAGGCCGTTGGCTCTCTCTCCATTCCTGCCGCACAGAATAAACTGTCCTGGCCCCTTTCTAAAACCACCTGTGCCCTGGATCACGTCCCTTCGCTCCCGGCAGTGGCAGATTCTTGAGATTGTCCCCTCTCTCTCCTAATCATCAGTTGTCATTTTCTTTTGTACTTTTCACACAAACATATCGACATTCAATAATTTCTGTAATATGAAGAAGTAACTTCCTTTGATCTGACGTCTCTCTCCCTCTCCCTTGCTGTCTCCCTATTTTCCTGCTCCCCTTAGGAGCAAGGCTTTTAGAAGTGTTGTCATTTCTCATTCTAACTGCGTGCTTTCCTCCATTCCTCTCTTAAACCTACCCGGGTCAGTCTGGAGTACCAACGCACCACTCAAAGTTTCCTCCCAGGTAACCCTCGGCCCCCACGGAGGTGCCCCATCTCAGGGGTATTCTTCAGTGCTTGTTCTGCTTGCCCTATCAGCAATATCTGACAAAGGGTTCAACTCCTCCTTTATGAAATCCTTTCCTTAATTGCACTCCGTGTTATCACTTGTATTCGTTGGCTAAGGCTATCATAACAAAATGCCATAGACCAGGTGGCTTTAAAAACAGAAATGAATTTTCTCACAGTCCTGGAGTCTGGAAGTCCAAGATCACGGTGCCAGCAGGTCTGGTTTCTCCCGAGGCCTCTCTCCGTGGCATGTAGATGGCATCTCCTCCCTGCAACCTCACTGGCCTTTTCTCTGCACACAGATACTCTGCTGTCTCTTCTTCTTCTTATGAGGACACCAGTGTTACTGGATCAGGGCCCTGTCCTTATGACTTCACTTAACAATTACTTCTTGAGAGACCCTACCTGCAAATTCAGTCCCATGAGGGGTTAGGGCATCACCATAGCCATTTTGGGGGACACAGGTCATCCCACAACACAGCCCTTCCCTTGGTATTCTCCTAACTCATTGCATGGCTCTTCTTCTCCTTTCCCCCTCTTTCCTCTTCTCAGCCTTTACGCTGCGATGCTCTCAGCTCAGCACGCAGCCCTCTCCTTGCACTCACCTCCGAGGCGAGCATGCCCAACCCCATGGTTTTAAACACTGGGATCTCCACGTTTACGTTTTCACTATGACTTTGAACTTCGATTTCAGGTCACTGTCTGCACGACATCTAAGGCCTGTCAGCATCCTGAGCTCGGTATTTACAAAATCAAACTTTTGATTCATATATTTTACCCAATTTGCTCCTCCTGTACGTTTCTGCATTTCAGGCGGTGTTACTTTAATCCTACCAGGTGGCTTGTAATGTTAAAGTCATTCTGATCTCCTCTCTTTACCTCAAGCCCTACATCTATCAGCAAATCCACTTCATTCTCTCTTTAAATCTTTCTGATCTGTTCACCATCTCACTGCTATTAGCAGTCATTCTGGCTTCACTGCCTTTCACCTAAAGCCAAAGCTAATGAAATGGTCTCCCTGCCTCTTTTCGCCCCCTCCTCCAGCAGCCGTGTGATCCTTTAAATAGATGTTATATCATCTCAATCATCTGCTCAACACCATCCACTGATGATATGATGGTTAATTTTAAATTAACTAGGTCACAGGATGCCCAGATATGTGATTAGACATGGTTTCTGAGTGTGTCTGTGAGGGCGTTTCTGGAAGAGGTAAGCATGAATTGGTGGCCTGAGGACAGCAGATGGCCCTCCCCAGCGTAGGTGGGTGCCATCCTATCTGCTGAGGGCCTGCAGAGAACAAAAAATCAGAGGGAGGAGGAATTTGTAATCTGCCTGAATGCTGAGCTGGGACGTTCATCTTCTGCCCTCGGCCCTCCTGGCTCTCAGGCCTTCAAAACTGGAATCTGCACCATCATGAGAGCCAGCCAGCTCTCAGGCCTTCCGGCTGTGCCACGTGCTTTCCTGGGTCTTCGGCTTGCAGAGGGCAGATCACGGGACTTCTTGGTCTTCACAACCACGTGAGGCAATTCCTGTGTAAATCTCCTCTTCTGTATCTCCATGTATTTCCTATTGGTTCTGTTTCTCTGGAGAACCCTGACTGATACAAAAGGCTTCTCTTCCAGCTACGGATCCCTGTCCTTGCCATAACCTATGTGGCCGTCTACAGTCAGCCTGAGGGACTTCTCTGACATGTGTTCCTAGACTCAGACCCCTTCACGCTGCTGCTGCTACTATACGCTTATATCATTTAAAACAATATAAATATCACATGTGCCTTTGCCTCAGGGTTTATAAATATATAAACCCTGCACTCATCTCTACACAGACTAGCGATTGGCATGACTGTCTTCTCCTTCACTTTATTTACTTCTCTGATCAAATGTGATTTTTAAAATCATAATTGTTTTATTTTACTTATTTAACTTTATTTTTAATTGAAAATCATATTATCTATTCTTGGGAATGTAAACTAATAGTGCCATTATGGAAAACAGGGTAGAATTTCCTCACACAACTAAAAATAGATTTCAGAAAATAGTTACTATTGCTAAAGAATCAATTTATCACAGTTGCAGGTATAAGGTCAACATATTCATATGGAATTTCAAGGAACCCCAGGTTAGAGGGCAGTGGCACGATTCTGGCTCTCTGCGGCCTCAACCCCCTGGGCTCAGGTGATCCTCCCACCTCAGCCTCCTGAGTAGCCAAGATTGCATGTGCTTGGCTAATTTTTTATCTTTTTTTTGTGGAGATGGGGGTTTCACCACGTTGCTCAGACTGGTCTCAAACTCCTGGGCTCAAACAATCCTCTTGGCTTTGACTCCCAAAGTGCTGGCATTACAGTTGTGAGCCACCACAGCCAGCCTGAAATTTTTTTTGGCTATTTGGGGTTGAGCCGGTTTGCTTTTTGTCCTCACCCAAATCTCATCTTGAACTGTAATCCCCATAATCCCCAAGTGTTGAGGCAAGAACCACATGGAGGTAATTGAATCATGAGCAGGGCAGTTTCCTCCATGCTTTTCTCATGAGAGTGAGTGAGTTCTCACGAGATCTGATGGTTTTATAAACGCCTGGCATTTCCCCAGCTTGCACTCACTCTCTCTTCTGCTGCCTTTTAAAGATGATGCTTGCTTCTGCTTCACCTCCCGCCCTCTTTCCTTTATAAATTACCCAGTCTCAGGCAGTTCTTTATCACAGCATGAAAATGGACTAATACAGAGATCCCTTGACATTCCACATGAATTTTAGGGTAGGTTTTCTACTTCTGCAAACAAAAATGTCACTGGAAATTTTATAGAGATTGTATTACATCTGTGTATCACTTTGGTAGTTGTAATCTCAACATGTTAACCTTTCCAATTAATAAACATAAAATCCTTTTTCATTTATTGAGTTCTTTTTATTCTTTCAGCAATGTTTGTCATTTTTAATGTAAGAGCCTTCACCTCGGTTAAATTTATTTCTAGACATTTTATTCTTTTTGATACTATTATAAATATAATTGTTTTCTTAATTTCCTTTACAGATTATTTATTTGCTGATGTACAGAACACAGATGAATTTTGCGTGTTGACCTTGTACCTGCATCTATGATAAATTGATTTATTATATATAGTAGTTATTTTCTGAAATCTCTGGGATTTTCTAGATACACGTTATGCCATCTGAGAATAGAGATAGTTTTACCGCTTCCTTTCCAGTTTGTATGTCTGTATGTCTTTTTATTGCCTAACTGCTCTGGCTAGAACTTCCAACACAGTGTTAAATAGTAGTGATGAAAGTAGGCATCTTTGTCATGTTTCTGATCTTAGGGGAAGGGTTTCATCCAGTCTTTCACCATTAAGTATAATTTTATCTGTGGGTTTTTAAAAATAAATGCCGTTTCTTATGTTCAGAAATTTCCTTCCATTACTTGTTTTTGGGTACTCTTTTTTATTATAAAAGGGTGTTGAATTTCATCAAATACTTTTTATGTATCATTTAATAGGATTGTGTGTTCTCCCTCATTATTCCATTAATGTGGTGTGTAACATTGATTGATTTTCTTATGTTAAACTATACTTGTGTTCTTAGGTTAAATCTACTTGATCCTGGTGAATAATGGTTATATTATTCATTTATATGTAAATTATAAATTTTATATTAAATAAATTTATTCAAATTTTCAGGTTTTTGTTCAAAAATTTTGCATCAATATTACTAAAGGAGATTGGTCCGTGTTTTCTTCTCTTGTGGCGCCTTGTCTGTGTTTAGTAGCAGGCTAATACTGAACTCATAGAGTGAGTTAAGAAGTGTTCCTTCCCTTCTATTTTTTGGAAAAGTTTGAGAAGAGGTGGTATTAATTCTTTAAATATGTGATAAAATTTACCAGTGGAACTATTTGGTCTTGAACTTTTCTTTGTTGTGAAGTTTTTGATTATTGATTCAATCTCTTAAAGAGTACTTCTCCCCGTCTCAGATTTTCTACTTTTTTTTGAGACAGTTTTTGTAATTTGCCTATTTCTAGTAATTTCTTCATTTTATCTAGGTTATCTAATTTGTTGGCATACAATTTTTATAGTACTCTCTTATATTTTATGTATCTCTTTTAATAAAGTCAATAATATTGTCATCAGTTTTTATTCTCTTGTTTTCATGGTTAGCCTAGTTAACGTTTTTTGAATTTTATTGATCTGTTCAAAGAACCAACTTTTGGTTTCATTGACTCTATTTATGTTTTTCTATTCTCCATTTTACTTATCTCCACTTTAATCTTAGTTTTATTTCTTCTGGTTGCTTTGTATTTAGCTTGCTTTTCTTCAGATGTAAAGTTAGGTTGTTGATAGGAGATATACTTTTTGAAAATGTAGGACTTTACAGTTATAAATTTCTCTCTGAGCACTGCTTTCACTGCATCCTGTAAGTTTTGGTATATTGTATTTTTGTTTTCGTTTGTCCTAATTGTTTTTAAATTTCCCTCACAATTTCTTCTCTGACTCATTTGTTATTTAGAGTGTGTTGTTAGCCAACATCATAATGAATGGACAAAAACTAGAAGCATTCTCCTTAAAAACTAGAAGACAGGACATCCATTCTCATCACTCCTATTCAACATAGTACTGAAAGTCCTATTTAGAGAAATCAGGCTAGAGGAAGAAACAAAATCCTTCCAAATAGAAAAAGAAGAAGTCAAAATATTCCTCTTCATTGACAATATGATTCTGTACTAGAAAACTCTAAAGATACCACCAAAAGATTCCTGGAACTGATAAATGACTTCAGTAAGGTTTCACAATACAAAGTCAATGTATATAAATCATTATCATTTCTATACACACATAATGTTCAAACAGAAAGCCAAATCAAGAATGCAATCCCATTTTCAATAGCCACAAAAAAGTAAATATGTAGGAACACATCTAACTGAAAAGGGGAAAGAGATCTGTAAGGAAAACTACAAAACACTGCTGAAAGAAATCAGAGATGACACAAACTAATGGAAAACAGTCCATGCTCACAGATTGAAAGAATCAGTATTATTAAAATGGCCATGCCACACAAAGCAATCTACAGATGCAGTACTATTCCTATCAAACTACCAATGTCATTTTTCAAAGGATTGGAAAAAATTATTCTAAAATTAATACAGAACCAAATGAGAGCCCAAATAGCCAAAGAAGTCTTAAGCGAAAGAACAAAGCCAGAGCCAGTTTTGTTCTTTTTGCTTAAGATTGCCTTGGCTATATGGGTTTTCTTATTTTTGGTTTCATATTAGTTTTAAAACAGATTTTTCAAAATCTGTGAAATGTGATTGGTAGTTTGCTAGGAATAGCATTGAATCTGTAAATAGCTTTGGGCAGTATGCCATTTTATTATTCATTTTTTAGGGATGGGTTTGCCAGAAATAAAAGACTTTTGTTGACAGTTTTAAACATTTTCAGAACTCTAAAATACCATTCTATTTCCTTCTTGTCCCTATGGTTTCTGATGATAAATCTGCTGTTAGTCTTACTGTGGATCCCTTGTACATGACAGGTTCCTTCTGTCTTAGGGCTTCAAACACTCTCTTGTTTTTGGCTATCATCAGTTTGATAATAATTTGTCTCTCTGAGGATCTTTTGCATTTATCTTTCTTGGAGCTCACTGAACATCTTGGATGTTCAGATTTTTATCTTTTATCAAATTTGGAAAGATTTTGTCTACTATTTCTTCAAGTATTCTTTATTTTTCTTTACTTCTCTCTGTTTCTTTTGGGATTTCTCATTTACGTGTATGTTAGCATGCTTGACAATGTCCCACAGTCTCCTAGGTTCTGTTCATTTTTCTTCATTCTTTTTGCTTTCTGCTCCTTAGGCTGGATACTTTCAGTTGGCATATCTTCCCGAGTGCTGATTCTTTCTTTTGCCTTCTCAAATGTGCTAGGGAAACTCTCTAGTGAGTCTTTCATTTTGCTATTACATTTCTGAGTTACAATATGTCTTTTTATATTTTTCATCTCCACTATGTCTGCTTCCTTTACATAATTTCTATTTCTCTATGGATATTCTCTATGTGTTCATACATTGTTTTCCCAGTTTCCTTTATCTCTTTGTCCACGGTTTCTTTTAGCTTTTTCAATCATATTTAAGGCAGTTGATTTGAAAGTCTTTGTCTAGTTGGTTCAATGTTTGTGTTTGTTTCATCAGGGGCAATTTTCATTAGTACCTTTTGTGAATTGGAGAAACTGTTTTGCTTCTTTGCAAGCTTCGTAGCAACTTGGATATTTTGAATAGATAATATGGTCACTCAGGAAGTCAGTTTTTTCTTTTTTCCTCTTCAAGATTTGTTTTTGATTGCTGTGGTCTATAGCTGTTTACTGCTAGTGACTTTTCTAAACTATTTTTTGTAAAGTCTACTTTTTGTTACATGTAGTCTCTGAAGACTGTTCTTTTTCCTTGTGCTTAGCTAGAATTTTGGTAGAGATTTCCCTAATGCCAGGAATCAAAATGAAAAATACAAAAAGAAAACAGGCTGGGTGTGTTGGCTCATATCTGTAATCCCAGGACTTTGGGAGACTGAGGCAGGTGGATCACAAGGTCAGGAGATCGAGATCATTCTGGCCAACATGGCGAAACCCTGTCTCTACTAAAAATATAAAAATTAGCCATGCCTAGTGGTGTGTGCCTGTAGTCCCAGCTACTCAGGAGACTGAGGCAGGAGAGTTGCTTGAACCCGGGAGGCAGAGGTTGCAGTGAATTGAGATTGCGCCATTGTACTCCAGCCTGGGTGACAGAGCCAGATTCCATCTCAAAAAAAAAAAAAAAAAAATGAAAGAAAAAGAAAACAGAGAGAGATGAAGACAGAAAGAAAGAAAAGAAAATAAGGAAAGAAAGAAGAGAGAGAGAAGCCTCTCCGAAAGCTTGTAGATTGCCTTGTTCCTGGGGACTCCTTCACTACTTAGCCAGACCATTTACAACTCTGTCTCAGTCTGTACTTTCTGCTTGTGCTGAACCAAGAGATCAGCCAAAAAATGCAAACAGGGTTTTCTCAGGTTTTTTTCTGAGCCTGGGTTCAGTCCTGGGTATGCTTGTGGCTTTCTAAATTTCCCAGTGTACACAGCCACTTTTGAATACCCTAATTTTCTGAAGAAACCCTTTCCTCAACTTTTCCTCCTCGGGTTTTGCGGCTCTGTTATTTGCCTGCACTTTAATCTGGTACCCACATGTCTGAGTTGCTTTTTGGCTTCAGAATGGTTTTGAGGAATCGCTGGGGCATTTCTTCCCTGAGAGAATCCTAAGTTCAATGAAATGAAGACAAGCACCTTGTCTCAGGCTTTTAGGAAGCCAGCGGACAGATTCGAACGGACAAATACTTTGAGAATTCTCTGAGAATGAAGTCTGCTTTGCTCCCTCCAGAACCAGAACCCAGGATCCAGGACTGCCGATTTCAAGACCACCTTTGAACTCAGAATGGGGGCGAGGCAAGGGCAAGTCAAAATGCCACAAAACTTTCTTAAAAGTTCTCAGCTGCCTTTTTCTCGATTCAGCCTTTAACTTTTCTACAGTTCTGTTGAAGTTGGTTTTGACAATTACTGCTTGATGTTTTAATGTTTCTCTGAGGACCCCTTGGAGCTACTCACTATTCCATGTTTGCTGACCTCACCTCTTCTTGTATTTTTTATTACTGACATTTTATCTTCTGTTTCTTGCACTATAATGTAATGTAATGAAGGTATATGTCTGGTAGTGCATAGTTGATATTCGCTGTGTATTCCTTGACCACATGATCATAAATTGCCCAATGAAGGTTAAGATTTTTAAAATTGTCAATAAATTGGTCACATACAAATAATTAAAAATAGCTGACTTCCCATTAAATATCACCTATTAATTTTTCTAAGTGTCTTTTGGAGGCTCTGCTTTGGATTTTATCTTTTTAACTTGGTAACCACTGGTGGCCTGTTAGTATTAAAATTTATCCAGAATCGCTGAAAGCAAAGTCATAGAAAAATTTAATTGTACTCCTAAAAGTACATGTGGCTTGCTGCTTTACACATGGTTCATGATTAATTTGTTTCAGGAAAATATACCATTTATGATTATCAAAATAAAAGATATCTAGTCAAATAAAGATATGTGCTTTGTTGAGTTAAAAAACTTATTAAACGTGCTCTTGTAAGTCTGTTAATCTCTATTATGAGAAAATATAAATTCAATATAAGTATGGCTGGGCAACCTCAAGAAAGCACAGCTACGGTGAGCAGACACCTAAGGCTGCCCAGTGAAAGCTTGATTCTTTCTGCCGTCGCTTAGCACTTACACTTTTATAACAAAAACTCCCCTCTTTGGTTCATAATAAGGAACTAATTGGCTTGTATATGAAGTTGTATTAATGTTTTACTAGGTTTACTGATTTGAGTATTTAAATTAAATATTTGTCAAAATAGAAATTGCCTCTTTGGGTCGCATCAATGGGCTCATTGACTTTTGAAAGAAGTTGTATTCACATTTTTCTGGGTCCGCTCTTGAATGGTTGCTGACATAACCAAGTTCACCTGTGCCAGGCGCTGTTGGGTAAAAACCGAGGGCAGCAAGCTTGGGTATCTGTTTGGAGGCTCCAAACAGGGCATATACCTGCTGCCTGGGAAAGCTGTGAGGACAGCAGAGGCACTAGTTTAGTGTACACACAAAAAATCAAAGAAAGAAGGGGCCCCCTGCGAGTCAGCCAAACTGAGAATGTCACCACAACGAGTGACGGCTGTTGCCATCAAGCAGTCTCATTACCACATCATGTTTTAGAAGCATGGATTGAGACAGAGAATGGTTTACTTGTCGTAACCAAACTGTGATTTTTTATATTCATACATCAGATAGAATAAAAGCCACTGAAGGTTGTCACAGAATAAGGTAGCTATAGACAGGTAAACAGGTAGATAGAGAACTATTAGAACAGTGGCTGGTGCATAGCAAGTATTATCTAAGTGTTCATTCTCATTATTATCTATTATAAAATAATTTTTGTGATTGCCTCCTCATTAATTCAGGTCATTTGATGGTGGGGATTAGCACATTTTTAGCATACAAATAAAATTAGGTTTTAAAATTACATTTTTTGTTGAGTCTTTAGATTATTGCTTTATGACAGACATTTGTATGTAAAATAACTTATTTCCGGTATGATACAATGAAATCCTAATTTGCTCATTATTTTGAGAAGGCTCGAGGGAAACCTTTAAATCTTTCCTTGGCTGTTAAGTAAATCTGATTATGAAGAAGAAGAAGAGAGAGAGAGAGAATGCCAGATCACAGAGTACCAAAAAAATCTATTTTAAATATTTTAAAGAGAGGCAATTATTGAGCTCTAGCCGGGAAATAATTTCAATGCCAATTTTAATTTCCCTCCCTTTTTCAACTGTGTGGCTATAACTTTCTACTTTGTTCTTTCCAACTTGTCAACTTGGTTTTTCCTTTAAGCAATTCCAGTGCTACCATGTTCTGATCAAAATGTTTACTTGTCTTCCTGCTAGCCCTCCAGACCACGGCATGAAATTTGAATCCTGACATCTGGCACAGTCTGTATAGATTTTTCTCTAGGAGAAAGAGATTATTGTGTGTTTTATATTTTATACTGGTTTTCAATGAATCTTAAAGAGTCTCTGCAGGTGGTTATACAATGACAAAATTAGTCAGTGTGATTTGACCTGCTTGGGATTGCGGATTGAAGATTATTCTATGTACTAATTTGATGGTGGTGATGTTTAGAAGTCACAGGGGTGCTACATTATTTGAGAGTAATATTTTTAAATCATACATCACGTTTTCCCCTATGGATGAAAGAGTCTTAGCTTGCTTTTGTCTTTAGCATCTTAAGGATGCTAACAAAGTTTCTGATAAAGTCAGCGTTTTCCTGGGAGCAGATGTTGGGTGACTTACGCAAGAGCTTATGTGCTGTGTGACATTTCACTCTGACTCCGAAGCAAATGCTCTCTCTATTGTGTAGCTAACCTTTTCAGGTACCTTCAGTAGCTTTACAGGTTTTCATGGTCTGTATTTTATTATCTTTATATCCCTCAGGACTTAGGAATACGTCTTGAACATGGTAGATAACTTCTCATAATAACTATAAACAATTTTAAATTATTGAAAACTCATGATTTAGGGGTTAACTATTTAACATTTAGAATTATGATTATGTAAAATGTAAGCCTTGTTAATAAAACATCTGTACAATAATAGATGGGTAAGGCATGTATATATATATGTGTGTGTGTGGGTGTGTATAATCAGAAAGACATGCTAAGGTAGAATAAACTCTAAACACTCTCCATTTGATTTCTTTATTTTTATTGTTGGCAATTATATTTGTGATTATTTATAGCGTGTGATAGTTTGTTTTTGAAGATATTATTTCTATTAAACAGAGCTATAACAGACTGTGAGAACAAATGTAAATATTTCCTATGGTACAACATAAAACGGCTGCAATAAGGATACTATTAGTAGTAATCATGTGAAAATGGTACGTTCAAAGGTAATAGTACCAAGACAATGTTGGTAATAAGTACTTACCTCGTGGTTAAAGTAGAAAACAACGCAACACCCGACTTACCGTTGTATTTTCTCCCTACCTTGGGTCTGATGAATTTCTGCTGGCAAGGTCTGGCCTGGCGCTACACAGCAAGGTAAATATCACGCGGTTTGGGGACCTCTGTTGCCAGTGGTCTGTGGTCCTTTGGCTCCCCGGTATCTGGGGTCAGGAGGATCTTCAGAGTCACTGCTGGCTGACTTTATGCTCTGGGGGCAGATAGGATTCCGACGAGGAAGAAGGAGGTATTTTACCTGTGTGGATTTTATTTTGTGAGACAGGGACCAGGCTGGTGTGCCGTGGTATGCTCACAGCTTGTTGTAGCCTTGACCTCCTAGACTCAAGCAATCCTCCTTCCTCAGCCTCCCAAATAGCTGGGACTACACATACCGTCACACCAGGTTAATTTTTTAATTTTTGTAGAGATGGGGATCTCCCTATATTGACTAGGCTGGTCTCCAACTCCTGGGCTCAAGTGAGCCTCCCACCTCGGCCTCCCAGAGTGCTGAGATTGCAGTTGTGAGTCACCGTGCCTGCCTTGTGAATCCATCCTGTTCGCTAGTTTCACATACTTTAAACAAACTTTATGGCATCCTTTTTTCAAAACAGCAAAAGAATGAAAATAACAGTGCGAGAAAGGGAGGAACACAACAGCCGGCTGCGCTGTGCACACTCGGTCCTGCCGGGAGCACTCATGGAGCCGCTGCTGTGCCCACGGGTCTGCTGGGGGCTGTGGATGGTCCCAGTGAAAGATAAAAAGCCCTCCAACACCTTCCACACAATGGAGGAGGCCAGAGAATGCATAATTACATGCTCATATCGATAATGTGCTAAATACACACGCATGCTCATGCACAGGCACAGGCACACGCGTGTGCTTCTAGGTGAAGAGAGAGACAGCCTGGGGTAACAGAATACGAAAGGCTTCGTGACGCTTATCACCACCTCTTCTAAGCGCTCCAAATACACAATTCATGTGATCTTTTTAACGGTTCCTTGTGGTAATACTGTTACCCACTGGAGAAACTGAGGCACTGCAAGGTTGGGTGAAGCAAGGCCAGCTTAGGGGTGGCGCTGACATCAGACCTAAACAAGCTGGGCCCAGAATGCTGCTCTCTGCCTCTGCCCCCTGCCTTGGGGAATCGCTTCCTCCAGCAGAGGTGGAGCCTTTCTGTCTTAGAGGCTGTAGCCAGAGAGAGGACAAAGAGGCCCTTTGGGAAGTGCAGTTAGAAGATAAAGCCTAACAAAAGCTGAGAATTGAGATTTCAAACCAGGAATTATAGAAACCCTTGGACTTCTTATTAAAGAAACAATAGAGGCGTTATACTGAGCAGAGCTGGTTTTGAGCAGGCACATGTCCTGGGGCAGGAAGCATTACCCTTGTCTTTTCACTCAGACGTGGATGTTAAACTGCTGAGCGGCTTAGCACCCCCTGTCTGTTCCATGTGGGGGTGAGCTGGGCCCAGTGAGTGTGGCCCAGTGGGCAGGCAGGGCAGAATGAGCGCAGGAGCCGGGGCCAGAGTGGGCCCTGGGTAGGTGCCTTCAGAGCACTGAGACTTGGCTTAGTCTTCATCAATTGTTAGAAATAATTTAGTACACTTAACTCCTCTTGTGGGAGAAACTGAGCCCAGGTGGGCTGTTTGTATTGCTCACTTGGCAGGAGCACCAGCTTCCCTAACGTCCTTATCCAGAATTTTCTACCACCGCTTGTTAATCTGGTTGTTTGTGGCTATGATGTTATGATGTGGTCACTTTGGTTTCTGCTTCTTAAATGTTAATACATCATAATAAAAATGTGTTAGGCATTGTTCTAGGCGATTTCTAATATTAATCTACATTGCTTAACTTATACATTGTTATATTGCAGATTTTCAGGCATTTATAAAACCCCAAATGACATAAAGTATTGCTCTGTACTAACTTTCTATGGCAGCATAACAAATTCCCACACACCTAGTGGCTTAAAGCACTGCCCACGTATTAGCTCACGGTTCCGTGGGCTCGAAGTCTGGCAGCTTCAACTCTCGTCATGGATTCTGTGGTTGGCCCTCGCCTGGAGGCTTTGGGGAAACGTCTACCTCAGCCTCATTCAGGTCATTGGCAAGGTTCAGTTCTTGGAATTGTGGATCTGAGCTTCCTGTTTCCTTGCCAGCCAGTGGGTGGGGTTATTCTCAGCTACCAGAGGCCCTTCTTTGTTCCTGGCTGGTGGCCCCTGCATCTTGGAAACCAGCAAAGGCCCACTAAATCCTTTTTAGGTTTTGAGTCTCTCTGACTTCCCTTTCTACCAGAAGCAGAGAAAATGTTCTACTTTTAAAGGGCTGCTGAGATTAAACCAAAACCACCCAGATCATCAGGCAACTGATTAGTAAACTTAACTACATCTGCAAAATTACTTTTTTTTTTTTTTTTGAGACAGGGTCCCACTCTGTCACAAGCTGGAGTGCAATGGCATAATCTCGGCTCACTGTAACTCAGCCTCTGCTTCTTGGGCTCAAGTGATCCTCCCACCTCAGTCTCCTGAGTAGCTAGGACTACAGGCGCAAGTCACCATGCCTAGCTAACTTTTGTACTTTTTTTGGTAGAGACAAGGTTTTGCCATATTGCCCAGGCTGATCTCAAACTCCTGGGCTCAAATGATCAACTCACCTCAACCTCTCAAAGTGTTGGGATTACAGCTGTGAGCCACCACATCTGGCCTACAAAATTACTTTTATGTATACAAGGGTATCATAGTCACAGGCATGATATCTCTTTCTATTCAAAGTCCCATTCTTGAGGAATAGAACCTGGGCTCTGGCATCTTAGAATTCTGTCCACCATATCCTCAAAAGTCTGAATTTCTGCTGCACTATATAACGCTGTTGCTGTATACACATACACACACACACACACACACACACACACACACGAACATTCTTTTGTAATGTTATTTTATATAAATGAAGGTTTTCTCAACAATATTTTAATTATACAAACCTATAACAGGCAATTACTTTTAAATGCTTTATAGTTTTATAATCTAACTTTTGTTATTCCATTTGTAGTATACAGAATACATGTCTGTGTATTACTATGAAGCAATCAACCACTATTCTAGAACCTACAGATGAGTAGAAATTTTAGGATGTGTAGATATTTGTAATATACCCTTATGTATGGGAGCGGAGAAAATTTGAGTATAATATTTATAAAATCCATTTGAATACAGATATACTTGATAATATACTCCTACCAATTTTTAAAGGGAGGAATTAGCAAGATGGAAAGTAGTTTATCTTTATTTCATAGTATATTAGTAATATTACAAAAAGTGTGACTCATGAATCAATCTATTATTAAACTCTTAAAGGGCAAACAACATTGCTATTTAGCAATCTAATTCTCATATTTTTAGCAGATTACAAAAATAACAATATATTGTCCTGAGGAAGTGCACAAAAGGAATGTGTTCATTTGTCAGAAGAGACTGTTTTTGTAACTATAAAGTGGTTGAGTTGTAAGAAAGTCGCACCTGGAAATACGCAAATGCCATGCTCACACAGTGAATTAGGCTTCTGTAGTATCTGGAATTCCAAAAAAAGAGTCAGTAATAGGCAAGAAATTCAGGGAAAATGTTAACCATGTGTTACCTAAAATCACTCTAGGAATAAACTACACTGTTATATACAGCAGATTTGGAAACTTCTTTATTTTTCATCTCACATATTGAGACCTTTTTAACCTTTGAGAATTAGAGGGATTTGTGAAACCTTCAAAATATAGAGGATTCCTTTGGGATATCTAAAAAGTATGGCCATATATTTTATCTGTTTTTCACAACAAAATTTTTGAAGTATGAGGGCAAAATGGTGTGATGCCTTTCCTCACCCATCATAAGGGCGATGACCGATAGTCCAGTAACAAAAGACAGACTAACAAGGGAAAAGTAGAACAGATTTATTTAATCAAAGCTTTGCATGATATGAGAGCCTTCAGAATGAAGGCCCCTAATACAGAGAAAACTGTCTATTTTTATGCCTAGGTTGATGAAGAATGAGCAGCTAGGTGGAAATCTGATTGGATAAAAAGGGTATGATCTAATGCTAACAGACAGAGTGAAGAAATCCAGTGTATTAGTCTGTTCTTTCACTACTATAAAGAAATACCTGAGACTGGGCAATTTATGGAGAAAAGAGGCTTAATTGGCTCATGGTTCTGCAGGCTGTACAGGGAGCATGTCTGGGAAACCCTCAGGAAACTTACAATCATAGTGGAAGGCTAAGGGGAAGCAGGCATGTCTTACGTGACTGGAAGGAGGAAGAGAAAGTGGGGAGGTGCCACAGACTTTTAAACAACCGGATCTCACAAGCACTCACTCACTATCACGAGAGTAGCAACGAGGGGGAAATCCACCCCCGTGATCTAATTACCTCCCACCAGGCCCCACCTCCAACACTGGTAATTACAACTGGACATGAGATTTGGGCAAGGACACAGACCCAAGTCATATTACCTGGCAAGGCCTTTCTGGTCAGATTCTTCTTGGACTCTTCATGCAGCGTTCCTTCCTCCAAGCCGTGGGGCTAGACCCTTTATGGAAAGGGATCTTATGGCCTACCATTAAACAAAATAGGTCAGAGAATTTCTTTATGACCAGCTCTTACATAGAAAGGCAGGGAAGGTGGGAGAAGTATTTTTATGGTTTATCGCTGACTTTAGGGAAAGGGGTTCTGGTATGTATGTCCACCTTGGGAAGAAGATTTCCAGTTTTAATTGCTAGACTTGAGGGAGAATAAGGGAAGAGACAAAAGAGACTGTGCTTCTGAGGCTGCTTCGGAGGCCATCACTTTGGGGTATCATTTCCTGAATCCCAAGAGAGGTCTGATCTACGTTACACGTCATACTTTCAGGACTGTGCTTCCAAGCCTAGAAATATTTCTTGAAATATACAAGAAGTCCTAGAGTATCTGCCTGCATAAATGAATGCTGGAGCACAGCAGATTTACCATTCTTTTAATAAGAGCCACCAAGATTTTTTGAGTTCTCATAAAGATCCAGACTCGGCACCACTCAGAACAATTGTACAGGGGAAGGAAGGTGTTCTTATGTTTCTTACTTGGCAGGCTCGGAGGGTGGACCTGGATCTGGGATTTAAACTTGAGTCTGCATGAGCACAGAGCACCAAATGTCAGTCACTGAACCTCACTGCTTCTCTTTAGGAATTATGAGTTCCCACAGAGAGTTCGATTTCAAGTTTATTCTTCTGCAGACCTGCTCCTCCTTGGGAGAGGCCCCAGGCACTGACTTCTATTGTGAGGCCACCTATCAGGTTCTGCACCCTCAGGCTGACTTCACCATGAGCTGAGAAAGGAGAACTAAAACGTGAACCATGCAGCAGGTAGCTGGAGACTATTGCAGCTTTCTCTTTAAAATCAGGGATAGCATGGGGAGAAATGCCAGATATAGGTAAAGGGGAGGAAGGCGGAAAATCACACTGCCATGTGTGTACCTATGCAACAATCTTGCATGTTCTTCGCAAGTACCCCCAAACCTAAAATGCAATAAAATAAATAAACAAATAAATAAATAAAATCAGATAAATTACTAGAAGAATATCCTGGTAGTTCCATGATGCCTGGTTCCTGGTTGCAGCTGCATCCTGATTCTGCCCCTAGTCAGTCCATCCAGCGAGTTTTTATTCAATTTTTCATTTACTATTAAGTTTATTGAAGTCCAAGGAAGAGAACTTTCTTGCGAATACCAACCCCTGCTGACTCCCAGGTTGCAGGCCCTCGCCTTTCAGACTTATGCTTTGTTTGTATTTCCTATTTCTGGCTCATTCTCTGCTCTGGTAATCGCCAGTGTTTTTGCCCTTTAGCTTCAGTCCTGCTGTTGCCATCTGGAGGCCCGGGTGACTGGCAGCTTGCTGGCGAGGCAGCGCCTGGGGGCTCGGAAGGCCATTTTTGTTGCACAATGACTCACCAGGGAGCTGCAACTTGGCAGTCAGAAAAGAAGCAGCGACTTTCAAAATGGTGGGATTTTCTTCAAAAGACATTTTATAACCACTTGGAAATCCTTGTATTGGAGCAAGATTGTCATGGAAGACCCCTCACAGTGCGTGCGTGTGTGCTTGCGTGCATGTGTGTTTGTGTGTTTTCCATTACAGGCGGAAGAAAAAAGAAAGGGACAATTCTCAAAACCTCTTTCTCGGCTTTCTCTTCCCCTTCCATTGTCCGTGGGAGAAGTAGCTCTGCTGGGCATCCCTTAAACCCATGTGTCATTTGTGTTTTTAAATTAGTGTGCTTGTTTCATTGTTTTTTAATGCAAAATTAATGCATACTTGCTACAGTAATTTTGTAAAAGAAAGAAAATGAATGTTAGCAATTAAACATGAAAGACTCAACACTTAGAAAGCATCGGCTTACTAACGTTTAGTGCATTTCCATGCAGTATTGATTGATCCTGAAATCATTATCTGTTCAAAGTCATATTTCTCTAAGCTTCCCAGCCACTATGTGGCACATGTGAAAACTCGATGGAAACCCAGCATTCTTTCTGGCATTGCTGTTTGCAGTGGCAGTGAAACAACCAAGACACTTGTGGCATTTAACAGAAAAGCTTCATAGTTGAAGAATGCAATTCTAATCTGAAGTTAATTAAAACAATTGGCAGAGTGTTTTTGTCTTTTATTTGGATTATTTTTTATTACTTCCTATTTATCTTTTGCAAATTGAAATGACCAAATGTACATTAACAAATGCTATCTTTTAATGTCAATGAATTTTAACAAATGGGTCCATTAAAATTATACTGCTTTTAAATTTCATGTGCACGTATTTAACTTATAGAGACTGAGGAAGGTTGGGATGGCATTTGGCCAAACTGACAAATTGGGGAATTGTGTTTTTATTTCTTTCTCTCATGCTTCCCCAGGGACTCCCTGTTAACAATGTATTCTCCTAATTCTTCTCAAACTCTCTTTTCCTCTTTTACATATACATGTAAGTACAACTGGCCCTCTGAATCTACAGGTTCTGATTCTCAGAGTGCAACCAACCACAGATAAAAATAGTTAAAGGAAAATAATAAAAAAGACAACAGTAAAACAATACAAATAAAAATTCAGTTTAGAATAAGAACTCTTTACTACATAGCATTTACATTATATTATATGCAATCTAGAGATGATTTAAAGTACAGTCAATCCATCATATCTGCGGGTTTCAAATTTGGATTCAACTGACCTGAGATTTAAAATATTTGGGAAAAAAAATCCCACAAACTTTCAAAGAAAAAGTTAAATTTCACATCATGTACCACATTGAATCCATGGGAATGAAGTGATATGTAGGCATTATTTTAGTTACAGAAGTAATCTAGAGATGATTTAAAGTATATAGGAGTATTTAAAGCATACAAATGTAGGTCATATGCTGATGCTACACCACCTTATGTAAGGAACTTGAGCATCCTTGAATTCTGGTGTCAGAGGCAGGTCCTTGAACCAATGTCCCACAGATACCCAGGGACCACTCTACATATGTAGATATACATATAGCTATTGATGCAAATATGTGTGTGTGTGTGTGTGTGTGTGTGTGTATGTGTGTTATGTTTCCGTATGTTTTCCCTTAGAAATACTTTCTTCAGTTTAGTTTTTGGCCCAAGGAAAAGCTCTTTTGAAGGTAAGTTGTAGGAAGTGTGGCATTGTGGCTGATCCCAGAGGGGGCCTTGGTGATCTCTGTCAGACAAATCTACACACATGGCTGTTTCCTCCCTTCTATCTGTACCTTAGAAAAGTACCAGAAATCATCTGTGCAGATTTTTGAATGTGAGGTTTTCTGCATTTTTCAAAATATGAGACTGAAAATGAGCTACCTGTTGGCCCCGTGTGTGTGCAGACATCTTCAGAGGCACAACCTAATTCTTCCTTAACTGCTCCAGGTGTCCATCTCAGGTGTGAGCTCCACACCACCCACCAGACACTTCTCGTATGTCAGTTGGAGTGGATTTTTATGCTTTAGCATGTGGGGCTATTGTTCTGATAGAGACAAGCAGTCACTGGGCAAAGCCAATGACTGAGTGGTGGAAGACAGGTGACACTTGCATAGATAGTCTCATAGAGATGCCATGTTCACCCTGCTGTGGTGATGGCCATTCTTTAAAAATAATTATTGAAATAGTAAAAAGGAAGGGCAGAAACTACCCTACATAAAAAGTAAAATATTAAAAAATGATAATGTTGGAAGTATTTCCATTGTAGGATATCTAAAAAGGGAACCAGATACATGTTGGGGATTTGCATATAATTACATTAATATCGCGTATCACAGGGGAAATTATAAATATCAAAATCAATAGTAATGATATGTAAATAATTTGGAAAAAATATCAATTCAAGATAATTCAAAGATTAAAGCATGAAAATGAAACCACAAGGCTTAAAAAAAATGGGAATTTTAACCTAATCTTAGATTCAGAACACCTAAGTATGATACACAATCCAAAGTCCTGAAGAAAAAGAATAATAAATTTTATTACATAAAACTTTAAAACATCTGTATAATACAAACAATAAAGAAAGCTAACAGTAGAAATTATATAACCTTTGAAAAATAATTATAAACAAAAGTTTTTTTTTTACTTACAAAGGGTTTTTAATAAGTTGATAAAGAAAAATACACAACAAAGTGAAAACATGAGATAAAGGATTTTTTAAGTTAATCTATGTAAAAAGAAACATATGGTCATCAACATAAATTTTCAGAATAACTACGTCTTTCTTTCAAATAATGTTTCAAATAACATTAGAATTTTGAAGTCTTAGAATTTGTCACTCATATATTCCACATGTAAATCTGCTTTTTTTGAAGAAATATGCATGAAGAAAAAACAAATTCACTTAATAATAAATTCAAGTGGACTAAGCAGATGAAAGAATGTCAGAGCTTGAAGACTGGTCTTTTGGATTAACATAATCTGATTTTAAAAATATTTAAATAAGTGAAGTCTTTAAGAAATATGGGATTATGTAAAGCAAAATAACCTATGAATTATTGGCATTCCTGAGAAAGAAGGAGAAAAAGCAAACAACTGGAAAATATACTTGAGGGAATAATTTTAAAAAGCTTCCTTAATCTAATTGTAGATGTAGACATCTAGATACAAAAAATCTAGAGAACACCTGTGAGATACTATACAAAACAAATATTACCAAGGCATATAATCACCAGACTGTCCAAGGTCAATGCTCAAGGAAAAAGTACTCATATACAAAGGGAAGCCCATCAGGCTAACAGCCTTACAAGTCAGGAGAGTTTGGGGTCCTATTTTTAGCATTCTTAAAAAAAAAGAGATTCCAATCAAGAATTTCATATCCCACCAAACTAAGCTTCATAAATGAAGGAGAAATAAAATCTTTTCCAGACAAACAGGTGCTAAGGGAACTCATCACCACTAGACCAGCCTTACATGAGAACCTTAATGAAGTTCTAAACATGGAAACAAAAGAATGATACCTGCTACCACAAAACACATTTAGTGTATAGCCTGTAGACTATATATGTATATATTACAATGAAACTACAACTAAAGCAAACAGCTAACAACTTTGCAATAGGATCAAACTCTTACATATGAATATTAACCTTGAATGTAAATGTTCTAAATGGCCTACTTTAAAGGCAAAGAGGGGCAAGTTGGTAAGAAAAGAGGACCCGTCTATCTGCTGTCTTCAAGAGATTCAACTCACACATAATGACACCCATAGGCTCAAAGCAGAGGATTAGTGAAAAATCTGCTATGTGAATGGAAAAAAGAAAAGCAGGAGTTGCTATTCTTATATCAGAAAAAACAGTTTAAATCAACAACAGTAAAATCAAGACAAAGAAGGGCATTACATAATGACAAAGGGTTCAATTCACCGAGAAGACTTAACTATCCTAAATACATGCACACCCAACATTGGAGCACCCAGACTTATAAAACAAGTATTTCTAGATCTACAATGACTTAGCCAAACAGTAATAGTCACGAACTTCAACACCCCAATGACAAAAATGGACAGAGAATCAAGGCAGAAAATTAACAAAACTATGAACTTAAACTCAACACTTGACCAATTAAACTTAGTAAACATTACAGAATACTCCACCAATCAACCACAGAATATATATTCTGTCATCTGCACATGGAGCATACTACAAGATTGACCATATGCTTGACCATAAAGCAAGTCTCAGGAAGTTTAAAAAGAATCAAAATCATACTAGTCATACTCTTGGGCCACAGTGGAATAAAAATATAAATCAGTTTCAAAAAGATCTCTCAAAACCACACCCTTACATGGAAATTAAACAACTTGTTTCTGAATAACATTTGGGTAAACAATGAAATCAGAAATAAAAAAATTCTTGGAAATAAATAAAAACAGTTACATAACATATCAAAATCTCTGGGATGCAATAAAAGCAATGTTAAGAGGAAAGTTGATAGCAATAAATGCCTACCTCAAAAAATTAGGAAGATCTCAAATTAACAATCTTACATCACTCCTGGAAAAATGAGAAAAACAAGAATAAACCAACCCCCAAACTAGTAGGAGAAAAGAAGTAAATAAAATCAAAGCAGAAAGGAATAAAATTGAGACCCAAAATCCACACAAAGAATCAACAAAATCAAAACTGGGTTGTTCAAAAAGGCAAGATGGATAGACCACTAGCTAGATTAACAAAGAGAAAAAGAGAAGATCTGAATTAGCACAATCAGAAATTACAAAAGAGACATTACAACCATTCCCACAGAAATACAAAAGACCCTCAGAGACTGTATGAACACCTCTATACACACAAACCAGAAAATCTAGAGGAAATTGATAAATTCCTGTAAGCACACGATCTCCCAAGATTGAATCAGGAAAAAACTGAAATGCTGAATGAACCAATATCAACTTCAACAATTGAATCAGTCACTCGCCCCATGCCCAGGCCCCACCAGCAGAAGCCCCTGTGCCCGCACCATGTCAAAGGAAAAAGGATTGCGTGCAGAAGAAAATAGAACTCTCATGATGGAAATATTTTTTGAAACTAAAGATGTATTTCAATTAAAAGACTTGGAGAAGATTGCTCCCAAAGAGAAAGGTATTACTTCTTTGTCAGTGGAAGAAGTCCTTCAAAGCTTGGTTGATGATGGTATGGTTGACTGTGAGAGGATCAGAACTTCTAATTATTATTGGGATTTTCCAAGTAAAGCTCTTCATGCAAGAAAACTTAAGTTGGAGTCTCTGGAATCTCAGTTGTCTGAGGGAAGCCAAAAATATGCAAGCCTTCAGAAAAGCATTGAGAAAGCTAAAATTGGCTGATGTGAAATGGAAGAGCGAACCACGCTAGCAAAAGAACTTTCTTCACTTTGAGACCAAAGGGAACAGCTAAAGGCAGAAGTAGAAAAATACAAAAACTGTGACCCACAAGTCATGAAAGAAATATGTCAAGCAAATAAAGTAGTCAAAGAAGCTGATAACAGATGGACTGATAACATATTTGCAATAAAATCTTGGGCCAAAAGAAAATTTGGGTTGGAAGAAAACAAAATTGATAAAACTTTTGGAATTCCAGAAGACTTTGACTACATAGACTAAAATACTCCATGGTGGTGAAGGATGTAAATTTTAAACTATTATCTAAATAAGTGTACAGAATTTTCATATGCCTGTAACTGTATATATTATTTTATTAATGTTAAATAAAGTATAAAATGCAAAGAAACATTGAATCTGTAATAAAAAGCCTGTCAACCAAAATAAGCATTGTACCAAATGGAATCACAGCCAAATGCTGCCAGATGTACAAAGAAGAGCTGACACCAATTCTACTAAAACTATTTTAGAAAATCGAGGAGGCACTCTTCCCTAACTCATTCTGTGAAACTAGCATCTCCTTGATACACTCACCTAGCAAAGATACAATAAAAAATGAAACCACAGGCTAATATTTCTGGTGAACATAGATTTAAAAATCCTCAACAAAATACTAGCAAACTGAATCCAGCAGCACATCAAAAATTAGTTCACTATGATAAAGTCTGCTTAATTCCTGGGATTCAAGATTGGTTCAGCATATGAAAATCAGTAAATGTAAGAATGTGATTCACCATATAAGCAGAATTAAAAAGAAAAACCATATCATCATCTCAATAAATGCAGAAAGAGCTTTTCATGAAAATCAACATCCCTTCATGATGAAAACTCGAGAACTAGGCATTGTAGGAATATAAATAATAAGCCATCTATGATAAACCCACAGCCAACATTATACTGAACAGGCAAAAATTGGGAGCATTACCCTTGAGAACTGGAATAAGACAAGGATGCCAACTTCCTTCATTCCTATTCCAAACAGTACTAAAAGTGCTAGCAAGGGCAACCAGGCAAGAGAAAGAAATAAAAGGCATCAAAATAGGAAAAAAAGTCAAACTACCTCTCTTTGTGGACAATATGATTCTATACCTTAAAATTCTAGGAATTTCATCATAAGCCTCCTGGAACTGGTAAATGACTTCAACAAAGTTCAGGAGACAAACACACAACAAGTAGGAGTAGCATTTTTATACACCAATCACATTCAAGCTGACAGCCAAGTTAAGAATGCAATCCTATTTACAGTAGCCACATACACATACACACGCAAATAGTTAGAGATGTATCTAACCAAGGAAGTGAAAGACCTCTGCAAGGACAACAAAACAAAACAAAAAAAACTGCTAAAAGAAATCATAGATGGTACAAACAAATAGAAAAATATTCCGTGCTCATGGATTGGAAGAATTAATATCCATTAAAATGACCATACTGCTCAAATGATCTATAGATTCAATGCTATGCCTAGTAAACTATCAGTGTCATGCTTTTCACAGAATTTGAAAAAGAAAACTATTCTAAAATTTATGTGGAACCCCCTAAAAGCCTCAACAACCAAAGCAATCTTAAAAGAACAAAGCCAGAGGCATCACATTACCCAACTTCAAACTATATTAGAAGGCTACAGTAATCAAAACAGCATGGTACTGGTACAAAAACAGACACATAGACCACTGGAACAGAATATACAGTCCTGAAATAAGGCCATACACCAAGAGTCATTTGATCTTTGATGAAGTTGACAAAAATAAGCAATGGGGAACAAACTCCTTATTCAATAAATGGTGCTAGAATAGCTGGCTGGCCATATGTAGAAGAATAAAATTTGACCCCTACCTTTCACTGTACACAAACAATAACTCAAGATGAATTAAATATTTAAATCTAAGACCTCAGACTCTAAGAATTCTAGAAGAAAATCTAGGACATACCATCTGGACGTGGGTATTGGGAAAAAAATTTTGACTAAGTCCTCAAAAGCAAGTGCAAAGAAAACAAAAATCAACAAGTGGGTCTAATAAAAATAAAGAGCTTCTGTACAGCAAAAGAAACTAAAAATCTAAAAACAGAGTGAACAGACAACCTACAGAGCGGGAGAAAATATTTCAAACTGCATCCAATAAAGGTCTATTATCTAGAATCTTGAAGGAACTTAAACAATTAAACAAGCAAGAAACAAATAACCTCAATAAAAATGGGCAAAGGACACGAACAGAGACATCTGAAAAGAAGGCATATATGTGGCCAACAAACATATGATAAAATGCTCATCATCACCAATCATTAGATAAAAACAAATCAAAATAACAAGATACCACCTCTATAATAATAGTCAGAATGACTATTAAAAAGTAAAAAAAAAACAACAGCTATGGGTTAGGCTGTGGAGAAGAGCGAATGCTTATACGGTGTTGACTGGAAAGTAAATTAGTTCAGCCGCTGTGGAAAGCAGGTTAAAGATTGCTCAAATAATTTAAAACAGAACTACCTTTTGACCCAGCAATCCTATTACTGGATATATATCAAAAAAAGAAAAAACCCAAAAAACAAAAATAAACAAAAAAACAAATCATTCTACCAAAACTACACACATGTTCATATGTTAATCACGGCATTATCCATAATAGAAAAATCATGGAATCAACATAGGTGACCATCAATGGTGGACTGGATAAGGAAAATGTGATACATAAACACCATGGAATACTATACAGCCAAAAAAAGAATGAAGTCATGTTCTTTGCAGCAACATGGATGCAGCTGGAAGTCATTATTCTAAGTGGATTGATGTAGAAACCAAAAACCCAAATACTACATGTTTTCACTTGTAAGTGGAAGCTAAACATTGGATACTCATGGACACAATGAGGGCAGCAATAGACAGTGGGGACTACTAGAGTGGAGAGGAAAGGAGGGTGGCAAAGACTAGAAAATTATTTGGTACTATTCTCAGTACCAGGGTGATGGGATTATCCATACCCTGGAATCAATCAATATACTCAGGTAACGTATCTGCACATGTGCCCCCTGAATCTAAAATAAAAGTTGGAAAAAAACAATAAATTTGTGTTCTTTAAATCACCCTGACTTCTTTTTCTTTCCTTTCTCCTTTTTCCTTTTTTTCTTGCTGTTTTGAACTGCAAATGATTTATGTGTTGTTTATGATAATATAAATATTTTTCTGTGGCTGTGACAGATTATCAAGGGTAGCTATAAGTGACTTTTGCCATGAATCTCTTGCTTGGCAATTATACAAATAACTCCAGAATAATGGTTTATGCTTATTGGAAGTTTATACAGTGTTTACTTTGGTATGCACAGAAATGAAGTTCACAACCCTTTCAGGTTACGAGTAGCAGAACCATACTTCTGGAGCATCCAAATGAAAATAACCATAACCGTAACAAGCAGGAACAGACCAACGTTATTGCCACTTACAACAGTCTATTATTTTTATTTAAATGTAGAGACAATGATTCTCTTTTGGAGTAAATCTTGGCATTACTCCAGTAGTAATTTTATGTGAGATAGGAGAGAGTTCTATTTTCCTTTTCAAATTTTATCATTTTTATTTTATATTTTACACTTTGATGAATGGATGACTATGCAAATAGCCTTTATCTTTTCTACTAGTCTCTTATTGCTTTTTAATAAAATATTTCTAACCACACAGTATACATTTCTAGAATATTAAATATGCAAGTGTATGTGTGCATACTATGGGTAAAGCATTGTGTTTCAGCAGAAAAAGATACAGCTAATAAACTGGGCTATTGATCTAATGCTGGTTCCTCTTTTCCCTTAAAAGTTTGATCATCAGCATATTCAGATCTCCTGCTTTCAAAAATTGTTTTATTTTCTCAATAAAAACTAACATTTTTCCGTTTTCTTCTTGGGAGTTTTGCTTGCTTTTTTCTTTTTTTTTGTTCCCTTGGCATCATGCGCAACATTAGGATATGGGGTACAGCCATAAATTTCCCTAAGCCTGTGCCGATTTTTGATGAAAGAATGTTAGGTATTATTTTATGCCCTGAATTTTAGTAGACCCCCTCATAAATTTTGAATGCATTTTCTTTATGAATAGTAAAACAAAATACTATAAATGACAGTTTCTATAACCACTTAACCAAAACATTACTTGGGTAAGGATCTAACTATTAAAATTATAATGAAGATATTTTGATGGAAACCACGGTGGTTTGAATAAAACGACAAGAAACGTGTACTTGTGATTGGAAAATACATTCAACTGTGAACCATTTTAATGGGCTTGTTTCTTGTCAGCAATAAAAACATTTTCAAGAAAACAAGTTAAACTGTTTGATCTCACACTTTAGATGATTCACATCATAACTTCAGTGCACTTTTTTAAAATCCCATGTTTTATTTTTGTTAAAATTTAAATAACTATAAAATAATATGCAGAATTAAGAGAAATACCTAATGTAGGTGATGGATTGATGGGTGCAGCAGACACCATGGCGTGTGTATACCTATGTAACAAACCTGTACTTTCTGCACATGTACCCCGGAACTTAAAGTATAATAATAAAAAATGCAGAAATGTAGGCTTCAAGCACATTTAATATACTAAAGAAAGACTAATTATGATATGCTATATTTTCCATTTCTTAATTGTGGCTTTGAAAGATAATTAGCACTGATGCCCGAAGACATCTTTTGTATGAAATGAATCAGTTTCTCTCCCCTAGGCATCATCATTGGAAGATTTAAGAAAATAGTCACTCAGGCCGGGCGCGGTGGCTCACGCCTGTAATCCCAGCACTTTGGGAGGCCGAGGCGGGCTGATCACGAGGTCAAGAGATCGAGACCATCCTGGCCAAGATGGTGAAACCCTGTCTCTACTAAAAGTACAAAAAATTAGCCGGGCGTGGTGACGCGCGCCTGTAGTCCCAGCTACTCAGGAGGCTGAGGCAGGAGAATTGCTTGAAACCGGAAAACAGAAGTTGCAGTGAGCCGGGATCGAGCCACTGCACTCCAGCCTGGGGACAGAGTGAGACTCTGTGTCAAAAAAGAAAAAAAAAGAAAGAAAGAAAGAAGAAAATGTCACTCAAATTGTTTTTTGTGGTTAAGATGATGTCACATACCACATATACACACACATCACAGCAGATGTGCAAATTACATACACACATGCACATATGTATGCATACACACAAGTATAGTTTATTCTACATGCGTTGGTGCATGTATTTAATAGACTAAGGGGGACAAATAGTCATTTCTTCAAGTAAGTATATTTTCATGTTGGTGGTCTGGGGACCTAACAGAAGTGCATTAATTGATTTGGAACCATGGAATGAGAGAGTACCTAAACAGCACATTCTCCCAGGACAAGGTTTGTGTCTGATATTAATCATACGTTAACTAGTTATATTGCTTTCAGCCTGCTTTAAAATTTCTTGAACACATGGTGGACTGTAAAGTTGAATGGCTCATTGACTGAAGCTAAGAATTATCCATGGAAACTGACAGTATCTCTGTATGGCATCAGCTCCAACGCACGCTGTAGATTAGTTGTTCTGCCTTCCATAGCCAGGCCACTAGGCAGTCACAAATGGTGAGAAATGGCTCTGGTGCCATAGGTGAGGTGTCAGCCACTTCACATGCTGCTTGGGGAATTTAACAGTGAGGCCTACAGTGAATCAGTTAGGAACAGAGGAGCTCGGGGATCTCTGGGCTGCCTGTGAAACTGTGCATAGTAACTGAAATAATCACCTGCTCTATTGGCCAAAACACTTCTGTTTTCCTAATTATTCATAAAATAACCCAACAAAACAAATATTTTATAATATACTAAAGGTGAGTCCTGCAGCATTGAACTTTGGCAGTGGATTTATAGAACCTTTGGGGGTTTTAGACGTTATAGGATATTCAGGAATGTGTGTGCCAATCTAATTAGCAGACTTTCTCTCTAAATTTAGACATTCCTTAATAATTTA
Organism: Aotus nancymaae; assembly: GCF_030222135.1. Lineage (NCBI taxonomy): Eukaryota > Metazoa > Chordata > Mammalia > Primates > Aotidae > Aotus > Aotus nancymaae. The sequence goes on along the minus strand of NW_026988450.1, from coordinate 3,916,505 downwards.
AATTTGAAAGAAATTGTGTTTCTACCAGAAAAAAAAAAATCTGTAATTTTCATTTGCCAGAGTGCTTTTTCTGAAGCTTTCAAAGTTACTGAAAGGTGATTTTCTGTAACTTGTTTTACTGTTCAAATCCAATTTATTTCTGCCACCTGTGATTTTTCTCCCTGGATTTTTTAGAAATCAGTTTTGGACCATTGGATGGTACTATAATAAGAGCCTCATGTCCTATGGTGTAATGGACTTGGTTTGACAGTTTAACAAATACACAATGAAAGTCCACTGTGTACCAATAGCTGTGATATTTATTTTTCCAAGGAAAATGCCTAAGCCTGAGTGTTCCATACTCTCCATCTGTTTGTTTAGGAATACATTCCTTTGTTACCATGACTACGTTGATAATTTTCCTTTTAGATGATATGCTTCAGGAAAACATGCATTTTACTTCCTGGATTGCAATGTTGTTTTAGGGTAATTTAATACATATAAATTATTTTTGAAAAGGCTTTGTGACAAATTAATGTTTTATATTACTTTTTTGAATAGGGAATTAAAAGTATAAATTTCCAAATTTAGTGAACCGTGTAAGTAAATATTTTTCTGTTGTGTAAAGCACTATACTTAGCAGAACTATTTTAATGTTTTGCAGAATCTGTTTCTCATTTGGGAATTATTTGTTTGTTTTTGTTTTTTCAGTCTGCTGAACAACAACCAAATCAGAAAGATTTCCAGAAGTGCTTTTGAAGGACTTGAAAATTTGCTATATCTGTAAGTTGTAAGAAAACACAATAGTGGCTTATGGTGTTGATCGACTATTTTTGCCTTTTTGTGTGTTTACTTTAAATTAAAATAATTCTTTACTTTCTTGAAAATCACTTTCAACCTTTATATAAAACTCACATATGAACATGTCTTAAGCGCAATAAATTATTGCTTTCAATAGATTGTACATCTGAAAACATTTGAATATTTATGCATATTTCTCCTGCCACAAGTTCTAAATTGGAGAAAAATAAAAACAAAACAGTTTTCCAATATTTCCCATTTAAATCAAATTACTCTATAATTGTAAAAAATTCCATACACCCCAAAAAAGGGGTTTTCTTTTGGCAAAAGAAGCTTTATGCCAACAACTTATTCATCCAAGACCTTTCAAAGCCAGTGAACACATTATAGTTAGGAACTTTAATAAACTTGGGTAAGAACCGTATTTTGGAAAAATTAGCTCACAAATATGATCACTGACAATTGTCATGCTTTTTGTGTATTATTGGTAAATGGGAATAAAGATATTTTAAACAGAAACATTGTTTGGATTCAGAAACACTGGTGTTTGATAATTTGAATGTGGGAGGACATGATTGGATACGGCTATGTTGGAGGCTGAAGAAACAGACTACAAGGGCTTTTATCTCAGCTAGAGTGAGTGCTACAACTTTCTTTTTAAAGAATGTTAAGGTGACAATGAACATTTTTATACAAATGTGTTCATTTGTAGATTAATTAAGCACACTGCAAAAAGTTATTCTTTAAAAGAGAAGACACCATTCCAATCTTTAGCTCTGACCAAATTTATACAACTGTAGTATCTTCCCAAACCACTAAAATTCCTATTAAACCCCAGGTCAAGAGCCTCAAAGCCTCCTGTGTTCAGCTGAGACACCCAGCCTAACATAGACGTCTTCCACAGCTCTGCTCATTATTGAGCCCTAAAGTCTCAGTTTCCTCTTAGGTCAGTCAATTTCATCTGCTCACCTAACCTTTCATAACAATCTAACATACAATCTTCGTCAATTTTCTGCTGATGTAACAAAATACCACAGACTAGGTAATTAATTTAAAAAAAAAGTTTATTTGGCCTAGAGGTTGGGAAGTTCAAGACTGAGGGGCTGCCTCTGGACAGGGCCTTCTTGCTGTGTCATAACATAGTGTTAGAACAAAGTAAGACAGAAGACCGAGAGAGCCAAACTTCTGTGATAACCAACTCACTCCTATGATAATGGCATTAACCCATTCATGGGGGAAGAGTCCTCATGACCTAATCACCTCTTAAAGGTCCTACCTCTTATCATACATTAGAAATTAAATTTCAATGAGTTTTAAAGGGAACATTAAAACCATAGCACATGCCCAATGAGTACATGGCATTCTTTATTTCCATACTTTACACATTACAAAGGATCCTTCAAACTTTGGTAGTATATGAAGGCTGCTCCTTGTTAGTGAAGGAGCTTGACCTTCTCCCTGTGTTTCATCTTGATCTTGCTCTGTAGTTTTCTACTCATTGTCCTGTCAAGAGTAACTCCCTTACAGTAAAACAAACAAATTAATAATCAAAACAAAACAGTAACCTTTATGGCTTTCAAATAACAGTTTAGAAGGAATATCGTTACTAGTGCTAATATGCAATGAGGAAATATAGTAAAATGACAGTTATTAGCAGGAAATTAATTTTGAATAAGACAAATGTTCAGTGTTGCAGAGGCTTGGATCAATTACGTACACAAGTGTATTCTATACTCTGAGTGAGAACAAAAAAATCATTTCACACAACTTCTAATCAATGCCCTGGCCAATTAAAAACACTACTTATCAAGTGCAAAAAAGTCTTGGGGCTTCTGTAAGATACATTATTTAAAAGGAAAGGGTAATAAATGTGTGAAGCAGTACATGGTGAACACTTTTATGTGCCCACTGCAGTAAATTTTGCCATGTTTTCAATCACATTGCCAAGTAAGCATTGCCCTTCAGACCAAGGAATTTTGTAGAGAAAGAGGGTTGTGAGTTAGAAGACCCATTCAATGCATACAACACCTGCAAGTTTTCTTTGCTCTTTATACTTATCTTTATCCAATATCTCTCTCTTTGCTCTTTACACTTGATCCACTGTTGTGTTATTTCTTCAGAAACGGTGGGCACAGCCTTTTCACTCTCTCCTTGGGCACGTCCCGCTTATTGTTTGTTACTTGGCTTTTTTCCCTTTCTTGTCTGAGCTTTAATGTCATGTCCTCCAGGAATCACCTTAAGTCAATCAGTTCTTCTCTTTTTCTCCCTATCATGGTGCCCTGTGTATTTCATTTAATGAGTATACCACAAAAGTTCATCTTTTCTTATCTATTTGTTAACTTATTTATTTTCGGATTTCCTCACTAGATTCTGAGAAGTCAGGTGGTCATGCTCTCCTTATTTATCACGTATATCAGCATCTAGAAATAGTATCTAGAACACAGGAACTACTCATTGAATATTTGTTGAACAAATGTATGAACATAAGGTACTCTATAAATGCTTGATATTTGTTTAATTAACACTCTTAGTTACATTGAGTTAATTATTCTTAAGAGAGGAATGATAACACTACTAAATGCCTCTGCTGTTTCAACAACATGTGTATTTATCAATTATTTATAGCATGCATTTTCCCAAAGATTACAAGTATTTATATTACATGAAGTAGTCATAGTGCTTGTATATTAAGGAGGTTAATTTTCATTAGACTATTTATACCATAAAATTGCAGTTTTACCCTGCCAAACACAAAGGATAGCATATCTTTTCCTCTAAGACACAAGCATTTGTAAACTCATCTGAAATTCTAATGTGTTTTGACCCCAAATGTATCTCTGATCCCCTTGGGCAAAAATGAATTGAAATGTCTTAGGACAAGTTGTGCTTTTAAATTAAAAAGAAAAAAATACAATGGTTGGAGAATATATTTGGGTATAGTGATTCATTTAATGTTAGCTGAGTTTTAGAGCTAAGATACATTGAAGATCTAAGAGCAAAATGCTCCTTTTCTTTGGTTTAGCAACCCTTAAGAATAGCATTTGTGACATTCATTATTTTTAACTGTTTGACTTAATCTAATGATAAACTCCAAAATAAAATGTATTTATTCAGCAATATCTTGGCATCCAAATAATCCTAATCTTGTTATTTATGGGCATTGATAATGATATCAAATCACTGTAATACAAAATGTGGTAATAGTCATGTTACTTAAGGGCACTGATAATTTCACAAGTTTTGAATTTACCCATGGGGCAAAATCTGATGCATCTCTGTGCATGTCTGAGATAAACTCAGCGTCAATTGCTAGCATTTAAAGAGGAAATTTATTCCACATTCAAATCTGTGACTTTGTTTCTGGCCGTATTTCTCATTCTCTAAGTTTACTATTTGCTCTGAATTATAGCTTCTTCTTCCTACTAGCGCAGCTCGGAGCAGCTTTGTCCTCGTGGACTCCTGTTACTGAACGCTGCTCCTTCTGCACAAACTCACCTACTTAGATCACTGGCTGAATGCGTCACTTGCAATTGTATTCTCAGCAGTGACCTTTTCCATCTCTCTCCAGTTTCTTGGAATTTATTGGGAGTCTGCCCCATTTCTGTTGTAACCTATAGATAAAAAGAGTTTGAAGAAAATGTTGGGGAAGTAAGTGCCATTGAAGAATGTGACTTTTAATAGTGTAAGCTTGAAGGACACAACTCTCACCAGTTCTGAAATCTCTCACTCCCTGGGTTTTCATGAGAATCTTAACAAAATAAGTGCACTTTTCTGAGGTTTCTAGTCCACTTTCTTAGCTTTTGCTGTGAAACAAACCACTGCAGAATTGACTTAAAACAATCAAATATTTTTATCTCATGTTTGTTCCGTGGACTAATGAGACAGTTCTTTTTGTCTAGCCTGGCTCAGACCTTCTGGTCTAGCATGACTTCATTCAAATAGCTGGCAATTTCTCAGTATCAGCTGGGATGCCTTTCTTTTCCATGTGGCTTCTCTTTCTCTAGCCAGCTAGATTATGCTTGCTTACACAATGATCTTACCCCTAGTGTAGCCAGGGATGAGTGCTTTCCACGCCTTTCTTGGGTCATGTTTGCTAGTGTCCCATTTGGCCACTCAAGCCACATGACCAAGATGTAAGTCATTACTGGAGAAACAGGCTCCATGTTTTGATGAATGAAGCAGCTTAATCACCTTGCAAAGGAGTATGAATCAGGGCTGGGAGGAATTTTTTGCCATTTCTGCAATTTGTCACATTCATAAACATCTGGGGCTTCCAGGAGTTGAGGTACAGGTCGTAATCACAATCAAATACTTCTTGGGTTAGTATCCAGGATGGGTTATGCAAAGCGTGCAGTATGAGCTCAAAGAGAAAAGGAGTTATATCTATTTGGAGTCCCACAAGGTGGAGGGGCAGGCTGGACTTGATGGAAGGCGCAAGAGGATTGTGAGAAAATTCAGCCAACAGTCTGGTATGTTTGTGTTATGGCAAGCATCTTTTAATGAATGGATGGCAGGACCTGAACGGCGCATGACGAGAAATAACGCTAGCAAGTTTAACAAGGACCAAATCATGGGGGAGGAGGGTTTGTGCGTCAAGCTTTCTGTCTCCATGGAGTTAGCTCTTACTTACTTCTGTTCACTCCAAACCAGCCTCCCTTCCTACTACTCCACTAAAGGTTCTTTGATGAAGACCACTAATGTTGTTAAACATACCATTCTGTGTTTAACTGTGCTTAATCATGAGGCCTCATGGTTTCCTGTGTTGACTGCTCACCCTCTGATCTCTGTGGTGTTAGTGATACTGCACGTTCCTGGTGTGCCATTTTCTGACTTGCTTGCTCAGACGCCTTCACCTAGAGTTCTAGCCCATGCGCTGTTCTCTTTTCACACTTTACACCTCTCCGTGGTGGAACATACCTGCTTCCACTGTATCAGTCATTATCTAGGTGCTCCTGGCTCCTAAATCTTTATTTCTAGCCCAGATTGCTTTTATGTTTCCCAATCCACACATACGCATTTTCTTACGCAGTATTTCCACTGATGTGTCCCACAGGAGCTTCAAACTCAACATGACTTAAATTTAACTCATTATCTTTCCCTTTCAAACCCACTCCTTACTTTCTCCTTCAAATGTGCTTCTTATTTTGAGAAATGATGACAGACTCACACAGTCATCCAAACTGAATATCCGTGCATCATATTGACCTTCTCCCACTTTTTCTCCTGCTGTTTCTAGTTAGCTGTTCAGTCCTGCAGATTCTAGGTTAACATTGCTTTTTTCCCCTCCTATCTACCCCCACGGTGCTGCCTTACTTTCCATCCTCCGTATGTATCACCCTTTCCTGTACAAAATGTTATTTCTTTGTCCAAGTCTTTCCTTTTCTTTTTGAGACGAAGTCTCACTCTGTCACCAGGCTGGAGTGCAGTGGTGAGATCTCAGCTTACTGCAACCTCTGCCTCCCAAGTTCAAGTGATTCTTCTGCTTCAGCCTCCTAAGTAGCTGGGACTATAGGCGTGCGCCACCACAGTCAGCTGATTTTTGTATTTTCAATAGAGACAGGGTTTCACCATGTTGGCCAGGATGGTCTCGATCTCCTGACCTTGTGATCACTCTGCCTTGGCCTTCCAAAGTGCTGGGATTACAGGCATGAGGCACTGTGCCCAGCGTCAAGTCTTTCCTTTTCTAAATCTCTGAAAGGTTACTAGTCATCTTTTTTTTAAAAAAAAAAAAAAAAAAAAAAAAGACTTGATTAGCCCATTCTTCTGAGAATTCTTCAATGGCTCCCATTGCTCTGGGGTTGAAGTAAAATCTCATTAACAGAACATACAAGATTTAACTTTATTTATATCTTCAGCCTTCATGACAATCGCCTCCTCTAACTCTGAGCTCTAAAGTTCCTGGTATATGGCATTTGATATCCTTCTGAATTGCCACCTTCACATATTCTCTTGGCAACTGGATTATGCTGGGGTATTGTGTCTTCCTGAAAATACTTCCTGCTCCATGACTCTGATGATCACATCACAGATCACTTATTTTCACCTACTATGTTATTAGAGATGTACACTGTCAGTAATCTGTGCAACAAGCCTGTAAGGTTTTATATATGGGATAGATGAACACAGTAATTAATTTTACCAGTGATGTAAATGTGAAAATATCAGAGCTTTCTGAAGAACAAATGTGGGAACAGAAGCATAGCAGGCAGTCTGGGGTGTGAGTGGAGAGCAGTGACTCGTCTCCCACCCTGCCTGGGAAAGTGTGACCTGCCTTACAGAGTGGGGCGGTCTGGTCTACTCAGCGGCTTTATCTACTTAGAGGGATCACTGCATCAAATGATCATAACTCAGTGAGAACAAGCATTGGCATCATCCAGCTCTGAATCTATTTTCATCAAGCATCCTGATTGTCATCTGAATCTCATATAGATTTGCCATCAGGGAAAGAATGTGCTGACTACCTGAGAAAAATAGCCCAATCTTCAAGGAAGTAACATTTCTTATTAATCAATTGATTTATTGACTAGTTTTTAAAAATATAACTTTGGATAGGGAAAATTAGTTTCCAAAAGAGTGTAATATATTCAGATGCTCTGACTAAATTCATTTTGCAGGGCAAGTCGAGGAACCACTGGAAGGTCCTCCTTGGGCCACTCATCCAGCCTTCCTTCACATCTATCATTTTTCTCTCTACTTGCAACTATTTTCTCTTTGTGAAAACTAGGTGACATTACTTTATAATCTTGACATATAAGTACTTTGTCAGCATATTTTGAATAAGAAATTTTAGTTTTCATCCATATGTTCATCCATCTATTCAGCCATCCAACAATCTATCGATCTAATATCCGTCTATCCATCTATCTATTCATCCATCCAACTATCACATAATAAACACCTACCATGCCATGCCAAGTACTGTCCTAGGCTCTAGGTAAGCAAAAAAGATTTGATTCTGTCCTCATAAAATCTATGAACTGATATAGTAGAGAAATGTTATTCATTCATTTTATATCTTAATATTCTAATAGTAAATCACCATGTCCTGTGCAGTTGGAGTCACAAACGTCCAGAATGAGATTCAGGAAATTTGAGGAGGGAAGAGGAGACATTAAAAATAATGCCACAGAAATACAAAAAGTAATGAGACTGCTATGAGCAACTATACACCCCCAATTCGATAAACTAGAAGAAAGAGGTTTCTAGAAACGTGCAACCGCTCGAGACTGATGAGGAAGCTCTTGCTTCCTTTCTCCACGTGTGATGCTGGCTCCCCACTGCCTTCTGCCATGATGGTCAGCTTCCTGCGGCCCTCACCAGAAGCCCAGCAGATGCTGGCGCCATGTTTCTCATACAACCTGCCAAACTGTGAGCCAAAATAAAACTCTTTTCTTTGTATATTACCCAGCCTCAGATATTCCTTTATAGCTATGCAAATGAACTGTCACCTAAAAATATTTTGGGCCGGGCACGGTGGCTCACGCCTGTGATCCCAGCACTTTGGGAGGCCGAGGCGGGTGGATCATGAGGTCAAGAGATCGAGACCATCCTGGTCAACATGGTGAAACCCTGTCTCTACTAAAAATACAAAAATTAGCTGGCCATGGTGGTGCGTGCCTGTAATCCCAGCTACTCAGGAGGATGAGGCAGGAGAATTGCTTGAACCCAGGAGGCGGAGGTTGCAGTGAGCCGAGATCGCACCATTGCACTCCAGCCTGGGTAACAAGTGTGAAACTTGGTCTTAAAAAAAAAAAGTATTTTGGCACCTGGCTCTTAGTACTTTTCAATTTAATCACAAAATTTACTTTGGTTCCCTGTGGAAAAAAAGATTTAAATAATTGAATATCATACACTGTGACAACCATATTTTTCAGATTTTAGTGTCAGGTGATATTTTCTACCCCAGACTAAACACTACATTTATAAAATTTCTTCAACGTAACTATTCTATTCTGCAATTGATTATATGTAGATTAGCCACCATTTACCAGGACTTTTTTGAGAGTGAAAGCAGGCACAGCTAACAGTTATGCCAGTATAGGAGATATAAATCAGGGGTGTCCCAAGCAAATCAAACCTCTGGTCATCCTAATTATATAAGACTAATTTCAAATGTCTGCTTTAACATAGGTTAACTGATTGTAGCTGTCTTACTTTTGAGGGATTTGAAGCATATAAATTTATCACAATTGATGAAGTCATTTTTAAAAAACCATCATTTTACATTCCATCTGCTCACATCATAAAATCAAAAGTAAGGGAGTAACAAGTGACAAATGCCAGTGTTACTAGGCATCAGGTAAGGTAATGCGGGATCTCTTACAAAGTATCACAACACTGTCCTTCGAAAGAACTCCATGACCCTGAATATAGACACGTGTTTTTGTGTGCAACACTTTTTAAATAAAATTTACCTGTCAGAGCCTTTCAAAGTTGTTGCTATTGCTGAAAAGATGGTTTTGTAGTCATGAAAATAACATACATTTATTATATATCTTGGTTGGCTCAGGATACCATAACAAAATACCATAGCCCAGGTGGCTCAAACAACAGACAGTGATTTTCTCCCAGTTCTGGAGTCTGGACGCCTGATATCAGAGTGCTAGCATAGTCGAGTTCTAGTGAGTGCTTTCTTCCTTGCAGACCGCCACCTTCATTCCTCAGTACACGTGCTATGTAATAATCCTATAGGATTAGAATCCCACCCCATCACCTATTAACTCTATTTTATAAAAGTCCCATCTCCAATGCAGTCAGATTTGAGGTTAGAGCTTCAATATGAATTTTTGGTGGATAAAATTCAGCCCACAGCTCCATAGGAAGCCTACAAGTATACTTTTTATATGTACACATACATTTTTAAAAATTATATTATTTTGTAAATTGCTTTTTAAAAAACGCTAATATATTCTCATGTGTTCCATGTAATTAAATTTTTCTATGACAGCTAAAAAAAGATGGGTGAAGGAGAAATAGAAAATCTGAACAGATATATGAGTAAGGATATCACATCAGTAATGAAACATCTCCCATCAAAAAAAGCTGAGAACCTCATGGCTTCATGGCTGAATTCTAGCAAACATCAAACATTTCTATAACTAATGCCAATCCTTCTCAAAAATCTTTCAAAAGATTTAGTATTAAGGAATACTTCCGAACTGCTTTTATGAGACCAGCATTGCTCTGAGATTGAAGCCAGGCAAGGATGCTACAAGGAAAGAAAATTGGAAGCCAGTATCCCCGATGAACACGGGTGTTTCAATTTGACTCAAAACACTTTGATGCTAATTTTATGCTTTTATGAATTTCTCATGAAGATAACATATTTCATTTCATTTTCTGGCACATTTTAAATTTAAAAAATTAATTAACTTTTTTTTTTTTGAGATACATAGAGTCTCTGTCACCCAACCTAAAGTGCAGTGATGTGATCTCGGCTCACTACAATCTCCGCCTCCCAGGTTCAAGCAATTCTTCTGCCTTAACCTCCCAAGTAGCTGGGATTATGGACACACGCCACGATGCTCAACTAATTTTTTTTATTTTTAGTAAAGATGGGGTCTCACCATGTTGCCCATGCTGATCTTGAACTACTGAGCTCAGGCAATCTGCCCGCCTTGACCTCCCAAGCATGTAAGCTGTTTGGTAATACAAGCTCAACCTTACAGATGATGGGGTCAGTTATATTGTCACCCTAGCCGGAGTGATCCAAGGCTATCAGATTTCTTTTCCTCCAGATGTTTTTCTTGCTCTTTCCTCTTTCCTGATTATTCTTTGATTTCAGGCTACTCAAGTCCAGTTCTTTTAATCAGTCACCTTCTGCCTGTTACCTACTCACCAGGGTAGGGACAATAGTGACAGAATCCTATTCAGGTTTGAGAAAAAAGAGGGAGAAACAGACTCAGCATTGCTTTGCATTGTATGTTTGCTAATTATGCAAAAATGTCTTTAGAATTTGTCTTCTGTTATGCATCCATTTCATGACAGCCAGCTGCTCACATCCTTTATATAACTTTTCTAGATTTCCCCAACCAGAGGCACTTCTTACATGTGAGATATTATTTATTTTTCTCTCCCTCTGATTTCAATATTTGAGTTTGACATATAGCTGTTGTATCCTTCTATTCTACAAAGTGATAAGCTACTTGGCATCAGGGAATTTATTAACTACTTTTGTCTTTCTGGCAATGGTATGCAGTCCCTGGTACTTACAAATGTTAAATAAATAATTATTAAAATCAACTATATTTTCAATCTGTAGAATGGATGACTTTGGTGGAACATGATATTCAAAAGTCTAATGAACAGATGTGGAACAAATTAGTTATGTATGATGAAATGAGTCGAATTAATCTTAATAGTTCCAGAAAACTGAATTTGGACTTAGATAGAGTTATATGGAAAATGATTTCAGTTATTAATTGATTTCAATCTCCATTCATTCAACAGACATTTTTAAATACAATTTTTTATTCTGAGATAATTATAGATTCACATGTAACTGTAAGAAATAACACACAAAGAGATAACATCTACTTTTTATCCAGTTTCTACCAATGATAAATATAGCAAAAATATAGTACAACGTATGACCAGAATACTAGCATCGATACTGTCAAGATAAAGAACATTTCCATCACCCAAGGTCCCTCATGTTGCTCTTTGATAGCCACATCCACTTCCTTCTGCCCACCCTCTCTTCAGATCCTGGCAACTACCAGTCAATTCTCCATTTCCACAGTTTTATTTAAAGAATATTATTTAAATGGAAACATAAAATCTATAGCCTTTTGCAATCGCCTTTTTTCACTGAGCATCATTCTCTGGAAAGTCATCCTGGTTTTTGCATAATACCAATTTATTACTTTTTATTGCTGAGAACAATTCATGATATCAATATGTCAGTTTAACCATTCACCTACTGAAAGACATCTGAGTTATTTCCAGTTTCTGGCTATTAAGAACAAAAATCTTTAGGGTGTTGATTAAAGTTGCTTCACACATAAATAGAAATTTACACAATTATTTTTGGGTGAATTCAATTTTTTTCTTCTCTAGAATAAACATCCTGGAGTGTGATTGTTGGGTCATATGGTAATTGGATGTTTAGTTTCAAAGACACTGATAAATTGTTTTCCAAAGTAGCTGTACCATTTTATATTCTCACTCGTATGTGATCTAGTTTCTCTGCACCCCTGCCAACATTTTGCATTGTCACTATTTTTAGTTTTAGCCATTCAGATATGTGTATAGGAATATCTCATTGCAGTTTTAATTTATACTTCTCTAATGGCTTAATGATGTTGAACAACTATCATGTGCATTTACCATCTGTTTATCTTCTGTTCATGTCTGCTCATGTCTTTCGCTTAGCTTCTAATGAGATTGTTTGTGGGTTTTTGTACTGTTAAGTTTTGAGAGTTTTATGTTCTAAAGATCAGTCCCTCATCAGATATGTGGTTTTCAAATACTTTCTTCCAGTCTGTAACTTGCTTTTAACCTTCCTAACAGGTTCTTTTGAAGAGCAGGTGTTTTCATTTTGATGAAGTTCAATTTATCAAAGTTTTTGCCTATGGATTATGTCTTTGGTGTCAAGTCTCACAGTTCTTTGGCTGAGGATCTTTCCAGATTTTCTCCTGATTTTCTTTTCTTGAAAGATTTAGAGTTTACGTATTTACATTTAATTCTGCAACCCACTAAGAGTTAGTTTTCATATAAGCTGTGAGGCTTAGGTCAAGGCTTTTTTTTTTTTTTTTTTTTTGCCATGAATGTTCAGTAGCTCCTGTTAAAAGGCTTTCTTTCCTCCACTGAATTGTTTCTGCACCTTTGTAAAAAATAAGTTGGCTATATACCCCTCTATATATACCTCATGTTCTATATATACCTCATGGCTATGTATACCTCATGTTCTGCACATGTACCCCAGAACCTAAAGTGCAATTATATATATAGATATATATATGAAAAAGATATTCTTTTCTATCTTTAGTCATTGTCTTTGTTTGGAAGCCTACTTTTCCTGACATTAATAGAATCATTCCCGTTTTCTTTTATGTTTCGATGACATAACTTTTTTCATACTTTTACTTCCATATCATTTTACTTGACCTCATTTTCTTATAGACAGCATATAGCTGGTCATATTTTAAAATTTGTTTTGCCAATCTTTGTCTTTTTCTTTTTGAGAAGGAGTCTCACTCTGTCACCCAGTCTGGAGTACAGTGGCATGAACTCAGCTCACTGCAATGTCTGCCTTTCAGGTTCAATCAGTTCTCCTGCTTCAGCCTCCCAAGTAGTTGGGACTACAGGCATGCACCACCACACCTGGCTAATTTTTGTATTTTTAGAAAATACAAAATTTGTATAGTAGAAACAGGATTTCACCATGTTGGCCAAGCTGGTCTCAAACTCCTGATCTCAAGTGATACACTTACCTCTGCTTCCCAAAGTGCTGGGATTACAGGACTAACCTTCATCTTTTAATCAGTGTGTTTAGACTATTTTTATTTAATGTAATTATTGCTATATTAGGGCTTACGTTTCACATTTTAATTTTTCTTTTCTCTTTATTTTCTCTGTTTTTTGTGTTTTCTTTTTTTTTCCTGCCTTCCTGTTGGTTACTTGCATATGTTTTAGAATTTTACTTTGATTTATCTGTTAGTGTTCTTATGTCTTTGTGCCGCTCTTGTTGTGGGTCTCAGGTATTAAACACATGGACGTAATTTACCACAGTCTCTTCATGTATCATTCTGTTTATTTAAGTATAAAAATCTTTTCTTCTCTTAAATCCCTTTACCCTCCCTGATTTGTAATATAATTGTCTTAACTATTTCCTTTACGTATGTTGAGAATTACTTCAGAAAATGCTATTATTTTTTATTCAATTATCAATCATAATTTAGGGTGCTAAAGAGAAAAACTAAAATGTATTTATCCAGAATTTTTACTCTTTCTTTATTCTTTCTTCCTGATGCTTCGTATTTTCTTCTTTTATTGTTTTCTTTCCACTTAGAGAATTTCATCTAACCGTTCCCCAAAACAGCTCTGCTGTTGACAAATGCTATTAATTTCCCCTCATCTGTGAATGTCTTGGTTTACCCTTTATTCCTAAAGAGTGTTTTAGATAAATATAGGATTCTGAGTTGACAAATCTTTCCTTTCAGCACTTGAAAAATGTGTCCATTGCTTTTGCCTCTATGGTTTCTGATGAGAAATCTGCTGTCATTCCTGTGATTCTTCCAGCTCTCTTTCCTCTCTCACTGCTTTCAAGATTTTCTTTTTCTTTAGTTTTCTGATACTTGAATATGAATTACCTTGGTTTAGATTTTTTGGGGTTTACCCTGTTTAGGGCTCACTCAGCTCCTTGAATCTGTAGATTTATCTCTTTTGCTAACATTGGAAGTTTTCAGTCGTTATTTCTTTAAAGACTTTTCAGCCTCATCCTTTTTTCTCCTCTCTTCCTAGGACTGTGTTGAAAAAATATCAGATCTTTTATTACAGTCCCACAAGTCCCTGAGACTCTGTTTATATTTTGCTATGTTCTCTCTGTTGTTCAGATTGAGTAATGTCTATTGCACTGTCATCAAGTTCACTTCTGTTGCCATTGTCCTCTCCATTCTGCCTCTGACCCATCCATTGAGGGTTTTTCTCTTCCCTTTTCTTCAGTAGATAAGTATTTTTCAGTTCTAAGGTTTCTATGTGTGTCTTTTTTATATTTCCTATTTATTTTTTAAGGCTGTTATTAAAACATTTATTTCCAGCTTGTTTGCGATTGCTTCCTGAGGCATTTTTATGATGTTATTTCAGAATCTCTATCATATAATCCTAACATCTTTGTCATCTTTCTGTTGTCATCTGTATTACTTTGCTAGGGTTGCCGTAAGAAAGCCCCACAGGCTGGGTGGCTTACAGTAGAAATATATTTTTGGTGTCTTCTAATGGCCCTTTCCTTGGCTGACAGAATGGCTGTCGTCTCTGTTTGTCTTTACATAGTCTTTCCTCTGTGTCTGTGTCCTGATCTCATTTTCTTCAAGACACTAAGGGTACTGATTTTATAAGATTAGGATCCATCTATATGACCTTGTTTTACCTTAATTTCTTCTTTAAACGTCTTATTTTCAAATACAGTCACATTCTGAGATACTGGGGGTTAAGACTTGGACTTTTTTTGGTGGGAAGAGGAGACCCTGGATCTGATTTGAATTTTCTGTTTTAGCTGACTTCCTCCTACATTGCTGTCATAGGAAGGAATGTCGCCTCATTATTGCCAGGTGCAGGTAGGAGTCCAGTTTTCCTATATGGCTTCCATTGATATCCACACAGTCATTGGATTCCTTGTTACTTCTAGTTGGAGCTGGGAGTGCTGGCTGTCCACCGATACTTTCTTTGCTAAGAGGGGCATAAAATGCTTTATTATTGTTCCCCATATGAACTGCACTGATTTCATGTAGTGGGGGTGGTCTCATCACTGCTTCATAGTGGTTAGAATACTGACTATCCACTGGTTCTCCTCTGACACCATTCTAGTGGGGAGTAGGAGGGAGAGCTCTTTATTGCTGGTTTAGGGTGGAGGTCGAGGCTTTCTATATGGTCTGTACTGATACCAGAATGGGTTTCATTATTATCACCATTGAGAACGAAAATTTCAGACCCTTACTTTACCTTCTCTGACAACACAGCTATAGGGGTGCTGGGTGCCTCAACGTAGCCATACAAGGGTGAGGATTTAGGGTCCCCTGTTGACTTTTAATGGTATGAGTGGGGGTGCAACCATAGTTTCTTCTGTAGTGTTTGGCTAGAGTAGAATTTTTATCTTCTAAAAGTTTTCTGTCCTGCTAGAATTCTTTCTTCCCTTATTTGTTTGGATTCTTGTCAGCTGCACTCACTGGTATTTTCTAGGTTTTTGCTTCTTCAGCTATAAGTGTGAAATAAATGAGCAAAAAGAAAACCTAGGCAATTGCCACTGTGGCATTTCTTGGGCCCTGAAGTTCCTGGGAGATTTGCTTTCTACCTTGTAGAGTCTTCTTGTGTTTGTCTTATATGTAATGTCCAAGATTTCTGGTTGTACTTAGTGGGATAGATATGAGAAAGGCACTTTTGAGCATCTTTTACTTTATGTGTGTGTGTGTGTGTGTGTGTGTATGTGTGTGTGTGTTTAAACAAGGAGAACTAGCTAATAATCACAGCTCTCCAATATGTGATAACATTTTATTCTTTAAAATATGGTAAGACATATATAACATAAAATGTAGAATTTTAATCTTTTTTGTAACATTAAGTGCTGCTTAGTACTTAATGTTTAGTATCATTAATGCTGCTTAGTACTTAATGTTTAGTATCGTTAAATGCTGCTTAGTACTTAATGTTTAGTATCATTAAGTGCTGCTTAGTACTTAATGTTTAGTATCGTTAAGTACATTTATGATATTGTGCAACCATCACCACTATCAATTTCTAGAATGTTTTCATCATCTCAAACAAAAACTATACTCATTAAACAAAAACCCTCTATCCCTCCCACCTCTCAGCCCCTCATAACACCTGTTCGACTTTCATCTCTCTGAATTTTTCTATTCTAGACACTTCATGAATAATTAAGTATTTTCAGCTTGATTTCTGGTTAATTTCATTCTGGGTGATGTTCTTAAGATTCATCTATGTTGCAACATGTATCAGAATTTCATTTCTTTTTAAGGCCAAATAATATTCCATTGTACAGATATACCATATTTTGCTTAAGCGCAGCAGGTCTGTACAATGTTATGTATATATTTTGGCTTTTTCTCTCTCTTTTGTTTCCTTTCTTTGCTTTTTAAAAAGCATAATGTCAGTTTAGATTCTCTTGGTGACAATAGACCAAAACAAACAATAAAAGCACAAACAAACTGCTCAGGTAGATGTAAATATCATAGAATTAATGCTGACTAAGGCTGACCCAACGGCTCAGAAAATTTCACCAAGAGCCTAGTTCATCTGCATCTCTCAAGATGGGTGGGCCTCTCCCAAGTTTAATTCCTGCTTTAGCTCTGCCTAGTGGACCCCAACAGCGTCATGGTCTCCCCTCCAGTTAGCAACAGTTCTCTGCCAGACTCTTCATGCCGCCCCATCCAGGGAAAAGGATGGAATTCTTCTGATGGCTCATGAGAAAGAGATTAAACTGTTTGAATATGTGAGAATCCCAGCAAACGTCTCCTTGTGTCTCACTGCTCATGTCTTTCCCCGAGCCAGTCACTGCAGCCCGACGCTGGATGTAAACGCCGTAACTAAGAAATGCGGAGGCCGGTGCTGCATTGATGCCAGGCAGCAAAAGCACACACAGAAAATTGTGCCATTTTCTGTAAAACATCTAAATGCATTATTTACAGAGAAAAAGTTTTAACCCTTTTTTAATAAAACCGTCTCAAGCGAGGCACTTTAGAAGATTTTCATGATCATGTATCTCTGATGTATTATTGGTCAGAAACATGGCTTTACAGAATTAAATTAGCTGTCAGTTTTGCTGGAGTATTAGTTTGATTTTAGATTTACACTTTTTCCTTACATAGAATTATCTTCCTTTCAAAATGTTTTAAATATTTTAATGGTTTAAAAATTATGATGAATAAATATGGTAATAAAAACTATCTCATAATTCAGTAGTACCAAAAGTTTTAAGTTTATGTTACTTTTAGATAGCATTTTCACATCTTGGAAGAAATTCCTAATCCTTTCTGAAGGGATAATATTGAATACTAAATTATGTTGCTTTTAAATAAAGAAAATGTTCATTTGCCTTCATAGAATAACATACAATTGTCATGTGTGTTTATATCTGTATATTCGTTATAAAATTTTTGAAAGGACAAAAAGTGTGTGTTTCAGTTATTAGCATCCTAATCTTTTTATATTTGCTCTCCAAATTTTACTTTGAAAATTTGTAGGCATGCAGGAAAGTAAACACCTGTAAAACCACCACTGAATGGAAATTAATTAGAAATTGGCACATTACATATTTGTATGTATTATACATTTTACTGAACCATTTGAAAATAAGCTGCAAGACACCTTTCAGTACTGAAAAATTGTTTACCTCAGTTCCTGTTACATGATATGTCATTTCCACCTTTTAACAAAAAATTCTAAGGAAAGTTAAAAAGCAAGAAAAAATAGCAGTCAGAAGAGAGAAAGCTGGCATCAGAACTAGACTCAGATTCCGCAGAGATTTTGGAATTATCACTCAGGAATTTCAAACAACTATATTAATGTGCCAAAGAGTCTAATTGAAAAAGTGCACAACGTGCAAGAACAGGTGGGTAATTTAAGCAGAGAAACAGAAACTTTAGGAAAGAATGAACAGGAAATGCTAGAAGTGAAAACACTGTAACAGAAGTTAAGAATGCCTGTGATGGGCCCACCAGTTGACTGGATGTGGCTGAGGAAAGAATCAGTGACCTTAATGTTATGTCAGTAGAGACCCCCCGCACTGAAATACAAAGAGAAAAAGGATGGAAAAATGAAACACAATACTCAAGAAAGGCAGGATAATACCAAAAGTTGTAACATTCATGTAATAGAAACACCAGATCAGAAGAAAATGTGAAAGGAGAAAAACAAATATTTGAAGTAATAATGACTGATAATTTTTCAAGAATAATGACAGATGGGAAACACGATCCCACAGAAGCTCAGAGGACACAAAGCAGAGTAATTACCAAAGAATCTACACCTAGTCATAGCCTAGTCACGTTGCAGAAAAACAGACAAAGAATTAAATCCTGAAAGCCAGCGGTCAAAATCACCTTGTCCGTAGAAGAACAAGGATACAAATTACACTGGACTTCTCAGAAACCATGCAAACAAAAAGAGCATGAAGTAAAGTATTTAAAATGTTGAAAGGAAAAACCACCAGTTTAGCCTTCAGTATTGATAAAAATCCTTCAAAGTGAAGAGGAAATAATGACTTTCTTAGACAAACAAGGATTGAGGAAATTTGTCACCAATAGACCTGCCTTGCAAAAAATGTTTAAAAAAGTCCTTCAAAGAGAAGGGAAATAATATATCTGAAACTCAGATTTATACAAAGAAAGGTAGAGCAATGAGGAAGGAATAAAGCAAGGTAAAATACAATCTTTTAAAAATTCTTAATTGATATAACAGGTAAGAGTTTGTTCAGAATAATAATAGATACAATGAATTTGACAGCTTATGGATAAGTAGAATGACAGGAATAGTTGTTAAAAGGAATAGCAAAAAGGAATTGGAAAAACAGTCCATACTTGTGGGTTTCACATCCATGACTTTAGCCAATCGCAGATTGAAAATATTGGAAAAAAATTGCATCTGTATGAACATATACAGACTTTTTTCTTGTTATTATTCTCTAAACAGTTCAACAACTATTCACATAGGATTCTATACTGTATTAGGTATTATTAGTAATTTAGAGATAATTTGGGGTATACAGGAGGATATGCATAGGCTAAATACAAATGTCACACTATTTTATATCAGACTTGAGCATCTACAGATTTTGGTGTCCTTAAGAGGTCCTGAAACCAATCCCTTGTGGATACTGAAGGATGACTGTACTCTGTCATAAGGTACCAGCACTACCCATGAAGTAGTATAGTGTTACCTGAAGGTAGACTTATCATGTTAACTGTAAGCCTATGTTAATGTTAATAATATTTTTAAAAGAAGAATAATTGATATAGGCATGCAATCATAATTGATATGCTAAGAGTGAAGAGAAAATCGAAATATGCGAAGCGCTCAATTAAAATCAGAGAAAGCAGAAAAAGGTGAAGATTAAAAAGTACAATAAATAGAAAATAATTTCAAATATGGTAGCTATGTATTCAATCATATCAATAGTTACTTCAAATGTGAGTGGTTTAAATACACAAATTAAAAGATAGAGACTGACGGAATAGATTAGAAAATGAGATCTAACTATACATTGTCTAAAAGAAATCCACTTTAAATAGAAATTACAAACAGATTAAAAATAAAGAGATGGAGAAGGTTGTATCATGCTTACACAAGTGAAAAGAAAACTAGGGTACCTCTATTAATTTCAGATAAAGCAGACTTAAGGACAAAAACAAAAAGTATTCAGGGATAAAGTGAGCATTACATAATGATAAAGGGATTCATTCTCCAAGAAGACACAACAGTCCTTAATGTGTATGCACCTAACAGTGAGACAAAATCTGTTAGAGCTGAAAGAAGAAATAGAGGAATCCACTATCATAGTTGAAGGCGTCAACATATCTCTATCACTAATTGACGGATCCAGCAGGCAGAAAACTAGTAAGGTATAGTTGAACTGAACAGCACCATCAATCCACTGGGTCTAATTGAAATTTATAGACTACTCCATCTAACGACAACAGAATACACCGTCTTCTTAAGCTCACATAGAACATTCACCAAGAAGGGTCATATTTTAGGCTGTACAACATATCTCATCTAATTATGAAAACAGAAAACATGCAAAATATGTTCTCAAACCACAAGGGAATTAAACTAGAAATTAATAACTGAAAGGTAGCTGGAAAATAACAAAATATTTATAGATTAAACACATGTATAAGTAACAGGCTGATTAAAGAAATCTCAAAAGAAATTTAAAAGTATTTTGAACGGAATAAAAGTAAAAATACAACTTACCAAATTTCGTGGGATACAGTGAAAGCAGTCCTTAGAGATATAGCGTTGAATGCATATATTAGAAGAGAAAAAATATTTAAAATCAATAATCTAGACTTCCAGTCATAGGAGACAAGAGAAACAAGAGCAATATAACCCTAAACAAGCAGAAGAAAGGAATAATTACAAAACAGAGCAGAAATCAATAAATGTGAAAACGGGAAACAATGCAGAAATTTGACAAAAGTTAAAAACTGGTTCTTTGAAAAAATTGTGAAAATTGACAAACTTCCAGCCAGAATAGTGAAGGAAAAAAAAGAATAAACACAAATTAGTAATATCACACATAAAATGGGGCCATCTCTAGTGAACCACAGATGTTAAAAGAATAATAAAAGGATAATATTAGCAATTCTAAGCCCATGAATTTGGTAACTCAGATGAAATTGACCGATTTCTTGAAAGACACAATCTACCAAACCACACGAGAAGAAAAAGATAATCTAAGTAGGTCCATATTTATTAAACAAATTGAATAGATAATTAATCACCTTCCAAACAGAAAGCACCAGGTTCAGATGATTTTACTGGTGAATTTTACCAAACATTGAACGAAAAAATGATGTTAATTATCTATAATTTCTTCCAGAAAAACAGAAGCAGAGGGAACACTTCCTAACTTTAATTATCTGAGGCCAACATTACCCTAATACCAAAACCAGAAAAATATATTACAGGAAATAATAACAGCAGACCAATATCTCTCATTAATATAAATGCAAGGATCCTCAACAAAATATTAGCTAATCAAATCCAACAGTATATAAAAATGATTATACTACCCCAGGTCTGCATATGTGGTTCAACATTTGAAAATCAGATAATGTTATCCATCATATTAACAGGTTAGAGAGGAAAAGTGATATGATTATATCAGCAGATGCATAAAAATCATTTGACAAAATTGAACACCCGTTTGTGATAAAACCTGAGTAAACTAGGAAGCCAGGGAACTCTCTTAATAAAGAACATCTAAAATCCTCTATGGCTAATATCATTCTTAGTGATGAGAAATTACAGGTTAAGTATCCTTTATATGAAATGTTTGGGACCAGAAATGTTTTGATTTTTTTTTTTTATTTTGGCATATTTGCATATGCATAATGAGAAATCTTAGGGATGGAATCCAGGTATAAACATCAAATTCACAGCACATTATGTGTATTCACCTTATCCACGTAGACTGATAGTGATTTTATAAAATATTTTAATAATTTTTTGCATGAGACAAAGAATGTGTACCTTGAACCATCAGAAAGCAAAGGTGTCACTGTCTCAGCCACCCTATAGACAATCTGTGGTTGCTTGACAGTCCCCTCATTCCTGACTCTGAATCTTTTTTGTACTTATTCACACATAGGTACTTAATAGTAAAAAATGACATACCGTTATTACAGTGAAAAAATACTGTGTGCAGAGTACCTGAACAGAGCAGTGGCATCAACAGATACCTGCATCAGCTGCTGAACAACAGCAGCAACAAAGGCAGGCTTTTAGCCTCCACCTGTGATGTGGTTTTTTAATTAAAAAGTTACTATGTACTTTATTTTATTTTTTAGGAAAAGATATATTGCAGCTGAAGGGACAGCGAGAGCCCTTTTCCCTTGGGGACCCTGAATAAGCTGTATGTTGTGTAACTGAGTTTTGACTACGGCCTCTCACATAAGTCAGGCATAGAATTTTACCCTTGCATCATGTCTGCACTTAAAAAGTTTTGGATTTTGGAGCAGTTCAGACTTCAGATTTTTGGATTAGGGATGCTTAACCTGTATTGCTTTCCCGCTAGGATGTCCCCTCTCTCCATCCCTATTCACCATCACGTGGAAGTCTTAGCTAATTAAATGTGGAAATAATATATTAGGAAGAAAGAAATAAAACTGTCTTTGTTTGTAGATGGGATGATTACTTATCAAGAAAATCCCAATCAACAAAAATCTCCCACAACTAATAAGTGATTATAGCAAGATTTACAAGATGCAAGGTTAATGTATCAAAGTTAATTGTTTTCCCAGATACAAAATTTCACCAACGGTTTAGGCATCGTTGATGGGCCTTGCATAAATATACTTTTATGTTGTGTTGTAAAATTATGATTTCCTAATTTTATGACTCCCTGTAGTAGCTGGTATTCTTCTGAAAAGAAGGAAATCTGTTCCCATGCCCCATCATGTTGTGTCTCTGTTGCTTTCTCTTTTTCCCCCTTATCTCAGTGGACTCATGAAATGTTAAATATTAAGTACACATGGACACAAAGAAGGGAACAACAGACACCGTGCCTACTTGAGGGTGGAGGTTGGGGGGAGGATGAGAATGGAAAATCTCCCTATCGCCACTATGCTTATTAGCTGGGTGACAAAATAATCTGTACACCAACCCCCTGTGACCTGCAACTTACCTATGTAACAAACCTGCACAGTATCTTCTGAACTGAAAATAAAAGTTGGAAAGAAAATAAATTCTATGCATTATAATCAGTTCCATTATTACTTCTTCTGACCCTCACATAGTCCCAAATTTGACCAGTGGAAGACGCTTCCAGCTAACTCTTCTGTGCTTTTGACATAATCCCATTAGATTTTGAGTGCTTTTTGTCAAACATTGTGTCATATACTTCTGTTGCCCCAGACTGGGAAGCAGCCATGTCTCCAAAGAGTTGGATTTCTTCTAGTGAAAAATAGTATTTGAAAATAAAATCTGAATAGCAAGTGTCCTTTTATACTGGGAGGTAATTGAATGTAGGATCTTTTAGAAAACAAGATTTCAATTTCCTTGGCATTTCGTGTAGTCAAATATCATTATTTCATGACTTCTAGATTTTGTGTGCATAGAAACGACTTTCCAACTTTGAATTTACAACTAGATTTACTTCACATTTTAAGTTCTTTTGCATTTTATTTTCACATATATTATTACTTTACAATCTACATGGAATTTTTATAGATAATATAAAGTTAGATTGCTCTGTATGCCTTTTAAACACATTGCACGGAGCATGAGACCACACAGAGACCGAGACGTACAACTTTTGCTACTTACTGTGTAGTTCTTCACCTGGAAATATGTTCACAATGGGGCGCATATCAAGTGTGAATTGATCAGTCTGTGTACCAAGGAGTGCAAAAAACAATTTTCTTTTTGTAAGCCAATTCTTACTTTGGACCTCATTCCACATAATGGCAGAAAACATCTTGGTCCAATTTGGGTAAACTTATCATTTAAGGTAAATAGAGTTGATTCAGAATCTCCTTTTCTTATTATTTTCCCTCTATTCAATCTAAAATGCTGTTATGAATTGAATGTTTGTGTCCTCCCGAGACTCCTATGTTGAAGCCCTGAGATCCAGTGTGATGGTATTTGGAGGTGGAGCCTTCACGAGGTAATTGGGTTTAAATGAGATCATGAGGAGACCCTGAACTGGGAGTAGTGCTTCGTTGTTGTTGTTGTTGTTGTTGTTGTTGTTGTTGTTTGAGACAGAGTCTTGCTCTGTTGCCAGGCACCAGGCTGGAGTGCAGTGGTGCGATCTCGGCTCAATGCAACCTCTGCCTCCCGGGTTCAAGCAATTCTCCTGCCTCAGTAATGCTTTTAAAGGAGGAAGAGACATCAGGGCTTGCTCCTGCTCTCTCTGTGCCATGTAAGGCCACAGTGAGAAGGTGGCTATCTGCGAACCAGGAAGAGAGACTTCAGAAACTGAACAGTGCCAGACCTTGATCTTGGACTTTTCAGCCTCTAGAACTATCAGGTTATAAATTGCTATTGTTCAAGCGATCCAGTCTATGTACCTTTGTTGTGGCAGCCTGGGCTGACCAAGATGGCTGCTTAGGCTCCATATGGCTTCGTGAGACCTCTTGGCTGCTTTCATGGAGGCATTAGGCTTGCTCTCTAGTCTGTGATCGTTCTCATTCTGTGAGGCGGAACACAAGTCTAGGTAGTCCTTGAGCACAGTCGTGCCATTCGGGGCTACTCTGTTGCTTTCTTTTCGCAGGGCTGCAAGAGCAAACCAACCTCTACTGTGATATCCCCTCATTACAACTGCAGCTTCCTCGCGGGTCTATGACTCTTGGTGTCACATGTACCCACCATAAGGCCTGCAAAAACCTTTTGTCTCCCCCACCCCATTGGAGAGCTCAGTGACTTGTCCGGTCAGTTTTATGCCTTGATGCATCTTGCAGCCATCTCGGCGCCTCTGTGGTCCCGTGGTGGATTGGAAACCTACCTGTGATGTCTGTCATCTTCCAGAGCAACCATCAGGAAAGGGGGCGTGGACTCTATTCTCAGCCCCACCGACTATTTTGGTTTTTATTAATCTTCCCTTGGAACTAATTCTGTGTTTGATGGGGAGGGTTTAGGCTTTTCGTTGCTCACTTCTGTAACACTCCTTGGTCCAATAGCCCAATAATTTCTATCTACACTGAGAGGGTGGAGTGAAAAATTTAACACATTAGTTCACCAAGCATTTCCCCAAACTTTTGGGAAATAGCTATTGAGATTTAAAAGGAAAAAAAAAGATATTTGTTTTCTATTATTTCATTCTTATATGTTATTATTGGGGCCCTAAAACGTTACACTTATTTTGGAATTAGGGAAAGAATCTTTAGTTAGCTAAAGAAACGTAATGAAGCATGGAGGGATAAAATAAGTTGGTTAACATCTCCAGTTGTCAAGGTAAAAAGTAACAAAATACTTAATGCACTAAATATCATTTTTATAAAAAATAGATAACCCAAAATATAAGACAACAACATTTTAAAAGTAATGTTGTTATCAGAGTGAAGAGCATGCAGATGAATTTATTTCTTTAAAATTATATATTTTATGAAGTGATATAATTTTTTACTCATATAATAAAAATAAATAAGCAACATACCAATATATAATTATCTTAGAAAATATTGAAATATGAAGAAGAACAATGAAGAAAATAAAATTGTACAAAACCCCAGGCCTGTTATCACTGTCAGTGTTTTGGATGTAGTTTTGATTTTTATGCAGACACAGTTATTTTACATAATTTAGGTCATTTCATATGTCCTTTTAAGGCTTAAAAAAATTTATTTGTGGCAAAAAATACAAAACATAAAATGTATCATCCTAACCATGTCTAAATGTATGACTTGGTATTATTCAGTATATTCACATTGTGGTGTAATCAATCGCTAGGACTTTTTAATCTTGCAAAACTGAAATTCTATACCCATTAAACACCTCTCCATTTCCTTCTCTCTGGAGCCTCTGACAGCTACCATAGAGTAGGTGAGTTAACCACTCTATCTTCCTCATACAACAGGAATCATAGAGTATTTGTCTTCTTGTGATCGGCTTGCTTTACTTCATGTAATTCCTCAAGGTTAATCCATTTTGTAGGATGTGTCAGAATGTCTTTCCTTTTTTTAAAAAAAAAATAAATTTATTTTTAGGAGAGTTGAGATCTTGCTATCTCATCTTTCCAGACTGGTCTTGGACTCCTGGGCTCCAGTGATCCTCCTGCCTTGGCTTCCCGAAATGCTAAGACTGAATAATATACCATCACATGCATATACCACATTTTGTTTTCCTATTCACTGACCAATGGACACAGGTTGCTCTTGGCTACGTGAGTAGTGCTGGTGTGGAATATGTGTGTGCGGATATCTCTACTTTCAATTCTTTTGGATATATGCCCAGAAGGATATTTGCCTAGAAATTGCAAGATGGTAATTGTATTTTTAATTCTTGAGGACTCTTCATACAGTTTTTCATAGTGGCTGAACCAATTTACATTCCAACATTGTACAGGATTCCTATTTCTCCACATCCTCACAAATGCTTATTTTGTCTTTTGGAAAGTAGCCATGCTAACGTGTGAAGTGATAGCTCATTGTGGTCTTGATTTGCATTTCACTATTGATTAGTGAATTCTTATTGGTCACTTGTATATTTTCTTTGACCAACTGTCTCTTAAAGTTCTTTACCCATTTCTAAATTGGATTTTTTTGTTGTTGAGTTGTAGAAGTTCTTTGTATATTCTGGATATTAACTCCTTATTAGATATATGATTTGCAAATCTTTTCTTCCATTCTGCAGATTGCCTTTTCATCCTGTTGACTGTATTCTTTGATATACCTACTTTTAATCTTGGTTTAGTCCAATTTATCTATTTTTACTTTTGTTGTCTTTGCTTTTGGTGTCACATTTAAGAAATTACCAAATCCAAGGTCATGAAGCTTTCTCTGTATGTTTCCTTCTAACAGTTTTAGGTCTTTGCTTCATTTTGAGTTAATTTTTATGTATGGTATAAGATAAGGTTCCAGTTTTATTCTTTTCCATGTGGATAGCCAGTTCTCCCAACACTATTTCTTCGAGATTTTCCTTTCCCCATTGTGTATTCTTGGTACTCTTGTAAATAATCATTTGACCATGTATGTGAGGGCTTATTTCTGGGCTTTACACTGGTCTGTATATCCGTTTCTATGCCAGTACCATGTTGTTTTGATTACTATACATTTGTTATAAGTTTTGAAATCAGAAAGTGTAAAATCTTCCGTTATGTTATTGTTTCTCAAGATTGTTTTAGCTGTTCAGGGCCTCTTGAAATGTCACATAGAATTCCCTATTTCTGCAGAAAAAAATGCCATTGTAAATCTGATAGGGATTGTATTAAATTTTTAGATCATTTTGAGAAGTATTGACATTTTAATAATATTAAATCATTAAGTCCAGGAGCATGGAAAATCTTTTCATTCATTTGCATTTTCTTTGATTTCTTACAGTAATTTTTTGTATCTTTCACTGTAGAAGTCTCTAACTTCCTTGGTTAAGTTTATTCCTAGGTAGCTTATCATTCATAAGCTAACTGAAATAGTTGAGAAATGTCTTTTTGATTTTTGATTTTGATTTTGATCAAAATTTCTATTTCTAGGTTTTCTATTTCTATTCAATTTAGTATCAGATTTGTTTTTCTTAATTTCTCTTTAGTATTTATAGGTAATTTTCCTTACAGTAATTATCTTGGTACACAATAGTCTTGATTTTTAAAATCTTGGTACTAATTTATTTTACTTTGACTTCTTGCTTTCTTCTTTCCTGTTAATACCAGTCCTCCACAGGTTACCCCATGCTAGCAAGAAGCCTTCTCCTATTCATTTTCCAAGCCCCTTCTTTCAATTCCTTATGAGCCAGGGTCCTAATCTCCTCAATCTTAGGTTCTCATCAGGGTGGTACTCTCATCATTTGCTGTTCCACCCCTTCTGCCACAGCCCCTTCATCTGTGAAATCCCCACTTAACTCTACTGCAGAGTGGACTCTAGAGACGTGTTTAATGTTTTTTCCATTTAAATGTAAACTGAGGTTGCTAACATTCTCTTTCTCTGGTTTTGTCATAGCTTGTGTTCTGGATGATGTATTTTTCTTCTTCATTGAGTTTCTTTCAGGGATGTGTGAATTTAGCTGGGTACCATTATCCTACAGGAAATTGGAAGCTCTGTGACTGGTGTTAATGAAACTGTCCCTATAAACTTTATAAAATTATTCAGGAAAGAAGGGGGCAGGGAAAGAAACAAAAATAAGCCAAACTTGCAGGACATCAGCATTCATCATGAAATCAGCTGTTCTTTGACCCCTTCCTAATAGCTGTTTGGTGCATGTTGACTTAGAATCATGTAGACCCACAAGGGTATAGTTCTCCTTAGCTGCTCTGTAGATAACAACTTGAGAGTTACAAAATGTTGAGTTTTACATTTGAGATATCCTTTTAGGTCCTGCACACCAATAAGTTCTGAAGGACTTGATGAGGAGCTGACTCACCAAAGAATGTGGTTTCCATATTTATATGATATCCTCCTTACTCCAGCCAGTCAACAGCCCCAATTTACCAGCCTCTTTCCCTCCACTATTGCATTAAAAACCTCAGCCCAGAACTCATTGGGTAGAAGAATTTGAGGGTCCTTTCTGTCCCTTTATTTGGCTGTCCTTTGATAATTAAACTCTTTTATTTGCTGCAAACTGCTATCTCAGTGTATTGGTCTTTTTTTTTTTTTTTTTTTTTTTTTTAGCAAGCATACAACCCTGTTGGTCCTATAACATTAATATAGGTAGTAACATGTCTGGAATTCATACATTACTGATTTAATCAGTTTGTACAGATCTGACTGTAGAAGTTCTATTCTCTTATTTTCCTGCTATTTTGTGGTAATTTTTCCTGCACCATTTTCTTTCTTCCTCTTTCTTTCTTTCTTTCTCTTTCTTTCTTTCTTTCTTCTTTTTCTTTTCTTTCCTTCTTCTTTTATTTCCTTCTTTTTCTTTCTTTCTAATTAAACTGTAAGTTCTGGGACACTTGTGCAGAATGTGCAGGTTTGTTACATAGGTATACACGTGCCATGGTGGTTTGCTGCACCCATCAACCCATCATCTACATTAGGTATTTCTCCTAATGCTATCCCTCCCCTAGTCCCCACCTCCCCAACAGGCCCCAATGTGTGATTTTCCCTCCCTCTGTCCTTGTGTTCTCATTGTTCAACTCCCACTTATGAGTGAGAACATGTGGTGTTTGGCTTTCTGTTCCTGTGTTAGTTTGCTGAGAATGATGGTTTCCAGCTTCATCCATGTCCCTGCAAAGAACATGAACTCATCCTTTTTTATGGCTGCATAGTATTCCATGGCATACATGTGCCACGTTTTCTTTATCCAGTCTGTCATTGATGGGCATTTGGGTTGGTTCCAAGTTTTGCTATTGTGAATAGTGCTGCAATAAATATATTTGTGAATGTATCTTTATAATAGAATGATTTATAATCCTTTGGGTATGTACCCAGTAATGGGATTGCTGGGTCAAATGGTATTTCTGGTTTTAGATCCTGGAGCAATTACACTGTTGGTGGTAGTGTAAATTAGTTCAACCATTGTGGGAGACAGTGTGGCGATTCCTGAACCATTTTCTACAATATAACAGTCTAAAGTGAATCTGTTTATCTGAGATAAAATATTATGGGAAACTTTTAAGTTTTGAAACACCTTCATGAACATTTTATGATTTCATTTTACCTTTATGAAACAATCCATCATTATTTAAAATTGATGATAATAATAAAAACCCAGTATAGTGTTTATATATGCTTCTCACTAGAAGTCAACTTTATACCTCGAGACATGGCCCTTGAAGTCATGTGGCTCTCAACATTCTAATAGTCTAAAGGCCTTTACCAGGAGGTATTTCTGATCCAGTGGGGTACATTTACAAAATACTTCACCTGTTCTGTAGCTAGTAACAGTGGTTTTCAACCTTGCTGCATATTATTATCCCCTGTGGAGTTGTGAAGAATTTCAATGTCTAGTCTGTACCCTGGACCCATTATTAAATCAGAATTTGCGGAGGCAGGGACCCAGACGTCACTATGAGGCCTGGGTAGAACTCAAAATGAGGCCTTACAAATACTAGTGACTCATGTACCTACACTTTGATTTGCACACATCCACCCTTGAGAACCACTAGTGGGTTTTGAGACCACTTCTCAATGCTTCTTATAACCAATTTGAAAAAACATGGTTCTAGAATATTGTATTTCTTAAATTCTACCATGCAGTTATATTTTTGAGATTTGGACTAAAAGCAAAATCTTCTGTAGTATCAATTAATGCTGAGGAAAAAAGTATCTAGTTAGATTCAAATCCACACTAGTCACTGCTACTCTCAGAAACTTACTGGAGTCCTAAACTGGGGGAAAAGAAAGTGCTTTGGAACTTCACAAAGCTTCACTCAGCAAATTACAGAAAATCAGTCCCTTCTTCATTTTTAGCCAGAACTGTGATTTTGATGGCCTTTAAGGCAGGACCGTAGATTAGCTGCAATTGAATAATCTAGGAAACATCCCGAGAGAGAGTCCAATTGAGTAGGTTTGTGGGTGAATTTTGGAATTGGCGTTTTTAACACCACCAGGCGATTCTGATGCACTGACAATATGCATTCCAAAGACACTTGACAGAAGGTTTCAAAAATTCTAATTGTCTCAAACACTCAGAGGCACAAGTAGAAAAGATCCAGGGCTTCATATTCGTGACGTTAACAAAAAGCATAGAGAAGAAATCACCTTAACAACCGATGGCTGAAGACAAACTGTGGAGAAAGTGCTCGTATGTCACATAAATTGTTTTCTTCAAACCCTTCGGTAAGATTAGCTGTATCGTCATATTTACGAATCTATTTATAGTATTATTTCCTGGAGATTTTCGCCAGCAGCCACAGGAGGATCAAAATTCATCTTATCCATCTCTAAGATGCTTTTATTCCCTTAAGATGAATCCCATGGTGGCATTTGCCAGCTTTGTAACTACCAGTTGAATATATTCAGTGTCATCAAATAAATTTTTAAAATTGCTTACAGCCAAACTTTTATTTTTCTTAGAGAAGTTGTTACTCAGTATATATGACTCCATTAGTCAGAATTTCTCCGCAAATGCTCCATGTTTCTTAATATTTGAACCAAGGATCTATTTGAGAATTTGATGAGAGGCTTAGAACTCTTACCAATTGAACACTTTTAAATGAAATAACAGTTTCCATATATGGTTAGGAAACCTATGGACATCCCATAAAGCTCCTAAGGTTCAAAGCTTATAGTTTACAAAGCTTGTATCTAAGACATGTGGTATCTCTGCTACTTTATAATTTAATGAGATTCTATATATGTTCCAGGTACCTGTACAAGAATGAAATCCATGCATTAGATAAGCAAACATTTAAAGGACTCATATCTTTGGAACATCTGTAAGTATTAGAAACTTTTTAAATTAAATCACTCACGGTGGTGGTTCAAATAGTCAGCTTTTTAAATGCCATTATGTGATAGTTGCATAATTATTTTAAGGTTTACCACGTGGCTTGAATGATTGAATATCTGTCATCAGTTGACTAAAACTCAGAATGTATGATTGAGTTGGCGTGAGGCTAGGAAGACAGATGGAGCTCAGATGGAATTCCAGCACTGCGTTTCTTAGTTGTGTGACAATGGGCAACTTACTCTCCGTGAACCTTTGTTTCCAAATCTCTGAAATGCACTTATTTCTGCTGTGCATGTTAAGGTATTGCATACAAAGAGCAATAATGTTTATTGAGCAAAAGTGTTTATTACTTGACATAGGCATTTATAGAAGGTAATTTATAGTTGTGACTATAATTAATGTGTGAAACAAGATCAAACTTTAAACTGACATGAGAACTTCCAAAACATGGGATTATACCTTTCATATTACAGATAATTAAATTAAATCCAGTGTTAAATGATTTGCCGCAAATTAAGAGTCTGTATTATTACTATTATTATCATTATTCTTATTTTTGAGACAGAGTCTCTCTCTGTTTTCCAAACTGGAATGCAGTCATATGATCACAGCTCATCTGCCTCCCGGGTTAAAATGATTATTGTCCCTCAGCCTCCCAAGTTGGGATTCCAGGCCTGCCCCACCGTGCCCAGCTAATTTCTGTATTTTTGTTAAATGTGCTCTGAGTGAAAAGATCACCTAAACAGGCTTTGTGTAAGCAACAAGGTTGTTTATTCATCTGGTGTGAGTGGGCTGAGTCTGAAAAGAGAGTCAGCAGAGGGCAATGGGATAAGTTTTTTTTTTTCTTTTTTTGAGACAGAGTCTTGCCCTGTCACCAGGCGCCAGGCTGGAGTACAGTGGCGCAATCTTGGCTCACCGCAATCTCCGCCTCCTGGGTTCAAGCAATTCTCCTACCTCAGCCTCCCGAGTAGCTGGGACTACAGGCATGCGCCACTACGCCCAGCTAATTTTTGTATTTTTAGTAGAGATGCGGTTTCACCATGTTGACCAGGATGGTCTCGATCTCTTGACCTGGTGATCCACCCACCTCGGCCTCCCAAAGTGCCGGGATTACAGGCGTGAGCCACTGCAGAAGTTGGTTTTATAGATTTGGGGTAGGCAGTGGAAAGTTACAGAAGTTACAGTTCAGGGCAGTTTTTGCAACCTGGGGGTGCATGTCATAATGTCTAGGTCACGAGGTTGGGTTATTAGTGAAGGCAGGCACGGTTGAGGCAGGAACAATGGCAGAATTTTGCAAGGTCAGTTCATTGTACTTTGCAGGAGCAGCCATTCTTCTTTTTGTGGTTTTCCTGTTACCTCAGACTCTCTGGCTCTGGGAGGCCATCCAGAGATGTACATGCTGGTCATGGGGGTTGCCATGTTGACTCGGGTACGGCCTATGGGGCAGCCAGTTCAAAGAACCTTGCATTCCTGTCTTTTTATATGAATAATATAAAGGAAAAAAGGAAAAAGTAGAAAAAGTAGGGGGTCAGTTAATATTTTAGGGGGTACAGAGGGGTGACAGGAGATATTTCTCAGGCCTTCGAGTGGGATTGAGGGTGGTGTGGAAGCCTAAAACTGGGAGAGAATTTAGATTGCCGAGAGGTTTTGAGGCAACGGTTGATTCTGTGGGTTTGTTAGGAGGAGCGTTTGCTGCATTGACGGATTGGTGATAGCCTGGATATGGTTTCTAGTCAGAAGCAGCAAGATCCAAATAAGGGAAGGAGAAAAATGGCTATGAGGGGGCCTGCGGATGAAAGTAGCCATGATACCCAGTTAGAGAGAGGCCGGCTAGGTCCAGAATAATTATTTGCCTGATTAGCGAGCTTTTGGGCCCTGTCTTTAAGTGTTTTGGTGGCTTCATATCCAAGGCCGGATTGATTGAGATAAAAGCAG
Organism: Aotus nancymaae; assembly: GCF_030222135.1. Lineage (NCBI taxonomy): Eukaryota > Metazoa > Chordata > Mammalia > Primates > Aotidae > Aotus > Aotus nancymaae. Next base: position 3,883,352 of record NW_026988450.1, on the reverse strand, counting down.
CATTCTTCATTTAGGAATAGGCAGAGTCCTCCCTTTTCAGCAGTAAGTAGATCAAGGCCTCAGCGATTTTGAGGGACAACTGGAGCCAGGGAATTAACATGGGGTTGAAGGACAGAAAGTGTTTGAGTTACATCTGTAATGCTGGGGGAGAAATCATCAGAGAGACTGCGGAATGTGGTGATAGAAATAGTAAGACCCACTTTACCTGTTCCTGTTGCAGCAGTGGATACCCCCAATCCTACAAGTGAGGGGACTGACGGAACGACTCTTTTTTGCTCTGTAGGGGTTACAACGGGGACAGGGAGGTGCTCATTTCCGTTGGCAAACTGGATTTTTGGAGTAAGGAATATTAAGGTTGTGGTGTATGAGAAGGCATTTGGTATCTATAAGTAGGCATTCTCTTTTAATTAACAAAGCCAGATATGAGCAGACAGGAAGAGGGGTTTGGAGGGGTCTGATGAACAAGGAGAGGGCAGCCAGGGGTGGAGTGAGGCAGTTTTTAGTAGAGACGCGGTTTCACCACGTTGGTAGACTGGTCTCGAACGCTTGTCCTCAAGAGACCTGCCTGCCTCGAACTCCCAAAACGCTGAGATTACAGGCATAAGCCTCCACACCCAGTCCTGTAGCATTATTATTACAACTCAGACTGACTTCTATCTTCGTGTATTTTTAGCATTTGATACTTTATGAAAACCTCAGATCTACCATCGTAATTTCAGTGTGAAATATGAATTCTTCAATATCAAAAAAAGTCATATTGTATACTAATACTGCTACTAAACTGCAATTCGATGTTTTATTCAGAGATTTCTCTCAATTACAAGTGTTTGAAACACAAAAATCAATTAGATATTTGAAGATTTTTTTCTACTCTTGACAACCCATGGGATAGTTCTCAAGCTCAGATATGTAGAATGCAGTCTGGTTTTTAAGTATTGGTAGGATTTCTGTATATCAGAAGCTTTTGATCCTCAAATTTGTTTTCCTATTCAGTGTGGTTTCTTAATTTCAAAACATGATTTTAAGTTATTTCTGTAATAAATATGGTTAGAAGAACTCTTAATTTCTTTCTCCTAGAAGGCTGAGTGTTAGGTTACATACAGTATTAAAACACAGTCAACCAATCAAAAAACGTTTTAAACTGCCTTCGCTCTTAATAATTTCCTTTTACAAGACGGTAAAAGGTTTGAATCTCATGCTGATATTTAATTGCCATTGTAGCAGCCTTAAGAAGGGGAGCTTTACGAGGTGATTGGACCATGAAAGGTAATGAATAGATTAATATTGTCATTGTGGAAGGAAGTGAGTTTCTCATTGTGGTAGCAAGCTCTTTATCATGGGAGTGGACTCCTTATCAAAGGACAGACTTGGCTCCGTCTTGCCCTCTCTTGCCCTTTTGCCGTGGGGTTATACTGCAGGAAGGCCCCTGAAAGATGCTGGCCCGTCAGTCTTGGAATTCTCAGCCTCTAGAACTGTGTGCCAGTGAATTTTTGTTCATTATAAATTATCTGTGGTTCTCTGTTACAGCAGCACAAAATGACTTAGACTTGGTATCAAAGAGTACGGTGCTACTGTGACAAACACCTGAATATTTGGAAGTGACTTTGGAACTGGATAATGCGTAGAAGTTGAAAGAATTTGGAAAAGCAGGTTAGAAAAAGTCTGTATTGCCATGAGCAGATCATTAAGGGCAATTCTGGTGAGGACTCGAAAGAAAAGAAGAGCTGTAGGGAAAGTCGAAAACTTCTTAAAGGTCACCGAAGTAGCTATGATTAGAATACTGGTAGAAACATGGATAGTCAAGGCAATTCTGATGGAGTCCTGGACAGAAATGAGGAACAAGGGAATGGAAACTGGACTAAAGGCTATTACTTTCTAAAGTGGGGAATAACTTGGCTGAATTGTGTCCGTACCAGAGGGCTTCATGTGCGGCTGAATTTAAGAGAATGTACTGGGACATCTGGTAGAATACATTTCTAAGCAAAACGTTAAAGGAGAAGCACAGCTTCTATTAAATGCCTGGAGTAAAATGTGGGAGGAGATGAAAGATTGAAAGATGACATTATGATTAAAAGGGAAGTAGAACATAAAGATTTAGAAAACCCACAGCCTGGCCAAGTAAACAACAAAAAACGTGCAAAGTGCAGCCAACTGATTCTTTGATCAAGAGATCAGCATAGATAGAGAAGCCAGGTGCCATTCATCAAGACAATGGGAGGATGACACCCAATTCATTTCAGAGATCTCTGAGGCAGCCTCAAGAGAGCAGCTCAGTGTGCCTGAAAACTGTCAGCATTCACTACCCTGCACCACCGTAAGTCTCCGCCCCCCAGATTCCCAAACAGCGCTCCTTGGTCACCTCAGCCATCGCTCAAGTGGGCTCAGGTGTGGACTCTGCCCCTAATTAGAGGAACGCAGGTGGTAAGCCTTGTCAGCAGATTTATGTTTTAATATGTATTGATAAACCTCACACAGTAAGTCTTTAAACTCATTGGTAAAGGACATCTTTAAAAAACACTTTATATGCTTGTTTCCAGAAATCACAGAATGGTAAACAGTTCGATTCACTGTAATAAGTCAGCTCACAATGCCTCTCTGAAGCAACGTACTTTGATTCATCTTTTAAACGTGGATATGTAAACCCCTCACATTACGGCTTAGAACACAATGGCAAGGGACATCTTTGAAAGAGTGTCTTAAACATATGGTTAAAAAGTTCACGGTGTTAAACAGTTCAATTCATTTTGATAAAGTGCCTCACAATGCACCTTTGGGGTAACATGCCCAGATTCATATTTTCAGTGTGTATGTGTATAATCCCTTACAATAAGGCGATAAACTAAATGATAAGGAACATCTTTTAAAAGTGTGTTTATACATTTGTTTACAGAGATCAGTGTTTGGGAAGCAGTTCAATTCATTGTAATAAAGCCGCTCACAATGCATCTTTGAAGTTACACATTCATTTCACGTTTTCAATGCGCATACATAAACTTCTCACAGTAAGGCATTAAACTAAATGATGAAGAACATCTTTAAAAAGCATATTTTATAAACTTGCTTACAGAGTCCACAGTTTGGTATTAATTCTGCAGATGCACAGAATGGGTGGCCTGTGAGGTCAAAATGGTCTCCACCTAGATTTCAAAGGATGTCTCAGACAGCCTGGAGCCCCAGGCAGAACATTTTCACAGGAACAGAGCCATTGCAGACAGTCCCTACCAGGGCAATGCGTAGCGGAGTGGTGGGAGTGGGACTGCCACCAGGATCCCAGAACTATTGAGCTACCAGTGTGCAGTGCCAGCCTGGGAGAGCTGCAGGCACAAGACTTCAACCCGTGAGAGCTTTGGATGTGCTGAGCCATGGGGTTTGGGCTGCCTGGGGCCTGGGGGGCCGAACCCCTACCCCACCATGTCCAGGAGGCAAGACACAGAGTCAAGAAAGATTATTCAGAGCCTTAGGATTTAATGTTGTTCACCCTGTTGGATTTTGGACTTACTCGGGACCAGTTACCCCTTGTTCCTCGCCTGTTTTTCCCTTTTGTAATGGGAATGCCTATTCTATGCATGTCCCACATTGCGTTTTGGAAGCATGTAACTGGTTTTGATTTCACGGGCTTACAGCTATAGAGAAATTTGCCTCAGGCTGAATCATGCCTTGAGTCTCACCCATATCTGATTTATTTAATTTTTTTTTGTCTTTTATTGTTATTACTATTATTATTTCAATAGTTTTTGGGGAACACATGGTGTTTGGTTACATGAATAAGTTCTTCAGTGGTGACTTTTGAGGTTTTGATGCCCGTCACCTGAGCAGTGTACACTTAACCCAGTGTGTAGTCTTTAATCCCTCACCCTCCTCCCACCCTTACTCCAAGTACCCAGAGTCCATTATATCATTCTAATGCCTTTGCGTCCTTATAGCTGAGCTCGCGCTTGTAAGTGAGAACATACGATATTTGGTTTTCCATTTCTGAGTTACTGCACTTAGAATAATGGTCTCCAACTCCATCCAGGTTGCTGCAAGTGCCCTTATTTCATTTATTTTTACGGCTGGGTAGTATTCCATGTTATATGTACACCACAATTTTATTTTCCACTTGTTGGTTGATGGGCATTCAAGCTGGTTCCATATTTTTGCAATTGCAAATTGTGCTGCTATAAACATAGCTGTGCAAGTGTCTTTTTTATATAATAACTCTTTTTCCTGTGTCTCAATACCCAGTAGTGGGATTACCGGATCAAATGGTAATTCTACTTTTAGTTCTTTTCCATACTGTTTTCCATGGCGGTTGTCCTAGCGGTTGTCCCACCAGCATCGTACATCTACACCAACATCTGATATTTTTTGATTTTTTAAATTATGTTATGGCCATTCTTGCAGGAATAAGGTAGTATCACATTGTGGTTTTGACTTGCATTTTCCTGATAATGCGGACTTTCTGTCTTGACCTGTCCAGTGCTGGCAGTGGAGTACTGAAGTCCGCATTATGATTGTGTTACTATCTATCTATCTCTTTTCTTAGGTCTAGTAGTAATTATTTTATAAATGTGGGAGCTCCACTGTTAGGTGCATATATATTTAAAATTGTGATATTTTTCTATATGGCTAATCTTTTTAGCATTATATAATATCTCTCTTTGTCTTTTTTTTTTTGGAGATGGAGTTTTGCTCTTGTTACCCAGGCTGGAGTGCAATGGCGCGATCTCGGCTCACCGCAACCTCCGCCTCCTGGGTTCAAGCAATTCTCCTACCTCAGCCTCCTGAGTAGCTGGGAGTACAGGCAAGTGCCACCATGCCCAGCTAATTCTCGTATTTTTATTAGAGGTGGGGTTTTACCATGTTGACCAGGATGGTCTTGATCTCTTGACCTGGTGATCCACCCACCCCTGCCTCTCAAAGTGCTGGGATTACAGGCGTGAGCCACCACGCCTGGCCCTCTTTGTCTTTTTAAACAGTTGTTGCTTTAAAGTCTGTTTTGCCTGATGTAAGAATAGCTACTGCTGCTTGCTTTTGGTTTCCATTTTCATGGAATACCTTTTTCCACCCCTTTACCTTAAGTTTATGTGAGTTAAGTTACCATAAGAATGTGTTAAATGCAGCTCTTGAAGACAAGACTCAGTTGTTGGATTTTATTCATTCTGCCATTCTGTATCTTTTTTTTTTTTTTTTCCAGACAGAGTCTCCCTCTGTCACCCTGGCTATAGTGCAGTGGTGGGATCTTGGCTCACTGCAACCTCCGCCTCCCAGGTTCAAGCAATTCTCCTGCCTCAGCTTCCCAAGTAGCTGGGATTACAGGCGTGCACCACCATGCCTGGCTAATATTGTGTATTTTCAGTAGAGTCAGGGTTTCACCATGTTAGCCAGGATGGTCTCCATCTCCTGACCTCGTGATCCCCGCACCTGTAGTCCCAGCTACTCAGAAGGCTGAGGCGGAATAGCTTGAACCTGGGAGGCAGAGGGTGTAGTGAGCCGAGATTGCGCCATTTCACTCCAGCCTGGGCGACAGAGCGAGACTCCATCTCAACAAACAAACAAACAAAAATTAGCCGGGCGTGGTGGCATGCATCTGTAATCCCAGCTACTCAGGAGGAGAATTGCTTGTACCCGGGAGGCAGAGGTTGCAGTGAGCAGAGATTGCTCCACTGCACTCCAGCCTGGGCAACAGAGTGAATTTCCATCTAAAAAAACCCAAAAAACATAAAACAACAAAACAAAGACAAATATATTATTATTATTCACTAGATATTTTCATGATTTTACCCTTATTATTGTTTACTGGTTTATAGCAAGTCTTAAAATCAGATAGTAAATTGTCACCAACTTCGATTGATTGATTGATGTTTTTGAGATGGAGTTTTCTCCTGTTGCCCAGGCTGGAGTGCACTGGCGCTACCTCGGCTCACTGCAACCTCTGCCTCCTGAATTCAAGCGATTCTTCTGCCTCAGTCTCCTGAGTGGCTGGGATTACAGGTGCCCATCACCGTGACCAGCTAATTTTTTTGTATTTTTGGTAGAAACATGGTTTCACCATGTTGTCCAGACTGGTCTTGAACTCCTGACCTAAGTGATCCACCTGCCTCAGCCTCCCAAAGTGCTGGGATTACAGGTGTGAGCCACCACGCCTGGCCGATTTATTTTTTTAAATTGTTTACATTCTCATATATATATTTTAAAATTAGATTGTCTATTTCTAATCATCCCCTCAGTCTGAAAAAAAAAAGCCCTCTGAATTCTGATTGAAATTATATTGAATCTATGTATCAGTTTGCTGGAGCTTCTATCACCAAACACACTATCAATGTATTCAGGCCAGACAATGAAATGGGTTGCTTTTGGGTAGAACTGTACCAAAGCAAAAATCTTAGTTATGTAAATAGTTCGGAAAAGTCAAAGCACATTTTTGGCTGGAAACAGCACTCTGTGTGTCTTGAGTAGAATCACTGGTGTCTCTTTCAGAGAACCGGAGGGATGCGAGGGCTGGAGAGCAGGTTCGGGCACTGCGATGTCACCGTCTTCCCTGAGCATCAGTGAAAGTCCACTTGTAAGCGGCTTTCTAGGAATAGATCTATTCTGCATTATGTAATTCTTTGTAGCAAGTTTGAAATACATTTGCTGAGCAAACAGTCGTACGACATTCTCTGTTGTTAAGTTGTGAGAGCATCGTTTTCTGGGGCAGGATTGGCTGCATGTCATGCTAGCTGGAAGTGGTGTGGCTTTTCCGATCTATTCCATCCCTATTCCTCACTGACATTCCTTCTCATGGGTCTAACTGTGGTAAAACCTCTTTTCTCGGGCACTGCATGACAAAAACAGGGTTTGAAGACCTTTCCCTCTTCTGTGCAATTCTAGATAAAACCCGTATGATGTAAAGAGTATAACTTGCTTTGAAAATGCCCAAGTTTGTTCTTCAATAGGCAGTACATGTTAAAAACAGAGAAGTTCTCTGATATCCTTTGGGGGCTCTTCAAGGTTTCCGAGGAAAAGGCCCAGACTCTCACACTGAGAAACAGGTCAGTAGGGGGTGGAACTGAACGTCTCTCCCCGCCTGCTGCTCTTTGCTCGCTCACAGGTACCTGTGACTGGCTGGGATCACAGGGAGGTAGGGGACTCTTGTCTAACTTCAAGCAGTGCAGTCTTCACAATGGCTAGAGAGGAGAATAACATTTATAGGTCTGAAGTCTTCACAATGGCTAGAGAGGAGAATAACATTTATAGGTCTGAAGTCTTCACAATGGCTAGAGAGGAGAATAACATTTATAGGTCTGAATATGTTTTGAAGTGACTCTGTAAACAGTTGCCGCCAATTTATATGTCTGAGTCTCTGATTGAGTTTCCTTTTCTAAGTTATGTTTTAAGAGGATAGGTTGAGATGAGTTAAAACTTTTCTGTCTCATCGTGGTGCTCAGAAGTGTCCCCAGCCAGAGGGTGTCCAGCCCGCAGCCTGTCAGAATCGCCTGGGCACTGCCTCCCCATACTCACAGTGAATCAGATCTCAGGAGGAGGGTGCTGGCATCAGTGCTTTTTTTTTTTTTTTTCCAAAGTTCCCCATGAGATTCTAATGTGTGGTCAGGGTTAAGAATCATTATCTCTACCTTAAAGGTATTACATGTCCTGGAGATACTATCCGAGTCTTATCTGGGATTTATGTTTCCTTTTTTGTCTACAACCTTCTCCCAGCAAAGAAGCCCCATGATCTAAAGTCTGCCTTTATCTGGCATAAAAGCTGTGTGAGGCACTGGCCAAATAAATCCATTAGGTTTGGGCTTTAAATGGATTTTCATAAACGTTGATTTCAGGTACCTAAGAAATAGAAGTCATGAAAATACCATCTTCTTAACCTGCTTTTCTGCACCTCAGAGCACATTTGTTGCTGAAATCACTTTCTCAAACATTCATTTTTGATGTAATTGCATGAAAACTGTTGGGGACCAGACTTCTTCAGTTCCATTTAGTGTTGTGGCAAATATTCATGTTTGCCAAGCATAAACCTTTGAAAATCAGATGAAATTTGTGATACAGTATGAAGAAAGAAGAATCCAAAAGCTTAAAGAATAAATGCATTTGTTTTTTTTCTGAGACGAAGTCTCACTCTGTCGCCCAGGCTGGAGTGCAGTGGTGCAATCTCTGCTCACCATGACCTCCGCCTCCCGGGTCCAAGCGATTCTCCTACCTCAGCCTCCCGAGTAGCTGGGACCACAGGCGTGTGCCACCACACCTGGCTAATTTTTTTGTATTTTTAGTAGAGGCAGTGTTTCACGGTGTTAGCCAGGATGGTCTTGATCTCCTGACCTCGTGATTGGCCCGCCAAGGCCTTCCAAAGTGCTGGGATTACAGGTGTGAGCCACAGCGCCCGGCCCTGAATAAATGCATTTTTTAAAAAACTAAGACACTTGGGGAATATTGAACAAACTTGGTGCCACCCTGTCCTAGGCACTGTCGTGCCTGTGCCCTGGATGGTGTCACACTCACCCCCTGGGCCCTTCCCATCCTCTTTTGTTTTTCCCTTCCACACCTTTATTACCTCTTTCCTTTCAGCATAGGCTCAAGTTTTTCTCACCAAGGAAGCTCATTCTTGAGCCAACATTCCATTTAGCTACCGTTCTCTTTCCTCTCTTTACGTCTATAATTAAGCACACACTATACTGTAGGTAATAGATAATTCAACTTCAACTGGCTTGAGCAAAACATGAGGCCTTATCATCTAGACCCAGAGTTAGTACAAGATTTTTCACTCTCCATTTCCAGTTCCCGTGTCCCTGGCGTCAGTATTATTCTCAGGCTCTATAACTGTACAAAAAGGTTGCTTCAGCTCCAGCCTTCTCATTTTATCCCCATTCTTGTTCATTAAGACAGAACTTGGTACTCAAATATTCAAGAAGATTTCAAGGCCCCAGAGGATGTGGCCCTGAGTGAACTGACTGGGATGGTCAGGTGCTGGTTGCTGGCCTGATTGCTGTGGCCAGGGGTCCACATGCTCTGGTTGGACTGGACACTCAATCACTTGTTCCATCCCCCGAGTCCAGGGCTGGGGTTAGCTTTACACAGATCACAGAAGTTGAAATGTGGTAAGAGTTGTAGTCACAGTAAAACAGAGTGAATGTGGGGACGGGGCAAGAGCAAATCTACACTCTGTCTTTCCCGTGAGATTCTATAAGGACTAAGACAACTTTTTTTTTTTTCTGTTTAAGAAAAAAGAGAGGAAAGATGGGAGAAAGGAGAAAAAGAAAGAAGAAAATAGAAATCTATACCATCTCTTCTCAAACTTTAAATACATATGAGGCTGGGCGCAGTGGCTTATGCCTGTAATCCCAACACTTTGGGAGGCTGAGGTGAGCGGATCACCTGAGGTCAGGAGTTCAAGACCATCCTGGCCAACATGGTGAAACCCCGTCTCAAAACTAAACATCCAAAAATTAGCCAGGCGTGGTGGTGCATGCCTGTGATCCCAGCTACTTGGGAGGCTGAGGCAGGAGAATTGCCTGAACCCGGGAAGCAGAGGTTGCAGTGAGCTGAGATCACGTCAATGCATTCCAGCCTGGGTGACAGAGTGAAACTCTGCCTCAAAAACTAAAAAATAAATAAATAAACAGCATATGCATACTTGGTGATTTTTTTAAAAGAAGATTCTGATTCTGAAGTTGTTCTATGGGGCCATGTGTCTGGTTCTTGAAGCAGCTTCTGGAGATGGTGCTGTGCTGTCAGGAGGCCACGGGTTTTTTCTTTTCTTTTTTTCCTATTTGATTCAATTAAAATTGTATTCAGTTTCACATTAAGCCAGAGTCGTGGCTTGATCAAAAAAGAGGTTCATTTATTTAATTCAACAAGAAGTCCAGGCATGGGCATTTGGGAGTTAGTGTGGTAACTCAATGATTACACCTGAGAACAGAGCTTATTCTATCTTCTGTTTTAATATCTTTAGTGAAGGCTGCTCCACATCCACGTTCCAGGGTAGTAAAAGGCGGAAATAGAACAGACAGCACCAGAAGACTATTGCTAATATCTCATTGGGAGGCGTTTGTCAGACACCACACCTTGAATTAGCGAGCTGCCTGAAGCCTCTCCATTCTGCTCACATCTTTTCAGTTGGACCGGCACCAACGACTTACCGAAGGAGAGTTGAAAAACCAAAAAGCAAACAAACAAACTCAAAGATGCTCCTCTCACTTCTACTCAAACAGCAATAATAATAATAACGTCACACACGGGCATCAGGCATCCTTGTTGGCACAGTGTTTCTGTACACATTGTGGCATCGGTGCTCTAGGAACTGCGAGTTTGCTGTGAGTAACGTTACAGAAGAGGCAGCAGAGTCTTGGAGAGTTTCACCAAGTCACACGTTATCGCACAGTTGGTGAGCAGTACAGCGAAATACAAACTGAGGTCTTTTGCTTTTGAGTTTCGGGTCTTCATGAGAATATCACTATATAATACTGTGAAAAATAACAGGCTTTGTTCTTTTAGCAGTCTTTTCCTTTTTTTTTATTCTGGCCACTGATTCTCAAGTGGTAATTCTAAAGTTGTTTCTAGCATCAGCACCTCTAATGGGAAGGCTATTACTAAGCCATCTTAAGAGAAACATGCTTTGCATTAGTCACGCTGACCTGCATTCTGCACCGCAGACAGACCAGAGCCCACAACCTCGATTATTATAGCACCTTGATCTACACGAGAAGCATCGCAAGGATTTGCAAGCTGTTGTAGCAAAATTTAGTCAAGAGAAGGGATACATTAAACCGTGTTTCAGGAGTGTTCTTGCTTCCTGGGACGTCTGCAGCTGAATGTGGATCACGGTGGCAGAGGGAGCTCTTCACCATTGCTTTACGATTGGAGTCTGGCAGTGGCCGAATCCTGTTTCTGCACTTGAGCTTGTGTGTGGTCTACTGAGGTGTGTGATGACAATCCCCACCCTCTCTTTGAATGCCTCCCCTCTTCTCTTACCTCCAAGACTTTGCAGATTCTCTCCACATTCCTCACGTCTCATCCCTATCTTCTTTACTTAAGCTCCTTCTTGCTCATAGATCTGTGTAGGTGAGGGCTGTGTCACCTCAGTGTCTTATGCTCCACCTCTCTGCTGACCCAACAGAGCCCTGTGTTCATGCCTTACTTGCTATAGAACGCACCTGCCTTCTCCCCAGGGATCAGCCTGAGCCCCGTCTCATTCTGGCCAGCAGCTGAGTGTCTGGGACTCTCCACTGTGCCATTCTCCACAGTTGCTCCAGATGTGGCCCCCAGGGGCTGATGGCTGGCAGACAGTTTATCCACTTTCCCCCTTCAGTATAAGCTGAGGGCAGCGGGACGGGGTAGGGGGTAGAACAGGGTTAATAAAAGCAAGCGAGCTGGCAAAGGCTCCTTAAAGAACATGGAGACCTGGAAGGACACAGTCATCACTGGTCTGCAGTGCATGTCACATCCTGATGGGCAAAATTATAATTCCTTCCACTGGATTCAGTTCCTTGGTTAAGTAATTTGGTAGCTGTAGATAGCTCTAGCTAACACACTTTTGGGGGCAGTTTTTGGGGAGATCGTTCTACCTGTAGGCCTGGAAGTTTTAGCCACCGCTCTCTTCCTATTAGTGTCAGATGAGAGGCTCATAGACTGCTTTAAATTTTAAAAGTCCCAGGCAGTAACTTACCCTATTTGGGCTTTCTTATGATGACAGTTCATTCATTTACTCATTCATTTATTCTTGTGCACATTCAAAATATTTACTGAGCATCTACTTTGTGCTAGGCATTTTCTGTCTAGGCGCTGGAAATCAACTAGTGAATGAAAAGCAAAGGACTGGCCCCAGGGTTCTTCCTTTTGGGGAGGAGAGAGAAACAAAGGAACACATTAATATGTGGAGTAGCAGAGAGAGGGCTGTAGCCACTGGGAAAAGGTGTGAGGGTGGGGTGTGGTGTTAAGTAGAGAGGAGGGAGGCCTCACAGCAGAACTGAGGCCTGGAGGGAGGGAAGGTGCCCCAGGAACAAAGCCCTACAAGCAGAGGGTAAGTGGAGAGGCCAGAAATCAGAGGTAACTAGGTACTGTGTGTCTAAGGAAGAGCAGGGAGCTGGTTGGGCAGATGTGAGGTGCAGGGGTGAGTGGAGAGCGGCATAGACACCTGAGCAGCGGTGGGCGGTCCCGATGGTCACAGCAGCAACGTTGGTTCTACTTTGAGCAGGAGAAGGATACTGGGGATTTCCGGCTGAGCAATGACAGATCAGATTTATGTTTGAAAGACTCATTCTGGCTCTTTTGAACTATGCAGAAAAGGAGGAAGACTAGAAGCCAGGGACCGGGAGGAGGGGAGAAGTGTTTCTGCTGTGGATTTAGGAAGGTAAAAGAGACAGATGTCCCAAACTCTCCCTAATCCATCTCATCTGTCTTTTGAATTTAAGTTGTATCCATACAATGATGACTCTCAAATATTGATCTCCCAACTAGACCTCTACCGTGAGCTCCAGATGCACACAGCCGCTGCCGACTCTACATCTCCCCTTGATCACCTGACAGTCTATCTGCTTTATCTTCAGCCTATATCCACAAGAACTCCAAAGCTCTTGGCCTAGATGAGTGCTTCCTCACAGGGGATTTGAGGAAGTCACCTCCCTGGGGACCATTGAACAATGTGGATGCATTTTTGGTTGCACAGCTGGGGAAAGGGATTGCTGGTGGCATCTCGTGGGTAGAGACCAGGGATGCTGCCACACATCCTACCATGCCTGGGACAGTCCCTCATAAACCTCCATAGTGCCTGGCCTAGAAGAAGAATTTTCATGTACTGACATGTGGAAGAATGGAAGGGGTGTGGTTACGAGGGGAGATGGGGAACTCATGTTGGACAGGTTAGACCGCAGGTGGCTATCAGGTGTTCAGGGCTGGGTAGCTGGCCATGTGCATCTGGAGTTCACAGTAGAGGTCTTCTTAGGAGATCAATATTTGGGAGTCATTATTGGATGGATACAATTTAAATTCAAGGGATGGATGAGATGGTTTAGGGAGAGTGTACCCAAAGGCAGAAAGAGATCTAGCGTGTGAATCCTAATACACCCAGACACGTGGAGATCGGGAGGTGAGAAGGAAATGGCAAAAGAGACTCCGAAAAGGCAAATGAAATGACCAGATCCTAGGAGAGGCATCCCAGAGCCCAACAAGCCACACTTCTAGGTCTTCAGGAGTGATAACCTGTGGGCAATGCTGTTGATGAGTCAAGCAAGATGATAGTGGAAACAGCATTCGACTTTGCAACTAGTGATCCATTACTATGACTCCAGGTGCAAACATGGGGGCAGAAGCCCAGCTTCTGGATTAGCATCCAGAGAGACAGTGAGTGGGAGAAAGGGGGAGAGGGAGTGTGGATTAGCATCCAGAGAGACAGCGAGTGGGAGAAAGTGGGAGAGGGAGTGTGGATTAGCCTCCAGAGAGACAGCAAGTGGGAGAAAGGGGGAGAGGGAGTCTGGATTAGCATCCAGAGAGACAGTGAGTTGGAGAAAGTGGGAGAGGGAGTGTGGATTAGCATCCAGAGAGACAGCGAGAGGGAGAAAGGGGGAGAGGGAGTCTGGATTAGCCTCCAGAGAGACAGTGAGTGGGAGAAAGTGGGAGAGGGAGTGTGGATTAGCATCCAGAGAGACAGCGAGAGGGAGAAAGGGGGAGAGGGAGTCTGGATTAGCCTCCAGAGAGACAGTGAGTGGGAGAAAGTGGGAGAGGGAGTGTGGATTAGCATCCAGAGAGACAGCGAGAGGGAGAAAGGGGGAGAGGGAGTCTGGATTAGCATCCAGAGAGACAGCGAGTGGAGAAGAGGGGAGAGGGAGTCTGGATTAGCATCCAGAGAGACAGCGAGAGGGAGAGGAGGGAGAGGGCATCTGGATTGGCATCCAGAGAGGCAGTGAGTGGGAGAAGCGAGGAGAGGGAGTCTGGATTAGCATCCAGAGAGACAGCGAGAGGGAGACGGGGGAGAGGGAGTGGTGACGGGTAACATATCCAGAGGAAATGAAAATGCCCATAATCCCCAAACTCTGAAAAATACTTTTGTGTACTTGTTTTTCATCTTGCATGTGTGTATACAACAGGGATGTGAGCGATGTTACAGTATCTATGCAGTGCTACGCTGGGCTTTTTAAAAAAACCTGACATTGTCCATAATGTTTATCGCTGTATAATGATATACAGATTTTAACTATATTTGTTGCCATAACAAAGCACCACAACCATATAAATGTTTAAACAATACCAGTTAGTTGTTTGACATTTCTGCGGGTCAGAGTTTTGGTGTGGGTCTCGCCTGGCTACATCTAAGTGTCGGCAGGGCTGTGCTTCTTTCTGGATGCTCTAGGGGAGAATTATCTTCCTACTGACTTGCGTTGTGGGCAGAGTTCAGTTTCTTGCAGTTGTGGAAAGTGTAAACCCAGCTTCTAGAGGTTGCCTGCAGTCCTATTTCCGGCTTTAAAACCAGCAACGGTAAAGTGAGTCCCTCCCATGCTCTGAATCTCTGCCCTTTTCCTCTGTCACATCTCCCTGATGGACTCTTCCGACCCGTTTCCACTTTTAAGTCCCTGGTGTGCTTAGATTATAACTGTACCTATCTATCTTTTGTGCCTATCTATTATAACTGCATCTGGACCTATCCAGATAATCCAAGATAATCTCTCCATCTCAAGGCTCTTAATCTTAATCACGTCTGCACCATCCCTCTTGCCATGGAACGCAACATAGTCAGGTTCGGAGATTCATGCGTTTACATCTGTGGGGGGCTGTCTACAATAACATTAAACATTGTCTGATAACACGATTTAATGGCTGCATATTTTATGAACTATATGAATGCACTATATTTCATTTTAAACATTTCATTTATTGTTGGGCATCTGCATATTTTTAAATCTTGCTATTTTAAATACCACTGTGGTGAATACACTTTTTGCCTTCATTTTTTTTGTTATATCCTTAAGTGAAATTATTTGCATCTTTATGACACTAGCTGGTAGAACTGGTTTCTTTATTTTCTGCATCCCTGAGTCACCTTCTCAGCTGCCAGGAGAGGGGGGATCTGCTGTTTTCAATCCCATGGTAATTGTGTAAATAACTTAAGAATGAGTCAAGTGACCATTTCTGATTAACATTTTAATCCTCTCCTGGTTGTAATATGCAATGGCCTCTGATTCATTCTGATGCCTTTGGTTTCTTCTTTTTCCAAATTATCGTTCACACCAGCCACTAGATTAGACAGATAGGGAAACCGGGGCATGTTGACATTAAACTCCTTGGCCAAGCTCATACAGCCAGTGAGTGCTGCAGCCAGGACTGGAACCCAGAAGTCGGGCTCCAGAGCCACACTTCTGACCTGCATGCAAGCTTCCTTTTCTGCATTTTTTTCCCCTGACTGATTCTCTCTTCAAGGCTAAGTAAAAGTAACCTCTGTCTCTCCCTCACGGATTCCCACGGTCTCACCCTCTGCACAATTTTGTGATAACAACTCTAGCCTTTCTTCACACTCCTGCAGACGGTTCTCTCTCCTACAGGCAGGTCGGAAGGATTATGAGGTCCAGACCTGTGTTGGCAATGTCCATCATTACCGCCTGCAGCTCACTTTCAACTTTAACACTCAGAAAAGCCGTACCACTTAGACAGCTGTTCTGAGCCCTGGGCCATAACATCTCCTGTGGATACTAATACGCACCTCACAGGGTTGTTGTAGAGCAAATGCGATAATTCATATAAAGCAGCTGGAACGGTGTTTGGGAACCGCTAAGTGCCACAACGTGTTTGCTCTCTTTATAATTCCGGTGGAGGTCTACAATGAGGAGTGAGTATTTCCCAGGTGTGGATTGCAATTTGAGGGTGGAAGGCAGGTAAAATGATTCTATCCAGCAAAGGGAAATATGAGGTGAGGGGGAGCAAAGGTGCTAAATCATAAAAACACGGCAGGTAGCGGACTGAAACATCCTCGTGGCAGGCAGGAAGTGGGTGTGAAGGCAAGAACCGTCAGTCGGTCCCAGATCATTGCGGGTCTTCTATGGCAGGCTCAGGTATCTGGCTGATCAGCAGGAGCAGAGCAATAGCTTCACTTTGGGAAGATATTCTGGCCACTGTTCAAGAAATGGGCTGCATGCACACAAACCGAGAGGCAGGAAAAGGAATTGGCTTTTTAAAAGAAGAGTCCAACTGAAGACACTTGCAGTGGGGAAGGGGTATAAAAAGCAGATAGAAGGCACAGAAGCAGATGCCTGAGTGGGAAGGCGGGTGAAAAGGGAGGCTCATGGTTGACCAGGTGAATGATGGTTATTCCCAGGGGGCAGCACAGAGGGGGCGGCAGGAGGAATCCTTGCTGTGCCCACATAGAGGTGCCTGCAGGATGCCCGGGAGGAGGTGTCTGGTAGGCATTAGGATAGTGGAAATACTGACATAAGATGGATTCAGCTTCACTCTCGCTGCCCAGGCTGGAGTGCATGGCGTAATCTTGGCTCTCTGCAACCTCCGCCTCCTGGGTTCAAGTAATTCTCCAGCCTCGCCGCCTCTGAGTAGCTGGGATTACAGGCGCCTGCCACCACGCCCAGCTAATTTTTATAATTTTAGTAGAGACAGGGTTTCACCATGTTGACCAGTCTGGTCTTGAACTCCTGACCTCAGATGATCCACCCACCTTGGCCTCCTGAAGTGCTGGGATTACAGGCATGAGACACCATGCTTGGACTCGGGAATCTTAAATTCCAATGGGGTCATGTGCTCTGTTGCAGGGCTGGTCTCAAGCTCCTGGCCTCTAGCAATCCTCTGACCTCTGCCTGCTCCCACACAGCCGAAGTGCTGAGATTACAGGCATGAGCCACTGCACCCGGCCTAGTTATAGTTATTTTAAATTCCCTGTATGATAAATGTCGACATCGTGGTCATGTTTGAGTGTGGCGATTGCTTTGTTTCTTTGAAATGTGTGTGTTATTCTGACTTTGGCTATGCCTCTACTTTTTTTGTTGTTGTTGTTTGAAAACCAAGAGACTGAGGGCTGACCTGGAAGAATAAATGGGAAGTCATCAGGATAGAGAGGTAGTGATGGTCCAGGTGCTCCCTGAGGCGACCCGGCCACTATTAGCAACAGCCAAGTCCCCCTCACGTCGCATCACGTATTAGGAAAGAACACGTTCGATCGGAGGGATGTGTTGTGTGCGTTGGAATTCAGAGCTTGAGTGACAGACAGAACAATTATTTAGTGACAGAAACAGCAGAGGCAGGAGGAGACTGGATGGGGAGAAAATAAAACGTCCCTCCTTAGTTTTTCTATCCCAAATGGAAACTTTCCTTAACTGCCTTTCCTCACTTCCCTTCTAGAGGGATGTATATAACCTCAGCTACACATTGTCACATGGCCTTTAGACACTATTGGCTTCACAGGTTGAATATCAACATTGGCACTGACCTCGTAGGCTGTCTCATAAAATGAAATTGAAAAAAAAAAAAAGAGCAAAAAGCAGATCAGCTATTTAGTGATACAGGAGGATTTCTGGTTCTTAGCTGCTTCTGTTGCCGATATGCTCTGTTATGCCCTCTGTGCCCTGCAGGTGGCACTGTTAACTCGTAGTACCTGCCTTGCCAGTCCCATGCTCAGCTGCAGAGGCCAAGAGTGTATCTACCTGTCTGTACTGGCTGGTCCAGGACTCCTGTGATTGACACATGCACATTGGGAACATGCTGAGGACAGATTATAGCAAAATGAGGGTACATCAGTGACATTTTCATTTCGATGAGGGGGAAAAACTATATATGCAATAAGATTTCAGATGGAGAAATTTCTGGAGTTTCAGCAGCATTTCCCCCTAACAAGAACTGTATGAATGAGCATGCCATTTGACACACAGCACAGTATTCTGGGTTGGCTTTTCCCGTTTCTTATTTGCCACAACTCCGTATAGCCAGTGTTGTGTCTTTAGGGCAAATCTGTGAGACGGTTCACAATGGACTTGTGGCCTGTACATTTCCCGGGTAACGTGCCACCCCCTGGCCCTGCTGTCTGCTTGCCATCATTGCGACTGCTGGCCATGGACATGCTCTAGTTCCTTTGGTGTTCAGGGGTTGCTCTGCTAAGAGGACAGACAGGTTGCCAGAATCTTCCCTGAGCCAGATCATTGCTTTTAGGGTTTTTACTGATTTTTATTTACAGCATCAGAGTCACCACAATGGAACGTTTTTTATTTTGTCCGGCATTTTGGACTAGCTGATGCTTTTAGCTACGCCTTGATTTTCCATCTGTAAAAAGGGCTCCGTGTTAGAACTTTGTTTACCGAAATGGAGGAGGGAAAAGAGATGTTATATTAAGTTGGAGACACATTTCTGAGCATGTATGATTACAGATAGAGAGCGAAGCAGACCGACAGGCAGTGATGAATGTTACATGTGGCAATTACTGGGCAGTTGGGTTTTTAGATTTTTTTTTAATGCACTTTTCTGTATTGTTTGAATTTTCCTTAACCCATTTATCTTTTTTAACAGCTTTATTGAAGTATAATTTACATACCATAAAATCTACCTATTTAAAGAATATGCAATTTTCACAAAAATGACAACGTCATTAGGAAATAAGGAGCGGGTCAGAGGGAGAGCAAAAAGGGCTTCGCAGAGATTTCCTGCACTTTTCCTGTTGTGGGGAAAGTGACGTGTGAAGACTTTTAAGAGATTTTTTTTTTTTCCTGAATAAAGGTGACACATAAACTCAACTAGCAATTTTTTTAGATGAAGAAGCAGTGTTTGCTTTAAAACTGTTCTTTCTTCTTGTTAGTTCTCAGTCTTCTGGGATGGCGCCTCATCAGGAACAGTTCAACACACCGCTCCCTGTTCTAGCAAGGCGAGGGCGTGTGTCAACCGTTTTGGTGTTTTCTGGGTGGGTTTGGAACTTTTGCATTTCTAACCTTAAGCTTGTTCAAAGATTCCAGAAATCTCCAGATTGCAGTATTGGGTTGGAAAACTCCCAAGAGCAATTTCCTCTGAAATTGTGCTGTTTCTATTTCAGGAGAACAGTGACCATAGAATAGAATTAGATGATTTCCCGTTCTGTAACTAGGAGCACATACAAAAAGTAAAAGAAGCATTTTCCTGACACATCCAAACTGTTGAAAATATATCTTTTGAAAGATAAGTAAAAAATTAATTGAAAACAATTTATTTTATAGAAATAGTTTTATTTTTTCAGTTAATGGAGGTGTCATGAGAAAACTTTCACATCTAAAATAAAAACTCAATTGTATACATTTATGTTTTGTGCTTCATTGTATATTAGGCGGAAAGATTTGCCTAAACTTTCAGATTTGTGATGGTATTTCACAAAGCTTAGAGAAAGAGATTTAGGAAGTGGCTTTTAAAAGCTCCTATTATAACCATTTAAATGCATTGCCCTTTTGGAGAAAAGGGAGGCTACTAAGCCAATTTTCTATGACACGCCAGCCATAAAAAAATTATTTCCAAGTTCTACAACATGCTTCTCAGCAAGAAGAACTTTAAGTTTTAACTTTAATTTAATAAGAACTACTATTTATTGTATGCCTATTATGTGCTTTGAAGTTATCTCTTTTCATTACAATAATATAGCCTTTCAGAGGATGAAAACAACTAGATGTCACGTTAGGGAGTGTATTTAACCATGTGTCATAACAGGATTATATTTAACACAAGATCATATATCAATTGGCATGACTCCATCACAATCCCTTGGGTTCCATGAGGAACGGAGGTGGCAAGTCCCTGTGGGAGAGCCCGTCGGCATGGGTGGGGCCACACAAGCAGTGGGGTGCCCAGATCCAGCTGCAAAGGCCCCAGTTAGATGCTTAAAGCATTTATTGAAGGGATTGATCTTGACACAGTTGAGACGTGATGCTTTTTTCTCCATCGCTCTCTTTAAACATTCTTGGAGATTTTCCTTTCCCAGCCCTGATTTCATCTCTGGAAGATCAGAGAATTTTCTGATTTCTTTCAGTGATTTAAAAAAAAAAATCTTGCCTGGTCTAGTTCAGTCTTGAATCAATTAATATTCTTCTGCTGTCATTGGTCAGGCTCACCCTTGGGCCTGAGGGACCTCCTGTACAAAGAGAAGGTCGCATCTGCCCACCTTAAAGTAAGAGTATGGGAGCCTCCGAGACGGCAAGTGGCCAAAGCAGGTGTGGTTTGTAGTAATACTAAGTTACTGGGATAAAGTTAACTTTCATCTTCCTAAAAGCATGTTCATATCACACTGGAAGGGACTTTGGTCGTCATCTAGCTGAATTCCTCTATTTGTGCTTTCTTTGTTTTGTTTTTCAGTTGACACACTTAAGAGCTAAATGCTGAAAAAAAACTAGATACTTGAGAAAACACTGAATTTCTCAAAATCACAACATAAGTTTATGGCAGAACTCAATTAGAACTCCGGTTTTTAGATCACAGGTCAATGATTTTCCCATATGCCACATAGATTGTTGGCTATACTGATGGCATATCATAGAGAGAAAATTTTATTTTTCAAATGCAGTTTACAGCTGTTATTACCAAAACCAATATTAATAATGGATAAATTAGTTTATTAGAAATGGATAAATCTTATAGATGTTTCACAGCATTCTTCTATCATAAGCGAGAACATTTTTATATCTTTATCACTCAACAATCCTAATATCTTAATCAATTTTTCATATACTGTTTCTTTAGACATATCATAGATATTTAATTGTGCCCTCTTGTACTCCATTTTTCTTAAACTGCGGGATGCATGGCTGGTTTTTTAATGATAGTTTAAAATAGAATATATGCAATTTTAAACCATTACTAAAATAGTTATCTTTTTTTTTGGGTGAAGCTTCATTTCATAAAAAGATATCACTGTTGTAGATAATTCCATCTCTAGGGAAAGAGACTAAATCAGTTTACAGGCATAAGTTCCCCACAAAGATAAACTATTTTATTAAATGAGAAGAGACTAGACTTCTACTACATTCTCTCTCTTTTTTTTTTTTTTTTTTTGAGATGGATTTTTACTCTTATTGTCCAGGCTGGAGTGCAATGGTGTGATCTTGGCTCACTGCAACTTCCGCTTCCTGGGTGCAAGCGATTCTCTTGCTTCAGCCTCCCTAGTAGCTGGGATTACAGGCATGCACCAAGATGCCTGGGTAATTTTTGCATTTTTAGTAGAGATAAGGTTTCGCCATGTTGGCCAGGATGATTTTGAACTCCTGACAGGTGATCCGCCCACCTTGGCCTCCCAAACCGCTGGGATTACAGGCGTGAGCCACAGCACCCAGCCTTACATTCTCCTATAAGGCCAATTACAATAGAAGAAAATGAACGTATCATATTTTCAATGAAAAATGGACTTCTCTGTTAGTTTGTTCTAGTTTCCTCTACTCCACTATAAGTTTTTCAATGAGTCCTTTAATGCAAGAGCTCAGCATGCCAGTCTCCCTGTGGGTTACGGTCATCTTCTCATTTAGACCCATGCTCATTTCATAACTCATTCTGCAGACCCCCCCGATGGCAGTCAAAACAGAGAACCCAGAACAAGAGGGAATACAAATATCTTTTTATAGATTTGCTAAATAGTTTCTCTTATCTTTAATGATTTTTTTCCGCATAACATCATTTAGAATAGATGATTCCTTCCTATTTGATTCCCATTCCATATAGTCCAGATTCAATCAACTTGTTAGTTTTGAAGTTTGCATTGTATCTCCTTTTCTTATTAGAATTATAGAGCAATTAAAAATAAGAAAAATAAAAGATTATACTCTCCGTTTTTTCTTTCTCTATGAAGCTCATTTCCTGTTTGTGTAGATCCCAGTTTCTGACCTGTATCATTTCTTTCTGCCAGAAGAATTTTCTCAGTTTTTTTTTTTCATCAGTTTTCGTTTGTCTGAGAAAGTCTATTTCTCTTTCACCTTTGAAGTCAACTTCACTGGGTATAGAATTCCAGATTGGTAGTTTTTCTCTTTTAGCATTTTAAATGATTCACTCCATTTTCTTCCTGCTTGCATGGTTTCTAATGAGACGTTCAATGTAATTCTTACCCTTGTTCCTCTATAGAAAAGTTTCTCTTTTTTTGTCTTTTTTTCTTTTCCTTTCTTTTGACTGATTTCAAGGATTTTTCTTTGTCTTTGGTTTTCTGCAGTTTGAATATGTCACGCATAGATGTGGATTTTTTGGTATTTATCCTGCTTGGTGTCTTCTGAGCTCCTTGGAGTTTTAACTTGATATTTGACACTAATTTTGGGAACTTTTATTTCCATTCTTTTTTCTAAAAAGAAGCCATTGTTTATTTCTTTAAATATATCTTCTGTCCATCTCTGTTTTTTAGCTATGCACACATTACAACTTTTGACATTTTCCCATATTTCTTGGATATCTGTTTATTATTATTTCAGTTCAGTTCTCTTTGAGTCAACTTTTATCGACTTTTTTCAAGTTGGCTACTCTTTACTCAACTGTATCAAATCTACCAATGAGGCTGGAGCATTTTTGTTGCTATTGTTTTTGAGTTAAAGTATTTTCTATTTTTAATAGTTTCCATCTATCTGAGATCAACTATCTAGTCTTATAAGTTGTTTACTTTTTCCAGTAAACACTTTAAGATATTAATGATTTTTTTTTTTTAATTTTTATGTTTTTAGAGACAGGGTCTCACTCTGTCATTCAGGCTACAGTGCAGTGATGCAATCACAGCACACTGTAGCCCCATACTCCTGGGCTCAAGCGATCCTTCCACCTCAGCCTCCCGGGTAACTGGGACTGCAGGCAGGCATACAATGCCTGGCCAATAATTTAAAATTTTTTGCAGAAATAGGGTCATGTTCTGTGCTCTGTTGCAGGGCTGGTCTCAAGCTCCTGGCCTCTAGCAATCCTCCCACCTCTGCCTCCTCCCACACAGCCGAAGTGCTGAGATTACAGGCATGAGCCACTGCACCTGGCCTAGTTACAGTTATTTTAAATTCCCTGTATGATAAATGTCAACATCTTTGTCATGTTTGAGTCTGGGGATTGCTTTCTTTCTTTGAAATGTGTGTGTTATTCTGACTTTTGGTATGCCTCTACGTTTTTTTTGTTTGTTTGTTTGAAAGCCAGGAGTGTTGAGCAGCACAGCAGGTGCAGAGGCATGCAGGCTTCAGTGTGAGGATCTGCAGTGCTCCGCAGGAGCTGGGCTGTGAGGACTTTGCTGGCTGTGTGGGCAGGAGAGTCTCCCGTTTCTTCCAGTGCACCTTGTTTCCCCTTCCCTTTCAAGTTTGACCTTTCTGATGCTCCTTTGAGCTTTTCTCACTCTGACCCGTAGTTCCTGTTTCTGGAGATTTATTAGCGCAGGTGGGAGGAAATGGTGGGTGGACATCCTCAGGTATTCTGGTGGGTTCTCTGGGCATGTGGCGGGCCTGTGTCTCCAGGGTGTGGCTCTCCCGGGTGTTTTTGTCCCTCCTCCCGGTGCAATGTGGAGTGATTGGCCCCAGTCAGGTCCCAGTCCACATGTTCAAAGCTCTCTCCCTTCTGGATGGATGCTTTCTTTTCTTTCTTTTGCTTATTTTTCTGAGGGAAAACTGAAGCTAGAGTTGGATTGAAGAGGGGCAGATAGGGCCAGATTTCACTGTTGCCCTCTGGCCATGTTCTTTCCAAGGTTGAGACTTTAATTCTGTGAGGGAGCAGGGCCTGGGAAGACGGCACTGGGCACTGGGATTACTCTTTCCCTTCCCCTGCCTCCTGCGAGGGAAGCTCCTTTAGTCCCCTGCATTCTCCCTGTGGATCTCAGTGAGCCCCTTCCTGGAGGAAAAGCCTGTAGAGGTGGGGGTCCCCAGGGCTGCAGCCCACACCAGCAACTCCTCCACATTCCAGATTGTGGCATCCTACGCTGTTTCTCTCTAGGTAAGCAAACCTGATGTTGTTTTTCTCCCTGAAGGTGCCTGTCTTTTCAGATCGGGGATGGCTCTTTGCTCTGAGACTTGGTTCTCTGGTGGGTCCAGAACAGTAGTTATTTCCATTTCACTGAGCCTGTTCTTATTGTAAGGACAGGAATCCTGACTTCCGGTCTCTTGGGGTGCCACAGTCTCTCATTATTGTTTACCACTTGAGAGAACTCACCTTCCGGCACTTACACAACCATTACAGTTTCTGTTGTCATCGTTGATCTATTGATCTTCATTTTTTAGTGAACTCAGTCTTGAGATGTATGTAGCCGTTCCAGCATGAGCCCTTCCATATGATAAGCAATTTATCTTTCCTGCTCCTTCTCCTCTTCCTTGTTTTTATTTTCTTGAGATGGAGTCTTGCTCTGTCACCCAGGCTGGAGTGCAGTGGTGTGATGTCAGCTCCCTGCAACCTCTGCCTCTCGGGTTCAAGTGATTCTCCTGTCTCAGCCTCCCGAGTAGCTGGGATTACAGGCGTGCACCACCATGCCTGGCTAATTTTTTTATTTTAAGTAGAGACGGGGTTTCGCCATGTTGGCCAGGCTGGTCTTGAACCCCTGAGCTCAGGTAATCTGCCCACCTTGGCCTCCCAAAGTGCTGGGATTACAGGGCTGAGCCACTGCTCCTGGCCTTCTTCGGGAATTCTTGATCACTCTTCAATTTAGATATTCTTTATATGTTAGTCTTCATTCTACATATCCAATCTAGATTTTTATCTTACTTTAAGTTTTTACCCTACCATCACAGAATTAAAATGACCGATGACAATTTTCCCCTGTATTCTCAGCCTCTCAAAATCAGAAAATCCATCTTATGTGAGTACTTCCACTATCCTAATGGCCAAATCAGTTTCCTATCCCAAAGTTTCCATTTCTGTTTTTAAAAATTTCTGACAAAAATCTTGGAGTCCTCTTTTATTTTCTGTCCCTTTTTTCTTTTGTGTTAGCCTTTCATTCTTTCCTTCCTTCTACCCCTTCTTCCTCCGCTCATGCCTCTCTTCATTAGGTGACACCTGCAATTACCACCTCCCGGGTTTTTCTGCCACCGTCATTTCTCCTATCGAGCTCATTCTTTGTGTCTCTGTCAGATTCATCCTCAGCCACTTTCTTTCTCATTAATAAACAATTGCTCCATGCCACCTATAGTGATGAAATCAGAGTCTCCCTCTGTCATTCTCAGGGTGCAGTGTAATCTAACCTGTCAGTCACCTCCTCCTCTTTCTGCAGTGCAGTGAATCCTCTAGTGAGGTTAATATTATTTTCTGCTATGATTTATGCTGTTTTCCCATCACTAACCTCTTTCTCATGTTCCTGCCTCTGTAAGAGTTTCTCAGGACACAAATCAAGATTACATTAACATCTTCCCTGACAACCTCAGTCCATAGTGATCTCTGTCACTTTCTAGCAATGAAAACACTCAGCTGTATTCCACAGTTTTGAGTGCATCATATGTTCTATGCTTGTATGCATATGTACACATATGTGTATGTTTTATACTGTGATTGCTCCATGTGCATAGGTTTGATGTGCAGAGAAACACTTGATTCTCCCAAGTGTCATGTGCTCCTTGAGAATAGGGACTCTGACAGTCTTGACCCAAGAATCAGTGACCTGTGTCCAGATGGAGCTCTGGGAGCTCTCATAGGCCAATTGGAAATTCAGCATTGGAGTCCGTCTGTGGGTTTACAGAAATCCTCACGGAAGTTCTCATTCAGTAGGTGTGAGAGTTAGCCATTTACATTGTATTTGTGCTTCACAAAGATTAACATGCTAGAGAAGTCTACGATAAACACAAAACAAGATGCACTGACCCTGACATCGGGAAGAACACTGTTAAGAAACAGTAACCTTAAAGAGGCTTGTTGGAGACACAGCCTTGCCATTACATGAAGCTAAATTAAGGAACTAAGTACACCAAACAGAACAATCTGTTAAAGTCAACATTAATCACACCAAGAACTATGTTGCATTTGATTTTACACCCAACTATAAAAAAAAAAAAAAGGGAGTGGAGAACAAAACCAACTCTTTGCCTTTAGCTGTGAATTTAGAAGGGCTAAAAAAAAAGTCATTAATATTTTATTGATTAGATGCTGATCTTCACAAACGGGACGCAACAGTTACAATGTACTAGATTTCAATTAATCTCGGCTTTCCCTCTGAAGCTAGTTGAGAGCTTGTCACCAGTTAGAAACAAGATCATATAAAATTATCCCTTGATAAAACATATAAGAGGCAATTACACATATAATAGTGTTATCACTCATCTTTGATGTGCCGTAGAATGCTGGTATGATACATTTTATTTTGCACTGGCATTTTAGAAAAAGCAAATCTACTGCTCTGGTAAAAAAGCGAGACCGAGTCTCAGAAACCAGGAGCAAGACATAGTCAATTGTGTCTACAACGGATAGGAAGGGGAAGGGCTATACTATACTACTGCTCTAGCACCCTGAGCATTATTATACGTACCATTATTATTGGCTTTAAACTTGAGTACAGTAAAAGCACTTTGCACACTATGCACTAGTATCTTCTTCAGAAAGTACTTCAATATATTTTAGTATATTGTGGTTATGATACGGGATCATATTTATTGTTATAAAACAATGGTTTTCCACTAGAGTTTTATGTAAGAATCACCTGGAGAATTTCTGAAAAATAACAGTGCCTGGGTACCCCCCCAGCCTAATGAAATCAAAATCTCTCTGAGTGGATACCTGATATTAGATTTTTTAAAAAGTTGTCTAGGCAAATATAATATTCAGTCAGAGTGGAGCATCGGCAGTGAAAGGTCACAGTGAATTGAAATAAATCACTACTACTCTTCTATTTATTTGTTTTATACCTTTCCTAAAGAAAAGTAAAAGGAAGAATATGCGGAATATACAAAAACAAATTAAAAACGGAATAATTAGAACTTCTGATAATTGGGGTTAATAACAAATAACAGTGTCGAGCTCTATGGCTTGCTAGCTTCTAATTCTTCTATTTGTCAGGCTTTGGTGTTGAAGCAGGACCTCAGAGGCATTTTAACTCTTTCAGGCAGGAAGCGCCTATTAAATGCATAATTTACACATCTTAATTGGTGCCTAGTGTCAGGAAACAGTTAAAGAGGCTCTGGCAGCATTTTACTACCAAGGAATGATTTACAACGTAGCCAATGGCAAGAACAGGAAGGACTGTGTGACTCCAGGCAATTTATATCACTTCATTGTATGTCTCGTTTCATCCCCGCAGGTGAGAATAATATGGCACTCTCTAGAAAATGCTAATATTGTAAAACTAATTTGGTCTAGAAATATACTGAGGTAGAATGTCAATTTAAATTAAAATAAAGCACCGTGAAAAAACCCTAATTACTCATCATGGTGGATTTTCTATCAATCCTCTTACTTTGAAGGAGAAATATAAATAAAAGTATACTCTTGGAAAGGCTGTAATTTGTGTCTGTCAAAGCCAGGATACTCACAGAGGCTCAGGCTTAAATACCAGTTCATCTGCTTTACCGGCCAAGTGAAAACTAACTTCTTCCTAGAGCTGCCTTGAATTTGTGTTTCTAATCAAAAGTGGCTCTGCTGTACTTTCACAGTCAGAGCTCTGTCTTTCACCATGAATATTTTACATAAATTGAATAGAAGAAATATAACATGTGTCTGACCCGCCCGGACCCTCGTTGCTTGAACCCCAGAGAGCGACCGAATTACACCAGGCAAATAGACAGTTTAGGAGTTCAGGCTTTATTGGAGAGCCTCCGGGCGGACTGGACTCGTGCCGGGGGAAGAGTCAGCAGTCTCGCGCCGGCTTTCTTTGTTCTGCGGCTTTTATAGAGGTAGAGTGACTGGGGGAGTGGGAAAGCTGACGTGTCGGGTGGCGATTGGGTAGGTGGGATGTCGCACGGGAAGTTTGCTGGGCGGGAGTTAGTTGGGCGGGAAGCTGCTGGAGAGCTGACGGGACGGTCGGTGATTGGTCAGGCCTGTTGCTGGGCAGAAAAGGAAGAGGGGCCTTTTAAGTGGAGAAGCCGAGTACTTTCTACGTGGCTGGGACCTGGGTGGGGTGAGAGGGGGGCCCGAGTGTCTCCTGCCGGACATTCCCGACTCCTTAAAAGGAAAGAGGACGATGGATTCCTTGTCTGACTACTTCCTGCTGATTTTGGGCGATGAGAGAAGGGGATAAGGAGTCAGGTCGGCTGGAGGAGGCCTTATTTGGGCGGGTAGCTTGGGTTGATAGGCTGGAGTAGCATTTGGTGGACGGTGACTCGAGTCAGCTCCTGGAAGCGCCGCCGCAGGAACTGCAGGAAACAAGGAGCAATGAGTAAAGTTAGGCCGACCGCTATTAGGGGCCCGAGCAAGGGAGATAAGAGGGTATACATTGAGGACGACCACCATGCTGAGGCTTCAGCGGAGAACTTTTGGCTTTGTAAGTTATTTCTAATTTTTTGCAGGTTTTCGATTCGGGTTTCTACTAGGCCGGATTCATTAATGTAGTAACAGCACTCTTCTTGTAGGAAGATACAAGTACTTCCTCGTTCAGCAGTCAGCAGGTCCAGAGCCCTTCAGTTCTGTAAAGCAACTTGGGCAACAGAGGTGATTTGCTGCTGAAGGGAAGCTAAAGACTCGGCAGAGTTATCAATGGCTGCTTGGAATTGTGAGGTTAGTCGAGCTAAGGCTTGGTGAGAGTGGATTAGTGCTCCACCCCCTAACCCAGCTGCTAGTGCTCAACTAGCGAGGGAGAGACCTACGGCGAGAGGTAGAAAAGCAGCCCGTAGGGTGCGGTGATGTGGTATTTGCAGCATTTGAAATTTGGCTGGGGAGTACACAGTCAGCTGGGGGACTAAGGTTACCGGGAGACACAAGAGAGTTGAGGGTTGGCATTTATGGAGGGTTTTTGTTAGGGTATTATTACACCAAAAAAAGGTTCCTTGTGGAGCTGTTAAATTAGTGGTTACCCGTATGGTCCTGTTACAGTTGGAGTAGTTCTGGCCTAGTGAGTAACATATTGGTAGCTGCGTGAAATCAGGTGGAGTATAGAGATTTACCTCCTTGATGGGGGGGAAGGGAGAAGTTGAGGCTGAAGTGTTTAAAGGGAAGGGATAGGGGACAGCAACGAAAGGGGTCTGTCCCAGGGAGGCGCACATGAGGCACGAGGTTAAGTTGGTTAATCCTGAAAGGTTAGCCAGTGCAATACCTTCTTTAAGGAAGGCGAGCCAGGAAAACGGAGATGAGTGTGGCTGCAAGTGTGTATTTAGGGTCCGTTCTTGCTGGCTTATGGCAGTATGGACTTGATGTGCCGTACGCACATATGTTCACCATATGTACAAGTGGGAGGAAGGATAGGAGGTGGTGGAGGTTTCATATACTGATGCTTTCTGGGGGGATGTCCAGCGACCATCCCAGGGGTCAGGTATTATAAGAGAAAACCGAGTGGAACCAATTTTGGTATTTCCTTCTCCATCTATATCTGGAACAAGTTTTAGGCAGGAGGGATGAGTTAGCTCTTCTGCGGCCGGGTGGGTGGAACAAGAGCCCCAAGTGCATCCCATGCAAGAACGCCAAGAGGAAGCTTTGCACGCTCCTTGTTGGTCATAGTGAAAGCAGAGCAGGGGAGCGGAGTAATGGATGTTGTTAAACCTGGTAAAATTTAGATAGATGGGGGTGCTGCACCCTGTAGAAGGGCAGTCAGAAGTTGTAAGAAGATGATTATGGCTGTATGGGGGAGTGTCACAGATCAAGGCAGTTTTGGTATAGTTTTCAGTTAGGTAGAACCTCCATATGTAAGGGGTGTGGCTGCTAAGCCTTGGTAAGTTTGACAGATAGAGGGCCAGTAGGAACAGCTTTCCATAATGAGGGGGTTCCATGGGGAGCCTTTTTTACCCAGGACAGGTGGATCCAAGATTGGGCTTCAGCAATTTTTATGGCTGATGGGGTGGTTAGGATGACAGTGTATGGTCCCTCCCACTTGGGGGCGAGGGGTTTTGGGGACAAGGATTTAATAAGAACTGAGTCACCTGGAGATACTTTTTGGTCAGTTTCGGATGACTGGGTAGGTTGGGGAAGAGAAGCGTTGGTGTGCTCCCTAAGGAGGTTTCGAAGGAGAGTGAAGTAAGGGAGGTAACTGCTTAGGGGCGTGACTTTGGGTGCTGGAGGAGTTGAGAGTAGGAAGGGGCGACCATACAGCAGCTCAAATGGGCTTAGCTGTGATGGGCCTCGGGGGCTTGCCCTCAGCCTGGCGAGAGCGATAGGGAGCAACGTGACCCAGGACTGGCGGAGCTCAAGCATAAGTTTGGTTAAATGTTCCTTGATGAGGCCATTGGCCCGCTCCACCTTACCGGAGGACTGGGGATGGTAGGCAGCATGCAGCTTCCACTGGATTCCAAAGTGGAAACAGCATTATTAACTTTGGAGATGAAGGCTGGGCTGTTTTCAGACTGTATGGTGGCAGGGAGTCCGAACCCTGGGATGATATCTTGAACAAGATGAGTGGCTACCGTTCCTGCAGACTCAGAGGCTGTGGGGTAAGCTTCGATCCAGCCTGAAAAAGTGTCAACAATGGTTAGCAGGTATTGGTATTGCCTGTGCTTTGGCATGTGAGTAAAATCGATTTGCCAATCCTGGTCAGGCAGGAACCCACGTAACTGGTGAAGCTGCCGCCAAGGATGACAGGAGCCCTGGGAGTTGGTTTTTGCACAAACAGTGCAGGAGGACTGGACCTCCTGTATGGTACTGAGGAGGTTGTAGGGGTGAAAGAGTGGGCTGAGGAACTGGTATAAGGCTTTAGGTCCAATGTGGAGTGAGTTGTGAATGTCTTGGATTATTTGGTGCCTCTGTTTTTCAGGGAGGATGAGGAGATTATGCTCAAAGGCCCAGTTGTCTTTGAATTGAACATTGGGTGAGGATTGAAGGTTGGCTAGTTCAGTGGGAGTGTATTGAGGGTGGTATGTTTTAGAAAGGAAACAGAGGGTAGCAGGAGGGGTCTTTCCTTTTGTTGTGGCTTTGGCAACTGAGTCAGCAAAGGCATTTCCCCTAGCTACCGGAGTAAGTGTGGATTGGTGTCCTCTGCAATGGATGATGGCTACTTTGTTAGGGAGCTGGATTGCCTGAATAAGCTGGGAAATGAGTTTTCCATTGAGGACAGGGGTACCTCTGGTGGTGAGAAAGCCCCGTTCTTTCCATATCATGCAGTGTGAGTGGGCAATTAGGAATGCATATTTGGAGTCGGTGTAAATGTTGACTGTTTTTCCGGTTGCCCAGACTAACGCTCGAGTGAGAGCAACTAACTCAGCTTGTTGGGAGGTAGTTCCTGGGGGCAGGGGCTGTGCTTCTATGACATCAGTGTCCGTGATGATGGCATAGGCAGCCTTTTGGGGTCCTGGGGTGTTAAGGGTTGAACTACCATTGATGTAGAGGGTGACTGAGGCCATTGGTATAGGCTGGTCAGCTAGGTCTGGACACGGGGACTGGCTGAGCTCTAGAATTTCGGAGCATGAGTGTGTTGCTGGAGGCTCTGGAGAGAGAGGGATAAGTGTGGCAGGGTTTAAAGGAGAACAATGCGAAAGGGTGATAGTAGGGTTTTCAATGAACAGTAAGTGTAGGAGTTGAAGTCGGGAAGGTCCGAGATGGGCCAGGGCTTGGTGAGTGAGTAGGTCGGTGAGTCGGTGTGGGGAGAAGACCTGGAGAGGGTGGTGTAGGTTGAGTTTTAGAGCTTCGGTAGTGAGGTCAGCCGCAGCTGCGAGGGCCCGTAAACACGGCTGCCACCCCCGTACGGTGGGGTTTAGTTGTTTGGACAGATAGGCCACTGGTAGGAGGGTGGACCCTATTGGCTGAGCAAGGACTCCTACTGCCGTGTGCTGTTTTTCTTCTGTGTATAGGTGAAAAGGCTTGTTGGGGTTGGGTAAGGCCAGACTGGTGGTTGTGCATAGGGCCCCAAGGAGAGCTCTGAAGGCCTGGTTAACGGTTCCCTGAGAGGATAAGGGTCCCACAGGGGCCTGCTTTGCCACTTGGTAGAGCAGCTTGGCTAGGAGAGCAAAGTTGGGCACCCAGTGTCGGAAGAACCCTACTAAGCCCAGGAAGGAGAGAATTTCGTCTGCTGAGGTAGGAGGTTGAAGGGCCCTGAGG
Organism: Aotus nancymaae; assembly: GCF_030222135.1. Lineage (NCBI taxonomy): Eukaryota > Metazoa > Chordata > Mammalia > Primates > Aotidae > Aotus > Aotus nancymaae. Next base: position 3,851,369 of record NW_026988450.1, on the reverse strand, counting down.
GCCTGTAATCTATCAGTTGTAATTGCTCGGTGCTTGGGGGTAATTTGTAGCCCTAGATACGTTACAGAGGAGGTAGCTATTTGTGCCTTGGTAGGCGACACCCGGTACCCTTTGTTGCCCAGAAAATTTAGCAAGGTTGTGGTAGCTGAGAGGCATTCATGGTGAGAGGGAGAGCAGATTAGAATGTCATCTACATATTGAAGTAGACAGGATGGGGCAATGTTGCAACTTTGCAGGTCAGTGGCTAGTGCTTGGCCAAACAGGTGGGGGCTGTCTCGGAATCCCTGAGGTAGGACAGTCCAGGTAAGTTGTTGGGATGTGTTAGAGACAGGGTCTTCCCAGGTAAAGGCGAACAAGAAGTAGGAATTAGGGTGTAGGGGAATGGTAAAGAAAGTGTCCTTTAGATCTAATACTGAGAAGTGGGTGGTCGTAGGTGGAATATGGGAGAGGATGGTATATGGGTTTGGGACTACTGGGTGTACAGGTATGACAGCTGCATTGATGAGGCGGAGATCTTGGACTAGTCTATACTGGCCAGAGGGTTTTTGTACTGGCAAAATGGGAGTATTGCACGGAGAGTTAACTGGGATTAGCAGACCCTGTTTCTTTAGCTTTTCTATGATAGGGCGGAGGCCTAGTCGGTGAGTTTTGGAGATTGGAAATTGGGGACGGGCAGGAAAGGAGGTAGGATCTTTTAGGCGGATGTGTACTGGCTGGTGATGGGAAGCTACAGTTGGAGTACTGGTGTACCAGACTTGGGGACAGACGTCAGGGAGAAGTTGGGTAGGTTGGCAGGAGGTTGGTGGGTCTGCAGCAAGGGAAAGGAGGAAGGCATTGGTGTGAGGAAAGACTATAGTAGCTTGTAATTTGGCTAAGATATCTCGTCCCAGAAGGGGCACTGGACATGAGGGGATGACTAAAAAGGAGTGTGTGAATATGGAGGAGTTAAAAGAACACATAAGTGGGGGGGTTTGGCTGGGAGTGGATGGAGTTCCGTTAATCCCCATGACAGAGACCTGGGAAGGGAAAGTTTTTCCAGAATAAACGGGAAGCACAGAGAAGGTAGCCCCGGTGTCGAGCAAGAAGGAGACACTTTTACCTGCTACCTTGAGCACAACCCTGGGCTCAGCAAGGGTAACCGGGGTTGGAGAGCCAGGGCCCCGCTAGTCGTCCACTAGTCCCAACAGTTCTGGGAATGGAGAGTTTTGGATGCCTGGCTCCTGGACAGCACAAACAGGTTCCAGGCCTCCAGTGACCATCCCCTGTTGTCCAGCATGCCGATCCGGAGAGACCGGGACCCTGGATGAACTGGGGCAGTCAGACTTCCAGTGTCCCATAAGCTGGCAGATGGGACAGGGCTTGGTGGGTGAACGAGGCTGGGGACAGGCCTTAGACCAGTGTCCTTCTTTTCCACATTTAAAACACGCACCAGGAGGAGTGCGGGAATTGCTTTTAGGTCTTTGGTTCCCTGCTGGCCTTAGGGCTGCCACTAGAGCCTGGGTCTGTAGTGTGACCTTCTGCTTCATTCGGGCTTGGCGGGCTACTTCAGCCGTGTCTTCCCTAGCATTAAAAACTTTAAAGGCCATTTTTACTAGGTCGTGTATGGGGGTTTCCAGACCTTCCTCCACTTTTTTTTAGTTTTTTCCGGATATCAGGGGCTGATTGAGAGAGAAAATGAGAGGCTAGGACAGTGGCCCCATTTTGGGAGGTAGGGTCTAGTCAGGTGTATCGGACTAACACCTCTTGCAAGCGGGTGAGGAAAAGGGCAGGGTTTTCATCGGGAAGTTGAGTGACTTCCCTTAGTTTATCATAATTTACAACTTTGTTAGACACAACATCCATGCCCCTGAGGAGGTACCGGATCATGCGGTCCCTTCGGGGTATATCAGACCCACGACCAGCCTGATAGTCCCACTGAGGGTCTTCATTTGGGATTACTTCAGGTCCTAAAGGGACCTGGTTATCTATAGCATGGTCCTTATCTGCTTGGTGTCTGGCTGCAGCAAGGATGCGCTCATGCTCTTCAACTGTGAGTGTTGAGGTACAGATAACATGGATATCATGCCAAGTGAGGCTGTATGCCTGAGTGAGATATTGGAATTCCTTGATATAATTGGAGGGGTCTGCTGAGAACGAGCCAAGTCGCCGCTCAATCTGTGACAGATCTTGGAGTGAGAAAGGGACATGGACCCGAACTAAGCCTTCTGTGCCTGCTACTTCTCGAAGAGGGGCTAGGATTGTGGGTTGATGAGAGCGGGTATGGGCTGCTACCGGGGAGGCAAGAGGAGACAGGGCCTCCGAAGCAGAAGGCGCGGAGAGGGTGGGGGCATGGGCTGCCGCCGGAGAGGTCAGGGGAGGCGGGGCCTCCGAAGCAGAAGGCACGGAGAGGGTGGGGGCATGGGCTGCCGCTGGAGAGGTCAGGGGAGTCGGGGCCTCCGAAGCGGAAGGTGCGGAGAGGGTAGGGGAGAGGCAAGCAGCTGAAGGTGGCTGATTGCCAGGGCTGGTGGGAGGGGACAGATGCTCAGGCAGATCTTCCGACGAGGAGTAAGGAGGGGGAAATGCAGTGGAGGAGGGTTTATGAGGGGTGCGAGCTAGAAGAATTTGGTAGGTGGAGCAAGAGGAACAAAGATCGGGCGGGAACGGAGGTCCCAGAAAGTCTGAACATAGGGAATTTCATTGTCCTTGTTAATGTGGCGACAGAAATTATCGAGATCCCGAAGTATGTTGAAATCAAAAGTGCCAGTCGGGGGCCAATGTGACTGTTTATTAAGTTTGTATTGGGGCCAAGCAACCTGGGACAAGAATATGAGCTTTTTCTTGCGCAGGGTTTGCAAATATCCCAGTCTAGAAAAATTTTGGAGTAAACACCCTAAAGGGGTGTTCGGGTCCACTTTAGACTCCGTGTTCCCCATGACCGGGTGACGGGCCCGCCGGTGCCGGATAGGGAGGTAGCAAGGAGAGGGCATCCCTGCTCATTGCAGTCCCCACAGGTTTCAGGATTGGTGAAGTTAACAGTCAGAGAGGTGTCCCCGTCTGTCTGTTACCCTCGCAGGGAGGCTCCAGGAGCCGGAGGACTGCCTCGGCTTGGCCGAGTCTAGGGCGAGGAGTCCGGAAGGCACCGGAAGGTTAATCGCCACGGCCACTAGGGAGAAAGGAAAATAAGGCAGGCAAAATCTTACCTCATCCGGAGTCTTGCAGCGGTGAGGCAGGCAGACTGAGATTGAGGGGGAGGCCGTAGCCTGGGCCGCGAGGGCCAGGCACCAGACCGGCCAACCCCCTCCTGGGTTTCGGCACCACTTGTCTGACCCGCCCGGACCCTCATTGCTTGAACCCCAGAGAGCGACCGAATTACACCAGGCAAATAGACAGTTTAGGAGTTCAGGCTTTATTGGAGAGCCTGACTGGACTCGTGCCGGGGGAAGAGTCAGCAGTCTCGCGCCGGCTTTCTTTGTTCTGCGGCTTTTATAGAGGTAGAGTGACTGGGGGAGTGGGAAAGTCGACGTGTCGGGTGGCGATTGGGTAGGTGGGATGTCACGCAGGAAGTTTGCTGGGCGGGAGTTAGTTGGGCGGGAAGCTGCTGGAGAGCTGACGGGACGGTCGGTGATTGGTCAGGCCTGTTGCTGGGCAGAAAAGGAAGAGGGGCCTTTTAAGTGGAGAAGCCGAGTACTTTCTACATGACTGGGACCTGGGTGGGGTGAGAGGGGGGCCCGAGGGTCTCCTGCCAGACAACATGTTTCTTTGATTTAAATTGTAGGATGCTGTTACTCATCTTAGAATGATCTTTGTGTTAAAGTTACACAATTTTATTTCAAAAGAAGCTTTAATGATATATCCTTTCAAAGTTAGGAACACAGAAAGAAAATCCACCCAAAGCTGAAGCTATATCCTTTCTATTGTTTTATTATTGAAAATAATATATCTCCTTATACCTCAGTTATGATCCGAAATTGAAATTTCAGACCCCAGTGGCTTATAAAGTTACTTAGAGGATTTTACAAACTACAATATATCTCTATTAATATAAAAACTTGAAGCAGGTGAATACTTTAAAATCTCTTAAAACTTAGGAAAGAGAAAAGAACTAATAGAAATATGACATCGAAATGATCACAATTATTGTGACAGTCTGTACTTGTATTTTATATGTCTCTATTTATGAATATTTCACTCACACTTACGAAACTTCCAAAAAAAATTGTCACTTTCACTTGTGACAAGTAAGTACATTAGCTCTCGGGGAGTTCCAGTTACTTTCCAGAGGTCAGACAGGTCAAGCCAAGAGCTTATTTTCTCCCCTGTGGGAGGAGGCTGACGGTCCATCAATCCTGTGAGACGTTCAGGAAGGAGGACAGGAGGAATAGAAAATGAAGGCAAGGAAGGTGTTTTCTTTACAGCTCCCAAGGATTTTTTCCATAAACAGGGAAGAGAAACATCAAAAGACGCACCCACAGTGCGCTTGGGTACGTGTTTAGTGGTGTGTGTCTAGAGTGCCTGCAGAACACGGATTCTGGGCACTTTGCTTCCAAGTTGGCTTCCCAGAATTATCAGGTATGTGTTCACAATGAGTCCCTTCTCCACATCTAGACATGGCCTCCACTCCCAGAGCCTCACAGCAGCACGGACCAGCTAGAGTGTGACCTGCACCCTGGAAGCCCCAGCGTCTGTGGATGATCTTCCCCTGCTCTTCCACCTAAGCCCTCTTCCACCCAGCCCCTGAAGAGCCTGCAAGTCTGTGACCGGGGTGCTTCCACATCGCCCCAATTGCCCCTCAAAGACCTGCCCCCTTCCCTCCTCACCAGGCATCACACCTGGGGGCTTCAACACTGAGGTTCTCAGACCCCTGTAAGGTGAGGCTCAGCTCTGGCAAGGATGCAGCCTTCTCCTGGCTTCACGCTGCTGTATCAGCACCTAGTGTGATTTTAGGTCCAACCATTCTCTTTATCCTTCACTATGTATTTCTCTGCTGGAGACAATGTCATGATGCTTCAGACCAAAGTTACTCCAAGTATGGTCCTCCAAAAGTGTACGTTATGAAATGGGAATTTTGCACAGAACAACAATGATTGTGGGAGAGAAAGGATGTTGACTTATCTCCAATGCCTCTTTTCTTCAATGCTTTGGTTTCCGGAGGTCAGTGTGGGGATGTAAATTTCCCCCATTTCCAGGGCTGTATTTATTAGGTCTCTGGGGCTTTCTATCAAGTCTCAGAGTGTCTTGCTTGGTTGCCTGGACTTTGTGGAGTGATATAGTGGATGTGGGCATGGACATACTTAAGTGGTGTCATTTGCTTGAAGTATCGAACAGGGGTTCAGGAGCATCAGCTGATTTCTCTTTTACCTTCCTTTGTCAGTCCTATGTATTGGATGGCATTTAGATTGTACTGTTGGAAGATATTACCTGAAGGATTGGAGTATTACAAATAATTATAACATAAACGTTTAAATTATCAAAGCATGCAAATTTTCATAATATAGTATAGAGTCTACTGCCCTGAGTCTTAAATATTGTATTTGGAAAGCTTCATCCAGGGATGGTTCCATATGTAGCAACCTGACACTTTCGATTACATCTGAAATTAATGATTTAAAAGGAAAGAAACGAGGATTATGATATGGAAATATGTCACATTTGCTGACAGAAACAATTGAGTCTTCTTTTTTTTTTTTTTTTTTTGAGATAGAGACTTGCTCTGTCACCAGGCTGGAGTGTCATGGTGAAATCTTGTTTCACTGCAACCTCCTCCTCCTGGGTTCAAGCGATTCTTCTGTCTCAGCCTCCCGAGTAGCTGGGACCACAGGTGCGTGCCACCACGCCTGGCTAATTTTTTTGTATTTTTAGTAGAGATGGGGTTTCACCCTGTTGGCCAGGATGGTCTTGATCTCTTGACCTCGTGATCCGCCTGCCTCGGCCTCCCAAAGTGTTGAGATTACAGGCGTTAGCCACTGCTCCCGGCCAACAGTTGAGTCTTCTTTGCAATTTTATTCATTAACGATTTCATACAACTATCATTATGGTTTTGTCTTAGTATCTTTTCCTATCCTATTATCCTCTAAATGTTAAATGTCTTCTATTAGTTTATTTCTTAGGGCTCCAGCTGAGATAAAAGCAATTTATTCTCAGTGCAATGCAAATATGCACGGGATTTCAGGCTTCCACCGACTTCCTCAGTGAGGAATAGAGCTCTGTGTTCTTCTTCAATAACTGTAAGGTGCTCTATTTGTGGCAAGCTGTCCTCCTACAATGTGCATATGGCTTACATCCAGAAGTGAAATATGAAATAATTCATAGTTATGGACATAGAGGAGAAACAATATTCATTTATGGGCAGCTTTGGTTAAAGCTCTGTCTAGTTCTCTCTGAGGTGTAAATCCCCAGGTGACAATCAACTTTGTCTGGAAACTGGATTTATGGGTTTAATTGAGAAAGTCTTCCAGGCTGGAATATTTAGAACATTGTAGAATTTCATAGTTGGTTAGAATCTTGTGGAGCAAACTTAAATATAACTTTTAGAGTATATGCATTTAGAAAGCGAATTTGAGTTTCTAAAGCCAATTTAGAATAATGGAGGCAGGCATGCATGCATGCCAGTACTAATCCATAGTGTGTTGTTCTCTTTCACTATCGTGAGAAAATATATTTATGGAGAATGTTTAAATATTGTACATCAGTGTCCAATGCTACTTTTGCTGTAACTTTCATTATAGCTTTATTCTCTCTCTTATTTAAAAGTTTCTGTTGTTGTAGTAATCAAATGCCATGCTTGTATGAAGTCATGAAAAGAATGCAATAAGGTCGCATTGGTGTGCAAGCTAAGGCTTCCGCTGGTCCCTTGCACAGTGTGACTTAGCTTCCTCTGTTACTAAGATGTGGACCCACCATCTTTATGCTTGGGGTGGCCCTGATGTTTCTGAAGCAACTTTCACAAGGCACAGTCCAGGGCACATCAGTGCTGCTGACCTCCCGTACTTCCCTTTCCTCACTGCTTCCATCCTCTGAGTCTTCATGCTGGGTCCCTGCCTGTAAGTGCACAGCCTCACCTGGAGAGCAGCCTCACCTGTGGGCATCAGCCGGCACCACAACTCCTCCAGCCTGCCCAACACTTGTCCATCTCCCTCTGCAACCAGGTCCTCCACACTGCTGCTAGCTAGAGTCCTGTTTCACTTGAACAAATCTTAAGCTTCCTAATATTTATGTACAATTGATTTTGTTTGTATGAAAGCGCAAGAGGCTGAGGGAGAGGTGGATCATTCCACAGCATGCGGGCACAGACCCTTCCAGGATGCCTTCCTTGCCTTATAATTGGAACGGAACCCAGGTTGGGCTGCTTGCTGCTTGAGAGTTGGTGGGAGGAAAAGCAGCTTTATTCAAGAGCCAGCAAACCGAGACGAGGGCAGACTAGTGTCCTAAGTGCCATCTTAAGTTACTATAGATTTCAGACTCTTTTTTATGTTAGAGGCAGCAGGGTGGAGAGGAGGGAATTGAGATCGAGTCACGTGATCATGACCGCAGACAACTCAGCAAGCGAGTTGGGACCTTTGTCCTTGGTCAGGCCACAGTGCTCCTGTAAATCTTCAACAAAACATCATCAGTTGTTTAAATACTTCCCCCCTTTCATCCCAAAGTTAGCTTCAGAAACTACATGTGGCCGTTTCTGCATTTTATCTCAGTGCTCTAAAGTTAGCCTAGCCTACATGCAGGATTGGGCAAAGACCCCTTAAACAGAAACGGAGCACGTTATGTTCATTCATTTGCTGCTTCCCTGTTACAGAATCAATGCTACCGTCTCCCTTTTCCTCTATTACGCTTCCAAGCAGATCTTCACTTCACGGCTGAGAGGGGAACGTATTGGAACATCTCCTTTCTGATTTGGTCCTTCTTCTCTGACGTCTCTCTGTGCTTCTCTTACTTCCTAGAAATCCCACCGTCCCTGTGAGATGACGTCTCCATCTCACCCCTGTCCTCACATCCCAGGCGGTTCAGTCTTGGCTCCTCCTCACACATTTCTCTCCTCCCGTGGATCTAACTTTGTTGTTCTCTTTACAGCAAGAGTTCTGAAATTTCCACACTATGCTGCACTTCTCTGAAACACCCTGTACTTGTTCCGTTTTCAAAATGTCAGTAGGGGTATATAAACTCTGCGTACCTTCCCACTTGAGATTTTTTAATGGGAATGGTCTCAGATGGAGCCATCTGATCTGACAGGCATTGCCCAAGGCCATAGTGCCATAAAATCACGGCGCATGAAGGGGATGGTCAGAGCAGGCAGCCATTCCTCTGCTTTTAAATTCAACTGAAATCTTCTAGCAAGTAACTTGGCTGGATGATGGGGGCATTCAGGTTCAGGGCTGAGAAGAAATATAGCAAATACAGTATACTGAGGAAGGGGGATTTACCTTCTCCCCTTCCCGTGTTTTTCCAACATTTCTTCTCAAGCCTACTGTACCCACGAGACAGGAGCATTGCACTCTTCATCCTGGGCGTTTCTCCCCCTTCTGGGGGGCTTCCGCCTAGAACGGGAGGAGTGCATTTGATTGGTTGGTGACTGATGTCCCTGGACCAGGGTGGCTCTGTGGTGATGTCAGGGATGGCCCGCCTGTCATCCTTTGTCTGCCCTTCCTGCCTGTGTCTGGCCTGCAGCCCCCTCCTTGCAGCCTGGTCAGTGAGTGTCTTCGGAGCACATGCTCCAGGCCCTGCTGATCTCTGCACCCGAGGATTTTAATTTGGCAGCAGGCGGTAAGAGTCCTCATGTTGACCTCAGTACCAACCAAGTTGTCCATTCCAGTTTTTCACAAGGAGCCCTGCATTGGAGTCTCCAGCAGGCAGCCCCTATGCACTCTGTACGTTCTGTTAACTCTGGAGGGAAGGCGACCGGGTGGCAGGTCTTGGGCAAAACGTCCCTACTGCTGGCCCCTGTCTAAAGTTCTAAACCGTAAGGATTTTCTCAGCCTTCTCTGCACTCTGCTTGCCTTGGACTTCTCCCATGTATCAGGAAGGTGCTAGGTGACCTTCACAGATGATCTGCAGTCTTCCACTGCCCCGACACGAAGTATCATCAGCCACGGCTTCGCAGAGCGAGTGACGGGGCAGATAAGAAGATGAGCAGGCCTCCTTGTGTCCAGTGCCCAAGCTTCTGTTAGCCATCCTGCCCCTGTAAAAGCCTCTGGGATCCGTTTCTGCATTTTCTCTTAGGATTGTCTCTGCTTCACATGAGACCTGCTGCCACTTCGTTCCAGGCTCCCATTTCTTCTTTCCTAGACCACGATAGGATCCTCAGAGCTGACTCACCCCTCGTTCTTCTGTTCCATCGTCCCACCTTTGACCAAACTGTGGCCCTGAACTGCAGCACTGATAGCATCAATTTCCTGAGCCTGAAACCCTTTAATTAGTCCTTAAAAAAATACAAACCAGCCCCTAGGTATCTCAGTATTCACAGGCATTGTTTACGTTGTTTCATCTGCCCCGATCACTATTCCTTCACTTGAGTTGTTGAAAGCTCACCATCCTTCAAAGTTCCTCTCAAGCACCAATGTATCCACAAAGATTTTATGTGGTTTGCATTTGTTTCATTGAATCCTTAAGCACTGAGGCTTCTTATATGACACTTATTATGTCTTTTAATGACTCTGTGTATGCTCTAAGTGAATTACTTCTCTGACTGTCTTCCTTGCACCTAACACGGTACTTTCTACGGAGTTGTCATTCAATAACAATGTGGCCTTCTTATGGCACAAGAAACGCTCGCCTCCAGAGAGGTGTGCAGTGTTTTATGGTCTGCGATCTCTGTGTTCCATAATGTACACTCCCATTGCTCCACACAGGACCCGGTTATGCTCCAACCTGGGAATCTTTTTTTGTTTGTTTGAGATACAGTTTCACTCTTGTTGCCCAGGCTGGAGTGCAATGGTGCAATGTTGGCTCTCTGCAACCTCTGCCTCTTGGGTTCAAGTAATTCTCCAGCCTCGCTGCCTCAGAGCAGCTGGGATTACCAGTGCCCACCACCGTGCCCAGCTAATTTTTATATTTTTAGTAGAGACAGGGTTTCACCATGTTGACAAGACTGATCTTGAACTCCTGACCTCAGATGATCCACCCACCTTGGCCTCCCGAAGTGCTGGGATTACAGGTGTAAGACACCATGCTTGGCCCTGGGACTCTTAAATTCCAAAATACAGCCTGATGAGCCTCAGGTCTCCTGTGCTTCTTAGCTTGTGTCTCAGGTCGCCATTCACGGGATGGTTTCACCTTATCTAAAATCTGTCGGTGCCTTCCAGATTTAAGTCCCTCTGCATGTGGCCTATAGTTCCTGTCCCTCGTGTGCTTTATCCTACGCTCCTGCTGTCCTTTAGATTCGAATATGAACCAACCTCAGCTTCTGTTTCTTTATTTCTGCTTTCTACTTCACTGTGTTGGGGGAGACCACAAAATCACATAGCTGTACTGTTTTGAGTCACAACAAACCCATCTCAAATTTTGGGTAGATTCTCAAATAATTCAAACAACTTTTCCAGAAGCTCACACTTGGCAAGACGAAGTCTTAGAGAGTGTGATCTTCTAGATCTAGGTGAGATGAGATTCTCATCGAGATCGTGCTTTCAATGGGTCCATAAAGGTGAAAACTAAAACTTGGCCGTAGCCTCGCAATGCCAAGGAGCACGATGGGGCTCCTTCCCTCGCTGGCTCTGCAGCCTCTTCCCAAGGTGCCCCTCTTGCCTTAGATCCAGTATTCCCCCCGCACTCCACAGGTGACCTGGCCTTCTGCCTTTCTAGGACCTTGTCCTAAGGGTCTCCTGGGCATTGTCTCTGATCTTGCAGCAGCCCTGCAATAGAGATAATATTGTCATTTTTCAGTCTAATGGGTGTCTTTTCCATGCCAGAACTCTTTTAGGAGCTGAGCTGTGACACTAAACAAAACATAAAATCTCTGACCTTGAGGGACCTGCGAACATTCTAGCAGGGAAGGCAGCTTAAAACTAACAAATAAACAAGCGTATTGCATAGTATAATGCAAGTGTTTGGCAAATATTTAAATGTGTTTATGTATATGTCTCTCTGTCTATCTATCTATCTATCTATCTGTCTGTCTATACCAGAACCAGGGGAGGGAGGGATTGAGAAGTGCCAGGATCTGGGAATGTAGCTGCAGTTTGAAATGGGAAGGGTCACGGGGAGACTCCTTGACCAGGTGGCATTTGAGCAAAGACTTGGTGGGGAGGGAAAGAGACACATGCATGCCAGGGAGACACAGCACAGGCAGAGAGGCAGCTGCTGCTAACACCCAGGTTAGGAGTGAGCCTGGCGTGTGAGAGGAATGGCTTGGATGCCGATGTGGCTGGGGCAGAGAGACAGGCCCAGTTAGCATGGAACTGTGTAGATCAGAGGAACAGATTTGATTCGTATCATTGTGAGCGATGTGCATTTTATTTCGAGTGAGCCCTGGAGGGTTTTGAAGGAGAGCTGGCATGCCTGATCCAGCAGGCTTTACAATGATCACTCTGACTTCTGTGTTTCCTGCATTCTTCTTTTACTTGACAAATGAATATTGTGTATATTTATAATGTACAACAGGATGCTTAGATAGATGTATACATTGTGAAATGGCCAAGTCAAGCTAATGAACCTATGCCTTACCTCATACACTTATTGATTTTTGTGTGTGGTGAGAACATCTAAAATCTCCTCTCTCAACAAGGACGGCTATGTTGACAATAGGCTTTGGCCTGGCAAGGGTAGGGAGACCAGTTGGTTGTTTTGCTGTGCACTAGGCCAGAAGTGGTGGGGGCTCAGAGTAAGGAGGCAGGAGGGCAGGTTTGGGATGGGTACAGCATCTGGGGCCATTTTGCAACCAACCACTTGGATGGAGGATGTTGGAGAAAGAGGGAAGTCAGGGTATTACTGAGACTCTTGCCCTCAACAACTAGAAGGTCCTTCAGGCCCATTTCACAGCCTGCACATCTCAGCTGAGGACCTAAACAACTAGAAAGTCATCAGCTGAGACAGGCAGGCTGTGAAATGGGCATGAAGGCTAATCAGGATTGCAGATTTGCACACAAGAAGCTTGAGATGTCACTAGGCAGCCACATGGGCATGGGGCTGGCGGTAGGACATGGGTCTCCAATGTAAGGCAGGGGCGAGGGCTGGCTGTGCTACGTGGGTATCTTTGACATCTGAAAGTGCTCATAGTCCTGGTACTGGATGTCGTTGAGTTTGTCTGGAAAAAAGGAGAAGCCTCAGGACCCAGCCCTGGGCACTCCAGTCCAAGAGGCTGGGGAAAGAGAAGGAAGCAGTGAAGGGCCCTGAGCAGGAGGTCCATTGAGGTGGGAGAGGATCTGGGAGGATGGTGTCCTGGAAGCCAGGGAAGAACGTGGCAGGGAGAGGAACTAACCCATTTGTTCCAATGCTGCTGAAAATCCCCTAAGGAAAGGACTCAGAACGCAGTCCCAGCTTTAGCAGTGATGATCAAAACGAGCTGAGCTCCTTGTCCTGCGTGGCGTAGCCACAATTCAAAATACACACCTCTGTCCTTTCTACATTTCTCTTACATTTCACAACTGACTTTGCCTTTTACCTTAAGGGGAAAATTGAGGGCAGAGCTAATAGACATCCTACTAGCTTTCCTTGTGACAAAAGACAATTGTGCCCATTATCATAACACATATTCTACCAGACTGTGGTCACTGATTCCTTGCATTTTACCACTTACCTGATTGCAATCTCTGAGAATGTCAACGATCTTGTCCTACACTTCACAGGCATTCAGTAAGTACTTATTAATGTTTTAATATACTAAAGGAGCCAGAGGAGTGAAGTTACATCTGACACGAGCAATCACTAAGTCCTTAATGGAAAAAGTACTGTTGAGCTTAAATGGGTGAGAAAACACTTTGAATGTTAGACACTATGAAAAAAATAGGGGAGGTTCCAGAGATAATGAATTTGGTTAAAGGGTGCTCAGACTTATGATGGAGGGGAAAGTCACAGGTTGGCACTGAATCTTGGAAAGCCTTGAATTCCTGCTAAAGACAGTTAAGAAGACATTGATGATCCTTAATAAAGGGGATGGTCTAATCAGAATTTTTTTTTCCAAAAGAGCCACCAAGTAATTCAATATAATGTAGATTGGAAAGAAGAGACTGGAATTACATGGAACATTTACAGCTATTAGTTCAGGCAAAAAGAGATAGATATTGAACAAAGAAAGTGAAAGATTTTTCATAACTCTCAATCATATTATATCTAAATATCTAACTTATTGTAGAAACATGGCTTTTTCTGTAACTATTCCTTTTTGTTTGTTTGTTTGAGACAGAATCTCACTCTGTCACCCAGGCTGAAGTGCAGTGGCACAATCTTAACTCACTGCAACCTCCGACTCCCTGGTTCAAGTGATTCTCCTGCCTCAGCCTCCCCAGTATCTGGGATTACAGGCACACAGCACCACACCCAACTAATTTTTGTATTTTTAGTAGAGACGGGGTTTCACCATGTTGGCCAGGATGGTCTCGATCTCCTGACCTCATGATCTACCTGCCTCGGCCTCCCAAAATGCTGGGATTATAGGCGTGAGCCATTGCATGTGGCCTTTTTCTGTAACTATTCTAATTTAGGATTGAAATGACTTCCTGAGGAGTGAAACTTGTGAAATATCGTTTTTAACTGGTTTTAACTCTTTAAGATTAAACACAATTCTCTTTATAATGGATTTTGGTAGCATACACTGTTATTGACTTTTGCACAGCATGCAAATGAGATGCTGGAAAGTTTTTCTCTGGAAACTAATGGATTATGAAAATTCAGTCGATTTTTCCTTTAAAACCAGTTGAAATCATTTACTATACTCTGAAATAAGGATCTTCATTCAGATGCTTAATTAATTCCTAAACAGTATGAATAATTTGTTGGTGTAATAGATAATTCTTGCTTGCTATTGTGCAATGAAGCTAAAAAGTGCCTATTTCATCTCAGCTGAGATTATTATATAGAAAGTTGGTGTCATCTCAATGCATCTGGCCCGTGAATGTGAGGCAGCGCATGGTGGGTCTCCAAGCCAGCTGTCAGCAAACTGCTCTTCCTCTGAGCTCTGTTTCATGTGCTAGGATTGCTGCTGTCTTATTTTCAACATCCCGTCTACATGCTTCAGATTCAGATGGCCTTAACTTATGTTTACACACACATAGACACAGCAAAAGTACATACACAGACACACAGAGACAGGCACAGACACACTCTGGTGTGTAGTCTCCTTCTACCAACAGTATTCCTGTTTTCTTTATAATCTCATGAATTTTCAGAAAATAAAAAGCAGCTACTTTGTACAAAAATGTTGAGAACATCGAACGTATATGCTGTTTTGATTGTGCACTTAGATACAGATAAATATAGTGTTTTTCTCTCCATCTCTGCTCTTGCCTTAGATCGGGGTTGCCAAGGTGACCGTACAGCACAGAGCATTTGTTTTATGTGGCTCAGTGAGTTCACGCTGAAAGCTAAAGCGATACGAGCAACTTCTCACCCTGAGAATCATTATCTCTCTGTTATTTTTGTTGTCATTCTCTGGCCACATGTTCCTGCTCTCCATGTTTTAAAGAGTGTAGGAAGATTTTTGTCCTCACTTTGGCAGCCTGATACCTGGGGGTGGCTGTGTAGATAAATATTTACTCAGATGAGAGCTGTCAAATGTGTGTCAGTGTTTACAAAAATGTGTGATTCTAACACGTCCCTTTGGAGTGAGATGGATTCTCTTAGAAAAACCCCAGGGAGACATTGCTAGATGCCCTCTGGGTTCATGAGTGATCAAAGGTACTATAAGGTTTTAGGAGATACAATTACACATACGTGATTACAGATGTAACTAAAGTCAGGCTTGTGTAAAATTTGGGATTGTTCTTCCTCAAGGAAATGTGATGCCGTATAGACTGTTGAGCCGATATTAACTCAGAAAGCTTTTTTTAGGGCTCGTACTCCCATCCTGTGTTTTATATCACAGAACATGCAAAGAATTCAATGTCTTATCCTCATGTTTGCAAAGACAATGCTCATGCAAAACTCTTGGCTGGTCATTCATTCTCTCAGTGATTAACTATGTATCGACTATCTATTTGTCAAACTCTGCTAAGAAACCAGGGATGTGAATATTATTTTAAATTCAACATGTTCTCTGTCTTCGTGGACCTTAGAGCTTAGTTAGGGCAGACAGACATGAATCACATAATCACTCAAAGAAATATGAAATTGCTACAGTACAATGATGGGTCAGCTCATAACAGGGGCATTTGACCAGGAGCTCAGAGAAGGCTTTCCAAAGACAGAACACAGCAAGATCTGAAAACAGGGCTAGAATCACCAGGCAAGAAGGGTTACCAGGCTAAGAAAACAATCATGCAGAGACTACTGTGGGCAGGAGTCTGGCAGGCATGTGGCTAGGAGGAGGCCAGGGCACTGGGGTTGAGGTGGGAGAAGAGGGGGATAAAGGGGTGACTGGAAGGGCATTTCTAAGCAAGACCAGGCTGGAACTTGGGCTCTGTTAAAAAAAACAAAAACAGAAACAAACTCTGTCTTTATTTCTACAGAAACTAAAAGCCATTTAAGGGTCTTGGATTTCTACTGGGGGGAGAGCAGATAGATGTAGCTAGACCGGTTTGTTTTTTCTTTTTCTTTTTTGTGAGATGAAGTCTTATTCTGTCGCCCAGGCTGGAGTGCAGTGGCACGATCTTGGCTCACAGTAACCTCCGCCTCCCAGATTCATGCGATTCTCTTGCCTCAGTCTCCTGAGTAGCTGGGACTACAGGCGTGCACAACCACCCCCAGCTAATTTTTGTATTTTCAGTAGAGACATATTGGCCAGGCTGGTCTAGAACTCCTGACCTTGTGATCCACCTGCCTCAGCCACCCAAAGTGCTGGGATTACAGGCGTGAGCCACCTCAGTTTGCTCTTATATTTTAGTACTTGAGGGCATAGTTTGCTCTAGTGTGGAAGTAGTGGATAAGAGGAAAATGGAATACATTCAAGAATTTAGGAGGCAAAATAAAATAAAATAAAACGCAGAAATGAGCAAGGTACAAAGAGTGAGGGAGAAAGAGGGGTCAATGCTAGTTTTCTGAGTTGCACAAATAAATATACAGCAGTGCCATGAATTGGGAGAAGGGGCAATGGAGGACAGCCAGAGTGGTGAAGGGGGATCCTGGGCTGGGTTTCAGACATGTTGGGTTTGAGATTACTTGAGACATCTGGAGGGTATTTTAAGAAGACAGTGGGTGCATGAATTTAGATCCTAGAGGTACGTTTGGGTGGGAGATGTAATTTGTGGGTCTTCTGCTTAGAGATAACAGTTGAAGGCACAGGTACTGATGAAATCATCTGGGGAGCTAAGCGTGAATCCACATGACATGACAATGCCGATAGTTTTCTGCTTATTTTGAATGAAGAGATAACTACTAATTCATTTACATCTAAACCTTATGAAGTGACTTACACAGATTTAAAACCCTCTCAAGTAGTCATTCACATTTATCTACCTGCTATAGATATCCAAAAATGGCAGGGTTATCCACAGCCCAGAAAAATATGATGTCGGAGAGGAGAGCCTTGCTATCTTATCAAAGCTCAGAAGGGAGTGGAGATGAAAGCTAACTCCCTCTTTATTTGAATCTGCTAAAGTCATCACACAAAGCAAACACATATAACCTAAAACATTCTACTGTTTTAAATTGGCTTAAAGTTTAAAAAAATGTTTGAAAAAATGTGGTTGGAAAATTTGTCAAATCTTATGGACACAAAACTTAAATATGCTTGGACTGTAATCAAACAGAACCCTCTGGGTTGCCTCATCTTCCTGCAAGGAGCAAAATATACTTACATACATTTGTCACATTCATTAGTAGTGAATTCCTATGCCAGTTGCTTACCCTACTGTGCATTACATTGCAGTCCAGCAGAAAGCATTTGTCCTTCAGGCCATCCCTGGGTGAATCTAAGATTGGAGTGATTTATTCTAGGGAAGCATTGCTGGGATGGGGAATAGACAGGGTCTGTGATTAGTGGGTGCTCAGTGGGTGCCTTGTGGAAAAGGAGATTATGCATTTCTCATGAATTATGAGGAATTCATAATAAATATTACTTCATCTCTGTACCACATTTTCCCAGTTAAATAATAAATATGTATTGCTACCTGTGACATATTTAAATATGAAATTGTTATTTATTAGTTACTGTGGAGCAGAAATCACATAGTGGCTACGTAATATTGGATAAACTGTTGTATGTTATTTCACCTCTTCAGTTGTCTCTTTGCCCCAATTTTAGGTGGCTCCGTAGGTAAGGTGCCCCCCCAAGTGAAAGCTGTCTTTCTGATTCCAGTAACACAAACACCTGTGCAAACTACGCAGGCTGCACATTTGAGCGACGATGGCAGGAATACTAGTGCTACTTGGAAATTCATGTGCTAAACTCAAGTTTTCTTTATAAGAAATTGTTCTAATGCATAAAAAAGTAGGAAGGAAAAAAACCAAAGCAATTCTCCGAGCTTATACATGGGGTAAAAGATTCACTTTGAAAATCTGGGAGGTGTTAGGTCGGCTAAACCACAGACCTGGCTTGTGACTCTTTTCCTGCGACCTGTTAGGTTGTTTCATGACTGGAATGTGATGCTTCCCTCCAGTTAAGAACTCCACAGCTTCACATTTAAAAAAGCCACTAATACAGGCAAACTGAGAACCAGAGTGTAGAGAGCATGGGCTTTGCGGGGTTTGTGGCTTGGGATCGGCTCTGTGGCCTCGGGCACTTTCCCGCTCCCTGTGGAGAATCTGTTTCCATACCTGAGAAGCCTTTTGCTCCGGGATTCTTGGATCAGGTTTCCATAGGTCATCTCTGGGTGCTCTGTGTTAGCTGAGCCTGTGTACGGCTGCACCCTTTGCTGCTAGAGAGGCTGTTGAACCCAGGTGTTAAGAGAAACGTCAGAAACTGAACCTTCGTTCCGGCATTTCCAGGCTGTGTGAAATTGAACAAATCACTTCATCACTTTATCACATTTTTTCCCAGTTAAATAATGGGGTATTTATAGAATCTACCACATAGTGCAGTTGCAAAAATTAAAACTGATTAAATACAGGTAAAGCATTTAGG
The DNA here is from genome assembly GCF_030222135.1 of Aotus nancymaae. Lineage (NCBI taxonomy): Eukaryota > Metazoa > Chordata > Mammalia > Primates > Aotidae > Aotus > Aotus nancymaae. The sequence goes on along the minus strand of NW_026988450.1, from coordinate 3,833,251 downwards.
ACACTGAGTGTTTGTTGCTGTTCCTCTTAATTACTTCTTCATGCTAGGTTTGAAGCCCTCATCAGCACTTAGTCCTAGTTATCATAAAACGTCCATGTGTACTCCACATGCTGGGCCTACCCAGTATACAGAGACTGGAATCCAACAATGCGGTACATTTCACTTGGGAAGAGAAATCTTGTAACTGACCTCTTTCCAACTCTTTCTTCACTGCAGTCACAGAGACTTCTCTTTCTTCCCTCCTTCCAGCAACCAGTCTCCCCCAACAGTCCTTCCCCATATCTGCTTTCACTCTCCCAGCCCCTACCTCAGTTTTAACTTGCTAGACCAATGATGCAGGTAATGATTTTGTAGGGGACGGTGTGTGAGTGCGTGGGAGTGAGTATATGTGTGTGTGTGACTGTTAGCATATGTGAGCATATATGTGAATCCATGTGTCAGTGTGTGAAAGTGTGGTAGTGTACGTGAGACAGCGTTAGTGTGAGTGTGACACTGTGTGAGATTAGGTGTGTGTGTAGATGTGTATGTGAGTGTGACAGTGTGTGTTAGTGTACGTGAGAGAATATGTGAAAAAATGTGAGTGTGCATGAGTGTCCAAGAGTGTGTGTTAGTGTAAGTGTGGTTATGTCTGAGTATGTGAGTGAGTGTGAGTGTGAGCATGTGTGTGTGTCTGTGTGTGTCTGTGAGAGTGTGAGTGTGTGTGAAAGTGTGTGTGAGGGTGAGAGTATGTGAGTGTGAGTGTGAGCATGTGTGTGTGTCTGTGTGTCGATGTGAGAGTGTGTGTGAAAGTGCGTGTGAGGGTGAGAGTGTGTGTATGCATGAGGCTGTGTTAGTGAGTGTGTGTATAATTCAAGGCAACCAGGGTAAAGTTGTTTCATGTTAACACTAAGGCAGTTATTGTTGGGTCTTATACAACATCACCACTGTAACTTTTAAAATGAATAGAACCCCTGGAAGGAATGCATGGGATACGGGCCCGGGAGCTGAATTTCAGAGAGTGGGACAGCATAGCAGTGACTCTGGAAGCAATCTAAGGCAGTCTGAAACAACCATACCTTTCCAGCGACATGGTGTTCACTCTGTTGTGATTATATGCTTTCATTAGGTGTCTGAAGTGCTCTTCCTATAATCACGATTTATAAGAGGGAAGCCTAGGAATGAAGTAAAAATATTTTTCTTAATCATTTTTCTTTTCTTCTTTCAAAAATATTTCTAATTGTGATTAAATAAATGCATTTTATACAAACATGGGCTGTAAAGCTGTCCTTTTCCTTGCCTGCCCTTACTTCAAGTCAGAGAGCTTCGCATTGGCAAAGTCAAGTGCCATTCATTGTGTTTTCCCACGTGAACTTACGATACCCTCTTTTCCTTACTTTTCATGGTAATTTTGTATGGGCAGTGCTTTCTTCAGCAGTTTACTGTAGACTGCTGTGTATCACTGTTGGTTTCACTGAGATTATTTGAAAAGGCTGAGTTCAGAAGTCAGGTGCAAGAATACATTTAAATTTTCTTTTTATTTGAATTAATTTTTTAATTATACTTTAAGTTCTGGGGTCCATGTGCAGAATGTGCAGGCTTGTTACATACGTATACACGTGCCATGGTGGTCTGCACATCCATCACCCCATCGTCTACACTAGGTGTTTCTCCTAATGCTATCCCTCCCCTAACTCCCCGCTCCACAACAGGCCCCAGTGTGTGATGCTCCCCTCCCTGTGTCCATGTGTTCTCATTGTTCGACACCACTTATGAGTGAGAACATGCGGTGTTTGTTTTTCTGTTCTTGTGTCAGTTCGCTGAGAATGATGGTTTCCAGCTTTATCCATGTCCCTGCAAAGGACATGAACTCATCCTTTTTTATGGCTGCATAGTATTCCATGGTGTATATGTGCCACATTTTCTTTATTCAGTCTATCATTGCTGGACATTTGGGTTGTTCCAAGTCTTTGCTATTGTGAACAGTGCCACAATAAACGTGCGTGTGCATGTGTGTTTATAATAGAATGATTTATAATTCTTTTGGCATATACCCAGTAATGAGATTGCTGGGTCAAATGGTATTTCTAGTTCTAGATCCTCGAGGAATCACCACACTGTCTTCCACAATGGTTGAACTGATTTGCACTCCCACCAACAGTGTAAAAGCATTCCTATTTCTCCAAAGAAAAAACAAACAACCCCATCAAAAAGTGGACAAATGATATGAACAGACAGTTCTCAAAAGAAGACATTTATGCAGCCAACAAACATATGAAAAAAAGCTCATCATCACTGGCCATTAGAGAAATGCAAATCAAAACCACATTGAGATACCACCTCATGCCAGTTAGAGTGGCGAGCATTACATTTTCTAAGAGGAGTGCCCTCCCCATGGCTCCTGCTGTTTATTGGGAAGATTTGCTTTGCAAAGGTCTTCTCAGCTGTCTGCTTCGAAAGCATGCTTCTCCATTTCATCACAGGATTTCTGAAGAAAATGCAAGCCTTTCTGTCTTAAGTTGCTCTGCTTCAAGAGAAACCTTTCTGAAATGGAAGTTTTGGAAATATCTTTTGGATCAGTTGCACAGAGGGGATACCTAGGTCTGAAAAAGTCTAATTCCAAAAGGATTAAAACAAGACACATTGCTTCTCATCCATCCCCCGGCATTAAAATTAATTCATTTCAAGCATGATGATCATATTACATCAAATATGCCATCCTTTGACTCCTTCAGATAGGAATGTCTCCCTGTTCTGAAATGTAAATAAGCGTATGGTCACTTGTAATCTATCTTATTATGGTTGTAGTCTTGATTATTACTCCAACTTCATTTATTTTAAACATTTTAATGAGTAGAAGAGTGATTTCAACAACCAGAAAGCATCCACTCGAGAGGCTCCCTGGGAAAGGGGGCATCATGACCCTTTCTGGGTGGGCTTTGGGTTCCCTTTGAAACGTCGGGTTTTTAGACCCAGGACTGTGAAGAACAGAAGAGACAAAATATCTCAGCGTTTCTGATTTTCATTTGTGATATATAGTGGTTGGGGACAGTGAAATTCACAATTTCAACTGAAGCAATTGCTAATTCTTCAAACATTTTATTTTACTCAGCAGCACAAAAAATAACCAACTTGATTTTGTACCTTCCAGGTATATTCATTTCAACCAACTAGAAACGCTAGAGCCAGAGACCTTTGGAGACCTTCTGAAATTAGAGCGACTGTAAGTGTTGACCCTTTAGATGTCTTTGCTTCTGCTTTACATTTTCCATTTATACAACCCATCTGACGGCCGTGGAGATCAGGCCACTTTGCTGTAAGCTTTGGAGGCACAGCTTGTACCTTGGCACTGTAAAACAGAGTTAATATAAAGCTTTCTATAGTTTGAGATTAATGGAGAAAAAGTGAATTATCCAATTTAAAAATAGGGCAAAGGAGAGGAAGAAGCACTTCACAAATGAGGTAAAGCCATTTAAAAAACTTGCATCAGAGTCTGGGCGCAGTGGCTCACGCCTGTAATCCCAGCACTTTGGGAGGCTGAGGTGGGCGGATCACCTGAGGTCAAGAGTTCGATAACAGCCTGGCCAACATGGTGAAACCCAGTCTCTACTAAAAATACGAAAAAGTATCTGGGCATGTTGGCACGCACCTGTAATCTCAGCTACTCAGGAGGGTGAGGCACGAGAATCGCTTGAACCTGGGAGGCAGATATTGCAGTGAACTGCGATCACACCACTCCACTCCAGCCTGGGTTACAGAGTGAGACTCCATTTCAAAAAAAAAAAAAAATGCTTACAGCAGAATTTAGTACAGTTGAACATACACATCCCCTATGATCTAGCAGTTCCACTTTCAGGTATGTACACAGCAGAAATTCACACATGTATGCACCAGAGGATGTGTTCTTGTATTTGCAGCAAGATTATTTCCGGTAGCTCCACACTGAGAACTATTCAAATCTCCGATAACGAGAGTAGAGAAATAAGCTGATGTATGGAATACCGTAACTGCAACATGGATGAATCTCAGAAACATTCTGAGAAAAATCATCTAAATGCTGGAAATTGCATAGTTCTATTTTATCCTCGAAATAAACTTAAAAAGAGATAGCAGAAATAATATGTGGTATTGAGAAGTCAAATGTTGCTTACCTTTGGTGAAAGAGAGGCCATTGGAAACTGCAGGAGGAACCTCTGCAGGCCTGGCAATGTTTTGTGTTTTTGTTTTTCCTGGGTGGCAATCACACAGCTGTGTTCACTTTCGGGCAAGGCATTGTGCTGCCTATCATGATGTCTGCACTTTTTCAGATGAATGTTGCATTTCAATGAAGGCTTATTAAATAAATAATGGCGAACCACAGGGACACTTGGATATCCTTCTGTTTTGGCTTTTATCAGATGAAGATACTCTGCTACTTCAGTTTTTCTAATACCTTATGTTAATAAATTTATTGTATCTAGCAGATGATACGCTATGTTTTTGTGAAAAGAAAGAAAATGCAGAATTACAAGGCTAACCTTAACCAGACATTCGTTTTCCCTAAAAAACATTTGAATTAAGAATTTATGTTCAAAAAAGGATGTCCTTAATTAATAGACAAAGTGGATCAGTAAAATTAAAGGCTAAGAAGAGCCATTCAGCCACTTTCTTACGCAGTTAGTGCAACCTTATTTGCCTACGGAAGTGTAGCGGTTGCAATGCAGAAAATCACGCGGCTTACTTTTGTTTGCTTTGTGCTGGAGGCATTTGATCACGAATAGGAAATGAGGTAGGAAAGTGCGTTGTACCACTCCTTTTCTGCTCTAACCTGTGTGAGCATGGAGCCAGCCCTGTGCATGTAGCCGTGGGGCAAGACACATGGATTGGTCAACCTTTAGCGTCACAATGCTTAATAACTTCAAAACTCGTGGGATGCCATGAGCAAGTGGGAGCTGACAGCCCAGGAGCAGGGTGGATTCAGTGGATGGAAAATTGCTCAGAGGAAACATGAGGGGAAAGAGGAACTAAGGCCGAATCTATTTAAGCGGGATTCTTGGTGATGGTCAATCACCTGGGAAATGATGGGGATGAGGAATTTCAGATGTCAAGGGTGGGAGGTGCTGGTTAAACTTTTACTTAGCAGGGTTCTTGCTAAAATTGGACAATGTAGAGATGGACAAGGAAATCTAAAAGTCAGGCCTAGCTGGAAAAGAGCTCAGGAGAACCTGAGGAGAGTTTGGTTAAGATCAGGGGATGGAGGCAGCGAACCACATTGCCATGTATGTACCCATGCAACAATCCTGCATGTTCTGCACATGTACCCCAGAACCTAAAGTGCAATAAAATACATAAAGAAGAGATTCTTTGTCAATACCCATCTTCACTTCGTTTCTTCTCTAGGCACTGCTTCTGAGGTTGGTGAATTGGATGGGGCAGGTAAAGATAAGCACAGAGAATCAAAATAGGAAGCAGCAGGAAAATTTTTTGTCTTCTCAGATGTGCATCGATGAAATTCAGGTTCCCAAAACGGTAGATATAGTTTGGCCCCAGCTAACTCCCCCTGATCTTCACACTTAATATAGTTAAAATAAAGCCAAAATGCTGATAAGAAAATATGGCCACATGATTTTATTTAATTTTGTGACAGAGATACTAGTCATGATGTAGAGCACATAAAGAGGTCGGATGTAGCTAATTGTTCATTTTAAGATATAAATTGATTATTTATGCTTATATCTTTGAGTCTTAAGAAAAATGCCTGCATCTTTCCTCTATATTGCAGAGATCATTGTGTTTTCTCTCTTCACACATGGGCTCTTTGCTGACTATGTATTCAGTGGTTCTGGTGACTAGACAGTCCCTGGCTGGTGCTTTTCTTGGTCATAATTTCTCTGGTCATAACGAGGGAAATGGCTATAGCCGAGGCAGCATGGAGGGAGCCAAAGCCAGTGCAGGACTGCTCGGGTGGAGGGAGTGGGGGAAGCACTGCGGCCTGGATCTTCTCCTCCTGTCGCCACCGTCCATCATCTCCCAGGGGGCGGGGCCTTGCACGTGCTCCTCTCTGTGATCCTGCCCCAGACACGTAGAAATGGCTGGCTGAGCAGCGGCCACAGCAGCACCCAATGGGATTCTTGATCAGCAAAACTGTGCTGGCCAGTAAGCGACAGGCAGAGTTGGCACATTTCCACGTGATCCCACATGTGCAGGATCACATCAGTTACTGCTCTTCATCTACAGGCGTCTGTTGTCAAAAATTATTGTGCCTTTTCTTTTTCTTTCTTGGAGTCTTGCTCTGTCGCCCAGGCTGGAGTGGAAGGGTGCGAGCTCGGCTCATTGCAACCTCTGCCTCCCAGGTTCAAGCGATTCTCATGCCTTAGCTTCTGGAATAGCTGGGATTACAGGCACCCACCACCATGCCTAGCTAATCATTGTATTTTGAGTAGACAGGGTTTCACCATGTTGGCCAGGCTGGTCTTGAACTGCTGACCTCAAGTGATCCACCCTCCTTGGCCTCCCAAAGTTCTGAGATTACAGGCATGAGCCACGGTGCCTGGCCTGTGCCATTATTTTTAAATTTAAAATATTTAGTTCACAAATAAAAATTGCATGCATTCAAGGTGTACAACATGCTGATTTGATGTATGTATACACTGCGTGCTGATAATGAGTACGTTGTTTATTAGTTTGATTTCTTCATACTTAAATATTTATTTTTATGGATTTCTCTTTAGCATTTGTCATCTCTAACTAAGCAAACTAAAAAAAATCAAAAGTACACAGATGAAAAAATACCCATATAGTGGTAGATACAGATATGTAAATCTTTAAAACAGATGGTTGTATAAATGACACTCTGACTTCTGTTTGCCCTTTCTCACTGAAATATTTCAAAAAACATATTGGATTCACAGTTAGGTGAAAAGAAAGGTTTTGTTTGTCAAACTCATTATTATTGTATGGTGATTAAAGTTTATCTTTTGTTTTTCAGATTCTTGCATAACAACAAATTATCTAAAATCCCGGCTGGGAGCTTTTCTAATCTGGATTCCTTAAAAAGATTGTAAGTGAAAGCAAGTACATAAGCATAGAAACCTTATAATTTTCTCTAAAATAAATTCCAAACAATGGTTGGTTGCCTTCTCCTGCTTTTGCTGTGAAAGACATTGCAATGCTTGCATGTTAGGGAGAAAATGGTTTGTTAACTGCAGAGCGATAGAGAACCCAGAGAGTCTACTGGTCTTTCATGTATTCTCTTAGAAGTGGCATTCAAAAGGAGTATTAAAAATAGAAGTTTTCCTCAGTTCTCTGTAATATCCTTGCTGCTTAAATCTAAAGACTCCCATGAGTTCCTTTTCCTTTAACTTTTTTATGAGAAAAGAGATGTGAAATATTTCAAAAAAGTCTGACGACTCTGGCCAGGCTTCAGTTTCCCTTGTTGTACGGAGCTGTCTTCCTACGTGTTTCCTCCTACATTAAGCAAAACAAAACCAAATCCCCATGCTCACATGGTCTCTGTTCTCCATGGCTTCCCTGCTCTGGTTTGTGGGCCAATGGTCCCTCATTTTTTTTTCTGCCTGTATCTCCACCCTCCTTTGTTCCAGCTGTCTCCTCACTCCCATCTGTGTGTAGCCTTCTGCACTGTTGATGTTTTTATTTTGTGGTTACCCACCCCCCGCACTAATCCTCAACCCCAAGCCCAGGTATAAGTTCTGGTTATTGGAAAAGATCAGATGCCTGCTTCCCAGATGGCGGTCAGAGAGCACATGGTGGGAAACTCACACAGGTGTATCCATCACCTACCGTGGAGGATGTATTAGTCACTTCTCACACTGCTAATTAAGACATACCCATGACTGGGTAACTTATAAAGAAAAAACGTTTAATGGACTCACAGTTCCTCATGGCTGGAGAGGCCTCACAATCATGGCAGAAGATGAAGAGAGAGCAAAGGAATGTCTTACATGGCGGCAGGCAAGAGAGCCTGTGCAGGGAACTCCCATTTATAAAACCATCAGATCTGAGGAGATTTATTCACTACCATGAGAATAGTATGGGGGAAACTGTTATTCAGTTATCTTCGCCTGGCCCCACCCTTGACATGTAGGGATTTTTACAATTCAAGGTGAGATTTGGGTGGGAACACGGCCAAACCATATGAGAGGCTGATATAGTTTGGACGTTGTCCCCTCTAAATCTCATGTTGAATTGTAATTCCCAGTGTCAGAGGTGGGGCAGGATGTGAGGTTCATGAAGGCAGATCCTTCATGGCTTGGTGCTGTCCTCCCAATATTGAGTGTGTTGTCTTGAGATCTGTGTAAGGTCGGTCGCCTCGCCAGGAGCTTGGACACATCCCCCTGCCCCGGGAGCTCAGACATGCCCACACCCCCTCCCTCTCCGGGAGCCCGGACGTGCCTCATCCCCGCCTAGAAACCACGTCATTACTCCATGCCCACTTCTGCACTTGACACTAGGCTCTGCACTCGGCACCTAGCCAGCCGTTACAGAACCCCGCCAAAATGCAAAAGAAGTCTTGTAAATCTACCCAATAGCAGTCAAGTCTTGTAAATCTACCCAATAGCATTTAAACCCTGCCTACTTGCCAATAGCAAGCTTGCCCCACCCACACCCTACTCTCCCACAGCCAATCAAATGCCTCCACTCCCTATAAAACCCCACGTCTAAAAAAAGTCTGTGCAACTTCTCCAGCCCCTCCTGTCAAACCGCAAAACCTCGCCCGGGAGCTGAATAAATTCGCATTGGATCTTCTTGTGCTGGTCTCAGTTTCCTCATTTTAAACTCGACAATTGTCATTGTAAAGTGTGGCACCCTCAACCCTTTCTCCTGCTTTTGCCATGTGAAGTGCCTGCTTCTGTTCCTCCATGAGTAAAAGCTTCCCGATGCCTCCTCTGGAGCTAACACTGGCACTATACTTCCTGTACAGCCTACAGAACCATGAGCCAATTGAATCTCTTTTCTTATAAATTACCCAGTCTTAGGTATTTCTTTACAGCAGTGTAAGAAGAGCCCAATACAGAGGCCACTTTTGTGGTGGCTGCTTTTCTAACATTGTGTTCCTAGACACAGGTCCATGAGCAAGAGAATGCTATGATTAAGTAAAAATCTGAGCCCTGAGGAAAATAAATCCAGGCCTAATTGGTGCCTGGAAATAATGCTCACAATCTTTGACTTTAATGAATCATGAATAATCAAAGAGACATTTATAATGGAGGTGTATACCATACATATCTTTGGCAATCTATTTTATTTCATGAGGAACAATATGCTAGACAGAATAATCCACTCCTAATCCTTTTCTTCAAGTCCTTATTTCCTGCTTTCTTGGTAATTTTCATGTCAGGCACACATAATGCTGCTTCCCAGTCTTCTTGATGTTCTTCGATTGTATTCAAACCCTCAGAAGTCTTAGTTGATGACCATATCTGTCTCTCTCTCAGTCTCTCTCTCTCTCTCTCTCTCTCTCTCTATCTATCTATAAAAGGGTACAAGTGCAGATGTGTTACATGGATACATAGCATAGTGGTGAAGTCTGGGCTTTCAGCGTAACCATCACCCTAATAATGTACACTGCACGCATTAGGTAATGTCTCATCCCTCACCCCTACTCCACCCTCCCACTTTTTCGAGTCTCCAGTGTCTATTATTTTACACTCTATGTCCTCGTGCATGCATTATTTAACTCTCACTTGTAAGTGAAAACATGAGATATTTGACTTTCTGTTTCCGAGTCATTTCATTGAAGTTAATATCTTCCAGTTCCTTCCACGAGGACTCTGCTTTTTGCCGAAGTGTCCTTACTTGTCAGAAGTGGCTGCACCAGCTATTTGGAAAAACACATCCATTTGTTCTTGTTTATCAATCCTATGTGAGAAATGCAAAATGCCAGGACATTTTTTAAACAGGGTGATAGGATGCTCCATGTTGGTGGCAGGAGAAATCTACTTGTCCACTTTCCCTCTCCCTCTTTTTTTTTGGATTTGTTACGTCAGTTATGGTTAGAGTCACTGTCTTTGTATATTTGCAATTATAATTCCCATGCAGTGTTTCTTGTCTACATAAATTTCTATCTGGGTCATTCTGGCCTTCTATGACTCAGAGAAAGTCTTGAAGTGCCAAAGCCCTTACATTTTTTCTAATCTCTTTTTATTATTTTTTCCAATCTCTTTTTATTATTTTTTCCTATTAAATCTTAGTAGCTGCTTTTTTGTTCCAGTCTTTTACAGTTACTGAAACAGCATTCACTCTATTGCTGGAACACACATATGACAAAAAAATGCCAATAAAGAGGCTGAGAGAGCCCTCCTTACAGCGACATGCTGGTATGCGCCATACATGCATGCACTGTGCTTATTCCAAATATTTTAAGATGATTGTTTTAGTTTGTTACGTTGATGAAGTATCTTTATTTTATGAATTTATTTTATGGGAAACTGACATACAGATGACTTGAGCAAATTGCTCAGGGTCCATGAAATCCCAATGGGTCCAAGATAGTGTGGAAACTGGGCACCTGTTTATTCCAAATCCTCAACTTGTGTCCTATTCAGGCTACAATTTAGATGAGAACAACAGAACATGGCAGAGTGATAGAGGGCTACACCTACTATTAAATAAATTCACCTTCAACAATAAAGGTTTTCAACTGAGTAGTGTTCATTCACTGATAGTATGTGAGGGTGGAGAAACCAGTGAGAATTCTGCCCTTGACTCCAGGCGTGGCACTTTGAAGGCCACCTGATGCTGAGCTCTCCGTCTGTACCATAGCCTTTCTAACTAACCACACTTCTCACAAGTGGACTGTAAAAATCAATAAACTGCCCTTTTAAAAGTACTTTTGGATCTTTAAGCAAAAGGGATTGTGTAAGTACAAGTGATGTGTTTCTCTGTTTTCAAATAGAAAAGATTAACTTACCTGGCACCCCTTTTTTCCTTTGGAATTTTTCACTGAGCACAGAATATATCCAAGTGAGTAACTATTTTAGTGCTGTGATTCTTGACTGAATACCATCAGAGGGGCGTTTATTTATTATACTTGATATGATATTTGATGTAAGAGCACTTTCGAAATGGAGAACAGTAAAATGATAATGATTTTAAACATAGTGTATTTAATATTTAATATAGTCTAATAACGACTCATAAGAACCACGTTTCTTATTGATTTACTCTATCACTTCCTAGTTTTCAATCTGCGTGGCTCTAAATTAGAGGCAGCATTTTGAAGACGTTTTCTTATGATAAATTTGAAAATTATTTCTAAAGATTCCTCAGATTATCCCATAAAAGTATAATTCTACTACTAGATTATTTTCCAAACATAAAAGGTGAAAATCTGTATCCTTCCGTTATTTTCTTCAGTGTTTTGCATCTCCAGTATGGATGAATATCTTAGGTTGAAAATAATAATTAGAAATGAAATCAGGTGCTCAGTTTTTATCAAAACACACAGCATGAGGATGCATAAGGGAAGGTATGACCGTGGACGGAGTGAAGGAGGGCGATGAGTAAGCAGTGATGACCTCTGGGAAATGGGGCAATTGCACAGTGAGGCGGCCATGCTCGGGATGCTCCCCGGAGATGTGTACTCACATCCTTGTTTACGTTCAACTTAGAGGTACATCACGGTGATGCTGAAGCGTGAACTTACTCCTTTATATTTAACAACTGTCCATTCATTTTTAATAAATTTACCAGAAATTGAAAAATAATTTTAATAAAATTACCAGAAATTAAACTAAAAATATACAAGTGAACTTTGAACGTAATACTGCTGAAATAGATGTTTCATAGCTACATAGCTGGTATAACAAATCAATCAGTGACAAGGAACAGCCAGGGCCAACGGAACCAACAGGGCTCCCCTGAACTCGGACTAGTTGACTTTTACGACTTATACCTCACTCCGGACGAGGCTGACAGAATTCCCTGCTTTAGCCATGGCTTTCTTTTCTCACATTAGTGTGAAGTCTTGTTGGAAACATGAACCAAATCATATCTATATGATTAACTAACTTTTCAGTAAGTGCCTTTTTCCCCCTTTATTTAGCAATTTAAAGCTACTAAATATAGCTATGATTTTCAGGGTAATACAATAAAATTTAGATACAGTTATGAAAATTAATCTTATGAATTGGGTATCTGCAAAACATTTTATGAAACTGTCAGATAATGAGTTTTTCTTAAATTTATTAAAATGTGTACATTTTAAGAAGTGCTTTAATTTGTAAATCTAGGGAATAGCACAATTTCTTTATTTTCAGGTTTGCCTGTTCCAGTAACGTGATACTGATGCAAATTTCTAAATTAACACAGCTAGGTGATTTTTTTTACTTGCAAATTGATATCTTAAGATTTAATTTGTGTTTGTGTGTTTGTTTTCCTGTGTTTGTAAGGACTTTTTGTGCGTGAACAATTTTCATTAAAAGTTATTAAAATTATGGCATTTTGTATTCTCCTCCAGTCGCATAGGATGCTACTTCTTATAATCAGGTATAAGCAATCTAACACCAATCATAAATATGTTCACATTACCCTTTCATTGCTGGACTTTCTTGCATAGAGTGTGACCTGACTGCCACCATAGACAGACTTATGGATTCCACTTAGCAAAAGCTCCCTTTTTAACCCATTGGGAGAAATGAAGAAAAGTATTAATCATTTTTGTACCTTTTTGCTACACATCTTTTGGCAAGAATGGAGGTATATACCATAAATCTCTTTGGCAATCTATTTTATTTCATGAGGAACAATATACTAGACAGAATTAGTGAAGTATAGTAACGCTTGGCAAAAATGAGTAACTTGTGGGCCTAGATTGGGAAATACCATAAAGAAATGAAAAGAGCCACCACTTTCTATCACAGTCTGCAAGTGACAATTCCAGAGAGGGACCTTCTAACTGGGAGTTTGAGCATAATACAAGAAGAAAGCTTGGCTCCTGTCCTGTAAGGCAAATGGAGACACAGAGAACACATGCCTATCCGTATTGATGCCGAGGAGTTTACAAAAGGAAAAGCCAGCCTCCTGGGGGAGGTGCGTGGATCACACATCACATTTATAAGCCTCCTTTGGGCAGCAAAGCTTCTACTACTTTTTTTGAGTAATCCAAAAATATTGAAATACCACCGCCACCACTACATCACAGCTTCCCTATTTTGTAACACATCAACAAACCCAACTGTGACATTTCAGTACTTAGAGCTTTTGTGTTTGTTTTTGTTTTTGGGAGAGGCTGTAGTGCACTGGTGCCTTGATAGCTCACTGCAGCCTCCAACTCCTGGGCTTGAGTGATTCTCCCATCTCAGCTTCCCAAGTGACTGGGACTACAGACAGGTGCCACCATGCCTGGCCAATTAAAAAAAACTGTAGACACAGCCATAAAAGAGAATGAAATCATGTCCTTTGCCCACCATGGATACAACTAAAGGCCATTGTCCTGAGTTAGTGAAGGAACAGTAAACCAAACACCACATGTTCCCACTTATAAGTGGGAGCTAAACACTGGGTACTTATAGTTATAAAAATGACAACAACAGACGCTGGGGACTACTAGTACCAGGTGGAAGGGAGGGCAGGGGGTGAGGGCTGAAAGACTACTGAGTGCTATGTTCAGTACATTGGTGATGGGATAAATATGAATTACGGGGAAAGCCTTCAGCATCACGCAGTATACCCAGGTACCAAACTTGCACATGTACCCTCGGAATCTTGAATAAAATTAAAACTATAAAGAAATGAAAGAAATTTTTTATCTGTGGAGATGGAGCCTTGCTAGGATTTCCAGGCTGGTCACAAACTGCTGGCCTGGAGTCATCCTTCTGCCTAGGCCTTCCAAAGTGCTTGAGTTAAAGGCGTGAGTCAGTGCACCTGGCCATACTTACAGTTTTAATTCTACATTTCTCCGAAACAAATAAGGATTCATTTTATCTCACAATTATTTATTTATAATAGACATAGTGCACATGAAGGGGAAACTGCTTTTCCAGTATTAAAGTGGCTTCTCAAAAACATTGTTAATACGAAAATGTGTCTACTCTGTGCAATGAGGTAAGTGATTATTAAAATCTGTTTATTGGTTAGTAGAAATCCTAGAGTCAAAAATGTAACAGACAAGATAAATCTGAAGAAATTAAATGTTACTACTCAAAAGGTTCATCATAGAAATGAATAGTCCCTTTTAACAGTTGTGCTTCTTGCCTGCATGCCTAGGCGTCTGGATTCCAACACCCTGGTTTGTGACTGTGATCTGATGTGGCTGGGGGAGCTTTTACAAGGCTATGCCCAACGCGGGCACACCCAGGCTGCGGCTACCTGTGAATATCCCAGGAGACTCCATGGGCGAGCAGTTGCTTCAGTAACAGTAGAGGAGTTCAATTGCCGTATGTAAATTTTGATGTGTACATAAGATAGAAATGTCTCTCATTTACTCTCTTTCTGTAAAGGTTTATTATACAATATTGCATTTTAGAAGAGTGTGTTATCTGGAAGTGTTTGTTAGGAATGTGATAAAAGTATGGCCAATTTCCTTTCCATCCGATGGATTTTTATTTAAAGAAGTTTTTATCAACATAAACTGTAAGAGCTGAGAGAGTCTTTGAGGAACATTTAATCTAATTTCCATAATTTCGGAGGAGGAATATTGAGAAAGCCGATTTTCAACAAGGTCACCAGAAGTGGTGTCCAACATTAAAATCTCCACTTATTCCTAATCAATAATTAAATCTCCACTATTCATAATCAATAATTTAGGGTTTTCAACTTTAAATCAAATATTGCTAATAGTAGTTGCTGAGAAAGCCTTTCGACGAACCCAGTAATTGAGTTTTTAAATGTATAATGGGACCATGAATATGACTAAAAGAATTAACATCGCTTTTACCATTTCTCTGCAAATTTTTAAACAATGCAAACCTTGGGTTTAATAAGCATATGGTCATATTCTGACAACCTTACTAAAGCAATAGGCTTTACCTAAATAATTTATTATGGCTGCTTACAGTGTTATTTGATTTTAACGTAAAGTTTTTCATATGAATATAAGAATATATCTCTATTATTATATATAGGTTTAAATAGAAATAAGTGAATACCTTTGTGTGTGTGTGTGTGTGTGTGTGTGTGTTGTGTGATAATTCAGTGTCTTGGAGATTCATTCACATGATTGTTGTAATTATAGCTGAAATTTGCTTTCCACTCTCTCATTGGAAAGCCATTTTTTGAATTTCTCTAAGCAGGTAATTAAAAATCATATCAATATAATTCATTTCTACTCAAATTGAGGAAAAAGTGGACTTGGTCTTTACTGCCAAAAAATCCTCAAGCTTATCCATAACTCTCATCTTTACTGCTTCTAGTTCAAACCACAGTCAAGTTTTGCTGGATTGCTTTCCATCTTAACTGATATCCCAGCTTTTGTTTTTCTTGCTCCTTTATGTTTGGGAAAATTGTTTAAAAACACGTCTTATTACATCATGTTTTCACCCACAACCCTTATATAGGTTCCTACCTTAAACAAAAGTACAAAGTTCTTAATGTGGTTGACACATTGTATACGGTCTTTCCTGGCTACACTCCACTCCTCAATCACTTACTCTTTTCTCTTCTCAGTGTTGTAGCCTCCTCAGTGTGCTTCATTCTTGGAAGTTCACAAGCCTTTCTTCAACCCAAGGACTTTTTACATGCTGTCTTTCCTGCCTACAATATTCTGATTCCAATTCTTTTAATGGTCCTCTTCTTAAATATGAATTACGGGGAAAGCCTTCATTTAAACCCCCTTTTCACTGGCCTACCTATTCTTCCATACAGAATCAGATCCCTTTTTAATAATCTATCAAAACATTGTTTATTTTCCATCTAAGCATTTGTCACATATATTAATATGTATTTGTGTGTGTGTGTGTGTATGTTTATTTTCAATTGCTCCAATGAAACTGTAAACACCTGGGTACAGAGACCTTGTCTATTTTAATCACTGTTTCATCACTACTCCTAGTGCTTTGTCTGGCACATAGCTGATGTTGAATTATTTAAAAAAATATACAAATGGATAAAATCATTTTTCTAAAAAGAAAAAGGCCAAGATATTAATTATATGGACTTTTAATGAAGTAGGCAAGATTACTAAACATCTACAGAATGTTCCACAGACATAATAGTCATGGTTAATGACAGGAAAGTTCAAATAATGCACTTATAAAAGGAAGAGTTTTGTTATTTAGAAAGGTTTAAAAATAATTAGGTGAAACAATGGAAAATTAAAAGTCCCTTTTGTACATTGTTCTTTATAATTTAAGTTCGTTAATATTACCTGATTCATTACAAAATCAATCACTCCATCTTCTTCTTAAAATAATTTGTGTTTTTATGTTTTATCACTCCATTATTATTGAAGATGGAATAATTCATTTATATAGACAATAATTTTGCTCAACCAGGTTTGCGGTCTAGACATATCACTCCTCGTAAATTGTGTAAAGTGGGTGGTTGGGTGCTTAGATGGCTAATTGTATAGAAACAGTGCCTGCAAAATTGCAAGCTCAATTTAAGTACGTGGTTTGAAAAATTGACCCATAAAATCAAACTCCTTCCATAAATATGGTTGTATTGAGCTCCTGGAAATAAAAGCACAGAAAAACGGACTTAACTTACTTCAATGGAGATTCCTTTGTGTAGTCAATCTTTCAAACTTCTAAAGTTTAAGTCAAATACATGCCTAATGTTTAACCTGGTACATGTATTACTGGGTAAATGCAGCTTGATGTGTAAAATCTTAATGTAGACATAAATTTAAATTGTCTATATCTCTTTCTTGGCATCTTAGAAGGCCATACTTTTGCATCTTTGAAAAACATGATAATAATTATTTTGTTTCAGAGAGCCCCCGAATTACTTTTGAGCCCCAGGATGTGGAGGTGCCATCAGGAAATACTGTCTATTTCACCTGCCGGGCAGAAGGAAACCCCAAACCTGAGATTATTTGGATACATAACAAGTAAATACTGAGCATGGACATGCGTTGTGATTCTCCTTCTGATTTCAGTAATATTTTAAACTCAATTCAACTCCTTTACCTAGAGAAGGAATTACTAAAATTATCAGAGTTTCTTAAAGATCAAATGCCTTTTAACTGTCATCTTTTGACTTGCTCAAGCTATCTAAAGTCCTTTTCTTTAAAACTTACACATTTTCAGACATCAGTGTTTCTGAAACTGACTAAACTCATTCTGTATTATTTCTAGAATGAAACGTTGGAATTAATAACAAACTAGTTTGTTTTAAAGTTGAATATAATTTGATATGGCCTCACTAAGTTATTTCCAATTTAAACTGATACTTCATAGTTGACATTGCAACTTTCCTATGGTAAATCAGTATGGATTATTTAAGTAAACTGTCAATAAATGACATGCAAAATTATTTAAAAGGCTAATCATTTATTTTATGCTCAGGGTACTGTTTGATAAAACATAAAACCAATGTGTGTGATAATTCAGTGTCTTGGAGATTCACTCACATGATTGCTGTAATCGAGTCCAAAAACCTGTGAGTATAAAATTAAGTAGTATTAACAGTCTTTTAAAAAGTTAAATGTGATCACCATTCTTACTTGCTTGAGATGGTATCTCATTGTGGTTTTGATTTGCATTTCTCTAATGACCAGTGATGATGAGCTCTTTTTCATATGTTTGTTGGGTGCATAAGTGTCTTCTTTTGCCAAGTGTCTGTTCATATCTTTCACCCACTTTTTGATGGGATTGTTTGTTTTTTTCTTGTAAATTTGTTTAAGTTCCTTGTAGATTCTGGGTATTAGCTCTTTGTCAGATGGATAGCTTGCAAAATTTTTCTCCCATTCTGTGGGTTGCCTGTTCACACTGATGATAGTGTCTTTTGCTGTGGAGAAGCTCTTTGGTTCAATGAGATCCCATTTGTCATTTTTGGCTTTTATTGTCATTGCTTTTGGTGTTTTAGTCATGAAGTCTTTGCCCGTGCCTATGTCCTGAATGGTATTACCTAGGTTTTCTTCTAGGGTTTCTATGGTTTTAGGTCTTAAGTTTAAGTCATTAATCCATCTCAAGTTAGTTTTTGTATAAAGTGTAAGAAAGGAGTCCAGTTTCAGTTTTCGGCATATGGCTAACCTGTTTTCCCAACACCATTTATGAAGTAGGGCATCCTTTCCCCCTTGCTTGTTTTTGTCAGAGATCAGATGGTTGTAGATGTGTGGCATTATTTCTGAGTCCTCTGTTCTGTTCCATTGGTCTATATATCTGTTTTAAAACTGAACTGGTAGTTAACATAAAATAGAAATGTAAAATGCACTATATACCTAATACAATTCAATGATAGCAGTTGGACAATTATATTATCATTAGTTATATTACTGATAATTAGCATGACTTTCATGTATCCCTTCCATTCTTGCACAAACTTCACTGAGTTTTTTTGTCACATGTATAATCAACTCTGATTTTTTTGCTTGTCTGTATAAAATACTCTAAAACATTATAGTTTTTTTTTTTTTTTGCTTTTTCTATATAATTTGGATTTATAATTGTAGCCAGAAGCTCAGCCATGTGTTTTAAATTCTTGCAAAAAGTCTAGTAAGTGTAGGTTAAAAATAGCTTGTATAGAAGGCAATTGTGAATACTGTTAAATCTGGAATCTAGCCCAGGAGAAAGACTTCAATTGAAAGAAGTGTTCAATTTATTTCCATCTTGAGGTTGCTCAAATGTGCTTGAGAAAGAGAAATCACTGCTTGTAATGTCTTAAAACTGCTTTTTCTGCCTTCTTACAATTTAAATTTTAAAATGATGTGTTCAAGGTTACAAAGGTACTGACTAGTATGTAGAAAGAAACAAGTAAAAAGTCACATTGCCTGTCTTAACTTATGAAAGTTTCAAATACAGTGACTAAAGACGCTAAGATGTATTTGAAAGAAAAACAAAAAGATCTAAAAAGAAAGAATAGAATAAAAGAAGTATGGGTAAAATGTCTGTTAAAATGTCAATCATTTTATATCAAAAAATTAAAGATGAAAGGGAAGAGTTTATAGTAAGAAATGTTTAACATATTTAACATAAGGAACTCTTAACTTACTGATTATTTACTGTATAGTATTTTTCATAGAGAGATAATATATGTCCTGAAAGTGCATGGAGCATAAAGTGTGGTGTAGCAAGTAATTTGAAACAAACATCTGTTCAACATGAAAGAAAAATTACCCCAACTCAGAAGCTACCCGTGTGTTCCTTCAATATCTTAATCTTTTTCTGCTCCCCTGGAGAGGACCTGGATTTAGGATTTTAGGGGAGTGGATTAAAAACTGACTAGACACAATCAGAGGTAGAATTAGAGGATTAGAAGGTAGGTTTTTGAGAATAACCAGATTTAAGTGTGGTTAAGAGACATGGAGACTACAATGCAAAGGTCTAGTGTCTATCCAGTAGGAGTTACAGAAAGACAGGTAGGAAAGAATGAGCTAAGGGCAACATTTGAAAAGGTAACAATAGAATTGTCCAGAAATTTTAAAAAGTCACGAAATTTCAGAATGAGAATTATATTGATTCCAAAATAGGATTTAAAAAATAAATCTAAACTTTTTATTGTGATAACAACATTGAAAGTCAGAGATAAAATCTTTCATTCCCAAGTAATTCACAGATTACGTTCAAATGTATAGCAATTACACTTGCAGTAAATTTTACATCAGACAGAAGATAATGAAATATATTTAGAGTGTTATGGAAAAATAACCAATTTCCTTCAATTTTGTGTCCAGCTAAATTATCTAACAAGGTAAAATAAAAACATTTTTTAGGCAAAGAATAGAGCTTTACTCAGGAATATTTGCTGAAAGAACTACAAATAGATGTGTTTCAATAAGTAGGAATTTGATCCAATAAGAAAGATGTGATTTGCAAAATGCAGAGGTGAACAAAGAAAGTTTTAAACATGTTGATAAATATGAACAAACTTAGGTTATTAAATTAAGAATTGAACAACTTTAAAATAGGTGAAAAGTAGAATGTTAGACAATATTATTAGAAGAATTATAAGGAGAGAGAATGTAGTTAAATTATTTTACCTGCCACAGTTTTGAGGTGGAGAATGATACTATGAATTCTGTTAAGTCAAGAGTGCATGTTAACAATTAAGATGAAATGCTAACAAATAGAAAGATCTTTCCATACTAGGAGAAGAAAAAAGTAGATAAAGAAAACTGGATCAGTCCAACAAAAGGGAAGCAGGGATAGATTTAAAAGGCAGAGAAAAGGCTTGGGAAAGAGAAAACATAAAATAGCTCATCAGAAATAAATTTAAATACATTAGTGAAAACAATAGTCTATTGAAAGGCATAATATTGAATTTTAAAATCCAGCTATGTGCTATTTACAATAGGTATATCTGAAAAATTATGACACTGAGAGGTGGAAGGTCGATAGATATACAAATGTATCGACAAAGTTACACTGATCAAGATAAGGATGATGTAAGAATATTATAGTGTAATCGCGTATCATTAGAGCCTACTTAACAATAAAAAATGCAATTTACCTGAATTTAAAATTCATGAACCTTTATATACCTAACAAAATAGCTGCTGAAGAATAAAACAAGATTGAGAAAATTATAGGGATCGATTGACATAAATCCAATTATAGCGAGAATTTATTTTTTTTAATTTTACTTTAGGCTCTTGGGGACATGTGCAGATCTTGCAAGATTGTTACATAGATATACACATGCTATGGTAGTTTGCTGCATCCATCCCCCTGTCACCTGCATTAGATATTTCTCCTAATGTTATTTAATACTGCTTTTCCAGAAAGATTAGTAACAAAAATTAGTAGCAAATTCTAAACACAGCTTAGAACACTGACGATATGTGCTACATACAAAGCTAAACCATACTATCTTTTCAAGCAACTATAGAACACTTATCAACATTGATCACGTGAAAAAACACAAAATCTATACTCATAGCCCAGAATCAATTTCATAAAAACCCTTTTCTTTTATTATAATTTAAACACATTTTAGAAAACATTAACTTTTCCCTGCAGCCCCAACAAGACCCGTTATTTTTTGACTTTTTAATGAAAGCCATTTTGATGAGTGCTAGATGGTATCTTACTGTGGTTTAGATTTGCATTTCTCTGATGATTAGTGATGATTTGTCAAGGTAATTTTAGAGATCCTTTATACTCCTCAGTAGGAAAATGAAATGATTGCCAGGACTTAATAAGTAATTTTTAAATAACTGAATAGATTCAAAGATGAGAGATACCTTCCAGGTTGAGGAAAGAATAATCAAAAGCTCAGAACGAAAATAAATGAAGGTTAGTTTCAGGAAAGTGTGTAGAGCACATTTGTGAGAATTAAGGTTTTACCTTGAGGAGAAATAGAAAGAGATTGCATAATGTTGGCAAAGCTAGTCACTCTGGCTTTCAGTTTATAAACTTTGAGAACCATTGGAAGATGTTGAGCAAGACGACGACTCGATGAAAAGAGACTTAAAACCCAACCATACTTTTCTATTTCTTTTTCAACTTTTATTGTAGATTCTGGGGGCACAAGTGCAGGTTTGTTACAAAGGTATTGCATGAGGCTGAGGTTTGGAATACAACTGAACCGTCACCCAAGAAGTGGGCACAGTAACTGACAGGTTGTTTTTCAATCCTTCTCTCTCTCCCCACCTCTTCATTATGTATTCCCTAGTGTCTAGTGTTCCATCTTTATGTCCATGTGTACCCAATGTTTAGTTCCCACTTACAAATAAGAACACGCAGTATTTGTTTTGTTGTTCCTGCATTAGTTCACTTAGGATAATGGCCTTCAACTGCATTCAGGTTGTTGCAAAGAACACGATTCCTTCCTTTTTTATGGCCGCATAGTATTCCAAGGTGTGCATGTAGCACATTTTCTTTATTCTGTTCATTACTGACGGGAACCTCCGTTGGTTCTATGTTTTTACTATTGTGAATAGTGTCTTTTTAGTAGAAGGATTTATTTTCCTTTGGGTATCCAGTAATGGGGTTGCTGTGATGGATGACAGCTCAACTTTTACTTCTTTGAGAAATCTCCAAACTGCTCTCCACCGTGACTGAACTAATCTACATTTCAAACAGTGTGGAAGCATTAGCTTTTCTCTGCAGCCCCAACAAGACCTGTTATTTTTGATTTTTTAATGAAAGCCATTCTGATAAGTGCTAGATGGTATCTTGTGGTTTTGACTTGCACTTCTCTGATGATTAGTGCTGATGAGCATTTTCTTCATAAGTTTGTAGGCCGTCCGTATGCCTTTCTGTGAGAAGTGTCTTTTCTTGTACTTTGTCAGCTTATTTGTGTTTTGTTTGTTGATCTGTTTAAGTTCCTTTAGACTCTGGGTCTTAGGCTTTTGTCAGATGCATAGTTTGTGAATACTTTCTCCCAGACTGTAAGTGTCTGTTTACTCTGTTGATAGTTTATCTTGCCGCACAGAAGCTCTTTAGTTTAATTAGGTCTCACTTGCCAATTTTTGTTTTCGTTGCAATTGCTTTGAGGACTTAGCCATAAATTCTTTGCCAAGACTGATGTTGAAAAGGGTAATTCTTAGGTTTTCTTCTAAGATTTTTACAGTTTGAGGTCTTATATTTAAGTCTTTAATACAGTCTGAGTTGATTTTTGTATATGGTGATATATAGGTGTCTCGTTTTATTTTTCTGCATATGTATAGCCAGCTATCCCAGCCCCAATTTTTGAATAGGGAGTCCTTTTTCCATTGCTTATTTCTGTTGACTTTGTTGAATATCAGATGGCTGTAGAGGTGTAGTTTTATTTCTGGGTTCTCTATTATGTTCTGTTTGCCTATGTTTCTGGTTTTGTACCAGCATCATGTTTTCCTTAGTGTAGCCTTGTAGAATACTTTGATGTTGGATAATGTGATGTTTCCAGCTTTGTTCTTTTTGCTTAGGATTGCTTTGGCTACTCAGGCTCTTTTTCTGTTTCATATGAATTTTAGTGTAGTTTTTTTCTAAATCTGTGAAAAATGACATTGGTGGTTTGCTAGGAATAGCATCTAATTTGTAAATGCCTTGGGCAGTATGGCTATTTGAACAATACTGATTCTTCCAACTTATGAGCATGAAACGCTTTTTTATTTATTGGTGTCATCTGTGGTTTCTTTCAGCAATGTTTTACAGTTCTCCTTATGCAATATTTCACTTACCTGGTGAGATATATTCCTAGGTCTTTTTTCTTTTTGTGGCTATTGTAAGCGAGATTACATATTTGATGTGGCTTTCAGCTTGAACATTATTGGTGTACATAAATGATACAATTTTTTGTACATTGATTTTGTATCCTGAAAATTTACTGAAGTTCTTCATCAATTCTAGGAGGTTTTGGTGAAGTGTTTGGGGTTTTCATGGTATAGAATATCATCAGCAAATAGAGATAGTTTGACTTTTTCTTCTCCTATTTGGATGTGATTTGTTTCTTTCTCTTACCTGATTGCTCTGGCTAGGACTTCCAGTATTAGGTTGAATGGGAGTGGTGAAAGCGGACATCCTTGTCTTGTTCTGGTTGTCAAGGGGAATGCTTCCAGCTTTTGCCCATTCAGTATGGTACCAGCTGTGGGTTTGTAATTGATAGCTCTTATTGTTTTGAGGTATGTTCCTTTGATGCCTAGTTTGTTGAGGATTTTTTTTAAATCATGAAGGAATGTTGAACTTTATCGAAAGCTTTCTCCACATCTACTGAGATGATCATATAATTTTTAAAAATTCTGTTTATGTGGTGAATGAGGTGCATTGATTTACAGATGTTGGACCAATATTGTATCTCAGGAATAAAGCCTACTTGGTCATGGTAAATTAACCTTTTGATGTACTGCTGGGTTCAGTTTGCTAGCATTTTGTTGAGGATTTTTGGATTTATGTTTATCAGGGATACTGGCACATGGTTTCCTTTTTTTGTCGTGTCTCTGCTAGATTTTAGTATCAGGATGATGTTCACTTCATAGAATGAGCTCAGGAGAAGTCCTTCTTCCTTGATTTTTTTGAATAGTTTCAGTAGAATTGGCACAAGCTCTTCTTTGTGCGTCAGGAAAAATTTGGCTGTGAATCCGTGTAGTCCAAGCCTTTTTTGATTGGAAGGATTTTTATTACCTATGCAATTTCAGAACTCATTATTATTTATACTTCAAGTTCTGGAATATATGTGCAGAACGTGCAGGTTTGTTACACAGGTGTACACGCACTATGGTGGCTTGCTGCACCCATCAACCCATTGTCTACCTTAGGTATTTCTCCTAATGCTATTCCTCCTCTAGTCCCCCGCCCCCCACAGGCCCTGGTGTGTGATGTTTCCTTCCCTGTGTCAATGTGTCAGAACTCATTATTTATCTGTTCAGGGTTTTAGTTTCTTCCCGGTTTAATTTGGGAGGTTGTATGCTTATGGGAATTATCCATTTCCTCTAGACATTTTTACCTTGTGTGCATAGACGTATACATATTTCTGTGGGAACTGTTGTAGCATCATCTTTGTCATTTCTTATTGTGCTTATTGGGATCATCTCTTTTTTTCTTTGTTAATCTAGCTAATGTTCTATCAATCTTATCTTTTCAAATAACCAACTTTTGGTTTCGTTGATTTTTTGTATAGATTTTGTGTCTCAGTTTCATGTAGTTCTGCTCTGATTTTAGTTATTTCATTTTTAGAAATTGATTTGAAACAAAATAGAGATGGCATCTCACTGTGTCACCAAGGCTAGATTACACTGGTGCAATCATGGCTTACTGCAGCCTTGACCGCCCAGGCTCAAGCGATCATTCCACTCAGCCTCCAGAGTAGCTGAGACTACAGGTGCATGCCAGCACACCCAGTAATATTTTCACTTTTTGTAGATATAAGGTCTTGCTAAGTTGCCTAGACTGATCTCAGATTCCTGGACTCAAAAAGTCCTCTTGCCTCAGTCTCCCAAAGTGCTGGGGTTACAGGCCTGAGCTACTGTGCTCAGTCAGTTATATTTTTTTCTTTTGCTTCTCTTTGGGGTTAGTTTGTTCTAGTGTTTTTTTAGTTTCTCTAGGCTGTTAATCTGAGATCTTTCCTAACTTATTCATACAGGCATTTAGCTTTATAAACTCTCCTCTTAACGTTGCTTTTGCTGCATCAGAGATTTTGGTATGTTGCACCCCTATTTTCATGAATTTCAAATAATTTTTTGATTTTTGTTTTAATTTTGTAGTTTATCTAAAAGTCATTCAGGGGTAAGTTGTTTAATTTTCATTTTTTGAGAGATATTCTTGGTATTCATTATTATTTTTATTACACTGTGGTCCGAGAGTACCGTTGGCATGATTTTGATGTTTTTGCATTTATTGAGACTTACTTTATGGCTAAGTATGTGGTCATCTTCCATGTACAGATGAGAAGAATGTATATTTTGTTATTATTGGATAAAGTGTTCTATAGCTATCTATCAAGTCCAGTTGAGCAAGTGTCGAATTTAAGTTCAGAATTTCTTTGTCTTCTTGATGAACTCATTATCATTATGTAATGCCCTTATTTGTCCTTTTATTTTTTATAATTTATGATTTAAAGTCTGGTTTATCTTATATAAGAATAGCAACCTTCTTCCCTTTTTTGTTTTCCAATTGCATAAGAAATCTTTCTCCATCCTTTCACTTTGAGCCTTTGAGTGTCATTACATGTGAGATGAGTCTGTTGAAGACAGCAAAAGATTGGGTCTTTTAAAAAATCCAGTGTGCAGCTCTGTGCCTTTTAAATGGGCCATTTAGACTATTTAAAGTCAAGATTAATATTGATATGTGATGTTTTGATCTTGTTGTTTAGCTGGTTGTCTGGTAGGCTTGATTGTGTAGTTGCTTTATTGGGTTTATCTATGGGATATATACTTAAATATATCTTGGTGGTCGTAGGCATCATTCTTTTGTTTCCATGTTTAGAACTCCCTTAAGTTTCTCTTATAAGGCTGTTCTAGTGGTAACCAATTCCCTTAGCATTTGCTTGTCTGGGAAGAATTGTGTTTATCCTTCACTTAGAAAGTTTAGTCTGGCTGGATATGAAATTCTTGGATGAAATTTCTTTTCTTTAAGCATGTCGACAATAGGTCCCCAATTTCTTCTGGCTTACAAGGTTTCTGCTGAGATTCCTTTAAGGTTTTGTTTTTGTTTTTGTTTTTTTCCATGTTGACTTCACAAAATCTGATGACTGTGTGTCTTGGGGCATCTAGTATTAATATCTCACAGGGATTCTCTGAGTTTCTTGAATTTGCATGCTGATGTCTCTAGCAATATTGGGGAAATTTTTGTGGTCTATATTCTCAAATATGTTTTCCCAGTTGTTTGCTTTTCTTCATTTTCTCCCAGGATTGCCAATGAATTGTAGGTTTGGTCTCCTTATATAATCTCATATTTTTCAGAGATTTTATTACTTCTTTTTGATTCTTTTTTCTTTCTTTTTATCTAACTGGGTTGCTTTGAAGAACCAGTTTTTGAGCTCTGAGATTCTTTCTTCAGCTTGATCTGTTCTGTTGTTAATGTTTCCAACTGTATCATAAAATTCCTGTAGTGAATTTTCCATTTCCAGAAGTTCAATTTTGTTCTTTCTTAAAATGTCTACATTATCTTTCAACTCTTGGGTCATTTTATTGGCTTCCTTGGATTAGGTTTCAACTTTCTCTTTATCTTGTTGAGCTTCCTTGCCATCCAGATTCTGAATTCGAAGTCTGTCATTTTAGCCATTTCAATCTGGTTAGGATCCATTGCTGGGGAGCTACTGAAGTCATTTGGAAGTAATAAGACGCTCTGACTTCTTTAATTACCAGAGTTGTTGCACTGATTCTTACTCATTCCAGAGGGCTGGTGTCTCTTTGAAGTTGCTGTCATTTGTATGGGGTTTTTGTTTTTATGTTCCTTATTTCCCTTGAGGGTTTGACTGTGGTGTATGTTTAATATAGTTGAATGACTTTGTTTCTGTATGCTTTCTGAATATCAGGCATCTCTGCGGGAACGTAATTTGTGGCTAGATTCTTGCATTGTGTTTCATGGGTGATGTGTGCTGAAATGATTTTGGTTGGTGGTGTAATTTGGGCTGCAATTCAGTAGATGGTGCTTAAGAGCAAGGGCTCACAGACTCTTCCTCAGCTGTTCTTTTGTTTTTGTTTTTGTTTTTTTGTATTTCAGCTTGTTCTTCTTTGCTACAGTGCTCTGGGGTGGGGGAGACAGGGAGTGAGAGATATACCTTCTTGCCAAGTCTATTTCTGGGCCTTGGGGGACCTCCCCCTCTAATCACTGTTGACACACCTACATTTTCTTAGGCCCAAGGGGGCCCTGACAGGCTGTGCTACCCCCACTATTAAGGGGAGCCCAAGCCAAAGGTTAAGTTATCAGGAGACTTGCAGCTCCCTAGGGGCCCACTGGTCCTTTGTGCTTTGTGATATGTCTATGGGTGGTATATTGCCACCATAGACATGTCACAAAGAAGGTCACGGGCAGAGGACCCCTGGGCATGGTAGAGTTGTTTTGGGTTTGCAGCTGGTGTAGTGCCCACGGCTTGGGTACTTTTGCCCAGCAGATCATTATGGGGACTGCCCAGCTTGTGCTCCCTTGACTAGGTCTCCTTCTGGTGGCTGCCCTGTAGCTGACCTGATCAGCTTATTTAGTCTCATGCCTTCTGCACCCAGATTGCTGGGCTGTCAGGTGTTTCAGGCCATGGAGCTCCTTAAGGCAGAGGCTGTGGCTAACAGAAAGGCCACACCATTCCTAGACCAGCCCTGTGCAGGGAGGCACACCCAACTCCTTTGCCAGAACACAAATCTACATCTCATTCTTCTCAGTGTTCTGAGATTGGGGGTCCTCCCCTGTTAAAACCCTGGTCACAGATCTCAGCTTGATATTCGTCAGCTGTGTGCCTTCACCCTGGGGGGCTGGGATTGGTTCCATGGTTTTGTCCTTTAGCCCCTTGGTGTCAAGCACTGGTGGTACTGGGGCAGCTGTAGTGCTTTCAGGCTGCTGGCAAAGCACTCAGGGTGGGCAGTGGAAGCTGTGTTGTGTGCATGCTCTTATGGAAGCAGCCAGGTGGGGGCCTTGAGAGGGTCCAGAGACAAAGGAGCATGCAGATCAGATTGGCCCCAGTCTTGTGGATAAGACAGCCCTTCTGCATCCCAGCCCAGCAGAACAAGGCGGAGACCCTGGGGGCATGGGCTCTATGGTCACATTTTGCTGGAGTTGCCACATGTGTAAAACCTGGGTTCCATGCAGGCTCAAGCTCTGCCTCTGCCTTTTCTCTGGCAGATTCCCCTGACAATTAAAATGTCTATATGGGACTGGGTGCAGTGGCTCACGCCTGTAATCCCAGCACTTTGGGAGGCCAAAGTGGGCGGATCATGAGGTCAGGAGATTGAGACCGTCCTGGCCAACATAGTGAAATCCCGTCTCTACTAAAATACAAAAAATTAGCCAGATGTGGTGGCGCACGCCTGTAGTCCCAGCTACTCACAACTACTCAGGAGGCTGAGGCATGGGAATGGCTTGAACCTGGGCAGCAAAGGTTGCAGTGAGCCGAGATCACGCCACTGCACTCCAGCTTGGTGACAGAGCAGGACTCTGTCTCAAAAAAAAAAAAAAATCTGGCTGGGTGTGGTGGCTCACACCTGTAATTCCAGCACTTTGGGAGGCCGAGGCAGGTGGATCACGAGGTCAAAAGATCAAGACCATCCTGGCCAA
This sequence comes from Aotus nancymaae, assembly GCF_030222135.1. NCBI lineage: Eukaryota > Metazoa > Chordata > Mammalia > Primates > Aotidae > Aotus > Aotus nancymaae. The sequence goes on along the minus strand of NW_026988450.1, from coordinate 3,804,554 downwards.
CATGGTGAAACCCTGTCTCTACTAAAAAATATAAAAATTAGCTGGGCGTGGTGGTGTGCGCCTGTAGTCCCAGCTACTCTGGAGGCTGAGGCAGGAGCATTGCTTGAACCCAGGAGGCGGAGATTGCAGTGAGCCAAGATTGCACCATTCCACCCCAGCCTGGCGAAAGAGCAAGATTCTGTCTAAAAAAAAAAAAAATCTATGGGTGTCATGGGATCTCTTGCAGCTAGGATCCGAGGTCCATGACGGGGGTGTGGTGCCCTGCAGTTCCTTCACTCACCTCTCCGTTAGGACCTCATCAGGACTAGGAACGGGTCTTGGCACTTGGCGACTCTGTGCAGGCTTCCCAGCTTCCGCCCTATTCAGCCTCAGTGGCTGTGTTTCCCTCTGTCAACTCTCAGTGTTTCCCCTCAAGAGATCTGTTTAAAGTGTGATGGATTTTTCAATATTTTGGCTTCTCTTGGTGGGAGAAGGGCTTCCTGGCTTCATCTAGTTGGCTGTCTTCCAGACTTTTCTTAGTGTTGAGGTTTAGCTATGGAAATTTAGGCCATTCTAAATAAATTCAAATTCTAGTAAACATGGTAAGTATGATTGATAGTTCCAGTACATTATAAGCAAACCTTACAACTATACTATAATTTATGGTTGATGGTGGTTTTGTATGTGGAGGAATTGTTTTTGTTTTGTTTTTGAGACAGAATCTCACTCTGTTGCCCAGGCTGGAGCTCAGTGGCACAATCATAGTTTACTGCAGACTTGAACTTCTGAGCTCAAGCAATCCTCCTGCCTCAGCCTCCCAGTAGCTGGGACTACAGGCCTATGCCACCACATCTGGCTAATTTTTAGAATTTTTTTGTAGAGACAGGGTCTCACTATGTTGCCTAGGCTGGTCTCAAGCTTCTGACCTCAAGCAACCCTCCCACCTCAGCCTCCCATAGTGCTAGCATCACAGGTATGAGCCACCGTGTGTGACCATGGAAGATGGTTTTAATTTGTGTGGTGATAACTTGTTTGTGTATATTTCTGGTATCTAGCTACAGCACCTAGTTTTTAGAAAGCACTTAACAAATGAATGTTGCAATTAATCACCTCTATAGAAGTTATTCATATATCTTCATTAAATCAAATATGTTTATTTGCATATTTTCAAGGAACAATAGAATATATTCACATATATTCTACCTCTGCAGACCTTTGTGTTTTTATGTATTATTGCTATTTGGTTTGCATCAAACTGACAATTGAATGGGATGTATTGAAACACGAAGACTTTGATTTTTTGGGAAGGAACATCATGATTCATGAGCAAACAAGTTTTATGAGCAAAAGAAGAGATTATGAACAAAGAGGGAAATCACCAGGAAAAGGAATGATGCGTTTTGAATTTATGAGTGTGATGTACTACTGCCTGTTTTATGTCATTTTTAACATAATGAATCTCGGTGAATTCGATTGCATTGTGCAGCCAGATGATAGATAGCACATACACATCTGATAGCCTTTGAGATTTTGGGCTGCAAAGTTTTGGAACAAGATTTCAGGAACTTAAATCATCTTCTGAAAAATATGATTTTATTATTTGGCATATTCTTTAGCAAATAGTTTTACTTGGGTTCAATGTTAGATAAGTTTAGAATTACACTTAAAATAATTAAATTGCTTAATGCTAAGTGAGCCTCTTGAATTGGGTACTTTAAGAAAAGCATTATTTCTCGAACTCCTGACCTCAGGTGATCTGCCCATCTCGGCCTCCCAAAATGCTGGGATTAAAGGCATGAGCCACTGCCCCCAGCCTTGAAAAAAACATTCTTTCTGATGTTCATTCCATGCTACTTACCCTGAGAAATTTCATAGGTTATATGGATAGGAGTATCCAGTTTCTCCTTTGCTGGCCTGTGTCTTGCATTGCTGGCTATTTAAAAACATGCCTTTTTTTTTTCCCTGAAACTAATCTCCTCAAAAATGACAACTTGAATTTCTTATTTGGCTAAAAGGTATTCTTTCTTCACATTGGGCTTTTCTTACCCAATGGCTGAAGAAGAACAGATCGCCTCCAGCTGTCCTGTCTTCACTCTGCGATTCCATTCTAAAACATAAAAGTAAAATATGGCCATTGTCTGTTTCTTTCTTATTTTTCATGACAAAAATAGTTGAATAATGATGATTTCTTCATCTCTTTAACAAGCTTTACTGTTTTTACCTATATGGGAATAGACTTATTCTTTAGTGTGGGTACGTATTGAAATTAGTGGGAAAATGTTTACCTGGCTTTATAAAACAAATACACGAATTAAAGGGAGAACTATGGGATTCTCCTAATGGACTTTTTTTTTTCTCTGTGAACGATGTTTTTGTGGGTGACACCTAGTCAGTGTTTAATAAATATGTATTGAGTGATGGATGATGGAAGAGAGATTTCCTTTATCTATGCTTAACACGTTCATTAGTTCTAAGCATACACATGTCAAAATCGATATACCTTCTCATACACAATCATTAAATATTTTTAAAGGAAAAAAAATCTTGGCCAGAAATAAGACTGTAAAAATTTCTAACATATGTTTCTGTGTCAGTCGCTTTGCATTTATTGCTAAAAATATGCAGGCACTCCCTTTATTGTGATTATTGATGTAATACGATGTTGTACATCTGAACCTTGCACTCAGTGGATTATCCATTTAATTGATAAATGGCACTTTTCAAGTACATCCAAATGGTGCAAGTCAGAGAAGAGGGCCTAATATTCAATAACTGGGTGGGTAGGTGTGTTATTTATTGCTCAGTCATATGATTATACTTGGCTTTGAGCCATGGTGGTTTGAATAGGAATATTTCTTTTACACTTTAAGAAAATATGAAAGAATACTGAATGACTCATGGAAGGAGGTAAAAGGATTACATATTACCATCTGTTGATTCTTTTTTACAAAAATGGGCATTCAGATGTATAAAAATGTGCTGAAGTGTCTGTCATATGGGAGTGCTTGCTTCAGTGTCTAAATTCATGCCACTCGGGAAGGCGGAACATTTCAACCCCATTTCCCTCTATCAAATGTTGACTTACAGTGTTTGTTCAGGATATAATCTTGAAATAGGAATAAGAGAACTAGAATTTAAAGTAAAATCATTAAAATCATTCAGATAAAATAAATTGAACAAATTGGGTAGACATGAAACATAGTTATATAGTACTATATTCTCAGTCTTAAGAGTTTTAAATATCAATGTGATTAAATAATATACATGTATAATATATATTTCCAGCCATTCATTGGATTTGGAAGATGATACTCGACTTAATATGTTTGATGATGGCACACTCATGATCCGAAACACCAGAGAGTCAGACCAAGGTGTCTATCAGTGCATGGCCAGAAATTCCGCTGGGGAAGCCAAGACACAGAGTGCCACGCTCAGATACTCCAGTCTTCCTGGTAAAATTATTTTCTAGTTCTATCAGTTATTTTCACTAGAAAATTACCGAATACTGCTTCTTTAGAGTATGTAACGCTTTGAAGTGAAACTATTCCCATTGGCCGTAATTTTTCTAATTCTGTTTTAAAGAAACTTGAATATTTTCTCTTGAAGTTTATTTTAATTCCCTGCCTTAGTTCCTTCCAAAGCCTCCTTCCCTTCTGCCTCTAGGTCAAGTCTGACCCTGTACTTCTAGGAGTAGGAGCATTTTTACTTTGAGAACCTGACTTCCTCTTGATCCTTCCCTAATGCCCTCAATCCTCTTTTAAAATCTCTTCTGCCTGTCTAAAATGTGGTGTTCCTTATAGCGCTGTCCTTCCTCCCTTTCTTTCTGTAATCCCCTACACCCTAATCACAGTTTATTACTCTTCCATCTGATCTCTTCCCAAACCTTCAGCTTTCATACTTCATGTAAAATGTATAGTCTTTATTGCTGAGATCCTTCCTGAGACTTCAGTGGATGTTTCCAGGACCTTCTTACCTTTATAGGTAAATTTTTACATCTCTAGAGCACATTTGCCCACACGAACCCACAGCATCCTGTGTTTGCTATCTCTACTGATATCATTACTACCTGCAGTAACCTCCGATTCACTTCTAGTGCTGCTCCTTTGACAATTCTCTAAAAATTTAGTTCCAAGATGCATCAGATTATCTCCCTTTCCAGTTCTACTGCCATCGACTTAATTCGGAACATTTATTTCAATTATTGTAATAGCTTTCCTTACACCCTCCCTTACTTCCTGTCAGAGTGTTCTCCTACCACATTTACACCTAACTCTGAGACAATTCTTTCCGAGGTGTGTTGTGGTTTTTACAGATGATGTGTTCTGTCCTCTGTTCAGGCAACTAGTACGAGCACACAAGGAGTGTGTTTTGTTCATCTCTGTATCTTTCCAACATCCAGCATGTTACTAATATACTGAAGACATTCAATATTGTTAGGAATTAAATTAAACGTTTATTGTTGAATTGGATTGAATTCATTTCTTTCTACTCTCCAGAGTATGTTCATCTCAGGAATGGAGGAGCCCCCCTCGCCCCCGCCCCAAACTTAGACTCAATCATTAGTCATTTTTAGCACCTTAGCAAGTATTTAATTTTTGCTTGAGACTCCCAGAAAAGAGAAGCTCTTATGAATTAATGAGAGTGGAACACCTTATATGAAAGTCTAAATTTTCTATTTACAAGGATACTTGATGAATCAACTTCTAATATGTTTAGCTGAAAGTAACTGAACACTTGACTAGATATGGCTTAAATGCATAGCATCTATGTGTGTGTTTGTATGTGCACATGTTTATTTTAATTGCATGCCTCAAGTAGGACAGGGGTAATCTGTCACAGAGCTGCCACATTACTCCAATGGGAAAATAATATTCCTCTTTCTGCTTTTCGATCTCCTTTGCACATAGGTTCCTTTATTTCTTATAATTTTCATGTCTTAATCACAAAGTGGCTCCTGTAACCCAAATGCATGCCTGCCTAAATTCCAGGTAGCAAACAGAAGGAAGAGAGGACTAGTTAGACTTTGCACTTTTATTTATTCCTAGTGACGTGTGCCTACGTCTCACTGACCAAACTATGTTTAAAAAAAAACTAAGTATTCTTAAGAGGGAACATTCAAACATGTAGCCCCTAAAATAAGGAATATGTGTTTGGTAGGTGCTTTGCAGTGTCTATAATACATTATGATATTAAAGCAAGCGATCTTTTAAAACAAGTATGTAATTACAGCGAATCCACATTTAGTTATTTTAGATTTAATTCTTTGGGAATTAAATGTATATATGCAATATTTTAGTATAAAGACAATTTGAAGATGACAATAATCTTAAAACCACAATGCAGAACAAATAAATCTTCCTAACTGCGATTGGCTGGATTTTGTCTTGTTTCCTGCTTACCATCAGCCAAACCAACTTTTGTAATCCAGCCCCAGGACACAGAGGTTCTAATTGGCACCAGCTCAACTTTGGAATGTATGGCCACAGGCCACCCACGCCCCCATATCACTTGGACCAGGGACAACGGATTGGAGCTGGATGGATCCAGGCACGTGGCAACGGCCAGTGGACTTTACTTACAGAGCGTCACACTACAGGATCATGGCCAATTTACCTGTCACGCCAGCAATAGCCACGGCTCTGTTCAAGCTGCAGCAAACATAATTGTACAAGGTATGGGAGCAGAAGGTCATGAGTGAAATGTTCCTCCTGTCACACTCAGAAAATTATTTTTCAGCTTAAATAATGTCATGTACATCAGTTGAGAGATATTTTTTTTTTGCCAATTAGTTTTTGACACAATAAGATTTTCAAAGCTAATCTGTTTCAAGTTAAAAGTTGTTTTTCTTCTTTCCTATTTCAATCTTTATCCAAAGGTCAGAATCAACCATTAGCAACAAAAGAGATGAAGTCATTATTCTGGAAGGAAACTGTCAAAAGATATTTGTGCTTCAGAATATTTTACAGATACAGGAAAGACAGTACGGATGTGAAAGTGAATAGGCTGTGCCCTGTGTTCAGAGTCACTTACCAAACTGTCTAGTCAACAGAGCTTGAGGACATGCTGAAGGCTCCTACAAGGCCGGGCTGTGTAACAGCGGCAATAATAAAACCATTCTGAATCCAGAAATTAATTTATGTGCATGGGCATGCAATCGTGTTGTAAAGAAGACACATTCTTCTTTGTATTTTAGTTTTCAGCCTGGGGCAGCCCCTTCCTTTCTGGTGTGTGTGGGGTGTGTGTGTGCATATGTGCATGCATGCGTGTATGTGTGTATGTGTGTGCGCATGTGTGTGTGCATGCGTGTGTGTATGCGTGTATGTGTGTGCACATGTGTGTGCGCATGCATGTGTGTGTGCATGCATGCGTGTGTGTGAGTGCATGTGTGTGTGCATATGTGTGTGTGCATGCGTGTGCGTGCGTGCATGTGTGTGTGCATGTATGCGTGTGTGTGAGTGCATGTGTGTGCATATGTGCATGCATGCGTGTGTGCGCATGTGTGTGTGCATGCATGTGTGTGAGTGCATGTGTGTGTGCGCATGTGTGTGTGCATGTGTGAGTGCGTGTGTGTGTGTGCATGTGTGTGTGCGTGCATGTGTGCTTGTATGCCACCGTCCTGCAGGGTTAGAGTTTAGTAAACAGCAGAATATAAGTGCTATTGGAGTCATACCAAAAGTCCTGTTCTTTCTAAAATAGTTTTTAATCCTTGTTTTTTGATTTTTATTTTTTGAGACGGAGTTTCGCTCTTGTTACCCAGGCTGGAGTGCAATGGCGCGATCTCGGCTCACCGCAACCTCCGCCTCCCGGGTTCAGGCAATTCTCCTGCCTCAGCCTCCTGAGTAGCTGGGATTAGAAGAGTATAGTAATTTACATGATCTGCATTAAGGGCTTCCCAAGGTCGTGAATATTTTGATTGAGTTAAAAAGTTTTATTAAGAGTTGCATAGGATATTATCTACCAAAACACTGAACCTTGTGAAACATAACAGAGAAAGATGGAAGTGGCCAATCTGGTGCAGTGCTTGAGTCGGGAGGGCTTCAGAACAGTGAGCCCCATCAGCCCCAAGACTGGTCTTGGCCACTACAAAGCATAAGGCTTCCTCCAGCCTAGGCTTCCTGCATTCAGAGAATGTTTTCTAAATTGAACTGCTTAGCATCAACTCCTTAAGTAGCAATCGATAAATACTTTCTTGTTCCTATTCACATGCCTCAGGAAAACATTGTGTTTTTCCCTAGAACTGCTCATATCCCGAAAATACTTTCCTTGCTCTAATAAGAAGGTGCAGAAATGAAATACTTTCTTAAGGTCTTTGGTAACTCCTGGGGGAAATTACTTTTAAAGCACCCAAACATTATTTTTAAACTTTTAATATGCTGAGATTGAAAAATGCCTTCAAAGAAATCGCATTTGGGTTTTGTTTTGCTTACATCATTTTGTCGTCAGTGCCTGCTTTTTAGAAACGTAATGCCTGATCACCTTCACACTAGCGATTACCTGTATTCCACACTGTGCTAGGCTTTTGTTTCTCAGCTTTTTCCATGTACTTCCTTCCTATGCTTCTATCTGTCCAACTGCGTCAATCTACGTTTAACAGAACTCTGGATGTTAAACTATGTTTAACATCCCGCCTATTTCGTATACCACCGTGTGCTAATGACTTCTTGTTGCCAGTGAGCTTGCCCTGAAATGGCCATCCGCTTGTTCTATGTTATTTGTGACCCTGTACTTGTGTCACTTTTGGATCTGCGTGTCCAGATTTTTAACTGGGTTTGAAATGGTTCATTAATCATTCTATACATTCATTTAAAAGGCTGATTTTATTTGCCTAGTCATAGATTAAACATTTTAAGATGTATCCTCTTGTGTTATTTTAATAGGTTCTATTCACGTTCTTGATCTTTTAATGCCCATTTAAACCAAGATCACAGTTACCCAAGAAAAACTTCCTTTTTTAGACTGACTGGAACAAATATTAGTAATAAATAAAATGACATAAAAAAGCTTCAGTGAAAGATATGAGTCACAGTGTGCACATATGTGTAAAAAGGCCTGTGGTCATCAACAACGTAAATCAAAATGCTTTGTGTGTGAGGCAGCACCTTAATGAGTAGCCAGACTCTTAGATTTTAATAAAACAGCAAAACACTTCATCTCAGCATGTGCTAGCTGTGTGAGCACTGGAGGTGGAACTCAGAAGGCCACCACTTTACGTGAAAAGCCCAAAGATGTCAGCTTCATCGTTTCTGTCTAATTATTCCACCTTCTCTGCCTGCTTTGGTGACATTCATAATTTCTTCATCAACCTAGCAAGCTGCTCATTTTAGTGATAGAAACAAATGTAAGTTGACTATTTTCTTAAATGTTTTCCATACTGTGGTAAGATGTGGATCTTGGTCTTTTTCTAAAATGAGAACACGCGAAGTATAACAATGCTTTTCACACAGTCTTGGCTAACTGTGAACTTTAATTATTATTTCAAAAGTTTAAATCAAATTTCCCAACACTAGAACCAGGACTACATTATTTCTCTTAACTACTACCATCTTCTGTTATATAGCTCTTTTACTGTGTCATGAATCTATTTTTTAATGTAGAAATATTTTTGTTCTTTTTAAGTAGTTCCTAGTAATTTTGGGAGTTAGTGTAATGTTCTGGAAAGAACATCGGGCTGGGAGTTGAGCGGCCCACATTCTCTGCTATCTTTTCTACTTATGAGTTCTGACCAAGAGAAATTCAATCCTACCTCCCCCAGTCCGAATTTTCTCATCTGTGCAGTGAGGAGCCTGAGACGGCTGATTTGTGGTCTGTTTTCCAGCTCGACTTTACCAGACCTCTATTTACAAATAGCTTACGGGCATTCCTGAGGGTTTCCATAAATTTGTGTGACTTGGTAATTTACCTTATACCATAGTTATTTAGTCCAGCACCTTACTTAGAATCGATGAAGACTTTTAAAAAACCTTTAGTTCCTGCATGCAGTATGAAACTTGCAACAAATACACTTTGCCATGTATTATTCACTTTATTATGTTTCTTGTACTTCCAGAGGCAGGTGAAAGGAAGGGGGTAGTAGGAATTGTGCAAAAATCTAACAAGGCAGAGAAATGACTTGTCAAGTTGTCAAAGGCATTTGAACCAGAGTGACTCCATCTTGAGTGGGGGCTGGGTAAAATGAGGCTGAGATCTGCTTGGCTGGATTCCGAGCAGGTTTGGCATTCTTAGTCACAGGATGAGGTAGGAGGTTGGCACAATATACAGGGCACAAAGACCCCGTGGCTAAACAGTCAAGAAGCTGACAAAAGCCTGCCAGAACCAAGATGGCGATGAAAGTGACCCCTGTTTGTTCTCACTGCTCATTATATGCTAATCATAACGCAATAGCGTATTACAAGACACTCCTACCAGTACCAGGACAGTTTACAAACGCCATGGCAGTATCAGGAAGTTACCACTTATGGTCTAAAATAGGGGGGAACTCCAAGTTCTGGGAGTTGCTCATCCCTTTCCCGGGAAACTCAGAAAAATCTACCCCGCCGGGCGCGGTGGCTCACGCCTGTAATCCCAGCACTTTGGGAGGCCGAGGCGGGTGGATCACGAGGTCAAGAGATCGAGACCATCCTGGTCAACATGGTGAAACCCCGTCTCTACTAAAAATACAAAAAATTAGCTGGGCATGGTGGCACGTGCCTGTAATCCCAGCTACTCAGGAGGCTGAGGCAGGAGAATTGCCTGAACCCAGGAGGCGGAGGTTGCGGTGAGCCGAGATAGCGCCATTGCACTCCAGCCTGGGTAACAAAAGCGAAACTCCGTCTCAAAAAAAAAAAAAAAAAAAAAAAAAAAAAAAGAAAAATCTACCCCGTGTTTAGCACATAATCAAGAAATAACTATAAGTTACTCAGCTGAGCAGCCTATACCGTTTCTCTCCTGTGGAGTAGCCATTCTTTATTCCTTTCAATTTCCCAATCATCCTGCTTTCACTTTACTCTATGGCTTTGCCTCATATTCTTTCTTGCACAAGGTCCAAGAACCCTCTTTTGGGGTCTGGATTGGGACCCCTTTCCAGTTACAAAGTCATCTGGGAAGGTTCTTTTGATCAGTTAGGTGTTACTGGGGATCATTGTTCCCTTCTAAAATGGCCACACTGATTTACTCTTTATTTAATCCAAGAGTCACGGACAGAATCCCTTTCCAGGAATGGTATATGCAGCTATTAGCTATTTCTTATTTATACAAAATCAATAATACAAGATCTGAATATTTGGAACTCTGAATTTTGACATAGATGTGACTTTTTCAAAAGTATAATTTCACGTGTTGGAACATTCATCTTAAGGAGCTTATTTTTCTTTCTGAAATCGATAGATCAACTCATTTCAAATTTTTCTGTGCATGTGAAAGCTTGGAGAAAAACGGTTTTGTTAATAGTTCCGGTACAATTGGTAGCTTTAAATATATTTATCGCATCTAGTAAAATGATAACCGAGATGATTTAATCATGGGAAACAGCTGCCGTAAGATTTAGAAATGGTGGCACATATACACCATGGAATATTATGCAGCCATTAAAAACGAGGAGTTCGCGTCCTTTGTAGGGACATGGATGAACCTGGAAACCATCATTCTCAGCAAACTGACACAAGAACACAAAATCAAACACCACATGTTCTCACTTATAGGCGGGTGTTGAACAAGGAGAACACATGGACACAGGGAGGGGAGCACTATACATGGGGGTCTGTTGTGGGGGAGTGGGGGGGGACAGCGGGGGGGTGGGGAATTGGGGAGGGATAGCATGGGGAGAAATGCCAGATATGGGTGAAGGGGAGGAAGGCAGCAAATCACACTGCCACGTATGCACCTATGCAACAACCTTGCATGTTTTTCACATGTACCCCAAAACCTAAAATGCAATAAATAAATATAAAAAAAAAAAAAAAAAAAGAAATGGTTTCTTCTTATTGGCTACTGCTGTTTTGCTTTGCAGACCAGACGTGTGTATTTCTGGCTTCCTTGCAAACAGGCACAAGCATACAGAGACACCTTCACACTCTTTATAACCTTGGTCACATATAGTTGGAAACAAATTCTGATCACACAGCTCATTTGAACACATTTCCTTTTTTTTATTGGCACTGAAATTTGTAAAATACTTTTCAATGTTGATGTATGTTTCATTCTCTTTAGCGCCTCCACAATTTACAGTAACCCCCCAGGATCAAGTGGTGCTGGAAGACCATGCTGTAGAGTGGCTCTGTGCAGCTGACGGCAGCCCCCCTCCTGTAATTGTCTGGGCAAAAACAGGTATTAGCACATCTACCATAGTTGTGGGGAAAATGGACGCCTTCTTTTGTGGAGAGTAATAAGCATAGTTTAAACTAATTATTGAAGGTATATCATGGACATGAAAAAATTACACAGAAAGTAATCTTTGGTCTAAATATGACATCATCATAATTTTCATGGTGTTTTGAGTTTTGGCATTTGAGTGTGTGGCCTTCCTGAGATTATCCCCTCCGGGAAATGGCTTCCTGATTTTTAAAATAAAATTATTGGAAAGTGCAGCAGTTTTAAACATTTTTTTTTAAGTGGGAGAATTTTCTTCTAGTACAAAATGAAATCATCAGTGAAATGAAATCTGAAGGGAAGCTCCAACAAAGAGCTGCTGTTCTTAAAGCGTGGGTGGGTGGGCGTGGGCCTGGCAGGCGGGATCTTCACTCCCCATCCACCACCAAGGGTGCCAAACACTTCCAGGGAACCGGGGCACATAGCAGAGCAGAATTGACAACTGGCTGGATGAGACCTTGTCTAAGATGCCTCCAGGACTGGAAATCCTACTTTCTGTATTAGTTCAGGTACTAGAGAAAATTCAAAATACGTCTACATTTATGAATTTCTTGTATGAAAATTATTTCTCTATTCTTTATGAGATTAGTTGATAGGAGGTACACACTGGAACCACAAAGCCTTGGTTCACATCTCCATTCCTTCATTTGCTTGTCCTGTGACCTTGGGCAAACGCATTTACTGCTGTTTGCCAGAGTCCTTGTTGCTATGCTGGTGGTGATGACGTTTCCTACGTCATAGGGTGGGTGCGGGGATTGATTTGAATAATTTATACTCCTCAACATTTAGAACAGTTGATGGCACAGTATGTGTACACTCAGTAGGGTTAGCTATTCCTTTTTCCATCTATAACAAGACATTCAATAAGACACAAGTTTTCACTGAACTAGTTGAAAATGATAATCTCATTTAATTGTTAATGACCATAAAAATAAAGTGTTAAGAAGGATTCAGAGGCTCATATAAGCTCAGAAGTGAAAATACAACGGCCTGTGGTTGGCTGTGTAGATTAATAGTATGGATGTCACAAAATTCCCATTTTTGATATGCTGCCTCTGCATTTTAAATGTATTTCAATCACGTTACTGTATTCCAAATATTGCATACACATGATAAACAACTGTCACGAAGATATCTGAAAATCGAATTTAATAATGAAATTGGTTTTGAAATTTGCTTTTTGATTGTAGCACCGCTGAGGGGCGCAAACATGAAGTTTAAAAATTCACTAGGAGGCTGGGCTGTTCTTTTGGTGACAGATGAGAATTCCTTGCAATACAGTAGCAGAGCTTCGAGGACAAGCAACAGGGGGTGTGGTGTGTTTCTGGGGTTGCAGTGCTAGCGCAGAACCCACACAGTACACCCTGGCACCGAGGATCTCCTGAAAGACAGATCTGACTCTTTACCTACGACAGCCTGCAGCCCCGGCTTTCACTGCTCTGGGTCATACAGAGTACCTTCTTTACCTCTTTGCAGGAGGGCAGCTCCCTGTGGAAGGCCGGCATACGGTTCTCTCCTCTGGCACCTTGAGAATTGACCACGCAGCACAGCACGATCAAGGCCAATATGAGTGTCAAGCAGTCAGTTCGTTGGGGGTGAAAAAAGTGTCGGTGCAGCTGACTGTAAAACCCAAAGGTAATATATACTGTGATTCATATTCACATTCTGAGGTGTGCACCTCTGCCTCTGTCTTTGGCACACCTGACAGGGATCTTATGACATATATATTATATACGACATATATAATGTATATATTATATATATTTATATATGTCACATATATATGCATAAATATATATAGGGTCTAAGAATCATATATATATATATATTATGTTATAGGATCTAAGAAATTGGAGAGTTGATATCTTCTTCCAATCAGTCTTTTACATAACTTCATTTTTTTAGAATTTTATTTTTATTCATATTAATTATGATTATGTTTTTCTTAAAAATGCCATTTCACTTTTTCTTACAAAATCTTTTACAATTGCTATGATTAGTTAGCCCTACCTGCCTAGACTATCTTACAAAAGAATGCAGCTTCTCATGCCGGATTGGCTGAATCTCACCCTGACACTGATGTATGTTTTATGTTCAGTGGTATTGGGAGTACAGTGAAGAAACTCCCCGCAGACTCTTCATGTGACAACTGTACTTAGATTTATCCTACATATATATACTGTGGAATGAGATTCTATTATTCATCCATAATTATTGTCAACTGAGATATAAAAAGGGAGAAAATTCAAGATTCGAATTCTAAAAATAATTTCAATATAAAAATGAAAATGATTGTTATTAATTACTATTGAAATTTTTTCTTGCTTTCTGGCTTGAGATGATGGAACTTAATTACAAAATGTACATCACCTAAACTGCGTTTTCAGCACCGCTTTACATTTCAACATAATTCCGTAAGTCTCTCCACCATTTGCTACAATTTGCTTTGACTTAGTAGATCTCAATTCAGAGGTAACACATATTGATGAGAGTATAGGAGGAGGAAAGCAAAGCTCCGCTGCACGTGTCAACGCAGGTGTGAGAAGAAACACGGGCAATGCTGACGTGTTCATGATGCCTGAACACAGATGAAAACCTACGCTGAGCTGATGTCTACATATGGTCTGTTAGCAATTAATTTCCCTTTATAGTTTAGGCATATTAATTGATTTTTTTAATAAAGAAAGTTGAGGTTCTATGTGGGGGAAAAAGGATTGTAGTGAAGATGTGCAAATAGTTACTCAAACGGGTGGGAGATTTGAAAATACAGTTGTGGAAAGGTGCCATGACAAACATCTTTTCTGTCTAACAGGAAATACCAAAAGCTGGTCTGTAGAATGTTTCAAACTACTTTTGGTGTTCAACTAAAATCCAAAAATTAGGTGGTATTTACATTATGTCTTTTAAAATGGGACCAATTGTAAGTCCACACATACTATTAAAATCAAAAGGACACTAAAGAGCCTCGTCTTGATTTTTCCCCATTGCCACATACTTTCACCTGACTTCCTCCTGTTGAGGCTTTAGATCTCAATCTAGAAGCCACTTCACTTCCTTACCTTGACTCTCTAAGACGACCATAAGTTGCCCCTGTTGAAATCAGTACTGGAATACACCATTTAATCTAGGAGTTGGCATATGTAGAAGAATTTGATAAATCTATCAAATATCTGTAGTTGAGAAAATACCACTAGCAATTGGCGTGAATATGGAAGCAAACAAGTTTTTTAGAGAGCAAAGAGCCCTAAGTGTAGCAGCAGATTTTGTGAATGGTGGCAAGTGAGGGCCATATGGGAGGAGTTAATTGGGATGGTTAGTTGAGTTGGAACACATCTGATCTAGGCTTCAGATGATAGAACTATTAAAAGTCTTGATCAGATCGATTATTTGGAATATTCATTAACCTGGGCTGGGTGTGGTGGTGGCTCATGCCTGTAATCCCAGCACTTTGGGAGGCCAAGGCAGGTGGATCACCTGAGGTCAGCAGTTTGAGAGCAGCCTGGCCAACATAGTGAAACCCCGTCTCTACTAAAAATACAAAAATTAGCCGGGCATCATGGTATGTGCCTGTCATCCCAGCTACTCAGGAGACTGAGGCAGGAGGCTTAGGAAGGAGAATCATTTGAACCAGGGAGACGAAGATTTCAGTAGGCCAAGATCATGCCACTGTTCTCCAGCCTGGGCCACAAAGCAAGACTCTCTCTCAAAAAAATAATAATAATAAAGAATATTCGTTAACCTAAAGAGGATAGGATAGGTTGGAATGGAGAAAAAAATGAAAGCAAGAAACCACTGGAGCTACGACTGTAACCAAGTGATACGTTATGAGATCTAGAAACGAGGATCACAATGGTGGGAACGGAAGAGTGAATGAATTCAAGAAAAAGTAGAGCAGGTCAAACATTTTATCTCTGAGATTATGAGCAGCATTTTCCCTCCAATGCATGCTCCCAGTAATACTTTGCAGAACCTTCATCTCCTTTCAGCGAGGAATTGCTTCCTTGACTAGATTTTGGGCATATTAAGTACATCTTCATGAATGTCATGTGCTATGACAGTCTCATTCTGCCTAGCGTGTCTTAGTGTTGAATTTTCTTCAGGTATTCGGTGTTTTTTTGTTTTTTCTACTATGGAGATACAAATACTATTTTACTTAAGGAATGTTCTCTTGAATTAATTCTTTTAACATTCCTTGTGTCTCATTATTTCTTTCTTTTTGGGGAATCCCCACATTTTGTGTATGTTGTAATATGTCTCAAAGTGTGTTCTGCAGATTGCTGGTTGAGGGAGATCCCTGGACCCCTGCAGGGAGTTTCCTAGGTTAAAACTTTCTCATAATAGTGTCAGGAGGTAATTTGCCTCTTCGCTGGGTTGACGTTTGCACTGATGGTGGAAAAGTCATGCTGAGGAAAACTGCTGGAGCCTCAGCCTGAACCAACAGAGTGGGCACCAAATGGCAGGAGTGTATCGTTATATCCTTTGCTTGTAGCGGAAAATAAAAAAGAAAGGTAATTTTACTTGATGCTGTTACTGATAAAACGGGAAAATATGACTTTCATTATATCTTGACCTTCGTATACATATCCTTTCAGTAGTCTGTGTGATAAAGGAAATTATCGGAAGAAGCTACCAATTGTCAAATTTGGGTATAGTATCAAAGAATTTTTACAATTATCTGAAAAATCCTTACAAATACTCCTATTCTTTTAAAAGCATGTCTTTGTGAGGTAACATTTTATTCATAGACTTCAACCAAAACAACTAATTGTAAGAGATTGAATTTGAAAGCACTTCTTCTAAAAACTTCTTGTAAAATAATGCTACTCTACTCACTACTTTTATTTGTAGAAAATATAGTTAATTTTCATAAAAATATGTTATTGAAAAATGCTATGAGTTTATAATTGTAATTTTAAAATGAACATATAAATTTTTAAATTCTCAGTAAGCAGAGCTACATATAAGCCACATAATAAAAGCTCTTAGAGCTTGTCAATAATTTTTAAAAGTAAAGGGTTCCTGAGTCCAAAATGATTGTCACTCATCTGTTGATCTTCTTTGCTCGATTTCTAGCTCTCTGATTTTCTTTTCAATCTCTTTTAGCTCTCTGTTTTCAGAGCATTATGCTGGCTTTTTCGTGTCTGCCTTTATCTCCCTCATGTGTTTTGACAGTGCCTTTTCACTCCAGAGATGCTTCTAACCCATACTTACGCATTTTATTTTTTCCACTAGTATTTTGGTTAATTATATACAAATATTTGTAAGCAATGAATGACATTAGTAATTTTACAGAAAAATCTAATAAATGAAAATTTACATCAAAAGAGAGAGAAATCTAAACAGAATATAACAAGGATGAAACAAGTTGCCAGATATCAGAGCAGAGCAGATATTCAAATTATGACCCTAGCATGGCTGTAGAGGTTGTTAGTTATTCCATGTATTAAACTTGTGGCAGAGCTACCTTTAGTAAATCATGCGGTCAGGCACTTTCCCAGGAGGAACTATCACTCCTTTAAATAACATTTCCAATGTTATTTAAATTGCTTTGGGGAATAGAAAATAATGATTGCCATAAAATATTTTTAAAAAACAAGCATAATCTTGATAATAAAACTCTAAGAATTAATTAAAAATAAAAAGCAAAGCTCTTACATGTCCGCATGAAAATCCAAAATGAAAGTAAATAAATGTAATCATAGATAATCAAAGACTCCACCAGCACATTAAAAACATTAGTGGTATTTATTCCAGAAATTAAGAATGAAACAGTAGTAGGAAAGCAATGAATATATTTTATTAATATATTTTATTAATTAATATATTTTATATTAATAGATTTAGGGAGAAAAATCATGAGTATTTCCATAGCTACTAAAAAGGCATTTGTTAAACATTCAACATTTATTCTCATCAAAAAATCTTCATAACATAGATCTGAATAGATATGTAACATGATAAAATAGATCTACTGACCTCATTAGCTAGAATCTTGCTTAATCAGTAAATGAGATGATAATATTTTCACTAAAGAAAGGAATATTTTCAGTAACGAATTTTTTTTCCACTAACCAAAGATTTCTACTCTTATCACTGTCATTTAATATAAATTTGGAGTGATAAGTCATCAAAATTAGGTAAGACACGAGAACAGTATGGGGAAAACCATCCCCACGATTCAGTCATTTCTACTGGGTCCAGCCCTTGACACATGGGAATTATTGCAATTCAAAGTGAGATGTGTGTGAGGACACAGAGCTAAGCCATCTGGTGCCTCTTACCCTGAGCACTGCACTGCCCAAAGGACATGGACCCGTCTCTCACACAGTCACCTAGTGGTGTCGGACAGGCTCTGGCTCTGCTCAGTAAGGCCCGCAGCGGGGAGGCAGTGTGATGCTGCTGGCCCTCTGCACATCTTGGCTGGGACACATCTCACTTTTCTCCCTGTGCCTTAGGCCTTAGCAGCAATGCTAAGACAACTAGAAAAGTCCTCTCAATATCCTGTTTCCTGTGTTTTCAGACCCTTCCTGGTCTCAGTTGTTTCTCTGTGGCCCAGTTCAGACTCAGAAATGTAACTTCCTTCCAAGACAGATACTTTAGCTATTATTTTAATTTTAAAATGTATTTCATCAGCAGAAGATAAATATTGAATAAATGTTCATGCTCGGTCGGTAAGGGTGACATGTGTTGTGGGCTATGTCGAGTGTTGTGGGATAGCTGCAGTGTGGGAGAGCTTTCGTGGGTGGTGTGGACTCATTCATGATATTTCACCAGTAATATCCCCAGAGGTCCCTGCCACGTGAATTATTATTATTATTATTTTCCAGTGGAATTTTTGGAAATCCATTAATCTCAGTAGGTTTGGGGGCAATAGGTGGTGTTTGGTTACATGAATAAGTTCTCTAGTGGTTATTTCTGTGATTTTGGTGCACCTCATTGCCCAAGCAGTGTACATTGCACCCAATATGTAGTCTTTTATCTCTCACCACCCTCCCACCCTTTCCCCCGAGTCCCCAAAGTCTATTGTATCATTATTATCTCTTTGCATCCTCATAGCTTAGCTCCCACTTATGAGTGCGAACATACAATATTTGGTTTTCCATTCCTGAGTTACTTCAGTTAGAATAATAGTCTCCAATTCCATCCAGGTTGCTGCAAATGCCATTATTTCATTCCCCTTTATGGCTGAGTAGTATTCCATGATATATACATACACCACAATTTTTTAATCCACTTGTTAATTGATGGGCATTTGGGCTGGTTTCATATTTTTGCATTTGCGAATTGTGCTTTTATAAACCTGCATGTGCAAGTATCTTTTCGGTATAATTACTTCTTTTTCTCTGGGTAGATAGCCAATGCTGGATTGTTGGATCAAATGGTAGTTCTACTTTTACTTCTTTTTTTTTTTTTTTTTGAGATGGAGTCTTGCTGTGTCATCTGGGCTGGAGTGCAGTGGTGTGATCTTGGCTTACTGCCTTCCAGGTTCAAGCGATTTTCCTGCCTCAGCCTCCTGAGTAGCTGGCATTGCAGGTATGTGCTACCATGCCTGGCTAATTTTTGTATTTTTAGTAGAGAGAGGTTTTCACCATGTTGGCCAGGCTGGTCTCAAACTCCTGGTCTCAAGTGATCCACCTGCCTTAGTCTCCCAAAGTGCTGAGATTACAGGCATGAGCCACTGCACTCAGCCTGTACTTAAATTCTTTAAGGAATCTCCAGACTGTTTTCCATAGTGGTTGTACTAATTTACATTCCCATCAGCAGTGTAAAAGTGTTCCCTTTCCACCACATCCATGCCAGCGTCTATTATTTTTTAATTTTTTGATTATGACCATTCTTGCAGGAGTAAGGTGGTATTACATTTTCTCTTTGATTTGCATCTCCCTGATCATTAGTGATGTTGAGCATTTTTTCATGTTTCTTGGCCATTGGCATTTTCTTTTGAGAATTGTCTATTCATGTTCTTAGCCCACATTTTGAAGGGATTATTTGTTTTTTTCTTGCTGATTTGTTTGAGCTCCTTGTAGATTCTGAATATTAGTCCTTGTTGGATGCAGGGATTGCAAAGATTTTCCTCCATTCTGTGGGTTGTCTGTTTACTGATTATTTCTTTTACTGTACAGAAGCTTGTTAGTTTAATTAAGTCCCATTTATTTATCTTTGTTTTAGTTGCAGTTGCTTTTGAGTTCTTGGTCATGAAGTCCTTGC
The DNA here is from genome assembly GCF_030222135.1 of Aotus nancymaae. Lineage (NCBI taxonomy): Eukaryota > Metazoa > Chordata > Mammalia > Primates > Aotidae > Aotus > Aotus nancymaae. Next base: position 3,785,021 of record NW_026988450.1, on the reverse strand, counting down.
CTAAGCCAATGTCTAGAAGGGATTTTCTGACGTTATCTTCTATAGTTTTTATGGTTTCAGGTCTTAGATTTAAGTCTTTAATCCATCTTGAGTTGATTTTTGTGTAAGGTTAGAGATGAGGATCCAGTTTCATTCTTCTCCATGTGGCTTGAAAATTATCCAGCACCATTTGTTGAATAGGGCATCCTTTCCCCACTTTATGTTTTTGTTGGCCTTGTTGAAGATCAGTTGGCTGTAAGTATTTGGCTATTCTAGTTTCTTTGCATTTCCACATAAATTTTAGAATAATCTGATCTATAGCTATAAAATAAATCTTGCTGGGATTTTAATGAGAATTGCATTAAGCGTGTCTATCAACTTGTAAACAAATGACACCTTAACCGTCTTTAGATTTTCAATTCATGCACATATGCTTATTCATTTTTAAAAAATCTCTGATTTTGTACATCATCATTTTGCAGTTTTTAGTTTGTAAGTACTGTAGATGTTTTGTTAAATTTATACCTAATTATTCCATGTTTTTGACCAATTGTAAATATTTTTAAAAAAAGACATATGTCCATATGTTCATTGATTGTATATAAAATAAATACCATGTATATATGAATACATACATGTGTCTTCTATACAGAGACCTTACTGAAGTCACTTTGGAGTATTTTTGATGTTTCTTAGGATATTCTACTTCGAAGATAATTTCTTTTGTAAATAAGGACAGTTTTATCTCTTCTTTTCCATTCTGTTTGCTTTCTATATCCTCTTCTTTCCATGGCGCACAAGCTAGAACTTATAGCAGTATGTTGAATAAGACTGGAAAGGACAGATATCCCTGCCTTACTTCCTAAGGGAAAAGTATTCACCGTGTTTCTTACTCTAGGGCTTTCGTACGTGCTCCTTCCCAAGCTGTGTAAGTTTCCCTCTGCTCTTATTTTCTTTCTGAGAGGTCTTTAGCTCATAATGAGTGTTGAATATAGGCAAACACTTTTTATTTATTGATACTACTATGTGACTTTTCTTCTTTAGCAGTTAACATGATGGATTATATTGATTGATTTTCAGATAATGAACCAGTATTGCATCCTGGGAATATACCTTACTTGCTCATGGTGTATAAACCTTTTTATATTCATAAATTCTATTTGCCAGTATCTTGTTAATGATTTTTGTGTGTATGTTTATGAGGAGTATTGGACTGTAGTTTTTTTTTTTTTTTTTTCATTTTTTGAAGTCGTTATCTGGTTTTGATATTAGGGTGAGCCTCCCAAAGGGAGCTGGGAAGTATTCCCTCCTCTGTTATTTTATAGAGGACATTCTATAAAACTGCTGTTAAATTTTTTAAACACTGTGTCAAATTCTTCAGTAAAATAATTTTAATTCCTTCCTGGAGATTTCTTGTTTGGGGAGTTTTAAGGATTATGAATTCATTTTTTAAACAGTTATAGAGCTATCTCAATTATCTATTTCATATTAGGTGTATTATGGTAGTTTGCGTTTTCTGAGGAAATGAGATTCTCACTGAAGAGCTGGATCTTTTTATCTTAGCCACAAATAAGTTCTGATGTTACCGTATAGTTTTATTTCACACTTACCAAAAAGTACTGAGAAAGAATAATGAAAATCCTGTACCCACGGCTAAACTGAAGAGATGTGTGTTAAAATGCAAATGTAGCTGGCTAGGCGCGGTGGCTGACGCCTGTAATCCCAGCACTTTGGGAGGCCGAGGTGGGTGGATCACGAGGTCAAGAGATCGAGACCATCCTGGTCAACATGGTGAAACCCCATCTTTACTAAAAATAGAAAAAATTAGCTGGGCATGGTGGTGCGTGCCTGTAGTCTCAGCTACTCAGGAGGCTGAGGCAGGAGAATTGCCTGAACCCAGGAGGCGGAGGTTGCGGTGAGCCGAGATCACGCCATTGCACTCCAGCCTGGGTAACAAGAGCGAAACTCCGTCTCAAAAAAAAAAAAAAAAAAAAAATGCAAATGTAGTTAAAGCTTCAGTGCGTTCCTTTTGCCTAATTCCTGCTCTCACCTCCGCAGTCCTTGCCGCCAGCCTGGGTGTGCTGCTTGTTATTCCACTAGATTTTCAAGTAATTGATTTTTAAAAAACTGCTGTGCTTAACCAATATGGCACTCAGATGCATACCACTTACTCAGCTGGCGTATGTTGACAAAAACGATACTGACATGACGTTATTTTGGTTTGTTTCCACAGCTCTTCCAGTGTTTATTCAACTTCCTCAGGATACAAGTGTCGAGGTTGGAAAGAATATAAACATTTCATGTCATGCTCAAGGAGAACCACAGCCCATAATTACTTGGAATAAGGTAAGATCTCAACTAAGATACAGTAATATTAAAAACACTGACACATGTATTGACCCACTGAAATGGAGGTAATGATTCGCATACCGATTTATTGCTGTTGCGATTTTTGCTAGCAAATAATACTTTTTATACTGCAGCAGATTTATTTCCTGTCTCTTCTTCTTTTCTTTTTTTTTTTAAGTGATTGTATCTGATTTTGGTTCAGTGTTTTGATAAGGTTTATCCTTTCTCATTTGCTTGGTTGATGAAAACTTCATAAGCATAACTGAATTCCTCTAAGGAAAATTGGTTTTGACACATAAATTAAGAGTTTAGTGGCTAATGAGAAACCATTTTAAGTTAATAACTCAGAAGTGGATTAAAAGTAGGTCATTGGCTAAAACAGGAAAGGAATGAAAAACTTGGTGTTAAAGAAACAAGAAAAAGTAGTTCTGAAGTTTCAAAACCTGAACGGCTTTGAAGAAACAATAGCTGCCTACTTATATATCTTAATGTCTTCTGGAAGCCGTATTTTCCAACATAACTGCTGCTTCTGTTTCAAGTTTTTCATCAAAACAAAATGATGGGTCTCAGATTTCAGTGTTCTTAAAAATCAACAAATTTGCACACTTGAACGTCAGTTTTTGAAACATTTTGACAAAATAGAAAATCTGTGAAAGGTCACAAAACTGTTTTCCAAAACCACGTGGCTCATTTCTGCTGCTGCTATATAGTAGCAAGGTCTTCCTCTGTGCTGTAGCCAAGTCTCACACGCTGGTCTCTATGAAGAGTAAGTTTAGGGGTCTCAATCCTAAGTCTTTTGGTTCATGTCCTCTCACTAGTCTGAATATTTTTTAATATACTCCTTTCAATTTGATATTATATATTAATTTTGTTTTTTTGAGACGGAGTCTTGCTCTGTCACCCAGGCTGGAGTGCAGTGGCGCGATCTCAGCTCACTGCAACCTCCGCCTCCCAAGTTCAAGTGATTCTCCTGCCTCAGCCTCCTGAGTAGCCTGTATTACAGGCACCTACCATCACTCACAGCTAGTTTTTGTATTTTTAGTAGAGACAGGGTTTCACCATAGGTCAGGCTGGTTTCGAACTCCTGACCTCATGATCTGCCCACCTCGGCCTCCCAAAGTGTTGGGATTACAGGTGTGAGCCACCACGCCCAGCCACGTTAAAATATTTTTATGCTAAAAATAGAAAGTGTGGAAAACATACATTTTGGTCAGTCTCTAAAGCCTTATTCGACACTCTACCACGTGCATCATTCTACGATAACATCAGCAGAATATCTCAGTGTCTACTTTGTAAAAGGTAGCTTCTAATCACAAACTGATTGAGTGCTGATTCTATGCCAGACATTTCACATACCCGATCACATTTACTCTTCATAACAGTCCTCTTCAGCTCACAAGTTTGGAAATAGTATGAGTTAGCGTACCTTTGCTACGAGCAATAGAAACACCCTACTATAAGCAGATTAGGAATGTGCTGGAAAGCGATCTGATTGCTGAGATTCTAAGCAAACATTTCAGAGCTATAAATTTAGTCTGGGAGTTCTGGCAGTGGGTGAGGAGAAGGGAGGACAAGGGAGAAACTTTGAAAGGAAATTCAGTAATGGCCCAGCTTGAGGCAGGGAAGGTGTGGTTTTGAAGGAAGGACCCGCGAGGCCTTGCAACCTGTGCACCTGGTTGCCTCATCCCTGACTTGTGTCTGTCTGGTCTCTCTCATCTGCCCTCTCATCTGGTAGGTCCCTGAGACTTCCCCTCAATCCTACTCTGAGTTACCAGCTACCAATCACCAGGACTTGTGTTCTAGCATTGGGTAAAGTCAGCTATGAGAATCCAAAGACTGGTGGAACATCATTTTCACTCTAAACGTTCATGGTTACACTCTGGCCTGTTGGCTACAGCAGGAGTGTGAATTCTTTTAAAAAAGCATCTCGCATCTTCTGTTGCCTGTGAGGCTTTTGGGGGGAGGCAGGGCAGAGGCATGCCATTTTACTGCAGTCTCAAAAGGCCAATTCCTTTTACTTTTTCAAATTAACTCCATAATAATGACAATGTATGTAAATCTATATTAACTATAAGCAAATGCACTTTAATCATAGTTCATATAAAACTTAGTTATTTTTATCTTCTTAAAGTATATTTTTAATTGAGTATATATGTAATACACGCATATCAGTGTAGCTATAAAAACATGAGTACCTACAAGAAAGAAATAGAAGGGGCATTAGAAATATGTTAATAAAAATATTTTGATGTTTTTAGATGATGGATGTGTGAGTGTTCTTCTCCTTGTTAATTTTTAAATTTTTTTATTTTAGATATGGGATCTTGCTGTGTTGCACAGGCTGCAGTGCAGTGGCATGATCATAGCTCACTACAGACTCACGCTTCTGGACAACCCTCTCGCCTCAGCCTCCTGAGTAGCTAGAGCTACAGGCACATGCTACCATGCCTGGCTGACTTTTGTTCTAATTTTTTTTTGTAGCAATGGGGTCTTGCTATGTTATCCAGGCTTGTCCTGAACTCTCGGGCTCAAGTTACCCTCCTGCCTCAGCCTCCCAAAGCGCTGGGATTATAGGCATGAGTCACTGTGCCCAATCAAATGTAGTTGCCAGAATTATCTTTAGCAGTAAGAAACATATGAATCAATTGTGTGTATCCATCCATTGGAGTGATGATTTTAAAATAATTATTCTATTAAATAATTACATGATTGAACTTTTGATTGTCATATTTAATAATTAGAGAGAAAAACCACACTTCCTAGAAACCTCTTTTCCTGTCTCCCTTCTCTCACTAGATTCATATATCTCCTCCAGTACTTGACACACAGCAGACATGCAGTAGATGTCTGTTGAACAAATGAACCTACATTTAAAAAAGTAAGTACATTATTTTTTAGGGAATCACACCCATCCAGTGACTATTATTTTTTGCTCCCTAGGAAGGTGTGCAGATTACTGAGAGTGGTAAATTCCACGTGGATGGTGAAGGCACGCTGACCATCTACGACGCAGGGCACCTTGACCAGGGCAGATATGACTGTGTGGCTCGGAATTCATTTGGCCTTGTTGTGACCAACATGTTTCTCACAGTCACTGGTAGGTGTTTGTAGCTCCATTTACAACACCCAAATAACTGTCTCTGAACAGCTGCTACTCCTAATGCTATCTGACTGACCTCACTAATCATGCTTTCTTATACTTTCTTTCTGGTCAAGTGTGCTTGTGGTCAAAGCTGTTTTATTCTTTTTAAAATAAAAACTTTTAAATATAAACAAGGTTTTTTGTTTTTTTTTTGAGATGGAGTTTCACTCTTGTTACCCAGGCTGAAATGCAATGGTGCGATCTCGGCTCACCGCAACCTCCACCTCCTGGGTTCAGGCAATTCTCCTGCCTCAGCCTCCTGAGTAGCTGGGATTACAGGCATGCACCACCATGCCCAGCTAATTTTTTATATTTTTAGTAGAGACGGAGTTTCAGCATGTTGACCAGGATGGTCTCGATCTCTTGACCTTGTGATCCACCCGCCTTGGCCTCCCAAAGTGCTGGGATTACAGGCGTGAGCCACTGAGCCCGGCCCAATATAAACAATCTCAAGGAATATAAAGTAAAAAATAACAATGCCAAAAAAGAACATAAATAGCAAAGATTTGCAAATGCATATCATGTTTTCTTACAGCCAAAAATCATAGAATGCAAGATGTATTTATAGCCAAAATTTGAGCCGGAGTTCGAAACATAATATGAAATTCAACATGTATTAGGTACACTAGCCTGGCATATTTAATCTTAGTTTAAAACTAAAAATCAACCCATCAAAGTATCAAGTAAGATTTATAACCACTAGAATAAATATCTCAATGTTTGCAGGCATTTAAAATTGGCCAACGTTATTGGCATAGCTTTGTACATTTTATCATCAATCTGATTATATAGCTAGAACCCTCTGCTGGTTGATTATGTAGAATGACTGTTTAAAATACTGTTTACTGTAAAAGACTTTTCTTTTCTTTTTTTTTTTGATTATTTAGTTCACAAGGGAGATGGGAGAGTCCATTTGTAGGCAGATTTGCATAGACTGTTCTGAAACTCAGGTGAGGTTATTTGCAAGTGGAGACAGGCTGTGAATGAAGGTTGTGTGGTATGTTCCCTGCAAGGGGAAGCATTGACGGAAAGCACAGCATGTCTGCATGTGGGAGTTGACATTAGAGTTGCGTTTTTTGCAAATGGGTTCAGGAGTTTTGCTGTATTGACAATCAACAGCTGAAATACAGGACTTTAGCTACAAGCATTTGGAGTGATATTTTGGCTTTGCTCATCTTTCAGTATCCTTAAAAATGAACAAATTTCATAAATACGGTTTTATAGATTCTTTTTTAAATTTATTTTGGGTTTTCCAGGCCCTATGGGTTTATAAAAGAGATTGGGTAACTCTTTCATTGTATTCAATACTATTTCATAATACAGGCCTGGTTAAAAATAGATTTAGCTTATCAACTTATACTTTTAAAGATTTGCCATGTTCCTGTCATATGAATACTTTCATTTTTTTTCATATACTTTCATTTCACTTTCATTTTCACTTACATATTCTGAGATCTCAAACTTCTGAGCATTTCTTTTGCCCAGGTCAAGGGTCCCCAGCCTTTTTGGCACCGGGGACTGGTTTCGTTGAAGACAATTTTTCTACAGACTGGGGGTGAGGAAATGGGTTTGGGATGATTCAAGTACATTACACTTATTGTGCACTTTATTTCTATTATTATATTATAATATATAATGAAATAATTGTACAACTCACCGTAATGTAGATATCATTGGGATCCCTGCAAATAGGTGGTCCCATCTGGGGGTGATGGAAGACACTGACAGATCATGAGACCTCTGGTAAAACGCCCTTGAGATAGATAGGTTTTGGAAAAAGTTATTACAGAATTTAAATTAATATCATCATGTTTTAGAAATGCTAAAAATCTTTACCATTAAACAAACACACAAGCAAACGAATACTCTCTCTCTCTCTGTCTTGCTCTTCCACATACACAGAAGCACTGTAGTCACAGTGAAAAAACATTTCAGAATCTCCAACATAAGAATTTCATCTTCTTTGACAGAAATTTAACTAAATGTAATTATACATACATATTAAAAGTAAAACATTCAGGCCAGATGCAGTGGCTCGCTCCTGTAATCCCAGCACTTTGGGAGCCAACGCAGGCAGATCCTGACTTTCAGGAGTTCGAGACCAGCCTGGCCAACATAGTGAAACCCTGTCTCTACTAAAAATATAAAAATTAACCGGGCATGGTGCCGTGCATCTGTAGTCCCAGCTATTTGGGAGGCGGAGGCAGGAGAATCACTTGAACCTGAGAGGTGGAGGTTGCAGTGAGTCAAGATTGCACCACTACACTCCAGCCTCGATGACAGAGTGAGACTTTGTCTCAAAAAACAAAACAAAACAAAACAAAACAGTAAAACATTGAGCAAAATGTATTAATCGCTTTATTTACCAGATGTTAGAATAGTGATAGCATTCACTGATACTCTGTTCTATGGTATTGAAAACAGAAAATCAGTCTATAGGGAGATAATACAATAAAATAAATGTTATTCAACAAAGAAAAACTTTTCTTTTGCTCTGGGGCATTTGTATGTCAATATGAGGGAAAAGTAATTTATATCAAATAAATTTCATAATGTTAGAAATATTTTTTAATGAAGTAAAAGATGCAAGAATATAAATTTAAATGTTTTGAGTAAATTTAAGATCAAACACAAGGAGTGTGTATATGTTTATACAGCCCTAGCAGAATAAGAGGAAATATGGCAAAATAAAGTAATATCTTCTGAATGTTATGACTGAGACCCTTTCATTCACCAGGCCATTATAACTAATAGGAAAAGTTCATACATCACAGGTGGATTTTCCAATTGTGCTGCCCCTACTTAGTCATTGTAGAATGTTGTAACTCCACTTGCAGAGTGATTATGACTTTTGAGTTTTTAATTTACATTGGGAATTACAGCTATAGAAATTAATGCACGATCATGAAAAGTACATAACCATCTAGGCATTATACAAAATTTACATTTTACTGACTGATGTTTATAGCAGGGCATCTGTGATGGCAAAAGAAAGAAAAGATTTCCACAGCTGGAATTTTTTCAGAAAGCTCATTTTTCTTTTACATTTAATAGATTTTTAAACAGTTTACATAGATTTAAATGACCTGTAAGACTGATACAGTATTTACTGGGAACCCATTCTTTTGTTCAGGATGTTGTCAATGTATTTGATATCAGCAAATATTAATTCTATTTGCCCCCTTCTTCTTTCTAGATAATATTTTGTATCTAAATGCTACATAGTTCATTAAGATAAAATATTTATACATTTATTGTTTTAAAAAGCAATATTTGTTTAAGAATAATTTATTTTAATGCTTCCTGTATTATATGAACTATGAAGTGCTAGTAAGTGCTGAGGTATACACCCATTTCTTGCTTGTGAAAATGGTTCAGTTTCACTGAAGACACAACACATTTGTATGAAACATTAGCACTGTGAGACAGTGAGACGAAAACCCTGGGTTAAGCCATTGATCTCAGCCACTTCGGCTAACTTCCTTACCCATAACTGGAATTGATTTTCTTAGGTTTTAAAAAGATGGACCTGAACTCTCTCAAGAGTACTTCTTGGCATAGAATTCCGATATTTCCATGATAGAATTCAAACAATAGTTACAAAAATACTGCAACAGTAATGAGGAAGCAGTTTATGGCATGTCTGTGATAAAATTCTTACCATTGAGACATTGAATTAATATGTGGGCAAGGTGAAATATGCAAAGATGACCCATAATTTATTAAATGACAAAATTGGAGCACCTACATGCATATACTGGTTTAAATTATATGAAAATAATGCTAAGCAATGTTATCTCCTCTGAAATTTCTAGTCAAGTGTCTAATTGTCTGTTGGGCACCTCATTTTGGTGGGCCCATAGTCCCTGCAATTCCTCATGTTAAAAACTGCCCTTGAACATATTAGACTCTGAACCCCCGGTCTTTCCCTGAAGACCTTGTCTCCTAGCATGTCCTCATAGCAGAAGCAGGAAGCTGAGCCCTCCCGATTTATCTTCCTTCCCAGCTCCCTTACCCTAACTCGATTCACTGCTTCAGCTGTATCCTTAACTCGATAAGTTATCATCAAACTAAACTGGCTACATTGAGATTGAGAATTTAAGCCTACATTAAGTGACTTTAAGTTAGTGGGACCTTTTCTGTAAAGTTAATGAAATAACCTATACTAAACTCATAGGAATATTACTAGTAAAAATAAGAGTTAACATTTATTCAGCATTTACCATGTGTTCCAAATGCTACACATTAATTAACCTATTCAATTCTTGTGAGTTCTAGTTATTTTTCAAAACTCTATATAAACAATTCACCATTTGAATTATTTGCCATTTTAATACCAGTATTTGTCATGGTGTAGACAAACATCAATTTCTAAGCCACTGAAGTTGTTGCAGAGTTGTGAGTGAACAATAAGGTATCAAAATATTTTCATTAGTTATATTTATTCACATTAATGAAGTGAAATTGGTAATTGAAGAGTTTTAAATTGCTATTGTACTACATTTTAAAATTTACTCTGAATAGAGTATAAATTAGTTTATGAACTAATTAAGAGATACATGACATATCTTTGCTATCTTGCCAAGCTTTTTGTTTTGTTTTCTATTTCATTTTTTGTCAAACTTTAATAATACAATGAATGGGGGAATACTTCTGTAAACAACAGCGTCTATCAGTACACATACACACATTTATATTACCTTTAAGTATGTTAAAGATAACACATTTCTCATCCAATTGGTTAATTAATGAATTCATTCCCTCTTATGTCCATATTCAGCTTTTGTCATCCTTGCTATATATGTAACAACTACCCTACATCTAAGTATTAGGTATTTTAATTCAATCATGTTATAGTAATCTTTTTTAGTTTTCTAATTGTTACCTTAAGCATCTTTTAAGTGTCTGTCCATGTATGCACAGACAGTTCTAACTGTTGCATGATATTCCATGTCGAACATTCTCCTTGCACACTGGTATAGTCTGGATTTGTGTCCCTGTCCAAATCGCATGTCTAGTTGTAATCCCCAATGTTGGAGCAGGGGCCTGGTGGGAGGTGATTGGGGTGAATTTTCCCCCTGCTGTTCTTGTAATAGCGAGTGAATTCTCATGAGATCTGGCTGTTTAAAAGTGCGCAGCCTCTCTCCCTTTGCTCTCTCTCCTGCTCTAGCCATGTAACATACGCTTCCATCCTCTTCACCTTCTGCCACTATTGTAAGTCTCCTGAGGCCTCCCCAGTTATGCTTCCTGTATAGCCTGAGGAACTGTAAGACAATTAAATCTCTGTTCTTTACCAATTACCCAGTCTCAGGTAGTACTTTATAGCAATATGAGAACAGACTAATACGTCTACATTTCCACTGCCATACAACCAATTTTCTACAATTCCTACTGCACAAAGTTGCAATAAACATTCTCATACCTACACTTGTGGATTTCAATTATAATTTTTCTGAATATATGCATGGGATTAGAATTGCTGTATGAGAGGATGCGTGCCTATGCAATTTTACTAAGTAACAACTTCCATCTCCCCTACCAAAAAAAGGCTCTAAATTTGCAATCCCCAAAATAGGTGTTAATTCCACAGTCCCATCAGGCTGCCTGAGGATTTATTAGTCCTCTCATTCCTGTCAAACTTTGGCTTTAACCAGCTTTTTATTTTTTGCCAGAATAAGCATAAAATGGTAGTTTATTGACACTTAAAATTTCATTTTTGAGGTTACAAGTGATTTTGAGCATGTTATATCCTTATTAACTTTTGAACTTTCCTCTTTTACAACTTGCTTATATATTTTTTTCTTAGTATATTATAAGGTTTGTTTGTATGAAATAAAATATTTCTGCATCAGAGTTTGAGATTGCAAATATTGTCAGTTATTTGTGTCATTTGTCTATTAGTTCTTTTGTTCATGTTCTTACTTGAAAGGATGCTGTTAATTTCATATAATTGAATTAATCAATTTCCATCTTTGTTTTCTTTCAGTTGTCTTTAGTTACTATGTGGTCAATCCCACATACTTTTTGGACCAGGAAAGGCAACACTGGTCATGTAGAGCCTCAGTCTTGTGGTCATAACAAAGGCTGCAATGACTTGACAGTGGAGCCACTACTTACTCATAATTGCTGCACATAATCTTGTGTGCTGAGAAGGGTTTTCAGTAAAGTCCTCAATTTTATTCTTTCCTTATAACAGTTCCATACCATTGGTATTTTTTTTCTTGAAATTTTTTTATGTTAGTGGTCATTTTAAGACAATAAAATCTAGGGCATATAGATGGTCATAATATAAAGGAATTTTCTTGTAATATCTAGATGTAGAATGCTATATGGACCCATCTATTGTCTATTGTGAAATATATATGCTTAAATATGTATATAAACACATATATAGACATATACATATATAGTTGTATCATACTATATTGTGGTAACACCTTGACTTAGGCTTATATTAGTTACTTCCTTGTGAGTTCTTATTGATAATACATAAAATATACACCTTTCAAACTCAACATTTAAAGCTGTACTGACTCTTGCTTTCAGTATTTAGCACTGCTAAAAAGTTATTGTTTTGTCTGTGTCATATAAAATGTTACTGTACTTTTAATATCTCAAAAATGAACTAGATACTGTGCTATTTCTCTGATATGAACTATATTCATTCATAATGAGTTTTATTTAGTATTTGTTTCTTTTTGGTTAAACTTAAATCATATTTGAAGGAGATTTAGTAGATTGGAAATAATCAGCTCTACATTCAACTTTGCAAAGTTTTCACGTTGAAGAGCTATAGAAAAAGCATAAATTAACTTTCCTATAAATCTTGCTGAGAGTTCAATTCTTGCCCTAAGAAGCGTCTGTGGGATGGGGGAATAGATACTTTGCTTTGATGTTTAACATTGAAGCAAGCTGGCTGAAGAGATAACATATTTCATACCCTCTACAAGATGACAAATTGCCGACAAACTTCGATCCCATGTGAATCAGAATTGTTCAAAAGGAAGTATTTCACATAGCCTTACTAGAATTTGGAGTACTTTAATTCCCTAGATAACACTGTTATTATTAGATGAAGCTTTGCTTCAAGATAATTACCTACATCTCTGCAATGGGCATTATCATGTAGATATTTATAACATTTTCATTGTCTTGGAGGTTTTCTCTTAAAAACGTAATGTGATTTGTATCATATCGTTCCTAACTTCAAGGTCTGTTTGATATTTTTAATCATGGAATTGATTTTCAAAGCTATACAGGGTAGACAAGCTGGCGAAGACTTTGTCGAATCTTCCATTCTTGATGCTGTACAGAGAGTTGACAGCGCAATTAACTTCACACGAAGACATTTGTTTTCACAGTAAGAATTTTTTTTATATAGATTGCGAGCTTGTTTTCTTTTGTACTTCGTTATTATAATATCCATAAGTCACATTATAGTGCATAAGACTGAAAAAGAATGCTTTCTTTAGTTCTTGTGTGTATGTCCCCATCTGGGCTAGCCATCATTATCAGTTCACCCTAAAAAAGGGAAAACTTCTTCCCCGTATAATCTAAGTGGCATTAATTGATGCCAAAGGTCCTTGCTATACAGTCTGACAGTAGGCACTAGGCAATGGGCTCTGTTACCTAAGCATCGCCAAACAGTGTCCGATGCAGTGCTCCTGCAACGTGTGAATTGAGAATAATTATCAAGTTGAACATACCTCGGTGTAAACTGGGAGCCTACAACAAACATTATGGTTAGGATATTTGGCACTTTACATTATTTTAATTCGAATTGCAATGTTTATGGACTAGTAAAACCTTCCAATCCCAGAAACTTCTCTGTGTTTGTAACAGCAGAATGTATTAACAAAACAAGATCATTGGTTTCATCACAATCGAACAAAGCATATATTCAGCATTTGTAGTTAGTTGTCAAAAGGGACATCGTAAAACCCCAAATTGAGTCCCATTTGGCTTCCTGCACATCCATAAATAGAGTGGCTTTGTGGTCACGGACACATGTTCTAGAGTCACGCAGCCGATTTATATTCTCTTCTTGATCCCTCACTTTATCACTTTCTGTCTGGGTGACCTTGGGCAAGTGACTTAACATCTCCGTACCTCAGGCTCCTTGGCTGTAAAATTGGGATAACAGTAGGATCTACTTCATGGATGTGCTTGCTAGGAAGAAAAAATAAGGTAATATGGACAAAGTGCTTCACCAGTGCCTGAAGAATAGAAAGTGCTTAACCAAAGTGAGCTATCAGCGTCATAACTATTATTCTTTGATCTCAAGTTATTAAGATTCAAGACATAGAGGATGAGATGAATCAGTTGACTAAAATCTCTAAAGCAGTTTGCTTCACATTCTCAGTGCTTTTCAATTTTTTTGAATGTATTTGGTTCAGTTCTATAAATGTGCATAAACTGCTAGTGTGTGCTGGTCAGTGGGCTTGGTATTTGAGATACAAGAGGAATAATAGGTCAACATCTCATCAGTTACCCAGTTCTTTCTTTAGCAGAGAAAGCAATATGTCAGCAATTCAAGTACATCTTGCTGAGTATGTAAGAAACATATTTAATGATACGGGAGTACTAGAGAAGATGGAGTGACAGCTTGTCAGAGTTCTCAGAGAAACTCTACAGGGAGAGTGAGGCCCAAATGGGATTCTAAAGGCGAGTGGGAATTTCTAGGAGGTTACACTCAAGGAAAGAGATACAAAATGCCAAGACCAGCAGACTGAGAGTATTGCATAGTGCTTCAGAAGGTTTACTGAGCCCCCTAGAGTTCATTCATCATAGATCTTGTTTACTGCATAAAACTATTGTTTAAATACCCATTCATTAAAAGTATATGTATATTTGAATTCAGCACTCGGACTAACATTTGGAATCAAGTTGTTAGCAAAATATGGAAAAGAACCCACAGGTCCTCTGTAGAGCTTCCATTGTAGGGGCGGAGCTTTCATTCTTCTCGAACGTTTGGGAAATTGCCTTCTTAAATGCACAGTATTTTTAAGTTTCATGGATTCTGTAGTTTTGCCCCTGCAAAGAATCACGTGTTTTATCATTTGCAGAAAACCTCGCACCTCCAGTGACCTGCTAGCTCAGTTTTATTACCCGCGTGACCCACTGATCGTGGAAACGGCAAGAGCAGGGGAGATTTTTGAGCACACACTGCAGCTGATCCGGGAACGTGTGAAGCAGGGGCTCACTGTGGACTTGGATGGCAAAGGTCAGCCGCAAAGCCATTCTGTTCTCAGCCTACTGCCCACAGCAAAACTGACCACCACCTCAGCAGTGGACCCTGAACTTTTAATGTCCAGAACTTCTTGGGATTTAGAAATTAATTTACTCACTACTTTTACCACATAAATGCAGATGTTTCTCATAGGAACTGTAATTCCAAAGTAAAGATGATAAATATATATTCAAACGTCTCAACTTTGGACCGTTATGTGTATAGAGAACAAATCTAGCGAAGCTATATTAAATGAACTTGCATTTCAAATCTAATAGATACAACTGCGTCTTATAGAGAAATGCTTTATTACCAAGGGACTATTCTACTTACCCTTGTAATCACCTGAGTCATTCAGTGAATTCACTTAAAATTTCTCCTACCACTTGTAATATTTATAATCCTTCACTTCTTTTGTTTTTTGGGTTTTTTTTTTTTTTTGGTATATTCAAGTTCTTGTGTATTTCTAAAACCAGACATCTACTTAGTAAATGTCAAATTAGATGATGTAGAAAGCTTTCAGGTTTTCTCTGCTGTTCTCTTTAAAATGAAATCAGTGAACGTGATTCTTTGCTATATACTGTTTGTGCTGTGAGTGCAGCGTCAACTTCTATCGGCTTATTCTTCCTTTGTTCTCCTTCAGAAAATCAACCAAGCTTGGTGCAGAAGGCCTATCTGTGAGCATGCCTCGGCCCTTAGTGCTCTGTACAATTTCTCTAGCAGGCTTTTGACTGTCCCTGGTCACCCAGCATGATGGGTTTTCAAAGCTTTTTTAGCAAAAATATGCAGTGAAATTTCCATTTTAGCCCATATTAGCACTTTAAACTTCTGGGTACGTGATTTTGAGCTATACCAAGTGTGAGTTGGGCATGGGCCGGTCTGCAAAAACCCCAGCTGTCCTTCTTCCTCAGGCTCCAGGTAAAGGTCAGGCCCGCGTGTCTTTCTGGCCCTCTTGGAGTTCTATACGCTCCTATTTCTATTGGAAGAAGAAATGATTTGCAGGTATAACTTTGTCTAAATTCATAATTAGAAAATGAGAAGCAATATATATCTCTAGAGATTTCGTTTTGCTGAAATATGCTTCAATGTTCATTCCCAAACTGAATATATCTTCTCATCTAAGGTACTCAAAAACTTTGAATACTTTTTCCAAGAAAAAAAAAAAAATACTATGCTATTTGACCTCACTTTCATTATGTGTCAAGTTGAAGGCTCCCCTGCCACCCCCCCCCCCCGCCCCTGACAAGGAGAATCTTGCCCTAAAAGTGAACTCAGTATCCACATCTTAAGATGGAAGATTCTCATATCTAAATACCCAAGATTAAGATACCTCAGGATCCAGCTAGGGAATGGCTAACACAGATAAAGTACAAATGGTCCCATGATTGCTAGCCAGTTTCTGAGGATTAAATAGGAATGGTAACTTTTAGTATGACTTAGTCAACGGTCTTTGCAGCATTGGTAGAATTCTGGAATTTTAAGCCCTGTTAAAAGGTAGAGTTCCCAGCATGTCCCTTATTATGTTTCCTATTTACTAGGGAATGACAGCTTATAGTAGTTCAGAAAGTTGCTGCTTAATCCCTCCTTGTCAAATATCATGTGAGTTAATATTCACAGAAATGAACCACATTGACATTTCTTTGACCTTATTCTCTAGAAGCACAAAACTTGAGAGTAAAATTCTGAAATAGAAACAAACAAAAAAAAAATCAACAAATCAATTCTGGGATTTGGATGAACAAATCCCTGCCAAGACACAGAGGAGAAGTTAGGAGGTGGCTGGCACCTGCTCTCCTTCCACCTTGCTCCTTCTAGCAGGTAGCCATTGATTACAGGATGAACAGCACAAAAGTAATCCCGGATCTTCTGGAAACATCTTTTAGTGTCTGGCTGGCACCTGCTCTTCTTCCATTTTACTCCTAGCACCTAGCCATTGTTTACAAGATGAACAGCACAAAAATCTAATTTCGGGATCTTCCGGAAACATCTTTGAGTGTTATAGAATGATCCCCCCTTTTGCTGTGACCTAACAAAACGTTGTTGGAAGAAAGGCCTCTGTCCACCCAGGGCGGGCGGGGTGGGAGGTGGTTCCCGCAGCACCTGGAGTTCCATCTTGCCCGCGCCCTCCCAGGCCATCCCTCCTCACGGCTTTCGCCGCTTGCCTTTCAGAATTCCGGTACAATGACTTGGTGTCCCCGCGCTCCCTCGGCCTCATCGCCAACTTATCTGGATGCACAGCTCGCGGGCTTCTGCCAAACTGCTCCGACCCGTGTTTCCACGGGAAGTACCGCTCCCACGACGGCACGTGCAACAACCTGCAGCAGCCCACGTGGGGCGCGGCGCCGACCGCCTTCGCGCGCCTGCTGCAGCCCGCCTACCAGGACGGCGTCAGCGCGCCCCGCGGGCTCGGCCTCCCCGTGGGCTCCCGCCAGCCCCTCCCGCCTCCCCGGCTGGTCGCCACCGTGTGGGCGCGCGCGGCGGCCGCCACCCGCGACCACAGCCACACACGCATGCTCCTGCACTGGGGCCGGTTTCTGGAGCACGACTTGGGCCACATGGTGCCCGCGCTGAGCACGGCCCGCTTCGCGGATGGGCGGCCCTGCAGCTCCGTCTGCACCGACGACCCCCCGTGCTTCCCCGTGGGCCCCCGGCACGCGCCCTGCATGCTCTTCGCGCGCTCCAGCCCCGCGTGTGCCAGCGGCCGTCCCTCCGCGAGGGCGCATTCAGTCTACGCCCGAGAGCAGATCAACCAGCAAACAGCCTACATCGATGGTTCCAGCGTTTACGGGAGCTCGGAGCGGGAATCCCAGGCTCTCCGAGACCCTTCGGCGCCTCGGGGACTCCTGAGGGCAGGCCTGCCTTGGCCTCCTTCCGGAAAGCACTTGCTGCCCTTTTCCACAGACGCGCCCACCGCGTGCGCGCGGCAGGAGCAGGACAGCCCCTGTTTCCTGGCCGGGGACCGCCGGGCCAACGAGCACCTGGCTCTGACCGCCATGCACACCCTGTGGTTCCGGGAACACAACAGGGTGGCCACGGAGCTGTCCGCCCTGAATCCCCACTGGGACGGAGACACGGTTTACCAGGAAGCCAGGAGGATCGTGGGCGCGGAGCTGCAGCACATCACCTACAGCCACTGGCTGCCCAAGGTCCTGGGGGACCCCGGCACGCGGATGCTGAAGGGGTACCGAGGCTACAACCCCAACGTGAACGCGGGCATCATTAACTCCTTTGCCACTGCAGCCTTTACACTTGGCCACACATTCATCAATCCCATTCTTTACCGACTGAATGACACCTTCGGTGAAATTTACGAAGGCCACCTTCCGTTCCACAAAGCGCTCTTTTCACCGTCCAGAATAATCAAGGAAGGGGGGATAGACCCGGTCCTCCGCGGGCTGTTTGGCGTGGCTCCTAAACGGCGGGCACCCTCCCACCTTCTCAGTCTGGAGCTGACCCAGAGGCTCTTCTCCACGGCCCATTTTGCGGCCGTGGACTCGGCTGCCACCATCATTCAAAGGGGTAGAGATCACGGGATCCCACCGTATGTTGACTTCAGAGTTTTCTGTAATTTGACTTCAGTAAAGACCTTCGAGGATCTTCAAAATGAAGTTAAAGATTCAGAGATTAGACAAAAACTGAGAAAGTAAGTATGCAAATGTTGCCTGGATTTACACATTTCTTAGGAGAGGTAAAGGCGTTAAAGCTCATTTTGTGTGGCTGGGATTTGGTTCCCTGGGGATGTTGCAGAGCTTTTAGTACTTGTTATTGTTGGAGAAGGTTAATATTAAAGACAGGATTCACCAGAAACTCAAATCCCCCTTTCTGCTCCTTTTTCTATCCACCTCCTTGGAAATGGAAATATTGCTACCTCCCATTAACTTGCTAGTTGCATTTCAGTTAGGAGAGGAGAGGTAAGGTACGTCTAGCCCATTCATGTTCTGTGATAATCCAAGCAAAACCCTTTTGTTGATATTAGGCCATACATTCTAACATAAATTCAGAAAATAAACTGGCCCATCGCATAAGCCTTCTTAGGCAGAGAAAAGTAGTGAAACAAACACAAATTATTTTTTGTCATAGTTCTAAATTCATGGTCGGGATTTAAGTTGGGGCTTTTTCACTGCAACCTTAGTATCTTTCAGTGAAGTATCACTGTTATTTTTTCTACATATGGGATTTGAAGCTTCATTGAAACTACAAGTGTACAACATTTCCGGGGAAGAGCTTCAGCTGTTCCACATGCTCACCAGCCTTCCTTCTTCAAAAATATTTTTTTTTTTTCAAAATGTTTCACAAGGAAGTTTTGTCTGTAGTAGGTTAAATATAGGAGACATAGATTTATTATTATGTTAAGGTATATTTGCATGAAATCTTTCAAAGAAGTTTAAAATTATAAGTTCTGTAGCCAATTGTCAAGATCAGGCCTTTCTTCACAAAATCAAGGCTATAAATACTTCTGGGCCAATAGAATTTGTCACATATGTGGAATATCAAACTGTGAAAATGTGTAATGTATCTAAAAGAAATCAGAGTACCCTGCAGATTGCACATTTCTTTTGGAAAGGACATTGATTTGGATTCCTGAAGACCTGGTTTAAATCTCTGTTCTACCACCCGGTCATACCAAGATCTTGTGTAAAGTAAACAGTTTTAAATTTCAGAATACCTATAAAATGAGAAAGTAGCACCTTCTCAGATTGTTTAAAGATTAAATTACATAAAAGGCATCAGATACTTGGCCCCATTCCTCCTGCGTCATAGGCAGTCAATAAATGTTAGCTGTAGATGTTTTACTATAATATTATCACTGCAGTTGTCGGGGCATTGCGATATTACACATCTGCTCAGATCCAGCCCTGTGGTAGGGGTGGGAGCCGAGATGATGGAAACAGCATCCGTACATGGAAAGCCTGACACAGTGCGGGAGAGCCAGGGAGCTGCCGTGATCAGTGTGGAAAGGGCTTGGTAGAGGAAGGAGGGAATAGAAGTCGTGATTAAATGCTGTGGGCGCACAGAGCTGAGAAATGAAAGGCTCACAACAAGCCACTGGTAAGAGATGTCATTTGATCTGGTCTTAGAAGTTTAAGTGTAAGAGGCTAGATGATGGGGAACAGCAGGAGGCATCTGGGGTGAGGGATTGGAAGCAGGAAGGTGTGGGGCTGAGTGTCAGGAGAAGAGAACAGAAAGATAGTAGGGGACGGGTTTTAAAGAGGCTGCGTGTCATGCAAGGGAATCTGATCTTCACTCCGTTTTTAACTCTGAAGCAGGAGGATGACCTGAAGAGAGACTCTTCCCTAACATAGCAACTGGCAGGCAGTTGGAAGATGTATTTCAAGGAGGAGAGGCTAGTGTAGCAGCCAGGAATCCCACAGCTGCTAGAGTCATCCAGGAGAAGCCCGAAGATGGCGTAGATTGGCTTGTGGCCATGTACTCAATCCTATTAGAATTTTAAATGTTTCCTGTGTGTGGATTATCTAGATTGGATAAAGCTGGGGGGATGACGTCTTGTGCAATTTGAGTCCCACTGCTCAATTGGCAGCTAACTTGTAAATTCACCACAAATTAGAGTACCTGGAATTTCTTAGAAATTTCCTGTCCCAAATTCCTCCTAAATCGTAGTTCTGTTAGCTGTGGTAGCCTCCGCTGCCCATCCTTGCAGTGGCCGATGTGAAGTATGAGGGCCTTTCAGACAGACAGCAGCTAGGGAGACTGCACTGAGCATTCACTCAGTGGCCTTTCTATTTGCTACTTTCATGCATATGGGATATTAGCCCCAGAGTCTTTGCAGCCTAAACATTGTGGTGTTATCCTTGCCCAGGAGAATATTTGAACTAGTGAAACTCTGCCCAGCCTGGTGCTTGGCATGCTCTGGAGGAGGACAGCATTGCTGACTGGCATGGGTGGGTTGCCAGGGGTCAGTAGATGCTTTTTGCTTATGCTGCCACAGGTGCCTGACTTTCCTTCCCCTTTCATTCATGACAAATTTGTAAAATATGAAACATATGCTCATTCAACTATGAGCGCGAGTTAAGTAAATTGGAATGGTTTTTATGATGTCAATCCTCCAATCTGTAGATTGCAATTTCTCAGGAGCTGCTGATGACATAGCTTTAAGTAGTTTAATTTACATAGTATTTCTTTACCCTATTACTTCTTTTCCTTTTTGTATTAATTTACAAGTGTAGTTTTAGGACTTTTTTGAAATCACTTCAGTCCACTGGGTGGGAGCCCTTGTCTCTGGCGTTAAGATGTGCCTTGAGCCGTGTATCCTCACATGGCCGAGTGGAGGGAAGACAAAGGAGCCAATGTGGTGTGAAGCCTCTTTTATAATTGATTAATAACTTTCATGAGGGCTCCACCCTCTTGACCTAATGACCTCTTAAGGCCCCGCTTGGTAATACCATCACATCAGAGATGAAGCTTCCACATTTGAATTTTGGGGAGACACATTTGGATCACAGCACTGTGGAAACTCAGTCCTAAAGGGGATGGCAGCTGTCTGTGAAAGACTCAGCTGAGTGCCCAGGAGGACGTTTGAGATACATGGGAAGTAGGGTCAAGGCTGGGACCAGGGCCTCTGTGATACGTGGGGGACATGAACAGCCATGGGTCTTGCTGTACCAAGGAGTCTAATCTTAGAATTAGCATCGGACTTATCTCACCCCCAAAACATTAAGAAGCACCAGGGAAAGGGACACTTTTTTCTAAGTGGACTTGTACGTGGAACATTGCCCCCTAGTGGAGAGGACCGCAGAGGCGTTCTGGAGAAGCGGGAAGGGGCAGGGCGGGGTTCCTTCCTGCTTACTCCTCTGAGTTCACTGCTCTCGGATCCACAGGCCCCAGCATTTGCCAGGAGGATTTGTGACATGTACAAACCTCCTACCCCCTTCAGTGCCAAGAACTCTGGAAACGCTTTTTCTCATTTTTTTTTTTCTTGGTCGAAGGCGTTTTATTTTTTCAAAGAGCTTGTTTTATTCCACGATCATATGAAAATCAATTATTTTCTTTTTATAAGATTATTCCTCCAAAGGATTATAAATCGTTCTACTATAAGGACACATGCACACGAATGTTCATTGCAGCACAGTTTACAATAGCAAAGACCTGGAACCAGCCCAAATGCCCATCGATGATAGACTGGACAGGAAAAATGTGGCACATATACACCATGGAATATTATGCAGCCATTAAAAACGAGGAGTTCACATCCTTCGTAGGGACATGGATGAACCTGGAAAACATCATTCTCAGCAAACTGACACAAGAACACAAAATCAAACACCACATGTTCTCACTCATAGGCGGGTGTTGAACAAGGAGAACACATGGACACAGGGAGGGGAGCACTATACACGGGGGTCTGTTGGGGGGGAGGGGGGATAGCGGGGGGATGGGGAGTTGGGGAGGGATAGCATGGGGATAAATGCCAGATATAGGTGAAGGGGAGGGAGGCAGCAAATCATACCGCCACGTATGCACCTATGCAACAACCTTGCATGTTTTTCACATGTACCCCAAAACCTAAAATGCAATAAAAAAAAAAGATTATTCCTGCTTTCAAGAATCACACTGTTTCTTTTTATTCTTTCTAAAACATATAATGAGCAGAAAGTGAAGATCAGTTATCCACTGAATGGTGAATATAAGTTCTCAGAGAGGCCATTTTTAAAGCTGTTTTCGAATCCTCTTTTGAAAATATAATACTGTGTGTGATTTTTTGTGGATACAGTTACTTTTGGTTTTGAGTAAGTATAAGTTTGTCACTGATAATCACAGGGCTGTGGAACTGCCTTGGCATATTTTTTTAATTTTATTTTTGGGATGGAGTCTCTCTCTGACGTCCAGGCTGGAGTGCAGTGGCACAATCTCAGCTCACTCCAACCACCCAGGCTCAAGTGATTCTCCTGCCTCAGCCTCCCGAGCAGGTGGGATTACAGGCACGCACACCCTTGCCCAGCTAATGTTTTGTATTTTTAGTAGAGACAGGGTTTCACCTTGCTGGCCAGGCTGGTTTTGAACTCATGATCTCAGGTGATCCACCCACCTTGGCCTCATAAAGTGCTGGGATTACAGGTGTGAGCCACCGCACCCGGCCATGCCTCGGCTTTTTAAAAGAATACCTCATATTTCAGTAATTAAGTATCTTATAATCTGTATATGTACCTATATTATGATAGCTTCACTTGATGATATAAAAAATTGACAAATTAACGAAAAATTCTTAATTTCTTCCTTCTTTCCACCGCTGGGTTTCAGGAGGTGAACCTGCATGATTCCTTCCCAATAACTTGCATTGTCTGTCTTCATCTTCCTGTGCCCGGGGAGGTCGCCCCTTTCCGTGTGGGCTTGGCTTTTCCTTCTGCGTGTCCAGCTGTCATTCTTCTGCTAAATATTGATCAACTTGCATATTCAAGCCAGCCTTACAAGACCTTGCATCAGCACCACCCTCTCACCTTCCCTTCATATTTAGCATGTCCAAGCATGTCCAGGAGCAACTTTAATTGCTGTAAAACAGTGATTCTTGACCATTTCACGTAAGACCATTTCACAAATCTAGTAGAATCTATGAACCTTCTTTCGCAGAAAGATACCGCAAAGAGAGAAAAATCGGCCCAACATTCTGTGTGTATTTTCAGAGGATTCACAGATTCCTGGGTGACCCGATGGACACTATTGCTTCACTGACGAAGTGTCTCTTCCTTGTGGATGTCTCAAGCTAAGAATAAGTGCTTCTCTACCGTATGTCTTCAAATGGCTGCTTGTTGGCCAAAAGGCCCCTAGATTTGTGACTACCATGTGCTTTTAGTCAAGGTCCAGTCCTTTTTCCCTATCCCTTTTGGAGGCAGTGACTTTGTTGTCTGCGTCACAGAAGGGTACTGAGCTGCTCAAATACAGCTGATTCTCTGGAGGACCAGCGTCTTTTCTCCCTCTCTAGTCTCTGCTACTTTCTGTTCAGTGCTTTCTCTCTCTCTGCCTCAGCTCTCCTATCCCCTGCTTTATGCATGTGGTGCACTGATGATGACTCTCTCCTAGCTCTCAGGTTTACATAGTCTTTTATGGAAGGGTCACTTGATCATATAAAAAATAAACAGACAAATCAGTAAAAAATTCTTAGTTTTTAGCACCAGAGTCTTGAATATCACTTTTTTTTTCCTAAATGTTACTTTTGTAAGGGTACTATATTATACAATTATACCAAGTCCCGTTGTTAGACTCTAAATGCCAGTTTAAGAGTTTTGCCGCCTCTGGTCATTTTCATTCCACAGTATTTTTGCTTTTCTAGAGAACATATTAATTGAATGACGGGTTCCAAGAGTATGTACTCCTTGGTTGCAGATAAATTGTCTAATTTATCTTTGAATCCCCAGAGCTTATCCCAGGACCTAGCACAAAGCAGCTGCTCTCTAGATGCTAGATATTTCATTAGGAGAAGTGGGACATGCTTGGGTGAGACTTATTTTAATTTTCCAAGAGGCTTTGATTTGAAAATTATTCTCTGCTTGAACACCTTTGACCAGATCAATTTTCTTAGGTGAAAACTAGGTTTTTATACTTATTCCTAACCAATTTATTTTTTCATCAACTTTTAAGTGGCATCAATGAACTATGAGGTATTATAATATTTTAAACAAAGAAATGAGGATTTACAACAGAGAACATCATGTGTTTGATTCTTGCGTGACCTTAACCCCAATTTCAAAAAGTTAAAAATGCAGACACTTAACCAATCAAAACTCGTCCTGTCAATGCTGTAGCCCTGTAACACAGAAGGCACACATGCCTGAGCAAATAAAAAGTGACAAGAGGCCAGTTAAAAATAAGATTGTCAGTGAGTTATCCCCAAAGGTCCAGTTCTTAGAAGGCACGCGGTTCTGTTTGCCTAGCAGAAACAGAATGTCAAGTAATTAATTCAACACCTTAAAGTATGACATTAATTTAACATCAGTTGTGTAGACAGTGGTGAGTCTTAGTAATTGTGTTTTAGAAGTTATACATATATACAAGTTGAGCATCACTGATCCAAAAATTTAAAATTCCTCAAATGCTCGAAAATCAAAAATCAAAAATTTTCGAGTGCTGACATGATGCCACAGGTGGAAAATTCCATCCTGGTTTCGTATGGCCAGTTACAGTTAAAACAGATGCACGACAGCATCCCCAAGGGAAGAAAGACTTTCCCAGCCCCCTTCAGCTGTGATATATCTTTTAAGGTATATATGAAACATAGAAGAATTTCGTGTTTAGAGTTGGGGTCCCATTCCCAAGATACCTCATTATGTGTGTGCAAATATTCCCAACTATGAAAAGGTTCTAAATCTGAAACATTGCTGATCCCAAGCTGGATAAGGGACGCTCACAGCCTGTATATACCGTCTTCACTTTGAGAATCTACTTTTTATTCCTGCCTTTGAAAATTGTTTAGTGTTATGATAATTTTATAATTATAATAACTGAAGAAATCTTTACCATTATGTTATCAAAATTTAACACTTATAGAAATGAAGATATTCAGCTGTTCCTCATTACATACCATATGAAATCATAGCATATACTTTATAGAAAACTTCATACTGGACCCAATGAATGCTTTATTTCTTCTAAATTCTGTTTTACCAACAAAGTATACATCTGAATGCAATTTAATGCATCTTGTCTTTAAATTTCACCAAAATCTGACTAAACTAAAATTAAATTTTCAATTAACATCATGTATCAAAAGTGACATGGCACGGTGCATACATTTTAAGTGTACAATTTGATGTCTTTGAACAATATTCATGCCTCTGTGATCATTACCCCAGTGAAGATGAAGAGCACTGTCATCCTTCCAGAAGCTTAGCTCATGGTTTTTGCAGCCTGTCTCCTCAGCCAGACCCTTCCCAGCAACCACTTCCTGGATTTCTATAACTGTATATTCATTTTGTCTCTTCTAGAACTTCACATAAATGGAATGTATGTATGTATTTTTTAAAGCTTATTTTGCTTGGCGTGTTTTTGAAGTTCACCCATATTGTGAGGCGTACCTGCAGATCGTAGTTTTGTTCATTGTGAGTGGTGTGGTTTGCATGAATATACAAATATTTGTCTACTCTTCCATTTGAGGTGGCCATTTGGGTTGCTTCCCGTTTTTCTCTCTTCTGATGACTCTGCGATGAATGCTCATATGCAAGTCTTTTTGTGGGCCTATGATTCCATTTCTCTTTAATAAAAAACCTGACAGTATAGTTTCTAGGTCACTTGGTAACTCTGCGTTTAACCTTATAAGAAACTGCAAAATTGTTACCCAAAATGGTTGCAATATTATTCACTCCCACTGGCAGTGTAGAAGAGTTTGTATTTGCTTTATTTTTTCTCTGGTCTGTTCTTCTGGTTGGAAATATGCTACTGATCTTTCTTGCAAGTTCTCAGACTTTCTATTGTCATCTTTAGTATCCTCTTACGTGTATCAAGTGAAAGTTTCATTTTGGTTATTGTATTAGTTCTAGAATTTACCTTTTTTATGATTCCTAATTCATATTTATCTAAAGGTTAATTCAATAAGTGCATACCTTCTTTAATTTGTTAAATACATTTATAATAGTGACTTGAATGTCCTTTTCTGATAAATTAAACATCACAGCCGTCATTCGGGGGTTCATTACTCTCTTAAGTGTGAATTCCAATTTTTTCTTCTCTGCCTTGTAATTTCTAAATGCATGTCAATTACTGTGATTCTGCCTTGCATTCGCATACGTTTTCCTTTATGCTTCATTTGGGTGGAAATGCAGGAATGTTTCCTAAGCTCCGCTGATGTGGAGTGGCCGAACTTCCAAATGCTGTTGGCCATGCTAATCTTGGCGGGGCTTGGTTTTAGGCTCTGTTGAGTAGAGTTTATCCTTATAAGGATATAAATTATTCTGTGAAGACTCGGTGAGCTGCTCCCTGGGTGTTCCTGAGGTCTTACATCCACACCGTGTTCTGATTCAGCCTCTTGCCACAGTTGCCCTGTGTGTGCCTCATGCAGTTCCTCATGCGCAGGTGCCAGCCGGCCCTTCCCCAGGACTGTGCCGGGCCCCCAAGGTAAATGTCCGCCAGCTCCCCACCACAGGTCCTGCCACCTGTTCCCAGCTGCTTCAGCCTTCCTGAAGCGGGGTGGCAGCCTCTTGAGTGCAGCTGCTCCTCTCTGTGCTGGGATTCTAGTGCTCTGCACAGTGTGGGGGAGATTTCTCCCAGACGGAAACTGAGGCCATTGTCACAAGTTTCCCTCTTCTCAGCCTTCTCAGTCTTAGGCTGCTTGTTGCCCAGTGTTTGGAAGCCGTGAGCTCATACATGCTGTCCTCCTTTGTGACTGTTTATAACGGGAGAACTAATCTCCTTCCCATCACATCATAGCCAGAAACAGAAGCTAGCATTCATTGTAAGTTATATTTTTCCCCTACAATTTTAGCTCCTGTGCAATTAATTGCTTAAACCAACACTTTTACCGTAATTAACTCTATTTTAGGCCTCTACCTACTTAGACCTGCGTGTTCACAGCAGCTCTCTTTACATCCTCCTGCAATGCATTTCTTCCTTTCTGCGGCACCGGATTGGTTGCAAAGAACAAATTAAACATCAGGAGTTCGAGACCAGCCTGGCCAGCATAGTGAAACCCTGTCTCTAATAAAAATACAAAAATTTAGCCAGGAATGGCAGTGGGCACCTATAATCCCAGCTACTCGGGAGGCTGAGGCAGGAGAATCCCTTGAACCCTGGAGGCGGAGGTTGCAGTGAGCTGAGATTGCGCCATTGCACTCCAGCCCGGGTGACAGTACAAGACTCCGTCTCCAAAAAAAAGAATCTTAGGATCATTGTACTTGGAGAAAATCCCTTCAGTCTCTGGTCCTAATCTAAATGTTCAGCCCCATTTTTTTGTCCTTTCCGATCTAAACTCAGGCATCCTGTGCTTTAATTGTTAACTTTTGCATTTCCCCTTTTCTTGAGAATACCTTATAAGGATATAAATTATCCTGTGAATAAGATCATAAGATTATGATCTTCCTGGGTTTTCTGCCTTTGCAAAAGCTATTCTTTGTGTCTGGAAAATATTTCTCTCCTTTCCCTAGTTGTCTCAGGCCTATTCAGTCTTCCAGATCCAGATCAAAGCCTCCGAATATTGTCACCCCTGCCGAGCTATCTTTTCTTCAGTAATATAGCAGGACTCTGCACCTATTAACATTAAGATACTTCTTATAGTACATTGCAACTGCTTATGTGTGCAACCTCCACATGAAATGTGAGCATTCTGGAGGAATGTGACTTATCTTCTCAAGTGTCTAACAATGTCTGACTCTTAGTATTTGTTAAATAGCAGAAGGATTAACGATGGATCTCATAAGTTTTGTTGGTTTAGTTTTTTGTGTTTGAGGTCTATTTCCGTGGCCTTAGATTAGGGATTTGAACTATGTAAACAGTTTGAATTTTTAACATATCTAAATAGCAAATCAGAAGTTTAATAACAGTTCCAGAATCTTTAAAAGTAATAGTATCATTTGGTCATAATTATAACATGAATATAAACATTAGAACTGATTCAAAACCCATTTCTTTTTTTTTTTGACTTTTTTAAATTGCATTTTAAGTTTTGGGGTACATGAGAAGAACATGCAAAATTATTGCATAGGTACACACATGGCAGTGTGATTTGCTGCCTTCCTCCCCATCACCTGTATCTGGCATTTCTCCCCATACTATCTCTCCCCTAAAATCAGAATTTTTAACAGGCATGCTTATATTTTATTTCATAAAGACTTGCTGCACAAGAATGGTCCCCAGCTGATAATCACTTTAAGAAAAGCAGTAAACTAAAATGTGTTCAACTTTTTATGTATCTGCCCAAACTCTTAATGACATATTTTGGTTTTGTATCAGACTTAATATATACGAGTTCATATATGACAGATGTATGAAGACAACAGTTTGAGTTGACAGCTACCAAAATATTCAGAAATAAAGTATAGCAAATAAATTTGCAAGTTTAAAGTGACTTTTCAGAGGCTAAAAATATGAGTAAGTCCTTTTTTTCCTTCTATGAGGAAAAACTCAGAAATAGCCTCCAGCACAAGTTCTTACAGCAGGGCTGACTGGAACGAGTATCTTGACTAAGGTATAATTGCCGTGTTTTATTGTTTAATCCCAGTCAATGTTTCTGTGTAGCCAGGCACTCTCAGGCCACAGTCATTGCTGAGTCATGTGGAGACACAGGCGCTCTGCACTGCGATCGAGAAGCCTCTGGGGACAGTGGGTCTTCCCAGGTCCCTGTGCTGCACTACCTCATCCAGCAGCACACATGGTGCCTGCAGCCAGAGCCTTGCAATCCTTCTGCGTATGGTGGAAAGAGAAAAAGCTCAGATTAGCCATCCATCCCAATCACACATCATACGCACATGAATCCTGCAGTCAGATTCCCCGTCCAACCCGTCCCTTTCTTCTGGCAGGCACAGGTATTCTGCTGAAGCCATGTTTCCGGCTGTAGCTGTGTTCATTGCCGATCTATAGAGCCCATTTATTTCTCAGCCAAGTGGAGCTAAGATTCATTAGTGTCAGTACCTGTAGCAAGAGAGGCGTTGGTATCCATAAATTAGCTATTATCTTAGATCATCTTCCCTTAGAAAACAAGAAAGGAGCAGTGGGGAGCTGTGGGATTATCCTGTGATGGTCCCCATACTCAGTGACATTCTGCTGGTGGAGTCGGGGGTGGCAGGCTAGCTGTCCTGAGAGTAAACTGGAGTTAAGTATGAGTCTCATTAGGCAGTAACAGATTTTTTAAAATTTTGCAAAGCTCTTTTATTCTCTGCTAAAACAAAGCAAGCAAGCAAGAAGGAACATAGCCATTCGTTGCCTGTTTTCCTATCTATTCTTCTCAATGCCACGTCTTCCTCTGCTTTTTCAGTTCCGCTGTGGCATTGTCTTATCCTCTTTGAAACAAAATTCTATCGTCTTTTAATTTTTCCAGACCATCCCTTCCACAGTTTCTCCCTTTATTTTTCAATTCAATATATACTGTAAAAATTCTGCTTGTTTCTTTTGTCTCATAATTAGAATTCCCTTTTTTTCAAATCTCTTTAACTCAGTAAGTCATTTTTTAAAAGTATTTTCTTTCACAATGACTTACTTTTTCTCCTGCATTGAATGCATTGATATCTACATTTTACAGACATTTATTAAGTCACTGTTTTAAACCTGAATTTGAGGGAGAGGCAGCACGGATGAACTGAACACCATACCTGCAATGATGGTCTCTAGAGGGTGAGGGAGTGCATTTGTTAAGCCCCATCCCAGACCTCTAACGGCTCTTTTGTTGAGTGTATTCACTCAGCATCTGGAGTAGTGTCTACAAAGTTGAGGAGGGCCTGACGCTTATATGCACACACGCTTTATGCACATGTGTGGCTGCGTGAACACCCTGCAGACCTTCTCTAGGGTCTCGGGAGGGGACCTTGTGGTTAGGGCTCTGCAGAGTCATCTTCACTTGCTTCCCGGGAACTCCGCCTCTGGGTAATTACTCAGTAAATACAGACCCACCACACACACTTTCTCCTCTCTTGAGCAGGTTGTATCTCATGGGGTTTCTGGCTGTGCTCATCTTCGTGAAATGTGAGGCAGACATGGGATGTCTGCTGTGCAATGTATTTAAGACAGACCCTATCTACACTTGGGGTCTTCCAAGGTGAACAGATACACGATCAAGTGCCTTTGTGGGATCCTGGGCAGGGCAGAGACTTCTAGGCCTATGTCACCATAGGACCAGGGCTATGTACACCCTGGCACTTTTGAGAATAAAAGATGGCATAGTGAGTGCTAACACTTCAGAGTCAGCGTGAGCACCCTTCAGGTGAAGATGCCGCTTTAACACAGGGTGTGGCAAACCACAGCCTTCAGACTGGCCGTTGCTCTTATGAATGGTTTATTACATAGCCAGACACATTTGCTTACATTCTCTTTGTCCGGTTACCCTGGCAGAGTTGAATAATTGCAACAAAGATTGTACGGCTTGAAAAGTCCAAGGATATACTAGCCACCTTAAAAGAACAGATTGCCGATGCCTACCGTTATAGCATCAAAGCACAACTGAAGAAGGATATGCTTTGATGAGTTTTTCTCATATATCTCAGAACTTGGGAATGATACTCTTCCTCTTCAGAGTGACAGTTTTCTCACCTCAGTATGAGACAGTCATATCCAAAAGGTCCCCAAATGGAAGCCATATTTTTCTTGTTGATCTCTTGGGTTTTGTGGATGGGACAGCTTTAATCTAATACTAATAATACTTCTTCATATTCGGCTGGTGTTTGTTGCACAAAACCAGTGTTTTGTCACAAAATCACCTCTCATTTTGTAAGACAACTTATTACATGAGTTGCTGTTTTTTAAAATAAATTATTCATACTCCAACATGAATAGAATAGTTTGAGGTGGATCTCTTCAGTATGTGCCCTGGGCACCTGCACACTTTCTGTTAACACTTTCTTTATCTCATGAGCTGGTATTAACTTTCCTAAGGACATGCAGCTGTCAAGTAGAGAATGCGAACTTTAATCTGAATCCAAATGATCCAGAGTTGATGCTGTGACTGCTGTAATGAATTACCATAAACTAGATGCCTTAAAAAAAAAAGACAGATTTATTTTCTTATGGTTCCAAGGGGTCAGGAGTCTGAAATTGGTCTTACTGGGCTAAAATCAGGGCTGTGCCCTTTCAGGAGGCTTTAGGGGAGGATCCGTTTCCCCATCTTCCCCCCTTGGAGAGGCCATTCACATTCCTTTACTTGTGGCCCCTTCTTTTCACTCTTCTGTTCCCCTTTCCACTTTTGAGAACTCTTGTGATTGCACTGGGCCCAGCCAGGTAATGCACAGTGGTCTTCCCCTCTTAATATCCTTTGCTGAATCACATCTGCAAAATCTCTTTTGCCATGTAAGGTGACATATTCACAGGTCCCAAAGATAAGGCCATGAACATCTTTGAAGGGTGGTGCACTGCAATTATGCAACTGCCAATATTTGTTTTTATTTTCTATTTTCCTTCAGCTTTAGCACAGAAGGAGACTGTGAGAAACAGCATAACCCAGCACTCAGCAATACAGGCATAGAGGCTCTGATGTCAGACTATGGTGGTATACGTGCTCTCTCCATTCCCTTCTCAATGTGGAGCCTTTTGTACTTGTTCATAGTCTCGTACTTCTCATCCCTAAAATGAGGATAATCACAGTAAGTGTCTCAGTTTACTGAGCAGATGAAATAATTTAAAGCACGTTGAGCACTTAGCAGAGTGCCTGAATGCTGACTCCATGTGCACATCTGAATGGCATGTGTGAGCGAATCTGCATTCGTCTCCAATTTGGGGTATAATTGATTCAGGAAAATTAAAGAAAAACATTCTTTAAGTAAAGGTGGAAACCTGTCTTTCTATAGGAAGCAATTCTTTCCATTTCCTTTCAAAGCAGCATGACATTCACATAAAAAGTATACTTCAGAATGAAAACACAGGAGACTGGATTTAAATTAAGTAAAATTCACAGTCAGTGATGTGTAACAGTATTTTCTTTTGCTCAGGAAATATGTTTTCAAATGGGTGTCAGTAAGAATACTCTCATATGTGTACTCTCTAATCGTCTCTTTACATTAAAATTGAAGAACTTTGGTATTAATTTTTATCCCAATCGATTTCTCCTAACCTCACAATAGAAATGGCCCCACTGTTGCTGTTGAAAATCTGTGCTTTATGCCATTTAGTGAGGTCAGCCTGTCACTTCACTAAACAAATAGAGATTCTCAGAGAACACCTAAACCCACGTCTTCACTTCTTGGCTGGAATTGAGGAAAGCAGTCAATGTGCTTTATGTTTTTGTATGAAGAGAGCAATAACTGTTATCATGCAGAATTTATAGAATACACAGAAAATATTTTAAAGGTTTTATAAATTATAATAAAGATATCTGTGAATTAATATTTGTACTTACTAAATCTTGAATTAATATGGAGAAAGTGGAGAATATTGGAAAATGTGCTGAAAATACTACCTAGGTGCTTTCTTGGGTTTCTAGTAATTAACTTTGTGATCTTGGGCAAATTTCATGATCTATCTGAGTTTCCACTTCCCTGGGCATATTATTCATTGGTTGCCACAGGAAACTTACTGAATGCTTTTAAATGACTCTAAAATATTCTCCTTTGTAAATACTTATGAGCCTAAAACAGACAAAAACTATTTTAAATCAGTTTAGCTTGTTTTTCAAGATTGAATTAAGTCAGCATTCACTTTCATTTTGCATAATGCCAGATGTTCTTTGCAACATTTGGATAGTTTGGCCTATATCCTCATTCTCTGATAACAATGAATGGCACTTTATAATGTTTTTTAGCTAGAATAGAATTTTTGGAGGGTGGGGCACAGCTTCTATAGCCAATGATGTCATTAGCTTGTTTTCCCTTTTTAATTACCTGAAATTATATTTGAAAATGAAATAAAATGTGTAAACATATTGTGCTATATGTAATATTAAAACATTTTCTTTGTTTTTCTTGCCTATTCAATTGAGGGGAAATGTCATGTAAAAGCTACATTAAACAGAGAATGATGTGTTTTATAAGGCATTTGACTAATAGACTCTTTTCACTGGTAGTTTGAGAATTTCTTGGCAAATAGTCAATTCAGAAAAATAAGCTTCCTTTTTGCTAAAAAATACATGGAACCATTGAACAAAAAGTGAAACCATAAAGAATGGCTTTACACATAAACAATCTAAGAAAATGGGCAATTCTTGTATGTCAGAAAGGACAAGGAAACTTAAAAGTCGGGGAGAAATCAGGAATGAATGTGCTGTCTTGGCCCAGGATTATCAGTCATAGACATTGGTCCTAGGGATTAGAAGTTGAGGTTTTAGCACCCATGCAGGGTAAGGGGATCTGGACTCCACCGAGTCAGAGGCCTGAAACAGAGTTCTCTGCAGAAAGGCTGAAATCCTGCCTCATTTCTGCAAGGATGAAGGGAACTAGAAAATCCCTTCCCATCAGGAAAGAGGAAGCAGCAATATGGTTTCTGAGTAAACATCAGGGACTGAGGCTGAAATAAAACAGGAAGGTTTTTGCAATTCTAATCCCAGCCTGTGTTACACAGGAGAAGAATTTGAATTTACTCAAACACCATAGTGCTGGAAAGAGAAGAAGATAAATTAACGTGAAAAACAGCCAAGGGGCACATGAAACCCCTGAAATGCTGGCAAAAGGACATGTGAAATCACTCTTTAGGTGTTCTTTAACAAGCCAGTGCATACAGACAATCACAGGAATGACAAACCAAACTCCCAAGAGGTTCTCTTATTCTCACACATGTAAGTTAAAATTCATTTCAGCAAATACATTGCTGCAAGATAGTCAGTAATGAGAATAAAGGAAAAGCAACAAAACAAAACAAAATAAAAATGGAACCTAGGGAGATTAAAACAATATGAGAGACTTTTAAGTATGCACATTTAACATATTTAAATAAGAGAATGAATAGAAACCATGTTAAAAGGAAAAGGTAAAAATGCAGATAATTGAAAAACCGAATTTCAAGACATGATATATATATAATTGAAATTAAGATCTCAATAGATAGTGAAACAGCACACTGGAAACAGCTGAATAAAAAATTAACGAACTGGAAGATAAATCAGAAGAAATCACTCAGCATGTAGTACAGACAGATGAAAAGAATAAATAATGAGAGAGATTTAGTGATAGGGAGAAAAGATCAAAAACATCGAATATTTATGAAAATTCCAAGAGGCAGAAAACAGGAATGAGAGAGAGACCCAGACTGAAGGGTTAGCAAGAAAGGAGTTATAAAATTGAAGAAAGACTCAAGTCCTCACATTTAATGAACAGAACCTGTACCAATGTACTCATCTGCAGAACACTTCACTTAGGAAGTAGAATGTATGTATTTGAAACCCATATCAGTCTAGATAGGCAAGGTTATGGTAATCAAAAACCAAAAATCTCATAGGATGAGCATAGCAGATATTTTTCACTTATGTTAAGTGTCTAACTCAAGTTGGAAAGAAAAAATACAAAAGTAAAAAGTTGAAAAACAGGCTAATTGATAAATATATTCCCAAACACAAAGTTAAATTACAAAAACATAAAGAAACAGATTTCTAAGAAATTACTATTTGTGTTTTTATAAAGATAGCTTTGAAAATCATAGTAATTGAATAACTTTTCTATTTGGTCTTAGGATAATAAGAAAACCAATATCAAAACAGAGTTTGAAATAATTGAAAATTTGCTTTTAATAGTTTCTGAGTTCTTGGTAGACAAAATTTTTCAAATTGTAAAGAGCACATTGTACAGTATTATGGAATATATAAAAAGATAATAACCTACTTGATTTATTAGCTGAAATTAGCATGCCTCTGGTATAAACCTTAAAACAGGATCAGTAGTGTTAACCTTAGGGTCATTTTTTTGAGAGGCAATAAAAATGCTTATCAGTAAAATCATGATTGGTGTAAGAATAGTCCAACATGATTAGGGAGGAATAATTAATATATGTCCAGAATTTAAAACTGAGTCGGTATCAATGTAGGGCATCACATTAGAATATACAAGTATAAAACCCATTCAGTCATCTCAGTATGCCAAAATGACACTTGATAAAACTTGAAAACATATTTAAGATGAAAATAACAACAAAAGCATTTTTAGCATTTTTGAAATAGAAACATCTCTTTTTTACCGTAATATTCATGTATTCATTCCATCAGTAATTATATTAATTCATAAATATTTATTTATTCTGCCTATTGGCTTAATAAAAGGCACACAACTGATACTGTAGTGAATAATGAAGCACTGCCTTAGAACAGGCAAATAGGTAGGGATTATGTGACCAGTCTCCCCTCCTGCATCTGTGACAAACACTGCTAAACTCTCACAGAAGTTTTTCCTACCGAGCATAGAGGCAATCTGAATTCTTCTAGACATAGCTTTTTATGACAGCCAGCAGTTACTTTATTTGCTGGGACTTGGCATACAAAATGGGACCTCCTTATGGCCCCTCACTGTAGCCTGCTCACCTGGAAACAAAAGATGGCTCTGTTACCATAGTTTACATTGTTTTTCAATTTCAGTGCAACGGACCCTATTGAGACTTACGAGCTGGAGAAGCAAAATGAAGTCTGCTCATTTTTATAATTGCAGAATTGTGATCAATTTAGAATATTCTCTAAAAGGGAGCATTGTCAAAGTGGGTGGGAATTATGAGATCTATGCAGGGGCATGGTTTGTGGTGGATAGCTGAGGAGGTCCTGACTATAGGCTTCCTTTCCTGAATGAAGGATAAGCTTAGTTCATCTATGAGTGTGAAAGAATAGAACAGTGGGGAATCAGATTTGAGTGGAGAAGCTCTCACGTCGTGATGGATTTCATAAGACTGGAAAAAAGTCAGAGCAGTAAGCCAAAATAGTTTTGCAGTTTTGAGGACATAAATGAAATTTATAAATTAAGTGTATACAGTTGATTAAATAGAACAATAAAAATAAAGTGTTTGCCACTTGACATGGTGAAACCCCGTCTCTACTAAAATACAAAAATTAGCTGGACATGGTGGTGCGTGCCTGTAATCCCAGCTACTTGGGAAGCTGAGGCAGGAGAATTGCTTGAACCAGAGAGTTGGAGGTTGCAGTCAGCTGAGATTGTCGCATCACTGTATTCCAGCCTGGCGACAGAGCAAGGCCCGTCTCAAAAAAAAATATATATATATGTTTATGCCTTCTAACTGGCCTATGAGCTTTAAAGCAGGGGATGTTAATTAGTCCTTTTTTAGTCTAGACTTGTGGTTAGACTAAAAACTCAGGGAATCCTTAGGAATATGTGGATTCAATGGAAGGTTAATCTTTAATTTCTCAATCAGGAATTAAAAACATGATTCATTGCTGTAGACTACTTACCCCAGAATGTATGCTAGATAATCTTATGTAGTATATAAATGTAACGTTTAATAACATTGTCTTACACCGTGGAAAATGTTTTTCTTTGTTTTCAGCTCTTTTTCTGCTTCTGTGGTTATGGTATGGGGGGGTCTGGCTTGGAGACTGTGTGTCTTTAATGTTTGATGTTTATTTAGTCAACCTTTTAAACAAAAGGAGAACATGTCTCAGGCCCAGGATTTCAAAGAGTTACTGTATATAGGTAGAATTTAATAAAAATAGCTTTTAAAAAACTAATTTGCATTTTATCCTGAAAGTGATAGTGAAAAGCAAATTTATCCATTGGGGTTAAAACATGATTGAATTGTTAATAGCTATCACGCTGTAAGTATTGTTCAGATTTGCCACTGTTCAATACATGTGAATTTTATTGTATATGGACCTGTCTCTTCTTATGTGGAAATCTGTCTTAGTCTCAATGACTACCTGGACTTATCTTTATCTTCTTCTTGATGTGTCTGCCTTCATTGATTTTATTGTTTGTTTATTTTCTTGTTATATATTTTATCCTTTCTTTCGTTTTTTCCTCTAATCACAAAACAAAGTTTAAATGGTTATTTATTGTTATTTGACATAATTACAAGAGTTCTATAGTCTGTACTCTGCTTTTGAAAATATGATGAATATCATGTTTTAGTTTTATGCCAAGTCTTATATAAATAGCTTAGATTATTTTCTTCCTTTAAAGTAGTAGAAAGAAATTTCCTCCTTTCATAGAAGCATAAAATGAAAAGTATTATATACTCGTTTAAAAATAAAGTCACTTGAGTTATCTTTCCCATTTGCTTACTTTTCTGTTACGGAGAGATGCTATTTCTGTTACGGAGAGATGTTTGTTAACATAGAGCTTTCTATATAGTTTTCTAAAATGCATACAGTTTTAATTGTAGAAGAATTTCTTTTTACAAAAACATGGTGTCCTTAAGATTTTTGAGGAAAAATCTAGAGTCCCAAGGTAAGCTTTTAATAAAAGGTATTCTGGGCAATTTTTCTTTCAGGTAAAGAAACAATTTTTCTGTCTGGTATTGTTAGTGACTCAAATTAACCGTAAGTTTTTTTTTTTCAGTCGTACAGTTTTGTTTCAGTGCGGATAACCCTATGACTGTTTTGTACCATGTGTCTGATCTGACTAATCATGCTCGTGGGGTAGGACGTTTTCACTGTTTTAATTTCTCTGATGTAAAGTGTCGTTTACTTCCCTTAAATGGATGCAGTCATCCTGAGGCAGAGGAAATTTTATTCCGTGTGAGAGTAAACAAGGGCATTTTACCTTTTTTGCCGAAGGACACGTTTCAAATATATTTTTTTCTCTAAAAGCTACTAAATGATCATATGTGCTCTGAAAATCCAGAAGTCTCTCAGAGAGCTTTTCCACAAGGACACTTTATCACAAAGCCCCTTTTCTTTGTGTTTTGGGGAAGGATTTTTATTTGTTTCATTAAAACCGTACCTTCCTGCACTATCCGTCTTTCACCTTCTGAATCAGGTGAGCATATATAGCCCTGAACAAATTCCATTCGGGACCTCTGTCCTTGTGTCTCTGTGAATGATCTAGTTGAATGAAAGTTATTATTATTATTATCCTTCCTTCTAAAGCCGACTTTAAGTCAGACTGCCATTATGAAATTAGATATGGATTGACACTGTGGTCTTTGTGGCATGAAATAGCCCATTTCAAGGTCTGCAGATCTTTGCCTTCAACTCTCTGTATATCAAAATACCAACAAAAGCACCACTTCTTTTTAAAACATAGCTAGACTGTTTACACATTATTCCATGTGTGCTTTTGCTTTGCAATCATGGAAAAGGTTAGAAGGTAAACTTAAACACAGTTAGATGGTACATTATCAAAGCCGGGAGATTTTATGACGGCCGTTTGCAGCCTTGCTTTGGGCAGCACTCTCATGTCGTCTTCAATTAGGGCAATTCTAGTCAAAGGCACCAGCGGCCTTTGCCGCTGCACACAACAGAAAGGGGCTTGGTGCGGTTGTCATCCTCACTCTCACTCTCAGGGACGGTGTCCCTCAGATGCCATCTCAGATTACAGACGTCTTTGCAGTCGTAAAACCATGCCACCTTATATTGGATTATTATTTTAAGGTATGGAACAAATGTTTAACTTTAGGTTTGGGGATGAAAGTTGACAAGTCAAATGACTTACCAAAGCTGTTAATACAGAGCTGCTTTATAGTCTTTCTGGTGTCTAAGTATAACCAGGAAAGAAGAGCTATAATGTCTACAATTGAAAAGGTTTAAAAAAATAGAACTGACATTCTCCAGAGTAATCCAGATGAATCATTAAGAAATGTTTTGAGAGCTTATGAATCTTGGACTGCCCTGTAAGGCAGGTGGAGAGGATTTGTTTTTCGAAACATAGGCTATGTGTGGCTAATAAGTTACTCACATGGGATATGCATAAGACTCCCAAGATTTCTTGTAGCTGCTGTGGTGAGCCACGGTAAAGGAATATAGCATAATAAGGATAGGAATAGTTAATGTTTAGCTGAATTATTTAAAAGATGAAAAACAGATCAATGATAAAGAACTGAAATGAACAAAGCCAGGATTATACTCCCTGGGAAATTTCAGTGTTCTAACTTCTAAAACCTCTAAGTACTATTTTTTTTTCTGGACTCTTACAGTTCCTAGACATAAATCTGACCCTATGTAACCTTCTGATTTCCATTACTATTATTTCTCATATTCTTCATAATTTAATTCTAACCATTCAGAGAACAATATATCTGTGGGGTTTTTTGTGTTTCTTTTTCCTTTTTAAAGAAGTAATGCAGGGTTGTATGACAAATCTCTGTAACTTTCACTCAGTTTTGTTGTGAACCTAAGACTGCTCTACAAAATCAAGTTTATTGAAAAATTAATTGAAGGATTTCTTCAAACGTATATTAAAATTACATTTAAGCATGTGTAAAATTCAGGACAATAGTCTCATTTTTGGCAGGAAGATTGTTTTGAAAATTAGGAGTGAATTTAGTCTGAAGTTAATGGGACGTCATAATTATATTAGTTTTCCAGGCTACTGTAACCACAGACCGCATACTGAGTGGTCTAAGACAGTAGAAGTTTATCATCCCACAGCTCTGGAGTCTGGAAGTCTGAAATCAAAGTGTCAGCAGGGCCACGCTTCCTCAGGATCATGGAGGAGAGAATCCTTTGCTCTTCCTCGTTTCTGGTGGGTTCCCTGGCTCACGGTTTTGCCTCAGTCCCTGCCTCTGCTGTAGTACAGCATTCTTACTGTCCGTCTGTGCTCAAACTGCCCTTTTAAAGATAAGGACGCCAGTCATATTGGATCAGGGTCCACCCTAATGACCTCATCTTAATTTGATTACATCTGCAAAGATCCTACCTCCAAATGATATTATCACATTAACAGATACTGGAGGCTAGGACTTCCACATGTTGATATATTTTCATGAGAACACAACTCAAGTCATAGCAATAATGAAAATTTAGTTCTTACCTAAAAAAATATTGTTTACTTCTTTTGGAGGTTGGTGCAGCCTTGGAAAATTTTTTTTACTCATTTTATTGGAAACAGAGGATAAGACACAACAATAAAGAGAAACAAAATGCTTTGGCAAAAGACTCTAGATGACTTAAGTGGAAGGAAGATTTTCAGAATAAAGTTTTGACACATGCTCTTCAAACCGAGTGTTCCATTTATAAATGTAATTTGGGTGGTTCCAAAGGCCCATGGAGTCGTTCAGGGAATGCAAAAGAAGGAACACTATCTAACTTAGTTTCTCAGGCCAGTAACATTTTGATACTAAAATAAACAACAACAGTGTGAGACAAGAAACTTTACAAGACAACATCTCATTATAAATTTATATAAAAATTATTTATCTTTTTTTTAAATTGCATTTTAGGTTTTGGGGTACATGTGAAGGACATGCAAGATTGTTGCATAGGTACACACATGGCAGTGTGGTTTGCTGCCTTCCTCCCC
Organism: Aotus nancymaae; assembly: GCF_030222135.1. Taxonomy (NCBI): domain Eukaryota; kingdom Metazoa; phylum Chordata; class Mammalia; order Primates; family Aotidae; genus Aotus; species Aotus nancymaae. Next base: position 3,744,364 of record NW_026988450.1, on the reverse strand, counting down.
TTCACCTGTATCTGGCATTTCTCCCCATGCTATCTCTCCCCAACTCCCCGCCCCCTGCTGTCCCTCCCGTTTCCCCCGACAGACCCCAGTGTGTGATGCTCCCCTCCCTCTGTCCATGTGTTCTCATTGTTCAACACCCACCTATGAGTGAGAACATGCGGTGTTTGATTTTCTGTTCTTGTGTCAGTTTGCTGAGAATGATGCTTTCCAGGTTCATCCATCTCCCTACAAAGGACACAAACTCATCGTTTTTGATGGCTGCATAATATTCCATGATGTATATGTGCCACATTTTCCCTGTCCAGTCTATCATTGATGGGCATTTAGGTTGGTTCCAGGTCTTTGCTGCTGTAAATTGTGCTGCTATGAACATTCGTGTGCGTGTGTCCTTATGGTAGAATGATTTATAATCCTCTGGATATGTACTCAGTAATGGGATTGCTGGGTCAAATGGAATTTCTATTTCTAGGTCCTTGAGGAATAGCTACACTGTTTTCCACAATGGTTGAACTAATTTGCACTCCCACCAACAGTGTAAAAGTGTTCCTATTTCTCCACATCCTCTCCAGCATTTGTTGTCTCCAGATTTTTTAATGATCACCATTCTAACTGGCGTGAGATGGTATCTCAATGTAGTTTTGATTTGCATTTCTCTAATGACCAGTGATGATGAGCATTTTTTCATATCTTTGTTGGCCTCATGTGTGTCTTCTTTTGTAAAGTGTCTGTTCATATCCTTTGCCCACTTTTGAATGGGCTTGTTTTTTTCTTGTAAATCTGTTTTAGCTCATTGTAAATTCTGGATATCAGCCCTTTGTCAGACGGGTAGGCTGCAAAAATTTTTTCCCATTCTGTTGGTTGCCAATTCACTCTAATAACTGTTTCTTTTGCCGTGCAGAAGCTGTGGAGTTTGATTAGGTCCCATTTGTCTATTTTGGCTTTTGTTGCCATTGCTTTTGGTGTTTTGGTCATGAGGTCCTTGCCTACGCCTATGTCCTGAATGGTTTTGCCTAGATTTTCTTCTGGGGTTTTTATGGTGTTAGGTCTTATGTTTAAGTCTTTAATCCATCTGGAGTTAATTTTAGTGTAAGGTGTCAGGAAGGGGTCCAGTTTCTGCTTTCTGCATAGGGCTAGCCAGTTTTCCCAACACTATGTATTAAACAGGGACTCCTTTCCCCATTGCTTGTTTTTGTCAGGTTTGAACAAAGCATTGAAAACTCAAGTCGAGTGCCATATATATATATATATGCGTCTATACAACATGACCATAATAGATTTGTTTCAGTAATATAATTGGTCTGAGATTTTAAAAGTGTCTATATAATTTTGGTTATAAGCTGATTAAAAAGAAAAAAGTGATCATTTCAGTATGGGCAGAAAAAACATTCCATGTAAAATGCAACATTTCTCTAGAATTTTAGAAAGGCTCTTAGTATTCTAGGAAAAATGGAACACCCTAACTAAAAAAAGAACATCTCAAAAATCTATTGTAAACATTAATTAAATGTTAGAAGCATTTCATTTAAAAACATGAATAGACAAAAATGGCAGGTATGGAGACTTCAAAATTGCATTGAAAATCACAGCCAAGACAATAACATAAGAAAAAGATAAAGACCAGAAAGGATAAAAGAGCCGTATTACTTTTTTGCAAATACTCTTTGTAGTAAATGGAAATGGATATAAAGAAAACTCATTTGCTTTTCCAAAGAGAAAAAAAGGTTGAGAAGAAGTCTAAGAAGTCGTGCACTGTGTTCTAACAATAATTAGAAGATTTACAGATAGTTACTAAAGAATACCAATGGACGTGGACACAATGAACACACTCAGGTGTAGAAAGATTCAGTAATACTGAGATGTCAGTACTTCCCCCAGTGATCTATTTATTGTAATTCCAATTAAGATCATAGTAGTGCTTCTTTGTGGCATCAACAGCTAATTTTAAAATTAAATTGGTAAAGCCAATGGCCAAGAGGACCATGGCAGGGTGGCTCGCTGTTCCCGTCAGCAACACTTCCTATAAAGCGAGCTTGTCCCACCTGTGCTTGTGGGTGGCATGCAGCCCAAGTTGACTTCAAATGTGGCCCAACACAAGTTCATAAACTTTCCTAAAATATTATGAGGTTTTTTAAAATTTTATTTATTTATTTATTTATTTTTTTAGCTCATCAGCTATTCTTAGTGTTAGTGTCCTTTTATGTGGTGCAAGACAATTCCTCTTCTTCCAATGTGGCCCAGGGAAGCCAAGAGATTGGATACCCCTGCTATAAAGCCTTTAGTAATTAGGACAGTAGAACAGAATAGACAGTCACAAGAGAAAGGGCTCATATATGAAACTATCATATTTGAAAGAGTTGCAAGAAACATTAGTGAGAAGTGAAAACACATTCAGTAAGTGGTGCGGTGCCAACTGGCTATCACTGGATTAAAAATGAGTATGGATTCTGATCTCATATCGTATATGAAAATCAGTTCCAGATAGATTGGGGACTTAAATCTGAGAGGCAAAATTTTAACTTCACAAAAATAAAAGAGAATATCTCTGTGGCATTGAAGAAGAAAAGAATTTTTTTAGTAAGGTACAAAAAAATTGCAAAATTGATATAAAAATTGATAAGATGACCTTAGGATTAAGAAAATATTTTCATCAGAATCCAAAATAATAAGATTGATTAAAAGCACCACAAATACAAAGAATACATTTGGACATAGATCACAGTATTTTCATCCAGTTATGTAGAGAACTAACAATAAGAAAGAAAAAAAAAAAAACCCGGCTGGGCGCATGACTCACATCTGTAATTCCAGCACTTTGGGAGGCCGAGGCAGGCGGATCACGAGGTCAAGAGATCAAGACCATCTGGACCAACATAGTGAAACCCCCTCTCTACTAAAAATACAAAAAATAGCCGGGCATGCTGGCGCACACCTGTAGTCCCGGCTACTCAAAAGGCTGAGGCAGAATTGATTGAACCTGGGAGGCGGAGGTTGCAGTGAGCCGAGAGGGTGCCACTGCACTCTAGCCTGGTGACAGTGTGAAACCCCGTCTCAAAAAAAAAAAAAATTAAAAAATGGGTAAAAGGTATACATGTACATTTTACATAAGAAAAAAATTTTCAATTAATGCACAGAAGATATTCAATTGTATAATTCATTAGGAAAATTCAAAATCATAATAAAACACCATTTCACACCCCTCAGATTAACAAAAGAAAATTTTCAAAAAAACATATTTTTAGGTTAGCCCTAGGAAAATAATTGTCCCTTACTTCTACATCTCTGAACACAGGCTTCTCCAAATCTGTAAGATCAAAAAAGAGAACACAAAATAACACATGACTCATACCTTCAGAATTAGTAGGAGCCAGACAACGACATGCGTTTCAGTGGCAAGTCTGAAAATAATTAAGCAGTTCCCGGAGCTGCCACTGGAACTCCACTGGAAGTTTGTGGATTTGGGAAAAATAAGTGTAGGGTAATTAAAAAAATCTCCATGGACAAAGGAATGGGAAGGAGGGAAGATAAAATATAGAAAAGACGGGGGCGTCCTGGGCTGAGGCAGGAGGAGCCCTTGAGCCCAGGTTGAAGCTGTAGTGAGCTGTGATTCCATCACTACAGTCCAGCCTGGGTGACAGAGTGAGACCCTGTCTCTAAAAAAAAAAATAAATCAAAATAAAAAAAACCTCTGGAAGGAAAAACTCCAGCACCAAGTACTACATTGTCAAATAAAATATTCTGGAAACCTGGGAGTTATCAACACGTTACAAATCTCAGAGTGTCCGGAGATGGCTTTTTTTTTTTTTCTTAGAAAGAAGGAGGTAAGTAGGGAAAGGATAGAGGGCCCCTTCAGATTTGATAGTGACGTGAAAGCAGAATGCAATGAAATTAAGGATGCTCTAGGACTTAAGGAGAAACAAAGCATGTCAACGCCTTCTTCCCATCACCACCAACACAGTCGTCGAAAAGACTGCACTTTCCTATAGTGATAGAAGAGTATGCTACCGAACCAGAAATTCATTTCATGAAATGCATAGGAATTAAAAGAGAGAGAGAGAGAGAAACCAATTTCAAATAAAGCCATGTAACAATAAAACAGATGCAAATCAAAACATTTCAGAAGACAAATCTCTCAGAAAAAGAACTGAAACAGAAGAAAACAATAATACAACATTCGAACCTGAATTAAATGGCACTCAAACATTCCAGCAACACTTGGAAATCTAAAAGGTCTACCTCTTATCAGAAATTAAGAAAAGAAAGGAGGAGGAGGAAGAGGAGGAGACGTGGCAGCAAGCACAGAGGCAGATGAAGACAAAGAAGAGGACAAGGAAGATGAAAGAGAAATCGGGGAAGGACAGCAGTGATGAGACTTGACTAACAAAATGAATTAAGATGGAATAAGCTGCAACGTGTTAAGGGATAATGTGCCTGTCTGTTCCAGGTTTTACAGCTCTCCAGGCAACACTGAGACCTATGATATGCTTCTTGTGGAAGTATGAACTGTACATCCATTTTAGATAGCAGTTTGGCATTGTCTACTAAAATTGAAGATATACATATGGATACGTATCATAGAGTAATTCTGTATACTCATTATGGGAATATGAATCGTACATCTATTTTGGACAGCAGTTTAGCATTAACAATTAAAATCGAAGATATTATACTCAGAGTATTTCCAGCTCTTGCATAACGTAATCTAGAGCAGGCATCAGCAATCCACAGCCAACTGGCCACATCTGACCTACTATTCTAATTTTGTAAATAAAGTTTTATTGGAACACAACTATGTATATTTGTTTATATGTTGCCTATGGCTGCTTGTATGCAAAATGGGAGTTGAGTAGTTGCAACAGAACCCACAGTTGTCCCACAAAACTGAAAATATTGGCTCTCCGGCCCTTTATGGTAAAAATTTGCTGATGCCTAGTCTAGAGAAACTCTCGTGCATAGGAAGAAACATGTAGAGAATGTTCATAGTGTAAAAGTTGAAAACCTCACAAGTATTCATCACCAGTGTAACTAAACTAAATTGGAATGATTTCCAATAATAGACTGTTGACGGCAGAGAAAACGAAGGAGGTACAAATGTGTCATCAAATAAACTGCTGAGTGAAAGAAAGGAAGTATGAACACTGTATTACCATTTGTGCCAAGGGTAAAACATTCAAACTAAACTATTTATAGTTTAGGGAATCATATACATGAAATAAAATGAAGCAAGGGACAAGTTAAGTTGGTGTCACGTTTATCTTTAGAGCACAGAGGAAAAAACAATCAGAGTGGCTCCTACTAAAAGTGTCCAGGGTCTGGGTCATATTTTCTTTCTCTGAGTGGTGAGCCAAGGCTGTTGGCTTATAATCAACATCTGCATTGTGTGTGTGTGTGTTTCTTTGTTGTTTAGTTCCTAAAAATTGCTTCAAATCTTAGATCAAATACTCATTGCCTTTTTAGCAAGAGAAAACTTAGCTAACACCATCTCCACAAATCATCATTTCCTTCTGACTTTTCGGCATGCCTAGCATATACACTGACATGGACACTTCTCAGTGCTGATTTGTTAATTTCCTACGTATTTCTGAAAGAATTAGCTGGATGCATTTATATATGAGCATAACACACACGCTCACATATATATACAGTTATAGTCCATATGCTTAGAGAATAATTATAAAGAATTGCACACGTAACATTGCATGAGGCTTGGTGTCGCATTCCCTTGGTTAGGTTATGGCTCTGCCTCCTACCTGCGGGGTGATCCCTGAGGGTTCCTTCATCTCAGTGCTTTTCCCCATGAAATGAGAACACAGTTATAATCATATCTACTTTTCTTTTGTGTGTGGATAAAATAATGCTTGGTGCTCATTCGTATAAGGAATATTTTCAATGCCACTTCCGTTCTCAGGCACACACTGTCTGCCTGTCTCTGTTCCAGGTTGTATGGTTCTCCAGGTGACATTGACCTCTGGCCTGCCCTTATGGTTGAAGACCTGATTCCTGGGACGAGAGTGGGACCCACACTTATGTGCCTGTTTGTTACCCAGTTTCAACGGCTAAGAGATGGAGATAGGTGAAGGATTATCTGTTATTCTTATTAAATATTACAAAAGTTGTTTTTGACCCAAAATGTGTATGTATAACATATTGTGATTCATATATTTTATGATTTAATGCATATTGAATATAATAAATATCAGACAGCATTTGGTGACAGAACTTTTGAAACCACTGATATTATCACATACCATTCATTTTTGTAAATCTTTGTAAGAAGAGAAGAAACAGAATTTTTCGAAAGGCAGTAGAAGTTAGTGATTGCGAGGATGAAGGCTAGATGGACTACATTGCGCTTGAATCTGAGTCTCACCACTTACAGCTGTTTAACTTTGGGCATGTATCACTTGGGACCACGTTCCTCATCTGTAAAGTGCGAATAACAATTGTACCTATTCCATAGGATTTCTGCAACCCTCAATGATGTTGAGGAGGAAAGAATTGAGAGCAGCCCTGAGATTCTCTCCTTTCATTCTCAGGGAGGAAGATGTGCTGACCCTAGACCAGCTCTCCCTGTAAAATTACATTATGAGGGCATTTACGAGTGGAAAGATAATCGGGAACTCTTCTCTAAAATTTCTTGCTTTATCTAAAATATTCATTGTATATAAATTCCATTATGAAATTATGAAAAACAGTGAGCTGGAGAATGTAAGTTAGTCATGTAATCAATTTACTGTTCCAAGACTAACTGAGAATAAAAACCAAGAAACCCAAATCTAGGCAACCTCTCCTGAGGCTGCTCTTCTATTCTAAGAGACGTATGTTCTTCTATTGCTTGGAATCAAGTATGTCCCAGGGTATGGTATCTTCTGAATCATTAGTAGAGTTTAGTGTTGAGTCAGACCTAGGAATCTTGTAAATCTGTTTAACAGTATAACCTTCTGTATTACTGCAGAGATGATGTATATAAGACTTGAAACAAAGCCCGGAGCTTAGTTTTTAATTAAAGTTACAATAAAAATTATTCTTTACTTAAATTTTCTTTCAAATCTCTTCCATTTGTAAATTATAAAGAAAGTAGCAAAGGATTTAATTCCCTTTATTGCATGTTGGTAACTATTAACAGTATATTTGATTAAATTACTTTTTAAAAATCATTTTTGACACTGAATTTCTTGACTCACATTATCGTGTTAATATGCTCAATTGGCAACAGTTGAAGAATATATGTAGTCAAAGACTGAAAAAAATTGAAAAAGCTTCAGTTTTGGAGGGTAAGCTGCCTTCCCCACATATGTTAGTTTGCGAGGCTGTGGTAACAAAGTCCCATAGCCTGGGTAGCTTAAACAACAGAAATTTATTATTCTCACAATTCTGGAGGTTAGATGCTGATCATCAGCAGAGTTGATTCCTACTGGGCGTCTCTTCCAGCTTGTAGAGGGCATCTTCTCCCTGTGTGATCACATGGAGTTCCCTCTGTATCTATGTCCACATTTCCTCTTCTTATAAGGATACCAGTCATACTGGGTTAGGGCTCACCGACATCATCTATTTTACCTTAAATACCTATCTAAAGGCCCTGTCTCCCAATAGAGTCACCTTCAAAGGTACTGGGGCATAGGACCTCCACATAAACATTTTAGGGGGACACAGCTCAGCCCATAACACCAAGATAGTTAGTGGTAAGAAGTCTTTTTGTTTACCATCTTAATTTCCTGTTCTATACCCAGCACGAAAAAGTGCTTGGCATATGGCATTCAAATATTCACTGAATGAATAAACCCAAGGATTGACTTTACTGAACCAACCCAAGGACTGACTTTAATAGTTCTTTTATTTAAAATTTATTTATCCTTTCACCCTTTCACTTAAAATTGAATGTGCTTATTCTAGTTAGCTGATAGATATAACCAAATAGTGTATATTAATTATCAAAAGTGCTATTTTCTTTTTAGGCAAACATGTTAATATTACATTGCTCAGACAATTTCTAAGGTTAGTTTATGGAATTTAAATGTAGCAATAGGGCTAGGTGTGGTGGCTCATGCCTGTAATCCCAGCACTTTGGGAGGCCAAGGCGGGCAGATCACTTAAGGCCAGGAGTTCGAGACCAGCCTGGCCAACATGGCGAATTCCATCTCTACTAATGATATAAAAATTAGCCAGGTGTGGTGACGGGTGCCTGTAATCCCAGCAACTCGGGAGACTGAGGCAGGAGAGTTGCTTGAACCCAGGAGGGAGAGGTTGCAGTGAGCCGAGATCCTGCCACTGCACTCCAACCTGAGCCACAAATTGAGTGAGATTCTATCTCAAATAAATAAATAAAAGAATGGACTTTTCTTTTTCTGGGAGAAAACTTTAGAAAAGTCCTTTGAATCATTTTGTAAAGCTTGAGTAGAAAGTGATAGTTTAGAAGCATGAGATTTAAGAACATTGTAAATATTGGAGGGAATTAAAAGGATGCTCAGTTGCAGAGCAAGCATAATTCTTCCAATATGCTGCTTTTGTATTGAGCCCTTCTTGACGCACTGTGGCTGTTTGACATGCGGCGGAGTTCTCAGGGCACAGACCCACGACAATGCCTTTTTTCGTTGACTACCAGGTTTTGGTATGAAAACCCTGGAGTATTTACCCCGGCACAACTCACTCAGCTGAAGCAGGCATCCTTGGGTCGGGTGCTTTGCGACAATGGTGACAGCATTCGGCAAGTGCAGGCGGATGTCTTTGTAAAGGCAGAATACCCACACGATTACATCAGCTGCAGCGAGATCCCGAAGGTGGACCTGCGAGTGTGGCAAGACTGCTGTGCAGGTCAGTAATCACGCAGTGAGCTCGAGCTGGATTTGTGTGCGTGTTCGCGCGCTTGAGTTGTTTTCAGTGGCAAAGATTATGCGATTTAAACAAAGATACACAAAAAGCCAACAACACGGAAATATCCTTTTGAAGGGGTGGACACGAGGAACGATGGAGGCTCCCAAGCTGTCCATCCTCTTCCGTTCTACACTAACCTTGTTAGAATGGGGACACTTGCTGGCAAAACTGGCCTCTGTCTTCTTACTGCATTTCGGATTTCTGCACCAAAGATCAAATGCTGATCACTTAGGGTTCATCTAACAAGAGAGAAATGAGAGTTGATAGTAACTTGGCTAACTTAGATTATTCATTCTTCATAGGATGTTGCAGTAGGGCTCATTGGAAATACAAGGAAATTTTGATAGTATCAGGAAAAAACTTTCCCTAATGGCACAACAGAATGTGTGACATCTACAGCATCACCATTTATGAACCAAACTTTCCCTAAGGTGCTTCTATAAGCATCTATTTTGTTCTCATGATATTCCTTTAGAAACGTGGGTTTCTTTCTCCTTTGATGAAAGCGTGGCTTGAAAATATTAAATGACTTTCTCAAAGCCCAAAGATGAGTTAATTGGTGGAGCCAAGGCCAGAGAAACGATGTATTGTTTGTTGAAACACAGAGGTGAACTGAGGACTTGATGGTTCTGGAGCGGAACATGCTGATGTCTTCACAGGCGAGCAGGTGTCTGTCACATGGAGGATACTTGCAGCCCTTCTGGACGCCAATGACATAAGGGCCACCATAGCCTCATGCCTGCTCCGTGTAGTGGCCGTGGGCCTGGGAGTTCTGATGTTCTCTAGGACTGAAATGATCATTCTCAGTACCTAAGTAGTACTAGAGATTTGTGGTCAGGGGAGGAAATTGAAAGGCACTGCTAGAAATATGATAGAACACCATTCAGGTACAGTGGTTCATGCCTGTAATCTCAGCATTTTGGGAGGCCAAGATGGGTGGATTGCTTGAGGTCAGGAGTTCAAGACCAACCTGGCCAACATGGCAAAACCTCGTCTCTACTAAAAATACAAAAATTAACCAAGAGTGGTGGCGGGTGCCTGTACACCTAGCTACTTGGTAGGCTGAGGCAGGAGAATCACTTGAACCCGGGAGGTGGAGGTTGCCGAGAGCCCAGATTGTGCCATTGCACTCCAGCCTGGGTGACAGAGTGAGACTCAATGACACCTGAATCACGGTTGCCTTTTTCACTGTGGTGGTGCTTTATGGGACACAACAAAATCCCAGGTACCATGGGGTGGGTGGTGTAAGGGCAGCCGAGAGAGAGGAGAATAGACCCAAAGTCAGGCAAGCAAGTTTTATCAACCTGCCAGGCTTCTCCATAACAGTCAGAGGAGGCAGCCCCGAGCTTACGAAATGAGGAGTGTTTATGGGGTGAAGGGGCATAAGGGGGTTTTAGGACTGAAATAATCTGTCGGCTGGTAACAGGCACAGAGATAGTTTGTTAACTTGTAACAGACCTACAGTACATCTTCCTGTGACTTTTGTGGCGGCAGACTTTTATAAAAAGAAAGAAACCAGGAGTTTTTTAAATAGATGTGTGTCAAACAGGAATTTACAAGTATGGATAACCAACATGTGTTTTCCCTGTCCTCCCTCAAGCTGCTGGGATGGCTGTAATCAGGCTTTGCTTAATTGCAGCACAGCCTTGCTGTGGCACCTAGGTGGGGGTTCAGGAATGCAGCTGCAGAGCAATCAGAGCGGGGAAGGGGTCAGCCTGTGAGGAGCGGGTTGTCCCCCTCTTGTCCCTAACGGGTGGTATTCTTTCCCTTGCCTCAAGTTCTTGGTGATTAGATCCAGGAATAATGACATAGTTCCCCCTCTCCAGAATGTGGGGAGGAGGGAGCAATATACAAACTATATGAATGACAACTAGTAACACTCTTTTGCTTCTTCTCTGGTGCCCCTGGGAGGGGATATAGGGCCTGCTGATCTGGTGAAAAAGTCACCTGCATCAGTGGTCTCATCTGCTTCTGGGGAGAAATTTTCCTGGTTAGCTTTACTTAAGCTTTCCAGTGGGAATACAGTTGTTAGAGTGTGGAGGGGACCTTCTGAGTTGTGAGATCATGAACCCAAGGTTCAAAGTCTCAAAGTTTTGCTACAATGTGATGGCAAGGGCAGACTCTCTGATGTTCTTAGAAGATTCAGTCGTCAGGTTCTAGAGTGTGAAAGGGGTTGATTGTACTCACTCAGATCACCATGTAAAGCTTTCTTTACCTTTTGAAAATACAGTGACACAGTGCATTAAGGCTTTGCAGCATTTAGTTATGTCAGAGGTTATTAGTGGAAGATACATGAGATTATTAGTGGGATAGGCCTTTCAATGACATAATGAAGGTGTCAACTTATGTTTTACACTGGAAGTGGATCTGATTGTCATTAATCTACAATACCTTTGACCAAAACAATTCATATTTCAGTGAAAACGATATTTAAATGAAATTCCTTTATGAATGTTTAAATGTCCTATCAGGTAGCAGAAGGGTACTGAAGTTTTGACTGTCTTCCCAAGATGTGGGTTTGAGAAATGAAACATTATTCATAAACTATTTAAGCAATTTAGAACAGTTACCACATATACAGATATAGAGAAATTATATATTATATATTAATTATAATTTATGCACTATAAATTTATAATGTATATAAATTATATATTATATATATTTGTTTATGTATTATATAAGACCTATATTTATATATTATATGTTATATATAATTTATGCTTATATGTAATACATATATTGTTTATGTATTATATGACATATATTTATGTATAATAAATTATATATAATTTATGCTTATATAATACTTATATATAATTATAATTATTATAATTTATATTATATATGTCATCTGTTTTATATAATATAAATATATAAACTTATAATTTATAAATTTATATGTGATATTTATAAATTTATAATTTGTCAATTATATATAATATAATTATTATTTATGATTTATAAATTATATGTAATATTTCTAAATTTGTAGTTTATAAATCATATGTAATATTTCTAAATTTATAATTTATGAATATGTAATATGTCTAAATTTATAATTTATAAATAATATGGAATATGTCTAAATTTATAGTTTATAAATCATGTAACATTTCTATATGTATAATTTATGTCATATATAATATATACTTCATAAATTACATATAACATATATTTATATATGAAAAACATAAATATATATGTTTATAAATATATTTAATTACATCAGTTTATCTGTTTCATGATGAGTCATGGAATGCAGTCCTTTTAATAGTGAAAGCTTTGAGGACTCAGGAGGGGTGAGACAGCTGTCCAGCTTCTCCATGGGTGAACACTTTACATTAGATTCATGGCCTCTTTTAATACATGTTTTGCTTCTCTAATTTAGGTGCATCGCACTGATAGCTAATGGATTGTCACAGGTAATTTGACTTGGACCATGGAGTTTATTCCAATTGCATATCTAAACAACTTTATTACTAGCTGATTCAGCATGAAAAATCGGCAAAATATTTTCTTGGTATTCAGCTAATGTTTGTCCCACTTTGGTTAGCAGTTATATAAGCCAGTCAGTTCTTCATTACAGTTCCAAGAATTCTTACTCTGTTCAAATGATATGATACCAAATATATCAGAAACCTGTGTTCAAGAGTTCTTGTTAGGTCCTTTCCATTCCTTCATGAACCTCCCTAAAGACACATTAGTCTATGATTTTACCTGCCTGTGCAGTTTTCAGAAACTGCTTCAGAATTCAGCAATTAGCTGTGGAAATCACTGTAAATGGCCCTAATTAAAGGCAATTGACAAGGAACTTTGGTTATTTCTGTGGCCTACAATAAACTTAACCTAATAACCATAATTATGACTGATAGCATATTTCCAGACATATTAGAATTTTAGAAATCCCATAAAATTTTGAAACTTAATTACATATTCATTAAAGTAGAACTTGAAGAAAGTCAAACATTACTTCTTATTACACAACGTTTACCATGTAATTTAACACGTCAAATAAGCCTGTTTATCTCTCCTTTGGATGCTGTAGGGCCCTCTGTAGCATCACAAAGTTAAAGGATAGAGAAAGGCTTAATTGTGAAATCTGATTTTGAGTAACCTGTCAAATATGTCCCAGGTTTGAAACACTTGACCAAAATAGGATCTCACGATAAAGTAATAGTCACTTATTTTGCCAAAGTGGTAATTAAGAGATTTTAAAAAGTAAAAACCTTTATTCATTGATAGAGATGAGACTGTTTTCCAAACCATCAAAAGACCTGGGAGAGACAGCATAAGACAGAATCTGTTTCCCCTACTCTATTTTTTTAAAAATTTACTCAAAAGGTGAACAAAAATATTTTATTGTCACTTATTGAAACTTCATGAAATTGTGGTTCAAAAGAGGAAGACAAATTCTACTTTTGTGTTAGTATACTATCAATGCTAAAGATAATTTTAATAAAACCTTATAAATAAATATATCAAATCTGTCATCTTTTGACCACACAACATTTCCATAAGGCTTTTGTGTTTTACATTTGTCCCTAACTACGTTCACCTAGTTCCATCATTTTTTTCTCCTCAATATGAAGGAGGAAATTGTCTAGTGTCGAGTAACTTCAAACTAGAAAATTATTTTCACAAGCACACATTTATTTGTCTTTATAACTTTCCTCATTGAAAGCATAACTTGGTTTTGTTTATATACTCTGTATACAGAATTATTTATCTCATATCTAGTAGTTTTTATTACATATATTAATGATAGTTTTAACTCTTAGGAATCTTAATTTCTGATGAAAACCTAGAAAGTAATTTTGAACTGTTTTATATTAGTATTTGTAGATAAAAAACATTTTATATTTTTATAGAAAGAGTTCTTCAAATTATTTTTTATTATAAGATCCAAATGTGTTTAGCTTTTCTTTGCCATATAAAAAGATATTAAAGTATATAAACTTAAGTTTAGGATTAATAATTAATGTTTCAGTATTTTACTTGTTTACAAATAACTCAGAACTTTTATGATCATCTATTATTTAATTTACTATAACATGACTTTAAGATTTTAAATTTCTTTTCAAAATTCTTTTCAGAATTTTTATAACAAGTACCTTCCCTAATGCCTTCCTCCAGTTACCTTCGCTAACATCTTCCCCCAGGTACCTTCCCTAACGTCTTCCCCCAGGTACCTTCCCTAACGTCTTCCCCCAGGTACCTTCCCTAACGTCTTCCCCCAGGTACCTTCCCTAACGTCTTCCCCCAGGTACCTTCCCTAACGTCTTCCCCCAGGTACCTTCCCTAACGTCTTCCCCCAGGTACCTTCCCTAACGTCTTCCCCCAGGTACCTTCCCTAACGTCTTCCCCCATGTGCCATTTAGCCACATGGCACCCAGGAGGACTATGAAGGACAAGACTGTCTGAGTCCTGAATTTCCATGCCAGATGTAGAAGTCAGGACAGAAGACAGCTGTGATGAGGATGCCTGGAGGATACAACCGCCCCCAGAATAGCCAAGAGGCAAAGCCGGGTTAGGGAAGAAAGAGCCATATTGGGCTTGATTCTGGCTTGTAGCTGCTGTTCTAGGCACTGAGAACTTATCCCCAGGCCTCACCATGGCCATCTGTCCAGATCCTCAAATCAAGACTCGCAAAACCAAAACCATATGCTCACGGTCAAATCAAACAAATATCTACTTATATTTAACTGATAATTTTGAAAACATCACATTTGCCAATAATTAAAAACTAGCTTTATTTACCAGTTTTATCACATACAGTCACCATATATAGTAGACATAGGAACACAGACAGAAGCAGATCTAGCTTTCATAAAGCTAGCTTATAAATAGTTTTTCCTGTCTCTTTTCAGACTATCCGTCTTTCAATCACGTTTCATTGCTCTAAGCAACCGCCAGCCAGGCAACTCTAAATCTGTACTTCTGAAGTGCCAACTCCCAGGCCAGACAAGAAAATCTGTATTTTAAAAGCACAAAGCTAAGACTTTAGACCTAAATATTGTATCATCCGCTCAAACCAAGGAAAAAGTCGTGTAGGTAAAAGTTCAGTTAAGATAAGATAATCCGAAAAGCACTTTAAACAAAGGTTTGACTTGTCATGTATGCTGAAAACAATGGCAAGAGTTTCTAACATACATAGGCAGATATCCTTGAAAATGGAGATTTCCTTTATAAATGTAGATTTCTTTTACTAAAGTGTTTAAAGATAGCCAGCTAAATTCCAGAAAGGCATATTTTAGTTCCATGGGTATTCTTTTTAACTTAGCTAAAATTATTGAGTTCAGTGTGGAGCCCTTTAAGGAATAGGACAGAGAAAGCATTATCTATGCCTGGATTCAGCCTGGATTGCTGTGAGAAAGAAGCAAGTCTACTTTACCTGAGGTCCTACTTTTTGTAAACACTTTAGGATAGCTTTCTTTTTGCCTTTGGGGCAGAATAATAACTAAACCAAAAGATTAACAGATTTTTTTTCTTATCAATTAGTCACTTAAGTTTTTTATTTGCCATTTATAAAAAGTCTTTAAAAAAAAACAGTAAAATATTGAAATATTTTTAGAAGCTTCTGCCTATCAATAGGAATCCCTAGGTGAGACTAATTCAAGAATTCTCATTTTCTTTTCTTTTTTTTTTTTCTTTTTGAGATGGAATCTTGCTCTTCTGCCCAGGCTGGAGTGTAGTGCCAAGATCTTGGCTCACTGCAACCTCTGCCTTCTGGGGTTTCAAGTGATTCTCCCACCTCAGCCTCCCAAGTAGCTGGGACTACAGATGCTCACTGTCACACCTGCCTAATTTTATATTTTTAGTAGAGATGGAGTTTCATCATCTTGGCCAAGCTGGTCTCGAACTCCTGATCATAAGTGATCTGCCTACCTTCACCTCCCAAAGGGCTGAGATTATAGGTGTGAGCCACCACACCTGACCAGGAATTCTCATTTTCAAATGCACTGCTTAAAGTGTGGTCTTACTCATTTGGAACATTCCATTCTAATTTTAAATTACCTTTAGTAAGATTTTACCACTTCTATAAGTGTTTGCTGCTTCCACAGTCTGATATTTGTACATACAAATGTAGGCATAGCTGGAAGGTGGATTACTTAGTTCTTTAGAAACCAAGGCTCTCCTTTTTACCTTACACTTGGCTTTGGCTATCAGATCTCCTCGATCAACTTAGTCAGTGATTTTTTTTTCCTACCTAAGCACACAAGAAAAGAAAAGTGCAGGGAGGAGGTAGAACACAACATTCCTTGTGAATTTCCAAAAGCTGAAGTTTACACCTCCTACAATATTGCCATTTATTATCAATTCTGTCTGACTGGGTCAGATATAAGAGGCTTCTAACTAGATCCAAGCCAGTTAATTATCAGATCCAATGTGATTCTGAACCAAGTCCAGGTTCTGTTGTAACTTCTGAACCCAGTTCACATAAAAAATTTGCTCAAACAAACTCAGAGAGCTAAAAACAAATCTGTGGAGCTTCGGAATCTGGGAGAGAATTTATCATGATCCCCAGTTGCTGTGAGAGAGCAATGGGCACAGTGGGCCTAGCAGGGACCCTGCTTGGTCACTTGTTGCTCCTGGGCATTGGGGAAGCTCTACTTCAGGTCCCACTTCTGACACCATCTGTTAAAAGAAAAACCTTATGTAAATTAAATTGAACAAAGTTTAACTGAGCAAAGAACGATTTGTGAATTAGGAAGACTCCTGAGCCAGAGTAGGCTCAGAGACTCCAGCACAGTCACGTGGTGAAAGATTTATGGACATAAAAAGAGAAC
This sequence comes from Aotus nancymaae, assembly GCF_030222135.1. NCBI lineage: Eukaryota > Metazoa > Chordata > Mammalia > Primates > Aotidae > Aotus > Aotus nancymaae. The sequence continues at coordinate 3,727,706 of NW_026988450.1, read as the reverse complement.
TGATGTATGGAAAACAGAAGTGAGGTATAGTAACAGCCAGATTGGTTCCAGCTCAGCATTTGCATTACTGAATACAGTTTGAACTGTTTCCTGCCTTTGACTGGCCAAAACTTAATGATTGACACAAGTGTAGGCTACAATCTGTTTACACATCCAGTTGGGTTGCAGTTCACTATGACTGGAAAAACCCTTAGGCTGACCTTAAAATATGTAAGGAGGTAGCTTTGGGCTAAACATAATTTAACATGCATATGTATGTGTGTATATAAGTGTGTACATGGATAGGTATGTGCATGCATACATGTGTACAGATGGGTGTGTGCATATGTAGTTGTGTACATATATGCATAAGCATATACATGTAGAAGTATGTATTGTATAGGCATGTACAGCTGTGTGCCTGTATAGTATACATATGTTTAGCTATGCACATGTATGGGTGTGTGCATGTATAGTCATGTGCATGAATAGATATTTGTGTGCATAGGCATGTATGAGTGTGTGTATATGTAGAAGTGTGTACATGTATAAGTATGCACATGTATGGGTGTATGCATGGGTGGGCATATGCATGCATAGGTATGCTTACATATGAGTATGTACATGTATATTTGTATATATGTATGGATATGTTTATATGTGTACACAAAAGGGTACACATGAATGGATGTGTACATGCATGTATAGGTGTATACATATCCCGGTTACACATGAATAAGCATGCACATTTATAGCTGTTATGCACATATGGGTGGAAAATTCCTGCCTTTACTACTCGTCACTCTTTTTTTCTCTGTTCCTAAAGTAGCCTATCAAGTAATGTTTTCAAATTGGGTACTTGTGTAAAGTATTCTGCAAATGATATTTTATACTCAAGTCTCTTTTTCCCTCTGAACAGTGAAGAGCATCTTACATGCACAGGATTCCTGGACTGTGGCCTTTCCCACTCTTTGCCAGCGTTCCTTCCCTGATTTCTATCCTCTTATGTTGCAGTTGGAAGGATAGATGCGATAGGTGCCAGCCTGGATTTTTTTTTTCCTGCTTAAATAGGTGTCTCTAATTCTTTTTTAGTGAGATTCTGTTCTTATAGAACATTATAATGTTCTTATTGGAACATTATAATTTATCAAGATCTTTTGTTCTTTTGTCAGAGTTTCACAATTAGAGCACAATATGCTTAGATGTAACTTTCCTCATCAATCCTGTCTCAAACTTAGGGAGCAATTTCAATTCACAGATTTGCATTTTTCTTCAACAAAGGGAAATTTATAGCATATATTTCTTTAATTACTGTATATCTGTATATATCCTCCAAATGTTATTTTTTCCTTCTGAAACATTTTTTATTTGAGTCTCCAGAGTCTACCCTCCAAGTCTCTTTTCTTTTCCTTCATATTACTACCTCTTTTATATTTTTGCTAAATGTCCTGATATATTTTTTGCATATGACCACTTATATCAAATTCACTAAAGAGTCTTGACAGAGATCAACCTCCTTATAAATTTATCTGTTTAACTTCTTAGTTCCAATATCATCTGTTTAAGCTCATCAGAAATGCCCTTGGTTGGGTGTGGTGGCTCACGCCTGTAATCCTAGCACTTTGGGAGACCGAGGCAGGCAGATCATGAGGTGAGGAGTTCGAGACCAGCCTGACCAACATGGTGAAACCCATCTCTACTAAAAATGCAAAAATTTTCTGAGTGTCATGGTGCATGCCTGTAATCCCAGCTGCTCAGGAGGCTGAGGCAGGAGAATCACTTGAACCTGGGAGGCGGAGGTTGCAGTGATCTGAGATCGCGCCACTGCACTCCAGCCTGGGTGACAGAATGAGACTCCATCTCAAAACAACAACAATAGTAATGGCCTGCTTGTATTATTATTTATTATTGTTAATATTTTAAACAGATGTTCTTTTGTCTCCTCCGTCCCTTGGGTCATGTTTTCGCTGAGAAAGTTGCTCCTCTCTCTGACTGTTCAGGACCCTTGTATGGACAGTGCCTTTTTTCTCTTGGCTCAAGTTGTCAAGCTTACCTCCATGGCAGAAATCTGGCAGAAAGAGGCAGGCTCACTGGGCTAGGCTATGACATCAGCCTCCCCCAGGCTAGAGAAGGAAGACAACCCACATGTTCAGTTCATTCTTGACCTTCTGAGAAGTGGAGACACCCTGCACGCTCTGAGGGCAGAAGCTCTCAGAGAAACCCCAGAAATCTGAACATGAAGTCCTTCCAGAGGTGAGCTGCTCAGTCCTCAGTCGGGGCAGGGTTGAGCCTGGCCTCTCTGGAGCTGCAGCCCTCAGAAGAATTCTGTGCGGCATTCTTCCCCAGGGCTCCCCTGTCTTCTTAAGCACACTATGGCCTCTATGTTCTTGTGCCACTTGCCCAGAAGAGGCCTGTCTCCTGGGGTTGCAGGGGAGGGGAAGGCCCATCTTTGGGGTGCTCATCTTCAGGGCACCGTGCTCCCGAATCCCTGTGAGCTCAGTGTTGGAGTGCTGCAGTGAGCATCCTGTGATGAGGACCTCCCCCAGGGGGCCAGGGGAGACCTCTCCTCTTGTCTTTGTTTGAACTGCATTCTGATCAAGGCCTGAGCTCTTTGGGGAGAGCACAGGCATGCGAGCTTTCCTGTCTGACAGCAGCAACCAGCATAACTGGTTGTTGAAGGTCACAGAAGATCCTGTTTAATCATGTTTTACGCACTATTATGGGGGCTAGGACTGTACTGACACAGGTCTGAGAAAAGCAGTTTTGACCTGAAGCTAAGGGGTGACCTAGAATTCAGTTCTAAAACACTGATTTCTTTGAAGATGAAAAAGCTTTTAGAAGGAACCTTAGGTTTACTGTGAGTGAAAAACGAAACTGGCACTACCTGTTTACTGTTTCACCTGTCCCCCTCCTGTCCTTTAGCCTGGGAAGAGAGAAGATAAAATCCCGTAGGCTCTAAGCCCACATCATCTGAGAATCTATTTCATTTAAGGATAAGTCATTAGGTTTCATTTTTAATCTTATACTTAGATGAAACTCACCATGACAGGTTTCTATTGGGTCATTTTCTCCTTGTGGAGAAACATGGGATAATTATAATTCCCCTTTGGTATGACATCACATTTATCCTTTGAAGATGGCTAATCTTTTGTATAATGAATCTTTTCTTTTGCACTAGACAGACGCCCTCCATTTCCAAACTCCCTATTGTCTTCATGTTGCATGATTTAGAGTTGCTTCATTCTTCTGATTTTGCTTATCAGTTTTTCTTTGAGAACATTGTAATGTATCAAGGTCTTTACTGAAGTGTGATGCCCAGAAGTAAGCATAGCTTTAAAGGTATGTTGTGGATATTGACAGAACTGTCCGATGTGATATATTTCTTTCCTACTCAAAAATAAACCTACAAGCCCTCCATTAGGAAAAAAAATAAAATGATGTGGTTAATCTCCAAAAAAAAAAGTCAGGGATCCTTCCTTCTCTAGGCATCCTGTTTGTTCCACTCTGATGTTGCCAACTTCTTGCTTTTGCCTTGTGAGTTAATTTCTCTGCCCGTGTTATTATGACACATAGATTTATACTCTCTATTGCGTGTGTATACTGACTTTGATTTTGCCAATATGAGCAAGTTGCATCTAAATATATGTGAAAAAATATGAGCAAATGCATTCGAAGAAGCCACATCAGATACCATCTGCTCAGATGACCTTCTTCAGGGGCCACTTCTTGATATTCCCTGTATAATCCCTTATCTTTGGGCCACCCACGATTTTACTGGAAGTCATTCTGGGATGCTGCGATTTGCACAGGCACTGCTGCTATCAGTAGTATCAGAGAATGCGGAAAAATGGCAGAGGCAAACCGAGGGTTCTGTGCTGGTTCTATGTATAACCTTGCATCAGGTGGATGGGGGTCTTTGGTACAAGTTATGTAGGAGAAAACCTACTTAAATTTATCCTTAGTCCATTAATACTTGTAACTTACTCCATTAGTACAGCACTCTGGAAGAATTACTACTGTTAGGATAGTGAGCGATACAATATTCTGATTCAAATGATGGGATATTCTGGCCAAAGATTAGGTCGCTTGTTGTCCTTGAGGAGGGGTTTTTATTTTTCTGGGTACATGAGAAAATGCTGTTCTGTTGACAGTGTCCAAATTAGGTCTAAACAACTTACAAGTTGACTCAGAGCATATATAAACAGTAGGGTGGTTTGGGGGATAATTATCGGATGAATCAGCTGCTTGATTACAGTTATTGTTCTTTTAGTCAGCAGAAACATAGTAAATCAGTGCTGTAGGTAAGAGCTAGGAAACAGTAAGTGCCCACTGAAAATATTGAGAAAACATGAGTAACCAAGAGAGCTCTGACAGAGCCGTAACTGGTGAACTTATAAGCAGTAAGTGTTCAAAATGTTGTTTGATTTGATTTGCTTTTAAGGAAAAGGGAAAAGGGAGACCTCATGAGACAAATGCTAAATTTATAGTTATCAAAAGATCACAGTAACCAAGATTGACGAATGAATGTAACGAGAAAGCCAAGAATCTTATTTTGCCAGCATAAAGATCAAGCAAAGCTTCTCAAATTTTCTTTGAGATTTAATATTTTATATCACTTAACATACTTTATAGAACACTTCACATTAAATTCCTAGGTTCTTTTCTTTCCTTACCTATCTTAGACACAGATTTCCTTTTTCTTTTTTCTTTTTTGAGATGGAGTTTCACTATTGTCACCCAGGCTGGAGTGCAATGGCACAATCTGGGCTCACTGCAACCTCCACCTCCCTGGTTCAAGTGATTCTCCTGCCTCAGCCTCCTGAGTAGCTGGGATTACAGGCACCTGCCACCATGCCCAGCTAATTTTTGTATTTTTAGTAGAGACGGGGTTTCACAATGTTGGCCAGTCAGGTCTTAAACTCTTGACCTCAGGTGACCTGCCTGTTGGGATTACAGGCGTGAGCCACTGCACCCAGCCAGTTACAGACTTTTGAAGCTAGTAATGACCTAAGAGATTATTTGACTAAGTAACAAAACAAAACAATAAAACCCAACACTTCATCTTAAGATTAGGGACCAAAAGTTGGAAGGTTTAAGTAATTGCCTTCAGTTAATTATTAGAAGAGCTGGGGATAGAACTCAGACTCCCCAACGCCAAGTCCATTTGTCGTCTTCATCCCACCGTGTCATCTCATAGCTAGCTTTGCTTTCGTTATGCTTTCTATAATTTTCTCCAAATCTCTTTCACCAGTAGTAAACATAGGAACTCTTTAGCTGGGTGGCCTTCTTTTTTAGGATCCTGTACTAAAAATTCGCAAATGCAACAATCTTGACATTTTAACATCAAATTAAACTAATTTTCAGTATCAGCTAATCAATAGATCAAGTGTCTTTGAATAATGCTGTAGGCATTGCTAATGCAATTTAACAATATTCAGAGTTCTTATTACCAATCTACTAATTTCAGCAAACTCTGTTATTGATACCTTTGTTTGTGTAATAAATCAGTTGAAACTCCACTGATAAAATTGACTTTTCATGGAGCAGAAAGCGTTCTCTTGAATATGGAACAGAAAATGATTTACTATCAATTATTTTAGAAATTAAAATCTTACACCTAAGGCAGGTGGAATATTTACTAAGACAAGATAAGTGATGTACTAAGACACTATGGCACTCAATTAAATAAAACTTCCTTCAAATAAAACAATTTCACAAAGAGTCAGCAGATGTATATTTTCTACTGGGATTTATTGCACCATCTGGTCTTGTAATTTCCAGCTGCATATTTCGCATTAAGTTCTGTCTTTAAAGCATCGTGTAATTGTAAATACAGTATATTTTGTGTACAAATGTAAATATATTTAGGTTTGCTCATGACTTTTTTTCAAACAGATTGTGCTTATGTTTGTAAACTAATGAAAGTTTAATTTCTTTCGTAAGAGACTAATTTTATTACCATCATATTTCATGATGCTGTGGTTGTTTCATGCTTAATACCTTCAAAGTATTACTAAAGAAGTAAGATTCCAGCCACTCCTGTAAAGCTTTAGTAAAACAATTAAACTGCAACAGTGATCTCAGGTTTGTCTTTGCAAGCTTTTGCTGTTTTTAATAGAACACTGTAAGGACATCTCCCACTCTGCTTGGGTCTGTTAGTACATAATATCTTACATGAAAAGCTTGTTGACATCAACGTGAGAACAAACATTACAGTAGGAAAAAGGACTCTAAATAGCCCTGAAATGATACAAAGCAGGATGAGTGTTCACTGACATAGTTGATTAATCAAACTCTATTGATGATGTTGACTTTATGCAGAGTACAAAGCATTCCCTTGAAAATAATCCTCTCATAAGTTCTAAGGATAAGTTACCGTCCAAATACAGCATTTTGCATTAATTTACAGTCTATTAAATCACAGAAGAAAGAAAAATCTTTCTATATCGGGATTAGGTAATTCATTAGGAGGGTTTCACCAAGTTGCTTAATTTAAGAAAATGGTTTCTTAATACTAGAAATTTATTTTACTGTAAGATAAGTGCCTCTTAGTATGTTCCCATCAGATATGTTCCTCTTAGTTTTTTCTCATCAGATATGTGCTAAACATGAGAACTGTCTTTTAGCTGATGATCTTCCTTTTCAGAATCTTATGCTAATGAATTACAAATGCAACAATCTTGACATTTTCACATCAATTTGAGCTAATTTTTAGTATCAGCTAATCAATAGAATCAAGAATGTTTGCACAGTACTGTAGGCATTGCAGGTGCAATTAAACAACATTCAAAAGTCCTTGTGACCAATCCACTTATTCCAGCACATTTTGTAATTGTCACGTTTGTTGGTGCTGTAATCAAATAAATCAAAATTCTACTGATAAAATTGACTTTGCATAAGCATGATGATAAATGATAAAAATTAGAAAATTTGGAAATTCTGATATTTGTAATTATTAATATTGCTAAAGTATGACATTGATAATTAATGAAATTTAGTTTCCACTATGTTCCCATAAAATGCAAAATACTTGGTAAACAGGAGATATGCTCTGCAGATCACTAGGGAAAACCAACAATGTGGAATGTAAAGGAAACATTGAAAAAAAGTCTTAAAATCCTCATAAGACACAAATGTGCCCGAAGTTTCAGTGCATTGAGAGAAATACTGTAAGTTGACGACTGCTTTAACTGTCCAAAAAGCAAGTTTTAACTCTATACCATTAACAGGGGCCATACGTAAACAAAATATTGAGAATAGTCAAATATAAAAGCATACATCGAAGTAAGTCAGGCATACAGAAACAGAAGTGGCAATAACAATACACAATTAAAGAAAGTTGAATGTAAGTACTAAAAGCATTAACTGAGACAAGAAGTTGTTTTCCATCTCACTTTTGAAATAGCAAGTCATTCAGCACAGCTTAATAGAATTGCATTTGAATATTATTAAGGAGATCAATTTGTGAGAGATGTACTTATTTTGTCCTTATAAGCTAAAATTAACTTTATCTTCAAATATTCATAAGGATTCTCAAATATTGACTATATGCTAGGTCACTAGGAACACTAAAATTCCCAAAAGCAGACTTCATTATCTTTTACCATAGTGTAACTAATCTAGAATTAAATAATCAAGTTTAAAAGAAAATAGCTATTTAGAAATTTTTAATCATTTGACCAAATAAATATTTTACCAACAAGGCAACAAAAATTAAGTGGAATATCTAAAAATATTAATGACAATATTATTATCAAAATGTATGAGAAATAGAGGTAAATACAGAAACAGACTTGTAGTTTAATTAAAAATGAAATAATAATAAATGAACAAAACACACAGCTTAAGATGTTAGAGAAAAGACAGTTAAATAAATAGGAATGTCCTGAGAAAGTCTGAATAAAGATGTAAGCTGTATTGATGAATAAATCTAGTAGCTGACTGAAAAAATAAAGGAAGGAGAAGTGATAACTATAAGAAATTTATAATATATATTATATAGGTGTAATATATATAATATATATACACCATAACATAATAGCATTTTTTTCCAATAAGGACAAAGACAGAAAAATGAAAATTAGAAGTTTGTTGCCATATTCTTTCTTGGAGCCCTGAGACGTAGGAATGCTTTTTAGTTGTATAGCTCTTTGTACCATTGTACTCAATAGGTAATCTTTCAACCCTCACTTCCCTCCCACTCTCCTACCTTTTGGAGTCTCCAGCATGTTATTCCACTCTGTCATCCACGTGTATCTATTGTTAGCTCCCACTCATAAGTGAGAACATGTGCTATTGGCTTTTATGTTTTGGAGTTATTTCACTTAGGATAATGGCCTCCAGTTCCATTCACGTTGCTGCAAAAGACATGATTTCACTCTGAGACTGGATAACTTGTAAATAAAATAGAGTTTTCTGACTCACAGTCCTGCTTGGATGGGGAGGCCTCAGAAAACTCACTATCATGGTGAAAAGCAAAGGAGAAGCAAGCACGTTCTTCAGAAGGTGACAAAAGAGAGCGAGTGAAGGGGAGGTGTCATGGTTTTAAACCATCAGATCTCGTGAGAACCCCCTCACTATCATGAGAACAGCATGGCAGAAGCTGCCCCCATGATCCAATCACCTCTCACCAGGTCCATCCCTGGACACGTGGGGCTTACAATTCAAGATGAGTTTAGATGACGACACAGAGTGAAACTGTATCCTCCATGCTGTATGTATACCACATTTCTGTTGTACTTTGGGCTCTGGGGTACATGTGCACATATATACCACATTTTTCAATCCATTGATAGATCTTTAGGTTGATCTCATGTTTTGGCTTTTTTGAGTAGAGCTGTGATAACATATGAGTGCAGGTGTTTTCTTGAAATAATGATTTCCTGTTCCTTTGGGTAAATACTCAGTAGTGGGATTGCAGGACCAAATGGTAGTTCTTTTTTAGCTTTTTGCAAAATCTCCATATTAAAGTACATTTTTTTTTTATGGTGGGAACTATCTCCCTGATTCATGAGAGCAAGTCGAGTGCCGTGTGCAGTGGATGGTTGTTGAGATGACCCCACACTAATGGAACACTGAGGGGTCACACCCTCGTATCATCCCTTTTCTTTAGTGAGAGCAGAACCTGTGACCTGCTTCTAACCAGTAAACTACAGCAAAGGTGATGATATCTCCCTCCCATGATCAAGCTACATTGTGACCAGAGTCTAGAGTCATCTGGACTGAGTCTTAGTAGATAGAGAGAGAAAGATTCCCCTGCTGATTGTGAGAAAGCAAACCACTATGATGTGGAGATAACATTTTCTGATTTTTATTTCTTTATTATGGAGGGGGCCTCATGGCAGGGAACTGTGGGTGGACTCCAGGTAGCCTTCAGTAATACAACCATGAGGAACTGAGTTCTGCCAACACAGATTCTGCCCTAGATGAGATGAGAATGTAGCCTCACTAACCTCTTGATTGCAGCCTCATGAGACTAAGCAAAGGACCTACTAAACTGTGCCTGGAGTCCTGCAATCTGGCCACGGAAGGTGTGATATGCTGCATGTGGTAGTTTGCTTGGGATGCTGTAACAAAGAACCACAAATGGGACAGCAAAAGGTTTCTCTCCATTCCAGAGGCTGGAAGTCTAAGATCAAATGCTGGCAGGGCTGGTTCCAGCTGAGGGCTGTGAAGGAGAATTCACTCCATGCCCCTCTCACTAGTTTTCAAGATTTGCCAACATCCATTGTTTCTTGGCATCTGCCGTACCTCTCTGATCTCAGCCTTCTGTGTTCATGGCTGTTTCCAAATTTCTCCTATTCATAAGGGTATTAATCATGTTGAATTAGTGGCCCATCTACTCCAGTGTAATCCCTTAACGAATTACTCTGCAACAACCCTATTTCCAAATAAGGTTACATTCTGGGTTACTAGGGGTTAGAATTTCAACATATGAATTTTGAGGGAATACACAGCAATCCATAAAAATGCATTTGCATCATTTTAAGCCACTGTGTTTGTAGTAACCTGTTACACTGTGATAGAGTCCTAAAACAATTGTAATAAGAAAGTGAAATACCAATAAGAGTATGAAGAAATAATGGTTTGCTACTGGGGCCCTCTTACTTCAAAACAATTGTGGGAACAGTTCAATATTGATTTTAATTAAGGTGAAACATCACCTAAAGATACTATGTATTAATATACTCAGTTCCTTTATGAGAACCAGAAACCATTTTGCTATTAATACAGGAGCTATTAAAAATTATTTTAGGAAGTTAGCGAGGGTGAAAGTTCTCAGTGAAATTTTCCTTTAATAAAAAGCAGCCACAAATCGTTTATTCTCTAACAGAAGGCAGTAGGAAAGGTCAGCCAGCAAGCATAGATATGCCTGTGTAAATACATGCGACTAAGAGCCCAGAGTATCCAATATGGCGGCTCCCTCTCCCTTTTCCTCATCACCACGTGAGCAGGTGTCACGGTGGCCACCGGGTAGAAGCCACATTTGCCCTTGGGCACAGTGGCTCATGCTTATAATTCCAGCACTTTGGGTGGATCACCTGAGGTCAGGAGTTCAAGACCAGCCTGGCCAACATGGTGAAACTCTATCTCTACTAAAAATACAAAAATTAGCTGGGTGTAGTGGTGGGTGCCTGTAATCTCAGCTAGTCAAGAGGCTAGGGCAGGAGAGTTGCTTGAACCTTGGAGGTGGAGGTTGCAGCAAGCTGAGATTAGGCCATTGCTTTCCAGCCTGGGTGGTAAAAAGAGTGAAACTCCATCTAAAAAAAAAAAAAAAGTTGTATTTGCATAATAAAAGACTAGGGTGGGAAGGTCAGTCTTTTCCCTGGCTATGTAAATGAAACACCTGGTCAGACCAATGCCCTGGGCCCTATGTAAATTAATCACTGCCTCCTCAAGCCTCTATACAAAATTGATTGCATTACACTCTAAACCGGAGACCTCTATTGGGCGACCAGCTTTCCCAGCATAAGGCAGCTTTTTCTCTCTCTCTTCTTTCTCGTCTATTAAACTTTATGCTCCTAAACCCCACTCCTTGTGTGTGTCCCTGTCCTGAATTCTTTCTTGGTGCAAGATAAAGAACTAGGGTATATACCCCAGAAAATGCAGATGTTTCATATGCAATATGAATTCTCAAAGTGTCCCCCAAATTTACTGCCTTTTTTTTAAGTTTGCTCTCAGTTATTTGTACTTCTTCCCTTTCTGCAAGCACATAAGAGATGTTGAAAGTGTTGAAAATGAAAATCAGATATATTTTTGCCAATTTAAAAAATCTGTTTTGACATATTTTTTACACTTTGGAATGCAGCATTGGGACACTAGTGTTCCATAGTTGCATAGTTTTGCTCAATTCATAGAAAGGCACGTGGTTGCCTGAGCTACATAGCTCAGTATCCCAAACTTGACCTTGTTTATTCACCATGGACTGTCAATCCACTCCTATAAAGTGCAATATTCAGACATATTCTTAAAGCAACCTGCTGTCTTGAGAATTTTCTAATTTTGTTAAGTTAATCCTCAATGTACAGTCCTTGTCCTGCAATATCTGCTTAGCTCATGCCCACCGCTGGGCAAGACCAGGTGGGATCTGAGTTTAGATGTGAGTCTTCTGGGCAAGATTGCCATCTCTGTACATCTAGAAGGAAATTCTCCCTTTTCAGCACTCACTACCAAGACTGCCAGACACTTTTCTACTTCCTTAATGTGGTGATACTTTTAAATAGTAAATTCTTGCACTATAAAAATTTTACAAATTGTTCTGTGAGTCCAAAATGTTTTAGAGAAGACAGTGTCAAAATGCACCCAGATACATAAAGTAAGTTCTTAATGACCTACAAAGAGACTTAAACTCCCACACAATAATAGTGGGAGACTTTAACACTCCACTGTCAATATTAGAAAGATCAACAAGACAGAAAATTAACAGGGATGTCCAGGACTTGAACTCAGATCTGGACCAAGCGGACCTAATAGACATCTACAGAACTCTCCACCCCAAATCCACAGAATATACGTTTTTCTCAGCACCACATTGCACCTACTCTAAAACTGACCACATAATTGGAAGTAAATCACTCCTCAGCAAATGCAAAAGAATGGAAATCAAAACAGTCTCTCAGACCACAGTGCAATCAAATTAGAATTCAGGATTAAGAAACTCACTCAGAATTGCACAACTTCATGGAAACTGAACAACTGGCTCTTGAATGTTGACCGGATAAATGATGAAATGAAGGCAGAAATAAAGATATTCTTTGAAAGCAAGGAGAATGAAGACACAAGTTACCAGAATCTCTGGGACACATTTAAAGCAGTGTCTAGAGGGAAATTTATAGCAATAAATACCCACATGAGAAATGAGGAAAGATCTAAAATCAACACCCTATTGTCAAAATTGAAAAAGCTGGAGGAGCAAGATTAAAAAAAAAAAACTCAAAAGCTAGCAGAAGACAAGAAATAACTAAGATCAGAGCCGAACTGAAGGAGATAGAGGCACAAAAAACCCTTCAAAAAATTAATAAATCCAGGTGCTGGTTTTTTGAAAAGATCAGCAAAATAGACTGCTAGACAGATTAATAAAAAATAAAAGAGAGAAGAAACAAATAGATGCAATAAAATGATAAAGGGGATATCACCACCAATTCTACAGAAATACAAACTATTATCAGAGATTACTACAAGCAACTCTAGCACATAAACCAGTAAACCTAGAAGAAATGGATAAATTCCTGGACACTTGCACCCTCCCAAAACTAAACCAGGAAGAAGTTGAAACCCTAAATAGACCAATAACAAGGGCTGAAGTTGAGGCGGCAATTAATAGTTTACCAACCAAAAAAAGCCCAGGTCCAGATGGGTTCACAGCTGAATTCTAACAGACCTACAAAGAGGAGCTATTACAACTCCTTTTGAAACTATTCCAAACAATACAAAAAGAGGGAATCCTTCCCAAATCATTTTATGAGACCAACATCATCCTGATACCAAAACCTGGCAGAGACTCAACAAAAAAAGAAAACTTCAGGCCAATATCCATAATGAACTAAGATGCAAAAGTCTTCAATAAAATACTGGCAAACCCATTGCAACAGCACATCAAAAAGTTTATCCATCACAATCAGATAGGCTTCATACTGGGGATGCAAGGCTGGTTCAACATACACAGGTCTATAAATGTAATCCATCACATAAACAGAACCAAAGACAAAAACGACATGATTATCTCAATAGATGCAGAGAAGACCTTCGACAAATTTCAACAGCCCTTTATGCTAAAAAACTCTCAATAAACTAGGCATCGATGGAACGTATCTCAAAATAATAAAAGCTATTTACAACAAACCCACAGCCAATATCATACTGAATGGGCAAAAACTGGAAGCATTCCCTTTGATATCAGGCACTAGACAAGGATGCCCTCACTTGCTACTCCTATTCAATATACTATTGGAAGTTCTAGCCAGAGCAATCAGGCAAGAAAAAGAAATAAATGGTATTCAACTGGGAAAAGAAAGTCAAATTGTCTCTATTTGCAAATGACAAGATTGTATATTTAGAAGACCCCATCGTCTCAGCCCAAAATCTCCTTCAGTTGATAAGCAACTTCAGCAAAGTCTCAGGATACAAAATCAATGTGAAGAAATCACAAGCATTCCTATACAACAATAACAAACACAGAGCAAAATCAAGAGGACCTTCCATTCACAATTACTACAAAGAGAATAAAATACCTAGGAATACAACTAACAAAGGATGTAAAGGAACTCTTCAAAGAGAACTACAAACCATTGCTAAAGGAAATAAGAGAGGACACAAACAGATGAAAAAACATTCCATGCTCATGGTTAGGAAGAATCAATATTGTGAAAATGGCTGTACTGCCCAAAGTAATTTATAGGTTCAATGCTATCCCCATAAAGCTACCTATGACCCTCTTCACAGAACTGGCAAAAACCACTTTAAACTTCATATGGAACCAAAAAAGAGCCTGCATAGACAAGACAATCCTAAGCAAAAAGAACAAAGCCGGAGGCATCACGCTACCTGACTTCAAACTATACTACAAGTCTACAGTAATCAAAACGGCATGGTACTGGTACAAAAACAGAGATATAGACTAATGGAACAGAACAGAGGCCTTGGAGGCAATGCCATGCATCTACAACCATCTGATATTTGACAAATCTGATAAAAACAAGCAATGGGGAAGGGATTCCTGTTTAATAAATGGTGTTGGGAAAACTGGCTAGCCATGTGCAGAAAGCAGAAACTGGACCTCTTCCTTTCACCTTACACAAAAATTAACTGTAGATGGATTAAAGATTTAAACGTAAGACCTAACACCATAAAAACCCTAGAAGAAAACCTAGGCAAAACCATTCAGGACATAGGCATAGGCAAGGACTTCATGACTAAAACACTGAAAGCATTGGCAACAAAAGCCAAAATAGACAAATGGGATCTAATTAAACTCCAGAGCTTCTGTACAGCAAAAGAAACAATTATTAGAGTGAACTGGCAACCAACAGAATGGGAAAAAATTTTTGCGATCTACCCATCTGACAAAAGGCTAATATCCAGCATCTACAAAGAACTAAAACAGATTTACAAGAAAAAAACGACCAAACCCATTCAAAAGTGGGTGAAGGATATGAACAGACACTTTTCAAAAGAAGACATATATGAGACCAATGAATATATGAAAAAATGCTCCTCATCGCTGATGATTAGAGAAATGCAAATCAAAACCTCATTGAGTTACCATCTCATGCCAATTAGAATGGCGATCATTAAAAAATCTGGAGACAACAGATGCTGCAGAGGATGTGGAGAAATAGGAATACTCTTAACACTGTTGGTGGGAGTGTAAATTAGTTCAACCATTGTGGAAGACAATATGGTGATTCCTCAAGGATCTAGAAATAGAAATTCCATTTGACCCAGCAATCCCACTACTGGATATATTCCCAAAGGATTGTAAATCATTCTGTTATAAAAACACAGGCACACGTATGTTCATTGAGGCACTACTTACAATAGCAAAGACCTGGAACTAACCCAAATGCCCATTGATAATAGACTGGACAAGGAAAATGTGGCATATATACACTGTGGAATACTATGCAGCCATAAAAAATGATGAGTTCGTGTCCTTTAGGGACATGGATGAATCTGGAAACCATCATTCTCAGCAAACTGACACAAGAACAGAAAATGAAACACCACATGTTCTCACTCATAGGTGGGTGTTGAACAATGAGGACACATGGACACAGGGAGGGAAGCATCACACACTGGGGTCTGTTGGGGGGGACTAGGGGAGGGACAGCAGGGGGTGAGGAGGTTAGGGAGGGATAACATGGGGAGAAATGCCAGATACAGGTGATGGGGGGATGGAGGCAGCAGACCACTTTGCCGTGTATGTACATAGACAACAATCCTACATGATCTGCACATGTACCCCAGAACCTAAAGCACAATGAAAAAAATGAATATTAATTGAAAAATGAAATAAATAAATAAAAGTAGTAATAGAAATATTTTCTGCAGACGCCTTTGCTACCAGTTCATTGGCAAAGCTGTCCAGAAAACGGCAGCTTCTATTACCACCATCCTTCCTCTCTTTCTGAACAATTCTCTGTCCCCAGTAGTTCAATATTTTCATATTGCTTCTAGATTGTTCAAAATCTCCCACCTATGCCGGGGCTTGCTCCATTAAAGTGGCTCAGGCTTTGAAATGGCCTAGTCTCTGTGTTAAACTTAAATGTTCAGAATTTTTTTTTTTTTTGAGATGAAGTTTAACTCTGTTGCCCAGGCTGGAGTGCAATGACACTATCTCACCTTACTCCGCCCTCCACCTCCCAAGTTCAAGCAGTTCTCCTGCCTCAGCCTCCCGAGTTGCTGGGGTTACAGGTGTGCACCACCACACTGAGCTAATTTTGGCATTCTTAGTAGAGACAAGGTTTCACTATGTTGGCCAGGTGGTGTTGAAGTCGTGACCTCAAGTGATCCACTGGCCTTGGCCTCCCAAAGTGCTGGGATTATAGAGGTGAGCCACTGCACCTGGTCTCCAGAAACTTTTTATCCAATTATGGTAATAGACGGCAGTATGATAATTAACTTGTAAACCTTTCAAGAAACCTTGGATTTTCTTCAATGAACTGTTTTTGAATTTTATTAATGAAGACTTCACTGAAAACAGGGATAAAAGAAAGCAAAAGTTAGAAGTAGAGAACAAAGAAGAAAATAAACAACAACCGTAACCAGTATTCTAGTCATTTTGAGATGCTTTCATTTTAGTTTATTTCTGGTATGTTTTAATATCATTCAGTTCATATTTATAAGTTATACTCTTATTTTGTTTGGTGTTATAGCATTTGCAGTTTGTTGTGTCATTTTAAAAATCATCCTAAATTTCATATTCATGTTTGCTTAATAATCTTTCACATCATATTCCTCTTGAATTTAATTCACATATGATAAGGTGAAGATGTAAGTCGTTTTCACTTTCTCTTCTTTAAGGAATAATTTGCTAGTTGCCCAGAACAAAAGTAATCTCTCTCTATTTTCCAATTTGTGCTGCCTAATATAATGTGTTAAATTTGATTGCATGGTAAGATGCTCTGAGGTTGTTATCCTGTTTTATTTTTTCAGATATTTTCCCACCAATATTAAGAATTTTTATTTTTTAACTTCATATATAGTACTTTTACTATCTGGGAATGTAGATTTCTACATCATTCTTTTTCATCTTCAGAATATCTTAGTTTCCAGATCATCTGTTTTCATATGAAATTTTAGAGAGTGTATTAGGCAGTTTTTGCATTGCTATCAAGAAATACCCAAGACTGGATAATTTATAAAGAAAAGCATTTGGCTTGGCATGATGGCTCACACCTGTAATCCCAGCACTTTGCAGGCCGAGGCGGGGGGATCACAAGGTCAAGAGATCGAGACCATCCTGGCCAACATATTGAAACCCCATCTCTACTATCTACTCAGCTTCTCCGGAGGCCTTGGGGAGCTTTTACTCATGGCTCAGGCAGAGGGGAGCAGGAGGCAGGGCACGTGGCACGAGCGGGAGCAAGAGAGTTGAGGGAGGTGCCACAACAGACCTCGGGAGAACTCACTGGCTATGGTGAGGGAAATGCTCCCACATCCAGATACCTCCCACCAGGCCCCGCCAACACGGGATTACATCTCAACAGGAGGTTTGAGAGGGATATCCATACTATATCAGAGGCTACTTTTTAAAGTTCCATATTTATTCGCATAAAGCTTTTCATAATATTCTCATATCTTTTTGAGTCTGATAAAAATACAAAATATACAACTTACCATCTTAACCACTTTCAGGGCGCAGTACAGCTGTGCCACAGAGGGCATCTTAAAAAAGAAATCCCTAGTAGGTAGCAGGTATGGCTGAGACACTTTGAGAGTCGCCAAATTTCAAGCATTCCACCCAGGGCTCTCCCGCTTCTTTCTTCATTGTGCCGAGTCCTTAGTGAAGAAAAGACGCCATGCAATCCACGCCCTTACTAAGATTCAACATCACTCTTCCTGGGGCTCCTCCAGCGGTTCTGCAGATTGCTTTGCATCCCACTTGCTGCTGCAAAACAGGGATACGGTGACACGCAAAGGCAGGTATCTGAGCCTGTGGTCACCCAGCAAAACGGAACTGACTAGACGGGTCTCTCTTGCTCTTACTCTCTGCTCTTTGGCCATTAAAGAAATAATCTAGAGGAGATTGTGACACCCAATCTAACACGATGTTGTTGTGGTTACTTCTTTCCCCACAGACTGTAGGAGTAGAGGACAGTTCAGAGCAGTGACGCAAGAATCTCAAAAGAAACGCTCAGCTCAATACAGCTATCCTGATGAGAAAGATACGGAGTTAACTCATCTAAGAAGTAGGTATGTATAGAAATATCCCATTTCTTTAGTCAACTTACTATAGATTTACTTGAAACTTACAATTTATTTTTTACTTTTTTAAGAGAGAGCACAGTTAACTTATTTACATATAGGATGAATCACATGAAAAGGAGCAAACCCAGAATTGATTCTGCAACGTGTTTGGGTTCTATTTCACTCTTCCGTATTCCAGCCAGAGCGTATTTGGCAATGAATTTTTCTCAATAAAGTGCAGAAAACTGCATGTATTAGATTCTAGTTTTGACTCCTTAAATTACATCATGAATTGATATTTTTCAGATTATTTTTGAAAATATGAAACATTGTATTGTTTGTGGAAAAGGTAATAGTATTTATTAAGTTAATTCATGTTAAGTTGATTTGAACTCATTAATAGTACATGGCAAGGAAGGCTTGATTTGTGACCAACGTGGAATATTTTTGAACTCTCAGAAAACTGAGAAACGTTGGTCTTATTCCTTTGAAATCCCTTAGGACTTCTTTTGTGAAGCTTGTATACTAGCTTGATACAAAGTGTTGCTTTAGAAAGCTTCTCCTCACCATTGACTTGGAAGCTTCTGAAAGCAGAAACACTACCTTGTGCATAGATATGTCCAGTAGTTCCTTTTCATTGAATAACGAGTCTGTACATACTTGTGAAACTAAGCTACCAAAATAAGCATTGCAATTCACAGCTCCGTAGGCGATGCAGGTTTTCTCAAGGAACCACGTGTCCTATTTTTGTCATCCATAGCTGCCTCCTAAGTACTATGATTCAAATTCAAAGTCCGTTTTTGGCATCCATTTCCTCCATTACAGCTGTAAACTTGAACAATATATGGGCCCTGTACTGTAAGATTTGAAACTGAGAAAAGGGAATAGTGTTGTTGGATAGGAAGGGTGAAGGCTTTAGAGTCAGGTACGTGGATTCAGATCCTATTTCTACTGCTTCATAACTGCATGTTATGTAATACCTACTTTACAGGATTATTGTTTTAACTTGAGGATACATAAGTAAAGCACTGAATGCTAATATAGAAGTTAGCATTTTATGGCATTCTGTAACACACATTTGGTAATGACTCAGGTTGTCGTAGTGTTCACTGCAAGCCAAACACTCTTTTAAGCATCAAACAAATATATGAAAGTGCTCATTTGAATACTGATGTGAAATCCAATCATGGAGTGAGTCGTGCAGAACAGGTGGTGATTAATTCTGACTGGGGTCCTTCAACAGGATAGACAGAGGAGGAATCTTGAAAGATGAGCTAGGATTTTGAAAGTATTTAGGGGAGTCCCAGTCTGAAAGAATAACATGAGCAAAGGGAAGTGAGGTGTGTTTGAAGAATGATAAGGCTCGTATGTCTAAATGAGTTGGTCCCAAATATTCGGAAAGCTGAGGTGGGAGGATTGCCTGAGGCCAGGAGTTTGAGACCAGCCTGGGTCACACAGTGAGACTCCATTTTTTTAAATTAAAACATTAGCTGGGCATGGTGGCGTATACCAGCAGTCCCTGCTATAGGGACGCTGAGGCAGGAAAATGCCTTGAGCTCAGAAGTTTGAGGCTGCCATGAATTATGATCATGGCACTATACATCCTGAGAGATAGGGCGAGACTCTGTCTATAGACTTATAAAAAACAAACAAAAACCCCAAACTGGTTGAACGAATGAATGAATGAGTTGGTGTGTTCAGTAACTAGGAATGAAGGGCATTCTTCCAGAATGTTCTAAAAGGTCAAAGCAAAGCGTGAAGAGCTGTAAATACCAAGGTAAGGAAATGAAATACATTTTATGTGTTCCTGGAGCTACTCTCTGCAAGGTAACTAGAACAGTGATCGGGAGTTGGAGTCTTAGTGAGAACTATTTTGAAATAATTTGAGTGTTGAGAAACATTCACTTGGCTCTTTTATTCGGCATTTCATCTGTTTTTCCATTGATTTAGGCGAAGCGTTTTACCAGTGTGTCGTCAGAAGTGGGCACCAGACTCACGTATTGGAGTGCAGTTTCCCTTGTTTTTTAAGACTGTGATGGGGATTGGGCTTTCTAGTGGTGTCCACAAGCACAGGCCTGTTTAACAACACCCATTACTACCTTCTGTCCTTTCTACAGCCACAGCCAGGTCCCTCCACAAAGACTCATTTTGCTTGTTTCTGAGATAAAATTAACTTGTTCTCTAAACACTTAATACTCTGGGTGGCCCCATCGAAGCCCTGCCCAAATGTTGCCTCAGCTGAAGATTGGTTAATTTCATTTTTAGCCCCTGCCAATCTTATCAAACTTGTACTCAAAGGCACACCTTACAATTAGCAGTTCAGTTTGTCATTAATCTGACAATAAAAAGATAAAAAGAGCTCTGATTTGTTTTGTTTTATAACAACACGTGCTGTAGTAATCCTTTATAGATTGTTTCTGTTGTGCTTAAATGTACCATGGTTGTTTAGATCAGAGGAGGTCTATTTCCCTCAACCCACACGCACAAATAACTGATGTTGTAATTTCACTTTTTGTTTTCTCTGTGTGCCTATTTTTCTTGTCCTTATCCTCTCCTCTCTATCCTTTCTTTTCTCTGTCTTGGTCACAAATTTAAACCTTCCTTTCAATACCCTATTCAAGAGTCTTCTCTTATAAGCAATATGTTGAGTTTCATGTTTTCAGTAAGAATCTGAAATACAGCAACATTCACAGTGTCTTGGGTTTTGTCTTTCATTTTTTGGAATAACCTTCCTACCTGGGCTCCTTACCTCTCTTCTCTCCTTCCAAACTGTCTAAAATATAAATCTGATCATCCTTTAAATGACCCATCACTCTCTATGGGTGGAAAATAGACTGTGTACTGATTAAGAGCAAGGCTCTTTTTCTTTTTTTGAATCCTAATCTGCATCCCAGCTGTGCAGTTTAATAGCTGTGTATATCGTGGACATGTTCACAGTTTTCTAAGCTGCAGTATTCTCACCGGAAACACAGCCTAGTTAAAGTGTCTCACAGAACTATTGGGCAGTTAAATGACACAAAGTGCATGGTAGCACTTCGACTGCTGCCTGGCGCAGAGCAGGCACTAACGTGGGCCTGACATGGGATTCTCTTTATACGGCTTCCCAGACTCATTCCCGCTCCGCTCCCAGGCAGAAGGCATTGCCTTCTTATTTATTTATGCATCCATGTTTGTTTGAAACTACTGGGGATTTTAGTCTTCATATTGTGGGCTTTTCAGAGCTTTCCAAATGTTTGTATCAATCAGAAATCAACAATGCAAAGTAAGTATTGAGATAAAAGAATCAATTTTCCTGATGAATTTAAGTGGTATGTTTTCTTCTGCATTTCTGCTTTAATGACTTTTTCTAAAATAACATGTGCTACCTTTGCTATGGAAAAAACCTATTGTAAATGAAATGATAAAAAATAAAGAATTACATTAAAGTTTATTCTTATGAATCTAGGTGATCCCTCACCTGTTTTTTTAATTGAGTACTGATGACTTTTCTCTTATACTTTACTGCATTTTGCAAATCTTCTTAAAAACATATAAAGTTTTTAGGGGTAAAAACCTATCTTTGATATATTTTATTTTACTTCATCAATTTATCTTTTATTGGGATAAGAACACTTAACATGAGATCACACCTCTTAACACGTTTGTAAGTGTACAATACAGTGTTCTTCATCTGTCCATTGATAGACACTTAGATTGTTTCTATGTCATAGCAATTATGAATAATGCTGCAGGTCACATGGGAGTGCAGACATCTCTTTGATATCGTCATTTCAATTACTTTGGCTGTATACCCAGAAGTGGGATTGCTAGTTGAAATGGTAGTTCCATGTTGTTTTTTGAGGAGTCTCCATACCATTTTCCTCAGTGACTACGCCATTCCACATTTCCACCAATGTTATATAATCCTCACTGACATTTGTTATCTTTTGTTTTTTGGTAATAGTCATCCTAACACGTATGAGGTGCTATGTCATTGTAGTTCTAGAGGATACTATGCTAAGTGAAATGACCCAGTCACAAAAGAAAGATATCACATGATCCTATTTATACGAGGTATCTAAAATAGTTGGACTCAAAGAGGCAGAGAATAGGATGGTGGTTGCCAGGGGCTAGGAGGAGGAAGAAATGCAGAATTGCTGCTCAATGAGTAAAGAGTTTTACTTATGCAAGACAAGCAAGTTCCAGAGATTCACTGTACAACCTAATACCCATAGTTGATATATGGTACTGTACATTTTCAAAGGTGTTGAGAAGATAGATCTCATATTAAGTGTCATCATAAAAACAAACAAAAACCAAAACAAATCACATGAAAAAACATAAGGAAAATTTTGGAGATGGTGAATGTATGTATATTTATTACTCTGTAGTGTCACAGGTGTATATGCACGTGCCCAAACGCATCAGAATGTATACATTAAATATATGGGTTTTTGTACGTATCAGTTGTACATCAGTAAAGCCTAAAATGTAGTGATGTTGCCTGTAAGTACAAGGTTGTACCTCTTATTTGTCTTCCTAATGCGGATGTTAGATGTCTTGCTTGTTCGCCAACTGTTCTTTTCTGAAAGAATGTGAGGCACCTACTGGCAGCACCTTCACATCCTGCAGCCATCTGCTAGAGCGTAATGCCTGATGCGTGGCCCATACCCACACATGCTTGTTAAATTGTTCATATTGTGCCACTCCACAACATCTGGGCTCACCATCGGCCGCTTCCCTATGTGCCCACATGTGGTCTTTTGACTCGGTTATATCTTCATACACTCATTCAGGCTTCTTCAGGATTAAATACCTTGGATTAGACACTAAAGATTTACAGGAGAGAGCGCTATGAAAATAAAAGGGTCCAATCATTTGCATTAATAGTATCCCTAACAACACTTGTACATTTAAACCATTTTAACACAGTACGGTATAGAACCTAGCATGCCGTCAATATTGATTCACGGTGCTCACAGTGTCTCAGAGGGCATGGAGTTATCCAGTAACTAAGCCACTGCTGTTGGTGACTTTTGTTATTGTTCCATATTTCTCTTTTTAAATTTCCTGATTGCTGTACGCTCTATAACATGTCTCTGATTTATACATTGTTTTACAAGCTCATAGAATGTACTGTTTCTGGTAAGCCATTTTCTTAGTAAACAATGGAAGACATATTTCAAATAGAATAAAGCAGAATGGTTTTGAAAGTTATAATAGTTTCTTCACAAGAAATAACTTTTTTTTTTTTTTTTTTTTACTTTAGGTGCACACTATATCTGGCATTTCTCCCCATGTTATCCCTGCCCACCCTCTGCATCCCCCGCTGTCCCTCCCCTACCCCCATCAACTGCCCCCAGTGTGTGATGCTCCTCTCCCTGAGTCCACGTGTTCTCATTGTTCAACACCAACTTTTTACATTTGGAAAAAAACCCTGAAAACTTGAAACACAGATATCATGCCTAATGAATCAAATCTATCTAAAAATATTTTAACAATACGTCATAATTGTAGGTAGAAAGAACATTCATTTCTATTTCCCAAACTAGTTATTGGCTTCTGTTTTTTGAAAACTGCAGCAAACTCTAAGAAACATATCTTAACTCAACCCAAGATTTCCTTATATCCTTTCATTATCAACAAGACCGAGCTATTCTGCATCAGGTTTAAAGTTAGATTTTTGTCACTTATAATATCTTTATCTTACTTTAGTTCTTGCCATGAATTTATAATAGAGAAAGCAACTTTCCTACCTGGATACTGCTTAACACGTGGTATTAAATTTGTCACTGCTCTTTCACTGTTTAAAGTGCAATGAGGAATTCATTAGCAAAAGATATACTTTAAGATCTAAATAATATGTCAAATGCCCATGTAATATAACATGACATTCCCTTTATGTCATAAGAAATACTTTCTTATCATTTTAGATAAATTACATGAAGTAGATGTGACACTCTGGATTATGATTTCATGTGCCATTTAATTTTGATTTCTAATCCCACTCATACTGTTTTCCTGTCATGATCACACAGAACACCAGTCACAATGCCTTGTTCATGCCAAATGATCAAAGAAGATTTGATGATATTTTAAAATTCTCACACAACTTTTACTTTTCAGCATTTTATTTGCTTCTTGTTATAAACAGGCAACAAGATAAAATGTATGCGGGTGAAGATACTAGCAATGTGGCAGTTCTGGCAAAAACAAAGTTCTCCCAGGATTTCAGCAAGTTTGCAGCGGAAATTCAGGAAACCATCACAGCACTCAGAGAGCAGGTTTGTTTTCTCCTCAAATAACATGTGCCTTGGAATAACTAGACATATCTGTCCAGTAACTCTCCACAATTACAGCACAGTGTCAGAATAAGAGGAACCTATGCAGGGAGTTGTATTGCCTTTTTTTTCTGTTTTTACTTTTGTTTTTTTAAAGACACAGTCTTGTTCTGTTGTCCTGGCTGGAGTGCAGTGGCACAATCCCGGCCCACTAGTAGCCTCTGTCTCTTGGATTCATTGATTCTAGTACCCAAGCGTCCTGAGTAGCTGGGATTACAGGCACCAGTCACTCCACTCAGCTAATTTTTGTATTTTTAGTAGAAATGGGGTTTTGCCATGTTGGCCAGGCTGGTCTCGAACTCCTGGCCTCCAGTGATTTCCCCCACCCTGACCTCCCAAAGTTCTGGGATTATGGATGTGAGCCACTGCATCGGCAGGAAGTAGTATTGTAATAGGAATTGAGTTAGGAAAGGAGGGCTTGGGGAAACTCACACTTCAAACAGGCAGAGAGTCTTACCCTCTCTACCTAATGCTCAGGGCTCCAATGGGCATGAATTTGGTCAGCAGAGGCTCAGCTCAGTGCTCCGAGTGCCTCACCAGCAATTTTCTGAATAACTGTGAGCTTGATGCCTGCTTCATCTCCACAGATGGAGATCATTTTTAACAGCACGATATATACTTTTCGTATCAATTTTTCTTGGAGTGGAGTCAAAGAAGCTTCTTCGGAATTACTGTTTTCTCTTTCTCTTAGAGAAAACAACGTTCCCACACCCTGCTACACTTTTGCTTATCTTGTCAGTTGTTCTGGCTCATGCCTTATTTCATTTTTTCAAAAACTTGGGGAATGAATCAACAAGAAGGAAAAAGAGTTGTATTAGAAATAGCAATGTAGATGTTTTTATTAAAAAATATATCTGATTTCTTTCAAGGCTTGGTGCCAAACTATCTGCTTCTTAGACAGTAATGTCACTGTGAGGTATATTCTTTTCTTCACAGCATCAAAGCCTTGAAAGCAGAAAGCACTGTAGAAGGATGGACTGAGCCCAGGGTCTGCCATCAGGAAGTTCTGCCCTCACTATTGGTCTGGCCCAGTCAATTTATTTAGTCATTCAGAATAAGTATCCTCATCTGACCTTCAGGGCTATTGTGAGGATCCAAAGAGATTCTAGAACAGAAGCACTTTGTGAACTATAAGCCCCTTAAAATATAATTGCTTCTTCTGGATGTAAGCAAATCTAGTCCCAGGTGGAGGGGTGTGATTACCTGCTGCATATACTGCCCTGAGAGGCTCACATTGAGAGGCGAAGCTGCCTGCAGCTGCGGTCCATATCAGTGCCTTCCCTTGACCAGAAATACCCACCACTGAAGTCACTTGTCCAATCTGAATCTGAACAGCAATCTGAAAGATGTGAGGCACTGCTTCTAAGAAGGTTACCCTTAAGATAGACAGCATGCAATGGCTGGGGTGACTGAGAACTCTGGACGTGAGAGAGTCCAGAAAACCTATTTCATCCCAATGAGTTAATGTGTGTCAAAGAAGAGAAGTTTTAACAGTGAAGAAGAGTCCTCAGCACTGGGCTAGAGAAGGTGTGCCCAAACAATTTAAGCATTAACTCATATATCACTCAACAAACTATTTTTCGTAAATTTAATTTATGGACTTACAGCCACAGGTAGAATCCACAAGCAACATTTCAGTTCAATTTCAATTTCATTACGTGTCGTTGGTGATGATTGTGTATTTGATATGTGCTGTAGTGATTAAAAACATCCCAGACACCCCAAGACTGCACCTTCTATGTGTTTAATAGCATTCTTAGTACTTATCTCTAAATGTATGAGGATGGAGTGTTTTTGCCTGTTTAATTGTCTGTCTCTTTCATTCTATCGTTAATTTCTTAATAGTTGAGACTATTTCACAGGAGTATCTTCAGAGCCTGATGCATAGTCCATGTTTAAAAATAGCCAGTGTCTTTGTGTTGGAGAATGAAAAGTTAGCTCTAGATCTATCCATTATCTAACGTGTGTGACAGGCTGGGCAAGGTTGCAAGAGAGAATTAGAAGGTCCTGTGATCCTCACAGAGGTCAGAGACTTACTCAAGCTATGATCAGCCTGCAGAGGTGGAAAGAAGTTGCAGCAGTGCCCAGTGCCTCATGCACACTGACTGACATGTAGCAAATGCCTGACTGATAGGATTTAAATAATAAATAAACACGACATAACACCAGCAATAAGGAATATTGACTGAAGCCAGAAATCAACCCAGATCACCTAAAGAGGATTGAGAAAAATAGAGAACCCAGGATAGATAGCAATGATAAACTGCAGATTTCCTGGGTGACTGTCAAGTGCAACTATACTAGCGTGGGGAACACCCAAAGGTAGATGGGGATTGTAAGGGTTCTTAGGTTCTTGCCGAGTTTAAAAAGAAGAAACTGAGGCCAGCACAAGAAGATCCAATGTGAATTTATTTGGCTCCTGGGCGAGGTTCTGCGGTCCGACAGGAAGGGCCAGAGAAGTCGCATGGACTCCTCTCAGACGTGGGGTTTTATAGGGAGTGGAGACGTTTGATTGGTTGAGCCCAAGGGGAGTGGGGCCCAGATGGGACAAAATGTTAGGCAGGGAGTGGGGCCCAGATGGGACAAAATGCTAGGTGGGGAGTGGGGCCCGGATGGGACAAAATGCTAGGTGGGGAGTGGGGCCCGGATGGGACAAAATGCTATCGGGTAGGTCCTGGAGGGTCTTCTTTTCTGGGCTCCTGGCAATGGGGAGGGGTGTCCGAGCTCCCGGCGAGGGAGGGGGGTGTGTCCAAGCTCCCGGCGAGGGAGGGGGTTGTGTCCGAGTGCCCAGTGAGGTGACCGGCCTTACAGGGATGATGAAGGCAGACTTTGTGAAGGTAAAGGGTCTTTTGGAATGTGGCAAGCCCAGAGGATTTGTGAAATTAGCACTTACTACTGACCTGTCACTTACTATACTGAGACATAAATTTTGATGGCCCACATTGAAAGGTAGGTTGTGACAGTGAACTTGTCAGCTAGAGGACATTTCTGATTGTGCAGTGTATGCCACTTTGTGTTTTTATCTGTTACTCACCAGTGTGAATGCAGTAAGTCCTGTGAAAAGTTTGCACTTTGCAAAAACCCTTTGTTTTATGAAAAATGAGCATAGAGATAAAGGGCATGCATATTTCTGGAAATGAAATTAGCAAAGAAATAGATTAAACGGAGCCTAGAATGTTTAAGGGAGTCTATATCCCATGATGGACTTCATCATGGGAGATTACTAATGTTTTTGAGACTCATGCCTTAGATATGAGGGGATTCCAAACCTCAGCCAAAGATTTCTAACCTTTACTTCCTAACTCTAGGTGACATTACATTTATGGGCTATGACATAGGGTCAGTCTTGACATTTCACACTGTTGAAGTTTTACCTTTGTTAAGTGACTTTGTACTGTTTAGGAATGATACTTTTTGGTCTTGATTTATTAACTGTGATGGCATCAAACTAACAAAAGTGGTCTGCAAATTTCCATGACATGTTATAGCTCCAGTGTAAGTAGTGGGGTCCAGTAAGTTATATATGCCCATTTCATTTGATTCTGATTATTGTGAGAATAACTAGGGCCATATTATACTCTGAACATTTCATTGTTTAAATTTGAGATTATATCTAGTTTATCTGACTGTGGAGAGGTCATGGATTGTGTGTGTGTGTGTGTGTGTGTGTGTGTGTGTAGCATATATAAGGAACAATGAGATGAGATATAAGAATTTACACTTTTAATTATAATCAAAATGTTAGTGAGGTCTTCACGGATACCACGAAACTGTTTGTATGCATGTACTCGAGATACTACAAATAGGATAGGTTTCAATAAAAGAAGTCAGAGATTCTCACAACTGTTGGGAGCAGTGAGAACAAAGGTCACAAAAACAGCTACTGGGAGCTACCGGATTCACAGGAGCTCACCAGGAAGCCACAGCACATCTCAGCCATTTGTGCAGCATCCCCAAGCCCAGCCCTCCTTTGTGCATCTGTGGACAACTGCACTTTAGGATAGTAAGGGCGACTCCTTCCAAATCTGTAATCAGTGCCTCTCATTGGTAGACTCAAACCCAGAGCCACAAAGGGAAAGAGATCCAGGAAGGATTTTCTGTTTCTGAGATTGGCGGCAAAGGGTATGGATGATGAAAAGTTGACAGTAGACTAACTAGAGACCATAGTTAAGGAAGATTATTTAGTTCATTGTGACTTGGTAATCAGTTGGGTATTGGAAAGATGGCACATGAGGCCAGAAAAATACTTTGTGGTCACAAAGACATAATTCTCTTCTGGATGCCAGTTACATAAAACACATAAACAAACTAACATAAACAGAGATATGGAGATCACTATGCTCGTCACTATAATTCGTTAATCTAAAATTAATCATTAGGTCTGGAAAAAAAAAGGCATAAATTAGAACTGTTCCAGAAAATCTAGCATCCTCACTTTATTAAACAAGTAAAGGCAGATGGTTGAAAGGAAGGAATAAAAGATACCTCAGAGGCTTTTTTCAAATTAGGAGACGGGTAATGTTATTACTAAACAACAGTTATAGAAAGTGAAACAGTTAAGGCTAAAGAGGTGATGACATACCTAAGGAACAGAGTGGTGTTCCGTGTCTGGAGATGAGCTAATCAAGATTGTCAAAACTAGGTACAAGGTGGCTAGTAAGGAAGAAAACGTCTAGATGAGAAGACCTAATAAGGTCATATTAGAGTCTAAGTACATGAGGAAGCTGCCAGGGGAATTTAGGAATGGGAATGTTGCGTTGTATTTGGATTTAAATAATTTAATCTGGTTGCTGTGTGAGAACTGAATAGAGAAAGACAAAAGTGGCCACAGCGATCTGCATCATCCGGAAGTAAGAGGATGCTGGCTTAGGCTATGGTGATGATATTAAGAAAGAAAAGAGTACACTTTTTGTAGAGATAATTGTGAAGTAGAATGGTCATAACTTGGTTATTGAGTGTGTTATTGGAACTCCCCTTGATGTGGAACAGCTCCTGCCAACAGTGAGGATCTTATGTGGAAACTCATGAGAGTACTCCTTTGGTGTGGACAAAGGGAGATATGGTACTCACACAGGTGGGAAGTCCCGTGGTGAGAGTTAGGTAAGATGGACTCTGGGAGAAAGACTAGGATAGACAGGGAGAATAGACAATAGATGAGCAAAAATCCCAAACATACAAAAACACAGGAGATGTAGCTCACATAGTGTTTAGAGGGGAATTTATAGCTGCAAATGCCTGTGTTAAAAAAGAAAAAAAAAACAATTGTCTAATCCTCCATCTTAAGAAATATAAGAAAAGCAAACTGAACCAAAAGCAAACAGAAGGAAGTCAATAATAAAAATTAGAGTATACAGGAATGAATTGAGTGGCAAACAGAAACAATGGATAAAATAAGCAGAACATTTTATAAAGTCATACTGTAAAGCTTCCTCTTTATAGAATGACTTATAAAATTTATAAAAGTCTCACCAATATTTGAGACAGACAGCCACTGCAGAAAATTTTGATGAGACAGCAAGAGGACATGTGCTTTTGTGGGGTCATTGTGAGACTTATCTGGATGCTGTGGGTTTGAGAGACACAGGCAGGAAATGAGGCTTGGACGTAGCTGACACCAAATCAAACATCAACATAGTTCAAGGTTTTCATTTCCCCATGCTCTTTATGTTGTTTGTAAGAGAGGAAAGTGGTAAGAAAAGGGATGTGTACAAAGTAGGTGCTCAGAACACAATGGAATTAAATGTAACAGAAAGAAATTCAGAAAATTAAAAAAACACATAGACGTTATGCATAGTCTTAACATACGGGTCAAATAAGAAGTCACAACGGGAATTATAACATACTTTGAGATGAACAAAAATGAAACCAAACACACAAAAACATACAAGATGTAGCTAACGTAGTGTTTAGAGGGGGAATTTATCACTGTGAATGCTTATGTTAACAATGAAATAAAAAATCTCAAATCAATAACCTACTCTTACACCTTAAGAAATGTGAGAAGAGCAAACTAAACGAAAAGCAAACAGAAGGAAGCAAATAATAACGATTAGAGGATACAGGAATGAGTGAAGTAGAGAACAGAAACAGTAGATAAAATCAGCCTGACCAAAAGTTGGCTCTTTGAAAAGATCAACAAAGCTAACAGAATGTTAGCTAGATTGACCCCTCAAAGAAGAAGTCTAAAATTACTAAAATTAGGAATGAAGGAGGGAATAACACTACTGACATAATGGAAATAAAAAGATTTTAAGGGGTGATATGGTTTGGCCATGTCCCCACTTGTAGGGACTCTATGAGCCCCACATGTTGGGTGCCAGAATGTAGGGAACCTGCCCTACATCACCCATGGATACTCCGTGTTCAGCAGTGACAAAGGAATGAGAAAAAGACAGATTAAGAGAGATAGTGGAACCAGGGGGCCATCACTCATTACTTTGGAGGAGATAGTGAAGGCCCCGAGCTCTGATCATCCACACTATTTACTGATTACAATCACTTTGATCTATAGCGTAGGGGTGGAGTGATGGTGAAGTGAATCAGTGAGCCGGAAGTGAATCAGTGAGCTGGAACTGGTGTGTCATCCTAAGGACTGATAACAGTGGCAGTTTGGGAGTTTCACGAAACGAGAACATGTGGTTATCTTTAGCTTATTATCTATTTGCAGTTGGTGGAACTCGGGCCTTACAAGGAGCCTACAAGTCTGGCTACGTCATAGTGCTACGAAGGGGTTTTATGTCCTTGAGCACAATGTTTACGGTAACAGAGCCTAGGTCACCCTGCACCGGAACATAAGGCGTGGAGAGCCTTCCTCCTCAGAGGCCTCCTGCGGCCTTCCACCGTTTGTTGTTCCTTGTTTATGTGTTACTCATAACCAATTTATGTAGGCACTCTGTAAGTCCTTTCTCCTTTGCTGTTTTTCCCAACACCCACCCAAATCTCAACTTGAATTGTATCTCCCAGAATTCCCATGTATTATGGGAGGGACCCAGGGGGAGGTAATTAAGTTATGGTGCCCATTCTTCCCTTGCTATTCTCGTGAGAGTAAATAAGTCTCACGAGATCTGATAGGTCTCTCAAGGCTTTCCACTTTTGCTTCTTCCTCATTTTCTCTTGCTGTTGCCATGTAAGAAGTGCCTTTCACCTCCCATCATGACTCTGAGTCCTCCCCAGCTAGGTGAAACTGTAAGTCCACAGAGGTGACTTGGGTGCAGTTAAAGATGTTCAGTTTTGCCAGACTCAGTGACTCATGCCTATAATCCCAGCAATTTGGGAGACTGAGATGGGTGGATCACTTGAGGCAAGGAGTTTGAGACCAGCCTGGTCAACATAGTGAAACTCCATCTCTACTAAAAATACAAAAATTAGCTGTGTGTGGTGGCGTGAGCCTGTAATCCCAGCTACTCAAGTGGCTGAGAAACAAGAATCTGTTGAATCTGGGAGGCAGTGAGCTGAGATCATGCCGCTGCACTCCAACCTGGGCAACAGAGCGATATTCCATCTCATAAAAAAGAAAAAAAAAATGGCTAGGCACCGTGGCTCATGCCTGTTATTCCAGCATGTGGGAAGGCCGAGGCAGGTGGATCATAAGGTCAGGAGATTGAGACTATCCTGGCTAACATGATGAAACCATGTCTCTGGTTAAAAAAAAAAAAAAAAAAAAAAAAAAAAAAAAATTAGCTGGGCATAGTGGCACATGCCTGTAATTGCAGCTACTTGGGAGGCTGAGGCAGGAGAATTGCTTGAACCTGGGAGGCACAGGTTGCAGGAAGGTGCAGGTTGCAGTGAGCCGAGATTGTGCACTGCACTCCAGCATGGGTGACAGAACAAGACTCCGTCTCAAAACAAACAAACAAACAAACAACAACAGAAATACATTAGTTTTATAAGAGAAGAGAAGCCACAAAGCATAAAAGTTTGGACAATTAGCAGCCTGACTATGTAATAGAAGACTATGTGATAGAAAAGAAAAACCCATTTTCTGGGGAGACATTCAAGCCAGCTGCAGAAATTTGCATAAGTGGCAGGGACTCTAATGTTAATCCCCAGCACCATGGGGAAAATATCTCCAGGCCATGCCAGACCTGCATGGCAGCCCCTTCCATCACAGGGCTGGGAGCCCAGAAGGAAAAAGAGGTTTTATGGGCTGGGCCCAGGGTCTCCGTGCTGTGTGCAGCCTAGGGACCTGGTGCTCTGTGTCCCAGCCACTCCAGTCATGGCAAAAAGGGGCCAACATACAGCTCAGGCTGTGACTTCAAAAGGTGGAATCCCCAAGCCTTGGCAGCTTCTACGTGGTGTTGAGCCTCTGGAGACACAGAAGTCAAGAACTGAAGTTTAGGAACCTCCGCCTAGTTTTCAGATGTATGGAAACATCTGGATGCCCAGGGAAAAGTTTGCTTCAAGGGTGAGGCCCTCATAGAGGACCTCAGCTAAGGCAGTATGGAAGGAAATGTGGGATCAGAATCCCTGCACAGAGTCTGTACTGGGGCACTGCTTAGTGGAGCTTTGAAAAGGCCACCATCCTCCAGACCCCAAAATGGTAGATGCATGGACAGCTTGCACTGTGTGCCTAGAAAAGCTGCAGACACTCTATGTCAGCCTGTGAAAGCAGCTGGGAGGGAGGTTGTACTCTGCAAAGCCACAGGGGCAGAGCTGCCCAAGGCTGTGGGAACCCACCTCTTGCATCAGCATAACCTTGATGTGAGACCTGGAGTCAAAAGAGGTCATGTTGGAGCTTGAAACTTTGACTGCCCCACTGGATTTCAGACTTGTGCTGGCCCTGTAACTCCTTTGTTTGGCCAATTTCTCCCATTTGGAATGGCTGTACCCTCATTGTATCTAGGAAGTAACTAGATTGCTTTTGATTTTTCAAACTCTTAGGCAGAAGGGACTTGCCTTATCTCAGATGAGACTTTGGACTATGGACTTTTGGGTTAATCCTGAAATGAGTTAAGACTTCAGGGGACTGTTGAGAAGGCATAATTGGTTTTGAAATGTGAGCACATAAGATTTGGAGGGGCCATGGGCAGAATGATATGGTTTGGATGTGTCCCCACCAAAATTTCTAGTTGAATTGCACCTCCCAGAATTCCCACATATTGTGGCAGGGACCCAGGGGAAGGAAATTGAATCATGGGGGCTGGTCTTTCCCATGCTATTCTAGTGATAGTGAATAAGTCTCAGAAGATTTGATGAGTTTGTTAGGGGTTTCCACTTTTGTTTCTTCTTCATTTTCTCTTGCCACCACAATGTAAGAAATGCCTTTTGCCTCCCGCCATGATTTTGAGGCCTCCGTAGCCATTTAGAACTGTAAGTCCAATTAAACCTCTTTTTCTTCCCAGTCTCAGGTATATTTTTATCAGCAGCATGAAAATGGACTAATACAAAGGGACACCATAAACTACTGTATTCAAACAAACTAGATAACTTAGATGAAATGGATATAGTCTTACAAAAACACAAACTTCTAAAACTGATTCATGAAGAAAAAGAAAACAATAATAAACCTACAAAAAAAGTTGAATTAGTAATTTAAAAAAAATTATAAAGGAAAGATCAGATCCAAATGGCTTCATTGATGAATTCTACCAAACATTTAAAGAATTACCATCAGTTTTTACAAAATCTTCCAAAAAGTACAGGAGGAGGAAGCACTTTCCAACTCATTTTATGAGGCCAGTGTTAACACAGATACCAAAACTGGACACAAATATCACATGGGAACTACACACAAATACTTATTTTGAATATAGAAGCAAAACTCCTCAGTAAAATACTAACAAGCTGAATTCAACAACATATATAAAGAGTTATATACTATGGCCAAGTGGGATTTATCCCAGGAATGCAAGGTCAGTTTAACATCTGAAAATCAATTAATGTAATATATCAAGGTAGTGAAAGGCAAAACACATGATTATCTGAATTATTCAGAAAAAGCTTTGGGAAAAATTCAATACCTTTTCGTTATAAAAACAAACTAGAAATAGATGATAACTTTCTCAACTTGATACGGGACATCAGAAAAATGCAGAGCTAAACTCATATTTAATGATGAAACTCTAAATGCTTTCCCCCTGAGATCAGGATCCAGACAAAGATGTCTGTTCTTACTACTTCTATTTAACATTGCTCTGTAGGTTTTATCCATGGCAATTGGACAAGAAGATTAAATAAAAGACATCAAAATTAGAAAAGAAAAAGTAAAATTCTCTCTAGGTGTAGTTGACATGGGTTTTTATATAGAAAACTCCTAAGAAATCCATTAATTAACAGTTTATTTAAATATAATTCTAATAGTTTATTAGAACAAATAAACATGTCTCTCAATGTTATAGGATATAGATAAATATACATGAATTAATAATATACTGCTATGTACTTGATATAAACAATTTAAAAGTGAAATTAATGAAAACATTTCATTTACAATTCGTATGTTGAAGCCCTAATTCTGAGTACCAAAGAGTATAACTATATTTGGATATAGGGCCTTTAAAGAGACTCAGTTTCATTCTCCTACATGTATCTAGCCAATTATCCCAGCACCATTTGTTGAAAAGGGTGTCCTTTCCCCACTTTATGTTTTTCTTTGCTTTGTCAAAGATCTACTGGCTGTAAGTATTCGGGTTTAATTCTGGGTTCTCTATTATGTTCCATTGGTGTATGTGCCTGTTTTTATACCAGTACCATGCTGTTTTGGTGACTATAGCCTTATAATATAGTTTGAAATCAGGTAGTGTGATGCCTCCAGATTTGTTCTTTCTGCTTAGGCTTGCTTTGATGATGCTAAAGATTTGTCAAATGCTTTTTCTGTGTCTATTGAGATAATCATATGATTTTTTGTTTTAATTCTGTTTATGTGGTGAATCACATTTATTGACTTGCATATGTTAAACCATCCCTGCCTCCCTGGTATGAAATCCACTTGATCATGGTGAATCATCTTTTGATATGTTGTTGGATTCAGTTAGCTAGTTATTTTGTTAAGGATTTTAGCATCTATGTTCATCAAGGATATCAACCTGTAGTATTCTTTTCTGTTTGTGCCTTTTCCTGGTTTGGTATTAAGGTGATGCTGGCTTTGTAGAATGAATTAGGGAAGGTTCATTCTTTCTCTATCTTGTGGAATAGTGTCAAAAGGATTGGTACCAATTCTTCTTTGACTATCTGGAAGAATTCTGCTGCAAATCTGCCTGGTCCTGAACTTTTTCTGTTCTTGGTAATTTTTAAATTATCACTTTAATCTCACTGTTTGTTATTGGTCTATTCAGGGTATCTAATCCTTCCTGATTTAATTTAGGAGGGTTGTGTTTTTCTAGGAATTTATCCATCTCTTCTAGGTTTTCTAGGTTTGGTTGGCTTTCTGGTTCCTTCTCCTTTGGGTGGACTCTGTCAGAGGGAAGGTCTAGGGCTCAAGGCTGTCATTCAGATTCTTTTGTTCCATGAGGTGCTCCCTTGCTATAACACTCACCCCTTTTCC
This sequence comes from Aotus nancymaae, assembly GCF_030222135.1. NCBI lineage: Eukaryota > Metazoa > Chordata > Mammalia > Primates > Aotidae > Aotus > Aotus nancymaae. The sequence continues at coordinate 3,692,018 of NW_026988450.1, read as the reverse complement.
TGTGGTTGTGGCTTTCCGTGAGCTGAACTGCAGTGATTGTTGTCTCTCTTCTGGGTCTAGCCACCCAGTGTGTCTACCCAGCTCCTGGCTTGTGCTGGTGGCTTCTGCACAGAGTCCTGTGATGTAAACCATCTATGGGTCTCTCAGCCATGGATGCCAGCACTTGTTCTGGTGGGAGTAGCAGAGGGGGTAGAGGACTCCATGAGGGTTCTTAGCTTTGGTGGTTTAATGCTCTATTTTTGTGCTGGTTGACCTCCTGCTAGTGGTGGCACTTTCCAGAAAGCATGAGCTGTCATAGTCTAGGCAGGGACCAGCAGTGGACAGGGCCCTTTAACTCCCAAGATTGTATGGCCTTTTCTGCTACCAGGGTGGGTAGGGAGGGACCATTAAGTGGGGGCCAAGCTGGGCCTGTGTGAGCTCAGACTCTCCTTGAGTGGGTCTTGCTGCAGCTGCTATGGGGGATAGGGGTGAGATTCCCAGGTCACTGGAATTGTGTACCTAGGAGGATTATGGCTGCCTCTGCTGAGTCATGCAGGTTGTCAGGGAAGTGGGGAAAATCCGGCAGTCACAGGCCTTACCCAGCTCCTAAACAAACCAAAGGGTCAGTCTCACTCCCACCGTGCCGCCTGCAACAGCAGGTGGAGGGCAGGCTTGAAAACTTGCCCGAGGCTTTCAGGCTTTCTGCCTCCCAGCTGTAAAAGAAAAGGGCTTTGGTTGTTCCCCTGCCTGTGAAGTCTGCAGGCTGGATTTGCACCCTCCCAGAGTTCTGGCTGGGTGGGTTCTCACCCCACTGAAATTGTCACAAAGTTCAGCTAGGGAAGTCCTTCTCCCCAATGAGGTTTTACCCCCTGCTTCTCTGGCCTCTCTCCTGATGGACCTCTCTGGTGTAAGGCAGCAATGGACTGCTTGGGGATTCATTGAGCTCCCAGGGCCTCCCTGCTGCCTCCATCTTCCCTGTATTTCACTCAGCTTGGCTCTCTAACTTGACTCAGCTCCAGGTAAAGACAGGAACATCTCCCGCAAACAGACCTTCAGCTTCTCCAGTGGGGGTGTGTGACAGTGAAATGAGGGTCCCCATTTCCCACTTCTCCAGTTGGGGCGCTCACAGTATTTGGGGTGTCTCCTGGGTCCTGCATGAGCACTCCACTTCCTTCAGAGAGTCTGCGAGTCCTCTTGGGATTGCTGGTTTGTTCTTGCGGTTGATCTGGAGCTGAAATTCACAGTGAAAGCCTCTGCAATGTTGCTATATCCAGAGCTGCCATCTAGTCCTGCCTACTGTCTGTTGTGATCTGCCGGAAGTCCTTATCCACTGCAGTGTGAACGCGAATAACTTGTTTGGTTTCTCAGGTTCACAGATTGAGAGGAATTTTCTCTCAGGATCAATCATACTTCTAGTCTTACTCATAATTTGTTTAGAAGATATTTTAATGAGATTTGGGACTTGGAATGGATTAAGACTTTGGGGGCGATTGGGATGGGATGAATTGATTATTTTGCACTTGAGAAAGACATGACTTTTAGGGATTCAAAGGGTGGAGTGTTATGGACTGAGTTGTGTCTATTCCTTAAATTTTCTTGTTGAGTTCTAATCCTCAGTACCTCATAATGTGAAATGTAGTTGATAACCATCTACAAGCCAAGAGAAAGGTCTCAGAAGAAATCAGCCCTGCTGGTGCCTCGATTTTGGACTTTCAGCCTCTGGAACTGTGAGAAAATACATTTCTGTTGTTTAGCCCGCCTAATCTGTGATATTTTGTTATGGCAGCCCTAGCAAACTGAGACGCCATTTTTGCAGAAATGAAACAGCCTGTCAAAAATTCATATGGAATTATAATAGATCCTGAATAGCCACTTTTTAAAAAATATTGCCTTGTAGTTCTTCTATTTTCTGTTAGTTTTTCATTCTCAGTTTTCTCTTTGCATGTTAGTTTGGGAAGTGACTGTTGCCATATCTTCTGGTCAACAGATTCTTTCCCCTGCCACCTTGAGTGTGCTAGTTAATTTTATGTGTCAAATTCTGGATCATGGGATGCCCAGCTATCTGGTTAAACAGTATTTCTGAATGTGTCTGTGAGAGTGTTTCTGAAGAGATTAGCATTAGGATTGGTGGACTGAGAAAAGCAGGTGCCCCTCCCAGTGTAGGTGGGCATTCTTCAATTTGTTCAGGATCTGACTGGAGCAAAAAAGCGGAGGAAGCCTCCAGCAACTTCTTAAAATTACCATTTAAGTGTTTGTATTAGTCAGAGTTCTCCAGAGAACTAGAGGGAAATGTCTAGAACTAATAGGAAATGTTTGCCTGTCTGTCTGTCTGATGTATGTATTAAAAAACATTGGCTCACAGTTACGGAGGCTATACGGTCTGAAATCTTGACCTGACAGGATGAAGACCCAGGACAGCTGATGGTGCAGATGAAGTCGAAGGCCATCTGCTGGAGAAGTCAGTCTTGCTCAGGGAGGCTGCTGTTTGTGTTCTATTCAAGTCTTCAGCTAGTGGGATGAGGCCTACCCACATTATGGAGGGCAATCTGCTTTACCCAGAGTTCACTAGTTTCAATGTTAATCTCATCCAAAAGCACTCTCTAGGCTGACTCATAAAACTAACCATCAAGGTGTTCCCACCAGTATGGCGCAAGGCTCAGTCAGTCTGTTCTAGGTAAGCAGATGTTGATTGCTGCCTCTCTTGTTATCCTCCTTTCTCTTCAGATTTCACCTTAGTGGTTTGCCCTGCAACCTTAGCTCACTGAGAAATTTATTGATTTTCAGTGTGTCCAGTTTTTCTTGTCATGAGGATGGGAGTGATGATTTACAAGCTGGAGCTAACACTGGAGTTGCTTTATGTTTTACTCATCGTATTTCTGAACACAGATTTCTTTGCCAATTTAAAACAGAGGAAGCAGAAGCTGTTTTCAACAGAAGTCCTGGTGTCTTGTAAGAGATGTGGCTCTTCAGCTTTATGGGCTATGCTCTTGCATAAAACATCTGGAGATGCATCTTCAGTACACTGAGCAAAAGTATTGAACTTTCCAAGATTGAGTCTTGGCAGGCCCTTGACTTTATAGTTCAAGCTTATGTAGTTCTGATTTTGCAGTACTTTCCATTACCCCCTTTAATTTTGCATACAAAAGATTTTCAGCAACACGAGTTGGTTAACAAGAAACCTCTTCCAACTTTTCCGTAACCGTTTCTCCATACGGCTCCTAGTGAACAGACACATACGTGACTGTATCAAGGCCATCACTGAAGAAAATAACTTGGTGATTCTTGTTGTTTTGATCAGATTTTTTTCTTTCACTTGTGTTTTATATAGTGGCATCGTCTAGATTAAGCCATGAATGAAACAGGTTTTGCGAAGTTAATGCTCTAGTAACAACCCAAGTCTTGGTTCATGGCAACGAGGATTGTTTCTCACTCGTGTTGCATGCTTTTTGGGGTTCAGCTGTGTCTCTGCTCCACAGTTTTTCAATCCTCCAACCCAGAGGAAGGAGCATCTCTATTTGGAGATTACCTTCCTGTTGCAGAAGGAGATAGGCAATGCTGGGACTGGTGTTTAAAGCGTCTCTATTTATGACTTCCATTAGTTCCAGGGCCATCATCCAGGGCACATTATGGAGCTAAAGCTGAGGCATCAGGAGTGAGGTATGTACCCTAGACATGGCAGCCAGAAGGGCCTGTGGAGAAAGGCCTGCTGGAGTGGACCACTCGATTCTGTGAACAAAACAATACAGTCTACCACAATCTATCTTTAGTGGGGGAAACTTCAGTGACAAAACTGGATAGGCGTCAGGGACAAAGGATTACCTATATGACTGACCAAAATGCAGGCAAATATGCCAATAAATACCTATTACTTTCAGACCTGTAGTTTTCAATAAATTGATTAGTGAATGTCAGACTCAAAGAAACGTCTCAGTGTGTTTTCATAAAATGAGATTCCACACTTACAAGAGTACACTTTCTCTCTTGATCAGTTTTACAAAAATCGTTAAGTTTTTTTGTCATCTACCTTTCTGATTGGATTTCTAAGGTGGCTTTAGGAGTTAGATTTTCTTAAGCAAAAGAATATTTATACATTTGAATCTACAGAATCATCTTTTTATTTAGAAGCGTGGAACTGGAAAAGAATGTGTATGGAGAGCCTCTGATGGGAATTGTGTTGGTTCACAAAAAATGCTGTAACCAAGTACCACAGAGTGAGCAGCTTCCACATTAGAATTGTCTCACGGTGTTGGAGGCTAGAATCTGAGATCAAAATGCTGGAAGGTTGGTTCCTTCTGCTGGCGGTGAGGGAGGAACTGCCTAGGCCTGTCCCCAGCTGCTGGTGCTCTGCTGGCAGTATTTGTGTTCCTTGGCTTGAAGATCTCTGTCTTTAAGTTCGTGTTTCATTATCGCTGTGTACCAGTCTGGTTCAGCTTTCCTCTGTCTATGAGAGCACCAGTCATATTGATGTAGGGGCTCACTCTATTCTAATCTGACTTTATCACATCTGATCACATCTGCAATTCTCCTACTTCCAAAACACATCACATTCTGAGGTACTGAGGGTTAGGATCTCAAGATTTGAATTTGGGGAGTGGTGCAGCTCAGCCCCAAGCAGGAACCATGCAGATAAGGATGCTTCCAGAAGGCAGGGCAACAGTGAGGCAGTCATTGTCGGTATTATCTGCTTTTTATTATTTTTGACACGGCAGCTGCCTTTTGGGGAATGCAGTGAGACTGGAGAGGCTACACTTTGATTATATGTCCTTAGGAAATCTAAAACTGCAATAGTTTGGATAAAATAAGTAAAAATGTTACATTAAATAGTGTATAATGAGACTTCTGTTTCTGAGAAGGTGGAGTAGGTGTATTTCTGCCTCCTGCTTTTTTTTTTTTTTTTTTTTTTTCTGAGACCGAGTCTTACTCTATCACCCGGGCTAGAGTACAGTGGTGCGATATTGGCTCACTGCAATCTCTACCTCCCAGGTTCAAATGATTCTTGTGCTTCAGCCTCCCAAGTAGCTGGGATTACAGACTCCTGCCACCATGTCCAGCTAATTTTTGTATTTTTAGTAGAGACGGAGTTTCACCATGTTGGCCAGGCTGGTCTTGAATTCCTGACCTCAAGTGATCCTCCCAAAGTGCTGGACACCTGCCTCAGCCTCCCAAAGTGCTGGGATTATAGGCATGAGCCACCATGCCCGGCCACTTCTTGATTATAGTATAGACAGCTGCAACCCCTGGATATCACGTGTAAAACAAATATACGATGACTCAGAATGATGAAGAGCAAGAAAGGAGACTGACCAGGGACCTTGGGCTCCAGGAGCAATGTGATGCTCTTTCCTGGGCAATTTTTCCTCTTTGGCTCAGACTTGAAGCTGAAGAAGCCAGCAACCTGAGCAAATCAACAGATCCAGAATAAGGGCCCAACAAAACCTGAGTCCCTCTAGACAACAGGCCAGAAAAGGGGAGGCCTAGCAATACAGGTAACTTCTAGACAGTAACCACTCTACCCCAGCCAAACACCACAGAAGAAACTGTGGCCCCCACCTCCAGCAAGATCAGCAAAGGCCAAGTGAGGAGGCAACTTTCACCCTCCCCAGGCTATACTGAGGCCCCTAGGACCCCTTGAGGCTGCTGTCTGAGAAAACCAAGTAGGAAACCAGGGTTTCACCCTGCCAGATAAATGCACTCAAAAGCTTGGGGTTATAGGGGGAGCCTGGGCTTCTGCCCTCACCCATCGGGAATGAGGCTCCCCTCCCCCTCCAGTGGGTGGTTGCAGAGAAGGCCTAGTGGAGGCTGCAAGTGCTCTCCATTTTCCAGAGGGTGATGAGGCTGCCCTGCCCCTCTCCATCCTGAGGTGCATGGAGGCTGTGTAGGGAGGAGTCACAGAATAGTACACCTCCCATCCAGAGGGGTAAAGAGAAGACCTGACAGGGAGCCAGAACCCCAACTCCACCCAGCAGTAATGAAGAGGGCCCCTTTGTGTTCAGCAGAGGCCAAGGAGGGAACCCGGACTTCTGCTCTCACACGGCAGTAACAATGTGGGACCCCTCTTCCCATGCCAGAGCAGTTTCAGAGAAAACACCTAAAACAGAAGGCTTAAGTAAGATCCAAAGCCTCGATATTTCAATAGGAAATTATTCATCATACCAAGTACCAGGAAGATCCCAAATGGAATGAAGAAAAGACAGTCAACGCTGAAGTGATAGAGGTGTTGCAGTTACCTGAAAAGGATTTTAAGTCAGTCATAAAAAATGCTTCAATGAGCAATTTCAGACACACTTGGAAACGAATGAAAAATGGATGGAAAATCACATCAGAATAAGACAATACACAAAGAGAAACCAGACAGAGAGATTTTGGAACTGAAAACTACAAGAACAGAAATAAATAAGATCAGTAGATGGGCTCAAAGCAGAATAGAGATCAGAGGGGAAAGAAGCAGTGAACTGGAAGATAGAAGACTAGCAATTATATATTCTTAACAATAGAGACAGCATTTACAAAAACAGGATGAGCAGAGCCTCAGAGGCCTGTGGGATTGTAAAACATCCCACATTTATGTCATCCAAGTCTTCGTTGGAAAGGAGATGGTGAGGGCAATTCCAAAGAAATGGACACCAAGATGCATCATAGTCACACTTCTGAAAACAAAATAGAAAGAGAAACATGTTGAAAGCAGCAAAAGGGAAATAGCACCCTGCCATTTACATGCTGAGTGGTGAATGCTTGAATGCTTCCTCCCTAAAATTGCAAGATACTGCAAACAAGGCAAGGATGTCCATTCTCACCTCTCTTGTTCAACCTAATGCTGGAAGCTCTTGCCAGTGCAGTAAGTCAAGAAAAGGAAAAGGCCTGTAGATTGAAAAGGAAGAAATAAAGCTATTTTCAGACAACACGGCTACCTGCATAGAAAATCTCCAGGAACCTACAAAAATACTCCTAAAATGAATAAATGAGTTGAGCAAGGTTGTAGGATACAAGGTAAACATAAGATAAACATATGCAAAATTAATGGCATTTTTATATACTAACAATGAACACGTGGGCTGATAGGAAAAGGGAAATTACATCCCTTCATTATCAAGGCTTTATAGTTAACCCTGGAATAAAACTGCCGTGTACTGTATTTCTTATACTTATGGTACATACAAGATTCTTAAACTATTTATTTCCCTTCTTAGGGTAGGATGTGGTGGTTTATGCCTGTAATCCCAGCACGTTGGGAAGCCAAGACAGGAGGATCGCTTGAGCCCAGGAGTTCAAGATCAGCCTGGGCAACATAGCGAGACTCCATCTTTACAAAACAACAGCAACAACAAAAATTAGCTGGAGATGATGATGTGCACCTGTGGTTCCAGCTGCTTGGGAGGCTGAGGTGGCAGGATCACTTGAACCCTGGAGGTTGAGGATACAGTGAGCCATGATCATGCCACTGTACTCCAGCTTGGGTGACAAAATGAGACTGTCTCAAAACAACAAAACAAAAAACAGGAACCAAAAACTATTTCCCTTAAATAATTTATTAATGTGTAATTTTATTTAAATGAGAAAAAGCTTTACTGTTCTAAATGCCTGAAGTTTAGAATAGATATACATTTTCCCAGTACTTATGGAAATAAAAGTTTTCTGTGTGTCCTCGTGTCTGCTAGGACATACTCATTAATATCTTCAGAGATTTTTTTCTGATTTTCATACTTCAAACCCACGAACCCACTCAAGCAATGGATTATTTGGTTTATATCTGGTCCTCGTGAAGCCCTGTCATTCCTGCCTGCATTGTAGTATCTGTCTTATCATTTTCTCCATTCTCACTGCTCAGCTAAAGTCAGGAATCAAGTCTTGCCAGTTTATTAGTGTATTAGCTGGTACATATCGGTACTAAATATATCTGTTGGGTAATGAATGGGTGGATGCCACTGCCCAAGGTAGGCACTTAAGCTGAATTATCTTCTGAGATCCAATCCTGCTGTCCTACTACAAAGTGGTGAAAAGAATTTACAGAATCAAAATTCTTTCACATCAAGACTTTTGGCTTTCTCAGTGAAGTCTGAGTTCACTGTTATTTAAGGCTCTTTACAATGTATTCCTAACCCATGTTTTAATTGATTTTCCAAATAATCCATTTCTCATGTGTTATGTGCTACCCCAACTGAAATGCTGTTCATCTTCCCCTCTTTGTCACTTCATTTATACATTTTCTCTCTAGTTAAAATGTCTTTTCCCTTCCCCCATTCTATAACCTCATGTGCATACACGCTCTCAGATCCAAATACCACCTTTATTCATGGCCTAACTCAAGTACCACTTAATTTGTAAATTCTTTCCTGAGAACTACTTTTCTCATCCCATATTTCTAAAAGTAATTTGTTTTTCCTTGAACTCTCATGTGTGTGTACTCTTATGGCACACATCTAGGCTTGCACCATCTTTATTTTTTGTACAAAGTCACTCTTCCCTGCCAGACTGCAGACTCATAAGAATAGAAACCCTAGATTATTATCATTGGAGTCTCCTTTAGGTCTAGCTAAGAATCTCTCAAACAGCAGATGCTCAATAACTATTTAAAAATAAATAATTGCCGGGCGCGGTGGCTCACGCCTGTAATCCCAGCACTTTGGGAGGCCGAGGCGGGTGGATCACGAGGTCAAGAGATCAAGACCATCCTGGTCAACATGGTGAAACCCCATCTCTACTAAAAATACAAAAAATTAGCTGGGCACAGTGGCGCGTGCCTGTAATCCCAGCTACTCAGGAGGCTGAGGCAGGAGAATTGCCTGAACCCAGGAGGCGGAGGTTGCGGTGAGCTGAGATCGCGCCATTGCACTCCAGCCTGGGTAACAAGAGTGAAACTCCGTCTCAAAAAAAAAAAAAAAAAAAAAAAATCACTTTTCTGATCCAGCCATTCAGTTTGGTCAGTTGTTTACTCAAAAGTTGTCTTGGGCACAATAATTTTTGTCATAGATACCACCTTAGTGAGTGTTTGACATTATGATGCAATTTCCAACCAAATAACAGTGATCAGAAAAACCTGGAAAGAACACTTGTTAATGGATAGATCCAGTATGATTCATAGGTACAGTAAAGTCATTTGAAGATATTGGGTCTGTACCTAGTGGTGTTTGCATGAGTTTTCGAGGTATACTCTATTAAATACCACACATTAGGTGGCTTCAACAAAATAAATTTTATTTTATCACAGTTCTGGAATCTAGAAGTTTGAGATCAAGGTGTTGGCAGGCTTGACTTCGGAGGCCTCTCTTCTCAGCTTGAAGATGGTTGCCTTCTCCTTACATCTTGTTACAGTCTTCTCTCTGTGTGTATCCATGTGCCAGTCTCATTGTTTTATATGTACACCAGTCATGCTGGATTAGGGCTCATCTTAGAGAGCTCAGTTTATCTTAATTGTCTCTATATGGTCCCTATCTCCAAATATGGTCACATTCTAGGGTAGAGGGTGTGAAAACTTCATCAGACAAATTTTTGGTGGGGGCAAAATTCAACCCACGAAAATGCAGCTATAACTTATACAAGTCATCCAGTATTCTTGGATGCAAACTCTTCTTTCGTAAAAATTATGTTATTTCCATTATTCTTAAAAATCTCTTTCAATCAAAAATGTTTAATTTCTTTATACATTATCGCTCCTTTGGATTGTATTTTCTAGAACAGTATCTTGGTGAGTATCATCTCATCCTTTATGTACCTGATGAAAACCGGAACTTCCCTCGAACCATTTTAGGTTCTTCTCCTTCACCCCACATCTATTCAGTCTCCTCTACCTGCTACATGGCTCTTTTGAGTCTCACTCCCTCCTTCCTCAGTGAGGCCCATATGGGTCTCCTTGCTAGTTTCTCACCAGTGATCCTTCATGTTACCACTGGAGTGATCATTATGATGTTATTTCCCATTGCCTAGAGACTGTACTCATTAATTTATGTGACTTTTAAGGTCCTAATTTTCTTTGCTGCCCATTCATCCCACCTCAATTCCCATTAACATGTTCCCTGTGGATCTCCCCAACGATGGAGAGGAGAGAAATGCACGTTTCTGGAATACTGATCTGTTTGTGGTGCTCATGCTTTAACACATACATATATTTTTTTCCACTTGCCTGAAATGCCTTTTCCCTGCTTGTTCTCTTGAAACACATGGTCATCCTTCACAACTCATATGCTTTTTTCCATATAAGGTACATTAGTCTGCTCAGGTACCATAGCAGAATACAAGAGAATGGGTAACATAAACAGTTTATTTTTTCACAGTTCTGGAGGCTGAAAGTTCATGATCAAGGTGTCAGTAGCCCTTCTTCCAAGGGCTCACTCCTTGGCTTCCTGATGGTGACCATCTCTCTGTGTCCTCTCACAGCTTTTTCTGTGTGAGCATGTCTGGTGTCTCTTCCTCTTTTTACAACGAGGCCAGTGCTATTGGGTTAGAGCTCCAATCCCATGACCTCATTTAACCTTCATTACATCCTTAGAGTTCCTGTGCCCAAATATAGTCCCACTGGGGATTAGAGCTTCAACTTATGAAGTTTTGGGGAACACAGTTCAGTCCATAATATAAGGTCTCCCCTCATTTCCTGAGGCAGAACTGAGTGTAACTTCTGTGTTAGTTCATTCTCACACTGCTATAAAGAACTAACTGACTCTGGGCAATTTAGGAAGAAAATAGGTTTAACTAACTCACAGTTCCATAGCCTTAACAGGAAGCATGACTGGGAGGCCTCAGGAAGCTTACAGTCATGGTGGAAGGCAGAGGAGAGGCAAGTACCTTCTTCACATGGCAGCAGGAGAGACAGCAAACGAAGGAGGAAGTGCCACGTGCTCCTAAACCATCACGAGAACTCACTATCACGAGAACAGCATGGGAGAAATCTGCCCCTGAGATTCAGTCACTTCCCACCCCCAACATTTGGAGTTACAATTCAACATGGTGGGGACGCACAGCCAGACCATATCAACTTCCTCCTGCTCCCCTTGGGATTCCTAAAGACCCTCGTTACCTAACGGCTTACAGCTGTGGTTTATTGGACTTTGTACCAATGTAAAGTTGGAGAGACCCTGGTTTGCTTGCTTTCATCTTTGAAACATAATAAATATTTGTTAAATAGATGTTATTTTATAACAACTTGGGGGACACAAATAAATAAAATACTTTTTGGTTGAATTTACATTTATGTTTATTGAGAAGATTTTCCAAATATGTAATTTCACTCATTTGATTTTAATCTTCCTTTAGAAATTAACTCTTTCAGAGTCTAGGTCTATGTTCAATATTTTTTCACACCTACAAAATTGTTTATTAGTTTGGACACTGAATGATTCAAGCTCATTAAGTTCCGGGGAAAAACGTTAAGAAAAATTATGTAGGCTTTGAAGTTTCGTTTGCCTTCTAGGTGTGTGCTTACAGAATAGAGCGTTTCATCAAACCACGTTATTGATCGGCTTTGTTGCTCTCCGCTTCAATTCCCAGTCTTCTTTCTTTGCCTCCCCATTCAGATAAACAAGCTGGAGGCACGCCTGAGGCAGGCAGGGTGCACAGATGTTAAAGGGGTTCCGAGGAAGCCCGAGGAGCGCTGGATGAAGGAAGACTGCGCTCACTGCGTCTGTGAGGTTCGTGCTGCGGGCTTTCCCCTTCGCCTCCCCTCTTTCACTTCTCCCAGCCAGCCAGTTGAAACATACTTGAGAAATTCAAAAGGAGAAAAAAAATACTTAATGACAGTAGATTCTAGGCACATTTTTAAGATCAAGGTGCTGGTGTGAAATTTTGAAGCTTTTGATTATTGATTTAAAAAGTATAGCCATCTAATGAGCACTTCCAGAGACCACAAGCTTTTTCCGTGTTCACTGATGGATGAGGGAACCAAGGCTAAGGAAGGTTATGCCAGCACGTAAACTGAGGCAGCCTGGGCCTTGAGTGCATCTCATTATTCTCCAGTTAGGCTTACTATAAACGCTGCCTAAAGGTACTTGATCAACTACACAATTCTATGGAAAAATAAAAAACTGTTGTCATGGTATCCACCAAAATAAAACAAAAAAAAAGCTCAGTGTTCATTATTTGGTTTACTTTTTGAAGAGAGCTGATTATTTCCAGCCCTCTAGAAATGAATGAACTTCCTCAGCGTATCCTACCATAAGGTACGGTAAGGTAGGTAACATCTTACAGGGCAGCCTTGCTGTTTGTGCTGCAAACGTGTAGAAAGAAAGAATGAATAGAAATCATGCAAAAATGATCTCATATCCAGAGCAGTTTTTATTATATTGAGACAGTCAGCGTATTAGATTATGTGTATTATAAGAAACATTTATTTATCTTTAAGAGGCATGGAGATGACATGTGCATGCTGCCTTTCAGAGTGGCCAGATCACCTGTACGGTGGAGACTTGTCCCCCGGCTCCCTGTCCCAGTCCCGAATTGCTGAAAGGAAGCTGCTGTCCAGTGTGCAGAGACCGAGGAATGCCAGCTGATTCCCCAGAGAAACGCTAATACAAGTTTTGTGCTCTTGAGCCCTGAATGGGAAATTTCTCAGGAAGAGACACTTAGGACTTCAGCACTTTTAACTTTTTTTTTTAATTGCATTTTAGGTTTTGGGGTACATGTGAAGAACATGCAGGATTGTTGCATAGGTGCATACGTGGCAGTGTGATGTGCTGCCTTCCTCCCCTTCACCTGTACCTGGCATTTCTCCCCATGCTATCCCTCCCCAGCTCCCCACCCCCCGCGGTCCCTCCCCTATTTCCCCCCAGCCCTTTTAACTTGTAGTCACATCGTTCATATGGAAACCACTGAATTAAGCAACTTGGTTCATTTAATCTTAGGGATACTGAAGGTCTTTTATTTTTTTCATCTTCTAACATGCCTTGAAATAATTCAAAACTGAAAGCAATACAGTGCATAGGAAGTGCTTTGTCATAAGAAATCTTTCTTACTGTAAGCTGTCAATTTTCTATACCACACCTGGAAATAAAAAGAATATCATGTAATATTTACAAAAATATGAGTATTGTGGAAAATCTGATTTTGGAATTCAGAGAGGTTTTGTAATCTGCAGGAATTTTGAAATAATGAGTTTCACACTTACAGAAAACATCTGGAAGGGCCTGTGATATATTCGTGACAACGTCGTGATGCTGCTCTCCCCGTTGACGCCCTTCTCTCAGAATATAACCTAGGCAATTGTCAGATTTTGCTGGGAAGTCATTTATCTTCAGCTTCCTTAGTCTCAAGGTCCTGGTACATAAAGAAAAAGTGAGTGAAGGAATATCATTATTGTAGGGAGCTTGTTAGTTCTGCATGTGGCTGAAAAATGCAGACTGTCTGAGACAGACTTTAAAGCCGAACTGCTCAATATCTGCCTTCCTTTTGTCATTATTACCATTCTTGAGATGTCAAAATTGAAAGATAGCCAAGCCTGAAATTCAACCTGAACTTACTGTAAGCAGACTTGAAACTGTTTCTGACTCTTACCAAAGGTGTTGCTGTGGGGTTCTTCTAATTTGAGGACTCTCTTACAGCATTTGACACAGAGCCCTATAGTTTATTTATACTCAGAATTGAGTACTAAGTAATTTACGTGAGTGATCAGAGCCTTTAAAATCCGATATAAAAATATGTACTCATGTGGGGTTGATAGATCTTTTAAAGAACACTTTGTTGGTATACTTTTTTTTTGAGACAAGGTCTTGCTCTGTCCCCAGGCTGGAATGCAGTGCAGTGGTGCCATCACAGCTGACTGTAGCCTCCACCACCTGGGCTCAAGCAATCATCTCACCTCAGCCTTTTGAGTAACTGGCACTACAGGTGCATGCCACCATGCCCAGCTAATTTTTGTAATTTGGTAGAAACAGGGTTTCACTGTGTTTCCCAAGCTCACCTCAAACTTCTGGCCTCAAGCAGTCCTCCCTCCTCAGCCTCCCAAAGCAATGGAATTACAAGTATAAGCCACCATGACAACCAAAACCTTTGAGGAAAGATTTCATGTAGTGTGCTGCCAAGATGGGGCCTCAAAGAGAGCGCGCTACTGTTTTTCAATCACGAAATAAACTTTTAAAAATAGGCATCATTTCCCAGTATTTAGAGTTCTTTTGAAAATGCTCTATTCGTCTTAGAGAAAATATTCTGGTGGTTTTTGTATCGTGAGTGAGGAAAGATGTTTCCAGAGTTTGTAATACATTTCATTGTTTTTAAATGCGTTAGTGGTTCCCAAGATCCAAATTAATTTTTACTAAAAAGGTTTCAAAGGATAAATCGTAATATGTCCTAAAAGTTTCATATTTCATGGCCTTTTAAAATCCAAAACAATTTCTAATTATACTAAGTTTTAAAAGATAAAAGCTGCCGTTTTGGGGGAGGGCGGGCGCGGTGGCTCACACCTGTAATCCCAGCACTTCCGAAGGCTGAGGCAGGCAGATCACAAGGTCAAGAGATGGAGACCATCCTGGTCAACATGGTGAAACCCCGTCTCTACTAAAAATACAAAAATTAGGTGGATGTGATGGTGTGCACCTGTAGTCCCAGCTACTCGGGAGGCTGGGGCAGGAGAATCACTTGAACCCAGGAGCAGAGGTTGCAGTGAGCCAAGATTGTGCCACTGCACTCCAACCTGGTGACAGAGTGAGACTCTGTCCCAAAAAAATAAAAGATAAAACCTAACAAATCTCAGATCCTTGCCATTTGGTAGCCTTTTAAGACCCAACATTGTGAAATGAAGTTAAACCTTACATGTGTAAGTGTAACGCTTTCCTCAGAAACAGTCAAGTACACTTACCTGCAGACGACAGTAACACATGGCAATTGAGAATAAACTTTAATTAGGTTTCTCATCATATTCATTTGCTGCTGTTTCATCTGACTGCTGTTTAAGCAAGACCTACGTGATTGCTCATTTTATTTTTTACACACTGACCACGTGTTAACTTGGATATCATCTGGTTAATATGACTGGCTCATATAACATAACCAAATATCAAAATAACAGAATGAAATTATCATTTAAAATGGAACTGGATCGACTACATGAGGATTTAAAACACTATGTCAATTGACAAGACAACTTGAAAATTCAGTCACCTTCATAATTCAGTCATAGAAATTACTTTTTGCTGTGTGCATTTTACTGTATAACACTTATTTGTCTATGTTTTTAATATTGTTTTTATTCTTGAAAATATTGCAAATGGTAAAAATTTCAAATATTTCCCAAGGATATACCCTGCCCTTCATTTCTCCAGCCTAAGTGCAGTGGCCATTTTTAGTTTTAAGAGGTGTGTGTATAGAACAAATTTCAATACTTTAGATTTTAAAAGAAAGTACTACCTCAGAATAAATGAGCTGGGTAAAGGCTAAGTAAGCTGATATGACTTGCCCACGTGAAGCGGTAAGGGAATTTTTGGAGAAAACAAACAAAGTCATGTTGGAAGAAAGCGTGGATATTTAGAAATTTAGAATTGTTTAAAAGTGGAAAGTATCAAGTAATCTGCTTTTTGGAAAAGCATGCAAAAGAAACAACACAGCTTACTGTCAGGGCATGGAATATGTGATCGACAATATGATACTGTTTGCCCACAAAAGAAAGGAAAACAATTTATAAAGGTAAAGCATATTAACTGGATATACAAGTAACTCTGAAGGGCAGAGCATGGAGCCAGAGTTGAAGGAGCAGGCTGGAGCCACACAGGTCTATGCTGATGAATCTGGAGAACATTCCAATTTGATCCTGGCGATGAACCAAGCACAGGGAAGACAAGGAGCTCTAGCGGCCAGTGTAAAATCAAAGCCCATACGCTAGAAGTGCAAAGAGCCTGCAAGACCATGTTTTATGTTTTAAAACCATGCCCCAAATTTCTAATGACATGGAAAACTGAGCTAACCAGACGTTCTGTTTCAGTTTTCTAACAAGAATCCTGTTCTGTTTCAGTGTTCCTATTGCTTCAGATTTCTAAAATGCTGAACAAAACCTGAAATACGTAATTGAATATGAGAAGGAAAAAAACGCAGAAAATCTCTGAGTTTTATAACAGAAGGAACCTAAATCAAGAGATATAAAAGGCAAGCCAGAGGCAAACTAAACTCAGATACAGGGCCTAGTAAAGTTGAGACTGGTGTTTTAAATTCACACTCAGGATCGGATGGTGCAGCCTTGGGCCAGGACAACACTATAAACTTAAACCAAGTCGCTTCCTTAGGATGCCCTTCCCATGGAAAAGCCCTGAAAAATCTGATCTCCAGCCCAGGGACGCTACAGAGAAGGTCCTCTCTATTCCCAGCTTGCGATGGAAGAAACTCTTACCTCATGCCCTGTGGAGGTCTGGAGCCAAATTGACACTAGACTTAAGGGTTGGGAATCCCAAGCTAGGAAATGTATGTGAACAGTTGCTCTGTCCCAATAAAGAAAGCACAAACCATGTGAGGAAATGGCTCATCACACAGATTAGTCAAGAATCACAACAAATAGGATTATTAGCACCCCAAAAATTTATGATATTAAAAAAATTCTGAAGGAGACTAAGAGAAGGAATGGAGCTGGAGGAAAATAGGATACAACACATTTAAAAGAGAGAAGTTTGAAAAGAAATAAGTATAATACTCAAAATGAAAAATACGATTGTTATGGGATCTTTGGGGTGTCGCTTTTCTGGCCAGAAATCTCCGTGGCCAGTGGCGCCTTTGCCTGAGTTTAGCCGAACTACCCATTCGGCTTGTTCCACCCACTCAGGCTGGCAGGCTGAGCTGGGTTCATGCTACCTGCCTCCAAGGGAAACTGAGTCGGGTGTGGAGCAGCAAGGAGTGTGTGAACAAGTATGAGGTTCAGCCACTGCACAGTCAGACATGCTGGCTGCTGCTGTGTGGTGGGGGTGCAGCTCCAGGTGCTGGCACGGGCGCCAGCTCTCTGTGAGGCTGCAGCTGAGCCAGGTGCACCACAAGCAGCTTCTCTGGCTGACATTAGGGAATGTGATGGCACCTGGAAGCTTGGAGATGCCAGGGACCACAGGGCCCCAAAGTGAAAGTCACAGCCCTGGCTTGGGGAGTTCCCAGGTCTGGGGTCCCCCAAGGGCCACAACTTTTCTCTACCTCTCTTTACCTGCAACGTGGAGAGCAAGGGGCATGTTTCAGCCCTGTTTGTGTTACAGCTCTTTTAGCCTCACCATTCAGAGCCTTGCCTTTCAGTGGATCCTGAGTTCTCCTACAACCAGGAAGAATGAGGTATGCAGACAAGTGGAGGGTGAACAAGACAAAGAGAAGCTTTATTGAACAACAGAACAGCTCAGAAGAGACCCACAGTAGGTGGCTCCTTTCTGTGGCTAGAGTGTCCTGACAAGTGTTCAGCTCCTAGCAGAGAGGAGGCCCTAGAGTGGATGGCTCCTCTCTGCAGGCAGGTGGTCCTGTCATCTCCCTTGTCATCTCTCCATCCTCTCTGCTTGAGTCTGGCTGAGTCTGGGGTTTTTATGAGCCTAAAAAAGGAGGAAGTGCATGCTGATTGGTCCATGGGTGTATGTGTATATCATGTACATATATGTATTTATATATGTATCTGTATATGCTTGTATATATTTGTGTGTGTATTTATATGTAGTTCCAGAGTCTTGTCTGACCTTTCTCCTATCTTCAAACTACATTTTTTTCATTTTATTTGCTTTTTAAAATTTTATTTTATTTTATTTTTAGTCACTATCACCCAGGCTGGCATGCAGGGGTACAATCTCGGCTTACTCCAGCCTCCACCTCCCAGGTTCAAGCAATTCTCCTGTCTCAGCTTCCTGAGTAGCTGGGATTACAGGTGAGCACCAACAAGCTCAACTAATTTTTGTCTTTTTAGTAGAGATGGAGTTTCACCATGTTGGCATGTTGGCCAGGCTGATCTAGAACTCTTGACCTCAAGTGGTCTGCCTGCCTTGGCCTCCCAAAGTGCTAGGATTACAGGCAACAGCCACTGCCCCTGGTGACAAACTACATATTTTTAATGCATAAATTATACAAGACAAAACTTCTAAAGCAAATCTTAAACAATATTTGGTGAAGGTCCCTCTGTACTCTCCTCCTGTGACAAAATATGGTTCATTTTTTCACTCAATTAAAATAATCCAGATTAGAAAATCCAAGCATCTGGATCTCTAGGAATTCTTTGTCTTTGTTTTTATGAAGAATCCTGTTTACATTAGTTGCTGCAAATGGTTCCAAATCCTCATGCAAGGATTAATCATTAGAACTGGGATTAATTATTAATTATTTTTATATGAAAACGGGGTCAGTAAGGAAACAAATTCTTAGGTGTAAATTCATTGGTTTATAGATTGTGACTGATGGCTTGCAAAAAAATTTAAAGCAGTTTGTTGCAAGAATCAGACTTCTCCCTGTCACTTGGAGTACACGCCTCTTTTTGTGGAATGTACTATCTCCTCACCTCCCTCATGTGAAAATCCATCACTTGGTTTCTGTAAAACTCTGACATTTATGAATTCTTTCAATTTTCTTTTGCTGTCTCTTTCATTCTTCTTAAAAACAGTTCATATTTGCATAGGTTAACTAAAATCATTTCTCCTGACAAATATATATCCAATATAGTAGGTTATGGAAAAGATACTAATTATATTTTTATTCAAAGAATTCCCATGGTTTCAGTGAGTTTTCTGCAATCTTAAAGAGAAAATTTTATAAATAATACATTCATTTATTTAATCACTTCCTATTTCTAAGTAACAAAGGCCACAATAGAAAATTTTATAAATAATACATTCATTTATTTAATCACTTCCTATTTCTAAGTAACAAAGGCCACAGTTTGGTCTTCTAAACTGATTTTGTTGGACTAAATGGATGTTAAATTTATTAATTAGACATATAAAATACGTATCTCCTGAAAGTGTTTAATGTATAAATTAACTTTCTTGAGTATAGATGAAAGATTCATGTGTTCTTCTTGTCACTGCTGGAGATTCCTGTGTGAGCAAAGGGAAGAAATCAGCATGAAATATGAGTTGGAGTCTTTTTGTATCACGATGCGGGAATGGCTCTTTTACACAATTACCTTCAGGCAATAAGATAGACTTTTTTTTCTTTCTTCCTTTCCCTTTTGCTTTAAAACTAAAATATGTGTGCCCTATGAGATCCAGGAATGGTAAAGAATCTTAAGAAGAAGCAATTTACTGAAGCACAGTTGGAAGCCATGTGTCATTACGTTAACAGCTAGGAATTTACCGGAGCCAGCACACCACACTGGCATCAGGGTTGCCGATGGCAGTCCGACATGGAGTGGCTTGGCTTCCAAAAACCTGAGCTGACCTTTAAATATGAAGTCATGCTGACTCGAAGCCCCAGGCAGTGTTCCAAGTAGCAAGATGCTCTATGGGTACCAGCCACAGTGGTAGTTTCAAAACCAACTGTAATTTGGGGAGGTCACCGGCAACACTGTTGCCATCTTCAAATATTTTTTGCAAAAGAAATGACACTAGGATAAGCCAGACAAAAAATAAAGACCTCTGTTACTGTCATTTAAATAGTATAATCATGAAACACCTCAACTGCAAAAGCAGAAAAGTGCTGTCTTGTTGGTGTCAACAAACCATTAGACTAGACATCGCCCCACAAAACACACAGGCAAATCTCAGGCCTACAACAAACATACTGGCACAAAATCCCAAATCACCTGCGGAGTAGAAAAGCCAGGACAGATAATGGGTATGTTTAGGAGTATCACAGAGCTCAGGGGGCTGGGCTGCCGCTTTTCCAGAGTAGAGGCTTGGCATAGACATTGGGCTTCGCGTGCCTGACTGCGCACTGAGACTCCAACAGAAATTCAGTCTATAGTTGACGTTAGTTATCCACAAACATAAAAAATAGAAGCAAGCAAGGGGAATCAATATTCAGTAACTAAGAACCAAGAAATCAGAGTGAAAATTTGTAGGGAAAAACATATATTATATGTGATGATGGGTGTTTCGAAAAAAATCCAGCATTGACGTGTTAAGCCTATATAGCAGCTATTTTCATTCTCAAAGCACATTTTTAATATTCTTTTGTGCAAGGGAAGTTGAGACAGATGTTACAGTATCCTGGCTAGAGAGTAAAAACAGCATCTACTTTATAATAATATAGTTTAAAGTTCATACCACTTTATTACATAACATCAAAAACAAAATAGGTTGAAGATTTCCTGTAATAGCAAAGAAAACAAAAATATAACAGTTGTTTAGCTATAATATTAAGCAGCACTAGTATACAATATACACTTGGTAGTGGTAAATTTTGTAAAAATGTACTTCTTCCTGCTTAGGGAGCTGACTCAGAGAAATACATTAACTTTGAAGTTAGTCTAAAAATTTGATCAGAAGGCAGAAATTGCCGGGCGTGGTGGCTCATGCCTGTAATCCCAGCACTTTGGAATGCCGAGGCAGATGGATTACCTGAGGTCAGGAGTTTGAGACCAGCCTGGACAACATGGTAAAAATCTGTCTCTACTAAAAATACAACAAATTAGCTGGGCATGGTGACACACACATGTAATCCCAGCTACTCAGAAGTCCAAGAAAGGAAAATCCTCTAAACCTGAGGGGTAGGGGTCGCAGTGAGCCAAGACAGGGCCACTGCACTACAGACTGGGTGATAGAGTGAGACCTCGTCTCAAAAAAAAAAGAAAGGAAAAAATTTTCAGTTTGTGTTTTAAAAAAAACAAGCAAGATCTAACTATACTTTGTCTACGGGTTACTCACTTTAGGTACAAAAATAGATGTAAGTTGAAAGTAAAAAGATGGAAAACATGTATCCATGTGTTCTCTGGTTCTTGTAGGAAAACAGGAACCAAAAGAGAGCTCTGGTGAATATAAATAACATCAGATGAAATCACTATTAAAAGAAGTTTCTAGACAGAAGAGGAATATTTTAGTATGATAAAAGGTTCTACCCATTAGGAATTAGAAGGATGTATGCACCTAAAAACAAAGCCCTAAAGTTCATGAGGCAGACAGACATAATTGAGGAAGAAATATACAATTTAGCCATAATAATCAAATATTTCCATACTTCACTTTTAATAATGGATAGAAACAACAAGGCAAATTATCAACAAGGATCTGTAAAACTTACAAAATTCTCTACAGCAACTAGAACTAACAGACATTAATAGTACACTCCATCCAACAAGAGCAAAATACATCTGATTTTAAAGCACACATGGAACATTCTCCAGTACAGATCACGTGCTCAGCAATAAAACAAGCCTCGCCTGGAGCAGGGTGACTGTAATCCAGAGACTGAAGGGGAAGGATCCCTGGAGCCCAGGAGTAGGAGACCAGCCTGGGAAACATAGTGAGATTTCATCTCTAAAAAGTAAAATAACATTTAAAAAGTTTTAAAAAAAAAAAAGGCTTCAGTAAATTTAAAATGATGAAATCATAAAAAATACTATTTTTTTTTTTTACAGTTTTTATCCTTTGACCAACCATCTCCTCCTCCCCGCATCCTCTCAGTCCCTAGTAATCATCATTCTCCTCCACTTCTGAGTTCAACTCTCTATAGATTACACGTATCAGTAAAAGTATGCAGCATTTGTCTTTCTGCACCTGGCTTATTTTAAGGTTTGCCTAGGTTGTTGCAAATGACAAGATTTCCTTCCGTTTAAAGACTAAATAATATTTCTTTTTGTATATATACCAGATTTTCTTTGCCTTTTTTTTTTTTTTTGAGATGGAGTTTTGGTCTTGTTTTCCAGCCTGGAGTGCAATGGCGCAATCTTGGCTCACCACAATCTTCGCCTCCTGGGTTCAAACTATTGTCTTGCCTCAGCCTCCTGTATAGCTGGGATTGCAGGCATGTGTCAATATGCCTGGCTAATTTTGTATTTTTAGTAAAGATGGAGTTCTCATTGTTGGTCAGACTGGTCTCGAACTCCTGACCTCAGGTTATCTGCCCAGCTGGGCCTCCCACAGTGCTGGGATTACAGGTGGGAGCCACTGTGCCTGGTTGGTTTTCTTTATCAGTTCATCCACTGAGAGATACTTAAGTTTGGCTATTGCGAATAATGTTGCAATGAACGTGGAGGTGCAGTTACCTCTGCAAGATACTGATTTCATTTCCTTTGACTAGGTACAGAAGTAGCAGGGTTTATGAACCAGATGGTGGTTCCATTTTTAATTTTTAGATAAGTCTGTTTTCCATAATGGCTGTACTAATGTATCTTACCACTAACAGTGTGCAATGATTCCCTTTTCTCCACATCCTCTGCGACTTTGTTTTTTTTCATCTTTTTGATAACAGCTATTTTAATAGGTAAAGTGATATCTCCTCATGGTTTCAATTTGCATTTCCCTGATGATCAGTGATGATGAGCACTTTTTTCATATGCTTATTGATCATTTGTATTTCTTTTGAGAAATGTCTATTTAGATCCTTTGTCCGTTTTTCAATCAGGTTATTTGTTTTCTTTTTTTTATTTTTAATTTATCTTACTTTTGGTGCATATTATATCTGGCGTTTCTCCCCTTGTTATCCCTCCCCACCCCCCATTGTCTCTCCCCTATCCCCCCCAACTGTCCCCTGTGTGTGATGCTTCTCTCCCTGAGTCCATGTGTTCTCATTGTTCAACACCCACCTATGAGTGAGAACATACGGTTCTTGGCTTTCCGTTCTTGGGTCAGTTTGCTGAGAATGATGGTTTCCAGGTTCATGCATGTCCCTACAAAGGGCACGAGCTCATCATTTTTTATGGCTGCATAGTATTCCATGGTGTATATGAACCACGTTTTCTTTGTCCAGTCTATCATTGATGGGCATTTGGGTTGGTTCCAGGTCTTTGCTATTGTACACAGGGCTGCAATGAACATATGTGTGCATGTGTCTTTATAGTAGAATGATTTATAGTTCTTTGGGTATATACCCAATAGTGGGATTGCTGAGTCAAATGGAATTTCTATTTCTAGATCCTTGAGAAATCACCATACTGTCTTCCACAATGGTTGAACTAATTTACACTCCCACCAACTGTGTAAGAGTGTTCCTATTTCTCCACATCCTCTCCAGCATCTGTTGTCTCCCGATTTTTTGATAATCACCATTCTAACTGGCGTGAGATGATATCTCAATGTGGTTTTGATTTGCATTTCTCTAATGACCAGTGATGATGTTTTCTTAATGTTGAGTTGTGTTCCTTATATATGTAGAATACTAACCCCTTATTACATATATATGGTTTGCAAATGTATTATGCCATTCCATAGGCTGTCTCTTTCCTCTGTTGATTATTTCCTTGGCTGTGAAGAAGCTTTTTAATTTGATGTAATCTCACACTTTTGTTGCCTCTGCTTCTGGGTTCATATCAAAAAAATTATTGGCCAGACCAATGTCATGGAGTTTCCCCCTGTTTTCTTCCCATTTACAGTTTCAGCTTTTATGTTTAACCCTATTCTGTTTTGAGCTGATTTTTTAATATCTGATGTGAAATGAGTCTAATTTCATTCTGCTACTTGTGAATGTCATGTTCCTAACACTATTTATTGAAGGAACTATCCTTTTCTCATTCTGTGTTTTTGACACTTTTGTCAAAAAGCAATTGACCTTAAATGTGTGGATTTATTTCCAGTCACTTCTGTTTTGTTGGTCTTTGTGCCTGTTTTTATGGCAGAATCATGCTGTTTTGATTACTATAGCTTTGTAGTATGTTTTAAGTTAGGTAGTGTGATACCTCCGACTTTGTCATTTTTGTTCAAGATTTCTTTGGCTGTCTTTTGTCTTTTGTGGTTCCATATAAATTTAAGAATTTTTTTTTCTATTTCTGTGAAGAATGCCCTTGGAATTTTAATCAGGATTGCACTGAATCTGTAGATTGCTTTGGATAGTATGGACATTTTAACAATATCAATTATTCCAATCCATGAAAATGGGATATTTTTTCATTTATTTGTGTACAATTTCTTTCATCAGTTTTTTAAAGTTTTTAGCATACAGATCTTTCACCTCCTTGATTAAATTTATTCCTAAGTATCTTTTTTTGCAGCTATTGTAAATGGGATTGTTTCCTTGTTTTCTTTTTCTGATAGTTTATTGTTAGTTATCAAAATGCTACTAATTTTTGCATGATGAATTTATGTCCTGCAACTTTATTGAATTTATTAATTCTAACAGTTTTTTGTTGACTATTTAGGATTTTCAGTATATAAAATTATGTTGTCTGCAAACAAGGACAATTTATTTCCAATTAAAATGCCTTTCATTGCTTTGTCTTGCCTAGTAGTCCCAGCTAGAACTTCCAGTGCTGTGTTGAATAGATGTGGTGTGACTGAGCATCCTTGTCTTATTCCTGATCTCAGAGGAAAGGCTTTCAATTTTTCACCATTGAGTATGATGTTAACTATGAGTTTGTTATGCAGATCCCCCCCTTATCTGCAGTTTTGCTTTCTGTGGTTTTAGCTACCCAAAGTCAATCATGGTCTGATAATATTAAATAGAAAATTTCTGATATAATTCATGAGATTAAAGTTGTGCACAATTCTGAGTAGTGTTATAAAGTCTCATGATATCTTGCTCAGTGATGCCCAGGACATGCCTGTGTCCAGTGTATTTACGCTGTGTACACTATCCACCACTTTGTCTTTGACATCATTTGCTCTGGACATCCAGCAATCAACTTACTCATGACCAGATAATCCAGGATTACCCAAAGCAGATGATTCTCATCAAAAGGTAACAATACTGTGCGACAATTCCTACATCATTTGTCTAATTTCTTCTTATCATATAAATATTGTAATCATCACACATCATCACAAGAATAGGAATGAATACAGTACAATAAGATATTTTCAGAAAGAGACCACATTCATAAACTTTTATTATAATATATTGCTGTAATTGTTCTGTTTTATTTTTAATTGCTGTTACTTTTACTGTGCCTAACTTATAAATTGAACTTTATCATAGGCATATATGTGTAGAAAAAATAATAATATATGCAGGGTTCAGTACTATTTGCTGTTTCAGGGATCCACTGCAGCTCGTGAAACATCCTCCATGGAGAAGGGGGATCTACCGTACATTGCATTTGTTGTATTGAAGTATATTCTTTCTATGCCTAATTTGTTGAGAGTCTTTATTATGAAAATGTATGGAATTTTATCCAGTATTATTCCTGTATCTACTAAGATGAGCATATGGTTTTTGCTCTTCATTCTGTTAATATGGTGAATCACATTAATTAATTTGCTAATGTTAAAACTTCCTTGCATCCCTGGGATAAATCTCACCTAATCATTGTGAATGATCCTTTTAATGAGATGTAAAATTCACTTAGCTATGTATACGTGTGTGTGTGTGTGTGTATACATATATATATATATATATATATATATATACACATATATCTATACATACATAATTTTTTCTTTTTGAGACGAAGTCTCACTCTGTCTCCCAGGCTGGAGTGTGATGGTGCTATCTTGGCTCACTGCAACTTCTATCTCCCAGGTTCAAGTAATTCTCTAGGCTCAGTCTCTTGAGTAGCTGGGATTATAGGTGCCCACCACCATGCCCGGCTAATTTTTGTATTTTCTTTTTCTTAGTGGAGACAGGTTTTCACCATGTTGGCCAGGCTGGTCTTAAACTCTTGACCTCAGGTGATCCACCTGCCTTGGCTTCCTAAAGTGCTGAGATTACAGGCATGAGCCACAGTGCTAAGCCCAGGTAGCTATATTTTTTTGAGGATATTTGCATCATGTTTATGAGAAATATTAACCTATAATTTTATTTTCTTGTAGTATCCTCATCAGGTTTTAATATCAGGATCAAGCTGGCCTTGAAAAATGAGTTTGAAAGTATTGTCTCTTCTTAATTTTTTTTGGAAAAGTTTGAGAAAGACCGATAGTTCCCCTTGAAATGTTTGGTAGAATTCAGCTGGGGTTAAGATATTCTATTTTGTAGTGATTCCCTCTTCGTAAGTTGTATGTGTCTAGGAGTGCACCCATTCCTTCTAGGTTATCCTGTTTGTTGGTATAAAATTATCCATAGTAGTTTCTTATGATCTGTTGCATTTCTGTGGTATCAGTTTTAATGTATCCTCTCTCATTTCTGATTTTATTTATTTGAGCCTTTTTTTCTTAGTCCAGCTGAAGGTTTTCATTGTGTTTATCTTTTCAAGAAACCAGCTCTTAGTTGATCTTCTCGACTGTTGATCTAGTTTCTGTTTCTTTTATTTCTGCTCTGATCTTTATTATGTCCTTCCTTCCATTAACTTTGTGCTTGGTTTGTTCTCTTTTTCTAGTTCCTTGAGGTGTAATATTAGGTGGTTTATCTGAGATCTTTCTTTTTTGATGTGTTTTTTGCTATAAACCTCCCTTCTAGAACTGTTGCAAATGCCCCCAAAGAACACAGCAAAAGAGAACACTTTCAAACAAACTCCATGAGGCCAGTATTACTCTAATACCCAAATCAGACAAATATATTACAGTCAAAGATCAATGTATCTTATGAATATAGGTACAAAAATCTTCAATTAAATACTAGCACACAGAATGCAGCAGCATATACATGATATATACACACAGCCAAGGGAAACTTATCCCAAGACTGCAAAGTTAGTTTTACATCTTAAAGTCAGTTAATGTAATATACAATATCAATAAAATAAAGGGCAAAAACTCAATTATCTTAAATATGTAGAAATTGCATTTGTCAAAATTTAGCATCTTTTCACAATAAAAGCTCTCAATGAATTAGAAATAGGGGAAACCTTTCTCACCTTGTAAACAGCACCTTTGTAAAATCCAAAGCTAATATCATTATTTAATGTTGTAAGACAATGTTTTGCCCTTAAGATCAGGAGCAAGACAAAGATGTCCACTCTCAATACTTCAGTTACATGCTGGAAGTTCTAACCATGCAATAAGGCAAGAAAATGAAAAAACAAAAAGAGTATTCAGTTTGTCCATTTTGGAAAGGAAGTAAAGCTATTTCTATTTGAAGAAAATCATGATCTTATATATATATGACATCTTAAGAACTCCACTAACAACTACAAGAAATAATAAACAAGTTCAACAAGATTGCAGAAATATGACATCAATTTATAAAATTCAATTATGTTCCTATAAACTAGTAATAAGCAAAATGAAAATAAATCAAGGAAATGACTCTATAAGCATCAAAAAAGAATAACATACTTTGAATACATTTAACAAAAATTCTTATGAATAAATTTAACAAAGGAACTGAAATATGTTTGTGCTGGAAACGATATATTATTTAGAAAAATTAAAGATGACTTAAATAAATGCAAACACATTTCATGTCTATAAATCAGAGAATTAATATTGTTAAGATAACAAAACTTTTAAATTTGACCTAGGGATGCATGTAGGACATCACAGGTGATAAAATCACTGTGAACAGGAAAGAAAATTATGAATGTATTAGAACACAGTGAGTATACCATTTTGGTAAAAGTAAACATATATATGGAGGAACTGTAGGAGACAGGGAAAGTCTAAGTTATGAAGAATCTTGAATGTCAATATTAGAAGTTGAAATTTAATTTATTAATTCATGAGTATCCCATACAGCTTTTGCACAACCAGGTGAAATCACCTAGTGCTTTAGAAACTCAAGTCTGAATTATATGTGCAAATTTGGCTAGACAGGAAGGCACCAGAGACAACGAAATCTAAAATTTAGTCTGAAAGTCACGGTCAGAGTGAACTTAGACTGCTCTCCCTTAGTTGCTGTAGTCTCTACCATCCAATATGGTAGTCACCAGGCACAGACACATTCAGCTTTAATCAATTTAAATTTAACTGATTTAATTTAATTAATTAAATACTCTTTCACCACTGCTCTAATGACAAATAAAGGCACTAACTGAATTTCTGGCATAAGATGTGAGAATTTGAACTATAAAGAAAAAATTAAAAGTAGTATGTGATTGTAAGAGATATGTGAAAAAAAAAGAAACTAATTCTTTATCAATCAACTACCCAGATTAATAGTAAGATTATTTACTTGGTATTTGAGTTAGAAGCACCCTTTGTTTGTGAGTAGCTTTTAGCCTTTGTTTTAATCTGTTTCACACTGCTGTACATATCTGAAACTGGGTGATTTATGAAGAAAAGAGGTTTGACTCACAGCTCCGCAGGCCTGGAAGGAATCATGACTTGGGGTCTCAGGAAAGTTACAATCATGGCAGAAGGCGAAGGGAAAGCAAGGCATGTCTTCTCATGGCGGCATCAGAGAGAGACAGCACGAAGCAGGAAGTGCCACACACTTTCAAACAACCAGATCTCATGAGAACTCACTGTCACAAGAACAGCAAGGGGAATATCTACTCCCATGATTCAGTCACCTCCCACCAGGCCTCTCCCAGGAACATGTGAGGATTGCAATTTAGGATGAAAGTTGGGTGGGGTCACAGGGCCGAACCACATCAGCTCTATTTATAATGTCTTAAAAGTAGAAATGTGAATATAGTGTCTGTCGGCATCTGTCCAGTGGCAGGGCCAGCCTCTCTGATGCGCTCCTGCTCTTCCCGCCATGTTTGATGCCTCAGGTTCTTCATGTGACTGGGAACACCAGGAAACATTTATACTTAAGGCTTTCTGTCCCTTTTATTAGAAAACCAAAACCTGCCCAGAACCTCTTTCCCCCAGTCAATTTCTGCTTATATTGGCTAGTACCGTGCTGCTTCAGCACCCATAAAAGCAAGGGAGCCTTGGACCACGAGTGATTAGCTTTCATAGTTTCTGTAGTGGGATAGCTACGTAGGAGAAAAAGATTGCAAATGGCTGTTGATCAGAAGACTTTGGTGTCTATATATCAAACTTATTATATAACAGTTGGTTAATGGGTACGAAATATATAGTTAGAATGAATAAGACACACTATTTGAACACACAACAGGATGAATGTAGTGAACAGTAACTTACTTGTACATTTTGAAATAACCAAGAGTGTAGTGGGATTGTTTGTAACACAAAGAATAAATGCTTGAGGGGATGGATACCACATTCTCCATGATGTGATTATTTCACATTGCATTTCTGTATCAAAGCACCTTATGTATTCCAGAAATAGATACACCTACTATGTACCCACAAAATCTAAAAATAAAACATTTAATTTCCAAAAGGCAAAAACATGGTTAAGGAATTATTTCAGATATTAGGTTCTATTATGCATTCTCAACCACGAATCAATTTAAGTATACAAGTTGAATTAATTATTCTGGCTTTTGTGTGTCCTTCTATTATTCTGAAACTGTGTCATCTGACAGATGTATATTTCAGATTTTTATTATGGAAAGAATGATACATTTCAGCTGTCTCAGTTCTGTTTTTCTTCAAGAATGGCAAATGAGCAGATATCACTGTGAACAGGCAGTAAGTTGGAACTGGATGCCAAAAATGTAGCAATTGATTTTTATATAAAAGTGGATTAATGCTATTGAGCTCTACTTTGTTTGATGTATTATTCATATCTAGAAGTTATTTATGCTTATATTTCACAAAAAAGGAGACTAAAAAAACCATAGAAAATAATCATTTGACAGAAACACATAATTTATGATATAATCAAAACTACTGACAGTACATCACAATACTTTCTTAATTGTTGAGCAGGATGCAATTAAATATTTGCAAAATTAGATTACAAACAATTTAGTCCGAAGTACATTTAAAAGGCAGTTAGAAAACATTAAAACTACATATACTCTTCTTAATGAGAGTAACTACTATATTGGACCCTGGAGATAAATAAACTTTTCATCCTGAGGAACACACTGCTACTGTTAAGTGTTCATATTTGTTTTCTGGGTGCACCGTGTAACAGGGGTCTAGTTCCACAGTCCGGTTCCCAGGGTACCTCAATGCATCGGGGATACCAACTCACACGGGAGATTCGGAATGGAATTATATCAAGGGAGATGAGCCCCTAAACACTATCCTGTCAGTATTCCATCCGGTCCTAAAAATTCATAAGAATCCATAAACTGGAGCTCGTGCATATAAGTAGCTCAGAAACAATAGTTTTCCATGACTCTTTCTTGGACACTCACCCCAAAGGGCATCCTGCTTTCTTTGCTGGACCTGGGTTAGTGAGTGCCAAGCTTCTCAAATAAACTCTTAATATTTTTGAGCACACATTAAATGCAAAATATGTGAGGATGATAATGGAGAAGATAGAGACATGAATAAGATGTAATTTTTCTTATTCAATAATTTGCTTTCTAAAAAGGAACATAAATGCCTAGAACAATTTTCCAGAAGTGGAGAGGTTATTAGTGACACAATTAAGAATAAAATAATGTGTTACAGAAGTCTGCATTTTAGTGAGCTTTCAGATTAGCTAAAAAGATTTAAATTACTTCTCATGTGGGTATATGCACTCACAGACATTCTTCATCTTCAGAAAAAGCATATTTTCATCATAAAATATTTAATAGAATAGTAGAGAGAATGCAATGAATGTAGACCCACATGTGTATATGAGAATGTATTTAATATAATTGCTGGTTTGTGGTGTATGCATATATTTCTCAAATATTGCCAAATTACTCTGCTAAGTGGTTGTGCAAATTTAAATTTCCACTAGCTGAATGTTAGGAATTTTATGTCCTCATATGCTTGCTTAGGAGGCTTGGCATTGTCAGACTTGCAAAATCTTGATGCTATATTCCGTCTCACTGTGATTTTAATCTGCATTTCTCTGCCAAAAAATAAATCCGAGAGTATTTTTGTATGTTTATTTTTCACTAGTATGTCCTATAAGTTTTGTGAATTACCTTTTCATATTGTTTGCTTGTTTTTCAATTAGGATCCTCATTTTAAAAATACATTGATTTTTGGGAGTTCTTTATGTATCTTGCATTCTAATCTGTCGTCACTTGCATGCGTTGCAAATGTTTTCTCCAGTCTAGACGTGTCTTTCTATTTGTCATAGTATCTTTTGTAATATGGAAGTTGCAGACTCTAAAATAGTTGACTTTATCAGTTTTTCCTTTATAATTACACTTTTGAACTTTTTAAAGAAATATTTTCTAGCCTTGAGTACAACATCTTCTCTCATAAGTTTTTCAAAAATTACTGAAATTAGTTTTCAAAAATAACATTAAAGTATTTTTCTTATTTACACCTTAATCTTGAATTTACCTGAAATTTCCTTTTTATGTATATCTAATTATATTCTTTCAACAAGGATAAACAGCACTATTCATCAAAACACTGTTCCACTGCTTTTCTAAGCCCCCTCTGCTACTTATAAAGTTTCCTTGTGTTGTGGGTTTGTTTCTGGGCTGTCTGCTCCGTTGCATTGGTCTATCCTGGTGACAGTTCTACAAGGCATTCATCACCATAGATTTATAGCTGGTCGTGGTATCTAGGAGGGCTAACGGAGCCATTCTTTTCTTCAGGAGTGTCTTGACTACTTTTAGTCCTTAGCATTTACATGTGAACATTTAAGTCAGTTTTAAAACTTCCCTAAAAGGAATCCCATTGGGATTTATGTTGAAATTGCATTGAATAGACAGGTAAATCCAGTCAAATGATATTTTACTGTGGTGAGTGTTTTCACATATGATATGCTATGTCTTTCTGTTTACTTAAGTCTTTTCTGGTCTTTTTTCAATAGTACTGCATTTTCCCCCATAAATGTGCTCCATATCGTTTTAGATGAATTTCCATAAATATTAAATACTTACAGCTATTATAGAATAGATGTCTTTAAAAGTATGCTTTCTGTATGTTTGTTATTGACATACAGGAGTGTCAATTTTTATGTTGATCATAGAGCTAGAAACATTTTTGAGTTCTTTAGTCCTATGAATTTATTTCTAGATTATCTTGAGTTTGTTGGGCAAACAATTGTACTCTAGAAGAGTATCGAAATTTTTATTTCTTCCTTTCTAATCCTATACATTCTATTTTTTCCATAATTTTTTATTGCTATATTGACTGGAATCTTCTGCCCAATTTTAAATATAATAGTGAAAGGAACATTTCTCTTGGTCTTGAATTTAAATGGAATGCTTTTAGTATTTCACAATTAAATTTGATATTTGCTGTCAAACTTATTTGACTGTCATCAGCACTGTGAGTTAAGTATGGTCATTTTGCAGTTAAAAAAAACTGAGGCTTAGCAACATTAATTGTAAGATCACTCAAAATGGCAAAAGTAGGAAGGGAGCCCAGGACAAATGGCCCTGATATGGTTTGGCTGTATCCCCACCCAATTCTCATCTTTAATTGTAACTTTCATGATTCCCATGAGGAACCCTGTGGGAGGGAATCATGGGAACGGGTCTTTCCCATGCTGTTCTCATGATAGGGAGTAAGTCTCATGAGAGCTGATGGTTTAAAAAATGGGAGTTTCCCTGCACAAGCTCTATCTCTTTGCCTGCTGCCATCCATGTAAGAGGTGACTTGCTCCTCCTTACCTTCCACCATGATTGTGAGGCCTCCTCAGCCATGTAGAACTGTGAGTCCAATAAACTTCTGTCTTTTGTAAATTGCCCAGTCTTACGTATGTCTTTATCAGCAGTGTAAAAATGGATTAATACAGACCCTGAGGACCTTTTCCTTTCCAAGACATAGTGCTGCTTTACTAGAAAGCCTCGGGACAGCTGCCACCCTGGGCCACGTGTTGTTCACACATGGAATGCAGCAGTGTGTGCAGAGTCTCGGTGTGGACTGTCAGCCCCAGCCGACTCCAGACAAGCTCCATCAGAGACCAGGCCTTCCCAGTCAGAGGCACATTTCAGTGAACCACTGGTTTCAAGGTGAGCCCTTTCCCTCTGGTCAGGGGAGCAAGTGTGGCAGAGTTTCCATGCTGCCAAACGTGATGCCACTGTGCATTGGGAAAGGGTTGTTGCTGTGATCTTTCTGTTTTGTTTTGCTTTTTTGTTTTTTTAAGACGGAGTTTCACCATGTTGGTCAGGCTAGTTTTGAACTCCTGACCTCAGGTGATCCACCCGCCTTGGCCTCCAAAGTGCTTGGATTACAGGCGTGAGCCACCATGCCTGGCTCTTGCTGTGATCTTTCTAATGAGTCAGAAAGTCTTCCATTTTTTTCAGTGTCATGCTCAGTGCTGCCGCAGGACTTTTAATAAAGAAATTAGCTGGCCAGGCGCGGTGGCTCACGCCTGTAATCCCAGCACTTTGGGAGGCCAGGGTGTGCGGATCATCTGAGGTCAGGAGTTCAAGACCAGCCTGACCAACATGGTGAAACCCTGTGTCTACTAAAAAGACAAAAAATTAGCCGGGCATGGTGGCACACGCCTGTAATCTCAGCAACTCAGGAGGCCAAGACAGGAGAATCAGTTGAACTCAGGAGGTGGAGGTTGCAGTGAGCCGAGATCATGCCATTGCACTCCAGCCTGGGCAGTAAGAGTGAAACTCTTTCTCAAAAAAAAAAAAAAAATCAGACTATTTACTTAGAACTGCCCCGTGTCTGTCATAAGCCCTACCCTCTGGCTGCTCTAAGCCCTACCCCCTGGCTGCTCTAATTAGGATTTTTTTAAGCCTGAAAGGGAGAGTGAGAGGGCTCATTAGTACTTTTGTAAACTTTATTGTTCACTTATTTGTGTTGTTTCATTCTTAACCAAAGGATGCAGACATCGCTTTTTTCCTTCTTTGCATGTTTTAAATTCAGCTGTTAAACACCTTATTAATATATATTTTTATTGGCAGCCAGCTTACTTCTGTTCATCTCAGCCTCTAATTGGCTGACCCTTTCTCCCTCTCTGGAGTGGCTGGCTACAAGTTCTCATGGATGTTGATAGCATGGAAATCACTAGCTCGGCCCATTCCCACTTTTTCCCTCAAAAACATTGTCTGTACCGTGACACATGCTCAGTCTTCTATAACTTGACATTTCCAAGGTTTTGTTTCTATTTCTAGACCAAACAAAATAAATACAAAAACAAAAGGTTGAACAACGTCAACAATGCAGAGACACCGCTTAATTTCTTTCAGAACATGCAAAACAGCCCAAACTTCACCTTGAAGAGTACTATTAGAATATGATTTTTAAACAAATGAAAAATAAACTATATAATGAATATAGACAGGTTGAATGAGGCACCTGGGTTTCTGGGATATTGTTATGAATACAAAGTTAAGTGTTTTTACCAAAGAATTAGTCAAGTTAATATTTTCCATGAAATCATGTTTGCATTTCATTTACAAAAACCTCAGCTTATTATAAGAGAGTTGGAGTAGGAAATGACAAACCACGTCTGTATAAAAAGTAATTAAGTGCAAATTAATAAGCATAAATTCAATAACTAGCGAATGAGATAAAAATAAAGTAGAAGTTCTTCCAATTTCTCAAAGAACTTAAAACAGAACTACAGAACTACATTCAATTCAGTAATCCCATTATTGGATGTATATCAAAAAGAAAACAAATTATTCTACCAGAAAGACACATGCACTCACATGTTCATTATGGCATTATTCACAATAGCAAAGACATGGAATCAACCCAAGTGCCCATCAACGGTGGACAGGAGAAAGAAAATGTGGTACATATACACTATATAATACCACAAAGCTATCAAAAAGAATGAAATCATGTTTGTTGCAGTAACATAGATGCAGCCGGAAGTCATTATTTTAAGTAAATTAATGCAGAAACAGAAAACCAAATACTGCATGTTCTCACTTACAAGTGGAAGCTAAACATTGGGTACCCACGGACGTAAGATGTAGAAAGCAACACTGAGAACTACCAGAGGAGTGGTATCGTTTGGCTGTGTCACCATTCAAATTTCATCTTGAATTGCAGTTCACATACTCTTCACACGTCATGGGAGGGACCCAATGGGAGGTCACTGAATCATGGGGGTAGTTACCCTCAGTTCGCATGATAGCGAGTGAGTTCTTACAGATCTGATAGTTCCATGAGGGACTTTTCCCCTTTTGCTCAGAACTTCCACCCCATGAAGAAGGACTATTTGTTTCCCCTTCCACCCTTCCACCATGATTGTATTAATAAGTTTCCTGAGGCCTCCACAGCCCTATGGAACTGTGAGTCAATTAAACCTCTGTCTTTTATAAATTACCCAGTCTAGAGTAAGTCTTTATTAGCACCATGAGAACAGACTAATACAAGGGGGGAGAAAAGGAATGGGGACAAATGTTGAAAAATTAAGTATTGAGTACTATACTCAGTATCTGTGTGACAAGATCAATTGTATTCCAAACCTTAACACCACACAATATACTCAGGTAACAAATCTGCACATGTACCCCCTTAATCTAAAATAAAAGTAGAAAACGATTCATTCCTGCTTAAAATCATTTTAAAATACTGAAGTTTTACCTAAAGGAAAGTTTACATCTACGAATACCTCTCCTTGCCCTGATGTGAAAACAATCTTGATTCTAAGCCCTGGGGTCCTCTCTGGCATTTGTTTGAGGGAGTTGGGTGGATCTCAGAATTGCTCATGGAAGTCCTATTAGTGAATGTGCAAATAGTTTTAAAAATTAACAATATGAAATGTCTACAATGAAAATGTAGAGAAAAACAATAGATGTTGGGGTAGATGTGGTGAAAAGGGAACACTTTTACCCTGCTGGTGGGAATGTAAATTAGTACAACCACTCTAGAAAACAGTATGGAGACTCCTTGAAGAATTAAAAGTAGATCTACCATTCGATCCAGCAATCTCACTGTTGGGTGTCTTAACTCAAAGGAAAAGAAGTCATTCTATTGAAAAGACACTTACCTGTGCTTATTTATAGCAGCAGAATTTGCAGTTGCAAAGATATGGAGCCAACCTAAAGTGACCATTGACCAACAAACAGATAAAGAAAATGTGGGCCGGGCACAGTGGCTCATGTCTGTAATCCTGCACTGTGGGAGGCTGAAGCGGGGAATCACCTGAGGTCAGGAGATCGAGACCAGCCTGACCAACATGGAGAAACTCCGTTTCTACTAAAAATACAAAAATTAGCTGGGTATGGTGGCGCGCACCTGTAATACTAGCTACTCAGGAGGCTGAGGCAGGAGAATCACTTGCACACAGGAGGCAGAGGTTACAGTCAGCCAAGATTGTGACATTATACTCCAGCCTGGGCAACAAGAGAAAAATTCCATCTCAAAAAACAAATTAAATTAACAATATGATATACAATGATAGGATAACATTAACTGCAAAAAACTGCTTTGAAAATAACTTTAATGTCAGATTTTTTTTAAAGGTGCTGCAATCATGAATAAATAACAAATAAAAGCCATATCTTATTCCCACCTATCTCAGAATATCTGTTTTCAGTGGTAGCATCAAAGACCATGCCCATTAGCATCCCTAGGTCACCCCAAATAAATTTATTTTCAGTACACTTTCACCTTCATTGCACTCTTCTGAGCTTTTCCCCTTATTATTTGGCATGATTAAACCTCATCTACCCAGAACTTCTAAGTGGACTAGCATAATTCACAAGGCAGGGCTGTGACCTCTGCTCCTGTTCCTCCACTCTGCACTTCTGGGCCTTGGGCATGTGTCTTTTTATTTTATTTTATTGCATTTTAGGTTTTGGGGTACATGTGAAGAACATGCAGGATTGTTGCATAGGTACACACATGGCAGTGTGGTTTGCTGCCTTCCTCCCCATCACCTATACCTGGCATTTCTCCCCATGTTATCCCTCCCCAACTCCCCAGCCCCCGCTGGCATGTGTCTTAAACTTCTATGCTTCAATTTCTTTATCTTAAAAGAGGGTGAAAATATATTTGCCTCTTTCGGGTGCTGTGAGAAATTACAAGTTTAAATTTTAAGCCACAATTAGTATAAAGTAACTGTTCTATGTGAGATTTTTTCTATTACTGAAATGAATAGAGACAAAACTTATTATTATTCTTACTTTACTTACAACTTCTAAAAAAATTGTTGAAGAGCATTTACTTATACAAACTCATG
Organism: Aotus nancymaae; assembly: GCF_030222135.1. Taxonomy (NCBI): domain Eukaryota; kingdom Metazoa; phylum Chordata; class Mammalia; order Primates; family Aotidae; genus Aotus; species Aotus nancymaae. The sequence goes on along the minus strand of NW_026988450.1, from coordinate 3,655,142 downwards.
TCAATTAGGATTATTTATAAACTGACTTTATTCTGTATCTGACAAAAGAGAGAGACAGAAATAGTGCCCAAATCTAGCTTTAAATGGCCTGTTTGCCAATATGCATTGGAATTAAGGACACTTCCATATCAGTAATCTTTATTTGATTAAATATTAACATTACCATATAAGTGACCTTTATTTGACACAAAATTCCATCCAGTCCTCTCCCCTCCACCCACATTCCTGGAAGCCTTTAGCTTCTAGTTGCTTCCATTGTTTGAAAAGTGCTTTATTTTAGGTCAAAAACACATGTTATATTGAAATATTATTTTTCTATTTCTCACTGGATTTGATGCTAAAACACATTTTACTAAGATAATAAGTGTAATTTTTCTTGCGGTCTCAGAATTTTAGTTAAAGCCCCAAAGTTAAGGAGAATAGGTGATAAGTATCCATGTACAAAGGAAAGGTGCTTGTGCTAGTCAGATTCTCCAGAGGAGCAGAACAAATAGGGTGTGTGTGTGTGTGTGTGTGTGTGTGTGTGTATGTGTATATATAATGTGTATGTGTATATATATGTACGTATGTGTATATTTATGGGTATATATGTGTATATGTAATGTGTATATGTATATATGTGTATGTGTATATGTATATATAAATATGTATGTGTGTGTATGTATATATGTGTATACATAATGTGTATATGTGTATATATGTGTGTGTATATATAATGTGTGTGTGTGTATATGTGTATATATAATGTGTATATGAATATATGTGTGTGTAGTGTATCTACACATACATATAAAGGAATTTACTGTAAGGAACTGGTCACAGGAGTTTGGATTGAGACTCACAGGTCCCCGAATCAACAGGGTAGTTTAAAACCTAGTGACCTCACAGAGCTAATGGTATAGTTTCAGCTGGAGTCCGAAGCCTGAGAGCCAGGAGAACTGATGGTGTGGTTCAGGTTTGAAGGTCATCAAGCTGAAGACCCACAAAGACACAATGTTGCAGTTCAAGGCAGGAAAAAGCAAATGTCTCATTTTGCAGGCAATCAAGCAACAGAAACTCCCTCTAGTGGAGGGGGATGAATGGCCTTTCTTGTTCTATTCCTTTTTTCAATTGATTGGATGAGGTCCCCCATATCAGAGAGGGCAGTCTGCTTTACTCAGTCAACTGATTCAGATGTTGATCTCTTCCAAAAACACCCTCACAGACACACCCAGAACAATATTTGAACAAATATTTGGGCACCCTGGGACTGAGTTGGGTTGACACATAAAATTAACCATCACAGTGCTGAATAGAGAACAGATCCAAGTAGCATTAATAACTCACCTCCATCCCAGCCTAAAAGTCTGGAAAGAATTATTCAAGCTAGAAAAAACTGGTTACCCAGTGTGGATGCAGTGGCATTTTCCTTACATTGGTCTTTCTCCAACGAGCCACATGTAAAACTCCTAAGGGGTACTGAGGGAGAGGCCAGGGATGGAAGAGGGAGACACTGAGACCTCCCTTCTCACAGATGTTTGGGAACCAGGATGCACAGAGACTTTTGACTGTGTTCTGCCTGTAGAAATAAAAAAGTAGGAGGCTGGCAGTGCTATCTGCTTTGATTAAAAGAGCAGCCACATGGAGCAGTGCCTCCATTATTTGAAGTGGCAATGGTATGTACATTTCCCTTGAGTATCTTGGACAACTGAGGAGGTAGACAGATCAGAATCCTTATGGTAAGATCTTTCTAAGAAGGTGCTTTCTGTCAGGATGAGGGAGACACAGCAGGAGCTGAGGGTAAGTCATAGTAGTTCAGTTGGGCTATTAGAAAGGGAAATGTCTAAGCTAATAAAAAAGAGATCCTACCATATAATGGCCTACAAATTTTCTGACATAACTCTTCAGAAGTTCGTGGTGCAGATTGAAGAGGCATCTCTGCTCCACATAATCATTCAGGGATCCATGATCCTTTCGTCTGTTATTCCATCATCTTCTAGGACACTGTTCTCCTCTGTATGGTCAAAGCTGGCTTGTGATACCGCATACTTATAGCTGAGACTAGCTGAGTTCTATGTAAAAATGGCTTATATCATTTCCACTTCTCATCAGTGAGCCCTTAGTCAGACAGTCACTGCAAGCTACAGTTTATACTGAGAATTATCTTGTTTAGCTTGGCTTCCATTTGTTCAGTTAATCTCTGTTACTGTACAAACACTAGGCAACAAGTAGTGTCCCTGGCAATTCGTGAATGTTCTGCTTGCACTGGGAAGCCCCGAAGACTTTCAGGATTCCATAAGACACTGCATGTGAGTACTGACATTTTGTGATGCACTAAATAGGAAGCATGTTGACCATTGCCATATTAGACAAGAGAGAACTCCCGTAACAGAATTCATGCCGTGCCACGTAGTACCTCATGTATGAACTGTCTCCTCTAATTGACTTTTCCCTGTCCTGTTCTTGAATTCCTTGAAGAAAAGGAGCTATATAGAAAGAGGAAGACACTGGCACAATCCCCTTTCCCACTGCAGGACGCCCAGCCAAGGATCACGACTAAGCAGGCAGGTGGGAAGAATTCTTGCATTGCATGTGAGATAGAGCTTCTGCACTAGCCTGCTCAGGACCAACAGAAAAGCTGTGAGATATGCCCTGGAGGGAGAAGAGACTGGAGGTGAGGATGAATTAGAAACCATCTGAAGGTAGTGAGAGTAAATAAACAAAGATCTTTCCTATTTGTCCCCATTTAGCTTAGACCATCAATAGACCTGTTAAAAGTATTTTAAATATCTAGCATAGTCTCAATTTTACTGCCATAGCTTCATATACAACAGGTGTGTTGGTGAAGCGCTTCATATGCATACCTCAGAGTGGGGCAGGAATGTTCACTCTGTCAATTCTTTTTTTTTTTTTGAGATGGAGTTTTGCTCTTGTTGCCCAGGCTGGAGTGCAGTGGCACTATCTTGGCTCACTACAACCTCCACCTCCCAGGTTCAAGCGATTCTCCTGCCTGAGTCTCCCAAGTAGCTGGGATGACAGGCATGCACCACCATGCCCGGCTAATTTTGTATTTTAAATAAAGACGGGGTTTCACCATGTTGGACAGGTTGGTTTCAAACTCCTGACCTCAAGTGATTCACCAGCCTCGGCCTCCCAAAGTGCTGGTACAGGCGTGAGCCGCCACGCCCAGCCAAGAATTCTTAATAGACAATAGATATGGGTAAATTTATTTAAAATGTCATAATTTTAATGTGTTATCAATTATCTTTTTAGGCATTATGCAATTATTATTTTCTTAATTGTGTATATATTTATAGAATCTGAATCATTAGAAGTAATGACAGTAATTTATCAAGACAGAAACTTTACACTTACACTCCTGAAATTATGATGTTTTTAAATATACCAAGTCATATTCATACCAAAAACAAAAAAGCCAAAGGTTTGTCATTTAATCTCAGCACAATTTTACACTTACTAATGACTGCTGGCATTTTGAGTTATATTCAGTGTAATTTTCAGTTTAGTTTAAAAATTTTTAGCCATTATTTGTTCTGTCTTCAAATTGTAATGTTACAGAAAGTAGATCGATCTGAAAATTATTTTGCTCTGTGTGGTAATGTGCATCCACATGTGTTTATATACACATGAATTTTGACCACATGATAGTAAGCAAATGTCATCATTACTGATTTTCCAGGCTTAGTGACACAGAAAATTTAAAGATATTGGTTTTTATGTCTAGCTGTAAAAATTTACCTAGTGTTTTTTCATTTTTTTGAGACGGAGCCTCGCTCTGTCGCCCACACTGGAGTGCAGTAACACGATCTCGGCTCACTGTAACTTCCATCTCCTGGGTTCAAGAGATTCTCCAGCCTCAGCCTCCTGAGTAGCTAAGATTACAGGCACCTGCCATCATGCCTGGCTAATTTTTGTATTTTTGTGGAGATGGGGTTTCACTATATTGGCCAGGCTGGTCTTGAACTCCTGACCTCAGGTGATCTGCCCGCCTCACCCTCTCAAAGTGCTGGGATTACAGGACTGAGGCACTGCGCTGGGCCTACTGAGTGTTTTTTAAAGTTACTATTATTTTCATTCAGGAGGTATCTACAATTTTGGAAACTAAAAATTTATGCATCGCTAGCAAAAATAAACTCAGTCAGTTTTACTTAGTGTTGCTCACACAATTATTATCATTATTAACTATAAATGCTTCTTGGAGCTAGAGCAGGTACTATAACAATTTGCAACAATAAAAGCAATTATTTTCCACCCAGCTTGTCTTCCTACACGTGTAGCTCATCATTCAAACCTTATCACCTCATATGTAGTTACGGCACTGGGATTTAGAAACTCAGGAACTAGGAAAAATGGCAATAAACAAATGAATAAACTAATGAAATGAGGATGTCACATCTCATAGAACGTTTTGACATGTGAAATCAAACTGTTTCAGAGGTGTTTTAAGACCCCTGTGTGTTGAGGGTATTGAATGTAGCTTTCCAGTCATTTACGCTGTTTAGGGGGAGCTGGTGGTGACTCTTTTCTCTAACTGCCCTGCAAGTCTGTTGTTGAACCAGCTCTTTGTCATTAGATGAACCTCATCAGCATTTCACTGGAGACTCTCCAAACCCAGATCCCACGGGCCGGGGAAGGGATGTGAGCCAATCCTAGGAAACGTCTCATCCTTCCTTCCTCATGCAGGTGGAGACTGTGGTGTATTTGCGAGGTTTACAATGATGGACAACAGTGAGGGATGGGAGGGATTAAATTTGCTCTATTCCCTAGGGAGGAGAGGCACAATCAATGTGACAAAGAAGAAGCAGGCCGGAATGAAGACTGGACTTCTAAGTGGGAGTGAGTGCCCACTACAGTTAACCTCAGTTACTACAGGGAGGTTTGCTTACCTGTAAACACCACCAAACTTTGCTGCTTATCAGCAAGCAAGATGTGACTATATGTCAAATTATAGACAAAATGTTTGTTGGGTAAATTCACTTATCTCTATTGCAGCCGGAAGAGGAGAAAAACCTTTTGGTGTGATAGATGCTTTAGGAGCCATTTTATCTTTATATTTTATTAGGTATTGTTACTGCAATTTTTTAGTTCAAAAAATCTTATATATATTTATATGGGCTTATAAATCTCTTTTTTACATCTTAAAATTGTAATTTTAACTACATTTGTCAAAATCTCCTCATTCAATAAAACTTTCTCTTCTTCATTGCGTCAATGAGACTTTCCTCACTATTTCCGCCTCCCGAAACCCACCATAGACATGACACACACACACACACACACATACAAATTCTTAAGATGTGACTGAGAATAAATGAAAAAGCACAGGCTTTTTTTTCAGATAGGATACAAATGGTTAAGGTCTTTGGAAGGGTGATTTTGGTGGAAGTGTGAGAGAACACATTTCAGCACACTATCAAATTGTTGGTAAGGAAATAGCAGCTATGGATATAGAACATTTGTTTCACAATTATAATAATGGAAAAAAGCTTCTCTCAAGTGAGGAGGAGAAATGAGTTAAATAAGGTTTTATTTATTTCTGTTTGCTTGTTTTGTTTAGGTTTATGTAGAGACTACCAAAAGTCTGAAGATATTGGAGACCCCACAGAGAGAGAAAGAGAGTGAAGATAAGAAATTAGTGACAGATATCTTGGCGAGTTTGCTGAAATGGAGACCACACAAAAGGAATTCTTAATTCAGTAGAGGAAAATAAAGAGCTCCCTTTATGAGCTTCAAATTAAGAATTAGAGAATGCCAGAAGGTATGAAGTTCATATCAATTTATTTATAACAATATATTTTCAATATGTTCACAAATCTCCAAAAGAATTAAAAGCTACCTTTTAGGTGAAGGCTCTGGTGGATTTCTCAGACTTCCCAACCAGGTAACCGGGTGATTTTCTGAGTCAGGTGAAACCTCCTCCAGGTAGAGGCAGGTGACTCCCACTCAGCCCCTACACAGCAGCTCTTGTTAGTGTCACGCAGCCACCAGGCAGTCCTCGTCAGCGCCATGGGATCTGTTGGTGATGGCTTAACTTGGATCTCTTTGACGAGCTCCACAGTTGGCCAGTAGATAGCACACCCTATGCCCTGCCATGGGGAGAACACGGCCCCTTCCAGTCATAGCCCTCTCCGTTCACTCTCTGAGCTCCACCAGCTCTTGTTCACTAGATGAACCTCATCAGCATCTCACGGGAGACTCTCCAAACCCAGATCCCACAGGCCTGGGGAAGGGATGAGCCAATCCTAGGAAATGTCTCATCCTTCCTTCCTAATGCAGGTGGAGACTGGTGTATTTGCAAGGTTTACGCTTAAGCGGCCTGCAGATGGCAAGGATAAAAGAATGCATTATAGCACGTCCACTTGGGCTTCGGGAGTCACAGGTTCCTACCCCGCATGCCGCTGTGGGGCTGGAGCACAAGGTCTTGTCCTGACCATCTGCATGCTCCTCATCCTGTAAGGTGTTTAAGTGTGCATGACAGTTGAACAGATGAGCCACACCCTGTCACATGTCCTGAGATGGGGACTGGTGAACTCTATTTCACTAGGGTGGCTCTTGTAAGCCTGAGAAGTAGTCATGGCCAGTTCTCAGCAAAGCGAAATATTTAGATTGCCCTGGAAGAAGGTAGAGAAAGAAGAGGGAAGGGAATATTCACCTCTGATGTCCCTGTGTCCTACACACGCTGTGGGAGAAGTGGTTCTGAGCCCGTCTCATGTGACGTTTATGCAGAGTGTGTGAGAATAGCGCTCCAGCTATTTTTGTTGCCATGGCAGTCCCCCCTTTCATCTTTAACTTCTTACAGAATTCCCAGCTTTGTTCTCCCCAGGCAGGAGTGGATGGTGGGCTAGTGACAGCAAAGCCGGCTTCATGTCTTGGCCTATCTGGCACAGAGCCTGGACCTACTCAGTCCCCAGACACTCTTCATGGCCAGCAGCATCGAGCCACAGAGAAAATCCTCACATTTTGCTCTTGTTGAGCAAGAGACAACCTTCCGAACCATTTACTTGAGAGACCCAAGTTCCCAATAATAACCTATCTCAAGTAATAGATGTTCTGTTTGATGTTGGCTTGTCCTCAGAGTAAGTGTTACAGATAGGCCAGAATATTTCTGCATCTTGAGAAGATAGCTCTAAAGAAGTCTGGGAGTTGATTGTTCTTTGCAGCTAAGGCATCTAGCTGTTATCAGATGATTCAAACATCATCTACTCTATCTCTTCTCTAAAACCTTTTCAAGTTCAAAAGAAAAAAATATTTTTTATTAACACCAAAGGCAATTTTGCTCACTTTTTATTTTATGTTTATGTATTTATATTTTAGAGACAGAGTCTTGGTCTGTTGCCAGGTTGGAGTGCAGTGGTATGATCTTGGCTCACTGCAACCTCCACCTCCAGGGTTCAAGTGATTCTCCTGCCTCAGCCTCCCAAGTAGCTGAGACTACAGGTGCACGCCACCATGCCTGGCTAATTTTTGTATTTTTAGTAGAGACAGGGTTTCACCATGTTGGCTGGGATGGTCTTGATCTCTTGACCTTGTGATCTGCCTGCCTTGGCCTCCCAAAGTGCTGGGATTACAGGCTTGAGTCACTGCGCCCACCAGTTTTATTCACTTTTTAAAATAAGGTATAACAGTAAAAGCCAAGTCACTGTTGATCATTAAATATATATATATATATATATATATATATATAGAGAGAGAGAGAGAGAGAGAGATGGAGTTTCGCTCATGTCAGCCAGACTAGAGTGCAATGGTGCAATCTTGGCTCACTGCAACCTCCGCCTCCTGGTTCAAACGATTCTCCTGCCTCAGCCACCTGCATAGCTGAGACTACAGGCATGTGCCACTACACCTGGCAAATTTTTGTATTTTTAGTAGAGACGGGGTTTTGCTGTGTTGGCCAAGCTAGTCTCGAACGCCTGACCTCAGGTGATCTGCCCGCCTTGGCCTCCCAAAGTGCTGGGATTACAGGCATGAGCCACTACACCCGGCCTGATCATTTAAAATTCTTAAGATGTTAGAAATTCAGATACATTTATTAAAATTATTATAATGTGAAATTTTAAAGAGTTCTAAAAACTTTGATAAATAAAATTAGGAGGAAGTTTAATTTCAATGCAAAATATACAAATAGATAAATTTCAAATGTAGGTTTATTTAAAAAATATTCACCTTGTCTAAGGGAGAAGCAACACCAACGTGTTGGCTACATTTCAAACACAATTTTAAAAAATATTATTTTATGAAAGTTTACTTAGCAGGCTTAACTGTTTCTGAATATCCATCTAGATTTTCTGAAGGACACTAATTTTTTAAAAATCTCTCAATAAAATTAGTGCTCCAGCTCTTGTTCTTTGCAAACTCTAAAAGCCCCATTAAAAAACATATAAGCCATATGTAACATTGTTTTACTGTTTATTGGACAGTCATTAATTAGAAATTCTAGAATTTGGCAGCTGCAACACGTGCAGCAGTAAGACTTTTAATAGCATATTCAATTTGGCTTCTCATGAAAACTGAGAAGTCAGATATTATTATCCATTTCCTGAAATATATGAGACATACTGTTTATTTGTGCTTCGAGCCAATGAGTAATTTTTAGCATTTTCAAAATCCAATATCCTCCAACATATCTTTAGAAATGTATAATCAAATTGAATTAAATTTGGCATGTTTTTATTGAGCATTACAGAAACCATAACTCACTAAGGTGGTGTTTAACAAGTTCGTTAATTCTCTGTGCTCATCACACTGTGCATATTTGTAAGTAATAAATGCTTTTTAAATCATTCCTTAATTCACTAATTTATTAGTGATAATTTATTGAACTATTTATATTAAAAATAATTGTAATATAAAAATGATTCCATATGCTCACAAATTAATGGTGATTTATTACACATAAATTCAACCATTTACTCTAAAAAGCAGCTTCATATAGTAGGAAATGTGAAAAGTCAGTCTATTTTCATAAAGTTGACTTTCTAAGTATATTTTGGTGAAAAATTTTAAACTTTTATTTGCATTTTGTTTTATGTAATCAATAGAATGATGATGGAATTTATTTAGTTTAATGACATACTATAAAAAGTTATGGGACAGTGTGCATTCTTTATGGAAATGAGAAGCTAATCAGTCAAGAAGGGAAAGCTAGTATCTACATACATAATCAATCTGCACAAATATTTTTTCTTGAAATATACATTTGTGTGTGTGTCTGTATATACATATATATATATTTGAGGAAGAATAAACATGTGTCTACCTATAAGATCCAATTTTCCCAGGATCACGTAGAGGTGGAGTTGGCAAGCATTTTCCATAAAGAGCCAAAAGGTAAGTACTTTCAGCTTTGTGTACCATGCAGCCTTTTTCATAGTCTCTCAACTCTGTCCTAGGGAGGCAGCTCTGTCTGTCAGAGAAAGCAGCCATCTACATCGTGCACACAAATGGGCCTGACTATGTTTCTGTACTTCATTTGCAATAAATGCTCATCTCTCAACCTCGCCTGACCGATGTATCTTAGTCTTCTTTTTTCTTTTACCAGGAAGCATCTCATACGGCATGTTTATCTTTACCACCTTTCTTCCTTAAGCCTATTATTATTACCTGTGTTGTGTTCCCACTGACTTGAAGATAGGTAATTTTTAACCCATTCCACACTTGTTGAGTGTTTGGGTTGTCGAAACTCTTCTCAGCATCTGGCAAAGTTCACTGCTCTTTCCTCGTTGACCCCCATCCCTTTCTTTTCTCTGAGGTTTCCACTACTGGCTCATCCTCCTTCATCTTCTCCATCTGGGGAGTTGTCCCAGGTCAGTCTTCCCTTTCTCTCTCCTAACTCTTCATTTTATCCTTGGGCAACTCTACGTAGTCCTATGTACTTACCTACATTAGAATGGTCCTCCTTCAATATCCATCAGGACTTTAGAAGTAAGTTCTTCACTGATCCATCACTACTACCAATGGCACTGCCGTTAACTGCTATTGCTGCTACCATCACTAGGACGGCTACTGCCATTACCCCTCTGGCAATCATCACCTCTGGCACTGCTAAGTTATCTTTCATGCTCACATCCCAGAGAGATGAGAACCAATCGTGCTCTATGTTACAAATGCGACTTAAAAATAGATAGCCAAAATGTGGTCAGGGCAATATTTTAAATCAGCTAATTCCAGGGACCATATTTACAAGTAAATAATTAAATAAGTGGTTCAAATAACATTAATCTCCACTTATAAAAATATTCAAAGAAGCAGCTACATCTCAGTTTGTTAAATTCATAGTAACTTAAGAAGGAACTAATTCACATTTTTAAATTTTATTTTCAGTATTAGATGAGTTATTGTAAACTCTGGGAGGATTATGAATTATCCCAAATTATGAATTATTCAATAATATGTGTCTGTGCATGTGCGTAAACAGAGAGCTGGAGATGCTGACGATACTAGGATATTTAATGAAGAATACTGAGTTGTTTGGAAGAAAAGAACAGAAGCTCTTTAGAACATGAACACATGTTGGAAACTGTTGTAAATTGGAGGAAACAAACTTTCAAATAAACTTCCATCACCAAGACAGATATGAGAGAGAAAGTAACGAATCAACGGAAGTAATGAACCTAATGAGTCTTCTGAAAACAAGGAAGTAGGCGCTTCGGGTTTTTTTTAATTTAATGACAATGAGGTAGAGTTTTACTAATCTATTCTAAATCTCCTATTTTTCTCTGCCTGTGACAAACAGTACACCTTTGAGGGAATGAAGGCCAAGCTAACATTTGTATTCATCTTCTAGAGGAATTACACGTACACTCTCAAGCTCATTAGCAGCATTGTCTGACATCCTGAGCAACAAGGGCACAGATGCAGAATCACAGGGCCGTTAATGAGGTCTACACTTTGCTGGTATAAATATGACGAGACAGAGGTAATGCCAGATTCCGCAGCTGTGTTGACACGCATATTTATTGATGCTCCCTTCGAAATAAAGAGCAGAGTAATCTCCAGGCCAGAGTATCAAAACAACCTCACTTTATATTCTTTGCTTCAGCTCTCTCCGCTAAGAGCACAGCTTGCATGTTACCCAGCTCTCACTACAACTGCCAATCAGAAATTTCCAACTGCTACGTGAAAATCCTACCACCATGTTCCACCATTGCATCAAAGAGTACGTCCAAAACAAACCAGCAGTTTTTGTTTACTCCTTTCTTGAAATTATCACCTTCAGGATCCTGATCACTTACAAACCTGAGACCTTTTTATTTTCTCTTTCTCAGTTTACCTTCAGTTCTCACATGTGATCAATTGCTACGTTCTATAAATTCTATCTTTGTGATGTTTCCCAAACTCTTCTCTTCATTTTCTTTCGCGCATCTGTGGCTCTATCTCTACACTTTAATTACCTCTCACTAGATTATGAAAAGAGCCTTCTATCTGGGTCACTCTACTTCCAGGTTCTCTGAATTTTAATCTGGCCAAAGAACTTACGATAACTTTTAACTTGTAGCTTCCTTGCTCAAATACATTCAGTGCATAGTCTGTCCCCACCAAGCAAATGACGTCCAAAGCCGTTAGCATGGCAGTGAAGGGAGGCCATCTGCTACCCTGTCTACATCATGTCACAGTGAAATCCAACTGTCCCTTAAGCTCGGAATGGTCCCTGGCTATTCCTCATGCTACAGTTTGTGCAAGCTAGTCTTTCTACCAAAATTGATGCCAAGTCTGCTTATCCAAACTCTACACAACCTCCAAGACCCAAAACAAAACGCAGGAACCAAACAACGAAAACCATAACCATCTACACACCAGCGTGTTTACCGTGTTCAAGGCACTCACACATTCTGTAGTCTTAGCTCATTTAACATTAAAAACAATAACATTGTGGGTTCTGCTATATACCTTTTTAATTTTACAAATGAAAACAATATTGTTGCTTACTGTGGCCACATCTAAGAATTTCCACAAAATTAACCCTTAAGAATTTTAGGCTTTTCCTTTTTAACAGGTTTTTGTTCCTATGTCCCATGTAGCAGTCATCAGGTTCTGTATGTAGTGTTAATTCTGTAGCTGCCTCATGTTCCTTGCTAACTTGCAAGTCCATTGAGAGGAGAAGCAGTCATTATTTTTTTATATTCCTCACAGGATGTAGCTAATACTTTACACATGCTATGTGCTCATCACAGCTTTGAATATGCACACAATGACTCCTCTTACTATAGTGTGTAAAACTACTCGGTTACTCTTTTCTCTCATATGGATTTATACCTGACCACCTCTTATCTGAGCCAAATCTCCAGTCCAAACGTTACATTTTCCTGTCACGTCTTTTCTGATTTTCCCATGCACGTTTGGCTTTTCCTGCTGTCTGCTCTAGAACTTACCACACGAGAGTTCATATTCTAGTTTTTTGTCTGGTATTTTATTCTGTTATTTCTTCAGATACCTCCAATAACCTAAAACTCCTTAAAACATTGATTCTCTCTACCTGCCTGTGTTTTTTCTCTTCCCCACAATACCTAGCGAATTCTCTAACAATAATAATTCCTGATTATTTTAATTGAAGTGAATTATCTAAAATTCTTCTAAAATAAAAGGCTTAGTTTCTATAAGAAGAGACTTCAAAATAACAAGGCAAAGGACAAAGTACTTTATTTTTCACACATATAAGAATTCTTGGTGTGTCCAATACTTCAGTGAGCAGCTCCATAGTGACTTTGCCCTGAAAAATCATTCAGAGTCTTCAGCTGACAATGGCTCTTCTCTCTGGAACATGGATCTTTCAAGGTCTTTCTGGTTACTCCAGCCAGCAAGAAGAGGGAAGTGGCATAGCAAGGTGCATGCTAAAGACTTTCCAGGACACACCTGTGCTACAGTCACTCACTATCCATTGGTTTTGAACAGTCGTGTGGCCACATCTAGCAGTAAAGGGACAGATAAATGCAGTCTCCATGTAGTCTATATCTTAATCACAAGCTACAATTCTGCTTTTAGGAAAGAAAAAACACTTTGTGTGTGTGTGTGTGAACTACTAGTGGTTTCTGCCAGGGTGGCCACATTTACCTTTCTTCATGCAATAGATTACAGTCATCCCTTACTCAATCAAGACAATTGGAGTGGAACCACTAAATCTAGGATTTGTGTGTGATGTGCAGTATTTTCCATGAGTTTGGGAGGTAGCTCTCTATGATATAACATTTAAATTAAAGGCAAATTATGACAGAGTGAGACTGTGCCTCTTAAAAATGTAATGAAAGACTGTCTGCTTCCCTTCTACCTTCCCCTGCTTGCACACACTTGGATACCTCCAGTGGTGAAGCACCCCCAATTTATTCATGATATAATGTTACCAAAACACCAGGGCCTCGGCCCAGGCCCTGCTGCTCACCACAGAGAAAGACAATGACTGAGACATGTATTACCAAGGAAGAAGGCTTTAATCTGGTGCTGCAGCAGAGGAGAGGGGAGCTCATTCTCAAATCCATCTCCCTGAGAGACTTTCCATAACAGAGAAAAAACGTAACAATATGTAAGAAAACAGGAACTAGGGAGGAACAGGGAGGCAATCAGCATCAGTGAAGGGTCTGGCATATTATACTGTCTGGATGTGGTGATTTGGTGAGTTTCAGTTCTTTAATACCTTTTTTGAGACCTGAAGGTGGCTTCCTGAGGATGGAACTCAGATGAAACAATTGTTAAGTTTTAAGCTTTAAGACCAGAGGGTCAATTTCTATTTATTCAAAAAACTATCTATAGGACTTTTGGGTCAGTTTCAGTAACCCCCACTAAGAGAGAAAGGTGGAAAACACCAAGATGGAGTTACTTTATAGCAACTCTTAAATCCTGCTGGTCCGGATTGCAAATACTCTTTTCCCCAGCTATGGTATCTTTTCAGGGTTGGCCTATCTATCTTGCCTTAGTGCTGAGACATGGAAAAATTCCCTTGTCTTGTTCTCCGGGGCCTCTAACTCAGCGCTTTGGAAGATTATTCATTGATCTTCGTATCTCAGGCCACATTTGCAGTGGATGTTGGAGAGTATTCAGTTTTTGAAGACTGTTGGATTTAACAACCTGTTCCTGTAGCGGATCGAATAGTGGCTTCCCAAAATAGCGTTATGTCCTAATTCCTGGAATCCCTGAATGTTTCCTTATCTGAAAAAAGGATTTTGCATATATAATTAAGGATCTGAAGATGAGATAATCCTGGACTATCTCAATGGGCCCTAAATGCAATGATGACTGTCCTTTTCAGAGAAAGAGAAGGAAGAGACCTGAGCACAAGGAGAAAGTGGCAAAGTTGGGGGTAGAAAGTGGAGTGAAACAGCCACAAGTTACGTAATGCCTGGAGCTACCGGAAGTCTCAGTACACGTGGTAGATAGCCTTCAGAGGTAGCACGGACTTGCCAACACCTTGATTTTGTTCTGGTCTCCAGAAATGTAAGAAAATAAATTTATATATATATATTTTTTCTAAGGCCCTCTCTGCATCTATTGAGATAATCACGTGGTAAATTTATATTTTTTAAGCCACTCAGTCTGTGGTAATTTGTTAAGGCAGACATACAGAATTAATAGACTGGTTAAGTTTGAGAACATAAACATCAGTTTCAGACTTGAAAACTCACAGACATTTTCGGTCCAGGCTTGTAGTTTCATAGGTAATGCACCATAGAGGTGTTTCGGATTTAGCGGCACCACGCGCAGCCCAGGCGATGCTGCCACCACCCTCGCCGAGCGTCCTGAGCCGGCTGGAGTCCTCGTGGAGGCCCAGGCCCCGAGGCTCACATGACTGCGTGCCACGCCTCGGACTGAGTCACCCTCCCGTTCCTTGGCTTGGCTGAGAAGCCACATCAGGGTTCTTTGATGGGAGACGGGAATTTAATCACCATTTTGGTATGGTTATTAAAGAGTATGGGGCATGCTTTCTGCATAGCAACGAGGGACTGGGGGACACAACCTGGAATGACCCACCACGAGAAACTCTCCACGAGTAAGACACGGGCATGGGAGGGAGCGAAGCAGATGCGCCCTCTCTCTTTGTTCCTTTTGTAAACTACTCTGAGACAGGATTACAGCCCTGCCTGAGAAATTCCCTGTGTCTTCCAGGCTTATCCTGAAGCTTTCATCTCTGTGTGCTTCACTTTTACTTTTCATTGCATTCACAGCCCTGGGCTTGCACTTTCCAAATGAAGTGTCAACACTTGAATCCTGGCCTCAGGCTCCAGCTTCTAGAGGCCCTGACCTAGATGGTAAACTTTTGATCTGTTGCCTCCACCCAATTCCATCTGCCAGTAGCCAGAATCAACGTTCTCTTCTGAAATTAGTTTGTGCCACTGCTTAGTTTCTTCACTTCCATGCTGAACTCAAGCATCTCTTTCAATTTAATGACACATAGCTGGAGGCCATCAGAAGAGCGAGGTCTGGGCCTCCTTCCTGATCCGTAGGCTTCTGAAACATCTGGCTTCCCATCCACACGGTTCCCGATTTCTGATCTTTCTTGTTTTTCTTTCATTTCTGTTTGCAATTTGGCTAATTTCTACCTGAGATCATCTCAGATTCCTCTATTTCATCTGAGAGACTTAATCTTTTGAATTAGGAGCATATCTTTTCCCTTGTGGAGATAAAATAGATGATAAAGAATAGCACATACTTGGAAGATGTGTTTAAATTCTCACTTTCTACTGAGTTGCATTACTTGGACAATTAGTAAACTTGTCAAAGTCTCATTTTTATTTTTAAACTACGGCTATAAATTATACATCCTATAAAACTGATGTAAGAATTAAATTGATAATGCCTATGAAGTATTCAGTAAATTAAGCACCCTATAAATTAGAGGAATTTAGCAAACTTACAGTAGTAAATAAATAATAGTTTATGTTGTGAAATCTTAAGGGATATAACGGGTTAAAAATTTTTCAATATATTATGAACCACCTGAAAGAAGCAGAATTAGAAATACTTGGTATGTGTAATCAATAAATTTAATCACCAATATACATTTTAAGTCATTATTATTTATTCAATCTCTATCCAAATAAAGTAGTTATTTTTTCAGTAATTTCAGGGGAATAAATGGTTATATGAAATAAAAATAAAGTGTATATTAAAGCAAGAAGAATAAAGATCATTGAAAAATAATAATAGCATAAAACAGCAGGTTTTCTTTGAAGGGAGAATGGAATGAAATTTAACAACCATTTTGGTGAGAATATAAAAGAATAGGAATATAGAAGAATCAGAGTGTATTATTTAAAATTTAATAATAGAGACATATGGCATAAAACATGAAATCAGCCAACTCTTGCAAAATACTTTGCTTAAAAATTTTTATATTATTTATTTGAAGTCTGAATCTTAAAGTTTGCTATAAACGCAGCATTACAAAAATTAAATTGGATAGAAACTTAAGTCCAAGGGCTCTATTAATCCCTGTGCTAGGTTAGTTTACAATTTATTCCAGTTCTACATTTTTCCTAAGGGCATTTCTGCTCTGGCAGGTGCTGATATTTTTCTCTCTCTCTTCCTGGTAGAGATTGCCCATGCATTTTCCTCTTCATCTTCAATTTCATTACAGAACTTTGCACTCTGGCATATATTATGTTTATTTTGCTGCAAATATAAAATATGTCATATGAATGACGGAAATGAAATAATTTTCTTCTATTAGTTACAATAAAGTTTCATCTTTTGCTATTATGACTAGTTTAGTAAAAAGTAGAAAGAAAAGAAAGATATTTTGTAAACATATCAGCTGATATCCTACCATTTCTACTTTTTATAGTAAAGTTGCATAATCATTAATTAGTTGTTATAATATCTAAAGATTAGCTAAAGTCCACCCTGGACAACTATAAATCTTTCCTATCTGAATTCTGTTCATATATTCAATTGAAATGGACAGATGGAGCCTTAAGCCCTTTGTAACTTATACAAGTGTAACGAGTTTATTATGGTGTAATTATTTTTCTCCACACCTGTCTGCTATAAAATACTGTAGTGTTTATAATAACAAAACACTTTTTATTTTCCTCCATTCTCAGTCTAACACAGCGTCTATTTTCTTAGTAGGCACTTCACAAATATGTGTTGATCAAGCTACAAACTGACTAAATAAAAAAGTTTAAAACATTGTGATTTTAAATTATAAAACATTTAATCTGCAGTTTACAAAATAAGGGTCTTGAAGATGGGTTCAACCTTTAAGTAGCTTAAGGTGCCTGAAATTTGTTATCCGTATAGGAATAAGGATAGGGAGAATAGATATTGTCAGTTCTTCTCAGTCTGTATATTAAATGCAATCCCAATAAAAATCTCAGAAAGTTAGTTTGTGAGTATTGACAAAATGATTGTAAAACTTACATGGAGAGACAGAAGACCCAGAGTTGAAGACCCTTTTGAAGAAGGACAAATGGGAGGACAAGTATTACTCAACTTTAAGACTTACTATACATCTGCAGTAATCAAGACAATATCGTATTGGTGAACAAACAGACAATGAATTAATGGACCAGGATAGAGAGCCAAGAAATAGACGCAGATAAATGTAGTCCACTGATCTTTGACAAAGAAGCAAAGGCAAGATGATAAAGCAAAGATCATGTTTTTCCCAAATGTGCTGGATAAACTGGACATTCACATACCAAAAAAGGAATCTAGACACAGACCTTACACTTTTCACAAAAATTAATTCAAAATGGATAACATACCTAAATGTAAAACACAACACTATAAAACTCCTAAACGATAACATAGGAGAAGATCTAGCTTACCTTCGGTTTGATGATGACTTTTTAGTTATGGCATCAAAGGTACAATACATTAAATAATTGATAAGCTAGATTTCATTAAAATTAAATATTTTTACTCTGCACTGTCAAGATAGTGAAAAGACAAGCCACAGACTGAAAGAAAACGTATGCAGAAAACATATCTGATAAAGGACGATTATCCAAATTATACAAAAACTCTTAAAATGTAACAATAATAAAACAATCAACTAAAAATAGGCCAAAGACCTTAACAGAAACCTCACCAAAGGAGTTATACAGATGGCAGATAGGGAGAGAAAAGGTGCCCACAGCATCCAGATGCCATTTGGCAAATGAAAATTAAAGCAACAATGAGCTATCACTACACACCTATTAAAATGGCCCAAATTTATAACAATGGCAACACCAAGGGTTGGTGAGAATATGGAGCAGCAGAAATCCTTATTTACGGCTGGAAGGAATGCAAAGCACTCCTACAGCCACTTTAGGAGATGGTTTGACGATTTCTTACAAAACTAAACATACTCTCACTATCTGGTCTAGCAATCATGCTCCTTGGTGTTTTCCCAAAGGAGTTTAAAACTTACGTCCGTACAAAAGCCTACACATGGATATTTGTAACAGTTTTATTCATAATTGATGAACTTTGAAGGCCCCAAGATGACCCTCAATAGGTAAATGAATAAACAGATACATCCAGACAATGGAATAATACTTAACGCTAAAAGGAAATAAGCTCTTAAGCCATGAAGAAATCTCAAAAGCATATTGTTAAGTGGAAGAAGCCCGCCTGAAAAGGCTGCCTACTGTGTGATTCAAACTACATTATATTCTGAAAAAGGCAAAACAATGGAGACAGTAAAAAGATTAGCGGTTGCCAATGATTAGAAAAGACAGATGAATAGGTAGACCACAGAGAACTTTAAAGGCAGTGAAACTATTCTATATGATAACTGCATGTCATTACACATTTGCCCAGACCCAGAAATCGTACAACACCAAGGGTAACCGTAGTGTAAACTATGATGTGCCAATATAAGTTCATCAGTTAGAACAAATGTACCACCTTTGTAGTGATACTGATAATGGGCAGACTATACATCCATGAGGGTAGGAAGTTATGGGATATCCCTGTACCTTCCTCTCAACTTTGCTCCTAATCTAAAATTGTTTTTATTTAAAAATAAGTCTCAAAAGAAACCTTACAATAAAAGTGAAATTTTTAATAGTATAGTATTTCCAAAGTGAGCATCTCATTTTACGTTATAGCTGCCTTATTTATTTATTTAATAGATGCCTATATAATAGAATTGAATTATTTGCATTTTTTTCTGTTGTATTGACAGTTCTAATTTATTACAGCAGAAGGATGTCAAGAAAAATCAGCCAAGAAAAAAGGTGCATGAAAGTCTCAGAAAATCAGGAAGCTTGTGCCTGATTTCAATACGTATGAAATATTGTCTGCCAGGGAAGCTCACATGACTTTCCTCATGTGTGGGTGCTGTGATTTTATTACACTGCATTACTTCCTTGATCTGATGGAAAAAAGACACTGCCAGAGAGCAGACCATTTGTTTTTTCTTTCATGGGGAAGACTACATCCATTATATATGTTTTATTGTAACGATGTGGAAAAATGCCCTACAAAAATTAAATGTGAATGTTAACATTTTTAATAGCTGGAATAAAATGAAATTTATTATTTTTCTAAATGGAATATTTCAAAAATAGCAGCTCTTTAGTATCATATTTAGGTATTCATTGTGGTGAGGTCAGTGAGTGTCAAATTAGTCAATGAAAGAAAATCACTAAAATTTTGGAGATGATGAATGTCTACTTCGTATACTGCAGAGAAGTGGACTATCCAGCAGGAAAGCGATCTATAGTATAATACTTTGAGCCAAATAAAACCCAAACCAAATGAAACTAAATCAAACCAAACACAAGAACAAAAGGAGTATCTGAAGAATTCTGACATGAGACAGCAATGGCAAGCTATAGAAAACAAACCGAGCACATCAGGAATTCCAAGTGCCATCCAGCAAAACTTTGAGGATCGAAAGCTTTTTAAGGATTTCGCTTAATTAACTAGCAGTACTTACATACCGAAAGAAGACTCAAAGAGAACATGTAATTCTTCTCAAAGTACCTGTAACAACTTGAGTGTTTACTTTTGTTTTCTGGCTACTGGTTATTTTGTATATACAATAATGTCACCAAAATCATTCTTAAATTTGTATATTTCATATTGTGAATATTAACATATTTCTCATTGTTCTGATACATTTGTAATGCAGTGCAGATGGAGTTTATTCCTTTAAAAACTGCAAAACAACATTTTGGCTGATTTAAATTACTAAATCATCATCAAGCCAAATGTAAAGGGTTCAGTCAAAATGAAAGTTCTGACATAAAGTAAAAATTTCAAAAAGAGCCATAATAATAAATCGGCTTCTTGTATAATACTAACATATAAACATGATAGAAACAAGGAAAGCAGATGATTGGTTTGTGGAAGCCCATTTTTAAAACATTCCCAGGTAACAAATTTAAGATTTATGTCCTTGAAGAATATATACTATATTTAATAATTTATTAGATAATTCATATATTCATAACACTAAAGTGGTATCTAGTAGTTTCTCCTGTCTGGTGTTCACTTCCCGCAAAATCTCCTCCTTTTAATGTGGGCAGGACTGGGACTTATTTCTAATCAATAGAATATGTGACAGTGGTGATGGATGTTACTCCTCCTGGCGCTGTGGAAGAAAAATGCCACATCAGAGAGGTCCCATGGCAACTGAAGCAGCTCTCAGCCAATAGCCAGCAGGAAGCTGGGGCCCTAAATTCCATACCTGGGAGGAAATGAATTTTGCCAACAACCTGAACGTTCTTAGAAATGGTTGCCTGTCCAGATGGGAATGCGGCGTGGCTGATAACCGTCATTGCAGCCTTGCAGACCCTGAACATAGGACCCAGTACTCCTAGCCGGTATTCCCAATCCATGGAACTGTAGAAGACAGACATAGGTTTATAAACGCAGCGCTGCTGTTGTTACACAGCAGTAGGAGACGGTCAATGCAGTTCGAAGTTCTTTTTGTTTCAGTGTCTTTTTAAAATTTGTCTCTGTCTCTTTTTTGATATTGTACTTGAAAGTTGAGTAATTTGTTTTAATTCACTTTACTCCTTTTTTCAAAATCTGAGTTCTGTGGTTCTGTTCCTTCGATCTGATCGGTGGTAAGTTCTTGTGAATTCAGATGGGCGCTCTGCTTCTCTGTTGTCAGCTCCTGTGTGCTGAGGCAAGGTGGCTGCAGCGTTCTAAATAGCAGAGGTCCAGTGGGGACGCGATGCAAATGGACTTCCCATTTATGTCCCTGCACTTGAGGCCAAAAGCAGGTTTTACTTCTGTTTTGAAGTTCTTGAAGAAAGGCACTCTGGTTTACTACGGCCTAGTTCTTAAACTTTTCGGGAGTCTCAAAAGACACCATCTTTTTACTCACTCTTGCTTTCTGGGGCTCTGGGGACTCTGAATGGTCAACAGTATCCTTCTTTCACGGAGTCCCCAGATATCAGCAAAGACAGATCTTAATATCAAGTTCTTTTTAGTTACTTTTGTTAGGCTCACACCCTAGTGGATGGACCCTCACACTGGTCCTCTCCATCAAAACCTTCGATATAACCCAAAGCATCAAACTCTGTCCCCTCTAAGTCCTGGTATTTATTTAAAGAGGTAGTTCCCTGCATTTCACAATAAAGAGAGACGTGGGCTCAATCAACTGACTGTGTTTTCAAAATCTTCTTGTAAATATAATCCTCAGTATTTTGTAGATATACATTTTCTTTATTTCCCAAGTGATACACGTTATTATATAACATATTTAAACAAGCTCAAAGAAGATTAAAATGAACTTTTCTCCAATACTTAAATTATTACTGTTAACATATTGATGTGCATATTCCATTTTTTATGTTTGATTATTTATATTTATAATAAATTCAGAATTATACTATAGAAGTTTTTATAAAGTTTTTTCATTTACGAGTATATGTTATATGTTATCACATCAGTACATTTACTCTTGAATCTGTTATTTCATTTACTCCATGTATGATATGTTATTAAACACATTTCACATTGTTTATGCCGTCTTAATATTTCATATTATCATAAACAGCACTACAGTGAATATCTGTAATTAAATCCAACATTATTATTTGTTTTTTTTTTTAATTTCAAATCCTCGCTAAAGGTGAGATTACTAGAGCAATGGTATATACAAAATTTGAAGACGAACAAAAAAAATGTGACATTTGGATTGGAGGAGACAAGGAGAAGAGAAGTTGAGAGTGGAGAGGTAGGCAGAGGCTAGATCGTGATGGATGTAAGAAGCTGGATTTTATTCTGAGTATTATTAACAGCCAGTGATGGGTTTGAGCAAGAGAATGTCTTTCTCAAAACGCTTTCTGAATGTTACATGAAAAAATTGCTTATGAAGGTGACAAGAAAGCATGGAGATCTGTTTGGAAAGTATTACCAGTAAAATGTGATAGAGTAGGCTGGGGGCGGTGGCTCACGCCTGTAATCCCAGAGCTTTGGGAGGCCAAGGCGGGCAGATCACCTGAGGTCAGGAGTTTGAGATCAGCCTGACCAACATGGAGAAACCCCGTCTCTGCTAGAAATACAAAATTACCTAGGCATGGTGGCACGTGCCTGTAATTCCAGCTACGCAGGAGGCTGAGGCAGGAGAACCGCTTGAACCTGGGAGGCAGAGGTTGTGGTGAGCCGAGATCGCACCATTGCACTCCAATCTGGGCAACAAGAATGAAACTCTGTCTCAAAAAAAAAAGTGATAAAGTGCACACGTTCAAAGTGTAATTTGGAAGCAGGATTTTCTGATAGATTGAATGTAGGTTTACTGGAAAGTAAAGAATAAAGGATAAAGTATATTGCATTAGCCTGTGCTTGCATTGCTATAAAGAAATATTTGAGACTGGATAATTTATAAAGAAAAGAGATTTAATTGGCTCGTGATTGGAGGCCTGACACTGGCATCTGCTTGGCTACTGGGGAGGCCTCAGGAAACTGACAATCATCATGGGAGATGAAGGGGAACAGGTGTGTTACTTGGCTGGAGCAGGAACAAGAGTTTGAGACAGGAGATGACACATATTTTTAAATGACCAGATTTCATGAGAACTTAGTTACTATTGCACGGATAGTACCCAGGGGATGGTGATAAGTCATTCATAAGAAATCCATTCCCATCATCCAATCACCTCCCACCAGGCCCCACCTTCACCACTGGGGATTACAATCAAACATGAGATTTGGGTGGGGACACAGATATCGTGTATGTTTTGGCCTAATCACTCAGATGGTTATACTGAGTTCAGAAAGACGGAAAAGGGAAGTATTTTTAAGGAGCGGAGTGATTATGGTTTAGATATCTCCTTTTGCTCTTGTAAATTTTGGTGTGATTGGGCATGCTAATGGAAAACTGAACGAGTAACGCAGAACTCTAGGGTGACGTCCAGAGCTAGAGGCACACATTTTGTAGTCATCGTAGTGACAGCCATGATTGCAGGTTGAAAAGGAAAAAAAGGCAGAAAGCTGAGGTCTGGGGCAATTCAACATTTAGGTAAGGGGAAAAGGAAGACAGTAAATGAAATCGAGAAGAATGTCTAGTGGAGTCAGAGGAAAAGCAAGGAAGTACATTCTCTAAGACTAAGTGAAAAATGACAGTTGCCAGTAGAACAGTGAACAGCTGAGTAGTGATTTGACCTTGTCAGTCATTGCTAAGGATTTGAGTAGATGAAGAAGAATAAGATTTTAGGTCACCTTATTTGAAGAAAGGAAGGCTCCCAGAGGCCTTGATGAGAATGATTTTAGTGCATTGGTGGTGGGAAAATTCTCATTAGAGTGTTTTGTGGGAAATAAGAAAGGGGAGACTGTGATTAGGCACCTCTTTAAAAGAATTTGCCATTAAAATGAACAGAAAAATGAGGTGGCAAATTTATATGGTCAGGCTTTGTGTTCCTACCAAAATCTTGTCTTGAATTGTAATCCCCATAAGCCTCACATGGCTAGGGAGAATCCAGGTGGAGGTGATTGAATCATGAGGGTGGTTCCCCCATGCTGTTCTCATGATAGTGAGTGAGTTCTTACAAGAGCTGATGATTTTATTAATATAAGGGGCTCTTCTCTTTTCTTTTGCCAGTCTCTCTCTCACCTGCTGCCCTGTAAGAAATGCCTCTTCCCCTTCCACCATGATTGTAAGTTTCTGAGGGTTCTCCAGGCCTGCAAAATTGTGAGCCAATTAAACCTCTTTCATTTATAAATGACCTAGTCTTGCATATGTCTTTATAGGAGTATGAAAATGGATTAATACACAAATGAAAACGTTAAAGGGTTAAGGGTATACTTTTTTTTTTTTAAGATGGAGTCTCACTCTGTTGTGTAGGCTGAAGTGCAGTGGCGCGATCTCGGCTCACTGCAACCTCCGCCTCAATTAAGAATATACTTTGAATAAATGGAAGCAATTTCGTCCAGTTTCCATCACGTTGGGTGTCATTATACAGAGGAAAATTGATGATGTAAGAGAAAGATGAAATAATTTTAGGAGTTAAGCTTTCAAGAAGATAAGAGAAGGTAGAATCCATTCACAAGAAGAAGGGTTGTTCTTATGTTGGAAAAGATACAGCTCTCACATATTAATAAGAAGATTTGCAAGTAGTTGGATAGTAGGAAATTAGCAATTTTCTTCTTAGATCTTGTATTTTCTCAGGAAATAAAAATGAACGTCATTCACTATGAGAAAATAGTAAACAGAAGACAGGGAGCAAAATTGTCCATTCAGCACAGTGAGTAGCCGGGCTATTGGGAAAGAAATAGGATTTTAGGGGTGGAGCATGTGGAAGCTGAA
Organism: Aotus nancymaae; assembly: GCF_030222135.1. NCBI lineage: Eukaryota > Metazoa > Chordata > Mammalia > Primates > Aotidae > Aotus > Aotus nancymaae. Next base: position 3,630,463 of record NW_026988450.1, on the reverse strand, counting down.
GTCTCACTGGAGATGTGTGGTCATAAATTAAAAGCTAGATCAGAAAGCACAGTTGATACGGTTTCTGATGATACTAGTTTTTACTTAATACTGCCAATTTTCATAGATGGGATTTGTGGATCCTATGCTTATTTGCCATAATCAGTGTAACATTTAAATTAGCATGAGTCATGGAAGTTCAAAAGTTAATCGAAATCAGAAAACAGAAAGTAAATGTTCACCAAAACCTTAATGAAGTGAAATTGACAGCTCATTCCAGAAGCTCGCCTTGGTTAAATCCTCACATTCTTTGTAATTTACTTTAACACTGGATTTTTTTTTACAATTAAATTAACTACTTATTGAACTATGTGTAACGAGTATGAAACGAATATACTATTAATCATCTCCATGTACATTTATTGACAATGAATCTGAATGATTAGACACAAGTGACTTGAAGAAGTATGTGAGTGATGATGAACAGCATCCTGGAATTTATTGAATGTAAGCTGAATTTTAGTGGAAAGCAGGATTAGGGAAAAGTTTGACTAAAAACAGTTTCCACCGAATTCCTGAAGGATCTTAGTGAGTAACTGTACGTAGGTGAAAATTAGCAGACTAGGTGGAGACACAGGGAATGAATTGCGTGAGATAAATAGTCTGGTACAGTGGAGATAAACTTTTAGTATTTAAGTTAATATGGACTTTTCTTCTACTTCCTCGTGTGGACTTGGTTAGTTTCTTCATGTGTGAAATGCAGGAGTGACAGTGAAAAAGTTGTTTCAGTTTCCTTACGTTTATAGTGGAGTGTCCCACACAACTGGGCTGAGGACAGAGGACAGCCTACCTTAAACTATTTAAATAATCTCAGGGAATTTTTGTTGTTTTCATTTTGTTTTAAGCAGAGGGTTCGGAAAAAAATCAATACTAGTATATCTTTTAAACTTGAATCATCTGAAACTTATATAATGTTTGTTGTTTGTAAATAAAATTTTCTCTCCCTCTAATTTTTATCTTTCTATTATGCCTCTCACCCCCCCACCCCACCACACACACACTTTGCCTTCTACATTTCATTCTCTTGTGATGACTTTGACGGTATATCAAATTATATATTTTGTTCTCCCTTCGTGGCTTGACTGGCATGCCAAATTTAAGGAACAACTACATTAAGACAAACCTGCTGTCTATTCTGGAGAAAAAAAAATAGCTGTTTTCATATTATAAAAACTTACTAAAACATAAGCAGAAACAGATGGCTTTTAGTTATAATTCTGTATTATGGAATGGCATGCCTCTCTAACACATGCATAATCAAATGCTAAATGTGTGATGGTTGTTGGGTGAGTATTTGTTGTACACGGTGAACTTATTCCTGACTTTATTTACTGTCTTTGAGAATCAGCTTTCTTTCTCTGTATTTCTTTCTAAATTTATAATTATTTAGAAATTGACATTTGTGGTATTAGTGAACCATCTCGAAACTGATAGGCATGCTTTTACTAAAGCTGGTAGAACCAAAGTATTGATCAAGCTGTTGGCATTTAAAAATAATATTTCTTGATTCATTATTTAATAAAATTGTTATTTAATAATTGACATAATATTTATCACTTTATTATTAAGTATTCTAATATTGTCTTTATTTAACCATGAACACATTACTAATGTACCAATTTATTAAACATACAAATGTTTTGTTTATTGTATTTGCTCGTTATAGACTCATGTGAACCAAACACAGGTTGGGACTAGTTTCTTAGGCGAGATGTAATGCCTAGAGTCTCAGGATACCACACACACTAGCAGTGGATGCATGCAAGATAGAAATGACCTACCTGTAGAACTGAAAATTAGGAATTTTCTTCTTTCTAGATCTCTGTGCTTAGAAAGTACAGTGGTTTGGCTATTTCTCCAAAATGCTTCCATGTGTCCTTCTCTCTCTAGTAGCTCTGTGCTTTGAGAAGAGATTGATCATTTTTCCTGCTTCATAACAGGCATTGATTATTTTACCTGAATCGGATTACTCCCATTTCCCTTCACCCAGTGATTCCTTCAGACAATGTCTGTTCTTCCAATTTTCTTAGCCAAAAGCATTAGTTCTGAAATGAGCATTTGGCCCGCTATAAGCCAGTAAGACACAATGGTTGTTGTGAGGGGTGACTGAGGAGTTTTGCTTTTGACTCGTAAGAGTGAGCTGACCAGGCACGGTGGCTCACGCCTGTAATCCCAGCACTTTGGGAGGCCGAGGCAGGCAGATCACCTGAGGTCAGGAGTTCGAGACCAGCCTGACCAGCATAGTGAAAGCCTGACTGTATTAAAATACAAAAATTAGATGGGCATGGTGGTGAGTACCTGTAATCCAAGCTACTCAGGAGGCTGAGGCAGGAGAATCGCTTGAATCCATGGGGTGGAGGTTGCGGTGAGCTGAGATCATGCCACTGCACTCCTGTATGGATGACAGAACCAGACTCCATCTCAAAAAAAAAAAAAAAAGTAAGCTGCAGAAAGTCAGTTCCCTCTTCCTCTGGACCTTGAACAGATGTAAAACTTGAAGAATAAAAGCAACACAGAGAAGTGACTGAGAGAACCTCAGAGACATTGAACTGAGTCTTATTTGAACAACTTCTTTTTACATTTAATTATTTTATTTTAAGTTCTGGGATACATGTGCAGGATGTGCAGGTTTGTTACATAGGTATGCACGTGCCGTGGTGATTTGCTGCACCTTTCAGCCCCTCATCTGGGTTTTAAGCCCCATATGCATTAAGTATTTGTCCTAATGCTCTCTCTTCCTTTGCCCTGCCCCTGCATAGGCCCCGGTGTGTGATGTTCCCCTCCCTGTGTCCATGTGTTCTCATTATTCAACTCCCACTTATGAGTGAGAACATGTGGTGTTTGGTTTTCTGTTCTTGTGTCAGTTTGCTGAGAATGATAGTTTCCAGAGTCATCCATGTCCCTGCAAAGGACATGAACTCATCCTTTTTTATGGCTGCATAGTATTCCATGGTGCATATCTGCCACATTATCTTTATCCAGTCTATCATTGATAGGTATTTGTGTTGGTTCCAAGTCTTTGCTATTGTAAATAGTGCTGCAGTAAACATACGTGTGCACGTGTCTTTACAGTAGAATGATTTATAATCCTTTAGGATTGCTGGGCCAAATGGTATTTCCAGTTCTAAATCCTTGAGGAATTACCACACTGTTTTCCACAATGGTTGAAGTAATTTACACTCCTGCCAGCAGTGTGAAAGTGTTCCTAATTGTCCACAGCCTCGCCAGCATCTGTTGTTTCCTGACTTTTTTTTTTTTTTTTGAGAGGGAGTCTCACTTTTTTGCTTAGCTTGTAGTACAGTGGCGAGATCTCTGCTCACTGCAACCTCCACCTCTGGGGTTCAAGCAATTCTCCTGCTTCAGCCTCCTGGACAGAGCGCAGAGGCTGAGCTTGTCAGGGAGGACATTGCACACACTGACTTCAGACTTGCCAGAGATGTCAAAAGATACTAGTGTTATGCATGATCCTTTTGTTACCTCATTATTTTTTTCTCTCATTACAATAATATGGACCCTTCACTGGCATTTCTTTTTTACCTAATTTTCATTCGGTTACAAGGAGACAGCATATACATTCCTTTGTTAATTTCTTTGAAATATTTACAAGACTCAATATTTAGAGAAGGTGTATCAGGATAATTTAATGGATATACTTGATTAAAATTTGAGCCAATTTTTTTTGTATGTGAACCACATACCATAACTAGGTGCTTTAGATTCATGAAAAGTGAAGTAATAGTTTGTAAACAAACAAACAAACAAAAAACTGGAAAAGACGTGATAAGTCACAGAGTATAATTGCATTTTGATAACCCATGGCAACTAGTAAATGCTTTTCTCTCAAAGTAGGGAGACTGAATATCACAAACATTTTGAAACTAAAGAGCATTTACATTTGTGCTAGGTAATGAGTTATTACAGACACTTCTTCACAGAGATACTTCATTAACCCATGCCACTAATGAATATCTCATTATTAATAATAGTAAGCTCTATAAATCAGTTTTCTGCTAATGTCTACGTATCAAACCTACACTGTTAAGGAAAATACAGTGCAGAATTGAGTGCTCCAGATGACCGCACTTCATACATAAACTTCTATGACAATTTAATCGGTTATGAGTTGTTTAATGTCTTCCTACTAAGAAGACAACAAAATGAAACCAAAGCCCAGGTGCCAGCTCAGATGCCTTAGCCTGTTTCCTAAGTTTGCTAGTTGAGCTCATGAAATACAAAGACAGATAGTCGCTTAAGCCACTCATCAACGGGCAGAGAGGTAACACTTTCTTTTGCACCAATGAAAACCACCAATGTGATTTAAAAAATGGCACCTCTCACCCATAGGAAATAAATGCTTGGAAACATCTGTGAATACAATTCCCTAGTAAAAGGTTTGAGTGCGTTGCTGGCCTTTTAGATCTCTTCGAGGTATAATAACTAGGTGTTAACTGAGATGAACACTTATTCTAACCCATTTCTCAATTAACTTGTAACACAGGTAGTCTCAGAGAATACAATCAAAGATTTGAAACAGCAAATTTTTGATTGAACCTGAAATTATTTTTTTTGGTATGAAATACAAATAAACAAAAAAACAGGCAATAAAACATAATATGAACATACCCCAACCCTGTCCACCTCAGAGCAGTTAACTCATTGGAAATTGGAATGAACAACTGAACAGGTGCTTCTTAAGCAGACAGAAAAACAAAGGTTTGAAAGGTTGGCTTAATTGTGTCGATGATGTTATCTTTACCATGACTACGAGAGAAAGTAAGGAATGGAAGTAAGGTTTATTGGGTTGAGAAGAGTGAGACTCACAAGTGAAGAAGAATGCATTTACAAAAATTTATATTTTCCTTCTTTTAAAATGTTTCTTCATTTTTACCAATTCAATGGTCCTAGGCCCATGTTTAATCTTAAGCATGCAAGGTATTATTAGTCCGTGAGTGACAACATTCATACCATTAAATTTGACATCAAATTGCTATTGTTAAACTTCTTAAAGGTACAGTAGAGTAGGTAATACTTCACCCCATGTACCGACTTACAGGTAGTTGTGAAAATGGGTTCCAAAAATAAGCTCCGAATCCTGTGACACCTCCTGAGGGGTGAAGCCAAGGAGTAATGTTCTCAAGGCTGCTCTTGCTTCAGGTTCTGTGATGTGCAGGTGTATGTTCCTTCAAAATGTGTATGTTGGAACGAAACCCCCAACAAGATAGTATTAAGAGGTGAGGCGTTTGAGGAAGTGATTACGTCATGAGAGCGTTCTCTTCATGAGCAGGATTGAAGCCTCATGAAAGAGTCTGCAGAGACCTACCCCTGCTTTTTCCCCTTTCACCATATGGGGACACAATGTTTATTCCCTCTAGAGGACACAGCGACAAGACACCATCTTGGGAGCAGAGAGAGAGCCCTTTTTAGACACTAAATCTGCCAGCACCCTGATCTTGGATTCCCCAGCCTTCAGACTGTGGAAAAATTAATTGCTACTATTGATAAATTTACCAGTTTCAAGTATCTTGTTATTGCAGCACAAGGAGACTAATAAAATGTAGATATGACTTCCTGACCTGTATCATTTTTCTTCTTTCTGAAGAATTTCCTCTAACATTTCTTTCAAGGCAGTTCTCAATTTTTGTTTAACTGAGAAAATCTTTATCTCTCTTTTACCTCTGAAGGATAATTTTATAGAAAACAAATTTAGGTTGGTCACATTTTTTTCTTTCACTGTTTTAAATTTTTATTCTGCTCTTTTCTTACTCGCATGGTGTCCGAAGTCAGATATAATCTTATTCTTGCTTCTCTATAGGTAAAGTGTATTTTTCCTTTTGACTTCTTTGAATATTCTCTCATCTTTGATTTTCTGCAGTTTGAATCTGCTATGACTAGGGGTGGATTCTTATCTTGTCCATACTAAGCATTCAACACTTTGTTAATTACAATTAGGTTTTCTTACCTCACTACTGGCTCTAGCAGCAGTTTTTGCTCCCTGACTTCTGCTCTAATATATTGTGATACTTTGTATGTGCCTGTCTCTCCATTTTCTTAACTTTTCCTTTAGATTCAGGTGTTCATGTGCAGATTGGTTGTATAGTTACATTTCATATCATGGGGATTTGGTGTACAGGTTATTTTATCACATAGGTAATAAGCATAGTACCTGATGAGTGTTTTTTAATCCTCACCTTCCTCCATTCTCTGCTCTCAGGTAGGCCCTGGTGTGCGTGTGCTGTTTCCTTCTTTGTGTCTATATGTACCTGATGTTTAGTATCCACTTACAATTGAGAACACGTGGTATTTTGTTTTTCTGTTCCTGCATTAGTTTGCTTTGTCTCTCTGATTGAAGTGATAATTTTGGAGCCCTTAGATGCCAGATTGGAAACTGGAAGTTACCCTAAGCCATTTTTATCTTAAACTGATTCTTTTTTTTTTTTTTTTCGAGATGGAGTCTCGCTCTCTCACTCGGGTTGGAGTGCAGACTCGTGATCTCAGCTCACTGAAACTTCCACCTCCCGGGTTCAAGCAATTCTCTGCCTCAGTCTCCGGAGTAGCTGGCATTACAGGCACCTGCCACCACGCCCGGCTAATTTTCTGGTATTTTTAGTAGAGAAGGGTTTTCACCATCTTGGCCAGGCTAATTTTGAACTCCTGATCCTGTGATTCACCCACGTTGGCCTCCCAAAGTGCTGGGATTACAGGTATGAGCCACCACGTGCGGCCAATCTTAACCTCATTCTTTTAAAAAAAAAAATATATATATATATATATAGATAGATAGATAGATAGATAGATAGATATAAATATTATTGCACCTTAGGTTCTGGGGTACATGTAAAGAACATGCAGGATTGTTGCACAGGTACATACATGGCAATGTGGTTTGCTGCCTCCATCCCCATCAACTATATCTGGCATTACTCCCCATGTTATCCCTCCCCAACTCCCCATCCCCCTGCTGTCCCTCCTCTAGTCCCCCTCCACAGACCTCAGTGTGTGATCCTCCCCTCCCTGTGTCCATGTGTTCTCATTGTTCAACACCCACCTATGAGTGAGAACATGCAGTGTTTGATTTTCTGTTCTTGTGTCAGTTTGCTGAGAATCATGGTTTCAAGTTTCATCCATGTCCCTACAAAGGACACAAACTCATCATTTTTTATGGCTGCATAGTATTCCATGCTGTATATGTGCCAAATTTTCCCTGTCCAGTCTATCTTCGATGGGCATTTGGGTTGATTCCAGGTCTTTGCTATTGTAAACTGTGCTGCAATGAACATACGTGTGTACGTGTCCTTATAATAAAACGATTTATAATCCTTTGGATATATACCCAGTAATGGGATTGCTGGGTCAAATGGAATTTCTATTTCTAGGTCCTTGAGGAATCACCACACTGTCTTCCACAATGGTTGAACTAATTTACACTCCCATCAACAGTGTAAGAGTGTTCCTATTTCTCTCCATCCTCTCCAGTATCTGTTTTCTCCAGACTTTTTAGTGATCGCCATTCGAACTGGCGTGAGATGGTATCTCAATGTAGTTTTGATTTGCATTTCTCCAATTTTAGTATATGTGCTGCTGAAGCAAGCACTTGATTTGCATTTCTCTAATGACCAGTGATGATGAGCATTTTTTCATATGTTTGTTGGCCTCATATATGTCTTCTTTTGAAAAGTGTCTGTTCATATCCTTTGTCCACTTTTGAACGGGTTTGTTTTTTTCTTGTAAATCTGTTTTAGTTCTTTGTAGATTTTGGATAAGTCCTTTGTCAGATGGGTAGATTGCAAAATTTTTTCCCATTCTGTTGGTTGCTGGTTCACTCTAATGATTATTTCTTTTGCCGTGCAGAAGCTCTGGAGTTTGATTAGATCCCATTTGTCTGTTTTGGCTTTTGTTGCCAATGCTTTTGGTGTTTTAGTTATGAAGTCCTTGCCTATGCCTATGTCCTGAATGGTTTTGCCTAGGTTTTCTTCTAGGGTTTTTATGGCGTTAGGTCTTATGTTTAAGTCTTTAATCCATCTGCAGTGAATTTTAGTGTAAGGTGTCAGGAAGGGTCCAGTTTCTGCTTTCTGCAGATGGCTAACCAGTTTTCCCAACACCATTTATTAAACAGGGACTCCTTTCCCCATTGCTTGTTTTTGTCAGGTTTGTCAAAGATCAGATGGTTGTAGATGTGTGGTGTTGCCTCTGAGTCCTCTGTTCTGTTCCATTGGTCTATATCTCTGTTTTGGTACCAGTACCATGCTGTTTTGATTACTGTAGACTTGTAGTATAGTTTGAAGTCAGGTAGCATGATGCCTCCAGCTTTGTTCTTTTTGCATAGAATTCCCTTGGCTATGCGGGCTTTCTTTGGGTTCCATATGAAGTTTAAGGTGGTTTTTTCCAGTCCTGTGAAGAAGGTCATAGGTAGCTTTATAGGGATAGCATTGAATCTATAAATTACTTCAGGAAGTATGACCATTTTCACAGTATTGATTCTTCCTAACCATGAGCATGGAATGTTTCTCCTTCTGTTTATGTCCTCTCTTACTTCATTGAGCAGTGGTTTGTAATTCTCCTTGAAGAGGTCCTTTACATCCTTTGTTAGTTGTATTTCTAGGTATTTTATTCTCTTTGTAGCAACTGTGAGTGGCAGTTAATTCTTGATTTGGCTCTCTTTAAGTCTGTTATTGGTGTACAGGAATGTAGACAGAATGATTGTATTTTCTCAGCCCAAAATCTCCTTAAACTGATAAGCAACTTCAGCAAAGTCTCAGGATACAAAATCAATGTGCAGAAATCACAAGCATTCCTATACACCATTAACCTCATTCTTATTTCATCTTGGAAGCCATGAATGATTGACATGCAATTTTATCCAAAAATTTATTTAAATGAACTCCTCTAAGAGCAACTAGGATGGCAATTTTTTCCTCAGACATCTTTTATCTTATATTACCTTTTGAAGAAATACATATAGGTAACATTGATGATAAGCATGTTAATATTGGATTTGTCTACATGCTGTGTCTTTAGAATGCTGAGCAAGCATAACTCAGTCCTCTTCAATCTCCAAAATTTCAAATATTTGTAAGGCAAAATATTCATAGGTCAAAACTTAATTTCAAATACTGTCCATTTAAATACATATTTAGAGATATAAAGGAATTACTATTATTGATTTCTATAATCCACTAGAGTTTAAAGTTTATAATGGACTAGTGTTTAACCTAAGACCAGGAGGTCTGATTTCACCCATCACCTGTTTTTATAAAGTTGTTTCACAAACACAAATTTATTTACATATTATCTATGGCTGCTTTCACATTACAGTAGTGGAGTTGAGTAATTGCCATAGATCCTGCATGCCCCATACAACTTAAGACGTTTACTCTCTTAACCTTTACAGAAAAAAAGATTACCAACTCTTACTTTAAGTTGTAGAGACGATTTTGAGTTTTTTCAGTATACATATGTTTAACAAGCTAAACACTCTATAGGGGTAAATTTGGATTAGTTTTGTAGTCTTTTTTTAAGTGTATTTATTATAGGCCATCCATATTTCTATGCCTATAAGGTGGTAATTTAAAAGGAAGAGAATTTGGTATTTATATAGTTTATTGAAAACTTAAAAATATATAGAGTCTCGAAATGGTAAAACAGTATTTGAGTTTCTATTCCTTTTTATTTTCATTTTGAATTTCAAACTTTCATGTTACCTCTGCTACCTCATCTTGTTATTTATAATTTATGTGTCCCCTAATCATTCCTATGCTGTTAAATTGTGACTTTATTGTCCTCCCCTTTCATTTCTCTTTCTATCACTATTCCTCGTGACTTCAACAATTGTTGATAATATTTGCCTTCACTGCATCCCCTCACTGACAAAGCTTTTACTTAGCAGCACCAGCCGGTCCATTTCCATGTTGTATCATTAACCTCATCACCAACAATAAAGCTGCATCACCACTTCTTATTCTCACTGTCAGTTGCCCTATTGTGCTGTCAAATCCTCCCTGGCCAGCCTGGATTTCATGGTGTGTTGCTATAATTTCTCTTTTGCAGACATTCTTAGTTCTCTTACTTCTTTCTCCTGTTAAATTACTTTGACAGAAAATCAAAGCGTGCAGACTTCATGTAGCCCCTATTCTGCTTGAGAACAGACAGTGCTAAAGACAAGACAGTGCTAAAGAGTCTAACTCAAATTCATGATCACAGATTTCAAATGGATACTTGTCAGTGCCTAGCAATCTGGTCATACTTTTTTACTATATTTCTTACTCCTTTTCTCTATATTCTTGTTGTAAGAATAAGCTGTCCTGGTTCTTACCAAAGATCCACCTTTACTTGAGTACTAGATTTCATCTGGTCTTACTTCTCAAATATTAAATTATTGCCAGTTTTCTCTTCTCTCTCCTGCACAATCATATCTGTATTTTTATTGTTTTATTTATATCAACATAAGATCATGTGTTCCTTTAATACTAAACGGTCTCCTGAACCCTTGATGCCACACGGTTTCCAGTTACTGTTTCACCTTTCTACTATACTAACAACAAGTACAAGATAATGTGTATTTGTTGAAAGATTTTCTACAGACATTATCGCAATTTCTGTACCTCACATTCTCTTCTCAACCCTCTCTAGTCAGGCTCTGCCCTTACTTCTGTGTTGTCAAATCCAATGTTCACTTCTCTGTGTTTATATCTTACCCACCTGATTTTCAGTATCTGACACTGTTGACCATACCTCCTATCTTGAATTCTTTTTTGCCCTGGGCTTTTAAGAAAACAAAATGCCCAGTTTTTCCTTCCATAAAATATTTCACCATCTACTTTCTTTCCTTTTTTTTTCCCTCCTGACTCCTCTTCCTTTTTTCCTCATCTACAAAATATTGCAGCACTTGCTCCCAGACCCTTTGATCTTGCACTTTGTATTATCTCAGCTCTTTCATAGCTTTAAATACACCTATATGTCAATGACTCTAGAATATGTTTCTTAGCCCTGACTTTTCTCCATAACCCCAGACGTATATCAAATGGTACCTCTGACATCACCATTTGGATGTTAAATTGGAATTTCCAAGTTAACATGTCCAAAATAGAACTCTCACAGCCATAATTCTCAAACTCCAAATTTCAGAGTAATACATAAACGGTAATTGATTTTCACTTCTCCCATCAAAGTCTAGATTCAGTTTCTCAGCAACTCTTACATATTATAACCCTAAAATATATCCTGAGTCAGACCATTTCTGACCACTTTCATGTTTATTTCCTTAGTTGCGTTCCCTTCTACTGGCACCTAATTAATTGCATTTTTATTTCACTACTTTACAATGTAGCTTCTTAAAATCAGTTTGCACATGGTAATCACTAGAGTTTTTTTTTAAATGCACCTGTGCATACCCTTGCTTAACACTCTCCAATGACTGTTTGATTCTATTTATCATTGCCTAAAAGTGTCTGAAAGATCTGGCTTGCAGGTATCTCTCCAACTCTTCCCTCCTTAATTTACTATGTTCTGGCCTGCTTGCCTGATTTTCAGGGACTTAAGCACATTATGTTAAACCTAATGCACTCGCTATTCCTTCTATTCAGACATTCTGCTCATTTTCTATTGGCAAAGGGCTTATCTGACCAGCTAATGAAAGAAGTTACTTGGTTATTGTTACATAATATTGTTTAATTTTCTGTCTAGGCCCTAATCAGATACTGACACCATGAGAATGTAAGCCTCATGGGAGAGTAAATTTTGTGTCTCCTGGTTCTACATAGGTGCCTACGGCAGTACCTGATACTGACTATATGTCAAATGTGAATTACGTGACAAACTTTTGAGAGGTGAAAAAAATCTAATGGAACATCAAAAAATAGCTACATAAATTGTGGTTCTATCACATAGGAAGAAGAGGAAAAATATTTTGGAATAGAATTTGGCAGTAAATTAATTAGTTGAATTCAATGAACAGATTAGAAAATTTGGTTGGTAGGTTTTTGATTTAAATCAGGTGAATGTGTAGAACTGGAGTTCTTCGTAAATCATAGAAATTTGTTTTTGTGACTACACAGGCTCATTGTTTCAATTAGCATATTGAATAGAATTGACACCAGCATTGTGATCAAATATTTCTATGGATGATGTAAAAATACAGAAAATAGAATCCTGATTTGTTTGGAATAATACAGTTGGTAGTAGATAAGCATTGAATATGAATTTTAGAATTACCAGAGATCAATATTAAAAATTATCAAGCCAATCAAACTGATTATTTGAATATTTTTGTGTTCTATTTGTAACAACTATATGTAGTATTGTGGTATTTGTTATGTTAAAAGAATTTGGTACACTAGAGACCTAACAGATAAGCCTATTTTTCCATTTGAAATGTGTAAAGAGATTAATTATGTTTACACTCAATATTAAAAAGTATAAAAGGATTTTCTTTAAGATTGTAAGCAACACTGAAATACTTAAGTGAACTTAAAAGTTATCAACTTTATGAGCTTAACTCATTAGATTTATAGGACATTTAATAATTGCTAATGTTTTGTTTGTAAGACATTTAGGTATTCAGAAAATTCGATATGTCAAATTTATAATGCAATGATATATAAGAGATTTGAGCTAAGATACAAAAATGTTATAAAGGATTGATAAAATGTAGTATATTTATACATAGAGTAACAATATTTAAAAATTAAATTTGATTAACTAAAATTGCTTTTCTACTTGTACTTCAACAAACTTGTATTCAGAAAATTTGATATGTTAAATTTATAATGTAACGATATATAAGAGATTTGAGCTTAGATACAAAAATATTGTAAAGGATTGACAAAATATAGTATATTTATACATAGAGTAACAATATTTAAAAATTAAATTTGATTAACTAAAATTGCTTTTCTACTTGTACTTCAACAAACCAAATAATAGTTAATGAGAATTTTAGAAAAGTGTTTACTATGAATAGAAGCTACTCTATTGAAACTAGAAATACTCCAATTCTCATATATATTCTCTAACATTTCCATTTCATTTGCTATTTCTAAATAAACTTTTGTGGGTAGGTATAGCAAGCGTTACAGTTCCCAATTTGAGATAAAATATAGAAATTCACATTGGTTTCATCAATACACGCTACCATCTTATGTCCATGTTTCTTCTATCTGAAACACTTGTTTTATCCTTTATCTCCCTCCTTCTTTTGGCTGATTTCTTCTGTGTTTCTCCAAATATTCCTTCCTTGATCCCCCATAATAGAATAGATGTGCTCTCTATGTATCTTCCTGGCTTTCTGTACAAAACTCATGACTGTATCTACTGCCCCGTTTGTAGTTATTCAGCTGTTCCTAGACCCTAAGTTCATTGTTGATAAGGCTCCTATTGTTTCATAGTTATGTCTTCAATGTCTTGTATGTATTTTTAATGCATAGTAGGTACTAAGTAAACACTGCTGTGATTGAAGAAGTTACGTGAATAAAGCCATGCAGCTAGAACATAACCAATTATTTTTTACTGTAGCTACTATGCCCCATCCAAGTTTATCTTTCCTTTTCCCAAATCATTGCTTATATTCTAGAAATCCTTGAATTAAACATATTATGAAAATAGTCCCTAATGATTGGAATTGAAAAGCTGGATATTTAAAATATTGACATATCTTTTGTGATTAAATAAATCAGGATATTTTCCTGTGGAGCTCAAATTTATTTTCAGTAGGAAATGAGCCAGTTAGCTCAAACAGATCATTGGGAAATACAGCTGGAAGACACTATACATAAGTTGGAAGTCAAAGAATATACATGTGTAAAGCACGTGTTCAATCTCTAAACCTGCTGCACACTGCCCAGAATCCTCAGCATCCCATCAGCATCCTCTGAAACTTCACAGTGAGACACTGATCAGTGCTGTATGTAGAATAAAATCATCCCCTCCAGTAGCTGACACACCATGGGTGGAGGAGATGGCTATCCCATGCAATACACAATACAAAGCAGTGGAGGCTAAGTGGCACTCGGTGGGGTAAGTAGTGAGAGCTTTAGGAAGCCCAAAAGTCTTCATCAGGCCACAGCAGAGCAGAATGTTCTCCTGGTATATGTGCCTGAACCATTATTATTACCAATAATAGTGCCTGACCCGTATAAGGAAATATTTGTGAATGAATAAATTAATGTGGAATTAAGTTTCAAACTTTATGAATAAAAGTTACACATGAAACCCTTCAAAAATATTTTGGGGATTTTTGGATTAATCTAATCTCCCTCTACCCACCACCTCGTTGACAATTAATTCATATGTATTTTAATGGGGACATTTTAAGGCCATAGCCTAAAGCATGATTATTGTGAACTATGAGAGTTAGATGAGTGGCTTGTAGAGGAAAGCTTTCAGAACCATTCACAGCTGGGCACAGGAGCAGCTGCTCGCTCTAGTCTGAATTATACACTTTAAAACAGGCATCAAAGAGGTCTCCTGGAGGAAGCCTTGGAGTTTCACATTAACACTCCTTCTCCAAGAAGAGGCAAAGTCCATAAGAAAATAAAATACAGAGGCTTGGAAACACATTTTTGTACTTATTTTCAATGTGTTTATTTGTGGTTGTCTGCATTTTTGCTACTTTTACCTTTAAATGTATTTGTGCTCAACAGGCAAACACTTGAAAATTCTGAGACTATTTGCAAATGGGAATTGAAGAAATCCTTCAAGATAATAACACATCTCAGGCAAAATTATCATAAGATCAAACGCAGTTCTTAAACTATCAAAGTTATTAAAATGAAATGCAAAATCAAGATTAATTTTATCATATTAAATAAACTAATGAATTAATTAAAGCCCTCAAATATACAATAGTTTGAAGGAAAATTAGATTTTTGAAGCTATGTCTTGGGGGATCATTTTTTTGAATAGGTCAAAAGATTTAATTATTTTGAATTCACAAATGCTTTTAACAGCATTTTGCAGCAATAATGGAAAACAAGAATTAACAGCAGCATTCACATTGTGCTTGATATTACTCTCATAACATGACAAAATTCATTTGCTGTGTTTTATCTATGGTACTCAGGTTTTCATTAACATTATAAGTGTTTTCTGATGGACTCAGATCAACGTAGTTCCACAAGTACCATTAGCTTTTGTTAAAAAAAAAAAAAAAGTGTAAGAGATAATTTACTATCTAGATTCATCGAATGAGGTTAATACATTACTTATAAAAATTCCAACTGGTTTTTAAAAACAACTGTGAAAATTTCATAATTAATAGCACTCTGTCAAACCCTTTCTATCTCTAAAGCCATGGTGCTTTGAAAAAGATGTCATTTAAATGTGTGGAGAATGTTCCAAAGTAGTTTGGAATCTATAATGCAAATTTAAAAATTCTTGTAATTCAACTTTCCTCAAGAATATCAAGTTAAATATTAACTATCTTATCTACGAAAATTAAAAATGAAGAAAAAAGAAAAATTAAAATTTTTATTTTTTGGGTGACAAAGACTACTTTATATTTTTTATTTCCCATTTTCTGATATTACTTATCTTTGTAGTTTTATCTCATAATTAGAATTTTCTGTTTTCTTTCATAATATCCAATATACCCAGTATGTTTAATGTAAAACATTGTGGTTATCACAAAGCACTCACCTTATTATTTGTCTTAATTGAGCTAACCATGTTTCTCGTTCATGCTCTTTTTCATCATTGATAGCAGGTAGAGGCATTGTTATTAATACAGGTATTATTTAGGTAATCTTATATGATTATCCTATATTGAGATTTGATTTAGTCATTACTATATCTTACAGTATAATACAAAGTACATTATTTGCAATTACAATTTTAAAAAAAAGTGTGGAAGACTAATCCTTCTAAACTTCTAATTGTTCAATTTGGCATCATGAATTCATGGTGTATACATTTGGGCATGATTCATGTTTCTATTGGGTTTACCGTCTTCATGCCACAGTGTATGTAAGAAGGATTGCACCTCATATGTGGTTGGTAATCACAGTTTACCAGGTACAGCAAAGAAAAATGACAACAAAGAAAAACAAAACCCAAAGCATGTTTATAGCAGAACTTGGCCATATTTCTAATTGCTCAATTGAGTCATTTACCTCCATTCATTTTCTTTTTCCTGTTGCTTCTAATTTCAATGTATCATAAACATGGAGAGGTTTTATTTCCCTGTTGATATATCTTTCTATCTTCAGGGGTTCTGCTGAACATGCTAACTAGCCAGGAACAGTTGAAATTCATAGGACTCTTATCATGTGGCCACAATATAGTTAACATGGTATTATTTGTTTATTTAGATCATTGTGATTAATCATAAAAAATCATTTAAATCTCCAGATGATCATGTTAGAAATCTGAATACCTGAATTTATATTTTCAATCATATTTTCTGGTTGGTGGAGTTACTCTAATGGAGATCAGGGAGCCAGACTCTTTTTCTTAACCTCTGCTCTTCCTAAGGGGCTGCACGTGTGTATGTAATGAGAGAATTTATATTTTCAATCATATTTTCTGGTTGGTGGAGTTACTCTAATGGAGATCAGGGAGCCAGACTCTTTTTCTTAACCTCTGCTCTTCCTAAGGGGCTGCACGTGTATATGTAATGAGAGGCAGGGAAGGTGTCCCATCCACTGTGACAAAGGGTAAATGACTCACACTTTCAGGACTCATATTTCTTCCTGTGTGTTTGTGTGTGTGCACGCATGTGTGTGTGTTTAGAGAGAGAGAGAGAGAATAATTTGGCTTTTACATACTTAGATTCTTAAAATTCCTTTCTCTGTATGCCAGTTAAAGGGCTTGGGACAAAATAGATGCCAGACTTCACTAACTGCATTAGAAATTAAGAGCATTTGCTTGCAGATATGAAAGTCAATATTTAAAACAGCAGGGCAAAGGCAGTGATTGGCAACACTGGTTTAAACAGGCAAGTATCCCAAGGCGCTGCACGTTTTTCCTCATCACTGGCAAATCCCAGGACCTTGTACTCAGCCTACTGGGTCAAGCCACATTCCTGAGACTCTTTTGTGAGAAAAACATCTGCTGATTTTCTAATCGTCAAATTTCTCATATAATGCTTTAGTCTCTCAGGCTGTCACTCCTCTCCAGGGTCAGGGCGCTCTCCCTGTCCTCGCACTAGTGTATTAAAACAATTGATTTGTGGTGAGAAGAAAGATATTTAGAAGGAAAAGTAAAACTGTAAAGAATTTAATAAATGGGAAAGTGGAGGTAAAAAGAAATTGGGAGAAGTAATAAATCACGTTAAGGATTCTTAAACTAGGGCCAGGGAGAGACAAAAACCTCAAAGTAAAATTTATATTTTGTAATTTGTGTGATAAGCCATTCACCAAATCCAAGCTGTTATGTTTCGTGGACAACCTACAAATGAGTTCAAGCAGTAGAAAGAAAAACAATAAACATTAATATTTTTCTAAAAGGAAATTTAAGGACAAAATAAATAATTAGCTCTCTGAGAAAGAGATAAATACATTCTAAGGACATCAAAAGACACGTCAGAGGACTCACTTGTCATTTGTGTTCTAATGCATTTAAAGAGATGTAAGAGATTATTTTCAGGAATTTAACACCAGCATCTGTAGTTACAGTGGTTAAAATGAAAATGCCTTTGTATCTACTTATTTAATTATTTAAAGTACAGCCAGGCTTTAAAATGTAACTATTTGTAAACAAGATGCAAGCACACATATAAAACCAAAAATATATATGTTTGTTCATCTGGAATGGGTTGACATGGGTTGTATTAATCCATTCTCGAACTGCTATAGAGAAATACCTGAAACTGGGTACTTTATGGAGAAAAGAGGTTTAATTGTCTCACGATGATGCAGGCTCTCCAGGAAGCATAGAAGCTTCTGCTTCTAGGAACGACTCAGGAAACTCAGGATCATGGTGGAAGCCAAACAGGGAGCAAGGCATCTCACATGGTCAGGAAAAAGAGAGAGAGGGAGGGTGGAGCTGCCACCCGCTTTTAGACAACCAGTTCCCATGAGAACTCTATCATGAGACAGACGAAGGGGATGGTGCTAAACCATTAGAAACCTCCCCCATGACCTAATCACCTCCCACCAGGCTGCAACTTCAACATTTCGATTACAATTCGACATGGGATTTGGGTTGGGACACAGATCCAAGCCATATCATGGGTAAATATCACATTTATGTCTGTCTGTCTATCTATCTATCATCTATCTATTCATCTATCATCTATTTATGTATCTGTATCTATCTTTCTTACTGCTAAAGAAAATCATTGAAATAGTCTAAAGTTATAAGTTAAAAAAAAAAAAAGAGAGAGACCCAAAATCCAGGTCTGTAGGAAGCAAATCAATTGGATCACTTACTATGATTTGGCTCATTCAAGCATTTCTTCAGCAAACATTAAGTGGCTAATCCACAATCTTGGTTAGGCAGTAAGAATTGAACAGTGAAAAGAAAGACAGTTTTGTGCTTGTAACTTATAATCCAGATGGAGACACAGGCAAAGACATATTAGACACTCGTGAGCAGACTTTCACTGTGGTGAGTTATAAACAAGCAAACATAGGGCTGGGACACAAAATATTTGGGGTTGCAGGATGTGACTACTAATATCATACAGTGTCTGATCACAAAACTAAATACCATAGCATGTATATTTGTGTTACACATCCATAAGGAAGTTGGTTAAAAATAATTCAATTGTCATAAAATTCAAAGTAACAGGTAGGCAAATATTGCTAGTAAAAAATTAGTGACATCAAAGCAGAATACCATGCAAGTTAATTAAGGGTATTGAAATTAACTGTCTCATCTCTGTCACAGTGACCTCATAAAAAGAAAGAAAGTGCTTCATTCTGGAAACATTTCTTCATTGGCATTCACAGTGAAAAAAAATTATTTATTATACTTTAAGTTCTTGGGTACATGTGCAGAACATGCAGTTTTGTTACATAGGTATACATGTGCCATGGTTTTTCCCTGTATCCATCACCCCATCATCTACATAGGTATTTTTCCTAATGCTATCCCTCCCCAGTGCCCCCACCCCCTGCTATCCCTTCCCTAGCCCCTCACTCCCTTCACTAGCCACAGTGTGTGATGTTCCCCTCCCTGTGTCCATGTGTTCTCATTGTTCAACACGCACTTATGTGTGAGAACAAGGGGTGTTTGGTTTTCCGTTCTTGTGTCAGTTTGCTGAGAATGATGGTTTCCCGCTTCATCCATGTCCCTGCAAAGGACACGAACTCATCATTTTTTATGGCTGCATAGTATTCCATGGTGTATATGTGCCACATTTTCTTTATCCAGTCTATCATTGATGGGCATTTGGGTTGGTTCCAAGTCTTTGCTATTGTCAACAGTACTGCAATAAATATGTGTGCATGTGTCTTTATAATAGAATAATTTATAATCCTTTGGGTAGATACCCACTAATGGGATTGCTGGGTCAAATGGTATTTCTAGTTCTAGATCCTTGAAGAATCGCCATACCACTGTCTTCCACAATGGTTGAACTAATTTACACTCCCACCAACAGTGTAAAATCATTTTTATCTCTCCACATCTTCTCCAGCATCTGTTGTCTCTTGACTTTTTAATGATCACCATTCTAACTGGCGTGGGATGGTATCTCAATGTGGTTTTGATGTGCATTTCTCTAATGACCAGTGATGATGAGTCTTTTTCATGTTTGTTGGCTGCATAAATGTCTTCTTTTGAAAAGTGTCTGCTCATATCTGTCACTCACTTTTTGATGGTTTTGTTTTTTTTTCTTGTAAACTTGTTTAAGTTCTTTGTAGATGCTGTATATTTAGAAGACCTCATCATCTCAGTCCAAAATCTCCTTAAGCTGGTAAGCAACTTCAGCAAAGTCTCAGTATATAAAATCAATGTTCAAAAATCACAAGCATTCCTATACACCAATAGCAGACAAACAGAGAACCCAATCATGAGCAAACTCCCATTCACAATTGCTACAAAGAAAATAAAATACCTAGGAATACAGCTAACAAAGGATGTGAAGGACCTATTCAAGGAGAACTACAAACCACTGCTCAAGGAAATAAGAGAGGACACAAACAGATGGAAAAACATTCCATGCTCATGGTAGGAAAAAATCAGTATCTTGAAAACGGCCATACTGCCAAAAGTAATTTGTAGATTCAATGCTATCCCCATCAAGCTACCATCGACTTTCTTCACAGAATTGGAATAAACTTCATATGGAACCAAAAAAGAGCCCACATAGCCAAGACAGTCCTAAGCAAAACAAACAAACAAACAACAACCATAAAAAAAACAGGCATCACACTACCTGACTTCAAACTGCACTACAAGGCTACAGTAATCAAAACAGCATGGTACTGGTACCAAAACAGATATATAGACCAATGGAACAGAACAGAGGCCTCAGAAATAACACCACACATCTACAACCATCTGATCCTTGACAAACCTGACAAAAACAAGCAATGGGGAAAGAATTCCCTATTTAATAAATGGTCTTGGGAAAACTGACGAGTCATACACAGAAAGCTGAAATTGTATCTCTTCCTTACACCTTATAGAAAAATTAACTCCAGATGGATTAAAGATTTAAACATAAGACCTAACACCATAAAATCCCTAGAAGAAAACCTAGGCAAAACCATTCAGGACATAGGCATGGGCAAAGACTTCATGACTAAAATACTGAAAGCAATGGCTGCAAAAGCCAAAATAGACAAATGAGATCTAATTAAACTTAAGAGTTTCTGCACAGCAAAAGAAACTATCACTAGAGTGAACCGGCAACCAACAGAATGGAAAAATATTTTTTCTATCTACCTATCTGACAAAGGAGAGGGACAGGGACAGGGACATTCACAGTTTTAACGAGATGGGAACTATGCTATTAACTAAAATGTTGAATGACTAGAAAGCTTAATTATAGAGAAAAATAACATCTGGATTAACAACTTTAACTGACATACGTAAATATGTTTTAAAAATTTCAGAAGCATACAAAGATGTCCTGACACCACTGGCAAAAAAACAAAGCGTCCCTGAGTCAACCATGTTAGCAGAAGCAAAGCTTCAATCTGAAATATTTGCTTTAAACTTTTAGATTTGATGACTCTTTCCTTAAACCACCTATTGCTTTTTTTTTTAATGTATGTGACAGTTCATTAGAAATAGATTACATTAATAATTTTGCAATAACTTTATCATAGTTTTGAGATTTGGAATTCTGAAGATAAGACTATGCCCATGGGTTGGAAGTAGCAATAATCGCCCAGTTCAACCTGAAGACCTAATACTGATAGGAATGTTTGAGATTCGACATTACAGAGGACCTTTCTGTTACCCCCTTTCTGCTACACTTTGTAGTATGCAGACTGCCCTAGTGTCTTTTGTCTAAATTAAATCTGCACTCTCGTTTCTTGATCCTGTTTTCTCCTGTTTCTTTAGGACACTCTTTCCAAATTGCCCCTTCTTAGTTGCTCCATCTTTGCCTTTCACTCTCAAGTCAGCAAATATTCTCAAGTTTATGTCATCTTATTAGAAACATAGTAATCTAACAAGCTAAGCAATTAAACTAATAAAGCTTCATGCTGATTTGATCCTATTTGTGCATGTAGACACTCTTGAATATTTTCTTGACTTTGGGCTGCAAAATTCTTGAAAGCAAAATGATGAATTTTGGCTTCTATCTTACCTACATTTTCTACTCACTCAATTGATACAATAATCATTGATTTTTATTCTTCCTCAAATCTGCTATGCCTGATTCATTACCACTCAGGTAGTTACCCAGGGTCAGAAACTGGGCATTGTCTGTGTCCACCTCACCTCTATTCTACTCTACTCACATATTTGGAATAACAATGTTTATATATTGACTGCAGTTTACCTGTTTTTTACCTTGGGAAGCTTGCTTCAATCTTTCTAGTTTTCAGGTCCTCATCAAGGTGATGGAGATAGTATCTCTTTATGTGTGTGTTGTACATGTTAGATAAAAACTTATGGAAAGAAAATGAAATAATACCATTTCTGTAAAAGGCTGTATACTTTATTGCCTGAAAGCAGCAGCTTTGAAATCAGAAAGATCCAAGTTTGAACTCGAGGGATTCTTGTTAATGACAGGAATTATTTCTTATTTATGCCCAATACATATTTGTTTAATTAGTATATGGTCACAGAGAAAGGAAAGAAAAGACAAATCAGTTTTCCAGTTAAGAGGACAAGGGAATATTTTGTGTATGGAATGTGGGCCAAGAGGTGTATCTCTGACTCTGGACTTTCTGTGAGAAGCACAGACTTTAACTTTCCTTTATTACAACCTTTGAATGTGCTGTTAGTCTGATGATGTGATCACTGTTTCTTGATTCATTGACTAATGGAATGATTGCTTGGGGAGGCACCATTTGGAAGCCTCTTCATGGGTAATGAAACCAGAAAGACTCTTCTGTCTTCCACAAGAGATAAGTCCGCTGGGAACAGCTTCAAGGATCCTGCTCATTTTCCTCCTTAGAGCCCCTGCATCCTCTTCCCTTAAATGCCATCCTTATTTGCATTTCCCTTATTTCAAGAAAATAAAGGAGAGCATAAAATTAGAATATTGATGTGGAGTCTCAGATTACTTTACAGATTTCTTTCTTTTGTGTTGACACATGTTTACTTTATGATATATCAACGTTATACGTCCAAAAAACCCCCGAAACTTAGATAAATTTAGGAAAACTTCTTGCCTTCTGTTATGAAAGATGAAAGTCATGTAAGATAAAAGCACAAAGCTATTTAGGGTACACTGGGATGGAATTCTTCATTTAATAAAATAGTGATGTGTTTGAATTTGAATTTGAGAAAAGAGATTTATTTGATTTGTGAGAATTATAATTAGCAATATAGTAGCAGAATTTTCTGGTTTCTAGACTATCATAGTCAAAGGTAATTTCCTTCTTTGTGTTCATAGAACACACATATCTACATTTAAAATTGTTTCAATTGGCACAGGGTTTTTGCCTCAATTGTGGGGTTGAAGTAATTATTTGTTGTATGCTTATCTGTACATTGTAATTTTTCTATGACAAACATGAATTAGTTGAGCAATACATTCATTAAAAAAATAGCTCCGGCCGGGTGTGGTGGCTCACGCCTGTAATCCCAGCACTTTGGGAGGCCGAGGCAGGTGGATCACTTGACGCCAGGAGTTTGAAACCAGCCTGTCCAACATGGCGAAACCCTGTCTCTACTAAAAATACAAAATTATCTGGGCATGGTGGTGTGTGCCTGTAATCCCAGCTACTCGGGAGGCTGAGGCAGGAGAATTGCTTGAACCTGGGAGGCAGAGGTTGCAGTGAGACAAGATCGTGCCACTGCACTCCAGCCTGGGCAACAAGAGCAAAACTCCGTCTCAAAAAAAAAAAAAAATAGCTCCTAGACTTTACTACTTTCTAGGATATCTAGACCTGGAAACCTGTGACTGGGAAAATCTGAGCAAAAGAAAAAACAAATAACAACACCACTTGCCTCTAACACTGCCGGGCCCTCACTGATCTTGCGACCTCTATGATCCTCCTTCGTATTGACTTTCTCATGAATATGGAGGGAAAACTGAAAGGAAATACAACATTAACAATTGTGTTTTGTCTGTCTTTTCAGTGTATATGAATAATGTTTTTGTAATAGAAATAAGTATTGATAGAGGTGATGATATCAGTCCAATAAAATGTATTTAATAATACATGTACAGAAGCTCAGACGTTTAATTAGATCCCATTTGTCTATTTTGGCTTTTGTTGCCATTGCTTTTGGTGTTTTAGTCATGAAGTCCTTGCCTATGCCTATGTTCTGAATGGTTTTGCCTAGGTTTTCTTCTAGGGTTTTTACGGTGTTAGGTCTTATGTTTAAATCGTTAATCTACCTGGAGTTAATTTTAGTGTAAGGTGTCAGGAAGGGGTCCAGTTTCTGTTTTCTGCATGTTGCTAGCCAGTTTTCCCAACACCATTTATTAAACAGGGAATCTTTTTCCCATTGCTTATTTTTGTCAGGTTTGGGAGGAGAGCATCACACACACTGGGGCCAGTTGTGTGTGTACAGGGGGTGGGGGGCGCTAAGGGAAAGACAGCAGGGGGTGGGGAGGGCAGGGAGGGATAACATGGGGAGAAATGCCAGATGTAGATGATGGGGGGATGGAGGCAGCAAACCACTTTGCCATGTACGTACTATGCAACAACCCTGCATGTTCTGCACATGTACCCCAGAACCTAAAGTACAATTTAAATAAAAAATGCATGTATTACATATTTGGTGATTTTTCTTTCTTTTTTTTTACTTTTATTATTTTTAAAAATATTTTATTGCACTTTAGGTTCTGGGGTCCATGTGCAGAACATGCAAGATTGTCACATAGGTACATACATGGAATGTGGTTTGCTGCCTCCATCCCTGTTACCTATTTCTGTCATTTCTCCCCATGTTATTCCTCCCCAACTCCCTACCCCCTGCTATCCCTCCCCAGTACCCCCTAATAGACCCCAGTGTGTGATGCTCCTCTCCCTGTGTCCATGTGTTCTCATTGTACAACACGAGTGAGAATTAAGTGGTGAGAACACTGCCTATTAGTGAGAACATGTGGTGTTTGATCTTCTGTTCATGTGTCAGTTTGCTGAGAATGATGGTTTCCAGATTCATCCATGTCCCCATAAAGGACATGAACTCATCGTTTTTTATGGCTGCATAGTATTCCATGGTGTATATATGCCACGTTTTCTTTGTCCAGTCTATCTTTGATGGGTATTTGGGTTGGTTCCAGGTCTTTGCTATTGTAAACAGTGCCACAATGAACATACATGTGCATGTGTCTTTATAATAGAATGATTTATAATCCTTTGGATATATACCCAGTAATGGCATTGCTGGATTAAATGGAATTTCTATTTCCAGGTCCTTGAGGAATTGCCACACTGTCTTCCACAATGGTAAAACTAATGTACACTCCCACCAACAGTGTAAAAGTGCTCCTGTTTCTCCACATCTTCTCCAGCATCTGTTGTCTCCAGATTTTTCAATCATCACCATTCTAACTGGCATGAGATGGTATCTCAATGTGGTTTTGATTTGCATTTCTCTAATGACCAGTGATGATAAGCATTATTTCATATGTTTTTTGGCCTCATATGTGTCTTCTTTTGAAAAGTGTCTTTTCATATCATTCGCTCACTTTTGAATGGGTTTGTTTGTTTGTTTTCTGGTAAATCTGTTTTAGTTCTTTGTAGATTCTGGATATCAGCCCTTTGTCAGATAGGTAGATTGTAAAAATTTTTTCCCATTCTTTTGGTTTCAAGTTCACTCTAATGATTGTTTCTTTTGCTGTGCAGAAGCTCTGGAGTTTAATTAGATCCCATTTGTCTATTTTGGCTTTTGTTGTCAATGCTTTTGGTGTTTTAGTCACGAAGTCCTTGCCTATGCCTATGTCCTGAATGGTTTTGCCTAGGTTTCCTTCTAGGGTTTTTATGGTGTTAGGTCTTATGTTTAAATCTTTAATCCATCTGGAGTTAATTTTAGTGTAAGGTGTCAGGAAGGTGTCCAATATCTGCTTTCTGCACATGGCTAACCAGTTTTTCCAACACCATTTATTAAACAGGGAATCCTTTCCCTGTTGCTTGTTTTTATCAGATTTGTCAAAGATCAAATGGTTGTAGATGTGTGGTATTGCCTCTGAGATCTCTGTTCTGTTCCATTGGTCTATATCTCTTTTTTGGTACCAGTACCTTGCTGTTTTGATTACTGTAGCCTTGTAGTGTAGTTTGAAGTCAGGTAGCGTGATGCCTCCAGCTTTGTTCTTTTTGTTTAGAATTGACTTGGCTATGTGGGCTCTCTTTTGGTTCCATATGAAGCTTAAGGCATTTTTTTTCCAGTTCTGTTAAGAGGGTCATAGGCAGCTTGATGGAGATAGCATTGAATCTATAAATTACTTTAGGCAGTATGGCCATTTTCACAATATTGATTCTTCCTAACAATGAGCATGGAATGTCTCCATCTGTTTGTGTTCTCTCTTATTTCATTGAGCAGTGGTTTGTAGTTCTCCTTGAAGAGGTCCTTTACATCCTTTTTCAGTTATATTCCTAGGCATTTTATTCTCTTTGTAGCAACTGTGAGTGGCAGTTCATTCTTGATTTGGCTCTCTTTAAGTCTGTTATTGGTGTATAGGAATGCTTTTGAAAACTTTAAAGCTGATCAACTGCAGTCTGCAATACCACTCTGCCCTGTTGTGTGTAATCTTAATGAAAACTTCTTGTATGTTGCTACAGTCACGTTGCCAGTGCGTGTGGAATCTCTAACAAACCAATCCCATAGCTTCTCATACGTTTTGTCAGAAAATCGGAATGTTTCTAAAATATGTGAGTTTTTAAGTTGGTTGTACAGAGAAAAGATTGAGGGCTAAATGTTTTCTTACATATAATCACTTTTGATTTTATAGTCATGTTTACTGAAAAGTTAGCTTGAAATTTAAAAAATTATTTTGACCCAAATTTTGCAGAGACATCTATTTCATTTGTAATGTACTCAGACATTAAACTGAGTTTATCAATATATCTTCATGCATAACAAAAGCAAAGAAGAAAATGTGAGCTGTTATATTTGTAGTCTAGCATGCTAATCTCATGATTTAAAAAAAACAGTAATTACAGTCTGTAACAAAAATTTCAAGCTGTAGCAAAGCTTAGGAAAGAAACTGTTTAATGACAATAGGTTTTCCTTGAAGGTGAAAGTAGACTGCAGTATATTATAGAATAGGTGACTTGTAATTTTGAAATGTGATACAAGAAACATTTTAGTGATTTTATTGCTAAATGACTAGTGATAAATATGACTATATTAATAAATAGGACTATAAATATGACTATATCACTAAATATGTGACATTTTTAGTGATAAATGATATCACTAAAAATATGATAGCAAATATGACTATCTTGCTTTGACAGAGTTGTGAGGTGGTAAGTGTAATATTTATTTAAAAGTTAATTAAAAATCTTCAAATAGTCTCTATATCCCTCCCCCTTAGAAATATGCCCAGAACTTTTTGTCTTACAGGATTACAATCTGAGATATAAAATATCTCAAATTATTTCAAATATTTCAAATATCAAAATTAAAATATTTTTAATTTAGCAAATTTTTGTACCAAAGATAAGCTGAACCTTGGGTGACATAGATGTTTTAACCATAGCGTGCTGAGGAACTGCTGGTGCTTGGCTGTATCTTCAGTGAAAGAATGAATATCAAAACATCTCCCAATTGGTGTAAAGATGCAACAAGATCAAGTTCATCTGTCTCATCTGGGAACTGGGTGGACAAATTTCATCCAGCAGTCTCATAATCATATGTCATTAGTCATGAGTTTGAATTTATATTCGCTTCATAGTCCTGA
This sequence comes from Aotus nancymaae, assembly GCF_030222135.1. Taxonomy (NCBI): domain Eukaryota; kingdom Metazoa; phylum Chordata; class Mammalia; order Primates; family Aotidae; genus Aotus; species Aotus nancymaae. The sequence continues at coordinate 3,603,009 of NW_026988450.1, read as the reverse complement.
AAACTAGAGGCTTACATATCATATAAAATGGTAATGACAGCAAGATAGTGCACACATGTTTCTAGTAAAACAAATCTCAAAACATCTCTGGAGTCAACATCTCAGAGTGCTAGTATGAATCCATAAAGAATGAAGTATTTAATAAATTATACAGGGGCTATTGATTGTCTATATGGAAAAAAATTATATCCTTACCTAAAACACAGAAAGATGTTTTGGTTTATGAAAAACCAAAGTATAAAAATAAAATATTGACAATTATATAAAAAACACACCAATTTTAAAGACAATCATTATTTTTCCTCCATTAGAACAGAGCCATTAGGAATCAAAAAAAGTCTTAACACCCAACAAAACTAGGCAGGCCAGAAGCTGGGAAAGGATATTGGCAATAAAGATTTCTACAATTACTACACAAATATAAAAGAAAAATGCTGCAATTAAAAGGATAGAAAAATAAGTAAATCATATAATGATTTTTTCCTGAATTGTAAATATAAAATAAATAAGCATGAGGAAACCTACTATATTTTACTAGAAATTAGGAAAATGCAAAGTAACATCATGACGATGTGCGATTTAAAGCAATTCATTAAGAAAATAAAATCTGACAATAACAAGCATAGGAAACAGGCTGGAAAATAGTGATGACATAGTGTGTCAGGAAGAGAGTCATTGATCCAGTGCTTTGTAGAAAAATTTGCCCTCATCTAAAAAGTTTAAGATATGCTCATGTCATAACACAAAAATGTGTCTCTTCAATATAAAATTCCCCTTTATGAGTATTATGAGAAATACACAAATTAATCATGTACAGAAATAAGAATACATAATAAACATTGTGTATTCATGCAATGGAAATGTCTTAACAATGATTACAAACAATTAGCTAGAGCGTTATCTATAATTTCAAAGTATATAGTGCTTATGAAACAAAACATGTTGCAGAACCATCTAGACCACAGAAAGTTGCATAGATAGTCCAGAAAAGACCTGTATCCTTTACCTGGCTTCCCTCAATATATCTTGCATAATCCTAATGCAACATCAAAACAGGAAAATTAATATTGGCTCAAAGTGTAAGTATAACTCAATGTCATTTTATCTCATGCTCATATTTGTGTAACCACCACTGCAATCTAGACACAAAACTATTTCACCTTCACAAAGACCTTCTTTGTGCAACCCATTTCCTTGCAGCCCTTCCCCCACCCCATTTACCACTGCTTACTCTGGGGAATCTTTAATCTGTTCTCCAACTCTATGATTGTGACGTATTAAGAATGTTATATTAGTGGAATCACATAGCATGCAACATTTTGAGATAAGCTTTTTTTCCACTTGGCACAATGCCCTTGAGATCCATCCAAGTTGTTGTGTGTATTCATAGCTAATTCTATTGAATGGTGAGTGGTAATCCACATAAGCATAGAAGTATATCTCATCATTCGCCTATTGAATAACATCTTAATTGTTTCCAGTTTAGGGCTATTTTAAATAAAGTTTCTGTGAGACACCAGGTACATCTTTCTGCATGCATATAAGTTTTTATTTCTCTGGGATGAATACCCAGTAAGGTGATTGCTGGATTATCTACTAAATGGATGCTTACTTATGTTTTCTTTTTCTTTTCTTTTCTTTTTTTTTTTTTGGAGAAGGAGTTTCGCTGTGTCGCCCAGGCTGCAGTGCCGTGGTGAGATCTTGGCTCACTGCAACCTCTACCTCCCTGGTTCAGGCGATTCCCCTGACATAGCCTCCCAAATACCTGGAATTACAGCCACATGCCACCACGCCTGGCTAATTTTTTTGTATTTTTAGTAGAGATGGGGTTTCGCCATGTTGGCCAGACTGGTCCCGAACTCCTGACCTCAGGCAATCTGCCCTCCTCAGCTTCCCAAAACGCTGGGAGTACAAGCATTAGCCACCGCGCCCAGCCTACTTGTGTTTTCAATTAAGAAACTACGAAGTTATTTTACAGAGTGACTGTACAATTCTAAATTTCTACCACCAATGATTGAGAACACTTGTTTCTACAAATCCTGGCCAGCATTTTTGTCTTGTCAATACTATATATAATATTTTTGCTTTGCTGTTTTAATATGCACAAAGTAACATCTCATCATGGTGTTAATTGACACTTTGCTAATGGCTGGTGATGTTGAACATCTTTTCATGTGCTTATTTGACAGCAGGTATTCTTGGTGTAATAAATCATAATGATTTTGTCCGTTTTTTGATTAGAGTAGATTGTATTTTTCTGTTAACTGTTCTTTATATAGTCTTGATACTAGATTTCTGTCAGACAACACGTTTGCAAATATTTTCTCCCAGTCTGTCACTTGTCTTTGCATCTTCTTAACAGGATCTTTCCCAGAGGAAAATTTATGTATCTTGCTTTTGGTGTCATGGCTAAGAACTCTTTGCCAAAAATCATTTGATCATAGATACTAGGGCTAACTTCTCGACTCTTAGTGTTAATACATTTACCCATAGGTTTATTCTTATTCCAGCACATATGGTTCTTGTAGCTTTTGAAATAGAGAACTGTGACTCCTCCAACTGTTTCTTTGTCAATATTGTTTTAACTAACTATTCTGATCCCCTTGACTTTTCATGTGAATTTCAGGATGAGCTTGTTAACTTCTCCAAAAATTCTACATGGAATTTTGTATTTCATGGTATATGTATAAAATTTGAGGAACTATTGTCACTTTAATCATCTTAATTGTTTATGAATAATTTATATCTTAACTTTTTTCAACAATATTTTGTTTTTGGTTTATAAATACTGTACTTATTTTGATAAACATATTTCTATGAACCTTATTATCCTTCTGATGTTGTTATAAATAAAATCATTTCTTAACTCCATTTTTACTTTATTCATTGCTAATGTATAGAAAGATGATTAATTTTTGTGTGTTGAATTTGTATCATTTAATCCCCCTGAACCTATTTGTTAGTATCTTAGTAAATTTTGGGGGTTGTAGATATAAAATATCACGTCATCTGTAAATAGATATTGTTTTACTTCCTTTCTAACCTGGATTTTCTTTTTCTAGCTTAAATTTTCTGGCTAGAACATGCAGTATGTCGAGGAACAGAAGTTGTGAGAGCAAACATCGTTATCTTCTGTCTTACTATAGAGGGAAAGCCTTGTTTTTCTTCATGTATTATGATATTAGCTCTGGGTTTTTCATACATGCCCTATGTCAGATTGAGGAAGGTCACTTTTACTTCTAGTCTGTCTAGTGTTTCTATTATGAATGGGTGTCGGATTTCATTTGATGGTTTTTCTGGGTCTCTTCAGATAAAATCAGTAGGATGGTTTTAGTCCATTATTCTACCAATATGACATGTTGCATTGATTTATTTTCACGTTACACCCATCTTTCATTTCTGAGCTACATCTTGTTCGAGGTGTGTAATCTGTTTTACACGTCACTGGATTTAGGTAATTAATAGTTGAGAAAATTTGTGTTTATTTTAATAAGAGGCATTGGTCTACAGTTTGTCTTTTGATGTCTTTTTCTCGTTTTAATATCAGGGAATTCTAGTTTCATAGAACTAAGTTTGAATATGTTCTCTATTTTCAACTTTTTGAAAGTTTATGAGGCATTGGCCTTAAGTTTTCTTTGAATGTCTGGTAGAATTCATCAGTGAAGCCATCGGACTTGAGCTTTTCTTTGTGGGAAATGTTAAAATGACTAATTCAGCCTCTCTGCCTTGTAAATAAGTGAAGAAAAAAAGACAATTTATTATATAATTATCTTGTCTTATATTATCATCTGCAAAATTGCCTTTACTAAAGCTATTTTGTGTGTGGGAGTGCGTATAGTTATAGTACTGTCTGTGTTCACATTCACATTGAAGGACTTCCTTTAGAATGCTTTTAAGGCGGGGGTGCTAGTAACCATTTTCTGTTTTTCTTGTCTTGGAACATCTTTATTTTTTCTTCATTTTTGAATAATATATATTCCTGGGGATAAGATATTTGGTTGCCCATCTTTTGTCTTCAGGATTTTTAACATGCCATCTCACAGCCTGTTACACCTATTGTTTCTTTCTTTCTGGGTGGGGAGGGATGGAGTTTTCCTCTTGTCACCCAGGCTGGAGTGCAGTGGCGGGATCTCGGCTCACTACAACCTCCACCTCCCAGGTTCAAGCCATTCTCCTGCCTCAGCCTCTCAAGTAGCTGAGATTACAGACACCCACCACCATCCCTGCTAATTTTTTTTTTTTTTTTAAATAGAGACAGGGTTTCACCATGTTGTCCAGGCTGGTCTTGAACTCCTGACCTCAGGTGATCCACCCACTTCAACCTCCCAAAGTGCTGGCTGGGATTACAGGTGTAAGCCACCGTGCCCAGCCTGAATTTTTATTATCTTGCTGCTTTCACCATTTTCTCTTTATATTTGGTGTTTATTATTTTGACTATGATGTTTCTTGGTGGGGATGTTTCTGTATTTATCCTACTTAGGGACTGTTTACTTTCCTAATGTGTAGAGTATTTGTGTTTTTTTTTTTAAATCGAATTTGCATTTTCTGCCATTATTTTTTAATGCTACTTTGTTCTGTTCTCTGTTTTTCTGGTACTCCTATTATGCATATTTTAGCCTGCTAAGCTTTCCCACATTTATCTGTGGTTCTGTTAACTTTTTCTTCGTTCTTATCTGTTTTTCTGATCATGAATTATCCAACGATTTTGTCAAGTTCATTTGTTCTTACTTTTAGCAACTCAAATCTGCTGATGAGCCCTTCAGTAATACTTAAATTTTTATTATTGTACCTGTCAACTTTAAATTCCCATTTGGTTCTTCTTTATCATTTGTATTTACGTGTTGATACTCTCTAGTTGATAAAAACTTGTCATTATACTTTGATTTAATTCTTTAGCTACAGTTCCTGGTAGTTTTATAAAAAAAATTGTAATAGCTGTTTTGAAGTTTCTGTTCACTAAATCTAAGATCTGAGCTCTCTTTAAGGTAGCTTCTGACACTTTTTCCTTTATATAGCTTAAATTTTTCAGGTTTTTTGATTCTTACATTTTTCTTCTCAAGAGTGACACCATTGTTCTATGAGTGGTGATCGGGGCGAGGAGAGGGTTAATAGCTCCTGGTCTTCCCATCATTCGTGTGCTAGTATGAACTTCTGTCACACAATTTAACTGTGGCAGGAACGATATGGGCTCCAGTATTATTATGCTAATGTGTCTGGATAGAGGTTCTGCCCTGTGTGTATTAGCTGAGTGAGGGGAAGAACCCTCATTCTCTTGCTGTGCCTTCTCAGAATAAGACTTCTATACAGAGGCCTGGGGAATGGGAGATAATAGTTACCAGTGCCATGCTCCTACTTGAGTGAAACACTATTCATGCTAGTACCAGTGGGGAAAGGGAGCCCTATTTCTTGGTTGTACTGTCAGGGTAGAAACTTCTTATAACACACATGGGAAGTTACTGGAAGCAGATTGTGGTTCAGATGCTACAGATTCTTGCTGTTCTTACAGAGAGTTAGCAGATGTTTTTGAATAACTCTTTCTCCATTTGCTACATACCATTAGATCAATTTTCAGGGAAATCTTTCCTTTATGCTTGTCAGCTCATTCCTGTGAGACACTTGGGATTATTCCAAACATCATGACCATCATAAAGGTAGGAAGCTTAGGAAAGAGAATGGAGAAATGGCACCGGCAGTGAATATCCTCTTATTCTAAAAACCACCAAGGCCTTCTAGACTCTACCGTCATAATTCTATTAATCCTTTTTTGACCAAAATGATGTCACAGGTTTGTCCTTAACTACAAAACCATAATTATACATAAATATTTTATTTTTTATCCTTTGTAGTAGGAGTGGTCATTGAGAAGAGAGCTGGAAATGTGTTTGTTTCATCAATAAGTTATGTTTGAAACAAGAAATGTAGGCATGTTCAACATTGCTTTTATACCTGTAATTGCAACTTTGATGAAATTGGCACTCCAGAGAAAACTAGAAATGTTTATTGCCTCAGAGTAAAATAATGATTGCATGAGAAACTGGATAATATATTAATGGATATAAGTACAAAACTTGGGGTTAATTTTGAGGTAAAATAAGTAAATATTTTCTGAATCAGACTGCTAATTTAGCAGCAGTTTTTTTTTAACTGTAAAGTTTTATCTTGATTTATGTTATTTTATTTTAATGCAGAAGCTTCATGTGCTTGTTTGTTACGTGGTTATATAGCATACTGACGGGAATTAGGATTCTAGTGGATCCAATGTCCAAATCATGAACCTGCTACTTGTTAGTTTTTCAACTTCCCCTTGCTTTTAGAGTCCCCAGTGTCTATTATTTACCCATTGTTTAGCTCCAACTTGTAAGTGAGAACATGTATTTCGGTTCTGAGTTCCTTCACTTAGGATAATGGCCTCTAGCTCCACTCCCATTGCTGCGAAGGACACTATTTTGTTCATTTTATATCTGCATACTATTCCATGGTGGATATGTGCCACATTTTCTTTATCCAGTTAACCATGATTTTGTATCATGACGCTTTATTTAATTTGTTTATTAAATCTATGAGTCTTTTGGAGGAGAATCTGAGGTTTTCTAGGTAGGCAATCATGTCATCAGCAAACAAAGACAGTTCGACTTCTTTTTAACTTGAATGCCTTTTCTTTCTTTCTCTTGCCTGATTGTCCTGGCTAGTACTTCTGGTACTATGTTGAGTAGAACTGGTGAGAATGGACATACTTGTCTTGTTCCAGTTCTTCGGGTAAATGCTTTCAACTATTTCCCATTCAGTATAATGTTGACTGTGGGTTTTTCATAGATGGCTGAGCCATGTTCTTTCAACGCCTAGTTTGTTGAGAGTTTTAAATTGTGAAGTAAAGTTTGATTTTATTGAAGGGCTTGTCTATGTCTATTGTCTATTGAGATGATCATATGTTTTTTAAGTTCTATTTATGAGATGCACCACATGTATTGATTTGTAAATATTGAGCTATTCTTGCATTCCTGGAATAAGACTAACTTGATAGTGATGAACTATCTTTTTGATTTGCCGTTAGATTCAGCTTGCTAGTATTTTGTTGAGGACTTTTACATCTATGTTCATCAAGGGTGTTAGCTTGTAGTTTTCATTTTTTTTTTTTTATAGTGTGCTTGACTGATTTTTGGTATCAGAGTATTCTATGAAATACTGGTTTCATAGAATGAGTTAGGGAAGAATGAATTCTTGATTTTTTGAAATAGTTTCAGTAGGATTGTTATCAGATCTTATTTGTATGTCTGGTAAAATTCAGGTCTGGTCCTGGCCATTTTTTTTCTCTCACCTCGGAAGAGTTTTTATTACTGAATCTATTTCATTACTCATTGTTAGTCTGTTGAGGAATTCTGTTTCTACCTGGTTCAACCTTGGGGGTCAGTTGTATGTTTAAAGGAATTTATCCATTTCCTCTAGGTTTTCTAGTTTGTGTGCTTAGACCTGATGATCTTCTGTATTTCTATAGTATCAGTTTAAATGCCTCTCTCATTTTTGATTGTACTTATTTGAATCTTCTCTCATTTTTTCTTGGTTAATCTAGCTAGTGGTCTGCCAATTTTGTTTAACCTTTTAAAAAACCAATATTTTGTTTAATCGATTCATTGTATCATTTTAGTATTCTCCATGTCATTTAGTTCTATGTTGATCTTTGTTATTTCTTTCCTTACCTTTGGGTTTGAATTGGTTTGGTTTTTGTAGTTACTTGAGATTTGATATTAGGTTAAGAATTTGAGATCTTCCTATTTTTTTTTTTGACATGGACATTTAATGTTATAAAATTTTCTCTTAGCACAGCCTTTGCTGAATTCCAAGCTTCTGGTATGTTTTGTTTCTATTTTTATTCATTTCAACTATTTTTTTTAAAAAATTTTCTGTTTTAATTTCATTGTTTACCCAAAAGTTGTGCAGGACCAATGTGTTTACCTGCCATGTACTTATGCAGTTTTGAGAGTTCCTCTTAGTTTCAGTTTTAAATTTTATTCACTTGTGGTCCAAGAAGATACTTGATATGATTTTGATTTTTTGGCATTTATTGATACTTGCTTTATGACACAGCATATGGTCAATTTTGGAGAGCGTTCCGTGCAGAGATGAGAAGAATGTATATTTTGCAGTTGTTGGATAGAGTGTTATGTAAATGTCTACTAGGTTCATTTGATCTGTAGTCCAGTTTAGGTCCAGAGTTTTCTTATAGATTTTCTGTCTCAGTGAGCTCTCTAGTGACGTCAGTGAGGTGTTGAAGGTGCCCCTCCCCCACCATTTTTGTATTGCTATCCATACGTTTTCTTAGGTCTAGTAGCATTTGTTTTATCAAAATGTGTTCTCGTTGTTGGGTGCATGTATATTTACGATACACATATCTTCTTGCATTGAACCCTGCCCTTCTTTGTCTTCTTTCGCTGTTGTTGGTTTAAAGTGTTTTAGCGCCTATGAGGATGGCTACTCCTGGTTGCTTTTGTTTTACATTTGCATGATGTATCTTTTTCCACACTTTTACTTTAAGTATGTAGCTGTCTTTAGCCAGAAGTCTGTCTCTTGTAGGCAGCTAAATATTCTTTAGTAGTTATTTAACAACTTACGATGGCTTTCAAGAGCAGATTCTTGATGTATTTTCTCTAATGCTGTATATCATTTTTATTTGACATTATCTTAGTTAAAAATTAGATTTTTCACATATAATTAATCATTTTGGGGTCTGTACTGAAGTAAACTAAATAAGATTTTAAGCAACACTCTTGACCATTGCAAATCATGGTGTTTATATTACATATTTGCATAACACATATAATATCTCAGCAGTTTGCAGTTCCAAACTAAAATAGATTAAGTTATCTGAGAGCATATAGAAAGACAACTTGCAAGTAACAGATTTGTAGAAATGTAAGAAAGAGAAAATATCTAACCTTGTTTGTAAGAAAAGTGGATGTTTTCATCAACTTTCCAACTTCTATCATTAGTAGAATATAAATCCAATATAGTTGTACTCGGAGGATAAGGAGATAGTCTCAAAGATATTATGCATCATTTATGTAGGCTTGTATCTCTGTACATGGCTGGTTTAAATTTATAAACTGATTTAGCTTCTTGATCTGTACAAGTGTCTGCTTGTCAATCACTTACATCAAAGTAGTTAAGTCATAAATTTATGTACGTCTAGATCAGAAATTCCTGGGAGTATGTCTCATGGGTAGCTGCAGCCGTAAATCATTCAGGATGGTTAGTAGTTAGCAAAGGGCCTGAGGCTAAATCTGCTATGCAAGGTTCAGGGAGATAATAAGAAAGTACCCAAGTATTCCTGACTCTTTTCAGTATTAGGATTTATCATCATGTATCATTTAATAATGGGGATATGATCTGGCAAATGCATAATTAAACCCAGGTAGAGCCTGTCACACTCCCAGGATTCATGGTATAGTCTATTGGTCCTAGGCTACAAAGCTATAGAGTATGTTACCCTATTGAATACTGTAGGCGGTTGTAACACAATGGTAAATATTTGTGTATCTAAACATAGAAAAGGTACAGTAAAAATACAGTATAAAAGATGAAAAATGGTACTCCGGTCTAGGGAACTCACCATGAGTGGAGCCTGTAGGACTGGAAGTTGCTCTCTGTCAGTGAGTGAGTGGTACTAAATGTTAAGGCCTACGATGTTACTGTGCATTACTGTAGACTTTATAAAAACCACATGTAAGCTACCCAACACTTCATTTTTTAAAGTTTATTTTCTTAATAATAAATTAATCTTAGGTTACCGCAACTTTCTTTTACCTTGTAAACTTAATTTTTATATACTCATTTACTCTTTTGTAATAATACTTAGCTTAAAACCAGAACACATTGTACAGCTGTACAAAAATATTTTCTTTCTATCATTGCCTATATGCTTTTTTCTTTTTTTTAATTTTTTACTTTTTAAAATTTTAATTGCAAACCAAGACACAAGCACACGCCTTAGGCTAGGCCTACACACAGGATCAGGATCGTCAACATCACTGTCATCCAACTCCACGTCCTGTCCCACTGGGAGGTCTTTAGGGGCAGTAACAGTTCCATTAACATCTTAATATTGTTTTTACTTTATTTTAAAAAAAGCTCAGTGGCACTTGGCTCACTGCAGCCTCGAATTCTTGGGCTCAAGCAGTCTCCCACCTTAGCTCCCAGAGTAACAGGGACTACAGGTACACACCATCATGCCCAGCTAACTTTTATATTTTTTGTAAAGATGGGGTTTTGACATGTTGCGCAGGCTAGTCTCAAACTCCTGAGCCCAAGCAATCTGCCTACCTCAGCCTCTCAAAGTGCTGGAATTACGGGTGTGCACCACCAGGCACAGCCCCTTCATTACAATCTTATGAGATGAATATGCAGTTCATCATTGATAAAAATGATGATCTATGTAAGATTGTATAAGATTGCAAAACTCTTATAAAATATTGTATAAGATTGTAATAAGTGATGGTATGACTATAAAACTCATAAAATATCTTAAAAATTAATATAAACTTCACTTTGCAGAAAAAGTTGATATTTATGTGGTATCATCAACTTTATCTGCAAAAAAATATATGGATATGTTTGTGGACCTATCCAGAAACAAATAGCTAATTCATATTTGCAAATGTAAATTTATCTCCAAATAGGACCCTTTCACCTCTCTTAGATATGAAAAAATTTTAAAAATTACATGTAGAATTTTATTTTATTCAGAAAATTTAATAATTAAAAACTAAAAATTTTTATTACATGAAAAATATTTATTTTGGTTAAAAGAAAAAATATAATTAGAAGGAATATATTTCAAGAGATCTATTGTACAGAAGGTGACTGTATTTATGATACATTCTATTTTTGAAAAATATAAACAATGTGAAGTGTGTTTTTACCAAATCACAAAAATTAACTAGATTTAAAACAATAGATATACTTCAAATATATATATTTACATATATTTAATACAATATATATAACATATATTTATGTATATTTTAGTCATGTACACATTGGTGTTTTGAAGTATAATATATATATCCTCAATACATATACTTCAAAACACCATGTGTATATATTTTAACTGTTTTCAATTAAAATTTAAAAAATGAAAGAATAAAGATGAATTTTTCTTTACTAGATAATTAAAAATTATTATTTATTCAAACTTCCCAATGCTCTCTCATAAAAGATGAACAAGTTGATGCTCTATTTTGCAATTAACAGTAAGATGTTTAAGAACATTAATAAAATATTTTGGGTCCTATGAGATTTTTGAAGACTTTTGTAGTTTTTAGAGGGAATCACATTGAGTTTAGGAATCTTGCATGTTTATGTCTTCTGAATTAAAAAGAAAATACAGTATATAATTAATTCAATTAATCGATGACATAGATTATATCATTTTAAGTATAATTTATATTATATTTTAAAAATTATTAGTTGAAGCTGCATACAGCTTTATGGTCACCACATAGCCTATATTCTTGGTGCAGCATGACTTATTTATACCATAGTACTTTTAATAAACAGATAAATCATAGAACTCTAAATTACTGAAGGCTCCAACTTAAAATGATCATGTTTAAATTAGAAAAATATGTCTTTATTTTCTGAAAATCTTCTAAGACTGTGTGGTCTAATCAAATGAATAAATACATCTAAATTATATGCAAATGTCATTGATTTAACTGCGAACACTGTGTGTTTACTGCACTAAAGGAAATTATTTTGTTCTGTAAATAAGTCTTAACAAATTCCTAGAATTTCTTGTACTTTCATGTGTATGCATATGTGTGTATATATATGTATATTTATGTAAGTGTGTATACACATGCATATATGTATATGCTGATAATTATTAAGTCTCAAGTGTATACTATGCACTAAGCATTCTATAAATAATTAGTATTTGTTAATTAATTTAAAACTTAGAATAGCCTTGAGATAGGTCCTAATATTACACTTAATTTGATATTAGGAAATTAAGCAAGAGTGAGGCAATCCGAGATCAGAACCCATGCTTTTGACTGTTACAGGTATAAATAATATGAAATTAGCAGTTATAACTATTCTGTTAACATTTTCTTTAAACATTTTCTATAACTTGATAAATTAAATTCAAAGCAAATTTTATAATATATAAATTTATATATATTAAGATCTACTATAAAGTGATAGTAAATGAAGCAACGTGAAATTGAAACCAGGATAGAATCCAGGAATGGGGTACTTCACCAGCTAATGAAAAAATGTAATACTGCAATGTAGTGGTGAAAAAAAAAGTTCTTATAAATAAATATTTCTTAATCTATTATTTTTAAAAATACCTCGACTCTACTTCATGCCTTTTATAATAATTCCACTTTAATTATAGATATAAATATAAACACCTCAAAACTTCATATGGAGCCAAAAAAGAGCCTGCATAGCCCAGACAATCCAAAGCAAAAAAAAAAAACAAGCTGGAGGCATCACACTACCTGACTTCAAACTATACTGCAAGGCTACAGCAATCAAAACAGCATGGTACTGTTACCAATACAGAGATATAGACCAGTGGAACAGAACAGAGGCCTCAGAAATAACACTGCACATCTACAACCATCTGATCTTCGACAAACCTGACAAAAACAAGCAATGGGGAAAGGATTACCCATTTAATAAATGGTGTTGGGAAAACTGACGAGCCATATACAGAAAGCTGAAACTGTATCTCTTCCTTACACCTATACAAAAATTAACTCCAGTTGGATTAAAGATTTAAACATAACACCTAACACCATAAAAACCCTAGAAGAAAATCTAGGCAATACCATTCAGGACATAGGGATTGGCAAGGACTTCATGACTAAAACACCAAAAGCAATGGCAACAAAATCCAAAATAGACAAATGGGATCTAATTAAACTAAAGGAGCTTCTGCACAGCAAAAGAAACTATCATTAGAGTGAACCAGCAACCAGAAGAATGGGAAAAATTTTTTTGTAATTTATCCATCTGACAAAGGGCTAATATCCACAGTCTACAAAGAACTTAAACAAATTAAAAAAAAACCATCAAAAAGTGAGTGAAGGATATGAACAGATAATTCTCAAAAAAAATATTTATGCAACCAACAAACATGAAAAAAAGCTCATCATCACTGGTCATTAGAGAAATGCAAATCAAAACCACCATCTCATGCCAGTTAGAATAGTGATCATTAAAAAATCAGGAGACAACAGATGCTAGAGAGGATGTAGAGAAATAGGAATGCTTTTACACTGTTGGTGGGAGTGTAAATTAATTCAACCATTGTGGAAGACAGTATGGCGATTCCTCAAGGACTTAGAAATAGAAATTCTATTTGAACCAGCAATCCCATTACTGGGTATATACCCAAAGGATTATAAATCATTCTATTATAAAGACACATGTACGCATATGTTTATTGCAACACTGTTCACAACAGCAAAGACTTGGAACCAACCCAAATGCCCATCAATGATAGACTTGATAAAGAAAATGTGGCACATATACACCATGGAATACTATGCAGCCATAAAAAATGATGAGTTCGTGTCCTTTGCCGGGACATGGATGAAGCTGGAAACCATCATTCTGAGCAAACTGACACAAGAACAGAAAACCAAACACCCCATGTTCTCACTCATAAGTGGGTGTTGAACAATGAGAACACATGGACACAGGGAGGGGAACATCATACACCGGGGCCTATTGAGGGTGGGGGGCTAGGGGAAGGATAGAAGCAGGTGGGAGGATTGGGGAAGGATAGCATTAGGAGAAATACTGAATATAGATGACGGAGTGATGGATGCAGCAAACCACCAAGGCATGTGTATACCTGTGTAACAAACCTGCATGTTCTGCACATTTACCCCAGAACTTAAAGTATAATAAATAAATATTTTAAAAAGAATTATACACCAAAGAATATTTTTATGACCTTAAGGAGGTAACATTTCTTAAAGGAGGAAAAAATGCACTAACCATAAAGAAAATATTGCTGAATCACATTTATAAATAAGAACTTCAGATCAAAAAACATTAAGCAAAGACCTTTTGTTTTTTGCTAATGCTATACCTGGTACCCAAACAATAGAAAAGTGATTAAAAGTGATTAAAAAAACTCTCTGGAAGTGAAAACACAAATACCACTTAAAATTTTAGAATATTTCTGAAAGTTATTCGTGAAGACCTAAATTGAAATTGCCTTTTTCTTATGGACATTATTTGTTTTAGGCATTATAGCCACTATATTCTGAACCCAATGAAAAGGTAAGATGGTACAGGAATCTTATTTTCATTCTCACCTTTTCAGTAGATTATGGCACTTAAACTTATGCTCACTGGAGGTAGTTTCTGTTATTTTTCAATATATTAAATCTGTAAATGCTATTGAAACACAGCTATATAAAAACAAAAGGAAGAAAGTATAAAATCCTTTACAATGTTTTCTATAAAACTCATATTGTTGAAGAGAAAGGGCTTCATGTCATAGAAAAAGTGTAAAGGCAGGAAGAGTCACTTACTGATCAAAACTAGCCCCTCAAAAATAGTACTCAACAAAAAATAAACTACTCTAGAAAGTCCCCAACATTTCATGAGCAAATTGTTGGAAAATTGTTAGTAACTTTCAGTGTGAACCTAGAGCATAAACTCTAAAAATTTTTAAATATGTTCACACCCTTTTTGCTAGTAATCTTACTTTTGGGACTGTAACCTAGTTTTGGGTTCTAATAGAAAAGCTGCTCTTGAAGTCTAAGAACAGATTTTGTGTGAACATGAGTCTGCACTTCTCTGTGGCAAATGTCCAAAACTGCACAAGCTGAGTCCTGTGGTAGTAAAATATGTAGCCTTTTAGGAAAGCTACCTACCTGTCTTCCTCATTTTCGTTTTTCTTTTCTTTTTCTTTGAGAGTGTCGCTCTGTCACCCAGGCTGGAGTATGGTGGCGAGATCTTGGCTCATTGCAACATTGGCTCCCACACCTCCTGGTTGAAGTGATTCTTTTGCCTCAGCGTCCTGAGTAGCTGGAATTACAGGCAAACACCACCATGCCCAGCTAATTTTTGTAATTTTTAATAGAGACGGGGTTTCTCCATGTTGGCCAGGCTGATCTCAAACTCCTAATCTCAGGTGATTCGCCCACCTTGGCCTCCCAAAGTGCTGAGATTACAGGCGTGAGCCAGTGCACCTGGCCTGAGCCACCACACCTGGCCTGAGCCACCACACCCGGCCTCATTTTCAGTAGCATTCTGCACTCCCTCCAGTAATGTGTGAATGACCCAGTGTCTAGGTATCTTCATGTAGCATTTGATAGTGTCACTCTGCTTAGCTTAGCCATGCTTACTGGTGTGTAGTGATACCCTGTTATGGTTTTAATTAGCATTCCAACTAATGGCTAATGATGTTGAACATTGTGTCATGGGCTTATTTTCCATATTTATAGCCTCTTTCATAAAATGCTTAATGTTGTTGGTCATTTTATAACTGGGTATTATTTTTCACTGTTCAATTTTGAGAGTTCTTCATCTATTCTAGTTTCTAGTTCTTTCGTGGTTTCCAAACATAATTTCCCAGTCTGTAGTTTATCTTTCACCATCTTAACAGGGACTTTCACAGAGGAACGTTTAAACATTTGAATGAAGTTCTATATATTATTATTTTTTCCTTCCATGGATTATGCTTTTGGTGTCAGTTCCAAGAACACTGCCTAGCCATAGATCATTATGGTCAGAGAACTCCCTTCTGCCATTTTTTTAGGGTATACCTATTGGTGACACATTCAGTATGTTTTTCCCCATCTGAAAAGTCATGACTCCCCCTTCACGCCTGAAGAATATGTTTGCTGGAGTTGGATTCTGGGTTAACAGTACTTTTCTTTAAGTGCTTGCAAAAATGTTTTACCTTTTTCTGCTCACCTTGGAGACTTCCAAAAAGAAATCTGTTGAAATTCTCATTGTTTTTTACCCACAAATAAGGACTGTCTCTCTCTCTCCACTTTGAAAATATTTTTCTTGGTTTTTAGTTTTTGAAGTTTGAAGATGGTATGTCTTGCTGTGTATGTGTTTGAGTTTACCCTGTTTGGTGTTTACTCAGGTTTATGCCTTTTGCCAAATTTGGGAAGATTCCAGCCATTATTTTTTCAAGCACTTTCTCAGACCATTTCTCTTGTTTCTCTCCTTGCAACACGCGATAACATGAAGGTTAGAAATTTTATTACAATCTTCTGTGTTTCTGTGGCTCCATTCCTTTCTTTTCAGTGTATTTTTTTCTGTTATTCAGATTGAATAATTTCAATTATTCTTTCATTTCACTTTTTCATTTTATGCTCCCACCATTCTATTGTTACACACATATATGGAAGCTCTTATTTCAGTTATTATATTTTTAAGTTCTAAAACTTATATTTTTTGTTTATTTCCTGAGACTTTTCATTTGTTTACATTTGTATAAAGCATATTTAAAACTGCTACTTAAAGCATTTTGATAATGGCTGCTTAAAAGTCTTTGATAATTCTAACATCTACATCACCTTGGCATTGTGTCTGTGGATTATCTTTTCTCGTTCAAGTTGAGATCTTCCTGTCTCTTGCTGTGATGCATGACTTTCCGTGGAAACCTAAGTATTTGGGGCATGAGTTTATGAGGCTCTGGCACGTATGTAAACCTTCCATTGTAGGTTTTGTTCTCAAAGGCATGGGGATGCTGCCTTGTTACTGCCTGGTGGAGGTGGAAACACTTGCTCTCCACTGACACTTGATTGGAGGACCCCCTTGGGGAAGAAGGACAGGGAGATCCAGCTCCCTGGTAACCCTCCACTGGAACCTCCCTGCCCAGAAGTTAGGAGTACTTCACTGCTGCTCCCTGTGTAGTTTCCAGGGCACCAAAAAAAGTGGTGACCCCATTCCTGCTGCGTGAAAGTTCTGTTTCTCCTCTGAGACCACCCTACATAGAGGAGAACGGGAACCTCAGCACTGCCAGGTGGTGGCGGGGGCCAGTTTCCCTACTGGAAACCTCAAAGCTCCATGGGGGAAGGGGGCCTCATTAATGTCTGATAGAAGCATCTTTGATATTTTTCTTTTATCTCATTTCCTCTGTTTAAGTTTGCTATCGCTGCTGTAACAAATTCTCACAAAATTAGTTGCTTAAAACAACACGTGAATATTTTTTTAAAGTTCAGGAGATCAGAAATCTGAAATCAACATGTTGGCAGAAATGCATTTCTTCTTGAAGTTTTAGGAAAGAATCATTCCCTTGTCTCTTTCAGATTCTAGAGGCTTCCTGAGTCCTTGGGCTCCCAAGTCCCTCTCTTATCACTACAGTCTATTGTTTCCATCATCACATTTCCTACTTCTGACTTTGATATTCCTGCCTTTCTCTTATAAGGACCCTTGCAATGGCATTGAGCCTATCTGGATATTCCAGGACAATCACCACTCTCAAAATTCTTAATGTAATCTCATCTGCAAAGCGCCCTTTAACGTATAAAGTAATGCATTTGCAGGCTGCTGGACTAAGATATGGACTTTGTTATTGGGGGTGGGGGGTGGGCATTATTTAGCTTACCAGACTCATGTAATTGACAGTCACTTAGACATTAATTCTTATAGTTTTCACTTCCAAAATATCAAGGTTTTCATTCTCCATTTCACTTTTATCATCTGAGGCAGGCCACCCTTCCTCACCTTGAGTATTGCCATGAGAGGTTTGTAGAGTAGCAGAGATTATAAATTAAGATTGTGGATGCCTTCTTGATAAAGATGAAGAACAATTTTAAAAGAACAGTATAAGCCTCTCATTGCACACAAGTGTGCAAAGAGCATTTCAGACATGGGTATATAAATTGACTCACACTAATTGAATGTCTACCACGTGAAAGTCTTGGCACAAATCTCTGCTTGGATTTGTACAGAAACAGGCAAAAGTCAGAAGAGGGCAGATATGTTTAAATATCTAAACGTGCATAGATGTTATGCTGCAATATTGAAATGAGGTGAGTGTTAGAAAGATAGGTAGACATTACAGCACAACTATTGGAAGGAACCAAAAATAAACCTCTATGGAAAATACACTGAGTTAAATTAAAACTTGGTTGAGCATGTGCTATATGTCAGACCATCAATGGGATTAGAATAAATATAGCATATGGCAATTGCCTAAATTATCTTAAATTTAATGAATGTAAAAGAGTATTTCAAACCTGCTGTTATAAATAAGCTTAATATTGTGTAGAGATTCCTAGAGGATTTATCCACAAATTATCTTATCTGTTGGTTTAAGAGAATTCTGTTTGTTCTGTTAGCAGAGGTGAACGCAGTGGAGAATCTATAAGTCACAGTAAGCAAGAACAATTCGCTGCTACAAAATCATAGTGGAAATCAGATATTGGCAGTCTATACCTGTGAACAAATGAGTGTGATCGGCAAAACATCCCAGGGGATAAAGACACAGAGAGTGAGAAATGAGAAGAGGTGAAAATAATTTTGGCATTTTACACCTCCCAACTTCTAGAACATCCTTTCTTACAGGAGTCAGAAGTCAGTCTGATTTTTCATTAATATTATACTGATGTGAATTACCTCTTTTCCTGAACTTTTCCCAGCAAGATGTAGCTGTGTTATGTTAGTGTCAAAATATCAACTCCAGTGTCACAGCAAATTTAAAAGGTCAAAGTTCAAATCATCATAGCCTACATTCACCTAATGTTGGTCTAGAGACTGGAGATAAAAATGTGTATTTTTCAAAAGAGGAAAAATTAGATTCTGCCTGTCATTTTTTTTTTTAAGACGGAATCTCACTCTTTTTGTCTAGGCTGGAGTGCAGGGGTGTGATCTCGGCTCACTGCAATTTCTGCCTTCCCAGGTTCAAACAATTCTTCTGCCTCAGCCTCCCTAGTGGCTTGGATTACAGGTGCCTGCCATCACCCCTGGCTAATTTTTTTGTGTATTTTTAGTACAGATGTGGTTTCACTGTGTTGGCTAGGCTGGTCTCAAACTCTTGACCTCATGATCCACCTGCCTAGGCCTCCCAAAGTGCTGGGATTACAGGCGCAAGCCACCGCTCCTGGCTTGCCTGTGAATTTTACTAAATTGCCATAACCTTTGCAACTTAACAAGTGTGAGTAATCAATAAGTGCTTATAATCTGTAGATTTGAGTGTTTCTTTTTGGGATATTAATCCATAAAATAATTTTGTCAAATATCGTAGATATTAAAAATCATCTGGTAAAACTAGACTTGAAGATGTTAAATGTGTCTGGATATTCACTAGATTTAGAAGTGAGTCATTTTCACCTGCTGGGGACCTTGCAGGGTAGATTGTTACTGGAACTGAACACTCTTAGGGAAGTGTAGCAATTTATGTTCCCTCAGCAGGATATGTACCCTCCAGTCACCAAAAAAATATAGTTTGATCTTAGCAGGAGAAATTCATTAACATTTTTTTTATTCAAGAGAACAGACTTGTAATTTCTGTGTTTAGTAGAGAAAATGATAAAGAAAAAATACAGTCAGACTAAGAGAACGATGCTGGCCCCATCCAGTGTCCCTGCCTGCAGCACCAGCTCACAAACGTCTTCAGCTGTCTCACTAAAGCACTTTTGCTAGTCACCACGGCCATAGTGCTACTGCAGGCAGCCCCTGTCACTCCACCAGAGTGCCTTTGCTGACAGCTCCCCACCAGAGTGTGCTCCTCCAAGATGCCCCCCACCAATCACTGCCCTACTGGAATGCATTGGCCCATGGCCCTGCCACCACCGCACTGGAGCACTTTCACACACTGTCCCCATGCTGCCTGCCAGTGCACTTTTGAACACAAGCCCCATGGAGTGCTGTTGCTAGTGGTCTGGGAGCAGCTCAGCCCTGCAGTGCAGCCAGTGCTGCACCTCCAGGGCCAGAGGACAAGGCTAAGGGCCTGATTCCAGCCCCCCAGGGGTGAAGCATGCAGTCCGGGATTGCTGAGCTGAACTTTGGCCCTCTGAAAGCATCTGGAAATGAAGCCATTTGACTGTACACAGCTTGCACCACAGTCAAACCCTCAGGAGCAATAAAGGATATAAAAACAAAAAGGCCCACAACTTCAAAGAATAAAGGGACATAAGACCTCACAGATACAAAAGAACCAGTGCAAGAACTCTAGCAAGTGGGAAACTCTGAGCCAGCAGAAAGGGGGTGGGGTGCACAGATGAAACTCACCCTGTTTCAGAAGAGACACAGCCATATCCTCTCCAGGTGCAGCAGATAACAAAGTTAAAGCCACTTAGAGGAATATGGAGAATGTTGGGGATGGGTGCCTATGGCTGTGTTCCACCGTATCCCTGCCCCAACTAACTCAACTGGGCTGTGTGCAGATTCAAGCTCTGTCTTTGCCAAATCTCTGGGCAATTTCTCCTGCCAACTCTAATGACTGGGGGTTCATGGGGTCATCTATACTAGGATCCCAGAAGTCTGTGGAGACAGTGGGCTGTACTGTATTCATTTTGCTCACCCCTTCCTTAGAAGCCATTTAGGACCGGGAATGAGTCCTGATGCCTGCCCTCAGTTGTACTTCCTCTGATTTTTTTTTTTTTTAATGCTTTTCTTAGATTTTACAACAAAGTTTTAGCTACTTCAAGTCCACCTTAAAATGCTACTATTCTTCATGTTATTTCAGGCAACTTATAACAGAGGATCCAAATTTTCACTCTCACATCCCTTGTGACAAAGCTGTCTTTCATTTAACTTATTCATGGGCTGTAAATGCATGATACTTTATTACTGTTCTTACTTTTAATAAGTAGTTATCTTTTACATTATTAGGAATTATAAATAATACACTATATTAATTTACCAAAAGTCATTACTTCTCTGTTGTTCTCCATTTCTTTGTGTTGATTCAAGATTCTGACCTAAATGGTTCCTTCTTCCAGAATAAAAAATAATAATAAACCTTGCAGAGCAGGTCTCTTGGCCATGAATTCTCTCCATTTGTATTTGTCTGAGAAAGACTTTATTTCTTTTTACTTTTGAAAGGTGATTTCACAGGATATAGAATTTTAGCTTGGTAGACTTTGTTCTTTCAACATGGTAAAGACATAACTGTATTTTCAACTCAATTTTTTTGTTGTTTATATGGTTTCTAGTTAGAATCTGATGTTTCTGTTATTCTTCTTCCTCTACAGATAAGGTGTTTTCCTCCACCCTGGGTCTATTTAGAAGTTTCCCTTTGTCTCTTGTTTCCCAGAGTTTAAATATATGTTGAAAGTGAAAGCTTTTTTGTTTTCTTGTTTTTGTATTTATTTTGCTGGGTGTTCTAGAACTATCCTGAATCTGTAAAAGTAAGAGTGTCTTCTTACTTGCGAAGGATCACACTAGCTTCTTAGCAATGGTTCTTAACTAGATAGAAATGGCTGATGCGTCAGCAATGGAATTCAGAAGCTAGATGGCAAGCAAGCTCAATGAGATGCAAGAAAAGGCTGAAACCCGATCCAAGGAAAATGGTAAAACAATCCAAGAGTTAAAAGATGACATAGCTATTTTAAGAAAAAACCAAACTGAATTGCTAGAAATAAAAAGTTCACTACAGGAGTTTCATGAAACAATTGGAAGCATAAACAACAACAGAGTAGACTAAGCTGAGGAAAGCATCTCAGAGCTTGAAAGTAGCTCCTTCAAAGCAATGCAGGCAGACAAAAATAAAGAAAAAAGAATATTGACCAATGAACTAAACCTCTAAGAAATATGGGATGTTGCACACACATGACTCATCGACATTTCTGAATCAGGAGAGAGCAAGCAAGTTGCAAAATTTATTGGAGGATATAATTCATGAAAATTTCCCCAATTTTAGCAAACAGGTTGACATGCAAATTCAAGAAATACAGAGAACCCTTGTGAGGTACTGGACAAAGTGACCACCCCTAAGACAGAGTCGTCAGATTCTTCAAGGACAACACACACACACACAAATTAAAGGCAGCTAGAGAGAAGGGGAAATTCACTTACAAAGAGAATCCCATTAGAGAAACAGCAGCACTTTCAGCAGAAACTTTACAAGCCAGAAGAGACTGGGAGCCTATTTTCAACATCCTTAAAGAAAAGAAATTCCAACCAAGGGCGAAGAAGAATTAAAATCATTTTCAGACAAGAAAATCCTAAGGGATTTTATTATCACTAGACCTGCCTTACAAGGGGTCCTAAAGGCAGTGCTAAATATGAAAATGAAAGAATGATATCTTCCATCACAAAAGACACTTAAGTGTATAGCCCATTGACACTATAAAGCAACTATTCAATCAAGTCTACATAACAATTAGCTAACGATAGGATGACAAGATCAAATCTTCACATATCAATATTGATGATGAATGTAAGCAGGCTAAATGTTCTCCTTAAAAAGCACAGAGTGGCAAGTAGGATAAAGAAGCAAATTGAGCTGTCTGATCTCTTCCAGAGACCCATATCACAAGTGACAATACAGATAGACTTAAAGTAAAGAAATAGAGAAATACTTGTCAGGCAAACAAAAATTTTAAAAAGCAGTCATCACTATTATTATAACAGATAAAACAGACTTCAACCAACAATGACCAAAAAGGATAAAGAAAGGCATTAGATAATGACAAAGGATTCAATTCAATACAATGACTTAACTATCTTTAATATCTGCACATCTGATATTGGAACACTCAGATTCACAAAACAAGTTCTTAGAGATCTATAAAATGATTTAGATAACCATACAATAATAGTGTGATACTTCAAATCACACTGACAGTGATGGACAGATCATTGAGGCAGAAGTCAAAACAAAGATATTTTGGACTTAAATTCAATGCTTAACCAATTTGTCCTAATAGATAGCGATGGAACACTCTATTCAACACTAACATAATATGCATTCTTCTTATCTGTACACAGCATATACTCTACGATTGACCACATGCTCCACCATAAAGCAAGTCTCAACAGATTCAAAAAAATTGAAATCATACCAACCATGTTCTCAGACCACAGTGCAATAAAAGTAGAAATAAATACCAAGATAATATCTCAAAACCGCAAGATTACATGGAAGCTAAACAACCTGCTCCCAAGTGACTTTTGGTTAGGAATAAAATTAAGGCAGAATTAAAAATAACTATTTGAAACTAATGAAGAGTGACACAACATAGCAGTATCTTCGGGACTAGCTAAAGCAATGTTAAGAGGAAAATTTACAGCACTAAACAGCCAAATCAAGAAGTTAGAAGGAACTCAAATTAACAACTTAATGCCACACCCAGAGAAACTACAAAAACTAGCAGAAGAAAATCAATAACCAAAGTCAGAGCTGAATTGAATGAATTTGAGATGCAAAAAATGCATACAAAAGATCAAAGAAACCCAAAGTTGGTTTTTAATAGAATAAACAACATGGACTGATAGCTGGATTAATAAAAAAAAAAAGATTCAAATATATACAATCCAAAATGACAAAGGTGACATTACACCCACCCTTATAGAAAAAAACATACATAGAATATTACAAACACCTCTATGCACACAAAGTAGAAAACCTAGAGGAAATGGAAAAATTCCTCCAAAAACCAGAGCCTACCAAGATTAAACCAGGAAGAAATTGAAATCCTGAACAAACCAATAATAAGTACTTAATTAAATCAGTAATAAAAAGTCGACCAATCAAAAAAGATCCTGGGGCCAGATGGAATCACAGCCAAATTCTACCAGATGTACAAAGAAGAGCTAGTACCAATCCTACCGAAATTACTCCAAAATATCGAGGAAAAGAATCTCCTCCTTCACTCTACAAAGCCAGCATCATTTTAATACTAAAACCTTGGCGAGACACAATAAAAAAGAAAACTACAGATGCATATTTCTAATGAATATAGACACAAAAGGTAATAGTGACAGTCTGCTATTGGCAAGAGAGCAAACATAGAGAAGATGAACCAGAATAGAGATCCCATAAACAGACCCACAGAAATATAGTAAAGTGACTTTTGACAAAAGATTCAACTCAATGAAGAAAGGACAGCCTTTCAACCAACTGGTGAGGAAAAATTAAAATGTGTGTATGTAAGAAGTATTCAAAACCTAGACAAAAACTTTAGACTTCTTACAAAAATTATTTCAAAGTTGATTATAGACCTAACTGGAAATGTAAACCATATGCAACTTCTATATGAATAAATAGGAAAAAAAAAAAGCTTACCAATGATTTAATTTTAATTTTATAGAGACAATACTAAAAGCATGACCCAAGAAAGAGAAAATTGATAATTTGGACTTGATTGAAATTATTATCTTTTCTCTGCAAAGACATTGCTAAAAGAAAAAAAAGACAAGCCAGAGACTAGAAGAAAATAGTTGCAAAATACAAATCTAATGAAAAATATCAAAAATAAACAAAGAAGTCTTAAGAATCAACAATAAGGAACAAAGAACCCAGTTAGAAGTTGTCAAAATCTGGACAGACATTTCACCAAAGAAGGTATACAAATAGGAAATAAACCCATGAAAAGGTATTCAACATTATTTGTCATTAGGGGATTTCAAGTGAAAACCACTGTAAAATGTGATATACACCCATGAGAATGGTTACAATTCAAAACACTGAAAATACAAATGGCTGTGGGGATGCAGAGCAGCAGAAACTCTTGATGATTCACAGCGTGAAAGCAAATGGCACAGCTACTTTGTAAGGCTGTTTGGCCGCTTCTTACAAATAGTCTTACCATGCAATGCTGTAATACACTGCAATAAAGTTATGTCCATATGGAATCCTACATGCTCATATTTCTGGTAGATGTATTCATAATTACTCAAAACTAGATACAAATCAGATATTTTTCAAGAAGTGAATGGATAGACATGAATAGACAAACTGTTGACTATCCATACAATGGAATATTATAGTGATAAAAAATGGACTGTAAAACCACAAAAAACAGAAATAAATCTTAAATTCATATTGTATGTGAAAGAAGCCAGTCCGACTGAAAGCTATGTACTGTATAATTTCAATTATATGTTATTCTGTAGAAGGAGATGCTATAGAGACAATAAAAAACGTGAACAGTTGCAAGATGTTTGGAGTGAGAGAAGATTGGATAGGTGACATACGGCATTTTATAGGGCATTGGAACTATTACGTATGATACTCTAATGGTGGAT
Organism: Aotus nancymaae; assembly: GCF_030222135.1. NCBI lineage: Eukaryota > Metazoa > Chordata > Mammalia > Primates > Aotidae > Aotus > Aotus nancymaae. The sequence continues at coordinate 3,577,830 of NW_026988450.1, read as the reverse complement.
CCATGTGATTATGCATTTGTCAAAACTCAGAGAAAGTTACAGAACAAAGATTGCACCTTAATGTATGCAAATTTAGAAAATAATTTTGGAGTGTAGATGACAACACGATGAGGTATAGAATGTGACAAAATAATCATTTTTCAAATGTCAGAAACAACCTCACTGATGGAAGTGGGCAATTAGTTGGTTACATAAATCACTTTGAAAATGAGTGTGGAGAAATGCCAGATACAGGTGAAGGGGAGGAAGGCAGCAGATCACGCTGCCATGTGTGTACCTATGCAACAATCTTGCATGTTCTTCACATGTACCCCAAAACCTAAAATGCAATAAAAAAAAGAAAAAAAAAAAAGAAAATGAGTGTGGAGTCTGCGCACAAGAAACTGTGCATAAAAATTGTGTTCTAGCTGATAATGTTGTTTTCCATGGGGATATGGGTTAATAAGTCTGTATACATGTACACTGGGATTGAACAATTTAGTAAATAGATTGCAGAGGGTGAGAGCCCTGTTTTTAAGTGTCTGAGTGGGAGCTTACAGACAAACCAAGGGAGAAGTTATGGCTGTTCCATGTAGTAATAATTACAGTTGGAGATATCAGTATGAACTCATGTTCACCTTAACATACATAAAATTATGTATAGAAATATTTATAGATATGTGTGTATACACAGATATATACACAAATATATATCTTCTTGTCCTGTCAGTTGAAAAGCCCTAGATAAAAAGATACATCAGATCTTGGATTTTAGTACCATTCATTGACAAAAGAACCAGAACTCCTTCAAGAAATGGCTGACTCTATGACTGGGACATGAAATATACAAGATCAGCCTTGAGCATCTTGTAGGATCAGAAAATGAGAGTGCTAAGACATAACACACACACAATCACACACACACACACACACAAAATGATGGGATATATCAAAAGGGTAGAGAAGCCAAGTGAAAAGTGTGCTACGCATAGTGACTTTCTTTTAAAGATTACATTATAGAGGGGAGAAATAAAACAGTAACTTCATGGCAGAAACGATGGACAAAAACTTCCTCCACCAGATTATCAATTTAATATTAACAGTGACAAGTCGTGTTGACAGTACATACCTTGATATAACGTGAGGAGAATGGAACTTTGCCCTGTGTTTTTACTCCCTAAACCCATAACCCAAGTCTAATCAGGAGAAAAACAACAGACAATTCTCAATTGATTGATATTCAACAAAATATCTGACAAATAATTCTCTAAATTCTGGTGACATTCAAAAGCAAAGTCTGAGAATCTATCACAACCAAGAACGACCTAAGGAGACGTAACTACAAAGTAAAAGGTAGTATTCTTGATGAGATCCTGGAACAAGAAAATAGGGAAAAACCGAAAATCTGAATAACGTATAGACTTTCATTAATAATAGCGTACTATGTTTTTTAAATTAATCGTGACAAATGTTCCATACCGATGTGAGGTGTTCATAAGGAAAACTAGGGGTTAGGATGCATGGGACTCTCTGCTCTACCTTTGCAATGATTCCATCAATCTAAATCTCTTCCAAAATACAAATCTTTTTAAAAGGAAAAATCAAAAGGCTCATTTCTCTGATAAAAACATAAATATGCTTATTTCTGATGTTCTGAAACAGATTTAACTTTTTAATTTTTTCGTAAACACATAAAATTTTAAATTTAATTATGGAGGCAATAGCATGTACCTGTCATTGTAGGTGACGCTTTGTTGTTACTGTAGTTGTTTAAAATACGTGTGTAACCCTGAGAGGGCTTGGGGAGCCCCCCCTCAGGTGAGGAGGGACAGGACCTCTCAATTGCCTCTTTTTCCTTGTTGCTGAGAAGTGTCCTGATCTTCCCTCTTCATCTACACTTTCCATTTTGTTATTTGTATTTATTTTTTTAAATGACCTCAAATCTATTTGACTAGAAAAATATATGAGTAAATAAATATCCACAGTGTTTATTCTAGTCATTTTACTCTTCTTCAAAATTTATTATTTTTGAATTTTTTTCTGAATGCACAGTTTAAGTTTTTGACCTCGTGGAGCATTTGCCATAAAGTTATCCATAGGCAAGAAAACGTAAAAAGCAAAGGGTCCTCATGGAGTTTGTCTTCAAAAAGTTATTTTTTTCGTCCAAAAGAGTCAAACAAGAAAAGAATGCTTGAGTGTTTAAGTAATTTTTAATTATTTACGTAAACCTGCGGTCAAAAATAAAAATTCTTTACTTTTTAAAATGAAGTACAGTGAACCAATAGTTTCCATGAGTCTGAGGTTAAAGGTCTTCCTCACATAGACTTACAGCTTTCATGGGTAATTTTCAAAGTTTTAGATAACCATTGTCAATATAAGAATGTCACAGGTCTCTTAAAATGAACCAAACACAAACCGAACAAAAAATGCTTTCACTTTGTTTAAGGATTGGGTGGCCTTGCAAATTTAGGATTTCAGGCCCTTTAAACCCCCACCCCAACAGCATTTTATTGTGCCCCTTTCTAAATATGTTCCATATTTCCTCATCTTAGTGAGCAGAGTGACTACAGAGTGTTGTTCTGACCTGCAGGTAGAATGGGTGCCCTAGCTGTCATTGTATCTGTCTGTGTAGACAGAGACCCAGAGCTGAATGGTGATCACTTTCAACATACTGAGGGAGCTAACACACTTCAGAAGTCTATACGAAACCCTTCACTTATTGCTAATAACAACCATAGGTCATCCTTACATAATCTAGATACATAGCTAACGCTTAAGAATTTAAATAACATGGCAGAGGCCAACCAGTAAGTGGGAGGAGATGGGATTTGTCTGACTCCAGACAAATGCTCTGTGCAGCTGAACTTGTTGCCTTTCAAGAGCTCCCACTTTATTTAGGAAAAGTATTTATTATTAGAAATATACACACATATATGCATGAATGTACACACACATGTGCATGTCATGGTGAAACGTTTTTAAAAGTACAAACACCTCTCTCTGACCCTTTTCACAACCAGTCACCAGTTCCCTGCTGTAAAGGGCGGGCACTGCTACTATTTACTCAAATCTCAGATATCCTCTTTGGCTTGCTTTAAAAAATGGTATTTGAAAAATCTAATCTCCATCTATATATATATTTTTTCAGTTGACTGATGATGTTCTTGGTAGCATGGTTTTCCCTCTGCACAGGATTTGTTCTGGGATTGGGTATTTATTCGGCTGCTGCATCTCCTGCACTTCATGGCTCTTTCCAGCCCTTGGCGCCTTCAGGCTTACAGCGGTGCATGGGGGTTTGAATCTATCAGATTCATTATTACTTTGTCTCTACTTATGGTATGTTGAAGATGGTCACGTCTGTATTTCCTGACACTGTAGTCACGTGTGGACTTGTTGTCTTTAGTCATGTTGAGAGTGATTTGTTCTACTTCGTTAGGAGGAAATGGATTCAGAACCCAGAAATAGCCATTGTTCTCCCTGAATGTGCTATTTTTGAGGCTAAAAAATTCTTCCCTACAAAGTGAGTTTGTACTGTATATTGTTGCATGCTGATCTCATTCAATTTCTGATGTCCTTGTCGTTTGGACTGAGTCCTACTGACCGTTACAGAAACCTCCTCAGTGATCTCTTAGCGGTTTTCCATTTTCTATTGTATTTACCGTATTCATGAATCATGATTTAAAACATATTCCAGGGACTCAAAATTCTATCTGCTCTGAGTATAATGTCCTAAATCACTTATTTTCTGTGCTTGGCTTGACTAACCCCTTTTTCAGTTCCCTCTCACTTCCCCATGTACCTCAAGGTTACTTTGGGAGCTGTTTCATATTGACCTGGGATGAAAACTGTCCAACTGCCATCTCATCTCCATCTGTACGTTATTTCACTTTTGCAACACAACTTCTTCATGTCAGTTAGCTGCCATTTACTGCGTGCTGGGCCTTGTACCGAAAACTCCACCTTCAATATCTCACTGAACCCTCACACATCTTAACAATGTAAATGTTAGTGCTGGAAGTTTGGAAGTAAGAACCTGAGGGCACAGATTAGACCCAGTGATGATTCCAAAACCCAAGTTCTTAACCAGTTTACATTACTGTCTCTTACTTTTTAAGACTTTATTTTATGCTTCCAAATTTATATGGTGGCAATCTCTTGACCTAATTAATCATAATTACTATTTTGCCAGAAGAAAAACCAGAAGACTGAAATAAGAAGCCATACCCTTGACTAAGGAAGATTCCAGACCTGCTCTAGAACATATTAGCTCAAAATCTTGAAATGGGATTGGTATTCACTTGACCTTTCAGATTTCCCTGCTCCCATCCCTACCTTGCTCTGTCCTGAGAGGCTGAGCCAAATGTTCAGCATCTGCAGATTATAGGCCTATGGATTATTACTGGATTGGGGCAAAGGGAGCATGTCAGGAGGAAGCCATTGAGCAACTCAGCATATAGAACATTACCCACCTGAGGGGACCTCCTCACGACACCTCCAAGTCAGCTGCCCATGCTATTCAGACCACCATCTTTACAGACCAGTTTTGCCTGGGTTTGCTCTTCAAACAGATGAAATTACTCAGCATGAAGTTATTTTGTGATGTAAAATTTTTTTATGTTCTTGTTTATGATAATAATTAGCTTTATTTTGTTGCTGTGTCCAATATACTTTTATAAACATGTGTTGCTGTGTTTATACATTCTGGTGTCTACAGACATGAGTTGTTTCCATTTTTGGAAATTACGAATTACACTAGTATGGATATAGTTTTGCATATAATTTGTTGGGGATAAGCACACATTTGCAGGAATGGAAAGGCTAGGTCACAGTGTGTTTGTGTGATTAGCTCTAGTGGATACTGCCAAATGGCTTGCCAATGTGTACGACCAATTTACACTCCCACTTAGCAGTGTATTTCTGTGTGTGTGTGTGTGTGTGTGTGTGTGTGTGTGATGTAGAGATGGGAATCTTGCTATGTTTTCCAGGCTGATCTTGAACTTCTGGCCTCAAGCAATCCTCCTACTTTAGCCTCCCAAAGTTCTGAGATTACAGGCATGAGCCACCACACCCATATGTAATATGAAACGCTTCATATTATATATGAGTGAATATTTAATAACATATGAAAATGTTATTAAATGTTGTTAATTTGTTGAGTTCTTCATTCTAATAAGCTCTTCAATTCCTGCCAATGAGTGCTTATCCCCAACAAATTATATTGAAAACAACGTCCATACTAGTATAATTCATAATTGCCAAAAATGGAACCAATTCATATGTCTATAAACACCAGAATGAATAAATATAGCAAGACATGTTCATAAAAGTGAATTGGACACAGCAACAAAATAAAACTAATTATAAATATAATATTATTATATTATAGAAACCTTCTCAATGATCTCTCATCAGTTTTCATACTGATTATTAGTCTATCTTCTCTTATCCTTATTTGCAATTTTGGATGCAACAAAGATTGAAAACGTTTTTATTGTCCCATTTCCACGTTACACTTGCTGTTGCCTCTCGTTTTTGTTTTAGATAGTTGGGTCTGATTGTAGTAATATTTCATTCTCATTTTAATGTTTAATTTTCCAATAATTAGTTTTCTCAATTTTTCTGATTTCAGGAGTTCTCTATATATTATGAAAGTAAATCTTGTCTTCAATATGTACTGAAGCTATTTCCTCCACTTTGCCTTACCTAGTCACTTGCTTAAGAGTGTTGTTAATTTGTTGAGTACTTCATTTTAATAAGGTCAACCTTTTTATCTTGTGGTGAATGCTTTTTGTGCCCTCTTTAAGACGTCTTCGCCTATTCCAAGATAGCCAAGGAGTCCTTCTTGTGTTTATTCTGGAGACACAGTAGTTGTATCTTTTACATTCGGTGTATAATGTACTTCTGTATTGCCGTCGGTCCTTGGAAGGAGTTCCCATAGGCTTATGTTAATGTAGGAGAATTTGTCTTTCTACCACAATAAATTGGTGTAGGATGAATTCTTTTGTCTCGATAGCCCTGAGGATATTATCTCCCACTATGCAGCTCTAAAGAGAGAATTCCTTTAAGTACATGAAGAGAAATTGTATCATTTTATTAACTCAAATTCCCTGTGTAGTAAGAAGCAGAAGTGGAAAAGTCTATGATCAACGACTCTCATGCATCGATTAAGATGATTTCTTCCAATTGTGCTGGCTAAATAGAGGTGAGAAAAGAATGTCACAAAATTTCTAATCACAGAAAGGGTAGGCTTTGATTGTCCCCTATAATTTATTTTTACCTAGGTTTGTTATGAATTTTAGGATAGGAAAAAGACATTTTCAAATATATATGTTTCATACTGATTATTGGTTTATTTTCTCTTGTCCTCGTTTGCAATTTTGGATGCTAACAAAGATTGCATGAGCAACTTAGAAGATACTGTTAATTTTTTCAAAGAATTGGCTACAATAAATAACAATTAAGCATGCTCCAAAAAATATAGACAGGCAATTTTTAAAAAAATAGCTATGTGTTCAAACACCTTTTCAAACATTTCTGGTTAGATATTTGGTCATGGGATTCTCTTTGAAAGTGGAAAGCTTAAAAGCATAAAGAATAAAAGTAATAATGAGATTTGCATCTTCTTTTTATTCTTTTCAGGGTCCATCTTTATCAGTATAAAACTATGCTCTTTTTTTTCAAATTTTGACTCCTTAGAACATCAGAAAAATTAAGGTGAAAGACTTGATAAAACAGAAACAAATAAATAAATGTTAACCACAGAAAGTCTGCACACTCTTAAAATATGAACACTTAAATCACTTAATTTCTCTTCTTTCAGAGTCATCAAAGAATTTAAGGATACATCATGTAAAAGTATTTTTTAAAAAGAGAAATCATATCAGCGTTTTTACCCCAGCTCTTTCACTCACTGTTAAAGAGGCCCATGTGGTCTACCCTAAGTTAATTGCATGTGTCCATTGTGCTTAACAGAAAGCGTTTGGCAGCAATTACTCTTATTTACAAGTAAGCAAAACAGAGACAAGCAGATTGTGTAGAAAAAGTTACAATTAAAAAGCCAGATTGAATGATGGATGGTAATTAAGAACACTATATATCCTCTATAGTGAGCTCCAGGAAGGTTCTTGAAAGTTCCTGTTTCTCACTATTGTTCATTACGGTAGGCATTTGATCTGAATGAATAAAAATAAAGAGGGGGCTCAAAATTCTCGCTGCCACTTTGAAATAAGGCTGGATAACAAAGGAAGAAAGGCCTAATGAAACAAAGGACTTTTTTTTGAGACAGAGTTTCACTCTCGTTGCCCAGGCATGATCTCAGCTCACTGCAACCTCTGCTTTCCAGGTTCAAACGATTCTCCTGCCTCAACCTCCTGAGTAGCTGGGATTACAGGCGCCCACCACTATGCCCGGCTAATTTTTGTAATTTTTAGTAGAGACAGGGTTTTGCCATGTTTACCAGGCTGCTCTTGAGCTCCTGACCTCGGGTGATCCACCCGCCTCGGCTTCCCAAAGAGCTGGGATTACAGTTGTGAGCCCCTGCGCCTGGCCAGACTTTTTTTTTTTTTTAATTATAGTTAATATTACTTGACTACATTTATTATCTGTTTAGCCTACTGGAAAGTCAGCCCTGCTCTATGAGATAGGGCCATTGTCTGCTTTCTTCACTGTTGAATTTTCAACACTTCAGAAATCCCTTTCATATATTAATATGAAAGCACATGAAATGTCAAACGATAAAAAAATAAGGATTCTGGTTACCACCTTAAGATATTCTATAAAGTTGGGATTACTAATTATTGAATAGATAATTGAAATAAATGAGTATGCATGAAATTAAACTATTCATGTCAAACCAATTTATTGTATTTCATTACAAATGACATGAAGCTACACTGTGAACAGGATCACCAGGATAGATTGCCTTTGCTAAATTCATCCACCCTACAGTGCACTTTTAATTGCCAATGAGATTAAGAGTTTCTACAAAACGCTAGATGAAAGCTACCAATTGGAAATGATTAATTAACATACAAAATTTGTAGCTTAATGTCAGACATGCAGCAGGCATTTCCTAAATATTATTTCCTTTATTCTTATCGTCCTAAATTGTATTTAGTTGAAAGTACATTGGAAGCAGAGTAGCTCATTTTTGAAGGTGAAGACTTAATTTCAAAAGTGAAGAGGAATTGTGCCTTTATATGGAAATGTAAAACTTACAACTTATGAAATCTATAATTCTACAAGGGGAAACATGCAGATTTAGGAAATCTGCATTTGAATATATGTCACATATTTATTAATTGATTATCTTTGGATAGTTGCTTTCCTGCTTAATCATTGTTTCTCCATATGCAAAATACTGGTAATATTACCAACATGATAGTGAAGCCAGGGGCACGATGCTCTTTCTGAGTTCCACTTTGACTTATTATTGTTAGTTTAGCCAGGGTATCAGGTGTTTTAACAGGAACCCAACACAGCGAATAATGAAATAGACAAACTGCAAGTGAGTAGGCAAAAGGAACACAAAAGGGATAAAGACAAAGTTCAGGTAAGACCGAATAGCATCAGGCCACTGAGTAATGACTGAGCTGAAATAGAAATATTTCACTTTTGCAGAAAGGTGCCATGCCTCACGTTCCATATTAGAATTATCCAATTCAAGTGATACATTTTGGTCAACCAAAATAGAAGTCGCCCCCTCTCTAGAAATGTGGCTCATTTGGCAAACATTTCCATGGCTGTTCCTGAAAGTGATGCAGGCCTGAGGATTAAGAAAGAAATCATTCTTTAAGACTGTTATGTTCTGAGTGAAGTGAGAAATGACACACGTGCTCTGTGTAGAGTGGTCCCAGGGATTTAAAACGGTAACTGTGTCATGGGAAAGACATGACGTGTGCACTGTGTTTTCACATCTAGAGGAAATGTGGCTGCAAAATTCTTCAAAACAAAGGTACTCTTGGGATCTAGCGGTTCTACTAAAATGTGTGGAAGGGATTGTGGTAGCATAAATGAATAAAACAAGATGTATGGTATGTTTTCAACTTTTAAATTGTTCTTTAAGCCATACTTTATGCTTCTATAAAACTTTCTCTACACAAATAAATTTAAATATAACCACTACTGATATTCTTGTTTGCAGATTTGAAGAACTGGTCTTTTTGCCATTGTTCTTTATCAAACAAAGACAATGAATCATTATATGTAATATTCTCCCATTTAAGGTGGCACAAATGACTAGAAATGAGTAATCGTGGCTGGGCACAGTGGCTCATGCCTGTAATCCAGCACTTTGGGAGGCTGAGGCGGGTAGATCACAAGGTCAAGAGTTCAAGAGCAGCCTGGCCAATATGGTGAAACCCCATCTCTACTAAAAATATATGTTAGCCGGGCATGGTGTCAGGTGCCTGTAGTCCCAGCTACTCAGGAGGCTGAGGCAGGAGAATCACTTGAATCCGGGAGGCGGAGGTTGTAGTGAGCCGAGATTGTGCCACTGCACTCCTGTGTGGGTGACAAAGCCAGACTCCATCTCCAAAAAAAAAAGGAGTAATTGTATCTACAACAAATTCTTTTACTGCGTGAGCCATCCTGAGAAATTATAGCAACTGTTATATTTTCAAGCTATGTTATGTTCATGACTAACATAGATACTAAACATAATACTAAATACCAAAAATAGACACGTAAGTCCTGTTTCTATCTACTAAGGAGTTATTAACATCATTAAAAGGACCAGATGCAGCAAATCTAAGGCCTCAGTCACAGCACCCCTTATTTAATATGTCTGTGGAATAATGTTATAATTCAGTGCTGAACAGGATCGGAGGAAGGAACAATTGTGAGATTCAGTGATGGGGGAAGGGAAGAGCGGGTGGAAGAGACTCGATTCCGGTAGAAGAAGAAGGAGGTTTGGAGAAGCAGAGGGAGACACAGAGAAAGAAATACACGTCACGTATGAAAAGGACAGTGTGCAGATTAAATGGTAACGAGGGTCTGGGTAAGAAAGCGAGGAGTACTGAGTTTGGAACAGATACTTGGGTGTTAAAATGTATAGAGAAAAATGTTAACACTTGGTGTAGTACTTTTTTTTTTAGTCTCTAAAAATTAGCAAACAAGGGGATGGCACAGCAAATTAGTGTTTGCGTCCTTGAGAAATATATCCCGGGACGGTGGTGAGTGAACTGAAGCAAGGAGAAACAAAACTAGGGCGACCCCTGGAAGACTGTAGCGCCCAGATACGCAGGACTCAGACCTGCTTCAGCGAGAACTGCCGTGCTTTCAAGGGTGTCGTCGTTGACAGCACCCAGCACTCCGCCCGGCACTTGCCTCAGCTTACCCGACAATTTCTGCCCAGCAATAGCTAATGCCTGGAAGCTAGATGCCGCACCCATTTCGTTTGTTTTAATCACCCAAAACATGTAATTCATCATTAAGTCTTATCAGTTTGATCTTCTCCATACACCCTGAACCTTTCTGCTTTTTCCTTTTCCAAATCCAAGACCAAGTCACACTCTGACTTAGACTAACGCTATTTAGAATGAACCAAATTAAATTGCTAATGCCTGAATTTTTTTTCACCTACAGGAAAAGCAATGTCAAATGGTTCACGCTACTAATACTCTACTAACTAGCCTTGACACTTCCAAATATTGCCCATGCCATGTAAGATTAGGTTCAGCTGTGCAATGCAGAAAACTCATGTGTTCAGTAAAATAAAGGCTCACTTTCCTCTTGCAAAATAAGCAGTTTTAAGGTAGGTTATAAAAGGCCGGTGTGATGTCTCCACAGTCATCAGGGACCCAGGCTCATGTATCCTCTACTCAGCCATCCTCATTGTGAGGCTGACATCCTCAAGGTCACCTTAATCCAAGATGGCTGCAGAGCTTCCTCCATCATGTCACTCTCTCAGGCTACATAGAGAAGTGGTAGGTAAGACCTCCCCACCCAGCTGAAACAGGGGCTTCTCAGCAGACTTCTCAGAGGTTCCACTCAGTCCGGCTTGCGTTTGATTAGTAAGTAAATAGAGGCATGTTCTCACAAAGAAGTTTGGGAAATACAGGATCTTAGCTAAGTACCCATAGGTAATTATAAACAGGGAGAAAGGATTCTATGTAGGCAAGCACACGCCCCAAATCTCATTCTTTCTAGGGTAACCAGAGTAATTTCTTGGTTCATTTTTTAAAGCTAAGCTCCATATTTTATTTGGATGTATTAGTTTTTCACTATTTGTGCTTTTTTGGCTCCAGGAGCCCTTCCAGAATACTGTGTTTAGTCACCGTATCTCCTTAGGCTTCTCTGGGCTGTGCCTGTTTCTGAAATGTCCTTTGTTTTTGATGATCTCGACAGTTTTGAGGAGTATTGGTCAGAGATTCAGTAAAATGTCACTCACCTTGGGTTTCTCTGGTGTTTTTCTCAAGGTCAGGCTGGAGTTTTGTGTTTTGGGGAGGAAGGTGACAGAAGTAAGTGCAATTCCAACATGTCACGTGTGTCGAGAGTAGTGTTGTGAATGTGACTTATCACTGATGACGCTCACCTTGATCACCTGTGTTCCCCAGGTGTCTCCGTGTGAAATTGCTTCCTCTCACTTCTACACTGTACTCTTTGGAAGGAAGTCGCCCAGGGTAGCCCCTAGCAGTGGTTTAGTTTCTTGAAGAGGGAGTACCTAGATAATTTGATATTCTCCGTGGGAGATTTTTCTCTTCTCCTCCATTTATTTATTTATTTAGTCATTTAGTTATATTGATGTGAACTCATTAATATTTATTTTTAGTTATATTGATATGAAATCATTAGTATTTATTTTATACTTTGGGTCATCCTCCAATATGAGTTACTCACTTTTCACTTCAGGGTTTCCAGCTTGCTACCGAGAGTTCTTTCACCTGGCTGCTGTATCTCTTTCACTCGACCCTATCATTTTATTTTTTAGTACTTTCTTACCTTCTGAATCTGCAGGATGTTCCAGTCTCATCTTACATCATCTCTCTCCCAGTCCTAGAATGAGCCGTTTCTCCAAAGAGTTCTCATTCCTATACTTGGAGAATGGCATCAGAAATGACGATAAGGGCACTGGATGTGCTTCTGGGATGTCATTGTTTCTAGGCCCTTTTAGTGCACAAAACTAGGAAATCTATGTATGAATGGATACTAATTGTATCTATTCACACCAGTGTAACATATGCACACACACATATATGTATGTATGCATATATGTTTATCAGTATTTATATTAATCTAAATGGTTCATACTGATGCCACTGACTTTAATCCAGTACCCTGTGATTTATTCTAGCAATCCCCATTGCTTATCGCTACAAAGTAATTTTCTGAATATGTAAATCAGAAAAGTCTTCTTTTCTATGTATAAACTACAGCCTTCCCACCTTAGTATAAAATACACACAACTTTGAATAGCCAGGTTTTAAGATATATCAGATGAGCTAATTCCTTATTTTCTTACCAATTAGAGATAATCCACAGGACTAAAGAAATTTTGTGGCTACTTCTTTCTTCACATGTGATGAGACAAAATCATAAAATAAAGCAAACAACATAATAATTTGTTTGAACTGTTAATTTCAAAGTCAAATACATTTTGTTAATTAATATTTAATCAATGACAATAATCAATTGTTACATATGTCATATTGTATTAAAGTAAAAATAAAACTATATTAAATTTGGAATAATATTTCTCCAACTTTTGGCCACTGTGAATCACTTAATCATGTTTATACCACACATGAAAAAAAAAATTTAAGAACAACTAAATAAAGTTGCAATAATACACATTTTGTTTGCACTCTCATATCAGGAAGTTATACTGTTTGCAGTTGCTGACAAATGAATCTATATCAAACTCAATAAGAGAGAGCTTGAGCAGTAAGCAAGGTTTAATAGTCTATTAGTTTATCTAATTAATCTTTATTTAAGGCAGACATTTCTAATTCACAATCATACTCATAGGAAAAGGAAAGAGGTGTTGGAAGCTTTATAAAACAGTGCCGGAAACGACTTGCCTTTGACAACCTCAGAAACTTTGGAGACCTTTTTCATGGTACATGAGTAATAAATTTATAAAAGTTGAAAGTCTAAATTTTTGGCTTCGAAGAAAGCAAGGAAGTAATCTATCATCTCTTTGGTTGCATTCATGTCTGGAATAAATTTCCTCATGCTCTGTTGAATTTAGACATGGTTTTTAAAAGACCCAACAATTGGGTAAAATCCAATTAATTATTCAATTGTCAAGTTTCTTTCTCCACAGTTTGCTTTCTTAAGACATGATAACTTTTTCTGAACATTGACAAAAAAGGCCATCTCAGCAGTGAAGTGAGAGTGTCAAGATTTTCAGTGAACCAAATAAGCTAAAATACGCCTATCTGAAGAATTTTTTAAATTCTCTCTCTCACTTTGGTAAATTTAGTGTGTGCCTGTCCCTTGGACAGCGAACAAATCTGTGTACGGCTGTTTTGGCTTTACTGCCCATTCCTTTACCTATCAGGACTGAGAGCCCAGTGGTCATGGCAGGGACTGACCGAAGCCATACTTGCCCTGTGTCTTTTGACCATAAAGCCTGCTATCCATCACCAAAGATTGTCTGTGGATATTCTGCTGATGCGCATTAAGGCACTTTCTTGCTTTAATGCCTAATTAAATATATTGCAGCATGATTCTAAAATATAATTTCAGTCTCTACCATGGCTCAAAAAAATGTTCAGTAAATATGAGAAACTTTCTCACTTAGTAAAAACCACCGAGGAAACACTCTCCCTTAAATGACTACCACATGCGCACTAAGAGATGCTTCATGTTCTCTCATGACTTCACTTACGTAAGAATAATCATTCTTCCGCTTTCGTGCAATTTTCACAGCATTAAAATGATAACTAATTCTGCCAGCATTCATTCTGTTTCTGCCTCAATCATAAGATTTTTAAAAATTAACGTTGGTACAAGTTGTTAATTTTCTCAGTAATAGAGTATTTCTTTCCTTCTTTTTTGAGAGAGGGTCTCACTTGTCTTGCTCTGTCACCCAGGCTGGAGTGCAGTGACACGATCATAGCTCACTGCAACCTCAAACTCCTGGAGCTCAAGCAATCCTTCCTCCTCAGCCTCCTGAGTAGCTAGGACTACAGGAGCATGCCACCATGCCCAGTTAAATTTTTTTTTTTTTTACTGTTTTTAGACATGGAGTCTCACTTCATTGCCCAGGCTGGTCTGGGACTCCTGGCCTCAAGCAATCCTTTTGCCTTGGCCTCCCAAAGTGCTGGGATTACAGGTGTGGGTCACTGTGTCCCGCTAGTAATAAAGTAACTTGAACAAGTTTTTGGCATTATTAGTATTCCTTTAAATGATATTTCCCTAGTTTAGGTTTTCTATCAGGCTTCCGGGCAAAAGTTAATGTATAACTTATTAGAAAAGCTAAAATTAAATTTTAGATAACCAAAATTTTCAGAAAATGAGAATGATACTTTTGCTAGATTTATGCCATTTTCTAATAAAATTTTTAAAACATGCAGGAAACTAAGGATTTTCAATATTAGAATGACAATTTTTAGATAATTATTATTGTGCTTTCTAGTCAGTCTGCTCAGTTTTTGCAATCATAGCATTTCAATATTTACTTCTCACTCATATTCCAAATCACACTCCATGATTCATGCTCACCATTTACATTTATATTTATATTATTATCAGTTGTTTATTTTTATACATCATATGTTAGTATTATCTTTATTAGTAATTAACATTCTTTGCTTTAATTAACCCTTTTTAGTCAGTGATGCATGCTGATGAATTGCTGGCACAATGAACTGTATTTTACTAAGAGAAATATAATAAAAGTAAGCAATGATGTGTGAATGTGAAAATAGGTTGTCTAAGTGTAATGGAACCTAAGTAACTTAAGTTAAATATCAACCAATTCAGTTATTAGCCATGCTTGTTACTACCATCAGGTTCAAAATTAAGGGTGCACCAAAAATCTCGTTAATACAAATAAATAGTGCTGAATGCAAAAATTCGTGATGAACAACATATCAACCTTTTACATTAGGCTCTTTCCTGATTCTCCTTTTTTACTTGAAATAACCCAAGGTACTAACAGACATCAGAAAATCTCTAGGTAAAACTATCTATGGGAAATATATGCAAATTGAGGAATGTTTGTAGACCAAATTGCCTCTGCTATTTCTTTTGAAACTGCCAATGGAATTATGAACCATTTGATAGACAACTGGAGACTATAAAGAAAGTATATTCTAAGAAAATTTATTGAGAAAAACTAACCGATTCTGTGTTTGCTTTCTGATTGGAAAGACATGAACGTGTGTGTGTGTGTGTGTGTGTGTGTGTGTGTGTGTTTATGACAGTCAACTATGTTTATAAAATTTCTTCACTAATTGCAAAGATGTATCCATATACAGTCAGCCATCTATTCATCGGTTTCACCTCAATGGATTCAACCAAGTATTAATAAAAAATATTAAAACTTTCTAAATCAACAAATTAAAATACAGTATAACTATTTACACAACATTTGTATTTTAAATAAACATGAATTAAAGTATAAGAAAGGATGTGTGTAGATTACATACAAATAGTGAGCCATTTTATATAAGGGACTTCAGTATCTGTGGATTTTAGTATCACTGGGATCTTGGAACCAGCTCCCACTGGATACCACGTGATGACTGCATTAGTTATTGCCATTATACTTATTAAAGCATAGTCTGTACTCTACCTTCCATTCCTAAAGATAGAGGTTCTAAAATTATATTATTCAAACACCATAATGATTCAACAGATGACTTTATTTGCATTATTATACATAATCATATGAAATAGAGAATTAAGCATCTTACCTATATTTTAATTCTCTTTTACTTAGACTTCTATGTGAATCCATCTATATCTAGGCAAAACAGCGGTGATTTTAGTGGTGATAGTGACCTAGACCTTGTAACTTTCAATTAGCATGTCAGTGTTACAC
The DNA here is from genome assembly GCF_030222135.1 of Aotus nancymaae. Lineage (NCBI taxonomy): Eukaryota > Metazoa > Chordata > Mammalia > Primates > Aotidae > Aotus > Aotus nancymaae. The sequence goes on along the minus strand of NW_026988450.1, from coordinate 3,561,860 downwards.
ATTCTGGTTTGTGATGTAGGTTTGGTTGAAATGTATTTCGGAATGTTAAAAAAATGTGCAGTAATGAATCATACATTTTTAAATTTAAGCTCCTGGCATCCTACATCAAAGGCAAAATTTCTTTCGATAGCATATAAAATGTTTATGATCCCTGAGCAAATGAAATCAGTTAAGAGATTATGTATGCAAAATAGTTAACATGCCAGGAAAAGATGAAAGAAAAATACAACATGGCATAAAAATCCCACATTATAAAAAGCATGAGGCCTCGCCTCAATCATTCCTTCCATTATGCAAGAGCTTGAGGGCTTGACTTTGTGTGACAAGCACGTGGGCAACTGTCACAGTGACCAAACCACATTTACCCACCTCTACTTTCACCTCACAGGAGTTCTGGGAGCCCTTTACGCGTGGAATGTCTGCTTAGAGGCTTAGATTTTGAAACATGAAATGGGTATGAGGAGCCAGCTCCCCGCTAAAGTGAGGCTTCTCAAAAGCAAAAATAGGAGTCGGCCTGAGACTATTAGGTCAGAACATTTAAAGAGGTGGCATGGAGAGCACTAAAAATAACTCCCTTTTAAACCAATTTGTTGTGTTTTCTTCCCTTTCAATTGGCTTAATGACTTGAAGACACGTCAGTTCAAGAAGTAACTCAAAAAGCAATTAATATCATTGGGCACTTTGGAAAGGATCTCAAGGTTTAAGAAACACATAATAATTGTAAAAAACATAAAGTCATGGGCATACTTTGTATATTAACATTTTGAAAGAGTGTTCATTTCGGATCTCTGTTATTAGCAAGCAATCTTAGTAATACTGAAACAGGAAAGGTTCCCTTGTCCCCCTCACAGGGCGTGCGTTTGGGGTGTGGCTGGCTTCTTCAGTGCCCGGCTGCTCGGACCTCTAGGGGAGCACACAGAAGGACTGGCTATGGGGCTCGACTCCACCGCAGTGTCTAGGGGTGAATGTTTACAGCTGAAGATCCAGTGGGTGTGTGGTACAGGGTGCGTTTTTAGTTTTGCCCTTTTAATTTTGCTGTCCATGAGCAGCTTGTGTTAACCAGCTCAATTAGCCCCTCTCCCTCGTCACAAGGACAGAGGGATTTCTGTATCCCGGGTTCTTGCCTTGGTGTACCACAAGAATCGGACCACGTGCGGGTTTGGGGAATGAGTCCACAGTTTTATGGAGTAGAAGTAGCTCTCAGCAGATGTGGGAACCAGAAGGGAGATGGTTTCAGCTTGGAGTTGGGCCGCTCAGCGGTCCCGGCTCTCCTCCAATTGTCCCGTCCAAACTCTGCCTGGTTCCACTGGTTGGTGGCCTGAGGGAGTGCCAGAAGCTGATGGTTTGCTTTTTCGCTGGTGTGCTCTCCCTGACCTAAGTCCTTTTGATGTCCAGCCACTGTCTTCTTCAGCTGATTGTGTTCCTCTCCTGTCCAGCAGCTTCTGTCTGCCCACTGGGGTCTCAGGTTTCATAGGCCCAGGACAGGGGTGTGGTGGGCCAGGGTGATTCTGGATAATACTAACATTTGGGTGCGAAGGCAGAAGTGCGTGTCTCCACCTAGGTCTGGGGTACAGTCCTAGCCAGGGACCATGCCTTCCTCTGCCTAGCACTTCCCTTCTCCTCTTCTGTGTCATTTAAAGGGACCACACTCTTCCCTTCCCAGCACTCACATATCAGTATTAATAAATCGAGCTAATTTAAAGTAGTATTTGCCATCACCAAAAAAAAAATCATATGAAACATTGAGTTCTTCAAAAAAAAATACCACTACCTTGGCTGTTTAAACATTCTCAGAAAATCAATAGGGTGATTGAGTTGAAATATTTTCTTTTTATTTTATTGATTTAATTTAAAAACTCTACTACTCCTATGAATAATGACTGGAAAACATTAATGTGGACTTATTTATGTCAGGTAGATAGAAAGTAATGGAGTTAGAAAGTGTTCTCAGCAATGCAAAAAGGTATCAATGACCTTGAAGGACTCATTTACAGATGAATACAGGTCTTACAAGGAGGCTGTTTAGATGTCACACTGGGAGATGTGGAAGGGGATGGAGAAGAAATGTGTCCCTAATTAGTAAAACAATGTTATGACAGGAATGAATCACTTTAAAATGGATGGGAATATAAATTATGAATATGTCTCTTGGGGAAGATGCAGTACTTGGTGCATCATAAGTGAGTTCTGTTTAAATAGCTACAAGATTGTTATTCAGTGAAATAAAACTGAGCAAAGGCAGAAGTAACTGATAATCAGTTTAGGATAATTTTTAAGAGGATTCATGAACTTGTTAGAAGAAAACCAAGCTTTGATCCATTATTTTGCTGCAGCTTAGAGAGAAGAAAAAGAGGAAAGACTCAGGTTTCAGACTACAAATAATAATGATGATAATAGTTAATATTATTACACAGGTTTTATTTTAACTTTTTTTAGTATCTAAAAGATGCATTTGGTCTAAGTGGCTTACTTGTATTATCTGCATAACTGTATGTTCACTATGTTCACATGCCGTTGCAAGAAATAATGCAGAGCCCACACACGTTTCACCTGGTGTCATTCAGTGGTAACACCTTGCTTAGCTAAAGTAAGATATTACAATAAGAGAATGATATAAATATGAACCATTGGCTGCATTCAAAGATCATTGGTTTTAAATGTGTGTGTGTGTGTGTATGTGTGTGTGTGCGCATTTAGTTCTTGGCAATTTTGTCACTTGTGAATTTGTGAAGCCACCACTGCAGTCAAGCTAGAGGACAATTCCATCACACATACCCCTTGTGTGACCCTTTATGAACCAAACCTCCCTCTTCACTCATTGCTACATTGCCATGAAAGGCAGGAGCTGAGGCTAAATTAATATTGAGGGTTTATTTGGGCCAAGGTTGAGGACTGCAGCTCAGGACACAGTTCCAGTTTGCCATAAAGAGTGCTCCAGAGAACAAAGGAGAGGCTCAAGGTTTTAAAGAAGAAAATGATGAATCAGGAAAGTTGCTTGCCAGGAATTCTCATTGGCTTACAAAATAACATTGGTTAGTGATTGTCTGTAAGTTGTTGAGCTATAGGGTCTAGGGCATTTATGTCTACTTGGTGTGAGTTAGTCTAGGGCATAGCAAATGGCTTTAAGGAGTAGTTATTTAGCTCAAGAGGGAGTGAGACCTGACTGCTGTGACATTTTAAATGCCTCCTTGGGCTTAATAATTTAAAGGAGCTCTCCATTCTGCAGATAAAAAGATTTTTTTTTTCCTCACCTAATCCCTGGAAACCACTAATGTCTTCTTCTGGACTATAATCATCTCATTTTAATAATGTTAATTAGATGGAATCTTAAAGGATGTAATCATTTGGAATGGGCATTTTTCACTCAACAAAATCCCCTGAAGAGCCATCCAAGTTGTGTGTCTCAACAGTTCCATCCCTTTTATTGCTACATGGTGTTTCATGGTATTGATGAATACCATGATTCTTTAATCATTCAACTGCTGAAGACGCCTGTGTTGTTTCTGTGGTTTGACTATTACAAATAAAGCTGCTAGAAACATTCACATACAAAACTTTGTGTGAACATACATTCTTATCTTTCTGGAATAAATGCCCAGGAGTGCAATTGCTGGGTTATATGCTAAGCACGTTTAGTTTGTGAGAAACAAATTGTTTTCAGAGAAACTGTGCAACTCTAGTCAGCATTTGTTATTGTCATTAAAAAAAATTAGTTATTATGATAGGCGTGTGGAAATATTTCATTATGGCCTTAATTTGCATTTTTCTAATGGCTAATGACACTGATCATGTTTTAATACACTTAGATGCCAGAGAAATCTGCTCATGTCTTTGTCTATTTTCTAATGGTTTTTTTTTCTAGCAGTGAGTTTTGAAGGTTCTTTATATATTTTAGACATGAATCCTTTGTCAACATGTAGTTTAGAAACATTTTCTCCAAGTCTATAGCTTAATGAGTGCTTTTATAGAGTAAAAACAATTACTTTTGATAAGATCCAATTTAAATTTTTTCTTTTATGGCTTGTGCATTTGGTGTCAAGTTTAAGAACTCTTCACCAAGCCAAAGGTCAGAATAATTTTCTCTTATTTCTTATTTTAAAAGTTTGTAGTTTTATGTTTTACATTGTATTTGTGATCTATTTTAAAAAAGTTTTTAATGTTTTTATTTTTGAGACAGTCTCACTCTGTCACCCAGGCTGGAGTGTTGTGGCATAATCTTAGCTCACTGCAACCTCTGCCTCCTGGGTTCTAGCAATTGTCATGCCTCAGCTTCCCAAATACCTGGGACTATAGGCAGACATCACATTGCCTGGCTACCTGTTGTATTTTTAGTTGAGATGGAGTTTCACCATGTTTCCCAGGCTTGTCTTGAACTCCTGGCCTCAAGTAATCCACCCACCTTGTCCTCCCGAAGTGTTGGGATTACAGGCTTGAGCTACTGCACCCAGCCATGATCCATTTTGAGTTAATTTCAAAAAAATAAATTATAAAGTAGTTTTTATTTTGCTTTGTTTGTATAACTTTAAGGTACACAAGTACTGTTTTGTTACGTAAATATATTGCATAGAAGTCTGGCCTTTTAGTGTACTTTTTATCCATTAAGTAATTTATCATTTCTCACCTTCTTCCCAACTCCACTCCCTTCTGTGTCTCCATCATGCCACTTTCTATGTCTGTGTATACACAATATTTACCTATTTATAAGTGCGAGTACATATTAAGAATTATTACTGATAGTGCCAGGAGACAGACAAATTCCTAGGCAGACAGAGGTGGGTGAAACCTGCCCTTCAAACCACAGATAATTTAAAGTGTGAAAACTGAGCTGCCAGTTCTGGGTGGAGTCCACGAATGGAATGAGAACTTCCTCGATGCCTTTTATGCAATCAAATGGTGCTTTTTCCAGGTCCACCCATGGACCAGTCAGCATGCACTCCCTCATTCTGAGCCCATAAAAACCATGGACTCAGCCACTCATTGGGCTACTGACTTTTGGGGCCCTATCACACTGAGGGCTACCCATTCTTGTGTCTCCTCTCTACTGAGAGCTTTCCTTCTGTTGCTCAAAAAATCTCTTCTCTGTCTTGCTCACTCTCTGGTGTCAGTGTACCTCATTCCTCTTGGACATGGGACAATAACACAAAACCCATCAAACAGCAAGTGCGAAAGCAGCTGTAACACTGTAAACCCTCTCTCCTGCTTGCCAAGCTGCTGGGCACCACACACCCCTATTTGCCACACTACAAGGGGTGGAAATGAACTGTAGAGTGAACAAACTGTAACACACCCCCACTCCACCATTCACTACGCTGTGTGTGGTGGGAACAAACATGAACTGTAACACAAATGAACTACAACATGCCCCCTACCTCCCTCATTTGCCGTGCCGTGGGTGGTGGGAAGCAGAGAGCACTGAAACACTCCTTGGGGGCTCAGACCTTGGGATTCCCTGGGCAAGAGGTACAACACCACTTGGAGCTTCACAGTTGCTGGCATTTCCAAGTTTTGGGGTGCACTGAGTTCTCCTCATCTAGATGTGGGCACTCAAGGTCGAAGCAGGTTGTGGCATGCCAGGCACAGCCGTGGGTTGAGTGCAGAATCACGGTGGGTGGGAAATCTGGGCATAAGCCAAGGACAGCCTGTCAGGCTGAGTGGGCAGAGTGAGCCTGGTTGTGAGCCCAGAGCCGACTGAGGCCAAGGCAGAGACATTGCTGGCCGTGGAGATTTCTGGCTAGTGAAATGGCAACAAAAGAATCCTGTGTCATTTCCTCAACTGGGTGATCAACATCAACTTCAATGGTGATGTCATGTTGATAGTATATACTCTGATATACTGGAAGAAAATAGAACTGCCTATCTTTGTTTTTTCTCCTCAAATCCTAAAGGTCCAAGTCTAATGAGAAAAATATAAGGCCAACTCTAGTTGAGGGATGGTCTACAAAATAATTAAACAGTAGTCATCAAAATTATTAGGGTCATAAAAAATAAGGAAAATCTAAGAACCTGGCACTACCAGCAATGTGGTATCCTGAATTGAATCCTGGAACAGAAAAAAATGATATTAGGCAAAAAATTAAGAAAATCTGAATAGGGTTTATATTTCAGTTAATACAAAGGTTAACTTGCTTTATGATAAATACTTTCCATACACCAGATGAAAAATTATTGATAGACTTACAAGAAAAATTGACATTAGCATGCAAGATTATAACATGGTTCTCTAGGAATTTGATCAGTTAGTTAAACAAAAATAAATAATTAAGAATATAGCCAATCTGAATGTCATAAATGATGTGTAATCTTGTGGACATTTTGCAAACTCAGCATGCAAACATAGAAACCAAGCTTAGGAAGACAAATACAGTGTAATCTCATTTATATGTGGAATCTAAGATAGTTGAACTCACAGAAGCGAAGAGTAGAGTAATGATTGCCAGTGCCTACAGGGAGGAGGAAATGGGGAGGTGTTGGTCAAGGAGCACACAGTTGCTGTTATGCAGGATGAATACATTCTACAGATCTAGTATACAGCATGGTAACTACAGTTAATAATAATATATTATTAAAATTTGCAAATAGGATAGATCTTAAATACTCTCAGCACACACACATGCACACGAAGGTAACTATGTGAGGTGATTGCTACGTAAATTTGTTTGACTGTGGTAATCATTTAACAGTGAGTACATATAGCAAAACATAAAGTTGTACACTTTATTTTTGATTTTTGTTTGTCAATTACACTACCAAGCAACGGGCTCACTGTGTGGTGGGCATAAAAGCCAATGCTTTGGCACTAGCTTTTGAGAAAAGAGAAAGCTTTACTGCAAGTCAACTGGCAAGGAGACAATAGGCAACGTTCGAATCTCTCTCCGAGCTGGGGGTAAGTCAAGCTTTTACGGTGGTCCCAGCTAGTCCCAGGTGATGCCAACACTCCCAGCTGTTCTTCCAGGCTGGTGGCATTCACTGTTAGGAGGCTAAAGCCTTTTCCATTGTCCATGCATGGACAATTGTGGTTCTGTAACACCTGAAACAGCTTAAGCAATGATTAATCAGCTGGAGTTGTTTGCACGGTTACAATCATACCTCAAAAATGCTAGAAAATAAAAAATAAAATTTAGAGATATGCAATCTTTTTAAGCACACGAGACACATTTTGAGTATTGATTATTTTCTAAGCCCTACATCCAATGCTTGCAAATGTCAAAAAATTAACATACATATGACATTCTCTGACAACAAAAATATTATGTTTATAATAAAATGCAAACTATAAATTATATATCTAAATAAAAACTTAAAATCCCACTTGTAAATATCTCATTGATAAGTGAAAATGTACAAAAAGACCTTAAAATTTTGTACCTGTGAAAATATTTTTTGGTAAGAGTTTATGAGATGTAGCTAAAGGGTATTTCAAAAGAAATTCAGATCCTTAAATGCTTATGTTTGTTTAAAAGGATGAAAATTAATAAAATAAACTTCCAACTTAATAATTTTGCAAAAATTGGTATCTGTATAAGCCTACAATAGAAAACAAAATGATACAATACAGGTTAAATAGAATACTGATATAATATAAATGCACTCAATAGAGTATCAAAAATTTGATAGCTTAAAAATAATAAACAGAAAAGTATAGGATTTATCAATAGTAATAGAAAGAAAACTAGTTTGGGTAAATGCATGCAGTGACAAAATTATACATTCAGTAGTGCTTAAAATGTTACTAGGAAAAAATGTCATGCCAATCAACTTTAAATTTATGTAAAATAATTGGAAAATTTTCCCAAAGTAATCACTTATGACTGTGGAAACAGAAGGAAATAGGTATTAAATAATTTTTAAAAAACCTAAAAAAAAAAAAAAACACTTGAATCAATAGTTTAAATTTTGCCCACTCAAAGCATCATAAATAGTTTTCTAAAAGCAACATACATAGTTTCTAAAACATAAATCGTTTTAGAAGTGATTTTTAAACAATAGAAGATACATTAACCAAATTAGGATTAAACTGCAAATAAAGTGAATGTTCTCTATTTTATTTATTTAAAACCAATATGCGTTAAAGAAAAAATGAAAGCAAATAAGAATGCAAAATCCAGAAAAAATACTGGGCCAACTCACTTATAGCTCTAGATACCATCATTCTAAAGGAAATTATTAGCAAAATAAACTCAGCAATTTTATATGAAAATAGAAATCATGAGCAATTAAAATCACATCAGGATTGTTTAATATTAAAACGTTTATGAATAATTAAATGCAAAACTTACTTCATAGGGAAGACTAGATTGACCATATCAGTGTATACAACAATAAAATTCCTCATTTGAGAAAGATCATAGGAAGCTTTGCTTATTTAAGTATTATCCTCTCATGTTTTATTTAAAATCATGTAAAAATGTATCTATGATCATTTTCATCCATATTGTATTGGCAGCACTTTTCAGCAAGGAAAATTTAAAAAATAAGATATACTGATTTGACATGGCAAAACCTGAGTCATTGTTAACAGAGAATTGAAAGGATACATGCAAAATCCTATAGGATCTATGGAGAAATTAATTTATAAGTAAGATAATTTACCAAGGTGGCTAAATTTAAGTTTTAAAAGATCAATTACATTTCTGAATAACATCACAGAAATTTTCTCACAAATGGTGAGAAAATGTAAGTATTAAAAGAGTTAACATTTATGATAACTTTAGAATGAATAGAAGTAAGTCTAGGAAAATATTTGCAGATGTTTTATGCAGAATAATTTGTTGTTCTTTATGTATTTGTTTGAATACTTAAGAGAATATTTTAACTGAGAGGCATACCAATTCTTAAATACAGTCAATAAAAGCACATTGAATCTTAAAAAAAAAAAATCTGTAAGCTGTAATTCTTTAAAAATAATGTTAGCCTGTGTTTCCAAATAAAATTTAACAAGCTATGTATACATTTACTTTGGAAAAGTCAGGCCAAAAATATTTCCAATTACAGTGAGGAAATAGATTGAAGATGAATATTGCTTTACCAGGGAAAATATATCGTAAGGTTTTGATAATCCCAAAACACACCCAGGTTATATGATTGTCTTGTGTGTTATATAATTGCTGTTAGGTGATACAGGTACACACAGAACAGTGGGAGAAGAATCAATCAATTATGCTGTGACCACTGGTTATTCATATAGAAAAACAAAACACTGAAACACTACTCTTTGTCAAATTTAAGGTGGTTTAGAGATTTAAATGTAAAAGTAAATAATTATGAACTTTAGAAGAAAATACCCGTTGTAATCTTTAATTGCCCAAAGTATGAATATCTATTAAGATAAATAAACAAAAACCCTAATAAATAGCAACAACAAATTATACTACAGTAAGACTAAATTTTAATAGTTCTTAAATGATAATACCAAAATGAACAAAAGCAATCCACAACCACTTTTAGAACTGATAAAACATTTTACATTTATACTTTAGACATTATTACTATTAAGATTATATAATTTCTACAACAAGTAGGGACAGACAATTGCAAAACAGGCATGCCTAACAGTAAAAGAGGGTAGTGCACAGGAGGGAGGTCTAAACTGCAGAAAAGTATAACACATTTCTTAGCAAAATGAAATACAAATTTACAGTCCGTGTAAAAAATAAATCTAATTCACAAAATTTGTGTGCGTGCCTATTGTTAGGAAAATAGAAACTCACACACAGCTAATGACATATTTCATAGATTTGATATAAAATGTTTCTACTTGTGTGATTATTACACATTTTGAAATAGCTTCAGTCTGAAGGCTGCAGAGCCAGAGCCAGAGCCAGAAAAAAAAACAGTTTTCTTTCTGTTTTTTGGGTGGGTTTCTTTTTTCTGCTTTTTTCTTCAGAGCCAGAAAAAACATTTTCAGTTCAAAGGCAGTCAGACAGGCAGAATTCTCTCTTACTTGGAAGGAGAATCAGCTTTTTGTTCTAGTCAGGGTCGGCACCTGATTGGATGAGGCCCACCAGCATTAGGGAAGCCACTTTGCTTTATTCTGCATTCTGATTTGAATGTTAATCTCATCCAAAAACACCTTCCCAGTCACACCCGGAATAATGTTTGACGAAAAATCTGAATATCCTTTGACTTGGTCAAGCTGACGCATAAAATTAACCATCACAGTTAGTAAAAGTAACGTGGAAATTTACTTCCTTTTTCATAATCTGCAATGATTTAGTAGGTGTAATAAACTTCTGTTTCTTATAGATTTGAATGAATTTTATGAGGCGCTGAACACTTGTAGTATAAGGAGTGATGTAGAAGCTGGAAAACCAGAGACTATATGTAAACCTAAAAGCATTCAAATTCAAACATATTTGCTGTACTTTACAATTCAAACAACATATTCTGGCATTTTGCATCAAAGCTATTGATTATATTGTGGAGCTAGAAAAATTAAAACTATCTACTCTTATTCTTTATTTCTTCTTTTATATCTGAAGTTTCTCTGTTTTGATGCTAGTTTATGTGATACATTCAAATTCCTTACAATCATATCTTTATTATAAAACTTTTTCTTTATGAGAATATGGCCTTGGTCTACTTTTTGTTGTATAAATATGAAGCTGTCTTAATTTAGACATTCAGCAGTCTGCCAATACAATCCAAACTTACTGCAGTGTTTATTTAATGTAATCACTTATTCTTCCACTTTAAATTTTTTCTGAATTAGTACATGTTTATACTTGTTTTATCTTACATATTATGTGTTTTTTAAAACAAATCTGAGAGATATTTTTTCTAATGTTACATTTAACCGTGTTAAATATAATAAATGTTAACACTAATTATGTTATCTTTCTTTGTATTGAAATTATGTTTATAATAAGTGTTGATTGTGTCTTCCTCTTGGATTTGCAAATTTATTGTCTTCGGATTCCCTCATGTTTACTATAATAACTCTAGAAGATATAGCAAAATTGTAATTTATACTGGCAATTTAACTGCTGCTTTTAATATAAGAAAGTTTGCAGTTGACTTATTATCTATGTATGTTATACATAAAAAAACTGTACAAATATAAATTTATACGTTGACGAGTTTTCACGAAGTGAAAGCTTATAAGGAACCCCCAGATCTTTATCTTTACTCTCCCCAAATGCAAGTGTTATCCAGACTTCTAAAGATCATATTTGTTAGTTGCAAGAGTTAGCATAAGGGGAATTACAGAACATTCACTCTTGCATTTTGCTTTTTTCATTCAACACAATGCTTGTGAGATTTATCCATGTTACTACTTCTAACAGTAGATCATTTATTTTGATTGTTGTAGCATATTTTACTGTGTAAATATATTCTGTAAATTGTAGCTAGTGAAAAAAAGTTTTGTTAACTTTAATATTAATGTGGCATTTTATTAATCTTTTCTTTATGGTTAAAGCCTTCTTCTTTTGAGACAAGGCCTCACCCTGTAGCCCAGGCTGGAGTGCAGTGGTGCCAACATGACTCACTGCAGCCTTGACCTCCTGGGCTCAAGCGATCCTCCCATGTCAGCCTCTCCAGTAGCAGGAACTATAGATGTGTGCAACCACACCTGGCTATTTAAATTTTCTTTTTGTAGAAACAGGGTCTCCCCATGTTACCCAGGCTGGTGTCAAACTCCTGGGTTAAATTCTTCTTAATTTCTGTTAAGAACTAGTTCTCTGAGAGACAATCCAAGATGGCTGAATAGGAATAGCTCTGGAGTGCAGTTCCCAGCGAGAACACAGAGGGTGAGTGATCACTGCACTTCCAAACAAGTTTTTACTGCCCACAGACCAGGAGATTCCTGGGTGGAAAAGCACCACGAGTCTCCAGCATGGCTGTTTCAGCTGATGCAGTTGGTCTCCGCACAAAAACTCACACAAATCTGGGCAGCTGTTTCAACTGGTGCCTGTAATGCCTAGGAGACAGAGTCACCCATTCAACTGAAAAGAAAGGGAGCTGAAACAGGGAGCTAAGTGATCCAAACAGGGAGCCAGGTGATCTGACTTGGCGGGTCCCACCTCCACAAAGGCCAGCAATCTGAAATGCTCTGGATTGAGAGTTTCATAGCAAGTACAGTTGGACCTAGGATGGTCCAGCTCTGTGGGGGGAATGGAGTCCGCCATTACTGAGGCAGTCCACCATTACCGAGGCAGTCCACCATTACAGAGGCAGCCTGCCGTTACAGAGACAGTCCACCATTACTAAGGCAGGCCGCCATTACCAAGGCAGTTCTAAGTATACCTCTATAAACGAAACCACAATGAAGTTCACATAGCAGCTGGGCAGATCCCACGGCAGCTCAGCAACGCCTCTGCTGGCAGACTGTGACTAGGTTACCTCCTTGCTGGGCAGGGCATCTCTGAAAAAAGGCAGCAGAATGACAGGAACTTATAAATAAAGCCCCTCCTTCTCAGGAAGAGCACCTGGGAAAAAAAGGCGATTATGAGTTCCACTGCAGCAGACTTAAACATACCTGCACGGCAGCTCTGAACGGAACAAGGGAGCTCACAGATCAGCATTTGAGCTTCCGTAAGGGACAAACTGTCTCCTCAAGTAGCTCCCTGATCCCATATATCCAAAGAGACACCTCATAAAGGAGAGCTTGGGGTGGCATCTGGTGGGTATACTTCTGGGACAACAGCAACCCTTACTGTTCTGCAGCCACCGCAGGTGATCTCCAGGCAAGTAGGGTCTGGAGTGGACCTCCAGCAGTACTACAGCAGAGGGGCCTCACTGTTAGGAGAAAAACTAAAAAACAGAAATAAATAACTTCATCATCAACAAAAAGGAAGTCCACTCAGAGACCCCATCTGAAGGTCACCAACTACAAAGATCACAGGTAGATAAATCCACAAAAATGGGAAGAAACCAGCACAAAAAAGATGAAAACACCCAAAACCAGAACACATCTGCACCCTTCCAAGCCTAAACCAGGAAGAAGTCGAAACCCTGAATAAACCAATAACAAGGGCTGAAGTTGAGGCAGCAAATAATAGCCTACCAACCAAAAAAAGCCGAGGTCCAGATGGGTTCACAGCTGAATTCTACCAGACATACAAAGAGGAGCTGGCACCACTCCTTCTGAAACTATTCCAAACAATCCAATAAGTGGGAATCCTTCCCAAATCATTTTATGAGACCAACATCATCCTGATACTAAAACCTGGCAAATACTCAACAAGAAAAGAAAACTTCAGGCCAATATCCATGATGAACATAGATGCAAAAATCTTCAACAAAATACTGGAAAACCAACCGCAACAGCACATCAAAAAGCTTATCCATCATGATCAAGGAGGCTTCATCCTGGGGATGCAAAGTGGGTTCAACATACCCAAGTCTATAAACATAATTCACCACATGAACAGAACCAAAGACAAAAACCACGTGATTATCTCAATAGATATAGAGAAGGCTTTTGACAAAATTCAACAGCCTTTATGCTAAAAACTCTCAATAAATTAGGTATTGATGGACTGTATATCAAAATAATAAAAGGTGTTCATGACAAACCCACAACCAATTTCATACTGAATGGGCAAAAACTGGAAGCATTCCCTTTGAAATCTGGCACTAGACAAGGACGCCCTCTCTCAACACTCCTAATCAATATAGTGTTGGAAGTTCTAGCCAGAGCATTCAGGCAAGAAAAAGAAATAAAAGGTATTCAATTAAGAAAGGAGGAAGTCAAATTGTCTCTATTTCCAGACAACATAAGTGTATATTTTGAAAACCCATCACCTCAGTCCAAAATCTCCTTAAACTAATAAGCAACTTCACATAAGTTTCAGGATACAAAATCAATGTGCAGAAATCACAAGCATTCCTATACACCGATAACATACTTAAAGAGAGCCAAATCAAGAATGAATTGCCATTCACAGTTGCTACAAAGCGAATAAAATACCTAGGAATACAACTAACAAAGGAGGTAAAGGACCTCTTCAAGGAGAACTACAAACCATTGCTCAAGGAAATAAGAGCAGACACACAGATGGAAAAACATTCCATGCTCATGGTTAGGAAGAATCAATATTGTGAAAATGGCCATACTGCCCAAAGTAACTTATAGATTCAACACTATCCCCATCAAGATATCTATGACCCTCTTCGCAAAACTGGAAAAAGCCACCTTAAACTTCATGTGGAACCAAAAGGGAGCCTGCATAGCCAAGTCAATTCTAAGCAAAAAGAACAAAGCTGGAGGCATCACGCTACCTGACTTCAAACTATTCTACAAGGCTACAGTAATCAAAACAGCATGGTACTGGTACCAAAACAGAGATATAGCCCAATGGAACAGAACAGAGGCCTCGGAGGCAACACCACACATCTACAACCATCTGATCTTTGACAAATCTGACAAAAGCAATGGGGAAAGGATTCCCTGTTTAATAAGTGGTGTTTGGAAAACTGGCTAACCATGTGCAGAAAGCAGAAACTGGACCCCTTCCTGACACCTTAAACTAAAATTAACTCCAGATGGATTAAAGACTTAAACATAAGGCCTAACATCATAAAAACCCTAGAAGAAAACTTAGGCAAAAGCATTCAGGATATAGGCATAGGTAAGTACTTCATGACTAAAACACCAAAAGGATTGGCAACAAAAGCCAAAATAGACAAATGGGATCTAATCAAACTCCAGAGCTTCTGCACAGCAAAAGAAACAATCCTTAGCGTGAACCAACAACCAACAGAATGGGAAAAAATTTTTGCAGTCTACTCATATGACAAATGGCTAATATCCAGAATCTACAAAGAACTAAAACAGATTTACAAGAAAAAAGCAAACAAATCCATTCAAAAGTGGGTGAAGGATATGAACAGACAATTTTCAAAAGAAGACATATATGAGGCCAACAAACATATGAAAAATTGCTCATCATCACTGGTCATTAGAGAAATGCAAATCAAAACCACATTGAGATACCATCTCACACCAGTTAGAATGGAGATTATTAAAAAATCTGGAGACAACAGATGCTGGAGAGGATGGGGAGAAATAGGAACACTTTTACACAGTTGGTGGGAGTGTAAATTAGTTCAACCATTGTAGGAGACAGTGTGACGATTCCTCAAGGACCTAGAAATAGAAATTCCATTTGACCCAGCAATCGCATTACTGGGTATATATCCAAAGGATTATAAATTGTTCTATTACAAAGACACATGCACACGTATGTTCATTGTGGCACTGTTTACAATAGCAAAGACAGGAACCAATCAAAATGTCCATCGATGGCAGACTGGCAGGGAAAATGTGGCACATATACACCATGGAATGCTATGCAGACATAAAAAAAGATGAGTTTGTGTCCTTTGTAGGGACATGGATGAACCTGGAAACCATCATTCTCAGCAAACTGACACAAGAACAGAAAATCAAACATTTCATGGTCTCACTTATAGGTGGGTGTTGAACAATGAGAACACGTGGACACAGGGAGGGGAGCTTCACACACTGGGGTCTGTTGGGAGGATCTAGGGGAGGGACAGTGGAGGGTAGGGAGTTGGGGAGGGATAACACGGGGAGAAATGTCCGATGTAGGTGACAGGGATGGAGGCAGCAAACCACGTTGCCATGAATGTACCTATGCAACAATCCTGCATGTTCTGCACATGTACCCCAGAACCTAAAGTGCAATAAAAAAAAGTGGAGAAAATGAGCTCCATATCTACATAGGAGCAAAGATAAGAATTACATTCAACTTCTTCTCAGAAAGGATTGAAGCCAAAGGAGACCAGAGTGAGATACTTAAAGCATTGAATGAAAAAAATCCACCAATCTAGAATTCTGCACCCTGAAAAATTATGTTTCAAAAATGAAGGAGAAATAAAGACTTGCAGACAAAAAAAAAAAAAAAAAAAAAAAAACTAGTCCTCCAAACTATATATATATTCATAATACCCATGATAATTAATTTTGTATGTCAACTTGACTGTGCCATCTGGGTATCCAGATATTTGGTCAAGTATTATCCTAGATGTTTCTAAGTGGGTGTTTTTGGATAAGATTAATATTTAAATCAGTAGACTGAGTAAAGCAGATTGCCCTCTCTAATGTAGATGGGACTCAATCCATCAGAAAATGGCCTGAATGGAACAAAAGCCTGATTCCTCAAAGGCCTTCAAACTGGGACATCACCTCTTCCTATTTCTACAGCAACTTCTGACTTCTGACTTAAGCTGGGACATTGTATCTGTAAATTTTGGACTTGCTAGCCTCCATAATCAAGTAGACTATTTCCCTACAATCAATCTCTCGATACCTCCAATTAGTTCTGGTTATCTGAAGAACTTTGACTAATACATTACCCATGTTTGAGATGAGAAGCTTTATCATCATGGCTCTTACATTTAAATCTATAATCTACATGTAGTTGGCTTTTTGCTTCACTTGGGGCAACAAATTACAGGAAGTTATTTTGGTACTTTTACATGAATGTATGTAAGTTGGTAAATTTACATAAATTAATATCATATTCTTATAGTGATAAAGAATTTCTAGACGGAAGCACTAGGAATTATTAAAAGTGATTACTTTTTCAGTAGAGAAAGACCGATATAACATCGAATATAGGGGACATGAGTTTTTACTTTATAGGGATCCCATCATATTTAAGTGTGCTTAAAATCCGTCTCTTGCCAAATAGATCTCTAAAGCCATTGTTTTGTAGGGTACCAGAAAAAAATGAGATGAAAAACACAACAGAAGGTATCTCTCAGGAAGCAAATACTATCTTTGCTCTTTTTAATTTTTGTGCCAAAGATCAAAATTATAAAACATTTCTTCTTGCTGAGAATCAGTACATCTCCTCTAAAATGCTACTTGGATGGCCTGGAAAAACAGTGTGATCTTGAGTAGTTACCCTGGGTTTTTTTTCATAAGCTGATGCAGAAAATGCATGCTGTGAATAGACTAAGTAATAAAGCCTGGGGGAATTAAGAGTTTCCCATATAAGCCCCCTGTGATTTCCAATAGACAAAACTAATTAAATCAAGTCCAGCTCTGGTTCCATTTGCTTATTTCACGGCACGACATGGTATTGAGGGTGTCTTTGGAACAAACCTATAAACACTTACTGTGCCTGATGGACTTTCAAAGCCAATATCTTAATGATTCAAAGCATAACAGAAAATATTTTTGCAATTCGATCTGAGAATAGAAAGGCACTTTAGTGCAATTCAAGTTAACACTTCTGTTCCTCATTGTGTCATGCAGGAAAAAAAATGGAATCATGCAGTAGCTTAAAAAATGATGACTGTATCCTTGAGTCTATATTAATAAAAATCTAAGTTTTTTAAAGAAAGATTTACTACCAATAAGAACATAAAATAAATAAATGATTTTTACCCAGTCAATACACAGATATTCTGTTATATTGTTAAAATAATGTAACTTTCATTGAGTATTGATCTAAAGATGAATTGTGTCAAGAAGAAGATTAAGGTATCACCTGCAGAGGGGAAGATGGTGGTGGTGGTGGAATTTTGAGAGCAAAAGATGGATTTCCTAGAGCCCCTAAGGAGTAGGCACTGGAGGCTCATGCTAAGGCACCTGCTAGTGGCTTTGAGAACTTCGGCAATGGGCAATATGGAGAGGTCTGAAATGGGAAAGGAGAAATAGCTGATGGCACTCGGAAGTTCACAGACATATTGGAGAGTACACGTGAAGCACCCTGTACAACATATCTTAATTCCAAGAAATGATCAGTTGCAAGCTGATGCAGGGACTTGGAGCTCTGCACTGGTGCATGGATCAAGAGCCAGTGAACTATGTGTAATGGTTGGGAACATGTCCATGTTCGCATCGTCAGGCTGCCAGACTTGAGAAAAATTGGCTTTATATGTTCATATATTATTCTAATGCCAACACAGTCTAAAACTATTTGAAATAAGCTTTAAACGTTTTTGATTATTAGCATAGACATTTTAACTTACAAAATGTTCTTTATAGAAAAAATACTTCATGTAAACTATAATCAACTATAATCTAAAAGCCTTCCTTTGTTGTTGTTGAAATTTGCACCTAGTCTAGCACAGAAGAGCATTTACTTTATCCAGAATTTATGATTCTTGTAACCCATTGTTTTATGTGTAAATCTTGACAAAGAACAGCATTTCAAAAATCCCATTATACTTTATTTGGGAAGTCAGCTATTTGTGTTACAAGATACATGGGAATATACCTCTAGAAAATGAAAAGAGTTTTGAAAGAATTATTCCATGAATAATTTGTGGATTATTATAATAATAATTATCATAATAATTATCATAATAATCATGAATAATTCCATGCTGCTTTGTGAATCTAAGAATGAGATGAGTTTGATGATAAAGATTAAGAATTCCGCTAAGTATCATAGCTATGACATTGAAAACTAGGTGTTTATTATTTGTTTTATAATCATACTACTTTCCTTGGAAATTGTAAGCTAGTACTAAAGGCAACAGAAATTATCTTTATACCTGCTTGCCTTAAAATATTCAAGATTTAGAGAAAAATTTTCAAAGGTTATTTACCTGCTCTACCACTGATGAAAGAAAAAGAAAGATACTCTACCAAAGGAAGTTAGCTTTATATCTCAAAACAGAAATTACAAATTTGTACAATATGAATCAATGTTACAATAGAAAAAATTAAAAGCATGTTAAAATATTTTACATCTAGAAATTGATGATTTCAACATTTTAGAGTTACAGTCTACTTTCCCTTTACATGACTTTTTTCACACAAGACACAATTTTATCAGTTTTGCTAATTTAATGTCAGAAAAACAAGGCTTACTTATGCTTTGCAAACACATGCAAACATATGCTTACTTGCAAACTTTTCTTGGAACTATTCACTCAATCTTAAATAATTGTGTGTGTGTGTATGTGTGTGTGTGTTTGTGTGTGTGTGTGTGTGTGTGTGTTTAGGTACATAGATAAAAAACAGAGACAGAGAGATTCTTAAAGGATAATCATTTGACTTGAAATTGAGAGGTGTGTGTTCCAGTCCTGGCCATGTTAGTCCACACTTTTAATTTAGATGTTTGATAAATCTTTCACATGAGGACAGCAATGTTGCAGCTAACAAGAAATAAGAGAGGGTTGTTCTCTAGGGCATCCACCCAGCACAGTGAGCCTAGTTTCTCCAGGAGGCATCATACTAGTGAGACTGCATAGTCTAGGGACTGGTCCTCAGCTTTAGACTTAGAGAAACTGGAAATGGTCAATTCCTTCAAGTTGGTTTGTATCCAGCATTATTTCTTGATGACAGAATTCACAAGGAGGTAGTGTATGAACCAAATGGCCATTTAAAAATATATGATTGAGACAGAAGAAGACAGAAGACAGAAGATTTTGGTGATGTACACCAAAATTCCTTGGAAGTAAATATACTTGCCAAAACAAATGTATTCAGAAGATGCATTGTGAGCATGGGGTAAGGGAAAGATGAGAGCCTGATGACTTCGCATAAATTAAACCTACCATTTTTCATTTGTTATGTTCTAAAATGAATGTATCAACTTAAAACATAGAATTATTATTAATTTGATTATACTTGAAAAACTGATAGATTAAAATTGAATTTTTTTCTAAAGCCATTTTAAAGACAATAGTAAATCTGTGAAAATTTTATAATTTTAAAGATTCCCATGTGTTTATTACAAAGTGATTATGATAATATAACCAATTTTTGTCAACACTGTTTATACTTTGGTTTTTACCTCAGTAAGAACTGTTTTTTATTTTTAGTTTTGTTTTGGGAGGATAAAAATGCACATAAAATTAAACATCTCACAGTCTTCTTACATCAAGTCATCACTTAGAATCTAGCAAATTATTAGGTGGCCTGCAGCAAGGGCAATAGATTCTTTTCTAAAGCCAAACATCTACTGGCTAAATGATTTTAAGCAAGTTGCTTACACATTGTGTGTCAGAATACTCTTGTGTGGAAATTTGGAGATAGTAAGAATACTTAATTAGTTCATATGTTGTTTGGAGCATACATACATCATAATAATAGTGCATTGCAAATGGTAGATATAATATTATCTCTCAAAAGGAACATAAAGATCTTTCAAAATAAATGACAACTTCCAGTTCCAACAAAAAGAGATTCACCTTTTCCTTCTAAATCCCCTTTTTCCAGCTAGAAACCTGGGGCTGCTCAGTCACCTTGCACCTTGAGGAAGGACACTTTTGAGTCCCTGGATTTTCTTACAGCCTCACACATACTCTGAACAGAGCACCGCAGAACCTCTAACTCAGAGCCACCAACAGGTCTCCACATCTGTATACCATTTCTATATAGAGAGTTAAATTTTTTTTACTAAGTTATTTTACTTAGCATAATATGTATATGTGTGTATATATATACATATATATGTACATATATGTGCATATACACGTGTGTGTGTGTGTGTGTGTATATATATATATTTTTTTTTTCAAGGCATGATCTCGGCTTACTCTAGCCTCTGCTTCCCAGGTTTGAACAATTCTCTGCCTCAGCCTCCTGAGTATCTGGGATTACCAGCACCCGCCACCACACCCAGCTAATTATTGTATTTTTAGTAGAGATGGAGTTTCACCATCTTGGCCAGGCTGGTCTTGAACTCCTGACCTCATGATCTACCTGCTTCATCCTCCAAAAGTGCTGGGATTACGGGTGTGAGCCACTGTGCTCAACCTAGTATAATATTTTTAATGCTCAACCATGCATATTATAACTGTGTTCCTTTTTATAAGCAAACAATATTCTGTTGTAGAGAAAGACCATATTTTGTTTTTGTGTAAATTTATATATATAGTCAGTTCTTTTGAGTATACCTAGAATAGCCCTAGGAATGGAGTTGCTGGGTCATAGGATAACTATATGTTTAGCATTTTGAGGAACTGCCCGTAGGCTCCCCCTTTTTTGTAAGGCCCTTTATCAGGTTACAAACATTTTCTTCTATTCATTGTTTGCAGATATTTTTATCATGAATGGCAGTCGATACTTTTTCACACTTTTGCTATATCTATTATAATAATCAATGATATTTTTCTTTTTAATACTTCTGGTCCAAATCAGAATGACCTTTCTGTACTTCTCCAAGTTAGTACCATCGGTGCCTATTTTCACGTTTTCTAAGTTTTATTTTTTATATTAATTAACACAAAAATACAGTTAGTTTGATGTATACACCTTCTCTTATCAGGTTGGCCCTGAAATAGGATCCTTGAGGCATACTGTGATCTGACACAGATTGAGGCCTAGAGTCTTTCACCATTTTACAGTAATGCTTAGGGAACATTAACACGCTTCTGCTCACCAAAACCTTGGGTGAGGTTCTCCCGGGGTCAAGGCAGATAAGAAAGGAGCAGATTCCACTGGCATGGAGATGCAGTGTCTGGGAGAGGAGAGGCCTAAAGGGTGCCTGACTCCCTCCAGCATCAATTCTGCAATTGTTCATGGCTCAGCTTGTCCCACTATGTCTTAAATTTTACATAAGAAATTTCACTAAGAGACAAAGCAACTATTCACATATACACAGTAATATGTAGGCCCTGACTGTGACTGATTTTCTTTCTTTGCCATGATCCATATAGCACCAAAGATTAGAAATTATTTTGTCAGTTATGGAAACTTGCTGATTCTCTGACCATAATTCAAACCAGTAAACTAAAATTAGACCTTTTCATGTGAAATTGCTAAGTCCTATAGTGCACATAAAAGTGGCCAGCTTACTTCCAGTATCTTCTATGCCCATCCTAACAGCATGGGTCAATAGTCACACAGTTGAAACCAAGCCTTGCCTTTGACACCTCATTCTAGGTAATGTCTCCCTGCTGGTATTCAAAGATATCAAATATTTTGTAATTTAATACTAATCCTCACAGGCTTCCAATCAACTAGACCAGATATTAAATCCTGATTTCTAATACCTGTTACTGTATAGGTCAGCTTATTAGTTGCAGACTATAACTTTCTTTCTTTCTAGCTTAAGTAGAAAACAATTTATTAAGTGATGTTAACGGAACAAACCTAATACATATAATAAATTAATGTTTATGTGTAGAAGTTGAACAGATACTGCATGTAGGTATAAGCATTTCATGTAAGCAAAAAGATAAAGTACATATTTAAATGGCACAGCAGCACTGTAAAAGGAAACCCAGATATCAGTACCTCTGTAAGAAAAAAGATGTCATTGACTCATAATAAGTGGAATATTTATTTTCTTGCAACATTTATGTTCTAAATGTTTTTGCTAAGAAATTTTAGCACAGTTATTCAGAACTATACTGCTCATTTGGTCGAACAGCCAAGCATTTCTGATAGCATGAGAATGCTTTTTGATAGCATGCTTACTTAAAGATGTCAAATTCAGCTAGCACACTGGAATTTCTAAAACTTGGTATTTTTATCAAAGTTATTTTCTCCTTGACCGAAATCACTGAAACTGGTGTTCTTTGATATTGTCAAGCAAACTTGGCTTCTTCAACATTAATATTTTTTTTCATTTGTTCTCTTCTTCAACATTAATTTTTTTTTCACAGATCCGCTAAGTCAGATCTGTGGGTTATGACCTGGTATGAAATAACTTCTCAGAACATGTTCTCTTAATAGAAATGAATCAAATAATCATACATGTACAGAAATGCTACTGAGAAAGTAAGAGGGATGTTTATTCCTTGGTGGTGGTGAGAGGATATATTTAGCTCTTCACATATAAGATGTCAAAAGTGCCTGATACTTAACATCTAAGCATGCCCCCTCTATGCTAAGAGAAGAATTCACTTAGAGTATTGTGTATCTTTTTAAGGTTCAAACACTGTGAAGAGCATAATTATATTTTAACGAATTTGAAAGAGAGATATAAATGTGGCAGAAAAGGCTTTGGTGAAAGCACTTAAACTACAAATGTCATCACTAAATAGCAAAGAGAGGTGTAAAAATTCGATTTGTGAAACATATGGCCTTGTCAGAGAGGAACTGACAACCCTCCTCATGTTTCTAACTGAATAATTCAAGAAAATTTGATAAGCTAAGTAGGTTGAAAAGTAAATGGTGAACATCTGTAAAAGCTCAACATTTTTTTGCTGCGAGCTGTCACCTGAACAAGTTCAGATGTGAATGTTAGTGTGTGCAGTATTGCTTCATGTGGGTAAAAAGGTTTCATGCTTCTCCTCCTTGAAAAATGAGGCCTCACAGAAACACGATGTAAGCAGGAAAGGGTATCATTGTAGTTGACAGAAACTGGTGATGCACCCAGCTGGCCAGCAGTTGATTCCAGAATAAACTGCTATCATACCAGGAATGGCTTTATGACTGATTACTTCCCCATATATTAGAAATCATTTTACGTAGAAAAATTTTGAATTTTAGATCAACATAAGTTACTTTTTCATCATGCAATATTTCTCAATCATAATCGTCTTATACGAATAATAACAACTACAAGGCTGTAAGAACCAAATGTAGTAATGGACATGAAAACACTTTTCAAGTGTTAATCTCTAAGTAAATGCTGCTTAATATTTCTAAATAATATGGTTGTTTTCTGTGAATGGGCTTATTTTATTTCTGCTGTTCCAGGATCTTATTGATAAACTTCTGCAGTGTTAATATGAGACACTCATCTATGAAAATAAGCTATGATATTTCACACATTACATATCAGAATAAAGTGTATCAGCAGGTACTGATTACCATATTTTTAAGTCTTTAAAGGGAGTCAGCTCACAACACATCAGCTATGTTACATCTGATTTAACTTTTCCACGCTTAGTCTAAAGACATGTTACGACCTTGCAGTGGAAACTTCATTATATTAATACCAATTTAGATACTCTTGATGGAAGTGGAAGTTAGAATTCTGCTTGACTGAATGTTTGAAATTTATACTGAACCATAAAATATGTTTAAATTCATTTTCAATCATGTAATCACACCAATTCAGTAAATACTAAAAATTCAGTTTTGTCAAGTCATCTAATTTCTCCCACTATTAAGAAGTTTGCATTCTTGCTATTATTTCAAGTGGCTTTAGAATCAGATACACTGATGACTTATGTCACCAAACGCAGTAGCCAACATGAACCAATTAGCTTTAGATGCAAGGTATAGTGACGCTATTATTCCCCAGAAAGATCAAATATCTTGAAGAAGATACAGCCAAGGAAAGTTTTGTTAATCAGTAGTTGGATTTTTTTCCAACTCTACATGATTGGGAAAAAAACGTTATTGTCTTAAACAGACGAATTGAAGAAATGTTTTAAATAAATAAACTGTTTATATATGCAAATTAGTTTTAAAACATTGTTTATTGCTGTAACTTAAAGATAACAGTAAAACAAAGAAAAAAAGCATTGTGTTGGCCAAGGCCTCATTTTTTTTTCAAATCATGTCTCATATTTATTCGAGTCTGTATAATAAGTATATTCATCAAGAGGGACTTGAAATTGTTGAGCATTCACTTTTATGCAAAACTGAAAATAGCCAGAACATTTCATCATATGCTCAGTATGAGCAGGTGACCTAGACCTGGACAATCTGCACTCCTCTCTGCAATATTTAAACGGGAGATGGACAGCTTCCTTCTTGTTTGCTCAAATGCTAGAGTGTAAGGCTAAGGCCTAGTAATGGATCTCTTCTCTGAGATCCATTCCAATACCTGTTTTTTAATGCTAGAGTATAAGGGTAAGGCCTGCGCCCTGAGAACCAACCTCCCTGCCATGGAGAGAAGCAACATGCAGAGAACAGAGCTAAGAATAAGAGGAGGAGGGTACGGGAGAGAGGCTGACTCCCACTGTCACTGTGTGCCCAGTCCCCGAGGCCCTCGTTCCCGCAATGCTTTCTCACTGATTCCTCCTGAGGCTGTCCCAGCCATCACAGCCAATAATCTTTCTGCTTAAAAAACCCACTTATATATAATAGTGCTCTTAAGAATTCACAGATATCTATGGCATTTGAAAGAAAAGTTAAAAGTTTAAAATACACTTACATTATTAGAAGAGAAAGTCATAAGAATATAAATAAAATGATACCAGTCTTCCAAAAAAAAAAAAAAAAAGAGCGGGGGTTGGAAGGAGTTTGATATTCTAAAGAACTGAAGCATAACCTTATTTTCTTGGATTTCAGTAGCTGTTTTTTACTAACGTATTCCAATAAATATAGAAATATTCATTCTGTCAGTTCTTTGCACCTGCATCCTTAAAGAAAGTGGTATTCAAGTATCTCTAGAGTAATTTTAATGGTGTGTTTTCTAGAAGCTCAGGAAATCTCTCCTGTCATTTCTCACTGGCCATGTGCTGAGGACAGATGTTTCCCACCCGGTAACCTGAGTGCCACCTGCTCTGTATACCACCATCACCTCTTCCCGCTTCTCCTAAAGAGGGAGAAACTTCAAGACAGCAAAAATTGTAGTGTCCTGCTGCACATTTGCAAGGTAACTTTCCTCCTTTTATGTTACAAATTGATGGAGAGGAAACTCAGTGGGGCTTCTTAAATCTCAGTGTCACCCTGAGTTTTATGAAATTGATCTTTCATTTTTATTTACAGTCCCTTCACTCAGGCAGGACTGCGGTGAACCCTGGGCATTAAGCAAGCAGCGACAGTGGACACCCTGCCTGGGACCACCTTCCTCTCCTGGAAGGAGGCACTCACTGAGTAAAGCTTACTGTGTCTTATTTGTTTTTCCTTTATGATAAGTTCTCTTCCAAGAAGATGTGTGGCATCTTTGAATATAAGTTTAAAGGGGAGGTTTTCCACCTAAGCTTGTCAGGAATATTTGAATTTAGGTCCAGGCTGAGTGGACCACTATGGATGCATTGACAAAGAAGAGGAAGAAATAAAAGCACATTCATAAGCTATCTGGACATAGACAATATCTTAAGAACATAGAAATTTTACTTGACTTTTCCTTAAAGGAAATAGAACACTTTCTAAATTCTTTATCAGCCGCAAAAGTTCCAGTATCCAATCCAGCTGCAAGCTTTCCTACTAAGTTTTCCAATGGTATAGGATGTCATTGCTGATTTCAGCTAAGTTACAGCTTCTGGCTTTATAGTTTTCAATCTCGGTATCACTTCAAGAAGCACTATACAGAAAAATCAAGAAAAGCTATTACCATAATTTTGTAGAAAATAATCAAATTTGTTTTTATTTTATTTAGACAAGTCACTTCAATTTATATTTCATTTACCTTGAGCTACATGATATGGCTTTGCAAAGCAAATGAAAGGGTTAATAGTGAAGTGAAGGCTCCTCTTTGCCAAGAGATATTTCTTAATGTTGTATTTCAGACAGATTTAGTTTTTAGCTGTTAATTTGCATTCTTTGTAATGATATATAAAACACGATTTAAAAAATACTTCTTTAGGCAGTTATAGAATCATGTACTGATAGCTTTGTCTCCAGAACCACAAAAACAGTCCTTATGAGACTTAACAGCATGTTTCACCTTGGATCTCTGGTCCACTTCTCCTTGAGTCTCCATTGTGAGTGTGATTTGGTTCACGTTCTGCTCATCCCCATGATTAATGGATATTGTTATATTCTCAGGTACTGATCGTTCAGTTAGTCTCACTTCCTGGGTCATGAACTCTCATTTCTGGGGTTGTTAAAATAATATCCTGTTTTCCAAAATTACCAGTTGAATCATCGTTGAGCACTAAGGTGAACTAATTTATTGGAGATCCATTCCAATACCTGATTTTTTTAAAAAAACATAGGTTTCATGACATTTTTTGGTATTTAGTATTATTTAAAAACAAAGACAGTAGTCTAAGAACACAGTTGGCCCTGTTAACGTACCTACAGTCCTGGTGAAAGACTTAATTTTGTGAAAGGAGTCGGATAGTGAGAAAGGTCTGTGATAAATGTGTATCACCACTTGATCGAGGCTCTTTTTCATACTCTTTGTTGCTGAGAGACCTGGAGATGCAGAGGTAGCTCTAAATCCCCCAGATCCCTCCAGGCAACTCAAATTAACTGACTCAAGCCAAATAAATAGGAAGCTTGAAAATTGGCTTATTAGGCTACACACCAATGGACTTGGGTTGGAGGTTAACTCTCATCAACTAAGCACTAAGTAGAGACTACAGGAACATTAATTAGGAGCTGCTGAGGTTGACATTGTGTACAGCTTGAAAGCGAATAGGAAGCTTCTCTGATTTCCCCTGTGTTGTTTTGTAATCGCTTTACAACAGTTATGTGTGGAATAGAATCTGCCTTGTAAGGCTCGTGCCATAGTTGTGAGGTAACATGTCTATGGAGCCTAGGAAAAGAAAAAATAGAACAACCTTCAAAATACTTTGTAGCCCTATAGACTTTTGTAGCTCAAAATTTCCTGGTTATGTAATTGGATTTCAGAGGCAACTGAACTCAAAATCAGTGCTTCTATTTTGTCTGAAATGATCAACGGGATTTTCATAAAGTTAGAACCAGCAGTTTTGCAGGACAAAACTGGAGATTTACAGAGTGTGCGTAATAAATAGAGACAAATTTTAAAATATTTTTTACCTTTTCCTTCATTTTGTATATTGTATAATCAGAACTAAAACAGGATAGAAAACAGCTGTGTAAACAATTATTACACTCATGTTATTTAGTAGGCAATTAGCAGAAACAGTCAATAGAGAATTGTACTATTTTTTAATGAGTTTCAAATCTTCCCCTTCAGTATGAATATAGATCTTTCATAGAATTACTTGAAAAGAAGCGACTAATTCTTTAAAGTTGGCCACTTGTGAAAATAATAGATTATATTTTCTCTCTTTCCTTGACATAATAGGTGAATTTGTAAGTTAAAAAACATACCCACAACTTATACCCTTCTCTCTTGGGTATAGGCACATAACATGGTATGTCTTTTTCAGGGAGCAAAACTGGATCACTCAATAAGCATACTGAGCACACATGTGCCAAGGAAAATAGCAAAAAGGGAACATTTGCGATTTTTGTTTGCTTGTTTGTTTTGAGATGGAGTCTTACTCTGTTGCCCAGCCTGTAGTGCAGTGGTGCGATACTGGCCTACTGCAACCTCCACCTCCCAGGTTCAAGCGATTCTCCTGCCTCAGTCTCCTGAGTAGCTGGAACTACAGGCACCTGCCACTATGCCCAGCTAATTTTTATATTTTTAGTAGAGATGGGGTTTCACCATGTTGGCCAGGATGGTCTTGAACTCCTGATTTCAGGTGATCTGCCTGCTTTGGCCTCCCAAAGTGCTGGTATTACAGGTGTGAGCCACCGTACCCAGCCTAGAACATTTAAAATTTGTTAATACAATATTTTTTAAAAAGACCATGTTAATCATTTTGATAAAATAAATAGCATTATTTTAAATTAAATGTAGAATTGCCAAAATATTTTCAGTATCTAAAGGTCTTAATCTACCTCTTCTGGAGAGTTCTGAAACCATTTAGTGAACTTTCTCTGTTAAGCCCACTTAATTCTATCCACTGGAGTTCATATCCTGCATAACTCCTTGTCTTGGACGTGGGTGTGACCTGTGACTTGCTTCTGGCTAGTATAATAATACCTATGTGAAAGATTTAATGCCCTAAATGAGTTAATGTTAAATTAGTCAAAAGTGACATAGGCCAGAGGCCAGGCTCAGTGGCCCATGCCTGCAATTCCAGCACTTTGAGGCTGAGGTGAAAGGATCATTTGAGGCCAGGAGTTTGAGACCAGCCTGAGTAACATGGTGAGACCCAGTCTCTATAAAAAATTTCAAACAGTAATCCAGGCATGGTGGTGTGCACCTGTAGTCCCAGGTACTTGAGGCTGAGGTGGGAAGATTGCTTGTGCCCAGGATTGTGCCATTGTACTTCAGCCTGGGCAACAGAGCAAGACCTTGTCTTAAAAAAAAAAAAAAAAAAAAAAAGAAAAGAAAAGAAAAGTAAAAGAGAGATCATCCAGAGTGGGCCTGACCTGCTCAGGTAAAGGCTCTTACAAGGGGAATGAGGTCCCTCCCTCAAGAGAGGGACTCTCCTTGCTGGCTTAATGAAGAAATTGCCATGTTGGAGGAGTCTGTGTGACAACTGACTGCGGGCAGAAAAGTGACTGAGAACCCACTGCCAGCAACAGCCAAGGCTCTTAGTCATACAGCACAGGAAATGATTTCTGCCAACAATGTGAAGGAATGGGTTCTTCCCCACTCCATCCTCCAGATGAGAATGCACCCTGGAAACACTATGACTGAAACCTATGAGACCCTGAGCAGGGAACCCAGTAATACCACGCCTGGACTTTTAACTCCTGGAGAATGTGAGACAATAAATATGCATTACTTTAAGCCCCTCAGTTTATGGTAATCTATTATGCATCAATTAGAAAGAAAATTAGTACACCCTTCCTTCTTGTGACCAGCCATAGAGACAATCTGGTTTTTCTTTCTAATTTAATTAAAATTTTCCAAAATACTTAGAGGCCCATTACTTTCTAGCAATTCCTGAAGAAAAGGGTCTTAGGTCTGTTGAGCTAGGTTAAGTCCCTTCTTCTGTAACTATTCCTCGACTTATTTTGATAGAGTTAATTATTTTCACCTTTTTTGCTGCCACCATCATAATCAATGTAAATCAGTAGCCTCTTTTGCTGCTCTTACTGAGTTCACCAATGAACTTACTATTTTGCCAACTCCAATTAGCGCATTACACATTTTTCTGGCCATATGTTAGATTTCATTTTAGCTGCAGGATGGAAAATTGTATCAATACATGAATTGTTAATTTCTCAAGGGCAAAGCCATCCATATGTATAAAGCTTGGGATTACACAGAAATACTCTCATAACAGTAAAAGATAATTCTCTACAATCACTAATCTTTAATTTCAGTAGATTTTTCTTCTCCTAAACTTTATAAGTTCTTTTCAATATAAGGCTATACTTTCAAATATATATTTTTAATACTGATTTGTTATAGTTGCTTTTATTTAGTTTCCCAAGGAAGATAAAGCCCATTCTCCAATTTCTCTTCAAGTCATGTGTACACCACAATGAATAAAATCATCATTAACTTGCATGATGTTCACAGAAGGTCACTGGAAAATGGGATAAAATCCACGTTACAATCAAGAAGTGAAACGAGGTGGACAGACACAATCTTCCCATGGATTACTATGACCAGAAAAAATATTTCCATCATCAGGGGCAAAATGAGTATGAGTGTCTTCCTCCTTCAATCCCAGGCTGGAACTTGGAGTAAGTTGTTTAGGCAACTCCCAACTCCACTCAACTCCATGTGTCACCTGCTGGTTCCAGCCTAGTAATTGCTTCTTTTTAAAACTGATCTTATTTAAATGCAAAATAATTTAATACTGTATTGGCTCAAATTCTCTGAAATTTTCTTATTTATTGAAAAGAAAAATAGTCATCCGCCCTATATTAGGAAGTTTTATTTGTACTGTTCCCTCTCGACTGTACATCTTGCATGACATATTGGTAGTTATGGTCTGTAGTTTCCACGTGTAGCTCAGTAACCTTGCATAAGGAAATGGATTTTCAGGCTCATTTACTTTGTCAGAACATGTCATACACAAGAAGACAGATTCTTTTGTCCAAGTTACCTCATGATGTAAGTTATACAGTATCAACAGACACTGATGTTGAAACTTCTGATTATTTCTTGTTTAAATAGAAAGAAGAAGAAAGGGGAGTGAAAACTGACATTTATTGAAAGCAAAACACATCGAATTTTTTCATCTGTCTTACTTCCTGATAAATTAAGTCACTAATATAGGTATTGTGGACCCATTTTGATGTCAGTGAAACTGAAACTCAGATAAACCCATTGAGCAATTATGTTTAGAACATCCTCTATGTGAGGAACATTGTTATAGGTACCGCATATTTCAAAGTCATACAACTAAATAAGAAACTTTGTTCTAAGTCTAATTTTTAAAGTCCATTTTTTTCACTATGACAAGTTAATGATATGAAAACCAACAAAAGCATGTTTTTGGCAAAGATGAGGCTTGTTTTTAATTTTTTTCTCTGTGATTTACAAGATCTAGAACAAGAATCGAATAGCTCCATCTTTCCAATTGTCATTTTCCCTATCTGATTCCTAAGGGAGGATTCCTGAATTTGATGGTATCTTCCTTGTAATGCCTCCTTGTGAGGTTGACAGAAAATGTGGAGAGAGGTCCTAACCCAAGTGTGGGAGCCCCAAGCTGAACACTGCTGTTTTTCTTACTGCCTAGCAGCCTAGGATGTGATAAATCTAAGCATGCTTACAATTACAGCTCCCAAGTACTTACTAAAGACTGTACTAAATGCTACCTTACTGATACTAAATATGGTGATTTAAATCATGTATCTCCTGCTTCATGGTGAAATTATTTGAAGAGTCTTTGAATCTTCAACAGCCTTTCTTGTACAGTAAGTGGTAAACAAGTGATACATGGTTACCAGCCTCTGCTCACTTTTAAACTTTGCCCACTTTTAAGGTGTTCTACATTTCATTAGATAACTTTCCACCAACAAATTTATCGGCAATCAAAACTCTCTCTATTCTTCTTCAGGGGTTAGAGTTATGGCATGAGGTAGGTTAGAGAAAGGGCTTAGAGACAGACCTGCATGCACAATGTCCCTGTGTAGCCAGGATCTGCCCTTTTCCAGTGGGCTATGGACTGGACTGCTGGGCACTGGAGGGCAAAGTGGTTGGTGAGAGGGTCAAAGGTGTGCACCATTCCTCCAGCTCCTCCACAGGTCTACTCCATTAGAGCTCTCCATACTGCTGAGGTGCAAGTGTTCTTCACTCCAGTCATCAAGAGGACTTGGGAGAAAGCATACATCAAAATGGGTGAGGGGAGTGCTGTAAGGTGAACGCCCATTGCCTTGAATTTGTGAAATACTTTCCAAAGTTCATTTGTAAAATTAGCGTTTTACAAAGCTATGACTAGAGAACCAAATGTAAGTTTGGGAGTTTGTCTAGGGAACCGTCAGGACTTTTTCTAACATGTATTAAATTTACAATTGACAAAGAAAATGCCATCAGTTTTGGACCACCAGTAAGTTCAAGGTTTGATGTGAGATTTGATGTACTCACCCAGAAAGGACTAGAAATTCCTAACATTCCGGTTTAAAGGGGACAGTGAGTTGCCTTTTAGAAACAGCATCCTGCATGTGCTTGCTGCAGATGATGAATCGTCTCAACAACAGAAAGATGGATGCCAAAAGCACAGCCCACTGTGGTTTATTACAGCGGCTGGGTGTAGGCCACAGATGCTCAGGCAGCATTATGGTTTTCTATCGTGAAAAGCATCAAGAGGCTTACTAGTTCCCTAAAGCCGCCGTAACAAAGTACCAAAAACCAGATTTTAAAACAACAGAGACTTGTTCGTCTCACAGTTCTGGAGGTCAGAAGTCTGAAATGAAGGTATGGCAGAGCCATGCCCCCTCTGGATCTTAGAGGAAGAATCCTGCTCCCCTGTTCCAGCTTCTGGTAGCCGCAGCTGTCTCTTGGCTTTTGGTAGCATACTGCAATCTTCACATGACTTCCTCCTTATGTGTCTTCACAGAATCTTCCCTCTGTGTGTGTCTGCCTCTGTGTCAAAATTTCCTCCTTTTATAAGTCATATTGAGCTAGGGCCCTCCCCTCCCACCCTACTCCGACAAAGTTCCTTTTCCAAAGCAAAGGGATGGCTAAAGCAAGCAGTCATCCTAAAGCCACATATATATTTATATTTTTGACTGTTAAACACTATCCACATCTCTTCATTAACTTGGATACTCAAGAGATCACAAAGGTGATAACTTTATCTGAAAATTGCTGGCATACTTCATATGTCAATGAATAGGGCATTTCATTAGATGGTTATTCATTTTCATTTAATCCTGATTTCTTTTGTGACTGCTGGCGTTGTGTCCATGTTAATGTATTAAGAAGCTTTCCTAGAAGAGTGAGATTTGATGTTTCCCACAAGGAAATAAAATAACTACACCCTTTTACACTGTTTTGCAGATGTATTTATAAGTTAAATGCAAACATTTTCGGTGAAGTTTTAAAGGCATAGCCATATCTTGGAACTCTTCTTCGGTAAAAAGGGTGAATAGTGGCAGAAAACACAAGAGGTGAAAGTCACTTTTGAAATTTTTGTCATCCCTTAATATTACTGAACGTGCCAATGAAGAAGAGAGAGGAACGGCGTCAACCTGAGGGACACTGATGAGAAATCATGCCAGTGTGCTATTTCCTGGCCTCTCAAGGCTCTTAGCCACAGATCGAGTAGTCAGACCCATGACTGATGTGAGATACTTTTTCACGTTTCTGTATTTTTTTTTTTGAAAGAAAGAAAGAAAGAAAGAAAGAAAGAAAGAAAGAAAGAAAGAATAAAGAAGAGGAAGAAAAAGGAAGAGAAAGAGAGAGAGAGAATGGGAGTATTGCTTTCTTGCCCAGGCTAGAATGCAGTTTAGTAATGGGTATTGAAAACCTCTTTTATACCAATAATTATACTTGATGTAAACAGGAAGGAATAAGGGAAGAAAATAACAAACGAGCAGCCAACCAATATTTCATTTAAACCTATGAAATGTTATGCGATTACTGAGGAGTGATTTACTTCCAATTATGTAGTCACTTATGGAATAGGTGTGAGGTGGTAATGTATATTTTGTGTATTTGAAGTGGAGAGTTCTATAAATGTTTATTAAGTTTACTTGTTCTGGGTCTGAGTTCCAGTCCTGGATGTCCTTGTTAATTTTCTGTCTCGTTGATCTATAGAATCGTTAGCTCTTCTTGTTACATTGATCCTTTTGCCATTATGTAATGTCCTTCTTTGCCTCTTTTGCTCTTTGTTGTTTTAAAGTCTACTTTATCAGAGGCGAGAATTGCATCTCCTGCTTTTTATTTATTTGTTTATTTTTACTCTCTGATTGGTTGATAAATCTTCCTCCTTCTCTTTGTTTTGAGTCTTTGTGTATCGTTGCATGTGAGATGGGTCTGGATGCAGCATACCAATGGGTTTTGGCTTTTTATCTGATTAGAATATATAAAACTTTAATACTGGCATTTGATGCTAGCTGACTGTTTTGCCCATTAGTTAGAGTAAATTTTTCGTTGTGTTAATGTTCTTTTCTTTTTGATATATTTTTGGAAAGGCTGATATTGGTTGTTCCTTTATATGTATAGTGCTTCTTTCAGAAGCTCTTGTAAAGCAGGCCTGGTAGTGGTGAACTGTCTAAGTTCTTGTTTGTTCGCAAAAGATTTAATTTTTCCTTCAATTATAAAGCTTAGTTTGGCTGGATAGGAAATTCTGGGTTGAAAGTTCTTTTCTTTAAGGATGTTAAATATTGGTTCCCACTCTCTTCTGGCTTGCAGGGTTTCTGCTGAGAGATCTGCTGTAAGTCTGATAGGTTTCCCTTTATGGGTAACCTGACCTTTCTCTCTGGCTGCCCTTAGTATTTTCTCCTTCATTTCAACCCTAATAAATCTGGCAATTATGTGCCTTGGGGTTGGTCTTCTTGAAGAATATCTTTGTGGTGTTCTCTGTATTACCTGGAGTTGAATATTACCCTGCCTTGCCGGTTGGGAAAGTTTTCCTGAATGATATCCTGAAGAGTATTTTCCAACTTGGATTCATTCTCTTCGTCACATTCAGGTACACCTATCAAACGTAAATTAGGTCTTTTCACATAGTCCCATATTTCCTGGAGACTTTGCTCATTCCTTTTCATCCTTTTTTCTCCAATCTTGTCTTCTCATTTCATTTCACTGAGCTGGTTCTCGACTTCTGATATCCTTTCTTCTACTTGATCAATTTGACTGTTTAAACTTGTGCATGCTTCGCGAAGTTCTCGTGTTGTGTTTTTCAGCTCCATCAATTCACTTATATTCCTCTCTAAATTGTCCATTCTCGTTAACATTTCATCAAACCTTTTTTCAAGGTTCTTAGTTTCTTTGCATTGGGTTAGAACAAGTTCTTTTAATTCACAGAAGTTTCTTATCACCCATGTTTTGAAACCTGCTTCTGTTATTGGAACACACGTGTAATCTATTAAGCCTTGTTCCGTTACTGATGAGGAATTGCGATCCCCTGTAGAGGGAGAGGCATTCTGATTTTGAGTATTCTCTGCCTTTTTACGCTGATTTCTTCCCTTCATTATATATTTATCTGTCTGTTGTCTTTGTAATTACTGACTTTCTAACTAGGTCTCTGAGCAGACGTCCAACTTGTTGATTCCCAGTGCTGAAATCTGAACAATCCACTGCGCCGGCCAAAATAGCGGTGTTAAGATGGATGGTGCTTTTCTGCCCGGGAATCTCCGGACTCTGCACCAAAAACTGGCGCGCTAAGGCACCAGCAAAACCGCCACGCCGGCCACAAGAGTTGCCCTGGTGACACGTGGGGCTCCTCTGCTGGGAATCTCCTGGTCCGTGAGCAACTAATATTCGTCTGAAAGTGTGGCGTCCTCTCGTTCTCTGCGCTTTCACTGGGAACTACGAGCCCAAGCTGCTAGTGATCAGCCATCTTGGATCTCTCTCCCACGTTTCTGTATTAAATTTCCCATTGGCTTTGCCCTACAAAGACAAATAAAAGCCTTTCTAGCAACCCCAATTTGTTTTCTCTGTGACCTTTTTAATCATTTATTCACAGTGCCTACAATTTCATCTCAATACGTTTATATAGAGTTTTCATTTATAATTTAGAACATATATAATTTTCATAATTAAGTAATTATAATTGATCACAAAAGTATCTATTTACATTTTTTAGCTTCTGGTTTTCAATGACTGCAAAATTTGAGTTCTTGTCACTCTAGTTGGAACTGTTTTGGCCTAATTTAGCTCATTCTAGTTTCTATTGCAGCCCATACGAAACTCACTTTAACCATCTGCAGTTAAGGATACTTCCGTGCAATTGTTCTTCATCTGAATGTTCCTCCTTTAATCTTCTTTGTCTTGTTTTCACTCTTCCCTAAGCATTATATTCCTCTTCTGTAGCTCTTTTCAAATCTTTTGCTTTTCAAAGTGCCTTAAGTATTAACCGTGATGTTCTATTAAGATGCATAATAATCTTCTTGAAAAGATTATAAAAGTCCTTTGTTCAGTGCCATTAAAGATGGAGACCACCAGACCAAATTAGTATCTTAATATGCAGTTTAAAATCTCTGAAGCAGACATCATGATGCCCATTTGACCAATCATCTTTTCCATGAAGTTTTGCCTACAATAGAGGAAGCTGACAGAGAGTGAGATTGTTTTGCCAAAGACAAGTAGAAACCTTCAGTTTTGATTGATAAATACTGGATGCCCCTCTTTAGAACCCTAAGTTTCATCTACTCCCCTTAAGAGACATAACACTAAAAGAAAACGTTGTAGAGTTAGGTGGTCACTGGGCATCAATCCAGTCATAGCAGGAATAAAAACGCACATGCTGCATGGGAGTGTTCAAGTATAAAACGGTTGTTGAAATGACCTGGAACAGGTATATACACACACACATGCAAACACACACACTAGAAAAATATTACATTGAAAATTTAGATCACTAAGAATATGTTCAGAGACACTATTTTAGGAAACCCTGGTAAGGGTAAATAAAATATAATTAGTCACAAAATTTAAAACTCCCCATTATGGTATTTTAAAAGTACTTAATCGAGTTATTTTAGAAAAAAACACTCTGATGAGAAACATTTCTTTGGCATGAACAGACTTGAAAGGATTGGTAAGGACAGGTTTTGTCCACTGTCTCTGTTTGAATCCCAATTCTAGCTCTTGCTGATGGAAATTTTCAACTTATTAAAGGTTTGCTGCTGTTTATTCAGCTCTTTCTGAAAACTTTAATGGGTAAGGAGACAAATTCAATATATATTTTGTCTACAACTCTTCCTTCTATAATAAGTATTTTACTCTTTGTATTCATTTAATACAAAGATCATTTGTCTTTTTTATTATGTATACATGAATTTCCATATTGGTAACAGTGACCAATACAGGAATATCAATGGCTTTATTTTCTGTTGTGTCAACTAAATATTTAGTTAGCAACTGTCTTTGCTTGTCTGCTTGTTTGTTTTACAATTAACTGCTTAATTTGGGAAGGATATTGTATTAGTCTGCGTGAGCTGCCAAAACAGAATACCACCGACTGGGTGACTTAAACACCAGAAATTATTTCTCACAGTTCTGGAGGATGGAAGTCCAGGATCAAGGTGCCAAGGTGTCTAATGAGGCAGACACTTCTTTCTGGCTTGCAGATGGCCACATGTTTCCACTACACGTGGTCTTTTCTCTGTACATGCCTGGAGAGAGAGCGTGATATGTAGTGTCCTTTCATAAGGACCTTGGATTGAGAACCCACCCTTAGGATCTCATTAATTCTTAATTACCTCCTTAAAGTTCCTGGCTCCAATACATTCCCATTCTGAGGTCCTAGGGGTTAGGGCTTCAACATAGGAATCTCGGGGGCACACAATTCAATCTATAACAGATACTTATTACATATTGTTCATAATATTAAAATAATAAATTTTGCTAGAGTAGTAATATCTTATTCTGTTGTCCCCTCATTATAAATGAAATAAACTACAGACACCCAGTTTGATATACACAGATAGATTTTTAGTTATAACTATGTCCCAAAGATTAAATATTATATATTTATGCTTTTTATAAAATCTGAAATTCATATTAAACTGAGCACCTTGTACTTTTATTTGGTAAATCTGGCAAATCTCATTCCTCCACCCCTTCACCTCCAATATTAGGCACTTACTTCCTCAGCCTTTGACAGCTCTCAGCCGATTCCCCTTTTGGGATTTGCCCTCAACTGAACAAAGCCTCCTTGACCAAGGTTATGTCCCCTAAACAGAGCATGTGTACTTACAGTGGATACTTCTATGAAAATATATAGGCCTGGACACCTTGCTCCAATTTAAGTCTGAAAATCTATCCCAGATGCGGAACTCCCTGAAAGATCTGCTGAGGGCTTTCTTTGTAACAAAAATAAAAATTTAACTTCTCTTTCTGCTCAATCCCATTTTCTTTACTCCTCTAGAAGTGTTGATCCCAAGAATTCTCCCCAGTAAATTTCATGCATGTAGATCTCCATCTCAGAGTCAGCTTCCTGGGAACCCGATGCGTTAGGTGGATTACCCAAAGGATTCCCCACTTTGAAAGGATTCCCCACTTTTAATAGGACTCAAAGAAGAAATGGGCTCTGTTAAAGATCTAGACTACTGTGCAGCTAGTCCAACCATTTGGGACACATGGCCTGTTAACCCAACCATATTAAACTCTAATTATTTTATCATCCCACATGGCCTCCAGAATAAGGCCCACATGCAAAATTATAACATTTACCTTTGGGGTATTGAAGTAAGATCAAGCCATCTGCAGAAGAGAATTACACATTTAAAATACCAAACAAAGCAATTTTTGACATGCTACTAGACCTAGGAGATATGAAGTGCCTGACCATGGGATACTAAATAACCTTGTGGCCAAAACTACCCATCATGAGCTGAGCCATCAAGTCATCAAGTCATAAGAAAATCAATCATCAAAGCTACCAGTCGTAAGATCATTTGGGCACAACTGTAATCCCTATAAAGACAAAAGAGGCACTTTCTGGATGAGAAATGGGCAGAGCCAGAACAGAGTAAGATGTATGAACAAGTGTTCCAGGCCCTGTATCTCTCACTCTCGCACCGGGGCTCTGCCTCTTGGAGTGTGTGCTTTGGGGGTGATGGTTAAAGAAATGACCAAGGTTGGTTTACAGATCAATCAGCTTGATTGTGAACATATGACAAAACAGAAAGTGATGCATTTTTGCCCCACTCAAGAGAGTACCTTGGAAGACAGTGGAGAGTGGAATTTTGCAAGAGTACAGAATAATGTCCACTGTTTGTGGAGAGAGAAGGTGTGAGGTAGGCACATAGGCACACATATAGTTTGCCTCATAGATCAAGGACCCAGCAAAAGAAACATTGGAAGATTGAGGACAAGGAGGTCCAGGAAAGACCAGATGGTTGAGTCGCTCAGACTGGGCAGAGAGTGAGAGGATGTCCATGATCCTGGGACCACCCCTCTGTGGGCATCTGTGGTAAGGGAGATGCTCCTTTATCAGATGGAACAAACGAGGATGGAAAGAAAAACAGCAATGATGTATGCTGAGATCTAAAGGAGCAACGGTTTGACACCACGGCACGGAGGGAGCAGAGTGGAAATAGCCTGACCTCTACTGCATTCCCCTTTAGCATCCCATCACGCTGTGGATGTCAGCAAACTTCTGTTCCATGCTTTTCCCAGCACTTATGCAATTGATTTACTCATCATTCCAGGCAGGGGTGGAGGCCGTGCAGGGGTTCGATGACAGGGATCTTGTCTCATCAAAACAGGTCTGGCTACCACTTTCACTAAGTGCTAAGAGCAGAGGCCAGCACAGAGTCCCTGACATGTTGCAACTCCCTGGGAATGACAGGTAGGGGCAGCCAGCCTCCCAGGGATAGTAGGACACACTGAAGGAATTCCATCCCATAGGGGACAGGGATGTTCTCATGAGAAAATAAATGATTTTCAAATGCATTTTTTCTTCCTTTGCCCACATGTTTCTGCCACCATTGTCCTCTGTGGACATTCAGAATTCTTTACTTCCCAGTATGGTGTTCCACAAATACTGCTTTTGACTTAGAAATCTGTGGTATGAGAATTCCACTTGATTTTTTTTTTGCAAATTCCATTACAAGCTGCTTGCTTGATAAAACCAATGTGAATTACAGAAAGAACAGGGACAGCGTCATCTGAGAGATAGGATGTGACAGTGCTTGTCTAAGGAATAGACTCTAAGAGGGGGCGTATTGTCTGGTATCTGTCTCAGTGAATGTCCTTAGGACTGACATCTGCAGAAAGTGGAAGGAAAGCATAACTGGGCGAGGACAGAAGACAACTTGCTATTCAGACCTGATAGCCTAGGGAACCCGACAGGACACCCTGGAGGTGGAAAGGGCTGCGTTGTTCCACACTGGGCCAAAGGACCCAGAACTTTACAACCCATCTCAATAAGTCATTGAATATACAATGCACAAAGGAAGCGAATGATCTTAGAGGAGGCGGCTCTTCAGAGCTTGAGTAATCCTGAAGGGGTGGATCAGTGAAGACTGTCTGCTGGTTACCCCCTCAGCCTTGGGGCAGCAGTCCCTTACGGAGATGTTGGTAATGTAACTCCATGCCTATCATCATCTCTCCTTCAAATCGAAATAGGAGCTCACTGGTTCCAGCATTTGCTTTAAACTCACAACAAATACATGGTGCCGTTTCCCCCCATGAGTCCAGGGCCAGGGATGTGGAGGAGGGTTTAATAGTGAGTATCCCTCACTGTTTCAACTTTCAGCCTTTAAGGAGTTTCTGCTTCCTGCCTCTCCCTTAGATGTGATGGGTTTTGGAGGCCCTACTTCCCAAGAAAACAAACACTTCCACTAAGAAAGGCTGCATGGAATTGGAAGCTGAGATATGTCTCATGTCTTTAGGTCATTTCGGGCACCATATGGCATTGAAGGGCAAGCAGAGAAGAAGGTGACACTATTGGCTCAGATGATTAGTCCCACTTGCCAAGAGGAAACCATCTGGGCCAAAGGGACTGGATGTTGAAGCTAGGTGTCCCAGTGCACACTGTGGTACAACTATGTCTGAAAGTGAAGGCCAGCACCTTGACAGAGATGAGACCACTGAGGACTCCGATCCATTAAGATTAAAGATACGACCTTATTTAGACATGGTATAGGCAGAAGAAAAGGGGAACCTAAAATGAATGACGGAAGGAGGAAGGTATGCTCGTAATCATGGTCTAGAGATGCTTTACAGAGGCCAATCATGGTAGGTGTGGGTATTTTATCTTAAACATTTCTTTCTGCTCTCCATCAGTGTTCTACTGGTGCATAAATGGAGTCTAACATCCTAATTTAAGTTCCAAAAGGAAATGTGAAATTTACATCACGTAGTGATATACGATGGCCAATGATACTTTGTGACTCCCTTCTACTTAGCATGAGAAATTCTTCACGTGATCAAAAGGCAAGAAAGAATGCTGAGTGGATTAGTGGTTGAGTTTTGCTGGTTAGTCTCTGCTGGTCCTTCCCAGATACATTCTCTTACCCCCCTGCCCTGCTCCGTGACCTCCAAGGCTTTGCTCAATGTTCCTCGTCATCCTGATCCTTAGCAGCTGGCTTCTAATTGAAAAAGCGTGATGGGATGCTAAAGGGGAATGCAGTAGAGGTCAGGCTATTTCCTCCCTGCTCCCTCTGAGCCGTGGTGTCAAACTGTTGCTCCTTTAGATCTCAGCATACATCATTGCTGTTTTTCTTAAACCTGACCACACTCTATTAATAGTCTCATTCAGGTCTCATTATTTAAACCATTTTCAGGTGGATGATGTTTCCTGCTGAGACTCTCAAGTTCCAGATTATTTGAATTAATAGTATCCCTACGGTCTGCCGGGCGCGGTGGCTCACGCCTGTAATCCCAGCACTTTGGGAGGCTGAGGCGGGTGGATCATGAGGTCAAGAGATCGAGACCATCCTGGTCAACATGGTGAAATCCTGTCTCTACTAAAAAATACAAAAATTAGCTGGGCATGGTGGCATGTGCCTGTAATCCCAGCTACTCAGGAGGCTGAGGCAGGAGAATTGCCTGAACCCAGGAGGCGGAGGTTGCGGTGAGCCGAGATCGCGCCATTGCACTCCAGTCTGGGTAACAAGAGCGAAACTCCGTCTCAAAAAAAAAAAAAAAAAAAAAAAAGAAAGAAAGAAAAAAAAAGTATCCCTATGGTCTAATATAAACATGTGAAGTTTAAATCTCTTAATTTCTGTATGCCCAAGCATCCGTTGGTCTCATGTAAAACAGCCATGCTGTTGGTGTAGGGTGACTGGTGTATCTAGATTTATCTCAAAGTGTTACCATACAAGTTTGTCGTTATCCATCATCTGCTCCTAATTCATTTGGTGTGGTCATCAATACAGAACTTCAACCAATAGTCAGCAAGCTGAAACCCACTCTTCAATGAATGATGTACAGCTTTATAAGAGTTTTGGAAATGAAGTTTCTTAATGAATATAAAGTGAAGCAAAGGAAGTGCCTATGACAGGCAACGCCCTCCAAACCACCCAATGAAACGACGTACCATGACTTGATGGTAGAGATGAGAAACAGCTTCCAAAGGCTGAAGAGATTTACTTGGCCCCAGGCTGCATGAGATGCTGGATAATAAGTGCTCCTTGGATACTAGTACCTGAAGCCCCTTAAGCACTCTTCCTGCCATTTTTATTTCAGGGTAGGGCTTAGGTCTCTTTCCCCTTCTGCTATCTCTATTTTCTGATTAACATGTCAAGGACTAAAAACCTGTGTCTTCCATTGATTAAATTGGTCTCCTTGCTTAACTTTTATCTCAGATCATTTCTGAGGTTTTGGACTCATTCTAAATATTTATTTTGAATTGATATTTTAAGTGCCTTAGGCTAGCCCTGGCACATACGTGCTCAATAAAAATGCTTCCTCGGAAATAAGATGTGCATTTGACAGATTGCAAAGACGTGGCTGAGAAAGAGCAGCACCGTTGTTCTAATCACGCTACAGCAAGTATGTGGGATTCATAGTCTCTTGCGCCATCGTTCATTTTTATTAAACGCATGGGCTGCCACCTCAGGCGTCTGGCGACTCCTTACAAAGTTATTATTTCTTTACTCTGGGTGACAGCAGATTGATCAAAGCTGCTTGTAGAAATCTAAATAACATCAGTAACATCAATGAGTTGGTCGTGTTATTTTGAACTTGTCCAGAGTATTTTTCCAGAACAAAAGTCTGTAAATGAAATTTTGAGACATAAACCTCAGCTGATATTTTCAGCCAATAGATGTATCACCTTAGTTTAAGACTGTGAGATAAAGGCTGATAAGTCTAAAGGACTACATGTGCTTTTCTTTTGTAATTGCTTTAACTAAATAATTATATACATAGTATATTATAATTATATGCATCAGCTATATCATATATCATATTACACTAAAAGGAATTTAAGACTTTTTATTCTGTTACATTGAGACACAGTTTAAAAGGAAATTATAGATGTTTTACCAGGACAGATATTTATCTGGCTGGAAAGCTCAAATTTGTGCGTATCAGGCCTTGCTTCTGACTCGTCACAGTATCTGTTAAGACATCCTGATAATATCAACAAATGGGGAACACAGAAAAAAGTTTTATTTTTTAATAGTCTAAGTTCATTAACCTATGAAATAGCTATTTTGAAAAAACTAATTTCCTAAACATTTGTTAAATTCTTTCATTTATCCTACAGATATTTCTTGAACCTCTTTTTTTCCAGGCACCTAAAAATAGAATAATACTTGAGTTCCCACCGAGAATATAGGTTCAATGCCAAAGATTGCATTTAACTTTGAAAGTGATAATGCAAAATGTCCAGTGTACAATTGTTTGCTTTATAATATAAATATTCATTTCGTTTTATATTTTTAACTAGGACTTTCCTCCTCACTCAGTTGTTTTCTTCCCAGTAAGGCAAAGACATGCACACTGTTGTTTCTGGATAGTTTGCTTAGGTGACAACTACTCACAATAATCATAACTGCTATTATCTGCTGAATGCTTTTTTCTTTCTTGCAGGAATTGAGCTGAGTCCCTTACACAGTTTTCAATTAATCCAAAACAACCCAAGTACTGCAGTTGCCCTCTTTTGACTGAAGAAACTGAAGCTAACACATGATTATGAAGTTTGCCCAAGGTCCTCAGACCGTATTGTTAGGAATATTGACATTTGAGCACAGACATTTGACTCCCAGGGCGGTGCAGTGCAGTGAGTCCGATGTTCCACCCACATTTCCACCACTGCTTGTTCCATGGCAGCAACTGAGGCAATCAATGGCCCTTGCTGGGTTGGAGTTCCCTGTGTGGCACCTTCAGGGCAAGCGTGGCTGTTGGGTAAACTGACTACAGCAAAGGGAAGGGATAACTCCAATTGCACTCAATGCAAAATGGCATTTTTCTTAGGAAAATTGCCTCAAAAAAATGCTACACATGTGGTAAATTGTTTCTGCAATGGCAGTCATCAGCGATCTAGCCTCCTACTCCAACTAGGCACTTCTCTTGTGGACTTCTTTTGTTAAATCTAAATGAAGTAAATTTCAGTCTGACCCTTCCCCTATTATCAATATCTTGTTTAAATGAAACACTTCTATCCCATCAGTGATTTGTCAGCAAACACGAGGCAACTGAAAAGGATTATATTTATGAACACTGTTAAAGGAAAAACTTGAGCCAGATTAAATTTAAAGGATTTATTTGAGCAACGAACA
This sequence comes from Aotus nancymaae, assembly GCF_030222135.1. Classification (NCBI taxonomy): domain Eukaryota; kingdom Metazoa; phylum Chordata; class Mammalia; order Primates; family Aotidae; genus Aotus; species Aotus nancymaae. The sequence continues at coordinate 3,517,567 of NW_026988450.1, read as the reverse complement.
ATGTGTGAATTGGGCAGTCCCCGGATTGCAGATTTAGAGACATGCCAGGGGTGTCTTGTGGTCAGAAGAAATTAACAGACAAAAAAGTAAAGTGAGATACAGAAATAGAAAGTGAGGTGCAGAAACAGGTGGATTGATTACAGCTCCATGTTTGCCTTATTTGAACAGAGTTTGAACACTCATCCACGTATGAAGTATGGCTGCTGAGACTGGCCAAGACGCAGAGATTTTTAAAGGCACATACTCCTGAGTTATGTTTTCAATCTCGTCTACCAATTAAGTTAGGTTGTAGTTCACCCACAAGGACTCAAATATTGAAGTACAGAGTCCTCCAAGTCCATATTTAGTTTGCTTTAACAGCATTTTTTATTGTTAAAAAGAAAGTGTTATTTTTTTACAGAAAGCTAGAACTTGACTTTAGAAATATTGGTCCCTTTCACCAGTATAAATTAATGACATGACACAAATACTAAACCACATGCAATTATTTGGTAATGACTTGTAATCACAAATAATTTCTCAACGCATAAATTGAGTATTCATTAGAAAACATAACCACTATTAATTACATTAGTTATTTCAATTAAAAAGCCAAAATGTGTTTTTATATAAATCTGAGGATTATTTTAGTTTCTATCTTTGAGAATTCTCTCATTCTCTATATTTTTTAAAAATAAAAAGAAAATGAGCATATGGATATTTATATATATCTCATGTCTACAGTGCATGAGGACTTACTGAAATGATTTCTGTAACAATTTTTAATCTGTACTGATATGAAGCTTTAGAGCCCCAAAACTGATTCAATATTTTCACAAAGAATGTAAAATAGTTTTTGTACCACAAAATATGAAGTATCTTTCATATTTTAATATTTACTACCTGTATAATGAGTAGCATTACAATTTCTTTAGTACAGTGTTATGACGAAGACTAGTCTCATAATCACAGCAGAATTTTTTGTTAGGCTTATTTTCCATCATCCCTTGTTATTTATTTTGTATTCTTTGAAGCTGGGCTATACACCAGCTTATGAATATTACTGGTGTTTTTCTGCTTCTATATCTTAGCTTGAATTGCTTTTTTCTTTTCTTTTTTATTATTTTTTGTTTATTTTTTTTGGTGCACCAATTTATTCAGTTTCCAGAGTTCATTTACATTATCTTTTTTAATTGAGGTGAAATTCACATAACATTAAATTGATTGTTTTTAAGGGAACAATTCAGTGAGTGAGTGGCATCTAGTACATTGTTGTGCAAGTTCTACGTCTATCTAGTTCTAAAACATTTTTGTTTCACCCCAGAACGAAACTCAGTAACCATTAAACAGTTGTTCTCCATTTCCCGCTCCTTCCACCTTCTAACACCTATCAGTATAAATACTGTCTGTATGAATTCATCTATGCCGAATACTTTGTTTATTTATTTTGCTTTTTAAATTTTTTGAGGCCGAGTTTTGCTCTTGTTGCCCAGGCTGGTGTACAATGGTGCAACTTTGGCTCACTGCAACCTCCATCTCCCTGGTTCAAGCGATTCTCCCATCTCAGCCTCCCGAATAGCTGGGATTACAGCCTCCTACCACCATGCCTGGGAAATTTTTTATATTTTTAGTAGAGACGGGGTTTCATCATGTTGTCCAGGGTGGTCTCAAACTCCTGACCTCAGGTATTCCACCCGCCTGGGCCTCCCAGAGTGCTGGGATTACAAGTATAAGCCACTGTGCCCAACCTCAATATTTTACATAACAGAAATTAGAAAATTCTTGATGTTTTGTGCCTGCCTTCTTTTACTTAGTGTGAATTTTCTGAGGTTTATCACCTTGTAGTATATATTAATAATTATTTCATTCTTCTTTATTGCTAGATAACTTTTTAGCATACATATATACCATGATTTGTTATCCATTCATCTGTTGATGAATGTTTGGGTTGTTCCCACCTTTTGGCTTTTGTCAAGAGTGCTGCTTGCTTTGAACATGCATGTACGTGTACTCGTAGGACTACAAGTCTTCAATTATCTTGGGTATATACCTAGGAGTGGCATGGCCAGGTCATAGAGTAATTCTATGTTTAACATTTTGAGGAGCTAACTATTGTTTTTCATAACAGCTGTATCATTTTACATTTTTACCAATTTATGAGAGTTCCAATTTCTCTATATCCCTGCCCACAATTGTTCTTTTCTTTCTTTATTTTTAAATTATCATGCTAGTGAGAGTGAAGTGATATCTCATTGTGTTTTGATTTGCATTTCTGTAATAACAGAGGATATTGAGCATCTTTTTATGTGCTGATTGGCCATGGGTATCTCTTCTTTGGGAAAAGGTCAAGTCCTTGGCCTGGTTTTTAATAGGTTGTCTGGTTTTGTTGTTGAGTCATAAGCGTTCTTTATATATTAATTTCTTATCAGAGATAATATTTGAAAATATGCTCTATCAAGTAAGTTCTTTTCACTTTATTACTGGTTTTCATTTGCATTTTCATACACAAAAGCTCAAAGTTTTGATGAAGTCTGACTTACCTTGTTTCTTTTGCTGCTTCCGCTTTTGGTGTCATATCTAAAAATCTACTGCCAGATACAAGGCTATAAAATCTACATACTTCTTTGTTTCCTTCTAAGAGTTATATGGTTTTAGTGCTTATATTCAGGTCACTGATCCATTTTGAGTTTGGAAGTCCAACATTGTTATTATTATTTTTAAAATCCTGTATTCTGAGAGAATTCTTAGTTTGTTTGTTCATTTGCTTGTTTGTTTGATACAAGGTCTCAATCTGTTGCCCAGGATGGAGTAAGGTGACACAATAATACTTCTCTCTCTTTCTCTCTCTCTCTGTATATATAGTTAATGTGTATGTTACTTATGTAGTTAGTGTACATGGATAATATACATGATTACATATATAGTTAGTATACATAGTTAATATACATTATGTGTAATAGTATTTTATGTATATAAGATATATAAAATATATGCAATATAAATTATAGTGTATATTATATATAAAATCTATATAATTTATATTATATATAATACGTATAATTTAAATTAAGTACATAATATATAATTAATATAAATTAATAATTAATTATAAATTAAATTGAATTATATAATTAATTGTATATAATTTATATATAATAATTGTATTATACATAATACATGTAAAATGGCATTTTACAGGTCCCTAAGGCTCTGTTCACTTTATTTCATTATTTTTTTCTTCTTCTCAGAAATTTTGTTTGTCTTACCTATAGCTGCTGATTCTTTCTTCTCCCTGCTCAAATCCTGTTGAACTCCTTGAGTGAATTTTTTATTCCACTTTTTAGTTTCAGAATTTCTATTTGCTTCCTTTTTATAATTTTTGTATCTTTATTGATATTCTCATTTGTTCTGATATTGTTTCCTTTAGTTCTTTGTCCATAGTTTCCTTTAGCCCTTTGAACATATTCAAGACAGTAGATTTAAAGTCTTTATCTGATAAGTTTTATGTCTGGAATTCCTCAGGGATGGTTTTGGTTAATTTACTATTTTCTTGAATGGGCCATCCTTTACTTTCTAATTTTACATCTTGTAATGTTTTGTTAACAACTGGGCTTCTGAGTATTGTATTCCGGTAACTCTGGAGGTCATCTTCTTACCCGTCCCTAGGTTTACTTGCTGAGATCTGTAGCTGTGCATTGCTCTAGTAACTTTTTTTCAAACTATTTTATAACACTGTTTTCCTTGTGTGTGATCACTGACATCTGTTCTGCTTTCTCACTTGTCACCAAATCACACAAAATTATGTTCTTAAACATTTATAACCAAGAGGGGAAAGAGGGAGAGAAAAAAGAGGAGAGAGAGAGAAAAGAGAGAGTGAGAAAGGAGAGAGAGAGAGAGAAATTTTTTTTTTTTCGGTTTGGCTCTGAGCTGGAGCAATCTCTCAATGCTAAGCGGGGCTGCTTACAATTCAGCTTTCGCTTTTCCCTTGTTCTTCTGCAGAGCCTGCAGATCAGCCAGGAGAGTAAGAACAGGGTTCTCTCCAGTCTTTTCTGAGCCTGGGGCTGGGCCTGCACATTCCACAGCCTCTTTCCCCAGTATATGTAATGCTCATTCTGAGCCATTATTTCTCCAAGAAACTTTCTTTTCTGCCTTCCTGTTCCTGTGCTTGGGTTTATTTGATTTTTCCTGTTTACCATCCCTTCTTCCAGGTATGCACGAGTAGCATATGTCTCTAAATTTTTAGACAGACCACCGTTGTCACCACGCAGGCAGTCACTCTAATCCAAGGAGGAAGGAGGAAAATAAAGGTCAGCCTTGTGCCTGTTCCTCTGGGAACCACAGAAAAGTAAAAGCACAGTATTTTACTAACATGAATTTTAAGAACCACGGTCTTTTGAGAACAAGGTAGACTCTTGGTACCAGCAAACCACATTGGGAACATGGGTTGCCAAACTCACAACCACGAACACTCCCACTGGTTGAAGCCTGGGAGATGGTAGACAGGTGAGCAAAACTGCCGTAATACTGTCTTACAAAAACTCACCCATCCTTTTCTTTATTTAAACAGTCTCTCTGGTTGCTCTATGTTTTGGATTAGATTCTAGAGTTCAAAAAAAAAATTTTTTTTTAATTTTCTTTCGATTTGAAATTTTCTTTCTTATCCTTAAACATTTACATTTGAAACTTAACCCAAGCTAAGCGGAACTTTTGTTACTCTGTCCTTCAGGGCAGGCCTTCCTTAGTTGTGCCCATGTCAGTACATGATAACTCTATTTTTCCTGTTTTATTTGTTTGAGGTTTGCCTTCCTCTACTGCAATAAAAGCTATATGAGAGCAGGACTTCTGTTTAGTTCACTGCTACATGATTTATTTCTGGAAAACATGATAAGCACTCAATAAATATTTGTTGAATAGATGTCGAATAAGGTTATTATCTACCTGGGTTCCCTAATATGGATAAATCTCTCCTATTTACATGGCAGTTTATTCATCTCTTACTATAATTTGTATTACAATCTGTCTGCCCAATTCAGCAGGAGTTTATGCATTTCAATCACTGCAATACTAGTCTGTAAATGCCTGAAGAATGAGAACATGTTTTGTTTGCCTATCACAGTTACCTGGCCAGGCACAGATGCTCAGATACTGTTAATGGTTTTTAAATGCTCTGATGAACTCTAAATGATCAAAGAGGTGTTATGTACAGGAATGCTATGAGTCTGCATTGCATAACTAGCTCTGCTTGTCCTCTGGAATGTCTGCCTGCTAGAGATGGTCATTTTCAAGTCAATCTAATCTTATTTAATAAAACATCCTTGTTGATTAGTGGCTCATGCCACTTCCTCATCTTCCCTTACATTTTTTTAAAAATATATATTTTATTGCGTTTTAGGTTCTGGGGTGCATGTGAAGAACATGCAAGATTGTTGCCTAGGTACATACACGGCAATGTGGTTTGCTGCCTTCCTCCCCATCACCTATATCTAACATTTCTCCCCATGCTATCCCTCCCCAACTCCCCACCACCTGCTGTCCCTACCCTAGTTCCCCCCAACAGACCCCACTGTGGGATGCTCCCCTCCCTGTGTCCATGTGTTCTCATTGTTCAACACCCACCTATGAGTGACAACATGCAGTGTTTGATTTTCTGTTCCTGTGTCAATTTGCTGAGAATGATGGTTTCCAGGTTCATCCATGTCCCTACAAAGGACACAAACTCATTGTTTTTTATGGCTGCATAGTATTCCATGGTGTATATGTGCCACATTTTCCCTGTCCAGTCTATCATCGATGGGCATTTGGGTTGGTTCCAAGTCTTTGCTATTATAAACAGTGCTGCAATGAACATTACCTCACATTTTATGAAGTCTAACAAAGTGCTATTATATTTATCAATTTTTGTCAAAGACCCAAGCTACATTGGTTAGATACAATGATTATTTGTTATATTCAGAGGTGTGGCTTAAATGGAGCAAAAATTCTTTTCATGAGACTCCAAAATAAATTATCCTTTCCTTTTTCTATTAGTGGAGTTTTATTGCTCAGAAACACCACAATGTTTTCCTTTATTTTCTCTTTGTGGACTGTTAATACAACTTCTATATTGATCTTTAGACTTTTCAGTCTTTTAGCATTTCTTGTAGCTTTTCAGTAGTAGACTGATGATAAAGGAAAGACACTATCAATTAGCTCAAGACAATATTAGGAGTTAATATGGCTTGGTTCTGTGTACCCTCCTAAATCTGATCTTGAATTGTAAAAATCCCCATTGTCAAGGGTAGGACAAGGTTGAGATAATTGAATCATAGGGGCAGTTCCCCTTATGCTATTCTCATGATAGTGAGTGAGTTTTCATGAGATCTGATGATTTTATAAGATCTTTGCTTCCTTCTTTGCTTAGCGTTCATTCTCCTGCTGCCCTGTAAAGTGATGCCTTCTGTCATGATTGTAAGTTTCCTGAGGAATCCCCAGGCGTGCAGAACTGTGAATCAATTTTAATTTCTTTATAAATTATTTAGTCTCGGGTATTTGTTCATAGCAGTGGGAGAACAGACTAACGACATAGGAGTTAAGAAGCAATTACTTAGGTAATAGTAAGGGTACAGAGTCTTCAGTGAGGTTTTCCTTATTAATGAAACACAGCACCAAAATCATTTTCTAATGATGAGCAGCTTGTAAAATTGAGCTGCAGACGTTGACCAGCAAGCTGGAAGATTGCATAGGTGAATGCCAGCAAAAAAAAAAGCTACCTGGAACTAAGTGTGTTCCAAATAGCAACTCCATCTTCCCATTCTCTTCTCTTTGCCAGCCATGCCTACAATAAGAGGGAGACAAGATGGCACTGGTCAAGTGGAAAGCCCATTTGCATAATCACATTAGGGTGGGGTGGCCAGCCTTCCTTGTGTGCTATGTAAATGTCTCACACACACCTGATGGAACCGATCTGTGGGCTTTACATAAATCAGACACCGCCTCCTCAAGCCTGTCTATAAAATCCAACGAATCCTCCGCTGATTGCTCTTTCCTTTCAGAATTCCCTCTCTCTCAGGAGGGAGAGAGCTATTCTCTTTTCTTTGTCTTTTGTCTATTAAACTTCTGCTTCTAATGTGTGTTCGTGTCTTATATTTTCTTGGCATAAGATGATGAACCCCTGGTATTTACCACAGACAACAAAGCCACTTCACTAATACAGGAAATAACCTGAAATAAACATTTAGGAACACACATTACTATCTATCACAGTATTACTAATGGTACATTAATAGGAAAAATCAGCATTTATAGTAAGAAAATTGTAAATAATGATTGGTATACTGACACATAGCATGAACTATCACATTGCCTTAAACAATACTGAGAAATTGCTTACATAATGTTAATTGTAAAGAGAATAAAATCCAAGATATTGTGTGATACTAATTTTATTTGAAAAATGTCCAACACTTAATGCAATGGAAAGAACTTATATAAACAATTTTACCTGTACTTCTTGGTCTTGAAAATACAGAAAATATTTATTTTAAAATTTAATATTGCTAAATCTTTCAGAAATCATAAATGTGCGTTCATTGGTATTATTTTTAGAGAAAAATATTCAAAAGAGAAAATAGATGTATAATAGTATGGGTTATCCATATAATGTAGGTACTTCTACATTTGAATTGTAGAATTTCAAATGAAGAAATTCTATGAGCTGTGTTATGCCCATAATTTATCTATTCAGTTAATCAATCTAATAATATTTTCTGAGTATATAAAGAATGCCGATTACTGCATTAGATGCTAGAGGTGTTGCTGAGTGAGACACACAGGACCTTTCTTTGAGAATGACAGGCTTTTCTTGTAACTCTTAAAACCTGATGCTATATTCCTGTCTGTTCACCCACTGGGCTATGTGTGGTTTAAGGCCAGGGTTATACCAATAGTGATTATATCTCACATACCTAGCCTTGTGTCTGGCACATAACTGTGACTCAGTGAATCTTTTTACAATAGAGATACTGAATAGTATTCTGAAAACTTTAAACTCAATGTAGGTTTTCAAGTCAACACTTTCCAATGAAGAAGTCATTAGGAGATTAAATATAATTGTAAGATATACCCAGATAACACCTTAAAGTACTGTTTCAGATTTTCTTGCCATCAAAGAAAAATGCAAGCCAGAGTCCTATGATAAAACAGCATAGGCAAATAACTGAAAAGTTTTGGGTTTAGTGTTCAAATAAAAGTAGTTTAAATGTTTTGAAAAATATGTTTTAACACAAACTAGTAAAGTATAATAAAATATATTTTAATAAAAATATAAATTTAAATAAATGTTTAAGAAATACTTTCCTGTTTCTTTTTCTTTTTTTTTTTTGAGACAGAGTCTTGCTCTGTCACCAGGTGCCAGGCTGGAGTGCAGTGGCGCGATCTCGGCTCACTGCAACCTCCGCCTCCCAGGTTCAAGCAATTCTCCTGCCTCAGCCTCCCGAGTAGCTGGGACTACAGGCACTTGCCGCCACGCCCAGCTAATTTTTATATTTTTAGCAGAGGTGGGATTTCACCATGTTGGTCAGGATGGTCTCGATCTCTTGACCTCGTGATCAGCCCACCTCAGCTTCCCAAAGTGCTGGGATTCCTGGAGAACCTTTGAACTAACTTGGAAAGGAGTGGGTACTGCATTTGAAACAAACAACTTTGAAGAGTTAATCTGGGAGGGAAAATGTTCTTGCCTCTGTTTTTAGAGGAAGAAAGCTCTGAGCTGAGGTTATAAAGTGGCACTCCTGCATTCACATCCTGCTTCTTCAGGTGCGTGTGAATCCTCACTGGTCCTCCTGGCTTTTCCTAGCTGGAGTAAAGCCATGGTCTAAGTGGCACCATACTGCTTAGCCAAATCCGTCATGTAGAAAATGCCTCTGCCTGGCCGTGAGAACATCTGGGAGAACTTAAGAGTGCAGGTGACTGCTGCTCTATTCTTGGCACACTGGAGTCTGTTCTTTTTAAGAGCCTGATATTGAGTGCACTCAATTTAATCAGAAAATAGCCATACATGAGAGAGACTAGAGATGAGCTCTTTCCTCTCTTCCTAATCCCTTCACCTAAAGCACTGGCAGCTACAGTAAGTCATACACAGGCTCTGAAAAGACAATATGGATAGAAAAAGTAAGGTAATAAAAAGGTTACAAAATTTTTGTAACTAAACAAAAAACTAATTGACAATATATAATTTCAAATAATTTATATATTTGAAATTAGAATGAAGAAAATTAGTTTTTTTCCTCCCTGGTAACTTCATAGAATTTATGGGAGCTTGGTTTTTATTATTGTTCCAGTAGTTTACATGCCATTTGTTCAAATATAAAGAAGGAAGTTTATGTGTATTATATTATTATCATTTTGAACTTATTTACAAGTCTAATAAACATATTTGATTTAGTTTCAGGAAAATAAAAGCAATCTACATTGTATTAAGACCACAGAATCATGTTTTTTGTATATTTTCAATAGTGATAATGAATTATTCAAATATATACCTAACTCTTCAATAGTAACAGTCAAAACCTGGAAATAATCCAAATGTCCCTCAATAGGTGAAAGTTTCAACAAAAGTCCTATGCCCTTATCATGGAACATTACTCAGCAATGAAAAGGAACAAGTTATAGATACATGTGACAACCTGGAGAAATTTGCAGAAAATAATGCTCAGAATAAAAGTCAACCACAAAAAGGTATAAAGTCTATGAGTGTGTATTTATATAACGTTTATGAAATGACAAAAATATAGAAATGAAAATAGCTTAGTGGTTGCCAAAGGTTGAGTGCAGGGAGGATTGGTAGCTGGAGGAAAAGCTACGGCTATGAAAGGGCAGCCTGGGGAGGCCTCTGATGTAAATCTGTGTTTTGGTTGTATCAATATCAGTATTTTAGTTGTGAATATTTTTATACTTTTGTAAGATGTCAGCACTGGAGAAAACTAGATAAAGGATATATAGGATCTCTATGTAATATTTTTCACAATTGCATGTAAATCTACAATTATGTCAAAATAAAAATATTAATAAAAAATAGTGCTTTCAATATGAAATCAATGAGTATTTTTGAGCCCCACTAAGTCTGTGAGCAGTGGAACAATAAGAAGTTAATCTCCCTGAGTTCGAATTTTTCTATCTTTAAAATGAGACTTTCATAACACTTCTTGTAGGGTTTGTCAAGTGTTTAATGGTATTACTTATAGAAAAGCATATTTAAAATGTAAATAGTTGAATAAATTCTAGACACATACATTTTGAACGAGGTTCTTTAAGAAAATCAAATCCAACACTTATGGATTATAAAAAAATGTTTAAATTCCCACAGATGCGAAAGATATAATAACTTGCATTGGGTTATAAACACTTGACAGCCTGATACCATTGTTTCTGAATTCTCATAGGTTGTTGAGGGCTGTTGTTACATCTTTTATCTTCCCTTCTCTGACCCCTGGTGGGCCCTGAGGCTCTAAAGCACATACTTTAAAAACTACTCATTATAACGTATAGATCACATATGGAAAATACCATACAAAATCATTTAAGTACATGCAAATTATTAAGTTGATGCAAGGTAATATAATAATTTGAGCTTTTATGTAGCATATAGCACTTGCTTTATATAGACGATCTCATTTAATACTCATTGTAACTAAAAAAAATTATTACTCATAAATCCATTACGTTGATGAAAAATAGATACAGCGGTGGCTAAATATATCTTCCAAGTCATAAACCACTGAATGAAATGTGTAATTCAAATCAGGCACTCTGAGATGTCTTCTGGACGCATTTCTGAAGTTTAAGTCCACAGGATGACTCATTGACCTTGTAATTTCTGGTTCTTATTTTGGTCACGGAAATGTCTGTGTTGACTGCAAAGGGCACCCTTTGGTTACTCTTAATTTAAGTTGGCTAATGACTTTGGTGGAAGGTGTTGAAAAATGACTGGTGAATCAGCCTGTTTTCAAAGACTGGTTCTACTTCTACAGCTGCAAGCGATAGCAATGTCTATCACCAAAGAAAACTGTTGAGCAACAGTGAAAGTCACTGCAACATTTATATGGGCGTGTAGTGGTGGAGAGATTATTGCGAGCAAAGACACGAGAGGCTGAGGTTTCACAGTGTCCTCATCTGGACAACTGTGGCTACTCCTTCTGGACTCAGTAGTTCTGGCATCACCACCCTGGGAGGTGAGGATTGCATAGCCTCGCTGAACTAAGTGAACCACTTTCTTCTGGGATTTCCCATTCTAATTCAGTTCCCAGTCCCATTAAAACGAAGTGCCTAACATTTGCGGAAAAATTATTGTTTGCTAAGCACTTCTATTTATCCTACAGGACATTTATTTGTTGGTATGTTCCCCTCTTCTAGTTCACTGGAAGCTTCAGAAAACAAAAATAGCTAGTGTTTCATTCATCTCTAGCCCCAAGTATTCAGTGCCTGGTACATAATGGCCTCTCATTGAGTGTTTATTATATTCAGTTAAGACTTGAGAATGTTTTATTACTTTACAATTGTATTTTGGTCATTCTACTTGCCCTGTTATAGCTCAAACCTTTCACGTTTTACAGAACGAACGACTTGTTCTTTTGAAAACATTATTCTTCTGCTCAGTTCATAAAGCTTTCAGACATATCAGATCTACCTCAGAACATTCTGAAAGTATTCAATGAACTGACAAAGTATCATTAATTATAAAGCCATTGCTAATTCATCTATCTAAAGATAAGTACAATTTCCTGAATAGATCTGTCCTTAGACATTAAACAAATGAGATCTCATCAAATTACTGTCTTTAGCTTCAGTACAATGTGGGTACTTTTGCAAATAATTCAGTCAACCTATCAGTAGTGCTTTTTTCTCTCTAGGAAAGGATATCACTATTGGCTAGTCATCAATATATTGTCAGGGAACTCTAGTTCATTGCCTGAAAGTTTGACTGCCTAAACTTTTCAGGTAAGCATTACATAATTACATGGTCACCGTGTGACATGGCAATTGCCCCATAAACTGCATACCTCGACCATAGCTTGGCTTTCCGTTGAAACTGCTCTCTGTAACCCTAATGTGAGAGGCGAGCAGTCCAAACCCACGCCATTTTGGCCACTGTGCCATTTTAAGAAAAACTAAGGCTTGTAATAAGTAAGTTAAGGTCTGTAACTTTCACCCTACTCAGACAATGTGTAAACTCATGCTTATCTTGACTTCTGTCAACCAGTTAAGTAACAATCAGAATGTCCAAAGCCACTCACCCTCACCCCCACCCAGGAGGTGGTTTATGGGCATAAAAGGTCTTGACACCCTCCTTTCGGGGCCGCGGGTTAGAGAGACATGAGTCCTCTGTGGCCGCCGGCAATAAAGACCCTGTAATTTGGCCTCGTCTTTGTCTCGGTGGCGATTTCGTGCTCACTCGGTTACAACAAGCGTACAGGCATCTTCACAGTAAAGCAGTCCTTGCCTATCACTGTTATTGTCTTCTATTTCTAATCTAAAGTGATGTCCCCAGGTGGATGCACTGATAAATATTTCATATAAGAATATGAAAATAAAATAAGACATTTCAAGGACAAGACTTAATTCTTTAACTGTCAAGAATAAATTTAAACAACCTGAAAAATGTTCATGACATTTCCTGACTACTATCTGAGCATTCATTTATTCGTGAATTATTGAATTCACACTTTAAAAAAGTTCCCAAAACCATAACATAAAAATTTCTGCCCTAACAAAATCAGAAACTTTGTAAATGGGAATTTAATGCTGTATGAAGAAAGACATTTTAATGACAAGAATATGAGTCATTGACTGTTGAGAAAATTAATACAAATTCCTATAAAATATTACATTGATTCTATTGCAAACATAAATCTAGCTGACAAATCTGATACATAAAACATGCAAATTTCAGAGTAATGTTACATTGTATTACTAAGCAGCTTCAAAACTTTATAATGAAGTGAATGTAATGGTATTCAGAACTCTGACATAGTAAGCAAGTGCTGGCGGTCTGTTGTTTCAGATAAAGTACTTTTTGTAAAATCTTCTATTACACTAATTCTATCTGTTTGACTCATTGTTGGAAGTGGTTCAACAATGAGATCAGTAAAAGGGAACAATATCCACAGAATTTGTGGTTAAGAATGAGTTGATATTAAAGGAAGTAACTGGAAAAATATGGACACTATCGCTGTGGGCAGCCAATTATTTGGGGGAAGAGAAAGAAAGGGCTGGAAGAAACAACACAGCTGAATTCTATTTTTAGGCAGAGGTGAAAGATCAAGAAAAATGATGGAAAAGAATTGATTAATACATATTATGGGAGATGACTGGGATAAGGGATCTTTATTTTACCTCCATAGAACTGAGCTTTGTATAACTAGTTTACACTTAGCTGCTCCTGGGAGGAGGGGGAGTTTGGCCTGCAGTGATTGTCACAGGGCCCCACTGTCAGCTCTCCATATCCCCGGCTCTGCGTATGGAGACTCAACCAACTGTGGGTCTAAAATATTCAAAAAAGGCACAAAATAAAAAATAACAACGTGACAATAAAAAATACTACACTTGAAACAGCAGTTCCTTTATCCCCCTCGCAGGGCCATACCCTAGAGGGGAGCATGCAGATGGGCAGGTCGTGGGGAGCCCCGAACCCAGGGCTGTGTCTGAGGGTTGAGCGTTTACAGCTGCAGAAGACCCAGTGGGCGCGTGTTACTGTGCGGTCTTTCAGCCTCAGTTTCAGGTTTTTACTAACACACGCTGCAGGTGACTTGTGCTAGTCAGCTCAGTCAGACCCTCCGCCTTATCACAAGAACAGAGGGCTTTCTGCATCCCAGGTTCGTGCCTTAGAGTGCAGGGGAAAAATCGCATCCCACTTGGGCTTGGAGAATGAGTGCAAGATTTTATTAAGTGGAGGTAGCTCCCAGAGAGGTGAATACGGAGGCCAGGAGGATGCTGTGGGAAGGTAGTCTTCCCCTGGAGTTGGCTGCTGGCAGCCTGACTCTCCTATCACTACAGGCCGAATTCCACATCGTCCTCTTGTCAATGGCCTGTGGCCATCTGCTGGTGCCCGTCGCGTGCTCTTCTGCCCCTCTGCTCCCCTCCACATCAAACTGCCTGTGTGTTCTTCCTCCGATGTGTTCCTCTCGATGTCCAGACTTGTGTCTGTGCTCACTTGAGTCTTGGGGTTTTATGGGTCCAGGATAGGGAGTGTGATGGGCCAGGGTGGTCTTGAAAATGCAACATTTGGGTGCAAAAACAGAAATGCCTGTCCCCACCTAAGTCCGCGGGCACAGCCCTGAGGGTGCAGCCCTCCCCAGGGACCTCATCTCTCTCCTCCCAGCACTTCCCTGCCCCCCTCCCATATCACAGATTAAAGCCAATACAGTCTAAAAACTATTTACCTAGCAACTACATTGCGTCAGGTACTATAAACAATCTAGAGATGATTTAAAGTTTGGAAGAATGTATGCAGGTTATATGTAAATACTATGCCATTTCATGTAAGGGACTTTAACATCCTCAGATTTTGGTATTTGTGGGAAGTCTTGCGAACAGTTTTCCCCCCATTAAGGAGGAACGACTGTACTGATGGAGGAAAAAGTCACCCAGCTGCTTGGAAAAGCTGCAAAAACACAGTAAAGAGATGAGTGCTAAATTTTCTGATTGAAATTATGCTTGGCTAGCTGAGCCCAGGTACAGGCAGTAAAGGGATAATGATCTCCCTATTTGCTTTGAGAGAGAGCAAGTAAATACAGCTACTGGCTTTATGTAACGCGTCTAATTCCATTGACCTTTCAACAGTAAAAATACCATCTGAATCTGACAACAAAGTGAAAGTGCATTCTGGTTTTCATCATTTACATAGATTTGGAGGTGGACTGCTAGATGGTTATTTTAGTCTAGAACTCTCAAGATTTATCATCTCATTCTATTACACTCTGCAAACAGAGAGAAACTGGTGAACAGCAACTTGGACACGGGCCCTCTGTAAGTAAACGGCAGTGGTGAGCAATAGAAAGAGCCTGCAGGGAGCAGCAAATGCCCAGGGAGAGGTCTTGTGTGTTTCAGGGACCACATTTGTTGACTGGGCCTGATGGTCCAGGTAGTGAATAATGAGTGAGGAGAACACCAATACCTTCTATAGCACAGCATGCTGAAGGGAAGCTTAACAAATCCAGGGGTTGGGGTGGGATCGTAGACGAAAAAGAATAGAACCAATATTAAAATGAGGGTTGGACCCAAGGAAGATCTTTTTACAAATGAAGCTAGGGCAAATATACAGTGTAGTATTAAATAAAGCATTTCTGCCTTAAAAATGGAAGTGTGTATTCTGAACTAAAGAGGTTACAATTTATTGAGGTCAGCCTAAAAAGGACTTCAGTCTAAGCATACCCGAACGGCCTCCGAGAGTGCAGAATGAGAAAGGATTGTAACTCAAGACGTTTGCTCTCAGTAATAAAGTCAATAGAAAAATGTTTCTGGACTTGGAGAGACTTAGAAAACGCATGTTCTACTTTAAAAGAGTTATTTGAAAACATATGCCTTGTGGTTGGAAGATGAATCTAAAAGAAGAATTTAAGAATTTTCAATGACGTCGAAAAACTGGCACTATTCACAGTGAACCTGGATGCGAGCACCATGCTCAGTGCCTTTTAGGGACTGGAAAGTCCTGGCTACTGAGTCTCAAGATGCCTCTCTTTCCTCTACTGTGGACAGTCCCCTCCTTCTCAGAGTGTGGGTTCCACAATCCTTGAGGAAAATCCCATCCTATAACCACAGAGGTTAGTTTTACCTGAGAGTCTTCTTCTTCCTCACATCTGAATAATCTTAGATTTCTAAGATGGAACATTTCAGAATATGTGCATTCAGGGTAGTGGGGGAAGGATGGGCGAGAAAAACAGTCCGAGAGAAATACTAGTGCTTAATGTTCGCTGCCTTCAAAGTTTCACCGTAAAGTAAGGTTTTCCTCAAATCCATGGAATGTGGTCTCTCCTTTACACACACACACACACACACACACACACACCTCCTGAGGGCGCAGCAGAATTCTCAGTGATCTAAACCTATATCTCAATTCATAATAACATAACAAAATATTTTCCTACAGGCAGCAAATCTGAAAACTTTTCTCCTGCCATCAATAGCCCTAACCTGACAACAGAAATAATCTGGAATTACAGATGCTCTTCAACTTATAATGGGGTTACGTCCTGAAAAAAACCATGAGAAATTGAAAATATTGTAAGTTCAAGACGTGTTTAATACACCTAACTTACTGAGAATCATGGAATAGCCTGGTCTATCTTAAACTTGCTCGGAAAGGTTACTTTAGGTTACAGTCAGGCAAAATTATATAACACAAAGCCTATTTTATAATAAATGTTGACTTTGACATGTAATTTATTGAATACTGTACTGAAGGTGAAAAACAGAAGAGTTATATGGGTACTTGAAGTGTAGTTTCTACTGAATGCGTATTGCTTTCACGCCATCGTAAAGGTCAAAGCTCATGAGTCAAACCATTGCAGGTCGGTGACTATCTGTGTAGTTCTGTTTTAAATGACTACATTTGTAGATAAGGTATCTTCTCTCACTGGTGTCCATAGATGGAAGTGGAATATACGTCTAACATTCTCAAACACCAGGAGTCATTTCTTTTTCTAATTTGCTTTTTTTTTTTATTCTTTTTGAGACAGAGTCTTGCTCTGTCGCCCAGGCTGGGGTGCAGGGGGCACAATCTCAGTTCACTGTAACCTCCGCCTCCCAGGTTCAGGCAATTCTTATGTCTCAGCCTCCTGAGTAGTTGGGATTATAGGCAGGCACCACCACACCCAGCTAATTATCATATTTTTAGTAGAGAAGGGGTTTCACCATGTTGGTCAGGCTGGTCTCGAATTCCTGACCTTGTGATCTGCCCACCTTGGCCTCCCAAAGTGCAGGGATTACAGACATGAGCCACCGTGTCCAGCCTTTACTTTGCTTTTAATTATATATTCATACAAACAAATGTAGCACAAACTGACAAGTGATAAATATCATTAGAGAGGTGGACCTCTAACAAAGTTTAGAACAGATTACTTTCATCTGTAAATTAAAAAGCTGCTCTGAAAAATAAGTAATAAACTGCTCTGTCTTCATTCCTACATTATGTATTGCTAAAATGACAGGCATTGCTGGTTTTATTTTTGATTTTTTAAATTTTTAATTTTTGTGGGTACATCATAGGTGTACATGTTTAAGGGGTACATGAGAGTTTTTGATACAGGCATGCAATGGGTAATAATCGTATCATAAAGAATGGGGTATCAGAACCTCAATTATTTATTCTTTGTGTTACAGATAATCCAATTATATACTTTTAGGCATTTTTAAATGAACAATTAAATTATTATTGACTATAATCAGTCTGTTGTGCTATAAAATACTAGGTCTTATTGATTCCTTCTATTTTTTTTTCCTACCCATTAACTGTCCCCACCTCCTCCCCCCACCCCTCCACTACCCTTCCCAGCCTCTGGTAACCATCCTTCTACTCTCTATCTCCATGAGTTCCATGGTTTTGATATTTAGATCCCACAAATAGGTGAGAAAATGTGACGTTTCTCTTTCTAAGCCTGACTTCTTTCACTTAACATAATGACCTCTAAGTTCATCCATGTTTTTTTTATGGCTGAATAGTACTCCATTGTGTATATGTACAGATTTTCTTTACCAGCTCATCTGTTGATAGACACTTGGTTGCTTACAAATCTGTGAACAGTGCTACAACAGACATGGAGGACAGATATCTCTTCGATATACTGGTTTCCTTTTTGGGGGGAGTATATAACCAGCAGTGGGATTGCTGTGTCACATGGTAACTTTATTTTCAGTTTTGTGAGAAACCTCCGAACTGTTCTCCATAGTGGTTGTACTAATTTACCTCCTCACCAACAGCATACAAGGGTTGCTTTCTCTTCACATCCTCTCCAGCATTTATTATTTTTTGTCTTTTGGGTAAAAGCCATTTTGACTGGGGTGAGATAATACCTCATTGTAGTTTTGACCTCTACTTCTCTGGTGATCAGTGATGTTGAACACCTTTTCATATGCCTTTTTGCCCTTTGCATGTCTTCTTTTGAGAAATGTCTATGCAAATCTTTTGCCCATATTTAAAGTGGATTATTAGATTTTTTTTTCCTGTAGAGTTGATTGAGCTCCTTATAAACTCTGGTTATTTACCCCTCATCAGATGGATAGCTTGGAAATATTTTCTCCTCTATGGTGGACTGTCTCTTTACTTTGTTGATTATACCCTTTGCTATGAAGAAGGTTTTGAACTTGGTGTGATCCTATTTGTCCATTTTTGCTTGTGGGGCATTACTTAAGAAATGTTTGCCGAGACCAACATACCAGAGTTTCCCCAATGTTTTCCTGTAGTCGTTTCGTAGTTGGAGGTCTTAGATATGTCTTTAATTTATTTTGATTCAATTTTTTATTTGACAAGAGATAAGGGTCTATTTTCATTCTTTTGCATATGGATACCCAGTTTTTCTAGCACCATTTACTGAAGAGACTGTTCCTCCCGCAATGTATGTTCCTGGCACCTTTGTTGAAAATGAGATCACTGTAGGTTTGTGGATTTGTTTCTGGGCTCTCCATTCTGTTTCATTGGTCTATGTGTCTGCTTTTATGCCAGTACCATGCTATGTAGCTCTGTAGAATAATTTGCAGTCAGATAATGTGATTTCTTCAGTTTTGTTCTTTTTGGTCAGGATAGCTTTAGTTATTCTGGGTCATTCATGGTTCCATATAAATTTTAGAATTGTATAAATTTTAGAATTTTTTTACTACTTCTGTGAGGAATGTCATTGAGATTTTGAAAGGAATTGCATTGACTCTATAGTTTGATTTGGGTAGTGAGAACATAATTAACAATATTGATTCTTGCAATCCACGTACATGGAATGTCTTTACATACACATGGAAATTAAACAATATGCTCCTGAATGACCAGTGAGTCAATGAAGAAATTAAGAAGGAAATTGAAAATTTTCTTGAAACAAATAATGAGAACACAACATACCCAAATCTGTGGGACATAGAGAAGCAGTTCTACGAGAAAAATGTATAAATATGGCATTGAAAATAAGAAAAACTTCAAATAAATAACCTAGTGATGCATCTTAAAGAATTAGAAAAGCAAGTGCAATCTGGAACTGAAATTAGTAGAAAAAAAGAAATAAAGATAACAGAGATAAGTGAATTTGAAATGAAAGAAACAACACAAAAGATAGATAAAACGAAAATGATTTTTTTATGAAGAAAAACAAAATTGACATAGTGATCACCAAACTAACAAAGAAAAAAGGGAGAAGACTCAAATAAAATCAGAGATGAAGAAGGAGACATTGCAACTGATATCAAGGGATATTTAGTGGCTATTGTTGACAACTGTATGCCAATAAATTGGAAAATCTAGGGGAAATGGATAAATTTCTAGATACATACAACCTACTAAGATTGAATCATGAAGACATCCAAATGCTGAGTAGACCAATAACAAGTAATGAGAGTGAAGTCTCAATAAAAACTCTCCTAATGAAGAAAAGCCCAGGACCGCGTGGCTTCACTGCTGAATTCTACTGAACATGCAAAGAGCTAACACCAATTCTCTTCAAATTATTCTGACTAAGAGAGGAGTAGGGAGTACTTCCAACTCCTTCTACGGGGCCCATATTACCTTGATACCAAAACCAGACAAAGACACGTCAAAGAAAAAAAAAAAAAAACTACAGGCCAATATCTCTAATGAATATTGATGCAAAAATCTTCAACAAAATACTAGCAAAACCTGTGGGATGTAGAGAAATCAGTAAGACATTAAAATGTTCATTCATCATGACCAAGTGGGACTTATCCCAGAGGTACAAGAATGGTTCAACACACACAAATCAATGTGATATATCAACAGAATAAAGGACAACATTTGTATGATCACTTCAGTTGATGCTGAAAAAGCATTTGATAAAATTCAATGTCCTGTCACGATAACAGAAAAAAGCATAAAACAACTAGGGTTAGAAGAAACATATCTTAACATAATACAAGCCACGTGTGACAGGCCCACAGCTTATCATACTGAGTAGGGAAAAACTGAAAACCTTTCTTCTAAGATCTAGAACACAACAAGGATGCCCACTTTCACCACTGTTATTCAACATAGTACTGGAAGATCAAGCTAAAGTCATCAGACAAAACAAATAAACAGCATCCAAATTGGAAAGGAAGTAAAATTATCCTTGTTCTAAGCTTATATTTGGAAAAACCTGAAGACTCCACCAAAAAACGATTAGAACTGGTAAACAAGTTTGGTAAAGTTGCAGGATTCAAAATCAACACACAAAACTCTGTAACGTCGCTATAGCAAACAGTGAACAATTTGAAAAAGAAATAACAAAAATAGTCCATTTAGAATAGACACAAATAAAATTAAATACATAGGAATTAACCAAAGAAGTAAAAGATCTCTACAATGAAAACTGAAAAAAGACATAAAGACAACTGAAGGTATTTTTTTTTTTTTTCATAATGTAGAAACAGCAAACAGCCCCAGGGCTGTCAGGGTCTGGAAGTCTGAGAAGGGCTTGACTATAAAGGTCAAGGGGGAATGTATTTAGGTAATGCAATTGTGCTGTATCTTGTGGTGGTAGTTAAATACCTGTATAGATTTATCAGAATACAGAACTGTACACTACATTGGATTAATTCTACTGTATATAAATTATGATTCAATAAAAATTGGGACAATATCCTAAACAAAAGCAATGTAGATCATGGCCAAATAAGAATTATGTTTATATGTTGCAGGTAAAACAAGAAAGTAGACATAAATTTATAAAATTGAGTGTTAAAATTCCTAAAAGAAACAAACTGTTGCTGGGCACAGTGGCTCATGCCTGTAATTGCAACACTTTAGGAGGCCAAGGTGGATGGATCACCTGAGGTGAGGAGTTCAAGACCAGCCTGGTCAATATGGTGAACCCTGGTCTCTAATAAAAATACAAAAATTAGCCAGGTGCAGTGGCGCGCCTGTAATCCCAGCTACTCAGGAGGCTGAGGCAGGAGAATTGTTCAAAACCAGGTAGCAGGGGTTGAAGTGAACCTAGATTGCATTATTACACTTCAGCCTGGAAAGCAGAGGGAGACTCTATCTCAAAAAAAAAAAAAAAAAAAAAAATAGCTCAGCATTTTCTTTTATAATTTATGTTCACATATAGTGATAAAATATCTCCACACAGAGATAGTCTTTCTGCATGCACAGGATATAAACAGAGACAAACACGATGTGAATTTTGTATTTAGTAAGATTTTTCCTTTAGTGACCTCAATAGATCACATTTTAAAAAATGTTTCAAAAATTATTTTCCCCACAATAGTAACTGAGTAACCAACAATTTCCAACTTCATCTCTCTACTGTAAGGCTATTAACCTCTTCTATGTACTGATTAAATTCCATAATATATTCTAAAATATATATCCAATAACTCAGTTTTTATAATTCCGAATTTTATAGAATTAGATGAACTTTAGAAACAAGCATGTTCTGCTTCTTGATGTTAGAAATTATTGATTTTCCTGCTTAATTTTTCTACTTATGATTAGAGTATTTTAACTGTATGGGAAATCTTGTAGAAAGTTCGTATGTTTGCAATAGAAGGTCATATCCATGAACTTGACAGGTATCTCCTTTTATTTTCTGCTGTTATATAGAAAAGCAATGGAATATATTCAACATTTAACTATCTATTTTCTCTAGTTTATGAAAAAATCTATACTCAAATTTTCAAATAAAAAGTATCTATTTTATATAATGTATTGAGTACACCCGTTAGACTTCTCTTTAAATATTATCTGTCTCTGCCAACTGAAATATTCTCTTGTGGATCATTCATCGATTTGGGAGACATGTGCTGGACTGCTTTCCGTATTGTTTTATTTTCCTTCTGTTTCCTCTTCAAGATGGCATGGTGTTTCAGAGACACATGGCATTGGCGATGGAGTAAGGCGGTGCCTGGTCTTAGGCTGGTGCTTGGGTTAGTCTAATGTGCGTGTGGACGCTATTCACTACGACGCTGAGTGTAATACTGACTTTGAGTATTCAGGTAACATTGAAACCAATATGAGTCGTGGTCCGCCCCAGGAGAGCCGTCAAGTTCCGTCACTGATTGGTTCCATAGTTTTTCACAAGCACCGTGGGATCCTGAGATCTGGCTTCATTTCCAGGAGGTTGGGAGGTCTGCTCGCCAATCTTTGACTACAGGTTAACGTCCTTTCTCTGTGATGTCTTTGTGCCATCATGCTCCTTAATCATTCCCTGTACTCTTCCTTTTGAGCTTGTGCCAACTTTTATTTTCTTTGCCACATGGATGTTAAGGATGTTAAGTGGGCTCCATAGAGAGTGCCAGTACACACACTGTCTCCAGCATGCATGCTCAACAGGGGAGGACGGAGGAAAGAAAAAAGGCTGAGAAATGCTCTCTATAATTTTATTCCAGACTACTTAGCCTCTGGTTCTTCTACCATTTCCTGTCAAAGTATTTTTGCATCTAGGAGCAGGCAGACTGGGAGTAAGAAGTGAAATACTCATATCCCAATAAAGGTACTTTAAAAATAATACCAAGTAAGTGGAAAAGAAAACTTTTTTGGTTAAAAAATAATAATAACTGAACAAAATAGATCTCACTTTTGTTTTCAAACAGCAAGGACATAGTTCCACGGCTGTCAGGGCTGTAAATCTGGGAAGGGCTTGACAAAGGGCAAGGGGGCATGTTTTTAGGTGATGCAATAGTGCTGTATCTTACGGTGGTAGTTAAATGCCTGTATAGATTTATCAGAATACAGAACTGTTAAAATAGATTTCCTTAAAAATTCAAGTGACCTCTGTTCCAACAGCGTGATGTTCAGAAGTGCAGATGGAGAATACTTTCTGATGTTCTGTACTTCGATCTCTGTTAAATTTTGAAGGCTGAAATTCTGTTAAAGACCAACATTCCTTAAAACAAAAAAGGGAAGTAATCTCCTCTTGAAAACCAAACGAGAACTGGGCCGAATTCTTTTCTCTTCCTTCAGCTTTCTCCTCACCTCCCCCTCTTACTCACAGCCAGTCCCACAGTGAGGAGGGCATTAAACCTAAAATTTCAACCTTACGATCCCTTTAATTACCCTCTCCTCTCCACAGTCCTCTGAAGCAGGAAGGTACAGCAGTTCCCGTCTATGCTGCCTAATAAAGGCTTCCCTCCCATCTCGTCTCCCTACGTCTCCAGGTGTCTTTCTCCTTGGCACTCGCACTGGAATCAGGATGGTGTCAGTGATGTAAGAAGAAAATCTGTCTTATTCATAAAAGAGTATTCTTAGGCTTACCCTCATTAGCACTTTTGTGAGTGATGGCTGTATTTGGAGGTGGGTGCAGATAATTCTGTTGTTTTTCAAGCTCACCGTCGTATTATCTGAAAATAACCCTTATGATGACTTTACTGTTATGCATAATGTTGGTGGCTGCTTTAAGATATTATATTTTATGTTAATTTGATTTGTTTTTATTTTTTGTTCACTGTGAGATCCTATTAAGGAGAAATGTTGAATTATTTCAAGTGTCATTTTATATATCAGTGTAGTATGGGGAAACGTAAGTGCTATTTCTGGCACAATCAAGTGAATAATATTTTACTCATCTGCTATTTTTTAATGTGTTCCCTTAATGAATCTTGTCATAGAAACAACATTTTTTCTTAAAGTCACTTTTTGGTGGTGTCTTACAATCTTAATAAAGTATCAGTCTTGTTTGCTAACCTTTTTGTTTTTTTTACTATTTTTATCTTTACATTAGCAAGTGTTGATAGTTTGCGATTTCTTTTTTTCCTTTGTCAGTGTCTATCTCTGTATTTAATATTCTTATCGATGAGCAGTTTTTTTTCCTCCTAGCTCCAACCAATTTTCCAAATATCTAATACCAACCAGACATTCAACGTTTTAACTTAATTCTGACACTGAATACCTAGAGTCATCATCAGACTCCACAGGTTTAAGGGAGTCCCACAAGACTGCCCCCATTTCAGATGCTAGCCACAGGTGGGTTGCCTGGGCTACCTTCACTTCTGCCTCACCAGGTACAAACTCTGCAATCCTAGGATATCTCATCAAATTTGATCATTTGCTGGAATGACTCATAGAACTTACTTAGGAAAATACTTACGGTGATCAGTTTATTATAATGGACACAACTCAGGAACAGCCAAATAGCAGAGAAGCACAGGGCAAACTATGGAAGAAGGGGTGTGGTGCTTTGGTGGCTATCCCAGGTATACCACACTCTCAGCTACTGCGTGTGTTCACCAACCTGAAGCTCTGCAAACTACATTGTCTCGGGGTTGTGATGGAGGTTTCACTACATAGACATAGTTAGTTATATCACGGTCTTTCGGTGACTGAACTCAGCCCGTAGCCTGTCTCACAGTCCCAAGAATGGGGTGAAGAATTAGGAGGGAGGAGCTAGTGAGAATTTTGACCCTCTATTCCTGCCTGTGTTTTTTTTTTTTTTTTCTGGTCATCAGCCCCCATCCTGAAGCTATCTAGGAGACCCCAGCTACCTGTTGTCTCATTAGCACAAAAGAGTTTAGAAATTTTGTGCCAGGAACCCAGACAAAAGACTAAATACTTATTTTTTGTTATATCACAATCTACCTAGTCATTTGGTCTTTTTTCCAGTTATATTATGAATTTGTTCCTGCATATCTCATCAATAACATTCCAGGTGTTACTTGGAGAGTTTTATAACTTAAATAGCATTTGACAGGTGCTATTTCAGCAGGAAAATAGCTATTGGAGATAAGGACATCTGGAAGGCATCTCTGATAGTGTGGCATGTGAGCAGGTATCCAAATGACAAAATGCAGCCAGCCATGTGCATGTCTTGAGGAAGATGCTCCAGCAAGTTCGATGGCCTGAGGGACAGGGACTATGACTGTTCTTCCACCGTTCTACTTTCCATGCCTCCCAAGTCCAGGAACAAGTTGGGTTATCAGTGCATGTTAGTTGAAGTACTGTTTTTTCCTTGAAGATCTTCCTCATTTGATCAGAGCTAATAAGTAATATCTGTGTGATTTCGACATGTGCACACACTATTGATAGGCCACACACTACTCATAGTTGGGAAAATTCCTTTCTTGCAGATGTAGGCCGGCTCTCAGGGTAGAAAATTTTAGTCACTCAGCTCTATAACCTGGCTCCCAGCTGCAGCATGGCTCTATATCCAATCCTGACCTGAAGTGGTGTGGATGGAGGGTTGGATGCCGGCCTCACAAGGTTAACAAGAATTACATGCTGGGTTCTGGGCAGAAATATGGTTAGAAGTGTTGTACCAGAGCGAGCACAGAAAATTAACACCAAGACAAAAGTATGCCAAATTGCAGGGTCTTTATTGCCGGCGGCCGTGGAGGACTTAGTTTTTTTTAAACTGTGGCCCGGAGCTTAGGGGGAGCAAGGCATTTAAGCTGCAAAACCACATCCTTGTTTGGGGGCGGCGGGGCTCAGGGGTGTGCAAGGCAAGCTGTCTGAGCAGAAGCTAAAGTCAGCGGTTCGTTGCGGGGGTGGGGGTGGGGTTGCAGTGGAAATTTTTACCCTTAGAAAATACCACTTAGAAAATACCACTTTTGAGAATTGCAGTACAATAACAGTTCTGAGAACTACGCTGCTGCCCAGGGCCCAGGTGGCTTCTCCATAAGATGACGGTGCTTAAGCTTCTGTTTTAGCCCCTATCTCAGAAGCATGCATTAATCAGGCTTAATTAATTGAATTAACTCTGAATTACTTCCTTGTATTCAATGAACACTAAACTACTGACCGTCTGTATCCCTGCCCCTGCTGTTCCTATAGATAAGACCGCTGACCTTAGAATCATAAGCTTTTAATTTAAGAATTGCTTAAGATGTTTTTCAGACCCTGAATTCTGTCTGAATGGCTGACACCAAACAATTTAAAGATCCTCACAGAGAAACCTAATCACGACGGGAATGCAGTTTCTTCCTCTCCTGGTCCCATGACTTCACGCTGCACTCTGACTAATCAGTGATCCTCATATCTCAGCTCACTCTAAACCCCTTAAGATCTCTGCACCAAACTCCTTGAGGATGCGGATTTGAGATTTCCTCCTGTCTCCTCGTTTGGCTGCCCTGCAATTACTAAGCTCTTTCTCTGCTGCAGCCCTCGGTGTGGTCGTATTGACTTCCTGTGCCGTGGACAATGGACCTGCTCTGGTCACAGATCCCTGAAAGAGATCTGCACCCCTCACCCCACCTACTCTGCCAAGAAACTGGATGAGCCATGAAAGGAGAGAGCCGCTTTGGACATCATTATATCAGAATAGGATACCTGGCACCGCTGCAGTCCGCTTATACGCAGGCCCAGGGGCCTGTGAAATCACACTGAGGCAGACCCAAAGTTCTGGTGGCAAATCTCTAAGTAGCCCCGGAATCCCCTAACCTTGACTTCTCAATACATAAAAGAAATAAAACCCAAATAGTGTCACCCTCCTTGTTCAGTTGTTCAGTCAAAAGCATTATAATTCACTGCATGACAGTGTGCAGAGAACTGCTCACATCTCATTAGCGTGATTTGTTGTGCGTTTCCGCCTGCGCGTTTTTAGCATCTGATAGAAGACCTATGGATGTTTACCTTTGCATGCCCGTAACTCTGTTTGCCAAGTGCAAAAATGCACACATTTTTCCATTTGGTGGTTTTCTGATCCTAATTCTTCCTGTCAAATCAACTTTCTCTCCGTCTGTAAAGCTTATCTCAACACCTAAATCCTCCCTGAAGTGTTGCTATATAACCTGCCCTGCATAATCATGACACTCATTCGTGTATCCCCACAATACCTTGTAAGCACTTATTTACAGATTTTGAAAATTCATAGTTTCTGTATAATACTCTAAGTGATTTAGATGTCCTTGTGTGTCCCTAACGCAGCTCACCAGACTGGGGAAGGACATCAAGATATGGAGGATGCGGTAGGAGCCATTTGGAGAGAAGATACATTTTGCATTTATTCAAAATATTGAACAAGACTATTACTGAATGAAACAGGCATCTTCTGTTCCCAAAGGATCTATTTTTTTGTCTGTTATGCAAATATTGAACACCTATCCATAATTACAATGAGTTCTACAAATAAAGAAGTACAGGGAGTCAACAGGAATATGTACCAGTGTGGGTTCAATGAAGGTTTTCTAAAGGGAGTGAGAGTTGACCCACAGCATGGGAAGTGAGTTAGTGATCAGTAGTTGGAGAAAGCTCTCCTAAGCCAAAAAAGAAAAAAAACCCAGCATATTCAAAATCCCTGAAATGATGGTACAGAGCATGATTCCATGTCTAAGCCTTGGTATAAAAATCCATGTAGTTTAGGGACTACCCAAAGCCCCTACCTGACACTTCAGCTGAGAGTTTAATGAGACATTCCATTCCATCTTTCTACTAGGCTTGCTGTTTCTGAGTGAAGCTATATCTGGGGGGAGCACGGGGACTCTTCATTTACTTGCCCATTGCCATACTTCCATGATTAAAAAAAAGTCCTTGTTTGAGGAGATCTTATTCAGGGACTCATGAAAGTAAATCAAGCCTTCTTTAAACTGTCAGATGGTGATATTAGCAGAGGTATTTTGAGCAGGGAGAGCAAGCTCATTTCCAGAACAGATATCATCACTTTCAGTAAGGACAAAATTTTACCCACTTCAGACCAGAAGAGATGCAATCTAATCAATGTGCCACTAGGAAACTTGCTCATCCTCTTGAGGAACAGTGCAATTTCAAAGGCTAAGCATTGGTTCCTGCTATCAGTAGCTTGGTCCTCTATCAGTAGCAGTATTTAGATCGGCCTTAGTTAGATGGAGTCTATAATTTTGAACCAATAATAGGCTCCATTCTATCATCATGAGTACTTTATTGAAAAGCCCATTGTATGTGCATAGGATCAGTAGCTTGAGGCACCACCCTAATCAGCTGCAGGAAAATCATCCTGTAAAACTATTGAGTGCTTCTCTGCACGTTGATTTGACACAACGGCGAATGGTGCTCTTTTTTTTTTTTCCTCCTCTCGATTCTGGTGAATGGCTTCAATTCCTTTTGGCAAAATATTGGGGTGATATTTACTGTATATACATGCAGTGGTATTTAAGACCTTTCCCAAATTAATTGCCCTTGCTGTTTTATTGTAGGTCTCTAGTCAAAGTACTGGTTTATATCTGGACATTTTAGAAAGAGTTTCATTTTTCTATTGTTATAGCTAAATTCAATCTTTTGCTTAAGCTGTTGTTGTTTTTCTCTGGGTAAGCCAGACAGCACACTATTTGTTTTCCCTCTTCTCTCTCTTCTTGCTGTCTTAGTTGGTTCAGGATGCTATAACAAAAATACTGTAAGATGAGTGGCTTAAAATAACAAAAATTTATTTCTCATGGTTCTGGAGGCTGGGATGTCTAAAGTCCAAAAACAAGAAGACTTGGTGTCTGGTGAGGGCTGTTTCCTGGTCCACAGATGTCACCTTCTCACTGTATTTTCACATTGTGGAAAAGGTGAGCTAGCTTTTTGTGGTCTCTTTCATCAGAGCCCGAATCCCAATCATGAAGACTATACTCTCATGATCTAATGACCTCCAAGGCTCTACCTCCTAATACCATCACTGTATTTCAGCATATGTATTTGGAGAGGATACAAACATTCGTACAATAATATTTCTATTACTTGGGTTAGAATTGTATCTATTTGTGTCTGTCGTTTAAGCCCTATCACCTTGCCTGTGCTAGGAGGGATCTCATCAACTCCTTAATGTTGTCAGAGGAGACTTGGCGGTGGAAGTGGGGAGCGGCATTCTTTCTAATTGTACTTTGACTCCCCTCACAATTATATTGTAGACTAATTTGTAGCACACTCCATCTTCTAGCTGCAGGAGATGAGTCTCTAAATGCTACCATGGAAGATCTTTGGCTTTCTCAGGGTGAGGTCAGTTGATGGTTAATCTGATTCTGCTACTGTCTTCTTCAAGGATTCTAAAGTTTTTAATAAACCCAGGTCATTATCACAGATGCTGTAACATTCAAGTGTCTACTAGGGCTTCAACTAATGCTTCATTTTTCATCTGTACCTCAGTATAATCAGCCACTGATCAGGTTTTAGTAACTTGTAATGTATTACAAATTCAGGGATAATCAACATTTGAATTTCATCTACAATAAGATCAGTTTGTCTTCTGATCAATAAGTGATCTTATTCCAGAATCTGAGAGTAATGACATGTTTGGATTGGGTTTCCTCAAGAAGCAAAACCTGAGTAAATGGATTGTTGACAAGTAGTTAAAAGTAGGAAGTAATTAAAGGGAATGTAATTGAAGGTATTAAGATTAGAGAAACTCGTAAGAAGGAAAATCCAATGTAAGAGTATATATTGAGCTAGTGTGTGTTGTGGGTAACTAGGGCTCCATAGAGCTGGGGATCCCTGAAAAGCAGTGCAGAACACACCTCAGAACTGCCTACAAGAAACCAAGAAACAAGTTTTTCCTCCTGATATTGGGTCAAAGCAATAGAATGTAGTGACTACCTCATATTTATATATTTACATAATTTCTAGTATGTTCGAGAACATTACTACGGTTGTAGAATGTGGCAGGTGCAGAGAAGCTCCAGGTAGAAAACAAGAGACACAGAATCCGAGTCACAAAGAAAGTAACCAAAGGGCACCAATGTTCAGTTCAGTGCTACAGCGATGGCTAACATGAAAAGGTAGGCTTAATTGAATGTGTTTTGGAGAATAGGGATGAACTTTATAAAGAGTATTCTGTAGGTCCTCCCTGTGTTCCTATCTGGTCAGTACCCATCATAGATCACCACTGTTATGACTTGTAACAGCTTAGATAACTTTGGCCAGTTTTTGAACTTTGTGTAAATGGGTATGTGTGTACTTTAGCAGACATTTGCAAGCAGTATTCCAAGTAGGTGCACAATTTTCATTACTACCAAGCATGTATGAGGATTCCAGTGACTACATCTAATCAACTGTTACACGATCAGTCATTTTGAAGAGGGAAACCCAGGTTTCTCAGATCAACTTCCCCTTTGACTATCACGCTGCATTTCAATAGAAGAAAAGGTTGACTGACTGGCACCTCTAGTTTTACCTTACTATAGGTGACAG
The DNA here is from genome assembly GCF_030222135.1 of Aotus nancymaae. NCBI lineage: Eukaryota > Metazoa > Chordata > Mammalia > Primates > Aotidae > Aotus > Aotus nancymaae. The sequence goes on along the minus strand of NW_026988450.1, from coordinate 3,487,359 downwards.
GCTAGGCCTTGGGGAAACTCGCCAGAAGGCACTATTTTTACTTAAAACTGTAAACCAAAACCTTTTCACATGTGAGTCCTAAAACTATGAACCTAAGATTCTTCCACTTCTAACATCTAAAATATGAGCCTATATAAAGGCAGAACCTTCCTTTGTTAGATGAGCTGGGTTTTTGACAATTTACTGCCTGGTCTCCCGGCCGAATAAACTCCTCCCTCCTTTATTCAGTGTTCCAGAGATCCGTTTCCCACAGCTGCTCCTGCTACAATTTTGCTTCCCACTATTCTGGTAGGTCTCTAGTAGAGTCTGTCTGAGATTCTAATTTGCATTTCCCAGACAACAAATGAAGTTTCACACAGTATAATATACTTTTGGAAGCGTGTACTTCTGGAAGCTTTTGGAAATTTCTATTGTGGGGTATCAAGTTTCGCCTATTTTTCCACTGATGTACTTCTTTTTAAATTGGACTATACAATTGATAACTGTTGTATTTGTGTTCACTGATTCTGATATGGGTCACCTGCAGGTTTGTTTCTGCGGTCTTCTTTTCTACTTTGTTTATTTTAGAACGCTTACAACATTTTTGAATGACTGCTCAGAATTTTATATGAAAAACTGATCATCCTACAGATAATGGTCTTTCCGTTCATGAAGGCTGTATCCTGTACTCTGGTAGTTTGGGCAGGGAACTGAAAATCGGATAACCTGAACTCCGTTAGGGACTGAAGTGAATCGTGGCTTGTTTACAGTCTGTGTGAGGTGCAGTCTTTCTCTGGTTTACCCATGCTCCCAGGGTGTAGTACCCAGAGGGAAATAACTGAGAGCTTGGGATGATTCCCGGAGCCTTCTTTCTGTTTGAATCCTTGATTCCATTTTGTCTTCTAGAACTACAGCACTGCCAACAACTGCACTGTGCTTGGCGGTTCTTTTTTGCTTTGTTTTTTGTTATCCTTCACTATGTAGATTATTATCACACAGTCCACCACACAGATTAACGTAGGCAACATCTTAACAGGACAGAAGGTGCCAGATATCACTTTCACGTCCCTGTGCTTCCCTCCTGTCTGAGATCTTGGCCCCTTACCCGCTGGTCGTCTTGACCCACGTTTTCTTCTGTTTGCTCCATGGGACGGCCCAGAGTTTGTCAGCATCTGCCCTCTGTCTTGCTTCTTAGCCTTTCCCTCAACCCCCAGCAGGCAAATGCTTATGGGGAAAAGGGGCTTGCATAAACTTAGGTTCTCCTACAGAAGCCCCCTTTCCTCCAGGGTCTGGCTTTTTAAGTTGTGAATGCAATGTAGGTTCTCCAATTCCGTCAAACAGTTTCTGGCATTTTACTCACCTTTTCTAATTGTCCCCAGTGGGAGCGTTCACCTGTGTCAAGCCTCCCTGTCAATAACCGAGAATGAAGTTTTCTAAAATAAAATCTTGATTTTGTTATTGTTATGTCTTCCAATAATTTGCTCTAGTAAGTGTCCCCTCGTGTTACTGTCACCTCTATTTTTAACCTCTTTCTTTTGACTAAAGCATTTTTCCTCTAGCTGTAAACATTCTTACTTTTCTGTCAACTCAAAGGAGGAAAAAAACAATCAACTTTTGACCTTGTCTTGCAGTTGAAAAATAGCTATTTTTTCCTAAGGCAAGTTTATTTAAAAAAATTAAAGTTTTTATGTGCACTATCTCCTTTTTCTTATATCCAGTCCCTCAACAAATCTCTACCTCTTCTTACTTCTTTTTTATTTTTTTTTTTGAGACCTGGTCTCACTCTGTTGCCCAGGCTGGGGTGCAATTGCACAATTACAGCTCACTGCAGCCTTGACCTTGTAATTCTTCATCTCAGCCTCTCATGTATCTGGGACCACAGATGCACACCACTAGGCCTATCTAATTTTTGTACTTTTTTTTTTTTTTTGAGACGGAGTTCCGCTCTTGTTACCCAGGCTGGAGTGCAATGGCGCGATCTTGGCTCACCGCAACCTCAGCCTCCTGGGTTCAAGCAATTCTCCTGACTCAGCCTCCTGAGTAGCTGGGACTACAGGCATGCGCCACCGTGCCCAGCTAATTTTTTGTATTTTTAGTAGAGACGGGGTTTCACCATGTTGACCAGGATGGTCTCGATCTCTTGACCTCGTGATTCACCCGCCTCGGCCTCCCAAAGTGCTGGGATTACAGGCGTGAGCCACTGTGCCCGGCCCTTTTGTACATATTTTTAAGCCTCACTGTGTTGCCCAGGCTCGTCTCGAACTCCTGGGCTCAGGCAATCTCCCCACCTCAGCCTCCCAAAATGTGAGGATTACAGGCATGAACCACTGTTCACGACCTCTACCTCTTAAATATGTTTTCCAAGTCTACCACTTTGCTGAAACTACCCTAAATTCCATAGATGCTTGCATTTGATTTAAGACTTTTGTCCTTAGTGAAACGCTATTTCATTTGATGGCACCTCCCCTTCCTTTCTGAAATTGAAACTGGTTGCCTTTTTCGCTCTGAGCCACCCTCCAAGCACCCACAGCTGGTATTTATCCTTTCACGTTTTCTTCGCCTCTTTTTCTGCCTATATGTTTAACACTTATGTTTTCTGAGTCCAGTTCATTGTTCTTAATTTTCCTGCTTTCTTTGAGCAACTTTCTATTTTCCTTTGGTTTCAGCTACTAACAAAATGAGGATGCCCTGAAGACATAAATCTTTATTCGAAGGCTTGACTGTTATCTTGATATAATAATGCTTACGAGTAAGAATTCTAGAGTTATCATGCCTGGATGTGAGTCTTGTCCTTGAGAGTTATTATTTGGGTGAATTAATTTACTTTAATAAAATGAGCATCATAATAAAGTACCTCCTGGGGTATTTGTGGAAATCCTTCTACTGAGTTGATTGAGGGCTTGTTTATTACAGTCTTTGTAGGTACAGTCTTTCTTTGGTTCACCCCAAATCAGCATAAGACCACCAGGGACAAATCTGTAGTTTAATAAATTCACTTTTACAGCCTTATTGCGCTGAGGTCTGTGGTACACCAGAGCATCTACGGAATATTACTTGAAACAAAGGAAAATATTGTATGTATTGTTATTATCTTGTGACCGAGCAAGCGTGAAATCTCCACTGAGACAAAGAGGAGGCCAAATTACAGGGTCTTTATTGTCGGCGGTCATGGAGAGCTCGCATCTCTCTAATCCGTGGCCCTGAAAGGAGGGTGTCAAGACCTTTTGTGCCCATAAACCACCTCCTGGGCATGGGTGAGGGTGAGTGGCTTTGGACATTCCGAGGGCCAGTGGACTTTGGACATTCCGATTGTCACTTAAGTGGTTCACGGAAGTCAAGATAGGCGTTAATTTACACATCGTCTGAGTAGGGTGGAAAATTACAGACCTTAGTTACTTATTACAAGTCTTAGTTTTTCTTAAAATGGCACAGGGGCCAAAATGGCATGGGTTTGGACTGCTTGCCTGTCACATTAGGGTTACAGAGAGCAGTTTCAATGGGAAGCCGAGGTATGGTCGAGGTATGCAGTTTATGGGGCAATTACCATGTCATAATTAGTGTAGGAGAAGGATGGAGTTTAAACAAAATTTAAATAAAGCCGTATATGTGTGTGTGTGCAAGTGCGTGTGTGTAAGTGCGTGCGTGTGTGTGTGTTATAGGAAGATACAAAGTAGCACATAGTGGTAAAAAGCTTAGCTTAGCTTGAAAATATTATTCTGGGATTCAATCCTGGCCCTACCACTTAACATGTTATGTGACTTTGGGAAGTTATTCAACTTTTTATGTCGTTTCCTCATCCATAAACTGGGGTTACTATCTTTAATAGAAGCATCTTGATGATTAAATGAGTTAATTAGTGTAAAGCATTTTGAACAAAGCCTGGCACATAGGAAGGGTTTTGCTGCGATTGTTGTAGTTGTTATTATTCTAGTTGTTGTTATTTATTATTACTTGATAGATGCAATGGAGGAGATGCAGGAATCTTGAAGAAACACCTGATACATAACTTAAACTACTACAGATATCAGTCTTAGAGAACCTACTAACTAATAATAGGGAAATTTCCATTTAAACAACAGCTACTGAGTATTATTCTGGCAAAACTATGTTTAGAATTACATTCCTACCTGGGGTTGTAGCAATTTCATTAAGTTTTTGAGAAGCTAAGCACTAAAAAGTTTTTGAGAAACTTTTTGTTAGCTGTTCTTTAAATAATTTGGGAGCAAAAGATGCAGTTCAAAATAAGTGACATTTCTCTCTGTAATAATAATTTTTATTTACCCAGTATGTTTCTTCTGAAGTTTTAAAAACTTTCAGATACATACATATATTTTACAGATACATATATGAAAGCAGAACAAGAGAGAGAGAGAAAGAGATTACATATAAGTGGTTGGAGAAGAAAAACCTTGACAACACCAAACGTGATATTTTTTTCATAAAGATACATCTTTATTCAATACTTTTGCAAACATAAAAGTAGAAAACAAAAGTGTACTCAAAATTTCACTAAACAAATTTGTTTCAACAAATGAGTACATTTGTTGAAATAATTATCAATTATGTGAAAATACTAATGCTGAGTATTTTCAGTTATCAATTATATCAAAATGCTTATGTTTGAGTTTTGCTGCCATACTCATGTATGAGTGTTTTGATGGGCATTAATTATACCGTTTAGATAGATTTATCTAGATGTAATTTTATTTTGTGGGATTGTAAAATCTAACAATAAATAACATTTGAGACGTGACATTTTAAAGAAATATTTCTAGCATAAATGTAGAGATTATTTGCACGATGAAGAAAACAGTTTATATGAGATTTTCTCTTACTTTTCATGTCTCGTTTTGGAAGGAGATGTCATTACTTACATTTATTTTAGTAGACAGTTCATTCCAGTGATTGGCTGAGGTGCTGAATCTTTTTTTTTTTTTTTTGAGGCGGAGTTTCGCTCTTGTTACCCAGGCTGGAGTGCAATGGCGCGATCTCGGCTCACCGCAACCTCCGCCTCCTGGGTTCAGGCAATTCTCCTGCCTCAGCCTCCTGAGTAGCTGGGATTACAGGCACGCGCCACCATGCCCAGCTAATTTTTTGTATTTTTAGTAGAGACGGGGTTTCACCATGTTGACCAGGACGGTCTCGATCTCTTGACCTTGTGATCCACCTGTCTCGGCCTCCCAAAGTGCTGGGATTACAGGCGTGAGCCACCGCGCCCGGCAGGTTCTGAATAACCAGATTCCTGCCAGGATAAGTCACACAAATCATAACAAATTAGGTATTTTGTTGGTAGCCTTTCTCATCTGCCAGCTCTTTCTTGGTCAGAAGTGAATAGTCCTTTGCCATTGTTTGATTGCTGGGATTAAGGCAGGAGCTTTTCCAAGTTTTCTGCCTTCTTCTTCCCAGATAGGAGCAGAAAGAGAACAATGGCAAGACCCCGTGTGTTTGCATTGTGTTATTTTCTCAAATCAAAAAACAAACAGAAAATTTGTTCAAAATAATAATTTTGGTTCCGATATTTAGATTTTTTTCTTTTACAAAAGATAATTTATAGATAGATATTTTTCACCTTGATTCACTATCTCTGTTTAACAAGTAGAGGCCAAGAATTACATGATCTATCTCTATTTCTCAAAATTAAAATAAACATTTATTATAACAAATTTGCAGTTGTGTCAAAGAGTAACAAAGTAATTTCAGAAGATTCAGAATTATGTTCCAAAGACAGAGGGTTAATCACTACACTTTAGAAAATATTCCAAGTCATTAAAGAAAAAAATATTTTGAATATCAAAAACCATATTTAATTTATTACAATAAAAATTTACCTATTGTCTCCTCGGATAACTAAGGCATTATAATATCAATGATTCTTGTACTTATGTACCTATATAGAACACACACTCTATATTTTAAAAAATAATGTATATCATGGTAGAAAACATATCAGTAATCATAGGTGTATACTGACTAACAGTATCTCATAGGTAGATCCTTTTACCTTGATGGAAATTTTGTCAACTTCATAAGTATTAATTGATTAATGGTTGAAACTTAAAAGGAAGTGTATATAATGGGTCGTTTATTCACTGCTCTCAATAACTTCACTTTTAATATCTTTATCAGTCTTGGTAATCTGGAAAACAGCCTAGGCAGAAATAGAAAACTCACCAGTACCCTAGAGATGGCCGATTTCACTTATTAGGTTTTGATAGTTTTGTACAATTAGCGGAAATGCAATATACACATTACCCACGTGAAAAACAAACTCAAAAAGTAATTGTAGCATTTGGTTAGTACAAAAACCCTACTGTTGCCAAGACATTCATCAGCAATGTTAATGCATTATTAACGACGTTTTCGGTAAAGTACAATACTTATGGGATGAATATATGAGGTAGTTTATTCAGGGCAAGAACAAGTAACTGAATGTAGACTCCAAATGATTACATAGTATCTGTTTTTCTTAAGTAGTAATTGTATTATAACTTCTCAATAGATTAATAGAGAAGAATACTAGTATGCATAATACAAAAGGAAAGATAATAAAAAATACTTTATTTTTGAGAGTTTATAAATGTTATCCAAGCATGATGGCATGTGCCTGTAGTCTCAGCCACTTCATAGGCTGAAGTGGGAAGATGACTACTGCCTGGAAGTTTGAGGCTGCAGTGAGCCATAATTATGCCACTACACTCCAGCCTGGGTTACTGTACAAGACATTGACTCAAGAAAATAAGATAAAATCGAAATAAATAAATCAATAAGCAAACCAATAAATAATAAATAATTTAGAAAACAAATCAAATTAAAAGAAGACTGGTTTTGACAAGGATGGTGTTGAATCTCTAGAATAATTTCTGGAATACTGCCACTTTAACAATATTGTCTTCCAATCCATGAAGTGTGGGTGTTTTTTTCATTTCTTTAGATCTCCTTTACATTTTCTCAATGACGTTTTATGGTTTTCAGTATGAAACTCTCACACTTCTTGTGTTCAATGGATTCCTATTTATGATGGTTAATATTGAGTATCAACTTGATTGGATTGAAGGATGAAAAGCATTGTTCCTGGGTGTGTCTGTGAGGGTGTCACCAAAGGAGATTAACATTTGTGTCAGTGGGCTGGGAGAGGCAGACCCACACCATCTCGGTGGGCACCATCCAGTCAGCTGCCAGCACAGCTAGAATAAAGCAGGCAGGAGAAGATGGAAGAGCAGGCTTGATGAGTCCTCTGGGTTTCATCTTTCTCCCATGCTGGATGCTTCCTGCCCTAGAACATCAGACTCCAAGTTCTTCTGCTTTTGGACTCTTGGACTTACACCAGTGGTTTACCAGGGGCTGCCAGCCCTTTGGCCACAGACCAAAGGCTGTGCTGTCAGTTTCCCTGCTTTTGAGGTTTAGAGGCTAAGACCGGCTTCCTGTCTCCTCAGCTTGCAGGCAGCCTGTTGTGAGACTTTACCTCGTGATTATGTGAGTTGATTCTCCTTAATAAACTTCCCTTCATATATACTTGTATCCAATTAGATCCATCCCTCTAGAGAACCCTAATATGCTGTTGTTTTTATGCTATTGCAAATGGAAGTTTTTCATAATTCCATTGTTCATTGCAACTTTATAGAAATATTTCTTATAATAATCTTTTATCCTGAAATTTTGTTGAACTTTATTATTATTTCAAATAACTTTTCTGACTAGATTGCTGAGAATTTTCTGTGTATAAGATAATGGCATCTGCAAATAGAGATCCTTCCTTCCCTCGCTCCCTCCCTCCCTTCTTCCTTCCTTCCTTTTTATCCAAATATCTTTTTTTCTCGCCTTTTTTCTTGGCTAGAATGTCAAACACATGTTGAATAGAAGACGAAAGAGCAGACATTTTTCTTTTGTCACTTTCAATTCCTTTTTCTTTTTTTTTTTCCTTTTGTTACCTTCAGTTCCTACTTTGCTGAGTGCTTCAATTCTGAAAGGATGTTGGGTTTATCAAACTTGTTCTCTATTAAGACAATTATGAGGATTTGCCGTTTGTCCTTTGTATGGTGTATTACATACAATAAAATATGAAACAAAGCCTTTCATATATAAGAAAAAAATGCCCTTTTCTATGGGACCTAACATATTTTTATATGTTGCTATATTTTAAAAAAATTATAAAACTGCATTCATGATAAAATTTTACTTTGTCATGATACAAATTTTTTTTACACATATTTTTCTTTTGTTGTTGTTGTTATAAAGACAAGAGTTACACCTGTTAAGCTCTTTATGTTGTAGCAGGACACGTCCCAGACAAAACCTCTCGGACACCAGGTTTGTGAAGAAAGCAGCTTTTTATTCGGCCGGGAGTCTTAGCAGACTTGACTCACAAGAACCGAGCTCCCCGACTAGAAAATCCTGGCCTCTTTTAAAGACTCACAATCTTAGAGGGTACATGAGAGAGGGTCATGATAGATGAGGTAAGTGAGAGGTATGTGACTTAGGTGGGGCTCTAATCATGATTAAGCAAGAACGATGTCTTCCAGGGAAGATTCCGCCATACCATGCCTGGGATGTACAGATAGGATAGGAACTAGGGTGGGGGTTTGATCTTTAACCTCCAGGTCCAGCTAGTGGCACTGGTTTTGTCTCCACTGACCTTGTGCTATTTTCACCTTTTATTTCTCCTTTCAAAATGCAATGTACAAGGCTAAGGGGAAGTGGTCTTAGAAGCTTAAGAGGAAGGGGTCTCCTTCCTCAACATGTCAAAGCTGGAACTTAAAATCTCTTAAATATATCATTCTAATTTCCAGCTCCTTTTGTAAACCAAAAAGAAAACCCTAAGCTGCCCAGCCAGCTGAATGAACTCCTTCTGGGCCCAAGGGAAACCTAAACAACTGAATTCCCAGTCATGACAGGAAAGGAGTCTGGACACGCCTCATTACACCCTCTCCCTTCTGGAGTTTAGGCACCACTGCCCAGCATTCACATTGGCACAGAGATCATCAAACTGACCAAATAGTCTCTTTGTGGCAAAAACATACTAAATTCCAAGCTGACTCTGCTATTGCATCATATGATAAATAGCAGGCCCTGAAGGAAATTCAAGTATTTTACACCAGAAAGGATTTCTTGACATGTTTTGAAATGACCCTCTCTTTTGGGGTACATTTGCATCTGTAGAAAATCTCCTTCCCTTTCTACTTCTTCCCTGGATTTAGGAGAGATTTAACTAAGGTTTTGATATCCTTTAATTTCTCAAAAGAGACATTTACCATCTATTCTTTCTAAAGTCTGCTGCTAGAGGCTTCGTCTACTTAACAAGAAACGTAGCTTCCTCAACTCCCTTCATCTTAAATCAAGCATTTCTTTCTAGTGACTTCCTAAGTCTTTAGACAAAGCTTACCTCTCTCAATCATCAGTCAGATAATCTTTAAATCCACTTACGACCTGTAAGCCTCCCCAATCAAATTCACATATCCCATTGCGTTAGACTGAACCAGTGTATACCTTGTATGTATTTATCTATGTCTTTGCCTGTAACTTGTGTCTCCCTGAAATGTATAAAACCAACTGTAACCAAACAACTTCAGGCACACATTCTTAGGACCTTCTGGGACTGTACCCAGACCATGATTAGTCATGTTGGCTTGGAATAAACAACTTTATAGATTTTACATAGTTTGGCTTTTTACACCAACATCCTTAATATACTTTTTTTTCCAGTCATTTTCTTAGTTAATGCCCTGAGGAGTCCATTAGTATTTAAACATAAAACAATCGAAAACATTTTCTTCCTCGATATGCATATTTAGTAAATGAGGAGATCCAAATTTCAGTATCTTAAAATTAATGAAAATAGTATGAATATTAATTCTTTAATGACCAGATTATATTAAAGGTTTATGTAACAGTGAAGATACTTGAAGCTGGTTTGTAATTTATTTTCTTTAACCCTTTTCCTATTTAGAAAAGAAAACATGAAGCTTGCTGCCAGTGTTCATTTAATTTTACATAAACACACTCTGAGGCTGAAGCAAATCTGACTGATTTTCAACATGAAAATAAAATATAACTGCTGTTCTTGGCGTTATTTCTAAACAGAACTAACAGCAGAATTGTGTGAATCATCAGAATTGTCTATTTTGGAAAAATCAAATTAATCTTCAGCCAACAACTGTTTGAGAATACACATGTAAGAATGCTACATTTTCGCCGGGCGCGGTGGCTCACGCCTGTAATCCCAGCACTTTGGGAGGCCGAGGCGGGTGGATCACGAGGTCAAGAGATCGAGACCATCCTGGTCAACATGGTGAAACTCTGACTCTACTAAAAATACAAAAAATTAGCTGGGCATGGTGGCGCGTGGCTGTAATCCCAGCTACTCAGGAGGCTGAGGCAGGAGAATTGCCTGAACCCAGGAGGCGGAGGTTGCGGTGAGCCGAGATCGCGCCATTGCACTCCAGCCTGGGTAACAAGTGTGAAATTCCGTCTCAAAAAAAAAAAAAAAAAAGAATGCTAAACATTTTCTAGGATTCGGCATTTTCAACAATCCAGAATTACTATATTTTGTAAATGGAAATACCACTACTAAAAACAGAATACTGTAAATAGAATGATGTCTTTTGCTTCCAAAGATGATATCCTAGAGTGATGTGAAAATAATAATAAAAAAGAAATAGTTTGTGGCAAAATTATCTCGGGGTCCACATTAAACCCACAAACACTTCCAGCAACTATTTTCAGGGCAAACAGGAAAAAGGTTTATACCATAAATTAGTTATTTATATTTGTGCAAAACTCAGACTACAACCTGACAATAATGGCAAAGGAAGTGCAATCCCTAAAGTTCTGCAGGGTTTGATAAAAGCCATCTGTTTCTTTTTGCATTTAAAATATTTCTGTTCTTTTTATCTCCGTTGGTTTAGACATTATACTTTGTATTTTTGGGGTAGTTACCTGCCAATATTTAATATATACATTTAGATTCATAATTTTCTGTGAGTCTTAACCTGTATACTTAACCTCTTTTAGAATAGAAAAAAAAAATCTTTTAATGATTCCAACTACTATAATGTATTTTTTAGTATTCCATTTTGGCACTATTGAACTTTTTGATAGTCTGATGTGACAATCAATCAGTCAACAATAATTTTCACTCAAAATTCTAGGCATACCATGAACATATTTTGTAGTCTGGAAGCTTGTTCTTCTGTCTGTCTGGAATAATTTTGCTTGACGTTCTGATATAAATCCTTAGCTGTAATGAATTCCGTCTGTTTTCCAGAGATAAACAAATCTAGTTTTATCAACTACTGTTTATATTGGGTCACCTAGTTAATCCATACTGATTTTTGATATTTGTTTGCTCTGGTTGTCTTCTCCTGCCTAAGTATGCGTTATGTTTTCATTTACATCTTGATATTTTTTTATACACCACTTGTAAGTCCCAGGGATTCTGTGGATTGGCTGTGACTTGAAAGCCAGATTGATCACCAAACAGTAACTCTAGTAAGTTAATTGATAGGAAATGGACATTGCTGTATTTACTGTAATTTGAGACCCTACAATTATCCGCTGAGCTCGTTAGGTTTTAAGCACCAAATTGGAGAGGATTTTCATTTTCTAGTTCTTTTGTTCTGCTATCACTGCCACCACTATGTGGCATAATGTACCCGGGACACTAGTATTTTTTTTTTTTAATGATATTGACATAGCTATTTAAAACATAGCCTATTTATTTATTTATTTATTTGCCTTTTAGGTTTTGGGGTACATGTGAAGAACATGCAAGGCTGTTGCATAGGTACATACATGGCAGTGTGATTTGCTGCCTTCCTCCCCATCACCTATATCTGGCATTTCTCCCCATGCTATCTCTCCCCAACTCCCCACCCCCTGCTGGCGATTCCTCAAGGACCTAGAAATAGAAATTCCATTTGACACTGATATTTTTAAAATCACTGCTACCTGCCATTGCCATTTCACTCTGATACACATTTCTGTTTCTACAGCAAGCAACACGGTTAAAAACAAAATACAAAAAACGTCTCCCCGATTTTACCCTTCATTTGCTTTTTTCTTGTTTCGCTCCTCAAATGACATGCTAGAAATTCTGTTCCAAGTATTTGAATGGATATATTCACTGTTTGAATGTATAAATCATAAAATGTATATATCATTGTATAAAGATGAGGACATTTATAAACATTCTGTTCATATATAATATATTGGAAGTGGCTTATTATGACTTAGGCATGAAGCATTTTAACTCCCTGTACTACTAATAGCAACTCTTACTTCTATGTTCTCAAAGCAAGAAGAATGTTTAAATCAAAACCTAAGGTATAATGAAAGCTCATTACTTCCCACAAAAGGGAGGAATGTGGCTATCAGTACAAGGTTTCCTTTAAAATTATGAGTAATTTTTCAGTGCACTTGCCTTCCACTTTGCTATTTGCGTGGGAGAACACCGTAAAATACAGAATAGTCCTGTTGATGGAAACACACTTAATATGATCCCCTGCTGAATTTTTGTAAATTCCATATATCTTTCAAAAAGGCCTGAGGAAAATTATACCTTCAGTTATGTTCACTGTTTAGAAAGATGTACTTTGAAAAAATTCAGGTTGTCATTTTTTTCCCATGAATTAAGAAAAAGATTAATCTGTGTCTGCTCCCCTATTGACACAGATGGAATCTCACTAGCTAGTTAATTAAAACCTATATACCCTAGTATTAGACCATGTTTTTATTCCAAGCACTTTTCTAGTGACATTTTTAAAATATATATCATTCACTTTCTAAAACTTCTGTTTTCACTGTATCAAAACCGGAAAGTACACGTTCTACATAGAGCAATTTATACAAAGTAGGGCAAAATGTAATGACTGTGCTAGACAGTAGCTTATCATATTGACTATAACAATAAAAACTTAAATACAAATCTTACATGGTGCGTCCAAGATCTTAGACTTTAGGTTTTGCTAAATCATCCCAGAGCAAGTTTTTATTAAAAGGAGGGTCTTGGTTGTCTTTCAGATGCTGTTGATTATTAATTATTGTAGATTATTTATTAGTCAGCTATTTCCATTTGTTTGGAAAAGAGACTTTTTTTTTAGTAATTGAGAGTTGAAAAATAAAGCCATGTCCTTTTGAACATATTCATAGTGTTTATTAAATTTACTTTCATAGCCCCAGATTTCTCCCCAAGAAAGTTCCAATCCTAGTATCTTAAGCAAAGGTTAAGAGATAAAAGTTATGGAGTTTGACTCCTCGACATGTATTTTTTTTTTTTTTTTTTTTTTTTTTTTGAGACGGAGTTTCGCTCTTGATACCCAGGCTGGAGTGCAATGGCGCGATCTCGGCTCACCGCAACCTCCGCCTCCTGGGTTCAGGCAATTCTCCTGCCTCAGCCTCCTGAGTAGCTGGGATTACAGGCACGCGCCACCGTGCCCAGCTAATTTTTTGTATTAGTAGAGACGGGGTTTCACCATGTCGACCAGGATGGTCTCGATCTCTTGACCTCGTGATCCACCCGCCTCGGCCTCCCAAAGTGCTGGGATTACAGGCTTGAGCCACCGCGCCCGGCCCTCGACATGTATTTGATCCTCATTCTTCCTCATTCCCTTTTCTCCAGAGAGATTGGTTAAAGAATTACTTGAAACTATGAAGATAACACGATGGGGAGGCCGTTGCACTTTTGCCCTGGGTCCTGCATTATGGATTTGATTCTTGGAACTGTAGCAGTGTTCTTGCTGTGAGATTTAGAAGGAACCAACATGTCAAGGAGGATAGAGTGGAACATGCAGAGAACTGAATCTAGTACTTTGCCACATCATTATTCAAGCAGTCCTATTTCCAGATCGCTTGTCTGGAAGGTGATAAATACTCTCCTTGTTTCAGTGAAAATGAATTGAGGATCTCTGTTATATCTCCCTTGTGATAGCAAATGTTTGATTGCAACTAATATTGTGAAATTTTGAATTATTTGAAAACAAATATTGAATGGCTTTTTTAAGGAATTATTTTAAAAAGTAATGTTTATTTCTCAATACAGAAAATACAGGTGCTGAAGAAAATCAAAGCATATTTTACAGAGAGAATCCTATATTCACCTCTAATATATACATGGCACTTGTATATGTTTAAATTTATATAACTTAAAATATATCTTCTGAGGAATGTACTTTCATAGGAGAAAGCTATAAAGTAGAGAAGCTTCCTGCTGATTGAAACACACTTAATGTGGTCCCCTGCTGAACTTCTATAAGTTCTGCAAATCTTTCAGATGCCTGAGGAAAGTTGTATTTTCAGGTGTTCAATGTTCATAGAGGCTGGTTGGGGAAGTTCAAGTCATCATTATTAATTTTTTTCTTTCCATGAATTTAAAAAATAAGCTTATTCTTTGTTTGTTCCCTTATTGGCACAGGCAGAATCTCTCTAGTTAGCTGTACAGCTTTTACAAGACCGTGTTTTCACCAATGTTCAGTGTTTGAATGTATAAATTATAAAAAGTATACATCATTGCATAAAAATTAGGACATTTTAAAACATACTGCTCATATATAATACATTGAAAGTAGCTTATGATGACTTAGGTTTGAAGCACTTTAACTCCCTGTACTGCTAAAATCAACTTTCACTTCTGCCTTCTCAAAGCATAGTCACCACAACTCTGACAGCATGAGAATTTGTAGTGAGGTGATAATGTGTTACATGTGAGTAACAGACATCGTCTGAATATGATAGTCCTAACTGTACTACTGTTGTTTTTCAATCATAGTTTGAAAACTTTTCTGAAAAAATATTTTTTTGCTGTAAACATTTGATCTTTCTAATCGTTCACATTTCCTGATTATTACAGCATCATTTCCCATTAATTTATGTAACAGAGATGTTAGCATTTATTTCTCCTGACATTACATTTCAGAAATATAAACAACCTAACAATGTTATTGACACGCAAGTGTCAATAACACCCTTTTGGATGAGGAAAAATATCCATCCCAATTTTGTTATATACTTGAAAAGGGAAAATGTAAACAAAAATCATGGTAAGTGCTCTGACTTGATGAGTTTCGTTTTACTTTGGGTGAACTGATCTTAGACGTATGATTAAATTTTTCTTATATAAATGTAGTTACAGAGTTTCTATTATTTTCAAAGAATATGCTTTGATTTTCAAAGACTGTTACAAATATGCTTTGTATTTCCTCTAAAATTTTATGTCATAGATAGCCCATACCCACGCTCATGTTTCTTATTTACTTCCTGACTTCCCAGCTCCACTCTATTATCGAGGCTAAAGTCCCAAGTTGTACCAACTGTCCAGAGAAGGAGATAGAAGTTGATGTCACCTTTAATTGGGCAGATAAAATGCTGCATTACTAAATCAAAATATGCCACCTTTAATATATTGTAAATATACATGTTTAAATACTTCATCAATGTCATCTTTCAAGTATTGAACTCTTAGAAAAAAAGGTCTTGTGGAAGTTATGTAACATTATATTAAAATGTTCTTCCTTAAAACCAGTTTATTCATACAACAATTTCATTTTAAATGAAAAAAACAAATTGTGTGTTCTCTTCCTAAGCTACACTGATATTAAATATCTAACGACAGTTTGACTCTTTTCTTACAATCATAGATTATCCAAGTTTAAATTCCTTCTACAGAAAAACATTCTATATATAGTTTTCTGTTTTTTTGTTGTTTTCTTGTTGATCTTCCTCATACCAAGTGGAGAAAAATGATTGGACAGCATCTTGTGCTTTAGGACATAGAAGGTGAGCTGAGGGTCAGGCCCACACGCATGTAGTGTGCGTGCCTCTGGCTCGCACTGCTCGGCAAGCTTTCTGACTAAGCCTAAGCATCCTGTCTAGGTTCTGGCAACACTGGCCTCACATGGTCACTATCAACTGGAGTGAGCACGGGGAGTCAGGCCTGTTGCCAATCTGAGGAGTTAATCTTTAAATTATCCAAGGAATATGCCTCTGGAATATTGGCTTTAATGCATAAAGAACTAAACTTTCTAATACAGTTTAGAAGACTTGTATGCTCATTTTGGATTCTTTTCCAAATTAGAATTCACTGGTAGTTGTCAAGCCAATCAGATGGCTAAAGCAACATTCTGAAGTTTAGAAACCCCAAATGTATGCCAAACTCCTCAGATCTGTGGCTGACATATAAAAATTCTGTTTTTTTCCCCTTTATAATATATTTTTTTCTTGGTTAATAAGGAGGTAATGAGAAATCATAATAACCTTGACCCCATGCAACTCTTAATGCAGTCGGCAGCAGCTATCCACTCTTGGGCATAGGCACTGAGGGGACAGCTGGTCTAAAGTCAGGGGATCTCAAAACAGCTTAAGGTTTTTGTTTTTTTTTTTCCATATTCCTGATTTTCACCAAGTCATGAGTGGTCATATCAGATTATTTATAGAATTTTATTTTTTTCTAATCATATTATTTCATAGAAGAAATGTGATCCATAATCAATTTATAGAGGAATATAATGAGCTTTCCTGGAATTTTTGGGAAAGAAATGAGACCTACTCAATTGAATTAATGAGCAGCAACGTGTAATGTGAGATTCCCACTTCCAAAAGCATGTGTTCATAGAAAGAGGCAAATATTTTTGAGCTGAAAAGGGCAAATGTCCTCTAGAAATTGTTACAAAAATCCTGGCCTGAGTCAGTAGCCCCGTGATAATAGAAAAAAAAAAAAAAGAGAAAGTTAGCATTTTTTAGGATTTAGTTCAGCTGGAAAGCCAGGTCATCTGATATCGTACAGTCGCAGATGTTACGTACAATGATTAGGAATTTAACATTGATAATGCTTTCTATTAATGTGTAATTTAAAAAATATTAAAGAATTAAAATAATTATTTGAAATTAGTAATATATCTTAAAATCCAGACATATGGTGACCATAATTATAAAATGCTGGCTTTGGGACCACATGTTCGAAACACGGAACCTGAAGCAGATGTTGTTTCATATGCCTTGATTGCCTAGCAGCGATTTTTAAAACCATAAGCACTAATAGATACTTGGCAGTGAGATCTGTCATCAAATATGATATTATTGCCCTTTTTTAATATATGAGAAATGTTAAAGCGTGGAGAAGTTTTAACATTTCTGGGAACACATGTAGGAAGTGAAGAAGTTAGCTGGGCTTTTGAATTAATGCTGCTTTTATTGAGAAGCATATATATTTTTCATAACAAAAGGGGAAATTCTATATATACTATGATATACGTATATAGCCTCATAACTTAAAAAATAAATAGAGGTAATTTATTTTTTTAAATTCAGTTTAATCTTGGTTTCCTTATTTAGCCATTTCCAATTACCTCAAGAAGAGTGAATTGTTCTTTCTTTATAATTTTGTTTAAACTGCTGTGATAGCTGTGGCTTAATTATCATTGTTTAATTCTCCTCCTCACTCTGGAAGCTGACTTCCTAGGTCCAAATTCTAGAACAACAGTACTAGTTGTTTAAGGTACTTAAATCGTTAAAGTCTCAACTTCTCCACCTGAAAATGGCAATAATAATGATGAAAGTTAGTATATGCAAAGCTTTTCATATTTTGACTAACACATATAAGCATTCATTGTTTTCATTAGTTATGCTGTCAATGTATACCATAATATATGTATTAATTATATCTTAATATATAATGCAGTATAATTATATATTAATAGTGTTTATATTGTGGACAAAGTTGTAATCCCCTTGGGTACAGCAACTATGTTTTATTTATCTTTGTGTCTCCTCTACCTAATAATGCATCTGATTCATTGTAGGCTTTTGTAAATGTTCAGTGAATTCACAAATAGGAAGTAATTTCCCAGAAGCTGATAACATTTTAATTTATCAGATTTATTTCTCACTACAACATTGAATTCTAGTCAAAGGTAATGGCCCTAGGATGCAAACATCCTCAGGGAAAGAATTGAGTTGCATTCACATTTTATTCATTGTATCTGGCAAAATGGCACCTAGTTAGTGCTGAAAACTTTGTTTAATTTTAACTTCATCTGATACTTTGTAAGTTGGGAGGAACTCTTATCTCTTTTGAATTCAGCAATTAACGATATAAGTAATCATAAAAGTGGAACTTAATAACTGAACATGCAATGGGAAAAGCTATTTTATAGAAGAGTGTGAACAAATGTCATATCATCTATTTTAACTCCTGCCATAAATGGAAAAAAAATTACAATGCTATTCCATGGACATGCAAACCACTTGATGATAGGGATCCTTTCACTGTGTTTTGTTAAGCAAACAGTGACAATAAAAGACAATTAATAAAATAGTTAATATCATACCTGTGGGCAGCTGACGGCATGCTGAAAGTATACACACATTCCTGTGAGTGCATATGCATGTGCACACACACATAAAATAAAAACTTCAGACAAATTTAACAAAGTGTAACTGAGCAAAGAACATTTGTGATGCAAATTGGGCAGTTTTCAGAATCAGAAGTCATTCACAGCATTCCTGTCTGCAACTTGGGCAGACGGTGTTTCTAGGCAGCAAATGGAAGAGAGGTAGAGAAACAGCAAAACTGGTTACAGCCTTTGTCTTATTCTGGCATGGTCACCGGTTGGCAGCCTCTGATTGGCTGAAATTCAACTACCGTGATTGGCAGAGCCTAAATTGTTACAAAAAATATGCTAAGTTAGGCTTTCAGTTGGTTTACCTACTAAGTCAGATTGCAGTTTATTATATAGAAGCTCAAGAAAAGGAGACAGTCTCTGGCCAAATTTCCTTTAACTCAGTGTATATACACACAGAGAGACAGATATATATTGCCATATATATTTATATGTATGTGTAGATATACGCATATAGATAATATCCTATTTCTGTTTTTATATTCTTTTATTGAATTCTACTGATATTGCTAGTGAATTATTTTCATGAACACATTGAAAAATATTTAGTGCCATTTCCTTGATCCTCAAGATATTAGGTTGGTGCAAACATAACACAGTTTTTGCCTTGTTGGAATTTGCCATTTGATGTTGGAATACATTCTTAAATAAACGTAATTATGTTATGTACCATTTTAATGGGCAATTTTCACTTTTTTTTTTGCTAATGACTTACTACTTGTTTATTTTATGTTTATTTTAGACTATGGAAATGATGTTAGACAAAAAGCAAATTTGAGCTATTTTCTTATTTGAGTTCAAAATGGGCCGTAAAGCAATGAAGACAACTTGCAACATCAACACGTTTGGCCCAGGAGATATTAATGGATGTGCAGTGCCGTGGTGGTTCAAGGACTTTTGCAAAGGAGACAAGAGCCTTGAAGATGAGGAGCGTAGTGGCCGGCCATCCGAAATTGACAAGACCAATTGAGATCCATCATCAGAGCTGATCTTCTTACAACTACGCAAGAAGTTGCAGAATAATTCCGTGTTGACCATTCTACTGTCATTTGACAGTTGAAGAAAATTGGGAAGGCGACAAAGTTCACTAAGTGGGTGCCTGAGCTGACCCCTCAAAAATTGTGTTTTTGAAGTGTTGCCTTATTTATTGTACACAACAACGAATCAGTTCTCCATCAGATTATGATGAAAAGTGGATTTTATACGACAACCAGTGATGACCAGCTCAGTGGTTGGACTGAGAAGAAGCTCCAAAGAGCTTCCCAAAGCCAAACTTTCACCAAAAACAGGGCGTGGTCACTGATGGTGGTCTGCTGCCAGTCTGATCCACTACAGCTCTCTGAATCCCAGCGGCGATAGAGCCTTTCTTTCTTTCTTTTTTTCTTTTTGAGACGGAGTCTCACTCTGTGGCCTAGGCTGGGGGGCAGTAGTGCTATCTTGCCTCACTGCCACCTCCACCTCCCGGGTTCCAGCTGTTCTCCTGCTTCAGGCTCCTGAGTAGCTGGTACTACAAGCATGTGCCTCCATGCCTGCTATTTTTTTTTGTATTTTAGTAGAGACAGGGTTTCAGCATGTTGGTCAGGCTGGTCTCAATCTCCTGACCTCGTGATCCTCCCACCTTGGCCTCCAAAAGTGTTGGGATTACAGTCGTGAGCCATCACATCCGGCCTATAGAGCCTTTCTTAACAGAATGCTCTGCTCTGGAATTGTTTTCCACATCACTCATGATCATTAAGCAGGTTTTGATGCTGGTGCTTTCTTGATAATACCAGCAAGTACTATTGGAATGTTTTCAGAAAAAATCCTGAAATCATAATCTTTCTTCAAAGGATTTTTTAAGAGGCCTATTGACTGGCACGTTGAGGGACTGTAGCTGACCATAAAGACCAGCAGAGTCAGAATCAATTAGCTACATTTTTCACCATGATCATTTTTACCTTTTCTGATATGTACCATGAACTACATTAACAATCAAGACACATGACAGCTTGGAATAAAAGGCTGGAGGATCTCAATTCCATAAAACTTTTAGTCGATTTTCTGTCAGGTCACCTGACACCTATCCAGCTTTTCAGAACGCACAGCAAAATTATTGGAGAAGATTCATTCTTTGGGATTGTTTTACAGGTTAAACTTAAATAGGCAAGCAACTTTTGTGACCAGCAGTTATTTTTAGCTTCACAATGATATGCTACTTTTCATAATTGGCATTCATGACCTTGATCTTTGTAGCACTGACATTAGAATTTTAAAGCATGTCAAAAACTGTGAATAAATCAGTATTTTCTATGCAGTTTTATTTGTCTCAAGATTTAAATCCCATTAGAAATTAAGGAGCTTTTGGTCAAAGCCGACAGGAGATTTCTAACACATTAGTGTTCGATGTCTTAAAAATAGTTCTAGATTATGCATGAGTCTGTCACACCAGACTTTCTTTGTTGTGAATTTCTTATACCTGTTATGAAGAAGTTGACATTTTTTTCTCATCTTCATTCATATCAGATACTTATCATAGGCAATCTTTTAGAACACAACAAAGTTACAGCCATGTGCCACATGGCATTTTAATCACTGATGGACTATATGTACAATGCTGGCTTTGTAAGATTATGATACCATGTTTTACTGTATGTTTTCTATGTTGAGATACACAAATACGTACCATTATCTTCCAATTGCCTACAGTATTCTATAGAGTATCATAATGTACAGGTGTGTATCCTGGGGGCAAAAGGCTATTCTTTATTAGCCTAAGTACGTCGTAGGCTATGCCCCCAGGTTTGTGTAAATACATTCTTTGATGTCTAGATGGTGAGTTTGCCTAAAAATGCATTTTCAATATGCATCCTCATCATTAGATGACACATGGTTGTACCTGAAAGTATCTTCTTAGGTTCATTACAGCACTTAGTTTTTTTATTCACAAGATAATATACAACTGTGGTCATTCTTTTAGATGATGAATATTTATCAAATTTATTGCTTATAAACTTTGTTTAGATTCTGTGTTATTTTAATATTTCCTTTTGTTTAGGGTTGAATTTTAGTCTGTTTTAACACATTAAATGCCAATTAAGCAAAACACATACAGCTAAAAATGCACATATCTCCATATTAATGACAATATGAATATGTTTCTAAATTTCCACATGCATTGAGCAGTATCTCATGATGGCTGTTCAGCTGACTGTGATTTTTCTACACATTGAAAGATATACTCTATTACACATATGTTAAAATCTGAAAATTTATTTCTTAAAAAAGATAAATCATGAGTTTTATGAAATGATGCGTTTTAAGAGTAACCTGGTCTTATTTTTTATTGTACTTTAGGTTCTGGGGTACATATGCAGATCATGCAGAATTGTTGCATACGTACATACATGGCACTGTGGTTGGCTGCCTCCATTCCCCAATCACCTGTATCTGGCATTTCTCCACATGTTATCCCTCCCCAACCTCCCTATCCCTCACTGTCCCTACACTTGTTGCCCCCAATAGACCCCAGTATGTATTGCTCCCCTCCCTGTGTCCAATTGTTCACATTGTCCAACACCCACCTATGACTGAGAACATGTGGTGTTTGATTTTTAGTTCTTGTGTCAGTGCTGAGAGAGATGTTTTCCAGATTCTCCATATTCCTACAAAGGGCACGAACTCATCAATTTTTATGGCTGCATGGTATTCCATGGTGTATATGTGCCACATTTTCCTTGTCCAATCTATCATCAGTGGGCATTTGGGTTGGTTCCAGGTGTTTTTTTTTTTTTTTTTTTTGAGACGGAGTTTCGCTCTTGTTACCCAGGCTGGAGTGCAATGGCACGATCTCAGCTCACTGCAACCTCGGCCTCCTGGGTTCAGGCAATTCTCCTGCCTCAGCCTCCTGAGCAGCTGGGATTACAGGCACGCGCCACCATGCCCAGCTAATTTTTTTGTATTTTTAGTAGAGATGGGGCTTCACCATGTTGACCAGGATGGTCTTGATCTCTTGACCTCGTGATCCACCCGCCTTGGCCTCCCAAAGTGCTGGGATTACAGGCATGAGCCACCGCGCCCGGCCCTGTTCTACTAAACCTAAAATATTAATTAGAAAATTAATGGAAGTAGGATATTATCACTGAAAAATACACACTAAATTAACAGAACTCATGTACTTACCATATTTATGTACCCAAAGTGAAAATACTGTGGTGGTGTTTTTTGCATGAGAAAAAATGAGAATTAGACTCACAGATAATTTTTTTTAAAAAAAGGTCATTTTCTTAGTTCTTTTGTTCTGCTATAACAAAAGGGCACAGACTGGGTAATTTATAAACAATAGAAATCTATTTCTCATAGATCTGGAGGCTGGAAAGTTCAAAATCAAGGTGCTGGTGAGTCTATTGTCTGTTGAAGACTGTCCTCTGCTTCTGGGATGGTGCTTTGTTGCTGCGTTTACTGTATCTGCACCTGGATGATGAGACAGAAGGAAGGGAGTCACCTCTGCAAGCCCTTTTCTAAGGTGCTAATTCCATCTACAAGAACTCCACCCACATGACTTAGTCACTGCCTAAAGGCCCCACTTATTACTGTCACATTGGTGATTAAATTTGAACATACGAATTTTGGAGAACACATTTAGACCATTGTAGTCATTAAGGATTTATGAAGAATAATGGATCACTTTTCAAAGAGTTAAAAAAATTAACATTTGTCAATAAGAGTTAACATAACTATATCATTATTTTATTCTCAGTAAATTGAAATGTCAAGTTTGGCTCCTTAACTAAAGCAAAGCTGATAGATATATAATATTCTGTAGACCTGTGATAAATACCTGCTCACATGATTTTTTGAGACAGTAAACTCAGTGGTGAGATTAACTTCCTTCATTAAGATTATAAATCAACGTCAAGAAAACTACGCAAACTACTAATGAGAGTAGTTATATATTATTTCTTAAATATTAGACATTTATAACAATTAGAATAAAGTTTGGCTTAACAATACCTTCAAAAATGATTATATATTAATAGCAACTTGACTAGGGCAAAGAGGTAGATATATTTGGCAGTATTCATTAATCAGAAAATAGGTTGCAGAAGAGTTTCAGTGTTTTGTTTCGTATGTGTGTAAATGCATATGAGTACTTTCTTTTTTCAGAGAGCATTTAAAACATTTTTAATCTAAGGACACAAAAATGCATTTTCATACATATAAATGGGAAAGTGTCATTCCTGTTAAACTGTTTCCGGCTTTATTCTGTAGTACTTCAGTAGAAACAAAGCTACATTGTGGATAAATCTGTGTCAAAATGGGATATGCCCTTTTGTCACCACTTCAACAACTTTCAAGGTAAAATAAAATTCGGTGATTATTTCTCAGACGGGAATAAAAATTTTTACATCATTTGGCATAATCTATGACATATACCAATTTATTTGGTGATTTTAAATTATTAATTCTTAGGTGTATTTCTGGTAATTAGGAAGAGCAAGTCAGAACTAGCGTTATTTTAGGTTGAGAAAGCTAGAAAATGCCAGTATTTTTGGGAGTAAGGCTGTTACTTTGAAGATAAAAACACAAAGGAAAGGCAAGAAATCCATGGTAGGGCAAAAAATACTTAATGTAAAGTTAAGTAAAATCTAGTAATGTCAAATAATAATTGTATTTGATGACCAGGTGGGATTTATCCTAAGAATAGAAGATTGGTTTAACACTTAAATGTAATTCAGTGAAATTCACCTATTAACCGAACAGATTAAAAAGAAAATCACAGGATTATCTTTATCTTAGATCGGCCAACCAAAATGTGGACCAAATTTAGCCTACCACGTGTGTGGTAAACAGCCACGACCGTTGCTCTTCCGTGGTCTTTGCTGCTTTTGTTTTACAATAACGGTGTTGAGTTGTCATGAGAAAGATTGTGTTACCTGGAAATATTAAACTAATTTCTCTCTGGACCTTTACAGAAGAAGTTTGCTGACTTTGGATATAAAGAAATATAAATAAAAGATTTTGGAAAAATTTAGTTGTTATTCATAATGCAATTAAAACTCAGCACACTGGGCATAAAAATAAACTTTTACCAACCTGATAATTAGCATTGACAAAAAATTGCAGCTGGCAACATATTTAATAGGAAAAGTGCTTTCTTCCTGAATTGGAGAAAAGCCAATGTTATTTTCTCTTACCACTTTTATTCAACGCTGTTCTGGAGGTCTCAGGCAATGTAACAATGAAAAAAAAAAAAAAGAAAAAAGGATTACAATTTAGAACAAAAGCTAAAAGTGTTATTGTTTGTAGGTGAAATAATCATCGATGTAGAAAATTCTAAGAAAACTGAAAAATATCTATGAAAAGTAACAATGAATGTAAGTGAGACTACAGGACAAGAGTCAATATAAAAATCAATTTGTTTTCAGATGTCTGAAAATCACAGGTCAAGGACTTGAAAAATCCTATTCTCCTCAAGAGGAAAAACAACAATAAAAATGCCAAAAACTGGCAGAATCAACATTTTCAGGCTCTGGAAATTAAACCCAGACTGGTTATTCACAAAAAGCAGCTAATTCTTGGTGAGAACAGGAAGGTACGTGGCTTTTTGAGTTGGCCAATCCCCATCTCTAGCTTTGAAAAACCGAAAGGCCTGCAATCGAGGTCAACACCACGGGTCTAGCAGTCACCTGCAGGAGCAGGACGTGGCTGGGGCATCTTCCAAGCCTCCCCCTCAGATAACTGTCCTCCCTTTACTTGTCAGGTGGTTCCCTGGAAGACTCACTTGCAAGACTGTCTTTGTTTCACCAGAGATGAGCTCAACCAGTTCAAAAAGTCTTTTCCCCAGGTATTTCATTTCGTTAATTCTGTTTTGGTTTGCTTGTTGTCGTTGTTTTTGAGACAGGGCGTTTCTCTGTCTGTCACCCTGGCTTGAGTGCAGTGGTTTGATCTTGGCTCACTGCAGTCTTGACCTCCTGGGCTCAGGCAATCCTCCCACCTCTACCTCCCGAGTATCTGAGACTACAGGCACCTGCCACCACCCTGGCTGATTTTGTGTTTTAGTTAGAGATGGGGTTTCTCTATGTTGCCTAGCCTGGTCTGGAACTCCTGGGCTCAAGAGATCTGCTTGCCACAGCCACCCAAAGTTCTGGGATTATAGTGTGTCACTTTACCTGGCCTATTCTGGTTTTAGTTTTTTTCTTTTTTTTTCCTGAAAGCAATCACAGGGATTGTATTTAAAAATATATTACCCCAATATTTTTATAATATTGTTTGGAATAGGAAAATAATGGAATTAATATAAATGGCTATCAATAAAGAACCAGTTTTGTAATGTGTGATAAATCCACAAAGTGGGAACATTAAAAAAAAATGTAAGTAAAATGCTACAGTTAACTTTTAAAATGTATTTAGGTTAAAAAGCAAAACAACAACAGCAGCAAAACAGAAAACCTTACTACGGTCCAGAGCGGGATTTAAAATATTGTTGTTTAAAATAAGATGTGTGTGTGTGTGTGTGTGTGTGTGTGTGTATGTGTAACTGCAAATGTCAACAATGGCAATTGTCACACAGGTGAATTGGATAATGTTTTTAGAGACTATTGTTATTTGGAGGAAGTGTATTCAACATTAAGATACTTTACATTTTAAAAACTAGTAAAAAATATTATGTTTGTAATATAAACAAATGAAGTTAAACTTTGACAAAATCTTCTTGGGTTATAGTATTCTCATAAAAGGAAATTTATGAGTGAGTTGGCAGAAGGAAAATAATTTTGTGTGGAATGTGAATCATTCACATATCTAGAAGGTTTGGATGTCTGGATTTGTGGAAGTGAGATGGACTTTAACAAGCTAAGAGAATGAGTAGATATTACTTTTTTAAAGATTAGAGTGAAAATCTCTATTTAATAAGATTTCTGGGTCCTGTCATTTATTTAGTCCAGTTAGTTACATTTAATACAACACCATATTAATTGAATGAAAAAATTGAGCATCTTTTGAAGTTTACTGTAACTGGATTTAAATAAACACCGTGAAAGAAGAGCTTATTTAAGAGTCTGCATTACATTGGATAAAGCATGATATTGCATGGGGACTTGGAGATTATACAGATAAAACAGAAAACCCAGTTTTTAGCTTTTATTAATAAAAAAAATAAAGAGAAGAGAAAATGAGACTATGAGAAATGAAACCTCTGCTTCTTATACAGTCGTTTTTGTATCTTTAAAAAACAGATAATTAGGCTGGGCACGGTAGCTCACACCTGTAATCCCTGCACTTTGGGAAGCTGAGGTGGGTGGATCACGAAGTCAGGAGATTGAGACCATTCTGGCTAACACAGTGAAACCCTGTCTCTACTAAAAATACAAAAAATTAGCCAGGCATGGTGGCATGAGCCTGTAGTACCAGCTACCTGGGAGGCAGAGGCAGGAGAATGGCTTGAACCTGGGAGGTGGAGGTTGCAGTGAACTGAGACTGCGCCACTGCACTCCAGCCTGGGCAACAGAAAGAGACTCTAGCTCAAAAAAAAAAAAAAAAAAAAATTAATTAGTTTACAAATTAACTCCTTACCTCCCAAAGTCCCAGTCCTAGGCAACCAGTGATCGACCTTGTTTCTCTACAGATTGACACTTTCTGGACATTTTACATAAATCAAATTATATAATACATGTTCTTTTGTGACTATCTTATTTCACTTAGCATAAAGCTTTCATTGTTCATCCATGTTGTGGTATGCATTAGTACATCGTTCATTTTTATTGCATAATAATATTCTATTGTATAGATATGCCACATTTGTTTATCCACTCATTAGTTCAAGGACCTTTGTGCTGTTTCCGCTTTGTGGCAATTAGGACTTATGCTGCTGTGAATACATGTTTACCGGTTACTGTAGGACCTATGTTTTCACTTCTTTTTGGTACATACGTAGAAATTAAATTGTTTAGTCTGAATAGCTTATTCAGCCAGTGTGTGAAGCCCATTGTGTTAAAAATGCCTTTGCTCTGTATCAGAAAACTTGTGTGCAGCTTGTGGAATACTTGCAAGCCTGCACACAGCGTGCTCTGTTTGCTGCTGAGTGCACTTAACCTAGTGCGTGCGCACGAGTGCGCGCACGCGCGCGCACACACACACACACACACACACACACACACACGGCCTTCCCAATCTTCAAGAGTGACTTAGATCACAACATCATTCTTCTTAGGTATCTCTTTCCCTGATGGTCTCTGATAAAATTCCAGCTATTTTTCCACTTCACATGCTATTACCAGAATCAAGGAGCTTCAAGTAGGTTTTTAGTTGACCCCCACTAAGACCTCCACTGTTTTGTACATTGTTCATTAGGATGAACTTAACTTCAGTTCCTGCAGGCAGCTGTGGATTTCTGCTTCCTCCGAGTGTACCTCTTCATCTGGATCTAATGTCTGCACCACCACTCAGCAGCAGAGGGTACGATACTGGCCAACATTTCCTAGAGTGACACTTCTGTCATGTGACTGTGTACTGGGTACTTGGCATTTCCTAACATCTTAGCTTGCCCTCCTCAGCATTGAATCTGCTCTCTACAAGTGAGCTGGGGTGAGGGAGACTGAGGACTCTGGGCTGGAGCTTAGTCACGTAGGCTGTACCTCGGGAGAGCTTTCATCCTCTAAGGAGATCCAGGATGGGAATGGAACCTCAGGCCTTCAGATTGCACCCAGTCAGAATAGAGATGCAATAGAGGGTGAGGAGAGTGAGAAATGCCAGCCCTCAATATCCCATTTTGGAGTGAAACAGTAGCCCTAGGCTGGGAACTGAACGGTGAAGATGACCTGGATGTTCTGACCATAGATCCTGAGTAAAGAGACCACAGCAGAGTTTCTGCAGCGAAACTGTGGGGTGGGATTAAAGTAGAGGGGGTAGCTCAAATACTAGATGATAACATCTCTTTTGTATATTTAATAGTGTACCTTGAATATTTATTTGCTGTATACCCTTAGGATAATTTCCAGGCTTTAAATAGTTATTTTCTATAATTTTTCACAAGTTAAATTGTCATTTTGCTGCAACAGGGTATATATCAGACTCCGTATTCCACCATTCAGGAAGCCCCAACTCACTGCTGGCACGTTAATACGTTAAAATACATCCTGCAATTCACACCCCCTCTACCTATTATCTTATGTGCTTTTTTAAGAACAGTTTAAATGAAAAGAGGATACTCGTATTTAACAATGCTCCAGTTTTCTCTACTGAGGCCCCTCTTGTGCCGGTATTTGAGGTCTGTTCTGCTCGTCTATAGTGGGCCCCATTCACATAGCCAACAGTTTCCCTGCTGCAAGTAATAGAACAGTCTTGACTCATGACCCTAAAAATGTTACTTTTTCAAGAAAACACGTCATTGTTTAGAGTAGAGTGGAGGTTATCTTAGAGTGGATTTTTAGAGTACCTTTTTTTGAAACCAGCCAACAATGATTCAAATTGAAACTCCACTAACCTAACATGTTTTTAACTTTGGATGGCCATTGGCCATTATAATGTCAGCTTTCTTGTAATATAGTATGTGTGTAAAATTTATGTTCTCAAAACTGTACATATTTTTATTAGTTACTCATTTTTGTGCCTTTTTGCACACTCTTTTTACTTCTATTATGTCACTTAATTGAGATATGCCTCTTGTTTTTCACAGGAGTCAATATACTGGCGTTATGTATTCTGGAAAGGGATCACGGAAGTAAAGTGCCCTTTTATCTTGTCAAGAGTCCATACTATGAACATGAACTATCACTGCTGATGTTGACCATAATCACCTGAAGTGTTTGTTGTGTTTCTTTATTGTACAATTACTACTTGTAATCCTTTTTTATACTGTGCTACTTGGAAAGAAGTCACTATGTGCAGCCAACGCTTAAGAAATGAGAAGGATCAGCCGGGCGTGGTGGCTCACGCCTGTAATCCCAGCACTTTGGGAGGCCGAGGCTGGCGGATCACAAGGTCAAGAGATCGAGACCATCCTGGCCAACATGGTGAAAACCTGTCTCTACTAAAAATACAAAAAGTAGCTGGGCGTGGTGGCATGCGCCTGTAGTCTCAGCTACTCGGCAGGCTGAGGCAGGAGAATTGCTTGAATCCGGGAGGCAGAGGTTGCAGTGAGCCAAGATTGCACCACTGTACTCCAGCCTGGCACCTGGCAACAGAGCGAGACTCTGTCTCAAAAAAGAAAAAAGGAAAGAAAAAAGAAATGAGAAGGATCAAGGAGATACTCTATGATCTTCAAGTATCTACATTAAGTATTTGAAATTCTTCTGTACACAAGATTTGTCTCTTTTCCCCCATTCATTTCTTTCTTTATCCAGTCCACTTATTTGCATCAGTATCAAGTAGTGGATATTTACTTTATACTTTGAGATATAACTTAATCTTATTTTATTCATTTTGCTACTCAAATAGCAAAATGAATAAAATAAGATTGAATTATACTTTATTTTATTCATTTCCAGCTTTGGCAATTGGGAAATCTTGTAGCTGCCTCCTAAGTACATTTGGCATATTCCCATAATTTTTAAAAACTTGGTTACTTTTTGACATTACAAGATGCTCCAGGCTCGACTCCTCTATTTCCTGCTCCAGTCCTCAAATGAGTCATTTCTCTAAAGCACCCCACTTCCTTTTGTTGAAGGGGTGTATCGGAAAGCAGGGTCTGCATGCAAGATGTCCCATTGCTCTTGGATACTATTCTTTCTAGGAGCTCTCAAGTGATGCAGCAAATAAATAATTTGTGTATGCTAACCTGTGTGTTTACACGAATCTATGGATATTTCTAAATGTAATCACCTATATCTATACTAAGCCCAACATGACTTAAGATATCTCAGTTTGAATTCATTACTACATAAGTCCTTCTAGCCTCTTCTTTTTTCTTATTTGTAATCTCTCTTCCTGACACAATCCACTGTCCATCTACATAGTTTGAATTTCAGCATCATGTATGGTACATGTATATATTGTATTGTAAATCTGTATTCCTTTAGGAAACAACTTGATCAACTAGAACTGGACAGTTTCTTTGGTCTTTCTCTTCTATTTTCATTTCACTACACTCATTTTCAAAGTTGCTTAGCTCAGTAACTTTTTCTTCTCTTTTACAATATAGATTTTTTGTCACATTATGTATTCCCTCCAGTTGACTGATTTCCTGAATGATTTTTTTCATTTGCATACATTAGGATTCACTCTTTATGGTATGAAGTTTGTGGATTTTGACAAATATTTAGTCATGTGTCCACTATTAACAAACCGTGCACTCTAGTTTCTCTGCCCTAAAAATTCCTAGTGTTTTCCCTTTTCAACCTTCTTTCTCCTCACACCTGTGGCAACCGGTAAGCATTTACAGTCTCTGTCATTTTACCTTTACACAATGTAATTGACATCACACAGTATGTAGCCTTTTTGGACTGGCTTCTTTAACTTAGTGTTATATAAATGAGCCAAAGATGACCTCTGTGAATTGGCTCCTAGGTTATTTCTTCACTGCACGGTGAGATTCTTTTCAAAACCCATGGCTACCAAACTCAAACTTCCACATATTCAATGTTTTTAAAAGAACGTATATAAGCAGATTTTTAGCTTTATACAGCCTGCCTGCTTTTTATACACCATGAAATCTCACCCAACATCTGTTACCTATCAATAAGATAATACTTGTAGTCATAAAGCCCCAACCTGCTGCTGTTCTTCGGAGAGTCTCAGCCATACTGTGGAGTGACGTCACCTGGACACATTACGCCGTCTCTGATCCTCCTCTTCCCTGGGATTTTCTTTGCTCCTCTGCCTCTGTGAAGAGTGGCCCCTTCACCATGAGTTTCTGGAAAGTCTCATAGTGTGAGGGATTTCATCGCTCATGAAGTACAACCACCACCTGATACAGTTTCTTGTGTGCCACTGCCTGTTATGATTATGTGTTTTTCCTTGATCAGTCAAAAATCCCATGAGCCCCATACACTGAGCAATAAATATTTACGATTCATCATGTCTTTTTGTGGCTTGATATCTAATTTCCTTATAATGCTAAATAGTGTTAACTTCTATGGATTTTAAGAACCCATTTATCTAATTGAAGGCCATCTTGGTTGCTTCCACTTGGAGCCATTATGAATGAAGTTTCTTGAAAATTTGTTTTGCTGGTTTTTATGTGGGCTTGGGTTTTCAAAAGTTGGAATAAATAGGTAAATAAATAACATAAATAAATAAATAAATAAATAAATAAATAAAATAAATTGCTGGCAAGTATGAAAGAATTATGTGTATCTTTCTATGAAACCGCAAAAGTGTCTCCCAAGGAGGCTGTAGCATTTTGCATTCCCACCAGGAAAAAAAATAAGAATTTTATTTGATATGACTCCTCATGAGCAATTAGTGTAGTTAGGATTTTTGTTTGTTTGGTTTTACTTTAGGCATTCTGATATATATGAAGTAGAAGTTCATTGCTGTTATAATCTGCATTTTCCTAATGACAAAAGGATATTGAGCACAATTTTCAATGTTAAATCTTCTTTGGTGAAATGTTTTTCAGATCTTTGCTTATTTTGAATTAGGTTATTTTCTTGTAGAATTTTTTGTATATTTTGGATAGAAGTCCTTTATCAGATACAGGTTTTGAAAATATTATCTCTCAGGCTGTGGCTTATGATTTTATTCTTTTAACTGTGTGTGTGTGTGTGTGTGTGTGTGTGTGTGTGTGTGTTTGCAAAGCAGAAGTTTTTAATTTTAAGAAAGTCAAATTTGTTCTTTTTATCTATCATGGTACATGCTATTAGTGTTGTATCTGAAAACTCATCAAAAAACTCAAGGTCACAATGATTTTCTCTTATGTGGTTTCTTTCCTGGAAGTGTTTGGTTTTGTATTTTACATTCAGGTTTATGATGCATTTTGAGTTAGTTTTTGTGATGTAAGTTCTATGTCTGGGTCCATAACGTGAATGTGTGTGTGGAGAGTGGCTGGGGATCCTCTGGACATCCATTGAACTGCCTTTATTTATTTCTCTAAAAGGAGCTGAAAATATTCGTGTGGGTTTAATTTGGGTTATCTCTTTCATTTATCTTTGACTTCTCCCATGTGACTTTTCTTCACCTAACACCACACTGTTTCGATAACTGTGCCTTAAACTAAGCCTGTGGTTCAGGTTGTATTAGTCCTTCAGTTCTGATTGTCTTTAGAATTGTGTTGACTAGTTTTTTTTTTCTTTGCCTCTCTGTATATATTTGGAATCAGTTTATCAATGTCTAAAAATTCTTGGGAGCACTTTGAATGGCATTGCCTTAAATCTATGAACCAAAACTTGTCAAGAATATTTGACAACTTAATTTTGAGCCTTTCAATTTATTTAGTTAATTTTTAATTTTTTTCTCAGAGTCAGTAGTTTATAAATAAGCTTTTCATAGAGCTTTTTGAGCTATTGTAAGTGTATTTTTTAACTTGAAATTCCAATTGTTCATTGCTAGGGCCAACTGAGTTTTGTCTATAAATCTTATATCTTGCTATCTTGTTTTACTTGCCTGTTAGTTCCAGCAATTTTTTGGTGATAGTTTGAGATTTTTGACATAAAGAAAAACGTTGTCTGTTAATAAAGACTGACTTATATTTTCCTTTTTCACTTCGAAAACCTTTGATTTATTATTCTCATTTTATTGCCCTAGCTAAGTGTTCCAGTATAATGTTGAATAAAAATAGTGAGAGACTACTTCCTTGCCTTGCTCCCAGTCATAGGGGAAAGTGTGTGCTTTCAAAACATTAAGATATTAGTTGTAAGATTTATTTTATAAGCATTCTTTATCAAGTTTCAAAAATTCTGATCTATTCATAGCTTTTTGATAATTTGTATCATGTACAAATATTGGATTATTTTGATAGCAGCTTTATCGAAGTATACTTCACATATTCTAATAATTCACTCATTTAAAATGTACAATTCAATAGTGATAGTATATTTATGGAGTTTTCGTCACATCAATTTTGTAACATTTCGATCAACTCATAAAGAAAATTTGCAATTCAAGCTATGACCTTTCATGTTCCGTTTGCCCCAGCCCAGCAACTGATAATTTATATTGTGCATTGATTTCATATGAATGGGATAATACGTGATCTTTTGTTTTATTTAGCTGACTTGTTTCATTTAGCAGCATGTTGTCAAGAATCGTCCACGTGGTACCACACACACTTTATCTATGACCAACAAATATTACTTTGCATGGCTATATCACATTTTATTTGTTGATTCATCAGTTAATGTACCTTTGGCTTATTTTTTTCTTTTTGAATATTCTAAATGCTGTGATGAACATTTCTGTACATGTTTTTGTCAGACATGTATTTTTCTTACTCTTGGGTATATACCTAGGAAAGAAATTGCTAAGTCAAATGGTAAATTTATTTTTAGAAAGTGCCATATAGTTTTCCTGTTACTTAACTGCATCATTTTACACCTCCGCCAGTAACATATGAGGGTTCCATTTTCACTACATTCTCATCAATAGTTGTTACGATCTCAGTTTTAGGATGACCTCTCTCCTACTGGGTGGAAAGTGGTATCTCATCGTAATATTGCTTTTTCATATATTTAATCAATTACATTGAGCATATTTCCATGTGCTTATTGGCCATAGGTATATCTTCTTTAGAGAAATGTATATTCAAATCCTTTTCTCATTAAATTTTAAAAAATATTTTTATTATTGAGTTGTAAGAGCTTGTCTTAAATATTTTGGACAGGTGTCCCTTATCAATATATTATTTGCAAATATTTTCTTCCATTCTATGAGATGTTCCAACACCTTTTTGATAGTACCCTTTTAAGCACAATCGTTTTCAATTTTGATAATATTCCATGTATGTTATCTTTTTTTGCTGTCATATCCAAGCCTCTGTGGGGATATGCAAGGTTACAAAGATTTCCTTCTACATTTCCTTCTAAGATTTTTATAATTGTGGCTCTTAGATTTTTCTCTTTATCTGTAGTTACATTTTTGTTTTAGTTTATATTGTTTGATATTAGTACAGCCACTTCAGTTTTCTTATGTTTGCTATTTGCATATCTTGTCTTCATCCTTTTACCATTAATCGATTCATATTTTTAAATTTAAAGTGTGTTTCCCGTATATAGCCTGTACTGGATTTTCTTTTAATTCAGTCTGACAATCTCTGCCTTTGACTGAATTATCTGACCCATTAATATTTAATACTACCATTAATATAGATGTATACATTTTGTTCTTTTGCCTTTTGTTTTCTACACATGCCATATCTTTTTTATCTATTTCTCCATTTATACTTTGTTTTTCATAAGTAAAAATAGATGTAATATTTTAAATTTTTTAAATATATTTTTTACTATAATGCACTTTTTTTCTTAGTGTTGTTCTAAGGCTTGTGTACACTTTAACTTATCAAATATGAATATCAAAATTCATATTTATATGAAGTTCTGTTCAATGATATTCAGGCATGTTATTCCTATATAGCTCAATTTCCCTTTCCTGCTCTTGAAAATACATATGTTACCAACCCAATACTACATTGTTATTATTGCTAATATTTATAATTTTATCTCAAGTAAACTTTTATGTTTATGTTAAGCACGTTACTTTATCTACTTGCTTATTCTGACAACTCTTTTTAGTATTTATGGTATGCTGATTCTGTTAGCAATGGATTCTTTTAAAAAAATCTGTGAATGTTTTTATTTCACTTTTTAAAAAATATAACTTTGCAGGAAATAGGATTTGCTTTGGACTGAACTGTGCTTCCCACCTCTCCAAAATTTATATTTAAAAATCATACCCCCAATGTGTTTGTATTTGAGAGAGGGTCCTTAGGAGAGAATCAAAGTTCAAGGAGGTCATAAATGTGGAGCCCTAATCTGATAGAGCTAGGAGCCTTATAAGAAGAGAAATATTTATCCCTCTCAGTTCTCTCTCTGTCTGTCTGTCTCTCTCTCCTCTCTCTCTCTCTCCTCTCTCTCTCTCTCTCTCTCTCTGTGTGTGTGTGTGTGTGTGTGTGTGTGTATGCAAGGAGAAAAGGCCATGTGAGGACATAGCCAGAAAGCCAGCCCTCTGAAAGCCAGGAAATGAGCCCTTACCAGAAACCAAATCAGCTAGAACCTTGATCTTGGACTTCTAGTCTCCAGAATTGTGAGAAATTCCATTTTTTAAAGCCACCCAATCTGTGGTATTTTCTTGTGGCAGCCCTGGAGACTAATACAAGATTCTTGGTTCCAGAACTTTTTTTCCTTTGAGCCACTTTGAATATGTTATCCCATTATCTTTTCCCTCCATGAATTATGATAAGCAGTCAGCTGTCCGTCTTACTAAGGTTTCCTTCAAAGTGACAATTTTCTCATTGCTTTCAAGAAGTTCCCCCTTGTCTTTGGCTTCTATTATTTTTTTAATGAAGCTTTTGTTTGTGGATCTGTTTCTCTTTCCTACTTGAAGTTCTCCAAGGTTCTAGAATATGTAGTGTTTTTATTTAAATTTGTGAAGTTTTCAGTTTTTTTTCCTCTTCCTTTGTCTCTTCTACTTCTCTGACACACCTATTGAATGTATGTTGTTTTGTTGATGTGCTTAATCAGGTCTCACTTGTGATGTTCTGTGCATTTTACTGTCTTTATTTAAATCTCCATCTTTTAGATTCCATAATCTTTACCTTTGTGTTCAAGTTCACAATTTTTTACTTTTTCAAGTTCAAATTTTGGGGATTTTTAAATTATCTAAATAAAATTATACTCCATGGGCCTTTCCTCCATTAACAGACTTGATATGATCTAATGTAAATTTAAACAGGAGCTTTAAGAATTAAATTATACCACATACACTTATTTAGAAAGAAAAAAGTAGTTTCTCTCACTGCTTCTCCTTTTAAAAGCTTGATTTGCCTCTTTACAGGGGATTACTGCAATCTTAATGCTATGGGTTTCATTGAAATCCTTATATACAATATTATTGAAATTTTTAACATTTTTGCAGAGTTAGTTTGCTGTTAATTAATCTCTTTAGTTTTTCAATTTGTCCACTTGTCTTTTATTTCTCTTTCATATTTGAGTGATTGTTTTGTTTGATATAAAATTATGGGGCTATTATTTTTAACTTCTCTGTCTTCTTGCTTTCTTAGTGTCTTACTATAAGTCTTCTGTAATTCTCTTCGTTTCCAACAAGTAATGTGGTTTTGTTCCCCTTTCTTTTTTCAAAATGGTTTTCTTCCATGGTTTTCTGCACTTTAAATACGATTTACTCGGGTCAACGTTTATTGTTCTGGTTATTTCCGCTGCTTGGTATTTGCTGATATTCCTAGATCTGTGGTTTTGTGTATGTCATTAATTTGAAAATTTATCTTTCATTATTACTTTAATATTTTATTTTGTTTATGTGCTTTCCTTTATCTTTTTTGCTATTCCATTATGATTATAACATTGTTCCTAATTTCAGAGGTTCTGTTTTCGTTTTCATGTTTCTCTCTTTTCATTTGAAGGGGCAAAGATAATTTTCTTTCTTCTTTTCCCAACTCCTGATGGTTCAATAATTTGAAACGGTAAAAGAAACTGACAACCAATTAATGGGCCAAAAAAAAAGGCAAGACAGATTGATATGTGCTCACAGGAATCATATAATTTAGAAAAAAATCAAAGGAAGACCAAATGGTTTATGTTTAAATACCTTCTTTATCGGGGAAAGGTTTGGTGAGGGGCTAGGAGTAAATGATTTTCAGGGAAAATGAATGCACCCAAAGAACAATGGCCTCGGACAAAGTTTCTCTGAGCGCTGAGGGAGGCTGCTTCACAGGTTATGGGAAAGTGAGGAGAAGACAGCTTGCCAAGCAAAGTCAGTCTTGTGATGTGCATGAACCTCACAGACAGCAGCTTTCAGGAAAAATAGATGGCAGCCTGTGGAGACTGGTTCTCTGTAACAGTCTTAGAGTATCAGACTTTAGTCTCACTTTCCTGTGAGTTATTTTATCCTAGATACAAATAAAAAGGAGATACAAAGAAAGCCTGTTTATTTCACTTATGTCAGTTTTCTCTACAACTGGGAATCTCTTTCACAAAATATAGATTTTCAGCTATTTTTGTGTTTGCAGCCCCTCTGAATAGGCACCCTAAAATAAGACAAGGAAGTATATTTTAATGTGAAATATTTTTGGTTGCATTCACATTTCATTTTGGGAATTTTCTTTTCACATATCTTCATCAAATGGCTTCTTTTCTCGGTATTGTCCAGTCTCATAATGAGGTCATCAAAGGCATTCTTTATTTCTATTAGTGCTTTTTATTTCTAGCATCTCCTTTTGATTCTTAGAGTTTCCTTGTGTCTGTTGTTTTTACCTATCTTTTTAAATGTTGTCTACTCTTTTTCTTAAAGTTTTTAACATATCATTCGGAGTTGCTTTAAATCTGCTGCTTGGTAATTCAACTATCTACGATATTTCTGTGCCAGCTTCTGAATTTGTCTCTTATGATTCTTGCCTTTTGGCCTGTTGTGTTGAGTAATGGGAACTAAGGAAAACAGACTTTCGGTGGGGAATTTATGATAACTAGTCTAGGAGTTAGGCTGTGTTTAATGTTTGCTACAGCTGTAGGTGTCACAGACGTCGAATTCTTCTAATGTCCTTATTATTTCCCTCTTGACATTGAGGTCTCTAAATCCTGTCCTCAGAGACACCATGCTGTAGCCGCTCTTTCACATGTGATCCCTTATTATTATATTAGATCCTTGTTGGTGTGGTGGTAAAGTATCAGAGAAGGAAAGTGGTTTACAATCTTATGATTAAATCTCAGTCTTAGAGTATGGTTGTGTTTCTGATTTATGAGTTTCACAAGTATGTCTCCAGTGGTAAAGAATTCTTTGTAGTTTTTGTTTGTTTGTGTCTTTTCTTAGGTCAGGTGAAAGCCTAGAATAAATAAAATATGAGCCATGCTTTTTCCCAGCTGGGTTATATTTACAGTAAAGCCTCCAACCACCAATTCCTCAGTATGCTTTTGTTATATAGAATGTTCTCCAATTATTTTACAATGATTATTCTTTCCTTGACCTGCCAGATCCACAAGGAGATATTTCTCGGGAGTTCCTAGAGGTAAAACTTATGAATGTATGAAGTCCTCCTAAGACTAAAGCTACCAGTAGTTTGTAATTCTCAAGCTAATCCACACCAGGTCCCCAGACAGTCAAATTGGTCATCAAAGTGTTCCTCTTAGTGGTGAATGGCTTAATGACTTTAAGCTGGTTTATGGCTTTACTGGCCCTGCTCTATGCAAGTAGCTCTTAGCACTGACTGCTTGGCATTTCAGATTCTGTGGGGACAGTTTTGTGGGGCAGTTCTCTGATGGAGGCAGCTTTCTGATGGGAACTATTCTCTGATGGGTAAAAGAAAAGTTTTTGATTTTCAGTTTAGTCAGCTTTTTCTGACTTTCTGCTTGGGTGCAATGACTTCGAAGCTCTTTACACATCACATCTGAAACTGGAAATGTAAAGTCACATTTTATTTTTTGTAATAATCTGCCATTTAATTCTTGTTATCTCTTGGCCACTTCTTTGTGGAGGATTTTTTTTCTAGAGGTCCTGTCATTTTCTTAAGTGTCCAGCTTTGTTTGTCAGTCAATTATTTTCATAGAGTTTTAATTTTTTTCTTAACATGATACCTGGATTCCTGGATAGATTCTGCACATGAGAAAAATGGAGGAAGAGAAATTTCTGTCCTTAAACCAACCTTAAGAAGAATTATATAAGAACAAACAGTTTCAACAATTCGGTATACCCTAGGGTATTAGTCTGTTTTCACACTGCTATAAAGATACTACCTGAGACTGGGTAATTTATAAACAAAAGAAGTTTAATTGACCCACAGTTTCATATAACTGGGAGGCCTCTCCAGAAACTTACGATCATGGTGGAAAGTAAAGAAGCGGCAGCCACCTTCTTCACAAGATGACAGGAGATAGCAAGCACAGGTGAAACCGCCACTTTTAAAACCATCAGATCTCCTGAGAACTCCCTCACCATCGCAAACACAGCATGCGGGAAACCACCTTCATGATCCACACCTCCCACCAGGTCTCTCCCTGGACACCTGGTGATTACAATTCGAGATGAGATTTGGGTGGAGACACAGAACCGAACGTATCACCTAGTAACTGGGACTACTGTTTAACCAGTTTTGGAGGCAGATTTCTCAGTTACACATTTCAGCTTTACCACTTTTTCATTATGCATTCTTTAAAATATCATATTAATAGAATGTATTTATGCCTTGGTTCCCCAATATGCAAACTTAGGTGAATAACGTTACCTACCTCATAGGCGTGTTATGAGAAGTTAATGTAGATCAAATGCTTGACATAATACCTAGCACACATAACAAGCTCTCTAAACATATGAGCTATTATTTATGGTTCTCTTCTCCCTATCTCTCTTTCTTTCCTTCCTGTTTCTTATATAGTAAGTAAATGTGACCAACATTTATCAGACATATTTCCTTGTACTTTTTCTTCCTTGTTAATACAAATATACATAAGTGTGTAAAATCATATTTATGGGAATTTAAACAAACTGTTCTACTGCCAAGATTGATACTTGATATCACAAATCTGGTGCATTGAATGTCAAAATGACTTTCTGTTTCCTCCTTCTATAGCAAATGAATACTCATTATTTTCATTTAGTGGAGATATTGACCCAGGGGAAAGGTATCTGTATTCATTACTGTAGGAAAATGGTAAGGGTGTGAGTGAGTAAAATCTTATCTCCCATGTCTTATACACATTTTATGCACAGTTTGTTGAACACTCACACTAATATGGTCTTATCCAATTGTAGGCCTATGAGATATAAAACATAGTAATAATGAAAATAAAATAAATAAATGTAATAAAATAAGATAGTAAAATAATATATTGTATTATTAATATTAAAAACTATTCATTAAGATATAAATATATGTGAATATAAATTAAAATATAAATATCTAATGGATGCAATTAAAGACTAATGTGATCAATTTATTTTTTAAGGCTAAACAGAGTCTCCATGTCTAAGGGATTCTTTACTAGACCATATGAAAAAAATTAAACAAAGAACCATTAAGTATAAGTCTTTATTCATAATTCTGCATCACAAAACCACCTTGAAAGATATTTTACCTTGAAAATAAAAAACTGTAGATAGAGCAAGAATGGTCAGCTGAAATACTTTGGGAAATAATTCTTCAAAAATGGTTCTTAGAAAAGGAAGGATTGTCTGGCAGCTTTTCAGCCATGTATTGAGCGACTTCAGTTTCACAAGAATAGTACACAGAGACCGTTGGGGGCTCATAGGAGCATGGCCTTGGAAATTTTTTATTTATTCAGTTTCAGAATCTTTTACCTTAATCAACAGTGACGTTGAGTCTCATCGTTTGGTCACATGTGTACTTGTTAAGAACTTCAGATCTATGCAACTCATGTAGACAATAGTCTTAGATAGTTGTTGATGGCTGACATAAGGGCTTCTTGAGACTTCCATGTTTTTGATGACTATTAATAATTGTTTGAACAAGTGGCTCACTGAAATCACTTAAAACAATACTATTGAGAAATCCCCAGAAAGATTGAAATGAAAAAGAGAGGAGGTGCAAATTACCATCATCAGGAATGCAACGCTGGATACACTACAGAGCTTTCAGGCATAAAAGTAATAGTAAGGGAGCACGATGAACAACTCTACAACATAGGTGAAACGAGTCACTTCCTGAAAGATAGAAACTACCACAAGTCACCTAATATAAGTAGATAATTTAAATAGCTTTGTAACAAATAACAAAATTGGAATCATAAAAAAAAATTCCAATTCTACACACAAAAAAAAGTAAGTGAAGGAAATAACACTTTCAAAATCGTTTTATAAGCTTACTATGGGCTTGGTAACAAAACTAGAAACAGACAGTACAAAAGTAGAAAACTACATATCAATATCTATCATGAATATAGAGGCAAAAATGTTTAACAAATATTAGCAAATTCAATTCAGCAACAGAAAAAAAATGACTACACACCATGACTATTTGGGGTTCAGTATATTAACAGGATAAATAAGAATAATCTCATTATCATATCAATTTATGCAGAAAAATTGGCAAAACTTAAGCCATATTTATGACAAAAACTCAGAAAAATAGAAATTGAGTGGAACTTCTTCGAATTGCTAAAGATCACCTACAAGAACCTCCAGCTAATATTAAACTAATGGTGAAAACCTTCATGATTTCCCTGCTAAGAAAAGAGTCATGCAAGGGTGTCCACTACACCATACTGATTTAGCATGGCATTTGGAGATCCTTCCAAAGCTATACGACAAAAAAAGAATATTAAAAACATTTAGATCAGAAAGTAAATTATCTCTATTTGCCAATTAGATGGTTATTTATGTAGAATATCCCCAGGAATCTACCAGAAAACAAAATTTAGAACTAGTAACTCAGTTCAGCAAGGTCACAGGATACACGATAAACAAGTAAATCAACTGTGCTCCTATATACTATTAATGAGCAGGTAGACAACAAAATTAAAATTACAATTGCATTTTATGTCATTCAAAAATATAAAATAATTAGATATAAACAGAACAAAAATTATACAAGATTTGCATGCTGCTAACTACATAATATTGATGAAATAGGTGAAAGAAACCCTAAGTAAATGGAGAGGGATGTCATTCATGGGATGCGAAACTCAGTAAAAATGTCACTTCTCCTCAATTGATACACAAGATTTAATTCTTATTCCAGTAAAGTTTTTGTAGTTATAACAAGCTTATTCTAAAATTTATATGAAACAGCAAAAGAATTTAGAACTAAAAGAATAATATGGTAAAAATCATTTTATCCTATTTAAGAATTATTTGACAGCTATAGTAATTAAGACTCTATGGTATAGGAAGAGAGATAGACAATAGATCAATAGAATGAAAGAGAAATTCCAGATATAGATACAAAGATATGCCAATTTTTATCAAAGGTATAAAAAAATAATTCAATGAGAAAAGAAAGCCTTTCCAACAAATGTTTCTGGAGCCATAGGATATCCCTAAGGGAGAAAAAAAAATAAATCTTTACTTCTCACACCATGTACAAAAACTGATTAAAAATAGACCACATGTGTAAATATACAATATAAAATTCCAAAACTTTTAGAGAAAAGACTTGGGAGAAAATCATTGGAATCTAGGTGTAAGCCAAGCGTTTCAGTACTTAACACTGAAAAAAAATCTTTAAGATTAAAAAAACATTAAATTAGACTTTATGGAAAGTAAAATTTTGTTCCATGAAAGACCCTTTTAAGAGGATAAAAATACAAGCCACACAATAAGAGGAAATAGTTGCATACTAGGTGTCCATCAAAAACTTAGTATTTAGCATATATAAAACATTTCAAACTTTCACATTAAAAATACAAAAAATGCAATTCGAAAATGAGAAAAAGACAGATATTTCACTGAAGATGGCAAATCAACACATGAAATCAATATTAACTATCAGATAAATGCAAATTAAAGTCATGATGAGAAATTATAGCAGAACTATAAAAATGGCTAAAATTACAAAATGTATATATTTGATGTTGCCAATTTATGCAGGCAAGAATGTGGAGAAAGTGGATCACTCATTGCTCATAGAAATATAAAATGGTACAGCCACTCTAGAAAGCAATTTGCCTCTTTTACTAAAATCTAAATGTATATTCATCATATGACAATGATTTTCTAGAAGCTTTTATCTCAGAGAACTAAAAACTTATCTTCACAATAAATCTAGACAAAAATATTTGTACCACTATGCTTATTTATTTTTATTTTTGTTTTTTACCATAAACAAAAAGTGGAAAGAAGTCAGATGTTCTCAACAGGTGAATTAACAAACTGTGATACACCCATATCATGGATTACTATTCAGTAATGGAATACAGAATAACTTTTATGAATCTCCAGGGATAACTATTGAGTGAGAAAAGCCAATCTAAAAAGATTAATACTATGTAATTCTATTTGTGTAATATTTTGAAAAGGCCAGTATTTTAGAAATAGAGAAAAAATTGGTGTTAGCCAGGAGTTAGCGACTGGAGAGACTTGGAGAAGATTGGTGTGGTGATAAAGGGAATCCTTATAATGAAACTGTTCAGTGCCTTCACTCTGGTGGATAAACAAATCTGCAAAGGTAATAAAATCATATGGAGCTAAATACACACACAAATGAATACAAGTAAAACTGGAGAAATATGAATACAATAAATTGATTTTATCAATATAAATATCATGGTTTCTGTATTGTACTACAGTTTTACTAGATACCACCTTGTATGAACAAAAAGTAAACTGAATTTCATGTTACTTCTTATGACAGCATGTAAATCTACAGTTTTACAAAATAACTTTGAACTTAAAATAAATTCTGCAGGAACTTCACATGTCTGATGCTATTGATACAGTAACAATTATACATATAAGAAATCTGGCAAGTATTTGGAGGCTGTTTGATAAACTTACTATTGCTCGCATTCAAATATTGGGAGCAATAAAAACATAGATATTCAGACCTTCAAAATCTCAGAACCAGCCACAATTTCACCTTGATGGTCCGATATCTGAGTAGTGAAACAAATTGAAACAAATATTTTCTGCAGACAGGAGGACAAGTGAAGGAATACGTAGTACTCAGTCATGGGAGGAGAACATGACAGGAGCATGACTTAGCTGTCCTCTCACAGGGACTCTACCCTTGTCAAAGTGAATGCAGAGGAGGAACAAAAGGTCTGTTTGTTTACCCAGTCATAGCACTAAAACTGTTAGATAAACGCAACTAGATCACCTGTAAGCATGTGTCAGCATAAGAAACACTCCAAAGGAGCGTGCGACCGCAGGAAAGAAAAGCCGAGTCTTCGTAGAGCTTTAGCAAGAGCCATCAACCAAAGCTCAGCTAGTTTCAGAGACAGCTGTCGGCATGTGATCCAAATATGAAAGACAGAATCGTTCTTGCAGTTTAGCAGTGTTGGTTGAAGAACTATGGTTTAGCAAGATGCATGGTGAAGAATACCTGGGAATTGAGATCATGTGAAG
Organism: Aotus nancymaae; assembly: GCF_030222135.1. NCBI lineage: Eukaryota > Metazoa > Chordata > Mammalia > Primates > Aotidae > Aotus > Aotus nancymaae. The sequence continues at coordinate 3,442,903 of NW_026988450.1, read as the reverse complement.
GTCATAGAAAAGGTTTTTTTCCTTAGAGCATTTTATAACATAAAGGAGTATTGCAGTCATTCCTATTTTCATAGTGGAAAGATCAGACAAAACACAAGATATTTTTCAGAGTAATTATAGAACTTTAAGCTATTTTGAGGCTTTCTTTGTTCTTATTTATTAGACTATTATGAGAAATCTGCCCTGGATTATCAATGTGTTCCATTCGCATTGTCAAATAAACATAACTCAAGGCTTTGTCCTTCTCTGACGTACCTGAACTCTAATTTGTAATGATTAACTTTTATATGTAAATTTTCCTACAGCTGATTTGAATAATTGTTATCTAATAAAGTGGTGGTATTTGTGCAAAATTTCTTTAGAAAGAGAAATTGGTTAAGACATTTTTTAAAAGCAATGGTATTTTCTATGATGAATACACAATTTTTTTTTTTTTTGCAATTCAAAGAATATTGTATCTAAATCGTTTTGAAACTCTCTTAAATCCTAAAGTATTCTGCAATGTGTGGACAATAAATAATTTCTGTACTATTAAATTATTGATCGTATGAGTTATAGTCACTGAATCAACTAAAAAACGAAAACAAAGGAACAACAGCGACAACAACAAAAAACACCCGAAACAGGTATATCAAACACACCTACCAGGACACAAGTCCAGCAAAGTAAACACCCGAAACAGGTATATCAAACACACCTACCAGGACACAAGTCCAGCAAAGTAAACACCCGAAACAGGTATATCAAACACACCTACCAGGACACAAGTCCAGCAAAGTAAACACCCGAAACAGGTATATCAAACACACCTACCACCATCCAAGTCCAGCAAAGTAAGCCTATGCTACAATTATCTTCTAATAAATAATTTTTCCCTCAAGAGCGTTGATTTAGAGGCATTGCAACAGATGTTGGAAATTTAATAAGCAGTAAACCACAGTCTTCACCTTCGAGAATTTCATATTTTAAAAAGAAATGAAGTCATCCTTGAGGCAATATAAACTCTAAGACGGCGGGAGCATAAGTATGTCTGTATTCCACTAGCCGTAACTCCAATTTCTGCCCCTCCTAGGGCAAGGACAGGATGCAGGATGTAGCAGCCGTCAGGGTGCCGGTGCGACCCTGGTGGCTCTGCAGCTGCCGCTGGTAGGACAGGCAGGCACGCATGCTTCTGTGATTGGTCTCCCTGGCCCTTAAAGACTAGGGGAAGATGAACAGGCAACCGAGTGTTCAAGGAGACCAGGGAGAATGGGCACAGCTAGTCTGATGGGGAATATAATTGGAAATGTAATTGGAAATTGGAAAATAATTTGCAGGGCCAGGCATAAGCCACTGCACTCTGGGAGGCGGGAGAATCCTGCACTCTGGAAGGCGGAGGCGGGAGAATCGTTTGAGTCCAGAAGTTTGAGACCAGCATGGGCAACAGGTAAGACCCGGTGTCTGCAAAAAATACAAAAATTAGCCGGGCGTGGTGGTGCGGGCCTATAGTCTCAGCTATTTGGGAGACTGAGGTAGGGGGTTCATCTAAGTCCAGAATGTGAAGACTTCAGTGAGTGGTGATAGCCCCACTGCACTCCACCCTGAGTGACAGAGTGGACCATGTCAAAAAAAATAAGTGGAGGTAATGAAATTTACTTCTCAGAACTTTTGTGAATCACAATTGACCAATGCCTGGAGCTCACACGGTATAGAATTCATCACCATGGTTTCCTGCAGAGCCCAACTCCCATGGGCTGCTCCCAGCCAACGACTGGATATTAAGGCGGCAGGGATACTAAGGCAGGCTGCTTCCTGGGAGACTTTGGCCCGAGCAATTTGCACCAGCCTTATCAAACATCTCTATACCTGTACCACAGTGTAGGAATCTTCCATCCAACCTCCCTGTTTTCCTAGTGTTCTTCACGGGCCGGATCTGCATCCTGCTGAGTCGGTGGACTGCCCTCCTCTGCTCTCCTCTGGCTCCTACACAGTCCTATCTCGCAGGTCCTTCCTTTGATAGATCTCTCGAACGTTTTGGGGCTCATCTTGACATTTGCTTCTCCTAGCGGCCAGATTAACACAATTTAACACGATCCATTCACATTTAAGACTGTTGATTTGGTGCACCACTGATTTACTCCAGACGCCAGGGGGTACACAAAAATAATCTAACACCACATATATGTGAACTGAGAAACCAGGCAGCAGAAGAAGAAATAGAAGAGATGTCAAAAAAAGTAGATTCTTGATGAAACATGACTCAAAAAATAAACCGAAAATTTAATAACGTAATGAAAGTACTTGAGATATACAGTATTATTTTAAAAAATTTGCAAGCCAGTCTTCTGATTTAACATATAAAATCAGCAGATATAATCTACTCAAAGGTGACTACTTAGGTGCTAATTAATGTCCTAGAAGATCAGAATGAAGAGACATCCCTAGCCCAGGGCAAAATTACAAGAAAAACTCTCTACAGTAGGTTCAGAAAATCTTATATGTAAATGAGAGATCTAGATATAAAAGGGGCTGATAGGGAGAAAAACAATTAAATCAATAACGTAATTTTCCTGAGCTGAAGAAAGAAACACTATTTCAGAGTCAAAGAGTTCACCAAGTGTTTTGGGGAAGACTGATTAGAAGAGAAAATCACCATGGCATACCATGCATGACTTCTACATGTTTTCAAGTTTATAAATTTCAAAGATAAAGATAACATTCTGCAGATAATCTTAGAAAGGGCATACTATCTATTACGGGAAAAATTAGACAGGTGTCAGTGTTCTCATCTGAAAGGTCGGGAGACAGAGATTGAAATATCATCTACAGAATAGTGAGAAGAGAGACCTGAAACTAATAAATGGTATAAACAGGCAAGATATCATCTTTGCTGTGACTAGAGAGATATTTGCAGATATGCAGGCATTCAGAGTGTATATCATCCATATAACACGTTAGACTTTTTGTTGAATTCTTCTGTCTAATGAGGATTTTGCTAGCATTTTATATACATCAACTTATTTGATATTTGCAACTCTGTGAGATAGATGGATTTATTCTGTTTTCACTTGAAGATCCGTGGCTCAAAGAGGTGAACAAATATGGGCAAAGCACAGAACTGGCATACTATCTTTGGTAAAAATTAAGTGGTTCTAATCTTGTTTACTGCTTAAAAGAACCATTTTTTTTAAGGTAGTTGTAGTGGTGATGGGAACTAAAATACCAGTTTTATATTTATTATACTATTTTTGATTGAAATAAAAATGTAGAATTTGTGGGTTGTTTTTTGGTCAGAAAAAGAGACTTTCTGATAACCTGCTAGTCTTTAGCAGATATCAGTTTGCAAAACTTTAATATAAGATGTGTATATTTGCATGTATCTTTAATATATATATTTAAGGTCAATATGCTGGATAAATGCTAAAGGGAACTCATGACTTTGTAATTTTTGTGTTTACATTCAAAAGTCTATCCTTGTCAAACAAGTGGGGTCTCTTGAACAAAAATAGAAGCATAGCGGTAATGTTACAGATTTTGAAATGCCACGGTAGACTTCTCGGCAAATCAAGGGAAATTGATAAGATATAAATTTTATAAGCAATGATATTATAAATCTGGTTTATTACATCTTGTAATGGTATGTTAGCCTTTTAAAGAAACATATTGAGCATGTAGTATGACACAGTATTAACAGTATAAAAAAATAACATATTAACTAGGTCCTAAGAAGCCTGAACGAGTTAATAGACTTCTGATACTGGCACTGATTGACTTATTGTCAGGAAATACATCAGATGCCAGAGAGGACTGACAGAGAGTGTTATTTCCCTTGAGCATACTCATAATGAAAGAACAGGGTTTTGACCTTTGAATTTTCTGTAACACACATTCCAGCTCGCCTTCTGTACAATCCCTGCCTCTAGATAACTGTTCACCGTAGTCTGTTCTGTGTACAATGAGTTTTGCATTATGAAGGCTTAGTTTATGGAATAGACTTCAAGAGAGCTGGGAATTAAAAATTGTGCTTTTTTTTTTGCCAAGTAAAGAAAAATCATGACTCATCTCAAGAATTCTAAGAAAGTATCATTTTTTGACAAGCAATATTGAAAACTGCAATATCCCTCACTTATTTTGTTAGTGAAATAAAGCAACATATTATTTTTAAAAAGTATAGCCTCATAATATCAATGGACACTAAAGAGAAAGAAATCTATAAGGATAAAAATGAGAATCACATATCACAGTTTTAAAGTCAATTAAATGTATTCAGAGTTAATGTTTGAATTTATGAGGGAATGAAAATTATTTCTATGAGAGCACTGAAAGGCATATGTTAGGTGCAGAACGTTTTTTCCACGCTAATTGTTAAATTAATGTGATAAAAATGTTCACATTATTGCTAGCTTCTTGTTTGGCTGCCTTAAATGGTTATTTTTATTAGCTTTGATTATGAGGGGCTGTAAATATGACACTAAAAGAGTGTTCCAGTCAGTTCTATGCTGGACAATTTTATTATACTCTGGCTGGAGATGCCAGCAGCGCACCTTTGTTTGAAAGAGATATAACATTCAGTTGACTTTAATGCTTGGATCTTATGATGTGGCCAATAAATAAAGCATTAGATAAATAGCTTTACTAGACACTAAATATTATAATAGTGACTGTGACCTTTCACTTGTGTAACAGAGACTAAGTCCTCAGTATATCTTCATCTCATACCCACTACCTTGTTCTTAAGGGGGACTATGTTACTGCCTCTTTAAGAGATTATTTAAAGAAAAAATTGAATTTAAGTAATTCTAATGCCATTATAAATCATTGCAGTAATTTTATTGCCTATGATTTTTGGAAAGCAGCTGAATGTCCCAATGGCTAACTATGGCATTGCACAGTTAAGATCCAAGAGAAAATTGCAGCAGAAAATAAGACAATACATTTATTTCAGATGGAATAACAACGGAACAGCTCGTTCAGAATTAGTATTCATTGGTGTCCTGACACACAAAGACACACACACAAAGACACACACAAATACACAGGCACACAGGCAGACCTCACAATAAGTCCCACCACCTATCTGAAAGTCTGCCTTTGCAGAGCCCAGCTGCAGAGCGCTCACTCCCACTGGCTGAGGCCTTTGTTGTGGTCTTATCACTATTCATCAGCCACAGTTGTCCACGTCTGCTGCCTCCACTTTCTACCAGGTGTTGATTTGAGGGGTCATCAGCTATAAGCTCCCGCATGCAAAATTATTCCAGAGTCTGTTTCCCCAGTAATCTAACCTTAGAGACCCAATGAAGCTTTAAGTAATAACTACACAAGTTGTGCCATAAAATGTTATTTTCAAGTGTCTCTTTCTTAAACCAGATTAGTCTATGCATAGATTATTGCATGTAAGATCTAAGATAAGCAATGGACTTTATTACTGCATGTACTCTCAAAGTTTCTGTATGAGGGCCATCTCTTCTTACGGCAGTATAAAAATGATTTCATAAGGAATACTGACAATTACGGGTATGTTAAATATAGAACTGAATAATTTCACATCGAGCCTTTAGATGCTTCGTGTCACGGTTTACCTTTGAAGTGTTTGGTATTTAAGGAGTCTCTGTATGAGCGAGTATTATGTGCTGACACTGCTTGAAAGAGCATGGAGAAAATCTTGTAAGGTACACCCTTTGAAAAGAAAATTATGCATATTTTATGAAGTATGATCCTTAAAAAATTTAGTTTTCAAATTATTTGATATATTAGACAGATTCAGCTATCTTCATTTATTTTAAATCATACAAATGAATCTTAGTTTTTCATTTGAATAGATTATTGTGTTTTATTCAACTCGATAACCCTGAAATTCAAGTACTTGGATCTCTTATGAAAACCCTATGAAGGAAAATATAAATTTTCTAATCTATCTGGTCAAAGAACTAAAAAGAGTAAAGCAGTTAAATTTAATCATGGCTTTGGAAAACATTCTGTGACACGTGTAAGATGTTAATTCAATGTTTCCAATTTTTTATAATAGGGTCCGCATTGAATTTAATTATTCAACATTTCCAAATATGCCTAATAAAGATTATTTATTCTACTATAAACAATATACTACGCAATAATTGAACTTTAGTGATATATTAATACAAATATTATGCTTCCCTCAAAAAAGATAATCTTTTTCAGAAAAAATATACACATAAATTAAAAATTAAAAGTTGAATTACTCATATGTCAAATATTAATTTAACGTGTAGTAACTGAACTAATATGAATCATGTCACTTTAGGGAAATAGCCACAATGTTAAGATAATGGACGGGGTGAGGAACTGACTTTGCCTGTGAATTGAAGGAAGACTTTCCAGAGGCAACAGTATTTGAGATAAGCTATTTTAGGTTAATAAAAATTTGGAAGGTGTATTGGGAAGCAGTGAGTATGCTCACTGTATAGTTTGAAATGAGTTTATTGTAAATAAGTCTAGAAGATAAGATTCTGTGAGGCCAAAATAAAAAAAAAACATGAAGTTGAAGAAAGAAGGTAAGAGCCAGATTTGGAAAGCCCTTTTCTTTCTGGCCATACAATTTGGAATCTTAATATATACATAATTAGAGACTTCAGTGAGAGTACTGAGTACTGTGGAGGGTGGGAACCAGTTTTCTCACTGTGGAATAAAGAGTCATAAACAAGTTGTGGAGACTGGGACGCTTCATGTGTTAATGGATTAGAATTTGACATATCAAAGTGAACTCATCTTCAGCTTAATATAGATGCAGACATTTACTTACAAAAAGATTTACACATACGTGTAAACACAGCAGTGCGCATACACAAGTATATTCTATTTCTCTGTTAGCTTAGAGGGACTAGAAGCATAACACCCAAATAACAATCAGCGCATCTACTGCACGGATCTTTGTGTCTAAGAGTATTCAACAACAACAAAAACACCAGAATATTTCCATGGAGAAATGGCTCATTCTAGAACTTGGACAGAAAATTTGCAAGATAAACTTGAAGCACCCTATTATATCAGGAAGTAATAAAATTCTGAGTAATAAACAAACACAGTTACAGCAATACACCGAAGGGACACACGGGTTAACTGAAAGAGTTCTTAGTGGCCAAGATAAGAGTAATTTGGGAATAAAATACACAAACCATAAAATAAATACTCACAAGTCCATACTGATACTAATTAATGATTGAATAAATATTAGAGAGGAATAAACGTATCTTTCTTGCAGAAAGATTTTAAACAATTTCTGTAGATTCTCTGCCCTCAAGGAGGCAGAGCATAACTTCTCACTCTTTATGTATAAAAGAAGCATAGTAACTGTCTTACAAAAATAAAATATGAAAGGAGAGAAAAAAAGAGTAACTTCAATGTGAAGAAGCCTGATCAATACCACCCCTCCCAGCTGATCAAGGTCAACATCAACAGTTATAAATCATGTCGGTAGTATTTACCTTTGATATGATGTGATAAAATGGCACTGTGCCTCTCTGGCTTTCCTCCATAGAACCCATAAATCCAGTATTATTATGAGAAAATGCCAGAAAAACAGCAAAGGAGGATATTCTTTAAATACCTGCTCTGTACTTATCAAAACTAAAAAAAAAAAAATAAGAAAAGTTTGAAAAAAACTGTCACAAACCAAATGAGCCAGTTATGCAATGACCAATAAATGCAATGTGATATCCTGGATGGGACGCTGGTAAAACCTGAGGAAATCTGAATAAAGTGTGGATTTTTATTAGCAAAGTATAAATACTCGTTTATTAATTGTTTTATATTATTATGAGGTCTTAATAAAGAGAGCTAGGTTTGGGTTTATAGAAATTTCCACACTATATTCACAAATTTTTGTAAATATAAAACGGTTCTAAAATTAATTTTTAAAGCTGAATATCAAAAATTTCATACCTTACTTCAGGTAGTTCACAAAATTAGCTCTGTGTTTTCCAGTGGCAAACACAAACAGATAACCCTTTAGACCTCACAATGCCAATAAAGGACTCAAAAAAAAAGCTAACACAATTTCTTCAAAGTAATTATATCAAGATCCTCAGGAATAGGATGTAGGTATTTCAAAAATAGTCCTGACTACTCCAAATAGTGCACAGCTTTGAATATTGGCCATGTATATTTCCTGGGTTTGTACAAACATATAATGGCATGTATCCACCATTGTAGTATCATCATAGTTCAAAATACCTTCACTGCCCTAAGAATGCTCCTTGAGAGTCATTTGTTCATGAGTCAACTATGTATTTTTTTTAAGTTCAGGATGTGCAGGTTTGTTACAAGTAAATGTGTGAAATGGTGGTTTGCTCACCTAAGTATTAAGCCAAACATGCACTAGCTCTTTTCCCTAATGCTCTCCCCGACCCCACCCTCCAAAATACCTTACAGTGGTATTATGAAAATTAAATCACACTATGAATGTAAAGCACTTAGCATATTGCATAGTTGAGAATAAATATGTAAACCATAATGATGATGATAATAATAATAATGTAACAATATTTCTGTTGGTTTTGTTATCCACTATTGGTAGTATAACTGATGATTTAACAGAGTAAGTTTCAGGAGAGTGGTAGCGACAGAAATAGAAGCTGAATGGGACTGAGATGTAAGTGACAGGCCAAGGAGTGAAGACTGTGCTTCTGAGAAGAAGAAATCAACTCGGGAAGGAGCACCCAGGCGAGAGTTGATTCAAATCAAGAGATGAGCTTATTTACTTATTTTAGAGTAGAGATTCTTGGATTTAATTGCATTAGGGTACCAGTAAGCGTTGGCTTTGGGCTGCTGGCATGGGGAGGATTTCATTTTACTGAATGTTTTCCTTTATATTTACTTTTCATTTGCTTCTCTAAAATATGAAATGCTATGCTTCTACCTAGAAATTTTATACGTTTATATAATTGAAGAATAATGCTCCTCGTCATGTTTATAATAAATTCCAGAGATTTTATATTTAAAAAACTGCTTGTGATTGACTCCAAAATGGATTGACATGACATTTTAACTTAAAACATTATATATATATGTGCACACACACAGACACACATCTATGCGAACTACTAAGTCTAAACACTTGTAAATTGTTGTTAAATATTTTTACTTGTTGATATTACAATTGCCACAGTAAGCATCTCCCCAGGGAAGTAATAAATATTATTTCTATATGCTTGCACAAATACTGCGCACCTCCTGGGTCCCCTCTGAATTTTTCTTCGAACTTGCTATTCTCATACTCCCTGCTCAATCACTGTTACCACTTCTAGTTTGGTTTCTATGAATCTTACCCTCATACCCCAGACTATTTCTTAATTGTGGGAGAGTAAGATAAGCGGTACAACTTCCCACTGTAATGAAAACTGAAAGGGGCTGTGGCAAAATCCCGGCTTTCCTTGTCCGCAGCTGCCTGTACACCCCCTTTGCTCCCACCATAAATAAACAGCTCTGCACTGGGGAGCTTCCTATAGTGCGTCCTCCAGTGCTGGAAGATTTCTTTTGTCACTTCTGCACCTGACATAGCAGCAGTGGCCTTTTTACTTTCTATTCTCCTGCAAGGTTTCAAAAACAGAACTGCTTTATTATTTTCATTGGTGCCACTTGCTTTTTAAACATTTTGGGGGGACAGCAGTGTCTTTCAATTCATGGATTTTCCAAATGACACTGCAGGTGGTTTTAAAGAGAGTCAGCCAACCTGCTTGACCCAGCCACTGCAATGCCCATCTGAGAGATCACACACACACACACACACACACGCACACATACAGACACACACATACACCACACATACAGACACACACACACCACACATAGACACACACACGCAACACATACACACACACACACATACACGAGACAGAAAGAATGCTGAAGTTAGACAATAGAATTAAGAAAAATAATTAAGGGAACTTGACGTATAATAAAAAAAGAAAAAAGAAAAAATAATTTTAAAATATATTGTCAAAGAAAAAGACAAAATAAAGACTTAAAGAAAAATAATTCTGATCATATTCTATCTCCTACATTTATTCTAGTAAGTTGATTCTGGTTTAGCTTGCAGGCATGCAATTTTATTTCAATGAAGGTTTTGAATTTTTGATGAGACCCTCTATTGTTTTTTGGTTTTGATTTTTTTGGTCAGAAGTAAGATGACTGTACAAGTGAAAGATAAGGAAATCAAGGTTAAGTGCAGGAAAAATGATCTCTGCTTTGAAATACTTTTGTATATAATTCACTAAATCAAGCTATAAAGAGGTGATTACTTGAATCACCTAATAGCATGTGGAAACATCTTCTATTGCTATACCACTGTTCAAATGACATGATGACCTTGGTGACATGGAAATGGGAGCATTTGCAGTTCCTTTTTCCATGCGCTTCCCATTTGGGGTCCTAAGAGAGCAGGCAGCCAGGTGGGCTATGAGCTTTATAAGCAAGGACGGTTTTAGAAAGAGACATTTCTTAATAGGACCTCGCCGTCCCAGAAAACTGTCCTCACTGCAGTGTACTTCCATGAAAGAGAGTGTCTTCAATCTCAGGCGATATTACTTTGTAAGTCAAATTCAGCATCAGAAAGAAGAAAACTAGCCATCCAGGATACAGCAAAACTCCTCTGATCAATTTAGTTATGGCTTCCCCACGAACCAGAAAATACCTAGCCCACTAATTCCCATAAGAGAAATTTTTAACATATTTAAAATTTTGTCATGTATTTTGAAATTAAATTTTGAAAATATTTTGTAATTCCTGAGGAAAACCACTATTTGTAATCCGCTGTGCTCTAATCACTTTTTTCCTATTCCTAGAATTTGCTTTTTTACATATGTATTAAAGCAAACTGTATTTTGCTTTTTCCATAAAGCAGAAATAAACGTTTTGTTATGTTTCACAAAATCCTAATAACTGATACCAAAATAAAGTTGTTTATTTAACCATTCCCAATGTTTAGGTGTGCAAATGATTTTATTTTTTCACAATTATATTATTTCAATTTGCTTTATTCAATAATATTTTCCTAGCATAAATTTCTCATATTAGAATTATTCATCTTTAAGTTATGCTATTTTTAATTTTCAAATTTTATTTCAATTTTTGAATAAAGAAAAATGATTTTCAAATTTTAGCAATCCCACATATTTTAAACTAATATGTAATAACCCCAAAGTCCTGAATTACCACATAACCACAGAACAGTTAGTAAAATAAGAAAGTTTAACATTGACAAAATCCTGTAATGTAACTCACAGTCCATTGCGAATTTAGGCACATGTCTCATGATGTACTGGAAGTCAGCCCATATCACAAGGACGGCATACAGTGTGTCTATGTCATAGTTCATAAAGCAATTTTTTACAAATGAGTGTTTTACAAAATGTTGATGTATTCTCAGAATAAAAGTCAGAGTTAAATATATTGAACTTCGTTACAAATTTGCATTCACCGTATGTTATTTTATTTGGTTTTTCACTTTATTATGGAGCATAAATATCTTCGGAAAAAACCTATGCTAACCTGTGTACTAGTATTAGTAAATTCACATCACAATATACCATCGGATATCATGTGCCTTTAAAATGTTTTTACGATCAAAATTGAATCTGCCCATGACACACACATATATTCAACAAACAATGTGTGATCGTCTTTTAAACCAATATATTCAACGAAAAATATTAGCCTCCTGTGACTTTTTTTTTAACTTAATAATAACACTGGCCAAGCAGAACTTTTGTGAACATTTTGAATTTGGGCCCAGAATGAAGGTTATTCCAAGGTTAACAGCTTGTTTCGTTTAGCTTTTAAAAAAGGGCAGTCCTTCAGGCTAGCTTTTCTCTGAATTGAATATAAGAAAATATATTTATTCGGATACATGCAGTTTCTTCCAATGCAGTGACCCAGGATGCTTTGTAACTGTACTTCATAAAAGAATGAATGATCTTTTTCATTGCACATTATATAATGTGTCTGAAGGGTGAACAGCCAGAGTCTTGTAGCAGTTCTATTCACTATCTGCTAAATCACAGGTGGTGTGATTGTAGAGAATCATGGTGCCCGGGTAGCTGGTGTTGGCAGTCCCCTAGTTCTATAAATGCACGTATTTCTATCTTACAAGGGGCTCCCATGAGCCAGTGTTCTCCTTCAAGGACACCTCCTCTTTTATAAATAGGAAGTTATAAATAAAAGCTTGTTTACAGTTAACTCAATTTTTTTGTCATCCCTTCTCTCTCATCATTCCAATTTCTTCTGCTTCACAAAGAATAACTTTGGCTTCCTACAGATTTGACCAAGCAATCACTTGCTTAAAGTTATAGTCTTCATGGCTGACTGAAGTGAAATTGACTTCACATTTTTTTTTTTTTCCAAATGGCCCTCAAAGGCCCTGCAAACGAGAGACCTTGGTCATTTTGTCCCATGGTTGATAGACTATATTCTTGGCTACAACCTTGTTCCACTTGTGATCATGTCACTACAAATTAAATATCTTCATTTTATCTTTGAATGTGAAGCGTGAACAGCTGTTCACCTGACTCAAACCGAAAGCTAGAAATTTAGCATTAAAAAAATTAAAATGAAAAGCCCCAATTGGCTTTATGTGTCCTCTGGTGGCAAAATTCAGAGAGAAAATGAGTGACACAAAAAGTTTTTGCAAAGACCTGCCAGGGAGTAGCTAGAGGCGGGTGCAGGTGAAATCAGGAAGGGGAGCAGACGTGTTTGCCCATGGCGCTTTGTTCTATTTACCAAAAAGAAGTTCAGAGGTGGTTCTTAATGTGAAGACACAAACCTTGATGTAGCGAAAGGTCAAAGAAAGCACTTCTGAGGAAAGCTGGTAGAAAATTCGGGGACTGTACTAATTAACAATCCCACCAACCATATACAAGTGTTCCGTTTTCTTCACATTGATGCTAACATCTGTTGTTTTTTTACTTTAAGAGCTAAAACTAGAACAAACATTCAATCCAACATTTCCACTACTGGGTATCTACCCAAAAGAAAAAAATCATTATAAGAAAAAGACACCAGCACTCACATGTTTTTGCAGTGCTATTCACAGTAGCAAACTCATGGAGTCAACCTAGGTGCCCATCAACAGATTGGATAAAGAAAACGTGCTACCCCTGGAACCTGGGAGGTGGAGGTTGCAGTGAGCTGAGATCATGCCACTGCACTATAGCCTAGGTGGCAGAGTGAGACTCTGTTTCAAAAAGAAAAAAAAAAAAGAAAAGAAAGGACAAGAAAACGTGGTGCATATTATGGAATACTATGCAGCCATAAAAACAAACAAAATCATGTTTTTTTCTTTTCTTTTCTTTTTTTTTTTTTGCAGGCAACGCAGGTGGAGCTGGAGGCCCTAACCTAAGTGAAATAACTCAGAAGTCAAAAACTAAATACTGTGCGTTTTCACTTATAAGTGGGAACTAAACTACAGGTACACATGCACATAAAGATGGAAATAATAGACACTGGGGACTCCAAATCGGAGAAGGGTGGGAGGAGAACGAGGGTTGCAAAATTACCTGTTGGGTACAATGTTAACTATTTGGATAATGGGTCCACTGGAAGCTTGAACTTCGTCATCATGCAACATGTGCATGTAACAAACCCACACATGTACCCGGAATTGAAAGTAAATAATAAAATGCAGGGAATTAAGAAATGGTCTTTATTCCTCCTATGTCCAGTCACAGAGCCGGTGGCAAGTTTTAGAAGCCACTGTGTGAGTTTCCAGGAGCACAAACCTCTTCCCTTGCCATGCACGTCTGGCCTCCTAGGAGTGGTTTAGGGAATGGCCTGCAACGCCATTGTGTAAGAGCGTTGAGTCTTACCACGCTCTCTAGGGGCTCAGCCAGCCCAAGTATCTGCAGAGGGTGTGCGTTCAGCAGCAGCTGGGTGAGACAGAGAGACAGAGCTCAGCCAGTGGGTGACCTTTGGCTTAGGAAAAGGTAAGTTAATCTCTAGTGAGAGGAAAGTACAACACTTGGGCAGTATGAGGTGATCTTGGACACATTCTCCACCTGGCTTCCTGTCAGACCTATCCTTCAGGCCCTATTATCCTCTAAACTGGAGAGGACAGCAGAGCCTGTAGTAGAGGCTGGTTAGGAAAACTGCAGAAGGCTCAGAACAGCGCCAGGGACTTGCCGAGCTCTGTATCAGCATTTGTGAACACGAATGTTACGTGTCCTGATGGGATAGAGGACGGGACAAGACCTACAGGCACGTGGCTAAGGGAAGAGTTGGCGTCTCTGAGTGCTCCTGGGCAGCATCCTGCATCCCTTGACCAAGCCCTGCCCTCCACAGGACTTCAGCTTATTATAGAGGCTCTGCCCTAGGTGTGATCAGAAATGGGTATTTGACTGCTCTGTTTTGTTTTGGCTAATTTATCACTGAATTGCTTAGCAAAGTACTGTTTAATAGTACAAAAAAAAATAGAGATTTTTTGGGCAGTATGCTTTCATTGCTTTAAAATACTGCATTAGGTTAATTAAAAAATAACATTTACAACTCTGATTTCCTAGCACCTCAAGGTGATATCACACAAAATTACTTTTAAAATTTCTTCAGAAAATCACTATAAAGTTTTAAAAAGAAAGCCTTATCCTCTATCCTGTCATCCAAGACATGCAACATTCATGTTACAAACACTGATGCAGAACTTGGTAATTCTATCTCCCTCTGAAGCATTAGGTGTCTAGACTCCAGGGTGGTGTGAGCACAGCTGTGCAGATGCCATGCAAGAATGGAGGCCCCACAGCCATCCCTCTGCTCTGTGGGTGAGGGGCAGCATCAGCACTTCTGTTTATATCAGGAGCCCTTGGCTCATGGAGTACTCAGGATTGTTCATAACAAATGCCTAAGAGATGATGTGACTCATCTGAAGTTTCACAGGCCTGGAGATATAAAATAATGATTCAAAGATGCGCAGGCCTGCTAATGTGCTGCCATAACCGAGGAAGGCTGTTGCTTTGTGATTTCCCACCACCCAGATCAATGGTCCTCATCCATATTCGTGGGGGGTGAATACCACCAGAACAAAAGAGGTAGTTAAGCACGTGGGCTTCAAAGACGATCTTCTCTGAGTCTCTTGCTAGAAAAAGATTTGGCTAGATGAAATCCTTGCTTTGTATAACAAATGCAATGTTTTGGCAAGTCAAGATATTCTATAGGTTACAAATACATAGAAGTGGGAAAATGACAAAAGGAACCCACCTTGTTGGAGAAGTGGTGGAGAGGTTTACCAGAAAATGAAGGGAGAGATTCAGAGAGAGAGAGAAAGAGGGAGAGAGAGAACAGAGGTTGAGCTAATAGGTCCTGAGAAACCCCTAACCCCCAGCATCCACGGCCTCGTTGTAGGAGGGAGCTGGGTGTACAGAAAATAGAAACCCAGAAAAGAGAGAAGTGGAGCCCCAAACACAGTGAAGAGTAACTGGGTGCTCCAGGGTGCAGCCTGGCATATAACAAGCCAGTTAGAGAGATGCTGGCATCCACACAGCTGCTAAGTTGTATTTTAGAAGAAGCTGTAATGAGTCTGGGATGGTGAAGGCTTGCAGGACTTGAAGGAACTGTGAGGTTGGATCTCCTGGCTTTCGAACCATGAGTATTTCCAGACTGGGTGCCAGTAAAATGCTGGCAGCAGATCCAAATGATGCTGGGAAGATCCACCTGAGAAATCTTCCAGGCCCCAAAGGTGGAGACCGGATCTGAGGACCTCTCTCCCATGCTGTCGAAGGGCCTGCCCAAGTTAAGTTGCCACTGACTGGATACTATTAGGGAGACAAGAAAAAAAGGGAAAAGCCTTTTGAAAGACTAATTACTCCAAGGAATTTGAAGTTAAAACAGACAGCTTTAAAGTAAAAAAAAAGAAAAAAGAAAAAAGTTATGTCTAAGGCAGAAGTTAAATTTTGCGCTCACATTTATCTCATTATTTCCTGCCTCTATCCAGCATGGTGGGTATGGAAAGAAAGATTAGCTCAGTAAGGTAATCGTCGGAGGCAATGCTATATTTCCCTCCTGAAATATCAGAATATCTGGGGATACTGGCAACATTGATAGACTCAGTACCCCTGTCTTTTGTCTCTATGGAAGTCCATTGAAATACAGCTGCCCAAGCTCTAAGGACATTTATGCATTTTGTTTGACTTTCATAGGTGAGTAGACACCATGCTTACAAATAGTATTTGAAGTAATTGTTAAAACTTAAATATTAGGAGTTTCTTAAATACATCTGGATTTTGGGTTTCTGCTCAAACAGTAAGAATACCTGAGTAACAAGTTCCTCCTTTAAACAAAATGTTAACTCTCCAGTGAACGTCTGAGATTCACGCACCTCAATTGCCACACTCCCCATGGTACCAGTGGGCTTTTTGTTTTCTGACTTCTGCTCTATAGCTGCAAAGGCTTTGGTTTGTGCTACAGCTATGATCTTGGGGTAACTGCACAGAAGAATCTTTGGTGTGAGTGTGGATAGAGAAATGGCTCTAAATTGGATGAAGTTTTGCTTCTTGACCCCAAGTACTCAGAGGATATTGGGAAATTCCTGGAGACATTTTGGTTGCCACAACAGGAGATGATGCTATTGGCATCCAGTGGGCAGAGGTCATGGATGCAGCTAACCATCCTGCAAGGTACTTGGCACGTCCCTGTCAAAGAGACATCATCCCAAAGTGTTAGAACTGAGGTGAGAAACACTGTGTTAGAGCAGACAGAAGTGAAAAAGACTTGCCTGAAATGAAAACTTTTCTAGATACAGTATTAACAACACGCCCCGTTTCTATGACACGATCTGATGATTTTCTGTAGATCCACAAACTCTGCCTCTATTATTCA
Source organism: Aotus nancymaae (assembly GCF_030222135.1). Lineage (NCBI taxonomy): Eukaryota > Metazoa > Chordata > Mammalia > Primates > Aotidae > Aotus > Aotus nancymaae. The sequence goes on along the minus strand of NW_026988450.1, from coordinate 3,426,091 downwards.
TTCAATGGACATTCATTTGTGCCTCACACATGAGCAACACCCATTGAACAAAGATGGACTAAACCCGTTTCATGTCCAGGTTGTTCTCAAGGAAAATGTAATTTAGAATAATAAATGACTTTTGGAGTTATCTGACACTTAATTTTGGAGAAGTGGGTAAAAAAGGTTTTTTCTACTAATTTTAAAATTGGCTGTACTTTCTGTTTGTCAAATAGTCAAAACTGTTGAGGGATTTTCTGATATTACTGGGAAGAGTTTGCTTCTATGTGACAGGGATGTGAGAGATGAAAACTCTGGAGCTAGCTGCAGACTCCAGGGATTGGGTCCTTCTTGGAGGTAGCTGCAGGGATTGGAGGTAGCTCCAGGGATTGGTTCCTTCTCTGGAGGTAGCTGCAGACTCCAGGGATTGGGTCACATCTGCCCTGCTTGAGTATGGGGCAGACAACAAGCTACTCAACTTTCTACCTCATGTATGAGCTCCCTCCTAAGTCTCAACTTCTACCTTGGGGTTTCTCGAGTGACTTCTACTCAAGTACAAAATCTCAATTCCTTCTTCCCCACTTCTCTGTAGGTTATGAGCCACTTCTTCCCCTCCACTATCTTTAAATCCCTCACCTCAACACTTCAACCAAATTGAGAGTATTAACTTTTAAGATATCCTAACAGTGATACATTGCTTTGACTGTTTCTATTCCAAATAACATTTAGGCAGGTGCAATCCCAGCACTTTGGGATGCTGAGGAGGAGAATTGCTTGAGGTCAAGAGGTTGAGGCTGCAGTGAGCCATGATCACAGTGCTGCACTCTAGCCTGGGTGACAGAGCAAGATCCTGTCTAAAAAAAGAAAACAAAAAACAAAAAACAAAAAACATCCCCTCCAAAAAAAATCAAACCAAACCATAAAAGTAAACAAAAACAAAATTAAATTTATCTTTATTAAGTAATTATTTCAAATTTTACAATTTCTATCAGAAACATTCTTCTATTAATGCAATCTCAAAATCTGAAATTGATGCATTAACATTTATCAACTTCCTTTATTTATGATTTCAAATGAGTTATCACATTTTGTCAACCTTTTTCTATGATGTATATGAGAAATATGTGTATATCTAATGAATTTTTAACTTCTATTATGGGCAGTTAAGATTTGTGTTTAAAAAAAAAGGGAAATTGTATAATCAGTATATTTGGGTAATGGTTACACCACAACCAAGACTTCACTGTCACACAATATATCCATGTAACAAAACTATACTAGCACCCCTTCAATTTATACAAATAAAAAATGAATGAACGAATTGAAACATAAATACAATAAAGTTTTAAAATTCCCATATTCAAGTGTACTTTTTGAACTGAATAATAATGAGTAAGTATTGGCAAGTATGGCCAGATAAACATAAAAATAACGTTTTAAGTTATTTTTATTAACTACAATTTTTAGATATTATGATTTTTCTTAATGTCTTTTTAGAAGATTGGAGGAGAGAATTAACATTTATAGAATAATTACTGTACAGTTTGCATAATTTAATCTTCACAAACTCTGACAGATTTTACTACCCACATATTCAAGATAAGGAAACCAGACTCTGTGACAAGAAGTAACATGCCCGAGGGCTGAAGAGTGTTGAAGAGCTGAGGCTCAAGTTTCATTAACTTCGAAGTTCAAAACACAGAAATCTAATAAATGATTGATTCTTACAAATCACTGGAAATATATACATTCCTATCTCCTACAAAAATAAAACCAAAGTTCCCTGGAATCAGAAAGACCAGATCTCTAAAATAAAGATTGTATCAATGCAGGCATTTCCATAGAGTCTGCATTTGAAAGTAAATTTCTGACAATTCAAAAGATCCAAAGATCTTTATTTTAAAAATCAAATTTATTTTCTCATATTTATTGTAAGAAAAGACTAAAATCATCTTTTGACCAAGCCATATATTTAGAGAAATACCTAGCCTTGACCAAATGCTTCATCCAAGCCACCATTCTACCTGTGTCAGGTGGGCAGGGTCCAGAACCCTGAGAGGGGCCCAGAATGCCACTGTCCCCAGAGGGAGAATCTTTGGACTTTTGGAACTCAGTAAGAGGTAAGCTGACTCTGCTTAATGGAGAATCAACTAAACTTGTTTGTATTTTGGTATTAACGTCTACTGGAGAACCTGATCAGTTTGGTGATGACAGCAAAGCTAATCTTTACATACCCAGTTAGGGTTTTGATTTGCCCCATCAACACTTTAGTGGTCTTTGTAGACTCTCAGTTACTGTCTAAGGAGGGTGTCTTGCTCGCCTACCTCTTGGTCCAGCTCTATTCCCTTCTTGCCAAGTTGCCTTCCATCCCCAGGGCCAAACACATCTGCTAATTAGCAGTGATAAGGACCTATTAAAATCAAATATTAGAAGGAAGAAAAATAAACCACTTTTAGTCTTGGTAATATTTTTTAAATGTTTTATTTTGTAATGAGGAAGCTAATCTATGTTCGTTATTTAAAAAAAAAGATGTGTGCAGATGCATTGTTATACACCAGATATTGAAGACCATTTAAACCTTCCATGTCTCGGTGACTGAGGCTGAATTTTGTTTTGGAAATAATATAATAGCACAAGTCAGCTCATCTGAAAAGAATCCATCAAAATGTATAAAAGACTACTAATTGTTTTCATGATGTTTCCAGGCTTTACTCTGGATATCATATTCTTATTCTTTTAAAACTAAATTTGGATTGCATTTTTAAGTTGTGACATCATAAAGCTATGTAATAAGACTTTGTAAATGTACATTTGTACATATATTTTTCTATGGCCCACAAACTGAAAAGGCTTTTCCTCTTTTTTTTATTTTTGAGATGGAGTCTCAGTCTTGTCACCCAGGCTGGAGTGCAGTGGCATAATCTCTGCTCACTGCAACCTCCACCTCATGGGTTCAAGCGATTCATCTGCCTCAGCCTCCCAAGTAGTTGGGATTACAGGCACTCGCCGCCATGCCCAGCTAATTTTTGTATTTTTAGTAGAGATGGGGTTTCACCATGTTTGCCAGGCTGGTCTCAAACTCTGACCTCAGGTGATCCACCTGCTTTGGCCCCGCAAAGGGCTGGGATTACAGGAGTGAGCCACCTCGATCCATCAGGTTTTTACATTTTTGAATGGTTGAAAAAAATCAAAAGCTTATATTTCATGACACATGAAATTTTTATGAAATTCAAATTTCAGTGTCCATAAATAAAGTTTTATTAGAATAAAACTATGCTTATTCATGTCAATCTTTGTATTCTAATAACAGAGTTGGTACATGGGGCACAGAGCTTACAGCTTTTAACTGGTCCACTACAGAAAAAGTTTAGCAAAATGTACTCTAACCGCCTATATTTAAGAAAATACTGGGCATTGTAATTCATCTTCTCATACTCAACTGGCAATCTGACTAGGAAGAATTCCTACACAGTAGTCACTTTAGATCTTTGATTTTCAATAAAGAAAGCTCAAGTACCCAATTTTTCAAATAAGAAAAGGCACACGTGGCGACCATACTATTTGGTAGTGATTATAACTTTGACAGCTAGAAGATGAGATGTTTAGCTGATTTTGCAGTGTTGTGCAACCATTCATCTTGAATACCTCTGGAGTATAAAAATAATGCCTCCCCTCAGATACCAAAATCTAATTACATATATGATAAACGACAGTCTTCAAAACATGATCTTACTGGTAATAAACACCTCCCAAAGAATTTATAAAGCTGAGAACACAATATTTTCTCCCAGTCATGGTTTGCTATTTTCAAGGAGTGTATAGAATTAAAATGATGCTGGGACGGGATGGTTGAGGAGATGTGGAACCTTCTTCCCTGTGCGGATGACAGAGACTCTGGTTGTCTTCTAGGTATAAAGCCTGGGTCTTCGACCAGAAGAAAAAAAACGTAAGTGACTTCCAATAAAACTATCAATCAATCCTTCATGGATTTTTTAACATAGAAAAAGGTGTTTCAAAATCATGCAATTGTGAAAAAAATTATGCAATGTATTTTTCATTTTATTTCCATATACCTTTCAATTTTTAGAAACTTCCCCCTGGGTTCTAATAATTTTTATGAAAATCTTGATTTTTAATCTTGTGAGATCTTTATTTTTCAGAGATATTTTTATGGAAAGCTGAGGGTCCCGGGAAACATTGCAAGGAGGAAAACCATTGATTTTGAATAGAAATTAATTTATTGGAGAGAGATCCAAGATGGCTGATGATTAGCAGCTCGGGAACGTACCTCCCAGTGAAAGCGCAAAGAACGAGAGGACGCCACACTTTCAGACGAATATTAGTTGCTCACGGACCAGGAGATTCCCAGTGGAGGAGCTCCACGGGTCGCCAGGGCGACTCTTGTGGCCGGCGTGGCGGTTTTGCTGGTGCCTTAGCACGCCAGTTCTTGGTGCAGAGTCCGGAGATTCCCGGGCAGAAAAGAACCATCAATCTTAACACCGCTGTTTTGGCCGGCTCAGTGGATTGCTCAGATTTCGGTGCAGGGAATCAACAAGTTGGACGTCAGAGACCCAGTTAGAAAGTCGGTAATTATAAAGACGACAGACGGACAAATATATAATGAAGGGAAGAAACCAGCATAAAAAGGTAGAGAATACTCAAAATCAGAATGCCTCTCCCTCTACAGGGGATTGCAATTCCTCATCAGTAACGGAACAAGGCTTAATAGATTACACGTGTGTTCCAATAACAGAAGCAGGTTTCAAAACGTGGGTGATAAGAAACTTCTGTGAATTAAAAGAACTTGTTCTAACCCAATGCAAAGAAACTAAGAACCTTGAAAAAAGGTTTGACGAAATGTTAACGAGAATGGACAATTTAGAGAAGAATATAAGTGAATTGATGGAGCTGAAAAACACAACACAAGAACTTCGCAAAGCATGCACAAGTTTAAACAGTCGAATTGATCAAGCAGAAGGAAGGATATCAGAAGTCGAGGACCAGCTCAGTGAAATGAAACGAGAAGACAAGAATGCAGAAAAAAGGATGAAAAGGAATGAGCAAAGTCTCCAGGAAATATGGGACTATGTGAAAAGACCTAATTTACGTTTGATAGGTGTACCTGAATGTGATGAAGAGAATGAATCCAAGTTGGAAAATACTCTTCAGGATATCATTCAGGAAAATTTTCCCAACCTGGCAAGGCAGGGTAATATTCAACTCCAGGTAATACAGAGAACACCACAAAGATATTCTTCAAGAAGACCAACCCCAAGGCACATAATCGCCAGATTTATTAGGGTTGAAATGAAGGAGAAAATACTAAGGGCAGCCAGAGAGAAAGGTCAGGTTACCCATAAAGGGAAACCTATCAGACTTACAGCAGATCTCTCAGCAGAAACCCTACAAGCCAGAAAAGAGTGGGGACCAATATTTAACATCCTTAAAGAAAAGAACTTTCAACCCAGAATTTCCTATCCAGCCAAACTAAGCTTTATGAGCGAAGGAAAAATTAAATCTTTTGCGAACAAACAAGTACTTAGAGAGTTCACCACCACCAGGCCTGCTTTACAAGAGCTTCTGAAAGAAACACTATACATATAAAGGAACAACCAATATCAGCCTTTCCAAAAATATATCAAAAAGCAAAGAACTTTAACACAATAAAAAATTTACATCAACTAATGGGCAAAACAGCCAGCTAGCATCAAACGCCGGTATTAAACTTATATATATTTTCATTGGATTAAAAGCCAAAACCCATCGGTATGCTGCATCCGGGCCCATCTTACATGCAACAATACACAAAGACTCAGAGAGAAGGAGGAAGATTTACCAATCAAACAGAGTAAAAATAAACAAATAAACAAAAAGCAGGAGATGCAATTCTCGCCTCTGATAAAGTAGACTTTAAAGCAACAAAGATCAAAAGAGGCGAGGAATGACATTACATAATGGCAAAAGGATCAATGCAACAAGTAGAGCTAACGATTCTATAGATCAACGAGACAGAAAATTAACAAGGATATTCAGAACTTGAACTCAGACCCGGAACAAGTAAACTTAATAAACATTTATAGAACTCTCCACTTCAAATACACAAAACATACATTACCACCTCACACCTATTCCAAAGGTGACTATATAATTGGAAGTAAATCACTCCTCAGTAATCGCATAGCATTTCATAGGTTTCAATGAAATATTGGTTGGCTGTTTGTTTGTTATCTTCTTCCCTTATTCCTTCCTGACTACATCATTAAGTATAATCATCAGTATACAAGAGGTTTTCAATACCCATTACTAAATTGCATTCTAGCCTGGGCAAGAAAGCAATACTCCTATTCTCTCTCCCTCTTTCTTTTCCTTCTCCCTCCTCCCCATTCTCTCTCTCTCTTTCTCTTCCTTTTTCCTCCTTCCTATTCTCTCTCTCTCTTTCTCTTAAAAAAAAAAAAAAAAAGAAATTAATTTATTATGAATGAGTATTTTCTGGTATCCCAGAGACCTTGAAAGTCTTGAGAAAAAATAGGATTAATGAATTAAAATGTAAGAAAGAGAAAGTCAAAGGGGCAAACACATAGCATGGATGACTGCTTGGCTGGAAAGGCTGACATGGCTAGCACAGGAAATATCTCTTGGGCACCTCGACAGTGGATATGCCAAAGTGCAGGAAAATTACTAGAGAAAGGAGGAATGCAGAGAGGCGTGAGGAGAAAAGGGAGAGATGACAGTGGTATTTAGCAGGTGAGTGAGTTGAGAAAAAAATAAGTAATTTATTAACAAAATTACTCAACAGCATTTTGAAAATTCTGATCAAATTCATACACAAATACCATGTGAATACCAAATTACATGGAATTCTGTATTTAAATGTCTAGTTTTACTCCTGATGTGTTCAAATTTTGGACTTTACTTGTCAATGTCCTTCAGACACACACTACTATGGACACACTTGCAGATGAGCAAATGGGGCTTATTTGTCATGGCAGAAATGGAAAAATAGAAAGAAGAAACCAGAGTTGGATTGGCATTTGTGCTTTCCATACTATTCAAAGTAATCTATGACTGGTCACATTTCAAATCTCATTAGCCTGTTTCACCAATTTTGGTTTCACTATTCTGTGTCCGGCAGGATTCAGGATTCAAGTGGTCCAGACCCCCAGTTCTTAGCACACATAAAATTGCTAATGTAAAGCAAGTTGGTGGTGGTGGTGTAAGGAGAACACATGCCATTTGATGGTCGCTACAGCGCAGCAGATCATTAACTTCCTCAACAACTTAAAGATATATCTGCAGTTACAGATTAATATTATTAATAAAAGTTTATGAAGTTGACCAAAGCTGTGAGTAGATTTGAAAAATTAATATGTAGTTAGCACAAATTCCTTGGCTTTTTTTCTTCCTAATAAATCTACCAGACCATTTTTTCAGGATTTCACAATCATCTCCAGATTCACTGGTTTGCTAGGAGGACTCACGGGACTCAGTATTGAGTCTTAGGACTATGATTCATTACAGCAACATGATACAAAGCAAAAGCTGAAAAGGGAAAAGACAGGGGAAGCAGGAACTAACTTCCAAGAGTCTTTTTCCAGGGAAGTCAAACAGAATGTGCTTGTTTCCTCCAGCAAGGAATTGGGAATATGTGCAATATTTTCTACCAGGTGAGCTTATTAAGGATCCAGAAACCAGGGTTTCTAATGGAGGCTGATCTCGAGGTATCCTTTGCTTAGCACATTCCAAATTTAAGACTCTCACAAGGAAAACAGAAATTTAGCATAAACCACATTGTTAATACAAACAAGCTAGGCGAGTGAGCCACTCATGAATTCCGGTAATGGTGACAGTCCTCTATCGAATCTCAGATGTCACCCAAGAGCCAAACTTGCAAACAGGACATCTCCCAGGCCTGCCGTGTTAACTCTTTTCTACACAATCATGTAATAGGATAACAGAAAACAGAATATCTGTAAGGAGATAAGTCTAATCTCAAGTAATTCAAAATTTAGCGCATCTGCATTCCATTGATCTTACCCATGTTCCTTGAGTGGTCACTGTCTATCTCGTGCGTGTTGTTTCTGGACCCCTGTCAGCAGATGAACTACATGTTTTACTGGGGTTTGAGAAAAATATTTGATCCTCTAAGTTCCATCTATTGTTAAAATAAGAAAGCAATTAAACTTCTCTATTATTTAATGTATAGCTTGACACCGGTGACTTTACTTCTTTTTAATGACCAGCGTATCATGTTTCACGTGTTATTTGAGGCACGCCTGGGAAGAAGGCGTCTTGGGCAAAGTGGAGGCATTGGCAGGTGGTGAACTTTCACTTATTTGACTATTTTGTAATATCATAACACAATGTATTTTATGTATGCTAGGTTGACAAAATTATCTAAAGTACCACAAAATATGGAGGAATATAAAAATGCATGTGTCAAGAAATCCTGAAGTGAGTATATGAACAAAGTCAGTATAAAATGACAGCTAACACCTCTTCTGTTCATAGTAGGAACTATTTTGTTTGACTATTTCATGAAAAAAATACTGATTATATCTGTCAAAGTAATGACAAGAAACAGTAGGAAATATGAATACATAATACTTTATAGCTAATGCTCAACTAGCTAATGAGTAAGTGTCTAGAATTATTCTTTACAGGTGGTTTGAAATCAAGCATGCATTGGGAGCATGTTTGAAACCGTTTTACTGCTGGTATATGCAATCGTACTATTTGTAGTGGAGCAACATGTGCAGACACTGTAATGTTTTGTTTAATATCTTCCTCTGTTTCTGTTTGGGAGGAAACACATTCAGGCTCTATCTCCTTCGACACATAAGTAATCATTGATTTTGTTTCACCACCACCAAGGTATTTTCCTTGGCATTAGTGATTCTAAAATCGGCACATCACTCTCTTATAGAAATCAATAAAAAGTCCACCTCTAGCAAAGTCAGCCCTAAAGCAGGTTAATCATACTATTACCACTGACTGGATTATGGCTCCTGTCTTTAGTGAGCTCTTCCATTTTCATACTGTGAGACAAATTCATTAAATTTACAGACTGGTCTGCTGCATTAGTCTGGGATTTTAGATGATGAATTTTATATTACATCCTATTTCTCTGGGCACTGGACATAAAATAGTGAAAAGACATGGTTTTTGCCTTGTAGTAGAGGAAGACAGACATATACACAGACAATTTTTAATAGAGAGCAATAGACTCTATGCCAAAAAGTATAGTGGGTTCAATAAAACCCCACAAGGTAAGGAAGTTTTAATATGTATACTTGATCATTTTAAAACTGTATAGAGATGTATTTTTTAAAAAAAAACGAGAATACTTACTTTGGAAAAAAAAAAAACAAAACATTTAGCCACCAAATCTCAATAGAGTGTTTATGGAGTAACCCTTTATGACCCTGAGTATATCCATCTAGAAAAAGTCAATTTAAAAATGACTTCAACTCACTTTTAGCTTGACAGACAAAAAGGGTTCCCAAGAGATAATTTTAGTCCTATAGTTCCATTTTCCACATAAAGCAGCAATATTTTCAAGCATGTTTTTATTGCCTTTACGCTTGCTGACTCCTCGTTTTCCTTCATATGAGGTTTTCTAAGCCAGTAAATTGCTTCACGTATTCTGTAAATCTGGTGAGTGCTTCCACTCAGGCTGGGGGGCTCCATTCACAAAATTCATACCTTAGAACCACACTGAGTAGGCCAGCCTAACAGTGGTCATGTACAGGAAAGAATGTTGGGCAAAACCACATTTTAATTACAACAGCAACAGAAAATGTATAGAGCATATGCACAATTATAAAAAAGGTAGAGGCACATGGGAATTGAGGCAACGGTTTAGAAAGTGATTAAAGATGCAGGCTATTCATGATCTAAACTAGCCTTTCTCATTTAAAAATAGAGAAATTCTGGATAGATGACAGCAGCAGAGGTGGTACTGTTTTTTTCTTTTTTTAACTTTCTTAATCTCTAATTTAAAATATCCAAATGACTGGAAAGTAAAAGCAAAACCACAGGACTTCATTTACAAAAAATTGATAAACTAGGTGACACAAAACTGTCACAAACTTTAAGGCACAAGTGGATGGAGAAATTTACTAACAACATTAACACCTGCATGCTGTGAGTGTATGTGCAGAAAGGATCAAAAGAGAGAAATTATGTGGATCATAAACCTTAGAACTAAATAGAATTAAAATCCCATTCTTATTAAATTAAGAGTGGGGCAGATATAGTAGCTAAAACTCGGGTGAATTTTCGCAATCGGAAAGCTGTGGAGAAAAATGGGTCCAATGTAGAAAGGATTGAAGGATCCAAGCATTGTATCTTCTATGAACTCTCAAAACTGATGAACCAGGGCTACCATTCAAGGCTTCACACTGAGGAGAAAGTACTCAAGTAGGAAACAAAATAAATAGGACAGAGACGATGAAATAAAAGAAAGTGAAAGCTCAGATCAACTTGATGAAAGGGAACAGGTCCTGGGAACCTCAAAAAAACAAGAAAAAAAGAGAAGAGAGGGCTCTGAGAAGTTACATAGCTGTTCTTATATCACCCCACATTGAATTCAGAAAAACAAATGTTATGTAAAGACTGAAAAACAGAAAATTGTCAATATCTAATTCCACACAGAGTCATTTAAGAAGAATGACTGAGGAGCGTTCTTGAGAATGACACCAGGAAGACTTTCCCATGAAACAGGTAAAAACACTTAGAAAATGAAGAAAGACAGAAAACAGCAAAATTAGAAAAATGCAGGAATAAAATGAACTATTTCAAAAGACTTGAAAATTAGAGAAAAGAAAATTCAATATAAGGAAAAAGCCAAAAGGAACACAAGAAAAAATAAACATAATTGGTAATGTCTCAGGAGAAAAATAAAGCAAATAAAAAAAAAATAAAAGTTAAAAAAAGAATTAAGGGGCTTCCAGTTTTCAACAATGTGGACTAATATATTAAGCAACTCTGTGTTGCTCATCATGGTATTCCTAGACTTTAGCAAGACACCTGGCTAACGGCAGGTTCTCCTTAAGCAGGTGGCAGCTTCCACTTCTGTGGGTGGTGCTGAGGAATGTTCCCAGCAAGTCTGGGTCTCATGGCCTTTTATAACAGAATCTAAGAACCTTGCTTATGCCTCACCGTTGGTTTCACTATTTGCTGCACAAGTGTTTGACAAGGAAATGAAGCATTTATTTTTGGAGGCAAAAAGTATTTTATCAACTATTCTTCAGCAGGATGATGAAACTATTGGACAAATTAAAAATTTTTAATCTTCACTTTATCATTCAAATATAGATGAAGTGCATTTACCAAGCCATTTCTACTTACACTGTATCAGCAAGGAGTAACGTTAATTTTGATATTATTTTTACAGTGAAGATATAGCTTGTTTTATTAGTTCTTTTATATAAACTTTTAAACAAAGCATAATGTACATACAGAAAAAAAGATGTGAGTCCTAAATATACAGCTTGATGAATGTATACAATGTATACCTACGAGGGAGCACTTCAATTAAGAAATAGAACTTAGTGAACATCCCGAAGTTCTAGTTACCAACAAAAATACTCACTAATGGGGCTTTTAAAACCATATATGTGATTTCTCTGTTTTTGATCTTTACATAAATGGAATTTTATAGTATCTTCTACTTTGTGCTTGACTTATTTTGTTAACATTATATTTGTGGTATCTGTTCATTTCATTGTATACAGCAATAGTTAATTATTTTCTTTTGCCTTATAATATTCTGTTTTCTGAATATACAAAATCTTATTTTTGAACTAATTTATTTATTCTACCTTTGACCTACTTTGTAAAATTGTTTCACTTTTTCACTAATAGGAAGAGTGCAATTATAAACTTGTTATGCATTTACTTTTTTTTGAACTTATACATTTATTTCTGTTAGTGTACATACTTGCCTATCAATCTATGTGCTGTCTACCTAGAATAGTGTTATAGAGTAGAAATATGCTCAAACAGTTTACCAAAATGGTTACGCTAATTGACACTCTCACCATCAGTGCATAGTAAATTCCTTTGTTCCACCTCCTCTCCAATATTTAGCGTTTTCTGTTTTCCTAATTTTAGCAATTCCGGTTTGTTTGAAGTGTTAACCACTGCAATTTCAACTGAACTTCTCTAATGACTAAGGAAGGTTAGCACAGTTTCTTTACAAAAGAGAAATTTGTGATATATGACTACATCATAGGATGACTAAATTAAGTGAGTTATATGTATGAATTGTATGTTTTTATTATATATATACATATAAAACATAAGTATTACCTAAAAAACATCATTTTTCTGTGTGTGGAGAGAACACTTAAAAACCACTCTCCTTGCAGTCATCAGGAATACTGTACATTTTTATTAATTGCAGACACTATGTTGCACCTAACCTCTCTCGAACTTATTCCTTCTACGCAACTGAAACTTTTCATATACGTATTTGGAGATTTGGAGTCCATCTTTTCTATGAGTCTGCTAACATCTTTTGCCTATTTTTCTATAGATTGTCTGTTTATCTTTATTTATTGCTTTCAGTTCTTTAAAGAATATATAAACTATTTTATTAATTAATAATCAACTAATAATCACTTATTACTGATTATCCATACTCAGCTTTTTAGAATTTCATCAATCTGCTTTTTAGCTAGGTTTGCTGTGTAGTATGAGATGCTATTTACAAAGACTGAAGAAAGAACTATTTTCTAGGGATAGTTGATTCTGTTATTGATATGAATTTTATTTAAAGAGATTTGGTAATAAACATTTTCTAATTTTTATAAGAAGAAACGTTTGATATTTTTGAAAAGTATATTCCTTCTAAAAGTATTGTTTCCAAATCACATCTGCCATTTACAATTAATTATGAAAAATTAAGAGAATGCAGCTAAATTCAAATATACGTTTCTATACTTTAATTTTACATACACAAAGATAAATGAGGTATTTTGGGTTTAAAGGTTAGAGATTATCCAGAATCTAGATTTCTGGCCCACACTGGCAGGTTATATTTCTTTGCAACAGAAATTTTCCAAGAGGTCCTTTTAAGCATCTCTGTACTGCTGTTTTACTGAATGTTTATCCACGTGCACTTAAAGTCCAGTTCCTTTAACTTGACCTACGTGATTTGCCTCTCTCCCTCTTCTGCCTTCATCTACCTTTCTCACTAAGCGCTAGTTGTAATATTGTTTTTTTGTTTGTTTGTTTTGAGACAGGGTCTTGTTCTATTGCCCAAGATGCAGTGCAGTGGAAGATCATTAGCTCACTGCAGCCTCCACCTCCTAGTCTCAAGCAATCATCCCACCTCAGTCCTCCAAGTAGCTGACACTACAGGTGTGCAACCACCCCACTGGGAATGTTTAAAGTTTTTGTAGAGATGAGGTCTCACTATGTTGCTCAGGCTGCACTTGAACTCCTGGCCTCAAGCAATCTTTCTACCTGGGCTTTGTAAAGTGCTAAGATGACAGGCAAGAAGCACTGCAACTATCCTGGAACACAGTTTTGTTTTTTCTTTTTTTTTAATTAAACGTGTTTCTAATTTCCAGCATTTGCACATGCTATTCTCTCTGTTTGAGGAGTTTCTCCCATTGTTTTCACTTGCCAAAAACTTTCCATCTTTCAAGCCCTAACAGCCATGTGCAGCATATCTATGTCCCTTCCCAAGTCCTCACTATCCTGCTACCACGGGTTATTTTCTTCAAGTCATTATCATGATTTGATCATTGTATATTAGATGCTTACATCAAAGTATCTCATGTAGCCCATAAATATGTAGGCATCAATAAATACATTTTTAAAGTTGCTTTATTGCCAATAATAGTAGTGACTTCTTAGATTGTTTTGAAGATTAAAAGAAATAACGCTTGCAGAAAATGAGCATTCAATAGATATTACATCTTGTTGTAAAATAATGTGGCACAATTTAAAGCAAAAGGGGAGAATCTGTTTAGTATTATTTGTCGGAAAAATACACAAGAAGATAAAGATAAAGACAAACACTGTGTCTATATCCCTTTCTTACCTTGCTCCACTTTTTCTTTTCTTCAGTAGCATTTGCTTTATATCATACTATGTAATTGATTTATTACTTCATTGCCTATCTCTCCTAGAGAATGTAAACTTGTGCAGAGACAGGACAGGTTCTCTGTTTTGAGTACCTACATTAGTACTTGATAGGTTCTAAGAGATTGAGAATAGATGTTCAATAAATACTTGTTGAATAAGTCCATAAATTTAAAGACGTTTGCTTTGTAGCAAGGTGATTACAAGAGAACTTTCATAGTTTTCACTTGTTCCTGACAGAAAGAATAGAAAAATATTCCCCTGAGAATAGGCAATCAAAATACATGTGTCACATAAGTTTGGAAGCTGAATTCAAACTATCTGCATTTCAGACAACCTCAGCAGAATTTATTTTAAAGTAGACCCTGGTCTGTGTTGTTACTAGGTATCTGGCAGAAACAAAAGCTCATTTTCTCCCAAAGAATAGACCTTCAGACCAGGCCTCAATAATTTCAAATATTCCAAAAAAATATGAGTTCAAAGTAAGCAGAAATAAATGAAATGAAATGAAATACCATGAAAGTCAGAAAGAACAATAGACATCAGAATCACAGCTGCAAAGCCTTTGAGTAATGGATACGTTAGATTGGGACATAAATTTTTTAAAAATGCCAGAGAGAGAGAAAGTGAGAGAGAGTGAGAGAGGCCTAGATAAAAATTCCCTAAATAAGAAGGTAAAAATAAATTCAAATATATTTCTAACTATTGTGAAAGCAGAAATTAACTATTAGGTGAAAATTATAAATTATGAAATTAGCTTTCTGTAAATCTGTCATAGCTCAGTGAAAAGCATAAGAACACAGAAATTAATAATAAGATATAGAATACAATAAATCAGGCCTGTAGTAACTAAGTAAGTTTCTATATCCACATAAATATCAGGAAAAATAAAACAAATTAAAAAAAGCAAAACCAAAGATAAAGGTAGCCGCTATATAATGAGCGAAGAACTAATTAAGAAGGTGCAATAGTATACAGCTTGTAACCAATGAATGCTGCCATCTTAAAATACATAATTGGTGCATTAGCAGAACTTTCAGGAGATACTGACAAATTCACAATAATCAGGAAAGATTTGACGACATATTCCTTAATTCTTGATGATATATAAACAACAGTAAAGTTTATGATATGGTTTGCTAGAAAAATTATTCAAATGTTCATAAAAAATATTTGCAGTAGTAAAAAAAAAGGTAACACAAATACTAATTATCCAAGGAAAGAATAATTTACTATGATGTATCTGTATGTTGAATATTCATAGAAGCTTTATTTTAATAATCAGAAACAGGAACCAATTCTGATATCCTTCAGCAAGTGGATGATTAAATGAATTGTGATACAGCAATAACATGAGATTCCATGCAGCGAAAAAGAAAAGAAAAGAAAAGGAAAACAAAAACTACTGTTACATATAATCACCTGAATGGGTCTCAAGTGGATATTATTGATATAAAAGGTCAATTTCAAAAGTTTACATAATATAAAATTTTATTCTCATAATATCATTTTGATGACAAAATTATAGAGATGGAAAACAAGTTAGTAATTTTCATGAGTAGGATATGAGAGAGGAAGGGAAGTGTCACAGGCTATTGGGTAGCACAAGGAATCAGTACCTTTGCACGGTGGTCTCACTAGACATATGCTAAAATTTCCTACCTCTAATTACATACATGAGTGCTGCAAAATTAGTGAAATGTAAGCCATATTGGTAGATTGCATCAATGTCAATTTCCTGGTTGTGGTCATATGCTATTATAGTTACACGAGATGTTACCATTTGGGGAAACCTTTGGAAGAACGTTCGAGATCTCTCTATTATTTCTTGTCACTGTATGTGAATCTACAGTTTTCTCAAAATTAAAAAAATAAAGTCGCCGGGTGCAGTGGTTCACACCTGTAATCCCAGGACTTTGGGAGGCCAAGGCAGGCGGATCACGAGGTCAGGAGATCGAGACCATCCTGCCAGCATGGTGAAACCCGTCTCTACTAAAAATACAAAAATTAGCTGGGTGTGGTAGCACACGTCTGTAACCTCAGCTACTCGGGAGGCTGAGGCAGAACGGCTTAAACCACGGAGGCGAAGGTCGCAGTGAGGCAAGATCGCGCCGCTGTGCTCCAGTCTGGCGACAGAGCAAGACTCCGCCTCAAAAAAACAAAAATAAAATACAATAAAAAATAGTCAATTACATAAACAACATATTCCTTTAAACTTAAATTTCTGTGATTTTATGTGTATATCTATGTGCATCTTTGCCTTTGGGTAAATATTATTTCAACTTCGATCATTCATAACAACCTTTCAAGTATATTAAATTAATTTTTGTAGTTAATGAGGATTTATTAAGAATGTAAGATCTGTGAAAGAAATTCAGAAATTATTTCTGAGGCTGCAACTCTATCATCCTAATATAATTTAATCTTTCCCACCACTTAACTCTTTATTATGAAATAGGCCCCTTTTTACTCTGCACAAATTAGGAAATATGTGAAAGGTATATACAGGAAAATGTGAGAAAAATGAGAAAAAATATTTTTGAGTCAACTAACCAATAAACATCAATATATTATTATCTAAGTAAACTAAAACATCTAACCAGTATTTGGAATGCAGGCAATTCCACGTTTTTTACTGAACAACGTCGTCTAGATAATATCCCTTTTCACTAGCTCCAAGTGAGGGAACTTGGGTAAGGAATTAAAGGAGCTACTGGGACGCATGTGAGTCAACTGCTCCGGTAGTTCATTTGTACTTTTTAGATCTCTTAGGACAAGCCTCACACCTTAGACCTGAAGAGACAAGGAAAGTGTTCAGTTCCGGGAAACTGAGAGCATGTTGTAAATCACAATATATGACGGAGCTGCCTGAGAGGAATGAGTCTCCCACTGAAAAAGACACAGTCGAAATGCATCAATCCCGCAGCGAGGGACCCTGGGTAATAGATGATTGCCATCACCTTTTGTCCACTGTCTACTTCCTGTCTCCTAAAATGTCCTACTGGACAAACTCAACAGGAAGCCTGAGAGAAGCAGAAATTAGCAAAAGTCCACAGAGGTCAGAAGGTCAGCCTTTAAGGCACAAAACAGAATAGAAAGTGGAGAGAAGGCATCTAAAAAAGCGAGTTGAAAGTCCCCGGAAGACTTAGTACGAGTGATTTTTTCATACATTTACTTTCAACGCTTTTTTTATCCTTAAATTTTAGATGTGCTTTTTAAAAACCAGTGTAAAGATGATTTTTTTTTTTTGGTATTGTGTTGTGTTGGGTTGGTTTTAATGTAATTCCATTATCTCTGATATTTTTTAAAAGTCTATGCAATACGTTTTCATGAATATACAGCAATGATGTTATCAGTTTGAGTTGTTTTGGGCAGCACACAGCAGAAAATGGTTTAGCGTGGCTCCATCAAATGAGGAATGTTTTTTTCCTGTCATAGGAATATCGGAGTTTGCCATTTTGGATGGGTGTGGCTGCTTGACCAAGTCACGAAGGAAGGACCCTGGGAGCTCTCCCCTTGCCCTTTCTCCATCTGTGGCTCCCAACCTCACAAATGCAAAACACCTGCTTAATCCACAGGTCCCACTCCTGCATTAGGTGACCTGAACATGCTGGTGGGTGTGGGCGTGATAGGCCGGGTAACCAGTGAAGGCTGTACCCTTTTATATAACACATGAACTTATCCAGAGCTCTATTTCTCACTTGACTTTTCAGCACAGCACCTATTACCACGAGTAGACAAAAGAATGTCTCCCCCCAGGGAAAGAATACAGATTCTTTTGTTAAGGATATTGGATAAATTTCTAGCAGTAACTGCTTACAGCTCATACTCAGATGTCTTCCCTCTTTGTATGTTATGCTTTCTATGTTCATAATCCTCCTTTGCTGCTGTTATTTTCTGCTCTTCTGACTTCCATTAGATTGACTGACTTTCCTTCATTGCCCTTTTTATCTGGAAATGTGGGATTCAAGGCCCTGCTTCCGTTCTTCTGGTTACTCCTAAGTGTCTACCATGCATCCTTAGAAAGATTTTAAACTGATTGATATTCTATCCACTTTAAGAATACTTTCACTCAGGTAAACTCAAATCTGAACTACAATGAAAAATTTGGTTTTGCAACCATCTTTCACACAGGGGCTTCCAGGGACAGCTGGGCAGGCACCAGCTACTCTAGACTTGCTTGGGCAAAGCCAAGGGAGGAGGGTGGGCCTCGGCAGCGGCTCAAGGGGAGACTGGGGAAATGTTTCTGTGCAGGAGGTTTAATTTTCCTGCCGATGCCAGAGAAGGAGGTGCATGTGCATGGGTTTTCATAACAGTCTCTACAGATGTGGGGTCAAAGAGGAAAGAGAGGCCGAGGCTTCAAATGCATTCAGCAGTCGAACACCAAAAATGGAGCCGTACTCTATTACAAATATTTACCCTTTGCTGCTCCATTGCTTCCTTTCCTGAATAATAATCAGCTGGTTATGGCTTATAAAGAAACAGTTATGGTTTCCAGTAACACTATAGAGACAGCATTCTAATGTATCGTTTTAGTTTCCATTATTGCTGTTGATAATTCTTCTGCTCTTAAGGTAAATGGTCTTTTTTATTCCTAGTTGCTCTTTATATTCTGGTTTTCTTTTGTTGTTGTTGCTGTGAATGCAATTTAACAACACTATGTCAATGAAATGACTCATTTTTATTTGTGTGGCCCAGAATCCATGTTCTACCAAATCTGGAGATTTCTAAGCATCCATCATATTGATTATTTATCTGCTACATTGCCTCAATTCAATGCTTAAGGAATCAAATCAGGTATGCCATACATTCTTATTCTCTTCCCTATTTTCTTACACTTTTGTTCATATTTTTCAAATGTTCACTATTCTGTGTTGAATTATGACTTATTTTCACAAAAGTATTTCTCCATTGAATTTTACTTAGATTGCTGTTTAGGCATCATTAAGTTTATAATATCAGAGTCAATTTTCATTTCTCTTTTTAATCATCCATTGGTGGCCAACAAATATAGTTATATAATTTCATGCCATCAAAAAAATTGCCATCCAGGAAGGGCAAATTTCTGTGAAATATTTTACATATATTCCCTCATGTAAAAAAATACATTTTTTTTTTTTTTGCAGAAAAGCAATTTATTAGGCCCAGAGAGAGAGAGAGAGAGAGAGAGAGAGAGAGAGAGAGAGAGAGAGAGAGAGAGAAAGAGATCCCATGCTATTGTGGGAGGGGAATCCGGAGAGGAATATCCCACAAAACACATTATCTTATAAACTGTATTTAACAAATTTAACAAATTAAATAAATTATTTTCTGGAACCAAACAAAGTCACAGAACTTAAAAATTAAATTTTTGAGACAAAATGATAGACTAATCCCAGATCAAAGATAAAAGAATAAATTGGAAATATCAGGAAACCAGGGAAAAATATATCATTATGATTGAATTCATAGTAGATACCAGACATTAAAAGTCTCATATGCTTCCCAGTCAGGGGGCTCTAATCCTT
The DNA here is from genome assembly GCF_030222135.1 of Aotus nancymaae. NCBI lineage: Eukaryota > Metazoa > Chordata > Mammalia > Primates > Aotidae > Aotus > Aotus nancymaae. Next base: position 3,406,511 of record NW_026988450.1, on the reverse strand, counting down.
TTGTATCTTAGATTCAAATAGCATGAATCTCATCATAAAAGCTATAAAAGGGTTTATTTTTATTTAAGACATTTAAGTGTCACCAAGCATTCTGTGAAGGGCATTATTATTGAAGTAGTTCTGTTGGGGATAACTTAAATTTGTGAACTCAAAGTATAACTTATAAAAATCTTGTGCTACCAAAGTCATTCATTAGGCTCACTGAATTTAATAAGACTGTAGTCAACTGAAAACAAGGATTCGCAACCCATCAATCCAATGATTTACAGGCCAGTATCCCTGGGGAATATATCCCATTCCTATTATTATTAATGACTGAGCAACTCTGGATTGTGAATTAGAGACATGGGATGGAAGGTAAAGGGAGAAGAGAAAATGGAGAAGTTTAGCTTGCCACGAGGGGAGAGTGGAGAAAGTAGAGACGATGCTGAAACATCTCACTGAAGGGCAGCTCCCACCTTTTGCTTGCATTCATCTAGCTGTGTGAACATCACTAGTCGGAAGAGGAATATCATTTCAAATTGTATGCTCTAAAAACTTTCTGTTTGGATTTGTCTTCTAACAAATATATTGATAGAATATTCTTCTTCTAGTAATGACATTAAGAATGTAGGACAAATGAACTGTGTCTCATGAAAATATCACTAAGTAAACCAGAAACCATGTGCTGACCTTTATTGTACTTGGGAAAATAGGCATTACCGTTTATTGTCTGGACCTGTTTTAATTTTTTATGCTTTAAATTATTTCATTAATTTCTATAAGTAAGAATAAATAATTTTGAAAGCAGTTTACTAAAAATTATGATAAAAATTTAACCATAACAAACACAAAACATGTTCTTTATTCCTCTGTTGTTCAATTTATATGTATCCAAAATGGAAAATGCAGTTGTCCTCTGACTGTAAGTAGCTGCTCGTCAGTTGTCAAACATGGATCTGGAATCTGTCATTCTTGTAAATACTAATGCCATATTCCAAATATGTCTCCAAGAAGTTCTAGTGTATTATTATAAGTGATCTTTCTTACACTTGCATCCTCAAAATACAATATTTGGATAATTTTTGAAACCATTGCTGGCTCATAATTACCTTAAAGAGAGGACCATCTGGTTTGCTATGTAATTTTGTCTGTCATTTTTTAAAATTTATAAACATTATTTAGAATAATCTATCCAATGATTTAAAAATATCGACATCATTTATTTTCTTCTAGTTACCTTTGTTTATACATATGCTTTCATGATACTTTTGCTTCTGAAGAGTAGCAGGTAAATTTTGGCACATAAACCTAACAAAGATTAAAATTGCTTAGATGTGTCTTTTTAACAAAATGGGATTAGCCAAGATTTTGTCACAAAATATTGCACGATGAAATTCTTCCTGATTAATGACTACATTGATAAGAACATCATTATTTCCCATTTTTACTTATATATACATTTTCCAATCACAAATTCTTAAGTTTGAGAAAATTCGTTAAGCATACTATCATCTAAAAATCCGCCTGATAGTCTACTTATATGATCACGTTCACCATCATCATTATACTCTGAAATGCCGCTGTCGGTCGCATTTGTCCTGTGATTTTTCTAAGAATTATGGCATCTCTTTCTCTGCCAATTATCTTTTTCTTTACTATTATTAGTAGACAATAAAAAATTTATTTTCAACTGTAATCAATAAAAATTAAAAGCAGCCTACAAAGATGGTGTGTCTAGTCTTGTTTTATATACTTTTGAAAAGGTAAAACTCAGGCAAATGCAATAAAAAGAGAATGGTCATGCAATAGTGACAGTTTATTGTACTTTTGCATCATGATTTTAAGCCAGAGATAGTCATGCTTTGCTGTAAAGGGCCAGATAGTAAATACTTCACTTTGTCAACTATAGAGTCACGTCACCTGCCATTCTAGCATGAAAACAGTTGCAGATGACACACTATGGACAGGCTGGGATGGGATCTCATATGTCTTTATTTATAAAAACCAGGTCAGGTTAGATTCACTCCACAGCCATAGTTTGTGAATCCCTATTTAAGGAATTTTATAATTCTTTTGTTCCCTTATTATTTTGGTATAGTTTGCCCCTAATGGGAAGAGTTTATATGTAGTAGTGAATACATAACATGATTAAAATGCAAAATAGAAAATGTAGCAGAATAGTATATAGGATATAGAAAAGTAAGGTAACTAAACCCTCATGATGTAGCTGAGATTTATAAAAAGGATCAGTAATACCACAGATTAATTGCCAAATTGCAATTGTGAATTTTGCAATTTTGCGATTGTAAAATCACAAAAATGCCACAGAGTAATTGCAAAATAGAATGCATACTATTCTACTGGAAATTAGCTAAGTTTTATTTTTGAATAATATCTAAGTAAGAATGAAATAAGGATAAATCAATCTTACAAATCCTTGTAACTGCTTAAAACAAAACCTCACAATCTAAAGGTCTGTAGAGTGGATGCTGATGCTATACTGAAGGTTTTTAAATACCACCATGAAAGGAGGGTATTAAATTGGAATAAATGAAAACTGGACATTCCAACACCTGCTCTAAATGTCAACAACCCCAAGGAGGATAGGAAGTCTCGTGTGGAGGTATCGACAGGAGCACTGCTATCTCACCTGAGAAAAACGGACCTTGCATTAATTTAAGATCCGTAATGAGAAATGCAAATGAATCCAAGAATATTAAGTCTAAGAACATAGAGTAGTAAAAAATTTGATCAAATTTGGTTAATTACCTCTTCTTCTCCAAGGAAGGAATATACCTTCTCTTTGAAAGAAAACATGGTAAATTTAAGCCATCAGAATATGCACAAACTAAGATTGAACAAATATAAACACATAAACAAAGATCAAGCACACAAGAAAATAAACCACAATGGATTAGAGACAGCAGAAATTAAAAGCATATGTAGATATCATCCCAGTAACTTTAGATCCTCAAGTTCTTTAGATGTCATATTTCTGACATAAAAATATAAAATGCTGATGAAATGAAAGACATCACAACAAAATCACAAAAGGTAATCAAATCATAGGAGGCCATCAAAATTACCAGAAAGGTATCATCAAGATCTGTCTGTCTCCTTATATCTCTATCTGCTGCCTACATCTATTCTCTCTATATATACATATGTACACGAGTATGTATGCATTAACCTTGTCCGTCTGTCCATCCTTGGCTGTCTTTCAGTTTTTAGCCCCTCACACAGCGACAACTGTGCTGCATTTATTTTTGGTTCACATGAGCACCATTCTGCCTCAAGTTCCTGACTATATAGCTGCATTTGTAGCTGTTCCCTTTCTCTCTCCATATTGTTTCTCCTCTTAACCTTGTGTGTTTATGTGTGTGTGTGCATATATATATACACACACACATCTATGTATGTGTATGCATATATACATGTACATATATGTATACATAGTGTGTGTGTGTATAGATATATATAAACAAATATATATATATGGTTAAGAGGAGAACCGATGTGGAGAGAGAAATGGAACAGCAAGTAAAGCAGTTACGAAATCAGGATTTTGAGGCAGAATGGTGCTCATGTGAACCAAAAAAAAACACAGTGCAGTTGTCGCTCTGTGTGTGTATATCTATACCCCCCTACTATATTATTTCTCTCTCTATATATAATATATATTATATATAATTTAAATAGATTATAGAAAATCTGTGTATTATGTATATTATAACTCTATAGAAATAATATATAAATGAGGTTAAGAGGTTATGTAAGGCTAATAACATATTACATTGTTGTATAATAGATAATATATAATCTATATATTATATATAATAATTTCTATATTACCTATTTTATGTAGACAATATATAATATATTATCTCTATATATAGAGAAATAATATTAATATATGTAAATGGATACATAAATATAATATATATATCAATGAATTATATATTTAATATCTGATATTTAAATATATAAAATATGTTAACATACATATTAGGGAGAGAGAAATCAATATCTGTTTATATATAAATCATCTCTATGTATGTATTTTATACTTTTACCTCAATTACTGATCTAGTTGATCTTTCATTCTAAATCCTTCTCGTTCAGATTCATCTCTTTTTCTCTGCTGCACCAGCATCCGTCTTTGAGGTGGCCATCATCTCTCACCTGGATTTCTGCAGTATCTTCCAAACTGACCTCTCTGTATCAGCTCTAAACTTTTCACCCCTACCCACTGTAACCAGAAAATCTTTTCTCCCCAAAAAATATATAACTAAATATATCACTCATTCCATCCTCTTTACATCTGGCCACCACTCCTGGGCTAAAATCCAAACAGTGGGTGATTCTCTGTCTTGCGTCACCTGTCATCATGTTCTTTTATCCGTCAGCCACATCTATTTGCCATCTTCTGTCTCCTTTCTGGTCTTCCTTACTTGTGTGATTTTCTGTGAACCCACCTCTGCCCTTTCTCTCAGTGACCTTACTCATCCTTCCTATGTGAGCTCATGGCTACGTCCTCATAAAAGAACCCTGTACAGTTTTCACATGGATTTTCCCAATATAATATAAATATGTGCCACTTTGCCTTCCTTCCTGCTGGTACTTCTTAAGATTGTAACTATACTTTTTTATCTGAGTGACAAATTTATTGCTATCTGTCTCTTCTACCAACAGCAGGCCCTATGAGGGAAGGAGACAGAGCACCCTTGGCTCACTTTGAGCACCTAACATAATGCCTGCCACATTGTAGGAGATAAAAATATATTTACCACGGAAAATGATTGAATAATTAGCATTTATGTGATGAAATATAATTGGCCTAAGAAAATGCTACTGTAGTGATTGTCATGTGAATATCAGTTTGTTAAATGAAGAGAATCAGTGTGGTATGTCACAGACATAAATTAAACAAAATTGAACAGAGTAAATGAATTCCAAATTCATTATTTTTTATTATGTATAACACCAGGAGCATCACTTGTCATTGAGAAGTAAATGAGTGTTAAATAAATGGATATTTAGATAAAATTTGCATTTTAAAATGAGTGCATTCAATTATCATATATATAGTTAGGAGAGAAAAAGAGAATGCTCATTATTTTTGGAAATAACTCAGTTGTAAAATAAAATATCCTAAGGGAATTATCTCTTGACTTTTTCTACGATGACTTTTTGACCTTGTCCATACGTCCGTTCTTAGCCATCTTTCAGTTTTCAGCCCCTCATGCAGCGACAGCTGCACTACATTTATTTTTGGTTCACATGAGCACCATTCTGCCTCAAGTTCCTGACTTCATAGCTGATTTTGTTTTTAGCTCTTCCTTTTCTCTCTCCATATTGCTTCTCCTCTTAATCTAACTAGCACTTTCTCATTCTTCAACACTTCTAATACCATTTTATTATTATTTCTTTCTATATGAAAACTAAATTCCATAAAGGGAATTATAGCATCTGTCCTTTTGCCATATAACCCTTGTGCTTATTACAGACTTAGTACACAGTGCCAACAGGGAAGATGGGCAGAACGAAGGCCTCAAATGTAGAGTCGCTTCCTTTTTTAATGATTACAAAATATAAAAATATATACCATTTGCAATTGGTGGTATATATATTCAGTAGAATACTATGACAGATGAAAAATGTTAACAGTATAATGGGCCTCAAATGAAAATGAAACAGCATCGTCCCGAGCAAGTAGGATGAAAACAACTATGTAACAAAAGTGTTCATGAGTTGTAAAAAAGTAACACATTTAAACTCACAATGGGCGTCACAGGAGGACTGAAAAAACTTGGGTGATGAAAACATTTTTCTTTATATAATTTTACTAAATGCTTATACCACTTATTTAATATTAACAAAGCAAAAATCCTCTGAAAGTTAATAAAGACCCATCCAACGAAATGTTGTTTTTTTAAAGTGAAGAAAAACTGTCTTTATTGTATTATCTGGTAACAAGACACTTGCTAATTTAATCAAAATATTCAGAAGGCAAATAAATTGATTTGGTTTTTGGTTTCAGAGACACACATTTAATTAAATAAGTCTTTTTCCTTTAAGACTCATTCAGATCACAGTGTAAATATGACCTAAATGGATTTTTTTTTACATGTGTGCCTGTACAATACTTACCTGTGTAACAGTATGCCATAGAGAGAGTCTATATTTTAGATGATTATAGATATGGTTTATATGGTGTTATATATAAACATATTTAGACCTCTGCACCTACATATGGATACTAATACTCACACATACATAGAAATATTAGTAATGAGCTTTTAATGTGTATCAATGCATTCTCAGATATCGTTAACATTAACAGACATGGCACATCTATACATCTTCCTTTCTCCCTCAAATCCTTAAAAAATTATGCACATGCGTTTTTGAAATAAAGGAATCTATAATAGTAATAGTATTGATAAAAAGAGAAAGTGCTACCAAAGGAAAATATATGTTTTAAAATATTTATTTAATAAAAGTATTGCACTGAGAAAATCACATGCAAAGATCATATAGGCAAAGATGTACTACAGAGCTCAAAGCAGTTCTAGAATGTATGGGAGGTGTGAACTTCAGAATAAGCAGTTACAAGTTAAAGGAGGGGGCCTGTGTAGTTTTACGATGGTGAACTGGGTAAATACATTTTTTTTTTTTTTACTGCATTTCTTTCCTCTACTATATGAATACTATACAGGTAACAATAGAGGGTCAGGTTTGGTGGCTCACGCCTGTAATCCCAGCACTTTGAGAGGCCAAGGCAGGAGGTTTGCCTGAGGTCAGGAGTTCAAGACCAGCCTGGCACATGGTAAAACTTTGTCTCCACTAAAAATACAAAAATTAGCCAGGTGTGGTGGTGGGCACCTGTAATCCCAACTACTTGGGAGGCTGAGACAGGAGAATCACTTGAACCTGAGAGGCAGAGGTTGCAGTGAGCTGAGATCACACCATTGCATTCCAGCCTGGGCAACAAGATTGAAACTCTCAAAAACAAAACAAAACAAAACAAAACAACCCACAAAAAACAGAAAGCAATAGATGTGTTTATTCAGAATATGTAGTATTGAAAAAGAGAGTCTTGGTTTCAGATAGCTTGCAAGCACCCAAAAGGAAGAGAGAGCCTGACAGCCATAAAAATCACAACATGTGCTGATGATCCCTTGTTAGGTTCTTTGAATAATTGTTTTCATAAAAAACATAAGCAGGAATTTTCAAACTTAAAGATGATTTGACAAATATTAATTGCCAAATATTCACAAAAATAACAAAAAAAATCACAAAATAATGGCAAACTATCTGAACACTGAAATAAATCAAGATTATATAGATGACATCCTTAAATTAAATACAAAAACATTAAGTTTCAACAAACTAATACATTCATTAACATGAAATAAGCAAGACTTGAAATTGTGCTTCTGATTAGAATGCAGAAGGCCACAGCCCAAATATACTCTCAAATGACAACTAGAAAAATCAAGTTAATTTTAAAAAATCATGTACATAAGTATTTTTGAAGAGTTCAAAATCTGGGAATTCATATGAGTGCAAAGAAACTAAATTTCAGAGAGTGAAGTGCTCTTTTCAGCTGAGTAGAAATTAGCAGCTATTTCCCTTGATGAGGAGTCTACTGAGTATAAGAACAGGCAGAAAAAAAATATGGGGCTTGCAATAGACAGAGAGATTTTCTATGCAGGGGAAAAACATGCAAGCAATTATGACAAATTGGGATTTTGATAAGTACCACACATTCAGCTGATGTTACCAGCCAAATTACTCTAAAAGAGTTGGACTAAGTAATGGGCAGTGCAAGAAATGAGTGTCTTAAGTGAAAAGGTGAAGAGAAAGCCCATCTTCCTCCAGTGCTGAAGTCCAAACTTTTTGCACACAGGACAACCCTGTGATGAACATCCAAATCAATTTGATTGAAGTGGTCATCCCCTCCCCCTGGTGGATTTTGATATGTGGCATTACTGTAATACTTAATAGCCAGCATACTGTTAAAAATAATTAGATCTGAGAAGAAATTAAGCAGCTAATGGAAGCAAATCCCAAAGTGAGTACTTAAGAACAGGCAGAGAACAAAGGCATGCTACATTTGACAGGAAGAATAACAGCTGAGTGTTCATATTAAACCATGAAAGCCAGAAGATAATGGAATGCACAAAGACTAGATTTACTCTCACGCCTTAAAACAACTTAAAAAAAGCATCACACACTGGGGTTTGTCGGGGGGAAACAGGAGGGACAGTGCGGGGTGGGGAGTTGGGGAGAGAGCATGGGGAGAAATGCCAGCTATAGGTGACGGGGAGGAAGGCAGCACATCACACTGCCATGTGTGTACCTATGCGACAATCTTGCGTGTTCTTCACATGTACCCCAAAACCTAAAATGCAATTAAAAAAAACAATAAAAAAAGAAGAAACATATAAAACAGTGTTTCAAGGCACTGAGCATCAGTGAGCTCAGAGTGCTACTGTATCCCAAGCATATTGCCTTGTGTAAGTTTCCCCACTGTGATTCAGCACATAGAGTTGAGGAAACTTCCTGAGTTGAGGAAATGGAGCTGAGATTCCAACCAAACCAAAGCAATGTTCGTTAGTTTAAAGGACATAGTAACAGGTTTTTGGGGCATTGGTCAGAGTACTCAGAAGGATGTCGCCTTAGTAGTAGGAAATAGTCTTAAGCTAAGCACGGTTCTACTTTCACTTAATCTTCAAATCAATATATAAAAAGATCAACTAATTTTAAATAACTTAACTGTGCCCCAGAATAAAACTCAAAATATTGATAGGCATAATAAAATACCTAGCATCCCATAAACTAAAAGACATGATATCTTGAATTCTATTAATAATTATCAGGGAGGACTGGGTGTGGTGGCTCACGCCAGTAATCCCAGCACTTTGGGAGGCTGAGGTGAGTGGATCACCTGAGGTCAGGGGTTCTAGACCAGCCTAGCCAACATGGTGAAAACTTATTTCTATGAAAAATACAAAAATTAACTGGGTGTGATGGCACATACCTGTAGTTCCAGCTGCTCTGGTGGTTGAGTAGGAGAATTGCTTCATCCGGGAGGTAGAGGTTGCAGTGAGCGGAGATTGTACCACACTGCACTCCAGCCTGGGTGACAGAGTGAGACTCTATTTCAAAATAATAATAATAATAATTATTATTATCAGGGAGACATATAAGCAAAATATGTCCAATAAGGAAAACTTAAAAAAATCACAACCCCCCCAGAATTGACAGGATGTTAAAAATAGCAAAGACATTAAACTTGTTATTATAACTTTATTGCATAATTTCAAAAATTTAAATAGAGACATAGAAGTTATTTTAAGGATACAAATCAAACTTCAAATGCTGAAACTACAATCTGTGAAACAAAATGCACTGGATAGAATAATAGATTATATAGGCAAAAGGTGGAATTAATGAATTTAAAGACAAAGTGATAAAAATTATTACATTGAAACATACAGTGATGTAAAAAGAATAGAAATAATTAACAGAGCATCACTGACCTGAGGCACAGTTTCCAAGAACCTAATAGTTGTATAATTGGAGATCATGAAAGAGAAACAAAAAAATATACTAAAGCATAATGTTCTGAAATTTTCTAATTTTATGAAAACTGTTAACACTACAGAATTAAGAAGCTCAGTGGGGCCAAAGCACCATAAATATAAAAAACTGCATTAAGTTATACTGTAATCAAATTGCTCAGAACCAGTGATATATAGAAATATTTATAAACAGCTAAGGAGTAAAGACAAGTTACATACCGTAGACTAAAGATAAGAATGGCAACAGATTTATCATCTAAAATATTGCACATTGAAAGACTGGATAACACCATAAAATTACCCAGACAGGAATAAACTTTCAGTTAGAATTATTTTTCAAGGAAAATATATTTCGAGAATAACAATGAAATCAAGACTTTTCAGACACACAAAAGCTGAAAGAAATAATCACCAAGAGTGTTTCACTAAAAAGATATGTGAAAGGAAGTCCTTCAGGCAGAAGGAAGATGATAACAGATGGAAATACAGCACTACCCAAAAGAAGAAGCACCAGAAATGCTAAATAAAAAGGTAAATATAAATTATCCTGTATCACTATTTTATTATTTAAATATCATTAGCATTGAACTGTTTAAACAAATATTGGTTTTTAAAACATATTTAAAATAAATGTTATGATAGAGAAAGCCCAGGAGAAAGGTGCACTGAATTATCCTATTGGGATGGGGGTTATATAAATTGGGGGTACACCTGAGCCCTAAGCAGTTACCTGATTAAATAACATAGATTAGGAGTAATGGAAGGGCACTTGTGCAAACAAAACGAGGGAAATTCGAAAATGGAAGAGAGAGATGTCTGGTTTCCAGTCTGACGTGTAAGAAGGTTGAAGGTTGTCAATTCCATCCTCCCAACAAGAAAAAGCCTGAACAAACTGAATGTTAAGAACTCATCTCAGATATATTTGAAAGCTGAGGTCACAGAGCAAACCACTGTCCTGAAATTGAATAGACAAACAGATAGACACGGAAGATTAAAAGTTACCTGAGCAGAAACTTGTTTGAGAACCATCTAAAGCAGAAAAACCTAACTGTAATTGAAGAATTGCAGGACGCTCAGCATGGCAAGTTTGAGAGTGAAAAACTCCAAAGTGGCAGTCATAAAAAGAAGCCACGATTCTGTGAGCTTTAGGTCCAGAAGTGCCACCAAGTTCTCACAGTGAGGACTGGCAGAAAATCCCCTCCTGCTTCTGGCAAGGAAAGGGAAAATTTATTTTGCTATAAGGCCAGAAATTCTGTTCTTAACAAGATCTGCTCTCAAGAGAAGCTGTTACCTGAACTTAATCAATCTAGGGGAAGGGAAGAAGTACCCAGTTCCAGCTCCCTAACCTTCCACTTGGAGCAAGAAAAATACGACACTTCAGCACCATCTAAGCTTACTGCTTCAATTAAGGAAGAATAAACCTGAGAAGGTCACAGTGTAGGAGCATGGGCTCACTAAAAGACTGAGATCTCCTCGAGGACTATAGAATGCCCCCCCTTCCTCACGCCTTGCCATCACACCAACGGGACTATTGCATAATAAGAGGAAAAGAATAAATAACTATATATCTTAGACCTCATTTAAGAAGTATCCAAGGAAAAAGCAAAACAACAGCCTTACCATGTGTCTGCTATAAATCTAGGCATGATTGGCATGGCTATATTTTGTTGTCTTAATGCTGTAGAACAAAGAAAGTTTACTTTTTAGAAGACAAAGCAAGGGCATTCTGCAAAATTGGAAGCTAAAAAGGATTTTTTAAAAAATCATACTTTAATTGTAATCCTAAAATGTAAACAGAAACTTCTGCCAACAAGCTCAGATTTTTGTTACCTGGATATAGAAATAAAAGAATGAGGGTGAAAATCAATTTTCTTTTTTCTTTCTTTTTTTTTTTTTTGAGATGGAGTGTTGCTCTGTTGCCCAGGCTGGAGTGCAATGGTGCAATCTCAGCTCACTGCAACCTCCAACTTACAAGTTCCAGAGATTCTCCCGCCTCAGCCTCCCAAGTAGTTTGGACTACAGGCATGCACTGCCACACCTGGCGAATTTTTTTATTTTTAGTAGAGATGGGCTTTCGTCATGTTGGCCAGGCTGGTCTTGAACCCCTGACCTGAGGTGATCTGCCTACCTCGGCTTCCCAAAGTGCTGGGATTACAGGGTTGAGCCGCTGTGCCTGGCCAAAATTAAAAAAAAAAAAAAATTCTATCTTAAAGTCTTAAACTGTGGGGTAAATTGATTTCTAATTTTTGTTTAAGCAAAGGTTAAGTCAATAAACGTTTTATTGAAAAACTACAACAATAAATTTTTTTATTAACAGGGACGGTATAGAGATTACTTGAAAGTAGTGTTTCAAGGTGGTGTTTCTCTGCTCACCTGAATGGACTATTTTAGTTCTTCCAAATATGATTGTGCAGAGCTAAATATGTACAAATAAATGGTGGCTTAAGTTGCAAAGTCATTTAAAATGAATCAACAATTTTAGTTAAATCCAGCTTTAAAATTAATGAAAGCCTCCCAGATAATCAAAATTGGTTAAGATTCCAGTGTTTCCTTATTTAAATTATTTTAATTCAGCCACTACACCTACTTTACTAACTCAGTTTTTATCTTTGGCACTGGACTCATCTTACTATGAGACACCATACTTACTTTATAAATATTTGTTAAACATAATGCAACCTGAAAGAATAAAACTAAATCAGAAAAACTGGCTAAGATTGTGAATATAATGATGCATAGTTCAGACATACATTTAATATGTTTTATTCATTATACTCTTAAATAAAAATTATTTTATTTTTATTTTATTATTAAAAAAGATTATTATTAAATAAATCTCCAAACTGCTTTCCACAGTGGCTGAACTAGTTTATACTCCCACCAACAGTATATAAGTGTTCCCTTTTCTATGCAGCCTTACCAGAATCTGTTGATTTTTTGGCTTTGGTATGAGATGGCATCTCCTCATTGTTTTGATTTGCATTTGTCTGATGAATAGTGATAATGAGAATTTTTTCATACTTCTGTTGGCTGCTTGTACATCTTTTGAGAATTGTCTGTTCGTGTCCATTGCCTGTTCTTTTAAATTGGACATTTGTAGTTTTTTTATTCATTTGTTTAAGTTCTTTGTAAATTTTGGATATTAGACCTTTGTCAGATGCATAGTTTATAAATATTTTCCCATTCTATTTATGCTGTTATTAGTTTATTTTGCTGTGCAAAAGCTGTTTAGTTTATAAGGTTCCATTTGTCAATTTCTGTTTTGTTGTAGCAATTTCTTTTATAGACTTAGCCATAAATTATTTGTGAAAGGCTATGTAGAGAAGGAGATTATTAGTTTTTTTCTAGGATTTTTATAGTTTGAAGTCTTACATTTAAATCTCTAATCTACCTTGAGTTAACTTTTGTATATGGTGAGAGTTAGAAATCAAGTTTCATTCTTCTGCATATATCTAGCCAGTTATCACAGCATCATTTATTAAATAGGGAGAGCTTTCTCTATTGCTTATTTTGGTTGATTTTGTTAAAGATCAGATGGTTGTAAGCGTGCAGGTTTATTTCCGGGTTCTCACTTTGTTCTACTGGTCCATGTGTCTGTTTTTGTAACAGTGCCATGCTGTTTTGGTTTCTGTAGCCTTACAATATAGTTTGAAGTTACACAATGGGATGTTTCAGCATCCCAGAAATTAATCCTATTTGATTGTGGTGAATTAACTTTTTGATGTGCTGTGGAATTCAAAGTGGTAGTATTTTATTGAGGATTTTCACATCTATGTTCATTGGAATAGTGTCTAAAGTTTTCATTTTTTATTGTGTCTCTGCCAGATTTTGGTATCAGAATGATGCTGGCTTTGTAGAATGAATTAGGAAGAAGCATTTCCTCCTTGATTTTTTTTTTTTTGGAAAAATGTCAGTAGAATTGGTATCATTTCATCTTTTACATCTGGTAGAATTAGGCTGTGAATGCATTTGCTTCATGGACTTATTTGATTGGTAAGTTTTTAATTACTGATTCAGTTTCCAAACTTGTTAATTGGTTTGTTCAGGTTTTTACTTTCTTACTTATTCAATCTTGAGAGGATCCAATTCCTCTAGGTTTTCTAATTTGTGTGCATGGAGGTGTTCATAATAGTCTCTGGGAATTTTTTATATTTCTGTGGGAGCAGGTGTAATGTCACCTTTGTCATTTCTAATTGTGCTTACTTGGATCGTCTTATTTTTTTGTCATGAATCTAGCTAATGGCTTATATCTTATTTATTCATTCAAAGAACTGTCTCTCAGTTTCATTATCTTTTTGTATGGACTTTGAGTCTCAATTGCATTCAGTTCTTCTCTGATTTCAGTTATTTCCTTTCTTCTACTAGCTTTTTGGTTAGATTATTCTTTTGTTCTATTTTCTCCGGTTGTGATGTTAGATCATTAACCGGAGACCTTGCTAACCTCTTGAAGAAGGTGTTTAGCGCTATAAGTTTTCCTCTTAAAACTACTTAGCTGTATCTCATAGGTTTTGGTAAGTTGTGTCTCTATTTTAACTAATTTGAAAGAATTTTTTTTATTTCTGCCTTAGTTTCTTTGTTTACCCAAGAGTTATTTAGAAACAAGTTGTTTGATTTTCATGTTTTTGTGAAGTTTTGATAGATCTTGCATGGATTTCTATTTTTATTGCACTGTGGTCTGGGAGTGTGTGTGCTATGATTTCTTTTTCTTTTAAGTTTATTGAAACTAGCTTTTTAGCCAACTATGTGGTTTATCTTAGAATATGTTCTATGTGCAGAGAGTGCAGAGAGAAGAGTGTTTATTATGGGGCTCTTCAGTAGAGTACTCTGTAGAGGTCTATTAGGTACAATTGGCCAGTTGTTGAGTTTAAGTTCAAGATTTATTTGTTAGTTTTCTGCTTCAGTCTCAATCTCACCAATTCTTTTTTTCAGCCATTTCTAGTGTACTGGTGAACATTTCAAAGGAATTCTTCATTTCAAATATACAGGTTTTCTTTATTTGTAGCATCTTTATTTCTAGGATATTAAAATTGCTATCTCACTGCTTATAATACACATCTGTACTCGCATGTTATCTACTTTTTTTCATTATGCCCTAATTATTTCAATCATAGTAGTTTTAAATCAGCACTTTAATAATTCCAACTTCTCTGACGTATTTGATTCTGGTTCTGAGGCTCGCTCTGTCTCTTCAATGTGTAGGGTTTCTTTGCTTTTTAGTATCTCTTGAAAGTGAACACAATGTTCTGAGTAAAAGGAATTGGGACTAATAGGTCTTTAACATAAGGTTTTATGTTTATATGACTAAAAATTGAGGTGTGTTTCATATTTTCTGCAGCTGTAGGTATCAGAGGTTAAAATTTATTCTGGTTTTCTTCTTTTGCTCTCCTCTGTTGTCCTTGGGTTTTCTTAGAGCCTTCTTCTTAAATAATGTCTGAAATGTATTGCTCTTTCAGTTGTATTTCCTTGTTATTATACTAAAACCCCATTGATATAGTGATAAGAAATATCAAGGGTGGTAGGTGGAAAACTGTTCTATAGATCTACAATAGTTCTCAGAACTTTAGTGAGCCTGTGCTGTTAGGATGTGACTTTCCCAATTGCTTTTTTGGTTAAGCAGGAAGATTACATGGAGTGATATTGGCTATTTCCCTTCTTACCACCTGGAAAACTAAAATCAACTAGAGTGGGGCATTTTCTTTATGTCACTGAGGCTCCTGAAAGATAAGTTCCCTTGAGAAGGGAACTTACTCAATAAAAAGAACAAAAGTTGCTGGCCTTATTTCCAGCTGACTACTTTTCCCCTCTTGCTGCTTCCCCTCAAAAGCAGGAGGAGTTTTTTTCTCTGAGCTTCAACTGAGAAACTGTTGGGGCTTGTTGAGGTAAAATTCATAAGAAACTAGGCCTCTTAGAGCTTTTATCTTTCAGACTTGACTACACTGAAACTCTAGCAATTTGCCTATTTTAGTTGAAGTTTTTCTACTTTAACACTGCTTGCAGTGAGATTTCTGCACTTGGACTTCTAGTATGCTGTAATCCTCTGTATCTGTCTGTACTTTATAATGGAGATGAGACAAAGATGTTAATTGTGAACTAATACTACTTGGCA
This sequence comes from Aotus nancymaae, assembly GCF_030222135.1. Lineage (NCBI taxonomy): Eukaryota > Metazoa > Chordata > Mammalia > Primates > Aotidae > Aotus > Aotus nancymaae. The sequence goes on along the minus strand of NW_026988450.1, from coordinate 3,390,833 downwards.
GTTTGAGAAAGAGACATCTGAACAGATACCTGAAGAACATGAACAAGCCATTATATGAAGATGTAGGAGCAGAATGTTCAGGAAAACAAAAAAGCAAGTGAAAACTTTTACAGTCAGAACAAGCTTGGCTTATTTAGACAATAGGCAATGGACTAAACAGATCATTGGAGCAAAGTAGGAGAGCAGTAATTGAAGAACTGTGGTTACACTGCAAATGATATCAATGGTCACAGCATCTCAGATGAAGACTAAGATAAGAACAAAATAGACTTGAGTGTGTTGAACCAGGCTTCCATCCCCAGGTTGAAGCCTGCTTTATTATGATTGATAAACATAATCCACCACGTAAACAGAAACAAAGACAAAAAAATCACATGATTATCTCAGTAGAGGTAGAGAAGGCCTTCATCCAAATTCCACAGCCCTTTATGCTAAAAACTCTCAATAAACTAGGTATCGATGGAATGTATCTCAAAATAATTAAAGCTATTTATGACAAACCTACAGCCAATATCATACTGAATGGGCAAAAAAAAAAAAAAAACAAAACAAAACAAAAAAAAACCGAAAGCAAACAAATAAAAAAAAACTGAAAGCATTCCCTTGAAATCTGGCACTAGACAAGGATGCCCTCTCTCACCACTCCTATTCAATATAGTATTGAACGTTCTAGCCAGAGCAATCAGGCAAGAAAAAGAAATAAAGTGTATTCAATCAGGAAAACTGGAAGTCAAATTGTCTTGATTTGCAGACTACATGATTGTATATTTAGAAGACCCCATCGTCTCAGCCCCAAATCTCTGAAACTGATAAGCAACTTCAGCAAAGTCTCAGGATACAAAATCAATGTGCAGAAATCACAATCATTCCTATACACCAATAACAAACTGACAGAGAGCCAAATCAAGAATCAACTCCCATTCATAATTGCTACAAAGAGAATAAAATACCTAGGAATACAACTAACAAATGATGTAAAGGACCTCTTCAAGGAAAATTACAAAACACTGCTCAAGGAAATAAGAGAGGACATAAGCAGATGGAAAAACATTCCATGCCCATGGTTAGGAAGAATCAATATTGTGAAAATGGCCATACTGCCCTAAGTAATTTATAGATTCAAAGGTATCCCCATTAAGCTACCTATGACTCTCTTCACAGAACTGAAAAAAAACACCTTAAAGTTTATATGGAACCAAAAGAGAGCCTGCATAGCCAAGACAATCCTAAGCAAAATGAACAAAGCTGGAGGCATCATGCTACCTAACTTCAAACTACACTAAAAGACTACAGTAATCAAAAGAGCATGGCACTGCTACCAAAACAGATATAGACCAATGGAACAGAACAGAGGCCTCGCAGGCAATTCCGCACATCTACAACCATCCAATCTTTGACAAACCTGACAAAAACAAGCAATGGGGAAAGGATTCCCTGTTTAATAAATGGTATCGGGAAAACTGGTTAGCCATGTGCAGAAAGCAGAAACTGGACCCCTTCCTGACACCTTACACTAAAATTAACTCCAGATGGATTAAAGACCTAAACATAAGACCTAACACCATAAAAACTCTAGAAGAAAACCTAGATAATACCATTCAGGACATAGGCATAGGCATTGACTTCATGACTAAAACACCAAAAGCATTAGCAACAAAAGCCAAAGTAGACAAATGGGATCTAATTAAACTCTAGTGCTTCTGCACAGAAAAAGATACAATCCTTAGAGTGAACTGGCAACCAAAACAATGGGAAAAATTTTTTCAATCTACCCATCTGACAAAACGCTAATATCCAGAATCTACAAAGAACTAAAACAGATTTACAAGAAAACAAACAAACAAACCCATTCAAAAGTGGGTGAAGGACATGAACAGACACTTTTCAAAAGAAGACATATATGAGGCCAATAAACATATGAAAAAATGCTCCTCATCACTGGTCATTATAAAAATGCAAATCAAAAGCACATTGAGATACCATCTCACACCAGTTAAAATGGGGATCTTTAAAAAATCTGGAGACAACAGATGCTGGAGAGGATGTGGACACATAGTAACACTCTTACACTGTTGGTGGGAGTGTTAGTTAGTTCAACCATTGTGGAAGACAGTGTGGCGATTCCTCAAGGACCTAGAAATAGAAATTCCATTTGACCCAGCAATCCTATTACTGGGTATACATCCAAAGGATTATAAATCATTCTACTATAAAGACACATGCACATGTATGTTCATTGCGGCACTGTTTATAACAGCAAAGACCTGGAACCAACCCAAATGCCCATTGATGATAGACTGGATGGGGAAAATATGGCACATATACACCATGGAATGCTATGCGGCCATCAAAAATTATGAGTTCGTGTCCTTTGTAGGGACATGGAGGAAACTGGAAACCATCATTCTCAGCAAACTGACACAAGAATAGAAAATCAAACATTACATGTTCTCACTCATAGGTGGGTGTTGAACAGTGAGAACACACGGACACAGGGAGGGGAGCATCACACACTAGGGTCTGTTGAGGGGGAAAGGGGAAGGACAGTGGGGTTAGGGGGTTTGGGGAGGGATAACGTGGGGAGAAATGTCAGATATAGGTGACGGGGGATGGAGGGAGCAAACCACCTTGCCATGTATGTACCTATGCAACAATCCTGCATGTTCTGCACATGTACCCCAGAACCTAAAATGCAATAATGCAATTATATATATATATATATATAACAAAACAAATATTACAAAAATTCACTTGCTTGTCGATCACTAAAGAATTAGAAATATTCACTTAAAATGTAGTCTATAGCTTTTCTTTTTAAAAAAGCTGGGAAGTTTGGCAACACTAAATGACATATCTTCATGTACTTTTCTGCTTTTCAGAGTGCTAGTATACCCTGCCACCCTTATGTATAATGTATTCCTGGATTTTGTAAGTACATTACTTTAACATTTTATAGTCTCATACTTTCATAGTACTTTCTCTCAAGACATTGGTATATGTCTTAAAGAAAAAAAAAATCATAAAATATATTTAAGATTCAAAATTCATATTAAATTGAATTTGGAAAATGATGTCTAAAAAGCTTGGACTAAAAATGTTTATTTAATTTTGTTTTTGTTTCAAAAATCAAATTTTCTGAATTATACTTTATGTATGCTGTAAGATATCTCCTGTTTGAGTTTATAGGTCGGTAAGTTATATAAATATATAGACCTAAGTATTCCACCATAAATATTAGACCATTTCTATCCCACGTACAGTTTTATTATGCTTCTTCCAAATACACTTTATATAAATGCAACGACAATGTATATTATTTTTTATTTTGGTTATTTTTGCTTATGTAATATCTTTAGAATTTACTCAATATACTGTGGTTATCACAGTTTATTTCTTTTTATTTCTGAGTATTGTTACAATGTGCAGATTTTTTACATTTTGGTTATTTATTGTCCTTTTGATAGATATTTAAGTTGTTTTCAACATTTTGCTATTATAAAAATAGAAGAAATAAAATGCATGTACAAATTTTGTATGGAAATGCTTTTTGTAATTATTATTTCTCAGTAAATATCACAGAATAAAATTTGTAATAATATATAAAATGATATATATTTATATCATATAAAATAATATATAAAAACATATATGTGTTGTGTTTGTGCGAAGTATCTGGTTTTTTAAATGTTTTTTATATTTTTATTATACTTTAAGTTCTGGGACACATGTGCAGAATGTGGAGGTTTGTTACGTAGTTATACATGTGCCAGGGTGATTTGCTGCATCCATCACCTGGTCATCTACATTAGGTATTTCTCCTAATGCTATCTATCCTGTAGCCCTCCACCCTCCAACAGGCTCCGGTGTGTGATGTTTCCCTCCCTGTGTCCATGTGTTCTCATTTTTCAACACCCACTTGTAAGTGAGAATATGTGGTGTTTGGTTTTTTGTTCTTGTAGTAGTTTGCTTGGAATGATGGTTTTCAGCTTCATCCATGTCCCTGCAAAGGACATGAACATGTCCTTTTTTATGGCTACATAGTATTTCATGATGTATATGTGCCATATTTTATTATCCAGTCTATCACTGATGGACATTTGGGTTGGTTCCAAGTCTTTACTATTGTGAACAGTGCTGCAATAAACATCTATGTGTGTGTGTGTTTATAATAGAATGATTTATAATCCTTTGATTATATACCCAGTAATGTGATTGCTGGGTCAAATGGTATTTCTAGTACTAGATCCTTGAGGAATTATCACACTCACTTCCACAATGGTTGAACTAATTTACACTCCCATGAACAGTGTAAAAGTGTTTCTGTTTCTTCACATCCTATCCTGTGTCTGTTGTCTTCTGATTTTTTAATGATTGCCATTCCAACTGGCATGAGATGGTATCTCATTGTAGTTTTGATTTGCATTTCTCTAATGACCAGTGATGAGAGCTTTATTTCACATGTTTGTTGGCAGCACAAATGTCTCCTTTTGAGAAGTGTCTGTTCATATTTTTAGCCTGCTTTTTGATGGGATTGTTTGTTGTTTTCTTGGAGATTTGTTTAAGTTCATTGTAGATTCTGGATATTAGCCCTTTGTCAGATGGGTAGATTGCAAAAATTTTCTCCCATTCTGTAGGTTGCCTGTTCACTCTGGTGATAGTTTCTTTTGCTGTGCAAAAGCTCTTTAGTTTACTTAGATCCCATTTGTCTATTTTGGCTTCTGTTGCCATTGTTTTTGGTGTTTTAGTCATGAAGTCCTTGCCCATGCCTATGTCCTGAATGGTATTGCCTAGGTTTTCTTCTAGGGGTTTTATGGTTTCATGTCTCACGTTTAAATCTTTAATCCATTTTAATTTTTGTATAAGGTATTAGGAAGGGATTCAGTTTTACCTTTCTGCATATGTCTAGCCAGTTTCCCCAACACCATTTATTAAATAGGGAATCCTTTCCCCATTGCTTGTTTTTGTCAGTTTTGTCAAAGATCAGATGATTGTAGATGTGTGGCATCATTTCTGAGGCCTCTGTTCTGTTCCATTGGTCTATATCTCTGTTTTTGTACCAGTACCATGCTGTTTTGATTACTGTAGATTTGTAGTATAGTTTGAAGTCAGGTGCCTCCAGCTGTGTGTGTGTGCGTGTGTAGTATAATTTGAAGTAAAATGCCTCCAGCTTATTTTGGTTGTCTGTTTATTATTGTTGTTAATATTGCCTTCACTATGCAAGCTCTTTTTTGGTTTCATATAAAATTTAAGGTGTTTTTCCAATTTTGTGAAGAAGGTCAATGGTAGCCTGATGGGGATAGCATTGAATATATAAATTACTTTGGGCAGTATGTCCATTTTTCAATATTAATTATTCATAACCATGAGCATGGAATGATATTTCATTTGTTTGTGTCCTCTCTTATTTCCTTGAGCAGTGGTTTGTAGTTTTCCTTAAAGTGGTCCTTCACATCCCTTGTTAGTTGTATTCCTAGGTATTTTATTCTCTTTGTAGCAACTGTGAATGGGAGTTCATTCATGATTTGGCTCCCTGTGTTTTAAGTGTTATTCATGCTATCCAAAAAATCTTTGCCTTTGACAAGTTTTCAAGCATTTTTTTCCTTACTTTTTCTTTCCAAAAGAACTATAACTTTTATTTAAAATTATGTATATGCTATTTTTAAAGTTTGGCTTTTGGATATGGTGCCAGGTAAATGTTATAGATCTTTTTCTTACCAAATAGATATTCAATTGTTCAGGACAATCTGTAAAAAAAATTCTCTTCATAATTACCCTGGCACTTTTGTCAAAAAAAAAAGTGTTTAACCACATACACAATTATTATTGCTGGATTTTGTGTTTGGTCCCATTGAACAGTGTAGTTACTCCCATGCTAAATCGTCTTCACAGTTGTAGATTTATAGTAAGTCTTGAAATCCAGTAGTGAATGTCCTCTAAAATTTTGGTGCTGTTTCAAAATTATTTCAGGTTTTCTATGTCATGCATATTTTATACAAAGTTTATACTCAGAATGTTAGCTTCCACAAAAAGTACTTTCTGGAATTTTTACTGAAATTACATGGAATCTATAGACCAATTTGGGGAGAACTTATATCTTAACAATAATGGATTTCTGATCTCAATTTGTCATATCTACTTATTTATATAGGTAATGTTAAATTTCAGAAATGCTCTTTAAGATTTCAGCCGAACATTTTTCTTCTTACTTCCTTAAATTTAATGTTTTAGGTTTCTATTGAAAATGGTAGTTTTAAGTTTTCAGTTTCTAACATTTGTTGCCATTTTATAGAAATATAATTATTTATCTGACATTATTGTTAACTTAAAAATATTTGTTAACATAGTAAATTACATTCATGAATGTTGAATATTAAACCAGACTTGCATTTGTAAAATGAACCCCAAAGGGACATGGTGTTTTACCCTTTTAATACTTCACTGGATTCAAGTATTTAACATTTGGTTAGCGATTTTTACTTTAATATTCATGAGGAATATTTTGAACTGAAGGAACAATCTATGGTGGTTTTATTATTTAAAATTACATTCTCTTCTTAATCTTTAAGTTTTTATAGCATCTCTATGTTCTTTGCTTAATTTCTTATATTGGTAATTATTTGTGCAGTCTACCTAGAAGCACATACATTTTATTTCTTAAAAACACACACATGCAAATACACACAGTGTTTGGTGTAATTGTGGTTTTCTTTTATATTTTTGGTAATCTTTACTGATTTTTCCTGTTTTGTTTTGTTTTTTCTTTCTTTCTTTCTTTTTTTTTTTTTACTTGCTTTGTTTAATTATCTTTCTTTAAAAACAATCCTTTCAGGTAGAAACTCAGGATCACTGGTTTTTGACCTTTCCTCTCTTCCTGACATAAGCCTTTAAATTTCCCTATAGTCATTGCTTTACTACAACACACGACTTGATACTTTGTAATTTTTATTTCCATTTAGTTCAAAATATTGTCAAATTTTGTTTGTGATTTATTTTTTTTTGCCCATGTATTATATAAAAATAAAACATGTCATTAAATTTTCAAATATTTGGTGTCTTTCCAAATATCTGTTGGTTAAGGCTTTGTAATTTATTATCTTCATTTTAAGAGAATGTACCAAGTGTAATTTCAATTATTTGTTTTTATTTAAAAATGTTTTGTGGCTCAGTGTATGGTCTATCTTGAGGAAGACACTGTGTGGAGTGATATGTGTATATCGTTGGTTGAGTGTTAATTATGACAAGTTGCTTACACTTTTCCTGTGTACTTGTTCTACTAATTAATGAGAAATAAATGTTAAAATCTCCACCAGTGTTTGTGAATGCACCTGACTTATTCGGTTTTTTTCCTTACACATTTTGAAGATGTCAGCAAATTCATTTAGATTTTTATAAATTCCTCATTATAGCTTTTTGAAATTATTTTCTTTTCTAGCTACTTTTAAGGTTTTTTTTTCTTTTCATAGCTATTTTGAGAGATTTGATTATAGTGTGGCTTTCTGTGGTTTTAAGTTTGTGCAGATTGGTTAATAATTCTGTCTCTGTGAACCTGTGGTTTTCATAGATTTGAAATATTTTCTGCCATTCTCTTTTCAAACATTTGTTATGGATATTTCCTCACCTAAACTCTATTATACTTCTTGTAAATCCAATTACACATATGCTAGCTTTTATACATTTCCACAGTCCACTGGGGCTCTGCTTATTTATTTATTTTTTGAGTGATTTTCTTTTCTTCACTATGATTTAGGTCAACTTGTTTTCATTGTTACCTCTTGTCATTCACTGAACTTTTATTTGGCTTTGTCTATTTTATTGCTAAGACCCCCTAATTAACTTAAACTCAGATACTATAATTTCTAGAAGAGACTCTTTGTTTTATTATATCATCCATTTCTCTTCTTGACTTTCCTTTTTTTTTTTTTTTTTTCCTGAATCTTTGAGCACTGGGCACATTAGGAACAGATGTGTAAAAGTCCTCTGCTAAATCTACCCTTTTTGTAACTTATTTGTTTCTATAAGTTTTTTTTTCTTTTTTGGTCACATTTTGTTACATTTTCTCCTTTTTAATGTCTAGTAGTTTTGATGAAATGCTAGAAATTATCATCATTATATAATTGTGCATGCATATTTTGCTTTCATCCTTTAAAGAGTGTTGGGTTTTTCATACTGATATGTTAAATAACTTGAGGTCGGCTTAATCCATTCAAAGCTGTTTTAAACCTTGTTAGAATTGGTATGAATTAGCTCATATTGTAGTGATAGTTTGGCCATATCATTTATATGTTACACATTTGTGTCAAGGATTTCAAAACAGAAATAACTTGACGTGGTGGAAGTTGTAGGAAACACTGAGGTATTCTTCAGTGTCATGGGACAGGAAAGTGTGCTATGAATAATATTGATGAATTGATAATTTAAGAATTTTGAAACCAGGATAAAATCTTTGGGTTACATGTATATATATTTCAGAAAAGATTTTAGATTGGAGAGTACTATTTGAATGATTGTTTTTGTGATTTTGTGTTTTGTGTGGTCAGTTTGTAATTAGTTCCTTCCTTTAAAAAGTTTTGGGCTTTTATTACCAGGAAGTTAACCTTTTTTTGAGGATAGCATGATCTTTTCAAGTCTAGCTTGGTTTTAGAATGCTTTCATCATCATTAGTTAGAATATTTAAAATGGAACATCGCTTGCAAGATTTTCTTCAGTTTTTTTGTTTTTGTTTTCCCCAAAATATGAAAGTCATAGTTCATAATAAGGCTTTCAGGAAAAATAAATTAAAAAATCAAGATGTACTCCATAAATGAGTTTGGATTTTTTTAGTAAGTATGACAATATAATTACAAATTTTTATCTTAACCAGAATAGTCAAGATAAAAGAGCTTCATAAAACCAGTATCTATAATAAAACAACATCACTACATAAAATATAAAATTTGTATAAGAAGAAGATAATGTGAAAAGTTTAGGCTAAAATGTTTTAAAATTTGGATTAAATGTACAAATTTATAACAAATATCACTAATAAAAGAGGATATAATAATTAAATGATTCAGTGTCCAAAATCTATTGAACTAATTATGTAACATTAAATCATTCCAACAGCAAACACAACAAAAATGTCATACCCAGATAATTTTATTAGTAAATGATTTAAATATTTAAAAAGAAAACAAAACAATCTTATAATAAATCTTCCAGATAAAGGAAAAAGGTGAAACTTTTTCCTGTGTATATTTTTATGACTAGCTTAATTTCTATACTGGCAAAAACATTACAAGTAACAGGAAATATAGGTCAGTATGTCTCAGGATAATATCTATGAAAATCTCAAAGAAAATGTTAAGAAAATTAACATAAAGAATGAATATTTTGGCTGGGCAGGATGGCTCACACCTATAATCCCAGAACTTTGGGAGGCCGAGGCTGGTGGATCACCTGAGGTCAGGAATTCGAGACCAGTCTGCCCAACATGGTGAAACCCTGTCTCTTCTGAAAAAAAAAAAAAAAAAAAAAAAAGCCAGGTGTGGTGGCAGGTGTCTGTAATTCCAGGTACTCGGGATGCTGAAACAGGAGAATTGCTTGAACCTGGGAGGCGGAGTTTGCAGCGAACCAAAATTACACCACTGCACTCCAGCCTGGGCAACAAAGTGAGATTCCATGTAAAAAAAAAAAAAAAAAAAAAAAAAAATGAATATTTCATACAAAGCATCCATTTCTATTTGTATCTGGATCTTTATATCTCTATGTCTATCTATTTACCTATCTATTTGCATATCATGTACACATAACAAGTCAAGGCAATTTCAGACTTTTCCAATAATGTTACGTTGTGTTCCCATTTGAGACAAGGAACAATCATAGAATCACTTCAACGGACAGAAAACACTTAGTAAAATTCAAACTCTGTTAAATACATAAATATTTGCAAACATTAATTTTATCCTGTAAAATCATAAAAATCTGCAGCAAATATAGTATATAAAGATTAAATATTTTAAAATTTTCTCCATGTGATGGAAATCCACATTATCACTACTTCTATTGTACACTAAACTGTGAGGTCTAGCCAACAAAATAGAGTAGAAGAAAAATACATGATGTGAACATTAGAAAGCAAGAAATTATTTGCAGATAACATAATCATGTATGGGATTAATACTAAAGAAACTTCAGATAAACCTTTAAAATTAATTCACAAGTTTTCGTAAGAAAACTTTGTAGACAGGGTGACCTAAAACTCAGAGATTTCACAATTCTGGAGGTTAAAATTTTCTTAAAAATTTAAGTATGCGAAAGCACTTAAACAGCATGTGAAAACCCTAAAGATAATGGAAAAGGTGAATAGATCTGGGAATAAGGTATCCACAGGGGGCTTTGAAAAGTTTTGACATCTTCCTAGCTATTACAGGCCAGGGAAAGGATAGGGTTTTGTGTATGCACAAGAACAACTTGGCAGGATCCTGTCTGTCTGCTCAGACTGACCTTGAGGCCCTGATCAAACCGTAAGCAATAGTTAAGAGATAATTTTCAACTGCCTAAGAGATGAAAAAGTGCCCAACACCAACACAAGACCCTTTATCAAGTAGGAGAATTACAGCTCAAAGGATTTTAAATTAATTTCTGACTAGTAGCTGACCATTGAACAAACTGAATAGAGACTGCAGAGATTCTAACAATAAAAGAATAAATAGTTAGTCCAGAAGTGTCATTTAATAAACAAACATTCACAAGAACCACAACAATGGAACAAAACAAAGAAACTCATATAATACAACAGACCTGTGGAGTAAGAGGGAATCTGATTTCTAGAACTGCCTCATTAAGTTATCTGAATTCTCCAGTTTTCAGCAATAACAAGAACAAAAAATTATGAGACACGTAAGGAAGCAGTAAAATACAGGAAATGTACAAGAAGAAAAAGCAGTCAATATAAATTGTTCCTGAGGAAGTTCAAATATTGAACTTACTATATAAAACATTTAAATCGGTTATTACAAATAAACTGGAAGAACTAAAAAAACCATGTATAAAGAAATAAAGAAAAGCATGACTATGGTGAATCACCAAACAGAGAATATTCATAAAGAGATCAAAATAATATAAAAGAACCAATTAGAAGTTCTGGAATTGAAAACTGCAAATACTGAAAGTTTTAGAGTTGACTGCTAGGTGGATCAACAGCAGATTGGAAGTGAAAGAATAAGAATCAGGGAAGTTTAAGTCAATATAGGAAAAGCATGAGAAACAGAAAGAAAAAATAATTAAAATAAAGAAACAGTGATTTGGGAATGTGTTGAACACCAGCAAGTATACTAATCCACAAATAGTCATAGTCCTGGGAGGAGAGGAGAAAGAGGATGAAGGCACATTTGAAGAACTGATGATACCCAGAAATGTCCAAATTTGAAAAATAGTAATGTATAGGTCAAAGGTGTTGGATAACTCCAAGTTGCAAAAACTCAAGAACTACAGCAAGACACGTTGTAGCAAAAATATGAAAATACAAAGAGAATTTTGAAAGAAACAATGAGAAGTCACTCATTACAGATGAGGGACCCTTAGTTAGATTAATAGCAAATTTCTTTTTATTTCAGAAAAAAATTATATGGTAAGAGCCATTCATAGAAAGGCTAGAGATTACTACATGAATGTAATTCCAGGATCTGGTACCAAGTACCAATATATTATGTTTGTTCCTTGATATGGTATTTTAAATGGTTTCTATTCTCTATCCTCAGGCAAGTAGGGACACTTCTTGCCACCATACCTTGCAAATGCCTTATTTATGTCGCTGTGCAGTCCTGATTATTTTTTATTCCGTTCTCTGCTCCTCACTCTATGGAAAAGTTCATTAAAGCAGAAAACACTCCAATCTTTGTCTATAGAGCTTGCATTATAAATGTCACTAAATATAGGTATGGAAAAAATATTTAACTGCTTTGGTTTTCTTAACCTTTAAGCATATGAGCAAAAGCTGTATCTGAGTTTGCTCTTTGTGTTAGCTGTTTTCAAAAGCTTAGCCATTCCTTGTCTATAGCAGGCACTCAATTTGTTAGTGGATTGTGGCAGAATCTCTTATTTGAAACAGCAGTAGAAGCTTCCTGTTTCAAAGGTTCTTTCATCTTTTCTTTATCTCTTTCTTAACAGCCACTCTGATGAAAATTCGGACTTTAATGCATCCACCAGGACACTGCTTAATGCCGGAGAGTCCCAGCAGAGTGCAGATATTAGGAGGCTACATTCAGAGCCATGATTGAATGTTATTTAAACTTCACAGTTCTGGGAGATCAAAACTTCTGACTCCATAACATAAAGAGGTATGGCACAACAAGACATAATTGTATTCTAAATTCTGCTACAGTGATTTTCTTGGTCCTCATTTGAACAAGCTGTGAAGATTCCTCTTCTTATTTCACTCTGACCACAGGGTACTATTATTTCTGTTTGCTCAAAAGAGCTTAAAATAAAATCAACAAACGGGAGCTTATTTAGTAACTAGGACCTACAGAATGCAGCTGTGTGTTAGGTGCAGAAAGTGTATATAGCACAAAGAATACACAGTGCCTTTTAAAAGTGAAACTGCCTCATGTTTATAGTAATCAATGATAAAAGAGTACTATAAATGTCAAGATGTACCACACTCTAATGAGAAACTCTATGCTGTCACGGCGAGAGCAAGCAGGAAAATCAGTTTGTCTGATTCTACCTCTTGTACCCTCCACCATGCCTCACACTCTCCTATCATGTTTTCAGCTTAAGATGATATATTTTTTAAAAAGGTCATAAGGCCAGGTGCGGTGGCTCACGCCTGTAATCCCAGCACTTTGGGAGGCCGAAGCGGGTGGATCATGAGGTCAAGAGATGGAGACCATCCTGGTCAACATGGTGAAACCCTGTCTCTACTAAAAATACAAAAATTAGCCGGGCATGGTGACCAGTGCCTGTGGTTCCAGCTACTCGGGAGGCTGAGGTGGAAGAATTGCCTGAACCCAGGAGGCGGAGGTTGTAGTGAGTTGAGATTGCGTCACTGCACTCCAGCCTGATGACAGAGCAAGACTCCGTCTCATAAAAAAAAAAGGTTATAAAAAGGAAAACATCTTAAGTGAGTTAAATCACCGGGTAAAATATAAAGAAATGCTCTTAATCTGGTTGTTGAAGTGTACATAAGATATCGGAAAGAAAGACGGAGGATAAATCCAGAGAGTGTGCAGTAATATCAGCTTATTGTATTCAGTTGCCTCACAATCCCATGCCACAAGATTTTCAATGACACAAAGTAATACCAAAAGGCTAATGATCTACAGTGTTTTGTATTTGGACTTTTAATCAAAAGAGTCAAAAAGGGCTTTCATGTAATTCACAATCAATACTAGAGAGATAATAGTTAATATTCATAATTATTTAAAGACATTGAAATCAGTAAAATGTAACTGAAAACAGTGGCAAAATAAAAAGAAGGCATGAAAATTAAAAAATAAAAAAGATAATGTTTGTGAGAATTAAGCCTTTTGATCAGTGCCATGCTATGAGATAAATATCAATTGAAAGAGTTGATTTCAATGGAGAATGTTGTCTCTCCTGCAGTAACATATTTGCTTAGTACTCTGTTAGAATAATTAATGGGTATTATTAGAAAGAAGTGAGTGGAATTAGGCGCTGCCCAATGCCTTTGAAATGAAAAGCACATTACAAGGACGATGCTCCTGAGGACTGTGCCGGCACCGCCTTGGGTTTTGAAAGTCTATAAAAAGCACCAAGTGACGATTATAGCCACATAAAATCTATACATTCTTTAGCTTAAAAATAACTTTATTAAATTTATATCTGCACTATTTACTAGTCCTATTAAATAATAGATCCAAAACTCATTTTCACTCTAGTTCATGCTTTCTTTCAGCCAATTTGTATACGTACCAACTGTTTCAGGCTCTGTTCTAGGAACCCTGGATAGAGTAAAAATCTCCTTAAAAGGAAAATATGACCTACAGTTTATGGCACAGCTTTGCTCCAAAGTCAAAAAGATCTGCTCTGTGATTCACCCCTAAGGCTTATAAAATATCCCATAGTGCATCCTTATCTACCTAGAGATACCTCAGTCACCCTAGTGTTATACAGCAACATGAACAGCAGTCGGGACCTTTACAGAGCCTGTCTTCCCCTGAGCCGACACAAACATGCAGCCTTTTGGATTAAATAAACTGGAATGGCATTACCAAATGAGACATACGTTGTTCCCAAAATCCAAAGTGGCCCACTAAGGATTGCACCTTTTCACCAAGGAGGGAGCAGGTGCAGCAACTGTCCTCCTTGCGGGAAGTTTCTTCATATAACTGGATCACTACGCCCTAGGATTTTTACCAAGGTGATGTGTGTGTCTGAATTTGGGTGAGGTTTATTTCCTAACTTCTGGCACACATGTGAGTTACAAAAATGTATAGGATATTTTACTACTTTCATCAGTATGACCACATCCAGGTACTGAATTAGTATGATGTCTAGTGAAGCAGAGTAAAATCACAGTTCCTGAGCACTGATGATGGGACAGGGCTGGAAAAGGTGTTAATACAACTGAGACAGAACAGCAAAGGTGCAATGCTTCATCTGTCGCCTTGAACCAAACTGCTTCTGATGGCCACTGCTCTGAGGTACAGAGTTAATTTATCAGTTCAATGGGGCATACAGGTACCAGGACATATATTGATTTCCTGTCACCACAAAATCACATCTGGAATAGCAGCTATATTTAGACACCTGTTGTTTGTGTGAATCCATTTTCTTTCTCTGAGTTACTTCTGTCTTCTGCCCAAGCCTAACAGACAAGTTGAATGGTGATGTGGTAGAAATCTCCCACCTGTATCTTTCTGGGCCTCAGTGGTAGCACTTATCTCTGAAATTCCATATTGCTTTTGGCTTACAATTTAATTAGGTAGGAACACTTTTCATGGCATGCACTTACATTTACTATAAAAGTAGCCCTTGTTCCACATGTCTGGGATCCAATGTGTGTTTCTGCTAATTGTTGAATATATTATTTCAACTATATATTTCAGAACTTAGGATGGAACTATGAAATGTGTTGGAGTATATTATACCCACTTTGAGATAAATCAGGAACAAAAATTCCATGGTTTTTATGAGTCACTATGCTGACTACGGTAATATGGTGTTATTTTAGATTTTAAGGAATTAATGCTAATTTAGCATCTGGTCCACTAATATCTAGAAATCTGGCTCTTCCCTCTTCTTCAGTGTAGAGCTGGCACGGTGTGGTTGAAGTTCCTTGAGTGCAGGCCAAATTTGGCTCAGTAACTTTCTTTTTAAATTAAGAATGTTTTACTTGAACATAACCATTCTCACGGTCTACAGCTGCTCTAATGCTATAATGACTGGATTGAGTACTTTGAGTACTTACCTATAATGCCTCAAATATTTACTATCTTTTCCTACACAGACAAAGTTTGGTGACATTTTACTTATAGTATAAATTTTTGGCTTTTTTTTTTTTTTTTGAGATGGAGTATCACTCTGTTGCCAGGCTGGAGTGCAGTGGCGTGATCTCGGCTCACTGCAACCTCCACCTCCTGGGTTCAAGCAATTCTCCTGCCTCAGCCTCCCAAATAGCTGGGACTACAGGTGCCCGCCACCATGCCCTGCTAATTTTTGTATTTTTAGTAGAGACAGGATTTCACCAGGTTGGCCAGGATGGTCTCCATTGTCTGACCTTGTGATCCACCAGCCTCAGCCTCCCAAAGTGCTGGAATTACAGGTGTGAGCCACTGCGTCCAGCCTGACCTCTTTTTAAAGGAGATCTGGTGTTGTAAATTGAATCAAGTCCGAGAATTGGCTGATGGATCAGGACGCTTTTGTAATGATTGAAGTGACGGCCCCCTTCTTCAGATCCAGAACTTTTCTATTATCACATCAAGTTAGGCTATAAAGATCGCCCATCTATTTCAATTGCACAAAAACCATTATCATTAGCAGATGTCAATATTTTTGTGGTTTATTCTGTTTTGTTATGATTTCTGCTTTGACGTCCAGTAGAGTAGTCACACTTAACCTTGTGTCTGGTGGTTATGTGCCGCAACTTGGTCCCTGCCTCTCCAAGACATAGGCTACTCATTGAATTTGAAAGACCCCATGCAATAGCAGAATTTCCTGTCATTTCTGGACATCAATAGCCATTAGAGAGCTCTTTAAAACTACAAGTGAAGCTCTGCTAGCTCTACTAAAATGGATTAGCTCCATTCCTCCCAAATCCTCCCACTTACATCTAAAACTTCGTGGGTGTAACACAAAAATACAAGTGTAAGAAGACTCTAAAAGGTGAAATGAAGAAGGATGGCTGCCTTGTGAACTTGGGACTTGATGATGCACAGAGGTTAGTTCCTTAAGTTTTCTTACTGTTTTTCAAGTATCTTGGACAGGGTGCCGGGAAGCTTCCAATCCACAACTAAAAAGACAGACAAAAATGTTGCAAGGACATCCTCGTTACCCCCAGTCATAAGTCTGTGAACAAAAGGTGACATAACAACAGAAAACTTTTTGTGGCAGTACCCACACTACTCCAGTCAACCCTAACATAAAATGCACCCCACTGGGGTTTCAGTCCCCACTTCACTACTCTACAGAAGCACAGAGAGTGCCCAGTTCCATTTCAGGGCCTTGAAGACAGATAAACTTCTGGTCCTGCCTCACAGAAACATCTGTACCAGTTGGTGTTGGTGGGCTGAGTGGGCAGGTTACCCTCATCTCCTGCTCAGAGAAACAGGTGGGGGTTAGTCTCTGAGCCGAACTTGTTAAAAAACAGCAACAATAACAAACTAAGTGAACTAAATTTAACAGTTTATTTGAGCAAAAAAAATGGCTCTTCTCCAACAGCATGAAAAGTGAGCATTTATAGGCTGAATGAACATGGTCTGTGGGGACCTTGGTTAAGAAGCTGAACATGAAAACAAAAGTAGAGAAAGCACCTGAATGGTTGGCTGTAGCTAGGCATTTGCCTTATAGGTGAGGCGTGGTGAGGTGTCTGCCTTATTTGGACGTGATTCTATGGCAGTTCCCTAGTTGTACAAGCAGTTTTCTGGAGCCTGTCATTGACTGAGGTTTGTTATTTATTTAAGTCAGTTACAATAAATGTTTCCAAATTAAGTTCTGTTTGGCCGACTTATTTAAAACTCCAGTTACAGAGATAACTTCAGACTAACGGCTTCCTTATTTGCCTTAACAATACCCTTTTTTGGGGGGAGATCCAAGATGGCTGAATAGGAACAGCTCTGGAGTGCAGTTTCCAAGAAGAGCAACGCAGAGGGTGAGTGATCACAGCATTTCCAAACGAGGTACCAGGTGCATCTCGGTGGGACTGTTTGCACAGTGGGTGTAGCCCAAGAAGGGCGAGCTGAGGCAGTTTAGGCTGCTACCTCACCTGGGAAGTGCAATCCCCAGAGGACCCCCCTCCCTACCCTCCCTACCCAATGGAGACCATCGGGGGCTTTTCCAACAACTCTAGCACTCCAGTTCAGATACTGCGTCTCTCCTGCAGTTTTTACCGCCCACACACCAGGAGATTACCAGGCCAAAAAGTGCCATGAGTTTCTAGCATGGCTGTTTCAGCTGGCATCAAAGGTTTCTGCACAAAATCTCACACAAATCTCGGAGGCCCTTTCAACTGGCTGATCAAGTAGGCTTCATCCCAAGGATGCTAGCCTGTTTCAACCTACACAAGTCTATAAATGTAATCCACCACATAAACAACACCAAAGATAAAAACTACATGATTATATCAATAGATGCAGAGAAGGCCTTCAGCAAAATTCAACAGCCTTTTATGCTAAAAATTCTCAATAAATTAGGTATTGATGGAACATTTCTCAAAATAATAAAAGCTATTTATGACAAACCCACAGCCAATATCATACTGAATGGACAAAACGTGGAAGCATTCCCTTTGAAATCTGGCACAAGACCAGGGTGCCCTCTCTCACCACTCTTATTCAATATAGTATTGGAAGTTCTAGCCAGAGCAATCAGGCAAGAAAAAGAAATAAAGGGTATTCAATTAGGAAAACTGGAAGCCAAATTGTCTCTATTTGCAGAAGATGCGATTGTATATTTAGAAGACCCCATCGTATCAGCCCCAAATCTCCTTAAGCTGATAAGCAACTTCAGCAAAGTAGTAGGATACTAAATCTATGTGCAGAAATCACAAGCATTCCTTTACACCAATAACAGACTAACAGAGATCCAAATCAAGAGCAAACTCACATTCACAATTGCTACAAAGAGAATAAAATACCTAGGAATACAACTAACAAAGGATGAAAAGGACCTCTTCAAGGAGAACTACAAACCACTGCTCAAGGAAATAAGAGAGGACACAAACAGATGGAGACATTCCATGCTCATTGTTAGGAAGAATCAATATCGTGAAAATGGCCATACTGCCCAAAGTAATTATAGATTCAACACTATCCCCATCAAGCTTTGAACGACCCTCTTCAAAGAACTGGGAAAAAAACCACCTTAAACTTCATATGGAACCAAAAGAGAGCCCACATAGCCAAGATAATTCTAAACAAAAAGAACAAAGCTGGAGGCATCATGCTACTTGACTTTGAATTATACTACAAGGCTACAGTAATCAAAACAGCATGATACTGGTACCAAAACAGAGGTATAGACCAATGGAACAGAACAGAGGCCTCAGAGGCAACGCTACACGTCTACAACCAACTGATCTTTGGCAAACCTGGCAAAAACAAGCAATGGGGAAAGGAGTCCCTGTTTAATAAATGGTGTTGGGAAAACTGGTTAGCCATGTGCAGAAAGCAGAAACTGGACCCCTTCCTGACACCTTACACTAAAATTAACTCCCAATAGATTAAAGACTTAAACATAAGACCTAACACCATAAGAACCCTAGAAGAAAACCTAGGCAAAACCATTCAGGACATAGGCATAGGCAAGGACTTCATGACTAAAACACCAAAAGCATTGGCAACAAAAGCCAAAATAGACAAATGATATCCAATTAAACTCCAGAGCTTCTGCACAGGAAAATAAACAATTATTAGAGTGAACTGACAACCAACAGTGTGGGAAAAATTTTTTTCAATCTACCCATCTGACAAAGGGCTAATATCCAGAATCTACAAAGAACTAAAAAAGATTTACAAGAAACAAACAAACAAACCCATTCAAAAGTGGGCGAAGGACATGAACAGACACTTTTCAAAAGAATATACGTATGAGGTCAACAAACATAAGAAAAAATGCTCATCATCACTGGTCATTAGAGAAATGCAAATCAAAACCACATTGAGATACCATCTCACACCAGTTAGAATGGTAATTATTAAAAAATCTGGAGACAACAGATGCTGGAGAAGATGTGGAGAAACAGCAACACTTTTACACTGTTGCTGGGTGTGTAAATTAGTTCAACCATTGTGGAAGACAGTGGTGATTTTTCGAGGATCTAGAAATAGAAATTCCATTTGACACAGCAATCCCATTACTGGGTATATATCCAAAGGATTATAAATTGTTCTATTATAAAGACACATGCACAGGTATGTTAATTGCAGCACTATTTACAATAGCAAAGACCTGGAACCAACTCAAATGCCCGTTGATGATAGACTGGACATGGAAAATGTGGCACATATACACCATGGAATTCTATGCAGCCATAAAAAAACAATGAGTTCGTGTCCTTTGTAGGGATATGGATGAATCTGGAAACCATCATTCTCAGCAAACTGACACAAGAACAGAAAATCAAACACTGCATGTTCTCACTCATAAGTGAGTCTCAAACAATGAGAACACATGGACACAGGGATGGGAGCATCACACACTAGGGTCTGTTAGGAGGGGTTGGGGGAGGGATGGCATGGGGTGAAGAGGTTGGGGAGAGATAATATAGGGAGAAATGGCAGATAAAGGTGACAGGAGGATGGAGGCAGCAAACCACTTTGCCATGTGTGTACCTATACAACAATCCTGCATGATCTGCACATGTACCCCAGAGCTTAAAGTACAATTAAAAAAATATATCCTTTTTGTTTTAGCTTCAGTCTTGAAAGATAGACGAAAATTGGAGGCATTAATGCCACTCTCTGTCATTTTTACACTGGATTTATTTGGTTTCATTAAGAAATCGATAAGTCATAACATGAGACTTACTGAAAGATTCTGTATGTTTTTGTCTTTCTGCAGGTAGTGAGACCATTTGATGTGCAGTATGTGGCTGGATACAAGCATTTGATATTCTTGAGAGGATACAGTACATGAGGGAGACCGAAGTGATGACTATCAGGAGGATAATAACAAGAGACTGAAATATGCCCCTTAACCAAAGCTCCAATACCAAACCAATTAAAATTAGATAAATCAAAGAAGAGCCAGAAGAGGAATCGGTTTTAACCAAGTAGCCTATTTATTGATATTTTGTAACTGAGTTTCTACAATACCAAATATACTTATCCACGTGTAGCAGGAGGTATTAGCTGTCACACACACTTTTCCCTGTTCAGCCGACAGACAGTCCAAAGCAATCCTGTTATCTGAAAACAACAACAAAAACGAAACCTTTATCAAGAAAGTTTAGAAAAGTTTGCTGGGTGACTATGTCTTTTGCAGAAGGGTCAGCTATATTAGCAACTGTTTGAGACAGTTCCCTAATGATTACCTCATTTACATTTTTACCAAGTTAGGGAGAAAGCATTCTACCAAGAGATTCCCATTTAGAGAGATTTATATCCACTGGTAAATTTCTCTTTATTCTATAGTGCAAATTAAGAGGTGTAGACCAATATTCAGTTTTTATTAGTTTCCTATGAAGTAAAGTGGTAACATTAGAATCCCTAATCCATAATGCTTTCTTATTTTCCATTTATTGAGATATGGAGTTTCCTGTGAGTATAATTGACGATTATATTCTCCACAGATCAAAACAAATTCTGGATGGGCACAACAGACAGTTCTCTGTGGGATGCCTTGTGATTTAGGAGTCATCTGTAGGGATGCACTAATAGTATTTATCCATGGCTCCACTACAGAATCTTTGCATGACTGAAGGCTAATGACAATTAGGAGATTAAGGTTATTAATTTGTCTGTAAAATTTCAAATTGTTTTCTTCTCTGATTTTCTTATTCAATTTCTGGCATAATTTAACTATAGAACTCTCACCATAGGTTTTACTTACTGTTAGACTTAAGGAATTTAAATGTGTGGTTCTAAAAGTCTAACCTACAACAAGGACCAGAGGTGCAGTTTGAATAAGTAGTCGCAAATAAAATATCAGTGAAGTTTACTATATAGTAAAGTAGAAAAACTTTAAGATCCTATAGGGATTTTAGTTTAGGATAACATACGTGACATTCACTTATGTTTATTGTAGAAGCTATCAACTTCAAAAACATAATTTTACCATGCATAAACAGAAAAGAAACACGACGAAGATAGAAAAAGGGACACAAGTTTCACAATGACAGAGGAGAGAAATCTTCATCTGATCTTGGGACAGTTGTACTTGTCTAGGCTGTCAAATAATTTTACCATGAGGTCTTTAATGACTGTGCAATTTGAAGAGTCTAGAGAGGCCCTCTTGAGTTGAGACCCAAAGCTTGAGGCCCTGGAGGTAGTGAGAAGAACTTGGTATGGTCCCTTCCAAAGGAGTTCAAGGACAATCTTTCTCTGATATAGTCTCTAAAATATCCAATATCTGGGTTATAGGTCATGAAACACCTGGTGGTCATCAGTTGACAGTTTATGAAAGGCTTATTTTACCTGGTAAAAATATACTTTGATGTAGTGCTTTAAAACTTTGCAGTATTGAGTCACATCAGAGTTTATAAGAACAGGAAATACATGACTTTCTATTATATAGAAAGCATTAGAATTCTTCCAGGAACAGTTTAATAAGGAGCAAATGTATGATTTTGCAGTGGAGGTGAATCTGATTACCTTTAAGCCCAAAGAATATCGTTGGTCAAGGCAATCGGGTTTTTGGCTAGCTTTACCAATTTCAGTCTTAAAATACCATTTGTCCTTTCAACCTTATCGGAAGATTGAGGAAGGTAGAGATAATGATAATGGTGTTGTGTTTGTAATTCCTTATTTAACTTCTTTGAAACTTGTTGAGAGAAATGGCCACCCTAATACTGGAGATTCCTCCCGATGCGTAATAAAGGAAACATATTTTTCTAATAAACAAGTTAGTTACTATTGTAGCATCAGCCTTCTTGTCTGGAAAAACTTTTGTCTGACCAAAGAACATACGGACAATTACAAGAACATATTGATATTCCATAGAGGGTATCACTGAATGAAATCCCTTTGTAAATATTCAAATGGTCCAGCAAGTGGCAGAAACGTATCATCCGAGGTTTTTATTGTCTTACCCAAATTATGAGTTTGACAAACAAAACATCAGTTGTAAACTATTTTACCTATTTTAGAACAGTCATCCCACCAATATGTTTTCACAGTTTATCTTGTATCTATTTCATGACGAGTTGAGAAGTACAGAGCTTTTAACAATGGAAGCTTTAAGTACTCAGGAAGAGATAGGCAGACAGCTGGGCCCTATGTGAGTACATGCTTAGCGTTATGTTTACATCTTTTTAAATATTACTTCTATTTCTCCAATTCAGGTGCAACATACTATTTACTAAATAGGTTATCAAACATTGTTTGACGTGGATCAATCTTACAATATTCATTGAAATTGTGCATGAAACTGTACTAAGGCATTTCCTTGGTATTCAGTTAACTGTTGTTCTGTTTGCTATTGACTTAGCAGTTTGATGAATCAGTTTCTTCATTAAAGTTGTAGAAATACTTAGCTAGTCCAATGGTATAATCTTAAAGTTATGGGAAACTTGTACTTGCCAGAGTTATTTTCATTAATCTACTAAAGGAAAACATTTTAGGATTATAGTTTCTTGCAAATGCTTTCAGAAAAGTCTCAGTAAAACATTTAATTGTCTGTGGATGATAAAACCCTCAGAATGGCCATGGCTAAAAATCTACTTTTGTAGTTTCAAGCTCCTGATTGGTGGAATAGATAGGAATAGTAGGCATAGCATCACTAAGTGTTTTGCATTTATCATCCATAACTTGGGCAAGATTCTCAGGGTTTTCAGCTGATGCTATCCTTTTTCCTACTCCTCCCTTTATTTTGTGAAAAGTTTCATCTTTTTTCCTCCCAGATGTTGGAAGCCGCAGCTGCCTCTACCTCTCGTGGACGTGAAGGTTAACAGGCAGTGCCATCAGTCCTGCTTTCAGTGTTCTGTTTCTGTGCTGTACCTGGTTATTTTTTTCTTTAAGCTACTTTACAAAATATTAGTAATTGTTGCTATGAGATTTTAAAGGGAGATGAAGTTTCTCAAAACAAGAGCTTACATTCTTGAAATCAATTCTTTATCTCTTCTGTATTGCCGAAATCAGACTCTGAAGATTGATCAACGACTTCCTAATTTTAATCAATAAAGACCCTGTTAGTCATTTTGCCTGATTGCCTTGTAACGTTTGATACTCAACACTCCTGGCATGCTGACGTTTTTGGACTTGCTAACTTTTTCCTCCCCAGATTCCAGTTCACCTCCTGAGCCTAACATTAAGGACTCCCCAAGCTTTAGTCTTCGGGCAATTCCCTGTAGTGTCAATTATTAGGAAACAGAGTCCCCTCTCAAGACTTTAATCATTATCTCTGAGCACATGGTATCCTGGTGTTTCCACAAACCCCATCTCCATTGCTATCTATCCAATTGCCTATCAGGCATTTTCACCTGTGGTGATCTAATTTTAATGTCTAGAATTAAAGGTATATTTTCCAAAAGAAAAAAGAAAAGAAATCTAACACCCTTAGGATATCTCTATTCCTTTTTAACACTGCCATTTTGTTATATTAATATTTAAGCTTTAATTAGCAGTACAGCTTTTTTTTAAGGTAAGTTTTAGGAACAGTACTCTGTCTAGTATCTAGAATTCCATCTTGAACACTGCCATTTTGTCTTCTCCATTGCTGGCAAATATGGAACATAAAAAATGCTCTGTGCTCTATATTATTATTAAGCTAGTCATTATTTTATGTTAATTATGTCTCCACAACATCACTTATATCTATCTTTTCTCCCCACGGCCACCACTTTCAGTGTAAAAGTTAATTCCACAACATTGTGAGAATGTATGTTTAGTTTAGACTTTATTTCTTAATCTCAAATCCTTCCTATTGCCAATGTCAAATTAATCTTCCAAACACAATGTACATCATGTTTGTGGTCCAGTACTATTTCCTTTTCTTAATATGGTATTTTATACATTTTGGAATCCTGAAATAATATTTTCCTTTCTTATAGGCAAAGCATATGTGTAATCACCATTTATAGCAGGTAGGCTAATGGTCAGAAATAGACTCATTTGCACAAAGTCATACAGCAAGTAGTGACTGCACCAGATCCTGACACAATTGAAAACTTGGCCCAAGTTTATCTTTGTAGAAACTTTTATTATATGAGCTTTTAAAGAAGCATACCTTAGTGTATGATGTCACATATTTTATAAATATGAGAATATCAAGAACTAGATAACAGTTTAGGCCATTTAAACAAATATTTCACATTGCTTTTTCAGGTTAAGTGAGAGTAAACTTGTCTCAATATTTCTAAACATATGCAAAGCTCTAAAAGGACAGTCCTTTTAATATTACTTAAATAAAAATAGTTTCTTATATATATAATGCTTGGAAAATAATAGTATAGGTAAAAGTGTTAAGTTCAGCCTGAATAGCCTGAAGGGCATTTAATACAGTATTTTTCTTTTACCACTCTTTGCTCTCTAATGTTTATTCTCTTGATATGCAGGAAATACACGCACATATGTACAGAAGAGTACAGTCACGATTATTCACATTGGAGGAAAATATTTACTTCTAGTTGATTTCTTACACAGTTATTTTAAGTTTTGACACTGGCAGTTTCTTTAAAATATGAATTTAGTAATGAAAAATCAAATCATAAACATTTTTCTGTACTTGTTTCAATTTTTAGACTTTATGTATAAAGTATTAAATTCATATTTAAATATAGAAACCTTTTTAAAAATACAAAAACTTCTCAAAACTACACTTTCATTTTCTATTTAAAAGTTTTTGACTGGGCACAGTGGCTCACGCCTGTAATCCCAGCACCTTGGGAGGCTGAGGCGGGCAGATCACCTGAGGTCAGGAGTTCAAGACCAGCCTGGCCAACATGACAAAACCCCATCTCTACTAAAAATACAGAAAATTAGCCAGGTGTGGTGGTGGGTGACTGTAATCGCAGCTATTTGGAAGGCTGAGGTTGGAGAATTGCTTGAACAGAGGAGGCAGAGGTTGCAGTGAGCCAAGATTACTCTCCTGCACTCCAGCCTTGGCGACAGTGAGACTCTGTCTCAAAATAAATGAATAAGTAAAAGTTCTTCAAATTTCCACATTTTAAGACTGGGAAAAAGTGTATTTGTTATGTGGATATTTTTCTGCTTTTTGGACCAAGATTATATTGTACATATTTATATACAGAATACATAGTTTCTCAGTGTCCCATATGTATCGATGCATTTAATTTCTAAAAAATAATATCACAGCAATTATTAAAGCTTGATATACCTTATATAGGAAAGGGTTTTACAAATTCACATTGTGATTGTATTATTTTCCTGAGAATTTTTTATTTAGAGATTTATCTCTACCATCTATTGTTTCTATTTCCCTTTTTAAATCTACCTCGATATGTCACAATCTATGTGTCTTCATTAGATTTTCCTTCAGGTTAAGTGTCCCTTATCTTAAATGCTTGGAACCAGAAGTGTTTCAGATGTCAGATTTTTTTCTAATTTTAGAACACTTGCATATACGTAATGAGATATCTTGGGGATGAGATTCAAGTCTAAATATGAAATTCATCTATGATTTATATATGCTTTATAAACATAGACTGAAGGTCATTTAATACAGTAGTTTTAGTAATTTTTTTTACATGAAACACAATTTGACTGTGACATAGCACGAGGTCAGGTGTGGAATTTTCCACTTGTGGCATCATGTCTGAACTCAAAAAATTTTGGATTTTGGAGCCTATAAGATTTCGGATTTTCAGACTAGAGATGCTCAATTTGTTTTTTATTTCTACTGATTTAAAAGTGGTGCGTAAGAGAGATCAGAAATGGCAATCCTATCCCAACAAAATGAAGATTTGAAGTTCCATGTACAAGCAGGGGAGCTCTGTCCAGAACGTTGCGTGGCTCAGAGAGGTTATCTTCCTAACTTAGCGATTCTTCAGTGCATTTCAAGACGAAATCCATCAAAACTTTTTCCAGTGATTATATTCATATGACTAAATTTAAGAATTACTTTTCATTTGATTTGATCTTTTTCCAGTGAGTGTTCTTGAGACACCCTCTATGCCAGGCAGAATCATGGCCCTCCAAAGATGTCAAATTTCGAATCCCTACCATCGTTGAGTAAAGGGAATTGATGATATGAATGATATTAGGGCGGCTGATCATCTGTCTTTGATATAGGGGGATTATTTTGGACTACCTGGGTGGGTCTAATGTGATCACAGGTGTCTTTAAAAGTGGAAAGTGAAGGCAGAGTCAGAGAGAAGCAGCACGAGAAAGAATTGACTGACATAGCTGGCTTCGAAGATGGAGGAACGAGCCTCGAGCCAAGGAATGTAGGCAGCCTCTGGAAACTGGAAAAGAAACAGTTTATCCACCAGAGACTCCAGACCAAACACAGCCCTGCTGACACCTCTTTAGCCCAGTGAGAACCTTCTGGATTTCTGATCACGAGAATTATAAGATAATAAATCTCTTCTGTATTAAGTCACCATATGCTTGATACTATGATATAACGACAATGGAATATTAATATATTCTTGTTCTTAATGTAGCAAATATCAAACACTCCAGATTTCTTCCTGTATCCATGACTGGATTTTAAAATTTCCTTTGATGTGTTCTCCTCCTTGTCTTGATCATTTGACATCGAAGTTCCTCCGGGATTTTTCCTAGGTTTATTTTGTTCTTCTTTATACTCACTTTCTACATTTGCATGGCCCAAAAGTCTTTGTCCCTAGTGCAGATCACAGGTGTGTCTGAACTCTTGTAATCATCGTTTACATGAAAGTCTTTTCTGTACTTTGTATAGCTATTATTAGTGTATTCCCATTGTTTACAATATTTTATTGTTTGGAAATTTTACTATTACTTAGATATTCTACTGTGAATGGACTACTAACAATCAATCTTGTTTGCATGTTTTGGTGCATAATTACACTTATTTCTGCTGAATTTATGTCTAGTGATGAGATTTTTACATTATTTGATATTGACCATCTATTTTTCAAAGTGTTGGCACAAAATTATAGACATGCTAGCTGTGTATGAGTATTTAAATTCATAAGTATCCTTGCCAGTCCATATGTGATCAGTCTTTACATGTATTTTCCACTCTGGTTATATACATAATGATGTTACATTCCGTTTTAATTCACCCCTCTGTGATGCAGTGAAGATGATGACATTTTCATATATTTACAAGCAATTTATTCTTGTTTTTGAACTGCCTCTCCAAGTATTTTGCTTAATAATGTTCTATTCTGAATTGATTTTAATTCATCCTTTAGGCATTTTGGATATGTGCATTTTTTCAGTTTACAGATGGCAAGTATCTTCTTTCATTCTGTGGCTTCCTTTCTTACTATCACATGCGTGAGTTTTAATGAGCATGATGTGTTGTACATATTCTGTTTGCCCTTTCCAATTGGCTTTGAACCCTTCCTTACTTTCTTCGCCACACTAGGAGCTGGACTTTTATGGGTGCCCTCAGCAAACTTCTATAATCTTTGGTTTCTTGTTACGCTTGGGCAATGGGAAACCCAGGGAGCTAGGAAAGGAGAGGAGAATTGATATGAGGATATCTATTGCCTTGACTTCCTCCATGCAATGACTTCAGTTGTCCTGGTTGTCGTACCCACCGACGATTTCTCTTCTTAAGGCAGATGCATCTCTACTACGTGTCTTTCTCTTAAGGCTCTGCTGTCTCATACCTCAGTTAATTTCTTCAGGCCTTCCAATTGGTAATGACTTCACCGAGGCGGAGTCCTGAGATTGTGCACTACCGTTATGGTTACAAAGGCAGTAACCGCATGGTCTACGTAGCTAACTCCATGGTCTCATCTTAAATAAATTTTCTTCATTTACTTCTTTGAGTGCATATGCTCAGACTTATTTTATTTTCATGAATTAGAAAACGAACTGCAAGTATATGTGTGTGTGTGTATATATATATACATATACACACACACACATATACATACAGTATATATGTATATGTCAGGCATTGTTTTAATTTTTGCTTCAAATATTAAACAGAACATATTAAATGAAGAGGAGAAGGAAAGCCTATTGTACTTAGTCATATGTATATATTTTTTCTTTCTATTCTTTAATTTTAATTTTTTTCTTTTATTGTTTATTTTCTGTTTGGAAAACACTCTGTTTCAGCCTTTTAGAGAAGGTTCAACAACAATGCTATTTTTAGTTTTCCTTCATCTCACTAAATCTTGATTCTTTTTTCTTTTTTTAATTTTGAAGATTGTTTCTTCCACTGGGTCTAGGATTCTGGCTTCTTTCTTTTCAGCCCTTGAAAATTATTTTGTAGGTTTCTTCTAGCTAGAAGTCTAATTTCTTGTTTAAAAATCCACTGTCGTATGAACTGATTTTCTCTTGTATGTAATATGCCATTTCTCTTTGGTTGCTTCCAAGATTTTTTTTTTTTTTTTGTCTTTCCTTTCCAGAAATTTGACTTCAATATATCTTACTGTAGGTTTCTTTGGGATTTTCCTCTGGGATTCATGCAGCCACGTGAATCTTCATGTTTATGTCACTTGCCAAATTTGTGGAGTTTTCAGCCATCATTTTATTGTCATTTTTCATTCTTGTCGTCCTTCTCCTCTCCTTCTGTGACTCCAAACACACAAAGGTTACATCTTCCATTGCAGTTCTATAAGGGCCTGTTACTGTCTGTATATTTGTTAATTTATTTTGAAGTGTATGTTCTCTCTGTTGTTCAGATGGGGTAATATCTATTGCTCCATCTTTTAGTTCACTATTTTTTTCCTCTGTTTCGTTATGTTCCTGAACCCATCTCTCAAGCTTCTCATTTTTCTTTTTCTTTTAATTTAATTTGTATTCTAAGTTCTGGAGATACAGGTGCAGTAGGGCCATTTTCATGATATTTATTCTTCCTATCCATGTTATCCTATCCTGATACTGATTCTGTTATCCTATCCAATGTTGACTCTTCTTATCCATGAGCATGGATTTTTTTCCATTTACTTGTGTTCTCATTTCCTGAGCAGTGGTTTGTAGTTCTCCTTGAAAAGGTCCTCCACTTCCCTTATTAGCTGTATTCTCAGGTATTTGTTCTCTTTGTAGTGATTGTAAATGGGAGTTCATTCATGATTTGGCTCTCTGGTTGTCCATTGTTGGTGTATAAGAATGCGTGTGATTTTTGCACATTGATTTTGTATGCCGACTTTGCTGAAGTTGCTTAATAGCTTAAGAAGCTTTTGGAGTGAGATGAGGGGAAGCGTGTCTCTAATTGAGTCATTTTGAGCATTTTATTTCAGTGGTATATGCAGTTATCTCAGTGGTATGCACACTTTGGGTTTTTATTGTTATTGTTTACTCAACATAATGCCCTAGCAAGCCATCCAGTTTAACTATTCATGTAATAGAGACATTCTACTTGCTTCAAGCTTTTCACTATTACAAACAAAACTACTAGGAACAATTGCATAAAGTTTTGTGTGCATGTAAGTCTTCATGTTCACAGAATAAATTCCCATTTATTGTGAATTTGTGATAAATTGTGTGACAAGTGTATGGTTGATATTCATAAAACAAACAAAGCTGACCAAACAATTTTTCAGAGTGGCCATACTGTTTTACATATCCACCAGCAATGTAGCAGTGATCCTTTTCCCACATCATCTGGCCAGCTCTTGGTATTACCACTCATTTTTATTGTATGTGTTCTAATGGGTGTTTAATGATACCATACAGTGGTCCATATTTTCAATCCCCTAGTGCCTAGTAATGTTGAACATTTTTTCATGTGCTTATCTCCCATTCCTATATTCTCTTTGGTGAAATGTTCTGTTCATTTCTAGTTGACTCATTTTTAGTTGACTTTTGGCTGTTGAGTTGAGAGAATTCTTTATGTATTCTAGATATAAGTCCTTTCTCAGATATGTGGTTTGAAAATAT
This sequence comes from Aotus nancymaae, assembly GCF_030222135.1. NCBI lineage: Eukaryota > Metazoa > Chordata > Mammalia > Primates > Aotidae > Aotus > Aotus nancymaae. Next base: position 3,360,510 of record NW_026988450.1, on the reverse strand, counting down.
TTTCTCCCAGTCTGTTGGTTGTCTTTTCAGCCTTTTAACAGGGTCCTTTGTAGAACAAAATTTTAATATTAATTATGTCCAATTTATTCTTTTGATAGTTTTTGTAAAAATAAGTACTCTTTCTCAAGTCTTAATTCCTTATCTAGTTTTCTTCTTTTTAAAAAACTTTTATGGCTTCTTCTTTTTAATTTTAGTCGATAATCTGTCTAGAGTTACTATTTGAGGACGTTACGTAGTTTCACCCCAGGCTCTATTTTTGCCTGATGATAGCACTGTTGACTGAAGGAGCACCCTTCATCTGCTCTAGCGCTTTTGCATCTTAGTTAAATGGCGGCCACACTTGTGTGGGGCTATTGCCACATGCTCTATTCATTTCCATCAGTTAATGTGTCAATCCCATCACTTATAGTTCATAGTATCATTTACTATAGCTACATGTTACATCTTGAAATTGGATTGGGAGACTTTTTTCAAATTGTTCTCTTTTTAGAATTTCAAACTGTTCCAGTTATATACATTTTTAATGATCTTGGTTATATTTAAGTAGATCATCAGCTTATCAGCACATTTTATTTTCGATGGTAATGTGGCTAGTTCAGTTGGCCCTTGAACAACATGAGTTTAAACCATGCAGGTCCACGGCTACATGAATATTTTTCTGCTTATGCACCCCCAAGACTATAAAACCAACCCCTCTCTTCCTCCTCCTCTTCAGTCTACTCAATGTGAAGTTGATGAGCATGAAGACATCTATGATGATTCAATTCACTTAGTGAACAGTAAATATATTTTCTTTTCCTGAGGATTTTCTTAATAACATTTTATTTCCTCTGGCTTACTTTATTGTAAGAAAACAGTATTTATCATATGCAAAATAGATGTTGATTGACTGTTTATGTTATTAGTAATGCTATTGGTAGTTAATTTTTCGGGGAGTCAAAAGTTATAGGTAAATTTTTGACTGTATGGAGGTCAGTATCCATCATCCTTGTGTTGTTCAAGGGCCAATTATGTACAGAAGTACAGTTATTTCTTATGTATCATTTTCTACCTTGTAAACTTGCTTGTTATCATTAATTCCAGTAAGGTGTTTTATATTCTTTAGGATTTAATAGAAAGTCATGTCATATATGAATGCAAACAGTTTAATCTTCACTTTCTATATCTAATGCCTTTTGTTAAGTTCTCAAAAAACGTTTGAGATCCTCAAGACAATGCTGAATGAAATGGCGAGAGCAAATATCCCTTCTTTTCATTGTAATTAGAAGGAAAACATTCAATAGATTATTTATCATAATGTTAGCTAGAAGTAGTTTTTAGAATCTGTTTTATCAGGTAGAATGATTTCCCTTTGACACTTAATAGTCTGAGAATATTTTTTCGTGAATGGGTGTTGAATTTTATCAAATTCAACAATTTTATCAATTTTGCTCTTTGTGTATCCAGGTGATCATATGGTTTTTCTTCTTTATTCTCTAATTTGATAAACATTTATATATATATACATACATACATATATATTGAGACAGAGTCTCACTCTGTCACCAGACTGGAGTGCAGTGGCATGATCTCGACTCACTGCAACCTCCTCCTTCCAGGTTCAAGCAATTCCCCTGCCTCAGCCTCCTGAGTAGCTGGGACTACAGGTGTGCCCCACCACACCTGGCTGATTTTTGCATTTTTAGTAAAGACAGTGTATCATCATGTTGGTCAGGATGGTCCTGATCTCCTGACCTCGTGATCCACCTGCCTCAGCTTCCCAAAGTGCTGGGATTACAGGTGATATTTCAATGTTAAGCTAGTTATATTCTTGGGGTAAATTTTACTGGATTGTGATCTCTTATTACTACTGTTTTGATTTTGCTATATTCGTTAATTCTTAGTTGAGCACTTGCGTATTTATGCTCATAAAAGACATCATTAGTGTGCAATTTTTATTTTGTTTTTCATGTTTCGGTATCTGGGCTATGTGATGATCTGATAAAATGAGTTTGGAACTCTTACCTTGTCCTTTGCTTTAATTATATAAAGGAATAGCATTTACTCCTACAGAGTAAACACTGTTGCCTGACTTTTCACACGTCTCACAAATGCCAGCAATGCTAACAAGTTGCCTTAGCTCTTAGTATGCACTTACTATGCCAGAACCTAATGTTTCTTAGTACTTTGCTTCATGTTCCTCTCTAAGCTACAGAAAATTTCTCTCTGCTAAGCCTCATGATGTCACATTCTGTGTCTTTGCAGCCCAGTTCTCAGACCTTCTGGTGGTCTGTCCTTCTAATTCCCTCTTTGCTTTTCCTCTCCTACCATTCTGGCCAACTAAATAATTGTGGAAATTAGTGTAAAATGATGCACAGGATCCTTTATTTAAAAATAGGAAATAAATTTCATTTATGATGGTAAAGCACCAAGCTTTTTACTTTCTTCAATGATTTCTCTCTCTGGATTTGTTGTAGTGTTTTAATTTGCTATCTAACATTATCTCAAAATTTAACTATTATCATTTATTTAAGTATTCACCTTCATGTTGTGAAATGGCACTTTTTAAAAAGCAGACACAAAGACATTTAACTCATATGTAAAATCATCAAAATCACACAATTTGCATTCCACAGCTCTACACACATATGTGTTTTATTCTTACCAACTATGGAAATATTGCACGAAACAAATTCAGCTTTTTAGAAAATTTCATTTATTGATATCTGAATTTCTGTCAGCACTTTTGATTTAGGCTTATTGATTAGTTCAAAATGATTGAAAGGAGAAGATTATGGAATGACCAGTCTTTCCCTTTCCTTTCATGTCATTTTCAGCATGAGTGTTTGGTTAAACTTGGAGGTGACATGACTAAGAAGGGATATGATAGGGTTCCTTACAACGTCATTGCCTTCTTTTTGTGTCTGAAGCAGGCCCTATTGGGACAGAAGCATGAACTCTCGTGGCTGCCACCTAGTCAGTCACGGATGTGACAGGCTGACCTTGCACTCCCTGGATTCCACTGAACACCACACATTCTGAGCCAACTGGAATTCTGTGTTCCAGCACAAACACTATATGTGAGTGGGGCAGCAAGGAACAGCAGACAGGCATGTACAAGTCTCGCCTCGCCTCATGTACCTGCCGTATGGTCCCGTTGGACCTCAATTGCAAAACACAAGTTCAAAGAGGAAGGTGTTGAGAATTTCAAGACTGTAGCAGTAGAGGACTAAGCTACATGTGGGCCCTTCTGAGTGTGGGGTCTGCATGACTGCACAGCTCATGGGCCATGAGCTGCTCCTCTCTCCCACCCGCTGGTTCCAGAAGCCTTGACTGTCCACATGTGAATTTAGGCCTCCTCTCTGGCTGTCATAGGAACATTATCCTTGGACAGAGAGCCAAAGTATACTGGGTATTTTCTGTGTATCTTTCTTCTCTCAGGGATAACGACCCCATTACAGTTATTTACCTAGTATCTGAAACATGTTGCCTCACCTTTTTTTCCCCTTAGTTGTATAGCTATTCAAGGAAATATGGTAAGTCTAATACCAACTAGTTACTCTCATAGATGAAAAGTTAAAGTTGTATTAATTTTGTTTTAACTTTGTTTGCAAATTCTTAGCTGTATTTTCTATTATTTTAGATAGTTATGATTACATAATTTGATTTACTTGGAAACTCTCATTAAGTCATGGTAAACTATTACATTAAACAAGAAGTGACATCCTTATGTTAATCACATTTGATACACCTGTTTCTGAGCATATTTTGCTATGTGATTCAATGCTCATGTTCGCGATGTGAATCAGTTGTGATCTGATGCTCTCCGTAAGGGAGTCAGTGATCAGAACCTAAGGTGAGAGTCACTGAACTGTGTACCTCATACACTATTTCTACCTTCAGGGTACTACTCAATGCTCTGTCTAAGACAATTAAAAAGAGGTGAAAAGGACGAAGTGCACTATACATAGTAAACCACTAGACTTGAGTTCAGACAAACTTTTATTCAATGTAGGACGTTTTGACTTTTTGACTGAACACTTAATTTACTATCTATATAGTTGAACTTTCTGATGTATGAACCAACGACGTTTGCTGAAGTGGTCTTTAGTCTGCTCTCAAATTCTTATATTCTCTATGTGCAATAAGTAAAAATATCATGATATTTTAATATTTTAACATATTTTAATGATTCCTTGTCCCCTAAAATTTAATTGACTCTGCAATAAATTTATACCTCTTTTACCATAGCCGTATTTGTTCAGGGCTGTACCCAGGTAAGTAGGTGAATGACTTCTAAGTGCCAAATTTTGCATAACTTAATTGAGGGTAACTTGAGTAGTAAGTTGGATTAAAATTATTACATTATGCCCTGTTGCTATATGCATTTTTAATAATTGGGAATTGAGAGATGAGAAAAGATAAGAATAATGACATTTAATTAAACAACTCTATTCAGTATGTGGTCTTATAATTCACATTGTATAGGAAAGTAGATTTTATCTGTTTTAACATTTATTCAAAAGAGCATTACGTGACACATAATAATTTCCTCTGCCCTGCCTCTGTCATTACTAGAGAATTACATAGAAAGAAAGCATGATTTTCTTCTCTCTGATTAACTGCAGTATCCTATTCAGTTGTTGCTAGGCTACAACAGATGTCAATCCTTTTTAATGTTGTTCTATAGCAAATAACTAAAATGCATTAGTCTCAGTAGGAGTATGTTGGTGGCAATCTCTCAAATCAGTTGCTGTACTCTCTACATAAAAGTTGTCATTTTTTACCTTCATATGCATAGTGATTAATATAGTCTATTTCTAGAAGAGAGGGAGCTTAAAAATTTGGCCTATAAAATAAATTTGTCCTCTTAAAAACCTTTATCAATCTTAATTTTGTCTTAAAATTACAAAGGCACATTTGTTTAATAATATTCTTCAGAAAACAAAATATCTAAACAGATTGTTTTTGTATGGATCCAGAGATATACTTCCTGTTATCTTTAGTATATCGCATAATTGAAACTGCTTTTTCTACTATGTACGATTTTCTTTTAGTTGAATATTTGAATTCATTTCTTGTCACTTTTCAATGTCAATTTAAATTGATAGATTAACTTCTAAAATACTCAAATTACTAATAATTATTTATAAATTCTTTTATTTCAGGATGTATTTTTTCATGATATTTTTAGAGTGTTTATTAAAAGGAAATTTTTTGGCAACTAAAATTGTGTATGTTCTCTTGAAGTTGCATGTTCTTCTGGAGGATAAATAATTTGGTAAAAATAGATACAGATTATTTTAATTATATTCACACATTAGACCCTACAAAAGGTGTATGCAACATCCTACAACTGGGGTACCTTTAGGAGTCAGGTTAGCTCCAATTTTGTATTCCATATAATTACTCAATGAAGGAATACTAAAGATTTTTGTTTTTGTTGTTGTGTATGGATGTGTGTATGTTCTTTTATTTTTAAAACAGAAGAAAAGGTACTGACCACAAAGTGCAAAATTAAGATTTGCTGAATGAATGTAAAGTTAGAAAGAAAATAGATAATAAACTATTACATCCAGCAATTGTCGAAACATGAAAATAAAAATATATTTGCACAAAAACTTTCCTTCTTATTTCTAACACAGTATTAAACAGCTTCATAAACATACTGTTCACAAATTTTGGAGTGCTTCTTTTAAATGTGAAACCATTGTGAAGTCTTTGGGAAACGTGGCAGAGTGATTCTCTACCAATTTTAGCACAGAAGGTGATCATGGTTCAGTTTTGTGGTTCCCATTTACCAGCATGCTTACTAGTGAAATACAGTAATGTCCATTAATGTTTTTAAAATGTGTGTTTGTCTTTATGATGTTTCTAGATGGATGTAATTTACAATTTTTTCCCCTGTAATTTATAAAAATTTCCATCAGTGTGTTATCTTCTTTTGTTATTAAGCATAAAATATACAGTTTGGAAACTTCTTAGCAACAAATACATGTGTGTATGTGTGTGTGTGCGTGTAGTGTACATATGTGATCATGTCTCCTAATTTATGCACTCTAAATAACAGACAAGACACAAATATTTCTATATGCTTGAGTTATAGATGTCTACAGTGACATTGAGGCCTTTATAATAGGAAAAAGTCATTGGATTTTGTGAAAACATCACCCCATTCGATGGTTATATATATATATTCTGTAATGCTAAAAAAAAAAGGTTGGCAGTCTTTCTCATTCTTCCTACTGTCCCTTTTATTGCAGCTATCATATGTGGATGACGTTGCTATGGCAATCATTTATTCCAGCCAGATAAGCCTTACTGTCGTAATAATATCCCATGCAGATTTCTGCCAAGCGAGTTAGAACTGCTTAAGATCAGTATACACAGATGACGGATGACTATTTAAAATCCTTTGATGCTGTTTATACCCTCTTTCCAGAGTCTAAGACCGGTACATTGTATGTTACTTTCCAAATGAAATAGTTGTCAAACATGCTGCTGTACATCTGTCACCTGGCAATTACTTGTTAAGAAAACTGTTAGAAACAAATTGTTCAGATGATCCTGAATTATTGCTATCTCAATCAGTTTCAGTTTGTAAACAGGTCAATAGTATTGCCTTATTTTTTCTAACTTCCTTAACATAAAATTTGAGAAAAAAAAATATTTACTAACTGGATTTCAAAGGATTAATCATTAAAAGCATAAATTAAACTTTTAAGATGTAGAACATTCCATCCCTTGAGAGTAAATGCACATCCCTTTGTATCTACTAATATAGGAAGTAAGATTTATATTTTGCTAAATTTTGCCACATATTAAGAAAAAGAGGAACACTTCAATTGCTTGCATGAGGACACTATATTTTATGCCAAAACATGACAAAAACATTGCAAGTGAAACAGGGTACAAACTCATAAACAGAGATGCAACAATTCTAAACAAAATATTATCAGATGTTAAGCTTCCCATATATAAACAGTATTGCATATCACAACCAAGATGTGTTTGTTTAATAAAGCATGTTTATGTTAGCATTTAAAAATTTGTCAGAATAATTCCTATATTAAAAGAGTAAAGGCAACAATTTTATTATAATGTCAATTGATACAGTAAAACCACTTGATAATATTCAGTTTATACATTACAAAATTCAACATCTTAGCAAATTAGGAATGAAATTTGCCTTTAATTTGAAAAGGACATGCACTAAAAGATCAGCAAATAAATGAAAACAAAGACGTAAGCACACCTAATTAACAGTTTCAGGTAGTTTAATTGTATATGTTAAAAAATACATTTGATAGTTATTTGAAATAAAAAATAGCAAGATTGCTGAATTAAGATCAACACTTCAAATTTATTTTTATAAGGAAAACTCATGTTCCAGTTTCAAAACTTAACGTAATCCAACACACACACACACACACACACACACACACACGCACACACACACACCCCTAGCCTGGACTAGAAGAGATGATGGCCATTTGTGACTGATACTTAAAATCACCTTTGGCTTCACCTTATTTATTTATTTAGTTAGTTTTTGAGGTGGAGTCTTGCTCTGTTGCCCAGGCTGGAGTGCAGTGGTGTGATCTCAGCTCACTGTAACCTCTACCTCCCGGGTTTAAGTGATTCTCTTGCCTCAGCCTCCTGAATAGCTGGGAGTACAGGCTTGTGCCACCATACTCAGCTAAGTTTTGTATTTTCAGTAAAGATGGTGTTTCACTGTGATGACCAGGCTGGTCTGGAACTCCTGGCCTCAAGTGATCTTCCAGCTTTAGCCTCTGAAAGTGCTGGGATTGCAGGCATGAGCCACCATGCCCGGTACTGGTTCCAATATTTTACAGTCAACGAAATAGCTGAGAAGGTTTTCCACCTTCTCACCTTATAACATATGTTTTCTTCATCACTCATTTAGATGTTGAAAGCAAGGAAATGGGAAAAAACAGAACTTGCAGGGAGAGAACAATATTTGGGAGTACACGAGATTAGGATTCATGAGGTCCCTGGAGTAAACCCAGTATTTGATCAATATATATTCTTTATTCACAAAGTGCCAGGCCCTCATAACATTTTCCCACTGATATTTCTGAACAGCTGTGTATCAGGGACTGTTTTTGCCTTCGGTTCACCCCCATTTTGAATGGGAATGTTGATTGTCTTCCATTATACAGGGTTGTAGCAAGCAGATAATGTATGCTAGTCATTTGGAACAATGGGAGCCAGATTTGAACTGGGTGTAAATCACACAGTTTTGACTGTGTCTGATGTCCAAAGTGCCTTGGGTTATTTTGGTAAGGAGTTGAGAATATTTTGTGTATCTGAGGAAAGTATATATTTCTGACCAACAAGAGGAATTGGAACATTGTTTCCAATAATTCTTATCTCTCTACCTAATAGAATTACACACCCAAACACTTGCAATGCCTCTGAGTAAACTGTGGAGATATTTATCTCCATCTCATGGGCTTTGAGATTTTCCAGTGTAACTTAATGTGGGTAAAATTTGCAGCTCAGATCAGAATTTCTAAAAGGTAGAAAATGTTTCTATCCATATCTTTTGCATGTACTATAAAAAAGCACGTCTCAAGGGAGCATCTACATATTTTAGTTTGTATTTTGGAATGAGAAAAATTGAGAGCAAGTCTGAAATAGAGGCCAATTGAGCCGAGTTGAGCCCAGCAAAGATCAGCTGATTCTAACCTGCAGGATTGTGATAGAGAAATAAATATATTCCTGATATTCTGGGCTTGCTTTTTGTTACTGCAAAAGATGAATAACGAGATGGTCAAGGTTAGCAATGTAGACAATAATCATCAATTAACAAGATACAATTAAAAGACATGTTGAATCAATTCAGTTTGTTCTTCATTATACTAACGAGTCCAGCATGTAGCAATATTGGCTTTCCAAATATGCTACCCACTAGTTTCCTAAGCCTGGAACAAAGTATCAATAGGCTGAAAGGCTTAAAACAACAGAAATGTATTTTCTAACTGTCTGGAGGCTGGAAGTCTACAATCAACATTTGGTGAGAGCCATGTTCCCTCTGAAACCTGCCTGGGATCATTCTTTGCCTCTTCCCAGCTTCTAGGGGTTTGCTGGCAGCCTTTGGCATTCCTTGACTTGTGGATGCATCAGTGCAGTCCCAGGCACAAATTTAGACACCGAAACACACATACACAGAGAGAGGATGATGTGAAGACACAGAGCATTCTCCCTCTGCATCTTCACATCATCCTCTCTCTGTGTATGTCTGTTTCTGTGTCTAAATTTTCCCTTTTTATAAGGACATCAGTCATACTGCATTAAGGCCGACACTACCTCATTTTAATCTGATTACCTCTGTAATAAGCCTATCTCCAAATGAACATCACATTCCTAGGCACTGATTAGGGCTTCAGTGTGATGGGTGGGTGGGGAAACCACAAAAACTCTTCGTATTAACACCCTTAATTGTTTTAATTGAAAGTCATGATTTCTACCAGCAATAGTCATAAATAATATTTTTGCTGTAGATCCCAAAAATGCATAAGCAAATTTGCATTGCAAGTAAAGGTTGTAATGGAACTTCCTAATATATACACTGAGGTCAGGAATTCCTTTAATTTTTTAAAATATTCCCTTATAATACATGTTTATTCAATATCAATATGCTATGTGAATACATTTTTATGGAAATAAAATTGAAAGACAAGTGCCTTCCAATTCTACCTGTTTAAAATTAGGTGGATGTACTTATAAAATTTCCAAGTTATATATGTGCGTGTGTGTGTGTGTGTGTGTGTGTGTGTATATATATATATATATATATATATATATATATGACATTCATGATTCTCCTTTGGTCTCTGGTTATTTCAGAAATGACTAGAACTACATTTTTCTAAACCTCCTGCTCATAGTGCTATTTTTGAAAAATGGAGAGTGACATGGTGATTTATGTTAGTACATAACTTTATATTTAAAGCACACTATTTTAAACATGAGGAGTAAAAAAAAAGAATTAAATTTGTTTTTGAAAAAGCATGTCTTTGTCCTTGAAAAATCAATGTTAAATCATTTCTTTGATTGTTCATTTTGTATCTCAGGAATATTTTAATATTGTCTGTTGTCTTGTGCATTACTTTGTGTGGTGGTATCTGGAATAAAAATAAAAGTGTCTCCCCAAACGGCTTACTTTCTTAGGGAAAAAAAAGTACAGCAAATACCGTTTTCATCTGACTATCGAGTTTCTCTCTGTACCACCTTGTTTTGACAACATTAACCTGCTGCCAGTGCTCTATGGAATCCAGTGAGGCAGGACAGATCTACTCTATGGAAAATCTGAGTCTTGAGATAAGAATGATTAGAACAAGATATAGATGATGTTTCCTCTAATAGCTGAACATAAGAGGGATATGGATGTCGGTCAACATTCCAGAGTAGTCCAGGTCCCTGTCATTGGTAATGTGTAATTTTGCAACTACCTATTTGATTCTCTGACATACTTAAAGTCCATTTTATTACTTGCAGCTAAAAAAAAAAAAAAAATCAAACATAAAATTCTAGCATACAATTTTATAGACATCAGAACCTCAACCTCTTGGAAGCCCCTTGCTTTGCATGCTGATTTTGTGGCTGTGTGGCTAAATGGAAGGCACAGTAGATCAGAAATCAACGTGTTTTCCCATAATCACGTTAACTTTTACTGCAACATGGAAATAGTCTTCTGAATTCCTCTTCTCCAGATTATTTTGAATATTACTGTCAGAGCAGTATTTTCAAATCAAAATACTTATTTGAAAGGCTTATTCAAAAGCTTTCAAGGCTGCTCTACAATCTATTAAATGCTTTAACTTTTAGCTCTAAATTCTTACGTTTTCTCATGTGTACTAAACTTCTGAAAAAATGAATAGTGGCTACTTCACAAATAAGCTCCCATATCGGTGGTCCTCATGCCTTTGCTCGCTATTTTTTCTACTAGAAATTTTGCCTCATTATCAAATGTCCTCACAGTTTTCATTGCACCTTCATTTTCTTGACCCTAAAAATAATCTTTGTTACCTTGTAGTATCCATTTTTATCTTCTTTAATAATTTATACTTTTATCTACATACTAAAATAAGATCCCCAAAGAAATGTTGGCATCTTGTGATGATTCCCTCTGTCATCTAGACATTGCTTTATATAGGGGGTTGTCAGCGTTTTTAGTTTTAACAGAAACTTATTATTTGTATCCATTCTTATTTCTAGTTGTGCCTCTTAATATGTCAGATAGGTGTGTTTAACTACAAGTAATAGAAAATACAAGTTAGCCTAAAATAAAGGAGATGTATTAGCTTATAAAACCATAGGTCTCAGTGGAGGACATGAGAAGCCAGGGATTCATAATGTTTGGCTGATTTATTACACAATTTTCCTGGTTCTATCCTCATCCAAATACAATTTTAGTCTCAGAGAGTGGCAAAAAAAGAGACTGATATATTAGTCTGAATCCATGCAGAGGAATAATCACTGAGTCTTATGGTAGGCTCAAAGCAGAGAATCTTTATTTTCTAGAAGATCCAGAAAAATATCTTGATATGTATTGGCAGAAGATGGGTAAAATGCTCATGATGAAATTGTCAAAAGCAATTGCAACAAAAGCAAAAATTGACAGCTGGGATCTAATTAAACTAAAGAGCTTCTGCACAGCAAAAGAAACTATCATCAGAATGAACAGGCAACCAGAGTGGGAGAAAATCTTCACAATCTATCCATTCAACAAAAGTCTAATATCCAGAATCTACTAGAAACTCAAAAAAAATTACAAGAAAAAAACAAGAGATCCCATTAAAGCTGGGCAAAGAACATGAACAGACTCTTCTCAGAAGACATTCATGCAGTTGATGAACATGAAGAGAAAGCTCAACATCACTGATCGTTAGAGAAACGCAAATCAAAGCCACAATGAGATACCATCTCAGGCCAGTCAGAATGGCCTTTATTAAAAAGTCAAAAACAACAGATGGGGGTGAAGTTGTGGAGAAATAGGAACACTTTTACACTGTTTGTGGGAATGTAAATTAGTTCAACCATTGTGGAAGATGATGTGGTGATTCCTCAAAGAGCTAGAACCAGAAATATCATTTAAGCCAGTAATCCGATTACTGGGTATATAATCAAAAGACTATAAATCATTCTGTTACAAAGATGTATGCACACATACGTTCATTGCAGCGCTATTCCCAATAGCAAGAGCATGGAATCAACCCAAATGCCCATCAATGATACACTAGTTAAAGAAAATGTGGTACATATATACCATGGAATATTATGCATCCATAAAAAAGAATAAGATTGTGTCCTTTGCAGGAACATGCATGAAACTGGAAGGCTTTATCCTCAACAAACCAATGCAGGAACAGAAAACCAAACACCACATGTTCGTAATTATAAGTGGGAGCTTAATGATAGGAGCACATGGACATAGGGAGGGAAACAACACACACTGCTGGGGTCTGTTGCCAGGTAGGGTGGTGGGAGGGAGAATATTAGAAAGGCTGGTTAATGAATGCTGGGCTTAATACTTAGGTGATGGGTTGATAGGTGCAGTAAACCACTATGGCACACGTTTACCTATGTAACAGACCCGTACATCCTGCATAGATATGTACCCCAGAACTAAACATTTTTTTTTATTCACATCTTTGTGAAAGTGAATTGTCATGTCATGGTTCGCTTAGGCGAGGATCACTAAACCTGCTGCAGACAAGAGAACAAAATACTGTCAGACCATCAGGGACACCTATAGATTTAAGAAAGTGGTCAACTTCTCTTAAGACAATGGAGTTATAGAGGAAGAATTACAAAACAAAACTAGCTGCTGAGAAGGAGAGACAGACACTATAGATAGATCCATACCACATCAAACCCAGTTCACTTTCTTTGCCTGGTTCTTCCACAGGGGATAGAATTTACAACATGCTTCCTCCCACGCAAACTTACTTGATGAACTGTAAGTGATGGTCTTTGGTGCTTTCGCTCCTACTGTCCTCATTTGTCCTATCTACAAATTTTCCTTGAGGCTCTTCTTATAGCAATTATCCTCTGACCAAGAGTGAAAGTCAACAAGATCAAGTCAAACTGGTCTCACTGAGTCCCGGAAACAACGTCCATAGATGCGTACCTCTGGATTCTTTATTATGTAAAAAAAATAAAATTCTATTTAAGTCAGTGTGCTGGGGTTATCTATTGCTATCAGGTATAAGTATAACTAAATTATCTGGTGGGAAAGCAACAATTTTCACTCCAGCAAACATAGAAAGAAGTGTGAAATCAAAAAATTGGAGTATTCAACCTGTCCTGCCTTTGACAAGCTACAAGATACTGAAGTGAGAACTTTATTGAACTTTAATTTTGCCAGTTATAAAGTGAGTTGTCTTGAAGTACAAGGTATCTGATGTCTAAAGTCCACTCTTGCTCAAAAATTCTAGGAATATATAATAATTCTACAAAAATGTTTTATAATATGTAAGTATAATCATTTATTATTTTTCAAAATATTTTCAAATCTTTTATTTTTTAAGATTTTCAACATGTTTGAAAAAGAATAATTATGACTTAATAATTGAGTGATATTCTCTGCTTTCATATGGCACGGTGTGTGCTTGGCACAGGAACAGTCAGAGTCCAGAAAATATAGACCAGGAAGACCAATCCCCTTCTGCATCATCCATGCTGGCTTTGAGAGCCTTGTTAATAAATTGTTCCTTCTGATATGTTTGGAAAGTGACAGTTTCTCTTCTCTCCAGCTTATTTTCCTCTGCATTTTCAAATTCTCTTCATTTCATTCCTTTAAGGAAATAGCTATCAAAGTATAGTTTATAGCCCGCCAGGGTCTTCAAGACACTTCCAGAGGATCTTTAAATGAAAAGCTTATTTCATGGTAACCGAGTGTTATGTGCCTTTTCCCTGTATGCACATGCGCTCTGTGGAACATAAGCAGCAGTGCCACGGCTGCTAGCTCAAGAGCATGAGTTACGGGCATTGCGCTGAGCTAAAAGCCGCCCCTCATGGCCACATGCTTGCAGAATGAAAAATAGAGCCAGCTCCACTTTAAAATACCCTTGATGACTCAGCAAAAAATGGTTATTTTATTAAATTGCACCTTCGCATGCACACATATTTAATATTCAGTCGGATGAGACAGGAAGTTCACTCTAGCACTTCTGCTGCAACTTGCAGGGTGATGGACCATTGCCAGAAAAAGCCATCTGGGCACCGGTTTGAGTTGTGAGTTGAATTAATCACTTTTTTCATGAAACAGCATTTTTCCCTGGAAAGAACGATGGTGAGGCAAACTAGCATTACGTGAGTTTGGTTAATTGGCAGGCATTTTCACAAAAATAGGAAAAAGCGAGCTTGTTCCTTCAAGGAAATTCACTGACAGCTTTGTTTGTTTGTTTGTTTGTGTTGCCAAATTCAGCATCTAGTGACAGTAAACTTTTAGAAAACTGTCTGCCACCATGAGATAGACAGCTTTCTGATACACAAAGACTTTGTGATGAGATTGAGAATGATGCTATGAAAGTGGTTTTTAAGATACATACCGTTTAAAAATAAAAATGTGTTATTACTGTCACGTACCACATAAGGACGTTTCTTTCAACAGTAAACCTCACACACGGCAGCGAGGCGGGACTTGGCTTGTTTGTGGGGCTGCTGGTGTGAGCATCCTACTGCGCTGTTACTCGCATGAAAGTCAAGCATCTGCAGTATGTACAGACCACGATATTTGATAAGGATACTAAATGACTGTGTAAGTGGTTGATGTATTTAAAAATACTAACTAGTTTTATCATTATTTTGGAGTATACTTCTTCTACTTCAAAAATTAACTGTTAATCAGCCTCAGGAAGGTTCTTCACAAAGTATTCAAGAAGACATTATTGTCATAGGAGACAATAGCTTCATGCATGCTATTGCCCCGAAGACCTTTCAGTGGGTTAAGACGCAGTGGCAAAAGACCGTGACATTAATGACCTCACCCTGCGCAGGCTTAGGTTAATGTGTGTTTGCGTGTTAGTTTTTTGGTTTTTTTTTTGAGACGGAGTTTCGCTCTTGTTACCCAGGCTGGAGTGCAATGGTGCGATCTCGGCTCATCGCAACCTCCGCCTCCTGGGTTCAGGCAATTCTTCTGCCTCGGCCTCCTGAGTAGCTGGGATTACAGGCGTGTGTCACCATGCCCAGCTAATTGTTTGTATTTTTAGTAGAGACGGGGTTTCACCATGTTGACCAGGATGGTCTCGATCTCTTGACCTCGTGATCCACCTGCCTCGGCCTCCCAAAGTGCTGGGATTACAGGCGTGAGCCACCGCGCCCGGCCCTTTTTGCCCACTTTTTAAAGGGGTTGTTTGTTTTTCTCTTGTAATTTGTTTAAGTTCCTTGTAGACTTTGGATATTAGACCTTTGTCAGATAAATAGATTGCAAAAATTTTCTCCCATTCTGTAGATTGTCTGTTCACTCTGATGGTAGTTTCTTTTACAGGGCAAGCACTAAGTTTTACTGAAGATTTTAATTTTTATAGAATAATATATCATAATCATTTTTAAGTTACTACTATAAATATTTCATTAAATAATGTATAATGTTGAATTTAAATATTTTAGTTCCACCTCAAAGTCAAAATTCATGTTCATTTGGGAAACTCAACACCAAAAAAGTCAGTAGTGTGTAGGAGATCAGTAAGTAATAATTGTTGGATGAATGAATATTTACATACATTTACATATGTATGTTTCCTGTTATCTTAAAATATAGCTCAATGATTTCCTTTGCTTCAAAAATAGTATTGCCTTCTATGTGTAAAGTGAATTTAATACTGCTAGTTTTAAATCATTTTAGTTGAGTTAACAAATCTGATTACCAAATTAGGAAAGAGAAAAAAATAACCTCTTTCTGAATAAATGGAGGTCATAAATTAATAGATATTTGGAGCTATATAGAATTTTATAAATGATTTTGTCCAACCATCTAATTTTACAGGTAAAATAAATATTTATATGAGTTAATTTAAGAACACTAAATTTTGCATGTAGGTCAAGGATTTGACTTAAGGTCTTCATTAAGAACAGATTCATTCTAAAAGATCATAAGGGAGCCATAGCACACACACAGTTCAGTCCACTCAAGAGAACCAGAATTGGCAATATTGGTAAGAATTCAAATCCAAGAATAATCCTATTAGAAATAAGATATTTATTTGAGAGTTACTAAAGTCAGATCCCCAAAAAAATTCAATTTATTTTCTGATATACCAGAGGAAATGTATATTATTCTAAACAAGCTGTTTTCCAAACTAGGTCTGTTGTATAATATATAAAATCACATTAGAGAATTACAAACATTTTTTTGATTACCAATGTCACATCACTTTTCTTACCTACACAATATTATGAATAGGTTTGATTCTATCACTTAGTACACTTACAAAGACATAATATATGATGGTGTATTCAATAACTATTTCTATCAAGGTTTTCTTTAGGATATTGGTTAAAACTTAGCACAAATCCCAAAATATGTTCAAAGCAAGTGAAACGATCAAAATCCTGTGTTATTACATGCTACTATAATTTATTTTTGTCCCTGACAAAAGTCTTGAAGTAAACAACAGACACCATTTAGGATTATTGCCTATGGTTTTATCAGAAATGCAGTAAAGAACTCTCACATAGTAGAATGGTTCCACTGTTTAATAACATAATGGGTCATAAAATGACTACAGCATGCGTTTTCTCACAGTAAGCCTCACTACCTAGAAATGATTCAAAAGCTGCTCTTCGGTTTTTTGTTTGTTTGTTTCATTTTATTTGCTGACAGCCTTTATTAATGAAAGAAACAGAAACAAAGCTCTCATGAAGAGAAGAGCCACTGGGACTTCCTACTTCTACTAAGGTTATTGTATTACTAATTTTTTTTTTTTTCCTTTTTACTTTCAACCTCTACTGTGAAAAATAAGGTGGGATGAAAACCTTCATTTCCCTTAGAAGTATTCATGCAGTGCTGGTTTTTTTCCCCTTCAATTTGAATAATTTTTATTTGTTGGTGTTTTTGTTCTAATTTCATTATTAGCAATGATTTGTTAGCAGCTGTTTTCTCAAATTTATCAAAGGATATAATTTTGTTGAGATACACAGCATAAGATGGCCAACATTGTAGACGAAGATTTTCATGCATCTCCTTCTCACTATGTGTTACTACTCATTTAACACAGCGGAACACGTCTTAGGATAAATGAAATATTGCAGAGGAAAAATCTTAAACTAAATTACAATACTAGATGGACCACTCAAATATTGTCTCCATTTATTCCCTTACTTGGTAGAACAGTTGGCTGAGGTTGAGGGTATTGAAGACAAGAGAGGAAAATCAGAATTTTCTGGAGAAATTTTTTTAAAGCATACATTCTGACAGTGTCTCTCTAGAGATGGCTAGAAGGCTAGGAGAGGTCATGAAATTTTTAATATTCCCCTTTTTTGACTCTCATTTTATTTTCTCTGTTTCTCTCATTCACCCAAAAGTAGTTCCAAAAACTTCCTTCCCTTTTTTTCAAAAATTCCCTAATGCAAAATCCATAACACAGAATACATGAATTTTGCTGCACCGGAGATACTCTTGGGAAATATTTATATGTTTGGCTACATGTCTCTTTTCGTATCTTTCCTTTTCTTTCCTGGTTGAGTACCTTGATGTGCTCAGAAATGACCCAGAAAGTAACAGCTGCGGAGAGTAGACAAGACCTACTAGTTAACAGGGAGCAAATGAACTGAAACTGTGAAGACAAACAGCTAATACATTTCAACTGTTATTTCTTTGATTTGTTTCTTTAAAATAAAATACAGTCATTTGAAGCTCAGAGTCAGTTTTGAATTTGCTGCTGTGCCATTTCCTATTTTCTGGTGACAGTAGCATGATTTGAGAGATGCAGACTGATGGTAGCCAGCAAGTCAGCATCTAATGAATCAGAAAGGAAATGTTGAACATTTCTCCAATTTGCTGAATACATCAAATGTCATAGAAAGGATCAGAGGTGAATCTGACAGCATGATTAGCTTCTCCTGCACTTCTTAAGAAGTATTTAAGGTTTCCTTCTGTGTGTTGCTTATCAAGCCACGCAATTCTAAAGGAACACTTTACCTGTTTTGTGCTTGGTATTCGGAATGAAACAGAATTTCCTTTGAACTTTGTATCATAGGCCAATATTTTTCCATACCTCAGAAATCCTGTATTTAAATCAACCTCAAGTTCACACAAAAAAAGAAGAATTTAAAAATCTCTGAATCAAAACAAAACTAGAAAGAAACTTCTAAGACATGAAGTGGAGAGGAAGTGAATAGATGATTCAAGGTAGACCATTTCCAGAGAGGTGAGTAGATACCAGACCTTATAATAAATTCTTCCTTTAAAAAATTCATGGAGAATGCAGTACTTCATACAGAGTATACTTAAATTACAAATTTTAAGATGTTTACTAATGATATATTTCATATTTTTGAAAGCCAAATTTACTATCTTTTACTCATTCTATACATGTACACACACATATACTACTGACCACAGTAAGCAAAAAGTTACTGAATTTAGCAAATAAAGGGAATTTTTGACCTATGAGAAAAATGATTGCCCTGGTTAGCTAGAGAAAATTTGCATTTCTTACCTCACTACTGAAATAACTACCAGCCATTTATCCTTACCTTCAGACTTTCTTTCAAACCCATGTACAAATCTATTGAATTATCGCTGGCTATTTTCTCTTTACACAGCAGACAGCAGAGGAAACTTCAAAGGAGTTTTTAGAAGAAAAAGCAAAGCCTTTAAGTGATTAAATATATATGTTTATATAAATACATATATTTTGTAATATTAAGCTTGGAAGTAGATTAATTTCAAAAGAAAACGGTGAATTTCTGAAAGTAGGAGAAGCTAAGAAAAAGTAAAATACAATCAGGTTAAAACAAAGAAGTTTCCTAAACAGAACCTTGCCTAAGATAAGATTTAGCCTCTCTTAGGTGCTGAAAGACTTCGCAAAAGGATTAATCCTGAAAAATAACACATCACCGAGGAACAAAGAAAATTTGTGAAAAGGGGAGAGGAGGAAAGGAAAAGTGACAGCATCAAATACAGTTTTATGTTTATTACCTGATTTGATTTCATGTAGTAATAAGTAGCAATATAAGGTCAAAGGCTTTCAATTCACCGTTTGCTCATTAAAAGGGTCTTTTTATTTATTTTAAGGTTGTCGGTCCTAGTAATCAGGTCGTGATGATAACTACCCCCTGCCCCAACCAAGCTATGAGAATGATCTGAAAATAAAATTCTCTCTCATGTAATAAGAACTTAAGGAATTTTAACTGCCTCTCTGAGGCATTACACTTAAGGTTAATTTTGTGGAGAGTGTAAGAGAGAAGAAGGTCACCAATATTTTAAGTCTGTGGTTGGAACTACCAAGGGAAAAGGAGAGCTGGCTGGGTCTCTGGGGTTTGCTGAAAAGAAAAAAGAAGCAGCAAAGCATATGTGGGCTTAAAAATAGTCCCAGGGCTTAATTATGGCAAAAGGATACAGAAATCCTTGACAGTCATCTTGAAGTATCTTTATGTCAGTGGAGTTTATATGTGTGTAATGTTTCGCTTCTTAATTTTTTGTATGAAAAATGCAGAAAATCATAAAAAAACAGTTTTAAAAATAACACTATTTTCTTATGTAAAAACAAAATAAAAGCTGTTGTCTCTTCTGAGCTTCCTTTCATTAATATATCTGATTTTTAACCATGTTTAAAAGTTTTCTATTTGCAAAAGATGCAAAAGGAAAATTAGAAAATAATACATTGTATAATCAATGTCTCAAGCGTAAAATTCTGAGGAAGAAATTCATCCAAGGTAAAACAAGATTTGTACACAGAAAACTCCAAAATATTAGTGAAAAAATTAAGAAAAAGCTAAATAAATGGAATACATCTTGTGGTCATGGTTTCTAAGATTTAATATTTTGAAGATGGTAATATTCCCCAAGCCATTTACAGATTCAATATAATCCCTATTAAATGCTTAACATCCATCTTTGCAGAAATGGAAATGCCATTCCTACAATTTATATGAAATTTTAAGGAACTCTGGGTAGGCAAAAATACCTTGATCAAGAATAGCTTTGGAAGTGTATTGTCTGTTCTTATGCTGCTAATAAAGGCATACCCAAGATGGGTAATTTATAAAGGAAAGATATTTAATTGACTCATGGTTCCACATGGCTGGGGAGGCCTCACAATCATGGTGGAAGGCGAAAAAAAAAAAAAAAAAGGAGCAAAGTCACGTCACGTCTTACCTGGTGGGAGGCAAGAGAGCTTGTGCAGGGGAACTCAGCTTTGTAAAACCATCAAATCTTGTGAGACGTATTTACTATCATGAGAGCAGCACAGGTAAAACGTGTCCTCATGATTCAGTTACCTCCCACCAGATCCCTTCCATGACACTTGGGAATTATGGGAGCTACAATTCAAGATGAGATTTGAGTGGTGACATAGCCAAACCATATCAGGAGGAAACACACTTCCTGATTTTATACCTTTCTACAAAGCTACAATACTCAAAACAGTGTGGTAATGTCACAAGCATAGGTGTGCAGATCAATGCAATAAAAATGAGAGTGCAGAAATAAACTATGTCTAGGATCGATTGATTTTGACAGGGTCCCAAGACCATTTAATAGGAAAAATAGACTCTTATCAACTAATGGTACTGGAACAACTGAATAGTCACATGTGAAAGAGTGAAATTGTACTCTTATGTCACACTATATAGAAAGTATATCAAAGACCTAAGCATTAAAACTAAAACTTTAAAACTCTTAGAGGAAAGCATTGTTTAGATCTTTATGACATTAGATTGACAATGTATTTTTAATATCACACCAAAAGCAAAAGCAACAATTGAAAAAAATAGATACTTTGGATTTTAACAAAATAAAAAATCTATATGCATCAAAGAACACTATCTTGGATTTTATGAAAATCAGAAATTCATATGCATCAAATAACACTTTCAGGAATGTGAAAAGACCCTTGGAATGTGAAAAATGTTTGTAAATTGTCTTATAAAGATATAGCATCTAGAATGTATCTGTATATAATGTATGTACAAATATACACACACATATATATGTACACACACATACATATAAGAGTTTTATATATATATATATGTGTGTTTGTATATATATATTATACTCTTACAGATGAGGAACAGAAAGACAAACAAAAAAATTGAAAATTAAAACGAATGAGAAAGGATTCGAGTAGATACTTCTCCAGGGAAGACATGATTAACAAGCACATGAAAAGATGTTCAACATCATTAGTAATTTGGGAAATGTAAATCAAAACCACAATGATATACCACTTTACTAGGTGGCTATAATTACTATTATTTTTAATAGCAGGTGTTGGCAAGAATGTGCAGAAATTTGAACCCTCATTCGATGCTGGAATGCAAAGTGATGCAAGCACTGTGGAAAGAAGTTTGGTGGTTCCTAATTATGTTATACATGGAATTTATATATAGCCCAGCAATTTCAAACTTAGTTACATACTATAAAGAATTCAAAGCAGGTGTTCAAACAAAATTTGTACAAAAATGTCCATAGCACTTTATTTATAATACCCAAAGGCAGAAACAACTCAAATGTTCACAACTGACTAATGGGTAAACAAAATATTCATGTAATGGAATATTATTCAGACGTAAAACGATGCAAAGTTCTGATGCATACTATGACATAGATAAACCTTGAAAACATCATGCTATGTGAAATAAGCCAGACACAATAAGGAACATATCATATGATTTCACTTATGTGAAATATCCAAAATAACTTCATTTACAGAGAAAAAAACAGATTGGTGGTTTCCAGATGCTGAGAGAAGAGAATGAAGTGTAATAACTTAATGAGTGTAGGATTTCTTTTTGAGATGATGAAAATATTTTGGAAACAGATAATGGTGATGGTCACATAATATTGTGATGATACTAAATGCCACTGAATTGTAAGATAATTAAAATGGTAAATTTCATGACGTGTATATTTTATCAAAATAAAAATACAAGTAAATTTATGTTAAAAGAAAATATCTTATTTATATTATTAAAATGTTATGAAGTTTCTAAAGATTGATTCATATCTATCTATATCTATATGTACACAGTGTTCTGCCAATTTAATTTATCTAAAAATATCCCTTGAATGATTTTCCAGGACAGTCTATGTAGGTGGATCAGCTTTATTGATTAATAATGTTATTCACGGAATAACATTATTAATGTTATTCTCATGTATGAATGTGCCATATGCTTTAAACCACTGAAGTCTCACATTGAAGACTGTGTGATGAGAAGATAGTAGGACCAAGCTCCTTTCACTATCATGGTGCTATCAGCCTCTTATATGTGATAGAGAAAACAACATGCCACTTAAGCTCCCATTACATCCTTGTGTCATAATTTGGAGTCAAATCCAATTTTTGAAATGTGTTGATTCTTTTTGTTTCACTACCGTGTTGCGATTAGTACCTTTACCACATTTGCGTCATTATTTTTATGAGAGAGAATGACAGAAGTGGAATTACGAAATTACTTTCAACTAAGTTTGCACTGATTTATATTACAGATAAATTGCATGTATATCCATGTTACTCATACTTGCTGGCCCTAGATATTTTCCAATATTAAATGATTTTGTTCCCAATTAAATAAAAAAGAATTGCATTTCCTTCTTAAAATCTGTATGTTTGGATTGCTTAGTCATTAGTAAATTTTGAACATAATGTCCTGGTTTACTGTTGATTTACATTTCTTTGTAAATTTCATGGTCACATTCCATATCAGTTAGCTTTTGTGCAAAGCAATGCTGGTCATTTTTCTGAGTGTGTAGCTCTCTAGAGGCTTGCTGGGAATTAGATGGTCTACTACGCCTTTACGGCACACGTCCAAAGCTTGGCATGACGTCAGCAGGCCTGGTAGCAGTGGCTCAGTCCGAATAGCTTTCATTTTCAAGCAGCTTTTCCTGGCACGTTTAAAATAAATTCCCTCTGCTCCAAAAATGTAACAACTCACCAGAGAAGCCTAAGAGCCACTGCAAGGACTCTCGAGGTTTCTGCCTAGAATTTGCATTGCCTGTATGTCTTTTTTTGAGAAGTGTCGGTTCACGTCCTTTGCCCACTTTAAAATGGGGTAGTTTTCTGCCTGCTGGTTTGTTTAAGTTTGTTATAGATTCTGGATATAAGATCTTCTTTGAATGTGCAGCTTGCAAATATTCTCTCCTGTTCTCTGGGTTTTTCTGTTTACTCTGTTGATCGTTTCTTTTGCTGGGCAGAACCTCTTTAATTAAGTCCCAATTGTCAATTTTTGTTTTTGTCGCAATGCTTTTAGGGACCGAAAGGGGAGGGAGAGAGAAGGACCTGGGCTGAAAAACTACCTACCAGGTACTATGCTCACTATGATGCAATATACTCATATAACAAATTTGCACATTTACCCCCATAACTAAAAGTTTAAATTAGAAAGAAGAAAAATTAGCATTGTATGACCCTGATCATATTCTATTGATCAAAGCAGATCACAAAGTCAGAGAAGATGCAAAAATTAGGAAAATGGTCTCCACCTATATGACAGGACTTGTAAAATTCCGTGGCCACGTGTACATTCTATCACATGCTGTTTGTCCACATGTCAATTGGACTGTTTGTCACATTCTTACTAATAGCCAGTCTTTGTATATAAGGAAACCTAAATTCTTCATCTATTATTTACCTGGCAAACATTTTCTCTTGTTTCTGTTTTCAATTTTATTTATGGTAACTCTCATTTTGCAAGCATTTATAATTCCTAACCACTGTATCTGTCTCATTTTTCCTTTAGGCTTACATACAGTTCCTAGGAAGGATCATGCTTTTTCAAATAGCATTAAAAAGCACTTTTTTCCCCAATATTTGTATTGTTTTGAAGCAGTTATTTTGGTCTATGCTTTATCATTTATCATCTCTGGGAAGGCAAAGATTTCCTGGATGAAGAAAGTAGGTCCCTTTAGGAACTGTCCACCCAGATGTTCTTCACACTGCCTACCAGAAAACTTGGCCCAGGAGGAAGTGACCCCTGAAAGTCCTTCTTCAGTGGCAGCACTCCTGGGAGTGATATGCACATATACTTGCCATATAATGAATCTGCCTGTACTACTGTGATGATGCTTGAGGGCAGTCTGACAGACACTGCGGTTCCACAGCAGCAGACAGACACTGGCTCCGTTAGGGATGCGCAGCCACAGAGCAGCTGTGCTCCATCACCTGGAGACATTACATCTGCGTCTGCAGGGTGAGGATAGAGAGGATGCCAATGACACTCGTGCCCTATAATGGGCGAACAGCTGCTTCTGTGAAGTAATTAAAGCTGGGACTGGCCTTCTCATTCTGCTCTGGTACTTTGATGCATCAATCACAATCTCATATTCTCCAAAATGTGTTCCATTATTCCCTTGAATAAGCCAGGGCCTATACATTTTATATGGCAGGAAACCACAATCAACAGCATTTGATTATAATCTAATATGCCCAGCTCTCTGGATATTGATTAGCCACTTAAAAGCCTTAAAATTTCTGCCACCCAAGAATGTTTTTAGAAAACAATTGCAACTACTTAGTTGATCTTATATGGTTTTACTAAGACTTCTGAGTGTGTAAAAACTTTGTTCTAGATAAGCATGCTTTAAAGCTTGTTTAATAGCAGTTGAAATAGCTTTTTGAAATTTAAATTTTAGTATATTGGAAAACAAAATTGAAATGTTGTGAGTGGAAAGACTAAGAACAATTGCTTCTTTTCACTAGTAGCCTTTTATTTGTTCCTATTTTTATCTATGATTTAGTAAGTGCCTACTTTGCAAGACGACCTATGCTGAAGTTGGAAAAAACCGTAATATCATAAAATTTAAAAAAATTAATAGACCTGCTCTGAGGGTAAACAAATGTCAGTAAAGTGTGCACTGAGAATAATGACTTATGGTAGAGTAGTTATATTGCTTGTGCTCTCTTATATTGGTATGGAAGGGATAATTTAATAAGTAGATGTGTAGTAATATGGATTTAATAAATATTTAAAAAGTCAAATTAAACAATTCACTTTCCATGAGTATTTATTTTCTGATATCAAATTGTTCACTTTAAAAGTTATTATATGCTCTTAGTTGTACAGGGAAAGTTAGAGAATGCAAATAGACAAGGTCATTGCTGTCATCTCACTAAATTCATTAATGCCCTTGCCCGAACATGATCTGACTTATTTCTGGGACTGACAAACCTAGGAGGGAAAACAGCTGAGTATGGATGGTACAGTCCACAACTCTTAAGATGTTTAGAATGGACAAATAACGAATTGGCTATTTAGCTCATTCTGTACCATATAATTTTAGTTTCAATTGCTTACACCAAGCAATTCAAGAAAAATTTGTTTTCAGTAGCATGGATTATGGTAAAGACAAAGGCACTTTGGAAAGGGAAAATTAAGAAAAATAAGCAAACCTCACAATGCCTTTCAAAAAACTTTGATTGCCTAATTTGTGGCTGTGGGAGACAAAAATTAATAGAACAATATTATGGCCTCCAAGGAGCATATTAGAGAAATTGAACGAATACAAAGAAAAATGATTAGAAAAGTTTGAGTGAAGATTATACGTGGGAAAGGAAAGCTGTGGTAGATGAGCACGGTGGCGCAGGAGTGCAGGGGAGGGAAGCTGTGCTTTACTTCACAGAACTAAATTAGCAAGATACCCTTGCGTGTTACCCAAGTCACAGATGACTTCAAAGGGTTAAATTCACAAGGATAAATGCCAAGTGTATCAGCAAACATAAATCATTAATTAAAGAGCTGATATTTCTACCATATTTTTGCTCATAATTATTAAAATTGCAAACTGCTTGAAAAGGCACTTTTGCACTAAATGCTCATCTCTATACCTATTTAAATATCAAATCAAATTTTTATATAGTTTATAATGTATATGCTGAGATTTAATTTATGACTCTACTACCATATCTAAGGAGTATTACACATTTGCATACACATTTTGTTTCCATTAATTGCTTCTGGGACCTAAATTTGAGCAAACTTCTTTTTCACCCTAAATCTTAAAATAGAAATTAAATCACAAAGCCTTGCATGGTAATACATCCTCTTTGTTTACACACAGTTATTGACACCAAGCATTTATTTATCAGAAACTATGACTGGAAGAAAAGGAGGACGTTAAAGAAGGGTGAACATTGCTTCAGTGGATTTCTAACTTTTACTTTCTCTGGGGAAAAATGGTCCCAAAACAGTCAAACAACAAAAAACAAAAATGGTGGACAAAACTGAGACGGTCATCTCATAGACTGCATCGAGAAATCATTCCAGTTTTCTTTAAGCTCCATGCTTTCAAAGGTTTTCCGACATAATTTATCTTCAATAAATAACATACAAAGTATGAACAGAAATATTGTATACAGCTTCTAAGTTACCCACAACTTAAAGGTGAGCCAGTTATCCTGCACATTTTCTCTTTTTTCTGCTATTCTCTGGGGGTAAAATGTGGATATAAACTTGAGCTAATTTGAATCTTTCAGCAATGAAAGCAATAAAAACAAAGATGAAGGGAAGGATGAGAAGAGTTTAACCATTCATAATGTGATGTATTAAAGCAGCTTGTCTTCTCCATGCCGTATCCTTCCTCCAAAGTCATACATTAGAGAGAAAAAAATAATTAATTCCTTTAAAGATTGGTGGGATCTCTTTGTTTTAGCAACATAGATTATAACCTTGCCAATAAGCCTCTTTTTTAGTAGAAATATTCTTTCTGTCCAATTTTAGGCCTACTTCAACAGATTGTCTTACTTATCTTTCAGGTTATGAACAACTTCTTCAAGAATTCTTCACTGACCCCTGTAATCCTGGTGTGACTGATGAACTCATATACTTCATGTTAGCAAACTGCTTATGCACTCCCTATTATAGAATTTAAGAAGAAAATTGTTTAATAAGTAGAGAAATACATGTTATTATTATTTTCCAATTATGATTATCTTTTTAAACACACATACACTATTTTCCACCAAATATTGTTAAATACATTCTTTTGCAGCATGTCACTTTGAACCGAAAATGTCAGAAACAAACAATAGTATTTATAATTATTTTTCAAAATGGAATATAATGATACATGAAGGCATAATTTCTTGATCTATAATTCTTAAAAAAAGCAAATGTGATGCAAAATCTTTGGTGTGAAACTATAATCATGCTACATTTTACAAGAATATGGTACAAAAAGCATCAATCTCATTTAAAATCTTTTATTATAGCTCTTTAAGGAAGACATAATTTATATAGTCAATGGTAAAAATTTGCAGATAAAGGCATTTTGACACTGCTGCTGGAAACACATCCCAACATAGAACTTTCAGGCCACAATTTTTAATGTCTGAATAATCAAGTTTGTTTGATGAGTTAATTGATAAACACTGAGAACATTTGTTGCTTTGTCGTCTTTGAAATAAATTTTCAGATTACCACTGAAACTTTCAGAATACTTTAAAAATACTTTCTTTTGGTGTTAAGTGCCCTGTGGTTCTGGTATTGATATTTCTTGAAGACATTATTCACTATATTGAGCTCTTTTATTGCACTCTTTATATCCTTAATTGCCTGCAGAATCCTCAATCTGTCACCAGGCTCATCCGGAATCTTACTGAGAAATTGTATAAGTGCTTGTGGCTTTACATCCTGGAATTCTGGCTCTTGTAATTCAGTTATCTACTATCCTACATCATCAGCTGCTATATGAAGAAGAAATCCTGTCATCTTAATGTTTATTTTTTCTTAACATTGGCAAAACAATGTATTGTGTGAGACCAAGGTTTTCTTTGTTGGCCTTAATGAAAGCCACTCTCAGTATCTGAACTGCAGACAGATTTACTTGTTTTAGGTTTACTGATTTCATTATAAAGGATACAACTCAGTAACAGCCAAGAGAAAGACATGGGTAGGGCAAAGTACGGGTTGTGGTGAGGCAAACTTCCATGTCCTCTTTGGATGCTCCTTTCTCTCAGTACTTGCATGTCACCACCCAGAACCTTCATTTGTCTATAACTAGAGTAAAAAAAGAAAAGAAAAGAAAACCTTTGGAGATTCAGCTAAAGTTTCACTGAGAAGAAAGTGATAGTCTTAAAAGTATGTGTTACAATCAAGTGAAAGCAAGCCAAGGAATGCAAAGCTGGTTTGATATTTGACAATCAAGCTGTGTATTGTGATGCATATTAACAGGCCAAACAAAGATAATTATATGCTCATCTCAATAGATACAGAAAAAAAAAAAACAACCATCCATTTAGATTAAATCTCTTAGTGCATCAGGGATAGAAGAAAGCTTTCTTAAACTGAAAAGGCAATCTATTTTAAAAATACAGCAAAAATAATGCTTAATTGTGAAATGCTGAATAGTTGTCTCCTAAGATAAGGTGGTATAAGAATTTCTATTCTCAATGCTTCTTTCCACATCGTATCTGAATTTCAAGCCAGTATAATAAGGCAAGAGAAGAAACAGAAGCTACACAGATTTAAACAGCAGAACTACAACTGTCTCTATCCATGATTATGCACATAGAATCTCCCATGTAATTACAGAAAAAGCTTCTAGAACTTATAAGTGAATTCAACAAGATTGCAAGATATAAGGTAAATATATAAAAATCATTGCAAAAAATGAATTTAAAATCTACTCTTTAAAGTGTTTAAAATAGCACCAAAAATACTTACTTATACATATTATAAGATACAAGCAGGATCTTTATTGTTTAAAGCTTTAAATCACTCTTAAAAGCAAACCAATGACAACTTAGATAAATGGAGAGCTGTACTGTGTTTATGAATTAGAAAACCAAATCGTTTTCGGTTGCCAATTATCCTCAAATTAATATGTAAATTCAATGCAATCCTAATGAAAATTACAGCAGGCTTCTGTGCAGCAAATATAAAATTTACATAGAAAAGCAGAAGGAATTAGAACAGTCAAAACAATTTTGTGAAATAATAAAGTTGGAGGATGTGGAGGAAAAGTTTAACATTAAATTTGAACTCAGTTGAATGTGGACACAAACAATGGCCACCAAATCCAGGCACAGGTTGTAGGAAGCCCTTGAGGCATTCATCCAGCACTGTTTAGGAAGAATCTGTATTTCAATCTATTCCTATATGTTAGTTATTGAAAAACAACAGACAATCGCAAAACAAGTTGACTTTTTTTGTGTTCCTTGAGTCCAGTCGCAAAGGGCGCTTGTGACTGGGCCTCAATGACAAACAACTCATTACAAAAAGAGCTAGGGTCTCAGATCGTGCCAAAACTTCATGAGACCTCTCTTCATCTGTACACTGACAGGCGGCTGACTCTCAGTCTGGTGAGTGTAAATATACATATATATCTTTTCCCTTCTCCTGTTCCCATTGCAATTTGCTTATTATATAATGTGCTTATTATATCTGTATTGCCATTTATGTGAGAAAAAGGTTGTTTACGTTTAAAGTATTGTGTATGTGTCTTTTCCTCTTGCATATTTCTCGGACAGAACAGAAGACAAACGTTACTGAATTTCAAGACTTATCTTAAGGCAGCAATTATTAAGGCAGCTTGGTATTGATGAAACCATAGACGGACAGATACAAGAAATTACAATGGAGATTCTAGAAAAGGACTCAAATATATATCATAAATGATTACATATATTATACATATATACACTTATATAATATATATTATACATATATACACATATACACACATATATACAGTAAAATTCACAGATTTTAACTGTACTCTACAATGAAGTTTAGTAAATGAATAGACAAGTTTCCACACACCAATAAAAATATAGAACATTTCATTATTTCCAGTAATTTCCTCTTGTCCCTTCCCAAATGATGTCATCTGCTCTACGAAACAGCTGTTCTGATTTCAATCACTTTAGTAAAATTTTGCCCAATTTTTATTTTAATATGAATAGAATTATACAGCATGACTCTTTCTTTGTACTATTTTGCTTCCTATCATGTCTAATATTGATCCACGTTGTAGCATATATCAATAGCTAATTATTTTTCAGTAACATATTGTGTGAATAGGCCAAAATATACTTATCAAATCACTTGTCCATGAACATTTGAGAGATTTTCAATCTTTGACTATTATGAATAAAGCCACCATAGATATTCTTGAGCAGTTTTTAAAAATGTTCTTCAATGAATAACAGACCTGTGGGTCATACGTAAATGTCTATTCAGATCTATAACAATCTGGCAAACAATTTCTCAAAGCAGTTGTAACATTTTACAATGCTACCTTTAATGTGTAAGCATGTATTTTCCAGACCCTTTATAATACTTAGTTTTGTAGGTCGTTTTTAATTTCAGGCATTCTTGTTTGTGTGAAGTGATATCGCCTTGTGAGTTTAATTTATGTTATTCTGAGCTCATTTTCATGTGCTATAGGTCGTTATCCTATCTTTATTTTGTGAAGACTTGTTCAATCTACTGTCCATGTTTTATTGGCTTATCTATTATTGACTTGCCAAGTTTTGCATGTATATATTTATTATTGAGAAAGATTTTCACTGACCTTATAAAGTAACATACAAATTATTTTCTTCTATTTTCAGTGCTTGTGTAAATTTTATACTATTATTTTACTTAAATGCTTGGTAAAATTTACCAGTGAGGACATTTTCCATGAATATTCATTAGAAATTTAGTTTATTTTATGAATTCTTAAAATGTTATCATCTGTCACTTTTAGTGTCACTTTTAGTGACAGATAGTAATTTGTACCTTAAAAGGTACAAATTAGTAATTTGTACCTTTCAAGGTATGTGTCTATTTCATTGACGTTGTTGAATGTATTGGTGTCAGGTTTTCATCTGATTTCCTTATAATACTTTTAATGCCTATATGACCTTTAATTAAGTTCTTTTTCATTTCTGATATTGCATATCTCTGTTTCTTCTTTCATTGATTGTCTTATTTATGAGCTTTTAAAAGTAATAAATCTTTTTGAAAAATCCACTTTTACTTCTTTAATTTTCTTGTATTGTTTGACTTTTAAAAAATTCCACCCATTGGTGCTATTATCGTTATCATTAACTTTCTTCTGCTTACTTTAGGTTTAATTTGCATTTTCTTTTAAACTAGCTTGATATTAGCATAGTTACTTGATTTAATATCTTTTTACTTTTTCTAACAAAAACAGTGAAATCCTTTTTCCCTTTAATAGTGCTTTAGTTGCATTTCATAATTGCTTTTGAATTAATATACTTAAATATTTAGAGGAATTTTAGGTTTGAAGAAAAATTGATCAGACAGTACAAAGAGTTCCTACATACCCCCTCCTCAACCACATATACTTGGTTTCCACTATTATTTATACCTCGATTGAGTGTAGTATTCTTGCTACAATTGATGAACCAATATTGATACAATATTATTTACAATTCCATAATCTGTAGTAGGTTTCACTCTGTGTTGCGTATTCCCTGAGTTTTGAAATGTTTAATAGCATGGATCCATCATTACTATATCACACAAAGCCGTTTAACGGCCTTTAGCATCCTCTGTGTTCCACCTGATTTTATCCCTCTCCCCGAACCCCCAGCAATCATTGATGTTTTTACTGTCTCCCTGGTTTTGTCTCTTCCAGATGCCATATAGTTGAAATCATACCGTATGTAGGCTTCTTTTTAATATACATTTAAGTTTCTGGTATGTCCCTTTGTGGCTTCATAAATCCTTTCATTTTATCACTGAATAATATTTCATTTTCTGGATGTGCCACAGTTGGTTTATGCATTTACCTAGTGAAGAGCATTTTGGTTGCTTTTAAGTTTTAACAGTTATGAATAAGTCTGCCGCAAACTCTTGTGTGCAGGTTTTGCTGTGGACATGTTTTCAGCTCCTTTGGATAAACAGCAAGAAACTCTTGCTGGATCAAATAATAAAAGTATGTTTATTTTTTGTAAGAAACTGCCAAACTGTCTTACGAAGTGACAGCGCCAATTTGCATTCCCACCAGCAATAACTCACAATTCCTATCGCCTCGCATCCTGGCTATCATACGTTGTCAGTGTCTTGGGTTTTAGAAATTCTAATAGGTAGGTACTGGCATCTCATCATTGTTTAAATTTGATTCCCCTAATGACATCTGATGGTGAACATCTTTTCATATGGTTATTTGCCATCTGTATATCTTCCTTAACAAGGTGTTTGTTCAGATATTTTGCCTAATTTTTAATTGCCTTTTTTTGTTTTTGTATGCTTAAGTTTTAAGTGTCTGTATATTTTCAGTACTGATGTTTTACCAGGTATGTGTGTTTTCAAATATTGTCTCCCAATATATCACTTGTCTTTTCATTCTCTCCATAGTGTCTCTCATGAACTGATTTTTAAAAATTCAAATAAATTTTTTTTGAATTTTTCTGACTGTACCATTTTTTTCTTTCATGGATCATGCTTTTGTTTTTGTACCTAAAGAATTATCATCAAACTCAGGTAACCTAGATGTCCTTCTATGTTATGTTCTAAGAGTTTCATAATTTGACACTTTACATTTATGTCTATGATTCATTTTGAGTTAATTTTAGTGAAAGATGTAAAGTATTTGTCTAGACTTATTTGTTTTGCAAATAGATGAGCATTTATAGCATGATTTGTTGAAAAAAAGTCTATTGGATTTCTTTTGCTCCTTTTCTTTTTTGTGTGTATGTGGTTCTGTCTCTGGTCCTTTATTCTGTTCAATTGATCTATTGTTTCATTCCATAATTTTTTGAAGTTTTGTTTCACTATTATTCAGTTTGAATATTTCTATTATTTTTAAAATAAGTTCTTCCTTAACTCATGAGTTATATAGAAATGGTGGATTGTTTTCTACATATTTTATATTTTTCTAGATAGTTCCCTTTTTTAAATAATTTAGTTCTGTGGTGGACAAGAAACATATTCTTTGTAATTTTATTTAACTTCATTAAAATAGATGTGTTTTATAGCCCACTCTATGGTCTTTGTTAATAAGCTATATATTTAAAAAGTATATGAATTCTACATTTGAGTACAATGCTGTAGTTTCTTACAAATATTAAGTCTACTTAGATGACAATATTGTACAAATATTATTTTCTTTTACTAACCTTTTCTATTTATTTATTTATTTATTTAATTTATTTTGAGAGTGTTAAAATCCACAGCAGTGTCCCTAAACTTGTCTATATTTGCTTTACTTTCCTATGTTTTGCCTCACGAAGTGTGAAATTTTGTTATTAGTTGCATATTTACAACTGAGATTGTATGTCTCTGATAAATTGGCTCTTTTATCATTAAAGACTAATTCTCCACTACTGGTAATTCCTTTTCTTGTCAGTCTTCTTTGTCAGCTTTTCATGTATCCACTCTTGGTTTCTTATTATTAGTGTTGCACGATTACAAAAAAAAAGTAAATCCCATTCTTTGTTTTTTAATCTTTTTTTGGAATAATTATAGATTCACCAGAACACGAAAATATCATCAGCTAAGTCACATGTGCTTTTCACCAGTTTCCCCACATTGTAACACCTTGCATGTGAATAGTGTTAACAACAAACCAGAAATTGACATCGGCACAATCAAAGGGTTTATTCAGATTTCACCAGCTTTATAGTTACTCAAAGGTGCTAGTGTGTGTGTATACCTGCGTACTCACCCAGTTCGGTGTAATTTTATCATGTATAGTTTTAAGTAACCACCACTCAGAAAAGTGCTATTTAGTCATTACAAGGCTTCACTTTCAAACTACTCTTACTTCTCTCTCACTAGCAATCATTAATCTATTCTCTTTTTAAAATTCATTTGTTTCAATAATGTTGTATAAAGGAATTATGCAATATGTAACCTTTGGAACTGACTTTTTCATTAAGCATAAATACTATGAGAGTCATCCAAATTGTTATTGTGATGGAATAAAATGATCACCAAGTGGCTAATCTAAGGAGGAGTGCCTTCCAGCCACTGTCACTGATGGAACAGATAGAAAATGAGGATGCGGCTCTTGTGGCTAGTCTCCTTGCATCGTAAGAGGGATATATTTGGCTCAGATCTGCACAGTTGTTCTGAAACCTGAGATCCTCAAAAACAGAGGAAACCAGGAAACCATTACTGGCGCATAATTGTGCTTGCCACCCTAACGAGCAGGGAGTTTCCAGCAAATTATAGCAAAGATCTCAGCAAAAAAGACACAGTACCCAGCTTTGGGGCTGAGCAGAGTGAGTCGACAGGTGGAGATGCTTAGAGAGTGCTGAACCATTAGTTCACTCAGCACGTGTCTGCCTGGTGCACTGTAGAGAATCCAGCCCGCCAAACAGTGCTTTGTACAGGGTGGGCACACTGAACAGGTGTTATGATGAAAGTGCTAAGAATTATCGCGGATAACAACA
Source organism: Aotus nancymaae (assembly GCF_030222135.1). NCBI lineage: Eukaryota > Metazoa > Chordata > Mammalia > Primates > Aotidae > Aotus > Aotus nancymaae. Next base: position 3,325,984 of record NW_026988450.1, on the reverse strand, counting down.
ATTCTACTCCAGCATGGTTTCTTCTACCATGGCAGAATGAGGGTATTTAGAGCCTACACTCATTCTATAGTCAGATGCTATGGTGGCCACTTTCAGTTCCTGTTTGTGTTACAGTGAAATGAGTGAAATACATAGTTTTAAAAGTTACATTTTTGGCTGGGCGCAGTGGCTCACGCCTATAATCCCAGCACTTTGGGAGGCTGAGGCGGGTGGATCACGAGGTCAAGAGATCGAGACCATCCTGGTCAACATGGTGAAACCCTGACTCTACTGAAAATACAAAAATTAGCTGGGCATGGTGGCACACACCTGTAGTCCCAGCTACTTGGGAGGCTGAGGCAGAAGAATTGCTTGAACCTGGGAGGCAGAAGTTGCAGTGAGCCGAGATTGCGTCGTTGCACTCCAGCCTGGGTAACAAGAGTGAAACTCCATCTCAAAAAAAAAAAAAAAAAGTTACATTTTTGTTTCTATATAAATATGAAATAATCATCAATATACATGCATACCAACACCGAAAAAACTCCTTTTTCCCCTTTACATCTCAAGTTCTCACAATTTCTTGGGTGACTGAGAAGCAGACGCTTCAGCCTGCCAGAGTCAAACTGCCTGGTCTATTACTTTCTGGCTGAATGGCTCTAGGCAAATTACTCTGAGGATCAGTTTTCATAACCAAAAATGGGAATTGATAATGCCAGCACCTATCTCATAGGTTGCATGAGGATGAAATGAGTTTTATCATATAAACATGTTTCATCATATGATGACATGAGTTATATCATATAAAGGAATATTCATATATATATATTAAGTATAAGGTTTTATTCTTACAAAAATAATATGACACAACAATTCTATGGGAAACTTTCTGTCATTTAGACATTTAATAAGACAGAGACCCTCAAAAGTGAAATCTCAAAACCAGCAAAGGCAAACGTGATTACCCATATACCAATATCAATGTGGTTAGCAGTGGCCGAGAAATCAAATAACTATCATGTGTGACACACTGGGGATGTGATAGGTTAGCTATGGGCAAGTAGAACAGACAAGATGGATCGCAAAGATCCTTCTAAGAGTTAAAAAAGAATCCCGGCACATATACAAGGAGACTGGGGAACATTTCTGACATGCTTATGATGTGAACGATGATTTATGAGAAAATTATCTTGCTTGCTTTTAAGTGTTGAGTATATATAAAATCATTTGCTTTTCCTTTCTGTACATGTCTTGTTTTTACAATTTGGGGAGAAAAATAAAAGCTGCCCAGCTGTATGTAAGTAACTTCATAACATCATTTTTTAGCTCTTTACCGCCAGAGTGTGAGGTATGAGATTCCTGCTTTGAAGTTTTCATTTCTGTTTTACTTACTTATTAAACTAAAAATCAGTCATTACATAACAAATCTATAATACATAACTAGATTTTAGTGCTTCTTAGGGACAGATCTTCAGGGTATCGTTCTTATGTTATGATGTCTTTAAAGAAAAAGGCATTTCTCAGTTCTCTTTAGTATTTACTCCTTTGTGTCACTCCAGAAAACATCCGTAGAACCACGAAATGTAATGAATATGGTGAGGCCAGGCAGAAGCACGTGGCTGCTGCATAAGGCGTTTCATCTCGAAACACATTTTTAAAGAGGAAAAATACATTTTTTCCCCCCCAAAAAATGGACCGGCTTTTTGTTTCTTAATTGAGGTGTTTACCTTCTGAGAGAGTATAGGGTTCCATTAAGAAAAAAATATATAAAATAGATCGTGTCTTCAATGGGTTGAAGCTGAGATGCTGGATATTTGATCACTTAAAATGGACTGGTTTGAATAACAGAGAGTAAATGCAGGAAACACTTCTTTTCAAGCACTGAATCATTACATTATTCTTTTTTGGCATTTATTGGAGATGAGAAAATGGAGAGACTATTGTGCTAATATAAATGTACATTTACACAATGTCTAAAAGTTGGGATCAGTCAACATAAGGGACGGTTCTCTGCAGTTTTAGTGTCTCATAATCCTTGCTCTGTTAGCGTACTGAGTATTGTCTTCCCGTGCCCCTCAGCTTCAGAGGACTGTGTGCCACAAGGGAAAGGACACCTTGTCTGTGTCTCTCACCTCTGTGTCCCTCATGCAAATCACTTACACTACCAGTGTAAATAATTCAATCTTTTATCACAACTGCATTTTCAAAACTGGACGATAAAATACCCAAGACATGCACGTTTTTACTGTGTTGGCTGCTGTCTCAAATACCTTTCATAGGATAAATCCTTTTAATTTGATGGTATAGAAATGTCAAAATGAGAGAAAATTTTTTAAAATTGCATTTTAGAATCAAAGAAAGAAGTTATATTGGGTAATACATTTTAGGAAAAATATTTGAGCAGAGCAAAAAGTATATTTAAATAGAAAATAGAAGGCCACAGAAGTATGTAGACCTATTAATCAAGCAGTTTAATATATACACAAAACTTTCTTAAAAATCAAGGAAAACCCATTTACTGAAAGTCCATTTATAAAACTTACAGGAATATTTTATTATGTTCTTTTTGCTATAGATAGGTGAAATATGTAGAAACAAATTTTAACATAACAGCTTTTTTCTAAACATGACTCTGAAAAGCGAATTAGCATATTAATAAAGCACCTACTTAAAAATGTCATATTTCTATGTACTTTTGAATAGATTTACATATTATTGAGGCCACAGGATAATTTAAATAAAATAATAAAAGCAGAAATTAAACAGGTCACATTTTCAAACATTACAATAAATCGGAGATAAATAATAAATTATCAAAAATATTAAAATAATAAAAAAAATTAAAATATTTTTGAAATAATTAAAATATTGTTCTAAACATTGATTTTGTCAACTGGGAAAATTATTAATTTTAGAGTACCTGAAAATATTCTTAATTAGAATACCTGGCATTAAATTTTAAAAAAGGCAAAATGTTATCCTTAGGAAAAGTTACAGGATTAACTGTTTTGGTTATTAAATATATGAAAATCTACTTAAAAGAATTCAAAATATAGAACTATCAAAATAAGATTAATGAAAAGGAGGGCATAAAGTGAAAAATAGGCAAAAATAAGAACAAATAAAAAGGTACCTGATACCACTAAATGCTTAGCCTGTAAAAATAAATTAGTACCTTAAGCTATTATAGAAAAGGAAAGATATAAATATGCTAACTAGGTAAAATGAAGAAAATGTAGGCAATGCATATAATTAATTATAAATTTACAACAGTTTCCTAATGCATTTGAAATCATTACAAAGTAATAGATTTTTAAATTACCCCAAGCAAATATAAATGAATGAATACAAATATTTACAAAACGAGAAATGGGCAATTTCTACACTATATAATTTATTCTGCAGCAAAATGGGATCAATAGTTCTCCAGTCACCTCTTGAATATGGCAAAACAGTCTTCAGAGATAAAAACCTTGATTTTTTGCAAAAGCAATTAATCTAACTTAGTCCTGACACAAAGATTGTGGAAATACCCAGTTATTCCTAGTATTTGAGATCACTCATGTATTTTTGAGATAACAAAGGAAGTTTGGGAATTGCACAGTCTAGCAACTGTCATTTATTGAGGGGAAGCTCACCCCTAGGCCCATGTTTTCCATTTAATATGTATGCAGGATAATATGCCTGTTTCTCAGGTCTTTAGAGCTACCGATCTGTTATCAGGGAAGGAAGCCTGAAAACTTCCTTATCAATTGCCTTTCCATTAGGGTCTGCTGACAGAAGGCACTGGCTTGACTGAAAGGTAGGATGAAACCAGGAGGCAATCTTAAATCTACCTTCCTTAAAACATCTGTCAATGAGCTATTGTATTTTCTCACTTAGGAAGCACTTGTTGTGTTCATATCTTTTACCCACTTAAAAATCGGGCTAAGATTTTATGGTTGACTTACAGAATACAAATACACACACACACACACAGGAAAATATCATTATTCATGGCGATTATGTTTTATAAAGTCATCACAAACACTGAATTAGTGGATGTTGTACAGATGCTCCTGGGGGAAATACAAGTATAAGTTCCTGCAAGCCTCTGGTCATAACATTTTTGTCAACCGATCAATACACAACCTATTTTATATGTGATTCTATACAGGAACGCCCTACTTAATAAGTGTATATTGTTGATTCATTTACATTGAGCTCATGGCCAATAGCACTGTAATTCATGAGCAAATGAAGCTTATTTCACATGTGCATTTTCTCCATAAGGCAAATCACAGCCCTCTTGCACTTAGAAACAATAGACAGCACTCCCACAGTACACTTGGAGAACATTTTAAAGACCAAAGTCCAACAAAAAGCACAAAAATGAGAGACACATAGAACTAAGTAGATCATTAAAAAGATGACTGTTTAAAAGCTGAAACAAGCATGCAGAGGAAGGGTCACCCTGTTTGACCTCAGCTGGGGTTACTCAATTTTTTAAATATTTCACCCTGCTGTGTATACTCACAAAAGACTACAAAATGCATTGATTATTGATTTAGGGGTTAGAAACACATTTTAAGAAGTATGCAGATTTGCAAGTCCGGAATCCATGGGTAATTATGATCAAGTCTATCTAATATGCGAAATATGTATATATGTGCACATATATGTATGTATGCACATATATACATATGTGTGCATATTTTCAAATGGAAGTTCTTTGTCCAGTAAATGGATTTTGCCTATCTTCTTTTTGTGATTGACCTACCTATACCTATTCTCAAGGTGAATTTTGAAGAATATAAAGTCTTAATTTAAAGATAGTCCAATTAATCAAAATTTCTCACAATGTTTACTGATGTTATACCCTACTTAAAAACTCTGTCAAAACTAAGGTCACAAAGTTGTTATCTGTTTTCTTCTGTGAAGCTCATAAAACGATTTATAATATTAATTTTAAATATTAAGCTTAAGAGTTTAAAATGAAATAAAAGACAATCTACTTTACAAAGTTTCTAAGGTACCGGAATAGATTCAGTATGTGCAATATATAGGTTAGTCATCTTTTTTAATTTTAAAAAAGAAACATGGTCTTTCCTGGTGCATAATTAGTCTAGCTCTACTTTGCTTTTACTTTGCTGCCTCTGGTATGCAACCTGGAAAGGCCTAAATTGCTTTAAATGTTAAATAAAAATTATTAAAAACCTAAATGAAATAGAGGAATATTACAAGTATCATATATGATTGTTAAGAATTTTGAAGGCTCTGCGATTTCCCAACTCACAAACTGCCATGTTGCAAGCTGCCCATTTCAGGATGTTGGTAGAAGACATGGAACTCCTAAGTAAGTGATTAAGGTTCCTTCATTAGTCACAGCAATTGCAATAGCTAGAGGTTTATTAGGTCTGTGCTGGCTCCCTGACCCTCAATTCTGGTAGGGCAATAAAAAGAGAGCCAGGTGGCACACAGACTGGGTATATTATGATAGAGAAACCCAGAGCTTTATAACAAAGTAATTATGCTTAAACAGGGCTTCAGAGGATATTATCTTTATTACTCTGAGCAGTAAGCATTCCTGCCCTTTGATTCATAGAAGACATTATCTCTTTTTTCCGAGGCTGTAAGCAAGCATGCTATATTTTATGAAAGGAGACTCCAGCTCTGTCTTTCAAGGAAGGTATTTAGCTATAAAAACATCTTTGTTAACTGCTATTTTCTGAATGTTTGTGTCTTTTCAAAAGTTGAAAGTTGAAGTCCTAACCTCTGATGTGCTGGTATTAGAAAGTAGGGCCTATGGGTGTTGATTCAGTCATCAGGGCAGAGACACCATCAATGAAATTGATGCCCTTGTATAAGAGGCTAAAGAGAGCTTTCCTGCCCACCCTCCCCAACACTAACACGTAAAGACACTGCGAGAAGGCACCGTCTATGAAAGAGAAAACGGGCCTTTACCAGACATTAAATAATGCGGAACCTTGATCTTGAACTTCCCAGTCTCCAGAATTGTGAGAAATCAATTGTGTTTATAAGCTACTCAGTTTGTGGTATATTATTATAGCAGCCTGAATAGACTAAGACATTAATAGAGTCTAGAAAAAAGACAGTGACTTATTGGCATGATGTACAGTATCATGAGAGACTTAGGGAAAACTTTCTCTATAAAGAAATCTGAGCATGGAGAAAATATTTTCTATCTAAAAGGAAAGGAAGACATCTGGAAAATTTTGAACATTTCATTAGGTAATTTGGGACATCTGCATATCAAATAATAGGCAAACGGCAAGTCAAATAGCAGGCAAATATTCAATTGAAAAACAATATTTATAATATATGATAAAACACAGATAGTGCACATTAACATGTAGAAAACATTAAAGACAATATGAAACAAACACTGAACAAATTGGAAAAAAGCATTCGGAGCATACATGAGTAACTTTGCAAATGATTACTAAGTACTTGAAAAGAGATGTCAGCGTTATTACTTACAAATAAGTAAGTCAATAATGCTATATATCAGTTCTTTGCCACTGGAATTGATACACAGCATTATTTCACACATTGCTGAAAGTCATGTAAATTGATAGAATATTTTCATAGGGAATTAACTCGAAGTGTTTATTAACAACTTTAAGTTATTTATACCTTCAATCCTATAGTTCCACTTTCAGAAATTTTGTACAGCTCTTTTATATGAAATTCATGTACACATGTTTCCATAACATCTGTATTTATAGAGGTCACTATTGGTGTCAATACAGATGAGTAACAGTATAATTAAGGAGAAATATACATTAAAAATGCAAAAAAAAAAAGAAAACCTCAGCCATTACAAAATTTTGATTCAGGAAGTGATTAATGAGAAGTAAAAATATCTGCAGTATATTTTTGAGTAATAAAATATGTTTAAAAACAGTACAATTTGAATTTCTCTTAAAACAGACAGCTATATGTATGCACATACATGTGCATTGAAGAAAATTATAAAGTTAAATACAGGTTTATTCTGATATTATGTGTGATTTTGATTTCCATTTTTATTTGCCAATTTTTAGTATATAACTTTTAAAATTTGATATATAGAACTGTAAGAAGTCACAGAGATAACACAAAAGGGTTTGTGTATCCTCATTCAACTTGTTTAAATAGTTACAGCTCACATAAACACAGCATAATGTCAAAATCAGCATTTTGTATGTGTATCACATTTGTAGAGTGTGAAACCACAACAAAATCAAGGTACACAACTAATACAAAAATATAAAATGTTGATAAAAGAAATGAATGAGGAATCAAGTAAAAGGAAAAATAGCCCATATTTATGGATTAGAAGAATTATTATTGGCGAAATGTCCTCATTATCCAGAGTCATCTACAGATTCAATGTAACATCTATCAAAATACTAATGATATTCTTCACAACAGTAGAAAAAACAATCTTAAAATTCATAGAGAAATGAAAGAGACCACCCCAATAGCCAAAACAATCTTGAGAAAAAACAAAACAAAACAGCATCACACTATCTCACCTCAAAATACAGTCACGCATCACTTAACAATAGGGATGTGTTCTGAGAAATGTGAGCTTAGGTGATTTCATCATTGAACAAGCCTCATAGCACGCACTCACACAATCTTAAATGTTAAAGACTACTACACAGCTATGCTACATGATCTAGCACATTGCTCCCAGGTTATAAGCCTATATTGTATGTTACCTACTGAATACTGTATGCAATTGTAACACAATGGTAAGTAATATGTTAATGCATTGTACTGTGATGCTTGGAAGGTAACAATGTTATGACAACTACAGTATCACTAGAAAACTGGTATTTTTTTGGCTGGGTGCAGTGGCTCACGCCTGTAATTCCAGCATTTTGGGAGCCTGAGGCAGGCGGATTACCTGAGGTCAGGAGTTCAAGACCAGCCTGACCATCATGGTGAAACCCCATCTCTACTAAAAATATAAAAATCAACTGGGCATAGTGGCACACCCCTGTAATCGAAAATATGGAAGAAATGCTTCATGAAATTTGACTGGGCAAGGATTCTTTGAGTAGAGACCTCGAAAGCACAGGCAGCAAAAGCAAAAGTAGATAAATGGAATTACATCGAATTAAAAAGCTTCTGCACAGCAAAGGAAACAATCAATAAAGCGACAACCTACACACAGAACGGGAGAAAGTCACTGCAAATTAAGCATCTTAAAGGGGGTTGATTTCCAAAATTATAAGAAACACAAACAACCCAGTAGCAAAGAAAGAAAGAAAGAAAAGAAAGAAAGAAAAGAAAGAAGGAAGAAAGAAAGAGAGAGAGAGAAAGAAAGAAGGAAAGAAAGAGAAAAAACTTAGAAATTGGTAAAAGACTTGAATAGACATTTTCAAAAGAAGACATACAAATGACCAAAAGGCATATGAAACAATACTCAACATAACTAATGATCAGGGAAATGCAAATTAAAACCATGACGAATATCACATGGCCCCAATTACAGTGGCTGTTATCAAAACGACAAAAAAAAGTTCAGGTGAGGATCTGGAGAAAGCGGAACACTTCCACACTGTTGATGGGAATGTAACTTAATATGGCCATTATGAAAAGTGGCAGGGAAGTTGCTAAACTTTTATGTATTTTCATTATGATCCAAATTCTTTGCCTATCTTACAAAATGGCAAAATTTCACCAGAAATAGTTAAGAATTACAGTACTACTTGGAACTTTGGATATAACTAGAATTCCCCATCTTGGAGATTTCTTAAAGGAAAAAAAACAGCTAAATTTTAATAATCAATGGTCTTCCTTCTATTGGAATAAAGAAATCTCTAAACAAAAATCTTGGTTGAAGTTTCCATTATATTCTGTGAAAAACTTTTTTTTGCCTAAAGTTAATCAAATTTGTGAAAATTTAAAAAACCAAATTGAGTTAGAACTGTCATACAATCCAGCGATCCTGTTACTGAGTGGATATACTTCCAAAGAACATTAAATCAGTATTTCAAAGAGATGGCTGCATTCCCATATTTATTATATTACTATTGACTGTAGCTAACATATGGATTTAATATATTAAATTTCATCGTGAATCTAATTTGCATTTCCTATTAGCTAGGGATATTGAACATGTTTTCATGTGCTTCTTGTCACGTGTGCATTTTTACTGCTGAAATGTTCTTTGCCCGTTTTTCTCGTTGGAGTGCTTTCTTTTTAAAAAATATTGAGTTTTAAGTTCTGTATACATTCTGCATATGCATCATTTGTCAGATATGTGGATTGCAAATATTTTCTCCCGGTCTACAACTTGCTTTAATCCTTGTAACAGTGTCTTTCAAGTTGCAAAAATGTTTTTGTTGTTTTGATGAAATTGAATTTCTGGGTATTTATTAAATGGATGAAGTTTTTGGGGTTATGTTTAAGAACTTTTCACCAAGTCCTAAGTTCTAGAAATTTGTCGCCAGTGTTTTCTTTAAAAATTTTATAGATCTATATTTTACATTGAAATCCAGGATACATTTGAAGGTTTTTTTTTTTTTTTTTTTTTTTTTTTTTTTTGTATAACGTATGTGGTTTAAGTAGGTTTTTTCCTCATTGATATATAAAACTCCAGCAACATTTGTAGAAAAAAAGCCATTGTTTCTTCATTGTATTATTAATGATATATTATGTGATATTGCTGGATTAAATTGTTAATCTAGAGGGGGTTATTTTGCTGATTTTTTTAATTGCCTATGTAGATAATTATATATTTAATAAATAGGAGTAAGTAATATTCCTTCTATTTAGAAGTATCTGCCTCTTATTTCTTTTGCTGGCTTTATTGTGCTGGCTAGAACTTCCAGTATCATTTTGAATAACAGCAGGGTTAGCTGTCATCCGTGCCTTGATCCTGATCTTAGGGAGAAAGCATTCAGTCTTTTACCATTATGACGTTTTGTGTAAATGCTCTTTATCAAGTAGAAGAACTTCTCTCTATTTTTATCAGTTTTCTGGCAGTTTTGTCATTAATGAATGCCATTATAATTAATGTCAAATGATTTTCTCAATTACTATGATCATGGGATTTTTCTGCTTTTCTTCTTCCCCTTCTGCTTTGTACAATAAATACACTTTATTTTGGTGATGGGAAACATTTTAAATGTGTTTTCTTTTGTTCTTCTTTTTTTTTTTTTCCTATTTCTACTGTCTAAATTTAGGATTTCAGTACTCAAACAAGCTCAATTGTTTTGAGATTTGGTCTTCATTCCATCACAAGGATTAGCTTCAGGGTTTCTCAAGCACCACTGTCACCCTCAGTCATCTCTTTATGCTTTAAGTATTCCTATTTCTTACATAATATGACCATAATGATTTGCTTAGAAATTATATCCCTAATCAATTATTGACTTTACCACTTCCTGATACTCTAATTAATAATGCTGCAGTGTAATCACTGTCATTCTACAAAGTATATATTGGTCTGTTCTCACACTGCTATAAAGAAGTACATGAGACTGGGTAATTTATAAAGAGAAGAGTTTTAATTGACTCACAATTTTGCATGACTGGGGAAGGCTCAGGAAACTTACAATCATGGCTGTAGAGGAAGTAAGCACCTTCTTCATGAGGTGGCAGGAGAAAGTGTATGTAGGAGGAAATATCAAACTCTTATGAAACCATGAGGTCTTGTGAGAACTCACTTACGATCATGAGAACAGCATGAGGGAAACCGCCCTATGATCCAATCACCTTCCACTAGGTTTCTTCCTCAACACCTGGAGATTACAATTCAAGATGAGATTTGGGTGGGGACACAGAGCCAAACCATATCAGTATACATGAAAACTTGTGGCTCATGCTTCTGATTTCCTCTAGAATCGAATGTCCTCTTACCTTCTGTCCACTTAACATATGTTCTAAATTTCCTTACCATTCAACATTCCTGGAGACTTTTCTATCCAAAACACTCAAAAAAATTTTCTTCTGTGAGCTTCTATATATATATAGAAGGAAGATATATATATGCACACACACACACATATAGGCATGTGGAATTATAGAAGTTATAATTATATATATATCATATATAATGCATATATATCATATGATATATATGTAATTTGTGACTTTATATTGGGGAAAAATTCTGTTTACATTAACTATGTCCACCATGCATGGCACATTCAATTAATAATTAGTGTTCAAACGGCAAGTATCTGCACATTAGCCACTTACCGTTTGTTCAGAAATAAATCACAAGACATACATAGCTCTGTGTAAAATGTGTTGTAAAACTATATCTAACACCCATAAAGTTACTTGAAAAATAGCGTTGTATTTTTGTTGCAAACTCCAAAATACCTTCAATAAAAATCAATGATTTTATTATCTCTGTGGGTCAGGAGCTTGCGAAGGGCTCAGTTGAGCAGCTTTGGTCAGAAATCTTCATACAGTTGCAGTCAGACAGTGACTGTTCTGAGACAACAGGGCCCTGGAGCAGCCAGCAGCTATGGGCCATCTTCTTGTCACACCATATCGGGACTCTCTACATGACCTCAAATGCACTGGTGTAGGTTTTTCACAGAATGGCAGTTTCAAGACTCATATGACCACTGAAAGCTTCCATTATGTGTATCACAGCCCATAGGTCAATAGCTGCACTACACATCCTCACCTAGCTGAGAAATCAAGCAGCATCAAAATGATTGAATATAATATTGCCATCATAAGAAGGCAAGAAAAAAATTAAATACATTAAAATGAGAAGCAAAAAAACTGTCTTGTTTTCAGATGACATGATAGCCTATGTATATAATTCCAAAGAATCTACAAAAAAAAATCCTAGAAATATTGAATTAAACAAAGTGAGAAGACAGATCAACTTACAAAAAGCAATTATACATATATATATAACCAGTAAATGCAAAAGAACTAAAATTAAAAATAAATGATCATTTAAAACTGTCTATAAAATAACATACTTATTTGTAACAGAGCAAAAATGCACAAGATTTGTACGCTAAAAATTACAAAATTCTAAGAACATAAATAAAGAGAACGTTCACATGCATAGACTTAGTATAGGAAAGATGTCAATTTTCTCCAAATTTACCTATAGGTTTCATGTAATTACTACTAAAATTCTAGCATTTTTATTTAAATTTGATTTTAGGTTTCGGGGGACATGTTCAGGTTTGTTACATAGGTAAAGTTGTGTCATGGGGGTTTGTTGTACAGATTATTTTGTTACCCAGGTACTAAGCTTGGTAATCAATAGTTAAGCAAAATAATGCGGGAAGAGAAAAATGAATACTGCATGTTCTCAAAGATTTTAGAGTGCTTAACAGCAGACTTGAACTTTTAAAAGGAAAAACAACAGCCTAGTTGAAAACAGGACAATTGTGATTTTCCAGTCTGAAAACAGAAAGAAATAGAAATAAAGTAAAAAGAACAGAAATTAAGACTTTAAGGTTAATTTAAGGGTTAAGTATCTAATTTGTTATCAGCATATCACTAAATAGCAAATAGATTTCAGCAATATACAAAATAGCATTACATAATACGATCAACTAGAATTTATCCCTGGAAGTTAAAGTTGGTTTAGCATAGGAAAAACAATTAATGTCATATACTATATCAGTAGAACAAAAAACAACAACCAAAAAAGAATAATCTCAATAGATGTAGAAAAAGCCCTTGACTAAATAACTTTTTTTCATGATAAAAACATTGAACAAACTAGGAATAGAAGAGAGTTTTATCACCCTGATAAAGGTACTGAAAGACTAAATTCTTTCTATGATCAGAAACAAGACAGAAATGTCTGCTCTTCCTACTCCTATTAAACATTTCAGTGGAGGTTTTAGTCAAGTCTAATAGGAAATGGGAAAAAACGTCATTCATATTTGGAAGAAAGTAGTAAAGCTATCCCTACTCACAAATATTATGAGTGTATATATAAAAATTTCTGAGACATTTATTTTAACAAAAAACTATTAGAGTTAATAAACAAGTTAAGAAAGTTTGTAAGATACGTGGTCAATATAAAAATCATTTTATTTTCATATATTAACAAGAAAAAATTCTAAAAATGAAATTTAAAAATTCCATTTATTTTTAATTTTTTCCATTTTAATTAATTAATTTATTTATTTATTTATTATCATTATTACTATTTTTGAGATGGAGTTTTACTCTTGTCACCCAGGCTGAAGTACCATGGTGCAATCTTGGCTCACTGCAACCTCCACCTCCCAGTTTCAAGCGATTCTCTTGCTTCGGCCTCTTGAGTAGCTGGGATCACAGGCATGGGTCACCACGCCCGGATAATTTTTGTATTTTTTCTTTTCATGAATTGATGATGCAGCAAACCACCATGGCATATGTATGCCTATGTAACAATCATGCACAATCTGCACATTCCTTTTATAATATACCTTCAGAGTAATAAAATACTAAGAAAAAAATGTTTAAAAATGTATAAGATTTGTACACAGAAAACCCCAAAAGATTGTTGAAAGAAATTAAGTTAGCCCTGAATATAAAAACAAAAAACATGTTTTTGAAACATAAGATTTAATATTGTTAAAATTGCATTGAATCACAGCTGGTATACAGGTTCAGTGCAAACACTAATAAAATGTCAACTGGCTTTTTTTCCCTCAGAGATTGACAAGCAATTCATATGTGTGTGTGAGGAACTCAGAACGATCAAAACTTTTTTAAAAAGAAGAGCAACCTTGGAGAACTCAAACTTCCCAATCTCAAAACTTTCTACACATATGTAATAAAACAGTTTGGCATTAGCATGAGGTCCAATATATAGATTAATGGAAAAGTGCCAAGAATCCAGAAACATGCCTTAACATTTATAGCCTACTGATAAAATACAATTCAAGGAAAAAGAATATTTTTTCCAAAACATGGTGATAGGACAAATGGATGTCTACAGGAAAATAATGAATTTGGAAGCTTATCTCAGATTATACCCAAAATGAATTACAAATATATAATTTATCTTATTGTAAAAAATGCAACATCAAAAGCACGGAAGACAAAGATACCAACTAGACACACCCAAAAGACAGATAATGACAGTTATCAGCGAGTAAGTGGAGACATTGGAAGCCTCACATACTACTGATGGGAACATAAAATGGCTGTGACACTATGCAAAATAATCTTGTAGTTACTCAAAAGCTAAATGTAGAGGTAGTGACCCAGCAATATCTCTCGTAGCTATTCACTCAAGAGAATTGGAAATATACGTCCATGCAAACATTTGTAAATCAATGTTCATAGCAAATTTTTTTAAATTTTCCATCTTTTCCAGCCAAAAGATGGAAATAACCCAAATATCTGTCAGTCAATTGATGAATGAATAAACAAAATATGTTATATCCATATAATGGAATATTACTTAACCATAAAAAAGAATAAAATATTGTTGCATTACACAACATGGAGGAACCTTGGAAACATTATTCTAATTGAAAGACGTGAGTCACTGAAGAGCATATCTTGTATGGTTCCATTTATATAAAATGTCCAGAGAGTCAAATCCACAGAAACAAAGAGTAGGTTAGTGTTTGTCAGGGAACAGGGAAATAGGTAAATTAAGAATGTCTGCTAATGGGTCTGGGGGTTCTTTCTGTGATGATGAAATACTCTGGATTTTGATGGTGGCAATGATTGCACAAACTTGTAACTGTACTAAAAATCCCTGTAGTTTACATTTTACAAAGATACATTATGTATTGTTTAGATTATACCTCAGTAAGTTTGTTGTAAAAAAATCTTAATGATATATAAAAACATATGTGTACATAATGAAACTAACAATCATTTAACTAATATAAAGTTAGCTAATTCCCAAAATGTTATATCCTTTTATTGACAATACTGTTTATTACTTGTCACTAGAAAGTTTGCACACTAGCATTTATATGAGCAAGCTAGAAGTTAGGACTGCCATATATATAACAAACCAAACCAATAAAAAATTTATGAAAATGCCAAGTTCAGTTTATAGCAAAATAAAAGTAAGTAATACCACTGGATATAACTGTTAAGTTTATTGCAAACCTCATAAAATTAGTTCAATACACTGTTGTTTCTTTATCGGATGACAAGTGTATGCTGGATTCAGTCACCTTCACACATGAAAAAATGCACATCTAAGCTTAAAGACTATGACAATAGAAGTGATTACTTCAAAATTAGATTTTTGTTTGAAATTGAAGATATAATTTTGACAACATATATTAAAATTTTGTCTAGATCTAATATTATTTTAGAATCATAAGTGGTAATATCAAATAAGTTCTTTTCTTATTTAGATTTATTACAGAATATTTCATGGAGACATTTGCTTGGTGTTTTATTTCTTAAAGACAGATTTAAACAATATATTTCATTCACATTGTAAAGGTAAGTTATATGGAAACTATTTTAAACATCTTTTAAAATGACTATTAAGACAGTGAAGTTTTAGGTATATCTTAGGGATCTTCATAATTTTGCTTTATATGAGAGAGCTTCTTCTGGCAGAAGAAATGTAGTTCACATCACTGACTTTTGACTTCTAATGACCCTTGTTTGTCACCTTTAATATATTTATTTTATTTTGGCTGGCCTTGATTCAGCATCTGGGCAGGAAAATTGTTAAAGTGAAATTTTAAGCTGCAGTGTAAGTTCTATGAGCCCAGAGTCTGTGATCGTCTTTTGCCCTCAGCTGTAGTATGACACCAGGTATGCTCAAAAAATATTCGTTGATGAAATAAACAAAACAATAATTCAGCGACTTCTGGGTGTGTTACCTGTTACTTAAAAAAAATCAATTATTACAGTGCTTAGTATGTGATATGGTTTGGCTGTGTCCCCACCCAAATCTCATCTTGAATTATAGCTCCCGTAATTCCCACATGTTGTGGGAGGGACCTGGTGGGAGGTAATTGAATCATGGGAGCAGCTACCTCATACTTTTCTCATGGTAGTAAATAAGTCTGATGAGATTCAATGATTTCCCATTTAACTTAGCTCTCATTTTCTTTCTTGTCTGCCACTAAGTGACATGCCTTTCACCTTCTGCCATGATTGTGAGGCCTCCCCAATCACATGGAACTATAAGTCCATTAAAACTTTTTTCTTTATAAATTACTCAGTTTGTGGTATGTCTTTATCAGCAGCTTGAGAACATACTATGTTTCAGGCATTGCCCTAGATACTATCATTTAATCATCAGAACTCTATGATCAGGTCTATCTTACCATTCTAACTTTAAAGGTGAAGAAGCTGAGGTCAAAATCGTTAACCTAGACATTACCCTATGCCCAACATGTGGCAAAATCATATTTTCAACAAAAGTTATATTGTTTAGTCATCCTGGCTGCTAATATTTACAATATTAGTTGCCTACAGTCAAATAGCTGTGAAGTAGTGTAATTAGAGCCTAGATTTGCCTTATTTTTCAAACCTTATGTTCACATTCTGGCCACAGAAAAATTCAAAGATCATAAACAGAGAGATTCTTTCTTCCTCTCTCTAGATCAGTTTCTTACATTCCAGAGTAATGCAGATAATTTCTTTCTCTTTGGAGGAGAGAATGGGCAGCCTTGACAGCTGCCCTTATGTAAGATCATGGTCTCCTGGTCTTGAGATACCCCTTCTGTAACACCCCCTACACACACACACATACACACACACACGCGCGCGCGAACACACAGTGTGTGCAGGCAGCATCTCAGCTTCATCACCTCACCTGTGGAAACTGAGTCCTAGGGACCATTAGAAGAGTCATTACAGCTATTACTATCACTGTGAGTAATAAACTAATCTGAAAATATTTGCATATAAAAGAGTAAAGAAGGATGTATAGATACTCTTAAATAATTCAATTTAAGTGGGCAACTCAGCCTAAGAGATAGCAAGACCTATTTTAAAACCGTATTAATTAGACTCCCTTCAAAGTGGTAGAATAATAGAGCAACAAAACAATAGAGCTACACAAAAATTCACGTCCATATGGAAATTAATATAATAGAGGTGGCAAAAATAATCCCTAGGGAAAGGATGGCCTCCTCAAAAATGATCCCACAACAACTGGCTGTGTTCCCTTAGGAAAACAAGTCATGTGAACGTAATGCATTTCATAAAAATTAGTTCCGAGATCTTAAACAAAAACCAAAAATGCATAATGTTTTAGAGGAAAATATGCAAAGATATTTTTATATCTTCTACCTTATAAGGTAGAATTTTTTAAAACTAAAGACTGTGAACCATAAAGGTGGTTATTAAACATTGCTACATAAGAGATTAAAACTATTGTCAGTTAAAGAAACAAAAATAAGTTTACAAATCAGACACCAAAATAAAGAGCATTTGCTTTACAGATATCCAACAAGAAATAAGTGTCTGAAATATAAAAAGCACTTCAACGAAAATACACATTACTTCAAAAACAAATTTGCAAAAGGCATGCAGGTTATGAAAAGTTGTTTTAGAGAAGAGGAAAATTAAATGATCAGTAGCATCTATACAAATTAAATCAGGAAAATTCCAGTTAAAACCAAAATGATCACCATCACCATCTATCTACTTGGGAAGCTTTTACAGGTGCTTTGCATGCTCCACCCCTCACAGAAATGCACAAAGATAGGTGCGCAGAAATGTCGCTAGTAGCATTGTCATAATAGCGAATAATTAGAAACATTATAAATGTCCTCCAATAGAGATAAAATAATGATTTGTGGAAAATAAACTGGATTAACATAATATAAACTTCCTGCCAATTTTTCTTCAATTAGAAATTAGACGTAAAATGAATATTCTTATGTTACTATCTTAGAAGTGTTGTGGAAATTAAAAGAATTAAAACATGTAAAGTGTTTCAAATTATATGTGATATATATTGAGTCATTTGATTATGTGTGTATATATATACACATATACATGCATGTGTAAATTTTCACTTATTCATCTGTGAATATGAATAAATTAGACCTACAAGCATCAGCCTTGAAAATCTCAAATATCTCACCTGAGTGACAGAACGAGACTCTGTCTCCAAAAAATAAATAAATAAAAATAAACAAACCAATAACTGTAAGTTTCAAAATTCTATATCCAGTGTGACACCACTTACATAAGGATTTAAAGCAGGAACAGCTATAAAATGTCTTGGGTAAGGGTGGATTATTTATAAGAAAAGATAAGTAACGCATTATAATAAAAAGCACCACTCGGGTTTGTGTTTATCTTTGAAAAGAGGAAATGCTTGCTATTGGACTGGGCACTGGGCCTTAACTGTTTTGGGATTTTTTTTTTTTTTTTTGAGTCTTGCTCTGTTGCCAGGCTGGAGTACGGTGGTGTGATCTTGTTTCAGCCTCCCGAGTAGCTGGGACTACAGACATGTGCCACCACACCCAGCTAATTTTTGTGTTTTTAGTAGAGACAGGATTTCACCATGTTGCCAGGATGGTCTGGATCTCTTGACGTCATGATCTGCCCGCTTCAGCCTCCCAAAGTGCTGGGATTAAAAGTGTGACCCACCGTGCCTGGCCAAGAATTATTTATATTTTATCAGAACAATGAGTATGTAAGTTTCTGGTATAACTTTTCATTACTATACTTTTTACTCTGAAATAATTTATAATAATTAGAGATTAATAATTAATGTTGAGATTGATAGATATTATCTATTACACATATATCTGAATAGTAAAGTTTACTAGAAATTATTTCTTGAGGAGAATCTTGTTTTATGCAAGGCTTTTTCCTTATCTACTGAAGGGCAGAGATGATGCTCTGTATTTAAGGCTGGGACTTCGTAGGCTACACTTTAAAAAACAAAAATTTGGAAGAAGCATATCAGCCATGTTCCCGACTCAGATGAATATTTGCGTGCTCTGCATTTACTATTATGCCACATTTGCTGTCCAGTTAGTAGACAGGAAAATAAAACCTTATAGGCAGTGCCACTTCTGACTTATCAAAGTTTTGCATACCTAAATGATGTATACCGAAAATAATGATACGCTACAATGTACCATGGAATTAAGCCGGACCTCTAAAAAGATCGATTGACACGTGATATTACATTGCTGCCTCCCTACTACTCCCCTCGACCTCCTCGCCACCAAACTATCCACTCTGAAAGAATTCACCTGGGTAGTTAAAGGCAGAGTTGTTTCTGGCAATATTATGTTTGCTTGTTCATCAGTGTTTTTTCTAGGACGAACATCATGGGATATTTTTCTCTGATCTAATTACTAAAAGCAGTAGAGAATTTTCTGAGCCATTAAAAATAATCTTGTGGACACCACCAATTAATTATGGCTCTTCACGTTAGTGACTAGAAAGCTCATGGCCAAATTGGTGGCATGGCAATACAAAAACATACACTTACATAAAAATAAAGCAAAACAACTTTGGGGGTCATTTTTTTTAGTAATGTCTACAGTGTAACAAAACTGAGTATGTGTGTGATTCCAAATGCTTAATCCGTTAATAGAAAGATAAATAGAACAAAGAAACACAATTTCTAGAAAAATAATAAAAATTCGTTGTTGAGGGAGAGGCAACAGAGGATTAAGCTTTTTCTTTACATATGATTGATACACATATTCACATAATGACACTAGAAACACCATCGCAATTTGAGTTCCTATACCAATTGCCTAAAGAGAAGACTTCATGCCATATACACACACACACACACACACACACACACACACATATATGTATATATTAATTATACTTTAAGCTCTGGGGTACATGTGCAGAACCTGCAGATTTGTTACATAGCTATACATGCGCCATGGTGGTTTGCTGCACCCATCAACCCATCATCTACATTAGGTATTTTTCTAATGCTATCCCTCCCCTTGCCTCCAGGCCCCCAGCAGGCCCTGGTGTGTGATGTTCCCTTCCCTGTGTCCATGTGTTCTCATTGTTCAACTCCCACTTATGAGCGAGCACATGCAGTGTTTGGTTTTCTGTTCCTGTGTTAGTTTGCTGAGAATGATGGTTTCCCGCTTCATCCCTGTCCCTGCAAAGGACATGAACTCATCCTTTTATATGGCTGCATAGTATTCCATGGTGTATATTGCCACATTTTCTTTATCCAGTCTATCATTGATGGGCAAAAATGATTTTCCACTTTGAATTAAGCATGAATTTAGTAATCAAAATAGGTTTGAGTAGGTCAGGTGGAAGAAGTGAATTTTAGAATATGAATGTCTTATATATGAATAGTTCAGATTTGTAGACAATTAGAATAAATCGATTATTTATCTTCACTAGAAAAGACATGAGCTATATCAAAATTATAAAAATGAAGTTAAAGAGGCAATAGTTTTATATGGACACAAAATAACTACACATACAATATTAAATGGTCATTCTTATATCCTTTTGCTTAAATGTTTTCATAAGAATTTTAGAATAAATTTTTATAATAATGACAACAGTGCTTAATTTATATAAATATTCTCTATGGTGGATGCCCCTTTCCTTAGAGAAAGAGATGGCTGGAAAATTGCCTGAATCTACATATGCAGATTGCATATATCACCCAAGAATTTCTTTCTCTGCCAATTTTTAAAGCAATCCACACCACTCTACTTGGAAGCTCCGTAAAGATATACCTTATCAGGGTCGGGCATGGTGGCTCACACCTGTAATTCCAGCACTTTGGGAGGCTGAGGTGGGTGGATCATGAGGTCAGGAGTTTGAGACCAGCCTGGCCAACATGGTGAAACCCCGTCTCTACTAAAAATACAAAACTTAGCTGGACATGGTGGTGGGTGCCTGTAATCCCAGCAACGTGGGAAGCTGAGGCAGGAGAATTGCTGAAATCCAGGAGGTGCAGGTTGCAGTGAGCTGAGATTGCACCATTGCACTCCAGCCTGGGTGGCAGGGTGAGACTCTGTCTGAAAAAAAAAAAAGAAAGAAAAGAAAGACATACCTTATCAGAATATTAATATCCATGGAAACAGGTGAACATCTGTAAAATTAATAATCCAGAGCAAACTTATTGCTTAAGTAGACTTTAAAAATGTTCCATTTCCTTATAAAAGTTGTAAAAGCTCTGGTTAATATGAAACATTTAGCATAGATTGTTAATGTCAGTTACTTTTAGCTCTGCTACAAAGAAATGGGGTTGATGAATTTGAGTACATAAGTGTGAAATACAATTTGAATGATTCATTCAATCAAGCAATCTCGAAGAATGTGAACATTTGCTTGAGGTGCTACTGTCTCATTAAATATTTGTTTTCTTTGATAAGCGCCTGCAGTAGGTGTCATCCAACTTTGCATATTTATAAAAATGTTGCTGACAACTCCTTTTTTGCAGTTTTTATATTTAGAATCAAACTGCACTTGGGTGATATTTTGATAGCATATCTATTGTTAATGAAATTTGCTATTTCTTATTGCTCAAATTAATGCAAATTTTATAACGTAAGCTATACCTAAAAGTCTTACAATACATTTACTATGAAAAGAGGATAAACTATCATTTGAACATAGTTATATTGGCCTTAAGCTGATTAAGGCAGAGGAATACAGTCATGCACTACATAATGACGTTTAGATTAACTATGAGCTATGCATGCCACAGTGTCTTTATAAGACCATAATGACCCTGAAAAATTCCTGTTGCCTGGTGATGCCACAGCCATTCTAAAGTTGTAGTACAAAGCATGACCCGAGTGTTTGTGGTGATGCTGGTGTAAACAAACCTTCTGTGGTGACAATTTATGAAAGTCTAGCACATACAATTGTGCACACTACAAAATACTTGATAATCACAATAAATGAGTGTTTCTGCTTCTTTATTATACTATACATTTTATCAGTATTTTAGAATGTACTCCTAAAAACTAAGTTATTGATTAAACAGCTTTGGGCAGGTTCTTGGGAAGTAGTGCAGAAGAAGGCATTTTTACTGGAGAAGATGGCAGCTCCATGCATGTTATTGTCCCTTAAAATCTTCCACTGGGACAAGATACGGAGGTGGAAGACAGTGATATTGACAATCCCGACCCTATGTAGGCCCAGCTGGATGTATATGTTTGTGTCTTAGTTTTTAACAAAAACATTTAAAATGTTTAAAAAAAAAGAATATAAAGAAAAAATATTTTTAAATGGTTATAAAATGTTTGTACTCTAAGCTGTCTTATTACAAAAGGGTCAAAAAGTACAAAAAAAGGTTTGTAAAGTTAAAAAGTTATAGTAGGCTAAGGTTAAATTAGTAGTGAAGATTTTTAGAATAAATTTTGTGTAGCCCAAGTGTTTATAAAGTCTATAGTAGTGCACAGTAATGTCCTAGACCTTCACCTTCACTCACCACTCACTCGCTCACACCCAGAGCAACTTCCAAAGTTGCTTTTATGGTGAGTGCCCTATACAGGTGTACTCAATTTTACCTTTTTTTTCCTCTGTTTTTTTTTGAGATGGAGTCTCACTCTGCTGCTAGGGCTGGAGTGTAGTGGCACCAAATCTGCTAAGCACCACCTCCGCCTCCTGGATTTAAGCAAATCTACTGCCTCAGCCTCCTGGGTAGCTGGGACTACAGGTGCCCACCACCACACCTGGCTAACTTTTGTTTTTTTAGTAGAGGCAGAGTTTCATCATGTTGGCTAGGCTGGTCTGGAACTCCTGATCAAATGATCCACCCACCTTGGCCTCCCAAAGTGCTGGGATTACAGGCATAAGGCACCACTCAGCCTATTTTATCTTTTATACAGTATTAGCTACTATATCCTTACCATTGTGTCACAATTGCATATAGTATTCAGTATAGCACCATGCTGTATAGATTTGTAGCCTGGAGCAATGAGCTGTAACATATAGCCTAGGTGTGCAGTAGGCTATGCCATCTACATTTGTGTAAAGACACTTTGTGATGTCACACAATTAAAAATTGCCTGACAATGCCTTGCTCAGAAAGTATCCTCAGCATTAACTGATTTATGACTCTATTGTCTTTTGGCGTGCAGGGGCCAAACAGAAAGTTTATGGTTAGTTTGCATGTCAGAGGCATGCTCTCAGCTGAATCCTTTGCTATATCTAAGAATTAGCCAGCTCTGGGTGAGGCAGTCTCTCCTCAGCCAGAGAAATATTAGTTATTAAGGTCAAAACAGCAAAATACACAAAAAATTAAAACTATAAGCAATATAAAGAAGGAATATTTTTCACATCTTCTATGAAGCCATTACAGCTTGGTACCAACATCATGAAGACATAAAAAGAAAACCTCAGACAAACTCTCCTTTCTTTATAAATATTTATGTAAAAACCTCAAGAAAACACTAGAAAATTAAATTAGCAGCAGATTAGAAGGATTATAAACTATGAGTAAGCTGGATTGATCCCAATAATGGTAGAATAATTTAATGTATTAAAATCTAGGTAATATAACAAGTTAATTAATTAAGGACAAAATTCACAATATCATCACCATAGATACAGAAGTATCTGACAAAATCCGACACCCTTTTATGAAAATCATGCTCAACAAAATGAGAATAGAAGGGAACTTTCCCAACTTGACAAAAAGTATCTTTGAAAAATGCACAAATATTATTATACAGAATAGTGGAAATAGTGAATACTTCCTACCTGAGATCACACATATGACAGAATTGCTCACTCTTATCACTTCTTTTCAACACTGCACGTGACACTCTAGAACAGAAATTAGTCCAAACAGAGAAATAAAAGCATCCATGTTAGAAGGGAAGATGTAAAATAATCTCTGTTTACAGATTAGATGCCAGGATAGAAGAAATTTTAAAGACACACACATACACACACATACACACACGCACAGAGGTATGCACACACACACCTAGGTACATTCTAGTCAAACTTCAGAAAACAAAAATGAAAAATAAAAAAAACTTGAAGACAACTGAAATACACCAGGGAGCAAACTTAAGAACTACCTTAATCTCCTCATCAATAGAATGATAAGTATTGAAAGTACTATAAAGTATTCAATTAAAATACAAAGGTGTTTAGAATTCTCTTCCCAGTAAATGTATTTCTCAAATATTAAAGTGAAATTTAAAATATTCAAATAAACAAAGGTTAAAATAACTCATCATCTGGAGTTGTGTACTACAAAAATAAATAAAGGAAGCAAAAAATGGTAAAAATATGACAAATATAAAACATATATTTTTATTATTTTTAAATGCTTTAAAGTACAATTCACCTACAGTGACAGTAGTAACACTTATTGAGGGATTTATAATATATCTGGAAATATTAATATGTGATAATATATTGAGGATCTTCAGGAAACAGCCAATAGGATGTAGTTAATATAATTAATTATTTTCTGAAATATAGTCTAACAGCCATTTAAAAAGCAAAAATTATTTACTTGGATATATATCTCTAAACTAAGTACATTCAGTTAATCCAAAAAATTTAAATTAGCACCAGCGCGATGGCTCATCCCTGTAATCCTAGCACTTTGGGAGGCTGAGGCAGGCAGATAACTTGAGGTCAGGAGTTCAAGACCAGCCTAAGTTACGAGTTCAAGACCAGCCTGGCCAGCATGGTGAAATCCCGTCTCTACTAAAAATGCAAAAATTGCCAGACATGGTTGCGCATGCCTGTGTTCTCAGTACTTGGGAAGCTGAGGCATGAGAATCACTTGAACCTGGGATGTAGAGATTGCAGTGAGCTGAGATCACGCCACTGCACTCATTCCTGGACGACAGAGTGGGACTTCATCTCAAAAAAAAAAAAAATTAATTGGAATATATTGGTACAAAAAAAAAAGAAGTGCCATGAAGTTATGAATTAAAAGATAGCTAAAATGACATTAAAATCAGTTAAAGT
Source organism: Aotus nancymaae (assembly GCF_030222135.1). Lineage (NCBI taxonomy): Eukaryota > Metazoa > Chordata > Mammalia > Primates > Aotidae > Aotus > Aotus nancymaae. The sequence continues at coordinate 3,301,183 of NW_026988450.1, read as the reverse complement.
ACTCTTATGCATTTTTATCAAAAGCAAATGTAAAAGTACTTATGTGAGGTAATAGATGTGTTAATTAACCTGATTTTGGTAGGCATTTCACAATATATACATACATCAAATCATCTTGTACACTTTAAATATACATTAATATAATTTAATTTTTCAATTATACCTCAAAAAAGATGAAAAAATATGCTAAGTATTAAGAATGAAAAAAGTACCTATAATATGAAGAAAAAGACTACTAAGTCAATTTTAAGTTATTTACATTTTCAGTGAATAAAAAATAGTTGATTAAAAAAGAAATTGTACCAGAGATAAAGAGCAGCTTTCATAATTCCAGACATCAATTTATGAAATTCTGAATAATCCTAAAGGCATATGACCTATTAGAACTTCAAAGTACGTAAAACAAAGACTAAGAAGCAGAAAAGAAAATTAGAGAAACTTATGACTACACTTGGAGACTTCAATAATTTTGTTAGTAATTGATGGAACAAGTACACAGAAAACCAATATGCATAGAGAAGACATGAATAACACTATTTACCAACTTTGCCTAATTTACAGATAAAATAGTTTTCCACTCAATATTAGCAGAATATACTTTTTTTTTTTCAAGATTGATTGACAAACCATGGCTAGATTTCACACACTGCCTATTCTACAAACTGAGAGCTAACAATATGCTTTTATTACATTCAAAATGGTTATAAAAGCCAATGAAACAACACAACAGCAGACAGAAAAAGATTATTATGCAGAAGCTCTGTCTCGCCCTCCAACTCTGAAATATTTAGGTCTTCTTGATAAAACAGAAAATATTTATTCAACTGTTTTCCTGTGGTCGGCCATAATTTAACTCTGAACACATTTGTTATATTCAAGATTATATTAAACATATATCTGACCACAACAGAATCATACTGGAGATCGATAAAGGAAAGATAGATAGAAAATTCACAAACATTAAAAAATTAAATAACATCCTCTCTGTTACCCATAGGTGGAAGCAGGAGTCATATAAGACCTTTTTTTTTTTTTAATTTAATTGAAAGTAAAATCCTTACATTTCAAAACTGGTGAGATGCTGTAAAGTAGTACTAAAAAAAACAAACTTTTAGCATTAAAAACTTATGTTAAAGTAATACTTTAATTTTCTTTTCTACAGTGTGGTTTAGCTGTTTGGTTTCTAAAGAAACAAAATATTTCAGCCTCTGAGGGCCACTTATGGTTTCTATTATATATTCTTTTTGTTTTTTCTTATAAACATTTAAACATGTAAAAACCATTCTTACCCCGGGCCTTCTAAAAACGAGCCACAAAACAGTTACACTGGCTTATATGATCAGGATTCGCATCCAATGGAAAAAAAAGTACAAACGAAAATCACTAATGGATATTTTATGGTTCAAGATTTTGTGTACCAAAAAATTATCGCTTACAGAAAAGCTATGAAATATTTCTCCTGTTTTTTATTGTATGATTTTTATTGTTTTGGTGTTTACATTTAAGCTCATTATCAACTTTGACAATGTTTATATAGTGATGACTTGCTTATCAAGATTCATTTTTTTTCTAAATGCATGTCTAGTTCTTCTAGCACCATTGGTTTAAAAACATCCACCCTTCCTAATTGAAATACATATGCAAATTATGTCCATATTGGATTAGGCATCTTTTTTTTTTCTTTTGAGAGGAAGTGTTGCTCTGTTGCCCAGGCTGGATGTCAGTGGTGCAATCTCGGCTAAGTGCATCCCCGCCTATCTGGTTCAAGCAGTTCTCCTGTCTCAGCCTCCCAAGTAGCTGGGATCACAGGCATGCGCCATTACACCCAACTAATTTTTATATTTATAGTAAAGATGGGGTTTTACCGTATTGGTCAGGCTAGTCTCGAATTCCTGACCTTTGATGATTCACCTGGCTCGGCCTCCCAAAGTGAACCACCTTGGTCGGCTGGGCCTCCCACAGGCATGAACCACCTCACCCGGCCAAATCGACCATCTTTATGTGGCTTGGTATATTCATTTAGCAGGGATCCAATAACAAATTACCACAGGCTGGGTGGTTTAAACAACAGAAAAATACTTTCTTACAGTTATGGAGGCTACAACTATGAGATCAAGGTGTCAGCAGGGTCGTTTTTCTCTGAGGCTTGTCTGCATTTATTATAATATATAATAAAAATAATATAATATATATATAATATTAATATATTATTCTTATATGACACATTTTATTATGCAATAGACTCAACATACATTGGGTTTTAAGGTTGGCATTATTATTGTTACAGCTCATAATGACATGGCAGAATGTAATGTAAATAAAACAGAAAACTGCTAATTAGGCTGAGTACTTTTTTTTTTTAAGATGTTTATGGCCATTTGTAGACATGTCACACAAGCATATAACCATTTCAATTTTATATAACAGTCTTCTCTCTTTTGCAAAAATAGAAGCTATGTTTCCCTTAGATATGTAGTGACAAGCTGGGCTGACCCAGTGCCATGTCCTGCTACCCTGTGGCATTAATCTCTCACTTGAATAATGAATGTGCATTCAACTCCACTTCCTCAAGTCATTTTAAAGACATTTGCCTTTATAACCTAAAGATGTAACTATGTTCTTCTTTTGAAATACAAATCATATTTACACACTAGACACATCGTTATTCAAATAAGAATTAAATTTGTCATTTACTACAATTACACTGAATCTTTTATAACATGTGACACATATGTTTGCTTGCTTTTTTCTTTATCCAGTCTGTGATTGATGGACATTTGGGTTGTTCCAAGTCTTTGCTATTGTGAACAGTGCTGCAATAAACATATGTGGACATATGTCTTTAAGTACAATGATTTATACTCCTTTGGGTATATACTCAGTAATGGGATTGCTGGGTCAAATGGTATTTCTGGTTCTAGATTCTTGAGGAGTCACCAAATTGTCTTCCACCATGGTTGAACTAATTTACACTCCCACCAACAGTGTAAAAGCATTCCTGTTCCTCCACATCCTCTCCAGCATCTGCTGTTTCTTGACTTTTTAGTGATTGCCATTCTAACTCTCGTGAAATGGTATCTCATTGAGGTGATGAGCTTTTCTTAAAAATATGTTTTTTGGTCCCATAAATATTTTCTTTTGAGAAGTGTCTGTTTATATTCTTTGCCCACTTTTTGATGAGGTTGTTTCATATTTTTGTAGATTCTGGATATTAGCCCTTTGTCAGTGGGTAGAATGAAAAATTTTCTCCCATTCTGTATGATGCCTGTTAACTCTGATGACAGTTTCTTTTACTGTGCAGAAGCTCTTCAGTTTAATTAGGTTCCATTTGTCAGTTTTGGCTTTTGTTGCCATTGCTTTTGGTGTTTTAGTCATGAAGTCTTTGCCCATGCCTATGTCCTGAGTGGTATCACCTAGGTTTTCTTCCAGGGTTTGTATAGTTTCAGGTCTTACATTTAAGTCTTCAATCCATCTTGAGTTACTTTTCTTTTAAGGTGTAAGGAAGTGGTCCAGTTTCAGTGTTTTGCATATGGCTAGCCAAATTTCTCAATGCCTTTTATTAAATTGATAATGCTTTTTAAAAATTGGGAATGCTTTCCTCATTGTTTGTTTCTGTCAGGTTTGTCAAAGATTAGATGGTTGTATATGTGTGGCATTATTTCTGAGGCCTCTGCTTTGTTTCATTGGTTTATATGTCAGTTTTGGTACCAGTACCATGCTATTTTGGTTACTGTAGTCTTGTAGTATAGTTTGAAGTCAGGCAGCATGATGAATCTAGCTGTCTTCTTTTTGCTTAGGATTGTCTTGGCTATACAGGCTCTTTTGGGGTTCCACATGAAATTTAAAGAAGTTTTTTCTAATTGTGTGAAAAAAGTCAATGGTAGCTTGATGGGAATAGCATTGAATCTATAAATTACTTCAGGCAGTATGACCATTTTCACGCTACAGAATCTTCCTATTCATAAGTATGAAATGTTTTTGCACTGTTTGTGTCCTCTCTTATTTCCTTGAGCAGTGGTTTGTAGTTCTCCTTGAAGAGGTCTTTCATACCCCTTGTAAATTGTATTCCTAGGTATTTTATTCTTTTGGTAGCAATTGTGAATAGGAGTTCTCTCATGATTTGGCTATTTGGCTATTATTGGTGTATAGGAATGCTTTGATTTTGGACATTGATTTTGTATCCTGAGAAGTTGCTTATCAGTTTAAGGAAATTTTGGGCTGAGAGGCTGGGGTTTCTAAATATACAATTGTGTCATCTGCAAACAGAGACAATTTGACTTTCTCACTTTCTACTGGAATACATTTTATTTCTTTCACTTGCTTGGTTGCCCTGGCCAGAACTTCCAATACTATGTTGAATAGGAGTGGTAAGAGAGGGCATCCTTGTCTTGTGCCAGTTTTCAAAGAGAATGCTTCCAGCTTTTGCCCATTCAGTATGATATTGGCTGTAGTTTTGTCATAAATAACTGTTATCATTTTAAGATACGTTACACTAATTCCTAGTTTATTGAGAGTTTTTAGCAGGAAGGGGTGTTGAATTTTATTGAAGGCTTTTCTTGCATCTATTGAGATAATCATGTGGTTTTTGTCATTGGTTCTGTTTATATGATGAATCACTTTTATTGATTTGCATATGTTGAACCAGCCTTGCATCCCAGGGATGAAGCCAACTTAATCATTCTGGATAAATTTTTTAATGTGCGGCTGGACTTGGTTTGCCAGTATTTTATTGAGGATTTTGGCATCGATGTTCATCAGGGATATTGGCCTGAAATTTTGTTGTTGTTGTTGTGTCTCTGCCAGGTTTTGGTATTAGGATGATGCTGGCCTCATAAAATGAGTTAGGGAGAGTCCCTCTTTTTCTGTTGTTTGGAATAGTTTCAAAAGGATGGTACAAGCTCCACTTAGCACTTCCGGTAAAATTTGGCTGTGAATACATCTGGTCCTGGGATTTTTTGTTTAGTAGGCTATTAATTGCTGTCTCAATTTCAGAACTTGTTATTGATCTACTCAGGAATTCAACTTCTTTCTGATTTAGTCTTGAGAGGGTGTATGTATGCATGAATTTATCAATTTCTTCTAGATTTTTTAGTTTATTTGCATAGAGGTGTTTATAGTGTTCTCTGACGGTAGTTGTATTTCTGTGCGATCAGTTGTGATCTCCTCTTTATCATTTTTATTGTGTTTATTTGATTTTTTCTCTTTTCTTCTTTATTAGTCTGGCTAGCAGTCTATCTATTTTGTTGATCTTTTCAAAAAACCAGCTCCTAGATTTGTTGATTTTTTTGAAAAGTCTTTGGCATCTCTGTCTCCTTTAGTTCTTCTTTGATCTTAGTTATTTCTCATCTTCTGCAAGCTTTTGAGTTTTTTGTTCTTGCTTCTCTAATTCTTTTAATTGTGATTTTAGGGTGTCAATTTTAGAGCATCCCTGCTTTCTCTTGTGGGCATTTAGTGCTATAAAGTTTCCTTTATACACTGCTTTGGCTGTGTCTCAGTGATTCTGGTACATTGTATCTTTGTTCTTACTGATTTCAAAGAACTTATTTATTTCTGCCTTTGTTATTTACCCAGTATTCATTCAAGATGAGGTTGTTCAGTTTCTGTGTAGTTGTTAAGTTTTGAGTGAATTTCTTAATTCTGAGTGCGAATTTGATTGTACTGTGGTCTGAGAGACTGTTATGATTTCTGTTCCTTAGCATTTGCTGAGCAGTGTTTTACTTCCAATTATATTTTCAATTTTAGAATAAGTGTGATGTGGTGCTGAGAAGAATGTATATTCTGTCAGTTTAGGGTGGAGAGTTCTGTAGATGTCTGCTAGGTTCACTTGTCTGGAGCTGAGTTCAAGTCCTAAATATCCTTGTTAATTTTCTTTTTCGCTGACAGTGGGGTGTTAAAGTCTCCCACTATTATTGTGTGGCAGTCTACATCTCTTTGTAGGTCTCTAAAAACTTTCTTTATGAATCTAGGTGCTCCTGCATTGGGTGCATATATATTTAGGATAGTTAGCTCTTATTGTTACATTGATCCTTTTACCACCATGTAATGATGTTCTTTGTCTCTTTTGATCTTTGTTGGTTTAAAGTCTGTTTTATCAGAGACTAGGATTGCAATTCCTGCTTTTTATGTTTTGCTTTCTATTTGCTTGGTAAATATTTCTCCATCTTTTTATTTTGAGGCCATGTGTGTCTCTGCATGTGAGATGGGTCTCCTGAATACAGCACACCAATAGGTCTTGACACTTTTTCCAATTTGCCAGTCTGTGTCTTTCAATTCGGGCATTTAGCCCATTTACATTTAAGGTTAATATTGTTATGCGTGAATTTGATCCTGCCATTATGATGCTAGCTGGTTGTTTTGCCCATTAGTTCATGCAGTTTCTTCATAGTGTTGATGGTCTTTACAATTTATGTTTTTCAGTGGCTAGTTTTTTTTCTTTCTATGTTTAGTGCTTCCTTCATGAGCTCTTGTAAGGCAGGGCTGGTGGTGACAAAATCTCTCAGCATTTGCTTCTCTATAAAAAAATTTATTTCTCCTTCACTTATGAGGCTTAGTTTGGCTGGATATGAAATTCCAGGTTGAAAATTCTTTTCTTTAAGAATGTTGAATATTGGCCCCCACTATCTTCTGGCTTGTTGGGTTTCTGCAGAGAAAACTGCTGTTAGTTTAATGGGCTTTCCTTTGTGTGTAGCCCGACCTTTCTTTCTGGCTGCCCTTAATATTTTTTTCTGTCATTTCAACCTTGGTGAATCTGATAATTATGTGCCTTGGGGTTGCTCTTCTCGAGGATATCTTTGTGATGTTCTTTGTATTTTCTGCATTTGAATGTTGGCCTCTCTCGCTAGCCTGGGGAAGTTCTCCTAGATAATATCTTGAAGTGCGTTTTCCAGGTTGGTTTCTTTCTCCCCATCGCTTTCAGGTACACCAATCAAGCATAGGTTTGGTCTCTCACATAGTCCCATGTTTCTTGGAGGCTTTCTTCATTTATTTTCATTTTTTTAAAATATCTAATCTAGTCTTTACGTTTTATTTCATTAGTTGATCTTCAATCACCGATATCCTTTCTTCTGCTTGATCGATTCAGCTATTGATACTTGTGTATGCTTCATGAAGTTCTCATGCTGTGTTTTTCAGCTCCATCAGGTCATTTATGTTCTTCTCTAAACTGGTTGTTCTAGTTAGCAATTCCTCTAACCTTTTTTCAAGGTTCTTAGCTTCCTTGTATTGGGTTAGAACATGCTCCTTTAGCTTGGAGGAGTTTGTTATTACCACCTTCTGAAGCCTACTTCTGTCAATTCATCAAACTCATTCTCTGTCCAGTTTTGTTTCCTTGCTGGGAGGAAGTTGTGTTCCTATGGAGAAGAAGAGGTGTTCTGGTTTTGGGAATTTTCAGTCTTTTTGCTCTGGGTTTTCCTCCTCTTCATGGATTTATCTACCTTTGGTCTTTGATCTTGGTGAGCTTCAGATGGAGTTTCTGTACGGATGTCCTTTTGGTTGACGTTGATGGTATTCTTTTTTGTTTGGTAGTTTTTTCCATCCAACAGTCAGGACCCTCTGCTGCAAGTCTGCTGGAGTTTTCTGGAAGTGCACTCCAGACCCTCTTTGCCTGTATTACCAGTGGAGCCTACAGAACAGCAAAGATTGCTGCCTATTCCTTCCTCTGGAAGCTTTGTCCCAGAGGAGCACCTGCCAGATTCCAGTCAGAGCTCCCTTATATAGGGTGTCTGTTGACTTCTGCTGGGAGGTGTGTCCCATTCAGGAGGTACCAGAAGTCAGAGACCCACTTGCAGAGGCAGTCTGTCCCTTAGCAGAGCTCCAGTACTGTGCTAGGAGATCCTCTGCTCTCTTCAGAGCCTGCATGCAAGAACACTTAAGTCTGCTGAAGCTGCACCCCCAGCCACGCTTTCCCACAGGTGCTCTGTCCCAGGAAGATGGGAGCTTTATCTATAAGCTCCTGACCTGGGCTGCTGCCTTTCTTTTAGAAAGGCCCTGCCCAGAGAGGAGGAATCTAGATAGGCAGTCTGGCTACAGAAGCTTTGCTGAGCTGCAATGGGCTCCACTCAGTTCGAACTTCCTGGCAGCTTTGTTTACACAGTGAGGGGAAAACCACCTACTCTAGCTTCAGTAATGGCAGATACCCCCCTTCCCCCACCAAGCTCCAGCATCCCAGGTCAACTTCAGGCTGCTGTGCTGGCAGTCACAATTTCAGGCCAGTGAATCTTAGCTTGCCTGACTCCATAGGGGTGGGATCTCAGGAGCTAGACCATTTGGCTTCCTGGATTTAGCTCTCTTTCCGGAAGAGTGAACTGTTCTATCTTGCTGGTGCTCCAGGCGCCACTGAGGTATGAAAAAAAACAAAAACAAAAAACAAAAAAACTCCTGCAGCTAACTTGGTGTCTGCCCAAACAACCATCCAGGTGTGTGCTTGAAATCCAGGGCCCTGGTGGCATAGGCACCAGCTGGAATCTCTTGTTCTGTGGTTTGTGAAGACCTTGGTAATGAGCATAGTGCAAGCCGGAGCACACAGTTCCTCATGACACAGTACCTCCTGGCTGCCTTTGGGTAGAGGAGGGAGATCCTTGACACCTCGCACTTCCTGGGTGAGGCAACACCCCACCCTGCTTTAGCTCACCCTCTGTGGGCTGCACCCACTATCTAACCAGTCCCAATGAGATGAGCTGGGTACCTCAGTCAGAAATGCAGAAATCACCCACCTTCTGCATTCATCTTGCTGGGAGCTGAAGACCGGAGATGTTCCTATTCAGCCATCTTGCCCAGAAGACCTCTCATTTTTTTAATACTTAATATTTCCTGATATTGATGCACCTTAATTTTTTCATTATTTCTGTATTGTAACTGTCATCATTTTTTTATTTTTGACTATGATGGTTAATTTTATGTGTAAACTTGAATGAGTCCTGGGATGCCCAGATATATGGTTAAATATTGTTTCTGTGTTTGTGATGATTTTGTGAAGGAGATTGGCATTTGAATTGGTGAGTGAATCAATTGCCCTTCTCAGTGTCGGTGGGCATGATTCAACCCACTGAAGTCCCTAAAAGAATGTAAACATTAAGGAAGGTGGAATTCTCACTGTCACCTTCGGCTGAGACATCAGTCTTATTCTGCCCTTGGACTGAGACTTACACCATTGGTCTTCCTGGTTCTCAGGCCTTCAAACTCACACTGGAATTTACACCACCAGCTTTCCTGTGTCTCCAGCTTGCAGATGGCTGATCTTAAAACTTCTTGGCCTCCATAATAGAATAAACCAAACCTTACAATAAAAGAGAGAGAGAGGTAGATAGATAGACTTCTTAGCATTTCTGTTTTTCTTGAGAAGCCTGCCTAATACAATAACCTTTCCTATTTAATTTGTTAGTCTCAGTACCTTTATGTGATATGATCATGGTATTTAATTATGCTGGCCTCCCTAATTATATTGAGAGTATTTATTTTTCTAAAATCACCTGGAATGATTTGTTATTTAAAAGTTATCTCTTCTTTAGAGGTTAGTTTTCCAGTTATGCTTCATGTCACTTTTGTTATGTTTATTTTTTAACAGATTATCTGCTCTCTCTAAGCTTTTAAGTATTATAATACAGAGTTATTTCTTTAATCTTATAACACATATATTAAGATGCATTTTTATGCCTACTATTCTATGTGTTTCTTCTTTCCTCTGCACTGGGCTCATGGAGAACCACTGGAGCCCACTGGGTGTATCCCCAGATGTGCTCAGCTTACCTGTATCTTTGGATAATTGGTCACTTGCACAATAAGTAGTCCCAGCCATGTTCACTTTTTGCCTCATCTCTAGACACCTTTGCTGTCTTGTATTCCCCTGGGTAAATATTAGTCTTAGTTATAGCTTCCATTGCCACAGGAAGGGATGGAGAAATTCATATTGATGGTTCCAAGTAGTATTTAAAAACACATTTCAAGAACTTTCCACAGAAGCTTTTCTTCCTTCTCTGGCATCAGAAAAACTTAATTCTTTCTTCACATAATCATGGCACTGACTAACTTTCATTTCAATGAATTTTTACATTTATCATCTTCCTTACCAAAGTTTAATTTTTATGAAGACAGAGACTATGTCTATTTTGCTTACCTTTGTATATTCACCATGTAGCATCATGCCTGAAACATAGCAAGTGCTTAATTAAAGGCATTATTGTGGAATATTTTTAACAAAAACAATAACTAAAAGTGAAGTGTTTTTGGAACTAAGGGAGATAACATAGCAAAATTGATATTACACTATTTTAGTGATTATTCTGGCATGATTGCTCAATTTTCCAAAATATTTACTAGGAACGTTTGCTTGTATCTGAAACTGCTAATCATGTAAACAGTGATTCATAGAAGAAATAAACAATAGTTGATACACCTCCATGCTTTTTCTCTTAACTTTTTAGGTTCAATATTTCTTGTCTTGCATTATTTTTTAAAATTATCTTATAGTAACTAAGTTCTGTAGAGTGATTTTTACCAAAAGTGAGTATAAAATACTTCAAAGTTTAAATATTGTAAATTAAGTACTGAAAAACATATATAGAGATGTAAACTGGAACTCAATTTGTCATTCCATGAAATGCATTCTGAAAGACAAAAATAGTCAGAATGACACCCACAGGTAAGCATCTCTGTTGTCTAGCAGTAACCAACTTCCTTTGAAATATTCAGGTTAAAAGAAATTACAATACTTCAACTCTTCTCTTCTTGAGTTAGTAATTTTATTCAATAAATAAAATAAGTGAAACCAAGAAATCCATCAAATAACCCTGAATATGCTATGCTGATGTTTCTAATTGACTTTGAATGTACAGTAATGGTATTCATAGATCTAATTGGCAACAGTTTTCCAAAATGATCGTATGGAACATAATTATGTCTTTCCTGAAAATGATCGTGTTCTCGTGGTCACCTAGCTGGTAACATTGTCTCTCATCTCTACCTCAAATTGGCATCCCCTTTATTCAGGCATTATCATCTTTGGGGTTGAGTCCTGTTCTAAAACTCTATTGTATGCTATTTTTAAAAACTCACTATTATATAATTGTGTATAGAAAGTGTTGTAAATGGTAACCAATTATTTCAATTAAAAACAATTTATTGAGATGAAATTCACACAACATAAAACTCCCTATGTTAAAGTGAACAGCTCAGTGGCATTTAGTATGCCGACAGTCTTAATGCAATTACCGCCTCTATCTAATTCCAAAATATCTTCATTATTCCAATGTAAAGCCCCTTACCCGTTAGGCAGAATTTCCCTATTCACCCTTCTCTGCTAGTCTTTGAAAACCATCAGTCTGTGTCTGTCCTTTCTGTGGATTTATCGATAGGCTGGTTGGTGCAAAAGTAATTGGTGAAAGTAATGGCAAAAAACACAATTACTTTTGCACCAACCTAATATTTTGGCGATTTTACTTCAATGGAATAAAACGGTATGTGACCTTTGTGCCTAGCTTCTCTCACTCAGAAGAATGTTCTCAGGGTACTCCATGTTGCAGTGTGTGTTGGAAATAGGTGATCGGTGCCACAAAGAAAAACTAGCACTGAGACAAAGGATCTTTCAGCAACGCAATGCTTACTTCCTGGACTGTAGGAAGGGTACTCTTGCTAGCTATCTTGCCACAAGAGTACAATGAACAAAGAAAAACAGACACATTTATCCCTTACGCATTTGGGGTTGTCCTTGCTGCTGTGTCTGATCTTTTGTTGGCTGAAGCCAGATCTCACAATCTAAACTAAAACTCGATTGGGGCCAGGTGTGGTGGCTCAAGCCTGTAATCCCAGCACTTTGGGAGGTCGAGGTCAAGAGATTGAGACCATCCTGGTCAACATGGTGAAACCTGTCTCTACTAAAAATACAAAAAAAAAAAAAAAAAAAAAGCTGGGCCTGGTGGTGTTCGCCTGTAGTCCCAGCTACCTGGGAGGCCGAGGCAGGAGAATTGGTTGAACTTGGGCAGTGGAGATTGCAGTGAGCCGAGATCATGCCACTGCACTCCAGCCTGGTGCCTGGTGACAGAGCGAGACTCTGACTCAAAAAAAAAAAAAAAAAAAAAAAAAATACCCGATTGGAGAACAACTTAAAACTTTTCTAAACAGGTAAAAGCAACGGAGAGCTGGAACATGCCAGTGAACATGTCCAGCACAGATATCTTGGTTAAAGTACAAGGACATAGAATGTACTACATGCCTGTAAGCATTACATGTTTAACAACTACATAGGATAGGGCGTAACAAAGTTATTAGCACACTTATTCTTTAACAAGAAAGGAAACTTTAAAAAGGAACCTTTCTACTTCCCACATTGTGGATCAGTGCTTCATTTCTTTTTATGGCTGAGTGTTATCCAAGAACAACTGATGGCACACAAAAGGCAGGTAACAATGTCGCCCCTCTGCATTTGAGTCTGGGGGCTATGGAGCCATAGTGCTGAGGGCAGAGAAAATGAAAAAGAATCTTAAGCCTATGTTTGGATTCAGAAGGGCTACTGGAGCATGATTTAAAGGACCACATTTGTCCTTGACAGCAGGCCACCATTCCTCTCGTGTCTCACCGTAACCCCACAGTCTGAATAATCTCTTCAGTCTCCTGGTTTACTGTTGCCTGACAATCTTAAAAATTATCATATCCTTATCTCTGTTTTACACGAATTCTTATTTTTTAATGCTCAAATGAGCTAATAGAAACGTGGGGGAAAAACATTTGAATGAATTCAAGCTAATGAATATTAAAAGCAGCAAGTATATTTTTATAGCATTTACTCTGTGTCCAGTGTGCCTCTAGTTCTTCGCATATATGAACCGTTAAATCAAGTTTCACCTAAAACTGCCTCTTTACGTATTTTACGTTTGGCCTTCTGGTTTTTCTGTATGTCGTGAACTATAAGTGAAGGTGTGACCAGACCGCAGCCTACACGTGTGCCAATCATTGAGATTTGGCCAATCAAATGCAGCCAAATGTTTTAACTGTGCTCAGATAAGGCAAATGCCAAGCTGTAGCCAATCTGGCTGTTTCTGTGCCTCACTTCCATTTTCTGTTTACCACTTTCTTTTTTCCATCCATACGTCTTCTTCTACCACATGGCAGTGCTAGAGCCTTAGAGCCTACGCTAGCTGGGAAGGCTGCCTGATTCCCGAATCGTTCACTGCTCAGTTAAACTCCTTCATGTTTGATTTAGCTTAAGTTTGTTCTTTTATCATAACTCATTTATTCCTTATAACAACCTTGGAGGAAGGTATTATATTATTTCCTTTTGATAGGTTAGAATATAAAATATAAGTAGATTTCCCAAAATCCTCTAACAGGGGACACAAACAGGGAGAATGAGTAAAAACAGTATTAATCTGACTGGCATTATTACTTAGGCTAGTGCTTAAATGAAGTTTTAGTCTCAGTAATAAACAAAGGTAGTGGCTATCCTCTGAAATGGAGAATGAACCTTCTGGCTTGCTTTCATTTATAATCAGACACAGAAGCAGAGGTAACAATGCTTTAATGATTGTAAGATTCTCCTGTTGTGGCCTTGTAGATTCTCCTTTTGTCTTTCTTCACAACATGGCTTGTCGTGGCTGATGTCTCAGATTCATGAATTAATACCAGTGCACTCACAGTGACAACTATGTCGATGTCAGTGGGAAGCAAGTTTACCTCTTTGGGGACAGATGCTCTTTATATATGTTGGAAACGTAATACCCAGAGGCTCCTGCTGCAAATATGTTTAATAATCACTAAGGAACGTTCAGCTGCAGGGAGCTACCAGCACTGCAGGCCCCCCTGCTAACATGGACCTTAGTTCTTAGGGCTCATTTGTGCTCCTCCAGGTCCTTTGTGCAGTGGCCCTGTGTCCACTTCGTTCCAATCTCACCACACTTTTAGCTCTCAGTTGCCTCATGCTCCTGCCTGCTTAGAACCTTTGGACCAGGGATGGCCTCTACCTGGAAACACACTGACCAACTTGCATGGATTGCACTCTCTGCTTACTGTGTCATGGTTTCAACAGAATCTTTCCTTACACCTCTCTGTAAGGTCTGTTCTCGCCGAGGATAAAACGAAGAAACTGAGGCCAGCACAAAAATAATCCAATGCGAAGGAATGTATTTAGGCTCCCCGGTGAGGTTCCGCGGTCCAACAGGAGGGGCCGGAGAAGTCGCACGGACTCCTCTCAGACGTGGGGTTTTATACGGAGTGAGGGAGTTGGATTGGTTGTGGGAGAGCAGGTCTGCTATTGGGTAAGTTACAAGCCTTTACCTAGGACTTGGCTTGTTGTTGGTTGGAATTACTATTGGTTGTTAAGACTTGGCTGCTATTGGTTGTTAAGACTCGGCTGCTATTGGTTAGCAAGAGGCTAGGGTTACTGCACCTTGTTTGCATACTGGGCTCTTTTAAGGGAAGGTCAGACTGTGTGAGCATGGGAGAAGGGAAAAAGCCTGAGCATGTCTGAGCTTGCCTGAGCTCATTTGGGCTTGTCCGAGCTTTTGAATAAAAGGGGGTGGGGGTGTGCGTCCATGCTCCCGGGGAGGCAACCGGCCTTACACTCTCCTTCTTTTTTCTTTTTTTTGAGATGCAGTTTCGCTCTTGTTACCCAGGCTGGAGTGCAATGGCGCGATCTCGGCTCACCGCAAACTCTGCCTCCTGGGTTCAGGCAATTCTCCTGCCTCAGCCTCCTGAGTAGCTGGGATTACAGGCATGAGCCACCATGCCCAACTAATTTTTTGTATTTTTAGTAGAGACGGGGTTTCACCATGTTGACCAGATGGTCTCGATCTCTTGACCTCGTGATCCACCCACCTCAGCCTCCCAAAGTGCTGGGATTACAGGCGTGAGCCACCGCGCCCAGCCACATCTCTCCTTCTTAACACCCTCACCCTGACCTGTCAGTTACATCTCATTGTTTTCTTATTCTATGTAAGAAAAACGAGGACAGCCTATCAATTTCCACAAGGTTGACCAAAGAATAATTGAAATAGGTCTGGTGTGAATGGAAGTTCCTTGGCTATATGAAGCAGTGAGAGAATAATGCAGACCTAAAGCTAGGACCCAAGAAAGAGGAGAGCAGCAAGTTACCTGGGTTTTCCTGTTGATTCACACATCTCAGAAGAAGCACCGTCTAGAGAAAGCAGGAAATCAGAACATAACTGAGCACAAGCAAACCAAGCAAAGATCTCTCTGTCACCCAGCTTGGCTTGTGGTGGCACGATCTTGGCTCACTGTAGCCTCAACATCCAGCATTCAAGAGATACTTCCACTTCAACTCCCAAGTAGCTGGGACCACAAACCCTTGGGGCCCCATCTGGCTAACCTTTGTATTTTTTGTAGAGACAAGATTTTACCATGTTGCCCAGGCCAGTCTTGAACTCCTGGGCTCAAGCAATCCACCCGCTTCAGCCTCCCAGAGTGCTGTGATTACAGTCACAAGACAACACATTCTGCCTCAAGCAAAGATCCCCAAAACAGCATGTTCTATTTAGTTGTATGACGAGTAAATGACCAAACAAGCAAGACAGAATACATTTAAACAGCACAAAAAGAATTGATGAATGGGAAGAAAAGGACTATAGCAATTAGTAAAACTAAACAACAGAGGGGAAATAGACCAGTAATAAAAGTTAGCATAGCTCCAGGGAGCTGTGGGTGTACAAAAAATATCTATAACATTTGTGTTGTGGGCATCCCAGAAAGAAAGGAAAACAAGGGTGGGCTTTTAAAGGTATTTAGAAAAATGATGGCTGAAAACTCTTCAGATTTGTAGAACATATCTACCTAGAGATTAAACAGTCTGAGTGAACCCCAAACAGAGTGAAGCCAGTGAAATCCAGGAAGAAACATATCACAGCCATACTGTCAAAGTCAAAACAATTTTATTGTCAAACGTAAGGCAAAGAAAGCCTGAATGCAGTGAGAAAGAGAAGACATTTGGAAAGAGACACTTATACAGAGTGAGAAAAAAAATGACACATTTCACTTCAGACACTATAGTTGCCAGAAAGAAGCCGCACAATATTTTTCAAGTACTGAAAGAAAAGAACTGTCTACTCGAAAACCTATGTCCAGTGAAAATCTCATTCAAGGATGATACAGAAATTGACACATTCCCAAATGATCAAAATCTCACAAAATGTATGGGCAGCACACTTAACTGGAAAAATATGGCTAAAGGAAGTTTTTAACACAGGAAAAAATGCTAGAGAAGTAATCTTAGACCACTAAGAGGTAAGAGAGAACAACAGATAGAGGAAAGGAATCACCACCAGTAGCCTTAAGCTTGTCTGAGTTTCATAAATTATGTACATGATAGAAACAAAAATTACAACACTCTCTGATGATGTTCTCAATGTAGTTATACTAGAAAGGGAGGTGGATAGAGGAATACAAAGGAAAATAAAATGTCTAAATTTTATTTGAACTCAACAAAAAAAAAGTAATGCAAATATACACACCCAAAAATATTACAGGTAAATCTAAATGGAATTCTAAAGTAAGTGGTGAAGCAACCTACAGGAAGGTAAGAAAGATAACAAAATAAAAATAAATAAACACAAAGAACATGGAGGAAACAAATAAAAAGCAAGAAAAAAATGGACAGATGTAAGCTCCAACATATGATCAGCTACATTGTAAATAAATCATCTAAACACAATTAAAAGACAGATATTGGTATATTAGAAGTTATAGAAAAGGTGACTCGACCTTCAAACATCTGGAAGAAACTTATTCCAAATGCAATAATATAGACAAATTAAAAGTAAAACTTTAAGAAAAAATATGCCACACAAATAGTGAGTAAAACAAAGATTGAATATAATAATATCGAATTAGAATTCAGGTTAAGAATTTATCAAGGATAGACATAAGTATCCTATAATCGTAAGAGGAGCAATCCACCAAGAAGATATACCCATGATGAATGTTTAGACACCAACATAAATTAATAAATGAATACAGAAATAAATAAAAACAGAATTGAACCGTTTGTGAAGCAATTAATGGTAGCACTATAATTAACATGTACAAAATTACAGTCATGATTGGAGATTCCAAAAACCCTCTTTGAACTGATGAAACAACTAGACAGAAAATCAACAGGATAAAAGAACAGAGTGTCACTCGATAGAATGTAGCATTTATAAAGCAGTCCACACCACACGTCAATAGGTAGACTTTTTTCCAAACAAGAATGGAATGCTTACCAATGCATTGGTTCTGGGCCATAAGAACTTCAATAAATTGAATGATAAAGAGTATGTGCTCTGACCACAGTGGAATCAAACTAGAAATCATCAATGAAGAATCATACTGGGAAAATTTCTGGACACTTTAAACAAAGCAACACACTTCTACATAATCCATGAGGCAAAGCTGATAAAGGCCAAGCACCTGGTCTCACATCTGGAATCTCAATATTTTGAGAGGTTAAGGTGGAGAATCGCTTGCCAGGAGTTTGAGACCACTTGGGCAACATACAGGTGCCAGGCTGAGTGCAGTGGCACAATCTCAGCTCCACTGCACTCCAGCCTGGTGCCTGGCAACAGAGCAAGACTCCGTCTCAAAAAAAAAAAAAAAACTTAACTGGGCATGGTGGTATGTGCCTGTGGTACCAGCTACTTGAAACGCTGAGGTGAGACAATCATTAAGCCTGGGAGGTTAAGGCTGTAGTGAGCTACGATTGCACCACTGAACTCCAACCTGGGCACCACTGCAGATCCCACAGACACCAAAAGGATAATATGAATAAAAAGTCTTTCTCAACTTTATTTTTGCCAAGTTTGTGGAAGATCAGATTACCCAAGGACATAAAGGTAGGAGGAAAAATCGACATTGCTGACTACTAGGAGGGAGAGGGAAGGGAGCAAAGTCCGAAAGATGATGTATTGAGTACCATACTCACTGCCTAGGTGACGGTTTCAGTCATTTTCCGAACCTTAGCATCACGCTGTATGTCTTCATAACAAACCTGCACAGGTACCCTCTTATTCTACAAAAAGTTAGACAAGGATAATGTGATATAAACAACTCTAAGCACATAATCTAAACACACATATTTGATAATTTATATAAAACAAATTTCTTGAAAAGTAACAAATTATTCCAACCTGTCCAATATTAAATGGATCACTTCTGAATTCTGTTTTATCAAACAGAATTCAGCAATTTATAAAAATGTATAGAATGACTGGTTGGGCTTTATTCCAGATATACAAGACTGGTTTAATATTCGAAATTGATCAGTGCAATCCACAATATAAATTGACTAAAGAAGAAAAGTTTCATTACTATGCCAATTTGTTGTAGAATTTTTCCTGAGTTCAGCTAAAGATAAGGACCTTGACACACAGCCACAAAAATGTAGGCTCACAGACGATTTGAAGGGTGAGTAAGGCAGGGTTTTATTGACTGACAAAGGAAAAATAAAGGGAAACAGGGACCCTTCTCAAAGCCAGAGTCCCTGCTGATGTGCTTCCCACCTCACAGTTTGAATTTCAGGCTCCACCCAGGAAGAGGAGGGGCCAGGCTTCTCCCTGCTGCAAATAATATAAAGTTCTGTGGCTCCACCCCAGTGCACACTCTTCCCAGTGTGCCTAGGCCAGCCTGAGTTTCTCTTGGGACCCCTTCCCACCTGCTGTCTCATTTTCCCTCTAAAGAAGTACATCTAATGCCATAAGGATAAGGATAAGAATAAGGATAAAATGATAACGATAAAGACTGATCTTAAGTGCTTCCTGCTGACAGGGGCACTGTTTGGGTGAAAATGGCAGTCAGAGCTCTCTCAGAGACCTATCTAAGGGCTCCTAGTAAAAAGGGCCATCCTCTGAGGCTCTGGTTACAAAATCAGAGCCTTTTTTGAGTTTGATGGCCTAAAGGCATGAAGCGATAAACCTGATTATTTAAAAATGTATGCCAAAACGAAATAAGGAGAGAGGTAAGGACAGCTCAAAAATCCCAAGACCTTTTGCCAGTTTGCACAGGGAGAGGGAGGCCAAAGCCCAGCTGGTAAAAAACTCCACCCTTTTGCTGGAATGACATGCTTACGGGTTCCCTTCCCCTAAGCCCAATACTAAGCCAACCAGTTTAGGGTTTGGAAAATTAACTTTTCCCAGTTTGGAGGATGCATCTGAGGGGACTGTCCCATAGCACAGATACAAACTGAAGGGGTACAGACTGAAGATGAATGGCTACCCATCTAGAAAGAGGCAGGCATCTCTGTTTCTCTTCTGTTCCTAACAGACACCCTGGGTGCATGAGGGAAAGAAGGAAAAGCATCCTCTTTCCCTCTTCCGTGCTTGTAGTCCTGAGTTCTGGCAACCTTGGCAGGTGCCACCATGAGTGCCAAAGCAACTTGCACCCATGAAGCAAGGAGGGCCTAGAGAATAGAAATCATCCACTCTCACCTCTGTCTCCTTCCCATCTTGAAATCCCCAGCCCTCATTTATGCTGTGGTCCTTATCTATGAAATGAAAAGCTTGGCTTAATCGGCAGGAATCAGGCATGCTCACCTGTGCTGTACCTCTTAACTTCCATTGGTGTCTTCAGCTAGAGCCCTCCAATCCTGTTTTCCTTCCTAGGGCATTTACCTGAAGCCTAAAATTGAGTTTAGGACAAAATGTGTCTCGGGGGGTAGCATGGAATCCCTATCGCAAGCTGAATGCTAAGGTGAGACTGTGGAGCTGAGTCTGCCTCCAAAAAGAAAGAGAAAAGAATGTCTTGTTACACACTCAGAAAACCTGTGGCTATAGTCATGCTTGCTGGGATTTGGGTGCATGGTGCTTGCCTTTCTCCTTTGCTCTTACTTTACCGAAAGGAAACCTCTGAGTGATGAGCATACTGTTTATTCCATTGCCTGCCAGGATTTGTAGAATAATTGCTCAGAATAAAGTATTGATCCAGTTTTTTACATCACCCATTCCTCTTGTTCTTTGTAAGCTGCAGCCAGAGATTTCTAGTTGGTTCACAGGAACAAGCAGAATTAGTTTAAAAATGTAGACAAAAATTTAAAAACAACTAATGAGTTTACAATTTAATGACAAATGTATGCTAAAATTTGAAACATAATTTATTTCTCCTTAATCTTCATTTTTGTTAAAAAAGCAAATCATCATAGAATTGAATGGCTTGCAAAACAGACTTTAATCTTATACTTGGCCTGATTATTTGCATAAAGTGCAGCAAGAGTAATTATTTCTACATAGGCCTTTTGGCTTGGATTTGACGGAACTCTGTTCCCTATGGAATCTCAGATAAGACCTCTTAAAGCTGAGCCTAGCTACGGGATTTTATCCTCAAATTTTTGTGAATTGAGTGATCCTTTTTTCTTAAGGTTCCAAGATAAACTTGGAGCTCCTGGACCTGTTAGAAAATGACATTCTTTACTGACCACAGATCAAGAACCGTGTACAGGGACTGCATAGGCAGGAATATGTAGCCCGTTTCTTCCACAGCACCTTAATTGGCTCTGCAAGTTGAGATAGACTCCTTAAAGAGGAGCATACCTTTCCAGTCAAAGCTTTGATAAAATAACCAGGTTTTCCAATTAAGTCCTGTTGTAAAAGAAAGTGGATTGTTATTGCACTGATGCAAACAAGCTATATTGCCCTAAGTTAAGAATACTCATAGATAGTTTCTGAATTCTAGAGAAACCAGACAGAGAGAAACAAACATGCTCCAAAATTTGATCACAAGAGTATACCTTGTTTAATTATTAAAGGCCACAAATAGTTCAAAATAAGTTTCCGTGACTCTGTAAAACACAACAGGGATCAGCAATATTTTGAGCAAAAGTTTAAAAGATTGCTTCAGCTTTCTGAGTTCAATTCATTTAGTTAACTCTTGTTTTGCTTGATATCCATGAGCATTTTTGATTTTCATGCATCTTTAAATTTGCCTTTATTCCACTGTCACAATCTCCAAGGTTATCACAAACTTTGATAACTATTTGAGAGCACCTATGAGAGTCCTATAGCTTATTATAAACCATTTTTTGGAAAGAATGAAGACAAGACAGCAATTATTTGTGAATAGCAAAATGTCCAGGATAGTTACGGTTGGAAACACAACAGACAAAGAAGTTCGTTTATCTCCATGGTTTACAATAACTGAATATGACAACCTTAATTATGACCGATAGCATATACTTAGACATTAGAATTTTAGAAATCCCATGTCATTTGGAAACATATGTTAACATTCACCAAAATATAACCTAAAAAAGATTGAACATCATTTTTGCAATCCCACATACCTAAACATGTTAAATAATTCTGTTTATCTTTTTTTTTTTTTATGTTTCAGGGACCCTCTGAACCATCCAAAAAGCTAGGCATCAGGAAAGACAATTTTGAAACTGAAGTTTGATTTTGAGAAGGTTGTGAAATATGTTCAAAGTTTAAGTCACTTGATATTATGAAATAGAATTCCATATTACCACATTAGTTATTTTGCCAAAATGATGACTCAGAAATTTTGAAGAAGCAAAACCTTTTGTCACCCTTTATAAATTTTGCTAAAGAGCAGATTAGTGCCTTAATAATATCTTGTTCTTTTATTTTAATGCTTAATTTAAAAAATAATATCTTTTTTTTGAACTAAGTCAATATGTTCACACAAAGAATCTCTTACGCTAGGTTAATTTCCACAATCTTTCCACCACATATTTAAACTTTCAGCTTTCTCACACCTAATTTAAAACAATTCTTATACCATAGGCAAAAAATTTACATTTCCATGACTTCTTAGAACCTTTTTCATAAAGCACATTTCACTGTTCAGACATACCTCACATGTAAATACATTTTCAGTAGTTCCAATTACTTGTTATGATAATGACTCCTAGAAATTTTTAACTTTAATGAAAAACCTGTAAGTTGCTTTAATTGTGTGCTAAGTGCCACCAAGGTTTGTCTTCCAGCATTATTAAGGGCGTGGTTTGTTCCATGTGTCCCTATGCCTTACCAACTATCTGAGACAGATAATTCTTAAAATCCTGAAAGCAGTTTATGACCTTGAAACATTTAGCAAACTTTACATCTGACCAGTATAATTTACTTCACCTATTTACATTTTAATGACACCTGCGTTTTACCAATAATCTACAAGGCTGTTTTTATATCTCAAATATTAAAGTCATGTGAAATGAAAGGTACCACAGCTTTTATTTTCTCAAATATTTGATCCAAGCACCTGTCTTTCTTCAGGCCAAATTAATTAGAGATCTTTTTACAGACATCACACACACACACACACACACACACACACACACACACAACTACACAGACAAGCAGGAGAAAACCCAGTTTGTGGGTGGGGTTCTTTAAGAGGCAGTAGCGCTGGGAAAACATGCAGATATCAAACCAGAAAGGAACTTATCCCCTAAGGCAGGATTGCTAAACAAAGCCTTGCCCCTGGAGTTACAAGCCAAGCTCCCAGGACATAAAACAAGATGGAGGCTGGCAGGTAAGTTTGCTATGAACCATACAGACATGCAAAGCACACCAGATTGGCTGGAGCTTAAGACCAGCCTCACAAATCCTTTTTCACAATTAAAACTTTACAGAGAATATAAACAGTAATTCTTTTCATTCCTGACCTAGTAAAACATCCTCCAAAAGTAAAAACCTTGCTTAAAAATTAACTTCTGATGGGTGGAGAAGGAGAAGAAAGAAAACAGTTTAAAAATGTATGGAGAAGAATCTCTTATTTTATTCTTATGCAATTGTTCCTCCACTAGGAGAAAAGCCTAATTACTGTCCAATGGAGCTGAACCCCTTGGCTGGGGTAGGGGAAGGCTGTGGCAGAGAACCGGTTAGCCAGCTGTGCAGGGTCCTTGGGCCATGGGTCCCAGCTGGGCATGGAGGGGATGGGGAAGGAGCTGCTGCTCTCATCTGGCCTGAAAAAGGAAGGAAAAGGCCATGGAAAGACCCTTCAAGACCCAGAAACAACAAGGGTGGGGACACAGTTAACCCTACCCTCAGAAGTCTGCGTATGAAAAGATTTTGAAAGGAGAAGAAAAAAGATTTCTTGATTTGCATGTTACTCACTGCTTCTTGAGGCCCCATGTTCAATGCCAAAAACATTGTAGGACTTTTCCTGAGTTCAGCTAAAGAAAAGGTCTTTGTCACATGACCACAAAAGTTTCAGCTTGCAGAAAATTGGAAGGGTGAGTAAGGCAGGTTTTATTAGCTGAAAAAGGAAAAAACAGGAAGTAGAGACCCTCCTCAAAACCAGAGTCCATGCTGGTGCACTTCCTGCCTCATAGTTTGAATCCCAGCTTCCACCCAAGAGGAGGAGGAGACAGACCCCTCCCTGCTGCACACAGCATGAACTTCCATAGTTCCACCCCATGCACATTCCTCCCAGTGCACAGGCTGGTTGAAGTTTTGCCGTGGAGCCCTTCCCACCTACCTGCCTCGAGTTTATTCAGAAAAAGCATTTGAAAAGTTCGACATCAATATATAATATAGACTCTTAGTAAAAGATAAATGGAAGTGAAGTTTCTAAACATCCTCATCTGCAGTAAACCTATAGCTAAGATTATATGTAGTGGTTAAAGACTGAATGCTTTTACCCATGCTAAAGAATACCAGGATATATCTTCTCATCAGTGCTACTCAATATGATCTTGGAAGTTGTAGTCACTCTAGTAAGGAAAAAAAGAAGAATTTAAGACGTGCAGTACTATCTTTGTAATTTCCTGGGAATCTATATTTCAAACTAAAAAAACTTTAAAATACATAGGTACACATATATTTAAATATATTTAAATAAAACACCAAAAGCAAAATTCATTTAAAAAATCTGTGAATTGGACTTTGACAAATTTAAAAATATAAGGTAAGTGTGAGACCCTGTTAAGATAATAATAAGTCAAGCTTTATACTGAAAGAAAACTTACAGAAATCACACATCTAACAAAGTCAAGAATGTGTAAGTCTCTAAATTCAACAGATATTAAAAACTTAATCAGAAAATAGCTGAAAAAATTGAACAGCCACTTTTGGAAAGAAGATATATTCATGGCCAGTAAACACTTGTAAATGTATTCAACATCATTATCCATTCAGAACATGCAAATTAATGTCATGATGGACAAAAACAATACTACTTACTTAAAAGAATGATTGAAGCAAACACCAGTAACACTGAGAGGTAAGCGGGGCGAAGAGCCGCTGGGACACCTCAGGCGTTGCTAGTGGGAATGTGAAATGTAGCAGCTCTCTGGGCAATATGGAGCAGTTTCTTATAAACACATTATATAACAGAGCATTTGGACATTTGTCTATTGGTTGTTGAGAACCACATCTCAATAACATTTCTGCACATTTTGCAGCATGAATTATCTTTTTGAATATTTTCACACACTCATGTGCGAGCATCCTCACACGGCAAGCATTCTTTGAAGCTACAGATAGATTTATCTTATCTCCAAGGTAGTGGAGCTAGAGAATTTCTCCCTTTCCAGAGATATTGTATAATAGTAATAACCATTTCCTCCCCTTCCCAGTGATGATCTGCTTACATTCCACAGTAATAAAGATGTCTATCTCTCCAGAGAAGACAAATAGGTGGGCTTGAGAGAAGTTCTGTTATACAGGTGGGGAATTTTTAAGCTCCTCAGACAGACACAGACCCAATGAGTGACCTATGCCTACCTGAGTCCAAGCTTGCTTTGCTCCCATGGGTCTTGGGAGACAAAGGAGAATATTGAAGCTTACACTGCCTGCTATACCATGAAAAATGAACTGTAAAAATACATTCGGGCATCTTACCTCCTTACCGCATAAATCTACTGAAGTGTGACAAGTAAACCTAGTATCTGTTGTCTCAGTGATTCTTTGGGGCTGTTATTATCTGGAATGAATGACGAATGAATGACTGCTGGTCATTGATTCCAAATAAATAAAAACTCATGTTCACCAAACATGAGTACATAGGGAATCTGGTGATAAAACTTTTCTGCAGCCTGGTGGTGGTGGCCACATGAAGTCTCTACATGTCACAACATTTCATAGAAAAACACTACACCCTAAATATGAGTGCATGGACAAACACATAAGATTTGAATAAAGTTTGTGGTTTAGTTACTTATACTATAATAATGTCGATTTCCTGGTCTTGATAATACATTGTACTTATGTAAGATATTATTATTTGGATAAATTGATATGAAGGTACATGGACATTTTTTCTTTTTTTTTTTTTGGCAAATTCTTATGCATCAAGTATTTCAGAATTTTAAAAAAAGGTTTGCTTAATTTATAATACTCTAGTTACATATTTTTGAAGCCCTATGCTTAAAAATCAATACTTCACAAGAGTAATAGAACAATTAGTTTTATAAATGAGAAGAAAAAGAAAATGAATGAAAATTAGATATGTAACTATAATACAATGATTTAAAAATAGTCTGTGGGTTAGACGACAGATTCTAATGTAAATTCTCACACTTCTTTTCTTTGTATATATTTGAATATTTTACCAAACTATTTTGAAATGTTTATGTGTAATTGAATCCATTTCTTTCCAAATAATTTATTTGAAAGGATTATAGGTGATCTAGCTACTATGGATACTTTCACTCACAATCAAAATTTGCCCTAAAAATTCAAAATTGAAAGCTGATTTTATAAAAACATTCATCTTAACTATTAAATAAATTACTTTTTAAAATGGTCAATTATATAGTGTGGACATGATTAAAGTAACTAAAATGCCTTAAATCATTTTCATGAATGTAAGCCATCACACATCATTTGTTGGTGGTGGTGATGCTGAAGTGACATGAGTTTCAAGGACTCGATCTTACTCCATATCCTGTGTGCAGACTTGCTCTAAGGTCCTCCATTGGGCCTCTTTTTTAGCTCTGTAATTTTGTTATCATATTCAAGATTATGTCTACCAACTGTATGAGTTTGTATGATAACAATGATTGTCTGCTCCCATTTTCTTTTTTGACAAATGAGAGTGGAATGATCCTTAAATCTCTTCATATCATTGTTTCTGATTGACTAAATTATAAGTGATTTTCCTCTGACTGAGATTCTTGTATTTCTTGCAACAACAGATAATTCTTTTCAACTGTCAAAAATTGAGTACTCTGAAAATTCCGCAATCAATAATGTTAATTGAATGAGTTCCACAGGCATGAAAAGCATCAAACTAAATGAGTTAGATTTCTTTTAAACTAAAACTTGCCATCTGAATTTGAAAATATTTATTAAGGCTCTTTGATAATACGTATTTTCATACACATTTTGCAACAGTATCATATAAGATTCAAGTACAACGCAGCATAGCCAGGAGATAGAGAGATTGATCTATACCTGGTATATGTATGCGTATATGAATATATAAATTTATTTCAGGGACTTGACCTCTAGCTTTGAGAGCTGGTCAAACAGTCTCTGCAAGTCTGTTGTCTTTGCACTTGATGCAGTGCAGGCAATGGGGAAGAGAAGCTGGATGTCAAGTGGGGAAGAGCACGAGTAAACTAAACTAGAACACGTAATCGTGAACCAATGAGCTGCAGGGCAAACAGATGGACTGAAAACTACGTCGTCTCTCACTTTCCAATTTAAAGATATGATTGTCCTTCAGTAGACGGGGCTCAAACATGCACCCACCGAGGTGTGGTAGAAACTGAAAGAAGGCTCATTGGAGAACTGACCTGGCTGCTGCTCTTTACCAGTGAGGTGAACCAGTAGCTGGGCAACAACCTGGGTGACTTACGGCAGCGCCTGGTGTCCCTGTACCTACACACCAAGCATAAAAGCAGTATGTTGCTTGACAATTGCTGTTCGAATACCGTGCAACATGTCTCTTGTGGCTACCCTCAATGGAAGTCTACAAGAAAGGAATTTCTGAACAATGTAGTTCAGCAAGACAGATTGACCCATTACAAAGCCACGTGAGAAATCAACTATTAAAGTATAGATTAAAGAGATGAGTCCTCAAATATTAATTAATTTGTAATATTTTAAATAACTACTTATATATAAAAATTCTATTTAACAATGGAAATGAGTATTTATTTTTGCTAATTAAAACATCTATTGCATCTGTGTTAGTATTTCCAGGATGTTAATTACTTGAATGAATCTTGAAATCTCAAGAGATTAATTTGATTATAAATATAAAGAATCAATGCAAATCTGAAAACAAAAAGAAATATGGTACAAATAGTGAAGAAAAATTTTCATCTTTCAGCAATTTTCATTCTTCTCTACCATGATATAAACCATTGGCGATAATTTTCTGCTATTATAACACATCTTCCCATGCAATGTATTTAGTAGCAAGTCACACCTTGCAAACAAGATGTACTTTAAAGAGAGAGCGCTATTCTGTGGCATGTTATAATGAACTAAAGGATGCATCTTTATAAAAGTCTGGATCAAGTAAACAGTTCCATCAATATCAATTTTGCTCCTAAACACTGTTAAATAATCTATATGTTATTGGTGGAATTGCTTTCTTTACTGAGAATAGTTTTGCTATGTTTCCTAGACAGTTTCTTATTACTTTATACACAATTGGCCTAACACAACAGCTGTCTCTACTCAAGAAGTGTTTCCTTTTTTCCAGGTCTGTCCCTGTCGTTTCTTATTAACCTTTTGGAAATTTACAATTAGTGCTAAACAACAATTTAGTGTTAAATTGAAGCTTTCAACCAGTGTAATACGATAGGAAGCCAAAATTAAAACTTAATAAAAAGGAGAAATAGACAGGATCTCTTGTAGATGGCATGAATGTCAATATAGAAAATCTTAAATAATCTACAGAAAGGTCACTAGAATTGATAAACAAATTGCAGTGATATCAAATGTCATATTTTTCAGAAGTTGTTAACTCAGTTGGGTAAATATTTGACTAATAGCATCTTTCTTCAAAGTTTGGGAATATTTAGGAGTCATAATTCTTCATAAATATTGGTCAACAAGAACAGATTATGTGCCACATAGTCTGCACTTATATACAGACAGTTCATATCTTAAACCTTTCACTGAAGTTAAGTCTCTCAGGATCATGTTTTAAACATATGTAAAACTTACAAATTGAACCCAAAGAAATGAAAACCCAAATCTAGTAAAAAGTATTTGTTTTTATTTTCCAGTATGCTTCATTTAAAAAAGTACAGTTTCATTAGTAGTACATTAATGAACTGAAAGAACGAAGTGACAAATTTTTGTCACAGATATTAATTTACATTTTACAAACATCCACCAAAACAATTAAAAATGAAATAAATATATTTACATTTTATATTTCTGGTATTTTCATTGCATTTTAATATGTATAAAATATATAACATTTATAATATTTTATTTTCAAAAGCAAATTCAAATGTGCAAATAAGTGGCATTATGGTTTTAAAGTATTCAGTAGTAAGAATAAACAAGAAAGAACAATTTTAAAGATATGAATAAAGCAATTTCTTAAGGAGAAATTATGAGCACAGCAGTATCAATAGTAGCAAAATGTTTGATATTAATATCCGAACATCTACACTTACCTTAAAAAGTTAAGCACAAGATCATTCTTGTGCTATTAAAGCTTCTCCACACTGCTGATTTCTAGCAGTAATTCTAAATTATTGTTAGAATTATTAATTTTTGTCAGTAATAAATCAAGCTTTTCTTAAATCCAGCATTCAACATAGACAAGTTTATAATCAAGCTTCAGCCTTGTAAATGAGGAAAATGTTGATCAAAAATCTAATGCACCCAAAGGAAAACTTCTCTGCTTGCATGGCTAATATGGACTGGAAATTTATTTTCAAGTAATTGCTTTCTTTTCTTGCTGAATGACAGCTTTATGAGCAAAGGTTTCCAAAGTATAAGTTGGTACATGCCTGAAATATGGGCAAGAAATAGTTACCTGATTATCTTCCCATTTAAAATATGTTGGGGTATGCATTACACTTACACTATCTATTAGATTATTTTTAAATAAATGTTTGTTGTAATATAACAAATTATAAACGTCCTTGCTGTAATATACTTCTGCTTAGATGAATTGTTATACTTGATCAGGCAAAAGACATTTTTATAGTAGTTAGCAGTTTTCAAATGACTTTGAACTTCATTCTCTGACCTAAATACCTACAATATTCCCTGTTAAGCTTGTGTTATATACACTGTAATGAACTCTTTAATGACTACACACACACACACGCTCACACACACACAGACACACACCCAAACACACAGACACACTCACACATACCAAGGCACTGGAGGGGTTAACACATTAGCATTTTGCTGTTAAAATGTGCTCAGTGTACAAACTAGGATTTGATGAATAAATCTCATGCATGTAAACCTAAATTACATGAGAGGAATTTATAAGCGTTTTTGTTCATTTCTAAGCTTTTTCATTCAAGTAATCCAAGTTATAACAAATGACCATGACTAATCATCACATTGTAAAGAAAACATGAAGCATTAATTGTTAAACTGATGAAAATGAGAATAGTATTTTGTTAATTTTTGGCTATTGTACTCATCATGTTAAATAAAAATCTCAGCTTTTTTTGTCAATAGTATCAAAAATAATCATAATGGTTTGTCATAGGTTTTTAAGCTACATTTTACAGTGTAATTTAAAGTATATTAAATGTATGTACACAAAACATGTTCTTTTAATATATTTAATGGTCAGCATTTCATTATATTTTTATATATATATACACACACACACATACATATGCATATACATATGAGGGTGTGTGTGTATTCACCGAGGAGATATATATTTATACATATCTCATTGTGTGCCTTTTCCTTCATACACACGAGCACAGGCTAAATTTTCATGATATCACAAAAAGATAGTTAATAGGTTTTTTAAATTTTAAAATGGAACAATTATAAAATTTCACATTTTTAAAAATCATTCTATTACAGGTAGGTAAACGATTGAAACTTTTTTCTTTTGCTTGTGGATGATTAGACCACATCAAATTGCCTTCAGATCATATTATCACATTGTGGACACATTCATGTAACCCCAATATGGGGCACATTGAGATTCAGCGCTGGAATCGAAATTCTATAGTGAGCCACATACCACAGCTGAAAATTCCAAGTCGGATGTATCCCACTGCTTTTTCTCCATAAGTTCAGAAGTGGCCTACTACTGAAGTCTGCTTTTGATGGGCTTCAATTTTACAATGATTGTGTGTTTGATCAATATAGTGTGCAAGAATTCCAAAGTTCTACCCTAATTACAAATGTGTAATTAGTTTTATGGTCAAAATACATTACATTGAAACTGTTTATTGTAATTTGCCACTGTTCTTTGAATAAGATATGTTAGATTCGGCTTAACATTTTCCAAGGGACAATTATAAACTTCCACATTTTCTTTTCAATTTGAGGTATTAACAAACTAATTTGATGCAAAATGAATTAATGAATCATAATGAGTATGAAAAGAACTTGATATTAAATTTTTTAACTTAATGGATCTGTCCATTATAGAAAAATGTTGTTTCCTTCTTGAGTAATTTTTTTTTTTTAAATGGAGTCTCACTCTGTCACTCAGGCTGGAGTGCAATGACATGATCTCTGCTCACTGCATCCTCCATCTCCTGGGTTCAAGTGATTCTCCTGCCTCAGCCTCCTGAGTAGCTGGGACTACAGGCACACGCCACCACGCCTGGCTAATTTTTGTATTTTTAGTAGAGATAGGGTTTCACCATACTGGCCAGGCTGAACTGGAATTCCTGAACTTGTGATCCGCCTGCCTCAAACTCCCAAAGTGCTGGGATTACAGATGTGAGCCAAGGTGCCTGGCCTGGAGTGACTTTTTTTTAACATTAAAAAAAATATATTGAATCACTTTATTAGATACTTGATTATCTCCACAAGAACACATGTAATGTTTGGTTTACCTGGGAGCATGTGTATCAGTAACAATGTTTTTTGTTTGTTTGTTTGCTTTTTACATACACAGCTGACTTTTTAAAAGAAGATTTCAAAAAAGCTGTACTAAAGGACAGAGAATGTGTTTCGTGTTATACAACTAGCTGTATAATACCTGGAATCTGAGTAAATTGCACAACCCTAAGGCTTTCAAATTTCTCAGCCTTTTCACATTTACATTCTTAGGACAAAATATCTAAAATAACCTGCATAGTTTGGCATTACTTAATCACTTCCATGACAAGGGAGGATGAAGATTTTTAATGTTTATCTTTAAATATCACCTTTGTTCCACATAAAATAGTACTAAAATGGAAAAATGTCATTTAACTAACGTATATAATAGCTCTGGGACTGCTTTCTAGGGACATTTCAGATTACAAACAATTGTTTCTCACACCGTATTTTTTACATTATTTTCTCTACAAAAGGTTTGGTGGGGGGTCACTGAAAATTTGTGAAACTTTAATTTGATAATAAATCTTATTAGGTAAAATATAAGTCTCTTTAAAATGAAGGAAGAAATGAGAGGTTCATGAAATTTTTCATCACTCATAATTAAATTAATACATTTTTGGCATAGTAGATTGACATTGGCAGCTAACAAACCATTTCAGTAACAGTGATCCAAGGGAGAATAGTGCATTTCACATTGTTATCTATCATAGGTCAATGTGATTATCTTTTTGAGGTTCTTTGGAATAGTTACAATAAGATAAAAACAATTGGAGTGCCAGAGTCAATCATGGGATGAGAACACAAGGGCAAATTTATATCAGCAAATGAAAGTGCATCCTTCTTTGATGAATTTTTTTGCATGCTCCTTGTTGATTAATGATTTTTAACTCTTTGCTGTCCCTCACAGTACAATGATAGGGCATTAGTTTCTGACTCTGCCCAACATGTACTCGTCATACAAAATAATCTAAAATACAGAAGTAACCATTTAATAAGTATTTTTATTTATAGGTAGCTTACTATTTTTATATTATTTACATACTTCTTCAAATAATTCATTCTTTTGTCTCCACTTTTGGTGAAAGCAATATACTTACTGGTACAAAGCAACTAAGTGAGAACAAGCTATTTTGTTCGTGTGGTATATTTTACAGATGCCATCCAGAATAGAAGTGTTTCTGAGATTCCACATGACCTTCTTTGTTTCTGCTGAAATTTCAATTTTTCCTCCACTGCTGATATATTATGGATTTTCCAGGGTCTAAAATGATGAATAAATGTGTTCTGTTTATACAGTTATGGTGAGTATCACTGCAGAGCTTAGTACATCAAGTTGTGTATTTTGCTTTGCTCGTGGTAGCAGAGCTGGCAGCAGCAGAAGCAGAAGCCTGATTGCCTAAAAATAGAGGGTCCAAACAAGCTACCTTGGCAGCAAAGAAGGAATGAATGCAGTGAAGAACCGCAAATAAATTTGAAAATTCCAACTCCTGAAAGAGAAACAGGTCAGATAAAATAAAAATTAATATCTTTAAAAATGGATGATAGCTAGATTTTTTTCAAATTCAATATACTTATCTAAAATTTATGATATCTAACATATGCAAACTAATGTCAAATGTAGACATTTTTGGACAACATGTAAACATCGTATGTATTGAAAAGTTACTTCAATACGTGGTGGATAAGAGGTAGGAGGACTGATCACTCTTATCATCTATGAATGTTGTTTGAACATTGATAAATATATTTTGCCAAAACTTTACTCTTGATAATGTATAATTAAAGATAAACTTGGACATACATTTAAAAGTATTTTTATCTCTATGCACACATCAGATGATAAGTATGGATTAGAACAATTTACAACTATTTTTGATTATTATCTAGAATGAGTTAATATTTGCCATAAGAAACTGACTAAGAAATGCTAGAAGGAAGGGGATATGAACTCTTATAATCAGAGGAGCCAAATGGTTCAATTTCAAAATAAATTTAATCGTTAATTTTAATTGTGACTGGCTGTTTAATGGTGTATGTGGCATATTTACTAAAGAAATCAACTAGAGCTCACTAAATTCATTTTGGATTTTTAGAAATATGTTCCCTATTTAAATACCAATGGAAAATTTTAACCCATTTATCAGTGGCAACCAAATTATATATATTACAGTGAAAACAGAAAAAAGTTATTTCAAATTATAATTATGTCAAAATAGCTCTAATATCATAAAGCAATACTCGGAATGGATTTACAAAGATGAAGGTGCTGGTATTTTTATTAAAGACCATCAGTGATCACATAATCATGTTTTAATTCAAGATGATTGAAAGATTAATACATTTATGTTCTTAATGAAATCAGTATGATAAACTTATCGCAAGGAGGATAACTAGAGCTTAATAAAGCATATGAAATTCTTACAAACTCTTTGCTATTTTATTATGTAATTTACTACATATATGTAATAAAGAGTATAGAATTATACTTGATATGTACATGACTGACTGTGCTTACAACTTTTATGTGGTAGCGGAAAACATTACAAAATATTCAATACATTATGACACATCATAATATCTGTAATGTACCATGTAGCTATTTAAATAAAATAATTCATCCACGTAGTATTTTCTCAGGTCATGCAATAGGAGTGCAATACACCATAACGTATATTCAGGGGCATCTGTGGCATAGAGGAAATGCTACGCTTTCTCAGTAGCTCCCTTCACACCTTCAGCATTTGATAGTTTCCTATGTGAAACAGCAACTTATTCCACAGAAGAGAAAAGGTTATTCATTTAACTCTTCTACTTCCCGTAGCTGTTTACAGCAAAAAAAGTTTTTAGTGACTCCATTGTAATTATCTTTGAAGCTTTATTTATAATAATCCACTTCAGTGGCACTAGTCATATGTTATATGTCATATGAGCAAGTTTCCCTTTGCCTTAACTCACCCTGAAAATCCTCCATTCACCCCATCATTCTTGGTGTAGTCAGGTTATTTCCCAGACAAATTTTGAATACTTTCTATACCATCTCAAATTAAGTCCGCCTGATGTGAAAGGTTTGGAAATTTTGGGAAAATGTAAAATGTTCTTGCATGTTATTAAAAAATAAAACAACAGTAAAAATAAGCAATTCACTATCGATAAGGAGGAGAATATTGTTGGATGGGTAAAAATAGCATGGCAAATAACTTTTTCTCAAAGGTAATTGTACCTCATCTTTATTAAAATAGAGATTATATTTTCGTTCCCAAAAATAACAACCCTTAAATATGTAAGTATCCAGGCATCTTTACAAAAATAAAAGTTTTCAATTATTCCTACCTTGTCAATTATTTGTCAATAATTTGATATAAACTGACACTTTAACCTTTTTTACCCCCTTTTTGAAGAAGTGGTAGACAGGAATAATAGAGGGTGATTGGAAGAGAAAGCAGGAGACCAAGGTGGATCCAAGTTTGGCTCTCATTCCAATGTCCACACATCTTTCCTCTGCCTCAGTGATCAGCCTTGGCAATCATTTCCACTCCTAGGGTGTCAGTGATTCCTTCTACGTAAGTAAACTCACACTGTGGTGAGAACTAGACCTGCATTCTTACCACCTGTCAGACATCCACTGATGATAAACATCTATCTACTCATCCTCTGATAGCTTCTGCCAAGTTACAGACTTACAAGTTGCCCTTGTAAAGAAAGTCTTATGATTGTCATGATCCCTCAAATCTCACCAAGTATAAGCTAGATTCAGAAATGTAAACAGTCATCCAATCAATAAAATATCAAGTGCTTCCTATGCATCTACTCTTTTTTTATTGTTCTTAAAAGATAGCAGTGAAAAAAAACAGACAAAAACAAATGAACAAAACAGTACTGATGGGACTTACATTCCAGTGACAGGAGACAAAATGTGACTAAGGGCATACATACATTAAGGATAACGTGTCAGAATATGACAGGTACGGTTGAGAAAGAAAGCAGAGAGGACCGCACAGCCTACTCAAGGGGCTGTGGGACGGGAAAATCCACGTTGTCTTGTGCACGGAACTTGAAACAGATGAAGGTGTGAACCATTTCCATGTTTGTGGGAAAATATTCCAGATGCAACACTTATAATTTTAAAGGCCCAGAGGTAGGGACATTCCAGGAGAGTTTGACGAAAAGCAAGGGCTATTGTGTCTGGAATGGAATGAATTAAGACGTAATTAGCAGACAGTGAGGTCAAAGAAAACACTTGACATACTGCATGAGCCTTTATGAGTTTCACTATGAATGACATGGGAAACCATGGTAAATTTTTGAGCAGAGAAGTGACGAGCATTGACTTAAGTCAGAAAATGATGATTTTGGCTAGACTGTTGAGAATGAACTTTACAGGAAATGGATTGAAAGAAGGAGAAGAAGTTACAAATTTTTCTATACGGAAAGGGGTTAGATTTGAAAGTAGATTTCAATAACTGGGGGAAAAAAGTGTTGCTCTACAAATGGAGAAATTGTGGGAAAATCAGGTTTGGGAGTAAAGATCAAGATTTTGGTTTTGGGTATGTTACATTTGAAAGCATATTAGACATACAGGTGATAAGGGGAGAGCTGCATATATTAATATAGATTTAAGGGAAAAATTAGAGTTCAGAATGGAAGTTCAGCTTCTGTCAGCATATAGATAGTAGGTAAAGCATTGTGGTCTGGATGAGAAGATCAAGGTGTGCATAGGTAGGAAGAGAAGATAACTGGGCACTCATCACTGAGATTCCACAGTACAAAAATGTCAGAAAGATGAGGAGAAGAACCAGCAAAAAAGAAAAATGTGTAGTTGCCTCTAAGAAAGTGAGAGAGAAAACCGGGAATCTTGAAAAATGACAGCTGGACGTTGACCATTGAATTTAACAACACAGAGGCCATTTTAATCCTTTACAAGAGTCCTTTTGTGGAGAAGTAGAAACAAAAGATTCACAGGAATGGCTTCATGAGAAATTGCATGTGCAGTTATTAGTTACTATAGGCAGCTTCTCTTTGGAGAAGAAATCCTACTTTTCCTTCTTAAAGGGAGCAGAGGAACAGATACATATGAAATCAAGAACGTTTTCCTAAGGTTTATGAAATCAGTATATATTTGTAGAATCGCTGGCATGAGATGGAGGTGGCATCAAATCTGAGGACAACTGTAGAAACTGTATTCCTGAGAAGGGTGAGATCTGACGCAAAAGTGGCAACTTTGACAATTGATCTGAAGTGGCAGGAGGTGAGGCACAGTATTATGGGCACAACTCAAGGAAGGTGGGTAGATTTGGTGTTTTGTAGCTTTGCTTAATTCTGTGTTTTAAGTGGGATACAAAGCAAAGTCATTGGCTGACAGAGAGGGTAAAGCAGGAAGTATCGAGAATTTGGACAAACTACTAACTTATAGGTATCATTTTCAGGATAAAATCTAGAATTTATCTTCCTCACTCTGCTTACTGCTTAAAGGCTTTTAACCCATTTATGCCTGAGACTGCAAGTTTTTGAATGTTTGCAATCAGAACTTGGTGATGACCTTGAGCAGTAAAATATAAATAACTCCCACATGCTTAGAGTTCCAATAATGGAACATTAGGCATAAATGAGTCAATAACTCGTGAGTCCTCTGAACACAACTGAGAGCATCATTAACTGAACCTGAATAAGTCACCACCTACATTTGCACACCTGTTTCCCACAGTAACATGGTCATGCAACACTCAATATCATTAAAACATAACTCATAACTAAATAACAAAAATGTCTAATTACAATAGAAGATCAATCATCATATCAAGAACCAGTGAAATCTTAAACTGAATGGAAAACAACATCAATAGATGCCAACAGTGAGATGACATAGATTTTTGAATCATTTGACAAATATTTTCAAGTAGTCACAACAAAATTGTTCCAATAAGCAGTTATCACCATGCTTAGAACAAATGGACATGTAGAAAGTTTCAGAAGAGAAACAGAAATTCTAAGAAAGAAATAAAAGACATTAAAATAATCAAATAAAAATGTTATAACTGAAAAGTATAATAGTGGAAATAAAAAACGGAATAAACGATTCAACAGCAGAAAGAAGAGAACAGAAGAAAGAGGAAGTGGATAAAAGAATCGTGAAAATCAACCAGTTAGAATAAAAGGTATAAGAAAGACTGAAAAAAAGAAAGAATATTCAGTGAACTGTGAGACTGAAACAAAAATACAAATATATACTATTTACTATTCATGTTGTCAGAGTACAAAAAATGAGGAGAAAAAGTAAGGAACTGGAAAATATTGAAAGAAATTTTAGCTGAAAAGTCATTGAAATTGGTAAAAGACTAAATCCTAAAGATTTGAGAGGCTAAGTGAAACACTAAGAGGGTAAACTCAAAAGAAATCCTTGCCAAGACATATCATAGTCAACTTCCGAAAACTAGACAGCAAGAAGTCTTGAGAGCAGCAAGAGAGAAATAAAACCTTACCTATAGAAGAACACAGTCAAATGACTCGTATTCAAAAAAGGCACATGAAGGCAGAAAAAAAAAGAAAAGTGGAAAAGAGAGAGAAGAAAATTCAAATATATAATGGTAGATATAAGCCAAGACATTAATAATTACAATAAAAAGTAAGTTGTCTAAATTCACCAATCAATACACAGAGATTGGCAGAATAGATTAAAAACCATGACCCAAACATATGCTATCTACAAACTCACTTTAAATATAATGATATAGTTATATTTAAAGTAAAAGAATAATAAAAGATATGTACATTTTTATGAAGAAAAATGACTAGTGGCTATACTGACATTAGATGAGCTAAGCTTCAAAGTAAAGAAAATTACTGGACAAAATGAGACAAATTAATTAATAATAAAAGTATAAAACTATAAGAAAAACATATCAACTCTAGGCATGTATGCACCAAATAACTTAGCTGTAAAGTATGTAAAACATAAACTGATGAAATACACAATTACATTGAAGTCTTCAACATCTCTCTTAATTGGTAAAAGAATAAAACAGAATGTCACCAGATATACAGAATTCAAAAACACCATCAACTGACAAGATCAAACTAACACGTTTAGAACTTTTGTCCAGCAAAAACAGAATATAAATTATTTGAAAGTTTCTGTAGAAATTTGACCATACTGGGGGCATAAAACAAATCTCAATAAATTAAAAAATATTAAAGCACTAGGTGTGTGTGTTTGACCACAGAAGAATGAGTAAAAGAAAACAGAAACAATTTCTGACACTTCAAAATGAAGCCACAGAGTTACCAATTATCCATTACATACAAGAAAGTCTCAAAAGAAAGAAAAAAAAAATACGTTGAACTGAATAACAATAAAAATCAAACAGGGTCAGGATGCAGATGTTCTGTTTTGAATGTTTCGTTGTCCATATCTTGATTGCAGTGATATATGCACTAGAGTGCTTTTCAATTTAAAAGTTTAAACTATTTCTCTTGAGAACATCATACAGTTAAGTCATTTTAAAAATTATTATGTTAATCTCTGCCTCTGGTTAAAGTGTTTAATATATTTACTTCTAATGTAATTATACATAAGGTAAAATTTATGTTCATCATGTATCACAAGTTTTTGTTTCTTTATTTTTCCATTACTGTTTTCATTTGTGGGAGTATAACATTATATATGTACATGTATATATATATATACACTGTTTATATAAATAATATATATATGCTACATATAATTTTAATTCTATTTCTTTTGATCATTAGTTATTTTTTATTATTTTGAGGAATATAATAACATTTTTAAATAATCTAGTTCACAACAATGAGAACTTCAATAGTGCTCAAAAAATTTGGTTCTAAATACCTCTGTTTCCTCCACTTCTTTGTGCCGTCGTCACACACATTACATCTTTATCCATTACAAGCCCACAGACACAGTGATATAATTATCATTTTATGAATTTTTCTTTCAAATACTTCAGAAGAATAGCACCAATTAAAATGCATGTATACTGTCATTTAAATTGAATTATGTATTTACCTTTAATAGTGTTTTTATTCTTGCTAAGTGTGAATTCAAGATATTATCTAAAAATTGTTTTCTCTAGTGTGTATTTACTAGTGGCAAATGTTCTTTTTTTTATATGTAATAATGACGTAATTCTCCTCCATCTTGGAAGGAGAGTTTCACTGAGTAAGAACCTCTTCTATGACAGCCTTTTTGTTTCAGCACTTAAATGTGTCGTTCTATTACTTTCTGACTTACACAGTTTCACATAAAAAATGAGCTGTTATTCTTATTAATGATTCTTTGCATGGTGTGACTCATTTTTCTTTTGCTGTTTCCAAGATTCTCTGGCCTTTTGCTGGTCAAGCATGATGATTTTATGTATTTGTTTTTATCCTACATGGAGTTCATTGAGTCCTTCAAATATATAGATTAATATTAAATTTGAGATGTTTCCAGCTGTTATTTCTTAAAATATTCTTTCTACCACTTTATCTTTCTGTTTTCTTGGTATTCCCTTTATATATATATATCACAGCACAATCTATGCTGTCATATAGACATCTGAGACTCTGCTATTTTTCTTCATTTATATTTTTGTTATTTCTTAGACTGGATAATCTCAGTTGCTCTGTTGACACTGAGATGTAGTGAACTCTTCATGTTCTCTTAATCTTTCTTCATAAACTCAAATCTTTTGTTCAGTTCATCTAAGAATGTTTAAAACATCAGTTATTGTATTTTTCAACTGAAGAATTTTATTTGATACTTTTTATTACTTCTTTCATTGACATTCTGTATATGGTCAAACGTGTTAATTCTTTGAGCATAGCTTTGTTTAGACCATTTAATACATTTTTAATACACGACTTAAATTATTTTACTAGTAAGTGCACCAGATGGTTTTTCTCAGAGAAAGTTTTTATTGAGTATATTTTCTTACAGAAAAACCACAATTTTGAGTTTTTTTCTAATTTTTTCAATGTCTCATAATTTTTGTTTAAAACCGGTGTTTTAAAGAATGTTCTTGGAAATCAGATTCTCATTCTTCCTGAGAGTCTGAGGCTGCTGCACTTTGTTATTGGCGTTTTCCTATCAGACTATTTCTGTAGTTTCTTGGTCACCTATTGTTTTGACCAGTATATCTGTAAATGACTAGAAGTAAAGTTTTACAACTTTTCCATGGGGCTCTGTGTGTGTTTTCTGGCACTTCTTTAACGCTCTGGCAATTTACAACTCTTTCTAAGTCTTTGCTTTGGTCTTGCACAGGTCCTTAAGGCCAGCCATAACTGAGAGTTTAGGGCATCTTTTGCTGTCACGTGCACAGCCTGGCACATTTATGTGCCTTTCTAGTTTCTCAGGAATGTATTGGAGCTACTAAAAGCCCCTTATTAACATCCCATTCCTCAGATCTTAAGTTTTTCACCAGTATCTCTTTTGTTGCAGTTGGTATTGTCAATTCATGTAGGTGTGACTTTAAACAACTATTATTAATTGTTAAATACTTACTTAGGTTAGGGATTTTCCCAATGAGCAAGGTCTGAGTCAAGTAATGACAAGGTCTGTGTCTTAGTCTGTTTGTGTTGCTGTAACAAGGCTGGGTAACTTATAAAGAAAAGAGGTTTATTTGGCTCATTACTCTGGTGACTGAAAAGTGCATGATGTGGCAGCTGCATCTGTGAAGGTTTCAGGCAGCTTCACCTCTTGGCAAAAAACAGAAGTCAAGTGGGCATGTGCAAAGAGATCACAGGGTGACAGAGGGGCAAGTCACAGAAACTGAGGAAGCCAGACTCTTTTTAACAGCCCACTCCAGTGGGAAACATCCATTTCCACAAGAGTAAGATCTCACTCACCTTTGCAGCAGGTAATTAATTTATTTGTGGGGGAATCTGCCCCCACCACCTGAACATCTCCCTCTAGGCCCCACATTCCAACACTGCCATATTGGGAATCAAAGTTTGACATGAGTTTCAGAGGAACAAACTATATTCAAAGCAAAGCATTTCACTCCTGGCCCCGTAAAACTCATGTCCTTCTTACAATGCAAAACAAAGAAGAGTGGAATTTCAGAAGTCCTTACTGTGCCATTCTGAAAACCCAGCCCACATTCACTTTTGATTTCTTAAAATGCCTAAAGCACAGTAATTTGCAAAATGTTGATGATCAATAAATATCAATTAATTTGGAGTCCAGCATTTATAGGCATAGATCAGAATCCAACCTATTGTTTTGATCCTTTACTCTCTTCGTCTACATTATGGGTTTCCAAAGACTGTAACCTATACTCTTTGTGATTTGGATTATTGGTTTATTATGTATCTCTATCTCCTGATCCCCATTAATGAGTTTGGCAAATAAAAATAGAAACTTATTACATTGCCTATCTCTACTAAACTGCTTGCTTCAAAATCCTTTAGGAACTTTTCTGATCTTGATGTAATAGAATAATGTTTAATAATATTTTGCTTCATCTCTTCTAAATTAATATAAAGAAAATAAGACATTTATATCTCTTAATATCACATTTAAACTGTTCTTCTCATGTTAAATTGTCTGGTGAATATAAATATATCACCAATATCTTGATACCTGCAGCCATAAATTTTAAGGTGGCATGACGACTGAAGTTAAGAAACTTACTTGGGACATAGATAGACTTAAATAGTTATATAGTTAATCTTACTACATTGTGCAAATAATTATAAATAGACACATGTATAGCTTCAGAATAATTCTGCTTTTCTGGTTGACATGAAGTTCATTATTTCTACCCTTAAACGCTTTCACGATGATTGTCATTTGCTACAATTACCTTATTATGAGAACGTAAGACAGTACTTGGTTACTACACTCTGTGTTTTGTTACTTTACTTCCTGGGAAATTGCTTTCCAGAATGTCTTTAACTTTGAAATTCTGATTTTCAAAATGTTCTTCCTTGGGTCACTTAAGTAAAAATTTAGTTATAATTCTTCTCTTTGTAAATGATTACTTTTGACATAACAAGACGTATCTATGTTATTTTGTTCCCTTTGACAGCTACTTATTTTGGAGGCAGTTAATATATCTGTTTTATCTATAAGATGTTAATGTAAGTTTTACAGTATACCAAATAAGATAATACTCTGTAGTCTTAACACAAATGGGTAGAAAAATTCACTATTCAGATGGAGAAAGTAGGAGATTTGAAAAATAAATTATTTGTAAGGAGAAAAAATATATCAATGAAAAATAAAAATAATTCAGAATCCTTAGTGATTCCCAGGAGTTTAAAATCTCTTCTAAGGGGGAGAGAAGCACTATCCTGTCCAGATACCTTCTTTACCACACATTCTTGTTCTCAATTCAGTCATCAGTTTAAAATAAATTTCATATAAAATAAGTTGATATAGAAGTTATACACATACACCCCTGCACAAAATTGAGTTCATGTTTTGCCCTATCTTATTTGTATCTGCTTCCGTCTATTTTACAGTGTGAAGCACTCCAAACACGAATTTATGCAGGACCTGTGCTATTAAGCAGATGCTCTGCCTCATCATTGTTTGTCGTCTCTGTAGTCTAAACAGTCAGTGCTTTGTACAGCTGGAAATGAGAGGAAAAGGGATCTTGGAATTTTAGAAAACCTTTGGTTTCAGATACCAGATAGAGTCAGAAATTGTTAAAAGCCAAATTGACTATAAAAGCTGATCCTTTATTTACAAGGGAGAAAGAGAGCCTTGATTCCAAATACCTACCCAGCCTTGTGAATATTAAAAGACCTATTTATAAGACTCAAGTACCAAACAGAGATTCATTTAGATTACCGACCATCCTCTTCTGAAATGCAAACATCAACACATCACGAATTCTTCAGTGGAGATCTTCGAAAAACTGAGCATCCAAAGTGTTTCATGAATTGTGTTACGTATTCAATCCTTATGTTGGAACAGAAACGTTTTTTCTCTAGAGCAACCTTTCAAGGGAGGTGCTTTTATTCACAATTTACAATGAGAAAATGAAGATTTATAGAGATTATCCAGAAAGTAGTATTACTGGGAGTCAAGCCTCAATTTTTTATTTGAATTTCACTAATAATGTATTTGAAAATTTCTCTTATGGCATCATAGTCCCTGAGATGGTGGTAACCTGGAGCAAGGAGGTGTTTGGTGGAAAGGAGCCTCCAATGATCAACTCTATTTAAAAATCTTCCCAACTTCTGCACTGTTCCATTGAATAGAAAAGCAATTTTCTTTTCCCTTCTATTGTGTACTGTACAAAATGCACTACTGTGATTTTCAGATCTCAAATCCAGTACTTTAGATGAATATGCTGTGTACACTAGTTTAGAAAATACTTTAGGGCCGGGCGCAGTGGCTCACGCCTATAATCCCAGCACTTTGGGAGGCCGAGGTGGGTGGATCACGAGGTCAAGAGATCGAGACCATCCTGGTCAACATGGTGAAACCCCGTCTCTACTAAAAATACAAAAAACTGGCTGGGCATGGTGGCGCGTGCCTGTAGTCCCAGCTACTCAGGAGGTTGAAGCAGGAGAATTGCCTGAACCCAGGAGGCAGAGGTTGCGGTGAGCCGAGATCGTGCCATTGCACTCCAGCCTGGGTAACAAGAGTGAAACTCCGTCTCAAAAAAAAAAAAAAAAAAAAAAATTTTAACATTACTTCCATAAGGGGAATTACGAAATTTAATGAATAAAGCTACACTAATGCATGTAGAATACAGCATGTTTTGAAATCAGGGGATTGTTTGGCCATGTTAAGTCCAATTATAATTTAAGGAAAAAAAACCACATATACATAAACATAATATTAGAGCTAGTAAAGAAAAATATTTTGATTCAGGACGTTTAATTATAAACAACTACAAAAATATATCAGTAATTCTACATGTATTCGTATATCTATATGAATATCATATCTGAAAACACCTTTTGAAGTTCTCAGTAGCAATAAAATGTGCTTTTGTAACTTGTCAAAAAAAAAAAAACTATAATACGCCCAAGGCTTCAATTGGGAGCCACTCCCTTGTTCCACTAGGGAAGTTCTGAGAACTTAATGAGGCTTTGGAAAACAGATGGGAAATTTATTCAGCTTTCTGAGTAATGA
The DNA here is from genome assembly GCF_030222135.1 of Aotus nancymaae. Lineage (NCBI taxonomy): Eukaryota > Metazoa > Chordata > Mammalia > Primates > Aotidae > Aotus > Aotus nancymaae. Next base: position 3,257,209 of record NW_026988450.1, on the reverse strand, counting down.
AGTGAGAATTTATGAATTTTGCTATCAGAGGAAGAAAGTATAAAAGGCTTTTTTGTTATGACATTATTCTTATATAGCTCAGCAACAACAACAAAGAGATCAAACAAAGTTCCCCCAATTCCCATGCAAACCCACATGACTTTCTTCAGCATTTCTGATGCTTTCTCACAACTGAGGAATTAAGCACTATGCAGAATGTTTACTGTTGTGATACAGATGGCAACTCAAGCAATAATATTCCCCAAAGAAACCGTATTTCTCTTTAAATAAGCTCTGGTTACAATGTATTTGCTCTGCGAATGTGTATATAAATTGTTAAATTAAAGTATGTTTTATTAAAATTATCTCCCTATTATCACATATGGCAAGATCTGAGTCTATTCTGAACCATTTTCACTACTGCTTAGATTATTTTCAAAAAAAAATGTTACAACAGCCTCCACATTTAACCACATTTTCAGACCCAGATTTCACACCCTGGCTCACATTTTCTTTTTAACTTGGATGAAATAAAATCTCTTCACTTATTAATAATTTATTTGGGGTTATGTTCTTTTATTGACAATCATAACTTCAAAAATATGTCAAGATGTGATTTTAAAATGCAGAACTTTATTAAATATATTATATCCTAGAATTTTTCAAAGATTCATAAATTACTTGTCATAGGGTTGAAATTCTTGGATGCATGGGACGACATATGGGCAGCAGATAAGTAAAATCTCCCAATAAGCTTCTGTAAACAACTTCAAGAGTTTTGGGCATTAATTGTTTATAAATAGGTATATTCTCTTGCCTTCAATATATTTGAGATGTGGACACATGAAATCAAAGTGGTAAATATTAATTTGTTTCTACCCCAAAATAGTGTTTTATTTTCTGTAGAAATATGTATAAACTATAATTTTAAATTCCTCTAAAACAATCCTGGTCTCACAATAAAGTCTTGTATACTCAAACATTTCATTTATAATACTCTGTTGAAAGCTTTGCATGTAAATCACTGTTAAGCTATATAAAATTAAGTTAAAATAGCAGTCTTCACTTATTACTCCCAAATCAGCCATAAGCAAAGCAAAAAATTAATTTACATCATAAGCCACATAAAAATTTGAAATACCATAAGAAACCATCTTAGTAACAGTACTTTTAGACATCACTAAGGTTACCTATTAGCTTACCTATCTAAAGTCTGGTAAAGAGGGATCAGAGCAAAAAATACAAAATGTGACTTTGATGAAGGAATGTTGTTTAATATTTTCAGGATAAAAAATGTTCTCCTGGATGGTACAAATGTTGTAAGGGAGGTATGGGGACAAGCAACTTCTTCTTATGCAGACTGCGGCCTCCACTGAAATAAACCGTCCTGGGTTTCCAATCTCTCCTTCAGTAGAATCTACTGCAACTCATAATCTAGCAGCAGCTTACAGGTGTTTAATATTTAACCTTTGAGGCTTGAAATAACAATTTAAAAATTAAATTGAGTTAAATTATCTTAAGCCATGTAAATTCCTCAGTATTGTTTACTTGTATGAAATCTATTCTTATTGAGTCATATTTGTGTAAAACTGAGGTGAAATCTAGGCGTTGCATGGTAGCAAACATTATTTTACAAAATAAGCCTACGTAACGATGTCTCTACATGTTAAGAATTCTCCCTCCAGATTACTCAGCAGTTACAACAAAAACCACATCATAATTAAACTTCCACTGTCAACTTTTAAAATCTTTTTTTCACTATTCATTGGCGTTATCAAGGATGAGAAACTAACAATCAGAGTCGTCCAAATAAGTCAAATAATTTTTCTTTCATAAAACGGCATTAATTGTTTAAAAATAAACATATTACTACGTTGGAGTTAATTGAATAGTTGTACTTTTCCCTATTCCATTTCCTAAGTATCATCACAAACCCTGGACAACATACATGAAATAAATGAAAGGACACCCTGAAAGAGAGAAGAGGCAGACAGGCTAAGAACCAGGGAACCTAGGACCCTCGCCACACATGATGATGAGTTCTCTGGGTTTGCCTCTCTGTGTCATATTCCCCAAACAAGATAGTGGAGAGGCTGGGAACCCAGAGAAATCAATGAATGCGGACCAATAACCCCAAGAGAAGCCTATTCCTCCTAGCCACATGCCCTGAGAGGGGCAGTCTAGCAAGACGGAAACTGTTATACAATTATTGATATTCTTTTGCCAAATGCTACAGTAAAACAGTGGTCCCACACCCACTCATGACAGCAAAGGCCTAGTAATAAGCTTGGGCATTTATTCCCCTCAGATACTTATCATCTCTTACTCTAGGTACATTTTGACCAAAATCTCTCCATTCACCCTATTCTCCAGTCTCTATAAATACTACCACTGAAGGTTCCATGCCTTTAGATTCTACATATAAATGGGAACATGCAGTATTTGTCTTTCTGTGTCTGACTGAGTTTATTTATCATAATGACCTCTAGATTCTTCTATGACATAATGTCCTTCTTTTTTAAGGCTGAATATTATTTCATTATGTATAAATATACCATATTTTCTTTATTTATTGGTTGATGGACATTTGGGTGGATTCCATCTGTTGGCTATTGTGAGTAGAGCAGCAATAAATATGGAATTGCAGATATCTCTTCAATATACTTACTTCAAATCATTTGTGTGTACACCCAGAAATGGGATAGCTGGCTCTATGTAGACTGGTGGTTCTATTTTCAGTTTTTAGAGAAAGATCTTTACAGTTTACAACATGGCTTATATAAATTTACATTGCCACCAATAGTATACAGGGGTTCCCCCCTTTTTTTAACATTTTTGCCAACATGTATCTGTCACCATTTTGATAATAGCCATTTGATAGGATGAGGTGAGATTGCGCTTCTAATTTTCCTGCTGATTAGTGATGTTAAGCATTGCTTCACAGGTTCACATGTTCACACATGTTGGCCATTATTATGTCTTTTTTTGAGAAATGGGTCTTTGCCCATTTTTAATGGATTATTTGTTTTGTATTATGAAGTGGTTGTAATTCCTTATATATTTTGATGACTAACCCCTTATCACATGTACGGCTTACAAATATTTCTCCCGTGATACAGGTTGCCTCTTCACCCCGTTCATTTCCTTTGCTGGTGGAAGCTTTAGACTTTGAGGTAACCCTGTCTGTCTTTTTTTGTAGTAGTAGGTGTTGTTGTCTGGGCTTGTGGAGGCAAATAGAAAAAAATCATTGCCCAGACAAAAGTCATATGATCTGTTTTGAGTTGTTTTTGTATATGGTGTTAGATAAGGTCCCAATTTCATTCTTCTGAACATGAAAATTCCTTTTTCTTGTCACCCTGTTATTGGAAAAACTGTCCTTCTCCCAGTTTGTATTCTTGGGGCCTTTGTCAAAATCAGTTGATCATAATTGCACAGGTTCTTTTCCAGCCTCTCTATTTTGTTTCATTGGTCACTGGGACTATTTTTTTTTTTATCAGTATTCTGCTGTTTTAATTGCTATACCATTGTAACACAGTTTGAAGTCAGGTTATGTGTTATCTCCAGTTCATCTGACACTCATACATGATAAAAACTCTCAGTAAACTAGGAATAGATCGCGGACATCCTCAACTTGATAAATATTACCTACCAAACCAACAGATGATATCATTCTTAATTGTGGGAAATCCAAAGATTTTCTACTAAGATTATAAAAAAGCCTAAGATATTCTCAGACACATATTAGGTAAGTTAATATAAAACTAACTAAATATACAAAAAAATCTATATGAGGGAAACTATCAGGCTTTGATAAATCTAAGAAGAACTAAATAAATGGAATATATTTGATGGTCATGGACAGGAAGATTCAATATTGTCTGGATGTCAGTTCTTCCAAACTTGAACTACAGATCTCATAAAATTCCAATCAAAATTCCAGCAAGCTATTTTGGATATTGACAAATTGATTCTAAAATATACAGAGAGTGGCAAAAGATCCAGAATAGCCAATGCAATATTGAAAATCAGGATCAATGTTGAAGGGTTGACAGTCCCAAACTTCAAGACATATACTCTAAAGCTACAGTCATTAAGGCAGTGCTGTGTTGGGGAAAAAAAAGACAAATAGATCAATGGAACAGAAGAGAAAGCCTAGAAATAGGCCCACAAATAGAGTCTGCTAATCTCTGACCAAGGAGCAAAAAAATGCAACGGAGTAAATGTGGTCTTTTCAACAAATGACACTGGGAACACTGGACATCCACATGCAAAACAAAAAAAGGAAAGAAATTAGACAGAAATCTTACACCCTTCGCAAAAAAATAATTCAAAATGGAACACAGCCTCAACTGTAAAACACGATAATATAAAAACTCCTAGATGATAACATAGTACAAGGTCTAGATGACCTTTGCTTTGGCAATGACTTTTTAGATTCTATGCCAAGGGCATGATCCATGAAAGAAACAATTGATAAACTGGACTTTATTAAATTAAAATTTTCTGCTCTATGAAAGACATTCTCAAAAGTGTGAAAAGACAAACCACAAACTGGACAAAAATATTTGCAGACAGCATATCAGATAAAAGACGCTAATCAAAATATGTCAGGAACTGTTAAAACTCAATGATATCGAAGCAAACATTCCAATTAAAAATGAGCCAGAAACCTTAACAGACACCCTACCAAAGAATATATACAGATGAAAATAAGCAAATGAAAATACGCCCCACACTGTGTATCATCAGGTAAATACAAACAACAATGAGATACGACTATACATCTATTAGAATGGTCCAAATCCAGAACACGGACGACAATGGATACTGCTGACATTGTGGAGCAAAAGCAACTTTCATTCATTGGTGATGAAAATGGAAAGTTCCACAATTACTTTGGAAGATAGTTTGGCAGTTTGTAAAAATCTAAACACACTTTTACCATATGATCTAGCAATCACACACATGGTATTACCCAAAAAAGTTGAAAACTTATGTCTACTCAGAATCCTGAATATGGATGTTTAGAACAGTTTTGTTTATAACTTCTAAAACGTGGAAGCAACCATGATGTCTGTCTGTAGGTGAATGAATCAATAAACTTTTGTACATTCAGAAAATTGAATATTATTCAGTACTAAAAAGAACTGAGTTATTAAGTCATGAAAAGACGTAGAGGCAACTTGAAGTCATATCACTGAGTAAAATAAGCCGATATGAAAAGCTTAACTACTGTGTGATCCAAGCATGTGACATTTTGAAAACAGCAAAACTATAGAGACAAGTTTTAAAAATGAGTCGTTTCTTGGGGTGGGGAGAGTAGAGGTGAATAGAAGGAGCACAAAAGGTGTCTAGGGTAGTGAAATGACTATGATCCTATAATGGCAGATACCTGCCTCTAGACATATCAAAACCCGTAGCACGTGCAACACCAAAGTGAACCCTAATGGAAAGTATGGACTCTGGGTGATAATGATGTGTCACTGTTAGTTCATGAGCTATAACTAATGTGCCACTCTGGTGGAGGATGTTGGCTACGGAGGGGGCTGTGCTTGTGTAGGGACAGGTTATATACAGGTAATCTTTGTCCCTTCCACGCAACTTTGCTTTGAACTTGAAACTGCTCTGAAAAGCTAAAATCTGTTTTAAAAAAAGAAAGGAAAATATCCATTTGTCAAAGAGAAAGACATAAGGGAAATAAAAACATATTGAACTGATGAAAATAGAAACACAAGATGTCAGAATTTTGGGGATACAGCAAATGCAGTGCTAAAAGGGAAATTATAAAAGTAAATCCTATACTAGAAAGGATATTTCAAATTACAATTCTAAAATATTATCTCAAAAAATGTTAAAAATATGAGCAATATAAAAGCCAAAGCTACTAAAAAGTGGGCGAATATTAAAAGAGCAGAATTCATTGAAAGGATTACAGAGCCCAATATAGAAATTAATAAGACATTAATGTGGTTCTTTGAAAAGCCTCTAGCATAGTTAACAGCAAAACGGAGAGACGGCACCAACAAAAGAATAATCTCACAATATTATCAGAACATGGGCAAGAAACAGGAAGAGAAATCTTCTCACCCAAGAGGATATAACACACATGGCTAGATAATAGGCATGTAAAATGCTGTTCATCATTACCAGACTTGAGGGAAATGTAAATTAAGACTATGATAAACAGAACCAAAGTTTTAAGTGGCAATACCCCAGACTAGCAGGGATGTAGAGAAACTGGATCTCTTACACGTTACTGGTAGGATGTAAAATGTTACCTATATTCTATAGCCAATATAGAATATAATTTGGCATCTTATTTAAAACTAAACAAACATTTTCTATTCTATGGTGCAATTTGTTTTTCCAGGCATTTATCCCTGAGAAATGAAAACTTATGGCCACACAAGGACAGCCGCACTACAATTGCTTTGCTCCTGTGATGGTATGTTCGCTTACTGCTCACAAGTCGTAGTTATAGAGGTTACACTGTAGTCAGTAAATTCCTGCTTTCAGTTCTTATACAGTTTTTATGTCAGCAGAGGTAATGTTCAGGTGATACAAGTGTGGCTAAGTAATTCTCTAGGACTGGCCACCATCTGATTGTCTAGCATTATTTGCTGTCAGCAACTGGTGGTTGAGGCTCCCCATCAGAAAAAATGCTAGAATACTACAGAACTGACAATATTAGCATCTTTCACCAGTATTAAAATTTGTGCTGTACTTTTAAAGATTAAGAAATAGCTAAAGGTAAATAATTTTTTTTTTTTGAGACAGAGTCTTGCTCTGTTGCCAGGTGCCAGGCTGGAGTGCAATGGCACGATCTCGGCTCACTGCAACCTCTGCCTCCCAGGTTCAAGCAATTCTCCTGCCTTCAGCCTCCCAAGCAGCTGGGACTACAGGCGTGCGTCACCAGACCCAGCTAATTTTTGTATTTTTTAGTAGAGACGGAATTTCGCCATGTTGGCCAGGATGGTCTCGATCTCCTGACCTCATGATCCGCCCGCCTCGGCCTCCCAAAGAAAGGTAAATAATTTTTGAAAAGAATAATGCATTCTTTGATATTGTTAGAATAAGTGGTTGGCACAAAGTAAATGATTGATCAGTGGTACCTGGGGAGAGAGAATAGGAACAGTAGTAAGAGGCGGAGAAAGGACAGGTGCAGAGATGGGTCTATATTTAGGGAAGAGGATGTATTGAAAAAACTTATGAGGCAGGTAAAATAAAGGGAGTGGAAGACGTCGTCAAGGCATTTGTCTAAACTGACGGGAGACAAATGTGAGGCCAGCCCCCTGGAACATCAGTGCTGCAGGCAAAGGAGCCTGCTGCAGGAAAGATGACAGTTCCCACCTTACACAACCTGTGAGTAGGAACAGCAGAAAAGATGAACCCAGAGACAAGAAGGGGACATCTCCAGAGATACTCAGACAAAAAGCTAAGGAGAAAAGTCAAGAGAAAAGCAGAAGATATATAAGTCTAGAAGGAATCACCTTATTAAAAGAAGGAGAATTTTAATCTGACTATGGAGCAGTGTTACAGAAGACTTTGCCTAGAATATCATCCAGGAACATTCCTTGAAAGGTTCTAAATGTCAAGCTAAGGCTCCTTGTCCCTGAATTTAATAAGTAAAGGGGTATAACAGAAATATGGTAATTTTAATCCATAGTTGAAACATTATGTTGAGTTTTCATGTTCATAATTTTTTCACTTTGTATTTGTTATTTATCATTTCCTCCATACTCAGATAATGCATTTATAATTTATTCTAATGCAAACATTGTTATTGTCAATTTTATATTATGATAATAAAAATAATGTAGATTTTGAATACGTGAAAAAATATATAAATAAAACATAACTATATAAATTTAGGTAAATATAAAGTCAGAGTTTTACAAAGTATTTTTAATTATTACTTAGGAAGAAACCACCAAAGGATTGAGTTAGTTCCCAGGATGTTATTTTAGTGTGACCCAGATGCAGTTTATAAGGAATTAAAATTAAGAAATCCAATTAGTTTTGTGTAATTTATTTTAAGTGATGCCTTTAAGTGAAAATTTGCCAATAAAATCTTAAAGTAAATTTATTCTTCTGGCCATGAGGGATATTTCAAGAGAAGCAGAGTGTGTGTGTTTTTGCTCTTGTGATTCCCTGAAAGTTTCTCCCCTTTGTTCCTTAACGGCATTAATGTGGTTACAGGTCTTACGTGATGAATTTCTTGGGTTTACCTTTGCTTCAATCTGTTTAGTATCTGGATTCTGAAACAAAAATTTGATTTTACTCTTGCCATCATCTGAAGAACCTTTAAGCTGAGAAAATTTATACCTCCAAAGGACAGCCTAAAGGGAAAAAAAGAAACAATGTAAGTCAATGGAATTAATATCTGCGTTCAAATCAAGAAACCTTTTTAAATGGTAAATGTCAATCATACAAAGTTAGTACTATGTCCCAATATTTTAAAAGTAAATTAAAAATATTTATCAAATGTTAACATTTGTGATTCAATATCATCATTTAATTTTCAGAAATATTTTATCCATGAAATAATTATTACAAATACATAGAATAAATTGCTTTTAGTATCTTGTCTTATGTGTACAGTCAATAAGAACTATATGTCTCATTGAATTGTTTTCAATAGAAGTGATAAGGCAATTTTGAATTGATCATGCTGAAGTTTTATCCTGAAGTCCAACTAGTAGTCTGTCACATTAGTAGATGACATATTAGCTGGAATAAACACTTATGACAAAGACTGATGTGTTGCTTTCATGAGATGTAGAATATACATTTTATGGAGCCATTCCCATCCATCTGTAATATCTTGGAAAGTAAAGCCTCTTTCAGAAACATATTCTACAAATGTAATTCTCTGAAGCAGAAAGTAACAGAAATCTGTTGCCTTTCCAAATAACAAACATTGAGATATGCAAGGTTAAATTGGCAAGAAGTGGGAATTGTCTATAACAATTTTTTGTCTCTACTATGTTGTAAATCGTATTTCCTGAAAGTAGACTCAGCACTTTGCTTTTTGGTATGCCCTGAAACTAAAAACATACATGTTCAAAGTAAAATACCAAAGATAGAAATCGTTAAAGAGGAAAATTGTGTATGTGTGTTCAAACATGGTCACACAGCACGTAGTTTGTTTTGCCTTATCTAGCATACCTTTATCTCATTTAATATGTCATAAAATATACTTTTCACAAATTATTGTTTCAAATTATTTTTCAAATAATTTCTTGTGGTTTCTAAATAGATCAACAAAAACATAGTTGATATAGTCAAATGTTTTCTGAGTGTAGTCCTATTTTATTCAACATAGTACTGGAAGTTCTGGTCATGGCAGTCAGGCAAGACAAAGAAATAAAGGGTATTCAAAGAGAAAGAGAGGAAGTCAAATTGTCTCTGTTTGGAGATGACATGATTGTATAGTTAGAAAATCCCGTTGTCTCAGCCCAAAATCTACTTAAGCTGGTAAGTAACTTCAGCAAAGCCTCAGGATACAAAATCAATGTGCAGAAATCACAAGCATTCCTATACACCAATAACAGACAAACAGAGCCAAATCATGAGTGAACACGCATTCGCAATTCCTACAAAGAGAATAAAATGCCTAGAAATACAACTTATGAGGGATGTGAAGGATCTCTTCAAGGAGAACTGCAAACCACTGCTCAAGGAAATAGGAGAGGACAGAAACAAATGGAAAAACATTCCATGCTCATGGATAGGAAGAATAAATATTGTGAAAATGGCCAGACTGCACAAAGTAATTTGGGGATGCAGTGCTATTCCCATCAAGCTATCATTGACTTCCTCCACACAATTAGAAAAAAACTACTTTATATTTCATATGGAACTAAAAAAGAGCTCATATAGCCAAGACTATCTAAAACAAAATGAACAAAGCTGGAAGAATCAAACCATATTACAAGGCTACAGTAATCAAAACAGCATGGTACTGGTACCAAAACAGATATATAGACCAATGGAACAGAACACAAGCCTCAGAAATAATGTCACACATCTACAACTGTTGATCTTTGACAAACCTGACAAAAACAAGCAATGGGAATGGATTCCCTATTTAATAAATGATGCTGGGAAAACTGGCTAGCCATATGCAGAAAACTGAAACTGGACCTCTTCCTTACACCTTATACAAAAATGAACTGAAGATGAATGAAAGACTTAAATGTAAGACCTAAAACCATAAACACCCCAGATGAAAACCTAGGCAATATTCAGGACATAGGCATGGGCAAGGACTTCTTGACTAAAACACCAAAAGCAATGACAACAAAAGCTAAAGATTAACAAGAGAGATCTAAGTAGACTAAAGAGCTTCTGCACAGCAAAGGAAACTATCATCAGAGTGAACAGGCAACCTACAGTATGGGAGAAAATTTTTGCAATCAATCCATCTGGCTAGGGGCTAATGTCCAGAATCTACAAAGAACTTAAATAAATTTACAAGAAATAAAATATCAAAAAGTGGGCAAAGGATATGAACTGACACTTTTCAAAAGAAAACATTTATGTGGCCAACAAACATATGAAAAGAGCTCATCAAAAGTGGTCATTAGAGAAATGCAAATCAAAATCACGAGGAGATACCATCTCACACCAGTTAGAATGGTGATTATTAAAATGTCAGGAAACAACAGATGCTGAAGAGGATGTGGAGAAATAGGATGGCTTTTATTTTGTTGATGCCAGACACATTAGTTCAACCATTGTGGAAGACAGTGTGGCGATTCCTTAAGGATCTAGAACCAGAAATGCCATTTGACCCAGGAATTCCATTACTGGGTATATACTCAAAGTATTATAAATCATTCTACTATAAAGACACAGGCACATGTGTGTTTATTGTAGCCCTATTCACAATAGCAAAGACTTGGAACCAACCCAATGCCCATCAATGATAGACTGGAAAAAGAAAATGTGGCACATATACACCATGGAATAGTATGCAGCCATAATAAAAGGATGAGTTCATGTCCTTTGCAGGGACATGGATGAAGCTGCAAACCATTGTTCTCAGCAAATTAACAAAGGAACCGAACTCCTCATTCATAAGTGGGAGTTGAACAGTGAGAACACATGAACACAGGGAAGGTAATACCACACACCGGGGCCTGTCTGGGGGTGAGGGGCTAGGGGAGGGATAGAATTAGGGGAAATACATAACGTAGATGACGGGTTGATGGATGCAGCAAACCACCATGGCATGTGTATACCTATGTAGCAAAACTGCACATTCTGAATATGTATCCCAGAACTTCAGCATAATAATAATAAAAAAGAAAGTTGTAGATGGCATCCTATTCCAGCATAAGGCTGTTTCATATACACTAAAAATCTATTGTTCAGTGTAGCCACCTTCATCAGTGACCTCATCAGTGACCTTAGCGATCTTCTGGCTAACTTGCTGTAGCTTCTCCATCAGCACTTGCCGTTTCACGTTGTACTTTTATGGCATAAAGATGGCTTCTCTCCTTAAACTTCATGAACCAACCTCTGCTAGCTTCAACTGTTTCTTCTTCAGCTTCTTCATCTTTATCAGCTTTTACAGCTCTGAAAAGAGTCAGAACCTTCCCCTGGATTAGGCTTTGGCTTAAGGGAATGTTGTGGCTGCCTTGATGTTTCTATACCGTGAACATTTTCTCCATATCAGCAAGAAGCCTGTTTCACTTCCTGGTCATGTATGTGTTCTCTGGAATGTCACTATTCATTTTCTTCAAGAACTTTTCCTTTGGATTCACAACTTGTTTAACCGTTTAGCACAGGAGGACCAGCTTTTGGCCTGTCTCTGTTTTCAACATGCCTTTCTTATTAAGCATAATCATTTCTGGATTTTGATTTAAAGTGAGAGACGTGAGTTTTTCACTTGAATGCTTAGAGGTCATTGGAGGATTATCAATGGGCTTAATTTAAAAATGACTGTGTCTCTGGGAATAGGGAGGCCCAAGGTGAGGGAGAGAGGTGGGGAACAGTTGGTCAGTGGAGCAGTCAAAACACACATTTTTTTTTTTTTGGTTAAAATTTTTCACCATCTTAAATGGGCATAATTCATGGTGCTCCCAAATAATGACAATAATAACATGAAATATTACTAATTACAAGTCACTATAACAAATATAATAATAAAGAGCTTGAAATAATGTAAGAATTACCAAAATGTGACACAGAGATATGAAGTGACCACATGCTGTTGGAAAAACAGCTGATAGGATAGAGTGGCTCAACGCAGGGTTGCCACGAACCTGCAGTTTGTAAGAGACACAGTATATGTAAAGGACAGTCAAGTGAAGCGTGATTAAGTGAGGTACGCCTGTAAATGAGCACTTCCGTCAATACGTTCACACTCTCATATGGAGAGCAACTCTTAGGTAAACATTATGAATGTGAATTTTAACATTTCACTAGTGATCCTTAAAACCCAGATTTCTGAAGTCCTAGCTTTTTAGGTAGAGTTTCTAATGAGAAAATACTACCTCCTCACCCAGCAAAATACAAAAGTAATTCCTGCTAAAATGCCTGTTCTCCAAGATTATCTCACACTGGCATTTAGAAAATGAGATTGGTAAAGGTTCCAAGAAATACATTTAAGGGTGAATGAAAAGGAGTGAGTATATGTTTATCTCCAACCAACAATTCCACAGTAAATATTCACATGCATAACTTTTCCTAGCGGTAATATTTTCAGTGTAGATATTACAGATTTATAATTAGGAGACTTTATCCATGGTCTCCATTTGGACATACGTATTTTAATGGTGAGAGGTAACAGTGACAGACATGAACATTGCAACTTTCACCTTCAACTCAATAAAGTGTGCATTTGTTTTTCCATCTTGTTGGAAAAACAATATACCTTACAAATGGGAAAAAATATACCTTACAGTTAAAAAATTGTTTTACACAGCATGGGCAACATGACAAAACTGGTTTTTGTCTCTTCACATAGATCTATGTGAAGAAAAACATGACTTTTAAAATTACTAAAACTCCACATCTTGATTACATTATTACTAAAACATTTGTATAACAAGAACCAAAAATAAGTAAAATATACCGATGCATTTTTACATTGTATATAATTCTTTCATTTCTAATTTAAAACTATTGTTTAACATTAACAATTATAAAATAAAAAGAACATTTACATTTTCTTTTGGGCATTAAAATACACCATAATATAAAATTTAGCATTATAATGATTTTTACACGTATAATTCAGGGACGTTAAATACATTCACAATGTTGTTCAATCGTTACTGCTAGCCATTTCCAGAATATTTTTAACATCCTAACCAGAAACTCTGTACTCATTAATCATATGTCTTCACTTATAGTCCCAGGTACCCTTTATTCTACTGTCTGTCTCTATGAATTTGCCTATTCTAGGTATTTCATTTAAGGGAATTATAAAATACCCTTCCTTTTGTGTCTGACTTGTTTCAGTTAACATGTTTTCAAGGTCCATCCATGGCTGCATAATATTTCATTGTCTGAAAATGCCAGTTTTATTTATCCATTCATTTACTGGTTGACATTTGAGTTGCATTCTTCATTTGTCAACTGTGAGTCACACTGCTATAAACATTGGGGTACAAAAAGCCCCTGCTTTCAATTCTTTGGTGTATATGCTGAGAAGTTGCACTATTGAATCATACGGTAACCGACATTTACCTTTTTGTGTCATCACCAAATATTTTTCAGAGGCTACATTATTTTATAATTATACCAGCAATATGAAAGAAAGGATTCCTAGTTCTCCACATCCTCATTGACGCTTTTCTTTGTTTTCTCTCTGATTTTAGCCATCCCAATCAATGTAAACTGGTAACTCCTGTGGTTTTGACTTGCATTACTAATGGCTAGTGATGTTGGTTATCTTTTTGCATGCTTGTTGGCCATTTGTATATATTCTTCATTGCAACATCTACTCATGTTCCATTTTGAATTAGGTTGCATGTTTTGTTGTTATTGAGCTGTATGAGCATATTATATATTTTAGATATTAAACCCTTATCACATATATGATTCGCAAATACATTCTTCCATTCTGTGGGTGCCCTTTGCACTCTGCTGTAGTATCCTTTGATGTACAGAAGTTATTCACTTTAATGTTGTCCAATTTATCTATCTTTTATTTTGTTGCCTGAGCTTTTGGTGTCATAGCAAATAAATTATTGCCAAATTTAAAGTCATGAAGCTTTCCCTACGCTTTCTTCTACAGGTTTTATTATTTTAACTCTTACAGCTATGTCTTTGACTCATTTTGAGTTAATTTTTCATATGGCATAAGGCAAGGGTTCTAGCTTTATCCTTTTGCAGGTGAATATTTTGTTTTCCTAACAAACACTGTTAGTTGAAAAGACTGCTCTTTCCTCATTGGATGGTCTTAGCACCCTTGTTGAAAATCATTTTACCACATATGTGAAGTTTATTCTGTGATCACCGTTCCATTCCAGCAGCATGGATGGAGATGAAGGCCACAGTCTAAGCAAATTTAATGCAAAGCAGAAAACCAAATTCCAATATTCTCACTTACAAGGAGAGCTAAACATTGAGCACAAATGGACGTACGTATGGGAACAATAAACAGTGAAGAATACTAGAGGGGTGGGGAGCGTGTCGTGGGTTGAAACACTGTCAGGTACTATGCTCACAGTCTGAGTGACAGGGTCCGTAGCCTGAACCTCAGCATCACACAAAATTCCCACGTAACAACCTGTGCATATATCTCCTGTATCTAAAATAAAAGTTGGAAAAAAAAACCCATGCACAATGTACAAAAAAAATTGCAGAGAGATGTAATTTTCCTCTTTAAGAGGAAAAGCAATTATTTTGTTAACAACCGTAGGAGAACCTGTTTAGCCTCACTAGAAATCAAGAAGACTGCATTAATATTACAGAGGCTGTTTTCAATCATTATATTAGTAATGATCACTGAAAATTGTATTAACTAAAGCTAGTAAGGTTATGTTGAAAAATATTTACATAACAATGCTGGTGACAGTGTGAAATTTTAGGTCATTAATTTTACCTATATATTTCAAGCCCTAAAATGTTAACAAAATTTGATCCAGAAATTCCATTTATAAAAATTAACTGTAAGGAAATATAATAGATAAAAAGTAAAGGAATATATTAAACAACATATTAATATCAAAAAATAAAAATTCTAATCATTTTTCATTAAAATAATGTTCATGAGTATTATGTAAATACATGGAAAATTGCAAGTAATATAGTATTCATGGGGAACATAAGGACAAAAATTAATTTTAATTTAAAATAAACAAAGATAGCTGTAAAAAACAGAGAAAAAATTCTGCCAAAATATCTCACTGTTTGTAGCACAGTCTTGACGTTAACCTACTGTGTAGCTTTGGACAAGACACTTTATTTTTATCTTGGCTTAGCTATAAAGTGAAGGTTTTTGAAATTCCCAAATTATAATTATAAATTTGAAATGATAATTTATACATAGTAATTACACTATTAAACAGGAATTTGCTATTTCAGTTAGATGAGCTTTTAAGAGTGAACAGATTTTAAAAGCTCATTATTTTAAATAAAGCATCATAAAGTTCCTCTGGCTGTAAGAACATGTATTAGAGGCATATGAAAGAGGTTTGATACATTTCTGAATATGAACCACGAATCATTGGCTGTGAGTAGGATACCTCAAAGATGGATATAAATAAGTTAATGGATACACTTAGCTGAAGGATTGGTCAGCTACAAGATAATGCAGTAAACTAGGAAAAGAGACAAGAGTCTAGGAAAACTATGTAAACTTGTAACACTCAAAGAAATTTACTAAGGCCAACTTGGAATCACCTAAGTCAAAATTACTGTCAATGGAAGTTATAAAGTTCTGAAAAATAGCTTAACTCAAGGACTCTTTGGTAATCTTATTTCTTTTACCAATATTTTGTTCCTAAGATTCTGATCGTGTGGCAATTATGTTAAGAATATTAATGATGAGGCCAGGTGCGGTGGCTCACGCCTGTAATCCCAGCACTTTGGGAGGCCGAGGCGGGCAGATCACGAGGTCAAGAGATCGAGACCATCCCGGCCAACATGGTGAAACGCCGTCTTTACTAAAAATACAAAAAATTAGCTGGGCGTGGTGGCGTGCGCCTGTAGTCCCAGCTACTTGGGAGGCTGAGGCAGGAGAATTGCTTGAACCCGGGAGGCAGAGGTTGCAGTGAGCCGAGGTCAGGCTACTGCACTCCAGCCTGGCGCCTGGTGACAGAGTGAGACTCTGTCTCAAAAAAAAAAAAAAAAAAAAAGAATATTAATGATGAAAAGGATGAACAGACAGCACTATTTTTTATAGCATGCAATTTACATTGCTATGTAATGTAAATTGTGAGTGCAATTGTAGATTCCTTACAGCCAGCTCTGAGGTGGACCCAGACAGGATAGTGTTGAGTAAGCTGTTAGAAGTGCATGGATAGTGGGATGGTTTATGGTTACTTAATTCACTTTTATTTGCTTGGAAAGAAGGTGCTAGCGAAAAAACAAAGGAGCAAGAATTTCTGGCTTCAAAAGCTTTTCAATCAGGTAGAAAGTAAAACAAGTTATAGTAATAAGATCTATATAAAATATGTTAGAATTTTGTTGGAAAAAGTACTTGGCATAATAATACTAAAATTCAGAAAAAATATGTCAATTTGTCTCCTTTTTTTACATACTGGTAAAGTTCATGCACACTAGGATAATCAGTAGCTGCCTACATCAAATGAGATCAAGGGGATTATAAAGACCAGAAACCTCTCTCTCCTTTTTATCTACTTTTGTGCCCTCTTCTCCAGGGACTAGCCTGAATTCCATCACCAGGAAATTAAGATACTTTCCCCAATTACAATGCATATATCCCAGGAAAGATCATGTATTTTGCTGTTGGTAGTGTACTGAAATAAAGATGAATACTGAGCTCAGAGCCACAAGTTCTAAAATGTCATCTAAATTTTATATTCTACTTATAAGCCACATGACTTTGGGCAAGATTCTTAATTTATTAGAGCCTGATCATATTCTATTGTAAATTGGAAGTAATAATGTCTGACTATTCTACTTTACATACAGGTGTGTCCTGAGAACACCATCTCACAAACATATTTCTCTGCCATGAGTACTACTCTAAGAAATTCAATCTAAGAAAGCTCATGCTAGGTGTAGTTCTTAATACAGACGCAAAAGTGAAATATTGGACATGGATTGCTTGCTAGCTGGCTGACAACAGAGACCCCCATCACTGGCAGGGGAGCTAGACTGGTGATTAACTGTATTCATTATAATCTGCCAAACTCTGTGACATTAGAAGTGTCTATTCTGGAGAAAGAACCTGTGTGGAATTTCTGTGAAGCCCTCATAGGGGAATCACAATATAGACCTCTCTGGACTCTGGAGAAAAGTGATTCCATCTCCAGAAAATCTGTGCACCATTTCACAGTCAGAGGTCCTTGTAGAGACAGATGCTCACATGTATCCAGGGCTACACATTATTTTTGGACAGTCTGCCCAATAAGTTATAAGGTACAACAGGGCAATGTAAAAAGTGGTAGGATGTAATTGATTCACCGGGAATCAGGGATGAGCCGAGCCACAGGGCACCAGCGATCTACCCAAGCTGGCAGCCCAGGCCTCCACCCCATCACTAGTCTAGGACCTGTACCACTCAACAACTGGCAAATTTGACGTCTAAGGGACAATCTCTGTGGCGACCTAAGATAGAACAGAAGGCTAAGATGTGCTCACAGACAGGCTGGCTGAGCATGCTGGTGCAAACAAAATGTTGAGGTTTCTTCTGTCACAGTTCCTCTGTTAGCTGTTCCTGAAACACATCAGTGAGGAGAAAACGCTCCCCACTTCACAGAACCCTGGAAAGTGCATCTGGGCATCCGTTTTCTGCAAATACAAGTAGACTGAGATAAGAATATGGGTGATTCGTGGACGGACGTGAAAGATTTGACCCAGTCAGGGATCCAGTAGTAATAAAATATAAGAACATTAGGGGCAAAGGGGTTTGAAGAAAAGGCCTCAAGAAATGACTGCTCCTAATACTTCAGCGATTTTACATCAGCCCGGCTCTGTCACTGGAATAAAGAATGCATGAACAAACGGAGGCCACACGTGAGCCCCACCTCACTCCTCACGCTCACAGGAGGATCCGGCTAGTACTACGGCTGAATGTCCGATCTGTCACCGATAGAAGCTAAAAGAAAGCACTCAAGGTGCCATCGATGCGGCTACACCAATAGCCATTTGGTGGCAGATTGATAATATTGGGCCCTTTTCACCCCAAAGAGGCATCAATTAATTTAGAGATGAATAGACACACACACTGGTGTGAGCCTGCCTTTCCTGTTCACCAGGCATCAACATTGTAGAATTTGCAGAGCTTTTGCAAGAGTCCTTGTCACTCCCCACACCAATGGACCCGTTTTACAGTAAAAAAAGGTGCTGGAGCAGGAACATCGTCACGCCACCTTGCGGTGCATCAGCCTGAGGGTTTGGGCAGGAGAGGGCAGTTCAATGGCCTCTCTGTATATAGCCAGTGCTTCATCTAGGAGATATATTATGAGAAGGGGACCCCATCCCCAGGGCGTGGTGGAATAGACCCGAATCATTGACCAGTACACAGTTCAGTATCCCCGGCAGGCAGACTCCATGCGTCAGAGAATGAAGAGGTGGATTTAGGACAGGTTGCAGTTACCACCATTCCCAGTTGTTCAAATGGGGAACGTGAGCACCTGGTGCTGACAACTCTGCACTGTGCAGGTGGAGGTCATAAGCCACGGCGCTTTCTCGTACTTCCAAACGTTTGCATTGAGAGATCAGTAAACAGTTTAAGGAGTCGCCTTCTGCAGGGATAACTGTCCCTCGACTCAATCAGGAGGTACGAGGAAAGTGAAGAAAAACTTATCTGACTTGCAGTAACTCTGCTAAATGTCTGTTTATGCTGCCATTGCCAGTTTTAATGGTACATGGAAATAAAACAGTGTCCATAGCCACAGGATCAGTTCTTGAATGACAGCGCGGGTTAGCGCAGCAGGCAAACTGCCCAGAGCGCAGATGTAATGGTCACGACAGGGCCATTCAAGAATGAGGAGTGGAGGAGATGATGCTCGTCAGTTACGGCCTTGACAGCAGCCATAGCAGCCGGGGCTGTTTATGATCTCACTAACCTTCTCTTGTTTTCTACAGAAGGACCAGTGAGAATCCGGGACGAGGGAGAATGCAAAATGCACGTGGATGGGCTCTCTTAGCGTGAGAAGCCAGTGGGGCTGCATAACGGGTGATGTACCCTGCGGTGAATATTGTGATTCTCGGCTCACCTCTGTTGGGAGGCCTGCTGGACTCCCAGCACCTGGAAATATCATCTGTTGAAAGCTCTCCCAAAGAAAACTTTTAAAGGAACCCAATCTAAAGCAGCTTGTAAAGCGATTAAAATTAATACATTTGAAGTGAATTTTCCTCTTACCCTCAACCACCTTCTTCTTTAATCCATTTTAGGGATTGTCAGAACGTTTACTCCGTTATCTAAGCATTACATTTGAAAATAAAAGTCAAGTTTGCCATCAGACCCCCGCCTCTAATTCTCTTAATTCTAATTCCCACACACCTCGTAAATCTCTATGTCATCATTACCATTATACAAAACGAATATAGTTTAGGTACATTTTCTCTGTTGAGTTTTCATAGTAACTTCAAAACTAATTTCTTTTCTCTAATCTTGACATTTCATATTCTGTAATATAAGCCCACTCCCTTCCCTTTTCTAAAACTTATATTTCTGCTACATAACACCTTTCAAGGGTAGTATCATGATCAGATTTAAACCCTTGTTAAGACGCACAAAATCCCTCAAGATTTAGCCTTGCTCAAATCTCTAATCTCATTTTTGCCACTGCCTGTTAATGACACTCTGCTCGAGCCGTACCACTCTTCATTATTCACAAATCACGATGCTTTTGCTCATTCCTTCCGCTTTGCCTGTTGCCCATTCTGCCTGAGGGGCCTCACTTGAGTGATCCCCCAACTGTGGCCAGTTCATGTCTCACTTTACATTTCAGTCCCAGGAAAATCGTAACTCCATAAGGAAGCTTTTTCAAAAACATACTACTGGCTGAAATACATGTCCTCACTAACTGCTCCATAGCACCTTGTGTAATAAACAGTAATAACGTATTTTTATTTATTAATTTTTAGAAAGTAGTGATATTGATGAGAAGGTTATGAATGACTTTATTAGGAACACTTTCAGTGCATTATTTCAATACAATGAGGAGTTCCTGGTTAGTAACATGTTAGTGCAGGTTTAAGAAGTAAGCTCTTCAAGTGGAAATTATATATGTACACACACTTACCACATATCACATACCTGTACACAACTAGGCATTGAAGAAGGATAAAATGTAAAGGCGTGTATTATTGTGTATATGCTGAGAGGGAAGACAGCGTAGGTAGAAGTTCATTTCTTTTGCAAGTGTGGAATACTAAAGAACCCTGCCAATCCTACAATCACGTTCAGGAAGCGTGAGCAGAGAAGATTCACTTCTGTACTTCAGCAGCATCATGCACAAGGCTTTGTTTTTGGTGGTCAAAATTTATATCATACCAGAATATTCACCCGTTTAGCAAAAATGCAGTAGACATGGTACTTGCTGATAAAACTAAGTGCATCTGGACGTAAGGTGCTAAAGGCAGCTTGTTTCTTCAGGTCTACTGCGGGGGAAGTATTCAACACCTCTGCTCGTAAGCCAGTTGGTGTAACAGTCTGCTTGCTGCAACCTGTCCTCTGGCATCAGACAGTCTTTCAAAGGGGCAGTGAAAAAAAGAGGAAATTTGAGGTGTCATGTACATGAAATTAGAGGTGTCATGTACAGGAAAGATGATAAATGGCCGTTCTGTATGGTTTGTAGGAAGTAATATGAATGCTTGTATAAGAAGTTTTGTTGTTTATTGTATGATTAAGACTATATTTATTAATTTTAAAATTATTTTAGATTGTAATATAGAATTATAGGTATTTATTTTACAGTTTGATATTTTAAAAATCTGCATTAGACTCAACTACAATAAGTTACAAAATAAAGGTATTAAATGAAAAATTAGTGAATTCTAATATAGCAAAAAGTTGATAACAAGTATGCAATTGCACAAAATGTTGTTTAATGTTCACCCATCCACCATGGGAATAACTGTATCACTGATTGCATAAAAGCCAAATGGAACAAATTAGCATATGCTTGAAATACAGGATTAGTAATTACTTTAAAAACAAAACATTGCCAAATAAGTTGATCTAATATATTTAAATGGAGAAGGTATATTTACAAGTCATTCTTTACATATAAATTTTAATTTTGTTCAAATGATTCTTCATCTAAATGAAATATGCTAATTTTGAAGATCCAGTTTTCGTATCAAAGTGAGCCAAATGATATTTGTTTGTCTCCATTAGTCGAAGAAATTCACAGATAATTAAATGATGTCATCTTTCTATTAATGCTTCAAGTAAAAAAAATTGTTAACTCTAATCCTGTTTTTTTTCCAACTCATCTGTAGAACTGAAGTAAAGTTTTAGAAATTTCTTTTTGTCAAATTAAACATCTCTATTATTTTGAATGTCACCATAAATTCATCTAAACATTTAGCATTGGTTATGGTATTTACTATACAGCTGATAATACGAATATATACAATTAATAGAGCACAGAGTCGTAGTAAGATCAAATTATTGTAAATTAAGTAACACCTGTACCTAAAGTTCACCTGAATTGATTTTGGTAAACTCGCCTTTCATAATCGCACCTCAACCAACAGAGATTCTCTACTAAAAATGATTAATCTACTTATTAATGCTTAGATAATCAATAGAAAGATATACCTCCCAATTTAATGTGGCTAGCATATGCTTATATGTTTATATTTTAGAGATAACAACCTTTTAAAAATAATGCTCGACAAAATAATTTTACAGGCGAACCAATACCACGAAACCAATTTGTTAGCTAATACATAATTATTTATTATCACACATCAGGCAGCAAATTGCACGGCCACCTTACTTACTATTAGCCTGAGGAGACCACCTATTCAACTAAAATTGCAGGGAACTCAGATAAGAAGAAAATATTTGAATATGCCTCCGACACCCGCCCCTTTCCCAAACAAAGATTCGTAACTTAGAGGTCAATGGCCATAGATGCACAGTATCTTTCATTCGACACCTCTGTCGGTTTGTTTGTGATCATCTACATTATATCTTCCACAGCAAATGTTAAGTACAAATAATACCATGGAATAAAAGCTTTGGATAAAGTAAACGTGAATTTATTTTCTATATAGCAATCAGAATTATCTTCTTCATCCTGTCTCCCTCTTCCTCACCCTGCCCTCCTTATGTTTCTGGAAAAAGCAAAGAGCAGAGCCCTTTTGCGTCTCTGACTTAACACTTCCTTTCTCTCTCTCCTTGAAAACTTTTTGCCCCTACTCATTTCATAGCTATTCTATTCTTGCTGTGGAGGTCTCATTACAAATATAACTGCCTTAGGAAGACTTTTCCTGCAAAACTACTAAAAGACCTTCTAAATCTCTGTCAATGCCTTTTTCCTTTTTTTTTTTTTTTCACAGACCTCATTGCCATGTGCCCCTCTTGCTGTGTTCCTCTCCTTGTAATGAGAGCTTCCAGTCAGTCTAACTGACCCACTGCTGCAGCCCTGGGTCCTAACGGAGTCACTGGTATGTAGGGGACAGGCAATAAATCTAACTTTTATAAAATAAATATATTCAAACAGAATCAACTTTGATGAAGAAAAGTCATTTCCCTCTAGTTATGTGGTTGTCATGTTATTGAAGGCCTGTAACTGGAAGAAGTGAGGGAAACATATACTAAAATGAGAACTTGTAAAAGACTGTGAAGGCCGGGCGCGGTGGCTCATGCCTGTGATCCCAGCACTTTGGGAGGCCAAGGTGGGTGGATCACGAGGTCAAGAGTTTGAGATCAGCCTGGCCAACATGGTGAAATCCGGTCTCTACTAAAAATACAAAAAAAAAAAAAAAAAAAAAAAAAAAATTAGCTGGGCATGGTAGCACATGCCTATAATCCTAGCTACTCAGGAGGATGAGGCAGTAGAATTACCTGAACCTGGGAGGCAGAGGCTGCAGTGAACTGAGATCCTGCCACTGTCCTCTAGCCTGGACAACAGAGCGAGACTCAATCTCAGGAAAAAAAAAAAAAGAAAGAAAGAAAGAAAGAGAAAAGGCAACACAAGCTGAGCATAGTGGCTCAAACCTATAATCACAGCACTTTGGGGAGCCAAGATGGGCAGATCACCAGAGGTCAGGAGTTCGAGATCAGCCTGACCAACATAGAGAAACCCCCGTCTCTATCAAAAATACAAAAATTAGCCAAGTATGGTGGTGCATGCCTGTAATCCCAGCTACTCAGAAGGCCTGAACAGGAGAACTGCTTGAACCTAGGAAGCAGAAGCTGCAATGAGCCGAGATTGTGCCATTGCACTCAGCATGGGGAAACAAGAGTGAAACTCCGTCTCAAAAAATAAAAAATAAAAAAGACTGTGAAATGCCCAATTTTAGAGAGGGCATAGTGAAAACAGCCGGTATTATTTACTATTTCCTGGACTGTGAAAGCCCAGTGGTCTCTGTCTTTTCCAGAGAACTTTGATCAAAGAATCTTGAGTTTGGATTGAATAATTCCTGTCATCAGTAGTAGTCTTAATTTGCTAAACTTGGTAGAGGTCAAGTCTAAAGGCGAGCAAAAGAAATAAACAAACGAACAAAACTAAGGCAATGTATGAAGAAACTTTTGAATATTTTTAAAGCCTACAATTTGCCCCAAAGCCTTTATATTAAGTAATTACAGACAAGATTTTTGCTTTCCCATGTCTGTCCATGAACCTGTGAAGCTCCCTCTTGCTCCTCCAGCGCAAGGAAGTCAAATGTGGTCAAGTACGTTTAGGGAGCTTTATTAGCACAACGGTCTGAGGATATTTTCATAAAGGAAAATCATTTGACATTGTTTATGCAGGCACATTTTTTCCCATGAAATACAAATTGAGAAGTGATAAAGTATGCACAATAGAATAGAATATGTAATACATTTACATAGAGTGATAATAGATGCAAGACACTTACTGACTTATTAAAACTTGTTTGTTTTGGACAGTCAAAAATAGTGTTTAATTCAAAATATTCTTTGGGAATTTATGTGAAATGGTAAGTATATCATTTTTCTTGAATTTTAACATACAATTAGATATTTCACACACCTAAAACCTGCAAGTAAAGATGATGAAAGAGTAACACGACAAATCACAGCCCTTTTACTACTGGAGATCACTGTAAGAGAATCACTGAAGACTGTCAATGGCAAAAGCAATGTATGTGGTATAACTGTTTCCACCAAAGGGCTGATTAAATAATTGATTAAAGAATAAAAGAAAAATAAGTTCTGCAGAAGAATCATTTGCCTATGAGCTACTCTTTACAAGAGATAAATTTTACTTAAGGCAATGCATGCAAGCAGATAAGCATTACAGAACCTTGGATTCAATGCAATCACATTCAATTATACAATGTTGGCCGGACGTGGTGGCTCGTGCCTGTCATCCCAGCACTTTGGGAGGCTGAGGTGGGTAGATCACTTGAGGTCAGGGGTTTGAAACCAGCCTGGCCAACATGGTGAAACCCTGTCTCTACTAGAAATACAAAAATTAGCCGGGAGTGCTGGCACGCACCTGTAGTCCCAGCTACTTGGGAGGCTGAGGCAGGAGATTTGCTTGAACCCAGGAGGAGGATGTTGCAGTGAGCTGAGATTGCACCACTGCACTCCAGACTGGGTGACAAAGACTCCACCTCAAAACAAAACAAAACAAAAATATAGATAGATAGATATAGATACAGATACATACATACATACAATATAATCATAAATAGTGATTAATCCATGTGCAATTGAAGATTAAATGTTGAAATTTTATCAAGCAGAATTTTTCATGTGAAGAGAATGAGGCATATAATAAGTAATCGATCATTTGTTCCTGTCACTGAATCATTCGACGGCTGAACACAAGCACAGATTGTAAGTAATTTGAAAAGACTTCATTAGTGTGTGAAGCATTTTGAGAGTCTGCTGTTCTTTCATTGAAGCATCATCTTTGTTACTATTAAAATGGGCATTCACTGTGCTAGGCCCTTTCCTACATTATCTCTGATTCTTGCAAGGGCTACGCAATAGCTAGAGTTACTGCAATTTCCCAGAAGATACAGCTGAAGCAGCATCATACACGTTCACCATATTTCACAGACAAGAAGTAGAAATCAAATCTAAGTCTATCATTTTCCACAGTTTATTTTTCTTCTTTTATTCTGACCTGCCTTTTTAGTGATTTCCCCACCAAACATCAGATTCATTTATTGAACATGACTATAAACAAACTCTTATTGCTAATGCCTGACTTCTTTCTTAAAATAGAGGACTCAGAGTCCCATTTAGAACAAGACACTAAACCCAGGAAAGCAATTTATTCATAGCATGCTCTGAGTCATCACTTCTTCTTATAATAATGCTGCTGCTATTTTAAGCATTCGTCCCCTTCATATGTGAAAAGTTTCCATAAGCTAGTCATTTGAGTAAGACCCATTGTTAGAATGGCTAACAGTCTGGAAATACTGGTAATCTAGAGAATATCAGTGGGAAGGGAAGTGGAAAAAAAGCTTGTCCTAACTTTATTTTCCTGCCACTTACAGTACAGATACAGAGCTGGCTGCTAGTTCCATGGGAAAACAGGCATGCAAAGCTGACTACAAATAAGGGACTCAGGTTAACTAAAAATTCACTTTGAAACAACATCAAGCGTTCCTTGGATGCAGACCATTCAAACTGTAATGCATTCATAGTGTACAAATGGAAAGTAAAGTTGTGTTAATGATAATGAAAGGCTTACATGTTGGACAAAAAAGGTTAAAAATCCCCAGCACATTCTTTATTTGTTTCCTTATCAGCTCACTGTTTCCAGGTCCAGTTATTCATGCCCCAGAGAAAAATTTCTCTTTAAAGAAACTGAAGCAATTTTCACATATGAAGGTAAACTAAACACTGTGTTAACTATTTTACGTGAAATAAAAGTAGCTTTTTGCCACATAGGGAAAAAAAGACAAAACAAAAATCTCTGGGAAGTATAATTTATGTAGTTTACAACTTATTATACAGAACATGTTAAAAATTACAACAGTAATGCTTTGAAGGGAGTATATATTCATACTCTTCCTGTATCATAAATCACCTGGTACTTGCTATTTGACTCATGAATGTCCAGAGATAACCACAATTTTACCCTTTGCAAATTGTCTTGATGGAATCTCTGGTTAAGCAGTTGATCAAACCATCCCACCAAGTCCTATATCCATTTGGCATTATCCCTCTTAACTATGTAACTAGGCCCCCATAAGGCTTAGACTTCACTCCATGCTGCATGAAAGTACCTACCCAATTCTAGATCTGTCTTTTTCATTAGACTGTAGACTTCTTGAGGGGAGGAACTGCATCTGTTGTTTATACTCCTAGTATCTGGCAATAGTCATGTGGTATAATTGACGCATAGTAAGAATGTGCTCTAAATAAATTGAGAAGTCGTATTTGGAAGATACTGTGGTAATCCAAATGAGAAGAGGTTGGCCAAGTTAGTAATATTGAAAATGGAAAAGAGAGAACACCTTCTAGATTTGTGTAGAGAAAGTTATGAAAAGGCTAAATGGTAAAGTTAAAGACAAGTCAGAGGATAGAACTAAATTTGCATTTCTTTAGATAGATGAGATAGGAAGACAAAAGATGTGAGAGTAAAATAGAAAACAAGCTCAGTGTTGAACACACTTTTGAAATGTAGATATTAAGCAGTCTTAGAGATGATATATGTTTGAGTTGGACATAACGGAACAGAAATGCATTATCATTAGGCCAGTTGCCTGAATTAAAGATTGAATGAGATTGTCTAATCAAGCTCAGCACTTCTCCCTCAAACATATGAAATATATATATATATTTCATCTAACATATTAAACCATTCAGATAAGTACACAGGTTTTCACTCTGAGAATTTATTTAAAATCTTTTTCTTTAAATTGTACTTTAGGTTCTGGGGTACATGTGCAGATCATGCAGGATTGTTGCATAGGTACACTACATGGCAATATGGTTTGCTGCCTCCATGCCCCCATCACTTATATCTGGCATTTCTCCTGATGTCATCCCTCCCAGACCTCCCCACCCCCTGGCTCTCCCTCCCTTGCCCCCCTCAACAGACCTCAGTGTGTGATGCTCCCCTCCCTGTGTCCATGTGTTCTCATTGTTCAACACCCGCCTATGAGTGAGAACATTCGATGTTTGATTTTCTGTTCTTGTGTCAGTTTGCTGAGAATGATGGCTTCCAGGTTCATCCATGTCCCTACAAAGGACACAAACTCATCGTTTTTTATGGCTGCATAGTATTCCATGGTGTATATGTGCCACATTTTCCTTGTCTGTTCTATTGTCGATGGGCATTTGGGTTCCAGGTCTTTGCAATTGTAAACAGTGTCACTTTGAACATACGTGTGCAAATGTCTTTATAACAGAATGATTTATAATCCTTTGGGTATATACTCTGTAATAGGATAGCTGGGTGAATGGAATTTCTATTTCTAGGTCCTTGAGGAAGTGCCACACTGTCTTCCATAATGGTTGAACTAGTTTACACTCCCACAAACAGTGTAAAAGTGGGCAAAGGATACGAATAGACACTTCTCAAAAGAAGACATTTATGTAGCCAGCAAACATGAAAAAAAGCTCATAATCACTGGTCATTAGAGAAATGAAAATCAAAACCACATTAAGATACCACCTCACACCAGTTAGAATGATGATAATTAAAAAGTTAGAAAGCAACAGATGCTGGTGAGGATGCAGAGAAATAGGAATGCTTTTACACTGTTGGTAGGAGTGTAAATTAGTTAACCATTGTGGAACACAGTGTGGTAGTTCCTCAAGGATCTAGAACTAGAAATATCATTTGACCCAGCAATCCCATTACTGGGTATACACCCACAGGATTAGAAATCATTCTACTATAAAGACATATGCACGCAAATGTTTATTGCAGTACTATTTACAAGAGCAAAGACTTGGAATCAACCCAAAGGCCCATCAATGATAGACTGGATAAAGAAAATGTGGCACATATACACCATGAAATACTAAGCAGCCATAGAAAAGGGTGAGTTCATGTCCTTTGCAGGGACATGGATGAAACTGGAAACTATCATTCTCAGCAGACTAACACAGGAACAGAAAACAAAACACCACATATTCTCACTCATAAGTGGGAACTGAACAGTGAGAACACATGGGCCTGTTGAAGATTGGGGGCAAGGGGTGGGATAGCATTAGGACAAATACCTAATACAGGCAGGGTTTAAAACCTAAATGGCGGGTTGACAGCTGCAGCAAACCACCATGGCACATGCATACCTATGTAAAAAACCTGCATGTACTGCACATGTATCACAGAACTTAAGGTATAATAAAAAATTTAAAAAATCTAAAAAAACACTTGGAATCTGGGTTTTACCCAGATTTTCTCAATTTCATTTATATATTATTCCATTAGTTTTCTATTGTCAAACACACATCTGACCATTTCTTTCCTATGCCTCAAACACTAAAGGTATTCTCCTGCTCTTAGAATCACATCCAAATTTCTTAATTTGATCTTTTTTCCAAATCTGGCTCTTAGATGCCCACATACATGATGCCTCATCTCCTCTGCCCTCAAATTCCATGTCCTTCCTCACTTACAGATACCTGCCTGGATAATTTCACCTTTCTTGTCTCAATTTAAAGGAAACATCTGTGAAGACTGACGTATATGCCCTCCCATGTCTCTCAAGAGACAGCAGGCATTCAATGAAGATTTATTTACAAATTGAATGAGTGTTTTGTAGATGCCACTGTTGAGGCTTCTGCTTAACTAGGGACTCTGTAACTAGATATAATTAATTAATTCACATATACATATTTAAAACAATATAATGGATACAAGACTATGCTTTTAGCCATGTAAATTATTTAAGTACAGTTAATATTATACTTTGACATAATAATAAGAATACCCTTTTCTAACACTGAAAAGGCTACATATTGATAAGGATTGGAATTACAAAGAACAAGCTGAGCTGTACAGTAATGAACTTGTGAGGAAGTCACCCAGCAACAGTAAGGGAACTGAAGAATGCATCACCTCCTGATATGCTGCTAATGTAAATGTCAGTATATGAAACCGAATGCTATTTAATATGTCTTGTGCTCTGGCAAGCCAAGGGTAATAACTTGCTCTGGGAACTTCCAAGCACAGGTCATAAGCGATGAGAATTAGCTTGACATTCCCAGACATCTCTCTGTATCTAAACCCTTAGCATTCCAGTGTAATATAAAATCATGCTGACTCTCATTCCCTGACATAAGAGACGCAGCAAGTCTTTCCTTCATTCTCAATGTATTAACAACACATTATCTGCTTTATATGGAGCTCAATTAATGACCCAGAATAGAGTCCACCTCTTTCCTGGAATCTCTACTTTATCACAAGACCTTTGGTTTGCTTCTGTGGTAACTTCAAGGTTGGAGGACTCGATCAAGATGACGTGCACAAGGATAAAGCACGTTCAGCTAAAGGATAAACCCTTCTGAATCCAAATATTTAAAACCTGTGGGATATATAGTGTTAAGGATATTTTTCACATTCATATCACTTAGCAGAAAATAGATAGAAAATAACTAGATATTAACTATTTTAATAAAACAAAAAACATGCTTTGATTTGTATGTAACAATTATCTTTTTTGTAATATTTAAAAATAACTTCCAGGTTCATCTGATGAAAGGGTGCAAGTTTCTTGCGGAAAGCCCCAGCTCAGTGATTTGCCCAGGAATCTCCATTTATGCCTGCCCTCCTCCTTATGGCTGACAGAACTGTTAATAGCTCCTACTTTCATTCTCCGAGTGTCATAATCTGTGATGGATATTATAACCTTCTTCATTAATGGGTATAGATTCCTTTTAGCCTCTCCCAATTCTCAGATTCCCTTGAAGGTAGATGCTTCCGATGATATAATCAGAAAATAGGACAGTGACTACTATTCCTGAAGGCCTCTGGTGTTTCCTGAATATCAAGATTGGACCGATTAAACTCTCATTTCCTACTAAACTGTTTGCCCCAGATGGCATCGTAATCGTTCACTTAGACACTCCTGACTATTCACTCATTCCCAGTACATCCAGCAGAAGTAGACAGGAATGTCGGATAGGACATTGGTGTCATGATTTTCTCCCTTATTATGCACAGCCAACAGA
Source organism: Aotus nancymaae (assembly GCF_030222135.1). Classification (NCBI taxonomy): domain Eukaryota; kingdom Metazoa; phylum Chordata; class Mammalia; order Primates; family Aotidae; genus Aotus; species Aotus nancymaae. The sequence goes on along the minus strand of NW_026988450.1, from coordinate 3,226,788 downwards.
ACACCGACATAGCTAGCCTTAAAATAAACTCAGAATAGATTAATATACTCAGAATTATATTCATGTGAATTTTATTTTTCTCATTTGCTAATGTAAGATTCTTTCACATTCACGTAATAGAGTTTAGTGACAATTCTGGGAATTGCATTTTCTTTTTAAAATCAGACTTTGACTTTTCTAGTGAGTGTGATTTATTTATTTTTTGTTTTTTATTTTTTTTGATACAGAGTCTCGCTCCGTCACCAGGCACCAGGCTGGAGTGCAGTGGTGCGATCTCAGCTCACTGCAACCTCTGCCTCCCAGGTTCAAGCAATTCTCCTGCCTTAGTCTCCCAAGTAGCTGGGACTACAGGCTCACACCACCACGTCCAGCTAATTTTTGTATTTTTTTAGTAGAGACGGGGTTTCACCATGTTGGCCAGGATGGTCTTGATCTCTTAACTTCATGATCTGCCCTCCTCGGCCTCCCAAAGGTATAATTTGTTTCTGAGTTTATTTATAAAATTAATTTATTACTCATTTAACTATTTAATAATTCAGTTAGTTAATTTATCAAACTAATTTAACACTCAGGAGCCTATCTTGATTTGATGAGCATTTAAAAAAAAAATTTTTTTAGTAATAAGACTAGTGCACGGCAGTCTCATTTGAGAGTTTTCAAGAGTTACTGGCATTTAAAACTCCTTATTCACAAAGTATTCTTTTGTCATGATGCAAATGCAACACATTAGATAGCCAAATCTGACCGGCAAATAAGTGCTAATTTTACAATGTTAAAAATAAATATTGACAATCTTCAAGTAATGTGAGATGTTGTAGGACAATGCCAGCTGCTGAGTCATGAAGATTCTCAAGGTGAATGAGCACAGGGCAGCATCCTACCTGGACCCCACCATTAGATGTTCATCTTTCACAAATCAAGCACCCTGCTCTGTCTCCTACACTCCATCTTTCTTACACGTTTGTATAACTGTTTGATTTTGTTGGCATTTGCTTTAGAAAATCCGACACAATACTTAATTTCTAGATAAAATATTTGTGTTCTGGTAAAGGATTGCTCATGAATCCCTAAAATTAGTGAGAAGGAACAAATCAATTTATATTCAAGCCCTACGTTGATGAAGGGGAAAATGGAATGGTTCTAAAGAACCAACGTCCTCATGAGAAGGAAGAGAATGTCTTCCATGATGACAAGAGCCCCAAGTCACAAACTGTAGCAGTGACTGTAAGCAGATGAGCAGTTGAATGGGGGTCAGTTGAACTTTACGATTACTTCCAATTAAAAATAATGATGATAATGTGCAATGCTTTGGCTTTGTCATTTTTCCATCCATAGTCATCAAAGGTGGATTTTTATAGGTATGATTGGCTAAGTAGGCACCCTTTGTCATTCAATGTGCATCACTCCTAGAGATACATATTTAGAGCATAATCCTTATTAAGTAAAGTGTTTATACAAGTTATACTCCCTAGCTAGAAACTAAACTTAATTTTCACCATTCAATAATTCTAACATGTCAGCTATAATTCTTTAAAAAAAATAAAGAAATCTTTTTTTCCTTATTTTTATCTTGCAGAAGTTGAAGCAGATAAAGTATAAATATATTTTTTTAAAATTTCTTTTTAGGAAAGAAAATGTTCCTTCAGTTATAAAGTCATATCTTTAAGAAAAGGTAAAATGATGATAGCTAGCTAGTTACATGGATACATAGATTTACTTTCACATAGTTATAGTTTTGTGGTACTACAATTATTTTATTAAAAATTCAAACTTTTGTTAATTGAAGCATAATTTATCTTCCATTAACAAAAAAGAGGATCTTAAATTGACATGACGATTAAAATGCTGAAAAGAGTTATGAGGTATTTAAATTATTTCTGAATTAGAATGTTTGCAGCATATTTCTCAGAGCTGACCTGAACGCATTACCTTTGTTGCAGCATCAAAGCAGATAAATCCTGTGCTGAAGTCAATCGTGAGTCCCATTAGATGACTTTCTAGCACACATGCATAGGTCTTGCACTAGATAGAACAGAAAGTATTATTACTTTTTATGTTACTGATGCAATCTCAATATCAAGAACTATGTGACAGCTTCTCCAATAAGTACTTTATACAGTATCTAATTTAATATTAACAATAATTGTATAAAGAAGGGAGCATTATCAACATTTTAATGTTAATGAAACAGGTGCTGAGAGTATTGGGTTTTATTTAACTTGCCAAGGTGTATGCCCGGCCAAGGTTCCTATCCTGCTCCCCCAGCTTTGCCTTTACATGGTGCTATACTGTCTGTCTTTGCTATATTGACAATAAAGGTGGTAGATAAAAAGATTTAGGTGTAGGCAAGTTTATGTTAAGCTGTTATATAATGTAGCCAAGTATCACCGCATTTTCAGTAAACTAAAAAAAGAACTATTGTTAAATAGTAGTGTCTTGAATTCTCACAATATCAATTTCATGGATATTATTAAAAGAGATTCTCACACACACAAACACAGATTCAGTAACCAAGTTAAAAGAATGTATCTAAACTGTAAGAGTCTCTCTCTGTTCTTCCATATTGCACAAGCTATTCCTAAAGATATTTACCACTTTCCAATGTATTTGTTTAGAACTACAGATAATTCTTTAAAAATCAATAAGCAGTTACTTTTCACAATGAGATCAGATAATATAATAATTTTCTTTTATAAATACTTTGAAAAGACTAGTAAATATGGATATTGAAATACAAAGAAAACAGGATATAAAAATTTATAATAAAAATTTGAGGTTTATATGCAACACAATGTGTTTTTACATCTATAAGTTTGTTTTATTTGCATTTACTTTTAATTTGCAGCAGGATATTCCAGTCATGAAAAATCTTTATGATTTATGTATGAGATAAAAGAGAAAGAGAGACAGAGAGAGAGAGAGAAAAAGGAGGAGAATATTATCTGAGGCCAATTTTCAACACCTATCCTTATATTGTATTTGTTTTTATAATACTGTATATAAAACTACATTAATTGAATCCCATTCTGAATATAATCATGCCTTATTAGCATAGAAAAATTATATTAATGCAAAAATATTCTTTAGAGTTACTTTTTGTTAAAAAGCAGATTAAAGAACATAATGAGCCTCAAAAGTCCATTTTTGGGAGTAATTATATTTGTTTAATACACGAGCATTGTGCATGCTTACATCCACCCATTAGCACTTTATTAAAACTATTATCAACATTATGAAATGTTCAAGGCTATAAAATTTCCTCCTAATTTAAAAACAATGGTTTGCTAATTTCAAGTACTGTCATTTAAACAAGAAAATGTCAGGTGGAAACAAATTCGGTGCAGTGCATTCAAATTTTTCTATTAAGTTCAGCATCACAAATTAGATTTTCTCAATAATCATTAAATTGAAACAATAGATGTGATATAAATTGACATTCACTGAAGTTTCAATTTATATATAGTGTCAAGTTCTGTAATTTATAATATTAATAGCATATCACAAATATACATAGCAGGTTTAATATTAAAATATTTAATTTGTTGTTTAATTTGTTTCATTAAGAACAAATTATACAGAGAAAAATTAATAAATACATTATCCTTTTTAAGGAAGTTCAAATGAGAAACACTTTAAAAGTCAATTGATTGTTTTTTTTTTTTCCGCCTGTTTTACAATAGAACATATGTTCCTTCTTTATTTAATTTCCTACCAACTTTAGTGGAAGTGTTAAATTCAGAACATAGAAGAAAAACATGTAAGGTTCTTCATGTAAGTATATTCACATATTTGAATTTTAAAAATAACACTACGGAAGTGTTCAGCCATTGATTTCTTATACAATAAACAAAAGGGAGTTATAAAATATGTGGAGCAACTGAAAGCTAAAAAGGCATTAAATATTTTATTCTTCACTTCTGACACCTATCTTAAATTGCCATTGTGAATGGATAAGGAGATAGTGCAGTGTATTTTTTGATATAAGTTTACAGAATACAAGGCCCAGATTCAAAGATTTTATCTCTATCTGGTTTATAAATATCAGGAAACTTAAAAAAGTACTAAATTGGAACCAAAATGTTAAAATTACCATGTAGTTGTTTCCAAGTGAAATGAACTATTGTAGAGAAATGATAATTAAAAATATCAATTTAAATAACAAATTAAATTAAATTACATTCAATTAAATTATATTTTAATACTTTAAATGGTCTTGGATCTTAACTTGAAATAAAATCATATTTAATATGTTTTTGATGTTTCCATTTTTGATATTATATCTATTTTTTGAATTGAAGTTCTATGAGTTAAATTGTAGAAATTTTTTACCTATTTAAGACCTTTTAGATGCATGAAGATAAAAGCAGAGTTATTGAAAAGAGTCAAGGAAACAATTTTAAAAACTGTAATTGGAGTTTTCTCTCTGTCCTCTTCCCCTGATTGTAATGTCATACTGGTACAACTTGATGTGTTGACTACATATGTTTGTAGTCAGAAGATAGAAATCAGTTTAACATGTTGAAAAAACATGTATCCAACAATCCTGTCTTAGGCAAACACAGCAGTATAGTCAATGCCATATTTGTTTTCAAACTTAGGTGTCCATGTGTGTATTTAGATCCTTGCTTTATGGGTCCATTTGCATGTAGCAAGTGCATGATAACCTTTCCATTTGTCCACAGGTCTATTTGAGGTCAGTCACAGAACCAACTTTGGGAGACTGTTTCATTCAATAGTCTTGTGAATAATTGAGGCTGAGGGCTCTATAAAGTTTGATCTAGGTGTAACATCACATTTAAGAAACAAAGTTCGATAGATATCTGTTGAATACTCATGATGTGTAAAATGCATTGGACTTTGGTTGGCATATTAATAGGATAATTCCAAACAGCCAATAATTTAGCCAATAATTAAGCCAATTATTGGCTGAATATTTGCCAAATATTGGCCGAACAGCCAATAATTTAGCCAATAACAGTCAATAATTTAAGAGAATGATAAGCACATGTCACTCCAATACAACACAGACTGAGTGTGATCAATCCTTAAAAAAATAGACAAGTAGGTTACATCGTATTCAAAAGTGAGAAGAAGAGCATTTTTGAACAGGATAGTTGTAAGTGGAGTATTGGCAAGCATTGGGCAGGGTAAACTGGAAATCAGGAACGTGTTCCTGGAGGATATGACCTTTAGAAAAAAGTTTCAAAAACTCTTTGTGGCTTTAAATGACAGAGACAAAGGTAAGGCTTTCTAGAAGAAAGAGCATTGTGAGTAAATGAAGCCAACAGGCTGGAAATGAGGAGGTCATATTTGGAAAACAGGAGTGAGCTTGTCAACAATTAATTAAATCAGATTATTTTCTATATTAGATTTAAATCAGATCAATTTCTAATTAAAGTTACAAATATATTTTTGATTAGTAGTAGGAAATAGCCTGGAATGATCAAGTTGTGGAAAAATTAAAATTTTATTCAGAGCTGCATTACTAATCACTAAACAAAAATGGCTAATTATGGAATGTCTTTGAGGAGGTCAAGACTTCCAGAACTGCATTTTTATACTACTTTGGAATGAATTGTTATGCATTTGAGAGAGGCACAGATCCTGCGGTCCTACAGACTCTCACCTGTATCCGTTCTACTTCTAGAAAGGTTGCTGTCTGGAAGGCTCTTTCCCACTGGGCGAGGTCACGTTCCAGCTCCACTGAGAAGTACAGGTCCTCCCCAGACTCCGACTGCACGGTGAAGCAGTGTTTCCGCCGGTCCAGCAGGTCACTGTCCTGGTGAAAACCTGGAGTTACACAGGCTGGCACACACCACTTCACATTGCTAACCTGGCCATTCCTGACTGGAGCAAGGTGCGGAGGCCGCAGTTCAAAAGATTAACACTGTGGGACTTCACCAAGTCTTCATTAAAAATTATTCCAGGACTCCAGGCTTCAAAGCCAGTAACTAACACGTGAGATCTCGGTCTTTACACTGAAACATGTCCATAAAATAGAACTTAGGGTTTCTGACATTAACTCTTACTAACAGTATAACCACCAAAGAATTTAGCAAAGGAGACTTGGTTTATTACCGTACAAAGGGCTGACACACTATCTCCTCCCTTCCTTACATAACCGTCATGATGTTGAAATCAAATAATGCTTATGTACATGTTTGTAAATTTTAAGAACTTTATAAGTAAGCTAAAATATTCTTCTCCATGAGAAATGAATAAAGAAACGAGTCTAACTTGTCTACAGCCATATTGCTTAAAAAGATAACGCATATTTACCTTACTCGTGTAACTGCATTTTATTGTATCAAAAAGAAATCTTTGATGCTGGCAATTTCTTGGTCTTACCAGAAGTTTTCAGCTAAAGTGTTCACAAATTTATATGTATTCCAATTTAAGAGATGTTAACATGAGAAAAAGCAGTGAAGTAAATAATTTATGAAACAGAGTAACCCAATACAGCATGTCAGAGATAGCATTTTAAATACAGTCATGTGTCACATAAGGACGTTTGGGTTAATGATGAACTGCACATGCGATGGTGATCCTGTAAGGTTATAATGGAGCTGAAAACTTTCCATGCACTAGCAATGTCACAGCCACTGTAATGTCATAGAACAATGCATTACTCACGTGTGTGTGATCATGCTGGTGTAAACAGACCTGCTGTGCTGACAGTTGTATAAGGCTAGCACATACAATTACGATGTAGTGTACATAATAATAATGATAAGAAAGACTATGTTACTGGTTTATGTATTTACTGTATCAAACTTTTATTGACTTTTTAGTGTACTCCTTCTAATTATTAAAACTAAATAGTTAACTTTAAACACCTCAGGCAGGTCCTTCCGAAGGTATCCAGAAGGCATTGTTATCATAGGAGATGACAGCTCCATGCATGTTACTGTCCCTGAAGAACTTCCAGGGGGACAAGATGTGATGGTGGAAGAGGTGATATTGGACATCCTGACTCTCTCTGTGTAGGCCTAGGCTAATGTGTGTGTTTCTGTCTTAGTTTTTAACAAAAGTATTTAAAAAGCAAAAAGGAAAAAAAAAAGAAAATTATAAATTTAAGAGTAGAAAAAACACACAGAATAATAGAATAAGAATACGGAATAATTTCGTACAGCTGCACAACTAAGCTAAGCATTTTTACAAAAAGTCCAAAGTTCAAAAAATTCAGTTTGTAAAGTAAAAACTGTTATAGTAAGCTAAGGTTAATTTATTTATTTTATTTATTTATTTATTTATTTATTTTTTGAGACGGAGTTTCGCTCTTGATACCCAGGCTGGAGTGCAATGGCGCGATCTCGGCTCACCGCAATCTCCGCCTCCTGGGTTCAGGCAATTCTCCTGCCTCAGCCTCCCGAGTAGCTGGGATTACAGGCACGCGCCACCATGCCCAGCTAATTTTTTTTTGTATTAGTAGAGACGGGGTTTCACCATGTTGACCAGGATGGTCTCGATCTCTTGACCTCGTGATCCACCCGCCTCGGCCTCCCAAAGTGCTGGGATTACAGGCGTGAGCCACCGCGCCCGGCCAATTTATTACCAAAGAAAGAAAAATGCTTTTTGTAAATGTAGTGCAGCCCAAGTGTTCAGTACTCACAAAGTCTATAGTGCAGTACAGTAATGCCCTGGGCCTTCACATTCACTAACCACTCACTCACTGACTCAACCAGAGTAACTTCCATCCTGCAAGCTCCATTCATGGTAACTGCCCTGTACCTGTGAGCCACTTTTTAAAAATCTTTTAAACTGTATTTTTACTTTACTTTTTCTGTGTGTATTTAAACAACTACTTACCATTGTGTTACTTCTGCCTACAGTAGTCAGTACAGTTATATGCTATACAGGTGTGTAGCCTAGGAGCGAGAGCCATACTGTATAACATAGCTGCGCAGTAGGGTATGCTGTCTCAGCTTGTGTAAGCACATTCGTGGAATAGTGGGATCATCTAACGGAGACGCACTTCCTGGAATACACCTCCATTGTTAAATGACTCATGAAAGTATATATGCTGTATATACGCAGTGTCCTGCAAATTGTCACAGGGTTAATCCCTAGTATCTTTAATCATTTCTCATAAGGAAGGATATAAGTGTATAATTCAAAATGTTAGGTGGAATTCTCTGCTTTGGCAAGTGTTTTAAAAATAATATTTTTTTTATTTCCTGCTTGCATTCTTATAATCACTGGAAGAGAGTTAACGGAAGGCAGTTACTCCCAGGGTTGTAGAATTTAACTCTGACCCTTGCTGCCAGTAGATGCTCAGAAAGCTAAAAGGATGATAAACACTGTGCTTATTGATTTTCCTACTCTCTGAAGGGAGAAAAAATAAAGACATAATATTTTTGTGAGTACGGTCCAATGATAAACTGAGTATAAATACTTTTTAGCAATTTTGGGATTATAAAGTCTAGAGGGGCAACAGTGACACATAATAACCACACAAGTAAACATGCTTGTACAAATTATTATAAGTGCCGTTATGTAAAAAAAAAATAATAATAAGAGGCTGGGCATGATGGCTCACATCTGTAATCCCAGAACTTTGGGAGGCCAAGTCAGGTGAATCACCTGAGGTCAGGAGTTCCAGACCAGGCTGCCCAATATGATGAAACCCCGTTTCTACTAAAAATACAAAAATTAGCCAGTTGTGGTGGCACGTGTCCCAGCTATGTGAGAGGCTGAGGCAGGAGAATTGCTTTTACCTGGAATGGGGAGGTTGCATTGAGCCAGTATTGGGCCACTGCACTCCAGCCTGGGCAACAAGAGTGAAACTCCATCTCAAAATATATATAATAAGAAGAATGGGATATTATATCAGAATAGATTGAAAAGCCAGAGAAACATTCTCTAGGAAGTAAATTTTAAACAGTAGCCGAAAACAACTAGAAGATTAAAGATAAAGAGTAGATAAAGGGTGTTCTTTCCAGAGAGTGGATGGAGCTGGCTGGGGCCTGAAGTAAGAGCAAGTGGGGCATTCCAGAAATTCAAATAAAAGGTGGCAGAAACATTGAGAGCAGAAGCCAGGGAAGGACATGGGATGATAATCTGGTTATACGTTTTGGACTTGAACACAGTAAAAGCACAAGCTACTAGAGCAAAAATTTTATTACATCCTTTCTTTATACTGCAGGTATTTCAACATCTACATTAGCTTTTTAAATTGATAACACTGGAACAAAAACTATAAGTCAACATTGCAGTTTCCAGAATCTTTGCCAATTTTATGGTTTATTAAATTGGCCTTAGTCTTCCTCATAATAAAAAAGTTATCTAATGTCATTATTGGTCAGAACATTTTGGTATTTTTTTCCTTTTCATAAATTACATGTAGCAATAGGATCTTAAAATGGCCTTCATGTAAGATTTTCTATTCTCTTGGCAAAACTTTACTCATTTACTCTTTAAAAACTCAATTCAAGATTTGCTATTATATTACCCAACTGGTGACTCTCTCAGACAAAGTATCCTCTATTCAACTCTGCAAATATAGTTTCAGCATCTCTGATACTTGTTGTCATTTGATGTTGTTATTTATAAGATACTTCTCGTGAACTGACTGACACCACAAATGGCATGTGAGCATCCAGGTCTCGGTTTAGTGAGAAAGAGAAATATGTTAAAATAATGAGCATGTGACAGTGCTATGGGGTAACATGCTAAGGAAGCAGAATAAGGAGTGATAAATCATCCTGAGGGAAAGTAGGAGGGGTAAGTTGTATTGTAGGGAGAGGGCGTAGTACCATCAACACTTAAAGACAAGTGCAGAGCAATCAGGTGCAAGTCTGAAGAAGACCAGGTGATCCTGCTAAGAAATTCACAGAATGCACCTGCCAGGAAAAGCTATTGGAGGGTTTCATGTAAGAAGGAGGCAGTATGGACTCTAAGCTTTAGACGCTAAGAGTGGATGAGTGGGACAAGGAGAAACTGCATAAAAAGCAGATGACCCTTTATCAGAAATTTAGTGAAAAGTGACTATAGCTCAAACACTTTAAAGATCTACTGTCAAAATAATCATCTAAAATAATTGACACTGGATTTCTCATACTGGAGTTTCTACCTTTCCTGCCCATGACATTTCAAAAGAATGTGTTCCTTTGTGATTGCAGTCATTATCAAGTTATATGCAATCAATAATATGTATAACTAACTGAAAAACTACATAAGATACTCATAGAGACTGGCATTTACTAGAAGCATTAGTTGAATAATGAGTATTACACATGATCATCCACATAGGTATAAATAAGAATGTAGATATTCCTCTTTCTCACCCTCATTCTCTCACTCACACACATGCAGGAGCTACAAAAAGGTGATAAGAACACAAGCTCTAGCTTCAGAATTCTGTTTGAATTTGAATCTCCTCTCTTTTATTTATTAGTAGGTAATCCTTGGCAAGTTGATTACCATATGTATAGCTTCCTTTAGTCATCAATAAAGTGGAAATAATTAATTGACCTGATGATTAAATAATATACTATTTTTAATTTTTTGCTTAGTCTCTAATACATGGAAGTACTTAATTAATGTTGGGTATTTCTGTTGTCAGTGTTGATTCAATAAAATAAATATAGATAAACATATGTATCATTTCCCAATTTGCCTTCTATGGCTTGCTCTTCACAAGCATTTCTTTTTTTGTCAAAGTGTGACTGATGACCACGTAAAAGCAATAGCCTCCAGAATACATTTTTGCTAATTGGAAAGTATCATTTAATAATGGTAATGATAATAATAATAGCTAAACACATCAAGAACACATCTTTTGCATTTTTCTCAATTTTCTCACTTCTCCAGAAGTATCTTCTATTTTTTCAAAATTTCCAAGTTCTCTGAGCACTTTCTGTAGACTGATAACCATATGCTGTCCTTCACTGGACACCTCTCATATTTATAAGGCAATATTCCAAAGAAACAACAGTTGTTTTTTTCAAGATGGTTGACTGGTTTCATCCACTTAGAAGAATAACAATAGTGTGTAGACAATCGCACTTTGCACATATGAAAAAAAAAATCAAATCTTGGGATCCCAAACTCATTATATCAAAGGGCTAAGCTTAGGTGGTAGCAAGTCATGCAAAAAACTGCTTTTTTTTTTTCCATTCCCAAAAAGCTGTAATTAATGTTTACTTTATTTTATGTAAAATGCAGCTTTTCTGCACATTAATAAGAGCCTAACAAGAATGTGACCACATACCTCACTGCCTACTCAGACTTTTTTCTTTCTTCCTTTCCTTGCTTGCTTTTTCCCTGTTAAATATTGAAGTTCATAGAAACCTTTCTTTAAAAAGCACAGGGTACAGATCTCCTTGTGAGTTTTGTTTCTTTTTCCCAGGCATGTTCTCAAACTTGGCAAAATAAACCTCTAATTGATTAAGATCCACCTCAGACACTATTTTGTTACAAACATATTATCCAAAAGAGAACACAGGAGTTCAACAGAAACACATAAGGAAACTCCAGAATCTGACCAGAAAAAGAAGAGCAGTAAGCATGTGTGGCTGGGATGGGCTGAAAATGAGAAGAGAGTAAGTTCCCAATATGGGAGAGGGTGAATGAGTATCTCTGTGGTCCACTTTCTTAGTATAGAATCATGTAATTCAGGCCACAGGAGAACAGGTTGACTTTTGCAAGTCCTGAATCTACCTTGGGGACTGGCAGAGAATAGGGCATCTTGACCCTTCCAAGCCCTCGATCTACCTTGGGGAGTGGCTGGGAGACTGTAAGAAGTAACTGCTCTAGTAAGTATCACATGCATTCTTTAGACCTGGAAACATACAACAGAACACCATTCTTGATCCTAGCTCTTTGCAAGCTGTGCATAGTCCATAAAACTAGCAGCAGTGGCAGCCTTTGGCATTAAAGAGACTCTAGCTGGGTCCTGGGGATCTGGTGCTCAAGCAAGAAAGAGGTTCCCACAGCCAGAACTGAGAATCAAGTATGGCATGGGCTCTAGCCATTGGCGTGCTGGAACCAGGCTTACCCCATCTTCCATTCCACCCCCTTCCCTCACCAGAGAAGGAGGGGATTTGCTTGGGAGGTATGGTGTTGAGCTGGGCAGTGACTCCTAAGACCTGGGGCAGTTTGTGTTGCCAACTAGAAGCAAACTACACTAAGTGAATAGCCAGACCTGCTGACAAAGTTGGGAAGGTGGTGAGCCCACCAAAACTGGGACGTGAGAGAGGATCACATCTCATTCCTCTTGGCCAAGGCAGCAGCACTGAGACAACACCTTTATCCATATATGCTCACAAATTGGAAAACCTAGAGGAAATAGAGAATTCCTGAAAACATACAACCTCCTAAGATTGAATCAAGAAGAAATAGAAACTGCCAATAGACAACAAGATTGAATTTAAAATCCAATTAAAAAAAACTCTCAACTAAGAAAAATCTGCGAACAAAGAAAAGCCCAGGAACAGATGGATTCACAGCCAAATTCTAGCAAATGTACAAAGAAGAACTGGTACCAATACTCCTGAAACAGTTCAAAAAATTGAAAAGGAATTTCTCCCTACCTTATTATACAAAGCCTGTATCACCCTGACACCAAAGCCAGGCAGAAACACAACAACAACAAAATAAAACCACAGACCTATATCCCTGATTAACACAGATATAAAAATTCTCAAAAAATTCTAAGCAAACTAAATCCAACACATAAAAAAGATATTACATCATGATCAACTCAATTGTATACCAGAGATGCAAGAATAATTCAACATATGCAAACAAATAAATGTCATATGTTACCTAAATAGAATTAAGGCCAAAAATCATATGATCACCTCAGCAGACACAGAAAACAAATTTGATAAGAGCACAAGCTCAAAACCCTCAACAAATGAGGCACAGAAGGAAAATGCCTCAAAATAATAAACGTCATCTATGACAAACCCACTGTCAACCTCATACTGAAAATGGAAAAGTTGAAAGTATTCCCTGTAAGAACTAGAATATGAGAGGGAGGTCCACTCCTACCCCTCCTATTTAACATAGTAATAAAGTACCAGCCAGAGCAATCTGGCAAGAGAAGCAAGCCAAACGCATCCAAATTGGAAAACAGGAAGTCAATTTATCTTTGTTTGCTGATGATATAATCATATATCTCAAAAACTTCTAAAGACTACACCAAAAATCTTTTCGATTTTATGAACAAATTCAATAAAGTTTTATGGTACAAAAATTAACATAACAGAATTCAATAGCTTTTCTACACAGCAACAATAATGTGGTTGAAAGGAGGGCAATGCTGTTTATAATAACTTCCAAAAAAATCCAGAAATATGTTCAAGTGAGGAGGTGAAAGATCTCTACAAGAAAAACTACAAAACACTGAAAAAAGAAATTATAGTTGACACAAACAAATGACAAAACAGCCCATACTCATGGATCAGTAGAGTTAATATTGTTAAAATAACCATATTTCCTAAAACAGTTCAGAAATTCAATGCAATTTCTATCAAAGTACTAATATTTCACAGAATTAAAAAATAAATTCTTGTATTTTTTATAAAATAAAAAATTTATATAAATAAAAAATTAATTTCACAGAATTAAAAAATAAATTCTAAAATTGATGTGGAGCAAAAAAAAAAAAAAAAAGACCCCAAATTAGCCAAAGAAATCATAAACAAATAACAAAGCTGGAGGCATAACATTACCTGACTTCAACTAGTACTAGGTGGCTGTAGTAACCAAAATAGCATGGTACTGACATAAAATCAGACAAAGAGATCAATGGAATGGAAGAAGGAGCCTAGAAACAAAGCCATATACCTACAGTTAAGTGAACTTTGACAAACTCAACAAAAATACACACTGGCTAAGAAACAACTTACTTCATAAATGGTGCTAGGAAAATTAGACGGCCATATGCAGAAAATGAAACCAGACTCCTATCACTCACCGTATAAAAAATAAACCATATAAAAAAATAACTCAAGATGAATTAAAGACTGTAAGACTTGAAACTATTAATATCTTAGAAGAAAACCTAGGGACATCTTTTGGACATAGGCCTAGGCAAAGATTTTAAGACCAAGTTCTCAAAGAAAATACAACAAAAATAGACAAATAGGACTTAATTAAATTAAAAACTTCTCCACAGCAAAAAAGTAACTGACAAAGTAAACACACAACCCAAGAATGAGAAAAAATATTTACAAACCATGAAACTAGAAGAGGGCTAATATCCAGAATCTACAAGGAACTCAGACAACTCAGCAAGAAGAAAACAAATAACCCTGTTAAAAAGCAGGTAAAGTGAGATCGTGCAACTGAACTCAAGCCTGGGTGACAGAGTGAGACTCTTTATCAGGGTGACAGAGTGAGGCTCTCAAAAAAAAAAAAAAAAACGTGGGCAAAGGACATTCATAGACATTTTGTCAAAATAAGACATACAAATGACCATCAGACATATGAAAAAATGCTTAATATCACTAATCATAAGATAAATTCAAATTTAAACCACAATGAGATATCATCTTATCCCAGTCAGAATGGCTATTACCAAAAAGTTATAAACAACAGATTTAGTAAGGATGCAGACAAAAGAAAATGGTTATACACTGTTGGTGGAAATGTAAATTAGTACAACCTTTCTGAAAAACAATATGGAGATTTCTCAAAGAAATAAAAATGGAACTGCCATTCAATCTAGCAATTCCACTACTAGGTATATACCCAAAAGAAAAGAAACCATTTTATCAAAACAAGACCTGCACTCATATGGTTATCACAGCACTATTCACAATAACAAATATATGATATCAACCTATGTGTTGGATAATGAACATTACATATATATATATATATGTTAAATACTGTAAATTCTCACCCATAACGTCAAACACTTCGACTAGAAAGTCAAATACTGTATATTCTCACCCATAAGTCAGAACTAAACAATGGGTGCACCTGGACATATAGAGTGGAATAATAGACATTGGAGACTTCAAAAGATAAGAAGGTGTAAGATGAGTAAAAATTGAAATTTTACCTGTTTGGGTAACAGGTGCACTGGAAGCTCACACTTCACCAATAAACAATATATGCATGTAAAAAATATACACTTGTACCTCCTAAGAATAAATAAATAAATAATAAATAAAACACAAAGACAAAAATTAAAAGTCACTCATAATTCCTTCACTTAGGGATAATTGCTATTAATATTTTGGCGTATCTACTCAGTAATAACATATACTTGACTGTCAGAAACAGTGTATTGTTAACTATTCTGTGTATCTATTATAAATGGCATTGTTCTCTTGATTTTGTTTCAAAACATTAGTTGTTAGTGTAAAGAAACACTACCAATTTTTGTGTGTTGATATTGGATACTGCAGCTTTACAAAATTTTTGTTATTTCTAACAGTTTTTGTGTATGTGGGTGAGTAGGGGAGTCTCTAGGGTTTTTTTTTTTTAACATATAAGATCATATCACTTGCAAACAAGGACAATTTAACGTTTTCTTTTTTGGTTTGTATTCCATTTATTTCTTCCTCTTGCCTAATTTCTCTGGCTCCGACTTTCAACACCATATTGAATAGGAGTGGTGATAGTGGGCATTCCTGTCTTGTTTCCGGTCTTAGAGAAAATGCTTTTAACTTTCCCTTATTGAGAATGATGTTGGCTTTTGACTTGTCATATGTTCTTTATTGTGTTGGAGTACATTTATTTTATAACTAATCTGTTGGAAGTTTTTCTTTCATTTGTTTTAGCATGAAAGAATGTTGAATGTTGTCAAATGCTTTGTGTTTTATAGAATGATTATATGATTTTTGTCCTTCATTTCATTAATGTGGTGTATCCTATTTCTTAATTTGCAAATGTTAAACCATCCTTGCATTCCAGGGATAAATCCCACTTGATCATGATAAATGATCCTTTTAATGTATTGTTGAATTGGTTTGACTACTCTTTTGTTGAGGCTTTTCACAGTTACGTTTATAAAGGATGTTGGCCTATAATTTTTTTTTCTTGTGATGTCTTTGCCTTTGGTATCAGGATAACGTTGTCCTCAAAAAGTTTGAAAGTGTTCCCTCATGAATTATTTGGAGTAATTGGTGGAGAACTGACATCAGTTATTTTTAAAATGTTTGATTAGAATTCAACAATGAGGCCATCAGGCCTTGGACTCTTCTTTGATGTGAGACTTCTTACGACAAATCCAGTCTCCTCGCTTATTGTTGGTCTCTTCAGATTTTTAATTATTCAACGTTTGTTCTTAGAAAGTTGCATGTATCCCAAAATATATTTATTTCTTATAAGTTATCCAATTTATTGGCATATACTTTTTCATAAATTTGCTTACAATCCTTTGCATTTCTGTTGTATGAGATGTAAAGTTTCATTTTTAATCTCTGATTTTATTTATTTGAGTCTTTTATCTTTTTTCTTTGTCTAGCTAAAGGTTGTCAATATGATTTATTTTTTCAAAAAAATAACTTCATTTCTTTGGTCTTTTTTTTTCTAGTCTCTAACTCATTTATTTATGTTCTTTATTATTTTCTTTCTTGTAATAATTTTGGGCTGTTTCCTCTTGCTCTTCTAGTTTCTTGAGGTGTAACATTAGGTTATTTTTATGAAATCTAAGTCTCTCTTCTTTTCTAATGTAGGTGGTTGTTGATTTAAATGTCCCTGTTATATCTGCTTTTTCTGTATCCCATAGGTTTTGGTATGTTATGTTTTCACTTTCATTAGTCTCAAGGAATTTTTAAATGTATCTTTTGATTTCATTATTGCCCCATTGGTTGTTTATGAGCATGCTGTTTAATATTCATATATTTGTGAATTTATAAAATTCTTACCGTTACTGATTTCTAGTTTCATATTACTGTGGTTGAAATGATTTTAATTTTTGTAAATTTTGTGAGACTTGTCTTGTGGCTTAAATGATTTATCCTGGAGAATGCTCCATGTGTCCTTGAGCAGAATGTGTATTCTGTTGCTTTTAAGTGGAATGTTCTACAAATGTCCATTAGATTCATTTTGTCTAATGTGTTGTTCAAATCCAATATTTCCTTATTGAATTTCTGTCTGGATGATCTGTCCAATATTGAAGTCTCTATAATTTGTATATTGCAATTCATTTCTCTTTTCAGGTCCTTTATACATTTAGGTGCCCTACTGTTGGGTGCATTTATATATTTGTAATTGTTATATACTCTTAAAGAACTTACTCCTTTATTTATATAATGTCCTTATTTGTCTCTTTTTATAGTTTTTGATTCAACATCTACTTTGTTTAATATAAGTATTGCTACCTCTGATTCTTTTTAGTTTCTGTTTGCATGGAATGCCTTTTTCTATTTCTTCCATGCGTGTCCTTAAAAGGGAGATACGTGTGTTGTAATCAGCATACAGTAGGGTTTTGTTTCTAATCCATTCATTCATTTATTGAAGAATTTAATCCATTTCCACTCAAGATTAGTATTGATAGTTAAGGATTTATTACTGCCACTTAGTTGTTTTCTGTTTTGTTAATTTTTTTTCTTTTTTCATCTCTTGCTGTCTTCCTGTGTGGTTTCATGGTTGTCTATAATCATATGTTTTGAATTTTTTTCATTTTTATTTTGTGCAGGTCATGTAGATTTTGCTATTTGGTTACTTGGAAGCTTACAAGAGTCTATTTCATGATCTATTTCTATTACTTTTGATAGACTATTTCAAGCTGACTATTTTAATTGCATAAAACCACTTTATTCTTAAAAACATTTTCAACCACTGAGAAAAGTAAGTTATTTTCACAATCATTAATTTTAAATAAATTTTTAAATAATTGTAAATAAAATTCATTACATTTGTGACATTTAAAAAATTATTTTAAAAATCAACTTAACATTTATATATGCAAATTATTTTTTTTTCCTGAGTTTTAGTTGATTTATCTGAGGAAAAGAAAGAATACAAGCTTAAATTTCCTCCTTCTTCTTAGGAAACTATAAATTCTTATGTAAATTGACATATTCTTCAAATGCCATCTCTAGTTTAATCTTTAAAATAATCCACCAAAGGTGGCTACAATCTTAATTTATCTAATGAGGAAAATAGGTCTCTAACACATTGATCACTTTCCCACTTTAGAAGATATTAATACCTGGCCTAAAAATTAAAAACGTTGATTTGGAAGACATTCAGCTTAAGTTTGAATGCAAATTTTGACCACTTCTTTTATCTCTCTACGAATCAGTGCAGGCATTTTCACAGGAGATGATACTGCCTGACAGTACCTGCCTTAAGGTCCCTGTGAAGATTAAAAGAAATAATCCATGTATATCGCTCAGAAAAAGTGACCTGAAAATATTAAGTACTCCATTATATTACTTATATCTCATAATGATTTCAATATTCCATAGTTGAAATAGACTACTACTACAAAGCTAGAGCATATCTAACACTGACTCCCACGTGTGTTGTGGTGCCCACGCACCCAAGAACACACACACACCTTTCTATATAATACAGTGTGATATTGCCATGCTAGAATTAATATATATAAGGCAGAGACACGAAGGCTTCATCTTTTTAGCACAATTAGCTAATGGTCTTCACACTGATGAAAACATGCTCACCAGAATTGTGTACTACATAGTTAATCCTCCTTTCTCTAGAGATCGTGTGCTGTATGTGTGTGTGTGTGCCCACAGAAGTGTATGAATTCTGTGCCTGCTTAAAATAGCTGCATAAATATAAATACTGATCTCCATAGATATTTATTATCAGAGTTAAAAAAATATCCAAATATTAGCAATTTTAGGCTTGGGAATCTATGGGGGTGAAGCGGCTTATATAAGGTAGATAATGGTTGAATTCCTGGACATCTTTATTACCTTAGAGGATTGGTAGTTTAAATGGCATAGTTCTTTCTAGCAGTGTCTCTCATGTCACTTGAATTTATCTCCTTCAGAAATAAATACATTAACCAATCTCTTGGAGCAAAAGCAAGGTTATTTTCCTATATTTGAATAAGCAGAGAATACGTTGATCGCAACCATGTTTTTGTTCTTCTAACGTGCCCCTTTGTTTCTAGCATCCTTACTGATTTATTTGCTAAATCAGTCTGCACATCATGGCTTAATCTCCTTCACTAACTTAAATGTCTTAGATTTAGCTTTCCACAGGGCTGGGAGAAGTGAAGTTGTATTTTTGTTTTTATTTAAAGAAAGTGAATTCGAGTAAAGATAAGTTGCACATATGAAAAAATGGTGTGCATCTTAAAAGAGAAAATACTTTTTTATATGATAATTTTTAAAAATGTGGCTAGATCACATGTAGCATGTAATTATCATAAAAACTCTTTTTATCATTGTGTTTTATTTATGTTCTTGAATTTTTTAATATACTTAAATCAGTATTTATTGTTATTTTGATTGACATCAGACAGAATTTTCCCTAAGACATTATTATTGAAATAGAAAGAATCTTTACTACCATAAATTAGCATTCCTAGAACCAGAAAAGCAAACAAACAAGAGACCCATAAAACAAGATTAATTTCTTATAATATTGTTGAATAGATTGCTTTCAAAATTGCTTAGTGAGATTAACAGTTTGAATTAATAGTCCTAAGATTCATCTTCCAGATTTTAACTCTAATATTCTATCTCTGAGTCTAATTGCATCTTAATAAAAAAAAAGTTCTCAAAATCATGCGTAGAAAACCTACAGGCAGAGAACATATGGGTTTCCAGAGAAATGGCTATCCAATGAGGGGGAAATACTACTTGTTTATATAAATGATGATATCAGAGTGTCACAAACAGTAGCAATTACGGTTAGTCATTTGGCCCTGCATTTAAAAAATAATTCAAACAATCCCACATTTAAATACCTACTAAGAATGAAATTACAATTCTTAATCTTTAACACTCTGCATGCAGAATTTGTTCTTCAACATTCCAGTCTTCCTTTTTGAAAACTTTATCCTCACACAGCAGTTGATACTAATTTTTTTCTTAATCTTTCTTCAATTGTAATTAAAAACAGGTGGTCACCACTTTTTAAAAAGTAACCTTTTATATCCTTGAGGATGAATATGAAATCACCTTTCAGCTTTCTCTTTATAAAATCAAATGAAGCAAATGATTGGCCTTCCTCATAGTGCTATGTTTTAGCTATTTAATTATCTTAGTGTCCCTCCACTGCAACTGATTCCACTTTTCCCAAATCCCTCAAGCAGTAAAAGCCATAAAGTAGCAGAATGGACTCATATGGATCTGACCACCCTGGGATATAAAGGGAATACTCGTGTCACTTAAAATTGCTCTTCTATTTATATGCCCTGGTATACTGTATTAGTATCCTGCCCAGGGAGACATAAAAAGTGTGGATCATTGTGGGAAATGGTATCTGGAAGCAAAATGTCTCATAAAATGTGTTCAATTAGTCCTGCACATTTTGTCAGATGAAGGAGAAGTTTTTGGCCAAACTGTTCAATTAGTTCTCATTAATATGGATGATAGCATCTTTGGCCTGACTTCTGAGTCCTCTGCTAATGAATGATTGAGGATTGCTCATTCCATCCCAGTCCTATTAGATACTGTCTTCCCCTACACTGACCCCACACATACCTATAGCTATTTCTTTCTTTTAAACAAATACAAATAACTTTCAACTGTGGAAACATTTTCAAGCAAAGTTCAAGACTGTATATACGCACTACTGTTTCAGAAAGGGTTTTGTTTGGGGGCTGTAGAAATATCCATAGTAGGAATTCAACCAAAAAAATGGATTGTGTGCCTGAGGTATGCCAGGCACTGTTCCAGTTTGGGGCCATAGCACTAAACAAAACAGATGACATTTCTGCCTCCTGGAGTTTTGGTTTGAGTGGGACCAAGATAAACCATAAGGCAAATAAGAAAATGCTTAATCACGATATGTCAGGGAGTGGTAAAGCCAGTTAAAAGCATCACGGAGTACTAGGCTTGGAGGCATTGCCACTTATGATGTGTGATAGAAAACATATTCTTCAGGAGGTGACATTTGAGAAGAGACATGAAGTAAAAGACGAAACCATTTAAGATATTTGGAGAGGAAGGCAACAAATTCAAAGGATCTCAGGCTGGTATATGCCTCAACAAGAGAGTGGAGTTGGCCTGAGTTAATTGGGTGGGTAGCAAGAGACTGGAACAGACAGGGGAGGTCTGAGGGTGTTGGGGGAGAGATTTTACAAAGGGCTCTGAGAACTTTGTATTTTACTCTGAGTCAAACTGGAAACTGATAGGAGGCAAGGGTCAAAGTGGGAATCAGGTGGGAAATGTGAGATTGACACAGTGGAGGCCTGAGAATGACCAATGTCACCGCAGAGGTTCTGGATACGTTTTGCTGATGTGTGGGATATGGGTCATGATCAAAAATTTCAGGAGTGACTCCAAGGTCTTGTGCATGAGCAATTGAAAAGTTAAAATATCTCTTGACTGAGGTGTGTGTCTGCAGAGTTGGAGGACATGTTGTGTTTGTTGTGTTTGAGGTGTTCGTTAGATATCTACATGGAATCATCCAGAAGGCATTAAAAGCATTTGTTTGAAATGCAAGGGATAGCTCGGAATAAATTTAGAATTATTGGCATATAAATAGCATTTAATGCAAAGCAGTTGGAAATAGGTTGGAAATTCCCAATAAGTAAGTTTCAAAAATTCTTAGCATTGCTGGCTCATTCTGAGCAGAAAAAGAATCTGAAAATGATGCCTAGTAAGAACAACACTTAAAGTCCAATGAGAAAAAAATGAAAATTGTATTCTTAGTGTTTTGATGCCATTCACATAATTTGTGTTGACCAACTACAGCTTCATCAGCCATGTTCCCCTAAGTCAAGAGGCTGAAGCTCATAAAGAGTGTACTGAACAGTGGATCCTGACATTGATTTGCAAATTCAGTATGAGAATGTGGAGAAAGGAGAATGTTATCTGATTCATTCTGTTTGAATTGTTTTATTAAGCAAGCTTTTAAAATAAAATTGCCTGTCACATCCACTATCCTTTCTGAAGAAGTTATCTGCACTGCATGACTGGCCTCCTCCTCCCACTGACATACAACCTAAGCAGATGATTCAGCAAGTTTTAGGACTTGTACATGATGGAGTCAATTATTATCCTCAGAAGACTTCTGGCGACTGAGGACAGTGGAGAAAGAGGAGCACTCTAGGGGTTAACAGGCC
Source organism: Aotus nancymaae (assembly GCF_030222135.1). Taxonomy (NCBI): domain Eukaryota; kingdom Metazoa; phylum Chordata; class Mammalia; order Primates; family Aotidae; genus Aotus; species Aotus nancymaae. The sequence continues at coordinate 3,204,611 of NW_026988450.1, read as the reverse complement.
AAAGTTATATGTCCATGTCTGCTCTTGAATCCACGCAACAGAAGGTCAAAGAGAGCCCAGGTAGACTCCTTTTGCTCAAACAGAGGCATCTGCATATTACATACCATTGAGCAGTAGCCTTATTTCTGATCTTGACACCCTCTCAATTTCCTTTATATAGTTGTAATTTAGTTTATCCCATGCCCAGAGAAAAGCAATCTTCAAAAGTTACAAATATTATCAAATGTCAGCTCCCTACCAGAGAAATAAATCCACTCTCTTAATGTCAAGCAAGCACTTGCTCAGATGACTGTTCTCTGATTCCGAGATTGGAGGCACAACTCATTCAAATGCCTATTTAGACTAAGGTAGAATAAATCTATGTCTTCAGATTTGCCAGAAAGTTATATCATTTGGAAAAGGTGAGAATGACACTAGATAAAAAATAAGGGAATTGCCATGGTGTGCATGACTGATATCACTTCAAGGGCAGCATTTATTTCACAAGCAATTTAGAATCAGAAATCACTAACATGTATTCAATGTTTACAAAGTACCTAGTTTGAACATGCTTATTCATAATACTAACTCTACAATGTGGCTATAATTATAATTCCTCATTTAAAAATGAGTATTCTGAAGATAATTAAGATAATATATCACTGATATATTGTTGATATTAATTAAGGTCAGAATTCAAGCTCAGGTAACATGAGACAGGTTTGTTCTATTAACACATCACTACTCTTTCTCTTGACCAACTAATCCACTAATTCATGTTAATTAGACATATAAAAACTAAATAACAGTACCTAATGAATAACTAAAGTATAAATGTATTTACAGAAACAAAAATAAGATTATTTTTGGAAATAAATGGTAACCATAATTACAGTCAGAAAACTTGTCTTAGTTTCTATAAAGTCCATTGGCTGTTATCCAGAGCAGACATTTAACCAGTTATATTGTAATAATACTGCAGCAAAATTGAATATTATTCCATGTTTTGATTTAAAAACAGGGAATTTTTATATTTAAATATTGTTATTTAAAAATCATTATTATTTAAAAACCGTTATAACCAATACCTCCAAGACACAATGATAAAACACATGTATACACATATAGTTGTGTATGTGTGTGTTTATCTATATCCTTAGATATATCCTTGGGAAAGAAAACATTCTGCAGGGGTGCATGATTTCACTCTCAACTACTCTTTGTCACAACAAATTGGAACACTATAAATCATTTCCTCAACAGATTGTTTTACAAAATATTATGAACAACATCAGTTTAGACAAAGCCAGCTATGGATGGATGTAATCCCAAAGGTAAAATTTACACACTTCTAATTTTATTATCTACATATATATGAGTTAATTGGAAACTTTTCAGATAGAGTTTGGCTGAACATTCCTTTAACTTTATATATGTGACATAATTTTAAAGTCCCCAAGCTGAAGGGGAAAAACAAATAGCAATGAAATTGTATCACTTAAGGTTAATGAATCAAGTACATAAGTTCCTTAAAAATTCAAAAACTCGACTTGCTCCAAAGTCATTTCAATCAAGATAAATATGTTGACACATTTAACGTAAACATCATAGCCCTGTAAAACCACATTTTCCAGAAATAGGACTTGTCTGGATATGGTAAGGACACAGAGCAGCTTAGTCCAAAAAAGCTGAGTCTTTATGGGTTTTTTGTACCCAGTAGGTGAGCAGTTACCGCTGAACACATCTGTAATCTTCACTTTCTCTACTTATAATGAAAAGAAATATTGAGCAATATAACTTATCAATTCAAATATGTAAAATATGCAAAGGTTAAGTAACAGGAAGTAGAGAGTGCTGGGCGTATGTTGCTAAGTTTCTATAAGAAATAATATTAATAATAGATTTTGATATTATTCTAAGAAAATGATAGCACAAATATCAAGAACACCAGTATTATTATATTCTTTCTTCCTTTTTAAATTTTACTTTAAGTTCAGGATACATGTGCAGAATGTGCAGGTTTGTTACATAGGTATGTGTGTGCCATGGTGGTTTGCTGCACCTGTTGACCCAACCTCCAAGTTCCTTCCCCTCGCCCCCATCCCCCAACAGTTTCTGGTGTGTGCTGTTCCTCTTCCTGTGTCCATGTGTTCTCATTAAGAACAATATTATTATTGTTAATAAAATAATTCATGAGAGATAAAATATTGTCAATTTCAGTAGTAGTAAAATGATGTATTGAAAACTACCACCGCGAACTATCTATGCCACTGTATCATTAAAAATATATTCTAAATTGGATCGCTGGCAAGATGACTGAATAGGAATAGCTCCAGTGTGCAGCTCCCAGGGAGATCGATGCAGACAGTGGGTGATCTCTGCATTTCCAACTGATACACCTGGTTCATCTCATTGGGACTGGTTGGACAGCGGGTGCAGCCCAAAGAGTGTGAGCTGAAGTACAGTGGGGTGTTGCCTCAACTGGGAAGCACAAAGGGCTGAAGAACTCCCTCTCCTAGCCAAGGGAAGGCATCAGTGACTGTACCCTGCACTCCAGTCCAGACGCTGCACTCTTCCCACCATCTTCACAACCCACAGACCAGGAGGTTCCTCCAGTGCCTATCACAGCAGGGCCCTAGGTTTCCAGCACAAAACTGGGTGGCCTTTGGGTAGACACTGAGCTAGCTGCAGCAGTTTATTTTTCATACCCCAGTGGTTCCTGGAACACCAGTGAAACAGAACCATTCGCTCTCCTGGAAAGGGGGCTGAAGCCAGGGAGCCAAGTGGTCTGGCTTGGTGGGACCTATCCCCACAAAGACCAGCAAGATAAGATCCACTGGCATGATATTCTCACAGCCAACACAGCAGTCTGAGCTCAGCCTGGGACATGTGAGTTCAATGGGGGAAGAGACGTCCACTATTGCTGAGGCTTGAGTTGGTGGTTTTAACATCACAGTGTAAATAAAGCCACCACCGGGAAGTTTGAACTGGGCAGAGCCCACAGCAGCTCAGCAAGGCCTCTGCAGGCAGGCTGTATCACTAGATTCCCTCCTCCCGGGGCAAGGCATTTCTGAAAAAAGGCAGCAGCCCGTCAGAGACTTACATATAAAGCCCCCACCATCCAGGGACAGAGGACCTGGGAAAAGAGGTGACTGTGGGTACAGTTTCAGCAGACTTAAGCATCCCTGTTTGGCAGCTTTGAAGAGAGCAGTGGCTCTCCCAGCACAGAGCTTCAGCTCTGATAAGGGACAGACTGCCTCCTCAAGAGGCTCTCTAACCCCCGGGTATCCTGACTGGGGGACACCTCACAGTAGTGGCCGACAGACACCTCTTACAGGAGAGCTCTGGCTGGCATCTGGTGAGTACCCTTCTGGGATGAAGCTACCAGAGGAAGGAACAGGCATCAATCTTTGCTGTTCTACAGCCCCTGCTGGTGATTCCCAGGCAAGCAGGGTCTGGAGTGGACCTCTAGCAAACTCCAGCAGACCTGCAGCAGAGGGGCCTGACTGTTAGAAGGAAAACAAACAGAAAGAAATAGTTGAAGCATTAACAAAAAGGACCTCCACTCAGAGACCTCATGCAGTCAGTAACTTCAAAGACCACAGGTAGATAAGTCCATGAAGATGGGAAGAAACCAGTGCAAAAAGGCAGAAAATTCCAAAAACCAGAATGCCTCTTCTCCTCCAAGGGATTACAGCTCCTCACCAGCAAGGGAACAAACCTGGATAGAGAATGAGTTTGACAAATTGACAGTAGCAGGCTTCAGAAGGTGGATAATAACATATTTATCTGAGCTAAAGGATCATGTTCTAACCTGATGCATGGAAGGTAAGAACCTTGAAAGGATATGCTATTTAATAAATGGTGTTGGGAAAACTGGCTAGCCATATGCAGAAAGCTGAAACTGGATCCCTTCCTTACACCTTAGACAAAAATTAGCTCCCAGATGGATTAAAGATTTAAACTTAAGACCTAAAGCCATAAAAACTCTAGAATAAAACCTAGACAATACCATTCAGTACATAGGCCTGGGTAAGGACTTCATGACTAAAACACCAAAAGCAATGGCAACAAAAGCCAAAATAGACGAATGGGATCTAATTAAACAAAAGAGTTTCTGCACAACCAAAAAAAAAAAAAAAAACTATCATCAGAGTAAAGAGGCAACCTACAGAATGGGAAAAAATTATTGCAATCTATCCATCCAACAAAGGGCTAATATGACAGAATATATGGAGAACTTAAACAAATTTACAAGAGAAAAACAAACAACCCCATCAAAAAGTGGGTGAAGGATATGAACAGACACTTCTCAAAAGGAGACAGTTATACAGCCACAAACATATGAAAAAATACTCATCATCCCTGGTCATAAGAGAAATGAAAATCAAAACCATAATGAGATACCATTTCACGCCAGTCAAAATGGAGATCATTAAAAGATCAGGAGACAACAGATGCTGGAGAGGATGTGGAGAAATCAGAATGCTTTTACACTGCTGGTGGTTGTGTAAATTAGATCAACCATTGTGGAAGACAGTTTGGTGATTCCTCATTGATCTAGAAGTAGAAATACCATTTGACCCAGCAATCCCATTACTGGGTATTTACCCAAAGGAATATAAATTGTTCTGTTTTAAAGACACACGTACATGTATGTTTATTGCAGCACTGTTCACAATAGCAAAGACCTGGAACAAACCCAAATGCCCATTAATGATAGACTGGACAAGGAAAATGTGGCACATATACACCATGGAATACTATGCAGCCATAAAACAGGATGAGTTCATGTCCTTTGCAGGGACATGGATGAAGCTGGAAACCATCATTCTTAGCAAACTAACACAAGAACAGAAAACCAAACACTGCTTGTTCTCACTCATAAGTAGGAATTAAACAATGAGAACACATGGACACAGGGAGGGGAACATCACACACCGGCGTCTGTTGGTGGCGTGGGACTAGGATAGCATTAGGAGAAATATCTAATGTAGATGATGGAGTCTTGGATGCAGTAAACCACCATGGTGTGTGTATAACTATGTAACAAACCTGCACGTTCTGCACATGTACCCCAGAACTTAAAGTATAATAATTATATATATATATATATGTATATATTCTAAATCAATTTGAAGAATTGGAAGGCCATTGGAAAACTTTTTCATAATGTTTCTTAGTGGATGAAGGACTCAGAAGGAGATGATACTTGAGCTTTTTCTGACATTAAATTTGTATTTCTACTTTTACAAAAATAATATCAGGTTTTGGAAGATCAAACAGTTTTACAGTCATACACTATATAAATTTGCAAGGCAAAAAATTTTTGTAAACAGAAATCAAAACAAAATCTAGAAAGATTATGGAAAAACCTGAAATAGACCTGAAGAAATTTAAACTAAATAGAACATTAAAAATAATTCTCATCCTGAGATTGAATCCTTGAGATTGGCACCAAATTATTTGTGTAACAAAACCCATTTTCTAGCATTTTTCTTACATTAGGGATATGTTATGAATGTTCATACAAAATTTTACTAACTAGAAATTATTATGGAAAATAAGTCACTATTACATTTAAATATTTTAAGTATTCAGTTTGTTCACAATTCATAAAGATTTGTTTGCATATGATAGGTAGATTTTTCTAATATAGTTATACTCTCATATTTTAATTAAAGTTATTGTAGTAAATTAAAATGTTAGGATGTAAAACAGCAATGCTTTTCCAGTGCTTATTTTCAGTATAATATTTGGATCATCTTCTGACTCAGCTTGAAGGGATTCTGCAACATGGAAGTCTGTAATCATTAATAAACATATTGCTCTTAGACTCACTTTAATGAGGAAGTGAAACTCCATAAATATATTTTGAGAGAGACATAGATAAGATGTTGGTTTCTTTTGTATATGTGTGAATTATTTTCACTCCAAATATTGGAAAATAGAATTAGATAGCTTCTGTGTACATATTAAATTCTTAATGGAATAAAGTGAGTGAATCTTTTTATTACCAAGTCACATTGCTGATAAATAGCTATTTGACTTCAATAAAAACCTTGTGTTGTTTTAGAAATATCTTTTAAAAGTGGCGAGAATATAACTTTTTTAACAAAAAGAATAAACATTTTGAGAATCACGAGACATTACAAAATAATATAGAATTATTTTCAAATATTTTGACAAAATTATGCTTTGTTTACACCTGACATAAAAAAATGGAGTGCAAATGACATCATTTAAAAATAATAATGTGAGATAGTTAATAAATAGGTATCACTAGATGTGAACAAACTAAAAGAATAAGAAACCTATCCTGAGCTAAAGGAGCATGTATTAACCCAATGCAAAGCTAAAAATTTTGATAAATGGTTAGAGGAACTGCTAACTAGAATAACCAGTTTAGAGAGGAACATACATGACCTGTTGGAGCTGAATAACAGAGTGCAAGAACTTCATGAGACATACAAAAGTATTAACTAAGCGGAAGAAGGGATATCGGAGATTGAAGACCACCTTGCTGAAATAAGTCATACAGACATAACTAGAGAAAAATGAATGAAAAGGAATAAACAAAGCCTCTGAGAAATATGGGACATCATAAAAAGAGTGAACCTATGATCAATTGGAGTGCCTGAAGTAGACAGGAAGAATGGAAACAAGATGGAAAACACACTTTGGGATATTATCCAGGAGAACTTCCCCAACCCAGCAAGACAGGCCAACATGCAAATTCAGGATATACGAAGAACACCAGTAAGACATTCCACTGGAAGATCAACCCCAACACACATAATCATCAGATTCTCCAAGGTTGAAATGAAGAAAAAACTGCTAAGGCCAGCTGGAAAGAAAGGCCAGGTCACCTACAAAGGAATGCTCATCAGACTAACAGCGGACTTCTCAGTGGAAACTCTACAAGCCAGAAGAGATCGAGGGCCAATATTCAACATTCTTAAAGAAAATAATTTTCAACCCAGAATGTCATATCCAGCCAAACTAAGCTTCATAAGCAAAGGAGAAATAAAATCCTTTCCAGACAGGCAAATGCTGAGGGATTTCATTACTACCAGACCTGCCTTACAAGAGCTCCTCAAAGAAGCACTAAATGTGGAAAGGATAAACAGGCACCAGCCACTGCAAAAACACACCAAAATATAAAGACCAATGACACTATGAAGAAACTGCACCAACCAGTGTGCAAAATAATCAGATGACATCATGATAACAGGTTCAAATTCATACATAACAATAATAACCTTAAATGTAAATGGACAAAATGTCCCAATGAAAAGACACAGACTGGCAAATTGGATAAAGAGTCAAAACTCATTGGTGTGATGTATTCAAAAGAACCATCTCACATGCAAAGACACACATAAGCTCAGAATAAAGGGATGGAAGAAGATTTACCAAGCACATGGAAATTTAAAAAAAGCAGGGGTTGCAATCCTATCTCGGACAAAACAGATTTTAAACCAACAAAGATTAATAAAGACAAAGAAGGGCATTACATAATGGTAAAGGGAACAATTCAACAAGAAGTACTAAGTACCCTAAACATATATGCACCCAATACAGGAGCACCCACATTAACAAACCAAGTTATTAGAGACCTACAAAGAGCTGTAGATTCCTACAATAATAATGGGAGACTGTAACTCCCCATTGTCAATATTAGACAGATCATTGAGACAGAAAATTAAAAAAGATATTCAGGACTTGAACTCAGCTCTGGATCAAGTGAAACTAGTAGACATCTACAGAGATCTCCACCCCAAATCAACAGAATATACATTCTTCTCAATGCTACATGGCATTTATTATAAAATCAGCTATGTAATTGAAAGTAAAACACTCCTCAGAAAATGAAGAAAATAGGACATTTCACTATTGAAGAAAATAGGACATTTATTTTATAAAATATGCCTCATTTGGGTTTGTTGGACATTTTCTCAGGACTAGAATAGGTTAAATCACATTAGATTTGGTTAGATTACATTGGCTTTCTCCTTTACATTATATTAGGTCAATGCTTCCTCCTAGTTAGATTTCATTTATACACTACTTTAGCAGGAATGTCATGGGCCTGCTATTCTGCTAATTATGATAGTCTATTACCATATCAGACGTGCAAAATTTTTGATGTGTGGCATTAATGAAGTGTTCACTCTGATCAATTTATTAAGGCTATGCTGTCACTTTTGTGCCCTGTAATGTTCTTCTTTCTTCTTTCATAATTACAGTAAGTTATTTGTGAGGAGGTACTTTTAAACTATCTAAGTTCTCTGTCCCTTGTCAAATTTTCCACTTACATAGTTTTATGAAGATAGACTCATGGTTTCTCATTTTATTTGTTGGGTTATAATCCATTGCTAACATTTATTTTAGCCAAGACTTGCTCAATTTGTCCTGAATTTGCCCAATGGATGCTCTTGGAAGTAGCTTTTATGTCTCTTGATCTGTCTCCATCATTTTCTGAGCACCTCTTTATTTTCTAGCACAGTAATACGACTTAGCCTCATCTTTTACTTTCTATGCCACAACCCAGTCATCAAACATTTATCTACAGAGTTTTGGCTCTCTGTAGTGGAGAATGATATTGAGAAACAGAGAGCTTTGCTGAGTGTGCTCCTTGCTATTGAGAACTCTCTGACCCCAGATATATTGGGGACAGAGTAAGGTACAGCTGAACACATATATATGTACACACACACACACATACACATATGTACGTATAAACACATGCATTGCAAACTGAGGTTGCAGAGCAATATTTCTAATTCTAATCCAATAACTCAGAGTTTATTCTAGGCTTCTTCCTTTCTGTAGTTATGACTCTCATCTCTGACAGTGAGAAATAAGGCTCCTATTTCACTTTCCCCATAACATATCTACTTAGTCGATCAATCCCTCTTCCTCCTTCCCCATCTCTCACTTACATTCACTCTGAGCACCCTTCTCATTCAACCCTGCCAGCCATGTTTTCTGTTTTTGTTTTTCTAAAAATGATTCTAGAAGAGTATCAGTGTGATAATATTGTTCCCTATGTATATTTTATTCAAAAATTTAAACTTATATGTAATGTCAGGCTGAAAAACGGTATCATAAAAAAACTAAAAAATAATCCTTATGGCCCAAAGACTTATTCTTGCTAAGTCTAATGCTAGCTCTGAAAGGGGAAGGTGTTGAATATCCCCTCTCCTCTGCCTCACTCCTCCTGGCCTACTGGCCATGCCCTTGTTGACGGGAAGTTGCCCCAGGAGCACTCCCCTCTGACCCCTTCAACACCATCTCATGCTGGATTCAAAGAGGATTTTTAAATGGGCAAGCTCAGTCTCTCCCCATGCTTGACATGCTTTAGTGGCTATCCTTTGTTCCCCAGATAAGGCTGATATGCTTTATTACGGCCTTTTCCTATGATCTGTTCCATCCAAACACCAACACCAGCCTCATACCCAAGCTGACTACAGCTGCAACAAACTTGTTTGCATTGTTGAGAGGACACGCACCTCTTTGTAATTCTGGGAAAGTTTACATATTACAGGCACACAGAAGGTACTCAGAGTAACTGTAATGTGAATTAATAGACAAAAAGGCATTCACAAATCAGTTAACAAATTGTTAATCTTCACAACACCCTATGCATCAACAGCTGCATTTCACAGATGAAGAACTGAAGTTCACAGTGCCCAATACGCTTGTAAAGGGTAATGGTTTTAGCAACAGAAGTGGAATTTGTTGCCAAGCTCCTCTTATTCTGAAACTTTTGCTCTCTCGTCAGTACCAGGCTGGCTCTCTGGTTCCCATTTTTTCCCCCAATTATCAATATTTACACTGAGAGAGAGAAAGAGACAGCATACTAAATGTAGTATAATGTATAAGAGTGCAGAATTTTCAGACATTGCAAGTTTCACATCTTTAGCTCTGAAATTTACTAGCTATGTAAACTTAGGCTATTTACTTAAACTTTTTGACCTCAGTTTCCATATCTGTAAAACGGGAATAACAATAACTGACAGATCATATAAATATAAACTGAATTCATATACGAAGCACTTAGGACAATACCTGGCACTTACACGCAAGCTGCATGTACCAGATGAACTTTATTACTTCATTTTTGTTATTACTGATGTAGCTTCATCATCAACATATCAGAAGGGACAGGATCTTCCTGCTTAATGGTCACAGGCCAGTTGTTCTGTGATCCAGATATTCAAATCTGACTTTTCATTAGCCTCATCTGAGGGGTCGCTTTCTGGAGGCAGAAATCTACAACTTGCACAGCTTGCCTCAGAACTGCCACCTCATGGTAGGAGAGGGTGGGGCTGTAGAAGATTCTCCTTCTGGTTTGCTCACCAGTCCCATCAATCTCACTGGCTTCCTTATCAAACTAATCATTTCCAACTGCTGATCCTGACATAGGAGAAGGCCAAAATGTAATCTGCATACAGGAAAATAAGCCATTTGGCATCAAATCCAATAGCCACGCCTCTGTTTTATGCTACAATTTTCCTTTGGGAAAGGGGAAGCTTGAAGGATGGCTTTGTGTGTCTGATGTCAAGCCACAAAGCATAAAGCACCAACATCGTACTTACTAGTGGGAGAGCGCTTCCTTAATTACATACAACAACTGAAGGTACATTTACATTGTATTTGATGTCTGAGAATACGTATCTCCAGGCCTCACTAACCTATGTAAAAATTTTCCCAAGTATAACATCACATATCGGGCCTGTCAGGAGTTTGAGGGCAAGGGGGAGGAGAGCATTAGGACAAATACTTAATGCATGCAGGGCTTGAAATCTAGATGGAGGGTGGATAGGAGCAGAAAACCACCATGGCACATGTACACCTATGTAGTAACAAACCTGCACCTTCTACACATGTGTCCGAAAACTTAAATAAAAAAAAATTCAAGTAAACTAAGGCTTATAGAAAATTTTATATAGAAAGTTAAAATGAGAAGTAGTCTTTGATTTTAATTTGGTCGGACTGTAAATATCACAGGCACTCTCAAAGACACTTCTGATGGCAGCATAAGTTAAGATGACTTTTGTAGGAGGCAATTTGGTCACATGCATTTAGTATCTTGAATATGTTAAAATATTTTTCATCATGGGATTTCCAAAGCTCAGAATTTAGACTAAAGGAAATAAGAATTTGCATAAAAGTCTCTGAGCAAAGATCAGGCCTTCCTACATATTATTATTTTGTCTCATTGACTTATTTACTATTTTTGTCTCCTTTATTGATTTACTTAACATCTAATAAAATGCAAGCTCAATTAAAGTGGTGGCATTTTCTGCATTTTTCTCAGCCACACAACAAGTGCTGAGATTACCTGGTAAATGGCAAGCACTTAATTTTCTGTTTAACCATTCAAAGAATGATTGTTGTGATGTGCCTGATAGCAAGAACAAGTGACGGGAGAAACCTAAATGTAAAACTTTAAAGTAGACTCAGTGAATACAGCCAAGTGATGGGATAGACGAAATCTGTCAAAAAGTTATCGGTGTTTTTGAAGAACATTGACTGTCATAGAAAAAAAATCTCAAGCCATATTTTTACACAGAAAAGCAGATCATGAATTGTACAATCTTACTTTGTCAAAAATTTTAACAGAGATACAAAATATTGAGTGTTTGTATATGGCGATGGAACTAAACATAATTGTTATTATTTCCTTTAAAATTGTCCTTTTTAAAGTATTATAATAAACTGCATTATGTTCTAATGTTTAAATAGCTTTTTTGTTAAAGAGAGGAATTTAAAGATAGGATTTCAAAGATCATGTAACCACTTGGAAAGTGGTTAGAAAATAATTTAAGTCTAAGTAAGAATATGTAAATACGTGATGCATTATAACTATGAAAAAGTTATGTTAGTGTATAGATAGAGAATGGACAAATGAAGCTGATTTGTTGAGGCAGTTTTCTTTCTTTCCCTCACTTCCTCCCTCCTTCCTTCCCGCCCTGCTCTCCCCTCCCCTCCCCTTCTCTCCCTCCCTTCCTGCCTTCCCTGCCCTTCCTTCCCTTCTCTCCCTCCCTCCTTCCTTCCTTCCTTCTCTCCCTCACTGTTCTTCCTTCCCTTCCTTCACTGCCTCCCTTTCTTCCCTCCCTCCCTCTCTCTTTCCTTTCTTTCTTTTCCTTCCTTCCTTCTTCTTTCTTTTTCTTTATGTCCTTCTTTCTTTTCTAATTCCATGAGTAGCTTTGCTAAAAATACACAATTAGAAAGCTATCTCATTAGTCATTTTGCCAATTATTTCAGAAAACTGGAGTTGGGTATGATCTCCTTTTCCTTGGGTAGCAGTACCTGTTTTAGAAATTGTCAGACCCCTCTTTACTAACAATACACTCAAGTATTTCAGGGAATCCTTAAACCATCGTTCCTACAAAATAACTCAAAGAATGTACAGAGATGAACAATCAATGAGTTATATTTTTAGTTGGATTTTGCACTTCAGAGAACTTCAGCTTTAATCCAAAATTCTCTGTAAGGAATAGAAACTATGAACACTTTTGAGGTAATTATATTTTGTCTCTCTGCCGTCAGATACTTTTGATGCATTTTATTGTATTTAAACTTTTTCAGCACTTTTTGCTCTGCTAAGACTTTAACCAGAAGAGAAACAGCTAAAATAAAGCACAGGGAAATTAGTTCCCCTTGGATACAGAAACAAGGTCAACCTGAGGCAGGAATCTAATTATCAATCTGTGGGGATTTCAAGCATACAAACCCTACAGTAGAAAATGAATATATATTAGTCTTCAGGTTTTATAGGTTATTCCAATTTTAATTCTTTAAAAAATTCTATGGAAACCATGTGACATTTTACAGAATTTGTGATGGCTTGCTATTGCGATAATCCTGTGGATGGCATGAAATTCAACCGATACATGACAATCGTATGTTCTTTCACATACACAAAAAGATGGTCGAGCCACGAGATTAAGAACAAAACAACAAAACTTTGCTTTGCTTTTATCTTTATATTTTCTGCATTTTCTAATTCCAGGTCTTACCCAAATCTTTTTTGCATTTCATTGAGAAAAAAAAAAAGAATTAAAAAGATAGTGGGAACAACCGACATTTAAATTCAGACTACTTTCAGCTGAACTTTCTTAACTTTCTTCTTCCTCAGTGAACTCCTGCGGAGCTTCTCCCTCGTCCCTCACCCACAGCGGGACTGCAGAGTCTGCTCGCTAGTTATTTAAGCAGATAGCCGAGTGCCAGTGCACGTCTGTGCATTCTGTATTTTCTATTTTTTGTCTAGTTTATTTTCTTTCTCTTTAATTTGTCTTTATCTTGTCTCTTCTTTCATTCCCTGAATCATTTGTTTTTGTGAGCCACTTATGAGCCCAGAGGTACTATTCGCTGAAGAAAAGTCATTCAAATACTGACTTATTATTGATCATACCTTGAGGATCTTGCACATAATCTCATAAACTGAGAATGTTTTCTCTGCTCTCGTCCAGTCCCAGGTGGTTACCTTAAGAGATAAGAAAATAATGTGTAATTTGTTTGAGAAAGTTATTTATCACTCTGTTTGATTTGCGTAAGTATGGTGAAAAATAAGCAAAACTTTCACAGATGTGTCTATTTAGTCTCTCATCGTGAAGCTATGCCCATAAAGGACCCTACGTAATACTCTTGTTTCCTCTATTCCAAGGTTTGTCACCATTTGTCTTACGCTTTCAGCAAACGATTTGTTATGTGCAACAGTTCTCCTTTGCCCAGTGTCCTTATGTATCTTAAATAATGTATGTATTCTCTACCTCTAAATACTAAATATTTACATTCCACAAACAAATTAATTTTTTTCTCTATTTACCAGTTAAATACAGAGAATACTAGACCTCAACATAGCTCTATTTTTTAAATACACACAATTTATATTGAGAAATTCCAGGATGACTGTGACATTGCAAACACACCAAAAGCGCAATGCAGCTATTTCACTTACTTAGGTTGGAAACATATGCTTACTTGTCTTGTCAAAGAAATTATGCAGAGTAGGAATAGAGTAAAATATATAAATATTAGTTTTTCCCAGTCTTCCTAGTGCTTTAAGCTTTGTGTAGACACAGACATTTAAAACAGCAGCAAGTCAGACCTGATGATTTCTAAATCCTATGTATCATTAAACCTGCAACAGACTGGTCTGCCATGAGCTATTTATATTCAATAAATATTTATTGAGTGTTTTCTGTGCTGCAAAGTACATGCTTCCAAAAGCAAGAGAGGTCCGATAGGTATCTATATATATTTAATACAAATCTCAATAACTCGAATATAGAGTATAACAGAAGATAAAAATGCTATTGATTTTGCTTAGAGAGACCCGTACAACATAGATAAATATAGTTTGACTGTCATAAATGATAGCTTAACAGAATGTATTTGTGATGTTTGCCAAGTATGGAATCCTCTAATTTAAACTAACAACCTGAGACTTAACATCATCTTATGGAATTACCACTAGGGTGAGATAGATTTAATAACAGCTAGACAAGATGCTAGCATTTTGAGATTTCCTATTATTCTTTGCTAATAATAAATTACTAGTAATTAAAAGTACTGAATACATTTTTTAAAACTTTCAAAAAATCCTTTGAAAATAAGTTTAGTAAACATCATTCACGTAGAGCTCTAAAACAGTTTACTCTTTTTTATTCCACTTCTGATATATTAATTTCTTTAATTTTTATTCAATGAACAAAATACACTGAAATATGCTTGAAAATGCTTCTTAAAATCTCCTTTCCCATGTCTTCATGGGATTTTTAACAGCATTATAATTTGATCCATTATTTTATAGGTTTATTATTTATAGATAACTAATTTCCAGACTTTTCCAGGGTGATAAAGCAAATGTTTAATGTCAGAAAATATATTTTTAGTAAGTTAAATCAGATAAACTGGTTTCTATTTTTTCTCTATCATATTTTTAAAAATATTGATAGTATACTATTTGATGTTTTTAAGTTGGTGTCAATCTGTTGTGATAATATGGAAAAGACCAATACACTTGGATAAAACAGTTACCGGAGGTGCCAGAAACTTGTACAGACATGAGCCCCTCAGGGCCAGGAAGGTCGGGGAGTACACTCTGTCCTGAAGGGGGTCTTGCTCCCGGGCCTCACACCAGCCCATGTAGACAATCTGCAAGAAAATGGAGTGCAATCAACTGTCAAAAACTTTTTATTTTAGATACCTTATGTCTAAAAGATATTTAGATATAAATATCAAAAATACTTTACATATTTTTCATGCAGTATTATAAACTCCCATAAAATTATCACATTGATTGATGCAATAAAGTACATTAAACCAGATTTACCTTCAGTAAATGAATGTAAACCTCTCATGAGAATTTCTTATATGTTTCCATCAGCATTTATCCAGGGTTTATTTATGCCATCCAACCTGCCATGGATTATATTTCCCACTCTACCAATTCTTACAGAAAAAAATATTTATTTGTAATAGAATTCATTGACGGATCCCACCTGTTTACCAGTCACTGACATTTTATTAATTGGGAATGTGCTTCAATACACAATGTTAAAGTGAGTAAAGGAAGCAAGTCAGAGAGACATCTTACGGCGTTACCACTAGGGCGGTGCAGTACTTCTCCTCTGTGCCTGACAGGGGAGAATTATAAATGTCCTCCTTTAATCACTGACCTTCCATGAATACAATTTATGCTAGTGTATTCCTATATTGAATGGCATAAAACTAACTCTTTAGCCGCTAGTGCTTAAACAGGTGGATCGATTTCCAAACGAAGATTTTGTGAGATAAGCCACTCCTTTCTTTATGATCTGACTTTTTTAAGAGTCAAACATACACATAAATGCTTAATAAATGATTATGACATTTCTAACAACATATTCACATGGTTTCCATTTCTTTCTCATCACAACTCTATGTGCAAGGATATATTTCTCACTTTATATAATTTATATTGGCTTTATGGTTGGCGGAGTTAATTCCCCTCCTTAGACATTGTTTTTCTTTTTGTTTTTTGGCTCATGAGACCTTCTATCATCAATAGGATATCAATGAACGGGACACAAGTAGAGTTACTTTAGTATCTTGTGCTTTTGCCATTACCATGAAAAACTCATACCTAGGATAGGAACACGTACAGCAGACCAGAGCCCAGCTTAACACCTGGACCAAGCCCAGCTAGCTTCATGCTGGTGGCTAATGACAAACAGTTCACTTTCAGAGAGAAAGAAATACTTATTGTTGTATTTCAGCTAGAATGGGGGCGGTTTGTTGTACAGCATTAATGTGGTAACTACTGACAAATAACAATGCAAGAATTTGAAATGCAAGTTTTGGAATATTTCTGTTGTCTATTCATAGATCCCATCTTCTTTCCATTAATTATATTTACCCTTTAAAATAATTAGACTGTTCACCATCTCATTATCTCAGTTTGTCTTACAATAAGGCTCTGAGCTATAAAGTCCCTGAATTAATGAATTAAGGGATTGCGATTTAAATAAATTAGCTTAACAAATGAATCAAACTTGGTACAAGTTAGAATTTGAATTTGACCCAAATGCCTTGCTCTTCTAATTATCTAATGTATTCTGTAATCTTTTAGATTACTAACATATGCATTACATAGAGATTTCACTGGTTAATAATAACATAATAAGAACCAGCTATAATAATTGATTATTTTGTATTGCTTACATGGTCAGGTATAGTTGATCAGATAACATGACAGTTTTGAAAGAGTAAATGAAGCGTAACAGATAACCATCCCATAAAGAAAAGTATGACTTGGTTTAATAAATATTTAATGTGTCGAAATAATTACATGAGTTAAAAATGAAAGGATATGACAGTTTACACTTCCAGTATCTGCATACTAGAGAATATAGGTAACCCACCATCTAATGTTACCTCAGGAAACTGGAAAAAATATGCTTAAAGCACTAGATATTTTATAAGATATTAAAGAACAACAAGGAAAAAATTAGAGTAATCTGAAAATTGAGAGAGTTTAATCGTTAATACAAATGTGGGATCAATTTTTGCCATATAAGCACTTTCTATACAGAAATGTCACATGAGGGACTCAGCTACACTGGTGAATCTCACAGGTTTGGAACAAAACATTAAAGTCCAGAATTCTCCACATGTGAAGGTCTTAGTAAACATGCTCTGCTTTTAGTTAGGATCAGAAATAATAACATCCTAATAACAAAGTTAAGGCAGAAGTCATCAAGCCCTTGCAAAGACTGGAGCTCAGATTTAAGCCACTGAAATGATCCAGAAAATGTCAAGCTTGAAATGGTTTATGATGACCCTAGAGTTCTCTCAGGCTCCTGACTAAAGAAAATAGAAATCCTTTCTGGATGACGATAGTATTACTTGTATCAGTAGATTTTCATAAGAACTGTTTCTTGGAACAGAATAAAAATAATCAAGAATATAAGGAAATAAAACCTCATAAAGTACATCAGGAGGAAAACATGGCAAATAACAATGGACAGCAGAACTGAGTATTTAGTCATTTCAGATATGGAAATTTTCTGATACAGACATTAATTTAACTAGGTTTGCTATATATAAGAATATAAGATACAAGATTGAAATTTTCATCAGAGTACATCTGAGATAATAGATTATAAATTGTTCCCATTAGAAATTATACAAATATTTATAAAACATACAGTTGGGTTTAACAACGTATTAAAAAACAGCTAAGAAATAGTTAGTGAATAGAAAGATGGCTCAATAAAAAATTTCTAGAATAATGATTGGAGACAAAAGTTTAGGAAAACATACATGAGAATAAGAGAAAAAGGTGTTACAGTGAGAAACATAAAACTTCCAATTTGAGTCCCAACCCAAGCACAACAAAGAAAGGGAATGAACAGAGGTATATTTAAAGAGATGATGGTGAAGAATTTTCCCAAACAGATAAAAATAAGTCAATACACAGATTCAGAAGACAAGCAAAACAAAAGCTAGATAAATATAAACACACCAAGGCACTTCAGCGTGAGTCTTCAGAAAACCAAAGACAACAAAGAACACTGTAAAAGTGACAAGAAAACAAACAAACAAAAAAAAAAAAACAAAAAAAAAACAAAAAATTCTCTTTACAGGAATAATAATTGGATTGGAAAGTGACTTCTCAAAAGAAACAAGAAAAAATAGAATATTATGGAACATGAACTTCAATTATAGAATAAAAATGACAGCCAATCTAAGATGTTATACATAGCAAAACTACTT
The DNA here is from genome assembly GCF_030222135.1 of Aotus nancymaae. NCBI lineage: Eukaryota > Metazoa > Chordata > Mammalia > Primates > Aotidae > Aotus > Aotus nancymaae. The sequence continues at coordinate 3,186,359 of NW_026988450.1, read as the reverse complement.
TTTTAAGATGAAGGTGAAATTCAGACTTCTATAAACATGTAGACTTGGAGTGTTAAAATCAGCACTGAAGGAATAAGCAAAATGGAGTGTTCAGAAGGATAAAATGATGAGTTCGTGTCCGTCGTAGGGACATGGATGTACCTGGAAACCATCATTCTCAGCAAACTGACACAAGAACAGAAAATCAAACACCGCATGTTCTCACTCATAGGTGGGTGTCAAACAATGAGAACACATGGACAGAGGGAGGGGAGCATCACACACTGGGGTCTGTTGAGGGGAACTAGGGGAGGGCAGCGGGGGGCGGGGAGTTGAGGAGGGATAACATGCGGAGAAATGCCAGATATAGGTGACGAGGAGGAAGGCAGCAAACCACATTGCCATGTACACACACCTATACAACAATCTCGTATGTTCTTCACGTGTACCCCAGAACCTAAAACGCAATAAGATATATATATATATATATATATATATATATATATATATATATATATATATATAAATGGAAAGGCAAAAAAAAAAAAAGAAATACAGAAGAGAAAGAGGGAGTGGAAGGGTTGAAATTTTTACATAAATTTATTATTAACTGTAACAAGACAAAGACATCAGAAACTGAATAGGAGATAGGTTTGTTTAAAGTGATCTAAATTTCTTACATAGAAGGATGATATCAGTAACATTTAACATTATATTTTAGTAGTTAAAGATATATTTTGTAATCTCTAGCTATTTCAAATGTAAAAGTGGTAATCTCTAAAGTAATCTCTCTGTACAAGTGTATAAAAGAGTAAATAGTTTGAAATTTTTTGGAATAAGAACCCTTAATATTCTTAAAATCTTACAGAAGAAATTTTGCAGATTTTTATGTGGTATGTCTTTCACATCCTACCATAGAAAGTAAAACTATATTTCCATTATAGAAAATCAAATTACAATTTAAAAATATATATTTATGAATTCACTTAAAATAACAAAGATTAGCCCCTTACATCTTAATGTGAATAACTCATTTTATGAGAAAAACTCCCAAAAATTTTAGCAAGAAGAGTGGCAATGTGTAGATTAATGTCTGTTTAATGGAAGGCAGATGATCTCTGATATGTTTCTTCATTCATTCTCTTGTGATACCACACATGGTTTTGCTTCTGGAACACTTTCACTTTATACCTATAAAGGAATTAGAGTGAAAAAGGCAAATACCATCTACATTTTGTTATGAAAATAGTTTTGAACTTCCAGATCCTCTAAAAGTATGCAAAGAACATTCAAGGGTCTACAAAATACTCTGGGCCACTGTTGTAAAGTGAGAACTTTAGAAAATGTGATCTTTCAGCTAATCATTTACTAGAAGTATAAAAAGAAAAGTAACTACTTTAGTGAAATATGTTGAAACTTAAAAATAAATACACAGAAAAAAATAAACAATTTGTTTATAATCAATCCCCAAAGAAAAGGAGATTAAAACGAAACAAATGTGACAGAAAAATGTAAGGCACAGGGTAAGGTGTCAGAATGTAAGCAAAATAAGGTATTAGTTATACGGCAGGTAAATAGAATAAATGTGCTCATATCTATATATATATATATATATATAGAGAGAGAGAGAGAGAGAGAGAGAGAGAGAGAGAGAGTCTTACTCTATCAACCAGGCAGAATTACAGCCATCACGGTTCACTGCAGCCCTAACATGACCTCCCCAGCTCAAGTGATACTCCTGCCTCAGCCTCCTGAGTAGGACTACAGGCACCCACACTACCACTCCTGGCTAATCTTTTTATATTTTGTAGAAACAAAGTTCAGCTATGTTGCCCAGGCTGGTCTTGAACTTCTGACCTCAAGAGATCTGCTCACAGCCTTCTAAAGTGCTGGGATTGCAAGAATGAGCCATCATGCTTGGCTTCTTATAAAGGATTTTACACTACAATTAAAAAAAAAAGTAAATAAAATAAAACAAAAACAAAAGCAAAAGGAAAACCCTATATTCTGTCTCTGTAAGGCATATCTAAAACTTAAGAGTACAGAAAATTGGTCAACAAAAGAATAAAAAAAATGATATCAAACAGAGACCAAAATCCAATTGATTTAGCAATACTGATATTAGAAAATGTTGATCTAAGGCAAAAATCATTTCTAGAAATTAAAAGGCATTTCATAATGATAGTGTCAAACCTATGAAAAAGATATAATATGCTTGGATTTTTATATCTGATAACATACCTTTATTTTATTTATTTTTATTTATTATTTTTTTTTGACACAGAGTCTCCCTCCGTTGTCCAGGCTTCAGTGCAGTGGAGTGATCTCGGCCCAATGCAACCTCCACCTCCTGGGTTCGAGCAATTCTCCTACCTCATCCTCCCAAGTAGCTGAGATTACAGGCACCCGCCACCAAGCCCAGCTAATTTGTATTTTTAGTAGAGGTGGGATTTTACCATGTTGGCCAGCTGGTCTCAAACTCCTGATCTCAAATGATCCGCCTACCTCGGCCTCCCTAAGTGCTGGGATTACAGGTTTGAGCCACTGCACCCAGCCTGATAACATACCTTTAAAATATATGAAACGAAAACTGATGCACCTACAAAAAAAGAAATGAACAGACTGATAATGGTAGAACAAGTTTACCAAAATTCATTGAATAACTAATAAAATAAGAGTTAAAAATCCATCTAGCCACAAAAGTTTTGATCAATTCAATTAATACAATCTGCTGAATTTATTACATTTAAGACACTTGACTCAACAAAAAAATTGAGCACAAATTATTTTCAAGTGAACTGGAAATGACAAGAGGTGATTACAACTTTATAATAATTATATGACTAGATTTAGGTAATAAAACAGGTATTAAATATGTTTTGTCATCCAAATAACATGTGGTGTTCTAAATAGAATTAAATGAAAGAGCAATATGCACAAAACATTAGAATATCCCCTCCAAAATATTTGAAAATTAAGCAACGTATTTCCACAGATCGAAGGAGAAATCAAAAATGAAGTTAAGGCTGGGTGAGGTGGCACACGCCTGTAATCCCAACACTTTAGGAGGCCGAGGTGGGTGGATCACATGAGGTCGGGGGTTTGAGACTAGCCTGACCAACATGAAGAAACCCCGTCTCTACTAAAATATAAAATTAGCCAGGCGTGGTGGTGCATGCCTATAATCCCAGCTACTCGGGAGGCTGAGGCAGGAGAATTGCTTGAACCCGGGAGACAGAGGTTGCTGTGAGCTGTCTCGAAAAAAAAATGAAGTTAAAAAATAGTTTGAACTAAAAGACAATGAAATATGAAATATCAAACTTGAGAGATTCAACAAAGGCTATTCTTAGGCTTTTATACCTTACATATATGCATTTTTTAAAATCTGAACATCTGTAATTCAGGAATCTAGATTAAGAAGTTAGAAAAACTTTAGGAAGAGAGAGAGAAAGTGTGATAGAGAAAGACCCAAAAGAAAGAAAAAAAACACAAAGACAATATTGAATGCAGGCACTAATGAAATAGAAAAAATATTTACAAATGGGTGTTCAGCAAAACAAAAAATAATTGTCAATAGAGAATGATAATATAAATACTCAGGGCAAACATCAACATAAATTATTAATATCCATGATATCAGATTCTACAGATATTATAATTATGTTAGAAGGATCTTATACATAATATTTTGTGAGTTACTTTTAAAATTTAAATGAGTCACCAGGTGCGGTGGCTAATGCCTGTAATCCCAGCACTTTGGGAGGCCAAGGAGGGTGGATCACTTGAGGTCAAGAGTTCAAGAGCAGCCTGGTCAATATGGTGAAACTCTGTCTCTACGAAAAATACAAAAATTAACCAGGCTTGGTGGCAGATGTCTGTAATCTCGGCTACTGGGGAGGCTGAGGCAGGAGAATCACTTGAACCCGGGAGATGAAGGTTGCAGTGAGCTGAGATGGCACCACTGCACTCCAGCCTGGGCAACAGAGCAAGACTCCATATAAAAACAAAATTAAATTAAATATGTTAATTCTTAGACAAATGTCAGAATAGATGCAGAAAGAAATTTGTTTTAAATAAAGAATCCTATAGTTATTAAAGTAATTTAATCTGGGATTTAAAAACATTCAAAAAAAAAAAAAAAAAAAAAAAAGCTTGAGGACCCCTGTGAATCTTTTAATTTCTATTAATTGTTTTTTTAAAATGATCTAAATTCTTGTAAAGTCTTCCAGATAGTAGAATAAAAGGGTAATCAGTCCAAACTTAATTTATGGACTGCCGTAACTGTACATGAATGAGTGAACAATGAGAATGAATCTCAAGGAACAGCACCTGACAAGAATATTCATGAAAAGAGAAATTTACATTTTAATCATTGTTTACATGAGGTCTTAATTGATTAATTAAATAAATATAGTGAGATTTAAAAGCATTAATATAACTCACAAAATGAACCAAATGAACTATTAAAATCACGTACTCAAAAATGTAGAAAAAGTGATGCAATTCAACATGTATTTATGATAGTGTTTTTAAAAATAGAAATTATCTTTAAAATACAATTTTTAAAAATTCATAATCCAAATAAGGATATTAGTATTTTCTAAAAATGTATTTGATGGTGAATTAATTAAACTATTCCTTGGAGATCAGTAACGAAAGAGAAATTTCTACTACCACCACTAATAATTAATAATTTTCAACTTTTACCCAATGTGGTGAGGAAAGAAAAAGAAATTAAATGTTAGGTATAGTAGATACAACAAGGTCATCATTGTTGTCAATAATATGAATCTACATATAGAAAACACAAAACTTTTAAATAAACAATTAAACTATTTTGTAAATTTCTCAATCCTGCCAAATACATTTTTTTTCCAAAATAAATTGTATTACTGAGTAACCTAAACTAACAGTAAAAAAGTAGAAATTTTGAAATTCAACAATTAATAATAATATGGACTAAAACTAAAACAGAAAAGCCAGTAGGAAAGTGGGCAAGAGCGTTAATGGGGATTTTCAGAAAAGAGATTTTGGCCATTCAACTTAGAGAAATTATTCAACCAAAGTGCTCATCAAAGAAATGCAATTTAAAACCATTGTTGTATATCCTGTGTTTATCTTCCAAAGCTACAAATAAAAAGACAGAAAGAGCTAAATTGTGGTGAGGAACTGTTGTAATGGAGAACCTCCAACACGGCGATGAGATTGACTCCTCCCTTTTTTTTTTTTTTTTTTATGAGAAGGAGTCTCCTCTGTTGCCCAGGCTGGAGTGCAGTGGCTCAGTCTCGACTAACCGCAACCTCTGCCTCCGATGTTCAAGTGATTCTCCTGCCCCAGCCTCCCGAGTAGCTGGGATTACAGGTATATGCTGTGACGCCCACCTAATTTTTGCATTTTTAGTAGAGACGGGATTTCACCATATTGGCCAGGCTGGTCTTGAACTCCTGACCTCAAGTGATCCACCCGCCTCCGACTCCACACTTCTCATGTAAACTGAACACCATTGTGTTCAAGTGCACTAAAGAAGCATGTGTACCCAAGCGTTCACAGAGGCGTTCTCCTTAGTAGTCCCAACTACGTGCCAATGTGGAAAATATCAATAAACTGTACGTCCAATATATATTCTGTAGATGAATACGGTAACACACTGTGTCATAGTAAGAGTATACAGCAAGTAAAACTATTAAATTATAGTTACATGGAACAACATGAATGCCTCTCAAGGAACATAATGTTAACGAAAAGAAACCAATACAGAGTCATACATATTTATGAATCTATTCAAATAAACTATAGTATCTGGAAAGCATTCACGACTGGAAAGAAAAAAGTAGTATAGCAAAGCAAGGCCATTATTGCCAAGCCTTTCAAGATAACAGTTACATAAGAAGAAAGCAAGTCAGTTGTGTAAAGTAGGGACCAGGCAGCACAATGGCTAGCAATCGACTTTAACTGACATGTAGCTTGTCTACAGGGGTTTGAGGTTTTTTTGTTTGTTTGCTTTTTAATGATTAAACGGTATGCCTAAGTTTTAGGAATTTTCTATACATGCATTATATTTTATTAAATCCTGTTTTTAAAATGTCATACAATGTGTATCATTAACAGTTTTATACCAATATTTAATTCAAATAATGTAGAGTTCTGTAAATTCTATAGGAAAAAGCGATTCTAACAAATATGGTTAGATTGTCATTCTGGGGCCATTGTAATAAGATGAAATTTTAGTTATTAATAATTGTATCCCCATAAGCATTATTTCTCAATTAAGTCAGACTTTCTAGTTTTAATTCAGTCTGATAAAACTCACAGTTTCTCTAGTAATGTCTCCTCTGTATTGGCAAGAAAGAAAAAAGAGAATGCCGTGGTACATATAATCATAAAAAATAAAATGTTCGAGACTTAAGACTATGACATTTGAGTTTGTTGTGTCTTCCAACCTCTATAATTTTCTGCAGGTTGAAATATTAAGAGTGGCATACTATTATTCTTCAAAACCTATCATCATTGTATGCAATTTTATTATTTTGAACTGAGTTTAACTTTGGGAACGAGCTGAGAATATACCTAATAAAAATGGGATTATCGGATCTGTAAGGGATATTTCGACATGTTTGCTCTCTGAGTCAAACATTCACCTTCCCATTTACTATGCCAAACAGAGAAAGGGAGTTCTTTTCAATTGCGCTCAGACGCCAAAAAGTAATTTTCCTTTTCCATCATTGCCAGGACTTGGGTACAATAGTTACACAGTGGGGGAGACATACAGCACTTTCAGTATGTTCGTTTATGAGTATCTCAGAAAATAATAATTCTGAAGAAAAACTGTACCTCTTAATCTCTAGAAAAAATACAAAAATGGGAATTATAGGCATAATAGAAATAGGATGCTTTGGAAACAAGTAGAATTAAAAAGAGAATTTCCCTAGCACATTAAATGACAAGAGCCCAGAACCTAAAATACAATTAAAAAAAAAGAAGAAAAATATTTTCAATAAAATGTTAAATTAAAACTTGAATAATAATAATAACAGCAGTGTAGGTAACTGTTAAATTGAACCATCTGAAACACTGATATTCCATGGGTTTTACCTATAAAGAAACCAACTGTATAAAGTTCAACCTCAAAAAAAAAAAAAAAAAAAAAAAATGACAAGAAGACTTCCTAATATCTATCATTTTAAGATAACTAATTTGGAAGTTTGTCCACTTTAAATTAAACATGTAATTATCACAAAACATGCCCAAAACGTGAAGCCTGTACTACACAGCAGTAATTTATTTCTTATTTTAAATTTATTTTAGTTTGTTATTTTTTCTCCAGTAGACTTCACTTTATAAAAAGGTTTTGAGTTCACAACAAAACTGAGTAGAAAGCACAGAGTTCCCATCTACCGCTTGCCCTAACCTGCACGGCCACCCCATTGGCAATATCCCCTACCAGAATGAAGCCAAATTGCCATTTGTGTGTGTGTGTGTATATATACACATGCACATATATATACATATATATACACACACACAAATATATATATATTTTTTGATGAGGTGCTTGTTCAGGTATTTCGCCTGTTTCTAATCAGGATGTTTCCTTTCTAATTGTTGACTTTTAAGAGTTCTCTGTATAGTTCAGGTAACAGTTCCTCATCAGTTTTGCCAGTACCATCTGTGGAAAATGTCTTTTTATTGTATTCTCTTTCCTTTTTCAAATATTAGTTAACTACACTTGTGTACATCTCTTTCTGGTCTTTCCATTCAGTTTCTTTGAGATATTGTCTAGCCTTTCACCGAACACAACACCATCTTGATTACTATCACCTTGTATTAAGACTTGAGGCTGGGTAGTATGAGCTGCCTGACTTTACTCTTCTCCTTCAATATGGTGTTGGCCATTCTGGGTCTTTTGCCTCTCCATATAAACTTTAGAAATAGTTCGTTGATAAGAACCACATTATAGTGATTACATTTGTATATTTATCCCAGTTTTTGGAAGACAACAGGAAGGAGGGAACACTTAAGGTGTTTTATAAGGAGGAATCAACATAACATGTAACAACATGTTCATAATAAATAACAAAACTGAAAAAAGGGCAAATTTTTGCAGTCTAATTATTATAGCACACTAAGTCTTTTACTTTTATTAAAACAAACCTGCAAATATATCTGTAAATTTTTTCAGATAAAGTGAAGATAGACAGCTTGCTAGTCTAATATGATACCGTGGCTTTTGGTCCAGGAACATCAGCATCATCTGAGATCCTGCGAAAATGCAAATTCTAAGGTCTTAACCCAGACCTACTGAATCCAAAAGAAGCTTTAGGGGTGGAACCTACCTCTCAACATGTTGATGAACTTTCCAAATGACACAGATCCTGACTCAAGCTTGGTCTTGTAATTTATGCCTACGTCAGGGAGAAGGCCATCTAATTATGTTGTAATTCCAACAGCAGGTAAGGCTGTGTATTAATGAGAACTGTGTTTGTTACTTAAGACAGAGAAAACCGTAATGAAAATGTCCTCGCACTTGAAAGAGAAAAAGAAATGATGGGCTCTTGATAAACATGGTATTTCCAAATAGGACATGTTGAACCACTTTATTACAAATCAATTCTTCTTCAGGAACAATGATTAAAACAGGGAAATAATCATTGTTAAGGAGGATCAAACATTTTAGAGAGTGCTGCAGTGTTACCAAGGCAACACAGACTTGACCAGCCAAGCTCCCCGGGAAGAGAAAAGCTCAGAGCTGTGCATCCCCTCCAGAGACACTTTTCCCCTCGGCATTTCCTCATTGTAAAATCGTTGCTAAGAGGCTAAAACGGTGAATCCCAGTAATTTCAAAGGACTAAGTAACACATATTTGATATTTACACCCTCCTAGAGAAAAATATCAGCAAGATATAACACCGGAGGAAAAATAAGTGAGTAATAACCAACACCTTATAAAGGCTGCAGCCTACGATTCCACAAGCCCTTAATAAGCCCACAGTCCTTAGTTCTCTCATTAGAATGAGATAAATTGTACCCGTGATTTTATTTTGCCGGGAATAAAAGTAAATTCTCTCTGGAAGAAACTAACATCTGTATGAACCTCAGATTATGTCTATGTATTTATATGCAATGTCTTTTCTTGAAACAAAATTTATAAGCTATACAAGGAGACAAGAATATAATTTTACAAACCAGAAGTTAAAATGGATAAGAGGGAAAAAAGCCACACACACATGAGACATTTACATTTTCAAACATTAGGTGGCTATATAGAAAATTATTTTCAATAAAAATGACAAAATAGTAAAATGGATACCTACAAATAAAAATAGAATAACTAAAACTATAAACCCAAAATATGAATTTACCAGTTTATATATAGTTGAGGAGAAGAGCAAATAATTAAGAGAATTTAACCATTAATGTATACAAAATAAACATAACAATTATGTTCTATATTAAAAAGAACGTATTGCTGCTCTTTGATGCATGTGTACTAGCAGAAGTTTAAATGTTATAACTAAAAGCAGCCGAGGGTTGGCATGGTGGCTCAGGCCTTTAATCTCGGCACTGGGAGGCGAAGGTGGGCGGATCGCTTGAGCCCAGGAGTTTAAGTGGGCAACATAGTGAGACCTCATCTCTTAAAAAAAAAAGCAACTGGGCAAAGCAGGTGTTTCTCTAGGCCACTACAGTCTAAAGCACCTACAAAAGGCAAGCGCGTCATGTTAAAATTACTTGCCAAGGAGACCTGGCTTGGTAGCACTGTCACCCCATAATACTCCTCCTCCTGCAGAACTCAAGAATTAATCTCAAGTCTCTAAATCAAGGGAGGGGTGCATGTACCTCACAAATTTCAGTTGATCTGTGAACAACCCAGGGGTTTGGGACACAAATCCCCTACCACAGCACAGTTAAAACTCAATGTATAACTTTTGACATCCCCCAAAATGTTACTATTAATAGCCTACTGCTTACTGGAAGCCTAACTGAAAATATAATCAGGAGATTCACACATATTTTGTTAGTTCTATATCATATAGATTGTATTCATAAAGTAAGCTAGAGAAAAGAAAATGTAATTAAGAAAATCATAAGGAAGAGAAAATACATTTACTATTATCTAAGTTGGAGTGGAACATCATCAAACTCTTCACCTTCATTGCCTTCATGTTGAGCAGGCTGAGGAGGAGGGGGAGGAGGAAGAGGAGGCGTTTGTCTTGCTGTCTCAGGGGTGGCAGAGGTGGAAGAAAATCCACCTATTTGTGGACCTCGATGTCCAAACCTATGTTGTTCAAGTGTTCAAGGGTCAACTGTGCAATCATCTTCCTGTTTCACTTGGCTTCTTATTCTTTCAGACAGGGAGGTCCACAGCACCTAACAAATCCAGACATCTGCTTTGATGCTTCCAGGAGATTTCTGACAAAAATGCATCCGTAGTGATGACATTGCGCGGCCACTGAAACCACTGTTCACACCGCTGTTGTCTTCCCTCGGCATCCAGGGCACCCGTCTAACAGCTGGATTTCCCTGTGGAGCCTTGGGGTTCAGCCACGATGGACTCATTTGCTTTCAAAGATGGAGACATCCTTTACTCTCCTTTCATGGTTCCCCATTCAGGGGCACCACTCCTAGTGCTCAAAGCCGTTCAAATAGCAAGCCAGACCAAGTCTCATCACAGCCACTGATGCTCTGCGATACCCAGGTTTACCCTTTTGGGAACCAGGGCTCGGCCTCCTCTTGGCTCTCCAGGGCAGCAAGCAAACCTTCCCTCTGTCCCTTCCAGAAAATGCATCCCTCCCCAGCCCTATTGTAACTGTGAGTTACTCACTGTTTGATAGACATTTCATCAGGTAATTTTATTTTTGTCAGTTTCTACGAGCCTTTTCCTGTGTTACTATTTCCCTAAGAGGAATCTTAATAAAGTAAATTTCAGAAAGAACTTCAAGTGGAAAAGAAGTTACAAAATGAACTAAATATAACGCGCGTGCTCTGGGGAAGGGCACGTAGTCAGTTGTGAGTTTACAAATGAACCTGTTGTCATTTTATATCAGCCATAGAAACCATCTCCTTCCCCTCTTGCCAGCTGCTTCCCTGAAAACCACTGCTGAGCCAGCAGTCACTGCAGCAGCGCAAAGTCCCTCAAATGGGGAGTCCACAGCAATTACCCTGATTTGTCATCACAGAGGGCTGGCTATAAAACCTCCTTCAAGACATTGAAATTAAGCAGTTTGGGACTATGCCAGGGCCTTTTGGAGAGTAGCAATCAGGAAAGAAAAAAGAGACACTAGTGTCAACATGAGAAAGCAGGTAGCCTTGGAGCAGTGAGCTAAAAGAAATAGGATGGCTATTTTCTGTCGACATGTTTCAGTGTTATCTAAAATGCATTCTTTATCCTAGGTTGACTTTTCCCTGACAATTAAAATAATTCCAGGCCATCTACATCCACGAGAAAGAGTTAAACCCAAGGTTACTTGTTTGGCTTTTTGCCAAGAGAAATATCAAATGTAAAGGCATCCACAGTTTCCACATATAAAAATGACATTTTCAGATGATTGGTAACCTGAACGCTTTTTCTCCTCCATCCTCCATTCTCTGCAAAGGACAGTAATTCATTCAGGCCTCCGTCATAAGCCCTGGACACACAGCAGGAAACCAAAAAGGCGGAAACACCTGTGACAATGTAACTTTGATTCTACTTCAGAAGAATGAGAAAATAAAGACAAAAGTAAAATACATATTATGTTAAAGAGTAAGAACTGCAAATAAATAAATCAAGGAAAAGAAGAGAGAAAATACTGGGAAGGACTGAAACTGTAGCTGCAATTGCCCTAACGTCTCACCAATGGGACATTCAAGCATAGGCTTAAAGGAAGTGAGTTACCCGTATGGACATCTGAAGGAAAATCATCAAGCCTGAGGGATCAGCAAGGCATAGGCTGAAATGCAAGGGCTCACCAGGACGATCCGGGGGATGATGAGTCCATTATGGTTACTGAAAAAGTGTTTGAAGACAGTAGTTGATAATGAGATAAAACAGGATGTGACCTCAGTTGCACACATCCTTGTAGGTCCGTGAAAGACCTTTGGCTTTAGTCTGAGTCACAGGGCAAGCCATTGGAGGGTTTGAATAGAGGAGACACGGAATTGGATGTGTGTTTTCACTGGATTGCTTGCCTGAAGAAAAGGGGGAAAAAAGAAGCAAGAAGGCCTGTTTAGAATGCTCTTGTAGCAAAGCAGATGAGAGATGATAGAGGCTTAAAACATTGGTAGCGGGGAAGCCTTTAGAGAGCAGTTTAACCTTGGATACATTTTGAAAGTAGAATTTTACCTCTGGTGTGAAATAAAAATGGGAGTTCAGGGTGACAGAAAGTTTTTGATCCTTGCAGTCAGAAGAATGGAGGAGGCCATTAAAATATAGGATTTTTAGAAAACCAGCTTTGGAGAAAAAACCAGGAGCTCTGTTTCAGATATTTTAGACTGTATTAAGTTTAGAAAGAAATGGAAAACACGAAGAAACAAGTTCGGTACACCATTCTGGAGTTCTAAGGCATGTCTAGTCTTGTGGTATAGAATACTCAGTTTAAGGCTGTATCATCAGTTTAAGACTGGTATCTAAAGACTTGAAACCGGAAGAACGTGTATAACGAGAGGAGACCCAATGAATGGCACAGACATCGTGTGGTAACGGAGATGAGGACAGAACCACAAAGGTGCAAGAAAAACTCAAGCAATTTTTACATCATGAAAGACAAATGAAAAGAAAGCAACTAGCTGTGTCAATGTCATGGATGACTCAACTATCGTGAGGATCAAGAATTGATTATTTGATTCAGTGAAGCAGTGTTCATTTGCCCAGGAGTAGTGGGGAGTAGTTGCCCAGGAGTAGTGGGGGCAAATGGTTATTGGATTTGGTTCAAGAGAGAAGGGAAGGAGACTAACTGGAGACCGTCGATATAGTCTCTATTATAAATAGGCTCTCCCCTAAATCATGAGCAAACTCCCATTAACAACTGCTACAAAGAGAATAAAATACCTAGGACTGTAACTAACAAAGGATGTAAAGGACCTCTTCAAGAAGCACTACAAACTACTGCTCAAGGAAATAGGAGAGGACACAAACAAATGGAAAAACATTCTATGTTCATGGTTAGCAAGAATCAATATTGTGCCAATGGCCATACTGCCTAAAGTAATTTATAGATTCAACACTATCTCCATGAAGCTTCCATTGACCTTCTTCACAGAACTGGGAAAAAACCACTTTGAACTTCATACAGAACTAAAAGAGAGCCTGTATAGCCAAGACTATCCTAAGCAAAAAGAACAAAGCTGGAAGAAGACATCATGCTACCTGACTTTAACTATATGACCAGGCTACAGTAATCAAAACAGCATGGTACTGGTACCAAAACAGATACATAGACCAGTGGAACAGAACAGAGACCTCAGAAGCAACGCCACACATCTACAACCATCTGATCTTTGACAAACCTGACAAAAACAAGCAATGGAGAAAGGATTCCCTGTTTAATAAATGGTGTTGGGAAAACTGGCTAGCCATGTGCAGAAAGCTGAAACTGGACCCATTCCTGACACCTTGACAAAAATTAACTCCAGATGGATTAAAGATTTAAACATAAGACCTAACACCATAAAAACCCTAGAAGAAAACCTAGGCAATACCATTCAGGACATAGGCATAGGCAAGGACTTCATGGCTAAAACACCAAAAACAATGGCAACAAAAGCCAAAATAGACAAATGGGATCTAAGTAAGCTCTAGAGCTTCTGCACAGCAAAAGAAACAATCATTTGGGTGAACCAGCAACCAACAGAATGGAGAAATATTTTTGCCACCTACCCATCTGACAAAGGGCTAATATCCAGAATCTATAAAGAACTAAAGCAGATTTACAAGAAAAAAACCAACAAGCTCATCCAAAAGTGGGCAAAGGATATGAACAGACACATTTCAAAAGAAGACATGTATGAGGCCAAGAAGCATATGAAAAGATGCTCATCATCACTGGTCATTAGAGAAATGCAAATCAAAACCACACTGAGTTACCATCTCACGCCAGTTAGAATGACAATCATTAAAAAATCTGGAGATAATAGATGCTGGAGAGGATGTGGAGAAATAGGAACACTTTTACACTGTTGGTGGGAGTGTAAATTAGTTCAACCATTGTGGAAGACAGTGTGGCGATTCCTCAAGGATCTAGATATAGAAATTCCATTTGACCCAGCAATCCCCTTACTGGGTATATACCCAAAGGATTATAAATCATTCTGTTATAAAGACACATGCACACGTATGTTCATTGCAGCCCTGTGTACAATAGCAGAAACCTGGAACCAACCCAAATGCCCATCAATGATAGACTGGACAAAGAAAATGTGGCACATATACACCATGGAATACTATGCAGCCATAAACAATGATGAGTTTGTGTCCTTTGTAGGGACTTGGATGAATCTGGAAACCATCATTCTCAGCAAACTGACACAGGAACAGAAAACCAAAGGCTGCATGTTCTCACTCATAGGTGGCTGTTGAACAATGAGAACACCTGGGCGCAGGGAGGGGAACATCACACACTGGGGTCTGTTGGGGGGTGGGGAGCTAGGGGGAGGAACAGCAGGGAGCTGGGAAGTTGGGAAGAGATAACACTGGGAGAAATCCCTCATGTAGGTGACAGGGGGATGGAGACAGCAAACCACCATGGCACGTGTGTACCTATGCAACAATCCTGCAAGATCTGCACATGTACCCAAGAACTTAAAGTACAATTTAAAAAAATAGGCTCTTTCTAAATGAAAGCAAAGGAAGTGGTGGTCATTACAAGGATTAGGGAGAGAAATGAAAGGACAGAGAAGAGAGCTGCTGAGCAATGCCCTTGAGTGAGCAACAGTGACAGCAGTGAGCATGTCCTTTCCAGCCACAGCAGAACACAGATGCAGGGACGTGGGCAGATGTGTCCAGTTCTCCTCCGATTGCTTTAATTTTCTCAGCGAAGCAGGGAGCAGAATTATCTTTTGAGATTGAGGATGAGGGCAGTGGTATCGGAAGCTTAAGGAGACAGCAGAAATTCATTTAAAAGAAGTGGAGAGAATAGACTGGGGGATGAAAGAATAATTGCAGGCTGCTTTAGGCGTGTTCTTGAGGTCAGTGATCATGAAGTTAATGTTGATGAGTCACCATGGCTATTTGTTTTCCTTCAGCCATGCTTAGTCAAATGAATTCAGGCATATAGTGGAAGGAAAGTTGGAGTCAGTCAGAATTCAGGAAGAATAAGGAAGAATAAAGAAGCACTGAACTGAGCATGTATGCTGGGGAATGATAATACTTGACCATGGAATTTAAGCTGAATAAGAGGCATAAGACAAATGTGTTAAAATGAAAGATGATGGATTAGGAAATTAAAGTTGGAGTGTTATGAGCTTGTGGCACAAGAGGGGCTAGAATGGGTGTTTGAAGGTGTCACTGTAGGGCCAATTGTTTGAAATTTAAATAATGCTCACATTGTAATTACTTGTAGTGATAAGGTGTGGGCTTTGAACATAGGAATGTGCGGTTAAAGAGGCATGAAGACCAAGGTCATCAGAGAAGAGCAGGTCAAGAGCAGAACGGCCAGGACACATTGATACACAGTTTTCTCATACAGAAAGCATTGAAAGAAAAATGTTAGAGATTTGATAATAATCCAGAGATTTGAATCATTACCAGTCTGGGCAGATATGTGCAGATGTCTGGGATAGTGGAAGGTGGAATTGGATTGAGTGTATATATATATGTGTGTGACGAAAGCATTAAAAAAAAGACTGAGGGACAGGAAGAATACCTATCCATCTCCAGGCCTGGTGAGATTAAAAGCAGCAAATGAAATCAGATATCACTTGAGAGAACGGCAGGATCAAACAATTCTCCACAGGAGAGCCAGCTTTCAATTAGCAGAGTAAGGTGAAAAGAATGTAAAGAGCTAGAGAAAAGAGTCTTCGCAGATGACTGACCTTGTCGTTATAAATCTTTCCACCTGTACTATGTTCAGAATAGGAGAGCTGGAAGGGAAGAAAACAGCCTGGGGTGTAAATAGAGCAAACCAAGAAAAGCCATTCCTTTTCACAGGCAGATGCACCACACACAATAAAGGAAGTCACACTTTTTTCTTTCTCTCTAACCATATTCCTCAGACAGTTAAAGTTTTCATTAAGCAAATTAATTAATCCATAGTATCTAATTACACTTTCCTTTGCAATGCTAAATCATCTTCTCAAGCAATTTGAAAATTCATTTTTGGTGGTGAAATTAAAATGTGTTTAAATCCACGATGTTAGAGCCTAAGAAATTTTGTGATCAAATAAGAACTTGAAGTGGCTGAAGGATGAGAATATAATATGATAATTGGTCCTGAATAAAGTAAAACCTGTCATGTCACCTATTTTAATAAATACTGATTACAGATGGGGAAATTTTTGTCAATCATTACTTATGGAGAAAAGAAACTCATTCAAATAATTTGTTGCAAATACCAAGAACATTACAAAACCGTAATATACTAAAAGATAAGACTTGTCATTGTTACAGGTTTGTTTATACACTGAGAGTGAGAGTTTACTTGATACATTATTTAAATATAAGTATTTTTTAAATACATATTATTGTAGCAGAAGTGTAATTGAATACTTTTTCTGTCAGTAATCTATAAATCAGCAGGTAGAACATTGTAAGTATGATTGCAAATGATTCTGTTGAGCTCAATAACACATGTGTTAGTACCTCATGCAAATAGATATTTGAAAATAGCATGAAAGCAAACAGTTAAATCACACATCTTACAGTTCATTTTAATTTATACTGCTATGATGGTATTACTTTTTTTCTCATAAATAAGTTCATGGAAAAACAAAAAGGCAATAATTTACAGCCATATACCATTTCAGAAATGTGTATTAAAAAATAAGAAGCATATGAAGGGAAGCAAATTATTAAAAACATAGTGAGGCTTTAGTCACAGTTTCCTGTTCTGTTATGGGCCAATGAGTAGAGAACCACTGTAAGAATAAAGAAGTCACTGAAATATAGCAAAAGTTTTTTTTTTTTTTTTAACTGAAAAGCATTTCTGTCACTATCATTATTTTATAACACAATAATGAGCTGCTCTCCCAGAACTTTAAACTTGTATTTCCACTTTATTCTTAGCTTTTGCTTTTGTATAAGCAATGTCTTCTTAATATCAGGTTGTAGTTAGAATACGTTTGTATACAATTAAAATGATATTATATAAATCTCAATAATCGAATAATTTAAAGGTTTTAAAAACAAGCAATAGCAACATTAGCATTTTTCAATTTTTAGCAGAAAATGACCTTTGCTAACAGTGGTAAATTAAAACACTGCTGGATTTAGGTTTAGTTAAATGCAATCTGCTCATACGGTGATATTTAAGTCTTTATAGACATCTGATATTTTGTTGGTGCAGAAAAACTGCTACTGTTATAACATACCCTATTCTAAACTCCATTATTTAATATTTAGACAAGTCCTCAATGAGGTAGAACAGTGACTTAAGTGTCAAACTTGAGAGGATTTTCTTCTGTTGGAACGAATGTCTACTGAGACACACCTCCTCTTCTAGGGTGGAGGAGTGTGTACACAGAATCTCAAGATGACTCTCAAGAATACCTTAAAGCCTCAAAAGTAACTGCTTTGATTCTTCATCTGAATATATCACTATTTCGTCAGGTATTTTCTATTAAGACATGGTAGCACAATTTTCTCCTACTCAGCCTTCTTCATTGGAGTACCCCGTGCTATAGAAAAAAATTTTTTTAACTCTACTCCTTGATTTTTCACCCAAGCATAGCAGATAACAAAGGAGGAAAATCAATATTATTATATGACACCTTTGAATATATGCTAACTTATAAATAATTACAGACTTAGTATATTATAGTGGCACCTCACTTCCAGATACTTAAATCGGTATTTGTTTCCTATTGTGGTTACAAAAATTACCACGGCCTTAGTGGATTAGAACAGCATAAGTTTATTATATTAGGGTTCTGTTCAAAAGAATCTGATATAGGTCCTACTGAACTAAAATCAAGATATCTGTAGGCTGCATTCTATTCAAGGGACTATAGAGATGAGTCCATCTCCTTGCCTTTTCTAGTTTCTAGAGAGAGACTGTATGCACTCCTTATGCATGACCTCTTTTTCTTCCATCTGCAAAGCCAGCAGTGTGACATCTCTACCCAGCTTCTTTCCACATGAGGTAACATATTCAGAGGTACCCGGGTAAGGACATGGATACGTCTTTGGGGGGCATTCTTCTACCTATCACATTATTGGTAACCCATGTCTTGAAAGCAAAATTATAAGAATCAGTATGTTGAGAAAACATGCTTGCAAAATTTAACCTTAATATTTGGTGTGGTTCAAGATAATTATTTCACGTAGAATTATACTATTTGATGTTTCATTAACTCTTGCACCATAAAGTATTTTAATTGGACAACAAAATAATATTTATATGGATAAAGATATATATTTTTAGAACTATTATTTAAAAAATAAATAAAATATTATTATGACTAATTTAAATATATTTGTAAACAATTTAAATTATTTCTGGGATTTTTGGTTACCTATTTTTCCTTCATCAATAAGATGAGGCATCCAGTTCTGTGCATTGCTTGGATCAAAGATAAAATAGCAGTGAGTGATCTACTGGAGTACTGTACAAAACATTGTACTAAAAACTGTAGCGGAAGGAGATTTAGGACGCCTGAATCCTAAGCCTGTTTCTAAAATTCACGTGTCTTATGACCTTGGGTAAGCCATTTAACCAAGACTATATTTTAAGCTCCTTGAAAGTAATGATTCATCCATTTGGGGCACACCTTCAAAACTTATCATACAGAAATAATAGCAAGAAAGGTTACCTAATTGAATTAACCTTTTGGGACACTTTTTCTGCAAATAAGAAAAGTAAACTCATGAATTACTAAAGCTTACTCTAAAGAGTTCATAAGTTTAATGGATGTGAATGTATAACAAGAAAATTTTAATCATCATAAGACACCTGAGCCCCAAGCAAGAAAAAAAATGCTAAGATTTAAGATAATTTTAGTAAATTAAAATGACAAATACAGTTAGGGATACAAAGGTGCTACATTTCTCATGCTTCTTTGCAGGTAGATATGACCATGTTAGACTAGACTTCACCAATGAGACGTGAGCTGAAATGATGCATGCACTTTCAGGCAAGGCTTCCTTATTTTATTATTTTGATTTAATGCATTTTGACACCAAACCCCTGGAAGATGGTAAAGCTACAAGGCAAGTTTCTGAATTATGGTATGGAGGGAAGCTGCCTGCCAATCAAGAACATCTGTTTTAGTCTGTTTGGTGAAAACAAAGAAAAAACCTTACATAGTGTTTAAGACATCACACATTTGGGGACTTGGGATGGCGCAGATGGCCGAATGGCAGCTTCCGTTGATTATCCTCCCAACAGGAACACCAAAGGTGATAACTACGTAAAAAAAGGATCTTCATAAGAACCAAAAATCAGGTGAGCAAACACGGTACCTAATTTTAACATCATGTCGCTGAAAGAGTCACTGAAGAGGGTGGACAGGCAGTCTTGAATTGTTGATGCCACCTCTCCTCCATACTCTGGCAGTGACAGCTTGGCGAGAGAAGAGAACGTGCTCCTTGGGGAGGGAGAGCGATTTCAGAGTAATGGGCCTGAGACTGACTGCAACACTGGGGAGCCAGATGGCCCCCATGAAAAACCACTAGAAACACAGAAGACATTGTTCAGAAGGCTGTTTTTGAACTTACTTTTCAGTCCTCTGCCTACACTTTGTTCTCAAATTACTCCACATTAATAGACAATGTAATGGAGGATGAGTTTATGGCCTGGTTGAAGGAACACTTTGATCAATATATTTATTACTAATGCCCATGAATTCTCTCAAATCCAATTAATCATTCATGAGACCCTCATCCTTCTTTCTATTGCAAAGCTATGTTTCCATCAGCATTTCAGCCCCACTGACAAATTGTTATAGCCCATGAAAGGTCTGAGATTTTGCAAACGAATATGTTAGCCTAACACAGGTTTATAGGTACTGGCAGAAGACACAGTATTCTTGAATCAGAGACAAAGGACTTTATTAATTATGGCACAGCTGACATCTTGGGCCTACAAACAGACACTGACAGCCTAAACCTTCCCCTGCCATATAATCACATTTTCTTTTATTAGATAACAGTCTTCTTCACAATTTTGGTTTGGGGAAGGCATGCATCTTATTAATTTTATAATATTTGACTTATAGCTTTACATAATTTACTAGTTTTATGTATTTATTATTTCATAATAGGAATAACATGTAAAATACATTATTCTTAACCTGAGAAAAGTCTATAAAAATAAGCCTGGGTTTAGTGGCTCATGCCTGTAATCTCAACAGTTTGGAAGGCCAAGCTGGGTGAATCACTTGAGGCCAGGAGTTCCAGGCCAGCCTAGCTAACATGGCAAAACTCTGTCTCCACTAAAATACAAAAATTAGCTAGGTATGGTGGCACATGCCTGTGGTCCCAGCTACTCGGAATTCTGAGACACAAGAATCACTTAAACCCAGGAGGCAGAGGTTGCAGTAAGCAAGATCGCACCACTGCACTCCAGCCTGGGCAACAGAGTAAGATTCTCTCTCTCTCTCTCTCTCAAAAAAAAAAAAAAAAAGACTTTAAAAATAATATATGACATGATATTTGTCAATTTATCATACAGTCTCCCAATTCCTGAGCTTATACCCATCTTTTATGGCTACAATGTAACTATAAATAAAAATATAATGTACTTGACACTTCTATATTTTGATCTGTTTTACCCTTCAGTGACTTGGCATATCCTATGTTTGTGACAGTTAACTAGGGCTGAAAAGTGTGCTTCCTAAACAGCACTGTATTTCTGTTTCAAGTGACCTCATTTTAAAGTGTTTTCTAATGACAAAACCCTTAACATATTAGTCACATACTCTGAGTTACTTTAATGCTTCAAATAACACTAAATGTGAGACAAGTAAAATATAGCAGACGTGAGCATTGGTGTGGTGGCTGATCATCACAGACGGGTAGGAAGGTCTTCCAGCCGTACAGGGAGTTTCTGCAGTGTCTGCACTACGAGCGTAGTGTCAATCCACTAAACTGCAAATGGGATGAATAGGTCTCTTAAACCACACATTCACACTGTGCTTTTCTGTGGCACAAATCACATTTCTCTTTATGTATCGAGGGGGATGAATTATACACTATGGTCAATTAAATCACACTTAAAGAGGTAACAAAGGAAGCAGAATACAATAGTTGTTCTGTCAACGTATTATTTAAAAACATAGAAGTTCTCACCATGGGGGTTGTCTTTACTTATCCTTCTTGAATTTGCCCCTATAACGTGTGATCACCCCCTCGAATAAGCCTTTTAGTATGGGGATTCAGAATTATTCACTGTTAATTTTATGGGGTCGATCAAATGTTAAAAATTATTCCAAAATATGAAAAGAATGTTGCTCAGGCAAGTACCCAAAATGAGTTCTGGTTAAACTAGATTCACGTCTCTATAAATAATATAATCAGGATCACAACTGGTGCCTATGAAGAAATGATGTTCAAACAATATTACACTTACATTGAAAATATTGGTTCCCATTTATGGTGCTGTGAAGAAGGGAAACTTCTCTAGATTACTGTGTGCGCTTATAAAAAGCCCCAGTTTCCTGAGACAGGAAATATGTACAGAAAAAGACAAGAATATTTGCCTTCACTTCTACTGGAAATATTGCTTTTTCTTTTTACATACCATAAGAATTAGATCTGGAGCTATTTTTCTAGTGAATTGCTCTGATCTGAGCGGAAAAGATAATGACACTTCTCTTATCTCCCTGAGAGGGCCAAGAGGTTGCAACCAGACTAGATTCCTAGGTTTATCCCTGAAGGCTCCTGGAAAACTAGGAAGCATTCTCCCTGGATATGTACATCTCTTAAAGGAGAAATCTTGGAGGCACCTCTAGTTCATAAAACCCAGAGACGCTTGGGATTCATCCGACTTTTAGAGAGACTTTGGCATTCCAAAAGGTTAGACAGGGAGCCTAGGAACCTTTTCATCCAGGCTCCAAAGGACAAGTTATCTCTCGCTCCTTTCAGTAGACTTCAGTTTGACAGCTGTCCTTCACTTGCACATAAATAAAGAATATTTGGCTGGGCACGGTAGCTCATGCCTGTAATCCCAGCACTTTGAGAGGCCAAGGTGGGGGATCACCTGAGGTCAAGAGTTCAAGACCAGCCTGACCAACATGGAGGAAACCCCGTTTCTACTAAAAATACAAAATTAACAGGGCATTGTCGCTGACTCCTGTAATCCCAGCCACTTGGGAAGCTGAGGCAGGAGAATCTCTTGAACCCGGGAGATGGAGGTTGCAGTGAGCCAAGACAGCGCCATTGCATTCCAGCCTGGGCAACAAGAGAGAAACTCCATCTCAAAAGAAAAAAAGAAAAAAAGAAAATTCACTCTTCTTCATCTGTCTTCTAGGGGTGTAACCTGACACTCAAGTAAAAGACTTCCATCAGTTCTCATCACATTACCTCCAGGTCGAGGTGCAGGTGACTGACACTGAGATTACCTTGGCTGTAGATATGGTTGTATGAATAAAGAGGAGGTGCTTTGTGTTTCTGTAGTATTTATATGTAATAAATTCTGTGCTATTTACACCTGTTAAGTTACATTATGTTTTAAAACAACCGATCTTATAGATAAGGCAATTAGAAGACAGAGTATATATAGATTATCTACTGAGAACATTGGGCCAGTAGGAACTGAAGAACTGTGGAGAAAATATTTGGTTGGCATAACTCCAAAACCCATGGCATTAATTACTAGGCTGCCTTTATCACACATGGTATTTACTAGATTTAGGAGCTCAAGGCATATGAATGCTGCATTCTATTGTCTTATAAACCTTAAACTAAGATAAGTCTACCTTCTCTCTCTCTCTCTCTCTCTCTCTCTGAAAGCAGAATTAATGCATGATATTCTTCCTGTATCACTCAATAATAGTAAAATACAGATAATACACAAATTAATATTTCAAGCCTCATTTTATAATCTTGGATAAATATGAAGATTATATAAGTAATTTAGGTCTTCCACAAATTCCTACTTAGCTTTTATCACCTGTAATTTTTTACTAACAACATGCAAAATAGAAATTCAGTCTTGAAAGTAATTGAAAAATTTTCCAGATGTTTAAAAAAATCCACTGATTTACCTATTGAACGAAAACATCAAATGCCTATCATTGCATAAGCCCTGGCCTAGGTACTAATGTCACATGTATTTGTAATACCAAAGTAGCAGTTTTACACATTGCTTTTGACGCAGTAGCTAAATTCATCAAGCAACTGATCTTCTGTGTATTTTGGCGTTATAAGATGTATCAACTACAGCACAGCATTTTAAAAAGTAGAGAAAATGAAGAATTTATGGTTTACATGCACAGAGGAAATTATACAACCAATATGACTCTGAAGTCACTAAAGTAAATGCTATATGTAATTCTTACAGAGGTGTAACAAGAGCAGAGAAAAAGAATGTTTTATGAACAGAAACTCCATTTCTAATTTTATGGATTTGACCACTCAGCTTATAAAATTAGTCAATATCATTGAGGACTCACTTAAATAACCTCCAGACATGAGAAGCATACAAGATTAGCAAATGTCACGTATCTTACCAGAATTCTGTATCAGTTAACTGAATATGGGCAGTAAGGATTTATTAATTACACAGTGTTGCTAAATTATTTCAGATAATTATCTGAATATCTAAATTGAGTTATCTCTTTCTCTATATATTTGACCAGAAAAAAATCACCTCATTTGAAGGGACAAGCATAGTATCTATGTAAACTTACTGCAACATAAAGGAGATGATGAACAGAAAATATTATTTCAAAACATAAAGAAGATTTAACAGAAAATATTGCAATAAAAATTTAATAGTGATAAAAAATTGCACGCATTAAAGAAATTTGGAAAAAAATCTCTGCTGTAGAATAATAGAGCAAAGAAGATATAAAGTCTAAGAGTGAGCAACACAGTATTCTTAAGTATAGTCCTCGTGCTGTGCATTGATCCCCAGAACTCATCTTACAGCTGAAAGCTTGTACCCTTTGAGCAACAGCTCACCATTTCTGCCTTCCCCTCAGGCCCTGCCAACTGCTCTTCTACCCTTTGCTTCTAAAATTTCAACACTTTTAGCTTCCACATATAAATGAGATCATGCAGTATTTGTCTTTCTGTGGGGAAAAAAAGGTCAGACCATGGATTACCACTGGAAGCAAGAGACGAATTTACTAGAAAGGGGGTATGCAGAAACCAGTGAAGGATTCTGGTAATATTCTACACGTTGATAGGGAATTGTGTTGCACAGGCATCTGAACTTGTCAAAATACAACAAAGACACCTCAACACTTGTGCATGTGATTCTCAGTTTTGCTTCACTTCTTATTATTAAAGACCACAAATAAGATAAAGCAAAAAGGAAAAGAAACATAGCTTGTTCAGATTTGAAGAAAGTGAAACAAAAGTTTCTAAATTCACATAAATGAAGGTGAAATTGAAAGGTACAACCAGAAAAGATTCTGATGAATACTCAGAGAACGAACAACAGGACTGAGAAAATGAGAAATGGAAAAATGGAAGTAAATGAAAAATGTAAAAGAATTAACTAGAACATGACAATTATGGAAGAGAAGCAAAGGAAACCTTCCACGTACATCGTTAGTGACCCTAAGTAAGATCAGAACAATTAACAGGAAGCAAATAGAAACATACAATTATAGAAAAAAAATGCACCAACTGTAAGATAACTTGCATCTACCAATTAAATGAGCACATCTTGTTTCAGAAATAGTGAAATTGGAAAAATCATTTCTGAGGCTTAAATTAATCAAGTTATTAAACTTCAAAAAGGACAGACTCTTTTAGTCAGCCAGGCCAATACAAAAATCTCATATACCAAAAAAAAGAGTAGCTTCGGTAATCCAGAGAGTAAAATCTAACATGATAAGATAGTGATGTTCTGGAAGAAATAAAAGATAAACTTTCTTAATACTGTAATACTGTGAAATATATATTTGATCTTTGTTTCCATGAGATGTCTGCTGGCTGGTAGTGCCTAGGCAGCTTTAGGATGGAGCTGATTACCAGAAAGACCAAGACTTGATTACAGTGTTAGAATTTTTCAGCCCATGCTTTAAGGAGGGGAGAGGAGCTGGAGATTGAGTTGATCATTCATGGCCAAAAATCAATCATACCTATGTAACGCAGCCTCCATAAGAACCCAAAAGAACAGGAGGTGTAAAGGCTTCCAGATAGCTGAACATGTTCCTGGAGGGTAGCATATCATGTTCCTGAAGGAGACATGGAAGCTCCCATTCTTCTCCCATGCCTTGCCCCATGCATCGCTTCCATCTGCTGTTCATCTGTGGACTTTGTAACATTCGTAATAATAAAGTGATAATTAGAGGAAAGTGTTTCTCCATTCTGGGGGCTGCTCTAGCAAATTTATCAAACCTGAGGATGGGTTCATGAGAACCCTGGTTTATAGCCAGTTGACCAGAAGCACAATTGATGTTGTAATCTGTTTTGCGCTGCAGTAACAGAATGCCTAAGACTGGGTAGTTTATAAAGAACAAAAATGTATCCTTCACAGTTCTAAATGCTAGAAAGTTTCTCATCAAGGCTCTGGAAAGCTGGGCCCAGTTTGTCTGCTTCCAAAATGCTGTTGTGACTGCTGGATCCTCCACAGAAAAGGAACACTCAGTCCTTACATGACGAAGAGCAGGAGAGAACCTACTCCTGCAAGCCTCGTTTATAGCAGCTTTAATCCACTCATGATGGCTTCACCCACTAGGCCCAGGTCCCAGCCCTGTGACATTGGGGATTATATTTTCAATAGACAAGTTATTAAAGGGACATAAGTATTCAAACCATGACTAGTGACAACCCACTCCTTGTAACTGGCGTCTGAAGTATAGGAGAGAGGTCTTGTGGTGCCGAGCTTTCAACCTGTGAGAGCTGATGTGGGAGCTACAGGTATATAATATGAGAATAGAAGTGAATTGGAGAACTCAGAACTCATGTGCACAAGAGAACTATGTGGTGGACAAGTGGGCAATCCCCCACACCTGGTGTCAGGAGTGTTCTGTTGAGTGGAGGGTAGAGAATGGAAAGGCAGTGATTTTTTTTTTAACCAGTCTCTTATAAATATCAACTATACAGGACACAGTTGAAACATTCTGAACATGTGAAAATGAAAGGAACAACTGTTCCCATGAGCACTAGAAGAAAATACAAGAGAACAAACTTCTGCCAATCAGAGAAACAAGATGAGTGGGAAAAAATAAACCAGGATGCTATCGTGTGGTAGAAACTATACTTTCTGTAAAAATGAAGATTAAAATTGAATTGGTGATTATTGTTACACAAGAGAATTTAAATGTTACATGCTATTGTACTGGAGAAGATAAAATAAATAAGCATAGTTGGGAGTGGTCAGAGAAAAGGAACCATGAGTATTGTAATTCTGCTGAATAAGCAGTTATCAAATATACCATTAAGGCTGAAAGATCATAAAATAAAGGAGAAAATATATTAAAGGTACAAAAGTTATTTATTAAAGCAATGAGAAAGTAGTGAAGGAAGAAGAAAGAATACATTTATACTTTCTCTTTTTTTTTAAATTAGAGTTTCAATAGTTGAAGTCTAAGGGAAGAGGAAACTATTGTGAATTGCAGAATTGTAGTAGGGTAAATATTTTCAACTGTAAGTAATATAAAAGGGAAGTGTTAAGTAATAAAATAATTTTTTCTTTTTTTGAGACAGGGTGTTACTCTGCCACCCAGGCTGGAGTGCAATGGCATGATCATGGTTCACTGCAGCCTCAACCTCCCAGGTTTTAGTGATCCTACCAGTCAGCCTCCCAAGTAGCTGGGACTACAGGTGGGCATCACCATTCCTGGCTATTTTTTTTTTCATGGATCTCCCCATGCTGCCTAGGTTGATCTCAAACTCCTGGGCTCAAGTGATCCTCCTTGCTTCGGTCAGCCTTCCAAAGTTCTGGGACTAAAGGCATGAGCCATTGTGCCAGACGGTAATAAAATTATTTATTAAGCCTGGTAATGATATATTCATAGAATTAAAATAATATATATTTATAATTAGTATAAGTAAAGTAAATTTATCTGTTAAAATATAAAAGTTCAGTTTTAGTCATTAAATGAAACTCAACTTTGCAATACCTACAAAAAATCATGGAAAACAAAGTGACTCAGGAAAGTTGAAAATGAAAAGATAGACAATGGCAGACATGCCTGGAAGATGGAAAAAGTGAAGAGAGGTGTTTAAATCAGAAAAGGTAGAATTCAGGCAAAAAGGATTAAATGAGGCTAAGAAACCACTTTAAAATAATAAGCTGTGCAGTTGGCAAAATCAATACACAAATGGAAACATCAACAATCAACATCAATAGTGGAAAACAACTGGGGATTGTAATGAGATACAAGATGAGACCTTAATATATATATATTTCCATAATGGCTCAATAAGATAAAACATAAATAATAACCTAAACGAATTTGATCTTTCCTGTGCAATAACTCATCGTACCTAGTTTCTCGAGCTGAACTATGGAATGTACACATGCACTTTTGCCCTTGTCTTCTACTTCAATATGCAGTCAGTAGCTGCCTGCAACAAATACTTTCAGCATACTTTTGAAATACTTCGATAGATCCTAAGAAGAACTTCATAGTAAAATGAGGCTGATATACAAAGGAAGTTCAGCCCACATATTCTCATCAGAATGGTAATGCCCCAGAATATATGTAGGAAGTCCCTGGATCTAGAAGAATATTATGAAAAAGTATTATGCTGGCAGACCAGGCATACCTAGTTTTGAATTCTCATATCAGAAAAAACTTTGAACAACTTATATAACTGGTTTGAAGCCATATGTGTAGCTGTGAGCTGTGTACAAAATCCATCACTACAGTCTCACTGAGAAGAAAAGCACACACGGGGTGTCCACCTTCCAAAAAGAGTTTTAAAAATAATTCAGTAAATATCTACTCTTACCTCTATTCCGATTGCAAGTATCATATCTAGACATATCAGAAAACTGGTCATTTTTAATAATTGTGTGATACATTTAGATGAAAACAGAAAATATTCTTATCAAAACTGCCTTGGTACAAAGTTGGGAATATTCACTAATGCACTGGAGTTGAAAAGAAAGAGTCTAAAACTTTTTGGCATACTGAAATAAACTGATGGGATTTAAGAGTATTAAAAGTATTCATTTACTTTCAACAAGTTGACTTCGTAAGTATGAGTGGTATTATCTGTGATAATCTATGATTCAGAAAAAAGTAACTGACAATGATGAATACAAGCACGTGATTTGTTCTTTCTATGTCCTTTGCTTTTTAATTTTTTTTTGTTAACAAAAATTTTATATATTTATGGTGTTCTACAATGTGTTTTGCTATATGCATGTGTTGTGGGATGGCTAAACCAAGCTGATCGGCATATCCATGACTTCATCTTGACATAGTCATCAGAACTGTTGATGCGTCCTTCACAATATTCATTAAATGCAGTGCTTACACAAAGGGAAGTGGTAAACCCCTTGTATCCGCATTGATCTGCCACATCTGAGGAAGGGATATATTGATAGGGCCCAGCAACTAATCATGTCAACAACGAGCTGTGTAGTTCTGCTCAGTTTCTTCATGTGCTGTAGGGTCTCATCTGTAAGGCAAGGTCATCAAACTTAGCATATACATGTGATGGGATTAAATCACATAATGTATATGAAGAACTTAGACAAGTCCCTTGGTTATTGTCATTAATCTGCAGTAATATTAAAATAGAGAAATTGACCAGTTAATGCATGATTAAGGAAGAGCAAGAGAAATGCTGAAGCTTTTAGAAAGAAAGTGCAAAAGAAAACAGAGAAAGAAATTGAGTACCTTGGACCACAAAAGAGAAGATGTAGAAGAAGGGATATTTTTTGACTTTGAGTGTCTCCACCTGGATGACAGAGTCACTTTCCTTGTGTCCTCCAGTATACACCACAATGCCATTGGAACCTGACTTCTTGTCATTTCAAGAAAGCTTTCAAAGTATAGATTTTTCAGAAATAGAAAAAACTTAACCTATAAATAAAGGAGTTAGTTGTTGTGAAAGTTTAATGCATTAACTAAGTACTATAAGCTTGAAAGTCGGTGATGTTAAGAACTGAAGGTTGGTTCACAAAACGTGTACGTCTTTCTCAAGGCTGGAGTGCTGTAGCTCAATAAAGGGATGTCAATACTGCCTCAGACTACTTTAAATCAAAACTATTATATTTCTGGTAGCAGTACTACCATGGTAACTTTCTTAGCTGGAATTAGCTTTATCATCTCAGAGAATTTCAAGTACCCAACTCCATTTATGCCTCTTCTGACTTAAAATGACATCCAGGGCCATTTTGCTCATTTTAGTTGACCACAGTTGATATGTGGCCACAGTGACCCAACAACAACCAGAAATTCTTGATATATGAGCAGATAAAACTCTCCTTTAGAGCTGCCAAACAAAGTTATAAAAGCTACTTGCTATTGTTGGAAAAAAATAAAGAAGTTTTTTGTTGTTTTTCTTTCAGAGGTCGAAAGTTAAATTATCTTACTGAAGAAGAGCAAATGGGTGAATTCTAGTGTGAGGCATTAGAATTAAATGTCGGCAGTGGCTACTCTAACATACCCTTAAAGAGACATTTTTTACATTTGTTTAGGAGCTTTGTGATATATGACTATGTATATATCCATAGCCATGAAAATCATCTGTGTCTCAGTAATTCTACTGTTAGAGATTTTCTAAAGAAATTATCAGACATTCATACCACCAAACACAAAAGTTTGTTTAGAATTAGTATTTGTAAGGAGAATACAGAAAAAATATATTTACATTAGTAGAAGATTGCTTCTGGATAGCTTAACATAACTACTTAAAATCAGATTTCAAAAGGATATGGAAAAGAACTCACAATAAATAATTGAGTATAATTTTAAGAGTTACAATAAAAACAGAAGTATGATCTCAAACAAAAATTATGTAGCATATGATATAAACAAAACAAATCCATACTGATGATTTTAAAAACATTACTAGTTCTGCATGTTGATATTATGAGACCCACACTTTATTTTATTTGGATGTATTTTTCAATTTTTTATAATAAAAACATTTATTTTAAAATCAATATATAAAAATATATTTTCAAGTATTTCATTATATAAAGAAAGAACATTTCAAAAAGTCATTATATATTAGGTTAAGATTGATGTGAAGAATAATAGTTTGTGAACATTCTGAAAATGTTTTTGTGGAGTAGAAATGGGTACATACAGGGACATGGAATCTGGAAAATGAATTTCTTGATCACTGAGTTAAATAGGGTCTTTCTATTCTAGAACTTCATTGCTACAAGATACACAGTTTTTTTTATATAAATCAATTATATTATTCAAGAAAATAAATGGAAAATAATGACATTTGAAAAATTCAGATTTTTGGCCAAGATGGCTGAATAGGAACAGCTCTGGTGTGCAGATCCTAGTGAGAGTGACACAGAAAGGCGGGTGATCTCCACATTTTCAAGTGAGGTACCTGGTTCATCTCACTGGGACTGGTTAGACAGTGGGTACAGTCAAAAGAGGGTGGGCTGAAACGGGGTGAGGCGTCACCTCACCTGAGAAGTGCAAGGGGCTGGAGAACTCCCTCTCCTAGCCAAAAGAAGCAATTATGGACTTTTCCCAACAAGGATACTGCGCTTTTGCCTTGGTCTTCACAACAAACAGACCAGGAGATTCCCTTTGGTGTTTACAACACCAGGGCCCTGGGTTTCCAGCACAAAACTTGGTGGCTGTTTTAGCCTTAGCAGTGTTTTTTTTTTTTTTTTTTCAGCATACTTTTCACTCATTCCCCTGAAAAAGAGGCTGAAGCCAGGGAGCCAAGTGATCTGGCTCGGTGGGTCCCACCTCAATGAAGAATAGCAAACTAAGAGCCACTGACTTGAAATTCTCACAGGCAGCACAGCAGTCTGAGCTCAACCTGGGACATTTGAGCTTGGTGGGGAGAGGGGCGTCCACCATGGCTGAGGCTCAGGTAGGAGGTTTTAACATCACCTGTGCAAACAAAGTTACCGGGAAGGTTACACAGCAAATGATGGAGCCCACCGGAGCTCAACAAGGCCACTACAGGCAGACTGCATGACTAGACTCCCTTCTTGCTGAGCAGGGCATCTCTGAAAAAAGGTAGCAGCCCATATGGGACTTATAAATTAAGCCCTGACATTCCTGGGACAGAGAACCTGGGAAAAGGGGCGGTTGTGAGTTCAGCTTCAGCAGACTTAAATGTCCTTGCCCAGCAGCTCTGAAGGGAGCAATGGATCTCCCTGCACAGTGCTTAAGCTCTGATAAGGGACACACTGACTCCTCAAGTGGCTCTCTGACCCCTGCGTGTCCTCACTGAAAGACCTCCCAGCAGGGGCTGACAGACAACTCATTCAGGAGGGGTCTGGTTGGCACCTGGTGGATACTTCTGGGGCGAAACTACCAGAGGAAGGAATAGGCAGCAATCTTTGCAGTTCTGCAAGCCCCATGGGTGATTCTAAGGCAAGCAGGGTCTGGAGTGGATCTTCAGCAAAGTCCAGCAGACCTGCAGCAGAGGGGCCTTACTGTTAGAAGGAAAACCAACAAACAGAAAGAAGTAGTTTCAAAATCAACAAAAAGGATGTCCACTCACAGACCCCATCCAAAGGTCATCAGCTTCAAAGACAAAAGGTAGATAAATCCACAAAAATTGGAAGAAACCAGTGCAAAAAGGCTGCAATCTCCAAAAATCAGAACACCTCTTCTCCTCCAAGTGATCACAATCCTCACCAGCAAGGAAACAAAATTGAATGGAAGACAAGGTTGACGAATTGACAGAAATAGGCTTCAGAAGGTGGTAATAACAAACTTCTCCAAGCTAAAGGAGCATGTTCTAACCCAATGCAAAGGAAGCTAAGAACCTTGAAAAAACGTTAGATGAAATGCTAACTAGAATAACCAGTGTAGAGAAGAACATAAATGACTTGACAGAGCTGACACAGCATGAGAACTTTATGAAGCATACGCAAGTTTCAATGGCCAAATCAATTAAATAGAAGAAAGGATATCAGAGACTGAAGATGAACTCAATGAAATAAAGTGAGAAGGCAAGATTAGAGAAAAAAGAGTGAAAAGAAATAAACAAAGCTTCCAAGAAATATGGGATTATGTGAAAAGACCAAATCTACATTTGATCAGTGTACCTGAAAGTGATGGGGAGAATGAAACCACGTTGGAAAACACTCTTTAGGATATTATCCAGGAGAACTTCCCCAACCTATCAAGGCAGGCCAACATTCAAATTCAGGAAATGCAGAGAACACCGCAAAGATATTCCTCGAGAAGAGCAACCCCAAGACACATAATCGATTGGGTTGAAATGAAAGGAAAAAATGTCAAAGGCAGACAGAGAGAAAGGTTGGGTTACCCAGAAAGGGAAGCCCATGAGACTCTCAGTGGATCTCTTGACAGAAACCCTATAAGCCAGAAGAGAGTGGGGGCCAATATTCAACATCCTTAAAAAAAAAAGAACTTTTAACCCAGAATTTCATATCCAGCCAAACTAAGCTTCATAAGCTAAAGAGAAATAAAATCCTTTAGAGGCAAGCAAATGTAGTGAGATTTTGTCACCACCAGGCTTGACTTACAGGAGCTCCTGAAGAAAGCACTAAACATGAAAAGGAGCAACCAGAACCAGCCACTGAAAAAACGTACCAAATGGTAAAGACCATCAACACTATGAAGAAAGTGGATCAACTAGCAAGCAAAACAACCAGCTAGCATCAAAATGGTAGGAAAAAATTCACACATAACAAGGTTAACCTTAAATGTAAATGGGCTAAATGCCCCAATCAAAAGACACAGACTGCCAAATTTTATAAAGAGTCAAGACCCATCGGTGTGCTGTATTCATGAGACTCATCTCATGTGCAAAGACACACATAGGCTCAAAATAAAGGGCTGGAGAAAGATTTCACAAATGGAGAGCCAAAAAAAAAGCAGGGGTTGCAATCCAAGTCTCTGATAAAACAGACTTTAAACCAACAAAGATCAAAAGAGACAAAGAAGAGCATTACATAGTGGTAAAGAGATCAATGCAACAAGAAGAGATACCTATCCTAAATATATATGCACCCAATACAGGAGCACCCAGATACCATAAAGCAAGTTCCTAATGACATACAAAGAGACTTAGACTCCCACACAATAATAGTGGGAGACTTTAACACCCCACTGTCAATATTAGAGAGAGCAATGAGACAGAAACATAACAAGGATATCCAGGACTTGAACTCAGATCTGGACCAAGTGGACCTAATAGACATCTACAGAACTCTCCACCCCAAATCCACAGACTATACATTCTTCTCAGCACCACATCACACTTATTCAAAACTTGATCACATAATGAGAAGTAAAACACTCCTCAGCAAATGCAAAAGAATGGAAATCATAACAAATAGTCTCTGAGACCACAGTGCAATCAAATTAGAGCTCAGGATTTAAAAACTCACTCAAAACTGCACAACTACATGGAAACTGAACAACCTGCTCCTGAATGACTACTGGATAAATAATGACATGAAGGCAGAAATAAAGATGTTCTTCAATAACAATGAGAATGAAGACACAATGTACCAGAATCTCTGGGACACATTTAAAGCAGTGTGTAGAGGGAAATGTATAGCACAAAATACCCACAAGAGAAATAAGGAAAGATATAAAATTAACACCTTAATGTCACAATTAAAAGAACTAGAGGAGCAATATCAAACAAATTCAAAAGCTAACAGAAGACAAGAAATAAACTAAGATCAGAGCAGAACTAAAGGAGATAGAGACCCAAAAAAGAAAACTCTTCAAAAATCAGTAAATCCAGGAGGTGGTTTTTTGAAAAGATCAACAAAATAGATAGACAACTAGTCAGACTAATAAAAAAGAAAAGACAGAAGAATCAAATAGATACAATAAAAATCATAAGGGGATATCAACATCGATTCCACAGAAATACAAACTACCATGAGACTATACTATAAACACCTCTATGCAAATAAACAAGTAAATCTAGAAGAAACTGATAAATCCCTAGACACTTACATCCTCCCAAGACTTAACCAGGACGAAGTCAAATCCCTGAATAGACCACTAACAAGGTCTGAAATTGAGGAAGCAATTAATAGCCTCCCAGCCAAAAAAATCCAGGATCAGACAGATTCACAGGGGAATTCTACTAAAGGTAAAAAGAGGAGCTGGTAACATTCTTCTGAAACTGTTGCAAACAACATAAAAAGAGGGAATCCTCCCTAACTCATTTTATGAGACCAACATCATCCTGATATCAAAACCTGGCAGAGAAACAACTAAAAAAGAAAATTTCAAACCAACATCCCTGACAAACATTGATGCGAAAATCCTCGATAAAATACTGGCAAACAGAATCCAAGAGCACATCAAAAAGCTTATCCATCTTGATCAAGTCAGCTTCATCCCTGGGATGCAAGGCTAGTTCAGCATATGCAAATCTATAAACATAATCCATCACATAAGCAGAACCAAAGACAAAAACCACATGATTATCTCAATAGAT
Organism: Aotus nancymaae; assembly: GCF_030222135.1. NCBI lineage: Eukaryota > Metazoa > Chordata > Mammalia > Primates > Aotidae > Aotus > Aotus nancymaae. The sequence continues at coordinate 3,151,534 of NW_026988450.1, read as the reverse complement.
GCAGAGAAGGCCTTTGACAAAATTCAACAGCCCTTTATGATAAAAACTCTCAATAAACTATGTATTGATGGAACGTATCTCAAAATAAAAAGAGCTATTTAGGACAAACCCATAGCCAATATCACACTGAATGGGCAAAACCCAGAAGCATTTCCTCCGAAAATTGGCACAAGCAAGGATGCCCTGTCTCACCAGTCCTGTTTAACATAGTATTAGAAGTTCTGGCCAAGGCAATCAGGCAAGAAAAAAAACATAAAGGATATTCAATTAGGAAAAGAGGAAACCAAATTGTCTCTATTTGCAGACAACATGACTGTATATTTAGAAGACCCTATCATCTCAACCGAAAATCTCCAAAGCTGATAAGCAACTTCAGCAAAGTCTCAGGATACAAAATCAACATGCACTAATCACAAGCATTCCTATACACCAATAACAGACAAAGAGCCAAATCATGAGTGAGTTCCCATTCACAATTGCTACAAAGAGGATAAAATATCTAGGAATACAACTAAAAAGCGATGTGAAGGACCTCTTCAAGGAGAACTACAAACCACTGCTCAAGGAAATAAGAGAGGACACAAACAGATGGAGAAACGTTCCACACTCATGGTTAGGAAGAATCAGTATTGTGAAGATGGCCTTTATAGATTAAATGCTATCCCCATCAAGCCACCATTGACTTTCTTCACAAAATTGGTAAAAACCACCTTAAACTTCATATGGAACCAAAAGAGAGCCCGCATAGCCAAGACAATCCTAAGCAAAATGAACAAACCTGGAGGCATCACGCTACCTGACTTCAAACTATACTACAAGGCTACAGTAGTCAAAATAGCAGGATACTGCTACCAAAGCAGAGCTATTGACCAATGGAACAAAGAGAGGCCTCAGGAATAATGCCACACATCTACAACCATCTGATCTTTGACAAACCTGACAAAAACAAGCAATGGGGAAAGGATTAACTATTTAATAAATGGTGTTGGGAAAACTGGCTAGCCATGTGAAGAAAGCTGAAACTGGATCCCTTCCTTACACCTTAGAGAAAAATTAACTCCAGATGGATTAAATATTTAAACATAACACCTAACACCATAAAAACCCTAGAAGAAAACCTAGGCAATATCATTCAGGACATAGGCATAGGCAAGGACTTCATGACTAAAACACCAAAAGCATTGGCAACAAAAGCCAAAATAGACAAATGGGATCTAATTAAATTCCAGAGCTTCTGTACATTAGAGTGAACAAGAAACTATCATTAGCGAGCAACACAATGGGAAAAAAATTTTGCAATCTACCCTTCTCACAAAGAGCTAATATCCAGAATCTACGTAGAACTAAAACAAATTTACAAGAAAAAAACCTAACAACCCCATCCAAAAGTGGACAAAGGATATGAACAGACACTTTTCAAATAAGGAATTTATTCAGCCCACAAACATATGAGAAAAAGATTATCATCACTGGTCATTAGAGAAATGCAAATCAAAACCACATCGAGATACCATCTTACACCAGTTAGAATGATGATCATTAAAAAATCGGAAGACAACAGATGCTGCAGAGGATGTGGAGAAATAGGAACACTTTTACACTATTGGTGGCAGTGTAAATTAGTTCAACCACTGTGGAAGATGGTGTGGCAATTCCTCAAGGATCTAAAAATAGAAATACCATTTGACCCAGAAATCCTATTACTGGGTATATGTCCAAAGGATTATAAATCATTTTATTATAAAGACACATGTGCATGTATGTTTACTGTAGCACTGTTCACTACAACGAAGACTTGGAACCAACCCAAATGCCCGTCAATGATAGACTGGATAAAGAAAATGTGGCATGTATACACCAGGAATACTATGCAGCCATAAAAAAAGGGATGAGTTAATGTCCTTTGCAGGGACATGGATAAAGCTGGAAACCATCATTCTCAGCAAACTGACACAAGAAGAGAAAACCAAACACCACATGTTCTCACTCATAAGTAGATGTTGAAGAATAACACATGGACACAGGGTGGGGAACATTACACCCTGGGGCCTGTCAGAGGGTGGGGGGGTGAGGAGAAGGATAGTAGTGGGTAGGGATAGTAGCTTTAGGGGAAATACCTAATGTAGATGACGGGGTGATGGATGCAGTAAACCACCATGGCACTTGTATATCTATGTTAACAAACCTGCATGTTTGCACATGTACCCCAGAACACAGAGTATAATAAAAAGAATCAGCACTCTTTTATGATAAAGACAATAAAAAATCTAGACATGGAAGCCAAAAAGAAAATTTTCTCAACAAAGCATAGGCAATGTATGACAACACCACAGCTGACATTACACTCAGTGGTGAAAACTGAATTTTCTTCCTCTCAGATCAAAAACAATACAAGGTTGCCCACTTGTGCCACTTCTTTTCAACATAATGCTAGAAATCTTGTCAGAACAATTGGTCACAAAGAATAAAATGCATCTGAATTATAAAGGAGAATGTAAAATTATCTCTATTCATAGACAACATGATCTTATATGTAAAAAATCCTGAAGATTCCACACACAAAAAACAAAACCAAAAATTGTTAGACTAACACATTCGGTGAGGTTTCAGGCTACAAAATCAATACATAAAAATCAGTTGCATTTCTATACATTAAAAATAAAATTTTAAAAAGCACTTATAAATGGAATTTCAGGAAACACATTCATAGAAAACATCCCTAATTCATTTTGAAATAATTAATAATGAGGAGACGTATTTACCTTTGAGGAGATGTAATTGAACTCTTCAAAACTCCTGACTGTTTAAAGATTTCTACTTTGTAATGTTCTTAGACATTTCCTCTGCTAATGTCTTTGAAATTACAATAAAGCAACTATGCCTTCACCAACCTTTTTTTTTTTATTGTAATCTCATTTGTAATACACTATTAACTATCTATATGATTATAGGTAATTTAATATATACATATATATTCTTTTTTGCTGATGGTCAGATTCACAATTTCAACAGGAATTTGGAAATGTCATTGGTCAAGTATAATTTTGAATATAAATTGATTATGGTTAATTTACAAATAAGGAGAATTTATAGTTTACCCAACTAAATGACTAACTTAAGACATAAGCTTTAACGGTGAGATTCCCAGGGACAAAATACATATCACACACTCACTCTTTTTCCCTAAATTAAGTTCTCTGTAACAGTTAAATTTAAGGAAAAAAAATCCCTACAGATTATTATCTAAATATGCTATTAAACATTAACTCTTTCTATACAAGCTGAAGTGTTTGGAAGTAATATAAATTTTATTAGCATCATTTATGGAACACTATTTATTCTCACATTCAGCAAGTGTTTACTAAGCACTGATTATTTTCCAAGCACTATTTTAACTATGCAGGATACCCTGGTGAACCATATTGACAAACTTTCTTCCACTGGCATTTTTTTAATTGCACTTTAGGTTTTGGGGTACATGTGAAGAACATGCAGGATTGTTGCATAGGTACACACATGGCAATGTGGTTTGCTGCCTCCATCCCTATCACCTATATCTGGCATTTCTCCCCATGTTATCCCTCCTCAACTTCCTACCCCTGACTATCCCTCCCCTATTCCCCCCTACAGACCCCAGTGTGTGATGCTCCCCTCCCTGTGTCCATGTGTTCTCATTGTTCAACACCTGCCTATGAGTGAGAACATGCGACGTTTGATTTTCTGTTCTTGTGTCAGTTTGCTGAGAATGATGGTGTTTAAGGTTCTATGGGAGAGAAGAGTAGATCAGCATATGGGATGAGGTCGTTGCTAACAGGGCAAGCAGAGAAACTGATGCAGATGCAATACTTACAAAGAAAATCTTGAGGCAAGTGGAGAATTAGCATGAATCTATCAAGTGGAAGAGTATTGCTGGCATAGAATGGTGAGTACAAAGTCTCAGAGAATAAGAACCCTCAGTGCAATTGACACCGAGCCCATACAGGCTGGAGCAAAGTAAAGGAAGATAGAAAGCATCTGGGTATGAAATCAGAGATATGTGACTCTTCATTTAGTGCAAGTCATGAATTATTTCTAAACATTATTTTATTCACCAATTATTTCTAAGAGTTTTACATAACTGAAAAGAAAATCAAATATTTGTAGGTTATCATGATCTTAAATTTTATTTCCAAGTTGATTTCTAAATCAATAAAAGCTATCTATGTGTACTGAATTACCTACGAATCAGTGGCTCATACGGACTTGTCGGTATAATTCATTAATGAGGCTTTGCAGTTGTCCTTGGCTGTAACAGGCTGTGGAATTACAAACCAACAATTTGGACAAACACCTAAGTTTGTATTAGTGCTCACTTATTTCCTTGCTTGTATTATCGAGGCTTTACTTTAAACGGTAACTAGAAAGCAACTGATATTTTTGCTTTTTATTATCTCTAAGCTAATAATGGCTATCATACATTAGCAAAGTCTGTTCACATTTGTCTGAACAAAAATATTAAAAGGAAATAACAAGAACCTCTTCCCCTGCTTCTACGCCTCTTCCTGTTGTTGGAGGACTTGCAATGTTACTTCATGAATCACCTACTCTGTGCTTGTAAGGCTGTATCTAGGGATAATGACAGCCCCAGACATGCAGAAGAATGCATTTATCTTGCCTATGAAAGAGTGAACTATCACCCTGGATGCATGGTCTGAGACACAGCATGTTTTCAATTTTAGGACCAGCATGGCATCTCAAAAAATGCTATATGTACTTGAAAGATCTGAGAAAAAGAGAATAAAAAACATATGATATGATGACTACACCCCAGCAAAAGAAAATAGCATAGCATATAAAACTCTAACCACATCTCAAAAAAATGGTATCTCTTTATGGTTATAACCCAGCCTAACCATCTATTTTTCTATTTCAGTTAATAGCCTCCCGCCCCCTTGCTCTGACGGCAAATTCTGCGTGGCCTGGCAGTAGCCTGTGTCTCCAGGCTCACCAGAGACCCTGCTTTCTATCATCCACGCCTCTCTAGCCACAATCTCTTTATTTCTAGATGGAGGCCAAGATTAGTCACCTCTGAACGGGTTGCTCCACCCTTCTTGTACTCCTTTCCCAAGCTGGTGCCTTCTTTCTATCTCATTTTAAAAGAACTCATTTTAAAAGGTCACTCCTTGAGTGAGACTTTTACTTAATATCCAAGTGAAAGTTGCCACCCAGTCTCCTCCACGTGGGACAACCTGGTACTTCTCCTGTAAATATGTATTTGTTCATTGTTTGCCTCTCTTAACTGGAACTATTATGTCCATTCTACAAATGATAATGCGGAAGTGCAGAAAATTAGCTACTCTGTCTAAGGCACCCCAGCAAACATCTGGAGCTATGTCTAGCTCTGAATCCTGTACGTGCTCTTTATTCCTGCATCACGGCACGTAAAATAGTACCCTCAACATACGCCTGTCCCCCAAATCCCAGAACATGGAACTCTGATCCTGCAGGTGCAAAAGGGACTTTTCAAGTGTGATTAACATGAAGGAGTTTCTGCTCATGACATGGCTCTGAATTTCAGGTAGGATCCATTCAATCGCATAGATCCTTCACAGTGGAAGAGGGAGCCAGAAGAATCAATCAGAGACGTAACAGAAGAATCAGCAGAGATTGAAAGCATGAGAGGAACTCACTCCATGTCACTAGTTTTAAAGATGAAGAAAGAGAGACAAGGAATGTAATGAACCTGGAAAGTCTTGGAAGGGCGCCCAGATGACAGCCAGAAAGGAAATGGGTGCCTCAGACTGGCAACCACAAGAACAGCAAGATGCCAGTTATAGGAAGCCAGGAAACAATTATCCCTTAAATCCTCTGGAAAGAAGCACAGCCTGCTCACACCTGGATTAGCCCAATGAGACTCATGTGTGTTTTCAGACCTACAGAAACGCAAAGTGAGGAATCTGTGCTGTTTAAGCTGCTGAATTTGTGTCAATGTGATATGGTTACAGTGGAAAACTAACAGAACCATGTTTTGGTTTTGTTTTTGTTTTTCTGCAGACGTGCCTGGAAGAGAGGCTGAAGAGTAGAAGCCAATACATTTCAAGTGGAAAAGGGTTAAATCAGGAGTCTACGAAAGGAAAGATAGTAGGAGTCTTAGTAGCATGGGTAAGAGGCAATTGACTCTGATTCCTGTGAGTCATGTATCTTATACTGGCCCAGAGATGATAAAAACTTCTGGAAAATATTTAAAAATCAAAATAAGAGCACTCAACACTGATCAGAAAGCGGAGAAATAAGTACTTTAGCATATATAGGCAATCCAAATGGGTGTAAGCATCCTTTCTGAATCTAATTTTGCTATTACTATCACAAAAATTAAAATATTCTTCACAGTTAAATAAAATCTATTCCTAGAATAAATTTTAAATCCTTATCTGAGAAGTAGAAAATTTGTATTTGCCATGATAATTCAGCATAGCGCTCTAATAATAGCAGAACAGAACCACTGTGAGACTCTATCCTAGAGAATCAAAACTTTCACAGAACATAAAGTTTAAATCATACAGAAGGAAACATTGTTTTATACACATGATAACAGGAAACAGAAAAATAAATAGCCATATGCACAAAATGGACTAGGGAAAATGCATGTTTATAGTGATTGTCTATGGGCAGTGACTGATGTCACTTTCATCATTTAATTACACACACACACATATCTACATGTACATATACACATAATTTCATCTTGCTAGCACAGTCTAAAACCACATATCCTGCTGGCCTTGAAGAAGCAAACAGCTATGCTGTGAACTCTCTATAGAGAGGGCCTCATGACAGGGAATTGAGGGTGGTCTTCAGAGTTTAGAGGTCTCCAACTGACACCCAGTAAGAGCTGTGCCATCAGTCATACAGCTACAAGAAACTGAATTCTGCCAATGACCTAATGGGCACAGAAGCAAATTCTTCCACAGCAGAGCCTTCAGATGAAACCACAGCCTGACAAACAACTTGACTGCAGCCTTGTGAAAGCAGCTTAGTTGTGCAGGAATCCTGACCTTGAGAACTGTGAGCTTATGTAATGTGTGCTATTTTAAGTCTCTTAGTTGTAGTACTTTATTATAGCAGTGAGAGAAAACTAATCAGACTGAAATATGTTTTTCTTGGAAATAAACATTTTACCAGAGAGATAAATGTAGTATATGGTGGAACTATAATGTGAATTGTATATAGATATTAAAATAGTGATTGTGCATGTAACAGTAGAAAATACAATATGAAATAAAAACATAGAAAGTAAAAATCATTGATGAAAATGAAATACACAAAAAGTAGCAGGGGAGGACAAAGGAACAGTTACAGGTATATTTAGGTATTTTTATGTTTTTGTCATTGCTGTGGTAGTGGTACTGGTTGTTTCTCTTTTGACTATATCCCAGTTATTTGTAATGTGCAGCTTTGCAGAAATCATAAAATTCTAAGTAGTTTAATACAAACATCATAATAACCTAGGCAAAGATAAGTAATGTCTTCCACTTTCATTTTTTTTTTTTTTTTTTATGAGAGAAAGAAAGAAAGAGAACCAAAAATGGGGAGAGGGAACAGGATTCTTGCTCTATTGCCCGGGCTGGAATGCAATCTAAAAATAGGTATTAAAAACCTCTTTTATGCCGATAATTGTGCTTAACGCCATGCCGGCCACAAGAGTCGTCCTGGTGACCCATGGGGCTCCTCTGCTGGGAATCTTCTGGTCCGTGGGTAACAAAAATTCGTCTGAAAGTGTGGTGTCCTCTCGTTCTGTGCACTTTCTCTGGGAACTACAATCCCGAGCTGCTAGCGATCAGTCATCTTGGATCTCTCTCACACTTTCATTTTTATAAATTAAATTAATTCATGATTGAGAAGTTGCTGTCTGCCAGACTTTCTTCCATATACTGAGAGTACAATGGAGAAAGGGCAACAAGATTTCTGCGTTCACAAGCCTTCTCTCTCTTACCTCAGCTTAGCTTTCCCAGTGAAACACATTTTCATTATTTTTCTTGTTTCATTGTTTGTTTATGTGTCTGTGTGTGTGTGTGTGTGTGTGTGTGTGTGTGTGTGTGTGTGTGTGTGAAATGCTTACTTGATCTTAATTGGTGTGGTCATGTTGACCCTTTTATGTATGCCAAGATTCATTTGCTCATTGAACAAATTAACTGAGGATTGAGAAAGTGCCAAGTGCAGTTATAGGTCAAAGATCAGTGAACACAAATTAGCAGGTTCCTTCCCTTCCAAGCTTGTATTCTTGCAGGTGAAGTAAGTAATAAAGGAGTAAATGGATGGAGAGTGTGGTTTCAGGCAGTGATAAGTGCTATGCAGAACAGCAGAGCAGGATGAGTGAGATAAACAATCACAGGACGATAAAGATGCCATCCAATGAACAGTATCTGGAAAGATGTAACTTAGGGGTGATATTTGCTGAGAAACAAATGAAGCAAGCGACTGAGTCAAGTTCCTGTCTGATTGAAAGCTGTAATAGCAGAGGCAAAAGCAAATGCCACGTCCTTGAGTTTGGAGTTCAACCAGTGTGTAGATGGGTGGCAAGTAAATCACTGCAGCCGGGGCCTGCATGACCGAGGAAGAGAATAGTTAAGCAGGAATGCTGAGTGATATGCAGAAGGCAGGGTATTTAAAGCCTTAGGAAGTAAATCTGCCACAATCCTGCCTCTGGGCTGTTATGCTCCAGCATTTTCTATAATATGTTCCACAGAAAGGCACAATTATCTAAACATTCTGCACATGAAGTCCACTACACCTGCGACATCTTGCTGAATGTCTTTGGCTGTGTGCGCTCTGAGAAGCTGGGGAGGAGGGTCAAGAGAGAGACTGTAAGAGTGAAAAAGGACTTGGTTGTTCTCATCCAGGTCCTATTTTCTGCCTGTGGCTTCTCTCCTGCTTGGGCTTCTGGTGAGCATCACCCCAGCAGGGCTTTTTCACCGTATCAGTGGCAATTCCTTTCCGTAGTAGCAGCTGAATCCTGTTCATGCTTTTTCCAACATTTTCAGAACCCAGTTCATTGTATGTCCATTTGAGAGAGAGCGTCAATGGCCCTTTTCACAAGTCTATCTCCCTGACCCATAAAGTCGCTTCTCTGAGCTCAGGGACACCAGCACTAGCTAAGTACCGACTTCTCTTCCTTAGAAGCCTGAATCTCATTTCATTAAGACCCTTTGTCTAAGATTTTATGTTTTAATTATTCTTACTATAATGGTTAATTGTATTTGTCAACTGGGCTAGGCTGTGGCCCAATTGTTTGGTCAAATCCTAGTGCAGATGCTGCTGTGAAACTATTTTGTAGATGCAACATTTGCAATCAGTTGACTAAGTAAAGCAAGTTATACCCTCCATAATGTAGTGGGTCTCTTCAAACCATGTGAAGGTTTTAAGAGCAAAAATTCAGATTTCCTGGAGAAGAATGGTGCCTCAAGACTTAATACAGGAATTCTGCCTCAGTTTTCTGTCTGCTGGCCTGTTTTACAGATTTCACAGTTGCTCAATGCTCACATGAGCCAATTTCTTAAAATTTCTCTGGATCAGGTGATCAATTGATCAATATGTGCCATGGTTCTGTTTCTCGGGAGAACTGTGACGATGTTTTGCCTCTTTCCTTTTTCCTTGCAGCCTCAGATATGGTGTCTGTTTCCTACAGCTGCTATTTTTGTGGCACACCAGTCAGCTGTGTCTTTTTACTTTTCCAGTGACATATTAACACATTATGTATCTAGGTACAATTCTTTACAGTAAGTTCTCTCTAAATAAGTGCTGTGATTTCTGTCTCTTGATGCACTCTGATGCTTTCTTATGAAGGCTTTGGACATTATTTGAAGAGTAACTGGAAGCTTTTGCAGAGTTCCTGTGGCATGATGATTTCTCATCCCTCTACTTCCAACAAGTGACTTGTCACCTAGTGGAAACATGGTGTCGACCGTCTCTGCTTTTGGTTATGCTTCCTCCTCATCCTGCTTTTTCAAGGTCTCTATAGCAAGTACAGAAGTATAGTTTTCTCCCCATGGAAATCCTATGATGCTTTAATTAAACCAAATGTCAAAATAAACGATGTTTGCTTCCATGTTTCTTATTCCAACCACAGTTCCATTCAGCTGCTAGACTTCCTTTCTTCTAAGAAATATCAGCAAATATTCAACATTCATTTTCTAAATTTCCTATATCATTTTCTCTAGAAGAAAAAACTGCCTCTCAAAACCTCTGATTATCTTAAAACATTACATGATCAGAAATGTTTAAAATATTTTTATTCAGTAATAATTAATATTTTGTTATATTTAACATATGCATTGCTATGTGTAATGCATACATAGCATTATATGTATGTGGTTTTGCTAATGGAATAAAATGAATTATTTTATGGAATGTAGGAAATCCAAATAAATTTTATTTTTTTAAATTGCAGTTTCAGTAATTGACACAAATACATATAAAACATGTCCATTTTTGTCATTCTTCTAAATTTGCATATTGTTCAAACTATAATTAAAATTTACTCATGCTTCTGTGGGTAGAATTATATAATTAAAATGCAAATTTCAACATAGGTCATTGCTCATTGAGTAGTTAAAAATAACTACAAATTTTATCATGACATTCTACTATATGTCAATTTGTCAGAATATATTCTAAGGCTTGACCAACTAAATCTACTGTTAGAAATCTAATTTCATTTATCTTTAGATAAAATAAAATTAGCATCCCAGAAATTTTCCTTGGATGGTAAAAAATATTATCTCTTGATTCTTTGCAACTCTAAACGGTATAATTCTCCTTCTATAAGTATTGTAGGCCTTCTTATCTAGAAAGAAACTATTTCAAGTTTAAAAATATTGAATGCTTTTCTATATTTCAGAAATATGTTCATAATTTCTCAAAATATAAATTGAGTTAAAATTTACTTGAAACCTTAAGAATCACAATGTCACAAAAATATATCCCATCTAATTTTTCTTATTCCTTTGTAATAAATTGTATGTAATATGTTATTATTTTCAATTGTTTTTAAGTCATTAAATAATATCTAAATAAATGTTGATTAAAAATAAGTCAAACATACAAAAATACACCAAATAAAACATGGAAGCTTAGTCCTTTCTCCCCTCCAGCTCCAGTGTCTGTTTTAGGGTCACTCAGAGCGCACAATTTCATAAATAACATTCTAAAACATAAGTTGAAATTTGTGTTTATAGGCATAACATGGCATAAACAGAGGAAATTATTTTGGGAATGTGTGAGTATTTTATTTTAGAACTTTTATTTCTACACATATAGACTTACTCAAGGATGTTGGTATAATCTGTGGAGTGATTGTACAAAATATGTTATCATTCATACAATGAAGACAATTATGTGGTCTTCATTTTTCTATTACATGTAATATTTTCTTAAAAATCTTTTTTTTAAAAAGAAGAGTTGGTGCTGGGTGCAGTGGCTCATGCCTGCAATTTCAGCATTTTGGGAGGCTGAGGTGGGCAAATCATTTAAGGTTAGGGGTTCGAGACCAGCCTGGGCAACACGGTGAAACCCCTTCTCAACTAAAAATTCAGAAAAAGTAGGCAGGCACGGTGGTGGGCACCTGTAATCCCAGCTACTGGGGAGGCTGAGGCAGGAGAATTGCTTGAACCCAGGAGGCAGACGTTGCAGTGAGAAGAGATCACGCCACTGCACTCCAACCTGGGTGACTGAACGAGACTCCATGTCAAAAAAATGTTGTGTGCAATTTAACTTTTGATACTCAGTACAAAACTGTCCTCCAAAAGTTATATAACAATTCACACTCTCACCAACCATGTATGTGTATTTTGAATAACGTATGTTTTTATAAACATAAGCAGATTAATTACATCTGAATGATGATATCTGTGCTTCCCAAAATACCTGTATTGATCAACTCACTAAAATATGAAACAGTATAGCTAAAAAGTATCTTCTGCATTCTGTCTCTATATTTCACTTGACCATAATTAAATCATAAATGATTGAATTCATATTATTTCTTTTGAATTTTCAAATGCATTATTGCAATTTATCATTGCCCTTGAAGGGATACATTCTTGGTGATAAATACATCAGTTCAAGGAATGTTCTATGTTTTGTTAGAAGACACATCTTTAATTTGTTCCAAATTTCAAAATAAATGTATCCTAAACTCTGAAAATTTTGTGCCATCAATACCCTACATTTGGGTCACAACAGGCTTAACATGAACTTCACCGAAGTCTTTCATATGCATTCTATACGAAGAAAACATTGATTTGAATTGCACTCTAGCAAGAAAGTGAGACTCACCATAAACTTTACAATGTTCCTGTTATTGAATTCTAATATTGCTCTTGGATTTTAACCGACGCCCTTGCCCCTCTTGCTCAATTTGTAAGTGGGGCACTTTTCGTCTTATAAACCTAAGAAGCAGACTTGGTAACCTCAGTAATCCTGCCTGGTGTTTGCTTCCTGTACACTCGGCTTTCGTCTTATTACTGGTTTCTTTAACCACCCAGGAATTGAACTCTGCAACTAAATTATTGCCTGCATTTCTGAACCACATCTGCTGCAAGATATCCATGTCTCTGTGTGCAACTGCTAGTGAGATAAATACGACAGCTATGGAGCCCAGACTCTAAATGGCTACCTGAAACTGTCCACGCTCCATTGCTCGTATGTCCTGAAAAATTCATCTGCTTGGACTTCTTTATAATAAGTTAGAAGTCTTGGCTTTGTATTCAAGTTAATATAGCAAATAAGTCAGATTTACATAGTGAAGCTTATATACCAGAACACGTTTAACATTATAGGCATAGTAGGGAACACAGGCATGACTCTAACTTTCCAACTGCTAGCCTGCTGTCTACTTCCTAATATCACATTCATTTCACATAGAAAACTGAAGGTTGATCATTCTTTTCTAATATATAGTCTAACATATTACAGAATTAATGCAAAATGATAAAGGAGAATAGCTGAATTCTCCCTCGTGTTAGTTGAAATTTAATGTATTATGAAGAGAAATTTAGAGAAAGAGTTTGAATAAAATTATATATCTAGTAACACAAATGAGTACCTTTTAGAACATTCATATAGTACTCAAAGATTTTACTAAATCTAAAGACATATTTAAATGAAATATATTTTTCTGTGAATGAAGAATGTGTAAAAGCTCCTGTATATTTCACTACATTAGAAAAATCTTTCAGCTGTTACTATGGAGATAAAGGTTTTCAAAAACTCTTAGAAAGCACAAAGATTGACAAGGTGGTTGCTAAATATAGTATTAAGCATTAATTTTATTTATTGTAAAGTTACTATAATGAACATTATTCTCTCACATGTGCTTCAGATTTTTCTTGTTTTAAAGACAGGGTCTTGGTTGGGAATGGAGGCTCACACCTGTAATCCCAGCACTTTAGGAGCCAAGGTAGATGAAGTGTTTGAACCCAGGAGTTCCAGACCAGCCTGGGAATCATGGGGATACCCAGGCTCTAAAAAAATACAAAAAATAGCTGGGTGTGGTGGTAAGTGCCTCTTGTCCCAGCTATGCAGGAGGCTGAGGCAGGAGGATTGTTTGAACCCAGGAGGTCAAGGATGTGGTAAGCCAAAATCATTCAACTGCACTCCAGCCTGGGTGACAGAGTGAGACACTGTCAAAATAAAATAAAATAAAAACAGAGTCTCACTAAACTCAAACTCTTGAACTCTAGCAATTCTATTATCTCAGCCTCCTGAGTAGCTGGGACTATGAGTATGTGCCACCACACTTGGCTTATTTAACATTTAAAAGATATCACAGTAGTAAAAGCAAAATACATCTTTGCTGCTTTTAAATATAAATTTACTATGGTATGAAATAGAATAAATACCATTGTCACTATTTTATGCCTTTTTTACTGAAAAAAAAAAAAATTCCAGCAGGTTGATTATAGTCCAACAGTGAAAACAATCAAATATGATGGTATGTACAAAGTATGCTGTGTATGCACAGTTCCCCACCCCTCCCCGCACTAACTACAGTTTTAATCTCCTACCCTCTGTTCTGTGTCTGGGATTCTGACTTTTACGAATTTCATGAAGAAATGTTGTTGCCCTCTAGCTCCTTCTATCAGAGAAACTAGTCAGAGTGAAAGGGGAAGAGGAGAGTGATATGATGCTGTGTATTTTCTAACTCTGTCCCTGCAGAGAATGCCAGGGTTGGATCAGGACCCTTTGCCAAAGGATACGTCTTTTCTTGGGCATTCATAGATGTATAACCACTATTTAATAACTAATATAACAGCTCCCTTTCCTTTCTTCTTCAGGCCGAGTAAGTGCCTCGCCCATGACCATATATAACCTTTTTAGTTTCTCAAAAAAGTCCCATGCATTTTAAAATAGTTTCTTAATTTTAATATCCTTAAGTTGAAAGTTTAATTATTTTTTGCTGTATCTTATCTACCAATATTATGAAGTGAATGATAGAAAAAAGGAATCCTAGTACATAAAACAAACGCAAAGCTGAAAAATAAACAGTCACGAACAACCATTTGGGAGCTTTGTAATCAACCTAAGGCAGTCTATAAATTGAGAAGTGTTGTCTTTCAAAACCTGCTGTAATTTTGGGTAAGAGCACTAGGAGTCTGTTGTCACACTGCTTCAGTGGTCGATGAAATTACTCACTTTGTTCACATGAACCTGACATGAAACCCAACAGCTTTGATATCAGATGGCCTGGAATCAAATGGGAGTGAGGAGCATAAACTTGTGGGTTCGACAACTGAAATTACAAATTTGGTAGTTTACAAATGAGCACATTTCACAGTTTGATGCAGTGAAGTTGTGATGCTTATGGGAAAATTGTCAGACGCTGACAAACTTAACAGGTTGACCCTAGAGATGAGAAAGTCGAATAAGGACTAAATGAGCTCTCCACACATACCTGGCTGAGTAGGAAGCTACGCACATGCAGAGAGAAGAGCCCCAAATCACAGTGCGGAGGACGCCAAGTAGAACTTGAGAACTGGCTGAACCTTGAAGACACCCTTTCACCTAAACAGATTGATCAGCAAATAATGGAAGGCTATGGGTGTAAGATGTCTTCACAGAACCTCTTTCTAAATCATTAGCTAGCCATTAAATATAGAACTGACCACCAAGAAGTCAAGCAAAAAATAAAAACAAGAATTAAAATAAATAGACATCAGTGGCTGCACACCACAGGGGAGAGAGATCCTACAATTAATGATCGGGCATATTACAATAAGGTACAATGAAAAAAAATCAGAAAAAATCCAGAATTGATCATGTTTATTATCTAAAATGTCTATTTTTTCAACCAAAGATGATCAAACAAGGAAAAGAAGAGGAAAGTGTGATTCATATCTGTGGGAAAAACAGCAGTCAATAGAAAGTGACTCTGAATGAAAAAAGATAATACATTTAGCAAACAAAAATATATAGAAGCTATTCTAAATATGTTCAAATAATTTATTATGGCAATGTCTCAACAAATTATACACAACTTTAATAGAGAAGCAGAAATTACAAAATAAGAACAAATGAAATTTTTAGAGTAGAAAAGAATAGAAAACAAAGCAAGGAAAATGAGTTAGCAAATTAAAAGATAGATCAATTGAAATTATCCAATCTGAAAGGAAGAATGAATAATAGATTGAAGAAATGGACAGGTTTAGAAACCTATGGGAAAATGTTAATCATATCAATATAGGTGTATTGATAGTCAAAGCAGACAGGAGAGAGAAGAGGAAGAATGACATTATTATTCAAAGAAATAATAACTGACAACTTTAAAAAATCAAGGAATAACATTAATCGGGAGATTCAAGAAACTCAACAAGTTTCAAGTGGAATAAGCCCAAAGAGATGTAATCTAGGCACATCGTAAGTCAAACTTCTGGACGACAAAGATAAGAGAAAATACTGAAAGCAAAAACCTTTTATCAAATATAGGAAAGTATCAATACGTGTTACAGCTAACTTTGCATCAGAAAATGAATGCCAGAAGATTGGAGTGAAATTTAAAGTGTTGAATTATACAAACAAAAAAAGGCCAACCAAGATTTCAATTTCCAATAAAACTATTCTTCAGAAGTAACAACAAAATGCTTTACCAGACAAACAGGAAGTGAGAGAATTCACAGGTACAAGACATTCACCACACGAAATACTTACAGAAGTCCAACAGAGTGATAATCACACATTGATGCCAGGCAGTAACTTTTATTCCCAAGAAAGGAAAGAATAATTAAGCTGTTACTTATTTTTATTTTTAAAAAAAGGGGGTGTGGGTGGGCACAGTGGGGCATGCCTGTAATCCTGTAATCCCAGCACTTTGGGAGACCAAGGCCGGCAGATCACCAGGTGAGGAGATAGAGACCATCCTGGCTAACACAGTGAAAACTCACCTCTACTAAAAATATAAAAAATTAGCTGGGCGTGGTGGCACGTGCCTATAATTCCAGCTACTCGGGAGGCTGAGGCAGGAGAATTGCTTGAACCCAGGAGGCAGAGGTTGCAGTGAGCCGAGATGAAGCCACTGCACTCCAGCTTGGGTGACAGAGCAAGACTCTGTCTCAAGGGAAAAAAAAAAAAGGAACTTTTATTTTTTAATAACTTAAAAAATGAGATGAGATTGCTTAAAACATTAGCTATCATCCTGTATTGTTGAGTTTATACATACACGCAATATGCAGCAACAATAGCTTGAAATAGATCTATACTGCAATGCAGCAAAATATTGAAAATCGAAGTATATAGTTAAAAAAATCAGACAAAGCACTCCATTGAAACTGTTTAACATAACTTAGTAAAAAGAAATAGAGAGGAAATAAAAAAGACACAAAACATCTAGAAAAAAAGTGGCAGAATGGCAGGCATACATCCAAGCATATTCATAATTACTTCAAATGTGATTGATTGAAACATCTTAATCAAATGGTAGATACTTTCGGACTAGATTAAAATAAACAAACAAATAAAAAACCACTATATTCTGACTAGAACAAATGTGCATTCGATTTACCAGTGAAAAACAGATTGAAACTAAAAGATTTTCTTTCTATTGCAAGAAAATAGCCACCATAGGAGAGATGGAAAAGCAATATTGACATCACAGAGAATAGATTTTAAGCCAAGAAATCTTATAGAGATAATGAAAGACATTTCATGATGACACAAATGTCAATATATTTTGAATACATAACAATTATAAATGTGTAAGTACTTAACAACAGAAACTCAATGAAGCAAAGTAAGACAGGATTAAAAGAAAAAATTAAGTAATGAGAGTTGAAGATTTACATATTATTCTCATAGTAATTGATAGAAAAACTAATTGAATAGTCAGTAGAAATATAGAAAACTGAACAACACTACCCATCAGTCTGGATACTTGAGATTTCAAAAACACTTCATTCCAAAGTCGCAGAGTACACATCCATGTTTTATAAACATACCTGAAACATAATCCAGAAACAGTAAGATGGATTGTAATGAAATTGAAAGATTTGTAATCACATGAAATATGCTCTCTGACTGAAAAAAGCATTGAATTAGAAATATTTAAAAAAAAAAAAAGGGAGCTCCAAAAATGTGGAAATTAAGCAACATTACCCTTTTAAATAGACAAGGGTAGAAGAAAAAAAAATCACAGGTAAATTTACAAATTACCGTGAATGAGTTTATAAAGGAAAGCACAGCATCAAATTCAATGAGATGCAGCAAAGCAGTATTTCAGAAAAAGACTCATAGCTTTTAAAACACATGTCAGGTTGAAAGATGTAAAACTTTTGTTACATTTCAAGAAGCTAAAAAAGAGGAGTAAATCAAACATAAGCCAAAAGATGGAAGAAAATAATAAATATCCATACATAAATATCAGAATGAAAAACAGTAAAAAAGAAATAAAGGCAATGAAGAAAGCAAAGAGATCAAATATGGTTCTTTGGAAAAATCAACAAAATTAATTGATAAGCCTTTATATAGACTGATAAATAGAATAAAAAGAAACAGATTACCAGAATCAAAAGAAAAAAAACCATGGAAGTATTATATGAAAATATTACAAATAAATATATGCCAATGACTTAGATAAGAAAAATGAAATGCATGAATTCCTAGAAAAATACGAAATACCAATGCTTACTCAAAAATAAGTTTGATAACTTGAATAGCCCTGTACTTTTAAAAGAACATAAATTTTAATTAAAAACTTACATATAAACAAAATTCCAGGACTAGATAAATTCTATCAAACATTTAAAGAACTAATACCAATCCTACTTAAACTCTTCCAAAAAATAGTGAAGGAAATACTTCCATACTTAGTCTGTGAAGACAACTTTTTCCTGATACCAAAAGCAAAGAAAGGCATATTCATAAAAGGAAACTACAGGCCAATATTTTTGATGAATACAGATGCAAAAATCTTCAACAACAACATATCAACCCAAATCCAACAACACACTAAACAAATCATTCATCATGGCCAATGGGGATTTATCACAGAGGTTCAACAATGGTTCAACATATGCAACTCAATCAATGATACATCATATCAACAGAATAAGGAACAACAACCATATGATCATTTCTATTGATGCTGTAAAATCATTTGATAAAATTCAATATCCCTCCTTGATTAAAAAAAAAAAGGTGAGAATACAAGGAACATGCCTTGACATGATAAAATCCATATATTACAGATCCAAGGCAGTAGTAAAATGAATAGGAAAAAACTGAAAGCCTTTCCTGAAAGCATCTTTGTCTGAATCATGGCCAAGAAGCACACTTTCCCAACTGTTATTCTGCATAGTATTGGAAGTTCTAGCTAGAGCAATCAGAGAAGAGAAACAAATAAGGAGCACCTAATTTGGAAAATAAGAAGTCAAATTATCTTTGTTTGCAGATGTTATAATCTAATATTTGAAAAATCTGAAGACACCTAAAAACTATTAGAATGTATAAACAAATTGAGTAAAGTTGTAGGATTCAAAATCAACATACAAAAATCAGTAGCATTTCTAAATGTCAACAGTGAACAACCTGAAAAAGAAATCAGAACTGTAACAGCATTTGTAATAACCAAAAATAACAAAGGAATGAAAGGTCATTACAATGAAAACTATAAAACACTGGTGAAAGAAATTGAAAAGGATGCAAAACAAAGAAAGACACTTTATGTTCATGGATTTGAAGAATCAGTGTTGTTAAAATGTCCATACTACCCAAAGCAATCTACAGACTCAATGCAATTCCTGTCAAAATGCCAATGACATTCTTTACATAAATATAAAAACAATCCTGAAATTTATTTGGAACTATAAAATACCCAGAATAAACAAAGCTATTCTGAGCAAAAAGAAGAAAACTAGAGGAATTACATTACTTCATTTCTAATTATACTATAGAGATACAGTAAGCAGAATGACACGATATTGTTAAAAACAGACACATAGATCAGTGGAACAGAACAGAGAACTCAGAAACAAATTCATACGCCCACAGTGAATTCATTTGCAAAAAGTGTACCAAGAATATACATTGGGGAAATGAGTCTCTTCAATCAATGATGTTGGGAAAACTGGGTGGAGGATAGACACCCATTTTTCATGATAAGATTATTCCATTGCATGCCTGTATTAACGTATCTCTTGCACCTCATAAATATACACACCTACCATAGATGTAGAAAACCCTAAATACTCCAAAAATTGTTATAACTAATAAATGACTTTAGTAAGTTTGCAGAATTCACAATAAACATAGAATTAGTAGTTTTCTGTACACCAATAGCAAACTAACATAAAAAGAAATTAGGTAGTAATTTCATTTACAGAGGACACAGAGAAATATTTAGGAACAAAGTTAACCAAAAATAGAAAGATCTCTACAATAAAAACGATAAAGCATTGATGAAAGAAATAGAAGGGAATCCAAACAAATGAAAAGGTATTCTGTGTTCATGAATTGGGAGAATTAATATTATTGAAATGCCAATATTAACCAAAGACATCTACATATTTAATAAAATCCTTATCAAAATGACAATTCCATTTTTCACAGATTTTTTAAAGCAATGTTCAAATTCATATGGAAATGTAAAAGACTCCAAATAGACAAAGCAATCTTGAGCAAAAAGAACAAAGTCAGGACATCATACTACATGACTTTAAAATATACTACAAAGATATACTAAACAAAATGTGTGGTTCTGGCATAAAACAGATACATAAACCAATGGAACAGAATAGAAAACCTAAGAATAAATCAATACACTTACAGCTAACAAAAGTGTCAAGAACACATATTGGGAAAAGAACAGTTTCTTCAATAATGATGTTGGGGAAACTGGATATCTACACTCAGAAAAATGAAACTAGACCCTATCTCTCACCACACACAAAAACCAAAACAAAATGGCTTAAAGACTCAAGTGTAAGACCTGAAACTATGGATACACTTGAAGAAAGCATAAGGAAATAACTTCATGACATTGGACTGGGCAAGGATTTTTTAAAATAAGACTCCAAATGCACAGGCAACAATAGCAAAAATAGACAAACAGGATTGCATCAAACTAAAAAAAAAGAAAAACAAAAAACTTCTCTGCTCATTAAAGGAAATAACAAAGTGAAGAGACAACTCACAGAGTGGAAAAAAAATTGCAAATTTCTTGTCTGACAAGAGATTAATACCATACTATATAAGAAGCTCAAAAAACTCAATAGCAAGAAACCTTGTAATTGAATTTAAAAATGGGCAAAAGATCTGAATAGACATTTCTAAAAAGAATACATACAAATGGCCAAGAGATACATTTAAAAATGCTCAAAATCACTTATCATAAGTGAAATGCAAATCAAAACCAAAATGAGATATCACCTCACACCAGTTCAAATGGCTATTGGCAATAATAATAATAATAAAATAACCAACGCTGGTAGGGATGTGGAGAAAGGACAACTCTGTGTACTGTTGTTGGAAATGTAAATTGGTACAGCCATTATGGAAAACAGTATAGTAGTTTCTCAAAAAATCAGAATTGAATTACCACATAATCCGGCAATCCCATTACTGAGTATGTATTCGAAGACCATGAAATCAGTATGTCAAAGAAATAGCTGCACTCCCGGTAAGCAGCACTATTCACAATTGCTGAGATATGTATCAACTTAAATGCCCATATACAGATGAATGAATGAAGAACATGTGACATATATATATAAATATAAAATGGAATGAAATCTTGTCATTTGTGGCAACATGAATGAACTTGGGGAATATTATGTTAAGTAAAATAACCCACGCATAGAAAGACAAACATCACATGATCTCACTCATCAGTGTTATCTAAGAAAAGCTTATCTCATAGAAGTAGACAGTAGAATAATGGTTACCAGTGGCTGGAGACGGGAAGAGTGAGGGGAGATCCGGAGACGTTCGCCTGTGGTTGCAAAGTTACAGTTACACAGCAAGAGTAAGTTCTGATGTTCTTTTACACAGTAGGGTAACCATAACAAATAACCATGTAGCGTAACCTTCAGCATAGCTAGGAGAGATTTTGGATGTTACCACCAAAAGAAATGATAAATATTTAAAGTGATGGATTTGGCAATTAGTCTGATTTACTCATTACGCAAAGTATGTATGATTTGAAATATTACACTGTCCACCCCCATGTGTACAATTATTATGTTTCAATTATGTAAAAACATTAATTAAAACATATGAGAAGTTTTATCAACAACAACAAATAGTTATAAAGCTAGGGGACTTACACTACTGACGTTAGACACTGCAGAAGTACAGTATTCAAGACAGTGTTGTATTCATGTCAGGAGATACAAACAGACCAAGGCAACAGCATCTGGAGTCCAGAAATAGACCCACATGTATGTGGTCAATTTGTTTTTTGATAAAGGAATAATAATTCAGTGAAGAAAGAATAATATCTTCAACAAATATGCTGGAACTATTGTATCTCCCCTTAAAAATAGCTTTGATTTATACCTCACTTTGGAAACAAGTATTAAATAAAAATAAATTACAGGTTTAAAATAAAAAGAATACTGTAAAAAATCTAGGATAAAAATAGTTGAAAATGTATTTCCTGTGTCAGGAAAAGACTTATTAAATGTAATTTGAAAAGCATGATCCATTAATATACAATGAATTGGACTTCATCAAATTTAAAAACTTCTCTGCTTGGGCAACATTTGAAGAGACAGTTCACAAAAGAATATATGCAGATGAAAGATGCTCAACGTCATTATTTTTTGGGGAAATGGAAATTAAAATTTAACAGATCACAACACATCTATTAGAATGTCCAAAATTTAAAAGGCTGACCATAAGGGATATGAAGGAGATTATCTTTACACTGCTGGTGTCAATATAAAATGTAAAATCCTTCGGAAAGTTTTGCAGTTTCTTAAAATGTTCAAAATGCACATCCATTATATCCAGTTACTACACTACTAGAATTTTACCCAAATGTAATAAAAGCATGTGTCAATGCAAAAACTTGTTCATAATATTTATATGAGCTTTATCTGTAACACATTAAAACTTGAAATCAAGCAAATGTGCATTAATGGGATAATACACAATTTTTACAAATAGTGATATAATCACCGATAAAATACTACTCAGCATTAAAAAGGATGATGACTTGATGAATGCTGTTACATTAATATTAAAAATAATTATGCTGTGTGAAAGAAGCCACAAAAATTCATACATGTGTTAAGATTCCATTTATATAACAATTTGGAAAATGCAAACCAAGACAATGTTGCAATATTGATCAACCCTCCCTTGGGATTTTGAAAATCTATGTATTTAGAAAAGAAAGCTCATGAGAATTAAAACAGTTCTTCCAATAATGTGTCCCATGTATATATTTGTATAAATTCAACACACACACATGCACAACTTTCTATTATTTGAATAACCCAATAACCCTTTTCCAAGTCGTCTAAAGTGTACATTTTATTTTAATTGTAATACATAAGTTTCTACATAATTAGGTGTGGGCTCTTTTAGTTTAACTGTAAAATAACATTTATACCCCTTTTTCATGTGAAATATCCATCACGTTTGTTATCAATGATTTATAAGCTGGTGGGTTTTCCAAGAGTTAATTTATACAGATATATTACTTTTTTTGAGGTAGATTCTCCTTTAGATCATAAAATGCCAGCATATTTTATCACCAAGTGTTATAAAATACACCAGAACAAGAGGCTCATTATCCCCAGATTGTGTGACTCTATAATTTGTTTTCAACATTTATAAATTGAATATATAAAGAACTAGGAGAATTTCTTTCTCAAATTGAAAAAAAAATAGATTTTGACATCCCTCCAAAAATAAAGACCAATTGTCAGTTTCATTAATAGAATATTTTGTCTAAATACACACACACACACACACACACACACACACATCCCTTCAAGAAAGGTAAAATTGAATGAATTAAATACACAGCTGATTAGATTATAAAATTTAAGCTAGCTGATGTTAAATGTTGCTATATCATTATTATGCCCCACCAATGTAAGCCACCAATAGTGCCAGAAACTAGATCCAGTTATAATACCACAAAGCTTGCTGTTCTTAACAAGACTCAGCTGTTTTTCTTGAATAAATGCTCCTTGGATTCAGTGAACCTTTGCAAATTTTCATATTTGTTAAAAGTTGATGCTATTGTTGCTATTTTTCTGTTGCTTTTATACGGAAGCAAATTTTTGTCAATCCCACTCCTCTTTCTTTTCTGATGCCACTCCAGAAATGGATTTTTAAGGTTTCCTGGAATCCCTTATCTCTCCCCAGCATGATTAGAGACTCTAGTCACTCTGTTTCAGCTGCCCACATTCTATGTGTGGTATGTACATATCTATAATAATGTGTCCAAATGATTCTGATTAGTCAAATATAAACATTTCTATAGGAATAGCTACCAGAGTTAATATGCTTTTTAAATAAGTATAATGTTATTAATTTAAACTAATATAATTTGATTACATTATTTTATATACTGTCTGATATAAAGATCATTATATTAATATTTTAATGATGAATTAACACTTCGTTATGTTACTCCCTGGTAATTATAGGAGAAACTTGTTGGAAAATGGTATTTTTGTGGGAGGAATGAGATCTATTTCAGGATGAAGAAATTTCAGTTAAAAATGAGTAAAAATGACACATGTAATCAATTATGACCTAATGGGCTGGGTAAATATAGCAATGTGATGTAGCCCTGGTGTCTGGGCCTATATGCCTTGACTGCTAATGCGTTGAGGGAAGTATCACGGCGTCACTTGATATTCATTCAGTTATCCCTGTTTTGTTCATCAGCTAGACCACTGTCCTGCCTTTCACCTGTTCAACAGAAAATTACCAAGGCAAATTGAATTTCAACGTGTTTACTGTAAAGATGAACCAAATCAGGCCAGGCATGGTTGTTCACACCTGTAATCCCAGCACTTTGGGAGGCCAAGGTGAGAGGATCACTTAAGGTCGGGAGTTTGAGACCTTGGCCAACATGGTGAAACCCTGTCTCTACTAAAAATGCAAAAAGTAGCCAGGCATGGTGGTGCATGCCTGTAATCCAAGCTGCTCAGGAGGCTGAGGCAGGAGAATCGCTTGAACCTGGGAGGTGGAGGTTGTAGTGAGCCAAGATCAGGCCACTGTGCTCCAACCTGGGTGACAGAAGAATACCCTGTCTCAAAAGAAAAAAAAAAAGAACCAATAGAAAATAATAATAATAATAAAAACAGGTGAATGTGTCCCAGATGCATAGAGAAAATGGAATACTTAGTCTTCACGAAAAGTGAAGTTGGAGATACACTAGTGAGATTTCAAGTGGGTACCGTAACTAAGATTATGTAGTTGGTTAACTAATTATAAGTGTAGGTTGTTTTTTTTTTCTCTCTCTCATTTTTGAACTCCCGTTTGGTTGTTTTGCAACCACAAATTTTATCACCATGTCCTGTGTTTGTCTTACAATTTTGGTTTCTTTATTTTAAAAAATTATGATTAAAAATATTTTGATAGTTCCTTAATTGCTAAATTATGCATTTTTATAATGGTTTATTTCCTCATACAGTTTATAATTTTGGACTCAACCCTATTCTTCATATAGAGTGTTTTTCTTGAAAGCCTCATGCATTCTGGAGTGTGCCTGTGGAGCTAATCTTAGCACTGGTCTCTGCTGGACTGCAGTGGTGTTCTCTCTATGTTTTGCTTTTATTTTAATTTCTCTGGTTGGAGTGGTGGCACCACCTGGGTAGCACAAGTTGGATACCAAATCTCAGGGAGCAGAGAAGTTCTGATTCACTGTAGCTTGGGTAACTTTTAATTTTTGTTTTGATACCTACAACATCAGGAATATGAGGGAGTATTTTAATGTATATACCATCAGAAATGGGGTTATATGTGTTTTTAAATTTCAATTCCTTAAAGCGGTGCAGATTTTACTAAGTAGGAAATGTCCTCTAGTCTCTTAATGGATTGTTATCATACTATGCGGTGAATTTTCCCAATTCTGCAGTAATACAAATGTTGAACTATAAACTCATCCTATTTTTAAAAATTCTTCATATATATGATGGAAACCAGCAGGAAAAAACTCTATTAACTCTTGTTTTCGGGTTTCTTAAATACCAGGATGCATTTGTTAGGATTTTCAAAATTCTGAGCTGCTAAGACAATTGAAATAAAATCTAAAATAGTTTTGAATTATGTAATTTCAGATTTAAAATAATTATATAATGAAAAACATTAACATGCTAGCAAACAAAATGATGAATACTAACGCACATCTATGCTTATATATGAGTATGTGTCAGAATATTATGAACCTAGTGTTAGAATATTAAACAGTTTTTATTATTTTTTCTACTTAAGGTTTATTCAGATTCTCATTTATTTTACTTAGTATTGTTCTAAACCTGGATATAAGCAAAGGTGGCAAGGAGTGCTCCCGATCAGCAAGCTGACTATGTGAGAAGTGTTAGCTGCAGTTGTCATCACAGAACAGCTTTGGGGCTACAGGGCAATGACCGCTTGTAGTAACGTATTACACCTATATTAATATTTTCCATGTTGAGGTTAGAATGGGAGGGTGATGACACAGGTCTAAAGTCATTCTTAAATAAAAAAAATTAACGTTTTTTGTTTTGGACAACTCACAAAACAAGATTCCCATTTTAATAGATCTGACAGGCCTTGTCTACTGATAGGCATTATAATCTTCTCCCATGGCTGATGCTTCCTTGTAATTGAGTAATTTTTTATTAATGACATTTTCCCTCTACTGGAACCCTATAAAAGCATTAAACTGCTACAATCCCAGCACTTTGGGAGGCCGAGGCTGATGGATCACTAGGTCAAGAGATCGAGACCATCCTGGTCAACATGGTGAAACCCGTCTCTACTAAAAATACAAAAAAAAAATTAGCTGGACATGGTGGCACAGCCAGTAGTCCCAGCTACTCGGGAGGCTGAGGCAGGAGAATTGCTTGAACCCGGGAGGTGGAGGTTGCGGTGAGCTGAGATCGCGCCACTGCACTCCAGCCTGGGTAACAAGAGCGAAACTCCGTCTCAAAAATAATAATAATAAAAGCATTAAACTGTAGCTCTCAAGATGACACCTGTCTTGGACTACACCTATCCATAGTTTTTAAGATGACACACATGTTAGAATCACCAAGGACAGCATGAGAGCAACAAAGGGAGCTTCCCAGATGTCATCAGGGAGCGAGCAAGAAGAGGCTACTGGTGACAGCTCTGGTTTCCACACCGTAAGGGCCTTAAAAACAACTACAGGCTGCTGCAGAATGTGGCAAGACACGTACACCTCTCCAATCTCTGCATTTATCCAAAATATCAACTTGGCTCAGCGCTGAAGGCCTTAAGGCAGGAGGGAGGGGATCCCTGGAGCTGAAAAGAACTAGTTCAGATCGTTGTAGACACAATGAACTCTCCAAAGCTGTTCTCTCGAGAGTTCTAGTTACACATGGCTTTGCAGGTTGTTCTGGTCTAACAGCATCATTCATGATACAATTTCTACAAAACATAAATTCTGTATTCCAAAGAATAAGTGTAAACATTTAGAAACGTTGATGATAATAACAGCATAGACTGAGAACTTTACATGTGCTATTATTTAATCCTCAGAATAAACGTACAGGATAGTCGCCCTTATACAAACGTTACAGATAAGGGAACTGGGGTTTAGATAAGAAAAGCATCTTACATTTTATAAGTTGAAGAGCATTTATACACTTTTATCATTAAAATTAATTGGTGATTTATGAATAATTTATAAATAGCTATCGTAGATATTTAGATTTGATCAATGGTTTCAAATCAAAGTTGATATCAAGTATAAGAAATTTATAGAGATGAATAATCAAAATTATTTTTGTTCTATGTATTAACTAAGACTCATTAGAAACACTGACTGCAAATTGTGAAAAATCCATTAGAATTTTGAGATAAATTAAAAGTAGGCTTCCCAAAAGTTACGATATACTAAAACTATCTTATGTAAATAAGACTGCAAGTTCTTCAACAATGTATTCAAATCAATATAATTATTTTGTCTAAACAATAACTTTTGACTTACATACAAATTTTTAAAACTACTTTTTAATATAAGTAGAGGAACGATATATTACATAATGTGAAAGAAATATCTGAAATGTATGTTTCTCACTGAAGATAGTAAACGACAGTATCAGTTATTTCTGTCTAGAAATCAGATAGCATTATTTTTATAATAAATAAAATTAAAGAATATATTATTTAGTTTTCCACGTATGCTTTGATCTTACCTGTTGATTTACAGGAAAGTTTCTGTTGATTTTTTTAATCTGCAATGATAAATAAATAATAAAAGTGAGAAGAACAAGAATATGGTAACACAAGGTCCCAGAATTTTATGCAGATGATTTTTAGTGAGCTAATATATTAATATCCTATTTTGATATACTGAAATCATCACATATAAAACAACATATATCAACAGATATTTTTCTTTTTAAAATTGACTATCAAATTATCCTACATTTCATATGAAAACATTTTGGAAAAGATTTCCCTTTACAAATTTTTTAACTATGAGAAATCAAAAGCCTGTGCTCAAACAATACTGAATGATTACCTATCAAGAATGTAGAGAGTAACTTTCTGTGGTTTATTTTTTGCACTTTGAAATTATTTTATATTATATTTGTTTTGGCACTCAAGAGAACAGGGAAGTACAATATCCAAATGCTAAAGGATAAAGTGTGTGTGCTGAATATTTTCAGTCAAGACTCCAGATAAAGTATAACATTTACTTTAAGAAAATTTAATCAATGACATTTTATAAGAATTTAAAGTAGATCTTCAGAGAAACCATTTCCTCTGTGATATGCCATGGAAACAAACTTTAAAAACCAAATAAAAATGAACATTAGGTTTGGATAAAAAAACTTACATTGCACAGTCTTTCTTCAACAGTGCTTTTACTAGTTAAAACAATGATCTTCTAATGGCTTTATAGAGAAACTTAAACATGCTAACTCTGTATACACTCTGCTGTGTACATTTACACCAGAATTAATGCAGACTATTTTCACTCATAAATTGTTATTGACTTATTTTATTTTGTCCTTTATTCGTTCCCTTTTGTCCTACTGACTACTGTGAAATAACAGGTCATCTAACAGAAAAAATACACAAAGCTGGAAAATCAACAAAG
Organism: Aotus nancymaae; assembly: GCF_030222135.1. NCBI lineage: Eukaryota > Metazoa > Chordata > Mammalia > Primates > Aotidae > Aotus > Aotus nancymaae. The sequence goes on along the minus strand of NW_026988450.1, from coordinate 3,122,769 downwards.
GTCACATCTACAAGAACAGCTTTACTAGCAAAATATTTGTCTCTTAAAATGTAAAAATAGGATGTGGAGAAATAGGAATGCTTTTACACTGTTGATGGAAGTGTAAAGTAGTTCAATCATTGTGGAAGACATTGTGGCAATTCCTCAAGGATCTAGAAATAGAAGTACAATTTAATCAAGCAATCCCATTACTGGATATATACCCAAAGGATTCTAAATCGTTCTATTATAAAGACACATCCACATGTACATTTACTGCAGCACTGTTCACTACAGTAAAGACTTGGAACCAACCCAAATGCCCATCAAAGATAGACTAGATAAAGAAAATGTGGCACATATACACCATGGAATATTATGCAGCCATAGAAAAGGATGAGTTCATGTCCTTTGTAGGGACATGGATGAAGCAGAAAACCATCATTCTCAGCAAACTGATGCAAGAACAGAGAACCAAACGCCACATGTTCTCATTCATAAGTGGGTGTTGAACAATGAGAACACATGGACACAGGGAGGGGAACATCACACACTGGGGCCTGTCAGAGGATGGGGGCTAGGGGAGAGTGAGCATTAAGAGAAATACCTAATGTAGATGACGGGGTGATAGATGCAGCAAACCACCATGGAATGTGTATATCGATGTAACAAATCTGCATGTACTGCACAAATACCTCAGAACTTAAAGTATAATAAATAAATTTTTAAAAATGTAAAAATAAAAGAAAATTTGAAAAGATATGTGAGATCTGAGTAAGGTTAGGTACAGAAACCATGTACTTCTTACATTATTATAATCATTTCAAAATATGTTTTGCCTCTGCTAAAGAATCTGCTAAAGAATCTCTGAACTTACTCATATGCCTTCAGCTAAAATCAGCATAGCCTGGAAATGCAGATGGAAAAAGCTGACCTCTAAACATCTTTTATTAATCAGTTTAAAAAATCTACACTGAGTACTTTGTCAAACTGTACTCTTTGCTAGTTCATATGAATTGTAACAAATAATTCTAAAATTTACCTAATATTTTATGTGAAAACTTGTCTTCAATAATGTACTATGTAGCTTTGTAAACTTCCATATTTTTTAATTGGAAAAAATGTCTGAAACATGTTTCTGGGAAACTTGAAGATCAGCTAATTAGATAAGCACTTCATGATACAAAGCAGTGGTTGATGCAAACACAAGGTCTACACAGAAGTCTCGTCCTGCTACCCCACCCTTGGGAGTGTTTGCAGAAATGAGTTGTTTTCTCCCACAGTGACCTACTTTCTCTCCCCACTAGAGTGTTTACTAGACCATCAGAATTATGTACCTGTGAAGAGTTGTTGTATTATCATTTTTTGTTTCTGTTAGTTTCCCTTAGTACCATACCTGACTCACCTTGGAAGAGATTAGTAACTAATATATGAATATTACCATCTCTATCCTTTGAATAGCTTACTCTATCACATTATTACTATTAAAATAACAAAATGTATTACCACTAACACTGCTCAAAAATAAGGCAAGAAAGTAGGAGCAATTTAGAATATAGAATATATTATAATATATTTTACATTAGAATATCTGTATCAAAAAATAGAATACAAAAAAGTAAAGGAATAGTATATTAATGGCTAGAGAGTATAACAAGACAGTAGATATACCAACGGCTAGAACAGTATGTAAAAAATAATAATAATTAATATGTAAAAACTATGTTTGGAAAATATTGAAATGGTCTTTAGAAAATTATGTGTAGATTGTTTTTGTCATGTAGCAAATACAACCATATAATAATAATATAGAACAAGGCATTAATTATTGAAGAAGTAATATTCTTTGAAGTGAAATATTAATAAATTGTGTGCCTCTTATAAGTTGATGTCATCATAACCTTTCAAATACTGTTTCTCTATAACTTCATAATACTTTATACTTGAATGATTTATGTTATCCCAGGATTATGTAAAAATATTTGAAAGGAATGAGTCTATGCTTAAATACTGCAATGTGTATTATTAATAGATTTATTTGGCAAGAAAGGAACTTGTATAAGCTGATTTCTACTAAAATTTGTAGCTTTTTAATTGTGTATTAGGGTAAGATAATCTATTCATGTTTATTCATGTCTTAATGGAAATAAAATTTTAAATAATTAAACTAGTGACTGCACAGGAATGGAAGGCAGATAATCAAAATGGGACATATGATGTCCAGCACAGAAAACTCCACCTGTTACCCTCATTGTGGCAGCAAGGAAAGGACATACATTGCATTCAGGGATTTTTCCTGACGTGGTAGATACAAAATAATTCCTTGTTAAGATTTAAAATATGCTAACATTTTAAAATGCAACAATAACTGAGGAAAGAGAAGAAATAATGAGAAATGTGATGTGATGGTTGGGTGGCTGGCAAGATGGCCGAATAGGAGCAGCTCTAGTCTGCAGCTGCCGGCGAGATCAATGCAGGGGGGTTATTTTTGCATTTCCAATTGAGGGACCCAGCTCGTCTCACCGGCACTGGTTAGACGGTGAGTATTGCTGATGGTGGGTGAGCTGGAGCAGGGTGGAGCATCACGTCACATGGGAAGTGCAAGGGGTCGGGGAACTCCCTCCCCTAGTCAAGGGAAGCTGTAAGGGACAGTGCCATGAGAAACAGTGCACTCTGGCCCAGATACTATGCTTTTTCTATGGTCCTCACAACCTGCAGACCAGGAGATTTTCTCTGGTGCCTACACCACAAGGGCTGTGTGTTTCAAGCAAAAAACTGGGCAGCCATTTGGGCAGACACTGAGCTAGCTGCAGGGTTTTTTTTTTTTTTTCATGCCCCAGTGGCACGTGGAATAGCAGTAAGACAGAACTGTACACTCCCCTGGAAAGGGGGCTGAAGCCAAAGAGCCAAGTGGTCTAGCTCAGCAGATCCCACCCCATGGAGCCCAGCAAGCTAAGATCCACCAGCTTGAAATTCTCACTGCCAGCACAGCATTCTGAAATCGACCTGGGACACTAGAGCTTGGTGAGGGGAGGAGCATCTGCCATTACTGAGGCTTGAGTAGGCAGTTTTCCCCTCACAGTGAAAACAAAGCTACCAGGAAGTTAGATCTGGGTGGAGGTCACTGCAGCTCAGCAAAGTCACTGTGGCCAGACTGCCTCTCATGATTCCTTCTTTCTGGGAAGGTCATCTCTTAAAGAAAGGCAGCAGCCCCAATTAGGGGCTTATAGATAAAACTTCCATCACCCTGGGACAGGGTACCTGGGGGAAGGGGCAGCTGTGGGGACAGCTTCAGCAGACTTAAATATTCCTGCCTGCTGGCTCTGAAGACAGCAGCAGATCTCCCAGCACAGTGCTCAAGTTCTGCAAAAGGACAGACTAACTTTTCAAGTGTGTCCCTGACCCCAGTGCCTCCTAACTGGGAGACACCTCCCAGCACGGGTTGACAGACACCTCATGCAGGAGAGCTCTGACTGGCAACTGGCCATTGCTCCTCTGGGACGAAGCCTCCAGAGGAAGAAACAGGCAGCAATCTTTGCTGCTCTGCAGCCTCTGCTGGTGATATCCAGGCAAAGAGGGTCTGGAGTGGACCTCCAGTAACTCCAGCAGACCTGGAGCAGAGGAGCCTGACTGTTAGAAGGAAAACTAACAAACAGAAAGAAATAGCATCAACATCAACTAAAAGGATGTTCAAACAGAAACCTCATTTGAAGGTCACCAACATCAAAAACCAATGGTAGATAAATCCACAAAGATGAGGAAAGCCAGTAGAAAAGGCTAAAAATTCCAAAAACTAGAATGCCTCTCCTCCTCCAAAGGTTCTCAACTCCTCACCAGCAAGGGAATCAAACTGGACAGAGAATGAGTGTGACAAATTGACAGAAGTAGGCTTCAGAAGGTGAGCAATAACAAACTCCTCCAAGCTAAAGGAGCATGTTCTAACCCAATGTAAGGAAGCTAAGTACCATGAAAAAAGGGTAGAGGAATAGCTACTAGAATAACTAGTTCAGAGAAGAATGTAAATGACCTGATGGAGCATAAAATCACAGCATGAGGACTGCATAAAGCATACACAAGTATCAATAGCCAAATTGATCAGGCAGAAGAAAGGATATCAGAGATTGAAGATCAACTTAATGAAATAAAGTGTGAAGACAAGATTAGAGAAAAAAGAATGAAAAGAAATGAATGAAGCTTCCAAGAAATATGGGACTATATGAAAAGATCAAACCTATGTTTAATTGGTGTAACTGAAAGTGATGGGGAGAATGGAACCAAGCTGGAAAACATTCTTCAGGATATTATCCCTTAAAACTTCCCCAACCTAGCAAGAGAGGCCAACATTCAAATTCAGGAAATACAGAGAACACCACAAATACACTACTAGAGAAGAGCAACCCCAAGATACATAATTATCAGATTCACTAACATTGAAATGAAACAAAAAAAAATGTTAGGGTAGCCAGAGAGAAAGTTCAGGTTACCCACAAAGATCTCTCTGCAGGAGCCCTACAAGCCAGAAGAGATTAGGGTCCAATATTCAACAGTCTTAAAAAAAAAAAAAGAATTTTTAACCCAAAATTTCATACCCAGCCTCAGCTTCATGAGCGAAGAAAACATAAAATCCTTTACAGACAAGCAAATGCTGAGAGATTTTGTCACAACTAGGCCTGCCTTACAAGACCTCCTGAAGGAAGCACTAAATATAGAAATGAAAAACTGGTAGCAGCCACTGCAAAAAAAAAAAAATTGTAAAGACCATCAACACTATGAAAAAACAGCATCAACTAACAGGCAAAATAACCAGCTAGCATCATAATGACAGGATCAAATTCACACATAACAATATTAAGCTTAAATGTATATGGGCTAAATGCCCTAATTAAAAGACAGAGACTGGCAAATTGGATAAAGACTTATGACCTATTGGTGTGCTGTATTCAGGAGACCCATCTCACATGCAAAGACACACATAGGCTCAATATAGAGGTGGAGGAATATTTATCAAGCAAACAGAAAGCAAAAGAAATGCAGGGGTTGCAATTCCAGTCTCTGATAAAACAGACTTTAAACCAACAAAGATAAAAAAAGACAAGGGAATTACCTAGTGGTAAGGGGATCAATGCAACTAGAAGAGCTAACTATCCTAAATACATATGCACCCAATACAAGAGCACTCGGATTCATGAAGCAAGTATTTAGAGACCTACAAAGAGACTTAGACTTCCATACAATAATAGTGGGATATTTTAACATTCCACTATAAATATTAGACAGATCAATGAGATAGAAAATTAACAAGAATATTCAGAACTTGAACTCAGCTCCAGCTGGACCAAGCATAACTAATAGACATCTATAGAACTCTCACCCTAAATCAAGAGAATATACCTTCTTTTCAGCACCACATCACATTTATTCTAAAATTGACCACATAATTGGAAGTAAAAGACTCCTCAGTAAATGTAAAAAAAAAAAAAATGGAAATCCTAAAAAAGTGTCTCTCAGACCACAGTGCAATCAAAGTAGAGCTCAGGATTAAGAAACTCACTCAAAACCACACAACTACATGCAAACCAAACAACCTGCTACCGAATGACTAGGGGGTAAATAACAAAATTAAGGCAGAAGTAAATAAGTTCTTGGAAACCAATGAGAACAAAGACACAACCTACCAGAATCTCTGGGTCACAGCTAAAGCAGTGTTTAGAGGGAAATTTATAGCACTAAATGCCCACAGGATAAATCAGGAAAGATCTAAAATCGACACCCTAATATCACAATTAAAAGAAGTAGAGAAGCAAGAGCAAACAAATTCAAAAACTAGCAGAGGACAAGAAATAACTAAGATCAGAGCAGAACTGAAGGAGATAGGGACATGAAAAATGGTTCAAAAAATCAATGAATCCAGGAGCTGATTTTCTGAAAGATTAACAAAATAGATAGACCCCTAGCCAGTGTAATAAAGAATAAAAGAGAGAAGAATCAAATAGACACAATAAAAATGATAAAGGGGATATCATCACTGAAATACAAACTACCATCAGAGAATACTATAAACAACATCTCTACACAAATAAACTAGAAAATCTAGAAGAAATGGAAAAATTCCTAGATACATATACCCTCCCAAGATTAAACCAGGAAGAAGTAGAATCCCTGAACAGACTAATAACAATTTCTGAAATTGAGACAGTAATTAACAGTCTACCAACCAAAAAAAAGCCCAGGACCGGACAGATTCATAGCTGAATTCTACCAGAGATACAAAGAGGAGCTGGTACCATTCCTTCAGAAAGTATTCCAAACAACAGAAAAAGAGGGACTCCTCCCTAACTGATTTTTTGAGACCAGCATCATCCTGATACCAAAATCTGTCAGAGACACAACAAAATAGGAAAATTTAAGGCCAATGTCCCTGATGAACATTGATGTGAAAATCTTCAATAAAATAACTGGCAAACCAAATCCAGCAGCACCTCAAAAAGCCTATCCACCATAATCAAGTCAGCTTAATCCCTGGAATGAAAATCTGGTGTAACATATGCAAATCAGTAAACATAATCCATCACATAAACAGGATCAATGATAAAAAACATATGATTATCTCAATAGATGCAGAAAAGACCCCATCATTTCAGCCCAAAATCTCTTTAGCTGATAAGCAACTTCAGCAAAGTCTCGGAATACAAAATCAATGTACAAAAATCACAAGCATTCCTATACGCCAATAACAGACAAACAGAGAACCAAGTCATAAATGAACACCCATTCACAATTGCTACAAAGAGAATAAAATACCTTGGAATAAAATTTAAAGTGGACGTGAAGGACCTCTTCAAGGAGAAATACAAACCACTGCTCAAGGAAATAAGAGAGAACACAAACAAATGAATAAACATTCCATCAATATCATGAAAATGGCTATATTGCCCAAAGTAATGTATAGATCCAATGTTACCCCATCAAGCTATCACTGACTTTCTTCACAGAATTAGAAAAAACTACTTTAAATTTAATATGGAACCAAAAAAGAGGTCTTATAACCAAGACAATCCTAAGGAAAAAGAACAAAGCTGGAAGCATCAAACTACCTGACTTCAAACTATTCTAAATGGCTACAGTAACCAAAACAGCATGGTACTGGTACCAAAACAGATATATAGACCAATGGAACAGAACACAGGCCTCAGAAATAATGCCACACATCTTCAACTGATCTTTGACAAAACCAACGAAAACAAGCAATGGGGAAAGGATTCCCTATTTAATAAATGGTATTGAGAAAACTGGCTAGCAATATGCTGAAAACTGAAACTGGATCTCTTTTTTACACCTTATACAAAAATTAACTCAATATAGACTAAGATTTAAACATAAGATGAAACACCATAAAAACCCTAGAAGAAAACCTAGTCAATACCATTCAGGACATAGGCAAGGGCAAAGACTTCATTACTAAAATACCAAAAGCAATGGCAACAAAAGCCAAGATTTACAAATGGGATCTCATTAATCTAAAGAGCTTCTGCACAGCAATAGAAATTATAATCAATGCGAACAGGCAACCTACAGTATGGGAGAAAATTTTTGCAATCTATCCATCTGACAAAGAGCTAACAACCAGAATCTATGAAGAACTTAACAAATTTACAAGAAAAAACAATTTCATCAAAAAGTGAGCAAAGGATATGAATAGACACTTCTCAAAAGAAGACATTTATGTGGCCAACAAACATTTGAAAAAAAAGCTCATCACTGGTCATTAGAGAAATGCAAATGAAACCACAATGAGATACCATCTCATGCCAGTTAGAATCACAATCATTAAAAAGTCAGGAAACAACAAATGCTGGAGAAGATGTGGAGAAATAGGAGTGCTTTTACACTGTTGGTGGGAGTGTAAATTAGTTCAACCATTGTGGAACACAGTGTAGTGATTCTTCAAGGATCTAGAACCAGAAATACCATTTGACCCAGCAATCCCATTACTGGGTGTATACCCAAAGGATTATAAATCATTCTAATATAAAGACACATGCACATGTATGTTTACTGCATCACTGCTCACTACACAGACTTGGAACCAACCCAAATGTCCTTTGCAGGGACATGAATGAAGCTGGAAACCATCATTCTCAGCAAACTAACACGGGAACAGAAAACCAAACACTGTATGTTCTCACTCATAAGTGAGTGTTGAACAATGAGAACACATGGTCACAGGGAGGGGAGCATCACACACTGTGGCCTCTCAGGCCTCTCAGGGGGTTGGGGGGCTAGAGGAAGGGGAGCATTAGGAGAAATACCTAATGTAGATGACGAGTTGATGGGTGCAGCAAACCACTATGGCACGTGTATACCTATGTAACAAACCTGCATGTTCTGCACATGTACCCCATAACTTAAAGCATATTTTAAAAAGGAGAAAACAATAATGAAAAATAGGGAGAATTTTTACATTTCATATCTTGGAGATTTTAAAAGTTAATTTTTAACAGTCTGACATGTTAAAATATACACATATATTGAGTATAAAGTCAGTGGAAAATCACAGCAATGAAAACATATTTATCAAATACTGAACTATTTGTTATGCTGAACAACAATCAATACATCCAAAACTTTATACACTGTGCATTCACTACAAATACCTATGGTGTTAATTTATCAATTGATAAGATATGATGCTTATAAAATGTTCTAATTTCAAGACAGTTTTATGCAGTATTTAAAAAAATTATATATATACACACAAATATATATGCATATGTATGTATGCATATATATGCATGTATATTAAACATAATATACGTATATTTATATATGCATATATACACACACACACCCCTACATATAGATTGGTAATATGGGCATACATCAACTCTTATAAATTTAGATTAATCGAGCATGAACCAAAGTTTATTTTATGTTTAATATACACACATAAGTAGACATGTGTATAATAATGATATTGACAGTTATGAAAATTCTAACAGTTTTGTTTCTTATTTGGGGATTATTACATGAATGCTTCCTTTGCTGCTTTGTATTTTTAAATTATTATTATGTTTAAATATAATTTTTATAATTAGAAAATAGTAAAATTAGTTTAGTCTTTATTGATTTAACAGAGCTGCTCCATCATTTAAAACTTTGAAAATCTAAAATGCCATCAAAACAAGCCCAGGATACATCAGTTTTTCAAATTTTTCCTCTCTGTAGCTAAACTTTTAAATCTTGCACAACATATTAAAGTCTTAGAACAATCCTCAGTGCCCAGTACTCAGTAATGTGTGTGTGCGTGTGTACTGACTTAATGAAATGAAGACAGGGAAGAATGTGATTATTTACTTGTAAAATATTTTAATGACCTTTTACTAAGTGTGATTCATGGTGATAAACGCTGGAACATGGAAATGAAAGAGCCCATGCAAAGACAACGGCATAAGGATGCCCCCTTTACAGAATCCAAACGGTCCAAAGAGGCTCCGGAAGGGAATGAGGATAAATTCGACATAGGCGCTAAAATGTAGGTGCATATGACTTTGTCAGGCTGTGCAGTCAGAGAGATCTGGTGTTGAATTCCAGCTGTAATTGTTACTAAATATCTCTTCAGACAGATTATTAATTATCAAATATCTAGATCCCTTCATTTGTAAAACATCAATAATAACATTAACTGCATATATTTGATGGAAACATTCTCAGGAATTTAGAGCTGAATACGTGGTGATTATAATTAATATAAAATAAACTTGAATTCCTTTTGAAGATAAAAAGTGCATTTTAAAGACTGCTGAGCAAAGACGTCTTTCTTGCACTACACTTTGCATGCTCCTTTCTATTTTCTTGTCAAATCTAGACTAGGATGTGCATACTAAAGTGCTAACCGGGTGACAATCATGTGTGAATCAGGCTGGGTGGGGAATGAACAGATAGAGGGAAAATGAATCCATCGATGCTTTCTCGTAAGCGGCAGTGGTGGACTATCCTGGTGCTTATCTAACATAGTACACTTTGGTTTACATTTGCAACCATATTCTAGGAAAGCCAAATTGTAAGTGAACTCTAAATATAAGGATACTGGCAGTAATTTGCTTGGAGAAATACTTATTTTTTAATGATAACATTAATATCAATAAAGCAAATTGAAATTTAATTAGAAAAAATAAGATATATTAATTGCAACTTATATTTTAAAACGACATTATTATTATGATTAATATAGTGTCTGCTATATTATATATAGTAAAATATTAAAATATAAATATTTTTAGTAATAAAATATATTCACAGAGCAAAGTTTTAATAATTGTCTACTCTTGGTAGTAATTCTAATTCTAAATAATGAAAATTTTAAATTCTCTTTATCATTTTAAGACTCTTCTTCATATAAGACAAATTAGGGTTTTTTGAAAAGACATTTTCCATGTTAAATTTCCTAGAAACCAATGGTAATTTTATGTTATCAGAAGAATTTGCGTTGTAAGTAGCTAAAAAGTGAATATAATTTTGACTAAAATAAAGACTGTCTGAACGTGAAGGCTTGTAGAGATCAAAGGGCATAATTGCTGTCCATATCACAAAACTAGCTGCTTTTGGAGCACAATTATTTAAGCTATTAATCCTCTGCCTGTAAAAGCAGCAGAATGCCTTAGACCAGGGTTACCCGGCATGTCATTCTACAAAATCAGCAAGTGCTATAAATGATGAACAAGTAAAATGCAATCGGATAAATAAGGGCCACGTTAAGGCTTTTAAAAATCAAAAACTGAAGATAAATTCGTAAGTTATATACTTATCTCTGCTTGATTTCTTGGAAACTCACTTTTCACCCAGCTGCCAAAGCATGCAGTCTTGTTTCCTTGTTTTGAGTAGCAAACAAATAAGCTCCTATCTATGAAAATTCTGTATGAATGCCCCAGAGCCAAGGCCTGCCACTTCTTCCCAAATACTGGCCTCAGGCTGCCTTGACTGAGAACATTTTCTGTTCCAAGCACTTTGGGTTTTCCAGACAGAGAGAAACAAACAACTCATGGACCCAGTGCCCACCCAGGACTGGCTGTTCAGCACAGCACAGCAGAAAGGCAACTCTAGCTGCGGGGACAGCATCATGTTAGACTTGCACAGCTGTGGTCAATGACAGATGATGGTATGAAGACTGGTATTCTTCTCCCACAGGCAAAGAATGCATCTCCTTCCACCACCAAAGTAAATCTTAGCAGTCAAGCTTCTTTCCAGATAATGTCTAAACTAAAACCTAGAGGGCTCCCACTGTTGAAGTGCTATACTGGGTTATGGTTGTGACAGCAACATTGCTGGCTCTGTCAGGAGCAAGTGTGAACTCTCTCTGAGTCACCTTCATTAAGAGGACCATCTCTCAGACCTTTTTTATTCTTCAGCTAACACTTCCAATGGTTAGTTTCCAAAAACAGTAACTTACCTCAGGGACTCTGTCTGTATCTTCTATCCTTCATTTATTCTTTACAATAGAAATTACTTTGAAGTTTGCAAGTCTATTTTTGCATAAACTCTTTGAGGAGGGATCCTGCTTTCTTGTTCTTTAGTATTTGCTGTTAATGCACATGTACCTTCTCAAACACAGCTCCATAGAGTATATTGAAGGACATTTCATATATTTTGCATTCTCTTTTCTCAAATACAAGTTCCTTCCTTAAAACAGGAATACTCCATATTGTTTCTCAACATAATATATCAATTTTTAATTATATGTTACCAAAATATACCATGTTAACATAGAGCTGACATAAGTGAAGAATAGGAAAGAATAGGGAATAATTCATACCTACTTGGAAGTAGGAGAGGACACAATTTATATTGTGTAATTTTTCAAGAACCACTCACAATCTCATAATAAGAAATATAAGGTATCCGTGGATCTATATTTATCAGTAAAAGATTAAATATAGGCAAATATCACAGACAGAAGAATTGCAACTAATTTATGAGATATTCCAATTAGGATTATAACACTGAAATTTCTTTTGCTACCCTAAAAGAAGAAATTCATCTCATACACAATGAAGTGTTTAATTTTGTAAACAACAGATTCCTTTGCAAATCTGATAAAACTTACCAGACCTCTAGCAGAAAAAATAAATTATAAGCATTTTGCTATTTACTTGAAATCCTAAGGAATTTACAGACACTTTGGAACTTTATAGAGACTTCTAGCAAAAAAGAAAATTAATGTTACCCCACAAGAAACATTTGATTTGGTCTGTTTCTTTCCATCGGGTAGTAAAATTTATTGTGAATATCGTTCCTCAGAGAGGATGACTACAGCTAAAAGGAACAGAGAGTGACAGTGATATGTCTATGGCAGAGGGCTTTGCATCCCCAAGAATTTTTGATGCTAGAGTTATTTTCAATCATATGAATTGGTTTAATGACTCGTGTATTGTTCCCCGCCCCTCCCTGCCTTTTTTTTTTTTTTTTGAGTCTCACTCTGCTTCCCAGGCTGGAGTGCAATGGTGCTCAGCGCACCACAACATCCATTTCCCAGGTTCAAGCAGTTTTCCTGCCTAAGCCTCCAAAGTAGCTGGGATTATAGGTGCCCCCACCACCTCCAGCTAATTTTTGTATTTTTAGTAGAGATGGGTTTCACCATGCTGGCCAGGTTGGTCTTGAACTCCTGACCTCAGGTGATCTGCTCACCTTGGCCTCCCAAAGTGCTAGGATTATAGGCATGAGCCACCCCGCCTGACCTCATGTGTATTCTGAGAGAACATACCTGGATTCAGGATGATGTGACCTATACAAGGGAAACAAAATCTAAGTAGTGTTAAGTTCTTATTCTTTTGAGAATATAAGATATAAAATTCAATTTTTTAAAATGTCAGTTTATTTCATTTTATGCTGCATTTGTGATAAGGAAACTCATTGGCTCATTCTTATAATTATCTTTGATTTCTAGAAAACTGTAGCCTCCTTGATCTTGAGAATTCTGTATTCTATTAATTCCCAAAATATGTGATTTTAGTTCTATGAATGACATAAAACATAGAACAGAAAGTTCAAAATGACACTTTTGTGTAATATTTACCTAAAATGGCATTGATTAAGATATGCTACTCAAAACCAAGCCTAGGTCATTATATTTGCTTCAATGAGAACCTCCAGACTTATTCAAGAAAAAAGTATATTATGCTTGAATTTCTATATTTTTCTAGAATCACATTAGAACATTTCTGCTAAAAGAAAAATTGCAGTACCTCAGGTAAGTCAGAAAGGCCGATACTTTAAGATGTAGTAAATGCATACACACACACACACACACACACACACACATGCATACACACATGCATACACACATGCTCAGATGCACACACACACACACACACACTTAGAGCATAGAATGTTCTCGTGTTACCAACAATTGATGGATATTTACAAAGATTTAGTGGTTAATCTGTATTCTCTATTCATCTTGACTTATTAGTTGATAAACTAAATAATTTAAAATTGAGATTAAACAGTAGCTAGGAACAAAATAATTTCGGTAAAATAGGTGGAAGGATAAAAGAAAATAAACTCTATTAAGTTGTGGTGTGAAAAATAATTTGGAAAGGAAATTGATGATTCTTCAAAACATCCTAGGCTTCGAGGTAGCAAAATAAAAATGTGAAATTGTGCTTAATTATGTTTTTATATCCTCTATATTACTTATCAGTATCTAATAACTGCTTAATACTTTTCTTCATAACAAAGTCTAACTTGTGAGTTTGAAGTTTAACTTTGCCTTGAAGGCTAATCACTTAAAAATCAAAACAAACAAGCAAACAAACAAAAGCAACCAAAAACCCTCTGAGTTATTGAGTTTTGATGTCTATTGTGTGAAACCTGTAGATATTAGATGATTGCTTTACTCAGATCCAGACAAAATAGGGCTGGGGAGACATGAAGGAGAGGGAACTCATGATTACATGTCTGAGAAAACAATTTCCAAAGACTCTCTAATACCCCACAAGAAATTTCTTAACCTCCTTCAAGCATCTCCTGCTTTGCATGACTTGCACATTTTGCACATCTACTTCTGCTTGTATGACAAAGTGTATCACTAGGCATTCTTTAGGACCGCAGTAGTTTTAGTAAGATGCTCTGTCAAAAACACTTGCCTAGTAATGACGTCTCCACCATTGAACTAATAACAACTCTAGCTTGACCCTCTGAAACCAATGAACTTTGTTTCTAAGAAACTTATGTAAACCCCTCCCTTTGTGCAAATAAAACTTCCCTTTTCCCTTCTCTTGATACACTTGTGCCATCTCAGATTTTAAACCTCAAATTTCATTCCTGAATAACCTCAACATATTTGGAGACACTAATCTCTATGTTTTAGATTGACAATTGTAATTCTGATGGCTTTGAAATGTACAGTTCATACCATGCATTAGAGTTGAAAGGAATACTTATGATTTCAAAGGAAGTTCTTATATTACAAGAATAATTGTTTCTGGGCTGAGATGAAACATAGGGAGAGAGAGGTATTTGCAGTAGCAGTAGAAAAAGTAGGGTAAATTTGATGAAATTTAAATTGAGTTCTGTTCAAACAAAAAGAGATGTAGTCTTATGAAACATGACCATATAAATTATCAATTAATTATTAAATACAATCTTCTTAGTAGGATTTCCTAGGATCTTGTCACTCCTTATCACTAGTGCCTTCTGCAAGTGATCTACCTCCTTTAGTTGTAGAGCAGATTTTGGAATTTAGTCATCCCATTTATCATTTAACATGAAAGAACATCATAAATGCAAGTGGACATTCTTGTAATTTTATGTGCTCTTGATAAGATGGATGACTAAAAATAGTATTTCATGTTTGTCCTTCTACTGTATACGCACGTACTTTTCCTAGGATAGTATTTTAAAAATGTAAATTTGAAATGGCCATTTTTTATTTAATTAATTATATACTGTCCATTACTTCAGAAATAAAAGAACAAAATCACATAGAATTCAAATCCCTCCACATTCTGGTCTGCATGTCTCTCAGGAGTCACTTCTATATCAGGTCCTTGTCTGTATGAACTCTGGCATATGGGCCCTGTCCTGCCACATCACAGCGTCTTAGCTCATGGTCAGTCTCCCCAGGCCCACAGTATTATTCCATTCTCATGCTATTAATAAAGACATAACCAAGACTGATTAATTTATAAAGAAAATAGTTTTAATGAACTCACAGTTAAGCATAGCTAGGGAGGCCTCAAGAAACACAATCATGATGGAAGCAAAGAAATCCTTCTTCACATTGTGGCAGCAAAGAGAAGTGCCAAGCAAAGGAGGGAAAATCCCCTTAGAAAACGATCAGATCTTCTGATAACTCACTCACTATCGTGAGCACAGCATGAGGGGAACCATCACCGTGATTCAGTTACCTCCCACTGGGTCACTGTTATGACACATGGGGGTAATGGGAAGTATAATTCGAGATAATATTGGGGTGGGGACACAACCCAATCATATCATTCTGCCCCTGGCCCCTCCCAAAATCATATCTTTGCAATTCAAAACATGATCATTCCCTTCCAACAGCCCCCCAAATCTTAACTCATTCCAGGATTAATTCAAAACTCCAAGTCCAAAGCCTCAGTCATTTCCACCTATGAGCCTGCAAAATCAAAAGCAAGTTAGTTACTTCCTAGATACAATAGGGGTACAGGAATTGAAAATACACCTGTTACAAATGGGAGAAATTGGCCAAAACAAAGCGGCTACAGGCCCCATACAAGTCCAAAACCCAATAGGGCAGTCATTAAACCTTAAGGTTCCAAAATGATCTCCTTCGACTCAATGACTCACATCAAAGTCATACTGATGCAAGAAGTGGGCTCTCACAGTCTTGAGCAGCTCCGCTCCTGTGGCTTTGCAAGGTACAACTTCTCCACCAGCTGTTTTCACAGGCTGACATTGTCTGTGGCTTATCCAGGAACATGGTGGAAGCTGTCAGTTGTTCTACCATTCTGGGGTCTTTTTCACAGCTCCACTGGGCAGAGCCAACTCAACATTTCCCTTCTGCATTGCCTTAGCAGAGGTTCTCCAAGAGGGCTCCACCCCTGCAGCAAACTTCTACCTGGACATCCATTCATTTTCATACATCTTCAGAAATCTAGGTGGAGGTTTCCAAAACTCAATTCTTGTCTTTTGCGCACGCACAGGACAAACACCACATGGAAGCTGCCAAAACGTGGGGCTTGCATCATCTGAAGCAATGGCCTGAACTGTGTATTGGCCCTTTTTAGTCATGGCTGGAGCAGCTGAAATGCAGGGCACCATTCCACAGGATGCACACAGCAGACAGGTCCTGGACTGGGCCCAGGAAACCATTTTTCCTTCCAAAGCCTCTGTGTCTGTGATGGGAGGGAGTGCCATGAAGGTCTCTGACATGCCCTGGAGACATTTTCCCCCATTGTCTTGGTGATTAACACTCAGCTCTGCATTATTTATGCAAATTTCTGCAGACTGCTTGAATGTCACCCTAGAAAACAGGGTTCTCTTTTCCACTGCATTGTCAGGCTGCAAATTTTCCAAAGATTTATGTTCTGATTCCTCTTGAACATTTTGCTGCTTAGAAATTTCTTACATCAGATACACTAAGTCATCTCTCTCAAGTTCAAATTTCCACAGATCTCTGGGGCAGGAGCAAAATGCCACCAATCTCATTGCATAGCAAGAGTGACCTTTACTCCACTTCTCAACAACTTCCCCATCTCCATCTCAGACCATCTCAGTCTGGACTTCATTGTTCATATTATTATCAGCATTTTGGTCAAAGCCATTCAACAACTCTCTAGGAATTCCAAACTTTCCCACATCTTCCTGTCTTCTGAGCCCTCTAAGTCTCTAGGAAGTTCTAAACTGTCCTACATTTTCCTGTTTTCTTCTGAATCCTCTAAACTGTTTCAATCTCTGCCTGTTACTCAGTTCCAAAGTCACTCCCACATTTTCAGGTATCCTTACAGCAGCACCTCACTCCCAAACCAATTTACTGTATTAGGCCATCTTCACACTGCTAATAAAGACATACCAGAGACTGGAATATTCATAAAGAAAAGAGGTTTGATTGACTCACAGTTCAGCATGGCTGGGGAGGCTCTCAGGAAACACAATCATGGCAGAAGGGGAAGCAAACACATCCTTCTTTACGTGGTGGCAGCAAGGAGAAATGCCAGGCAAATGGGGGAGAAGCCTCTTATAAAATAGTCAGATATTGTGAGACCTCGCTTACTATAATGAGAATAGCATGAGGATAACCATCCCCATGATTCAATTACCTCCCACAATCAGGTCTCTCCCACAACATGTGGGGATTATAGGAACTACAAGATGAGATTTGGGTGGGGACACAACAAAACCCTATCACCCACCAAAGCTAACTTTATCCCTCTTTTCTTTTTCTCCCCCTCTTTCCTTTCTCCTACCCTACTTTGCTCTTGGTCTCTTTCTCTTCCTCTCTTTCACTCATTTTCTCTCTCTTACTCTCACTTCTTCACCTAGCAAGAATCTACTATATTTTTATGTTTAGCTGAGGCACACAGAATAAATAACCTTCAATTCACTCTTAAATTGGCACCAGCTGATTTAGTCTGACACCAAAGCTATGCCCATGTATGGCATAATCAAAATTACATCTGCCATGAAAGCTTTTCTGAGGACTCAGAGAGAATTGGCCAGTGACTTTCTCTTTGGGTCTACATTTCCATCTGCTATTCCTCTTGCTGCATGTGTAATACTTAAGAACAGAGATGTGTCTTACTCATTTTATCTTCTCTCGGTCTAGCAGTGTGTCCATTTGACCCTAACAAGTGTTATCAGAATAATTAGCTATCTTTTGAGGTAAACTGTATGCTGCTTCTACCTAATCAAACACTTTGAGGATTCTAGCTCCAAATCAGCATAACGCCATTTTCTCTTTCTGTGCTTTTGGTGCTTTGCAGCTTATCCCTGAGGACGGGACTTTGAAAATCTATAACTGGTTCAAGTTTTTTAATTCTTCTTTAACTAGAACCTGATGTAACCTCCTTCTTTGTATTATCTCAACATCTTGTAATTTGTTAAAGAAACTTCATTTTCTACTTTGTCAATGATTTCCACGTGAGTAATAGAACAGCAGTGCAACGGTAATGGAAATCATCAAATTAGTATATTTTCCTGACTAATGGGGGAAGTCAGCACTAAGATTTGACACACTTTTTCTTTGCCAACATATAACCAAGTGTTCCATTTGTTTTCTGAAAAAGCATTTTATGTCTAATCTCAATGTGTAAACATTTAAAGAACTAACACCAAACCTTTTTCAACTTTTCCAAAAGATAAAGAAGGAGCACTTCCTAACTCATTTTACAAGGCCAGTATTACTCTGATACCAAAGCCAAAGACACCAGAAGAAAAAAAACAACAATAAAAACAAACAAACAAACAAAAAACATATGGACTGATATTATTTATGAACCTAATGAAAAAATCCTTAGCAAAATACTAAGAAAGTGAATTCAACAGCACAACAGCACATTAAAAAATTATACACCATTATCAAGTGGGTTTTTTCCTGGAATGGAAGATTGGTTCAACACATGAAAGTCAATCAAAATAGTTCAACACATTAACAGAATGAAAGCAAAAAGTACATAATCATCTCAATTGATGCAGAAAAGGCAATTGACTAAATTCAGCACTCTTTTATGATAAGCACACTCGACATACCAGAAATAGAAAGAAACTACTTTAGCATAACAAAAGCCATACATAAAAACACCACAGGGAATATCATACTCAATGGTAGAAGACTGAAAACTTTTCCTATGAAAAGGATAATATCTTCCTATGTGGTCAGGAATAAGACAAAGATGCCTGCTTTACACCATATTATTTGACACAGTACTGCAAGTCCTAGCAGGTTTAATTAAGCAAGAAAAAAGAAATGAAAGAAAGGATTGAAAAGGAAGAAATAAAGTCATCATTGTTCACAGATACTATGATCTCATATGTGGAAAATTCCAAAGCCCAAATGTAATTGTTGTAACTAATAAACAAATTCAGAAAAGTATCTGGTTACAGATTCAACATGCAAAATAATTTGCCTTTCTATATACTAACAATGAACAATCTGAAATGAAAACTAAAGAAAAAAATGTTTATAACAGTATCAAAGAGAATAAAATACTTAGAAATTAAGTATAAGGTAAAATCCTTATAAAATGTAATCTATGAAAGATTTCTTTAAAAATTAAACAAGACAAATAAACGGAGAAAATTTCATCTTTATAGATGTGAAGACTTAATATTGTTAAGATATCAACACTACTCAAGGGAACCCACAGATTGACTGCAAACCTTATCAAAACCACAATGAGGTGTTTTACAGAAATAAAAATCCATCCAAAAATTTACATGGAATCTCAAGGGCCCCCCGAATTGCCAAAACAATCTTGAAAAAGAACAATATCAGAGATCTCACATTTCTTGATTTCAAAACTTCCTACTACAGTCAACTATGTGGTGTATGTCTAAAGAGAGGCACATGGACAAACAAAACAGAATAGAGTCCAGAAATAAGCCCTCATATATGGTCAAATAATTTTTAACACAAGTACCAAAAATACTCAATGGTAAAAAGACAGTTGTTTTAACTAATGATTCTAAGAAAACTGGGAATCCATACGCAAAAGCATGAAGCTGGACCTTCCATTACATTATATTCAAAAATTAACTCAAAGACCTGAACCTAAGACCTAAAGCCGAGAAACACTTTCAGGATGCATGCAATTGGCATCCTGAAAGAAAAGCAGAGAGAGAATGGAGTAACATGGAAGAGCTGAGAATTTTCCAAATGGATAAAGCCATTAATCCACAGATTTAAGAAAATCTACAAACTTTGAGCCCATGATAGTAAAACTGCTGAAAAACAAGGACAAGGAAAAACAATTGAATACAGACAGAGGGATAAAGGCACTATTTCAAGGAAACAAAATAAGGCCGAAAGAAGTTTCCTGGAAGAAGATTTGAGTGAATATTTATGTGATCTCTTGATTTAGAAATATTTTTAGTAATTCCTAGAAATAGTCTACGAGATTCACATTTGAAAGACCAGCACATGTTTAAAGAATACAGAGAAGGAAACACAGACTCGCATTTGGTTTGTCTTGCCGTGGCTCACACTGTTCCACTGCCAACCCTGCACACTAGCCCTACAGAGGACACACGAGCAATCAACAATACAGGAGTAGCGGCAGTGCCCTCACGGAGAAGCATCCAAACCCTAAACCCCAAACACCTGCAAGGAATTTGGCACCCAACATGCATAGCAGAGAAGTAAGGGTCCCGGGCTTGCTACTTTGGTATGGTGGGCTTTGAAAAACAGAAAAGGAGCTGAAGTGTGTTTGGGCATGCTATGGGGTCACTCAAGATTCCACCCCATGAATGCAGAGGAAAATGATAGCTCTGTCAATTGTTATTCTCACACTGTTATTACCTTCATCAGCACGTATTTTAGAAGTGGGTATATTTGGCCCTGTGATGGACTAATCAAATTCAAAGAAGGTCATTTCAGTAGAGAAATTAATGTGAACACTACATAAAAATGAACTTCTTTAAAAGTGGGCTATTTATAAAGTCCCCATAAACAAACTTAAAACCAGAGAAGCATTACAAAGGGATTAATAGCTCCACTATATAATAAGCTCTTCTTAAAAATGCATATACTGTCCTTCATAGCTGTAGGACTGAACAGACTGGGTCTGACATAATTATACCAACACACTCAGTGCCTAGTGCATGGAGTGCCAAACAGACATGACCAAACAGAAAATGACATCTGTGTAAGGGAAGATTCATAAAAACACGAAAATGTGGAATTCTACTTTTGTAAATGATCAAACACGAACAGATTAAAACCAATAGTGTGATCTTAACCAGTAAGTGCCAGTCATTGAACAGCATGTTAATATAATTTCACACATTGTTGTCACGTTACATAAAGTCAAGCTAGGTTCATGAGAATAAAAAGTGTTCATGTTCTTATACAAAGATATAATTAGCAATGTTTTCACTGATTAATATTCCAAAATATCATAGGCTTTCATTAGATTAATAATATATTTTAAGTGACTTACATGTCAAATATTAATCTGTTCATAAGTTATTGTATAATACACATAAAATCCATTAAGAGTATATAACATGCACTATTATATACTATTATATATATATTATATATATAATATTCATGTTTGATCATTTACAAAATATACTTAAAATGATATCTAATATATATAATATATAAAAATATTACATGTATACTCATATATAATATATATTATATATACTCTTAATTATAATATACAGTTATATAATATACACAAAATCCATTAAGAGTATATAATATACACTATCATAAACTATTATATATAATATGTATCATATATGTAATATTCTTGTTTGATCATTTACAAAATATACACAAAATGATATATATATAATATATAAAAATATATGTATATTCTTATATATAATATATATTATATATACTCATATATGAGTATAATATATGAGTATATATATAATAGGTATATATATATGAGTATATATATAATAGCAGTAGGATATAATACCTATTATATATATACTCCAGTTATATAATATACAGTATTAATCCATTAAGAGTGGGTCATCTCAGAATATAATTACTGTTACGAGGAAGTGTTTACGATTATATGTTTACTTAACAAAACATAATACCATTTACACAGGAAGCTGGCAATTTTGTTTTACATATGTAAAGAAAATACACATTTTCAAGTATATGTAATATATACTCATAAAACATTAATATTATACTCATAAGCCATTATTGTTGCTATGTATTTCATTTGAATGTTCTTCTGAACTTTGCTAAATTTCTAAAGTAAAAATATAATGAAGGGACATGTTTTAAAATATATCTTTTACCAACCATAGGAAAATGGAATTCCATGTTTTATTTACAAAAGATAAAGATATCAGGTAAATACTGATGTACTCCTTCAGAACGTGAAGTTTGAATAATATTTTTAAGTGAAAGAGTATACTAAATACACAAGATGGAAAGAATCCTCATATTTTGTTTGAAATGGAATAGTAAAATATATTATTTTAACCCATTTATGCCAGAGACTGCAGTTTTTTGAAATTTTGCAATCAGACCTTGGTGACGACATTGAGCAGTAGGATAGAAATAACTTCCACATGCTTAGCGTTCCAATAATGGAACCATAGGCATAAATTCGCTGAGATGTAACAAGTTATTACTGAAAATAGTATTGTAGAATATCATATATGTTTTTCCAGACATTAAATAATATTAGAATTAAGATCATTCTATTTTATTAAGAATTTTCACCAGTTATTCTTCCTTGTTATTTGATTCTATCACATGAGGTTTTTTTTCTTATTGGAATCACTGGTATTAACAAAATCTTACATTTAAAAACAATTATTAAAGAAACAAGACTCTATTACATATGAGAAATACATTTTTATGTTATTAAAATTTTAAGTAAAATCAAAAATTTTTCATCAGAGACTTTTTATTGGAACTATGAGTTTAAAATTTGAGTATTCTGTTTCTAAAACATGGGGATAAATAACATGTTACAGAATTCATTTATTACAAAATATTTTTCAAACAATATGTTTCATACTCAAGAACTGAAATAATTATCCTATTTTTCAAATTATTAAAATTTGCAAACTGTATTGTAAAAATTGAATATCTAATTAGATATTATGGACAACATTTAAAGGAATAATATTCACTTTGAGGAAATCCTTGGCAAAATGACAAATATATGTTCATTTTTTTTTCTTAGAAACTCATTCCATTGAGTGTTAATAATGGTAACATCTTCAAGTGGTTAAAGTAAGTTCAATTATTGCAGATCCATTAAATAGAGCCACTTGTACAACTGATTCTAATACAGATTTGCTTGGAATTAATTTATTTTTTAAAAATTAAGAAACAGAAGTGCACATTTGCATTAAATATTGTCCTGTTTCTTAAATCCCTGACTTTTGTTTATTAACTTTTAGCAGCATTGATTTAGCAGTAATTTGTGATGTACTTTTACGAGTAATAATATCCTCTTTAGAAGACCTCTTTGGACCAGCAGGGAAATTCAATAATATTCAAATATTCCTTTAAAGATATTTGTCTTTTCTGAAATTAAATGCCTTTAAGAATAGAATTTTTTAAATTAGGTTGGCAGTTTAATCAAAGATCTTATATGTTTAAATTGTACCTTAGTGATACTAATTTTTTAGTATCAGTTTTTCATATGCAAGACACCTCGATAACTGGGGAGGTGTGCTCTCCAGATGGACGATAGAGGATACTGTTTAACAGGGTATATTTTCCTGTGAAAATCAGTTTTGAAGATTTAACCAAAAAGAAACATTCCTCCAATTTCCTTAGAGAGTTATGGCCAATACTATTTAACAAATGTGTTAGGACCTAGACCTAGTTAGGACCATTATTTTATAGATATAAACTCACCTGATAAATAATGACATTGCTATGAAGACACACGATGACCATATATCCACCTGTAACTGTTGAGAATACTCTACTTTTACCACGAGGATGAAAGAATTTAAACATGAATTTTGCTCCTAGGGCTCACATTTCAGCTCATATTTTTCTTTTTATGTCCCTTTACTTTGGTTATTCCTCATGCCTATGTATAAAAATTAAAATCGGGCCATGTGGCTTTTCAAAACGTATCTGTTAACAGTAAATCAGTGCCTTGGATGATTAGATATTATATCTGAATGAGTTTTCTTAAACTTTATTTTTCCTGGTACGAGAATTATCCAATTTTATCTGTCTCAGTCATCATTTTAAGATTAGCACACACACACACACACACACGCATATAATTGGACTAGAAGCCTGAAAGTAGGTTGCAATCGCTTACAAATGTCTATGAATATATGTTCAGTGTCGAAATATTCATTTTTGCATGAATTCACTAAACATCATGTATGTGTGATAGATGGTAGAAACAAACATGCAACAAATGATCCTAAATCTCTGAGATGAGCGTTACTACAAGACACTACAGGAGTGTGAGAAGTGGGGGAGTCTTGTTATAGGGGCAGGTAGACCTGCGTAGCACAGTCACCGTGGGCTTCAGGAAATAATACAAATTATTTTTTATCTGACAATATTAATTGTAGTCCTGGATCAAGAAAATAGTTTTACCATTGCCATATTATTAGTCAGTATTCTATAAAATGAAATGCACAGTGTTCATATGTAAGAAGCCCAAAACACCCTCAAGTGACATGTGTGACCACCTCTGCTCCCTCGTCAGGGGTCCTTAGCTTTGAAGCTCCATTTTAGAATGAGGGGTTTCTAAAACATGTTGAATGGAGCAACTGAGCACTCAAAGTGATTTATAATTTTCTAAAGGCTTTTCATCTACCTACTTAGCACAATTCAGTTACACCTCTTTACTAGTATGCCTGATAGGAGGTGACAGTGATCACCTAGGGAATATTCAGTACTCTGCAATGAACATTTAGAGGGGAAAGGTGTTTCCTTAGTCCTTCTTCTGTAGAAATAGAGTGTGAG
Source organism: Aotus nancymaae (assembly GCF_030222135.1). NCBI lineage: Eukaryota > Metazoa > Chordata > Mammalia > Primates > Aotidae > Aotus > Aotus nancymaae. The sequence goes on along the minus strand of NW_026988450.1, from coordinate 3,098,156 downwards.
GCAAAGTCTCACATGTTAACAATTGATTGAAGGAAGATGTTCAAGCCTAAGGAACCGAGGGTCATAGATGAAGGCCAGCATGGCAGCCCAGAAAAAAACAAACCTGAGTGGAAGTTCCCGCATCCCCAAACTTGACTCTGCTTCTCAGTGGAGCACTCACTCAAGTGTGCTTTGGCTTTGTGGCCTGTGTCATCACTGCAAATCCAAACAGCTCATCTATTGAGCAATTTGTCAGCATCCTGCTTCTTTGCCCTGGTCTTTCAATGGACAAACTATGTCACCTGGGGATCTATTACCCCACATTCCTGCTGCGTTCTCTTGAGTCTAGGGCAGCAGGCAGGTCCCAGGGAGTTAACTCCTCTCTCTTTGGGTGTGATGAAGGCCATGCTAACTCCAGCCCTAGGCACGAAAGGAGACAGCAGCGGTGGTGTACTACGGGGTGGTCCTGTGCAGGGTCATAGCTCCAGGGCTGCTGAAACAGTGATAACAGGGGCTGCCCTGACCAGAAAGACAAGCAAAGCAAAGGGGGATGGAGTCAGGCAGGCAGGGTCTGTTGGATAAAATGATAGTGGGAGCAGAGGGAAGGAAACTGTGTTCAGGAAAACTACCCCATTTTATTACGACTTCATTATTTATGACAGATACTGGCACAGGGGTGGAGAAACAGGAACCTTGTACACTGGTGGCGGGAGTATAAATTTGTACAGCTACTATAGAAAACTATGTGGAGGTTCTTCAAAAATTAAAAATAAGGCCGGATACAGTGGCTCACCCTGTAATCCCAGAACTTTGGGAGGAGACCAAGGCGGGTGGATCACCTGAGGTCAGGAGTTTGAGACCAGCCTGACCATATGGTGAAACCCCATCTCTACCAAAAATAGAAAAACTAGCTGGGTGTCATGGTACTCGCCTGTAGTCCCAGCTACTCGGGAGAGGAGAATCGCTTAAATCCAGGAGGTGGAGGTTGTAGTGAGCTGAGATTGTGCCACTGCACTCCAGACTGGGTGACAGAGCAAGATTCTGTCTCAAAAATAAATAAATAAGTAAAATAAAATGAAACCACTATATAATCCAGCAATCTCATTAGTGAGTATATATCCAGAGGAGAGGAAATCAAAGCAGATGTTTTGGGTTGTGGTAAATAAAAATCAGCTGATAATTTTCAATATTAAAACTTGCTAAAAAGAAAGAAATAAAATAAAAAATTTAACTTCTGGTGAGTACTGTTCCAAGATACAAAGGAGGCTATTTCACTGAAATCTTTCCTGACATACTTCTTGAAATAAACTCTAATTATGTAAAAATAAAAAATACACTTGTCCAGAATCCGAATGCAATGCAGTGCCCAAACTTGCCCTTGCTTTTGTCCTGACTTAAATGACTGTCTCTGCAGTTATTTATTTCCCTCACAGTATCCCATTTTTGGTTGGCACCTCTTTGACATTCACATTTTGGTGGATAAAGAATAACAATGAAGACAAGCAGACGACACACACTGGTGCTAAAAAGTACACTTCAGGACTCAGAAATGTCAGCGGCTATAAAAAAGAAGAAAAGTCAGCTTCGGTGACAGCCATGCCTGTCAGCAGCACACTGCACAACCTCTGATCACACTCTAGTTCATGTTCGGGAAATCTTCCTTCCGTTAATCTTTATTCTGTCATGATTTTCAATTCACTGACAAGCTTTGTTAAGCCTTTTTAATGTGGCAGACACAATAGAAGTTTTTTGTTAGCTTTTCACAACCAACGCTTTCATGGAAAAAAAAATGATTTTTTAACTTGCAAGTCATTTCCCACCAGTGCAGCGATCTCTATGGATTAAATAGATAACTCCTAAACAGTTTTTTTAACTTCCACACGTACATGTGGAAAATATAGGAAGATGCGTAAAATATCTGTTGAATAAACTCTAATAACTGATTAAATTCTTTATGTGTAGCTGTGAATCCTGAAGGACTGTGTTCATCCTGCAGAGGGACTGGCTATCCATGCCTTTACTTCTGGATGAATAGAACTTCAGTATTAAGCAATGTGGTAAATATTGCTGACTGACTGATCCAACCACTTCTGTGTCATATGGCACTACAGAGGATAGAAAAGTTAAGTACCGGCCAAGCTTGTCTTACCCCACCCTATAAAGATTTGTCATGGACTTTGTGCAACAGAATGAGAACTACCGAAGGGGTTTCTGGGAAATTTTTTCTTACCTGATACAAGGGGACAGGTGTGGCTGATTCTACTCATCCCTCTTCCTTTTCTTTCCTTCCTGAAAACTGAAGTGATGTTTGTAGCTGTTGTCGCCCTCCATGACCAGGATTTGAAGGCCATAAGATAAAAGCCAATGCTCTACAGATGATAGGAAATAAATGATGTGGATAGATAGAAGATGGAGAGATGAATGGAATTGCTTTGAACTAAACGGCTTCCTCACAGCAAAGAAGACAATTAACAAAATAAAGGAACGACCTACAGATGAATTTGCAAACCATGCATCTGACAAGAAGTTAATACCCAGAATATTCGAGGAACATAAACAACTCAACAAAAAAAGTCCAATTAAAAAATGGACGAAAGCCCTAAACAGATATTTCTTAAGAGAAAAAATATGAATGGCCAAGAGGTATATGAAGAAATGCTCAGCATCACTAATCATCAGAGAAATATAAATTGAAACTACAATGAGATATAATCTCACCCCAGTTAACATAGCGTTTATCAAAAAGACAAGCAATAACAGAGGCTGGTGAGGATGTGGAGAAAGAAGAACCCTCACACACCAGTGGTGGGAGTATACAGCCACTATGAAAAACTGTAGGGAGGTTCCTCAAAAAGTAAAAATAGAACTACCATATGACTCAACAACTCCATTACTAAGTATATACTCAAAAGACAGACAACCAGTTTATCCAAGATATCTGTACTCCCATGTTTATTGCAGCACTATTCACAATAACTAAGATATAGAAAAAGAAAATGTGGTAGACAGATAGTTGGATAAATAGATAGCACACACACACATACACACATATGGACAATGAAATGTTATTAAACCATTAAAAATAATGAAATCCTGAAATTTGCAGCAACATGGTAGAATCCGGACAATGTATTAAGTGAAATAAGCCAGGCACAGAAAGATAGACATTGCATGAGTTCACTCATATGTAAAATCTAAAAAAGTTGTTTTCACAGAAGTAGAGAGTAGAATATTGGTAACCAGAGGCTGGCGAAGGGAGAAAGAAGGAGATAACTGGAAGAGGTTGGTCAATGAATACAAAGTTACAGTTAGGAAGAATAATATGGTGCTCTGTTATATAATGTAAGGTATGTCTCAATGTAGCCAAAAGAGAAGATTTTGAATGTTATTAAAACGATAAATGACAACTATTTAAAGTAATGACTGCAAAAATTGCCCAGATTTGATCATTATACAATATATACATGAATTGAAACACCACAATATACCCCATTAATATGTACAACTGTAATTAGTCCACTGTATCTATAGAAATTAATTTAAGAAGTACAGGAAATTGGTTCTTATATATATTATTAATTTGACTGTCACACTGAAAGGTAGTTAGCAAATGCTACCATCTAGAATTCTTGTTAGGTGGGGAAAAACAACTATTTACTCCAGCAATACATAGAGTTTCTCTTGTTTTAAGGCTAGAATCATCATAAATATGTGCATGTATACGTGTGTATTTCTCTATACATACATATACATTTATACACATTCACATATGTTTCAAAGTAACAAAGTATATCTAAATAAACAACATGTATAGGGTATACAGGGTAGAATCAGATTCAAAGAGGCGATTCCTTTACATTCGTAGGCAACCTTAATAGAAATGTTGTATAAAATTATCTCTATTTACAAATTGGGATTAATTTTAGTACTGCAGTAGGAAAGAATGGTTGGGAAGGAGAATTCATTCATAAAGTGCCAGCTACCAAGATACCACCTCAGTTCGGAGACCCCCATCCAGGTGGGCTGAAGGTATTGCGAGACACACACCCAAACAGCACAACAGAATGGATCCATCCTGGGGCTCAACAGCCTGAGAGCCTGCGGGGCTGACAGCATTCGAGACTGAAGGCCCCAAGCAGAGATTCATCCATGCATTTACTTGCTCTTTGACAGGTGATTCTTATTAATACACAGGTGTTCTACATACACACATAACTCAAGAATATACCAAGTAGGCAGCTGTTACCTGCCTACCACTAATTACAAACCAAAAGGTATCCTCCACAAAGGAGCCATGGGCAAGGTACACTTAATGTTTCTCAACAGTAGCTGAGTGGGAGGTTAAGAGGAAACTGAAGTATAGATGTAGCACTTGGCAAAGATCATAGCTGCTTAAGAATCTGATCACTGCCACACATTTATTTCAACTAATTGTGTCCAGTTTCATCAACCTTCTACCACCCAATGACCCTTCAGAATTCCAAAGAGTATTCCATGAATAAAAATGTGTAAACTCATATACAATAAACAAATGGAGGCTGCCGTTTATTTATGGTTTATAGATCACATCATTTAAATTAGAATTCAACTAGAAAGAAGAAGAATTCAAATGTTTTAGTATCATATAAGGGGCAGAATGTTTAAAGCGCTTTTTAAATTTAATGCTCACAGTAACTAAAGTTACCTAGTTTCTGCTTCTAAGGAGCAAATTGAAGTCACGTGCACATAGCTAGTAAGCAGAGAAGCTAGGATTTTGTACCCAAGTTCCCAAGTCTAGTGAAAAGAAAGCTCATACATTTTCCACAGCACAAAAATACTACTGAAAAACAAAAACAAAACAGAGTTTGTTCCTTTCGATTGATGAAGCAATGGAGAGTTTTGGAGTTTACTTCCTCCTCTTTTCGAATCCAGCATATTCAAACACCTTTTAATACCAGTTGCTTGGAATGCTTCCCAACTCTGTCATACAGGTCTCTGTCTTTTCTGCCGCCTAAATTTTGATAAACATTTGTGATTCCCACTATATTTTAAGTGTGTGTTTGTGTTAATACTTTCGTTACTTGGTCAAGTAATATCACAAACATTTTAAAATTATAAAAAAACAGGCTTTGACGGACTTGTGGAGCTGGATTCTGTGATTTCCCAAAATCTGACCTATTTATCATGCTTTGTATTCTGCTAATAACAGCATCATTTTCTTCCAGCCCCAGTATTCAGTGACCTGGTTTTAAACTCAAAGTTTCCAGTTGTTTTGGGACAATATCCAGACTTGCCCTATCTGCCAAAATTCTAGGTCATTGATTTTGACAAGTGTATTTGCTGGAGTATTAAAACTTTCAATAGTAATGACATTGGGTAAATAGTCTCTTATTTTATTAAACAAGGATACCAGACAAAACAAAACTTTTCTATGATTACCATTATTTGATAAGAGAATGGACATTTAACTCCATAAATATAAGAAGACAATATACCAATTAAAGATCTGTCCTTAAAAAATAAATTGAGCCTTATGAAAAAATTGCTTATATTAATTTGAACATTTTCATTTTACCCTAGGCAAGTGAAAATTTCCATAAAAAATAATATCCATTACTATGACTGAATCTATTTACTTCTTGCTCCTGTATAGGTACTTTATTACCTCTGCATAAAATATATCTTCCCACCAATTCTCCTATTTTATTCTTTTTTTTTTTTTGAAATGGAGTCTCACTGTCACCCAGGCTGGAGTGCAATGCCACCTCCGCCTCCCAGGTTCAAGCAATTCTCTTGCCCCAGCCTTCTGAGTAGCTGGGATTACAGGTGTGTGCCACCGCACCCAGCTAATTTTTGTATTTTTAGTAAAGACGGGGTTTCAACATCTTGGCCAGGCTGGTCTCGAACTCCTGACCTCGTGATCCACCCGCCTCGGCCTCCCAAAGTGCTGGGATTGCAGGCGTGAGCCACCGCACCTGGCCTATTTTATTCTTACTCATCGTTTATGTATAAACTTTAGGAAACTGTTCTCATATTTCTGGGTAGCTACAGACTCAATCTCTCATAGCGCTTCTTCATATTATCTATGAATGTTGTAATTTCACATTTGTTTACTTGATAATTTGATTAATGTCTCCCTTCCCAACTAAGCTCTTGGCTCCATGAAGGCAGAGACTAACCATTTTTTACTCAATAATTCAGTCTTACTCCCTAACAAATTGACACAATAAGCTCCCGCAAAATGTTTGTTGCATAGATGGTGAATACATCAGGAAGCTGCCTCGGATTTACTTCATTATATATGAACACGTTTACGTAAACTTTTTAATTTTGGGACAGTTTTTGATTTACAAAAAATACAATTAAAGAACAGAGTTGCCATATATCACATAGCTAGTTTCCCCTATTATTAGCATTTCACAGTTCATAACTATGATACATTTATTACAATTAATGATACAATAATATGAATACACTAATGTTAACTAAAGTCCATACTCTTTTCATATTTCCACAGGTTTTACCAAACTTTTTTTTTTTTTTGCTGTTCCTGTATCCCATCTGGACTGATAGACATTTAGTCAACATGTCTCCTTAGGCATCTCTGGGTTATAACAGTTCAAATTTTCCTTATTTTTGAAGACATTGTCAGTCTTGAAGAGTGTTGGTCAGGTATTTTGTAGACTGTTAATCAATTGGGATTGTCTGCTATCTTTCCATGATGAGACTAGGATTATGAATTTGGGGACAAAGATCACAGAGGGAAAGTGCCATTTTCATCAAATCATATCAAGGGTACATATTATTAATTTGACCATCACAGTTGATGTTAACCACCCACCTGCAGTAGTTTTGTTAGGTTTCTCCACTACAAAGTTGTATATTTTCCTCTTTCCTTTCTTAACACTGGAAGAAGATTGCTATACACATTAATAAACAATATTAAGAATGAAAGGACATTTTTAATAATAGCACATTTTTACTGTAGATAGTAACATCCACAATATTGCGTTTGAATTCCTCGTTGTATGACATTACTTTCAAAGACAGAAGGCAAATATTAGCCTTCTGTTAGTGTTCAGTGGATTACTAATCTTTAAAAATATCTTACAGCCTATGCTATTTAACACTTCTATAAAATATCTTAAATATCATTGTAGCCTAAGAAAGAAGGCAAGAACACTAAAATCTTAATCTTTGAGAAGGAGAAAACAGAGAACCTAAATTTTTGTGTCAATAGTTTAATATGGCAGGGGTCTTGCATCACTTTGAGGATTTAGTGATTTGTGTAGCCAGCACAACAATCAGGCTTTCTGGCTCATACATGAGTTTAAATGTAAAAAACCTATTTGAACTTTGAATTTTATTCACTATTGTCAACATGATATGCAGTGTTAGTTAATGTGAAAATATGACCTTTGATTGATCATTATAATACAATGTAAGTTTATTGAGTGTTTGCTGTATATGTTTATATATTGATTATACAAAATCAGTAAATACACATCAAACCATAATGAATCTTTAAAATATGTGAGTTCATGACAATGACAATAATACAAATTTAAATATATTATTATTACTCTACTTATTCTGAGGAGGTTCTACATCCAGAGACAGTGACCAAGACAGGGAAAGTCTCGGATGACATTTCACAGAGAAGCAGAAAGGAGCCACAGATATTTCTATTAGAAAAAACCTGCGACATATGACACTTGCCTTTGTATGTTGGAGGAACTGCCAAGTGAAAGAGAAAATTAAATTATTGTGTGTCCTTGAAAGAGAACATCAAATTATTGTGTGTCTTTCTCAAGACAGAACTAGTACAAATGGATGAAAGTTATAAGAGGGAGATTTTTATTCAGTAAAAGAAAGTATTTCCTAATATTAAGTTGTCAAAAATTTAATTGCTGCATTGTGAAGCAATGGCTTTCTATGCCATTGACAGATTTCCAGCAGAGAGCTGTCTGAAAGAATCTTTTCAGAAAAGATTTCTAATCTGGCAGGAAATGGGGCCAGATAATCTCCTGATCCCTTCCAGTAAGGTTTTAGGAAACCACAAGTCAATGGGTTCTTGGGACACTGCAAGTTGTTGTACATGATATATATGTTCAGAACTATTTGTCTGGATTTGCAACCAGATACATGCTTTTTTAAAGTCCATTTACTTCCAGTTGCTCTGCTAGACTGTATTTTTCCACACTTTCCACTTAGAAAGTCACAGAGTGAGTTATAGATAGAAAATTTATTTAAAAAATTTGTCTATCAGACACTATTATGAGAGATAGATAGAGATTTATGATGAACAAAACGAACTATACCCAGAAACACAGGAACATCTACCATGGACAGCGTCTGTTTCCTCAAGATCCCAGCAACTTTTCCTTACTCTAAAGCACTGTGGCCTCTTGGAAGATGTAAGAATTTACAGAGTAATACATGTGAATCTCTTATTTCAGTACTTACTGTAGCTAAATGTGTTCTTCTCCCTTCTGTCTTATTTTTTCTTTACATTATCAGCAATGTTTCTTTCAAACAACTGTTGATTAATAAGGCACTCATTCATTCACTTCCTATTTGTTCCATGTGGGCTGTGTTAAGTACTGGAAATATAAGGACACAGGCAGGAGTTGCTCTGTGACCTGAGCCAGCCAGCACTTCCTAGGTCCCATCTTCACAGAACACTCTCAGGGATCGGTTGTCGTCTTTCTAGTTGTGACTGCTTGACAATTCATCAGTCATGCCTGCTTTTTAGGGACTGCAGTTCCTTATTCTTGTCTTGTGTGGCTTCTCCCTCTTGGTTTCCTGTGACATTTGAAAGCTCCTAGCCATTGAAAATGGATAACCAGCTATTGAGAGCCAACAGTGCTTCCCAATTCCAAAGACTGTCCTTCCTCAGTTTCCACGAATGCAACAATTCTGATCATTTTTTTTCTGGTAATATCAGTTGGATATTAACTAAGGATCTAGGAACTCTAATGGTATTATTATAGGCTGCTTTGTACTGGGACTAATTAATAATGTAAACGTTAGGATGTTTTCTAACATATGTAAGCACATTTCATGGTTATTCTGAAAAATACGTGTGACGTGAGTTCAAGGGATGTTTTTCAAACGAAACTGAACTTTTAATTAAGTGAAAACATACAATTGGATTTGTCTAAAGATAAAGAGATGTTGTATTGGTGTCTATTGTTGTCATAACAAATTTCTACAAACTGAAATGGTTTAAGAAAAACTCACAAATTTGTATATTCCCATACTGTTCTGTAGGTGAGAAGTCCTAAATGAATCAAATGGGGGAGAAACTGAGGTGCTGGCAGGGCTGTGCTGCTTTCTGGAGGCTCTAGAGTAGAAGAGCAGCCTTTCACTGCTACTGGACTCCTGCTTTCTTTGAATTGTGTTCCCTTCTCCATCTTCAGAGCCAGAAGCACTGGGTTCAGTTCCTCTTTCACTGCTGTCTCTTGTTCTCTCACTCTGACGTCTTCCACTTTTAGAGAATCACATTAGACCCACTTGGATAATCTAGGTTAATCTCTCTATTTTAAGGTCAGCTGATTAGTAATGTTAATGGTATCTGCAACCTTGGTCCTCCATTGCCACGTGACATGGCATTTTCACAGGTTTTGGGATTTAGGACATAGACATCTTTGCGTGGGCATTATTATTCCTACCACAGATGGGTAGAGTTAAATCTTATAAAACATCAGTTTTGAATTATTGACAAAATATCATTTTCAAACTTCTTTACAGTTATTGTGACTTATGAATTAGAAAATTTTAGGAGTCTTTAAAATGTATGCACAGTTATCTTTTTGGGGTCAGGTAGCAATTAAAGGACATACATGGGATGGATGTTGAATGGTGACATTCTTCGCAGGACTATTTTGGCCCTAAGGAATGACAGTGAGGAAAGCTGGAAGGTTATAGAAGAAAGATAATTGAAGTGAGTTCTAATCTCCAGCTCCTGCTGGGGTGACATTCTAGACACCTAGTACTGAATGAATAGTTCAATGGGAAATGTCTGCTGTGTATGATGGAATAATATGATAATGACTCTCTACAGGCTAAAACAAAGGCCGAACATGAATTTTACTTTTGTCTTTTGATTCCATAATTTATTATTTTACCTTCAGTTTCCTCATAGCCAAGTCTTAACCATTTTGTGTTTCTAGTTGTAAGATTTTACATTTTTGTCTTTCTCATCAGTCTACATTTTTATTTCCATCTAGATGTATTTAAGCCCATGTGACATGATGTTTGCATTTGTTTCTTAGCGCATTAAACATTTTTGTTATTATGAAGTCACCATCTCTGTGTTTAGTAATATATTTATTGTGAAGTTTTCTTTGCCTAATATTAACAAAGCTACAAACCTTTCTTTTATGGTTTCCACTGTATTCTTTTCTTTTTGAAAAAATACATATTTATTTAATTTGTAAATTAACTGTATTAGTCTGTTTTCACACTGTTATAAAGAAATACTAGACACTGGGTAATTTATAAAGGAAAAAGGTTCAATTGACTCATAGTTCCTCATGGCAGGGGAAGCTTTATGAAACTTACAATCATGGTGGAAGGCAAAGGAGAAGCAAGCACCTTCTTCTTCACAAGGCATCAGGAAAGAGCGAGAGCAAAGGGGGAACTGCCATACGCTTTCAAAACCATCAGCTCTCATGAGAACTCACTATCATGAGAACAGCATGGGGGAAACTACTCCCATGACCCAATTCGCCTCCCACTAGGTGTCTCCCCGACACATAGGGATAACAATTTGAGATGAGATTTGGGTGAGGACACAGAGCCAAGCTGAATCATTAACTTACATGGAAGCATTACTTAAAATGTCGTAGGGTCAATGTAAAAACTTCAAACCTATTTAGTTTTTAAACCCTTAGAGAAATATTCAAATTACGTCAATGTATTTATTTGTTTTCCTTCTTTATTTTACAAACTTTTATTTTAAATTCTGGGGAACATGTATAGAATGTGCAGGTCTGTTACATAGGTAAATGTGTAGAATGTGCAAGTCTGTTACATAGGTAAACATGTGTAGAATGTGCAGGTCTGTTACATAGGTAAGCGTGTAGAATGTGCAGGTCTGTTACATAGGTAAGCGTGTAGAATGTGCAGGTCTGTTACATAGGTAAACATGTGTAGAATGTGCAGGTCTGTTACATAGGTAAACATGTGTAGAATGTGCAGGTCTGTTACATAGGTAAACATGTATAGAATGTGCAGGTCTGTTACATAGGTAAACATGTGTAGAATGTGCAGGTCTGTTACATAGGTAAACATGTATAGAATGTGCAGGTCTGTTACATAGGTAAACATGTATAGAATGTGCAGGTCTGTTACATAGGTAAGCGTGTAGAATGTGCAGGTCTGTTACATAGGTAAACATGGGCCATGGTGGTTTGCTGCCCAGGTCAACCTGTCACACAGGTACTAAGCCCCACACCCATTAGCTGCTCTTCTTGATGCTCTCCCTCCCGCCAACCACAACCAGCCCCAGTGTGTGTTGTTCCCCCTATGTGTCCATGTGTTCTTAGCATTCAGCTTCTTCTTATAAGGGAGAACATGTGGCGTTTGATTTTCTGTCCCTGTGTTCCTATGTTAGTTTGCAGAGGATAACAGCTTCCAGCTCCATCCATGTCCCTGCAAAGGACATAATCTCCTTCCTTTTTATGACTGTGTAGTATTCCATGGTATATATGTACCAAGTTTTCTTTATTCAATCTACTATTGATGGGTTGACTCAATGTCTTTGCTATCATAAATAGTTCTGCAATGAACGTACATGTGCCTGTATCTTTATAATACAATAATTTGTATTCTTTTGGCTACACACCCAGTAATGAGATTGCTGGATCAAATGGTATTTCTGCTTCTAGTTCTTTAAGGAATCACCACACTGTCTTCTACAATGGCTGAACTAATTTATATTCCCACCAACAGTGTAGACATACTCCTTTTTCTCTGCAACCTTGCCAGCATCCGCTGTTGACTTTGTAATAATCGCCATTTTTACTGGCCTGAGATGGTACCTCATTGTGGTTTTGATTTGCATTTCTCTAATGATCAATGATGTTGAGTTTTTTTTCATATGTTTGTTGGCTGCGTGAATGTCTTATTTTGTGAAGTGTCTGTTCATGTCCTTTGCCCACGTTTTAATGTTTTTTTTTTTCTTTTAAATTTAAGTTACTTGTAGACTCTGGATATTAGGCCTTTGTCAGTTGAATAGATGGCAAAAAAATTCTCCCATTCTGTAGGTTGTCATAGTGTCAATGGTCATTTCTTATGCTCTGCAGAAGCTCTTTAATTTAATTAGGTTTCATTTGTCAATGTTTGCTTTTGTTACTTGCAGACTCTGGATATTAGGCATTTGTCAGAAAGGTAGATGGCAAAAAATTTTCTCCCATTCTGTAGATTGACTGTTCACTCTGACGATAATTTCTTTTGCTGTGCAGAAACTCTTTAGATTTCATTGGTCAATTTTTGCTTTTGTCGTAATTGCTTCTGGCATTTTTGTCGTGCAATCTTTGTCCATGCCTATGTCCTAACGGTGTTGCCTAGATTTTCTTTTAGGGTTTTTGTAGTTTGGGTTTTACATTTAAGTCTTTAATCAATCTTGAGTTAATTTTTGTATAATGGGTAAGGAAGGGTCCAGTTTCGATTTCCAGAAATGGCTAACCAGTTCTCCCAGAACCATTTATTAAATAGGGAATCCTTTCCCCATTGCTTGTTTTTTCAGGTGCACAGTATTTTTCTAAATTTTAACTTTCAGTCTTCCAATATCTTTAGATTTCCTCTTGTAAAAAATATATCTTATATTTGGATATAAATCATCATCTTACTGTGTGCTTACTATTTGTTCAACACACTCGTTTACTTTTTTCATCTTTTGTGAATTTCTTTACTATGTATTAGCATTATTTTTCCACATACTGCTTTGTTAATTTAGAAGATACACATTCTGGTTATTTAGTTAGGGCTTTGTGTAGGAAATCAACAATCCATTTTGACATAACAAAGTTTAATATTAATTATATTTGCTTCCTTTGGATATTTTTGATATTGCTTTTGCAATATATTTTAATTCTGTGTATTTATTCTAAACGCTACAAGCAATTATTGCCGTGTTAATACAAACAATGTTCATTTAGACTCATCTACATATTCATTTTCTCCCATACTATTTATTCCTTCTCACAGATCCAAGTCTTTATCTAGCATGATTCTTCTTTGCCTGAAATAGCACCCCTTACTTTGCTCACTATCTGACTGATGGTTTCAATTATACTCTAAACCTCAGCATCACAAAATACACCTTTGTAACAAATCTGCACATACACTTTCTGTTTCTAAAATAAAAGATGAAAGCAAAACAAAAAAAATAGAACACAGTATCTGACACATCATAGACAAGTATTCAATAAATATTTGTTGAATAAATAAAAATAGAAAGAATGTAAAAGTACTCGAGTATTTCCTTTAGTAAATCTTTGTTTGTTGATTTTTGAGTTTTCTATTTTTCTGAAAATAATTTGTCAGGACTTTTAAATAATATTTCCAAAGTACAACAAATTCAGATAGTTATTTCCTTCTAACACTCTACAAATATCATGTAATTGCTTTGTTTCTTACATTTTTTTCTATTAAAAGTATCTATTGCTTCCAGTTAGAGCCAAGATGGAATAAAAGCACTGCAGCCATCTCTCCCACTGATCGTACCTCAATACTCTTAATAAAATGCAAAAGGCAACTATCTGAGATTATTGGACAGTAAATAATAGCACGAACTCTGAAGAAAGAAGTCAAAATCGAATAATGACTAATATTGCAACCAGGAGTTTTCAGTTTTCATTTATTTTTTTCTTTTCTTTTTCTTGCTTCCTTTATCTCCCAGCATGGACTCGAGACCAAGACAAGTTAAGTCACAGAAAACAAAGACTCTGAGAGAGTGTGTCTTGCTGATCAGAGACCTGGGAAGAGGTCCCTGCAAGCCAGCAGCTGTGGAAGACATCTCTGTGACTATTCCTCTGTTTTGGCTCCTGAGCTGATTCCAAGGCCCGCCGGCCACACAGCTGCTGCCAGGGAGCCTGGGGCAGCTGGGCCAGCCAGAAACCCAGAGAGAAAACCCATCCACAGTGTAAAGGAACTGGAAAAATGAGTTTCTCTGGCATGAGGTATCCCCATTCTTTTTGCTTTTTCTCATGCTGTTTTCTCCAGTCATGAGGAAATGCACATCAGTACAGGAAACTAAACTCTTAGAAAAGCCTTGGATTTCTGGACAGAAGATCAAAGAGAGTGATGCTGGAACCCAGCGAGAGTGAGGAACTCCCAACTAGGAGGGAGGGGAAGAAGGCAATGTCCCAATTTTATGTGTGAACTGCGAGAAGCTCCGGGCCCACCCCAAGCAATGCACTTGGAGAACACACCCAAATGGCAGAGCAAAGGCTTTGAAACTGCTGTCAGAGACACCACATGAAAATCAGACAGAACTGTCTAAATCTAATCATCTTGTTCACCTGCCAGATAGTTCCTGTGGTAGGCCAAAAATGCTCCTCCAAAAATATCCACATCGAAAACCTATAACTGGATAAAGGCTTCTTGCAGATCTTCTTTAGTTAAAGATCCTGCTGAGACTTCAGCATGTGACCAGTGTGGGTTAGCATGTACTGGGTTTCTCAAAAGGCTCTCAAGGGTTATCTGCTATCTCATCTGAAGTTTTGTAGAAGCAGCATCTGCTTCAGAGCTCACTATGCAGCCAACGCACAGGGACGGTAATCCCATATGGGTGTAAATAGCAGGAAGGGAACATCATAGGGGAGCATATTACCAACCTGCCCAGCAAACTCTGATGATTCATATCTCTTGTACATTATGCCAAATATATTTACTTATTTCCAAGGTTCCCAAAAACTTCATCGCATTATAACATTAGCATATTTTACAGTCTTCAATTATTTAATATGAAGTGATCATGGAAATAAAAATTAATAACTTTCTACTAATACTTGTTCATATAGGTCGTGAAATAATGAATGAACAAAATTTGGTAGATTATTCATTGGAAGCAATCACTGTTTCTTACAATATGTAAATTTAAGCTTTTAGAATCTGCTCAAGTCTACTTTACCTAAAGCAATAGTCCACTGGGAGTGAATGCTCATCTAAAGCAATAGCAAATGCTCATTATTTGGGAGCTGGTTAAGAAATGAGCTGAACCCCACCCCCGCCACAGCACCACAGCTTCTGCCGTTCTTCACTTTCTAATGTGAAAGCATAGAAGTTAAGTAAAATGAGTTGAAAGCTGTGCCAACATACCTTAAAACAAGTCTCCAAAGCCTTCACCCTCTTTCTACTAGACACCATTTACTAAGTATTAACTATTAACAGCTGTTGTAAATGTTTGGAGCCATTCCGAATAATGATAAAATACAATTTTAAATTGTCAGTTTTTGTCTAGGTATTTTTAGCCATTATGGTCAATGATTTCTGGAAGAAGAATTTTTTCAGACAGCAACTATAATTACATGGAATTTTTAAAAAATGTGTATGAAAATCCTTGTCTCACAAAATTACTTTTAGAAACTAGTGAGCAAAGAGAAAAGAAAATGGTCAGTGCATTGTTCTCATTATTCCTGCAAAGGTTGTTTTTTGTTTTTGTGGTGGTTGTTGTTTTTACTCTCTTTTATCTTTCCCCGTCTATTCTCCAACTAGCTTTACAATAAAATTGGATCCATTATTAAAAAGTTTATATACATATGTATGTCTTATTTCAATAGCATAATTTTTAACCATGAAACTTGCTATTTTATATTCATTTTAATCTTTTTTCGATTTTATTTTATGCCTGATAATCTCTTGAGTGGAATTTCTTTAAATATTTATCACAATATTTTTATTTCTACATCAATTATCAACAGATAAACTATTCAAGGCAGACTTATACAAGCCTATACTCTCTCAGAATATTGGCAAATAAGGAAAAGCTTCTACGTCTTTCCATAAGGTATTATTTCCAGTATCTCCTTAGAATCAAAAGTACGAGAACTAAAACTGATATCTAACTATTCTAAGCAAAACTTTCCTACCTACTTTTTCCGCCTAATTTCTTTCTTTAGGCTAATGAACCATGTTAATTGTGTCATCAATGCAGTCACTGTGCCTTCTTTGAAGTCAATGTGACTTTTCTCATTTTTTATCGCTACGTCTAATAACTTTTCAACATTTATGTAGTACTTTCCATATCAGAGTACATTGTAACCTAACACTTTTGAATGGGAACTGATTACAAGAACAAAAGAACATGCAATTCGAATATAGAAACAGGAGGTGAAAGAGCAAATAGATAACTTTCAAAATGGCAACAGACATATGGATCTCCCAACGGTTAAAACAACATAAGGGAAGCATTTACTTTCCTTTGCATGATGGTGAGCACTTACTACAAGAATGAAAAACAAGCAGTAAAATTTGGCTTGTCCCTCCTTAGGCTTACAGAGGGTGGAGACATTTGCATCTTCACTGTTCTGTTGTTTTTAACTAAAGCATTGACTTTTCAAATGCTTCTCAGTGGAAGCACAGCATTCTAACTGAATAGACCTTTTGAAGAAATACAACATGACAGTATTCCTAGGATTTTAAGTCAGAGCAAATCTGGATCTAAGTAAGGAAAAAAAATCTTTGAATATAAGTTTAACATTCTGTTCTTTCAAAAATATTTTTCTGACAAATATAAGATCATGTCTCATTTTTAAGATCTCTAATCATTTCTGTAAGGAAATGGAGAGTTCTACTCTCATGAGGTATTTTTCTGTCTTTAGAAACATCCATATAAGTCAGACGAAGAAGTGGAAAAATCTCTAGAGAAGCACTGCATTCCTTTGCTCTTTTTTTTCTTTGCATTTCGGTCATTCTGAAACCCATGCCCTCTTGTGCAACCTCAACTCTAACATGTTGACAACACCGGATTAGCAGGTGCTGGGCTGGGAATGAGAGCCCACTCGTGCCCAAGTCAGGCACACCCCTGTCTAGCCTCCTCGTTGAGGGATGACCCTGGGTAAGGGCTGGCATAGTATACCTATTCTGGAACCACCCAAAAAATGTGTTTTTATTCACACTGGAAGCACATTTTCACAAGTATCAAATAACCAACAATTTAAAAGGCAAGTGGCACAGAGTTTTGAAAATTATCTATAGAAAGAGACATGTCATTAACCAAGAGTGTGGGGGTAAATTGCACAGCCAATTGGAAAACACTTAGCATTGCCTGGTAACATTGACCATGCACATATGCCATGACTGTCAACTTCACTCCCAGAGCATCCTGTCACCATATGTATGGCCATTATGATGGCATTATTTGAAGCAGCCAGAGATTGGAAACAAGACAGTTGCCCTCATTGACTAGTGATCCTCCTGTGGTTTTAGGAAGGCCTACTGGCTACAATACCTTCTTAGATTTCAAAGCGAAGTCTACTCTGTGCAAGGATACTTGGATCTGAGGCATCGTTTACATAAGAACAATTTTATGTGTTCATGCCTGGTGAACAGAGTTACGTATTCTGCTTGATCATTTGTTATAAGACTCCTGATCTCCCTTAGGACCTCTCAAATGCCTCTACATGGCATAGAACAATTGTGGACTGAGGAAAGAATTAACACAAAGGCACAGAAGATGACAAGTATTTTTTTCTAAAACAATTATCATTACTGATACCTACATCAATAGTGAGGTGAGGTTTATGGTTTTGTATATTTTGTTAGACTATATTTCTCATAGAAATTTTAATAACAGGGATAAAAAATTGTTTAGGTTATTAAAGAGTTAAAAGAATCAGAATAAAGCTATAATAAAGAGACTCAGAAATGTGAAAGGAAGACAAGGTTGGAGTGGAAAGAGAGAAAATGCAGAGAAGCCATTTCTAATAATACAGACCAGGCTCTGTCTAATGAGAGACGGTGGCAATCTTCTGACCGTTCCCACCTTCTCCATGCTAACTCCTTTCGTCCTAGCCCCCTACTCCTCACACCTTCCCAGCTGCAATTCTAAGATCACTAAAGGTAAACCAATAATGTTAGCTTGAAATCAAGTACTATATTAGTCCAGAATGCTTTCCGTTAAAGATATTTAGTGATTATATGCTAACTACTTATTTTGATTTGCTTAGGTAATATAGGTGTTTATGATACTTGTTAATGGAAATCGATGTCTATTATTGAGCTCATAATTGGGCTAGAACTTCCAAGGTAATTCCCTTTCAATAAGTATTCCAGAATAGCTTTCATAATTCATGGGAAGTTTCTCGCTCTGAGAAGAAGGCCAAACAGTTGATGTGAAGTTACGTATATACTGAAGGATTTTACAAAGCCTGAGAAACCCTGGCTAGGTATTCCCTGAGTCGTTACTTACATTGTGCTTTGTGAGATTTGAAATATTAGTCGCTATTGCTTGCAGCCAGTCAATGCAGTCTTCAGCAGAGAGGCACTGAATAATCCCACTGCACACCCCGTCCACAGCAATGACTTGAAAGGCATTCTGCCTGCAGATGTTCAGAACAAATCAGATCAAAACGTCATGTCATAGATCTATTTGCAACTCGTAATAGTATCAGTTGAAAAACTCATTTTTCAAACAATATAAATACCAGCCTTCGAATTCATATTTGTTTACCTGACTTTATAGATCTATCTGTTGTAAATAAAACACTGAAAATAGACCCAATTAACATGTAATTTCAAATTAGTGGGAAGCATCTTTAGATTCAGATAACTATGGAGAAACTTTGACTTCTAAAACCTACAATATGTAAATGAAAGAGAACCTAAGAAATTTTAGATGCATTCTTTTCCCAGTTTGCTGTAACAATATGCATCGTTTACTTATTACTTTGGCTACTATTGTCTCCTCTTAAAATCTGTCAATGCATCTTCTGACTTAGAAAGATCGCAAACACAGGCAATAAAATATTAAGCGTGATATCAAAAAGTCACTTGCTCTCCACATGGACAAAGTGCTTCCACTTTGGAACTTAGTCTGCTCATCTTCAAAAAGATATCCTCCTTTCTAGGTCTGAATGACCATGCTCTCCATTTGCATGAACGTTGCGAATTTCATTAACATTAAACTTTTTCGTCAAATGCAATAATCAGTCTATGCATTCTGACAGTCTTTTATTGATTTTTGTTTTTGTTGTTATAGACAATTAAATGATGCCTTTTAAAATTTTTCACAAAAGTGCTATTGAATTTAAAAGTGCTCCCTATAAAGCTTCAGTGACTTTTTTCCCCAGCATCCAGATATTGCAATGTTTAGATATAAACTTAGTGGACAGGAATAGATAAAATCCCAAAATGAATGGAAGCCAGCCAAAGTCCCATGCTTGAGAATCGCTCTGTTGTGCAACACAATACACAAAACTATATCTCATTTTCAGCCAATTACGAAGTAATAGAAAACTTCTGCAATTCAGTATTCAAAATGCAATGTAAAATGCATAAATGTATATGTTTTCTCCAAACAAACACCTTTCCTGGCTCTTCTACTAGACATTTGTGGATATCAAACATGAGTTTATTTCCCAAACAAGAAAAACCCACAGAGCTCAGGTCTACAGGTAGGTCAACAACACTCTGCCTTCCTGTCTCAGAACTAGGCACATGGTAAGGCCTTTGGCATCCAGGGCTGTGAGGGTTCAAATTATTAATATTCTTAGAGAAACTGGCTCTCATATCCTTGACACAGCACTTTATAATGAAACGGGGCCAGCATGGTAGCTCACACCTGTAATCCCGGCACTTTGGGAGGCTGAAGTGGGTGGATAATGAGGTCAAGAGATCAAGACCATCCTGGCTAACATGGCAAAACCCAATCTCTACTAAAAATACAAATTAGCTGGGTGTGGTGGTGCACACCTGTAGTCCCAGCTACTTGGGAGGCTGAGGCAAGAGAATCACTAGAACCCGGGAGGCGGAGGTTGCAGTGAGCCAAGATCGTGCCACTGCACTCCAGCCTGGAAACACAGCGAGACTCCATTTCAAAAAAAGAAAAGAGGGACATGCTCAGATATGCTTTCTTTTTTTGTTTTCTTTTAAAAATACATTTAAAGAATTTCAGAAGTATAACAATTGTCCATCTCTTTGAAATAAAGTTAGTTTGAATTTGTGACAGCATACACATTGAACGAAAAGAATGTTATAATCTCACATATTTTTGGCTTTAATTCTAAAGTTTAATGATAAGTAAGATGTTTAAAGTATTCAGACAGAAGTTTAATCATCCATAGAAAATGAGAAATAATTGGAGTCTAGTAATACATATTTCTTTCCGCTCTCTGGTTATTATAACCATTGCTTCATGTACCATAAATTAAAGCATATCTTGAATATAGTAGTCTTCTCTGCTCAAATGAATAATAGAAGCTAGATATCTTTAGCAGATAAAAGTCAACACACTTATATCAAATCTGCAAACTATGTATTTATAGATGTTACATAGTCCCTACATAGAATAATTCTGAGGGGCTGATCTTGTATAAACCTAGGCTTATAAGTTAATACATATCACTTTTTACATTTGGTTTCAACTTTTCAAAATTGATGGATACCCTTTTATGAATGTAAGTTAAATACTTGAACAGTTTCTTTGATTACATATGACCTCTTATAGAATAGGTTGATCATAAACATTACAGTTATCTGGGGCTTCTATTACTAAGTAAAGAAAGGTATTTTAAGTTAGCTCACTCAGTTGTGCCTCAATTTCCTCTAAAAATGAGAACAATAACAATTTATGTGAAGATTTAACAAGTATTTTTGGAATAATTGGTGGATCTAAATACTTTAACATACAGCTGAAGTTCTATGTGTAATATTTCCCTGAATAATCATCAATATGGTCTTGATTGCAATATTTCAGTGTTAAGAGAAAATGTCTCCACATAGAATTATGGTCTCATTAAGCACTAGGGAAAAACTGCAGTGCTTTTGTGTTTATTTGTGGCTTTTAAAAAATGTAATTATTTAACTCAAGATAAAAAATAGTCAATCTTCTTTGTTTTATCTTATTTAATAATATTCAATATTAAATCAATAGACTCCATTACCCATTAGCATTGTGAGACATTAAATTTTACAGCATTTATAGTAATCTTATGGATACCCAGACAAAATTATGTGTCTTAGTATTACATGTGCCTATATTACATATATAATATATAGTCTGAGATATATATATAGATATATATATATATATATATATATATAAATAAAACTGAATAGTTGGACAGTCTGAGGTTTTTTTTCATTCAGGCTGTTTTCCACTCTCCATTTGTAAAGTTTTCTAAAGATTCTTGGTAATTGCTCTGGCAGTAAAATGTATTTTCAAATGTTGGCCAATTTCAAAGTAGGTTTATTCATTCATTTAAAATACAAATTTTAGTCTTCCTTGAATAAAAATATGCTGCTCACTATCAAATTCATGAATAATTTTCAACCTAACATAAGCAATGAAATAAATAGACATCATTTCTAGTTAGTATAATGAGTCCTGTTTTGATTCATTGTTGATTTTACCCCACATGGGGGCATGCACTTTCATGCACAAGGAACAACAGTTGCAAAGACTAAAATGTGCAAGTTTGGAGTGGCTGGAGTGAGCATGAGTCCTAGGAGCTCACCACGGAAAGCAGCCAGGCTCAGAATGAGGTGGGCTTAAAGTCTGCAAGGGACCAATGGTGACCTCCACATAGAGGACCACCATGGCTAGATTTGTGTGGCTTGGGTGGTCCTGTTAGACCAGTGAGAAGAGGATTATAACTGGTCAAACAGGAGGTGATATGGAATGAAAATAAACATATATTGATGACAGTGAAGATGGAGCAACTTAGTTCACTTTGCTGTGCCTCAATTTCCTCTAAAAAATGAGAATGATTTATAGATTTAACAACGATTTGCTGAGTGCTTGGTGGATCTCAGTACTTCCACATATGGCTGAAGTTCTACATATAATTTCTCCCTTAAAGGCATTAGAAACGATGTGATTCAATAACTGCTTTGCAAAATGAATTATAAAGGCAGGAGTAGAGAGTCAAAGCTACTCCATCATGTTGGGCTAAGCAGTGGAATGGCTCGGTTGGGGCAGGTAAGGGAAAGCACAATGTTTAGACAGACGATAATTAATCCAAAAACAAACATCCAAGGCATGAAAAGCATAGCATATCCAGAGAAATATGGATTGTCTAGCACATTGTGTGTGGATCAGAAGAAGAGGCAAGCCATGAAGCTGGTGATCACACGAGGCGTAATCAGTGATAACTCAGAAATCTTGCTGCAACACGTCTCCCTGATCCTGAGGGTCAGGGGAGCCGTGGAGACACTGAAGCATTGGGGACAAAGGATCATGTTTATATTGTAGAAATGTCTCTCTGAGGGGTGAAGAATATGGACAAAAGTGAGAATAAAATCTGAGGGAAGTTAGAAGGGTATTGCAACACGCAAAATTATCAGTGAGAAAGTCTGTCTCACAGAGTGGCCCTGTGTGAGTGGACAGAATATTGACTCATTGACTTGGTTTCATTATCACTTAATTGGTGGGAGAATGTTATTGAAGGAAAGGAAGAAATGAGAAGAGGCCCTCGGGTGTGTGATTTCTGCATTTTCCTCTGTCTTATTGAGTGTAATCCACACACAGCAGGCCTGCGTTGTTTCTGCCCTGTGTGCACTGCCTTGGTTCACTGCCTTGTCATCACTTCAATTTTTCAGGCACAAGATCTAAGCTCTTTAGGTACATCAGGAGCTTTTCAGGTTACTTTTTGTGACTTATTTTCCAGACCTTAAATTCACCAATTGTTTCGTGAGTTGAAACCACATCCTCATCATTCCCTAAACAAGTCCTGCACTTCATGCAACGGCGTCTTTCTCCCCAGTACTCGTTTGTCTGAAACACCCATCTATGCTCCTTCAATATCTCTGAGGTCCTTGCAAGTCAGTTAAGGCCATGAAACTCTCTGACCTGCAGTTTCTCTATTCATGAAATGACGAAGGCAACACATATCCTGCACACGTCAGGCTGTATTTTGAAGATTGTAGACTCGACTTTTTAACTCCTGAAAAACCTGTTAAAAATACCAGTTGTGTGATTTCTACCTGTCAAAATCCAATTCAAATTCTAAGACGTTAAACTCAGATGCCATCTATTCCATGACATTTTCTATAACCCATGTATTTGGACTGAATCTCTTCCACTTCAGTGCCCTTAGACTTCCTGATTCCTTTATTGCAGCACTTATTCCCTGCGGTATTAAACATGTTTGTGTAACGCTAAATACTATTCGATCTTACCAAGCCGCTAGCTCCTTGAAGGAAAAGCCATATATGCTGTTTGATACCTGCCTAGCATTAGCACGGTGCTTGGAGTCTTTAATCTATAAGTAAGAAACAAAGTCAAACGAGTCCATCTCTCCTTTACTTTAGCAATCCCCTGCTTTTGCTAACTTGATGCCTGGTGTCATCCAGGACAGCTCCATGGCCAGACTTGAATTCTCACATTTCTGTTCCTTAACTATAACCTCTTCCTTTCTATCACCACCAAATTATCTCATTTCCTTTCTGATCTTTCTTAGCCCTTCCAATCACCCAAGTCCATATATCTATTCAGGATCTAGTTGCATTGCCTAGACTGAGTTGCCTGTTCATCCATGCAAATTATGTGGTTATTTTCACTTTAGAATTTCCTATCACTGTGACCTCAACTACTCCGATCTTACTACTTCCCATCCCTCAATAACTCCAATTTAACTAAACGAATACGCTTTTCTTCCTGGCATGGCAGGATTCCCTGGCAAAAGTAATAAATTATGTCTACTTCTTTATCTTTTGACCCTCAGGCAGCAGGTATTACATATGCAGATGCTTACCTGGCCAGCATTTTATTTTTCTCTTACTGGATAATCCTAGTCACAATAGCTTTTCCATAATTTCTCTGTCCTTCTATTCCTGAATCCTGCCTATCTCTAGGACATTTGAAGCAGAGAGCATTGCCAAGCAAATCGTGAATATCTCACGACATCAGAAGTGCTACATTTTATATCTTTAACATATTTTTGGTTAAAATTTATAGGCTTTAAAAATATATATAGTATCTGATCAAATGTAATTTGTTTATTCTGTGACTAAAGCCTACCAGAATACACATACCTTTTCAAGGGTTCTTTCTTTCTTTCTTTTTTTTTTTTTTCAATTTTCCAAGATATTCAAGCACTCTAGAATACTGTCCTCTGGGCATGGCAAAATTAAAATTGATATTAATGAACGGAATCATATCATTAAATAAGCATGTCATGAACTGGAGAAATGAAACAAATAGTGACTCTTAGGCAAGATAATTTGCCCTAGATTGAAAGAACTATATAAAATTCATTAGAATTGTTCAAAGGAAGTGTGGACTTTTCCAAAGAGAGTTATGTATCTTAAGGGGATTATGGCAGTTTCTTTTTTAATCCCACACAGAATTGTGTAAGAACGAGTAAAGGGGTTTATGCCAGATGAAGAAATACTGGCATGACTAATGGAGAGGGTCTTAAAGGTATTTAGTTGAAAGATTTCTAAAAATCATTTATTGTTCTTGAGCTACATTGAGACCAGTCCTTGTGGACTTCCTGAACAGTCTGTGAAAGTGGAATGCAAGCAGTTCAATTTCTGTATCCTGTGAGAACAGCATACCAATTTCTGTATCCTGTGAAAATCATCGGGATGATGAAACTGCAAGGGTAACTGCCGCATCAGACAGGGGTGCTGTTTATGTTTACAAGTACCTTTGCCATTGAGTCTTCCTTCTCCACTGGGCGAGGTGGCTCAGGCCTGCAAACTCTTTGGGAGGCCAAGGTGTGTGGATCACTTGAGATCAGGAGATTGAGACCAGTCTGGCCAAGATGGCAAAAATCCATCTCTACTAAAAAATACAAAAAGTAGCAGAGCGTGGTGGTGGGTGCCTGTAATCCCACCTACTCGGGAGGCTAAGACAGGAGAAGTGCTTGAACTCAGGAAACAGAGATTGGAGTGAGCCGAGATCGCGCCACTGCACTCTAGCCTGGGAGACAGAGTGAGACTCTGTCTCAAAAAAAAAAAAAGAGTCTTCCTTCTCAGTTAGTAACCAACACTATGATGTGCTTAAATTTTATGTTCCCTTTTCCTCCTCATCACATTTTATGAATATACTCTCACACATTGTGCTCCTTTCTCTACTGTCAATATCTTTCTTCTAATACAGTATTTTTTCATTAATTTGCTTCTACAATTATTCTATCGAAAGTCACCACAAATTAATCAGTGTTTCTCAGTTCTTTCAGCATTTTTTTTCTGTAGTTGGTACAATCAACCTTTTCTTCTCCTTAAAACCCTGATTGAAATGTCTTCTAGGACATCTTTGTGTCATAGTTCTTTCTTTATCTGCCTATGTACTTTTTTCTGCCTTCATACATTCACTAATTGTGCTTCCTCTTCAGAGCCCCTGAAATACACATTCTTAAAGCTTCCCCTCCTTCAATGAGCAACCATAAATTCATTATTTACGGTAAGCCAGCTTCATAGTTGGCTTTAATGTTAGAGGCCCGTTTGCCAAGATTGTTGTGCTATTAAAAGCATCATTCTCATAACCACTAAACTTTCCTAGTGTTCAGATACTAAACATCATCCTCCAGAACCAAATCTGTTACCATTTGAAACATCTTCACCTGAAAGTAAAAAGTGTGTGCTATCTGGGAGAAAATTATACATTCTACTGTCATTTGATAATTTTAAAAGTCCAAAAGCCTACTTTCAATACTATTGATTTCAATATTATTGCTCTTCACAGTGTTTAAGAAGCATGTGGTAGATTATAAATCCACCTAAAGAAAAAACTAAGATGAATTTTTTCATTAAAATTTATTTAATAAATATTTATTGAGTACTTTCAGCCATAAAGTATGCTAAACACTGAGAGTACTCCTCAAATTTATGCTCCTCAAATTCACATATATACATAACAGATGTATATAATATTATATAAACTCACACACATATTTATATGCTGATTTTGCATATAAAGAAAATAAAGTTTGGAGAGATTAAAAGACCAGCCAGGTTTTATAACCTTCATCTCTTAGACTAATGCCCTTGACACTGCAATATTATGTAATATTAAAACATGCTTCAAAATTGAAAGCAGATATTTATATCTGAATAAGGGTCATTACATTATGATAAATATAAACTGTATTATTACTGATAAAAATATGATGTTTTAATTTACATATACACAATAGTACATGACTGTAACACAGATTGGTTGCAGTTGTGAAATTAAAATTATGGGCTATGGCATAAAAGCAACCAAGAAATAATATCCTAAGTTTGTGCCAAGCTAAATAATTTCCTTTATTTGTAATCATGGGCAGCACTATTCATAATAGTCAAAATGTGAACTCAGCCCAAGTGTCCATCAGTGGATGAATGCTAAAGAAAGTGTGGTATACTACTACATTCACACGTATGTATAAACACATATATGTCTATGTGTGGGTATATATATGTGTATGTATCTATGTGATAGAATATTATTCATCCATGAATCAAGGGTAAATCACTTATTTACACTTTCCTGCCCCTTTCTCCTTTACTGAATCTACTACCGCTAGTCTGTGAGCTTTTTCAGAGAAAGAATCAAACACAATGTCTCCCACTTACAGATGTTAAATCAATATTGATTGAGTGAATGAGTAAACAATAAATTAGCTCTTGAATGTGAATCTCTATGACATCCATTCTGAATGGTGCTGTGTTTGTAACTGCTTGTTGCTGTCCTGTGTATTGAGTGTAATTAATTCAGCTGATGAAACTGTTGATGTGCTGAATGCCATAAAAATGAAAATGTAAAGCATCATCTGGACCCATTTAGACAGTTCCTTCCTCATCAGAAGTTTATCTAGCTAAATGTCTTCAAGTAATGGAACTGTATTTTTAAAAATTAAAAGGAAAATAAATGTACACTTTCAAAAATATACATTCTTTTAATAGCAATATTAACAGAGCTCTTAAGGCAGAGGAAAATAGAACTAAAAGAAATAAATGAGGAGAAAGATTAAAAGTAGAATTATTTAAATAAATAGTTACATGAAAGCAATAGTAAAATATTTTGAAATATCTAAAATATGTTTTTAAGTATATTCAAAATAAGCCACAAAATAAGAAAAAAACAAAGAAATTAAAGTGTGTTATGTCTCTAACATTTTCTGAAATTGATATAAATTGTGTTACATTGTAATAGTTACACATATATGGCTCTATATCTGTGGTAATGTTTAGGCAATAACTGAAACAATAACAAAAAGATGAATATATGAACATTGAATAGAGGGAATATTAAATAACAAACATTTCTAATTATTACAAAAGTAAGGAAATAAAACAGCACAAAAACTAGTGTGTTGAGAAAAAGGACTTTGAGATATATGTATATCTCAACAGTATAAAATCTAACAAATCAGTTTCAAAATGGACCAAAGACATAAACAGACACTTCACTAAAGAAGATATATTGATGGTGAATAAGTACATTAAAAAAAAAAAGTTCAATGTCATTATAATATGCAAATCAAAGCCACAGGGACATGTCACTCATGCCCATCAGAGTGGTTCAATAAAGCAACAACACCAAATGCTGGCAGAGATGTGGAGAAACAATAATTCCTACATTGTTGGTAGGATTGTAAAATTGGACAATCACTCCAGAGAGCAATTTTGCTGCTTCTTTAAAGATTAAATAGTAGTTTAATAAAACCCATTAGTTGCACTTTTGAGTATTTATCCAAAGAAATGGAAATGTATGTTCCCAAAAAATCTATATACAAATGTTCACAGCCTCATTATTTAGAATAGTCAATAACTGGAAGCAATCTAGATGTTTCTTAAAAGTTGAATTTTTTTAATGCACTAAATCTATACCATAGGATATCACTCAGAAATGAAAAGGAATGAACAACTGAAAAATAAAGCTACTTGAAAGAATCTCCAGAAAATTATCTCGTGGGAGAAAAACAACAACAGCAACAAAGAAACCAGACACGTAGACCAAAGGAACAGAATAAAGAAGCCAGAAATCAATTATCTCATTTAAGCCAACTCACATTCAATAAAGGTGGGAAGCTTGGAGAAAGGGCAGTCTCTTCAATAAATGGTGCTGGGAAAACTGAAGATCCACACGCAAAAGAATGAAACCAGAGCCCTATCTCTCACCATACACAAAAATAAAATCAAAATGGATTAAACACTTAAATCTAAGGCCTGAAACTGTGAAACTGCTGAAGAAAAGACTGGGAAAATGCTCTGGGACTTTAGTCTGAGGAAAGATGTTTTTGTGCCAAAATAGACAAATGTTAGTATATCAAAGTAAAAAGCTTCCGCACAACAAGAGAAAAAATAAAGTGAGAGACGACCTACAGAATGGGAAAAAATATTTTCAAATGACCCATCTGACAAATAATGACTGATCAAAATATATAAGATGCTCAAACGACTTGATAAAAAAAATCTGATTTAAAAATGGGCAAAATATTTTAACAGGCATTTCTAAAAAGAAGACATATGTATGGTCAACAGGTATATGAAAAATTGCTCAACATCACTAATCATCAGAAAAATGCAAATCAAAACTACAATGAAGTATCTCACCCAGTTAAAATGGCATATATTTGAAAGACCGGCAATAACAAATGCTGGTGAGGATGTGGAGAAAGAGGATCCCTTATGCACTGTTGGTGAAAATGCAAATTAGTACAACCGCTACTTCAGAACAGTGTGGACGGTTCTCATGAAACTGAAAACTAGACTACCATATGATCCAGCAATATCATTAGTAGGCATACATTTTTAAAAAAGGGAATTAATATATTGAAAAGACATCTGTGCTCCTATGTTTATTGCAGCACTATTCATAACAGCCAGAATGTGAAATCAACCTAAGTATCCATCAGTGGATGAATGGCTGAAGAAAGTATAGTATACATTTATCCAGGCATGGTGGCTCACGTCTTTAATCCGAGCACTTTGGGAGGCCAAGGAGGGTGGATCACTTGAGGTCAGAAGTTTGAAACCAGCCTGGCCAACATGGTGAAACCCCATCTCTACTAAAAATACAAAAAATTAGCCAAGCATGGTGGTGTGCACCTGTAATCTTAGCTACTCAGGAGGTTGAGACAGAAGAATCACTTGAACCCAGGAGGTGGAGGTTGCAGTGAGCCAAGATCATGCCGTTGCACTCCAGCCTAGGCAACAAGAGCAAAACATCATTTCAAAAAAATAATAATAAGAAGAAGTAGTATCCATATACTACATTCATATATGTGTGTGTGTGTGTATATATATATATATATATATATATATATATATATATGCAATAGAATATCATACATCCCTGAAAAAAGGAATATAATTCTCTCATTTGTAGCAACATGGATGGAACTGGAAGTCATTATGTTGAGGGAAATAATCCAGGCACAGAATGACAAGTATTACATGTTTTCACTCATATTTGAGTGAGAGCTAAAAAAAAGTTGATCTCATTAAATTAGATAGTAGAGTGTTTATTACCAGAGACCAGGAAAGTTAGAAAGGAGAGAGAATGAAGAGAAGTTGATTGATGATTACAAATATATAGCTTAACATAAGAAAAAAGACCTAGTATTAAATAGTTCAAAAGGTGACTATAGCTTACAACAATCTATTGTATATTTTTCAAATAGTTGGAAAATAAGAATTTGAATACTTCTTACCTAAAGAAAAGACAAATATTAAGTTGATGGATATTGTAGATATACTGACTTGATTTTTACAAATTCTATGAATGTATTAAATGATCACGTTTCCTAAAACTGTGCATCTATTATGCATCAATAAAAATTGAGTTAAATAAGGTTATATAGTAAAGTATATAATGTTCTCAATATAACGAAATAACAGAGGTGAAGAACAAATTATTGGTTGTCAGAGGTTAGAAACATGACAGGGAGGAGGGCAGGAGGAATGCTGGTGTAATTATGGAAGGGCTTCCAGAAGGATGCCTGCAATGACGGAACTCTTCATTCAGAAGCTGACTGCGTTGGTGGATTCAGGAACATGCATATGTGATAAAAATTTCACAGAAATATACACACACACACACACACACACAGGTAAAATCTGAGTGGTGAATTTTGTCAGGTCAATTTCCTGGCTGGGATAGTGTACTATAGTTTTGCAACATGCTACCATTGGGATAATAAGCAAAGAGTAAATGAAAATACTATTTCCCACAAGTGCATGTGAATTTATAATTTTTTCAAAATAAAATGTTTAATCATAAAAAACTAGGATTTTCAATAGAAAACAATAATATGGTATAATCAAAATATATTTGTAATTACATGAAAAGTAACTAGACTAATTTGATTTAATGACCAAGTTTGTTACTTTGGATTAAAAACAAAAAAGAAAAATCCAAATATATATATAATATATAGGTGTGTATATACACGTATATATTTAATGCAGAAGGGGCACATTTTATACAATAAGACTAAGAAAGTTTTAACAAATAGGATGGAAAAATATACAAGTAGGTATTAATAAATAGAAATCTGGTTCTTATTTATCCTAATACAGATAGAATAGACCTAAAGGCAAGAAACATTTCCAAAGGTATAAGACATGCGATAATTATCAAGCATCATACAAAAGAAATCTATAAAAATTCTAAATCTAATTGTATCTGACAACATAATTAAAAATATACAGCAAACACTGAGTCGACAAAATAGAGAAATACACAAATCTACCATCATAGTGGGACACTTCACCATGTTTCTCTAAAACTTAATACAATAATCAGAAAAAAAAAAATCGTGAATGATGCAGAGGATCAGAACCTTTAATGAACACATATAACCTAGTTGAAATATGTACAACACAGCACTAAAAAAAAATAGCAATACTCATCCTTTACAAATGCATACAAAGTATTTCCCAAAATAACTTTTATCCTGAGTAAAATCAAGCCTCAAAATATACCAAAGGATTGAAATCATTCAGCATGAAATTATACTAAATAGCAATAGCAAAAATAGGTAATTAGAAAATCTCAAAATATTTTGAAATTTTGTGGTGTACTTTTGAATAGTTCATAGATCAAAGAAGTAATTATAACAAAAAATATGAAACATCATTAAATGAATTTTTTTAAAACACATAAATATCAATACTTGTGGATTTCATATTCTGGTCAAGACAGAGTGGCCTCATTCTTCTCAGATGCTTCCTGATGCAACTAAAAAACATCACACATAACATGACAAAAGTATTGGAAACTGCTGCAAGGTGAACAGTTAATCATGAATGCTCAGAGATGTCAAACTCAGGAATAAAAACCTGTTAAGTGCCTTGAATTTTCCTATTGCCTCCTGCATATCCTAGGCATGACCTTCTGAAGCCTCCAATCTGAATGGCAAACAGCAAGATTTTTTAAAATATAAAGGCTCCAATGAAAGCCTGTTACTCCTTTGTTAAAGGACTAGAGAATAAGTACACTAAAAACAAAACCAAACTCTTCGGCAATACCTTCCCTAATCCAGTCAAGTACCAATGGAAGCACTGTCCCCCTGTTCCTAAGGTTTTCAGCAGGGCTTTGCAGGAAGCTGATCTTCCGTCCTACACCTGAAAGAAGCAGGCTCCAATTTCCCTGCCAGGGTAGGGTCAGTGGGGTGCCATGGACAGCTGAACTTTCATACTCACTTGCAGTAATTAGTCTAAATGGGCTTGTAGGAGATGGGACAAGTAAGTACTATGTCCTTCCATGCTGACAAGTGTGGTCCACCAAGGAGCCAAGTCTTTCCCACCATCATCACCACGGTGGAATGAGGTGGTGGGAGGTGGAGCTATTTGCCCTCACCTATCCGTCCACTTCCTTCCTTATGTCAGTAGAGTTTCTCGTGAGGCTTAGCTTCTACCTCCATCCTGTAGCAACCAAGCAATGTGAATGGTCCTGTCCATCTACCTTTCCAGGTGTCAGCAAGGTGCAGTAGGAAACTTAACATATACACCCACCCATCCTCACAATACAACACAACGAAGAGATTGCCTGCTAAAAGCAACAACAGCAATAACAAGGACAACAACAACAAAAGCAGATTAAATAGGAACCCGAGTCTCAACATTTAGTATCCAAAAGTATAGGATGATTTTTTAAAATCCTTTGTCACACAAATATCCAGGAAAATCACAAGTTGAATGAGAAAAAATTAATGATATTAACAACGAAATTAATGAGATACTGAAATTATCTCACAAGGATTTTACATTAACCTTCCTAAAAATGCTTCAACAATCAATTACAAGTTTTCTTGAAACAAATAGAAATATTTTTTTAAAAACTGCAAAAAAATCAGTTATTTTTAAAAGGATAAACTAGAACTGAAAAACACATCAACAGAAAATAAAATGCTGAATAGGCTGAAGAGCAGAGTTAAATGACAGGAAATAAAATTTAAAAATATAAATACAGATGAATAAACTTTCCCCAATCTTTTTAACAGAAAGAAAACAGATTTTTTTAAAAGTTTCTCAGTGATGTGCAGGACAATAATAAAAAGTTTAATAATTGCATCATCAGAAATCCAGAGGGAGAGAATGGAAAGTGGGATTGACCAAGTGTCTGAAGGAATAAAGGTCAAAATGTTCCTAATTTGGTGAAAGTCACAATCATACAGAGTTAAGGAGCAGAATAAAACCCGTTTTGGAGAAACTTAAAGAAATATGTGCCAACGTACATCATAACTAGTCTTCTTAAACTGAAGAAAAAGAAAAAAAAGTCTTGAAAACAGACAGAAAGAACGTATTACTTAGAGGGGACACCAATTTGAATGACAGTGGACGTTAATACTTGACATATTTCAGGTACTGAAAAAAAAATAACCGTTAACTCCAAAGTCTATATCCAGGGAAATTCTCCTTAGGAATGAGGGTAAAATAAACATATTCTTAGATAAATGAAAACTGAAGGAATTACATGCTAGCAAATCTACCTTTAGAAAATCTCTAAAAAATTACCTAAGCATAAAGGAAACGATAAAAGAAGCCTTGAAATTCAGAAAGATCATTGACAGGTACGCTTTGGGTTAAGCATAGTGAATTATCCTTTCCATGAGTTTTTAATATATTATTTGATGGTTGAAGCAAAACTCATAATACCACGTGATACTGTTTGATGTATGTATAGGAAATTAAGGTAATATCTTTACAAACAGGAAAGATAAAGGAGTCTTAATGGAAGCAACATTTCTATATTTCATCTGAAGTGGTAAAAGGTTACCAGTAGATTCTGGTACATTACCTACATATATTATAATACGAGCAACCGGTCAGAAAACCAGACAATGTGATATACTCAAAAATATTGTAAATAGATCAAAAGGTAATTTTAAACTTGCAGGAGTAATTAAAACAGTCTTTGATGGAAATGTGAAAATCTGACTACATATATTAGGAAAAAAGTCTTAAAATTAATTATCAAAAGAGGAGCTGGCAAACTACAGCCTATGGAACAAATCTAGCCTGCCATCTGTATTTGTAAATAAGTTTTATTGGAACAAAGGTGTGCTCATTTATTTATGTATTGTATACGGCTATTTTTGTGCCACAAGAGCTTGAGTACTTTGTCATAGAGACATTGAAGCCTGCAAAGCATAAAACATTTACTATATAGCTCTTTACAGAAAAGTTTCCCAACCTCTGGGACTTTTTTCTCTCAAAAAGCTGTAAGAACACAAAATCAAGCTGAAAAATTTCAGACATTGAAACAATCAGGGAAAAAGCAGAAACTCATAAAGTATATATATAAGTTAAGTGATTCAAGAAAGACCCAAATTAATCATTTTTTAAAAACTAACCAAATGTATAACTCCTTAGCAAAACTGACCAAGATAAAAAAAAAAAAATTCAAGAATGAAAAGGAGGACACTACTAATCTTCCATTTACTAAAATAGACAATAATATAAGAATGTTAAAAGCTGAAAAAAAATCCTATAATTTAGACAAACTATGCTCCAGGCATGTGGTTTATGCCTGTAAACCCAGCACTTTGGGAGGTTGAGGCAGGAAGATCTCTTGAGCCCAGGAGTTCAATACCAACCTAGGCAACATGGTGAAATTCCGTGTCTACAAAAAACAATACAAAAAAGAAGATTAGCTGGTCATGGTGGCATGTGCCTGCAGTCCCAGATACTAGGGAGGCTGAAGCAGGAGGATCACTTGAGCCCAGGAGATGGAGGTTGTAGCAAGCCAAGATCACCCCTCTGCACTCCAGCTTGGGCAATAGAGTTCACCCCGTCTCAAAATAAATGAACAAGCAAATAAAAAATAAATAAATAATCTATGCAATAGTCTTGAGAAGTAAACAACACAAGAGGAAATACGAAACTTAATAAAACTAGCTATTAAATGCATTGAATCCATTACAAAAAGTGAATAAGTGTTTATGTTAGATTATTCTCTTGAAACTCTTCTTTCTACTATCAAAAACATGCTAAAATCATAAGGCATGTTGTGATATGTTAAAAGGTTGACTAAAGATCTCTTTTTAAATAAAAAAATTCATAACTCCTAGACACGGACTCACCGACTCAAATCCGTGCCGGGCACATACTGGGAGAAGCGTGAATGAAGCAGAGGCATCAGTCTGAGGTCGCACCATCGCTTCTCCCACCTCAAGCCTGGAGATGTCGGCCACGATGAGCATGACAATGTGTCCTGGAAAGAAGACAAATGTTCAACACGATACTTTTCTTCTGTGCTTTGAGTTTCTGTGTCTCAAACCCATTCATCTGGGGAATGTTGTTTTTACTCCAAATGATCAAAAGAGTTTTACGGAATATCATGAGAAGAATTTTGTATTATAGACAAGAAAATATACTGGTTAACTCATTTATTAATGGAACGCTATAGGAAGTTGAGAAAGAAATCATTGAGATTGAGAATGCCAGTGGAAATTTGTTTTAAAATGAGGAGTGGAGATGAAATGAAAGGATAAGAGTGTGAGAACATAATTTATTCAGGAAAAAGTGGGAAAAACTGTAACTATAATTAACGAATAAGTGACAAAAATAAAAATAAACTGCAGTTCATTCAATTAGCGAGTGTTTTATGAGTGCCAAGCACAATTAAAAGTGTTTTTCATTTATCAGTTTCTTGCATATATTTTTGATTAGAATGAGTATTCCTATAAAACAACTTTCAAAACACTACTCAAGGAAATCTGTGCTCATTTTTCTAACTTCGTGTTCATAAAAAGTTTATACTTATGTAGTTTTAATTGGATATCAGAACGACTACTGCTGGCTTAACATTACACATATCGTAAGGTTTGTTAGAAGTTTTTTTTTCCTTTTTATATAGAGGAGACTTATATTCAAATACAATTTGGGCTTTTTCACTTAATTCATGCTTCTTTCATTATTTCAGCTTTACTGTTAAAACTTCTCCATGGCACCAGCACATTGAATAATATCAGTATTTAAATTGGTGTGGGTTGTAAGTGGGTCAAAGCTCAATTTGCCCAGTAAACTGTTAACATCGTGGTCTCTTTATTCACTAATTTTTGAGTGATGGTCTTAGAAGAAGATTCTATATTAGTCTAGATATTTAGATACTAAAACTCTGCTAAGTCTAAATATTATTAAGCATTACACTCAGGTATTAATTTCTTTAACAATGCTTCCAGTGAAAAACAATATTATGTTTACTAAATGGTGTATGTTGCCTGGCATTTTTATGTTAATTGTTGCAGATTGACCAGGTAAAAATGTACTAAGTCAGCGGAGAAGTTCAGAATACCTGGAAGGGTGGACCGGCTAAGATCACTTGGTGAGGGGTCCCTACTGGTGACTCAGTGAGCACCCCAGCCTCTAAGTCACCTGCCCTTCAATGCTAGCCAGTTGCTTTTTATGCTTCTCTGGTGACTCCAAAGGCACAAACCTCGGTTTCATATCATTCTTTCTCCTGGTCTCATGTCAGCTGTTATGGATGATCAGGATGTGACATGAGGTCAGATCTTCCTGCCAGCTGTGGTAGGTGGTCAGCACATGACATGGGGTCAGCTGGGTGACAGTACAAGGTGGGGAGGGCTTAAGCTGCAAATCAGAATCAGACGGCTTAGATTTGAATCCCAATTTCCCAACTGACTAATTCATTACCTGGAGGCAAGTTTTGTAGTCTCTGTCTTACTGTGTTTATCTTCAAAGTGGAGATAATAATGGTAACAACTGGTAAGATCCTAGCAACAAATAAGAAAGTTCTTAGAATATAGCCCAGCTAACTAACTCCATACTATTTTCAATACATCTAAAAGGCTAATGGTAATTTTACATTTATGAAAATAGACTGATTAGATGCATGGCTGGGTAGCTGTAAGTAAAAAGTATCAAATAATGAATTCTCAAAAAATAATAGTATGCTCAAATAACGGGCAAAATTTTTTTCTAACATGGAATTTTTAGGGAGGACATTCTTAGGAGTATTACTGTTACTATTTAATAGGAACTTTAATAATACCTGCCTGTACTAAGTGCTTGACCTACACCCTTTTCAACATCTTTGAAAGACAAAGCTATTACTATGTTTATATTTGAATGGAAAAAAAGAAGGCGTTTTAGTTTTAGTTTTTGTTTGTTTGAGACAGGCTCTCTATCATTTAGGAGGCAGTAGCACCATCAAAGCTCACTGCAACCCCCACCCTCAGGGCTCAAGTGATCCCCTGCTTAGTCTCCCAGGTAGCTGGGATTGCAGGTGCCTGCCACCATGCCCACCTAATTTTTGTATTTGTAGTAGAGATAGGGTTTCATCTTGTTGGCCAGGCTGGTCTTGAACTCCTAACCTCAGGTGATTGGCCTGCCTCAGCTTCCCAAAGTGCTGGGATTACAGGCGTAAGCCAAGAAGATTTATTTAAGAAGTGTTTTATTATATTTATTATTTTTATTCATGAGGGAACATGAGGAAGCAATAATACTGCGTGGAAGACTTGGATAAACAAACTAGGTTTCTGTGGCCAGGCCACAGATGGCCACAGGGATTGAAAGTGGCCCAGGACCCAGCCAGCTGCCCAAAGCAAGGTTGGCAATGACTGAAACTCCTTCCCAGAAGCCCAGGGCACACACGCACTGCTAAGTTCTATAGCAAACAATTTACCCAAGTCACCCAGCCAGCAAAGGGCACCCCAGGATTCACTCAGACTGACACCTCTTTGATAGCAGAGCCAACAGACCTACTGCAACACATTTAACATTCAACACTGACAATCAGAGGTGAAACACTGGAAAAATAATTTGAATTTTTTTACTTGATGACTTCACATTTTGGTTATACAGCTTCAGGTAAATTATTTAAAGATGCTTTCTCATCTTTCGTAAAAGACAATAATAATTTCTCTTAAATTTTATGTTTCATCAATAAATGGGATAGAAAATGTCAAAGATTGTTAAAGACAGGGGTAATGAGATGTTGAAGACTGACTAATCACCAATACATGAGTATGGTAGGTTTTACAAAGCATATCAATACACTTCATAGATTGACAGGTTTGGAAATATATGTGGCCTTTGACATTCTTTCTTGTGGCATCTTGACTTGATGCCTTTATCTACCAAAGGTATAATTATGTCACTTTCTTATATTTCTTCTTCATAAGAAATATGTAATAAGTTCCACTTCAGTTATCTGACTAAACAGAGTTGATGTATTTCATATTGTAGACCTGTTATTTACAGTGAAACACAAGCGATCCTTTAAAGAATTTTTCTCCTTACTCAAAGGAGTATAAAATTATGTAAATTTATGTAAATAGAATATAAATTTACTTTCTAATCATTTTTTGGAATAATAATCAGATTTATTTTATTTTATATTGCTTAAAATATAAAATCACTTTTGTGTTTTTGAGAAACATGACATTTTTCAGGAGCCCTACTCTACAAAATATTGTACTCTACAAAAATATTGTTTCCTAAAATATTAATAATATGATTGGAAAAAGCAGCATTTATGTGTCCTTGCTCTTTTCCCAAAACTTTACACATGCCACACAATAACCTCAAGAGTAACTTACCAAAACAGAACCGTACACAGGCCAAACTGCCGACCCAGATTTTATTAAGGATTTGGTGACACAGGATTCATTAAATAAAAGTGCACAGTCCAGTTGGCTGAGTATCTGAATCAGAGTCTTTTGGTAAGCACAAAACAAATCCTTCCACTCCATCTCTAGAGAGAAGAAATTCGGTGAATCTGGACTGGGACTCAGGAGGCAAGGTCTTGTATGGCAAAACAAGTGACTCTCATATACCTTAAAATCAGTGATGTCACGCATCCTTAGAAGGACTAGATTTTTATGTAGGATGATGGAATGTTGCTAATATAGTATAAGTCTTTATTTCCCCTTAGACTTAAAATGCTGCCTTAAAATGCAGTAAGGACAGGTTAGAAAACTGGAAGAATACCTACTTACGCAAAATTTGCTTCAGATCAAGCTATAGACTTTGAAATGGGAGTTTGTAAGCCAAGGATAGAACTGAGAATTTAGACACATAAGATAATCAATCAGATGTTTCTTTTAAGCGGACTGTGCATAATGTGCCCTTATTCTGTGGGAAGAAAACTTCCCTCACAATGCGCTCTTCCTTCCGAGTGCCCACTGTCTATTGTTACTTCATGTCTTTGACTCTCCTAATTTTGTATATTGCTGAGTAGAGACGTTCTCCACTCACCATTCTTCCATCAAAACTTATTCAAGTTGCAGAAGGAACAGCACGGGCTAGCCCTGGCTGTGTGAGCCTGTATGGTCTGGTTACCATTGTGGGTTAGTGCTCCCATGTGGGCAGCAAAGCACACAATGGTCTGTGGTCTCTCAACTTAGGTTGACTTCAGTTTAGTCAGATGTTCAAAGTCTCTACAGCTCTTTATCTCTGCTGTTGGAATGCTGCTACTCATTCTTCTTTTTCTGCTTCTGTTATAGTTAATTTTATGCATTTGTTTACAGATCCGGATCTTAAATTTCTTTGTGTTAAAATCATAATTAACTGCTCTCCAAAGTATAATAAAGCAGGGTATTTTCACAGAGTAAGTTCTCAAAAAAATGCATTTAATTGATATGCGTTGAGATTTTTGTCTTTATTTTGAATATACTTTATTTTGTTTTCATATGTTTTTATTATTATCCTCTATAGCATCATGATACTTTTAATTTCCTTACACTGAAATATCTTCAGCAAAGTCTAAAGAATGTTCAATCCTAATGCTAAAATGAGAATAAAAGTGCCTCTGGAAATGAGCAGATAAAGCTCTAGTAAGAAGAACGTATGACAGTTGCTTTTTTAAAATTTTATAAAACTGGGTTTATTTGGAATCAGTCATATTATAGAATTGGAGTGGTTTTCTTGTTGTAATTATATCTTTTTAAGGAAGGGCATTATTCTATACATGTTTTTCTGTACGTCAATGCAATGGGTTAAAAACAAACCAGAATGATTTCTACCCTTAGACCTGCCACTCTGGTTCTTCTGCTTCTCATTATTATACAGAAGTGCATGGGTATACGGCAAGACCTGGAACAAAACAGCTCCTAACAGCTATCTCCCACTCTGAAGGAATTTGCTCTTGTTTCTGTCTTAGGAGTAGAGTTGAGATGGAGATTCTTGTGTGAGAGACATGTGGAGGGGGCACTCTCAGGAGAAATCCCTGAGGGTTGACAGAAGCAGGTCACGTGATACCTAACACCCTGGTGAGCTCTGACTCCTAGGCAAAGGGGATCCAGACAAGAGGGATGAACTGTAAATGGGCACAGCGCAACTGAGGGCGGAGGCACCAGAGCAGTGAAGGAAAATGTGAAAGCATGAAGTTATCGAAGGCATCTGGAGTGGGAGGGAAGAAGGTGAACAAAGCCGTTACAAAAGCAAGAGGTAAAAACTTGGTTGAGACTGTAAGAAGTCTGTAGAATTGAGAAGGGAGCTGATGAGAATATTAATACATAAACTTTTATTTATATAAATATATATTTAGATTATATTTTTATATATTAGTGTTTTCATTGGGAAACCTGTATATTTCCTCATGAATTTTAAGTTGCTCCAATCATGCTGTATTGTGGTTTTAAATATCATTTGTTTTGTGGCAACTATTTCTCTGGAAAAAAAAAGTTTAAAAGATGGCCAAATGAAATATGTCCAACTGAGGTTGATTTTACAAAGTATCCTTACATTTGTACAGGTAACCTTTGGTCTTGGCAAATTTCCTTTTATCATGGAAAAAAGTTGACAACTTGATGGCCTAAGGTACTCAGCTGAGGAGTAATACCGGGGAAATCAGGTACAATGAAGGTCATTCAGGTCTGAAGATATGTCAAAGGATTGCTTTGAAGTAAAATGCCGCTATTTAGACAAAAATTTCAAATGCAAGATGAATCATACGAGTTGGGAGAAGAAGCTGCATGATGTATGTACCGTAATATGTGGAATAGAACAATAAAATTCTGCTTAAGGTCAGCTCTGCTTCTCTTCATGTTTGTGAGCATGAAAGATAATTGTTAGATCTGCTTATAACAAGAGAAAATTATTTCTTTAAGAATGTGTGAGTGTTTTGAAGGATGAAAAACAAGAAACTTCAAACAAGTTTATAGGATATTAAAATCAATTTACTCAAAATCCAAGTAGGAAATAAAAATTAAAATCTTATTAAATGTCTATAAAACAAAGATTAATTTTATCTTTTATTAAATACATGTATAATTAAATATTACATGTTAAAAAATGTGTGAATCAGATTTTCTCACTTTGCAGAAATTACTTAGTGTGCATAAAATTGACTAAAAAATCCTAACAAATGGCAAATTAAATAGTTACTTTTAGTTAAGTAATTTCAAAAGAAAGTGATTAAACCAATGTCAAAGCATTTTGAACCTGAAATCACATATAATGTACAGTGTCTTAAAA
Organism: Aotus nancymaae; assembly: GCF_030222135.1. Lineage (NCBI taxonomy): Eukaryota > Metazoa > Chordata > Mammalia > Primates > Aotidae > Aotus > Aotus nancymaae. The sequence goes on along the minus strand of NW_026988450.1, from coordinate 3,057,149 downwards.
TAATTGTATGATATTATACATCCCCAGTGACATCCACAAGTTAATTATATCTATTGCTTAAAAAAAAAAACACCTTAGTCCACACAGACTTGAGAGGGAAAAAATGTGGCACAAAAAAAAGACCTATTTATTTTTCATTTCTTGCTTCTAATAGTACTTAAATGGTGATGCAATCAAGGATTTCCTATCAGATAAATCAGACTCAACAGCAGTTTTTACAAACTATATGTTATCTCCTTATTAATCTGAGCTACTGGGTCATCTTACTGTGTTGTTGGGATGATAGTTGAGATGCAAGCCACTGTCACAGAGAGGAGAGGAGGTGCCACTGCTCTGGTCACTTGGAGCACCTGAAGGAGACAAAATCATAACACCCCACTGGTGAGAATGCTGTACCCTTCTAAACTGATGCCTTCCATTAAAATTTCAAGGATACTCAATAATATCAAGTAAATCAGATACTACAATAAAATTTCATTTCAGTTATACTAAAGCCAGATTTCTGCAAGTAATCCAAGTGACTACAGGTATCTGGGCACTAAAAAAGACTTACAAAAATTTATTTTTGATTTCAGAAACATTAAGGCTTAATTAAGGAAAATGTACAGCCTTACAAAAGTATTATTTTTTTAATTGTCTAAAGTGGCTTGCTTTTGAAACCATACTTAGAATAATGCAAGATTTTGGTTATCTACAAAGTTCTCTTTAATGTCATATTTCAACCAACTGGTAAATCCTATCCTTAGAAACTATAATTTTCCCAATGCAAAAATGTTTGCGTGTTCTCTGTTTTTATAGGTGCTCTTAGTTTGTATTCAAGTATTCATTAAAATTATCCAACCTTGTGTAATTGCAATGGAAAAACTTCGTGATATATATATTAAAAACTTATATATATATATATATAACATATATATATATACACACACACACATACACACACATTTTGAGATAGAGTCTTGCTCTGTCGCCAGGCTGGAGTGCAATGGCGCAATCTTGGCTCACTGTAACCTCCGCCTCCCAGGTTCAAGGAATTCTCCTGCCTTAGCCTCCTGAGTAGCTGGGACTACAGACACAGGCCATAATGCCCAGGATGGTCTCGATCTCTTGACATCGTGATCCATCTGCCTCAGTCTCCCAAAGTGTTGGGATTACCAGTGTGAGCCACCGTGCCCAGCCCTACTGTTTGTTTTTTAAAGATGAGTAATGTCTTAAACATTTGTCATTTTCTAAGACTTCACAATTTAATAACTTATTAGAGTCAGAATTAGTATACACAGTTCCTGACTTTTGATTACTTGGCATTTCTAAAGACATTTTTAAAAGTTACTAATGTTTGTAAATATTACCTGTAAACATAATTGACTCTCAATTAATATTTGAAATATTATACTTGAATTCAAACAGCATAGGTCATAGGGAACACAACTTACATATGCTAAAAAAAAGATTTTGTTCTTATTTTTTATTACTCTAAGATTCTGTAATTTTCCAGGAACTAAGAAAGGGAACACAGGCTTTCTTGCTATACTGATCTGGAAATAATTTGTCTAATCTTTAAACTGCAAGAAACATCACAGTATGTTTTAATTATTTTTCTTGTGAAGTTTATTTGCATTTTGTCTTCTAAAACAACATTTTAATGTATATACATATTACTTTAAAGCATGTACATTTTGAACTGAACAAAATAAAATACAACATATCAAGCTCTGTGAATGAATCTTAAGTAGTCATTTGAATGAAATTTAAATATTTAAACATATACACAAAAAGAAGGTAGGTGTAAACTCAATGATCTTAACAACTTAAGAATGGAGGAGCAAAACAATACATAAATAAAACCTGAAAAATAATTAAATAAAGAATTAAATAAAAAATAAAAAATTAAACAAACCAAAGTGAAAAAGTACATAAATAAAACCTGAAAAAAAATTAAATAGAAAAGAGAAAATAATAAAGAAAATTTAATAAGACAAATATCAGATCTTTGGAGAAACTAATAAATTAAACCCATAGCAAAAAAAAAAAATAATAATAGTTTAGAAAAAAGAGAAAGAAAACACAAGTTATCGATATCATGAAAGAAAGAGGGGTCATTACTGAGAGCTAACAGATGTTAAAAGGAATAATGAAAGGACATGATAAATAACTTCATGAAAGAAATTGACAACTTAAAGTTAACAAATATATTTTATAAAACCTAATCAAAATGTATGAAAGAAGGAAGAGACTATTAAAAGGGTCCTATATTCATTCAAAAGATTAAATTCAGACAAAAGAAAAATTGTAATTCTAAGAAGGTGGTCAATCATTTAAGAAGGAGACACTATCACTGTTAAACTGATTCTTTCGGAAAATACAGGAGTTACGACTCTGCAACTTCTATAAACACATAATAAACTTGATATCAAAACCCCACTAAACATCAGAAGAAAAGTACAAGTGATGTCCCTTATGGACATATACAAGAAAAAATATGTAAACAGTATATTAGCAAACCAAACCTAGTAATATATGAAAAATATATCACATCATGACCACGTAAGTGGTATTTATTCTAGAAAAGCATGCTTGGTTTTACATCCAAAATCCATTTTTAAACATTGACTATATCAACAGGCTAAAGAATGAAGATATATGCATAGTATTTCAATGTGTGTAGAAAAATATTTGAGACAATTCACCATCTACTTTTGTTTTTTTTTAAAAAAAAGCAAATTAAAAACTTTAGAATTCTAGGAATAGATGTGCTTCTCCACCTGATAAAGAACATCTTTAAATACCTATATCTAATATCCTAATTAATGACAAAAAACTGAATTATTCCCCCCTAATATCAACAGAAAGAAAGGGGTGTCTACTCTTAACATGTTGTTCAAAATAAAATGGAGGTTTTAACCACTGCAACAGGCAAGTCAAAAGAATTTTTTAAATGTAGATCGGAAAGGAATAAGCAAACCTTATTTGCAGATAACAATTGTATATGTATAGAACCTTTAGGAATGCACAAAAGTCCTTCAAGAACTAATAATAAAATTATGCTATGTTGCAATATGTTAATATATAAATTTAAATTTTATTTTATGTGCTGGCCACAAACAACTGGATAATGAAATTCTAAAATATCACAATAAATTTGAAACCTAAAATGCATATAAATACACTTAACGAAAGATAGGCAATAATTCCAAACTAAAAACGCTAATATATTGCTGAGAAAAAATAAATAAATAAATGAAAAGGTGTATCATGTTCATCGACTAAGACTTAAGGGGTTTATCTCCAAATTGTTTATAAATTTAACTTAGTTCCATTCAAAATTCCAGTATACTTTTTATACAAATTGGCAAGCTATTTCTAAAATATATGCAGCAATTCAATAGATCTAGAATAGCCAAACAATCTTCAATAATTGCAAAGTCTGTCTGGGCATGGTGGGTCATGCCTATAATCCCATCACTTTGGGAGGCCAAGGCAAGCGGATCACCTGAGGTCGGGAGTTCAAGACTAGCCTGACCAACATGGAAAAATCCTCTCTCTACTAAAAATACAAAAATTAGCTGGGTGTGTAGTGCATGACTATAATCCCAGCTACTTGGGACACTGATGCAGGAGGGTAGTTTGAACCTGGGAGGCAGAGGTTGCGGTGAGCCAAGATTGTGCCATTGCACTCCAGCCTGTGGGCAACAAGAGCAAAACTTGGTCTCAAAAAAAAAAAAAGTTGAAGGACCTGTTTATTCTAGGTCACTTTAGGATATGTTACAATAGTAAACAATGTGATTTTCATTTATAAAAATAGACATGTACATTAGTAGAAATAATAAAGTATCCCAAAATAGATCCAAACATGTATGATCAAATAATTACCATATATATACATATATCAAATACACATATACACACACCCAAATTGATTCTTAACTACGACGCACAAAAATATAAAATATATTATAAACTTAAACATAAAAGCTAAATCAACAAAGCTTCTAGAGAAAAATAAGAAAAAATATCTTTGCTACCTTAGGGTAGGCAAGTATGTCTTAGAGAGGATACAAAAACAGTAAAGGAAAATAAAGCTTTTTAAAATTTTCCTGCTAACAAAAACAACCTCAAGTGAAAAATGTAGTTATGCAAAAATTAAGAGAAACTTTTTGTAACTTATATCACTGGCAAAAGGCTTATATAGAGAATATTTTTTAAAAGTCATGCACTGTAATAGTTAAAAGAGCAACCTGGGAAAAGAGGAGGTTATGAGTTTTGCTGCAGCAGACTTAAACATAGCTGCCCAACAGCTCTGAACCGATCAATGGAACTCCCAGCGCAGCACTTGAGCTCTGACAAGGGACAGACTGTGTCCTCAAGGGGCTCCCAGACCACAATATATCCAAAGAGCAACCTCATAAAGGAGAGCTGTGGATGACATAGGGCAGGTACTCTTCCAGGATGAAGATAACAGAAGAAGAAACTGGCAGCAACCCTTACTGTTCCACAGCCCCCTCAGGTGACTCCCAGGCAAGCAGGGTCTGGAGTGGATCTCCAACAGTCCTGCAGCAGAGGGGCATGACTGTTAGAAGTAAAACTAAAAAACAGAAAGAAATAGCTTCAATATCAACAAAAAGGATGTCCACTCAGAGACCCCAACCAAAAGTTACCAACTTCAAAGACCACAGGTAGATAAATCCACTAAGATGGGAAGAAACCAGTGCAAAAATGATGAAAACACCAACAACCAGAATGCCTCTCCTCCTCCAAGGAATCACAACTCCTCACAAACAAGGGAATAAAGCTGGATGGAGAATGAATCTGATGAATTGACAGAAGAAGACTTCAGAAGGTGGGTAATAACAAACTTCTCTGAGCTAAAAGAACATGTTCTAACCCAATGCAAAGAAACTAAGAACCTTGAAAAAATGTTACATGAAAGGCTAACTAGAATAACTAGCTTAGAGAAGAACATAAACGACTTGTTGGAGCCGAAAAACACAACACAAGAACTTCGTGAAGCATACACAAGTTTCAATAGTCAAATCAACCAAGCAGAAGAAAGGATATCTGAGAGTGAAGATCAACTCAATAAAATAAAACGAGAAGGCAAGATTAGGGAAAAAAGAGTGAAAAGAAATGAACAAAGTCTCCAAGAAATATGAGATTATGTAAAAAGACCTAATCTATGTTTGATAGGTGTACCTGAATGTGACGGAGAGAATGAATCCAAGCTGGAAAACACTCTTCAGGATATTATCCAGGAGAACTTCCACAACCTAGCAAGGCAGGCCAACATTCAAGTCCAGGAAATACAGAGAACACCACAAAGATATTCCTCAAGAAGAGAAACCCCAAGGCACATAATGGACAGATTCTCCAAGGTTGAAATGAAGGAAAAAATGCTAAGGACAGCCAGAGAGAAAGGTCAAGTTACCCACAAAGGGAAACCCATCAGGCTCACAGCAGATCTCTCGGTGAAATCCTACAGGCCAGAAGAGAGTAGGGGCCAATATTCAATGCCCTTTAAAGAAAAGAACTTTAAACCTAGAATTTCATATCCAGCCAAACTAAGTTTCATAAGCGAAGGAGAAATAAAATCCTTTGTGGACAAGCAATTGCTGAGAGATTTTTGTCACCACCAGGCCTGCCTTACAAGAGCTCCTGAAAGAAGCACTAAATATAGAAAGGAATAACCAGTATCAGCCATTCCTGAAACGTACCAAATTGTAAAGACCATTGGCATAATGAAGAATGTCTGTCAACTAAAGGGCAAAACAACCAGCTAGCATCAAAATGGCAGGATCAAATTCACTCATAACAATATCAACCTTAAATGTAAATGGGCTAAATGCCACAATCAAGAGACACGGACTGGCAAATTGGATCAAGACCCATCAGTGTGCTGTATTCAGGAAACCCTTCTCATGTGCAAGGACACACATGGGCTCAAAATAAAGGGATGGAGGAAGATTTACCAAGCAAACGGAGAACAAAAGAAAAAGCAGGAGTTGCAATCCTAGTCTCTGATAAAGTGGACTTTAAACCAACAAAGATCAACAGAGACAAAGAAGGGCATTACAAAATGGTAAAAGGATCAATGCAACAAGAAGAGCTAATGAACCTAAATTTATATGCACCCAATACAGGAGCACACAGATACATAAAGCAAGTTCTTAATGACCTAAAAAGAGACTTAGACTTCCACATAATAATAGTGGAAGACTTTAACACTCCACTGTCAATAAGATCAATGAGACAGAGAGTTAACAAGGATATCCAGGACTTGAATTCGGATTTGGACCAAGTGGACTTAATAGACATCTATAGAACTCTCCAACTCAAATCCACAGAATATACATTCTTCTCAGCATCACATAGCACTTACTTTAAAATTGACCCCATAATTGGAAGTAAATCACTCCTCAGCAAATGCAAAACATAACAAATAGTCTCTCAGACCACAGTGCAATCAAGGTAGAACTCAGGATTAAAAAACCAACTCAGAACCACATAACTTCATGGAAAATGAACAACTGGCTCCAGAATTTTGACTGGATAAACAATGAAATGAAGACAGAAATAAAGATGTTCTTGGAAACCAACAAGAACAAAGACACAACATACCAGAATCTCTGGGACCCATTTAAAGCAGTGTCTAGAGGGAAATTTATAGCAATAAATCCCCACATGAGAAGCCAGGAAAGATCTAAAATTGACACCCTATTATCAAAATTGAAAGAACTAGAGGAGCAAGATCAAAAAAACTCAAAAGCGAGCAGATGACAAGAAATAACTAAGATTAGAGCAGAACTGAAGGAGATAGAGACACAAAAAACGCTTCAAAAAATCAATAAATCCAGGAGCTGGTTTTTTGAAAAGATCAACAAAATAGACCATTAGCCAGATTAATTTTAAGAAAAAAGAGAAGAATCAAATAGATGCAATAAAAAACGATAAAGGGGATATCACGACCGATTCCCCAGAAATACAGCTATCATCAGAGATTACTACTAACAACTCTGTACACATAAACCAGTAAACTTGGAATAAATGGATAAATTCCTCGATACTTGCACTCTCCCAAGACTAAACCAGGAAGAAGTTAATCCCTGAATAGACCAATAACAAGGACTGAAGTTGAGACAGCAATTAATAGCCTACCAACAAAAAAGTCCATGTCCAGATGGGTTCACAGCTGAATTCTACCAGAGGCAGAAAGTGCAGCTGGTATCATTCCTTCTGAAACTATTCCAAACAATACAAAATGAGGGAATCCTTCCCAAATCATTTTATGATAGGAACATCATCCTGATACCAAAACCCAGCAAAGACTCAACAAAAAAATAAAACTTCAGGCCAATGTCCATGATGAACATAGTCACAAAAATCTTCAATAAAATACTGGCAAACCGATTGCAACAGCACATCAAAAAGCTTATCCACCATGATCAAGTAGGCTTCATCCCGGGGATGCAAGGCTGGTTCAACATATGCAAGTCTATAAACGTAATCCACCACATAAACAGAATGAAAGACAAAAACCACATGATTATGTCAACAGATGCAGAGAAGGCCTCTAACAGAATTCAACAGCCCTTTATGCTAAAAACTCTCAATAAACTAGGTATGGGTGGAATGTATCTCAAAATAATAAAAGTTGTTTATGACAAATCCACAGCCAATATCATACAGAATGGGCAAAAACTAGAAGCATTCCCTTTGAAATCTGGCACTAGACAAGGATGGCCTCTCTCACCACTCCTATTCAATATAGTATTGGAAGTTCTAGCCAGAACAATCAGGCAAGAAAAAGAAATAAAGGGTATTCAATTCAGAAAAGAAGAAGTCAATGATTGTGTATTTAGAAGACCCCATCATCTCAGCCCAAAATCTTGTGAAACTGATAAGCAACTTCAGCAAAGTCTCAGGATAAAAAATCAATGTGCAGAAATCATAAGCATTCCCATACACCAATAACAGACTAACAGAGATCCAAAACAAGAGTGAACTCCCATTCACAATTGCTACAAGAAGACAAAAATACCTAGGAATACAACTAACAAAGGAGGTAAAGGACCTCTTCAAGGAGAACTATGAACCATTGCTCAATGAAATAAGAGAAGACACAAACAGATGGAAAAACATTCCATGCTCATAGTTAGGAAGAATCAATATCGTGAAAATGGCCATACTGCCCAAAGTAATTTATAGATTCAACACTATCCCTATCAAGCTGTCAATGACCTTCTTCACAGAACTTAAACCACCTTAAACTTCATATGGAACCGAAAGAGAGCCTGAATAGCCAAGACAATCCTAAGCAAAAAGAACAAAGGTGGAGGCATCACGCAACCTGACTTCAAACTATACTACAAGGCCACAATAATCAAAACAGCATGGTACTGGTACTAAAACAGAGATATAGACCAATGGAACAGAACAGAGGCCTCGGAGGCAATGCCACACATCTACAACCATCTGATCTTTGACAAACTCGAGAAAAACAAGCAATGGGGAAAGGATTCCCTGTTTAATAAATGGTGTTCAGAAAACTGGCTAGCCATGTGCAGAAAGCAGAAACTGAACCGCTTCCTGACACCTTACACTAAAATTAACTCCAGCTAGATTAAAGATTTAAACATAAAGCCTAACACCATAAAAATCCTAGAAGAAAACCTAGGCAAAACCATTCAGGACATAGGCATAGACAAGGACTTCATGTCTAAAACACCAAAAGCATTGGCAACAAAAGCCAAAATAGACAAATGGGACCTAATTAAACTCCAGAGCTTCTGTACAGCAAAAGAAACAATCATTAGAGTGAACAAGCAACCAACAGAATGGGAAAAAATGTTTTCTGTCTACCCATCTGACAAAGGGCTAATATTCAGAATCTACAAAGAACTAAAACAGATTTACAAGAAAAACAAACAAACAAACCCATTCAAAAGTGGGGGAAGAATACAAACAGACACTTTTCTAAAGAAGACATTTATAAGGCCAACAAACATATGAAAAAATGCTCATCATCACTGGTCATTAGAGAAATGCAAACCAAAACCACATTGAGATACCATCTCACGCCAGTTAGAATGGTGATCATTAAAAAATCTGGAGACAACAGATGCTGGAGAGGATGTAGAGAAATAGGAACACTTTTACACTGTTGGTGGGAATGAAAATTAGTTCAACCATTGTGGAAAACAGTGTGGCGATTCCTCAAGGACCTAGAAATAGAAATTCCATTTGGTCTAGCAATCCCATTACTGAGCATATACCCAAAGGACTATAAATCATTCTATTATAAAGACACATGCACATGTATGTTCATTGCGGCACTGTTGACAATAGCAAAGACCTGGAACCAACCCAAATGCCCATTCATGATAGGCTGGACAAGGAAAATATGGCACATATACACCATGGAATACTATGCAGCCATAAAAAACGATGAGTTCGTGTCCTTTGTAGGGACATGGACGAATCTGGAACCATCATTCTCAGCAAACTGATACAAGAACGGAAAATCAAACACTGCATGTTCTCACTCATAGGTGGGTGTTGAACAATGAGAACACGTGGACACAGGGAGGGGAGCATCACACACTGGGGTCTGTTGAGTGGGGCTTGGGGAGAGACACCAGGGGTTGGGGGAAGGGGAGAGATAACATGGGGAGAAATACCAGATATAGTTGGCGAGGAGATGGAGGCAGCAAACCACATTGCCATGTATGTACCTATGCAACAATCCTGCATCGTCTGCACATATACCCTAGAACCTAAAGTACAATAAAAAAAAATTCCTGAACAGAAGCCTTTCAAAGTAAGGTATGCAAATGGCCAATAATCACACAATATGGAGATAATTATTATTAGTCATCAGGAAAATGCAAATTTAAATTATAATAAGATTTCCCTATGCACTCAATAGAATGGCTGGAAAAAAGTATTTGATCATCAAATATTGGAAATAATGTAGGGCAACCAGTGCTTGCATACATTGCTGCGGAGGACAGTGGGAGTTGTTTAAAAATATGCTGACTTTGATGCAGTTCAGAAAGGTGGTGGAATATAAACCCCAGACCTTGTTTCCCACAGATACACCAATTTTGCAACAATGTGTAGTTTAAAAAGCTTTAAAAAGTACTCAAGAAACTGGTTAATAAGTCACAGTACCCCAGGTAAGCTCAAAGTCAGTAACAGCCACGTTACAAATGGGTAAAAATGCCATTTCATTTCACCCATGACAGCCCTTCCACTAAGGCAGAACAATTTGGTCTGATCAGAAGTAAATGTCAAACTTGCAGCCACTCTCTAGAGTGGAAGAAAAGCAAAATACATTCATCCAATATTCTCGCTTTTTGGGATGTGCACAAGGGTATGGTTTCTGTGTCAATGGCCAGGTGCACCGATAGAAATAGTATACTTTAGATTCCCGAGGCTCGGAGAACCTAGAAGAGTTCAGGGACTCATTGCATCACTAGAGAACCTGCAGTTCTGAAGCCAGACAGCAGAAAAAATAGCAATTATAAGGTCCTGAAAAAGAAACAAATAATCTCTCTATTGGGATATTACATGCTCAGAGAAGATGAATCCCCAGAAAATGTTTGGAAGAAACTTTACCCAGGCTGATCGGCCAAGATCTTTTCCTGTGTAAAAATCAGTTAGAAAAAGTCTAAGAGACATGGCTGATATTTTCAGATTCACAAATCTCAGAAAAAAATAATATCACAGACATATGAAGCAAATAAAATAAAAATAAACCACCAAAACTGGAAAACATAATCTATAAATTATTTTTAAAAACTCAAAATAATAATTTTAAAGAAGCTCAATGTGCAAAAAAAGCACAGACAGCTAGAAAAGTTATACTTGAACAAACTTAAAATATCAAAAAATATAGAAAATATAAAAATGAAACACACAGAAATTCTGAAACTGAAGAATACAGCAATTAATTGAAATATTCAGTAGAGAGAATCAACAGCAGATTTTATCAAGCAGAAGAAAGAATAAGTGAATTCAAAGGCATGACATTTGAAGAATAAAAGGAAATTGGAATGAGGAAAAGTGAAGAAACGCTAAGAGGTTTATATGACACTATCAAGCAGAACAATATATACATTATAGAAGCCTGAGAAACAGGGAGATGGGCAGAGAGCTTATTCAAAGAAGTAGTTTTCAAAAATGTCCTAAATCTGAGGAAGGAAGTCAACATCCAATACAAGAAACTCGAAGATCTCCAACTAGGACGAGCCTAAAAAGGCTCGCACTGAAATCCATTATTATCACTGTCAAAATTCACAGATAAATAGATAGTGTTAAAAGCTGCAAGAAAAAAAAAACATGAATTTGTAGGTAAAAGGAAGATCTCATAGATGAACACATTTCTCAGAAGTATTATAGGGAGAAAGGAATGGCATGATATATTCAAAGTGATGAAGGAAAATAAAATCAGCCAATATAGCCTAACATACCCAGCAAACCTGTCCAGTAAATGTTAAGGAGAAATAAAGATCTTCCTAAATAAGCAACAACCGTGGGACTTCATCATCACTGGACCTGTTTTACAAAAAATACTAAAGAGAGTTCTTCAAGTTGAAGTAAAAGAACACTAGACAGAAATATAAATGCATATAAAAAAAAGTTCTCTGGTAAAGGTAAAGATGTAGACAAATACAGAATATTATAATGAAGGGTGCATTTATAACAATTTTTATTGTGATACAGAATTTAAGTGATGAAACGGTGAAAATAACAATACAGTCATTCCTCCATGGGAGATTGATTCCAGGACTCCCTGCACATACCAAAATTCGTATCTGCTCTAGTTCCTTATATAAAATGGTGTAGTATTTGCATAAAGCCTACACACATCCTTCAGTATACTTTAAACCATCTCTAGATTATATATAATACCAAATAAAATATAAATGATATGTATGTAGTTGTTATACTGTACTGTTTATCTGTATTATTTTTATTGTTGTATAATTTTTTAATTAATAATTTTAATTCACAGTAGGCTAAATTCACAGATGTGGTATCCACAGACACAGAGGGCCAAGTACACGTATACAAGTGTGTTAATGGATATAAAATAGAACAAGTTATAATTATAAGGCAGTAGAATTTTGTATGTGATTGATATGAAGCTGTCAGTTTAACTTATTTAAAAACAGTTAATAATATTTAACAAATTATATTAACATAATTATTTCTTTCTTGATTTATTTTTAATAGGGAATAATAATTTAACAAGTATATTTGTCCATTAAAAACTAAGTAAAAGGGAATTAATAACAAGATTGTGGGACAGAAATCTCTATATTTCATTCCCCAACAAAGACGCTAACTTGAAGCCAATATATGGCACGCAGGTGGGGAGGGGTTGTAAGAGACTAGCATCTTTAGACGGTGATTAAGTTGTTATCCATTTAACATAGATTTTTATAGTATATCCTATGCAATACCTATGGGAACCACAGAAAAACCTATAAAGTATACACAGTAGAAACTGATAAAGGGATCAAAGCATGGAACTACAGAAAATGAGGAAACAAATAAAAATAGCAACAGAGGAAAAGAGGGGCGTACAGCAAAACGACAGCAGTAAGTGCTTCCCTATCAGCAACTATTTAAACGTAAGTGGAATAAACTTCCCAGTCCACAGACATCAAGTGGTTGAATGGATTTTAAAAAGCAATATCCAGGTACAGGCATACCTCATTTTATTGCACTTTGCTTGTTATTAGGCCTCACAGAGACTGCGATTTTTACAAATTGAAGGTTTGTGGCAACCGTGGACCCAGCAGATCTATAGGCTGTATTTATAACAGCTTGTGCTCACTTTGTGTCTCTGTGTCACATTTTTGTAACTCCCACAGTATTTCAAACTTTTTCATTATTATTATATGTGTTATGGTGATCTGTGATCAGTGACCATTGATGTCACTATTGTAATTATTTTGGAGCTTCACAAACCATGCCACATTAGGCAAGGAACTCAATGCATAAATGTTGTATGTGTTTTGACAGATTAACTGACCAGCTGTTCCCCATCTCGCTCCATCTCTTTGGGCCTCCAGATTCCCTAAGATACAATAATATTGAAATTAGAACATTGAATAAGCCGACAATGGCCTCTAAGTGTTCAAGTAAAACAGAGTTGCACGTCTCTCACTTCAAATCACAAGCTAGAAAAGCATAAGCTTAGTGAAGAAGACATATTGAAAGCCAAATAAGCCAAAAGCTTAGCCTCTTCTTCCAGTTAGCCAAGTTGTGAATGCAAAGGAAAAGTGTTTGAAGGAAGTTAAAAGTGCTACTCTAGTGAACATATGCATGTTTAAGCGAAACTTATTGCTGAAAAAGTTTCAGTGGTCTGGATAGAATATCAAACTAGCCACAGCCATCCCTTAAGCCAAATCTTCATCCAGAGCAAGATGCTAACTCTCTTCAATTCTATAAAGGCTGAGAAGTGAGGAAGGTAGAGAAAAAAAAAGCCTGAAGATAGCAAATGTTGCTTCATGGGACTCAATAAAAGAAATTGTCATCATATATAAATTACAAGTTGAAGAAACGAGTGCTGTTGCAGAAGCACTAGTAAATTTTCTAGAAGGTATAACCAGGACTATGATCAATGATGCATCTGGCTTCACTACAAAACAGATTTTTGATGTATCTATTAAACAGCCTCATATTAGAAGAAGATGGTGTCTTAGACTTTCATAGGTAGAAGGAAGTCAATGTCTGCCTTCAAAGCTTCAGTGAACTCTCTTGTTAGGGGCTAATGCAGCTGCTGACTATCACAGTTGAATCCCATTTGTTATTTACCATTCTGAAAATTCTAGGGCCCTGATAGATCCCTTAATACAGGCACACACACACCCCAAAGCACACACCAAAACCAATTCCTTTTAAGCAATTACTGCTTATTGATAATGCACTTGGTCACCCAAGAGTAATGATGAAGGTGGGCAAGATTAATGACGTTTTCATGCCTGCTAACACAAAATCCATTCTGATGCTCATGAATCAAAAAGAAATTTCAATTTTCCAGTCATATTATTTAAGAAATATATTAAATAAAGGGATAGCTGCTACAGATGGTAATTACTCTGATGGATCTGGGTAAAGTCAGTTGAAAACCTCCTGGAAATAATTTGCCATTGTAGATACTATTAAGACTATTCATGATTAATATTGATGGGAGCAGGTCAAAATATCAGCATTAACAGACATTTGGAAGAGGTTGATGCCAACTCTCATGCATGACTTTGAGGAGTTCAAGACTCCTCAAAGTGAAGGCAGTAAGTGTAGACGCGATGGAAATGGTTGGAGAACTACAATCAGAAGTAGGGCCTGAAGATGTGGCTAAATTGTTCCAATCTCATGTGATGTTTCTAAAGATGGAATCTATTATTGATGAGGATGTCATGAACATTGTTAAAATGACAACAAAGAATTTAGATTATTTCACGAACTTAGTTGAGAAAACAGTTGCATTGTTTAAGAAGATTGACTAATTTTGAAAGAAGTTCTATTATGGGTAAAATCTCCCAAGAAGATTGCATGTTGCAGAGAAATCTTTCATAAAAGGAAGAGTTAATGGATGTGACAAACTTCATTGTTGTCTGTTTTAAGGCAACCACCACTCTGTTCAGTCAGCAACCGTCAGTACGGAGACTAACAAAAAGGTTGCAACTCAGTCAAGGCTCAGACGATTCTTTGCAGGTTTTAGCATAAAGTATTTTTAATTAAGGTATGTGTATTTTTATGCATAATGACACTATGGAACATATGATAGACTGTAACATAAGAGTAAGCATAACATTTACATGCACTGAGAAGCCAAGTAATTTGTGCATTTTGCTTTATTGCTGTTTTTCCTTTATTTTACTGGTCTGGAACTGAACCTGCAATATCACCAATATATACTTATGTATTCTGTCAACTACAAATATTTTTAGATTTATGACAAACACAGGCTGAGAGTGAAATTGCAGAGAAAGATATTTCATGCAAATGCTAAAAAAGGGGAGCAAAGTGGCCATATTTATTCTAGACAAAACAGACTTTAAATTAAAAAGACTTCACAAAGGAAGACATTTTATAATGGTAAAACTGTCAATTCACCATGAAGATATAACAATTATAAAAATATATATGCACATAACAGCCAAATACTCAAATAAATGAAGCAAACATTGACAGATTAAAGGGATAGACAGTGACACAACAATAGTAGGACATTTAAGTCCTCAACTTCTAACAATTTATAGAACAACTACACAGAAAAAAATGACAAAATGGAGGATTTGGGTGACACTAAAGTCTAATTTGGCTTAACGCATATACAGAACACTCCACTCAACAATAAGATACACATTATTCTTATGTGTACACAAAATATTCTCCCTAATAGTTTACATGTGAGGTCACAAAACAAGTCTTATTGAATTTAGGAAAATTGAAATCATATCAAATATCTTTTCTGATACAATGGTATTAAACTAGAAATCAATAGCAGAGAGGAAATTGGAAAATAAACAAATGAATGGAAATTAAAAAATGAACTTTTGAAGAACCAATCAGTCAAAAAAGAAATCACAAGGGAATTAAACACATTTTAAACAATATCCAACAAATTAAAATGAAACACAACATACAAAAACTCATGGGATACAGCAAAAGCACTACTAAGAGAAAAAATTTAATCAGTAAACATTTGTATTTTAAAGAAGTACATTACAAAATAATTTAAAAACCTCAGCTCTACAATTTTACTCTTCAAAAAAATTAGAAAAAGAAACAAACTGAACCCAAGGTAGTAGAAAGAGAGCAATTATAAAGATTAGAGCAGAAATAAATGGAAAGGAAAACAGAAAAACTATATGGAACATTCACTAAGCAAAGAGCTGGTTTATGGAAAAGATCAACAATATTGACAAAACCTGGACTAGGCTAAAGAAAAGTAGAAAACGTAAATAAAAATTAGAAATGAAAGAGTAGACATTACAACTGATGCCACAGAAACAAAAAGGATTGTTAGAGACTAATATGGACAATTATGTGGCAACAAACTGGATAATCTAGAAAAAACGAGATAACTTTCTAGAAATATGCAACATACCAATAATCAATTATGAAGAAATAAAAAATACAGATACATAACAAGTAATGTGATTGAATCATTAATCAATTACTCACAATAAAAGAGCTCAGAACCAGAAGGTTTTATTGTAGAACTTTACCAAGCATTTAAAGAAGAATTAGCACTGATCCTTCTCATATTCTTTCAAAAAAATTTGATGAGGGGGGAGCAGTTTCCAACTTGAGATGAGCATTATACAGATATCAAAACCAGACAAAATACTGCAAAAATAAAAGTACAAACCGATACTCCGGATGAATATTAATGCAAAAGTCCTCCAAAAGATAATAAAAAACTGAATTCAACAACAAATTTAAAAGATTATACACCATGATCAAGTGTGATTTAATCCTGAAATGCAAGAATGGTTCAACATAAAAAATATTTATCTATCCATGTAATTAACATACCACACAAACAGAATGGAGAAAAAAAATTCCACATAATCATCTCAATTGATGAAGAAAAAAGCATTTGCCAAATTCAATACATTTTCAAAATTTAAAATATAATAAAATTTACAAACTAGGAATAGAAGGAAATTACCTAGACACAATAAAGGTTATATATAAAAAGCCCACAGCTAACATTATAGTGAACGATGAAAACCTGAAAGCTTTTCCTCTAAGATTAGGAATAAGGCAAGGATCCCCACTCTTAAGTCTTGTATTCGACATACGATCAGAAGTCCTAGCCAGAAGGAATTAGGCAAGACTAAGACATAAAAGTTGCCCAAATACAAAAGAAGAAGTAAAATTATTTTTGCTTGCTGATATGAGCTTAGATGTAGAAAACTCTAAAGTTTAAACACACACAAAAATATTAGAACTAATGAACAAATTTAAGGAAGTTGCAGAATAAACAACACACAAAAGTCAGTTATGTTTCTATTCATTAATAATAAAAAACAAAAACAATTTTATTTATAATTTATAATAGAATCAAAAACAATAATTAGGAATAATCAAAACCAAAAAGTTAAAAGTCTTGTACACTGAAAACTACAAAACATCATTGAGAAATTAAAGATGAAACAAATAAATGGAAAGAAATCCCATGCTGATGTATTGGAAAAATTAATATTGTCAAAATGTCCATACTAAGCAATGTGATGTATAGGTTCAATGCAATCCCTATTAAAATCGCAATGGCATTATTTTGCAGAAATAGAAAAGCTATGCTGAAATTCATATGGAGCCTCAAAGAATTCTGAATAGTCAAAAAAAATTCCTGAAAAAGAATAACAGAACTGGGGCTTTACACTTTCTGACCTCAAGATATATTACAAAGATGCAGTAATCAAAACAATGTGGTACTGGAATTAACACAGACACACAGAAGAATGGAACAGAATAACCCTGAAATTAATTCTCAAAATGCAATCAAATTATGTTAACAAACATATTAAGTCTTCATTCCTATTGATTATATTGATAAAACTGGATATCCTCATGCAGAAGAATGTTGGGCACTTATCTTATACTATGTATAAATAATTGACTCAAAACAAATTAAATACCTAAACATTAGACTTGAAACTGTAAAAAATCCTAGAAGAAAACTTAGATTAAAATCTTTATGACATTGGATTTGGCAATTATTTCCTGGATATCACACCAAAACCACAAGCGCTGGAGGCAAAATAGACATGACTACAGAAGAATTAAAAATTGTGTAAAATAAATAAAATGATCAACAGAGTGAAACAGCAACCTTTGAAATAGAAGGAAATATTTTCAAACTGTATATCTGATAATAAGTTAATATCCAGAATATTTGAAGAATTCTTACAACTCAACAACAACAAAACAAATAACCCGATTTAAAACTGGACAGAAGACTTGAATAGACATGTCTTCAAAGAAGATATGCAAATGGCCAACATATATGTGAAAAGATGCTCGACATCACTGATGATCAGGGAAATTCAAGTCAAAACCACAGTGAGTTATCACTTGACAAACATTAGAATAGCCACTATCAAAACTGAAACAAAGCTAAAAACAGAAAATAAGAAGTGGTGGTGAGCATATGGAGAAATTGGAAGCTTTGCCACTGTTACTTAGAGTGTAAAGTGATGCAGCTACTATGGAAAATAGTATGATCATTCCTCAAAAAATTAAAAATAGAATTACCATATGATGCAGCAATACCACTTCTGAGTATATATTCAAAATAACTGAAAGCCGAGTTGTGAATGATATTTGTACACTCATGTTCATTGCAGCATTAGTCACAATAACCATGACGTGGAACCAACCTAAGTGCTCACTGATTGATGGATGAATAAAGAAAATAAAGATATGTTACACAATAATGTGCGTAGACTTCAGACGACTCTTCTGAACACTTAAAATGGTATAGATGGTAAATTTCATGTTGTGTTATTTACCACAATAAAAAATATGATCACTTGGGAAATAAATTTGGCATTTTGTATATTTTAATTAATTAATTTATTTTTGAGATGAAGTCTCATTCTGTCACCCAGGCTGGAGTACGTTGGCATGATCTCAGATCACTGCATCCTCCACCTACCAGGCTCAAGCCATCCTCCCACCTCAGCCTTCCAACAAGTTGAAATCACAGGCACACGCCACCATGCCCAGCAAAATTTTTTTAGTAGAGATGGAGTTTTGCCATATCGTTCAGTTTAGTCTTAAACTCCTGAGCACAGGTGATCTGTTGGCCTTGGCCTCACAAAATGCTGGGATTACTGGCATAAGCTACTGCACCCCTCCAAATTTGGCAATTTATTAACAAGTTAATTATGCATCTATCTAGTCACTCAGTAATTCCATTCTTAGGTATTTATTGTAGTAAAATAAAATTACAAAACTTCCAAAAGCTTTGTACAAGAAGTTTCCAGTGATGAGATTGCTGAATTGAATGGTATATACCCAAAATACATAAATCATTCTATTATAAAGACACATGCGTGTGTACATTCATTGCAACACTATTCACAATAGCAAAGACATTGAATCAACCTAAATGTCCATCAATGATATACTGGCTAACAAAAATGTTATACAAATACACCATGGATTACTATGCCACCACAAAAAAAGAACGAGATCATGTCCATTGCAGGGACATGGATGGATGGAGCTGGAGGCCATTATCCTTAGCAAACTAACACAAGAACAGAAAACCAAATACTTCACATTCTCACTTAGAAGTGAAAGCTCTGAGGCGGGCAAATCACAAGGTCAAGAGATCGAGACCATGCTGGCCAACATGATGAAAGCCCGTCTCTACTAAAAATACAAAAATTAGCTGGACTTGGTGGCGTGCGCCTGTAGTCCCAGCTACTCAGGAGGCTGAGGCAGGAGAATTGCTGAACCTGGGAGGCAGAAGTTGCAGTGAGCTGAGATTGCACCACTGCATTCCAGCCTGGCGCCAGAGCAAGACTCTGTCTCAAAAAAAAAAAAAAAAAATAGTGAGAGCTAAATGATGAGAACACATAGACGAATAGAGGGGAACCAAACACACTGGTGCCTTTCAGAGAGTGTAGGGTGGTAGGAGGGGTAGGATCAGGAAAAATAACCAGTGGGTACTAAGCTTAATATCTGATTTGTGTACAAGGAACCCCAATGACACATGTTTACCTGTCTAACAAGCCTGCACTTTTTCCTCAGCACCTAAAAAACAAGTTAAGAAAAAAAAAAAGAATGTAGGCTGGGCACAGTGGCTCACGCCTATAGCCCCAGCACTTTGGGAGGCTGAGGTGGGCAGACCACAGGGTCAGGAGTTCGAGACCAGCCTGGCCAACATAGTGAAACCCCATCTCTACTGAAAGTACAAAAATTAGTCAGGTGTGGTGGCACGTGCCAGTAGTCCCAGGTACTCAGGAGATTGAGTGACAAGAATTGCTTGAACCTGGGAGGCGGAGGTTGCAGTGAGCCAAGATCATGCCATTGTACTCCATTCTGGATGACAGAGTGAGACTGGTTAAAAAAAAAAAAAAGAGTTTTCCCAGCAGCTTTATTTATTATAGCAAAATACTGGAAACAGTGCTGGTATCTTCAATAGAAAGATGCATTAATAAATGTAGTCCATTTATACAATGCAATAATAAACAGCTATATAAATGAACAAACTAAGAAATGTGCAGTGTAAATTAATCTGAAAGAAAGTATTCATATAGAAAGAAGCCAGAATAAAAAATAAATAAAGTGTAATTCCATGCTATAAAGTTCTAGAAGAGGCAAAATAATGCATGGTGGAGAAAGTGTAAGTGAATAGTCATTTCTGGGGCTGTTATTTACTGGGAACAGTTTTATGATATTAAGAAGTGGATTAAGCAAATTTGTGCCTTTTCAGAACTGACCCAACTGTGCAAGATCTTTGCATTGTAACAAATTACGTTTCAGTGAAAACTATATTATTCTTCAATTTTTCAATGAAAGTATTAGATAATATACATTTAATTTTAGAAAATAGAACAGAAAAATAAAATTGATAAGTAACTTTCTAAGTAGTTCTACAGAAATTAGTACATTCCCACAAAGGCAAATGCTTTCTTCCGTCTTCCTTCTCCCATCACGACAACTTAAGAACACATTCTTGTTTAGCAAGACCAGTAATCAAATCAAAGTATTTCATTTTTAGTTAGAGAAAATATATTCACCAAATATTCTGATGAAATTTAATAGATATTCATCATGCATACGTGATATTTGATACGCTTATTTTTAAAACAAATAATACTTCTCCAATTGTAGGTTAGGAAAAAACTGTAATGTCGTGAATACATTCTTCAAGAAAAATAACATCTGTTCCTTTTTTATAACAGTTAGTAGTGCACTTGGTAATATAAAAATATTTAAAGTCAGACAAAAATCTCAACTACAAGAAGAAATCACTAATTATTGTCAAAATAATAATTACGTAACTATAATAATGTGAGCACTTTATCCATTCTTTATTAATGCTTACATGCGCAATCTTCATTCAACGGAAGTTTGAGGAAAGCAGGTGCCCTTTTTAAAAATGACACCGTCAGATTCACTTCTTCTCCAGCATTCCGAAGAACCTGAACCTAAAAAAGAATTTAAAAAAATACAATTATGATTATGTTTATCATTTTTACATGATTACAAAGCCTTGAAATTATTGATTCTCTCTTCCACCTTCCATTTTTCCCTAGTAATCAGAAACATTTTATAAAAGATAGAGGGACTGAATTATTTATCATTGTAGTAAGAGCCATCGATGTTCATCCTCCTGTCACCATTCTGTGATCCCATTTATACACAATCTACGTCTTCCATTCATACTTACTGAGGTCTTCCTGAGCTTATGGTTTATATTAGGCAATATGAGGAATCATGAAGTCCACAGAAAGACAGATATAATGTGCAGACCACTGTATTTGTTCATAAATATTAATACTTGTTGAGCATCTATTATGCACCAATAAATGGATAAGCTTTGGAGCATCAGTTATACAACATAAAATAGGTGAAGATATAAGATAAAATGATTCTAAAAGAATAACAACTGATTCTGCTGATACTGACCAGAGTGCTAATTCAGATAAATCAAATTAACCCAATTCATTCTAATCCTCTTGCAAAAAATAAGTAGGCATTACATCTTCTACTTAATTTAATATTTTCTTTTCCTTTCCCTGCAAACCTGCCGTTATCAATAGCATCAGTTGTTATATAATGTTGAAGTCTATTATTATCAATAACTCTCAACATTTTTTAAATTATAGAATCAGTAAGTCTAGTTCTTCCAGTTAAAATAATGTCAAGTTCTCCAAAAATCATATCCAAAAAATGTAAGCAATGTAAAAATTTTAAAATTATACAAAAATTAAAAGAAGAACAAGAAGCTGGAGAGTTATTTATAGCAAACACACCTGAAAAAGATATAAATATATTTGTTATTTTAAACCATCACAGAAATAAGGAGACAAGAATAATCTGTGAGAAAACAGTTAATAAACACGGAAATATATGTTGTTAAATATAGAGAAAAATTTCTCGACCTCAGATCATTAAAGAATTGGCTACTTAAAACCAATTTAGAATGACTTCTGGTCCTGACAAGATGGCACAGGTGTCCGGACATGGTGGCTCACACCTGTAATCCCAGTACTTTGGGAGGCTGAGGGGGCAGATCACCTGAGGTTAGGAGTTTGAGACCAGCCTGGCCAACATGATGAAACCCTGCCTCTACTAAAAATAAAATAAAAATAAAAAATTAGCCAGCTTGCTGGTGGGCATCTGCAATCTCAGCTACTTGATAGGCTGAGGCAGGAGAATCACTTGAACCTGGGAGGTGGAGGTTGCAGTGAGCCGAAACTGTGCCATTGCACCCCAGTCTGGACATCAAGAGCAAAAATGCATCTTGGAAAAAAAAAAAAAAAAGGTACAGGCTCATCTCTCTCTGCTCTTCCCCAAGTACAACTGTAAACACTTAAGAAGATGCAAGAAACAAACAAGAACTCTGAAAGGCAGAAGAAGGAGGGCCTGATTAGGGGTCTCAGGCCAGCACTGAACAGGGCATACCTTACCTGCTCCACTAAACAGAAGAACACCAACCAGGCCAGGCATTTTCTCAGCCCTGACATTAAAACAGAAAGCACTCTAGATAGGCTCGTATCATCTCTGGTTTATAAAGGAGCCCCACTAATAACCAGGCAAGGCCACAGACATCAGTGAGTGGTGACAGTGGGAAGTCAGCAGAAGTGCCAGCCTTCTCCCTGGGCCTGAAAATCCTCTGCCCCACTCAGAGGTACTGTGTGACCAGGAACACTGGCAGGAGTTCCTCCTCATAAGTGCCCGGGAGGGAGGCCACTTTGTCAAGGTCCTGAGACTACCCTCCCCTGCCTAGATACACCATCCTAGTGGAGAGGACCAGCAAAGATTGACCTGCTCCAAGTTCCTCATTATCCTGCCTCCTCCACAGCAGGAAGGAAGCCTCCATAACCAGCACTGACCTGGGAAAGCTTTTTCCATCCCTTCAAACAACAGAAGCAGGGAAGAGTAGGTGCCCAGTGATACCAGATAAATGAGTCAGAACAAAGCAGCACCAAATGACTCTAAAACGCAGATCATAAATGGAACCATGGCCCACGAACCTGAGCTAAACAGTAAATTTCTGTTTAAAAAAGAAATCTCAAGTAAGAGCCAGAGTCGCCTAAGATAATAAACAAAATGACCAGGATATAGTAAAAATTCTATGTCATACTGAGAACCAGAAAAATCACAAATAAGATAAATCACATATTGGAACTCTCTCACAAGGATTTTGAAGCAATTTGAACAGAAATGTTTCCATAAGAAATTACAAGTTTGTTTGATCCAAATTAAAAATTATAAAATCTCAGAAAAGAAATACGCTATGTTATAATATTCAAATAGATATTATACAAATATTTTTACAATATACATTTACCACATTTATATTGTAAGAATTATAATAACATAAATTTTTAAAACACTTGGGAGTAGTTTAGTAACAAAGTGGGAATGAGAGAGAGTAGAATTAACAAAGATGAGGACAGAACAATAGAATTCACCCAATCTGAACAACAGAGAGTATATAGCCAAAAAAAAAAAAAAAAAAAAAAAAAAAAACCTCAGTAACCTGCAGGATAGTAACAAAATACATAAAATGCATATCATATATCATATGAGTCACAGAGGAGAGGAGAAAGAAGAACTGAAAGAGTATTTAAACCTATAATAACTGAAAAATTCTCAAATTGAATGACAGACATGAGCCCACAGATTTAAGAAGCTTAGCCAGCCTCAAAAGGATACTGCCAAATAATTCTACACTAAGACACCTCTTAATTAAAATTCTATAAACTAAAGATAAAAAAGAACAAACTTTAAAAACTTTTAAAATGAGCCAAATACAAGACTTATGTAAACATTATTAAATGTTTTAACAAATCAAACTATGCAACATCAATGCAAATCAGATAATACAACATGATGAATTGGAGTTTAA
Organism: Aotus nancymaae; assembly: GCF_030222135.1. Taxonomy (NCBI): domain Eukaryota; kingdom Metazoa; phylum Chordata; class Mammalia; order Primates; family Aotidae; genus Aotus; species Aotus nancymaae. The sequence goes on along the minus strand of NW_026988450.1, from coordinate 3,033,034 downwards.
TCCAAGAATACAAGGTTAATTTAACATTAGAAAATCAATCAGTGTAATTGAGCACATAAAAAACTGAGTTGAAATATCAAAAAATATTTGGCAATATTCAACATTTATATCTGTTGAGCACTTTAATGAAAGTAATGGTAGAACAGAACTTCCTCGAACTTACAGAGAGAAACTCTAAAGTTATTATTAAATCATAAAAGACTAAAGTCGAAACTGACAGAGAGAAACTATAAAAAAAACCTATGGGTAATATCCTTTAGTCTTCTATCATTTAATATCATTATTTAGCCTTATCATTTAATATCATTATTATATATATATAAATAAAAGTATCCACACTCTCTGCTTCTAGTCAACATTTCCATAAAGGTAGTAGGCAGGGCAATATAGAGAAAAAACAAATAAGCATCTATATTTGAAAAGAAGGAACAAAAGCATCTTTATTTGCAGATGACATGAGGCTTACAAAAAAGTCCACTAGAATCTACCAAAAAAATAAAAATGCTACTGGAACTAATCATAACTAACATTTGTAGCAGTTTCAGAAAATAAGATAATATAAAATAATTATATTTCTTTATAAACAATCAGAATTTCTAATTTAAAAAAAACCCATTCATAAAATCACCAAAACTATGAAATATTTATGTATCGATCTAATAAAAGTCATAAAAGCCCTGGCTGGGTGCAGTGGTTTATGCCTGTAAGTCCTACACTTTGAGTGGCTGAGGCGGGCAGATCACCTGAGATCTGGATTTGGAGACCAACATGACCAACATGACCAACATGGAGAAATCCTATCTCTACTAAAAATACAAAATTAGCCAGGAATGGTGGTGCATGCCTATAATCCCAGCTACTCACAAAGCTGAGGCAGGAGAATCGCTTGAACCCAGGAGGTGGAGATTGCGGTGAGCCAAGATTGAGCCATTGCACTCCAGCCTGGGCAACAAGAGTGAAACCCTGTCTCCTAAATAAATACATACATACATACATACATACATTCATAAAAGCTCTTTAGGCAAAACATTGCTATTAGTAATTTTTAAACATTTAAATATATATGTCACAAAACTCAGTATTTATCCACCCTAATTGACATATGGGAATCCTAGCAGACTTTACCATAAAAATTGACAAACTGTTATTAAAATTCATGTGGAAATTTGAAAAATCCAGAATAACCAAACCACCTTTGGAAAATAAAAGCAAAGCTATTAAACCAATTTCGTTTGATTTTAACAGATATAAAGAAACTATAATCATCAAGACGTTGTGTTATTTAAAAAAAAAAATAAATAAAATAATAATATAATATGTGTCCAAAAATAAATGCAAACAAAAATAAACAACTATTTTTCAGCAAAGTTGCAAAGGAGTAGAGAAGGTAAAATCTTTTTAACAAATTGTGCTGGGACAATTTCGAATCCTCGTTAGAAAAGAAAAAGAGCTTTAACCTATACCTTACATGACATACTAACACTAATACTACATCAAAGTGACTCAGTTACCTGAATGTAAGGTCTAAGCTTATGAAACTTCTAGAAATAAACTTTGGAGAAAACCGTTGTGGCATTGAGGTAGGATTTTTTTCTTGATTACAAAAGTGCAGCCCATAAAAACACAAATTGTTAAGTTGGGAGTAATCAAAATTTAAGCATTTTTTTTTCTATGCAATATGCTTTTAAGAAAGTCACAAACTTGGAGAAAATATTTGTAAATCTTTATCTGATAAGTAATATATACCGGAATATATTTTTAAACACTCAAAACTGAATAATAATACAAATGACCAAATAAAACATAATAAAACATTTTAGGCCGATATGTCCTTGAACTTATGTTGATGGCAAATTAGTGCATGAAAATATGCTCAACATGATAGCAATTAAGGAAATGTAAATTAAAACTATAATGAGATACTACTATAAATCTTCTGGAATGCCCAAATTAGATATGCCTCAGATGCTAAGTGTGTGTAAGGTTATGGAGAAACTGGAACTCTCAGAGAATAAGAATAATATTAAGTCACAATTATTTTGGAAAATATTTATCAATTTCATAAAATTGAAACATGTATGTGCTATATAATCCAGTAAATTAATTTTTAGAAATTTATCCAAGAGAAATTAAAGTAAACGTCCTTACAAATACTTCTTATGAATACTCACGGCAGCTGTATTTTTAATCAGAAAATTAAGACAACTCAAATGTCCATCAAAAGATAAATGCATAAACAAACTGAGGTATATCCTTACAATGGGATGTAATATTAGAAATTTCTGATAACGTAAAATATATGGGGCAGTGGAATAAAACAGCCAAGTACTCATATTCTATAGTAAGTGTACAATAGATAATATAATATCTAGGATTAAACCAGAAGACATAACAGTATGAAAATCCATTGGGAATAGGTATGTAAATATGGGAATATGTAAATATGGGTATAGATACAGGAAAAACATGACATGTATAAGTTAAATATGGTCGAGTAGGAAATAGGCAATGGGCGGTTGTTTTACTTTTAAGACTTTACATGTGCTTCAATCTTAAAGTTCTGTTCAAGTATAAGTGAAAAATATAAGAACATTAAACAATAATAAAATCTCACCCTAGAGAGATAATGAGTTTTTAAAATATAAGGTCGTTTATGAGTATCAATATGTGTAATCATAATTTTAAGTCTTTGACAAATACACATTTCTTAATTAATGCAGGATTCTTAATCTTTTCAGGAAATAGGATTGAGATAGTACATTTTTTTTTCTGTTTTTCTTCTATGCTTTAAATGCATATTATATCAGCCTGATACTGTCAGATTGGAAAATATAGGTTCTATATAGTAAATAATAATGAATGGATTCTTCCTGCCAAATCAGAAATCTGCAGCAATAAATCCAGTTGTCCTTTTCACTTTCATTCACATTTTATAATTCAAATAAAATGTTGCAAATTTTAATTAGATAAAGTATTAGTAGGTTATTCTCTGAAAATGTTACAAATGAGTACCCCAGAAAGAGGGTTGATAAATGGTGACAATGAATAAGAACAGAAAAGAGAAATTGAATTCAGATAGATATTTATGGATTTAATCTAATAGTAAAACCACTACAAATCTAACGACTCAGTTCATGAACTGAAACTCTTAAGTTCCATTCATCTATTAAGGAGAAAAGTTCATACAACCTTTTTTGGTTCTTTGCCCTTTCTGGTTTCACCTTGGAGGCCATTCTATCTTCTGTGAGATTCTAAGGAGGAATTTAGCTACCTGCCACTGCTCTGGGATATAAAGCCAAGGATGCTCATAGCTGAGCTTGCTTTTAATTGATAAAAAGAGGGCACTGCTGCTTTGCTGGGGCATATTTTAAGAACACATCAGGAAACACACACACACCACACTTCACAGACAGAAAGGGTGGTAAGATTAGCTTGTGAGGATCATAGTTACTGGCCTCACATGATGTCAGGAAATCCAGTAAGATTTTGATCTTAAGAGAGTCAGATTGATGTGTTTCTGCCCACTAGTAACAATAACAGAAAACAGCCACCTAGAGTGTCACCTTAACATTGGACTCATCTGACTTGATGATATAAGTAAATTCTTTCCTCAACATTCTGGATCCTGTTTGAAAAGGATCTTAAACATGACTTTGAGGGTTGATTTTGAAACAGGTCCCTTTACAGATAAAATAACTCCGCTAGTCTAAAAACTATAACATGTTTTACTGTTCATTCTAAAACAGTGACTCTAGGTGGACGCCAAATAAATAAATCATTTTTTATGCACTGGTTTATGAGCTGAAGGAGAAATAAGAACTTGGCTTATTACAGGTATCATGGGGTGACAGCTTTAAAGCACTTCATGCCGGGGTTAGGGAGTCCTCCTGCCCTTGTGTGTCTGCTAGCACATTCAGCTTTACAGAGGCGTCTTCTGGTGGCAAAGTGAGGGAGCACATGACCCTTCTGTGGTTTCCTGCGGACACACACATTTACAACTGCAGATCGCTCACAGGGTCATGGCAGTTGCCAGCCATGGGCAGGAGATAAGGCTTTCTTAAGAAAGAAGCATTCGACTAAGAAATGAGTCTGTAATATTCACAAGAACTTGTACTGTTGGATTGGAAAGTAAATCAAGTGTAGTAGCCGAAATTACCAGCTGGAAAGTAGCATATAGAGCTGCATCTAAGAAAACCTTACCACGTAACTTTTGGAAGTAGTGGGTTAATCGACTATGTGAAGTCAAATATAATTTGGAATGTGGAGGAAACAACACCCCTAGAAAAAGAAAGAATGTGAGATGATTGAGACACATCAGCCCTCGTCTCGAGTGGCTGCAATCACAGGATACAGAACAGAGCTGAAAAAACTAGGAACGCATCCAACCAAGGATGGGGAGTTGGATTATTGTTGACATAACACCTCGAGGAAGGGAATGTGATGTTCCCGGGGAGGCATTGTATGCATTCATTTGTTTTATTATGTTTCTCTACATTTTAATTTTTAAAAATACTTCATAAATATAAAGAAATAAAATAGGAACCTTTCAATAGGCATTTCTAGTCTAAATTTTATGTTGTTTAAAATGAAAAGTCCCAGCAGGAATATCCATCAGCTACATGATGAAAAAAAGAACTAGGACTAATTTAAAATTTTAGAACTCCTAAAGTTTAAGCCTAAAATAGTGCATAATTATGTTTGATTTTGATAATTATTTATTACCGTTAAGAACGTAGGTTCAACTCTCAGCTCTAATAATAATAACAAATTTTAGTGCAACTAATAATAACATAAATCATTGACTTTCAGTATAGAAAAGAACCACTTATTTTAGACAAGAATATTTGATCAGTTTTTACTGTAATATTTAAGGTTATGACTGAATATAAGTCCATTGTTTTCAAAGACCCAATTGAAAGAAGGTTCTATGTAATAATAGTGTATAAAATCATATCTTGAGTCAAATTTTAATTAAAGTAAAATACATTATTAGCTAGTTCACGTGTCTGTAGAAATACCATTTCAGATCTGTTGTAATTCCAAGATGATTTTCTCAATGATGCAAGCAGTGTTTCCTTTTTTTTTGAGATGGAGTCTCACTCTGTTGCCAGGCTGGAATGCAGTGGCACGATCTTGGCTCACTGCAACCTCCACCTCTGGGGTTCAAGCAATTCTCCTGCCTCAGCCTCTCAAGTAGCTGGGACTACAGGCATACGCCACCACGCCCAGTTAATTTTTGTATTTTTAGTAGAGACAGGGTTTCACCATTTTGGCCATGATGGGCTCGATCTCTTGACCTCGTGATCTGCCCGCCTCGGCCTCCCAAAGTGCTGGGATTACTGGCGTGAGCCACCAGGCCTGGCCCAATGTTTCCTTTTTTTAAAATTGTTATGTGGCCAATTGAGTACCTCAGGATTCATTAAGCAAGTTAATTTAAATTTTACAATTGATAAAATTGATAAAAGTTCTACTTTGAAAAAGCATCAGGAACAGAAGGATAAAACTGAATTTTACCTAATTCTTAAAGAAGACATGATTCCAGATGTCTCTTCAAACCATTTTATTAAGGTAAATTAAAATAAAATTAAAAATAAAGGCAGACACAGTAGCATAAATAAAAGAAACAAGAGACCATTATTAATATGAAAATATATGCCAATACTCAACTATGAATACAGTATTAGCATACAGAATTCCACAAGTGAGAAATGAAATTGTGCTATGAGCAGTTGGTCTTTATTTCAAAACAGAAGTCTTGAGTAAATATCAAGAAATTATTATCAATATAATTAATTTTATCAGTGTTTTATGTGTGTTTATATATATATATGTATGTGTGTTTGTGTAGATATGTATATATATTTACATATTTCTCCCTTCAATTAAAGATTCTGAATGAATGTTTGGTCAAATTGAGCAGCAATTCCTGATGAAAACTCTGAGAAAATTGGGGATAAAAAAAAATTCCCTGGCATATCTCACCCACCCCCCAGCTTAGGGCTCTCATTTTTTTATTTGCCTGTATATGCTGGAACTCAGAAAATGTTGTTGAAAAATAATGGAGATAATGGTCATCTTTATCTGGTACCCGACTTTAATTGACATGGTTTTATTTCTTTTCCAGCAATTCCTAGTTGCCTTTATTTATAAAAAGCATATTAAATAATCTCAACATGTACAAGTAAAAAATATTATCTATATAAATAGAATATTCCCATATACAAAATCTTTTAAAAATTATATATGTATATACAGTGTTGCCATAGAAGCTGTATCTTAAATCTTAAACTCTGCATAATTTGTACAGTAGACTTATAAAAATATAGTTACCTCTCAAATGTTTAATCAGTACCACTCAAGTCAAAGTGCTAAATCGTAAAGTGTATTAGGAAGGTGCCGAAAATATAGAAGTCTCCAGCATTTCATACACTAATTGAAGGTTTGCCCATTATTTTGAATTTCCAAACGTATTCCTAAGAAGAACCTAAACACAGTATTAGAAACGTTAGAAAAGTCCCAGAAAAGCCTCCACAATTTTCATCTTAGTTTCCTACATGGTTTGAAGTCAGCCTTTCAAAAGCTCTTCCAAAGTCCCCTCAGGGATGCAGAAGGCGCTTGTCCATTTGTTTTTGCTTGCATGAGCTTGTTCCTCCTGAGTGCATCATCTAAAGCCTGACACGCATAGAAGGTGCCGGAGTTTTATAAATTAAAACACCTTGGAATCGGTCGTACCATCATGCTCCGTTATCCCGGTTTGTGTTTCCGTGTATTCCACTGTCTTTTTTTTCTTTTTTTCCACTTTTCACTTTCTTATTTTATTTTTATTCACTTATTTATTTTTTCTTTTTCTTTCTTTTTTTATTGCATTTTAGGTTATGGGGTACATGTGAAGAACATGCAAGATTGTGGCATTGGTGCGCACGTGGCAGTGTGGTTTGCTGCCTTCCTCCCCTTCACCTGTATGTGGAACACTGAGTTATTGGCTGACCAGGTGTGTCTCCAGGTCACGTGTAAACTTTGGGGAGCTTCGGATCCGAGGTTCCCAGCAGAACCCGTGGTGGCTGCGTCCCCAGCAGAGCAGGACGGGCCCTGGGCCGAGGACATCGGCGGCGTCACGCCCTTGCAATCCCGTCTGTGAGGTCGCACTCTGCGTCCGGGGTGTCCGAGCTTGGCTCTTCCCGTCTCCCGATGCACAGCTTGCCTGAGCAGTGTAGACATGATTGATGGGCTTGGGTTCCAGCTCCAACATTGTCTTGAAATCCGTTGATTACATATGCTTATATACGAAATTCGCTGATTACACATTATACCCTACCACGCCGTCCGTAGTGCCACAGGACCGGCCACCTGGAGGAGGACCAGGCCAAGCGGAGCGGGAGCGTCTGAGCGAAGGCGGTCTCGGGACGCGGGACCCAGGCCCGGGCTGGAGTCGCGGGGTCCGCGAGCTGAGTCCAGGTCCACTGGATAGAGGCCGGGGAGGTCCTGCTGCAGGCACCCTGGGTCGGTGGAGGGAGCCGGTGCCCGCGACCCCCCCAGGCTCGGCTGCCCGGGGCGCCCGCCCGCCCCCCTGCAGTTTCTCCAATGTGGATTTATGGTTTTAACCTTGAGGATAATTTTTGTTGCTTTCAAAAATGGACTTTATTACATGTATTTTAATAATAGCTATTTAATGAAAACTTTTTATGGGCCAAGTGTCATGCTGTGCTCTTGGAATCCGTCTGTCGATAACATGGCTTGCTGTCATCGTGGTCATTGCCCAGGGCACATTTTCAAGCTACGGGAACAGATGATGGAAGATAGACATTAGGTGAGCACGTGGTAGACAATATCCAAGGATAGAGGGAGAGCTTGAGAGGTGCTCATAGGAAAAAAAAAAAAAAAAAAACAAAGGGCAGGCAGAGCAGGCAAGCATGAACACAGCCATGTGGAGAGCTGTTTTAAACAGATCAGCAAAGGTAGGATCCATTGACAGGATTCCCAGACAAAGAATAGGAGGAGGTAAGCATGTTTGCCATACAGAGATTTAAATAAAGGGCATGCTGCGCTTTTTGGAAACATTGAAAAGCTGAGTGACTTGCTCACACCTAATATATGGCAGACTGACAGGTAAAACTACATGTAAACATGAGTTCTCCATTTTTTTCCACTATGCCACTTTCCTAAAATGTCAGTGGCAAATCTTGCATAATTTCTTTAAAAACATATTTTACTCTCATAGCAATTTCAGTACAATCACTTATCAACTTCCCATGCATCCTTATCTATAGAGCCCAGCTGCACAGCACCACTTCACAGCCCTAGTTCAGAGGAGAAGGAAGGCTGCCTAGATACAGAAAACAAGATAGAATGGGCTAAGTAGCTCCTTTCCATATTGATAAGACTCCATTTGTTTAAGTTATTAAGTTGTGTATATTTTCTTTTAAGATCAAGAAGCATAGAGTTTAAATTAACTCAGCAAACATATATCAAATGTCTATCACATTCCAAACACCATATGAAGTAACACAGAATATGCAATGAGAAATGAGGTTGATAAAACCCTTTAGTTCTAGAGACTTCTAAACTGGTGGGAAGACAAATGTTTGCAATCAATTAAAAGGAATAAAAAAGGCATAAGAAAAGTTTTTAAAAGCAAATAGCATCATGTTAAAATTGCCGGCCCAAATCCAGTCCACATAAAAAGTCGCAGTGTTTTTTTTAGCCTCTCTGCTAATAATACTGACGTCACTGAAGTATGGCACAGTTGTCTCATTGCTTAGTGTGATACAACAAACGAGGAACCCACCAAAGCCTGGGCAGTCCTGCACACACAACGTGAAGGTCCCAGCAGGTTTTCCACAAGTTTCTACAGTGCCCACTAGGTCGTACCTCAGAGAGTACCAGTGACTTCCTCCAATGAGCAAAGTTTCATTATCATATCAGACGTTTACTGAGGTCCAAAATACCTAAATCAGATCCATTCTGAAAGTCTCTCCAGCTTCCTCCAAAGTTAGAAAGGATATTTACAAAATGCAATCATTGCATATGAAGTGAAGTATACTCAGTTCAAATCTTGGAAACGGGGAGAAAAAAATATATGTTTTAGACTGAAAGGTTGTAGCATATTTCTTATACATAGATACAATAGAGTTGAGGCAGGATATTGAGGTAGAGAACATCTCTATATCAAGAAAATCCAGGCTGGGTATAGTGACTCATGCCTGTAATCCCAGCACTTTGAGAGGCCAAGGCAAGCAGATCACCTTAGGTCAGGAGTTTGAGACCAGCAACTTTGAGAAACCCCGTCTCTACAAAATACAAAAAAATTAGCCAGGAGTGGTGGTGAATGTCTGTCACTTGAACCTGGGAGGCAGAGTTTGCAGTGAGCTGAGATTGTGCCATTGCACTCCAGCCTGGGCAACAAGAGCGAAGCTCCATCTCGAAAGAAGGAAGGGGAGGGGAGTGGAGGGAAGAGGAGCGGAGGGGAGGAGAGGGAAGAAGGGAAGGGGAGTGGAGGGAGTTGATCTTTTCCTACTTAATGGTCATCATCATTTTCTGTTTTCTTAAGCTACACTTTTCCTTCTACTCTCTCCCACACTGCTTTTCCTGTTATACCTGGGAAAAATAACCCCAAATCTACACACAGTACAATTCTATCCGCTTCCAGAATGAAGGATTTAGAGAATAATCTAGATCTCAAATCTCCAAAAAAGAAAATCAAATAATTACTAAGAGGAGGAACGGAAGGGAAGGGAGGAAAGGAAGGGAAGGGGGAAAGGAAAGGAAAGGAAAGGAGGGAGGGAGGAAGGAAGGAAGGAAATACAGAATGTTTATATAAAGCTTCATACATATTTGATATAACCATATTAGATGGAAATAACTTATACACATATTTACTCTAAATTCTTAATAGTAAAACCATAGTTATGTAAATGTTTAGCTTGAAAAATATGTACCATATTTAAGTAAAATTTGTGAACAAAAGAGAGAAATCACTTCTCTTATCCTTATTTTAACAGAATTTTGTATAGGTTATTTCAAGCATAATGAATTATCAAGATCTGAAAAACAAAGCTAAACCCTAACACACCCACGTTAGATTTGCTGCTGCAGAGTACAGTTGCTAAATATTTGTTTATGCACATTATCACAAAATGTTTGTGCAACATGGAACTAAGAAGTAAACATTGTGGAATTGCTTACACTGTTCCCTGCCATATACTGTCATTTCAGTTCATTGTGTGAGTCATTTAAACATGCTATTCTGAATTTTAAATGCCATCCCCTGTGATACACACTGAGTACAGTATGAATACCCTGATCCCATTAGTAGCATTGCTGGGGCCACCACGGAGTGGGCTGTACTAACACTTTCATGGTGATCGAAGCCTGCGTAGGGAGAAACACAGCCGTACCACCACAGGAAAGCAGTGGTTTCTTCGGGCATCCAGTAATTTTAAACACTTAAAAATAGATGTGTATATCCCAAATATAACGTATTAAATGAGTAGGAAGAAAACTGTCTGCCTTATATGTGGCTAAATACATAAAAAAATAGATTCATTCTGTCACCTCATGACTGCTTTAAATTTCAGCCTTCAGAGAAATCTGCTATGCACAAAAATGTCATTCATAGGATAACTGTAAAAACCTCTAAGATATTTACTAAATTGTACAAGATGCATGCACTTTCTGAGATTGTTCAATATTTAATACATACTTGGAAGTAATTTATGACCCCATCTTACTTGTATGAAAATTACTGTGAATGTCCAAAAATAACCCTTAAAAATGATAATACTGTCACCTTTCTATTTTATCTAAGGCTTTTGTCTAGTCTACTGTTCTACTTCAAGCCTTGCTTCTTTTCCAAGAGAGTCCCAAAGGACATTCCCATCACCTGGTACCTGAATAAGAAAAATAAATAAATAAACACTTTTGGGAAATTTCTTGTGTCCATGCTCTGGGCTTCAGGCTCAGATGTCACCATCATACCAACTCTCCTCCAAACTAAATGCATGGTTATCGCAATGCAAAGAAACCTCCATGCAAGGAGAACACGTAACAATGGCAACATATTAGGCATACTTCAGTGCCAATGTATTAGCCCCCTCATGATTCATAATTGCATTTTCAGAGGCCACTAGCCTAGAATTATTGCATCTATGTGGCCTCAGGAATGGTGCAGAAACAGGGAATTCAAGCTCTGTCTCTTTGCTCTCTAAATGAATTGAAGTAAATGATTGCTGATTTTATAATCTGTAGGCTATTTACTTCAGATCTAATGTTGAAATGGACTATGTTCCCTTAGAGATTTTAGAGGAATGAGTGCTCATTGGGAGTGTGTGAACACATAATGAGAGTGTGAGAGCTCACAAATAATACTTTCAAGTGAGACAGTGTTACAAAAACTACTGAGGCTAATTCTCACAAACATTTCCCTTGCAAAGCAGGTGGTAAGTGGGCAGGGGATGGGGAAGCTGGGCTCCCTGCCCATGTGGAGGATTAGAAAGGAAGCCCCATATGCCTTTGAATTCCCATCATTCTCACCCTACCTGCCTCAGTTATATTTGGAGTCTGGGGTAAGATAAGAGTTCATGTTCCTTAGTAAGAAGAGGAAGGTAAAGAGCAGCTTTTACTTCCATATCTACTATTGCCGTGATCTCCATAGCAACCTGGGGCAGCAGAGCCTCCAGACAGACCTAGTCCACAACTAGAACTTAGTGGGAGGAAAGAGGAGGCATGAGAGAGGCATCCTGGCGGATTGAATGGGGCAGCAATTTGTCAGATCACTGGACTGGGAAATGGCTACAGATCTGCTGATTCTGTTCCTATGTTAGTTTCACAAACTGGGGACTGAATAAATAGGTCCGTAACATGTTGCATGCAGGGCTGAAAATCCAAGACCAGAACTCTTTCTATTCACTGCTGGAATTGACTGTCTCACATCCATGACTCTGCAGATACAACAGAACTGATTAGTAACAGCGACAACAAAAATACACATTAAGGGAAGCCATTCAGAGCAATAAAGCATGGGCTCTTTTTGATATTGATTAGTGAAAGAGATATAAAAGGATTTCATAGCTATTTTACACACCAATCATCAAAACATTCCTTGATGTAAGTAGAAGTCCATAACTTTATTCCAATTATTGATGAGGAAAACAATCTGAAATCAGTACGATTTCTTTCATGATGTCTACAGTAATGTGGTATCCAAAGTTCAGTCCTCTAGTCCTTAATATGCACTCAGTGCTTTTCTTAACATAGAACAGTTAAGTTTCTAAATTTCATTTGCTGTGGTCATAATTATTTGCCACTCACTAAGCAGAAAAATGTCACATTCCTTGAATATATAGAACACAATTATAGGGAAACAGTATAAAAGTCCCCAAATAAACCAAATGTTACACATCGTCCACTGTAGAATCTAGTAATACTTTATACTATATGGTTTTATTTTTATTTTTATTTTTGAGATGGAGTTTCACTCTTGTTGCCCAAGCTGGAGTGCAGTGGCACGATCTCAGCTCACTGCAACCTCCACCTACTGGGTTCAAGCGATTCTCCTGCCTCAGCCTCCTGAGTAGCTAGGATTATAGGCGTCCCCCACCACACCTGGCTAATTTTTGTATTTTTAGTAGAGACAGGATTTCACCATGTTGGCCAGGATGGTCTCGATCTCCTGACCTCGTGATCCACCTGCCTCGGCCTCCCAAAGTGCTGGGATTACAGGCGTGAACCACCACGCTTGGCCTGTACAGGATGTTTATCAGTTGTGCCTTCAAATTATTACTGCCTTGTTTTGTGGGTGTTGCCACCTTAAATAAGAAACTCTTAATGGGTAGAAACAGACTTTCAGTAATGATTTTTATATACAAGAAGATACTATGTGTACATTGAATATTCAATGCTTGTTTTTAATAAAAATAATGTGGTATAATTTTGAGACTTCTATTTGAGCTACAACCCAATAAAAACAACTGTTCATTCTCTCATTTTTACAAACTGTAATTCTTTCAATGAAATCTTTAATATTGTTAAATATAGGCTGATTTCTGTCATGAAAGTCAAAATATTTTTCTAGTTTATTATTAAATCTTGAAATATATTCTATATCTGATCATCTAAATATAATTTGGTAAAGAATACAAAACCTTCTCCCACCAAACCTTCAACATTGGGTCACTGTGAAAGAAACACTTTAGAGATTACTAACGTGCCGTGGACTTTTTTCGGTTGTTAACATTTTCATGCTAGAAGACTATACCTCATCTAATTATTTTAGCACTAAATGGCAGTTTTTTGCCATTTACTTCCTTGGATTGTGTGATGTTACATGTCAGGAGCTTGTTAATTAGCCTGAGCAGCTCTCCAGCTAAACAGTAAATAAATTTAAATAAACCAAGCATTATGGCTCCAACCATTGCAGTGGACTTAGACATAGTTTTCCCTCTATATTTTTGAGATATCTCAAGTCATCGAATGCCAATGTCCCATTCCTTCCAAAAGAGACTACACACACCTGATGATAGTTTGGTCCTGTTGGACCAAATTTGTTCATGTTGGGCAAATCTCAAGGAAGAAAAAGATGATGACCATATCCATCACTAATTTTAAGCTCCACAATCAGAGCAAATTAGAATTCGCGTGGGGGGAGTGCAGGAAGAGAAGACAGGTGGGAGGAGAGTGGCTTACTAAAGATTGTTACAGCAAAGAGTTTGAGATGTTAGGTCTTATGAGGTAAAACTTCTTTTCAAAATTTTAAGTATTATATTTCAAGATGTGTGGCACATAATTTTAGCCAGAGGTACTCTATCCTCAGTTAGACAAGGTCTTACCCTTTTATAGTCCTCCTCGGTTGATAATGTATCTATTTTTGTACCTTTCCTTATCCAATTTATTATCCTAATCAACTAACATTTACTGAACCTCTCTCTACAAGGAGAAACACAACAGCATTCATTAAGAGCTCAGGAAAACGTGAAATATTGACAAACATTTGTAATTGTCAGGATCTAGTCAATAGAAAACAGTTCAGGCTTTTCAAATGGTACCTTACCATGAGATGTCTTGGAAAACCTCAATAGGGGAAGATGAGGCAACATGTAACAGCAGAAACCCGCCACCACCGACATGGGGGACAGCTGAGGGAGAGGATGGTGCAGGGCCCCAGGGTCTACCCCGTGCTAGACCAAAGGCTAGACTCCACAGTGAGTGCAGAGGAAGGGCTCTCAGGGGAGAGTTAGAATGAAGGCAGGATGGACAGGTCTCCGGCCCCGTGAAATCAAATTCTGTATAGGCGAGGAGCTAAGTGAGGAATCAAAGACATTAAGAAGGTGAAGGAAAGAAGCCGAGAAGCAGAAGATAGGCCCTAATAAAATTATTTCAAATCCTGTAGGAAAGAAAGCATTTTTCTGTTAACACACTACACACCACAGATTTGAAACACTTAAAAACAGCCAGACACTTGGCATCAGATGAGATTCAAATTCTTGGCAGAAAGCTGGATAATTACAAGAGTCCCTCAATGCCCGAGCTCTATAACATCCTTGAAGAAAAAAAAAAGTCGTGTTTTAATTCCCATTATATTCTCAAAAGAAAGATTATTATCACAAAATCATCCCCAAACTACTTTCTTCAAATGGCGTGTACTTGTTAAAATTTGGGCTTGGGAGCTAGATTCTATTAGTTTTAATTCTATTTCCGTAGTTTGCCAGCTGTATAACCCTGAGCAATTGATTTAATCTCTCCACAATATCTTTCGCATCTGTGAAATAATGATAATAATCATATCTACCTGGCAGTTTTATGAAGATGATGTGTTACTACTTGAAGAGGAGCTTGGAAGTTTGTATTCACTTAATAAATGTTACCTTTTTTACTAGAAAAAGCATTAGATTAATTAAAATAAGAGAAAATTCACATAAAATGCTTTATTATGGGATGTCTATGTATTCCTATAAGAGAAATATTTTATTCAACAAAATTATTCAATAAATATATGGAACTCCAGTGAAATAGACTTAAAAATATCTGGCCATAGGTACCCATTTGCCTTCTCATTTCAAAGACCACAAGACAAACTCCAGAACATAGTCAACATTTAAATAACACGGCTATTTGGAATAAGATGAATCCCTAAGTAAAACAAAGATAGTTTAAGCCACACACACATACTACTTTACTCAGAGAAAGAGAAAGAAAGCAAATTTGAAAATATATGTTCAATGTCCAATGGATATAGTTTACAATTTGTAGCAAAAGAGAGGAGTTATCCCAGAAATACTAGAATTGAAAAGCAAAAACTGGTGATTAGGAAGTGGCTTCAGTGGTTAGCAGAGTGAAAAGATTGGTAATAAACCAGGAATCCTGGGAACAAGGAGGAACTTTAATTTCAGCTTGTCAAATTGTATTGCTTAGTCAAAAATCTACATCAGGGAAGATGCATAAATAGATATGTATCAATCAAAAAACCTGTCATTAAAAATGACACCAGATTAATTCTAAAGCATCAAGTATAGAAATACATTAGGGATGACTTAAAGTCCAAATAATTTTTAAAGGGAGGTTTTCAAAATAGCTTGAAATCCAAATTGCATTGATC
Organism: Aotus nancymaae; assembly: GCF_030222135.1. Classification (NCBI taxonomy): domain Eukaryota; kingdom Metazoa; phylum Chordata; class Mammalia; order Primates; family Aotidae; genus Aotus; species Aotus nancymaae. The sequence goes on along the minus strand of NW_026988450.1, from coordinate 3,017,445 downwards.
CACCTTTAATCCCATGGTTTTATGTGTATAAACATGGGTAAACCAAAGGCTGCTTGCTGTCTGGCATTTTCCTTCCTGAAGCCGGAAGAAGAGCTGTTATGCCAGGTGAATATAAAAGTGGTGAGGATTATTTGAAAATAGTAAGGAAAGAAGGACGCGAAATCTACAGGAGAGGAGGAGAGCTATTTCTGAAACTAATGGAGCATCTAGATTACAGTGGAGAGGATTTTTTAGTATTTCATTCATTGTACTTATATATTTATTGACCATTAACATATGTCAATACACAACACTCTGAAAAAAAAAAAAAGAGAAATGACTCTCACTCCCAAAGAGCTGACATTTCAGAGAAGAGAGAGAGAAAAATAAACAAAAGTAAACAAAAAAAAAGGAAAATTATTGTAAATACAAATTTATTGTTTGTAAAAATAGAATGGTTCTATTGAAATAGTTTTAGATATACAGAAAGTAGAAAAGATAGGACAGAGAGTTCCTAAGTACCCCACATCCAGTTTCCTATATGCTTTACTACGGTACACTTACCATAGTTAACACATTGGTATCCATGCACTCTTACTAACCAAGGTCCGTAGTTCATTCAGATTTCCTTAGTTTTTCCCTAGTGTCTTTTTTTCCAGTTCCAGGCTCTCATCCAGGATATCATATTACATTTAGTTGTTCTATTTAGGCTCCTCTTGGCTTTGACAATTTCTCCAGATTTTCTTGTCTTTGAAGACCTTAACAGTTTGAGATGTACTGGTCAGGTAGTTTGTAGTATATTCCTGAATTAGGATTTTTTCTGATTTTTTTTCTCCCATAACTACGCTAGGTTTATGTGATTTGGGGAAGGAGACCACAGAAGTAAAGTGTCATTTTCCTCATATTGTATCAAGTGTACATGCTATCGATAGGACTCTCGTTGTGGATATTTTCCTTGATGAAATGGCTGAGGTGCTGCTGTCAGGTTTCTATATGCTAAATTTTCTCTCTCCACGCCTCCTTTTCATACTGCATTCTTCAGAAGGAAGTCACTACGTACAACCCACAGTTAAGAAGTGGCAAGTTACACTTCACCTCCATGGGTACAGCTGTCTACATGAATTACTTGAAATTGTTCTGCACAGGTTTTTCTATTCTTCCCCAATTTAATTATTCAATCATTTGTGTCACTGGAGACTCATTGATATGTATTTTATATAATGAATTAAAATCCATTATTACTTGATTTATTTTGTTGTTTGGATGGTTTCAGTTTTGGTCATTGGGGGCTCTTTCAGTTGGCTCCTTTGCCCCTTTGACATGTCCTATCAATACTGTGTGTGTGTGTGTGTGTGCGCGCGTGTGTGCGTGTGTGTGTGTCAGGGAGAGAGAGAGAGACTATAAAATAATCCAGCCTCATTTTATGTATGTCCTGCTCCAGTCCTTGAATCATCCATTTCTCTTTAGTGGAGAACAGTACTAGACACCAAGACCTAGGTACTAGGTACTAGGCGTGCTCATTTCCACTTGAGTGGCAGTACCTTCTAAACCCTCCAGCTGGCAGAGCAAGAAAAATCTAGTAGGTTTATAAATCTGATTATTTACCTAACTGCATAAATGTTTCTATGTGCAATCACCTATACCTAAATTAGGCAAAACCGGATGATTTTTTTGAAATCCTTCTATTCAGAAAACTTAGTTACCCTGTTTTTACCAGACATTACTCTGGGAACACCAATTATGGTGTAAAAGCTAGCATTATTGTCACCATTGCATCTAGGTTTAACTAGGAGGCCAGTAAAGAGATGCTTAATAACAGAGCCCAGTTGAATTTTACTGGGCTTTATTATAGCATGCAAAGCAACACAGAGAAATGGCATCTGACTCTGATATTTTGACACTTCAGCATTGCCGTTCAGGTGTCTACAGAATTCAGGCAGGCAAATGGACAAGGAGGAGGATAACTGGAAACTGCATTTTTATGTGTTTGTCATAATTTTAAAAAATTTTAATTTTGGCAAATGTATATATATACATTTATGACACATAACATGTACCATCTTAATCATTTTTAAGTGCTCAGCAGTTTTAAGTATATTCAAATTCCTCTACAACAAACATTGACAATGTTTTCAATTCTAAAACCTGAAACTCTAGACTTCATGCAGACTTTGCACCTCTGTGCTGGAGCCAGTGGGCAAAATAAAAGAAAAGAAACAAACAAAAATATGTTTCCCCTAAAACATGATTCTCTGTTCCCTTCTTCCCCTAGGCCCTGAAAAACACCATTCTATTTTCTGTTTCTATGAGTTTTGTTACTCTAGGTAACAGAACTTGGTACTCTAGTACCTAGTACCTAGTACTCTAGTACCTAGGTACTCTAGGTACCCCATTTAAGTGGTGTCATACAGGATTTATTGTTTTGTGGCTGGCTTATTTAACTCAGGAAAATGTCATCAAGCTTTATCCATGTTGTATCACGTGAAAGAATTTCCTTCCATTTTAAGGGATAGTAATATTCCATTGCAAGCATACATCACATTTTTGTTACTGTGAACAATGCTTCCATGTAAATGGGATTGCAAGCATCTCTTCACAACTACTGTCAATTCTTTTGCATATAAATCCAGAGGTGACATTACTGGATTATATGGTAGCTATATTTTTAACTTTCAGAGGAACCATCATAGTGTTTTTCATAATGGCTATACCGTTTTACAATCCACCAATAGTGCACAGGAGTCCTAATTCCTTGCTGTATCAGTCCATTATCACACTGCTATAAAGGTGAATTTTAAGGGAAAGAGGTTTAATTGGCTCACAGTTCAGCATGGCTGGGGAGGCCTCAGGAAACTTAACAGTCGCGGAAGGTGAAGGGGAAACAAGGCACCTTTTTCATAAGATGGCAGGAAGGAGAACTGCCAAGCGAAATGGGAAGAGCCCTTTACAAAATTATCAGATCTCCGGAGAACTCATTCACTATCATGAGCACTGCATGGGGGAAACCACCCCCATAATTCAGTTACCTCCACCTGGCTTCTCCCTTGACACTTGGGGAACGTGGGGATTACAATCCAAGACGAGATTAGGGTGCGGATGCAAAGTCTGACCACGTCACTTGCCAAGACTCCTTTTCTGTTTTGATTTTGTTTTTGATAGTGGCATTCCTCAATGGTGTGAGGCAATATCACTTTGTGGTTTTGATTTGAATTTCCCTAACGATTAGTGTGTTGAGCATTTTTTCACGTTTTTTTGGTCATTTGTATACTTTTTTTTTTTAAGAAATGTCCATTCAGGTCTTTTAGGCAATTTTTAATTAGGTGAGGTTTCTACTGTTGTTGTTAAATATAGGAGTTCTTTAAATTTCCTGAATATTAACTTCTTATCCGATATATGATTTACAAATATTTCAAGTCATTCTATAAGTTGCCTCTTCACTCTGTTGACTGCGTCTGTTGATGCACAAAAGGTTTTCATTTTGATTAATTACAAGTTATCTGTCTTTTCTGTTGTTGCCTATGATTTGATGTTACATCCAAAAATTCCTCGCCAAATTTGATGGTATGAAGCTTTTCTCTGTTTTCTTTTATTAGTTTAGTATTTTTTTAGCTCTTATCATTAGATGTTTAATCCATTTTGAATTAATTTTTGTATGGTATGATGAAATGGTCCAATTTAATTTTTCACATACAGATATCCAGTTTTCCCAACATAATTTGTTGAAAAGACTATATTTGCTTATCGAATGGTCTTTAAAATCTTATTTAAAATAATTTACTGAGCTCACTATTCTCTTCCATAAGTCGTACTCATCATATCTACAATGTGATGCCTGTCTTTATACCACTATCACGTTGTTTTAACTGTAGATTTGTAATAAGTTTTAGAATCAGGATGTATGATTGATGCCTCTAATTTTGTTCTTGGTTTTCAATGTAACTTTTGCTGTTTTTGGTGTCTCTTGCAATTCCACATAAATTTTAGGATGGAGTTTACTATTTCTCAGAAAAACACCATCACAACTTTGAGAGATCACACCAACTCTGTAAATTACACTAGGTAGTTCTGATACATTAATACAAATTGTCTCCCAATCTATGAATATAGAATGTCTTTCCATTTACTTGTACTTTCTTTAATTCAGAAATATTTTGGAGTTTTCTGTGTACAAATCTTTTGCCTTCTTCATTAATTCTAAATATTATATATTTTTTGCCATTTTAAATAAAATTTCTTTTAGATAGTTCGCTGTTAGTGTATAGAAATCCAACTGACTTTTGTGCGTCAATTTTCTGCCAATTTTGCTAAAATTATTAGTTCTAACTTTTTAATGGTCTCTTTAGACATTTCTACATATAAGGTCATGTAGTCTGTGTTCTTTTTATTCTGAAATAGTATTTCATTTTACTACAGTTTGCTTTTTCATTCATATGTTGAAGGTCATCTTTCTTTGTTTCAGTTTCTATTAGTTATGAATAAAGCTGCTATGAACAAATATGAAAAACCCTGTATATTTTTGTGTGGACATATTTGTATTTCTCTTGAATAAATACTTATGAGTATGCATGTAGCATTGTATAGTAAGATAATATTTCACTTGGTAACAAACTGTCAAACTGTGTTCCACAGTGGCTGTGCCATTTTGCACTTCTAGCTGTAGTGAATGAGTTTCTGCTACTCTGCATCTTTGCCAGCATTTGCTATGGTTGATTTTCTGAATTGTAACCATTTTAACAAGGTCGTAGTAATATCTTGCTCTTTCCTATTTAGTATTATACATAGATGACAATTTATAACTTACATAGACTATAAGTATATCACAAAGGTATTAGCAAATAAAATTGAAGCAATGGCTATCGAAACACATTCTGAGAGGAACAAGGGTGTCTCCACAACAATAATAATTATTATTATTATGTGATTTTTAAAAAATGCCTTGCTTAGGACGTTTCTACCAGGGCTGACACCTGGACATTTATACTGTGGCACTGATGTCCTGGCTGTTCTTCTTCACAGGACATAATCTCATACTGATATTTCACTCTTATTTCTTAGGATTAAAGTTTATTACTGGGAGTATTAAGTTTGGCTAAATTTCGTTGCTTTGTTAATATTCTATTTTGCAGAGAACTGAATGGAATATTCCTTCCATCATTTTTCGTTGTTGTTGTTATAGACAAGGACCTGTTTCCCAATTGTCTTGGAATATTCCCTCATGTAAGAATGTCTGTGTGATGCTGGGCAGCCCAAAATGGCAAACAACTTCTATTATGTGACTCACCAGAGAAGGTTTCTGTGATGAGAATTATTTGTTTACTTGATTATTTCTTTATTTATTGAGACAGAGTCTCTCTGTGTTACCCAGGCTGGAGTGCAGTGGTGCAATCTTGGCTCACTGCAACCTCTGCCTCCCAGTTCAAGTGATTTTTCTGCCTCAGCTTCCCAAGTACACGGGATTACAGGCATGCACCACCAAGCCAGGGTAATTTTTCCATTTTTGGTAGAAATAGTGTTTCACCATATTGGCCAGGCTGGTTTAAATCTCCCGACCTCAAGCAATCTGCCCATCTAGGCCTCCCAAAGTGCTGGGATTACAGGCGTGAGCCACCATGCCTGGCAAATAAGGAGACTTTTAATCTAAGGTCTGAATGGCAGCGGGGGAGTAGGGAGTGCAGTCATGAGACCACTGGGTCTCTTTAGAACCCAAGAAAACAAGAGGAAAGAAAAGTGAATCACATCAAGTGCTGAAAACAAAAACCACACCAACAGAAGTCTATGTCCCAGAAAACTATGCTTCTAAAGAGGAGGAATGAACTCTTAATCCAACAAACAATAGTAAACAATGCCTTGTCAGGGGCTCTGCAGTACAAGAAATGTAGGAATTCTTACAGGGATTGGAAACATAAAATAAGTCTGAAGCTCAGATCCACACAAACAAAGAAGAACTCCAATGAAAGAATAAATGAAAGTAAATAAATTATCTTGCTTCTCTCATTTTTGATTGTCAACATAACCCTTTGTTTTAAATAGTAATACTAACAATATGTGGGGTGATTAAAGAGTATGGATAAGTAAAATGATAGTAACTGATAAGAGATGGGAGGGAGGAATTGGGAACTTTCTGTGATAATGTACCTGCACTACACATCAAAAAGCAGCACTGTGCTCTCTGAAAGCGCATGCAGATTTTGAAATACATGTAGCAGAAACTAAAGCAAACACCAATTGTTTTCAAAAGCATAATTGATACAATAAAAGAACAGAGGTAATGGCTTAATCAAATGCTTAAGGTAAACCAAGGAAGCTAAAAAAGAGTGTGCAGGGGGAACAAAGAACCAACGAAACGAATAGAGAAAAGTTACAAACATGGCGGATATCAATTCAGTTACATTAATAATAACTTTATGTTTAAATGTTTAAATAATCAACCAAAATAAAGATTATCAAGGGACTATAAAAGATCCAACTCTAACTTCTTTAAGAAACCCATTTTAAATGAAAACTTCCATAGGTTTAAGGCAAAGGGATGAAAACATACTTTGCTAACAATAAAGATAGCTGGAGGAGATATATTAACTGCAGACAAAGGGGACTTAGAGCAAGGAGCATTATCAAAGGTAAGGAGGGTAATTAAATAATGATTAAGTGAGGAATTAAAAAAGATAAAGCAACAGAATCTCAAAGAAGACATAGCATATTAAACCATCTAACAACAGCATGTCACTATATGTATGGCAAAAACACTGAGTGAACTGAAAGGAGAAATAGACATATACTATAATTGTAGCCTTCAATGGCATTCTTTCAAAAACTGATAGTCCAAGCAGGTAGCAGTTGTTTAAATATATAGTTGCACTGAACAGTACTGCCATTCAAATTGTCATGATAGGCTTTTATAGAGTATACCAGCTACAGATAGCAAAATATACACTTTTCCAAGCTTATATGGAAATAGCATAAAAGCAGACTATCTTCTATGCCAGAAGACATATTTTAACTATTTAAAAAAATATTAATTTTACCAAATACGTTCCCAGATAATGAGGAGTTTAAACCAAAAATCGGTAAAATAAAGATAGCAATAAAATCCCCAGATATTTGGAGATTACTCATTACCCTTCTATACAGCATGTGATTTATGAAAAAGTCTGAAGAGAATTTAAAAGTATTTTGAACTTAATAAAAGTGAAAACAATCTTACCAGTATTTGTGACACCCAGGAAAAGCAGTGCTTAGAGATAAATGTATGCCACTGAAGCACGTATTAGTAAAGAAGGCTAAAATCAACGATCTAAGCTCTCACAACACAAAATCAGAAAGAGCAGCAATCAGAGCCTAAAGCAAAGAGAAAGCAAATAATAGAAATTACAGAGGAAATCAAGGAAATGGAAAGCAAACGCAGAAAATAACAGGAAAAAATTAATGAAACTTAATGCTTGTGTTTTTAAAAGATAAAGAAAATGATAGATTGCTAGGAGACTCAGCAGGAAATAGAGAAAGATACAAATTACTAGTGTCAGAAATGAAAGAGGTTCATCCTTATTGATACCATGGATACTAAAGGGCTAATAAAGGAACACTGTGAACAACTCTATGCCCACAGATTTGATAATTTACACGATCTGCGTAAACTCCCATAAGAAGAAATAGATAATATGAAATGGTCTATGTTTATTAAACATATTTAACCAATAAATAATACCATTACAAATAAGGCACCAAATCTAGAGCGTTTCCTTATAAAAATATTTTTAAATACTATTACATACTTAATGAAGACATAATACTAATTCTCCACTATTTTGTCTAGAACACAGGAGAGGTAATAGTTTGTAACTCATTCTATGATAATGTAATTAACCTAATACCTACAAAAGTTTTTAAAAGCATTATAAAAAAACTAAGAACAATATTTTTCATGAATATAGCTACAATGACTGAACAAAACATTAGCAAATCAAACTCAGTAACGTACAAAAAGAACTATATACCACACCAAATGAGATTTATTTCAGTTAAGCATGTGGGAATCAAAGCTTGCAATCCAAAGAAACTCACCATTCCAAAAAGTCTACCAGAAACGAAAACAAAACAAAACACAAAACCTCTTAGAACTAACAAAGTATAGCAAGGAGAGATATTTAATATAAAAGTATAAAAAGGATAGACATTTAATATAGAAGTGTTCATTGCTTTCTATTTACCAACAATAAACAATTGAAATTTGAAGTTTGAAAAACAATACTGTTTATAATAACACCAAAGAATTGACACGCTTGGGTCCAAATCTGACAATATACGTACAAAATTATATGTGGAGACCTACAAAGCTCTGATGACAGAGCAGAGACAGTCTAAATTAATAAATGTTCCATATTCATGGACTTGAGGACTCAACATTGTTTAGATGCTGATTTTCTCAAGCTGATCAATGGATTTACTAAAATTCTCATCAAAATCCCAAAAGCTATTTTGTAGATATTTAAAAGTGATGTTAGAATTTATGTGAAACAGCAAAAGACTTTAAATTGCAACAGCATATTGGGAAAGAAAGTTAGAGGGCTCATGTTTCCCAATTTTAAAACTTAAATTAAGCTACTACAAGGCATCATGGTGATGACAAAAGAATGCACACTGATCGAGAGAAGAGAACAAGAAGGCCAGAAATGGCTCCGCACAAGTGTGATCAACTGATCAACAAAGAAACAACGGCACTTCGATGGAAAATCGGTAAGTTTTTGGACAAATGTCTTGACACTATTAGAAAGTCACGTGCAAGAAAAAATGAAAATAGATGTGTTACCTCTTTCACAAAAATGAACTCAAAATTAATCATGGACCTAAATTTAAAATGCAATACTATAAAAATTCTTAAAGAAAGTAGAGTATACAGTGACACTGAGTTTGACAATTAGTTTTTAGATGTATCAAAGACATAATTCATGAAATAAAAGACTGATGAGCTGGAATATACTAAAATTAACAACTTTTCCTCTGCAAAACATACTTCTAAAAGAATGAAAATACGACCCAAAAATACTGAGACAATCTTTCTGAAACATGTGTCTGGTAATGGAGTTGTCTCCAATATATACAAAGCACTCAATATGCAACAATAGGAAAGCAAACAACCTAATTGTTTAAATGGGCAAAATCTCTGAATAGATACATTACCAAAGAAAATGTAAATAAGACAAATAAATACATAGAAAGAGCCTCAACGTTGTTTGTCATTAGAGAGTTGTACGTTGGGCCGGGTGCAGTGGCTCACGCCTATAATCCCAGCACTTTGGGAGGCCGAGGCGGGTGGATCACGAGGTCAAGAGATCGAGACCATCCTCGTCAACAAGGTGAAACCCCGTCTCTACTAAAAATACAAAAATTAGCTGGGCATGGTGGTGCGTGCCTGTAGTCACAGCTACTCGGGAGGCTGAGGCAGGAGAATTGCCTGAACCCAGGAGGCGGAGGTTGCAATGAGCCGAGATTGCGCCATTGCACTCCAGCCTGGGTAACAAGAGCGAAACTCCATCTCAAAAAAAAAAAAAAAAAAAAAAAAAAGAGAGAGAGAGTTGTACGTTAAAACAGCAATGAGATACTACTACACACTTATTAACATGGTTTCCATCCAGAAAAACTACCACCGCCAAATGCTGGCATGCACATAGAGCATCTGGAACTTTCCTTTACTACTGGGAGATACACAGAGTAGTATAGCCACTTTGGAAGACAGTTTGGCAGTTTCTTATAAAGCTTAAGATAGTCTTACCATACAATTCAGCAATTGCCTTTTGAGCCAATTGATTTTTAAAAATACATCCACATAATATATCCATAACCCTGCATGGAGATGTTATAGCACTTTGTATAATAATTGACAAATAGTTGAAGCAAGTGTGATGCCCTTCAACAGGTAAGTCAATAAACAAAATATACTGCGTGCATGTCATGAAATATTATTCAGCAACAAGGAAAAAAATGCTTTCAAGACAGAAAAAAAAAAAACAGTCAAAAATCTTAACTACACCTTGCTAAATGAAAAAATCCAAGCCACAAAGGCTAGATTTTCTACAGTTTTAATTATTTGGTATTCTGTTAAAGGAAAAACCAAAGAAACAGTGAAATGTCAGTGGCTTCCTGAAGGTCATGACCAGGATAGACGGAACAGATGGATCCTAGAGGATTTTTTAGGGCAGTGAAACTATTCCGTATGACTTTGTAATGGTGGCTACAGACATGATACTGTGCAGGTGTCAAAATCCATTGAACTTACAATCAAAGAGTTAACTTTAATGTATGAAACTCTTACAATAAAAACAACTTAGGAGGCTGAGAGAGATGAGGAAATAGTCTTACTGTATTACAAATATTTGAAGCAACTTCACTTAAAGTCTGTAAGACAAAAACAAAAGGAACTGAGCGTAATTCTACTCTACCTGATAAAATTGTTTCCCACTGTGAAATGGGCTATGACACTGCTGTACATATATAGTAGATTAGAAGACTTAAATGAATGAATGAAAGATAATATAACCATTTGTTAGAATGGGAGATTACAGATGAGCAAGGGGAGGAGGCTGTGGTGTTTCATGCGATAAAGGATTGAGTTAGAGACAGCAGTATAAACTCAGGGATAGTTAACAACAGTTACATATAGAAATGTGAATGAACAGATACAAGCACAACTGTTTCTTTGTGCTTGACTTAACTGACAGATATTGCATATTTCATATATTGAAGGTTTGTAACAAGCCTGTGTGGAGAAAGTATCAGAGCATTTTTTTTTTCCAACAGCATGTGTTCATTTTGTGTCTCTGGGTTGCATTTGGGTAATTTTCACAACATTTTGACTTTTTCAGATGGTCAAACTACCTGAAAAATAGATTTTTTAAGATATTATTTAACAGACACTATTTTAACAGATATTATTGTATCTGTTATGGTGACCTGTGATCAGTGATTTTTTTTTTTTTTGAAACGGTTTCACTCTGTCACCCAGGCTGGAGTGCAGTGGTGTGATCTCAGCTCACTGTAACCTCCATCTCTCAGTCCAAGTGATACTGTTGCTTCAGCCTCTTGATGATCAGTGATCAATGATGTTGCTATTGTAATTATTTACAGGGTGCCACAAACCACACCTATATAAGGCAGCAAACTTAACTGATAAATGTTGTGTGGCTTCTGACTGTTCTACTGACTGATCATTTCCCCATTTTTCTCCCTCTCTGCAGGCTTCCCTATTCCCTGAGACACATTATTGAAATTAGGCCAAGTAATAACCCTGTCTTGGCCTGTAAGTGTTCAAGTAAAAGGAAAATTAACACACCTCTCACTTTAAATCAAAAACTAGAACTTATTAAGCTTAGTGAGGAAGGCGTGTTGAAAGGCAAAACAGGGCAAAAGCTAGACCCCTTGCACAGCAGTTAGCCAAGTTATAAATGTAAAAGAAAAGTTACTGAAGGAAATTAGAAGTGCTGCTCCAGTGAACATGCAAATGGGGAGAAGTAGACAGCCTTATTGCTGAAACGGAGAAGGTTTCAGTTGTCTGAATAGATCCAACCAGCCACAACATTCCGTTAATCCAAAGCCTAATCCAGAGCAAGGCTCTAACTCTCTTAAATGCTATGAAATGTGAGAGAAATGAGAACACTGCAGAAGAAAAGTTGGAAGCTACCAGAGGTTGGTTCATGAGGTGTAAGGAAAGAAGCCATCTCCATGACATAAAAGTGCAAGGAGAAGCAGTAAGTGCTGCAGAAAGTTATTCCAAAATCTAGTGAAGATAAATGATGAAGGCGGCTACCCCAAAACACATTTTCACTGTAGACAGAACAGCCTTCTGCTGGATACCTTCTAGGACTCTCATAGCTAGAGAGGAGAAGTCAATGTCTATTTCAAAGCTTCAAGAAACTGGCTGGCTCTATCATTACAGGTTAATGCAGCTGGTGACTTTAAGTTGAAGCCAATGCCTGTTTATCATTTTGAAAACGCGAAGTCCTTAAGAACTAAACTAAATCTACTCCACTTGTACTCTAGGAATGGAATAACAAAGCCTGGGTGACAGGATATTTGTTTACAGCATAGTTTACTAAATATTTTAAGCTCACTGTTGAGACATACTCCTTACAAAAAAAGATTCTGTTCAAAAGATTACTGCTCGTTGACAATGCTCCTAGTCACCCAAGAGCCCCAATGGAGACACAAAACAAGACTAATGTTGTTTTCATGCTTCCTAACACCACATCTATTCTGAAGTCCATGGATCAAGGTGTAATTTCAACTTTTGGGTTTTGTTATTTAGAAAATACATTTCATAAGGTGATAGCTCCAAAAATAGTGATTCCTATGAGGGATCCAGGCCAAGCTGATTGAAAACCTTCTGGACAGGATTCACCACTCTAGAGGCCATTAAAAAAGTTTCTGCCTCATGGGAGAGGCCAAAATACCAACATTAACAGGAGTTTGGAAAAAGTTGATTCTAACCCCATGGAGGACTTTGAAGGGTTCAAGTTTTCAGTGTAGGAAACAACAAACAGTGAAAATAGCATGAAAACTGGAATTAGAAGTCGAACCTGGGCCTGGTGTGGTGACTCACACCTGTAATCCCATTACTTTGGGAAGCCAAGGCAGGTAGGTCACCTGAGGTCAGGAGTTCAAGATCAGCCTGGCCAACATGAAAAAACTCTGTCTCAACTAAAAATAAAAACATTAGCTGGGTGTGGTGGCATGTACCTGTAGTTCAAGCTACTTGGGAGGCTGAGGCAGGAGAATCACTTGAACCTGGGAGGCGGTGGTTGTAATGAGCCAAGATCATACCATTGCACTCCAGCCTGGTGACAGAGCAAGACTCTGTCTCAAGAAAGAAAAAAAAAAAGTAGAACCTGAATATGTAACGAGTTGCTACCACATCATGACAAAACATGAATGGATGAGGAGCTGATTTTTATGGAAGAGCAAAGAAAGTGGTTTATTGCAAAGGAAACTCTTCCTGATGAAGGTGCTATGAACATTCTTGAAATGGCAACAAAGGATTTAGAATTTACATAAACTTAGTTGATAAAGCAGTAGTGGGGTTTGAGAGGATTGACTCTAATATTGAAAGAAGTTCAAAATCCTATTAAACAGCATCACATTAGAGAAAAATTTTTCATGAAAGGAAGAGCCAATAGATATGGCAAATTTCATCACTGTTTTATTTTAAGAAATTGCCATAGCCACCCCAGCCTTCAGCAACCACTACTCTAATCAGTCATTAGTCATCAACGTTGAGGCAAAACTCTATCCCAGCAAATAGATTATGACTCACTGAGAGCTCAGATAATTGTTAGTGTCTTTAGCAATTAAGCATTTTTAATTAGGATATATACATTTTTAAGAAATCATGCTATTGCATGTATAACAACAGACTACAGTATTTTTAAAATATAACTTCTATATGCACTTCCATATAGGCATTTACATAAACCAAAAAATTACATGACTTGCTATAGTGTGATATTCTCTTTTTTAACTTTTCATTTTTTATTTTTATTTCAATAGTTTTTGGGGTGCAGCTGGCTTTGGGTTACAGGTGTAGGTTTTTTAGTGATGATTTCTGAGATACTGGTGCACCCATCGTTAGAACAGAGTACATTATACTGAATATGTAGTCTTTTATTGCAGTGTCTAGAACCAAACCCACAGTATCACCAAGGTATGCCTCTATGTGTATATGAACAGGCATATATACATACGTATATTTCATTGTATTTCTGAGGTGTGCCTCTGTATATATGAACAGGCATGTATACACATGTTCCCTTACTGAGAAGGCCAAGAAAGCACCACTACTTTGCACACCTAGAACCCAGATTTTGTTTTCTAATACTGTTCTCTAATAAAGACAAGCGGAGTTTCTAGGGGAAATGTCTAATTCTTGGACTAGCAAGAAATATGCAAGATCTGCCTGAAAAGTATGTTCGCATCAGAAGTTGAGGAGCTGCTAAAAAAATAAGATAAAATAAAAATAAACCTACTACATTAGGGTGTTTAAAAGTGACACTGAAATCAATAGAAAGAGTTCCCAATCCCAAAACTGGACCCATTTGACCAGTAACATATGTAAGATAGTATTGGATTATATCCCAAAGTATAAAACAGATATTTATGAGTCCATAGTAATTTATCAAAATGATCAGATAAATAATCAATTGAGATGACTAGATAAATCCATGTTATTAGAATTCGAAATAATTTATGCAGATAGCCTGCCCTCACACAGTAAAGCACACTTTTCAACTAAATAATTGGCATTGTGCATAGGGTCATATTTCTTGAAAATACAGTCTGGACAGAAAAAAAATACATTTACAATGAAGAATTCTGAAAAACTCTATCTCAGTCAGGTGATCAAGGTTATTATCAATGATAATAAGTCATGCTGGTAGTTTTCTCTTGATATGGTGTGATAAGATTGGCAATTTCACACTGTGGTCTTCCTCTAGGAAAACACATAAACCCAGTACACACACACACACACACACACACACACACACACCCCAGAAAAATCTCAGCTGAAGGACATTCTACAAAACAACCTAACCAGTACTATTTAAAACTTTCAGAATTATCAAAAAATCAAAAACAAGGACCCTGAAGAGACATGACTATTAAATACAATGTGTATTCTGATGGGTTACTGGAAGAGGAAAGAAAAGTCATTAGGTAAAAACTAATGAAATCTGAATAAAGTTTAAGCTTTTCTTAGTAATAATATATTAATAGTGATTTCATAATATCAAAAGATAATAATATTAGAGAAATATGTGTGAGGGTATGTTAGAATTCCTGGTACTATCTTTGCAATTTCCTGTCAATCTAAAACCAGAATCGAGAACCCAGAAATAAAACCATACACCCACTGCCATTTAATCTTTGACGAAGTTGACAAAAATAAACAATCAGAAAGGGACTCCCTATTTAATAAATGGTGCTGGGATAGCTGGCTAGACATATGCAGACGAAAGAAACTGAACCCCTACCTTTGACAATACACAAAAATTAACTCAAGATGTATCAAAGAGTTAAATGCATGGCGTAAAACTGTAAGAATCCTAGAAGAAAACTTAGGAAACACCATTCTGGACATCAGCTTTTGGAATAAATTTATGACTAAGTCCTCAAAAACAATTGCAATGGAAACAAAAATTGACAAGTGGGACCTAATTAAACTAAACCACTTCTGCACAGCAAAAGAAACTATCAAAGAGTAAACATACAACTTAGAGAATGAAAGAAAATATTCACAAACTATGCATCCAGCAAAGGTCTGATATCCAGAGTCTTTAAAGAAGTGGAACAATAATACAAGCAAAAACCAAATAACTCTATTAAAACACGGTCGAAAGACATAAACAGACACTTCCCAAAAGAAGACATACAAGCAGCTAACAAACATATTTTAAAATGCCCATCATCACTAATCATCAAAGAAATGTAAATCAAAACCAGGAAACACCATGGCACATAGTCAGAATGGCTATTAATAAGGGCTGCAGAGAAAGGGGAAAGCTTATACACTGTGACGGGAATGTAAATTAGTTCAGCCACTGTGGAAAGCAGTTGTAGGTTTCCCCAAAAATTTAAAATAAAGCTACCATTTGACCCAGCATTCAAATTACTGGGTATATATCTAAAATAAAACAAATCATTTTACAGAAAAGACACCTGCACTCACATGTTCACTGCAGCACCACTCACAGTAGCAAAGTCACGGAATCAATGGTGGATCAGATAAAGAAAATGTGGCACATATACACCACGAAGTGTTATATGGCAGTATCCATCAATGGTGGATTAGATAAAGAAACTGTGGTACATATACACTCTGAAATGTTACATGGCAGTAAAAAAGAACTAACTCGTGTCTGTTCTAGCAATGGGAATGCAGCTGGAGGCTATGATCCCAAGTGAAATAATACAGGAACAGAAAACCAAATACCACATGTTTTCACTTATAAGTGGGAGCTAAACATTGGGTACTCACGGACACAAAGATGGAAGCACTGGACACTGAGGCAGGAGGGAAGGAAGGGTACAAGATCTGAACAACTAATTGCCGTGTAATACGCTCAAGACCTGAGCAACGGATGTTTCATACCACAAACCTCAGCAATATGCAACATACCCAGGTAACAAACCTGCACATCTACCTCCACAATCTAAAGTAAAAGTTGAAAAATATATATATATCATTATGTGTAAAAAAGGGTATATTTCATTTGGAGAAAAATATGTAACAATTCAAAATAAATGTATATTTCAATATTTTATTTTAATTACTTCCTCTCTTAGGATCATGATTCAAAAACACTCAAATGAAAAAATAAAAACTAAAAGCATTCTAATATAAAGTTTGTTTAAAAATCAGATATAAAAAGAACAAAGTTTGAGGACTTATAATGTTTAATTTCAAAACATAGTATGAAGTGACAAGAATCAAGAATGTAATACTAGCGTAAGTACATGTGAATAAATTAATGGAACAGCATTAAGAATTTGGAAATAAACTCTAGCCTTTAGGGCAATTCATTTTCAACGGAAGTGTCAAGGTAATATAATAGGAAAGAATAGTCTTCTCAATAAATGGGACGCCTTACCTTACCGCATATAAAAATTAACTGAAAATTGAACCTAGACATAAATATAAGAGTTAAATCTATAAAACCATTAAAATAAGACATGGCAGTAAGTCTGTATGGCCTTAGATTAGGAAAAAATTCATTAAGTAAGACCCCCAAAAGCATAACTGACAAATTTAAAATATTGATAAAGTAGACTTCATAACAACCAATACCTTTGAGCTTCAAAAAACACCATTAAGTAATTGAGACTAAGTCACAGACTACGAAAAGATATTTGTGAATTGTATATCTAACTTGGAGCCAGATTACGCAAACAAACTCTTAGAAATAATTAAGCAGAAGTGAACACAATTAATAAGAGCGATGTAGAACTATGTAATAAACACAAGAAAAGATGTTTAATATTCTTAGTCATTGGGGAAAGGCAAAGTAATATCAAAATGTGATGCTGATTCATGACAAGCATCGACATGTGACATGCTTTTCTAAAATTATTTTCTGTTACTTGGTATTGTGTTTCTATTGGAAAACACACATACGAGAAGTCTGGATATTTTTCTTGTATCATTCTTTTGATACTGGATGTTCCTTTTATTTCATGTAATATTTTATTTCTGAATAATACTGGTTCAATGTAAAAATTATTGAATAGTGTATCTCTCATATTCTGTCATATCAGCTTCTTGTTTGCAACTTTATTCCACTTCGAGACATTTCCCAACTTTTTTGTAATCTAATTTTTAAAAATGGATATCCGCCGGGCGTGGTGTCTCAAGCCTGTAATCCCAGCACTTTGGGAGGCCGAGGCGGGTGGATCACAAGGTCAAGAGATCGAGACCATGCTGGTTAACATGGTGAA
Organism: Aotus nancymaae; assembly: GCF_030222135.1. Classification (NCBI taxonomy): domain Eukaryota; kingdom Metazoa; phylum Chordata; class Mammalia; order Primates; family Aotidae; genus Aotus; species Aotus nancymaae. The sequence continues at coordinate 2,999,991 of NW_026988450.1, read as the reverse complement.
ACCCCATCTCTACTAACACAAAAAATTAGCTGGGCATGGTGGCGCGTGCCTGTAATCCCAGCTACTCAGGAGGCTGAGGCAGGAGAATTGCCTGAACCCAGGAGGCGGAGGTTGCGGTGAGCCGAGATCGCGCCATTGCACTCCAGCCTGGGTAACAAGTGTGAAATTCCGTCTCAAAAAAAAAAAAAAAAAAAAAAATGGATATCAAAGTTTTAATATCCAAGAGCTCTTTATCTTTTTCTGCATGTTCCTTTTATATATAATGGTAGCATTAATTCATTTACTAATTAATTTTCACGATCTATCTGAAAACATTACAGTATAAAATCCTTTTGTTTAATAAACCTTGCTTTGTCCATTTCCTCGATTTTTTTTTTTTTGGTTGTCTTAGCCTCTGCCTTTGATGTGGATCATTTTCTTCAAATCTTGATGATCCTTTGGTATCACAAAATATTTGAGAGTGAGACACTGAAACGCAAATTGACAGCGTTGGGTACAGGATGCGTGGTTTATCCATTGGGCTCCACCGTGGGGTTTAGGGTGAACCTTGTTTGCACCAGGAGAATCCAAACCTATCATTTGTGGATTATTTCTGTTAGATCAATTTCACTAAAAAGGAATCCTCTCACCTCTTCTCTGAGTGGTGGAACCGGCTGCCAGTTTTCTGAGAGCCGAAAGGACAAACGCAGAGCACTTAACTTCCCAGAACGTACCTCTCACCGCATTGATGGCAGTGCCTGGGGCTGAATACTCAGAGCCTCTTGAACTCCAATTCGATTGTCTGTTCTTGGCTACGCCTCCTCAACCCTTCCTGTCAACGCTCCCATCCGCGATTCCCATCTGAGGTCTGCAGTGGGGATGTTTGCTAGCCTGCGGCTTTGGCTGCAGCCCTTTGGCTGTTTAGACGCCTCTCCTCTTGTCTGCCTGCTCTCCATTCTTAAATAAAATTACCAACAACCCTCGCCTACTGTTTTCTCTTCTCCTTCTCTTTTATCTTTATTATTTTTACCTTTAAAGAATTATTTATTGTCATACAAAAAGTGTTTCGAAAGGGAAGAGAAGTAAAAATATTCTGCTTAATGTCACATCTCTGTATCCATTTGCTTAAGATTGTAGGTTTGCTCCTTGGGAAGCCCTTAAAATTGTCTTTTGATAGAGAATTCAGAAAGAGCCAGGGATACAAACAGTTTCCCTCTTATTAAGATCTTGCATCGGCGTGGTGCGTTTGTGATCATTGCTGAGCATGTGGCTGTGTGGTCATCCAGCGAGGCCCACGGTTAGGCTCATTACAGGTTCTTCTTTGTGTGCTGCAGCTCTGTGGGCTTTAACAAATGTTTGTCTTTGACAATGAACGAACTGAACATTTTAGCTGAAAAAGACATAAGCAATAATCTACTTCAAACTCTTAATCTTTCAGATGAGAGAAATGAGGGCCAGGGAGATTGATGCCCTTTATCAACATCACACAGCGAGAAAGCGTGACAAAACTTTTACCTTGCCGTAAAACCTCCATCCTCATATGGTTTGTTCTTCTTGGCTTGATCAGCTGATTATTTTGAAAATAAAATGTCAGCTATGTGAAAATTATGGCGTTTGTATAACACACATTCCTCATTCCAACTTCCCGGACAGGAGAGTGTCTGAGAAGATCCTTGCAGGGTGTGTGGAGGGACTGCAGCACACCTTACCTGCCATGCTAGCTTTCTCTTCCCGGATTGTCCTAGTATAGTTCTGCCTGCTGGGAGGTATCCTGTTTTTACTCTCCTCTCTAAGGAAATTGGTGGGGGCCCTACTAAGTAATTGGTTCTTCAGGCCTGGTTTTTTCTCATTATGAGGAGGAGCTAAGGTTTGAATGTTTGTATCCCTCCAAATTTTATATTGAAACGTAATCCCCATTGTGGTGGTAGCAGATGGTGGAGTCTTTTGAGAAGTTATTAAATCATGAGGGTTGCACTTTCAAGAACAGAATTAATGCTTTCATAAAAAAGCTTCAGAGAGCTGCTTGGCCCTTCAACATTTTTCTGCCATGTGAAGACCCACCCAGCTTGCATCCCTTCCAGAGGAAGCTGCAAAAAAACACCATCATTAAAGCAGAGAGCAGCCCTCACTGGACTCCAAGCCTGCTGGCATCTTAAACTTGGACTTCCCAGCCTCCGTGACTGTAAGAAAAAAAGTAAAACCTCTGTTAGCTATAAGCTACCCAGTTGAAAGTATTTTGTTTCAGCTGGGTAGCCTATAACTGATAGACAATTGCAGAGCCCTCACTGCCCCGAATGCACATCTCACTGCGCATTCTAGATGGAGCTTTGAAAAACGGTCTTTCAGTTCTCTAAATTATCCAACGACACTCAAAAAGTAAGACCACTAATAAGGACTTGATAAGAATCAGCAGTCAGGAGCACAAGCATGCATGTCATTAAAGTTCACCTTTGCTGTCTGGATGTATAACTTCTGCAGGAGAAAGACGTGTTGGTCTAGCAAAAAAAGGCATTTCTAAAAGTATTAATGGAAAGCTAAGTCTGTAAATAAGACAAGGATATTTTATTTCTCTTCAACTGCAGACATAGTGCAGGCAGTATTTCTGGCCTTTTGGGTTTGCACTCAACATTTCCCAGAGCACTGGGAAGTATTAAAAGTTAAATTACATTGTATATGGCTTTCCTTGGTGAAAGCTAATTCAAAGAAAAACTATCCACTATGGTTAGAATTCTTAAGGAAGTATCAATCACTTAGAGCTCAAAACCTGTTTCCAGATTGTAAACAATGTAATCGTTAGCAGTTAGGTAAAATGTGATTTGTAACTCATGGTATTTTAATCTAAAATGATCTGTGTGCTCAACTCACATCCTAAATATGTTCCTTAGTGACACATAAAGCCTCCCAGACTGTTCCAATATATAAATTTATGCCTTTCTTCAGATGATCTGCTATAACTCTTGTATTGTTTTTGTCTGATTAATCTAAAGTAAAAAGAATATGTTCTTACTCCAATGGAAGTCTTAAATAAAGTTAAGCATATATCATAACAAGAAAAAATGCTTTTAAATAGTATTTTTGCATTAGGTTTTATCAGCATTTGTTTTCATTGTATGAAGGTGTCATTTTAAATTATATAATTTTAGCTACTCGTTCTATTGTTTTAGAATTACGAAGTGTTCTTAGAGTTTAGTTTACAGTCGTAACTTCAGAATTAGCTGTTAATTATTTGCAATTCAAATTACCTAATAAATTCTGTTTATGAGAATCATAGAAACAAAAAGTAGATGAACACATTTTTTGGAAACCCATAAATCTCAAGTCTGAAAGTGGAAATGTTACTTTAAAGGGAGCGTCTGGAGTCAGCTATGCATCCATCTTGCTTTGCCTAATGACCTACTCTTTCAAAACTCTCATTAGATAGAAACTTCAGTTATATGAATAGATTATCTTGTTAGAACCAGGATGCTTTTTAATTCAACAAACACTTTGCTGCTATAGTAAAATCTTAATTCGTATTATTTCTAGTGGATAGATCATCATTGTTATTTTAAATACCATTGTAAATAAACATTGTTTTCATATTACCCCCTTTCTAATAGTTTTCTTCAATTTTTTGTATACGCAATTATTAAAATCTAAAGAAGTGATGCCCACATATCAATAAGGTTACAGCAGCAGAGTTACTCGTATATTCTTTCTTTTCACACAAAGTACTCAGTCTCAGTGCTTTTTGCATAGATGGCGCTCAGACAATTCTTAATTTATTATTATAATTATTATTTGAGATAGGTCTCCCTCTGTCTGCCAGGCTGGAGTGCAGTGGCATGATCTCAGCTCACTGCAACCTCCGCTTCCCAGGTTCAATCAGTTCTGCTGCCTCAACCTCCCAAATAACTTGGATTACAGGCACATGCCACCACGCCTAACTAATTTTTGTATTTTTAGTAGAGACAGGGTTTCACTATGTTGGCCAGGCTGGTCTGGAACCCCTGGCCTCAAGTGATCTACCCGCCTCGGCCTCCCAAAGTGCTGCTATTACAGGCTTGAGCCAATGTGCCCAGCCACTCAGACAATTCTTGATATGTGATAAGTTTGCTTGTTAACCAAAGGAAAAATACAGATGACAAGATATAGAGATGATCATCAGCTTAACGTGTCTTGGGTTCAGTGGTAAGGAAAGTACCATCAACGTTAACATCAGCAGTGGCAATAGATCGTTTTCTTTGAGGAGCTTTGGTGTCTTGGAGGCACAAGTCATAAGCTCCAAAACATGTTCACATGGAAAATAAAAAGACATGCTGCTAGGATGAACGAGGAATTGCAATTTTTCACAGGATCTTGCCACTCTTGCTGTGGGTGACCATGTCAGCTTCTCACTGGAATTGGTGGAGGGAGCGTGGGATGCTGAACAGCAGCATTGACTCTGTCTGTGCGTGACACCCACCAGGGTCCATCATGGGTCCTAAGCAGACAGTCTCCCACCTTGACACGGCAGTCCCCACGGAGAGGGAGCAGGGAGAAGAACAGCAGCATGTGAGAGGTGCCATTGGGTGGCATGAAAATAATGACGGCTTAATTGCCAGGTGTATGCTTGGAGTTTCACGTATGTTAATCTCATTCATTCCTATAACATTTATTAGTGGTTCAATCTTATGAATACATATCAGAGAAATAGAAAAGATTAGTTCATTTTGTTTGCCTTAAATTATAATGTTAGTAAATGTTTGAGCTGGGATCTGCATAGAGTTGTTTCTCAGCACTGAAGCCCTATGTGGCCACCGTGCTGCATGCCAAGCAGTGCTGGGCACTGGTTCTAGTTTCCCTTCATGAGGAAGCTGTGGGCTTCTCTTCCTTAACAATCTTCCAGCAAGAATGCAGTGGGTGACGTGAGCGAAGCCGGGAATTCACCTACTATACTCCCATACTGGTCCCATGAGAAATATATACAGTAGATGCAAATCAGGGATCTAATTCTTGGTGTTTCGTTACAGAATCCCATCCATCTACTGACCACCCACAGTGGACAATGTAAAATCCCCCTTCTATATAAATCAAACCTGATAACTCAAACACAAAAGTGACATTTACACTGTTGAAGCCTGCCTGACAGTAAAGCTGATTAGAGGCTGAATGCAGGATTTCTAACATCAAGGAATAGAGTAGGTGCATAAAACAAAAGTTATGCGCACACACAACATGCTTTCATAGCTGCCCGGTTTGTTTCTGAATTTGGTATTTTACAAGGAATGTGGCATAACAGCATGCTATTTGAAATAAGAAATGTGGAATATCAGCATGCTTGTTCAAAACCACCTACATTCTCTAAGCTTGTTATGTCTTTTTCTGCCCTTGTAGGTTTATTATTAAACATTTAATTAGTATCTCTGTTCTACTGAGGTGTAAGTCTATTGGCTTTAGCTAATAAGCAGTGAGAACAAAGCATCTAATAGCTGTTGGAAAGTCAAAGATTAGAAATAAATAAAAATGTTGGTACCCATATTTCAAAGCTGGTAGAGTTAAGCTTCTCAGAAAAAAATAAGAGTTTATTCTGAAGGACCACATACGATTTGCAATACAATCCTAAATTTTTTTCCTTTATAACAGAATGAGCTCCATTCAGAAGTGGAATTATTAGGGCATTCTAATCTTTCACACCGCACTAATCTGTTTAATCAAAGCTCCATCTCAGTTTGTCTAAGCATGCTGCCTGCCTCTGAAAGGCAAATTGCATTCCATCTAACAGCATGTGGTTCTAAAAGAGAATGCACTTGTTTTTACTCCCTAGATAATGAGTTTAAAATCACTTTGTACTTTTGAAAAAAGAGTCAAGTTACAAGCAGCTTTGCTTATGTGACTATATTTAAAATTTACATAGGAATCTGCAGAATAGAAGGCTCTGTGCTGTGCTGGCTTCTCACTTGTTTACAAATTTGTTCTAAAATATTACTTTTCTCTGCACATATTGGTAGGAAACTTGGGACTTGAAATAGGTATATTTTACATGAAGTTGAGCTCAGAGTGGCAAGAGCATGGCTCAAATAAGATTGTAAGAAGACAAAGACCGGTGACAAATACTAAAACACCTTGATTAGTGATGTGAAGCATTCCTAATTAAAAGCCCTCCTTCCTATCAGCACTTCCGCAGCGTGGCTTTTCACAGACACTTGAGGTGGCTGCTCTGAGATTTGAAATGTATCAACATAGTTTTCTACAAATAGCTTTTAACAGAGGAGCATTCTATCCAAAAACCAAATAAACTAGAGCTGTGACAAGTGAAAGGCCTACAGTGTTTCTTATTTTCTTTGACCTTTGAGTATAAACTTTTAAATACAATTTCTCCTCTAGTATTTCCCATAGGAGCTGTTACAGAAATCAGTGAGGTTTTAGAATGGTATTTAATCAACCACGACAGACATGTCCCAGAACGTCTACCACAGTCCTGTTTCTTTTTCTAGTTTTTTAATGTCATTTCACCACCCTCAACAGAAGTTCCATAACCTTTCAGTTGCTCTGAAAGTTTAGCTTAGAGGCCACCTGTAATGGAACCACTTAGGTCGGTTGCCAAAATCCACATCCCTGGGCCCACCCAAACTTGCTGAATTAGAATATCTAATTCCAGGGCTTGGGAATCTGCACATTTACAAATCTAAGAAAATATCACAGTAAAACTGGATGACTACTCTGTCTAGTGCTAAACCTGTCTGCCTTGAGTTTAAGATTCTCTCTCCTCTCTCTCTCTCACCGCACACACTTGAACACACAAACACACACACTCACACACATGCAGTCTTTATATGCCCTTTCATTTGTTCCTAGGTAATCTCTCTGTGGGTGATTGGTTACAGGAAAAGCCTCAGAGGATACCTATACCCATGGATGCTCCAGTCCCTTGTATGAAATGTTGTAGTATTTGCATATAAACTATGCACACCCTCCCGTATGCCCAAATTCATCTTTAGATAACTTGTAATATCTAATATAATGCAAATACAATATGATAGTTGTTACATTGCTTTGTATTATTTTTATTATTAGTTGTTATTTCTTATTGTTCTTCCCCAAATATTTACTATGGATGGTTGGTTGAATCTGCCCATGTGAAATCCCGTGAGTAGGGAGAGCCGAGTGTACTGTGTGAGATTCTACAGGCATAAATGTATGGTTTAAGCTTTTAAACATCTACAGAGATTTAGAGATCTATTTCACCCAGTGGTATATTTAGTGGACGTTGACTGGTAGGGGTGAATATAAAAACTGTAAAAACACAGAAAATGACCATCCATAAGTAAGAATTCTTCAAAACACACTTCATCCTTGAAAGGACTCATTAATCTATCTCTAAATTTAAAAAATCAATTAAAAGAACATTTGAAAATTTGATACCACACTGAATAAAGGTCATATCTGCCTAAGGAACAGAATGACAGTTTTTAGCAATGCACTAAATTCGTATTTGCACATGGGGAAAATTATGACATTAGGAAAAAGAAAACTCACCACTTCTTCATGTCTGCATTTTCTCACATTAATGCCATTTATCTGCAATGAAAAGAAAAGCATAGTTTCCCATGGCATACTGTAAATTGATTTAATGTTTAGATGGCATATATAATGACAAAATGTATACCTGTAGAATTGCATCTCCAATGAAAAGTAGGCCTGAAAGCTCCGCTGTAAATGATAAATGAAAAATCACAGTTGATAATGCATTGGCTGCTTTTGCTATACAGATGAAAGGGCTTTTAATTAATAAAGATAAAACTTATCAACAGAAAAGTAAAGGTTTTTTTGTGGTTAGCATCTTAAAAGATCAACAAAAAAATGGAAATTCAAAACAGTATGATTCAGTCTAATTATTGAAACACATGCAGAGATATTTCCATATACTTTAACTTTGCAGACCTAACAGCTGCCAAACATCAGTCACTCTTCCCAGGGTAGATGACCACACTTTCTCACGCACTTACGATTATTAGGTCTTATGAAAAAGTTGAAGACACAGGCATTCAATCCATCAGCTATGGAATTGGTTCCAAGTTCATTTTGAAACGTTATGTTGTTTTACTAATTTCAGTTCTTGCCACACCTGCTTTCTATCTCCATTATTTTCCCTACAGTTTCATATGAATGGTTAGCTGAGTAGAACTGTGCATGAGAACTGAAAAACAGATACCTAAAACTGTCTTTACTTGATGGGACTTATTATCATTAGTTTTGTATGTTTATTGGTTTAATAAAGCAACTGAAAAGCTGTGCGGTCCCTATCTCATATCTACTTTCAGAGGTTTCTATTTTCATCCTTGCTCCCCTTCTGTGAGAGAGGTTCTTCCCCACAGGAGGATAAAGGGCGAGGACTCAGGAAGCAGAATCAGCCACTAATGCCTGACGGTGGGGAAGCTGGAGCCAGTCAATCACATCCTGATTTATGGTTCTTAAATATCATCTCACGCTTCAAAAACAATGCCTTACAAATAAACGGCTGGAATACAATTCTCTAAACACGTTACCTCTTTGCTCCTTGGAGATTTTTGAAACAACAACTGGAATGTTATGTTCTGCTCCTCCCTGAAAAGAGAAAATCATATATTGTACTTTTTAATCTAAAAAAATATGCTGCTTTTAGCTGAGAAACCATGCAGGCTCTGAAGGGAATGTCAAGCGGACACCAGGCAGAATTTAAATAAACTTGTGTTATTTCTCCACTAAGTAGATAGTGATCCCATGAAAACGATCAATCTGTTTAGAATTTTGCTGGGACATCCAATAATAACAATTAAATTTGGAAGTTTTCATTTATCAACCAATATTGATTGCGTATTTAGAGAGTCATTCTCTTCAATGTTTAACAGTGCTGTCTGTTACAGAAATTCTTATTAAGGATTCCAAACACCACATAATTAAGTACTTCTGTTATGCTGCTAAGTCATTCTGTGCTGGCAGCTAAGGGCTCTTGGTGGAACAGTGACCCCTTGGGATGCTAAGGAACAGAGAGACTTTTACCTGCACAAAAGGATAAACAAAATCAGAATGTGCATATGCATGAAAACCAGAGATTCATCTGCATTTCCTTCCTTAGTATCGAATACCTCTTTGTGTGAAAGCACATACTGAACAAATTACAGAGTGAAACATACTGCCAAGAATATTTTATTTGACCAAATAAGATATGAAAAAAGAAAGATAAATAAACTAAACTTACATGTAAGAAGATAAGATAAATCCTTAAAAACTGAACAGAAATCCCATTTCTTTATTACAGAATTGAGAACGTTGAAAAATGAAATCAGTACATAAAAGAATAAAATGTCATAGAAAAAAAGAGGCATAAAACTTTTAACACAGGCTGATTGAAAGGACACTCTGAATTCCATTGAGGTTGTTCTAACTTCAGAATTTGTAAACCACCTAAGCTCTTTTTTTCTAGTACAAAAAAATGATTTTGAAAGAGATATTCTTTTTTCCCATGCATGTCCATTTTTAACACTTAATTGCCAGTATACTTAAATATAAAATAGTCAATAGTTTTGTAGAAAAGCAGAAATATTTAATTTTTTTTCTTGGCAAGTAGAGTACTTTCCACTTCCAGATATTAAGAAGAAATGTGATAATTAAAATAATGAAAACTGTTCCGCTCACACTGAATTTCAAACCCACTGCTCAATTCCCTTTTCCTCACTATTTCACAGCAACCCAGTATTCATGCACCTCACCCCTCAGCTCTGTGGGGGAAGTCACGGGCATCGGTTACAATGGCTCCTACTTGTTCTGCTTTGCGGTCTGTGTCCCTAACAAGCAGTGACTGTGTCTAAGATGACCCTGCCCCTGGTCTGAACAGAGATAGTGATTTGTGGCTTACGGTACAGTGGAAATTAAGTGCTCATTTAGCACACTGCAAACACTGAATAAAGGATGGCTACTATGCTAACACAGCCCATCTATTAAGATTTATGAGGAAACTCACATAGCATTAAAGTTGTAAATAAGATTACGACTAATCCCATCTAAGACCCTTAATATTTATGAGTTAGGACTCCAAATCCCCAGTCCCCTATTATCTGCTCTATTTTTTCCCATTAGAATCATCAGCTTCTAACATGCTATTTATTCATTTCTTACACTTATTAATGGTTTTCTTTCTCCTTCCCATCCCTAAGTAGAATGCAAATTTCTTGAGGGCACAGATGTTTTTTGGTAGTTTGTTTTGTGCATTGATGTAACCCCAGTGCTTGGAATAATATCAGATTTATCTTTGAAATGTTTGCTGAATTGAATGAATGAATGAATGAATGATTGAAGTCTAAGGCTTTTCCAGGACAAGCCTAAGGTCACTGACAGCTTCTCGAGTTACTTGGAAATTAGAAAGGATATTAAGGATGCATCTCCGTTTCTTAGAAGGAAAAAGCTGGTTAACTCAAATGAATCATTAACTGTTGAACTTTCAGGTAGAATTAAAAGATGAAACAGTCATCCAGATACTGTGATTCAGATATTTTGAGACAGGGAGCAACAATGTTTTTTCTGGTCTCATCAGTGAGGCTGTTATGAGTATTTTCCTTTAGCTGTTTTGCATTTCACCCTTTTCTCTCATTCTATTACTGAACTCAAATTTTTTTTCAATGCATAGATTATTAATGCAAGTTACCATGGCAGGACATTGGGAAACCTATTCTTGGTATCCATAGAAAAGGCTGTGATATAGAGATTTTCTAAGGGTTGACTCAAAAATCCCATTCTTTCTTCAATACCCAGACTTGTGCAGTGATCCCTTGCTTATCTGTGTTTCACTTTCTATAGTTTCAGTTACCCAGAGTATAATATAATACAATATTGGTGAGAGAAAGGAAGCACATTCACACAACTTTTATTACAGTGTGTTATTATAATTGTTCCATCTTATTATTAGTTATTGGTAATCTTTTGCTAAGCTCATTTGTAAATTAAACTTTATCATGAATATGCATATGTAAGCAAATATGTTACATGCAATATAGGATTTATTCAATACTGTCTGCAGCTTTGGGTAACTACTGGGGGTTTTGGAATGTATCCCCCAAGGTTAAGGGGAGACTATTGTAACTATCTTTGAAATGCAAAATGTAATTAACCTTTATTTGACCATCATTTTTCTTTTATATGTAAAACTTATCCTAAGATTTGAATGGTTTGAATCCAAACATGGTTTTCGGTTTTCATTTTATTTTAGTTTTTTGAGGCAGAGTCTCACTCTGTTCCCAGGCTGGAATGCAATAGTGTGATCTTGACTCATTTCAACCTCCACTTCCCAGTTCAAGCTATTCTCCCGCCTCAGTCTCCTGAGTACCTGGAATTACAGGCACCCACCGTCATGCCCGACTAATTTTTGTATTTTTGTAGAGACAGGATTTCACCTTGTTGGCCAGGTTCATCTTGAACTCCTGACCTTGGATGATCCTCCTGCCTCGGCCTCCTAAAGTGCTGGGATTACAGGCCTGAGCCACCATGCCTGGCCTGTTTTTTTGTTCTTTCTTTCTTTTAAATTATACATTTGGAGCTCCGACACACTTTTTAAATTAATTTCTGGAAATGACTTTAGTAATTACTAAATTTTTAAGACAAAACTCGGAAGATAAAATTAGAACTCAAAATTATACTCCCTTCATTACTGGAGAAAATGTGAGCAGCTCAGCTGTCATAGTTAATTAGATTTAGTTCAGGGCCTAAATAGAGAAATTTAAGGTTTTCCAGTCAATAATCAAATTATGTGGCTTGCCTCGTTTAAAACAGGTGATAGGCTTCCGTAACACTGGAATAATAATGAAAATCTCTAAGCCTCTCTTCCAGAGCAGCTCCTGGACCTCCATCGTCCTGAGCCTGAAGGAGTCCAGCACGCACTGTTCTCTGGCCTGGTACACTCCTCCTTCCCTCGTAACCTGGAAAAACTCTCCATTTTTGAAATTTTGGCTTAAAGTCCCCTCCTTCAGTGTCTCCATACTTGAAATAATTCAGTTATGTAGCACTGGATTGTGTCTGTGATTTACATTTATTTAGGTAACAATTTGATGAAAGTCTACTTTCCCACTGGAATGTAAATGGCCTGAGATCAGGGCAAGGCTTTCATCACCATCTTCTTTCCAAGGCACTCCTGGGCGGGGCTGTGGCTGTGGTTTAGAGAACGCTTGAATTAACTGAGCACTGTTATTTTCAGCTTATGGAGAAATCCAAGACTAGGAAAAAGGAGGCAGTGTTCTAAAGCACAGCCCTGGTAACATTCACACATACATCGTTCAACTTTGTAACATTCTTTTTACAAAGTGTAGTGGATTTTATAGCTAGTTCTATCTGAAGAAGGATATGAAATCCCATCTAAAGCATTTTGAGAAGGATGCTACACAATGATTTTTACCAGCATTACTGTGAAATACCACCAGATGAAACCTCGAATGCTTTTAGCACATCAGGAATCTTGCCCAATAATCTGTTTAGCTCAATATTATCACTATTCAATCAGTTAATCAATCAGTCACATTATGGGCACGGGAGTGCAGGGAAGATATATAGAGCTAACCATTATTTTTCCATTTAGAGAAAAGAAACTACTTGTAAGCAGAGAATAACAGTAATTAGAGTTAAGAGCTGGAAAGAACAACTACAGAAGAGGCACATAAAATACTATCACGGGAGGAATATGGGCAAGTGCCATCATCCTTCTGGATGCTCCCTTTATCTGCCAACATACTAGCTTGATTTTGGCAAAAAATAACGGCAAAAAATTTCTCATATGGTATATGATTGTCTTCATATGAAAGTCTAAAATAGGGAAATGGTCGTTGCTTGGGGCTGAAGTAGGGGAAATAGGGGATAAAATGGTGACGAATAAATACAAGATTTCTTCTGGAGGTGATAGAATGTTCTAAAATTGACTGTCACAATATTTGCACAGATCTGTGGATATACTAAAAACCATTTAATTGCACACTTTAAATGGGCAAATTGTATGGTATTGGAATTATATCTCAATAAAGTTATTTAATGAAAAAATTAATAATCTTTGAAATGATAATTGACCAGTGGTTTCAACTAATTATTGGGACTAATTCATAATCCTCAATTTAAACTTTACTGTCTGCCTGTTATCTACTTTTATGATGGAAATGGACATAATCACTTTGTCTTAGTGAAAACAAGCTAATCGGATTTGAGTAAAAATAATAGGGGAAGCAGAATGCAGAAAAATGTACACAAGCACGTCCACGCACTTATAACAACAGTTGTTATTTAAATATTTTTGCCCAGACATCACTAACAAGTTAAAAGGCGTACATTTATTATACCTACTATAAAGATATATTTTATTTGGAAAATTAGTACTCAACCCTTTATCTTACAATTGCTTACTTTATCTTGGTCATTTTGATCCATTTATTTGAGTTTTATTTTATTTTATTTTTATTTTTATTTTCTTTGAGACAGAGTCTCGCCCTGTCACCCAGGCTGGAGTGCAATGGTGCGATCTCTCACTGCAACTTCCATCTCCCGAGTTCAAGGAATTCTCCTGCCTCAGCTTTCTGAGTAGCTGAGACTACAAGCATGCGCTACCACACCTGGATAATTTTTTAAATATATTTTTAGTAGACATGGGGTTTCACCATGTTGGTCAGGCTGGTGTCAAACTCCTGACCTCAAGTTATTCCCCTGCCTCGGCGTCCTAAAGTGCTGGGATTACAGGTGTGAACCACGGCGCCTGGCCTTATTTCAGTTTTAAATAAACCAGAATGTAAATAGCATAGAGAGGAAACATGATTTGTGTCCCTGTAGAGCATTTTGAGGTAATTTATTCCAGGTTTTATAGTTCTAAGCATAGTTATTAAGAGTAAGGACTTTGTCATCAGCTTCCGGGGCACTGAAGTTCAACTCTACTGCTTGTAACAATAATGAATTACTTAACTTCTTGACACGTAATTTCATTGTGGAAAGAATAGCAATAGTTATCTACTTCTCTGAATAGTAAAGGCAAGTTAAACGAAATATAAAGTATTTAGCTCAGAATCTGGCACTTAATAAGTGGGGCATAAATATTAGCAATTATTTATAAATGAGAAGATGATTTAAAGTAATAATGATTATAATTGTATTTTTGATTGCTGCAGTGTTAAAGCTTCCGAAGAGAAACCACTTTTGATTGCATATATTTATTTAATGGATCTAGATAATTTATGATTTCCATAAGAAAGTTGTGTTTGTTGGAAAATACTGCATAAAATATTTTTATAGTAATAATATTTAAAACATCCTTTCCCCCAAAGGTAATTTTTCAAATGGCAATGATCAGAAGTATAATTTAATAATGTGCAAATAGATACTATTGGATGTTAAAAGATATGAGAGATAAATAAAAGCTTTACAAGGACAAGATGATGGTTTGCTTTAACATGATTATCCCTATGGTAATTCCCATAAGAAGAATAAAGCAAAAGACGATAATATTGGATCGTACGATGTGAAAATTTGGTGATTCCTGCAGATGTAATTGAGGAAACTATTACCGTTATTTTATATTTATTTATTTTTTGTACTTTAGGTTCTGGGGTACATGTGCAGATCATGCGGGATTGTTGCATAGGTACACATGGCAATGTGGTTTGCTGCCTCCATAAATGCCAAGGCTCTGGATGGTCCAGACCAGAGGTTGGGCACTTGGGAGGGGAAGGAGACAGGAGTTGGTGGGGCTGGGAGAAGAACCAGGAAATGTCAGTAGAAATGGTGCTGCAAGCAGGGAAAAGCAGCCAGGCTTGAGGCCACGTGCTGGATGACACTAGCCTGCTGAATCTACCGCTTCAAAGGGGCAGTTTCTGCCTAACAACAGACAGCAGAATGTGTAATTGAGTTGAAAGTTTAGTGGTTCTTTTGTCCAGTTTTGGGGGAATCTCATGTAGGGCTTTCTGTGGAAATTTTTGTAAAAAGTAAATAGAAGAGTTTGATATATTTTTTTAACTGATGTACAAATTAATACAAGGGAAAAAAAAAAACACTAGTGTATGGTTTTTGAGAGATGTTTCAATCAAGGAAAGTTAAATAATAACAGGCAGGAAAAAACCTAAATCACTCTCAAAAAATACCAAAGTTACAGCAGGTGTGAGGATGCCGCTCAAAGGCAACCTGAGAGAAAGAACAGCGTGGGTAAGCAAGGATGGCTGGAGGGCTGGGTGCAGAAGTTAGCGCGGTGCATAAAGCCCTACAAGGGTTCTGATCAGAGAGGGAGGTGGCATCGCTCTCTCCTTCGAGGGTCTAGAGTAGGAGTTTGCTTCACTTGAAGACGACAGAGGCCCAGATGTAAATGTGCGTGTCGTGCCCTCCAAATTTCATCTCATTACATTTTGGCAGGAACTTAATAAGTGGAGCATAAGTATTAGCAATTACTCATTTGCTCCTTTTGTATTTGCTAAACAGCAATGAAAGAATAACCCTAGCACAAGACAGGAAGGCAGAGAAAGTAGCACAATCCAGGACTGGGCATTCTCCCCGGTGGTTAAAAAATAATTTCTTTTCACTCTAGAACTTGAGGACAAATAATTCATCAAAACGGGGAGATGGGAATTCGAGAGTAAGAGTCAGCCTGGGCGTGGCACCTCCCTCGTCATCCATGTGCAGCATGAGCTAACGTTGGCCACTGTGCTCAGACGTCATTTCTGGCTTTGCTCTTGCTTTTGTTTTTTTCTTATTATTTCAAATTAACATGGAGAAATAGGTAATTTTGGTCTTTACCTATTCAGGGTCAAACATTCTTGTAAAATGATAGAATTTTAGAAATCTAAAGGATGATTATGTCCATGAAGGTAAATCAGTAATTCCCAGCTTAAATCTCAATGTAATTGATGTCAGAATTCTTTTGGGGTGGCTGTGTTCCAAATTCAGTGTCTAACATTTTTGGAGATGATTTGATTAGTATGACTTTCAAAGGACAGACTCAGACTGGGTAAGAAACTCCAAAGAATATACTTCAAAAAATTTAAAGAGAAAAATTAAGGAAAAATAGAAAGAAAACTGGACAAAATTTGAAAAGAAAAAGGATTCGAACTCATTTAAATCATATTTAAAATATGTAAAGCTATTACAATATTATTTTCATTTCTACTAAGTATATATGTTCCTCTTATTCTTTGGGATTTCAGGAATTTTTGAGGTGGGAACCCTCCTCGATGTGCTCTACATCTTATACTGGCTTTAGCCCTTCAAGGGAAGAGTGAAAGTCCTAGAATTAAACCACAGAGACACGGAACTGCCTCAGCCTCCAAGCCACCTGCACATATTTTTGTCCCAGAAGTTTGAACTGAGGAAGGGGACCCAGGCATCTGGGATCAACTTCCCCTTTGACTGTCATGCTGCATTTCAATAGAAGAAAAGGCTGACGGACTGGCGCCTTCTGATTCACCTTCCTGTAGGTGGCAGGCTTAGTCTTGGGGAAACTCTCCGAAAGCACTGTTTTTACTTAAAACGAGATCAAACCCGAAACCTTTTCACATGTGAGTCCTAAAGCTGTAAATCTTCATATGTAATTTCTAAGGCTGTAAACCTAAGATTCTTCCACGTGTAATATCTAAAGTATGAGCCTGTATAAAGGCAGAACGTTCCTCTGTTAGACGAGCTGGGTAATGTGGAACCATGGCTCGGCTCCCAGCTGTAATAGTGGTAATAATAATAATAAACTCCTTCCTCCCCCATTCGGTGTTCCAGGGCTCTGTTTCCCGAGGCCTTTCCTACTACAGAACCATGTCTCATATAAAGAAGAAAAACAAAGGTAAATGCTAAGTTTTATTTTCCCACCAACTTACACTCTACAAGGTACTCTAGCTGGAGGGCTTGAGAGAGACAGCAATATTGCATGTGGGCAGCAGACATCAGGGATTTGTGGACATTGGTAGCTAGAGATATCATGTTACCCACAGCCATTGAGACATATTAACCAACAAAACAGTGGACTCAAACCTACCAAAGAAGCCTCTCCACGCTGTCTCTGTGCATGCTCTGGGGAGACATGAGAATCACCACCGTGCACAGTGGTGACTGTGCCAGGAAAGTCCCCAAGCCAAGATCTGTCAGGAGTGAAGGGCATGGCCAGCTGGATTTGACTTCTAGCAGCACCTGTTAGAGTATTTGATTGCGTTCTGACTAAAAAGGACATTTGTTACCCTTTAGCCAAGTTTTTTAAAGAAGAGTGTTTTTGGATATAAAACTAAAATACTATGTGTTCTGAGTCCAGTGCAATTCACAAACAACTGTAGGAATCTTAGCTACACTGGAAAATGACTTTTCAGTTACCTAACATACCATCTTCCTTCTGCTACATTACGTAGAGGCTGTAAAGATTTTAATTAGTAATTCTCACCATGAATCTTCTGGGCATGTGCCGGTGAGGATTACTTAACTAAGCAAAAGGGTAAGATACGCATTTATGTATTTATATGCATACTTATATTAGTGGCTCAAATTGCTTCTGAAAACTATAAATAATTCAACATTAAAATACTAATTCTGCTTCTAGCCTAGAATGATTTTTTTTAAAAAATGTTTATACATGTGTTTAAATTCTCAGATCTAAGGAAAATAATGCTAACAAATAAACCCTGTAGCTTATTTAATTCATATATGACAGGGGAAAGAGATTTTTGTAATAACATTGCTATTTAGAATAATCACATTTTAATTTAAATAATCCAAATAAAAGATAGTTTAAAAATAGAGAAATGAAATTCAGAGGTAAGTATTGAGAAGTAAAAATAAAAAGCCATAAAAGGAATTTCTTTAGGATGAATGGGTAATATTCTAAATAAAAATATTGATGTTTGTATTTCTTGTCAGAGTGTGTATAAGAATTATGCAAAACATTCTTTTTTGTTAATTCCAATATAAGATATTAATCATAGTTATATTGACCAAAATACCACTTTTTGGTCAATATTTTGAATGGAAAATGGTTTGGATTGAAAATGAAAATATAAAATGAAAAGATTTATTTAGGAAAATTTTTGATTCTTTAAAAACTCTCTAGGTTAAAATGTGATATTTTAGTAAAAATAAATAGCATTGTATAATTGACTATAAATTATAAATACAAACAACAACAAAAAAAAAAAAAAAAGGAAAAGAAGATTTCTGGGTGACACGAAATTAACGTAAGCTCTACTACCAGAAATAGAGTTAGTGCCTGGTTCAGTAAAAATGATTATTTCAGATAAAATCAGCTCTCATTATTAGATTTTATTTATGGATTTTCTAGTATCTTTAGTGGTACCTTTAAATTCTTTACAGCAATCTCAATAAACAGTCTGGCAAAAAAATAATAAAAAAAAAGCAAACCAAAAAGTCTCATTTACTGAGAGATGAAATTCTCATGGCACGCTTTCCACATCCTATAATTTGTCCCGCATGCCTCCCTGGTCTTAGCTGGTGATAAAGTTTAACGTTGATAAACTGAATGTACAAAATATATTTTAAAGCTAATGCTCTGTATAGCAATATTCTTATCATTGACAATACAACAGTCTTGGATACTGATCTCTACTCTGAGTCATTTTCACAAAGTCAACTAGAGCTGACGTTCACAGCATTTAGAGTTCGCTTTCCATACCTATATGACATGAGTTGTGTTGAAATTTCAAGAAATGTGTACTTGAAAACATAAATGATTTTCACCCTAAGTCAAATGAATAACCCAAGAATTATAAAATTAAACTTTATTAATCTATGAAGAGATGTAGGTTTGATAAAGTCATTGCAGTCATGAGATTAACTGTTCAGTATTTATTCAATCTTCCATCCTTTAAAAATTTCTCCTTCATTTCAATGATAATAAATTGCAGATATGATACATCTCTAATAGTCAATAATAGAAAAGATAAAAGCCTTTAATATTTGATAATAAATTGAAATGAACGCATATGTTCACTTTTAAAATGAAGCCTATGCAGACCTTATGTCTATCCT
Organism: Aotus nancymaae; assembly: GCF_030222135.1. NCBI lineage: Eukaryota > Metazoa > Chordata > Mammalia > Primates > Aotidae > Aotus > Aotus nancymaae. The sequence goes on along the minus strand of NW_026988450.1, from coordinate 2,981,052 downwards.
ATATGATTAGCACTATAAAATTGAATTTACTGATTTCCTTTTAAAAAATGAAAACTAAGATGAACAAAATACAATGTCTCACTTACTCTTGGGCTTATTAGTGTGAAAAATTGTTATTGCTCCTTTTATTAAAGATCATCATTTCCTACTACAGTTGGTTAAAGAAAGATATGCGGTCGAACTCGGTGGCTCACGCCTGTAATCCCAGCACTTTGGGAGGCCGAGGCGGGCGGATCACGAGGTCAAGAGATCGAGACCATCCAGGACAACATAGTGAAACCCCATCTCTACTAAAAAATACAAAAAAGTAGCTGGGCATGGTGGTGCCCGCCTGTAGTCCCAGCTACCCGGGAGGCTGAGGCAGGAGAATTGCTTGAACCCGGGAGGCGGAGATTGCAGTGAGCAGAGATCGCGCCACTGCATCCCAGCCTGGCGCCTGGTGACAGAGAGAGACTCTGTCTCAAAAAAAAAAAAAAAAAAAAAAAAAGAGAAAGAAAGATATGCACACGACATCATATTTAACATTTCAGAAGAAACCCGATAAAGAAATTTAATGACTTACATTGAATGGTAAGGTAAAGTTCGCATATCCTTTGCTAAATTTTCTAAATCAAATGCTAAGAGTTCGCAGGAATTTTGTGAGGACCTGCCTAATTTACATCCCAGTCCAAATATTAAGGAGTCTGCTATAGCCATTCGTATCTAATTATTAATCAGCAAACATTGAAATGCACCGAAGTTCAGCCCTTATTGCACGGCCTTTGTAAGGATAGACTAGAAAGGCAGGCTACCTTTATGCTTAATCCAAATCCTCCTACTGTTTGTCTTCTGATGGTCACCGCTCTTTCCTGAAAGACAGGATTTTTAAGAATGATTAGTGTTTCCTAATACTATACTTACACACCGTTTTTTGTTGTTTTTTTTTTTTTTTTTTTTTTTTGGTTTTCTTCTGGGTTTTGCTTTTGTTCTTCAAGAAAAAGAAAACTCTTTTGTGGTGGCATAGAGTCTCCATATCTTGTAATGAGTAGTCCTTGACTTTTAAATCAAAGGACTATTTGTTAAAAGGGATTAAAGTGTTATTAAACTCCTCAACTCTTAAAAATAAGTTCTTCTCAATGATTATTGTGGACATATTTTGGAATCTTAACTTTTATACCTCTTCTTATTTCCATGTCACGTATACTTGTTTTCTAAGAAATGACAAGTTTTAGGTTATGTAAAAGTAACTCCAAGACAATGGTAAATATGATCTCGGTAAACCAGGATTCTGTCTCCATCACTGCCTGGAATTTGGGAGCTAAGCTGGGAGGCTGCCGTGGCCAGCACAGAAATGATTCATTTGTGTGTGTGTCTTAGATTGAAAGTGAATAAACCAGGTTCAAAATAAATTCATTGCTTGTCCATAAAATGAATAAATTACACATCAAAGTAATAATGATAATTAAATTAAAATTATCAATTTTAAAAGTGAGTTTCTTTTTCTCTCCACAATAGAAGTATATCAGTCACTCGCCTATAAAACTTAAAAATCACAAAGATGATGGCATGAGAACAAAGAACCACATTTGGACAAATCCTGTAATTTTCAATTTGGAAAGTCCATACTGCTCTGTTTTTGGGCAGTCGTCTACATAGTGCTTACTGTAGCTGCATGCTGAGGGCTGAAGGCTTTCATTTATAGTGTGCTCCATGATTTCAGTCTTCTGGAAACTTCCCCTATGCAGAGCCATTTGAGACACTGACCCTTTCCCCCTGCATCTGGGGTAGTTATTTGTTATCTCTTCCTTATAGCTCTACACATGCCTTTTGCCATCATTATCCATTTCTAAATGTAAACACTGCCCTCTTTCTTACAGATGAATTGCTTCCCTTGTTCTATAGAAACTGTGTGGAACAGATAATATCATTTAAAAATAACTAGGAGGAAATTGGAAAAATGTGTGCTTCGGGTGACTCTTGCTAAGTGTTTTAAGATAGCATGTAACTCTTCATTTTGGCAAGGTTAAAAACTTCCTTTTTCAGTCAAAAGTTTAATTTCTATAAATAAGACTACATAATACGTAAAGAACAAGATTGCCAAACCAGAATTTGATGTATACGATTATTGACTTATTTTGAATTTTAAAAATAAGACTTTTTGATGAAGATTGGTGCATATTGACTTAGAAATTATTATTATTATTGAATGCAAGTGAGTAGCATTCAGTAATACAAGTTTTCTTTATTTTGACAATATGCTGAGTAATTTCATGTTTCAAAAATACTTATGTTACTCTTAAAATCTGACATCTAATCATACTTTCAAACCAACATTAAAATTATAATTGTACAAATAAGTTTATATATAACAATTTATGCAAAGCAACTTGAAATACAGGACAAACTGTTTTTATCGAATAATACCACAAAGTATGTTTTTATTTTTCAGCCTACTGCTGCATTATCCCACAAATGCAAGCACAAATATGAGAAGATATATTTTATAATTTATATCATAAAACCTACATGTAAACATGGCTGCATACACAAAAGCGAAAAGGAAGGTGAAACATGTGCACTGTAGGTACACAAAATCCACTAACAATTTAAAATAAACTAAGTACGTATTAGAGAAATGCTTTTATTGAACAGGACAAGTACAATCTGTCTAATTAATATTCATTATTTCTCCTTAAATGACTCATTAGAGAAGTTGAATATTGCAAACAATATTGGAATTGAAGTTAGAGAATGTGCCAATAACTCTAATAGCCACAAATTCATATAGCTTCATATGTTCGCAAATTACTTAAGCTTTGTGAGCCTGTTTTCAAATTTGCAAAATGCTGATAAATAACACAAGCAATTAAAAGCTTTGTTTTGAGAATTAACATTTGTAAAGAACCCTGGCATATAATAGAAATTTGATATTCACACACACACACAATCTGATGTTCTATACAGGGATTCTTATATATAATAATCATGTTAATATATTTGTATCATAGAATAATTCAAATACTGGAAGACTCAGATTCAGAAATAGGTGAATTAAATAGTGACTATTTTTCCTATAAAATAGATAGGTAAACTGCTTTTATAAAACTGACCACCCAACTAAACTGAAATTCCCAGATGGCAGAAACTATTTCTATTTTTCCTTTTCTGTAAAAAATAAATAGGTGATTCCTTAAAACAGTATCAAAATCAATGGTGCAGTCATCTAGACAACCCGTGTCAATTGTCTTAAATACAAATTTCAGTCAGAGCAAATGTATTTTAATTAGCAAATGACATCCCCTAAATGTTGTAGAGCATTTGGCATAGCGATCATTGGCCATGAGGAAAACTTGGTCAGTAATTGCTGCTCAGTAGCGAAATGTGTCCTGAAATGCTGCTTTCCCGTAACAGAAACAACAGCATCCCGGGGTCCTCAAAGATCGTTTCTTTGAATTTCTTTACTCATTCTACGCAAGTCTGCCTTCTAATCTCTGGTGGAGAATATTTAGAACATGTTCCAAATCAAATACAAAATTGCTGATGCAGAAAACATTTTGGAGAGACTAAAGAGTCAGCAGAAACTGCCAAAAAGTCTCAAAAACAGCACTTAATGTGTTTTTTAAACACCTGGCAGATGCACATACACATGCAAAGCCCAGCCACTGCCTCCCAATGCTGCCTCTTCATTAGCTTACTTTTAAGAAAGTTAGGAGAGAAAGGGCAAAACTAATTACTTTGTGTTTTAAAACCAAGATTGTACATTGGTCACTGCAGGCAGCAGGAAGCATAAAAGGGCAAATAACTGTCCTCAGGGTGGCCTCTGCTAATGTTCTCCCAGTTGTTTGTATTGGCAGTAGCTCTGCCACTACTAAGGGGATACAGTAGCTTTATCCCCTTACAGCTCTGCTTCTTCCCTCCTCCCAAAAATAGATGCAATAGAAAGAAGAAATGAACCGTTTCAAATACTCAGCTCATAAATCAGACAATACCTGGAAGCCGATCTGAAATTATATTTAGTTAACACATCATGAGTGTCATAAAGGCTGTTGCCAGGTAACAAAGCACCGTCCTTTGGGAGACCAAGGTATTGTCAGTGATTTCATTTTGTAAAACACAAAATCTGGGCTGATGCTCCCATACAGACTCATATATACACACACACACACACACACACACATATACACAAACACATACATACACACACATACACATATATATAAGCCACGTATATATTAAAGAATATTAAATAACATGCCTTTATTTAATATTCTTATTCCTTACAAAAATGCAAAAGATTGAGTCCAAGATAATATCAGACTTTATAAAGACTTGCTGGACACCTAAATAATCAACATCAATGTTACAAAAAAAGCCTTGTATTAAATACTTAGTATGCTTTATAGAAAAATATAATTAGCACCCCTGCTTTTTGGAATATTATATGTATATAGAGAGAGATTATATGAACTATATGGGAAGAAAAATATACATGACACCAAAAAAAAGTTGGCATCACATATCTCAGGTATTGAAATTTTGAGATATATATGTGAAAAGATTAGGAAGAAATGGAAACATGCAGAAACTAAGGAGACTGTCATTGGAAAACTGTCTGTACTAATTTTGTATTACAAAAACCAATATATCATGTAGGAAAGAAAATAGAGAACGTTAATAGTTCTTTTTGACAATCGAGGAAGAGTAGCCAAAGATGAAAACGGGATAATGAAGATGATGGCTTCTAATTATTAAAAATTTACTGTATGTATTTATAGCCCTCATAGCACTTACAATTGTTTCTTGAAAATAACTATGCCCTTGACTTCTGTCCTCCAAGTTTTCTGAGAGCTGAACCTGTGTCTTACACAAAGTTATCTCCTAAGCATTTAGCACAAGTTCTAAATCAAAGGTAGGTATTAAAATGTTAAATGAATAAATATTCACTCAAACGTTTTTCTAAGTAATTATCACAGCAACCCACTGGTGTAGGAATTTTCTTTTTCTAATTAAGAGATGAGAAAATCAAAATGTGAAAGAGTGAAATTAACTTGACTGAGATCCAAGTTGTGATTGAAACCGAGATTTCTCTGATCTCTGCTGTTCTTTCTGTCCCAACAGGCCTGAGATAAAATGCAGAATTAGGATTAAAAAAAAACAAAAAGCCCAAAACTGAAAACTCATGTAATGTAGTAAAAAGAAGGAGAAATGCAAGAAATGGAATATTTTCCCTGTAGGATTGGGAATAAGGTCAGAATGTCCCTATTCACCATTACCATTCAACATCTTGATGTATTAGCTAGTACAGTAACAAAATACTATGAAATAAAGGCTTACAAAATGAACAAAAAGAAAGAGAACTGTCTTTGTGTTTTGTCAGTGTATAAAATCCCAAAGAATTGAAAAACAAAATTCTTTTGGAACTGGTAAGTAATTATGGCAAGTTCATAGAATACAAAATTATTGTGCAAATTAAATTGCATTCTTACATATTAACAATGAGAAATTGAAATTGAAATTTAAAAGTATAATACTATTTTCAATAACACATTCTAAAAGGAAAATATTTTGTGGCTAGGTGTGGTGACTCACACCTGTAATCCCAGCACTTTGGGACGCCGAGGTGGGTGATCACTTGAGGTCAGGACTTTGAGATCAGCCTGGCCAACATGGTGAAACCTCGTCTCTACTAAATACAAAAAATTAGCCGGGCATGGTGCGCTTGCCTGTAATCCCAGCTTCTCGGGAGGCTGAGACAGGAGAATTGCTTGAACCCAGGAGGTGGAGGCTGCAGTAGCTGAGATTGCGCCACTGCACTCCACCCTGTGCAATAAAGTGAGACTCCATCTCAAAATAAATAAATAAATAAAATAAAAAAGTAAATAAAAAAATAAAAGAAAAATATTTTGGTATGAATCTAACAGAGTATCTACAGAATTTATATATGAAGCTAAAAATCAAGAGGAAAAATACAATTTGTTCAAAACATATGAAGAGATAACCATATTCATGAATTGAAAGACTATTTTTAAGATGTCAATTTTCCCAACTTGATTTGTAGAATTCATGCAATTCCAATAAAAATCCCAGCAAGCTATTTGCAGATACCAGCAGATTTTTAGGATTAGATGGACAGCCAAAAGACCTTAAATAAATAGCCAGTATAATACTGAAGAAGAATAAAGTTAGAGGACTCAGGATGCTTGACCCAGGACTTACTATAAAGTTTAAGTAAACAACACTGTTGTATTGTTTGACAGAATAAACATACAGACCAATGGAAGAGAACAGGTGGACCAAAAAAAAAAAAAAAAAAAAATGCAAACAAAAAAATAGAATCAACTGATATTTGATAGAAGAACAAAGGCAATTCAATAGAGAAAAGCAAGGATACTCTTTCCAACAAAGTGCTGGAGGAATTGGACATCCATAAGAATGAAAGATATCTAGATATAGATACTACACTCTTTACAAATATTAACACAAAATGTATCATAGGTAGGCTTAAATATTAAAAACACAGTATTACAAAATTCCTAGAAGAAACTATAGGAGAAAACCCATATGAGATATATACATATATATATATATATATAATATATAAAATATATATAATGATGATATATATATATCACACAACACCAAAAGCATGATTCATAAAAAAGTTGATAAATTAGGATATATTAAAATTAATAACTTCTGCATTGTGAAAGATACTGCTAAAAGAATGAAAAAACAAGCTACAGACTGGAGGAAAATATTTGCAAATCACATATCTGATAAAAGAGTTGTATCCAAAATATACGAATAACTTGTAATACTCAGTAAGAATGCAAACAACCCAATTAAAAAGTGCCTAAAGTATTTGAGCAAACACTTCATCAAAAAAGATATGCAAATAACAAGCATGCTTATGAAGGTACATTCAACATCATTTGTCAGTAGGGAGTTGCAAATTAAAATAACAACGAGATAATATTATACACTTATTAAAATGGCTAAAATCCAAAACATTGACAATACCAAATGCTTACAAGAATTTGGTTCAAGGTTAATTCTCGTTTCCTATTTGTGTGAATGCAAAAGAGAATTTGACAGTTTCTTATGCAGCTAAACCTAATCTTAACACATGATCTGGAAATGATACTCCTAGGTCTTTATCCAAATAATTGGAAAGTTTATGTTTACACAAAAACCTGCATGCAGATATTTATACTATTTGTATCCATTATCACCAATAATTATAAGTAGCCAAATAAGATATCCTTCAATAAGTGAATGAATAAACAAACTGTGGTACATCTATACAGTGAAGTATTAAATCATTTAAAAAATGAGTAATCAAGCTGAAAGAAAACATGGTGATTCTTCATGCATGGCCTCCCACATTATCAATATCCCCCACCAGAGGAACACATTTGTTATGACTGATAAACCCACATTAACACAGAATTTCCGTATTAATGAAACTATTCTGTATGATATTATAATAAGAATTGCATACCATTATACAGTCAAAACCCACAGAACTTTAGAGCACCAAGAGTAACTTTAATGTATGTAGATGTTTACAAATAACTTAGGGCTAAAGCAGGAATGCAGTCTGTGACACCTGAACTACATGACAAATGTATGTTGCAACCTCAGTGATGGGGCAAGAGGAAGATGCACTGCCTAAGTCACTGTGGAAATGAAGTAAGAGACAGGCATCTGCAAGACAAGGGCTAACGGAACTGCTCATGGAACTGTATTCTAGTTGATAAAGTTGTTTCACATGAGCGTATGGTGTGGACACGAGAGTGATGCCGTCATGGATGCTAATCCTCCATGTCGGTTTCTGACTATCCCAGACCCATGAATACATTCTGACTTCTGCTTTACCATCCTGATTTACCATCTCTGTTGTAAGAACATGTCAACCTTGATGTTATTACACAAATTATAGGCACTGACACATATAACATTCTTGTCTTTTCAGGGTGGTTGCATGTAAATGTCTTTCCGGAACATATAAACCCTTCCCTATGGTATACAAACCCTGGGTCTGAGGAGTAACAAAGATCTACTTGTCTTGCTGCCAACCAAGATCATACTTCTATGTGCAAATTTCCCCAATAAAACACCCCTTACAACAAAGTGGATTTGTCTGCCTCGTTCTTTGGTTTCTTGGCTTCTTCAGCATGTGGGGATGACTTTGCATAAATGGCCCTTTCACAGTACATATGGGTTAACAATCCTAATACTATCATATATGTATATTGAAATTTGGCAAATAAATGGATGGTGGACAGAGGGAAGCCAGATATCTCAGTGTTGGAGAAGAATTCACAGATAAGCAAGAAGAGGAGATTAAAAAGGTCCATGAGGTTACGGAAAATAATTGAGGACATCAGTATAAACTCATGTTTAGCTTAATATTGATACCAATGTTTATGTATAAAAATATTCATACATATTTAAATATATAGCTTTTGTCTTTCTAAAAATAGATTTATTGAGATATAATTCATATGCCATGAAATTCGCCCATTTAAAAAGTGCAATTCAATGGCTTTTAGCATAGTCACAGTTGTGCATTCATCAGCACAATTAATTTATTTGGCTACTATGAATAAAGCTGCTGTAACATTCATGTGCAAGCATTTTTGTGTACATTTGTGAAAATTTCTCTTGCATATATACTGAGTAACAAAAGTGGGAATTGTCAGACTGTTTTCCAGTGTGGTCACACCATCTGTATTCCCATCAACAATGTATGAGAATTTCAATTTCTCCATATTCTCACTAAAACTTATCTTCCTTTGTGATTATAGCCACCCTAATGGGTATAAAGTTGTATACAAGAGTTTTGACACAAATTTTCCTGATGGCATTTTATTCACTTGCTTGCCATTTAGATGACTTCTTTAGAGAAACATGTTGTCAAATTACTGACCCATTTTTTGATTGCCTGTTTTACTGAGTTGCAAGAGCTTTTTACACATTCTGGATATAAACACAACACTAGATCGGTGATTTACAAAAATGCTCTCCCATTTTCTGTGTTGTCTTTTCACTGTATTGATAGCATTATTTGAAGCACAAAAGTTTTTAAATGTATGATGTGCCATTTATCTATTTGTGCTGTGTTTTGTGTGACTTGAGCCTCGATGTCAAATTTACAGAATCATTGCCTAAACCGATGTCAAAATGTTTTACACGTATGTTTCCTTCTGAGTTTTAATAGTTTTAGTTCTTAAATTTGGATTTTTCAAGCAGTTTGGATTAACTTTCGCATGTGGGGGGAGGTAGGTTCCCAAATTCATTATTATACATTTACATATTCGGTTGTCCCAGCACCATTTGCTGAAAAGACAGTTCTTTCTCCATTTGTTTGGGCACCCTTACTAAAGATAATTTGACTGTAAACTTAAGTTTATTTCTGAACTCTCAATTCTATTCCATTGATCTAATATGTCTATCATTATGCCAGTACCACACTCTGTAGATTACTGTGTATTCATTGTAAGCTTTGAAATCAGAAAATATGAAGCCTCAAATTCTTTTGTTTTTTTTTCAAGATTGTTTTAGCTATTCGAAGTCTTTTGCATCTCCACATGAATTTTATCATCAGCTTCTCTATTCCTGCAAGAAAATTAGCTGGGACTTTTTTTAGGGATGTATATGTAGATCAATTTTGGGATTATTACTAGATAAACATTAATAATATTGAGTTTTCTAATCTATGAAAATGGTATGTCTTTCCATTTATTTAGGTTTTCTTTAATTTCTTTTACTCATGATTTTTAGTTTTCAGAGTACATATTTTATAATTTTTAAAAATTTATTCCTAAGTATTTTTGATGCTATTTTAAATGAACAATGAAGTCCTTGGTCCTAAGGAAGTAATAGCATTCCTTCTTAGAAGACTTAGGCACAAAACTTACGTCTCTAGGTAATTTTATAAAAATATAATTAAAGAGAATAAATTATTTAAAAAAGGCCCTTTCCTGTAAATTCTTTTAGAGATCACATTTACAGCACTTCTGAGGTTTCTTGCTTCATTCCCTTTGTTTTGTTCCCCTGGCAAGCACTCCTGGTTTGGGTTTTTTTTTTCTTTCTCTCTTGCTACAGGTGTAGTGGTAAAAAAGGAGATTAAAATTCCCTAAAGCCCACTGAAAACTATAGTTTGTAGCAGGCCCTTCATATCTGACTTAAGGTGGTTAGATAATGGAGACTATTTATTTAAAATTTAAATATTCCTTGTTAACTTTGCACAGAATTGAAAATTGCACAGTTCCACTTTTGTTTCAGCAAATGAGCATCTGTAATATAAACAGGGGCACGGTGATGTTAAGTAACTTTACTGGCCAGGTGCAGTGGCTCAAGCCTGTAATCCCAGCACTTTGGAAGGCTGAGGCGGGCCGATCACTGAGGTCAAGAGATGGAGGCCATCCTGGCCAACACTGTGAAACTCCGTCTCTACTAAAAATACAAAAAAAAAAAAAAAAAAATTGGCTGGGCATGGTGGCCCGCGCCTGTAGTCCCACCTACTTGGGAGGCTGAGGCAGGAGAATTGCTTGAACCCAGGAGGCGGAGGTTGCAGTGAGCCAAGATTGTGCCACTGCACTCCAACCTGGCGCCTGATGATAGAGTGAGACTCTGTCTCAAAAAAAATAAAAATAAAAATAACTTTACTAAGGTCAATTAGTGGTGAATTCTTGTGATTGAAATACAGGCACTAGGAGCCACTGTCCATATGCCTATACCCTGCTCTCTTCTGTCTTTTATTGCTTTTCTTTCTTTCTTTCTTTCTTTCTTTCTTTCTTTCTTTCTTTCTTTCTTTCTTTCTTTTTTCTTTCTTTCTTAGACACAGTCTCACTCTATTGCTAAGGTTGGAATGCAGTGGCTTGATTATAGCTCATCGTAACCTTGAATTCCTAGGCCAAAGAGATCCTTCTGCATCAGCCTCTCCATATCTAGGACTACAGGGATATGCCACCATGCTCAATTAATTTTTTAATTTTTTTTAGAGTTTATGTTGTCCAGGCTGGTCTCCAACCCCTGGCCTCAAGTGATCTTCTCACCTTTGCCTTCCAAAGCCTTGGGATTACAGGTGCAAGCCACTGCACCTCACCATGTCTCCGATTTCTTAATACTTATTTAGATAGCAACGTCTCTGAGGAGCCCTGTATTAAATTATATCCTTTTGTCTAATCTACTGTTTCTGTAACTAAAAACTCTGGCATTGTACTTCTAATTGATTTAGACAGATATATATTTAAAATGCTGTGTGAGACAAAGATTCACTAATTCAAATTATCTAATAAACTGTATTTGAATATATTGTCCTAACAGTGCCTCTTGGCATAGTATAGAAAGAACAATTAAATAAATTTTTTCTTGAATATTTTTGAATCATTAGGTAAAAATGTATTGGAGGCTAGGTGCAGTGACTCATGCTTTAATTCCAGTGCTTTGGGAGGCCAAGGTGGGAGGGTTGCATGAGACCAAGACTTTGAGAACAGGCTGAGCAACATTGTGAGACTCCATATCTACAAAAAGTTAAAAAGCTTAGCCGAGCATGGTGGTACACACCTGTAGGCCAAGCTACTCAGGAGGCAGAGGCAGGACAGCTTGTACCCAGTAGTTTGAGGCTGTGGTGAGCTATGATGATGCCAGTGCACCCAGGTCGGATGCAGAGGGAGAGCCTGATTCAAAAAATTAAAAATAAAAAAAGCGTATATATACATATTTGAATATTTGCATTAGTGCCTGTTTTGTTTGATATTGTCTTCAGTCATACAGTTTTCTAACATTCATACCACTTGTAAATATTGATATTAGTAATAATCATTATGTTTACATTTGTGCAATGTTCAATATTTTACTTAGGGAAATTGGCTTGTAATTTTTAGATTGTTGTTAAATAACATATTTGACAGTCACCTTTATCATAATGCTAATTTAGGGGTGAATTACCATAACACTAAGAATTAACATTGATTTTTGCTTTTAGTAAAATCTTTATTGTGCATAAGAAATTTTACATTCATATAGATAGGAGTATACATAACCATTCCGCAGTATCTGTGGGAGATAGACTCCGTGATCTCCCTAGAATACCAAAATCTTCAGACGCTCGAGTCCCTTATATAAGACAGCATAGTATTTACATATGATCCTCAAACATCTCCAGGCGTACTTTAAATTATCTCTAGATTACTTATAATACCTAATACAATGTAAGTTCTATATAAATAGTTATTATACCATATTGCTGTATTAAAGCTTATACAGTAAATCGTTATTATACTTCATTGCTTTTTAAATTTGTATTACTTTTTATTGTTGTATTTTTTCCTGAATATTTTTCATTTTACAGGAGTGGAAGCTGCTCTGGGTGAGTCAGTGAGTGAATGGTGAGTGATTGTGAATTATGGCACAATACTTTATACTACTGTAGATTTTATAAACACTATGCTTAGGTTACACTAAATTTATTTTAAAATACTTCTCTTTTTTCAGTAATAAACAGCCTACTGTAACATTTTTTACTTTATTAAGGTTTTTTTTTTACTTTTAATAACAGTTTAAAACACAAACACATTTTATAGCTGTGTAAAAATGTTTTCTTTATATTCTTTCTGTATAAACCTTTATATTCGTATTATTTTGTTTTAAAAACATTTTTGTTAAAAACTAAGACATATACACACACATTAGCCTAGGCCTACACAGGGTCAGGATCGTTCAGGTGTAACTAGGAATGTTTCAGCTCCATTACGATCTTATGATGTGCTGTAACATATGTGGTCCTTCCCTGGCCAAATATCATTATTTCTGAAAGCAATAACAAGTGAATTTTTAGACACTGCTGCAGACAAGAGATGCCCAAGGAGACATGAGGACTACATACAGTGGTGTCCTGGATGTAATCCTGGGCAACTGATGAAAACTAAGAAAATCTAAATATACTATAGACTTGAGTTACAATTTACCTATCAAAACGTGTTCATTCACTGTAGCCAACTTACCATACTATGTAAGACGTTAATAGGGGAGCCTGGGTGTGTGGTATATCTCTGTATTATTTTTGCCATTTTTTTCTGTAAATCTAAAACTGTCCTAAAAATAAAGCACATTTTTTATGGAGGAAATTAAATTTAGTGAAGAATTCCTGAATGCCAGGCACTTGATTTGCACTTGATTTACAGAAGAATATAAAACAACTGGTATTTAGGGTCCAGTTCGCTTCCACACCGCAGGCTTATTCCACCACCCCTATTTCATCCCCTAAGAATTCTTGATTCAAATGTCACCCTCCAATATTTTTTACCAATAAAATCAGACTGACTTTTCTTTCATACAATTCGGTTTTTCTTTAATGCTTAATTTTTATCTGTAACAAAGTAATGTATGTATGTTGAAATAGCAGTTCCCAACCTTTTTGGCATGAGGGACTGGTTTTATGGAAGAAAATTTTTCCACAGGCCAGGATGGTGGGGGTTGAAATAGGGATGATTCAAGTGTATTACATTTATTGCACACTTTATTTCTGTTAATATGATATTGTAATATATAATGGGGTAATTAAACAACTCACCATAATGTAGAATCAGTGGGAGCCCTGAGCTTGCTTTCCTGCAACTAGATGGTTCCATCTGGGGGTGATGGGAGACAGTGACAGATCATCAGGCATTAGATTCTCATAAGGAGTGCACAACCTAGATCCCCAGCATGTGCAGTTCATAATAGGGTATGTGCTTCTGTGAGAATCTAATGCTGCTAATGATCTGACGAGAGGCAGAGCCTGCCTTGTGGCCTGGTTCCCAAAAGGTCATGGACTGGTACCACTTGGGAACCCCTCTGTTAAAAGTCTAATGTTCTACATGAGTTGTATTAACAACAACAACAAAAATCCCTTTTTGCACTTATCTCCACTCAGCTTTCCCCTGCCTGGATGCAAACCTTGTACCATTTCTTCTTATGATTCATTCCGTATTTCCAAATAATATACTTGCAATTTATTGTTTTCTGTTTAAAAGATGGTATCTCTACCACAGAGAAAAACATTGATTTCGCATAAACAATGCTACACACATACACTTTTCATCCTCCAGTCTCACCTGCAAAGATAATTACAAAATTCAACGTTTACATAATTACTTTGAAATATTATTCAAACCTAATACAATGAGTATAGCATAATTGTGTTTCCATCTTGTGCAATTCTTAGCATTTCCTGAAGTTCATGAATGGCTTTTGAAATTGTTCCAGTTTTCTATATTCTTATCATGAAATCGATTCCCCAAATTGACAAAACAGTAAAGCTCCTCTTAACAAATTTACATACTATAATGTTTTCAATCATATGATAATATGATTTTTAATTTTTTAAAAATCAATCTCTCTCCTGGACTCATGCATCCTCCTGTTCCAGTATTAGCTAATTGAGTTTTTTGTATGCTACACAGCTGTTGCCCTGATACCTCTATTCATCCCATTCCTGGAAACTTGTATCATATTTCTGTGTAGGATCTGTTTCCTAACTCGTGACTTCCTTTTCAAAATTGACTCCTTCTGTGTGTTTACTAGTGACCTTTCATCACTCATTCGTGCATGGTAAAAAGATGAGAGTGGAAACTGGATACATGTGGCTAGACTTTTTATCGGTACACCTTACAGATGCTGAGGAACTTCCAAATGTCGATATCTGTTGCTGAGACTTTTTCTTGAGATTACTAACTTTTTTGTCTGAAAAGAATCTTCCATTCACTTGCCAAGGATTTACAGACCTAGCGTCTGTCTTCTGGGAGAGGAGTGATGCTGAGGGAGGGTACCTGGCCTATCTCGCTATCTTGCCATGTTTAATCCCTTCATTTTCAGTGCAATGCCTCATCACAGATGCATGTGGAGCACATTCCCAGAACCTCTGATTCGCTCTTCCAAAAGCAAGCATCATGTTTATTTGCTGTTAGGGCCAGAGACTGGGGAAGAAGAGTCTTTGGGCGATGGCAAGAGATGCTGTTCTAAAACCTTAAACAGTTTCCATCAGTCTCTCCATCTTTAGCCCATCCCCATATCCAAGACTTTAGAAGTACTTTGGGCTTCCAATTCTTGAGCCTTTTCACCATTTGAGGTTGAGGACTTGACCACTTTATCTTGGCTCCCTAAAGCCATGACAGGCATTCAGACTTTCCATTTCTCTGACTGCTAGTCAGTTAAGTCTCTCTCATCACATTTTTTTGACCAATTTCCATAGGTTTGATTTTATTTTTTACATCTCTCATTTGCTTTATGCTTCTTTTCCATTTTCTTTATAGGTTTTCTCAAACTGAGATTCATTTCATGAACTGAGCCTGAATTAACTGATTTATTTGAAAGCTACCCTTATTCATAGTTGGCTTGAAAATACTGCCTTTGTGAATATATCCACAATGTCTCTCTGTCAGCATTCTGCTATGGCCTTTCAATGAATAGTTTTGGTCATCCTTTGGCAAGAACATAGGGGAAAAGATAAAAAAGTTAATTTGAGTTAAAAAGTAAAAGTTTTATAGTCATGTTGAGTGCCAAGAAATAAATGAGTAAATAAACTTCTGGAAAGGGATAATTAATTATAAAAATTCAGTGAAGCTTAAATGAAGAATTCAGAATGAGAAGAAAGGAGAGGATTTTTATGTTTTTTGTTTTGTTTTGTTTTTTGCAGTATTGTATATTTCAAATAATTGCTGTGTGGTTCCTATATACTGGGCACTGTTTTACGTTCTACAGAGACAACAGAGAACATGACAGATTTAAAAATTCATCCCTGTTAGGTGCTTACACTCTAGTGAAGAGAGAATGGCACTAAGTGAAAAAATAGTCCCAGAGTGTAGCAATGAAATTGGAGTATAAGATCACCTGTTTGAGTTGATAATATTTGTGTATAGTTTTAATTTTGTTGAGGAAACAAGTCTTGCATAGACCTGTATGAAAGGTGTTCTAGGCGTGAGTATCACGATGTACAAAGCCCCTTAGTTGAAGCCGCCTGGCATACTCATAGAATAGAAAGGTCACTGTATCTAAAACCCAGCGAGAGATGAAGAAAGTAGTAGAAGATGAGAAAGATGAGATCACAGAAGTAAGGCCAAAGGAGCTGTCCAACATTGGGTCTTGAGGGCCACTTACCAGGTTGGTATTATGCTGTGTGACACAGAACACCAGCATAGAAATTCGAACACAGGGATAATCTGGTCTGACGTATGTTTTAAAATATTATAGCATTTAAACCTCTGTGTGGAGAACAGATTGTTCGAAGGCAGTGGGAAAGGAGCCATGATAGAATTGGTGGGACGAATTCTGAGGCTATGGTGATGACCAAGGTGAGAGATGATGGTGTTAGCAGTGGGGATGAAGGGAGATGACCAGATATAGATGTATGGTTTATGTAGACAGCCATGCTCTCTGAAAAAAGAGACAGCTTTATTTTCTACTTTCTGCTTTTTATGACTTTTATTCCCTTATCCTGACTTATTGCCCTGGCTAGTACTCCCAGTATTATGCAGAATAGCAGTGGTGTGAGCAGACATCCTTGCCTGTTCCCAAACTGAGGAAGAAAGCATTCAGCATTTTAGTATTAAGTATGGCATTAGCTGAAGATTTTTATAAACATTCTTTGAAAATTTGCAGAAATTCCTTTCTGTACCTGGTTTTCTGATAATTTTTATTTCCTATCATTAATTGATTTTATTGATTCAAATTCTAAAACAGGCTTGAATCTCTGGAATAAATACCCCACTTAGATAATAATTAAATATTTGGTAGAATTATCTGGCAATAACAACTGGGCCTTGATATTTCCTTTTTTCCTTCAATGTTTTCTCATGATAAATATAATTTCTTTTATAGTTACAGGACAAATAAAATAATCCATTTCACATAGGGAGAGTAGTCGTGACTTGTGCTATTTAAGAAATTGGTTGATCTCAGCTAATTTATTTATCCTGTGTGTCTAGAGTTGCTCATAATACTCCCTTACTTTCTTTTTGATGCCTGTAGGGTCTGAAGTAATATCTCCTATGTTATTCCTAATATTAGTAACTTGTACCTTCAGTTAATTTTTCTTTGTCAGTCTTCCTCCTAAAGATTTGACAATTTTATTGATCTTTTCAAAAAAACTGAAGTTCTTTTCATTAATTTTCTCTACCTATTTTCTGTTTTCATTTTACTAATTTCTGTTCTTTATTATTTTCTTCATCCTTCTTCTTTTGTGTTTATTTTGCTCTTCTTTTTCTAAATCATTGGGTTGGGTGTTTATTTATTTGAGATTTCTTTGTTTTCTAATCACTGTATCTATTTTTATTTCTTTCTCAATACTTCTGTAGCTGCATCCCACAAATGTTGATATATTGAAATTTTCATTTTTATCCAGTTCAACACATTTTAATTTTTATTGATACATCTTGTTTGGCTTGTGGATTATTTATAATTGTATTTATTAGGTTCCAAAGTGTTTGAAGAGTTTCCTTGTATCTCTCTGTTATTGTTCTCTACTTTGATTCCATTATAGTCAGAGAAAACACACTGTATACATTTCTGTTCTCTTAAAATATTGATATGTACTCATTTTATGACCCAAAATATGTTCTGTCATTATAATAAAACCAGCTTTGCAAAAACTGTATCAGTGAGAAAAGTCTGACAGCTAAAAAGACCTGAGCTAATCCATCCCCCTCTTGCCTTTAACTTTCAACATGCCTTAATTATACCTGGGCTTAGGCCAGAGCTAATTTTGGAAGATATTTAGGTTATAGTTTAAATGATAACAGCCTTTCCCCAAAACTCAGCCACTTTTGTAAAGCTAATGAGAGATCACCTGACTAGGGGGAGTAGAGGAGCCTGAATTCTAGTAAGGTGTAGACATACACAGTTGCTAGCCATTCATGGAAATAACAACACGACTGTAGAACCTAAGATTGGCCTTTTGAGATATCTTTTCATGTTTTTTTGCATGTCTAACACCTGGCTCCACCTGGCCCCATCAAACCTACTCTGGTGGCTCCACCCAGAAGCTTCAATTTCCTGTGATTTCATTTTTCAACATCACCTGATCAACCCCACTCCTTTCCCCAATCCATTTTTGAAAAACTTCTAATCTATGAGCTTTTGGGGAGATTGATTAGAGTAATAATTCTGTCTCCTGCATCATGTGGCTGGCCTTGTGTCAACAAAACTTTTTCTTTATGTACTGCAATACTATGGATTTTACCTGTGTGGCAGGTAGAAAGAACCGCTCATACAGTGAATGTTCTTTTGGTATTTTAAAATAAGATGTAATCTGCTGTATGTTCTATACATTTGTTCATTAGATCTGGTTGCTTGATGATGTTTCTGAGTCCTTCTATATTATTTGTCTTTTTGTCTACTTGGTCAGTCAATTTTATGTTATCTACCTACATAGATAGATAAATAGATAGACAGATAGATAAACTGTTGAAGGAAATTCGAGTATTTTACCCCAAAATATATATTTTGACATATTTGAAATGGCTGCCTTCTGGCCAGCAAGCAGAAGTGGTCTTGTTAGCCTGTCTTTTGTGGGGAAAATTTGCATCTGTAGAGAGTCTCTATTGCAGGCAGGCCTCTCCTTCCTATGCCTTTTCCAGGTCAAAGAGAGATTAAGAGTCTGACACTTCGAAAATTCTGAAAAGAAACCTTTACTGTCTAGAGGCTTGGTCTACACAACGAAGCCACTTTGCGAGTCAATCTTCTTACTTTCTTCCTCCTTTAACCTGTCTGGCCACTAAAACCTGTTTTTGGACATACTCTTGAGTCTGCATTCTTTCTGTAATTTTAAGATGGTATTTAAGCTTTTATTACTTACTGGGAAGTTGTGTCTTCATTCTGAAGGCTTCCAGGTATACACATTAAATAAATATGTATGCCTCTTTTCCTATTAATGAATATGTCTCATGTCAGTGATCTTTCAGCAGACATTTAGGGGGCAAAAAGCCTATGGCCCTCACACTGTCTATTGGTGTTGTCAGAGGCATTTGAAACAGAGCAACTTAATCTTGAATAAGCGTTGGGTAAAATAAGGCTGAAACCTACTGGGCTGCATTCCTAGGAGGTGAAGGCATTCTTAGTCACAGGATGAGAGAAGGGGTTGGCACAAGATACAGGTCAGAAAGATCTTGCTAATAAAATAGGTTGCAAAAAAAATTAAAAAGCCAGCTAAATCTCACCAAAAGCCAAATGGTGACGAGAGCAACCTATGGTGGTCCTCATGGCTACACTCCCACCAGCACCATGACAGTTTACACGTGTCACAGCAACGTGAGGAAATGCTATATTGTCTAAAATGGGGTGGCATGAATAATCCACCCCTTGTTTTGCATATAATACAGAAATAACCACAAATATGTGCCACTAGCAGCCCCGAGGGCTGCTCTGCCTATGGAGTAACCATGCTTTTATTCATTTACCATCTTAATAAACTTGCTTTTATTTTACTCTATGGACTCTCACCTAATTCTTTCTTGTGCGAGATCCAAGAGCCCTCTCATGGGTTTGGACTGGGACTCCTTTCTGGTAACAGTGTCATCATTTTACCAGTTCAAGAGAAGTACGGAAACCTTACCTTCATTTGAATGTCCCTTTATCTTCCCCTATTTTTAATTATTATAAATATTTCCTCTATATACATTGAGGAGCACATTAGACGATGTTGTAATTTTTGCTTGAACCAACACCCATACTTTAGAAAACTTAAGGGGAAAAGGAAAATGTATTGTATTTACATGTATTTTAATACTTTTTATTATTTTTCTTCCTTTGTGATGTTTCAGGATTCCTTCTTTAATCATTTCCTCTCTCTTGAGAGAGATCTTTGTAGCTATTCCTTTAGTGAAAGTCTGCTGGCGATAAATTTTCTTATTTTTCATATATCTTATGATGTCTTGATTTATCTCTTGATTCCTGAAGAATATGTTTCACAGATACAGAATTCTAGGTTGACAGTTTTTTTCCTTTCAGCAGTTGAAGACTATTGTTTCACTTCCTTCTGGCCTTCATTGTTTCTGATGAGAACTACACTGTCATTTGTTTTCTTCCTATTGCCATTATTTCTTCCTTGTTGCTTTTAAGGGTTTCTTCTTTGTTGTTAGTCCTCATAATTTGTTTGTGAAATGATTGAAATAAATTTGTTTGAGTTTATGCTTTTTGAGGTTTGCTCCATTCCTTGAATATGTAAGTTCATATCTTTGGGAAATTTTTGAAAAATTTCAGCCATTTTTTTAAGTACTCTGAGTCTGATCTCTTTTCCTTCTCAGGTGACTCTGCTGAAATACCTGAGAAATTTTGTCATAGTTCCATGGGTCCCTGAGACTCTTTTATTTTTATTTTTCAGTCCAATTTCCCTGTTTTTTTCAGAATTAGCAATTTTTATTCTCTCCGTCGCAAGTTAAGTGTTTCTGTTCTCTGTCCCATCCACTGTGCTGTTGAGTCCAATCACTGAATTTTTTTTTCGATTATTGTATCATTTAGTTCAATAATTTTAAATTGTTTGTTGGCTAAGATATTCTACTTTCTCATTTGTTTCAATTGTGTTTGTAACTAATATATAGCAATTTTATGACAGCTATTTTAAAATTCATATTATATAATTCTAATATCAGTGTCATTTCAGATTTGATATCTGTTAATTATTTCTTCTCATTCAAAGTGAGAATTTTCTTGTTTCTGTGGTAATGGGTAGGAATTCTAGCTCCCTGCTAGGCCTCCACTGACACCACCCTGGTTGGGAGGAGCAAGAGAGCCTCATTACTTCTCTCTGAGAGGTCTCGACTGACTCCATTCTTTGGCATGGCTTCTTTATCATTGGGCTGCACAGATCTGAAACTCAGACAACCAGATAATCTCCTACGATTCCACAGCGAGGTGGAGTTTGTGGGGGATTGTCGTTGATCTTGCTCCATAGAGATGAAAGCCCCTGCTCCTCTTTGTGACTTCCCTGATGCCACCACCCTGGCAGACAAGTTGGAGAACATCAGTGCAGCCCGGTGAGACGGCAAGTCTGGGCTCTCCACTTGACCATTGCCATTGGAGACAGAAGGAGGGCACATTTGTGTGTGTGTGGTGTTTTGCTAGAGTAGAGCATTGATTGTGAAACAGTTTATTGTCTTGTTAAGCTGCCCAATTTTTTTCTGAAAAGCAAGGTTTTGCTTGGGTTTATTGTCATTTTCAGGTCGCTGGCTTCTGTAACTGATCTGGGATATACGAGGCCAAAAGTCCCTCAGAGAACATAGTTCTATGATATTCCTCAAATCCTAAAATCCCAAGCCAACCTGTCTTTCTCCCTGTTCCTTTCAAAGACTTACGGTATTTTTTTAAAGATAATATTCACAGTTTTTAACTTGTACTTAGTAAAAAGAATAGAGAAAAGCAGTTCTATCCCTACTTTCTAGAAGAAAGAATGGATATATCCTGGATATATTTTTGACAGAAAGCTAGCATGATTTTTTAAAATGATTGGATGCGGTTTCAATGAAAGAGCAGAGGAAGGAGAGATTCCAGGGATTCTGTCTAATGCAACTGGAAACGTGGCATACCCATTTACTCTATTCGGATAGGAAACGTTGTGAAGGGAACTGATTTGAGGAATAATCAAGGGTTTCATTTGTCTAACATGTTTAAACTTATGTTTCAGTTAAACATATTAAGTCGAAAATGCCTACTGGCCCTCCAACTGCAGGTACTGTACAGATAGTTGCACTACCTCAATCTGGAGTGCAGGGAACAGGACAGGGTAAGATATAAATTGGAGCCTAGTCACTATTAAAGCCATGAAAATTGATGACATCTGAAAGAGCAAGTGCAGAAAGTCAAAGACAAAGAAAAATGTAATGAACTAAGCCTGTACCATTAAAGTGCCTGCAGATGAAAAGGAAGAAAAGACCCAGTAGTGCAAACAGAGACAAAGTTGCTTAGAGATTGGAGGAAATGAAGAGTGTAGGATACCCAAGAAGCCAGTAAGAAAAGATTTGCAGGAGAAAGGAGTGTCAGTGGTGTTGAAAACACAAGTAAAATTAGGAATGGGAAATATCTATTACATTGAGCAACATTGACATAACTAGTGAACTTGAAAAGAGAAATGTCAGTGGGGTAGTGGGGGTGAATTACTGAATTTCGGGGACGATGGCAAAGAAACAATAATTTCAATGGGTTTGCTCTGAGTGAGGAAGCAGAGAAATGCAGTGGAAGCTGGAAGAGAATGGTGGGCCAAGAGAGACTTTGGTTTGGTTTTTCTTTTGAAGGAGGGGAAATTATAATTGCTTGGTCGGAATGATCAGAATGAGCACTGGTCAGAATGATCTAGTAGGAAATAAGCATTTGATGATGCAATCAGTACAGTGGAAAATTGCTGGAACAATGTTTTTGAAGATGCTTGCAAGGATGGAATTTAGTGTATGACTGGATGGTTTGATCTTAGATAGGAGAACAGACCATCTATGGTAACAGAAAGGGAGAACCCACGTAAGGCCACACGCCCAGGAGGGTAGATATAAATGGCAGTGGGGCATTGTTTCCTCGGCTTCATTTTTTTTCAGTGTAGGAGGAAGCAAGGGCATCACCTCGGAGTGCAAATGGGAGAGATGTTATTGGATACTTGAGGAGAGAGGAGTTGATATGGCATTGTCATCTAAGGGAGCAAGGGACTGAGGGGACAAGAAAATAATGTGTGAAGTAGTAGTTCCTGGAAGGGAGAAGAGCACAGACACTCTTATTTATATTTTACATCAGTCTCTTGCAGGCAATCACATAGAGTCTCCACGTTAGGCAAGATTTAGAAGAAAAAAGAGAAGCATGCCATGGAATATTATAATTAGGTGACCCTTCATAAGTACAATTGTACATTCTAAGAAAGCAAATATTGGGTCTAGAGAAAGTAAAGTATTAAGATCACATAGATGCCTTTTGACAGACTCCAAAATAGAAGTCAGGTCTCTCCTATAAACCATTAAGGCTCAGAATATATAGTCTACAGTGTAAGATAATGTGTCATGTGCTTCAGAACTGCTAGAGAAGTCAAGGAGTGTCAAAATTCTGCGTGTGCTCATCACAGATATGTTCCAACTTGTGTGTATAAGTAATTGCTTTAATTTTATTGATATCACTTAAAAATGTACATATCATGGAGGTTAAAACTGAAGTTATACAATCTTTTATGATAAATATTTTGTAAGTTACAATTATGTTACCAAGTTTTTCAAGGTGTTTAAAACCATCTAGAATTTCTTCTTTAAAGCACTTTTTCAAGTAAAAGTAAAAATAAGTCCTCATATACTATAGTAATTAATAGTGTCCAAAGTGCATCTGAATATGTTACTTTATGTGACACTTGAAGCAAAGACAGTGAATCATCGTTACAGTCACTCAGGTGTTAAGCTGTGGATAGAACAGCACAAGTATCCTCTTGACTAGGGTAATGGGATCCATGACATGGAGTTTAGCATAGCTCTCACTCTATTATGGACAGATCTTAGTGTTAAATCGCATGGAATTCAAAGTCTTCATTTATGAAAGAAAGGCAATGATACAGACAAATTAGCAAAATAATGATGTGATATAAATATAAGTAGCCATAAACAAAATGTCTCAAATACATTTCAAACAGTTTAAATAATCTATCTAAAATATTCTGTAAATTACCAAGAACTAAGCATAATCAAATGCAAGCCACAGTAACATCTCAAATTTTCAAAATTTAGCTAATCTGCAAACTCATAATAATAGTGTTGAAAGCCTTAAAGAAGAAAAATAAATCACCACTATTGTTTAATCCGTATTTCAAAATTTACGCTCTCAAGTAAGAATGCCTTAAATTCCCACTCATATTCTCACTTCTTGTGCTACAACATTGACATATTGGCTATGTGGATTCAAGCCCACCGTATAGGAAAATAACGGACTTAGTGTTTTAGAGTGGAATGAAGCGGGGGCAACTATAGAACGGTTCCATGTATGTGTACATGCATAACTATGCTTATAACCTTCATGGCAATCCAGGAATATTTAGTGTGGGAGCAAATGATCCGGCACACCACAGATTATCACTGAGTGAATGCCCAGTACAAAAACCGGTATCCATACTGATGCTTATACAAGTTTAAGTGTACATGGTACGTTTTGTTTAAGATTGCAGACTGCTTTCACAGATGAGGAGAGGAAAGATACAATCTAAAATAATTAACATGATGATAAAAGCATTGACATTGTAAAAATAAAAATATTAAGCTACAAAGAAATTTGGATGGCCTATGTGGCTCAATCTTTGAACACCTAGAACGTTCCTCATCTTACTCTCTCATTATAATCACCTATCATTATCATGTATCAAGTCTCCTCAAAGCCTACATATATTAACAACAACCCACTTATCAAAGATAAATTTCAATCATTGCTTTCTTAATACTCAAAAAGTTAAAAGACTTATTTATACTCTGGGCTTTGGTTATCCACATTTCATTTTTCAATTTATTATTATTATATTTTTAAAGCTGGTTGTCTTACGGTTTCCACATCTGTAGTAAAAATTAACAATGTGTATGATAGCAAGGATCAAGCAAAATTATATGAATTAAATTAAAAAATGTTTTAAGTTTTACGTAATATACCGGAAGAGAAACTTTTACTGCCTTGGAGAGGAGAAAAATGTATTTTTTAATTAAGTTTCTCTACTTGTGCTACTAAAACCACTGAGGAACTGTTTCATGGGGGAGGAAATTACAAATACCTTCTTGACAAAAATGAGAAATTTTAACAAAAAAATTTTACTCCTTGACCTAGTATATTAATATGTAGATTAGGTAAATATTTACATCAATTACGTTAACCTTATTTTTACATTATTATCTATTTCATTTCACTTTCTAGTGTGTCCTGATTATGGATTTCCAGAACAATATAGATTTTAGCCTATTAGTTTATATTCAGTCTCATTTAAGTATTTCCTATTTGGTTTAAATGCCCTTCTGCAGAAGCAATATAAACTTCTTAAGTCTATAGCCTTTGGAACACCCCTAGGCTGCTTTACACTACTGCCATTTTGAGAGCTCTTTGGCTTAACGCAATAATAATGAAACTCCTCTGCATTTAAAGAACATTTGTTCAATCACGAAAGATTTATTTTAAGGTGAGAAGTTTTGTTTTCTAATTTTATGCAGAAAGATTATTTTTCTAGCACAAATTACTCATCCCAGATAATCATTTAAAGTTTTAGGCAAAGTGAATTACAGAAAGAAACAATTATTCAGATGAGTAATTCTTTTATTGTTTTAGCAAATACTCATGATTGCAAATAAGGTTGTGGGGTTAAGATAAGCACACATGAACAGTTTAGAAGCTGAAAGGAAGAAGGGACCATCTTTATTGTTCACCTCCAGTGGTCACGTAGGCAGTGCAATCTCATTTAATTTTGCCACAGTGAACTATGTATAGTAGGTGGTCCCTGTTTTTCATTTATAGGAATCATGATTCAGAGAAGGCAAGAAGTCACACAGGTTCACAAAGATGCCAAATGGGGAGACTGAGATTAGAAGTCAGGCCTGTACCATTTCAGAGCTGATAGCTTTTCCATAAACACCCACCTACATCCACACCCACACCCACCCACCCACACACACACACACACAGACACACAACTAATCTTGAGTCTGACACTCCTTTTAGTCAGATATATTAAAATCCCTTTCAAAGACAACACACAATAAAATGATGAATAAAATAAACAAAAATAATGTCAAATATGCAACCAGAGTAATAAAGAAAGAAGAAAAATGTCTCAGTTGTCAGGAATGATGACAAAGTATAAAGATTCACAGGTAAGAAGTCTATACAAGGAAGGATCCAAAGATAACACTCAGGGCCACCACCGGAAGTACCCAGACAGTAGAGGAGAGGCACTGTTACCTGCATAGAAATCCCTCTTAGTGTGTCAGTATGAAAAACCATTCCTATCACCCAAAGGATTATAGTAAAAAACTTGCTGATCTTGAACTCAGATCTGGATGAAAGAATTAAAAAAACAGTTCTCCCAAGATTTTGTGAATTGGTCCACAGGTGAGTTTGTGATGAGTTGTCTCTACCTGTATGACCTCATATCTCCAACTGAGAATTTATTTTAAATATCCGGGTTGCTAATACTCTCTAGCACCTGGAAGAAGTGAATGTAAATTGTCTTCATAACACATTATAGGGCCAAACCGAGGGATACTCACAGATCGCCGAGGACCATGAGCTCACAGCAAGAAGTCCCAGGGGGAAATAGAACACAGTGAGTGCATCAGCAGCAGGACGAAGAACAGATAAAAGAGTCAGATCTATAAAGACTACAGATCTTGCAATTGCAGATGCAGCATAAAAATAGGATCGTCTAACAAGTTTAATATTAATAGAAAGGAGACATCAAATGTATGCTCCTGATGTAAAATACTACGAGGCAAATATAAAATAGGACAGAATAGAACTTCCAAAAGTGAAAAACATAATAGCCAGAATCGGAAATTCAATAAATAGTTTAAATAATCCATTCAATTTAAACTATTTATTAAGTTTCTGATTCAGGATATTATGTTTTTAACTGAAGAGAGAGAGAGTGAACTGAAGGGAAGCCAGGAGGAGTTGCCTATAGCAGTCACAGAGGGCAGACAAGTATAAAATATGAGAAAAGGTAAGAAAATGGAGAATCCGGGGAACTGATCTAACATCCATCCAGACGTGACTGGAGAAAAGAATGCAGAGAATAGAGAGCAGGCTTTTCAAAGACAATGGCTAAAAAATCTTCGGAATTGAAAAAATACAAAAATTTTTATATTCCAGTCTTAGGACTCCCAATCAAAGAAAATAAATCTTCAGATTGCTACATCAGAGTGACACAGTAGATTACCATGGGGTGTGAGCCAGCATGGATTCGGAAATCTTCAACACTCAGGGAGAAGAGACAGCTTTTCTACAAAGAAAACATAGATAGATGGCAGGCTTTCTCAAACACCAAAACTCAGTATGAGAGCTAAAGGATCAAAATATAACAAAATTACATCTAACTGTCAACCTTTTTTAAGGAAGAAGAAAAAATGCAAATAAACACTGTTAAATTAATCTAGCAATATCTATCAATCAATCATCTGTCTATATCTGTCATCCTTCCATGCATCTGTGTATGTATATATCTATCATCTATCTCTACCTATAATCTATTTCTTTGTTTTTATCATCTATTTATGTAATCGATATAGCTATTAATATATCACCTAACATATATATATACACACATACACACATATATACATACACATGCACATATATGTGTGTATATATATATGTACGTATACACATTTATATAGCTTAAGGATGGATTTATATGTAGTAAACAGATAAAGATACTTAAGTGATTATAAACACAAAGTGTGCACTAGTGTCTCTTTGTGGTGGTGGGGAGTAATGGCAAGGGGATCTCTGAGGGCCTTGGAGTTGTAGGTGACAAAGTATTTCTTAAGCTGGTGATGGGCACATGATTGATCATATCCCTCTTGAACTTTAAACTCAAATTTAATGTTATGAAATTCATTTTTGTAAATATGTTTTTTGTAAGCATGACAAATCTGTAAAAGCACAAATGTGAGCAATAGAACTAATAAGCCAGCCATCATTGTTTTAATTGACCAGGCATCATTGCTTTAAGTAGCCGATTTTAGTTTCCATCTTGATATTGGTCTATGACAAAATTGCATTTGTTCTAAATGTTTTAAGCATTTTGGTCTCAATTTAACTTTTATTTTATTCTAGTCTACAACTTGATTTTGCTACTTAAATTGCTCCCTTCGCTGATAGCACCACAACCCACCAATACACTTTGCACCCCACCTTACATCCTTCCCAACCGTATCCTGCAAGCAACATGTCCCAAGACTAAATAATCCTTGATTATGGCTTGCTCTTTTATGGGTTAGTAATTGGTAATTTTGTATACACTTTTTGTCTGCTTAGAATGCTGGCTGCTTACACATCTTACAAAATTACAAATATCTTGAAAAATTCTGCCTGCTATTTAAGAGGTGGGACCTTAATCACATCCTCTGGAAAGCAATTCCTAACCTAGACCTCTGTACTCCGTGTATCACCATGTCTAAACACACCCACATTGTATCATGTGTCATGTTAATTAAGATACTATTTGTTGAGCCCCTAGCATGTGCCAGAGACTGCGTTCTGTTTTACTTGCATTCACTTTTTTAATCTTCACAATTACCCAGTGAGATAGATACTATTATATTAATTTAGAAGTGAAAAACATAATAATCAGATTCAGAAATTCAATCATTTAAATAACAGACTCAATCTATCACAGAAAGAGTATGGACTGAAAGAAAGATGAGAGGAGTTACTTTTAGTGCCCCATAGAAAGACAAATAGGTGGAAAATATGAGAAAAACTAAGTATTAAAGAGTTGTCAATAAATTTGCTTTATATGTATAAAGAAAATCTCATATTAAAATTACTTTAAAGGTAAAATAAACAAGACACACGATAACAAGTGGCTTTAACAATGCTAGGTTTAACAAAATATGTTAAGATAAATATCCTCAATGTGGATCTTACACTTAACAACGGATTTCACAAAAAAACATTGTAAGAATCATTACACAAAGTGTGTATATACATCTATCAAGTCATCATATTGTAAACCTTGAATATATATATATATTCTTTGTCAATCCAAACTTTTAAATAAAAGAAGAATGCAATCTCATTAAAATCAACAAATAAATGATAACATGGGCACACGATAATTATTTTTAAAAATTAAAAAAATAGACAATGTGTATTTTGTGCATGTGTGTATATGCAGACTCTGATCTCCATTTTGACAGATTTCAGTGAGTAACTCGGTGATGTGGGATAAAGAAAAAAACGGCCTTCCTACCTAAGCCCGCACACAACATCCCTCCCAAGTGATCTATTAAGAATCTATCCCTAATAAGTACACTAGTCTAGATACTTTCTCTCTCCAGATCACATTATTACAGATAATGAACCTCAAAAAGTCCTATCCTACATTATGTCACACCCTTGTGGAAGCCAGTAGAAATTCCAGGGTTACAAGTAGAAATTAGTTCTCTTAATGTTACGTTCTGGAAATCGTGGTTTCACTCATGGGATTGCTAATTGCATATTTTATCCCACAAGGAAACTGGAAAAAGTTGTTTTGTTGAATTTAAAGTCTAACGGTGCCCATTAGACTGAGGTACTGATTGTACTGATGCTATTTATCTGATAGTTCTGCCATATTTGGAATTTAAGCTCCATAATTCTTCACGGTTTTCCTACCTTTTACCAGCAACACCTTTGAAACTGGTGTCTCTATGAGGAAATAGATAGCCATCTTGTATTGATTTTACCCCCATTTGCCTTCTAAAAATATTTTGTCAATATTTGAAATTAGCACAGGCTAAATTTAATTTTTCATCAGGGCACATTGAAGGGTATACTATAATGAGAACAGCCACAGATATCTCTGTCTTAAAGTGAAAAATCATTTAGAAGCATGACAGGAAGTGAGTGTTTGATTTCTGAGCACCAGGGGAAGATGATCCCTTTCTTGTATGTTAGCTGAAGCTTTAACGCATCTATCTGACAAGTGCCATGCATCATTCTGATCAACAGTCACTCTACTACCTGCATCTAAAGATCTTGAATAATTGCTGCCTACGTTTTGTTACTATTTTAAAATGATCACAGATGAAACAGGTTTTATCTGATATGAACTCAATGCTAAAACTTCAACTGTATAATCTCTGAATAAATCACAGAATGTTCCTCAAAGGTAGCTAATAGAAGGCACTTGGAGAAAGCACTATTCTGCTGACAGAAGTCACAGCAAATGCCTTGGATATTTCAGTTTTAACTCTCCAGCTGACTCTTGTAGGTGAAAATGTTGACGCACTTTTCTAAATGATCAATATTTTCTAGGACTTTCTGTATATAACTAGAATTAGAATCAGATGTGCTAAATATGTCAGAGTGCTTTTCCTCTGCACCACCTCCTCAAGCCTCTCAGATGCTACCTGAGTTCTATTATAAACTCCCAGACCTACTAATCAGGAAATGGTGAGCAGGTTTAAGCCCCATATGATGGGTGTTATTGTTAAGTCACCTTCATTATGAACTCACCCTGATAAAGCCCTGGAGCTCAGCTACAAGTTCATCAGGCTTGTGGTGTTCTGGCACTGACCGTGAAACTATTAGCTGTCCACGTCGTTTGCTCTCCCTAACTCCAGAGGTTTTGTGAAGCAAAGCCGTTTCTCAGGGGTCCCTTCACTATCCAAATTCTGCATCCTGCCATCTCACAGAGGCTACCTTATATATTTACCATGAATTCTCAATTCTGGTTTCTGCAGCTGAGCTAAACCCTACAATATGTCCAGGAATTCAGAACAAGTAGCTAAGAGGATCACTTGGCATGACACCAGGGTTTTGGCCTATTTGCCAATCCTTGATTTTCAGATACCAACATTTTGCCTGACTAGAGCTTCTCCAAATGCTCAGTTCTGTGCCCCTCCCTCAGAGTGAGCCTTTTACCTGGGCTCACATCCCAGTGTTTATCCTCCATGGTCAGTAGGTCAATGTTGGGCTGATGGCACTGTCTCTTGCCTTTGGTGCAGATATTCAGACATTGTCAGGCCTGAGACTAACTCCCTATCCCAGACCTTGTCCCACTGCCACCCCTGAATCCCAGTCCACAAGGGCTTTTGGAACCACTTTTGCACCATTATAACAATGAGAGAAATGTAGCATAACTGACTCCTTGGTGCTTCTAACCTCACCAGCTAACTGCATTTGAAAAGGCTCATTTCTGTGCATAGGCCAAGATAACTATGGGAGGAATTTACTTGATAATTTAATGGAAAAATTTAGTTTATAGTTTAACTTTAAAGCAAGGATGATAATAATCCTTTCCCAATGTTAACCTTTTCCCTATTTGGGGACTGAAACTGCCTTTGTAAAACTAACGAAAGGCCACAAGGTTGTGATTATGCTAGGGACCTGAACTCTGCTAAGATACAGACATAAATGACACCTAGGCATTGTTTCCCAGATTGCTTTTTATAATTGCTTACTGCTCAGTATTCACATAGCCAGTGGTCCAAAGATTTGTAACATCCCCAATTACCCTCTAGGTAACATCACTATTGTGAAACCTCAGCCTGGTCTTTGAGATATTTTTCAGACTTTGCATTCTAGCAGACCAGCTAATGCCACCCAGACCAGTGACTCCACCGGGATTAACTAAGTTCCTGAAGACAGTTTTGGCAGCAGTGTGATTTAGGCCTGATACAACCAGTCAGTAGAACACATTCCCTAGATGCCTGCCCACCAAACTATCCTTAAAACCTTAGTCTTCAAATTTCCAGGCAGACAGATTTGAGAAATATCTCCTGTCCCCTTTGCTTTGCTGCCTTGCCAGTATTAAGCTCTTTCTTTACTACAGTACCTGATGTCTCACTGTGTTGGCTTTTTTCTGTGTAGTGTGCAAGAAGAAAGGGACTGAATTGTAACACTTTCTTTCAG
This sequence comes from Aotus nancymaae, assembly GCF_030222135.1. NCBI lineage: Eukaryota > Metazoa > Chordata > Mammalia > Primates > Aotidae > Aotus > Aotus nancymaae. The sequence goes on along the minus strand of NW_026988450.1, from coordinate 2,949,489 downwards.
CCTGAGCAAGACAGGTAAAAAGTGTCAGACAAAGACTGTTCTAGAAGCAGCCTTCAGCTAATGTAATAGATATGAAAATATAAACAACAGCTTCCTCTCTATTGTGGGGTTGTAGAAAAATACTACAACAGTATATAATCCTCAGGATTTTTCAGCAGAGTGGAGCTTCATTTCCCTTGCTCATGAGTAAACTGCATGATAGCCACCTTGTTCTCAGTCCCCTGGCCCTGACAGTCCCATCTTTCACTCTGGCCTTCAGAGCATTGCTTCTAGATAACAAAATAGCATCCTTGCCTGGGGTTTTTCAGAAAAACATCTGCCTTTTCTTGGAACATTCTTTTAACCTTTCCACTCACTGAAGCAGATTGAGATTTAGCACTCTATTTGTTGGAGTACTCATATATGACTTTCTGCTCTCCAAAGCTGGATGATTATCTCTGCCCTGATCTCTTACTGTATTAAACTCGTCTCGCAGTTAGGTGACAAGTGGAGTGACCCCTATCCAGAGAGCACATGGACTGCGTATTATGACAATACAACACAAACAATGAACTGTGAAGGGTCAAGTTTAAAGAGGGTCTGTTTTAATACAGAGGTGTCTGAGGGCCTTTACCAGAGGGAGGTTTTAAAAAACAGACAAAGGGAGTTTTCCCAGAGAAAATCTGGCAATCTGAAAGTACAGTGTGCTACATTCTCTATTGTAGATTGCCTTTCCCTAGATGCAGACCTAGAAGATAGATAGAATTCTTTCCTGGGACAGGGGTCCCAGGAAGTACTTTCAGGTAAGGAAAGCAGCTTGTAGCACAGAAGAAAAAAAAAATTTTAAAAACACACATGATCATCTCAATTGATTCAGAGAAAGCATTTGACAAATATCAATATTTTTCCATGATAAAATTCAACACTGTTTGAATACTCAACCAACTAAAAATAGAAGAAAATAACCTCACCATAACAAAGGTTGTATATGAAAAATTCACAGCAAATATCATACTCAAAAGTGAAGATTTTTCTTCAAGATCTTGAATAAGAAGAAAATGTCTGCTGTTACCATTTCTGTTCAGCATAGTATCGTAAATCCTAACCAGAGTAATAAGGCAGGCAAAAGAAATAACAGTCATCCAAATTTGAAATGAACAGGTGAAATTATCTCTACTCACAGGTGACATATTCTTGTATGTAGGAAACTATAAACATTCCACAATAAACCATTAGAACTATTAAATTAAGCAAAGCAGCAGAATACAAAATCAAAATGTAAAAATCCATTACATTTCTATGCACTGCCAATAAATAATCCAGAAAGGAAATTAAGGAAACAATTTCTTAACAATATTATCAAAAATTATCAAATACTAAGTGTTTAACTTAAGCAAGGAGCTGAAAAACTTGTACGCTGAAAACAACAAAACATTGCTAAAAGAACTTAGAGTACACATAAATAAATGGAAAGATGCCACGTTCATCTATCAGAAAGCTTACTATTATTAAGGTGTCCATATTACTATAAGTGATCTACAGATTCAGCACAATCTTTATCAAAATTGCAATGATATTTTTTCAAGAAATAGAAAAATCCATTCTAATATTTATGTGAGACCTTAAGGAACCCAAATTAGCTGATTTCAAAATTTGCTATAAAGCTACAGTAAAAACAAACAAACAAAAGACACAACTGTGTGTTACTGGCATAAAGACAAACATATAGACCAATCAACTAGAATAGAGAGCCCACAGATAAATGTTTATGTATATGGTGTATGATTTTGGACTGGATATCCAAATGCTAAAGAATGAAGTTGCACCCTTACCTAATGCCATGTACAGAAATTAACTTAAAATATAACCAAATCTACAAGTAACAGCAAAAATTTAAAAGCTTTCGAAGAAAATATAGTGGGGAAGATTCATGACGTTGAATTTGGCAGTTTTTTCTTGGAGATGGTACAAAAGGTGCAACCAATAGAAGAAAAAAATTGACATTGGATTTTATTAAAATTCAAAACTGTTGTACATTAAAAATACTATTAATAGAGTAAAAAGGCAACCCACAGTTTGGGAGAAGTTATGTTCAAATCACATATCTGATAAGGGATTAATATCTAAAATACATTAAGGACTCCTGCGACTCAGCACCAAAATCAATCCAATTCAAAAATAGACAAAGGATATGAAGAGACATTTATTCAAAGAAGATGTACAAGTCAAAAATAAGTATATAAAATGATGCTCTACATTATTAATCAATAGGAGAACGCAAATGAAAACCACAGCGAGATTCAACCTCACACTTATTTGGATAATTATTATCAAAACCACAGAAAACAACAGGTTTGGCATGAATGTGGAGAAAATGGAATCCTTGTATTTTGCTTGTTGAAATGGCAAATGGTACAACACTGTGAAAAAGAGTATAGCAGTTTCTTAAGAAGTTGAACAAAGAATTATTGTTTCATCCAGCAATTTCACTTCCAGTCATATACAGCAAATAATTGAAAGTGATGACTCAAACATATTTGTACACGCATGTTCCTAGAGATATTTTTCAAAGAGCCAAGGTGGAAGCAATCTCAATGTCCACTACTGAGTGAGTAAATAAACAGAAGGTGGTATAAATAGAGAATAGAATATTATTCAGGCTTTGAAATGAATGAAATTCTGATATATGTTTCAACATGGATGAATCTTGAAATGGGAATTGAAAGAAGCCATCCACAAAAGGTCAGATATTGTATGATTCCACCTACAAGAGTTACCCAGAATAGTCAAATGTAGAGGAAGAAAGCAGAACAGTGATTACCAGAGGTTAAAAGGAGGAGAGCATGAGAGTTACTATTCAGTGTGTCTGGAGTTTCAGTATGGCATGATAAACAGTCTGGCAATGAACGGTGGTGATAGTTACACAACACAGTGAATACACGAAATGCTACTGAACTTTATACTTAAAAATAGTTAAGATGGTACATTTTATATTATGTATATTTTACCACGATTAAAAAACAAAACTTAGCTGACCATATAAGAGCGGGTCTATTTTTGGACTCTTTATACTGTTCCATTGGCTCATATGCCTGAATTTACTACAACATCCTGCTGTGTTTATTATTAGAATCTTACAGTAAGCTCTGAAATCAGGTAAAAGAAACACTCCAACTTTGCTCATTTTATTCAAGATTGTTCTGGTTATTATAAGTCCTTATATTTCCATATAAATTTTGGAATCCACTTGTACATATCTACAAAAATATTTTGGGGTTTTGACTGGTTTGGGGTATTTGGAAAGATGTGACAGCTTGTCAATACTTAGCTTTCAATTTAAGATCGTGTTTTATTTCTCCATTTATTTGTTTATTTCTTTTAATTTCCTTCAGCATAGTTTTATAGTTTTCAGGATATATATCATACACATCTTTTGTTAAATTTGTTCCTAAATGTATTGACTTTTTGAGGTACTATGGATTGTATTTTTATTTTATTTCTAGTTGCTTGTAGGTAATTTTAGAAACGTAATTAACTTGGACTATTGTCCTTATTCCCAGCAACCTGGCTAAATATTTGTATTATTCTATCTTTTGTAGAATTCTTAAGGTTTTCTATGCATACCATCATGAAATCTGTAAGTAAAGTCATTTTGCCTCTTCCTGTATAGTTAATGTTGTTTATGAATAATTTTGACTTACTGTAGGAGCATAGTAAACAACATTGATTAGTGAGCCAAGGTATTACCCTTGACTTGCTTTCAACCTCAGAGAGAATATTCAATGTTAACTCACATATTAATGAGAGGCTTTAGTTAGACGACAGTTGTCAGACTAAGAAAATTCTTGTCTATTCATATCTTGCTGAAAGTATTTTGTAATGGATGTTGAATTTTGTGAAATGCTTTTTTGCTTGTTGACGATGTCGTAAGATGTTTCTCCTTAATTCTGTCTTCGTTCTTCCCAACACTCTGAGCCTTATTGATATGCACAATTATCTTTAAAAGAGAGAGTAGGTCTATGTGTATCAGCTATTACTGACTATGAAATTTAAAATCATTAATATTATTTCAGTATTGAGGTACTAAATTTTACTGATTTTATTTCTTTGATCGGGCACCAGTGTGATATATTTATTCTGGAGGGTTATATGACTCATACCACTTCTCTATTATTAACCAAAGGGAAGGAAGGACAACCCCTTGGGAATACTTTAATCAGCCTTGACATCCAGGTCCATGATTCAGAATGATTTAAATGGTCTGTGACAGAAGAATAGTGAACAGTCTGCAAAATGTCCATTATCTTTAGCCGGCAAAGGCCTATTGATTTAGGGCTGTGTGTGACTCCCATAGGGTATTAGTAAGAAGTGATGTGAGAACTGGAGTTCAGCATTATTCACCACCAACTAAACACTCCAAGGTAAAGCTGTTAATAAGGTGCAAATTAAATACTCATGCTAAATAGCTGCAGATGTTTGGGCAAAGCAGGGAGCAGACTACATGATACTGTCTATCATCTTCTTCTGAGATCACATAAGGCAGCGTTGTTACAAAGATGCCTTTAAGGGTGTTATTACACAATGAATGATAAACTCCAGAACTTGTTTTATGATGATGTCTTTTTGTAGAATAAAATCTAATCTCATAGAAGGATGTCTTCACAGCTTTGCTGCCTAGACATGAGTAAGTATTGCACTCATAAGTAAGTTTTGCACTGTAATTTATGGCTCTTTCTGAAGCTAGATTAGCAGCAGTGTAATGTGTCAATGGATTGGAGCATTGGAGAAAAGAATTTGCACTTGGGCATAATTCCATTAGGGAGGCCCACAGAATCATTCAGTCACTATCCCAGGGGAACATCATCCAGGCTGAGTTCAGTGACTTCTGTCTAAAGCCTCCTGCTTCATTGATGCTGAAGGATGGGCCCCACCCTGGCACCACTCTCAATAGTTCAATGGCATGCAAGATAAGACCAGGGCAGAGGACATCAACATGCACAGTTCTCAAATGTAGAAGGATCAGAAAATGTGAGTGTCACTCCCATCATATGATGACAACTAGGATTCATAGACAACAGGCTGAAGATAAGACCCAAAATGTGTGTTCATGGACCCCAGGCAAGACTGTCATAGAGGGCCACTGTGCACTTAATGATGTAGGCAAAAAATTACAGGCAGAACCATCGACTAGTCGACTGAAAGAAAAACATATTTAAAATGTTCTGTGAATAAACATTTTTATTAACAAAAAACAAACACAAAATTTTCAACAGAAGAAAAAGCTACTTACACCAGAATAGAAAGGCTCACCAGACACACATATCACATCCTGTTCCTGGATCATCAAAATATCTTTGGCTAAGTGCAGCCGGACTTTGAAAGGCTCCTGGTTACCATCCTGCAGCAAACAAATTCCCGTCTTTGTCTTCAGATTAAAAAAAGAGAGAGAGAGAGAAATATATACTTAGTTTATAGGTTGTAATTTTGTGGCCAATTTACAGCAAAACATGGTGAATAGCATTTAAGAGGTAGTGAAAGCACACTCTGAGGAGCCTGAAATTGAAGATTGAATGTGGGTGCAAGGTGATCTCTAGGATAATCAAAACTATGTCACGAAATTCACACAAAGATGTGTGGGGGTGAGGATTATAGTACATGTACTACATTTTTAAAATAAGAGTTTTGCTTAATAATTGTAATCTAAAATTTTAAATGTAATAGCTTTATTGAGATGTAATTCAAATTCCTTACAATTCAACCCTTTAAAATGTACAATTCATGTTTTTTAAATATAATCATAGGTGTGCAACAATCACTGTAATTAATTTTAGAACGTTTCCATCACTTGAAAAAGAAGGCACACACTCCTATTTCTCCACTTCCCCTCCCACTGCCCCAGCCTACTCTAAACTCCATTACTTCAGCATTGCTAGTTACAAGCAAACGTGCATGCATGCATATACACATGCACACACACACACACACATACACAGAGTTTATACCTAGAAGGAAATAAGGGTAACAAGATGAAGTAAACTACCCAAATTAACACATCTAATTAAAAACAGAGGAGTCTAGTTTAAGACCAAGATTTTTTTTTTTTTTTTGAGACAGAGTCTCGCTCTATCGCCAGGCACCAGGCTGGAGTGCAGTGGCGCAATCTCGGCTCATTGCAACCTCTGCCTCCCAGGTTCAAGCAATTCTCCTGCCTCAGCCTCCCGAGTAGCTGGGACTACAGGCGCGTACCACCACGCCCAGCTAATTTTTTTGTATTTTTAGACCCAAGATTTTTGATGCCTAATCCAATGTGTTGACTTTACATACTTTGAGGAATTGTGAAAATACACTAAAGATTTCTGAACTTATACTATGTAGCTTTGAACCAGCACCTTAGTAATCAACAAAGAAGTCCCTAAGTCTTGTCAATTATCCGGAATATGCACATTAATCCCATTAACATAAATATTCACCCTAGCGAGTGCACTTAACATTCCCATTTGTCACAGACACAAAAGGTAATTCCTTTGAGACAGAAGAAAATCTTTAGCTCTTATTCTGCACCAAAAAGTCCACAGGAATAATGACCACTTTGGAAACAACATTTTCATTTAATAATTATCAAGTCATTCTTAACATAATGAGAAAATGCATAGGGATACATATTTATCCTCAGAGTTATTAATTATTTTTTTAATTTTTAAAAATTAGCACATAGTAATTGTATGTATTCATGGTGAACAATGCGATGCTCTGATGCATGTATATTTTGTGTAATTATCAGATCATAATTAGCATACACATCACTTTAAACATTAATAATGTATGCATTGTGAGAACACTCAAAACCTCTCTTCCAGCTACTTGTGATATACAATCCATTACTGTTAGCTGTGGTCATCCTACTGTGCTCTGGAGTAACAGAGCTTATTCCTCCCATCTAACTGTAACACTGTGCCTGTTGACCAACCTCTCCCCATCTCTGACCCTTCCATGTGCCCCACTGTGTGGTAACCACCATTCTCCTCTCAACTCCAACATCACTCACTAACAGGAAAAGGCAATGCAGAATCACAATGTGATACCACCTCACCCACGTTAGAATGGTGACTAACAAAAAGACAAAAAATAACGGATGCTGGTGAAGATGAGGAGAAAAGCTAATTCTCATCACTGTTAGTGGAAAGAAGTATATCCTTTACAGAAAACAGTATGAAGTTTCCTTAAAAATTAAAAACTGATCCAGCAATTCCATTACTGGGCCTGTATCCAAAGGAACTGAAATCAGTACGTCAAAGGGACATCTGTACTCCCGTGTTTATTATAGCACTATTCACAACAGCCAAGACATGAAATCAACCTAAATGTCCATCATCACATGAATGGATAAAGAAAATGTGGTACTTATACACAAGGGAACACTATTCAGCCACAAAAAGGAATGAAATTCTGTCACTTGCAACAACATAGATAAGGTTAGGGGACATTTTGCAAAGTGAAAATTGCCAGGCACAGAAAGACAAATATCATATTATATCACTTATATGTGAAATCTATCCTTAAATTTAAGGAGCACACTATCCCAGGCAAATAATACCAGATTTTTTCTTGGAATTTCCACGGCTATTGCGGGGAGTCTGATCCCATATTACAGAGTAGTAAAAGAATACTCTGTAATATTGATGGGAATATAGTTATATACTGCAGCCTCCAAAGATAACTCTTTCTCTAAACTGCTTTTGTTCCCACGTGCTGATGCATATTAATTTGTCCTCTATCACATGCAGTCTTATATTAGTCAAGAATTATTTTGTAAAAGTTATGAGGTCTTTTTAGGAAAAAGAGAAGCTTTTTCATGAGCAAGGACAGCATTTTTTCTTCATCGATGGCACTAGCACCCAAATGCGCATGAAACCAGGCTGACTAATCTGGACAATATTTCAAGTGGATAGATCTCGAGGAAAAAATCTTTTAGCACAAGCAGATTATACTTTCCCTAATATAGAACATACTTTTTCTATGTTTTTACACAAAGTCACTCATGCTTACAATGGGATATTGGAGAGGGGCCAACATGGAGTCATTCTGAGTGATAAAGCCACTCTGAGGAGTGGAAATATGAAATGATACATCAAAGCCAAGTAATCATAAATGAGCACATTTGCTGATTTTCAGTACAGCACATGCCAGAACATCTTTCCCCCAGAAGTGTAACGGAACAGCTGGGAATCACAAATAATGCTCTGTTTGAACTTCAGGATGAGAGGAGAGTTTTCCCTGAAAGCCCAGAAATATACTTTTGGTACACATCAAAGAGATGCTAAGGATCCTCAGGGAGAGTCTGAGGAGCTGAAAGAAAACTATGAGAGTGTTCCCATTTAATTTCTATATGGCCAAAGCTAACACTCACTCAAACAATATATAAAATGTTCACAAATTATTACATACTTCTCTGGAACTCAGAATACAGCCTTTGAGCTTGCTCTTGGGTTCTGAACAGACAAGAGTTGCCGAAAATAAAGAATGATTAGGATTTTTGTTAGAATAAAACACAGAAGTATACACACACACACTCACAGACACACATTCCAATAAATAGCTGCTGGAAAAAACAGCACACGAAGACCTAAAATAGGTTAAAATACATTTCCAGGGGCTAGAGATGTTACATATGTTCTAACATGGAAATTCAGCTGGTGCACATGAAAATACATTTAAAATCCCACACATTCATGAATTTTGCAGTTATTGTGCAGCATTAACAGACAATTGGAGAAGAATTAGACAAGAGTCCCTGACCTCATAGTATTTGTACTTATTTTATTTCTTTTCTTGAGAAGGAGTTTCGCTCTCATTGCCCAGGCTGGAAGGCAGTGGAGTAATCTTGGCTCACTGCAACCTCTGCCTCCCTGACTCAAGCAATTCTCCCTCCTTAGCCTCCAGAGTAGATGGGATTACAGGTGCCCGCCATCACACCTGGCTAATTTTTTGTATTTTTAGTAAGAGATGGGTTTCACCACCATGTTGGCCAGTCTGGTCTTGAACTCCTGACCTCAGGTGATCCAACCACCTCGGCCTCCCAAAGTGCTAAAATTACAGGCATCAGCCACCGCAACTGGTCTCATATTTATTTTGAAAGTACGTATATGAATAAAACACAATATGTTATCTGATGTGGGAGCAACATGGGGAGGGAAATTGAATGTTCTTGAAGGAAGGCGGTTTATAGAGAATAGGAAACGTGCGGTTTGCCTTGAAAAAATAAATTGAGGAAACCATAATTAGAGGAGCAAATGTCATTTTAATCAAGAGGAAACACATAAGTAAAGATATGGAAGTGTGAAAATGCGTGCCATGTGACGATGCAGGAAAAAGAAGGCGCACTCGCCGCTGAGCCTGTGTGGTCCAGCAGGGGCCGCTGCCGGAGAGATGTCTGGAGAGGACCAGATGGTACGGGTGGCGCCTTGATAAATGGAGATTACCTGTGGACCTCATAGATGAATGGAGCAAGGAGATAATATGTTCACTGTTGTGTGTTCTACATGTATTTCTTGTTGCAGAGTGGAAGATGGAGAAGAAATGGGAAAGTTAAAATGCCACGCTACTAAGAGACTGTCTGACAGTTATTGTTGACAGAAACAGACACTGAATCAGGAAGCTGGGGACCGACACAGGTGCATTCAAGTCAGAGCTTTTCTGGGAGATGCGAGAAGATGGATAAACTCTATTTCAGGACACTGTCTTGATTAGAATCATTGCTGGACTAAAATCCTCACTCCTGAAATGTGGTCATACATTTCATTTATTTGTTGTTTAGTAATATCTTTTATGTAGTGCTCACTATGTGACAAGCAATATTAATTTGTTTTTCTCTCTTAGGAAAACTTATGCAACTATCTGCCTTTACAGATTAGACAAGTGCAGAGGAACCTGAAAGAAACAAAGGCTAGGGTTCAACCCGGAGGGCTGGGCTCTTCACCACTGGCCCTGCTTTCGCTCATACCAGATTATTTAAGAATGCCGCGCCCAGTTGTCCTGTATACAATGACACGGCTATTGGCATTTTTCACTGGAGAGTGTTATGGTTATCCAGAATCTCCTAATGGGGTATGGATAATTTTGAAAAAAACAACATCATCTTGAACCAGCTATTCTTCATGTATTGAAGGAATTACCTCTAGAGAGAAAAAATGAGTAAGAGACTACTCTGGAACTCACAGATGATCATCCCCGAAGACATGCTACTAGGAGACTGATATAGGAAGAAATTTGATATCCGCTCCTTCCAGGAGTGTTTTAAGAGCTAAAATTGGGAGACTAAAGCATGGGAACAGCTGCTGGTTGACTCAGCAAACCCAAAACAGCTCCATCTCCAAAGTCTTTACAGATCTGTGGACCCAAATTGTTTAGATATGGAAAATGACCTACATAATTATTGGTCTCAGATTTTAATATAAACTGAAGACATGCACTCATCTTCTTTCTTTTTATTAATGCGACATTGTTTGTCTCCAAACTTGGTTGACTTTGCATACCATTGCACATAAATAAAGGATTGTGGGTAGATTGCAATCTATCCATCTGACAAAGGGCTAATATCCAGAATCTACGAAGAACTTAAATTTACAAGAAAAAATCAAATAACCCCATCAAAAAGTGGGTGAAAGATATGAACAGACACTTTTCAAAAGAAGACATTTGTGCAACCAACAAACATGAAAAAAATACTCATCGTCACTGATTATTAGAGAAATGCAAATCAAAACCACATTGAGATACCATCCCACACCAGTTAGAATGGTAATCATTAAAATATCTGGAGACAACAGATGCTGGAGAGGATGTGGAGAAATAGGAACGCTTTGACACTGTTTGTGGCAGTGCAAATTAGTTCAACAATTGTGGAAGACAGTGTGGGGATTCCTCAAGGATCTAGAAATAGAAATACCATTTGACTCAGCAATCTCATTACTGGGTATATACCCAAAGGATTATAAATCATTCTATTATAAAGACACATGCCCACATATGTTCATTGCAGCACTGTTTACAATAGCAAAGTCTTAGAACCAACCCAAATGCCCATCAATAACTACTGGATAAAGAAAATGTGGCACATAAGCACCATGGAATACTATACAGCCATAAGAAATGATGAGTTCATGTCCTTTGCAGGGACATGGATGAAGCTGGAAACCATCAGTCTCAGCAAACTGACACAAGAACAGAAAAAACAAACACCGCATATTCTCACTCATAAGTGAGTGTTGAACAATGAGAACACATGGACATAGGGAGGGGAATATCACACACTGGGGCCTGTTGGAGTGTGGGAGAGCTAGGGAAGGTATAGCAGGGGGTGGAGGATTAGAGAGGAGAAATACCTAATGTAGGTGATGACGGGGATGGAGGCAGCAAACCACCATGGCATGTGTATACCTATGTAACAGTCCTGCACAATCTGCGCATGTACCTCAGAACTTAAAGTATAATAAAATAAATAAATAAATAAAGGAATGTGTGTAATATAGATACTGTTTGAATTTATTTTGTACTTTATAAAATATACATAAAACATAATTTTAAAGGAATGAATTATTTAAAAATTATACGTCAAAAGTGTTCTTCTCTGCCTGATGGATGATTCTACATGGTACCTGGATTTTACGAAATCCACAATGGAGACTATTTGATTAAAGGAATTATTAAAAACCAATATTTCTTAATTGCCAAAAGGCAACACATTTAAATTACAAATTAGCTATGCTTTCTGCAAATCAAGAAAATATTTATGAATTTGCATGGGTTTACTCTTTAAACAAATCTCACATTTAACTTATTAAGAATTTGCACTTTCTTAAACATAGGACTTAGGTTGGATCTTTATAAAAGTAGAATATTATTCATTTTCTACTTAAAAGTTAAGGCCCTTTAATTTATGTTCTAGTCTTTCAAAGAGTACAAAATGTATTTTCATGAAACATTAAAATCTATGCTCTTTTAATTTTGAAATACACTTACCATATAAGATGTAAGAAACAAGAAACTACAAAAAAGTATGCAGAAACCATAATGAGAACTGCAAATTTGCTTGCAAGTATCTGCAGTATTTCCATGTTTCAAGTGCCAAATATAATTTAATTTGCTTTATAAACCTGTAGTTTGAAGTAACATGTGATTTCTTACACTGTACTGCATTGCAGCAGTAGTACGCTAAATGTTCTTTTAGGCGAAGTGCTTCAAATTGCATCTTATCATTTATATTCTCATTCCTGGATTACTTTTAATCATGACCTTTTCCTTAACTAAATTCTAACCATTGTTCAAGTTCTAGCACCAGACTCCCTTCTCTCTGAAGCCTTCTGAGATCACTCTATTCAAAGATGAGGCCTCACTTTCCTGAACACATGGATTCCATTAAGTAAATATTCATCCCCAAAATTACTCATTATTGGCTTTTGGTATCACATACGGGGACTTCAGCCATATTTCGCTTTATATCACACGAGTGATTTAATTTCCTCTTGTATATCGTTATCTCAAGAACAGGTTGTCACTCTTTTCATTACTAAGAATTACTAATTTACAAGAACTAGTATAATAATCTCTTCATAGTAAGATTTCCTTCACTACTTGTTGATTGGATCAAAGTCATAGATTATATTTCAGCACGTGAAAGACTAAATGGCATCAGATGTGTATGAATTATTAAATATATGTAATAAAGAAATATGAATGTTTATAATCAACATAAAGTTATGGGTCATGTATTAAGGAATGTAGATGTGAAATTGAAATATGAGAAAAAGCTAGACTGTCTCTGCTGTTAAACAGTATCATCAAAATAAAACTATGTGTTCAAATAAGCCAGTATTATTTCTTCAGTCCAGTAATTATGTCTGGCTGTATAAATACTTTTCCTTCCAAATTACGTATTTTGTATTTTTGTCCCAGTTGTATTTTCTGAAAATCTCCTCCATCATTTTTGCTTCTTCCTAGACTTCTAAATCCCAATTCCTTAAAATCATTGCAAATTTTTTTTAAGAGCAGATATTTCTTAAATGATGCACAAAGCCTTAAAAAGGATCTGTATTAGATACTTAAGGCGCTTTCAAATGGAAATTATCTAGATGTGCTTCTTCTATTACTTTATAAAGAAGAGACTTCCTGGCATCCACATGGCAATGGGAATAGTCTACCTTGATCTGTCTGATGGCCATGGATATCAGGTTTTCATCTTTATTCCTTAGCAGCAGTCAAGAGAATACAAGTTTTCTTTAATAAGCCTTTTGTAAGCACATAGAAAGGGTCTCCAGAGACTATAGGCATTTAAGCCTGTAGTCTTGAGTGACTCGTGTGTGTGTGTGTGTGTGTGTGTGTATTGTACTTTAAGTTCTGGGGTACATGTGCAGATCTTGTAGGACCAGTGTGTTTTACGCTCCTCCTGCCTTGCAGCCTGTTTTTTCCCAAACCCTCTATGGAAAGCAGTGACCTAGTCAGTTGGAATCAGCAACTGACAGACCCAGGCAACTTACAGATGAATTGCTATGGGCTTTCCTCATTACCATGCTAAAGTCTCTGCTCTGGGAGGAGCTACAGCTTCATAACGTGCAGCCTGCGTGCTGGCGTAATCACATCCTGAGTCTGCGCAACTGAATCCCCACCTCTGCATGAAATCATGCACACTCTTCCCTCTCCACTGCCCCACAGAACCCTCCTGTCACCTTCTCTCTGGGAGACACTGCTTCAAAGAATACCACAGGTGCTCTCCTTCCTTGCAACAAGAAATAAAACTATTGATCAAAACCTGCATTCTCCTGGAGAGTCATTTGGTAGTTGCCAGATAAATAAGCTCTGTCTTTTTTGGGGGGTGAGTAACACTTTGACTATGATGTCATTTCCAGCAATGTAGTATGTAGTACGTAGAATGAGATTTAAACTTAGAATCAGGAGTTCCGAATCACATGCTGGCTCTATTTTTAAGTAAGTACTTGGTATTTCACAAAACCTGTCAACTTCCTCTAATGCAAAGTGACAGTTAGGCTAAACGACTTTAATGGTTTTTGTCCACTTAAGTGTTCTCAGACTGTAAGTTTCAGGTGAGCTTTTTGGCTTCTGTTTATCTCCAGAGCAATCTGATCATCTTCAGAGCACCTTAGAGTTCTGGGTTCCTGCCAGAACTGAGGAACACACATGGATACTGTGGCCCAGTACTTTGAGACATTTTTACTCCCTACTAGAGACAGAGTCTAAAATAGTATAGATTCTGAAGAGGCTCCTTACAAGAGAACAAAAGCTACTACCTAAAAAGTAAGGATAAGAAGATCACAGTATTACCATTATAAATGAATCTTCTGAATCTTAACAGATTTGAGAAATGTCTCAAATCAATACATCAAAACAATTTTGTTTACAGAAAGGTCTTGTAAATTCCAGCCTCTGAAATCCAAAATAAATCATTTGTTAAAACAGTATTTGGCCACTGTCCAGTCTCTCTCATATGAATCTGGTGTGTCCCGTATGTATCTCATTCATACAAATATCCACTCGGTTTCAATGAGTGCCTTACTACTCAAGACATGAGGTTACATATTAAATAGAAGACTTACTACAGTTAACATTAAGTATGCAATTAAAACCAGAAATGATACAATTAAAATTTTAAATACAAAGCTTCTAGATCATTAATTCAATTTTTTTAAATGTATGAACCAATAAGTGCTGAGTTAAAAAGATGAATAATGTATACACTCTGACCGTATAGTATTCAGTGTAGCACATGAGAAAGGTTTGTAAACCAAAAACTGCATTGTAATTTGACAAGTTTTAGCATAGAAATATGTTTAAAATGTTATCATGCTTGAAGTATTAAGAGTAGAAACATAAAAACAGAAATATAAAAGCAATTTATTAGTTTTCTGAAAAACCTTATATTTACATCCGGAACTTTGTATCAGCTGTAACAAATATTTTTAAATAGATACGTTTGCAATTGCTTTAGAAGAAAATAAGGAGTTACTTTCCACAAATTCATGCAAGAATTGTAAACACAAGACATTTCACTAAAAAGCAGTCTTCACAAGGTTAAGAACTGAAGTTTTCCCCTGGTTTGATTTTAACACTACCAGAGGTAATCCAGTTATGGTTGGTTTTTGTTGAGTTATTTATATACAACAAAAAGATGATTTAAACCTTTTAAACAAATATAAAACATTTTTAAGCTGCATTTTGCCTGAAGACTAAAATAATGCTTTGAATGTCACGTATTTAGTTAAAAAAAGAACCATTGTTTTTCCCTAAGATGGAATGGTTCTATTCCCTGGGGGCCCATGTCCATGCACTATTGAACTGTACACTTGAACCCTCTTTAACATCCTTGAAAGAGTAATGTGTCACTTTAACTCATGCTGAAATATGATGACAGCTCTACAGAGAATCGAAATTGCTGTGTATTAGTACTTAAATAACATTGAATTACTTAAATAATATCAGAATCATAAAATCATAGAATTTTAGGGCTGAAAGGAAACTTAGATGTCTTCTAATTTATTACCATTTATATGAAAAGAATTCTTTCCCACACTTCCACTACCTGAAAAGTGCAGAGTTGATGGAGAGGAGCATCTCAATTATATTCAATATGCTCCAGTCTTCCTAAAGGAAGAGTTAAAGTCTGAGACTTTCCATGCAGTTAAGCTTTCTATCTTTGCAGAAGGAGAACATAATCTGGAAAGAAAAAAGCCCAGCCCCCACTCTCCATCTTCCGCCAAAAGCAGAGCTTCCCCTGTGTAAATTGGAGCCAAGATTTCCCGCTTATATTCTGTTTTCCCTGTTTGAAAAGCAGAAAGCTCTGTACTCACCTCCTCACAGGCGGTTCTGAAATCCATGTGCTATGGCACCGCAAAGGATGTCGTCTGAAAAGACACAGAAATGGTAAGCCATTAGGCACAGCATGGCGTGTAAGAAGGCACACTAATATAGTATAGGAAATCGTGAAGCCAAACTCATGGGAAAATTGTGTTCACAACCACCTGCAGGGAACAAGGATACACTGAAGAGAGGGAAATGGAGAGATGGCAAAAAGTCTTAATCCCCAGCTTTTTGGCAGTATAAACATCCTGCCATTGTTCAGCGTGATGAAGAGTATGCATTTCCAGGCACCTCTGCACCCCGTCAGGAGGCATTCAGACTCCATGTACCAACAGATCAACCTCTCCTCGCAGGTGATAGCTCATTCCCAACATGCATTGTGAAACCTGAGTTTGCAACCGGGAGAGAAACTTCAAAAAGAGTAATTAAAGGTTGTCTTTAATATGGTTATCTCATAAAAAAAGGTTGACTAATCTTTCTCTTTTTAATTAAAAAGCTACATGCATGAATAATTCTCTCTGGAACTTAAAATTTTATTCACAACAATATGATGTAAGGAATCAAGCTATTTGTCAGAGTGAATAATATTAAGAATAATCAATGTATGAAATAGCTAAAACAGATTTCCTTATGGTCATTATAATACGTAAATGATGAATGTAGATTTAAACACATGTAAATGTTTTTGTGAAATTCTTCTGGAGTGTTTTGTTTTCATTACTTGATACACCTAACAAAACTAACATTTGGCACAGAAAGTTGACACCAAGACACTATAAAAGCAATGCAGAGCCAAAATATAACGGCTAAGTAACTGAGACGTCAAAGTAAGATGAATGATTGTTTCCAAAACAGAAGACTCTATACTGCTCAAAATTACTCCACCTCTCAGCCTTTGGAAGAGTAAACTATAGTATCCTTCTTTGACAATTCTTTTTAATTATGTGAGATTGATGAACGTTTGATCAGGTTAAGTGCGGTGAAACACAGTAGGAGTTATCACTGTGCTGTCACTGAACTGACGGATTATTACCATTGCCTTTGAAAGAATAGAGATTAACCATCAACAGTAGTAATCAAACACATTGTATAATCTATTAAGTATTTCCCCCAGGTAAATCTTGTGAACTGTGGCCTCATTAGTATTAAAGATTTTTCTTATTACTATCTTAATTATGCTTCAAAATTGCTTCTAAAGATTTCATTTGAAGAACCTGTAAATATCTTCTTGTCTCTAACTCTCATGCAAAGTCATTCTTTTACTACAAAAGAAGAAAAATTTTGACATGTATTGATTATATAAAAACAGGAGATGTCTGGAATTAATTTCTTGCTACTAAAAGCCAACCAGGGAAATAGACATGATGATATTGAACCATCTAAACATAACCTTATATTTGTTTTATATGCTGAATTTAATTTTAATGCATACATTTTTAAATTTTAATTATTACATAATATGGAACATTTGAGCAGGTGCTGTATCTATATCTTCTACCATTTTTAGCACATCTTCCTTTTCTAAAATTCTAATTTTCATTTTTATTAAAACATTAGGTAATAATATCAGTTGTTCAGAAAAATGATTAATATATAAGCACAGAGAATTCCTACATGCTGTTAGATAAAATTCAGAGGAGGTAACTGATTTGGATTGAGTTCCTACCTTAGGTTCTAACAGACTGAGTCAAAATGAAGTCACTCATGCTAAAGCTTCACATCACCAAACTGAGAGCTAGTTGTTTATTTGACTTTCCGAAACATTGGGAGAGGGAATAATAGCCAAATATCCAAACAGGTCAATTTTAGCTGGCATTAAAAGAAGTCCCCTCTGCTTTAACCCTAAAAGGAAAGTAACTTTGAAATGACTAATCTATGTTTTGGCTTTTATCCTGCTTTCTTCAACGCTTTTCTGCATATAAATCCCACCTCCATGGTCAGTTGATCAGAACACCTTGTCTAAATGTTTAAATGAGATGCTGCCTTAACTCATGAATAACAATAGAAGCCAATCCAATTATTTAGCTACATTTGTTGTAATTTTTTCTTATGATAGTTTCTCTACTGTAACCAGATTCTGTTAGTATGTCACACTGATTACAATTACTTAACTATTATTGATACATTATTACTATCTAAAGTCTAAACAGCATCCTAGTTCTTCCTGTTGTCTGCTCTCAGTCCTGGGATTGCTTCCAACGCACCTGGTTACATTTAGTCCTCTTGGCTCCTCCGGCTCCTCTCCTCTTGGCTGTGACTGTTTCTCAGACTTTGCATTTTTGAAAAGACCTTGGCACCATTGAGGCATGCTGGTCAGGAATGTATAAGATACTCTTCCATTGAGATTATGCTGATGTTCTTTTTAATCATTATAGTGTGGTTACGGGTTTTGGGGGGAAGATCTCAGAAGTAAAGCGCCCGTTTCATTCCATTCAATCAAGGATACATGCGCACAATCCGAATGCTTGCTAACCTTATCATCCCGCTGACACAGTGTTTGTCAACTTTTTCTATTGCAAAGTTCCTTTTTTCTCTTCTCTCCACACAGTACTGGTTGGAGAGAGGTTATTATGAGTAGCTCACACCTAAGGAATTGGAGGCTATGCTTCCTGTTCCTGAGGCTGCCCTATCTATATAAATTATTTGAGATTACTCTGCACAAGGAGACAGATCTGTTCTCTACCATTTAGTGATAGAGCCAATCATTTTCTTTAGACCCTGTCTTCTGACAGAGCAAATAAATATCTGTGTGTATACTAACCCATGTTAGCATGCACATATCCATAGACATTTCCATATAGACCATTATCATCTTTATCAAAGTGAACAAGAGTTATTAGTGATGCTCCACCTCTAATACCAACAGCAGGTGCTAGCCTAGTCTTCTTTCTTTGCTTGTCTGTAAATTTCTACTGTACAAGATTGATGAATGCTTGTTTAGGTAAGTGTGGTAGAATAGGGTGAGAGATGTTACCATGTTGTTGCTGATAGATTATTACTACTTGCTGTGAAAGGAAATAGATTGGTCATTTTCAGTAGAAATTGAACATGTTGTACAATTGCTCAAGTATTTCCACTGGATAAGTCTCCAACAATGAGAAATGTAGTTTCCAATAATCAACCATTCATGTGTTCAGTTGTGCAATCCTAGTGTACATGTACAACCATAAGAAATGCTAACCCGTTGTTGGGAGTGTAAATTAGTTCAACCATTGTGGAAGGCAGTGTGGTGATTCCTCAAGGATCTAGAAATAGAAATACCATTTGATCCAGTAATCCCATTACTGGGTATATACTCATAGGATTATAAATCTTTCTATTATAAAGGCACCTGCACATGTATGTTCATTGCAGCACTGTTTACAATAGCAAAGTCTTAGAACAAACCCAAATTCCCATCAATGATAGACTGGATAAAGAAAATGTGGCACATAAACACCATGGAATACTATAAATCCATAAAAAATGATGAGTTCATGTCCTTTGCAGGGACATGGATGAAGCTGGAAACCAGTCTCAGCAAACTGACACAAGAACAGAAAAACCAAACATCACATGTTCTCACTCATAAGTGGGTGTTGAACAATGAGAACACATGGACATAGGGAGGGGGACATCACACACTGGGGCCTGTTGAGGGGTGAGGGAACTAGGGGAGGGATAGCAGGGGTTGGGGGATTGGGGAGGGACAACATTAGGAGAAATACCTAATGTAGGTGATGGGAGATGGATGCAGCAAACCACCATGGCATGTGTATACCTATGTAACAGTCCTACACGATCTGCATATGTACCCCAGAACTTAAAGTATATATAAAAAGAAAGAAATGCTAACCCACAGGCCTGTGAGAAAAACTTTATTAATTAGAGCACAGTTTACCTTACCTTTCATTATATAGGCTGCACTTATTATCAGAATTACTTATGTCTATCCCAGTGATGAGTGGGGAGAAATGACCATTCGCCAGTTTCTCTACAGGCCTCACATGTATCCCACACCCTCCTGCACTTCTGCCATTGCGTGAGAACAGTTTCCCCAAGAAGCTGCTGTCCTATTGGCCTGGCCTTAAGATGACACACACAGAGCCAAACTTCTGATATGACCCACAGAGTGCAAGGTGCGACCCGGCTACCTTCACATCCCTCCCAGGACAGAGCTGCCACAATCACATCGCAGACCCCTGAATCCAATAAGTGCTTGATATTTGTGATGGTGAGCTTTAGGTGCTACAGAGCCCAGCCATCTAATCAAACACCAGTCTAGGCGGCGCTGTGAAGTTTCTTTGCAGATGACATGTATAAGCAACTCCCTTTAACTAAAGGAGACTATTCTCAGTGATGTGGGTGGGTCTCAACAAATGAGTTGAAAAGCCTTAAAAGCAAGAATGAGTTTTCTCTGAAGAAAAAATTCTCCCTCAAGACTGCATCATCAGCTTCTGCATGAGAATTTCCAGTCTGCTGTGCTGATGTAGATTTTAGACTTGCTGGTCCCTAGTCACATTAGCCGCATACACATTGGTTCTGTTTCTCTGTAGAACCCTCACTGAAACAGACTTGGGTACAACAGTGGTTTTAAAGGAACAGAATTCTAAGAATAAGTTTTTTGGGGTTGGTTTTGGGTTTCAGGATTGATTCTGTTATCTAGTTAGATTTAAAGGCAGTAAAGATTTTATTTCCAGTATTATCAAGAGCACTGGTAGTCCATGGCACAGAGAGTAATAGAGACACACACAATATCACTACTGAATACTCCTACTCAAGTATTTATAAGGCAAAGTTCTGAGTGGCCAAGCATTTGATCAGTTCTGACAAATAATGAGTGTAATGAGACTGGCTGTTTGCTGTTAACTGTGCTACAGAAAGTAGAGGGAAAAGGGATGAACCTAGGATTTCAAATATCCAGCCTACACTGTGCATATATGACCTGCAAATGCTTATCTCCTATAGCCATGAACCTGATATTTCTGAACACTAAGCCCAAAGTCTCATCCTGCTAGTCACTGAATCACATTACAAATTAAACCCGCAGACTTGCAGAGTTTCTTCTGCTAAAGACAAGCATTGACTGGGAATAAATGGGCCCTGAATATCAGAACAAAGACATATATGAAGACTGCAATGAAGCTGGGCTCAGTGAACCCCTAAGTTCTGCTGAGTCTTGTTTGGTGGTAGAGTGAGTCCTTCACTGAGGCGGTTGTCCTAAAGACAATGCTGATTCCCCCGAGGATCCAACCCCAGCAACCCCCTTTTCTTTTATAGCTGTAAGTAGATTCAAGTTGCAACAGGTGGAAAAGGTGAGGTACAAAGTTTAACCCATTACACGTGTGTTCCACTCCAAAATCATTGCATATTTTTTCAATTTATATAGACAGAATTCTGGGGACTATATGTGGAAAGGATATTCATGATGTTGGTGAATGTTAGAAGGCCCACAAATCTGAACTAGGTCAAATTGATTGATATTGCTCCACTAAGCATAAATTCTGGATATAAATTTGGAGTGTTGGAAAGGGTTCTGATAGTCTGTTTAGTTGACTGAGTTTAAACATGGACCAAAAAATGGTTTATAATAAATGACATTAAAATGCCAGGATTGCCTTTGTATACTTCAGAGGAAGGTGACTGATGACTTAGGAGTGTTGGAGTGTTAGAAGAACCACACTCGCCCAGGGAGGGCCCAGAGAATGCACCTTTCAACTTGACACTGAGGAATAAATTTATGGGGTGGCCCTGTTAAAGAGCTCTTCGGTCATTCTTCTCTGCAGGCAAAAAATTACTGTGGAAACTGTTGCCACAGAACCGGGATCCTCACACGCAATGACAATAATTGGATCCTGGGACTGCAGAGGTCAAGTGGCAAACACAAAGAGACCATGGTTATGAGATGGGAAATCAGGGTCAAGGCAGTAATCAGAGAAGCTTAACTCAGGGAGGCCATGGCAGTTGATCATGTGTCCCTAGAAGCAAAACAGACAGGAAGCCTACTAAATTTTCACTCTATCAGTATAAGCAGATGAGTGCTAGGTTGAGTGAAAGTCTAGCATGAATCACCAGGATAGAGTCATAGACTCTCACTCAGTTCCCAGAATTGAAGCAGTTTACAGAACCAGAGCTTCCTTGAATGAAGGTGATGTGGTTTGAATGTCTGTCTGCTCCAAATCTCATGTTGAAATGGGATTCCCAGTGTTGGAGGTGGGGCTGGCGGAAAGAGTTCACGTCACGGAGGCAGGTCACTCATAAAAGCCTTGGTGTCCTCCCTGTGGTAATGAGTTCATGCCAGACCTGGCTGTTTAAAAGAGTCTGGAACCTCCCTTCCTTTCTCACCACGTGACATGCTGGCTCCCCTTCCATCTGCCACGACTAAAAGCTTCCTGAGACCTCAGCAGATGTAGATGCTGGTGCCGTGCTTCTTGTACAGTCTGCAGAACCATGAGTCAAAATAAGCCCCTTTTCTTTATAAATTAGCCTGCTTGAGGTATTCCTGTATAGCAACACAAATGAACTAATACAGAAGGGGAGTCGGGCCACTTAAAGAAGGACCCTGATACCCTACCACAAGTTTTTATTGCTAATCTTGCTCCCAGCCTTCTCCAAAGAGATGCATGATCTTTTACAAGGGTAAATACATTTGAATTAAATGTGAAATAAAAGGAAAAATAATCATACCTTTCAGCAACCACCAGACACTGGCTCTTAATTAACACGGATTCCTGAATACGCAAAACAGAACTGTGGTCCACCAATCAGAAGAGGTGCTGTGGAGGTGGCCAGTGGAGTTTTAGCTCAAGCTCATCTCAGGGTAAGGCCAGGGGAGTCTGTGAACACATCCGATGTTTTCCCCCATTTCCGAATGTGTAATTAGAATAGACATGCTCAGTCACTAGCAGAATCCCCACATTGGTTTCCTGACATGTGGAGTGAGAGCTGTTGCTATGGGAAAGGCCAAATGGATGCCACTAGAACTACCTTTACCAAGTAAAATAGCAGATCAAAAGCAATACCACTTTCCTAGAGAGATTGTCAAATTCATTGCTGTCACTGAGGACTCGAAAGGTGCAGGAGAAGTGATTCCCACTATATTCCAATTCAACTGACCTATTTGGCCTGTGCAGAAGACAGATGGATTTTGGAGACTGATAATGGATCACCATAAGGTTAACCAGGTGGTGACTCTAATTGAAGCTCTGTAGCAGATGTGGTTTTATTGCTTGAGCAAATGAACATATATCCCCTGGTACCTGGTATGCAGCTATTGACCTGGCAAATCTCTTTTTCTCCATTCCTGTCCATAAGGCCCATCAGAAGCAGTTTGCTTTCAACTGGCCAGGACAGCAATATACCCTCACTGACCTACCTCAGGGATATATCAATTCTTCAGACCTATGTCAATACCTCACAAGGATTTTGAATCACTCCTCCTTTCCACACTGGTACATTGCAGTGATGACATTAAGTTGATTGAATCTAGCAAGTGAGAATTAGCAACTATTCTAGGCTTATTGATAAGACAATTGTGTGTTAGAAAGTGGGAAATAAATCTGACAAAAATTCAAGGACCTTCTACCTCAACGAAGTTTCTTGGAGTCCAGTGGTGTGATGTCAGTTGAGATAGCCTTCTAAGGTGAAGAGTAAGTTGTTGCAGTCGGCCTCTCCTATCACCAGAAAAGAGGGACAGTGCCTAGAGGGCCTCTTTCAGTTTTGGAGGCAACATGTTCCTCATTTGGGTGGGTTACTATGGCTTCTTTAGATAAGTGACTCAAAAAGCTCCTGATGTCAACTGGGGTCCAGAACAGGAGAAGATTCTGCATCAGGTCCAGGCCGCTGTGCAAGCTGCTCTACCACGTGGACCACATGACGCAGAAGATCTGTCATGCAGTGTGGCAGTGGCAGGCAGGGATGTTGTTTAGAGCCTGTGGCAGGTCCCTGTAGGTGAATCATGGGACAGGTCCTTAGAATTTTGGAGCTAAGCCCTGTTCTCTTCTCTAGATAACAACTCCCCTTTTAAGAGACAGCTCTTGTTCTGCTATTGGCCATTAGTAGATACAGAATGTTTAACCATGGGATACCAAGTCACCATGAACTTGAGATGCTCCTCATCAACTGGGTGTCATCCAATCCACCAGGCCATAAAACTGGAGGTTCACATCATCAAATGGAAGTGATCGGGTTCAAGTAGACCCTAAGGCACAAACAGTTTACATGAGGACGAATTTCAGATGTTCATGGCCTCCACTCTTGCTCCATTACCTTCTCCCTCTCAGCCCACACCTATGGTCTCATGGGGAGTTTCCTAATTGCAATTCACTGAAGGAAGAGAAAAGTTGGCTTGAGTTAGAGATAGTTCTGCATGATAAGCATGTGCCACGTAAAAGTGGACAGCTGAAGTACTACAGCCACATGTGCCATGTAAAAGTGGACAGCTGAAGTACTGCAGACACTTTCTGGGACTTCCTTGAAAGAGTGAAGGGAAATTCTCTGGGAAAAATGGTATATATATATGGGATATATATTGGGGATATATATATATATATAGGGGATATATATATATATATATATATCTCTCCCCTTTCTGAGACTTCGCTGAAAGACAGAGTGAAGAGAAATTCTCCGGGAGATTGGTATATATACACATATATATGTATGTGTGATGTGTGTGTGTTTGTGTATATATATATATGTATGTCTATATATATACACCTTATTATATATAGAGACATATATATACACAGACATATATATATACACACACACTATATATATGCAATATATATAGGATACAGGAGATATATATATATATATATATATATATATATATATATATATATATATATATGTCACAGTTTATTCACTTCACCATTGATGAACACCTAGGTTTTTTCCACTTCTTGGCTATGGTAAATGAATAATGCTGCAATGAACACGTGCCCATTTTACTATCTATATGAATCTCATAACATTATGTTGTATACTTTAAATATACACAACAAAATTTTTTAACACAATAAAATAAAGGCTTTATGGTATAAGAAAAAAGAAGATGAAACGGGCTACAGGTGTATGCAGGTTTATGAGCTGTAGCAATTTTTTCCACTTGGGTGGTCAGGAACTTGGAACATGATTAAAAAAATTGTGATGAGAAAATCCATGGAAGACATGGGGATACACCTTTCTCAATGTGCAAAACATTGAGATATAAGGTACGTTTAAGGTGAAGATATTTGCCCATGTAAACTCTTACCAAAGGGTGTTAGGCAGAAAAAGGTTTGACATTCAAGTGGAGAGCCATTCCATGGACACTAGTCAGCTTCATTCCCCAACCACCCCTGTCACTGCCCACTGGGCTCAGGAACAAAGAGGCAGGGATGGGGTTATGTATGGGCTCATCAGCATAGACTTCCTCTCATCAAGGCCAACATGGTTACAGTCACTGCTGAATGCCCAGTTTGTCAGCAGCACAGACTAACACAGAGCCCCCAGTATGGCATCACTCCCCAGAGTGATAAGCCAGGTATTGTATTGGCCCACACTTACATGATGGAAAGGCCAGCATGCTGTGCCTACTATAATAGACATTTATTTTGGATATGGATTTGCCTTCCCTATACACAATGCGTTTGCTAAAACTGCCATCTGTGGATTTACAGAATGCCTTATTCACTGTCATAGTATTCCATACACCATTTCTTCTGATCAAGGCACTCACTTCATAGCAAATGAAGTGCAGCAGTGGGTACACGTTCATAAAATTCACTGGTCCTACCATGTTTCCCGCCATCTTGAAGAAGCTGGCTTGATAGAACAGTGGAATGGCCTTTTGAAAACTCAGTTATGGCATCAGCTAGGTGGCATTTTCTCCAGGAAGCTATATATGCTCAGTATATGGTGCTGTTTCTCCCATCATCAGAATTCATGAGTCTAGGACATGAGGGTAGTATCTCTCAGTATCACCCCCTAGTTACTAGCAAAACTTTTGTTTCCTGTACCTGTGACCTTATTCTCTTCTGGTTTAGAGGTTTTCATTCCACGACGAAGAATGCTTCCATGAGGAGATCCAACAGTGATTTCATTGAACTGGAAGCTGAGACACTCCCAACCACTTTGGATTCCACTTGCTTCTGAATCAACATGCAAAGAAGTGAGTTACTCCACTGAATGGGGTGATTGATACTGGCTACTTAAGGGAAATTGGGCTACTCCAGCATGGAGGTGAGGGAGAGTGTGTACAGGAAATTCCTAATGTGTGCCTTACCACGCTTGTGATTCACGCCAGTGGAAAACTACAATGACCCCATTCAGGCAGGGACTATTAATGGCCCAGACACTTCAGGAATGAAGGTTTGGGTTATCTCACCAGATAAAGAACTACGACCAGAAGAGGTGTTTACTGAGGACACAGGGAATAAGGAATGTGTAGTGGAAAAAGGCGTTTATTAATACCAGCTACCACTGCATGATCAGCTGCAAAAGTTGGGACTGTAATTGTTATTTCTTTCTCATTTTGTTATAAACTTTACTGTACGTGTATGTATACTTACAAACATATTTATATTTGTATATGTGTATATACCTCTATGTATAACATATATCAAATATCTTTGTTTTCTTCCCTCCTTTATTCCCTTATTATCTAACTTAAGATTTATTAATAATGGTTAGCTTTACATTGCAGCATTTAAATTAAAGCATAGCAAGGAGAAGAATGAACATTACCAAAGGACTTGCATCCCCTTCTAGGTAAAAAATTAGGGTGTGTTCGATTATACAAAGGATTATTGCATCCTGATCCTTAGAATGATGACTTTGTGATGGTTTTCATTTGGAGGTAAAGTGGGTTTAAGGGGATATATATGAGTGCTATGTTGATAAAGGGTGAGCTGTGGTGGTTACTTTTATATGTCAACTTGAATAGGTTATAGTGCCCAGTTATTTCATCACGCATTAATCTAGGTGTTCCTGTGGAGGTATTTTGATGTGGTTAACATATGAAATCACTTGGCTTTAAGTATAGAAGATTATTCTCAATAATGTGGGTAGTCCTCATGCAATCACTGAAAGGCCTTAAAAGCAAACCCTGAGGTTTCTCTGATAAAGAAATTCTGTTTCAAGTTAGCAGCACCAACTCCTGCCCAAGAGTTTCCATCCTGCCAGCCTACCCTACGGAATTTGGACTTGTCAGCCCACACAATTGCATAAGCCAATTTGTTTAAATGAGTCTCTTAAAATACGTGTACACATAAATACATATTCTATGAGTTCTGCTGATCTCGAGAATCCTGACTAATACAATTGTGTATGCCACTGAGATTTTATTGTTTTATTGTGTAATGTTATGTGACAATAACTGACTAAAATAACGTATTTCATTTTTTTTGAAAAACCATTGAAATATTGATGGCAGTCCCATTTTCTGGATTTTATGAGATACTCTACTTCCTGCTGTTTCCAAAGCCTGGTTGATCAGTTGCTTTATCACTTTGGTGAAATGGTCCGCATCTTCCCAAAACATTCTTTTGTAGTTTGAACTAATCAGATTTGGATTTGATCTCTCGTACCCAAAGAACTCTAAGAGAGCATATTTCTAGGTATTCCTGAAAATCTTTTAAACACAAGTAACAAGTATCAGCAATTTAATAACATAAGTTTCAGAATATAATATATACTAGATATTTCTATGTTATACTATAAAAACTATGGGAAGAACACTTCATTTGTGTCTGGCTTATTAGTAACATAGGTGTGATGGCTAATACTGAGTGTCAACTTTATTGGATTGAGGGATACAAAGTATTGATCCTGTGACGGTTTTGCCAAGGAGATTAACATTTGAGTCAGTGGGCTGGGAGAGGCAGACCCACCCTTAATCTGGGTGGGCACCATCTGATCAGCTTCCAGCACAGCTAGAATATATAAGGCAGGTAGAAAAATGTGAAAAGGCGAGACTGGCCTGGACTCCCAGTCTACGTCTTTCTCCCGTGCTCCATGCTTCCTGCCCTGTACATCGGACTCCAAGTTCTTCAGTTCTGGGACTGGAGCTGGCTCTCCTTACTCTCCTCAGCTTGCAGGCAGCCTATTGTGGGACGTTACGATTGTGTGAGTTAATACTTAATGAACTCCCCTTTATGTATGTCCCCTTTACATATATATATGTACACACACACACATATATATGTGTTTATATATATACACACACATATATATACACACACGCATACATATATACACACACATACATATATACACACATATATACACGTATATATACACATATATACATATAGACACATGTATGTGTGTATATATAAACATATATGTATGTGTGTATATATATGTATATTAGGAGATATATATATATATCCTATTAGTTCTGTCTCTCTAGAGAACCTTGACTAATACAATAGGTTAACTAATACCATTATTGAAAATGTAAAATTTAGATTTTTTTCAAAGAACAAAACTGTATTTTTCTCTTCTGGAGACATATTCATCTTTTCCATATTACATTTTTTCTTTTCAGATACGAAATTAAGGCTTTCTGTATATGAATTTTTTAAAGTAATTGATCGGTATTAATATACGATGCAGGAACGACCACGTAATTTATAAATGTCTTCTTTTCTGTATCCAGGGATAAAAGAAAAAGAAGTTTATTGGTTAATCGTTATGTAGCATACATATTTCTAGGGTCAGAAAAATAAACCTTCTATGAAAATAATTTTTAAAATTGTATTAGTAAACTTTATTACCTAAAATATGGAGATGAGAACTGCAACAGATAACTAGCTTTGGTGAATAATGCGATAAAATTATCTTTGACGAGTAAAAATGACAATATATGAATGCCCTATACCTCATTTTTGATCTATTTAGAATCTCCATGGACAGCTAAGTGATAAGTCACAGAGCATGAAAAGCTCAAGCCTGAGGAAACTTGTTTCTCCTATTATTACATCACTGACCTAAAAAACAATGGCGACAGCCTGGTTCCTGACCAAGAAAAGTGAAAGTGAGGCTGAACATTTCCTGACTGCCACATCATCAGACGTGACCTCTGTCTAGAGGTCTTGCCTATTACGATTAAATCTAACACTCAGAAATTAACAGGAACTATTACCATCAATTATGATAAGAACAGCAACAATCGCTGTTGATTAAACTTCATCTTTCCAACCAAAACATGGGAAACAAAATTAGGCAAACACAGCTAAACTTATGCATGCTGAATATAAAACATAGGCCTGCTTCCGTTCAAACGCTACATCGGCCAGGAGACTGATAGAGATAATTCATCTCTCCAACTGCACACAGGAGAAGTGATAAGTAGTTAAGGAAAACAGAATAGGAAGTATTGGTGCAAAACTATTTTGGATTTAAACGATTTTGATAAACTCCAGAATGCTTTACTTGACGAGTGTTAAAAAGTCTCTATAATGCTCTGTTTATTCTGACAGTTCAGTTTCCTGAAAAGTGTTATCTACTTATAGAGTTTGCTCTAGGCAAAATTATGAAATATGCAAAATTTATCTCCTATCTCTTCGTGTGTCCCAAACCCAACCCCAGCATGTACCCTCTCCACATGCATTCACATCTTCAGGTTATCCCTTGACTGCTGGAAGAAGATTAATTGGTCCTCCCGTCAAACTCAGTTACAACAATAGGATTAAAAACAATGGTTACAGTCACTTGAGTTTCATTTTGTGTGAACTTTTTGTTCATTTAAAAATAGGTACCTTGGAGTTAACTAGTTATGCATCTTTAATCTTTCTATATTAGTTAGGTTTCTGGTTTCTCTTTTTTAAACGATCAACGTAATAGTGGCTTAACTCAGAGAGCAGTTTGTTTCTCCTATGAGAATCCAAAAATAAAAGTCCTGAGGTGATTTCAAAGTGTGCGGGACCCGCTCTCCATCCCTCCTATTTCTCTGCCATCCTCAGCACGTGTGGTCTGAGAGAGTTCAGGGCTGCCCTCATGTCCAAACTCCTGCCAGGCAGAAAATGGGAGTTGGACATGTCGTGTCCATTCACATTCCATTCTCTCATTGCAAGATCACATCTAGCCACGCTGTTACTGGGAAATGTGGTGCTTAAGGGTGCAGCTCTGTGATCAGCTAAGACACATACACTAGGGAACAGGGATGGCCACCAGGCGTTTTCGCAAGTTGCTCTTGCACTTTGTAACTTTCACCTGTGTCGCTTTAGAACGAGGCTACTTTTCAGAGCGTTTCTGTAGTCCTTGGGATTATTGAGGTGCTTTCATGCACTTTTAACATTTATTATTATTATTGATGGCAGCAGCAGGCTGTCTGGAGCGGCAGCTGCCATCACAGTGGCTGCAGAAGTGAGGTACGGACAGGACTGCATGATCCATGGAGTGGTGGGAGCTGGGAAAAAGTGGGAGCTCTGCCCTTTCAAATTTGGGCAGGAGCTCCTCAGGTGCTGCTGCAGTCACCCAATGCATGGCTGTGGACCCAGACATCCCTGTGTTCCTGGGCCCAGGAGCAGGCAGGAGACTTGCCCCTGACTCCCATTAGCACAGCTGCAGCTGCCCAAACCATGGCTGTGAATCCAGGCATCTCTGGGGGCCCAGGAAGCCCCCCTCGCCCCTGCTTTTACAGGCTAGGAAGGGCCCGCTCCTGCTGCCTGGATTCTCCCTGCTGTCACCACCCACTTCAATCTCAGAGCAAAGTCGGGGCCAAGCCCAGGTGCTGTCAAAGCCCTCCCAGATGTGCACACACTCGAGGCAATGCTGACACATCAGCCCCTTGCCCCCTCGGCCCCCTATAGACTTTGGGCACCAACAAGCATAGGAGGGAAGCTGAAGTGGGGTTGAGGGCAGCTCCTTGCTGGCCTGCAGGTGCCCCTAACCTACAGCCTGGGCTCCATGAACAGCAGCAGGAGGCAGACAGGTTCCTGGGTTGACAGGGGCAAGTCTCCAGTGAGGCCCTACCTTCAGGGCAGGGAGGCCCTGAAGGCTGGGGGCCAGGCTGCCAGTCCCGTTGACCAGAGTGGGAACTCGTGATGCCTTTTCTGGGCCTACCCATGACCTCCCATGGACCAATCACACACATTTTCTTTCCTCTGAGGCCCATAAAAGCCCTGGGCTCAGTCAAAGCTGAGCAGGCATTGGGATCACCAGCTGCAGACAGGACCTACCCTC
Source organism: Aotus nancymaae (assembly GCF_030222135.1). NCBI lineage: Eukaryota > Metazoa > Chordata > Mammalia > Primates > Aotidae > Aotus > Aotus nancymaae. The sequence continues at coordinate 2,918,490 of NW_026988450.1, read as the reverse complement.
TGTGCTGATAACGGAACACTTGTTGGGACAACCTGTCTGCAGAGAGGAGCTACCCTCTCTGCTGAGAGCTGAACACTCATCAGGATGAATTGCCTAGCAGAGAGGAGCCACCTTCTCTGTTAAGAGCTGAACACACGTTGGGACATCTTGCCTGCAGAAAGGAGCTACCCCATGTAGCTTTCCTCTGAGCTCCCTATCAATCAATAAAGATCTTCTTTGTCTTACACCCCCCTCCACTTGTTTGCATACCTCATTCTTCCTGGTAGCAGGACAAGAACTCAGGATCCATCAATGGCGGGGCTAAAAGAGCTGTAACACCAACAGGGCAGAAACATGCCCTTTGCTTATCAAGTTGCAGGTGAAGAGAAGGAGGGAAGAGCTGTGGCCCTTCAGCGTTCCCAGACCTGGGAGCTCCCTGGGCCAGGGCTGTGACACCATCTTTGGGGCCCTGCGGTTCCTGGCATCTCCAAGCTTTCAGGTGCCACAGTGTTCCACAGTGTCAGCTGTGGGAGTTGCTTGAAGTACATCTGGTCCAGCTACAGCCTCACAGAGAGTTGGTGTCCATGTCAACACCTGAAGCCACCCTCCCCACTGCAGCAGTCGGTGTGTCTGACTGTGCAGTGGCCGAACCCCATGCTCATTCACACGCCCATCACCACTTCATGCCTGAGTTGCCCTGGAAGGTGTGAGATCCAGGCTGGTAGCATGAGTCAAGCACAGCCTGCCAGGCCAAGTGGGTGGAACAAGCCCAGTGGGCCTGAGCAAAACCTGGGCAAAGGTGCCACCAGCCGCAAAGGTTTCCAGCCAGAAAAGTGACACCCCAAGGATCCCATAACATTATTACTGATGTTACACCAGGTTTGACCAGTTACACCTACTCTGCTTGTTCACAAAGCTGTCATGAGTTTTGAAATTTTCTGTTCATCCCTGAGGAACATTCCAAAATCAATTTGTTTTAAATTGAAATAACTCTAATCTCATTGACATTTTGATAATTTATGTGGGCTTCAAATGTCTAAGTTTATTTTATAATTCTTAAATTAATATTTAGTCAATTTTGTCAATCTCTTAAGTGATTTTGCTTTACATGATAAAATTATTTTTAGCCAATCAATCTATTTAGCTAGTTTTTTTTTTTGGACATTTCTGTGTGTATTTATTTTTAATTATGCAAATTTGATAATATACTATAAAAAAGTCTATTCAACAGTTGATTTTTCACTTAAGAGGAGAAAAAGTTCTGAAAATTCATGAATATATTACCAGAAAAGTACTGCAAGCATAGTGAATTAGAAAAAAAAAAAAATGAGATGTTTAAAGAGACATAAAATGCTTTCCAAAAAAAACTGAATAATACCCTATTTTGCAAAATTTTTTTCCTCCTTCAAATGTGAAAATTGGACAAAGTACTTGAAATTATGTACGAAGTTGTTAAACTTTCCTATGTGCACAGAAATAAGCCAACAACAGATATATAAGTGGGTATAAATATTCATGTCCCTACACATTCAAATTTTTTTTCTTCCTTTCCTAAAGTTCTATTTACGAAGGTGCAGGCCTTTCAGTGACTAGATTTTACCATTTCAAAAATTCAGCCAAGCTCACTTACATCAAACTTTCACCTCAGTTCTTCTCACCCTCCTCAAATATGCACCTCCCAAATTCCCCAAGAGCAGCCTCCCTTTGATGTGCTTATTATTTTATGCAGCTGACTCAAAGCTGACCCAGTGTGAGCCTGGGCTCATGGTGCTCAGGCAGGAGCTGGAGTCTGGGAACACTCAGGCCAGGTTCCTTCCTTCACCGCTTCCTTCTGACCTGCCGGAAGTTTTAGCTTTCAGGCATGAGGATAAAAGAAGTTCTAAATGCAGCATGTAAAAAGCACAAGACAACTGATCAAAGAGAAGGTGAAGATGAGGAGAGCTACAGGGCCGGGTAATATTGTTTGCAAACCTTGGGGAAGCACTATTCTCATTTTATACATAGGTAGATAAACAGATAGATTTAATCTATTTCTGAAATAGATTAAAATGAAGTCCTGGAACTCATGGAGGCAGGCAAAAACAACATACAATATGATGAAGACTCTGAAAGTGGACAGGCACAGGATGGCAGGTGTCAGGCAGCGAATCAGGAGGCTTCAACGTTGGCTGTGTTACTTACTTGCTAAATCATTTGCTTAAACACTCAGGTTCAATACCCTTTTCCTATCCAATGATACATCGCTAATTTTTCCTCGAGGATGAAGTAATATGAAAACGAGATGTAATGTAAGTTTTTGAAAAAAATGAATTATTATCAGTATGGAAGTAAAAACTATTACTGCTACAAAGAAAACCTCAATAAGATGATATAAAAATATTTTACCCATTCTAGGGCATGTAAACCTCAAATCTGAATAGAAGAGTCTGGCTCAAGTTTTAGTAACTGCCAATTTTGTTATAAATATGAAGTGGAGGATGTGTATAATCTGCGTAGCTGTAATTGTTGGAAATCAGAATATGCTGCCCCCAAATATGAAGGTTCGTTGAGCTGAAGACAATTCAGCAGGATAGCTTCACCATAAGATTCAGAAAAGCTCTTCTTTCTCCCTCTATTTGCCTAAAAGCAGTACTTAAATTTACAAAGACAAAAGATACCCTACTCTTCCCTTCTACCAGTGAGAACAAAGTTTACCCACTGGAAATATCATTAGACTTTCAGCCTGGAGATGCTAGCAGAGGAATTCATGTGAACAAGCTTTACTAACTGGCTTTCACTGTTTATTTGCCTTCGCCCTGAATTGCCATCTGCAGAGATTCAAAGTCCTCTTCCTTTTTCTTGTCACTTCTCTAAAATTATGCTGTTCTTTGTTGAAAGTGCTATATAATCTGGAGCTCAAACCCTCCCCTTGGAGAGCTAGCTACTCCTTCCCTGAGTGCCTTCCATGCATATATGAAACATACATGTAATAAATTTCTGTTTGTTTTTCTCTTGTTAATCTGTCTTTCGTTATGGGGGTCTATTCCAACCAAGGACCTGTAGGGGTTACAATTTTTCCCTCCGTAGTAATATAAAATTCCAAATGTTCGTCATACTACCAGAGGATTTTGTGGACATATCTTATCCTGACTCCTTTTGAATGGGAATAATATCCCTAAACAAGCACGTGCTAGGATTGTAAAGTTGACACTACATGTTTTTTTAAATGATTCAGCCTATACACCTCCCTCTGCCTAGACTATCTACACTCACCTCACGCTCATGCTCACGATTGCTCAGCACCCCTCCCACAGCTGCCATGCCTTTGATTCTTTGCCTTAGCCCTTCTGAATCCCTGTCTCTTCTGCTTGGCTCCTCTATGAGTCGCATTTGTTCCATGCGCAAACTCTTGGCTCTCTGTAAAGTTCTAGAGCTTATCCCCCAGGTCCTCCAGTACATGTCACATTGCCCCAGCGTACCAGCCAGGTCCAGCAGGGTCTACTGTGCCCAACCATTTGCCTGAAGGCCATCAGATGACATTAAAGATTCAAGGCTTTATGTCCACAAAAGTCAGCAATGAAAACATCTTATTTTATAAGGAGCTTGCATAGAGTTTCATAAATGATGTTGTTTTTAAAATATTATTTGGTCCTGCATGTTCAAGAATCCTCTACAGGAAAGATCAGCAAACCAAGGACCAGATCTGACCTGTGGACACGTGTTGTTTAAATTTTCACTCTCTCAAGACATTCTCTTTCAATTAATGGATAGCAGGTTCTTTCTTATCCAGGACACATTACACCTTCAACTTGTTTATTTTACTTCCCAGTGCCTGAGGGATTGAGTTTGTGACCTTCTCTCTTCATGATGAAAACATTTTTATTTATGTGGAAACAAGTTTCCAAGTTAAAACAGTTTTCCAACTTCTAAGGAAAAGATCAAACTGCCTAGGGAATTTTATTTATTTATTCAGCTACGTGATGCTTTGTTTCATCTAAATGCTGTGGAGAAGTCAAGTATGAAAAATGTATAAATGCTGAGCAGTTCACATTGACTTGGGCATAAAAAAAGGCTGAGGTTTCTTACATTCACTTGATTTTCCAGTGCAAATTTGGCCTCTCTTCTTGAAGCCTGGAGCTCTGCAGAGCAAAGTTGGAAGATCACCAGGCTGGCTAACTACTACAGTCCCAATTGTCCCTATGACCCGGGTACCTGGTCTGGGAAGAGGCTTAAAGCAGAAAGGACAGAAAATCAAGACCCTTTGCTTTACAACATTTGTGCTGTTCATATAAAAATGTACCATGCATTACAACTTGCAAGGTTGTAAAGCATGGTAACAAAATAGTAACAATACAGAAATGATATTGACTAAATTTGAAAGTACCTATATAGTTTTATTAAACATAATTTACTTACCCATTATGATATTTCTTCCAGGACTCCAAAAATAGCAACCTTGATATTTTAACTAACTGAATGTTTACATATTAAGGAAATTAAAATTGATCAGAGTATTTCAAAAATATTACAAATTTTTTCTATAATAAGAATGATATTTTTATCAGCATGGTTTTAACGCCTAGCCCTTGTTCAGCAACAGTAACTTTGATAGACATTTGCTTCATCTTTTCTTTTTTATTGAAATAAATGTCGTTATAACTTTAAAGAGAAAAATGTATTAGGGAAATGTAATAATATCAGTGGCTGTCACTGAAAACTCAGTGACTCATATTAACTGGAAAAAAATGTTCTATGATTTTTTTGAGACAGAGTCTTGCTCTGTTGCCCAGGTTGGAATGCAGTGGCACGATGTCCGCTCACAGCAACCTCCGCCTCCTGGGTTCAAACAAGCATGTCCAGCTAATTTTTTGTATTTTTAGAGAGACAGGGTTTCACCATGTTGGCCGAGCTGGTCTCAAACTCCTGATCTCAAGTGATCTGCCCACGTTGGCCTCCTGCAGTGCTGGGATTACACGGGTGAGCCACCACACCCAGACCAGATACCCACCTAGCCAGTCACATCAGCTTAATCAACTCTGGCGATCGATGGGGTGATAGATGTCACAGCCAGCTTGCCCTCACATCCACTCTATGCTTTTAAAGAAAGGCAAAACTTAAAAAAAGTCTTCATTCATAAAGTGGCGTAGGGGAGTAATTGAGTCATAGTTCAAAGAACAGCATCTTAAAATTTACTATGCAGTGGAATCACCAGGGAATCCTGTTAACATATGGTTTCCCTTGAGTAGCTCCCTGGTGGGTGGTCAGGCTCCCAGGAGATGGTCAAAGATCTACTGCTTCATTAATGGTACTAATTAGCAAGGCTAAAAGGGTCAGTTCACCAGGAAGATCTGTCCAAAGGGAATTTAAGATTTTCACAGCAAACAGGTCACAAACACCTAAAAGATAGTGAAAATTGTGGCAGAATGACATTGACTATTTTTTTTTTTTTTCAGAGTCCTTCAACATCAAAATAGGTCTTCTTCTTACAAGCTAAACATTTCAACACTAATACATAGCTTCAACATATGAATTTTGGAGAAGATAAATTTAAATCCATAAAAAAATTGTGTAGGCTATATTAGAGATCCCAGGACTAGAATCTGTAAGAAGATTGAGATGATTCCCCTAATGGCCCGGGAATGAGGATTTGCAGCAAAGTAAGGGTGTTGTCGGGAGCCTTTGACAAAGGAGCCTGGTGATCAAAGAATGCTAAGACATGAGATCAAGTGTGGAGTCAGCCTTAATAGAGCCCAGATAACTTCAAGGTTATTGTCACCATGACCAGATATGGACTTAAGAATATCTCACTTGAGAGAAAAAATAATATTTAGCTGCAAGTATATTTATATCTTCAAATGTATCTTCCAATATACATTTAATTATAATGAAAAGTATAATCTGTTATGTGAGATTAAACTCTGCACTTCTTAAATAAGCTTCCCATCTACTGTCTCCCCGTCATCAGCACAATCCTGAAAAATAAGAATCTATTGTGAGGTTGAGGAAACTAACACACATACTGTACACTTTTGATGACTTAATAAATTTTTGTACACATATTTAATCACACAGTAACATTATACAATCTTACACATCACTAGTCCCAAGAATTAGTTTAGAATTCCCTTGCCACATTTCAAAAATTCATATGGAGAGCTGTTTGAAAAATCCTGATCACTAGACTTAACAAGTGAGATTTACTTAACAATTAAAAGTATGACCTACTATATTTGACCTCATAAAATTAAGTTAACTTCTATATTTGGTGAAAACATTTTTGCATTCTTTAAATAAGAGGATCTGGGATTTTAATAATCACTAATCAAAAAGAATTACAATGTGTTTATCTTCATGAAGCAAACAAATAAAAAAGGTTTCATTAAAACCTCACGAAACGGAAGTTACCAAGTGCTACATTGGCATGATTTGCAATTAACACATGGAAAATTTTTTACCTATATTGGTGATTTTGCCTCCCTCTGTTCTCTGTAGATAATTCCTTTAGTCACTGGGTAAAACACAGTTGTATACATGCAGAATGGCTAAGTGTTTAAATTTAGTTATACTGCTTGGACAGATGGAGAGACACAGAAAATCTTTCTTAGTATAACATTGATAATGTCTAAACCAAGTGTTTTGTTTACCAATTGTCTTTTAGGAGCTCTTCAGTTCAAAATGGTGTTTTCGTGTGTGTGTACAAAATCCAGTCTACTTCCTAAAATTCAACTCAGCATGCAGTACCTTGGGATATACTATCTGACTCCACAGAGAGAAATAACCTTTCAGGCTGTGCTGTGTGCTGACTTTCATTATTGAAATCCTTACAGTGGATTCCAATGATTTTTCCTTCTTATTCATCATCCCATCCTGTTACATAATGTCAGATCTGTATTTTTTTATTTCTTGGAATCCCCAGAGCTTTCCAATGAGCTTGACACATACCAACCACCTATAAAACTGCATGAAGTTAAATTATGACCATCTCTTCAGTATGTGACTTATACATAATAGAAAGTAATAACTAAAAGGCATATTTGTCCATTAAAAAAAGAGAAACAAACATGCAAAATATCAGTAAGATGGAAGAATAGGAAATACCAGAACTTTTTCTACCACAGAGACACTAGCATAACAATATATGGTACATACATGGGGACAAGAAGCAGGAAGATATGTAAAGGAGTAGTTTTTGTATGTAACTGATGTTAAGTTGTTATCAATTTAAAATAAATTATGTAACTATAAGATACTTTATATTAGATCCATGGTAACCCTAAAGAAAATAACTATAGAAGATGCATAAAATAAAATGATAAAGGAATCAAAGCATGCCACCCCCCCCACACACACACACACAGAAAAACATCAATAAACACAAATGAAAGCAACTAGAGAGGAAAAGCTGAAATGAGATAAAATAACTACAAAAGAAAAATAAAAAATGAAAAGGGTTAAAAAATAAAAAGGGATGAAATAACTATAAGACTTGCAAAAAACAATAACAAAATGGCAATGGTAAATTCTTTCCTGTTAGTAATTATATTAAATGTAAATGGATTAAACTCCCTAATCAAAAGACAGAGTGGCTGAATGGATTAAAAAACAAGATCCAACTACATGCTGTCTACAGGAGATTCCTTTTTTGATATAAAGCTGACAGTAAAAACATAGAAAAAGATGTTCTAGACAAATGGTAGCCAAAAGGGAGCAGGGAAGTCATACTTACATTATACAAAATTGACTTTAAGTTAAAAATGATCAGAAGACACAAAGTAGGACATGATGTAATGATAAAAGGGTCAATTCACCAGGAAGATACAATAATTAGAAATATATAGGCAGCTCACATTAGGCACTCAAATATATGAAGTAAACCTTGACAGAATTGATGTTAGAAATGGATACAAACACAATAATAGAAAAAGACTTTAAAAATTCAATTTTCAGTAGTGGTAGTTCAGTGAGACAGAGGATAATAAGAAAACAGAGGGGCTGAACAGCACGCTAGACCAATCTGACTTAATAAACATATACAGAACACCTCACTCAACAACATCAGAATCATCTGCACACCAGGTCAGAGACTCTCTTTCTCTGAGAACCGATGACAGTGAACTTGGCAGGAGCCATACGAACATGCTAGGAGGGAGAAGTCCTGGTAATAGGGTCCATGGGAATGTGGGCCACTAGTTTAAGTAACCTATTGGTGCCTTTAGGGCTTGCCAAGGCCTGATGACATACTCATTGGATGGTGGAGTACTGCTGTGCACACCCAACTCTGTGGCTTAGTGAGCCAGATATCATCCAGTTAATGATGGGCAGCTCAAGCCACGTAATAACATGGTGACCAATGGTTAAGCATTCAGTCTCTTCTGAGATCCAGTAGTAGGCCAATAGCTGATTTTCAAAAGAAAAATCCACGCTGTGATTCACCTACAGAAGCCTCCAAAGGCCAGTTTAGCATTTCTAACTTGCTCACATTAGGCCACATTTAAGTTCACGTTTCAGCCATCCTATCAAACAAATTACTAAAACGCTTTCTAATTTCCTAATACAATCTCTGCTTAGGGAGACCATATCAATAAATTCAGCCTGATCCAACATTTATTTTCTTTTCACTCTTACTCCATACTCTTAGTACCCATTCCCATATATATTCCCTAGAATTAGGCTTGTATAAATTAGAAAACTGAAGCGCTTGTGGAGTAGTGTACTTTCTCCTGGGTCATACTTTGTGTCTCACCTTTAGGGACTACTGGGACTTGGATCTAGTTATAGGTCTGGAAGAAAAGAGGGGAGGTGGAGTGGCTCTTGAAAGAAATAGCATTACCTTGCATAGCAACTGCCTCTGGGGAGTTTTTTCATTATAGTTTTTTCAGGCAATGTAAGGTTAAGCCCCTCAGGCAAAGGTGGAGGGGTGAGGAGACTATCCTTGCAAGTGGGGAGGCTGCTCCCGCTGAAGCACTGAAAATGGAGCACTGCTCCGACTTTCCACTGAAAATGGAGAAGGCTCCTCTACTGGCAAAAAAGAATCATCACAATGTACTGGCCCATCGTGCCCATCCTCATCAGGGTGTTCCCACAGGGTTGTTCCCATCTCGACTTTCAGGATCCCATTCCTTACCAATCAGTGCCCTCACTTTAAGAGATAAACACTTCAAGAGGCTGGGAGTTCAATTCGCATATTGATTCAGCCAGTTGCAGAGTGGTATTCTGCATCTGATTTTTAACAATCTCAGCCTTATGGCTACAGGAGAAAGGATCTACTTTGTAGCACATTCAGAATCTTTCATGTCATTTATGCAGCCCTTGAGCTTGGAATTTGAATTCCTGAGCTCATCCTTTTATTTTCTCACTTTGTACAGTGAGTTAGGAGCTGCCAGCCAATCTCATTATATTCATTAGTTTGCCAAAAATGTTCAAATGTATATACACAGTACTCAGATTCTTCCTTCTTATAAGAAGTTGATTAGGAATATCCAGTGGTGATATTCTGCATATTTCTATGGCCAGATCACACCATAGACTATTAGACTCTTTTCTGCTGGAAATAGAGTCATTGGCATCTTTAAATCCAATCAGATTAAAGAGCCAGTTCCAGATACTTCAGAACTAATTCAGAAAATTCATTCTTAAAAGTCTCTTTCCCTTGAATGACTCTTGGCATCAAGTCAGCTTGGGCTGCCATAATAAATACCATAGACTGGGTGAAGTAAACAACAAAAATTTATCTCTCACAGTTCTGGAGGCTGAATGTCCAAGATCAAGCTCCAGCAGGGTTTGGTTTCTGGTATGGGCTCTCTTTCCGGCTTGCAGATAGCAACCACCTGGCTGTGTCCTCACTTGTAGATAATGAGATAGCTCTGGTTTATCTTTCTTTTCTTTTCTTTTTTCTTTTTTTTTTCTTTTGAGATGGAGTTTCACTCTTGTTGCCCAGGCTGTGGTGCAATGGCGCGATCTCAGCTCACAGCAAACTCTGCCTCTTGGGTTCAAGCAATTCTCCTGCCTCAGTCTCCCGAGTAGCTGCAATTACAGGCATGCACCAATATGCCCAGCTAATTTTGTATTTTTAGTAGAGATAGGGCTTCTTCACGTTGGTCAGGCTGGTCTTGGACTCCCGACCTCAGGTGATCCACCTGCCTTGGCCTCCCAAAGTGATGAGATTACAGGCATGAGCCACCATGCCCAGCATCTCTTTCTTTTCTTAAAGGACACCAGTGTTATGAAATGAAGATGCTATCCTTATGGCATCATTTCACCTGGATACCTCCTAAAGACCCTATTGTGAAATACAGTGGCATTAGAGGCTAAGGCTTCAATATATGCATTTTGGAAGGACACCAAAATTCAGCTCATGGCATTCTTCCCTTGGTTCCCACAAATCCATGTTCTTATCACATGCAAAATACATTCATCCCATCCCAGTAGCCCCAAAATTCTTATTCGATTAACTCTAGAGGCTAAAGGCTAAAGTCTCATCTTAATATCATCTAAACCATTTATAAATGAGACTTGAGGTACAATTCATCATGAGGCAAAATTCATTTCCAACTGTGAGCCTGTGAAATGGACAAGTTATGTATCTCAAAAATACAATAATGGGACAGGCATAGGATAGACATTTTCTTTTCAAAATGGGAAAATGTAAATTTAAAAAGGGAGTGACGGTTTCCATGAAAGTAGAAAACCTAGCAAGGTCAGTTTCATTAAATCTTAATGAAAGAATCCCCTCTTTGTTTCCAAATCCTGCTAAGGAGGGTGGAGGACAACCCCACCCATTTGCTTAATAGCTCTATGGTTTGGTCCTATGGAATCCAAGAAATCTGACAACTTTTCCTTGTTCTGTCTTGCTCCCTCTGTCCTCTAGCAGTGTCTTTGATGGTATAATCCATTTGCTGTTCCTGGCTTCTGCCGATATGGCTGATTAAGCTGATGGGTCACTCCCATTACCTCTTTAGCAAAGGGTGACTCAGCCACATTCTTAGTGTTGTCTTCAGAACAGACTTTCCCAGTGTCTGCATTATAGATAAGCTGAGGAATTTCTAAATCTCCTTGTCCTGGGTTTTTTTGCTTAACAAATCCTTTTTAAATTCATAATTCTCCTCTTGTATTGCATTAAGGAGGACCTGAGCCTTACTTTCAACACTTTGCTTAAAAATCGCATCTGGTAAACAGCCAAGTGCATTACTTATAAGTGCTATTTTTCTCAGAACATTGGAACAAAATGAAGCCAAGGTATTTGTCACTATATAACAAGAATCACTTTTCCTCTAGCTTACAATAACCTGTTCTCATTTCCATCTATATTTCCATAACATTCTATTTAACATCTATATTTCCCAAAATATTTAACATCTATATTTCCGTAAACATTCTATTTTGATTATTCATGATTATTTATTTTCTAAGAAGAGTGACACCCTCTCTCCAGCTCTCCTCTTCCTCCTGATCCCTTACCAGAACTGCCTTTAATGTTCACGTTTCTACCAATAGTCCCTTCATAGAAATTCAGGCTTTTTCTAGTCTGCACCTCCAAACTCACCCAGCCTCTACCCATTGCCCAGTTCCCAAGTCAGGCCCCAGTCAGGTCCATATTGTTAGGCATTTGTTATAGCAGCAGCAGTCAACTTCCTGATACCAAAATCAGTGCAGTTTTGGTCAGGGTTTTCCAGAGAAACAAAACCAGTAGGGTGTGTGTGTTTGTGTGTGTGTGTGGGTGTATACACACACATTTTATATACAATAGAATGGCTGCCCAAGTATATTTTAGTACCCAATGACCATTCAAGTTGACATAAAAAATTAACAATCACAGGTAATTACTAGATATTATATCCTGATATAGTTTCACGATTAAATGAGTTTATACTTTCAGCAAACTGTAATAAATAAGAATTGGAAATTATTCTACATTAGCATAAGCAGTTGTTAAAATAGATACTCTTTGCTGTATTTTCAACTGAGTCATTATCAAAAATAGTAACATTCTGAAAGACCATATAAGCAAATACATAATTCTCTCACTAATACAAAAAATAAAAACAATAAATTTTATGTGCAGGGTTAAAATATAATGTACATATTTTATTACTGGCTACAATTCAGCATTCTAACATAGAATTAAATAAAGTTAATCTGTAGCTAGTTAATTTTAAAATGGAAATTTAAGGAATTATATGACGATTTTCTTTCTAATATTGCTAAATGTCATAGACTTTGGTAGATTTCCCAGTGGTCAAGAGACTAAAATCAAAACTTCAAATTTCTCACATTTAAAGAATGCACTTAAGAAATGAACTGTGAATTTTAAATACCCAGCTGATCTACTTGGTAAAGGAAACAACACACCATTATATAAATGAATGTTTTCCAAATATGAAGGTGTCTTAGAAGCACCAATGCTCGTATCAGAACAACTGTAATCAACTCTGGGTTGGGTTCTAGGACTCCATATTATTGCTGTTGAGATCTCTTTGATGGTGTTAGCCTTACCAATGATGAGGACAAAGCATACACTTCCTTAAATCTGTATTTTACTACTCCTTACTATTTGTAGCCTTTAGGCCCATATTATAGGACCAATACGGAAGAATCAGTTACATAGTGCTTATTCTCAATGCAGATTCCTATTATACACCTCCAAGCCCCAGACTGATTCAGTACATTTAGGGAAAAGCTCAGGATTATGAATTTTTCACAGGCATGGTTGTAGTTGAAAGAGGCTTGTTATGGATTTCTGATTAAGATGGTCATGGACAAGGTTATAATTTCTGATTAAGACTGTCAAGGACTATACTTTGAAAAATGCTAATTTAAACATAACCGCACAGCATGGCAAAAAGGCTATTGGATAAAGATGCAGTTCTGTGCTGACTCACTCTGTGAACTCGGGCACAATCACGTAGCAGTCCCTGATTCTGGTTCAGTCATCTCCAAATGCAAGGATTGAGCCATGTTCCTTCCTGGCTCTAACATGCAGAGGTCCTACAAGCATGTCCTGGGAATGTCAGGGTGGTGTGTTGACTTTATTACACAGATCCCAATGTTTCATCCATTGGGTGGACTCTAGTTCTCATTTCCTTGTTCACTGGAAATTTTCATTATAACGTGATAAAAGTTCCATATTTCTCAAATGCTCAGGTGATAAATTGTTAGAACATAATCGTCATGTCAATTACATTAAGCGTTTAAAATATAGTCAATTGGCTATTTTAGAAAAGTGAGAAATGCTTAGAAAATTGCTTTTATGTCAGCTGCCCAGAATCCCATATAGATTCAGTTTTGTAACATTTTGCGAAAGAAAGCTTTCAAAATAATTTATATTAGCAATTAGAGACTAATACGCTTTTAAAATATTTTATGCAATTTAAAATGAATAAGCAAGAACAGTTGTCTTTACCACTCCTAATTTGTGGTTATAAGAGTTCTTAATCAGCACTCATAATTAAGGAGATACCATAAATAGGCTATTGAAATAAGAACACAATAAATTTTTAAGGAAACTGGGCAAAGAACTGAATTTCAATTTGCTATATCCATTATTCTAATCTCAGAGTCTAGATATAATTAAAACAAAAACACTTATTCATTTATTTCTGCAAGATTTAAAAAAGAATCTTTTATTTTATTAAAATCTTATAAACGCTTTAGATCATATATAACAAAAATTTGCCTATTGTTCGACTAGCAAATCTCAAAGGCAAACTTTATAAATATGTGTGGTCAATGTTTGTATATTCAAATTCAATAGACATATTTGTATATTACACGGAGCTAAAAGCTGTATTAGTAAAGAACAAATATAAAATAAATTCATCTAACCAGGTTTTCACTCCACATTTGGTTTGCTTTTGCCTTACAGGTCTGGTTCAGTAATTATCTGACCATGTCTCTTTGTACACAAACTACAATAACACCATCAAAAATTAAAGACATTGAGGAGAAAATCCAGGAATACAACATTTAGAAATATAGTTTTAGATGTCTTTTTGATCTCTTGTTTTTCCACTTGAATTTTTGTCTGACTACTCATATAGAAGTAACTAAACTGATGGAAATTAATTGACTCTCACATGAAGTCCGAAATTTGAGAAATCAAGTGGATTTGTAGCACAAGTAAGGTACTCAGCACAAGGACAAAATAATGGCTTAATAAATCGAAATCGTGAGAATGGATAGTGGGAGCATTTGTAATAGTAGTACCAGTGGAAAAAAAATTCATCATGGTTTTGCAATAAGCCTTAAGTGATTTTTTACTGTTTGTGATATTGACAATCCTGACCCTGTGCATATTTTAAAAAGTAAAAAAATTAAAATTAAAAAAATAAAGTAGAAAAAATCTTATAGGACCAGAATATATGAAGGAAAATATTTTTGTACAATTGGAAATGTTTGTGTTTTAAGCTAAACGCTATTGCAAAAGAGTCAAACAACAACAAACCATTAAAAGTTTATAAAGTGAAAAGGTTACAACAAGCTAAGTTTAATTTTTATTAAATAAATTTTTAAAATAAATTTGTGTAGCCCATGGGTGTCCAGCGTTTAAAAGTCTAGTGTACAGAAACGTCCTAGGCCTTCACATTCGCTTACCACTCACTCGCTGACTCAACCACAGCAACTCCTGTATTGCAATTATAGTCCTGCAAGCTCCATCCGTCATAAGTGCTCTATCTACATGTACCACATTTTATCTTTTATACCATATTTTTGCTGTACCTTTTCTATGTTTAGATATGTTTGGAGATATATCTTACTTACTGTGCTGTTACAATTGCCTACAAGATTTAGCATAGTAATGTGCTGTAGAGGCGTGTAGCCTAAGACCAATACCCTATCCCAACTAGCCTAGGTGTGTCATAGTTTATAACTTCCAGGTTTGTGGTAAATACACTGATGTTGGCACAACAGCAAGATCCCCTAAGGACACATTTCTCAGAATGTATCCCTGTTCTTAAGTGACTCATGATCAGATTTAAATGTGTTACAAGACATTAATGATAACCCACCCATACTTTCTAGGAAATCACAATGGCAAGACTTCCCCAAGACAAAAGAAAACCCAAAACCAAAAACATTTTCTGAAACACACAATCTGCCAGATGTTAATAGAGAAATGGATTATCAATAGATGCTGAGCAAACCACGTGGCTGCTATTCATCAAGAACGTATTTTGGAAATGGGGGTGAGTTTTATTGTCACTCCCATTCATACATGAGATTTACTACAAAGTTTGTTGCTCAGCTTAGTTTGGTCATAGGAAACATTATTTACTTTGATCATAGGAACACAATGATTTGTAGTGATAATGATCTATCTGGTCTTGTGTGGGTGTGTGTATGCTATTTCTGCATGAACAGTTAGACTAGTTAATGAGAGGTGTTGATTATCCCATTCTCTGAAAATTAGAATTGAGACAGTCATTAATTTATCCTCACTCTTCTACACAAAGGCCTGCATTTCTAGGAAACTTGTTCTTTTTTTTAATACGAAGATTTTAGTAAGTTAATTGGGTACTAATATGGTTAGAAAAATCTATAACACACTCATGTGGAAAAGGAAAAGAAAGGCATCACAGTAAAAAAAAGAAGAGCATGGAAAATTAGAAGCGTAACTGTCGAATAGGATTGAAAGATGCAAACAGAAAGAAGAGGAACCAGAAAAATACTTTGAAATAGTATTAATCTTTATCCTTGAAGTTTTCTACCTTAAAATGCATCCCCATTGTGCTGAAAGACAATTTTTTAAAGAGTTGAGATTGGGAGAAGTTGATAGACAACTAGAATTTCTTTCACCCATTTAATGTATCTTTCATTTATTTTCACTGTCAAGTCAGTGGCATATTTTAGACAGATTTCCAAAATCTCCTTAAGATTCAAACTGTTAATGCTATCATTGATACAAAACTTGCTCAAAGCAACCTTTACTGGAAAATATTATCACATCGGGAACAACAAGGAAAACAGAAATGCAAAAATTGGAGATAAGCCAGGGTTATATTGTTTTATGAAGTGCAAGGCCAGCAAATTCAGGATGCTTAAATGCCAGCAGTTTACAGTGTGCAGTCCCAGAAAGTGGACCTTACAGAGCAATACAAAGTGCAGCTCTGGTTCAGATGTCAAATACATACTGGTGAATACAGTGGGGTACAGAGTGAAGCCTGTGGGCTGAGGAGTCTATAAGGCATAAATGTGGGAAATGTGAAGACCCTGTCACATGGGGAGTGGTTTTGTGGATGAGGGCATTGAACTCAGATGAAGACTGAGCGGAAAGCAAAATAAATGGCATGCCTATTTTGGGAATTTTTATGTGCATGTACCCAAGGAAAAAACTGGTTGACAGCTTCAGTTATGACAGCAAAGGCACAGGGAGACAGAGAACATTCTGGAAGTCAGAAACATTTGCTTTCGCCTGTCATTGCCACGCAGTGATTTGTCTTTAGATGATCAGCAACTAGGTGTCAGGAAGGCCATGTTTTGAGGCACAGAATACCAGTATGCCTGGTTCCTAGAACACTGAGAGACAAAGGAATATCAAACCGTGTGTTAACTTACATGGAACAATAAGAAATACAAATGTCAAGTATGAAGGTGTTTTATTGTCACACTTGATGATGGTCTGAACTTGAATAGTTCATCAAGCCTTAAAACATTACCATATCTGCAATGAAAGTGCTAATTTTTCTTAGTAAACCATTCTAATTTATTATAAATTTGAAATCTATAAAAAAATCACAGCATTAATCCCTATACTGCTGAAAGTAAATTATTTTTTCTATACTTTCTTCAGTCATTTGGTAACTTATAAAAATTATCCAAATAATCATTAGACAGACACTTCTTAAAATGAAGTTGTAATGAAAGTTGTGCATAGTGTTATCGAGTCAAAATTGTCCAAGGTCTAAACCATTCCAAACTTACCTGAAATCTTGAAATACAACTGGGGTCCTGGACTAATTGTGTCCAAGGCCATCCATCCCACCTTATGTGATTCTCTCCTTTTGTGTGTCAAGGCCAAATATCAAACTGGTTCCCATATGCTGTCCATCAGGGTTTTCTGAGGACACATGGAACTCAATGGTCCTGACCTTTGCTTTTATCTTCCATTAGTTAATGAAGTTAAAAACAAAACGTTACTCTAATGAACACTGAACAAATGTAGGAGTGTCAGCATTCTTCCAAATAAGCTGAAACTATCTGGGAGTGCAATTTGTATAACACAACTGTTTGATGTTTCTCTGACTTTCACTCCTACAAAGTTCAAGGTGCTTCTGGAAAGAGCTTATGGGTTCCCAAGAGGAGACTTGATCCCAGCCGTTCAGCACAGCATTCCCAGCACCCAGCACAGAGCCTGCCACATGGAGGGACACAATCAATATTTGGAAGAGAGATTCACATTATGTCAAGGTGACTGGGAAGGACCTTTATGGATAAGCTGGGGCTTGGATTTTTAAAAAGTAAGAAGAAAGTACTAAAAGAAAAAACATAAAAAGGGATAACTAATAAAACTTCTAATTACATATGCACTCAATGGAGACACAATCAGATATCCATCATCCAGATTATTGACAAAAGATGCTGACCAAGATCACCTAGCAATTATTTACAGGTGGCATTAGATTTCCTCACATGAGTGTTTTTTTCTTATGAAGCCTATTTCATCATTTTTAAGTGACCCAAGATAAAATTACTTTACATTCTCTAAAGCCACACCACTAAGCAGTTATCAGTCCACTGAAAAATATTCTAGATGACAAGAGAAAGTCATTCTGGAAAACAGGTAAATGTGAATGGCTGACAAGGATAATGAAAAGCTGACAACATTAAACCTGCTTCAGTATCAAGGCTGGTCCATTTCCTTTGAAGTCCAGTCTTATTGCTAGAGAATGTTAATATAATATAAAATCTATTCATCTTCATAACAGACAGAGTAGTGATAATAATTCCCACATGCCAAGGACACTTATATTGATTTTAGAATGTGATTTTGAACTTGATTTGGAACTGTGTCTGGTGCTCTTAGAATTCACATTACTTCAGTGGGATAATAAAGCCATACTGGAAAGCATGTCTCAGAAACAATGTGTAAACTTATTCTTTTATTTTTATTCAGTTGGACTTGGCACTTGTTGATTAACTTCTACATAGCAAGGTAGTCCCCAGTGTGGGAATACAATCCCCAGGGATGTAGAAGACTGGACTGCTGCCTTCTGAGAGTCCTTGAGGAGGAGACCCAAGAGAGAATCACAGCCTCATTTGCAGAGCCCTGATGACTGACGGAGAGGACGCTCACTGCCAAGGAGCATCGCTGACGGCTAACCTGGGAAATGAGCAGCAGGGAATCCCACCGGGGTGAAGCCAGCTGCTGAAGGATGGCAGCTTCTCAGGCAAACCACGGAGGGAAAACCACCCAGGAAGAAAAAAAAGTGCATGTGCTAAGGCCCGAGGGCAATTCTGGATATAACACAAGCGGGAAGCCCTTCCAGTTATGCATTCCCTAAGAACGGAAATGCGGAACCCCTGGCCAGCTCCTAGGGGCCCAGAAGTGTTGCAGAGGTTGTTAGATTTTTGAGGATCAGCAATGAGTCCAGCCCGGTACAATCTATTTCCATGAATTCCCATGAGTTATTTCTACATTATGAAGATAAGGAATCAGACTCAAACGGTGCCATGGTTTGAATGGGTCTCCTCCGAAATTCAGGTGTTGAAACTGACTGGCCCATGTAATGGAATTAGGAGGTGGGGCCCTTGAGAGGTGATTAGGTCATGAGGCTTCCTCCGTCATGAGTGGGATTAGAGGACCTTACAAAAGGGCTTGAGAAAGAGAGACTGTCCGTTTTGCCCTTCCACTTTCTCCCATGTGAGGGCAGAGCAAGAAGGCCCTTCTTCACCGGACAGCAGATGCCTGCATCTTGATCTTGGGTTTCCCAGACTCCAGAACTGTAGGAAATAAATTTCTGTCCTTTATACCTTACCTAGTTTTAGGTATTTCGTTATAGCAGCACAAATGGACTAAGAGAAAGAGTATAGAGCATTTGCTCAATAGAATGCTGCCATTTATTTCTATGGTAAAATTGAACACTGTCTTGGGACCCTAAATCCCTGGTTCTGCCCACAACCATGCTGTGAGGCCGCCCTAACTCATACTTCTCTATTAGAAACCTCGAAGGGAGATGGGAAACCCGGGTTAAGAGAGGCTTGAACACCTTCCCCGGGAAGCTGAATCAAGTCTAACAAAAATGACTTGAATGGCTCCTGTCAAGACGGTGAACTGAGCACACATTTGACTTCTATCCCTCTATAGACCCCACTGACATAAATGTATCGAAGAAACAAACCCACCAAATGAAGATAGCACATGGGTGGAAAATCAGAAGTACAAGGGCCATTCCCCAAAATGCTGAAAGCCAGATCAAAAAAAAAAAAAAAAAAGGAAGTACAAGATTTGGGCAGCAGAAAAAGCCAGAGCCTACTATGAACTATGGCACGATTGCATGGGGTGCTGTGAGTGGCCTCCCTGCCACCTGGAGGAGTCTGGTGCACAGAACAATCAGTTACGCACTGAGACTGGAATCAGCTCAGTCTAAAAGCCATGGTAAGCTCACAGCAAAGCATCAGAAGCTTTCTCAACGAACAGATTAAAGGTACCGTTGGGATAGTTGAAGCTAAAATGAGGGTTTCATTGTCCTGAAATGAAATGCTCTTTCCTCTGATACCATAGGAATCTCACAGACTTAGGTCAAATCTCACAGCTGATTCATACATAAATTTTAAATATTCGGACATCAAATTTCTCAGCACCAGCAATTGATAATAGAAGATATTGAGACAACATCTTCAAAGTTCTGGAGTAAAGCATTTTGAACCTATCATTGAACTATTAAGGCAGAACAGAAACATTTTTTGAACCTGAAAAGGTTCACAAATTTCACCTTTCATGTTTCCTTTCTGCAAGTAAAGCATGTTGAATATCTAAAGAATTTCTCAACTTAAAAGTGCCGTTTCACCCAAAAATACTAATATAATTATCAAATTTAGGCAGGATTGGTAGGAGAACGTTAAGAGATCTTATAAATCTCAATTTTCTATTTTTCACTGGATAACATCTAGTCATAATGCATCATAAATTAGAAATATATGCCTGTCATTTAGATTGGAGGTGGCAATCCAATTAATAAGAAAATCAACAAATGAGTATGAGAAAATCTACATTCCTCAGTTTCTGAGTGTTTTACTACATAGCTGCTTGGCTTAATTTTTTATCAGTTTCTTTATTTGTAAAACAAAGTATTTAAAATTCTCTGACAGGTAGCATGTTTTAAGGTAACTAGTGTAGGAGTAAAAGTGAATAGACTTTCATTTAAAATATCCTTCCACAACTTCCTAAACTCAAGTTTCCTTGTCTGAAACAATGCACGCTTCTCAAGGACGGAGAGGGTTTTTTTAAATTTTTTTTTTAAAGATACTTGCATCTCAAATCTAACTACATTTCCCTATATCCTTCAGCTTTCAGGAAACTTATTGGTATCAAAGTTGTGCTCTAATTTTAGACAGCCAGATGACACAGTTCTGTGTGTCTGTTTTACCTTTAATTCTATTACTTTCAGTCAGCAAGGAAATGTGGCCCTCAGTCCAGCCGCTGCAAGCAGCTGAGTTTTGACTTAGCTACGTGAGCTTAGAAGAAGACCCGGGATCCAGAAAGCAGCACAGCCTGGCACACATCTTGACTACAGCCTCGTGAAACCCTGAGGTGCAGGCCCAGCCTAGCTGCACTTGGACCCCCAACACAGGGAAACTGAGAGATAATAACACATGCTGTTTTAAGCCATTACATTTGTGGCGATTTGTTATATGACAATAAAAAAAAACTAATATAGCAGAAGAGACAATATCGTCAGCTCTCAGGTTATAAGATTTGCCTACTTTGGCCGGGCGTGGTGGCTCATGCCTGTAATCCCAGCACTTTGGGAGGCCGAGGCAGGCGGATCATGAGGTCAAGAGATGGAGACCTTCCTGGCCAACATGGTGAAACACCGTCTCTACTAAAAATACAAAAAAAATTAGCTGGGCATGGTGGCGCACACCTGTAGTCCCAGCTACTCGGGAGGCTGAGGCAGGAGAATTGCTTGAACCTGGGAGGCGGAGGTTGCAGTGAGCCACTGCACTCCAGCCTGGCGCCTGGTGATGGAGTGAGACTGTCTCAAAAAAAAAAAAAAAAAGATTTGCCTACTTTTAGGGCAGGATGAAACAATACATATTGTAGCTAATTAATTTTAACGACTACATGCAAGATTCAATGCTGATACAACATATAAAAAATGTTAGCACCTACCAAAAAAAAAGCCTAAAATCTGGTACAAAAAAATAGAAAAAAATTATTACTTTATACATAGAGTATTTCCAACTCTATGTGATGATGTTGCAAAGATTTTTGATAGAATCTAATTTAAAGAAAGCTTGGCCATGCTTTAGTTTGCACAGAGTCAATAGCACCTTTTAATAAAAAGATAGATCTGTGACTATTTGCTCCAGACATAAAGAATTGTTTGTAACTTTTATACGTTTGTGATGAAGGGAAAAGTCAAGACTTCCTTTAGTGATAGCTAATAAAGAACAACTGGGGTTTCCATCAGCAGGAATGCAGAAAAAACAGGCTGGCTGAGCTTTCTGGATATGGACGAGAGGGGACAGAGCTCTCTGAAATGGAAAGTCCTGCTTTGGAGATAATCAAGTGAATAGTTCACTGGTCTGCCCTTTCTAGATAGGAGCACTCCCTACTGAGGGCTCATATGTCTTCCTCACCTGAGAGCCAGGTACAAACTATCAATTAGTCCTTTTGAAGCACCACGAGTTTCTTTTGAGACCAGTTAAAATGCTGAAGACTTAAAAGCATGTAATTTGTTGCTGAAGAATAAATCATTCACCCTTGCCTTCCTGGATGGCTTTCAGTTTTCATCTACCAGTTCTTCACCCTTCCACATTTTGATTTAAAGCACCATTCCTGCTACCATAATGAGTGTGGGTTTTGTGGTTGAACTTGACCTTGTATGAATGAAAAGAAACGGTTTCTGGCCTCAGTGCATTATCAGGAAACAGCATAAAAGAACACCACACAGACGACAGGCTCAGTGTAGTTAAAATAAACACTCATTCTGTATGTGACTTGTGGACCGTATGGAGCAAAGCCCAAACTAACTTGTCATATCTCATAAAAGCAGAATATTGACTTGAATGAAAGTATCATCAAGGTGGCATTCTTATTTTTCATGATATTGGTGAGTTCTGCCTTTGAGAAAAAAAAAAACTAAAATATTCCTGCACATTTGCAATGCTACTTTTAGTGATGAGGATAATGCTAAGTTCCTTTAATGCAGGTATTCTGAGAAGCCTAAATATTGTAGGACATGGCAAGAGAATTTCAATTGATTCTGAAAATGTTTAATAGCTGCCTTAATTTCTATACTGGGTGATTACTAGAATAGAAAGGACCAAAAGCCTGTAATCCCAGCACTTTGGGAGGCCGAGGCAGGTGGATCACCTGAGATCAGGGGTTCACAGCCATTCTGACTAACATGGTGAAACCTTGTCTCTACTAAATACAAAAAAATTAGCCAGGTGTTTTGGCACATGCCTGTAATCTGAGCTACATGAGAGGTTGAGACAGGAGATTTGCTTGTTCCTGGGAGGCAGAGGTTGCAGTGAGCCGAGATTCTGGAAAAAAAAAAAAGGCCAAGCTCTGTAACTCTCACCTGTAATTCCAGAACTTTGGGAGGCCAAAGCAGGAGGATCACTGGAGGTCAGGAGTTCAAGACCAGCCTGGCCACCATGGAGAAACCCCACCTCTATTAAAAACAAACAAACAAATAAATAAATAAAAATTAGCCAGACATGGTGGTTCATGCCTGTAATCCCAGCTACCAGGGAGTCTAGGGCAGGAGAATCGCTTGAACCTGGGAAGTGGAGGTTGTAGTGAGCGGAGTTCGAGCCATTGCACTTTAGCCTGAGCAACAAGAGCAAAACTCTGACTCACGAAAAAAAAGAAAAAGGATAAAAAAGGACCAAAAGCCATTAGGAGGAAGTCAGCTGTTTCGAATAACTGTGTTCCATGGAGGTGCTCCCACTTCGTGGCGGGTGGTCCCAGGAGTTCACGGAAAGCACTTAAAGTTTCCCTTCCTTGAGAGTCAATTATATCAGTGACACATTAGTTCAACTCTATTCTGAAAACGGCTTTCCAGTCTTAAGCTAATTATCTAATTTTATTTACCCTTAACAGTTAATTTGGGTATGTCTACCTTTCTGGGTCTTAGTTTTGCAGTATCTAAAATGAGATGACTAGAAATAAGATCCTTAAAGTCTGTGCTAGATCAAAGTTCTCTGAGTTCATGATTCTCACTTGCAAAGAAAAGCATGTTTCTGCTTCCTGTACCATCTTTTTAATATTCAACGGAATTTGGAGAATTAAAATCTGCTTTCTCTCCCCTCCCTCAAGGACCACAGTATTTTCAACTTGTAAGTTCTTAGCATTTATTTTTAATTCATGTGAACCAATATATTTTTCCCAATTTAGCAGGAATTCAGTGGTATTTCCCAGTCACCAAAATTCATCAAGCAACTGCCCACCTACTTCAGGAAAGATATAACTTTAGCCACAATTTTTTTCAAGATCTCCTAAACCAACCAATTACTCCAGAATTTATTTTCCAGAGTTTTCAGTCTACGCATGTCCTGGTTTTGAAAAGGAAGCTTTCAGCTGCTCTCTGCTCTTCATATCTCCTCAGTTTTAGAATTGTAACTCAGTGTTAGAATTGTTGATATTTTTCTTATCATTTTACTATTTTCTCTTCAGTGTTTTTACTCCAGCATCTATGTTTTACTGTGATATTTGTATATAGAGGTCCATTTATTTCAAGAACAGCTCACTGAATGCTTTTGACTAAAGTTCATTATGAAATTATACATGATCGAAAGCAATAATGTAAAAATAAAAAGAAAAGAAAGTGTATTAATCAAATGAGCTAAACATGATTAATACACTCCAAAGGCAAATTATCTAGAAAGCTCCAAGGATAGCATTCATCATTTCTGTCAAAACAATGTGAGTGCCTTTCCTATATAAACTGTACATCTGTGTAGCCAAATGGTGAGTAACAGGACATTCTGTGTGTAGAAGGGTTGTATCCAAGTACCCAACTTGTCCTAGTTTTCTGGGACTTTGCCAGTTTTCCACTGAAAGTCCCACACCTTGAGAAGAAACGCAAACACCCTAATTCCACTGAATACAGGAGAACAGCTGACAAAATTAGAATAGCAACACAGGCATCCCTAACAAGCAATGGGTCTAGGAAGTGATCACCAGTACCTGCCACCACCACATAAGGGGACAAGGGAACATGGTATGCCTTATGAAGGAATCTCATAAAACCACAGGAAAGCATCTTTCCAAAACCCCAAGCACACACTAGACCTGAATCTCACTGGACCTCTAGAACTAAACACCCATTTACACAACATAAAAAGACATGGAAATATGTGAAAGAGTCACAGAGATGCAGCTGGCAAAATCCAAACTGAGAAACTCTGCCAAAGAGGTCTGCTTTCAACAAAATTAATTTCGCTGAACAAATAAAGAGAGATTAAAAAAATAGATAGATTAAAAGACTAACTTTCCTTGGAAATTTGTCCTACTAGACTATGGAATCCTTGGAGCAGGATTACGTCTGAACCCTGTGTAGACTCCCATCACTCAGCACCTAGCACAGTTCCCCAAACATGATAGGTCCTCACAAACAGTTTGTTAAGTGCTGAATACATATTTTCTGATTCTTCTAACAGAAGTGAATTTTCACCTATGAAATCTGAGGACGATGTATTCATCGTACACTAACGGATTTGGCTGGTTAAGACAAGCAGTAAGTCCACTGACTTAGTGGATGGTAAATGTCGGGGACCCTTCGGATTGCTGAAGGTACAAAATGTCTTCCTCCATGTCATACTCATAACAGTTAAGCAATCCTTATTATGAGATTTAAATTAGAGTAAAGTCTACGGGGTAGATTGTTGTACTCATATGCACATACAGTATATACTGAAATGGCTTCTTACAAAGTTCCAGCCCAGCAGAGTTACTGAAGGGCAAAATTTAAACTAGATATTGCATCCCTAAAATAGACATGATGATGGAAATATGGCACAATTGCCTTTTCTTTTTACATTCCTTCTCTAGAAGGGAACATATCAGTGTCAGAACAGCTTATCTTAAGTGTATACAGTGTTATTTATACTGTGTCACATTCATTATGGGTCATATGCTTGCAAGGTTTTAAACAGTCATCTTTATGAGTTTTATTCTGAATGAGCATAGAAGGTGTTCTGAATCAAGGAAGAGATTTCTGATGTATCATCCTACATTAAATATTGAGTGCATTAGTCCTGTTTTTCTCAGACCTTACTCCTTGAGATGACCAAATTAAAGCCAGGTCAAATGTCCTACATGAGTAGCTGCAAAGCTATACACAATGTAGGGAGAAAATTGACTTTCTCTATTCACATATGAGAGAGACATATAACATATAACATATTGGTCATTTTCCCACTACTCCCAAAAGGAGCGGGTAGTGGGGGCGGATGGGGGAATGGAATCCAGCTGTGCCATTGAGATGGGATGGAGGGGAGTATCCTGGCAACCTACCTTCACATTCTGGAATGAAAACGTGCCTTTCATTCCAGATAACCACCGGATAACCACCCCCCATTCCCATTTCTGACCTTTAAAGCTTGGAGATGTCTCTGAGTTCTCTGAGTCGCTATTTCTCTTTGAAATGTAAATACTTAGAGAGATAAAGCTCTAGTCTCAGTCTCCTTGGGAACTAAACTAGGTACCTATCCCAGGATGTACCCAGTTGGCTTACAGGGGAGGTGAAGGAAGTTTTATTTTCCTTTTCAGTTAGAGCAATTACCTGCATCATTAGAGAAACATTGGCTATAGATCTAAACCTTACCATATGTGACAGTGTTTCTTGGGGAAGTGAAAGCAATCATTCTCTAACACTATGTCACATATATTTTCATGGCTCACGAGGGTTGGGCTCTTCCCAGGCCCACTGGGAAACCCAGGAATGTGTTATTTCCCCACAACTCTATTTAAAATATATACTTATATGTGAATATTTATGTACATATGTCTTACCCATGTAATTGAATTGAAAGTTCCTTGAAAGTCTCATAACTTCATACCTTCCTGCAATGAATGAATGAGGAGCAAATATTGTTGAACACCTACTGTGGATCAATCACTAGAATAGCTCAGGAGGTAAAAAGATATGTTCTTAAAGGCATCTAGAATGGTGAACCCTTTTCAGAAGGTTTTCAACTTACTTTTCCCAGATCGATCAGATGAATCATTATCGATGGTGGCTACAGCATTATGAAATGTGTTTCTAAAATAATTGGACTTGAAAGTTAAAACTGCTCCTTGGTCTGAGGGACTGCAGAATAGCACAGGCAGAGTAGACTTCGCATAAATTAGGAGCCCTAGGATTTTCTAAACGGTAAATGAGCATTGGTTTTAACTGAAGTCACAACCTGAGTTAGCTCCTAACGACAGCCTCAGCCTGTCCTTTGAAGCTTTGAAGCCAGATGTTAGCTTCTCCTCCCTAGTTGAGAAAGTCCCGAATGGCATCGTCTAATATAAAACTGTTTTGCCTACCTGAAAATCTGTTCTTTATTGTACCCACCTTCGTCAACGATCTTATTTAGATCTTCTGGGCAACTTGCTGCAGCTTCTACATCAGCGTTGCCGCTGTACCCTGCACTTTTATGTTATGGGGATGACTTCTTTCCTTAAATCTCATGACCAGCTTCTGCCCATTTCAGCCTTCTCTTCTGCAGCTTCCATACCGCTCTCAGCCCTCAGCCAAACCTTCTCTTCACTGAAAAGAGTTAGGGCCCTGTCTAAATTATGCTTTGGCTTAAGGGAATGTTGTAGCTGGTTTGATCTTTTACACAGACCACTAATAGTTTCTCCACATCAACAATAAGGTTATTCCATTTTCTTATTATTTGTGTGTTCATTGGAGAAGCATTTTTAATTTCCTTCAAGATCTTTTCCTTTGCATTCACAGCTTGGCTGTTAGGCACAAGAGGCCTGCCTTTCAGCCTATCTCAGCTTTTCACATGGTTTCCTTATTAAGCTTAACCATTTCTGGCTTCTGATTTATTAAAGTGAGAAACATGTGACTTCCTTTAACTTGAACACTAGGAGGCCATTGTGAGGTTATTAATTGGCTTAATTTCAGTATTTTTGTGTCTCAGGGAACAGGGAGGCCCAAGGAGAGAAAGCAAGACAGAGGAATGGCTGGCTGGTGGCGGAGAGGCACACTACGTGAACCAATTAAGTCTGCCATCTGATATGGGCACAGTTGGTGGCACTCGAAAAAATTCCAATAGTAACAAAGATCATGGATTCCAGAGCCCCATAACAGATATAATAACAGGGAAACAGTTTGAAATATTGTGAGAATTACAAAGACAGGAAGTGAGCACATGCTGTTTGGAAAATGGGGCTGACTGACTTGCTCCGTGCACAGCTGTCACAAACCTTTGATTTGTAAACAAGGAAACGTCTTTGAAATGCAATGAAGTGAAACACAATAAAACGAAGTGCACCTGCATGTCATAGGTATTTGGGCAGTTGGAATACCATTTTGCTTCATTACAGCCTGTCATCAGGCCAGATAATATGTTAACAAATTAAGACATGGTTAAATGAAAATCAAATATTCACATAAGACCGATGGAGGTAACTAAACCCAGTTAATGAAATTAAACACTATTAGATTTGGTAAAACAATACCGTCAAACTAAAGCAAGAGTGGTTAAAATTAACTGCACTGAAAAAGATATCAGATAAACGCAGTAAAAATAAAAGAGAGGTTGAGACTATCAACCAAAAAAGAATACTTGGAGGAAAAGCATTATTTCAGACATAGAATTTTAGACTTTTGAAGATAGAAGAACACCACAATGTAACACTGAAATTCTAAAAGCAAACTAAATATACTGAAAAATGGGTACACAGCTATGGTCATTGCATTTTTTTTGTTTGATCTTGATAAATCAATTGGAAAATCAAGAGCATAAACTGGAAATTAATGTAATTATGGCAGTTGATTTAATATATACATAATACACCCACCTCCCTATAAACCAGGAACGTATGTTTTATCTTCCCAAGTAATACACAATGACAACATTATTCAGAGTGAAGAGCCAAGACCTTATTGGGCAGGGCCCCATGAATGCAGAAGGCAGAGTCAAGATCCCAGAGAGCAGAGTAGGGTTCTAGAAGGCACAGCCAGGATCTTGGAGGGCAGAGCCAGGAACAAGGTGGACCACTCCCAGGCATTGAAACAGAGCCCCAGGCAGGGAATAGACATGCGCCTTGCTGGCTTTCAGAATCTCTACGGGCCAGTAACTGCTGCGAGTCTCCAGCATTCCCTGTTATGGAATAGGAGGGCCTGTCACGTTTATTCTGTGCCTGTTCCACCTGTATAAAAGGTATAGAAGAGGAGGGCATAGCTTATCTCTTTGATTCAAATCTGTCTTCCTTTGCTGGACTGTCATAACAAAGTAACAGAATGGGTGGCTCAACCAACAGAAATTGATGGTCTCAGAGTTCTAGAGGCTAGAAGTCCAACATTGAGGTATCAGCAGGTCTGTCCTCTATGGAGGCCTTCCCTTGGCTTGCTTCTCCCTGTGTCCTCACATGGCCTGTCGTGGGGCTTGCACACCCCTGCTATTCTTTTGTGTGTCCAAATTTCCTCGTGTTACAGACACTACTCTGATTGGATTAAGGCCCACTTTAAGAAACTCACTTAACCTTAATTGCACTTTGAAAGGCCCTATCTCATAATGCAGTCACAGTCTGAGGTACTTGGGGTTAGGGCTGTGGTATATGAATTTTGGTGAAATAATTCAGCTCACAGCATCTTTCAGTGCCGGAGGGGCAGTATTCAAGGATTTCAATGGGAGACGCCTTTGAGCAGCCTTGGCCACACCTGGATCTGTGCCGGATCTTCACCTTGAGCAATAATGAGATGGAACTTTGAGGACGGGAGGATGAGTGAGTGTTGCATGTGGGAAGACTGCCGTGAATTGTAGTGGCCAGAGAGGAGAATGTGGTACATTACATCATCCAGAAATGACCACAGTAGTATTTCTGTTTCCGTGCGCTCTCCCAGTGCCTTTCCATTCCTCATCAAGACACGGAGTTTATTTCCATTCCTCTTGAAACTAGATGGAGTGTGTGACATCCCTGAAAAACAGAGTGAGGCAGATATGAGGCTTTCTGCCTCCCAGAGCTGCCTCCACGGGTGGCCTTCAGCCCGTCCCAGTTACCCACCATGGGGCAGAGACAAGCTATCTTCTATGAGCCTTGCTCCAGCTGGAGATCTCTGAGCTAAATACATTTTCTCGTTGTTTAAAGTCTTTTTTTGTAATTTTTAACAAAGCTATTGTAACTGAGATAGTAAGTGGCTCTGTTTTGTTTCAGAAAATGGCATATACAAGATATATATAAAAATGGTATATATCAGGATTCAGAGGGAAAAGAATGAATTGAGTATAACTCACTTGAATAATAGATTAATAATAAAACAATACCCTCAAATCTAAACCTTCTCAGACGGAAGATGCAGTGTTCTTGCTATCAATTTCCAGGCTGCTTTTGGGATATTTTCATTGGAGGTTGTGATATTCTGTCAGCAAGGAGAAAAACTCGCTGAGGATGGAGCTACTGCCCGCTGAGATGACTAACACCAGCCATCCTAGATTTTATTCTTGAATTGGCTAGCCTGGGGAGCAGGCACATTCATCACTATTGTGATCATATCAAGACCCAGTATTTTAACTCTATTAAGCCTAGAAAATATGCTGGAAGAACATATGCATCTCATCTAAACTGAGTTGTTACTATTTTTTTTATTTCAAAAATCAGTAGAATAATTGCTTTGGGTTTTATCTAATAGCCTCACTCTTAAATGGATATGGTGATCACATAAGAATCATAAATATAATTCAATCAATGAATAATGATTGTTATTTTGATGGACCTACAGATAAAATACAGTACAATAAATCATTTCCCAAATCTTATCTTTCCAAATCTAATAGTTTTCTATTTGCTCACTATTTCATTTCTTCATTTTAAAAATCTGATGCATTATTAGTACTCATGTTAAGATTGATTTGCTTGGCTTTATTTCATTTGTTTGCACTTTGTGATCCTTTAAAAATTTTGTTTTTGTAATTTAAAAAAATCGTTAATTGCTTTCAACCACACTAATATCCATGACACTAACTCAAGTGAGTCCTGTGACACAGAAATCACTAACGGTAAAGATATTAATGTCTTCCATTTAGTGTTTGGTTTATAAATTACTTTGTAATTAATGCCATGTAATCTATTGAATCAATGCTGATGGTCGTTCTTACCTATTTTCCCCACTTTTTAGTGTGGGTTTGAAAGATCTTTACTCACTGGGAAGTTGAGTTTGTTCAGGTCTGACTGGGTGCAATTCCTACGAGTGACATAAATCCATCACAAAGTACTGGGGATTAAACAGCAAAGCAGGAAAAAATTCAGTGACAAAATTTTGTTGTGATTTGTGTATCTCTGTTTGTTTTCTGGTTATGATCCCAATTTTGTTTCCTGGGAGTAAAATCCCAGGTGGTTTTCCTTAAAGGAAGATTTTGACTTAAAACAGAATTACGATCCTGGTAGATTTGTCAGAGAGCTCCAGGCAGATGGCCTCACGTCTCTGGAACTCCCTTGCTTCAGCTTTGGAAAGAAAGAATTAGTCCAGATGGGAATACTCTCCCTTTCCACTCCAATATGTTAGAACTTCTAAATGCCCAGACTCACAGGCAAACAAAAGCATTAAATAAATTTACATAAACACTACTATGGTGATCTTTTTTTTTTCTTGCAAAGTTATTTTTAACTTATTTGAAGAGTAGTCCTCTCTATTAGCATGCTTCTTAGTTTTCTGTTCTTATACACATGGCTTCAATTTTACTGGGGGGAATGTGGGTGACAGATTTTTAAAAACCTAGAATGTAACATGATTGAACCATTGGCAGGTTAACACAATACAAGTGTTTTAAATATCTGAAGCCAGAATACATCTTTCTAAATATATTTTTTGCTTGCCTTATTTAGCAAAACATTTTTTTAATCTATTGATTTATGTGTAAAGAATGAATTTTGAGGCCGCGTGGTGGCTCATGCCTATAATCCCAGCACTTTGGGAGGCCGAGGCGAGTGGATCACGAGGTCAAGAGATCAAGACCATTCTGGTCAACATGGTGAAACTCTGTCTCTATTTAAAAAAAAAAAAAAAGAAGAAGAAAAAATGAATGATTTTTGCAATGCAGAGAGTATAATTAGTCTCTGGTTCACCATGAACATTTCTTGTCTTTAAAACATAGTAGAGAAGTAAGGAGCAAAGCTCCTTACTTATTGTCCATGCAAAGCACAGCTGTGTTTTCAGGCGAATTTGCCTATATCTACCTATATGTATTCTATAAGCTAAAAAGGGCGTGTTTTCCCAATTGTGCCTAATTATTTATTATATATTCCAGGAGGTGGCAGTCTGTAATGGTAAAAGGGTGCATGGTATTAAACTCTGGAAGCTTTTAAACTGCTTCGTGCAGAACTAAAATGAGCAAAAGGAAAAAAATTGCCTTTTATAGCTATTTTTTCTTTAAAGCAAAAACAAGTTATATATTTATTGTCATTCTTCAAGTAATAAGAAAATTGCTACTGTATAACTAGTGATTACATCATTTTTATGGCCATCCAGACTACAAGAGTGGCTTGGATGAAGTGATGATGAAAAGCACATTTGGAATAGAAATCTTATCTCAGAATATGGAAACAGGCAATCATACAAAATTTGTCTTTGGAAAATGGTCAGCAATTTGACTATTTTCTGGCATAGTTGAAAATGAATAAAAAGTTAACTTTATCTGCATTTAGCTTGTTATTATTCTTCAAGGATAATTATCTTGTCATGTTCCTATGGCTAGTAAGACTCTCAGTATCAGTCAAGTTTACAAGGCAAAGGTGACTACTGTCACCTACAAGCTGGCACTACTGTTTCTCCTTAACCCTACTATTAGTTGCCCTGTAGTGAATTAAATTCCATTTCATTTGGGAAACAGAATTAAATGATTACATTTTTTACTATAATGTTCTCTCTCCCGCTGGGTAGTTTTTCCTTCCCTCCCATCAAAATTTATTTTCAGCCACATGTCTTATGGCTCATGTCAATCTTAACCTAATTTCATTTCCTGCATCTATCATCATTAGGTATTCAAAGGAGTAGCAAACAGTAGGACACTTTCATAAATAATTGTTGAATAAATTAATATAAATGCTTGTTGAATAAATAGTATGACATTAGCCCACTATTATACATAGAAATTACTACAGCAAATATTCATTAAACCTGAAATCTGATTATGCAGATGGGGGAAAAAGTACCATTTGTGGAACAAGCAAAGAAAAAATATATTGGCCACGATTCCTCCATCTCTTATTTGTCCCATGTTTGAATTCCAAAATATTAACTGCCTATTTTAATAGAACTGATTATGTATCAATGTGCCAAGAAAAGTACTGAGCTAAATATTTCTATAGGAAAGAAATCTATATGGAGAGAGAACCATCCCTTTAAGGAGGCTTGGGACTAAACCTCTCTATTTAAGGCTGCATTGCATACAGTTGGCCAAGCCATTATGAAGCCAGGAAAATACACCCAACAACAAGGAACGCAGCTGAAGTAATAAAAACTCAAACAATCTTAACCTCTGCTTTCATCTGTATCTGCCTCACATTTGAAGATTTGGATCCGATGAATTAAGTTTCAGTTGAAAAGTAAAATTTTTTTGTGTGTGAACAAGTCAATTAATTTTGTGCTTTACTTTGAACTCTGTAAATTGGCATTCAATGGTTTTAGTACCTATCTATCTTGCACCAAGAAGTACTTTTTACATTTTAGAGATAATGTAGAGACAAAACCAAAGTCCCAGACTTACATAGTGCATCATTTTTAATCTACTTTCGATCAATAGATTAGTCAGGGAAAATTGTTTTTAATTTTAAAGAAGTCCAATTTGTCAGATTTTTTTTCTTTCACAGATCATGCTTTGGTATTGTATCTATAAACTCATTGCAAACTTACAGTCATCTAGATGTATTGTCTTAGGAGTTTATCACAACCGGTAATTCTGTGTTTTGCTTTTGTTGTATGATTCAGTTTGAAATAATTTTTTTGAGAATTGTAAGAAACATATTTATGTTCATTTCTGTCGTGTGGATATCCAGTTGTTACTGCACTATTTGTTGAAAAGATGATCCTTTCTTTGTGGTCTTTGCTCCCTCGTCAAGATCAATTGACTACATTTGTGTGGGGCTATTTCTGGCTTCTCTATTCTGTTACCTTGATCAGTTTGTCTATTCTTTGCTAATGCAAAACTGTTTTGGTTAATATAGCTTTATAGCAACTCTTGAGATCAGATAGTGTCAGTTCTTCAGCTCTTCTATTTTGCTTTTCTTCACTATTGTGTTAGCCATTGTGGGGCTTTTGCTTTCCATGTGAACTTCAGAATCCGTTTATTAGTATCTACAGAATACCTTGCTGGAATTTTGACTGAGATGGTGTTGAACCAATAGATCAAGTTAGGAAAAACCAACATCTTGATAATATTTTTTCCAACCCATAAACGTGAAATATCTCTCAATTTATTTATATCTTCTTTAATGTCTTTCTTCAGAGCTTTGTAGATTTCACAGTGTAGATCCTTTATGTATTTTTATAGATTTAGATCTAAGTACTTCTCTTTTTCTGTGCTGCTTTTCCTACTTTTAACCTACCTGTGTCCTTATATTTCAAGTTGACTTCTTCTACACAATACATAGTTGAGTCTTGTTATTTTTATCTACACAAGAAGTCTGTCCTTTAATGGCAATATTTAGAGCACTGTAATGGGTATATTTAGAACACATATTTGAAGTCATTGTTAACATAGTAGGATGAATAAATATGTGTACTTGTTTATCATTTGTTGCACTTTTTATTTGTTTCTTTATTATTTTCCTCTCTTTTTTCTGCCTTCTCAGGTTGTAAATGAGCTTTTGATGACTCCATTTTTACTTCTCTCTTAGTATATCAATTTTATTTATATTTTCAATTCATTTTAGTGATTTCGCTAATGTTAGAAATATACATTTACAATTAATACAAGACTACTACACAATAACACTTCATGGATATTGCATGTGGTTTATAGTAGAATATTCAAAACCTTCCCTTCCTTTTTTAACATGACTGTAATTCATTTTGCTTATCCATAAGCTATAATCATCATATAGACCATTTTTATTATTAATTTACAGAAAAGCTATTAACTAAATTGAACACAAAAAAGATTTTGCTTTCACTTATGTATTTTTAATTATCTTTTTTTAATGTATACATAAGTTACTGACCTATATCATTTTTCTTCTTTCTCAAGTTTTCTTATAGTTCTAGCAAGAATTTTGACTGAGAAGTTTCACTTCTTTATTTTTGAAGGATAATTTTACTTGATACAGAATTCCAGTTGGATGTATTTTTTAATGAAATTTTCAATGTTTTAAATACTTGACTCTACCTGTTTTTTATTTGCATGATTTCTAAGAGAAGTCCAAAGTAATTCTTACACCTCGATAAGTAGGTGATTTTTTTTTCCCCTCTGGCTTATTTTCCTCATTGATTTTCTGCAGTTTCTATAAAATGTTTCTTAGGTATAGTATTCTGTGTTGTTTTGCTTTCAGTTTGTTTATATTCTGTTTGATGTTCTCTGAGATTCCAGTATTGGTGGTTTGGTACCTGTCATTAGTTTTGGAAAATTCTCAACCATTATCATTTTAAATATTTATTCTGTTCCTACATATTTCTTCTTCTTCTTCTTCCTCCTCCTCCTCTTCTTCTATTTCTTCTTCTTGTATTCCCATTACACAATAAGGTACACCTTTTTGAATTGTTCCACCTTTCTTGAATATACTGTCCTGTTTCCTTTTTTAGTCTGAATGTTTAATTTTTAGTTTAGATAGCTTCCATAGACATATCTTCAAGTTCGCTAATTTTTTCCTCAGCCGTATCCAGTCTAATGATAATTCCATAAAAGACTGTTCCTTTATCATTTCTATTACAATGTTTTTGATTTTTAGCGTTTGGTTTTGGCTTATTTTCTTATAGTTTCCATCTGTCTGCTCAAATCAGCCATATTTTCTTGCATGCTGTCAACTTTACTCTGTCATACTTCTTAACACAATATAGTTGAAGTACCAAGTCAATAATTCAAATATCCCTGCCATATCTGATTCTGGTTATGTTGCTTGTTTTGTCTCTTCACACTATATTACATGTTTTTACGGTGACTTCTGGGTTTTTGCTGAAAGCCAGACAAGATGTCCCGTGTGAAAGAAACTGATGTGAGTGGATCATTACGTGAGGCATTGCACCTGCCTGGCTAGGGCTTACGCTGTGTTTACTGCTTGCACTGCATCCGCCTGGCTAGGGCTTACGCTGTGTTTACTGCTTGCTGGAGCTGCAGATACCAGAAGTTTCCATTTCCTCCAGTGTCGTGATTCTTGTCTCGCTTTTTGTATTTGAGTTTTTCTAAAAGACACTTCTTAAATAAAGTTAGATCCTCCTAAATGTTTCAACCGTATTTCCCTATTATTATGCTAGAGCCCTGTTGATGCAGGGTAAAGTGTGAGAAAGGAGGCCATAATCCATAGTCGCCCCTCCAGGTCTCAGCCTTTCAGTGAGCCTGTGCCCCTGGATTGCCACCCTTAGCAAAGCATCCCAGCTTCTCTTTCACCTCCCTGAGGTGAAACAGGAAAGCTTAAGGGGTCTCGAGGGAGATATTTTCATTCTTCCATGTTAGCTAGGTTCTAATAGACTAGGATTTTCTTGAGGGGAGAACTTTGTTAAACAGAATATAATGCTCTGGGTATATTTAAAAATGATTGCTTTTCTCCTTCCCTTGAAGGAAACAGATATAAATTTTTCTGATTGTTACCATGATAACCTGGTGAGTCTCCTGGAGGTAAAACTCATGAAAAAACGGTGTTCCCCTTGAGCCTTGACCTCTAGGAGATTTAACTTCCAACTACTCCACACTGACCAACCACTAACTCATCAGTTACAGTTTAAGTTTCTCTATAATTTATTGGCACCAATGATGCTTTTTGCTCCCAGTAAGCTGTGTTTCCCTGTATTCACCTGTTTCTCCCATTTTCGGCATGGCAGTTTTCTCTGTGATTACAATTTTTTGGAAGAGTTTTCACTGTACGTTTGTTCACTTGTTCTTGATGCAAAGAAGAGAGTGACAACTGCCAGGTCATTTATATGTAAGAGCAGAAACAAGTAGCCTGATTCCTCATTTTTCTAATCTGATGCAATGCAGGGAAAAAAGGCAGGGGGACTATCAATACATTATCTATATGAAACTTTTGAAGATTAAAAAGAGCAAAAGCAACAGTTATAACATCTGACACATAATATATAGAAATAAAATTTATTTCCTTTAATAATGCTGAAATTAAGAGGTGTATAGTAGCGAAGAACACAAACTCAATGGCCAGAATCTATGGGTTCAAAGTCACCTCTACTACTTTTTAGGCCTAATTTTATGAAGTTATTTAGCTGTTCAGTACCTTAGATTCTATTTTGGAATACTTATGTTTGGCACACAGCAAGGTCAAGATAAGCATTAGTTATTGTTACTAAGACAAATACATTCAATAAATTTATCTATTATTTCTTAGGACATTCATTTATGTATTATGCATTCAAGCAAACAAACACAGTGCGGGTTTACCATACGTAAGGAACTTTGCTAATGCTGGACGTTCACAGACATAATCTCTGCTCTAAGAAAACTGTATTTTGAAAAGACAGAGTATAACTATGATTCCTTTGATATGTAGCATGTAAATAAATATGGGTATTTCTGGATTTTGACACTATGTTGCTGTTTTTATTTCCCATCTTTCTAGCATGTTCTCCCAGGTTAGTCTTCAATTGCTACAGAAATAAAGTGAAATGAGTAATGAAAACCATATACTGGCTTGAGCAATGAGGGCTTCTATTTCTTTTTTTCTAGCAAAGATAGAAATGAAGACCAAATCCCAGGTGAATAATGCAGAACAGGACAATTGCAGGGGAGAAACTCGTCAGAGAAAGCCGAAGGCAGCTTGCTTTTGTTACGGTTTGTGCTTGTTTTCCACTGCTGCTGCAACAAATCACCACAGAGTTACCGGCTTAAAACAACCTTGCTTTGTTTATCCTCAGTTCTGGAACTTGAGAGTCCAGCATGGTGTACATAGAATCCTGGATCAGGGCAAGAGGCTGAAATCAAGAGGGGCTGCCATGCGCAGTTTTGTCCTCATGCTTGACTTAGAAAAATCTGCTCCTGGCCAGGCGCAGTGGCTCACGCCTGTAATCCCAGCACTTTGGGAGGATGAGGAGGGCAGATCGCCTAAGGTCAGGTGTTCCAGACCAGCCGGGCCAACATCGCAAAACCCGTCTCTACTAAAAATACAGAAATTGGCCAGGTGTGGTGGTGGATGGCTGTAATCCCAGCTACTCGGGAGGCTGATGCAGGAGAATCACTTGAACCCAGGGGGCAGAGACTGCAGTGAGCCAAGATTGCACCCCTTTACTCCAGCCTGGGCAAAAGAGCAAAACTCCACCAAAGAAAAAAAAGAAGAAAGAAATAAAAGAAAAGAAAAAGAAGAAAGACAGAGAGAAGAAAGACAGAAAGAAAGAGAAGAGAAGAGAAGAGAAGAAGAGGAGAAGAGGAGAAGAGGAGAAGAGGAGAAGAGAAGAGAAGAGAAGAGAAGAGAGGGAGGAAGGAAAGAAGGAAGGAAGGAAGGAATGCCCCCAGAATGAGAAAAACTCTCAGTTTTAAAAGAACTCCTGCAATTAGATTAAGCCCATCTGGATAATCTTCCTTTTCTCCAGATAATGTGACAATCACTGGGGGTAATACCTCATCCTACTCCCAAATCCATCTATTCTCAAAGGACAGGCTATGATGCAAACGTGTGAGGGATTGGATTCATTCATAGATTTCTGCCTGCCACATTGTTGACTGTAGTTGTAATTCTAAGGATGGGAGAGGATGTAGGATATTTGTAGCATAAGGAAACGTACCCTTTGGGGAGAGGTCGAAGACACTAAAGGAGGTAGTTATTACAACGTGGTTGAACAAAGTTTCTAAAGCACAGTTGACGTTTTTTAATATGCAACCCCTGGCTTGTAGTACAACATGCTATTCATCTTTGACAAAGAATCTAAATTAGGTACATTATCCAAGTAAGATTTTGTGCATTCGTATGGCACTTTAATGGGAGCTCAATTGGATTTCAGCTGTCCTAAGTAGTACTCTTAATTCGTTCTTTAATTTGATTTTTATTTTTTCAGGAGAATTTGATTCTTTATTAGTTAATTAGTTTATTTTGGTCAATCGAGGGAACGTTAAGAAATGTTTGGAAACAAATCTCATAGAGATTTTGGTTTCTTATGTCTCTGATAATGCCATTCTCATGATAGGGACTTAAGCAAGAGAAGTTTTGCAGCTACAATCTCAACAAGAAATATATGTTTCCCTTCCATAAGAAATGTTTTGCTATTGCTGGCCAATGCTGTTGCCAGCATAATAAGAAATAAGAAAGTACAATCACAGCAAAATATGGCAGGATGTAGCTTTGAAACACTAGGAGAAGCTGAAGTATTTTAAAAACGGTAGCAGTTATTCAGCTAGGAATTCAGATGATCAAACTGTAGCTAATAAATGTGGCAAGAAGATACACAAAAGTGTGGGGAACACATACAACACATGTATTTGGAAAATGTCAGGAAAATACTTGCAAGAAATACTTCAAATAACATTCAATATGTATCAGATACCATTATGTAGACGTGATAAATAGTAATTCAGTTAATCTCTATGGCAAACCTGTGAGATAGACGCTTTCACTCTTCCCGTTTTATATATTATGACACATAGTCTCAGAGAGGTTAAGTTATATCTAAATCACACAGCTGTCCTGTGATGGGGCCAGGGCCAGAACCTGAGCCCAGCAGCCTGAGTCTCAAGTATATATTAAGTTTTTACAAAGTTAGCGATGAGTTTTTTAAAAATTTTCATTCAATTTTTATGTCTTGATATCTGAAAACATATCAAACTATTGCTAGTTAGCCTCAAATGTATTTTAACATATTTGCATTAAGCTACATGTTAACACATAATCACAAAGTTTGAACAAAGAAGAGATAAACGTGCTCCGATGGTTACATTGCTTCTGAGAACAAAGTAATTGTACTTGGGAAGAAATAAGCTGCTCCAACTGTGCTATTCTGTAACTGAGCTCTCTCCCAGTAACACTGTAATCATTTAGTGCTACCCTCACTCTCACATGCTCACTCCCTTGCACTCCAGGGACTAGTGTATAATCTAACGGCTGAGGATATGAATTGCTGGCAAAGCTTTTATTCTAATTTTAGAGAGAGAAGGTTGCCTCAGTAGTTGAGCCATGCATGCCTATGACATTCATTACCTATATAAGATGGTGTCAGATGTCAGCTTAAGAGCTGATTCCATCAGGGAAACCATGAGATTAAGTAAGCACGCATGTGTACATGTATATGTTGTCAAACATTGTACACATGATTCCATGTATTTTAATACTTTATTTCCCAAACAGGCTGCTGTACGGCTCTGGAGTTTAATTAGATCTGTACACTTCTGGAGTTTAATTAGAAACAATCATTAGAGTGAACCGGCAACCAACAGAATGGAAAAAAATTTTTGCAATCGACTCATCTGACAAAGGGCTAATATCCAGAATCTACAAAGAACTAAAACACATTTACAAGAAAAAAACAAACAAACCCATTCAAAAGTGGGTGAAGGAAATGAACAGACACTTTTCGAAAGAACACATATATGAGGCCAACAAACATATGAAAAATGCTCATCATCACTGGTCATTAGAGAAATGCAAATCAAAACCTCATTGAGATACCATCTCACACCAGTTAGAATGGTGATCATTAAAAAATCTGGAGACAACAGATGCTGGAGAGGATGTGGAGAAACAGGAACACTTTTACATTGTTGGGGAGCATGTAAATTAGTTCAACTATTGTGGAAAACAGTGTGATAATTCCTCAAGGACCTAGAAATAGAAATTCCATTTGACCCAGCAATCCCATTACTGGGTTTATATCCAAAGGATTATAAATCTTTCTATTATAAGGACACATGCACACGAATGTTCATTGCAGCACTGTTTACAATAGCAAAGACCTGGAACCAACCCAAATGCCCATGGATAATAGACTGGACAAGGAAAATGTGGCACATATGTGCCATGGAATACTACACAACTATAAAAAAAAAAACGAAGAGTTCGTGTCCTTTGTAGGGACATGGATGAATCTGGAAACCATCAATCTCAGCAAACTGATACAAGAACAGAAAATCAAACATCACATGTTCTCACTCATAGGTGGGTTTGAACAATGAGAACACATGGACACAGGGAGGGGAGCATCACACACTGGGGTCTGTTGGTGGGGAATAGGGGAGGGACAGTAGGGGGTAGGGAGGTTGGGGAGGGATAACATGGGGAGAAATGCCAAATACAGGTGATGGGGGGATAGAGGCAGCAAATCACATTGTCGTGTATGTACCTATGCGACAGTCCTGCATGTTCTGCACAAGTACCCAAGAACCTAAAGTGTAATTTTATATATATAGAGAGAGAATATATATATATAGAATATATATATATTCTATATATGGATATAATATATTCTATATATTCTATATATAGATATAATATATTCTAGATAATATATATAGAATATATAGAATATATATAGAATATATTATATATATAGAATACATATACACAGATATATATATACACACACAGATAGAACACATATACACATATATGCATTCTAGTTGATAAAAAGTAGGAATAATAGAATTGAAATAGAAAATATATGCAGTACCACCTTGAAAAGTCCTCAAAAAGAGACGTATGTTAAAATAGAAGGTTGATGATAGGATGGATGTGCTTGTATTATTTTTTATGTAAATACATTATTGCACGTTCCTATATAGACTGTATATTTCAGCACTTTAGAACTGACAGTCATGGCTCTATAGTCTAAATTTCCACAGATAACACGATTCAGAAATTGACAGGAAAGGCTCACAGTTTCTCAAATCTACTTAAGGAAATTTTCCCAGCGGTATTGGAAGCAGAGCTCTTTGTCCCCAATTAAGATCCTTTGGAGAAAAATAGTGCAGAGTCTTACCGTGGGAGTCACACAGTGCCATTTGTATTATGAGTAATTGAGAGATTAGTTCTCTGCTGTGAAGTGATGGATGGCAATGAATCAGGCATTATCTTCCTTTCCCTGGGAAAATGAGTTGGAAAATTTAACAGATGGTGCTCTAGGGAGGTAAACAAGATCCAGGCCATGAGGAGCATGTCAGTATGTGTTCTCAACTTAAAGAAATAGTGATGTTCTTTATGCAATTAAGCATTGTATCCAATGGGTTCAACAATGGCACAATTATATACTTACTGTCAAACATTCCTTTACACATATTGTAAATTGTCTTGCACATGTTGAGAACAGCTGCAAGAACAGACTAGCAAAGGTGACATGAGACATGTCCTACCCTCAAGTCCAGGGATCAAGACAAGCCTGTAGTAATTACATCTCAGATAATAAGTGATGTGCTCTGAATAGGCAAATGATGTCATGAGGACACAGATAGAGAAGAAAGGGAAAGTAAGAATGTGTTCTAGCTGTTTTCCAGGGAAGACATGAAGAAGACTGAATTCTTCCTGAGGTAGGACTCCTTTCCTTCCCATCTGCATTGCTCTAATTCAAACTCCTTTGTCTCTGCTCATGCTAACACTGTTTATACACCAACATCCTATTTCAGTCTCATTCCTGACTATTCTTCACATTGCTGCCAGGATTATTTTTAAGGATGGGCATGTGCGTTACTCTTCCCCTTAGAGTCATCAGCTGTTTCCCCTTGCTAAGACACTGACATGTAGAACTCTGTAAGTTAACTTTTCTATAGAAAACAACCTTGCATTTTCTCTTCAGACGAGAAAAAAAATTGGGGAGTGAAAAAGGACGGTATTAATCATGATCCCAGAAATAGTCATATAATCAGGATTGTTCTGGACAAACTATGTCACATGACAATTAGACTTCATCTATGTGCCAGCTTGCAAAGGATATAAGTTTTTGCTAGTACTAAT
Organism: Aotus nancymaae; assembly: GCF_030222135.1. Lineage (NCBI taxonomy): Eukaryota > Metazoa > Chordata > Mammalia > Primates > Aotidae > Aotus > Aotus nancymaae. The sequence goes on along the minus strand of NW_026988450.1, from coordinate 2,876,120 downwards.
AGACACCTCTATTGGCTGGTTGAAGCTTACCCTACCAGAACAGAAAAGGCTAATGAAGTTACAAAGTTTCTCTTAAAGGAAATAATCCCCCTAAGGAATCTACCACATATTTATCAAAAGCACCTCCAATAGCTTTTCCTTCTCCTCCCCATTTATCTTGGGTTTCAGAGACAATCATTCACTACTTTTAAAATCTAGATTCAGCTTAGACCTTCATAATGATTGCTTCGTTGGCAGTGAAATCTTGATCTCATCTTTATGCAACAAAATATTTATCTTTCAAAATGCAGATTAGATACTATCTCCAAGAAATTTTTTTTAACATTTTTCCAGTAGAAATACTGCTCCACCATTACTGGAATTTTGGCATATGTAAACTTCAGCATGGTGCTTGGGACGTAGTGGTTTTTCGATAGTATTTGTTGACTGACTTTGTGCTCCTATTTTGCTTACACGTTCTCATTGTATTATGTACGTACATACCCCTCTGCAAGCAACTGTATACTTATCTAGATTAGAATTACATAGCTAGTACTAACCAGATTGCTTGGGACATACTAGTTTCTCATCATCTGCTGAATTATTAACTGCATTCTTTGTCATGTGGCCTAGATCATAAAAGTTTGCCATCAGCAGAAAATAAAATTATTTTAAAATTTCTTTGTAAGTTCCATTCTTTGGGCAGATTTGCTGTATAACATAGCAACCAAACAAGAAGCCACATAAAGAACACTTCAATAACTTGCAGTACTCTTAATTAGGTTTTGTGATATTTTTAAATGGTAACATTAGTAAAGGCACTAATTCCTCTCTCCTACTAATATGTCCTAATTTCAAGTACATCAAAACATCCAAAATGAATTAAGTAGACATGATCATAGTCACCCAGTATGACATCGCAGGAGATAGAGAATATGCACCCAACTTTCATGCTCAAACTGAAACTTATTTTTTCTGACAAATGTGTTCTGGCATCATCATGGATTCTACAGTGTTTCCCAAATTCAGTAAGGTAGGAAAATCCGTACAAGTTTATTGCATTTTACCTCATTGTTTTTAAACGTTTTGAATTGATCACTTGAAGTGACAAGACTAAGAAAGAAGACTAAATAAAAATGAAAGAATAATGACATTAAGTAATGCTAAACCATGTCACATGATGTCAGGAAAAAAATTAGAATTTTAAAAGTTGGTTTCTTGAAAAGCAACTGAAATGTGACATGAATCAAAAAAAATTGGGAAAAATATTTGAGAAATATTTTTTCTTTGAGTGAAGTCCTCTCACATTCAGTTTCCACTTTTCTGAACTTCCAGGTTGTATTTATTCAATGAAAATCTACAAGGTAGAAATGTCCTTGCCATTAGCACACTTTCAGCTCACAGCTGTGAATTGTGCTTAATTGCAGTTGCAGGTGTTCATGGTGGGAATAGAGAGCGGAGCTTTGATGGTTTGCATCCTTTGTATTATCTTTTTTTCTTTTCAATGGTTTTGAAGGAAAGATAGTTAGAAAGGCATACCTATTTTCACTGTAAGTGTCCAAGAGAAAAAAAAAAATCAGAATCACTCTTGAAGTATGCTTCATTTTAGTCCAAAACTAGAGCTTTTCTGCTTTAATGAAGCAATCTGCATTTTGTCATTCCACTCAACATTTCAGTACAATTCTTTGCTATAATTTTCACTACCTATAGTATTAGTTAATTATATCTTACATTTTATTTTTTATCTACCCTTAAATAGTTTTCAACAATGTTGCATAACACAATCAATACAGTTAATTTTTATTTTCTTTACTATACACTATATAATTTGTGGGGAATGTTAATAAAGTTCATACAAAATTTGAACACTACTAAGTTATTTATGAAGTCGATTTAGAATTACTCATATCAACATATAAATTATCTCCTATTAGCTCCAGTGAAGTAATGACATTGTTCCTTTCCCATAGGCTACATACGGAAAATAAAACTGAATTGCACTGGACACTGCACCATAGTCATAACAAACTGAAGATAAACTAACATTCCTCTGTAACCACTGCAGCTCTGTTCCTTATCTTGCATTTTATAAACTATAAATAATATATATAAGAATATTATAATAAAGTTAAATGACTTTTTAAATACATTTTTTAAAATAAGGCAATGCATTCACATATTTAGTAATTTTTTTGATATATTATTTAATAAATAATTTATAATCAATGAGTTTAAAGCTATCAATCTATCAAAATACTACAGTTAGAACCAGTCCCATAAGGGTACAAAAACTGTAACAAATTGTCTTGCTCTCACGGTTATGATCACCTAGTAGGCAGAAAAGTTCACCAGTGCTTACAACACAAGGTAAATTAGAAGTGCTCAAAAGAGATACAAGCCAAATGCAGAGTTGGAAGAGATCACATTTAGTTGGAGAGATTATACAAAACTTTGGAAAAAACATAACATTTGAAATTGTCCTAAAATTGTGATTTACATTTTGACATGAGGTAAAGGAAGAGGGGATATAGATCATTTCAAATTGATAAAATAACATAAAGAAAAGCATGATTTTAGAAATGATAAGGCACTTTCAGGGAGTATCAAAGTTTGAAACTCTTTCATGAAATTCAGGTCTCCATCTATACCTCCCAGTATATTTTCTTCAAATGGATGACTGGTTGATTTTTCACTTGTTATAAGTGTGCCTAATAAGGCTTTCAAAGTCTTTCACTGAAAATCATCTCCTTCAGGCGCTCTAGTCACTGTGCACTTAATTAGAATGCCTAGAGGAAAAGAAGGAGTAGGCACTTTTTTTAAAGGCTAAAAAATGTTTGATTTCGTGCAATCTATAAATCCATAGATCCAAGAATCGTGATAAAGCCTAAGCACAGAAATATGAAAATAACTACACTGAAGCATGTCCCAATCAAGTTGATCAAAATAAGAGATAAAAAGGAAAACTTTAAATCAACCAGAGAATTTTTTAAAAAGCAAGATTTATAGTATGAGGTAGTAAGGATGAAGTTATCAACTCAAGAAAATTAAATAAAAATAGTGAAACCAGATTTGAATCGGAATGCTCATCTCAGTTTTAATAAATGACTCTGTCCACTGAAGAGGCCTAGAGGGGATGCCTGGATCAGCTGATGGCAATGGCTGTCCCTAACTATATAAGAGCTTGTTTGTGTTTTAAATGGAGAAACCAAGATTGAAAAGACAGCATGGAGAAAATTAAGGGATATAGATAGGAAAGTTAATTGTGTATTAAATACTAATAAATCTTTTGTCAATAATTTTTAAAAGCATGATAATGCCAAGCTAGTTATGTAAAAAAATAAAGTACTTGAATTTCAGGTATGCACACTGAAGTATCTGAGGTGGAAATAAGAGGATATCAAAACTTACTTTTAAGTATTTCTGGAAAAAATTTATGATAAGGGGAGATAAAAGAAGATACTGATCACTGTTGGTTCTTTACACTGTTTTTTTATGTCTATTTAGGTTCTCCAGAATAAAATCATTTAAAGCAGATGTAAATATATAAAAGATATATTTTTCTAACATCATTTTTTTAAAAAAATATGTTTAATTTAATTTTGACATTATAAAATAAACAGAAAATATAATAGCCATTTTAACTTGTGTGCAGTATAGCTAATTTTGGTTTCTATGTGCATTTCTCTGATGATTAATGATATTGAGCATTTTTTCATTTATTTTTGTTTATTTGTATGTCTTTTGAGCTACGTCACAGATCATTTGCCCTTTTTTAATAGGATTGTTTTCCTGCTATGGAGTTGAATTCCTTCCATATTTTGAATACAAATCCCTTATCAGATGTATAATTCGTGGATATTTTTCTCTCTAGCTGTGGCTGTCTTTTTGCCCTGGTAAATTGTTTCTTTTGAGGTGTGGAAGCTTTCTAGTTTGATGAAACCCCATTTGCGTATTTTTGCTTTGGTTTCCTGTTCTTTTTCAAGTCGGATTAAAAAAAAATCATTGCAGCTTTTCCTCTAAGTTTTTCTTTGAATGGTTTTACAGTTACAGGTCTTACATTTCAGACTCTACTCCATTTTTAGCCGATTCTTATACATGGGGTGAGATAAAGGTCCAGTGTCATTCGTTTGCATGTGAATAGCCAGTTTTCCTAACAGCTTCTATGGCAGAGCCTGTCTTTTCCCCACATGTGTTCTATTTTTGTGAAGGAGTAGCATGAATTTTCAATGGGGATTGCATTCAATCTGTAGATTGCTTTGGGTAGTATGGACATTTTAACAATATTAATTCTTCTAGTATGGACATTTTTACAATTTTTTAAAATTGCATTTTAGGTTTTGGGGTACATGTGAAAAACATGCAAGATTGTTGCATAGGTGCATACGTGGCAGTGTGATTTGCTGCCTTCCTCCCTTTCACCTATATGTGGCATTTCTTCCCATGCTATCTCTCCCCAATTCCCCACCCCCTGCTGTCCCCCCCACTTCCCCCCAACAGACCCCAGTGTATAGTGCTCCCCTCCCTGTGTCCATGTGTTCCCATTTTTATAATATTAATTCTTCCAATCCGCAAACATAGGGCATCTGATTTCACATGATCATTAAACTTTAAACTCATCAAATCCGAAACCTAACTGGGTATTAGTAATTTGGGGTAAGATAGTTATATTTTATTATGTTTTAAAGCTCTTATAGTTGACATATGCCTAGTGGAGAACCTTATAGATCAAACTATATCTTCCCTGGTTTTTGTTTCACAACAATCCTGGAAGGAGAGTTAGGAATTGAGGAAAGGTGTAGATGAACGTATTTGGCCATGTGGAAGTTTAGTGATGGGTGTGAGGTGGCTTATTATGCCATTTTCATGGTTTTTGTATATGCTTGAAATTTTTCACTATCATAGTACGTTTTAATCCAAACCCTTGTCTACTGAGTGGAAGACTCATACTTTTTCCACATTCTCTTTCCTTCTTGAGGCAGCCGAAGTGCTGGCTTTTAGCTACTGCTTGGATTTTCAGTTTTACTCTGGTACTCACCTTTCGTATTTTTTAATTCAGCATGCACAAAATTAATATTGTATTTATCCAGAATTTAAAAAATTTACACCAAAATTTGATATCAAGATTACTGGAGAAATGAGCTGTCTTTAGGTGAGGTCAGATATCTGTGTTATTTTGAGACAATCAGTCAACACCCACCTTCTTGGAACTAAGACTAGGGAGGTATTAACCAGAAAAGAGAGATGGGGAGAACTAAAAGCATTTTTTGGTTCTAATATCACTAAAATCACAGATAACTTTCACTCTAATAGCTTCGGATTTATTATATTTTCAAAATAAGAACACTGAGCCCACAATGAAACCCAGAGTGGACTATGTAACTTGTCCATTGTCATACAGCTGGACGTTTTCTCTATTTTAAAAACACGGAAAAACGTATTCTTCACAAAATATTTTCCAAAATCATATGCACACTACCTTTCTTTACCATTATTACAGAGCATGTATTCTTCCAGTCCCCTCCATTAATGGGGATAATTAAAGGTCTGCAGTAGTCCCAGGAGAACAGATAATGCACAAGTGTCAAATAACTGAATGAGAGAAATTAAATGCCAAGACCAGTACATGGTTACTCTGGCAACTTACTTAATTGAATATTTCACACTGCTCTTGGGTGAGTCAAAAACTATATAAAGTGTATTTCCATATATTTTCTACAGAATATTTTTGAGAATAATCTTAAGATGCAGTTTTCTAATTCTTGCCTACTTTTAAAAATATTTTCTTTGTTGGGTCATAATAAATACACATATAAAGAGAATGGAAGCAGTTGTAGGTGATAACAATTTAAGATTTTGAAATATATTTTCAGAATTTCAAGGTACATAGGCCCAAATCATTTATACATTCAGTCACATTATGCATATCAAAAAGACATATTTTAAGAATAGGATGTTTTCATGTAAAAGATGATTTGTAACTCTAGGCAAACAACCTATTCAATGTATCCACTCAAGGCCTCCTGTTAAGAAAAGGTTAATTTTGCTTTCAGTCAAAAGCCATACATAAACACACACCTCATCAAAACGTGATTATAAAAGCACTTAGGCTCTGCATTTAAAATGTGAAGTTAGAGGTTAATCAGCACACCTATTGCTGTCTACAATGGAACATAACCTTTCCTAAAGTGGCACACTGCGTGGGTTCTTGCAGTCCCTGATAATGAATGCTGACAGAGGTATCCAATTATTCAGGCTTGGCTGCAGCCACTGTCCCTTAACTATGTGAGATGAATGGGATCGTGGAGAACACACAGAGAGAATGCAAACCTTACATAGCCAAGTACAAAACCAAAGAAATACATTTTCAAAAACAGAACTTAAAAGCAGTAATTTTAAGTTCATAGGAAGGCTCATAATACTTTTAGAAAGAGCCATGCCTCAGTGAAATAAGCAATGACTCAGAAGTCAGGGCCTAATTTTGGCTCAGGCCTTAAGTAGCTGTGTGATCTTGAAATAAAATTTTCTGGACATTAGCATCCTCATTTGTCTAAAGGCAGGAGGTGGCAATTGAATGTTGAAATAGATTAACTATAAAACCCCATTGAGCGATGACATTTCATGATTCAATTACATACATACATTCTTTATACATGGGAAATGCATATTTTATATTGCTATGTATATCTTATCTTTATCTCACAATACTAATTGTTTAACCAATATAGCAAATATTCTATAAAAACACTTTAATAGCTAACACAGACTCACTTTCAAAGGATACTTACTTATTAAATGAAACTGCCATTGACACTCTACTCTTAGAACTGCTTTCAGAATGCATTTCTGCAATTTTTCTCAGTAATTAAAATCTTTATCCTTTGAAACTGAAATTTTATAACACTCCAAGGAATCCATAATTATTTTGTTTAATAAAACTAGAACATAATCCAGGTAACAAGTTTGAGATAAAATAAAACAGATATTTCAAGCAATGCCACATTGCAAGAGTAGGTAAATTCCATCCTCAGGTGACCAATTGGGAGGCCAACATTCATTTTAAACTGTAAGTTTAAAGGCCGGACACGGTGGCTCACGCCTGTAATCCCAGAACTTTGGGAGGCCAAGACAGGTGGATCATGAGATCAGGAGTTTGAGATTAGCCTGGCAAAGATGGTGAAACCCTGTCTCTACTAAAAATACAAAAACTAGGTGGGTGCAGTGGTGGGCGCCTGTAATCCTAGCTACATGGGAGTCTGAGGCAGGAGAATCGCTTGAACCCAGGAGGAGGAGGTTGCAGTGAGCCGAGATCACACCACTGTACTCTAGCCTGGGCAACAGAGCAAGACTCCATCTTAAACAAACAAACAAACAAACAAACAAAAACAAACAAAAACAAAAAACTGTGTGCTTAGATGTACAAACAAAAAACTGTGAGTTTAGATGTACAAGGATCTTTTAGATAAATGCATATGCCAGTGGATATCCTCACACACAGACTGAGTTTCAATTAATATTGATTGAATAAAATGGGCGGTTTGACTATTTTTATGAACATAAACACTGAATTTTTAGTTTTGACATTAATATGACAAGTTAAAACATAATATTTTCCAGTTAATTTTCTCAGTCTAAAATTTTTTGAATACTGGCCAATGGAGTTTGCGGACAGGGAACTAATTTATTGTTGCATTAGGAAACATTTTATTCTAATACTATTAAAATTCTTTGCTTCTAAGACCTTTATAACTTTCTAAAGAGAATTGGTTAAAGCTAAATTAGATATACATTTTCCTTAAATCTGCACTTCCTCTCTCTCAGAAGCCGATGTCAGTTTAGCAGCATACCGAAACCACTAAGATGGTATATTTGTTTCAGCCCTCAATGTTACCTGCCACTTCTGTAGCTTTTTGAAGTCTTATTACCAAGAAAGATACAATCAATTTGTCCTGAATTAATGAATGCAGCTTGCATGTGAAAATCTCCCACTCATCTTGTTGAAATTTGAGCACAGTAAAATAACAAGTGATATCAAATTCATTTGTTTTCCCAGCATTACCTTTGCATCTAACTATGTGGGCCAAAGGAATCAAAAGCACCTGACTTCCTCTTCTTGAAATAATCAATACATTTTTACAGAACAGTGTTATTTTTTTCTTAAAAAACAGAGCGGCAAAATCTGTTTAATATTTAGGAACTCAAAAACATGAGAGAAAAGAGCAAATATGCGGCTTTCTTCTTATCATGAAATCCTGTCATTTTTGCTTTAGAAAATGATATACAGATTTCAAAAGAAACTTAAACATAGGTGCCCTTTCAAATCTATAACAATAACAAAAAGCATGTGGGTTTCTTCATCTTCTGAACTTTAAGCTAGATTAAACTCAGTAATCGGTTATGAATACTGTAAGATAGCTTTAGAAAAATATTTTCTATTTCTTCTACGTATTAGCTCTTTCCAGATGACTATAAATGTCAAGAATTTGTGAAGACACATTTGCCTTCTCTCAGGAAAGCTTTTCAAAGTCATCTTTGATGTGTAGATCAAAACTATTGCTTCAGAGTTATAACAGACAAAAATTGAGTTTATGAATAGAAGCAATTTTTTTTTTTTAAAAAAAACATCATTTATATAATTATCTAGCTCTGGAAATCATTTGCCAGAAAAATGAGGGCAGAAAGTTAGCAAGAACAAAAAAATCTGAATAGCATTTCTGACTTTAAGAGCCAATTGTTAGAATACATCAATATCTATGGACAATTGTGAAATGATAGCAACTTTTAATTTATTAAGCACTTAATAGCACATAAATGAGTAGATATAACATATGATCCATTAAAAAAATGACAATAAATTAATACTACTGTGCTCTGTCTAGCTGACTGTATATTTAATAGAACTTGGAATACTACAAATCTTAAAAGAAAACAGAAGGAAGATGGGATGATGATGAGGTATTTTTTTTTAACATTCTTAAATCACTGTGTAATGAGAAGAGTGATTTATATATAAAATATTAAAATATGGGCAACATCTACAAAAAAAGGATGAAGTACAGAATAACGTATTTAGAGACAAGAGCAGCACAAGACATGCCCATAAATAGAAGAAAATTATGACCTAATGTTTAAAAATGAGCTAAGAAGATGGTGAAAAGTAAAATAAAGACATAAATTTGAATTAAAAACAAAAATCAAGTGATAAAACACAGAAATATTATTTATTTCATAAATAAAATACTTTATTCAGACATAAAGACTAAGAAAAACCTTTTTTAAAAATAGAAAATTCCTTAAGAGAAAACAGAAGGATGGAAGAGAGGAATGTTTTTTGAAATAAAAAATAAATGGAGAAAATACAAATTATAATTATAATGTAACACCACTACATATAATCTAATCAGCTAAATAATAATAATGATAAAATTAAACAATTTTAGTTGTGCTGAAGAGTGCTTAAATATCTCATATAACCCTAGGTACAATCCCTTTGGAAAAATGGCAGGACCTAAAATTGGATATATGGATAGCCTAAGACCCGTCAATCCCCTGTCTACATTTATGTACATAGGTTCATCAAGAGATTGACACCTTGGTAGTCATAACAAAACTATTCATATTAGCCAAGAGCTTTAGAAAGTTCAAATTTTAATTAGCAATACAACAAAGAATTAAATCATGGTATATTCAGTCAAAGAATCATTATATATAAATGAAAAGTAATGAATAACTATGCACAGGAATATTGATGAGCTCACAAACATGATGTTCAGAGAATGAGGTCAGACACAAAAGAGTACACACTGTAAATACCCCTTATGTAAAATTTAAAACTTTTATAATTTTAACCTCAAAGGTAAATACAACAAAAAAAAGATCTCAAATTAGAAAGCTTCTTCATGGCAAAAGAAATAATCATAAGAATAAGGAGACAACACACAAAATGAGAGATAATGTTTGCAAACTGTGTATCCAACAAAGGACTAGTATCAAAAGTTTACAGGGAACTCAAAAAAAAAAACAGAAAAAAAATTCCATAAAAAATTGCACAAATGACATAAATAGACATTTCTCCAAAGAGATATAAAAATGGCTAACAAACAAGAAAAAAATGGTCAACATCACTAATCATCAGGGAGATGCAAATTAAAACCAAGTTGAGCCACCACCTTACTCCTACAAGAACGGCCAATACGAAAAACTCAAAACACAATAGATGTTGCTGTGGTTGTGGTGAAAGAGGAATACTTACACACTGCTGGTAAGAGTGTAAATTAGTACAACCTTTATGGAAAACAGTATGGAGACTCTTCAAAGAACTAAACGTAGATCTACCATTCAATCCAGCAATCATACTACTTGGCTATCTACCCAAAGAAGAAGTCATTATATGAAAAAGACACATGCACACATATGTTTACTGCAGCCCAATTTATAATTGCAAAGATATGGAACCAACCCCAGTGCCCATCAACCAATGAAAATGTGGTATATATACACCACAGAATACTACTTAGTAGTAAAAGGGAATGAAATAATGTCTTTTGCAGCAACTTGGATAGAGCTGGAGACCATTATTCTAAATAAAGTAGTCAGAAATGGAAAACCAAATACTGTATATTCTCACTTATAAGCGAGAGCTAAGCTGTGGGTACACAAAGGCATACAAAATGATATGATAGACTTTGAGACTCCGAAGCAGGAGGGTGGGAAGGGGATAGGGATAAAAAACTATGTATTGGGTAAAATTTACACTATGGATGCACTAAAACCACAGGATTCACAACAGAATTTATCCATTTAACCAAAAACTCTTTGTACCCGCAAAGCTATTGAAACAATTTTTAAAAAAAATAAATTAAGGGCAAGATGCTGTTCACCTTCTGGCAATGTTGGAGATTGGATAAATGTACACTGGAGCTACTGAGTTTCTGAGACTCTGACATTTAGATTTGTTAGTCTAGATACTATTTATTTGACATCAAATTCATTGAACTTTAAACTTCATTGTGAGTAATTTCAGGCTTACATGTTCTACTTAAATCAATTTTTAGATGAAATAATAAAAGGGTATTATTTTTAAAAAGTAACAGAAATCAAAGACAGACAAAGGTATCTAACACACATATAGCCAAATTCCACATTGGAGAAAACAAAAACCTAAAGTAAAAACCAAAATAATGGGAAAATAACGGAATGGAAGAAATACACACACACACAAGCATAAACAAACCAAACATTCACAGAACTTTCCACAAATTGAAAAGTAAAAAAACCCGAAATTTGTATTTGAATTCCACATCAAACCTGGAAAAATCAAATCCAAATGACTGACACCAAGAAGACACATTCCAGCAAAACATACTAGACTTTAAAAACAAATGTTAAAAAAACCTGTTTTAATACCCAAGCAAAAATTAAGCAGGTACATCATAAGAGAAATAAAATTAGATTGCCCTTAGATTATGTTCATTGCTATAGTTTATGCCAAAAGAAAATGCAGTAATATATTTAAGATACTCATGAAAAGAGAATATGAGAAATATCAAGACTATGACCAACTCCTTTCAACATACAAGAGCTCAATAAAATGTTCCTGTAAGCACCTGAGGTCAGGAGTTCGAGACCAGCCTGGACAACATGGTGAAACCTCATCTCTACAAAAACAGAAAATTAGCCGACTGTGGTGGCATGCACCTGTAATCCCAGCTACTTAGTAGGCTGAGGCAGGAGAGTCACTTCAACCCAGGGAGCAGAGGTTGCAGTGAACTGAGATCACACCATTGCACTCTAACATGGCCAAAAAAGGCTCCATCTCAAAAAAAAAAAAAATAAAAAAAATAAGTTACTGTGAGCAACTCGAGGAATCTACTAGACAATAAGTTCCAAATAGCCAAAATGACAAGAGAGATTGTGACATAAGAATTGGTGCTCACACAAATTCTATCTGATGGTGGATCATCATTAAATGACGGCTATAGAGTATAGTGTGAAAAAGCTATCTGCTCAGACAATTGCAACGTAAGTCAAGAACAAGAAGTGGGTGGGAACCGGATAAAATAACCTTTTTAATTGTTTTAAATGCCTTTTTTGTTCTGAAATTTATTTTGTCAAATATCATGTTTATGACACCAGCTTTCTATTTGGTATTGCCTGGCATATCTTTGTCTACACTTTTATTTTAACTTTTATGTAAATTATATACATTAGTTGGATGTGATGGCGGGCGCCTGTAATCCCATCTACTCAGGAGGCTGAAGCAAGAGAATGGCTTGAAGCCAAGAGGCTGCACTGCAGCCTGAGCTACAGAGCGAGACTCCTTCACAAAAAACAAAACAAAACAAAACAAAAAACAAACAAACAAACCCCCAGAGATTTCAATATATGCATGTTTCAGGAAAGAGTGCTTCTAGAGAATTAGTAATTAGTATAGACAAATTATGTAAAAACAAATGACCAAAATAAATGAATAGAAAAACAACAAAAATGGCATTCCCAGGGGATGTGAGAATCAAAAATTATATTATATTATATTATATAAAACAGTATATAAAATGTCCAGTTTCCAGAAAAAAAAAAGATATGCTTAAAAATAGAAAAGTGTCAATAAATAATGTTCCTAAGAATTTACAGCTTTAAAGACTTACAGAGACTCCAAATCAATTATTGTAAGTATATTTGAAGAACTAAAAGACACCATTTTTAAAGAATTATATGACAGTGTGATGATAAATTATGAAATACAAAATGTCAATAAAGAGATAGACATTACATAAAAAACAAGTTGAAATTTTGGAATTCAGAAATACAATATTGAAATAACTTAGATATGAGCTGCCAGAATAGAGAATCAGTGAACAACCTGCCTATCTAGGTAGCTCCATAAACTCCAACTAGGATCAGCACATACAAAAACATATACCCAGATAATTCTACTCAGGTTTTTCAAACTGTTGAAAAAGACAAAGCAGCAAGGCAGAAAATTACTCCTTATAGTCAAGGGGACCATATTATAACTCTTAACTACTCGTTACGAGTTCACTGAAGTCAGAAGGCAGCAGAACGAAGCTTTTAAAGTGTTAAAAGGAAATGAAAACATCAACTAAAAATTCTATATCTAACAAACTATCCTTCAGAATATCGGCAAATTAAAGACATTCCAAGTTAAAGAAAGACAAATTTTGTTGCTAGTACCTGCTTTACAACAAATGCTAAAGTAATTTCTTTAGGCTGAAAGGAAATGGTTCCAGATGGCGACTTGAATCCACACAGAGAAATGATGAGTACTGATAAAAATTATATCAGATTTTTAAAAAAATCAGTCTTGTCTCCTCTTTTTTAAAATTTTCCTTCCATGGGAAAATGTGTCTGCTTTACTTAATCTATCACCAGAAGAGGAAGTTTCCAACTATTGAAATTTACTAGAAGAATACCAATTTTCGCCTAAGTACTCTGAAATACTTTCTTTCTCGTTCTTATATTTTGATGTTGCAAAGCAAAACCAAGAATAATCTGAAAACTTATTTATTGGCTGGGCACAGATTTAAAATATTTTTCAGGAAACTCTCTTCCAGGATTCTGGGACAGTTCAACATAAATCAAATGAATTTGTGTATTAACATGCAAAAAATGTACACTATGTCCACATAGATATGTATATGTATGTGTTTGCAGTTGTTACTGAAACATGCAAACAAGTAAGTGTACAAACTGGTGCTTGCCTGCTAAAAGTGTTTCATGACACTCTTTGGTCTGAAAACATAAATGCAGTAGGGACAAAGACAATATATTTGACAAAAGTTAACTACTAATTAGCTGAGTAAACTTGGACAAATTACTGAACTTCTCTATATTTTGTTCCTCTTTTATGAATAGGCCTATTCTGTCCTGTATGGGAATTCCTAGCAACACATACCTACTGAGCCCTTGAAATAGGGCTTCGTTCTAATGGAGATGCCAAAAATATAAATACCGTAGAGACAAGATTTAGTATAAAAAATGTGAAATGCCTCTCTAATAAGGTTCATATTGATTATAAGCTGAAATTTTAATATTTTGGATCAGTTGAGTTAAAACACTATTATAATTAATTTTAGCAATGTATTTTACTTTTTTACTGTGACTACTAGAAAACTTAAACTTGCACATGTGGCTCAAATATTTCCACTTGGCACTAACTTAGGATTGCATTAGCCTGTGATGCCTCTTTTTCTGTTCCTCAAGAGACAATCTGAAAACTTTGTAAGATTCCAGAGAGGTTAATTAAATGCCCATCTTATGATACATGTTCAATAAATGATGTCCTTTTCCCCTTCTATCTTTTCTTTTTCACTAAAACTATGGCAAAAAAATAATAATAATGAGGAGGAGGAAAAGAAGGCAAAGTTGAAGTAGAAGTAAGAGAAGGAAATAGAAGGACAGCTTGAGTCCAAGAGTTCAAGGCTGCAGTGAGCTATGATCACATGGCTGCATTCCAGCCTGAATGACCAAACAAAACCCTGTCTCTCGGGAAAATTTTTAGCATTTCTCTTTCTCATGGCACCCTTAAATCTATACCTGCCATGCTAAAACTATCAAGGTGTAAACTGGTCCTAGAAGAGACAACTTAAATTTTATCATACTTAATATTAGTAATTACTTTGTAATTATTTTACTTGATTTATTTCTATGGGAATTTTGAGTGTTCAAGTTCAATATATGCATTTCACTTTCAAACAAAGGCAAATACTTTGGAAAGAATTACCATTTCCTATTATTTCTTGTCTTTGATTTTGTTGCTACAAGATCAATTTTGAAGGAATATAAAATACCAACCAAAGAATAAAGTGTCTGTGGGTAAGTAAACTTGCCTTTATTTCTCAGAGCTCATTCTAGAAGCCGGAGCCCAAAACACGGAAGTGTACACAGCACAAAAATAGGAAATGTTTGCCTTCACTTCCTCTAGAAACATTTCAGCCTTCACATAGAATGAGGAGTAGATCTGTGGCCATTTGTTCAGTTTCTCTGATCCAAAAGGTAATAAAAATTAAATTATTAAAGCCTATTTAGGTTTTTAATATTCATCTTTATTAAATGTATCTTGATTGCCCACATGAAGTGTTTTGGATCTGAGACAGATCACTTACTACTTCCAACTAAATAATAAGTGCATGAGCCCCATGCTGTCATCCTTATCTCATGCCTTGAAAGCTGAGGAACATTTTTCCAACATAACTAGCTGGACATTGCATGGGCAGGGCTGACGAAAACCAGTTTTCTCTGCTTACGAAGGGAACAAGGCAGCTTCCCCCACTCTTCTTGGGAGTGCATTTTTGGAAACATAATGAATCGAACCCTAACTCCACCCCATTGGAATATAAATAAACTCTCCAGAAGCCAAATAGCCTCATGTATCTGAATCTTTCCAAACTAGAGATGTTTCCAAATTTCCGGGTATTATTAATTCTTGGAATGTAAATACTTAGGCAATTAGCTGGTCTACTCTTCCTCATATTTGGAGACAACACCTCGGACCTAGTCTGAGATGTGATCATTTGTCCATCTCTGGGAGGTTAAGAAGAAGTTTCATCATCCTTTGGATCAGGCTTTTTTCTTGGGGAGAGGAAGCCATGAGCAGGTATAAAGCTGGCCAACGACAAGATGATTCAACTCTTAATATGGATTTTTCTTTTTTAGCTTTTCAACAGGATGGTGACATAAAGTCCTTCTGTCTTCTTCCTTCCCCCATTACCCTGTTTTTGACAACAATATTTTACTTCTATTTTTCTCTTTGTCATAGTGTCCTCACGTAACACACAAAGTGGTAAAAAAAAAAGCCACATATTTCAACCAAATCTTCCTGCTGTAACTGAGTTCTCTTGCTACCACACCACAGTAATCCCCTCTTCTCCAAGGCTTTGCTTTTCATGATTTCAGGTAACTGCAGTAAATTATGATCTGAAAATGTTCAATGGAAAAATTCAGAAATAGCAGTTCATAGGTTTTAGGTGGCATGCCATTCTGGGTAGCATGATAAAGTCTCCAACTGCCCTGCCCAGGACGTGAACACTCCCTTTCTCCAGCGCCTCCACATTGTGTAGGGTCCCCACCCCTGAGGCACTTAGGGGCCTTCTAGACTGTTGAAGTATCACAATCCTTGTGTCCAAGTCACTCTTACCTTACTCTGTAATGCCCCAAAGTACAGAAGTGGTGATGCTTGCAATTCAGATATGCCAAAGGCAATCCATAAGGTGCTTCCAGGTGAAAAGTTGAAAATTGTTGATGCAATAAGGCAAGGCAAAAAAATCGTGTGCTGGAGTTGCTAAGATCTGTTGTAAGAATGAATCGTTTGTGAAATCGCAAATAGTATGTTGTTATGATTGTCCTACTTTATTATATTATTGCTGTTAATCTATTATTCTGCCTAATTTATAAATTAAACTTTTGTT
The DNA here is from genome assembly GCF_030222135.1 of Aotus nancymaae. Taxonomy (NCBI): domain Eukaryota; kingdom Metazoa; phylum Chordata; class Mammalia; order Primates; family Aotidae; genus Aotus; species Aotus nancymaae. The sequence goes on along the minus strand of NW_026988450.1, from coordinate 2,859,717 downwards.
ACAAGCATGCACATATAGGAAAAATCTTACTGTATTTGGGATTTGGTACTATTTGCAGTTTCTGGCATCCACTAGGGGTCTTAAAATGTATCTTCTGCAGATAAGGAGGATGGCCATACTGACATGGGCAATCATGACCCATTGGTTAAAGTTTCCCCTTCAAAAAGTAATTAATTTAACAAAATATTTGCATCCATGAAATTAAAGACCATGAAAATATACTGCACACTGTCATGTATTCTAAGCTGTGCCGAGCAATAAAAATTTAGGGATGGATAAGGTGGACCCCATCCTTAACAAAACCTAGAGTTGAGTTGATGAACAGTAAATCACCAAATGGATTAATGAGCTAGGTGGGGCAAATATTTAGAGAGTACTTCTTGTGCTTACTACTTAATAAGCAGGATAGCTAATTTCCTCAAATACGACGTAATGTCCATCAAATAAAGTATTTTTGTTTCGTTTTTTGTTTCTTTCTGTCTCCCTCTTTATAGGTATACACGTGCCATGGTGGTTTGCTGCATCCATCAACCCATCAACCCATCATCTACGTTTTAAGCCCTGCATTCATTAGGTATTTGTCCTAATACTTTCCCTCCCCTTGCCCCCCACACCTCAACCAGCCCTGGTGTGTCCTGTTCCCCCTCCCTGTGTCCATATGTTGTCATTGTTCAATTCTCACGAGCGAGAACATGCAGTGTTTACATTTCTGTTCCTGTGTTACTTTGCTGAGAATTATGGTTTCCAGTTTCATCCATGTCCATGCAAAAGACATGAACTCATTCTTTTTTATAGCTGCATAGTACTCCATGGTGTATATATGTCACATTTTCTTTATCCAGTCTATCATTGATGGGCATTTAGGTTGGTTTCAAGTCTTTGCAATTGTAAATAGTGCTGCAATAAATGTACGTGTGCATGTGTCTTTATAGTAGAATGATTTATATTCCTTTGGGTATATACCCAGTAATGGGATTGCTGGATGGTAGTTCTGGTTCTAGATCCTTGAGGAATTGCCACACTGTCTTTCACTGTTTTGGTTTGTTTCAATAGTAGCCTGCAACACAGTCTTTCCATTACCTAGTGCTTCTCCATCAAGAGGTAGAGCATGGCGTTGTGCTTAGGGAGCTGTGAATGGCCTGCTGAAAGAGAAATTGAATCTTAAATATTTTCAAACCTTACAATCTTCCTAAACACTTTAACATACTGTCCCAGCCCAGGGTCATGTTAATGAGCTATGCACATGCTCAAATGCCATCATAGGATCTAAATGCATTTTCTACATTAAGAGTTTCGCTATCAATCATTAGGTGTTGAAGCCTCTAGAATGAAATCAGACTCAAATGAGGAACATTTTGTCCTAAGACATCCTTGTCTTTAGCGCTTTATCTTCTGTGTATGGTATGTTCAGTACACACTGTATGTATCTTGGCAAACCCTTGGAAGATTCCAAATTGTCCTTAAATTGCCATTTGAATAGCCAAGCAAATGCTGACTGTGGCAGTTCAAGAACAACTAAAACAATGACTAGTTAAGTTTCTGTCTATGTGCAAACAAGCTTTTGCAGTGATGTTTTTCTCTTTTTAACTTAGGGCACAAAGAAGAAACGGTGATGTGATAATGCAGGTGACTCCAATCAGCGTATTTATCACGGCAAATGGAAACATCTAAATTAAAACAGCTGCAATATGTTCAATGAAACACGGTTCTATTTAGATAAAACATTTTATTTCAAAGAAATTATTTACCTATCTTATTAAAAGAGAAAAAAAATATTCCCTAAGGTAAACTTCAAAACAATTAAATACGTATATGGATTTTTCTGGAATAAGCAGGGATATAGAAGTACTATGAATGGTTCAAACAGAGTTTCGCAATCCAAATCATTTTCTATGCTCAACCTCCTATCAATGTTGCTATTGTTGAGTCTACCTATTTATAGTGGGTCGGATTGTCATTATTAGAAAGCATGATTATTATTTCTTGTTTAAAATGTAGCCTTAAGAATGTACTTTGTCCCTAGGTTTGATTTTAATTTCTTTGCTTCTTCTCGAAATTTGCAAAATATCTTGGAGGTAGAGATCGCCTTAAATTGTTTCCTCCTTAGGCTATAGTACCTTGATAGGTATATACTATGTACAAAATGGTTTGTCTGATGAATATTCCACTTACCTAAGTGATCTGGCTACTTCAGCCTACATCTGTTGACTGAGAGAGAGTTGTGATGTGGTGTTGGATGGAGTTTTTTTTTTTAAGTGCTCATCGTCCAGCTCTGGTGAGCTGTTGGAAGGACAGTGGCCGTGTGAACCACTCAACTGTACATCTGCTCCACTGACCTCCTTACTGAATGTTGCTGCTGGCACTGATAAGCACATGCAGCAGAGTAGATTATTAGGATACTTAATGTTAGTTTCAACTTGGCTGGGCCATGGTGCCCAGATACTTGCTGGAATATAACTTTCAATATTTTTATGCAAGTGTTTTTTGGTGAGGTTAACATTTACATCTGTGGACTTTGAGTAAAGCAGATTGGTCATAATGTGGTTGGGCCTCACCCAATCTGTTGAAGGCCTGATTAGAACTAAAGAGCTAAAGACTGACTCCTTCTTTTCTTCCTGCCCCATAAATAGGAATTCTGCCGGCATGCAACCTTTGAACCTGAAGTGCAACATCAGCTGTTTCCCAGGTCTCTAGCCTGATGGTCTTTGAACTTCAGCTGCAAACATTGGGCCTTGCCAGCCTCCATAATTGTGTGAGCCAATTCCTTAAAATAAAGCTCTCTTTATATATATACACATGTCCTGTTGTTCTGTTTCTCTTCAAAAGGCATAGAAAGCTTTAGAATATTTCAAAGCTGTTGGGTGACTCCTGAGCCTTTTTTACTTCTTGTAGCTATTTAATTTGGATTAGAGCCACACAATCAGAATTAAATTGGTGTAGAGGTTCTTACTGGACTATTTGACATTTTTCACTTGTTACACTTTTAGGAATTACTTAATATCAAATGTAATAATATTAGATTATCTTAATTTTTTCATTCTATGTCTTTATTAGATTATTTTTATTTTATTGTTTTCTACAGTTTTGGTAGAAGAGAAATAGACATGTGTACCTATGTGTACAACTTGATTCAATCTTCCACATTCCCTAATAACAGATTATAAATTAATTTATCATCATTGCTTAGGTCATAACTTTTTCTTGATAAGATGTTCTTTCCAGTAATGTCAAGTGTAAATTATTTTTCTCTAGGAATTGTAAAAGTTATATGACATCAAATATTGAATGATTTCTGAAGATATTTTCATTTTTTTTCAAATCACAACTTCCATAAATGTAGGATTTGTGTAGTCTAACTGCTATGGGTTGAATTTTGTTCTACGCAAGTTTATACATTGAAATCCTAACCCCCTGTACTACAGATATGACTATATTTGGAGATAAGATCTTTAAAGAAGTAATTAAGTTAAAAGAAGCTTACAGCAGGGCACATTGGCTCATGCCTGTAATCTTAGGACTTTGGGAGTCTGAGACAGGTGGATTGTTTGAGGTCAGGAGTTCAAGGCCAAACTGGCCAACATGGTGAAACCCCGGCTCTACCAAAAATACAAAAATTAGCTGGGCCTGGTGGTGCATGTCTGTAATCCCAGCTACTTGGTAGGCTGAGGCAGGAGAATCACTCTAACCTGGGAGGCGGAGGTTGCAGTGAGCTGAGATCGTAGTACTCCAGCCTGGGTGGCAGAGTGAGACTCAGTCTATAAAAAAGGAAAAAAAGAAGCAGCAGCAGCAGCTTACTAAGGTGGGCCCTAATCCAACATGACTGGTTCTGTATAAAAAGAGATTAGGACACAGACACATAGAAGGAAGACCACGTGAAGACACAGGAAGGAGGCGACAATCTACAGCCAAGGAGCGAGGCCTCAGGAGGAACCGACCCTGCCAACACCTCAGTCTTGGACTTCCAGACTCAGAATCACAAGAACACAGATTTCCACTGTTTAAACCAATCAGTCTTTAGTGCTCAGCCCTAGCAGACTCCCGCATGACAAGACATCCTGGATGTCCCAGTTCTATCATCAATTCCAAAGGCTACCACTCAGGTTGTTCCAAGGAAACACTGCATGAGCGCAATTCTGAGCCCTCCTGAGGGGCCCCGTGATGGGTCTCACACTCTTTCTTTGATTTCCAAGGCCAGAACCCCCTGTCTCGCCTCGGGTCCCTGGCTTCTCCTTCTCCACCTCCTCCCCTGAGGTCTCCTTCAATGCTGCTGCACACTGCTTTCCCTCAGCTTCCCCTGGCTCCCTCTCCTTCTCTCATGCACTTATAGAGAGAGCTCAACTTATTCTTTTGGTTTTAATTGCCACCTGTAGGTTGTGGATAATTAAATATTAAAATATGCATCCTAGTTCTGTTGCCAAATATCAAAACCTTCCTTTGACAAGGAGTACATTAAATTCACGGAGCCTATGCCATCCCTGGCCATCTTCTTCTCAACTGACAGTAACACCTGCAAACACTCTACCTAGTAACCTGACTCACATCTCATCATCTCTCAAATGCCTTTGCTTGTCTCTTTGCATAATGACCATCTGGGCATCAGACTGAGTCATCCCTCACAGGTATTTCGGTAAGTATCCTGAATCGTCCATCTGCCTCTCCTCTTTCCCTCTCCGAACCAGTCTTCACACTTCAATCAGAGGGACTGAAAAAAATAACCGAATATTTCAGTAATTTCCCAGTTGAGAATTCTTCAGTCATTCTTCAGGACCGCAGCATCGCTGGCCATCCGTTCTCTAACACAGTGCCTGCTTTCTCCTTTTGGCTCGTACCATGTCACACCCTTCATTCTTTCTGTATTTTACTCATACTGTTCTGTCCTGGATTCAAGTAGATTATGCTCTCAACTACTGTTATATGTTACATCAGCCTGGAACACTCTGTCTGCCTTAATCATACGGCTTGTTTCCTCCCTCTGCTCTTCTATCCACATGACTCCCTGACTCACGTCATCCAGCATGAAGGTTTTTCCCCTTTTTTTTGTTTGAGATGGAGTTTCACTCTTGTTACCCAGGCTGGAGTGCAATGGCACGATCTCAGCTCACCGCAACCTCCATCTCCTGGGTTCAGGCAATTCTCCTGCCTCAGCCTCCTGAGTAGCTGGGATTACAGGCGCGCACCACCGTGCCCAGCTAATTTTTGTATTTTTAGTAGAGACGGGGTTTCACCTTGTTGACCAGGATGGTCTCGATCTCTTGACCTCGTGAGCCACCGCGCCCGGCCCAGCCTAAAGGTTTTAAATGCTGTCTGTGTGTATTGATGCCTACCATATTTTCAGCTCCAGGATTAACCTGTCCCCTGAGCTCCAGACTCAAACCCACTGACAACTTCATTACCTATGTTTGTGTCATAGACATTTAAAACCAAACATTAAAGCTAGTGCGTGCGTGGGCACGTGCGCACACACACACACACACCCCTACCTTTCCCCGTTCTGCTCCCTACCATGAACTTTATTCCATTTCAATAAATGCCTCTACCATTGGTCACAGCAAAACAATAGAGAGCATCTTGATGTCTCCCCTTCTCTCACATAGATCAGATGTATCAACATATCCTGTCTCTTCTGTCTTAAAATTGTATCCTAACTATGCCTTCTACTTAGCTTTATTCCTGACACCCTGGTCTAGAACACAAGCAACCCTCACTTGGATTGCTATATCATCCCTCCAACTGGTCTCTATGGTCTCATTTTTTTTTAATTTTTTTGAGACAAAGTCATGCTCTGTCACCAAGCTGGAGTGCAGTGGTGCAATCTCGGCTCACTGTAACCTCCGCCTCCTGGGTTCAAGCAATTCTTCTGCCTCAGCCTCCCAAGTAGTTGGGACCACAGGTGCGTGCCACCACACCAGGCTAATTTTTTTTGTATTTTTAGTAAAGACGGGGTTTCACCATGTTGTCCAGGATGGTCTCGATCTCTTGACCTCGTGATCCGCCCACCTTGGCCTCCCAAAGTGCTGGGATTACAGGCATGAGCCACCGAGCCCAGCTTCATTTTTTCACTTGTAGCCTATTCTTCTCTCAGTTGCCTTGAGTAATTTTTTAAGGACAGTCACTTTACTATATTACTCCTTTTCAAAGTCTGCATTGATTCTCCATCATATAAACAATAAAATTCCAAATCCTGAGTACATCCTAGAAAGCCTTCCTCAGTCTAGGTCCCTGGCTTCTCCTTCGCCCCCTCCCTGATCAAGGCTTCCCTACTTGATTCAGGTCTTAAATATCCCTCCTTGGAGACGTCTTCCCTGACCACTCTTTAAAAAAATAGCACCTCACACTCTACCCTTCTACTCTGTTTTGTTTTTCTTCACAGTTCTATTCATTATCTGGCATTGCATTCTACAAACACATACATATATACACATCTATATTGGTATACGTACACATATATGTGTATATAAGAGAGACATATATATGTACATATAAGACATGTATATATGTGTATATATAAGTGTATATATGTATATATGTGCACATATATGTATGTATATGTGTATACATATAAGACATGTATATATATGTTTATATATGTGTGTTTATATATGTCTCTCATAAATATACACATATATATAAGACAGACGTATATATATATGTAAGAGAGAAATATATTTGTGTATATATTAGACATACATATGAGAGACATATATGCAAGAGACATATAAAAGAAGTAAGGACATATATATGTATAAATGTATGTATATAAGACCGTATATAGATATATAACCTTAAGACCTTACTTCTTTTATTCTCTGCTGAAACTTCTCTTTCCTAAATCCCCAGCAACCTAAATAGTGATGTTTCCCTGCATAATATATATATATGTCTCTCTCATATATACACATATATATATGTCTCTCATATATACACACACATATACATACATCATATATATATATATATATATATGTCTGTCTCTTTCTAGTAGGCAAGATGTTTGAGGAGAGACTTAACTTCTTTTGTTCTCTGCTGAAACTTCAAGGCTGAAAAGACTGCATTGCCAATGCTCAATGATTATTACTTGAATGAAGTGCACACATGGAGGAATGAATAAATAAATAAATGTATATGGTGGCTAATACCTGTAGACTCAGCACTTTGGGAGGCCAAGATTTGCATCTCTTGAGCTCAGGAGTTCGAGACCAGCCTGGGTAACATGGCAAAGGCTTATCTTTACAAAGAATACAAAAATTAACCAGATGTGTTAGCGCACACTTGTAGTCACAGCTATATGGGATGCTGAAGCAGGAGAATTTCTTGAACCCAGGAAGTGAAGGCTGCAGTGAGTCCCGAGATCACGCCACAGCACTCCAGCCTGGGGAAAAAGTGAGACCCTGTCTCAAAAAAACGAAACAAAACAAAATAAATAAATCACAAAAAGTTTAAAAATGAATACATCAGTACGGTTATTATAAATATTGTAACTGACTAGACTTTGTCCTCAAGAAGAATGAATAAGAATAAGTAAATGTAAACAAAAATGATCAATAAAGTAATATATATGCCACACTAACGACTATAGGACTCCAGGATATCACAACTGGAAAAACCTAAACACCTTTGGAAACTGCAGCCTAAAAGTTTTAGATATTTGCCAGAGATTGCACTTTCCTAAAACCCCAGCAACAGAAATACTGATGTTGCAATAGCCTAACAGACTCCATCTTAGATGTGAGCCTGACAAACTCCATCTTAGCCTCTCCCTCCCCGCCATTTCTCCTTTGGGTGCACAGCTGGCTCACACAGTACCCAGAACCTTGTAACCGTTGTAAACCCATTCTGCTTGGCAAGTCCCTGGCTATTGTGTACACCATCCTTGGTAACCAACAATCCTGGGAACCTCCTGCCCCCTGGTTACCAGCTTCCTTATCTAATTTGCTTGTTCTGCTTCTGTAAAATTCCGCTTCAGCTAGGCTCCCCCTCCCCTCTCTCCTAGAATAGGTATAAAAGAAATTACACCCCCCTTCATTGGGCCGAGAGGATTTTGAGCCTTAGCCATCTCTCGGTCGCCAGCAATAAAGGACTCCCGATTCAACCTCAGAGTGTGGCGCTTTCCTTACAACTCACTAGATTACAACAATTTTTCCCTGCAAAGGTCCCGCATTCTGTAGAGAATACAGCAGTGAAAAATGGCACAATTAATCCTACAACTCGAGATTAAAAAGAAGAAAGGAATCCTCTTTCAAGGACCTTTAGGCATTGCAAAAGGCATTCTGAAATTGCAGCTAAGCCACTTTTTATAGAGTTGTATTAAATATCTTATTAGGAAGAGATAATGTAAAGACTCATGAAGCACACCAGGTGGCTTGTTTATTACGGTAACTTTGGTTACCTAAAATTGGCAGGATTCGGAGGAACCTGCGTGCAGGAGAGGGTAGAGGAACACAAGGCTGAGGGAATGTTTCAGAAAGAGTCCCCAGCCCTGTGTGGTATAGGGAGCTGTAGTTTCTGGAAGATAAACGTGTATAGCAGGCATCCAGGAATCCTGCTAGAACTGAAGGAACTAAAGAATCCTTCAAGTTGGAAAAGAACGTAATTGCACCCCCGTCCCCTGAAATGCTCAACAAGAACCCATTCCACATGTTCTTTGCCAAATGACCAATAATATTCTGTGAGGAGAAACAGACATCGCAAAGGAAAGCAGAAGACCTCAACCAACTCCACAGTTTTTCCTGGTACCAATCCTGACTGTAACCCCTAGCAAATGCATTTGACTTAATATTCATTTTAACACTATTTGTTGAGCATAAATAATAATACATTTATTGTTTATTTATTTTATTGCTTCTTATTGTAGACACTGGGGATACAGCAAAGAGAAAAACAGACAAAATTTCCAGTCCTGTGTCATTTACATCCTAGCTTCTACATTTGTGAAAATGGCTCAGAATTATGTAATATTTCTTTACATCACAAATAACTGAAAATTCGAGAACTTCAATGGTGTCAGTGATACAATGATGTCTGCAAACTCTTTAATGGTGCACAGCACAGTCTCACCATAACTAAGGTGCAAGCGAGAGGAAGGACACCTTCAGTCACTGACCCCACACCTCCACTTTTGAGGCTAGTAGGTGTGATTGTACTACAAAAGAATCATGGGCGTGGACCCAGTCGCATCCTGGAGATTTGTCCCAAGTCTGCGCATTCTGTTCAGTGATAACTTAGTACATGAAACTGCAAAATCAGTAAACTTAGTAAATTATCTAGTGAAGACACAGCTTAATCTGGATCCACATAAACATTATGTAGCAGATTAGTGAATTTTATGTTACTGTATTTTCTGTATCACATAAAACTAAGGAGTGCAATATGTATATAGTAGTCTTCTACCCAGGCTTACTGTATACAATTTGTCTTAAGTCTAAAGATTGAATGTTGCCATTTTGCTCCTCTTAGAATAACCTTGCAAAGCAAAATGTAAAACAACAGAGTCAAATTCCTCTTGGTTAAACTGGTCACATGTTGAATCTAAACGTTGTGTTTTTCCTGGTAAACACATTTAAGCTTAGGACACAGCTTTGCATCTCCAACAAGAAGAGGATAAAATTGTTGTGTTTGTTTTAAGGAGAAGAGACACTGGAAATTAATTCTAGCAACCTATAACATGCAATTCCTGGGTGGAATAAGAATAAAATATTAAGTACATTAACCTCTAAAGTGACAAAAATAGCCTTATGTGCCAACATCATTTAATTGTATTACTAAAAATCATTCTGTTTATCCTACCCTTTTTTTCCCAGATGACCTTAAACAACACATTTCATAACTCTACACACAAAACTGATTCCCTGAAATTGTTGATGTTTCTGAGCCTGCATGTCCTCAGAGAGTTGAGTTGTCAAAAGCGAGCAGTTTAATTCAGTGTTCATCTAATGTCGGCGAGAGCAGAGTGCTGGGTTTGTCCGTAAATTTAAAACATGACGAGCAAAGGCTACTGCTGCTCTCACAGGCAGTTTAAAATAAGTGGAATTTCTCAATATTGTAGATGTCTTTCGTTATAGGAAATAATTTATATTACATTAAACATTCTCTAGAACAAATAAACCAATTTAACCAGAAATCAATGGCACACCATTTAGAAATAATGAAATGTTTTTGTTACTTGAGTAGGTTAGTTATGTTTCTCTTTTTGTAAAACAATTAAAAACATGGGGGGGAATCTTCATATTTAGAAAATGTGACAGCTGTAGAAGTGTCCAATCTTAATCCATTTGAGAAGAACAATTTTTTTTAAGCATGCTTATTCAGAATAACTTTTGCTTCCTCAATCAATGCCATTCTCCCCTGCACTAACATAGGGCTGGCATTCTTCTAGATACTAGAAATACAAATATGAATAAGTGAGTCCATCCTGGTATTTTCCTAAATAAATTCACAGTCCCCGAAGGTCCATAATATAAATGCCATATTTGGAGGGGAGCAAGGGAAAACGAGGTGAATAGCAGGAAGTCAGAAATGCTTCATAGAGACAATGTTTGCAATGAGACTGAAAAATACAGTATGGTGAGCTAGATGGACGCAGAGGGATGGAAAAAACATAGTAGATACTGGGAATGCCATGAGCATCGCCAAAGTTGTATAAAGTAGTTTTTAAAAACATGGTGTAGAATGTTGTCACCAGAGGCTAGCATAAGGAGATGAGCTATGAGGATCCTCGTGGAGCAAGTGTAGATCACCTGCTCAGGAGTATGGATTAAAATCATCACTCAGACAATGAGGAAGATAGATCCTAGGGTGGTAACAGTGGAAGCAGGAAGACAAATTGGCGTAAGAGAAAAAGCTCCTAAACTATGACTGAAGCAGAAAGGAGATAGCAGACCACAGAACTGTAATTCAGGCTACTGCTAAAGGATTTGGGCATCATTTTGTATGTGGGGATGGTCTGCTGCTTGACCCCAGACACCTTTGTGCTTGTTGCAAAACGTGAGCCTCAGACAGTCCCCTGGCCTGGGTGCTGTTTTGCAGTCAGTGAATTGCATAACTGTGCATGAAAGCTCAGGAACTAAGGGCCAGATGGCGATGAGCTTAACTTCCAGACTGCTCATCTGAGTGTTTTTATTCATAAAGACAAGGGAACTTGGAGAAGACCAATATCAGGAGAAAAATATGATAACTACAGCTTTTGGTATGTTTCACTAGGAAATGTTCAGCAGGCCTAGATTCTGAGAGATAGAGTTTAACCTGATTTATGTTTGGAGCAGTAAGTTAAAAGGTAGATGCTGAAAACATGCAGATGGAGGTGATCGCTCAGAGAGGGAAGGAAAGCCAGGATGGAGATGGTTCTCCAGGGGAACCCAGCATTTTATTGGGAGTCAAAGGGAAAAAGACAAGCAAATATGACGGGAAGAATAGTTAAGTAGGTCAGAACATGGCAGGGAGAGAACAAGGCCATTGATAAGAAAGGAAAGGGGAAATTTTAGACAGAAAAATAAATTAAGAATGCTAGGTGCCGGAGTGCAACGTGGTAAAATTAGGTCTAAAACAAGCAATGGTGTTGGTAGTGAAGGCACTGATGACCTCAATCTGAGCTGCTTCAGCTGAGTAATGGGGCAGAAGCCTCAATGTATGGCTTGAAAAAATCTGTTGCCTTCTTTATTGAAATAACAGGTTGAACCTGCATCACAATATTTCTTCGCCAATTATGAAAGTAACAAAAATTTGTAAAACACAGCAACAAATTCCCCAAACTTAACCCAGACACCAGAATTCCAACACAGTGCAATTAACATTTAAAACTAACAAGGACGGTAATGTTGGGTGGAAGCAGATGACCCAGCTCAGCTTAGGGCTTCAACCTTCCTCCACACGCTGAAGCCACACAGGTATGTGGTCACTATTTGTGGAATTCATCCCAATACAAATATCAAGAGAACAATGTGGTGGCTATCACTATGTTTCCTCGTTTGGATAGAAGTATAAACAAAGTGACTTTTGGAGAGAAATGAGTGAGTCAGGGATCATAACGGGCACGAATGAATGCAGACCTGAGCACACTTGTAGCATACACTGATTTCAGGCAAAGAAAACACATTCAAAACCCGGGTGTCTGTCACGTTGGTACAGATACAGCCCCCACATAGGTTGAAATAAACACTAGCAGAAAGCAGTTAGAGACTACATCATGAGAAAGAAAGCAAAGATCTGCCATTCTAGCAGAGGATATGCTTTTTTGTGGTCTCCTCTGCTCCGATTTTTCCATTCTCTGAACACTACTACTCTCACCCCAATCATTTATTGAATAGAACAGAAAACAGAATGGTCATATAGGAAAAAAAGAAGTTATATGTATAGTGACAAAGCCAAAACATCTGTATATGATGTTGGAATAAAAGAAATGGTAGAATAGAAAGGTTCAACTGTAAAATACAGACAGCATGGCAATTGTGCAAACATAACACTGAAATAGAAAAAACAAAGAAATAAAGTAGCATGTTATCGATGAAACAAATTCACTTAGAAGACAACATAACTCAAGGTACTGAGGAAGATGTTTTATACTTGCTATAATTATTTTGTTCATTGTCAGGTTAATAAGCACCTAACAATTGAATGTAACAAAAACACAAAAGTGAGGTAATAAAAAGAAAGGAGAATTTGCCCATCTGGAGGAATACATTAAGGCTCAAAATAACATGTCCAAGTGAACAAATACTATTAAAAGTCAAAAACATAATAAACAACATTGATAGGTTGCTTTTTGCAAAAAGGTGAGCATATATATATATTATATATATTTTAAGGATATAGGAGGCTTCATTTATTTAGTTTTATTGAGATCATATGTCTAGATAGATAGATATAAATAAGTATATATGTAATTTACCACCTTTACCTTCTTTTAGTGTACAGTTCAGTGGTGATAAATACATTTATGCTCTTTACTCTGTCAGCAAGCAGGCCACAATGTTTAATACCGAGTAGCAAATGATCACCAAGCTCATACCCATTTCCCAGTAAAAAGAACAATGGCTCCTTGGAGAAATGGCTGATTTCAGAGGAGAGGAAATATACAAGATGATATTGGAGCATTTTGTGGTTCCAGAATGGAAGGAAGTGCTTAAAAACAATAACAACAACAATAAAACCAAAGCACACATTGGCAGGGGATGGTGAAGAACCCACCTGAAAGAAAAACCAGTGACCAAAGTCAGAGCATTTGAACAATGATAAAAGACAGCGGAAGTACATCATGACCCTCAACAGTGATGGGGCATGTTCACAGTATGTGTGCTTGAGATGATGGAACGAAAATGTCAATCTTTCTCCCTGAAATTTATAATCTCAATCTCAATCTATTAATAAGAAAAATGTCTAACAAATTCCAATAAAACAATACGGACAAAATTCCTGCTGAGTACTCCTTAAATGTTAAGGTCATCATAACACTGTGTGCAGGGGCATTTGGAAATTCTCCATAATATGTTTTAAGTTTTTCCACAAATCTGAAAGTGTTATAAAGTTCACTAAAAACAAAATAGTACGTGATCCCAGAGTCTCATATTATACCTACATCAAGAAAACCACAACTTTCGCAATCAGAGCAGCTTGGGAAATGCAGGACCATGTGCCTTTTTGAAGAAATGATTTGGCAATGTAATGTACTCGGTTAAGAGCTGATTCAAGATGAACTGCTCAGGAATGAAAAACTGTGTTAAAAGCACAGTAACTAGGGTAAACACTGAAAATATATAAATGGAGAACTAACACTAAAGGACTTTGGAATTGATGGGTATAAAATAAAATGTGAATTTACACAAAAAGCAGTTTTGTTCCATATTTCTGTATTTCCTATATTGATGAGGGTCAATTGCATTATAATGTACATTCATCAGACCTTCAACAATGGCCATTTAAAATCTTTTGTCATCTGCAATTAATCGTTTTACTATGATTCTTTCCTGAAAGAGTTTGTGAGCAACCATAATATAAATGTGTTTTGTCTTTAAAGAGATTCTTGGAAAAGACTAACAACCATATGTTTCTGATAACTTTAAAATCATGCTGTTGGACTAGGTACGAATTTCCTGAACTCTCATGGAACAACGGGGTTCATAAAATTGCTAACCTAAGATTAAGCACAACAATAATTAATTACATGAGACTAAAATAACTGATGAGGATGACTGTAATTTTTGTGGCTTTTTGTTTCAAACACTGTTGATTATTTAATGTTTTATTTTTCAGCTTCAGGGTAAACATTTTTCCCTTTCTTTTTTATTAAGCTCTCTATAGCTTGGAGCAATATGGTAAAATACATATTTGTAAACAAAAATGAAGCATTGACCATTTTTTCGCTACCCAATTCATCCAGAATTTAGAAACTCTTAGTGAGTAATTTTATTTTCATGGCAATATAGTTATTTGCATGAGTTCAATAATACTGTTCCCTTTGTAACAAGACACAATTGGTAACATTGGTTGCGTACCAAGGGGTAGCTGGAATGACATACTAAAAATGTGCATAGAAGCAGATACTGTCAGACAGTTTTAAGGAAATAAGGTTGATGTTATGTAGCTAATAGAGCCCCTTGGGGGAAAATCCTGGTCTAGCACCAGGCTAAAAAGTTTTCCTGGCTTTATAAATTGCTTAAATTTGTTGAGTAACTTTCAGGTAGGGAATTCACCCATATCTATAGGTTTAAGAGTTGAAGAAAGAAGAAACACAAAAAGTGGCTCAACTGTCAAAGACACGTTTATTTTGGAGAAAAAACCTGTGAGGGGCTTCTGGCCAATGTTGATCATGAGGGCTCTCTCTTACAGACTCAGAGTATTTATTGGTGTTAGGGTGAAAGAGCTCGTTTCTGTGTGGGTGAGAAGTTTATTGCAGGGTTGGAATATCTCTGGTTGGAGGGGAGGTTATCTTGGAGCTGTCATGTCTCTTGTCTGGGAGGGAGTTTATCTTACGGTTAGACTGTTTCTGGTTGGAGATGTCATTTGTGGTTTATGGTCATGCTGACCTTAGCCATTAGGCTGATGCCCTTTGGATTTAGGCAGTTTTTGATCAATGTGAACTTTAAAATGGCCGTGCTTGTCCAAGATTTTGACACTTCCACTCTGTCAATAGGTACTTCAGGTGAAGTCTAATGTTCATTCCTTGGCTTTGCTTCCTAAACTTAAGAGGCTTTAAAAGACATATCTGGAATATCTTCTAAGTTTCAGCAAAGTGGACTTTAAAAGAGCCTATACATTCAATTGCTGTTCTAACTCACTTATATAAATACTCAAAGTTTAGTGAGACTATACTTAATTTGCAAAGAAATCAATGTTACTGTATTTTTGGTAAAAGTAGGGGTGAACGTGGAGAGAAAAATTATAGCATATCCATTAGATTCTAGCCCTTTTCATTGTCCTTGAGCTTCTGTTACCTATCTGCAAAGTAAACTGGATTCTGGATTTTTCCACTTTTTCTCCACTATCTTAGCATGCCTCTCCAAACTATTTCCAAACTAGGGTCTCTCCCTTGTTCTCCTCACTCTTCTGACTTGGAATCACTGGAAACAAAACGACCTTTCTCCTGAAGCCCTGCAAGCTGAAGGTGGACAGATTGACAAAAAAAAAAAACTTCAGAGAAATCAGTACAACAGCTCATGTGTGGATAGACTTGAATTTATTCTTATGTAAACCAAAACATAATTCTAAGCCCTCTAACTGACTGAATAAACGTCCCTCTGAGCCAAGGGGATTCCAAAGAAACCTGAATCACTAGCTCAGGCCATGATGGGAAGTGAGGATCAGACAGGCCTCATTGTACTCCTTCCTTTTGGTGTTAGGCACAACTGACAAGCATTAACATTAAAACAGAGACTTAAGACTGACAAAACAAACTCTTTGTAGCAGTAAGATACCAATTCCAACCTGACTCTAGTGTGGCATCACATAACATGTAGGAGGCCCTTAAGGAAATCAAAATATTTTACCCCAAAGCATATTTTTTTGACATATTTTGAAATAACCCTGAAGGTCTGTCTCTTGTGGGGGAAATTTAAATTCTGTACAGAATCCCCTTTCCTTTTCTAGGTCCTTTACTTTTCTTGAATAGATTAGCAAGAGTCTAGTACCTGTTAAAGGTCTGAACAGGAAAATTTGCCATCTGCTATCTCTGAAAGATGGCCACCGATGAGATTTCATCTACACAATAGTAACATTTACCTATACAACCCCTTATATTAACTGAGACACTTATTTCTATTGATTCCAGGTCCTTAGATAATAACTTAACTCCTTCAATCAATTGCCAGTCAGAAAATCTTTGTATCCACCTGTGTATGACTTGTAAGCACCCCCTCTTCAAGTCATCCCACTTTTCCAGACTAAACCTTTGTGTACCTCGTATGTATTGACTGATGTCTTCTAACTCCCTGAAACATGCAAAACCAATCCGTAACTTCTTGAGACTGTGCCTTGGGCCACGGTCACTTACGTGGCTCAGAATAAACCTCTTTAAATATTTTGCAGAGTTTACCTTTTTTTGTTGTTGACAGCTGTGTGGAGTTCACTGGAACACTGATATCAGCAAAGATATTTAAATGGCAAACTATGTTCATTTTAAGCCCAACCCACATCGAGAATTTTTTTCAACGACTGTCCTTCAAATTCAGAAATTGTTTTATATTTTGCTCCAGCTATTAATCTGTGTTTTCCTTTTATTTCCTTATAAATGCCTCTTCAACAAATTATGGGATAATCCACCAACTCCTGTCCCTCCTGTCCTGGGCTGTGAAACTTCTTGCAGAATTTTCAAATGGAAAAATAAGAGGGCTCATGTCTATCACTCACTAGCCAAAATATGACTGTAGGAAGCCAGAATATGCTACCCCAATATGCCTCTTTAGTATAAATAACTTGAAACAAACTATTCTGAGAAACATCAGACAAGAAAGAAGCTTTGAAAACAGAGTGGAAGTTACCTTTTCGTAAGAGAAATTCACATATATAAGGAAATCTTCATTTATAAGACTGTCTCTCTTTCTGCTCCATGAAGAGAAAGAAGGATGACTAAATCTCTAAAATGTCTTATCAGTGCGGAAGGCATTGATTCAAGTCCACATAACAGACTGTGTTTGTTTTCACTGTGCTTTTCCCGGCAATTTCCCTATAATTACCCTTTCCACATACCCTTCTTTCTTTGTTTCAACAAGGGATGGTACTGAATCCTGAAGTCAAAGCCACTTCTTCGAGATCTCCTCTGGAAATATACTAATTTCTCTGGGTCATCTCCCATGTATGCACTATACATACATTTTAATAAACTTCTGTTTGATTTTCTCATTAATCTCTTTTTTGTTACAAGCATCTGTCTTAACTAGTAACTCAAAAAGGGCAGAGAAAATTTTTTTTTGATTTACGTGATATACTTGAAAAGAGCACATAAACATTTTGCACATATCATGCACATATGATAAATGTATTTCATAAGATAATTACAATTACAAGATAGCCATAGTTGATAAAACTTATTCCGTCTGTTATACAATCAGTAAGTACACAAATACACTGGAAGAGTTCATCAAGTTGATATTGAAATCTATTAATTCAAATTTTCATAATGCTTTTCTCTGATTTCTTTTAATGTAGTACCAAGAAGCAGGCACTAAAAATCATAAGCATCTTTAAAAGAGTTTTCTCAAGGCCATCTTCCACATGGTTGATTGATTTCTTAAGAGCATTTGGTTTGGATTTACCTATACTCTTACAGCTTTTGTCAAATACTCATTCTTCATAAGTAAAATCAACTTATTTTTATCAATTAGATTGTGAATTATTTAGGTGTTGGACCATGATTTTCTGTATTTTTTATGTGTCCAGTAATCTTTTGAAAAATATGCGTTGATTGATTGCATAAAGTATAGATCTGAGAAAATATTGAAAGCATATTTCTCATATCTTGTGCTCATCTTCTTCTAAGTGATGATGTAGGCTGTGTTAGCTTTTATTTCTATAACTTCATAACAGTGAAATATCAAAAAATGATCCTTAAAAGTACTTTGATAATGTTATAAATATTTCTGAAATTTACATAGCAGAAAATGGCAGTCTAATAACTGTAAACTGCTCTCTTAGAGACAGAAGATTTTTTTTTAAAGTTAAGGCATAAATATTGGCCTTATCTGAAACATTGTGGCTGATTGATGTTTTTTTCCCTAGATATATATATATATATTTGATTCAATTTAAGGTTTAAAAAGTTCTACATTTTTCCAAATTTATTTTTTTTCTTTATCAACCCCTTTGGTTCATGCTTGAGATTACTGATTAAGGGTCTGCTGATATTTCCCTAAACATTTGTATGATTGAGAGAGCAGGAAAAGGGGATAGTTAATTTAATAGATAAGCCACATAGATAAGCCACATATAACAGCCTAAACATTTAACTATGAATCCATATGCAAACTTTTGTATGTCTTAAAGGGTCCTTGTTTATGATTCACAATAAATTTAATCACAGGGATTTCTGAAGAGATTTCCATTTCAATTAGACAAGCATCATTATCATACTTTGAGTGAAAGTACAAGGTTAAAGCCAACAGGCATAAAGTACAAAACCAGTTGAAAACAATCTCTGCAATTTGAAATATTAAAGATCTATAAATAACTAGGCAATTTTTTGTCTTTGAAAAATATTACACTCCAAAATGAAAGAAAATTATACTTTTCCTTAAAATTGTAGAGAAAGAAAAATTCATGGAATTAATTTTTATTAATTAATATAAATCCTTTTATCTTTTTCTTTTTGAGACAGAGTCTCACTCTGTGCCCCAGGCTGGAGTGCAATGGTGCTATCTGGGCTCACTGCAACCTCTGCCTCCCAGGTTCAAGCGATTTTCTCACCTCAACCTCCCTAGCAGCTGAGATTACAGATACATGACACCATGCCTGGCTAATTTTTGTATTTTTAGTACAGATGGGGTTTCACCATGTTAGCCAATCTGGTCTCAAACTCCTGACCTCAAGTGATCCACCCGCCTAGGCTTCCCAAAGTGCTGGGATTTACAGGTGTGAGCCACCACGCCCGGCCTAGTTAATATAAATCCTGATTAGGTACCTTTCATAGCCATCAATAAAATTAATACAGGATAATAAATCAAAATAATGAGTCAATATAAATAAAATTAATAAAAACTTAATGTATACAAATCCTGATCCAGTGTCTTCCTAATAAGACAGAAGATAATAACATCTCAGAAAAGGTTAGCATTTCTTGATGCATTAAGTATACAACTTGGAATTGGAGCTTCAGAAAAGTTTGTAGAATATCTATACCCATGGATGAAAAACGAATGTCTATTTATACCAATATAATATTGTATCAGACAATTGTTTAATGTTGCCTTGGATTCCATTTTATAACAACTATCAGCCAAATAGTATTATTTTCAACTCCACTCAGAATAGATTGAAATCACGTAGGTCTGCTTTACTTTAGATAAGAAATTATTTCATTTAATGATTTACCAAATATTTTTAAAATACATGTAATTTGTCTGAAAAAGTTTCTATAATCTACTGAAGCCACAGTAACTAATTGAGTATAAAAGAATATTAAACCTTAGATTTATTCATTATATTATTATAATGTGTTTCCAGTTTAGATGTTCTATGGAAGACAATGTCTTTTTTTTTTTTTAAGGCAGGGTCTTGCTCAGTTGCCCAGGCAGGAGTGCAGTGGTGCAATCATAGCTCACCATATCCTTGCTTAACTGAGCTCAGGAGATTCTTCCATCTCAGGCCCCAAGTAGCTGGAACTACAAGCCCCATGCCCAGGTAATTTTTTACTTTTTTATACAGATGAGGTCTTGCTATATTTTCTGACTAAGACAAACTTATTTTACTTCATAATAATTTGTATATTGTAGAGCTTTATATATAAAAATATTATTTTTTATGTTGAGTAACTACTTCAGGTAGAGAGGCAGCTGAATACACCAGTGCATGTTATGTTTATTCCATAGCACAACAAGATTAAAAACTCAACATAGAACTAAGACTTAACTCCAGATGGATTAAAGACTTAAACATAACACCTAACACCATAAAAACCCTAGAAGAAAACCTAGGCAAAACCATTCAGGACTTAGGCATAGGCAAGGACTTCATGGCTAAAACACCAAAAGCATTGGCAACAAAAGCCAAAATAGACAAATGAGAGCTAATTAAACTCCAGAGCTTCTGTACAGCAAAAGAAACAATCATTAGAGTGAACCAGAAACCAACAGAATGGGAAAAAATTTTTGCAATCTACCCATATGACAAAGGGCTAATATCCAGAATCTAAAAAGAACTAAAACAGATTTATAAGAAAAAAAACAAACAAATCCATCCAAAAGTGGGAGAAGGATATGAACAGACACTTTTCAAAAGAAGACACATACGAGGCCAACAAATGTATGAAAAAATGCTCATCATCACTGGTCATTAGAGAAATACAAATCAAAACCACACTGAGATACCAACTCACACCAGTTAGAATGGCAATCATTAAAAAATCTGTAGATAACAGATGCTGGAGAGGATGTGGAGAAATAGGAACACTTTTACACTATTGGGGGGAGTGTAAACTAGTTCAACCATTGTGGAAGACAGTATGGCACTTCCTCAAAGATCTAGAAATAGAAATTCCATTTGACCCAGCAATCCCACTACTGGGTATATATCCAAAGGATTACAAATCATTCTATTTTAAGGACACACGCACACGTATGTTCATATTGGCACTGTTTACAATAGCAGAGACCTGGAACCAACCCAAATGCCCATCAACAATAGACTGGACAAGGAAAATGTGGCACATATACACCATGGAATACTATGCAGCCATAAAAAACGATGAGTTCGTGTCCTTTATAGGGACATGGATGAATCTGGAAACCATCATTCTCAGCAAACTGACATGAGAACAGAAAATCGAACACCTCATATTCTCACTCATAGGTGGGTGTTGAATAATGAGAACACATGGACAGAGGGATGGGAGCATCACACACTGGGGTCTGTTGCGGGGGCCAAGGGAGGGACAGCAGGGCAGGGTGGGGAGGTCGGGGAGGGATAACATGGGAAGAAATGCCAGATGTAGGTGATGGGGGGGATGGAGGCAGCAAACCACATTGCCATATGTGTACCTATGCAAAAATCCTGCATGATCTGCACATGTACCCCAGAACCGAAAGTACAATTAAAAAAAAAGACTCAGGGTTTAATCAGTGTACTGCCCAAATTAGTCTTGGTGCTCTTAATTTATGAAAAACGAAGAGGAAAAAAGCAGCGACAGTTTCCTTCCAGAATGTTAAAATCATTGCCTTCTAAGTAAGCGACAAAAGGAAGTTTAAAGTACAAGAAACTATTCATGTTTTTGTTTAGTTATTTAATATATTATATATACATACATATGTAATTACTTGCACGTATACGTGTGCTAAAATCTAAGCTGAATGCTGTGACGCATTTAGAATAAGTCACAGCATACTGCTAAGAACACTTTCCAGTTGTATCACAGTTGTGAGTGCTGAGCACTTACAGGTCTGTAGTGAGGCAACGACTCGCTGAACTGTCCCATCATCTACCAATCAACAAACAAGCAGAATGCCATGGGTCTGTACTGTGGCAGATCACAGCTGTCTCCCTAGTTCTCGCTCTTTACATGAGTTCTGCTTCAAGATGTCTGTGTTAAGTAGGTATTGTTACATATCGAAATAAAATATGTTGAGATTTAAAATTTACCAGAAGTAAAATAAGTTAAAAAGTAAAATAGACATTGGTTAAAAAATAAACACATTAAATATTTGTTAGTTGGAGGACTTCTGATTTCAGCACTGCGGCTCTGAAAGCATCACTCCATCCAGAAACCAGAGCAAAGGGAAACAAATATCTTTTCTTAGATCCAAGTAAGAATGGTGGTCATAGAGCAAACTGCCACGTAAAATCTGAAAAGACAAGTAAATGCAGGGAATCTTATAGCCAGGATCTACTCAGAGCAGTAGTCACTGGAGTCCTCACCTTAGGAAGATTTCCACCGTAACTAATGAATTGCTGGGGGCTAAATGTGGTAAAGCTTGGGAGTAAAAGACGCCTGGGAGGCCCAGACTTAGGTTGGGTAGGAGCTCCACACATTCATGGGTTTTACCCGCAGGATCTTAATTCAGTCCTAATGGTGAAGAACAGAGAAAAGTCACCTCAAGTTTTATGCTGGGTTTTAAGTTACCTGCACTACTTGTGAAGTGTTATAATGTAATTTGAAGTCAGACTTAGGTTACTGTACATGTGTATTGCAAATTTTAGAAGAAACACAAAAATATTTTTTAAAGATTTAAATTAATATGCTAGAAGAAGAAAAGAAATAAAATGTAATAAGATATTCACTAACAGCAGAGAAGGCAGAAAAAAAGAAAAAGACAAGAAAAAACAAGCATAACAGACAAAAACAATTGCAAATATTGTAGGTATTCCAACTATAATAGTAATTACTTTAAATATCAATTATCTAAATATCAAGTAAACACTATTTTAAGTGTTGATTCATTTAAGAAAATACATTAATAACTAATAATTTTTAAAAATTCCAGGTCTGGATGATTTCACTGGTAAAATCTACTATACATTCAAGGAAGAAATGTCATCACTTCTTCATAATCCCTTCCAAAATATAGAAGACTAATTCATTCTAGGTGACCAGAGTTACCATAATGCCAAAACCAGACAAAAGATTACAAAACAGAAAAAGTAGAGTGTGATTTATAAATATAGATGAAAAGTCTTCAAAAATATTCGCAAATCATCTGGATCAAATTCAACAGGATTATAGAGTTATAATCGAAATAACCAAAAGAATTATGTAGTACTACCAAATGGAATTGATCCTACATATTCGAGGCTAGTTCAACACTAGAAAATCAATCACGTAATCCACCAATCACATCAGCAGGCTCAAGATAAAATTATATAATCATATCAATACATGCAGAAATTTGGTTGAGAACATAAGCATCCATTAATGATTAAAATATTTCAGCAAATTAGAAATATAGAGGGATTTCCTCAACTTAATAAAGAGCATCTCCAAAAGTACCTACAACTAACATCACACTTAATGGATCAGAGAGATGAGGTGTTTTTCCTCTAAGATGGGGAAGAAGGCAAAATGGGAGAGAGATCTCCCACTGCTATTAGCCATTGTACTGGAAGTCTCATCTAATGCGGTAAGTCAAGAAAAGCAAATTTAAAAGTATACAAATTGGAACGAAATGTAAAAACTATTTTTATTTTTCCACAGATGGCATAATTGTATATGTGAAAAATCCCAATAATAGACAAAAAACTCCTTTTATAAATAATTATAAGAGGGTTGCTGGGTACATGTTTTATATATGGTCTGGTGCAATGGCCCACACCTGCAATCTCTGCACTTGGGGAAGCCTAGGCGGACGGATCACTTGAGGTCAGGAGTTTGAGACCAGCCTGGCCAACATGGTGAAACGCTGTCTCTACTGAAAATACTAAAAGTAGCCGGGCATGGTAGCAGGCACCAGTAATCCTACCTACTCAGGAGGTTGAGGCAGGAGAATCACTTGAATCCGAGAGGTAAAGGTTGCAGTGAGCTGAGATCCTGCCAGTGCACTTCAGCTTAGATGACACAGCAAGACTCTGTGTCAAAAAAAAAAAAAAAAAAAAAAAAAAAAGGCCCTGCGGTGGCTCAGGCCTGTAATCTCAGCACTTTAGGAGACTGAAGCAGGTGGAACACGAGGTCAAGAGACTGAGACCATCCTGGCCAACATGGTGTCTCTATGAAAAAATACAAAAATTAGCTGGGCATGGTGGTGTGTACCTGCCGCTGGGAGGCTGAAGCAGAACTGCTTAAATTCTGGAAGCAGAGGTTGCAGTGAGCCGAGATCGCACCACTGCACTCCAGCCTCGCCAAAACCTATAGACCTCCACGATACAAAAAGTGGACCTTAATATAAACTATGAACTTCAATTAATGATAATACACTTGTTTATTACCTGGGAAAAATGTATTCCACTAATGAAGTTGTTAATATTAGGGGAAAGTATGTGCCCGGGGAAGGGAACATATGCAAACTTTCTGCACTCTCTGCTCAATTTTGCTCTCAAACTAAAACTATCCCAAAAAATAAAATCTATTATTTAAAAAAAAATTGTTCATGGAGGAGTGGGGAGTGTCAAGGAAAGTCCAGCTAAGTGAACAGTTCCCTTTTTCACCCTTTATGCCTCATAAGCTACGGCCATATAACCCCTGAAAGAATACCTCTTGCTCTCTCATGAAAATTGTTTTTGACTTTATAGAACCAAGCCAACTCTGCTGTTTTTATCCAGTTGAAATTAGTTGTTATTTATGTTATCAATTTTTTTTTTCTTTTTTCTTTCTTTTTTTTGAGACAGAGTCTCACTCTGTTGCCCAGGCTGGAGTGCAGTGGAACAATCTCAGCTCACAGCAACCTCTGCCTCCTGGGTTCAAGTGATTCTCCTGCCTCAGCCTCCTGAGTAGCTGGGACTACAGGCGCCTGCCACCATGCCCAGCTGATTTTGTATTTTTAGTAGACACGGGGTTTCGCCATGTTGGTCAGGCTGGTCTCCAACTCCTGACCTCAAGTGATCTGACTGTCTCAGCCTCTGAAAGTGCTGGGATTACAGGAGTGAGCCACTGTGCCCAGCTGTCATCAATATATATATATATAAATGTTTTATGTACATAGTAGGCATATATATTTACGGGTTACATATGATATTTTGATACAGGCATGAAAAGTGTAATAATCACATCTGGGTGAATGGTATATCCATCAGCACAATCGTTTAGCCTTTGTGTTGCAAACCATCCAATCATAGTCTTCCAGTTATTTTAAAATAAACAATTCAATTGTTTTTTACTATAGTAACACTTTTATGCTAGCAAATACAAAGTCTTATTCATTCTTCCTACATTTTGTACCCATTTCGTACCCCCAGTCCTCTGCCCACTACCCTTCCCAACCTCTGGGAACCATCATTCTGCCCTCTACCTCTATGAGTTCAATTGTTTTCATTTTTAGCTTCCACAATTATGTGCCTGGCTTATTTCACTTAACACAAGTATCTCCAGTCCCATTCATATTATTGCAAAAGACAGGCTCTCAATTTCTCTGGCTGAATAGTACTCCACTGTGTATATGTACCATCATCAAAAAAGAAGATGGGATTGCTGGATCATAAAGTAGCTCTATTTTAGAGCTCCATGGTGTGTCTAGAAATGTCTATTTTTAGAGCTACTTTATACCTGGGTATTGCTGATGGTTGTTCAGGGCGCAAGTGGTCTTTGGTCAGCAGGTGATGGGTCCTGCCAGGACCGTGTCCTTCCCTTCAAGGCAGCAGGTTCCTTTCTGGCCCAGGGTGTGTCTAGAAATGTCATCCAGGAGCTGAAAAGGGCCTCATGACTGACTGGTTGCCGTAGCTTATCGTAGCTGAACTAGTAACCAAGATCCATGACAAAGCCTCTTGACCTTTCTCTCCTGTCCTCAAGTGGAAGGAAGGAGTCTCTTTTGGAGCCATGAGATGTGCAGCCTGGGACTGAGAGAAGGATGGCACAAGCAGTCCCTTAGCTGCCCCAGCTGACGTCTCAGTAATTTGTGTTTTTAAGTTCTCTTCTCACGTGTCTTTATGGATAAGACACATGGAAAAAAAAATCATTGTATTATGAACAAAATAAGATATAAACTGTAAAATAATGACAATTATTTTTAAAACACATACCAGAATGTCTAAACTCAAACTTTGATTGTAGTCTTTTAAGTATCTTTGTAATATTATTATTTTCTTTTTTCTCTTTTTTATTATATAAAATATTACATATTTTATCATACTCAAAGTTCACCATTAACTTTGTAAATCTAGATTTTTCTGTATATTCTTGGCTTATCCTAGGTATCAGTGATTAGCATTTCCCAAATTGTTCTGTGGGATATTTACTTAATGAGTTTATTAGAAGCTGCTACTTACATATATTTTATTTCTTATGTTGGGCGCGGGGTACATTTACATGTTTGTTACCTGAGTATATTGCCTAACGGTGGGGACTGGGCTTCTAGGATACCCATCACCCAAATACTGAAGCCTTACTTGCCCAGTCTGCCCTTTTGGAGTCCCCAGTGCCTGTTATTCTTATCTTTATGTTCATGTGTTCCCGTTGTTTACCAAGTGAGAACATGCAGCATGTGATTTTCTGCATCTGAGTTAGTTCTTTTAGGTAAATGGCCTGCAGCTCTGTCCATGTTGCTGCAAAGGATATTACCTCATTCTTCCTTATGGCTGCATAGTATTCCAGTGTGTGTGTGTGTGTGTGTGTGTGTGTGTGTGTGTCACATTTTTTGGTCCAATCATTTGTTCATGGAGAATTAGCCTAGTTCTATGACTTTTTTACTGTGAATAGTGCTGGAATAAGCATACACATGCAGATGTCTTTTTTTTTAATACTGTGATTTGTTTTCTTTTGGATAGATACCCAGCACTAGGATTGCTGAGTCAAATGGTAGTTCTATATTTTATAAGAATACTTTTGTCAAGGGAGTTAAAGACTTTTCTTCTTAAGCAAACTCAAAACGTTTGTTTGTTCTAATAAGAGTTCTCAGAGTCTTTATGTATTCTCATTCTGTAAGAAGGGGCTAGATATGCAGACTTTTCAAATTTATTAGTACCTTTCCAAAAATTCTATTCCATTCCTATTTGGAAACTTTACTTCAGAAATGTAATCTCATTTTCAATTGAACTTATCAAAAAATGAACAAACTTATCACCTAAATTGGTTCCTCCACAGCCTTCCTCATTTAGGGGAGGAGGGACTCCGCCATGCTTTCTGATTCTCAGGGCTAAAGCTATGGAGTCATCCACAATTCCTCTCTCTCACTACACATCTCACTGTACAACTATTCCATCAATAGATGCCATTGGCTTTACTTTAAAGATACGCACATAAACCAGCTGCTTCTTTCGGTACCTCCTCTGCCGCCTCGCTGGTCAGGAGTCCTGATGCTCACCTGGATTATCTACTATTCTCTTCAGGATGGCGCTTTGCCCTCACTAAATGCAATTCCTGCTGCAGCAGCAAGAATGAACCTTCAGAAACATTTGATCTGAATATATCAATCCTCAGTTCAAATCTAGTGATGGCTTTCAGCTCATTCTAATACATTCTCAGTCTAATACAAGCCCAAGTAGAGGGAGAGGCTCAAGTCCCTAAGATGCTTCCTAAGTCTTTTCAAACTGCCATTCCAGCACCTCCTCCATTAAATATCTGACTTTCTGTCATCAGTCTCTGGCTTCAGTCAACCATGCTGCCTTCCTTGTCAAACATACCAATTAGAAACTCAGGTCCGGGCGCGGTGGCTCAAGCCTGTAATCCCAGCACTTTGGGAGGCAGAGGCAGGCGAATCACGAGGTCAATAGATCAAGACCATCTTGGCCAACATGGTGAAACCCTGTCTCTACTAAAAATACCAAAAAAATTAGCTGGGTGTGGTGGCATGCGCCTGTAGTCCCAGCTATCTGGGAGGCTGAGGCAGGAGAATTGCTTGAACCCAGGAGGCAGGGGTTGCAGTGAGCCAAGATAATGCCACTGCACTCCAGCCTGGCACCTAGCGACAGAAAGAGACTCTGTCTCAAAAAAAAAAGAAACTCAGGTTGGCATAATTATTCCCAGAATTTAAGATATTTGTCACCACCATTGTTAACCCTCTTATTTCTTTCTTTAAATGGTTTAAATGCCAGCCCCAGGAAGACTACACTGATCATTCTGTTTGAAACCGCATCATGCATCTGCTCCTATTTAGTGCTTCCAATTCTTCCAATACCATGACACTGAACAACTTTCAATTTTATTCATAATGCTTAACATGACTTAACATACACATAGCATCTACTATTGCAGTTATCACGTGCTTTATTTCTTTCCTGAGTATAAGCTCAAGAGGGCAGAATTCTTTTTCTCTTGGTTATTGATACAACCTAATACCTAGAACAATGCCTGCCCTGGTTATAGATGCCATCTCAATGTGTTGAATGGAGAAATGACAAAGGATGTGGATTTTTTGCAGACTTCTGTCAGAACTTGTGGTTTTCAAAAATCATTTTGAACCATGTTGGATTAAGTGTTTGTATGAAGCTCTTAGTATGAAACTGCATGATTATATTCTGAAGGCTACTTTTGTTTCTCTCAAAGCCCTTATAATACACCCTGCTAAGATTATTGGTTAAAAATGTCTTAAAACTACTCTAACCATCAGCATCCTAACCATTTACCATGTTAATTAAAATCATATCTTTCTCCCAAGACAATTTCAAATAATTATTTCTTATTTGTAATTATAAAAAATTTGAATAAACACTAATATTTAAATATACGCTCGTGCCAGTAATGCCAGCAATTTGAGGGGCTGATGTAGGAGGATCACCTGAGGTCAGGAGTTCGCAACCAGCCTGGCCTATTTAGTGAGACTCCGTCTCTAGAATTTTCTTTTTTTTAAGTATCTGGGCATGGTGACACACACTTCCAGTTACAGCTGCTCAAGAGCCTGAGGCAGGAGGATTACTTAAGCCCAGGAGTTTGAGGTTACAGTGAGCTATGATGTGCCATTGTTCTCCAGCCCGGGTAATAGACAAAGACTGTCTATAAAAAAGAAAGTGTAGGCCAGGTGCGGTGGTTCACGCCTGTAATCCCAGCACTTTAGGAGACCAAGGCAGGTGGATCACGAGGTCAAGAGATCGAGACCATCCTGGCCAACATGGTGAAACCCCATCTCTACTAAAAATACAAAAATTAGCTGCGCGTGGTGGCGCGTGCCTGTAGTCCCAGCTACTCAGGAGGCTGAGGCAGGAGAATTGCTTGAACCCAGGAGGCTGAGATTGCAGTGAGCCGAGATCACGCCACTGCACTCCAGTCTGGCGACAGAGCGAGACTCTGTCTCAAAAAAAAAAGAAATGTAGAATTACAAATTGTATGATATAAATAATACATCGTACATATATACATGATGCAAGTCAAGGTTTAAGGCCCTTTTCTTCTAGTCTAATACAAGCGTTTAAATTCCACAGGTATCTTGTGGCCATTGGGACGAAAATATGCACGGAAAGCCAAGGAGAACAAGAACCATCTATACTCATCAAGCAAGAGCTGCAGTCCTCAGGGAAGGCTGAAACCAGTGCCAGTTTTTGCTGTGAACGATCTTGAGGTCCTGGGGCCTTACAGCACCAGGTCTTTTTGTTATAGCACGAAGTTCTGTGCACACTTGGCCCAGAAATCAAAGAAGCTGATGGAGGATCCAGGGAAGGACGGGAAGTTGCAGGCATGGAAGCAAATGTAAGTGTGAGCTACATAAAAGCTGCTGCTCCACATTGACACTTGAACTGTCCCACAAGAATATCTCCTGTGGCTCACTATAACCAGAAACACACAGAAAACGTAATTCTGGAAAATATAAGGCAGACTGGCCAAATAAACATTTGAGAAAACCTTAGCAGTTTGCAAATAATTACCAAATTGATGATATATAGCTAAATGTTTTAGTCCATTTGGGCTGCTATAGCAAAACACCATAGACTGTGTGGTTGATAAACAACAGAAATTTATTTCTCACAGTGCTGAAGTCTGGAAAGTCCAATAACATAATACAGGCAGATTCGAAATCTGGTGAGGGCTGCTTTCTGGAGCATAGATGATACTTTCTAGCTGTGTCCTCACCTGGTCAAGGAACAAAAGAGCTCCCTGAGGTCTCTTCTATGAGGGGATTAATCTCAACCTTGACGGTTCTGCCTTCATTTCCTAAAGCCTGTCAAAAGGATCTACCTCCTAATACCATCATTGGAGTTAGGATTTCAATGCATGCATTTTGTGGGAACACAGGCATTCAGATCATAACACTAAGTATGCATATTTTATGCCTTAACTTAAACAAAAGCAGCTCTCCCAAAGACTCTTAGTAATGGAATTTTCAGGATGAAAATATTTAGGGGCTCAACTGCCATATGAATATATTGTCTAACTCTCCAAAAAGCTCAGTTGAACCATCCCGATGAGAGAAAACTCAATTATACCTTAAGTTTTTACCTGCTTATTTAGTTATTGGAAAGCCAGTAGTTATAAGAAATCTATATAGATACAAAATAAAACCTTATAAATGTAATCAGTCACAAAAACAACTTAAAAAACTAAAGCCAATTAAAATTCACTGCTTATTTTCAGAACATTTCATAAAACTTCAGACCTTAGGCAGATACCAAAATAAAATATTCTTTAGTGATTTTTTTAAAAAGTGAATTAAAAAACACCTTGAATTTGAATACAAACATAACACCTTTCTGAGTCTTAGATAAACATGAGAAATTTGAAACATTAAAATGGAAAGTTATATTGTTTGTAGCTCTTCAGTAAATGTCACTATCATTATTCTTACACGAAATGTGTTGGCATAATAATGAATCTTCCGAAAGGGTTAGGGATGAAATACCAAAAGCTGACGTATTTTTAATAACACATTCCATTTCTCACATGCTTCTGTAATCTTTTCCCTTAATCACGTTTGCCAGGGATGTTGTTATTCTATTTAATCATCCAATCTCAAAGCACTCATTGTTGATTTGAATTTGGTGTGTAGTATCTCATGTTCTTCCTCAGGAAAAATAACCAGATTCATCTATTTTTCTGTCTCTGAGTGTTTGTAAGTGGCAAAAACAGAGGCAGCAAGAGCATATTTAGAGTAATTTTTATTGTCTTCCAACTACACCCAGAGGCACTGCAAACAGCTGAGCGGTGATTGGCTCGTAATTCACAGGGCGTGGCTGTGACTTTCCCGATTTTTTTTATTGGAGCTCTGTTCTGACCAGAAACCAGGGCTTGAATAGCTCTTTGTTTTTAGGGCTTTCACTCTCTTTTACACTCAGAGTCAATACGTGCTAAACCTTTTGATTTTATCTCATGTTTGTCTTCATTCATAATTCACTCAAAATACATGTTGATTTGTTATTATGCTCCAAGTACTATTCAAAGCAATGACAACGGAGACCTGAATGGGAGTGCGCTTCCTTCCGTCATTGACTTTACAGGGAGGAATGGTTCTCAAATCCATCTCATCAATCTAGTTTCTTTCGAAGATCATGCGGATCTCAATTCCTCTGACCTGGAAGATTATGATAGCAAAATTATGGATGCCTCTCTGCTCTCCAATCATAACACACTTTTGGTGTTAAATTCACAAACTTTTCTGAAGATCCAGTAAGACGATAAGAGAGTTATTGGTTAAATTTTGTTAGAGAACTATCCACAGTACAGCTTTCTCTTTTTATGTTCTTCTTTATCTTTTTTTTTATACATATGATAGGACTGAACGTTTTCACATCCACATTTTCATTGGATTGCCTGTTTCATCTCTGCGTGGCTCCACTGAAACACTTTTAATAGCTTCTATGACTCTATAGGACAAAAATGAAATGATTAACCTGACATTCAAAACTCTGAAATCTAGCTTGTATTCTTTTCTGCTGTCATCACATATTATAGCTCTTGCTTTGGAAGAAATAGGCTGAGTGTATTTCGCTAGCGCATGTTTTCTGCTTCAATTCTCTTATTCATGCTGGATTTACCCTGAAGTTACCCCTATTACTTACATTTAGAAAAATCTTTTCAAAAATTATTTACAATGATAAGGAATGATAAAGAAAGGATTAAACAAGAATAAAAAAGAACATGGAGAAAGAAGGAAAAAGTCTTTTTGTCCTTAAAGTTTAACACAAAAAGGGCCTCTGTTCAATGAACTTTTCCAAAAACCACTGCTATCTTCCTCCAAAGTTCGCAGAATAAATGTGTATACATCTTTTATGTAACTCACCACATACTGCCTGTACCACAGTCATTTTCGTGTGTCTTATTTTCTTACCACCTCACAGAATCCTTGAAGGCAAAATCTGTTTGTTTTTTTTTTCTTTCTACTTTCTATTTTAAAGTATCTATTTGCTACATGCAAGCTGTTGTATATGATGAGTACTAAAAGTTTGATACATACACATACATATACATATATACACTCCTGGATTGTATACACAAATATGAGCACCATACTTTGAGATTGCCGTGGTAAATGCTAAAATGCAATTTTACTGGCACGTAAGTTTTTTTTCTTAACTTTTTTTGCATTAATTCTAGATTGGCATGCAATTTAAAAATGAATATAGGCCAGGTGCGGTGGCTTATGCCTGTAATCCCAGCACTTTGGAAGGCCGAGGCGGGTAGATCATGAGGTCAGGAGATCGAGACCATCCTGGCCAACATGGTGAAACCCTGTCTCTACTAAAAATACAAAAATTAGCTGGATGTGGTGGTGTGTGCCTGTCTTCCCAGCTACTTGGGAGGCTGAGGCAGGAGAATCACTTGAACCAGGCAGTCAAAGGTTGCAGTGAGCCGAGAATGGGCACTGTGCTCTAGCCTGGATGACAGAGGGACACTCCCTCTCGAAAAAACAGAATGAATATAGAGAGACCTAGTTTAGACTTTATAGCAATTTCCCCCAGTGGTAATACCTGGGCAAACAATATTATGACCATAATTATGATAGTAATAAAATCAATCAATTTTGCTCAAATTTCCTCAGTTATCCATGTTAAATTTAAGTGTTCTTTATATATTCTAGATACTATATTACTTCTTTGCAAATATTTACTTTCAGCCTATACTTTGTATTTTCCTAAACAGGTATTTTGCATAGTGAATATTTTTAATTTTTATAAAGCCCAATTTATGAATTCTTCCTTTTATGAATCATGCTTTTAATGCTAGGATTAAGAATTCCTAGCCCAGTTTTAGATATCAAAGATATTCTCCTTTTTTCTTTTTTCTTTAAGTTGAATAGTTTTACATTTCATGTTTAGATCTGTAATTCATTTTGAGTTAAATTTTGTGTAAGATGTAAGATTTAGCCCCCCTTTTTTCGGCCTGTGTGCATCTAATTGCTCAAATATCGTTTGGTCAAAAGGCCACCTACCTTCCATAAATAGCTTTTGTAACTTTCAAAAATTGGTTGAGGCCAGATGTGATGTCTCACATCTATGACCTCAGCAATTTAGGAGGTCAAGGCAGACAAATCACTTGAAGCCAGGAGTTTGAGACCAGCTTAGCCAACATAGCAAGACACCTTCTCTAAAAACACACAAAAAAAATAGCTGGGTGTGGTGGTGTGTGCCTGTAATCCCAACTACTCAGGCGGTTAAGCACAAAAACCACTTGAACTCAGGAGGCAGAGGTCACATAACGTGTTAGGAGTGTTCGCTCTTTTTTAATTGTTTCGAATCATATATAAAATGTTGGTGTAAATTCTTCTTTAAATGTTTGGTAGGATTTACCAGTAACATCATTTGACTCTGAGCTTTTAACCTTGGAAAAAGTTATTGAAATTTTTGATCCAACTCTTTATTACTTACAGGCCTATATTTGTTTTTTATTTCTTAATGAGTTACTTTGGTGTGTTTTTTCTTTCTGATAATGTGTCCACTTTATCTAAATTGTTGTCATTGCGTTTTTTATAGTATTCTCTTATGTTCTTCATTAATTCTGGAAGCTCCGTAGTGTTCTCCAGTTCATTCCTGATTTGCATAATTGGAGTCTTCATTCTAATTATTTTTCAGTCCTTAAATATTTTATAATTTTTTTTTTTAGACGGAATCTCTCAGTTGCCCACGCTGGAGTTCAGTGGCGCGATCTTGGCTCACTGCAATCTCTACCTCCCAGGTTCAAGTTATTCTCCTGCTTCAACCTCCCACATAGGTGGGACTACAGGCACGCACCACCACTCCTGGCTAATTTTTTGTGTTTAGTAGAGGTGGGGTTTCACCATGTTGGCCAGGATGGTCTCCATCTCCTGACCTCGTGATCCACCCACCTCCGCCTCCCAAAGTGCTGGGATTACAGGCATGAGCCACCACACCCGCTTCTGGCTCCTACCCTTGTTTTCTGTTGGTGTTTCAAATTCTCTTTTGCTTTTTTAGAATGCTGTGCAATGTGTTAATGTGTGTGTGTGTGTGTGTGTGTGTTAAAAGCTGGATGTGACGTACTGGGTGAAAAAAAACCCGCATTAAACAGGACTTTAGTGATGGATTTGTAAGTTGCGTGTGGAGAAGTGTACTAGAGTCATGTGCTTAGTTCTGGTTTCTTGTGAGCTTGTGCCTCTGTGTCGTGACTTTACAAATGCTTCTCAGTCTCCTCTGCTTTGGTGAGACAGAAATGCTACAAGAGACTAGAGTTGGGTATGTCTTTAACACGACGTGGAAGGTTGGAGTGGGTTGCAGTTCAGTATTTTTCTTCCCCCTGACACACTGAAATCTAGAGAGAAGCTAAAGTTGGATATTTTCCTTCCCCCTGGTTGCTTAAGCTCTGGTAAAGTGTTTGGTTTTGCGGGAAGTTCTTGTTAAGAAGAGAATGTCCCAGGTTATTTGAAAAGGGTTGCTTTTTTTCTCCCTCTGCCAGAAGCATAAGTGAATTTTTCTCCAATCTTTTCTGTGAAAACCTGGTAGGGTTCTCCGTGGCAAAACTTACACAAAAGTGTGGGAAACCCTTCTAAGACAGGTGCTCCTTGGAATTATTAACACTCATCCATCCTGAGCCTCCACCAGTTTATCAATTACAGCTTAGGTTTGCCTACCCCAGACTGTGTCTCAGCAAAGTTTCTTCTCCTGGGTTTCTATTAAAAAAAAACTGTGATTTATCTACATTGGCCTGCCTGCCTCTTCAATTTGTGTGGCAGTAATTTGTCCTATTGCCTCAGTTTTCTGAAGGATCTAAGAGGAGCTTTTTAAGTTTTTTGAGCTTTTTCTTATAGTATGAATGAAATTGACAACTTCCAAGACCCTTATACATCATACAGAAAACCATAGCTTTTTAGCAGTTCTTTTAAGGTGGATTGCCTAGGAACACATTCAGTTTTTATTTATTGGGAAATGTGCTTTTCTCCTTTCATTGTCTTTGTTTGTTTGTTTGTTTGTTTGTTTGTTTGTTGAGACAGCCTCTCTCTCTGTCCCCCAGGCTGGAGTGCAGTGGTGCAATCTTGGCTGACTGCAACCTCCACCTCCCAGGTTCAAGCAATTCTCCCTCAGCCTCCTGGGTAGCTAGAATTATAGGTGCATGCCTGGCTAATTTTTGTATATTTAGTAGAAACAGGATTTAGCCATGTTGGCTGGACCGGTCTCTAACTCCTGTCCTCAGGTGATCCACATGCCTTGAACTCTCAAACTGCTGGGATTACAGGCGTGAGTCACCATACCTACCTAGCCTTTATCCTTTAATTTTTGAAAAAAGCTAGCTTTGCTTGATATAAAATTCTTGGCTTATAATTCTTTCAGAATTTTGAATACATCATTACATTGGCTTTGGTATTTCATGGCAATGCCCCTGTAAATAATGAGAAGTCATCTAATAATCCCATGGTGATCCCTTTGTATTTTAATCTTTTAAACATTTTCTTTGTTTAGCAACATTTTTACTGTGATATATATAGATTTAGATATCTTTTCATTTTTCCTATTTACGGTTTGTTGAACTTCTTGGAAGTGTAAATTAATCCTTTTTTAAATTTAATTTAATTTTATTTTTTATTGCATTTTAGGTTTTGGGGTACCTGTGAAAAACATGCAAGATTGTTGCATAGGTGCATACATGGCAGTGTGGTTTGCTGCCTTCCTCCCCTTCACCTATATCTGGCATTTCTCCCCATGCTATCTCTCCCCAACTCCCCACCCCCTGCTGTCCCCCCGACTTCCCCCCAACAGACCCCAGTGTGTGATGCTCCCCTCCCTGTGTCCATGTGTTCCCATTGTTCAACACCCATCTATGAGTGAGAACATGCAATGTTTGATTTTGTGTTCTTGTGTCAGTTTGCTGAGAATGATGGTTTCCAGGTTCATCCATGTCCCTACAAAGGACATGAACTCATCGTTTTTGATGGCTGCATAATATTCCATGGTGTATATGTGCCACATTCTTCCTGTCCAGTCTAAATTAATCCTTTAAACAGATTTGGAGCATTCTCGACTATTATTTTTTAAAATAATTTTTTACTCCTTTTCCTTTGTCCTCTCCTCTGGTAATCTCATTATGTGTAAGTTTGTGTATTTAATGGCATCACACATTTATCTTAGACTCTGCTCATTTTCTTTCTTCTTTTTTCCTGTGTTATTCAAAAGACATAATGTCTATCCTTGTCTCTTCAAGCTCATAGATTGTTTATTCTGCAAGTTTTGATATACAGTTGAGCCCCACGAATAAATGTTTCATTTTAGTTATTCTATTTTCAACTCTAGAATTTTCACTTAGGTTTGTAATAAAATCTATTTTTGTTGATATTCTCTATTTAATTAGACATTATCATGCTACCGTCATTTAACTATGTAACTTTTAAGTGTTTGAATGTATTTACAATAATTGCTTTGAAGTCTAAGTCCACATCTGTGAACCTTCAAAAACAAATTCAATCACTTGATTTTCTTTTGTGTATAGATCATACCTTCTTGCCTCTTTGCATGCTTGACAGTGCTTTTCTGAAAAGTGAACATTTTATTTTTCATCAAAAATATATTTATTTTTAATTAATTTATTTGTATACACATTAAAATAGCATATTACAGAAAAAGATTATAGAATATTTCCTACTCTCACATTTCACTGAGATGCTGACCACCACCTGTGGACGTCTGTCCTGCAGACCCTCACTCAACCACATATGAATGAATGCACTCTCACACCATTACAGTGCTTCAGGTGGGCTAGGGATGATTGTCAACTGCTTTTAGAGGGTGAAATGCAACCAATTCACCAAGACTCCCTTTCCATCGTTACATTTATTCAGTCAGATTTTACAACAGAGGTTCTAAGTTAACACACTTGTGGATAATTAAAAGAAAGATTTTACGAATGACAAAAACTTTTGGTTTTGGGTCCAGA
This sequence comes from Aotus nancymaae, assembly GCF_030222135.1. Taxonomy (NCBI): domain Eukaryota; kingdom Metazoa; phylum Chordata; class Mammalia; order Primates; family Aotidae; genus Aotus; species Aotus nancymaae. The sequence goes on along the minus strand of NW_026988450.1, from coordinate 2,822,705 downwards.
GTAAACATTATTAACAGGTAATTCCCTTTTGATCTCCCCCTGAGAGGACCATCCAGCACAAAGGTTACAGGAGTAAACAGAGTAGAGACAAAGGAATGTGTGGGGTAAACAGACTTAAGTTGGGAAAGCCTCTTATCATTCCTATCTTCTCCCTAACTTAATGGACCTGCCACCTTCAGCCTGTCCTAATAGAACCTTTCGACCTTCCAAAAGGTTTGAGACTAAATCTATAACTTTCCCTAATATTTCTTTGATATTTTGCCAACCACCCCAAGTGAATCTCAACATTTCATGGTGTTATTTAAACACTCAAAATACACAATATTAGCGTCCTCATCAATGAAACTGCTTTTGAATCATCTAGCAGTGAAAACTCAACATTTTAAATAATATGTTGTAGCAACTCTGAATATTGATTCTGCACTCCAAGCTTGCTGCTGCTGTTGCTTTGTTTGTTACTAACTTGGCTAGGTTTGTTCAGCAAAGTCTGTTTTCCTGCATGTGCAGCCTCTGATATGCTCCTTGGATGACATATTACTGGTCATGTGCAGATTCCTTGGACAAAGCAATGGATGTGGCTTTTTCCAGGTATGTTTTGACTGTTCCATTCCTTGACCTCATGTTAACTTCCTGACTGCTCTGCCTCTATTGGTTTCACACCTAGCTGTTAGCTTCTGTTAATTGCTAGCTGATTGCTTTATTATTTTTGACAGGACCCAGGGGCGTAATTGTTCCGCGGTCCAATTCAATTAAGTTTGGGGCTCCATTTGTAGCAGTAGGGTTCTTTTTTCCTTTTCTGAACTTGCTCTTAACTGAGGAGGGTTCTTCAGCTGTCTTCAAGAAAGATAAGGCATAAATAGATAAGGCATAACCAGGAAAGGTTATCTCTCTTTCCATTTATGCCTAGTGTTCCATTATTGGAATGTTAAAGCACGTGGGAGTTATTTATATCCTAATGCTCAAGGTCATCGGCAAGGTTGAAAAAATTAAAAAAAAATTCAACTTCAGTCATAAATGGGTTAAACTTGTAACTGGTTTACCATTTTACCCCCTCTTAACTGCTCATCAGCCTGATCGACAGTGTTTTCTAAAACACCTTTAGAAATCAGTTCTAAGAACACTATTTTGCTTAGGGAGAGCTGAGAGGCTCTTTGTCCTTATGGCATGCTTCACTCTTGGCAGAAACTCTGCACCACACATGGGGACAGGGAAAATGTTCTGCTTTACACACAGGGGCACCCCTACTCTGTGAAGAGGGTGATGGATGTGGATGGCAGCATCTGTCCTTTTTAGTTTTTTTCCTACTGGCAAGAAAACTACACCCCATGAGTGGGTTGGGTTGGGACAACAGGTCCAGTGTTCTTCATCTGCAGTTCCTTGGATAAAGCTTTTCTTAAGGAGTGTATGTGCAGCAGGAGAAGGGAGACTCAATTTTCACCATGTCTGCCTCAAAAAGAGCTCCCGCTGCACAAGCTGCAGGGGTGTGGGGGTTGATGAGAGATGCCGGTGGACATGCGCCTTCTGGTGTTTGAACTGTACTCCTCCTAGGTGGTGAGCTGGAGAGATACAAAACCATGTCTTCTTGGCCACACTTATTCAGAATAGGTCTTCCATCACATGGAACTGGACACAGAAGTGGTAGCAGGTAGCAGGCTTGAATGTCACAGATTATTGTTATTCTGATTAAGCCTTAGTAGCTTTCCATGAGTAAATGATTGTACATTTGATGCCCTTAGGACAATTTTCAGAAACCATACACACACACTTTTCTCCAGTTAAGTAGTTAAATGGCGGTAGAGTGGGTCTGTCCATTGAGTTCTTAAAAATGCCATTCTGGCAGTCAAGACCCTTTTGTTTTGTAAGTTACAGTAACTTTCTTTTTAAAATTTTCTTACAAAATATTTATTCAGCATAATAAATATGATTTTTTTCTAAAACAATGTTTTTGGAATGAATTTCCCTCAATTCTGCTATTTCCTTATATATTGTCCATCTCCCCTACCAGTCTGCAAATTTTTTGAAGACATGTTTTATTTATACTCATGTTCATGTAGCTTTGGAACATATTGGTTAAAAATACGTTAATAAAGGGTATCATGATTAATAAGTTCTTCAGGCTTAAAATAGTTAAAATAGGTGGAGAGATCCAAGATGGCCAAATAGGAACAGCTCTGGAGTGCAGTTCCCAGGGAGAAGACACAGAATGAATGATCACCACATTTCCAAATGAGTTTTTACAGCCCACAGACCAGGAGATTCCCAGGCTGAAAAGCACCACGAGTTTCCAGCATGGTTGTTTCAGCTGGCACTGCAGGTCTCCACACAAAAACTCACACAAATCTAGGTGGCCATTTCAATAGGAGCCCAGAACACCTGGGATACAGAGCTGCCCATTCAACTGAAAAAAAAGAGGGCTGAAACCGGGAGCCAGGTGATCTGGCTCAGTGGGTCCCACCCCCCACAGAGACCAACAATCTGAAATGCTCTGGATGGAGAGTTTCGCAGAAAGCACAGCTGGACCCAGAATGCTCCAGCTCTGTGGGGGGAGGCTGTCAGCCGTTACTGAGGCAGTCCACCACTACTGAGGCAGTCTGCCATTACCGAGGCAGTCTGCCATTACCGAGGCAGTCCACCATTACTGAGGCAATCTGCCTTCACTGAGGCAGTCCGCCATTACTGATGCAGTCCACCATCACCAAGGAAGACAACCATTACCTAGGCAGTTCTAACAGGAAGTTCACACAGCAGCTGGGCAGAGCCCACAGCACCTCGATAATGCCTCTGCTGGCAGACTGTGGCTAGACTACCACCTTGCTGGGCAGGGCATCTCTGTAAAAAGTCAGCAGCATGTCAGAAGCTTATAAATAAAACCCCACCTTTCCAGGACAGAGCACCTGGGGGAAAAGGCGTTTATGAGTTCCGCTGCAGCAGACTTAAATGTACCCACCCAGAAGCTCTAAATGGAACAATGGAGCTCTGAGCTCAGCACTTCAGCTTCTATAAGGGACAGATTCTCTCCTCAAGCAGCTCCCTGACACCTCTATATCCAAAGAGACACTCATAAAGGAGCACTCAGGCTGACATCTGTCAGGTACCCTTCTGAGATGAAGATAACAGAAGAAGAAACTGGCAGCAACCATTACTGTTCTTGCAGCCCATGCAGGTGATCCCCAGGCAAGCAGGGTCTGGAGTGGACCTCCAGCAGGCCTGCAGCAGAGGGGCCTGATGGTTAGGAGGAAAACTATAAAATAGAAAGAAATAACTTCAAGGGGCCAGGCGTGGTGGCTCACGCCTGTAATCCCAGCACTTTGGGAGGCCGAGGCGGGTAGATCATGAGGTCAAGAGATCGAGACCATCCTGGTCAGCATGGTGAAACCCCATCTCTACTAAAAATACAAAAAATTAGCTGGGCATGGTGGCGCACGCCTGTAATCCCAGCTACTCGGGAGGCTGAGGCAGGAGAATTGCCTGAACCCAGGAGGCAGAGGTTGCAGTGAGCCGCCGAGATCGTGCCATTGCACTCCAGCCTGGGTAACAAGAGTAAAACTCCATCTCAAAAAAAAAAAGAAATAACTTCAGCATCAACAAAACAGACATCCACTCGGAGACCCCATCCGAAAGTCACCAACTGCAAAAACCCCAGGTAGATAAATTCACTAAGATGGGAAGAAACCAGCACAAAAAGGATGAAAACACCAAAAACCAGAATGCCTCTTCTCCTCCAAGGGATCACAACTCCACACCAGGAAGGGAACAAAGCTGGATAGAGAATGAATCTGATGAATTCACAGAAACAGGCTTCAGAAGGTCAATAATAAACTTCTATTAGCAAAAAGAACATGTTCTAACCCAATGCAAAGAAACTTGAAAAAAGGTTACATGAAATGCTAATGAGAATAAACAGCTTAGAGAATAATATAAATGAATTGATGGAGCTAAAAAGCACAACAAGAGAACTTCACGAAGCATACACAAGTTTCAATAGCCAAATCAACCAAGCAGAAGAAAGGTATCAGAGATTGAAGATCAGCTCAATGAAATAAAATGAGAAGGCAAGATTAGAGAAAAAAGTGAAAATAAATGAACAAAGTTTCCAAGAAATATGGGATTATGTGAAAAGACCTAATCTACGTTTGATAGGTGTACCTGAATATGACAGAGAGAATGAATCCAAGCTGGAAAACACTCCTCAGGATATTACCCAGGAGAACTTCCCCAACCTAGCCAGGCAGGCCAACATTCAAGTCCAGGAAATACACAGAACACCACAAAGATATTCCTCAAGAAGAGGGATGAGTCCTTTTCCCATTTCTTTATTGTCGGCTTTGTGGAAGATGAGATGATTGTTGGTGTGTTACTTAATCTATGGGTTCTTTATTCTGTTCTGATGGTCTACGTATCTATTTTTGTACCAGTACCATGTTATTTTGCTTACAGTAGCCTTGTAGTATAGGTCAAAGTCAAGTAGTGTGATGCCTCCAGTTTTGTTCTTTTTGCTTAGGGTTGCTTTGGTTATATGCATTCATTTTTGGTTTCATATGAATTTTAGAAATTGTTCTAATTCTGTGAAAAATGTCATTGGTAGTGTGATAGAAATAGCATTGAATCTATAAACTGCTTTGGGCAGTAGGGCAATTTTAAGAATATTGATTCTTCCTATCCATGTGTCTCAACAATTCTAATCAGGATATGATCTCATGATGTGATTCATCTTGAAAATAAAAAGTTGCATCTTTCTAGTAATAGGCCAAGAAACCATGACTCTGAATAGTAATGAGTAGCCACAGTGCCAAGTTTCATCTCTAAATAGCATTTTTTACAGAAATAGGTAATTTCAGGGAAAGTAATATATAACTCTTAAAATATCTTAGAAGACAAAACTCTACCAAACACTATTAGGATATATTACATGGACTCAGGAGACAAAATAAAGAAGTTCCTATTGGCCAAATTTGGGATTATTTTAGCATCAGTGAGAATCTGTAAAGTGATGGATCAAAAATGTTAAAAAATGAATTTAAATGGATACTAAAATGAGATCCTCTTTTGCCTTCTTTGAAGGATGGTTTGGGGAAAAATCATAATATTGAAAACTGACAAGTAGAGATAAATAATTGAGCATTTTTCCTCTTGTTTCTACATAATCTGTTCTTCAGGTTACCTAAATAGTTGGTAAGATGATGTTTTCTATTAAATTTATTCTAGAGAATCAGTGAATGTTATTTCAAAATGCTAATGAAATGAGAAATCTAATCAGTAATCAGCAATGATGGCCAAATTCATGAAAAGAAAGTTAACACACAGCTTGTGATAGATGTACATGATATTACCAATTAAGTATTCTTGCCAAAAACAATAGAACCCAAATTTTATCAACCTTAGAGCTCCGATTACAAACCAGCAGGAAATCTATAGAGTAGAGGATCATGTTAACCTACTCCATAGAAAAGCAATCGAAAACAAATCCTGTGAGAAACACTACCAGACAAAGGTCTTGGTTCTTTCAAGAAATGAACTATAAGAAAAAAGAAATAGATGTAATAAAATAAAGAGTGAGAAAAAAGAGATTCAATGTATGATAATTTATGATCTTTACTAGATTTCTGATTTTGATAATTCATTATAAAATATTCTATAACAATTGGGAAAATTCAAATACTAAGCACTTGTTTGTACTCAAACAACATTTGCGATAATGATATTGCTGTAAATCAAAAAGTTATTTTTTAGAAACATACACTGAACTACTTAAAAAGGAAGTTTTTATGATATCTAGAATTTTCTCTGAAATAACTCAGAGAAAGTAGAGAGAAATGAATGGGAGGGTATAGAAGAAACAAAACTGACAACATATTGACATTTGTTGCAGCTGTGTAATGTCTATATTTCAGTTCATTATGTTATTTTATATCTGTATAAAATATAGATATTCTATACAGATATATATACCTGTATAAAATATATCAGATATATAATATATATATTAATATATATATATTATATCTGTATAAAATATATTTTATGTATTTTATGCAGATATAATATATATTTTAATATATAAATAAGATATAAATAATATATATTTTTATCTATAAAAATATATTAAAATTTTTATAATTAAAAAGTTTTCATAAACATTCAGAGCCTTTGCCACTTGTAAAATTTAAATGTATAAAAAGTGATGCACTGAATAATACCTTGGCAGGAGAGAACTTAGTTACTAAGACACTAATTAGAAATAAATATTATGAAATGTCTGTCTACATTCAGTTATGGTCTATTTCCTATTCCAAAAATTATATCTTCTTGATTTGTTACTTCTGCCTTCAGTATACCTGAGCAATATAGCGTATTATAATAAACTATAATGGCACTCTGTTAGACTAGGGAAAGGAAATTTGTGTAACGTGGAAAAGCCATCCAGATAGAATTGTATCATCTTAAAGTGGCACAGCCTCTCCTTCGCACTCCTAATGCCATTCAAAAATCTCTCACACTGTGGGACAGAGACTGCTCCATTGCTTTTTTAGGTAACAGGACTTATAAACTCACTAAGAATAGATTATTTAACTGTCTTAATCTCTTTAAGGGTTGGATATTATCTACATTAAAGTAAAATAATGCTAGAAATATATTTCTTTTCCTTTTTTGGGGGGAAGGGCTGAAGTTTTTGTGAGAAATAGCTAACACATTGGACTTGGAGGAAAATAAGAGGACTGAAGTACATTTATTTTGAATACTTTCATGCCGTTGTCCTCCCATGCATTTAGGGAAAGAAAACCTGCAAAATATACCAGTGGGAAAAAAGAAAGAATCATAATTCTTTTTCAAGTCTGTGACTTACTTGTTATCTAATGAACTTTTCCTCCACACATAATCCACTACCCAACTGCGTTCCCGTAAACCAGCAAGTTTTCACAATAATAAGCATAGTTGACCTTGATATTTATTGTTTTATTTTCCAACAAAAATATGTTGATAGATTTCCACTCACAGATCACTGTACTTTTTTTTTTTTTTTTAGAAAATCTGGTTTTTTAAAAATTGTAATTGTTTTTATTTTAAATTGACATGAAATTGTCAATTTATGTGTTATGTACAACATGATGATTTGCAGGATATATACAGAATGGTTCACTCTATCTATGAGAACAAGTGTTTTGGGTCCCACGTGAGTGAAATCTTGTGGTGTTTGTCTTTCTGTGCCTGGCTCCTTTCACTTAACGTAATGCCCTCCACATTCATCCCTGTTGTCACAGTGATGAAAGTCCCTTCTTTTGATGACAGAGCAGTATTCTGCCATGTACATATTCCACATTTTTTTATCCATTCGTCTGTCCGTGGTCACTTATGTTACTTTCATATCTTGGCTATTATAATACAGCTGCAATGAACATGAGAGTACAGATACCTGTTCGACATGCTGATTTTCATTCCTTTCGCTATATGTCCAGTAGAGAACAGCATATATTTTGTCAGCATTTCCTAAAATGTCGTCAACTAATAACCAAGCTAACCTTGGTTCTTTCAGTTTTAATTTTTCACTGAAATTTCCAAATGCACCTGCATCTTTCCTTACAGTGATTTTGTTTGTTTAATATCCTATGACTATTTCTGCCAATCTTATCAAGTTTTCCACATCTATTAATAACAGCTTATACCTGTTAGCTATTGTCGTCCTTTTCTTATTCTAGCAAAAAGATTTTGATATGATCTATCAGAAAAAGAGACCCAGAGAAGCATTTTAAAAGCTTCAGGGATTGCATAATGTAGTATTTTAGTCACTATGTGATATAAAGTTATCTGGTTTACTTTTTATAATATTTAGAAATATTAATAGTAGCAATATTTAGGATATGGTTTTATAAATGTAATGCATTTTAACTTGTTATTTTCAATGTTTTTACATTCATAGGAAGTTTAAAGACAGTCTAGAGAGCTTGCTTGTACCCTTCACCCAGTTTTTTCCATTGGTTATACTTTATGTAACTACGGTAAAATATCACTGCAGAAAACTGACATTGGTGCAAAGTGTGTGTATAATGTGATGCCATTTTATTGCATGCTTAGATTCTGGTTACCAATGTCAAATGAAGACACAGAACTATTGAGAAAAAGTATTTCATGACCACATCTCCCTTGCGCTACTCATTTATAGCTACACACACACATACCCCATGGAATCCACTGGTCTGCTTGAGATTTTCATCACTTTGTCGTTCAGTGGCATCACACAGTACGCGCTTTTGATACAGCCTTTTTCCTTCAGCATAATGCTCTTCATATTCATGAATATGAATATCTCGATATGGAAGTACAAAAGTTTGTTTAATTATTCAACCATTTAGGAACATTTGATTATTTTCAGTCTTTGGCTATTACAAATGAATTTGGTATGAATAATTGCGAATGAATCTTGTGCAAGCATAGATGTGTATGTCTCTAGAATAAATGTCCAGCGATACAATCACTGGTTAACACGGTCAGTTTCTGTTTAATTAAAAAAAAAATGCCAAAATATTTTTCAGAGTGGCTTTACAACTTTATATTCCTTACAGACATATATAAGCAGTCCATTTTCTCTTTCTCTTTACCAGCATTTGGACTTCTCAGTAGCTTTTACTTTAGTTCTCTTAAGGCTGCCATTTCCTTAAAGTTTCATGATGTTTAGCATTCTGTCATGTGCTTATTTGCATATGAAAGCACATTATTTTCATGTGCTTATCCCTATAGCCTCTTTAGGAAAATGGGTCTTCCTTTTTTTTTCCATTTTCTAATTAGTGGGTTTTTTTAATGTGGAGTTTTGAGAATTTTTTTTATAAATTCTAGATATGAGCTCTTTAACAGATTTGTGGGTTGAAGATTTTTTTTGCCAGCTTGTGGCTTGTCTTTCATCTTCTTAACAAAGAATTTTCAAAGCTAGTGTTTTAATTGATTTTTGATTGATGTTTTTGGATGGATCATGCTTCTGGTGTCATGTCTAAGAAGTCTTAACTAAATCCTAGGTACTAACATTTTCTCTTATATTTTGTTCTCAAAGTTTTATAGATTTACAGCTTGAAAATAAATCTATGGTCTATTTTTAAGTTTTCTTTCTTTATTTTTTTTCTTTTGCATGAGGAGTTTAAATCAAGGTTTATTTTTACCTGTGAATATTCAATTACTCTAGCACCATTTTTTTGAAAAGACTATCCTTCCTCCATTTAATTGCTTTTGAATATTTGCCAAAAATCACTTGGTCATACTTGTATGCTATTTCTGGGGCATTTATTATGATCCATTGATCTATGTGTCTATCTCTCTGTTGATACCATACAGTTAGATAACTATGTACCATAATCTTGAAAATCAGATATAGTGAGCCATTCTGCTTTATTCTTTTTTTTTCCAAATTGCTTTTACTATTACATTTTTTGTCTTGCCTCTATACATTTTACAAGAATTATGTCTATATCCACAACACATCTTATTGAAATGTTGGCAGGAATTTCATTAAACCTATATGTCAATTTGAACACAGTATGACTTTATTGACATTTTTATTTCTTTTATCAGAATTGTTGAATTTTCACCTTAAAGTACTGTAGATGTTTTAAGTTTATATCACAGCAATTTATCATTTTTTGAGTAATTATAAATAATATTGAAATGTTTTTAGGTTCAGTGTATTGCTAGTGTATAACAATACAAAGCAATTTTTGAAAATGTTGATCACGTATTTTTATGGTCTTTGCTAAACTTACTTATTAGTTCTAGGAGTTTAGTTTTTATATTCCTTAAGATTTTCTATGTAAATTATCATGTGATCTACAAATAGGGACAATATTATTTCTTCCTTCAGCCTCATATACATATGTTTCCACATCCTCTTGTACTGTTGAAAAATGTCAGGACTATGTTCACAAAAATTGAAAAGAGTAAATGTCTTGCCTTGTTTCCAAACTCACAGGTAAAGATCCACTCTTTCACCATTATGTATTACGTTAGCTGTAGTTTTTACTTTTTTTTGTTAGATCCTCTTTATTAAGTTCAACATGTTCTTTCCTACTATTAATTTCCTGAGAGTATTTATTAATTATAAATGTGTGTTGAATTGTCAAATTATTCTTCAAATGATTCTGTTTTTAGCCTGCTAACATCACAGATTTTACTAATTGCTTTTAAAATGTTGAAACAGCCTGCTTGCCTGGAATAAGACCCTTGGTCACAATATGTATCCCCTATAAATGTTGCTTAATTCTACTTTACAAAACTTTTGAAATCAGTTTTACATCTATATTTATGCAACATATTGCTGTGTAGTGTATTTATTTTTGCCTTTTCTTGTTTTGATTCCATCTTTGCTAATTTTGGAACAGTAGTGCTAGCTTAATTAAAATGAATTGGTAAGTGTTTTATCCTCCTTTATTTTCAGGAAGAGGTTGCATAGAATTGGTGATCATTTTATTTTTTTAACTATATATTGATAAATTATAGACAAATATAGTTAGGGAGTACAAAGTGGCATGATAGTTCAATATAATGTAAAATGACTAAATGCTAATTAACTTATTTATCACTTCAAATATGCAACCATTTTGATGGTGAGGACATCAGAAATTTACTCTCAGCAAAACTGAAATGTACAGTACTCAGTTATTAGCCATCACTTCTCGGCCTTTTGGCTAAGAGCTGCGTGTAGTTATTAGCTATATTCATCATATTGTGCTATTGATTTAAAAAATAAACCAGATGTATTCCTTCTACCAAGGCTTTATATCCCTTGACTATCATCTTCCTATTCCTCTGAGTCCCCAGCCTCTGTAATCACCTTCCTCTTCTGTTTCTACATGTTTAATTGTTTTAGATTTCATATATAAGTGAGAACATGTGGTATCTGTCTTTCTGTTTCTGGCTTATTTCATTTAGCATAATATTCTCTATCTATGTTGTAACAACAGAACTTCATTTTTTAAGGCTAAATGGTATTACATTTTACATATATACTACATTTTCTTTATCTATTAATCCCTTGACAGATACTTGGGTTTATTCAATCACTTGGCTATTTTGAACAGTGCTGGAATGAACATAGGAGTTCAGACATCTATTTGACACATTGATTTCAAGTATTTTGGGTAAATACCCAGAAGTGGGATTGCCATATCATGTGATAACTCTCTTTATAGTTTTTTAAGGAACCACCATACTGTTTTCCATAACAGTTATACTACTCTACATTTCCACTATCAGTGTAAGAGGATTCCCTTTTCTCCATATCTGTGGCAATCCTTGTCCTTTTCTTTCTTTATAACAACCTTCCTAATAGAAACGAGGCCATATCTAACAGGGGTTTTACTTCGTGTCTCCCGACGATTAGTGAATTTTTTATCATGTACCTGTTAGCTATTTGTATCTTCTTTGGAGAAATTCAGGTTCCTTGCCCATTTCTTAATCAGATTATTTGTTTTCTTTCTTTAGAGCTGTTTGAGTTCCTTATGTATTCTGGATATTAATCCCTTATCAGATGTATGGCTTACAAATATTTTCTCTCAGCCTGAAGGTTGTCTGTTCACTCTTGCTTCCTTTGATGTGCAGAACCTTTTCACTATGATGTAATCCTATTTATCTATTTTTGTTTTGTTGACTGTGGTTTTTGAGTCAAATTTTAAAAAAGAAGTGTTACCCAAACCAACGTGATAGTTTTCCCTTCATTTTCATCTAGCAGTTTTACAGTGTCCAGTCTTAGGTTTAAGTCTCTAATAATTTTGAATTAGATTTTATATATAGTCTGAGATAAGGGTCTAATTTCTTTTCTTTTCTTTTCTTTTCTTTTTTTTTTTTTTTTTTGCATGTGGATATTCTGTTTTCCCAACAACATTTCTTAAAGAGACTGTCGTTTTTCCCATTGTATTTTTGCTCTTAAACGTTGGGCAGAATTTGCAAATGAAATGATCTGGTCCTATAGATTGCTTTTTTGATAAGTTTTTGTATTATGCCTTCCATTTTCTTAATAGTAATAAAGCTCCCAAATTATGTACTTGATATTGGACAAGTCGAGATAGTTTGTCTTTTTAATGTAATTGATCCATATTATCTGACTTGTTCATTACTACTCCCTTAATGTGCTTGTGGTTTTTTCAGGGTCTGGAGTGACATCCCCTCTTTCATAGTAATATTGGTAACTGATCACTTCTCTGTTTTTCTTCCTCAATCTTTTTAGAGATTTGTCAGTTTCATTAATCTTTCCCAAGAAACAGATTTTTGTCTCATTGGCTTCCTCTCTTATTTTCCTGTTTTCAATTTCATTGATTTCTGCTTTATTTTCCTTCTGTTGCTTTAGGCTAAAATTGCTTTTTCTCTAGTTTCTTAGGTTGAAAGCTGACATTATTGTTTCAGATCTTTTCCTGATCTAACATATGTTCTCAATGCTGTAAATCACCCTCCTGGCACTGCATTTGCCACATCTCACATTTTGATAAGTTGCATTGTCATTTTTATTTAAATCAAAATATTTTTAAGTTAGTTTGAAGTGATCTACTGTGGCTTATGGGCTATTCAGAAGTGTGTTGTCTGATCATCAAATATTAAAGGATATCCCACATCCCTTTATGTTTTTGAGTTTTAGCATAATTCTATTGAAGTCTAAGAATAGACGTTGTATGATTGCTGTTATTTTAAATATAATAATGTGTATTTGTTGCTCAAAATGTAATCTTTCTTCATGAATGTTCCACGTAAGCTGGAGTAGAATTTGAATTCTCTTGCCACCGGATGGATAATTCTACAGATAGCCATTAGAACAAGTTGTTTTACGGTTCTGTTCAGTCAACTAAATGGAATATTTGCCTGCTTGATCAATGTTACTAAAAAAAATGGGTGATAAAGTCTCAAACCATACTCTTACATTAACATTTTTTTCTTTCCTATCAAGTTTTGCGTCACAAATTTTGACTTTCTTTTTAATTATGTACATGCTAACGATTGCTAAGTTGCCTTGTAAAACTGATCATTACTCCTGATAATCTTCCTTGTTTGGAAGTCTGGGGTTTTTTCCTTGAAATTCATATAGCTAACCCAGTCTTTTTATTTTTTTAAATTAGTGTTACTGAAGTATATCTTTCTCTACCCTTTAGTTAAAGCATGTAATTTTTTATATTTAAAGTGGATTTCTGATAGACAGTGTATTAGCACACATTTCGGTCTTTCATTCTGAAGCTCATTGCCTCTTGATTGGTATGTGTAGATTACGTCCACTTGAAATAATTATTGAATTAATATTTACCATGCTTAACAATTTTCAATTTATTGCATTTGCTCTTATTTTCCCTTCTTTTTCTATATTAGTGGATTTTAACTGAGCATTTTATCTCCTTTCCAAGCATATTCACCATACATTTTTAAAAGTAGTAATTGCCCTAGCTTTCATAATATATAATTCTAACTGATATAAATCCACATTCAAATAAAAATAAACCACTTTGGTTGTATAGGGACCTTGTAACAGAGTACTCCCAATTCCTTTCTCACCTCTTATGACATTGAAACCATTTACCTATATGATATAATCATCTTATAATTGTTACTATTATTATTTTAAGCAGCTGTATTTTCAATCAAGAATTAAACAAATACAATGTTAAATACACCTTAATGTATTTCATCTCCTGTGCTCTCCTTTTCTTTTTATAGTTCCGCATTTGTGAGTTATATTATTTCATTCTCCCTGAAGAACTTTTAACATTTCTTGCAAGACATGTTTTCTTGTGATGAATTTCCTCAATTTTTGTCTAAGAAGAACTTTATTTATTCTACATGTTTAAAGGATAGTTTTGTAGAACATAGAGAACTGTAAGTTTGTGAAATTATTTTCCTTTAATATTTTAAACATTACACTCCACTTTTTTTTTTTTTTTTGGCTGGCTTGGTTTTTGAAGAGAAGACTCTTGTAATTTTTATTCCTGTTCTTCTGTAATTAAGGTTTTTTTTCCCTCTGGTTTATTTCAAGATTTTCTCTTTGCCGTTTGTTTTCAACAGTTTAAATAGCCCTAGAAATAGATAGATCATTTTAGTATTATGCTTAGCATTGACTTTCATTCTGGATCTGTGGTTTGGTGTCTGTCACTAGTTTAGGAAAGTTCTTAGCTACCATTACTTCAAATATTCCTTCTGATAATTTCTTTTTTTCATCTTTGCAAGGTATGTAATATTTTTGAAATCATTCCACATTTCTTAGACGTTTTGTTTCTTTTATTCCTTTTGCTTTTTATATTTTAGTTTCATAACAGCATTTTCCTTGGCTATGTCAAGTCTACTTGTAAGAACAGCAAAGGCATTCCTTATTTCTCTTACAATGTTCTTGACGCTTACATTTTCTTTTAATTCGTTTTTAGAGTTTCTGTCTCTCTGCTTTCATAAACCATCTTTCCACCTGTATTTTCTGTTAGAGTGCTTTTTGTATTAAGCCTATTTTAAAATTCTTCATTTGGTAACGTCAAATCTGTGTCATAATCTGATTCTTGTTTCAGTGTTTGCTTTGTCTCTTCCAACTGCATTGTGCTTCTAATGGTGTTGGTTTCTCTTTGTTTTTTTTTGGTTGTTTATGTCAGTGCTTACACTTTTGTTGGAGGCTGGACATTTTGTACTGAGTATAAACTAAAGATAAAATTGACCTTAACTTTTGTGATATATATTAATTTGGCTAGGAATTGGGCTTTATAAATACTTTCTTAGTTATGGTTGTCAAAGGCTCTCATAGATTTCTTTTTCTTCCTTCCCTTCGTTCCCTTGACTTGTGGCTTCTCTGATGACTCCTCCTCAGGGAAAGTCTGTGTCTTGCAGCTCTTTCACTCTAGCTACTGTTATTTTACTGGAGCTGTGTCGGTGCTGTGGGAAGGGTCAGAGAGGAGAAACATTCTACAACCTGAGAATGCAATCTTTTTCTTCCCGTGGGCCTCTGTCTGTGGTCTGCGACTTACACAAGTTTTTCTCCAGAGTTGTTCTCTTAGGTGATACAGGAAAGCTAAAGGGAACTGGAGTGAGAGAAGTACCATTCTGCAGTTGGAACAAAACTCTGGTAGTCTTTTACCTTGTAGATTTTCTCATGAAGATTTCTTTGGCCTTATTTCACAATAATTACTCTTCCCCTCCCTCTTCCCTTTGTAGTATTTTACCATCAGAATTTGGTCAGTTCCTGAAAGTAAAACTCCCTCTAAAACTGCAGGACCACTAGTTTATCATTCTTATGCTAGTCTACAATTTGCGTCCACCAATTTGAGAACATCAGCATTTCAGTGTTTCTACAGATCTATAGTTCAGGGCCTTCTTCTCCACAGAAGCAATCCTGGCTGTCAGTCTCCAAATTGGCCTGTCTGGAGTTTTATGTTGATGATAGGCCTGCCAGCTTCAGTTATTGGTAAGTGCAGTAAAAGTCATTGATTTTCAGTGTGTCCAGATGTTATTTTCTTGTAAAAACTAGAGTAACAACTTCCAAATTCTTTACTTGTTAGTGCAAAAGTCAAACTTTCCCTTCAAATCTCTTTTTAAAATATTTTGGTAAATATTTGGAATCATCCATTCAAATTAAATGAAGTGTTATATTATAGTGAATACATTATTGATGAAAAGAGCCAAACTCTGGAAAATATTTGAAGAGATTTATTCTGAGCAATATGTAAGTGACCATTGTCCGTGACACAGCCCTCAGGAGGCCCTGAGTACATGTGCCCAAGGTTGTTGAGTTACAGCTTGGTTTTATATATTTCAGGAGGCGTGAGACATCAATCGAATACATTTAAGAAATATGTTGGTTTGGTTCAGAAAGGTGGGAAGACTCAAATAGGGGGAGAGATTCCAGATTATAGGTATAAGTTTAAACATTTTCTGGCTGATGATTGAGTTTTGTCTAAACGCCTGGGATTGACAGGAAATGTTTAGGTTAAGATAAAAGACCAAAGTTCTTTTGAAGTCTTATAGTGGCTGCCTTTAGAGACAACAGAGAACATATCTTTCCTATTCAGATCTTTAAAATAAGGTGTTAGATTTTTAATTCATCTCTTCAGGGTTGGGAAGGCCTAGAAGAAAAAGATCTAGCTATGTTAATAGGAATTCTTTACAGATGCAGATTTCCCCCACAAAGGACTGCAGAGAAACATGAAAATAAAATATTTTGGTTTTCTTCCTTGTCTCATAATGTTATGCCAGAGTCAGACTGGAAAGTAAGTCATGATATCCAGTGTTAAATAAAACCCATCTGACGAAGATTTATGGTTTATAAGGCATGACTCCCCAGACCCCTTAGGAATTTGGGCAAGATAAAATAATCAGAGCGCTTAGACCTCAGTATAGATATAACATTTACATAAAATTATTTAAATAAAAATAAAAACCATAATTTAACCTTTTGAAAATAAACTTTTATAATATTTTTAATAAAAATAAAACTATTTGCAATTCTATTGTTTGTTAATTTTGCTGTCAATATAAAGAATCAGTATCATATTCTATGTATGTATATCCAGGCCTATATGTGTACATTTTTAATAATAATGTAAATTTTAAATACTGCAAAATATTTTCAGCTACCAGTGATAACTGTTGCAAATACTATGCTAATTGTCAGTACTTCTTGAACAACAGGCTACAATATGAAATAAACAAATGGATATTTGGTTCTACTGCATAAGAATACTTTGTTATTCAAGAGCATAATGCATTCATAAATTGGAGAAATGTCTAATGTGTTACTTAATTTGTCTTTTCTCTTACTCAAGCACTTCATTATTTAAAATCCTCCCTATTTTTTATGTAATTCAAAGAAGAAATATTAATGGTGTTGACAAAAGACTCAAACTCTGTAAAATATTTGAAGAGGTTTATTCTGAGCTAAATCTGAGTTAAGAGACCCTGAGAACATGTGCCCAAGGCGACTACACTGTAGCTTGTTTCTATACGTCTTGAGGAGACATAAAACACCAATCAATACCTGTCAGATGAACATTGGTTCCGTCTGAAAAGGCGGGACAACGCATGGCGCTGGGTGGTGGGTGTGGCACTTCTAGGTTACAGGGAAATTCAAGCATTTTCTGATTGACAATGGTTGAAAACATTTATAGTTTATCTAAAGACCTGGAGTCAACAGAAGGAAGTACTAAGATAAGAGGTTGTGAAGACCAAGGTTCTTACTATGTAGATGAAGCCTTCAGATTGCCCTTCAGAGAGAACAGATTTAAATGTTCCTTACCAGACTTAAAAATACACCAGACTCTTTAGTTAATTCTCTCCTGGATCAGGAAAAAGCCTGGAAAGAGGAGGGATTCTCTCGAGAATATAGATTTCCCCCAAAAGAGAGAACCTTGCAGGAACATTTTATAATATGTCGAGGCAATATATTTTGGGCCTGCTATCTGTCCCGTGGGCATTTTATTGCTACAGAGTCTGCTTTGTTAGTCTTAAGGTCTCTGTTTCAGTGTGAATGCAGGAGGAAGATATAAGGAGGCATGTTCAACCACCCATTCCCATCATGGCCTGAACTACAGCTTCAGCTTCACCTCACAACGTCCTTAGCTGAAAGGAGGAGCCAGTCAGTTGGAGGGCTTAGACTTTTATTTTTTGGTTTGCATTTGCATTCAGGAAAAATATATCTTGTTTTACAGACAGAGGAGAATGGACGTGAAGAAAGGTTTACTCAGGTATGAATGATTTTAGTAACAGCCTTGAGGCTGGGATCCTGAGTCTTCCTTTGAAAGCTGAGTTCTGGTCTGCATGATAGAGAAGCCATATGCTCTTTAATAAAAGCATTTCTGTTTGTTTGTGATTTGTGGAATCTATGAAGCCTGGGGCCCATGGAGGGTTGTCTCCCGATTAAGTCAAAGTATGATAGTGCTTGAAAAATCTCTGTGTGTACTTTATGTCACTTTTTCCTTGCTTTAAATACCTAAAACAATTTAAGCAGAATTTATATCTTTAGCATAGTAGTATTTCCACCAATGTGATATGTCTCCCAACTTATTTAAGTTTTCTGCAATGTATGTCATTCACTTATATGTTTGTATATGTAGGTCTTATATGTCTTACATTATTCGTTATTATATAATATTTAGGCATTTAAAATAATTTTTGTTTTTATTTTGCTGCTCTATTAAATACTTGCTGCTCTATTAAAATGTCACTCACTAAATTGAATAGATTTATGTCTGGCAATTTTACTATGTTTTTTATTAACTCTATCAATCTGAGAGTCTTTTGGATTTTCTATGTAGATGAGGGTCTCATTTACGAAGAATGATAATATTTTATTCTTTTCTTACATTCCTTATGTTTTAGGGTTATCACCATTTTTGTGTAGCTAAGGCATCAGTCTTACACTGAAAAGAAATTAAACATTTTTGTCATGTATCTGAATTTACAAGGATTTTTAAAAATTATTCTTCTCCTTTCAATAAATTTGCTGTAGTTCTTTTGAAAATGTGCTTTATTGATTGAAGAAGTTCCCATTCATGTAGAGACAGCCATTTGAAAACATGTATTTTCTGTATTTGATTGCTTTTTTGTTGTTGTTTCATAAGTGGTAGTTGCATTTCATCAAATGATTTTTTTTTTTTTTTTTGCATTTACTGAGATGGTCTTATTTCTCCTTAAATTTCTTAAGGAAATAAATTTCATTAACAGATTTTCTAATGTTGAAAATAACTTCCTTTTGTATAATAAATCCAGTGAGGATAGTTATTTCCAATAATAGATATTTCCTATTATATTTTTATATACCATTGATTCCTTTTGCTACTGTTTGATTTAATTCTTTTGCTTCTGAGTATTTGAGTAAAATTGCATATTTTTATTTTCCTTTTCTCACATTCCTTTTCTATTAGGAGATCAGTTATGCTAGTCATATAAAATGAGTATACTAAGCTATTATTCTGCTTGTAGAGAAATGTCCAGTATTTCTGTTCTTTTAGTGTAGAATTCAGTGTTTTTAATATATTTACAAGGTTGTATACTTTTCCTCGGTATCTAATTCCAGAACATTTTTGTTATCCAAGAAGCAAACCTATACCCATTAGCAGTCATTCCTTATCACCCGTCACTTAATATATCTTTAAATTCTTTAATAGTTCGATTCCTTATCTTATTTTGATTTGGTCCTGGAAATTTTTCGATTTATATAAATTGTCAAACATATTGGTGCCAAGGCTTTCAGGTATCAATCTTTCTAATAACTCCAATTCCTGAAGCCTCTGTTGGTTTATTTCTATTGAATATTCTTTCTGCTGATTTTCAGGCATTGTAAGTTGAAGAGTGCATTTGAAAAGGGTTTTTACAGAAACAATTTAAAGCCTCAGATGATGTTATATGTCTCTAGAGAGCATCTACATTTGCTTCTGTTTGCAACTGTGGCCACTAGTTCCCCAGGTAATTCTAAATTAATTTTGGCATTGGAGATGCTGTGAGGCTGAGCAGCAGTCCCTGCTAAGCCCTGTCTGCATCAAGTGGATCCTTACTCTTAGCAAGTGGCTGGTCAGCACCTCAACACCTGGCAATCCCTAGCTGCAAAGTAATGTCTCCATAGGGACTTGTAGTCAGTGGTCAAAATCCTCCCCAGTTGGACAATCCAGAGGAAAAAGGAGGAATATGTTCTAGTATTCTGTAGCACTGGAGGATAACTCTAGTTGAAAACTATTTATTGTACATATTCAGATAGCTAGAAAAGGAGAACTGAATGATTACCAATACACCAAAAAAATGATATGTTTTGACATGATGGAGAAAACACCTTTGTAAAAATCATAATAGTGAGAAAATTATAACAGTGAAAGAGATATGATTTGACCACTTCAACTTGCCTTTAACCTCCAAACTACGCTCGGTCATTCCTGGACAGGGGCCAATGTAACTTGGAGAAATTTAGTTTATAGTTTAAATGATAGTAGCCCTCCCCTAAACTAAACTGCCTTTGTCAAACTAGTGAAAGGCCACCAGGTTAGGAGGATGAGAGGGACCTGGTTTCTGCTAAGCTATAGATATAGTTAAATGATTACCAGTCGTTATTCCAGAAATCATAAGATTTGCAACTTCTCCAATTTACTAATGTGGAACCTAAGATTGGGTTTTTGATATGTCTTTTCTTGCTTGCAACTCTCCACTCAACCACTCCTGTGGCCCCCACCCAGAAGTGGACTCAGTGCATGAAGGGCATTTTCCACACCCCTAAGATTGCATCCCCTACCAATTATAAATACCCATATCCTATCCCCCTACCTACTAAACTATCTTTGAAAAACCCTAGCTTCTGAATTACCAGGAAGGCTGATGTATGTAATCATAAAACTGTGGTCTCCCATTTAGCTGGCTCTACATGTATTAAATGCTTTCTCTATTGCAATTCCCCTGTCTTGATAAATTGGCTCTATCTGGGCAGCTGGCAAAATGAACTTGTTTCATTAAATGTATATGCTAATTACCCTTATCTGCCTACTATACACTGTATGTATCAAAACATCACTATGTACTTCACAAATAAATACAACTATTATGTGTCCATTAAAATATAATTTTTTTTAAATGGGCCACACACACACACGTTGCTGTACTGCAGTCTTCTACCAGACCCATCCTATATTTCTCACTGTCTTGCTGCCTTTAAGTATTTGGTATTATTATTTGTCAGTCTTTTTTGAGTGCATGTGTGTATGTGTGTGTTGGGAGGGGTAGCAGATGTGAAATTCCTTGCATTAAGTATCATCTCTATTTTTGTATCAATGTTTTGCCATGTTTATCTTTTCTTTCTATGAACAATTTTAGGTTCGTTGAACCCTCTCATTTTAATTCCCCATTATAATTATTTTTTCCTCTATTGCACTTTCCTTAACATTCAAACTGATTTTAAATCTTGTACTGTCTCCTATAAATACAATAAAGGCTATACATTTCTGTGTCATACAAATTTTTATATTTAATATTTTCCACATTACTGTATTGTATACATTTATATATAGATATATCCATTCTGATTTCCTCTTCATGAGTTACTTAGAAGATTTCTTTTAATTTCCAAATATATGGGAGTTTTCCTTTGTTACCAATGGTTAACTCAATTGTGCTATCATCAGATAATATAATCTATGTAATACCGGTACTGGTTTTATGGACTAGATTTGAAAGGAAGACCTTTTCTCTAGCTGCATAGGGCAGTGTTCTGTATGCAGTTACAGTGTGAGTTTCTGTAAGGCGAATTCACTCACAGTTGACTTGTTAATAAGGGAATAGTTTAGAATGGAGTAAACACAGTGTTGGTTAATCCACAATATATTTTAGGCAAGAGGGGAGAGAATGATAGTAGGATCATATCTTCATTGGGAAATAGAAGTCTTCAATGATGCTGCCATGCTGGCAGGAAAAGCACTTCTGTATCCATCTTAAGAAAACTAGAGACAAGTACTGGGGTCCTTCCCAGGGCCACATCCCCCCTCCTGCCGTGCTGTACTCTTGCTCCATTGCCCTGCCGCCATAGCTATCATTAAGGAGCACGCTGGCTCACGCTCCTTCCATCTGTCAGTCTGTACCCACCGGCTCTGCTCCAGCAAAATTTCAACACATTTTCACTCTATTGTTCTGAAGCATTTTTAGCGACCACTGTGGCAGCATGTGTTTGTGTGAATACATCTGCATGGGCAGGCAGATGATCCCTTCCAGTCTCTATACTCTTTTCTGTTTGGTCCTCTTGTTACGAAGCTGCATAGTTTTGTACTGTCCACCACAACTCTTTTCCTCATAAGCCCTGCTATCTTTTAAATATGTTTTTCAGGAAGTAGACAATGTTTCAGTGCAGAAATATCTACATCATCTGCAGTTTCACCTTGTAGTTTGTGTGGTTCAAATCTTCCACACACATCCTATAAATGTTAAAGACAGGGGCATTGAAATTACCCCCAAAGATGGCTTCTATCTTTAGATTTCATGTGACCTTGAGGATTGTGATATCATGATCAATAAAATTTTATCTGTAGGATTTTTGAGGCTTTGAGTTCTCAGCCCTTCTTTTTGTCAGATACCTGAGAAGGGTCACCAACGGGACCTTCTTCAAGTGAATTCTAGGTAAGTCAATTTCTCCTTATGGTTCTTTCACTTTTAACTTTATGTATTTTAAAGTTACGTTACTGTGTTTAGGTAAGTCTAGGATTGTTCCCTCCTCCTGGTGAATTAAACTTTATGTTTGCTCTCTAGAAAGGCTTTTGGTCTTAAGGTCTGTTTTGTCTTAGACTAATAAAAATTCACTACTTTTCTAACATTCACCTTTTAAAATCTGTTATTCCATGTGGAATCTTTGCTCCTTTGTTATTGGTTGATACGATTTGGATTTGTGTCCTCACTTAAATCTCATGTCAAATCACAATCCCCGATGTTGGAGGATGGGTGCAGTGGGAGGTGGCTGCATCATGGCAGCAGATTTCCCCCTTGCTGTTCTCATGATGACCAGTGAGTTCTCATGAGATCTGGTTGTTTGAAAGTGTGTAGCACCTCCTCTTTCTCTCTCTTCCTCCTCCTGCTCCAGCCATATAGGACGTATCTGCTTCCTCTTTGACTTCCCATATGATTGCAAGTTTCCTGAGGCCTCCCCTGCCATGCTTTCTATACAGCCTGTGGAACCTGAGCCAATTAAATCTTTTTTCTTTGTAAATTACCCAGTCTCAGGGAGTTCTTGATAGCAATGTGAGAACAGATGAATACACTGGTATTTATTGTTTCTCCTTACACTTGCTCACAATGGCTTGTATCTTCATATTTCATGTGACTTGGAGGATTGTGATATCATAATCAATAAAATTTGATCTGTGGGATTTTTGAGGTTTTGATTTAGGCCTTGTCTATGTCAGCTACCTGGGAAGGGTCACCAGTGGGTGCTGCTTAAAGTTAATGCCAGGCTTAAGTCTTTTGGCATTAGAAGTACAGTGGATTCTAGTCTAAGAGTTACCTTGTAACCAGTCTGTCATTGGAAATGCTTTATTAAAGCTGTTTTTCCTCCAGTATAAGCCTAAAACATCAAGGTTTCCCCACTGTCTCATTCTTTTGTTACTTTATTCTTTTCATAGTTCATTATTTCCTTGAGAAAAATCACATTATGGAAATTCCTTCTGTGGGCAAGTCTCATACTGATTTCCCACCTTGTGAGGACCTAGACTTTTTATCTAGTTTTCCTCCTGAGGCCTGTTTAAATCCAGAGACCTGGGCCATCGAGGATCAAGGAGTCTGCAAGCCCTTGGCTCTGGGCTTCAGTGCCTGTCCAGTTCATTGTTTTTGTTTCTGTGGATGCCTCTTACTTTCTTGTCAACTCAACTCTACATAAAGAGGATATTTGTATCCAGTTTTTAAATTCTTTTAATGTGTGATGTATTGCAAAGGTTATTTGGGCAATTAGTCTGCTATATTGCTGGCATTTGATGTCTGATTATAGCTGAACTTCATATTAGTATCTGTGGTCCTGTATTTTAAAAATTTCAATAACTATAACATGTTATCATGAGAAAGTATTACTTTAAGCATATTATTTTTAAAAATAAAAACATTCTCTATACTGAAAAAAATAGGAAAAAATGTAATATACTGATTATTAAGCACTTTATGCATTTGTATACCTTTAAGACAAATAGTTCTTTTTATTTCTCTAAGAAAATATAATGCAGTTATTTATGAATATTAAATAAATTTAAACATATAACAACTACAGAGTGAGTGTAAATCCTGAACTCTGATACAATGAATATGAATGAATTCTTTTCTTTGTGAACTTTTAAACCTTTTTCTTAAATTCTTACAATGATCGAGGAGTTGTTGGAATCAAAGCATAACCCACAGTGCTAAACATGCATTCAGACCTCAAACATGTGATTTTCTACAAGCATCCGTATGCTCAGTGCATTCCTCGGGGATAGTTGGTAAGTATATTGCCGGTGTTAGGCAACAGAAAACATCACTCTCATTTTCAAAAATAACATTTACATTGAGAGTGAACATTTTAACTATTATGAAAAAAGCCACATGCCCAAATGCCATGACAAGGAATTAGCTCATGCTGAAATAATGGCTTAGTACTGTTGAAGTCATGAAATTCCATTTCAAGGTCTGAGGTGACTTGGTGTTTTTGTTATATTTGATTTTATTCACAGAGCAGAACTTAATGATAACAACATTTAGAAAGCAGAAATGGAAGTCTTTGAACTGAGGTGCTATACCCTCTTCTTTTGCATGGCTCTGAATGAATGTAGTCTGTAGTCTTTCCCCTGATCGTCACACCCACACACTCTTCTTTTTTCTGAGTAGTGTGGTAACAGCACAGAGATGGAGATCAGAACAACAGATTTTGAATAATGTCTCCATCACTGTCTGGACTACTGGAAAATCTGGTGACCGTTCTCAGCCTTTCATAATTTGAAGAGTTGTCATGAAGAGTATATTCTGCTAAATGAGAAAACAGTGACTGTAGAATGTAATGGAACTTTGAATATAATAGGTTTTTAATATCATAAGTTGATTCTAAATCCTGTAAT
The DNA here is from genome assembly GCF_030222135.1 of Aotus nancymaae. Lineage (NCBI taxonomy): Eukaryota > Metazoa > Chordata > Mammalia > Primates > Aotidae > Aotus > Aotus nancymaae. The sequence continues at coordinate 2,798,184 of NW_026988450.1, read as the reverse complement.
TAAATTGTAAATAGATTTGGCCTTGTGTCCATCCACTTGACTTTTTTCTATTAAATCTGCTATTGGCCTATTTTCATTATATGGACTTGAGATAAGAACATTACATCCCAGCACATGTTATGAAGGTGCTAAGTAAGAGTACAAATGGACAACTTGGTTTTATTGCAAAGGTCAGGAAATAGAGTTTTTAAGATTGGCTCTGAAATATTATATATATATATATATATATATATATATATATATATATATATATATATAATGCTTTATTCCTTTGGGCTGTCTTCCCAGTGGCTGAAAAAAATGACTCCTCTTTCATTAATACTTCTTTCATCATAGGCCCCAAGTTGGTTATATTACACTTTTCCTACATATGATTTTACATCAGCAACATGAAACAAGTTATGGTATGTACCAATATATTAACCATTCATAAACAAGTGACATTTAATATGTAAATAGTCATATCATAATGAAGTTTTACTTTTATTAACCTAATATGTCTACGCTGAGTTGAATCATTGATTTGAAAATCAGTTCCTTTTGAGGTCAGCACATTTGTTTCATCAATGTTCAATACTAATAAACTTACATATATATATATATTTTCTAAATTTACCCTTGAGTTGTTTTTCCTCCAAACTCAATAAGTAAGTTTTTACTTCTGTTAAATATTAACAGGATACTATCTGGTGTGTGAACTAATTTCTGACATAATAAACCTCCGAGTAGGCAGAGGTTGCGGTGAGCCGAGATTGCGCCATTGCACTCCAGCCTGGGTAACAAGAGTGAAACTCTGTCTCAAAAAAAAACAAAAACAAAAAAACCCAAAACCCCAATATGTGATTATTGAAACAATAAGTGGCACACTTCTTTGCTTCAGCAATGCACTATCTTACTGTAAAGATAGTTCAGCATTTCAGAAGAAGTTGAGTAAAAGGCAACATGTGAAACAAGGAACTAAAAACACGGAAGCAAAATAATGAATGTGAGGGAAGGTAAAACTAAAACATGAAAAATAGATCAGTAATATGTAAAAAGGTCATTTACAAATGTTCCTATCCCTTTATGACTTTTAAAGATGCTTACATGGGAAGATACAGAAGGAGCAAATCCATCCAGCCAAAGCAGCTGACCCATCAAAAGAAGGTCGTGGAATGGCAGGTGTCCCAGCCATTGTCAGTGCCAAAGAATCAGACATTTTTCAAGGGGGAAGACATGCCTGAGCCATGCTCCTGAGTGAGATAGAAACTTTCTGGCTTTCTATTAAAAAAAAAAAAAAATTCCTTGATCTTACAATTAATCTTGATGGATTTGTCAATACATTTTGCCATAAATAAATTCTAGTGGAAGTGATCACTAATTCAATTTTGCAATTAAACTGGATATTATTCATAAGAAGTTTTTTGCACTGATACTTACTATCCATGTGGCAGATGCCATGTGAAGAGTTAGCTGGGATTAAATTTAATTAAATTCATAATCTCCTTCTGAAAACTTTCTAGAAAGTTTGAAAAGGATTGGATTTTAGTCTCAGAAGACATGTCTCTGCCTACAATCTTTTTGAAAGGAGAGAGACTGGATTCAATTGGTTACCTAGAGTTCAACAGTTTGTCTGGATTGATAATACTTTTAAAATTATTTTTAAAACTAAGCTGTAATCTATCACCTTTGTTATGAACCTCATTGATCCCTATCATTGTCACTTGAAATAACAAGTATAATAAAACCAATCCCAATGTTTCACTTATGCCTAATTATAGATGATATATTCAAACAAGAATCTAGCCATCCTAAATAGTATAATGTGATGATGAATTGGCATTTTTAAACACTTTTCGGCTCTTCTTATTGATTGTTTCATTACATAACTTGCATTTAATTATTTTTGCCTAAAGTGCCTATACAAATGAAAATAAAAATAATGAAACTTATGTACATTGTGATATGTCATATACTGACGTGGTTCATTTTGTGAAGTTTTTATTTGTGATAGCAAATCAAAGTGCATAGACAATATATATACATATATAGTTCTTTATGACCCTTGTTCACACTTCAAACTGAGGTATCCAACATTAAAATGTCGTATTCTTCCTCATACAACTTTTCCTAGATGGATATAATATTTTAAGTTTTATTAAACAAAAAAAAAAGTCAAAATCACTGAAGAATGTCATTTTCTAAAAGTCTCAGCTGATTGTTCTGTTTTTGCCTTGTGACATCCACTGGATTGTAATTAAGAGAGTTGTTCCCGCCCTGGAAGACAGGACCCCAGGAGGATACCCCTCCTGGATTGGTGCACATGTGGCCATCTGGTGGTCAGCCTAAGGTTAAAATTCACCCCCACTGCAGAACCTATCGGAGCAAACCCAGGCTACAGTATTTTGAATCTCAGAATTGAGGGATAAAAAGAGATTACTTTGCCTTTGCCTTCAAGGCCACCGGATGTGCCACTAATGAAGTCAGTCAAATGAAGTCTCTTTGAGACATCTAGGTGGCTGAGTAGTGAGACAATTCCCCTTGCTTCTAGTATGTTACTTTTCTATAGTGTCCTCAGCTATTTCAGGGCACTGGAGCTAAGCCCAACTCACTTGCAATTTGTTGACTTAGCTATTCCCTATTTGCTTGGTCCCTTTTATTGTTAATTTAAATGTCAAAGCCTAGGGTGGACAATTGAAAAGGCTTTGCCAGGTCCAAAATCAAAAATAAAGTACGTATTTATTTTTTCCAAAAGTTTGATGATAAATTAATTTATTTTCAGATCAACTCATATAAATGTATATATATACCAGAAAGCATCCCCCCACTGCAGTTGGTATATGGCATGCCGTATCCTACATACTTTTTTTTTTTTTTTTTTTTTTGAGACGGAGTTTCGTTCTTGTTACCCAGGCTGGAGCGCAATGGCGCAATCTCGGCTCACCGCAACCTCCGCCTCCTGGGTTCAGGCAATTCTCCTGCCTCAGCCTCCTGAGTAGCTGGGATTACAGGCACGCACCACCATGCCCAGCTAATTTTTTGTATTTTTAGTAGAGACGGGGTTTCACCATGTTGACCATCATAGTCTCGATCTCTTGACCTTGTGATCCACCCGCCTCGGCCTCCCAAAGTGCTGGGATTACAGGCGTGAGCCACCGCACCCGGCCCCCTACATATGTTTTTAGTCATTTTTATCAATACTACTTTCATTTTTTGGGATTTTGCTTTTACCACTCAATAATTAATCATAAGAATATAATTTGGTGTGATGGAGCCATATGAAAGAAATTCCTACACGGAAGACTTCACTAATAAATTCCTGTTCAGATATTAAGATTTTTGCCACCTCCACCATAAATGATGGTTTATTTCCTTCTAGAAATATCTACTGGCACACGGCCTATGCACAGGCAAGCCTGTCTGAGACTATTGGATAAGTGACGATGTGTAGGTGCCCACTCTTTCATAGGAATGATGATATATATGCACACTACAAAGGCACAAGGGAATGCATGGCAGGCAATAAAATAGTAGTTTAGAGGTAGAAGAAACGTTATTTCCAAATGGAGCTTATTGGGAGAGGCATTATTAAAATGCTGTTTGCCATTGCACAGGCAGGTCTGAATTGCTCTGGGGCTGCTTCCACACGTTCTCTGACACAATGGTTCTGAGAACATTCCAGCCAAAACTTCCATTCACATTGGTCAGGCTGATCTTACAACACAGCTGCTGGAAGGAACTGAATGGCACTTTTGAATTTCAGCCAATTTTGCTGCCTCATGGACAAAACCGTTTCTGATCTGTTCCATTCAACAGCACTTTCAGAATTTGAATTTTTCTGCCACAGAGTCTATATAGACACACCTTTGGTCAATAGACCACATGCTAGAGATGAGAATTAACCGCCCCTACCACTGTGGCCCATTGTAATAGAAAAACAGGATGCTTATCATTTTCTTGTGGAGAAGTATTATCAGCTTTCTCTTTTTTTATTTTCTTGCTCATCTCTCTCTCTTACTAAACCATGAATTCTTGCAGGGCATGGATCTGTATCTTTCTATGTAAGAGAACGTTTCCTAATGAATGTTCAATAGGTTTGGAGTGACGATGTTCATGTAATCCTGCATCTCAACACTGAACCCAAATTGTTCTGTAGAGAGCAGTTTCTTCTACAGGCAATTTTCTTTACTCACATTTGATAGAATCTCTGCCATTCATTAGGGGATATAATCTTCATGTCTTTACTTACGGTTAAAATAGACCCCTATCTGGAACTGGATGAACACAGGAAAGAAACGTGTTGCCCAGGCAACGGAGCTACTCTGTTTGAATGACTTTCCTCATTATCACAGTGGAAGTTAAAACAGATACTGTACAATAAATTGCTGAGTTTGTATTCAGTCTGCTGATGAAGAAAATAAGAGAAAAAAAACACTACCTTTGAGTGAAAGATGTAAAATGTGGGGTTATTCTCTATGTTGCCAAAATGTATGATAGTATATTTATTTAATTACTTAAAATTATTATAGAAATTTCTGAATAAATATAAGAGCACATATCACAGCCTGATCTTTTATTTTATTTACTTTCTATTTCTCATTTAGAAAATGTTAATACCTTGACAGAAAAATTCTGTTGGTCTCTCTCACAGCTGTATCCTCATATACCAGACATTTAGAAAACAGAATTAATGGGAAAATAAATTTTGAAACTTGGTGTCAGATGCTCTCTAATGTAAACCTTCTTTGATCTCACTGAAGCAAAATGATTTTGTATTTGTAATTGAAATATTTCTTATAAAAATAAACCTTTTTAAAAATGTTTGATATCCCTCTTAAAAAAAATAAGATGTGGAATCTTATGGCTCATTTCATTGATAGTTGTTTTATTTTACTTATAAATGCTTTAATTGAGAAGTAGCAATACCTAGTAGTTCTGAAGCAAATCCGTGTTGGCCTGGAATCCTTGTTCTGATCCTAATAGTCTTATACTCCCATTGGTGAGATGGAGTACAAAATGACTGACTTTACAGCGTTGCTCTCAGGATTAAGAAAGACAGTGCATTAAAGAACAGGTGCATTGCGTGGTGCCGAGTACCTAAACAATGCTAGTCAATTATTACTGAATATAATTATGTGGAGAACACGAAATATAATAGTTCTCTGATAACAAAGATCTTACTAAATCACTTCAAAAGCTAGATAATAGCTATTGTTTCTAAGGGTGCCTATAAGATATTAAATAAAAAATAATTTTCATTAAGTTGAACAGATTTTTAATATGCTCTTGATGGCACTAAACAATAAATTTCCGTGTTTCTTTACACTAAGTTATGTATTTTACCTCAATATTACCATGTTGCAATTAAAAAAAAATCCACTGTGCACAGCCTCTAGAGTCAACATGTTTTGTGAAGATTCTATTACATTACATATCTTTGGTCTGAATTTGTAACACCCATATTCCAACTTAGTATTGTTTAACAACATTAATTCTATAATATTAGACTTGAAAGAAGCAATCATACATTATCAATGCATAAATTACACTCATTTCAGGAGTATTTTGCACTAAAAATAATATCTAGAAAGATACATGACTTAGCTAAGAGCAAAGCTAATTAGTAACTATGTACAAGTAGGTCTAGCTTCTAATATAGTACTTTTTTTTTTTTTTGAGACGGAGTTTCGCTCTTGTTACCCAGGCTGGAGTGCAATGGCGCTATCTCGGCTCACCGCAACCTCCACCTCCTGGGTTCAGGCAATTCTCCTGCCTCAGCCTCCCGAGTAGCTGGGATTACAGGCATGCGCCACCGTGCCCAGCTAATTTTTGTATTTTTAGTAGAGACGGGGTTTCACCGTGTTGACCAGGATGGTCTTGATCTCTTGACCTCGTGATCCGCCCACCCCAGTCTCCCAAAGTGCTGGGATTACAGGCGTGAGCCACCGCGCCCGGCCTATAGTACATTTTTTAACCTGTAATTTTGTAATTTCTAAGAATTAAAGTACCATAACACTAATTCTGTTTTGTTTTGTTTTTTAATTCACTGGTCTACTACAACACTCCTTTGAAGTATTGGAAGGAATCCTTGAGTGGTAAAAACTCAATGGTGAAAATCGCTTTATTTTTCAATCATAGTCTAACTCTCTTTGCCAGTAACGGGGGGTTATCATTAAAATATTTATAACTGACTTTAAGATTAAATAAATTTATTTTTCAAAGATGTATTTTCAACAAATTTACATTTATGCAATTCCCAGATTAATATGTTATACAAAATGAACTCGCAGTTTATTTGGAAGATATCTAGGCCAGACAAATATTGTCTGTCAAGGGACAGACACATTGGAGGAGAAATGACAGAAAAGCATGATCATGACAATCTACTGAAAGCACAATTCATTTCCAGATACCAAGTGTTGACTACAATTCATTTCAGTTCCATGGTCACTGGACAACAAAGATATACACTGTACATGCAGTGCAGACCTAGGTAGAGCAGAGATAGTATGAAACAGAAAAATAATTAAAAGTTCTTCACTTAAAGAAAATAAATCTTACTTGGCACGTATCTTCAGAGGGCTGTAAGATAGACGGCGAGTCTATTAGCTACCAAAACTTGACGAAACCTAACATTCCTGTTCCCTTTTCCAACCCGTTAGTAAATTGTTGATTTTACACTAAATTCTATGTCTGTCTACAAAATGTATCTACTAAATCTTTCTAGGGGGTGTCATTATGCATTTTTCATCACCTTACAAAACTGACAGGTCACAAAGCAGAGTTGCCCTTCACAGAGGTCATCAATAACAACAAAACTTTTAGGTTGAAAAATTATAAATTTGTAACAAAATTGCATTGACATTGCACAGCTATTTCTAGTCATCCTACATTCTTATTTTTAAACTAAAAGTCTTACATTATTCTTCAACACAAATATAACAAGATTTTATGACGAACACACACACACAGACACACACGTATTTAATTCTATCACATAGCATGACAATAATAGTACAATGGATGAACTTTTGTATTAATATGAAACTGAGCTTCAATTTCAGTTCCTAAGAACCATCACAAATGCCCAAATAAAAGGTATACATTTCACATTTTTACTGCATGGTTTTCTGAACACAAAGTAAAACCACAAAGTAAGTAAGGAGCCTAAATGCTGCTATTAAAAAAATACAATAGGCTTCTTTCAGCCTATTGTATTTTCTAAGCCTATTTTCTAAGATGTGCAAAAATCTTAGAAACAGTTACTCCAATTCTTACAACAAGAAAAAATATAAGCACACTGAAAGTTAATGACTTTGCTTGGGCACATTAAAGAACTGAAGTCTCAAGGCAAACTGTCACCTGAAATCCGCAGAAACAGGTGAATACAGAGAAACAGCTGAGATCTTCTTACCTGGAGGTTGGGCTGCCGGAGCCATAAATTTAACACTTCTGGAAAAAGTGGTCAGCATAGAAGAACAGATAAGTAATGTAAACAGAGAAACAGAAACCCTAAGAAAAAGTCAAGGAAAATGCTAGAACCGGAAAACTCTGGAACAGATACATGCCTTTGATGGACTCATCAGAATCCTAGACATGGCAAAGAAAATAATGAGTGAGCTTGAGGGCATGCTAACAGGAACTTCCCAACTGAAAGGCAAAAAGCAAAAAGTATACAATAAAGAGGAAGAAGGAGAAAGCTGAGAGGATAAGGAGGAGGAAGAAGAAGAAACCAGGAACAGGAACTCTGGGACAATTTCAAAGCTGTAACATATGTGTAATGGCAATATCAAAAGAAAAAAGACAAAACTGAGGAATATTTGAAGTAATAGTCACTGAGAACATTTGAAAATTAATGATACTCAAAACTAAGGACCAGAATACATAGAGAACACAGAGCAGACTAAATAGCAAAATAAATAAATACATTCACCTACACATAACATTCTCAAACTGTAAAAAAAAAGAAAAAGAAAGAGAAAGTCTTGAATGAAGCCATGAATTGGGGTGAGGGAATGCTTACCTTTAAAAGAACACGGGTAAATCTACTTTAGCTCTGTTATACAAATTAAATTAGAACTGATTTTCATAGATAACGCTGCTTACAATTGTTTATATTAACTTATTTACTGCTGCCAAAAATCGGAAACTATCAAAATGTCCTTTAATAACTGAATGGATTAAAAAAATGTGGTTTATCTGTACAACAGGACATTACTCAGCAATAAAAAGAAATGCACTATCAAGCCATAAAAAGGCACTGAGGAAGCACAGTGCATTGCTAAGTGAAAGAATCAGTGTAACAAGGCTACATACTGTATGCTTTCAATTACATCCACTCTGGAAAAGAAAAGATATAGAGATGATAAACAGATCAGTCATGCCAAGAGAGATCAGAGAAACAGGGGAGGCCAGGAGAGGAGAGGAAGGAAGCACAGGAGAGTACTGAGAACACAAAGACTGTGCTGCATGATATGTAATTGCGGCTACATGGCCCTATCCGTTTGTCAAAAACCGTAGAACTTACAAAACATAAAGTGAAAATTAATACATGCAAATTAAAAAAAAAATGATTTAGGAGGATTGGGTATCCCAGGAAGGAATTCAGACCATGCCAAGAGAATCTAACTGTATCACTAATGGTAAAATAGGCTCATTGATGCGATTAGGAAGGAAAGGTGATGACCCAAGTAACTTTGGAAAGAAATAGTGTCTGTAAGGCTAAAGGCAAAAAGAACTGCACTTAAGAATGGTGCTGTAGATGATAAAGGTGTTTCCCATGGAGACACAGGTTAAAAATCCTCATGTTGCTATATTTGTATTCTAGAATTGAATACATCAGTAAATGGCTGCGGTGGGAGCCAAATTTCTAACCATTAGAGTGAAAATTTGTAGACAATCAAGAAGCAGCAGCTAAGTGATCCATACGGTGATAGATTAAAGAGTTTAGGTCATTAATATGAACTCATGTTTAGATGAATACAAGTGGATACATACAAAAATATTGCTAAATATCTGTTTAAAAGCCAGTGAGTATACACACACATGTTTGCTGAGATTGTCTAAAAGGAAAGGACATCAAGAGTTACAAGGACACGTAACACCCAGTTCTTGAGTTCTAATATCATTGTTCAGTGAAAGAAACCAAGGCTCCTTAGAGAAATGGCTGATTCTAGAACTCAGAAAGTAAATAAAATGATCATGGAGTGTCATGCAGTGCTAGAAAGCAAGAAAGTACTACACACACACACACACACACACACACACACACACAATGCATCATGGACTTTAGTTAATAATGATGTATTAATACTGTTTCATTAGTTATAACAAGTACCCAGTACTAACAGAGATGTTAATAATACAGAAAACTTTGTGGAAAATGTATGGAAACTCTTTGTACTATCTTTTTCATTTTTATTTAAATCTAAAACTGTTTTCAGTATTAAACTCTATTTAAAAATCACAGTTTAAGGGATTCAGTTTTCTTTAGAAAAAGAGAAATTTCAGTCACATCGTTCTAGCAAAATATCACTTAAATTCCTGGGAATTACAGAGAAATGAGAGAACTTTAAACTTCATTATTAGTTGTCTGATCCTGGGCACATGGGTCTAAAATGTATGTTACCTCTTTTAAACCTCTAGTTTTTAACCTTGAGAAGGAGTTGATGACAGATTTTTTTTTTCATGAAATATTCCATCAGCATATCTCAAAGCAGGCCATAATGTTAGACAAAGTTTTAACACTTAAAATAAAAAAAAAAGATAATTAACGAGAAAACTACCTATAATCACGAGCCCCTCCTCCGATTTAGGGGAATAAAGATGTGTACTATGGGTTCACAGTGGTAGCCATTGTGAAGAACAAAGTCGACAATTTATTTGCATCAAATGTATTATTTTTATACTTAAAAGTTTTGTTGCTTTGTTTTACTTTTTTTTTAGCCCTAGGTTGCCTTAAATATCATTGACACAATGTATTAAATATTGCATGCATCATTCCCCTTCCCTTCGCAGAGGCCTATTTGGTTTTCATTTATAGCAATTCATTCTGAAATTGGCTTTCTAGTGTCTGTCAACAGTTGAGGTATTCTTGCTCAAATGCTTTTAATCCTTGCTTCTCTTGTGCTGGTGACTAAATTGACTAGAGTTGAGGAAGGGCGTCCCTGGTGTAGATGCATTTTGCTCAGTAAGTGCCTGAATGCAACAGGCTAGATTTTAAGAGAAAGCAGAGAATTAAAACTATACATCTTACCACACGGTGAGTATTTCTACTTGATACATTTTTCACTTTGGCCCAAGTTGGGGGATTGAGTTTCAAGTATTAATGCTACGACCCAAGGAACCAAAGTATGTTTCTATGATCAGTTACTTTCTCCAGAGCCCGTCATTGTGACCTTGGATTTTCTGATGTCACAATCTTCAAGAGGTTAAGTGAGGAGACTTCAGAGCCAAACTGCCTGAGATAAAGTCCTGCTTCCACTTCCAGCACTTGCTCAGTGCGACCCTTGGAAAATTATTTTCATTTTGATGCCTTGTTTCTTCAGTGTGAAGGGGAGATACTAATGGAGATTAATTCACAGGGTTGTTTGAGGATTCAGTGAGTCATTGCATGCAAAGTGCTTAGTAAAGTATCTGGCATCAAGCAGGGGCTAAGAAAATATTTGCTGTTATTATGCCCCATATACCTTTCTAAAATGACCAGGTAGGCATATGAAGGTAAGTATGTATGTCATTCAGACTCTCAAAATAAAAAACAATTTGTTGGGGGAATGATAAAAATAGCTAATTGCACTCTCTGCCTATCATCCTATTAGTCCCAAAATGCTTGCTGACATCCACACCCACAATACAGGTTGCCTAGTCTTGTTTCTTTATCCATGTCATTCACTTCAGAATCAGTATTCCCTACAAATCAAGTCCCTGATGACACTTAAACCGCATGTAAGAAGTCTGGGTCCTCGATGTTTTGCACTCTCTGCTAAGAGAAGGCTCACTGGAAGATTGGAACAGCTGTTCGTTGGCTAGCACACTACATCCCCCAGGTTCCAGACCATCCTGTAGATAAGGCAGCCATGCACCACAACCGGGCAGCTGATGACCTGCACTCAGCGTCGCCATGATTTCCTAGAATCTGCACTCACAAGTTGGGTCTGCTTGTCCTGCCCCATATCTCTCAGAATTGCTTTAACAGAATTTTGGGCTCAATTCCTGATTAGTTGGTTTGCTTTTCTATGAGGATATTAAAAGTTAAGTCCTGCCAGGCACAGTGGCCCTCACTTGTAATCCCAGCACAAATCACAAGCCTCCTTTTGGGAGGCGGAGGCAGGCAAACCACCTGAGGTCAGGAGTTCGAGACCAGCCTGGCCAACATGATAAAACCCTATCGCTACAAAAAAAAAAAAAAATACAAAAATTAGCTGGGCGTAGTGGCACATGCCTGTAATCTCAGCTACTTGGAAGGCTGAAGCAGGAGAATCGTTTGAACCTGAGAGGCAGAGGTTGCAGTGAACCAAGATTGTGCCATCATTGCACTCCAGCTTGGGCAACAAGTGTGAAACTCAGTCTCAAAAAAAAAAAAAAAAAGACTAAATTCTGAATAATATCAACTATATGACAAAAAAAAAGAAGTCCTAATCAGTTTTGTTTCAACAGTTTTGTCTAGCCACGTGACACAGTGATCTTTTTTTAAAACACTGCAAAGAAAAATAAAAAGGTACAGAATAGAAGAAACTATCTTCCACTGTCTTCATCCCAGAGAACGCATTCCAAATCTGAGCCTGGTGACATTACCTTTGTTCCTGACTTCCCAGGTGAGATGATCCTAACCATATTCATTACGAATTCCCTGTGTAAGCATTTTATTTGCAACTTTTACCAAAAATAAACACAATGTGCCCAGGATCGCATTTAACAAGTACTGGAGGTGGGACTTTAATTCAGGCATGTTAGTTTTGAGGTCGCCTCCTTTCGTACTTTGGTACTCTACTAAAAGACTGAACCCACTCGTGACTGTGATTCCAAAAAACATCCAAGTTCATAGTATATTGGATGGTATAGAAAACTGGTTGTAGATACCACTGTGATTCCTTGAACGGCTGCATTCATGGCTGTTCTTGCTATCTTCTGAACCTAAACGTTCTACAAGGCATCGAGTTGTTAATCAAAATAAAGTATGACAATTAAAAGACAAGGACGCTTTACTGTACTTTGCTGTTGATGTTAATCGCTCTGCCTCCTTTTCTATTAGAACTTCCTGAATATCTGTTGCCTGTCACAAAGGTAAATCATCAGGGCTTGCAGAGCCCTGTAGATTCGAGGAGCAGAGTGGGCTCTGTAGCTGCCTGAAGACTGCGTAAGGCTGGAAAACATCTGCTTCAGAATTTACTTGCCCCGTGTTGCCTTGTGAAATGATTGCCTGTCCTATTTCCAAAGAAATAATCAGCAGCAACTCAAACCGACGGGGTGGCATGATAACACCAGGGCCAGAAAAACAGCTATTAGCGGGACGAGTCTCCAAAGTGCATTTATTTCCCTTCTCCCCACTCCCATCTTCAGAGCCGGTGGATTCAACCTGGGAGACTGCTTTCTCCCAGCTGGATCCCTCCCAGTCAGATGCTTTGTTCTTTTTTTTGCTGAGTCTACAGTCACTGGCCTGGGATGCACCTGCTGAGGGGCTGCAAATGGGAGACTTCACCTGCTCTCTGGGCACAGGCTGCTGTCTGATATGAGGCTCATTCTGAAAAGAAGACAAACGTGCAGAAAAACTGCAAAGTATGGAAATAAATATCACGACATTGGTAGGGCAGTGGACACCAATGGAACACAAGACAGAGATTTAAGACTGGTCAATTTATAAGTGGCAACTGAAAATGTAATAAATATGCCCCTAAAACCGACGGGAAAAATAGATGGTTTAGAAGATGGTATTAGGACATGTTTTACTACTAGGGAAAAGTGATAAAAGTGTATCCCTGCATAACGCCATGTTCCAAGTTTGAAACGAGATGTATCAAAAACCTCAATGTGGAAGGTAAAATGATGAAGTAGAATATCCTTATTTTTAGCCATCATGTAACTTGCCACTCTGGACAGCAGTCTGGCAATGCAAAATCTAAGCATGTGCAAATCTTAGAAAGTGAGATCACAGATAAATACTCCGAAGATATTCTCACACAAGGGAACGTATGAAAGGATATTCATCCTGGCTTATCCTGTGATGACAGAGTGCTGCGTGCAATCTCAAAGTCAATCTCTCGAGAACAGTACTGATAAATTAAAAGATAGAGACAAAGTTCACATATTAACACAGACAAATTTTAAAAAATAATGTTGAGAAAAGGACAACAGAATATGAAAGCATTAGAGCACAATAACCTATGTAATCCTAAAATGTATGTACACAGACAACGGAAATACTGCTTCCAAGAATATATGTGCATGTATATATCTTTATGTGCATATTACATATTCACACATACTCATAAATGTATAATCAGTCAGGCCTTGCATAGACCAGTGGTGATATTTTCCATAGACCAAATAACATGATTAATTCAACTATTTGCAAGTGAAGATCATAAAGAAAAATAAACATAGAAATAAATAACAATATTTTTGCTAAATTTCAGCACTCTTCCAATTCCTATTCTTCAAGAAAATAAACCAAGTAGTAGCAAAGTGGTATCTTTTATTTAGGAAATTCCCATTCTCTTTCTCTCTCTGTATGCTACTTTTTATTTTGTCTTTCTTTCTTTATTTATTTTGAGACAGAGTCTCACTCTGCCGCCCAGGCTGGAGTGCAGTGGCAGGCTTTTGGCTCACTGCAACTTCCGCCTCCCAGGTTCAAGCGATTCTCCTGCCTCAGCCTCCCAAGTATCTGGAATTACAGGTGCATACCACTATGCCCCAGCTAGTTTTTTTGTCTGTTTGTTTGTTTGTTTGTTTGTTTGTTTGTTTTGTATTTTTAATAGAGATGGAGTTTCAGCATGTTGGTCAGGCTGGTCTCAAACTCCTGACTTCAGGTGATCCACTGGCCTCAGCCTCCCAAAATGTTGGGATTACAAGCATGAGCCACCGTGCCCGGCCTATATGCTACTTTTAAAGCAGCAAGGATTTTCACATCTACATGCCAATTCTGGCCCCAAACAGCTTTTCTCCTTGCTCTTCTATGAAGAGTACTCGTCTACATAGAATGAAATAAAAAAAGAAAGCAGACAGTGCTTTCATCCAAATAATCTAAAACAAATGAGAGAGATTCTTCAAACAGCCACAGTTGTGACAAAGAGAGTAGACATGGCTTAAAGAAGAGAAAAAAAGAGTTTGAAGGCAGCTTCTACAAATGTTCTAAATTTACCGTTAATAATCACGGTTATTCATCGTGCATTTCAGTTTTTACAAGTCGTATCATTAAGCTTTCATAAGAATCCCATGTCCTTGTTAATTCTAAGACAGTTGCATAGATTACCAGATACCAGTTGCTAGCTATAAAATGGCAAACCAAGGTCTTCCATTCAGGCCTTCTGAAAATTATTTAAGTTATTTTGCCTTGACACTAGGTCAAAACTTTAATGGATACCGGTCAACTCATGTAGAGCCTCGTTAGACCTTACGAAACAGTGATTTCCTGGGGCGATTCCATCAACTTCAGCTGTATGAAACAGACTAAGGACATTATATAAAAGGATAATTTTTATATTGAACTCAAGAAATTCCCGAAATTCACTCCAGTTAAGCCACTTTAATAAGTTTGGATGGCTAAAGATCTGCGTGAAAAGTATCAATAGTAACTTCTCAACTCAAGCATCATCATCTTGGTGGACTGGAGACAGGACTAGATTGCAGTTCCAGACAGCGCAGCTTGCAAAAGCTCTCACTGTGAATTTTAGCTCCAGATCGACTGCAAGAACAAGCCAGCAATCCCGAGAGGACCCACAGACCCTCTGAAGGAAGTGGAGTGCGTCTGCAGGACCCGGGAGACCCCCAAATACAACTGCAGAAGTGGAAAAGGGAGACCCTTCTCTCCAGAACACACACCCGCGCTGGAGAAGCTGAAGGTCTGTTTGCAGGAGAAGTTTCTGACTTTACCTAGAGCTGAGTCAATTTAGAGAGCCAAGTGAAATACAGGGGCAGAGGGAGCAGGAGAAGGGCCCTGGGAGCTTACCACGTCCCCTAGCAGGCCATTCCTGCCTGCCACCACAGGGTTCCATTGGGAGGGTGACCAGAGGAGCAGAGAGTATAACTCCACAGGGAGAAGGAAATCTCTAGCTGAATTTTGTAACAATTTCAACAGGGTGAGAAGCCTCCTGCCCAGAACTCGGGGGAGAGCACAAATCCAGTGTGCAGACTCCACAGATGGGAGAAGAGCTAAGCCCTTTCTTTCACAACTGGAAGCAGGTACCTCCTGGTAAGTTTTCAAGCCCATCATGCCCTCTGCTTGGAAATAGACTCCAGGCTATCTGGGGGAGGGCATGGTGGGCATGAGACCAGCCCTTTGATTTGCGTGGGAGCTGGGCGAGGCCTGTGACTGCTGGCTTTCTCCCACTTTCCTGACAACTTGCATGACTCAGCAGAAGCAGCATGATCATCCTAGATACACAACTCCAGTGGCTTGGGAACCTCATCTGCATCCCTTACAGCAGCCTCAGTAAGACCCACCCGAGGAGAAGCTGAGCTCAGTGAAGTCTAATCTTGCCCCACCTGATGGTCCTTCCCTATCCACCTTGGTAGGGGAAGACAAAGGGAATATCATCTTGGGAGTTCTAGGGCCCTGCCCACTGCCTGTCCCTCTGTACACTACTACAACTGATGCTTTCTGGAAGTCATCATCTCCTGGGTCAAAATCGAAATCAAGACTGAAATAAAAAAGTTCTTCAAACTGAATGGCAATGAGGACACAATCTCTCAAAACCTCTGGAATAAAGCAAAGGCCATACTGAGAGGAAAGTTCATAGTTTAAGCACCTACATCAAAAAAAACTGAAAGGGCACAAACTGGTATTCTAAGGTCACACCACAAGGAAACAAAGAAACAAGAAAAAACCAAACTCAAACCCAGCAGAGGAAAGAAAATTATCAAGATCAGAAGAGACTAAATGAAATCAAAGAAATAAATGAAACAAAAAGCTGGTTCTTTCAAAAGATAAACAGAAGAGACTAAATGAAATCAAAGAAATAAATGAAACAAAAAGCTGGTTCTTTTAAAAGATAAATAAAACTGGTAGACCATTAGCAAGATTAACGATGAAAAGAAGAAAGAAAGATCCAAATAACCTCACTAAGAAATGAAAGAAGAGGTATTACAACTGACATCACTGAAATATAAAAGATCATTCAAGGCTACTATGAACACCTTTATGCACATAAACCAGAAAACCTAAAAGAGATGAGTGAATTCCTGGAAAAATACAACCCTCCTTAATAAGGAGGAATTAGGAATTAGCTTAAATCAGGAAGAATTAGGAATCCTTTACATATTACGAACAAAAAATATCCAGGACCAGAAGGATTACAGCAGAATTCTACCAGACATTCAAAGAAGAATTTGTACCAAGCTTTTTGATAACTATTCCACAATATGGAGAAAGAAGGAACCCTCCCTAATTCATTTTATGAAGCCAGCATCACCTTAATATCAAAACCAGGAAAGGACATAACCAACAAGAATACTATAGACTGATCCTTGATGAACATAGATGCTAAAATCCTGCACAAAATACTAGTTAACAAAATCCAACAACATATTAAAAAGATAATCCACCATGACCGAGTGGTTTTATACCAGGGATGCAGGAATGGTTTAACATACACAAGTCAATACATGAGATACACCATATAAACAGGATTAGAAGCAAAAATCACATGATCATCTCAGTAGATGCAGAAAAAGCGTTTGACAAAATCCAGTACTACTTCATGATTAAAACTCTCAGCAAAATCAGCATACAAGGAACATACCTTAAGGTATAAAAGCTGTCTATGACAAACCCACAGCCAACATAATACTGAATGGGGAAATGTTGAAAGCATTCCCTCTGAGAATTGGAACAAGACAAGGATGCCCACTCTTACCACTCCTTTTCTACATAGTACTGGAAGTAAAAACCAGCGCAATCAGGCAAGAGAAAGAAATAAAGGCATCCAAATTGGTAAAGAGGAGGTCAAACCGTCACTGTTTGCTGATGATATGATCGTTTACCTTGAAAACCCTAAGGACTCATCCAGAAAGCTCCTAGAACAGGATAAAAGAATTCAGTAAAGTTTCCAGATACAAGATTAAGGTATACTAATCAGTAGCTCCTCTATACACCAAGAACAAACAAGCAGAGAATCAAACCAAGAACTCAACCCCTTTTACAATAGCTGGAAAACAAAGAAAAGAAAAAGAAAAAAAACCACTTAGGAATGTACCTAAGCAGGGAGCCAAAGAACTCTACAAGAAAAACTACGAAACACTGCTGAAAGAACTCATAGATGACACAAACAAATGGAAACACATCCCATGCTCATGGATGGGGAGAAGAAATACTGTGAAAACGACCATACTACCAAAAGCAATTTACAAATTCAATGCAATCCTCATCAAAATACTACCATCATTCTTCACAGAATTAGAAAAAACAATTCTAAAATTCATATGGAACCAAATAAGAGCCCACAGAGCCAAAGCAAGACTAAGCAAAAAGAACAAATCTGGAGGCCTCACACTACCTGATTGCAGCCTGTACTATAAAGCCATAGTCACCAAAACAGCATGGTACTGGTATTAAAAAAAAGCACACAGACCAATGGAACAGAAGAGAGAACCCAGAAATAAACCCAAATGCTTACAGCCAACTGATCTCTGACAAAGCAAACAAGAAAATAAAGTGGGGAAAGGACATCCTTTTCAACAAACGGTGCTGGGTTAATTGTCTAGCCACACGCAGGAGAATGAAACTGAATCCTCATCTCTCACCTTATACAAAAATCAACTCAAGATGGATTAAGGACTTAAGACTAAGACCTGAAACTATAAGAAGTCTAGAAAATAACATTGGAAAAATCCTTCTAGACATTGGCTTAAGCAAGGGTTTTATGACCAAGGGCTCAAAAGCAAATGCAATAAAAACAAGATAAATAGCTGGTACCCAGTTAAACCAAAGAGCTTTTGTGCATTAAAAGGAACAGTCAGCAGAGTAAACAGACAAGCCTCAGAGTGGGAGAAAATCATCACAATCTGTACATCTTACAAAGAACTAATATCCATAAAATCCAGAATCTACAACAAACTCAAACAAAACAGTTAATATAAAAAATCCCATCAAAAAGTGGGCAAAGGACATGAATAGACAATTCTCAAGAGAAGATACACAAATGGCCAACAAATAGGAAAAAATGCTCAACATCACAAATGATCAGGGAAATGCAAATCAAAACCCTGATTCAATACCATCTTACTATCGCAAGAATGGCCATAATTAAAATATCAAAAAACAGTAGATGTTGGTGTGGATGTGGTGAAAAGAGAACACTTCTACACTGCTGGTGGGAATGTAAACTAGTACAGCCACTGTGGAAAACAGTGTGGAGATTCCTTAAAGAACTAAAAGCAGAACTACTATTTGATCCAGCAGTCCCACTACTGGGTATCTACCCAGAGGAAAAGAAGTGATTATTTGAAAAAGATACTTGCACACACAGGCTTATAGCAGCATAATTCACAATAGCAAAACACGGAAGCAACCCAAATGCCCATCAATCAACAAGGGGATAAAGAAACTGTGACATATGATGGAATACTATGCAACCATAGAGGGGAATGAATTAACAGGATTTGCAGTGACCTGGATGAGAGTGGACATGATTATTCTAAGTGAAGTAACTCAGGAATGGAAAACCAAATGTAGCGTGTTCTCACTGATATGTGGGAGCTAAGCTATGAGGACACAAAGGCACAAGAATGATACAATGCAGTATACAAGGATACCGTTTGGGGTGATGGGTGCACCAAAATCTCACAAATCACCAGTAAAAAATTTACTCATGTAACGGAATACCTCCTGTACTCCAACAATATATGGAAAAATACCTCATCTCAAGACATGAGAGGGCTATACTTTTCTTTAAAAATTAACATTTTCATAAAATATTTTTATTGGTAAATTTTCTGAAGAGTCTATTCATGTTTCCCCTATGTATGCTTTTGGTTAAAATTGGGTTTATTTTCTGATTTACATCCTTTCATTACACCTTCACCATTATGAGTTTTCGAAATGTGATAATGTGCTAATTTAAAATCTGCAGGAAGCATGGAGACAGCAATTGTTGATTCAGTGGAACCATAAGAGGCAGATGTGAGAGCTGAGGAATTTTTTTTTCAAACACTAATTTGATTTATCATAGATTTTTCCTTTTGAGGAACACAAATCATTTTACTAAATTACTTTTCTGTCTCTTAAAATACCGTGAGAAAATTGTGGAAGACAGATTCTATAATTTGCTTCAATTTCAAATTCAGTGTGTTTTTGTCATTTAGAGAAACTTAGATACTTGCTTTCAATCAGGTATCTGCACAGTATATGTGACATAAATCATAGACTAAGTGGAAAAAAAAAAAACCCTCAAGTTCCAAGAGTTTTGATCGCTTAATTGTATTTCATTTCGGAACTGAGACACAGACCTCGGAGAAAATCATGCTGGGCCACAGCGGCGGGTGGAAGCACAGACTTCTTTCCTCACCTCAGCTCCATGCTTGTCCGTCGGCCTCTGCCTCACAGACAGACTGGCTGAGGAACAGTGAGTGATAAGCAGATGGCTGTATATGCCTATAAAAATCCATTAAGACAATACAGCAAAAATGCACACAATTTTATTTGCAAAAAAACTCCGCTCACTTATAAGACTTTTTCCCAATAATGATATAATCTCTCGGAGCTGCATTCCTTCCATGAGGGCCGTCTTATCCTCAAATTTAATACTGTATCATATGCAAAGCAACTGGTAGAGAACATTCACAAAGGCACTCAGAAAACCATAATTAATATATTTTCTATTACTAAAGACATTAAATCTTTCAGATTTAGATCATAGAAACTTAGACTCGTATGAGATAACTTGAAAAAAGGGTATCCATTCTTTTCTGAACTCCAGTATCAATGAGATTGGAATAACTACCTATTTAATCAATTATATAGATGTATATTTTGAGCAAAGAAGCTTTATATTCATATTTAAAGGTAGAAGACACAGTACTCTAAGGCCCTAACAAAGAATTTAAGGCAGTGTATTTACTCTAATTGTATATGGAGAAGAAACTAATATTCCAAATGACAAAAAAAGAATCTAAATCATAGAGAAGTTCTCCTAAGCAAACTGAAGTTTTAGTAGTTTTTAAAATGTTAGAAATGAACCTCTGTTTTAAATAAATGGCCAAACACTGCATTCATTGTTCACTTTACTTTTTTTATAGGGATATGAGACAAATATAGAAATGGCTCTTTTGTTAATGTGATAAAACAAGCACACAATCCAGAGAAAGATGTGGTTACACTGATATTTCTCTGCCAGAGATAAGTCACTGCCCATGAGCCGTGATGCCTTGATCCTGGAGAAAAGTGCAATTAGGGTGTGAGAACAAAAGAGCCTAACTTCCTTATTTCACAGATGAAAAAAACTAAGAACCAAAGAGAGCAGTCAATTTCTCAAACCTAAAAAGCAGGTGAGTTGTTGAGCCAGAGACTCTCACATCCCAGGCCAGTAGAATTTGATAACACCAAGCCGCTTCTTGCTTTGTTCTTTATAAAAAGATACAACAAACAAAACAAAACAAAAAACGGCAGCAAATGTATTTCGGAGCATTGGCTATCTTGCGCTGCCCTCAGGGTGGGATGCTCCCTGGGTACCCGAAGGTTCTCAATAGATCAGGCCACACTCAAGGCTTCTCTGTGGCTTCTCCGACTCCATGAAGTTCAGTAAACATGGAAAGGTGAAAACAATATGGTGACATTTGAAAGTCCTCTCTTGCCGTTGCAAAAGCTTCTTAGTTTAATTAGGCCCCAGCTAATTATCTTTCTTTTTATTGCATTTGCTTCTGAGTTCTTGGTCATGAAATCCTCCCTTTTATTGCCCATTGTACATAGACTAACTGAGACAATATACTGAGAGGACAATGTTCAATGGTGATTGGCATCGCCAGTCTCATCTCAAGAATGGGTCCCTCACATTGACAAAGGGAGAGGAAAACACACACCGGGCCTGTTGGGGTATGGAGGGTAAGCGGAGGGAGAGCATTAGGGCAAATATCTAACACACGCAGGGCTTGAGACCTAGATGATAGGTTGATGGGTGCAGCAAGTCACCATGGCACATGTACACCTAGGTTACAAACCTGCACGTTCTGCATATGTATCCTAGAACCTAGAGTTTAATAATAAAAAAAAAAGAACAGGTGTCCCTCATAATTCTATATTAGAGGATGGGTTTCTCAGCATAAATTACAGTTGATTAACCTAAGATAGTGAGGTAAATGATTTGCCAAACTATTTCCAATAGTGCTCTTTTGAATCAATGGAACACTACTGATTCACCTAGCATACTAGGACATCCTGTGCTGATAACCCAGTATTTCAAGATTAGCAATGATCTGCCAAGCATTTTTCTCCTTTTGCCCTTCAATATTGCTCCTGATGAACAAAAAAAAGCATTAAAAATATGTTACAATAAAATTTCAGTTTTCTTACCATTACCAAATGGCCCCATATAATGCTTATAGTTTGAAATCAACAGAGGCTTTTATCCCTGAAACACCGCAGCCTAATATAAAGAACAAAGAAACAAAAACCCAGCCTAATATATTTGACGTAAAAGTCTCATAAACTTTGGAGCTTTAAGAAGACTGAGTAATTATGATATATGGTAAGACAGATGAAAACAGAGAATTCTGAAATGATAGAATGTAAAAAGAAGACCAGTGAAAGAAAGTACAGCAAAGTGCTTATCCAGAAAATACTGTAACCCAGCATCAATTATGGCAATGAAAGACAAGCTGTTTGTAGCGTAATTGCACCACTCTATACAAGCCCAATTTGCTCTTACTGCCTTGTCATTCCATCTTGTTCCTTCATATGCTCTAGCTGTTTTTCTTCACCTACTGAAAGAGTGAGCAGGTGACTGCTGCCTCACAGGGAACCAGTTCCACTACTCACCCCCAAATGACCAAGCGTGTCACGTCTGTGATGTTCGGAGGATCTTGCTGTGTTTGTCAACAGGAAGTAGTAAAATGACTTACAAAGCTTCTGCAAGTGTGTGCAAGAAGCTTTATTGAAACAATTTACCTCTAAAAGGCACTGGCAAACACTTAGAAGAAGAAAAAGAGAGAGTATTTTCTGTTACTATACCTTTCTCAGGTTTACAAATGGAAAAGAACACCAGTGTGATTTATGGCAAGCTAATTAATTACAGCCAATTCATTACTCTTTTTCCTCAAAGAGAAATCATTTAAATCAACGAGTTATGCATTTCAAACTGATTGCAAAGTCATAACCTTACTGACGTGATCAGTGTTATCAACAGTAGACTTACATTGGACACATTGAGTAAAAATACATCTGAATTATAATCCTAAAAGCAGAAAACATGGAATATAAATACGACCGCTTTTTGTTCTGACTGATCTCTTCAATCCAGGGAAGTAATAACTGTAAAAATGTGGTTAACAGCTGAATTTTGCACGAAACATCATATTCTACAAAATATAATACTGTTCTAGAAAGAATCAGAGGCAGAGTGCTGGCCTTCCTCTGAGGAGACCAAGTTATAAAACACGAGACTGTGAGCTCCTCGAAGGCTGAATTATACCGTAGAGAACTTAGCATGTAGCAGGTATTCAGTATATGCTTGTTGAATGGATTAATGAATGAATGAAAGCTACCAAATGACTCTTATGAGTAAACAACATTCAAACAAAAAATAGGGTATGCCTATAACACAAGCAATTGTCTTCCCATTGTTCAAAAATAATCTTCACTCAAACGTGCTCTACAGAAGAATTAACTTAGATCAGAATTTCACTTAGATTGGAATTTAGAATTAGGATTCAAAAAGGTTCAATTATTAGATATGCTACTGAAATCAAGTTAAAATCCTATCACTATTTTTATAATTTTTTTGAAAGACACTATATTTTATGCCTCAAATATTAAATATTTATACTAAAATGTTTATCTCTTCTGAAATGTATTTAATGATCCGTTCTGCTGTGTAAATGCCATGTGGTACCTAGACACAAGGGGGCCTGACGCAGAGGTTTGTGTGGTCTTACAGAAGGCTTGGTACCTGCAGTTTGAATGTTGTTAACTTCCCTTTTACACAGGGGGGTAATCCTTAACTCACCGAACAAATTCAGAAACAAAACAGAGTTACCAACGACAAATCATAGTACAGTCCACTCGTACCTTGCTTTCTAGCATGAATCATCCACTTCTTTCTCTATCTACTGGTTTGCACAGAGTGGTCCCTACGTCAGCAGCACCTGGGAACTTAGCATTGCAAATTCACAGGCTCCTTCTTACACCTACGAAATCAGAAACTCTGGGGTTAGGGCCCAGCAACCTGCGTTTTAACAAGATATCCAGGTGATTCCATTGTACGCTCACTTTTGAAAACCACTGCTCTATGATATCTAAGACTACTCAAAAAACATAAACAATGGCATAAGATAACAATAACAATAAAAATGTATTTCTGTACCAGGAATTTCATCCTTAAATTCACAATATCTCTGATGGCTTAATTATGTGTCTTTCAAAGTTTCCAGGGCCCAGTGGCCGGGAGAGTGTCAAAATATCCTTTCCTAGGAAGGACAAGTTGTTGTTTTATGACCTTTGTGCTATTCCTGTGGGGCCTCCATGGATTATAGAGGAAGTGTGTACCTCGTTAGGGTATACTTCTCTGGACCATTTACCAAGTGACTCAAAAGTTTCTAATGCTGGGTGAGGCCCAGAACGCAAAAGGGCTCTCAACAGATAGATCCAGGCTGCTATGCAAGCTGCTCTGCCTCTTGGGTTTCATGATCCAGTAGACCCCAGGGAACTTGAAGTGTGAGTGGCAGAGAGGGATGCTACAGAAGTCACAGCACAGGCCCTTAGGATTTGGGATCAAGCCCTTACTATCCTCAATGGATGTCTACTCTGCTTCTGAGAAACAGAATTTGGTCTGCTACAGGGACTTAGTAGATGGTCCTTTGTGAATTGTGTGTTGTTTGCCCCCCAAAGCCACAGTTAGGTGTGCACAGCAGTACTCCATTATCAAATGGAAGTGAACAGTGCTTCATAGGCACACTGTGAAGGCACAGGTAAGTTACAAGAAGAGGTGTTCCAAATGTGCATGGCTCCTACTCCTGATACACTGCCTTTTTTTTCTCTCAGCCTGTACCTAAGGCCACACAAGGGTACCCTATGAATAACTGAGGGTGAAGAAAGTCTTGCTTAGTTTGTGGGTGGATCTGCATGATGTGCAGGTACCATCTGAGATGGGCAGCTCCAATACTGCAGCACTCCCTATGGGATCTTCCTGAAGACAATTTCAAAGAAAAATCCTCCCAGTGGGGAGAATGTGGATGAGTGTACCTGGTTGTTCATTTTGCCTGGAAAAAAAGAGAGGACCAAAGATGGGGTGTATATTAAGTCATAGGCTGAAGTCAATGGCCTGGCTGTATGGTTCACTATTTGAAGAGATACGATTGGAATATTGGTGACAAGGAGGTCTAGGGAAGGGGCATGTGGGTAGACCTCACTGAATGGACACAGAATATAAAGATATTGGTGTCCTTTGTGAATGATTGTCAACAAGTGGATTCAGTAGACCAATATTTTAATAATGAAAATAGGATGGCCTGTTCTGTTGATGTCGGCCAGTCTCTTTCCTCAGCCATTATTATCGTATCCAAGTGTTGGCTGGTGACAAAGTGACTAAGGTGGCAGTGGCAGAGAACATGTATGTGCTGAACAACACTGACCTCCACTCACCTGGGCTGATTTGGATACAGCCCCTGCTAATGTGGAACCATTTCCTGGGCGATCAGCCAGCTGCCTGGTTGATTTCATTGGGCCACTTCCTGACAGAAGGGCAGAGCTTTGTTCTTGGTGGAACACTCACTACAGGTATTCATTTGCTTTCCCTGATTACAGTGCCTTTGCACAATTACCATCCATTAACTTATAAAATGCCCTTTCAAATATCATGACATTATACTTAGCATTGTTTCTGACCACGGACCTCATCTCAAAGCAAAAGAAATGTGGCAATTGGTTTATGCTCATGAAAGCTCTAAAACAATAGAATCCTGAGTTTATAGCTGTATGGCTTTCTACAGTTTAATAGTTCTTATTTCTTAAAAGTATATAAGCTATAAAATGGGTCCATTCACTGTTTACTTAAAAAAGATGCTGTAAAAATTAAACAAAAATGTAAGTATAATATTTTCCAGTTTCAACTTGCTGCATATGGCTAGCTAGTGTTCCCAGGACCATTTATTAAATAGGAAATCCTTTCCCCATTTTTCGTTTTTGTCAGGTTTGAAAAAGGTCAGATGGTTTTAGATGTGCGGTGTTATTTCTAAGGTATCTGTTCTGTTTCATTATTCTATATGACTGTTTTGATATCAGTACCATGCTGTTTTGGTTACTGTAGGCTTGTAGCATAGTTTGAAGTTAGGTCACACGGTGCCTTCGGCTTTGTTCTTTTGACTTAAGATTGTCTTGGCTATATGAGTTATTTTTTGGTTCCATATGAAATTAAAAAAATTTTTTTTTCTAGTTCTGTGAAGAATGTCAATGGCAGTTTGATGGGAGTAGCACTGAATCTGTAAATTACTTTGGACTGAAACTGGACCCCTTCCTTACACCTTATACAAAAATTAACTCCAGATGGATTAAAAACTTAAATATAAAACCTAAAACCATAAAAACACTAGAAGAAAACCTAGGCAATATCATTCAGGAAGTAGGTCTGGGCAGAGACTTCATAATGAAAATGCCAAAAGTAATTACAACAAAAGCCAAAATTGACAAGTGGGATCTAATTAAACTAAACAGTTTCTGCACAGCTAAAGAAACTAGCATCAGAGTGAACAGGCAACCTACAGAATAAGAGAAAATTTTTGCAGTCTAATATCCATAATCTACAAGGAACTTAAACAAATTTACAAAAAAAAAATAAAAAAATGATAAAATGATATGAATAGCCATTTCTCAAAAAAAAAAAAAAGACATTTATGTGGCCAACAAACATATGAAAAAAAGCTCATTATCACTGATCATTAGAGAAATGCAAATCGAAACCGTAATGAGTTACCATCACACGCCAGTCAGAAGGGCAATTATTAAGAAGTCCAGAAACAATAGATGCTGGCAAGGCTGTGGAGAAATAGGAACGCTTTTCACAGTTGTTGTGAATGTAAATTAGTTCAACCATTGTGGAAAACAGTGTGGTGATTCCTCAAGGATCTAGAACCACCATGGCACTTGTATACTTATGTAACAAACCTGCACTTCCTGCACATGTGTCTTGGAACTTAAAATAAAATAAAAATAAAATAAAAATCAATTGTAATATAGTATAGTCCATAGTATAATATAGAAAACCATGAATTCATAGAAATATAAATTAATAGATAAAAGTTTGATGAGGAAAAAGAAAAAAATAATATTTTCCACAATTATTTATGAACTTTAAAGTATGCAAAGGTGTGTTTTTTGTAAACCACTTCATATATATTATTTGCTTATTGTTTGATAAACATGACGTGACGCACTTTACACGTACACCTTTATGCTTATCATAGCATTATAGTCTATGTGAAAACTGACTCAGAGAGTTTAAGAAACTGTCAAATGAGTTGCAACTAGTGAATGGTAGCATCAGGTTTTTGACCTAAACAGTATGTATTTGGACAACTTTTAACACAACCTGTGTATTAGTCCATTCTCACACTGCTATAAGTAACTGCCTCAGACTAGGTATTTAAAAAGAAAAGAGGTTTAATTGACTCACAGTTCCACATGGCTGGGGAAGCATCAGGAAACTTACAATCACGGCAGAAGACACCTCTTCCCAGGGCGGCAGGAGAGAGAATGAGTGCCAGCAGGGGATATGCCAGATGCTTATAAAACCATCAGATCTCAAGAGACTCAACCATTATCAGGAGAACAGCATGGGAGAAATTGCTCCCTTGATTCAATTCGTTCCACCTGGTCCTGACCTTGACATGTGGGAACTACTACAATTCAAGGTCAGATTTGGGTGGGACACAGAGCGAAATCATGTCAAATCGATTTTATTTTCTGAGCATATTACACAACTCTGTCACTTATGAAGGCATTTGTCGTCTTCAGAGGAATCAACGTCACAAAGTGTAACTGTGGATAAGAAGAATCTCAAATTGTTCTTTGTGTTGTAAAAAAAGGACAATCATTTTATAATATTATAAAGATATTGAGAAGCTTCACGGTAATAAGTATCATTTACAAAGTCAGTATTATCTAAGTACCAGAAAAATGATATTTAATACCGAACTAGGGACATTTTAATTTTTTTCCTCATGGATATACCAATCCTTATGTTTTCACATCTGGAGCGCTAATATATATTGTTTAACCATTAAAAAGCAATCTGAATGACATCCCACGAATGAGGCATGAGGGAGACATTCAAGTCAGGAGTAAACTCACTGGGACTCATATTACAGTTCCCTTGGCTCCTTTGATAAGAATGATTTCAGTGGAATGCTGAGTTAAAACCTATTTATAACAGTTTCAAAGGTAACTAAAATGTGAAGATTTGAAAACATGCCGTAATTACAACTACTTAGAAGAGACTGAGATTGCAGGAAGCAGACATTTCAGGGGGAAGCTACAGAAATAAGTGGAATTAAAGGAGGAATTTTATTTTTAATTCTAAGACGTAACCATGTTTGTATTCTGATGGAAATAGACAAATAGAGCAGATAGGACAAACTGTTGATACTTGAATAAAAAAGACACAATTTCAGGAGCAGAGTCTTTAGAGTGGGTGGAAAAAAAATGGAATCCAATGTAAAAGTGAAGGGTTTTTGGCTAAGATGGGAGCATATACATTTCCTTCACAATAAGAAGGGATACAGGAATGAATGCAGATGGTTTGGTAGATTTTCTTGATTTAGTAATAGTATAAAGATAAGTATTTTTTTCTTAATGCTTCTACAGTAATGAAGTAAAGGCAAGGTTATTAAATAGAGTGATACGGGAGATTCACTGACAATTTGAGCAGAAAGAAGATATAAATAGCAAATTCAGACAATGATGACTGATGAGTAAGAGTCGTGACTGGGTTTGGGGGTCACAAGTTGAAGGTGAACTCATCGGCATAGTTGCATGTTTTCCTTGAGTCATATTATGCTACTTGGACAAGCAGATAGAAATTTGGTTTAATCATGGTTAAGATATTTCCAGATGTGCTGTAAGAAGTAGCGAAAGGGAAAAAGGTTGGGGAGGTATATAAATATTGATTATACTGATGTATCCTGAATCTAAGTTATATAAGGATGGCACGAAGGCATAACGTGTTATGGGCACTTGAAGGTAAAGGGTTGAGGGCTGGAAGTCTTTAGCTTAGTCTGGAATAGCATGACTAAGGTAAGTGGACTGAAAAAATGGGATATAGAGTTATAAAACAGAGACTCTGGGGACGATACACTCTTAGGCAATCATACAGTTTAGAGGATGGGCACCTGCAGGCAAATACAAAAGTAGCTGAGAGGGAAACAGCATGGCACCGAAAGCCAGGGTGCAGGATTAATCTTCTGTGTGAGTGTTGAAGTGTAAGATGTACAGAAGCAGTGCAGAGAAACACTGTTAGTCAAATACTAAACCTTGAGTAAATGAGCAAGAGTGACCCGGTGCTCAGCAGATGATGTCATCAGTATGCAAATAAGCAATGCAATCTGATAAAACGCCTAGCAAAGGAGCAGCAGTTTGTGAGGAAGGGGAGATCAGGAAAAGCGAGGAGGAGCAAGGGGAAGGCATGGGTCAAATTAGGCATTACAGTCGGCTGGGGCAAACCATGAGAGGGTGTAATGCAAAGTTGGCCACCGCTTGGTATGTAATCATTATGCATCAGCATTTATTCAGTTTCTTGGAATGGTGTCTCTGAGGATAAAGGGGAGAATAATGCATCTACTGGCTCTAGTCGCTCCGTTGTCAGAGATTTGCCTCATGGACAATTAAGTCCATAGAATTTGTGGGTGCCTCATCTCAGTAGGAAATTTCCAGGCAGAAGAAAAAAGTAGAGTGGTGTGGCATGCGGGTTTCAGATGAAGAGCTGGTGACTTGCGCTGGCATAAATGTTTTCAAACTCCAGAAACTTGACCACTGCAGTAGTGGATGAAGCTGGAAGAAGTGACCAAAAAAGACAGATGAAATTAAGAGGATCTAAAGTAGCTCTTAAGAGGTGCCTGGTACACAGACACACACACACACACACACGTGCACACCAAAGCACAATTTTTCTTGAAAAATGCTTCCTATTACAAATATGGCTACTATAGATATTGGGATATCTGTAACCATAAGCATAAAACGATTTTTATTCAGTAACATCTATACATCTTGTACATATTTATATTTTTCAGCTTATTAATTACATGTTACTCAACTAAAGATTTATTTCTTATAGTATTTACACCCTGCCATATAAGACTGGTTTAATGTTATGTCATAACAGATTTTTGGATTAGTTGACAAAAACCTAAAGAGACAGTTTTTGATATGCCATTATCTCACCATCTTACTTTGGAGAAGTGCAATTGTCAATAAAGGAACCTGCCAAGTCTGGATCAAAGGTGAATGACATATTCACATGTTTTAAAAGGCGGGAAATTGGCTGGTGTTATTATTACATGTGCGTTATTCTCAGTCTCTTCAACTCATAAGCATTTAGACCAGGGTTCTCATCTGTAACTGACACTCTGCTGAAATAGATCTTCATATTGATCTCGCTTTAAAAAATAATCTTATATTCTTATTCCAGTATCACCACTTGCTCTGTTGAATTCATACATTATATGCTGCAACACATAAGTGGAGAATAGTTTTGAAAATCTGGCTTGGTTTTTGAATAGCATAACAATTCTTGTATTCTGTCACCACATTCATTTCGAGGGAACAGCTTCTCCATTTGGTCAAGTGGCCCTTCTTGTGCTATTGATTTTCCTTCAGACTGGATGAAAATCAATAGCTTCCCTTCTTATTATTTCTACATATTAAGAAATAATATGTATCAAGGGCCAAATTGAAATTTTTAAAGAATAAACGATGATATCACATTTCAAAAGCATATAACTTTATACATGTTATTATTCGTCACTGAGAAATGTAACAGATTAAGTTTTGCTTCATTTTCTCATCACTTTTCTATGTATACTAGCAATTACACAGTTAAAAATAACAATAAAATCCCTTAAACATGATCACATTATTTATTGTACTAGTGTTATCTTCTTCCTTAAATACTCAAAATGATAATTTGCTGAAAACATAAATATTGTAAGTACCAGTTAAATCCAATTAAATTTATAAAATGAGAATATATAGCCCAGAAATATTGCCTGAAAAACTTGGTTGACCCCCCTTCCCCACCTATTTATGGACTGAGGCATGTGCCAGCCAAATGGTTATTTTTGGACAATTAGTTTTGGAAAGGCAAGAAGTCTGAAATTATATTAAGACAATTAATAAAACTATATTCAGGTTTATGATAAAGCCCATTAGGAAAATAAAAACAAAGATCAAGTCCAAATATCCAGATGCAGGATCTGAGGCACACAAGGTACAAAGAAATGAGTTTTAAGGACAGGGCATGTGTAGAAGCATAGCATGGGAGTCAGATTAAGTTAACTAAAAGTGAGGGCCAGGGCAGTCCCCACCACAGAGCCTGCCTGGAGAGAATGGTTGAGACAGGGCTGCGTGAAGTGACGAGGAGCTAAAAGGACTCTTGGCAATGGGCACTGCGAGACTTCTCTTCAAGATTCACAGGCTGGGCGCGGTGGCTCACGTCTGTAATCCCAGCACTTTGGGAGGCCAAGATGGGCGGAT
The DNA here is from genome assembly GCF_030222135.1 of Aotus nancymaae. Taxonomy (NCBI): domain Eukaryota; kingdom Metazoa; phylum Chordata; class Mammalia; order Primates; family Aotidae; genus Aotus; species Aotus nancymaae. Next base: position 2,767,100 of record NW_026988450.1, on the reverse strand, counting down.
CACCTGAGGCCAGGAGTCCGAGACCAGTCTGGTCAACATGGCAAAAACCAGTCTCTAAAAAAAATACAAAAAAAATTATCTGGGTGTGGCGGCATATGCCTGTTATCCCACCTACTCAGGAGGCTGAGGCAGGAGAATCCCTTGAGCCCGGGAGGCAGAGGTTGCAGTGCACCAAGATTGTGCCATTGCACTCCAGCCTGGGCAACAAGAGCAAAACTCAGTCTCAAAAAAAAAAAAAAATTCACAATCTGGTGGGAAACATAAAAATAATCTAAAGTGTTATTATACAGGAACATAGAAAATGAATTATTAGAATGGAGGACCTAAAAAACTTATTGGAGGTGGTGGGATTTATGTTTGGGTTTTGTATAATGGAAGGTCTGTTTTCTCCCCCTTTTTCTTGCATTTCTTTTCTTTGAGGTAAAATTCACATAAAATAAAATTGATAATTTACAGTATATAACTCATTGGTATTTAGTAAATTCACAACCTTGTGCAAATATTACTTCTATCTAGCTCCAAGACGTTTTCTTACTTTCTTTTGTGTATGTGTGCTAAGCTCACATAAAGTCTACTCTCTTCACAAGTTTTCGGAACAGTATTATTAACTATTCAGAAAAGTGTACAGAACAGTGTTATTAACTAGAGGCTTCATGCTGTACCATAGATCTCCAATTAATCCTATATAACTTCAAGTTTGTACCCTTTGATTTATATCTTTTTATTTCCACTCCCTCTCCTCCCCAGTAACCACCATTTTACTCTGTGTTTTTATGTATTTGACTTAAGGTTTTCATACATGAATGAGATAATACAGTATCTGTCTTTCCGTTTATGTTTTACTTCACATAGTTTAATATCCTCCAGGCTCAACAATGGTGTTGCAAATGTCAGTATCTCCTTTATTAAGACTGAATAGTATTATATTATGTATATATACCATAATTTATACGTTTATCCATTCTTCTACCTATGAACAGTTAGTTTGTTCTCATATCTTGGCCATTGTAAATAATTCTACAATGAAAAGGGAAGTGTAGATATTTCTACAAGATGCTCATTTCACCTACTTTGGGTATGTACCCAAAGAAGGATAGCTGGATCATAGTTATATTTTTAATTTTTTGAGAAAACTCCACGCAGTTTTTCACAATAGCTGTACCAATTTACATTCCCAGCAGCAGTGGACAAGGGTTTCCTTCCCTCCACACCTTTGCTGACACCTCTCATCACTTGTCTGTTCTGGCCATCTTACCAGGTGTGAAGTGATATATTACTGTGGTTTTGCTTTGCCTTTTCCTGATAATTACTGATGTTGAACACCTTTGCCTGTGTATGGCTATTTGTATGTCTTTCTTGGAAAAATGTCTATTCATACATTTTGTCAATTTTTAAATAGATTTTTTTTCCTTTCAAGTTGTGGGAATTCCTTATGTATTTTGAATATTAACTTCTTATCAGGTACACAGCCTGCAAATATTCTCTCCCGATCCATAGATCACGTTTTTATTGTGTTGATTATGTCCTTTGTTGTACAAAAGTTTTTAGTTTAATAACCAATGTTCATAGATTGAAAGATTTAATATTTTTAAAATATCAAATACTACCTGATGAAATATACAGATTGAATGCAATCTCAGTCAGAATTTCAATGGCATTTTTCACAGGAACAGAAAAACATTCTAAAGTTAGATGGAACCACGAAAGACTCAAATAACCAATGTGATCTTGAAAACTGAAAACAGAGTTTGGGACATCATATTTTCTGATTTCAAATTACATGACAAAGCTACAATAACCAAAATAATATGGTACTGGCATAAAAGCAGACACATAGACCAATGGAACACAGTAGAGATCCCAGAAATCAACCCAGCATATATGATCAACTAATTTTGACAAGGCCAGCAAGAAGCTACAATGGGATTAGGATAACTGGAAATTAGTAATCAAAAAAATAAAACTGGACTCTTACACAACACATAAAAGTCAACTCAAAATAAATCAATGATTTCAACATGAGATCGGAAGCAGTAAAATTTGTAGAAGAAAACATGGGAAAAACCTTCTTGATATGGGTCTTAGCAATAATTATTTTGAATATGACATTGAAAGCTCAGGCAGCAAAAGCAAAAATAAGCAAGTGTGACTACATCAAAATAGGAAAGCTTCTAGTAAGGGAAAGTGTGTCTCTTTGGCAGAGTGTCACACAGAGATAACAGCAGGGAGAAAAGTGAGATTTAAGGATGAGACAAATATATATCTCAGTATGATGAAGAACAAAAATAACAAACAGAACACGCATGAGAATAACAAACTGATACAGCTGATGGGTATAGAATTCATGGACACCTCGAATTTCAGGAGGAAAGAAGTGGCCAACTATAGGTTTGAATTTTGCAGATAAATAGAGGAAGATATTGACTAATTAACACTGGACCTGAGGAAGAGGCTTTATACTGTATCTTCCCTTTATCATTCATTTGTATTGTCTACAATGGCCCTTCCCAATTTTTTAATTTAAAAACTAATGTGTTAGATCATCTCCTACAATTTCCTTAAGCATCCCGATGTGTGTGTGTGTGTGTGTGTGTGTGTGTGTGTGTGTGTGTGTGTGGAGAGATAGACAGAAAGAGACAGAGAATAAAGAAAGAAGAGGAGGAGAGACTGGAAGAAAAAGAGAAGAATGGAAAGAGGAAGAGGAGGAAGAGTTATAGGAAGGAGAAGAAGACAGCAATGGTGAAGAAGAGAATGTCATATGGCTCTGCCACATTGGAAGACGGCTTTGCAGTTTCTTACAGAGCTTGCCAATTGATGCACCATTACTAACTGATTTGAAAGCTTATGTACAGTCTGAATATTTTTATTGCAGCTTTATTCATAACTGCCTTCAGAAGATGAATGAATAAATAAGCAGGGGTATACCATAGAATGGCATATAATTGAGAAAATAAATCACCTATCAAACCACAAAGAGACATAGATGAACCTGAAACGTGTAATGTTAAGTGAAGGAAGCCATTCTGAAAAGGCTGTCTACTATAGGATTCCAAACACGTGACACTTGGGAGAAGGCGAAACGGTAGAGACAGTGAAAAGATCAGTGGTTTCCAGGCAGTCAGGAATGAGGAGAATTAAATAAGAGAAGTGCAGGGGACATTTTTAGGCAATGAAACTCCTCTGTGTGACACTGTAATGATGGTTCCATGACATCCATTTTTCAAGATCCATAGAGCACTACAACACAAAGCACACATGTGAATGTATGCAAATTAAAACCGACAAGTGTTAAAGAGATCAGAGCATTAAACTAAGTGTGGGGCTGTGTATGCAGGGCCCTATAAGGCTAAGTAAGTCTTCCTTTCCATGAAGCCAGCCTACTTGTCAACGTTTGCCTCTTAACATCTGACCCTGTGATTTGCCGAGTGTAACCAGCCTCTCTAGGCAAACCAGGGTCTTTGCGTGTCCTGCGGGGCTGGAGCAGACGCTGTACTGCTGTGACTACTCCTCCATGGGAATGTTTGAGGCTGAAGTGAAGATTGGCCTTTGCATCCAGGTCAGGGGGTGGCAGGGAGGGATGTTCAGGAATGAGGCACTGATGGCAGCTGACACAAGGTAGCCACAGGGCAGTGAGAGCCGTCACCATGAGTATTGAAGCCTGAAGGCAAGGAAAGCCTCTGAAATTCAGAAAGCAGGCAGGACTGAGTGAATGTGGAAAGTCATATGAATAAGACGTCCCCACGCTCACAGGGAGACACTGCCTCTCTCCAACATTTCAGCTGTCACGCTTCAGCGCTTCTGTAATTCTGTTCTGAAGCTTTGATACTACAAGCAGCACTTAACGCAGTGAGATGTATGACAATAATTTTTTGAAAATCTTTTGTTTTTTCCTGTATTACCAAAGGTGTCTTATGGTGACCTAAAGATTTTCTTCTGACTCTACGTCACAGACAAACACAAATACAGGCCCACACTTTCAGTCATTAGAGGCTGCCAATGGTCCTTACCTGCACAGCACAGTCCTACCTTCTCTTGACTGAACAGGGGGAGATGGAATCACCAAGACTGAAGCAGCCTAGGTTAATCTGCCATAAAGGAAAACAATGCTGAGAACTTGCGAACTACCAGAAGTCCCCTCATACCTACTAGGGGAGAACAAACAGTACAAGAGAATATTTTTAAGGGTAGCTAGACTTTTCTCAACTAAGAGAGTCTTTGAAATGCACAAAATGGAGCTACAGAAATGTTCCCTTCGATTGATCAATTTTTCTGAAATGTTCCTTCAGAGCTTATACATTTTGGTGCAATAGTTAATCCTGAGGTCACGAGGAGAAACTAGTTTCTTCCCTCTCATGGAGCTCTCCTGGAAACATAAAACAAGCAAACAAATGTTAAGTTACTGTCTTTTTTGTCCAGTTTGGGGTAATCTCATTGCTGTTAGCGCCCTGGCAGGGGAGTCTACCTGCCTTCCCTACATGAAGCTTTTGCCATCAGATCCAGGAAACAAGAGAGATGGGTGGTGGGTTCTGGTTAGAATGAGTTCAGAAAGTTGCCCAGGATATGAGGTCAGTGCTGAGCTGAGGGCTAAGCTTGCTTGCCTTTGATTATTGTGTCATTTTATCTGTGACAGACAACACAGTCAGCAAAACTAGAAATACAGATGATTTCCGAGTGAAGCCAATGACTCTCAAATCACAAACCTGCCTGAGATACTGGGAACTTGAACAATGATCCTGGTGGCACGTGGGTCAATAGAAGTTGCATCCTGTCGACAGCTGCAACGTGTGACACAGAGAGGGGCATGCCACAGCAGAAGGGCTAATTGAAGTTCAAGGGAAGAGGCCTCAGACGTCCTCAAAGCACACGAATCAGCAATGGCAGCAAATCTGTGTATTAACATGTGAAGTGTTTTGATTATAATACTCTTGTTCTGTAATTTAAAAATGCCCAGGAAGCCCGAGGTCACCTCTGGTCCAGTAGAGAGGGCAGAGAGCACAGAGGGCAGGAACCCAGCTGTGACAGCTGCAGACACCCAGGCTCTCCGGGCTACTCATGCTCCTAGGGCTATTTTCAATTCCAATGTGAAGCCAGCCTAGCTTTAAATGTGGGCAAATATGAGCATGAATTAAACATGAAGAGGCAAAGAGATATATTTACGAAGAAAAAGGAAGACTTGAAATGCATCCAGCTACATTTTTAGAAAATAACAAAATATTAACCACTTTTCAAGATTGTCAGAAGAAGGTGGTTTGAGGATAGGAATAGCTGACCTCAAGTGAATTTCCATTATTTCCCTTATAACTGCCTTTCTCCATTTTCCCCTATATAACCTGTGCTCTTATTGGGCTTTAGTCAGAATTTGCAGTACATGATACTTTGAAACCTTTGCACAGTAGTGATGTGAAGGCATACAGAGCAGCCCCTAGCACCGGGAAATTCTAAGAAGGGAATACGTGCTCCCTCTTGCACAGCAACAGCTTGGCCACTGGTGGCTAGCACAGAATAATTCTGGAAGTTCCAGTTTCTATCCTTTGCTCTCTGCATCCTTCAATTGATTCTTCCACAGGCGCTTCCAAATTAAGGATTGAGAAACAAAGGAATCACAGGGCTCAAAGAAATGCTAATATCCATTTAGTCTGGAGGTTTGGGGAATGGGAATGGATTTAGGAGGAATGAACGTAGTGACAGAGCAGCCGAGTTCTAGATCACTCACTGTTGCTTCCATCAAAATGCTCTTTCTTTTCTCTTTCATCTATTGGAGTCCACTATGAGATTTTATTTGAACTACATATTTAACTATGAAAAAAAGTCTAGCCATGAGAAATAACTTGAAAACTTTGGGTATATAATGGCATTTATAATGCATCATAATGGGCTCTTTTTGTTTTGTGGAAAATGTGTTTTGGAAATTACTGAGTTTATGTGAATGGTGAAAATATACTGTTTAATTTAAAGATAATTGTTTAATACTTTTACACCATTAGTGGGAGTGTAAATTAGTTCCAATTCCTCAAGGATCTAGAACCAGAAATGCCATTTGGCACAGCAATCCCATTACTAGGTATACACCCAAAGAATTACAAGTCATTCTACTATAAAGACACATGCACATATGTATCTAGTGCAGCACTATTCACAATAGCAAAGACTCGGAGCCAAGCCAAATGCCCATCAATAATAGACTACATAAAGAAAATGTGGCACATTTTCCACACCATGGAATACTATGCAGCCATAAAAAATGAGTTCATGTCCTTTTCAGGGACATGAATGAAGCTGGAATCTATCATTCTTAGCAAACTAACACAGGAACAGAAAACCAAACACCACATGTTCTCCCTTGTAAGTGGGAGTTCAACAATGAGAACGCATGGACACAGGGAGGGAAACATCACACACCAGGGACTGTTGCAGGGTCGGGACCAAGGGGAGGGACAGCATTAGGACAAATACCAAAAGCATGTGGGGCTTAAAACCTAGTTGATGGGCTGATAGGTGGAGCAAACCCCCATGGCACATATATTCCTATGCAACAAACCTGCACGTTCTGTATTGTATCCCAGAACTTGAAGTAAAACTTTAAAAAAGACATAATTGTTTAAAAAAGCTACCTGAATAATTTAAGGATCAGACTGGGTGAGGAAAATCAATCTATTAGCAAGCCAACCCCATGTACATTCCACAAGAAGAAACACAGCACAATGCGCCTTCCATGTCTAACGGAATATTTAGCAAACAGGACAACTTTGAGCCCTAATTGCCTAATCCTCAGTGTCTCTGAACTTGCAATAGTCCCTGAAAACCCAGCCTAGAAATCTCCTTAATAGGCGATCTGCATGGCTACATCTAGTTTTAAAATTTTATGGTTTTTATACCCACGATATACTCAAGGATTCTTGCCACTTTTATACTACATTTAAGTATAACTGAGTACATAAATATGCATACAATATACCGTTCAGTACTGACATCCATTGAAACTTAACAGATATCAGTGAGTTTGGCGATTCTTTCTAAAGCCATACTACAAGTCCTTGGACTGCCAGGACATAAGCCCTCAAAAATACCTTGACAGCTTATTATAAAAATAGATTTAGCGACTTCAATCCTAACCTTTGCCAGCCAGGTTCAGCTCCTTCTAACAGACAGCGTATGATTCCTTCCTAAAGTAACACTTACCCTGCTACAAGGTCATTGAACCACCTGTGTCACCCATGCTGACTCACACTCCCTTCCTGAAGGGATTTGAGTCATTGTACTAATTTCACACTCATTCACTCCTTTCTCTGAACAAACAAAAGAGGACCTGACAGTCCCCAGTCACGCTGCCAAGCACCACTCCTGCTGTTGAGTGTCTGCCCTTCTTGGGAACTCACAGCTCACTGAAGTGTGTAACTCTAGTTACCATCTTGATGCAGAGACACTGACTCTTCACCTAATAAAGAGTATTTTTCAAAAACTAAGTGATTTTTCTCATTCCTATGAACAGTGCTTATTAAAGAAACAATACAAATCCAACATAGCTGTTTGAGTAAGTACTGTGGAAAGATACATCCAAATGCTGTCTAACTACACCTAAACGTTAAGATATGTCCTGAATCTTTCTACTCCTTCCATAACAGGAGGTTTTGTTTTTTATGTTATTTTTCCACAACAGAGAAAGAGGCTTCAAAAAGATTAATTTCAAAGAAAACAATTGTTTCTTAGAAGTGTAGACAAATACAGTCAATTTTTTCACTAATTTACACGATACATTATTGCAAAGTAATGGTCTTACTTGAATTTAGGTAGAGCAATATTTTTCTTTTGCTGGGGTCACTTCTCGGGCAATCTCAACATTCTGGCGAGCAGTCTAGATGCAGAAATAAAAAAAAAATGATAAGTCCTATAAGCATTCAAAATAAGCGATGAAATCTATACACTGAAACGTATCTACTTTATGAGGAAGACAAACTTGCTATTTACACTCATATCATACACAGTTTTCCACACTTTCTTGTCGATTTCTAGGAATAGCTCAAACCCCTGTAAATCACCTAGAGAGGAAATTAGGTAGTATTTTCCAAATGACTAATGTCACAAGATTAAGTTCTGCAGAACACACGTTGGGGGAATCGACTTTAAAAGAAGTGCAAGAGGATATTTGGTAATCTGCCCAAAATATCATCTGCCAGTAGATAGCACTTGGATCTAAATTTAGAGTGAGACTCCAAGTTTAAATTTGTGATGATATTTAAAAGCATTCATAGTGAGGAATAGTCTATTGATTTAATGCCAAGAAGTGATTACTTTTTTATGAGACTTAGCTATTAACTCAGTTTGATGGTGAGGGGGCAGGCTGACCCCTTAAAGCATACTGTAATTGAAGATTTGAGCAACCAATTGCTAATTCTAGAGGCTAGAGTGATGCTTCTGCCTTTGTCATTTAGTTTTTAATGATCCCATTTATGTTACTTGGCCCCTCATGAACTCAACTGTACTTTTGAAAATACCGTACTATTTTAAAATGATAGACAGGTGATATGTCTATATTTAATAGAGCAGTGGCTATCAGAAGTCCCAGGGGCATGAGGCTGGCTGCGTAAGAGTAACTTGTATAACTTTCTGAAAATATTAATATATTTCTGACTCAGGAGATGCAGTTCAATTCTGAATCTGAATCAGATTTACATAGATGCCTATTAATGTACTTTTTTTTTTCGGAGTTTCGCTCTTGTTACCCAGGCTGGAGTGGAATGGCGCTATCTCGGCTCACTGCAACCTCCGCCTCCTGGGTTCAGGCAGTTCTCCTGCCTCAGCCTCCTGAGTAGCTGGGATTACAGGCATGCGCCACCATGCCCAGCTAATTTTTTGTATTTTTAGTAGAGACGGGGTTTCACCATGTTGACCAGGATGGTCTCGATCTCTTGACCTAGTGATCCACCCACCTCGGCCTCCCAAAGTGCTGGGATTACAGGCGTGAGCCACCGCGCCCGGCTTAATGTGCATTTTTAAGATGCTCCCTGAAAATCTGAACTATAGCTAAGTTGAGAACCCTTCACTAGAATAAAGTTTGTGAGATGTACTAGGAATAATTCTTGGATGGTGTGATGGTTAATACTCAGTATCAACTTGATTGGATTGACGGTTGCGAAGTGCTGATCCTGGGTGTGTCTGTGAGGGTGCTACCAAAGGAGATTAACATTTGAGTCAGTGGGCTGGAAAAGGCAGACCCACCCTTAATCTGGGTGGGAAGAATCCAATCAGCTGCCAGTGACGCCAGGATATAAATCAGGCAGAAAACAATGAAAAGACTAGGCTGGATTAGCCTCCCAGCCTACATCTTTCTCCAGTGCTGGATGCTTCCTGCCCTTGAACCTCAAACTCCAAGTTCTTCAGCTTTGGGACTCTGACTGCCTTCCTTGCTCCTCAGTTTGCAGATAGCCTATTGTGGGACCTTGTGACTGTGTGAGTTAATACTACTTAATAAATTCCCCTGTGTGTATATATATATGTAAAGGAAAATATATATAGATATAGATATAGATATCCTATTAGTCCTGTCCCTCTAGAGAACCCTGACTAATACAGATGGTCCCCAGATTCTTGGCCTTGAAATGCCCCTCATCTGTGGACTGGACTTATGGCAATTGTGGATTTCACTTCTGTGATGAGATTCTAACAGGTGACAAAGGTGAAGGGTTTTGTAGCTGTCATCTCCCAAATCAGTCAATTTTGAGTTAATCAGTTTGAAGGAGACGATAGTGCGTGGCCAGACTTGATCCAATGGTAGTTCCTACAGAGGGTCAGAGGTTCAAGCTGGGACAGACCCTCCTGTGCCTTTGGGAGAGGGAAGCTGCCCTGTGAAGACGGCTGCACGCCCAAGTCCTCCAGGAGGCAGCCATTAGGAACCCAGAGCGGCCCTTGGCCAGCCCACAGCAAGGAAGTGGGGATCTCAGTCCTAGAAACACAAAGAACCAGATCCTGCCACCAACCTAAACAAGCTCGGTAGAATCCCTCAGTTCCAGACGAGAACACAGCCTGGCTGACACCACGACTGTGAGGCTATGCATGGAATCAGTCCGGATATGTCACACCTGCACTTCTGACCAGGCAAACCATGAGGAAACAAGGGAGTGCTATTTTAAACAACTAAGTTTATGCAGCAATAGATAACCAAGATAACCAACATGAGATAAGTCTTATGACTCATTCTGTTATTACCATATCCCCACATATGCCATGCATGTGATTCCAGGTTTTTAAAAATTTATATGATAAAGAATTCAGAATTAGATATTGTGTCAAAATAATGTTAACTGCAATGGAATCATTATCATATCTTTAAGTTTTTGCATTATTTTACATGAAATAATTTTAGCCTAATCTGATTTCTTCCATTTATTTATTATTTTCTACTGATGTATTTGATGGGTTTTTATTTATGAAATAATACATCAAGCCTCTTGAATTAAAAAAAAAAAATGTAATCTTGTTCCACAGGACCAATGTTGAGGTGTGAAAGTAGGAACATTACTTAAAGAACAGCATGCTATCCTCACTGAGGCTGGCACACTCCTGGTCTCTATAGCCACAGAAGTGAACAGACATTAGAACTGGAATACAGTGTCCAAAGCAATCACTCTTACAGCCCCAGGTGCAAATACGAAAAGCAAAAAGGAAAGGAAGCTCTATGATTAGATGAGTCTTCTGTTCACGTATCTACCACCCTCAATTCCACAATTGCCCATTTATTTTTACTTCACTATTAATTAATTTGGAGATAGGGTCTCACTCTGTCATCCAGACTGGAGTACAGTGGTGCAACACTCAGTGCAACACTCAGTGCAGCCTCTCACTCTGGGGCTCCAGTGATCCTCCTGCCTCAACCTCCCGAGTAGCTGGGATTGTAAGTGCAAGCCACCACACCCAGCCGCTAGTTGGGACCTCTGCCCAGGCTTTAATGTAACACCATGAAGGAAATGAAGAAACCAAATAAAAACTACAAACCAAAACAGGCAGCCCAAATAAGAGTTCACCACAGCTAATGAAGTCAATAAAAATCTAAAATGGTAAAATAATCATTGTACTACTTAACAAGGAAATAGAAGAAAGGAGGAATTTTAAGCTTCTATCCAACCGGAATACGTGAGGCAAATATGAAATCCCAGGGCCCTCGCCATGTTGTCCTTCCCAGTTCTCAGCTCCCTAAGAGAGGGCCGTCTTCTCTCGGCCTTAATAAGTCTTTAAACGTTTTTCTCTATCTGGTGTCCAAGATATTAAGTTGCATTTAAGTCGGAGGAAGAGGCAGCACAGCTTCTACTCCAGTTTTCTCAGAAGCAGAAATCGGACTTCATTTTTGACTTAGGAATTTAACTGGAAAATTTAAGTGTGAAATTTAAGAGTATACACGTGAGTTTTAAAAATACATTCTTGATGTCAGTTATTCAGAGTGACTTTTAATATAGATACATCCATAGAATCTGTGTGTCCTATGATGTCTTTTAATAAATAAATTATTATTCACTGAAATTATTCATTGAAATTATTATTCACTGAAAACCCTGAAACACAAATATCACTGAGGAACACAAATTCAACCATAAATGACAAAGATGGAAAAGTTACAGAAAGAAAATAAAATAAGTGTTTTAAAACACTCCTCATCTATATAAAAATGTGAAACAATCACTCTGCCTAGCATATCATTTAATAGTTAAATATCTTGGTTGTGATGGAAGTTTCACAAAAATATGCATATGATAAAATGACATAAACACATAGGAGTACACGTGTAACCGAATAACTCTGTGGGTTGTATCAAGGTCAATTTCCTGCTTTTCAGAATCAGGTACTGTAGTTATGCAAGATGTTAAATTTGGGTGAAGCTGGGTGAAGGGTACACAGGCTCTCCCTTCTTTGCAACTTCCTAAAAATTATAACTAATTAAAATCTTAAAAGTTTCTTTAAAAGTAAAAGAAATGTTGAATATACAATTCAAATAGTGTTATCTCTTTTTTTTTTTTTTTTTTTTGAGATGGAGTTTTGCTCTTGTTACCCAGGCTGGAGTGCAATGGCGCGATCTCAGCTCACCACAACCTCTGCCTCCCGGATTCAAGCAATTCTCCCGCCTCAGCTTCACGAGTAGCTGGGACTACAGGCTTGCGCCACCATGCCCAGCTAATTTTTTGTATTTTTAGTAGAGATGGGGTTTCACCATGTTGACCAGGATGGTCTTGATCTCTTGACCTCATGATCCACCTGCCTTGGCCTCCGAAAGTGCTGGGATTATAGGCGTGAGCCACTGCGCCCAGTCAATAGTGTTATCTCTTAAAGGAAAATAAAATGGAACACAAGAGTAGCAACAACCACGTGTACTGTAATTGTCATGCTCCACCTTTTTTTTTTTTTTTTGAGACAAAGTCTGGCTCTGCTGCCCAGGCTGGAGTCCAGTGGTGCGATCTTGGCTCACTGCAACCTCTGCCTCCTGGGATCAAGTGATTCTCCTGCCTTAGTCTCCCGAGTAGCTGGGACTACAGGCATGTGCCACCAAGCCCAGCTAATTTGTCTATTTTTAGTAGAGATGGGGTTTCACCATGTTGGCCAGGATGGTCTCGATCTCTTGACCTCGTGACCTGCCTGACTCAGCCTCCCAAAGTGCTGGGATTACAGAAGTGAGCCACCGCACCTGGATATGCTCCACTTCTTACATTAGGTAATAGATTCACAGATTCTTATGATATTACTATGTTTTATTAAAAATATATACGTGTGTATACATATGTATATGTACACACACATGCATATACATATACACACAGATGTGTTAAGGTTTTGTCTATGTCAACTATTAGACTAATATAAGTAAAACAAGAAAAAAGGCATCTTATACTTTATACTGTGTGTGTGCATATCTTCAGATGGGAGGTACGTATTTTCTTTCCTTTACTGTTAGAGAAAAAAACCAAATTGTTCCTTAATGGCAATAATATAAGGAGTGGAATGACTTGGTCTTAAGAGTAAACCTACAATTTTGTGGTCTTATTAATACTTGATTATGTTAGCAATGTAAAATGGTTTGTATTTGTATAAGGTATGTAGCAATATAATTAATAGTTGAGAATGATAATTTTTCACAAGTATGGTCTTTCCTAAAGATGTGTAGATTTTTGACAAAATAGGGAAATATTAAACAATTAAACATTTTAGAGAAAAGGTTACTAAGTGATTTAACTTGCTTACATTTTATTACAGAAATTAAAGAAATTATAATTAAATTACATTTTTACATTTCAGTAAGAGAAATAAGCATAAGAAGTGACCAAATAACATCAGATTACAAGTTAAAATTGAGATTTATTCATTAAGTAATCTTGTATTTTATAATAATATTTATCTAAGGTAATTTTTAAATTATTAGATAAAATCATAATGATACGCAAATAGTTAATGGGATTCTAAACTCTCTCAAATTAAAATAATACTTGAGTGAAACTAATTTCTTTCTTTCCTTCCTTCCCTCCTTCTTTCTTCCTTCCTTCTTCCTTCCTTTCATCCTTTCTTCCTACCTTCCTTCTTTCTTTTCTTTTCTTTAATTTTTCTTTCTTTTTTGGCTTGCATAATTTCTCAGGCTGGAGTGCAGTGGTGTCATCATGGCTCACTGCAACCTTGACCTGCCAGGCTAAGAAGATCCTCACCTCAGCTTCCTGAATAGCTGGGACTACAGGTGCACGCCACTATGTCTGGCCAATTTTTGTATTTTTTTTTTGCAGAGACGAGGTTGTGTCCTGTTGTGCAGGCTGGTCTCAAACTCGTGGGCTCAAGCAATCTGCCTGCCGAGGCCTCACAAAGTGCTGGGATTATAGACATGAGCCACCATGCCTGGTCAAATATACTTTCTTATCAGAACTGTTACATATAATCACTGTCCAGAGAGGTCAATGTGATTTGAAGGAATGTGGTATGAAATGTTTTACATATACAAGATTCAATACCTGAGTAACATATAGGAAAAGTTGATTTAGAAACAGACTCTTCTGCTTACCTTATTTCAAATATATTTTTATTTAGCATACTGGATGACTTTTAAGTTACGATGTGGCTTTAAGTTCAACTATCAATGCCCATTGATTATATGACAAGTGTATGTATAGACATATATCTTGGTATTTTTAGGAAACACTGAAGTTTTCCAATCCTGGGTTTCTGTTATGATCTAAAAATTATAGTTGTAAATCACTGAAAAAGGAACATAAAAATGGCATGACCATAATGGAAGCAATTTCCAACCAGATAGTATGCAGAACGGAGTAGATGAGTATCCCTGGCTGGAGATGAAAACTATCCTGTAAATTTAATTGCTTCACTTAGTTAAATGAAGCAATATTAAGTCAATTGTACTCTTTCCAGATGCAAAAGCTCTATCTGGAGCTGAGAACAAGGATGAACAAACTCAACAGCAAACATCAGTATACAGGACACAAAATAATTTTTGGATACGTTTTGACATTTTCCTGATTCTTGCTTGAATAAATCACTACCGGCCTAAATGATTTCGGTACATCCATACATCAGTTTGCTAAAGCATCATCCCTGTCACTGACTGCACTGTGATATTGAAAATTAATCTTTCCTCCACTCAGACAACTTGCTAGAGCAAGGCGAATGGGAATCCTTGGCTGGGGATGGAGACTAAACTTTTAGTTAAATTGACCTCACTGAATTAAATTGAGCAATATTAAGCTAATTCCTCTCCTTTCAGTAAGCAAAGCTATACCTGTGAAGCTTATCAAAGCAGAACTCAACACTGCTCTATCCAAAATATTATAAACACCTGACACCAAATTCAACATTGCATGAGTGTGTGGTAGACAAAAGATTATTTTTCCTGCTGGGGAAGGGGAAGCATAGTTTCCATGGTTAGAGTCATTATTGCCTTAATTTATGAAATACGTGAAATAAGCTAACAGCAAATTCAAAAGCCTATAAATAAGGGATGACTCATTCTTCGACCAGGATGTTAGAGTAGTATTCAGAAGAATGAACTTTATCTTCTGAGGTTGTACAGCAGTACCATTAAATACAGCCAAGGAGCATAATAAGAAGCATTTAGCAATAGAATTCATAGTTGTAGATAATATTTTTTCCAAGCAGTTTCCAAACTGTTGACATAAGGGTTGTATATTTTGAAGAGATGCTTCTATTTACACATTCACTGCATGTTCGAGTGCCTATTGGGGACCTTGCATTGTTCTAGGGTCTGTGAATGTAGCAAGGAAAGAAAACAAGGGACAAATAAATAAATGAAATTTATGTTATGACATGTAATATGTTTTATGCACAAAGAGAGTTGCAACCAAATACCCCCAGTAATTTAAAATGTGTTCACTAAAAATCATCTACTTAAAAACCTATCTACTTTTAAATATCTTTTGATTTTGCAGAAAATCATCTATCATTTCAGTCAGATTGTCTGATAGAGCTTTAAATGAATAAGTAGCAGTAAACAAGGTTTGCCATGTCATCCACTGTTCATGCTTGTCAATGGAGAATTGTGAGTTCTCTGGAGAACAGCAGTCCCCTTTTAGAATTTGATACTGGAACAGAACATGTTCATAAGCAAAGTTCTTTGTAAGTGTGCATGCTGTACCAGCCATGGCAAAGCGTCTGAATAGCAGCAGAGTAATGTTCTATTCTCCTTAACCACTTCAGACAAGCATTGTGAAAAAATCAGCTTTCTGTTCATTTTTACTTCTGACCATAGATTAAGCATATTCAGCAAGCTCACGATGATAGATAGCAAAAACAAACAAACAAACAAACAAACAAAAAAAAAAACTGTATCTTTCCATCAAGGTCTCTGAGACCAATAGGAACATTACAATGGAAATGAGACAAGCGGTTGATGGAACCCACAGAGTTCAGGCTGTCAGTTTGATGATTTGCAGTGCTAAAGGCGTCAGTTGTGAAGATGTAGTTATCTTGAAAAGGTCAGACCCAACGTTAAGTGGTATCGTTGAACTCGTAAACTTGTCATTTTAAACCACAATCTAAATAATCTTCTATTATAAAAACTAATTAATTTATTGAAAAAATCCCGAATAAAAATTTGTAATACTTTGTCTGTAAGAAACATGCAATTCTAACCGGAAGACCTAAATTTCAGAAAAAACATGTATTTTGGAATACTCAGAAGCAATGGTGAAAGGGACACAGAGAAGTCATCCTCTAATCAATAGGTTGTAGGTTATAATTTAGTAGACATTTTTTAAAATTTAAAACCAGAGAAAATGGGACTTAGTTTCTGTGGATGAAGTGAGTCAGCCTCACCAAAGCGCGATGGAATAACTGGCTGAGTTGAGGAGAGCTGCTGTCTTCCCAGTTGATACGATCGAGAGCTGAGAGAGCAGAAAGGGCCTCCCTGGAGAGTGAAGGGAGAGGTACCTCTTCTGAAGAGTGAGCTGGGACCTAGCCAGTTTTGTATGGAGGCAGGTAGTTAGCAACTCTATGAGAAGGACTGGACCCATGAGTCCTGGAAGCAGCCACGTGACACTGTATGGCTTCTGGGTCCAGGCTCCCATGAGGCAGTAAGAGAAGCATGCTCTGAAGCTGGGATAGCCAGGGTGTGTTCCCCCCCAGGAACAGCAGTGGGGGCAGACCGCAGGGGCAGACCACATCACTGCATAATCACCAGGAGTGGCCAGGCTGATGTCAATCAGGACAGAAGGATTCAGCTTCACCTATGTGATGTAAATATCCCTTCCTACCCTGATGTCCTAGGTTGGATAGCGCCTCAGTGGGAGATCCAGTGGGCTGAGGAAGGGAAACCAGGAGGAGGATGAACACCTGCTAGGGACTGGTGCTTCCTCATAGCCAGAGGGCTGCAGGGTTTACTCTGGGCAGCCTCACTCTCCCATTGGCTTTGTGACACTATTTTCCTGCTCTCAGATTATTCACAAAGCTGCCCTGACAAGAACAAGGGTGACTAATTCTACGACTTATTTCTCTCAATTCCTTATTTTGTCCTCCCAGGCAAGTGGCAGTCAAGTCAAGCGTCCTACCCTCCCTGTCTGTCACTGTACAACGCATTCAACCACAAACCACACAGCATTTCTTCTCCCTCTGGCTCTGCCTCTTCTCTTTCTCTTTCCCTAAATATCACTCCCTTCTCTTTCATTCTTATATAAGTAGTTTAGCCCAGATTGTGAGGGATTTTGAATGCTTGTCTAAGATTATATGCTTTATTAATGCAAAATAGGAAATGAATTGTGGTTTTTTCTTTTAAGACAGCTATCTCTTAACCTAATTTGTGGTCTTTCTTTTTGCTTCTTAAATATTGCTGCTACCCAGGATGTTTTGATTCTGTTTTTCTTTGTTTGTTTTTCTGTTTGTTTCTTTTCTTTTTTTTTTTTTTAAGATGGAGTTTCGCTCTTGTTACCCAGGCTGGAGTGCAATGGTGTGATCTCGGCTCACCGCAGCCTCCGCCTCCTGGGGTTCAAGCAATTCTCCTGCCTCAGTCTCCCGAGTAGCTGGGACTACAGGCACGCACCACCATGCCCAGCTAATTTTTGTATTTTTTTATAGTAGAGACGGGGTTTCACTTTGTTGACCAGGATGGTCTCGATCTCTTGACCTCGTGATCCACCCGCCTCGGCCTCCCAAAGTGCTGGGATTATAGGCATGAGCCACCGTGTCCGGCCTATTTTTTTTCTTATTCTTCCATACCCTTCTTGTGGGAACTGCCTCCTCCCTAGACTAGGGCTTTCAAATCTATACTTACCTCATGCACCCAAGGGCCATTCACTGATTCTATCTCTAGGCCAAAGATTTCTCTGAACCACAGATACACATACACAACACACAACACATACACAGCACACTACCAGCTCCTTTTGGAAAGACCCTAGAATCAGCACATTGACACTGGAATTTAGCCTTTCCCCACAAAAACATGCCTGTCTTTCCACACAATACATCAATTGTATCATTACAACTCCCACGGCCCAAGCCATGAAACTGAACTTCATATTTGATTTCTTCCTTCACTTTGGCCCTATACAATCTACGGGTCAAGTTCTACTAAAATCTCCAAATAATTCTTCAACTGTATACTTTCCTTAAGTCTTTCTTGTTTAGATTTCCATAATCATGAAATGCTCATAATATAATGTTCATAATAAAATTCCTGATTTGTTCTACGAGCTGCTGCTGAAGTCATCTTTTTGAAACATAAACTTTCAACTTATATGATCACGTGACCCTTCAACAGTAAGTTCTTTCATGGATCATCGTCGTCTTCAGGACACAATCAGTATCATCTAGAATAGTATTCACTGTGCTTAATGATCTGTCTGTAAGCCTTGACATTACAATCTCATTTTCTCAATTTTACTATTCTAAAGTCATTGCCATTCTCTAAATATGGAGTCCTGTCTTTGCAGCAGTGGCCCCTCTCATCGGTGGCTGTGTCTGCCTGAACTCCCCTTTCCCATACTTCGCAGACTCCTATCCTTCTGCCAGGAGGTTTGTGTCCAGTTGTTTTCAAAACTCCTCCAGAAAGTATTCCCTCCAGTCTGTGCTCTGTGCCCAGGTTTGTGTGCCCAAAAAAGTCCTGCAGCTATTCTGTGCTTCTGTAAGAGCCCTTTGAGTATCAAATAAGCTGATATAAGCGTGAGTATGACTTCAGGTTCAAAATGCACAAGATACACTATAAGACAATAATTAGTTATGCATAGTGTTTCTCAGGGAGATTTCAGAAATATATTATTATTCAGAGAGATCACAAATCACATACCTTGTTATTCAGGGAGATTTACTAATACACTGTGTTATTTTATTTACATTTAATTCACCGTGAAATGTAAATCTTAGAAGCCATCCTAGTTGTGGTATAAAATCAAAACACAAAAAGCGAAAGCATATCCATGCTTCTAAGTGATGAGGACTAATCTCCAGCAACCTATATGATCCTTTAAGAAAACTAAGAGGTTTTCTTCTTGAAAAGTGGTAATTGTTTCAAAGCAATAGCATTTTCCCTTTGAAATTCATCTCAAAAGTCAACAAAAGGTTACCAGTTACCATTAGAATAGATATTGTTTGTATCATTCCCTTAACACAAAAATTTCAGATATTATTGAAAGTCAATTTGCTGTAACAACATTTATGTGTCAGAAATTGAATTCAATTCCATAAGGCTCCAGGTGAGTATTATCTAGAGATAGTTCTTCCAACCCTAAAGATTAGTAAATTTTTCTCAAAAGATGAGACACAAACTGCATAGAAAATTAAGTGCAATGCCCAAGAGCATGTCCTCCTTTTATTAGAAAAACCAACAAACACATTGCTCAGTATGTTGTCCTGCATAAATATCAAACATCAGAGTTTGCTACTGTTTTCTGTTCTGAATTAAAATTGCTCCCAGTTGATTTCTCATTTTAAGTCTACCAGGTAAGGGCCCAACTTAGGTAATTGGACATATTTTTCAGTAAGAGAGGGGGTTGCAGGTGGATTCTGAAGAACTTGGTTTAATTTCTTCATCAAATTTGCTGGTGGTACTCCAGAACAAGATAATTAAGATTTTTGGACTGTGATTCCATCTCATATATAATGGAACCTGTAAGACCAATGGGACCAAATGAATGAGGGTAGAATGAGAGGATGCCTGTGAACACGCCATAGAAGCACTAAGCTGAGCTACGGAATAAAACTGCAGAGACTCAAATATTAAAGTGCACACATACGGCTTTTAGTTTCATTGAAGCTTCAAAACAGTCACTGCTATTTTATTTCCTTTTTTGATATACATTTCAAATAATGAAAATATTCTCTATGTAAAATTAGAAAATAGTAAAGACTTGCATTTTATTTTTTCCATTAACCAAAATCTCATTGAGATTTTACAGAGATTACAGAAACACAAATTAATAGTTACAAAGATCAGGAAAAGACACAACAGTGTTTTGGAAGTTTAAAATCAGATGGGTGATGAGTAACTTGCTTAGAAGGCTAATCCTTAACCCTGTCCTAAGCCAGCAGTAGGCAAAGAATAGGAGTAAGAAAATTTAAATTGCAGAATTTTGGTAAAACTCGGAAATGTAAAAGCTAAATGTCTGAAAGTGTTGCCTCAAGTGGACAGAAAATAAGACTGGTTTACAGGCTGCCTCAAGAGTTTAGTAACAAACTCATAGACTATAATTGCAACAAATTACAAGTGAAAGAAAGAGTATTTAAAATAGTCTGAAACCTTCTAAAAGTCCATAAAGAAAAAAAGTCAAATAACCCATTATAAAAATGGACCCAAGACAGGAACAAGCATTTTAGGAAAGAAAAAACCCAAATGGCTGGTCATCATCAAAAAGCACGCAATGCCCACTAGGGAGAGGCACATTCCATTCACAACACAACATTATTCAACTATCAGATTAGAAACAAACGCAGACAATAAATGCTTGTCACTAAGAGGAACTAGTTTGTAAACTAGTAGGAACATAAATTGGTAAAATAATTGTGGAAAATAGTCTAGTTAAAGGTGTCCGTATCCAATATCTCACCAGACATATACCCTTAAAAAACAAAAAACAGCTGGGCATGTTGTTTCACGCCTATAATCCCAGCACTTTGGGAGGCCGAGGCGGGTGGATCACGAGGTCAAGAGATCGAGACCATCCTGGTCAACATGGTGAAACCCCGTCTCTATTAAAAATACAAAAATTAGCTGGGCATGGTGGTGCACGCCATTAGTCCCAGCTACTCGGGAGGCTGAGGCAGGAGAATTGCTTGAACCCAGGAGGCAGAGGTTGTGGTGAGCCGAGATAGCGCCATTGCACTCCAGCCTGGGTAACAACAGCGAAACTCCGTCTCAAAAAAAAAAAAAAAAAAATCAAAAAACAAAGAAAAAGCTCTTACACTCTTACACATGTACATAAAGGTATAACAGAATGTCTTTTCACCGAAGCATCTTTATCATAGCAAAAAATTGGATCCATGAAAAGTTATGCTGATGTAATGAAGAGTAGAGAAACAAATTATACAATATTACTGCAATGGAAGGTTGATTACAGCAGAAGAAAAGAATGAACTCCAGCTATATAAATCAACACAGAAAACTAAGAAAATGTCTGTAGGTATTCAATAATTGCATAGTTTAAAATTAACCTTTGACTCTCTATTTTGCATTTAATATTTTTTAATTAAATTGAAGTTCATACTATTACTGTGTTATTCTAAATAGAAATACTGTTTGTGCTGAATAATCACAGACATAGCATCCACTGAGTATTGTCAACTCTGGGGACTCTGTCCAGTGCTCTCTGACAGACATCTTCAGGACCACTTCCTACACTTAAAAAGTTTTGAGAACCCACCAAAGAACCTACTCTGTACATGGGTACAATCTGGTTTTTATTTCCTAAGAGACATGTTAAAAATAAGACTACATATGTGAGAGATGAATAGACTTCATATAAATTCGAGAATTTTCTAAAATTCCAGCCATATGACATGAAAATATCAAGCAAGCCTTGGATATCATGGATCTACCAGAATCTTATTCTGATAATGAGACAAGAACCCTTTACTGCTTAATAGAAGAAATGACCCAAAAGTGCCCACCGTGATGTCCAAATGGACCAGGTCTCCCAGATAAGATGATCTTAGAATTTGCCACCCAAAAATGTTTGTCACTTGTGAGAGTGATAGGAAGGGGTATTAATAATCTGCCAGGACAATAGATATAAGCCAGGAATGCTCTGGGGAAAAGAAAATACACATTTAACTTACCCAGAACTAACAACCACTTTTTGTTTTTGTCTGTCAGTAAACATTTCTTTAGAAATTTTTGAAAAAATTGCGCTTTGTCTAGCTCTGCTAACTGCTTCTATAACAATCTCGATTCTATGGGTTTGTTTATTTTCCTTTATGTGAATGTGCAAGACAGGAAAGATCTCAGTGCCGTAAACAAAGCACCAGTGGCAAGCTCAAGAAGGTGAAAATTGTTTTGTTTCCTTGGCTGAATTCTTGAATTTTACCTCTCTTTTTATGATTTATAATGGAAAGTCCTAAATATAACATTCTTTTAGCGTCAGATAATATCCTATCTACAAGCTCTGGGAAATTCTACAATTTAAAATTTTCTTAAAAGCTCTTGCTGCCCTAACATTTAACCTCCTTCCTTTTTCAATAAGAAAATAATAATGATTCAAAGGATAAGTTTTTAATTTTGTATGCGTTAGATAATATGTATTTTGTGAATACTAATATGTATTTTCATATTCAGACTTACATTATATAACTATCATTAAATATATGTTTTATTGGGGAATAATTTAGACAAAATACTCATATGTGAAGGACACAGTTCGATGAATTTTAGCTTTGTAACCACTTCTCTGATTAAGATATAGAACTCACGTACAGTCACTATTCTGATTTTCATCATCATAGTTTAATTTACCTAGAAAGCAAACAAAGGAATTATTACTAGAGCTATAAATCTAAATATCTACATACAGACATATAGATGAATCCATACATCCATAGATATCAATATCTATTTTTGTCTAGTCTGCTTTGTTTGAGATTCAGCTCTGTTTTTCCAACTATCAGTATTTCGTTCCTCTTATTGCTGAGTAGTAATTGCATAAACATAAAACCATTTGCTTATCTGTTCATTTGATCACGAGAATTTTGTGCAGTATTAATTTTCATATGAAAAATTGCTATGAACATCATATGAATCAATGAACTTTTTATTTTATTCCTCTTGGAAATGGAAGTTATACCATTTTACCCTTCACAAGTGCTGTGAGTTCAGTTGCTCAACATCCTTGACAACACTCGGTATTGCCCGTCTTTCTCCTGTTAGTCATTCTAGTAGGTGTGATGTGGTAGCCCAAGATGGTTTAATTTCCACTTATTTGATGAATAATTATGTTAGTGCCTTTTCATGTACTTACAATTTGTATACCTTCTTTAGTGGTATGCCTGGAGGGCTTGGTCAGAACACTTGCCCATTTTTAATGGGCTGATTTGTCTTTTTAGCAATGATTTTTATTATTCTTGATACATCTTGTCCATGAGCAGAACTAGGAAACACGTGTTTGTATCCTAACATGCATTTTTAGGTTCTCTATTAAACTATGTACAGTGATACATATGTAACTATATATATATATATACACACACACACATATATACATTATATATATCAAACATATATTGATCAGTGCATATATTGATTTTTGTATTTTGAAGTAATCCTACATTTCTGGACTCAACCTATGTGGCCAAAATGTGTTATATTTTCATGTATTGTTGAATGAGATCTGACAATATTTCATAAAAGATTTTAGCATTGATGCTCATAAGTGTTATAGGTCCATAATTTTAATACATTTTCATTCTGCTATAGCACTTGTCAAATGTTGGATTCATAGCTATACTGACTTCATACAGCAAATTGGGAATGCTTCCTCTTTCTGTATTTTGTGAAAGAGTTTGTGTAAGTTTTGTATAATTGCTTCCCGGATTTTTTCAGTAGGCTGGATTAATAAAGTCAACTGTACCTGGGGGTGTTTTGTGTACAGGAGCAAAGGATGAAGACTTAAGCTCAATTTCATCTATTTAAACAAAGTAAGGGTATTCAGATTTTCTCTTCTTGTATTAGTCTTAGCAGATTCTATTTTTCAATAAAAGTTTTCATCTCATTTCATTTGCCATTTTTTTCTTTACTTAATACTGGTAATACATTTTTTTCTTTTTACACTTCTATATCTCTATTATTCATAGTGATGATCTGACAAGTTGTGCTTTTTCTCTTTATTTTCTTTTACTATTCTAACTAGAGATTTATTTGTAACCAACATTTGTCTTTATCTCTATCTTATGTTTATTTTCTGTTGTCATCTCTACTATTTGTTTTCTTCAATTTACCTTGAATTACATTAGCCATTTCTTCAGATGGCCTTATTCACTTATAGAGTGAAAGGTATTTTTATCATAAACTTTTTCTTCTTTCTAATATAAAATAAGGCTATATATTTCCCTCTAAGCTTAATCTTATAAATATTATTATCTTTAAGTTAACTATAGTTTCTAATTTATTTTGTAGTTTCTTGTGTATAGCTTAATTTACAAATATTTGGGAATTTCTAAACATTATAGCATATTTTATGTCTTATTTAATTCTGTAGTGTTATAACTTAAAAGTTTTGCCTAACCAAAGGTCACAAATACTTTCTTCCATGGTTTTTTTTTTTTTTTTTTCTATAACTGTTGTGGTTTTAAGTTTTACATTAGTTCTCTAATACACTTTTAGCTAATTTTTGAATTGTTGATTGAGATTCATTTTGTTTACTGTGGATATCAGATTGGTCTGCTACCAACTGCTTTTAGATAATCCTTTTCTCGATGAATTGCCTTTGCAACTTAGGTGAAAACCAGTTGATCATGTGAATCTGGGTCTAATTTTGTACTTTTTATCCTTTTTCTATGATCTATCTGTTTATTTTTACAACAGGACCATACTGATTGTAATCAAGGCAGTTTTATTTTAAGCTTTGAAATGCAGCAGTACCACAACTTTGTTTCAAGCATGATGGCACATTGGTCTCTATTAATTCATCTCAAGTAAGAGAAAAATCTAATTCTTCCACAGAACATTTTAAAATTATTTCAATTGACTTTTTACTTTGAAATAATTTCATATCTAGAAAAAGTTCTAAGGATAGTCCTCAGAATCACTCTATAACATACACCCACTTTATTCTAAGTGTAACATATTACATAACATTGCCACATTGCCATGAACTGAACTGTAGGCTTTATATTCAGACTTTACCTTTTTTCCACTGTCTTCTTTCACTCCAAGATCTCATCCAAGGCAACACATCGCATTTAGTCATCATGCTTTCTTGGTCTCTTCCAATCGATGGCATTTTTTTCAGGTGTTCTTATTTTTTATGACCTTGATAGTTGTGATCAGTATAGGTCAGGTAATTTATAGAAGGTCTTAGTTTCAGTTAGCCCAATGCTTCCTCATGATTAGGCTAGGTTTATGGATTTTTGTAAGGAATACCACAGAGGTGAGCATCCTTCTTATTTCATTATTTGAGGAAGGACATGACTTATTTCTGGTGGCATATACCTTGCTCACTTGGTTACAGTGCCGTCTGCTGGGTTTCTCTATTCTAAAGTTACTATTTCTCACTTTATGTAGTTTATTTTTTAAAAGTGAGTCTCTAAGTCCAACCTATACTCAAGAGTAGGGATACTAAGCTCCACTTCTTGAAAGAAGATATATCAACATATATTATTTGGAATTTCTCTGCAAAGAAGACTCCCCTGTGCCATATATTTATATTCTTAATCATTTTTATACCAGTATGAATTCATATTCATGTATATTTATTTTATATTTTATATTTAACATAGCATATATGTGTATATATATATACATGTACTATATATGTAGGATATATACACGCACACACTACGTTATATATATTCTTGCACAAATTGTACAAACTTTGGCTATCATGAGTTCTTTCAGATGGGTCCCACGTCCTTTTGATATAACCTCATCTTCATTTAACTTCTATTTTTGGTACTATTCTACTTCCTAGCACTATAATATGCATTATGCTTATCTTCTATTTTCCGTGCCTCAAGTAGGGGATTCACTATTTTTCCAGAAAATCCTGGTCCATTTAATTAGAGAATAATATTTAGGAACGTGGGCATGGCACCTGCAGTGTGTTTGTGGTTACTGGAATTACAGTGCTTCTAGATCCCGTGCATGTGCAGAGCTATGGAGTACATGCATGTATACTAACACACATGCTAATATAGTCTCTGTATCTGTCTGTATTTGTTATTGAATTAAACAAGTTCATAATATCTCCAGTCGTAATATAGAACCATGAGTTTCAAAGTCAATCCCCACCAACCCTGGCTTCTTCCTCTGACAGAGAAAATCCTGACTCACCTTGGTTAAGGTAGCATCTGCAAGATTTATCTATTCCAAAATCACTCTTTAGAGTAACCTATTACCTACATTTTATTACTTATGTGTCAAACCCTAGTGTATTTGTAAAGTGGTTTCAAAATTTCTAACCTGAATCTCTTCAAAAAACAAGTTTCCCAAATAAGGTACAGTGATTAACTGTAATTCTTTTGTCTTTAGCCTATGTTACAGTTTCCAGTCAAAACCGTCCTTTGACTGACGTTTCTCAAGTCAGCTCCGATTTTTCACTCACCACCTTCACTGAAGTTTGTTACACATTTATAATATAGTTTGATCCATTTTTCACAGACTGCATTGCATTCTGACACCCCCTGACATCCTGGTTGATTTTTTTTTAATTGATACGTTTTCAAATTTACTAGATGACTCTTGACAGACGCATAGAGTCATGTACCTACTACCCAAGTATCATGCAGAAGAATTTTATCACTTTCAAAGTTCCCTGCATTCTTGTTACATTCAATCACTCCATCACTCCTGCCTTTGGTTTTAAATACAACACCAACAAGATATACAATTTAAAAAAAATTTAAATTGTACTTCATAAGAATTTAAACTTTTGCTCTGTGAAAGCCACTGTTAAGAGAATAATAAGAGAGACATATAATGAGAGAAAATATCTGCAAATCACGTATCTGATAAAGAATTTGTATCCAGAATGTAAAGAAATCTTAAAACTCAACAAGAAAAAACTAAAGAACAAAAAAAATCATCACAAGACTTTTAACAGACACTTAACTGTAGAATACATATCAATGGCAAATAAGAATATAAATAAATCTAAGTTTAAACCATGTTGAAAGGCCACTACATAATTTTTAGAATATCTAAAATAAAACTCTCACAGTATCAACGCTAGTGAGGACGGGGAGGCACAAAACTTCTCACTGTTTGATAGTGATTGTAATATGACGCAGCCACTCCGAATGAGTTTGGCAGTTTTTTAGATAAATGGGCCTGCTTTACCATTCACCTCAACATTCCCACTTTGGTTTTTGTTTGTTTGTTCATTTTGTTTGTATGTTTTGTTTTGTTTTGTTTTGTTTGAGACTGAATTTCACTCTCGTTGCCAAGGCTGAAGTGCAATGGTACCACCTCGGCCATGGCAACCTCAGCCTCCCAAGTAGCCCAGATCACAGGCATGCGCCACCACATCCAGCTAATTTTTTTGTATTTAGTAGAGACAGGGTTTCACCATGTGAGTCAGGCTGGTCGTGAACTCCTGACCTCAGGTAATTCACCTGACTTGGCCTCCTAAAATGCTGAGATTACAGACATGAGCCGCCATGTCCGGCTGAGCATTCCCACTTTTAAGCTTTACCCAAGGAACTTGAAAGCATGTTCACACACTCACACACACACACACACACACACACACACACTGGATACTCTTTAGTTGAATTATTTTCTTATCCGTCTACAAAACAGCATTAAGTATAGGCGTTTTATTTTTCTAATTTTTTTCCAAAGTGCCTTAATAAGTTAAACTAAATCATTTGTCTATACTTAGTTATAGTTCTACAAGTTTCCACCTAACATTCTATACAAAGATAGTTCAAGTCATTCATATATTTTTATCACAATTTGAATATGCATATTTTATTTCTCATTTAAATGCATTTGAATTTTGTTATTCATAGATACCTAATTATTCAAATATATATATATCTAATTTTAAATTATTTAAATAAGTAAACTGCTACTTTCTAAAATATATGAAAATACAAATAAAAAGTGAATTTGACAATAAGGAGATCTGTTAGTTTGGAACAATCAATTCTACTTTCCCTAAACTTTGTTGGGGGAGAAAACTATTTCAGTTTGTGTTACTAATCCCTAAAGCAGAGTATGCCAGTAACAGTTTCTCAACGCGACCCCACAGCCATGACTCTCTGTAAGGCAGGATAGGCACTGTATCCCAGACTTTCATCTTGATTAAGTCTAAAAAGGGACCCAAAATTCACATTAGTAGACTTCTTGTTTGACTCTGATCTACAACCAGGAGATACTTCATGAGTTTCATATCAATTTTTTTTTTCTTTTTTTTTGAGACGGAGTTTCGCTCTTGTTACCCAGGCTGGAGTGCAATGGCGCCATCTCGGCTCACCGCAACCTCCGCCTCCTGGGTTCAGGCAATTCTCCCGCCTCAGCCTCCTGAGTAGCTGGGATTACAGGCACGTGCCACCATGCCCAGCTAATTTTTTGTAATTTTAGTAGAGACGGGGTTTCACCATGTTGACCAGGACGGTCTCGATCTCTTGACCTCGTGATCCACTCGCCTCGGCCTCCCAAAGTGCTGGGATTATAGGCGTGAGTATTTTTTTAATAATAAATGGTTGCGAATAAATTAGTCCAAAAGTAAGTATTAAAATATCAAAAATACAGAACTATTTTCTCTGCAGACAAGGAAGCAAGCAAATAAAATTGAGTCTGTAATTTCATCTAGCTATATATATATGTGTATAAATTTTTCACTTTTAGTGTTTCAAGACTTTAAAATGTGCCTGTAGTCATTGCCTCCATTCTTGAAGCTTCTCATCAATCTATTCCCGTGAGGTTCCCCCTTTTCTCCCGGCTGCCTGGGCTCTGCTGCTGTCACTCCCAGCCCCCTCCCTATGGTTGGCATTGCCTTCATTCCTGAAGCACTGAGTGCTCTCGCGTGGAGGGCACCACAGGTGACTGGCGTTCCTACCTCATTCGGTGCTTCCTCTCATCTCATTTTGTCATTGTTTCCTCTTATCGTGACCTCCAAAGCCCAGAGCGCCGCAAGCAGCTCAAGTTCTGTTCTCTTTCCTGACCTCTGTTCAAGATCACCAAGACTGCTGACCTGACAACACTACTAGAAGCTTTCATAGGCATCTCAAACCCAGCATAAAAACTAGAACTACTGATCCCTTTCCTTTATATAAAAAAATGCTCTGCATGCCTCATATATGTGAGTAGAATGTCCATCCACCCTCTGCTCACCGCCCAATCTACAGCCACTCTTCCTGTCCCCTCAGTCGCCTTCCACTCATTCTTACCTGTTGTCCTGCAGTGTAAATAGAACCACGTGATTCACTCCATCCCCACTGTTGCCACAGTTGTGTATAGCATTTCCCTGGATTCCTCAAGAAGCTTCCTAAATGATCCCAGTTTTATTCTTGAACCCTCCAATTCATCTTACCATGCTAAAGGATGAAGTATATGATAAAATTCTCATCCTTCACTTACAGCACCCTGAGAAGACTTGGTCCCTATATGACCATGAAAATTCTTCCTGAAAATTTGTATGCAGATAGGTTATTCTGTCCTATCAAAATCAACATGAACTGGAACAATTGTCTTCATTTGTGTGTTTCCTTCCTGATTGATTTCTCCAACTGCCTTCTCTCTGTGGCCCGAACATACAACACATCTTAAGTAATTTGTCTAAAAAGTAAGCTATTTAATCATTAAGATGGTTTTGTATAGCATACCTTGAGGTAGCATTGTTCAAAGTTAGACATTTCATTCAATCGGGTGAGATTTTCTAGGCTAGAGATTCTAGCCGGGATGCTGGAAGTAACATGTGTGACTGCATCTGTGTGTCAATGCTTCCAATCAAATGTGTCGTCACTCTGGTCCTGCTCTCCAGGATTCACAGACCCAAATCCACACCGAAGATGATGGGAATGCTTTCTGATGATATGCTCCTGTTATGCTTCTCAGCTACCTCATGTTAAAAGGAATTCCAATTGTTAATATCGATCAAGGTATGTGATGTAACTGTTAATAAGCAGCGGAGAGTAGCTATATCCCAAGTGCTGGCCTAGGAAGTCAGTCTTAATATCTTACTTTCTATGAACTAAATACAAGGCATTCTTTAAAGTTTTACTCAAGAACATGTGACATATCCATTACACTAAAATGCACTCTAAAATTAAAACAGACCAATAGAGTTGTACACCCAAACAGTAACATATTGGTTCTTTCTAAATTGCTTTTACAGACTTCTTGCTAAGTGATTCTTCTCAAACTTGCATGTGAGCAATGTTATGCATATTCATGTTTAAAAGTGGGAGATGATCTGGCACAGTTTGGTGGAAAAGTGTATCCATAAAGACACGTGAAAAGTGATGTTTTTAATAAGAGTAAGTTGTTTATACACAGAAGCAATTTCTGCTACACCACTTACTGTTTGTCAGCCTGGTTAGGGCATATTTTCCAGAGTCATCCCTTTCATTGCTAAAATGTCATGGTATCCTTATATTCTCCTTTTCCATTCAGTATTTTAATGCCAAGGGAGGAAAAGAAACAAATACAACTTCTTTTCTCAATAAAAATTTAGTAGTACAAAATATAGCAAGACAAAACTTGAAAACTAGACAGGGAATTTTGCCTCAGACAGAAAGTGATATTATCATGAGTACTGAAAATGAGAAACACATAAACACATTTCCCACTAGAACATTTCCCACCTGAGATGCCAGGTCGAGGCAGCATGGTCATATAATGTCATTGTTCTGGGCAATGGGAGATACTATGGACTTTATTTCTATTTTATTTTATTTTATTTTGAGATGGAGTCTTGCTGTGGTGCCCAGGCTGGAGTGCAGGGGAGTGATCTCAACTTGCTGCAACCTCCGCCTCCTAGGTTCAAGCGATTCTTCTGCCTCAGTCTCCTGAGTAGCTGGGACTACAGGTGCCCATCACCATGCCCGGCTAATTTTTTTTTGTATTTTTAGTAGAGACGGGTTTTCACCATGTTGACCAGGCTGGTCCCAAACTCCTGACCTCAGGTGATCCACCCACCTTGGCCTCCAAAAGTGCTGGGATTATAGGTGTAAGCCACCGCACTGGCCATGGACTTTATTTTTAATTTGTCTTGTTTTTACAAAATTTCAGTGAAAAGTTCACATGATGAAATACACCCATCAATCTGTATTTTTATGCTTGCAACACTTGTATAAAATAAAAATGCAAGTCATTAGAAAATTTTATTTCATTTACCACCAGCTTCATTACCAAAACCTTATCTCTTCCCAAATAAGCCTAAAAACAATGTTATCAAAATTCATTTTATTTATGGTTACCTTTTCTTGAAAAAATAAATAAATTCTCTCATTTAACCAACTACATAACTCATTCAACCCAATTCTTTTTAATTGCAGGTTCATGTTAGAAAGTAAAAAGCAAAATTTGTATGTTTGCTATGAAATTCCTTGTGACTCCTTCTTCAATCTCCTCTTCTCTTCTCTTAACTTTCTTTGTTTGTAAACTTTATGTCCTTGTATTATAAATCATTTTGTATCCTTCATTTGAACTATAGTCTGGGTTTCTGTTGAAAAGACACAGTGGAATTCATTCTTGTGTTTCCAGATTCTTGCAAAATGCCTATCATGTGGAAAGTGTTTAAGAAATATATATTTTCTGTATAAATAACTTTAAAAATGTTTAAACAACAGTATTAGAGCTATACTATAAAATCTTAGGAATCCATAAGAAACAATTAGGTAAACATACAAACACAATTAGAGTGACCCAGAAAGAAATGTCGTATCATTTAACTCTTTAAATGTTATAGCAAAATAGAGTGTGAGCTGATTTTGCAATAATAGGTGTCAATATAAATAGGTGTCTGCCTGTGCATGGATGTAATAGTTATATGTCATTGTAAAGGATGAGAAATAATGAAACATACCTATATATGCCCACCTTTTATTTTCAATATTATTAAATTATAAATATACGTAATTATGCATTATGAAACCATAACTGAATCCCTATCATGAGACATGTTATTGGCTCCTTGTGGTCCTCTAATTCTTTCTCTGTAAGTCTATGTAGCAGAACATTAAGACAACATACTGAAAGCCATTAAACTTAGGATTTCACCCTCCACTAAATTAAGAATTCTCTAAGATAGATTTCATGCCATTTTGTTGTTGCTGTTGCTATGTATCTTAATGGTCACATAGTGACTAATGTGTGTCAGATACCCAAAGTGTTCAGTTTTAAACGGATAAATAATTAGATGGAAATTTAATTAGCTAACCTTCCTAGCACATGTCCATTGCTGCACATATTCATGTCTCCCATTGCAAGCTTTCAAGTAGGTTTGAACCACTAGTAGTCACAATTTGTGTTTATTAATCATCAGGAAAATGCTAATTAAACCCAAGGTGTGCAACAATTGCACATCTACTAGAATTCTAGAAATTAACAACAAAAGTCAAACAATTGAAAAAATGCAGACTAAGGGCTGGCGAGGATGAAGAACCAAAGCGCTCGCAGGTTGCTGGTGGGCAGGCGGCGGTATCTTATGGAGTTAAACATGCGCTTACCATACGACCTAGCAATCCTATTCCTGTATATTTAAGTAGGAAAAATGCAAACAGACATTTATCGGATGACCTGCCTAAAACGTGTACAGCAGGCTAATTCATAATCAGCAAAAGCTGGAGACTGCGTGCCTCTTTCGAGTGGTCATTGAAGGAACACATTTTCATGCATTCATGCAGAGTTCCTGTTCCAGTGGGTCTGGTGTGGGCCAAATAATTTGAATTTCTATCAAGTTTTCAGGAGATGTTAAAGCCGTTGCTTTGGAAACCAGACAATGAGTACACGGATTTAGAACATAATTAGTAAAGAGCTTAGGTGGTCGCTCCCTCAACCTACTTCTTTACAATGGTACCAGTGTGTACAAGTATTTGTACAATGATGTGTTAGGTGAGATGAAAACAATTTCCCTCTTTCCAAAATGACGATATTTTGAAGATAACCCAGAAAGATCCTCCCATAAAGAAGGAACAAAGATAGATATGTCAAAATATGAGCTTAATGCTTTAAGCATTTAAAATGAAAGACAAGCAAGGTTGGCACTGGGTCTCCAGAGACCAAGGGGGAGTTTGTATTATGTATGTGCACACACACACTGAGATACACACTCACACCCACCCATCCACAAACTCACATCCGCATGCTACAAACATTCACACATACACACTCATATGCAAATTATCACTCAAACAAACCCACACAGATTTTCACTCTCATGTCCACACACACCACACCACATAAAATACACACAAACACACACACTCTTACACCCACATACACATACATACCACATATACACACCATGCATGCATACTCTCTTTCAGACACACATCTGCTCAAGATGAACCAGAACAGGAAATCTGGCTGAGAAAGGGAGCATCACTTACAGCCTTTCATTATACTCAGAGGAAGACCGAACATGGATACAACTGGAAAGATGGAATGCTGTGTGTGACAATCTGGGATCCCTCCAGAAACCCTTCTTCTTAACTACAATAACAATAGGGCAGTCAGTTGATTCCTCTTTAAATGCTGGAGTTCCGTCTCATACTTCATTTCCAGCATCACAGAGAACAAAGGTTTACCTCATCAATGCTTATTCGTTGACTGATTATTTTTATCAACTACGCTGGAACTTTATAGAACAGTATATTATCTTCATAACATTGCAAACTTTGTGACAGTTTACTCCAGCATTTATCTTAATTTTTGTATTGTTTTCTTGGCAATATAAAACAGAAACACAAAGCTTGCTAGTGACATGTGAAAAGCTTCAGACATGAACTGAACTTGGCAAGACTCGTGAACTACATTACTGAGCTATCTGAGTTTACTCATCACTAAGAATCACCGTGAATCTTCCTGCGAATGCTCTCATCTCCTTTAAATTCCAGTGACTCACTCTTGGCTCTGGTGCTGTGCAATCTTGCCAGGTATCTGGGGAATGTGCACAGTGGACATATGAAAGATAATTAGCTGTTTCTTCAAATGGCCCAACGGTGGAGTGAATTAAGATAATTCTAGAGTCCCATAAATGTAGAGGGCTCTTTCTTCTTTTCCTTGAGCAATCTTCCAAGAGTAGAGGATCCCATGACACATCTAGTGATATGTCTTTCTAGTCTTTTAAGTTTTCATGAATGGACTTATAAGAAAACAGTTGGAGTTATTTTAGCATATATTTGGGGGTTTTAACTAAGTCTGATGTTGTCAGACATGACACAGGCATTCTGTTTTGTAGGTTAATGACAACTTCTTACATTTTGCTGCTCTTCTGGGAGAGCTAGTCAATGTGGGTTAAAGCCTAAAAGCTTACACTCTTAGACTACATCCATATTTAGGATTTACCTAAGCAAATAATTAATATTTAGAAATGATGCATATAAATATCCACAGCAATGTTACAGTAAAAAACTGTATGTTCAAAGATAATTGATTGCTTATGTAAATTGTGGTATGTGCCTTCAGGATAATATTTTGCTACCATTAAATATGTTTTTTAAAATGTTGATAACATCATTTCCCCTGCTATATGCCAACAGTGGGTTACAAAATAAGAAATTCATTGTAATCTCAATTATAGGAATATAAATACCCACAGACAGATGCAAATACACACAACACATTGAGAAATACTAGAAATGGATACATACATCAAAATGGTAGCAGCATTTGTGCATAGCAGTATCACAAGTGGATTTTGTTTCCCACTGTTTTTCTGTTATTTCTAAACTTTTAGACTTTAGTTCAGTCATTTTATTGTCAAATAAATGAAATTTAAATTTTAAAAAGTCAGTAGGATACATTCTATATCATATAAATATATTTTATAGTTTTTATTTGCTCATGAAGATATGCAACAACCCTATTCATATTAATGAGTTTCAACATCTTATCCAAGGATTTTTCTGTTTAAAATAGATATCTATTTTATTAGGAAAAAACACGACTGCCTGCAAATGGCACTCACCAGCCACTATGAGCTGCATGTCCATCAATGCTTTGATGGTGCATGAGTCTTTCAAGGAATTATTATTATTATTATTATTATTATTATTATTATTGAGGAGGAGTTCCACACTTGTTGCCCAGGCTGGAGTGCAATGGCAGCAATCTCAGCTCAATGCAACCTCCGCCTCCCAGGTTGAAGAGATTCTCCTGCCTCAGCCTTCCGAGTAGCTGGGATTATAGGTGAGTGCCATCATGCCCGGAAATTTTTTTGTATTTTTTTTTTTTTTAGTAGAGTTAAAGTTTCACTCTGTTGACCAGGTTGATCTCGAACTCCTGACCTCAGGTGATCTACCTGCCTCCACCTCCCAAAGTGCTGGGATTATAGGCATGAGCCACCGTGCCCAGCCAGAACTCTTATTATTAAGGTTGGTATATTTTCACTGGCATTGTGCTGAATTATTTCAGTTGCTGTTTTTTTTTCTGAGCAGACATTTTCAGTGCTTTCGTCATCTGCAGAAAATACACATGTACATTTCAGGGGTTGAGAGCCTGTGCCTTGCCCTGTTGTCCTTAGTGCAGAATGTTAAAGTCCTCACACTAACGTCATTTTTTTTTTTTTTTTTTAAAGAGAAAGAGAGAGAGAATAGGAAGGAGGAAAAAGGAAGAGAAAGAGAGAGAGAGAATGGGGAGGAGGGAGAAGGAAAAGAAAGAGGGAGAGAGAATGGGAGTATTGCTTTCCTGCCCAGGCTAGAATGCAATTTAGTAATGGGTATTGAAAACCTCTTTTATACTGATAATTATACTTAATGATGTAGTCAGGAAGGAATAAGGGAAGAAGATAACAAACAAACAGCCAACCAATATTTAATTTAAACCTATGAAATGCTATGCGATTACTGAGGAGTGATTTACTTCCAATTATATAGTCACCTTTGGAATAGGTGTGAGGTGGTAATGTATGTTTTGTGTATTTGAAGTGGAGAGTTCTATAAATGTTTATTAAGTTTACTTGTTCCGGGTCTGAGTTCAAGTTCTGAATATCCTTGTTAATTTTCTATCTCGTTGATCTATAGAATCGTTAGCTCTTCTTGTTGCATTGATCCTTTTGCCATTATGTAATGTCATTCCTCGCCTCTTTTGATCTTTGTTGCTTTAAAGTCTACTAACGTCATTTTTAAGGTTATTATGAGTCACCATTATCAGCGTCTGTAAAGAACTTATTCCTCTACCAGATAGGCTTCTTAGCTTTAGACAACAGAATGGAACTTAAGCAGAACATTTATTTATAAGAAAGATTGGCTTGACTCCATCATTAATAGAAAGGCTGAAGAACTGGACTCAGGACACAGGCTATCCCAGAGGTGAGGCATGGCTGGCATACTAACATGGGAATCCTGTCTCGAGGAGTCACTCCAAGAGGAGTCACCATTGGTCACTCACTGTGGGCCCGGCTGCTGCCTCTCTGGACAGTCGCCTCCAAGGTGAGCTCCTTCATCACGTGTCCAGTGCAACCTGTGTGTTGATGCTTCCTCAAGATAGGAAGCTGCCTCCTGCCTGGATGTCTCCTGGAATCTTCCCCAAGGATCTGGTGGTTTACGCCCTGTCACTTCCTCATGTCCTTGTCAGGTCTGACCTTAGAATGGAAGCCTCCCTGACCACACTAGCTGAAATAGCACACTGTGTCGCCTTCATGCTGTTTTGTTTATTCTCAGTAATATTTATTTCCTTCTAACATACTATCTATGTACACATTTACTTACCTCCTCCACTGAGGCACAGTCTGGGTTTTGTTTCCTGCCAGGTTCCCACACCTACTGAAACACAGCAAGCACCCTATAAACCATCACTGAACGAAAGCTGGAAAATTGACTACAGGCAGTGGCAGCTGTGGTCAGGAGGTGACATTGGTCCAATGAGGTGGGGACTCAGAGCGTCTCATCTGCAGGACACTGAAGATGAATGGGCAGATTAAAAGCCCTGTTCTGTGTTATGTACTCTTTTTAATTTCTCACTATACTAATTCAGGAGCCTTTAGTGCATCTCACTTTCAAGTCTTACCAAATACACTCCATCTTTCACATTGCATGGGAGGATGTTTAAATATAGTACATTAACACTGGACATGAGATAACGTTTTTATTTCTTAGAGTGTCTTTGAGGCAACACTCTGCTGAAACTGAAGTCACTCTGAAGCAGGTATATTTCCCCTAAATGTGTGGTGGTATTTCAGGTAGCTCTCCATATATCCTCTCCAGAGAGTACCACAGGGCTCCAAATGCTTTATGCTCCTTTCTGCTTGGTGAAAACCTGTTTTTTCAAGAGAGAGTTAACATATGTTGGTTTTAAAGAGTCTCCTGACCTGTTCCTCATTTTGGTAGCATGGACCACAACTTTTCATGGGTCCCAACCCTGTTCCCCTGTATGTACTCTATCAGAGTCCCTGTGAGTTGCCAGGGGGCTGATGGGCCTGTAGGTCTGTATCACATGGATGTCCTTGAACACAAGGTAAGTCATAGTCAGCTCTGTGTCCCCTGCAGCCCAGGCATAAAGTAACATTCAACAGGTATCAAATGGACGTTCCAGGAAGGACATGGAAGCTCAGGTATGGAACTCAGTGAGATGCGTTGTGAGGGAGAGAGGAAGGAAAATGAGGGAGAAGGGAGAAGAAAAATGAGAGATGAGTGAGGGAGACTAGCTGGATTTGTATGGAGTGTATGAAATAATCCTCACAGAAGATGCAGATTATAAAGCAGAGGGAGTTTCTATTCTTTAAAGAAACTCTTCTTTGTAGGAGAGTACTATAAGTCGCCAAACTGCTTTTCATGGTGACTGAACTTTCTGCACTCCTACCAACAGTGTATAGCTTTCCAAGGAGGAGCCCTAACATCATCAGAGTTGGTAAGAAAAGAAGCATCACATATGTGATAAGGAAATTAGGTCAGAAAGTTAGAAAAGAAATAAAGATTGCTAAGGGTAGTGGCATCTATGGTCAAAGAGACTTTTTTTTTAATTAAGGGATTCAAAAAGAAAAACAATTCTAATTGAAAGATCTAGAAATTAGTTATTGCATTTTGTCATTTAAAGATGATTAGTGATTTTGAGATTCCTATAATTTTGATAGAATATAAAGAATCTTTTTTCCAAGGGTTCCACATTTTCTTTTATATTTTTTATCTGTCTAAACAGGAATATTATGAAGAAAGCCTTAGACTCCTTGGGTTTTGACTATCTCCTGAATGTTGATGATCTTCATTCCTGTTCATTTCATTTCTATTTATTCTGAATTTAATTTCTGTCATTTCAGCCATTTCAGCCTGGTTAAGAACCCTTGCTGGGGATCCAGCATGATCGTTTGGAGGTAAGACCACCCTCTGGCTTTTTAAGTTGCCCAAGTTCTTGTCCTGGTTCTTTTTCATCTGTGTGGGCTGATGTTCCTTCAATCTTTGAAGTTGCTGTCCTGTGGAGGGTTTTTTTTTTCTTTTTTTCTTCTCTGATGCCCTTGGAAGTTTCATTATGGTACAAGGTGGGTTTGGTCCACTGGCTTTGATTCTAAATCCACTTCTGGGTCTTGAAGGGATCCCCTTGATTGCTATCTCCATGACGTTGATTGTTTTGTTGTATGTTCTAGTCCATGGAGCTCCCTTAGGCAGGGGCAACAGTTGGCAGACAAGCTATACCCTTGCAGGGTCGGCCCTTATCAGCTGTCCGTGTGGTTCCCAGGGAAACACAGGGCTGTACCTGCCTGCAGAGTTCAGACAGAAGCAGGTCCACTGTGCTGGAAGCTCTAGCAAGTGGGACCCATCCAGCTACAAGAGGTGGGGGTGGGTGGGGTTTCCTGTTCTGCTGACCATCTGGGTGCCTCCCAGGACAACAGGGGGCTGTGGCCACAGGCCGAGTTCACACAGATGCAGGATGGCTGGGCTGGAAGTTATAGCAGGCATTGCCCACCTGGCTATCAGTAGCAGGTATGGGTGGGGTCACGTACCCTGCTATCCAGGCGTTTCTCAGGACAAAAGGAGTCTGTGCCCTTCAGCTGAATTCACACCAAAGCAGGACCACTTGCTCGATATCACTAATTATTAGAGAAATACAAATCAAAACTACAAAGGGTGGTTCTCATTAACCTTTCTCTCATTAACCATCTCACACCAGTCAGAATGACTATTACTAAAAGGTCAAAACATAACAGTGCTTGTGAGGCTGCAGATAAAAGGGAAAGCTTGTATGCTATTGTGGGAGTTTAAATTTGTTCAGCCACCATGGACAGCAGTTTGGCAATTTCTCAAAGAACTCAAAGCAGATCTACCATTTGACCCAGCATTCCAATACTGGACATATTACCCCCTCCCCAGAATATAAATCATTCTACCATAGAGACACATGCACACATAAGTTCATCACAGCGCTATTTACAATAGCAAAGACATGAAATCCACCTAAATGACCCTCAATAGTTGGTCTTGATAAAGAAAATGTGGTACATATACACCATGAAATACCATGCAGCCATAAAAAAAGGAACTAGATCATGTCTTTTGCAGCAACATGGATGAAGCTGGAGGCCATTATCCTAAGCAAGCTAACACAGGGGCAGAAATCAAATACAACACGCTTGCACTTATAACTGGGAGCTACACACCGAGTACACATGGAACACAAAGAAGAGAACAACACACTGAGGGTGGAGGTTGGAAGGAGCGCGAGGATCAGAAAACTACCTATCAGGTGATATGCTCATTACCTGGGAGACACAACAATCTGCACACCAACCCCCACAACATGCAGTTTACCTACATAGTAAACTAAATTCACTACAGATTCAGTACCCTGAATCTAAACTAAAAAATAAATTTAAAAAATTAAACACACAAACAAAACGTTTAGATAAACTGTTAGATAACAAGGACAGGATGAGATACAGCGTGAATATTCCCCTACTACTGAAAAATAAAATTTTTAGAAACAGAGAAATAAAATCCATGATTGCTTTTTTAAAAAAGAGAGTTTCCCCAATCATGAAAGACGCTGTTAAGGTTAATGAGAAAATACCATGTATCCACGAACTGATATGAACAAGAATTAAACAGTTCTTCCCTCCTATTGATCACGTTAATATCTGCTCCATGTTAATGGAAGCTAACAATGATATTCTGTGCTGGTAAACAGACAAATAGAACTAATAACAATTCAAATAATGACAAATGCTTACCAGATTAACATAAACATAAAAGAAGACTACAGTTCTTTGGTTTCATTCCTTTATGTGATATTTTTCTTTCTGACTTGTCTTTTACTTTATTAGCACACGACAGAATGCTAAGAGTGTTCAGGATTTTGATTTAGAATCCGATTCAACTATTAATTCACATAGGATAAAACAAAGCTGAACTTCATTTGGAAAGCTGTGAGAACAGTATTGGTAAGGGGACGAACAGCCATGAAGATCAAGTGGCTTTTGATGCCTTTTCTTGTTGACAGCGGGTAGGGCTCTGAAATAGCTTGGCTTTTCTCACACTGCAGCATGCAGTCATGCAGAAGAGGGAATCTGAGTCTCACAGAGATGTTCATTTCCAGGCCGACTACTGGGTTCACATAATTGAACCTGTGGAACTATTTCCCACTGGGATCACAGAAAACAACCCAATCCAGGATCAGTTCTGTGCTACAGATTCTATTTGTTTGACTCTTTTTTATATTGTAAATACATAAAAGAGGACTGAAAATTACTTTATAACCACTGGAAGAATATCATCAAAGCTGCATCCTTTTTGATAGTAAGTTGGGATCATTCCAGTCTCCTGTGCAAAGTGAACACTCCATCTGTGGTCTGAATCTCAATTCTTCCTGGAACCACATTCCATCAGTGATTCAAGCATGCCCCCTCTTCTGTCTATAACCACTCAACAACTTCTTCTCCTAAAGTACATAGCCATATCTCAGTGTCTCTCATTTTTAAAAGTTAAGAAAAAGGAATGTACCCTACTAACCATACATCCCCCCTAATTATTATTCTATCTTTCCCTGTCATCACAGAAAAGATTCTTAAAATTGTTGTTTACACTTGCTGATTATATTTCTACCATACTCTGTGAAAGAAAAAGCTTTCCCGTAAGCAGGAAAAGCCTGCTTGCCAAATCCAATGTACTTAACGTCTGTCCTTCCCTTCCCTAACAGCTCTGTGACAGCTTGCTTCAGCAATTGCACGCCCTCTCTTTTTGTTTTATCGTACGTTGATTGTAAGTCTCATTTGGAAGTCTCCTCTGCCTGTGCTCTTTCCATAGGCATTGGTGATCTCCGGTTTCCATTCTTCTTTACTCTTAATAACCATGCACATTTGTTCACCTGGGTCACTTGTTCACCTGGGTGACTTGTTCACTTTCAATGCTCCTGCTATAACCTATGCCATGACAACCACTGGAACTAGCTTGCATGTCCTCATCAGTTCAAGGATCTCTGCCTTTCTGACAACAACACTGATATTGACCCACCACCACAGATTGAGTTCCATGTATAGAATATTATGTAGTGAATCTTGGCAGCCCCCGCCCCCATTGCCCTTTTTATGTATTGGCCTTAAGTAACATACTCAACAATATAGATAATTTAAGCACAACCTCCTAAGGGCTGTCTTGCTAAGCATCCCAGGCCGGACTAGCTGTCCTTTTCTCTGCTTCCATGACTTCTTTTGTCAATTACATCGAAGTTTCTTATTATGAGTTATTCTGTGTCTTTCAAAAGGACATGTTGAAGTTTTAACCCATAGTACCGCAGAATGTAAACTCAATTGGAAATGGTGCTATTGCAGGTGCAAATGGTTAAAATAAAGTCATACTGAAGCAGGGTGAGCCCTGAATCCAACATGATTTATATTCTTTCATGGAAAGAAGAGACACACAATGAGGATGCCACGTGCCAGTGGAGGCAGAGACCGGAGTGACACAGTTATAAGCCAAGACCTCTCAGAGACAGATGGTCACCAGAGGAAACTGGGAAGGGGTGAGGAGGCAGCTTCTACCCAGAATCTCAGAGGGAGCATGGCACTGCTGACATCATGATGTTAGATTCCTACCCACAAAGACTTCAAGAGCATCACTGCCTCCTAAGTCACCCAGTTTATGGCAGTCCTAAAGAACTAACAGAGATGTTGGTAGCAGAAAGAAAGAAGCTAGCATATAGATAGCTAAAAATGTGGAAGTGGCTTTAGAACTGGGTAAGAGACAGAAGCTGAGAGAATTTTGAGATACTTAATAGAAAAAGCCTAGATTGTCTTGAAGACACTGTTGTTAGAAATATGAACATTAGCAGTACTCCTGTTGAGGCCTTATGGGGAAATGACAAGCACATTATTGGGCAGTGGAGGAAAGGCAATATTTGGTATAAAGTGTCAGAGAATGTGGGTGAATCGTGTTCTAGAATTGGGTGAAAAGTAGACTATGTAAGTCATAAACTTGAACATTTAGCTGAGGATATTTCCAAGCAAAGCACAGACGGTGCAGACTGGCTCCTCCTTGCTTCTTGTAGGTAAATAGGAGAAAAAGAGATAAATTGAGGGATGAACAGTGAAGCAAAAAGGAACCAGTATTTGTTGATATGGAAAATCCCTAGGGTACTCAGATAGTATGTCCTGGAGACAAGGACAAGGATGAGGCTGGACAGCTGTTTTTAAAGAGATTATATGTGACACTCATGGATGCAATCCACAAACATCTCAGCAGAAGCCAGGGACAGAGATACAGTTACCCAGGAATGATGTACGGGGTCATTCTTGTCTTATGGCTTAGAACCCTGTGAATCGTCCAGGAAACTGATAAGGTTTTTGAAAATTTTAGACCAGCAGAAACACTGTCCGTCTAGACTGAAAGATACAGAGGCGGAGCAAAAGGAAGGAAAAATTCTAGGGTATAGGAATGGGTGCAGAGTCACGGCCCAATGGGACCTACATGGGCCAAGAGAGTCATGGCTTTCGCCACAGAAGTCCCAGAGGACAGATTTCCAGACACAGAGAACTGTTAGTAGTCCTTAAAATGTAATAGAATTTTCCCTGTTGGATTTTAGGCTTGCCTGGGATCTGTGACTCCTTTTTTTTCTTCCAGTTTCTCCCTTTGGATGGAGAATGTCTATCTTCTGCCTGTCTCAGTCTAACTATTGTAACCTGGAAGCAGATAACTTATTTGGGGTTTTCACAGGTCCACCGGTAGAAAGGTTTTGTCATAGGACTGATCGTACCCTAAATCTCACCTATAAATAATTTAAATGATAAAATTTAGGGTGTTTTAATTTGATTATATGAAGATAAGATTTTGGACGTAGAGTCGATGCTACGATGGTTACTTTTGGGGATGTTGGAATGGGGTGAATTTATTTTAATGATGATTTAAAAATTATGTGGCTTTTTTACAGAAATTGAGAAAGTAAGTCTAAAATTTTTATAGAACCACAATAGACCCTAAATAGCAAAAGTAATTTTGAGCAAGAATAACAAAGCTAGAGACATCATATTTTGATTTCAAATTATATTACAAAGCTGCAGTAATCAAAATAGTATAGTATTAGCATAAAAACAGAAAAAATAGACTAACAGAATGAAATAGAAAACCCAGAAATAAATACATGCACATGTGGTCAACTAGTCTCTAACAGGTATATAACAAGGTGCTCAACATCATTAATTATCAGAGAAATGCAAATCAAAACCACAGTGAAATATCAGCTCACATGTTGGAATGGCTATTACAAAAAAAACGTAGCAAGTATTGGGAAGGATGTGAAGAGCGGGACACCCTGCATACGTTGTTGGTGGGAATGTAAATTGGCATAATCATTTAAAGAAAACAGAATGTAGGTTCCTCAAAAAATTAAATATAGAACTACCATATGATCCAGCAATCCCATTTTTGAGTA
The DNA here is from genome assembly GCF_030222135.1 of Aotus nancymaae. Lineage (NCBI taxonomy): Eukaryota > Metazoa > Chordata > Mammalia > Primates > Aotidae > Aotus > Aotus nancymaae. The sequence goes on along the minus strand of NW_026988450.1, from coordinate 2,723,452 downwards.
CGTATCCACAAAATAAAATAAAATCACTATTTCGAGGAGATAATCACAATCCCATGTTCATTTAGGCATTACTCACAATAGCCAAGATAGATGCGAAAACAATCTGGACGTCTAATAACAAATGAATAGACAAAATGTGGCGTGTGTGTTTGTGCACGTGCATATATGTACAATGGAATATTATTCAGTCTTAATACACAAGTAAATCCTGTCCCTTGCAGCAACATCCATGAACCTGAAGGACATTCTGCTGAGTGAAATAAACCAGACACAGAAAAAAAAATACTGCACGATTTCACATATATGTGAAATGCATACATATAACAAAGCCTAACGTTATACACCTTAAATATATACAATTTTTCTTTTTCAGTTATATCCCCAAAAAATCTGCAAAAAATGCAAGAAATAATCAAGTGCCCACTTTGATAATTCCATGTCAAAATATAAGGCTTACTGAAACAGTTCTTTGTAAATGCTTCCCTGATCACATTTGCTAACCTTCACCCTGAAAGCAAACATTGTCATAAATGTGTTGATTTATAATACTCATATATTTCATTATTTGAAGCTTTCAATGAATATATTCACTAGAAGCCGATTTTGTATTATTCTGCATTTTCTCTGTGTTTTTCATACCCTCTTTTTGAAATTAAACACACTGTTTTTATTCCAATTTGCTCCTTCCTATGGTCTAGACTATTTTAATACATTTCTAAAGTTAAATTAAGAAGGCATTCTAAAATTTCAAGTTTACAGTTAATGAATATCTTTGCAATTTTTCCAAATAGAACAAAGACCTCAAATGTTGCTTGAAACCATTATCTCCCATCCTAAATGATATTGGTATCTAATAATCTATAACTCCCATACTTTCTTAATCTTCAAATATGTTTTTGTTTTATGTACTCAGCGTTTATATTTACCCAAATGTTTAGTAATTTTTTGCTCAGTATTAATTTTTGATTCTTAGACTTCTCTTGCAAGATCATTCATCTTCCTCAAGTACATCTTTTAGAAATGCATTTACTGAGCATCTTTTAACACAAATTTCAAAGGGTTTGTAAAGAAAAAAATTCCTTTCTCATTTTTGTAAGTAAAAGTGTGAATGCAGGAAAGGCAAGCTGGCATTTGCATTCTTTTAACATTGTGAAGGTGTTACTTTTTGCTCCTGGTTTCCATTATCACGATAGTAAAATATGTAACTTTTTCTCTTTGACTATTTAAACACTTTTCAATTTCCCTTTGACATTTTGGAATCTACCACAAAATCAACTACATACACATTTCTTCATATTTATTTTTCTTGATATTTGTGCCTTCTAGATTTGAAAATTTTTGTGTCAAAAAAACTTATAAAAAAAATCTGTAAAAAAGATTGTCTCTTATTCTCACTAATCTCTTTCTGAAACTCCAATTAACTTCATGTGAGAGCCTCTCATTTTGCTTTCCTTGACTCTTAACCTATCTTAGTTTCAATTTCCATCTTTTCAGTTCTATATTCAGGTTAACTTATTTTGTTATTTTTTTAGCTATAACCAGAGCTATGTCCTTCCTGGGCTATGATAATCTAATAATGATCCTCAGTGTTTTAAACTTAGAGTTTTAACTTAGAGACTGTTTCCCAGGCATTCCATTTGTTTCTTTTCACATTTACATGAACATTTTTTCCTTAGTATTAATGTACAGAATTTCCACCTGAATTTTATTTCCTTAAATATATTTACAATTTGTATAAAATTCTGGTCACCCAAAATGACTTTGACTGAAGTGTAGTGGCTCACGCCTGTGGTCCCAAGTACTTTGAGAGGTGGGGATGAGAAGATTGTTTGAGGTCAGGGGTTGGATATTAGCCTGAGCAGCACAACGAGATCCTCACTCGACAAAAAGTAAAAATAAATAATAATAAAATAAAATGAAATTACTTTGTATTTAGTTTTATTATGAGCTTTGAAAACAGAAGGCTTTTTTCTGCTGTGTTTGCAATAGTTGACTATGAGATTTGAAGTCATGTTTGCTTGTTCTTAATCTTGAGGAACCTGTAATGTGTGATGTGAGGATGGTTTCTCCATAACACAATTGGGAAAAGTCTCAAGTCTGAGCCATTTCTCAACCAGGGCAGCATGAATCTAAACCCACAGATGCCCTGAGTGCAACTCGGTGGCAAAATTGTTACGCATAGTCGCTTGTGCTTCACTGACAACTCAGGCCAGGGCAGTCAGAATCACGTTTCCAACTTCTACAGGAAGACGGGTGTTTTTTTATGGATTATATTTGGGGTCCTCTGAGAGTTCTGGCTTTCAACCAACAAGTTTCAGTCCTCCTTTATTGAGGGCCTCACCTTCTGCATTCCACCTGAACGGTAGAAACGAAGGTTTCCTTCTGGATGCTATGAAGTCTTGAAACAAAACTCTCAGCCATTCTTTTCTCTTCTATACCATGCACAGTGCTCCATATGATCAGGCAGCGTGTGGACTAAATTAATCATTTAAAGCATAAATAATAACACAAAAGACTTTTAGTGTAATGTATTCATTCCTATGTCTTTAGTATGTAGTGTAGTGCTTGGTACATAGCAGGCACTCAATAAATATTTGTTGCCTAAATAAATCAGTTTAATGCTGTAAGTTAAGATATATGCAGTTTTAGAGAATAAAGTTGTTTGTCATCAATTTTATCTTCATCAAATGATGTTTTGACTCTCACTACTGGTCATATCAATTCTAAGTCACGCTAGATTTCAAAGTAATTTCATTATCTAAAGTTTTGTTTCTGACTGAATTAGCCATGGATGTACAGCCAAAAATTACTAAAATGACACATGAATGCAATCTGTTTGTCCACATTATGAGTATATATTGATATCAAGATAAAGTTTGTGTATTCTTTAAAGAATGGGGGGAGCATATAGATAATATTCTATTCAAACATTTTTGTAATTATAATTAGAAGTAACATTCATGGAACTAACTGCTAGCTGAGAATAGGGGTAAGAACTTAAGTTAACTTACTTTTAACACTCCATGAAGCTGGTTTAATGATTATTTTTTTCTTTTTTTAATTGCATTTTAGGTTTTGGGGTACATGTGAAGAACATGCAAGATTGTTGCATAGGTGCACACGTGGTAGTGTGATTTGCTGCCTTCCTCCCCTTCACCTATATGTGGCATTTCTCCCCATGCTATCTCTCCCCAACTTCCCACCCCCCGCTGTCCCTCCCCTATTTCCCCCCAACAGACCCCAGTGTGTAGTGCTCCCCTCCCTGTGTCCATGTGTTCTCATCATTCAACACCTGCCTATGAGTGAGAACATGTGGTGTTTGATTTTGTGTTCTTGTGTCAGTTTGCTGAGAATGATGGTTTCCAGGTTCATCCATGTCCCTACAAAGGACGCGAACTCATCGTTCTTGATGGCTGCATAATATTCCATGGTGTATATGTGCCACATTTTCCCTGTCCAGTCTATCATCAATGGGCATTTGGATTGGTTCCAGGTCTTTGTTATTGTAAACTGTGCTGCTATGAACATTCGTGTGCATGTGTCTTTATAGTAGAATGATTTATAATCCTTTGGATATATACCCAGTAATGGGATTGCTGGGTCAAATGGAATTTTTATGTCTAGGTCCTTGAGGAATCGCCACACTGTCTTCCACAATGGTTGAACTAATTTGCACTCCCATCAACAGTGTAAAAGTGTTCCTATTTTTCCACATCCTCTCCAGCATCTGTTGCCTCCAGATTTTTTAATGATCACCATTCCAACTGGCATGAGATGGTATCTCAATGTGGTTTTGATTTGCATTTCTCTAATGACCAGTGATGATGAGCATTTTTTCATATGTTTGTCGGCCTCATGTATGTCTTCTTTTGTAAAGTGTCTGTTCATATCCTTCGCCCACTTTTGAATGGACTTGTTTGTTTTTTTCTTGTAAATCTGTTTTAGTTCTTTGTAAATTCTGGATATCAGCCCTTTGTCAGATGGGTAAGCTGCAAAAATTTTTTCCCATTCTGTTGGTTGCCAATTCACTCTAATGACTGTTTATTTTGCCGTGCAGAAGCTGTGGAGTTTAGTTAGGTCCCATTTGTCTATTTTGGCTTTTGTTGCCAATGTTTTTGGTGTTTTGGTCATGAAGTCCTTGCCTATGCCTATGTCCTGAATGGTTTTGCCTAGATTTCTTCTAGGGTTTTTATGCTGTTAGGTCTTATGTTTAAGTCTTTAATCCATCTGGAGTTCATTTTAGTGTAAGGTGTCAGGAAGGGGTCCAGTTTCTGCTTTCTGCACATGGCTAGCCAGTTCTCCCAACACCATTTATTAAACAGGGATTCCTTTCCCCATTGTTTGTTTTTGTCAGGTTTGTCAAAGATCGGATGGTTGTAGATATGTTGTGTTGCCTCCAAGGCCTCTGTTCTGTTCCATTGGTCTATATCTCTGTTTTGGTACCAGTACCATGCTGTTTTGATTACTGTAGCCTTGTAGTATAGTTTGAAGTCCAGTAGTGTGATGCCTCCTGCTTTGTTCTTTTTGCTTAGAATTGACTTGGCTATGCAGGCTCTCTTTTGGTTCCATATGAAGTTTAAGGTGGTTTTTTCCAGTTCTGTGAAGAAGGTCATTGGTAGCTTGATGGGGATAGCATTGAATCTGTAAATTATTTTGGGCAGTATGACCATTTTCACAATATTGATTCTTCCTAACCATGAGCATGGAATGTTTCTCCATCTGTTTGTGTCCTCTCTTATTTCGTTGAGCAGTGGTTTGTAGTTCTCCTTGAAGAGATCCTTTATTTTTTTGTATTTTAGTAGAGGCGGGGTTTCACCATGTTGGCCAGTCTGGTCTCGAACACCTGACCTCAAGTGATCCGCCGCCTGCCTCTGCCTCCCAAAGTGCTGGAATTCCAGGTGTGAGTCACTGTGCCTGGTCTGTCTACGGTTTTCTATCTGAGGTTTATCTAAGGGAGTGGAGAGAGAGGGAGGTTTTTGGGAGTGTTGTGTTTGATAGAAACTTATCTTTGTATAGGAGGTAGAATTTATAACCTGATGAGTTATTCTAAACATCTCAGTATTGCAGCTGTTATTCCTAAGGTGACCTTTTAGAACTTTTCTTTCATTTCCTCCCTCCCTGCCTTCTTCCCTTCCTCCCTCCCTCCCTCCCTCCCTCCCTCCCTTCCTTCCTTGGAATGTTTCTCCATCTGTTTGTGTCCTCTCTTATTTCGTTGAGCAGTGGTTTGTAGTTCTCCTTGAAGAGGTCCTTTACGTTCCTTGTTAGTTGTATTCCTAGGTATTTTATTCTCTTTGTAGCAAGTGTGAATGGCAGTTCGTTCTTGATTTGGCTCTCTTTAAGTCTGTTATTGGTGTATAGGAATGCTTGTGATTTTTGCACATTGATTTTGTATCCTGAGACTTTACTGAAGTTGCACATCAGGTTCAGGAGATTTTGGGCTGAGACGATGGGGTCTTCTAGATATACAATCATATCGTCTGCAAATAGAGACAATTTGAGTTCCTCCTTTCCTATTTGAATACCCTTTATTTCTTTTTCTTGCCTGATTGCTCTGGCTAGAACTTCCAGTACTATATTGAATAGGAGTGGTGAGAGAGGGCATCCTTGTCTAGTGCCAGATTTCAAAGGGAATGCTTCCAATTTTTGCACATTCAGTAGAATTTTTTTTTCTATGTTATGGTGGGAGAAACAACAATGAACAAAAAGTTGAACTTGTTAAAAGTCAAATTGCTTTTAAGTCATGGTATTAGAATTTGAACTAGGATGAAGTATTGGGAGCAATACACAGTTTATTTACATGGACATTTGTGTAGGCATTTTTGAAAGAATGTAAGTACTTATTATTACTTTTAGTACCTGTGAATTTTAGCATCTTCGCTATAGGCATAAATGCTTTTTAAGGTACTTTTATTGCATAAATTATTATTGCTTTCAAATTTCTACAGCCTCTTTCTATATGCTCTGTCTAGCTAAAGACAAAAACCATTGTTTCAAGTGAGACGTTCAAAAATATCAAAATATTTCTTTGCTTCTCTCTTAATCCCAACCATCATTTTGTTTGTGGTTGGATTACACCTCCATCTTCATTCCTGTTCACCATCAATACTGGAGAGAGATAGAATTAAAAATCAGTACTGATCCCAAGATAAGCAAGTAGTTTCTCTGTACGGAATCTTTCTTTTTCCAATATATTTGTGAATTGTGATTCCTCGGTAGAGAGTAATTAGAGTGCCACGTTAGAAACTTAATATGCAGTGCTACTCAGTTTCAATGATTCAAAATTTGATACTTCCCATATGTTTGCAGTAAAAGACACATTTTAGGCTCTATCCCCAATCTAATTTCCAGTTTAGTATAACGATATACATAAATTTAAAAGCCACATATTGAATACAAAAGTGATATCTGAAGGCCTGTTTAACGCAGTGGTGTGTGACCGCTCGGGGCAGACACAGTCAGAAAAACAAAACAACTGCACTTGCAAAGCAGATTAGATGGTAAACCAATGAAAATAAATGGAGATAACATTTATTTTACTGAAGGAAATACGTCCTAATTGTATACTTTTGGTCAGAGAGTTTGTAGGACAAAATAACTTTGGAAATATATCCTGTTTGCACATTCTGAAATGAAACATTATTAAAAATTAATCTGGCAATGACAGTGACAGAAAACTCACTAAATGTCTTGAACGTGTCTATCTGGAGAAACCCGGGTCTAGACCAGGAGGTTTCTCTACAATTATTACAGAACAATTGCCAGGCCTTGAGGCAGTCGGTTCTAAAAGGATTTCAACCCTGAGAAAGCCTCTGAGACTTCTGTTCCAGACCCTCCACCCCCGAGGCGGGGAGCCAGAATAACCATTTTGGTAGACTTAAGAGAGCATCTGTTGTAACTGACCCCAATACTTAAGTCACTCAAGATGATTGAATCTGATGTGCTGTTGTGACTTTTGCTAAGTAAGTCCATACCTTCATTATGACCTCATATTCCCTCTAGTACTCCTAAGATGTATTTTAATGCAATATTGGTACCACTTAATTACTGTTAGAGGTACAGTCAATGGCTTCCAAAGTGCCTCTATTCTATAGGACACACGTGCTGGTCTACAGAGTGAACCTCAGCCTCAGTTCCCAGCTCTGCATCAGCGCATTTCTCCTCCCCCATCGCTCAGGAATCCTTTTACTTCTGTTTCAAAGACTCCACAGGACACACCACACTCTCTGATATTATACCTAACATTTCTCTGTCTTTGCAATTCCATCTTCCTTATTTACCAAGTGACTTTATATTTTTATCCCTGACTGCAGAGGTTCTTAACCACTTTAACTTCCATGACACCAGATATGACTGTGATGTATTGAAAATCATGCTGCCTCCAGGATCGGAGGCTCCTGAGGAAAAGGCTTGTACCTCTCCACTTTGTGGAACGTGGTCCTCACCGTCACTGCAGACTCGATCTTCTCTGGCCCATATGGCTGATGGGCTTTCTTTTGTTTTCATCTGCCTTTCCGTCTAACCTGGATACTATTGTCACCTGTTCCAGAAGTTTCTCCACTAATAATGCTGACTCACACATCTTCCTCTATGATATGATCTTGAAAAAACCAACAATGGGATCTATGTTTTATATATATAAATATTTAAAAAAAGAAACATATAAAACATTTAAATTTATATATATTTTATATTTTACATATAAAATATATTACTAATAAATATTAAAAATATATGAAACATATAAAACATATATAAATTTATATATGTTTCATATTTTTACATATAAAACACAGATTCCAATTTTTTTTTTTTTTTTGAGATGGAGTTTCGCTCTTGTTACCCAGGCTGGAGTGCAATGGCGTGATCTCGGCTCGCCGCAAGCTCCGCCTCCGGGGTTCAAGCAATTCTCCTGCCTCAGCCTCCTGAGTAGTTGGGAATACAGGCGTACGCCACCATGCCCAGCTAATTTATGTATTTTTTAGTAGAGACGGGGTTTCACCATGTTGACCAGGATGGTGTTGATCTCTTGACCTCGTGATCCACCCACCTTGGCCTCCCAAAGTGCTGGGATTATAGGTGTGAGCCACCGCGCCCGGCCTCAGATCCCAATGTTGGTGATTGTAAACCCCTATCTTCTCAAGTTAATGCATATCTTTTTTTTCCATCAATACCAAACTTTTGAAAAAAAATACACACTAATTTCCTACAATTGTTTTGTTTTTTTAAAGTTATTTTTATTAATTTTATGTACATTATAATACAACATTCTGAGAACGCTTCTTTTCCTTCCATTCAAACCTATTTCTTCTCCTGTATCAGTTATGATTGTGAATAATCTCACATAACTCTACAGCCTGCCACAACCAATTAAAAGTGGCCAGTCTGAGTCCAAGGCCTGGTTTGAGATTCTTAGAAATGTAGCCACATGGCCCTTTCAAAACTAAACGTCCTTTGGGAGGCTGAGGCGGGCGGATCACAAGGTCAAGAGATCAAGACCAACCTGGCCAATATGGTGAAACCCCGTCTCTACTAAAAATACAAAAATGAGCTGGGTGTGGTGGCATGCGCCTGTAGCCCCAGCTACTCGGGAGGCTGAGGCAGGAGAATTTCTTGAACCTGGAAGGTGGAGGTTGCAGTGAGCCAAATTCCTGCCACTGTACTCCTGCCTGGCACCTGGCAACAGAGCGAGACCCTGTCTCAAAAACAACAACAACAACAAACAAACAAACAAAAAAACTTAACATCACTGTTTTCATTACTGAGTAATGCAGGCAAGTGGAGTCCGTGAATTTCCCTGGCCTCTATGACTCCTTTTCATGTCACCTTCCTCAGTGTACGGTCACTTGTCTTCAGGTGTGATGACCCAAGAAATGTGCTGCAGAACCAGCCATTGGGTACTCACACATAAAGTTCAAAGCATGGCAGGAAAAGGTCACCTACACAACCAGAGACAGCTCTTCTTATGAACCTCTGCTCTTCATCATGTGTCTTTTTGGCCAGAATTGGGTTGCATGTCCTTTTCCCAATCGACCGCTAGTATAGAGAACTGTGTCATTAAGTTTACTTGGAACTTATTCTTTATTTTCTGGGACTAGGCATATTGACACATAAACAAAATAGGACTTCTGTTAGTAAGGAAGACATACATTTGAGTTGGACTCAAGGGCAATTGCCGGGTACTTGCTGTAGTATGAATGTTTACGTCCCCTTCAAATGTATGTGTTAAAATCATTGTCCTCAAGACAATAGTATTAGGAGGTGCAGCTTTTGGGGGGTAATTAGGTCATGGGAGCAGATCGCTTATGAATGAAATTCATGACCTAATAAAATATCCCGAGAAAGACCCTTTGTCCTTTCCACCAAGTGAGGATACTGAAGGTGCAATTATGAAACATAAAGTGGGCCCTCACCAGACACCAAATCTGCCGGTGCCCTCAGCTTAGACTTTCCAGCCTCCAGAGCAATGAGATATAAATTCCCGAGGTTTACAAGCTGCTTGGTTGATGGTATTGTGCTATGGCATTCTCCTAGTCAATCAAAAACACCTGTTAAAGCATCATTTTGATAAATACTTTCCACAGCCTCCTCACATGACAGAATATAAGAAAAACAGCTTAATAAGCACTAACAGTCGCTGAATTTGATGATGATGATTACCTAGATATACTTCTCAATCCTATCCTATGCCCTCCATTATGTACTCAAAATAACATTTGAAAACACAGTCAAAAATATTTTATGTACTTCCCTAAGTTAGTATATTTTGCCCTCTAGCTGGCTACTCTCTCATATTTCAAATTATTTCTAGATGAATAGCCAAGGGATGACTTCTAATTGTTTACCCACAAGCATTTACTATAAATCAAGAGTAACACATACATAGTTACAATTATTGAAAGCGTGCTATCTGTGAAGAATGTTGTTAGCTATACTTACGTGAATGTGCTCATTTAATATAAACTCTTAGACTATAAACTGATGTCTTCCATTTACATAAAAACTCATCTGCACTGAGAGCTTACATATTCTGTTCAAATTCTTCAGCTAATAGATGGTGGGTATGGATTCAAAATCACACCCTGGCCTAACTCCAGAGTCACACCTTTAAGTGTTTTATGTATAGTGTATCATTTTATTCTCGCAACTGTATGAGTTTGATACTGTTAGCCTCCTTTTACAGATCAAGGAATGGCAGTTCAAAGCTATTATATAATCTGACCAATCTTAAAGCTACTGAAAAATAGAGCCAAGACTCAGCTTAGGCTTGTCCGACACTAAAGCCTGGGCTTTTAATTTATAAGGGGGCAGCTAAAACGTTGCTTTCTCTATGAAATATTCCAGAATTCCGCCAGCAGTAATATGCCTCTGACCTTGCACAGACTACACATATGACTCCATATGCAGGAGCTGAGCATGCCCTGTGAGGAGCACTGAGCTCACCGTATGATGGGCATGTAGCATTCCATACTAAGACACATGGCGCACCATGTGATCAGCATTTTCTGTACCATAGAATGGGTCTTTAGCACAGCATATGATTGCCACCTAGCACATCTTACTGTAGCAATGTAACGCTCCATATAATAATCACTTAGGATACAGTTCACCATACAATGGTACCTTTGTATCAGAGCAGACCTGAGCCCCATGAAAGCAAGTGTGAATCTTTTCCTTCCATCCACATGGCTTGCAGAGTTCTTAGGACATAGTGTGAATTCAGTAGTAGAGTATTTATTACAACGATTGCCTTAGTATATAAAAATTACACTTTATGTGCTTATTTTAAAAATCATATTCTAATACTACTTATTTAAACATACTAGGCATTACTTAAATATATATTTGGGAGATTTCTCTGTGACACGCTCATATATAAAGAAAACCTAATGTCTATTTAAAGGAACAAACAAAAATAATACTGGACCAAATTAACCGTCTTCTTCAATTTAGCTAACGCATTTTAAAAATAAAAACTACTGCATTATCTTAAGACTTTTTACAGGACAGAAAAACAAGCGTTGATTATAGTTATATTTAGAATTTCACCTGCAATTGCTTTAAACAATCAGTATATTCTTGGCTGGGGTTTGATTTCACATTTAGAGGGGCCACTGATTACTGAGTTCCTGACGTTAGGAATGTATATGCTCACTTACCTAGTCCACCTGCTATCCAAAACAACCTCTGTAATTGCTTCGTATTCACATAATCTTTTTTACAACACTCTGCGCTAAAACTGAATGTGCCTTTCAGGAATCGGCAGCTGGACTCTTGTATAGTGATAGCAGCAATCTGTGTGCTTTCGGGTATGGCTTTGTCAGTAGGTAAGTAACTATCTTATAGTATCATTTATGAGATGGTATGCCAGGAAAATAAGAAAATAAGATAACATATGTTCAATGCAACTAACTGCATGCCCACAAGAATTTGTAATCCAGTTACTAACCCTTTAACACAATAAATATTTCAAAAATTCTAAGGGGTATTTAATCCCATTCTCATGGTGACTTTTGCCTAACACTTGAATTTTAGCAATGAGCTTCAATTACTGGGGCCAATTTGTTTAGGAATTTGGCAACGACTTTCTTCATCACTGCCTAGCACAAGCGGAAGGAAGGAGAGCCCTTGGAGGTAATTTGGCATGGGAACAGGATCATTTTATGCCTTATTCACCAATAATTTGAAGCTCTATCAATAATTTATAAGCAGAGGATTAAAAATAAAGCTTCAATGTCCATTTCATTCACGTATTTAGGGCCCTATTGCTATTCAGCATCTTATATTTAGAGGTCAGCTTTATTAATATGCAATGTTAATTTTTTAAAATATATTTTAGAAGTATCAGACAAATATTATTTTACACACTCAGAAATTTTACACAGTTTAGAAATTTTAAAATTTCTGAATAATCATTTGTTACATCTATCCTTCAGCAGCAATGCTATTCACACACCAAGAAGGTGTTTTAGTTTGCTAGGCCTGCCATAAAACGAGACTGGTGACTTAAACAACTGAAATTTGTTTCCTTAACATTCTGAAGGCTTGAATTCTGAGGCTGACGTGTCAGAGGGGTGGTTTCTCCCGAAGCCTTTTTCACCAGCTTGCTAATGGCCATTTTCTCCCTGTGTCTTCACTGTGAGTTTGTCACTGTCCTAAGCTCCTCTTTTAATAAGGACACAAGGCATATTGGATTAGTATCCATTCTAATGGTCGCCTATTAATTTAGCTAGCTCTTCCAAAACACAATCTCCATGTGCAGATTCTGAAGTACGGGGATTTAGGAATTCAATGTATTAATCTGGAGGAGACACAGATCAGATCCGAACTGAATGAGTTTGTTTTTGTTCCGGTACTAAGAAAAAGACACGGAAAAACCTTTATTATTCATATTCAATTTTGTTAAAAATGAAGTCACCTTGGGAAATGGGATGTCTATGTTTGAATCTAAGTGCTGCCACTTGCCACCTGTGCGACCTTGGGCACATCATTTAAGAAAGCAAAGATATGTTCACTTGTGTGCATTTTTAGCTGCTACCTATGGGTTACACAGCTATTTGTCACACAGGACTGGTTTGAAGATGTCCCTTCCTTTGGTATCTACAATGACACCCTTTCCCAGTAGGAAAGACAAAATAATCTGTGCTTTGCATAAGCATAAAAGGCAGATTTTATTCTAAAGCAGGGTTTTTGTTTGGAAATTAGGAGAATTAATGAAGCATTATAACAGGGATCTCTTAGCAATTTGACATATTATCTTTTATAATACATATAAGAAAAAATATACTCTTCCTTCCTTAATATATATATATTCGAAACGCCTGATCTCTTTATATTTTTGGCAGCAGCGAATGAAACTATAGATTTTAGCCGAGTGTAACTGAATCATTTGCTTGCTCTTTTGCGACTGGTTTACCTACTGATCATTAGGAATTCACATAAGACCTGTGTGGTATTCTCCTTTCTCCCTTCAGGAACACTGAAACCAGCAAATGCATTCATTTTCTCGAATTAACTGTCGACAGTTTAAATACCCATGCTTTTATGCACCGATGTCATTGTGTTGCAGCGCTGAGCGGTACAATAATTACCGTCAGCTGCTAGTCTGTGTTTATGTAAACCGCTGCAATGCCTCAATAAAAACCGACAAATCGGGTTTTAGGTGAGTCTCAGGACTTTGCAGAGGCATGTGGAGTATGAAATCTTAGACGCCGCTTATGCATCTAAGGTTTTGTACCCCAGTGACCTAATTTCACTTGCAGTATTGATGACCTGATCTGCCACAGGCTTCCGCTTAGTTTCTGAACCTGTACCAAAATGCTAGAAGTTATGAGCCCCGTGAATCCACGGAGTGTTTGTGTTTAGCACATAAAAGGCTCTCCGTAAGTATTTGTTAGATAAATGTACTTCCATTTCCATTTTATACGCAAAGCAATTAGGTTTTTCTCTCTATTGGTTTGGTGCATTCCTCCTGTGAGAGCTCATACAATTCAGTTTTCTACGAGGAGAACCACTGATAGGGTGTTATAGCTGGTGTCTCTCTTGAATTCCTTCCCTGTACTACTCCTGTCCTCCTTCAGCTCATCATCCTCATGCACCCTCTTGTCCCCGTTACCATGCCCCTCCCTCTGCTGAAGTCACAGTGCCTCCCTATTCGGCCAACCATCTTCCCACTGCTCCTGAGATACGGCCTCATCTCCCTTAATTAGTTATTGACATTGCAGCCCGAATGCTCTTTCTAAAATATGAGCTATGAGCCTCAGTGTCGGCCTCCTCCTCAACAGTCTTCAAGTCCTAATGGCCTTGAACATGAAGTCCAAAGAGCTGAAGTTTTTGCAAAACTTATTTAATTTCCCTATATGCCTCAGTTTCTCATCTGTATAGTAATTATCCTTACACTGTAAAATTATGCAGACTGAATCAGTAAAAAAGCTTTGATCAAGAATAATAGCTAGCTAGCTCCATGCTGGCTATTACTTATTTACATACAGAACTAGGAGCAAGAGAACTCCAAGAGGCCTTTGAGCCTATCTAGTTAAGACTGTTTTATTTTACAGATAAGGAAGCCAAAACTCAGAGATTTTAACTTGTCTAAGTTCACAGGAATAATAAATGACACAGCCAAGTCAAAAGCCAAAATTAGTCTTCAAGCCTCCAGTTCAATAAATTTTTACTCTGACAACGTTGTTGTTATATTCAGAGGCACTTAAGTACAAAAATAATGGTCTTGAGACACCATTTTTGCATGTATGGAAAGTGTGCATTTATTGTCAATAATAAAGGCATTTTAATATTCTTAGATAAAAATCAATCTAATAAATATTTCCTTTCAATGCCTCGTCCAATTTGATTGTTCATTAGGTACGGGCAGAAGGATAATGATGTGAAGGGGGAAAGGCAGGTCCGCGTTTTCTGTATGTCAGATTGTCCCGTGGTACGTTCATGCGAAGTGATGGCAGCAGCCGTGTGAAGAGTGTCGTTCGTCCTGCACCACCGCACTCATGCCACAGGGACGTGATTTGTTCCTTTAATACATACTATATCATTTTGTCATCAGTTTCTTACAGATTAAAACCTTGGTACATACTTGTTGATTACATGAAATACGAGACCCCGAAATTAAAACAGAATGCGGACATTAAAAAGTAATTAGTAAAAAAAATTGTGGGTTCGGGAGAAGAAATCTCATTGTAATATTATTAGTAGTGTTGGTGGTGAGACTGGTAGCGACTGAGGTGATGGTAGTGGTAAAGATGGCCGTAATGAGGAGTAGCCGTGGTGGCGGCTAGTTATCGTAGCAGTACTGATGATGGGGTGAGGGAGTAACGTCGGGTAGTGTTAGTGGCAGTAGTAACAGTTTCAGTAGGGTGGGGCTGGTGTAGTACTAGCAGTGGTAGTAGTAGCTATGGCGGTGGTGGTGGTGGTGATGGTAGTAATATTGATGGTATTATTCATATTAAAGAAGAATATGTAAATGAATAGGGAAAACGTGGCAGTAATAATGGCAGTAGTAATGATCATAGTTGACCTGTGAGACTGTCAATAGTGGTATTATTGGTGGGACTATAATATTGGTGGCATTATTAACATTAAAAAAGAAAATTTAAATGAATAGAGAAAATGTGGCAGTAATAATGGCGGCAGTAACGATCGTAGTAACGCCTGTTGTCGTGTCAATAATGGTATTATTGGTGGTATTATAATACTGGTGGTATTATTAATATTAAAGAAGAAAATGTAAATGAATACAGAAAATGTGGCAGTAATAATGGCGGTAGTGGTGATCGTAGTAACACTTGTAGTTGTTTCAGTAGTGGTGGCAGTAGTGATGATAGTTGTGACACTGGTAGCTGGTAATAGCTAGTATAGTAGCAGCTAACTATTTCTTAAGTGTTTGCTAAGAGTCAGGTATTATTCAGAGTGCTTACGAGTATTAATTCATTAATTTTTTCCTTATCGTAACCCCAAAAGTTAGGTACCACGACTACTACATTTTGCTACAGGGGGAGAAACAAAAATCACAAGACAGATGGGAAGCAATGTGTCCGAGGTCAATGACAAAGCTGCACTTCTAACTCAGGAAGACTGGCTTCATCTTCACCTCCTACTGTGCCTCTCAAGGCGACACTAAATTATCATGAACAAAACCAATGATGAGTAATCCTTGATAAAGAATGAGGGATATTTTTATCATCTTAACAATTCTGAATATAATTCACAGAAGGATATGGTGCATATCCTATCTGAGTATTGCACTTTCCTATAACAGCAAGTATGCTTGTATTATTCTAGTTTATTAATTCTGGCTCCTAAATTTACTAGATATGAGTTTTTAAACAATTTCTTTAATTTCCCTATGCCTCAGTTTCTCATCTGATAGGAGTATAGTAATTGTCCTTACATTGTAAAATTATACAGACCGAATCAATACAAGGGCTTTGATCAAAAATAATAGCTAGCTAGCTATTATTATTTGTTTACTTATTACCTCATCTAATTATCACAATAATGTAAAAATTACCACAATTTACACAATAATTAAATTAAGTAATTGTAATTAGTTGAACCAGGAATTGTTGAATTACTATTTCTTTAACACTTAAATTCCATGTCCTTGCCATTACATCATTTTGTTTATTGGTGAAATGCAACATAACTTTTCTTGAGTCTGGTGTGTTCAGCTGCATGCCAGCCTCACTCCCTTACAGAAATCCTGGGAGCAAGCTTCAGTCGTAGGACTCCTCTGAGCACGCGAGTTGTCTCTGAAGGTACTCGATTAATCCAAGGAGGCCATTTCCCGGCCATGTCAACCTGAGTGCTTTCCTGAAATTGTTTAGACGGCAACTGAAAAGAGAATTCATCTTCTCTCTGTGATGGCAGTGATAAAAATATAAAACTGGGCATTTCACTGGCTATATATACATATTTTTTACCATGTAGAGAAAGGGAGTGAGAGAAAGAATAGGGAACACTCAAAAAAGAAAATCAGAAATAATAAAGAGAAATTACTTCCAGAAGTTTTTTTTTATTATGTTTTTGTTTTTTGTTTTTTAACTTCCATGTAGTTTCTGAGCCTCAGCTCTGTGCCCCCACCACAGCAGTTAGGAGGGTCAAACCTTCATTAGTTTCTATGAGCCAGTGCATCCTGCAGTATTGTCTTGAGCTAGTTAGAAGTAGAATTTCATCACTCGAGCAGAAGACAGGGGTCTATCTCTGCTAAGTCTAATACAAAAAAGGTCTAGATTCCATTACTCTCCCTCCAAGTCTTTTTTTTTTTTTTTTTTTTTTTTCTTTGAGACCGAGTTTCACTCGTTACCCAGGCTGGAGTGCAATGGTGCGATCTCGGCTCACCGTAACCTCCGCCTCCTGGGTTCAGGCAATTCTCCTGCCTCAGCCTCCTGAGTAGCTGGGATTACAGGCACGCGCCACCATGCCCAGCTAATTTTTTGTGTTTTTAGTAGAGACGGGGTTTCACCGTGTTGACCAGGATGGTCTCGATCTCTTGACCTCGTGATCCACCCGCCTCGGCCTCCCAAAGTGCTGGGATTACAGGCGTGAGCCACCACGCCCAGACCCTCCAAGTCTTTTAATTTAAAAATTGAATTTTTGGATTCTAAGTGAGCATGGTTTTAATATTAATCTATATATAATTCTTTAGAATGATAAAAAGCTGGTAATTTTGTCATTTGAAAAATGAACCATGTGGAATTTAAGAATACGTTTCAATTTTATAAACTATAAAGAAAATAATACTTAGTTTTTATCTCATAGGCTCTTGATATTTCTTTCAAAATTCTCAGGACCCTTTCGGGTCCACAGTGAACAGAGGTAAGGACTGAGCCTTTCAGTGAACTCCTCACATGACTGGCTTGGCCATGTGTTAGCTATGTGTCTTGAGTCAGTAGCTAAGATCCTCTTTGCTTCTATTTCCTTACATGTAAAGTAGAGCTGATGATATTATCTACGTCATAGGGACACCACAAAGATCTTGTGAGTAATTGACATATGCAAAATGTGTAAAGCACTGAGAACAGCACTTGGCAGCTAATAAATCTTAGTTCTTGTTCTTATCATTTCTAACATAGACATAATGGTACATGTAATTTTAAAAAGATACGAGGGGGAAAAATGAACGTTGCTTCTTAGATTTGTAAAACCTTCTGCAGTCATGAAAGCATGGTTTCTACTCTTTGGGTTGAAGCCTGCTGAGAATGGACTCATAGTGGGTCAAACACCTCAAATGCCTAAACAACTAGGAAATTTCAAGTTAATAAACAAATTATATTCCAAAGTGGCAGGTATGCAGCCTTATTTTTTATTATCATATAGATTGTTCTTAAATCATACATTTGGAAAACAGAGAAGCAAGTAGGTGCTTTCTGTGAAATGCAACCTAAGAACTGGCAGGTGCTCAATTTTCTGCAGCAGTCAGCATCTTTCCCTTCCCCAGGGCCAACTTCACATAGCTCTTACCAAGTAACAGGGAACTCAGCACACCTCAGCTCTGCTAGTCACAAATCTCACCACACTAATTAGATTGTGAAGTAAAACCAAAACATAACCTAACTTCAGACCTATTATTAATGTCAAAGAAGAAAATTTAAATGAATAGAGAAAATGTTGCCTTCCTCTTAATTCCTCGTTACTAGTACATGCTTATCTACAGTCTAGTGGTAACAGAGAGAAAAACTAAACTCAGTGACCAGGAGAGAGACTTCAGTATTCACTGGAAAATTAGTGAGAGCTAATTCTGTGGGGTCTGTTGGGGGGAAATAGGGGAGGGGACAGCAGGGGGTGGGGAGTGGGGGAGAGATAGCATGGGGAGAAATGCCAGATATAGGTGAAGGGGAGGAAGGCAGCAAATCACACTGCCACATGTGTACCTATGCAACAATCTTGCATGTTCTTCACATGTACTCCAAAACCTAAAATACAATTAAAAAATTCAAAAAAAAAAAAATAAAAGAGAAAAAAAAACAGCTCCCCAACACTTGTAGAGCTCCCCTTTTAACAAAGAAATAAAAGATATTAGGTCTCAAAAAAAAAAGTCACTTAAAGATAAATAAACTGCATAACTCAGTCAGACAGCAATGCAGGGAAGATCATTTTGCTGAGAGGCGTGAGGACTGGTGCCATGCCCTACCTCTCTCCTCTGTGACTATTGATCAGTTTCATCTGAAATATTGGCATTTCCCTGTGTGTGAATTAGACTCTAAACATTTTATTTTTTTTATAAGAAAAAGAAAAACATATTGTATGCTGATGTCAGG
Source organism: Aotus nancymaae (assembly GCF_030222135.1). Classification (NCBI taxonomy): domain Eukaryota; kingdom Metazoa; phylum Chordata; class Mammalia; order Primates; family Aotidae; genus Aotus; species Aotus nancymaae. The sequence goes on along the minus strand of NW_026988450.1, from coordinate 2,704,685 downwards.
AATCAATCTTAGATAAGGACAATTCTTTCTGATTTTTCTGGAATGTTCTGAAGATTGTGAGAATCACACACATTTTGATCATACCATATAAACAAGTGTAGCCTGTTTATTTTTTGATATGCTGGACTCTAAAATTATGATAAATTACATCTGTTCTTAAGTGCTTTTTAAAGCCTTACAAATCCAAATTGTGTGCTCACACTCTGGAAATCATGTCTAAAAAGGCATTTGAATACTTTCATACATATGCAAAACAAAGACAGAAATGATCCACATTCAGCTGAGTGATTAGAACTTTTTCAAGCTGAAAGAATGAAATATGATAGTTTCAATATTATTAAGATTGTCTTAAAATGCAAACTGTGATGTTAAAATTATCAAATATAATCTTCTTATTGTTTCATCCCTCATTCTCCACTGAGAAAATGAGTCCTAGCATTAAACAAAAAACAAAAACAAAAACAAAAATCTAAGTACTCAGAAGCTCTGGTCTTCTGTAAGTTAAATATAAAGTTTTCCACTTAACTTAAACTGCTGGAATGTTTTTTGACTTCTTCGCAGTTCTGAAGGTCATTCTGCTGATGCCATGGTCAGGTAGGGTCATAAGTATATTTGCAGAATGAACAGAATAGAGTTCAGGAAGTTATTGGAATATGGCTTCTGCATCAGCAGGGAAATACGAGCAGCAGTGCCCGTACGCCTCAAGCCAAATGCTCATGGAAAGTAAGTCTAAAATAAACATTTCTGGCATAGAAACCACCTAACCTAACAAGAGAAAGAAATAGGCCAGATTTTACATTATAAAATTTCACATAGGCATGCATCCAATGGGCATGCTTTGTGCATATGAAAATGTATATTCCAAATTCTTGTAAACACACAAACACTAATTAGGTACGCAATGACCGAGGATAGAGAAGTGGGTGATAATTTTATCTTATGTGATTTTAAAGCCTGTTCCAACACACAGTCAACGATTCTTAAAAATTACAAGCAACGTAAGTCAAAGGGTGGGTAAAAATCACAGGAATAAAAGACCTAAAAGTGGAGTTGGGGAAAAGCCAGTGCTGAGAAAAGTCAAGAAGAAAGACAATTTTTATGCTGAAATTGATTTTGGAGTAAAATCCTACTTCACAGAATCATTGTAAGTATCACATTAAGTAGAAAAAAAAGGCATTTGAAACTGTTTAATGCTAGATGGTGTTAGTTATAATGGTTCAGAGATGGGGTCTGGAATCTGACACCCTAAATTTGGCCATTTAATAACAATTTAACTGATGGAAGTCACTAATGTCTGCCCATACTGTGTTTTCTTTTATGTAACCTAGAAATAAAAATGGTGCATATTTCATAAAGAATTAAATAAAAAGGCATATGAAAGATCTTCAAAAGTGCCTTGAGCATAACAAATACTCAATGTGCGCTCACAGTGCTGTGACTGTGTGTGTGATGCTGGGGATGGCTGCACAGTGGCACACCTGACAGGACCTCGGGGCTGCACTAGTGTGTGACTGACATTTTATTTACTTTCAAACAAAATTCTCTCCACTGACGGTGGGGGTTATGTTTCAAAGAATGATGACAGAGCAGTTGGATATTTATAGGCTAAATAAAATAAGCCTTGAGCTAAACATCATACCTTGTTAGAAAATTATCTCTAAATGGCTAATTGACTTACATGTAAACAATAAAAACATAAAAATTCTATACACACACATAGCACATACATTTCCTTCCATCTTTCAGCACTCATGTGTCATCACTTTCTTCTTCACTGTGCATTATCACAGCAACTTTCCTACAAAGGCCTTCAATCATCTTTTTTTTTTTTTTTTGAGTCAAAGTCTTGCTCTGTCATGCAGGCTGGAGTACAATGGTGCAATCTTGGTGCACTGTAACCTCCGCCTCCCGGGTTCAAGCAATTCTCTTGCCGCAGCCTCCCCAGTAGCTGGGATTATAGGCATCTGCCATCATGCCTGGCTAATTTTTGTATTTTTGTAGAGATGAGGTTTCACCATGCTGGCCCGGCTGGTCTTGAACTCCTGACCTCAGGTGATCCTCCCACCTCGGCCTCCCAAAGTGCTGGGATTACAGGTGTGAGACACTGCACCCAGCCTTGTTCATCTTATAACTAAAACTTTGTACCCTTTGGCTGACATATCCCCAATTTCCTTTCTCTCAGCCCCAGGCAACTACCTGCAGACACAGTGATTCTATGGGTTTTACTTTTTAAAATTCCTTATATGAGTGAGATCCTACAGTATTTGTCTCTCTCAGTCTGGTTAATTTCATTTAGCACAATGCCCTCCAGTTTCATCCGTATTGTCACAAATGGCAGGATTTCCTTCTCTCTAAAATATTATTGGGCTAGGCATGGTGGTTCACGCCTGCGATCTCAACACTTTGGGAGGCCCACGTGGGTGGATCACAGGGTCAGGAGTTCGAGACCAGCCTTGCCAACATGGTGAAACCTGTCTCTACTTAAAATTCCACAATTAGCCAGGCTTGGTGGGGCACACCTGTAATCCCAGCTACTTGGAAGACTGAGGCAGGAGAAGCACTTGAACCTGGGAGGCAGAGGTTACAGTGAACCAAGATCACACCATTGCACTCCAGTCTGGAGGGCAGAGCAAGACTCCATCTAAAAAAACAAAAGAAGTTATTGCATGTTTGTTACTATTAAGAATGAGATACATTCTTTTACTGCTTATTGCTAATATCAAGAAAATATAATGGTTTTAAGTATTTATTTTTTAGGTAATTATCAAATAGTCTAAAATAATTCCAATTGCTTTTTAGCTGCAGCTTTGATTTTTTAGGCATACAGTAACACAAATCAAAGTGAATGAGTGTCTCTTATGCCATACAGTATTGTTCGGTTTATTCGTAGGTGAATTGTTAGTTATTAGGCCAAATATTCTCAATCTACTACTAATTTATTAGCTTGTAAAAGCAATAGAGGTCACATAATGTTGTCAAATGTCATTGTGTGAGTTGGGTTTTTTTCTATGATAATTTATGTAAAGTTGAGCCACCCATGCATATTGAGAAATACTTGGGTCAGGTGCAGTGACTCACTCCCGTAATCCCAGCACTTTGGGAAGCCAAGGTGAACAGATCACTTGAGGTCAGGAGTTTGAGACCAGACTGGCCAACATGGCGAAACCCCATCTCTACTAAAAATACAAAAATTATCCAGGCATAGTGGTGCATGCCTATAATCCCAGCTACTTGGAAGGCTGAGGCAGAAGAATGGCTTAAACCTGGGAAATAGAGGTGGCTGTGAGTTGAGATTGCACCACTGCACTTCAGCCTGGGTAACAGAGTGAGTCTCTGTCTCAACAACAACAACAAAAGAATTAAATACTTGGTTATGCTGCATAATTGTTTAGATATACCCCTTGATTTTATTAACTAGTTTTTAAATTAAGGTTTTTATGCTTGCATTCTTAGATCCAACCTTTAAATTAAGGTTTTTATACTTGTATTCTTATGCCATCGTATTCACCTTCTGATTTGGGGATTGTGTTATCTTTCTTCTTTTTTCTCTATTTTCATATGTTTAGTGTAAAGTCATCCATGTATGCCTGAAATCAAACCTACCTGATTTCCTACATTATTCTTCTGATATGACTTTAGATTTAACTAACTAGTATTACAATTAGAGTGATAACATCCCTGTTCTTAATGCAAATTTAGTTTTAGTCATATCTTAATATTCTGAAATAAAATATATGCCAACTGTCTTTTCTGTGATCTCCAATTCTTTGAATGATAAACTAGTCATGTGTTTTCTGAAGATTAACACTTGCCTTTTCTATCAGACCATTATTTCAGTATTACTAAATTTTCAAGTATGAAAAATTTTGATAAATTATAATTTTCTTAAAATAATCCATTTAGCTTTTCAAATTTATGCCATGGAGTTACTTATATTGTGGTGGTATTTTTTGGCCTAAAGGATTATTTTGGTTATATATTCTTTTGTGAGTTTTTTAACTCTAAAAATGGAAACTTTCTTTTTTCCATGGTCCCTTTTTTCTTGTGATTCTTTCTTTTTCTTACTTTCCATTTCAAATCCTGTGATTTGATCATAGAGTTATCCTCCGTGTCCCCTTCGACACTCACAATTTCAATGTCCTAGGATTTTGCTTGGAGCCGAGACATACGTCCTCCACCAGGCCTTGCTAAACACTGATGCAGTTCCACCTGTAGTGATCATTTTCTCTGTTTAATGAAAGTTTTAATGGAGGGGCATATTGCTCTGGTTGGGCTGCCATGATAAAATATCATAGACTCGGTGGCTTAAACAACAGAAACTTATTTTCTCATATTTCTGGAGGCTGGAAGTCTAAGCTCGTTTCTAGCAGATGGATTTCTGGTGAGAGCTGTCTTCTTCCCTTCTCACTGTGGCCTCACATGATTTTCTTCTGTAGGTGCAAGAGGAAGGAGAAGAGGAGGAAAAAAGAGAGAGAAGATGCTCTCTGGTGCTTCTTCCTATAAGGACGCTACTCATGTTCAATTACAACTGCTGCCTTATGACGTCATTCAACCGTAATTACCTCCTTAAAGGCCACCAGCTCCAAATACCATTACATTGGTGGGTAGAGCTTCAATCTATGAGTTTTGGGGAGAGGCAGTTCAGTCCATAGCAGGAAAATACAGTAGGTGATCTCAGGGAGCAAGTGTGAAGGAGCAAGGAGAGTAAGGACATGACAAGAAAAATACACCAACACTCATATGCATTAATTGGCATTGATGCTGCAACTAATAGAGCTGTGAATCTTCCTGGGGTCTGGAGAATCTTACTGAATTCTTCCTCAGAAAATCTGTCTAAACCAGAAGTCATCAAATTATAACTTGCAGTAGAGTTGAAAGATAAAATATATGATACCTAGTTAAGTTTGAATTTCATAGAAATAACAAATAATTTTTAAGACATACATAGATTAAAGAAGTTAATTGTTGTTTATCTGAAATTCCATTTTAAGCATCCTATATTTTTAATGTACTAAATGTGGCAATCCTATCCATTGGTCGAATTTAGCCAGGAGCCAATTTTTGCAAATAAAATTTTAATTGGAACACAACCACACCCATTCATTTTTTTGTGTTGTCTATGACTGTTTTTGCAATACAGTGGTATTACTGAGTAGTCACTGCAAGAGAGTATGGTCAGAAAACACTAAAATATATACTAAATATCTTTACCAGAAAAGTTTGTGGATCTGGATTTAAAGGACAAAATGATTCTTCTCAAGCAGTTGGTGTTGAGTGCTAAAGCTTTAACCCCTTGCTCTTCCAGGCTCTGTGTGTCTGCAGGAACGCTAAGAGGGCTCAGGGTTGCAGAGACCAAAAGCTGAAAGGCAAATGGCTTGTCTGAGCTCACAAAGACTAACCACCACCGTCGCAAATGAATTCACAGGTGCTGCACACCAAGGCTGTCTCTCGCTTCCAGGAAAGCTGATGGTGGTCACTGATGAGAGTCCTGCCTGAACCTGTGTTAGAGTATGTTGTAACTAGACATGAGCAGCAGAGGGAGCCCCTGAGAAAAGGGAGGGCTGGAAAATCTCAGCACAGAAGCCATCCGGAACATCCTTGCTAGATATATGAGCAGAAAGGAGGGAAATACCTAGGCAGAAAGCAGTGTCCCTTAAGACTCGCAGTCATCCCTCCCTCTGCAGTTAACCTGTCAGAATGTCACTTGATGAATGCTGATAAGGGAAGAGGGCAGAGGAGAAATCCCTAAGAGATATGCAGGAGCAGTGAGTACAGGTTTAACCACTATACAACTTTCCTGGGGTAAACGATGCACCCATTAGGTAGAGTTCCTATCCAACACCTGGTTTGCACATGCACATCAACGGAGAATAAGGAAGAACTCCACAGGCCTGGGCAGGAACTAGATGGGAAAAGGTGGGGACTTAAGACAGAAGTGGGAAAACTAGAGAAAGAAAAAGGTAGAGACTTGAGACAAAGGTAGGAACTTCAAGAACAATCCAACATTATAAAAACCTCATGCAGAACGCTCAGGGCCATTGCTGGCACACTTTCAGCAGCCCGCTCTGCCTCCCCTTTCAGAGTGTACTGTCTCTCTGTGTAAACTCCCTGCTCCCAGTTTCCCTTCTACAGGGCTCTCTGCAATCTTTGAATTGTCACATTGTAGAATTCTGTCTCCCAAGTAAGACTAAGAATTGAGGATCTTCTTCTTCCTAGGAACACCTGGACTTCCTGTTGAATGAGACCACTCAATGGCTTGGTTATTTAAGGAATTATAGTAGGGTATTCTATGCGTTAAGTTTGAGTATAATTCTAACTGATACATGAACATTTGTTAAATGCTACAGAACGTAACTTGAGAACTCCTGCTCTAACTAGAAAGCTAGCACAGGGAGTTTTACCAATAATCCCCACTATGGTTCCTCTACGTTTTATATTTTCCATTGAGGTGCTGGATTTAGACTCTTGTCATGTTTTTGGTAATGTGATTTTCTACAGGATGGTAGAACCCAAGATTTCAGAAACTTGAAAGTGAATATGAATTGCATCTGCTAAAAAATTCTCATGAATTAGATATTAATTGTACCCTTATACATTTAAATATTTGCCTATTTGTGGCAGTGAACGAGAGAGTCAGGCTGTCCAGTCTTTCGGTAAGAAAGATAGTCAAAGCTCAAGGGAGAGATCTTTCTCTTGATTCCTGTGGCATGCCATGACTTGGCTTCTTACGAATTTCCAGAAAAGGAATGTGAGATGCTCTATGCCGAGAAGTGGAAAGTGTCTCTGTTGTCAACAGAAATGGTCGGTGTCCCACAGGGCCTCACCCAGAAATCAAAGTAGAGTTCCTTTACCTTCAATAATGGAATTTCCGTAAGTCACTTATCCTTCCCAATCCCTGTCCACCCCCTTTTCCACCAGGACTATATGCATACACAGAAGTGATGCGAAAATTGCTATAGGCAGGGTCACCTCACATCTGCAAAATCCTGGGTCTCCGGCCTGTTCAAAGTCTCCTTTAGACTCCAAAAGTAGACCACAGTTGTTTTAGTGTGAGTTTCCCTGAGCAATGTACTGGATATACTCAAATCAAGAAAATTTGTTCAGGCCAAAATCCCCCCATAAATAACTCAGCAAAAGAGCTGGACATAGGATTTTAACAAAGATTCTATAAGTGGAACAAAAACATATAAAATATTTTAGCTTCAGAAAAATCACAAAAGAAAGCAGATACTGAATCATTTTTGTTGTTATTGTTTTATTTAGTTGTAAATCTTACCGAGTTTTGTGCAGGGTTTTCCCTTCATGGATGTTTTGTTACAAAATAAATCTAGCTTTTAGTAAAGTATCATCTTTATAGCATTGCAAATACGGTCATCAGCTTCTTCACTCTCGATGTTGTTTTTTACACAACATCAAATTCAATCCCAGTTCCACGTAAAATTATTGCAAAGAATGGCAAATTACATTATTCTTACTGTATTAGCCTTTGACCTGACCTCTGAAATGCCAGAATGTAAACTGTCTTGTATTCTATAACATCTCTTCATGTTCCTAAAGGCAACTTGATTTTACTCAGCATGTCAAGTCTAATAAACAACAGTATTCTGTTTATTTGTTGCTGTTATTTTCAAAATAAAGATAATTGCTCTATTTTTCTTCAGTGCCTCTAGAACAGAGTTCTATTTAGTTTGTAAATGATGCTGGCCCAATTATTTAAAGAGAGAAAACTATGCAAGGTAGAATTTCTGTGACCCATATTAGTGGCTACATCATCATAACTTGGAATCTGTCTTGTTGCAAATATAAGACCTAGGCAGGTAGAATGTGAGCAATGAAATGGACACCGAGTCATCATTCAGAATACAGCTTTGGGAAATGCTCATGGCAAAGGCAAGGAAACTAACGCTTCTCAAAAAATTATGTGATGCTAACACAAAATACTTTACACATTTTCTCATTTGATTCTTACAACTATTAGTGATTTACTCTTGTTAAAAATCGTGATTCCGCCAGGCATGGTGGCTGACGCCTATAATCCCAGCCCTTTGGGAGGCAGAGGTGGGCGGATCACGAGGTCAAGAGATCAAGACCATCCTGGCCAGCATGGTGAAACCCCGTCCTTACTAAAAATACAAAAATTAGCTGGGCATGGTGGTGCGCGCCTGTAGTCCCAGCTACTCAGGAGGCTGAGGCAGGAGAATTGCTTGAACCCGGGAAGCGGAGGTTGCAGTGAGCCGAGATCACGCCATTGCACTCCAGCCTGGCGCCTGGCGACAGAGCAAGACGCTGCCTCAAAAAAAAAAAAAAAAAAAAAAAAAAAAAAAAATTGTGATTCCTGACTGGGCACAGTGGCTCATGCCTGTAATCCCAGCACTTTGAGAGGCCTAGATGGGCAGATCACATGAGGTCCAGAGTTGGAGACCAGCCTGGCCAATATGGCGAAACCCTGTCTCTACTAAAATTACAAAAATTAGCTGGGTGTGGTGGCGGGTGCTCATAATCCCAGCTACCTGGGAGGCTGAGGCAGCAGAATCACTTGAATCTGGGAAGCAGAGGTTTCAATGAGTTGAGATCACTCCACTGCACTCCAGCCTGGCCAACAGAGTACTACTCCATCTCAAAAAAAAAAAAAAAAATCTTGATTCCTCATTTATGTTATTTTAACCATTAAAATAATCTTTGAGATAACTTACCCTTAAACTTAAAAAAAATAATGAGTGCATTAACTGTAGTTATTAAGTATAACATAACTAAAAAAGTATTTGGAGACAATTTACCTTATAAAATAGACCTTTAAATATCGTCTACATGTGATAATCTTTATCTATCTAGCTTCTATTTATCTATCTATATACCTATCTGTCTATGTTGCCAATATGCCATCTAGAATACTAGTAAAAGATGGGGAAAGGGTCCATACCTTATTCTTTCACTTTAGTCAAGTTACACTTTGTTTTAGCAACTTAGGATAGCCTTGAGAGTTTGTAACAGGTGAAGATATTTAGCAGACGAAAATATAAAAGGGCAGTTAAGAAAACTTAATTTATTGGATATACTGCATTCCCTTCCTTGAGAGTAAAATTATACATTCTGCAATTCTTTTAATTTAGACTGGAAAGTCTCTTAATTGTCTTGCTGGGCACCCTGGAGCTTCATTGCCAACAAGCAACATATTTCCTGTGCACTCTGCTCTTGCCAATTATAAAATTTTAATTTAGGAATGAAGAGTTAAATCAGCAGTGTTTGTCTCCAAACCTGTTTATGGAAGTATGAATTGCTATTGTGATTATGTAATGATTTACAAATATATCCATTATTGAAATTGCATGCTCAAATATAGAATTGAGTCTATTCAATCTATGGATATTTGGGTAGACATAATAAAGATGAGTTGTCAAACACAATGTCATCAAAGTTAAAGCAAGTCAACCAGAGAAGTTTGCAAAACTCATGAGACTATAAGAAAAATTCTGTATTTATAACTCACAAAGATAACTAAAAACAAAAACCACATGATCATCTCAAGAGATGCGGAAAATACTTTTGATAAAATTAAACGTTCTTCATCTTAAAAATCCTCAACAAATTAGGCTTTGAAGGAAAGTACCTCCAAATAAGAAGAACCATCTCTAACAAATCTACAGTCAATATCGTCGAATGGGCAAAAGCTGGAATCATTCCCCTTGAGAACTGGAACAAGATAAGGATGACCACCCTCACTATTCGTATTCAACATAGTACTGTGAAATGGTTCTGTGTCCCCATCCAAGTCTCTTGTTGAATTATAATTCCCAGTATTGGTGGAGGAACCTGGTGAGAGGTGATTGGATTATGGAGGCGGATTTCCCCCATGCTATTCTCAAGATAGTGAGTTCTCACAAGATATGATTTAAAAGTATGTGGCACTTCCCCCTTACTCTCTTTCTCTCTCTCTCCCCTGCCTCTATGTGAAGAAGATGCTTACTTCTCCTTCCACCATGATCGTACGTTTCCTGAGGCCTCCCATTCACACTTCCTGTTAAGCCTGCAGAAGTGTTAGTCAGTTAAATGTCTTTTCTTCATAAATGTCAGTCTCAGATAGTTATTTATAGCAGTGTAAGAATAGACTAATACATACTGGAAGTCTTAGCTAGAGCAATTAGGCAAGATAAAAAAATAAAAGGCATGCAAATAGGAAGAGAGGAAGTCAAACTATTTTTGTTTGTAGATGATATGATTCTATATCTAGAAAACCCCATAGTCTCTACCCAAAAGCTTCCAGATCTCATAAACAACTTCATCAAAGTTACAGGATACAAAGTCAATGCATAAAAATCAGTAGCATTTCTATATGCCAGAAACATCCAAGCCAAAAGCCAAATCCAGAACGCAATCAAATTCACAATAGTCACAAAAACAATAAAATACCTAGGAATACAGCTAACCAGGAAGACAAAAGATCTCTACAATGAGATTTACAAAACACTGCAGAAAGATGTCAGAGGTGTCACAACTAGAAAAACACAAACTATGGCCAACAGAGTGTTACTCCATGGCAAAAAATAAAAATAAAAAAACAAAAAATGGTCACACATGAAAAATGCATACCAGGAAGAATCAATACTGTCAAAAAGGCCATCCTGCACAAAGCAATTCACAGATTAAATGCTATTCTTATTCAACTTCCAATACCGTTCTTCACAGAAATAGAAACAAATAATGTATTTTGAAAACAAAAAAAGAGCCCAAAGAGCCAAAACAATCCTAAACAAAAAGAACAAAGCTGGAAGCATCATGTTACTCAAATTCAAACTATACCACAAGGCTACAATAATCAAAAGAGCATGGTACTGTTACGAAAATAGACACATAAACCCATGGGATAGGGAGTGCAGGAATAAAGCTGCACACCTACAACCATCTGATCTTCAACAAAGCTAAGAAAATAAGCAATGGGAAAAAGAATTTCCTATTCAATAAATGATGCTGGAATAACTGGCTGCCCCCATGCAGAAGATTGGAGCTGAACCCCTTCCTTATACTATATACAAAAATCAACTCAAGATGGATTAAAGACTTCAGTGTAAATCCTCAAACTATAAAAGCCCTGGAAGACAACATAAGAAATACCATTCCAGATGTAGGCCCTGGCAAAGATTTCAAGATGCAGATGCCAAAAGCAACTGCAACAAAAATAAAAATTGACAAATATGACCTAATTAAATCTAATAATGTCTGCACAGCAAAAGAAACTACCAACAGAGTAAGCAGACAATCTACACAATGGAAGAAAATATTTGTAAATTCTGCATCCAACAACAGTCTAGTATCCAGAATCTATAAGGAAACTAAGGGATTGGACAGAGGACATGAACAGACACTTCTCAAAAAAAGACATACAAATGGCCAATGAGTATATGAAAATATACTCCCCATTAGAGAAATGCATATCAAAACCACCACGAAGATACCCTCTCACATCAGCTAGACAGTTATTATTAAAAAGTGCAAAAAATAACAGATGCTGAAAAAGTTGCAAAGAAAAGGAAATGCTTATACACTTCTGGTGGAAATATAAATTAATTCAGTCTCTGTGGAAAGTAGTTTGGAGATTTCTCAAAGAACTTTAAACAGAACTAGTAATCCCATTACTGAGTATATACTTAAAGGAATATAAATTTTCTACCATAAAGACACACACATATGTAAGTTAATTGCAGCCCTATTCACAACAGCAAAGGTATAGAATATACCTAGATGCTCACCAATGATGCACGGGGGGAGGAAAATGTGATACATATACACCATGGAATACTATGCAACCATTAAAAATGAGATCATGTTTTCTGCAGCAACATAGATGGAACTGGAGGCCATTATCCTAAGCAAACTAATGCAGGAACAGAAAACCAAATATCATATGTTCTTGCTTATTAATTGGTAGATAAACCTTGAGGACACATGGACACAAAGAAGAGAATAGATACCAGGGAATATTTGAAGGTGGACGGTGGGAGGAGCTTGAGGACAAAAAATTGACTTTTGGACACTATGCTTATTACCTGGGTGATGAAATAATCTATCCACGAAACCCCCATGACATGCAATTTACCTATAAAACAAACCTGCACGTGAACCACTAAACCTAAAGTAAAATTTTTAAAAAAAGGAATGTAAGTATTATTGTACTTTTAAAATGGAAATATGACATGGAAAATGCATACCAGACACTGTTTATGCAAGAAACATCTAGATGAAACTCTAATTAACAAGCTTCTGTTCAAAGAAAGTAACTTAGCCTTACCTCAAAAGTTTGACAAGTAAATATTCAATTACAGTATTGTGTTAATACATTTGGGGGAATATATCATTTTTAAATTGACAGGTAATAATTGTACAAATTTATCAGATACATCATGATGTTTTGATACATACAGTGCAGAGTGATCAAATCAAGGTAATTAGCATGTCCATCACCTCACCTACAGTTTCCTTGTATTGAGAACATTCAAAACACTGTCCTTTAGCAATTTGAAAGTATATAATAAATTATGGTTAATGATAGTCATCCTATAGTGGTATAGAACACTAGAACTTGTTCTTTTTATTTAGTTGTAATTTTGTATCCTTTAAAAAGTCTCTCTTTTCCTTCCCTCCTTCTGTCCTTCCCAACCTCTAGTAGCCACTATTCTATTCTATTTTGTTCTACTTCTATGAAATCAACATTTTTAGCTTCTGCATATAAGTGAGAACATGAGGTATTAATTCTTTTCTCCCCGGTTTATTTCACTCACTATAATGTCTTACAGCTCATCCATGTTGTCTCAGATGACAGGATTTCATTCTTTTTTATGGCTGAATAGTATTCCAATGTATATATACACCACATTTGCATTATCCATTCATCTACTGATGAACACTTAGGCACCAAAAGCAAAAATAGACAAGTGGGATTATGTCAAACTAAAAAGCCAAGGACACCCTACACAATGGGAGAAAATATTTGCAAACCTTTCATCCAACGAAGAATTAATATCCAAAATATACAAGGAACTCAATACAACAGCAAACATACTCCAAATAATTCAATTAAAATGTGCAAATGATCTGAAGAGACATTTCTCAAAAGAACTAAAAATAACCAACAAATTTATGAAAAAATGCTCAACATTTTTTTCCTGATGAATATCGATTCATCAGGGAAATGCAAATCAAAACCACAGGATATCATCTCACCCGTTCTAATGCCTATTATCAAAAAGACAAAAAGTAGCAAATGCTGGTGAGAATGTGGAGAAAGGTAACTCGTACGTTGTCGAAGGGAGTTCAAACTAGTACAGTTACTATGTAGAAAAGCATGAAGTTTCCTCAAGAAACTACATATAGAACCACCACTGAGCACAGGAATCCCACTTCTGGATATTTGTCCAAAGGAAAGAAAATTGTATCAAAGAGATACTTGCATCACCATGTTTACTGCAGCACTACTGAAAATTGCTACGATAATGGGAATATGTCAATTTTGCAGATTCTCCTTTTAAACAATGCTCTTGAATAATCACAGATTTGGTTTTTGTCTTATTGTTTGTGTTTCCGTGTGTGGCTGTGTGCATTTTAGCCACAGAAGCTGTGTAAAATATAAAGAATATCTGGGCTCTGTTAAAAAAATTATAATACTATCTAAATTCTCAAAGACCAGCAGCAGAAAATCCACTTGTATGTAAGAATATCATTATCAATGGAGTCAGAATGGAATTCTATCTGTTCCTAAATATTTCTCCCATTCAGGTAATATAGAGTCTGAAATTCTACCATTAGACATAATCCCTATTGGTTGGCTCACTAATTTTTTGTGAGGTGCTTTTAAATAGTTTTAAATTTCAGTTTAAAATGTCAAAACTTTCACAATGCCTCCTGTAACCTCTAAGTCGACCTCCTACAAAAGAACAATAGTGAGGTTTGTTCACTATTTTGTGTAAAGCTGTAATGAGCACCTTTATTCTTTGCTAGATTATGAATTCCATTGAAAGTGCCCTCACGGTCCACAGAATCTCCAGAACCTAGAACATTGCCTGCCTAAGGAATAAATGAATGGATATACTCATGTTAAATCACTTGCAAAATTGTATGATTTATAAATAAGGACTGATGTTCAAAGACATAACTCGTTCAAGATCACATCTTTTGTGGATCTCATTATAAAATGAACTTGTCTAAATTCAAAACCCATGCTTTCTCCACTATATTAAGAAATGTTGCAGTGATACTTCTATCCATGGGGAACTGGCTCCAGGATCTCCGACGACACCAAAATCCATGGATGTTCAGTCAGGTCATTGATCTAAAATGGCCTGCTATTTGTGTATAACCTATGCACATTCTCCTGCATACTTCTCTCTAGATCACTTCTCATACCGAATGCAATGAAATTCTATATAAATAGTTGCTAGATAGTATTATTTAGGGAATTATGACAAGGAAAAATTCAGTACATCTTCAGCATAGATGCAATTTACTTTTTCAATATTTTCAATCCACAAATGAGTAACCGACTGACACAAAGGGCCCACTGTGTATCACCCTATCTTGAAATGAAATACTGACTGGAAGAATATTTTATTCACTACATTGTCTGGGATAAATTAGTTGGCACATGGGCTTTTCTTGACCAGCAAGATGAAATCAGTAGTAATCCACTGAGATCATTGGAAATATTTGAAACCATGAAAATAATTAAAAACAATGTCAGGAGAGAAAGAAAACAAACTTATTTATGTCTCTGTTTTTCCTGAAGTGCAGCTATGTTTTAATTAATCTGAAATTTCTACTCCTGTAAGTAAAATGACACTGACAATTATAGGATGTGGGAGAAGTAGAAAGCAGAAAAAAATTCAGTTGCTTTTCACACACCAAAGCTAAATATTTACAACTTTAGACATAATAATATTTTTAAAAGATATATGTAAACTTAAGTATGTCAAATATAACCGTTGAAACAAAAGCCGTCACATAAACAAGTCTGAATGAAATACAGCATACTTAACCACCAACACCTAACTTACATCAAAGGTTCTTTTGGAGCTGGTTCTGCCAAAACTCGTGAGAGGTGAATTTCATGATGTTCTCTTAAGTTTCTTTACTCCGAATCAGAGTCAAAAAAACTGTGATTTCTTTATAATCTTAAAGTACATAAAGTATACACTATACTTATAACTCTCCTTAGTTTCAAAATTGGCTAAATTAAGAAATAATATTTCTCTGACATATATGAAATTTTATGATTGTGAGTGTGGTTGACTCTACTCTAAAAACTATACAAAAGAAACCATTTTATTTTAACTTTTTGTAATGCTACATTTTTAGCAAAAACTAATTCTTCAACATGGACTATACCAAATTCACACTAAGCATCTACACATAATTATTAGTTGAATGTGATGTCAGCAATTTCAAAAAGTTTTAGTAAGAATTTAATGTTTTGTGTTTTCCTGCAGCGATTATGCTACTGTTTAGAGTAACACTACTACAATTTTTTTTAATTCTCAGTCCCAAATGCTTGCAGAATGTATTCATTTATTTATATCCTGAATGAATACTCTGGCATAAAAACATCAAGATAGCTCATTCATAATTTTGTGGATAATCTTACCAAAATTTTGTGAGCTGTTTGAAAAACAAAGACGAATTTATAGGAAGCTATTCCTTCTGGAAACAGTCTCTATTTTACAATATGTATCTTCTATTTTAGTTCATAAATATTTCATCATGTGTTGCCACCTTTTGGTGCACATTTGATTTTATGATTAACACTGACAATGGGTAATATTTTTGAAAGGGGAAATATATAAACTGCCCCTTCACTTGAAAACATATTACTCTACAATTCATTTTTCAGTAAGGGTACAACAATTGTGTCGTAAACTCAAGGAAAGCCTTTATTCACTTCAAGGGTAGACTCATTAGGATCTCATTGTTTACACTGACAAATTCCCCATAGCCTCCTTCACAATCATATTCACCTCGTCTATGCAGCAAGTTTCTCTGTGTTTTGCAGAAGCTCCAAGATTTCCAGTTACATCTTACTCAAAAACATCAACAAAACAAACTTTTACTATTATCATTTAAAAACTGCTGAACTTTCCACAATTGTATTACGTTATTGTTTTTCTATACCCTTTCATCTAACCCTCAAATTCAACACTGTCGAGAAGTGTGGTTGAGAGAAATGGATATTGACATGGTTGGAAATTGAATCCTCGTCTTGGGCTCTGCCAGTTTTTAGCTGTCTGACCTTGGAGAGGTAACATAACTAAATCGCACATCATACAAAGATTTAAAATGGTAAAAATATGTTACAGTGAAATTTCCAGGTTTTAACGTTTATTAGACTGGGGCTCTTTCGCCCTTAAGAATGTTTGTCATTCATGGAACTGTTTTTTTAGTTTCATGTAATAGTAATTAAGATAATAATTTACAATGCTCTAATAATTTCCACACTTCAAAATAATTTTCCTGTTTTAGGTATTTTGATCAACAAAAGTGTCAGAGATAAGCTTGTGTTCATTTTGGAGCATTTGAAAAAGAGCACCAGTAAAGAAAAACTGACCCACAAAGGAGAGATTCTAAAAAAAAAAAAAAATCCAAATCTTTCTTCAGTTTTTTTCCACAGTTTTTAACCTGAATTTAAAGACACTTTAAAAGAAATAAACCAAACAAACATATTCTGATAGAACATTGCTGCTTATTCCTTTCTGAGTATTAAAGGCATATCACAATTGCACACAACAGAAACCTACATAGCCACAACCTTCTGCCTTCTGGTTTTGCACACAGAACAAAACCAGATCACATCCTATGTGGATCTCATTATGAAATGTGCTTGTATAAAAACCCATGTATATAAAATCCACTGTATACCCGGCAGAATTTCACCTCTCAATAGGCCACCTGACCTCAGTGCTGTCCACAATGACTTCTTTTATTTTGAGGAACACTGAGACAGTTTCTCTCATTCTCACATCTAAACGCTTGTGGAGATCACATCCACAGAAAGGTTTCAGTCATTAAACTACTAGATTTCTTCTTTCTTGTTTCTTAACTTTTATTGTAGGTTTGGGGATATGTGTGCAGGTTTGTTACAAGTGTAAATTTTGTGTTTCTGGGGATTGGTGCACAAATGATCACGTCACCCGGATAGTGAGCATCGTACCCAACAGGTAGTTTTTCAACCTTCAGAGTCCTCCCACTTGCCACCCTCAAGTAGACACTGATGTTATTGCTCCCCTCTTTGTGTCTATGTGTATTTAATGTTTAATTCTCATTTATAAGTGAGAATATGCAGCATTTGGTTTTTTGTTTCTCCGTTAGTTTGCTTAGGATAATGGCCTCTAGCTGCAACCATGTTGCAAAGGGCATTGTTTTCTTCTTTTTGATGGTATGTAGGATTCTATGAGGTATGTGTGCCACATTTTCTTGACCCAGTCTACCACTGATAGGAAGGTAGGTTGAGTCCATGTTTTTGCTATCATGAATATTGCTGCAATGAATATATGAGTGCGTGTGTCCTTTTTGGTAGAAAGATTTATGTTCCTTTGCATATATATACCCAGTAATGAGATAGCTGGGTCAAATAGCAAATCTGTTTTAAATCCTTTAAGAAATCGGCCGGGAGCAGTGGCTCACGCCTGTAATCTCAGCACTTTGGGAGGCCGAGGCGGGTGGATCACGAGGTCAAGAGATCGAGACCATCCTGGTCAACATGGTGAAACCCCGTCTCTAGTAAAAATACAAAAATTAGCTGGGCACGGTGGCGCGTGCCTGTAATCCCAGCTACTCAGGAGGTTGAGGCAGGAGAATTGCTTGAACCCAGGAGGTGGAGGTTGCGGTGAGCCGAGATCACACCATTGCACTCCAGCCTGGGTAACAAAGGCGAAACTCCGTCTCAAAAAAAAAAAAGAAAGAAATCTCCAAACTGCTTTCCACTGTGGCTGAACTAATTTACACTCCTACCGACAGTGTAAGTGTTCCCTTTTCTCTGCAACCCCACCAGCATCTGTTACGTTTTGACTTTGTAATCGCCATTCTGATTGGCGTGAGGGTATCTCGTTGTGGTTTTGCTTCGCATTTCTCTAAGGATCAGTGACGTGGAGCATGTTTTTTCACATGCTTTTGGCCACGGGTATGTCTTCTTTTGAGATTATCCGTTCATCTCCAGTGCCCATTTTTTAAATAAGGTTGTTTGTGTTTTGCTTGTTGATTTGCTTAGGTTCCTTATAGACTTTGGATATTAACTCTTTGCCAGATATATATCCTGCAAATATTTTCTTCCGTTTTGAAGGCCGTGTGTTTCCTCTGCTAACAGTTTCTTTTGCTGCACAGAAGCCCTTTGCATATACTACAACATTTCTGCACAGCACGTGACACTAAGTAACCCTCCTGTTAACGTTTTTCTCTGAATCGGTTTGACAGCTCCATTTTCTTTCCCTTAGCGCAATAATCTCTCATTTCTTTACATAATTTTCTACCTCTGTTCCCTCTTGAAATGCTGATGCTGATCTACTCTGTGCTACTCGTGCACTTTTCACACCCTCCCTGGGCACTCCCAAACACACCTATAATCTCAGCAAACACCTCCACAAGACTCAGACAACAGTGTCTTCAAGTGATATACTGCCCTACATCCTAAAATGTATACATAAATAAAACCAAACACATAAGCAGATGGGTTTCTTTTCTTTGTTCTATGTATCTCAAGTAATGTCCTCATTATCCTCTCAAGTAGACCACACTAGAATCTTTGAAGTTTTATTTGAATCTGCTATTTCCTTCACATCTTTCTCCTGAAACCTCACAACACTGTATTAATCTTCCTATCCCGTGTCTCTTTATGAGTTAATCTTACTTTCAGATAAAATCCCAAACTCCTCCATGGACGTGAACTTTTCACAGTTTGTTAACAGTCTTACTTGTGTACCTTAGCCAACTGGCCTTCTACTTTACACCACAATTGTATACTACTTAACATCTTGTAGGTCTTACAAAGGACGTATTCTTCCACAACATAACATAACATCTTTGTGCATGATGCTTTCTCCATCAAGACTTAGGGTTGGGCTGAAGTTCTATTCTGGCCCTAAAATGAAATCCACATGGAATTTTAGTTGCTAATTCATTTGGCTTCACAGAAACCACTCATGAGTGGGCTATTTGGTCCTAATTACTGGTGAGCCTGCCAGCCCCTTTGTACTTTGATACACAAAATGTGCTCTGTGCGATAAATATGTTCTAATATTAGATAATGATGATGTCTCTGTGATTGTGAACATGTTAAAAAAACCACTGAATTGTACACTTTAATGGGTGAATGTTACAGTATATCAATTATGTCTCAGTAAGATTGTAATTGAAAGAAAACATATGGTCTCGGGTCTTATACTAAACTTACTGAGTTTTAATGAGACCTCCAGGTCTCATTAAATATCTAAATAAAGAAAAACATTTGGACTAATATATATATTATATACTATATTATATACATACATACTATATGTATATTATACATATACACTATATGTACAATATATATTAATCATATACACTATATATATAATATATATTAATCCAAATATATATATTATTTGGAAATATAAATATATATGTGTTTGTGTGTGTGTGTGTGTGTGTGTACATAAATAAATGTTTGAGAATTACTTTAGAGTGTGGTAAGATTTGGCAAACCTCTTCCTTAGGTGGAATTATTAACAACAACTGTTCACCCACATGTGAATCTCATCATCAGGTACATTTGCTCCACGACTGGAATCAATACTTTGCATGGCCGTCTCCACACAGATGAGCATTAATATTATTTGCTGTTGGTAATTCTTCTTCAGCGAGATCCACTGGGATCTTGCCACCAGCTCTAGTGCTTTCCTTTTGGGATAACTCTACACAGTGTAAGTTATCACACTTTTCCTGTATTGAATTACGCTCTCTCCCGATACAGTATGTTTTATTGGGAGTGTTGTCTTTATCTTTACATTACTAGAATCCAGCACAGCAACCCTGTACTCCACAGAGACTGTTGAGTAATATTAAAGTTGTTTGTCAGTGTAACACGGTCGCGATGGCCCTAGTCTCCTGAGAAGCCAATGCCAGGATGGGATTAAATGTGCAAGAACTGTATTAGGGAAATACCTGTGAAAGCAAATGAAGAAGAAGCCTAAGAAGTCTAGAATACCCGGGATGCAAGCCTGATTCTGGGAGTCCTCAAGCCAAAATCCGGTGTGAGACAAATCCCACCCAAGTTTTCCAGAAATGGGTCTGCCTATTATCATTCCTGCCAGTCAGTCAGGCTGGGTATGACCCATGGGAAATGTGGTTTTGGAGCAAACACATCCGTAGACTTCAGAGCACAGAGACACTGCCTCCCTAAAGGAGGAGACTATAAAAGCATCTGGATGGTTGCCTCAATGGCTCTCATAAACTTCCCAAATAGGATGCACTTAGGTTTTTCACAACATGTCCACTGATAGCAATCAGCATCTAATTAAGGTCTTTGTATTTCTCCTCATTTGCCATTGATTCATCACAATGTATGAAGTGCCTACTGTGTCATCCTGCCAGGAACAGAGAGCTTAGCCAGGTGGGCCAGGTTTCTGCCATCAGAAAACTAAAGGACACGAAACAGCAAAGCTGAAAGCAAGTCAGTTAATAATTACAATCATGTTCAGTGGCATACAATAAATAAATGCATTATATTTTCCTTAGAATAGGAAATGGGAAAAGAAGGGTATTACTGGTTTGAGCCATGTTTTTCTGTTTTTTTCAGACTGGGAGTCCCCAGGTAACAGATTTTATGTTTTGTCATTGCTGTCTGGCTCAGCAGAGGTCCTAAGAGACTGTATTTTACTCAAATTAAATCTGAAATTTTAATTAAAATTATGTGGGACTTCTACAGATCATCAAATAGGAGAAAAAAATTAAATTTAAAACATTAATTATCTGTTTATTATTCTGTTATGGATTACACAAAACTTCTCATTGACCAATTTTCAGTCAGATTATTCTAAAAAAAATCACCTTAGGTGAAATACACTTATGAAATATAGAATAATGATACATACACACACACACACAGTGAAATATTTATTGAATTTTTTAAAATAAGAAAATCTTACCCTGGAAGACATCGTTTACTGAAATAAGCCAGGCACAGAAAGACAAATGCTGCATGATCTCACTTATGTATGGAACTAAAAAGGTTAATGACAGAAACAGAGCAGTAAAATGATGATAACCAGGGACTGGGAGTTGAGGATCATGAGGAGATGTTTCTCAATGAAGTTATGTAGGGTGAATAATTTAGAGACATAATGTACAGAATGATGACTATAATTAGTAATACTGCATTATTTACTAGAAATTTGCTAAAAGTGTAGATTTTAGATGCTCTTACCACATGCACAAACATTAAAAAGAAAGAAAAGAAGAGAAATGTGAAACAGTTTTGTTAATTTGCTTGACTGTAGTAATAATTTTACTATGTGTAGGTATATCAAAATATCATGCTCTACACCTTAAATATATACAAGACAAAAGAAAAATATATAATCGATTTTTCTCTAGCTCCAAATTAAGAAAAAATATATTTTTATTACCAAATATTTTAATTATGCCACTATGTTTATTCTTACTCATGGGAAAGTAAGAATTCATCTTGAAAACCTATTTTTGGTTCATTAACATTCCTGTGAGTACTCCTCATCTCTTCACTAGCTTTCAGCATTTTTAAAAATAGTAGACTAGCCCTTTCTATGTAAATTTTCCAAAAGCATAATTTTAAAGAGGGCCCCATTGTGGCCTTAATTTCAGGAAAACTATCTTTTTATTCCTTTCTTTCTTTTCCACCTTCAATGCACTTTATTCATATGCTGCCTGTATTCTTGTGTCTGAGGTTCTAACTAGTGCAACCTGTG
Organism: Aotus nancymaae; assembly: GCF_030222135.1. Classification (NCBI taxonomy): domain Eukaryota; kingdom Metazoa; phylum Chordata; class Mammalia; order Primates; family Aotidae; genus Aotus; species Aotus nancymaae. Next base: position 2,682,729 of record NW_026988450.1, on the reverse strand, counting down.
CAGAGATATAATGGCCCCTCCTGATTGTATTTTCTGCCCTAGTGCCCATCTTCCCTGCTTTTGTCAGCAGCCCTTGGTATTTTTGGATCATACAGTCTTTTTTGATTCCCATTCAGCATAATCTGAGAGAATGGGAGCACTGGGTTTCAAAGTTAGTGTACAGAACCCAATTAGCTAATTGTCTTCACCTAGTCAAGCTAATAGCCTAAAAAGGTAGACTTTGACCCGAGCTGCTGCTTCCAGAATGAGCATCAAGACTTGTAGAGAACCTTCTGCAGACGAATCTTTCTAAATCTGCTTCTCTTTGGTTTGTGACAACGTAGGACTGAAGCGATCTTACCACCACGAAGGGAACGCCTGTCTTGTGTGAGAACAAATCCAGAGAAAGAGAAGAGAAATGAAGAGAGAGAAAAACAGCATCCAGGGATGTCCTCTGAGGCCCTCACTTAAGAGGAGTATAGAACCAGCTCTATCTTTACCTCTTCAGTTACAAGTTACGAGCCAATCAATTCCCCTTTTATTTAACCCAATTTACAAGTGGATTTTGTCACTTGCAGCTGAAATAGCCTGAGTAATATACAAAACTAATGAAATTTGAAATTTTGCTAAAAGATTTTATCATTCTTAAGAAAAAGAGGACTGTTATACAATTAATTGATGTTTGCTTAATTTATTTGGCTCTGAAATGCTGTGTTTAATTTCTATGTGTTACTTGAAGATAATAGTCTTATGACCCTGGGACTGATCCTACAGAATTTTTATCTTCTAAATTAAATTCTAAATGCTTTTAAAAATATAATAGGACTTCCATGGTTGTCTGTCTAATAGTTTGCATTTAAAGGTTAATTACACTATTATCTTCATATATTTTGCAATAAGGTTATTAAGTTTATGTTTTGATTAAACATACCCACAGAACTAAGTAGAATATATTTATAGACTATTATACGATTTGGTTATGCAAGGATATTTTTCCCATGAAAGCACCTAAAATATTTTAGAAACAAAAGAGAAATGGAGGAAGAGGTATGCAAGAAAAGGTGGGACGTCGTAGCACGATTTTGACACAGTGTAAAGAGGCTTGACATTATTGAAACAAACATTTATACATGACATCATAAAATAGTAAACCACATGACCAAGAGTTTCAGCTGCTCTGGACCTGTGGAAGCTCTCTACTTGAGATATCAAAGCCCAGGGGTGCTTGAGCATTAGTCTTGTTATAATCAAAGACAAATTTGACCCTTTCTGGGGAAGCTGAAATCCTCAGGAGATTACAACTGAGAGACATATGATATCTCTAAAAGAAGAAGAAGAAGCTGAAAATACATCAGGCATTCTTGAGTCTTTCTAAACCATGTCTTACTCACAAGAGATCAGTCACAGAGGGCAGTTAAAAAATAGATATGACAATCTTTCACTTATTTCACAAAAACTATCTGGAACATAATAGTGTAATACCAGAAGCTGAAGGTACTCTTAATCCTGACAAGACCCTGAAGCTGCTTACTGTGTGAAACAAATCAAAGAGCAATGACCTTGCCTTAGAGTTGTGAATACCACCATGCGTGCTTATCTTCAAGACGAGTACTCTGAATGTCCATTTCTAACCTTAAAAAAACCTTTATTTCACTGCTATGGTTGCCTAAAAGCTGACTATTAGTGTTTTTTAAACAGATATTCTAACCCTTCACTACTTTGCACAATATAAAATAGACTCGTAAGATTTTTAAAATAAGGTGAATTTTTTGTTTCCTTCCAATGGTGGTCACTAAGCCCATATTTTCAACCATCTCTTGCAAACAACACAGAAATCCATGTCTCTAGTCATGAACACATTCAGTTGATTCCCAAAATTGCTATTCACTTGTGTCTTAGGCACTGCCTTCCATGCCTCAGGCATTTCAAACATAACCCACAATGTTATCTTCCAAGCCTGTCCTTCCCCTGGTATTTCCGATCTCTATAAATGATACAGACGTTCATCTGACCATTCAAGCAGAAAACTGGCTATCATCCGAAAAAGTGATCTTCCTCATCATTCAGGAAAACGCTAATTGATTATCATCTCATATTGACCCTTTCTCTACATATCTCTTCTGTGGTCTTGTGTCCAGATTCCATTTTTCTAAATTAATTCAATGCATAATCCTTCCTAATGAAGTTCACACAACAATAGCTTCCAAATGGTCTCTCTGCCTCAAATTTCTTCCTCTGTACCCACGATTGTCTCCACACTTTCATCAGAGAGAAAGACCAACCCTAAAAATGTGATTATGCCTAAAGTCATCTGGGGAATTCCTGTTAATTCTTTAAGATTCAGCTCAAACATCAGATTCAGCTCTCCATGCTCCCATAGGTGGGCTGATTGTCTCTGCATCTTTCTCCTGCAGGACAGTATTCTACATTTGTTTTAACTCTCAAGAAAACCATGAAGAATTGTATGGACATAGTTGGCTGCTACACCAAATCAATCATTTTTTTAATCCCCTTAGAGAATTCCAGTTTAATTTGGGTGTAAATGCATCATAAGACAAAAAAGTAAATCCTCGTCGTGCTATGCCAGCAGTCCTCAGGCCAGCGGGAAGTGTGGGACCTATAAAAGTTACCATTGCCAAGGCCCAGTATAAGAGATTCCAATTTAACTGGTCCAACACAAGGCTTGGGCATCAGTGTGTGTTTTGAGCTTTTTCCAAATCCTAAAGTACAGTCATGGATGAGAGAAACTCTGAGAGCATGTGGGGTTCCCAAAAATGTTTATTGTTCTAGGGTTTGTTGCATGAATTAATGAGCTAATCAGATGAAAAATACTGATTTACATTCTAGGCTCCAGGTCAAGATTGCTCTATATCCTGCTGAATATGAACAGTCATGCAGTGCAGACTGCAGCACAGATTGTCCACCAAATATGTCAACGAGGAGACCAGCCTGAGAATGAAATTAACGCTTGAGCAGTAGAGACAAATAGAAAGAACCCGAGGGCTTGATGATACTATGAAGGTGCTGATTGTATTGTGCATAGAGCCTCTGGTCTTTACATCCTTAAGCTCTCGTCTTACTTCGAAGAATGCAATCTAAATGAGAAAAATATGTTGTTTGCATTATCCAGTATTGCCTACCCATGACTAAACACACTAAATTTATAGTATAGAAGGAAGAAAAGATAGAAAGTACTGCCTACACCCATGCCTATATACCTAAATATATAGTATAGAAGGAAGAAAAGAAAGAAGTCAGTTTTATGAACTGTGACATTTAAAAGGGAGAGTGCGGATGTGGCTATGAAGTTGTCAGTGATTAATTATTCTATAGACTTGGTGCTTTAAATTGTTTTCCCGACTTGCACACAATTTCTCTACGTTCTTAATATCCTAGAATTTAAAAGAACAGTTATTTTTCAAAGTAAATAAAAGAGGCTTTATCTAAATTCTTCCATAATTCCTTTCTAACATGGACAGATAGGATTACCTGGAGGAGACGATGCATATCAGCGTCCTGCTCTTGCATCATCTAACTCGAGAGTGCACTTTTACTGACACATGTTAAACTACACACATGTTCTTCATTAACTGTAGTTACAAACATGTTGTTTTAGTTTCCTGTCTGCTGCTAGAACAGAATCCCATAGACTGGGTAATTTACGTAAAACAGAAATTCTGAAGGCTGGGAAGCCCAAGATCAAGGGGCCACGTCGGATGAGGGCCTTCTTGCTGTGTCATAAAATGGCAGAAGGGCAAGCAAGCCCTAGAGAAAAATGTGGCTGAACTCCTACAATACCTAACACACGCCCACAATAACAGCATTAATCCATTCACACGGGCAGAGTCCTTGTGACCTGATCACATCTTAAAGACCCCACTTCTTTAAGGTGTTACAACGGCAATTAAATTTCAACATGAGTTTTGTCAGAGACGTTTAAGCCACAGCACATGTAGCATATTACAAATACACAGATATTCACAATTTGTGATTTTAGGCGTTATAGCCCAATAGTTTACTCTCGTCTAAGTCATGAAATAAAGCAAGGATCTGCAAATGACTTATCTAGGTCATATAGATTTTGGTCATCTAAATTTCATCCAAAAATTTAGCTTTACAGTGTATTTAAATATTTTCTCGCCATTGCACTCCAGCCTGGGTAACAAGAGCGAAACTCCGTCTGAAAAAAATAAAATATTTCCTACCATACAGTGTCTAGCACAACATTTCCCCCACATGAACCATTTCATGCTAGAGGTGTCTTTTAGAGATAGCTTTTGGAGTATCCATTCCATTTAGAATGGCTATAGCAATAAAATAATGTGTGTGTTTAATGCTAAAAGAATGAAGAACTCAGAATTAAAAGAGGTTCTAAGTAAAAGTTATATTCACAAAGTAAGGCTTTTCTGGTTTTCCTAGAAATTACAGAATAAGAAAACCACTTGATATTATTTGCATAACTGAAGATTCATAGTTTTGAATAATACTCAAATATTGCAAAATTGCTGCCCGGGTAGTCAGAAGGCATGATGAAATGAGCAAATGAAAAGCACAAGCAAACATGGTCTCACCATTTTAGCATCTCAGGAAACAAGACTACATCACCACATAGATATATATCTGTGTTAGCACAACAACACAATGGATATTAACGCTTCAATAAAATGAATGCTTGAAGTAGTCGCCTGCATTATCTTATAGCTGATATGTATCATACACTACTTCTGAGGAACAGAATTCTGTTAGGGAAAGAATGCTTTGCTTTATTTAAATTCACAGGCTTAAAAACAGAATATGCACATAGATAATGAAGTTCACAGATTTCCTGTTGCTTTACTTCTCTTTTACTAGAAGCCTTCTCTTTCATTCAAAGGCTTTGCTTGTATTTTCTGCATTTGATTAAATGTATCCATCACAGAATAATTTATGAGTGCAAAATTGACTTGAATCATTGAGCAATATTTGAAAGGAATTATCTAAGTGTCTTTAGCTTTATAGATCAGCATTTATATAAAAATATTGTTCTGACTCCTGGCATGAGGAGCATGAGAAAGCTTCCCCTCAAAAATCAACTACAAAATTGAGCAAGTGGTCAAATCATCAATTTGAGAGCTCTGGGATTTAACAAAAGTCATAAAACCAACAAAGAAACATTAATTTATTTAGAGTACTGAACTTCAGCTAAGAATAGTTAAAAATCTTGCCTAACAGTCCATGACTGCTTTGTGCACACAAGTCCCAGTTCTGTTGGCATAATAGTTTAGACCAAACGGGAAGGCTGTGAAAACCAGCAACTTCACACCTATGGTCAGAAAGAACTCACTTGCTTGGGAGAATTATACGTTAAACTGGAAATCTCAGTGTCAATTGAAGAGAGAAGTCAGTGGCTTCATTCGCCTGAGATTGAGGTTGTAGTTGGGCAAACAGTGAACTGTAGGAGTAGCATGGGCTGTAACAGGAAGCTGTAGACGTCAGATAGCCAAAGGAAGGTTTAATAAGCTAGCCACATATCCCTGTATCCCTGATTGATGGGAGTCACTGTGTGTGTCCAGCAGAGAACAGAGGTGCTGAGACACCCAAACATTCTTGGCAAAAGAAGCCTAGATGCATGTTTGGAGGTGGCATGAAAGTGTCCAGTAGAGGTAGGCTTTAAAATGGCCTGAGATTTAAACACTTTCTCCAGGACATTCATAAATTCATCAGCAAGGAATAGAAAGTTTACAGGCTGAAAGTCTTTGAGCATGTTCTTTTACCACCCTTAACATAATGAACACACTCTTAAGATGAGCAGTTACAGTAGGAAGCCAGACTTAAAAATAAAAACAAGAAAAAAAAATAGAAGCAGATAAATAAACAGGCACACAATTCAGGGAGAAAGACTTCACAAATTTTGTCCAGGCAACTTATAAAAACAACCAAACAAGACAACAGCATACTGTGGAAAAGTTGGAATCTAGAATTACAGCATAAATTATCAAAATGCTGGTTATTAGGCATAAAAGTAGAAAGAAACAAGAAAGTGTAACCAATATTTAGCAAAAAATTTTAAAGTCCATAGATTCTGTCTCTGACTGGCAACAATGTGGAATTCAGCAAAGACTTCAAGGCAGTTATTATAAATATATTCAAAGCACTAAAGAAAATCATGTCTAAGTAATTCACGGAAAGTACAATGAAAATTCCTTACCACATAGAGGAACTCAATGTTCATAGGCATTACTAAGAAAAAAAATCAAATGGAAATACTGGAGTTAAAATGGACAATAACAAAAACAAATTATTTAGAGGAGCGTAGCATAAGATCTGAGACAGGGGAAGAAAGAATCAATGAACTTGATGATATAACAAAATTAATTTCCCAGTCTGGTGAACAGGGAGAAAGAAGATTCAAACAAAGTGAAGACAGCTTCAGACACCTGTGAGAAGACACCACATAGCAACATACATGAAATGACAGCACAGGAGGAAGAGGAGAAAGTGAAAGGAGCAGAAAAACAGTATATGAAAAAATAATAATTAAAAACTTCTCAATCTTATGGAAAATTTCAACCTATAGATTTAAGAGACCTGATAAATGCCAAATAAAATAAAAACAAAGAGATAACACATCTACACAGAGTAGTCTAACTATTGAAAGCCAAAACATGAGTAAACTTGGTAGAGGCTAGAGATAAATGACCAATCATGTACAACATGATTATTGCCTGACTTCTTATTAGAAATAACAGACAAAACAATAATGGCAGAAAATAAATGTCAACGAAGAATTTTATAACCAGTGAAACTAGTCTTTAAAAATGAAGGCAAAATATAAATATTTTGAGGAAAAAAGGAAAATGAAGAAAACTATTGCTTTCAGATCTAAATTCAAGTTAACAGAAAAAAATTAAAGGTGTCACAAATGGTAAATATGTGGGTATATATGAAAGATTCTATAAATGTTTTCTCTTTCTTTCATTAACTTATTAAATAAAGATATTATACATTGATAATCGTGACACTGTGATTGGCATTTATAACATTATAGATATATAGGACAATATTAGCACAAAAGAGGTAGGAGAAAAAAATATTTTGGAGCAAAATTGATATATTTTATTAGAAATAAGTGATTATAATTCTGAAGTAGATTGTACAAGTTAATATACCCAATGTTATCCCTAGAACTTGAGTGTATAAGATATCACCCATAGATCAAACGAGCTGCTAGCTGATTGTAGGTACATTTTTATTAGAAAACAGACTTGCTTCCTCATTTACATATTCACTGTGTCAGCTTTCACACTACAGTAACAAACTGATCAGTTGCAGCAAAGATCATGAAATCCAAAAAGTTTAAAATATTTGCTATCTTTACAAAAATGTTTGCCAACCTCTAACATAAACCAACGCTTAGAAAATAGCTCAAAATAAAACAGCAAAAATAAACAGAAATTAAAATGACACACTAAAAATGCTTGTTTAGTACAACATGAGGCAGTAAAGGAAAAACAGAAACTGAAAAGACACAATTTTTAAAAAATTATCAAATGACAGACAAATAAACCATAATAATAGTAACACTAAATGTGAATGTACTCAGCCTTTTATTGATGCGGCAGATATTATCAGTGTTGATAAAAATGTAAGATATAATTTTATATCATCAACAAGAAACACATCTTATATTCAAGGACATAAAAAGATTGAAATTAAAAGGATGGCATATGGTATACCCTAAAACTGTATCCATCAGAGTGTTTGCATAGTTTTGTCAATATCAGATAATATAGATTTTAAGACAAGAAATAATATAGAGATGAGAAGGACATTTAATAATGATAAGTGTGTCTGTATATTACAAAAACAAAGAAAATAGTGTGAAACCACAATAAAACTATTAGAATTCATAAGGAAATTTTGTAGTCACCGGTTAAAAGATCACCATAAATATAAATTGTGTTTTTATATTACAGCAATGGCCATTAGAAAATAAAATTAGAAAAATAAGCCCATCTAGCCAAGAAAAGAACAAAGCTGGAGGCATCATGCTACCTGACTTCAAACTATACTACAAGGCTACAGTAACCAAAACAGCATGGTACTAGTACCAAAACACAATGGAATAGAACAGAGGCCTCAGAAATAACACCACACATCTACAACTATCTGATCTTCAATAAATCTGACAAAAACAAGCAACGGAAAAAGATTCCCTATTTAATAAATGGTGCTGGAAAACTGACTAGCCATATGCAGAAAACTGAAACTGGACTCCTTCCTTACACATTATACAAAAATTAACTCAAGATGGATTAAAGACTTAAACATAAGACCCAAGACTACAAAAACTGTAGAATAAAACCTAGGCAATATCATTCAGGACATAGGCATGGGCAAAGACTGCATGACTAAAACACCAAAAGCAATAGCAACAAAAGCCAAAACTGACAAATGGAATCTAATTAAACTAAAGAGCTTCTGCTCATCAACAGAAACTATCATCAGAGTGAACAGGCAACCTACAGAATGGGAAAAAAGTTTTGCAATATATCCATCTGACAAAGGTCTAATATCCAGAATCTACAAGGAACTTAAACAAATTTACAACAACAAAAAAAGAACAACCCCATTGAAAAGTAGGCAAAGGATACAAACAGACATTTCTCAAAAGAAGATATTTATGTGACCAACAAAAATATGAATAAAAGCTCATCATCACTGCTCACTAGAGTAATGCAAATCAAGACCACAATGAGATACCATCTCATGTCAGTTAGAATTGCGATCATTAAAAAGTCTGGAAACAGCAGATGCTGATGAGGCTGTGATGAAATAGAAAAGCTTTTACTCTGTTGGTGGGAGTGTAAATTAGTTCAACCATTGTGGAAGACAGTGTGGCGATTCCTCAAGGATCTAGAACCAGAAATATCATTTCACCCAGCAATTTTATTACTGGGTATATACCCAAAGGATTCTAAATCAATCTACTGTAAAAACACACACCCATATATGTTTATTGCAGCACTATTTACAATGGCAAAGGGTTGGAACCAATTCAAATGCCAATCAATGATAGACTGGATAAAGAAAATGTGGCACATATACCATGGAATACTATGCAGCCATAAAAAAGAAGGAGTTCATGTCCTTTGTAAGGACATGGATCAAGCTGGAAACCATCATCCTCAGCAAGCTAACACCAGAATAGAAAATCAAACCCCACGTATTTCACTTTTAAGTGGGAGTTGAACTATGGGAACACATGGGCACAGGGAGGGGAACATCACAAACTGGGGCCTGTTGAGGGGTTGGGGGCTGGGGAGGGAGAGCATTAGGACAAATACCTAATGCAGGTGGGGCTTAAAACCTAGATGATGAGTTGATAAGTGCAGCAAACCACCATGGCACATGTATACCTATGTAACAAACCTGCACGTTCAGCAGCTGTATCTCAGAACTTAAAGTAAAATAAGAATAAATTTTTAAAAAAGAAAAAAATTCTTATTCACAGCAGCAAAAAAAAATTATAATGTACCTAAGAATAAAATAAACAAAATAAATGCAAACTTGTACATTGAAATATACAAAACATTGCTAAGAAAGAGTACAGAAGATCAAAAGAAATGCAAAAATATTCCATGGTAGTGGAAAGCCGGGAAGAAGGCAACTCTCTGCAAATGTATATGTTGATTCAGTGGAATCTCTATAAAAGCCTAACTGACAAACTGAACTTACCATGTAAATGCAAAGGAACTAGAATAGCCAAAATAACTTTGAAATGAAAAACAAAGGTGGAAAATGTCCTTTATGCAATGTAGAAACTTATTATCTTACAGAAATCAAAACAGTGTTGTATTGTCTAAAGATGACACACAGACGAATGGAACTGAATTGATAGTTGAGCACTAAGGTTTCACATCTATTTGTAGATGATTTTCAACAAATATGACATGACAATTAAATGGGGAAAGTCCTTTAAACAATTGGATGCTATATCCATATCCATATATGTACATATAGATGTAATACAAACGCACACACATACACATACATAAATACACACACACAAATATCACATAGTAAGGCCATCATTTCACACCATAAAAATACCAACTCAAATTAATCAAAGACCTAAATGTAAGAGTTAGAGCTATCAAACTTTAAAACCTATGCACACAGACAAACAGACATACATGTGCTTACACACACAGGAAATTTAATCAGGCAAGGATTCTTGGACACACACCAAAAGAACTGGTGTTGGTAGTGGGATTTGTGTCCAAATGGAAACAAGCAAACCCTTTAGGACGTTGGAAGTGGTCTTAAATTTAGTGCTAATGGTGGTTTCAAAATAATGTAAATTGCTAAAAAAATATAACTTATCTGTTATAATGGGTGAATTTTATCTTACACAAATTACAGCTTAAAGCTTTTAAAATGGACAACTTAGGCAAATATTAAAGATATATATCTCAGAATATTATATTAAATAATGCTAATAACTATAATATGAGGAATTATGTGTCAGAAAACTAAACTGACTTGAATTAAGTGTGATCCTTGAAGAGAAAAACAGAAAAAAAAAACCACTATTACTCTGAAGAATATAAGAGATTGAACTCTCAGCAATATCCTGTATAAAAATACTAGAAAATTATAAAGGGGTAAAATGATCTACATGACAGATGTGTGCCAGAATATTTTTCTTTAGTTATCCTGCCCTTTGTGATGGTCAGAATATCTGCCAATCAGATTCAGAAGGAAGAAAGAAAAAGATGCAAGAATAATTCTACACATAACTGCCAACTGAATATGAAATTCATTATTTCTGTATCTAACTGCTTTGTAGCCAAAATATGCATTTGAATGTTGTGTTGTACATTTGCAGTCCATCATCAGTCTACAAAAACCACCTAACCACACATCAAGGAAAAAATCTAGAAGATTAAGCCAGAAGCAGAAAAGATAGTCACCTAATTTTGATAATTTTTGCAATTTGTAGAGTAGTGTCCATTGTACTGAAATTGAAAATTTTGTCACTGACAACTATTCTTATTTTATATTTTCTCCATTTAGATTGGCTTTGGCTAGTCATAATTTTAACTTAAATATACTTCAATTTTTAAAAAAAATATATAAAAATAAAGTCCTGGATAGCTCCTGAGTTACCACCCATTTAAACTTCTAAGTACAGTATACATTATAAATAATGCAGTGTTGTAATTTATAATGATTATGGTGAAGTTGTTTTTTCCAGGGAACTCAAAATATTGTACCTTAGAAGTATATGAAAGTTTAATTACTATAATTTAATAGAAAAACAAGGTTCCTACAGATATAAGATAAAAACCAAGAGAAAGCTCTGAAAACCCTGTTTAGCTACCTGAAAATTTTCATATTTTTATGATAAAATATGTAGGCCTGAATATATACCAGCTTCTATTTCTTGATTTGTATTTATCCTTAGCAGTTTTTCATTTTAATAGTAATCAAGGTAATTTTGTGGTCATATTTTATAGTCCACTCAAAATGATTCGTCTAGGAAAAAACAATTTTATTCTAGACAAATTCATTGCACTGGAATTAATACATTTTCATAGAACCTACATCATCTAATATTTAACATTAATATTATACTAACATACTATTAATACTCATAAACCAACTCTCAAAAGAATTCAGGTATTTTTTGTTTTTATTTATTTTAGTATGTTACCTAAAGTGCAATCCTTGCCAGACGTATGACTGAGAAAAAGGGTTTAATCTCAACATAATTAGTACGTGGAGTTTGCTCAGCGAAGCTCACATCAACGCCAGCCTTTTGGCTTGCTGGAAAATTTCTCAGGCTCTATCCATCAAGCTTACACAGGCTTACGTCATTTTACTATACATTGCTTGATCACGCTTTGCAGATACTGCATTTTTTTTTTTTTTTTACAAATTGAAAGTTTGTGGTTAATTTACACCATTGTGTGTCTCTGTGTCATCTTTTGGTAATTCTAGCAATTTCTTAACATTATTATTATTATTATTTATGTTGTGGTCATCTGTCATCCGTTATCTTTAACGTTACTATAGTAATTATTGGGGTACCACAAATCACAACCATATACAACTGCAAACTTAATTGATAATGTGTATGTTTTGATCGTTCCAACAACCAGCTGTCTCTCTGGCTCTCTCACTCTACTTGGAACTCTTTGATCCAAAGGCGCAACAATATCGAAATTAGGTAAGTTCGTAACTCTACAGTTGCTGATACGAAGAAAGTTTTAGTGGTCTAGATAGGCAGGAGATCAAATTAGCCACAACTTTTCTTATACCAAATCCTAATCCACAGCAAGGCCATAATTCTTTTCAATTCTATGAAGGCTGAGCGAGGTGAGGAAGCTACAGAAGAAAAGTTTGAAGCTAACAGATGCTGATTCATGAAGTTTAAGAAAAGAAGCCACCACCATAACATAAAAGTACTGACGGAGAAACAGTAACAAGTTATCTAGAAGATTTATCTAAGGTAAGTGATGATGAAGGTGGCTACACTAAACAACAGATTTTCGGTGTAGACGAAACAGCCTTATATTGGAAGAAGAGGTGATCTAGGACTTTCATAACTAGAGATGAGTAGTCTCTAGCTGACTCTATTGTTAGGATGTCATTCAGCTAATGACTTTAAGTTGAAACCGACATTAACTTACCATTCTGAAAATCTGAGGGCCCTTAAGAATGATGCTAAACCTACTATGCTTGTGCTCTTGCAATGGAGCAACAAAGCTGGACAACAGCGTATCTGCTGACTGTATGGTCCACTAAATATTTTAAGTCCTCTGTTAAGACCTACTGCTCTGGGAAAAAGAAGTAAAAATTAAAAGATCTCTTTCCAAAGATTTCTTTCAAAAACAGACTGCTATTGACATGCATGTGACTACTTAAGCACTCTAAGACAGACATACAAAGAGATTAATGTGATTTCCATGCCCGTTAACACAACATCCACTTTTCACCTCATGGATCAAAGAGTAATTTTGACTTTCAGATATTATAATTTCAGAAATACAATATATAAGGCTATAGTGATTCTTCTGTTGGATTTGGGCAAAGTAAATTGAAAACCTGGAAAAATGCATCATTCTAAATGTCATTAATAACATTCAGAAGTCATGAGAAGAGGTAAACATTTCAACATTGTCAGGAGTTTGGAAGAAGTAGATTCCAAGACTCATGATGACCAGGAGGGGTTAAAGACTTCAGTGGAGAAAGTACCTGTACATGTGGTGGAAATAGCAAGAGAACTAAAATTAGAAGTGGAGCCTGAAGATGTGGGAATTGGTGAATTATCCATCTCATGGTGAAATTTGAGTGGATGAGGAGTTGCTTCTTATGGATGAGCAAGAAATGTAGTTTCTCAAGATGGAATCTATTCCTGAAGAAGATGCCATGAGCATTTTAAAAATAACAACAAGCCATTTGGAATATTGTATCAACTTGTTTGATAACTAGAGGCAGGGTTTTAGATGGTTGACTCCAACTTTAAAAGTTCTTCTGGGCCGGGCGCGGTGGCTCATGCCTGTCATCCCAGCACTTTTGGAGGTCGAGGTGGGCAGATCACTTGAGGCTGGGAGTTTGAGAGCAGCCTGTCCAACAAGGTGAAACCCCCTGTCTACTAACAGTACAGAAATTTGCCGAGCATGGTGGCAGGTGCCTGTAATCCCAACTACTCAGGAGGCTGAGGGACAAGAATCGCTTGAACTCCAGAGGCAGAGGTTACAGTGAGCCAAGATCGTGCCACTGCACTCCAGCCTGGGCGACAGAGTGAGACTCTATCTCAAAAAAGTTAAAAAAATAGACCGGGCGCAGTGGCTCACACCTGTAATCCCAGCACTTTGGGAGGCCGAGGAGGGCAGATCACGAGGTTAAGAGATCGAGACTATCCTGGCCAACATGGTGAAACCCTATCTCTACTAAAAATACAAAAATTAGCTGGGCATGGTGGCGCGTGCCTGTAATCCCGGCTACTCGGGAGGCTGAGGCGGAAAAATCCTTGAACCCAGGAGGTGGGGGTTGCGGTGAGCAGAGATTGCGCCACTGCACTCCAGCCTGGTGACAGAGCAGGACTCTGTCTCAAAAAAAAAAAGTTCTTCTGAGATAAAGTGCCATCAAACAGAATTGCATACTACAGAGTAATCTTTTTTTTCTTTTTTTTTTTTTTTTAAATGAGACAGAGTCTCACTCCATCACCAGGTGCCAGGCTGGAGTGCAATGGTGCAATCTTGGCTCACTGCAACCTCCGCCTCCCGGGTTCAAGCAATTTTCCTGCCTCAGCCTCCCGAGTAGCTGGGATTACAAGTGCACGCCACCACGCCCAGCTAATTTTTGTATTTTTTTAGTAGAGACAGGGTTTCACCATGTTGGCCAGGATGGTCTCAATCTCTTAACCTCCTGATCCACCTGCCTCGGCCTCCCAAAGTGCTGGGATTACAGCACAGTAATCCTTTATGAAAGGAAGAATCAATTGATGCAGCAAACTTCAGTGTTGTCTCATTTTAGAAAATTGCCACAGCCACCCCAGCATTCAGGAACCACCAGCCCGACTAGTCAGCAGCCTCAATATGGAAGCTAGACACTCCATTGAAATAAATGTTGTGACTCACTGAAGGCTCAGATGATTGTTAGCATTTTTTAGTAACAAAGTATTTTAAATTATGTACATTGTTTTTAGACCTAAGTTTATTGTACACTTGATATGCTGCAGTACAATATAAACATTAATTTTATATGCACTAGGAAACTAAAATATTTCTGTGATTTGCCTTATTGCAATATACCTTATTGCTGTGGACTGGAACTGAACCCATAATATATCTGAGGTATGCCTGTATTAAGGTTAGCATTGTTATTTTAGTTTTAGAGAAGATCAGATTTCCTCCCACATAACTTAACTCTTCTAAGAGTATATATCATCTTCAGAAACTTCAAGATAAAAGTATGGTATTTTCTACTGAATTAACTTTATTAACAGTAAAGTATTATATTTACTTTGTTACAGCAGCCTTATGAAACTAATATAGTCAGTTAACTCACTAAAGGGGGGATGTTTGGATTTCTATTATTGTTTTCCTGGTTAAAAAGACTGAGCTCAGGCAAGTATTAACTGCGTAAGCCACAATTAGAATTTTGTATGTTTATTTAGTGTATTCCTCCTAAAGAATAACTTGTATTCCATTTTATAACCTGTAAAATGGAATAGAACCACTCTGTATCACTTGTAAAAATAAAATTACTTATTGGATACCTATATGTCTCAGCACTATGTTAAGTATTTCATATATATTCTCATTTAATAATCAACAACTCTCTATGGCAGTTACTCTTTTTCCTGTACCTATCACAGTGGACGATCATAATTCACATGTTACCTGTCCAAGGGATCTATTACTTGTCCCAGGCAAATACATCCATGTCTGTCTGAATTGAAAGCTCAAGCTCTTAGCCACAATAGTACATTGTAATCTGCTATTTAATTTTCTGATATTTGACTTTCAAAAATACATTTAAAAATGAGTTGGTACAAATCACACTGAGGGACCCATTTTGCTATATTTGGATAATTTAAGCTTCTAGGAATGATATATATAATAGCAAGGAAATAACATTTTTTAATGGAAAAACACAAAAGAGGAATCAGCTCTTAACATTTTTATATTTTGTCACTGATGCTTATTTCTAATGGATGGCAAAAATGTATCAGCTGAAACTTTATGTTGTTGCATAATTCATCTCAGGTTTTTTTTAGCACTAATATGTTCTCTTTATACATATATTTTTAAAATCTCATTATATCTTAGAAAGAGTTTGTGAGCCTGGGAAAAATAGCAAGACCCCATCTCTGAACAAAATTAAAAAAAAAATGGTCCTAGCTACTTTAGGAGGTTGAAGTGAGTGAAGGTCTTGACCCAGGGGTTCAAGGCAGCAGTGAGCTATGACCATGCCACTGAACTCCAGCCTGGGTGACAGAGCAAGACTGTCTCAAAAATAGAAAAAATAAGTTCGTGTATATGTGGTGGACTAATGAGGTCCACAGATTCTTTTGTATTCTTCCCTCAGGAGTTGGGATCTCCACTGGAATCTGAGAAATCTCTGTGACTACCTTGGCCAACAGAGTGCAGAGTAAGTAGATTGTACCTGTTTATGAGTCCAGGTCTTAGAACAGGGATAGTTTCCACTTCCAGCCTCTTGAAAGCTCTCCTTTGGAGCCCTAATTTTCCAGGTAAAAATAACAACCATGCAGCTAAATGACTGTGGCAAGTCCTAGTCTCCATGAAGAGGGAGATGGGAAGGGCTCAGCTGCCAGCCTTCCCCAGCAGGGCACCTTGCATGTGAAGAGAGCCATGTCTGACTCACCGGGGCAGCCAAGCCACTAACTGGACACATTTTGACCAAGAATGGCATGGGGTAGAAACCTGACTGAGGATGACTTGCCTGAATTCTTAACTCAAACATTCACCGGATATAATAAAATGATGGCTATTTTAAACCACTTACTTTCATGGCTACTGTGTTACGCAGCAATAGAGAATCTGACCAGAAAGCTCAGTTGTGCTTTGCAGAATGGAGCTGACACTATTCCTTTTCGTTTTTGTTTTTGTTTTCATTTCAATTTCAAATCTCTAACACGAAGGCCCTGTCCAGCTTGCTTTTGTGGAATTTGGATGCTAAAACTAGTCATTTGGCCTGACCAGTAATTCACAGGTGCATGGCTATTGATGTTGTCTGATTGAATGGTTTTATTTCAAAGAGGAAAAAAAATCAGATTGAATTTATGATTGCATCTGTTCACAAGAAGACAACAAAATGCTTTTAGTATTTAGTGGATGATACATTTTCAATACAGTTTCCAAAACTTTTTTTAAAAGTTAGAATAACCAAACAAAAGCTATTTTTTTCAAATTATGGGAGCCACAGTATGGAACAATTTTTCTTCTTGATTTTCAAAGAGACAGAAAGAAAACACAAAAGCCCAACGGCTCTTTCAAATAATTTTATTTTTTCCTCCATATGTGAATAACCCCTACAAACTAAGATCTGTTTTTAATATTCCCCAGTGAACATGTGTTTTTCTTCTTGAGATATTATAAAAAGATTGATTTGCATAAAAATACCGTATTAACTATTGTAATGATTATATTTTTAGTATCACATGCATTTATCCTTCACTATTTGACCAAACATCTATTGAATGTTCTCTGTACTGTGGGTGTTTTACTGCCAATACAGCCCCACAAATGGTCACAAGACAAGAAACTGACAAGAACAGACCACCTGCTGCACAGCGTGACTCGTCCTCAGAGAAGCACCCACAGGCTGCAGATGCAGATCCAGCCACGGGGGAGCCTTAGCACAGACTTGCAGGAGGAGAGAAGCTTGGCCAAGCTTGGCCTAGAGAGCCTTGAGTGAATTGCAGCAGGAAGTGTGAGGGATCGTGCAGCAAGCTGAGCACAAAGCAAGCAGCGGGGCAGGAATGA
Source organism: Aotus nancymaae (assembly GCF_030222135.1). Classification (NCBI taxonomy): domain Eukaryota; kingdom Metazoa; phylum Chordata; class Mammalia; order Primates; family Aotidae; genus Aotus; species Aotus nancymaae. The sequence goes on along the minus strand of NW_026988450.1, from coordinate 2,665,249 downwards.
AGCCTGTGATCCACACCAGGGATTCGTGACGGGCACCCTGGGGGAAGTCAGGAGGACGGAGAACACAGTGGGCGTTTTGAAAGGAAAAGGTATCTTGTTGCGAAGCTGTGTATTACTGCTGGAGAGAAGGCACAAAATATTGCTCCCAATCCCATGGCTCAGAGAGAACCGTTCATATCTTAGTAATGCGTGTTTTTTTTTTTTTTTTTTTTTTTTTTTTTTTTTTTTTTTTGAGACGGAGTTTCGCTCTTGTATGCGTGTGTTTTTAAGATAGTTTCACTACACAATTTTTTGCAATAAACAATTTCAAATACCAATTTTGTTGTGAACATTTTTCCACGCCAGTAAATATTCCGTGGATAATAACGTTATGATCGCTGAATTATTTTTATAGTGTTCTGGTAAATCTTGAGGCTAATATTGATCAACCAGGATTCTGGAAAAGAAAAGTCCTGATTTGCAGCACTTGTGGATTTTGTGATATAAATACTCCTAAACCGGCCAAATTCAAGCCACTAACATGACACCACGGAGCCCATGATGGAAGGAATCACGCACAGTGTGCTCGCCTGCAAGAGCCTGTGCTGACGCCAAGCACATCGCAGAGTTCACTTTCACTCGTAGCGCAAACTTCATTTCCCTCTTCTGTTCTTAGATATTTAATTTACATACATTTTCCTTTATAAGCCACATCTGTCACCCTGGCATCTAGCTGTGGAAGGAAGGTACTGGACACAAGTTTATAAGCGGTAGTGACAATTATCAACTGTCTGGAGAAAACAGACAAATTGTAAATCATAACTAAGATATAATTTTTTGCTCGTTTTCAGTTTTGTCAAGAACTATGTATTGCAATGAAGAGCTCAGACATGAGAGCTAATATAAAACCTGCAATTTAAAAATAATGTTTTAAGTAATCGTAACTGTGACTAGATTTAGGAAGACACACAGGGAGGTGACTGACAAGACAGCAGCAGCAGGGGGAAGAGACTGTTAACGTCAGCTGAGAGAAAGCAAAATCAAAACCATCCACGAAACATTCGGCAGCAGCCACAGAGTGTACCGCGGATTGTTTCAGGCACTGCAGACACTGTAGCGGATCAACAGAAAAAAATCCCTACCACAATTGGGTGTCCATTTATGTAGAGCAGGTAGATAATAAGCAAGATAAACAGTAGCAGAGACTGTTGAGAAAGTGCTCCACGCTACTGGGAAACCTGGCTCAGGGGAAGGGAGCTAGGCACTGTCCTGGCTGGCAGGGGCGGGGATGTGGCTCGAACTTTACCTCCCGCAGTCCCGGCCCAGCTCGCTGAGTCTGCAGTACTCAAACAAAGACCACAGTAAACGTCCTCAGGGTCTCTTTGTGTCAAACACCTTGGAAGTGATTTTTCACTCAGGAAACTGACTACCGTTGCGTGGTTCCACTGCACTGAGGAAGAGAAGAAAGTGCAAGCCTGCTGGCAAGAAAAGCTACAATTAGCAGGGATACCATACACTGGTAATCTGCCTGCGGATAATTCCTGATGAATGTGACAGTAGCATCCCCAGAGCCTCTCTCCAGTCTGACCCACTGATCCCACTGAGGTTGTAATGAGGATTTCACTGAATCTGCAATGTGAGAAGACGAAAATATTCTCATGTAGATCACTGATCAGGGAACAAAACTGATCGCGTTCCGTTCCTTTAATTTGTTATGTCCTTGAACAAAGTTTTGTACTTTTCTCCTAGGAAACCCTTTTATTTTGGAAGCTTTCCCAGGTATTTTGTCTGATTTTTGTTTTTACTTGAATGTTTGGGTGTGCCTGGACATGGGAAGATGATGAAATACATGTAAAGGAATCTTTAGGGGAAAGAAAAATCTAAATTTGTCTAAAAGACACCTGCAATCGGCTGGGCACGGTGGCTCACGCCTGTAATCCCAGCACTTGGGGAGGCTGAGGAGGGCGTATCACGAGGTCAAGAGATCAAGACCATCCTGGCCAACATAGTGAAACCCCGTCTCTACTGAAATACAAAAATTAGCTGAGCATGGTGGCATGCACCTGTAGTCCCAGCTACTCGGGAGGCTGAGGCAGGAGAATTGCTTGAACCCGGGAGGCGGAGGTTGCAGTGAGCTGACATCACACCACTGCACTCCAGCCTGGCGCCTGACCACAGAGCAAGACTCTTGTCTCCAAAAAAAAAAAAAGATACCTGCAATCATTCATGCAGCAACCGTTGATGGAAACCCTGCAACAGGCCCCAGCAGTCTGCGTGCCCCAGTGCTGCAGACAGGGGGGTCTGTGCACACTGCATCATTCCAGGTCGTCTGTGGGTGACCCTAAGCAATCCGTGCACCTGGAAGCAGCATCTACAGGAGCTCATGCTGAAGACATCAGCCAAGGAAATTGAAATCAGGGTGTGGATTCACAAAAAGAGAAAGTTGGTCAACTGCGAGTTTTTACCTAACAAAGATAATACACGATTGATGACTATAGAACTATATTTTGAGAAGAGGTCTAAAGAAAGCAACTTACAAGTTGTCAAAGGAAAGACTAAAAAAGGTTTAACAAAATGTAAGCGCTAGAAGGGTAGTTCCAGAAACCGATTAATTTCACAGTGAGCTAAGTAAACAAGCCCACTCACAATAAAATTCCACATCAGAAATGGAGAGACCTGAAACAACCATATGGCCTACAATTGTATTTCGACTAAGCTTATTTTCTTGATGGCTTAAAGGTAAATTTAAAGTTAAATTAGGTTCAGAATGCAATTGAAAGTTAAATGGTGTGTAAATTAATAGTCCGATTTTTAAAGTAATGGCATTAGTTTGGATTTTGAAATAAACTGGTAAAAAAAAAAAAACCCACATATGTGGGAATAAGAATGTTTTCAAGTTTGTAAAACTTTATTGGAATTGCTTGCATGGAAATATAACAAACTAATAAAAGAGAGACAGCAACAATACTAAATACAAAATCACATAGCCCTTTGGTGTCTTTCATAAAAGAAGGCCCATTTAAGACAAATGTAAGATGACTGTTGGTAATAGCAGAATGACTTTATATGTCTTTCCAAAAAAAAGAAAAGGACTGATGACAGGATAAGTAATGGTTAATGATATTCCTGGTGTTTATTTACTGTTATAATCAAATTCATTATCTTTTTTTTTCCAGTGGGTTTTCCACGTAAGACTACAATATTTTCTTCACTGTTTTTTATCTCCATTTGAGGATTTTCCAATAAATTGTTTAGTAAGTGTTAGAAACCACTGGTTACGAGCTAGTTTGACAGATAGAGCAGTACAAAGTCAATGTGCAGTGGGAATTGTCTGGCAAGATAAGTGAAGATCATGCAATTAAAATATTTCCATTAAATCCTGTATTATTTTAAACACTGAAGTAAAGATAGTTTCTATTTATTCTTCACTGTGGATTTAAAACATGGAACATGGAAAATGAATTATGAGCTCAAGTATTTTTACTTCAACGTCTGCACTCATTTCTGCCTGGAAACATTTTCATGGCTACAGCTTAGATATACAAATACACAAAAATGGAGGGAGGAGAAAAGGAAAATCATTTACTATTTTTAAACTTGACATCGTGTTGTTATTCTAAGTATTACTATTGACCCTATTTCCAGAAAGTTCTCCCCACAGAAATAAGACAAAACAAATTTTAATGTACTCCCTCCTTGGCGAATACTTTCCATATTGGTTAAACAGCATAAATTTAAGAACTTAAGCTCATGTATTTTTATTAAACTACCAGAGTACCTATAACAAAATGCATAACATTCTGTTTAATCAGTGGTCAAATGTTCTGAAATGATTCTGAAAACTTCCATAATATTTCCTGAAACAAGTTTTTGAATAAGAATTTTATAGTATTCTATAAGGGGCAATAAAAGAAAAATACAATAGAGTCATATATTTTTCTTAAGGGTAGTATATAATTAGAATTTGCTGTTTTTGATAGGTTATAGCCAGAGAAATGGGTAACGACGCAGTATCACTAAATTGGATTTGAAATTAAAAGGCCATTTTATTTCTTCAATTTATTTATGCATCTTTGTATTTGTTTCATTTGCTTGCCTCTGGATATCTGTTAGGTAAAATTAAAATTGTTTTTATTCTGCAAACAGCTAAATAAAAAAAAGATAAAAAACGTGATGCTTTACATCATCTTTTTCCAGACATTAGTGAAAGACATTTCCTAATTACAGTAAATTCAATATATCACATTTTATCAAATATGCCACATAATTCAATTCATTTATTTGAAAATCACCTGTCAATATGTAAATTAGTTATTTTATAAAATCATGATATTTGAGTAACTATTTTAAGCTGGTAACCTAAAACCGAAATCTTGTGGAATTTTCTCAATAATATTTAATTACTCACTTTACAGCTTTATATTTCTTCTTAAATTTTTTATTCTACATTTACTGAGGAATCCCTGTATGCCAACCATTGTCCTAAGCACTTAACATTACAAGGGAATTCATGTTTTAACCTACCAGTGAGAGGAAGTAAATAATAAATATAAGATACTGTATGAAATTTGTGACTGCTCTGAAGACAATAAAACATGATGACAAGAGCACCAGGATTAGAAGGTATTTCAGATATAGTTGTCAAGAGTCAGCTCCTTGAGAAGCCAGCAGGGAACTGGAACCAAAATGATTTGAAGGAGCCAAGAGGTACCGGTCCGGTCAGAGCCAGCAGGCAGAAAAACAGAGCAAGCAGTGGCCCTTAGATAGGAATGAACTGGATGTATTCAAGAGCTGCAGGAACCCACACGCAGGACAGATGATGTTGGAGGCGTGGGCAGGGCCAGATTGTGACTGGCCACACAGGCCACAGGGGAAGTTTTCAGTGATCATCAGCATTGAGGTTGACAGTAAATATCTGGGTCTAAAAAGATGACTTTTTCTAATGTTCAGATGAAAGTTAGAAAGTGCAGGGGTAAAAAGTGCAAACAGGAACGTTCATTAGGATATGAATGTACAAGTCCATGTATGCGTGATGGTGAGAACAATCGAGGTAAGGAGAATGAGATGGGTTTAGTTATAATCTAGAGAGAGAGAGAGAATAAAGAGCTTTCTGCTGGAGAGGAGGAGAGGAGGGGAGAAAGACACATCAATGACGGATTTATGGCCCTGGGAAACTGAGCTGATGCCATTTCCAAAGACAAGGGAAAACTATCTTTAAGTATGAATATGGAAATCAAAGCTTCTGTTTTAGTCATCTTACACTTGATGATGCTGACAATTTCTACAAATAGCTGACATCTATTGAGTTCTTAATTGGTTCCAAGCACTGTGTAGATTATTTCATGTGTATTTCCATATTTAATCGTATGACAGCCCCAGAGGTAGCTGGTACCATCATAGTCACCATTCTACAGATGAGAAGACAGAGTCATAACAAGGTTCCTAAATTTCCCAAAGTTATACAATTAATAAGGTGCTATAGATGGAAAATGAACTCAAGCAGTCTGTCTGGAGTTTGTGTTCTGAATCCTCAGCCTATAAAACAGGTTCTGCAGGAGATTCGAGCTTGAGATATGTAACAGTGGGCATCACTGACATCCACAGCAACCTTGGCATTATTTTCAGCATTTTGAATCTACAGTTAAGTTTACCCTTACCTTGTGATAATGAAGGTGCTTTTGTTAGTGTTAAGCTATTAAGCCATTACACATTCAAAATTTTAAAAAAATGAAGCAATGGTTTCCAGGAGAAAGGGGCGATAATATACCTGATAGAAACTATTTCTATATACAAAGAATGCATTGATCAGAAGGGGTTTGGCCACAGAAGGAGGGACAACAGAAGAGCTGACAATGAACACTGCCTGTGCTCTCTCCAGGGAATCAGCCAATGCTTTGATTTCAGCAATCAGTAACAAGACAGCCGAAGAATCCTGATCCTACTGGCAAAACGGTTCTCATTTCGTGGCCTGGTGACATTTAACACTTGAGTCATCTCATTGCTTTTGTGTTTCATTCTCTTCATAAATTTTCCTCATTATTATGTGTCTTTTTATATAAGATACATGATAATAAATTTCCACTGTGAAATATACAAATGCACGGTGGTGCAAACATGAGAATTCTGAATACTTTGGAAATTCTCAGTCTTTTTAATTCCTACTTCTATGAATTCATCTCTCAGGTTTTGTTATTGTGGGCCAACTTCTAAAAAGTGTATCCATTCTTATTTTGCTAATAAAATTGAAAATCTGGGATTAAGTATATGTATCTGAGGCACTAACTCCAGACTTCAATATATTCAAAGTCTTAATGGTGTTTCACTTAAAAGCCTCTTGCAACGCAATGTGACAATCTTATCTCTAAAGAAACAAAAATATGCACTTATGTCATTATGGGTCTTAATATATCCTAAACATCTTGTAAATTTAACTACTTGGACAGGAGAATTAAATCGAAGTCTGGAGTCATTAGCTCTTTAATACGTCTGTGGTTACTTGAGTCTTTATGTATATTGAATCATCAGTTTCCTTACATTTGACTAGATTCACCATTCAAGTCGATAAAATTTTGGATAAATATGCACATATCACTCATGAAAATAAAGTAAGAAATACATGAAATGTTTACAATATTTGCAAAATTCACTCAGTCTTACAATATGTAAATGTATGCATTAAACCATTGTTTGTGGGTAAATTACCTTTCAAAGTTCTCAAAATTTAATGCTGACCAAGGAAAAGTAAATTCTGAGATATATCAGATTTCGCTGACTGTAAGAAACTCACTTCAAATTCAGAGACACAAGTAGGTTGAAAGTAAAAGAATAAAAAATATTTAGCATGCAAACATTAATAAAATGTGGCGGAATTGGCAGCATTAGTAATAGAAAAAATAAGTTTCAAAACAGAGAATTGCTAGAAGCAGAAAGCAACAGTATGTAATGAAGAAGTATGTAATCAGTCTAGCAAGAGGACAGAACAATCCTAAATGTGTATCCACCAAACAGAACCCTCAAGAAGCAAAAACTGATAGAGTTGAAAGAAAATAGACAAATCTATAATTGGAGTTAGAAATTCCAACATCTAGTCAGGTGCTATGGCTCATGCCTGTAATCCCAGCACTTCGGGAGACCTAGGCAGGCACTCACCTAAGGTCAGTAGTTTGAGACCAGACTTGCCAACATGACTAAACCTCATCTCTACTCAAAAAAAAAAAAAATATATATATATATATATATATATATATATTTATATGTATACACACACAAAAATTAGCCAGGAGTGGTGGCACACACCTGCAATCCCTACTACTCAGGAGGCTGAGACAGGAGAATCACTTGAACCCAGCAGAGGGAGGTTGCAATGATCCAAGATAGCATCACTATACTCCAGTCTAGGTGACAGAGCGAAACCCTGTCTCAAAAACAAACAAACAAATACTCCATCATCTTACTCTCAATATCTGATATAATTGAAAAAGAAATTCATAAGGATATGGAAGATGTGAAAAACACAATCAACCAACCAGATACAATGAACTATTTTGGCGTATTTTACCCACTAATGAGGAATATATATTAAAAAAAATAAGAAACATTCACCAAGAATGATCACATCCATGGCCATGAAGTAGATCCCAATAAATCCGAAAGAATTAAACTTCTCTGACAATAAGAGATATCAAGTTAGATTCAATAACAAGACAATAAGAAAATATCTGAAAAGTTAAAAATTAAGTAATATACTGCAAAATAATGCAAGATGATAAAGGAAACCTAAAATATAAATGAAGCTCAATTAATATGAAGATATAGGATATTAAAACATGTGGGATGCAGCTAACACAGTAATAAGAAAGAAATTTATAACACTAACGGCTTACATTAGAAACGCAGAACAATCTCAAATCAATAGTCTAAATTTCTACCTTCAAAAGTGAGGGGAGGGAAACCTAATCAAGTAGTAGATATTAAACAAAAGAAAAGCAGAAATAAGTAAAAGTAAAAGCAGAAAAACAATTAAAAAATAAATAAGCTGGTTTTCTAAAAGAATTGCTGGTAGCACAAATGACAAAAAAAATGATAAGACAGGAAAGACCAATATTAGGTGTAAAAGAGGGTGTATTAATACAAATCCTAAAACCATTAAAAAGGTGATTGTGGAACACTATAAACAACTGTATGTTCAGAAATTTGATAAATTACAATAAATAGATCAATTCTTTGAAAACTGCAAGCTGTAAAAACTCAACCAAAAAGGATAATAAATCTAAATTATTCTGTAATCGTTAAATAGATTGAAGTCATAATTTAAAATCTTTTCCCAATAAAGGCTTTAGGCTTAAACAGTTTTGCTTTCGAATTTCACCCAACATTTGAATAAGGCTTTTAACAATAATTTTAAACAGTCCCTTTCATAAAATTAAAGAAGAGATCATTTTCCAACTAATTTTTAAAGCCAACACTCAGGTAGCAAAACCAAAGACAGAACAAAAACAAATAAACTATATTCAAATCTTTCTCTTGAGCTTAAACATTAAAAGTCTCAACAAAATATTAGTCAACTGAATCCAACGGTACATAAAAAGAATTTTATACTGTGATTAAGTGGGATTTATTCCAGGGATGGCTGGTTTGACATGCAAAAATCAATGTAATACACCATATCAACAGGCCACAGAAGAAAAATTATATGATCAGATAAATTGACACATAAAAGCATTAAACAAATCTCAAAACACGTCCATAATGGTAGGATAGACTCCCAATAAGCTGAAAATAGTAGAAAAATACCTCAACTAGAGAAATAGCAGTTTAAAAAGCTGCAGGTTTTTAAATAGTAAAAGTAATAGTGAGATTACTATTACTAATAGTAATGCATCCCCCTAAGATCAGGGGCAGGCAGGGATGTCTGCTCTCACCACTTTCATTCAACATAGCAGAGGAAGTTCTAAGTTAAGCCTCTGTGGTAAGAAAAAAAAGCGTGGGGGAAGTGGGAAGAAATCTCCATAAATCACACCATCTAAAAAAATTCAAAATTAGTTAAAGACCTAAATGTAAGAGCTGATATAATAAAAATACTAGAAGAAAACATGAGTACAAGTGTTTGTGATTTGGAATAAAGCTTAGATATGACACAAAAAGCATAAGGACCAAATTACAAAAAAGCTGAACATCATCAAAATTAAAAACTTCTGCACTTCAAAGGACATCATCAAGGGCATGAAAGACAACCCATAGAATGAGATAAAAAATTGCAAATCTGATAAGGCACTTTACCATGTAAGTCACTTGTATCTAGACATGCAAAGAATAGTTAATTACTACTCAGCAATAAGTAGACAAATGACCTCTTTTTTTGAGACAGTCTTGCTCTGTCACCAAGCTAGAGTGCAGTGGGATGATTTCAGCTCACTACAACCTCTGCCTCCCAGGTTCAAGCAATTCTCCTGCCTCAGCCTCCCGAGCAACTGGGACTACAGGCACGCACCACCATGCCCAGCTAATTTTTGTATTTTTTAGTAGAGACGGGGTTTCACCATGTTGGCCAGGATGGTCTCCATCTCTTGACCTCGTAATCCACCTGCCTCGGCCTCCCAAAGTGCTGGGATTACAGGCTTAAGCCACTGCACCCAGCCCAAATTTTTTAAGTGGGCAAATGATCTGAATAGATATGTCTCCATGGAATCTATACACATGACCAAAAAAGCACATAAAAAGATACTACCTATCATTCACCATCAGGAAAATGCTAATCAAAACCACTGTTTTTGTGAGTTACCACTTCACATTCACTAGGATATCTGCATCAAGACAGAAAATAGCAAGTGTTGGCAAACATGGGGAGAAACTGGAACCCTCATCTACTGCTGGTGGGAATGTAAAATGAAACAATGCACCTGCTTTGAAAAACAGTCTGGCAGTTCCTCAAGTAGTTAAAGGTAGAGTTACCATATGATCCAGCATATTTTACTTCTAGGTATATACTTAAGAGAAATGACAACACTATCTCCACACAAAAAATTATACACAAATATTAAGAAAAGCATTATTCATGATAGCCAAAAGGTATGGATAATGCAATTGCCCATTTACTGATAAATGTATACATAAAATGTGATACAGTCATATAGTGAAATCTTACTCTCTGATTTCAAAATCTTGGTGATACACACTACAAAATAGATGAACCTGGGAAACATAGTGCTAAGTGAAAGAGGTGAGTCATAAAAGTCACATATCGTGTGATTCTAATTATGTGAATCATTTATAATAGGCACATCTATAGAAACAGAAAGTAGATTAGTGGTAGCCTAAGGCTTGAGGAATTGGATAAATAGGAGGGTAATGTTTAGAGCTATAGTGTTTTGTTTTGTTTTGTTTTTTGAGACAGAGTCTTGCTCTGTTGCCAGGCGCCAGGCTGGAGTACAGTGGCACAATCTCGGCTCACTGCAATCACCACCTCCTGGGTTCAAGCAATTCTTCTGCCTCAGCCTCCCTAGTAGCTGAGACTACAGGTGCACGCCACCATGCCCAGCTAATTTTTGTATTTTTTAGTAGAGACGGGGTTTCACCATGTTGGCCAGGATGGTCTCCATCTCTTGACCTCATAATCCACATGCCTCGGCCTCCCAAAGTGCTGGGATTACAGGCATGAGTCACTGCGCCTGGCCTGTATAGTGTTTTTTTTAAGGGTAATAAAAATATTCTAATATTGATTATGTTGATGGATGTACAACTCTGTAGATAGACTAAAAGCCAATAAATTGTCTGATTCAAATAAGTGAGTTATAAACTATGTGAATTATATCTCAATAAATCTGTCAAAACCAAAACAAAATTGACATAAGCTAAACATAAACCTTCTATGCAATCAGGCAATCTTAATCTTGAACATTTATCCCAACGAAATGAAAACTTATTTTACACAAAAAAATTGAAATGCGTGTTCATAGCAGCTTTACTGATAAAAGCCAAAAAGTGGAAACAGCCCAAATGTCCTTCAATGAATGAATGACTAAATAAACTGGTACGTGGATACTATGGAATACTACTCAGAAATAAAAAAGGAATGAAAAATTGATATGAGCAACAACTTGGATGAATCTTGAGGGAACGTTACTGAGTGGAAAAAAAGACAATCCCAAATGCCTGCACACTGTATAATTGCATTTATACAACATTCTCTAAATAACAAAGTTTGGAAAATGGAGAACAATTTATTGCTTACCAGGGGTGAAGGAAGGCAGGTGGAAAGGGTAAGAGAGAATGGTTACGGTAACTAAAGCACAATAGCAGGAATTGCAGGAATCAGTATTAGCATAATAGCGGTATTAGCCCAATAGCAGTAATAGTAGGAATAGCAGGAATACGGTAACTAAAGCACAATAGCAGGAATAGCAGGAATACGGTAACTAAAGCACAATAGCAGGAATCTTTGTGGCAATGACTGCTCTGTATCTTGGCTCAGGTGACTAATTTAAGAAATTTTACCTGTGATAAAATTGCATAGCACTAAATGCACACACACAGACACACACACACACAAATGTAAGTAAAACTGTGGATCTGAAAAACATCAGTGATTTAATTAATGTCAGTGTCCTGGTTGCTTTATTGTACCACCTTTTGAAAATGTTAACTATTGAAGGAAATCGGGTAAAGGGCACTCAAGATCATTGCATATAACTTCACAACTGCATGTCAATCTTCAAAGTTAAAACTTGATTTAAAAATTCAAGATAATTGTGGAAAGTTGGATATCGCATGAAGACATGTTTTTTAAGTTCTGCTCTGCCACGTGTTTAGCTGTGCCACTCCAAAAAATCATGTGGCCTTTATAAGCTTCAGCTTCCTTGTAGGAAATGGACAGACTTAGGTAAGATGTTTGGTTTCCAGCCTGAAGAAAACATTTACCATATGAGTGGATTTACGAACCACTGATCAAGATTTCTACATTAAAAAAAATACCATCTGTGGGTTACTGCTTTTTTTTTTTTTTTTTGAGACAGAGTCTTGCTCTGTTGCCAGGCTGGAGTGCAGTGGTGCAAACTCTGCTCACTGCAACCTCCGCCTCCTGGGTTCAAGAGATTCTTCCGTCTCAGCCTACTGAGTAGCTGGGACCACAGGCACGTGCCACCATGCCCGGCTATTCTTTGTATTTTTAGTAGAGACGGGGTTTCACCATGTTGACCAGGATGGTCTCGATCTCTTGACCTCATGATCCACCCGCCTCGGCCTCCCAAAGTGCTGGGATTACAGGCGTGAGCCACCGCGACTGGCATGGTTTCTGCTTTTATTAATCATGTAAACATCTATATACATTTGAAAAAGCATAGCATTTGTTGTGAAAACATTATCTATTTCACAGACCATGCTCGCAGCCTGTGTTACAAGGGCCTCTGATGGTAATTCCCCAACCCCTCAGAGTCTGCAATTTATAGTGTGCAAATTTTTTAAAATGGCTTTAGAAATCTGAAAGATCTCTTTCAGACCTGGGATTTTGACGTGGAGCTTTAGATTTTTCACTCATAGAAATTCACAAAAATTTTGACTTACCATTAGTCACAGAGTGCGTATGAGTCGTAGGTTCCAACCTGTGTAGGTGCCTTATCAAATTACATGCAAATAATATTCAAGAAGTTATAAAGTGCACATAGACTATCACCGTCTGAAAGACATCATCAGTCAAAAACTGTGTGCATATTATTCCCCAAACTAAAATGACCATGGGTCCTGGGATGGTTGCCATTCCTGAAGTAGATTCATTCCTATAAAGACATCCATTTGCTGACATGAAAGGGCCTAGCCAAATCCTGCTGAGCAACTCAAACAGGGATGGACACAGTTCCAGCTTGCAGGTCCTGCAGAGTCTAAAGACAGAGGAGGAAGACGCTCCCGATGACACTTCATCCTATGCACACAATGCTGTAGGCCTTACTGTGTGTCTTACGCATTTAATTCTTAAAGCAGTCCTTACAATGACGTATCACCTCCATTTCAGAGATTTTGTCACCAGTGTTTGGGAAGATTATATAATTTGCCAGGTCAGCACAAGATCTTGGATTTGACTTCAACCTCCTGATCTTCCATTTTATACCCTACACACTTTCTGCTCTACTGTGGCATTTCAAATGAAGTTAGAAAGACGAAAAAACAAAAACAGGAAACTGTGAAGCTTCAAAAGAAGAAAAAAAAATGTACAGACTCAGCCAAGGCATCACTCCCAGTAACATATAATCCTTAGCCCATTGTGGCTTCATGGATTCTGGCTTCTACCTATGAGCTGAACTTACCGGTGACCGCTGCATTTCCACTCAGCATAGCCCTCTAACAAATATGACAAAAGATGAACGCATATCACAAACTATTTCTCTAGCTAGGAGAACATCACATTCTGAGAAAAAAAAAAAAAAAAACCTCTTCCCTCAAAAATGAAAGAAATGATAGAGAGAGGCTCTTCAAGTAATTTGGTTCTTAGTAGCTGTAACAATTTTAAATATTACTTCTAAATTATGTTTTGCTGAATCGCATAAAATATGACTTACTGTCATATCTCTTGTTTCAATATACTTAGGTTTGATGTAATAAATTATACGTTAAACCTCAAAACACAGGGTAGATGACATGGTTACACTCTGGAAACCTAAGCCTGGAGGCTCAGTGAGGATTTGCTGGCTTCCTTGTTGATTTTGAAATAAAACATGCCTGCCCTTGCTCCAAACACATGCAGCCCCATGTCCTGCTGTTCCAGCAATCCTCAATTGTCTCCATGGGGCCCATTCACTCATTTGTCTTGCTTGACATTGGAAGCTGAAACCTGATAATAACAGCTAACACTGACGGTGCCTTTGCACCAGACAGTGTTCTAAAAGATTTTGCATACGGTAAGCCACACAGCATCCCAGGCAAAAAGTGTTGTGGTCATCTTTCTTACTTTACTAATTATGTGACTGCTTGCACAGAGTGATTAAGAAACCTGCTTTGTGTGGTTTGCAAACAGATTGGAGCCCAAGAAGTTGGACACACGCCAGGGCCTGGAAATTTAACCACTGGGCTATATATTTTGAAAGATGGTTCCAAACTCCTGACCTCACCCTTCTCCACAGCTTTTCTGCTGTGTCATATGTCTGGCACGGATGTTTGCTTTAAAAAATAAGAGAAACGTTTCCATAGCAATGGAGGAGAAAGATGTTGTAGCCTCGAGTAAGTTCGAGCTCTTCTCTGTCAGACAAAGTGCCTAAGGCTAATCCCACACCCAAAATCTCATCTGTACTCACCCAGCTTTGACCTTTATGGTTGATCCTGATATTTTATCTGTAGAACATAGTAGGACACATTGCCTTTCATTAATTTGCTCTAACTCGGCTCCTATGCACGCTAAAGGACAGAGAATCCTTAGATTAAAGCAGGAGTACCAGGGGAACCAAAAAGGTCACGAGGCTGATAGAAATTCATGCTTTATCTATTGTGGAGTGAAACACTATGAGGCTATTTTCAAATCCAATTTGTCAATCCAAAATGCATGTACAGAAAGGCGATGATTCATTTTTCCCTCCCTTTGGAACCGCTTCCGAGCCCTTGAAAACAGAAAGAATAGAAAAATGGGGTCAAACAGAATTACCTAGCATGGTACATTATCCATTGTTTTCAATGCAAAGACAGTAAAATATATTTTCTTAAGGAAAAACGGGGCCTATTAAGTCTATGACAATTTTTTTAAATGTCAAAATATGTTAACGTGTTCGCTTCTCCCACTCTTGCTTAGAAGAAATGCAAATGACTTGTTTTCTTGTGAGAGAAGAAAAGAATGGGTTATGAGTTAGACCAGCCTCGGAGGGACCCTTTTTCAGGACTGACTGGCGTGGGGAGAGGTACCCAGGAAAGACGGGAAACACAAGAGCTGCTCCCTCGATCGGCATGCTTCACAGACAACATTTCTTTTTACCCTCACACAGTCCTCATGTGTTCTAATGCCTTTTGCAGATTAGGAAATTGAGATTCAGAGATGTTAATAAACTCACCCACACAGGAATAAGAAGACATCTGTTTTCCTCCCTGCCCCACACGTCCCAGCACTATAGAGCCTCCTGAGAGGGACTTCTTCAATGTAAAGAAACAAGAGCATTCACGTTTTAAACAATTTATTTAAAACCTGGGAACCACCTTTCAAATCATATTTCTTCACTCAAAAATATTTATTGATTACAAGATTTTTTTCAAAACAAGATATAGTAAAATAGGAGTGCTGCGTGTTTTCCCAGAGGTAGCAACGTATACGGGAGTAGAGAAAGTGGAACACACAATTACTATAAAACCTAAAGGGGA
Organism: Aotus nancymaae; assembly: GCF_030222135.1. Lineage (NCBI taxonomy): Eukaryota > Metazoa > Chordata > Mammalia > Primates > Aotidae > Aotus > Aotus nancymaae. The sequence goes on along the minus strand of NW_026988450.1, from coordinate 2,649,943 downwards.
TTAATACCAAGGATACGACAACAATTTGTGAGCGGTCAGAGAAAAAGTCCTAGAAGCAGTATCGGCTTAGTGAGTTCCGAACATGTAGCAGATGTTAGCTAGGTGGGGCCGTTGAAGCAATTGAGGCTAGCGTGGCAAAGAGTGAGTCTGAACTGCAGGCAAGTCGGAACGACCACACAATTGCAGCCCATTTGAAAAATTTAAGAAAGGGCAGGGTGGTTCAACCATATGAGCGAGAGAAGTTAAAAACATAAAAATAATAAAAAAAAAAAGGGGGGCCCGGTTTGTTGGCTCACGCCTTGAGAGGCGGAGGTTGGAGGAAGACTTGAGCTCAGCAGTTTGAGACCAGCCTGAGCAACATAGCAAGACCCCATCTCTACAATAAATAAAACTAAAAAATTAGCTGGGCATGGTGGTGCACCATGCCTGGATTCTTAGTTTCTCTGGAGGCCAAGTTTGGAAAATCGCTTGCACCCAAGAGTTCAAGGTTGCAGTGAGCCATGATCGCACCGCTGCCCCTAGCTTGGGCAACAGAGTAGAACCCCAACTCAAAATTAAAAAAATAATAAGAACTGAGGCTAGAACAGTGGGCAAGGAGCAGGTTATTCAGTCACCAGGTTAAAAATTATATACATTACCTTGAACAGTGGAAGCCACTGAGAAATGCTCTGATAAGAAGGAACATTTTGGCAACAGTATGGAAAATGATACGGAACAAAGATGGAAAGACTTTAAGAGTTTGTTCAGGAATATAGGTGTGAAAAGATGATGGCTTGGCCAAGGATAGCAGGAGCGAGTAAGGAGGTAAGTAATGGGTAAGGAAGGAAGTAAGGAGGTAACTGGAGAGATGTGAAATCTCTTTAGAAGGTAAAGTACACAGAACTTGGTTACTGGTCGAACGTAGAATGTAAGTGAGTGAGAAGAAACATTTAAAAACAGTGCCCAGGTTTCTGGCAAGGGCAAGGGTAAATGATGACATCATTTGCTGAGAAGGGAGCTACCCAGAAGGAGGCACACTTGGGAAGGATGAGTCCTGTTGTCACAGTTGGAGTCCATTAAATAATCATCGTCAACTCATCAGAGACCCAATGCAGAAATTGGAGATTTGGGAATAGCCGCACAAGGGTGATAATAACTTTGTCTTCTTTATTGAGAATCAGTATTATAGTAGGTAAGAGGGTCAAAGCCAGAATTAAAATGTCATGTCTTATGGGCAGGAATATGATGGATAAATTTTTCTGGACCGCTTAAGATGCCTGACACAGTCCCTGCTAGTAATGAGAAGTGTCCTTGTTCTTCACCTGATGAGAGCTCAATCAATAGTTTTGTTGTTTCAAAAATTGCTTGAAAAAGGAAATGTGGGTTTAGAATATGAGAGAAGTCATCAGAAAAATGAAGTTTAGCTCATAATGTGTGTGTGTTGTGCTGGGGTGGCATATAAATAAATAAATGGCTGGAATTAATTTCAAGAGGTGACAAAGGAGTCATTGAACAAGTTCATGTGTTACTAATATGGAATTCTTGGCAGCTTAAACAATCTGGGATTCTATCCAGGATAGTATCCTGGATTACACACAATACACACACATATATAAAATTACATATATTTGCATATATGTATATATAATCAAAATGTAATTCATTTATTAGAAAGCATAAAGATCACTTTTTGAAGTCTGTAATTTAGTGACATTTATTATATTCCCAGAATAGTAAAATAATCACTACTGTCCACTTTTTAAATATTTTAATTACACACACAAAAAAACCAATCACTCCTTAATCATTTCTCTCCCTAATCCCTGGAAACCACTAATCTATTTATGTTTCTATGGATTAGCCTATTCTGAACATTATATATAAATAAAATCATACAATGTGTGATCTTTTTTAAAATTCTTTAACTTAGCTTAATGTTTTCATGTTTTCAAGGTTTGGCCACGTTATAACATGGATCAGTGTTTCCTTCTTTTTATTGACAAAGATTATTCCTTTGTAAAGGCATTCCATATTTTGTTTATCCATTCATCAGTGAATGGTCATTTGAATTGTCTCTGCTTTGTAGCTATGGTGGGTAATTCCACTATGACCCTTTTTGCAAAAACATTTCTGTCAATGTGAGTTCACTTATCTTGGGAGAATATTTTATCATGGTAGTGGAGTTACTGGGTCACATGAGAACTCTAGGCTAAATATTTTGAGGTATTAGCAAAGGTTTTGCAAGGCAGCTGTGCCATTTCAGATGCCCCCGGCAATACGAGTGTTCCAATTCCTCCACATCTGGGCCAGCATTTATTACTGGCTGTTTCTTGGCAATGGCCATCCTAGTGGACATAGAGTATGGTTTTAATTTTAATTTCAATGATGATTAATGATATTAGGCATACATTCATTTGCATATGATGCATTTGTGTATCTTCTTTTGGAGAAATAACTTTTTAATCCCTTGAATTTTTAAATTTGGATTATCTTTTCACTCTTCAGTAGAAAGAAATCTTATATATTCTGGATACTAGGCCCATATTAGAAATGTAATTGACAAATAGTTTATCTAATTTTGTAAATTGATCTGTGAATAGTGTCCACTGAGGTAAAAACTCTTTTTTAATTTTAATGAAATCCAACTTATCTACTTGAAATTGTTTTTTCCTTGAGATTTTGTTCGCATAGCCAAAAAAACATTGCCTAACTTTAGGGCACAAGGATTTATTCTTACATTTTCCTCTCAGAGTGTTATAATTTCAGCTCTTCCATTTAAGTCCAAAATGGATTTTGAATAAATTATTATATGGTGTAAATTAGGCATCCAGTTTAATTCTTTTGGCATGTGGATGTCCAGAAGTCCTAGGGCTATTGACAAAAATACTATTACTTATTTAATTAATTGTCTTGGCTACATTCATAAAAAATAATGAATTTAAATGCAAAAAAATTTAAATGTAAGGAGAGCATTTTTTTAGGTCAATTTTGGAGGTATAAACATCTTAATAATATTAAAATTCATCACCATGGGATTTTAAAAAATTTAAATCTTCTTTAACCTTGTTCAATGTGTCTTGTGGTTCCCAGGATACAAATTGTTAGGGATTGGACTGTGTCTCCCGCCGAAAAAATAGGCTGAAGTTCTAATCCCTAGTACTTCTGAATGTGAACGTATTTAAAGGTAGGGTCACTGCCTAGTCCAATGTGATTGGTGTTTCTATAGGAAGACAGCCATGTGAAGACAGAGACGCACAAGGATACTATGTGGCAAAATGGCAGAGGATGGAGTTTTGCAGCTACAAGCCGAGAAATGCTGAAGATTGCTGGCAAACCACCAACAACCAGGAAGACGTAAGGAAGGATTTTTGTATGTGTTTCAGAGAGCATGGCTCTGTTGACACCTTTATTTCAGGCTTCAAACTTACACAACTGTGAGACAATAAATTTTGGTGATTTTAAGCCACCTCATTTGTGGCGCTTTGATATGTCAGCCCTAGGAAACGATACATACATTTTGCACTTTTTCATTAAATTTATTCATAAGCATTTTATTATTTTTATGCTACTGTCAATGGAATAGTTCTCAGTTTTTTTTGGGGGGGTTGCACATTGCTAGTGTACAAAATACAGTTTATATTTAAACTTTGATTTATATGCTGTTACCTTGCTATGTTTTTAATTTAGATGTTTTCTTCACAAGCATGTGTGTGTGTGTTCATGTGTGTGTCTGTCAAGATGTTCTATCTAAAGATAATGTCCTCTAGTGTAATTTTATTTCTTCCTTTCCAAAATGTATGTTTATTTCTTTTTCTTGCCTCCTGACCTGACTAGACCCTCTCTTCCAATGTTTACCATAAGTGGCAAGAGCGCATATCCTCGTCTTGTCCCCAGACTTAGGGGGAAAGTATTCAATCTTTCACCAATAAGTATGATTTAGCTGTGGATTTTTCATAGATGCCTTTTATCAAGTTGAAAACTTTCTCTTCTACTTTTAGTTTGTTGGTATTTTTATCATGAAAGGGTGTTGGGTTTTGCCAACACCTATATGCATAAAATATGCATATAATTTATGCATATGTTAAGGTAATCATGTGGTTTTTATCTTTATTCTATTGATATGAAAAATTAGATTAATATTTTCCAATATTACAATCCTGGATAAATATAATTTAGTGTCCTGGAATAAATAAGTTTCTGGATTCCTTGTATTACTTGGAAGACATATGTGTTTACATTGATATGGGATGTTGGCCTGTAGTTTTCTTTTCATGTGATATCTTTGCCTTATTTTTATAGTAAGATAATATTGTCGTCATAGAATGAATTTTTATGTGCTCCCTCCTCTTGTATTGTCAAAGATTTTGTGAAGAACAGGTATTATTCAATAAGCTGTGGTTGTATTTATCAATTAAGCATCTCTACTTAGGGTTTTATATGGAAAGTTTTTAATTATAATTCAATCTGTTACTCCTTGAATTTGGGGGAGAATACACAAGTAAACACATATAGCCTGGTGCCTTTCTTTCAGAAGATTATTAATTATTATTCCAATTTCATTAGCACATACAGAGCCTATTCAGGTTCTCTGTTTCTCCTTGTATGAGTTTTGGCAGGTCATATCTTTCAAGAAGTTGGTCCATTTCACCTAGTTTATCAAATTCGTAAGTGTAGACTTGTTCATAATATTCCCTTACTATCCTATGAATGTCCATGAGATCAATAGTGATGGCCTCTCTTTCATTTCGAATATCAATAATTTCTGTCTTCTCTTTTTTTTTTTACATAATTAACTTGCTAAAGGTGTTCTGATGTTATTGATTTTTTACAGAATTAGCTTCTGCTTTCATTGATTCTGTTGATTTCCTGTATTTAATTTTATTTATTTCTACTTTTATCATTTTTTTTTTCTGTTTATTTTGGATTTTCTTTACTCTTCTTTTTCTAGTTTACTAAGGTGAAAGATTAGATTATTGATTTCAAATATTTATTTACTAATATATACATTCTATGTTATAAATTTTCCTCTAAACATTGCTGGTGCTGCATCCTACAAACTTTGGCATGTATTATAGTATTTTCATTTTCATTTCATTCAAAATATTTTTAAATTTCTCCTGAGACTTTTCCTTTGGTCTAGGTTTCTTGAAAAGTTGATTATTCTGTAAGCATTTAGAGTTTTCCAGCTATCTTTCTATTACTTATTTCTATTTTAATCCTACTGTGGTCTAAAATTATACTTTGTATGTTTCTATTATTTTAAATTTGTTAAAATGTACTTTACGGCCCAGAATGTGGTCTATTGTGGATTCTGCTGTTGTTGGATAAAGTAGTCTATACCTGAAAACTAGATTCAGTTGATTGAGCTGCTGCTTAGTTTCACTGTGCACTCACTTTCTACCTGCTGGATCTATCTGTTTCTGATGGAGGGGAGATGAGTACTCAGATATAATGATGAATTCATCTATTTCTCCTAGCAATTCTGTCAGCTTTTACTCTCACAACTATTGATGCTCTCTTTTTAAATGCAAACATATTAATGGTTATTATGACTTCTGTTGAATCAACCCATGTATCAATATAGTAATGACCTCCTTTATCCCTGATTAATTTCCTGGCCTTTTCCCTGATTAATTTCCTGGCCTCAAAATATGTTTTCTCTGACATTAATTTAGCTACTTCAACTTTCTTTTGGTTAGTGTTATCATCACATCTCTTTCTCCATATATTCACAAGTTATCTAACTGTGTCTTTATATTTAAGGTAAGTTGCTTGTAGATAATGCTCTTGGATCTTGTTTCCCTTCCCGTTCTGATTGCCTGTCTTTTAAATGATGTATTTAGGACATGTTAAATTAAACTGATTATCGATAAAGTTGACTTAACATATTCCATATTTGCTAATCTTTACAATTTGTGGCCTTTTTCCATTTTTCTTTTTTTGTTTTCACTCTATCCTGCCTTCTTTTAGCTTTAGTTATGCATTTTATATAATTTCATTTTTAATTCTCTCAGCACAACAATTATTTTTTAACATTTTGAGTGGTTTAGAATATTAATGCACTATTTATTAATATGACAGAGTTCTTGCCTTCAAGAATCTTAAATGACATACTGTAAGAATTAGATACCAAAGTTCAATGTAAAGAATTATGAAATTAAAAAGCAAACCAGTGCTATTAGAGCAAAATTCACTTGGCAACTGCACTTATTTACAACAATGCTAAACTAATTTCAAGTCAGAGGTAAAATATTAAGAAATAGGTCAAAATATTAATGATAAGGTCCAACACAAAAAAAATAAGTTTATTATATTGCCATAATTTGTTAATTAGTATTGAAAAATATGAGCTACATTCTACAAAACAGAACTAATAAATTTACTTAAAAAAACTAGTTTTATCACCTTCATTTAATATTTGTTTTGTTAATTAGGAGCTGACACCTTTTTGTATTTTTTGAGAAATATAGTGCTGAACATGAAAGAATATGGATTTAAAAATCAAAGTAGTTAAGTTAGTGACTATTTTAAAAGAAGGAAAGAAGACGAAGAGATACACCCAAGTGAAGGAGCACATTTGGAGGTGCAGGTAATGCTGCACATAAGGATCATGCATTCACTCCGTACTCTGCCATTTTCCATGGCTAGCAGCAGTAAATGTAAAGACATCAGATTTCTTATTTCATATATATAACTATTTTACTGTGAATCCTGGGTATAACTTTTTCTTTTGGTATTTCTCTTTTTTTCTCTATGTTTATCTTTAATAATTCAAATTTTCCTCAATCCCAATACTTTTAAAACAAACTTTAACCTCTTATTTTTTAAGAGGATAAAAGAAAATTCAGATGATTTGATAAATTTGCTTGATTGTTTAAGGGAAGTTATTTATTCTGATAAATAAATTTAAATTACTGTAATTTTTTTCATGGTTGCCAACACAAGAAAATTCTTTGCAATACATTACACTTGCAAGGATGATTTATTGTTTTATTTGTGCCAGGTTCTCGAATAAGTCCATTACATATGCCTTCTCATTTAACACTCTGAAAAATATTTTGAGATTGGTATTATTAACGAATTTTAAAGCAGAAGAAACTTAAAATTTTGACCCTTAAGTCTTAACCACTAACTCAGGATTGATCAATTTTGCATAATTTTAAAAATCATCTCAGCAATTTGTTAAAATACAGATTCCTTGGCCCGTCTTCATCTAGAATCTCTAAGGCATGGAGAATATTTAACTTACCATGTGATAACCCCAGGTCATTATGACAGTCAAATGTGAAAAACACAGGATAAACTTTCTCTTCACCTTACTTTGCAGAAGGTGAGTGGGAGGACATTTTATGTTCATCCTATTACATACACTTATTTAATTACAGTTATTTTGTTTAAGTCTTAGGACTAGAAACTTTCCTATAATGGCAACTACTTCCCCCATTAATTTGTCCCATGAAACATCTCGTCATGTATATATTCTGGTCATGTAACTAAAATATTTATGATTACTTAGTATATCTTTTGAGTGCTTTCTTGGATCAACCTTTATCTCTCACATTTTACATATAGCCAGCTTTTATATGAAACAAATTGTGAGTCTATAATTTTTAAGTAGCTCTACATATACGTAAATGATTATATTAATGACAGATTGCACGTTGAACTAAAAAATATTTCTTTCTATTGGCCGGGCACGGTGGCTCACGCCTATAATCTTAGCACTTTAGGAGATCGAGGCGGATGGATTACGAGGTCAAGAGATCGAGACCATCCTGGTCAACATGGTGAAACCCCGTCTCTACTAAAAATACAAAAAATTAGCTGGGCATGGTGGCACGCGCCTGTAATCCCAGCTACTCGGGAGGCTGAGGCAGGAGAATTGCCTGAACCCAGGAGGCGGAGGTTGCGGTGAGCCGAGATCGCGCCATTGCACTCCAGCCTGGGTAACAAGAGCGAAACTCCGTCTCGGAAAAAAAAAAAAAAAAAAAAAAAGATTTCTTTCTTTTTTTGATTTTTTAGCGGCAAATTCTCTGTGTCACAGATGCTGGAGTGCAGTGGCACCATCGTGGCTCACTGCAGCCTCGACCACCTGAGCTCAAGCAATCCTTTCACCTCAGCCTCCCAAGCAGCTGAGACCACAGGCATGCACCACCACACCTGGCTAATATTTGTGTTTTTCGTAGCGATGGGGTTTCACCATGTTTCCCAGGTTGATCTTGGACTCCTAGGCTCAAGTGATCTGCTCTACTCAACCTCCTGAAGTGCTGGAATTTAAAAATAAGTTTCTTTTAGACTTTTACCACATATTCCAAGAAAATTTAATACTCCTAAAAAGGAAAAGGAGAGTAAGAATTTTGGAATTTCAAAACCGCAAAGAAAGTAACTTATCCTAATAACATAAATGACACTTTAAATTTCTTCAGAGCAGTAAAGTGTAACGAGAACAAAACGAATATTGATAAATAATGCAAAAACTTATTTGTGTAAAAGCTAATAATTCTGTTATGAAGAAACATCAACTACTAGTAGGGAAAAGTAAAGAAGGGTAAGACATAACATATAAAATAATCAGATACATGGGAAAATGTGTAAAGATGTGAAAATTGGATAATTAGCATTTGTGACAGAGAAAAACACCTTTTTTGTTTACATAAACAAACACATACAAATTACAAAGAAATGCTCAGATTATCTTTGTTTTTTTATATGAACTGCTTTATTTTAGGTTCGTTTACTTGAATTCAAGTTAATGAATGTTACTCTTGGCCCAAGTCTTGTTAATATAAATTCATTCTAGAATAAGGATGGTTATGATTATAGATTTCAGAATATTTTACAAAGAGGAGAATTAACTTACCATTTGATCAATGATAGTGGGTTAAATATTAAAAATAATATGTTATCTTTCTTTATAATAGCACTTTAAAACTTATGAGCTTGCAACCACAAGGCAACTTCCAGAAAGAATACCAAGTAGATATGCAGAAATGGGAGTGTGGGGATGAGAATGAGAAAATAGTTTAAAAAGCAGCAGTTATAATGACAGAATCAAGGTTTTGAGAGTATGCTATAGCTCTTGGAAACAGTCTAGTTTAGAGATTAGCAAACTCCGGTCCTGGCACCACTTCTAGTCTGTCACCTGTTATTTACAGTCTGTACATAAGAAAGACTTTTACGTATTTAAAGGTTGAAAAATGTCTAAAGAAGAATATTATTTAAGGACAAGTTGGAATTATGTGAAATTCAAGTTTCAGTGTCCGTAAATACGATTTTATTAGATCACAAGCACAAGGTAATTTGTTTATGTACTGTCTATGGCTGCTTCCTCACTGAAATCATGGACTTGAGTATTTGCTACACACACCCTGTGGCTCTTCAAAGCCTAAACTCTACTCTTTGGCCACTTAAAAAAAAATTGCTAACCCCTGATCTAGTTGAGCTTCTTCACACAGCTTGGAAGTTCTCAGAGCTTTGGTGGCCTGCACAATTGTTCTCAACAGAACTAGAATCAGAACCCAGATGGGCTGACTACATTACATCTTTGCATCTCTTTCGTCCTGACAGAATCATGTATCCATAGAATTTGCTGCTAGAAGAGTGTGAAAGTTTAAAAATTACCCACTATTTGTTCTACTATATGTAGTCATTTTTGTGAGGTATGTTGTTTTACTAATTTGATCAAGACAACACATATTTTTAACAGTTTTTATTCTCTCTGATTCAGATGAAGAAACTGAGGACTCCCTCCCTGAAAGAAGTAAATCTCAAGTAATAAAGTTTGGACGTTGTCTCCCCTAAATCTCATGTTGAATTGTAATCTCCGTTGTTGGAGATGTGGTCTGGTGGGAGGTGATTGGATCACTGGGGTCTAGCTATTCACCATAGTGTGTGAGTCTTCATGAGACTGGTTGTTTAAAAGGGTGTGGCATCTTTCCTTCTGGCTCTTGCTCCTTCTCTCACCATGTGATGTGCCTGCTCATGCTCCACCTCCTGCTATGACTGTGAATTTCCTGAGGCCCTCACTAGAAGCAGATGCTGGAGCTGGTACAGCCTGAAGAAAAATGAGTCAATTAAACCTCTTTTCTTTATATATTATCCAGTCTCAAGACTTTCTTTATAGTGAGGCAAAGAGTTAGTTAAGGGACTGGGCGAGGGTGTCAGCCCACATTTTCTGTGGCCTGTGCTCTGGCCCTGCACCCTACTGTCTGTCTCACACGCTGACCTTGGAAAAGGCTCTACCTCAGGTAGACTTGCTCTCTCAGTCTGCCTCAGTCTCTCTCTATCTAGCTATCATCTATCTATCTAAACCAACAGAGTGCTTCCTATATTTTAGACACTATTTTAAGTGCTTTGCAAATATCATCTATTTTAATTCACTGAGCAATTGGAAAATTTCCTTATAACCGTAAAATCATCTCTTAAGTCCTTATATCTAGAAGTTCATGAAGAAACTACACCTTTTCCTGTCCTTGTGAGATCAAAAGTTTTCAATGGCAAATGTGATGAAACAATGTGCTAATTCTGTCACAAATTTTAGATACATCAGTTTATAGAGGTTATTTTTATGAGAAACCAAGAAGAAATTCCAAGGCTATAGCCTTTAGATCTTTATATGAACCTATAGTTCTCTTGTAGAGTTTATTCCAGATTATTTTACAGAGCTATTAAGGAGTACAGGTTCGAGGCTCCATACCACTCCTCCTGAATCATAATCTCTGAGTGAGGACAGAAAATGCCGTGTTCAAAGCAATGGTAACCCTCATAAGCCCAGTACAGAATGATCAAATGAAAGACCATTTTTAAGCTAATTTCACCGTTAGAAAATATTAATATCACAATTGTGTTTAATATTATTTTAATGTACTTTTAAATATGATTTAATTTTGACAAAAAAGAAAGAAATTTAAGACACTCAGGATTCTTACAAGCAGGTTTTCTGATTCCCTCTAAAATGTAACTTTCTCCCCTGCTCTTAGATAAACAGGTTGGTAGTCCCATTACTTACCGGATAACTCTTGGTTAAAAAATTGTGTGGTAACTTATTAACATATTCTCAACTTATCAATGAAATATGTCTGACTTACGTTACATTCAAAGCGCTTAATTTGCCTTAACATTGTATCTTCTTTCTTCCATCACTGGAGACTTCTGGGAGTTGACGCCTGGTGAAAAAGGGGGTGATATGGCCCTTCTCTTCTTTGCAACTTGCAGTTTTTTGGAAAATTTTTTTAGTGTTGCACAGACGTGACTATTCAGAGAGATATCAGAATGATAATAAAGTTTTTATGTGATCAGTGTTAGCATAGATGATTTCTTTTCCCCTGAACCTGAGAGATGTTTAAAGCATATTGATTTTTTGTTGATTCTTAAAGGTCCTCACTGAGGACATCTCCCTAGCCTGCTATGACATGAGTAATGCATTTTCCTACGGTGGCAGCTTGCCCCTTCAGTCCACGTTGCTGTTTTTGGTGTGTGTGTATGTGTGTGTGCACACACGAGAGCGTTTATCTCCTTATGTTGTAATCTCACTGTTCCACAAGAAACACTTGCTGGCAAAGTAGGGATACGGTTGAATACCAAAGCCTCTTTAATTCTACTGTTCAAGCTAGAGTCACCCACTGTCTCAACTTCTGAATGGCCTGGGTATGAGTCAGACATCTGCCCACTGGGTCCCTTAACTGCAGGAACACATAGTCAGCTTCAAGGGTGTGAGGCCAGAAGTGTGAAGGAACTCACAGTTTACTCTGCAACTCTGCACAAACACGTCCCCTTCACAAATTATTTATAAAGCAGACTGTATTCATAAACTCGATGTGAGCAAGGAATGAGGAGTGATGTAAATGGTTTCCAGTTACTTTTTAAAATTTTCATCTTGTTCCTGCTGGTATGACATATATAGCATACATTTGTGCCTTAGTAAAAAAAATCTAATTTAATTTCCCACTATGGAAAGAATAATTCTGAAGGCCTTTGGGTTCTCTGTATGTGGACATACTCTATCAAAATAATTTGCTTTACTTATAAAACATTATGTTCCTGGCTTCAATTTAGACTTGCTAATATAGACTCTCTGCTGATAAAGAAATTTTTATTTTTACATGTTCTCCCTAAGTGACTATTTTGCATCTTAAAGTTTGAGAAAGTGAATAAAATTGTGTTTTTTTTTTCTTTCAGAGTAGAAGGAAAATAATAGACGGAAGGGAAGAAAGGAAGAGAAATAAACTAGTAATCATAAAAATACCGTAATTTTAAAAATCAGAACTTTTAGCTTTTTCTTACTCTTTGGCTGATGCCTGTATGGATGCAAACCAAAGTCTTTACATTACTTTAATTGGTAAATAGAAAATTATTGGTAAAATTGGCAAGGAGCCATAGCTCATGGCTGTAATACCAACACTTTGAGAGGCTAAAGTGGGAGAATCACTGGAATCCAAGAATTTAGACTAACCTGGGAAACTCTGGAATCTGAGAATTTAGGCTAGCCTAGGCAACAATGCAAGACTAGTATCTACCAAAAAAAAAAAATTAAGTTAACCTGGCACGGTGGCATATGCCTGTAGTCCCAGCTACGTGAGAGGTTGAAATAGGAGGATCACTTGAGCCCAAGAGTTTGAGGCTGCAGAGAGATGTGATCACACAACTACACTCCAACTAAGGTGACCCATTGAGACTCTGTCTCTTAAAAAGTTTTTAAGAAAATCATTGGTGAAATTATCAATGAAAACTTTACATGCACATTCAAATATTTTAAAGTGCATATTTTCAAAGGCAATTGATAATATAGATAACATATGAAAATGAAATTATTGATTTTTAAAGATATTTATTTCAAATTCTTCATAATGTAGGCACTAACAATTAAGAGTAAAATTAATAGCAACCTTAGAGACAGAGACAGAAGAACCCTACTGTATATTTGAACTGCAGAAGACGGATTCTGTATAAGCTTTGAATTTTGTCTAGGTAAGAAAGTCTAGTAAATTTAAAATGCGGAAATTAATAATACCACCCTTTTTGGTGAATTTTCAAAATGACAACATATTACATATAATAATTCCACTTCTCCAAGACTTTTGTTTTAGATTTATCCTGCATTATTGTCTTTGGGTATGAAATAAAAACACACATTTCTATTAGCAGCGGTAAAGTGCCTTTCAAATTCATTAGTCCCCATTTATATCTTTCATTCTTTTACAATATAAAATATGACTCAATAAAAGTTACCAATTAAATTATTATTATGAATTCTATACATAATAAATATTTAGTATGATTTTTATTTTGTTTTTGGAGTGTGTGTGTGAGTGTGTATGGGTGAATGTTTATGTCCTTATTTTGTAGTTCTATTGCAAAAGCCAATTATTAGTTGAAATCAAATAGGTCTTCAGTTAAGTGGAAAAAAGTTACATATCAGGTAAATTCTATTTCTTTTCCACAGGAAGCTAAGAAGTAACACAGAAATGGTGTATTTCTCAGATAAGAAGTATGATCCAGTTCCAGAGTTTTCATTACTTTAAAAAAAATGCAGCTTTTAAAACTCAGAAATTTTATAAATTAGGGGATTTTTTCCAAGAAATCTTCAAATTACTTTTTGTGAACTTGGTAAATGTAAATATCTTACCAATAGTTCTCCAACATAAATTCAAAATTCTGCAGTCCTAAAACACCCTTGAATTGATCTAACTGGGCTTTTGTCTAGCCCAGTTAAAACACCCACGGCCAGGGACGGTGGCTCACGCCTGTAATCCCAGCACTTTGGGAGGCCGAGGCAGGCAGATCACGAGGTCAAAAGATCGAGACCATCCTGGACAACATGGTGAAACCCCCATCTCTACTAAAAATACAAAAATTGCTAGGCATGGTGGTGGTTATGCCTGTAGTCCCAGCTACTTGGGAGACTGAGGCGGGAGAATCGCTTGAACCCAGGAGATGGAGATTGCAGTGAGCCAAGATTGCACCACAGCACTCCAGCCTGGCAACAGAGCAAGACTCCCTCAAAAAAAAAATCAACAACAAAAACAAACAGTAATTATTATCAGACAAACATGCTAGTGATTTGGTGGTAGGGGCAACCATGTCCGGTGGGAATATGCACCGGAAAGCTCACATTTGTCCAGGAATGAGGAAGAATGTCCTCAAGAATTGTGATTCAAGCTAAGGCTTGAAGGATATGCAGAGTGACGATAGGAAGAACGTTTGAGAAGGGCACGTGGAAACATGCAGAGGCTAAGAACATGGGCCCTTGGAAACATCGTCAGAATTAAAATTGGAGCATGGTAGCTCAGGAAGACAGCGATAGAGAAGAAGCTGGAAAGGAACTGACCAAAGTAGAAAGCACCAGATATGGACATTCACACTCTAACAAAAGAAAAATGCTTCCACAGGTTTTTATTCCTTATCTTTTTCTTTTTTAAAGACTGTCTCTGTCTGTCACCCTGGCTGGAAAGCAATGATGCTATCATGGCTCACTGCAGCTTCAAATTGCTAGGTCAAAACTCCTCCTGCCTCAGCCTCCGGTGTAGCTGGGACTACAGGAGCTCCCAGCCCATGGAAGGTTCTAGTTCAGGAAAATTATTTTCAAACTTCCATTTTTAAACGTTTCTTCCAGCTGCTCTGTGAAGAATGGATTGGGTAAGATCTACAACACATCAGTAGCACACTGGGGACAGACCATGGGGATGGGAGATGGTGGAGGGGACTAGAGAGTTTGCTGTGGGAATGAAGACATGGGAATAAAACGTTACATTTAATTGTGGCTTACTGAAAGCAGATAAAGTCAAAGATTCAGTAAAATGTCTCACACATAAAGGCTGATGACAAAAAAAAAATGAGAAAAAAGGGTTGGAAATATAAACAGTCCCCAATATACCATGGTTTCACTCACAATTTTTTAGCCTTGCAATGGGTGTATCGGGGCATTGAATGCATTTTCAAATTACAATGGTTTTATCAGGATGTAACCCCATTGTAAGTTGAGGAACATTTCTACAGGACAAAATAGAGATATTCAGAAGTATGGCATGTGAAGTGACGGGAGTCAGGTGCAGCTATGAATTTTGTAGTCACCTCTGCTAGGAGCAAAGCCACCTCTACAGGAAAGAACAGTAACCAATATTTTTACTTCGCTCTTGAACAAACTCATTAAAAGGAAACATCAATTCATAGTGTCTAGATTAGAATGATTATCGCACACCACATTTAGAAACTAGTCCCACAACAGAGAGGCAGGAATCAAAAGGGGAAGCTGTCACTTTTCAACTGGGACATAAATATGGTTCCACGGTCCCTTAACAGCTTTCCTGCGGCTGTGATGCCTGAATAAAATAAGGTATAAATTGCAAAAGTTGTACAAATTGGATAAAATAGGATGATTTAGAAGAAAAAAAAAATTTTAGTCCCAAGTTCTACTGAGCTCAATTCCTTTTAATCCCAACTCTTATTTTTACATTGAATACAATTCTCAGTTTTGTCAGTAATCTCTCCAGCTTCACAGTGATTTACAGTCATTAAGGTTGCAATATTAAATGTTTAGAGTCTTCGTTGTTATTTTAGTTAATTTATTATATATGTTTTATTATGAAAAATTTTAAAAATGCACCAACTGGGAGAGAATGGTGTAGTGACTCCGCCTGTACCCACCATTCATCTCCAACAGCAATCCACATTTGGCCATGTCTATTTCTTTTGTTTGTTGAATTTTACAGCAACTCAATACTACTATTTTATTTTAACTATAAATGCCGCTTGGCCGGGTGCAGTACCTCAAGCCTATAATCCCAGCACTTTGGGAGGCCAAGGCAGGAGGATCACCTGAGGTCAGGAGTTCAAGACCACCCTGACCAGCATGAGGATACCCCATCTCTACTAAAAATACAAACTTAGACGGGCGTGTTGGTACATGCCTGTAATCCCAGCTATTTGGAAGGCTGAGGCAGGAGAATCGCTTGAACCAGGGAGGCAGAGGTTGCGGTTAGCTAAGATAGCAGCATTGCACTCCAGCCTGGGGGACAGAGTTGAGACTTTGTCTCAAAAAAAAATTAATTGATTAAAAATAATAATAAAAATTAATGCCCCTTTGTGCTTCTCTAGCAGATATGGGCATTTTTAAACAACAAGAATGTCATAAAAACCCCTAATAAAATTTGTAATAATTATTTAATACCATGTCATACCCAAGTCATTTTTAAATTTCTCCTAAAATTCTCACAGATTTCTCATCATTGTGTTTTTTTAAACCAAGGTCTAAACAAGTTTGACATCATGTCTTCCTTTGCTTTGATTTTAAATGTCTTACATTTACAAGCACCTCCTTCCCTTTTTCTTTCATGCCATTTATTAGCTGAAGAAATAGGATTGCTTGTCCTACAGAATATCTTACATGTGAATTTACCTGCAATCCTTAATAATCCCTGCATTAGCTTAATCATGAAATCAATTGAAAACTTAATCAACTTTTCAATTTGTGTAGTTTGCATACATTCCATGTGGCCACCAGCAAATTAAGATATATAGTATAACTAATGTACAATGACTAGAAATGCTTAAATAAAAAAAAAAAGATAATGAGTGCCTCAAAATGAGGCAGAAAAAATAAACACTCTGTAAGTTTTATAACAAAAAGTTTGCGTCTCATTTATTTCTAAAGTTTTTTTACATATATAATTTCAGTAAAAAGATATGGAGTTAAATGTGGTGGGTTTTAGTGTGTAGTGCAAATATTTCTGCCTGAAGCAAAAGGTGAGGTATTTTCTCAGGCATCAGGCAAGGCAGAGACATCCGTGCCAACAAGCAGCGGCCGCCTGAGCAGCACAGGTGGGCTTCGGGTGCTTAGTCAGCAGTGTTCTAAATAAAACCTCTGCTCTTAGCTTGCCTGTCCACTTCTCTAATTTATAAATTGTACAAGTCCTGGACTCAACATGACTCAACTTAGTTCTCATTTCAGCAGCTCTGTGGCGTCCAAGAGTCAGCTTGTGCTCTGTCCCTTGGACACCTTCCTCAAAGACACACAGAGACCTTGCCATCATGGGCATAAGGGCTGTGGTCCAGGCAGCTTCTGCAGCAGGCAAAGGCCACATCCACCCTCCATACCCAGTGAAGTCAACCATCAGCAAGTTCAGTGTCTTCTGAATCACGACTTATGGGTCTGAGGTTTAATTTTCTGCTTCCCAAATTATCAGAAAAAAAAAAACAAACACAAATTTGAACAATTTGAAATACAATGAAAGCCTATAAACTAGTACAATTTGCATCTATTAAAGCACTCGGAGGAAGCTAATGGTAATATTTGACATGGAAAATAGGGAATATACTCTATAGGCAAAAAAAATGTAAATCATTAATTAGAGAAATGTATGGGGAAAGATTAAAGGAAGATAATATGCTGATTCCGATTAAATCTAGATAAAATGGATCAGTTGATGAGTCTCAGTGAGAGGCCTCACCTGTGCTGATAACCCTTTTAGTTAAAGAAATGGCCGGGAATTAATTTGTGTTTTTATTCCAAAAGTTATCAGATACAATCATCACACCCAAGTGGAGACTAAGATAAAAGCATATATAGCTTACTATAGCCATCTTAAGCAAACAACAACTTTTTAAATTTCTGAAACCAGAGAGCATGGGAAGCTGTGTGACGCACAAGGCATCCTTATGTCCCATCGGAGTGCCCCAAAGAGCTCCTGCCGGGCACACCACCACAGATGAGGTCCTATGCAACCTGATGGGGCACGGTCAGCTGATGTGAAACACACACCAACACCTGATTAACCGAAGTGAAATGTGCAGAAGACACTCTTGCTTACTCAATGTGGGCCAAAGAAGAGTCCACAGAGTCCTGGTGTGTTATTCGCTATTACAAGAGAGCATCAAATATGTGATCAGCACTGCCTTTATCTCTGTGTGAGTAGATCTGACTCACAGATGGGAGCCGCTTCCTCCTCCTGGGCATTACCTCAGCCCCTTTGCATTCCACCCTCTCCACCCATCCTCCTGCTTTGGGCTTTTCATGTGCCTGAGGTTCTTGACAGGCGGAAGCAAAGTTTTCCATTGGCCTCCATGAGCATAAGAATCATAACTATACCGATGCGGTCAGAACACTGAACAGGAGGAGATATTACAGTGGGAGGCCACAAGTATAACATTTCCACAACTAAGCCAATATTTTCTTTCCTTATCACTATAACCAAGTGCTAAAAGAAGAAATGGAAGGCAAGAAAATGTTGGAATATGTAAGTAACTGGAATTGACATACAATCACTTTAGTATGTCACTTCCTTATAGCTAACAAAATTAACCAATTAGATAGTCTTAAATTTAGTGTCTGTTTTATTTTATCAATTTACTAAAAAGATTTTTAGGCCGGGAACGGTGGCTCACGCCTGTAATCCCAGCACTTTGGGAGGCAGAGGCGGGTGGATCACGAGGTCAAGAGATCAAGACCATGGTGAAGCCCTATCTCTACTAAAAAAATACAAAAATTAGCTGGGCATGGTGGCATGCGCCTGTGGTCCCAACTACTCGGGAGACTGAGGCAGGAGAATTGCTTCAACCCGGGAGGCGGAGGTTGCAGTGAGCCGAGACTGTACCACTGCACTCCAGCCTGGCGCCTGGCAATGGAGAGAGACTCTGTCTAAAAAAAAAAAAAAAAAAAAAAAAAATTAAAGTATTTAGAACTTAAATAAGAGCAGCAGAATGGAAATGAGATTAATCAACAGAGACCAGTTAATCTATAAATGAGATAATTTTCCATTACCTAAATATGCATTAATCCTTCTGGTAACACTAAATACTTGTTTGAAAAAAGCAGCTGTAATAAAATCCTTTATGATAGTTTAATTAGAAATAACTTTATGAAACATAAATTTAAGTATAGTCCCTAAAGTCTCTTTTGGTCGCTGTGATTTTTGTGTTTAGAATTATCCTTTTCAGGATTTGTATTCATTACTTAGACAAAAACTTTGAAATCGGGGTGATGAATTTTTTTCTTTTACCTTTGACATCAAACGGGGGAGGAACAGCAAATTCATTGATGGAAAGAAAAATTGTCTAAATCAATGTTGCCTGGCATAAGGGTAATAAAACAGGAATGTAATAGTAATGCCTTTGACAGGAATAGTGGTAAGGTCTACACGTCTCCTAAACCCACTGCACAGGAGGGTTGGAGAGAGGAGTGATAGCGTTGCACATGGAGACAGTCAGCTGTAATTTCCATTGAGTCCTTACTGTGATGCGACCACAGCACCATTGTGATCTTGGCTTGCACTAAGAGAACTACAGTCCCCAGAACCAGGAACTTGGAGGCACCCATTCTACAGTACATACCTAGGATTAGCCCACCTGGGTCTTGCCTTTCGCCTCTGGATGCTCTGTTTTCAGAGGTACATACATAACATAGAACAGAGGGCAGAGTGGAAAGGAGTGATTGTTTTCCACATGTACAGAAGTCAAGGAGGCCAGCTATGGACAATTGTCAAGTACAGGAGGACCAGCACAGGGAAAAATAATGGAGTCATTCCTGTATGAATTCATAAGAAAGAACAAAGCTGGGGTGGAACTCCAAGGAAACAGTATTATAGCTGGAGCGTGGAAGGAGTTTCTGATGATTTAATTAAAAGCAAGTGCAAGGAGGCTCAGCTTCTCAGGCAAGATGGCATACCAGAAGGGACTTGAGTGTCAGAGGAAGGTTTGGGTTAGAGCACCCACAAAGTCCCTTTCATGGCTAACGATGAGTGATTCTTCCACACTCTCTCATCAGTTTCCAACAGTTTCTAACGGGAGATTGTTACTATTACAATAACTGTGGTTTGTTATGCATTTACCATATCCCAGGTTTATCGCTATCATATAAATTTACCCAGTTTATTCAAAACAAGGGACCTGCGAGTAACTGGACTAATGTTTGTAACTTGACAAGATAATTAATGAATTTGTCCAAGGACAATTGGCTACTAAAGGGACAATCTGGAAGTCAAGTGTGGCTTTAAAACTTAGGCTACATCATTGCTTCTTTTAAAATACACAACATTAGGAGAAGCAGGATAATTTTAAGTTCATACTAACAAAATAATCTGAAACACGTACCTTCTGACTATTTATCTGTTGCATTTTATTAGCAACCTTACTATAAATTTCATTTTCAGCATTAGGGAGCACGAGTGAACCAGATGAGGACTCTTATTTTGAGGTCCTGGTTCACAGGCTCGATCATTGGCCATCTCACAGAGCTGATTAGCATGTAGAATCTCAGGCCCATGTTAGACCTGCTGGACCTGAATCACCATTTTTAACAAAAGCTTCAGATCTTTCCTGTGAGATAAAGGTCGAGAAACACTGGCTTACTATAGACTCAGCAAAACACCTGGAAAATACCCTACAGTAAAATAATATTTTTTAATGACCTGCGCTTTAACAAAACTGCTAATTAAACTGTGAAAATACATATAATGTTTATGATTTTCTAAACTTAGAGAATAAATGCACTGACTGTGCAAGACAATTGTCACACGAACTCAATTAGGAAGGGATTCAGGACCACCCAATGCTGAAAAGCAAGAGCTAGGAAAATTATGCATCTATGGTGTAAATTAAGAAACAGTAAGTATATATGATGAAATCATATTATTGAAATTTATATAGACATTCACTTCCAGAGATTGCAGGTTATATAACCTTAACTTTTTTTATTCTTACATAAGGTCTTGTATATTTCATAACTGTTTAGTCCCAAAGGAGTGTCAGCTAGTGAACAATGCCTACTGTTAGAATACAATTTTAGGGAAAATAAAAGATGGGCTCATACTTCTTAGGAAATGAAATTATAGTTACAAACTTGGAATGCTTACTTCAGTGGAAGAATAGGAGCTTGGTTTTTAGCCTGTTTATGCATAAGAAATAAAGACACTTTTATACATAATAAATTTTCGGCTATGCCACCCATTCATTTGGCAAGTATTATTGTGTGTCTACATGAAATACGCACAGTTCTAAGAGCTGGAGATGCCTTAACGATGAGACTTCATCCCTGTCCATCGGGAGGTCTCATTAGTGAGGAGATGAACAAGAAAGCAGCCGGGATGATGGAGTGCAGTAAGCGTGACAATAGGAAAGATATTTCTGAGAATAACTTATTCCAGAATGTGGTGGCATCCTGGAGGAGGGCTATCTATGCTGAAGCTCAGTGAATAACCAAGCAGGAACCTAGTGAAAATTGAGTGAGAAAGATACGTTTAAGCAGAGAAAAGAGGACATAGCTAGAATTGCTGTGACACTGGGCACAGCACACTGAACACCTGAAAAGGCTGTGCCGCTCCCACACAGGGACATCATGGTTGCCATCTTCTCATCAATAAAATGGTGTTAAACTGTCTTGTAGCATTTTTTTTTTTTTGAGTGTTCAAGACAGATAATGTATGTGAAAGCCTATCTGTGAAATGAAACACAGTTAATGTATATTCTTGTGCATTCACACAAAACAAGTCTAATTTATACTCATATAGTTGCACATTTTACACCGACTTTGACCATCTTAAACCATCCCAAATGGAGTTGTGAAGAGAAAATGATGCTTAAAGAGACTAATTTTGTTTTCATTTTGCAGGATTGATTCTTTATGACCTATATTTTCCCTTGCTTTTTTTTCTCACGTGATCTCTGAAATGAACCCAAAACTGGCCTTCACCAAGCTGTCCTTCAGTCTGGTGATGGCAGGTGCAGTCTGTGCTGGGACATCTGTCCTAAAGCTTAACCCAGATCTCATTTGGAGGACCTCCATCTGGTCCTCCATGCTGTCAGATTTGCGTGTTCCAGTCCAGTCCCAGACGCTCTCTTCCAGTCCCTGCTCCTTAAACAGGCTTGTCTGGGACATCCGCGATGGTCTGTGTCAGACAGTCTGCAGCAAAGACATGCAATGCTGGGGGTTTCGGGGAGTCTTTTCCTTGCCTGAATTTGGAATCTCAACTGATAAATGGAATTGAAAGTTGAATTGAACTGACCACAGAGGACACACTGAAATATTTCCTGAAGGCACAGTCCTCATTTCCACACTAAGGTGAGAAGTTTAACAACCCATAAAATACTTGACTTGTATCTTTCTAAAAACTTCACATTTTTGTTCATGTACCACCTCTGGGAAAAATGTACACCCAGAAAAGAAGGATATGTGAGCCCAAACCTGTACTTCCTGAAACACAGGGAAAGAGTGTTCACAGTCAGGTGAGGGGAGAGGTAAGCATTTTGACTTGGAAAGGACATGGCATGAGAAGTTGGAAAAGAAGAACAGAGCGAGCCCACGGAGGTGACATGTGTGAGTAAAAGATTGTTCACAGGTTAAGTGCAGACATGGAGTGGGGGCAATTGGATTCATTTATTCAACAAATAGCATCAACTCAGAGAGACACTCAAAAGGATACATTGCAAAAAGCTCAGCCTCCTTAGAAGAGTGAATGAGGCTTCCCATGAGGGTGATCTCAGGAAGAAGTTTGATGCACTGTGTGCTAAGGAAAGAACCCACCAGAAGGAAATCCACATTAGCCAAGTAGGAGAGAAGAAAGTGACTTCTAATGTGAACTCTGTGGGGCGTCACTGAGCCAGAAGGACAAGGTTCTGTGCAAGGAACCTCTGTTCATCACACTGCTGGAAATTGAGTTGAGAGGTGCCCGCCGCTGGTGGGTAATTAAAAGATGACTCAAATATTGACTTCTGCTTCCTGGAAGTGAAGTAGAGTTACTTCTCTATTGTCTTCAAAGTACAACTGAAAAGTGTAGACATTGTATCTATGAAACAAGCATAAGAAGACACGGTGAACTGGGAAGAAGGTGGCAGAGCAGCTTTGGATCTGGACGTGACTGGAACACTGGTTGCTGGAGAAGTCAGGGTTCTGACTATGGGTGCAGACAGACAAAAACCAAAGCAACAGCGGTCCCTACAGAAATTTGCTCTCTCTAGCCAAAGAACCACAAGAAAAGCAGCCTAGCAAGCTAGAAAACTTTAGACCATGAGTGTTGTTTTCTAAACTATTGTGATCTAAATGTTAATATTTAAAAAAAAAAACAAACTAAAAATCTAACCTGCCATCTCAAAAAATTAGAATAAAAGAGCAAAATTAACTCCAAGCAAAAAAAAAGAAATAAACAATAAAGAGCATAAAATACTAAATTAAGGAATAGAAAGAAAACAAAAAAGCAATAAAACAGAAGTTGGTTCTTCCAGAAATATCAATAGAATTGACACATCTACAGCAAGACTAACAAAGAAAAAAACAAATTGACAAGCTACAAGTTACTAAAAATAGGAATGAAGGAAGGAACATCACCACAGTCACCATAGCCACCAAACAGATAAAAAAGAATACCATAAACAACTCTACATACAAATTTTATAGACTATATAAAATGGATAAATTCTTGGAAAGGTATACTAACAAAATTCAACTGAAATTAAAAAGGTAAATTTAACCTCATAGCTATTAAGGGAATTGAATTTCTTATTAAAACCTTTTCAAAAATAAAATCTACAAGCTCAGTGCTTTATTGGCGAATTGTATGAGACATAAAGTTTGCACATTCTTTTCTAGAAAACGGAGGAGGCAATGCTGCCCTACTCATTGTGCACAGCCAGTATTACTCTCGTGCCAAGACCAAAGAAAGCACATACAAACTGCAGACAATGATATTCATAAATATAGATAAAAATTACAAAATATTAGTGAAAAGGACTTATTAATATATAAAGAGAATTACGCACTACATCCAAGGGTGGTTTATTCTAGTGTTCTCTTTTTGGGTGACCTGACCTTTCTCTCTGGCTGCCCTTAGCGTTTTTTCCTTCATTTCAACCCTCGTGAATCTGACAATTATGTGTCTTGGGGTTGCTCTTCTCAAGGAATATCTTTGTGGTGTTCTCTGTATTTCTTGAATTTGGATGTTGGCCTGCCTTGCTAGGTTGGGGAAGTTCATCTGGATAATATCCTGAAGAGTGTTTTCTAACTTGGTTTCATTCTGCCCCTCACTTTCAGGTATACCGATCAAACAAAGATTTGGTCTTTTCACACACTCTCATATTTCTTGGAAGCTTCGTTCATTTCTTTTCCCTCTTTTTAATCCAATCTTGCCTTTTTTACTTATTCCATCGAGTTAGTAAGTGTTTGAGGTGATGGATACCCCACTGTGTTATTGTACGTTGAGATTATTAAACATTATATGCCTGTATCAAAACATCACATGGAACCCTGTAAATTTATACACCTATTATGAGCCCATAATAATTAAAAATATAAAACAAATGTAAAAAGTATGAAACCACATGCACAACACACTAAAAACATTGAAAAATGGACCCCATCTTTCTTTTTTTCTTTCAATAAATCTTGTTAATGAGATGAAAATACAAACTAAAGATCTGGGGAAAAAAATTTCAAATCCTGTATCGGCCACAGTGTTTGTAGCTACAATACATAAAGAATTACTAAAACTCAACATTAAAAAACCGAAATATCCAATTTGAAAATGGGCAAAAGACATCATCTAACATTTCATGAAGAGAATATACAGACAGAAAAAAAAGCACATGAAAAAGTTACTTAATATATCTAGCATTAGGGAAATACAAATTAAGACAATAATGGAATCTTACAACACATTTATTAGAAGAGCTAAACAATTAAAAATATTTGGAAAATATTAAATTCTGGCAATAAGTTAGAAAACCTGACTCTCTTAAACATTGTCAGTAGAGAGGTAAAATCATGCATTCACGCTGGAAAACACATTGGCAGGTTTTTTAAAAGATCCACTTGCAACTGCCATATCACCTAGCAACAGCACTGCTGGCCGTTCATTTCATGGAACTCAAAACACGTCCACACAAATATCTATACACAATTATTCACAATAGCTTTATTTTCAGCAACCAAAACCTGGAAACTAATATTTCTGGGGAAAAAAATGAGTGGATAAATAGTTTGTTTAAAACAGTTTAACACTTTGTTTTAAACAGTTTAACCATCCATACCATGGAATATTACTCAACAATAAAAATAAACTGTACGTCGATACACACAATAGCTTTTACCATGTCAACGTCATTAAGCTGGATATAGAAAGTCAACTTCAAAAGTCACGTTCTGTATGATTCCTTACATACAACATTCTTGGAATGAGAGAATTATATTAATTATACAATTGTTAAATATACAATTGTTTAATTACACAATTGTACAGTTGTTATATATACAATTGTTTAATTATGCAATTATACAATTGTTTTATATACAATTAACCACATTAGTGGTTGCCGGGCAATGGGGGTGAGTGTGAATGTATGTATATACACACTTTGTTAGTAATGGTATAGTCCTGTATATTGATGCCAGTGGTGGTTTCAAGAACATGTGGTAGTGTGACATAGACCTACACACACACACAATGTAACAATGTCAGTTTTCTACTTTTAATACTCCAAAATGTAACCATTGGGAAAAATTGGGTGAAGGGTATGCTGAACGTTTTTTGCAACTTTCTGTGAGTTTATTCCAACAGGTTAAACATGACTAGTCATTTAAGGGACGGGGTGAATTGAGAGCAGGGAATGTGAACAGTCAATGTAATTCTTATGTAGTCTGAACAGCTGCCATATACAATGAGTTGTGTTGAATGATGCGTTAGTGTCCTCCGCTGTTGGTACACAGTTCCACAAACTGGGTAGATCAAAAGGACAAAAAGTCATTCTCCCACGGTAAGGGAGTCTGAAAGCCTGGAATCAAGGCTGTTAGCAGGCCCATGCCCCTTTGCCTTTCCCAGCTTACGGTGGTGGTCAGCAGCCCCTGGCTGGCAGCAGCATCACTCCTGTCTGTGTCTGTTGTCACATGGCAACATTCCCCTGTAGGTCTGTCTCCACATGTCCTTAGGAGCCACCTTTATCCGTATACTCTCATCTTAACTACATCTACAAAGACCCTTTACCCAAATACCCTCACATTCTGAGGTTCTGCGTACACACGGATTTTTGGAGGACATCGTTCAGCCCAGTACAGATGGACACCAAAATGGCATAGGATGTGTCTGGACATGGCTGGTGCCAACATCTGCTTACCAGCTGATGAGAGATCAGAGAAGCCACAGCCAGAGAAATGTAACAAACCCCTGGGCACAGAGTGACGCCTTGAGAGCAAGCAGCCTCAAGAGATAATGCTACAATTTGCTCTAAAAATAAGCTTTTTTCCCCCTTTGACCATTAAAGCACCCACTTTCACCCCCATTTTCGCTTGTTTTAAACACAGAAATGACATGGTTAGGAATAATGTGTAGAATTGTCAACCAAATAGTGGTGTGTAGGGTGTACTCGAAACGAAGCTAGAAGTGGATGGCCAGCTAGAAGGAAGAACACAGCATTCCTACAAGTGAGTGACATGGGCTTTGCACAGAGGGAATGGAGACCAGAGCCAGGGCCAAACAGCACTGTCAAGCAAGCACATTCGGGGCTTGTACATTTGATCTCAACATATACGCCCATTGTTTTCTTCTTTTACCATCAACACTTCAAGCACGTTTTCCTAATAGTGAAAATACATAGGTTTTAAACAATGCAAAATCTATAAATTAAAAAATCTACACTCCATCTCTTCCTGATGTTTTGTTTAGAATTTGTTCCTTTCAAGTGGGCAAAATAAATTTTAGGATACACACACACACACACAGCTGCCATAAATATAATTTTTGAATGAAGATATAAATAGCCTTCTACTTGGGAGTTCTAAATTTGGTCTGTTTTTAAATTTATGGTTGGTTTTGTGCTTCTGTTGAACCATCCTTAAACTCACAAATATCACCCATGCAACTTTTTGTATTTGTGTTGTGGTAGTGTTAGAAAAGGAGTATGAAAAACTCTTATGAATTTAATTGGTCAACAGGGAGTTTGAACCTTCAACCTTTATCTCATTATCAACTCCCTTCAGCCAAATGAGCTAACTCGCTAGACACGTATTACAATTAGAACAGGAAAAATCTATTAGGCTATTTTGCACATCCACTTAACAAGTCCAAAACAACATAGAATTCAAAAAGGAAAGATTTTTCAGAATGAGAGGCCTAAAGTAAACAGACAACCACTACTCTCTGAATATTTTGGGAAATATTTTTAAAACCATACAAATAAAGTAAAATCATTATTGGTAAAGTAGTCACGGACTCAAAATAATCTAGAAACTAGACTTGGTAACAATATAGTTTCTATACACAAACAGAACGCATGTTGATTGAAAATGGCATACAAGTGATCAAAGAAAATCTTTATAGATAAACATTTGAACTTTTTGCAGTATGGAACAATTTTAGATAATTTATGTTCTTCTGAAACTCATTTGTATTCCACTCTAAATATACGACAGCCTAAAAGTTTGAGAAAATCTGGGCCAGAGACCTAAATACAGAGCTCCACGGAGGATTGCTGGCTGCGTGCAAGCTCATTTATGTAACCACTAGTCTAGCATTTTATCAATGTGAGAAACAGAGGTATTTTCTTCACTACAACCAGTAGGACGCATTCTGTATACCAACACAAAATCATGAGAGAAGAAAATAATTGCAATGTATCGATTACGAAAGTTACTTTCTAAAGCAATAACAAAGTAAAAGAATAGTTTCAGAGTGGTTCTACTGTTTTTACAATACTGAGATTTCCACGTGATTTTTTCGAAACATTAAGCTTTATAAAAATATGAGATTTTCCTCAACATCTGAAATCTTGAATTGCTGTTGAAAGGCTTAAAAATACCAACATAGCTTTTTCTGACTGCAGGAGTTACCATGGCCATTTCTTTCTCTACCTATCTTCTTCAAATGTTCTTATTTATTAGCTCTTCTCTTTGATTTATTATGTCTCTCTGAGTATAATTATAAAAAGAAAATATATTTCTTGCACTGTGGATATCACATCATCTCACAGAACCAGACTTCTTAGCTTCCATTAATTTTTGGAAGGGTGTATTTAACATTCTAAACTAATTAATAATTTGGCAGACACAATTGAATGCATGTTAAAATTGGTAGAGAAAAAATACCCAATAATTAGAATTGTGGATGAATTAGGATTAAGATTAATGATAAAGTGGCCTATTATAGATGACTAAAATTAATGGGTATGTACTTTTCAAATGTGAAATTACATTCTACTTTGTGCCAGAGAAGTTCCAGAGTTAATGTATTTGTAATATTTAAATACATTTATTTTAAAAGTCTTTTCTGGATTTTCTCTATCTTCCAGGGTGTTTGCCTTGAAGAAATATTAGCAAGACTAAGATGTAAAAGATACATTTCAGTAAAGACAACTGGTGTTACTAAGTAACTAGGGTAACATGGTAGCCTTCAGCCCCTCCTCTGCCCTTACGCACAGTTTTACTTTCTGAGGTTTTAGCTACCTGACGTAAAAGAATATTAAATAGGAAATTTCAGAAACAAACAATTTGTGAAATTTTAAATGGTACACATAGTGAGTAATGTGTGGAGACCTCATGCCACCCAGTCCATCTTGCCACAGGACGCGAATCATTCCTTTGTCCAGCGTATCTGTGTCTACAC
Organism: Aotus nancymaae; assembly: GCF_030222135.1. NCBI lineage: Eukaryota > Metazoa > Chordata > Mammalia > Primates > Aotidae > Aotus > Aotus nancymaae. Next base: position 2,621,393 of record NW_026988450.1, on the reverse strand, counting down.
CACCTGCCCACACATTAATCCCTCAGTACCTATGTTGTTCACACTCTCCCATCATTGCAAGTCAGAGGAGGGCGAGTACAGTACCATAAAACATTTTGAGAGAGAGAGAGAGACAACATTCAGAAACTTTTATTATAGTATATTGTATTAATCATTTTATTGCATTATTGTTCATCTCTTACTGTGCCTAATTTTTGAATTAAACTTTATCACACATATACATGGAGAAGGGAAAAAATATACGGCAAGTGGAGGGTTTGGAAGCATCCAAGGTTTCAGGCACCCACTGGATGTCCTGGAGCATATCCCTCTCTGATAAGGGGAACTGCTTTACTGGCTTTTGGACTGAAAACGTGTTGAGAGTAATGAAACACGACAACAGGAAATAAGTTATTTTCATTTGTTTAAAAATAAGTTTCCCAAAAGAAACCCAGTCTGCATGATTTTGCAGGTTTCCTTTAGTAAGTGACTAATGCCATCTTGCTTTTAAGTTATATAATTATTCGTTTCTGGATTCTGTTTGCCTAGAACTGTGTGGTTCTCAAACCTGATTGTGCATGAGAATCACCTGGAGAGTTTATGAAAATAAACAGTTGCTAGGCTCTACTGTCAGAGTTTATGATTCAGTAGCTCTAGCCCGGGAACTGAATTTGAATTTTTAGTAAGTTCCCAGGTGATGGCAATGCAGTTGGTTTAGGGATCACATACACAGAATAGGTGAAATAAAAGCCATTGTGGAAGACAGTGTGGCGATTCCTCAAGGACCTAGAGACAGAAATTCCATTTGACCCAGCAATCCCATTACTGGATATATACCCAAAGGATTATAAATCATTCTATTATAAGGACACATGCACAGGAATGTTCATTGCAGCACAGTTTACAATAGCAAAGACCTGGAACCAACCCAAATGCCCATCGATGATAGACTGGACAGGGAAAATGTGGCACATATATGCCATGGAATACTATGCAGCCATCAAGAACGATGAGTTCGTGTCCTTTGTAGGGACATGGATGAACCTGGAAACCATCATTCTCAGCAAACTGACACAAGAACACAAAATCAAACACCACATGTTCTCACTCATAGGTGGGTGTTGAACAATGAGAACTCATGGACACAGGGAGGGGAGCATCATACACTGGGGTCTCTGGGGGGGAAATAGGAGAGGGACAGCGGGGGGTGAGGAGTCGGGGAGGGATAGCATGGGGGGAAATGCCAGACATAGGTGATGGGGAGGAAGGCAGCAAACCACACTGCCATCTGTGTACCTATGCAATAATCTTACATGTTCTTCACATGTACCCCAAAACCTAAAACATAATTAAAAAATGAGACTGCCCTTCTTTTTAACAATATATGCTATACATCCCGACTATTAGGAGAAATCTTGTCATTGAATCAGTTTGGAATTTAAGTACATTCTCTCACCATACACATTTACCTGTTCATGACTTAACATATAACTCAGAGAACAAAGACTAGAACCTGATACCCCGTAGTTATGAGGCCAAAACCCTGTGGATTCACAACGATGTTCATGGTTGATGGACAGGAGACCACAGGCACAAAGACTCTCAATGGAGGCTCCTGTTTACGTCAATCATTATTTGCATTTCATGAAACCCGAGGCACTTTTTATTATTATTGCCATTCATTCTTTTATTTTAGTAACGACTGACTCACTAAATATACTGGACAAAAGGGCAACTGCATTTTCTTTTCACTGAAGCGACAGGAGCCTTTGAAAGATATGGCAGAGTTTTAAAAAGACCAGGACATAGGTTCTCAAGTATTTTACAGTCGAAAAGCTAATAAAATCGTCTTTACAAGCCTGCTAAAATTTCAGGGATGGCATCAAATTTTCAGAAATTCACATCTGCATACATGAATAAGCTTTTTAAGGACAACAGGCTTTAACTTTTGCCCTCTTGAACCTCATACTTATGGCCTTAAGGAGAATAAGTTCTGCATTTGGAAAGTTATCAACAGAATAATGACATCTTAAGTGCCAATGGGCTTCTTTTAAATTTATAAATCTGCTCTTCTTGATGAGGATTAAAATATCTCTTCTCCTCATGTCTCTTTATTCAAATCCATAGTTATGAGTCTCCCCAAACTTGGGCCATGTAACCAATGTTCTTTTAGAGAAAATGATGAAGTAATGGAATATTGGCTTACTCCAATTTTGACTGTTAATATCACTGATTGTTATCACTGTTTTAAACAAAGCATGCATTGCTTCCCTCTCATCTTTTCCGCCTTTCATGACTTCAGATGGAAGCATGGGACTCCAGCCTAGCTGCCTTCTCAAGCCTTTCTGGATCTTTCTCCACCCATCTCAAGGCATGAATGGTCATTTTACCCCTGTAACACAAGGCATGGATATCAAACAAACTCTCTTCTTCCAGAGCCTGGCAGGATTTCCACTTCACCACCTATCCACTGCCAACCTTGTGGGTGTCCCTTTGGGGACCAGATTTCTCAGACTGGTGCTGAGATAGTTTTCCTGTTATATATTCACAAAAAACATTAACTAATTAACATACAAACCACTAATTGTTTGTACGTTTTTTGTTTTTGTTTTTGTTTGTTTGCCACTGAAATAACTCTAATTGTGTATTTAACTTCTATTAGTATAACTTTGAAACACTCTTCTAACATGGAGATCCAGGAAATTCTTCTTTGCCCCACACCAACATGTGTACTGTATGAGAATAAATAAAACATCGAAGTCCACCCCCTCAGCCCTTCACTTAACCAAGAACTGTGCATTTGGGTTTGAGCCCAGCGGGAACAGAGGCAACATGGACACTATTTCTGAACCCACGTATGCTCTGGCACCAAAGTACCTCCTGAAAACACAAACGGAAGGTAGTCCTGAGCAGACAGACAGACGAAAGAACGAAACAAACAAACTGCTAGGCTACTGCATTCCACTTAATTAGATCCGGTTTCATTTAATTTGTTTAATACAAATTTAAGACACTGACCAAGATTCGGGTCTCCTTCAAAGAAATGTATCAGTGCTAGGGAGGATGTGAAGCTCTCACTGGTTTAGTAATCAGCCTTGTTGTATGTTCCCTGGCTCCCCACGATTTGATAGCACTTGCTTTCCAGCATCTGTCCTGCTAGTGTGTTGACAGGACTTCACGTGGCAGCATCGGACTCCAGCCAGCTGCCTTCTCAAGGCTTTCTGGATCCTTCTTGGCCGCATCTCAAGGCATCAGTGGTCATTTTACCCCCATAACACAAGGCATTTTGCATGAATATCTATTACTGCATTTACAGGCATTATTATCTCATTTATATCTCAGCCTCAAGACATTGTTATTGTCTCCATCACGGGGATGTTATTTACCCCATTTTTGAATCCCATAAAGATTCCGTATCTTGCTAAAGATGACACAACGAGAAAGTGATGGAGCGTGACCTCATATACTTACAATACCAATGCGTTCTTTACATTAGTATGTATCCTTAGGTGTATGGTAAATTCTTACATTACTGTTTTGCTATTTAGAATGAGATGGTGTCTTTAAAGAAATAACTCTGTATTTATTTTTTCTTTTTCTTCTTTTTTTTTTCCTTATTTGACAGGGTCTCACTCTACCCAGGCTAGAGTGCCGTGGTGAGATCGTGGCTCACAGCAGCCTCAAACTCCCAGATTCAAGCAAGCCTCCTGCCTCAGTACTGCAAGTAGCTGGGACTACAAGCACAAGCCACCATGCCTTGCGAATTTTTATAAGATATTTTCTATGGGGATTCCCTGTGTTGCCCAGGCTGGTCTCAAACCATTGGGCTCAGGTGATCCTCCCACCTTGGGCTCCTAAGACTCTGGGATTTGGGGCCTGGGGAACCATGACTCATGTATAGTGTCCAGCTGAAGTTGCTTGATAAAGGTTATTTGTGATCATGGAACCACATAACTGATCAGCACCATGATACAGAATTGACCCTCCAGACCTGCCAGAGTTCACAGAGTTCTCATGTTACATAATATATATAGAAAATTTCATTAGCTGCATTAACTCCATGGGAGAAATGAAAGAAATCATCAAATTAAATAGTATAACCTAGCACAGACTTGAGGAAATTAGCCATTGACCATACATACGGTATTAGTGGGAGAAACTAAGAAATAAAGTCTCAAATCTGGAAAGGATGAAGTAGAATCTGTACCAGCTGTGACAACGGACAGCAAAGCAAACAGGATAAAATCGACAGCATTCAAATAAAGGCGGTGAGAAACGGTGACGATGTAGGTGCAATTGAGGAAGTCATGCTGGAAGATTAAAGATGTAACTTGCAACTCTTTCTTTTGAAAATCAACTCTGGAATCATGGAAATTTGCCAGAGCCCGTTTTTTGAGTGGGATTAGCTCTGATGAACGTCCACAGAAAAACCTTAGGAGTATTCAGGCTTTTGTGAGCAAAAGCAATACCTGGAACTGTGGTTCAAATGGCACCTCCTCTGCCCAACCAAAGATACTCATCACAGTAGATTAAGACTGGCCCCTAGTCGTATCAATGGCTCAAAGGAACTATACGTGATTCTGAGGTAGTAGGCCTGGAGACTGCAATTAGAGAAACTCTAGATTTTGTCCATATCTAAAATGTTACATTAGGATGAATAATCCATTTATAATGGAGTTTTTCATTTTCCCACCAAATTTCCTAGAATCCATGGGCATATCAACTACATAAGTAAATAATGTCTTTTTGTCCTATATAAAGTAAAAAATAAAGTGAAAAATCTAAGGTGCACTGGATCATCCATTTATAACCTGAGAATAAAAGCATTTTCTCAGAATATAAATCATCAATCTATACAAGGGCGTAATCTGTGCATTCTCACCATCTGCTCTCCAATAAATAGTCTCCTTGTAAAAAGATGTGTGTATCAAACAACAATAAAATCTATGCAGATTAATGATGTGCCTAAATGAATTAGGCAATAATTAGTATAGGACAATATTTTACAGATAAAATACATTTCAAAGAGATTGCAGTTGAAACTTTATTATCCTCTAAATGATTGCATTGTACATAGTAAAGTTTATTATTCACAGAGGTAATTAATAAACTTGGCTTGGCTGTGCTTGCATTAAAACCAATGATTTAAAAGTGAGAAGAATAGCAGGCTGGCAGCTGTGTAGGAAGCCTTGTCTCTGTCTTTCATCTAAGACCTAGTGTAAATATGTCAAAACCAATCCCAAGAAAGTAAAGGTTTATTATTCACTCTGTACTGAGGGAAATGTTATCTTCTGTAATTAAATTAAAAAAAACAAGGAGTAAAAGATAAAAGAGAAAGAGGAGAAGAGCTTTACATCAAGGTAAAACATTTTTTTTTTTCGGATTTCAGATTTGTCAATGCTCAGTAAAAGTAACCAGTCCAGGTGCTACTTAACACACAGTGTAAATGGGAATCTCATGCTGAAGAATAGAGTACAGTGGCACAAAAGGCTCCATTGGCTTGTGATCTTTTCTTTTAAGATCAACAGTAGAAGTGGTCATGGATTCAGCTGTCAAATTGCCATCTGTCTCAGTATCTTAATCACTTTTGGAAAGATTACAATATTTTCACAGCATCTCAATTTGACAAGTGGGATAAAATAGTACGCCTGTTTAGAGGACACAGTTATATCTCTTGACATACATGATAGCACTCTGTATGATGTTTCACACCCAGCGGGACCTCAGCATAGACAAAAGCTGTCCAAACACTACTTTGTACAATTGTATTCCAAGCTCATATGCCTACAATCATTTTCTCATTGTCATATTACTCTCTACTCTTAACATATCCTTGTGTCTTTGGGGGGTTATTTGATTTTGTTTATGTTTTCACAGAATGTATGAGTCACACTTTTATCGATCTCTTTCTTTGAATTAAGCAGTTGTTAAGGCGAATTGAAAGAATCCACGCATGGATACATAGATGAATGGGTACACAAATGTGTGATGAAGACATGCATTAATGGTTCAGATTAATTTTTCATAGATATAGAAAGCAAGATAAATTAAGAGGCTTTGTTGAGAACAAGTGGGAAGTGTAAAAAGAGTTTCTTTGGCTCTCAGTCAACTAGTGCACTGTTCTTTATCCATCTTAAGGTAATTCGGTACATTGCAGGGACCTATGCACACTCCCTTGCATTTTCTTTTGATAAGTCTGTCCCTGAAAACCACTCTCAAGATTGACGTTTTATCAAGTAAGAGAATTTACATTATTTTCTTCAAGTCTATCAGAAAGACAACAAAAATTTTTCTGAAGCTTTATTGAGAAACATTTCACATACTATAAAATCCACCCATTTAAAATGTTCAATTCAGTCTTCTCAGTATATTCACAGTGTTGTGCAGCCTTTATTGCAATAGAATTTTGGGACTTTTCTCATCAACTCCTAAATAATTCCCATATGTATTAGCAATCATTCGTCTTCTCTTCTTTTCCTTCATCCTTCCCCCAAACCCAGTTTTATCAACGTCTAGTCTACTTTTGATCTCTATTTTTGCAAGGATACGTTTTTATTTCCCTTGGGTATATACCTAGGAGTAGATTTGCTGGATCATATAACAATTCTATGTTTAACATTTTGAGGAACTGCCAAACTATTTTCACGGTGGCTTGCACCAGTTTACATTCTCAGCAGCAATGTACAAGGGCCAGTGTCTCCACATCTTGGCCAACATTTGTCATTTTCTGTTTCCTTGTTTATAGTCATCTTAGTGTGTGTAAAGTGAAACTGTGGCTTTAATTGGCATTTATCTAATGACTAATTATATTGAACATCTTTTAATTCGTGTGTTGGTGAACTGTACATATTTTTTGGAAAAACATCTAGGCAAACTATTTGCCTATTAAAAAATGGTTTCTTATTTTGTTGTTGAGCTGTAAGAGTTCTGCTAGATCCGTATATATATACATAAACCACACACATATATATAAAACATCATATATTTATAAAATGCAAAAATATATTCTTATGTTCTATGCATTTTTTTCACTTTCTTGGTGCTCTTTGATGCACAAGTTTTTAATTTGATAGTGTCAATTTTATCTTTTTTTTTTTTGCTTTTGATGTCATAAGTAAAAAACGAAATCACACAGCAAAAACATTGCCTAACATAGTCAAAAAGGTTTGCTCTTATGTTTTCTTCTAGAAGTGTTGTTGCTTTGGATCTTACATTCATGTCTATAGTGCATTTTGTGTGGATTTTAGAGTAAGGTGAGAGGTGGAGGTCCAAACTCATTCTTTGCATATGGATATCCAATTATCCCAGGAACGTTTGTTAACAAGAATCTTCCCTCTCTGTTGAGTGATCTTGGCACTGTTGTCATAAATTAGTTGAATGTAAATGTAAAGGTTTACTTCTGAAGGGACCTGCATTTCTATTCATATGCCAATACTTTAGTGTCTCTATTACTGAAGTTTTGAAATAGGTTTTGACATTGGGAAAGGTGAGTCCTCCATAAATATTCTTTCTCAAGCTTGTTGTTACTATTCCGAGTCATTATCTTTCCATACAAATTTTATAAGCAGCATAAAAATTTATGCAAAACACTTGCTGGGATTTTTATGGGGATTGTGTGGGATCTGCAGATTAATGTAAGGTGTATTACCATCTTAGTAATGTTAAGCCTTATGATTGATGAACATGGATTTTCTCTCTATTTATTTAGAAATCATTTAATTTCATTCACATTTTTGTATTTTTCATTGTTCCACATGCACTTGAGAAAATGTGATATTCTGCTGTGATTAAGTGCTGATTTTATAGAAGTCTGTTAGATCTTGTTTCATAGTGTTGTTCAAGTCTTCTGTTTTCTTTTGCCTAGTTGTTTTATCCATTATTGAAAGTGGGTATTGAATCTCCAAATAAATTGTCGACTTCTCTCTCTCTCTTTAATTTCGTCAGTTTTTTCTTCATTAAATTTGAGACCTTCTTTGCCGGTGCATATATGCTGATAATCATATATCTTTCAATTTTTTGACTCATCATTATAGAATGTGCTTTTTTTGACACTTACAGCATTTTGTCTTAAAGTCTATGATGCCTGATCCTGCTATTCCATCTCCATCTTGATTCAATGTTGCCTTGTATATGTTTTCCGTTTGTTTGTTTTCAACTTACTTGTGTCTTCACCTGTAAAATGTGTCCTTGTAAACAGCATATTATTGGATCATATTTATTTTTTATCCCTTCTTCCAATATCCATCTTTTGTTTGGGATGTTTGATTATTCAATTTAGTAAATTTACAGATAGAGTAGGATTTGCACCTGTTATTTGCAATTTGTTTTCTGTGTGTCTTACTTTCTAAAATTTCTTTATTCACCTATTTCTGTCTTTTGTTATTGTTAAATAGATTATTTTCTAACATAGTTTTAAAATTCTCTTTTTCTCTTTCTGTATTCTTTGTAAAGACATCAAATGATTTTATAGTTATTGCTTTATACAATTGTATTTAAAAGAGATAGAACAAGAATGACTAACGAACAGAAAGATGTTAATTTTTCATAGTAACAATGTAGTAACATCTACGGGTGTTCTTGTATTCCTTAATTTGTATTTGAGAAACCCTATACTGTCCTTTCATTTTGACTTGAAAGATTCACTTTAATATTTATTGCACGATACATTTGTTAGTCTCTCAGTTTTTGTTTTCCGGAATGTTTGATTTTTCCTTCATTGTTAAATATGAGCTGAGGTAGGTGGAGTTCTCAGCTGACAGTCTTTTTCTGCCATGACTAACTATGTCATCTCGCTGCCTTCCACATTTCTTGGTTTCTGATGTAAAGTCAGCTGTTCGTTCCTCTTACTAGTTGCTGCAAACTCATCGCATTTTTTGTATTGTTGGAATTTGCCATTTGATATTGGAATACATTCTTAAATAAATGTAGTTTGTTATACATCATTTTAATGGACATTTCTCATTTTATGTTATTTTGCTAATGACTTGTTACTTGCTGTTTATTTTATGTTTATTTTAGACTATTGAAATTATGTTCGACAAAAAGCAAATTTGAGCAATTTTCTTATTCAAGTTCAAAGTGGGTCATAAAGCAACAGAGACAACTTGCATCAGGAACAATGTATTTGGCTCAGAAACTGCTAATGAACATACAGTGCCGGGGTGTTTCAAGAAGTTTTGCAAAGGAGACAAGAGGCTTGAAGATGAGGAACGTAGTGGCCGGCAATCAGAAGTTGACAATGACCAATTGAGAGCAATCATTTAAGCTGTCCTCTTACAACTTCACAAGAAGTTGCCAAAGAACTCAACGTCCACCTATCTATGGTCCTTCGGCATTTGGAGTAAGTTGGAACAGTGGAAAAGCTTGATAAGTGGGTTCCTCGTGAGCTGAGTGAAAATTTCAAAAACTATCATTTGGAAATGTCATCTCTTATTCTATGCAATGACGAACCATTTCTCTATCAGGTTTTGACATGCGATCAAAAGTGGATTTTATATAAAAACCTGCAACTACCAGCTCAGTGGCCAGACTGCGAAGAAGCTCCAAAGCACTCCCCAGAGCCCTTCTTGCACCAAAAGAAGATCATGGTCACTGTTTGGTGGTGTGCCGCCAGTCTGATCCACTGCCGTTTTCCAGATCCCTGCGAAACCATTACCGAGAAGCTCAGCAAATCCATGTGATGCACTGGAAACTGCTATGCCTGCAGCCAACACTGGTCGACAGAAAGGGCCCAGTTCTTCCCACAACAGCCAACTGCATGTCGTACAACCAGTGTTTCAAAAGTTGAGTGAATTGGACTATGAAGTTTTTTCCCTCATCTGCCATATTCACCTGACCTCTTGCCAACTGACTACAACTTCCTCAAGCATCCCAACAACTTTTTGCAGGAAATGCTTTCCAAGAGTTTATCAAATTTCAAAGCGTGAATTTTTATGCTACAGAAATAAACAAACTTACTTGTCATTGGCACCAAAATGTTGACTGTGATGGTTGCTATTTTGATTAATAAAGATGTGTCTGAGCCTAGTTATCACGATTTACAGTTCAGAGTCTGAAATCACAATTACTTTCACACTAATCTAATATTAAGCCTCCCTTGTGCATAAGTAACTTTTGATGTGTCTCCAGCTGGATCTACATTTTACAAAGCTACGGCTAGATTAAAATTTTTTACTCAAATTTGGAAAACTATTAGCCATTATTTCCTCAAATAATGTCTGTCTGTTTCTCTTTCTCTTTTCCTTCTGTGAATTACCGTATACACCTGTCATGCTTGATAGTGTCTCACTTTTCTCTGAGGCTTTGTTCATGTTTCTTCTTGTTTTTCTATTCTGTTCCTGAAACCACATAATTTCTATTGACATATCATTAAATTGCCTGATTCTCTCTTCCTCCTATTCAATACTGTTAAGTCCTCTAGTGAATTACTTATTCCAAATATCAGGCTTTACATTACCAAAATTTCTGTGTTCCTTCTAAAATCATTATTTTGATCTCTTTTTTGATATTCTCTATTGAGAGAGAGATTATTTTTATATTTTGCTTTATCTATTTCAACATGGTTCCCTTCCATTTTTTTTATACATATAGGTTCCCTGACTTAAATTCTCTTCCAACTAAGTTCAAAATCTGGCTTCTGTAGGACGTTTTTGTTGGCTTTTTTTTCTTTGCATATGGCAAATTTTTCTACTTTTTTGCATGCTCATGAGTGTTGGTTGAAAACTGGACATTTTAGATAGTAAATTTCTTCCATGCCCCTCCCCTTAACATGTCTTGTTGCTGTATTTTTTAATATTGCTTATTTGTTTAGAAGCTTTGCTGGAATAATTGTACAGAGTACATATTTCCTGCAGTGTGTGGCCACTGAGATCTCCTCTGACATTTTTGTAAAGTTCTTGTTACTATTTTAAAGTCTGTTTTCCTAGGAGTCACATATTAACCATTATAATTTAGTGGATAGCCTTTTATTGTTTAGAAGTTTTCCCTAAATTCCTTCCCTGTTTATCTTCTGTCCCTTGCTGTGGGGATCCGTAAGTGAGTGCATATCTTCCAACTCCAGGCAGCTGGCAAGACAGACTAGCCTTTGCCTCCTGCTTATGCAGGACCCTGAGGTGAGTGAGCCACTGGTGGCTTTTTCCAAGATATTTCTTGGTCATGCACATGGCCTTGCACAAGCATGCATCATTTTAGATACTTAGGAGTATTTTAGAGCTGTTCGGTCGTCCTTATCACTGTGTAGATCTTAGAATTTCCTTCTACATTCTCAGCCAGGCTCACACTTACCCCAACTAAAATCACAGCCTACGGTGCCTAAAATGTTACCAGCAGTTTTCTGTTATTTCTGTAACAATGTTGGGTGGACATTTTTTATTTGTCTTGCCTGAGTTGAGCTCTGTGTCAAATCAAATGGCTAACACACTCTGAGATTTCACGTGCAGCTACAAATTTGGACAAAATATTGACTGTGCTATGGGGATAATATTTTTAATGAAGCTCCAAATATGGTCACATCTCTCTGTTGTCTGCAGTGCTCTTAGCCTTTGGCTACTGTGCCACTGAGCTGCTGTGTGTGGTGGAAAGGATGGAGACAGCACCACCTTAAAACTTCACAGGGTCCGGGTGGATCACGAGGTCAAGAGATCGAGACCATCCTGGCTAACATGGTGAAACCTCGTCTCCACTAAAAATACAAAAATTAGCTGGACGTGGTGGCATGCGCCTGTAGACCCAGCTACTAGGGAGGCTGAGGCAGGAGAATTGCTTGAACCCAGGAGGCGGAGGTTGCAGTGAGCCGAGGTCGCGCCACTGCACTCCAGCCTGGCGCCTGGCGACAGAGTGAGACTCTGTCTCAAAAAAAAAAAAAAAAAACTCGGGGCCTGCTGTCATACTGTGGTTTAGTACTTTCTTTTGAATAGTTATCCTCAGCACATTCTGTGGCCTTGGTTATTTTTCTGAGATCGGAAATGGGTTATCGAGTTGTCTTGTTTAATTTTTTTGTTTGTTTTGTTTTAAAGTAAAATTGAGTTAGAGGAAAAATGAGTTAACCAAGATCTTCACTCTGTAATTCTGGAATGTTTTTCTCCAATGTAAACTTTTCAGGTTCCAAGTCCTCCCTTAGCATGGATATTTATAAAATCCCTGAGCCCATGATTAAGTTTATATATTCTTTCATTATTTTCCCCAGGGAAATATGTTAAATATATGTAAAGTTTTATAGGATTATATAAAAGCACCATTTTAAAAAGCACAGCATGCTAGTTACCCTGATCTTAAAGTTTTATAGGATTATATAAAAGCACCATTTTAAAAAGCACAGCATGCTAGTTACCCTGATCTTATCACCGTAATTATATACATGGCTGCATCACTATGTATCCCATAGATATGTACAATTATTATGTGTCTTTTTAAAACATTTTAAACACAGTATTTTTTACCTATTTTCCAGATAGTTACTGTAAAAGAGAACCCTACTCATATATATATGGATATATGGATATGTGTATATATATTTATATATCTCCCTATCTGTCTATCCCCATTCTGCAGGTTATGGATTTAATGAAAAGAAAGTTTTACAAAATGAAGGAGGAATCAATAAATTAAAGAAATTTGTCAGGTAAATCTTTCACAGAGAATTGAATTTTAGAAATCAAAATGGAAATAAAAATCTATGACAGAGGTCTATTTGCCTGTTGCTATTTTTTAAGACATCCTTCCTTTATCTTTGCAGTTTTCTGAACATTTAATAAACCCGTTATCACTTTATCACTCGGTTAAAGAATAGTACTGTTTCTTTCTATGAAGATTAAAGACTAGCAAGATTTCCGTATTAAGACTTGTTAATCGGTTATTTATTGATTCATTTAACAAATATTCATTGAGCAAAATGCTTGGGCCTGTATTAAACGTGTCTTTTTTTTCCGATGCTTTGATATCCAGGGCTTCGCTAACACAGTAGGGATCTCCCCTCTCTTCCCACATTTTACCAACTCCTAGAGGTAGGACTCACCTGTGAGTGTGTGGATCAAACCAGAGCCCACATTCCAACCATATTCTTCACTGGGCTTCTACGCTCCACCTGCCCTACGTCCCCCAGGATAAGGTACCAGACAACTAGGGACAGCTCTTATCTCAGAACCCAGTGAAATTACTCAGTCTAATCAATCCTGAACTTGTTTACCTTGCTTCACCCCTTCGTTCACAGACGAACCACAATAAAGACTCTTGCCCACAGCTCCCCTCTTTCTCTGTCTCCAGACCTACCCCAATGCTTGCCCATGTGACCCCCATGGCCTACCAGGCATCTCTTCTAGGGAACTGTGAGTAACAAATTACCTTTTCAATGGCAGTAATCTTCTGATCTGTCAGCCTCACTACACCTGAATAATAAAACCACATTTTAAAACAAAGCCTAACACTCCAGTGAGATTTGAAACCTTAATTCCTAACCTCAGAGGCTTTGTGATAGGATAAACTTACAACCAATATATAATCTCTGAAATTTTTAAGTTTGTGCAAATGTAAGGGATTAATATTATGAAGATCTGTACTTCCCAGTATTTTTCTGGTTCACCCTTTTTGTGGACACACAGAATAAGGATGAGATTTATCGTATCACAGCAGGACCACATTTCGATGTAGCACACACAGCAGCCCCGATGCTCACATTCTACTGAGTAGTCAAATAAACCACCTCAGTTGCACTTTACTGCATGAAGACAGAAAAACAGGAAAAAGGCTGGGCACGGTGGCTCACGTCTGTAACCCAGTACTTTGGGAAGGATGAGGTGGGTGGATCATGAGGTCAAGAGACTGAGACCATCTTGGTCAACATGGTGAAATCTCATCTCTATTAAAAATACAAAAATTAGCTGTGCGTGGTGGCGCACGCCTGTAGTCCCAGCTACTTGGAAGGCTGAGGCAGGAGAATCACTTGAATCTGGGAGGTGGAGGTTGCGGTGAGATGAGATCGTACCGCTGCACTCCAGCCTGGGCAACAAGAGCAAAACTATTTCAAAAAAAAGAAAGAATGAAAAAGAAAAGCAGGAAATAAGATGTTGTCACCCACAAGAAAAGCCAATATGCTCACGAGGTGTAAGTGCTCATTTTTTTTAATTTAAAGAAATAAAACACTTTTTAACGATAAAATTAACAAGTGTGTGAAAATAATTACTCATCTCTTGTCAACTTCACTAAACATTTTGCCACAAACATATTTAATGTGGCCTCTTAACGTGTAAAAATTTGAATTCACTCTACCCTAAGACACACTTGAAGAATGTTTTGTGGGCCATGGGATGTTTCCAAATAAAAAGGAAAAAGAGGTGATAGCATTTATAGCTCTGGCCTTTGCCCATGAAAGAAAGCATTAAAGTTCATAAGTTGTTGCCACTTCCATCAGAACGTACAGCCTGTGAAGGCAGGGCTGCTGTCTCTGTGTTCACTGCTGAGCTCTCAGCACAGAACAAGTCCCAGCAACCTGTCCATTGTTCACTGTCAGAAATAAAGGATGATTTCACAAAATAGATTCCTCCCCATGGACATTAAAACGGTGATAATCTTTGAATAAATTTGAAATAATTCCATAATCCCAAAAAGAAACATAGAGGGACCCAGGAAGGCTCAAAAGATCTTACTTATTTGTTTTTTTTGCCTTGGGATAGTGACCTCAAATCATGTAAAAAAAATTATTAGAATTTGGCAGCACTGGATTATGACCCATCATTTTAATATTTTACCAGTAATAAAGAAATTCTTAAGAGGTGAAATGCACCATTTAATAATAAATGATTTCATCAAAGTTCCTCAAATTCTGAGTCTTCACACATCTTGATACAAGTTAGAAACATTGTGCTTAAAAATACGGAAGAGTTCATGGCACATCCAGGCATTAGGCCAACAATAAGTGTCCAGATCTTACAAACATTATTTGCATCCTTCAAAACTCTTTAATGTGGGTATATTTAAAAATTTCATTCGATAATAGAGATTTCATGTAGATTTCCTAACTTCTTTAAGGTTAAAAGCTGGTAAGTATAAGAGCTGAAATTCAAAATAATGTTTGTCATGTTCTAGTTCTTTAAATAATTTTTCAATATGAGGAAATTGATTCAATCATACTCAATATTTATTACAGAGCTTGTTTAAGTTCAAAGCAGGACCATGTGAAGTCACAAGCATATATCTAGTCCTACATTTAATGGAAAACCCAGATGTATGAAAGAAATTCTTTAAATCCGTCTCCATTTTATTCATTCTTTATAATACCATAAAAGAACCTCTTGTTGATTTTGGAAGATTGGCAACAATAACAAAGAATTCAGATAAGTCACTACAGGCAAATACAGAAACAATGGCTATGGCAAGAATTTGTTCCCAGACTCCAGAATGTGTGAAACAAAATGGCATCAAAACATCCCCATGCAGAAATGCTTGGGCTGACGCTCAGATTATAGACCAACTTCCATTAGGATACGTTTACATGAAAGGTGACAAACATATGCCAAATTATATTCCGATGCCCTTTAAACCCAGAGAAAATATAGTCCAGGACTACCCAAATAATTCCTATAAGAGTAGTACTTATATTGCAATTGCTATGTCATGCACAATAAGAACAGTACACTCCACGAATACCGAATATTTAAATTAAAATTGACAAATGCATGACAACTAAATTTAAATTATACAATCTAAGTGAAATCAACATGCTATATAAAAATCAGTCCCCAGTCAAATAGCAGGCAGGCCATATGCATAAGGATGCAGAGTACTCCAGAAATGACAATCTGATACTGTAGCAATGTCTCAAATAGTTACAGATATTATCCTTATAGATAAGCATGGGAAAGCAAAATTCAATAAAAATAAATTAACTTCTCACAAATAAATAAATACTGGGATATTAATTCCCTATAAGAGGCAAACTGTGGGATTGAAAAGTGAAAATTAAAATTACTCAAGATAACTATTTATACTTTGTGTAAAAATGTCTAGGTGTCTTTTTAATATATTGATTTAATTTTGCAACTACAGACAAGCATCTAATTAACAACAGGAGCTAGATATAGCACACATTTAAGTAATGCATCTACACAAACCTTAACATAATCACTTAAAAATCTTATGGGGAATCTAATATACTTGTTCTAATAAATCAGCAATATGAAAAAACAGGTGGCTGACACATAATTTGATTAACTGAAACAAGCTGTAGGAAGGATTAAATCAGTGTAACATTATCTGGCAGTATCCACTAGAAGGTTGATGAAACTTTTCTTTGTTTCTCCGTCCACGCAGTTTTCCATCCATCCATTCCTCCATCCATCATCCATCCATCATGCATTCATTCATTCATCTACTCGTCCGTCCATCCATCCATCCAGCCAGCCAACCAGCCATATGCCCACATATCACATTCCTGATGATTCAAAAAAAAAACTCAGTAATAAACTTTACATAATAAGGAAGACTAGAGTCAATTTCTAAGAAGAGCAATAGTTTCCACAGGATATGTCTAATAATAGAATATAACAATAATCAAATGCTTATCCAGACACTGCACTAAGAAATGTTGACATGTTAGCTCATTTAGTCCTGGAGGCAGGTACTAATACTGACTCATTTTCATACAAAGACACCGCAATACAGTGCTAACATTTGTGATGTCAACTCTCGGAAAGAGTAAATATTCCAATCCAGAAACTGTCATTCTAGAGCTCTTACTATTAATAATTAAGTATTGCTTTCTACATAGAAATGTGTGGATTTTTCCATAAAATCTTGTAAATTCTCTGTGTCCCCAACCAAATCTCATCTTGACTTGTAATTCCCATGTGTTGAGGGAGGGACCTGGTGGGAGGTGACTGGATTGTGAGGGCAGTTTCCCCCATGCTGTTCTCATGATAATGAGTGAGTTCTCACAAAATCCGTTGGTTTTAAAGTGTGTGACAGTTCCCCCTTTGCTCTCTCTCTTCTGCCGCTTTGTGAAGTAGATGCTTGCTTCTCCTTTGCCTTCCGCCATTATTGCAAGTTTCCTGAGGCCTCCCTGTCCATGCAGAACTGTGAGTCAATTAAACTTCTTTTTTAAATAAATTACAGAGTTTCAGGTAGTTCTTTACAGCAGTGTGAAAATGGATTGATATGTTCTCTATTCCAGCAAATTCATTCCCAGGAAAGCTGCAGCTCCCTTCAAAGACATCTCCCCACCCTTTCCAGCTCACTGCGACTCTCCTCTGAAATCCTACGGAATCTCATCATTCAGGAGTCACTCGTGACCTGTCACATAGCATATCTGAAGCCAATGCATACAACTAAATTATATGGGTTTTTACCTTTCTCACCTTTAAAATTTGTCTAATAAACTCTCAGCTCATTGAATCTCTACATCTTGCTAATTTGTTTTCCCTTCCAGTTAATAAAGTATCACTGAAGGGTAAGAAAAATGGCCGTTTTAAAATGAAAGAGGGATTTCCAATCCAGACAATATGGTGGAAACTATCTCCCCCTTCTCCTCTCGACAAGCTCAACGATAGACATGTTGGAGAAAAATGTGAAAGACAACCAGAGCAGAGCTCTGAAAGGTTCAAAGAGAAAGGAACCTGGGTAGGGGCCAGGACTGGAGGAGCAGCCCAGAAGCAGGATGTCATATTATTAACCCATGCAACAGCAGAAGGACATCCGAGCCCAACATTTCCTGACCCCCAGCCTCACAGAGGGAAGACCAGCTAGTCTCAAACCACACCTGTGTGGAATTAGAGTTCCACCACACCAAGCAAGCTGGAGCAAACCAGTGGAGGGGACTGATCAGAAGCCCTATGGCTACAAGTGCTGCCCTTCTTCCCTGGCCTGGCACTCCTTCTCCTCCCACTGAGTGATTCCATTTACCAGGGACAGCAGCAGGGGCAACTGCTACAAAAATGCTCAGCCTGGGAAGCCACTTAGTCCCCCAGGGTCTGAGACTCGCCTTCCCTAGCCAGGGATATCACACTGTGGGAAGCACCTGCAAAGGTGACCTTGAACCCAGGAGCTACCTGAGAGGTGCTCCTCATGATCCCACTTTTTCCACAGGCGGGCATAGCCCTTCACAAGTGCTGCATTGGAAATGCTCTTAGTCACCACAGGACAAAGGATCCCTTAGGAAAGACACCGGCAACCTGGCCTGCATAGCTTCTTCTGCCCACCCAAAGAAGCACCAGCAGGGACCAATGGGAGCCCCACTGGCACAAGATAAACCATTCAGAATAAATAGTACCACACAGGCTCAAAAATGGCACAGCTAACAGAGCCAGACAATCAGTTTATAAAACTAGGCCGGGATCTGTGCGCTAAATCCAAACGAGGTAAATGCCCTCTTTTAAAAAATTCTTAAGTAGTACCCAGTCTTGAAACGTAATTAGCCAAAGACAGAATACAATTAAAAAGTATGTGTTATGCTGAGCACCAGGAAGATCACAATTTGAAAGCTAAAGGACAATCACAGAACACCAACAATTAAACAAATCACTAATTGCAATTATCTGACAAGAATTTTAAAGCAATCATCATAAAAAAAATGTTTCAACAGCAATTTGAAATTCTCTCGAAAACAAATGAAAAAACAGAAAATTTTAACAAAGGAAGAGAAGTTCTCAAAAAGTGCAACTAATGGAAATGAAAAGTAAAGTAACAGAAATGAATACAGCAAGCTACATGGGCTCAGTTTTGGAGTTCAAATGACAGAGAGAGTGAGCTAGATGACAGGCCCGCAGAACTGACCTCGTGGAACAGTAGAGAGAAAAATACTGAAAAAATGGTGAGTATAGCCTCAGTGACATTTCACACAGTCACAAAATAGCCAATATTCACGTCAGCAAATCTAATTCTGTCACAGAGTGTTTTATATCTGAATTTCAACTATTTATCCTGTACTATCTGAACTGAGGATCTGTATATGTAAATCAACATTTCATTGTACTTCAAAATAATGCAATAAGGTGAATGTAATTATGTATTTGTATGTATGCAGCAACCCTTATTGCACAATTTTAGTTTAGTTTCAATAAAATTCTATTTGAATTCTATTTAACAAATATATACCATATCAAAATAGACAGCTAAATGATCAATTATTTTTATGCTTGCAGCAATACTTGTAGATAACGTCATTGTTTCGAAATAATCTCTACTGTTCTTTTTACACGATGAGAAACATAATAGGAAAATTGAATTTATTTAACATGTATATGTTTAAAGGTAAATAATCTTTTTCTAAAGGTGGTTTATATTTATTATCTTTAAAATTTTCTGCGTTTTGAAAAATAAAATAATATATTTTATTCATCTAACACTCCTGATAATGTCTATCATGCTCTATGTTTTCATTGTTTTCTAGTTTAGAATGTATATTTCTTCTTTACGTATGCTTTAATTATCATTCACAGTGTCAAGAAACAGATTTTAGATCTTTATTAGTCTGTTTTTTCCTAAATATTAGTAACAGAAGCAATATAAAAACATATATGACTTTTTCCAGTATTTTATTATATGTATAGAAACAATAAAAGTAAAATATATCTAGCTCATGGAATAAAGGGCATTTATTGGCTTAACAATGGAAATCAACAGTCAGGAAAGTTTAATGCACTCTTTAATTCAGCAGTGCAGTAATCTCACAAAAACCAACTTTGTTCATTCTCTCTGCTTTGGTTTGTGTGACATCGGGTTCCTTCTAATGCTGGTTGCCCTTTTAGCTCTACATAGACATAGGGCCACCTCGTGCTTCTTCTCTTTCAATGGGTAGAGGATTTCTTCTGGAAGTTATTTCAGGAGACAAAGGAAGTTTACTTCTTTCTCCAAAGGCTCCAGAAACCTCAGCATAGAATAATAGGCCACATTGAGTCACGTGCCAAGCACTACAATAGCAAATGATGTCGGTGGATGCAAGCGGCTGAAGCAATTTTTCTTTTTCTATAGGGGGAGATGGAGTCAGCCTTACCAAGAGTAACATGGCAAAGGAGGTGTGGGAAGTTACTGAGCGATGGAGATTGACGTTTGGTTTGAGCAAGCACAACGCTGGGTGCAGAGTTGCGTTGGGTGAGGATCCTCTGTCTTCTGGAATAAACTTAATGCCCAGCAACAAGGACTTACCATTGTCCTCTTTCTCCTGCTGAGCTTTGGGAAACTAACAGCTTTTGTTATAAAAGTTTAGAGTGATCATATTTTACAAATTAACTAGGAATTCCAGAATTAACATATTTAAAACTCAATGATCCTCAATTATGTGAAGTGACTTGGAGTAACGTAGATTGAACATCCCTGGGACAGAAGAGAGGATGGAATGTAAGTAGTTTTATTTTCATTATTACAACTATGTGAGGTAGTTATGCTAAAGGGTTGGTATGTTTTCATATTGAATCTTTACAAAAATGGTAAAGATTAATGGTAGGTACATAACACTCAGGCCCAAGGACACTGGATGATGGCCTTAGGATGACATGTGTATTAGCTTTTTCTGATCTCAATACGCACATGAGTGGCATCTATTCACCACGGTCATACTCTGCACCTTTGCAAGTCTTGATGATCACAACAGGATTACGTAAAAGTCCTAATACAACTTTGGATCACTGGCAAATTCTTTTAACTAGAACAATAACCCTAGGTCAATCACAATGAAATTCACTTCCCCCAGATTGTTCTGGGCCAGCACCAGACTCCAGGGAACAGGAGAGGGACACCTGGAAGGTCACTTAATTCTAACCGATCACGTCAAGTGAGCAAACAGTTTTTATCTGGGCATTTTCCAGAAAGAAAATGACCAAATCATTTTTATTCCCCCTAGAGGCATTAATACATTATTTTAATATATACGAGGGCAGCTCCTCTTGAGGGAATGAAAAGTAAATATCGAGTAATGACAACAGAAAAAAATGTCTATCCTCTAAAGAGAGTTTTCTTCTAAAAGGTTTTTTAGGGAAAAAGTAAATTTCACACTGTAATCTTGCTTTTTAATTAAAGTAAGACAAAAAAATCCATAATCACATCAACATTTGAAATGCCTTGCTTTTTATTCTTAAACTTAAATTAATCTTTTAAATTAAATAAAGTAGGATGTTTTCAGTTCAAGAACTTAATTAAAAGTGATCATTGTTTCCACGTTTCCATGGAGATTTTTCTACAGCCTCTGTTTTTCACATAAGACCACTGTAATTGCTTGTCAAAAAAAGCACTGACAGTTACAAATTTTACTTTTATTTTAAGTGAAGAGAATAAATATCATCCTTGCCCTTTATTTTAAACAAATATAAAATGCCATTATGTTTTTGTATAACAGTTCTATTGAGATAGTTTATATACTATCAAATTCACCTTTTAAGTGTACAACTCAGTGGCTTTTAATACATTCATAAAGTTGTACAACAATCATCACAAACTAATTCCAGACCATTTTTATCACTCCAAGAAAAATACTTGTACCCAATAGATAAGACTGTTTATTCTCTCACCTCACCAGCTCCTCACCACCACGAATCTACATTCTGTCTTTACAGATTTGCCTGTTCTTGACACTTCAATAAGTGGAATTATATAATATGTGTGATTTTGTAACTTGCTTCTTTCACTTAGCAAAATGTTGTCAGGGTTTATTTCTATGTTGTAGCAAGTATCAGTACGTTTCCCTTCTCACACCTGTGTAATTTCTGTCGTTTGGAACTACAGTGTATTTATCACTGTATCTGTGGATGGACATTGGTTTGTTCTATATTTTGACTGTTACAAATTCTGCTGCTATTCACATTGTTTACATGTTTTTGTATGGGCATATGTTTTTATTCTCCTTGGGTATACATGTGTAATGAAATTGCTGAGTCATAGAGTCATTGGGTAACTTTCAGTCTGTCATTACACAACATTCAAATCAACCTAATTTGGAGGAGGCGTTGTGTGTAATCTCTTAAATAAACTTAAGAATTGAAACCTGAGCAAAACTCACTGCAAACCAACAGAAAAAGCAAGTCGTCCTGCCAGCATAGTTTCATATTTCTTTCCAAACTAAAGGAAAAAAAGAGTAGTAAGATAATAAATTCTGTCTATGATTTTTATTGTCAAACTTAAATGACTATTTATAAAATATTGCACTTTTATTACTGAAAATCTATAAATCACCTCACAGAAAAACAGGCAATATTGTTTTTCAAATCATTTTTTTCTGCATACATACAAATAAGAGATAGCATTCTTATCTTCTAGAAAATCACAATGTAGTTGTGAAGACAACACGGATTAAGAAAAATCAGAAATAAAAAAATACGGCGGACTATGGCCATGGTTAAATGAAAGCATATGGCCCTGTAGCTGAAGAAAGAGGAAAATATTTGGAGTTAGACCTTTTAAAAAATACCCGCTCTGTGATATATCACCTTCCTGCGACATCTCATTCTCCTCACTTCAGTTTACCTTGGTTTCCTCATGGTTTCCAGCGATGTTCAGTAACAAGACTTTTAAATATCATGAAATATGCCTAGTGTTGGAGGTGCCAAGTGCATCACAAGCCTGATAGGATGAGGCGCAGCTCAGAAACAGCGCCCCAAAACCTCCTTCCCAGCCCGATTCGTCAGCTGTACTGTTACTGTCTGGGTCACCTCCACAAGCACTTACTTTCTCTGAGCTGATTGTTCTTTTTTTTTTTTTTTTTTAAGACAGGGTTTCACCATGTCAGGCTGGTCTTGAACTCTCGATCTCAGGTGATCTGCCCGCCTTGGCCTCCAAAGTGCTTGGATTACAGGTGTGAGCTACCACGCCTGGCCTGCTGATTGTTCTTACCTACAAAACATAGCTCAGTTCCCTCTCTCCTTCCCAAGAACGTTGTGTAAATCAAACACATTGATATTTCTGGAATTACTTTACAAACCATAAGTTTTTCTGCAGACTTGCTGTTTACCCTTGAACCAGCTATGAGGTCTCTGGGTATGACTTGGCACACTTGAGCAGGGTGCTACTTCCTGGCTCTCAGAGGGAAGTTCTTGGTGCACTTCACCAAACAGTAACGAATTCACAGAAGTTTAGAACTGCAAGAGGACTTAATGCTTCGGTTTCACGACAATATACGATCTGGTGTGTACAGAGGAGTGAAAATCCAGGAAATTCTGAAAGCTGTCGGTGCCTCCACAGTCCCAGTGAGCCAGAGGTACACTCATGTAAGAGGATAGATGATGGTAACATTTAAGCTGAGACTTGAGAGGTGATTTGAACTGATAGGAGGTAGGAAAAGCTGGCAGGGAAAGGGTGTTTTGAGCTGTGTGCCTACGGTGCTTGATTAAAGGAAGAACCTTGGTAGATAGAAGGACAGAAAGTAGACCAGCAAAGCTGAAGCATAGAGGGCAGGTGAGCATGAGTACGTAAGGGCAGCCCAAGACGAACTGTGGAGGTCACCCAGAGCCATATGAGCCATATACAGACTTTTATCTTGATTTTAAGAGCAGTATGTTTCCAGGAAAGGGTTTTCATAAGAAGAATGCCAGCAACAGCTTTCCACTGATCATTCTAGCTAGAGTGCGGTCAGTGAGGAATTATTCAATATTCAACCAAATTTGTTGGATCTCTAACAGTCACTGTCTGGAGGTTTTGTGTGTATGACAATTTTAATCCAAATAATGATTTGTTTTACTAACTGGTCATTGCCTATCTCCATTGCTAGATTGTAAACTCCATGTGGACAGTGACCGTTGTCAGCTTGTTCCCCAATGCCTGCCTCAGAGTAGGTGTTCAATTAATATTTGTTGAAGAAATGAAGTGAGCTTTCAAGTTAGACAGACCTGAATTTAAATACTTGATCTACTACTTACAAATAGTGTGACTTGGGTACAGTTTTCTCATCGATAAAATGTGAATAATGACAGTATCTATCTCTAAAGGATGGTGTGAAGATTGAATCCCATCATCATGCATGCAATGTGCTTACAACAGTACCTGATACTTAATAAGTGCTTATGCAAATGAACCATTTATGATTAAAAACGAGATTTATACCGAAAAAAAAAAAAAGAGGATAGATGATGAGTGTTCTCTCTTTGACTAAACCCCAGCCAGGCTCCTGTGGCCCCCTTTGACTAGGTCTCAATCTTGTCCTATAAACACCTGAATAAATACTAATATCGCTTCTGACAGCTCAGGCCACCTTCCTAGGCTGACCGTAGCCCCACTTAAAGTGCCTGCCTGAGAAAACTCAAGGCAGCACAAAGAGTTTACTGCTTGTTTCAGCAGACACCTGAAGACAGGACTCTCGTCTCAGTCTCTGTGTGAGGGTGGAAGCCCAATTTCAATAAGCACCAATTTAAAAACCTAGATAGGTTTCTCACGGACCAAAGTCTCATTCCTGCTTTCTGCAATTCTCCAGTTCTCTGACGACTAAGCCCCTGTGCACCCACTCTCCACTCACCTGTTCTTTAGCAGTACCCAGTCACTTCTGCATAAGTCACAGTCAAGTTCAGCTCATGCTGGACTCTTTTCCCCACCGCAGTGGCATATGACTCATAATGTCCTTACCATGTCGGCTAGTGCCCTGCTTTGTTTATCTTTAACATAAGTTTCTGGAAAGAAAATTGAAGGCAAAAGAAAGGCTTTGGCAACTGTATCGCTTGGCAAATGTGCTCTGTTGCTTTCAAAAGGCCAGGAGTTCAGATATGGTGAAACAGTTTCACTCGCTCTCTTAAAATAAACAAATTTGTCTGCCACTGACATAAAGGATAACCCCTTGTCCAGAGCTATAGGAGAGCAGCAAGAATGGAAGGAAGCACATTAAGTAACTAGCAGGGAGCAGTTATTTCTGACTATATTTGTAAAGCAAAAATACATTTCTCATACATTTCTGTGACATTTAGGGGCATGAGAGCAAAACAGTTTGAATTACTGAAGCCAAGGAGAATATTTGATATTGCTTATGAGAAGTCGCATAGAGTCTGTGATATTTGCACTTTAAGCAGGCATTTCTTAAGTCAGGTTATACACCGAAGTTTAATTCTTCTTACAAAAATGGAAGACTCTAAACACCTTTTACACTGCACAAAGAAGCTGAAAGGGGAATAGAGAAGGAGGAAAAATATAACTAAAGCACAACACAAGACAAATAAGACCCATTCCACGACAACTCGAAGGAGCAGCAGTTTGTAAAGTGCACACAGGCCTTTCTGGCATTCTGGGATTTTAAAACTCAGAGGAATAGAGATCGATTGATTTTTAGAAATATACTAGATGATACTTCTGCTTAAAATCTGAACTAGAATAATGTCAGTCAGAAAGAGAGGAAAATGTATTTGCTATGGATATTAAAAGCCCAGAAACAAGCACTCAATCGTTTCAACACACTGACAAGGAGAAACACAGAAGCGGATCATGGAACCTGCAATATGAAAAGACGACGTCTGGACCAGCTTGGCACGGTGCTCGTTATCACGGTCAGCACTCCGCGAAAAAAAATGTTAAATGAATGAACAGATTTTCTCTTGGCCTTACCAAACTGAGGATTTATTTGTCTTGTAGTGAAGGATTGCAAGTCAATACCAGATACAATTATTCAATTCAACAGTATGTATTAAGCCAGGAACTGATCTAGGCCCTGGGAATATGCAACAGGAAACAAAACAGAGGGGACAAAAAATCCTTGTAGTTCCTAAAAGAGCTTCCATTCTAGTTGGCAGATGCAAATGAACTTAGACTATATATATATAGTACTTTAGGTTCCGGAGCACATGTGCAGATCATGCAGGATTATTGCACAGCTACATACATGGCAATGTGGTTTTCTGCCTCCATCCCCCTGTCACCTACATCTGGCATTTCTCCCCACATTATCCCTTCCCAACCTCCCTACCCCCCCACCGCTGTCCCTCCCTTGCCCCTGCCAACACACCCCAGTGTGTGATGCTCCCCTCCCTGTGTACATGTGTTCTCATTGTTCAACTCTGGCCTATGAGTGAGAACATTTGGTGTTTGATTTTCTGTTCTTGTGTCAGTTTGCTGAGAATGATGGTTTCCAGATTCATCCATGTCCCTACAAAGGACACAAACTCATCCTTTCTTATGGCTGCATAGTATTCCATGGTGTATATGTGCCACATTTTCCCTGTCCAGTCTATCGTCGATGGGCATTTGGGTTGGTTCCAGGTCTTTGCTATGGTAAACAGTGCTGCTATGAACATACGTGTGCATGTGTCCTTATAATAGAACGATTTATAATCCTTTGGGTATATACCCAGTAATGGGATTGCTGCTTCAAATGGAATTTCTGTTTCTAGGTCCTTTAATGACAAGTACCACAGCGGAAAATAAAGCAGAAGGTGGAAACAGGAAGCACTAGCTTGGTGGGAGAGCCGAGCCCTCGATTCAGGAAAGGTGACATGGGAGCAAAGCCCCAGGAAGCGATGGGGAGAGCCATGCAGACATTAGGGAAAGAGTGTGCTGGTGCATGGAACAATGGGTGCAAAGTGCTGTATAAAGAAGCCCAGGCAGGTCTAGAGAATGTTCAAAAAGAACAGGAATGAATGGTCAGACTCGGCACAGGCCATGGAGACTGAGATGGACGTCACTGAAAGATACTCCTCAGACTTGAATTGACTTTATTATAACAAGATCACTGTGGCTGTTGTGTCAATAACAGACTGGAGGAGAGTGAGTAATGACAGACAAGGAAACACTCTGCTTCCAGCCAGAAGACTCTACTCATCCGGGCTGCTTAGAGGAGATTGCAGCAGAGAGGAGATGAGACGGTGAGCTACACTCTTAATGATGTAAATGTAGAGGGAGGAAAAGAGAAGAAGGATTTTGACTTCAGCCACTGTAAAACTGGGTACCATTAAAGAAAAGTGGGTATATACCCAGTAATGGGATTGCTGGGTCAAATGCAATTTCTATTTCTAGGTCCTTGAGGAATCACGACACAGTCTTTCACAATGGTTGAACTAATTTACACGCCCACCAACAGTGTAAAAGTTTTTTTCTATTTCTCCACACCCTCTCCAGCATCTGTTGTCTCCTGGTTTTTTAATGATCCCCATTCTAACTGGTGGATACCCAAAGGATTATAAAACATTCAGTTATAAAGACACATGCACACGTATGTTTATTGCGGCACTGTTTACAATGGCAAAGACTTGGAACCAACCCAAATGCCCATCAATGATAGACTGGATAAAGAAAATGTGGCACATATACAACATGGAATACTATGCAGCCATAAAAAAGGATGAGTTCATGTCCTTTGCAGGGTCATGAATGAATCTGGAAACCGTCATTCTCAGCAAACTGACACAAGGACAGAAAACCAAACATTCCATGTTCTCATTCATAAGTGGGTGTCAAAACACGAGAACACATGGACACAGGGAGGGGAACATCATACACCAGGGCTTGTTGAGGGATGGGGGTTTGGGGGGGGATAGTACGGGTTGGGGGAATTGGGGAGGGTTAACATTAGGAGAAATACCTAATGTAGATGACGGGGGGATGGATGCAGCAAACCACCGAGGCACTTGTATACCTATGTAACAAAAATGTACCCCAAAACTTAAAGTATAATAAAAAATTTAAAAATAGTAATTAAAAAGTGGAAAAATATTGAGAGGGAAAATCAAGAATTAGGTTTGGACATTTTAACTTCAGTATTCTTTTTAGATATCCAAGGATCTACGTTGAACTGAATTTACAGTCATGCACCCCACAGTGATGGTTTGGTTAAAAATACACCATATATGACAGTGGTTCTGTAGGAATATAAAAGAGTTGAAAACTTTCCTTTGCCAGGTGACAGGGTAGCCATCACAGTGTCAAGCAATGCATTACATGAGTGAAATGGAAATTAACCCACTGTGCTGTCAGTCTATAAAAGTCTGTACACACAGTTATCCAGCACGTAATACTGGATAATGATAATAAATGACTATGCTACTGGTTTATGTATTTACCATAATACAATTTTTATCATCATTTATCATTATTCCTTCTACATATCAAAAAAAAAATAGTTAACTGTAAAATAGCCTCAGTTAGGTCCTTCAGGAGGTATCCAGATGAAGGCATCGTTAGCACAGGAGATGACAGCTCCAGGCCTGTTATTGCCCGAGAAGACTTCCCAGGGGGACGAGATGTGGAGGTAGAAGACAGTGACATTGATGATCCTGACCCTGTGTGTGCCTAGGATGCTGTGTGTTTGTGTCTTAGTTTTTAACAAAATGCTTAAGTAGTAAAGAAGAAAATTAAAAATAAAATAAAAATTCATAGTATAGTAAGGATCTTAAATATATGTTTTGTACAGTTTTATAATGTGTTTGTGTTTTAAGCATTGTTATTACAGAGTCAAAGAGTAAAAAATAATTAAAGTTTATAAAGTAAAAAAATTACAGTAGGCTAAGGTTTATTACTGAAGAAAGAAAAACATGTTTTATAAATGTAGTCTAGCCTCGCTGTCCAGTGTTCATAAAGTCTACAGCAATGTATAATAAGCAAAGTCATAGGCCTTCATATTCAGTCACCAGTCAGTCACTGACCCAGAGCAAGGCCAATCTTGCAAGCTTCATTTATGTAAGTGCCCAATACAGATGCACCATTATTGCTCTTATATACTGTGTATTTTCTGTACTTTACCTGTGTGTATGTATGTGCAGATACACAAACGCTTACCGTGATATTACAATTGCCGAGGACAGTAACATGCTGATGGGTTTGTAGCCTGGGAGCAACAGGCTATACCATATAGGCCAGGTGTCCTCTAGGCTCCACCGTCTCAATGTGTGTAAGTTTCCTCTATTATGTTCACATGACAAGACTGCCTAGCAACACATTTCTCGGGAAGTATTCTCATCATTTAGTGACATGTGACTATATATGCATCTAGACTTCAAGTGAGAAGTCTTGGTTGACTGTGGAAATTTTATTCTTAGCATAATCAATAAAGGCATGAAAGTAGATGAAACAATAAATGTCTAATGTTTAAATACTGAGACACTATAAGATCTCAGTATCAAGATGCTATGAAAACAAAAATAACCTAAGAAAGAGTAACTTGTGAGATCGTAGAAAAACCAGGACAGTTTTTTTTCTGGAAGTCAAGTGATAAAATATTTCTACGGTAAGGGCATGATCAATTGTGACAAATACACGCATTGCTAATCCACTGGGTCTCACTAAGGTGAGTACTAAGAAGTGGTTATTGTTTTAGCAACATAAAGCTTGGTGATAACCTTAAAAATTTTCAGTGATGGGGGGTCGGAGAAATATGACTTGAAAGAACTCATAGCAGAATAAAGGAGTGAAGGAATTGGAGACAGGAAATACATGACTCCACTGAGTTAAGGGAATAGAAAAATAAGGTGGTAACTACAGAAAATTAATTTTTAAATTTTTTGATTGAAAAAATAACTATATGTTTATATACTTATGGGAATAATGCATTAAGGCATGAGGACTAAGGATATAATAGTAAAAGGTAAGAATTTCTAGAAAGCGATGCTCTTGCACAGCCCACAGGGAATGGGTGGGATACAAAAGTGGATGGTGCGGCTGTGGATAGCCCCGTGGCAATGGCATGCATATAACAGTCACAAGAAATGTGTACAATTCTCATTCCACATTGTTCATTTAGACAGAGAACAGCTTCGTGGAGTCACATAGTTGCCTAGTTCAGGTAAATCCGACTTAAATTTTAATATTCTCAAAGGAAAAGTAAGTTAGTAACTCACAGAAGGCTCCCATTTAAAAAGCTAATTATATTCTAGGTGTGCCACTCATTACATAGACATTGAATAAAATAAGTCTATTAAATAGAATAAAACAAATTCAAATCATCTTACCATTGGACCTCAATATTCTTATTTAAGTTATGAAGCGATTTGGCTATGCAATTGTAATTATTCCAGGATTGCCACAATCTACAAGCTACGTAATATGAGCTTCTGTCTCAAAATTTATATCAGAAAGTAAGAAACTTTCTTAGTTCCTTGTTAATATGTAGGTCCCAGATATTAAAAGTTCAAGGTCTGTGAAATGATAGTTATTAGAATAATCCTCTTGATGGGACAAAGTAGTGAAAAGCGTTGGCAAACCTATCTAGACAATTGCCGGACAAACTAGATATTGTAAATAAACATATGGACTGGCAATTAGTCACTTCTTCAAATAAAATTCATTGTAATGTTTAGCATATTTTAAGAAGTCCTTTTGGAAAGTACATTCCGTATTTTAAGTTTATCCTTATTCCAAGTTTTATAGTGACAAAATATTTCCCTCCAAGATGCAATATGAGACTTTTAGGTAAAACTAGAATTGAAGGAAAAGGAGAAGGCAAGGACATGGAGAATGAAGTGGTCCTTCTTTAAAGAATGTTTCAACAAACATTGTGGAAGGAAAAAAATCTTATTTCTTCTTTAATTTTTTACCTTGATACACTTATTCAATAATAATAAGTGATACAATCCTTATTTCCAAGAACCGTAATGCAAGGTATTTGGTAATGCAGCCTTTTCTCTTCTCTTACAAAAAAACATATCACTTCAGAAGAAAAGAAGCAGTATTATTAATTAAACCTTCTATCTTATTTAGCTTTATATATAAATTTGAGGAAATGGAAGGATGAAGAAAGTGTTCTAAAATGGCAATAAAAAGACAAACCAAAAAATTTGATTTTTTTTTTTTTTTGAGACAGAGTCTCGCTCTGTAATCAGGCGCCAGGCTGGAGTGCAGTGGTGCGATCTCAGCTCACTGCAACCTCCACTTCCCCGGTTCAAGCAGTTCTCCTGCCTCAGCCTCCCAAGTAGCTGGGACCACAGGAGCGAGCCACTACGCCCAGCTAACTTTTGTATTTTTTAGTAGAGATGGGGTTTCACCATGGTCTCAATCTCTTGACCTCGTGATCCACCCATCTCGGTCTCCCAAAGTGCTGGGAATACAGGCTTGGGAAATTTTGATTTTAATAACAGAAGTAAATAACATATTTTCCAGTTCACAGGAACTAACTTCCAAGTCTCATTATTTTCTGTAAAATCGAAGAGTTCTACGTGCAGTGTTTCCTTCTAGTTCTGCTCCCTGGCTATCAGCATGAAGTTATAGATTCATGAAAACATACCCAATTTTTATGTTTAAAGGTATGGATGCATAGGGGTAAAAAAGAAAAACTTTAGGGCATCAGAGTAACTTCATGATCAACTAATAAAAACCTGAATAAATGGTACTCAGGTGACGGAGAAAAATGAGGATTTATTGACAAGGCAATGAGCCCTGCCTGAGCACAAGGCATGGAGCGTGAGCCTCACAGACACCAGAGGGTGTGATCAATGAGCCCCGCCTGAGCATGAGGCATGGAGCGTGAGCCTCACAGACACCAGAGGGTGTGATCCTCTACAGTTGACTTCTCATTCTCTATTGAGCAGAGATTCCAATGCTTATTTCGTCAATATCCTGGACATTTTCACTGCAGTATTCTTCTTTTACATTGACCTGCTACTTTGTGTGTGTGGGAACCTCACCTGAATGAATCCAACTTCTCTGTCAGCTTTGCAGAAACCCTGAACTGCTGAATGCTGTTGGAGAAAAATTAAACAAATGCATACATCGGGGCTACCGCTGTCATGTGGATGCCAGACTCAGCTGGGTTCTCAGCTCTTCCCACCAATCCTTCTATGTCAATATTCGCTCCAGTTCTCCTCAGTAGACAAGAATGGAGAACAACTTCTCTATTCTTCTCAAACATAAGTCTCTGGCCACCTGATTTATTTTCAGCAAATAGTCTTATTTTGTATTTTTCATTTAAAAAGCCACCTGAAAATAACAGCAACATTAATTTAAACTCCAGCAACTATTCCTATAGCTGCATCTGCCCTTTCTTTCTTCATCTTCTCTTTCACACTCTGCTGAGTGGCCTTGCCAGTCTTGATGTGGAACTCTTCACCAGAGTTCAGGATCATATTCACTCCGGAATAGTTGAAACCTCTGTGAACTGATTATTTCTTCTTCTTTCATTACATTGTCATCTTCATTTCCATTACTCTTTCACGATCTGTGGATTCACACATGTTAAAAGAGAGACCCAAGTTCACATCTTACCACTGGCCCTCAACATTGTTCTCTCAATTATGAGGTGATTTGGCTATGCAATTACTACCTTTTTTTCTTAGCACTTACATTGTATTAATTGTAAGACCCATGAGGACATTGAAATAATAAAGCGTCCTTTACTACATTTTAAGATCTGGGATGATTCTGAATGAAATGAAAAAGTAGCCATTATCTTTAATTCCCTGCCTTTGAGGTCCCCTTTAGCTCATTCAGTGTCTTATTATGTTCCTGACTTTTCCTCCATAAAATATTGTCATCTTTCATCTCATTACATAAGGACGTTTCTACAGTTGAGAGGAAAAAAACGAGTAGCTGTATTCAAAAGCTGTATTAACCGTTCTTTTAGCTATGAATCCATATTTCTTGGGTTACTCAAATTCAGTACATAGCTCTTTATAATGTTCCTTTATAAGAATAATGATCTTGAATGTTATACTCAATATCAGGTGGAAAATAGGAAAGAAGAATTTGCTTTTTCATGTCCCAATTATACTAAGACAAAGCATATTATATTACAGGAAATAAGTTTTATAGGTATATAAAACTTATATACCTATATATATATATATACCTTAAATATACTTATATATATATATATACTTATATATACCTTATATACCTATACAAGTATATGAGTTTTATATATAGGTATATAAGTTTTATATACCTGTATAAAAACTAATTTTGTTCTCATTGTTCAACACCCACCTATGAGTGAGAACATGCGATGTTTGATTTTCTGTTCTTGCGTCAGTTTGCTAAGAATGATGGTTTCCAGTTTCATCCATGTCCCTACAAAGGACATGAACTCATTGTTTTTGATGGCTGCATAATATTCCATAGTGTATATGTGCCACATTTTCCCTGTCCAGTCTATCATCGATGGGCATTTGGGTTGGTTCCAGGTCTTAGCTATTGTAAACAGTGCTGCAATGAACATTCGCGTGCATGTGTCCTTATACTAGAATGATTTATAATCCTTTGGATATATACCCAGTAATGGGATTGCTGGGTCACATGGACACAGGGAGGGGAGCACTACACACTGGGGTCTGTGGGGGAGAAATAGGGGAGGGACAGTGCAGGGTGGGGAGTTGGGGAGAGACAGCATGGGGAGAAATGCCAGATATTGGTGAAGGGGAGGAAGGCAGCAAATCACGCTGCCATGTGTGTACCTATGCAACAACCTTGCATGTTCTTCACATGTACCCCAAAACCTAAAATACAATAAAAAAAGCAAAAAAAACTTATTTTGTATATATATGTATTCATACACTTCCATGCATACATGTATCTATATGTATACTTGTATGTATTCATACACTTCCATGCATACATGTATCTATACATATACTTGTATGTATTCATACACTTCCATGCATACATGTATCTATACATATACTTGTATGTATACATATACTTCCATCACAATTTAAAAACACTGAAAAGGCATGTAGTAAAATTCAACAAACTAGAGACTGTTTAACGGATGTCCTGAGGGACTAGAGGGCTAAAGGTAGGGGTAGAAAAGATTTAAGAGAAAGAGAAGTTTCCCCACATGTTTGCATGCATAAGAATTCAAAGGTATTTTCAATAGCAATATAATAGTTCTAATGTTTTATTCATTCAATAATCAATACCTATCTTCAACATAATGCCCAGAGAATACAATAACAAAGATTTGGAACCAACCCAAATGCCCATTAATAATAAACTGGATAAAGAAAATGTGACATATATTCCATGGAATACTATGCAGCCATAAAAAATGAGTTAATGTCCTTTGCAGGGACATGGATGAAGCTGGAAGCTATCATTCTTGGCAAACTAACACAGGAACAGAAAACCAAATACTGCATACTCTCACTCATAAGTGGGAATTGAACAATGAGAATACATAGACACAGGGAGTGGAATATCACACACCTGGCCTGTCGGGGGCTAGGGGGCTAAGGGAGGGATAGCATTAGGACAAATACCTAATGCATGTGGGGCTTAAAACCTAGATGATGGGTTGATAGGTGCAGCAAATCACCAAGGCACATGTATACCTATGTAACAAACCTGCACATTTTGCACAGAACTTCAAGTAAAATAAAATTAAACAACGACAACAATAACAAAACTCAGAAAAATTTACAGTGGAGGAAGAAAAATTCTTAAATAAAAGGGATTATGGAAAAAAATATAAATAAATAGAGAGAGTGTGAAAGAATCATACTTAGAGAACCTTGCAAACTGCCCCCTCCTGCCTGGCTTCCTGCCTTTGGCCCCAATCCCCCTCTGGGCTTCAGGTCTGCCAGTACTTGCACGCACTTGGGAGACAAAAAGAAAAACGTCTTATTCACACCTTTTGGGTGAAAAAAACACTTAGGTATCATCTTCCTTGATGTTCTTAAAGATAAATTTTCAGTTCATACATATATACATATAAGTATGCATGCAATGACTAGTGTTTTTTCCACAAAAAAAAGATTTAGAACATGTAAATGGTATTTATGAATTACATAGTTTTGCAGAATAATACTTTTCTTTCAACTTTCCAATATCTATATGTATTTAATCTCTAGCCAAGAAAGTGAGCAAATGCAAAATCACTATAATTATCACTAGCAACATTCTAATAAAGGTGATTGTAGTATGTTGAGCACTTTACTAAGAATAAATTTTTGCCATTATACTCTAAACTATGCCTATAAATTAATACTTAAAGCAATACATAAAACATAATTGTTTTCAAGAAGTCCATTACTAAATGAAACCCACGTTCACCCATACAGCGATGGCAAAGCGTTTTAATCAGGACAAGCACACATACTACTTAGAATTCCCCTTTTCTGCTGATGGTAGGCACTATCGTAAAAGGCAATTGAAGTTTCTCCCAACACCACCCATTTGTCAGTGCAGATGTGTGGGAGTTTGTTTCCAAGCAGCAAGGTTGCTGAGGCTCTCTGTGTGCACGTAAGTCTCATCCCCACCGAGATTTACTTAACTATGAAGTGTCTCGAATAATAGAAAAGTTAACTTGCTTCAAATCAAGTGTGAAAATCTACGTAGAAAATTCTATGTAATAAAACAGCAGTTTCCAAACTGTATTTGAAACAGAAAATCTTCCCCAGATTTAAGAAATGCACCAAATCCTAATATGTACAGTGAACTTCTAATGCAAAAGTGCCGAAAGTTAGTGCATGGTGATGGACGAGCCACAAACGGAGGCACAGAGCCTGTAATCCTTGCTTATTTGCAACTCTCTTACTTTTTCTCCCACACACCTTGACCTTTTCTACAATATGCTACCATTTCTGAATAGTTTTCATTTCTTACATTCTTATTCTGAAACCTATTACAATACAACATAATGTCATTTGGAAGGTCTCTTTCTATTTACAAATCTACATTACGTAGCTCCAAGAATACGGGTCAGATACGTATGAATGTCCGGTGTGCTCCAGTTCTGTTCCTGCAAAGGGAGACGTGTTGTAAGGGAGGCGTGGAAACAGTATGGCATAACGAGAGCTCAGGAGGAGAAATTAGGGAAGCTTTTTTAACAGCTTTAATGGGATGCAATTTATATACCATAATATTTACCAATTTAAATGCCAAAATTCATTGGTTTGTAGTATTTATACAGTTGTGCAGACATCACCCCTATCTAATTTTAGACTATGCCATCATACCAACAGAGAAGCATAGTACCCACTGGCATTCATATCCTTCTTCTCTACCCCATATGCTGACAACCACAAGCCTACTTTCTGTCTCTGTGGATTTGCCTATTCTGGACGTTATATATAAATGGAATCATAACATATGTGCTCTTTTGTAACTGGATTATTTCACTTAGCATAATGTTTTCACGGATCATCCCAGTTATACACTATGTATCATTACTTTCTTCTTCCTTATTCTCAAATATTCTTCCATTATAGAGATGTACCATATTTTGTTTATTCCTTTATAACCCAATATCCCTTTATATCCCTTTATAACCTATGTATTTGGGTTATTTCTACCCTTTGGCTATTATGAGTATAACTGTACACGTTTTTGTGTGGATGTATGTCATTATTTCTATTAGGTATATCCCTAGGAGTAGAATTCCTAGATTGTGTGATAACAGTTTAACACTTCCAGGAACAGCCAGTCCGTTTTCACAGATGGCACCATTTTACAATCCCACCAGCCTTGCACTGGGGCTTCAATTTTTTCAGGTCCCCATCAACACATACTATTACCATTCTTTTTCATCACAAGCACCCTAGTGTATATAAAGTGGCATTTCATTGTGTGGTTTTGATTCACAATTGACAGGTAGAAAAAATGCTGATCATCTTTTTCAAGTGTTTATTGTTGATTTGCATACCTCCTTTGGAGGAGAGCCTGTTCAGACTCTTCGTCTATTTTTAATTATATTTATGTATTTATTTGTTTATCTATTTTGAGACAGGGTCTCACTCTGATGCCCAGGTGGAGTGCAGTGGCATGATCACAGCTCACTGCACCCTTGACTTCCTGGGTTCATATGATCCTCCCACCTCTGCCTTCCGAGCAGCTGGGACTACAGGCGTGTACCACAACACCTGGCTAATTTCTTTTTTGGGGGTACTTTTTGTAGAGATGAGGTCTTAGGTTGTTGCCCAGCCTTGTCTCCAACTCCTGGGCTCAAGCAGTCTGCTTGATTTCACCAGGTGTGAACCACTGCACACAGCTACCCAGATGTTTATTATTTGATCTGGGCTATACTGAGTGTGTACCATGTACAAGTATTCTGATAAAAGCGGCTACACAGGAAATTGTAAGAGTCATTAATATTGCACGATCCCAATGATTTGCTTGATGTGATACCTCCAGCTTAACCACAATTGACTTAATAATTAGAATCTTACTCCAATTTAGACCAGTCATATGAGAGGGGTCATAATGAGTGCTTCAACTACACTGTAGAACACTTTTCACTATCTGAAGAACGGTGAACCAATGAGCTCCAGTATCAGGAAAATGGAAGGAAAATATATACCGTTCTGCTTGGGACATGAAATTCAGATTATTGCAGCTTTTCTGTTGATCTGAACATCTTTTTTCCCCTTTTTTATTTTATACATTGCACTAATACCAGAAACGTACCTCAGTAGATCTGATCAGCACAACTTTTGCTTTGAAACTTCTGGGGATGTTATATAATAGAACTAATACTAAAATATTGCTCACTTCAATAAATACAAATGATCCTAATTCACTTATTTTTAAAAATATAATGCTTTTCTATAAAGTCTATCTCACATAGGTCTTCGTTATAAAAAGGAATTATCTGAATTTTTAATAAGTGGACTTCTATGAAATCTTTGATACATGAGAAATATGTACTTAAAAGTATAAGAATCAAATCAGATTTCCTAATTCAAATAGAGATCATTATCATCATGGAATGAATGGCGAATAGGTGGCTATAAAATCAAAGTTTAACAAACAATCATATAAAGTTGGGATGACCTATCATGAGAGAATATGTCACCAAATAACTGAAGAAAAGCATCCTTTCTGCCGAATTATTTGCAGTAGTGAATTTGATTATCGAAACTTGCACCACCATAGTCTGTGAGCCTTATTTTACTGTGTATACTGTAGGTTATATGATTTATACCAACTATTTTTAGTCATTAACCCCTCACATTGTAATAACAAAAAAAAAAATTTCTATTTTACCTATAACTAAAAACCTAACCTACATTAAGGAAATGGTATCACAATTTAATAGTATTAATATCCTCTACACAGATAATAAGAATTGTGATTTCAATATTGAGTTTAATAGATTTAAAACACTGTAGGCCAGGTGTGGTGCCTCATGTCTGCAATCCCAGCACTTGGAAGGCTGAGACGAGCAGATCACTTGAGGTCAATAGTTCAAGACCAGCCTGGCCAACATGGTGAAACCCCATCTCTGCTGAAAATAGCCAGGTGTGGTGGTGTGTGCCTGTACTCCCAGCTACTCAGGTGGAGGCGGTTGCAGTGACCAGAGATCACGCCACTACAACTCCATCCTGGGCGACAAAGTGAGACCCCATCTCCATAAAATAAAATAGACATTGTGGTTGCTTCCCCGCCTTTTTTTTTTTTTTTAAGAAATTTTTTGAGACAAATTCTTACTCTGTTGCCCAGGCTGGAGTGCAGTGGCTCAAGCTTGGCTCACTGCAACCTCTGTCTCCCAGGTTCGAGCAATTCTCCTGCCTCAGTCTCCTGTGTAGCTGGAACTACAGGTGCGCAACACCACACCTGGCTAATTTTTGTCTTTTTAATAGAGACAGGGTTTCACTGTGTTGGCCAGACTGGTCTTGAACCCCTGACTTCAGGTGATCCACCCGCCTCAGCCTCCCAAAGTGCTGGGATTACAGGAGTGAGCCACTACGCCAGGCCATGTTCAGCATATTTCAACCATCACTTTGTGCCTCTGAAACTTTCATTCTCAATTCATTATTATAACATTTTAGTACCTTAGGAATCTAATCCTGGCCACCAGAGGAAAAGCTGATCAATTAGAATTCAATCAAAAACACCTTTCTGACAATTTTCCTTCTGGGAATTGGCAAGGCAGAGGTAAGAAAAAGTACTCCAACAAGAACAGAATGCTCTCTGACACAGAAGCTTATGCTTTTAAGATTATAGATGCAACTTACTTTTTTTAAATAAGATTTTATGGCAAAACATTACAAGTAATTGATCACTTTAAGTTATGCCTTTAGGTGTAAAACATTAAGGAAAATTTTATATCTGAAGTCATTAATTTGATATTGGAGATAATTTATATTTGACTCTATCTAATCCAAGAGAAATATATTGCTTAGAAATAATAAAAACAAGAAATGGTCACAGCATGAGCTATCTTGCCAAATATTTGAGCTTCCTTCCAAATAGGATTTTTAATCCAGTATTTGAAAGACAAAATGTCACAAAAGAAAACTAGTATGATGGATAGTAAGAAATACGGTGGCTGTGGAAGAGAACAAGGCAGAATTGTGCCTCAGAGTAATAAATTGAATTGGCACATGCCTGAAAGTTAAATCCTACCAAGGCCACAGGATAACAGTACCCCCATTCATCTCACTGAGAATGAATTTTCTCATGAATAAAATGAAACGTAGTTTCAAATTTTCAGTAGAGCGACATTATCTTCTTATTTTAAAAAGACGGTAAAAAGGAAGAATTCATTAACTGTGATTTTTCTATACCACTCTCCTGCAAACCTTTTAAAAGCATCAGGACAGTGAAGAAGATGGCACCATCCCAGCCCTCTGTGGGGGCCCTGCTGGCTGCTGTGACTGACAAGGGCCCATGTTGGCCTTCAGCTGGTAAGTCAAGTGTATCCAGAGCAAGAACAGTGAATTATTGGGAGTTTAGGCACCATACTAAGTGCTCTTATACATGTTATCTCATTTGGTTACTTAAGTTATGTATCTCACAAATTTCTCAATAATAAGAAGCAAACGAGATTATTCATAAAGTATTTAGAAATCCAAAAAACAAAAAAGGATTCTTTAAATATATAAAATTCACATTATTTGTGTTAAAGACTGAATTTGATAATTTTATTGAACTCAGTATAAATGATGTATACATAAAGTCACATTAAATCGCAATTTTATAAAGATGTTACTTGAATTTTGAAAAATGTGCAAATATTTTATTTTTGCTTCAAATCGTCTGACCTTTTACTTGATGGACAACTCTCTCTTAACAATGATTAATCAGGAAGTTCTCGTTAATGTTTTTCCTTTTTCAGTTATAGCTGAGTTTCAAATAATATAATTATGTATCAAAGACAAGTAGTTCAGCATCAAAATCATTGCATAACTACGGTGTAACTCTTGAGGTTTTACGGTCCATGAAACGACTGTGGTATAAATCCCCCTCTTCCTGAAGCATCCTTTGGGTAGGAGTGAGAGGAAACCGTATTTATAAAGGTTCATTGGTATAACCTTAGACAAGCACTGGAGCCTTTGAAAAAACTGTGTTAAAAGTACACACAGTGCATAAAAATCAATGACTTTACAACCCAATTGTATGGGATTAAATCAATTTTACTGTAGTTTCCATCTTGCAATTTAGTACAAATTCTGAAGTATTCTGACATCTTCTGTGGGTAATTGTAAGAAACATGGACATAAGCGTTAACAGACAAATATCCATTTGATTTGTTTTCTAAAAATAAAACTAGGGATGATCTAAACTAGACCAGGTAAAGTCATTTATTTATTTATTTATTTTTTATTATTATTATTATTTTTTGAGATGGTGTCTAGCTGTGTCGCCCACACATGCTGGAATGCAATGGTACAATCTTGGCTCACTGTAACCTCCGCCTCCCGTGTTCAAGTGATTCTCCTGCCTCAGCCTCCTGAGTAGCTGGAATTACAGGCAGCTGCCATCATGCCTGGCTAATTTTTGTATTTTTACTAGAAATGGGTTTTCACCATGTTGGTCACGCTGGTCTCTAATTCCTGACCTTTTGATCCGCCCTCCTTGGCCTCCCAAAGTGCTGGAATTACAGGCATGAGCCACTGTGCCAGGCCAAGCCGTCTATTTTTTTTTAAGGTAAGTGCAAGTTAAGGTAACATTCTTGGTCCTTGGTCAAATTAATATAATTACACACACACAGGTCTTGTTTGTTTTGTTTGAGATAATCTCTCACCATGTAGCTCAGGCAGATCTTGAACTCAAACTCCTGGGCTCAAACACTTTTTTGCTTCAGCATCCTGAGTAGCTGGGATTACAAACACGAGCCACAGCACCCTGATTAATTTCATATTTATAAACTTACACATACTATGTATGTATACATGTATACGTATGTATGATATTTTGCTCTGTATATATAATGGATATATA
Organism: Aotus nancymaae; assembly: GCF_030222135.1. NCBI lineage: Eukaryota > Metazoa > Chordata > Mammalia > Primates > Aotidae > Aotus > Aotus nancymaae. The sequence continues at coordinate 2,580,446 of NW_026988450.1, read as the reverse complement.
TAGATATAGATTGAAAATTAGAAAAGACTCAGAAGAACTAGCTATCAGAATTTCTTTTGTATTTCCAGAGTTTGGAACAGTGCCTACCATAAAAGCCAATGGATCCCAAATGCCAAAAACATTTACTGAAGAAATCAAGGTCACCTGAACTCACAAAATATTTTGAGCTCTCAAAATGAAGGATTCAGATGCCAACTACCTGAGCAGTTGCATACCACTGAGACTCATAAATTTTTATGCCCCATACATATTATAACTGAAGGATCTGACATACTCATTGAGCAATTCTCCAGGGCATAGATGAGATTTTTCTTTTTAAAAATGATTTCATGCGGAACTAGGAGGAGAGTGTCTTTAACTTAAAGGAGACATGAGACTTTGATTGAATCAAGTCAATCGGAAAACCATGCTCATTTTTTCAATGAGTTTAATTTTTAAAGCTATTGTTTTCTCCATAAATTATATTATCTATTAGTTATTTTTTTAACAAAGACTTGTAAAAAGTAATAATATTCACATCCACAACAACAAAATATAAAATTAAGGTAAAGATATTCTAAAGACATCATTTAACTTTTAAAATATTTTTTATTTCACTACAAAGACTTTCTAGAAAGTCTACATTTTCTGGAAGCCCAAACAGGACAACGATTGTTAGTTTTGTTTGTAATATATTTAATTTTTTAATTGAAAGCAAAATATTCTCATGCATCTTTAAGGAACAGGAAAATATTGCACAAAAACAAAAAAGCATAAAAGATTAACTAATTGTATTATTTCAACTATTACTGATCACCTGTAAATGATAAAATGATTCACTTTTATTCACTTACTATAACAGGATGTAATGATAGCCATATCTGCTTTCCTAAAGTCACATTTCATAGTTGGTGGTAGACAGACAAGTGACCATAACACAGATAGACTGAATCAAATTACGTTGGCCCATCATTTTGCCCTACTCTAATCAATAATGCCCTTACAAACAATAGTGCACTACTGTAAATCTAAATGTCAGAGTCCAGGTTCTTTATCATTTCAGTCTAGCCTGCCTCCCAAATAAGGGAAACAGTGACTTTCATGGACTAGCAACCATGGGCAAAGTTTCTGAACCTGAGGCCATAGGAGACTGAGGCTCTGTATTCACATTTGCCTCCCATGGCGCCTCTAATTATGAGTCTTTCACAGGGGTCTCTGGTGCCAGTTTATTTTTTACCCCCCGTCTCTCCTTTGCTTCCTGTGCTTTTAGGCTATTATTGCTAAGGTTACTTCAGGTACTATTGTTTGCTTCTGTTCTGTGATACTTCCCCTTTTAACACACACGGCTTTCCTTCTCCTCAGAGTAACACCCTAGCCTGCCAGGAGATGCAATTCAGTGTTTATCAGGAACCTAGTCTGCATAGACTTAGACGCTTACCTGCCTCTGTTATTTAGTTCCCTAAAGAGCTTCACTGTCTTCACTCTCTTCTGTGTGCATGGGGCTCGGAAGGGCACTTACAGAGAAGAGGCTGATGAACGAAAAGCCATTCCGTTTTTATTGGAAAAGCGGTTCTCTAAGAAAAGATATTTTTAAAGAAGAGTGAGAAAACTATGAAAAGAAATCATAAGAGTGTACAGTTTGTGAATGACCCCTTACCAAAAGTTAGCTTTAAGTGTCTAAAAGGCTTAAAACACGTTTCCCTAAAGAATATTTTTTATTGAATTTTTACTTTTTCAGTACAAACTCCAGAGTCACACTACCGAAAGTACCTGAAATTAAATTTTATTTCTACCACACTCAATTATAATGTATAATATGAAAGTGCAATTTATTTTATTTTATTTTATTTTTTAAAACTCAGGAATACTCTGTGCTTGTGAGTGAAGTCTGCTGGGGTGCCGAGAGGCAGCAAAGCTTTGCCCCGACAGCTCATGAGAGGAGCATACAGGAAGCCATGTGAGGAGAAAAAGCAGGAAGCCCTGGGGCAGGTATATGGAGGAATTCATGCAGGCAGAAACTAGGGAGCAGGGCGTTTTGCGTGCCTATGAGCACGTGAGCAAGTCAGGAGAGCCCAGGCTCCATCTGCTACAGCTGAAGCTACCAGTGGCATGTCAGCCTGATGGAGCAAGCCTATAGAGAGGAGAATTGCTGCTGGCCCAAACATTTGAGTTCCTTACAACGTGAAGCAGGCTTTAATAAAAATAGGAAGAGGTATCCAGAGTAATGCAATCCGCAGAGAAAGAAGGTAGAATGGTGGCTGCCAGGCGCTGGGGGAGAGCTGGGAATGGGGAGTTGATGTGCAAATAGGAGCACTGCCTCAGTTTTGCACGATCAGAGAGCTCCGGAGATTGGTTACACAGCAACGTGGACACGCTTAACGTTACTGAACTGGCTACTTAAAGAGGCGAAGGTGGTAAACGTTATGTATTTTACCACAGTTAAATATGAAAATTAGGAATATAATTTAAGATCTGACATGACATCCACAGTTCAACAGCAATGGAAAATGAAAATTTAAGGTGATTGTCTATAAAATGTAGATGTAAAATATACTTGTCCGAATAACCAGAGAAAAGGGACAGAAAAGCTCCCGCTGGGTGTGTTTTCTTCATCACTTGCTCTGTCCCTGCATTTCAAAGAGGCTGCTGCCTCCTTTCCCCTGACAATACGAGTGGGCCTGTCAAATACATGGGGCGAATACTGTGGAGTCTATATGGGTACAGTAATTGCTTTTCCACAGCAAGCCCTTTCACCAGGTTAGAATTTTCCCCACAGAAATAATCTGAAGATATAAATAAGCACGTGCATCTGCCTGGCTGTATCCCTGCACACACACGCACGCACAGCTGTAAACAGCGGACACATAAGCAACTCAGCACTCCTGGGCCGCGGGTCCCTGGGAACATTCAGCTGACATTCCTGGAGCAGGCTCCGAGGGCGGGCGGGAGGCGCTGCACGGGCCCGGTCCTGTCCGCAGACAGCTTGCAATCTGCAGAGGCCGGCCTTTCAACAGAGACGCGATGGCCCTCGAGGGCCACGACAAGCTGGGTGAGAAGCCCCCAGTCAGACCAAGCCGAGAGCCAGACAGTGAGGGAGCCCGAGGACTTTGGTGTGCAGGCAGGTGGAGGAAGGGACGAGGTGCGGAGAGCAAAGGTTGGGCGGAAGGGCCAGCAGATGAAAGTGATCCCCACCCAAACAAAGAACACATTGTCATCACCAGCACGGAAACTGACCGTGAGCCACACACATTGGGGACAGGACATACAGACAGCTGTTTAGGAGCTGCTGGAGAGACCCGCGCCTGTCAAACAGGGATAGGAGGTCGGCCCATCCGTGCGCAGGGCGGGAGGCGGGGCCTATGAAGTCCCAGGCGCACCCTCACTCCCAGGCGCACCCTCAGTCCCAGTCGCACCCTCAGTCCCAGGCGCACCCTCAGGCCCAGGCGCACCCTCAGGCCCAGGCGCACCCTCAGATCCAGGCGCACCCTCAGTCCCAGGCGCACCCTCAGTCCCAGGCGCACCCTCAGGCCCAGGTGCACCCTCAGGCCCAGGCGCACCCTCAGATCCAGGCGCACCCTCAGTCCCAGGCGCACCCTCAGACCCAGGCGCACCCTCACTCCTAGGCGCACCCTCAGTCCCAGGCGCACCCTCAGTCCCAGGCGCACCCTCAGGCCCAGTCGCACCCTCAGGCCCAGGAGCACCCTCAGTCCCAGGCGCACCCTCAGGCCCAGGCGCACCCTCAGGCCCAGGCGCACCCTCACTCCTAGGCGCACCCTCAGTCCCAGGCGCACCCTCAGACCCAGGCGCACCCTCAGACCCAGGAGCACCCTCACTCCCAGGCGCACCCTCAGTCCCAGGCGCACCCTCAGTCCCAGGCGCACTCAGCGCGGCTGCACCACCCCAAAAGCGTCTGTGCCTCCTGCTCATTGCCAAGCCATAAGAGACAGTCCTCCCTTGCCTGGTGGTTACACTACCAAATTCATTCATTCTTCTCCAAAATCTTAACAGAGTGAAGCCTTTCAATGTACTGAAATAGAATGATTTTCAGCTTGCCCAGGGAAGAATCCTACACTATGGTGTCAATTCTTTCAAGCTTGTGGTTTTACCCAACTGTAGAAGAAGATTACATTTATTCATATCTTCTACATTTTCTTCCTAACATAGTGGTTAGGGACACTGATGTCTGGGGTCCGGCAGACCCAGGATTGAATCCTGAAGTCAGCTAATAACTGGAGGATATTTAGGATGTTCCTCAACTTCTTAAACATCCGTTTCCTCATTTCTAAAACGAACGTAAATATAGAACCTGTTGCGCACAGTTCAACGTTGGATAACGGAGGGAAAAAAAGCAAGTGCCCAACTCAGCTAAATTCTCAATAAAATGGCTATTCTTATTTTTATTTTTATTACTATTTCATTTGAATTTAAGTGTGTTAAACGATGTCCTCATACTTAGGGTAGACTATTAAACGAAACATGGACCTTTACAATAACAACAATAAATTTAATTGTATGTTCAAAAAAATCAAACCAAGCCCATTTGTGTAGGTACAGAGTCACTTTGGAGCCACTTCCGTGATCATGGCCATGGATGAAGGCCACCCACGCTGTTTCAGATTGAGGCAGTCTGCACAGCCGCAAGGCACTTCTCTGTTAAGTACATTCCTGTCCACCGTGTTTCTGCCTTGGCTGCATTTGCGTTTGTTTGCTTTGCTTGCTTTTCTTTCTCTTTGGTCATTGATTAGCTCCTGACTACCTCATTCCATTCTAGCCCCGTTCTCTTCCTCACTCTCTCTCCTCTTCCCCCTCTCTTCTGTCTCCTGTTTCTCTCTCTCTCTCTCTTTCTCTCTCTCTCTCTCTCTCTCTCTCTCTCTCTCTCTCTCTCTCTCCGTACATTCTAGTCTAACTTGGGGAACTAGTTGCTCCAAATCATTTTGTATCCCAGCATCTCATGACCACATAACAGAGAGGAAGGGCTTTGAAGAAAAGAGCCACCTACCTTTCAACATCCTGACATCAATGACATTGAGTAAACAGTTGTGAGCTGGGTTGGCTACAGGCCCTGTGGGAAGCATTTTGCAGGTATTCACAAATGATCCTCCAAGCATCTTTGTGATGTGGGTTATTATTATTATCCCTTATAAAGATATGGAAATTGAGGATCCAAGGATTTCTCTCTGCTCATGGTCACAAATCTAGTAAGCAGCTTTCTTGGGAAGCCAGCTGAGGACCGTGTAACGCCCAAGCGGTGTTCATGACGTGACATCTATGCTACAGAGACTGCATGTGTTGCTTTGACTTCGGATCTTCTGACTTTATCTTTCATCAGCCCTTGCTAGGAAGCCTTCCCCTTTCCATCATCTGCCTATGACAGGATCAACAATGGAATGGGGGAATGTAAGACAGGGTGAAACCTTTGAAGAATTGGTGTTGAGAGAGGCTGCAGACCCTGGGCATGGTTAGACAACCAGGTACCCAGTACACTCCTCTGAATTTGTGAGAAGCTCACTCCTGCCCTCCAAAACGAGCTCATCTAATGAGGAAGACAAACATCAGAGAAGCAGATTCACAACCAAGCCACAGCCCTGCACAGGCCAGCGTATGTAACAAGCTTCCCAGAGGGGCCCTGACCCTCAGCGTGTGGGATTGGAAGGCACAGCAGGCCACCAGAGGGTCGTGTAAGTGAAGCGTGAATATCCTCCAAAGGAGAGGATGACAGTGAGAGGGTCCCGGTGGTGGCAGAGACAATAGTGATGACAAAAGGAGAAAAGGACACTGGACTAAAGAGTTTCTGGTCTTTTTTTTTTTTCGTTTGAGGAAAGATAAGTGAACGCTAATAGGATCTTTACTGGCAAGTTTCCCTTTGGGGATTCTTGCCCCGGCCACATGCTTAGCCTCTTAACTTCGGAGGCTTCTGTTGTTCTGCTGTTTCCCTACTTAACTTTTCTTTAGAAAACGTTCTGATTTTGAAAGATAAAAATAATGAATTCAGCATAGAAAGATGAGCCCTGACTAGTGAGGGCACTGGGCTGGGTCTCAGAGATGGCGCTGATCCTGCACGTGTCTCTGGGTGGGAGCACTCTCAAAACGACGCTTTCACATCCTTCCCAGCTTCACACAGAGCACTGTGTTCAAAGTGGGAATGGAAAAAAAGCACAGTCCCTACATTTTCTTAATTGCTTTATTTGCCTGATCTTTTTTTAATTTCTGAAGAAAATGGTCTAAATCGTTTCTGGGTCTAGCACCAGAAGTTAAGCATGCGTTGCCGTCACACGCCCGTTTTTCTCTACTGAGTGTGCTTCAGCTTGCTGAGAGCTGTCATTCATCCATAGTTCATCTTGCAGACACTCCTCTGAGCTCTCCACTTCCCACCCACCTTCCCTCTCAGAATGGTCGCTCTTCTCTTGGAATTGAGCGAGTTGCAATGACTGTGCCTTCCCACACCTAATTATTAAAACATGGAATCAAAGCCAAAAATACATCCATTATGCTCGCCAGCACTTCAAATTGTCAGCCTCTGCCCATGGTCACCGAGACAAGCCCACCTCAGTCTCTGAGCTGCTTTCCCCCGTCTACAGTTCCTTTTACAGCAGCCAGAATGATCGCTTCAAAACCAAGGAAAGCACGCCATTTAATCTTGCTTAAAATATGCTGGCAGCTTCCCATTGTACCCAGAATTTGAGTAGAATTTCTCTCTTTGGCTTTATTGTTTCCTGTGTGATCAGGACTCAGGACTCCCTTCTCTCAGTTCCTTTAACCTGCAGGCTCACTCCTACCTGGGCGCCTCCACTCTGCTGTTAAATCTTCTCCCAATCCTGGTATGGTTGGTTTTGCTCTGTCAATTACATCTCAGTTTAAAATTCACTCCTCAGAGAAGGCTTCCCTGGACAAATTTAAGTCGCTTTTCTTTTTGCGTGACATTTAAATATTCTCAGACAAACACTCCGGAACACTCCGCAGGCTAATTCTGTTTCTTATTTCCTGTTCCTTCTATCCTCCCAAACACAAACACTCCTGTGAAAGTTTTATAAAAGTAGGGAACTGTCTGCCTTATGCAGCCCCACAGATCTGGCAGAAATCAAGCAATATGTGCGTTTTTAGAAGAAATATAAAAATGCAAAAACACAGAGAATAAGTGGGTGACTTGCCAATCCAATCCTTTCTGTTTGTGTCTAAGGCACTTAATCTCATACAAACATCACTTCACAAAAACAAGGAAAGCTTCTTTTCCTATTCCTTTCTATTTTCCCCACAAACATACACACACTGAGCCTTTACATCAGGCCTTGCTTTTCTCAAAAAAGATATAGGATCTAATTAAATGTATCACTGATTGCAAGGTGCTTCTGGATAAACCATTGCTTCTGCAGTAAATTGAGACGCGCATCTCGAAATTAGTCACAGCTATTAAGAATGGTAGTAGGTCTTCTTTCCAATTCTTTCTCCATCCCAGTTTTCGAAATAAAAATAAGAAGAATAACTAATGCAGGGAGCAAATGTAGTTGGTAAAACTAGTTGTTCATTGAAAACATAAATGAAAGTCAATTTTATGTAATTCACCACCAATATGAAAATAAATAAATAAATGGGAAAAAATGCTGAAGAAAAGTCAATATAACAGACTCTCAATCCCATTACTTTGCCTCAAAGACAAAAATTGTCAAAGTTACATATCAAGAATGGAGCCTTTACATATGTATATATGTGTTTTTGTAAGTCTTGCAGGCACACCATCATACTGCTTTAAAACAAGAGAAATCTTTTCTCAAACTGAAAGTAACAGTCCCCTTCTTGTGGACTACGTATGATTTATGTGCAGAGTGAACCTGTCTGCTATAGTTATTGGAGAGCTGCCTTGCAAGACCTATGGATGTCAAAAGCATTCAGATCAGCTTCATCTCTCATCCTGAAACAGTAATAAGAAAAAAAAAATTATCAGATTGTAGAGACCGCATGCCAATTCGACAACTCTGTGCAGCTCCAGTGATCCTGAAGGCAAGTGCTACTGTGCGCGTTGTGGCAACTACTAGAAACATGAACCTTGGGAACCTTCCTTGAATAGCGTTGTATCATATCAACATCAACAAGCAAACTAAGGCGGAGATCATCAGGTATTCCTAGTATGAAATTCTAAGAAATGTCAGAAATCCTTTTATCCAGCACTTCTATAAGTGAAGAAGAATGAAAAGATCTCTTGAATATTGCTGAATAATCTTGGCAGTTGAGGAGATTATGAATTAAGGCAGTGTAAAGGTTTAGTTTGTAGTTATATTTATTAAGAAACTTTTTTAAATTTCATTCCACCAAATATGTCTTTAAAACACAGCCCGTAGCCACCTCAAGGTCCATTTGGAAGAGAGGAGATATCAGGCGATGTCATAATTTGCCACTGAGAACAATTGCTGACAGTTTGGACGTGACAGCTTTTCTCAGAGAGCCCTTCCTGGACCGTCGTTCCCATGGACATGTCCGTGAAAGCTGCCTGGACATGTGCATTCTCCACGTTCCTTCTCTAGTTTCACTCTGCAGTTGGAATGTGAAAGTCACGGAGAAGTCCTGCCATAAAGAGATTATGCCTAATTTTGTTTTACTCTGCATTTCCCAAAACCAAATTACCCACAAAATTCTTTTATGCCATAATATATATTAACATACGTGGCACTGTAGTTTGCCATTTGCAGGATACATTCTGGGAAAGTTTCAGCAATAAAATTTATTGTAGATGCAATTTTTTTCTGAAGCTTCTTACATTATTTTAATAGAGTCATTGGATTTTATAGCTGTAAGTACTTAAAATGATCTAGTTCAGAGCCTTCATTTTACAGTTAATGTAGGGAACCGCAAGGTCACACAGCCTATACAAATGGCTGATCTCGTACGTGAGGACATGTTCTCCCAACGCCCAGGTCAGGGCCCTTTATGACACCAAAAGAAGAATAATCCCTTTTGCATTCATCTTGAAAAATAGTAGAAAGAACAAGGAATTTGAAGTTAAAGACTTGAGGATAATTTCACCACATGTTAACTATGTGTCCTTGGGCATATAGATTCCTCTTTTGGAAAAGAGATGTTTTAATCATGCTTTATCTGCTTATCTCATGGAATTTTTGAGAAGTCCAAAGAAGCTGATAAAATATATAAAGGCACCGTCTACAAATGGAAGATTAGTAAAGTGTTGGTGCTCCTTAATTAATTGAATATTATTGTGGCTCCTTAATTAATTGAATATTATTGTGGCTCCTTAATTGAATATTATTGTGGCTCCTTAATTGAATATTATTGTGGCTCCTTAATTGAATATTATTGTGGCTCCTTAATTGAATATTATTGTGGCTCCTTAATTGAATATTATTGTGGCTCCTTAATTGAATATTATTGTGGCTCCTTAATTGAATATTATTGTGGCTGTTGTATTTTGTGGATCACCATTTGGAAAAGATTAAAACTCTGCGGTAATTTTGGGTAATTAATTTTATCAGGCTATAGGTATTATGTCTTGCTAATGGAGCTGTGGCTTGTGCATCCAGACAGGAAAAGAAGGCAGCTGGATGATTTGAAATTGTGTAACTTGCATTCATTCTCTTTGGAAAACAGCATACTTCCTAGGGTAAAAAAGCGAAAACTTGAAATGATTAATAATCTTAATAAATTCAAGGAGGAAACAGCCTAATATTCTAACAACAAAAAAATTGGGGTTTATGGTAAAATGTTGATATGATTTCCTCTAAGAAGGTAGCATTCAGAGCACCAAGGATCTTCTGTTATTTAATTTGAATGGAAACGCAGAACTTAATGTAGTTCCTATAGCGTCGTAGAAGGATGTTTTGTTGAAATGAATTGTTATACGTTATCAAATAAATGGTATCAGAATTCATCATTGTTGTTTTATTTTTATTTTCTCCAAACACTCCTTTCTTGACCTCTCTATCTGTAATTTTATTCTAAAGTTCTAAGTTCAACTGATCTGACCTATGCCAAATGAACAGGAATACTCTTTTCTCCACTATTTACTGTTTTTTCACTTTTATTCCTTGCTTCAGATATTTTTAATTCTGTAAGATACACTGATGCATATTAATAAAAGCGAAGACTCACCAAAATGAAGCAGTCAATTTCATCTTATCTGGACCTCAGCCAGACTCTTTTAGTCTGAACCCAGCTGGGCACTGAGTCCGATGTGCATTCACAGTGCCCCTAGTCTCCCAGATTCCCTGTACTTTAAGTCAGCTTTGCTTCGATCTGGCATCATTCGCTAAACACAGCTGCCAACCCTTCAAGGTGGGAGAAAGGAGTCTCTAGCATTAAAAATAAGTGGTTTACCAGTCTCACCAGCTGCGGAATTTAGGACAGCAGGATGTTCTTCTCTAGAGATACAAGAGTTAGAGCTACATAACTTATAACCTTCTCTGACCCTCTACTTGGTCAGAGATCTTATGGAATAGAGAAAAAAAGAAAAACATCTAAATGTAATTTGGATTCCAAGGGAGCAAATAGCTATTTCTGAAATGAAATGGGTAATTTGCTATTGATTATTTTGGAAGCTGCAGGGAAGAAACAATAATCCAAAGCAACTGTATTTGTCTCTGTAAGAGAAGCACTGTTCAGATCAGACAAGTTCACTAAATGCTAGATGTTGAATGAATTAAAAATAATGCAGCTGGACATACGTGCATCACTGAAAGAATTTAAAACTGTGCAGCAGGAAGTACAGGTGTATCTAAAACAAGGCAACATATTTCAGTGCACGTGTCTGTTTGCAGCACTACCCAGTAGGCACAAGCAATTGCTGGAGTGGTTTGTTGGTGCTGAAATTTCCTGGTGATGACCTTGGAGTGCCTCATACTCATCAAACAGGCACTGTGAAATTTTGCCAGATGGTGAGATACAGAGGTATTACTGGAATTGTCAAATCACTGAAACCCTTTAGTAGTTAAGAGGCCAACCAGAGTAAAAGTTGCATTCTTTCCGCCAATCCTCATCTCCAGTCACCCTAGGACTGATCTAAATGTTTCCTTGAATAAGTATTTGTAATGGCAATTAGAGTAAAATAAGTAATAAAAAACATGAGACAGTCTTGTTTTGTAAGGACTCAATAGCACACCATCCTGAACACACACACACACACACACACACAGAGGCCTTTGATTCCACTATCAAAAAGCAGCATGAATCTATAACAGCATTTGGAGTGTGACTGAGGAGGAGTGAAGAAGAAATAGCAACTTTTCAAATTCTGTAACTTGGAGTTGAATCACTATGCCATTGTTGTTTTGATAGTGAGGCAATCACTCTTCTTTAACCTGACCCCACCCTACGTGACCGTATGTAAAGAATGTAACTTTAAAAATTAAGTGAATGGCCGGGCATGGTGTTTCTCACCTGTAATCCCAGCACTTTGGGAGGCCAAGGAGGGTGGATCACCTGAGGTCAGGAGTTTGAGACCAGCCTGACCAACATGGTGAAACCTGCTCTCTACTAAAAGTACAAAAATTAGCTGGGCATGTTGGCGAATGTTTGTAATCCCAGCTACTCTGAAGCTGAGGTAAGAGATGCTTGAACACAGGAGGTGGAGGTTGCGGTGAGCCCAGATGGACCCATTGCATTGGTTACAGAGCAAGACACTAAAAAAAAAAAAAAAAAACCTCAGTGAATTAAAATAAGTTTGCTTTTGAGAATTTTTTTAAATTCCACTACTTCCCATGAAGCAGTTTATGGCATCCTGTGATGAAGCAGATCCAAGGTTTCCTGGCATTAATGCCTCTCTCTGAATTATTACAGACTCATAAACAGTTAAAAGAAAATAATTTAAAAGTAAACCAAGCCTTTTAAGACGTTATTCACCACCTAATTAAAAAGAAAAATAATCAGTGTAGAAGACTTTAAGTTAAACAGCATACATGCAAGCCACCAATCCATTAGTTACCTTGCCATGAGTATGCTGTCACCTAATTTGTCTGTCATTCTGCCTCCAATTCATTTGACACACAAATTCCCAATTAATATTTTCAAAGCTCAAAAACATTCTCTTTCCCCTTCCTCCAGACTTTATCCAGACTCCTTTATTTGGCACTCAAGTCTCTGGAGTTTTAAATGCAGCCCGATTGATATTCTGCTGCCTCAGTATCGCCCTTTGCCTGGAGTGCACATCAGTCCGAGGGAAAGATCAGTCATCCCCAGTTCTATCCTGAATGTCTCTGCCTTTCGGTTTTCTGGAACTCTGGAACATAATGCCTATAAATAATTATGATTGAATTGCAGGAAATAAATTGTCTCTTGTTTGCCTGGGAGGTCCTCTCTTTCATGGGGAAGTCTTCATTATTCTTCCAGCTATAGCTCTGGTCTATCTGGAAGAATAAGGGTCTATATTTTTGGTATAACCTGCATCCTGAAAGCTACATCTGATCCTCCCAAATTGATATCATTTCCTCTGAATGAAGAGATGTCTTTTGCACGTAGAAACCTGGAAACCTTACTACAAGTCCTTTCGGGGCAAGAGCTATGCCTGATTCACTTTGTATCCTTTTAGTATTGCATCTGATCTGAATCTTTGCATTTTAGATCTTATGAAAATTTTGGAACTAAAAAATAAATGCAATGTCGGACGCTGTGCCAACTTACTGGGCAAAATACTTTCACCTGTGTTCTTTATTGGTAATTCTCAAGACATAAGAAGCAAAAGTCACAAAAGTTGATAGATCTCTACATAAGACAAAATACACCATGAATGGGGGAAAGAGAAGGTGCTGAAATTCCATAAGCAAATGTATTGCATTTTAGTAAGTGCACGAGACATTTGGGGCACACTTTAAATCATCAGATTCAATGAAGGATGAGGGCAATGGCTTTGGACACAAAGAAACTAGAAGAACAAAATGCATTTTTTCTTCCTTCTTCTGCCCAAAATCTTTTCTTCCAATGGTATATAGTGACATAAATACATACTGAAAAGACCATGTATTTATTTGCAGAAAAAAGCAAAGACTGTTCACCAGGTATAGAGGAAGCATGCGTGGACTTGGAAGATAATAGGGTGATTCTCTGATGTGCTGCAAGCCCCTGACGGAGGCAGCCAAGACCGAGGAGAATACCCTGACTCTTGTATCTGTGTGGAAAAGTGCACGCTCCTGGGGACAGGGAGAAAGCTGCTGTAAAGCTAGATTACTTTGGTAATCATGATCTTGAACTACAAATGTCAGTAACGAGATGTAATAAGATGCTCATGGCATCTTATTATTTGCTTAAGAACTTTCCATTAAATGCCAACCTAGTGATTAATTCTTCTTAATGGAACTTTTCCCTGCTTTAATCTCACTTTCAGTGATAATTAACACTTATCAATTCTCACTACAAATGAAAGAGCTGTTTCAGAGAAAAGGCTGAACTCAGACACCTGGCACTCTCATGGTGAAGGCAGATTGAGAAAAGGCTAAATATTACATCTGCAGAACTTATTCCTGTCCAAATTCACCAATTAGAACTTAAATGAAGTTTATATACTGTAATAAATTAACAAAAATTGAGAACAAAAATCAATGAAAAGTAGAGATTTTATCAGGTGAAAAACTTGCATCACCACATATACACAATGAGCGAATGTGTCTACCAAAATAAAAAGTAATACAGAAAACTTCTCAGTCTCATATCTACGGAAGTAGATGTTATAATACGTAAAAAAAGACGAAACAAATAGCTATGTTGCATGTGACAAACACCGTACTGAGAACAGACTGTAAGCTCCCTGAGAACAGGCTCTCTACATGCTAAAGGACACTCCAGACTCAAACAGGCATTCTTTAAGCCCCCTTTTCTTGCCATTAACCATGTGACTTGGGGCAGGAAATAACCTTTACTGTGCAACAGTTTTTTTTCATTTGTGAAACAAAAATCACAACTGGTCCAGCTTCACGGGACTGCTCTGAGGATTATAAAATCCTTAAGCCCTTAGGGCAATGCCTGGGCAATAGTGAGTATAAGCTATTGTTATTATTCCTGGCATTTTTTCCAAGGCAGTGCCCTCCAAAGATTAAAGAGAACACAAAAATATTTTCTTGACATTGTTTACAAGTTATTGAAAGAACTCTTGCTAGCAAATTTGTGATATGGCACTAAATTAACAGAAACATCTATTTGCATTGCAATACAACCATCAAACAATGATTTATTATTTAATACATGCTAGGTGTACACAAAGTAGCACAGAAAAATATGCCTATATAGTAAAGGAAAATTTCACAAGTCATCATACCCATTCTTCATTACAAATTCACTACTAATGGAATTAAAGTAAAATGAAAATAAATTATTTCCAGAATTTAAATATGTGTTTTAGTTAAAAAACTGAAATAGGCTGGGTGTGGTGGCTCACACCTATAATCCCCACACTTTGGGAGGCCAAGGTGAGTGGATCATTTGAAGTCAAGAGTTCGAGACCAGAGTGGCCAGCAATGTGAAACCCCACCTCTACTAAAAAAAAAAAAACAAAAATTAGCCAGACGTGGTGGCGAGCTCCTATGGTCCCAGCTACTTGGGAGGCTGAGGCAAGAGAATCAGTTGAACCTGGGAGGCAGAGGTTGCAGTGAGCAGAGATTGAACCACTGCACTCCAGCCTTGGGGACAGAGTAAGATTCTGTCTCAACAAAAAAAAAAAAAAAAAAAAAAAAAAAAGACTGGAATAAGCAATAGACTTTTTTAACCAGGAAAAACAAAAATGATAACTAAACATTAAAGTATTGACTGTATTTCCCGTACAAATCAACAATCACAATGGTTCCATGAACTAATAGCTACAAATATACCTTTTTACAGAGACAGAAACTGAGGCGTGAAAGAAGGCAACTTTATCAAAACTTCAAACCCAAATAGACAGGCTCCTATTTTCTTTCTCAGCTTTTCCCAATAGAGACAAGAAAAATAGAGAAGCAAAGAGAGACTTGAGTGAGTAGAAATTTATATTCTAGAGACGAACATCACATGCTGAATGTACTGGCAACAAAAAAAGTTATGGGAAGGAAGATGCACAAAACTTGGTTGGGTGGACGAAGGGGAAGCATGAGAAGGTCCAGCGTAAAACGCGGAAACAGCAGAAGCTCAGTAAATGGGCTCACTTTAATTTCCATGTAGGCTAAAAGAAAAGGTAAAATGAAAGGAGATAAACGATCACAGGAGGAAGATTAAAGAAAATACTGAATTATTAGAAATGACATTTGGGGAAAAAAGATAAAGGGGGAGGATGAGAACTAAAATTTGTAATATGTCATTTGGTTTTAAATATCTTTGAAATTGCAAAAGCCAGAGTGGGCCCTATTTGTACTATTTTCATGAAAAAGATTTTGTTATCTAAAATGGAACCTTTCTGATGGGGCTAGGGAGGCTGGAGCAATCAAGACACATAACAACATCCACGTTTAGCAGCTAAAAGCAACCCCGTGTCTGCTTACCGAGATTTCACATTTCCGTAGAGATTATTGCCCTGGTGTCCAGAGCAGGATTCTCTAGAGCTTCCACCGATAAGCTCAGTTATTCATTTCTGAATTCATTTTCTGTTTGTTAAGGTGAGTAAGCATGAGAACCAGAGTGAAATGTTCTTGAGAGAACAGACTGATTAGGCAGCTGGTTGTTGCATTAGCAAGTATATCCAGGCCTCAATTGCCGTGCACATATCCCGCAGCTCATAAAGCAGGCCATATAAAAAGGGCTACTGGATGGCATCCTCACCCTCATTGTCATCATCATCATCATCATCTCCTGAGTGACTCCTTCTGTACTAGATTCATTAGAGTCCTCAGGAGAACTGTATCCTTACTGCTTCATGCGTAGCCTGTTGCAGTTGACTTTTTTTTTTTTTTTGAGACAGAGCATCGCTCCGTCGCCAGGCGACAGGCTGGAGTGCAGTGGCTCGATCTCGGCTCACTGCAACCTCTGTCTCCCGGGTTCAAGCAACTCTCCTGCCTCAGCCTCCTGAGTAGCTGGGACTACAGGCACGCACCACCACGCCCAGCTAATTTTTGTATTTTTAGTAGAGATGGGGTTTCACCATGTTGGCCAGGATGGTCTCGATCTCTTGACCTCATGATCTGCCTGCCTCGGTCTCCCAAAGTGCTGGGATTACAGGCTGAGCCACCGCACCCGGCTACAGTTGACTTTTATCACCCCCACAGATATAAACAGAATTCACAGCAAATAACAATGATAGGTAAATCATGCCAACTTATTAGATGACGGAGTGCAGTCAGTGCGAAATGTCATACTAGACATTTCACAAAACAGTAGTCTCAGTTCAATGTTCAATTTTAACTGAAAATAAAGGTCAGAGATCCCATGCCCTATCCTGCTCTGTATGCCACTAATTTTAACTTGCCTTAATAACTACTGTACAAATAAATGTTAATTTATATTAAATTCTGTTACTAATGTGGCTTGATAATATTTCACGTGCAGTACATGACTATCGATCATAGAAAAAATGAAATATACTAAACTTCAAAATTATACTGAGCATAATTCCATCTATCTCAGAGGTAAACAAAGACAATTTTTTGGAACTTCGGTGCATCAAGGGCACAACTAATGAATAATTACTATCATTGAACTGGATAAGTATCAAAGTGTTGGCTAAAAAAAGATAATATAATAAAAATACAGAACTGAGAAAGGGGAAACTTTGTTTCAACAAATATGCCTAAACAAGGTGAAAGTGAGTATGACGCACCTGTTCCAGAGATTCCCATGTGGTAAGAAAGGACTAAACCAACTGTCAGCAATTGTCAGCATTCTCCAGAGAAACAGAATGGATAGAATATATGCGTGTTCCTGCCTATCTATCATCCACCTATCTATATAATCTCTACCTGTTTACCTAGCTATCCATCATCTACCTATCTATATAATCTCTACCTGTTTACCTAGCTATCCATCATCTACCTATCTATATAATCTCTACCTGTTTACCTAGCTATCCATCATCTACCTATCTATATAATCTCTACCTGTTTACCTAGCTATCTATCATCTACCTATCAGTCTACCTTAGCTATCTATTTAGAGAGAAGGAGAACTAGAGAGAGATTAAGGAATTGGCTCACGTGGTCCTGCAGCTGTGGAGAATGACAGGTCTAAAATTTGCAGGGTAAGCTGCTAGCTGGAGACCCAGGGCAGAGGTGATACTACGGCAGCTTGAGCCTGAAGGCAGTACGTGGCAAAACTCCATCCTTCCTTGTGGGGAGCCAGTCTCATTTTCTCAAGGTCTTCAACCGATTAGATGTGGGCTATCCTCACGCAGAGTAATCTGCTTTACTCAAAGTCTACTGATTCAAATATCACTCTCATCTAAAATATACCTTCACAGGAACATCTAGAATAACGGTTAACTAAGTATCTAGGTACAGGCCTAGCCAAGTTGGCATATCCATCACACTGAGTGCCTACTATGGATAGGTGCTGTGACTTGTGTGAGGCATGCGTGTCATTTAATTTAACTTGTGTTGAGTTGAAAATAACTTCTGGGAATTTAATGGATTTGATTCAGGCTATTTTTCTCATTTTATGTATAAGTTTTAAAAGATCAGACATTGGTGGGAAGACGAAGAAAAAGTCTTTCTAAATTGAAAAGATTTACAAACACATGTTTTATCATATCAGCTATGGAAAACAGAGGAGAAAATGAAGTCCCTGTGACGTTCTATTTTCACGAAATTTATAAACTCACTGAAATAAAGTGGGATCTATTTATAGCATTGCTAGTATGCATTTGAGATTAAACAGTCATCACAAGGTACAATGCAAAGACCGGTAGCTTGCAGTAAACGAAATCTCAGCCTGTTAGCACTGGACCGAATTCCACCCAGCTCACAGAATGGAGAGGAGCAAAGTGTGGAGGCAATGCTTGATTGGTCAGGAAAGTTTCCCGCAAAGTAAAGAAGCAAGACCAGTGACTTAATTTTCCGGAGAGCATACTAAATACAAAAAGAAAAACACGATTGCGTTGGAATAGTAATACAAACCAAGTCCTAACAAACTGTGATTCAAAAAATAAAATAAAATTTTGAAACAGCAGTGTGAAAATGAACACCGAAAGCCCAAGACATGAACCAAAACAAAATCAGCCATGCCAAGATCAGAGTGGAGCAATGTGCCAAAAGACATTTTCCAACATTAGTCTGTGATCTCCTGTTTATCTGAATCCTGGCAGGGTGTTCGCAGCAAAGTGTTCACACAGCACACGCTGTGGGCAGATGTCTTGGGGCTTTGCTTCCTGAGGAAGGGAAAATCAAGGAGGTGGTAATGGTTCAGGATGAAGAGAGTTTTCTAACTCGGGACTGGATTCATTCATTTATGCTGTATTCACTCATCCACTCATGTAGTCCTTTAACTAATCTGTGTAGCTGTCATCGGCTACAGCTACAGGAGGTGCTGTCACGTAACCGCGAGGAGATGGTCCCTTCTTGGATTGCACTTCCTGACTCTGGCCTGGGAAGCCCCTACTCAGGGGTAGTGGATTCCTGGCTGTATCCTTGTTCCTGCCAGGATACTGCCTGCCTCCCTGCCACAAACAGCTCAGGAATCTGCGATTGGAACCATTCTTGACTGGGCGCAGTGGCTCATACCTGTAATCTCAGCACTTTGGGAGGCCAAGGCAGGCAGATTAACTTGAGGTCAAGAGTTCAAAACCTGACCAACATGGTGAAACCCCGTTTTTATTAAAAATACAAAAATTACCTGAGTATGGTGGTGGGCATCTGTAATCCCAGATATTCAGGAAGCTAAGGCAGAATAATCTGTTGAACCTGGGAGGTGGAGATCACGCCACTGCACTGCAGCCTGGGTGATAGAGAGAGACTTTCCCACCAAGCCCCCAAGAAAAGAACCACTCTTTCAACTCCCCCAGCTTCCCGAGAGCCCCAGGGCTAGTCCCATCTGCTTCTCCTCCTTACTGACCTCACATTCCAACGAGCCTCCTCATCTGATCATGAAGCTCATCCTACGGTCAGACAGACACCTGTGCTCTCCCTGCCCTGCACCTCTTGCTCTCCACCTCTGACCTCAGCTGCATTCCACAGGGCCTTGCATTTGCTTCTCAATGTCTCCTCAAGGAGAACCTACTAATCTGAGCCCCAGGGAGGGTCTGGGAGCGGAGGGGAAGCTGTAAAGTGTTTGTCCGGCTGCCATCGACATGGCTTTTCTTGCCATTCTCAAACTTCCTCAAACTTGCCATCCTCAAACACCCTTGTAAAGCCAGTGGAAATTATGCCATTTTTTCTATGGTTGGATGGACACTCAAGAGGTGACCTGATAGTACTTTATTGTGTGATTTCAACAATTCATTGAATTCTTCCAAGTCTGTGTCCTCCTCCATCAGAAAAGGATGACGGGAGTTCCAGACTTAGAGGTAAACATGAGCCGCCATGTGATCTGATGTAGAGAAGGCATTTCAACAAGCAGAGGCATCCACAGATGTTAGCTGCCATTGGTCTCTTGTAGGTATATCAGGCATATTCTCATGAAACAATGTATGGCAGGAAGTCTGATTCTGAGGAATTCCCGTAAAATATTATTCTTAGCAGTGACACAGAAATACTTAGATTTTTTTTATTTAGCAGGGTAATCGTTGCAAACACAGACCTTCAACAGCAACAAAAAAAAAGACAATATTGAAAATTTTGTTTCAGGAAGAAAGTGAGTCAGGATGCAAGAATGATTATCTTTAAGGAATTACAAGTGGCCCCAACAGTTGTCTAAGTTCCTCCAGGTTAGAAAGCACCAATTATTCTTCTTCCTATACTCAAAAGTTTCTCATCCACAGTGGATTCTGGGCCTGTGGCTGACGGTGATATGGGCTGCTCATTGGGTGCAACATTCTTATTTTTATGATTGATAATGCTAGTAGATCTTAAATAAAACATTAATGTTAGTAACATTGCCGCATATGATTTTTGCCTGGCAAACAACGATAAACAGGAAATTATTTTAAAGTGGAAACAGCTCTGAAGGGGGAGAAAAATAGTCCAGCTATGTTTATGAAGTAGACTCCGCAGAGAACAGGGCCTGTGCCCTGCATAACCAAGCCTAGCAAATCCCGTGGGTCCACTGCCCAACTATCCAAGTGTTTTATTCTTGCCCAAGCCAGCAGCCAGGATTCTCGAAGATGACATTTCTATCAAATTGAAAGTTTTCAAGATAGTATTTCAATACAATTATATTTTCCTATACAGATAACTTTCTGGTCTTGATAATGCCGTTCCTGTGTAGGACATCCCTAGCGAGTCCTCCACATCTCCTTAATCCATGGAAGATATTCAATGCTCTACCCAAGAGTAAAGGGGCCATTATCTCATTGCATGCCAATGATGGGGGGGGGCAGGATGTGTCTATTATCTCTATCTGAGGTAAATTCAGACTGAGAGAGTCACGTGGGCCTTGAGTGGCAGCACAGAGTTGGAACAAGACCCAGCTCTTTTTAGAGCTCTTTCCTCATTGTGACCTTGTTTCCCACCTCACTTACATGTGACATATATGAGCATCTGCCCATTATATGTGTCTGTATGTATGTGTGTATTACTCAAAAATAACACATGGTGCCGTTTGAACTGTAGCAGTGTATGGCTATAAGGCACCTTACATAGCAACATATACGGTCCTTTCAAAGGCAACGTAAATTACACTCAAAGCAATAGATTTCCTTTTTCAAGATCAGGTTTCCAATTATTATCAAAGGTGAGATCAAAATCCATCTTTTAGCAGTCAAATCTGTGTTTGCTGTAAGTGTCCCTAAAACATAAAATTTAACCCTTCATTACCTACTTCATCATTAATTATTGTATTATCTTGACTCTTGACTGCTTAATACAGTTGTAATTGCCTTTGCATTCCAAAGTATTCAACGTTAACCCCATTATTTATGCTCAATAGATATTTGTTGTTACGTTAACTCCATACATGTTGAGAGTCAAGAAAACAAATCACTGCATACACACACATTCTTTTGAAGCATCAAATATGGTCATTAGATTTAGGGTCTGTCTGGAAATCAAATCTATTCTCTAAAGAAAAATAATACAAAAGTAGGCTTCCCAGGTCAGTTCATAGGATCTCAGCTTAGTTCAGCTGCACCTCATGTGCGTTTCCAACGCCTGGTAAAAGCATCCTGAGCTAGATCTCCAGCAGGTTATGAGTTACATTGTTAACACTAACCAGCTGTAACACCTTGGGTAATTTATTAATTTCATGGGATACAGTTGTTTAAATCTCAAAAGCATAGGGGTTAAACTAGAAATCCCCATCCATTTTAACCCTAAAGGATTTCAATGGAATTCAGTAATCTTCATGGGTACGCAGGTGTGCTAAGCATATAGGGAAAGGTTACCACTCGTGTTCTAAAAACCAAGTGTAAATTACAGTGTACTTCTCTACACAAAAACTTGGGTACAGATGTCCACAAAAGCATTATTCATAATAGCCAAAAAGTAGAAACGGGCAAAATATTCATCAACTGCTAAATGGATGGACAAAACGTGGCATCTCCATACAATGGAATGTTATTTAGCCATAAAAATAATAAAGTATTAACATGTACTACACAACACGGATGGATCTTGAAAACATTGTTCCAAAAAAATGTCAGCTGCAAAAAACACAAATATTGTATGATTCCATTTATATGAAATGCCGAAAATAGACAAATCTATACAGACAGGAAGTAAATTAGTGTCTGCGTAGAGCTGAGATGGGACAATGGGACAGTGCTAACAACACCTCTATGAAAAATAAGTCAGGTGCCAATGGGTGTGATCCAGAGCATGTGGAATCACATGAACTGAGGGCTCCAAGTCAATGGCGTCCTGTTTCTCAATGACGTTTAATAAAGGATATCACAAAACACTCGTTTTCCCCTCTGTCCTCCCTTCTTGCTTTTCACCAGCATGCTCTATCCCGGGGGGAGGAGGGAGGGAGGAGAAAGCCTTGGCACCGTGAATTGGATGTCATTGTCCTCTGAGCCTAATTTCCATAAATTAGAAAATGTCTGCAATATGATTTAACAATTACTAATGAAAAAATCAAGAATTTCATATCAACCACTTATTTTGAGTAGTTGAGAAATAATGAAACAATCAAAAAAATTCGAAAGAGCTAATTAGACGAATTTAACTTGTATACTGCAAGGAGAATCATATTTTACACATTAACAGATAAAAATGCATGTCATTTTATGCTTAAAAGCACACACTTTCAACCACGAGATATTTTAGGCTTTGATTGAAGCTATATTTACACCATTATGAAGGCCATAATCTTCACTTTGGGGACCCAAATGGAGAAAACTCTCTGATAATAAGAATTATCTTTCTACTCTATGACCAGTAACGATTCATCTGTAATTATATGCTATACTGTTTTTGCCTAAGAACGATCCTAACATTTCATAGTAGTAAATTCTTGGATTAGAAAGAAAATGTTGACAAGCCACTCATCCCTGGAGTTGCAGGATTACCTCCTTTTAGCTACTCATCTCTCCATAATGGATGTCATTTCACTCCCTATTTAGTCAAAATGGACATCATTTTTTCCCCATTCTGCCCACTCTGTCCGCAGTTGTGGGCCTCCCTGCTGGACGTGTGCCTTGTGTTCAGCCCCACAATGAAACTAAAGTGCTGATCTGTGATCCCCGTAGGCTGGGCCTCTATCCTCTGGTAGACCTCTCATCTGCCCTGGAGCCCTAGCAAATGGCTTCTCTCTCACCTACCTTCATTTCGTGGTCTCCACATGTATCTGAATCCCAAACCTCTTACTAACGCTGAAGATTTAAATCTTTAATTGTGGAAGTTCAAATATTAAACTTGGACAGCAGAAATTTTTTTAAGAGCTGGACTTTTAACCTCATGCTCCACAGATCCTATGTCATTTGAAGAATGTTTACTTATTTGTTTATTTATTTATTTATTTATTTTTCTTTTTGAGTCAGAGCCTTGCTCTGTCGACAGGCACCAGGCTGGAGTGCAGTGACACAAACTTGGCTCACTGCAATGTCCGCTTCCTGGGTTCAAGCAATTCTCCTGCCTCAGCCTCCCGAGTAGCTGGGACTACAGGCGCGCGCCACCATGCCCAGCTAATTTTTTGTATTTTTAGTAGAGATGGAGTTTCACCATGTTGGCCAGGATGGTCTTGATCTCTTGACCTCATGATCCGCCCTCCTCGGCCTCCTGAAGTGCTGGGATTACAGGCATGAGCCACCACGCCCAGCCTGTTTGTTTATTTTTTAAGATGCGGTCTCACTCTGTTGCCCAGGTTGGACTTGAACTCCTGGTTTCAAAACATCCTCCAGTCTCAGCCTAGTGAGTAGCTGCGACTATAGGTGCACAGCACCATGCCTGGTTCTTTAAAATGTGTGTGTGTGTGTGTGTGTGTGTGTGTGTGTGTGTAGACAGGGTCTTCCCATGTTGTACACGCTGGTTCATCTGCATAGTTTTAAAGCCATCACCCTTTTCAGTCAAGTCTCCAAAACCCAGTCGAAGTGCAAGGTGAAGGTAAGGATCTAAGTAACCTGGCTCAGACTGACTGACATTCCAGTTTTCATGTTTATCTGCATAACTGTAAAAGCAAGTCATTGAGGGCTCTCTGCATTCTGGAAAATGTTTTCGTTCCTGCTGGGCTATCCTTGCCAAGCATTGTGCTTGCTTGTCACTCATCTGGTGTGTGGAGACACACGGCATGACACTTACCCCCCGCGTGAGGCCGGGCCAACTTCAACTGCGTAAACGACTTCATACAAAATACAACAGTAAGGAAATAAAGGAACATAAAGATAAACAAGAACCATAGTTAGTAATACATTTATAAAATGAATTCATTTCCTTCGAATGAAAAGAAATATACTCTCTGTGGGACAGCCATAGCTAAAATTAGCTCAGGAGAACGGCGTTTTGCTGATGTCACTCTTCCCAATCTTATTTACTAAACATGGCTGTCTGCTGGAAACCATAAGAATGAGACAAGACCCACTCACATGAACGCCAGTTAGGGGTACAGAAGCACCACCTTCAATGCTGTGCTTCTAGAACTGGGATAGGTTATTGACTACGCCACTTTCTTTAGAGCTTTTTAGCATGCTGCCTTAAAAGAATGAATTAACTTACTAATCTTGTAACAGAAATTTAGTACCCTTTGACCAAACTCCCTCCATTTCCCTCATGCTCCTATCTGCTGGCAAACACCTTTCTGCTCTCTGTTTCTATGAGTTCTTACATTCCACATATAAATGAGAACATGCAGTACTTGTCTTTCTGTATCTGGCTTCAGCAAAGCTTGGGGAGGGGAAAGACAATCTTTAAAAGAGCGGGAGAGAGACTGAATTACCCATTGCTTATCTCAGTTATTTACTGTGCTTCTTAAGGTCCCAGTTTCCTACTTTTATTTATATTAAGGATAATCAGTGGGTCCAGGGGATACCTGTCTGTTCCTTTCATATAACTGTTTAGCAAAATAAAAGTTATAAAAAAGAAAAAGAAAAACAAATACATGCAGAGAATGCAATACAGATGGGAAACTGCTATTTTGCAACCCTCAGTAAAATAAATGAAATTGGGAAATACTAATCAACCAAAGTCCCATTTTTAAATGTGGATCTGGAGACAAAGCTGTGTCTGGTCAGAGCCCCCCTATATCATGCACTGCCTTGCTGTACATGACCCACCCCATGAACGCTGAATCAAACTTACCACCCACATTAGTTTTAACACACATTGAGGAGATATGCTAGAACCCTCTGTATAAAATAGCAAAATAAAGTTGAAGATGTCCAGTTATCTGGAAAGATTAGATTCTGTCAATCTGGATAATTCAATCAAAGGACACAGTTTGGGTTGTTGGTTTTAGGTTTTGTCTCAATTGCACTATATTGGCTTTGTAAGATTCTGAAACCAGTCCTACAAAGTGTTTTGCTCAAATGCTTAAATTGTGCCTTTGCAGAACCTAAAATTACTGTATGTGCAAGGATAAGTTAAATGTCTCTCTGCAAAATGAAAGTAACCCAGATCAGAATTTTAAATCTATGTGATCTTAGCATCAGTGAAACCTGTTAAATAAATAGCAATTGGCTGGGCGCAGTGGCTCAGGTCTGTAATCCCAGCACTTTGGGAGGCCGAGGTGGGTGGATCACGAGGTCAGGAGTTTGAGACCAGCCTGGCCAATATGTGAAACCCCGCCTCCACTAAATTACAAAAATTAGCCGGGCGTGGTGGTGCACGCCTGTAGTCCCAGCTACTCGGGAGGCTCAGGCAGGAGAATTGCTTGAACCTGGGAGGCAGAAGTTGCAGTGAGCCGAGATCGCGTCACTGCACTACAGCCTGAGTGATAGAGTAAGACTCCATCTCAAAAAATTAAATAAATAAAAAATAAATAGCAACTGATGTATGTAACACTTCAGGAGACTTCTTTGATCAGAAAATCTGTCTAGCTGGAGAAAAACATATTCTGGCCTAGCAAACAATATATGGCAATGAAAAGAAAGCAGAAGAAACATGGCACTGAAAATGAGATGGGATATTTGGGTCTTAGAATTCTTTTGCCAAGGGCTCAGAAGTCAAGGTCCAGGGCTTCTCAGAGATTACTGCCCCTAAATCGACAAGCCTGAGAACAGCTTATAAATGACATTGATCTCCATGATGACACAGTGGTGGAATATAGAGCCCTTTACATGTGTGACAATGCCATTTTGCAGTGTGGGCCACCACAGTAATTTGGCCTCCGGTAAGGTGGAACAAAGATTTAGCCTTAGTCTTTTACTGAGGAGAGTTCTGCCAATGTGAATATTGGGAACTCCTCCCTTTCTGGTGAGTTAACAACATTTGTAAACAGCAAGTCCATTAAAATCAAAAGAAAACTACTAAGTGCCTGGTAAGAGCCAATCATGTTCATTCATTTCCCATTAAAGATAAATAAGTGATGAAAAGGTACTCCCAGTGGATTTGTAACCGTCAGAGCTTTGCTTCTTGCCTGTGGGTGTGAATGGGCTGAAGAGGCTTGAAGCACTCACTGGGCGCTGCCGTAGCACAGGGCTCTGCCTCACCTGAGGCACCCAGGCAATGTGCACGCTGAGCTCCATATGAAGCCAGTCTGCCGTGGAGCCAGCAGGGACCACAGCTCTGCTGGAGGACAATATCACTTCACCGCATGAACACAATCTAATGAGATCACTTTAGGTTTAAAATTATTTTAGCTAGCAAAACACAAAGAGTGATTTGTCCAATCAGTACACGCGACAGATTTAGGAGATAACTGAATATATATTGAAATACATTACACAAGGTCTTCGGTGTTGAAGGGAAATGAGGTGTGCCAAATATTCTAAGAGTGTTCTCACGACATGCATGAATTATTAACCTTTTATAAACATAATACAAAAGATACCTAATATTAAAATTGTGCCAAGCATAATTTTTCTTTTGGTGTTCATGGAAACACTTCAGATTTGATCACATTTTTTGAGTCGTTAGTAACAGGCCAAATAAATAGATGCCAGTTAAACATGCTGCTTACTGGAATACTGGAAAATAAACTTTTAGCATATATTGATCTCAAATAACTAAAAAATATTGTCATTTTCTGCAATGTTTCTAGAATACAGCATTTCTTCTTTGGAGTAATACAAGAAGACATATTACTTACAGTAATATTGCAGAACAATAAGTCAATATGCTTTAAAGAAAGAAATAGGAAACATTAATCTTGGAAAAGAAAATCTCTGAACTTGTAATAGTTAAAATTAGCTTTGTCATCATTCTCTGGCTTAATATTTCATGAGAGGGGAAGATTTTGCTAAAGGCTCTTGTTATGTAAAATTTCAATTTAGCATGACAATTTAGAAATAAAAATTGCATTAGAATCAAAAAT
Source organism: Aotus nancymaae (assembly GCF_030222135.1). Lineage (NCBI taxonomy): Eukaryota > Metazoa > Chordata > Mammalia > Primates > Aotidae > Aotus > Aotus nancymaae. Next base: position 2,553,587 of record NW_026988450.1, on the reverse strand, counting down.
TAAAGACTGAAAGAAAGGATGGAGAAAATACACATTCTGATTCTTTCAAAGTTTGCTTTTGAGTACATATTTCTCAGTGAAACATTGCCACAGAATAAGAATTATAAACAAATTACCTTTCTCCTCTAAATAACAGCATTTACAAATTAACTTTCATTTGCAGTATTTCTTAGATCTTGAAGCCTAACATAATTTTTACTAAGGAGAGCTGTTGGTGAGTTTAATGTTTGATACATAGTTACTAATCAAGTGCCTGAACTATTTAGCTATTTGACATCTCTCTGAATGTGGTCTACTAATTTAATTACTACACTTTAAGACAACAGCATTCATTTCAGTTTTACTTTCCAACCATATGTGATTCTCTCTGGTAGTATTTCCTTTAAAAATTACCCAATTAGTTTACAATTATTAGAAAGATAAAGACTGAATTAAAATAGATGCTAAGTGACTGCAAATCTTTTGATACAAATCATGCTCATAACAATGCTAATCTTATCTTCCACTCTTAGAATTTCATTGTAACAGAAAATATTATTAAATGATTTCAATCCTTAACTTTTCACACTAAAGAAATAACGGAAAAATATAACTTGAGACTTACATTTTCATCTTTTGGTTTTCAAACACAGAACACTCTTGTTATGAATATAATAGAAATTCATGAAGGAAAAAGCAGCAAGCTGTAGTTACGCAGTTGCTACATAAAATAGTTTCAAGTCTCCTACGCATAGCTGAAATAGTACCTTTTTCACAGATGTGATTTTCCAATAAGCAAACTGAAACCGCACAAAACTGGCTTTACTTTTCTAGCAGAGGATGTGTTCTCCTTTACTCGGCGGAGGACCTGACATCAGCAATGAAAATGCCTGAATAGGCCTGTGAACTTTTCAAGCAAATTTCCAGTCTCTCAAGTAATTTAACCCTCGGCACACCCTGGTGAGATAACAAATAGGTATCGTCTACATTTTCTTTGAGTTTACACATCATCAAAAGTAAGAAAAGAGAGTATGATCTTCATAATCTTAACTTAAAATATTTTTCTCTCTGTGCCAGGCACCTTCTGCAGGCATCTTCAGACGACTCTCCACCTTGCCTACCCTGCTTAGCACTTGGGACCCTGACCTGCATGATCAGGGCACTGGTAACATCTAGTTCCCAGAAGAATTTGGCCAATGGGCAGCATCAACAGAGAACAGAGGAAGGAGAGAGGAGAATGAGGACGGGACATTTATCCTCTGTTTCTCTCCCAGGATCCTCCCAGACTGGCTGGATCCCTGGAGAGGAGACTGCAGCTTCTGTTAGCTGGGCTGCTGTATCTATGGACAAGAGGAGGAGGGGCTTTGACATCATCGTTTCCTGTTAGGTCCGTGTCTGTCACAGTCTCTTCTGCTGGTTTCTCCTTACACTGATCTAAATGTTGAAGTTCTTCAAAGTCATTCCTAGACTTGAATCTTCTTGTCACTTTTGGTGGTCTGCTCATTCCTACAAATAGAAATCTCATCTATAAGCTAATAATTTCTGAATGTACAGGTCAGTTTCAGACTCCTCAGAGCCCTACATACATGTATCTACCTATTGATTCACACCTCTGCCTGGAAGGCAAAAAAAAGTGTCAACACGAACGTGCCTGATACTGAACAATTGATTTCTGCCTGTCCCACCAGTCAAAACTTGTTCCGTCTCAAGTTATTTCCATTTCGGTAATTTGCACCCACTCAACTAGTTAGCCAAATCAAACACCTGGAATTTCCACATTGGTTTCTTCTTGATGATTACTATGAAGCCAAAGCTATTAAAAAGTCCTGTATGTTCAACTCTGGCACACGTTCCAAATCCGTCAGCATCTGCATGTCTACGTTACCATGATGTGTGGCCTAGTTCCCTGGAGTGGCACCAGACTCTGCACAATCCAATCACTGCCTCATCCCAAGTCGATAAAAACAACACTAGCAGTAGCAATAATGGCTGGATTACCATGTACCTCTCGAAACCCTTTATCCTACTGCCTATTTCTCTAAGCTACTCGAAGCCGGCATCTTCTTCATTCCTGAGCCGCGGCCACGGCAGCCTCTAATCTGTTGGACAGGCCAAGATCTTTCCCGGTTCCCGGCTTGCGTGTGAGTTGGATCTCCTCTGCGGAGTGCCCCTCATCGCGGTTTTGTGCAGCACGGGTTCCTCCTCTTCCGTTCTCACCGTTAAAGGGAGGTCTTCTCTCTTCACATTCTCATCAGGATTTTGCATCGTTTAATACAACAGCACAGAAAATCTTTATAACACTTCTCATGATCTGTCTACTCTTTCCTCAGATACTCTCTGAGGACAGGGGCTTGTTTTATTTTTCGTGGCATGATGCAGTGTATAGCACATGGTAGTTGTCTGAATGAAGACAAACAGTAAAAGCAGTTCACTATAAGAACAGTCTGTTCATGATGAAGACATTGAGGTCTAAAATAACATTTCTGGCAGAAAGGTTTCCCCAGGCTCCAAAGTCTTCTTGAGATCAATCCAGTTCCAACTACATTCATAACATAACAAACAGAAGAGCAGTTTTGGGTGATATAATTCCCAGTACCTACCCTCGCTACTCTCTGTGTTCACAAATTGCCTCAAGGCGTTCAATGGCCTCTTCTAAAGAGTCATGTTTCCCACTTACAGGGCTGCCATTTCCTGTCAGCACTTTCCTGCCATTTCTGACACTTATTAGAAAGATAAAGATTGAATTAAAATAAATGCTAAGAGACTACAAATCTTTTTATGTAAGTCATGCTCATAACAGTGCTAATCTTGCCTTCTATTCCTACAATTTGAATGTTACAGAAAAATATTAATTCATTACGATCCTCAACTTTTTTCACTAAAGAAATAAAGGAAATGAATACTTCTAATGAGATCAGCCTTCAGACACTGAAGTCAGCATCTCAGTGACTACAATCTCTGTGTCTCAGTGGTTTCAGCAGTAAAATGGACTGATTTCATTTGTCTTTCAAGATTTGCGAGGATATATTTCGATATTGTATTTAAAGCCCAGATCTACTAGGCATTCTGTTAACAACACGGATTATTTTCACTTTTATTTCTTAGTCCACTGATTATTTCCCTTTCACAGGTAAAACATTGCTGCCTTCACCTTTAAGCATTTTCTGTAGCGTGAGAGTATAATGAATTAAATGTCAGCAAACCTAATTTCTAGCTTTACTTTGACCACTAACTATTTGCATAAAGTCAGAGTAAAAATATAATCTTTCTTCATCTCAATTTTACTACCCCCCAAAATGCGAGTGTTAGAATAGATTAGTTTAAAGTTCTCTGCCAACCCTAAGACTGTAAGGGTTTTATGAGTAACCAATGCGGGGAAATAAAGAAGCTTTAGCTATTATTTGAACAGCAGATTTATAACATTTAAAATTTAAAAAAAGAATTTAAGTGAGCTCTTGGCAAGTCAAGAATTGCATAGCATCACAATAGTGACAATATTTTCTGGAATGCCTGCAGGACTTCACATGTCTCAGAGCTGTGAGAAGCAGAAGAGAGTTGGGGAGCATTTAGCATACCCACATTTAGCAGATATGAAGGTAGGAGTGGACAGCCTTTCTTTTTTATTGTTGTTGTTCTTTTGAGATGAAGTCTCGCTCTGTCTCTAGGTTGGAGTGCAGTGGTGCTATCTCGGCTCACTGCAACCTCTTCCGGGTTCAAGAGATTCTCCTGCCTCAGCCTTCTGAGTAGCTGGGACTGCAGGCACGTACCACCATGCCCAGCTAGTTTTTTGTATTTAGAAGAGATGAAATTTCACCATGTTGGCCAGGACGGTCTCGATCTCCTGACCTCTGATCCACCTGCCTTGGCCTCCTAAAGTTCTGGGAATATGGGCGTGAGCCACCGTGCCTGGCCAAGGAATACTTTAATAGTAACTGAAATATGCTTGAGAATTTCAGCCACTAACAATAGTCCACAGAAACACAACTAGAGTAGCATAGCTCAGTGAAGCCAAACGTGTACTAACAAGTACTCCCTTGTGCTTTTGGAAGTGTGGCAATCTTAGGCAAACAACCTACCTACGAGCACATGGAATTTAGATCTTTCTTTTAACACAATTGAAAAATATAAAAATCACAGACATCCCTGTGTCCATCTATGAAGTAATGCTCTTTCTTATAATGAGCTACATGAAGGCCAGGAATGAATAAAGTTTACTCCAAATATTTTCACATAGTTTTTGCGATTCGAAATAGCAATTATAATGCCATGAAGTGAGCTTCATGTCTATAAGGAAAAAAAAAAAAAAAAAAGAGAGTGGTCTTCAGAAGATCAGTGAATTACAGATAAAACATAAGGACAGAAATACATGTAGTCTAACACCCAAGGATTCGGTATTCATTCTTGATTTTTCAGCTAAGTTGTAAATTATTCTTTTTTGTAATGAGATAGAATAGTTTGCTAGGATCTTTTTTCCCATGATGACATCAATTTCTTGTGTTCATGTAAATGTGTGGTGCCATTTCAAATGACTTATTGACAAGTATTTGTTAGACACACCTGATCTGGTCTCCTCACCAACCACAAACCAATGACCGGACTCTTTCCTAAGAAGAGCAGTTTCTAGAACCATCAGGTCTGGACGGAACCAACAGGACTTCAAACACTAAATGTGTGGCATCAGAACAACAAAAGAACTTTCCTACTTAACCTGAGGGAGCTCTGGGTCCAGAGTTGAAATCCAGTGGGTGAGGATCGGTGCGCCTCTCCTGTGGAAGGTGTGGTCTCAGAAGCTCTGAAGCACTTAAGAGAAGGGTGGCAAAGATCAGGGAGGAAGTGGCAGGAAAGACCAAAAGGTGTGCTGGGATTCTCCATGCCCTGAGCCTGGGGGCTCTTAGGAATTTGTATCTAAGGTAGCTCAGGGGAAAATGTCTTCTTTCCAGTGCCGCAGCGAAAGACTGACAGCCTTCCAGCCCGAGGAGCAGGGACGCTCCGTCCTTCTCCCTAATTTTGCTGAAACTGAGCTTTAGGGATCAATCATGAATAAGCCAAGAACACTGAAGATCCAGAAAGGAAATACAAACAAAATTGTCTTTAACAAAATACAACTTCTAGAGGAGACAGAGGATGTTTTTCAGCAAAGGAAATAACAAGAGTACTTAAGAAGATTCGAGTACAACTTCCGAAAGTCCAGAAACTGAATAACAGAATTTTCAAACTATTCAGTAGATGATTTAAGAAGAGGATAGTCATTGTCGAGTGACTCCAAAGTTCAAGTTGAAGAAATATCTTAAATTACATAGTAAAAAGTGCACAAAGCAAGAGTCATGAGAGACACACAGATTTGGGGAAGACATTGTGTTCTTCACAACAGTGGGTCTACTATCTTCATGCCTGGTAGAGAACCTCCAAACATTTTTAAGGTTCAACTTCCTCACCACAGTAAAATGACCCGTGATAATTAATGAATAATAAAATGATATACGTAAAGCAGTTTTTGGAGACCTAGTTTAGAGCATGAATTGAGTTGATGTTAGATTTTTTAAATAATTAAAATATTAGTCTCTGTGGAGTTTAATTCACAGAGGTTTTATGAGATTAAAAGGGAGACAATAATTAAGAGATTCTGTGTTTTTTCTTGTTTTTTCATTTTTTTGTTTTTTGTTTGTTTGAGACAGAGTCTTACTCTGTCACCCAGGCTGGAGTACAGTGGCATGATCTCAGCTCACTGCAACCTCTGCTTCCCGGGCTCAAGTGATTCTCTTGCCTCAGCTTCCCTAGTAGCTGAATTTATAGGCTCCTGCCACCATGTCCAGAAGTTTTTTCTGTTTTTAGTAAAGACAGGGTTTCACCATGTTGGCCAGACTGGTCTGGAAGTACTGACCTCAAGTGAGCTGCCAGCCTCAGCCTCCCAAAGTGCTGGGATTACAGGCATAAACCATGCCTGGCCTGATATCAAATTTTAATGTCAACACAGAGCTTTAATAGACTTAACAGAGTTAATACATATTTTTTGGATGATGTTTAAGTATCTTTGAGCACTTTCCTCTAAAATGTTAAGCTCCTGTGATTTGGTCTCCAGAGAATTTAGAAATTCATCATTACAATTACACAAAGTCACTCCTGAGGTAACTCTCTGTGAGTTTAAAAAGTCTTCTAGCAATGGACAATTTGTTATCAATTTTCACAGCTTGTTAGAAAACACAAATGTGTTCATCTACATAGACATCTATGCAATATTAGGATATCTGTAAGATTAAGAAGAAGCATCCTTCCTGGAAGATGCCATTTATACTGTGCATTGTGTATATCAGTGAAATTGGGGCACAAGCTCCCTAGTTGCTCTAGACCCTGATAAAGATGGTGGTGACAACAAAAAGGATGTATTCACCAGGACAGATCTTTATAGCCTTAAAACATAAAGCAGTTGATCATGTTTATCACTGAGAAAAAGTTGTAAGTGGATTGAGAACAGAAATCACTTTTTTTATGAGACAGAGTTTCGCTCTTATTGTCCAGGCTGAAGTGCAGTGTCACGATCTCGGCTCACTGAAACCTCCGCCTCCCAGGTTCAAGGATTCCCCTGCCTTAGCCTCCCAAGTGGCTGGGATTACAAGCATGTGCCACTATGCCTGGCTAATTTTTTTTGTATTTTTAGTAGAGATGGGATTTCACCATGTGGGCCAGGCTGATCTCGAACTCCTGGCCTCAAGTGATCTGCCTACCTCAGTCTCCCAAAATGCTAGGATTACAGGTGTGAACCACCACACCCGGCCAAAATTACTCTTTTTACTCTCTTTTATACCTCTCATAGCAATTAAGAATTGCTAAATTTGTTGTGAATGTGTTAAACACATATGTTGAATATGCTAATATAATCATCAGAAATATGAATATTTGGGAACATTAATTTTAAGAAGAAAGAACATGCTATGTAATTTAAATGGAATTTGAATCCAACTGGGGGTTACATGTCCTATTAATTATTTCATAGAGATACAAGATTAATCTTTTCATGGTTTAGATCTTGTCTAGGTAAAAGGAACAAGAATATCCTGTAATGGTTGATTTTCATAAAATTAACCAGATTCAAATTACATCAGATGGCCCACTTTGGCTATAGAAAAATATTGTGAGACTTAATTCAATATTAATACACTTCCCCCCTTTTCCAAAGAACAGAAAAAAAATCTGCTTTTTATTTCTGAGGTAAAGAAAAGAAATCACTTCCTTTTTGATTCTGTAATATAAAAGCTACCGCCAGCAATGTTAAAACCAGTGCCTTTCAAATATTTAAAATGTTCAAAATCCTGAAGTAAAATTTAGGGGGTATTGAAAACCTTGATAAATGCATATATCCTACAACCATAAACATATCTCCCAGAGTTTTCAAGATTTTATTCACAGTCTCATTGTAGCCTAAATTAGACAGAATGTAGATTGAACTATTACATCTATAAAGTTATTTACAATGTTTTATCCTGTTATAGTAACAAACATCCGTGTGCTTAAGAGTATGAAATAATTTTGACAAAAGTAGCTGGGAGTCAGATTTATATGAACAACACCACAAAAAGAATGCTGACAGTAACTGAAGGATGGTAGAGCTGGAAAAGGGAAGTCTTTAGGAAAATACTTCCCACATTTACAGATAGATAATGAACAGATAGATGATACGTACACACATATACATAGATGATAGATACAGATGCTGGACGAGAGAGGGCATTGGCAAACAATAGGGGCTTTTGAGTCACTTAGATCCAAGTTTGCTGCCTGGTCTTCCTAGTTAGTAAAACCCAGAGCAACATATTTAATCTTTCTGATTGTCAGTTACTTTATTTGCAAAAAAAAAAAAAAAAAAAAAGATGGTTATAATGACCTGCTTTCATACAGCGACGAAGTTTAAGAAGAAGGATACTGTGAATTACTGTCCAGCAAAAGTCCCCTTGTTCCTGGTCCCACCGTGCACAGAGGGTCCAGGCCTGCTCCTTTCCTGCTTGGCTGTGTGATGTGCTTTGACAGGTGGACCTTGAGTTAACTGACACGGGCAGAGGCCTTCAGCGCCTGTGTGCTAAGGTTCGCCTGTCATGCTCTCGCCCTCCACAGAGGAAACAGGATGCTCACAACTGCTGCCCCTTCCGCCTGGGCCCTGGCAGGCATGCACATGAAACAGACCTGAACCCGGCGAGTTTGCAGGAAGACAGTCCTGCATAGATCAGCCGAATGAACATGGGTCATCTGCTGGCTGGTGAACGTGAAGATAAAGGCTTGTTTCAAGCTTGTTGTAAGTCGCTTTGTTTATAAGGCAGCGTTATTGGGGCAACTGCTGATTAACATAAGACTCATGGAGAAAGGTTAAATGAATGCAGACCTTGGCTTTCTAATTATTTGGGGCTACCCAATGATGGAACGCACTACCTTTAAAAATAAAGCATTTATATTCTGTTAGCTTCGGCAGAGGCTAGAAGACCTGCCGGGATGCTGCTCCCAAAACTTCCACATTGCAAGGAGGGCAATCTTGTAGCCATGGATTCTATCAGTCTGTGAGTTTGCTTGTATTCAAGTACTGAAGTTAATTTATCAAACTTCTAACACTGTTTTGAGCAATGTAAATCCGAAGATTAAAGATAAAATAATGACCAGGTATCTTAAGAATGGTACTAACTATAATTATTAGATACCTATTCAGAATACCCGTCACACCACAGGAGCAAGTTCCATGGCAATTAATATTTTAATGAGAAATTTAATAACAAATACATTAATAAAACAGTAATTAGTACTCAGATTAAAGAAATAAGAATATGTAACCTGGCCAACTGGTGAAACCCGGTCTCTACTAAAAATACAAAAAAATTAACCGTCATGGTGGGCGCCTGTAATTCCAGCTACTAGGGAGGCTGAGGCAGGAGAATCACTTGAGCCTATGGTGCAGAGGTTGGAGTGAGCGGGGATTGTGCCACCACACTCCAGCCTGGGCAACACAGGGAGCTTTCCTCTAAAAAAAAAAAAAGAAGTAAGAATATATGTTATGAAATTACACAAATATATTTTATCAAATATTTCTTCTTAGCACAGCATCTACCCGTCTGTAGAATGAAGGATGTAGTAAATTCCATTAATCCCTAAAATAGAATTCTAGACTCACACCCTACATCCTGAGCTCTATAACGTCAAACCTGATAGACTGTTCAATCCTTCTAGGAACTGTTTCTTTTCTCGGTAGAAGAGTTGTGAAATGAGTGTCAGAATTGGGACCCTTCAAAGACTTGGGACTCGGATACTATCACACTGGAATCAAGAGATATACACAACATAAGGGACATTTAAACAGATATTTAAAAAATTATTATACAATAAATACTTCAGTGATAGTATAGAAAGATAAAATTCTTTAATTCTACGTTAATATTGTACGCACTTTATTTGCTTTCCAACCCTAATGAGATTAATGTTTTCTGCTTTAATATTTAAAAGCTTTTAAAAAATAAACACATTAATCAAATTAATGTGATAACAAAAAATAAGCATTTAAACTTAAATGGGTACTAAAGTGTTTTTTGAACTACAATTAAAATGGAAATAATATGCAAATACAATACCTTGTGATGTAAAAGTTTGCTTTTCTAAGAAAGAGTCGTTTTAATAGAAGAGGAAACGCAATGTAATCTGAAAGGACTAGAAATGCAGAAATATTTCCATCCAAATAAGTCTTATATTTAACGTGGGGCTCACTGTGAAATTTTAAATACATGGATTACAGGGCCAGAAGGGCAAGGAATAAAATTCTGCAAATTTGACAAAAGAGAAGTCATTTGGAAATATAGGGATGTTTTCTCAAGCCTTCAGACAAAAAGATCCTTCCACACTCACAGCTTGTATCCTAAATCCATTCTCCCACCTTCACAAGTATTCTGTTCCTCTTTGTTACCTATTTCAGGGAGAGCAATAATAGTTTCAGAGATGTGAAGGCATTAACGTTATCCTAAAATATTAGCACTTGTACTTGGTGCTTAGTATTTATCGAATAAAATAGTTACTTGAACATAAATTTCATCTTTATCCTGCAAGCACCCAGTTTGCAATTCTTTCTTTAATTGGTCAATTTCTCCACTAGATTGAAGGATCCCTTTTTGGAGGAAAGGAATGCAGCCTTTGAGTCACATAACTTGGATGCAATCCCTGGATCTGTGTCCTTTGGCAAATCCTCACCTCTCTGAGCCGTCCTTTCACTCCCACCTTCCTCTTGAACAGAGTGGATTTAAATACTGAATGGTTTTCAAAGAAATATATTGAACAATAAAATAAAAAAGTATTGCATTATGACTAAAATTATAAAGTAAACATCCGTGAGTTCCTACTGATACAATAAATGATTAGATTTAAACATCAAATGGTGGCGAATAGGCAAATCTGTTATGAAGAGAAATTGCTAATATTTTTGTAGATAATAAACCTTCAAGAGATGGAATCTCAATCCTCATAGTGACAGTTTTCCAAAGAGCACAGTATAGAGGTGGGTGGAGCACAGGGGAAAGCAACTTTACAGAGGAGAAACCAGACAAACACTACCCCAGCCAGGTGGCCAAGGTCAACATCAATGGTGACACGTCATGTTGACAGGCTGTGAGGAAATGGTGACTTAACCTCTGTGGTCTTCCACCTCAAAACACATAAACTCAATCTAGTCACACTTGAAATATCTGACAAACCCCAATATGGGGACATCCCACAGACTATGTGAAGATTATGCCTCAAAACTGTCAAGGTCAACAAAAATAAGGAAAGTCTGGGGCATGGTCATAGCTAAGAGGAGGCTGAGGAGTCATGTGGACAAAATGTCTTGTGGTGTTCTGGATGGGATCTTGAAGCAGAAAAAGAACAGTTGATAAAACCTAAGAAAACTTTTAAGTAGGAACTGTAGTAAAAATAAAATGGCATTGATATTGGTTTATTAATTTTAGAAAATATACCACACTAGTGTAAGATGTTGATAATAGGAGAAACTTGGTATGGGGTATTTGAGAACTCTCTGCACCACATTTGCCATTTTTCTGTATATTAAAAACTATTCAAAAAATAAAATTTATTAAAAAAAGAAATATGTTGTCTATAAAGAACTTTGTAGGCTGGAAAGGGATATGCAAATAAAAGTTGTGATACTTGTTAGTAAATTTTTCCTTGTCTCCAGTCCTGGGTAGGTCTCAGTTAAGAAAAATATGACATCAATTCAGAAAACATCTTATTGGATTTTGCCGGCATGGTTTAGAATATTACCTTTACTCCTTTGTACTAACATTCCAGTTGAAACTGCAGGTGTGTCCTAGTCTATATTTAGCATCCACTTCCTTCCTGTTTTCTTTTTGAGATATATTTATCTCTAATCATTTATATACATTCTCATTTATGCCGCTAGATTGTACACCTTTTCATGTCGAACACGTGAGCAACATATGTCTGAAACACTTCTCATAATTTTTACCCCAGTGCCATGCTCACAGTAGGTCTTGCATACTAATAAAGTCTATTAATCTAAAAACAAGTAAACAAATACAAAATGGCAAAAGCAAGAGAGAAAAGGTCATTTATATCCTCTTAGGCAGATTAACGTAGATTAGAATGACAAATCCAATCTCTATCAAGCAAGCTTCCTACCTTTTTATAACAGACTTATCCCAGAGTTCAGAGCATCTGCTAATGGCACATAACACAGGCTTCCAGCTGGAAGGTCGACCAGACAGCAAGGCAGGCAGGCAGCCAAGCCTGGAGGGGCTCACTCAGGCTACAGGCCAGCCTCCTCGTGAACCTGAAGCAGGTTCAAAGGCCTCCATGATCAGCTTCAGAGCCACTTCAAACATGCATATGTATATATATGTATATATATATATGTGTGTATATAAATTGATGCAAATATAATATATGTGAATATATAAACATTTGTTTAATGAATTTCGGAGGGAAGGTAAGAAGCAAGTGCCACCAGGTTCTGAATATTAGTTATAAGTGAGGTGACCATTTCGGCACGTCCTGAAGGTATAGGAGTGCTATAAAGACAACTTCCTCTGGGGAGACGGCGGTTCTTATAGAAGGGAGCTGTTCAATCTCTTGACCAATGTCAAGTCTCCTCAAAAGAAAGTACACAGAGGCTGTAGTTGATACATTCATATTTTTTAGACAGAAAGCAGGGAAAGGGCTAAAGGAAAACCCCGCTTTGTGAAAGCACCCACTCATGCACTGTCAGAGCTTGAATGCAGAGTGGCATGGGACTGAAGAGTTTGTCCTGAGAAGAGGGGTGCATTCAGATCCACCCTACAATGGGGCATTTTGTTGATGAATTCAGCCTAATCCATGTTCTGATTCCTAAAGGGCAAGGGTGTTTCCAACAGTGCTTCAAACATCGCTCCATCAAACGTATGTTGATTTCAGCAATTACAGTTTTTTAATCTTAGAATATCAGCTAAGAGATCATTGCCTCAGAGCGGTCATTCCTGACCCTGAGACTAAAGTATTCACAGAAGTAGCATCCGGTCTCATGACGTTTTTGCAATGTGTGTTCTAATATCACATGTATGATTATATGTTTAAATTATTTAATATTTAGTATCTCTCTCTACCATTTAACTACATGTTCTGTGAGGGTAGGGCCATAACTTTTTTGAGTTCTCTGTTGGTAGCACAATATTGGGCACATGTTAGGTCCTCAGTAATATTTACAAAACGTCATTTGGTGAAAGATACTGCACAGAAATGTTGTCTGTTAAACACATTGTCTCTCCTTGAGCAGACCTGAGAGGAGGCCAAATGTTAGGAAAGACTGTTTCATAAAAAATAGAGTCTAAATAAATGATTTTGTTGTATGAATTTCATATTGTATATAATCAAGTTAAGAGATAAAGCAGGCTGAAATAAAGATATGCCTGCCTTTGACTGGATTAGCCATTCCCCTTTTAATGGAGACAGTATGTCCCAGGAAAATCTACTTGTGCACTAAGCTAACCAACCACCACCCACCCCAAGAGTGGGCACAGCCGTTCCTCAGATATGTGATTACAGTAGCACCTGGGTGCTGGGCTCCTCTGTCTTTGGAGGCACTTTTGCACATCCCTGATCAATGTATTTGGTGAATGATACCCTAGCCGACTACCTTTTGGTGCCATTTCCCAGGTCTTTCAGGGCATTTGCTTTGTGCCTTCCTGCCACCTCAAGGACTCAGTGTGCAATTTCTCCATAATGGTTTGGTTCAACCCAAGCACCTCCAATTTCACAGACTCCAGATTATACAGACCAAAGCCTGATGGAGTCAACTCCCAGGAGCCAAGAAGTCATCTCATGCTGTGTGAGATTCAAATATCCTCTAGTGTATTCTCTTACTATTGTGGATCATGAGGCTTTTTCACTGTTGCTTATATTTTACTTCACAAGTTTTGTTGCTCCTCGTTTTTCCTTTTTAAGTAAAAGACAGAGAAGAGATGCTCTGAGGCTGCTGGACCATAGACCTCCCAGGAGCTGCTTACTTTCCAAGAAGCCCCATGGTTAGAACTTCTGAAACCCAGTGCCTTCTAGGAGAATAGAGAAACTGAGGGTGGGACCTTGCTAAAATAGAATACATAAACATGCACACATACATACACACACAGAATATGCACAGAGAACATACATACATACACAGAATATGCACAGAGAACACACATACATACATAGAATTTGCACAGAGTACATACATATACACATACATACATACATGCACACATAGAATATACACAGAGAACAAGTTGTTCAGTCTGGTCATTTTAAAAGCCTCATTGACTAATAGCTTGAAAAGGTCATTTTATGCCTTGTTACCCATGGTTAACTTAGCCGACTCAAAAGACATAGCAGGAATTTGACATACGAAATAAGCAGGCCAGGCATGGTGGCCCAGACCTGTAATCCTAGTTACCGAGGAAGCTGAGCTGGAAAAGATTGTCTGGGCCCTGGAGTTCGAGATCAGCCTGGATTACACAGTGGGACTCTGAGAAAAACTCAACAACGAACAAAGTGTAATACTTTGCTTTTTATTAAGCGAGCACTTACGGTGTGTCTACTACATGGTCAATGACAAGGGGCTTATTCAATTAAACTATTTATGACAACTGACTATAAACAGACAAGCTATAGATGAGAGCCTAATAGTTGAAAGAAAATTAAAGAGATTCTCACATTCACTAGTAGTGATATAGATACAAATTTAGATGCCAACATGTGAATTTATACCCATTAGAATGGTAAAATTAAAGAGTTCTACCATGCCAATGGAAACAGTAAGTATAAATTCAAATGGCCATTCCGAAAAAAAGTCTTCAGTACTAAATAAAATTTAAAATGTGAAAACATTTTGAATCAGCAAACCCATCAGTCAATCAGAGAAATGTGCAGAAGTCCTATTTCACTACTATGCATGGTATCTGGTCATTGAAAATAACCTAAGGATTCATCTCTAGGAGACAGGTGGGTAAAATGTGACAGGTCACCACTGTGGAATACTACAAAACACTTACACATACTGAACTAAAGCTCATAAGCAACATGTGAGATTTTCAACAGACATAATGTTGAGGGAAAAGAGCAACACTCAGAATGAGATTTGTAGTTCAGTACAATTTGTACAAGTTTATAACACAGGCAAAACATGTTATCTAGTTTAAATTTATATTTTAATAGAGAGAAAATTAAATGCTTGCTACGAAGTTCAAGAAACAATGGGAGAAAGGGAGAAAGAGGGGAGAGGGAGAAAGAGAGAGAGAGAAAGAAAGAGAGAAAGGAAGGAAGGAAGGAAGAATAAGAAGGAGGAGGAGAAAGAAAGAAGAAAGAAAGAAAAAGAAAAATGGGGAAGAGGTGTGGTAAGAGAGGGAGGGACAAAGAGAAATTCCACAAATACACCTTTTGGCACTGGAAGAACAATATAGAACTGCAGTTAATTTGAATCCTGACTACGTAGTAATGATTTTTATCCTGAGTATCCAATTTAATAAGCACTCACATGTTCCTTTGTCTATAAAATAAGGAGTATTATAATCATCATCTACCTTCTAGGATTCTTATATAGATTAGGCATGCAAAGTGCTTCAACAGATACTGAGCTGATCCTGTTATCTGGGAACACATCACAGGTAATGACCATATATGAGATTCTAGAGGCAAGTGGGCTCAGCTTGAGAATAGCTTGACAAATTACATCAAAGAATTACACAGTCAGTTGTGGGCAGCCAATGGAGGTTAATAGTCAAGGACATGGAATGATTAGAATTTGTGTTTTAGAAAATAAGACAGGTGGCATGGCATGGATTCGAAAGGAGTCAGGGAACCAATTATGAGGCTACCTTTGTAGCCAGGGAAGGGAGAGGCAGGTTCAAAGGTAAGGACGAGGCAGAATTTAAGACTGATCACTGACAGGGTATCGAAAGGAAGAGAGAGACGTGTCAATGACTATCCAAAAATATTAGCTTGTGGATCTGATAGGAATGTTTCACAAAGGAACTCAAAAGAAGGGAGGGAGGCAGGAAAGGAGGCAAGAAAGAAGAAAAGAGAACTCGCTGCCACCAAAAGAGCTGAATAACCCTAAAAGGAAACGTAAAATCAAAGTCTGCAAAGCTACACATCGGTATTTTTCATATGACTCTTTACTTCTGGTTTCCCTTTTCATTAGTTGCTGAAAAAATCCTCAGCATTTATCCCATGCTTTCCACATTTTGAGTGTAGCTGACTGGATGGTGGTCGGGTGGTTTAACGTGTTTCATTGTCCTTCATATTTCCTGAAAAACCATAGTTAGATCTCGATCAGTACTCTCCATAGAAATGTCATGTGAGCTGCATAAAGAACTTTAAATGTTCTAGGAGCCACCTGGAAACAGTACAAATAAAACGTCAAAATTAATTTTGTAACAGCTTTATGAAGAGAATTCACATATAACCGAATACACATATTAAAGTGTGTAGTTTGAAACCATCGTTGCCATCAGCATGCTGAGCCCCGTCCCCAAAAGTCCCCGTGGACCTCTGTGCCATCCCTTTCTCCTGACAATCCTGCTTCTCCCGGTCCCAGGCAGCTCCTGATTCACTTCCAATATAGTTTAGCTTGTATTTTCTAGAGTTTTATGTAACTGGAATCATGATGTGTACTCTTTTTTGGTCTGGCTTCTTTGTTAGCATAAGTGTTTTAAAGTTCATCTAGGTTGATGCATATATCAACAAATATTTCAAAACATAATTGAAGTTTTTTGCTTGGAATTTTTCCCTTGTGTGGATGTATACGTTTGCTATTCACCAGTTGATGGACTTTTGGGTTATTTCAAATTTGACTCGATAAGGGTGTTGTGAACATTTGCGTACAAAAAGAAAAGTCAGGAGGTGGAATGACTAAGAGGCAACAAAAATTTTACATAAAAGTGACACATTTTTGCAAATTAGAGAAAACAGAGCATATTGTAGGAAAGCATAAATAGTGCTAAAGTGAATTTTCTGGAGGAAATCATTGTTTCTATTTTTCATTCTCAAAAGTACTTGATATATTTATTACTTTACTTGAACCAATTTGACAATTTATATTTTAATTACCAAACATGTGAAAGATACTTCTACCATAATTCCCTAAAACTGCAAGATGTTTCTATTTAGATCCCCAATAAAATGAACTCATACTAATAAACAGGGAAACTGTAGCAAAAGGGACTTTGACACTTTCAGCACACTGAAATTTCAAGGCAGATGGAGGAGCCACATTTATTAAAAAAAAGAAAGAAAACAAAGGAAAAGGTTCCTTGTATCTAAATCAATTGTAAAACTTATTTTTTAAAGGGCATTGAGTCAGCTGACATCATTTTGGTCAACTCTGTTAATGGTCCGTAGCCTGCACTAAGCCCTTTAAATTATATCCACTAGTTTGCAATGACCCCTTATGTTCTTGCACTTTGGAGACTCAACAATTGCTGAATAAGTCTCTCTGTGAACTATTCCAATTAGGAGTTTTTCAGTGTTCATAAACATTTTTTAGTTTTAACTTTAATTAGTTTTAATTGGATTCACTTTCACATAATCAATTTGTTCCTTTAAAATGTAAATGCCAAAGTTCACTGCTAACCATGTCAGAGGGAAGTTGGCAGATATGGCAGCAAAGTATTTAAGAAATAGAAAAGGCGAAGTCATACCTCATAGTGCAATAGGGAAGATGAAGGGAGAATGAAGATAGAATACAAATTTGAAAGATTCTAAGTGACTACATCTGCCTGCCTATCAGGTGAATTGCAGTGCTGGGTTTTGCAGTTGCCAAGGTTTGGGGAAATCTGGCTTCCAACACTGGGCCAGAGCTGCAGGCTGGTGACAAAGGACCGTGCCAAGAGCACAGGAGAGATGCCCTGGCTGAGGATACCTCAACTGGGTTCTGCAAACCTTTGTTTGAATTCTCCTGTTCTGCCTTAACCAGGGCAAGGAAGATGGGAGCCAGTGTGCATGTGGATAGAGTCACGTGGGGTGCATGATTTTTTTTTTTTTTTTGGTCTTATGTCTCCTTCCTCACTTGAAGCCACTTTTTCCAGTGACCCAGCATTTCCCATTTGTAAAATTCTTCCTAAGCATTTCTGCAGTCACTGAAGGCCTGTGTTTAACACCAAAAAAAAAAAAAGAAGAAGAAGAATTAATGGCTCTGGAGGCCCTGTGTGAGTGAAATAGTCTGGGAGTTCTTAAGACATGCATCAAAGTCCTCATCAGAGTAGGTTGTTCTCCAAACATTTCTTCTTAGAAGATGTCATCAGAACTTTCAGAAGAGCTTACGGGCACACACACCTGCATGCACGCACTCACGCATGCTTCTGCTTGGCTGCTGTGTCATTCCACAGATAAGATTAAAATTTAGCAAGTCTGGAATAAAGTCTTAAATCCATGCTTTCAAATTCTTCCCACAACTGCTTGGGCAGTTTTATTAACCAGTGATCTAGACAACACATTTGTGACTTCTCCAACCGTGCAGGATGGCTGAAAATTACTGGTGCTAATCAGTATTAGCATTGATTTATCCTGCTTTCTCATGAAGACAAATAATAGTTTCTTTTAGAAATATGTTTAACATTTCCCCCTTACAAATTCAAAGAGAAACAATTCCTTTGTTTCAACATTTTTTTTTCTCCAGATTACTCATCTGATCCTATCTTATTTGAGCTATTTGGCTGATGGAAGTTTCATGAAGAAACCCATATTTTCTTATGAAAATTAGATTTTAAATCAGCTTATTTACTTGTTCACACATGGTACTATTTTCACATGCACACACAAACATGTTGCTCTTATATTTGCACCTGTATCTCTGATGAAATTTCACAGGACTTGTCAACATAATCGTAACAATGGCACTTACTATATTTATTTTGCAATTATTTTCCTTTCCCAAACAAGCTCTATCATTAAACACACACTCTTCAGGGGTACGATTTTCAGTGAATAATTTAGTTCCACCTTCTCTCTGAAGTCTCTTCCACTCTCACGTTAATGTATATCATAGCATTTTCTCCTTGGATCAGTCATTTTATAATGAATTGAAAATTGGCTCATATCTTCATGGATTGCCTAATTTGAAAATACCATTCTCTCATGTTTTCCCTCAAAGAAAGTCTACATGATAATATGACAGAAACAATATGATACATAGATAGGTAGAGAGGTAGGTAGGATGATAGAGAGAGAGAGAGAGAGAGAGAGAGAGACAGATAGATAGACAGATAGATAGACAGATAGATAGATCTATATAGTATATGTGAATATATGACCAGGAGAGGTGATCACATCCAGGAAAGATGTTTGTTTCAAGGAAGGGATATGTAACCGGGGAAGGTATCAATTTAAGTAAGGTGTACCTGATAAAGACTAGAGAATAACCCAGACAAATTAAATTTAGGTTTATGTTTTGAATAGCAGCCCAGATACACTCACTAGGTAAGAGACTTATTCCACACACTCACCTCACAGATTATATATTCACTTTTCTTTCTCAGCATACTTAATTTGTGTTATGAATTTGTTGAGAGACAGAAGTAAACATCGTGGATATAAATTTTAGGTTTATTTGTGTTTTCACATTTATGCCCTTTCCCTTTCCCACATAAATCCTAACCTAAGCAGAGACCATAAATGAGTAGTGATATCCTTGCCAAATCGCCACAGTTGAGTCCCGGAGGTTACCAATAAATATACATCATATGAATTAATGAGCATCAAACAGGTTGAATAAAAGTGAATGGGCCTATGTCCACCTTTTTCAAAATTTAGTACAAAGGTACAACAATAAAATTGTATAGTACTGGGATGAGATTGGACATCAACGTCAATGGAATAAAATTGGGAGTTCAAAAAAAAAAAAAAAAACTCTTGCATGTATTAGCCAACTGATTTCCTATAATGTACCAAGATCATCCAATCATCCGGTGGGAAAAGAAAAGCTTCTTAAACAAATGGTGCTGAGACAACTGGAAATCCACAGCAAAAACAGCTAACTAACTAGATAAATAAACATGGCATATACAAAAGTGTACTCAAAAGGGACCAAAGACCAAAATGTAAAAGCTAAAACTATTAAATTCCCGGAAGAAAATTTAGGAATGAATCTTGAGCTCTTAAATTAGGAAATAGTTTCTTAGCTATGACACCAAAATCGTAAGCATCAAAAAATTGCTAATTACGTGCAAACTTAAACTAGAATGAGTCATCCCTTCACATCCAGTAGGAGGGCTGCTTAAAAACAGACGGACACTAACAAGCATCGATGAGAATGGGGAAAATGCATGCGTTGTTGGTGGGAATGTGCAACTGTTTTGGAAAACAGTTTTGTGATTCCTCGTGATGTCAGTCCATATGACCCAGCATTTGCACCCCTAGATATATACCCAAGTAAATTGAAAACATATGTTCACATAAAAACTTGCACATGAATGTTAATAGAAGCGTGAGTCATAATAATAAAAAAATGGGAACAGCAAGATGTTCACTAAGTGATAAATGGATAAATACAATGTGGTAAAACCATACAATGGAATATTATGCATCTATGAAAAAGCATGAAGCACTCAGGAATGCTGCAATATGGATGAACCTTGGCAACACTATGCCAAGGTAAAGAAGTTAACCACATAAGACCACAGATTTTATGACTCCATTTATAGTAAATGTCCAAAATAGGGAAGTTCATAGAGAGAGAAAACACAGTAGTGTTTTCCAAGGGCTGGGAGGAAAGGAGAATGAGGAGTGACTGTTAATGGTTTAGAGTTTCTTTCGGAGATGATGAAAACATTCTGAAATTAAATAGTGGTGATGGTTGCACAACCTTGTAAGTAGACTAAAAGCCACTAAATTATATACTTTAAAAGGGTAATTATTGTTATGGGAATTATATCTCAATTTATTTATTTAAAACAACATGGATCAAATAAATTGTCATTAAATAAATTCTGACTTAAAAAAAAAATACCATAGGCTGGGCGCGGTGGCTCACGCCTGTAATCCCAGCACTTCAGGAGGCCAAGGGGGGTGGATCACGAGGTCAAGAGATCAAGACCATCCTGGCCAACATGGTGAAACCCCACCTCTACTAAAAAACACAAAAATTAGCTGGGCGTGGTGGCACACACCTGTAGTCCCGGCTACTCGGGAGGCTGAGGCAGGAGAATTGCTTGAACTCGGGAGGCAGATGTTGCAGTGAGCCGAGATCGTGCTTCCAGCCTGGTGCCTGGTGACAGAGCAAGACTCTATCTCAAAAAAAAAAAAAAAAAAAATACCATGATGACTAGTTTGAGATGGATAGAAACCATGTGTAACAATACGACACTGAACACCAATAATGAAAAATATTCATTATTCAATAATAATATTCAATATTACTTAATAAATCTAGGTGAAGGTTTTACATGTGTTCACTGTGTGGCTTTTTCAACTTTTTTCTAAGATTGACATTTTTCAAATAAAAAGTTAATAGAGAAGTAAACAGAATTGCATTGAAGAACAGAGTAAAAATTATTAATTTTCTTTAAAATGTTAGACCTTCACTCACTCAGCAAATGTGTTTGAGCACGTACTATGTTTCAGAAGATGTAATAGGAACTAAAACAGAAAACGGAGTGAGCTCCAGTGGTTGAGGTAAAGCTGACCTGTTTCAGTGAGCTGTCTCTTCCACAAAACGGATTTGAAGCTTCATGAAATGGGGAAGGGTGAGCAGAGGACTTTCTGTCCTGTTTTGATGCTTTGATTATATAACTTTTTTCCTTTAATTATAAAAATTTCAGTGCACACAATGTATTTTATATATATATATATATATATATATATATATATATATATACACACACACACACACACTTTTATGTGTTTAAAACTAGTAACTACTAATGACTGTCAAAATCAAGATAGGGAATATCCCCAGAATGTCATAACCTCCTTCACTCAGCCAGAAGCCACCTCATGCTAACCACAATGCTATACATTTAAAAACAATACTTTGCCAGTTTTGAAGCTTCATTTGAATGGAATCATAACGAGCTCTTTTCCTTCGTATCTTGTTGTATTCACTCAGTATTGCGATTGCAACATTTCGCCCACATGGCGCAAGTGGCCATCCTCCTCTCATTTCCATTGCTGATGGAATTCTAGTGCATGAACACGTACCACTATTGACTTTGTTAGTTTGTTTATAAACTTCCAGGTTACTTTTGCTTTTTTTCTTTTGTTTTGTTAGTTTGTTCATTAACATCTAGGTTATTTTTGCTTTTTAAAAATATTGCAACTTTTATTTTAGATTTAGGGGTACATACATGTGCAGGCTTGCTGCATGGGCATATTGTGCGATGCTGAGGTTGGGGTATGGCATCCCATCACCCAGATAGTGAGCATTGCACCAAATAGGTAGTTTTTCCACCTGTGCCCCCCTTCCCGCTAATAGTGTATAGTGTCTATGATTTCCATGTTTATGAACTGTGCTGCTACAAATCTTACATGTATTTAGGTGTATATGTGCAAGTTTCTTCAGGATGCAGTGCCCGGTTTATAGGACACGCGGATATTCAATTTTAGTAAATAAGGCCAAACTGTTGCTCCACCACACTGTAAATGGTACTCTGCCGCCTGCAGTGTGAGAGTTCCCGTTGCTCTGCGTCTTTCTCAGAGTTTGCTACATTGAGTAAGTTTTGTCGCTATGGTTTTATGGCTTTAGTTTGTATTTCCATGAGAATCCGTAAGGTTGAACACCTTTTCTTTATGCGACATTTGGGCGTCCTCTTTTGGGAAGGGTATTGTCAAGCCTTGTAATAGTTTTTGCCTTTGAAATGTCTCTTTTTCTTAATGCTTTAGGTAGGCTTACTTTTTGATCATTCTTGTTACATGACAGTAAAAGGTGTATAATTTGTATGTATCATTTGCTATAGATATTTTAATGTATATATTGCCAGTATCTAAACATAAAATTTATTTTTTAATTTTCATATTGCCTGCAGTATGTTTTCTAGTGTTCTTACTGATATCTTATTTATAAATTATGGGAGTATCATTGTGTGTAAACACTGGGAAGTATGGCAGGTGTCTTTGTATTCCTTTATCATTAAAGTGTTTGTCATTTGTGGCCATTAATGTGCTTACCATGGTGGAAGAGACGTTCAGTGCAATGTGGAAAGGAAGTGGTTTTACTGGTGTTCTTACTTTATTCCTGGTTTCAAATAGAAAATTTCCAACATACATAAATTAAGAATGATGGTTTCTATAGCATATATATATGTACACACACATATATAATATTCACATATGCTATACACACACATACATACACACATATCCATCAGATTAAGAAAGTCCCCTTTTATTTCTAGATTATTAGATGTTATCAGGAATTTGAATAATTTTTAATTAGTTAATAAAAACCTGTATGTTGAGGTTATAGGGTGATTCTCACAATCTATTAATAGTGCTTATTGCTTTATTACTTTTCGAATAGAATATTCTCGCCTCACTGATACAAATGTGAAAAAGGCACAATAGTGGTTTATGTTTTACTCTTCCTGAACGTGGTTTGCTGTTTTATGTATTGTCTTTCTCTTACTAACTCTTGTCATATTTTAAATTCAAAACTTTAATAACTTATCATGGGAGCCTTCTTTTTTTCCTACTCTCTAGGATAATTTTTTTTCTTGACTATTTGGTACAAATTGTTTTTGAAGCAATCTGGACTTGTAGTTCATTTATCTAACAATTTAAATACTTTAATGCCTACAGGGCTTTTGGGTTTTGTTTTGTTAGTTTACTTTTTTTTTTTTTTTTTTATTTTGGTTTTCTGACTCTTGACGAAATACTTCATAAAATAAACTAAAACAAAGGGCTGAGTTGCTCAACCAGAAATCCATGATTCTGGGATCTCACCCAGTGTCAGGCTTCCCTGATAAAGCTGCTGACAAGTGTCACCTACAGGCATAGGCAGGGAGGGGAGAGGTACAGCCCCCCAAGTGCATCCTTCCTGCCTCACTCACAGGCTCTCAGAGGAGGTCCCTGAGTGGAACGCACAGATTACTTCACAAAACACTTCCATTTCACAGCCCAGAAAGTTGCATAGCTCCCACGGCATTCTTCAGGGAGCCCATAAGCAATCCTAAATCAGGGATGGCTGGCACAAGCACTCCACAGATGTGGGCGCTCCCTCTCTGCCTAGCAAGCACCATTCAGCAGGAGGCCAGTGACTGCATATTTAGGAAGAGATTAGAATGAGCCACCAGCCTTTATCACGTCCTCAGAGGAGGAATGAATCACATGCTCATTGCTTTCATCCTTTCCTCTCCAATAAATTATATTTTTCTAGGAATTTATAAGTTGCAAATAAAATTTCTCAAATATTGATGGGAAGTCATTCACAATACACTATTTACTTTTAAATAAATTTTACCTCAATTTCATTTTCATTAGTTAAGTCCTCCCTTTGTCTTGATGTTACCATAGTTTTCTTACACATAAACCTACTGAAAAGTCAGACTTTTCTTTGTTTATTTTCCTATGCTATGTTTGCATCTGTTTCCATTAATTACATTCTTATACAAATTATAGCCTCTCTTCCAATTCCATTGTGATTATTTTTAGATTTCTTTAAAATTTTTGACATGGATGCTTAATTTAGTCATCTTTATTCTTTGTTTCTTTTCAAAAATATATTTAAAGCTAGAGAATTATTTATAAATTATCCATGTCCTAAAAATTCGTACGTGTAACATTTTATTATTGTTTCATTTAAAATATTTTCTGATTTTAAAAATATTATTTTATTCTTGCATTGGGGAAAAGCATTTCTTAATTTCACAAACATAAAAATTTTCTAATTTAAAAAAATTTTATGGACTATTTTTTAGGGCAGTTTTAGGTTCACAGCAAAATTGAGCGAAATATGCAGAGAGTTCCTGTATAGCTCTTGTCTTGCCACATTCACAACGTAGCCCACTATCAACATTTGTTGCACCCCAGTAGAGTAGTACATTTGTTACAGTCTAAGAACCTCCAACCAGACGCTGTGGCTCACGCCTGTAATCCCAGCACTTTGGTAGGTCAAGGCAGGTGGATCACCTAAGGTCAGGAGTTCGAGAGCAGCTTGACCAACATGGCGAAACCCCAACTCTACTAAAAATACAAAAATTAGCCAGGCATGGTGGGGAGCACCTGTAATCCCAGTTACCCAGGAGGTGGAGGCTGGAGAATCACTTGAGCCTGGGAGGTGGAGGTTGCAGTGAGTGAAGATCACGCCACTGCACTCCAGTCTGGGGACAGAGCTAGACTACATCTCAAAATAAACAAACCAAAAAAATACCTCCATGAAATGAACACACATCTTCACCCAAAGAAGTCCATCATTTGCATTAGGGTTCTCTCTAAGGTGCTGTATATCCTGTGGGTTTGGACAAATGTATAATGACTTTTGTCCACCATTATACTGTCATGCAGATTAGTTTTATTGTCATAAAAATCCTCTATGCTTTGCCTACTTATCCCTCCCTCCCCCGAACTTCTGGCAATCAATAATTAATTATTATTGTATTTTTACTGTCTCCATAATTCTGCCTTTTCCGGAATCCTATATGGTTGGAATCATACTCTATATAGTCTTTCCAGGACAGCTTCTTTCACTTACTGCCATATATTTAAATAACTTAATATTTAACATATATTCTCAATTTCTTAAGTAAGTTAATATTAACATAGATTTAACCTATATGCCATGTATTTACATGGCTTAATAACTCATTTTTTTTTAGCAGCAAATAGTGTTCCCTTGCCTGGAAGTAACAGAGTTTATGTACTCATCATCTACTGCAGAATATTTTGATTACGTCCAAGCTAGGCATTATGAATACAGTTGCTATAAATATTCCTGGGCCAGTTTTGCTGGACATAAGTTTTCAAATAATTTGAGTAAATAACGAAAAGTGTGATTGCTAGATTGTATGGTAAGAGTGCGTGTAGTCTTATAAAACCAGTCCCAAACTAAATTCCCACGTGGCTCTACCATTTTGCATTTCCACCAGCAATGAGTAAGTTTCTGTTTCTCCACATTCTTGTCAACATTTTGTATTGTCTATGTTTCAGATTTTGGCAGTTCTAATTTTTTAATTTTTTGTTTTGCAATGGCACCTCACTGTTGTTTTAATTTGCAATTTATTAATGACATGAAACGTTGAATATTTTTTCATATGCTTATTTGCCACCTGAATATCTTATTTGGTGAGGTGTTTGTTAAGGACCTTTAGCTATTTTTTAATTGTCTTTTTTGTTTGTTTGTTTTCTTATTATTAGGCTTTATTTGTTCTTTGTATATTTTGGATCATAGTCTTTTATCAGATATACCCTTTGCAAGAATTGTCTCCTATTCCATAGCTTGTCTTCTCATTCTCTTGACATTATCTTTCACAAAGGAGACGTTTTCATTTTAACGAATTTAGCTTATCAATTATTTCCTTCAAGGATTATGCCTTTGGTGTTATATCTAAAAAGTCATTGCCATACCAAAGGTCATCTATATGTTCTTTATGATATGTTCAAGGAGTTTGGTGGTTTTAAATTTTACTTTGGGGGAATGGTTCACTGTAAGTTAATTTCTGTGAAGACTGTTAAGGTCTATGTCTAGACTCTTTTTTTTGCATGTGAATGTTCAGTTGTTTCGGCTTCATTTGTTGAAAAACTCTATTTTCAATTAATTTATGTTTAATTAAACTATATTGATAAGACATCATGGTCTTTGAAATTCAATCATTTGAAGTTCAGAATAGTTTTCTTTATGACACAATATATGCTCCAGTTTTTATAAATGTATTTGTGAACTTCTAAAAAATATGTATTGTAAAAAAAATTATATTTGTATATAATGTGTGTAAATTTTTTTAAATTTCCCAAACCCATTTATTTATTTTTTGTTATAGAATATATGGGTAATTATAAAATCAAGTAAATATGGCATTACCTAGAACCTCTTCTTAGAAAATCAATACTTCTTGGGAGTTTATTGATTTGTTTAAATTTTGCATTAATTCCTAGAAAACTATTATTGTTTTACAGTATTATATCAGAAACTAATAGAGCAAATGTAACCAGTAAAAAACCATCATCCATCTATGAAAGTCAATTTAAAACTTAGTATGACTGGTTCAAGTCCTTCGTTCTCTAGTACCTTGCCTACCTACCTTCTCAAAATATATTGCTAATTTGTCCTAGTAAATGATCAAGCATTCTCATAGGGAGATACTCCGGTTATCTATTATTGCATAACAAATTGCTTATACATGAATGTTCATAGCACCTTTATTCACAGTAGTCCAAACAGAAAGCAACCTAAATGTTCTTCGATCACTAAACGAGCAAACAGACTAGAAGAGTTGGAATACCACGAAATACTATTTAGCAATTAAAATGAATAAACTCCTGGCACATGCAACAACTTGGATAGTTCACTCTGAGCGAAAAAAACTGATCTCAAGTGCTACAAACCATATGACTCCATTTATGTAACATTCTCAGAATGACAAAATTGTAGAGATAGAGAGCAGATTCGTGGTCTCCAGGGTAGCTGGGTGTGAATCACACTATACCAGATAGACGAAGGAAGTTTATTCGTGGTGATAAAACACTTGCATATCTTGACTGTGAGGGTGGTTATACAAATCTACGTATGAAATAAGCTACACAGAACTACATACACACAGACACACACACGCACGCACAGATGAAAAACTGGTGAAATCTAAATAAGGCTATAGAGTATTTGGTAATACTGTATGATATCAATTCCTGGTTTGCGTATTGTACTCTAGTCATGTAAGATGTTATCATTAGGGAAGTTGGATGAAGGTTTGATGAGAAATTATGTCTGAACTTTCTTTGAGTTAATAATTAGTTTAAAATAAAAGGTTAAAACAAAAGTAATTGTTTAAATATAACATAGCTGTGCGTAGCCACATCTACAATTTGTTTATTTTATTTATTTATTTTTTTGAGACAGGTTCTGGTTCTGTTGCACACACTGGAATGCAGTAGTGTGACTATGGCTCACTGCAGCCTCGAACTCCTGGGCTCAAGCAATTCTCCTACCTCACCCTCCTGAGTAGCTGGAACAACAGGCACATATCACCATGACCAGATAATTATTTTACTTTTTGTAGAGATGGGGTCTCACTTTGTTGTCCAGGATGATTTCAAACTCCTGGCCTCAAACAATCCTCTTGCCTCAGCCTTTCTGAGTGTTGGGATTACAGGCATTCGCCACTAGACCTGGCTGATAGCTGCATCTATGAAGGAAATTCAGCCATAATTAAATATCTTTTGAGAAGGCAACCAAGACTTAACAACTTGCCTTTTGTCTTGTTTCTCAACATCCTAGGTTGCATGGACTGTGGTTCCCTACAGAGATATCCATTAAACATTATTCAATTTTCCTTTATCCTTTTTGGAGTATTATCATAAAATAAAACATAACTAATGTCTAAACTCCCTCATGAACTAGATTTGAAGCTTGAAACAAATTGTAGACATGCTGAGGGTCAGTTGCCTAACCTGATCATCTGTGAGTATATTTCCAACACCAGCTTGTAATGACATCACAATGCTATGGCGGCCTGGCTCTGCTCCCCTCTGGAGGTTGGTAACTAAACTTGGTTTTTAAACAAACGTATCCTGCATCACTCTGCATACTGAGGTGGCCCAGTAATTCTTGTACAAATAGGAAGTGTGGGTTATTATCTGTATTTGCCCCTGATCATTGGCATTCTGACTACCAGACTTTGAAATTTAGTTTTGGTAATGCCAGCAAAGCAAGCGTTAAACACAGATTTTTCTTACAAACTTTCTTTTCCTCTATAAAGTACATATACCTTTAAATGAAAGTCTGAATAAAGTTTCTGAAATACTATATTTTCAGATACTATCTGCGAACTTTATTTTATAATTCTATATACCATTGAAATTTAAGAGTTTTTAGCTTTAATACTCTTATCAGTTACATATTTAAAATTTTACTGGGCTATCAGGGCTAATTGATAGATTAATCCTATTCATTAAAAATTAACCTGCCTTGAAATTTCCTTCAAACTATCCTAGAAAATTTAAAAACCATGGCTGTTAACAAGAACACATTTATTGCTTTAACAATCCAAGATATAGATCTAATGATGTTCTTTAATGTCTTGATTCAGTATCATCTGTTAGACATTTATTGCTAATTCACTTTATAACATACTTTATTAAAAGTTGTTAAAACCTGCAGCTGCATGCAGTAATTATTTCCCAAATAAAGACAGCATTTATAAATGATCTCCTTGTTCAAAACACTGCCATACAGCTCACAAACTCTTTGTTGGAAGCCAGAAAGCTTTTATTCTTTACAAAAAGATGCTAAGTAACTCATCAGATGCCAAACCTTTTTTTTTTTTCTTCTTGTTGGACTTTTTCCAGTCGTTTAAATTCCATGTTTATTAGGAACAGTTATAATACAGTCTGAGATGGATGCTCAAAACTTTCATCTATTTGAGTGCCATCTTCCTCCTAGGACTCAATGTCTGAATATGTATCCCTGATAAACTTGAAAAGGCTGAGTAATTTGTCTCAGCTAAGTACACTAAAGTGATGATCTTATGCAAATGTTCTGGAAGTACACATCGAAGAAAAAGACTATATTTCATTTGAAGTTTTGTTAATTCTTCTCAGAAGAAAATAGCATATTGAAGGCTTTGTATGCTTATAAAAATAATGTCAATAATTTCTAGGCTTCATTTACTTGATTATTCTACTATTTTGCCTATTTCAGTCATATTTACCCCTCCCAAAAAATGTTTCAGAGGAATAAAGATTGGGTAAGAATTAAAGGAATTTTATTTTATTTTTTAAACCCAACAACTTTGAATTATACCTAGTAGAATTGTTCAGCTCTCCAAACAATTTCCTCCATTCATAAGCATGACAAGGGAATCTTTGGCATGTGTCCATGTTTTTGATAATATCCTCTAAGAACAAGGAAGGATATCTGTGACTTATTTAGTAGAATGGTATGTAGTGGTATTTATATATTGCTTGAAATATGATTCATGAGACCTAAGAAAAAGGGCCTTAAAAAAACTCTTTCAGTTGAATTTCCAGATATTCCAGGTGGACTATGAACCACAACAGTAAATGATGGTAATGAACAAAGTAGACATGAATCACTACTGTTATCAGTATGTTTATGAAGAAACAGGAGAAATGATATAACCAAAAACAGTCACATGTAGTAGGTTCATTTATATCCAAGTCATTGACTTTTTTTTAGTTGACAGAAACAAATTATCCCATTTCACAAACACAACCAGGATAAAAATAGCAATGGTCAGCACATGAAAAAATAAAGAAGTTGATTATTTCACAAAGAATACTTTTATAAAAATCTCTAACCAGGTAATTCTTCACGACCATGGGTGGTTAACTTGCCTATTATTGCCAAGGATACAGAGGATGATATAGGATTTCCACCCAGATAATGGCTGACAGCATTATCTGCAGCTTACAAGGGTAGGGAGCATCTCTTGTGCCCCTCCTCCCTTCCCCACACTGATAAACACCTCCTCAGCCTCCATGGGTTGGCTTCACAGAGGCTCAGTGACTCCATACTTCACTGTGACTCAATGTACATGCTCCTATTAATGCTTTAAACTGTCCGCCCCCATCAGTGGTGAGAGAATAAATTGCCCACTGTTTGGTGGTATATTAATTACTTTGGGTTACTGTGGAGCCTTTTAGTGCACTGAAAAGGTAATTTGCTAAAAGGCCCACTAGCAGTTCAGAAAACTTAATTGGCCTCCAGAAAGTAGATAATTTACTCCTCTAGTACCAAGATAAAAGCCAAGTAATTATCTGGAGAATCTGAGTAATTGAGAGAGAAATTTGAGTATCAGACAAATGCAAATTTTTGTTTGCCTGAACTCGGGAATTCTAGTTGTTCTGATGGAACAGACAGAGCCAGTTAATCTTCCAGGTCCCTGAGTTGCAGTGAAATATAAAGTCCACTAACAAAGTTTAGAGGGGTCTGCCGACCCTTTGTATGCATTCTTGATGCTTCAAAATTTCTTTTAGAAAAATATAAAAAATTTACACAAGATGAAAAGCAGAGAGGACTAATCATATAGAAGAGGATAGAATAGGATAACATAATAAAAGGAGGACACCATTACCCAAGATGAATGTCAGCCTTTAAGCAAAGTCAACACTACTTTACATGTTACCAGTGGAGAAAAGTCAAGTTTCAGTGGCTCAAACAAACTTGAGTAACTATTGACTATTTTATATGTATATTTTACGTGATCACTTAAAAATCGAATATATAATTAGGTGGAGAAAAGAAAACTTTAAATAGATGTCTTCCCAAGCAGTGTGTGTATCTTTTTGGTTCACTGTACTCTCATTTATAATTCCAATCAGTAGACCTTCATCACCACAGACAGACCTGATCTGATCTAATGCAACAAAGTACTCACATTCCCAGAAATGCGGCATCACCTAATTCTAAAGTAGGCTGTAAACCGGAAGCAATAAAGGAGACAACACACATTGCCAGCAATAATTCTGCAGATGCTTTTTCTTTTTCACAGAATCCCTACTGATCACTACCTTCTTCCTAGAATGAATGTGGTCTTTCTACTCTCTATCCTTGATTTGATCCTGAGGATCCGACAGTCCAAAGATGACGTCGATAATACTCCAGAAATGGTTCTCTCCAGGATGCCCCATGATCTGCTTATAGCAAACCCGAAGGCACCTCAAACGCTCACTCCTTTCACCTCTGTGTGGTATCAACACTATTAACCATGGTATGTTTCTTAGAACTCTATGCATTTTCCTTCATACTTTTTCCCTACACTTTCTGCATACTCTGTTATTACCTTCTTTCCTCTTATTTGTTTTTTACTTTTGAAAGTTATTTATGTCTGTAAACACTTGTTTTTCTTTCATTCTCTCAAATAGCTAATACATTTTCATAGCTTCAGCAGTAATCTCCACTTTGGTAACTCTGAGTTGGATAGGTCAGGTTTTACCCTCTTTCTAAAAGTAATGAGTCCTTCACCTGCATTTGGCTGTTATGCCCTCTCATTATCCATTTGACACGTTCCATACCAGATGTCACATCTTTCCTTCCAAAGAAGAGTATTTCACACTTACAGAACACGTGAGCATTTACCTAGCACCTAAAAACATTATCTCATTTGGCCTCCTCTTGATTCTTCTTTTATTTGATAGTGGCATCACTAACATCTAGTCACTTAGTTTTAATAGGCTCATTTCTGACATTCACCCCATTAGGTCCAGCTCTCATTTACCTCAAATCTGAAGGCTGCAGCAAAATCAACCCTGGTCCACCACGGCTCACTGAAGCTTGTAAAATATGACTTTCAACATGTGATTATGCTCCCCAAAGGCCTTTCTGCATAAGATTAGTATCAAGATAATACAGGAACCATTCAAGATTCTTGAGAATCTAAACGCCTCCAGTTACTTAGTAAAATTAAAAGTCAGTGAAATTCAGCTGTTCTGTTTTTTTATTTGTTTGTTTGTTTTTTGTTCATTTACTGCAATCTGAAGCAAGTCAAGCCTGTAATAGATATTATACGAAGAGAGGCAGTCTTTCTCCCTGAACCACTTATAAATAGAAAAGCATTAAATGTCGATCCCAAATCTCAGTTTTGACTTAATCTAATAGAGAAGCATTTAACTTTTCTGCACCTCATTTGTAAAACAGGAGTGAAAAAGTCAGTTTCCTCGTCCTGCTGTTAGAATCAAATGAGATGCCCTAAAACAGGATTCTAATAATCATGAACAACATGTAGAATGTGAGAAAATAATACTACAAATGGAAACCAAAGTGTACGGTTACGTTTCCCGAAATTCATTTATCATGCCCTGTGAAGACTTTATACAGAAACTTCTAGCTCCAACTTAAGGAGATTTCTTGAAAATAAAAAACACAACATGGAAAATAAAAATAAATTAGGTGGATAATAGGCAAATTTTAATTTTTTCTAATTGCTTAAAAGGATTCTTAAGTAGAGAAAATGATGTGTTTGAAGAGAAAAATGAACAATTTGCAAAATTAATGAATTAGACAAACTACCATAACTCTTCTTACTTTGACTCTAAATGTGCCCTATTGTATTAGTGATTGTAGTATCTATAATAAGTGGTGTAAAATGGATACAAGTAGGTTAATCTGCTTTCTGGAGTTTTGCTTCTTTAAGATTAAAACCAGACCAGGAAAATAAAAGGTAAATAGTCTAGCTTAGTTGGAACAGGCTTGCCACATGTTAAATAAGAAAATATCATTTAAAACTACTGAAGAAAATCACCAAATATAGAAAAAATAACTATTCAGGGAGAACAATGCTTTCATCCCCAGTGGTTTCTTAATCCACGCGTGTGAGTCCTTTTCATATGACGCATTTGTTAATAATACAGGAAAAGGACACCCACAAAGCTTTGATGTATTAGTTACATTGAAGGTCAAACATTCCATCTTAAGATGTTCTTTCCTTAAGAAAAAAAAGCTTTTAGAGAAACAACAAGCTAATCAGCCCACTTTTGCTGAGTATTCCATCAACAGTAGATTAATTCAGTGATTTAGAAACCTTGGGTAGATTCTTCACTAGTATCATGGAGGACAGGTGTTGTTCTTTTCTATTCTTTAATGTAGACTCTCCCTTCTACTGAAAACTGCTCTATGATGGTCATTTAAGGATTACCCCTCAATCAGTGTGGTTTTGTAGAGCCTACCCTACTTTGAGATCCAGCCCAATATGTAATATTCCCTTGGTCAATCTGAGTACATCTAGTGAAACTATTGAGGAAGCGAACTGGATTTGGAAAGGCAACACTGTAGACCTGTAACTGGTAAGGAGGTGTGTAAGACAGAGAAAGAGATAGAGAAGAGAGTGGGAGAACAGAGAGGCAGACAGAAAAAGAAACATAGAAGATAGGAGTGAGGGAGAGAAAGTGAGAACAAAGAGGCAAACGTTGTCAAGTAGGCAAACCATACTTTGGAATGAAGACAGCACTGAGGAATGTGGATAATGTTTGAACACTTTAAACAAGCTATACCTACTGTAATATACTACTGCATGAGCCACCAATTCTCTTTTGTATATATATATTTTGTTTAGTTGCTTATTTGGATTAAGCCACTTTGAGCTGGGATTTTGTCACTTCTAGCCAAAAAAGAAATTAAAATATACAAATACCAATTAGGCAAAATAAGCTCCTTTTTTTCCATCAACAATGGCAGAGTTGTTTTTCCCTTTGGCACAGTCACTATTAACAAGGATTAGAAAAGAAGAAATTACCAAAAAAAAATGCCATATATCAAACCAAAGCATGATCTTACCCATCCCTGTGTCTGTGAACTTGTGTGGGTGTGTGCACTTACATCACTGAACATACAATAAGACATCTGCCTTCAATTTGTGAATTCCAACAGAACATTCTAGCGTGTGTTATAATTTGCTGATGAAATGTAAAAAAAAAAACTTTCTAAAGAAATTATCTGTTTTACACATATGAGTCGACACAAAAGTAGAAAATTTGTATTCTGAAAAGAGGAAATATTTGCAGATGTTAGTAACTAATCATCTTTTCTTAGTCTCACTGTTAGTCAAGATTATTACCTGGGGATTGTAGCTGGTGTGTGTGTATGAGGGGCAAAAACACAGTAACTGGAAAAGATGCTGGAAGAATACATATTATGGAACATTATCGACCTATCTTCATTCTTCTTTATTCTATGAGTTAGTTTTTCCCCACAAAACTTTTGCCCATTCAAAAACATGAAGTATCTGTTTTATCTCAGCCATTCTTTATTTTTTAGGTTTATTTATTTTAAAATTGTAAAAACATATTAAGGTAAGTGTTTTTATCAAGTCATGCTTTATTGTCTCATTTTTAGATGAAAACAAAAAGGTCTGGAAAAACTCTGACTAAATATCTCAGTTTGGAGTTTCTAATAAATGTCACCGAAATGGGAAATGTGAAGCTTCTGCAGCTATGTGTGGAATCTAGCATGTAGTCTGTTTCGTTCCATGCAAAATCTTAGCAATTAAATTAGGTAAAACAA
The DNA here is from genome assembly GCF_030222135.1 of Aotus nancymaae. Lineage (NCBI taxonomy): Eukaryota > Metazoa > Chordata > Mammalia > Primates > Aotidae > Aotus > Aotus nancymaae. The sequence continues at coordinate 2,518,963 of NW_026988450.1, read as the reverse complement.
AACGTAGATGTCACACAAAATTCTCTGTCTTCAGTTCTCACGTTTGTTTCTAACTGAGCAGAGCTGAGTTGAGGACTCTTGGTGGGCTCACTTTCTGCAGTGGGATGCAGACCTCACTGGCCAGCCTCACCCTTCTATGAACTGCCTGCACCCTGCAGGTGTTTGAATTTGCAATTTATGCAAAGAGTTATAAGTTTGAATAAGTAAACAGAAAACGGAAAGTCTAGGACAGAGCATGAAGAAAAGAACCATGTGGTGGTGACATTAATATATTTGGAAGAGAATATAAGCATGGGGCATTTATCTGGAGAAATGAGAGACTGGTATTTGATCAGAGCCATGTGCACAGACTGGCCTAACAAGCTAAGTCATAACACTCACCAACTTCACCAAATCCCTGGGTATGCACTAGCCATTCTATACAACTTGCTCATTAACTATTCCCAGCAGCACATTGCAGTGTGCATCAGACTCAGAGACTTCACATTCCTGGCCTAAATGTTTGCCATTAATGCCATTTCTATATCATGATTCAAACTTAAGCCTGATTCTAAACCCCATGTATGCTCCACCTTGAGAACATGGAAACATTTTCAAGAAGAATGGCATGACAGAGTGGAAGGAAAGTTTATGAGTTCAACTAAACACAGACATTGTTTATTTTCTCACGGACATGATAATGATTTACCAACAGGACCAAGGATACAGATAAGCTGTTAAATTATGATAAAGTGATTTCCCCAAGACCACACAACCAATCGATGACAAACCATTTGAAACGCAGATTTTGTGTGTGATGGATGCATTTTTAATGATAAAATACTGTTTTCTCATCTATACTCTAAAATTTCTTAATCTCAGATACTTATTTCTCACTGTGGCTCCCCTTGAGAAGATTCAAATAAAATTTATTATTCTTTTTTTTTAATAGTTTTTATTTATTTATTTATTTATTTTTTGAGAGAGAATCTCAGGTTGGAGTGCAGTGATGTGATTATAAGTCACTGTGGCCTCAAACTGCTGAGCTTAAGTGATCCTCCCACCTCAGCCTCCTGAGTAGCTGAGATTACAGGCACACTCCACCACACCCTGATATTCTTTTTAAAAATTTTACCTTTCTTTTTTTTTTCTTTTTTTCTAGAAACGAGGTCTCACTGTGTTGCCTAGGCTGGTCTCGAGCTCCTGGCCTCACATGATCCTCTTGCCTCAGTCTCCCAAAGGGTTGGGATTACAGGGATGAGCCACTGCACTTGACCTTTTCATAGTTTTATATAAGTAACACATTATTGTTAAAATTATTGCACCATTTCTAAAAGATTTATATTTTCAGTTAACTTATTTAGTGAATTTACCAGGCACTTATTCTTTTTAAAAACTAAATCTTTAACTGAAATTGTGAGTAAATTTGTTAAACATATAGCATATAATTACTTCACAATTTTAAAAATATCTTCGAGTATGTACATTAAATTTGATTAAGTGATAATTAGCAAGTATTCAAATGAATTGATTTAATAGCACTTTTTAAAAAAAAAAAAAATGAACATGATCTCTTTAGCTTTGCAGACAAATTGAAGACCAAATTCATGAGACCCAATATGGTCTGCTGACTCTTTCAGTGTGTAGAGTGTGCTGAAGAAACTTTCCAGTGATAATTTAAGTTTAATTCACAGATAAATTCCCTGGCCTCAAGACTTTAATGACCTCTTACTCTCAGTTCTTTTTCATTTTCCTTTTTTGACTGTTCCTGGGTTTATTTTTATTTTTTGTATTTGACCAAAAAAAATCTGAATTATATTATTAAGTAGCTAATGGTAAAATTTTTCATCTCTGGTGCTATCATATAGTTTAACCACAAATGAATACTGGAAATAATTGTAACACCAAACATTGACTTATATTTCCTAAGCATACCATCAGTATATTGTTAGTGATAGTCTATACAAAGCAAATGTTGATAAATTACATTGAAAAAAATCATAGTCACTTTTAAAACCCCAACTGAGAAGAGCAAATAGATAATGAAATATTGCTTAACTTGAGATTTCCTAAAGATGCCTGTGAATAGAATCCAGGCTTTGGACTAAATCAAGACAACGGGCTGGTCTCTTAGATCAGCCCTCATATTGTCCACATTTTACTCCATGCTCACAAGCCAGCAGTCAAATCACAATGTCTTCTGGATGTTTTAGGATATGGGGCTTTAAAGTCTATTTCATCCTATGAGTTTCCTTATCAATATCACTAATGAAAAACATTAATCCTCTTTTATAAACTGGAAAATTATGACACAAAGTGCTAGATTCTTTGAAGGTCAAAATGAAAGTTGTTAAAATAACCTCAGGTCAACTAGGTTTGTCCAATTGATATAAAACGTGGTGTCAATTCTGAGTAATAAATATTTTTAAACCAAGTCCAGCCTGCATTGAATATCATTTATATTTATACCATTAAGAGATATAAAGAAAATGACTGCCAAATTATCAGGAGAGTACTATATTCCCTATGCTAGGAGTTGTTAAATATAGGGGATGTGCCTGCCATATAGTAATAAGCAGGATTTTTTTTGGATGAATGAATGGATGCTATTGGAAATTATTTATCGTAACTCACAGATAGAGCACTTGTTTCCAAAATACTCTCAAAACCACTGAATTTGGACTTTCCAGTATCCGACAAAGTAGGCATCCTTGACCCATCTCATGAGTGTTTAGGTATCAGCTGCATGTAAATTATTGTGCCTTCATTGACAGGTAAAACATCCCCAAATTTAAGGAAGAAAAATTAATCTTCAGTGGACTGAGTGACTTGTAGACTATCTTATGGCCAGCAGTTAAAGAATTCTGATCTTTTGACTGTCAGGTATTACATGTTTTCCTACAACGTAATGTGGAACATGTTTCATGCCGCAGCGTGCTGTCTCTCCCAGCGTATGCTATGTGCTCACACTGCTGAGCTACACAGGAAGAAAATACCAAATAAGAGGTCTCTCTCCATGTGAGTCCTATTCCATAACCCACTGTACAGATTCCTGGCAAGGTGAGATGACTACGGAAATAATTTCTAGCTTACAATATGCTTTTTTTTTTCCCTAATGGCTTTTTGTTTTGCTTGACAAATCCAGGTGAATAAGCAGGCTAGCTGCCTGGAATTTATAAATCTTTACGTGGTCAAAAAAAGTCAATTACTAAATAATAGTAATAGTCATTTCTTATTCTTATATTTTTTGATAAATGTTTGAACTTTGTTCAAACCCAAGTAAGTAACTCCAAAGGCAAACTGTGGGCATAAGAATCCAATATAATTTCATGGTATTAATAATTACATTAAAATATATAAGTAATATTTATAAGGTCTATACAAAAATTAATCAAGAAGTGTTTTTTATAATATTTTGGGAGAAGGGAATTGAATGGATTCCAGGGCTCATTTTTAATTATCCTCTGGTCCTATACACACTTTACATTTTCTAGATTATGTAATCTTATCTCACTTTTCCCTTGAGTCTCAAATGTAAGCAACAGCCAGCAACACTTAGCCTTATCCAATAAAACTTTTTTTTTTAATGGGGAAGAGATACTGAATTACTGTTTGTTACTCCGAACACTTCATGCAGCCTTTCTCTTTAGCAAAACAAAATAACTATCAAACCAAATAGTTGCTCTTAGTGGGGTACAGATATCCCTGAATAAAATGCTGATGTTTCTTTAAAGACAAGTGATTCTATGCCACAATGAAGGTTAGTTTCAACTACCCCCTTTCTTGTTTGTCTGCTTGACTATCTGCTTTGCAATCGGAGATTAGCATTAGGTAGGCATTAAGTTGCATTGCCAAACTATTTCAGTGTAAGGACATTTCCCTAGAGATAAGGATTGACAAGGGCTTCCATGAACTTTCATGAATTGGGGGTGAATTAGAGCTATTTATTTCTGTGACTTAATCTCCTAAGGGATTAGGCAAAGGTAACTTTCACTTTGTGAGATTTCAACTACACGTAGAGAAAGCCTGCCCCCTCTGTCCCTGAGGAGGGAAGTGCGGATATACCCACAGGAGTGCTTCTTGAAACACATTCTCTGCTTTTATTTTATGCCCTACTGACTAGGGGAGTCCTTTATGTTAATTAATTGACAACCAAAATAATCATCTAACAACATGCTGTAACTCTCTTAAAATATAATTACGTCTTCATGTGATATTTTTACTTCCATACATCTCCCATTGGAGAAAAATGATTGTGTTAAGAGCATATTGTAGGTTTTCTGGGAAGGAACCCAAATCAATGGTACATATTTCTGCTCCTCAGATAATCATTCTTGACCTATATAGGGCAACAGAGCCCCCAAGGAGCTCGGTGACATAGATGCCTCTGCTCCCTTTCTGCTAAGCAAGCAGGTTCATGGTAAGTGGTGACAGTTAAGAATGATTTTTCCTCAGAGAGTAATTGCTACACTCAGCCAACATAAAACAAGAGGACATCAGCCCACCAATGAATGCCACTGTAACAGCCTCCATTGATGTTTTGTGTTAAAATTGAGAAGGTACGTATAGATGTGCATTAGAGGCATCGTCTTAGCAGTTACACATAACCAGTGAAATTAAAAGTAAAACCTAAACATCTCCTGTAATTTTTCAAAGCGGCAAACTCTTTTCATGAGTTGATTGTGCATAGCTCATCATATGTATTTACATGACTGTAAAATTCCATCCTTGCAAGTCGAAACCCTTCACTGAACTAAATGTACTCATTGGAATTGATCGAGTTCTTAGTGAAATGTCAGGCACGGGTTATAAATTTGTGTAACTGCTTTTGCCCAGTGAACCCTTTTTATTAAAGCAGAATGCTTATCAAGGTCAATGTGAAAGATTGTAATTTTAAAGCTCCAGGGGAGGACTAGAAATAAGAATCAACAGAAAACAGATTTAATTAGCATTTTGAAGTTTATGATTTGTCAAGAACCTATTTGCCCCTTTCACTTTCTGGATTTCAGTGACAAATGTATTTTGTAGAACTATTAAGTTAGAATGATTTTAAAATCCAGCTCTCCTAAAGAGGCACACTAAAGCTTCTCATTTACTGCCTTCTGGCAGATCGGGTTTGAGAAAGCAGTCTTAAGCTTTAAAAGGCTGGAAAGAGGATGCTAAGTAGAAACATGAGTGTCTCTTTAGGTAAGATTCTACAGGTGTAGGTATGCTTGGGGGTCGGCATGGAGCGAGTAATCTGGTGTGTATGTATACACGTATTTGTTCCCATGCATAGTTTGGTAAATTATAAGCATATAGAATGTGTTAAAGGGCATGGTTGACCCCCCTCTATTTTAACTTTTTGAGTCTTGTGTACTGTAACTCAGACAGGATCACTTTTAATGGCATACATAAGACAACAAAATTATCTTATCAAAGGTCAGACTGTATTCGCTTTGGGAAAAAATAAACAAGATATGCACAGATTCAAAAAGATATTTGATAAACAATAAGAAAAATGGCCAGCTAAAAGTTTACTGTAATTATGTAAGGCAACATACATGTTATTCTGATTCTTCTTGTCACACAATGACCCAGAAACAGTTATTTTAAAACAAAATAGCTTATCTCCCCCTTAACATAAGGAAAAATTACACTGCTTATGTTCTTTCTGTTAAAACATAAGACAAGTCATTAGAATTTTGAAAAACAAAAATAATAATGCCATCACTTACCTGCTGAGCAGTGAAATTAGATGTCTTTTCAGTTTCTCTAACGTAGAATTCTGAGTAGATCTCCAGTCTCTTTTCACAAAGCTATTTCCAAAACAGTTGCAATCCACTTAGGACCATTCTGCTTATTTCAAGAAGTGTGGGCCTTTGAGCATTTCGACCCCTACTGCGCCACCCATGATTTCTCAGAGCTTCTAAGAACTTCGACTTTACTCTTCTGCCAGAATTCCTCCCAGGCCCCTATAGAAAAATAATTCTTGAAGTTGCTGTGGAGAGTTTAATGTGTGGAGCAAGGGTACTCCTCAGAGTCCTGTCCTTAGGTACAGCAGGTGTAGAGGGAGGGGTACTTTTCATCCATCAACGAAAGGGACCGGGAAGCGAGTGGGTAATAGGAGCCACCGCCTTTTAGCTGCAAGGAGCAAGGATCCCAGCTGCCCGTGGCGACGACAGTGGCGGCAAGGACAGCGGCAGAGGCGGCAGCGTAGTTCCGTCCCTGAGGCTGCAGCCCAGTCCGGAGACGCTGTCCATCCCCTCTGGTGCTGAAGTAAGGGGACCGGAGGCCCCAAGCCCAGCTCCAGGTCGCACTTTCTTCCACCAGCGAATCCAAGCAGCAGCTTCCTTGTCTTCCAGCCTAGCTTCCTCCCCTCCGGTGCTCTTTTTTTGGGGGCGGGGGTAGGGGTTAATTGTTTCTCCAAAATGATAGTCTCATACTTATTTGGTGGCCACGTTTCCACAAAGACAGGAATCCGTGGGAATTAACATCTGAGCCTCCCCTGACTTTTCAGTGGCCCTGAACGAGTTTCCTAATGCTAGAAATGAAAGGGAACGCACGCACAGGCGCGCGCACACACGTGCACGAGAGAGAGAGAGAGAGAGAGAGAGAGAGAGAGAGAGAGAGGAGAGAGGAGAGATGAATAAATATAGATTTGTACTGTGGAAAATCCAGAGCTGCTTTGGAAAAGCTCGTGGGTCTCTAATTATATAAGATGAAAAGGGCTATTTTGGAAGACTCCGCGATCTTGATTACCAATTAAGGGGACCACATTCAAATTTTGAGAAACGCAATTTGAAATTCCTAAATTAAACCCAGAGAAGAGTCTTAGAACCCTCCACGCAGAAACGACAGGTTATTGCTAAAAATTTAAAAGACTGAGAACGAAAGAATGAAAAAGACAAGAAAAGGCATCTCCGCTCGGCTACCTTTTAAAACGCTGCTGAATTGGATCAGGATCGGTGCAGAGCCTCTAAGCGGATCCGGGGACGCAGCTTCTGTGAGTGTCGGTGCTGGGTTCCGCGAGAAGGGAGCTCGGAGGCTGCATTCCCAGGGCAGCGCTAGTGAGCCGCCCACAGCCCGGGCTTCTGCAGGGGGGCAGGAAGCAGCTTATTTCACAAAGAACGGGATAAGAACGCGCGAAGTCAGGCAGAGGGCTCGACCATCCTTGGCTTTGGAAAGCCAGAGCGACACCCAATGTACCCTGCTTTTTGCTTGGGTTCTCAGCTCATTTTCCCTCTGGTCTCCCGCGCTGACCCCCTCTTCTCCCAACTCTGGAGTGCGCGCTCTCCCGGGCCTGGCAGGCTCCTCACTCCGGCTCCAAACAGCCCCCACTTGTGTCTGTTCCACTGCTCGTGGCAACTGGCTGACACTGAGCGTAAGGAAGGGTCCGGGTGCGCGGTCTCCAGTGCTGTCACCCGGGGCTCCGCCACCCACACTCGGCCACGGGTGCAGGCGCGAGTGGACTGAGACGGGAAGGGGAAATACACAGCGCTAAAACTGTTGGAAAACTGGTCAAAACCAGGTTCACGCGGACCTTGGAAACTATGTGGAGTAAGAGGGACCATAACACCGCCCACCCTTGCGGGCTCCTAACTTGTGCAGTGCCGATTTCTGCACCAGGAGGTTGTGGATAGACTTGCCAGGAAATTCGAGAAAGACTGGTGAGGAGCGCGGCTGTGTGTGGTGGGGACGGGGGTCGGGGAGGGGCGGGCGCAGCACTAATTTCTCCAGGGCCCTGGGAAGGGGCTGGACGCACGCTCCCGGCCTCCCTTCCGCGGCGACTTCTCGGGTTCTTCTTCCTCCCGCTCTGACACTAGAGGGAAGTCCTAGACGTCGTGCTTTCCTCCCACGCCTGCTTCCATCAAGGACTAGAGCGCGTTCCCGCTGGTCTGGAACCGTCGTTCCGGGTAGGGGATCTTCCTTCACGGGAACATCGCGCTCTCCAACCAGCCGCCCAGGGCGCGCGCGGCGGGTGCGCGAGGAGGCGGAGCAGCCAGTGGAGTTCCAGAGGGCTCCCTGGAGGAGAAACGTTACTGAGCCGGGAATCACTCGAGACGGAGAACCAAACAGGCAGAGTCTTGGCTCACGGGAAAAGGCCAGGCTTTGGTTGGACTTTGAGCCATTTTGCTGCTGCAGCAATGGCTTTATTTCCCTGGGGTGGCCACCGGCCGCCACCGCGGATCCCGAGCTCCGGCTGGAAGAGGCCGCGCTGCGCGCCGCGCATTGCAGGCCGCGGTCGCTGTGTGGAGCTGCACACGCAGGAAACAGTCGCCGTGGAACGAAGCCCTTGGTCCACTTTCTCTAACAGTCCTTTTTAACGGAGGCTCTACTAAAGGATGTGATTATCTCCAAAACCGTATTTGGGGAAGCCATCTGCCTCACGGAGACACACAAACCTAGAAGGAGAGTATCTGCTGCTTGAGGCTAATTCTTAAGCGGACCTTTTGCTTTCCAGTCCGAGTGAAAACAGATTGCTTAGGGTTAGAGTAAATGAAGTTTCCCTTTTCCTTAGACAAATGTGGACAAAAACGTGCTTCTTGTATATGCAGAAACAATACCTGCCGTGTGTAGAAATAGGTTTCAGAAAGGGCCCCCTTTTTGTTAGAGGAGGAAAGCAAGCCCCCTGTGTGAGGGTTACGCTAGTCGGGGCCATCCCTCCTTGTCAGCAAAGAGGCTTTCCTGTACTGTATGTAATTCTATGCCTATTTAGGTTGATTTTCTCGGGACATGTAGGAACATAAGTAATCACAGAAAATCAACACACCAAATAAGAGCATTTAAATGAGGCACAGAGTACAAAGATGCTGCTAATTAAAAACATATGCACTTGATTATTCAGACCTAGAGGAACAGATTCTCTTGTTCCTGTTTAAGACTGATTGAGTTTTGCGTAGTCTCTCTCAATCTTTCTCTCCCGGTCCCTCTGTCCTGCCAGTTAAAGAAAACACAAACAGTTGATTACTTTCAACTGACAGTCCCAGTATGATTATGATAGTTTGATGTCTTTTTTTCAAGAAGCAAAATCCACTCTATATTTTTTCTCATCAAGTTGTATAACCAGTTATAGAAATCAAGATGATGAAAATTAAATGCGGCCTAATATCTGACGCTACAAATGAATATAAATGAAGTACGACGTAACAAAACCAAGGGACAAATAAACTGAGGTGAATTAAAGAATTATGTTAAGAAATTTCACCCTGGGAGCAAATTTTTCAAAGTTTACTTTAAATTTTTTTAATTCTTAATTTAGGTTGCCATGATATTAAAAATATAAACATAGTAAAACGTGACTATAAATCATCAAAACAATATATGAAGCATTATATGCATAAGAAAATGTGGTAACCTAGCATCATTACTGTGAATCCTCAACTGGATCATTCAATCCCTCTCTACAAAACTAGGATAAAATTCCCCTCCAGTCCACTCTACACAGTGTTCAAATCTTAGAAAACATAATAGTTTGTGGAACATTTTGGAAACCATTGGAAGTCCTTTGGGTCAGGGAGTTTGAAATGCAAGGCGTACAATATGATCTAAATGAATACTCATTATACGCTATGTGAAACACTGACACTGTGTCACTTCTGCAAGCCTCCTGTTTTCACATCTCATTACCATATAGGAAATGGGGACACTCATAATAATTTCTGCTAACTTCATAAACCGTCACATGCAAAAATCACCATATTTACGTAAAAACTTTGTATACCTTGGATATTTCTACAAAACATAGGTACTAGCGTCGATCATCTGCAGAGTATCTTTTGCTCACAACTTGCAGACATCAATCGAAAGACTGGTGGTTTCAGTTAAAGGCTCTATTTTAGTTAATATATATTTCTAATTATTTCTGTGTCTACTTCATGTTTCCCAATAGCGATAGAGTTGTAATCGGCCAACACTCATATGCAAACCCTTTTCAGTTCACTGTTTTAACATCTTTAGTACCATTTTGAGCTGATTTTTAAAACTGTGTCCAATTACAACTAAATATTATACATCTATTACCAATTATTTCTGAGTTGGAACAATGATCTTATTTGAGAATATCATTCTCTGGGTTTTCAGATGAAATGTTACTGAGCTGTATATTCTTTTGTGCCCTTTGAATGTAAGATCTCTTACTCAATCATAACTTGACTCAGCTAAGGAGTTCTGTTTTGCTGAATTGTAGTCAGAGAAAGGTTCCTCTTGTAGACTTCATAGATGTCTGCACTTGTATCCGTTGAGCTTAGTTAACTTCAGTTGTATGCAAAGGTAGATGGAAATTGGGACTCAAATGACAGAGGTACAAAAGTCCGTCCCTCAGATTAGTTTAATTTTTCTTTTGGAGGAGGTAACAAGTGGCTGTCAGAGAAACTTAGAAAATTTGATACTGTTAACTGCAACTGCCTGGGAGAGAAATTTTATTTTAAGGAGTAGTTCCCTAAGCACTTTCCTTTGTATTTCTATTTTTTCGATTCATAAAAATTCTGAAGTTGAATACTGACTTACTTGACAGAGTGCTACTTTCTGCCACTTAGGTAAGTTACTTAATCCTTTTGAGTCTGTTTATTCACTTTAAAATGAAAATAATGCAAGTTATTTAGTAGAGCTAATATATAGCACCTGCCTCAAGGTCTTGTGCATAAAATCCTCCATGTGACAGGCAGTACCCTTTCTAGAATATCTGTCCATGCCTCTCTGACAGGAACAGTGCTGCAGAGAATTTTTCCTGTTCATTAACATCAAGCAGGAAATACGGCTGTATTCGAAGTGTTATATAAATAAACTTTGTATACAAATATGTGGAAATTCCACACACAAGATTTCAGTACTGTGGAAATCCCTTCACAGCTCAACAGATCATTCATCGTAACAAGTTGCTAACCACTGGGAAAAAAAATCCTTATAGAATATGCTGCTAATTTGGCCTAAGGTTTAAAATAGTTTCTAATTGCCTGGTAGCTATACTCCTTTCTAATAATCATACATATACATATATCAGTAGCTTCCTTCTTAAAATATATGTGTGTGTGTCTGTTAATGTGTGTGTGCACATGTGTGTGCACAAGTGTGTATCTATGCATGTGTGCATATAAATGTGTGAATGTATATGTACTTCTAAAAATAAATAAATATTACATTGATAATTCCAGTTGGTGTTCACTATTTGCAGAAGAAAATTTTTGGAAAAATTATCTAAAGTGATCTTTAGAGAGCTTTTTTTTTTTTCACGCTCTAGTATATCATTTTCTCTCTACAGTCATCTAATTAGCTTCTCTATTAAGATACCAATGAGTTCTCTATCTCCAAAGCCATCATCAGTTATTATTTGGCCCTCACTATATTTAACTCATCTTATCTGACTTGCAGGCTGCCTTTGACTCATTTAATGACTTTCCATTTTTTGAAGCACTCTTCTCTCGGCCACTGTGACCCATTCACACAAATGGCCATTTTTTTTCTCAGTCTTTCTTGATGACAGCTTATTTGCTCCTACTTCTCATTATTGGATTTCCACAGAACATATTTCTGCAGAACTTATCTGCATTATCTGCTTATGCACTTTCATTCATTCCCATTGACTTCTAAATCTGTAGGGGAGTCCTTCCCAACCATTGAGCTAAAGATACTCATATGGACAGAAAGAGACACGAGTTATATAGATGGCATCTCTACCTGAATGCTTACTAGAGATCTCAAACTCAATGTATCCAAAACAACATTCTGGACCACCGTCACAGACAAACTTTCTCTGACCATGTCTCTATCAAGTATTGCATCATTACATGCCTGCTTAAAGCTCACAACCAACTGGTCATCTCTATGTTTGTATTCCTTCACCTACAGTCTCCAAAGAGTCAATGAAGACTATTGCTCCTGTTACTAACATAGATTCCAAATCCATGCAATTCTTCCAATATAACCTTTTCATTCCAGTTCAGTCTGCTAGAGTTTCTTGTCAGTACTGATGCAGTCTACTGATTTATTTCATTGTGGCATGTTTACCCCCTTGGAATCTTTTCTCTGCATAGCAGTAGGAATGAATTTATGACATGAACCATGCCATATTGCCTAACCCTTCAAAGGTTTTCTAATGCCATGTCTAGCTTTGCCTGTCTAATTGTTATTTTTTTATTCTTTCCTTCTTGCTTACCTGCATTCCAGGTTTTCACACTGGACTCTGCCTGTGCCATTCCCATTCCCATAATCTGAAATACTGCTTCTAGATCTTTACATGGCTGCCCCTCTTTTTTCCCTTGCGATCTCAGATCAAACATCACATTCTCTAAGAGGACTCTTCTGACTAGCTAACTTAGCAGGGCTGCACAGTCTGTGTCTGTCCACCAATTTGTTTTAATATCTTTAAAGACAGCATCACCGCAAGCAGAAATTATTGCTGTATAATCGTTTTTGCTCTTTCTCAACAACCTAATGTCACATCTCAAGGAATTAGGAAAAGAAGAACAAAACTAATAGAAAAAAGAAATAACAAAGATCAGAGCAGAACTAAATAAAACTGAGACCCCGAAACCATTCAAAGCTTCGACAAAACTAAAAATTGGTTATTTGAAAGTATAAACAAAGTTGATGGACTCCTAGATAGATCAGTCAAGGTGAAAACAAAGGAAATTACACTAAACACAATAGAAAATAACAAAGGTGACACTACAACTGACACAGAAATACAAAAGATCCCCAGAGACTACTGTGAACACCTGTATGTGTACAAACTAGAAAATCTGGAGGAAATGGATAAACACCTGGAAACATAATCTCCCAAGGCTAAACCAGGAAGAAACTGAAAACCTGAACCGACCAATAATAAGTTACAAAACTAATGTATTTTTAACATTCTTAATTTAAATTGCCATGATTTTAAAAATGTAAACATAATAAAACGTGAACATAAATAATCAAAACAATACATGAAGCATTACATGCACAAGAAGATAGTAACCTAGCATCATTACTGTGGATCTTAACCTGGCTCATTCAATCACTCTCTACAAAACTAGGATACAATTCCCCTCTAGTACTCTCTACACAGTGTACAAATCTTTAAAACATAATAGCTTGTGGAACAGTTTGGAAATCAGTAATAATAATAAAAAAAATCTACCAACCAGCAAATTCCCAGGACCAGATGGTTTCCCATCCAAATTCTACCAAATGTACAAAGAAGAGCTGGTACAAATCTTACTGAAACTATTCAAAAAAATTAAGAAGGAGGGATTCAATCCTAACCCAGTCTACAAAACCAGTATATCATACTGATGCCAAAAGCTGGCAAGGACACAACAATAAAAAGAAACTACAGGCCAATGTTCCTGATGAACACAGATACAAAAATCCTCAGCAAAACACTAGCAAACTGAATCCAGCAGCACGTCAAAAAGATAATTCATCACGATTTAATGGGTTTCATTCCTGGGATGCAAGGTTGATCAACATATGCAAATCAATACATGTGAAACACTACATAAACAAAATTAAAAACAAAAATCATATGATCGTCTTAATAGACACAGAAAAATTATTCAATAAAATCACCTCCCTCTATAATACAAGCTGCATGAAAGAAAGACCTTGTGTGCCTTGAGCGTCTCCTGTACTAGAACAATGCCCCAGTGTAGATCCTTAGTAAATGGTTCAGAATTGGACAACCAAAGAATAAAGTTGTATGATAATCACTGAGCAAACAAAACTAAACCAAAGAGTGTCTTTGCTCTTCAGATTTCACAAATATTTGTTATTTATAGGCATGAGAGCCTTAATATTGTAGTTATTTCCCATAATGACTTTTTAAAAATATATATTTCCACATTTTCGATGTTGCAATAAAGAATTTATTTTTACAGAGGTTTACTTTGTATGCCTCTACAATTCTAACTTTTTTTTATTGTATTTTAGGTTTTGGGGTACATGTGAAGAACATGCAAGATTGTTGGATAGGTGCACACGTGGCAGTGTGATTTGCTGCCTTCCTCCCCTTCACCTATATGTGGCATTTCTTCCCATGAAATCTCTCCCCCACTCCCCACCCCCGGCTGTCCCCTCCCCTATTTGCCCCAACAGATCCCAATTCTAACTTTTTAGTATAATTAATGGGATGGATATTCATATGTGAAATTATTAAAACTATTCATAGTCTGGCAAAACAAAAGTAAAGGCATAGAAACAGATTTCACTGTAAACGTTCCCCCACGCACTTTGACCTGATTTTCTTATGCTTTCATTATCTTCACTTCATTATTTTTACTATCTTTACTTTTCATCATCTTCACTTTCTTTTGCAGAAAAAATAGCATGTGATTGTTTTTATTCATAAATGCATTTTATTATAAAAACCAGTATGATGACTATGAAGAAAAATGGAATGGGATGAAGAAAACAATTTGACACATTCTTACCAATTACATTATAATTTTATTGTATTTTCCACTAACTTTTTACAAGGTGCTATCTCCCATTGACTAACACAATATACTTACAATTTTTACCAAGACTTGTCAATTTAACACAGTCTGTAAGTTTTTCTAAGTATTATATAGTCTTTGTAATCATTTTTAAAGACTACTCATAACTCCATCATGTGGAGGTAACATAATTTGTCTTTATTTTATGACATTTAGTGCATTTTTAATTTTTTATGTTATACAAATAGCTTCATGGATATACTTTTTCCATTTATTTGACTCTTCAAATACATTTATTTGAAGAGTATTTTTTGAATTATTTGTGGTGGGAGAAGAGTCAAATAAATGGAAATATCAATCTAAAGTACCTGCTTACTTTTATGGTTCTAAATATATGGTCTTTGTGTATGGGGAGAGGTGTATGAAAGAGGGAGGGGGGAGAGAAAGAGACAGAAACAGAGAGACAGAGACAGAGAGAGAGAGAGAGAAAGGAGAGAGAGAGAGAGAGGGAGTATGAGATGTCCTGTAGTGAAAGAGAAAGTTTGCTAGACTATTCTGCTAGGAAGAATCATGAATGATTAACCATTAGCCACCTACGGTGATGGTTGAATGCTGTTACACCGTTATTCTCTCTGTGACCCATTATAGAGAGCTTCCCATGTGAGAGGCAGCCTGATTTCAAATCCATACCTGCAACTTTTACTTGTAACTCTCCCATGGGCTTCTACTTACAACCATTATTCATTTCCTCTAGGCACAGTATCTTAATACGTGTGTGCCAACATCACAAACCTCTTGTAATATTAAATTTTCAGCATCTCAGGAGGGTGACTATCCACTTTTTAGAGGCATACTCCCCAGCTTCCCAAGAGCAAATTCTTGCACTTTTGTAAATACCATAAAACTTGCACTTTTGTCAAACCAAATAAAAAAAGCCATTCAAGTGTGGTAAAAACATTCTCAGTCAGGTTTTTTTGGGGTGAGAACCATTTAACATCTTTGAAGTTCTCTCTGGGGTCCTCCTGGGTAGATTTCAAATAGCATATATACTTCAAATAAAAAATTCCTGAAACTTTTCATCTCTTTTCTTTTTTATACTTACATTTATTTTTTGCAAACACCACAACCAAACACAATACCAAAGGCAATGTATAAAAATTTTTTAAAAATGTGATACATTCCAATAACTACAGATTGTACATAACATGATAATTGCTTTCTTTTTACGCTAATTTATAGCCTTGTAACATTCCTTTGGGGGGAAAACCACCTTTGGAAGAAATGCAAATATGTATTATGTTATAATCTATCCATGCAGTGGGTTATGTAACAGTCTCTTGTTCAGACACCTTTCTATCAGTCTTCCTGTGTGTTCACCTAGCTACCTACTTAAATATTTACCTACCTATCAAATGGATTGATTGAAGTAAGATTTTTAATTAATTACCTTTGTCAAGCCACACAGTGAAATGAGACGATGCAGTTTTCATAAAGAATTGGAATCTATCTTTCCATCCCTTGAGTCAGAGTAGCCTTGAGAGTTGCATTTAGTAATAGGATGTGGCAGGGTGATGCTGTGTTAGTCCCAAGTCTGGACCATGAGAGCCCTTGAACGCTTTCACTATCATGTGGGCCTTTTCTCCCACCACGATGAAAAGGTCAAGACTGCTAAAGGATGAGAAATGATACAAAGCACAGCTGAGGCCTCTCAGCTGACTCTCTCCTAGCCTAGCCATTCCCCAGCCATCCCCGCAGTTTACGAGGATACATGTGCAAGCCTGTCTGAGACTAGATGACTGACATTCATGACACTGCATTTTGGGGTAGTTTGTTTCATTGCAATAACTAATACAATATATCTCATATAGAATTCAAATAACACATTTTCCATGCTTCTTTTTCCAAACAACCAGGTTGGTTAGTCACAAACTTCTCTCTCCTTATATACCCTATTTGTATGTCTGTGTAAAGAAGGGATCTCACTATGTTGCCCAGGCTGGTCTTGAATTCCTGGGTTCAGGTGCTCCTCCCCGCTGGCCTTCCAAACAAGTGCTAGGATTACAGAAGGGAGCCCCCACACCCAGCCTCTGCTCATATAACATGTGATAAGTGTTTTCCTTCGTTTTCCTTATAATGAAAGCAACTGAAGTAAGAAGTAAAAAACCAACATCAATTGATACTTGATTCTATAGCACATTCACACTGAGTTTTAATTCCTTTAACTATCGTTTTAGAGTTTTTAAGGCAAAATGGGTAAATGCAGACTGACTTTTAGAAATCAAATCCTGGAAAAGTAGATTGAGCTTTGAATCCTGGAGCTTGAACCTGCAGTACAGACATTCCCTGTACTTGAACCTGCAGTACAGACATTCCCTGTACTTGAACCTGCAGTACAGACATTCCCTCTTTTGTCCTGTTCCTACTATGAGCCGGCTTAATGTTCCAAACATTTAATGAAAAAGTTGGATGTAGGTAACTCTCATCCTCCAACAAGTCCATTGGGAACAGTTTATTCTTTATCCACTTGTTTCTCTAGGAAATAAGCAATGAAAGGGGCCAGAATCTTACAATCTTTGTACTTCAAGTAGTGAACACATCGATTGGTTTCTAACAGTGGCTCAGTGAAGGTCTCTGGAATGCACGCACACATGTGTGGAAGATTCTCGTGCCCAGTAACCTTCTACTCCCTCAACTAAATTGCGAATGTGTCTGACCTTTAGCCCAGAGACCACATGCTGCTCCTAGCTAATCGCGGAATTCTCCCTTCCTTGTTTCTGAGTTAGGACATATGAAAACAGCACACATACTCTGACATGCAAACAAGCCCTCATCCTAGATGGAAGCCAAATGGTTCCCTTCACAAGCAGCTTCTTACACACATTGCAGAACCTCACAAATAAGAGCCACACATAATTTTCAATATTGGAATAAAATTATTTTATTGTGTATGTATAATTTAAATATTATATTTTCTATGTATAAACTATGTGTGTATACATATATGTATATGGTGTCACAGAGAAATATTTTCATACAAAACAATTATATCTTTCTTCAAGTAAGCTTTAGTATTTCCATAGTCCTGAATGTTTAAAGTTGCGCTGAAAGTATTGGTTTAAAACTCTGGCCATGTTTGCTTATTATTTGTAAGAGCCAAAGTTTTATTCTCTAAACTTCTTCTTATTTTTCCTTTCCTTTCATTTCTGCTTCTGCTTTTTCCCCCTCTTCTTCCTCATGCTCTGTTGGTGCTTTTTGCTTCTCCTGTTCCCTCACTTACTCTTCCTCTTCCTGCTCCTTTTTCTCCTTACTAACTCATCCTGTATATAGAAAATACAGATGTGACACAAACATGGTTGATGTCTTCTGATGTTCTCTAAAGTTATGATAATAATGACATACTTTTAGATCACAATTCATTGCAGGTCCCCAGGGCTCTCATAAAATCCTCTAAGTCTTATGGGTGGGCAAAGAAGATCATCATGGGGAGTCTCCATTGAGCTGCAGGAAGGACTTGGGGAGAGCAGATTGCACACTGCCCCACCCCCAAACACCAAAGGATGTAGGAAGTGTGCTGCCAATATAACATAGCATCTGTCTATTCTCTTCTAGCTCAAGCCCTTGAAGTCTGGATTGCAACACAGATGTCGAAACTTTGAAAGTTTACTGTCTGTAATTGTACAAATGTCTTTATAAAGAACATTTGGGACAACTTCACAATATTATAAATAGTCTATTTTGGAACACCAAAAAAGTTTATTTCTAATTTTTATGATATAGTTCAGCTAATGAAAGTTTAACAGTGAACAAACAATTCTTAATATCAGAAGCATTTAAAAAAGAATGCTGTGTAAGTATTGAGAATTTTGACGTATAACTTTTGTATTTGAAATCCTTTAATACTTCACATAATTTAAAGAAAATTTTGTTTAGTGTATTAAATACTTACTGCTTTGTCTGCATAATTTCCATTTAGAGAAAATTTTCCATAAGTATTTTTAATGTCTTTAACATTTCAATAAATGCATTCAAAGAATTCAGTTGAAAACTTAAAAATTAATCCACAGAGAATACAGAACAACACATTCTATATCCACAATTATGTTTATTTTACATTTAAAATATGATTGGTGCTATCTCAATTTTTGAGACAAATATATTCATATTCTTTATTTTTTAATGTTTATGCATTGAATACGTCATAGCATAAAATAGGAAAAACAGGACATAAACATTTAATTTGCTTCAGGACCTCATAATAAATTCAACAACTTTAGAAGCTAACCCTTTTGGATCAGAAGTGATGTAGAAATATTTACAAGCATGAATTTTTGTGTTTGAAAATTATAAGATAGACCATGACATACAGTTTTAGAAGTCTCACTTTGACTCTTCCCGTCCTCTGCCATCTTTGTATCTTTCATTCTAGTGAATAACGGGAGGAGACAGATGTTGGAGTGTGGGACTCTTTCCAGAGTTTCTACGTGTCTCCTGACAGCTTTTCCTCTACACTATCTTTTCAAGGATGTCTGTGTAACAACCAGCCTTGGAAGATAGAGGTAGTGTTGTGTCTTTCTCCAGGGCAAAGGGAAGACTTCTTCTGATGAGGATAATAAAGATAATCTTTCCCTTTGGGATAAAGGATGAACAGGTGTACTTGCAGCCCTCTTATAAAATTGAGGTTTCCTAAGCTCAGTGTTGCTTACCTGTGACACAAACTCACTGTGAATACAGCATGCGTCTAGGGCCACCTCTGCATCATCCCCAGGGGGCTTGGTGGGCAAGGGAAATTGATTTGAACGTGAAGCTCATTCTGCTTGCTGCACCATGAGTAATAAAGTCTTTTATCTCTGATCCTGGAGTCTTGCTTTAATTGTGGCAAGCTGATCTGTCAACTTTTAAGTAGGGCAAAATCTCAGCCCCTTCACAGTTCTTGACCCTAGAGAACTGAAAAACCTCACAGTGTGACTGAAAAGAATGTGAATTTACCCAAGTGATGGTGCTAAAACAGGCAATTCTGTGAAGCTCATCCTTAGCTGCCAGTTTATTTTAACCCCAGTGAGGGAGAGAAGTGAAGACAACATCTAACATGCTTCACAACCCATGCTAGAAATAAATATAAGAATGTTTTTAAATTTCACTTATGATGTTCTTCAGGTCATTAAGACAAATCCAGAGGCAAGTCAATTGGTGGTAGCAATTGATGCTAACCTAGTTTACAAGGATCTGATCTTTGCCAGTGTGTTCTTCCTTACAAAACCTTGAAAATTTGGCTAAATGACCACTCATTCTAAATGTGGCAGCATAGTCTTTAAATATGAGGACACTAAGGGGGCTGAAACAATACAGCTCCCATGAACTGACTAGATTAATAGATTTTTAGTTATAATATTGGCATTTATAGCTAAGACAAATTTATTCTGTCTTTGCTGAAAGGGGAATAAAAATATATACCTAGCCGTCCTAGCATTCTTCGTTTTGCAAAATGTTTATACATTTCATAACAAAACAACTTTGATAATGTATTTATTCACTTCCTGACCCTGTCTTCTAGTTAATTAACAAACTTTTTTAAAAATGAATAAATTCTACATTATAAACCTGAATGTTCTCTCTCAAGATATGGAATTATATAAGACAATCTGTACATTCTATTTTGGAAAATGATGAACAGAAAATGTATGATTGTATGTGGATAAGCATAAGAGACAGTAAAGTGAGCCTCACTGTAACTGGATCCAGCAATGTAATCTAACATAAATTATAAATGTGTGCTTAGGAAAACATTCCAGCTCCTCAACCTAAGTAACCAGTTGCTTATGCAAATACCTTACATTGGTAGCTCCTCATTATTGTTAAAGTACAAGAAAATAATAAATAGGAAAGGGGATCTCATCACACGCAACCCAGTGCTTATTGCATCCATATTTCACGGCTTCTTTGAAGGTTTCATTTGTTTCCCTCCCTCTGCGAGGCAGCACATTCATAAGATTCTCCTGGATTTACATCTTATTTGGTGTTTCATTCAAATACGTTACTCTTCCCGTCTCTGAGAGATCCCCTGGAAAGGCCCCAAGAGACAGCTCCTGCCTGTGTAATAAGAAACGGCCCCTCTGCGGCTCCCTGCGGCTCTCTCAGTCCTCCTTGTTTTCCATTTAATCTATTAAGAGACAGTGGAAAGTATAGAAAGAAGATAGAAAATTTCCATTAAGGGATCCTAGCAATGGCTAACCCAAGACACTATGAAAATTAAATGAAGAATTCTGAGGAGAAGAATATATCTGGCTTCTGTGAAACTTCAGGCCTTGAAAATACTCTATAGGACACTGAGGAGTCCTGCCTTCTCCACAACACAAGATCAATTTTGCTGTAATTATTTAGCTGCTTTATTTTAATTTTTACCGCCATAAAATTTACATAGCTTGTATTCTTTCTTTTCCTTTTCACCTAAAAGCTTCATTGTCTGTCTGTTCATTATGGTCCTGAGGCAAAGAGCGAATCTTGTCATCATTCCTAAAGCAATCTTATCCAGGAAGAATTATTTGTAAAATGATATAATACAATTGTATTTATTATGTGGGGTACCTGGAATAGTCAATTTCATAGTCATAGAAAATATCATGGTGGCCGTCAAGGATTGCATGAGGGGAGAATGAGACTTACTGCTTAATGAGGGCAGCATTTCAGTCTGAGATGATGAAAACCTTCTGGAGATGCACAGTAGTGATAATTCACAAGGTGACTGTAGTTAATGTCACCTTCCTGTACATTTAAAGATGGTTAAAATGGTAAACTCTTTATCACATATATTTTACCACAATAAAATAAAGCAAACCAAAACAAGTCATTGAATTTCTTAAACAAATTCATTTTTCCCTAGTTGGTCTCCAGCTGTAACATACTGCATAGCTGGCCGGGCGCGGTGGCTCACACCTGTAATCCCAGCGCTTTGGAGGGCCAAGGCGGGCGGATCACGGGGTCAAGAGATCAAGACCATCCTGGCCAAGATGGTGAAACCCCATCTCTACTAAAAATACAAAAAAATTAGCCGGGCTTGGTGGCGCGTGCCTGTGGTCCCAGCTACTCGGGAGGCTGAGGTTGAAGAATTGCTTGAACCTAGGACGCGGAGGTTG
Source organism: Aotus nancymaae (assembly GCF_030222135.1). NCBI lineage: Eukaryota > Metazoa > Chordata > Mammalia > Primates > Aotidae > Aotus > Aotus nancymaae. The sequence goes on along the minus strand of NW_026988450.1, from coordinate 2,497,458 downwards.
CAGTGAGCCGATATTGTGCCACTGCACTCCAGCCTGGCGACAGAGCAGGACTCCGTCTCAATAATAAAAAAAAAAATACTGCATAGTTTTCGTGAGCTATTCATTTTCTATCTCCCTTAACACTATAATGCACTATTGTGTCTCTGAATGAACTTGAGAAAGAAAGAAAAACTATTTTTAATCATTTACGATGTTTCATTTTATAAGTTCCAGACCAATTTATCTTTTCTTTCTAAAATGTATACTCCTATCAGTGTATTTCTAAATAAATCTTTGCTTTCTTTTTCTTATTATACCACACCAACAACCTTGGCCAGAATTTCAATTTTTTTAGCTGAAATCTTTTCAGGGAAAAACAGTGAGAAAAAAAGCGTAAAATGGAGAATATAGATGGAAAAGAAAGATACAGACTTGTAACTGACTGATATTTCCAAGAAGACTATGTCTAGCTACTAGGAGGTTGTATGCAACTGTATCTTTATAACAATTTAGAATGTGGGTGTCTTGCTTATCAACAAGCACAGTGGTCCCCAAATGTCATCTCACTTTGACATCAAGTGAACAAGTGATCGAGGGCTATTTATTAACTTAAAGTTACATTTTAACCTTCCTCTTGTTTTATATTTGCCAGTTGGCTTTAATGTTCAGATTGCTCTGCAACATTTTTTTCTAATTTGCTCAGTTTTCATTACAATTAAATATGAGCACATTTGTATGCTGCACACAAACATATATGCCACCTATGTTTTTCAAATACTTGGACTTCACGAGGTCCTGTGAACTACATGATTTGCATACTGAATTGCTGGATAAAATGCATGCCTCATCCTCAGTGAAAGTGTTCACAATTCTTATGAGTTTCTAAAGTATCCATGACACTCAAGGTAATGCAACAGGTTATTCAGCTTGAGAGAAAAGGAAACCTGTGTTCTGAAGAATAGCTGTCGAATATGTCCAGAACTATATTTAGAACATAGGAAGTGGACAATTTTCATGTGCGGAAGACAGGAATATTATGAGAACATGTCATTTCTTTGTGGTGGTGGTAGTGTCATTTTTAGATCAACAACTTCCGGGGGAAAAAAAGAGCCATTATGATCTCCTCCCCCACACACTGAACATCTTTGCCAAATAGCTTTTGAGAAATATATTTTTGTCTTTCCCATCGTCTCCATCATCTGAAACAGCACATCCATTAAGAGGGGCAGTTCTGAGAATAATGGAAGCGTGCTTAAAAGCCAGAGCAGCTTTGACATTGCTCCTAAGAAGTGCTTCCCGCAGCTCAGGTAACAGCTGTCATAGCAGCCCTGGTGATTCCCTGGAGCTCCAAGGTTCCCCACGGAACTGGTGGCCTGACAGTAAGCTGCTGCCCTGTTTACCGTACGCGTAGTGTTGCCAGAGAACACCTTCCCATGAAAGGGAAAGAGAGAGAGATAAAGAGAGTAGAGAGGGAGGAAAAGGGAAGCGGGAGGCTAAAGAGCGTCTACTGCAGGATCCTCGGACTTCAGAGCATAAGAGTACACCATGTTTATGCTACTTGCTGATACGCAAGTTAGTATAGCAGAAATTACTCAGGGAACGAGAAACGATTTCATCCATTTGAAAGGCCTTTTAATTATCTTACAGGCAGCATGCTTCTGTGAGAGGTACGCTGTGTAGTATTCAACTAACATTTAAATTCACTGAATTGAAAACATTTATTGCTTTTCCGACATGTGTTTATTGTCTTCAGCATTACGCTCATGCCTATATTGGACTGGCATACCTGAATTTATTTACCTTAAAGAGTAGCGGTCTACTTTTCAGGTACATGAGAATCCTTGCCTGAAAGTGGCTAAATAGCTGTAAGTTGTCCAGAGGTAAAACACTCCCACTCTCTAGCTACTTGGTCACAAGAATGACAACAACATAATATTAATAATTGCGATAGTAAGTGCCAGGCACTCATCTAAGTTCCACCATCCCCTTTTTGCTGATGTCAAAACTAAGGTTCAGAGAGGTAAGGTTAAATGATCTGGCCATGATCATGCAACTGGTAAAAATTGTTTACTCAAAACTAGGCAGTGAAATGTGAGAGCTCAGACTCTCAGCAGGTAAAAATCTAAAGTGATTTATGGTTCTTTGTTGATAAGTCGTTCTACTATAAAGACACATGCACACGTATGTTCATTGCAGCCCTGTGTAGAATAGCAAAGACCTGGAACCAACCCAAATGCCCATCAATGATAGACTGGACAAAGAAAATGTGGTACATATACAACATGGAATGCTACATAGCCGTAAAAAATGATGAGTTCATGTCCTTTGTAGGGACTTGGATGAATCTGGAAACCATCATTCTCAGCAAACTGACACAAGAACAGAAAACCAAACACCACATGTTCTCAGTAATAGGTGGGTGTTGAACGATGAGAGCACATAGACTCAGGGAGAGGAGCATCACACACTGGGAGCAGTTGGGGGGGTAGGGAAGGGACAGTGGGGGGTGGGGAAGGGGTGAGGGATAACATGAGAAGAAATGCTGGATATAGTATACACCTAAAGTAAAATAAAAAAAAAATCTAAAGTGATTACATTTTTCTCCTTATAATGCCCTGCCTATAAACTCTCCCATAAACCACATGTTTTAATTTATGGTATTTTTAAGGCATTATAAATTATAAATTTTGACTACCTCTACATTTATTTTGAAGATTGTTAAAATGTTATTTGGGTAATATCTCACATGCCACATCTTAAATTGGAATTCTAGAATCTAAGTTGATTTCCATCACACATACACAATACAGTTGAAAAATAATAATTTTTGACAAGATAATAAATCAGCAATGGCTAAAGTCATGTGCAATTTGCACACACACAAATATGCTCTTTCTGTGCCTAAAAGTTTGAGGATAGTTGAATAAGACTATGTGGGCAAATAATAGACATCCTTGTTAATAAATTTAAGAAACATAAAAACTAACCTGGGTTGATAAGAAAATACTGAGTCATCACACCCAAGCTACCATTGAGTCAAGAGAGACATGAACTATAAGAGGTGGGTCTCTGCCTTATGAGAATAAGTTCTTGTATATGTTTATTGACTTTTAGAGATTTTATAAGCATTTAATTGAACATATGCTTTTCCATATATTTCAAAATGTTTCCTGAACACTTATCCTGTATTAATCATGATGTTTGGTGCTAAATTGTTTCTGTATCTAGTGGTCTTTTAGATTTCAAGGATGAAAAATTGACATATCAAAGCAGGTAGACATGGTTCATCCAGGCACATATTAATGAGCTGATGAATTAATGTACAGTGGCAAGGAGGTGAGAGATCTCATGATATTTTAGGATGAAGTAAATGTTTTAGCATAAAACCTCAACTATTCATCTAAAATATTCATATTTTAACATCAAATATGTATATAGCCTTTAAAATATTGGTATTGTAACATCAAATATGTATATAGCATGTTGCAAATTTCTATGAAAAAGAAAAATAATAATAATAGTTTTTTTCTTGGCCGGGTGCAGTGGCTTATGCCTGTAATCCCAGCACTTTGGGAGGCTGAGGCAGGTGGATCACGAGGTCAAGAGATCAAGACCATCCTGGCCAACATGGTGAAACCCCGTCTCTACTAAAAATACAGAAATTAGCTGGGCGTTGTGGTGTGTGCCTGTAGTCCCAGCTACTAGGGAGGCTGAGGCAGGAGAATTGCTTGAACCCAGGAGGCAGAGTTTGCAGTGAGCCAAGATTGCACCACTGTACTCCAGCCTGGTGCCTGGCAACAGAGCAAGACTGTGTCTCAAAAACAAACAAACAAACAAACAAATTGTTTTTACTCATAACAGTTTGCAGTCTACAGTATATACATAGCAATAAAAATCATTCATCATATTAATGCTAATAGAAATATCATAAACATTTTCAGTCCTCTTATTGAATACCAGACACTGTGCTTCACATTGGAGGCAAAGAGAGAAACTGCCTCAAAGAGTTTTTAGTCAGGGTTAGAGGTAATTATGTCAACCTTTAAGGTAAACCTATAAAGGATAACTAAAGCAGCACACAGAATACCATGGAAACAAGAAGAAAGGCCATCTACCCTAGGCTCCTAGGCTGGATGGTGTCAGGGAAGCAATTCAGAGAAGATGCCACTGAAGGACAAATAGAAACTAACTAGACCAGGGCAGGGAGAAAGGGTGGGAAGGTCCTTCTAACCATGATGGAGGGAAGGGGCAGGGAATCCCCACTCCCCCAACAAACCAAACAAAACAGGGGAAAAACTACAAAACTGGACAAATTGTCAAAAACACCTTTAACTTTATAGGACTACAGAACTTGACAAAAGATGAACAAATCAAAAAACACTTACTCATTAGAAACTGCTGAAATGTGAGTGACATTAGTGTGAGCCTGTTATGTGGTATCGGGAGCTGCTCCCAGCACTTCCTCTCCTTGCTGCCTGCCACACCCATCTAACATTACAACAAAGTGAACAATAGAAGCAAGACAAATCCAACTGCAAATCTTGTAGGACACAAGAAATAATCAAAATAAGAGCTGTACTGAAGGAGATTAAGAAACGGAAAACCAAAAGATCAACAAACCCAAGAGTTGGTTGTTTGAAAATAATGATAATATAGATAGACTGCTAGCTAGACTAATAAAGAAGAAAAAAGAGAAGATCCAAATAAACTCAATTAGAAATAGTGAAGGGAAGTTCCCAACAACCCCACAGAAATACAAATAACCATTGGATACTTCACCATGAACACCTCAATGCACACAAACTAGAAAATCTAGAAAAGATGGATAAATTCCTGGACACAAACATCACCTTATGAATGAACCATGGGGAAACTGGGTCCTTGAACAGACCAATAATAAGCTCCAAAACTGAATCAGTAATAATTGGCCTGTCAACAAAAGAAAACCCAGGACTAGATTGATTCACTGCTAAATTCTACCAGATGTGCAAAGAAGCTGCTACCATTCCTACTGAAACCTTTCCAAAAAATTGAGGTGGAAGGACTCCTCCCTAACTCATGATATGGGACCAGCTTCATCTTGATAAAAAAAAATCTGGCAAAGGCACAACAAAAACATAAACCTTCAGGCAAATACCCTTGATGGACATGAATGCAAAAATTCTCAACAAAATACTAGCAAACCAAATGCAGCAGCACATCAAAAAGCTAATTCATCAGGATCAAGTAGGTTTTATTCCTAAGATGCAAGGTTGGTTCGACATCCACAATTTAATAAATGTGATTCATCACATGAATAGAAGTAAAAATAAAAACCACATGATTGTGTTTGTAGTTATAGAAAAGGCTTTCAATAAAATTCAACATCCCTTCATGTTAAAAAAAAAAAAAAAACTCTCAGTAAAACAGGTATTGAAAGAAGATACCCCAATATGAAAGAGCCATCTGTGAGGACCCCACAGCCAACATCATACTGAATGGGCTTGAAGCATTCCCCCTGAAAACTGGCACAAGATAAGGATTCCCTCTCTAATCACTCCTCTTCAACATAGTGTTGGAAGTCCTGACCTGAGCAATTAGTTAGAGAAAGAAATAAAGGGCATCCAAATAGAAGAGAGGACATCAAACTATTTCTGTTTGCAGATGACATAATTCTATATCTATCTAGAAAACCCCATTGTCTTGGCCCAAAACCTCCTTCAACTGATAAATTACTTCAGTAACAATTCAGGATACAAAATCAATGTACAAAATTCACTAGAATTTCTATACACCACCACCAACAGTCAAGCTGAAAGCCAAATCAGGAATGCAAGCCTATTTGCAATTGCCATGAAAAGAATAAACCACCTAGGAATACAGCTAACTAGGGAGGTGAAAATTTTCTAAAATGAGAATTATAAAACACTGCTCAAAGAAATAAGAAAAATCACAAACAAGTAGAAAATCATTCCATTCTTATGAAGAGAAAGAGTCAACATTGTTAAAACGGTCATGCTACCCAAGGCAATTTACACTGAATAGATTCAATGCTATTCTTTTCAAACTACTACTGATATTCCTCACAGAACTATGAAAAACTATTTTATAATGCTTATAGAACAACAAAAAAAGAGAGAGCCCAGGTAGCCAAAGCAACTGTAAGCAAAAAGAACAAAGCTGGAGGCATCACATTACTTGACTTCAAACTATGTTACAGTGCTACAGTAACCAAAACAGCATGGTACTAGTACAAAAACAGACATATTAACCAATGCAATAGAATACAGAGCTGAGCAGCACACCTACATCATCTGATCCTCACCAAGGCTGACAAAAACAAGCAATGGAGAAAGGATTTCCTATTCAATAAATGGTGCTAGGAGAATTGCCTAGTCATGTAGATTAAAACTGGACCCCTTCCTTATACTATACACAAAAATTAACTCAGCATGAACTAAGGATTTAAATGTAAAACGAAAATCTACAAAAACCCTGGAAGACAACCTAGGCAATGCCATTCTGGATATAGGGACTGAAAAAGATTTCTTGATGAAGATGCCAAAAATAATTGCAACAACAGCAAAAATTGACAAGTGGGATCTAATTAAATTATAGCTTCTAAGGTCTAATATCCAGAAACTATAAGTAAACTAAGCATATCAACAAGCAAAACACAAGCAACCCTGTTAAAAAATTAGAAAAGAACGTCAAGAGACACTTCTTAAAAGAAGAAAAATGGCATTCAGTTTTACTATTACTATTCAGGGTCCTTCTGAGTGGATGCTCACTTGGAGGCATTAATTGTTTCATTAATTCATTCCTGTTGTTTCTTATAGCCATCCTAGCTGATGTGAAATTATATCTCATTGTGATTTTGAGTTGCATTAATCTATTGACTAAAGATGTCAGTATATTTATATGTACTTGTTGGTCATTTGTATATCTTTTTTAGAGAAATATCTATTAAAGTTTTTTTTTCACATTTTAATTAGGCTATTTTCTCTTTTTCTTGTTGTTCAAGGAGTTCTTTATATATTATGGCTATTTATCCTTTATCAGATATATGGTTTGTAAATATTTTCCCATTAATTTTGTAGTCTTTTCATATTATTGATGTTGTTCTTTGACACACAAAGTATTTAATTTTGGTGAAGTTCAATTTATCTGTTTTTTCTTTTGATGCTTGTGCTTCTGGTGTCACATATAAGAATCTATTGCCTTACCTAAGGTCATAAAGAGTTACAACTGAGTTTACTTCTAAGATTTTTATAATTTTAGTACTTATTATTGGGGGTTTAACTATGCTGGCCAGGCTGATCTCAAACTCCTGACCTCAAGTTATACACCCACGTTGGCCTCCCAAAGGGCTGGGATTACAGGTGTGAGCCACTATGCCTAGCCTGTTTTTGTCTTTCAACAGTGATTATAATGTGTCAAAGTGTGATTTTGATTTTTTTTTTTAGTTTTTTTTAAATTTAGGTTTACTTGTTTGGATGTGTATATAAATGTCTTTCATCAGCTTTATGATGTTTCCAGTCATTGTTTTTTTCAAATATTGTGAGATTGCTATAATGTGTTGTGTCTCCCATTCTGTTCATGTTTTTTTCTCTTTCTGTTCCCCTGAATGTATACCTTATTTTAGAGATGGGGCTCTCTCCATATTGCTCAGGCTGGTGTCAAAACCATGGGCTCAAGGGATGTTCCCACATCAGTCTGCCAAGTAGCTAGGACTACAGGCTCTTGTCACCATGTCCAGCATGTTTCATTTAATTTAATCAAATGTTTAATTAATTGACACCAATATTTCACAAAATCTTCCAGAGTAGAGAAGAGAAAAAAACACATCACAACTTATTTTTTGAGGTTGATATTATCTGAATAACAAAGCCAGACAAAGAAATTACATAAAAAGCACAGACCAATATCTTTTACGATTATAGATGTCAATATCCTCAACAAAATACTAGAATAGGCAGTTTAACAACACACAAGAGGTTATATACCATGATAGAGCAAGATTTTTCCCCAGAATGCAATGTAGTTTCAACATATAAAAGTCAATCAGTGCAATGCACCATATCAGTGGAATTAACAACAATAAAGCATGTGATCAATAAACACAAAACTATTTGACAAAATCTATCACTTCTTCATAATAAATACACTTATGAAAAGGAACTTCCTCATCTGATCAAGGACATCTATGAAAACCCCACAAGTAACATTGCAGTTAATGGTTAATGACTCTAAGCTTTCTTCCCAAAATCTAGAAAACAAGATGATCCACTCTCACATTCTGTATTCAAGTTATATTAAAGGTTGTATTCAGGGAAAACAAGACATTCAGATTAAATCGTAAGAACTAACACTATTTATGTAATTGCATATTTTAAAAAATCCTAAGGAATCAACAACAAAAAGCTTTATTGGAGCTAATTAAATTGTAAGGTATAAGAACAATATATACCAAATCAGTTTTTTCTCAATACTTGCAATGCACAATCCAAAACTTAAATAAAGAAAATTGGTAAGGGCAGTCTTTTACACTGATCCCTATAAAACATTACTGAAAAAACTTTATGAGGATATAAGCAAATGGAAAGACACTTTATGTTCACTGGTTGGAAAACATAATATTGTTAAGATGGCAATACCTGGCTGGGCGTGGTGGCTCAGGTCTGTAATCCCAGCACTTTGGGAAGCAGAGGTGAGTGGATCACCGGAGGTCAGGAGCTCGAGACCAGCCTGGTCAACATGGTGAAACCTCGTCCACTAAAAATACAGAGATTAGGCTGGGCGCGGTGTCTCAAGCCTGTAATCCCAGCACTTTGGGAGGCCGAGGCGGGTGGATCACGAGGTCAAGAGATCAAGACCATCCTGGTCAGCATGGTGAAACCCCGTCTCTACTTAAAATACAAAAAATTAGCTGGGCATGGTGGCGCGTGCCTGTAATCCCAGCTACTCAGGAGGCTGAGGCAGGAGAATTGCCTGAACCCAGGAGGAGGAGGTGGCGGTGAGCCGAGATCTCACCATTGCACTCTAGTCTGGGTAACAAGAGCGAAACTCCGTCTCAAAAAAAAAAAAAAAAAAAAAAAAAAAAAAAAAAAAAAACAGAGATTACCCAGGAGTGGTGGCAGGTGCCTGTAATTCCAGCTACTCAGGAAGCTAAGGCAGGAGAATAACTTGAACGAGGGAGGTGGAGGTTGCAGTGAGCTGAGATCGTGCCGGTGCACTCCAGCCTGGGTGACAGAGTGAAACTTCATCTCAAAAGAAAAAAAAAAAGATGGCAATACCCCCCAAATTTTTCTATAGATGCAATAATCCCTCTTTCAAATTTGTGGCTGCATTTTTACAAAAATTGGCAAGCTGATCCTAAAATTTATATAGAAATACAAGCAAATTAGAGTCGACAAAAGAATCTTTAAAAGAACAAAGTTTGAGAATTAGTACTTTCCAATTTAAAAATGTAGTAGTAAGTTACATTGTATGAAAATACACATATAAATTAATAAAATGGAATTTAAATTCTAGCAATAAACCAACATATTTATGACCTATTGAGTTTCAATATGTGTGCCAAGACCATTTAATAGAAAAATGAATTCTCTTCCACAAATGGTGCTGGGACAACTTAATATTCAAATACAATAGAATGAATTTTTCACTATGGGTCACAGAAAACAGAAAAATTAACTCAGAATAAATCAAAAACACAAATATAAGAGGTGAATCTTTGAAACTTGTAGAAGAAAATATAGGTGTAGGTCTTTATGAACATGGATTAGGCAATGGTTTCTTAGATGTAAACCCAAAGTACAAAAACAAAACATAGCAAAATATAAATACATCACAATTCATCAAAATGAATATTTTTGTCCATCAAAGGACACATCAAACTGAGTGAAAAGACAAACCCATAGAATGGGGGAAAATATTTGTAAGTTACATATCAGATAAGGCTCTATGATCAAGAATATATATTAAAAACAGCTTGCATATCAACCATAAAATGACAACCCAACTTAAAAATAGATATATGATTTGAATAAACATTTCCCTAAAGAAGATATATAAATGGTCAACACAATGAAAACCTCCTGAAAATCATTAGTTGTTAGGTAAATGTAAGTCAAAACTGCAGTCAGGTACCACTTCACACCAACTAGATTGACTAGACAATTACAAATGTTGGCCAGGTTATGAAGAAATAGGAACCGTCACATATTGCTACTGGGAACATAGAAAAATACATTCACTTTGGAAAATAGTTTGGCAGTTCCACTAAATGTCAAGTATAGAATTTATATAAGACTTGGCAAGTTCATTCTTAAGTATAAACCCAAGAGATTTGAAAATATATTTTTACACATAAACTTGTACCTGAATGTTCATAGCAACATTATTCCTAACAGCTAAAAAGTGAAAACAACGCTAATATTCATCAACTGGTGAATGAAGGAACAAATGGTGGCAAATCCACATAATGAAATATTTTCCAGCCGTAAGAAAAGCATAAAGCAATGCTACATATCATTCCATGCATGAATCTTGACAAGGTCATGCTCTCTGAAAAAAAGCAGGCACAAAAGTACAAGTATCATGTGACTGTATTTACTGTATGAAATGTCTGTAACAGGCAAATGAAAAGCTAAAGAAAGTAGATTAATGGTTGGATTTCTGCTAGTCACTCTAAAGATTATATTGGTATGATGAAAATCTTTTAAAATTATATGACAATATTGGTCACACATTATAAATACACCAAAAGCTGCTGAATTTTACATTTTAAAATAAGGGAAACTTCACGGTATGTGACATGCATCTCATACAACTGTATGAGTAAAATATGATGGAAACTGTAGAGCAAAATATAATGAAAACACCTCATACAAAAGATTTCAACAAAGAAATACAAACTTCAAATAGAACCAAATGGAAAATTTTACTATACATGATCAATACAAGATTTGAAATAAAAGAAGCAGTGAGTTTGAAGTTTTGTCAATAAATATTCCATAATATGAAGAATAGAAAAGAAAGAGAATAAAGAAAAAATGAACAAAATCTTACAGTTATGTGGTGATTAATAAGCATTCAAACATCTAGGTAATAAGCATTCCAGGGGGAAAAGGGAAAGAGAAAGGGAGATTAAAATATGCGAAAAAACAAGGCTAAAAACTTTACAAATTTTATGAAAAAATATGACTCTATAAATCCAAATGAGTGAGTCTTAACAAATTCCAAGTGGGTGACATTAAGAAATTTACTCTTAGAGACATCATAATCAAATGATTTAAAGTGAAAGAAAGACAGAATCTTAAAAGCAGGGAAAGAAAAGCACCTCATTGTGTATAAAAGAATAGTAATGTAATTAGCATTCAACTGCTTATCAGAAAAAGAACACAGTAGAATGACATTCAAAACGCTAAAAGAAAAAAATAGTCTATTCTTTGAAAAAAAGATTAATTAGAAAGCAACAACAAATATATTTAGCAAATATTCAAATGTTACAAAATTAGACCACATTACTTAACATACACAATAAACACAACATATGAATTTTTGGACTGCAGTGAAAGTAGTCATTAGAGAAAATTTCTTAAATTTAGTCACTTGTATTATGAAAGGAAATTTTTCATATCAAAAACATAAACTTTGTTTTTAAGAAACTAAAAATAAAAAGAATAAACTAAACCCAAGGCAAGCAGAAGGAAGCAAATAAAATGATCACAGTGTAAAGCGAGAAATTGAAACAAAAACATGAAAACAAAAGCTGTTTTGTAACTATCAAAAAAAACTTGACAAAACATCAGAAATACCGACCAAGAAAACAATGGAGGAGACGCAAACTACTGAAACCTAGAAGGATGACAAATCATAAATTTTCATTTTAGAGAAATGAAGAAGAGTAGCAGAGAATCATGAAACATTTGCCAAAAAAATTAGGCAACTTGAACCTAAGAACTGGAGATATCTATAGGAAGAGAAAATTTATTTACCAAAATTGAATCAAAAATAAATAGAAAATCTGAATCGACCTGTAACAAGAAATTGAATTAGTAATTGAGAATCTTCTCAGAAGCGGGCTTGGTGCTGTGTGACCATGGTTCCAGCTACTCAGGAGGCTGAGGCAGGGAATCTCTTGTGCCCAGGAGTTCTAGATTACTATGAGCCACTACCCTCCAGCCTGAGTGACAGAGTAAGACCCTACTGCAGTTTAAAAAATATATATTTTTTTAATCTTCTCAGAAAGGGAATCCCAGGTTCAGGTGGACTCACTGGAAATTCAATAAAAAAATGTTAAGAAGAAATTAATACTGGTATTCCACAAATTCTTACAGAAACTAGAGAAATAACATTTCTCAACTCATTCCATGAAGCTGATATTATCCTGATAGTAAAGCCACACATAGATGTCATGAGAATAAAAAACTGCACAGTATTCTTCATGAACATCAATGCAAAAAATCTATCCACTTATTAGCAAATCAAATTTTGAAACTATATGTTACAGAAATGAGAAACTAATAAAAATCCAAAGATCATTTAATGTAGTACAACATATTGACAGAATAAAGAATAAAAATAAGATGATGATCTCAATAGTTACAGAAAAAGTACTTAAAAACTCAGCACTGATTCATCATAAAAATTCACACCAAAATGAAACACAAAAGAATGTCTTCAACTAGGTAAGTAGTATTTACAAAGAGCTGTGGCTAATATCATAATTAATGGTGATGTAATTCTTTCCCACCTAATATTGGGAACTAGGTAAGAACAGCCAGTCTTTCTATTTTTCTTTAATATTTAACTGAAGGTTCAGACTGGAGCAAAAAGGCACAGAAATAAAAGTAAGGCAAGTAGTTTGGAAAGGAAGGGATAGAACTATCTTAATTTTTAGAAAATATGTTTTCATATATAGGGAATATAAAATAATTTCCACATAAAAATACTAATAAACAAAATTTAGCAAAGGTACACGATATAAAATGAAGATAGAAAATTGTATTTTCAGTGAATCATCAGAAAATGAATCATAAAAAAATTTTATTCACAAAAGCATAAACAAGAATCAAATACATGGGAATACATTTTAAAAAATAAATGTAGTAATTGAAGATTGAAAATTACAAAATATTCCTAAGAGAAATTAGAGAAGATCGAAATAAATAAGACTATCACATTCATAAATTGGAAGGCTCAGTAAGAGACAAGTGTCTAAACTTACCTCTAGATTTAATACAATCTTTATAAATAGCTCAGAAAGATTTTTGTAGAAATGAACATGCTAATCCTAGAATTTATGTGCAAATGCAAAGGGTGTAGATTAGCCCAAACAATTTTGACAAATGACTAAGTAAGAGCACTTAAACTAACTGATGTTGAAAAAAAAAATACAGCTAGAAAATCAAGATAGTATGATACTTGAGTAATTAAAGATATGTATATCAAAAACAGAATAAAAAGTCCAGAAATATATCCTTAAAGTTGCCTTATCTGTTTGTCATTTTCCTTCAGGGCAGCCAACTCTTCCACTGCTGGGGCAAGGGGTCCTTGCCATTCCCACCCTCCAGATTGTAATGACGGTTTTAGACCAGTCACTGGGGCAAGGGGTCCTTGCCATTCCCACCCTCCAGATTGTAATGACGGTTTTAGAACAGTCACTGGGGCAAGGGGTCCTTGCCATTCCCACCCTCCAGATTGTAATGACGGTTTTAGACCAGTCATTGGGGCAAGGGGTCCTTGCCATTCCCACCCTCCAGATTGTAATGACGGTTTTAGACCAGTCACTGGGGCAAGGGGTCCTTGCCATTCCCACCCTCCAGATTGTAATGACGGTTTTAGACCAGTCACTGGGGCAAGGGGTCCTTGCCATTCCCACCCTCCAGATTGTAATGACGATTTTAGACCAGTCATTGGGGCAAGGGGTCCTTGCCATTCCCACCCTCCAGATTGTAATGACGGTTTTAGACCAGTCACTGGGGCAAGGGGTCCTTGCCATTCCCACCCTCCAGATTGTAATGATGATTTTAGACCAGTCATTGGGGAAAGGGGTCCTTGCCATTCCCACCCTCCAGATTGTAATGATGGTTTTAGACCAGTCACTGGGGCAAGGGGTCCTTGCCATTCCCACCCTCCATGTTGTAATGACGGTTTTAGACCAGTCATTCCCGTATGTTTTCTATTCTTTCCTTTTCCAAATGAGTTTCTCCTTAGCTGTGATGATTCCTCATTGTGTTTTGCATTTGTGGGTCCAGATAACTTGCTCTATCATTTACAGATCACTGGCTCACGAGACACCTTGGAGCACTGGGGTATCAGCTAGGAATCCTGGACTTCAGTTGCATAGTGTAGCTGAATCAAATTGTAGTTGCCTTTTCTGTGGTTATGGGTTGACTTTAGTGTGGCAGAAAGAGGGTGCACTATTGTCTGGTGGCAGAGGATTATTGCTGTGGATAGCATTGATTGTCCACAAAAATTCATTCCCCACTGCCACTGGAATGGAATGATGGCTGAATGCATGGAGCTCAGGGCATTCCAGGACCTCATCTCCCTCATGGAAAGGAAGTCAGACTCCCATATGAATCATCCACACTGGCACCACAAGGCAGTAGGCATGCCTTGTGGAAAGCTATTTGCCCCTATCTTTGAGACACAGAAGAAGTGCCTACATCCAACCTCCAAGGAGATAAAACTACATGTCAGGGATGAAAAACAAACAAGGTAGAAGGATATAGAGCTTTCTCTGTAAGAAAAGGTGCATAAGTCCACTGAACTGGCATGCACACCTTACACAATTATGTGAAATGGAAATTGAAAACATATAAGCCATGTTCTTATTGTTTCAGCTCCAGCTCATACAATTTGTCTTTATCTTCATCTGAAACAGCGTTAAAAGGTTGCAAGACCATTCAGTGGGGGAAAAAAAAATGGTTTTCAACAATTGCTGGAAGCAAATAGATATATACATGCAAAAGAATGAAGGTAGACCCTCAGCTTATGCCATATACAAACATTAATTCAAAATGGATCAAGACCTAAACATAAAAGCTAAAACAATAAAACTCCTAGAAGAAAACATAGGGGAAAAGCTTCATGACTTTGGATTGGGCAATAATTTTTTAGATATGAAACAAAAACAGAAGCAACCAACAAAAAAAGCAGATAAGTTAAAAACTTTTGTGCCTCAAAACACACTATCAGTAGAATAAAAGGAAACCCACCAAATAGGGGAAATATTTGCAAACATTACATTTGGGGCTAATATCCAGAATATATAAAGAACTTCTACAACTCAACTTCAACAGAACAAACAACCTGACAAAGATCTGCAAGGGTTTGAATAGACATTTCCCCAAAGAAGATATACAAATAGTCCATGAATAAGAGGCACATAAAAAGATGTTCAACATCCCTAATCATTAAGGAGATACAAAGCAAAACTACTGTAAGACACTATTTCACACTCATTAGGATGTTTATAATAAAAAAACAAAACAGACAATAGCAAATTTTGGTAAGTTGTGAAAAAACTGGAATCTTTCTGCACTGTTACTGGGAATGTAGATGCTATGGAAAACATTTAACAGTTACTCTAAAAAATAAAAATATAATTACCATATGATCCAGAAATTCCACTTCTGGGATGCATTTCCAAAAGAATTGAAAAGAGAGACTCAAAACTATATCTGTCTATTTAAGATCATTGCAGCGTTTATTCATAATAGCCAAAAGATGGAAGCAATTCAAATATTCATTGATGAATGAATGGATAAACAAAATGTGGCATTTTTTAAAAAATCTCTTTAGAATACGATATTATTCAGTCTCAAAAAGGAAGGAAATCCTGTCACATACTACAAGACGGATCACCTTGAAGACATCATGCTACCTGAAATAAGACAGTCACAAAAGAACAAATACTACATGTTTCCATTTATACAACATACCTCGAATAGTAAGATTCAGAGACAGAAAGTAAAATGGTGCCTGCTAGGGCTGGGAGGAGCAGGGAATGAGGAGTCACTGTTTAATGGAGACAGAGTTTCAGTTTTGGAAGAAGAAAAAAGTTCTGGAGATGGATAGCACTGATGTTGAACAACAATGAGAATATGCTTCAACCCTCTAATTTGTACACTAAAAGGGGTTAAGATGATAGATTTTATGTTATGCTTATGTCTTACCACATTTTTAAAAAAGAGCATGAAAGGAAAAAATAACAGCTATAATTTCTTGCCTCTTGTTTTGTTCTATTTTTGCTTTGTCTGTTTTTAGTTATGTTAATGTAACAAAGCCAAACTGTTCTCAATAAATTCCCTCCACTGGTTATTGGGTGCCATTTTCTCTTGTTGACGAACTTGAAAGATCTTCTGATTGCTCCTGCTCCTTCTTGACCTGTCACCAGATCACTTTCCTCATCCATCAGGCCTCATCTGAAGCATTACTTCCATGGAAAAGACTTTCCTGACTTCCACAATTTATTAGGTCACCTATTATTACAGAATTCTAAAGAATCCTTGATCTAATGCCTTCCTTTTCACTATTCTGCAAGTTTTAGGAGAATAAAATCGTGTTCTTGTGTGTTTGTGTCTTTTTATTTTTGCAGTTTATAAAAATAATCACTATTTCATTTCTTTGCATATTAATGTTATCTCCAGGTTTTTAGTAATATAAATAATGAACAACTTGTATATTGATCTTTGCTTTCATCCCGCTTCACTCTTTTATAATGATATATTTATAGAAATTGAATTGCTAGATCAAATGCTGTGTTCATCTGTGAGCCTATGGACACTTTTTCACAATAAACGGGAAGATTTTTTAAAAATTACTTTCACTGGTCAGTACTTTTACAAATTATTTTACATGGCTAGCATTTTAATTAGTGAACATCTACTTGATATTTTCATAAACTTTATCAAAAGATTTAAGAATCATAGAGTGAATTAGACTTATCAGATTTTTTTTACTTAGGTGATCTACTTTAGATGAATTTATTCACTATTTTTGAAGGAAAATTTTGATTTCGGCACACTAAGCTCAATAAAGAATATATGACCCTACAACGTGAAAAGTGGTCACTTCAGTTACCTCATTCTCAGGAACTCCAGAGCTGAGCAGGTGACAGCTGACAATAGCTCACACAGGGCTAGGGTTTAATGGTTCAAAGGAGAAAAGGGGTCCTCTATTGGAGACTGCAACAAGCTATACCTAAAGAGTGCAATACTAAAAGACACCAGATCGTATGTCCTACCCTCCCAGTATGACCTGGTTTTGGCAGAGTTGCTAAAATCCTGAGGAACAACATCGATTTAAAGTTAGCTGCTCAAGAACAGAGAGAGGCTCATGTTACGATAACCACTAGTTAGTGTAAAACAAAAAAATCAGGTCTGGCGCTGTGGCTCACACCTGTAATCCCAGCACTTTGGGAAGCCGAGGCAAGCAGATCCTCTGAGGTTAGGAGTTCAAGACCAGCCTGACCAACATGGTGAAACCCCATCTCTACTAAAAATACAAAAAAATTAGCTGGGCCCACGTGGTGGCGTGCGCCTGTAGTCCCAGCTACTCGGGAGGTCGAGGCAGGAGAATCACTTGAACCCGGGAGGCGGAAGTTGCAGTGAGCAGAGATCCCGCCAGAGCACTCCAGCCTGGGCAACAACAGCAAACCTCAGCCTCAGAAAACAAAACAAGTGACAGCGGGTGCAAAAAAATTTATATATAAAACACTGACATCCCAAACCGAAGCAACCTTAATGACAAGTAGAGAGAAACAGGAAAATTCCAGAAGTTGGCATCCATCAGGGCAGGGAGCCAGCCACAGGCAGGACCTACCCAGGATGCCCGTGGGCGCTGGGTGCGGGTGGTCAGGCGCCAAGTCCCCGAGGCCGCCCGGGTGGGTGGAGGCCGAGGCAGCTCGCTGCTGCAGGCAGGCTGAGGCCTGTCGGGGCGGCTCTGCGCCCTCTCCCGCTGCCTTCCCCTCCCCGGAGGCCTTCAGGGGGTGGTTTCTCAGGCCTCCCAGGTTCTCAGGGGTGGGGGCTCAGAACAGGAGTTAACTGGCTCTAGAGCAGTCTGCATGGGGCACCTCCGCAGCTCCCCTGAAGCTCTGTCTGTAAGTCTGACCGCGCAGCGGACGGCGCGGTGACCCCATGAACCCCACTTACACCTCTGGAGGGCCTTCCGGAATTAGAAAACCTGAAATGGCTGTAAGATCGTAGAAGGAGGAAGAAATTATCAACCCCTGCAGGGGCCTACTTAAC
This sequence comes from Aotus nancymaae, assembly GCF_030222135.1. Taxonomy (NCBI): domain Eukaryota; kingdom Metazoa; phylum Chordata; class Mammalia; order Primates; family Aotidae; genus Aotus; species Aotus nancymaae. Next base: position 2,479,237 of record NW_026988450.1, on the reverse strand, counting down.
TCTGGGACATTCTCTATTGTTTCTTATTCCGGCCTCAAGTGACAAGGCCACTGGACTTTGAAACCGAGCTTGGCCAACCTCGTGACTCCACACCCTGCGACCCCCTCCCAGCTTGCAAAAAACCGCCAAGTGTCACTTCCGTAACTCTCCACTGCCCACCCCAAACCTATAAAGCCAACCCAGCCCACCACCCTCCGTGGACTCCTGCGCCCAGGTGAATAAACAGCCGCGTTGTTCGCACAAAGCCTGGTTGGGGGTCTCTTCACTCAGAGCGCGCGTTCTAACACTGTCTTCCTTTGTTTAGGTGCCGATTTTGCTGTGTGCCTTGGGAGCACAGAGAGCCGGCCCCTCTGAATCTAAAAGCACTTCCTCAGTCAGGCCTCAGCCTTGTGTTTGGGAACTACGAAAACGCAACAGGAAGAGTGCGTCCAGCCCGGCACGGACAGGCCAGGCCAGCCTCGCCTGGCTTAGTCCAGCAGCCTAAGGCCCTGTCTGCGAGCCCCTTCATCTCCTTTGAGTTAGAAGCCTCCAATGCCAAACGAAGTTACCGTCCATCCCAGCCAAAGCTCGGTGATGGGCTCCTGCCATCCTCTCCAGAGCATGTACTTAGAAAACTTGGATCGTACGTGCTTTCTCTGTCCCTTTGAGTCCTGCGTGTCTTCTGCAAGCCAGGAATGTCTTCTGGGAAGGCTGGGGCCGGGGTGTCCCTGTCTCTGCGGGAGGTGGGGCCTGACTTTCCTAAGGCCAGCTTGCAGACACAGCTGGCCCAGCCTCTGCCCTCAATGCCCTTCTGTTTTTTGCTTTGGGCACACTGCCGGGTCACGTGGCCTGCGGTTTTTGTTCTGTGAGTAATGCTTAGGTCACACTGGAGGCTTTCCCTGCTGCAGCCACACTGAATGAAACCTGCCCTGCCGCCTTTAGCTAGCGCGGAGTGCTGCTTCTCTCTGACATCCTGTCCGGTCTCATGAATGTGTGCTCCACCCTGCCCTGCCCTAAAACGCCCTCAACCTCCTACCTGTCTGACTGACCTCTGCGGGCTCTGGAACACACATCAGAGGAGCCTCTTACTTCAGGAAAATGCAATGACTGGTTGAGGTAAGAGGCTGGTGGCTATGGGATGCCTGCAACCTGCAGACCCCAATTTCAAGTCACATTGGTCATCTATGTGAGGCCCCTGCGGTGGGGTCCTCCACCAAGGCCGCCATGATATTCCTGATATTCCTGGAGAGTCTGTCCCGCCATGATGAGTACAGCTGCGAAGTGGTGTTTCTGTTTTCAGTATCTTGTTTTGGGGAAGCGGGGCGGGTGGAAGAGCTCTGGGCTTATTCGCAGAAGTGTGTGCAGCTGCTGACATCCGCTCCCTCTCACTCAGCTGACTGACTCTATTTGCTACTTTCACGTATATCTTTGTCTACCCTTAGATCCAATTTGAACTTTCAACTTCCTGGAAAGCTGAGCAAAGTAAAGAAGAGGAAATGTCGCAGAGGAGCATGGTGCTGTTTTCTGGAAGGTAAATGCCACATTCTATGGAAGCTGAAATACCAGTAGTCTTTTAGGACTTCACTGGTTCACCCTGTTCTAATTTTAATTTCCACAATATGTCACAGTTGACCGTGAGTTAGACAGAAACAATGCAATAACTATGTGATGAGTCCCTGTGGGTCGTAAGTTCAAAAAAAAGTAAAGGTGACTTTTGCTATATTTAAATCTCACGAGATGAATGATAACACTGCTCCATCTCAGTTTTACTGATGGCATGATTTTTATATCAGTCAAACATTTCATAAGGAACATCGTTCTTTGTCATGCCCGCTTGCAGTGAGATCTAGATCTTAAAAAGTGACGTTTCAATTACGCAAGTGTTATTCCTCTAATGCTCTGAAGTGGATCATTCATACCCTGAAAAAGAAGAATTTGCCAAGACTTCCCATGGATCTGTCTATGTGGAGCTGGATAACAGCCATTACCCTACCCCGGAGGAAGTCCTTTTTAAGCTGGAAGTAGAAATTACAAGCAAAAACTGTGCACAGTGGGGAAAGTGAATGATGAAATAAAAATCTCCCTCAAAATATATGTCTGCATTTTTTCATTGTCAGGCTGGTGGTGTACATTGGGATTTTGGAGTAGCTACTTGGAAGAGAGAGGGATGTACGGTAAGGCTTGAGGATCCAGGGCAGAGAGCTGCAGATGAGTTATATATTGATACTTTCCAGCAAGCTGGAAACTTAGGACCCAAGAAGGTGTGAACAGCAGTGTATTTTCTGTTGCATTTACACTAGACATATTTTTCGTTTATGCTCAATTTAGAACTGAAGGAAAAAAAAACTGAAGCCAAAACAAACTTCAAAAGCAGTAGAGGACAGGCATGCCTGCATATAAATTGCCGAACCCAACGCAAGTGTCAGTGTTACAAAACGTTCCTTTATTTCAAAAGAATTTGCATCGGAAACAGGTCAGAAGGCCACATAGAGGGCTAGTGAAACTGATTTACTTTGTTTTAGCTACGCCTTCTTAGAACTATTACTTAAAGTTTATATTCAATGTGTATAATAATACATATTGTCTGGGAAGGAGAGCTTGTTGAGTTGTATTTTGTGCTACATGTAATTGACTGCATTTCAAATGCCGTACAAAAATTTTGTGTGTTTACCTACAAATAATGAAGACTGTAAAGAAGTCCAGCCCTTCTAGTGATGATGCGGGAAGAGAGGAGGATGCAGTGATCAGGAACCCCCAGAGGATGGATGGTAATGCCTTCCACGACATTTCAGATGGTCACTTTCCAAATCATAATGGCTAGATGTTTATTTTACATCTGTATGCATGAGGCTGTTCCAAACACTATTGAAATGACATAAAATAAACCCATTCCAAAGTTTCAGGGGAGCATGTTGCTTCTTTCTGGAAGCCTGGTGGCCTAGACTTGGTTCTGTGTTAATGCTCAGAGTTCATTCTGCACAATGACCATCAGCGTTGGGGATGTCAACTGGGGAGAGCAAGGCAGGAGAGTGGATCTGGTGAATCGCTGGTCTAGACTTTTGGGTCTGATGAAATAAAACAATCTTCTCTGAACTTAGCATCAGCTGATGAAAATGTTGATTTCCACTTTTTCAAATGTTCATACATTAACATCTATAAAATTGTGTAGGGCTAAAAAATGCACTAGAAAATGTGGAATGTTTAAAAGATCATCTGATTTTTTAAAAAAAATTATTATAACAATTCTTTCAAATGACTTGGTATTTGTTCATTCAAATTACATTACTAAAAATATTGGACCAACACCTATAATGTTTGTATGGATAATTTACCAAGCATTTTCCCATGTATTTTTGGAAGTATTCGATTATATTTCTGGATAACCAACACTGATTAAACTAGCAATGTGATGCTTCAATGTGCTTGTCAACATAGAAAAAGTCTCGGTCTCAGATCTCTCTCTTTCATCTTCCACTCTCTTTCTTCTCCTGCTGCCCTTTTCTGTGCTAACATTTTCTGAATATCCATGTGGTGTACAGAAGCTCTGTGCAACATTTAAGAAATATTTGACAATGCCTTTGAACTTAAGGAAGATTGTCATAGAACATGGGCAGTGGTCATCAACTTTGACAATGAGACATTTTTGTTTCACTGGGAAATCTTTACATTTATGTTGTAATACTTAAGGAGCTTATTTCTCAGCAATTATTAAGTCAGATAAGAATGTGGTAATGCATAAAGGATGGATTTTCAATTAAGATAATTAAACTTTGTATAACCTTTAAATGTTTCAGCATGACTACAAATGCATAAAGAAAAATGAAAAAATATGAATACAGAGTATAGAGAGTAATTATACAGGAAACATTCAATGGACAAGTCATCCAGGTTAAGAAAAGACATTTCCAGTAGTCCAGAAACCCTCCTGTTTCTTGTTCAAACACATTCTCCTCCACCCTACTAGATATAACCTGTATCTTGAATTTCATCATAATTAACGTCTAGCTTTACTTATTTTCTTTCCAATGCATATATATTGGTGTTAATTATGCTATGACAAAATTATATATTGCGTGTGTTCTCACTGCTCTGCCTGCCAGCCATTCCCCATCTCCGCTTCTCCTCAGATCTTCCTGTTCTCTGAGACAATGCCTGAAGAACAGTGTTGAAATTAGGCCACTAATAACCCTCCCATGGCCTCTAAGTGTTCAAGTGAAAGGAAGAGTTAAATGTTTCTCGCTTTAAATCAAAAGCTAGAAACGAGTATGTCTAGCAAGGAAGGCATGTTGACAGCTGAGACAGGCTGAAAGCTCGGCCTCTTGTGTCAAACAGCCAAGGAGTGAAGGAAACTTCACGAAGGAGAGTTCTTGAAGGAAATTAAAAGTGCTGCTGCTCCATCGAACACATGAACGATAAGAAAGTGAAGCAGCCTTATTGCTGCTGTAGAGAACATTTTAGTGGTCTGGATAGAAGATCCAATCAGCCACAACATTCCAGTGAGCCAAAGCCTAATCCAAAGCAAGGCCCTCACTCTCTTCAATCCTGTGAAGGCTGAGAGAAGCGAGGAAGCTCTACGTAGAAGACAGGTTTGAAGCTAGCAGAGGTTGATTATGAGGTTTAAGGAAAGAAGCCGTCTCCATAACACAAAAGCGTAATGTGAAATCTCAAGTGCTGATGTCCGAGCAGCAGCAGGTAACCTGGGGGATCTAGCTAAGATCATCAGTAAAGGTGGCTACAGTAAACAACAGACTTCAGATGTAAACAAATCGGCCTTCTATTGAAAGAGGATGCCAAATAGGACATCCATGGCTAAAGAGGAGAAGTCAATGCTGGCTTTAAAACTTGGAAGGAGATGCTGCCTTTCTTGTGAGGGACTAAGGCAGCTGGTGACTTTACGTTGAAATCAGTGCTCGTTTACCTTCTGAAAATCCTAGGGCCTTAAAGAATTGTGGTAGATCTACTATGCCTGTGCTCCAGAAATCGAACAACACAGCCTGATGACAGCGTGTCTGTTTACTCAATGGCTTAATGAATATTTTAAGTTCACCTTGAGATCTCCTCAGAAAAAAATAATATTCTTTTCAAAAGATTACTGCTCATTAACAATGTTCCTGGTCACCCAAGACCTCTGATGGAGTTGTACAAGGAGGTTAATGTTGTTTTTGTGTCTGCTAACACAGCGTCCATTCTGCAGTTCAGGGATCGGGGGGTAACTTTAAGTCTTATCATTTCAGAAACACATTTTGTAAGGCTAAAGCTGCCAGAGATAGTGACTCCTCTGATGGATCTGAGCAAAGTAAGCTGAAAATATCTGGAGATGATTCTAGAGGTGATTAAGAACATTTATGATTCATGGCACGAGATAAAAATATCAGCATTAACAAGAGTTTGGAAGAAGTTGACTTCAACCTTTACGAATGACTTTGGGAGGTTCAAGACTTCAGTGGAGGAAGTAATTGCATATGTGGTAGAAACAGCAAGATAACTAGAAGTAGAAGTAGCACCTGAAGACATTGCTGAATTGCTGCAATCTCATAATAAACTTGAACAGATGAGAAGTTGCTTCTTATGAATCAGCAAAGAAAGTGGTTTTTGAGAGGAAATCTACTCCTAGAGAAGATACTGTGGACACTGTTAAAATGACAACAAATTTAGACTACGACATAAACTTAATTGATAATGCAGCAGCAGTGTTTGAGAGGACTGATTCCAACTTTGAAATAAGTTCTACTGTGGTTAAAATGGCGTCAAATATCATTTTATTCTACAGAGTAATCTTTCATGAAGGGAAGAGTCCATTGATACCTCACACTTCCTTATTATCTTATTTTAAGAATTTGCCACAGCTACCCCAGGCTTCAGCAGTCACCACCCTGATGAGTCAGTGACCAGCAGCTCTGAGGCAAGACTCTCCACCAGCAAGAAGATTACAGCTTGCTGAAGGCTCAGGGGATCATTAGATTTTTAGCAATAAAGTATTGAATTATGGTATGTGCACATATTAAATATGATGTTGTTTTACCCTTAATGGTATAGTGTAAACATAATTTCTATCTGCACTGTGAAATCTAAAAATTTGTGTGACTCATTTTGTTGCAATATTTGCTTTATTGAAGTGGCTAGGGACTGAACCCACAATATCTCCAAAGTATGGTGGTATGACTATTCTTTTCTGTCTCATTCTTTTCAGTTGACATTATATATGCAAGAGTTACCCCTATGTTGTGGCTATCACTTATTTTTCTGTACAGCTATATAGTATTCCAGTTTATGAATACAGCAAAGGTTATTTTTCTTTCCTAGCATTGATGAACATCTGGGCTGTTTTTTCTATTTGGGACTATTGTAAACGACATGTTTTTGGAAGATCCATGTATGTATTGCCTGGGGCTCATTGCTTAGTCTTCAAAGACCCCAGCCTCTCAGCCTTCACATCTTTGTGTAGCCTCTAGCTCTCTCTCACCGTGCATCATATCAAAGTTAGTCTGTGTGAACAGGAGATACAAGTGATGGGATGACACTTCAAAGATTAGGTTATAACAGTCTGCAGCTCCGTTTTGGGCATTTGCTTGCTTACTCACCGGCTCACTTGTTCTGACTCTCTGTCTATCTCTGTTTCTCTGCCTTTATTTTTCTTTCTCCTCCTTCTTTCTTTCTTCTCCTCTCAAATATCTTATTCTGGGGAAAGCACCTGCCACGTTGTTAGCAAACCTATGGGGCGACCTATGTAGCAGGGAACAGAGGTCTGTGGGCAACAGCTACTGAGGAGCCAAGCCCTTCTCAGCCTGACCGAATAAATACACTAATGGGCTTGCAAGAAGAGTTTTTTCACTCACCCCTTGACATGAACATAGTCCTGGCCTGAAAGATGGACTATAATCTCATGGGAAATCTTGAGCCAGAACAATGCAACTAAATTTTTCCCAGAGTCCTTGACCATAAGAAACTGTAAGGTAATCACCGTGTGTGGTTTTAAGCTTCTACTTATGAGATAAATCTTATGCAGCAATACATGACTAAAACTACAGTTGTTTCTCTCTGACACATACCCAAGATTGAAATTTTGGGACCATAGATTTATGTATCTTAAGCCTATTAGATAATGAGAAATTGGGTTTTCAGTATGGTATATGTGGTAATCCTTGATAGCATCATTACCAAGCCTTAGTTTTTAATCTATATGCAAGTGATTTATACATACAATATAAGGTATGGATTTCCTTTTTTCTCCATATGGATGCACATTTATTGATAAATTTCATCTGTTTCTTTTGGATTAGCAAATGTCCTTGAAGCACAGTGCTTATGAATGCTGGGCTTAAAACTCAGGGACCTTCAGATTTTGGTCTCATAATTTCTCATGAGCTTGGTAACTTTTTATAAGTTTTAAGAAACATTTAATAAGCTTTTTTTCAATTATTTATTCATTTATTTTTTACTTTTGTTTTAAGTTCTGGGCTACAGGTACAGTTTGGTTACTTGCACTTGTAGCCTGGAACTTAAATAAAAGTTCAGGTAAACTTGTGCCACCGAGGTTTGTTGTACAGATTATTTCATCACCCAAGTATTAAGCTTAGTACCTGTTAGTTGTTTTTCTTGATCCTTTCCCTTCTCTCACCCTATGCCCTCTACCTTTTAAAAGGCCCGAGTGTGTGTTATTCCCCTCTATGTGTCCATGTGTTCTCATCGTTTAGCCTCTACTTAAAATTGGGAGCATGAGGTATTTGTTTTTTTGTCCCTGTGTTAATTTGCTATGCATAATGACCTCCAGTTCAATCCATGTCCTTGCAAAAGACATAATTTTCATTCTTTTTTATGGCTGCATGGTATTCCACGGTGTATATGTACCACACTTTCTTTATCCAATCAGTCATTGACTGGGATTTAGGTTGATTCCATGTCTTTGCTATTGTAAATAGTGCTGCAATAAACATAAGCATGCATGCATATTTAGAACAGAATGATTTATATTCCTTTGGGTAAAAACCCAGTAATGGGATTCTGGGTCAAATGGTATTTCTGTCTTTAGGTCTTTGAGCAATTGCCACACTGTCTTCCACAGTGGCTGAACTAACTTGTACCCTCACCAACGGTGTATAAATGTTCCTTTTCCTCCACAACCTTACCAGCATCAGCTATTTTTTGACTCTTTTTTTTCTTATTCTTTTTTTTTTTTTTTTTTTTTTTGAGACGGAGTTTCGCTCTTGTTACTCAGGCTGGAGCGCAATGGCGCGATCTCGGCTCACCGCAACCTCCGCCTCCTGGGTTCAGTCAATTCTCCTGCCTCAGCCTCCTGAGTAGCTGGGATTACATTGACTTTTTAATAATAGCCATTCTAGCTAGTGTTAGATGTTATCTCACTGTGGTTTTGATTTGCATTTCTCTTAGGATCAGTGATATTGAGCTTTTTTTTTTCCTATAATTGGCTGCATGTAAATCTTCTTTTGAAAAGTGTCTCTTCATGTCCTTTGCCCAGGTTTTAAGTAGTGTTTTTCTTGTAAATAAAGTTTCATCTGTGATTTTATGCAGCATTTTTCATCGTCTTTAATGAGAGGGTAGATCTGAATTATTTCAGCTACCATTGCGAGAATAAATTTCTACTCAACTATTCCAAGATTTATACTGAAATTTTTGTAAATTAAATATTATGGGGTTTGTCTAATTTCATGGTATATTAGGTTTAGTGCCCTGTCTCAAATTAATTGAATAGTAAAAAGAATGTCAAAAAAGTCAACTTCTTTGTTGTTGAAAAATCAGTAATAATATAGGTTAGGTGTATACATTCAATTAACTGTCAAAACCAAAATTACTTAGGCATTTTTAAAGAACACATTTTTAACTATTGATGCAATTATTTGGATTAAGAAACTAACCCATAACTTTGTCTTAAAATGATAATTATTCATTCTGGACCAGATGTCTGGAGATACGTCTGTCTGTGGCCAACGTTGAGCTACAGGGATGGTCTAGAAAGCTCTCTGCGTCTCCATCCTCCATGGGCCAGGGAGTTAGTGGGAAAATTATTCTTATGACAATGGCAGAACATTTCAGACACATTTCAGTTTCTGCTTGTGCTACTTCTGTCAACATCCATTTGGCCAAATCAAGCCTTGTGAAGTGGGAAGAATTTTCCACCTCTGGTGGGAAGAACAGCAAAGTTAGATGTAAAGGATGTGTGCTCAGTGTGGTAAAGAACCAGGCCGATAATTCAATCTGTCACATGTTCTCCATCCAAAATATACAGACTCATTTGAAAACTGGTGTTGTCTCTAGAACACAAACACAATTCAAGCAACACATCGCCACTTAGCAAAAGATGCTTAGAATGATTTTTTCAATGACACTTAGAATATTTGCTTGTTTTTGCAGAGACTACTTGAAGTTGGATAAAACTCTATGTAAAATACTATGAAAATATAGCATATACTTTAAGGATATTAAATCTCATGAAAAAAATAACTCAACCCCTACATTGATAGACACATTGGGACCACATCACTGCACACCAAATGACATGTTCAGATTGAAGGTAGAGAACTTCAGACATTTCCATATTTAATGTGCATAGTCATTAATCCTATATTTGTCCCATATTCATTTTTGGAGTGCAAACACATTTTAAAACCTGATTCTTTCCATGTTAATGAAGTCATAATTCTGTATCCTCCCCTCCCTTTCTCTCTTTTTCTCTCTTCCACATGATCGCGCATGTGGCATTGTTTCCAATTAGAGCATAAGTAAACAGAATCAAAACGTTTTTCCTCGGAAATTCTAACTGTAGAAGTACAGGTCCAAACAGCCAGAGTGATTTGGTAAAAGTGATCTTTTTCTTTTTGCTTCTTAAGGCAGGTAAAAAGTCCCAGCTCTGTCAGCGACAGAGGTGTTGATGGTACTGAAATCGTTCTGGCAAAACGTTAGATTAACTTCCGTTAGCAAGTGGCCCTCGTGACATGCAGCAATCGGATTGGTATTAAGTGCTGTTGGAGAAAGGTGTATAGGCTGCCAGCATTGGCAGTCTGACTCAGGAAGCTAACAAAAATTACATTAAAATTAATGTAAATATTTCTATTATCTTGCTTAGTAAAGTGTAAGTGACAAAGTCATGGTTCTATCAATGAGCAGGAAAGCCCCTCTTCCAAACATGGAGAGAGGCCTGAGATGTATGACGGAGCACACGAGAGACAGGCAGTGGCACAGCCAGGAACCAGGAAGGAGCTGTGGGCTACAGCAGTGAGCACGTGTGCTGACGCTATGACAGCCCAGGATGGGGCTGCTGCCTGACCTGTAGTCGCAATAAATTTGGCTTTAGTGCCTGTAGAGAAACTTATGAGGTAGAGTACATGGCTTGAGAAAGGTGGAGAATTGGAATTAAAACTCTTGCATTAAGCTGCAACTCTAAGGACTAAAATTCATCAGGCATTGGCCCAGGAAGACAACAAAGTGGCTTGTTTCTGGAGGACAGTGTGTGGGGAGAATTATTATGTAAAAATCTAAACCTTGGCTTACTTTTTTTTGGAATGCAAATTCTACGTTCTATGAAAAACTTCAGTTTAAGAAGTTAACACAAAACATGGTCTCACGTCAGTGATACCTCAGGGGATCCTCATAGAAAAATTGTTCCCGTTCCACACACACATTTAAGATGAGTTTGTCCTGAAGCATTACAGAGTCTTGGGGCAAACAATGCACCTGACCTAAGCTGCTTAAACAACAATGCAAACACAGATGTAAATAAGTGTTTAATGTGATTACAAAGATGAAGTTAAACAATCCTTAAAGAAAGAGACTCAATAGAATGCAACACAGACTCCAAAAACAAACTCTAACTTTCTAAAAGGAAAACCACAGACACTAATATATAGACCCAATGGGTGGGTCCTAGTCACTGTAATCTATTAATAAAATACAGCAGGGCGACACACCTGAAGAGAGAATTGCTGAACTGGAAGAAAGGCAAAAGGAAATTCTGCAATGCACTGCATGGTAAGGAACGCTTCACAGGCATTATTTCATCCTTATATTAACTCTATGAGGTAGGTCATAATATAATCCCTATTTTAAAGATGAGGTAACTGAGGCACAGAAAACTCCAGAAACTTTCCCTCCCTCATCAAACTAGCAAATGTGTGAACCCAAAACATCTGAGACAGGTCTCAATCTATTCAGAGTTTGGCCATGGTTAAGGACAGGCCCATGACACAGCCTCAGGAAGCCCTGACTACATGTGCCCAAGGTGGCGGGGGCACAGGCTGGTGTTATGCATTTCAGGGAGACAGGCATCAATCAATATGTGTAAGACGTCCATTGGTTCGATTCTGAAAGGCAGGACAACTCGAGGCTGGAGAGGGCACTTTCAGGTCGTAAGCGGCTGGGGTAGGAGACAAGCAGTTGCATTCGTCTGAGTTTGTCATTAGCCTTTCACTAAACACACAATTTACATGTAAGGGAAGGGTAGAGGAATCTCACTTATGCCTCAGTGTGGATTAGTGAAACAGGGCAGAGGAAGCTGTCAGATATGCGTTTGTCTCCCAAGAGAAGAGGGATGACCTTGAGTTCTTTCTCTCCTTTGCCCACGAGGAATTTCCCCATGTGAAAATTGCGAGGGAGATACATAGGTTTTGTTTTTGTTTCTGTTTTTAATCTTCACAGCTATCGTATTTAGGAATAAAATGGGAGGCATGTTTGCCTGACATAGTTCCCAGCTTGAGTCTTTCCTTGGCTCAGTGACTTGAGGGTCCTCAGATTTATTTTCTTTTCACAGATGAAAGAAGCATTATTCAGACACTGGGGGTTAGTGCTATGGCTAGATTTGTAGCACAATGCTGCTAAGCTATGAGATATATCTCTGTCCTTTAATAGTTACACCTGAATTTTACATAAACCTTTTATGTTTTTTCTTAACAAGCTGTAGGTATACAGTATTCGATCTTTCTGCGGAACATATGGTACTTAAGTCAAAAACTGCATGTTCTCACTCATAAGTGGGAGCTAAATAATGTGTCCACATGGACACAGAGTGTGGAATAATAGACACGGGAGACTCAGAAGGGTGGGATGGTAGGGGATGGTGAGGAAAGAGAAATTATTCAATGGGCACAATTGGTAGTAATATGGGTGATGGTTACACTAAAAGCCCAGACTTCAGCACTATGCAATATATCCATGTAATGAACCTGCACCTGTACCCTGTAAATGCATACAAATTAAAAATAAAATTGAATAAATAACAAATAAAAATAAAGTGACAACCTACTTAAGGTATTCATCAGGTACTAACTCACACCATCTTCATATTTCTGGAAACTTCATTTGGACCTAATTTTCAGTATTATTTCGTGTACCTTTTTCAGAGTCTGTAGTAAATGTGTATTGCCCTTTTCAGGGTTGCTTTTCTCTCATAGCTTCCCTTGCTTGCGTATACTACTGAATTTAGTGCTTGAGGGTAGTGAAGTATTTCTGCCATTGTCTGTTTATATGTATCCCTGGTTTTCCTTCAGTCTTGTGTGATGTTTGCTTTGTGATAAATGTCCATGTTTATTGTTTCTCTGGGCACCTTTGGAAGATGGATAATCCGTTGTCTTCTGGCATTTGCATAGCTGGTGAGTAACCTGCTTTCAGCCTTTTATACTGTAAATATTCTCTCTGCTAGCTTTTTTCTCATTTTTTATATTCTACATTTTCACTACAGTGTTGCTAAATTTGAACTAATATTTACCTATATTTCTTGGAAATTAGGAAGTCTTTTGGTTAGTTTCATTGTTGTTGTTGGAAGGCATCTTTATTTCTAGGAAAAATCTCAGCTATGTCTCTCTCATTTTTGTCATTTTTTTAAACCTGGAACTCTTAATAGATACAAACTGAAGTGTCTCCCCTTTTCTTCTATGTCTTGAACTGCCCTCTGTGTGTTTATGTCTGCATTTCTTTGTTGCATTCTCAGTGAATGTCTCATGTATCTGTTGCAATATTTCAACTTATTACTTTAACTATGACCAGTACAGATATTTGACTTATGTAGATCTTTTCTTAATTCTCATGACTATATATTTTTTTAGTTAAAAGATTTCTAATTATTTTTTATGAAGACTTTTTGATTGTTTTATTTCTGCCCATTTTTAGGGTCATAATCTCTTAGGATTTTCTTGATATTATTCTTGAATTCATCTTTTTGATGTCTTAGATATGCTTATTTTGTAAGTCCTTCTCAAACTATTCCATTAAATGATGTTATCTGGAATGTTGTCATGTACCTGATACTGATTTTGTCAACTACTTCTTTTGGTAGTAATTTTTATTTGCATGTATTTTGAGGCTGGTGTTTTTAGACGGCCGTCTATACGGTGGATACTTTTGATTTTGCTCAATCACTCTGTGTTTAGCAGCTCCTGTTTCACTGTTCCTAGTCCAGAATCATTTCTTAGAATGAGGCTCTGGGTCTCCTGTCCCACAGTAATAAAAACAGTAACAGTAATTGAGTACTTCAGAGGACTAGGTTATCGTCTATGTGTGATTTATCTGTATTAACCCATTCCAGTCTTACATGTAACTGAGATAGGCAATAATTTTATTTCCGTGTCACAGATAAGAAGTGAAAAGTGTACTTTAATCCCAGCACTTTGGGAGTCCAAGGCAGAAGGATTGGTTGAAGCCAGGAGTTTGAGACCAGCCTAGGCAATGTGGTGAGACCCCACCGATACAAAAACATTTTTTTTTTAATCAGCTGGGCATGATGGGGTACATCTTTCATCCCAGCGACTTGGGAGGCTGAGGCTAGAGGAAGATCACATGGGCCCAGGAGTTCAAGGTGACGGTGACCTGTGATTATACCACTATACTCCAGTCTAGGTGACACAGTGAGACCCTGTCCCAAAAGAAAAGAAAAGAGAGAAGAGAAAAGAAAGGAAAGAAAAAAAAGAAAAGAAAAGAAAAAAATAAAAGAGAAGAAAAGTGTAAGTAATCTCCCAAATGTCAAAAGATGGTAAGTTCTGGAGTCAGAACTTGAACACAGACATTCTTTTCCAAAAGCTCATCTTAATCACTTCAGTGTGGCTTGAAGCTTCAAGAAAGTAGCCATCCAACCCCCACACTTGGTCAGCCCTGTAGGCGGCGATGAGTCTTGGGCATCCAGCCTTCTGGGCTCATAGTAGGTGTTAGTCTCAGGCTGCAGTTGTGTTCTCAGCTCAGGAGCTGGGAAGCTTTGCAAATAACTGGCTTCAATCCGCATGGATGGATTCCATCCAGCTTTTTGTATGGAGTGCCTTTTTCTTTCCCGGATTCCCTCACTACCCACATGCAGTTCCCTAGCCCAGAGTCTTACAGCATTCAGTATTTGGCACTTAGATTTAACTTCTGCTGAATGGAGCTGTTTAAACCTTGTTTTTTTCCCTGAAGCAAGAGCTTGTAGTGTTATTTGGATTGAAAGTGTTCAAGATCTCTCTCTCCTAGGCGTTTTTTTCACCACCAGAAAATCACGATTTGGAGAACTTCCAGAATCTTTCATTATAGGTTTTCTAGTTACACCCTTGTAGTACTATTTTAAAGAGCAGAACACAGCAAAAACAAAATTTTTCAGTGCCTCAAACAATGTGGCATCCTGGCATTTGTGCTTCAGGCTTTTGTGCTGGGGAAGGACAGTGCCAGGAATTCTATACTTACTGAGAAGAATGACTTTCTGGAGTGAAACATCATGATTTCCTGCTGCTATATTTTTGAGGACTCTTCTGAGCATTCTCCTGCAGCTTTTCCCTTGTCCAGTGGGTGTAAGGAAACATAACTGAAGTTCTCTTGAAGCAGCTTGTCCACAGGGCAGGGCCAGAATGTCTGTCTTCATTCTCCCTATGCCTCTCTGTGGCATTATCCACTAATCACGTTTCATTTCAGGTTCCCATGGAAATGTTCCATACGCATTCCAAGTGGCAGTTGGTGCCACGTATTGGCTGAAATCTCTACCATGATGAGTCACCCCAAACTGCTTGCCATCTTCTGGTAACCCCTTCCCCTTTTCTATTTTAGGGTGGAAGTCTTAGGTTCAGAATGCAGGTGATCGCCTAAATTCCATAACTCTGGCTTTTGGTTGAACAGTTGCTTTTCTGTTTAACTATCCATTTTTGTATTTTACAAGAAAAAGCCTTATAATAGTCCTGCAGATCCTCACAGTCTGCCTTGACATCCTTCATTTGCCCCCGCTAATCTTAGAAAGGCTGCAGCAAGTACTTATAAAATGATGACGGTCTCCTAACATGAGGACTGCCCTCCCCTGCGGGTAGCTCCTTCTTCACCCATGAGGGTGTTGTTCCAGAATAGTCTTCAGGACATAAATAGCATCGGCTCCCACAATTTTTTCATCTGCCTTAAAATTTGGTTCAGCATATATAGAACTGAATGGAAATCTTATTTGAGACAGTCATCACAGGTCATCGAGACTTGCAGACGCCTCATGCCATTCTCCAGGTCATCCTCAAAGACTGTGAGTTTCCCTCCATGTCAGCTACAAAAATAGCAGCGCTTTTCACTTTCCAATGCTGCCTCCAACAATCTCTTGTTCCTTGGAGGAGAAGCGGGTCCTTCACTTACGAGACTGCTGTTTAGTTAAAGCTGGAAAGTACATATCAGTTTTTAAAATTCAAACAAAGACACCTAGAAGCCCTTAATTTGGGAGAAATCTGAAGTTCTCTTTATTTCTGCACTGTAAAGGCCTTTCCTGGAGGTGCCCAGATGTGTTAGCTCTCCAAACACCTGTTCAGAAATCGCATTACGTATCTTGCTTGAATCAGCCTGCTTGATCAAATCCTCTTGTTTTTCTGGCCTAAGAGTGGTCCTACTGGACTCTGGCTTGGACAGTAAATAGCTGCTATAGTTAATCGTGTTTTCTCTCTTCTTAGTCCTAATATCTTATTGACTCACAGATCTCGCTTCTTATATCATATGCCCAGAGGAAAATTTGAAGTGTGAGCAGCAGAAGCTACAGGGACCTTAGATGTTTGGTTTACGGATGAAAGTGTTCATCTTGATGTGATATCTGTCTCAGGAAAAAAATAAATAGTACTTGGAAATATTGTTTTACCTCCCCAACTTCTTATCTTAAATGATAGTTCCTCCCCTTGTGGAGTGAGGATTCTCTGTTGGTACACATCTTCTAAGTAGACAGCTTGTCAACAGTTACTTCAAAATAAAACTGACTGCTCCCCTAGAGGGTTATCAGTGAACACTCTGGTGTGTGGAAAACTTCTATAATATGTTTGTTATGATTTATCAGAGTAGATATGTTAATATGCAATGATGGATAATATAAATATATAGACAAGTTGCTGATGCTAATTGTATCACTTGTTTAAGTTTTTAATGATCTCACAAATGAAACTATGAGAGCTTTAAATAAATACATGCTTATTTAAAAAACAGAATCATTGTTTTGCTGTATGAGGTATCCATGCAGTGCCTAAGGCAAGCCTTTCTGAACAGGTTTATAGAAAGAATGAAAATAAGACACTGGTGTGAAATGGTTTTTTGGGCCTGCTTTACTTTGCAATATGATAACTGTGCTGTGCCTGGTTCTCTGCCAATCTTATCTCATTATCATTGAAGGGGCTATGGAAAAGGCAGGGTTGGTATTTAGACCTACTGCAGTGAATCACAAAAGCTCTACAGACAAAAGACCAGAGAACTGAATTGAAAGGTAGCCAAGTCATCCAACTGAAGGGTAGCTAAGTGAAGAACTACAGGAGCAATTTCCCTGAATGCTTCCCAAAATGAAGACACCACAGTGGACCAGTGTGAGGCTGGAGAACTAAGTCTGGGAGGCTACATTTCTCTGAGCTGCATTCAGGACCTCAGTGATGCTTGGGACCCTACGGTATTTTGAATAAGCAATGGGCAAACCATAATGGTTTAAAAGCACAAGAAAGAAAATACTTAGCAATAAATTAGGTTTGCTTTTTAAACTCAATTGTTTGATTCTTTTATTTGTTTTTATTCATTCTCAACTTATTCCCTCAATTTCTTCCAAAAAAAAAAGAATTTTGAAATTCATGTTATGCAACATTGAAAAATGAGTAAAGACATGACCCTAAAGAGAAAATAAAGGTAGAAAAAAATTAGGACAAAGGGATAAAAATCATACCCTAAAAAGCCAGGTAGTTCTGAAAATACTACAATTGGCCAATATTTTGGGATTGTAGTAGTCACTGCAAAGAAGGGCACATAAACAGTGATGTGATTCAGAATTTTCCTCAGTGAAAATTAACTGCTGAGAATTTCAAGACACTAAAATATGAGAGATGGTTCTTCTACAGGTCCCGGTCAGTAGACAAGATTTCCTTCTTATTTTCAAATTATTCTAACTTTCTACATTTTTTAAAATCTAATAATTGTTGATATAGTATAAGACCTATGCCCCAACTAATCATTTCTACAGGTCTCCATTCTCCAGAGAGTGGTACAGTGAAGACTGTCAATACCATCGCCAAATGTCAAACCAATCCCTACAAAATGTCCACTCCACCCTGTGTTTTTGAATCACAGATAACTCTGTTGATTGCTCACCAAAGTTAAAGGGCGACAGGCATGATTCCATTTCACTATTTTATATTCTTATTTATTATTTATAACCTTGACAGTGAAAGGTACATGAATACTACATGACTATGAATGAACATTAAAAGATACTGTAGAAGTGGTGAGGTTAGTTAAATAATATACAAATAATTTAGGAAGATGTACTGTTGTAAGTGTAAGATTAGAGTCAGATTCAGATTTGTAATCGTGAATTAGCTGTAGTGTGTGTTTTCCCTTCCTGCACAAAAGGAAATATTTCTGTGGCAAAATCAACTGTTTCTATAACTCACGTGTGGCAATTACTCCTCGTATTTCTTGGGCAGGGGCTGATGTATCTATCAACACATCCTTCGTCTTCCCGCCTCCACTCTCCCCTGTTTAGAGTCTCCCTGTGAATCTGCACTCCTTTTCAGGTGGGATAGTTGAGCCCAGGTTAAGAAGATCCATGGGGACACTCTCCCCTGAGGAAGCTCCAGGCTGTTAGCTCTGTCACAAGTTCAACCACATTTGGAAGCCATCCTTCTTTCTGTCTCAGATGACCATGCCCTCTGCTAGACTTGCTGTCAGTTGTCTAAGATGAGGCCACCCCACCAAGTCCCTGCCTCTCCGGGTGCAATCTGGTGCACATAGAGCATGAAATGCTTGCTTAATGAGCTGCTGGCATTGTTCCTGCAGTAGCGAGGAGTAGGGGTTTTACTCTTCATTTGAAAATGTACTCAAAATACCAACTGAATTCTGTCCCTGTTAGCTTGCTTCAGCACAGATACCTCTAATTTATGAATGTAATTAAAACAAAACAAACACTACAGTCAGAAAAACTACGAATGCCAAGAGTTTCTACTTCCTATTCTTGTCTTGATTAAGTAATACCTGCAGTTCCAAACTGGCACCAGTGTACATGATGAAAGCACCACTGGACTCATCACAGCACTGACTAGCCGATCTCCGGCACTAAGAAGGACTGCTCCTTGCCCGGCCCTACATCACTCCAAGTGAATACAGCAACCAGAAGCCTCTAGTCTCTTTCGGGACCTGGGCCATCCCAGGTACTCTCCTGTGGATAGGGTCCTATGCAGGCCAGTGGGTCATGGCATCTGTTTATGGTGAATAACTGACCTCCGTGGATTACTTTCAACTTCTCGTTATCCTTCTATGTCTTTAAAGTTTTAAGAGAGCATTGTGATAAAGGGTAGAACTGTTGTTTTTTTTTTTTTTTTTTTGGTCTGTGATCACTTCCCTATTTAGAACCATGTATCCCACAAATTCAACATTTGTCATGGGACAGTTTTAATACTGCAAAATGCAGCTCCCCTTTTGAATGCCTTCTCATTCTCTGCAGCTTGGGTTCATAGCCTGGGCAAGGCTCTCATTCCTCCCCGCAGGAAGTCTGATGCAGACATTGGAGGTGCTGACATGAATAGAACTGTCTTGCTGCACTGTGTCCATGTGACCACAGCAACTAGCACATCCAGCGTCAATGGAAGCGAGCTACAGACTTCCCTCTCTGTCAATAACAGCTCCAACATAGGTGAGTCTGGCTTTGCCATGGAGAGGGGGCAGAGTAACCACTGGGGAGAGCCCAGTGCTGCCTGGGCACTGACTGGCTGGCAGCTGCATTCCAGCTGTGTCCTCATGACTCGGTGCTTCTCTGTTTCTTCCATAGTAGGGTCTTGAACTTCATTTTCTATGCCTCACTTTCCCACAGTGATAATAATGTAAGGGGCTTGTAAGGGCTTCATTTGCTCATTCTGCTGCTTCCCAGCAAAGAAATTGGGTGACCTGGTTTCAACTGTCTTGAGGAAAGCTTTCAGCGTCTCCACATCTATGTTGGCATAGGCCTCTTGTCAGTCACAGTTACCATACAAATCAATAAAACTAACTGATCTAAGCAGAAAAAGGGACTTATTAAAGAATATTACATAGCGCACACGATTTTCAAAAGGGCCTGAAAATCAAATCTGGGAGCTGTTCTGTGAGGACCACACTGTGGAACTCATCCAGTCACTTCTACTGGCCTGTAGGCACTTGACAAAATTGAGAAACATTTTCTAGAAATGCAGACCTGAGCTTGCTTCCAAGAGATGCCGATTTCTCATGCTTCGTAATAGCCTCAAATCTCTGCTCCTCTACCAGTAGTATCTGCAGCAACGAGGAAGGATTTGGAGGGTCTTCATGCACCCTAACGTGAACCAGCAGGGCACGGTTTATGAGCTCTGAGCAGAACTTGTGATGTCTGCTTCCTTCTCTGCACAGTGTACTTACTAATGAACCTATTAACTTGCTTCCCATATAAAATAATTCCTTGTCTGACTAAAACATGAAAAACACTGCCTAACAAGGAGAACTTATGCTTTCTCAACATTTCCTCCCAAGCTAACCGTGGCCTAAGAAATAGTTACACACTGTAACCAATTTTTCTGGCTCGTCTCATTCTAGCAATGTTACTGTAGAGTGTCCAGAGTTCTCTCTTCTGGTATTTTAGGAAACGTTTGTCTACTGATAGGATTCTGAGTGACCTGAGAGAACAGTCAACCAAAGATCTAGCTGAAGAGGACATGTCTCCCAGCATATAAATATTTCAAGTACATAAATATGCAGAGAAACAGCCATAGTATTTCCCCAATAGATGATGATGATGATGACAGGACTGAGTGATAGAAAGCAATGCACACGTTTCACCAAGATTAGTTGTTCTGTAGATGCCATGTAGAAGCACAATGAGTTTTACCAAGTAGTAGCTACGTGTTGCAAATACTATATAGTAAATAGGAGGAGATTTTTCAATGAAAATGATCCTTAGATAATTTTCTCAAATGATACTTGGCAATGAATTACAGATATGCAGATTTACTAGAGACAGGAAGATGGCATTTGCAATAACTCACAGAGACAGGAAGATGGCATTTTTAACAAATTACATAAAGAGTTATGACATCTGAAATGAAAATTGAAGTTCACCTAAATTACTTTATTTTCCATAAAATAGAATAATGTTTCCCAAGCTAGTTTTATAACCTTGTTATGAAGTATGTACTTCATTATGATTTCATAAATTATGTTACGGACATATCATTGCAACCATGCCTTATATAATACATACATTTTTTAGTAGATATTATTGTTTTTGTGAAGAATTATTCTACTCTATTAAGATTTGTGGTTCCAGAGCTTTACTCATCTACTTGACATATTAGTTTGGATGCTATAAGACAAGGCTGCATATATCACATTTCTAATTATTTTCCAAAACCTTTTAATTTAGAGGGAATCCCAGCAGGTATGCAGATATCTAGTTTCTGACATTTCTCTAACATTAAACTGTAAATCCATTGAGTAAAATTTTCCAGTGTTTTAAAAAATGTTATCCTCTCTGTGAAACTGAACATCTAATAAATTAGCTAAATTTATCTTTGCCACCCATCTTCCATAAATGCTGTAAAAAGAAAATAATTTTACCACATTATGACCTATCATGACTTACTTTTTCTTCGTGTTTACATATTACTCTATGTTTAGAGGCATTGTTTACAATCTACTGTTAAAATGTTTACACATGTGTGTATACATATTTCAAAAAGGCATGAAAAGTTCAATCTTACATTGTGATCAACATGGAATTAATATTTCTTCTTTCTAGCTTAGGAACTAAAAATGAGTATCTGAGGATAAAATGAGTATCTAAGAATACCAGAGTGTCTCAATAATACATTTCATTCCTGCAGTCATTGTTTACTCATTTATAATTTTATTGAATAAGCCACTTACTTAAATGTTCTGGTTTTGTACATAAGAAGACTGAGATTTTAAAAGCTGAAGTGATTTGCTTAAGGTCTTCTGACAAAGTATTGACCAATCAGGTTTGTGACTTTTTTTTTAAATGAATAGGAAACCTAGACATTTCCAGCGTGAACATGGAGCCAGACAAATATTAGGTTACTGTCTTGCCAGACTTAGAGCTCATTCCATGAAGTAAAAAATCCAAGAAGGTGAAATGTGTTCCATCATCATTAGCACTACAGGAGAGCGTATGTATCTCTAACTGTATATTATGTTAATAAATAGTAATACAACTGTGTATTATGTAACATTAAAATATCCACAAAAATATAATTTAAAGGATTATGTAGAATGAACACAAATATGTTTGCTATAACATATAATCATCTTGTGTGTCTTTGAGGGGTACATCCCCAATGTGGAAACTATTACCATAGAACATAATCAAGTATATATATAGAATTTGTGCACTCAACATATACTACAGTGTATTAAGCAGATAATAATTTGTTACTCTGGTAGCACATACTTTTTTTCAGTTCCTTGTCTTGTCCTTACTTGAATAGTAAATGTGCCTAGTTATCTTCAAGAGATAAGTAAAGCACTACTGTTGACAAGGTTTACAATGATCACCACAGCTTCAGAAAAAAAGAAAATTCAATGGTAAGAATCATCATACATGCTTCATTGTTGTCATGTTGTGTTGTGTTTTTACAATTTCAGCCTTTATTTTAGATTCATGGGTACATGTGCAAGCTTGCTGCATAGGTATAATACTTAATACTGAAGTGTAGTGTCTGAATGTTCCCTTCACCCAGGTGGTGAGTAGAGGACCCAGTCGGTAGGATCTCAGCCCTTGCCCACCCCTCTCTCTGTCTCTGTTCCCTCTCTAGAAGTCCTCAGTGTGTATTGTTCCCATCTTCACGTCCATGGGTATCTAATGTTTAGCTCCCACTTATAAGTGAGAACATGCAGTATTTGGTTTTCTGTTTCTGTGTTAATTTTCTTAGGATAATGGACTACAACTCCATGTTGCTACAAAGGACATGACTTCATTTCTTTTTTATGACTGCATAGCATTCCCTCCTGTCTTTGTCAGTCCATCCTTTGATGGGCATCTAGGTTGATTCTAAGTCTTTGCTATTGTGCACAGTGCTATAATGAACATTCAAGTGTACGTGTCTTTATGGGAGAATGATTTGTTTTCCTTTGTGTTTGTATCCAGTAATGGAATTGCTAGTTTGATGACAGTTCTGAGTTTTTTGAGAAATATCCAAACTGCTTTCCACAGTAGCTGCACTAATAACACTTCCATCAACAGTGTATACTCACTCCTTTTCTTCCCACAGTTTTACCAGCGAATTGTCTTTTGACTTTTAATAACAGCCATTCTGACTGCTGACTGGTATGAAATGGTATCTCATTGTGGTTTTGATTTGCATTTCTCTAATTATTAGTGATGTTAGCATTTTTCATATGTTTGTTAGCCACTCGTATGTCTTCTCTTGAGAAGTGTCTGTTCATGTACCTTGCCCATTTTTATAAGGATTATTATTACTATTTATTGAATTATTTACATTCTTTATAGATTCTAGCTATTAGATCTTTGTCAGATGGATATTTTGCAAATATTTTCTCCATGATGTAGCTTGTCTATTTACTCTTTTTATGGTTTCTTTTGATGTGAAGAAGCTCTTTAGTTTAATTAGGTCCTAATTGTTAATTTTTGTTTTTATTGCAATTGTGTTTGAGTAGTTAGCAACCAATCCTTTGCCAAGGCCAATACTGAGAATATTTGCTGGATTTCTTCTAGCATTTTTATAGTTTGAGGTTTTGCATTTAAATCTTTAATCCATACTGAGTTATTACGGTAATAAGTAGGGACTCATTTTCATTCTTCTGAGTATGGCTAGCTAGTTATCCTGGCACCATTTATTGAATAGGCAATCTTTTATCCATTGCTTTTTTAAATCAACTTTGTTGAAGATCAGATCATTTCAGATGTTTGGCTTTATTTCTGGGTTCTCTATTTCTGTTCCATTAATCTATGTGTCTGCTTTTGTACCAATACAATGCTGTTTTGTCTTCCATAGCCTTGGAGTATAGTTTGAAGTCAGGTAACGTGATGCCTCCAGCTTTGTACTTTTTGCTTAGGATTTCTTTGGCTATTCAGGCTCTTTTTCGTGTTTATATAAATTTTAGAATACTTTTTACTAATTCTATGCTAAATGATATTCATAGTTTGATAGGAGATAGGAATATTGTTGAATCTGTAGCCTTGTTCTTTTTGCTTAGGATTTCTTTGGCTATTTGGGCTTTTTTGGTTCTATATGAATTTTAGAATAACTTTTTCTAATTCTATGAAAAATGTTGTTGGCAGTTTGATAGGAATCGTGTTGTTCATAGATTCCTTTTGGTGGTATACCCATTTTAACAATATTAATTCTTCCAATCCATAAGCACAGAATAGTTTTTCCATTTGTTTGGGTTATCTCTGATTTTTTTCACAGTGTTTTTTAGTTATCCTTTTAGCTCTCCTTTGGGAGGTAATCTTTCACTTCCTTGGTTAACTGTATCCCTAGGTATTTTAATTTTGTGTGTATGAGGCTATTGTAAATGAGATTTCACTCTTGATTTGGCTCTCAGATTGAATGCTATTGGTGCATTTCTATATAAATTTTTGTGCATTGACTTTATATTCTGAAACATAATTGAAGTCATTTATCAGTTCTGAGAGGTTTGGTGGAATTTTTAAGATTTTCTACATATGAATCTTACTGCCTATAAAGAGAGTTAATTTGATGTTCTAATTTTCTATTTGGATGCTTTTCATTTCTTTCTTTTGTCTAATTGCTCTGGCCAGGTACTATGTTGAATAGTCACAGAGAAAATGGGCATCCTTATCTTGCTCCAGTTTTCAAGGAGACTAGTTTCAAAGTTTGCCCATTCAGTATGATGTTGGCTGTGGGTTTGCCATAGATGAGTTATTATTTTGAGGTATGTACCTTCGATGTCTTGTTTGTTGAGAGTTTTTACCACAAAGAAATATTGTATTTTATTAAAAGTCTTTTCTTCATGTATTGAGATGATCACATGATTTTTCTTTTTAATTCTGCTTATGTGGTGAATCACATTTCTTGATTTGCATGTATTGAACCAACCATGCATCCAGAAATAAAGTCTACTTGATTGTGGTGAATTAACTTTTTGATGTGTTACTGAATTCAGTTAGCTAGTATTTTGTTGAAGACTTTTGTGTCCATGTTCACTAGGGATATTAGCCTGTAGTTTTCTTTTTTTATTGTGTCCTTGCCAGATTTGGGTATCAGGGTGATGCTGGCTTCGTAAAATGAGTTAAAGAGGAGTCCTTCCTTCTCAGAGTTTTGGAATAGTTTGAGTAGAATTGGTGTCCGTTCTTTGTACATTTGGTAGAATTTGTCTGTGTTTTATTTTTACAGATTCAGTTTTAGAACTTGGTATTTGTTTCTTCCTGATTCAGTCTTGGGAGGTTCTGTCTTTCCAATAATTTATTCACTTCCTCAAGATTTTCTACTTTGTGTGCATAGAGGTGTTCATACTAGTCTCTGAGGATCTTTAATAATTCCATGGGATCAGTTGTAATGTCACCATTGTCATTCTGATCATTCTCATTTTGATCTTCTTTCTTTTTTTCTTTGTTAATTTAGCTAGTGGGGTGTTGATCTCGTTTATTCTTCCAAAAACTAACTTTTGGTTCATTGATCTTTCATGTGGATTCCTGGGTCTCAGTTTCATTCAGTTCTGCTTTAATGTTAGCTATTTTATTTTCTTCTGTAGCTTTGAAGTTAGTTTGTTCTTGTTTATATATATAAACACACACACATACTTATGTTGGTAGGTTGTTGATTTGAGATCTTTCTAACTACTTCATGTAGGCATTTAGTGAAATGAATTTTCCTCTTAACAGTGTTTTTTCTGTATCCCGGGTATTTTGGTATGCTCTGTCTGTGTTTTCACTTGTTTCAAATATTTTTTTGATTTCTACCTTAATTTATGTGTTTACCCTAAAGTTATTCAGGAGCAAGTTGGTCAATTTTCATATAATTATGCAGTTTTGAGAGATCTTCTTGGTATTGATTTCTATTTTTATTTCACTTGGGTCTAAGTTGGTATAAGTCTGATATTTTGAATTTTTGAGACTTTTTTATAGATGAGCATGAGTCAACCTTAGAAGATACTCCATGTACAGATGAAAAGAATATATATTCTGTGGTTGATGGGTAGATCTAATGGTAGATACCCATTAGATCCAATTGATCAAGTGTCAAATTTAAGTCCAGGGAGTTATTTTTGCCTTATCTGTCTAATGTTGTCAGAGGGGTGTTTACGTCCCCTACTATTATTATATGATGGACTAAGTCTTTTTGTAGGTCTAGACGTACACATTTTATAAATGTGCATGCTCTGATGTTGGGTACAACTAGGATAGTTAAGTCTTCTTGTTGAGTTGAAACCTTTCCATTATTGTAATTTTCAAATGGTGAGCCAAGCCTATGTAAGCAAATTATAAAGAAATACAATATGTTTTGACATATATAATGAGAACTTCAGCTTCTTAACAAAACCTCTTATGAAATAAATTGGCTTACTGATTTTTCAGCAAATTTGGAATATAAAATTTTAAAATACTACCAAATTATTCTAGAAAATCAATCAGAAAAATTATAGCAAAATTTGGCAATACATGTTTTTCTCTTAAATGCAGTTAAACTCTAATTCCTTACTTGTGTCCAAGTGATTTAAAAATAACAAGAAGAAGAACCACAAAAAACCTATAGGTTTCTCACATCTAACATCTACAAGAGAGCAGTTGATTCTTCTTCCAAACGTGTCCTTCTTTGGGCATGTGTTGTCCACCCCATGACCACACCAACATCTGCATAGTTAATGAAGCCAAAACCTCTACCTCAGTCTTGGTTCTTCTCTTTCCTTAAATCTAGGCTAAATACATGCCCTGATTTATACTTTTAATCCTGGCTCAGTAATAATTACCCCAGTTACTTTAAAAGGATTGTGGTTTAGAGACTGAATTACTTGATGACTCTTGCGGTCTCTTAAATCATTTTTTTCCTCATAAAATATAGATCTTAATAATCCAGTCTTCTCTCTCCATTGGTCACTACCACGGCTCAAATCTTTGCTGTCTTGAACTTGAATCACTTCCACCTTCCCTTCTCCCTGCATCCAGTCTTGTTTCCATCACCCATTCGGGATGGAAAGCATTCCATTCCACGTGCAAAGGCTAAGTTCTTGGCTATGGCTGCATCTCCACTCACTTTCTTCTTGGCCATAGGTTCAGAAACCCGTGCTTTCTTTCTGCCCCTAATTCTCACTAATTCCCAGGAGCCTCTGCATCCTGGAGCCTCTGGCTTCTGTGTGACTAGTCTCTTCTCAACATGTCTTAGAACAAATGCCAATTTTTCAGACAGCCTTTCCTTACCACTCAGCAAAAATAGCCCACCAGACACTCACCAGTCTCTATTATATGATTCTCATCATCTCCCTTTATAACTCTCATCCTCATCAGCTAAAGCCAGTGTGATCATTCATCTGCTTATCTTCTTCAACTTATAATTAGTACCTGGGCCTCTTGTCCGTGGCTGTAATTTTGACGCTTCCAACAATGTTCAGTACATTCCATAGTACACACATTATAAATATTTGTTAATGGAAGATTAAAGTTGATTTTCATGTAATCATATTTAAAGGTCATTATTATTATTCATTTTAAAATGTCTTCATCTGGTATGAAATAGTACTAAAGATATCGTCCAAGTCAGAGTGTAGTCTACAAAAGCTATTAAAAAATTAAGCGTCAATATTTCTCCCAAATTTCAGGCTTTGAAATAATATTCACTGCATTTCACAAAGTGATTATAATAAAAATGTTAATGTTCTAATAACATAGTAAGTAATGCAACCAACATGGTTTATTCTTCAAAAACTTGAATGTAGGAGAAATGCCTTCATTTTCTCTACATCAAAATAAATCAGATTTCATGCCAGCATTTTCCTATAATTTCAAATGCAAGCATTTTTAAATGATCCATCCCTCATAAAGGTTGCACAATTTTCTGAATGGGGAGTTAGGGGATTTCACAGGTGCTCAGAACACAAGGGCATGGGTTCTAATCCATTGTGATCATGACTGGCATTGTTTATGGCCAAGTCCACACAGTCCTTTGAAGTTGCAGGTTACTTTGTGGCATGTCAAGGTTGATTCATCACCCTGATGATCCTGAGAGCACCATTGT
The DNA here is from genome assembly GCF_030222135.1 of Aotus nancymaae. Lineage (NCBI taxonomy): Eukaryota > Metazoa > Chordata > Mammalia > Primates > Aotidae > Aotus > Aotus nancymaae. The sequence goes on along the minus strand of NW_026988450.1, from coordinate 2,451,638 downwards.
CCAGGTAACCCCCTTCTCCATGCACCTAGTGAGCCAGAGCTCTCAGAGGGCCTTCCCACCACCTGGAGAGTTGGTTAGTGAGGTGTTCTCTCTGCTGTGTAAGACATTTATTTTCCCATCCTGTTACCATCTCTACTTTACGGAGATCCCCTAAGGAGTCTCAGAGTTTCAAGAAGCTGAAATAGGAAGGCAGCCTGTACTTTCTGCTCTACCACCAAAAATACTGCACAAAGGCTCTTAAACTTTGCCAATGTTCTTTTGGCAATGTGTACCTATGATCCCTGGCTCAGAAGAATGATTACAATATATATAAAACCACAAAGGAAATAAATTATATTGAAATTCAACATAAAATGTGCTTCTTTTATTAACCACATTGAGATTTAGCAATGTGGGATTAATAAGTACCATGATTTAATAAAACTACTTACTTTTTAAAATACTATAATTATAGTGATAAGCAAAACAAAAATCTAAAATTGCATATAAATATTAAAATATTTTAAATTTTATGAGTTTTCTTGGTATGTCCAAAGCTACTGTGTTTTAATATTTACATTCGTACTTTTAAAAAGTACCAAATTCCAATTAGAAGTTACTAAAATTGAGCGCATATATATTGTTTTTCTTATCCAGGTTCACAGATGACCCCTCATTAAAAACCTAATAAGAACCTAATAAGTTCTAGTTTAAGGGTGAGTCGATGTTTCCCCCTTCATTTCTCTGAGCACTTTTCTGTCTTTTGTGCCATTATTAACCAGCTGATACATAATTTTGCATTTTGATTCCAGTATCGTTTCAAAATTTTAGCATTATTAAAGGGGCTGAATTTTTGCAGAAAACATTGTTACTGATAAAACTGACTGAACTGTCATGAAATAGTAGATACCTAACCGCATTCTAAGCTGTGGTTAGTATGATAGTGGATAGTAAATCTACGTTGCTATTTCCACATTAGTAGAATGTAGGTAATAGATTTAATTTGGTATTTCCACATTAACGTCTAAAAAATATAGGAGTCGGCACATTTTGAAGCAGAGGTATCATTTTTAACATGGATAATTTGTATATTAATTTTCCTGAACAGGGGACTCAATGTTTGCTGTCAGATGTAAAACTCATATGTATTCCATAGAGTTTGCCTCCTGTGTTAGTATTCTCCTCTGTGATGTTGCTATATATACACGTACACATTCTTTTAATTCTGAAAAAGTATGAACGCACATTCCAAAGAAGGGAGCTATATTTAATGATGGATAATTAAATATTTCAAGCTTGGCATGGGTAATCTATCTTGTTAGGAAAGGCACAAACAACCTTCCCAGGTACTGAGCATGCTTCAGTTGTCCTAACTGATACAGAATATGAATACTGCCAATAAAACACACCAGAGAATTAGAAGCCTCAGCATTGGGGTATTGCAGGGTGACGGCTTATGCTAAGTGGCCTTAGTGATTGCCAAGACACTGCCATAAAAGCAGTTCATCATAGTTCATTAAGGTAAAATAAAAAATGAAACTTTTGTATATCCAATAGAAAAAATACAATCTTCATACATCTGATAATTCGATTTAACCATTAATATTCCCCCATAAATGGTTTATGAGGCATGCATTTTTCACGGTCAGGCTTGAAATGAAAATGTTATACGTAGTCTTTAAGTTAGATAATTTATGATAAACAAAATGTATCTGTTCATAATTCATTATTTTACGTAACAGGTAGTTTTCACTTTCATGTGTAAACAGCTTAACAACTGAGTTTCTGGATCCCTTGGGAACAGCGATAATACTCAGGTAATTGAGGAAAGAGTAGACCCGTGTGTGATGCCACCTTTCTCGTGAAGACAGCAGACCTCACCCTGACAGTCGGTGTCTCAGCAGGAGCCAGAAACAGGGCTTTTCTGTCTTTCTCCCCTCCAGTGAGAGACAGGGCATGCAGTACACACTCATGGATCCGCCATAGCAGAGAAGAGGACACCGATTGTTTCAGGAAGATGCATCTCTGTGCCCCTTTCCTCCTTGTCCTCAGCTGGCTTAATTCATGCAACACTCCCAGCTGTACACCATGGTGCCCTCTCTCAGTCTCCCCATGACAGCTCTCTCCCTTGAGAGAACCAGAAGGGGAAGGAGAGACAAGAATCATTAAAGCTAGAGAGGCACTGAAATTTTAACAGTTCAACCGATGAATTGTTTTGCATGTTTCTTATTTGAAGTGTAAGTTATCAATATATTTTACTATACATTTCTTACTGTTTTTAGAATGTTTGAGGGCACTGCCCATTTTAGAGTTCGAAGTGATATTAACAGTCATTCAGTTCAAAACTTTTTCCCAAAGACAAAACATGTGAATTGCGAAGAAGCCAAAGCATTTGAGAAACAGCTTCCTGTATGTATAATTTCTCAGTAAGTCATGATTGATTGAAGAGTTCTTTTCAAAAATCCATTTCCCAGGATATCAGAAGGAATGTAGAGAGGAGAAAATAGAATAAAATAAATTTCCAGCCTTATGCTTTCAATATAAGAAATGACAAAATTATGATTCTTTTATCAAGAATTACGTTACGTCTTTTGAGTAATCATTAACTAACACCCATCAGTTCATTTTTCAAACGCTTTCATGGGCAAGAGAAACCCAAAGTGGGACTGCCCACAGCCACTGGCCTAAACACGCAATGCAGGTCATCAGCTCCTGCTTGAAGACACGCCCAGCTTCTTATTTTGAAAAATTCTCACTGCCCTTTGCAGGCAAAAGACAGCATTCGTTACTCAATTTGCTCTATACTCGGTGTAAATTTCCTGCTTTTAAATGCCCAACAGCCAGTGGTTTGATCTGTAAAGAACGCAGGAAGCAAAGTGCTTGCTCAGTCTACAGGGATGCCATCAACCCCGTTTCTAGCAGTCTCTGAGTTATGTGAGAATCACTCAGCAGATGGTTGCTGTAGCATATGAATAGAGGATGAGTATTGATTAACCTGGAATTAGAACACATCTCAATATACTTCTCTTGCCACAAGACTTTGACTTTCAAGGCATTGTTGGCAGAGTTCGGAATCTGTATGACATGAGAATGTAAGAGTTGAGGTGAAAATCTCCTATGCGTATCAGACCTAACAGAGGACAGCCTAGAGGCAGTCTTAGAAAAGTTTTTAAAGCTGTGACCATCTGGGTTATTTTCAAGTTTCAGAAAAGTCTGCCCTGAGCTGAATGGGCTCTTTACAATCTCTTCTTTGCAACATTACTTTCTGTCTCAGGGAATGTACAAGACGAGCTTGAAGCACCCCACAGTGACAGAAAGAAAAAGTGCTCAAACACACCCCTGCATGTTCATGCACACGCGCGTGCACACACACACACACACACACGATGGAGCTATGCCAAAGAGACACAGGAATCAACTGGAAGAGCTCCCAATGGACAAACCTGGGACAATTTTATCAAACAACATAAATAAAATGCTTAGATTATAACTAAAACTATGACATAAAAAGCTGTGAGTACATAGAGATATAAATAATGATTGAATAAATACATAACGGGGAGAAGAGGCACATCTCCAGTGAAGAGGATTCAAAATAATTTATGTACATATTTTGCCCTCAAGTAGGTGAAGCAGGGTATTTCCCTGATCCTTTCACAGGATTCACAACAGGAGTGCTTCGTTTACCCCACCTGCAGCTTTCAACTCCTCATGGGAGGGACCATGCCAGCAAATGAGGCGGGATCGGAGTGCATGAATGCTGGAACCAGCTGGCTGCTTTGGTGTGGCAGAGGCAAACTCCACTCAGAATGGCTGCATTCCACTCATCACGGGAGAGAGCACACACATGAGCTGGTGCAGGAGCCGGGGCTAGTGCTTCTGGGTTCTAGCAGGAGTGAACTTAGTGTGGGTCTTGCAGCAGTGTCTCGGGGGCTGTCCATGACCCCTGAAGTGCCAGAGGGAATGTTAAACTGCTCTTTTAGCTCAGCCATCTACAGATGGCTTAAGTGTTAGCAGCTCAGTGGGCCCTCTACCTTTTCATATGAGGTGGTCGACCTCTGCCAGCAAGGGCAAAGGCAAGTATGAGAGCTTTTTGCATCTGTATTTGTGGCTCCCAAGCTCTTGTCTGGCTTGGAAAAAATGAGGTCACATGAATGAATTGAAGAATGGTAAATGCAATGATTTTATTGCCAATAAAAGTGGCCCTCAGAAGGAAGGGGAGCTGAAAAGGGGACAGGATGGGAAGGTAATCTTCCCCTGAAGTCCGGACATCAGCAACCAAATTCTTCTCTGATGTCTGGTCGTCTGCAGCCAAATTCTTCTCTGAAGTTACACCATCAAGTTGCCCCTCTGAAGTCAAGCTACTTCTCTCTGATATCCAGCTGCTTCTCTTCTCTGCCAGCTGAGTATGGGGTTTTTACAGGCACAGGATGATGGGGTGAGACAGGGCCATGAGTGGTTTTGGAAAAGGCAAAATTTGAGCAGGAAAACAGGGAGGTAAGCTCTCACTTTGGGCTGTGGTCTCAGGCTTTTCAGCTCGAAGGTGGGGCTTCACCAGGGACCTGCCACTGTCTGCCTAGAATTTCTCTGCCCCTGTTGCTGTTATAGGTATACCATGACTTTCCACTCCTGAAATGTAGGCTGCACATAGTGAACCCCGTTAAAGAATACAGTATAGAAAAGGAGAGCAAAGAGTAACTTTGCAGTGCAGGATCTTGGCAAACATGACCTCGGCCGGGTGGTCAAGGTCAGCATCAACAGGGATTAGTCATGTTGACAGTGTATACCGTGAGTAGGATGTAATGAAAATCAAGCTTTACCTATGCAAAAACCCATAACTCATAACCCAAGTCTAAAATGGAAAAACAGATAAATCCTAACAAGAGGAACACATTATGAATTTCCTGATCAGTATTCCTCAAAACTGTCAAGGTCATTAAAAACAAGGGATATGGGAGAAAGTGGTGCCACCAAGGGGAGCCTGGCAGACACGGTGAGTAAATCGAATGCAGAATCCTGGATGGGGCCTGGAATAGGAAAAGGACATTGAGTACAAAATAAGGAAACCTGAATAACTTTTGGGCTTTACTTAATAACAATGTATCAACATCGATTTGAATGTTAGATATACAGAAACTTTCTGTATATCTAGCATAGATATACTAGGGACATCTCTACATACTAGATAGAGATAAGAGATAGACTATATATACATGGTACTACCTCAACTTTTCTGTAAAACAAAAACTCTTATAAAATTAAAAATTAAAAGTTTCTAAAAAGGATACTTATGAAGACAATTTTGGCTGAGTGCAGTGGCTTACGCCTGTAATCCCAGCACTTTCGGAGGCTGAGGTGGGTGGATCATGAGGTCAAGCGACTGAGACCATCCTGGCCAACATGGTGAAATCCCGTCTCTACTAAAAATACTAAAATTAGCCAGGCATGGTAGTGCACACCTGTAGTCCCAGCTACTCGAGAGGTTGAGGCAGAATTGCTTGAACCATGGAAGCAGAGGTTGCAGTGAGCCGAGATCACGCCACTGCACTCCAGCCTGGTGACAGAGCAAGACTCCATCTAAAACAAAACAAAACAAAATTTACAAAATATGATTGTATCTATATCAAATATCCAGTATCCACTACAAGCCCAACTCGTCCCTCAGTTAAAAAGAAAAACAAAAAACAGAAAAAAGCAGTATGTAGAAGATATATCCCTAGTAGGATATACTCATTCAAGTAAATATTTAGTTAGAGAAAAGTATAAAAATACTGTGAGTATAAAGATATTTTAATATCTTTTTTCTTTTGACTCATGTTTTATAAAAATTACTATGGTTTGTATTATTAAATTACTATGGTTTACATGATAAAAAATATATATATTTTCCTAGGGAGAGCTATGTATCACACTTGTAGAGTAGTCTCAATTCCAGCATTAAGAATCTCTAAAAAGAAAGAGAAGCCATATAAAAAGTGGTTTGAGCTGAGTTGTAAAATTACACACTCCTAGGTTTACATATTTCCAACCCTTAATACCTACATGAACTTTGAAATATTATTCAATTTCTAAGACTTGGTTTCTTCATACAAAAGGGGGGAATAATAATATCTACCAAAGAATTTAGTGCAGTGCTTGAATCATGGTTAATGCTAAGTAAATTCTATAAGAGATATTTTACTAGAGACATTTTGTGGTGAGGAATCTGAATTAAGTCTGAATTCTCTATAAGAAAGATGAGAGGAGGTGGAGAAATTCAAAGAAATTAATGGACAGCATTAAGTTATACCAATTTCCCCTGAGTTCAGGTCCCTGAAGAAGAATCATAGGTAGACAGGAACATTATTCATGATAATTGGGAAAAAGGAGGTAAAGGGAGTCCAAGGGTGAAATTCCAAGGAAACTCTGAAGCAGATGAATAAATCAATGCAAACCTAGAGCCAGGTCAGCAGAAAGCAGAGCACACGATCCTGAGCTGCAAGAACAGACAATCGCGTCATTGTTTAATTTATAGAAAAATTCTGAACTAATCTTATCCTGCAAAATCAGCCCCTATAATTCAAGCACCCATCTCTTCCACAATAGTCCCTGGCCTTAGAGGGACTGCACAGTTTTAACCTGGCCCCGTGTCTCACAAAAGCAGCTCATTTTGATTGTCACCTTCTCCTGAGTCTGTTGATGACGCTTCAACTGGTGTCCATGCTCAAAATGCAGCAGGGGTTGGTGCCTTCTTTAGGCCCAAGAGTCAAAGCCCTGTAATTTAATGGTACAAACCTTAGTTAGTAGGATATTTAGACTACAGAAAATCCTATCATTTTCTCTAACATGTTACAAATTAAAACAGTGTCATTTGGTGTTTAGGAATTACTGCCTGCAGTAGTTCAAACCACTGCATTAAAGTAGTTAAGGATTCTTTGCATATATCTAATCGCTAGCATTCTAGTGACAGAATTATGGCCAAAAGCATCAAAACTGTGTGAGTCTATGTCAAACTTATCAGAGTAAGACAGCTAACTTTTTTCTCCGTCATTAAAACATGATAAATGCAAATATCAGTTTTGGAAATTCAATGAGAAATAATTGTCCTCTCTCTTAAATATTATATGTCAAAATAAGAACAAAGTAAGAATAAGCATATGAGAATTTCCTTTCAGCTATTTTTAAAAAGGATCACCACGTATTTTCAAGATCACTTTCTAGATACTGTACTGACAACCGATTATGTTACTGGCGGAGGGTGTACAGATTCTTGGTATTTTGAACAAAGAATTGGATGAAAAGCACAAACAAAGCAAGGAAATAATGAAGCAGCAAGAGCAGAGCCTGATTGAAAATGAAAGGACACTCTGCATGGGAGAAGCAGGCCTGAGCAAGTGGCTCAGAGACCCTGTTAAAAATGTTTCTAGGATTTAAATATCCTCTGGATGTTCCCATGGGTCACTTGGTCTATGCCACATGTACATGAAAAGGCTGAAGTCAAGTTACAAAGTCATCACTTGTGAATGCATTTTTTGTACATCCTGTGCAAAAGAAGAGCATGTTTCCTGTTGCAGCTTAAGTAGAGTTACAAAGTTATTTACTTGGTCATAGAAAGCTGGGCTTTTTCCCTTACAAAAACAAGCAACGGAAAAAGGATTCCCTATTTAATAAATGGTGTTGGGAAAACTGGCTAGTCATATGCAGAAAGCTGAAACTGGATCCCCTCCTTACACCTTATACAAAAATTAACTCCAGATGGATTAAAGATTTAAACATAAGACCTAACACCATAAAAACCCTAGAAGGAAACCTAAGCAATACCATTCAGGACATCAGTGTGGGCAAGGACGTCATGACTAGAATAGCAAAAGCAATGGCAACAAAAGCCAAAATAGACAAACGGGATCTAATTAAACTTAAGAACTTGTGCACAGCAAACAAACTATCAATAGGATGAACTGACGACCAACAGAATTGGAAAAAAATTTTGTAATCTACCCATCTGACAAAGGCTAATATCCAGAATCTACGGAGAACATAAACAAATTTACAAGAAAAAAAACTAACAACCCCATCAAAAAGAGAGCAAAGAATACGAACAGACACTTTTCAAAAGAAGACATTTATGCAGCCAACAAACATATGAAAAAAAACCTCATCATCACTGGTCAATAGAGAAATGCAAATTAAAACCACCTGACACCAGTTAGAATGCTGATCATCAAAAAATCAGGAGACAGAAGATGCCGGAGAGGATGTGGAGAAATAGGAATGCTTTTACACTGTTGGTGGGAGTGTAAATTAATTCAACCTTTGTGGGAACACACTGTGGTGATTCCTCAAGGATCTAGAAATAGAAATTCCATTTGACCCAGCAATCCTATTACTGGGTATATAACCAAAGGATTATAAGTCATTCTACTATGAAGACACATGCACATTTATGTTTATTGTGGCACTGTTCACAATAGCAAAGACTTGGAACCAACCCAAATGCCCATCAATGATAGACTGGATAAAGAAAATGTGGCACAAATACACCATGGAATACTATGCAGCCATAAAAAAGATGAGTTCATGTCCTTTGCAGGGACATGGATGAAACTGGAAACCATCATTCTCAGCAAACTGACACAAGAACAGAAAAGCAAACACCGCATGTTCTCACTCATAAGTGGGTGTTAAACAGTGAGAACACATGGACACAGGGAGGGGAGCATCATGCATGGGGGCCCAGGGGGTGGGAGGCTAGGGGAGGAATAGCAGGGGTTGAGGGGGTTGGGAAGGGATATCATTAGGAGAAATACCTAATGTAGATGATGGGGCAATGGATACTGCAAACCACCACCATGGCACGTGTCTACCTATGTAACAAACCTGCATGATCGGTACTTGTACCCCAGAACTTAAAGTATAATAGAAAGCAAAAAAATAAAAGAAGAAATTTGGGGTTTTTCTATTTGATTTAGTTCTAGGAAGCCCTTAGTTTCTCTGGCCCCAGACCCTATTCTCCTACCTCAATTAGATAACTCTCATTACCGAAATCTTCAAACCCATGCAACAGCTGCAAATATTTTGTTTTCAAGTACACATATGAAGGCCCATCAGTGATAAATGGCTTAAGATAAAAAAAATCATTAGAAAGTCTCACCTTTTTTTATATTACTACTTAATCCAAGTGAATGCCACTTTAAATTAGTTTGAAAGAAATTCTAATTAATATAATTTCCTTAAGGACAAGTCCAATCTTTCCTGAACATTAAAACTACACCCATATCACAATTGTTTTTGTCAAAGGAAAAGCTCTGAAAGCACTCCAAATTATTGATTCAGTCGAGTCACCCCGGACACAAACGCCACTCAAACATTTTCACTCTCACCCACCTCCCAAACCACATAATATATCATCTACTATTTCTGTTCAGAATTTATAAAAATAGGTCTTTCATTTATTTAGCTGTCTAGATCATCAGAGGTAAGCAAAGCCAAGCAAATTTCAAGTGGCTGGTGTGCTCCATCAATTCCTGCAGGCCCGACAAAGGAGGCCTAGGAATTCGGGGTAAATAGAACAGATGATAACTTTTTAGAAATGCATAGGAAACAAAATAACTATTTACAGAACCAAATAAAAGTCTTCCATTGGAAAGTAGAAACTGTCTATAATTTTATATATGGTTTTATATATATGCATACACAGGTAAAACCCAGAGGAATACAAACAGCAAACAAATGAAAATTAGAAGCAAAACAAATAAACAGGAAACCAGCCCTATCTTTCTTAGTTTACCTTGGATGCTAAAGTGTCACCTAGAGCCTAAAGACCCCTCATAATGAATATTTTATTCCTAATACACAGTTCAGTATTCTCTCATCCATCAATATCACCATACATTCTGCGCAATCAAGACATTCGCTCGAGGCACATGACCAGTAAGGACTCTGGTGCCGGCACCATCCACGCCAAACAGCAAACACAGCATGAAGCGATGCAAGCATGTACACTAAATGCAGCTTCACACTTAACTATATTAATAAATAGAATTGCCACCAGCCTGGCCAACTTGGCAAAACCTCTTCTCTACTAAAAATTATAAAAATTAGCCAGGCATGGTAGCGTGTGCCTGTAATCCCAGCTACTCAGGAGGCTGGGACAAGAGAATCACTTCAACCTGGGAGGCAGAGGTTGCAGTGAGCCGAGACCACGCCACTGCACTCCAGGCTGGGTGACAGAGCAGGACCCCTTCTCCATAAACAAACAAACAAACAAAAATTGCCAAACTGCCGATGCATTTCTTCACAATATTTCTTATTTTACTTTAATCAAGACTAAGAACTTTAACTCTGAAAATGTTAATTTGCCTAATTTCTCCAATTCTCTATCAGGTTTTAATGAATATTTTATTATCTAAACTTTTTCAACTTTTCATTCTCTCTGTATGTGCAAAGAAACAGGAAAAACTACGTATGACTCACGCAGACCATCCATGATATGCCTGGGCTTTCTGATCAGCCCCAGATATTCTTCTCCTCCTCCTCCTCATCATCCTTTCTCCTTCCTTCTTCCCAGCAATTACACTTCAGGACAGAAAATGTGCCATACAAGATCCTTCCTCAAAATTATGACCTTTTCTTTATAACCTTCCTTACCAAAAACAAATGATCACATTTATAACTTTTCCGTATCTTTCTCCCCTACTGACTGGTTCTTTACTATATTGTTTCATAAATAACCTTTTTACATCTGTAATTTAAACTAACTTTCAAATAACTTCTGAATTAGACAAAATTATTCTTTTTCTCACTAACAACACAAACTTTTTGGCATATTTTGTGTACAGAATTATGTGTTGACTGGAATTCTTATCCTTAGTAACTTAAAACTTTAGTAAAACCCTAAAAAGCAAGAAATCCTAAATTATCAGATGAAAGCATTTTATAGATAAGAACAATCCCACAATTTTTAGAAACATTTCCCCATATCATAACCCTTTCTTAGTTAGAAATGACCCAGATCTTTAATGAACACAAAAATAATATTAATATTTTAAGGTACACAAAAAGTTGACCTAAAACATTTATTTCACTTACATGTACTCAATTCTTTCATTTTTTAACAATTTATCTCAATTACTTCTATAAACTGAGATATTAGACACCGTAATTTAAAGCCCGTTATATCGTTATTAACCGCTTTTAAAATAACCATTTTTTAATAGCCACCAATCATCAGATGCTCACCTAAAAAAGAGCTTCAAAGTTAGACACATAGGTATTTTTGCCGGTAACTCAGAAGATTCAGCTAAAACATTAAATTACTCTCATTTTTCAAAGAAGGCACACAAGACAAGATCATTTTGTTTTGGCTGGGTTAATAGCTTCATAACCTTCTATGCCAAACACTGATATCTCAAAATATTTATCAAAGACAAATATAAAATCTAGACAAAAATGTATGCTGACAATTCTGCAGACATTTTATTTGTATTTTACTAATAATTTTAAAGCCAGGTTGTTTAGTGAAGATTTACTTAAAGTCAGGTGAACTTGAAAATTGCTTGAATATATTTACTCAATTTATGAGTACTCTTTTCTTTACAAACCAATTTGGTAGACATAATATGTAACAATAAATGTATATATAAATAAACACGTTTATACACACACATACAGATTCACTAACTTTTACCTTGGAAATCTAGCCATGAGTTTTGGCAATACAAACTCCTTGGTTTTACATGGTTACACTTTGTTTGTTCCAATAGAAAAATATGTGTTATATACTTACCATATTTTGAATTGTTTTGCTAGAGAAATTAATTTTCCCCATATATTTACCAGCAATTGAATTATTATTCTATAAATTAGCTCCTCATAAATTTCACTCAGTTTTCACCATGATGCTCAATATTTCCTACTGGTTTATTAAAAATTCCCCCTCTTGAAAAAACTGGTAATTTTTATCTCATGGTATTCAAGTATTTTTATAATTTTCCAGTTAGTCTTGACTTACATTCTATTTGTAATACACAGACTTTTAAATCATTATGTACTTAATTCCATTATCCTTTCTTTTCATTTTCACTTAGGTATCATATAGAAAAAGTATCCCTTCCTCAAATGTACTCTTTTGTATTTTATGGTTTAACTTTTATATGTAAATCTGTATTCCAGTTGGAAATTACTTTGGTGACATGAGGTAAGACTCTTAACTATATGTTTCTAAATATTTAACCAATTATATATTAACAATATTTTATGACTAATTGATTTCTTCAGTTAACAGATGCAACAGTTTTATCATGTACTAACAGAAAAATATGCAAACTTAATTTTAATCAAATTCATTCTTGTATGTGGTTGAAAATCAAATGGTGCAGAAAATTCTATCAGTATAGAACAGCTCTTTACCCCCCGTGCCTTACCTGCTCCTCACAAATTACGGCCATGGCATCTTAGAGATGCTATCGATCACATGAAGGAAATGGAAACCTAAGAACAAATAAACTAGCTCACCAGGGAGACGGTCAAGTTTTGTGGCCACATGGTAGTGAATCTTGTGTCTGAAACAAAATTCTATTTTTCTGGTAAAAATTGAACAGACAATTCAGTCTTCAGTAAAAATACAGGGTGCATCATTTCTTCCATAACGTAGAAGTCTTGTCACTAATAGAGCATCCTACATTCTAAGATAGCTTTACCTAAATAGGAAATATCATTTCCTCTCAGGGTAGGGCTGTTCATATTCCTATGCCAAATACATCCTCTGGTCACACTTTAATCCAGTCCATCCGCTCCACTCCACTCTGTTATTCATACTCAATAACATTCTCACATTATATTGATTGATACATAAGAAAGTCCTGTGTTTGGAAACTTTGGATGTGAAGTAGAGGAGAAAGAGAGAGGCTGTGGAGGCAGATTGTTTTATTTCCCCAACAATAAAGCTCTCTTGTAGAAAACAGAAAAAGCTGAGAGCAAGAAGTTTAAAAAAATTCCACGTTCTATTGCTTTTGAAAGCAGAGCTATCTTTAGCTACCAAGAGGACTAAGGAGACTGTGTGTGTCAAAACACTATGGAGACAAAGAAATAAGGAAGAAAATATGAGAATGTGAACGGAGTTCCCTTTGCTGCTAAGAAGTTCTTTTAACATGACAGGAAAGGGGACCTTCTGGAATAGCAGCCTGCTTCTTAGAACATTATAAATACTCTGCTTCTACAAAAGTGTGATTTAGTAGATTCAAAACACGGCAAATCCACCCATCCTGCTTCCATTCCAGATATGAAACAGAGGAAGCAACAGAAACGGTCCAGGGATCTATATAAGTGCCAGATATTTTCTTTTTCAAATTTAAGAAGGGATTAAAAATTTTTTTGAATGTATCTCAAATAATAAATACCCAGAGTTTCCCATAGTTATAAATATATATTTGGATCAGTTCTATTCCTAAATGATAAGTACTACATTTTCTCTGGGTGGAAAAATGATGTACTCATTCGAGAGAAATATCTGCACAATTTATAAAATATTAATATGTGAAACATAAAATTCAAAACTGAAAAATGAAAGTGCTCTTAATTGGTTAGTTGTCTGGTGTGACACCAGGAGAATGAAGAGGCCTTGAAAACTACAGAGAATTCAGGATCATTTATAATTAGACACGTACCTTTTTTTACATTGTGCATCTTGCTAGGGTAGACGTTGTGATTTAAGGGACCCAGACAAATTATAAAAGTTTTTAATGTTTGCAAGAATTTTAGAACGAATTGAGTTATTGAACCATTCCTTTTTCTGTCTTATTTGCTTGTTTCAAGTTAAGGGTTATTAGAAAGAAAGGAGGAAAGGGAGGAAGGGAGGGAGGGAGGGAAAGAAAAATGAACAAGAGAATAGACAAAGGAAGAGAGAAGATATTAAGGAGGTCAAGAAGCATAGGAAACACGATTCTAAGAACTGAAACCTTGGATAGTAAGAATAACCCCCTGGGGACACTGCATAGCGGGCTGAGGGCCTTCTCGTCCTGCCCTACCTGAGGGTGCTGCATCCTGTGAACATCTGGATTTGATACGAGGTCTCAAAAAGAGCTTGGCACCGGCTGACCGGTTCCGTCCTCTTGCGGGGAAAAGAGCATGAGACTAAGATACTTTCCATAGACTTTATGGCTTTCATTTTCTTGAAAATATCTCTGCATACTTCATAGAGTTTGTTCGGCTGCAGTTGGAATTAGGGATGAGTAAAGGTAGAAGTGGTATCATCAAAAAGGAACATAGTAAGGACTCATATTTGCTTCAGACAATGATAACATTTTGAAGTGGAACAGACTGTCACACAATTAAGAAAAACCTTCAGGAATATATAAAGATCAGTTTGTTTTTCCTGGCTGCAGATCTTTGAAACAGAACGTGATAAGCCTGGGAAGTGCCTTCCTTTGGTGTAATAAGGTTTGGTTTAATGTCTTCAGAAACACCTACATCTTTCACTGTCAAGTTATACAGAGAAGTGTCAAGTGAAGATTAAGACGCTGCAAGCACGTTGCACTGTGTACTAATAGTAATGGTTAATGAGTACGGCTCAGCATAACTTACAATTTTAAGTTTGATAAAATAGTTTCAGTTAAGAATTTCTTCAACGCCCATGTCTCAAAGCAGAAAACACAATTCCCAAAAATGTGTTGAAAATGTTGAAAAATGATAATTCTAGATACAGTTTTCGATGGCTATATAACGGTGCTAGTATTTTTAAGATTATTATCATTTCACTGGACCTCCAAGGGATTTTTACTGTTTTTTTGCAACCCTGGTTTTATCACCAACCTTATTATTTTTCGTGTGTGATTTTTGTAGAAATTGTTGGCATTTCTTAGGAACATAATAAGGCTTTAAAGTAGAAACTTCCACATCGTTATTTGACAAGGGAAGAAGGCTGACTCTCAGTACTGTGAATAAGAAAGAGAAAATTCTGAATATTAAAACAAAAACGGACACTGATTTTCCCAAGGAAGTAAACTAGTTACCAAATTGTATCCAAACACTCGACCATACCTACTCCTTTTTTATTTTAGCTACTGTTAGTGATTGATGGTAGGAATAAAGTAGGTGTCTCCATGGATGGGAAGCCACTCCAGTTCAGATCAGAACTTTTAAAGGAATTCTAAAAGAGGACCGTCACCAGGAAGAAAAAAATCTTGAAGTTTTGACATTTATTTTCCTGGTTTGTAAGACAGCATTTTCATTTCTAGCCTGGCAAGGAGAGAGGCTCTCTCAAGCACTGTTTTTAGCCCCAAAGTTTCTTAAAACGGGTAAGCTGGAGTTTTAAAAATGTTTGTCTTCAACCTATGAGATTGAAACTTATTTAGTAGAGACTGATTAAAAATAAAAAGTATATTACTCAGAAAAGAGAAGTGTGGTTCCTCACCTGTATGCTTGCATGTAGACAAGTAGCGTTTGTGGGGTGGGGAGGGTGTGTGTGTGGGGATAGGTGTATAAACTGTCATTTATAATGACCAAAAGATATTAATCAATAGAAGGTATTTAAATTGTTCCCAAACTTTACAC
Organism: Aotus nancymaae; assembly: GCF_030222135.1. Classification (NCBI taxonomy): domain Eukaryota; kingdom Metazoa; phylum Chordata; class Mammalia; order Primates; family Aotidae; genus Aotus; species Aotus nancymaae. The sequence goes on along the minus strand of NW_026988450.1, from coordinate 2,436,131 downwards.
GATAGTAACTAAATTCTCCCAAAAGATGATTTTTTCTGTACATACAGCATTACTTTTAACTGTCTCGTGCTTAACATGTAAAATACATGTTATAATTTATTGTAGCCCAGTCACGCATAATCCATATGTTACTCTATGCTCCTTATTATGTGGCAATCAGGCAAGTCAGCATATAGCAAAATTAATGATGGCACACAGCTTTGATTTTTAATTTGGAGTGAAAACTTATTATGTCAACTGTCAACTGAAGATTCTATATCCTATTTAAAATAGATGAAGGAAAAATAAAGACATTTTCAGATGAACGAGCTAGGAAAGATTTTAACAGCAGACATGAGTTGTGAAAAGTGTTAAAGGAAGTCCATTACGCTGAAGAGAATGATACTAAATGGATATTTTAATTAAAAAAAAGAACAGAATGCTGAAAATGGAAATATATCAGAAAATGCATTTTTACATATTTCCAAAGATTTCCTTAAAGGATAAATGATTGAAGCAGAAGTTAGTCATTGTAATGTGGCATTAATAAAATTATGTTGAAGTAGATAAAATAATAGTAAGAATGAAGACAGGAGAGATAAAAATACACTTTTTTAAGGCTCTTACATGTGAAGTGACATAGCATGATTTAACAGTTACTGTGATAAGTTACAGATTTATATTAAAAACCTGGAACAACCAGTAATAAACCAGAAATATCTACTGAGTGATTTGAAGTGGAGATCAATACTGAAAGTACTTATTTCATCAAAAAGGGAACTAAAAGAGAAAAAGTATAAATGATACAAATAGAAAATAGAAAACAAATTACAAATGGGAAACTTAAGTATAAATAATTATATGTAAACAATCTAAAAACTACAATTAGAGAGATAGAGATTATCATATTCAACTTTAAAGAATTAAGACCAAAATATATCTTGTCTGAGGAAATGCTATTTCAACATAATGACAGATATAGCTTAACTGAAAGCATACAAAGGCCATACCGTGAAAGCACTAACCATAGAGAGCTCAAGCTACTGCATTAACATCCTCAAAAGCAAACTTCAAAACAAGATATAGAGAAAATAGAGGGATATTTTATAATGATGAAAAGAAGAGTTAATTAAGAAAACATAATTGTCATATGCATGTGATATCTGTTAACAGAAACTTGAGAAAAGCAAAAACTCACAAAGCTGAAAGAAGAAAGAGATATTTCTACAATTTTAGTTGAAGATTTCAAAATTTCTCTCTGAGTAATTGATGAAATAAGTAGACAGAAAATAAGAAAGAACACGGAAAACTAGAACAACAATTGCAAACCCAAAAATGTTCAGTCTCACAATCAAAATTGGAAATGAGGTCTCAGTCTGTAGAGTAAGCCAAGAAAAATAAATAAAAGTTACAGAACTAGGAAGGAAGTAAAACTCTTTATATTTTCAAATGCCATGATTCTTTATGTAGAAAATTCTAAGAAATGTGTAAAATACTAGAAATATTAAGAAAATCTAGTATTGTCACAGAATGAATGGTTTACGTACAAAATTAATTATATTTTGTATATAGCATTAACAACTTAAAAATGAAATTTTAAATATCCATTTAAGTTAGCATCAAAACAAGCTTTTATAATAAAATAAATAAACAGGATAGGCAAGAGCTTTATCCTAAAACTACAAAACATTAATTAAAGAAGAGTGAAATAAAAGGAAAGTAATACTATGCTCTAAACATTTTAACAATGTTTCCTTCAATATTTTCTTCAATTTTTTTCTCAAATTTATTGTTACATTTTAAACTAAATCCCACTAGATATTATTTTTTAGAAATTAAGAAGCAGATTCTTAAATTTTATGAGAAAAATATGGAATACACAAACCTTTTTGGCATAACAGTACCTTCTCTCAACGTTTTGAAAGAACTTTGTTCCTTTAAACCGTCTTTTTCACAAAACAGTATCCACAAAGCTAATTCAGTGGGAAAATGGATGGATAGGTTTTCAACAATGGTGCTTTTCAAAAAATAACTTCACATTTGTAAGGGTATAAAAATTTTCCTTACTGCTTACCTCACATTTTAAGTCAAATTTAATTTTGAAACTATTAAATTTAAGAATATTTTAATGACATTAAAACAGACAAAAATTTCTTAGTATATAACAAGCTCAAACCACAAATAAAATTTTAATATAATAAACTATCAAAGTTAAAAACTTATCAAAAGATGACATTAAACTATACATATAAAACACAGAAAATGGGATAAATATCTACAAATAATAAATTTGACCAAAGGCTTTTCTAGAGAATCTGTTAAAAAATTTCTTATAATTGAATTATTAGAAGATAACCAGGCCAATATACTTGTATAAAATTATACACACACAATAAGCACATGACAAGATATTCACCATTATTAACCATCTGGGAAATGCAAATTAAACTTATAAGAAGGTGACAATATTCACATGATACAATAGCTGAAAGGAAATAGAACAACTGTACAGGGTGTGTAGCAACTGATGTTCTAATACATTGCCAGTGGGAATGTAAATGTTACAACTTAAACATAAACTTATCAAACAGTCTAGCAATTCCACACATAAATATTTAACCAAGGGAAGTGAAAACATAAATTGATGCAATACTTGTACATTAATGTCCAAGGCAGCTTTTTTTTTTTTTTTTAAGTAAAAGCCCTCAAGAAAAAAAAGTAAAAGCCAAATATGGAAACAACATTTTATAAATGTTCTAGTACAAGAATGGATATTCTTACTCTGACCACATGACATTATTTTGGGATCTGAGTCTGCTTCTCTGTCACAGCTTTCTGTCTTAGTAATGTGGAAAACTGAATAATAGCAAAACTAACTTTAAATATCAACCCTATTCCTTTGCTTTGCTTTCATAGCCATTTATGCAGAAAAATCACATTAGCTTTTTTTTTTTTAGACGGAGTTTCGCTCTTGTTACCCAGGCTGGAGTGCCATGGCGCGATCTCGGCTCACCGCAACCTCCGCCTCCTGGGTTCAGGACATTAGTCATTTTTATGAGATTGCTCTTTTCAAAGTCAATATATTGACTTTTTTGCCCCTAACTCACTAAAATTCCATGGTTTCCTCCAAAAAGGGCGTGCCTCATTTCCACTGGGGAAACCCTGAACGACAGCATCCATCCATTCATTCTTTCTACTGATGTGATACTGAGTGCTCCTGTCTTTGTTCCTTATCATGTTTCCCATGTACCAGTCACTGTAGATTCAAAACCCTACTCACGCTAGTGGGAAGAGTGACGTGTGACAGGTTATTATAACACACACAGTAACTGTAATGACAGGGATGCACACGCCATGTTAGTGCTAAAGAAACGGTTCTTTAGCTTGAGTAGATTGTTTTACTTCATCTGTAGGACCTGGAAGGTCTGCAGCACAGAGACTTCCTGCGTGGGCTATCGCTGAAGTAAAGAAGGGTGGGTAGAACCATCCAATAGAGAAAAGAAAAGACACGTAGGCAAAGAAGACGTTAAAGTATTGAAAACTGAACACAATCTCCCTGTGTAGACTCATACCTATAAAGGCAGTCTGTTACGCCAATGTCCTGGAAACTCATTGTCCTGGAAACACACCATCCTGGAAACTTTGGTAAAGATTCTTTTCTTTAAAGTTAACACATTTATTTCACTTTGACAGAATACCAATCATTCCTAAAATTGTATATGTTGTAGGGAGTCCTAGCAGGCAATCTCTGGAAAAAAAAAAAAAAACTGAATTATCTTTTAGATTCTTTTGAAAAATAAAGACACTGACTCTTACATGTAATTTAACTTTCTTTTCTTAAGACTTCCGTTGGGAGGAATGGAGAGCAGAACATAAACCATGTTTAAGAGTTTTAAGAACATGTACCTCTGTCTTTGCTTTATCCTGACGTAGCTTAGCTCCTTCTTGGTGGCGTTGTAGAATGCTTCGCTCTGAAATAAGATGTGCTGGGGTGCTCTATTGTGTTCATTCTATAGTGAACGTCCATGAATTTTCTTGTGCTAGCTTTCGAACAATTTCAAGGTGGTTACATTTTCTAATGTTGTGCACTGCCGAGAAAAGAAATAGATGGATTACATTTTCTCAGGTTAGCAGTGAACACAATTGTCGCTCTTTTCCATAGGTATTAATATCCCTTATGGGAAACTCATGGAACTTACATATAAAAAGAGCAGATACATTCAAAGAAAGGAGTGAATGTAATTTATTAACAATTCCACCAACATGCAAGCTTACCCTTTGCACAAATGCTTGAATTCTGCATGTTATATAACAGGTATGATGAGAAAATGGTAGAGCAATAAAAATCAGATGGGCTTCAGAGACAAACTGAATACTTTTCAAGTAGCTGATACCAACACAGTGTGTGGGCTTCAGGGGATTCTGCCTAATGCTGCCTTTTTGAAGTTCCCTGCTATCACTTATTTACCTTTATTGTCACACGGAATTGAAAGAAAATCCTATTTGCTTACTTCTCTTCTCTCCCTTGTGTCCCCCAAAAATGTAATCTCCTCAAGGGCACAGACTCCTGGGCATATCTGTAGAGTCCAGTCATTAGGTGAGTTCTAGGAAGCAGATCCTGCCCACTGAAAATCTATCCACCTTAACTGCAATCGGGTGGACAGAACACAGGCAGAAATCACAAGTGTTGATCTGGTTACGGTTTATATGACAGTAACACCAATTTAGGACAATTTATCTACATAAAAAGAATGCACTAAATCATGGAAATGCAAACTATCATTAGACATATTTCAATAATACTCAGTAAGGTTCAAGCGGTAGTCACTACATGATTGTCAAGAATTTATTGTCAACCCCTCCAAATGCCAACTTAACTGACAGTAGTTGGATTGACATCAACAGTAAAAAAACTGGTAATGTTGAGAGTTCCGTGCCAGACCCTGTTTGGCAGCACACCCTTAGTGTTCTTCGGGGATAGAGACAGTTATCTCCATGTGATGGTGAAGGAGAGCCAAACAAGGTAAGCCTGGCAGAGTTTTTGGTGTCACATACTGAGTAAGAGCTAACGGTAGTATTCCGACAACATTATCCATGTTCTTTCCAAATCGTTCATTTAAAAATCAAAAGAAAATAAATAAAAATGAATCTGTTCTGAAACATGTTTTAAGTTAAAAAAAAAAAAAGCAGTATTTTTAAAATAAAAGACTGGAACCTGGCAAGGAGAACACAAACGTATTTGTTTATGTTATTATTAGATTAGTGAATGATAGCATACTTTAAATGATGTGTCAGTTAGAAAAATCACAACAGTATTAAACGGTGTAAAACTCTCAGCCAGAAACTAATTTTAACTGAAAGAAATAACTTTAGCTTATTTTTGTCAATATATGTTTCAACAGGGTTTGAGGGCAGACATTGATGTGGCAGTATAAATACAATTCTGAATTCTGTCAGGAGTCTCTTAATGGGATTTCTGAAAGAGTGACTGTGTTAGCTACCTAATAACACTGGAAAAAAAAAAACAAATTTAAAGACTATATCTGTACAAAAATGTTTTCAGTAGTCATATATAGGCTGAATAATTTTAATATTTTGCATGCCATATTTATCTCATTAAACCAATATTCATTTGAAGATATTTATTTGGAAGATTTTATACCTTATTTGTCCTCTAGTTAATGTTTGATTTATTGATAAATATTCACCTTTATTTTAAAAGAACAAGTCACAAGATCCCAAATTCTTGTTACTGGCAAGCGTGTGGCAGCAATGAGGCCAGTGGGAGTGATAGAATTTTAGACCCCAACTTAGTTTAGCACAAACCCTTGTCAAGATGAAAACTGAAAATAAATTCAAACTGTAGTCAACAGATATAGTTAATATTATGACTTGTTTAATAAAAAGACTTATGAAACTTATTAGAAAGAATGGGCTGTTATTGACACATAATTGGGACTCTACATACAATCATCATAATTTCTATTTAAAATTGGACATGATGTAGTATAATGAGTAAAAAAATATGAGAAAGTGATCAGTGCTGTATAAGCAAAAATCTTAAAATAAATATGGTTAAAGCCAGATATACAAAATTAATAACTTTACATTGAGGTATAGTAAGTAACAGGTAATGAGCACTCCCTAAATGTTTTTCATAAGTTAAACTCATTAAATAATTATAATAATCTATGAGATAAGTGATATTTTATTTCAGCTTTAGAAATGAATGAACTGAGGCAGCAAAATAAACAGAACCTCGCCTTGGGCCTTCTAAATCCTTCCAGCCTCACCTTTTTCTCGTGAGCCTGAGATTCCTGTGCAGAGCCGCCTCCGATACGTTGTGGCATTTTCCTCTCCTGGAGAAGCCCTGGAGACTGCAAGTTACTATACTTGTTTCGTTAGTTGTACAGTATATGTGATTGCTAGAAGCAAAGATATCTTCTAAGAAAAGTTAATTGGTTACACAGGGTAATGGATGTCTATTTCCTCTTTGATACTCAAGGACAGGAGCTGTCATATTGTTATGTTAGTTAAATTTGGCTTTATTTCTCCCTATCAGATTGATATGAAGTGTCAGGCTTGCTCCACCAAGCCCTCTATGGAGTTTACATTCAGAAAATATGTAAATAAGGAATAAATACTAATTCTTCCTCATACCCTGGGCGAGGAAGCTCAGAATTCTAAACTAAAGACTTGTTATTTGGAGGAAAAGCCTTTCCATTTCTTTTCATCTATTACTGCGTAAACAACAAGAAAGGATCAGTATCTGAACAAATTACTTAGCTATGAAACTTTAAGCTTCTAAGGGACTGGATAAAACTCACATGGAAAAAGCTGAAGAGGGAAAGGGACATGAGGGATGCTGAAATATAAGACACATCGCTACAATTGGTAGTATATACAAGGCGTCTCCCTTCCTCCCTGCATCTTCCTTCTTTCCTTCCTCTGTCCCCTTCCTTCCTTCCTCCCTCCCTCCCTTCCTTCTTTCCTTCCTTCCTCCCTCCCTAACCCTCCTTCCCTCCCTTCCTTCCTCCCTCCGTCCCTCCCTCCCTCCCTCCCTCTCTCCCTTCCTTCCTTCCCTTCTTCTTCCTTTTCTCCCTCTCTCACTTTCTTTCCTTTTTTTCCTGTCCACAGTCCACACTTAGTCCATAGAAAGCAAAACAAGATCGTTGCTATAGCGTGCTTATATGCTATCGCCGGTGCAAAGACGGTAAATAAGTAAACAAACAAGCGAAGAAGTCAGTGCAGATTGTGAGCACAAATGCAGTCCGAGCACAAAGAGACAGGAATGTCTGGTGGTCAGCATGGGTGGAGTGGGGAGTTTCCTTAGTGAGAATGAGCAGGAAAGGCCTCTGAGAAGGAACCAGTGGAGAAGAACCAGATAAATCCCCAGTGAAAGAATGTTCCAATGGAAGAAACCGTACCAGTGAGAGTTCTGTGCCTGGAAGGAGTTGCTTTATGTGAGGAACACGGATAAAGACCACGGCCTGTGGACAATAGTAAAGGGATGAAATAAAGGGATAGATTAGTTTAGAAAGGAAAAATAAACGACCAGAGTGTGGGGGGCATCCTGACCATAATAAGGAGTTCTGTTTTGCACATACTTCATTTGATTGGCTTATTAAATACCCACATAAAAATACCCAGTATGATGGCCACAGTGGGACAGCATGGTGCTTTATGTCTAAAGGGTTTGAGAGAGAACAGATAGTGTATCCTTGGGGGACAAGGCGTATAGAAATAGCGTTAGAGACATGTTATCAGTAACCCGAGAATAGTACTCTTTCATACAGAGTAACTGCATCATTATTTTAGATTTTGGCAGCTTTCTTAAAATGAAGATTTCTTTTTCATTTCTGCTATTTGCTTATGAGAACTTTTTTTTTCTTATAGGGATGGTGTCTTAGGCTGTTCTCTAACCCCCCATCTCAAGTAAATTTCACACCTTCTTCTCCAAAATGCTGGGATTACAAGTGTGAGCCACTGCACCAGCCAACTTAGGATAACATTTACTATTCACTTACTGATTTGTATCAAATTATATAAGTTATATAGTATGAAAGGGAAAATTGTCGATACTCAGTAAATATTGCAAACAAATATTTTGTTTTATTAATTTTATATAAAAGACAAAAATCATATACTATATATTTGGGCTATTTTACTGAAGACAATAAATTTATGTTATGAAAGACAACTTTTGCCTTATGCTAAAATACCTATTAGTTATGAATAGACTACACTTTGTTTATAAACTGCATTTCAGATGATACATCTAATCATATACTCTACAGCCAAAATGATGGGATGAATGATAATTAAAAGAAAGATAAATTATCTTTGATCTAATTATATATGTATGTGTATGAATGTGTGCAGATATAATTGCATGTATAAATACATATACATAATTACATTAAAATAGATATATATTTTAACACATAGAAGATTCATAAATTTTTGTTTATAAAGAAGGTTTGATACTGACTGTTGAGTAGGAAATGAAAATTTCTCTGTGCCTGTATCAGAAAAATGTAGATGAGGGATAAAAACATCTGTGCCAAGAAATAGATCAACGTAAGTTCATATGCAAGTGCTGGAACTGTCTCTTGTTATGAAATTTACATAAAGATATATTGTGGTTTTTAAAACTATTCTTGAATCTTAATCACTGGCTACGGGAGTCATGAGTCAACACTTAAGTCTTCCTCTATCATAAAGTGATTCAATTACGTATAACTTGCTTTGGTCCATGACTCATGAAAATGAGTTAAAGATATTGAGAGGCTGAATATAAAAATGGCTAAAGAGGAGGCCATATATCACAACAGACTCCAACCCACAACCTCCACTGTAGCCAGTCCAAGAAGCCCAATTGCAACTTGAGCAGCAACAGGTCCAGCTCGGTCAGGACTGGGACAGGGTCTTCTGTCTTCTCTATTTTTTGCCACCTCTTTAAACTTAGCATCAACCAGAGAAAGCCAGAGCTGCTTTGCTAACCAAGCACATGGAATGTCTCTCTTCTACTTGGCCACCTGCAACTTCCCCAGGCTAACAGCCTCCAATCAGGGCACACTTGACACTCTCCTTCTCACTCTAAAGTTTTCTCAAGCACCTGAGTGCCTGTGAGTCTCTGCCAAAGCTTTGAGGGGGGCCTGCCTTCCTGGCTGTAGCAAGCTCTGAATCAGTATGCTTTGCTTTTCTCATTTGGGTAGTCTTTGTTTATCTCACACTTCAGGCAAGCCAATTAACCACATCCCTTGTCTATAAAGCAGTATTTGGGTGACTCACAAGAGTGTGAGGATTGATTGATGATGAACATTAAGGTTCTCGAAATTTATCTGATGACCAGAATGGCAAACTGTGGAAGTCAGTGGTTGCTCATCAATACTGCAGTATTTTGATTCTTCCCCACCTGCTGCTTGACGTGTTTTATGACCGATTGCAGGATTTGCTAAATCTCTGTTCTTTCCTCTGTAGTGACTGGTGGTGATTCAGAAGGTGGAAGCTCTGTCAGCCCCACATACAGCCTGCGTGAGACACGCCCTTCATTCGTTAAGCAGCTGAGGGTTTGTAACTGTGACTGCAGCATGCCGAGAATGTCTCGCCTGACGCACTGACAATGAGTGAATATTACGATTCACAAGAGCCACGGAGTTTTAAAATGTGTTATCTTTTAAAGGAAATACACTTACTTAGACTAATAAAAATAAGATAATCTCAGAATAGTTTTCATACTGATTTCTCTCTACTTGTCTTGTTGATGTTTACAAGCTCAACTCGAGATTTCCAATCAAATAACAATAATATGGATTCACCTGGTGGCCAAGAAACAATGCAAGATATTTAGCTTAGACCACTTTAGAGTCTTCAGAATACTGTGCTGTGTTTGAAAATGCTCAGGGTAAGTTACAATATTATGAGTTTTTGTATTTCACTGGAACAAATGCTTGTCTCTTTCATTTTTATCAAGAAGAGAACAGAAGAGATTGAGAATCATGGTGAAAGAAAAAAAACCAAACTCATGAGCTGTCTTTAAATATATACAGATAGGTATTTGATAGGCTCTAACATGCTTAAACTTAGGTTTCAGTGTGCATAGACCTTCCAGGAAACTGGCTGGGAAGACACACAGGAAATTTACATCGAATAAGGGACTGAGGCAAGAGAGAGAGTGGCTTAGCACAGCTGGTGTCAGAGCCATCCTATAACTCTGGGGGCTGCTAAAGAAAGACACTATGGAGCGTCATGGAAGCACTGCTTCGTGAAGGCACACAGCACCATCTACATGCAGGTATCAGAGCAACGGAAACAGCACAGCTCCCGCCTTCTCAGGCACCACTGCGCTGATCGCTCCCTGTGCGTGACTAGGCACCCTTGCCCAGCAGGGTTTGGCAGGGGTGTCTGCCAGAGGTTGTAGAGCTCAGAAATGGAAAAATGATGAGAGAGGATGGGATGCTCAGGAACACAGTCAATGCCCCTTGGAAGCAGGAGCACCTCGCGGAAGGCAGTGGCAGCTCTCCCCCCATAAGTGGCAAGTTGGAGCCCGAGTCTAGCAGGCTTCTGGGCCTTTTGGAGCGGCCCGGCCTCTACATGCTGGGGTTGCTGAAAAGTTAGAGGAACTTTTTCGGAGTCTCGAGTGCATGTTGGGGCAAAACTCAGTGGGATCTGAGTGATTATTTGAAACACAAATACAACTCTACCCACAAATAGGTAAAGCCAAGAGAAACTCACCATTTATGGGTCTATGCATCTACATTTAACTTATACACAAATATAGAATTATTATTGATGTTAAGGGTAGAAATGCTGACAGAGAGGTGGCTATGCGTAAATTAGGAAGTGAGAAATATTAAGGCATTGTTGTTTCAGAAAGTTCAAACTATCCATATAAATAGTATCTGATTATCAGTTAACTAGCTACTATGAAAGGTGTATATATTATCATAAAAGCAAAATAATGTTTCCATGATTTATAAAACTAAGAGAAACTAATACATTTGGATAAAGAATCCAATTAGGTATATCTAAAGCAACAATCCCCAACAGATCAAACTGTTTTCATAATCTTATCTCTCATGACCATGATTGCAATTTATATTAAAACAACTATTAAGGCCAATGATAACTCAGAGCTAAATTGTTCAAATAGTTATGTTAAAAGGCATCTTAGTTTTGTCATTCACTACAAGTGGGATTCTCACCGGGAGCATATAAATTTAGTTTGCTAGGATGACTGTTGAAACCTTAAGGTGAAAAAGCTTGCTCTTGCTGAGAAAATGCCATCATGAGTTCTGGGATTCAATACAAACAAGACACAAAGGATGAAGAAATACTAAGAAAATGTGCATAGGAAAGATATATATTAAAACGAGAAACTATTGAGTCATAACTGTCACATATCTTCAGAGGTGGCAGCTTTACAAGCAAATAAATAATATTAATATTTTGACACTTTCCATCATATTATGTTTAATCTCCTTCCAATTACATTGATTTGACCATCTTTCCAGGTACTTTGAATTACAATTCTCATGTCAGAAGTTTATTTCTTTCTAAAGAATAAATTTAATGGTAATAAAAGCCAGGATAGACAAATGGGATGTAATTAAACTCCAGAGCTTCTGTACAGCAAAAGAAACCATCATTAGAGTGAATCGGCAACCAACAGAATGGGAAAAAATTTTTGCAATCTACCGATCTGACAAAGGGTTAATATGCAGAACCTACAAAGAACTAAAACAGATATACAAGAAAAAAAACAACCAATCCCATTCAAAAGTGGGTGAAGGTTATGAACAGACGCTTTTCAAAAGAAGACATATATGAGGCCAACAAACATGAAAAAATGCTCATTGTCACTGGTCATTAGAGAAATGCAAATCAAAACCACATTGAGATACCATCTCACGCCAGTTAGAATGGTGATCATTAAAAAAATCTGGAGACAACAGATGCTGGAGATGATGTGGAGAAATAGGAACACTTTTACACTGTTGGTGGGGGTGTAAATTAGTTCAACCATTGTGGAAGACAGTGTGGCGATTCCTCAAGGATCTAGAAATAGAAATTGCATTTGACCCAGCAATCCTATTACTGGGTATATACCCAAATAACCATAAATCGTTCTACTATAAAGACACATGCACACATATGTTCATTGCAGCCCTGTGTACAATAACAAAGACCTAGAACCAACCCAAATGCCCACCAATGATAGACTGGACAAAAAAAATGTGGTACGTATACACCATGGAATATTATGCAGCCATAAAAAACGATGAATTTGTGTCCTATGTAGGGACTTGGATGAATCTGGAAACCATCATTCTCAGCAAACTGACACAAGAACAGAAACCCAAACACCGCATGTTCTCACTCATAGGTGGGTGTTGAACAATGAGAGCACATGGACTCAGGGAGAGCAGCATCACACACTGGAGCAGTTGGGGGGGGTAGGGGAGAGACAGTGGGGGATGGGGAGGGAGGGGAGGGTGGGGAGGGATAACATGGGGAGAAATGTCAGATATAGTATGCACCTAAAGTAAAATAAATAAATTAAAAAAATAATAAATAAATAAATAAAATAATACATTCAAAAAAAAAAAATCCCATATTTTATTCGTATATCATGAAATGGGCATTCAACACTTTTCTTGATTTGTATGGTTAGCTAAAAGATAAATCAGACACAAATGATACTGGTCCAATTAAAGTGAATGTGCACAAACTAGCTTTTATAGTTTTAGGTACTCATTAGAAATTGATTTGGATGTTAAAATTCACTCAAAAATTTCAAAGAACTTCTTGCAAATCAAAAACATTTGAAAGTCAACAGATTAGGAGAAATACATTTAGTGTGATTTAAAAGAACGCTTGGTCAGTTTTTAAAATATTTACGAATATGCATGATTTATTATTTTATTCATCTATGTAAGTATAATGAATTCGGTGACGTTTCTATTTATGCTTTCAGAGGAAGCATCTGATTCTAAGGCTCAAAAATGTGAGAATGTAAGGCTTTTCCAAGCACAAAAATTAATGGGGAAGGTCACCATGCAGCCTATAACTATCATAGACATTTTTTAATGCAACAATTTACTGGATTAGCTATCAGAAAGCCAAGGAGGTGATTCACTACCATACATGTGAACAAAGTATAAAATACTGGTTTTGACAGTGCAGCTACACTTTTACAGCTGTTTGGTCATTTTCTCACAAATTTCGTCAAACGGACATATCATTACTTGAATAGTAATCAGCAATTTATTTTCAGGGTTTTTTTTTTTTTTTCAATAAAAAGAGATGCCTTCACTCATAAAACATAATGAAGAGAAAGGCACTTTATTTAAGAACAGAGGAATGCACTATGCCTCTTGAATATATAGTACATTATTTATAATTTACGGCTGCACTGGCTGTTGTATATCCTGCTATGGAACTCTGTGAAGAGAGATGAGCGCTGCCTGCATTTTGCTTTCTTTGCACTTGCGTTGATCTTTTACTTTTTAAACCTTATTTTGATTCACAGCATAATTAAGGCTAAATAATTAAATAGAATAAAACAGTTAAAATTACAGTACATGCACATACATGTTACTTGTATTTTACTACAGTTAAGGACAACTTTAATTATCATAGCCTAAAAATTACTGTTTTTAAATACTATGTTAAAAACAACAAAAACAGTAGTTTAAAACTAAAGATCACTCATTTTCTTCTTATTAAATTTACACAAAGAAGTAAAAAATAAATTCCAACACCTCCTTTTATATCTCCCTGTCATTAAGTAAATCCTATATTGTTATTAGCATGGTAATTTCAGCCAAAAACTCATCCCTAAATTCCAGTTAGATAAAAAAAAAAGTATCCAAAGCCAAATAAATAACAAATGTAAATATAATGGTTAATTCTTGTATAATATTTTTAAAACTCCAAATAGTAACCAGGAGTAAGGTAATATAAGGTAATCACTTAAAAGTAAATTCTAAATATTTGCATGATTTTGTTCTAATCTTATAAATAAAAAGAAGACATTTATTTTGCACAGGTCATGGACAACTTTATCTGCAAATTAGCAAATTACTATTTTATCAGTTGTAGGCAACTCACCTGAAATTCCAGTGTGCTTCAAGGACGCTTAGAACAGCAGTGTGCCATGAACAGACACATGGTGCAATAGGATGAAAAAAAGACAAAGCAATTTCCAAATTCAGACCCAAAAGGGTGTGAAAATCTGCACTTCCAACCCCAATGTAAACAAAGTGTTCTTACCTAAGGATTGGCGTACTCATGAGGACCCCTAACCTGACACACACTCTTCCTGACTCTAAATCTGTTGTACCTTTAATATTAATTCTGAGGAAAAAATATTTTTTACAATATTTACCTGTTGATAGGTACCTAATATTGTGGGTATAATTCAACCAAAATGTACCAGGCATAAAACCCCAATTTTTGCTTGAATAAAACGTCCAAGTGAGGGACAATGAGGGTATAAAATAAAGGAAACCCTGCCTCTGCCTTCCAGGAACCACCACGAAAAATTTCCCCACTTACTATCTGTATTAAAATACTTATATACACATATAGGCACACAGTACTTATATACTTGTTCTTGTATAAGGTATATTTCTATGTATATACACACATATACACACATTTGAGCACATATTGTCTTACACTTAAAATGCACACATACACATGGGCAAGGACACGCTCACTTTGACACATATTGATGTGTCATTTGATGATCCAAACAACTCTTTTAAATGATGAATGTAACTGTTATCATTTTATTGTTATTTTATAAATTTAAAAAACCTCAGAGATGAAATATTATGCAGGTTCACATTCTGTATTAATTTCCTAGGGCTGCTGAAACAGTACCACAAACTGGGTGGCTTATAGAAACAAGAAATTATTGGCTTTCAGTTCTGGGCACTAGAAGTCCACAATTAATGGATCAGCAGGGCTGTGCTCCTGCTGAAACGGTGAGGACAGATGATTCTGTGCCTCCTCCTCGTCTCTGGCGGTCTGCTGGTGATTGCGCTGTCCCTTGGGTCATAGACACCTGACAGATGATTCTGTGCCTCCTCCTCGTCTCTGGCGGTCTGCTGGTGGTTGCTGCTGTTCCTTGGGTCATAGACACCTGACAGATGATTCTGTGCCTTCTCCTCGTCTCCGGTGGTCTGCTGGTGATTGTGCTGTTCCTTGGGTTATAGACACCTGACAGATGATTCTGTGCCTTCTCCTCGTCTCCGGCGGTCTGCTGGTGGTTGCGCTGTTCCTTGGGTCATAGACACCTGACAGATGATTCTGTGCCTCCTCCTTGTCTCCGGTGGGCTGCTGGTGATTGCTGCTGTTCCTTGGGTTACAGACACCTGACAGATGATTCTGTGCCTCCTCCTTGTCTCCGGCGGTCTGCTGGTGGTTGCTGCTGTTCCTTGGGTTATAGACACCTCACACTAATCCTCTTTCATGTGACCTGTTTCTTCCATGTGCTGCTTCTGTTCAAATTTCCCCTTTTAAAAGATACCAGTCACATTGGATAAGTGATCACTCTGATGTCTTATTTTAACTTGATTACCTCTGTAAAGATCCTATCTCCAAAAAAAAACCTCCAGCAGAAGAAATGTATGCCTGTCATCCCCCACGCTATACTAACTGTATATTTTTCCAGTACTTTTACTCACATTGATTTCCCCTATCCTCCCTGCTCCCTGCTCTTTTTTTTTCTTTCCCTTTCTTTCTTTTTTTAAGTTTGTTTCATTATTTTGAGACAGAGTCTTACTCTGCCATCCGGGCTGGCGTGCAGTAGTGCCATCTCGCTCACCGCAGCCTCTGCCCCCCATTGCAGTGTTACGGGACTGCGGATCTGCCGATATATTCACCTTTGTCAGACAGCTTTATATTTACATAAGCTTCTCTGTTGCTGTCTAGGGTCTTTTTCATTTCAACTTGAATGACTTCCTTTAGCATTTGTTGTAAGAAAGGACCAGTAATAATGAATGCTCTCGGGCTTGTTTTTTTCCTGGAAAGGTTTTTATTTTGACTTCATTTGTAAAGCAAAATTTTACCTATATATGGTGTTTTATGGCCATTTTCTAGATTTATATTTTCCTTTGATTGGACCTTTTTCCCTGTTTTTTTATATTTTATTTTTATCTAAGATTTTATTATTTCAAAAACTAGCTCCCCTCCTACTCTTTACAGACTTTATTCAGGGAAAATCCTTCATCTATCATGAAGCATGGCTAGACATTCTGGTGGCCTGTCAAACACTTAAGGGTGATACATCTCCTATGGGCTTATGTGTTTAATTTCCCAGTTAGAGGTTTGCCAGTTTCTCTTTCAGGACCTAATGATTTCTTCCTCCTTCTAATATCTGTCTTTGTGACTGCAGGTTCTGTGGTGTTATAAAAAGACACTGAGTCCTCCTTTGTTTTCAGCGGCTTCAGGTTTTCAGATTACACTGGTTCCTCGTTAGCACTCCAACTCAAGTGAGGCCAACATGCATCCTTACGCAGCCTCCTGAAAAGCCAAAATGCTGGATATTTTGTTCCAATTTTCCCTGTTTTTCCTGAAGTTTGGAGCTGGGTGTTTTCTAGAGATTGCACCTAGCTGGGGTAACTTGGGGCAGGGGATATCAGAGGTGAAGTGCAATGACTTTTCTTACCCGTTTCAATGCAGCTGTTCTTGGCTTTACACTTGCCTGCGATACTTCAACTGCTCAACTGTATTCTGGAATTCTTGTGACAAATTTTTGGAAGATATATTGTTGCTAAGTCTGAATCTTTTGGGGGAAGGAAGTCTGGGGCTTCCTATTCTTCCATTTTGCTTAAAATTCATCAATCAATATATATTTATTAAAGAGAGAGAGTAATACTTGTGCTTTTTTGTTTTTACATAAAAAGACTCAATAGATGGGATCTCCCAGGCTCCAGGATAGCAGATTTAAATGAAATTTCTGTGTGTAGGTGAGATCTGTGCACACAGCCTATAAGAGCTTCTTAGTTTGTGCCAACCAGGCTTTCTAAAATTGATTTCAATAGTTTCAGGGGAACAGGTGGTGTTTGGTTACATGGATACGTTTCTAGTTGTGATTGCTGAGACTTTAGTGCGCCCATCACTTGAGCAGTGTACACTGTACACTTATGTGTAGTCTCTTATCCCTCGCCCCCTCCCACCCCTCTCTTTGAACCCCTAGAGTCCATTGCATCATTCTTACGACTTTACATCCTCATAGCTTAGCTCCCACTTATAAGTGAGAACGTATGATGTTAAGTTATCCATTCTTGAATTACGTCACTTAAAATAATAGTCTCCAACTCCATTCAGGTTGCTGTGAATGCCATTAGTTCATTACTTTTTATGGCTGAGTAGAATTCCATGGTATATATAAACCGCATTTTCTTTATCCACTCATTAATTGGTTGGCATTTATGCTGGTTCCATATTTTTGATATTGTGAATTGTGCTGCTATAAACATGCATGTGCAAGTGTCTTTTTCATATAATGACTTCTTTTCCTCTGGGTAGATACCCAGTAATGTAATAGCTGGATCAAATGGTAGTCCTATTATTAGTTCCTTAAGGAGTCTCCATTATGCTTTCTATGAGAAATAGTCAGCAGAGTAAACAGATGATCCACTGAGAGAAAATATTCACAAACTATGCAACTGACAAAAGACTAATATCCAGAATTGACAAGGAACGCAAACAAATGAGCAAGAAAAAAAAAATCCCGTCAAATAAGTGGGCCAAGGGCATAAATGGAAAATTCTTCAAAAGAAGATATAAAATGGCTGACAAGCACGTGAAACATGCTCAACAGCACTAACCGTGAGGGAGATGCAACTCAAAACCACTATGTGATACCGACTCACGCTTCCAAGAACTGCCGTAATTAAAAACTCGTAACATAATAGATGTTGGAGTGGATGTGGGGAAAAGGGAACACTTCTCCGTGGCTGGTGGGAATGTGAACTAGTACAAACGACAGGCTTTTACTTTTAGCAGAACACAGCAAATAATCACTATTTCCTATAAAAGAGTAAAGGAAAAGAGGCCTCCTCAAGGTTTTTGTGCCTTTCAGCTTTGTATCAATGTATTACATAATAATTTGACGTGGTGTTATATTTTATAAGCCTATATTACATATTTAATGCTCCTCAGTGGTATGTCTTTATTATCATTCCCATTTTGAAGATGAGATCAAGTTTTCATCGTGTAAATACGAAATGTATGTCTATAAAATACACCACCACCACAAATTAAGATGTAAAGCTTAGATACAAAGCTGAATTGGTGAAAATCAATTGCCTTTCTTCAAAGTTGTGTAGCATTTTAGTTACCAAAACATGATGGAAGCCATTAATTACCTAAGCCTTCAATAGATGCATGAATTACAGAAAAACTATGTGAGAAATAAAAACAAAACAATTTTACAACTAATTTACTGTAATCAGCCATGTCTTTAAACACAGGTGCTTACTGTGAAATGGCTTTCTTTCATGAAGATTCAATTCAGAAGAAAGTATAATTTAGCGATGCTTATCTCAACAAAAAATAAAACTATTTAGAATCAACATTCCATCGTACTGGTATTACTGTTTAGGTTATCATCAAGAGAAAAAGAAAATAATTATGTGTATCATAGGTGGAGAAATTTTTTCACACACATCTTTTTTTTCTAATCACAGAAAATAACAGTTTTTCACGCAGAACATTTTTATGGTATTCCAATAGCTATCTCCATAGGGAGCTACCTGAAGCATTGGAAAAAGTTTAACAGCTCTCCAAAAAGGCAAGGTTTTCTCTCTGCCCTTAGCTTTCCAAGGAGCTACAATAGCTAAATTTTCCAGTATTTAATGCTCACTGAAACTGGCAAGTGTACTAAGTACAAACTAGATTATTGACACTTTATTACAATATAAAGAATTTAGTTTTTATTTTTTTTTGGTAATATAACAGCAAAGTTTTTACTAAGTAGGAAGTTAAACTTACTATTGAAGTTTATTTTCAAATGCTTTTCCTTCTTTCGTGACATTGCACCCAAGAGGAAAATTTCTATTAGGCAACAAATTTGGGAAACTGTGTTCCCCCTTCAGGGTGATAGACTCAGCCCTCTCTGAATAATCTTAACGGTTCTTTGTGTTTGCATAAACGGCAATATTACCAGGACTCCCACTGCCACACTCTCAGGTGTGACCTTCAGATGCTAGATCAGAGCCTTTTTGGGCATTTCCACTTGAATGCTCCACAGGCTCTTCAAGTATCATTTGTTTCTATCTTCTTTCTCAGGAAACTGAGGGGCCTTCTTACACACACACACACACACACACACACACACACACACGCGCACCCCACACTCCATCATCAGTATCCAAACAAAACACGAAACACTCTCAAGTCCTGCTGGTTCTACCTCCTAAATTCTAAAATTGTACCCTGACTGCCCAGGTTTCAGCCCTCCTGCGAGACATTCTCACTACTCTGCCTATCTTTTATCATTCACCTACTTGGGAGCAAGCAGCCTGTAGCCCTCCTCTGACCAAAGCACTCTCTGTTGATAAGAGCCGTTCCGGGCACAGCCACTCATCTCTGCTCCTTGTCACACTGATGAAGGCGTCTGGAACTGACTCCTTAATGATTTCTGTAGCTTGATCACAGGGCCAGCCTTGAATTTTATTCTCTGGCAACATGTAACTGATGATCTGAAATGCTTACTCTTTTTCAAACCTTTCTGCATCCTGTGTACACGTTTTTAGGGGCACATACCGTAATGCTAAACTACAACGTGCCTCTCCTCCACCCCCAAACTCTGTTCCCTCTCACTTGATGAGACTTTCCCAATGCAAATCCACCCCCGCTCCCTACACTGTCTACTCATTTCACGAGACATCTCAGAAAGTCCCCAGATGGCTTCCTCTCTGGGTTGCTTACCTGTACCCTCTCTAGTAGCACCTCCATAACGGCTGTCACAGCCTCCTCTTCACAGCTCATTGTCATGGTTAGTCTAGGTCTATATCTGACATTGGCAAAAATTCAATTATGTTTTCTCTGTTTTACTACTTGAGACTCAGAATGGTATTTGGAAGAGTTCTCAAAATTTCTGAATAAATGATTATCTTTTCTTACAACTGATCTTTTAAGGACTTTTTTGTTTTCACTTGCTAAGCAAAATAGAATGATGAAAATGAAGCTAGTCTTAAGAATAAAATATTTCCTAAGCTACAAGGAAAATATTCATGACACTATTGGGGCTTAGAAATAATATCCCAAATGAGGATCTAAGCAGCAGCCTCAGAAGCAAGTTTCTCTCTGACCTCCTCCTACCCTCCTGCCTCTCAGTCCCATTCTCCTTTGAGGTGTTATACAAACTAGAATCCCTCTTCCCCAAGGTAGAACATAGGAATCAGAAGCCCCTTTCCCCAAAGCCAGACATGGAACCTAAATGGATTGCTCCAACTTTTCTTCTGTCTTATCTGTGTGAAAACTTGCCATAAAGAATTTTCTGACCTAACTTGTTTTGACTGCAGTTCCTAAGACGCCTATTTCAGAGAGGGTCCTGCCCTACACGCAGAGGGAATGAGAGCTGCTCAAAGAGGGCAGGAAGAATCTAGATAGACTCCCCTTTCTGGGTTTTCCCACTCAGTCTATCAGCATTAGGTCATACTCTTTCATCGAATCACATTTCTACACAGCTGTCTATGCTTTGTTGAACATACAAAAGTGAACAGTTTCCCTTGTGTCTTTGGGTCTTCCTTCTGAATACTTCCATGTGGACACATAAAATAAATTCATGGACCTTTTCTCTAATTAGTCTGCCTTTTGCTAGTTGATTTTTCAGGGAAATTTCAGAGGGCCAAGTGGAACTCACTCACTGGCCCCTGCAACACAATGGGGTTCGTGTGATTCACGTTTTGAAAAGAATGTATAAAATATTCTAATTTTCCATAGTCAGGAAGGGCTACTGCAAGTGATTTTATTGTTGTTGCCACTGTGAACGTTGCTTTCTGCAACTAAGCCAAAGTGTTGATAAAGAAAAACTTGCTGTAGGGGAAAAACATTGTATCTTTTCAACAATCACAGGGGGCCTGGCTACCAAATCTATAACAAAAAGACAGATTAACAAGAGAAAAGCATAACAAATGTGTTTATCGAAGTTTTACAAGACCTGGCAGCCTTCAGAAATGAAGACCCAGGGAAAACCGTATCGTTGTGCTAAGTCTGATTAACTAAGTGAACAGTTGTGGAGAAACATGATTGGATAAAAATGTATGATCTAACAGTAATAAAGTTGGGGAAGGGACATCCAGCCAGGCCTGCTCAGATGCTTTTCTGTGTCCTCGGATGACATGTCTCCCCCAGGTGTGTGGCAGGATACCGGCCGCATGAAAGCCTTGGTAGGGAGAGGGAGTATTACCATATGTTCACTCGTAACAAACACAGCAAGCACAGCAGGTGACAGCAGAGAGAGGTCTAACCACGAGGTCACTGTACAAGGAGACGGGAGGAAACCTCAAATTCGTCTCTCTGAAGAGTTTGGGGCCAGGGTTTTTCAGAGTTTTGGAATGGGTTGATATGTGAAGATCATGAATTGGCTGAAGAGTACACAGTGACGTCATGGGACAGAGAGATGAAGAAGCTACAGTCTCCCGCTGATCTTGTGTGGTCTTCAAACTGGTTGCTGGAATTTGAAACCAGCATTGAAAAACGTTGGTGATCCTTCATCAAAAGCCTATGATTCTCATGTCAAAGATCCTGTCTATAGGAACAATGGGGACCCACACGGTCAGCCTCTAAGGCTGTGTGACCCACCTGCAGCCTGAATTGTGCATCTTGTGTTAGGCCTTCCTTGCATCGCCATGAAGAAATACCTTGAGACAGGGTAATTGACAGGAAAAGAGGTTTAATTTGTTTAATTGGTTCTACAGGCTGTACAGGAAACATGGCACCACCTCTGCTTCTGAAGAGGCCTCAGGAAGCTTCAACGGTGGCAGAGGGTGAAGGGAGCAGGAACCTCACATGGCAGAAACAAGAGCAGGAGAGTGGGTGGGGAGGTGCCACACCCCTAACCAGATCTCATGATGACTTACTCACTACTGCGAGCACAGCACCAAGCCACGAGGGATCTGCCCCATGACCCAAATGCCTCCCGCCGGGCCCCTCCTCCAGTATTGGAGATGACATTTCAATATGAAATTTGGGTGAGGACAGATATCCAAACTATATCACATACTTACCACTATATTTCTGTCTGGACCCAGAATGCAATTCTCGTCAACCCTGTGGGGACAGTTTTAAGAGGAGAGCAGAGGCTGTTTTACGTCTTACGGCTTGCTATGGAGAAGAATAATTCTAGTTTCTACAGCCTTCTCGGGTAGGAAGAGGAATGGGAGAAAGGAGGGAGGGAGGAGGTTAGGAAGACACTTCTTGGGCCCTTCTAATCTTTTTCTGTTCAAAACATTCTGCATGTCAAGGCAGCATACCTTGGGGTAGGGTGTTCTGAGCCCTGACATCACTAAGGAACAGATGCTGGAGAGGATGTGGAGAAATAGGAACACTTTTACACAGTTGGTGGGAGTGTAAACTAATTCAACCATTATGGAAGACAGTGTGGCATTCCTCAAGGACCTAGAAATAGAAATTCCATTTGACCCAGCAATCTCATTACTGGGTATATACCCAAAGGATTATAAATTATCCCATTATAAAGACACATGCATGTGTATGTTCATGGCAGAACTGTTTACAATAGTAAAGACCTGCAACCAACCCAAATGCTCATCAATGATAGACTGGACAAAGAAAATGTGGCACATATACACCATGGAATACTATGCAGCCATAAAAAACGATGAGTTCATGTCCTTTGTAGGGACATGGATGAATCTGGAAACCATCATTCTTAGGAAACTGACACAAGAACAGAAGATCAAACACCACATGTTCTCACTCATAGGCAGGTATTGAACAATGAAAACACAGGGACACAGGGAGGGGAGCGTCACACACTGAGGTATTTTGGGTGGGCCAAGGGAGGGACAGCCGTGGGGTGGGGAGGTCAGGGAGGGATAACATGAGGAGAAATTCCAGATGTAGGTGATGGGGGGAATGGAGGCAGCAAACCACCTTGCCACGTGTGTACCTATGCAACAATCCTGGATGATCTGCACATGTACCCCAGAACCTAAAGTACAATAAAAAAAAAATAACCATCACTTCCTAGAGCTGATCAATGCCTTGGAATTTGCATAAAGCCTGGAGCTATTAGCATATGATGCCCAGAGGTCCAGAGCCGGCAGGCTTGAGACATAACTATGCAAAGCTTTTTTTCTCAGAATTTGTGTTTCTTAAAAGAATGTGGGTTTTACTGGCATTATATTTTATTACCTACTCCATTAATCAATGAGAGGACATCCTCTGAAAATTTACAAACCATAGCTCAAAGCTAGTGGAAAGGAATGACATATAAAATCATATTTGATAAATTGATGAGCTATGAGAGAATGTGATTAAATTAAATTAAAAATCATGTCATCTAGTACTCACTTATGAATGCCATTTCATAATTAATATTGGCAGGTAAAAATTAGGCATATCCAATTTATTGTAAGTGAAACATTTAACATTATCTAAACATATGACCAGAACATACATTATATGTCAGACACATACTTTTTCTAACTAAATAGTTTACAAAACTTACAGAGACTTAGAGTGAGTAACTGTCAAAAGTAATTTTTAGGAAAAGGTAAAATCATTACTCTCAGAGATATGAAAGTGAGCAGATGTTAAATAACTTATTTATTCATACGATATGAGGGAACGGGGCAAATGTTACAGCCTGTCCAAAGGCAAAGTGAAAACAGCGCAAATTTATAGGAATAAAAAATGTTGAAACAAATTGCAAATGGGACAAAACTGGTTTTCCTCCAATAAAGGGAGTCAATTAAAACACTTACCAAAGTAGACAGAATTTGGATGTCTGTCAGTTACTTCTGCAATTTGCAAAGCTTTGTTACATCACTCAAAGATTATGAACAGGGCTGGAATCCGATACCCCTCAAGACTATGCTATACATCATAGAGTGTTTTCCACTGAAAGCTTTTTTTCTCTCTGTAACTAATTTAGATTACACAGTACCTAGAGGAAACAGGATGAACCCAGATTAAGTTTCCTCCTTAGCCCGAATTATTTATCACTATAATTTGTGAAAATTATAAACAGATGCCTCAAGTAACCCTAAAGTTCTATCATGTTTTTTTTGTGAGGTTTTCACCTCTGTACAATATTAAGTTTTTTGGTAAAGTTAATAAAGTATATCTTCTCATATGTAATCATATTCTTTATAAAACTATAATCAATGATACAAATCACTTTGTAACCCTTACTTCTTTCCAGGAGATAGTTGTGAAAATTAATTGAAAAAACAGAATTAATTAAAACTAGAATGCTTTCTACTTTATGTTAATGTGTTTATTTAGTTCAGGAATTGACAGTTTATCTCTACTTTTTAATTTTTTTCCTCAAACCAGATCTACTAAAGGAATTATTTCATAATAAAACACTTTGTTACAGTTGAGAGAAAAACACTTGACTCGAAGTCCAGGGATCTCCATTTAGTCCCAGCTGGGGCACCGACTGACTATGCGGGCCACTCAATTTCAGTACGTCTCAGTTTATTGATCTAAATAAATCAATGAAATGATAAATTAATTAACTATCCTCTCAGACTCCTTCTACTTTTATCATTATACAAGCCTTTACAATAGGATTACCACTCTATAAATTTATTACTAGAGAATAATTTTTAAAAGGGATAAGATAATGATTCTTGAATAGATGTAAAATAAACACCTGTTTGAGATTTCATACAGCTCATTAATGAGGGAATCTATAATATGTAAAATTTAGCTAAAAAGAGAAACCTAAGAAGAGACATATTTATAGATCAGAAATACTAAAATAAATTTGCAAATGAATACAAAACTTGCTTTTCTAGGGGTAGGGGAGAGCAGTTAAGAAAATTCAACCAGACTGAATGTATTTGCATGTCAATGGATAAGCCTCTTTTGCATTTTCTTCAATTCTGTACAGTTACCAGAGTTGGAAAATAGCTCCGAGGCAATGAAAGACACAGAACCCTGTAGAATCAGAATCAAAATTAGACAGACTGTTAGGGTATGCTCTAAAAAATGAAGCATCAGTTTTCCCCCAACATGATTATATAAACAAACTTTAAATTTAATATATCCTTCTTATTGTCTAAAATGTGAATGTTTGTAATGGAGATTTTTGCGTGACTTAAAATAAAACTGTACACAGACAAAGATTCTCTGCTTGGCCAAATTTTAGTCATACTTTTGAATCTTCTTCTAGGCCAATCTGTGCACTTTCTTTCTTGTAAAATCCAGTTTTAGCAAAGAAGCCTGCTAAGTCAGTTCAGCAAGAACTCCTCACCCTGGATATCTGATCACCCTAAATTTATTATTGGGCTCCTCATGTAACTAAACTATGAGTTCACCTTGCCCACTGCCTAAACAGAGCCAATTTATCAAGACAGGGGAATTGCAATGGAGAAAGAGTAATTCACGCAGAGTTGGCTGTGTGGCAGACCACGGGTTTATTATTACTCAAATCCATCTCTCCATGCATTCAGGGATTGCAGTGTTTAAGGATAATTTGGCGGGACTTGGCTCAGCAAGTCGGCGGTGCTGATAGGTCGAGTTGCAAATAAAATCACAGAGAGTTGAACTGAGTTCTTTCGGCTGACGTCTGTTCCTGGGTGGGATCACAGAACTAGTTGAGCCAGTTCTGGGTGATGTCATCTCCTGCATCGGACTGCAGGGCCTGCAAAATATTTCAAACACTGATCTTAGGTTTTACAATAGTGATGTCATTCCCAGGAGCAATTTGAGGAGGTTCAGATTCTTGCAGCCAGAGGCTGCATGGCCTCTAAACAGTGATAGAGAATCTTGTAGCTAATTTGTTAGTCCTACAAAGGCAGATTGGTCCCCAGCCAAGAAGGGGCTTTTCAAGAAAAGGCTATTACCCATTTTGTTTCAGAGTTTAAAGTATAGACTAAATTTGTTCCCAAAGCTAGTTAGGCCTACACCCAGGAATGAACAAAGACAACTTAGAGATTAGAAGGAAGATGAGGTCTCTTGAGTCTGATCTCTTTCACTCACATAATTTCCTCAGTTAAAATTTGCAAAAGTGGTTTTTCTCATTCTCCACCCTTTCCCAGGTGATGTCTATCCAACCTGGCCTGTCTTCAGGAAGAATCCAGTTAGCTGGGTTTATCCAGAATCCCCCCTCCCCTCATGTGTCTTCTTAGTAAATTTCCATCTACTGACCACACTGTTCCTTGGCTATAAATTCCAACTTGCCCATGCTGTATTCACAGTTGATCCTTCTTTCTCTCCCCACTGAAAGACCTGCTAGTTCAAAAAATTTTTTAACAAGAGTCTGCTCTTTACTATCAAAAGCCCCAATTTGTTTGAAATTTGATCTTTGTCCATTTTTAATCCCCTAGTAAATATAAGTTAAAATAGTGGCTTGCTACAAAGAGAATTAAATCTGCATTAGGTCAGCCTGAGTTAACGCAGTTTACTCCGTGACTATTATCTGTAACTCTATGCAAGTTACTTACATTTTGAGACTGTTTCTTAATATATAATAAATATCAGAATAGTAACACCTCCCTTTAAGAGATATTATGAGTTTGCCTGCATGGTTAACATGAATGCATTTTAGTTATTTTGAGAAGCAGGGGAGGATTGAGAAAGGGAAGAGGAGGAAGAAAGGGAGAAGGGTCAGAGGGGAGGAAGCAGCATGATTTCATGGAGAGATGTTTTGGAGGAACACCGAAGTTAAAATAAAATTGGACTACTTAAACAAATAGAGAAAAATAAAGGAAAGAACAGAATTAATGATTTAAAAATATGATGCAAATACTAAGTGCTGGGAGAAGCCCAGGATTGAGGAAACCTGAGGATTTCCTGAAGACGGTCAACTCAGATATGAATAAAGCCTACCTTATGCAAGCTTGGAGCTTAAACTCTCATTTCTGAATGAATTGCTTTCAGTTGTGGGAGAGTACAGAGCAAAGGCCAAAGGATAAACTGAGTGAGGCTAAAAGATACAAAGGCGCCAGATTAAATATCCCAGCAAAATGTTTTCACATAAAAGGTAGTGATTTTGAAGGGCAGTTAATAATACAAGATTTTACTTAACAAATTTGAAAAAATTGTGTCTGACCTAAGTTTAGGGTGACTTGCATAGACTCTGAACTATGAAAATCCCCAGTTTACTGCATCTGCTCCACCTTGCCCCTAAACTACGTGTTTTGGGAGGAAGACTAGTCCTCTACCAACTTAGGGACAACTGATCTAAAGCCTGTGAATTAACTGATGATAAGGAAGATTAACAGGAGAAGAGACCAGTTTTATTTACATGTGCACATGAGAGTATTCAGTAATGAGTAATGCATGAAATAGTCAAAAGTAAAGATGTGTGGGTGATATGTGTGGAAGTGGTGCAGCAGGTTTAGAGTTTCAATAAAGAAAAATGCAATGTTGAAAGACAGGGAAAATGTGGCACACTATACACCAAGAAATACTATGCAGCCATAAAAAATGATGAGTTCATGTCCTTTGTAGAGACTTGGATGAACCTGGAAACCATCATTCTCAGCAAACTGACACAAGAACAGAAAATCAAACATCGCATGTTCTCACTCATAGGCGGGTGTTGAACAATGAGAGCACATGGACACAGGGAGGGGAGCATCACACACTGAGGTCTGTTGAGGGGGGCAAGGGAGGGAGAGCCAGGGGGTGGGGAGTTGGGGAGGGACAATATGGGGAGAAATGTCAGATATAGGTGATGGGGAAGAAGGCAGCAAACCGCATTGCCGTGTATGTACCTATGCAACAATCTTACATGTTCTTCACATGTACCCCAAAACTTAAAATGCAATGAAATATATATAAAAAAAAGAAAACTGGGATGTTGTATTTGTTTTTTAAGTTAATAACAGCTAAAACTGTACTTCCTAGCAGTCTTATCCTAAACAGTAAACTCCCTTGGGGGCAGGGGCAAGAGGCTGTCAAGAGTAAATTTATTTTGTGGAGGCTCTGAAACTGCCTTTGCAAAAATTTTAGCAGTGAGATAAATCTAACATAACTGAATGCATCTTGCTTCTAACCTCACAAGATAACTGGTCTTGCTCATTTCTGAAGATAGGCCAAGCTAACTATGGAAGGAATTTGGTGTTTGGTTTTCTGTTCCTGTGTTAGTTTGACTTATGGTCTCTGTTTTATTAATGCTGGACAGTTACTGTGTTTAAACCATACAAGGAAGAGGAGTATAATAGGGCTTGTCTGACCTTGCATCCCATCACGGCTAGGAACACAGTGTTAATGTTTTCCTTCTTCTTGGCCAAGAAGGAGTCTGTCCAGTCAGTGGTGGTCTTAGGATTTTAGTTTTACTTTACAATAAGTAAAGTAAAACTTTACACACACTACATAATGCTTGCGAACTCAAGGTAGTGATTCCATGACTTTCGTGGGATCAGATTTCTAAAAAGTGAATAAAATAAGTTAGAACTCTAGAAGTCATTACGCAATTTATATCTCCAGCCTTGAAAATGATACGAAGAGAAAGTACATAGCATAGCAAATTGACACTCTGTGTGAGGGGACGGAAGTCATACATGATTGAATAATTTGGCAGGGTGAATTTCCTATATGTTTTGCCTGCAGTTTCATTTCTTCTATAATCTTCAAAACATTAATTGCACTTGTATTTGGACAGTGGTTGTGATCTACAAATTTAAGTGTATGCTGTCCATTTGCAAGCCTGGTCATTGTAGCCACTGCAATTTAGTGTTTTCTACTTTTGTAGTACTACTAATAATTAGCTTTTAAACTTTTATCTTTCACCATCACGTAGCCTCATAAACTTAATTTATCACAGCCTTTTATAAGGAAACAATTTCACAGATATTTTCCATTGTGTTGTAAGGAATACAGTAAGAGGAAATGATATTCAGCTTCCCCAATACCCAATCTGTACTAGTCAGGGTTCTCAAGAGAGACAGAACCAATGAGGTATGTATATGGATATATGACAGGGGATTTATTAGGGAGATTGACTCACATGATTCTGGTGACTGAGAGGTCCCATGACAGGCTATCTGCAAGATGGAGATCCTGGGATGCCTGTAGGATGGCTGAGTCCAAATATAAAGGCCTCAGAACCAGTGAAGCTGAAAACATAACTCTCAGTTCAAGGACAAAACCCTCAGGATCTAAAGAGTCACTAATGTAAGTGCTAGAGTCCAAAGAACGGTGAGCCTGGAGTCCTGATGTCCAAGACAGAAGAAGGAAAGTCTGTCCCGGCTCTCAGAGTGAGACCAACTCCTTCTCTATGTTCCCTTTGGCCTTTATATATATATATATATATAATTGCACTTTAGGTTCCGGAGCACATGTGCAGATCGTGCAGGATTGTTGCATGGGTAAATACATGGCAATGTGGTTTGCTGCCTCCATCCCCCTATCACCTACATCTGGCATTTCTCCCCATGTTATCCCTCCCAACCTCCCTACTGCCCACTGTCTCTCCTGCAGTTCCCCTCCAGACCCCAGTGTGTGATGCTCCCCTCCCTGTGTCCACGTGTTCTCATTGTTCAACACCTACCTGTGAGTGAGAACATGCAGTGTTTGATTTTCTGTTCTTGTGTCAGTTTGCTGAGAATGATGCTTTCTACCTTCATCCATGTCCCTGCAAAGAACATGAACTCATCCTTTTTTATGGTTGCATAATATTCCATGGTGTATATGTGCCACATTTTCTTTGTCCAGTCTATCATTGATGGGCATTTGGGTTGGTTCCAGGTCTTGGCTATTGTAAACAGTGCCACAATGAACATACGTGTGTATGTGTCTTTATAATAGAACCATTTATAATCCTTTGGATATATACCCAGTAATGGGATTGCTGGGTCAAATGGAATTTCTATTTCTAGGTCCTTGAGGAATCGCCACACTGTCTTCCAGAATGGTTCAACTAATTTACACTCCCACCAACAGTGTAAGAGTGTTCCTATTTCTCCACATCCTCTCCAGCATCTGTTGTCTCTCCATTTTTTAATGATCACCATTCTAACTGGTGTGAGATGGTATCTCAATGTAGTTTTGATTTGCATTTCTCTGATGACCAGTGATGATGAGCATTTTTTCATATGTTTGTTGGCCTCATATATGTCTTCTTTTGAAAAGTGTCTGTTCATATCCATCACTCACTTTTGAATGGGCTTGTTTGTTTTTTTCTTGTAAATCTGTTTTAGTTCTTTGTAGATTCTGGATGTCAGCCTTTTGTCAGATGGATAGATTGCAAAAATTTTTTCCCATTCTGTTGGTTGCCAGTTCACTCTAATGACTGTTTCTTTTGCCGTGCAGAAGCTGTGGAGTTTAATTAGATCCCATTTGTCTATTTTGGCTTTTGTTGCCAATGCTTTTGGTGTTTTGGTCATGAAGTCCTTGCCTACACCTATGTCTTGAATGGTTTTGCCTAGGTTTTCTTCTAGGGTTTTTATGGTGTTAGGTCTTATGTTTAAGTCTTTAATCCTTCTGGAGTTAATCTTAGTGTAAGGTGTCAGGAAGGGGTCCAGATTCTGCTTGCTGCGCAAGGTGAGTCAGTTATCCCAACACCATTTATTAAACAGGGAATCCTTTCCTCACTGCTTGTTTTTGTCAGTTTCATCAAAGATCAGATGGTTGTAGATGTGTAGTGTTGCCTCCAAGGCCTCTATTCTGTTCCATTTGTCCATATCTCTGCTTTGGTGCCAGTACCACGCTGTTTTGATTACTGTAGCCTTGTAGTATAGTTTGAAGTCAGATAGCATGATGCCTCCAGCTTTGTTCGTTTTGCTTAGGATTGTCTTGGCTATGTGGGCTCTCTTTTGATTCCATATGAAGTTTAAGGTGTTTTTTTCCAGTTCTGTGAAGAGGGTCATAGGTAGCTTGATGGGGATAGTATGGAATCTGTAAATTACTTTGGGCTGTATGGCCATTTTCACAATATTGATTCTTCCTAACTATGAGCATGGAATGTTTTCCCATCTGTGTCCTTTCTTATTTCCTTGAGCAGGGGTTTGTAGCTCTCCTTGAAGAGGTCCTTTACATCCTTTGTTAGTTGTATTCCTAGGGATTTTATTCTCTTTGTAGTCATTGTGAATGGGAGTTAGCTCTTGATTTGGCTCTCTTTTAGTTTGTTATTGGTATATAGGAATGCTTGTGATTTTTGCACGTTGATTTTGTATCCTGACACTTTGCTGAAGTTCCTTATAAGTTTATCAAGATATTGGGCTGAGTGGATGGGGTCTTCTAAATATACAATCATGTTGTCTGCAAATAGAGGCAATTTGACTTCATTCTTTCCTAATTGAATACACTTTATTTCTTTTTCTTCCCTGATTGCTCTGGCTAGAACTTCCAATAGTATATTGAATAGGAGTGGTGAGAGAGGGCATCCTTGTCTAGTGTCAGATTTCAAAGGGAATGCTTCCAGTTTTTGCCCATTCAGTATGATATTGGCTGTGGGTTTGTCATAAATAGCTTTTATTTTTTTGAGATATTCCACAGATACTTAGTTCATTGAGAGTTTTTAGCATAAAGGGCTGTTGGATTTGTTGAAGGCCTTCTCTGCATCTATTGAGATGATCATGTGGTTTTTGCTTTGGTTCTGTTTATGTGGTGGATTACGTGTATCGACTTGAATATGTTGAATCAGCCTTGCATCCCTGGGATGAAGCCTACTTGATCATGATGGATAAGCTTTTTGATGTGCTGTTGCAATTGGTTTGCCAGTATTTTTTTGAAGATTTTTGTATCTATGTTCATCATGGATATTGGCCTGAAGTTTTCTTTTTTTGATGAGTCTCTGCTGGATTTTTGTATCAGGATGATGTTGGTCTCATAAAATGATTTGAGGATTTCCTCTTTTTATATTGTCTGTAATAGTTTCAGAAGGAGTGATACCAGCTCCTCTTTGTATGTCTGGTAGAATTCGGCTGTGAACCCATCTGGACCTGGGCTTTTTTTGGTTGGTAAGCTATTAATTGCTGCCTCAACTTCAGCCCTTTTTATTGGTCTATTCAGGGTTTCAACTTCTTCCTGGTTTAGGCTTAGGAGGGTGCAAATGTCCAGGAATTTATCAATTTCTTCCAGGTTTACTGGTTTGTGTGCATGGAGTTATTTGTAGTAATACCTACGGCCTTGGTAGTGGCGGACTGCCTTGGTAATGGTGGACTTTCTCGGTAATGGTGGATGTCCTTCTCCCCACAGAGTTGGACCATCCTGGGTCCAGCTGCATTTGCTGCAAAACTCTCAATCTAGAGCGTTTCAGATTGCTGGTCTTTGTGGGGGTGGGACCCACCGAGCCAGATTGCCTGGCTCCCTGTTTCAGCCCCCTTTTTTTCAGTTGAATGGGTGGCTCTGTCTCCCAGGTATTCCAGGTGCCAGTTGAAACAGCTGCCCAGATTTGTGTAATTTTTTTTTTTTTTTTTTTTTTTGCAGAGACATGCTGCACTGGCTGAAATAGTCATGCTAGAACCTCTTGGCTCTTTTCAGCCTGGGAATCTCCTGGTCTGTGGGCAGCAAAAATTCATTTGAAATTACAGTTATCACTCACCCTCTGCGTTGTTCTCACTGGGAACATCATTCCAAAGCTGTTTCTATTTGGCCATCTTGGATGCCCTGTCTCCCTTTGGCTTTTAGCTGACTTATGATGCCCACCAACAACATTGATGACAGATCTTCTTCCCTTTGTCCACTCAGACATATGCTAATCTCCTCTAGAAACACATTCACAGACACACCCAAAATAATGCTTAACCAGGTTTTTAGGTATTCCTTACTCCAGTCAGGCTGACACCTAAAACCAAGGCATGAGTCTACCCCATTTCAATTTGGCACCCGTATACACCCCTTAAACTATGCTTAATTTCTGAATAAAGACAATAACAAGGTTATGGTTCTATCAGACATGATGAAGCTATCCTACACACAACCTAAAACACAATAATCACTTCCCTAGAATTTGGCTTTCATGGTTTCAGTATTTGGAATTTTAATCTTTTAGGGTATTAGGCATTAGAGATTTTAGACTTTTGGGATTTTGACCTTTCTTGATTTCAGCATTCAGGATCGTGTCATTTGGGTTGTGTCTTTTGAGATTTTGGTTGGTATTGCTTTGTGTTCCTTTCTCTACGTTAACCCAAAGAAACATTTTCAACTTGCTCACCGCAGGTCACCTTTTGGTTCATGTTTCAGCCAACCCAACCTGTTCAAGCCCCTTCTAATGCCCCAAATGGTAACATTAAATACAGAATCTCTGCTTAGTTATCTCCTATCAATAAACTTGCACTGATCCAACTTTTTATTTCTTCAAGAATTTTTCTACAACCATAATATCCATCACTGCACTTATTCTCTGAATTTAGAAAAATCACGTTTTTCTTTTTTCTTTTTTTTTTTCTAGTGCAGGGTATCTTTTCATGGGTCATACTTTCTGCCTCATTTTAATGGTCTACTGGAACTTGAGTCTAGTTATAGGGCAAGAAGCAAAGAAGATTTTTGGGTGGATCCTAAGGACAATAAGCATTGCTTCTCATGGAAATTGCCTCAGGTGAGGTTATTATGGTTTCCTCAAGCAATGCAGTTGTAATCCCCTCAGATAGGTGTGAAGAGTCTGTTTCCATTGGGGATAGAGAGACTTTTTTTAATAGGGGTAGAGACACTACTTTCATTGGCAAAGAATTCTCATCAGAAGTTTGAGGTTCAATGTTCCTACCTTCATCAGGACTCTACCACATCTTCCATTCCAACTTATAGGATTCTATTATTTCCCAATAAATGCTCTCACTTTAATAGTAGGTACCATGTGAGACCAGAAGTATAACATGCATTATAACTCAGCCACTTGCAATATGAAATTCTAGGACTGATTTTCGGTAATCTCAGCCTAGCAGCTATAAGTGATAAGACTCTTTTTCAGGGCAGTATTGAAGCTTTACCATGCTTGAGCTAGGAATTTGAATCTGTGAGCTTATTCCTTTCTTATTCTATTTTGTCCGACAATATTGGGAGCAACTGGCCAATCTCATTATATTCATCATTACTACGATTTGGATATTTTTGTCCTTTTTTAAGTTCATGTTGAAACTTAATCTCCTCCAAAATTCAGGAGTTGTCAAAGTGAGAGTATTAAGAGGTGAAATAGTTAAGAGATGGTAGGCCAGGAAGGCTGCTCTCCTGTTAATACGATTAGTAAGTCTTCTTTAAGGGGCTTCATGTAGTATTTGGGTAGCCTGTGAGCTTCCCTTCTGTCTGCCTTTTCCCAAATGTGTACACAGCAAGAAGGCCCTTACCAGAGCAAATGGTAGCACCTTGATCATGGACTTCCAAACCTCCAAAACTGTGAGAAAAAAAAATATATATATATATATATATGTCTGTTCTTTATAAATTATCCAGTGTGTAGTATTCTGTTAAAGCAGCACAAAATGAACTAAGATATTTAGATCAATAAAATGTTCAAAAATGTCACAGTCACATAGATTCTTATTTCTTATAAGTGGCTGATTAGAAGTATCCAATAGTGATATATATCATATCTGTTTGTGCTTTCTTTTTCTTTTTCTTTTTCTTTTTGAGATGGAGCTTTGCTCTTGTTGCCCAGGCTGGAGTGCAACAGCACAATCTCAGCTCACTGCAAACTCAGCCTCCCAGATTCAAGCAGTTCTCCTGCCTCAGCCTCCCGAGTAGCTGAGATTTCCCAGACCACCAAACCCAGCTGATTTTAGTATTTTTAGTAGAGACGGGGTTTTGCCATGTTGGCCAAGCTAGTCTCAAACTCCTGACCTCAGGTGATCCACCCGCCTTGGCCTCCTAAAGTGCTGGGATTACATCCATGAGCCACTGCACCTGGCTCATATCTCTTAAAAGATCACTCCATGAATATCATTACCTTGCTTACTCCTGTAAATAAAGTCATTAGCACCTTTACATCTAATCAGATTAGAGAGCCAATTCCAGAAACACTGAAACTGATTTAGAAAACCGATCCTGAAAATTTTGTTCCTCTAAAACCACTCAGTATCAAAATCTGTATTAGATAGGATTTTCCTGAGAAACAAAACCTATAGAATGCATATACAAAATAAGAAATGAGCTCATGTAATTATATTCACCAAAAAGTCCTATGATCAGCACAACATGCTGAAAACTCAGGAGGGTTAGTTGTAGAGTCCCAGTCTAAAGCCAATGGCAGGAATAAAACTGATGTCTGAGCTCCAAGGCAGTCCAGTTAGAAGAATGCCCTCCTTTTGGTGGCATGACAGATGTTTTATTCTATTCTTCAACTAATTGGCTAAGACCCAGCTTCATAATGAAGGGCAGTCTGTTTTACTTAGTCAAATGGATTTAAATGTTAAACTCATCCAAAACACCCTCACAGACATACCCAGAAAAATACTTGAGCAAATATTGGGGCAACTAATGTCTCAGTCGAGTTGATACATAAAATTCACCATCATACCTCTCTTCTCCACCTCGACCTTCATCTACAAGACCCTCCTGCCTATATTCCATCTGCCCTACCATAGCCTGAACTGAGAAGCCTCTTTTCATCAATCCACTTCTCTAAAGACACTTTGCTCAAAATGTTAGCATCTAAATAAATCCATCCATCCTCCCACCAGTTTATTCTGTACTTTATAATTTCAATGATGGTATCAATGGTGCTTTTAAAAAAATTCCTGAAACTCAACTTATAATGTATAAAATATTAATAATTAAGCACATTTTATGAGTATTTTTCTCAGCTATGTGCCTTATTCTTTAGGTTTCAAAAACATAGTCCAAATTCATATTAGTCAGAAATTTAGTCAAAAGTTATGTTTTTAAAAATTATTACAGTTTTTAGTAAAATTATTACAGTTTTTGATTCATAATTCAGTATATTGCATTCAAGGTCGAATGTACACGTATTTTCCTAGAATTCAATTAAATATTAAACAAGCATCTACTAATTTTTTGTATTTAATACATTATCTAATGATGTGCCTTCTACAAGGGTTTCCAATAATAATTTGTTGATAAAATAACAAAACAATTCATTTTCCTGCAAAAGTAAAAATGATGTGATTAAGTTTCTATCTAAGAAGGTTCTACATTAAGTATAATTAATTGTGAGATATTTAATAAAATGGACAAATGAAAGGGGAATTGGTTTAACATCTTTCCAAAACAGTTGTTAAAAATATTTGAATGATTAAGCCCTAAATTTTTTTGAGATTCTCAAAATATATTGAATTGGTATTTGCTGTAGCCTCAGCAAACATACCCATGTTACTTTCAAAGAGCCAGTAATATTTTCCAGGCTTAATTAAAAATATATATATTCTTGTTACTTAAATAGCAAATATTTGTAAAAGCAAGAGACAGATTTGCTTTTTATATCTTGTTTTTTATAAAAACACCTTTCTATTTGGGGTTTAAATAATTTTACTAATAAGACTGTAAAGAAGAGAAATTTGCCATCTACCAGACACTTTTGGTTCAGTGCTTTCAGATTTTAAGATGATTTTTTCTTCTTCTATAAATAATTATACTTCAAATGTCTGTCTTTAACATGCAAGTAGAAACAGAAATATGTAAAAATACTGTGACTTCTAAGAAGAAAACTTCCATGAAAATCCTAAAGTTCACTAATTGCTATTACTTTGAAATTTATATTCCTTTTCTTTGCTTTTGTTTCTTTTTAATTTAAATTTGCTGTCTAATTATACATGTAATAAATCAACATATTTTCTTCAAAATTGTGAAGGTAAAATTAATGATGAATTTAGAGGCTCATTTTATCTCTAATGAGAGAGAGATAATCCCTAGTGATTTCGATGTATTCTTACAGAGTAATATTTTCATTTATTTAGAGCAACAGATAGAACCCTATGGCATTTGGTTGATAGATCTTTTTTAATGCTTTCACTTTCAATTTTTTTTTAATTTTAGGTAAATCTTTTGGGGATATATTTAAAATTTAACAGCTATTATGGTTATATATTTGGGTTTATTAAAACTTCTTTTTCTAAATCTCTTCCTGCTTTCCTTGTCTTTTAATTTGCCTAATGTCTGCTTTAATCATTTTAATCTTACTAATCTGAAAGTTATACATTATGCTTATATTTTCCAGTGACTATCTTTTAATTTTCCCATTCGTATTATAACTCCAATTTTCTAATACTATCTAGACTTAGTAGTTTGTACCTCCCCTGCCCAAGTTAACCAGAATCCACAAATTTATTTCCATCTGCTCTAAACATCTTTTCACCCAGTGTAATCATCTAATCATCTTTATTAGTTGTAGGTTGTTATTCATTATTAAATCAATAACTACTCAAGCTTAACAGAATTAGGCTTTTGCAAGAACAGTCACTGCAGAAAATCTCAAAGAAAGGAAAGGGAGCCTCAACGCTTACAGGTACATAAAAGAGTTTCTTGTGAGGAAGGATGAAGGAAAGTCTTACCTGGAAATATACCTGAGCAATATGGTCTTTTGTGAGTAAACATTTTCTGGAACACACAATTTGGCATAATTTCGTAACCTTTGCTATTCTTCAAGAGCACAGGCTCAGATAAAGGTCAACGTTATCACATGCAGCTACAACCAAGGTTACATTTCTTTGCTTTCTTGCATTTTAATTTTGCTTCTGACTTTGAAGATACTCTTTAGTTTTATTTTTTGTATTCACTATTTCTTCTATTTTCTGTATATGTAGTCATTTTTAAAATGTGAAATTTCATTATGGTTTCTGCAAATGAACAGTACAAAAACAAACAACTCAATTAAAAATTCAAGCCAGACTTAGCCAGGCACTGAATCTGCTATTAAATTTATCTCGGAATTTACAATCACTGGTATA
Organism: Aotus nancymaae; assembly: GCF_030222135.1. NCBI lineage: Eukaryota > Metazoa > Chordata > Mammalia > Primates > Aotidae > Aotus > Aotus nancymaae. The sequence continues at coordinate 2,398,146 of NW_026988450.1, read as the reverse complement.
GTGAGAATAAAGTTAGTTGGTTAATTAAAAAAAGAAATCTGAATAGATGTTTCTCTAAAGGTACACAAATAGCCAATATGTGCGTAAAAACGTGCTCAACATGGTTAGTTATTAGAAAAACTCAAATCAAAGCCACAATGAAATACCACTTCGCACCCAGTAGAATTACTATGATCAAAAAAGTAAGATAATAATAAATGTTGCTGAAACTGTGGAGAAATGGGAACCCTATTAAATGAGTGGTAGAAATGCAGCCAATTTGGAAAACCACATGAGTTATTCAAATGATTAAATATAGTATTCCCGAGTAATCCAGCAGTTTCACTTTCAGAGATATACTCAAGCACAATGGAAACATGTCCCTGCAAAAAAGCTTGTATACAAATGTTCATAGAAGCATTATTCATAATAAGCAAAAAGTAGAAACAACCCAAATGGACATCAACAGATAAATGGATGCATCATATTGGTAGATCAATAAAATAAAATGTCATTCCACCATAAAAGTAAATGAAGTACAGATATATGCTGCAACATAGATGAACTTGAAGCATCATCCTATGTGCATCCTCCTATATGCAGTCACAAAGAACATGCTGCATAATTCCATTCCTCTGAAATGTCTAGAATAGGCAAATCAATAGAAAGAGAAAGATTAATGGTTGTCCAGAGCTAAAGTGGTTGGGAACACACAGGGAATGATTGCTAATACGTAAGGGTTACTTTTTGGGATGATGAAATGTTCTTAAATGGATTACAGTGATGGTTGCACAACTCTGTGAATATATTCTTTAAAAACACTGAATTTTACAAGTAAATGGTTAAATTTTATAGTATATAAATTATATCTCAATAAACCCATAATGAACATTAAATTACATGAACTTATCATCAAATAACATAAAAACACAACACCTTATACTATTTTTCTTTATTAATTTAAAAAAAATTTAGGTTTTTGAACATATGCTTCTTAATCTTTTTACTGTCCTTTAATTTTGATGAATTCTTTATTAAAAAAATACTATGTTCTCCATTCTCTTTGTTCTTTCATTCTGGAAATCTTACTGTGAATTTTGGACTTTTATGTTTATTTTCAATTTTTATTAACATTTCTCTAACACATCCATTATCTCTTTAAAATTATGGAGCATTTCTTTAGTTAGATATCAAAATGTGTTAATTTATTCTTCAGCAGTTTGCTCTCAAACACAGAGTCTTTGTTTTTTGTCAATATACATAAATTCTAAGATTAAGTAGGGATCAGCTAGGAGGTTGCCCTGAGCCCCTAGCCCTTTCCTGCCTTCCCTCACTGCAGCGGGACATGCTCCGCATAGCCTCTCTCTTTCCGAGGACTCTGCCTCTGCAGGTTTCCTGGGCTAGGATGGCTTCTTCACTACAAGGCTTCCGGCTTTCATTTTGAAAGGAGTGCTCACAGTTTCTTTTCTCACAAAATTTGCTTTCTTACTTTTATTTACTGCACAACAAGAGTTGCTTATAGACAATTTTTAAATGTATTTTCTATCATTTTTTGACAAAAGGGAGAACTATAAGATGTACAGATATGCATCTTCCTAAGAGCTCAGATGAACAAGATTTTGGCTAACTTGAAGAAAAGCAACTGAAGTGACACCATTTTTAAAAGATATTATCAAATATGAAGGTAATGCTGATAAACGGGACATGGGAATGATGAAATCTTTGACTTGATAATCAAATGTTCAGAGAACTTCTTGACTACTGAAAACAACCCATTGGTTAAAGAATAAAATATTCCAAACTTTGAGCGGGAAGATGACCAGGACTTGTTTTCTGGTCACAACTCTGCTAACGAAAAGGGCCAAGATGGGATGAAGTGGATGAACTGGCAGGAAGCAGCAGATGGTGAATGTAGAAAGTGAAATAAAGATTCTGCTTCAAATTCTCTTAGTCAATTAAGAATAGATAGTAGTCTCTTTCTCTAGGTTAATCTACTCAATGGCCTTTGTTATATCTGCCAGCTAAAATAAAATTCAGTGTATTTTGTTTTCTTAGTTCTTCCATTTTAGCCTAGATATCTGCCCTGACATGCCTGGATAAGCCTGGGCAAGCCTTAGGTCATAGCTTCTTCCTTTTTCCTTATTTAGAAGTATTTTTGCCTCTCTCAGTATTCCATAAGCTACTTCCTCTTTTCCTTTGTTCTTCTCTGCCCTTACCACTTTAGGAAAGTTGTAAGTCGTTAGCCAATCGGGTATAGCCTAGAATGTGAGGTTCAGTTCCAGCAAATGTAATCACAGCAATAGGGTTGGATGCATTAGACATAAATACGCCTGCTCTTCCTTTGTTCAGTTCACTCTCCTGGCAAGAATGCTGGTGAGCGGTGCCCTTTATGCAGAAAGTGAAAGAAAGCCTTGCTGAGAAGCCTTTTGTCTGAATGCTGATTCTTCCCTGCAACATTGGAAGTTAAGCACTTATTCCCATCAGTGAGGAAAGTGATCCCTTGGTGCATCACTGCTCATCAACATGAACTACTCTCACCGACATCATGACAGTTTACAGATGCCACGGCAGTGACCTGGAAGTTACAGCCTCTTTCCATGGCAATGATCTGGAAGTTACTGAGGCTTTCCTAGGAAGTTCCAAATAACCTACTCTCAATTTGCATTAACCCAACCCTTAATTTGCATATAATTGAAAGTGAGTAGAACTGAGTATAAATATAGTTGCCAAGCACCTATACATGGCCCACTTTGGGCTCACTGTGAGTTACCCTGTTCTGCATGGAGCAGGGCCAGTCATTAAAATATTGCTGTCTAATACTGCCAGATACTACCAGCTTGCCCTCAAATTCTTTATCCAGGGCTAAATCTCAGTTTTGGAACTTGCCTGTCCTGTATCAACTTTGGTCTATTTTCAACATGAAAGATAAGTTTTATGAATGTTAAAACAAGTTTCACCTAAAGCTGCCTTCTTACATATTTTAAGTTTGGTCTAAAGGCTTCTCTGTACATCATCAACTATAATAAGTAGATGTATAAACAGGTCTTAGCCTACACTTGAGCCAATCACTGAATTGAGGCCAATCAAGTAGAGCCAACTGTTAGAATTGTGTTCAAATAAAGCCAACACCTACCTGTAACCCACCTATAACCCACCTGTAACCCACCTGTAACCCACCTGCAACCCACCTGTAACCACCTGTAACCCACCTGTAACCCACCTGTAACCCACCCGGCTACTTCTGTGCCTCACTTGCCTTTTGTGTACCTCATCTTCCTTAAATCTTCCATCACGTGGCTGCACTGAAGGCTCAGAGCTCAGGAGCTGCCTGATTCATGAATCATTCATTGCACAATTAAACTCTCTTAAATTTAATTTAACGGAAGTTTTTCTTTTATCAATGAATAACTATGAGTCACAAGTTCTCATGTCCCATAATTTACAGGAGCAACTAGAGGAAAATTTGTGATTCCACAATGAAGTCTCATTCTCTCATTGACCTGAAACCCACTGAAATTTACTTGTCAATAGTTAAATTACAGTATGAGTTATATCATTTTAAGGTTTAAATTTTGTGGGATTTAATATGGAAAAAAATTAGACCACAAAATTTTACTGTATTTTTAGGTTTCTAAATATAAACAGTTTGCAATTATTTTAAACAATGAGAAAGCAAGTTGTCTAAACGTGCTAATCTTTTCTGTGATGACAAATGGAACTTAAACGTATAACACATATAAATCAGTATAAAAATTGATGACATCTAATCCATTCTAAAGTAATGATGGTATTTTAGCACTGAGAAAATTGCTGCTTTTGAGGCAAAAATAATGACATGAAGCAACATTTTAATTGTAGGAGTTTACAAATATTTCTACATATACGAGATTTTTGCTGCTACAAACAATGTTTTTCACACAACTCTGTATATCTCCAAAATTACAAAACTTGTAAGTGAGAAATTTTACTCTATCTAAACTCTCTTCTAAATGAAAACTTTCAGATGGTCTGAACACATTTGTGAACATAAAACATTTTCCTATCAGTCTTCATAAACAACTAATTGATATTAGGTAAGATGAAAATTTGCAAGTTAAATGTAATAATAATTTTTTCATAATTGATAGATAGCATTGAACCATTTTAGTATTTGATATTGACGGTTCTTAGAGTTGGCAAATAGTTTTTCACCTTGCTAAAGGGTCTAAATAGATCGAGTACACTGTGTGACTGTGATTACAGCAGGATTTCTGGGAAATCCAAATGTGTTTACAAAAATAAATAAATAAATAATGAAAAACCATGTATAGGTATTCTTAGACTCCAGTAGGAGGAAGCTATACATTAAAATTTGCTAGTTCTTAGAGCGGTGATTGCCAGGCATGTGGGGGAACAAGGAAAAGAGAGTTATTGCTTCTTGGGTACAGAAATTAGTTTGGAAGAAGAAAACAGTTATGGAAATAGATAGCTGTGATATTTGCACAACAGTGTGAACATATTTAATACCAGTTAAAGATGTGGTAACACAAATCCATGTCCCCCCTTACTTTTTCTCTATCACGTTGTTTCTCCAGGTTAAATATTCTCGGTTCCTTCAGGTTTTCTGCATTAGGCATGCTTTCCAGGACCTTCATCCTTTTCGCCATTTTCATTCTTCTCTAATTGTACTTCAATTTGTTTACAACTTTCTTAACTTGGAGCCAAAGAGAGAAAAGTAGGCGTATTTTGCATACAGTTGATCTTCATTACTTGTGGACTTTGTATTTGTTAATTCACCTACAGGCCAAAGTTTATAACCCCGAAATCAGCGGTCACTGTCACTTTCCTGGTCATCTGTGGCCATGCAGAGAGGGGAAAAGAATTTGAGTCTCTCGATGCGCACATTCCTAGCTGAAGCAGGACAAGGCAACTGCTTTGCCTCCTCGTTGTCAGCTCTCATGCTATAAACAAGTGTCCTTTTCAAGGCTGATTTAGGGCCACATTGTTCTCAGTTTTGTAGTTGGCGATGTCACTGTTTAAAATGGCCTTCAAGTATAGTGCAGAAATGCTGTCTACTGTTCCTAAGCACAAGAGGGCTGTGAAGTGTCTTTTGGAGAAATTACGCCTGTTAAATAAGCTTCTTTCAGGCATGAGTGATAGTGGTGTGGTCTGTGAGTTCCATGTTAATGAATCAACGATATATATTAAATGAGATGTCTTTAAACAGAAACACACATAAAACATAGTTATGTGTCACTTAATTGACAAAAATGTGACCGGAAGCTTGCAGGGACCTCACCCATTATTTCTCCTAGGAGCAATGGTTCAGAGTGACCTAATTCAGTGTTCAAGGTGAGTTAATGAAACTTCACCCAGGTTATGAATAAAAATATCAGTTCGGGTGTGGTCAAGGATGGTGCCCGTGTTGTATTACCAGGAAGGTCTCTCTATATGGCTATAGAGCTACTGGTCGGTAATTGTTCTGGCATTGAGCTCATCTCAATTCTGCCTGTTGAGATAATTATTAACATATTTTTATTGAAATGATGCTGAATCAACTGATTCTGAGACGAAGCAGGGACCCCCCCTAGGGGGTCGCACTGCACCCCTACCCCAAGCATGAAAACGAAAGAAATCTTGATTTCTCCAAGGGGAATATTAGGAACCTCACTAGCTTTGAGAAGCAAATGAGAAACTTGCTAAGTAAGAAGCAATAATAACTTAAAACAAAAGCCAGAGAAGTTAGAATGAGGGGACGCTTGGTTCCCCTACAGAAACTAAAGATTACAACTTAACTTAGGTCCCTGGGATGTTTTTCAGAAACCCAAACCCCCACCAAACGGAAAATGCTGTCTGCTGGCATGTAGACCCCAAATGAGGGGGAACTGAGGGCTGAATTCTGATTGTCATTCTTTGTTCTATATTTCTTCCTTAGGGACTTGAGGGGGTCACACCCAGAAGCCAGAGCTCAACATTCCTTTCTGCTGACACCAAATTTTTAGACAAAGCTTTGGCTTCTTAACCAATCACAAAATCTTTGACTTTACCTATGACCTGTGGCCCTCGCTTCTTGATGTCCTGCCTTTTCAGGTAAGACCCATGTGTAGCCTCCATATATTGATTTACGGTTTTGCATGTCGCTTCTGCCTTTAAAACTTCTACTTGTAAGCCATTTGGGAGTTTGGGTCTTAAGCAGGAACTGCCCACTTCTCCTTGCTTGGTGCCCTAGAATAAATGCCCCACTTTCTTTAGCTGCAATCCTAACATGAGTATTTGGTTGTGCTGTGTCAAGCGGGCAGACCTACTTCTCATTACCAACAATTCCAACTTGCCACATTCATATTTCACAGAACATTCACTTTAGAAGTGTAATCAGAGTAAATGATAGATTCAGGTTCAATGCTTTACAGAAGTGGCCAATTTCTTCTTTAAAATGTAGATAGACCTTTTCCAAATACATTATCTTCTTTAAGAAATCAAGCATTAAATCTAGAAATATAACTCAAAAGAGAATACATGTGATATATTATAATATATATATGAATGATATATGACCAGACTTTAACTGAGATTCAGCTTTGGGTTTTGGATCTTGGGTAGGTCACTAGGCCTCTTGAACTTTAAGCAAACATTAGCATACATTTCAATAAATTTCAGCTAGCAAACTTGAATATTCTTCTGCCCCACCAAATGATCTGACTCCGAGCATCAGCCAAATTTCAGATAAAACACTCTTAATTCCCTCACAGTTGAAGCCTGGCCCTATTCCATCAGTTACAGCTTCCAGACCTGGTGTGTCACATTCATGTAAATAAATAAATCGCTACAAAATGTCCCTTCCTCCTAAAGGCCAAATTTTTCTCTTTGATATATATGATTATGTCACATTATCAAATGTGTTTATTTATACAGACATTTGCCTGAAAAACACGATACATAACTGCACTCCTATCCATCCGATTCCACCACTGTTTTAACAGGGTATTGGATTCCGCTATAGAAAGCCTTTATTATTTTCTCTACATAGCTGTCTTTGTACCGAATTCAGTCAATATTTTCTTGTGAGAGTTAAAAACAATAAAATATTGGTCATCTTTCTTGAGCCTTTGATAGTGTCATTTTCTTTATAACTTTCATCTTGTACTATAAAATAGTGACGGTGTGCTTTGGCTTATAAAATGTGATATAAATCAAACTAAATTTGGTTAAATGTGAGTGTCAGATACTTCAGTTGGAAAATAAAGGCTCATTAATTTTCCTCCCTAGTGGAGGAGAGTTAGAAATCTCTTTGACTTTCATTTTTAATGCGGATAAAATTCAACAGTCAATCAAGAGAATTTTTTTTTCATAAATCAAATTTGAGTATACTGTGGACATGACAAAAAGAAAAATAAACAAAAAAATCCGAACACTACAGTTTATCAGGTGGTTACATTAAATAATGATCACTAATTAAAGAAAAGAAAAATTAATTTGAAATCTAGTTAAAACTGATATATATAAAACTTTCCTCCCTGACACATAGTGACAGGATTCAGAGGTGAGTGTCACATTCTAAATTAACACGTAGATGAAAGTCAACACGTCTGTGCAGCTGCCTGAAGACTCACACCTCCAGCCCATCCATCCCCACACAGGACCCTGCCGCTTCCAGCACCACAGGCCTACATATGGGTAGGACTTTCCATCTGAAGGGTGCCGTCACGGACTATGTTTTAATACTTACTACTGACCAGGTGTGGTGGCTCACGCCTGTAATCCCAGAACTTTGGGAGGCCGAGACAGGTGGATCATGTGGTCAGGAGATCGAGACCATCCTGGCCAACATGGTGAATCCCTGTCTCTACTAATAATACAAAAAATTAGTCGGATGTGGTGGTGTGCCCACCTGTAATCCCAGCTACTCAGGAGGCTGAAGCAAGAGAATCACTTGAACCCAGGAGGTGGAGGCTGCAGTGAGCTGACATAACACCACAGTGCTCCAGCCTGGGCCACAGATGGAGACCCTGTCATCTCAAAAAAACAAAACAAAACAAACAAAAAAAAAAACTTGCTGCCCTATAATACTTTTCAGTATAAATGTGTCCATCCTAAGCAGATTCTAGAACTTTCCTGGTTTTCTAGTTCTGAAGGTTCTCCTTGCAGACATCATTTCAATAAGAACATCCTGAGATCAGACATGCTCTGGTTATTCCTGCAGAGGGATTGGATGGGGCGTGTGAAATGTGTGTGTGTGGTGGTTGTGTTTATATGTGTGTGTATGTGGTGTGTGTAAAGTGTATGTGTGTAGTATGTATTGTGTAGGTACGTGTGGGGTATGTGTGGAGTGTGTGTGTATATTTATGTGGGCATGAGTGTGTGATATGCATGGTGTGTATATTTGTGTGTGTGGTGTGTGTGTGTGGTGGTGGGGTTTGTTTGCATATGTGGGGTGTGTGTGGTATATGTATGGTACAATGTGTGCATGGTTGTGTCTGTGTGTAACATGGGATATGTATGTTGTTGTGTGTATACGTGGGGTATGTATAGTGTGTGTCATATATGTGTAATGTGTTGTGTATGTTTGTGTGTGTTCATTGTGTGTGTGTATGTGTGAGGTATGCGCAGAGTGTGTGTGGAGATGTGTGTGCAGTATATGTATGGTGTGTGTATATGTGTGTGCTGTACGTGTATGTATGTGGTGTATGTATGTCTGTATGTGGTATGAGGGGAATGTGTGTGGTTTGCGTGTATGTGTAGTGTGTGTATGTTTGTGTGTGTGTATGTTGTGTGTTTGTATCTGGGTGTGGGGTTGGGGGTACGTGTGTGGTTTGTGTGTATATGTAGGGTTTGTGTGATTTGTATGTGTGGTGTGTGTATATATGTGGTATAGTGTCTGTGTATGATGTGGGGGTAATGTGTGTGGTTTGTGTGTATATATGTGTTAGTGTGTGCAGCGTATGCATGATGTGTGGATGTTTGTGTGTGTGGTGTGTGTCTGTTCTGTGTGTGATTTGCATGTCTGTGGGGTGTGTGTGTTATGTTGGGTACATATATGGTGTATGGTGTGCTATGTATGTGTGTGTGTGTGGTGTGTGTTTGGCATATGTGTGTGGGGTGTGTGTGTGTCTATATGGCATGTGTGTGTGCCATTATTGACTTTTTGAAAGCCACACTGCCATGAATAAATGAATAGAGGGAAAGACAGTAGGATGAGCTTTGGATATAGAGTTAGCACTTCCACCTCAACATAAAAAATTTATTAAATTATTATTGTTGATATTTGTGAGTTGATTGTAGGAGTGTAAAAGAGATGAGATAACTTTTTATTTTGTCTTTACTGTTCTCTTTTCCAATAAGAAAGGATCAGAGAAATGAGAGCTGCTCTTAGAAAGTACCTCACATAAAACACTTGATTAAAAGAATAAATTAAAGTCCTTCAGATAACTAGAAATAAATCCTTTTCTCTAAGGTTTATAAGATAAATTTAGGCCTAGAATTGATCTCTTTGCAGGTCACCAAAACCTTTCACCAAATGTACAACACTGTGACTGAGAGCAAATGAAGGACTCAAAATTGTGAATTTTAAAAAACACTACATATCCAATTACAAAGAAATACACTGGGGGAAAAAACCTTTATACTCCTGTCTGAGCTCATCATCAGTTGCAATAGAGTATTGGCTTTTTCTTCATTGAATCAAAAATGGTTTTATAATTGAAAGATACATCTCTCACTATTAGTATCTTAGAAGTACAACTAAACTGAGATGAATACAACTTAAATTCTGCTTCCCAAAAAAGGAAATCCCTTTAGAGACATGAAACATAGGCATAGAACAGTAACGAGTTAGCTTGTTCCTGCGTTGCTGAAAGTATTGTTCTGCGTTACCTGGGTAATTTATAAGAAAAGAGGTTTAATTGCCTAATGGTTCTGCAGGCTGTACAGAAAGCATAACTCTGTCAGCTGCTTCTAGAGAGGCCTCAGGAAGCTTCCAGTCATGGTGGGAGGCAAAGGAGCAGCAGGAATCTCACATGGCGGGAAAGGGAGCAAGAGATAGAGAGTGTGGGTGGTGCCGCCCACTGTTAAATGACCAAATCTCATGACAACTCATAGTCGGGAAGGTCGCACCTAGGGATTCCAATTCAACATGGGATTTTGGCAGGGACAAATATCCAAACTATATCATTCTGCCCCTGGCCCCTCCCAAATCTCATGTCCTTCTCACATTGAAAACTACAACCATGCCTTCCAATAGTTCTCCGAAGTCTTAGCTCATTCCAGCATTAACTCAAAAGTCCAAAGTCTTATCAGAGACAAGGCAAATCCCTTCCACCTCTGAGCCTGTAAAATAAATTAAAAAAATAAGTTAGTTACTTCCAAGACACAGTGGGGGCAGATTCCTCATGGCTTCGTGCTGTCTTTGTGTGAGTGAGTTCTTAGGACGTCTAGTCATGTAAGCGTGTGTGACACCCTTCTCCCCTTCTCTCCCTCCTGTTTTTGCCATGTGATGTGCCCACTCCCCCTTTGGCTTCCACCAGATGCGCTAAATTACCAGTCTGAAGCTCAAACGTGCACCAGTCTTAGGGCATAAACAGAATGCAGCAGGGTTCTTTGCTAAGACACAACCCCATGACCTTTGCACCAGTTTTCAATAAGTTCCCATTTCTATCTGAGACCTCTCCAGCCTGGACGTATTGATCATATCACTATCAGCATTTTGTCACAATCATTTAACCCACCTCTGAGAAGTTCCAAGCTTTTCCTCATCTTCCTGTCTTCTTCTGCATTCTCTAAAATCTTCCAACCTCTGTCCATTATCCATTACCAAAGTTGCTTCGGCATCTTCATGTATAGCAAAGCTCCACTCCTATGTACCCGTTTTCTATGTTAGTTAAGGTTCTTCAAGGAACAGAATTCATAGAATATATGTATACATAAATAAGAGTTTATTAGAGAGGGAGAATTGGCTCACACAATTACAAGGCAACGTCTCACCATAGGCTGTCTGCAAACTAGGGAAAGAAAGAAGTCAGTAGTGGCTCAGTCTAAGCCTGAAAGCCTCAAAACCAGGGCGGCTGACAGTGCAGCCTTTGATCTGTGTCCGAAGGCCTGAGAGCCTCCAGGAAGCTGCTGGTGCAAGTCCCAGAATCCAAAGGCCCAGGAACCTGGAGCTTGATGTCCAAGGGCAGAAGCAAGTGTCCTGCGCAGGAAGAAGAAAGAGAGCCAGAGCCTCAGCAGGCAAACGCGCCCCAGCTTCCTCCGCCTGCCTTGTTCTCGCTGCATTGGCAGCAGATTGGATGGTACCCACCCACATTGAGGGGAGTCTTCTCTCCCAGTCCAGAAACTCGAATGTCAGTCTCCTCCGGCAACACCCTCACAGGCACACCCAGAAACAACACTGCCCCAGCTATCTAGGCAGCCCTCTACTCAGTCAAGTTGACACCTAATACATTAACCATCACAGACTCTCTTCAACATTTTGACAAAGAAACGATATAAACTACTCTGAAAGTTTAAGGGTGAATATAAGTATCTCCTTTTTTAAAGCGGCAAAAAAAGATGATTTTCTCCTTTTGGCTTTATTCAAGTGTTTTCTTGGAGACATAATGAATCCGAGCCTTTTTGGACCCTTTGCAATAGTGATCAATCTCTCCTGGGCTTAAGCCCAGTCTCCACCTTTTACACTGTAGTGATATCTCCAAGGTCATAGGCCAATCTGCTTCTACATGTGTGAAAATGGAGTTAAGTTAGCGTGGAGGGGGAGGGAGGACGACGCAGGGAGGTGTTTATCTGAAGACAGTATAGAATACACACATGAGGAGACAACAGAAGCCAGTGTTTTTCTTCTGCTTTGCTGTATCAACTGTGTGAGATTTTATGCTAAATTTCCGTTTCCTTTCATGCTACCTCATAGGCATGTGAATCTGCTAATGATTACCCAATAATAAATTGTGATCGTGTTCACTTTCTCTTCTATATGGGTACTGAGAAATCTTTTGGTTGGCAACTTTATTTTTCCAATAGAATTAAATACAGTATTTCAATACATTAAATAATTTAACTTAATATATGCCAGATTATCAGTCAGCCAATGCAAATCCTTTTTGAAAGTAAGCAATTTCTCAAACTGTCAATTTGCTTGAAAAACAGAATGAATTCAACATCTATAAAGTTATTCCAGAAGTTTCAAAATTCCTTTTAATGAATAATTTAGAATTATTGAATAATTGATTCAATGTAGTACTGATAATAGTACCAGCAGTAATAACAACGATACAGCAATTATGGAATTATAAAGAGATGTAATTTCATTTCACACCTTCATATTAAAGATTAAGCACCTGAGTCTCCGGGGAGATCAAACCACTCAGTTGAGGTCACCTGACACAGACCCCGAGCCAGGACTGGGCTCCTTTTTGTCATTCCAGCTCACACCTTGTACTGCCACCTCTTTTTCTATTCAACCCTGAAAATTGTATCAACATTTCGGGGGTCCACATAAAGTTTCACAACAAGCTACATTTCCAAAATGACATCTCAGGCCTCCAGAACTTCCTAATGAACTCACAAAGGATATTCAGATGCCAATAAGGTTGGAAACAGAAGCTTTAGGAATGTGGGCGTGGCACCTGAGAATAAGGTGCTCTCACAAGTTTCCTACTTAAATGATGAATTTTGATGGCTTCACCTAAATTTGAGAAGGTTGCTGTATTGCTACTGGGGATTTAAAAACCAGGGATGCGATAAAATCTCATTAGAAAGTGTTTCCTCTTACAATCTGTTTCCTGTTAGACAGGTAAGGCCACAGCAGGATAAATAATCCCTGTTCTGCCTTTCAATGACAGTTTGTTTGATAGACGGGGGTAATACTCGGTATGACAGGACGTTTTTTAAAAATCTAAAGCACACTTACTGCAGTTTTCACATCTATGAAATTCAGCCAAAATTTTATCAGTAAAATTGATCAATCCCCTTTGGGGCTGAAACATGAACTGAAGCCAATCCTGTAAGAAACAGCCTGTGACACTCAACTTCTGTTTTCTGTTGCTTGGGGAAAAAAAAAATGAAATCAATAATCTGACTTGATTTGTCAGCTGACAGTGTTTGAGTCTGATTTAATATTATGGGGCACGACTTGGTATGAGAATAGATGCATATGGGAGAATGTGAGCATATAGCTTAGGAACAGGCCACTGCAATGTTGGTTAGACAGGCAGAGTGCAGACAGGCACATGGCGGAGATATTGGGTGATGCCTAGTGTAGAGGACAGGGGACAGGAAGGGAGGCCTCTATTCAAGTCCTCATTGGTAGGACCAGAGATAAATACAAAGGAATTTTGCTGGGAAGGATGGTTAGAGCAGTCAAGAAGCTTGTTTGAGTAAGAACTGGTCAATTTTTATGGGTTAAAAATGTTCCTCCCTGATAAAACAAAAATTAGGCTTATCAGAAAGAAGTTAGTTTAAAAAAAATCAACTTTGCTGTTATTAGAAGGATTTGCTTTGGGTCAACAAATAAAAATGATGGGTTTGATACCTATAAGGCTGTCTAAATTCTCTCAATATTTGGGTCAGCACCAGTTATACTTCCACTTTCTTATGGCAGATAGTCTAAATTAAAATTATTGAAAGAATCAAAGGAAAAAGATAAGACAAAAAGAAGTATTACAAATAGCATGCAAACATCTTTATTAATAATTCAATTAAAGAGCAAGCTTCCTTTACTTACTATAATTACCTCCACTGGCATTTATCAAAGTACATTCTAATTTCATTATAAGAACTTTCATTCTTGTATTTCTTATAAGAATTATAAGAAATTTCATTCTTATTTTTCTTAGAAGAACTATAAGAAATTTTAAACATATGCTTTTGACCACTAGTCAAAAACTATGTATTTAAAAACAAGCTGGGTATGCTGGTACAACCCTGCAGTCCTAGCTAATCAGGAGTCTGAGGGAAGAAGATCACTCGAGTTCCGAATTTGAGGCTACAATGAACTGTGATTGTGCCACTGCACTCCAGCCTGGGTGACAGAATGAGACTTCATCTCCAAGAAAAAAATTAAAATAAAAAGTAAGAAAAAATTCTCTGTGTTTCCACGTGCTACCACCACCATCAGTGACCTACACCTGTTGCAATCTTCTAGCATGTTTTCTACACAAACTTAGGTTAATTATGAACCCATCGTAGTTCACTGCATGAACTGACACACAGTGCTGACACCTACCTGGCTGGGGTGCTGGGAAATTAATTAGTGTTTGCAAGATGTGTTGAAGATTTGAAGGTGCATGAAATGTAATGCACATCATTAACCTGCCTCAAGCCTGTTAATTTGTTGGATATATGTGCTATAGTCTAGTAGCCATAGGCATCTATAGGTCACGTCTTGAAATCAACGGGTACCCATAGAGATTCAACACTCGGCTTTTACTTTTTCTGAAAAGTAACCATTCTGCCTCCACTGATGTATTACCTGAAAAATATACTTTGACTGTCCTGTGAAGTGCTGCACTGTGTGCTTAGCATTCTGTGCTCCATGTGCTGAAGTGTGTGCACTGTAGATGCAGGACTGTAGATATCGCAAAGCAATACATGGTAAACTATGGAGACCCTGCCTTTAAGCAGCTTCCAAGCTAGTATGAAAGATCAGGCATTTAACTACTTGTAACGCTACCATCATGTTATTAACCACACAGCCATAACCTATTTAGCTACTGGGAAGCAAGAGAAGTTTAACCATGACCAGAGACTATCCTGCACGTAAAGTGGAAAGGTTTGCATACATGATGCAGCTGGGAAAGGAGGGGAGAAGGAAAAGGCACTGAGGAGAGGGCGCTCCAGGAGCCCAGACAGCCCCAGCTTGGATACGGAAATAATGACTACACCTCAATTTGCTGGAGTTTAGAGAAAATAAGAACAGACAGAAGGGCCTTGGGCTATGTACAAGAACCAAATGTGGCAGTATTTCATAGCCTCAGAATGATCAATACAGTTATGATGAATAGGAGATTTTGGAAACAATGAAAACAGCTATATGAAATTATTTGGGCCAGGTATGGTGGTTCACACCTGTAATTCCAGCACTTTGGGAGGCCGAAGCAGGTGGATCACTTGAGGTCAGGAGTTCAATGTCAGCCTGGCCAATATGGTGAAACTTATTCTCTACTAAAAATACAAAAATTAGTTAGGCATGGTGGTGTGTGCCTGGTATGACCCCAGCTACTTGGGAGGTGGAGGCACAAGAATCACTTGAACCCTTGAACCCAGGAGGCAGAGGTTGCAGTGAGCTGAGATTGTGCCACTGCACTCCAGCCTGAGCAGCAAAGCAAGACACCTACTCAGAAACAACAAAAAAAGAAAGGAAAGAAAAAGAAAAAATCATTAATTGGAGAAGAGAGAGATTTTAGATGGGGAGATAGGTTAGAAAGTTATTAAATCAATTATCTGTTCAGCTGTCAATTTATTTCATTTCTCATTGTGTAAATTAATGTTTATTACATTGCAACTGTCTGTAAAGGTAAGGGAGAAGGTTTGTGGATACAGATAAAAGATATGATATGAGGACCTGGAATATTGAACAGTCACAGAGTGCTGTAATCCATGGCATTTACCAAAGTACTTTCTAGTTTCATTATAAGAAATGAAATTTTTCTTATTTTTGTTAAAACATGTGCTCTGAATGAAGAGACCCCCCAAACAGGCTTTGTGTGAGCAACATGGCTGTTTATTCACCTGGGTGCGAGTGGGCTGAGTCTGAAAAGAGAGGCAGTGCAGGGTGGTGGGATAGGAGTTGCTTTTATAGGTTTGAAGTGGGCAGTTAGAAAGTTACAGAAGTTGCAGTTTAGGGCAGTTTTTTGCAAGCTAGGAAGAGGTTGTAGTTTTGCAAGCTGGGAGGGGGTTGCAGTAGGGTATGGAGTCACGAGGTTGACTAAGGTCGGTTACAAAGTCCAATTGCCTTGTCAATTGAGGCCGGAATAAGAAACAATGGAAGAATGTTTCAGGTTAGTTAGGCACTGCAGGGGTTGATTGTTTTTCTGCTTTTCATGGGCTTCCAGTTACTTCAGGTTTATAATTCCGGAAGCCCCTCCAGAGGTGTATGTGCGGGCCACAGAGGTTACCATGCCGTCCACCACATGGTCAGACCTTACAATCTTCTGTGTTTTACTTGACGGATCTAAAAACACAGAAGGTCATAGGAGAAGTAAGATGGGTACCAACCTATGTACTTAAACCATGGTCACAGAGGGTGACCCAGAGGCCATCTAGAAAAGGCAACACCTGAGCTGAATTTGAGGATAAATAAACCTTTCTGGCTGGAAAACGAGTTAAGATGTTTCAGATAGAAGCAGCTTTGGAAAGACACAGACAGACTCAGGAAAAAGGAGAGCACCTGCAATTACACTGAGAGAGCCCCTGGTTGGTTTCAAAAGGGGGTGCGTCAGAGGGCAGTGCAGAGATACAGAGGCCAATTCATTAAAAGCTGGATCTGAAAGCAGCAAGGAAGAACAAGCAAAGGAAGACACTTCTAGGGCCAGCGTAATGAAAACCTCAGAAAGATTTCCTTGGTGATAGAATGAGGAATGGGCGGTTAAGTACAAAGTTTTTTAAAGTTTTTATGTATGTAGACAGCTATAACGTTTTATCAAGATATAATATACATACAATTGAGTGCACCTATCTTATTGTAGAATGTTTTGACTTTTTACACATGCATACCCTAGGATAGCCACCAACCAGATTGAGGTACAGAACAACTGCAGCATATAGAATTATACAATTTGCCTTTGCATAGACAAGAGATGAGTATTTCTCTGGCTTCATCTTCTATTTTTAATACCTGATCCTGACAGTCACATAAATCCAGCAGGTAGCGTTTGATGTCTGACCTCATTTGCTCCACATTATGTCCGTGAAGTTCATCGATGCTCCTGCACGTAGCAGTAGTTCTTTTACTGCTCTAGGGAATTTAATTATATTTAATTATATTCCATGACTTTTAAATTCACTTTTCTATTGATAGATTTTTTATTATTTTCAGCTTTTGGCTATTATCAGTACAACTGCAAAAAGTACTTTGGTACATATCATTTTATGGACATATTCTTTTATTTTTCTTGAATGTAAACCTAGGGATAAAATTGCTGGGTTATAGAATAAGTGACTTTCACTTCAGAAAAATAAGACAAGATATTTTAGTTTTTTACAATATGTATATATATATTATTGCATTTTAGGTTCTGGGGTACATGGAAAGCAAATGCAGGATTGTTGCATAGGTACATACACGGCAGTGTGGTTTGCTGCCTCCATCTCCATCACCTATATCTGGCATTTCTCCCCATGTTATCCCTCCCCAACTCCCCACCCCCGACTGTCCCTCCGCTAGTCCTTCCCCACAGACCTCAGTGTTTGACGCACCATCACATGTATGAAAATTCTGCATCTTGTCAAGATTTGTGTTGACAGTCTTGGGAGCTTTAAGGATTGTGATCTGTGTCTAGTGATATATCTTCTGATATCAGGGAGTATCCTCTGCATTTCCCTGGCGAATTATTATACTGAACACGTTTTCTTATGCTTATTTACCATTTAGAGATCTCTTTTTGTACAGTGCCTATTCAAATCTTTCCTCTCTCTATTTTTTTTTTTTTTTTTTGAAAAATGTTTTGATTGTCTCCTTTGACCTTGAGATACACAGTCTGGGCACTACTGCTTGCACAAATATTGCAAATGTATTCTCTGAGGCTATGGCTTACCTTTTTATACTTTCTTAATTTTTTAAAAAAAATTTCTTAGGAAGACAAATCCATATAATGAGTCATTTTTAGTCTTATTTTAATCAAGCCAAGTTATGAAAATATCCTTGTATGCATTCTTCTGGAAGCATTATTGTTTTACCTTCACATTGAAGTCTATAATTTGTCTTGAATTAATTACTAATCAATTGATGATTAATTGAGCATGGTGTGAATTAAGAGTTAAGTTTCTTGTTCTTACATAGGGAAAATCAATTTCTCCAGTGCCATTCATGAAAATGACCATGACTTTTCCTTTTGTGGGTATTGACAATCTAGGAAAGAGATAATTAGATTCTGAGTCAAGGAGGTGTTCTTAAGAACAGCAAGAATGAAACACATTTAATCAGTTGAGGAGATACAATTTACTGCACTTCATTAGTGATTCAGTGTCAGTTTTGAGAAAAAGAAATCGAAGATGACTCAGGGCTTGCCTTGGGCAGCTGTGTAGATGTTGTGTCAACTAGAAAGATGGGAAGTGCTGGGGGGAAAGGTGGCCGGGGAGGGCACAGAGGAGAAGAGAGGACAACAGTTTGAGCGAAACACTTTGAAGCTTCCAGTGAGAATACCAAGTAGGCTTAACAATGCAGGTGAGTGTCACCCAAAATGGGAGCAAAAGTCACGGAATTAGAACACAACATTGATATAGGGAGTACAGATCTTCCACACAGTTTACTGACTAACATTTTAGACATTCAAGATCGGCAAATGAAGAACAGACCTAGATAGTAAATGGAGACCCTCCCAAGGTTATACAATATTGAATTTGCAAATCAAACTTCATGGCAATTGCTACCCAAAGAGGACATCTAACAACATTTAATGAGATGTGGAAAAAAACGTGCTAAGTATGGTAACACAAAGCCGTTGTGTAATTCACACAGGCTGTTGTGTGAATCAGATTCATACATGAGATTGCAAGGTGGACCTCATTTCCAGGGCGGGCAGCCTTCTCTGTGGCTTCTGCAGCTTTGGCGCCCATCTCATGCTGCCTCCACAGGACAAGTGTAGACTTTGTGTGCTTGGCTCTCCTCTCCTCTGCGTGTCTTTCGCATTCTACTCTGAGCTGGGATCTTGGTCTCCGTCAGGAAGTGTCTGACGTGGAGATGCTGTAGAAACAGTGAACACTTGGACGCTAATAGTCATTGCAGACCTGACACAAGTGACGAGAATTAACACATGAAGGCCTGGAAGAGGGAATGTGTATGCATTTATACTTCTAAAAAAAAATGACATAGTGCTGAGGGATTGTGCATTTTTATTTTTAGAAACACCAGTTCAATCCCAGTTTTACTGTTCCAATAAATGCTTCTAAAAAATCCTTGATTTTTTTCAACCTTTTTCTGTACATGAATTCCATTTTGTAGTGATGTAATCAAAACTAATTTACATAGGATTTTGCTCTATTTTCCTGATAAATAACTATAAAATGTGATATAAATATATAAATTAAGCAATGCCATCTGTTAAAGAAAAAAATTATTCAATGACATTTGTGAAAGGTGATAAGACAGACTTCATTCAAGAGGAAATGGTCACAACAGGTGTTGGGACTACTGAAGTGGGGTCCAGCCGAGGAGGGGAGATTGGGCTTCACTCCAGACACACGGACAAGTGGGCATTTGTAGCAAAGGAGCCAGTGGGGGTCAGTAGACGTAATATTACCAAGCAGAAACGTCACATCCAAGGGGGAGATGCTTGCTAGACCAACTCAATAGTATTTTTGTTAAAGGCAGATCATGGTGAGGAGATAAAATGTGTAGTCTGCTTTAAATGACTCTTTTGTTTTTCTTTTCAGTTTTAAGTAGTTACCTTTGGGGGTCCCTGAGCCCCTCGAGAGTCCCCAGCGTAGGGAGGGAACTGAGGAGCTACAGGAGGAAGGGAAAGGTCTGGCAGGAACGGATGGAGAAATGGAATAGGCAGGGGATTCGGGGGCACCTGGAAGGATTCAAAGGAATGGAAGGAATGATTCAAGGTGGTGAGAGGAGAAAGGAGGAGACGAAGCATAGGAAGGAGAGGTCCTAGGGGAGCCAGTCTGGGGAGATCTTAAGTTTCAAAAAGCCCACTGAAGTTACTCAGCAACATTTTCCTAGCCAGAAATGAAGAGCATAGAAACAGAGGAGCATATAGGCAGTGGGGTTCTAAAGGAACCAGGACAAATAAAGTCAGCCTAGGCATTGGACAGTGGATCCCCACTCAAGACACACACACACACACACACACACACACACACACACACACACAACTGGGACAGTCTTCCAGCCGAGGGAGAAGGACTCTGGGAGAACTTTCTTTTTGAGAGAAAAAAATACCCAGGAAGAATTTTCCCGACCAGGACCAGGCCTAGGAGTTGGGGATGCATCTAACCCCACTCCAATCAAAGAGCCCAGAGGAAAGACCTCCAGCCCAGCAGATGCCTTTTCGAAAGGCTGAGACTGTGTCCAGAGGACACAGAGTTGAGAATCAAATCTGTTCTCACTGCACTTCAGGGGCCATCACCCGGAGGAATGGCTCAGGAGCTGGATTCAGCAATGGATCAGTCAGTCAGGTATGAAGACCAAGGCTTCAAAGGTGAGCACTCGGGTCCTGGGTGAGAGGCCCAGGGCCAGAGGGGGGCCTGTGATTGATTTTAGCCCAGCCACAGCCCCACGATTGTTGAAGACGTTATTCATGGCATTGCTGAAGGTGGTCAGGGGGACTTCATTCAAGGGGCAGCGTCACAGTAGGCAGGGACACTGCAATGGGCCCCTCCAGTGGAGGAGAGAAAGTGAGCTGAACTCTGAATACAAGGACAAGTCGGGGTTTATAGCCAAGGAGCAGGGTAGGGTCAGTGGGTGGAAAATTACTAAGGGGGTCATCACTCAGGGGGGATTCTTGCCAGCTCCACTCCACAGAATTCTTGCTGCAGGCAGGCCAAGGTGATAGAATATGGAGGGAAGTCACATATTAAGGGAGGAGAATGTTAACAGCGAGGTGAGCCCCAGGTCAGGCCTCATCAGAAAGGAGTCAGAGGACCTTAACTCAAGTGTGGTCAAAAGAGAGCTTCTGTCACTTCCCTGTGTTCCTTTTCAGAACAGCAAAATATTCTATCCAATAGACAGATACTTAAATGACTTCCAGTTATTTTACTTACAGAAATGCTTTTCTATTTATGGTTCCTTTTATTCTCATGTGTAAAATCATATTCATAGACTGGACAATAAAATCCTGGTGAGGAAAATAAGCTCATGCAGAAGCGGTGACAGTGGCTCACTGAGGGCGTCTTGGTGGGCTTTCCAGGCTTTCAGCCCCTGCTCACTCGGGGTCCCACTCACCCTTGGTGTTTGGAAAGACACCTAAGTTTAATCATCATTTTTAGTTTTAAGTTTTTGGATTTCCAACTAATTTTTCCTTTGTATCAAGGTATACTCACTTATAAATCAGTAAAAGCATTATTTATTCTAAAGCTTTAGATGTCAGTAAATTCTTTAAAACCTTATTATTTCAATTTTTAAAACTCTTTTTCAAGCCGGGCTTGGTGGCTCAGGCCTGTAATCCCAGCACTTTGGGAAACTGAGGTGGGTGGATCACTTGAGGTCAAGAGTTCAAGACGACCTGGCCAACATGGTAAAACCCAATCTCTACAAAAAATTAGCCAGGTGTGGTGATGTGGATCTGTAATCCCAGCTACTCAGGAGGCTGAGGCAGGAGAATCACTTGAACCCAGGAGGCCCGGGTTGCAATGAGCCAAGATCACGCCACTGCACTCCATTCACCCCAGCCTGGGTGACAGAGTGAGACTCAATCAAAAAAAAAAAAACAAAAAAACTACTCTTCGTCAGTAACACCAGCAGGGAAGAGGAATGCTGCCTGAAATGCTTCAAGCTAATGACCAACGTCAGTGAATCAAGACTGGCTTTCGAAGATGACTTACAAAGCGGCACCCGCTTCCACACTTCCAGGACTGTTACTGTCGAAGGCCACATATATGTCAAGTGTGAGGACTAGATTCATTTGTAACTTAGTAAAGTGAATTTCTAAAGCATTTTAAAAGGAAACTTAGGCTAAAAGGATAAATTGTTTCAAATATGAGAAAGATAATTCACATAGAATGATGAGTTTGCTCAATATTTTCAACTAAAATTTAGAATATATTGTTTAGAAAGAAGCATCTAAGAACGGAAACTGTACTGAGTAGGCCATCACTTGGGTTTTAGTTTTTGGCTTCCGATCAGAAGATGCTTTTTAACATGTCTAAGAACTCTGAAGACTCAATGAGTTACTTTTGGGCTGGTGAGTTCCATGTTTCTGGAGACATTCAGCAATGGTGCATAGCGTGCCTTGTGGCAGAGAGACTCCAGCTTCAGGGAGATCACGGTACCAGAGGCTCTTATGGTTCTCACAGGTAAGCGGGCATCACAGTCCTCTGTATAGCGAGCCGTCCTACCTGCAGGGCTTGCAAAAGCACATGTTGTTATGCTCAACCATTTTCGAATTCAGTTTATCTACGTCGGGACCTGAGAATTTGACTTTCTGAAGACCCAGGTGAGGCTGATGCTCCTAGACAATGGATCAGACTGTGAAGAGACCTGCTGTATCATGGAACACTGTGTTAGGCAAGGTTGACATTTTGAAACATGGACCTCCTCTTCAAAGACTTAAAAAATCTAAGTTATTGAATGAAGTAGCAGTGACAGCAGGGAAAAGAGTTCCCCATAAATGTTTTGCGGTAATGTACACTGTTTAACGTTTGCTGCACAGATGATGTCTAAACAAGAAGTTGGAATTTTTGCAGAGTTACCGGTAGAATGTTCTAAAACACTTTCATGTAATGCTGAATTCAATGAAAAGACAATGAATGTATCTGACAAGTGGGATCTTCATAAACACTTTTAATCAAGCCTAACTCTCGGTCATCGGTTTGGAAATCTCGTTACTTGGACAGGCAGTGTCTTTGGCGTCAGCATTCACACCTCAACTTTAGGCTGGCTTGTGACAGAGCGGCCTGATGTCAGTCTTCAATATTTTGGTACTTAACCGTTGTCAATGAGCCTGTATGATTAAAACATCTTAAAAGTTACTAAGCCAGTGATATTTCCAATGGTTGAGTTGTCTCTTGAAATCCCCTTTCGGATACTATTAAATGCTGTGTTAGGGTCGGAGTTCAGCCTTGTCAGCCACTGGAAGAAGAACACAGTCTAGATGTGAAAGGACTTCATGGCCGGGGATGATCAGCTTCCACAGTTTTTGAAATAATACTGATTATAGATTAAATATTGTTTGCACTGTGTTGAAGACAAAGCTCTAAAATTCTTTAATCTCTGGTTATTTTTTGCTCTTATCATGTCACAGTTGAATTAACCCTTAAAATACTCAGAGGCATGATACTTATTGAAGGGCATTTTAATTTATCCAACCATCCACATTGTGGAAGCAGAGCAAGCCCAGGCCGCTGGAAAGAAATGAAGTTATAAAATGTTAGGATGCCTGACGTTGTGCAGAGATGGAGGTGATGCAGGGATGCTCTGTTCTTCTCCCTGCTCTGATCAGGACAGGGCTGGGGTCACCCAAAAGTCAGTAGCTTTAGCAAATACAATCAATACAATTTGATAATAAGATTTGAATTCCATAGAGGATATTTAGAGACGAGCTTTTTAAACAAGAAGTAGCAAACTGCTTATTTTCTCTTTAATTGTTAAGAAGAAAATTTAAAAATAATATTTATGAATGATATGACATACTGATGAAAATAGATTGTAAGCAATCCTTAACCATCTGGGTGCAAACTACCTCCCAATTGTTGCCAACTGAAGTTCAGGTGCCTCTAAAAAAGATTTCTATCTATTATTTACTGGGTCTCTTCCTCAAGGCCTTAGACAATACCACACAATAAATAGTTGCTTCTCAAAAAAGTGTTAACTAAATAAATTACAATTTGCAAATTCCTAATAATAAAAATATGGACACATTAAAAATTCAATGAATTCATATACCTATATATTATAATATATTTTAAAGTATATTTATGAACCATGAATTTATCAGTCTAGCTGTAAGATTTTTGCTGTGGTGACTATTTCAATTTCAAGTGTATATACAGCTGTCTTTGTTTTTTTTTTTGAGATGGAGTCTCACTTTGATGCCAGGCTGGAGGGCAGTGGCATGATCTCGACTCACTGCAACCTCTGCCTCCTGGGTTCAAGGGATTCTTCTCCCTCAGCCTCCTGAGTAGCCGGGACTACAGGCACGTGCCACCACGCCCAGCTAATTTTTGTATTTTTAGTAGAGACAACCTTTCACCATGTTGGCCAGGATGGTTTCGATCTCCTGACTTCGTCATCCACACGCCTAGGCCTCCCAAAGTGCTGGGATTACAGGCGTGAGCCACTGAGCCTGGCCGAGCTATCTTTGCTTCGATCCGCATAATTGAGTTTTAGCTAACATTTTTTAAACAGTGTGAGTCTAACCTGAGAACATCATGTTTTCTCCTGAAGTTCTGTGTTTTCAAGATTCCTAATTTGGACCCACATTAGGATTAACTTAAGCGTTGAGAAAACATATGAAAGAAATGTGCTTTATTATCTGACAGACTGTGGAAGTCACCTGCAAGTAACAGGAATTGTGTATCTTACAATGAATAAGTTGCAAAACTATTGTTTAAACTGAGATATTCCTTTTAAACCTGAACACATTTTTAAATATTAGATTTTATTAATTATAATTATAAATTCACAAAAGCCAGAAGTTGTGTTACTTTGAACTTGCAGTGCCATGCATGCTTAAACATTGATTAGTAGTTCAGCTTAAATTCAAGGATAAGAGTTTTCCTGGGAAAATCTAGTATTTTTCCTCCAACTTGTGGAAGTTTTGTTAGTTTCACGCTTCCATAAAAAAGCTTTAATAAATGCCATATATCTTTGTGTTTGTAAAGTTGGAAAAGCTTCCACCTTTTTATTACAGGATTTTAACAAAGATTTTCTCCAGATCATCTTTGGAAATCATCACATATCTCAGATAACTTTAATCAACACACCGTAGGAATTCATCATTTAATCATTTTTTTCTTTTTCTCAATAAATAACTTATTTTCTGTTCTATTCTACCCACTCTGGTTCATGTAATTGGCGTCTTCTACCTGTGCTCCTAAAACTTGCAGAGGCTCTTTGGGACTGTAGTAACCTGGGAGGGAAACTAGGCTGCACTTGGTTTTGGACACCAGGTCTTAACTGCCAGCTGGTATCGAACATCCAGGGAATTTTCCTGCCTTAAGAGTGTCATTGTCTCACAAATGAGAAGGAAGCAGTCAGACTGAGCATTGGTAAATGTACCATTATACAGAAATAATTTATACACTGAGTAACATCATTATCCAAAAGTTAATCTTGGATACACAATTCAGTGATGATCATTTTACAGTGAAATACATTTTGAAACGTTTTCATGTATGTTCTAAACTGGCACTGTCCAGTGGAAATTTCTGCAGTGTTGGAAATATTCTATATTGCACTGTCTTATATGATATTAGGAATTAAATTTGAACTTCTGTTTAATTTTAGCTACTTACATTTAAATTAAGTAGCCCCGTGTGGCTTGTGTCTACTGTATTAAACAGTGTAGCTCTGGAAAGAAATGGGCTTTAAAATTGATTGAAAAGTACAAAGTCAACTGTTTAACTACTGAAACTCCTCTCTTGCAATTACCCATAGCAATATAAACATACACACTCACAAAATTAGCACCACCATCAAGATACAAAACATTTGCATCACACCAAATGTCCCCTGGGCCTCTCTGAAATCAACCCTCTCTCTTCACCCCAAGAGAACACTGATCTGCATTCTGACACTGTGGGTTACTTTTATTTATTCTAGAACTTCACGCAAATGAAATCATCACTTGTAAATGAAATCGTAGTTGGTAGTCTTTGAGTCTGGTTTATTTCACTAAGCATTATGCTTTAGGTTCTGTCCATGTGCATGTGAATCAGTAGCTCATTCCCATTTGTCGCTGAAGACTGTCACTCCATCTTACATAGCACAGATCGTTTGTCTGTTCATCTATCAATGAACATTTGTGCTTTTTCCAGTTCCAGGCTATCATGTGTAACACTTTAATGAAAAATCACTTACAAGTACTGTGTGTGTGTGTGTGTGTGTGTGTGTGTGCATCTACACCCACTCAGCTGTGTGTTTTCATTTCTGTTGGGCTGATATCTCAGAGTTCAATTTCTGGGTTCCATGGTAAAATACATTTTATGTTGGAAATCATGTCAATAAGTTGGGAAATGTTCTGTTTATTTTAATGGTTATTTAATATTATATGTAAAAGCCCTTAATGCGGCTATTTTAGGAATATTTCTTTCTCCTTCTCTTTGAGCTATTTTTTATACTCTATTATAACGGTGCTTAATGGTGATGGGTTACTTTACCTCTGACTCTCAATCTATTGTGGGTATAGATACAACACAAAACAATAGTATTGAAACCAAAGCCCAAGGCTTCTGCCATTTACGCTTTTTATTCTATCAAAATAGAAAAATCACCTTTAATTGTAGGATATGATTTAAGAAAACAGTTTTAATGATTTGTTGTTCCTAAAGTACTTTAACAGATATCACATAAATTCACTGACACTTTGTGTTACTTTATTCATTTTATTATTTCAACTTTAACACAATTGGTTTATTTAACAATGTCATTACAATAGTAATGTTAAATGCTATGCTTTTAATTCATATAATTGTGACTGAAACCTTAACATTTTCACCACAAAGGACATGAACAATGCTAGCGTGTAAGTGGGCTTCATAGCCTTTCCACAAAGAGGTCAGTGATGGCGGCCCTGCATGGAAGGAACAGTCTCAGGAGATACAGGACAGATGCGTCCAGGGTTTGCTGAGAAGTCTCCAGACTGGGCAAGGGACAGCAATCTCAGTTGTTTATTGCAAAACCACTACTTCCTGGCAGCTGGCTAATTTTCATCCCGAAGATGCCTGTTTTATCTTGGCTCCCGTGTTTAAATAACATCATATTCAAACGCTTGGGATTAGAAGCACGAAACAGAAGCTTCAGCTATCAAAAATTTTAAAATGTTTCAAAGGCAAATACATTCTGTACACACTATCAAATAAACAAAACCGCTTGTCCTGCTGGGCAATCAGTGCCACATTCATGCTCTACCTTCCTGGATTCGTTTTTACCTGTGCACGTACAATGACGGCCAGTTGCTCATCTGTGCTTCCTTTCATGTGTTTCCATCTGGGAACTCAGGAAATAAGACAAACTGATTTCTCTCTCCAATTTACCCATGGATTCTGTACACAAAGCATATTTTTAAAGGTTTAAAGTAACGTGAAAAATGTGGAATTTAAACTTTAAGGTGTCTTACACAGTTTGAAGGAACACAAATGGATCTAGAAATTTATGTTGCGCAAAAAACGTGCTCTGATTTACATAGATTAAAATAAAATATTATTTCCCCTTCTTCTTTATTTTTATTTTATTACTATTTAAAAAGAGCTAGATTTGTAAAAACCTATGGAAAATCAACCAAATCAAGCCCAGAAATGTTAGTCTTTGAGTTGGAGTAAAAACAAGATATTTCTGTAGACCTTTGATTCTCTTCTCTTAAAAGGCTCATTCCTATGTTACCAAATTATTTAAAGTTACGCCATTCTATATTCAACTATAATTTATATGCTACTGTTCAATTGAGTTGCAGTTAACTAGTTGACATCACAAAATAGTGCTTAGATATTAAATATGTATTCACTTTTTTGTTGTTGTTTTGCAGTTTTTTGTATATATTTTAGAGTCTGTTTCCCTGCCTCCCTCCCGGGCCCTTAAACAAACATTTATCCTAGACAGTGTGTTAGCAAAACCTAAGAGAGGACAGAAACTAAAAAAGGACACCAAGAATAAAAAGACATGTTAATGCATACTCACCTAATCTGCCTGAAGTTCTCAGGTGGTAATTCCCCAGTCTAACTTCCATCTCAGGTATTACTTGCTTGAGAACCTTAATTGGTCCATTCTGCTTGCTCTTTCTTTCTTTCGTTCCCTCCCTCTCTCCCTCCCTCCCTCCCTCCCTTCCCGTTCCTCCCTTCCTCCCTTCTTCCCTCCCTCCCTTCCTGCTTTCCTTCCTTCCTTCCTTCCTCCCTTTATTTCTTTCTTCCTTTTTTTTTTTTTGTCATTTCAATAAAATGTTTTGGATTCCTATAAAACACACATACCATAAAATATATAATTTCAAACATTTTAAAGTATACAATTTGGTGGCATTAAGTACATGTATACGTTAAGTGTGACTATTGAAATACATTATGTATGAATGTGCTTAATCCCATTGAATTACTATATACTTTAAAATGGTTTTGCATCCATCCCCGCTGTCCATATCCAGGGATCTTTCACCTTGAAGAACTGAAACTCTATGCCCATTAAATGAAAATACCCCATTTCCCCGTTTCTTCAATCCAAAATAAGTACAATTCCACTCTCTGTAAGTTACATTTTTTAGGTATGTCATATAAGTGGAATTGTACCGTATTTATCTTTTAGTGACTCATTTCATATAGCATTCTGTCCTCAAGATTCACATGCGTTGTGGCATACTTCCAAATTCTCTGCCTTTTAGAAATTTCCTGCCATATATTCCATTATATGGCTATACTATATTTTCTTATCCGTTCATCTGTTTAATGAATACTAAGTTGTTTCCGTGTTTTAACTATTTTGAAAAATGCTGAAGTGTTTACAGCTGTAAATTTCCTTCATCGCGACTGACGCTGCTTTGTCCGGTACATTTTTCTATGTTGCGTTTTCATTTTCATTCATCTCTAAGCATTTTCTAACTTCCCCTTTTATTTCTTTTTTGATTCATTAATTAAGAATGTGTTGCTTATTTTCTACAATCTGTGAATTTTTCAATTTTTCTCCTACTCTTTTTTTCTAACTTTACCCTGTTGTGGCCACAGAAGATATTTTGTATAATAGCTGTCTTTTTAAACCCATTGAAACTTCATTTGTGGTGTATCCTGGAAAACGTCCCGAGTGCCCTTGAGAAGAATGTCTATTAGAGTGTTCTGTAGTATTCATTAGGTCTCACTAGTTTATTGTTGTAGGTCTTCTATTTCCGTTCTTATGTTCTGTCTGCTTGTTCTATCTACCACTGAGAATAGGAAATTAAGTCTCTATTATTCCTGATCTATTTCTCCCTCCATCTATAAATTTTTGCTTCATATATTTGGATGGCATGTTGATAGAGATGTATATACTTAAAATTGTTATATATTCTTGGTGTACTGAAATTTTTATTGATATGTAATGTTCTTTCTCTCTTATAATCTTCTTTGATTTAAAGTTGACTTTGTCTGGTATTACTATAATCAGGCCTACTCTCTTTTGGTTACTATTTGCATGAAATATCTTTCTTCCTCTGTTCATTTTCAACCTATTTGTGTCTTTGGATCTAAAGTATACAAACAGGTTGTATAGGCATATATGGTTAGATCATGTTTTTCAAAAAAAAATTTATTCTTCCAATCTCTGTCTTTTGACTGAAAAGTTTAATTCATTTACATTAAAAGTAATTACGGATAATGAAGAATTTATGTCATTTGCTACTTGGTTTCTACATATTTTACAGATTTTTTTGTACCTAATTTTCTGCACTACTAATTTCTTTTTATTAAGTTAATTTTTTTTTGCAGTGAAAC
This sequence comes from Aotus nancymaae, assembly GCF_030222135.1. Classification (NCBI taxonomy): domain Eukaryota; kingdom Metazoa; phylum Chordata; class Mammalia; order Primates; family Aotidae; genus Aotus; species Aotus nancymaae. Next base: position 2,368,716 of record NW_026988450.1, on the reverse strand, counting down.
ATTTTCATTTTCTCTGCAATTTTTATTTGTAAGTTCTATAGTTATTTTCTTTGTGGTTTCTATGGGGATTACATTTAACATACTAAAGTTATAACATCCTAATTTGAATTTTCACCAGCTTAACTTCGATAACATACACAATATATACACCTGTACACTTATCCCCATGCTCTTTCAGTTATGGATGTCACAAAATTACATCTTTATACACAATGAGTCTAAAAACATAAACTAATATTTTTAATGTATTCATATCTTCTGTAAAAAATGTGTAGAGTAATAAACTAAAGCTACAATAACACTAGCTTTTACACTAATAATTGAAAATATTTTCTTAAATCATGTAGGAAAAAAAGTGGAGTAACAAACCCAAGTTAAGTAACAATAGCTTTAATAAAATGCTTGTGCATTTACCTTTACTGAGATTTTTTATTTTTTCATAGGGCTTTAAATTACTCTCCACTATGTTTTTATTTCAACCTCCAGAATTTCTTTTAGCACTTCTTGTGGGGCAGTTCTAGTAGTCATAAAGCCCTTCACTTTTATTTATCTGTGAATGTCTTAATATTTTCCTCACTTTTGAAGGATAGTTTTGTCAGATATAGGATTTTTGGTGGACAGGTTTTTAGTTTTGCCTTTCTCTCTTTTTTTTTTTAATTGAGATGGAGTTTTGCTCTTGTTGCCCAGTCTAGAGTGCAATGGTACAATCTCAGCTCACTGCAACCTCTGCCTACTGGGTTCAAGCAATTCTCCTGCCTCAGCCTCCCAAGCAGCTGGGATTATAAGCAGCTGCTACCATGCCCGGCTAATTTTTTTTTTTTTTTTTTTTTTTTTTTTTTTGTATTTTTAGTAGAGACAGGGTTTCACATCTTGGCCAGGCTGGTCTTGAACTCCTGACCTCGTGAGCCACCTGTCTTGGCCTCCCAAAGTGCTGGGATTACAGGCATGAGCCACCACTCCCGGCCTGTTTTCTTTTTAGTACTTTGAAAATATTAGCCTCATTTTTTCTGACTTCCAAAGTTTCTAATGAAAATCTGTTTAAGGATACTTTGTATATAATAAATTGCTTCTCTCTTGCTTCTTTCAAAACTTTCTGTCTTTGTCTTTCAACGATTCTATTCTAATGTGTCATGGTGTGCGTCTCTTTTGGTTGGTCTTACTTGGAGTTCTTTAAGCTTCCTGTCTATTTATGTTCATTATCGTTCATCTAATTTAGGAAGTTTTTGGCTATTATATCTTTTTTGTTTAACATTTTGTTGACAGCCCAAATTTTATTTGATTTTACCAACCAATGGCAGCTACTAGAAGATGTTTCAGGAAACCTTAGCTAAGCCACATAAACAATCAGGCCTATACAAGTATAGAAAAATCTAGACGTGCTTCAGAACGAAAAAAACCAAGTTGGTTGTACATCCTGAGGACATACAACTTAATTTCCACCAAAAACACGCTTTTTCGAGAGGCCTACGGGAGTATCAATTCACAAAGGCAGAACAAACAGCATGATTAGACAGAGAAGTCTCAATTGCTTAACACGAGATAAACTCAGCAGTTTTAAAGTTTCTGTATCCATTTTAAATTAGTCTAGGGTAGAAAAGATTAGGATGCTTTCATCATACTTTGAAAAGGAAACTCCCACTGGAGCTAAAAGAAACTTATAGTCCAGGTTATAGGAATACCAGTTACATAGTAAATTGTTAAAAGTAGCACATAACTATTACTGTCATACCAAGTTCATGCTTAGACAATAAGAAAATCCTGTTTGCAGCATTAATTACACGTAATTCAGTTTCCAGGCACGTAGCTAGAGGTCCCACACAGGCAGAGAAAGAACAAATGGTAGCCCGGTTATCTCACTGCCTCAGTCCAGCAGCCGGTGGCCCAGGATTTCATCTACACTGTCTATCTGCTTCCCAGCTGCTTAAGCCCCATGAGGAAAGGCAAGGCATTTATTTAAATATTCTCTTTGCCCCTTTCTCTCTCTTTTCTCCTTTTGAAACTCCCTCAATGCATATGCTGGCTCACTGTAGGCTATCACATGTCCCTTAGGCTCTTTTCACAGTTCATTAGTGTTTTCTTTCTCTTCATCAAACTCAACTTTAATTATTTTATTTGGAATTTATTCCTTTCTTCTGCTTGCTCAAATCTGTATTTGAATCTCTCTAGTGAGTGAGTTTTTTCTTTTTAATTTCTTGTATTTTCAGCTCCAAAATTTCTTATTGGTATCTTTTTAGGCTTTTTTTAAATTAATGTTTCCATTTTGTTGGTAAATTGTATTTTTTTACTTTCTCCACATCTTCCTTTAGTTCTTTGAGATAGTTGTTTTAAAGTCTCTATTTATTAATCCCACATTTTCACATCTGGTCATTGTCAAAGATAGTTTTTGTTGATTGATTTTCCTTGGATGGGCCTTACTTTCTACACTGCTGTAGACTGAATATTTTTGTCCCTCCATTAATTCATACGTTGAAACTCTACACTTCGATGTGATAGTATTTGGAAGTGAGGCCTTTAGGAGGTGATTAGGGTTAGATTAGAGCACGAAACTGGGGCCCTTAATGGTCAGATTAATACCTTATATAAAGAGAAAGAGACATGAGAGATCTGTCCCTACCATGTGATGATACAGCAAGCAGGCATTCCATTGCAAACCAGGAAAAGAGCCCTCACCAAGAACTCCACCATGCTGGCACTCTGATCTCAGATGTCTAGCGTCAAAACTGAGAAATAATTGTTTGTTGTTTAAGTCACCCAGTATATGGCATTTTGTTATGGCAGCTTAGCAGATTAAGACATATGCCTGCTGATTCTTTTGGTTAAAAACTAGACATTTGAATCCAACAATGTGATAAATCTCTGGAAGTAGGATTACCCTTTCCTCAGGGTTTGTTGATTTTTGTTTTTGTTTTTTGGCTGTTGACAGCTATTTCTGTGTCCATGATCAGCCTGACACATAAACTTAATTTCTTCTTTGGTCTTTCTGAGCCTATGCCTTTCCATGGGCATGTACAGTAACTTCTTAATTTCTTCTGTTGCTTTTTTAACACCCTAGGCTTGGATGTGTGGCTCCTAAAATGGGGGGAAAAAAACCAGGGGGAAATAAAGTCAGAAAAAAAAAGAAATGATGAAATTTTAAAAAGTATGCTGGCCTTTAAATCCTCTGGAAGTCACTTGAGCCCTAAGGGAAGGGCTTGAAAGAGTAGGGAGGAATATGCAAGGATGCCTGCCCACCTCTTCATCTGTGCCTCTGTGATCAGAAGCAGCAAGGGGAGATCAGAACACAAATCCCTGATATTTGGTGAGAAGGGTCTTTGTTTGCCCACCCTGGCTCCTGCTAGCTGTGTACAGGCTGCTCCAGGAACATGTTCATTGCTTCCTGCTGTGGGGCTTGGGTAGGGACTAGGTACTTGTTACTGTGCGCAGAGCTGGAATGGACCAAAATTAAACACAGTTTACTACCCAAGCCTTCCGCAGGAAGTTGAAAGCCATGGGATAGACTACAGATCTCCAAAATAGTTACATCTGACACATTGTGAAAGCACAATTGTTGTCTAGGCAGGAAGATGGATATTTGGTCTCCTACTTTGTTAGCATCCCAGAATCCTTCTACACTTCCTTTCCTTTTGAGGCATTTTTATCTTTTGCTTTCAATTTCCATCTGGTGCCTGAATCCTCATTGCATGCTTTGATTACTCAGTGCCCATGTTTGGGGCTGGTTGCTGATTCAGACTATGTTGCCATAGTGAATCAATGAAACGAATAAATACTTTCTGTCATCCTGCTGATGAAGATGGATTAGCTTTCCCAGTTCCTTATTACTGTTCTATTACTTTTGTTTCTGTGTTTACAGATTTCTGGTATGTCTTTTATCCAGCATATAAAATAAACCTTAAATACTTATTCCTCAAATCTAGTTTTGAAGCAAACATATATGAAAGACAGGGGAAGCAAAATGACCATGGAAAAGTAAGCAAATAATAGAGACAAATGGTAAAGGACTTTGAGGAAATTAAGTCTAGTTTCTTCAAAACACATTATTTTAATACCCATTATCATCTCTAGCATATTTCTAATATGTACCAAGATCTCTGCTACCTGTTGAGACTATATTAATCATGTATAGATTGTATTAGTAAGAAACTATAGGATATATATATAGTTTTATGAAGGATACATATAGAGCTTCTCTCACGTGTGTGTATATATATGTGTATATACGTGGGTGTATACATGTATGAGTGTGTATGTTTTTTAAAGAAGAGTTTAAGAAATTCGCCTTCATGATTGTGAGCCTGGGTTGGTAAGTTCAAGATCTTCAGGGCAGGCTGAAGATGCAGGTAAGTGTTGATGTTACAGTGTTTAGCATTAATTCTGAAGCCTGGCAAGCTGGAAAATTGGGCAGCATTTCTATGTTGCATGAGAATTCCTTCTTCCTCAGTTACCCTTAGTTTTCACTCTTAAGGTCTTCAACTGATTGGATGTGGCCCATCCACATTACTGAGGCTAATCTGCTTTATTCAAGGTACTGAATCGTAACTTTTGATTGAAATGTTAATCATAGCTTAAAATATACATTCACAGCAACACCTAGACTGGTCTTTGATCAAACAACTGAGCACCATAGCCTAGCCAGGTTGTAACATAAAATTAACCATGGAGAGATCATTAAAAAAAATACTCAGACATTGTTTTAAGGGAGCTGACAATCTAATGTTAAGTGACAGATATGAATAGATAAGGCAAATATGCAGAATGTTTATAATTGTGTGTCTAGATGAAGTTTATATGGATTTTCATTGGCCTGTTCTTGTGATGCTTCTCTAGGTAGGCATGAAATTTGCTAGCATAATATTTTTAGGGAAATAGGCATTGTAAGCAAATGCATGCTCTGTTCCTGCTTACTAACAAGACCAACTAGTCCATTTTATTGGAAATGGGAACAAAAACCAAGAAGCTCTCCCAGAGGAGTTGGGTCTTACAGGGGAAATAGTTGACTTTTACATAAACAAATGAAAATATTACGAAGCAGTGGGAAGGGCCTGTTTGACATTTGGTCACACTGGCTTTTGGAGCCTGAAGCTCCTTGTCCCTAAAGAAAAAGTAACTAGTCTAGGACAGTCAAAATGGAAACATGGCTTACTAAACAAATATGCTTAGAACATTCTTCTCAGTTTATACATTCAATTCCCAGCAAATAGAAGAGGCTCTGGCACATATTAGGATGCAATAAATAATGTTATATGAAATAATTATTTTTATTTCCTGTAAGACCTGGTGAAAATAAAGCAAATAGACAAAGGGAAGAATAATATCTTTAGGATGTTTTTTGGAAAAGTGTACAAAATGGGGGAAAGAAAGATGGTGAGGAGTTTAAAAGAAAGTCCCTTGAAAGAAGAAGCCTTACTTTCTTCAAAATCCTTTAACATTTAAATTGCCAAATTTTATTCTTATCCATCTGACTGAAGCAAATTTTCTCATGTAGAAAACCCTGAAATGTATGAAGATTCCGCAATCTAGGCCTCTGCTCTCAGAGGCTGTGTTCTGAAAGCATGTAAACCACACGGAGTCTGTAATGACGTTTGAATGATGGCTCCACGTGGACACACATGCCTATTGTTGGTGGTCTATGCAATACATTTACATTATTTCTTTTCATATATGAGGTGTTTCCTTGAGACTGAGATTTATTGAATTAGGAATAGCATTATAAGAATCTCAAGTGTCAGTAAAAAATGTTTAATATAGTCCAAAATATTTAGAAAATTAATGCTAATTAGGGTTACATTAAACATCCAGGCACAGAGAAGTCATATTTGAGACATATCATTTAATAAAGTTATTAACTACTAAGTTAAAATCTTCTTAGAATAAAAATTAATTGGTAAGGAGTATGAATTGCATAATAAGTCAAACAATACCAGAATTAAAGTATTAATGTCTGAGCCAGGTGGGAAATTATATTGCCAGAGGGGAAGTCTTCTCATTTTAGGTTATATTAGCTTCTTGATAAGCCTGCCCTGATATGAAATCTACTGGTTTGAAAATTTAAAAGGTCATAAAGTGTGTATTTTAAAGAAAGCACAATTTGGCTGGGTGCAGTGGCTCATGCCTTTTTAATCCCAGCAATTTGGGACACCAATGCGGGTGGATGATGAGGTCAGGAGTTCGAGATCAGCCTGAGCAATATGGTGAAACCCCATCTCTACTAAAAACACAAAAGTTAGCCAGGCGTGGTGGCACGTGCCTGTAGTTCCATCTACTCAGGAGGCTGAGGGAGGAGAATCACTTGACCCCAGGAGGTGGAGGTTGCAGTAAGCCGAGATTGCACCACTGCACTCCAGCCTGGGCAACAGAGTGAAACTATGTCAAAAAAAAAGGAGGGAGGGAAGGAGGGACGGAGGGAGGGAGGACGGAAAGAGAGAGAGCAAGAAGGCACAATTTAATCACTTTCTCCTCTAAAAAGCAGGTCTGTTTTGTAAAATTACCAAACCTCAAACTAATTTTAGGAACAATAATGCATTTTGTTTATATATAAGCTCTGTTTCCACCTACTTTCAGGAATAGATTTTACTTTCACACGTCTCAACATTTGCGTTAAAAATGCTTCTTTTGCCTCTCAATGAATGAATAATTTTTAGGTTCTCACTATGCTTCACATTTTTCATCATGAACTGAAATACTCTTCTTCATTAAGCCACGGAAGACACTTCATAGAAAAAAAAAACCCTCATTTACAAACAGCTTTGATTCTTGATTTGTCTGCAAACTTTTCCTCTTTAGGAGGACATTTGACACTTTAACAACAGTTTGTCATCTCCCATGTACCATGAGCATGAATTAATTTGTAACTTGAGGGATGGGCCAGAGGAATACGCCTTAAGACAAGCTTTGGCTTGATGGCATCAGTGTCACTGCGCTGTGTGCTCGGGAGCCCTTGCCCCCTAGTTGGGAGAGAAGGCAGTCCTGCTGTTTCTTAAAGGCGTACCCCTCCTCCCACACACAAGCTAGTCAATGTCTTCTTTTTATACAGCAATTAAAAAACAGCTCGGTGTTTAGATTATTATGCTTTTCATTTTGATTCCTAATTTATATTTCCTGAATCTACTTATTTTTCCCTAGCATTATTTCATTCCTAAGTAAATCTTACGGGAAAGAATCTGATCCTTCTCTGAGTTTTACCTTAGGCAATCAAACAGCTGCTGTATAAGCTGCTTCTTCCAACCCTTTTTGAATGTTTCCAGGCATCAAATTCATTGTTTGTCACTTGCTGTTTGCAACAAAACTAAAATATGTCTATAAAGCCTAGAGACAAACTTCCTTAAATATAAAATCAATAGAATTAAAATGTGTTTTACTCGAATAGTAAAGTGCTTTCATAAAGAAAACATGAAAATTCAGAAATTAGGCGGGATAAAAGTTTTATGTATCAAAAACAGCACACTCTGTGGTTGAAGGATACAGACCCGAGAGCCAGGCTAGACAGTTTCAAACACTGGACGTGGGCTTGAGCTCTCAGGTCTTGAGGAAGTTACAGAGCATTGCTAAGACTCAGTTTTCTCATGCGGGGAATGGAATGGAGTTGATGACAGCACCCACCATTTGGTTGTTAAAATAAATCATTTAGGTAATATGTATAAATTATAAATTTTTGAATATCACTCGACCATATATATAAGCATGTGTTTTATGTACACTTTTTACATTTTCAATAATTTTTTTTTAAATTTAAGAACAGTTTCAGATAGACAGAAATGTTGCAAGGATAGTACAGAGTGTTCCCGTGTACCCCACATCCAATGTCCAGTATTACTGACATCTTTATTACAAGGGTTCGTTTGTCTCAGCTGCTCAGATTGTGTTGGTTTTTACCTCATATGCTTTTTCTATTCCAAGATCTCATTCATGATACCATATTTCATTTATTTACCTTATCTTTGATAATACAAGGAAGGATCACCAAATACTTCTTTGCTGTATCGTGACAGTTTCTCAGACTTCCCTTGTGTCGTGTGACATTGACAGTGACAGCTTTGAGAAGTACTGGTCAGGTATTTCGTCCTTCAGTTGAGGTTTGCCCGGTATTTTTCTCATGATTAGACCAGAGGTAGGCGTTTGGTTCATAGAAACAAAACCTGTGAGATAAAATGTCATTCTCATCGTGTTATCTCAAAGGTACACATTATTGGTGTGATTTGCTACTGATATATGCAGCTTGGTCACCTGGCTGAGGTAGTGTTTGTCAGGTTTTTCCGTTGCAAAGTGGCTATTCCTTATCCCATCCTTTTCATATCATACCCTACAGAAGAAAGTCATTATGCTCAACTCTTAAGGGATGGGGGTTATATTCTTCCTCCTTGAAACTAAAACATCTACATTAATTATTTAGAATTCCTCTGTACAGGAAATTTGTCTTCTTTCTTACATATATTATTTATTCAATCATTCGTTTATATCAGTATATATATATGAATTTTATTTTATACTTTGGTTAAAGTACATTTTGGTTTGCGTGATTAACTTACCCCGTTTTTTGTCATCTCTTGATTGACTACTGTGGGCCTTCGAAATAACCTTCATTATTTTTTTCTTTTTTCATTTGTTAAGTACTTTCTTGCTTCCTGGCATGAAAAGATCCTCCAGGCATCTTGTCCAAATGTGGCCATACTGGGGTACTTAGTTTAGTGCCATTTTATTTCTACTTGAATATTCTCTAGTCTGGCATATGCAGTCTCTTCTAAGAAAAAGCACAGCAGGATAAAAAGCCAAGAGCTTTGGAATCATTCGGGACAGAAATCGGATACAGACCTGACCGTTGCTTACGTGACCTTGAGCAAGTTACCTCTTCTTTTAATATCGAAAATTCTATATGCGCTTCCTCACTTTGGGACATTCATGGAAAGAAGTAACTGTGGTAGGATTTCAAATTCAATTTGTGAGTTTCTTTACCTAAAATTTTCTTTAAAGAATAAGCTGAAAGATATTTGTGAGTTTTAAAATGATTGAAAAGTCAGTGAATGCTAAACTTAATTGTAGAGAAGTACGAATCACAAATTCTAATTGAACAATTTAAACATTTTCACTAAATCCAAAGAAATGACTGGTCCTAACTCTATGTGAGTGGCATTTTTGTAAACACAGAAATAAAACTAAATTATTGGCAGACAAAATCTACAATAGAGAAAGAATGAGAGCATGCCATGAAGGGTGATGTGACAATTCAGAAAAACTGGAATTTCCAGGTCCTACTCGAAGTTTAACCATAAATTCTTGTTTGACCTTCGCTATGTCATTTCTGTTCCCTCTTTGAATTTGCTCAAGTGTAAAACAAAGTTAACCTGTCATCCATTCACAGCTCTTTGTATGGGAATTCATGTGTATTTATGAGCTAATGATTGAATGTAATATGAATCACTAAGATGAAGTAATATTCAAAAATGACAGCATTACTTGTTTTTATTATGTGTCAGATAAAAGTGATAAGATTTTTCTTCTACATTAGTTCTCTCTGATGAAAATGCTACTTTAATTTACCCAGCATGTTGCTTCTTAAATATTCTCTCTTCCACAAAGCCTTTTTTAGCTGGGGTTTTTTTTTTAATGATATCTTTTTGTTCCTAGAATTGAAACACACAATTATCATTTCTCTTTATTCTTCCTTTTAATATGATCCAATTCTTATTTTATGGATATTTCAATGTAATAATACGATATTTCACCTCCACATGCAATTGACAAAGTTTGTACAGAGAAATCGACATTCAACCAATATCCATGAGTTCAAGAGACATTGATTGAGACCCTTCTACATAGCTCACTGGCACCATTCTGAGCAGTGAGCACACTGTGGTGAATAAACAGGAGCAAATACCTGCATTAATGATGCTAGAGAGAGTTAGAGAGCTTAAACAAAAACCACTATCAGAATGTATGTGGTGGGGAATGCTGAACCCAGGAAGGAAGAAGCAGGTGAGGAGACCCATTCTGTCAGGTGTGGGTGGTGACTGAGTTTTCACAGAGGCCTGAGAAAGTGAGCGAGGGTGCCCTGAGGATTCTTGTGGGCACCACCTTCCCCACAGGTCTATGCAGGGTCAAAATCCTGAGGCAAGATCCTGCTGCACAGGTTTAAGGACAATCACAGGGGTCATAAGAACTGAGATGACAAAGAAAAGCTTTTTAGGCCAATTGCAGCAATTTCCATTTCTCCACCATCTCTCAAATGGTTGACCATTTCCGTGTGCTGATTTAGTCAGTGAATTTTCTGTTATTTAGTGACACTTATTTCCTGCTTAACAGAATACCTGGCAAAATAAGCTTCATTCACACGGAATTCTGGAGAAAGAAGTAAAATGATCGAAAAGGGTTTCAAGATTCAGAAGGCAGAAAAAAAGTGCCAAATACTGAATTTGAAAGTTCATTACTGATCCTTAGAAAGCAATGAATGATTTAACACCATAATGTAGATGGAAGACCTGGCACAGTAGTTTGAAGGATAAATGAGAGAAAAGAGAAAGACAATTAGGAGAGAGACAAAGTGATAGCTTAAAAGCAAGTTAAGATTTAGGAAAATCCTTTATGTATATATGTAGAAAACAAATAACTTTTATTACAACATATATTTGTGTATATATATAACATATATACGTGTGTGTATATATACATATATAGACCAAGTATTGTTAGGACAGTTTAACGTATTTTACAAAGTTATATTGAAGTTAAAATAATATACAGACGATTCTCTAAATTTAACATTTTCTTTGAAAAGAAAGAATTGCAGTTTGAGGCATACATTCAGACGGAGTATTTTTTTTTTTTTTTTTTTTTTTTTTGGTATGTCTAAAGAACAAAGAGAAGGCTGGGGGCTTTCTTAAAAAGACGAAGTTTACCTGTGGCCATGAGAGAAAGTTCATTAGGGCTAACAGAACTCTGGGGAGTTGGCAAGCTCCATTAGTGGGTGACTAGTAGTCAAAATTAGTCCTAGAGTTGTAGCATATTATCCTAGCAGCTGTAGGTAAAACTGAACTCAGCCTACAACAGGTAGTTTCAGTCACTGGATTTTTTAGACAGTTGCATTTCTTTTTTTTTTTTTTTTTTTTTTGAGACGGAGTTTCGCTCTTATTACCCAGGCTGGAGTGCAATGGCGCGATCTCGGCTCACCGCAACCTCCGCCTCCTGGGTTCAAGCAATTCTCCTCCCTCAGCCTCCTGAGTAGCTGGGATTACAGGCACGCGCCACCGTGCCCAGCTAATTTTTTGTATTTTTAGTAGAGACGGGGTTTCACCATGTTGACCAGGATGGTCTCTATCTCTTGACCTCGTGATCCACCCGCCTCCGCCTCCCAAAGTGCTGGGATTACAGGCGTGAGCCACCGCGCCCGGCCAAGACAGTTACATTTCTAAAGCAATGTTATGTACCCTGAGTGTTTTTCAGTCCTGGCCCCTGGACTCTGATTTAGTTGGTTATAAAAAAATGACCCAATTCGGATCATCAACTTTCACAGCACACAGATAAAGAGAAAACTACATCAGAGCTCTCCTGTGACTCCTCCCAGACATCACCTACCTCAGAATAACAGCATCCTAAACTCAAAATCACAGATAAGCTTTTCCCGTATTTGGAATTCATATGAATGGAAACATAGAGTATATACTTTTTTGTCCAACGTTATGTTTAGGGTATTTATGCATATCGTTTTGTATAGTTATTACTGTCAGAAAAACTATGTTCCATTGGTGAATGGAGCACAATACACTTATCTGATCTAAAAACAGCATTTGTCCGTTTTCTGTGGGAGTTTGGATAATACCGGAGTAAACATCCTGTAAATGCGTGCTGGGCATACACCCAGGAGTGGATTTCCTGGGAGGTAAGATTGGCACACATGCACCTTTAGTAGATACTGCCAAAACGTTTTCCACTGTGGTTGCATAAATTTACCCTCCCACTTACTGTGTTGAGAGTCCCAGTTACTCCACAAAGTTATAGACACCGAGGCTCCTCTCATTCATTTCAGCCTTCCTGGTGGGTATGCAGTGCCATGGCCTGCGTGTTTGTTTTCATAGAAGGGGAACAGTTACTTTTACTATTTGTGTTTATTTTAAAATATTTTTATATTTTTACCTTGTTTCTTGAATGAATTTAGACAGAAATAAGTGGAGAAAATTGTACAATGAATTTATGCCCTCAGCGTCTCCAAATTTGCACTTTCTATGCAACCACAACAAAATTACTATAATCAGGAAATCCGCATCAATGGGATATTCCTAAGTAGTCTAAAAATCACATTCACATTTCTGAGTGTTCCCTAACGCCCTTTTCCTGGGCCAGAATCCGATTCAGAATCAACACCGCACGTCGTCATCACCACAGTCTCCCCAGCGGGATCTGGTTCCTCAGTCTTTCCTTGCACTTTGGAGGAGAATTAGCTAGTTATCGATTGTCCTTCAGTAATTCAGGTTATTAATTTTGGGGCAAGAAAACCATAAAGTAGTACCGCCTCCTTTTCAGTGCACACGTCACAGGCACAAGATGTCAGTGGCGCTGCCTGCGGGTCACGTCTGCTTGGAGCACCTGCCGAGGTGAGGCGCTGTCCAACACTTTTCTCCACTACTCTTCTCTTTGTAATTCGTAAGTATCTTATGCAGAAATACTTTGAAATTATGAAAATTTTCTGTTCCTAATGATTTGGCCACTGATTTTATTATTCACTCATCAATGAGCATACATTGTTTCACAGTCTGATACAGTTAAATTTGGGCTTTTTTTTTTTTTTTTTTTTTTGGAGTCTCGCTCTGGAGTGCACTGGCGCCATTTTGGCTCACTGCAACCTCCACCTCCCAGGCTGACCCGGCTAATTTTTGAATTTTTATTAGAGACTGGGTTTCACCATGTTGGCCAGGCTGGTCTCGAACTCCTGACTTCAAGTCATCCATCCGCCTCAGCCTCCCAAAGTGCTAGGATTACAGGAGTGAGCCACCGCGTCTGGCCCAGATGTGGGCCTATTTTCTGAAGTTCTCTCTCTTTTTTTTTTTTTTTTTTTTTTGAGACGGAGTTTCGCTCTTGTTACCCAGGCTGAAGTGCAATGGCGCGATCTCGGCTCACCGCAACCTCTGCCTCCTGGGTTCAGGCAATTCTCCTGCCTCAGCCTCCCGAGTAGCTGGGACTACAGGCACGCGCCACCATGCCCAGCTAATTTTTTGTATTTTTAGTAGAGACGGGGTTTCACCATGTTGACCAGGATGGTCTCCATCTCTTGACCTCGTGATCCACCTGTCTCGGCCTCCCAAAGTGCTGGGATTACAGGTGTGAGCCTCCGCGCCCGGCCCTGAAGTTCTCTCTTTGAAATTACTCTGTAAGGTCGGGTCTAACTCCAGGAGGGATCTTCTTAGCTATCCATTTTCCTAGGTCTTTGCCGATTTTGTATGTGGCTTATAATACAGCTCGTCCCTCAGAGCTTCCAGCCTCCTCGTAATTGTTTAACACCACGGTCTCCACTGTTGGCAAGCGTACCGTTTTCTACTTTCCCGAATTCTGTTCCAGATGAAGTGAGCTTACTTGAGAGCGGCAGAGCTCCCTTTGATTTTGACCCGCCTCACCTCGTGCACACAGCTCGGCACCACAGCTCCACAGCAGGGCGCAGGGAGTGGCCCACTTTCTCAGTGACACGCTTGCTTTGTGAGCTGGTCGCTGTGGGAGCAAGGCTGTCTCTTTTCTTCTAAGTTGCTTCTCTTGGCATGGACTTTGCCCTGTAAACGAGCTGGGTCAAGGGCCAGCAGGGTCCCATTATTCTTGGTCAGCCATGCCTGTTGCTGACCTTGAGGCTAGCAGTGAGGGTGTGGAGGGGATATCCCCTTCCCTTTTTTCTGTTTTTTAACCTTAACTTTTAAATTTTTTATTTATTTTTTCTTCTTATTCTTTTTTTTTTTATTGCATTTTAGGTTTTGGGGTACATGTGAAGAACATGCAAGATTGTTGCATAGGTGCATACGTGGCAGTGTGATTTGCTGCCTTCCTCCCCTTCACCTATATCTGACATTTCTCCCCATGTTATCTCTCCCCAGCTCCCCACACCCCGCCGTCCCTCCCCTATTTCCCCCCAACAGACGCCAGTGTGTGATGCTCCCCTCCCCGTGTCTATGTGCTCTCATTGTTCAACACCCGCCTATGAGTGAGAACATGCAGTGTTTGATTTTGTGTTCTTGTGTCAGTTTGCTGAGAATGATGGTTTCCAGGTTCATCCATGTCCCTACAAAGGACACGAACTCATCATTTTTGATGGCTGCATAATATTCCATGGTGTATATGTGCCACATCTTCCCTGTCCAGTCTATCATCGATGGGCATTTGGGTTGGTTCCTGCTTCAGAGTCCCTTTAGCCCAGCTAGTAGGATGAGAAATTTTAGCAGCCTGCTCCCCTTTGTGAGTTACCATAGCCCTCAGCAAGAAGCAGGTGGGACCCCTGTGTTTTCTGTGGCTGCACACATCCTTGGCGGCGGGTGCTTGTACAATGCTGCTCCGGGTTGCGCACAGGCAGAGCAGATCCTGGCTTTGATGCCCTTCGTGGATGCACGTCACTGACGCTGACACACTACCTTGACATTGATCGTGACACTGATGACAACAATGATTGCAATGTTATTTCACAGCTTAGTTTTAAGCAAGTTTGAATTTAGTTACATATTTTATATTTAGCTTTAAATGTTTTTTAAACCCTACAGAACAGTATTGCTTAGAGCCAATGCTTATTAATATTTCACACATGTATTATTTCCTTTGTTTTCATCCTGCATTTCCATGCTCGATCAAGGATAATTCTTTTTTCTGCTTGTATGTTAATGATTAATTCTGTTTTTCTTTCTTTGTAATCATCTTTATTTTGAAGGGTTTGCAGTTGTGTCCACAATACCTTCAGGAAATCGTTCAGTTTTAATTACGTTGGTTGAAGTGCAGTATGGGTAGTGATGATGATTTCCTTTGTGATCCAGTTTCACGGGAGCAGGATAAATCCTACCTCATTTTCTTCCTTTAATTCCAGTACCAACAACCTGAGGTATACACAAACAGGGTCAATCAACCACATAGTTTTCTAAAATCTTAAATAATAATATTTTCCTTTCTCATCATAAATATTTCCAAATATCACAGTCTTTTGTTTCTGTTAAAAACACCTCTTCTGCCTGAGCTCAGTGGCTCACACCTGTAATGCCAGCACTTTGGGAGGCGAGGTGAGCGGATCTCTTGAGACCAGGAGTTCCAGACCAGTCTGGGCAGCAAAGCGAGCCCCTGTCTCCACAAAAAGTGCGAAAATTAGCGAGGCATGGTGGTGTGCACCTGTGATCCTAGCTATTTGAGAGGCTGTGCCAGGGGAATTGCTCGAATCCCAGATGAGGATGTCGCAGTGAGCAGAGATCTCGCCATTGCACACCAGCCTGGGTGACAGAGGACAGACTGAGACCCTGTCTCAAAAAAAAAAAAAGAAAGAAAGAAAAGAAAACCAACCTCTTCCTTCAAAATGTAGACCCTCACTAATTAACTGATACATTTATATTCATCCTACCTCCCATTCTGCAGTCCAGCGGGTCAGATATGGAAGAATAATCATAAAAGGCCTCTTTTCCAAAATAGTTAAAGGCAATTGATCAGGAAGACGATAGTCATCGTGCCACAGCGTATTACTTTGTGGGAGTTTTGGGGGTGATTAGCCTTTTCCATATCTTCTGTATTTCCCCCTTCTCTTTTGAATGTAACAGCTTGTTCAAGTCCCTCCAATATTTAAAGGAGTGTTTTTATTTAACTCACATTTTTCTTTTCCTCATAGTCAATTGTTAGGCAAGGACTATTGAAAATAACCCTCCTGAACTCATGTTTGCCAGCATTCCCTAATCCTGTCCTAATGAACACACTTAGGATTCACACTTCAGTTCAGACAGAGACCCCGAAGGAGACATGTGCTCAGTTACTTAATCCTTTTGAACCTTTGCTTCTATTTGTCATAGCACCCTCTGGCTACTCCTAACACCAATTATTATTTTGCTGTTTTTATAGTTTTTCCTCCTGTTGTGAGTTTTCTGAGGACAGCAATGAGTTTTCTGTATTCCCAGCACCTCAAAGTGTGTATGTGTATTTAATATAAAGAAGATACACAATACATATTATACATTCAAGCAAATAAATTAATTTTGTGTATAGGATATATGCAGTGAGGTGAACATACATATAAGTGGATTTAAGCATTTTGGCTAACTACAGAGTTTAAATGTGATATATTTGAATGCAGAAACTTGCTCTTGAACACATATATTTCTGGTATACACAAGCAACTGCTCCTTTATAGAGTCTGTCTATGGAGAAGTCTCATATTGATCTCCCCCAAATTTCCCACATTATGATTTTTCCCCTTCATTATATGTTTGTCTGGGATGGTATCAGAGTTTACAGTTTGATTCTAACTTGACAGTTATCCAGTAACAGCTGTTTATGTGTGTATACCGTGTTGTCCAAGCCGCGTGGATGTGTTCCTACTGCTGCTGCTCTTGTTCTGCTTTTGTGAGTTGTTGTTCCTTGGTTCAATTAGCTCCTAAAATACTATTTTTAATGTTTAAAATAATTTCTAATCGCTCAGTATTTTTTAGATTATTTGGCCACATATACTGCAGTCTCGTTTCTTCAGAAGCAGACGCCAACACGGAGTTGAGGATTCTACCAGGTGTTAAAGCCTGAGAAAGGCAGAGGAGAAAGAAGAACTGAAGAAAGTCAATCTGCAATGCAAGGTCAGCAAGAGCCTCAGCCAACCTGGTAGGACAGTCTGTGGTGAGTACGGCCCATCGGAATGACCTGCATTGCATGGAAACGGACAGCCCTTATACCCTGCCTTGCTTGGTTACCTGGTTCAGGCCGCTGAAAGGAGACCTACGCCTGGGGACAGCAGCTCTCTGCAACGGAGGCAGGAGCGCTGGCTGGAGCTGTCTACTGAAGGCGCTGCCCTAGCTAGACAGCACATCCCTTATTTTATTTATTTATATATTTTTAGAAATGCCATGCTGATCTCGAACTCCTGATCTCAAGCAATCTTCCCATTTGAGCCTCCTGAGTAGCTGGGATTACAGGCACGAGCTGCAATGCCTGGCTCAGCACGTTTTTTTTTTTTTTTTTTTTTTTTTTGAGACGGAGTCTTGCTCTGTCTCCAGGCTGGAGTGAACGGTGCGATCTCGGCTCACTGCAACCTCCGCCTCCTAGGTTCAAGTGATTCTTCTGCTTCAGCCTCCCGAGTAGCTGGGACCAGAGGCGCATGCCACCACCCCCGGCTAATTTTTGTATTTTTAGTAGAGACAGGGTTTCACCATGTTGGCCAGGATGGTCTCAATCTCTTGACCTCGTGATCTCCCCACCTCAGCCTCCCAAAGTGCTGGGGTTACAGGCTTGAGCCACCACGCCCGGCCTGCACATTCTTTATTGAGAGGAAGCGAAGCAGTGTATCTATTTGTGTCTATAACATGTATGCACGTATGCATGTGCATGCGTATATACCAGAGCCAAGCTATTCTATGAAGCTAGAGGAAAAAGGGAGGTTATCTTTGCACTGATGAGTGAAGCGGGCACAAGGAACATCTTTCAGCTGTGCTTGAGCACCCAGGCCACCTTGCAGTTCTCTCTTAATTTTCCATTATTGGTTCTATCAGAAACATTAGAAGTTTTATATAAATTACTGCGGCTTTTAATTTTGCATTAACTGATAAAATATAATCCAGATCTCAACGTTTTGCCGCAGGCAATTGATGACACAGCAACCGGAACCAGCTTCGTATTGAGGAATGTAAGTTAAGGTTCAATATTGCTGATACTCTGGCAAAGAAAGCACATGCCCTGTTTGCAGGATGTAAGTCACTGTTTTAGGAGAGAGTTTCTCATTATTTTTCAATTAACGTGATTTTTTCCAAGATTTCCTTTGTGTTTCATGGAGAGAAGAGTTTGTCTGAAAGTAATTGTTACATTATTTAGGTTTTGGTTGTTAACTCTTTTATTATTTTCCTTAACTCCCTTATGTTTAGCCATTGAAGAGATATGTGAAAATTAACTCCCTCCTTTAGAGATGATATGGCTTTCATAAACACTCACAAGCATGCCATATTAAATGCATCATGTTTAAAGCTGATGATGCTTAAGTATCTCTAGAAAAAGATATATTCTGGGAACAGTACATTATTGTAATCTCTTGGGGAAAGGTAACAAAAATCATTTTGCTTCCTAGTTGCTCAGTTAATTTAATAGATTCGGCAACTAACTTTTATGATATTTTATCAGTATGTCAACCACGATACAACGAAAGGTTAAACTCTCATATTCAGGCACGATGAGAAGAGAAATCTCAAGCAGTCAGATTTATTTTAAAGCATAATCAATAGAAATGGAATAATCACTATCTAAAGGAAAATATTGATAACCAGGAACTACATTATGAGCTAAACTTTCATAATTCCATACAATTCCATACACTGACGTACACCTCAAATCTATGTTGAGGTTCTTTACAGGCTCAGCATAAAGTGATCTTAACAGAACTGTAACCCTGTTGTTTTCTCACAAAAATGTAGCCAAAGATGACTAATTAGAGGAGGCGTATTTCCTGTAGTAGTCGAAATAACAAAAACAACACTGCATTTGGATAACGGTTCCATACTCCTCTGGGAAACCAAATTCTACAAGAAACAATAACAAAATATCTTTAAGAAGATCATATAGCAGCTGTTGTGTTGATTTCTTTTCAATTGAAATATTCATAATACATTATGCAAACGATCACAAAAAGCTTCCTGGCCAAAATAGAGCTACTAAATCATAATATGTTTCATCTTCAGTTAGATTTCCAACAACTACACAAAAGAAATTTCACATATGAATAAAAGTATTTAATGTCTGAGAGTGATCATTAAACTGAAAGCTGGGTAGTGCAGGGTAAATGTTTAATGAATCCAATTTCTTTGAGACATCCTCCCATCTTCCTATGTCCTGACTATTTTTTTGCATATATTAGTTTCAGTGATTTTTGATAGTTACTTCTCTTAAACCCCATCTCACATCTAATGAATTATCAAGTCATAATCATTTGATTATTAAAATGTATGTCACATTTTATCCCTGCCTCACTGTTTCAGCTCCTTGTTGCTTACCGCAAGTCCTTTCAACCTGGGTCACAGCAGTAGCATATGAGCGTTCCTAGTCTCCACCCTCCACAGCATCGCGACGCAACATGTTCAGAGTTGCAAATTATTTAACAGTATGTTTATTGCCTCTGTAATTCGATTTCCAGGCTGCTACGGGCTGCATTGTGTCCTTACAATATTCATCTGCTGAAGTTATAACCCGAAGTATCTAGACTGTGACTATATTTGGAGATAGTGTCTTTAGAGAGATGAAATGAAGTCATGGGGCGCACTCTGATTCAAGATGACAGGTGCCAATCATCCACACACCAAGGAGAGGAGCCTCAGGAGAAGCCAATCTTGCTGACGCCTTGACCTTGGACTTTCAGCCTCCAGAATTGTGAGAAGTTACATTTCTGTCGTTAAGCCACCCAGCCTGTGGTAACTCTGTTATGGCAGCCCTAGCAAATGAATCCACAGCTCAACTCCAAACTGCTGTGCATGGCTTACGAGCCTCTTTATGGTCACGTGCCTCAGCCTCGTCCTCTATGCCTCACATTTTTCTTTTTTCCCCCTTTTTCCACTTCTGTACTCCCAAAATGTGAATTATTTTAATGCTTTTTATTCATAGTTGGTATTGCCATTTTTGACATATTCCTGGGGCAATATGTATTCCTAGGCAAACATTTCTACATCTCCTCATGATTCTATTTTATGGAACTTACCAGATTTGCACCTGTGTAACCCTTCCTAGAGGAAGTGACTATGCATTGCTTATTCTTGAGTCCTTATGCAGCTCCTCATTTTGAGATCTGGATTTGCTCTGTAAATAGAAGTTAAAAGAATGGTTAGACGAAGGTTTTGCCATCATTGATTAATCATCTCTTGCTCGAGGACTGCAGTGCTGTCCTCAATATTACTTCAGATGTAACTAACTGGAAGGGGTAGAATTAATTCACACTTTAAGCAAGTGATGTACCTGAACTTACTATGAAATAGTCATGAAACAGAGGACATTAAATAGAGAATTATTTAAAATCCCTTAAAATTTTTGAAGACTTTTATTAGGAAAGGCATGTAAAAATGTTGGGGTAGGGATTAAATGTGCAAAGGTGGGGAAATTGTTTTGAAACATTTCCTTAGAAAAATTTTTAATTGTTTTATTTGATAGAACAAAGATAAAATTAGTCCTATTTTATTTTGAGACAGAGTCTTGCTCTTTTGCCAGGCTGGAGTGCAATGGCGTGATCTTGCCTCACGGCAACCTCCACCTCCTGGGTTCAAGTGATTCTCCTGCTTCAGCCTCCTGAGTAGCTAGGATTACAGGCACACACTACCAGGCCCAGCTAATTTTTTAGTTTTAGTAGAGACAGGGTTTCACCATGTTGACCAGGATGGTCTCGATCTCTTGACCTTGTGATCTGCCCATCTTGGATTCCCAAAGTGCTGGGATTATGGCCTGAGTCACTGCATCCGTTCAAAATTAATCCTATTTTCTAGACATATACACAAACAAAATAACTTAAAGAATAGTGCTCATGAAATCTACTTGAGTGTATTACTAACATTCATCCAATTACTTTCTTTAAGAACTTGAAAAATCAAACACCACATGTTCTCACTCATAGGTGGGTGTTGAACAATGAGAACACATGGACACAGGGAGGGGAGCATCACACACTGGGATCTGTTTGGGGGAAATAGGGGAGGGACGGCGGGGGGTGGGGAGTTGGGGAGAGACAGCATGGGGAGAAATGCCAGATGTAGGTGATGGGGAGGAAGGCAGCAAATCACTCTGCCATGTGTGTACCTATGCAATAATCTTGCATGTTCTTCACATGTACCCCACAACCTAAAGTGCAATAAAAAAAATAAAATAAATTAAAAAGAACTTGAATGTCCCCTTCTTAGTACCACAAAAGCAAATCAATTTATTGTCATTTTAGTTCTTCAAATTTTTGCATAAAATCAGCTATTTTCCAAATCATCAAATTCCCGTTGACGGTATTTGTGACATTTTTCCAAGAGAAATGCATGCAATTAAAAAAAAACTGTTTATTTTAGAAATGTTTTAGATTTTCAGGAAAGTAGCAAGGAAAATACAGAGAGGCATTCTCATTTGCCCCACACCCAGTTCTCTCCATGGTTAACATTTCGCCTTATTCTGGCACATATTTTTTTCTCAAAAAACAAAACAATATAAACATGTAAGTAGGAAATAAAATCTATACTTTAATTCAGATTCTCTTGGTTTTTATCTGCTGTTCTTGCTATGTTTCAGGATTCCATCCAAGACACCACGTTACCTTTGTTCACCATGTCTTAGGTTCCTGTTGGCTGTGACAGTTTTTCAGATTTTCCCTGTTTTTTATGACCTGACAGTTGTGAGGAGTATTAGTTACTGTTTTGAAGAATGTCCCTCTCTTTGGTCTTATGTATGTTTCTTCTTGTGTTTAAACATGGTTTATGGTTTTCTGAATGAAGACCACAAAGGTGAAGTGCCGTTCTCATCACATTTTATCCAGAACACACGCTATCAACACAACTGCTTACTGGTGATGTTGACCCTGAACCCCTGGGAGAGGTAGGGCTTGCCAGGTTTGTTCATTGCAAAGCTCCTCTTCCTACCCCTCATTCCTATATCTGCATTTTTTTCAGACAAATTCACTATAAACAAGGCTCACTTAAGGAGTGAGAAGTCATATTCCACCTCTGTGAAAGTATGGAATTGCCAATAATTATTTGGAAATATCCTATGCAGAAGATGTATCTCTTCTCTCACATTTATTTCTTTATTCATATCAGTTATGTCAGTATGAAATCAGAATAATATTTTTAATAATTTGGATTGTATTCCAATAATACATTGCTTATTTGATTGCTCAAATTATTTCAGCTTTGGCCACTGGGCACTCTTCCTGTTGACTCCTGCATCTCATATTCCCATTTTTTTTCCTTATGTCTTTTGATTTTTTTTAGCATTGACGTCCTGGAATTATAACATGGTCTGGGGTTATCTTGTATATTTCCTGCTCCCAAATCAGCCATCTCTCTAATAAGCTCTAATTCTGTATATATCTTTAATAATTGTATTAGAAATGAAGATCTAGGCTGTAGGTCTGCTTATTTTTACTAGATGTCATCGCTTCTATGCCATCTCAGCAACCAGAGCTGGGAAATACATACAGGGCAGTAACCCGAGTATGTGTCAATACCTGAAATTATTTCTATATTCAGCCATCATTATCTGTGTTTAGCCAAATGTAAGTTCAGGCTCATGTCTACGGCTCTGATTTGGTCTGTATGGTTCTTTCCACCCCGACACCCTCTCACCTGGTGCTCACCTGTAACCTCCCCTGCAGCAGTGAGGAACCTGTGCCCTGTACCCATCATGCATTCAATTGTTCAACCCCAGTGCCCATCTACAGTTTCAGAGCTGGCAACACTTCCCCTCGAGAAACAGCTTTACCAAGTAGACCACAGTGCTTATGTTCAGATTCTTTGTTTTTTGCTATTATAATTTCCAGTCATTCCCAACATTACTTAAGTTGCCACAATTTTCCCCAACTCTTTTAGTGAGGTTATGCCATGTGTTTGTAATACAGTTAGAATCACTGTCTTTGTCGGCACTCTATCCCAGGATCACGTGTACTCCTGGTTGTGCTGTTTTTTATTTCTGTACACAAAAGTTTATTTTTATGCTGTAAAGTTCCATGAAATTCATATGGTGTACCCACCTTACGGTGTCATGCACAATAGTTTCGAGCCCTAAAAAAATCACCTGTGCTTACATATTTCACCTTATCACTTCCCTAAATTTCTGGCAACCACTGAGCTATTTTTCATCTTTGTAACTGTCCTTTCTAGAACGTCACATAAATAGAAACATGCAGCGTGCAGCCTTCTCAGATTGGCTGCTTTCACTTAGCAATATGCTTTAAGATTCTTTCCAAGTCTGTCTGTGGCTTAATAGCTCGTTTGTTTTTATTGCTGAGTAATATTTCATTACCACATGGATGTACCACAGACTGTTTATTTACTCCCCTATTGAATAAGGTTCATTTACCTAAGAAGATATTGGTTGCTTCCAATTTGAAGTAATTACAAATAAAGCAGTTACATTTTGTGCAGATTTTTGTGTGGATATAAGTTTTCCAATCCATTGGGTAAATACCACTGGTGTCGTTACTGGATGATACGGTAAGACTAATTTAGGTTTTTAAGAAGCTACCAAACTGTCTTCCAGAGTGGCGGTGCCATTCTACATTCCCACCAGCAATGAATGAGAGTTCCTGTTTATCCATCTCCTCGTCTGCAATTGGTATTGCCACTTTTCTGATTCAGTCATTTTAATGGATTTGTAGTGGCATCTCAATGCTGTTTTATTTTGCATTTTCCTAGTGACAAATGATATGGGACATCTTCTCATGTGCTTATTTGCCATCTATATCTTCTTTGGGCATTCAAGTCTTTTTAGTATTTTGGTTACGATTAATTGTTTTCTTAATTTGTATAGGATTCTATTTATATTTTGAATACATGTCCTTTACCTGATAGATAGCATGCAAATATTTTATCTCAGTTATTGACTCATGTTTTCAGTCTATTAACAATGACTTTCGCAGGTAAAAATTTTTAATTTTAATGAAGTTCAACCTTTTTTGTGGTTGTTATTCGTGAATTGTGCTTTCAGTGTTGTAGTTAAAAACTCATCACCAAATTCAAGATAACCTAGATTTATTCCTATGTTTTCTTCTGTTAGTTTTGTATTCTATATTTAAGTCTAAAATCCATTTTGAACTAATTTTTATATAAAATATAAAGTGTAGGTGAAAGCTCATATTTATGCATATGAACATCTAATTGTTCAAAACCATTTGTTGAAAAAATTATTGTTTCTTTGATAAATTATTTTGTGGGTTTTTTGGTCAAGAGTCAGTTGACTATGTATGTTTCGGTCTATTTCTGAGTTTATTGTATTCCATGGATCGTTGTGTCAGTTCTTTAGCAAATGCACATATTTTTATATATGTGTCTATATGTTTGTGAGACCGAGAAAGTGATGAAGAGAGGAAAATCTTTCTTTCGTTCAAAACCAGGAAACTGTAGCATCGAGACCGTAACTCAATATAGGGGGTGTGAGACTAAGGATTTTCTCCTCACTAAACATTGACATTTGAGATAATGTAAGTTGTTTCCCAGGGCTGAGCTGGGTATTGAATGAGCTACACGGTGGTTAGAAAGCAAAACTAGAAAACGGTTGCTTTTGCCTCACATAAACAACATGTTGTGCAATGACTGCCCCAAATCAGATCATTGAAAGTATAAAAGGTCCCTCAGTACATTCAGGGAAGATTTTTAAAAGAGAACAAACTCTGGTAGGAAATGAAGACAGATGTTTGTTTAGTTAGTACAATTTACATGAGATTCTCTGTTGGTTTTATAGAGTTTTTAATGAGACAGAGAGTGATATTGAGGTTTATCAGGGATTTCAGAGGGAACTTTACTGTCAGAATCACAAGTCTTTGAAGGGTGTGACTGAAGGAGGGATCCTAGCCCTGCAGTGTCTGCGCTGTAGCCAGTGCTCAGGGCCGGCCTTCTGCACTTCGGTCTGAAGATGCTCCCTGAGAGAGTTCTGAAGCACCCTAATGATGACGGGGCCCGAGCAAGCAGTGCCTCTTCGTGGGCGCTGAGTGGCAGACACACCCTGAGGCTTCTTCAGAGACAGTTCCTGTAGCCACTGGCTGTAACTGAGAGTGATCAGGAGTATGCAAGGAGGGCAGTCATCCACAGCATGTCCCCAAAGTATACCACGTTTCCTTTTGCTGGGCACAAAGTGGAGAGTCAAGATCCAGAAAAGATAGTCAATGCTGGATAATGGCTGTCAAATATATTTGGAGGATGAGGGTCTTAATGCAACCAGCCAGAGAGAAGAGATCGGATGCAGATAAAGCCTGTGCTTTAAAGAACTTTGCTTTTTCTCCTGGTCTAATTTTATTTATTATCTACTTATGGAGGGAACGTTTAGTCTATAATTAGTAACTCGGATACAGGTCTGCTACGGTTTATAATCAATTTCACGATGCAATTGTAAATGATGCCCTCTTTACTTTCAAAATATCCTCTCTTTTTCTTTGTGTTTTTGAGACAGTGTTTCTCTCTGTCATCGAGGCTGGTGTGCAGTGGCACGATCTTGGCTCCTTGCAACCTCTGCCTCCTGAGTTCAAGTGATCCTCCCACCACAGCCTCCCAAGTAGCTGGGATTACAGGCATGCACCACCCCCACCCACAGCTAGTTTTTGTATTTTTTGGTAAAGATGAAATATTCTGATGTGAGTTAAAAATATGTCTGGCTATACCTTCAGCATTTTCACCTGACTCTTTTCAAGATGTCACTCTAACTGCTTTTCTACATCAGAAATGGATGAAATAAAAAAGTACTTTCTGTTTCTGTTTCTTCTGTTATTTTTCTTGACTCATTTTTATATGCATTCATTTAAAAGTATTCATTCATTATACAAGACACTGTTGGATTGTGGTGTGAGGATGTAATTGTACACTCAGTGTGACGCAGTGCTAATAACTGATGTAACAGCATAGCTCACTCATTTAACATCCCTGCTAATGAATGCCAATATAAAGTGCTACCTTAACGGGGAAGGAATAAGTGCAGAGAGGAGATTCTGAAGACATGATGCTTGTCCACAACAGAGCAGTAGCTAGAATGTTACTATATACATCCACTACAGTATTTTTTAAGATAGTCTTTTAGATGGATTTTCATGAGAAGTTTTAGAGATTCATTAACCTATACCCACATTCTATTTAAATAAAAATATATAAATGTAAGGATTATTTTTAGATCTGGCAAAATACTGAATAATGGGGGACTTATTGCTTTGGAAACCATCTCAGACACCCTAATGACAAAATCTGGCCTGACACAGATCTGGGGTGAGGGCTGTGAGGTGGCTCTGGAAAGCCCACTACTCTGCTTCAGGCCGGGTGGCTCCTCGTCCTTTCCTACATTTCTGGTACGATGCGTTGATTTGGTTTCTCAATGGGGACTCTTAAAGTCATTCAAGACTTACAGGCTGGCCTGGTCTGTCAAGATTACTTTTCAGTTTTCAGTAATAATTCAGGACAATACCCTGACCAGAAACATTGAGATCCATGTGGACCTGCTTCCTCAGAGCACGAGGCCGAGGGTGCTCACAAGCACCAAGCACAATGATGAGTGTTATGGAAGAGGCTCAGCAGAGGTTTACAAAGCACACTGAAGGATGAATAAGCACAGTTACTTTCAGTTGACTGATTTATCAATGGATCACACACACAAACACACCCACACAAATATATATTTAATTTTCCCTCTCCATAACCCATTTCCAAATCATCAGGCATTGAATATTCGGTGGTGACTTTGCAACATCTAAAAAAATCATACACTATTTGGTGTTTAAAAATGATGATTTGTTTTAGATTTTAAAACCTTAGATGTTTGGTATTAATATTCTACATCATCAAAGGATTTCAGGCAGCGTCCTTCAGCTACAATTTTGGTTTTGATGTTAGGCTTGGGATTCATATACACAATTGTTATGTTGACTTTCCCGCAAGGAAAGTAAAATTTTACTTTTAAGATAAATTATGAACAGGGAAATATCTATTTCTAAGGTAATTTAGTCTTTAAGAAACAGTTCTCAAAGGTTTATACTCCAGTGGTTTTATATTGTAGCTTCAGCTGATTGAAATAATTCACATTTCCCTGCTCAGCTATTTTGGGCATTAAATAGAAATAAGTAAATTGAAACCATTTTACAAAAACCTTCACAACTGGAAATAAATCAGCACCTGAAAGCACTATTTTTTTCTGCCAAGTAAATAATGCCTTTCTGTTTTAACAGAAATCTAAATTGATACATTTATTGTTAAATATATATATAATGTTTATGGTTGTCAGAATAATCTAAGTCAAAATTTATCATTCTTCTGAAAAATTTTAAAGACCTACTTGTCTGTCCTTTCAGTCAATATCTTTTGAGATATTATCTACTGTTCCAATATTAGAATTTATTACCTTTTACGAATATTGTAGGAAGTTAAGGTACTAGGTAACATATTAATGGATTAGCATAGAAATGTACTGTATGCCCCAAACTTACTACGATTTAGTGACTGCTGTATCACAATTTAGGCAGTGTTTTAGGGGATTCATTGTGCAGCCTTGGACATATCAAAGCCTTATTTTGAAAATCATGTGTTATAGTGCATGTCAATGTGTTTTCAAAAATGTAAAACAATAAAGGCACTTTTTAAATGCAAAGATAATTTTAGAGAGCAATATTCTATGTAAAATATATGTAAATACATGCAAGAGTTATTTTAGAGGGTTCTATCTCATGGTAAAAAAAATCACACAAGCACTCATCCCCCTAGGAAGTTAACAAAACAGTCATGCTTAGCTAATATATGGAACTAGAAATGAAACTTCCCCAGGAAATTTAGACTTCTGTTAAGTATAAATACTACAGATTTTCACAGTCCTGAAATGTGTCAACTAAGCGTAACTCTCATATACCACTGGTGGTATGCCAAGTAGGTAAAAACTCATTGGTAGTGCCTATGAAAGCTGAATATGCATGTGTGCTATGATTCAATATGCCAATTCCACTTCTAGGTAAATACCCAAAGGAGACTGATGCATATATTTATCAAAAACATGTATGAGAATGTTTATATTGCACTGGTCATAATTACCTGACACTTTAAACTATCCTAATGCCCATTAACAGTTAAATGATGAATAGAGTTGAAGTATATTCACACAACCGGTTACAGCAAAGAGAAGAATGGCCTACAGCTATTGACAGCAAACGTGAATAAATTTCAAAACATAACACTCAACAAAATATGCCATGTACAAACACATTTTTATATGAAATTATATAAAATACAGAAAGAGGCACAATGAATGTGTGCAGTAGAAAGCAGGATGATGTTTACCCTTAGAGAGTAAGGGGTGATCAGAAAACAACATGAAGCTTCTCAGGTGCTTTTTTCCCTGAATTTGAATCCTTGTTCTAACACTTACTAGCTGGTGAGTTGGTGAGCTGTGTGAAAACCTCTCTCTGTGTGAGTTTCCTCATCTGTAAAATAGGGATAAAAATAGTACCGACCCCATCAGGCTGTCATAAAATTGCCTAGCATACAAGGAGTTCTAGATAATATACAATGAACTCTATTAGTTATTTTCTCTAGACATTTATATTCTTAAAACCAAGGGTGATTATCAAAGAGAACATTAGATTTATCCATCACATTCTGTCTTTAAGAAAAAAAGTGAATATATTAATTATAAAGAAAAATTAATTTTGTAATATGAATATTAAGCAAAAGACAAGCACTGGTCTTTAGTTGTCTGTGAATCTGAGCCTAGGATTAGATATTATTATACAAATTTAAGTATAGTTTTCTTTAATAGTAAGCAACTCAAGCCTAGCAAAAATACTACTTCTATTGCTACTCAGTAAGAAAATGTATTTGTATATTTAAAAAGCTAAGTGATTTGTACAAGGACACTTAGACAGAAAAGTAACTTAGAATGAGGTTTCTGATAATAAAGATTATTGTTTTTCCCCTGTATAGATAGAGAGACAGAATATTCAAGCAGACAACAGATGATAACAGAACCGTGACTCTCAGCTAGGCGACCAGCAGCACAGAGAGAACAGGACGTGGTCAAAAACTGCAGGCTTCCCCACGCTGTTGATCCTACTTTCAGCTTGGAACCAGACAGAGAAAACCAAACATACTCCTCTAACCAATCCCTTAGGGTGTCCAGCTTCTAGTTGGAAAAATAAAACCACGTTTTTCCTTTACCTCCTAAATTCATAGTTGGAGCCGAGTCCTGTAACGAAAGGCAGATTCATAAGTTAAAGACAGTTTATTAGCATTGTCTTAGTCCATTTAGGCTGTTATAATTTATAGAAAATAGAAACTTATTTCTCACCGTTGTGGTGGCCGTAAGTGCAAGATCAGGGCTGAGCAGATATGTTGCCTGTCGAGGGCTTGGTCCTGCTTTGAAGATGGCACTTATATGGCTCCGATGAGTGGAGGAGCACCAGGGCCCTTGTCTTCTCAGAATTGGATAAAACAACAAGGACACACTGGGAGTAGTTTTAAAGAGCAGAGAGTTTAATAGGCAAGAAGAGAGAAGAAAGAAGGAAGAAGCTTCCCTGTACAGAGACAGAGCCAGGAGGGCTCCAAAGCCAAGAGAGAAGACCCCAGTGCCTTGGAAAACGTGGCTGCTTAGATGAGTGTGGGGGAGATGGTATCTGATTTGCATAGGGCTCAGGGGATTGGACATGCATCAGGCATGTCACTCTCATAGCCTGGCCACCCTATTCTTTTAATATGCAAATGTAGGGTGCCAGGATGTTCTGCAGAGTGAGCGGGTATGTGGGGGTGGCCATGTTGCATGCACACGTGAGGGCACGGGCAAGAGGGAAGCATGGGAATCGCCATGTTTGGGTTGACCCCAGTTTCTGATGTCCTGCATATGCATATCAAAGGTAGCCAGGCTGTGTCTAAGAGCCCGGGCTTTCCTGCTAGACAGGAAACATTTCTGGGCCGGGCACAGTGGCTCACACCTATAATTCAAGCACTTTGGGAGGCCGAGGTGGCAGATCACGAGGTCAAGAGATCCAGACCATCCTGGCCAACATGGTGAAACCTCCTCTCCAAAAATACAAAAATTAGCTGGGCGTGGTGGTGTGCACCTGTAGTCCCAGCTTCTTGGGAGGCTGAGGCAGGAGACTGGCTTGAACTCGGGAGGCGGATGTTGCAGTGAGCTGAGATCCTACCACTGCACTCCAGCCTGGCGACAGAATGAGATTCTGTCTCAAAAAAAAAAAAAAGGAAAAAAGAAATATTTCTGGAGATGCATTAAAGGAAGTGAAAACTTCCTAAGGACCCCTATTCCTCTCTATCTGCCTAACATAATTTCTTAAAAACTCCTAAAACAGCACCTTGTGGTGGTGTCGTCACATGACGGAAGGAGGAAGGGCTAGAGTGCTTCACCCAGTCTTTCATACAAGGGTATTAATCTCATTGAAGAGGGCTTCACTCTCGTGACTTCATCGCCTCCTAGGAGCCCACCATTTTAAACTGTTACATTGGCTACTAAATTTCAGCAGATGAATATTGAGGGGATATGTTCAGATCATAGAACATGAATATATCAAATACATGGGAGATGCCCCAGGAATGAGTATTTCTCAAAGAGGTACTTATATAGCATCTTCAGTAAAGGACAGAAAATGTTTAGAGAAGTGGCAAGACAGAAGAAAAAGACTTTGAGTGTTTGGGCTGGTAGACTTGTGGGGGAGAAAAATAACTGGGATATAAAGGCAAGGGAGTAATCCTTATCACTACGGATTCTTCTAGTGTCATCTCCAGACTGATGAGGGCCTAAGGCTTGTCTTCTCTGGTCAACTTCTGCTCTCACTAGTAGAGGCAGGACAGAAGGTCATTTATCTTTGTAAATCTATGTCCTGCTTTTGGGCAAATAGAGAAAAAACTTTCCTGCATCTGCTTCTTGATTGCCTTCAGCCCAACAATCCTACATATCTGAGGTGTGTATTCTGGTTTCCCACACTAGTCAGGAGCCTTCATCTTTCATACGTCAGCAATCACAGCATGCCTGTGGCCTTCCCTTTTGCTCACTCGAAAGGCTTCTTGCCCCACCTGTCTTAAGTGACTTTCAAATGCAAGTGAAAAGGTTTACTTCCTTCTTATAGCAAGCTCTCAGCAAATAGCCTTTTTTGTTATCATTTAATTGGCCTTTCTTTCTACAGAACTGATCACTGTTAAAACCAACCTACTTAATAAGGAGACATTTCAGTTAAAAAAAAAAAAAAATAGAAAGAAAACGGCTCCAGAGAATGTTGTTTCTTACTTAAACTTTCTTCTACTTTGGCTATAAGCTCTATTTCAATATAGTCGTGCATACAGTTTTAAATTGACAATAAATCCTAATGGATAAAAATTTCAGTTTGATCACTTGACTCTTTAATAGTTAATTCGTAATATTATTTCCATCATATATATAATGTGCCCCATCGATAGAGCATATTATTAAAATGTTGGTATATTGTGGAGCATTAAAATTCTTCTGTATCCTGAAAACCACGCACATCTGTAACCACAACACTTACTGTATATTTTATATTAATGTGACGTAGTTAAGCCAGTGAATGCGTACGAGTCTGCAGCAACCTCAGTTCTTGCCTCCTCCAGTGAAAAAATTCCACTGATGGGTATAAGGCAGAAGGAGAGACTGAGGCAAATTTTAGAGCAGGAGTGAAAGTTTATCAAAAAGCTTTAGAGCAGGAATGAAAGGAAGTAGAGTATACTTGGAAGAGGGCTAAGTGGGCGACCTGAAGGATCAAGTGCGTGGTTGGACCTGTCGCTTGGGGTTTTATATGTTGGTATGCTTCTGGGGACTTGCATGCCTTCTCCCCTG
This sequence comes from Aotus nancymaae, assembly GCF_030222135.1. Classification (NCBI taxonomy): domain Eukaryota; kingdom Metazoa; phylum Chordata; class Mammalia; order Primates; family Aotidae; genus Aotus; species Aotus nancymaae. The sequence continues at coordinate 2,337,051 of NW_026988450.1, read as the reverse complement.
CTCCTTCCCTTGGGGTGGGCTATCCACGCGCACTGTGGCCTGCTGGCACTTGGGAGGGGCTGCATAGGCAGTGTATAACTGGAGTTGTATGCCTGCTCCCTTGAGGCATTCCTCCCTTACCAGCCAGATGTTCCTGCAAGGTCATATGCCAGTTAAACTCTGCCATTTTGCCTCTTAAAGTGTATTCCTGAGCCCACTCACCCAGCTCCTGCGATCTTATGTAGAAGCTGCTGATCACCAGTTTCAGGTGTTTTCTTTGGGGAGACTGCCGTGCCCTGGCCTGCCTGCCACCAATTATTATTTTAGAGGAACAGTGTAACAACTGCCTGACCCTCACCTGATGGTTGCCTGACATTCTTGCTTGTGGGGAGTCCTCCCTTGTGGACATTTCCTGCTCATGCCTGACTAGCTACCTACTGTAACAGTGCTATTATTCCACTTCCTTCACCAATCATACTTTAACATTCCAGAAAATACTCTGATGGGAAGACGAGCATTTCCAATAATGTTTCTGCTCATTCTAGGAACCTCTTAAAAAATCCATCAAGTGTTCTCTGTGGTGTGCTCACCAATCCTAACCATATCCCCATAGTGGCAGAATTAGCTTAAGCCACACTATAAAATCCTAATACCATAACACTGACCCTTCTCTCTCTGAGATGCTGTTGGGAATTTACACTCAGAATTGTCTTTCCACAAGGCGTTTTTGTTATATTTTGGGGAGCCAGCATTGGCAAATCATAAACCAAGAGACTTTAACTTCCTTTCATTCTTTTATATATTTTAGTTTTATGGTATAATATTTCTGATAGCCATAACTTCTGTATATTTGCTTTTTTAAACCAAAGCTTTTTAAACTTTTCTAAAATTTACAAATAGGAGCTCATTTTCATATTAGACTTTTGAAAAAAAGGGAGAAAACAACCTTCTAAATTTTATTATGCATGTTTCTCTTAACAGAATAAACACCCAATTTCCTTAGTTTGAACATAAGTAGGTTTTCTCGATAACAGATTTCTTAAACTGAAAGGTCTTTCCTCCTTTATTTTCTGCATTTTCTAAATTAATAACTGATTTACCCCCACTTACATGGCCAATTGCTCCTAATGGTCTTATTACTAACTTTCAGGTTCTCCTTGTTTCTCAGTTAACTGGTTTGATAAGGAACAAATGTAAATGCAAAAGGCCTCTGCAAATTTAATTCTTATACCTTAAGAAGAACTTAGAACAAGAGCAGTAGACAGTGTTTAGGACTAGCAGACATCTTCCTCACCTTTGTAAGGATCTAGGGATCCTAGAGTAACTTGTTTAAAGACAAAGGTAGATGCAAGGTATCAACATTTGTTCTCCAACAACTCAAGTGATTTTGATGCAACTGAGAAGCACTAATCAATACAGTATTTAAACACCTTTTAACTGCTTACAAACATTTTGATTATACATGCTTGAAAGTATGTTTAAACAATAAAGTATTAATTCATATGAATCGAAGCTTATCATTAGCTAAAAGTTAAAATAATGGTTCATGTAAAATAAATTTTCATTTGAGTTTCAAAAGATTAACAGCCTACCAACCAAAAAGAGTCCAGGTCCAGATGGGTTCACAGCCAAATTCTACCAGATGTACAAAGAGGAACTGGTACCACTCCTTCTGAAACTGTTCCAAACAATACAAAAAGAAGGAATCCTCCCTAACTCATTTTATGAGACCAACATCATCCTGATACTAAAACCTGACAGAAACACAACTAAAAAAGAAAACTTCAGGCCAATATCCCTGATGAACATTGATGCAAAAATCTTCAATAAAATACCGGCAAACTGAATGCAACAGCACATCAAAAAGTTTATCCATCACAATTAAGTAGGCTTCATCCCAGAGATGCAAGCCTGGTTCAACATATGCAAATCTATAAACGTAATCCATCATATAAACAAACCCAAAGACATAAACCACATAATCATCTCAATAGAGGCAGAGAAAGTCTTTGACAAAATTCAACAGCCGTTTATGCTAAAAACTCTCAATAAACTAGGTATTGATGGAACATATCTCAAAATAATAAAAGCTATTTATGACAAACGCACAGCCAATATCATACTGAATGGGCAAAAACTGGAAGCATTCCCTTTGAAACCTGGCACTAGACAAAGATGCCCTATCTCACCATTCCTATTCAATATAGTATTGGAGGTTCTAGCCAGAGCAATCAGGCAAGAAAAAGAAATAAAGGGTATTCAATTAGGAAAAGAGTAAGTCAAATTGTCTCTATTTGCAGAGGACATGATTATATATTCAGAAGACCCCATCGTCTCAGCCCCAAATCTCCTTAAGCTGATAAGCAACTTCAGCAAAGTCTCAGGATACAAAATGGATGTTCAGAATCACAGCATTCTTATACACCAATAACAGACAAACAGAGAGCCAAATCAAGAGCGAACTCCAATTCACAATTGCTACAAAGAGCATAAAATACCTAGGAATACAACTAATAAATGATGTAAAGGACCTCTTCAAGGATAATTACAAAACACTGCTCAAGGAAATAAGAGAGGACACAAACAGATGAAAAACATTCCATGCTCATGGTTAGGAAGAATCAATATTGTGAAAATGGCCATACTGCCCAAAGTAATTTATACATTCAATGTTATCCCCATCAAGCTACCTATGACCTTCTTCACAGAACTGTAAAAAACCACTTTAAACTTCATATGGAACTAAAGGAGAGCCCACATAGCCAAGGCAATCCTAAACAAAAAGAACAAAGCTGGAGGCATCACACTACCTGACTTCAAACTATGCTACAAGGTATTGTAATAAAAACAGCATGGTATTGGTACCAAAACAGAGATAGAGACCAATAGAACAGAACAGAGGACTCAGAGGCAATGCCACACATCTACAACCATCTGATCTTTGACAAACCTGACAAAAACATGCAATGGGGAAAAAGGATCCCCTATTTAATAAATGGTGCTGGGAAAACTGGCTAGCCATCTGCAGAAAGCTGAAACTGGACCCCTTCCTTACACACTACACTAAAATTAACTTCCTTACACACTACACTAAAATTAACTTACACACTACACTATAATTAACTTCCTTACACACTACACTAAAATTAACTTCAGATGGATTAAAGATTTAAACATAAAACGTAACATCATAAAAATCCTAGAAGAAAGCCTAGGCAAAACCATTCAGGACATAGGCATAGTCAAGGACTTCATGAGTAAAACACCAAAAGCATTGGCAACAAAAGCCAAAATGGACACATGGGATCTAACTAAACTCCAGAGCTTCTGTACAGCAAAAGAAACAATCATTAGAGTGAACCAGCAACCAAAAGAATGGGAAAAATTTTGGCAAACTACCCATTGGACAAAGGCCTAATATCCAGAATCTACAAAGAACTAAAGCACATTTACAAGAAAACAAACAAACAAACCCATTCAAAAGTGAGCAAAAGATATGAACAGACATTTTTCAAAAAAAGACTTTTACAAGCCAAAAACATATGAAAAAAATGTTCATCATCATGGTCATCAGAGAAATGCAAATTAAAAACACATTGAGATACCATCTCGTGCCAGTTAGAATGGTGATCATTAAAAAATTTGGAGACAACAGATGCTGGAGAGGATGTGGAAAAAAAGGAAAACTTTTACACTGTTGGTGGGAGTGTAAACTAGTTCAACCATTGTGGAAGACAGTGTGGCAATTCCTCAAGAAATTAGAAATAGAAATTCCATTTGACCCTGCAATCCCATTACTAGGTATATACACAAAAGATTATTATAAAGACACATGCAGATATATGTTCATTGTGGCCCTATTTATAATAGCAAAGACCTGAAACCAACCCAAATGCCCATCAATGAGAGACTGGACACAGAAAATGTGGCACATATACAGCATGGAATACTATGCAGCCATAAAAAAGATGACTTGGTGTTCTTGGTAGGTACATGGATGAATCTGGAAACCATTATGCTCAACAAACTGACTCAAGAACAGAAAGCCAAATACTGCATGTCCTTACTCATAGGTGGGTGTTGATCAATGAGAACACATGAGTACAGGGAGGGGAGTATCACACACTGGTGCCTTTTGGAGGGAGTACTAAGGGAGGGACAGCCAGGGGTGGGGAAGTTGGGGAGTGATAACATGGGGAGAAATGCCAGATATAGGTGACGGAGGGATGGAGGCAGCAAACCACCTTGACATGTATGTACTTATACAACAGTCCTGCAAGATCTGCACATGTACCCCAGAACCTATAGTACAATAAAAAAAAGAAAGAAAGTATGTTTAAACAATAGATTAATTCAAAATAATGGAAGATTAAAAGTGAAGAATAAAAAATGAAAAAATTAAGATAAAAGAAAGAAAAAATAACATATTTTGAAGAAAGTAAAATGCACGAAAATATATACTCTGGCTCCTGTGAATGTATTTATTTAAATTATTATGTTATCCACAGAGGTTTTACTTCTTTTGTTATTATTCTGTCAAGAGAAACAACAGGTTTTGTTTTTCGAATTTTTTTTCTCAACATAGACTTTTTGAGAGAGTTCTAAAAATATCTTCCCCTTCCCCTTGTTTGAAGTCGAGTCCAGGCATCTTTTTTCGTGGTTCCTTTGGCTGATTACATTTGCCACGATTCTGCCAGTCATTATCTCTATGCGTTGGTTGCCATCTGTTGTTCTCAAAACCATGTCCTGCTTACTCAAAACGTCTTGCACATGGCTGTCAGCAGAATTTTCTTAAATCAAAACAAAACCAACAAAACTCACTCTCGTTGTGTCTAAAAATGTATTATGGCCTCCATTTTTCCCTAACTGATTGTGCCCTTCTTAACTCCAAGATCTCCAGGAAGTCGCTCTGAGTTGTATTTTAATAGATAAGTTGTTTATTAAGGAATATCCTTGAGATCAGAACCTATGGAAGGGAAGGAAGGAAGCCGGGCAGGGCAGAGAGAGAAGTAGAGCTAAAATTGGGGCCCATGAACAGGTCAGACAGCCCCCAAAGTTGCTGTAGACCTAGGTGTGGGCTTCATAAAGTGAGAAGATCAGGCATGGAATGTAGCTGCCGTGGGAAGGTATATGACTATTAATTAAAAAAACACCTCTCTGCAGCTCAGACAATTTCGAAAGGGCTAACACTAAAGACTCTCTAATGACAGCACTCCCAGCAGCTCTGGTAAAAAGTTCATCAGAGGGGATCCCGGAAGCACATCCCCACATCCACCACTGACTGTTCCAAATGTGAAGATTTGTTTTACCTTCAGAAGCAATGTTTGTTTGAGTAAGCAATGTTTGTTTTGTAAAGACAAGGATATGCTTGTCTTTAATGCTTTCTCTACAAGAATTGTAGAGTCATATACACAGCAGTAATAGGTGCAATGTGGTTTTAAGAAAGGCTTGGCATCTGCTAACTCACCTGGAAGCCTTTGGTTGCTTTCATTCATATTCAGCCAATAGATGCCAGCCAAATGGCAATGACCCGGTGCTGTTTTACGTTTTCAGACAGCTGTCTTCATTATAAAACATGGACCTTACTATGTTTTTCACCACTGTATATTCAGTCCTTACCAGTTAGACTCTGCCAAATAATTCAATAGTTGGTATTTAAAAGAAAATGTGGGTCAGATATGGTGGCTCATGCCTGTAATTAGAGCACTTTAGGAGGCAAAGGTGGGAGAATCACTTCATCCCAGGAGTTAGAGGCCAGACTGGGAAACATAGTGAGGCTGCATCTCTACTACTAATAATAATTGGGTATGGTGACTCACACCCGTAGTCCCAGCTACTTAGGAGTCTAAGGTGGGAGGATCACTTCAACCCAGAAGGTTGAGGCTGAAGTGAGCCATGATTGCACCACTGTACAGCCTGGGCAACAGCAAGACTTCGTTTCAAAAAATATGTGTAAGCATGCACACGAATGTTCATTGCAGCACAGTTTACAATAGCAAAGACCTGGAGCCAACCCAAACGCCCATCGATGATAGACTGGACAGGGAAGATGTGGCACATATACACCATGGAATATTATGCAGCCATCAAAAATGATGAGTTCGCGTCCTTTGTAGGGACATGGATGAACCTGGAAACCATCATTCTCAGCAAACTGACACAAGAACACAAAATCAAACACCGCATGTTCTCACTCATAGACGGGTGTTGAACAATGGGAACACATGGACACAGGGAGGGGAGCACTATACACTGGGGTCTGTTGGGGAGTCGGGGGGGACAGCGGAGGGTGGGGAGTTGGGGAGAGATAGCATGGGGAGAAATGCCACATATAGGTAAAGGGGAGGAAGGCAGCAAACCACACTGCCACGTGTGCACCTATGCAACAATCTTGCATGTTCTTCACATGTACCCCAAAACCTAAAATGCAATAAAATAAAATTAAATAAAATAAAAAATAAAAAAAAATGTGTAATTTATATATAAATAAAATTCGATGTATTCTTTGAGGATGTGCTCATTGCTACCCTACTCTAACGACTTTTTTGATTACTCAAATCCACCTTCCTGTTTTCTTTTCCCTAATGTACTCTTTAAAAAAGTGTTTTGGAATATATGCTTCAGTATTAGTTGTGTCTACATAAACATGTATTAAGTTTCCCAGGGCAAAATTTATGCTTAATACTTACATGTCATACAAGCACAGAGAATTATGCTGGCCACATGACAGTAGTCACATGCTTGCTTTTAGAACAAAAAATAGAAATTGTGTCAAAAAGAAGAGAATAAGAAGTAAAAAATAACAATCACTGTGGATTAATTATGAAACTGTGGAAGTTCTTCAGTGATAGAAAAATATGCCTGTTCTTTTGCTGTTGATTTAGGGTCATCTTACAAATATGACTATAAAATACCTAAACAAGAAAAGTAGCAGGAGGATGCCGCCTCTCCGTTAGACCTTTCAAATCCACACATCTCATTATGTTTATGTTTCAATCAGTAGACTATCTCCTCTTTAAAGTATGAAAAAAAAAAAAAAGGATGTGAAGTTGCAATCATCATAACCAACATTTGAAATAGAAGAGGAGGAGGAGAAGAAGATATTGCTACCTAAATCCCAAGCTCATACGCTCCAGCATGAGACAGTATGTACATGGTTAAGAAAATGGACTTTCCTCTGTTTAAATCCAGAACAGAACACTGTGTTCTGGTATAATTTTAAAACAGACAATTATAAAATCAGTAAAATGTTGAGTTCAAAACATCATTACATGTAGATATAAATGAAACCTCTTCTAACTTGTTCCTGTATTACTGTGCCCATGGCAAAGATGAAAACTCTTAATTCTGTAAATGAAGAATGATGAATAAGCTAATGACAGTATCTGGGATGAAGAGACATTAATCATTAGACAATTGGCATGGTATGAAATAAAATCTATCCAGGCTCTCACTCATGGAAAATCACCATCTTCAAACTATGACATGATATTGTCTAAGAAAATGTAAAAAAAAGTAAGACCATACTCTTAAAATCATTTTTACAGACATAGAGATGTAAGATCTTTAAACAATTCAAAATAGGACACAACCTTCTGTAAATAGGTGCTCTGAGAAACACGACACAATTTCCCCCCCACATTGTTCTACTGCCTTCAACTCCTAAAAATTAGGTAACATCACCAATCCCAGAAGTAATTGGCAAGAAGAACCTTGAAGAAAACTCGAGAATTTGGGACTGAGCATTTCATCCCTGATGTACCATAGGAGTGAGAATAAGCCCTCCAATGAGTGAATGTTTGGAACACTGGCGCCCCTCGTGTTACCTCAGGGAAGAAATGCAGGTAGAGGAAACCAGTGAAAGAAAAGTCAAAGCTAGTGTTATGTGAGCAATACCAAGAGAAGCACAAGCGGATCCCGGAAACTGGATTGAAAGCTTCACACCTCAATCTGTTCTTAACATTTGGGAAAAAAAATTACAAGCTTTTTTTGGACAAAGAGCAACACCAGGGGATGATCCACTTAGTCACTGTTGAGAAGTAAGGAAGAGAGGACTCAGAAGCAAAAAAAAGGACTTTAGTAGAAAAAAGGGCTGTGGAAAGAAAGCACACGCTGCAGTTAGAAGGCACCAGACTAGAATCTAAGATGATTACGGCAAACTATGAAACCATTACAAAAAAAGGAAATACAGAGATGCAAATTAAAGTCCACGTTAGAGACATCCGACCAGATTGCATGAACCAGCTCCCCTTGTGAAATAAAACTATAAACACAGGATGAAACAAAAGAATTCTAAATGCTGGTAGAGGAAGGTGAATGCACTTGTGATAATAAGGTATCAGTGCCTCTCCTGTCCCCTCACCCAGCAAAACAAGATGACTGAGACGTCCAATGGTGTAACAGCAGGAACGATGGAATGAGAGTTCCTCTGACAACGCCAGATGAGATAAGTCCACTGGCAGAAAGATCCATCAGAAGCTTCTTTAACCAGAAGCAGGCAGGAGAATGGCTCTATTTATCCATCAGTCTGAGATTTTCTGACCTCAACTGAGAGATTTAGGAGGGCCAAGTCACACTGGCAAAAGGAGCCCCCCTACTGCCTGGCACAGCATGCACTCCCAAACCCCACAGGCAGGGGAACCACACACAAGTGCTCATGAAGATATGAGCTTTCATTTTTGTGGGCCTGAGATTCTCCTCCCGCTACCCCCCTTTTCTGGGGAAACCTCTTCCACCTTTCAGGCTGTATCATTAAAGACCAGTGGAGGTTGAGCAGCACGGGATAAACCAAGCGGACCATAAAATTACTGAATATTAGGCTAACACTGAAAGTTTTTGAAAATTAAACACATAATATTAAACTTCCTGAAAAGAAGCCCAAAAATCTGGAAAACAAGGACAAATGACACATTGCCTATAGGAAAGCACAAATTTTATTTTTTTCGAGTTGTTTAAGCTTTTAATTTAAGTTCAGGGGTACACGTGCAAATTTGTTACGTAAGTAAACTTACGTCATGAGAGTTTGTTGTACAGATTATTTCATTATGCTGGTATAAAGCCTAGTGTTCATTAGTTCTTTTCCTGATCCTCTCCCTCCTCCCACTCTCCACCTTCCTATAGGCCCCAGTGTGAGTTGTTCCCCTCTGTGTGTCTATGTGTTCTCATTATTTAGCTCCCACTTACAAGTGAGAACACGTGGTATTTGGTTTTCTGTCCTGGTGTTAGTTTGCTGAGCATAATTGTCCCCAGCTCCTTCCATGTCCCTGCAAAGGACATGATCTCATTCTGTTTATGGCTGCATAGTATTCCAATGTATATATATACTACATTTTCTTTATCAAGTCTAGTATTGATAATAGTATCAATCCATGGTGTATATGTATCACATTTTCTTTATCCAGTCTATTATCAATAACAACAATAATAATCTTAGAGCATTTACTTTGATTCCATGTCTTTGCTATTGTGAATAGTGCTATGATGAACATACGTGCACATTTGTCTTTATAATAGAACTCTTTATATTCCATAATGGGATTGCCGAGTCAAATGATATTTCTGTCTTTGGGTCTTTGAGGAATCACCACACTGCCTTCCATACAGTTGAAGTAATTTATACTCCAATCAACAGTATATAAGCATTCCTTTTTCTCTACAACCTCACCAGCATTGGTTATTTTTTGACCTTTTAATAATAGCCATTCTGACTGGTGTTAGATGGCATCTCATTGTGGTTTTAATTTGCATTATTGTAATGATCAGTGATATTGATCTTTTTTTATATGCTTGTATGTCTTCTTTTGAAAAACATCTGTTCATGTTCTTTGCCGACTTTTAATGGAGTTGTGTGGTTTTTTTCTTGTAAACTTGTTAAAGTTCATTACAGATGCTAGATATTAGACCTTTAACAGATGTATAGTTTGCAAAAATTTTCTCCCATTCCTTAGGTTATTAATTTACTCTGTTAGTTCCTTTGTTGTGCAAAAGATCTTTAGTTTAATTAAATTTTATTTGTCAATTTTTGCTTTCCTTGCAATTGCTTTTGGTATCTCTGTCATGAAATCTTTGCCTGTGCCTATGTCTTGAATGATATTGCCCAGCTTGTCTTCCAGGGTTTTTATAGTTTCGAGTTTTACATTTATGTCTTTAATCCATCTTGAGATAATTTTTGTAAATGGAATAATGAAGGGGTCCAGTTTCAATCTTCTTCATATTGCTGGCCAGTTACGCCAACACCATTTATTAAATAAGGAACCCTTTCTCCATTGCTTGTTTTTTTCAGGTTTGTCAAAGATCAGAGAATTGTAGGTGTGTGACCTCGTTTCTGGGTTCTCTGTTCTGTTCCATTGGTCTACGTGTCTGCTTTTGTACCAGTACCATACTGTTTTTGGTTACTGTAGCACTATAGTATAGTTTGAAGTTGGGTAGCATGATGCTTCTAGCTTGGTTCTTTTTGTTTATAATTGCTTTGGTTATTCAGGGTCTCTTTGGTTCCATATAATTTTAAAATAGTTTTATCAAGTTCTGTGAAGAATCTCAGCTGCAGTTTAATAAAAATAGCACTTAATCTATAAATTACTTTGGGCAGTATGGACATTTAAATGATACTAGTTCTTCCTATCCATGTGTATGGATTTTTTTTTTTTCATTTTTTTTTTGTTGTTGTTTTTTATTTCTTTGAGCAGTGATTTGTAGTTCTCCTTATGGAGATCTTTTACTCCCTTTTATGCTGTATTCCTAGGTATTTTCATTTTTTTGGTGTTTGGGGATTTGGGGTAAAACAAATGTTAGTGAAAGTGGATTTTTATCTGAAACCATGGATGCCAGAAGGAGGTGGCACAACTATTCTTAAAGCACCAAAAGAAAAGAACTGTCGATTGTAAGTTCTACATCTAATAAAAGTATGCTTCAGAAACAGAAGTTAAGAAAAGAAGAAGGAAAAGAAATACTTTGTTGCTAACAAATCTACTGCTAAAGATTGTCTAAGTAAGAGTGTCAAACACAAAGAAAAAAATAAAACAAAAAAGTATGGAACAGGAGACGTAAACACCAGTGGATAGAGCAGACATATGGGGACACATTACTATCTTCCTGTACTTTTGCTCTTAACTTCTGTAAATCACATTTATTGACCAGAGCAAAAATTATAACAACGTCTAATACTCGTGATAATGATACTTAAAAGTTGTGAAGGTAAATGGACAAAAATGGAAATGAGGCTTCGACACTTTACTCCAAGTGATGTATAATGCTGATTTATGTGTATTGTAACATCCAGAGGAATCACTACAAAACACATAGAGAGGATATGCAAAATATACATGCAAAATATAATGACTATACAAAATATCTATGCAATAAAAAAACACAATACAAAAAAACTGTGAGGTCTAAAAAAATAGCTAAATTCACATTATAGTTGGTTTTTTAACATCTTTTTCTCAATAGTTGGTCTAGTAGACACAAAAACTGCAAAGCTATAAAAGATCTAAATCACGTAATTAACCTACACTATCTAATTGGCATATGTGGGACATGCACAAAAAAAAAAAACAGATGAAAACACATTTTCCCAATACCAAGTGGGAATCTTCACCATCATATACCATATCCTTATGTTATAATATAAACATCAACAAATTTAAAATGAGCTAATTCATGAACGTATGACTATAATAAAATCAAGAAAGAAATAAAAAACAAAGTCTTCAGGGAAATCTGTAAACACATGGAAAGTAAACAGCTTACATTTATGGAATCCATGGGGCATAGAGACAGTCTTTAGGGATGCAGAAAATACATAGAACTGAATGAAATGAAAATATAATATATCAAACTATATGGGATGCAACTAATGCAGGACTAAGAGGCAAATTTACCGCACTAAATACTAAAGATGGGGTCAAAACTCTCCTCCTACTATAGTTCCTGTGTGAAGAAATTGGAAAACAGTGCCAAACAAAGAGCAATAATAAAAATAATAACAGAAATTAATGAAATTAAAACATACAAAAACTACAGAGAAAATAAATAAAACCAAAACCATTTTTAAACAACAATAAAACTAATGTTTCTACCAAGTTATTTGTCTAGCAAATCATAGACAAATGGCAAAGATGCAAATCACTAATATTAGAAATGAAACAAGGGATGTCACAACATATCTTTCAGCCATTAAAGTAATAATAAGGGCATACTGTGGACAGCTTTATGCTCAATAAATTCAACATCTAAGAAGAAATGGACCAATCCATTAAAAAAGGCAAAATACCAAAATTAACCTAAGTAAGATAGATAATCTGAATAGTTAGTTCTATTACAAGTAAATGATTGAATTCAGAGTTTAAAACTTCCACTCAATCTTCTGGCCCCAGTGATTTCACAGGAGACTCCTACCAAACATTTAAAGAATTAACATCAGCTAGGTGTGATTGCTCACACCTCTAATCCCAATGCTTTGGGAGCCTGAGGAGAGGGGATCGCTTGAGGACCCTCAGGACCCTGCATCTATTAAAAAATATGAAAAAAAAAAAAAATAGCCAAGTATGGCAGCATGCATCTTAGTCCTAGCTACTCAGGAGGCTGATATGGCAGGATAACTTGAGCTCAGGAGTCCAAAGCTGCAGTGAGCTGTGATCACACCACTGCACTCTAGCCTAGGAGAAAGAGTGAGACTCTTATTAAAAAAAAATTAACACAAATTATATATGACTTCTTTGAGAAGATTGGGAAGGAAGAAACACTTTCAATTCATCTTGTAAAGATATTTTTGCTCTAACTCTAACACCAGCCCCAAGGACATCACAAGAGAAGAAAGTCACAGAGCAATCTATCTCATAAACACAGATGAAAAAAATCCTCAACAAAGTGTTAGCAAGCCTGATCCAAAGATGTACAAAAATAATTATACTCCATAGCCAAGTCTACCTAGATATCCAAGGCCGTTCACCGTTCTGAAATTGAGCAATGTAATTTCCCTTATCGATATAAGTTAAAGAGAAAACATATTGCTATATCAATTGATGCATAAAAAGCCATTTGACAAAATACAGCACTTATTATGATTCCAGCAATTTAAGAATAGAGGGGAATTACTTTAACTGATAAAATGCATCCAGAAAAAAACCTACAGATATTATCATACTTTATAGTGAAGATTGAGTGCTTTTCCCCTGGAAGCAGGAACAAGACAAGGACTTCATTTCTTGTCAATCATGTTCAACATAATGCCAGAAAAGGTAGGCACTGCTATAGTGCAAAGAAAATAAGCAGAGATTAGAAAAATAAAAGGCATACAGATTAAAAAGAAAAAACATAAAGCTGTCCCTATTTGCAGATGTCATGATTATAGCAAGGTTTTAAAAAAAATTATCTGGAAAGTCACAGGCTCTACAATAGCTAAACAATCTTAAAAAGGAAGAAAAAGGCCGGGCGCGGTGGCTCACGCCTGTAATCCCAGCACTTTGGGAAGCCGATCGCGAGATCTAGAGATCAAGACCATCCTGTCCAACATGGTGAAACCCCGTCTCCACTAAAAATACAAAAGTCAGCTGGGCGTGGTGGCTCACGCCTGTAATCCCAGCACTTGGGGAGGCCAATCGCGAGATCTAGAGATCGAGACCATCCTGTCCAACATGGTGAAACCCCGTCTCCACTAAAAATACAAAAGTCAGCTGGGCGTGGTGGCTCACGCCTGTAATCCCAGCACTTGGGGAGGCCGATCGCGAGATCTAGAGATCGAGACCATCCTGTCCAACATGGTGAAAGCCCGTCTCCACTAAAAATACAAAAGTCAGCTGGGCGTGGTGGCGCGCGCCTGTAATCCCAGCTACTCAGAGGCTGAGGCAGGAGAATCGCCTGAACATGAGAGGCAGAGGTTGTGATGAGCCGAGGTCGCGCCACTGCACTCCAGCCTGGCGCCTGGTGACAAAGTGAGAATCTTGTATCAAAAAATAAAATAAAATGCAAAGGAAGAAAAACACGGGGAAGAATGACTCTAAATGAAATCAAAGCTTACTATATGGTTGCAGTAATCAAGATGGTGGTCTTGGTGTGTCGGAATAGACACACAGATCAATGCAACAGAATCAAGAATTGAAAAACAGTTTCACACAAATATGGCCACCTGATTTTTGATAAAGGTGCCAGACTGATTTACTGAAAGTTGGATAGACTCTTCAACAAAGGTTCGTGGAGCAAATGAACATCCAAAGGCAAAAATATAAATCTCAACCCAAACTTTCTGTCTTACATAATTAGCTCAAAATGGATCATAGACTTTTGAATATGCAGTATATAAGGTGCTTATAAATACATGTGAAAGAGAGAAACGGAGATGAACTTCGCGTTGTAGATAAGCTGTCCACTAACTTCTATGGTGACATATGCTTTGAGACTGAGTGAAATGAAAGAACAAGTGAATGAGCAGGGCACATGTTTAAGGCAAATAAAATAGGAAGTGCTGAGACCATAGGTGTTTATGTGCTTTTGAGAGCCAAAAGGGAAGTTTGACTAAAGTAGAATGACCGGGGGGCAACGTTTTAGGAGATACGGTCAGAGTGGCAGATGAAGCCAGGTCGCAACAATTAACAGTTTGCACTAGAAAGCCTAAAGAACTTAGGCTTAAATTCCAATGCACTGCTAGAGGAATTAAGCTAATAGCACAAACCAGCTTAAAACCTAATTGGACGGAATCAAAGTTGTCACTTCATACAAGTTGTCTAAATAGGAAAGAACACAGTTTTTGTTCTGAGTAATAGGAGAAGACATTGAGGAGTTTGAAGTAAAGAATTACATGATATGGACTCTACTCATGATTAAGCAAAACAATTTTTAGGATGCTGCTGAGAAGTAATAAAATTATCCAGGAGTTATGATAGTGGGATGCTAGCGGTAGGGAGAGGGACGATTCTGAAATTATTTTAAATATTGAGCCCATGGAATTCGCTGATGAAATGGCGGGGCTGTGGCGTTTGCGCTCAGAGCACTCTTGGAGCAGGCGAGCTCATTCACTGGCAAAGGATTTGGTGTCAGAGATGAACTGAGTCTAACAGAAGCTTCAACCCATTTCCACACATTTTAACTTTCGATATTTGGATCAATTAGCCTGTTACAGCAGAATAATTTGGAATATGAACTGAGAATCAGAGAAAGATTCTCTTAGTCTTGAATTCCATGGCACTGCTAGAATTAAGCCAACAGCAGAAACCAGCCTAAAAGCAAATTGGATGTGATGGAATCAAATCTATCACTTATTCACACAAGTTGTCTAAAGAGGGAAGGACATTTTTCATTTGAGGAATAAATATTTCAGTCTTACTGTTCTTTTGTGTACGATATCTGATATATCTAATCAGAAAGGATGAGATATGAGGAAACAGGAGAATGCAACCTATAAGCAAGAGAAAAATAAAGCCAGGAAGAACAAGTGAATAGGTGATCCAGATGTTAGCATTAACTCTTTAGGAACTTTTAAATAATTATAATAACATGCTTAAAACATCCGCAGAAATATAAGGATATAGATGGGTGAGACAGAGGGATTTCAGGACAGTTGTACAAATTATAAATGAGAATCAAATCGTGAAACTGAAAAATTTAACCACTAAAGGAATAAAGAAAAATATTTGGAGGGATGGCAGCAGATTGGCTACAACAGAAGAAAGGATTAGTGAACTTGAAGCGAGTCTACAGAAAAGCAAGTCCAAAGTAAATAAAAGAAACTAGAGGAAAAAAATGAAAAGATAAATTGAATTGAGTGTCAATGACCTATGGGACAGTATCAGGCAGACAATCATATGTGTAACTGGATTCCAGAAGGAGAGGAGAAAGAGAATGTAGCACGACAAATATCTTATGACATGTTGGTGACCATTTTACAAATTCTGTCTAAATCAGCAACCCATAAGCCAGCACGCCAGGCAAACCTCAAGCAGAGCAGATGGACAGAGATTTTTTTTTCCATTGATTTAAAGGAACCAGTTTAGGATTGCTTTATCTGGCAATAGGAAAGAACCCACTTCAGTGAAGTAATACGTTTTCTCCAATGTGACAAGAATCCAGGACAATGCAACTCCTCCAGGAGACATGAAGCTCCCAGCTGCTCTGACTTTCCACCAGGCTCCCCTGGCTGTGTGCTGGACACTCGCACACTCACAATATAGCTGCTCTACCCCTGGGCTCACCTCTGGAGTTCCAGACGGAAAGAGCGGAGGACAAAGAATGCAAGCTGCATGTGTCCCCATTGCTTAGAAAGATCACTCCTTCTGCGGAAGCTCCAGGAATTAGACTCTGTTACATGCCCTTATTGAAGAAGTGAGTGAACACCCAGGGACCCTGAAGACAGCTGAGGTTTTGAAAGTAAGGAAATTTAAAAAAACAGCAACAACAGATACTGGGAGGTCAGATGCAACACCTGCCACAGTCAACTCATTTTTGTTTTTGTTTCTTTGTTTTATTTTAACTAAACGTCTATAAACATACGTAATTGCCATAAAGCACTCATTCTGAAAAGTGGACAAAGGGAAGCATCGCTCTCTAGCAAATTTCAAATCCTAGTGTGCATGTGCGCTGTGGAATCCCTGATTTAACAGTGGGATGGTTTTCTGACTCAGATCATCAGGGATGCTGTGATTCTGCTCCCCACTGATGAACAGTGGAGGGTTGAGCACCACATTGGGGCCTTCAGTCTTTTTGGCGTTATGCGTGCCCTTTCCTCACTAAGAAAACAAACACGAAAAATTTAGTAAGCATCTGGCCTTTCTTATGTCTATTCTGCAATTATATTGTCAAGTGCTGCTAAAGAAAAATATATTCTCACGTTTGTTAAAGACATCAATAATGGCTTTAGTCAAGGGGGAATCACTACAGTGGGCTTTGTAGTGGAAAGAGATTGGATTCAACTCTGAATATGACAAGAAAACGTGAGGAGCAGAGTGGAGCCAAGGGATGGAAAATTACTAAGAAGAAATATTCAAATCAAGGGGGATTCTGGCTAAACCAACTTGTTAGGATTCCTGCTGAAGGCCGGCAGGCCAGGGTGACGTGGGGAGTGGTGGAGGCTGAGCAAGGTGATCAGATATCAAGGGTGAGTGTTCCTGCTGAAGTTACTTGGCAGGATTCTTGCTATTAGGACAAGACCCAAGAATCTGATCTGGTCAAAAAAGAGCCTGAAGTTTGACTAAAGAGAGTCTTTGTCAGGGCCAACAGCCGGAATTCCTCTTGAAACATCATCTTTAAGTTGAAGATTTATACTTATACTCTATATTGGGGTATAGCCTCTTTTAAGTCGGACTTCTTACTTGCAAACAGCCACTTTTACCCTGGGTACTTTATACAGAAGGATGTTTACTCAAGGCCATTTAGTTGTTCATAGATAATAGGATAGTTGAAGAAGCATACTAAAGACTAAGCTTCCGGGAATGATATTCAATACTCTGCTTTGGAACTCAAGGAAGGAAGGAAGGACGGGAGGGAGGAAGGAAGGGGGGAAGGAAGGGAGGAAGGGAGGGAGGGAAGGAGGGAGGGAGGGAGGGAGGAAAGGAGGGAGGAAGGGAGGGAGGGAGGGAGGCAGAAAGAGAGAAAAAGAGAAAGAGAAAGAAAGAGAAAGAGAAAAGAAAGAAAGTGAAGGAAAAGAAAGAGAGAGAGAAAGAAAGAAAAAGAAAAAGAGAAAGGGAAAGAGAGAGAAAATAAAGAAAGCATCACCATGTCACAATTAATTTTTTACAAAAGGCTGACAACTTTTTGTAGCCAGTGTTCATGGGTGGCTTCCAGCACCAGTTCCACTTCAACATCAGAAACCCACATTTGCAAGTGCAGGTGAATCTTGTACCTGGCTCTACCAATGAAAGCCGGAACCTTTGCTGACACCTTCATTGGAAAGAAATCCACACTTGCAGGTTTCCTCAGCGGCTCACTTTTGAGCTTCTACCTGGCTGCTTTTGATTAGCCGAGTCTTGATGGCGTGCTTGTGACCTGACAGCTAGGAGCAATGGAAAATTCAGGAGCTGTTTATGTTGTGAGGCAAATGCATTATGGGGGAATTTCTCCAAATTTAGAATTTCTGCTTAAAAGATCAATTCAACTATAAGCTCCGAGGTTTCTTCCTAGGCAGCATGATGTCCTGCCTCAGCTTCAATTGCTATACTTACACTTTGGTGACTGCAAAGTGCCATTAACCCCTTCCCTACAGCCTTTTCCTAAATTTCACGCCCACGTACTCAAGTACGTGTATGTGTATGCTTATATATCTGTCTGGTTTTAGAACCCAAATTCATGTGTCTCAAACAGAATTTATGATCTTCTTTTCCAAACTTAATTATTTTCCATCTAGTGATAAAAATTGGGAGTGGTATTTAAGCTTTGACTCTTATTAGAACCTGAAAATAGTTTTACACCTTAATTTATATAACCAGATGACCAGTTACAAAACACTGTGAATTTTAAAATTTTCCAATCTGACCATTTCTTATCATTTCTATAACTCTTGACCTCCCCAAGAGCCTCCAATCTAGTTCTGTAGCCCACACGCTTCCTCTACCGAGGCATGTGCACGACGCTCAGAGTGATCACCATAAAAAGCAGACTGGGTGCTGCCGTCCCTCTGCTCGCAAGTCATCCAGTGGCTTCCCACGGCCAGCTTTGTGTAATGCCCAGATTTCTCAATGTGACTAAAAATGTCTTTCCTGGTACGCTTTAGCTTCATCTTGACAAATCCCTCCTCCCACCCTTCACCCACCATTTTTCTTAAAATAATCTAGCCACAAGTATTTCTTAAAATTTCTTAATTTTAAAATATTTCCATCAGCAGAGCCCTATCCATATGACACTTTCCTTCTCCACCTCCTTCCCTTTATTGAATAACCCTGAGTTCCCTTCTGATTGCATATTAAATTTGTTTCCTCAGGCTTCCCTCACTACAAGACCAGTTACGGTTTCTCCGTTTACATCCATTAGCCTCAGTGCACAGCACAAGCACAATCACTTGTGTGTTTCTGTGTATCTGAATGCACGCTTACTTTATTTATTCCATTCTCTCTCACCAGACTACAAATTCCATAGAGGAGAGATGATTCTGTCCACCCTCCAGCTCAATAGTACCCAAAACACATGTAATGAGAAGATTAATGAATGTATGATTATTTAAAACATGGCATATTATGCTATTCCAATTCTGAAATTACATATATGATATGCATATACACACATATATATACACATATATATTATATATGTATACATATATAATATATATAAATATATGTATACGTATATGTATATATTATATATAAATATTATTTACATATATATGTATTTATATTATGTAATATATATACATATATGTATATGTATATAATATATATGTATAATATACATATAATAGTATATGTATATTATATATAATATAATATATAATCTGTATATATGTTATATATATTATGTATATGTGTATTATATAATATATACATACATGTATATGTATATATATTATATAATACGTATTATATATTATACATATTATATAATGTATATATATTATATATGTGTGTATATATAATATATGTAATTTCAGAATTGGAATGCATAATATGTAATATATACATGTAATATATTATATGCTGTTATATAATATATAATATCTATGTGTATATATATATAATATATATTATATATATATTGCTATTCCAATCCGAAATATAGTGAATTAACTCAGAGGTCATTTAAACACATTAGATGAGTATGAAACTTCATTTTTATGAATTAGTATCTAATTGTCTATTAGCTCTTACCTTAGGTCTGTGATAATTCAGTCATTTTGCACAGGTAAAAGAAGTCCAGTGCTTCCCTTTGACTATTTACATTAGCATTCTTACACACACATTTCATTCAGTGAGATTTTGAATTTGAACCATGTACCTTGGCGGTGAACTGAACTGATTAGGAGTGTGGGCTGTTGTGCTCCAAATCCTGATTCTCCTCTTTTCCCTGCCACTTTCTGTGCCTGGATCTGGGACCAACATTGCTTTTTCTGTAAAACTACCTTATAGCATTATGAAAAGAAATGAAATAGTGCATAGAGAGAGGCTATCGTAGAACTCAGACCAGATGATCCACCCAACAAGCAAATGCTTTTATTAATAGAATAAATTTCAGCATCGTTGGTAGTGTTTCATCACTGCACTTATATGAGAGAAAAGGACTAAAGACAAAAGATTAATTTAGAAGAGTTTAGATACTTCAAAAAATAAGTATATCTAAGTTATCTTTGAACCTATATTATTCTAAAACGTATATTATGTTCGAATATATGCTGAAGGGACAAAATACTGGTGAGTCCGCTTATTTAGTAACGTTATTTGGTTATTGGGCTACTGATGGCAAGGAGCACATTCTGAGATGATACCGTCATGCTGTAAGAGATCAACATCTTATGCACCATAAACAAGAAACAGTTACGCTAAATGAGATTTATAAAATGACACTAGTGATGTTCTAAGAAATGTATTAGCTTTGTACTACATCTACATTTATAATAGGTCAGTCAACGCAGCCAGTTTGGGGCTTTTATCCCGGTTATTACAACTAAATCATTCAAATAAACTGCAAGTTTAGAATTATAGTTCATATCTCTATCATTTAAAAACAATCAAGTGATAGTCAAATTCAATCAGATGAATATCCTGTGTGGGATTAGATAGAATGGTGTAACTCTGGCATGAAGAATTGCAGACTGTCTCGTGGAGATGCCTGTGTGTGGTGAGTGATACGCAGCCCACACTTACGTTCAACTAGAGAGACAGGCAGCCCAAGCTACTTTTCCTTCTTTTAGAGTTTAGGTGTATGAAGAACTAAAGAACTAGAAATAGAAATAAAACAAATAAATAGGGAGTGGCAGTGTTGATAAATAACTGAATTATAATAAAGTAAATACAGTTTTATATCTATAGCCCTTCTCCATGTTCCGGTCATTTTCCTGAAAGAATCCCTTAGAAGCTTACAGGTGCCACTTTAATCATCTCAAGCATCCCATGTAAACAATGCTTCTGAAACAGATATGTCTCACGACCACCTGAGGAGCTTGGAAATGCAAACACCAGCCCCCATCCTGTTCCCACAGCCTGGATCTTCATGTCTTTCTTGATTCCCTAAGAAATTCTGATCCTCATCAATGTCTGAGAACCACTGCCTTAGAGGAATCCCGGCAGTGACACAGAGAGCGCAATAAAATATTCTAAAGCGTCCTCTCTCACTCACTCTGAATAATGTTTATACAATCCTCCACTGTTCTCTTTCGTACTTTTTTCTCCTGGCACCTTTAAAAGATTCATAATTCCTGGTCTTTCCAAATGTTCAGGTGTTTGGCATATTAGATTCTAATATACAGACGCTTGACAGAAATCAGCCGTTGCATAGACAGATTTTGCCAGAGCACACACAGTCTATCCCAATGCTTTTTGCAAATTTACAGTTTCAGCAAATTCTCTTGGCAGGGTGATTGTTTACAGCTTGATAGAATCCCTGGTGGGTAAAAAGAAGAGACAAATTCAAATAGTAGGATATTTTTGAACTACTGGAAGTATGGTATTGTGATTTTAATAGATGAGAGCACTCGTGCTAGTAACATTAAAAGAAATATCCAGTATCTATTGAACATGGTATGCGGTCTCTGGCTATTTTTGTGATTATCTGAACAAACACAGAAGATCTTAAGTAGGTCTTGATATTGCCAAATATGCAGACTATTCTTTCTGTTGTGAATCGCAGGGGGAAAATAACACCTGGGGTTCGCAAATGAGTATTTAGTTTGTCCTCAACTTCATCCACTAGAAGAAATTGATACACAAGAGAAGTAATGAGCATTTGCTTTACAACACAAAAATCTCATATACAGAACTCAAGAGAGATTTATGGATTAAAAGCACATGTTTTTACATTCATGAGGCCCAAATATTTTGAGTAATGATAGAGTTAAAAACCAAAAGATCATGCCAAAAATAATTTTATATTTAATAGGGACAAATTGTGAAACTAAAAGCAAGACTTTACAAAATTCTAAATATATGACTAATAAACATACTACAAAAATATTTTTTAGAAACCCACACATTTGAAATATGTTTTAGTTTATAAAATATTCTAGATATTAATGCATTTTATTTACTACTTTCTGTATTTTAATTAGCTTTATAAAGAAGAATAAATTGTATATAGTGGATGCATAAAAGCTTATTCTGTAGGAAAATAGTATAAATAAAAATAATTTTAGTTAGATTAATGATTGTTACTGACAGTACTTAAGAACTATATGTATATAAATATTATTGTAAGCTGATATTTCATCACAGGATAAATGGACCATATAATTGTGGGCAGTACATTTTATTGATATATTTGAATGTCAAATGCCAAATCGGTTATTTTCAGCCTGGCTGTATTACATTATAAACATAATATTAAAAATAAGGTTAAAATAAAAACCAAACAAAGTCCCAAACATTGACCTTACCCATGGTTATTCATTCTCTCTAAGACCAATCCCTTAATAAGTTGTAGACTTTTAACTTTAAAATTTGAATTTTTTACAAAAGCCTTTGGATTTTGGAATCAAACAAGTCAGATCAAAATTATGCATTTTTTTCCCTTCTAGTTTTTAATGTTATATTTATGTACTGCTATCTCTTATTTATTTTTATTATTATTATTGGATTTGATTTAGAGTAGTTTTTAAATTATTTACTGTTTTGAGGGGGGGAATCTGATGATGTTGTCTTCTGGGTATTGTCTTATATGGTAAATTTATATATGTGTACAGATTATTGATATGATTTACAGATACTTCTCCTGGCAATGTTTGAATTTATTTCTTCAATGCAAACAGCTATCGAACAAATAGTTCCCAAATACATAGTGTATGCACACTGTTGTTAGCGCTGGCTACTGAGGCATAGGTCAACCAAAGTGCCAGCCTCAGCTCTGTCTCAGCTATCTTCTAAAAGATCCGGCTTGCCTCCATTCCTCCAGATCCTCTGTCAGACATCCCTGTATTTTTGGCAGCAGCAGATGTCTAGTATCTGCTAGATATCTATTTTATCCCCCCCACACCCACACGCATGAACTCAAGTCTTGCTCTGCAGTGCCTCCCTCATTCTCTTCTCCACATCTAATACTCCTATTTCTTTTTTCCTGCCAAGACTCCTTCTCCTTAGAGAATCCACCCTTCCCTCACCGCATAGTCATTATTTCCAGTTCTCTGACTTTGCAGAAGTTGCATATTTCGCCTTTACTTGAAATGGGACCCGTGATTTAAGAAGTGATCAGAGCACTCCCCTGCAATCCTCACAGTGCTCTGTTCAGAAGTGAGACTGCCACGCCATCTGGGAGTCCAGGTCTTTGCCTGAGCTTTTTGTATATGGGGGATAAGGGCTCAAAAGAGCAATCCCACTGGAAAATGGAGTCGATGTGGTGAAAAACACATGTACCTTATTGTGCCTTCGTTCATTCTGCTTGCATTAGACATGTGCCAACCTGGGCCTCTTTCTGCTTAAACTGATTTCCATTGCGTTTCTGTCACCTGTCACCTGAGCAACACCAATAGATGACATGTCAGGATTTATTCCACGCTCAGCT
Source organism: Aotus nancymaae (assembly GCF_030222135.1). Taxonomy (NCBI): domain Eukaryota; kingdom Metazoa; phylum Chordata; class Mammalia; order Primates; family Aotidae; genus Aotus; species Aotus nancymaae. The sequence continues at coordinate 2,313,447 of NW_026988450.1, read as the reverse complement.
TTTCCTCTGCATATCATCTCACATGAGGCCATGTCCATCCTGGTCCTATTTGTGTTGTCTTCCTTTGTTTCTTGGATAAGCTCCTCGTATGTCCTGGGACGCCCTTAAGAGCACAGATGTGTCTCTGTGTATACAAAAAAAAGGGTGGTGGCCATGGGGATGACCTGCTCAGAAGGGCTGGGGCACCCTCCCTGGTACATCTGTGGTCATGCCCTGGGTCTCTTTGCAGCTCAGACTGAGACCACTCACAGTGGCTGCCCCAGGCCATGACCAAGGAGGCATGAGAGCAAAGCCTATGGTTCTGCCCAGCACATGGATCTGCCAACAGACAGCCTCTCAGGGCAATGCCCTGTGGAGCTGGGGAGACTTTCCTAGAACCACATTGCAGAACCAACCTTCCTTCCTTCCCTCTGCCTTCCACAGACATCTCCCTGCCTGGAGTCTCTAGGTACCCGCCGATGCCACCCCTATTCCCTTTATTCCCAGCAGGCATTCCTCAGTTTCTTGTACATGGAATCTCCTCTTGGTTCCTAATTCTCAGAGGACCCAACTGAAACCTGGAGACAATTTATTAATTCAAAATATTTCATTTAACTGGGAATTCCAAATGATGACAGGAAAGATCAGTTCATCTAAATGGCCCAGTAATATTTGATTGATAATATGCTAACAGCAGCCACTAATTAAGACACCCAAGTCTTCTCAGGTCTTCCCTGTAAAGTTACCACAGTGCTCAGAAAGCCTTTTCCTGGGTCACCTTTTTTCCTAATACTTTGTATATTTTTCTCTAGTGCTTGAATGACATTGTTAGAGATGGATTTATTTTTTACTTGTCTTGATTTTGTTAAATCTTCCCATTCTTAAATTTATCTAATTATATACCCATTTCTGTCATTCATTTCTCAGAACTCAAAGGCGCCATCTGCCTAGAACATTGTAAGTGCTAATACCAAGATATGGAGGACTGGATATTGGGCTTAGAATCTCAGCTGGGCCATTAATATATATTTTTATTCCACACGTGTCAGATGGTATAAATAAGATCCACTGAATCCATTCACATTATATTTTACTCTCATTGATATTTTCTAAAATGAAGGATCCTTAAAACTGTTGTTTGTCTCTGATTATTTACTGTTGTTATTTTTCAGCAAAATCAGAAATAAGCATTTAATGATTTTTTCCAACAAATCATCAAGTATATTCGAGAATAGATTAATAATAACGTTGCTGTCAGTATTCGAGAATAGATTAATGATAACGTTGCTGTCCGTAAGATTGACGTGAAACCTTGAAATACATAGTGCTCACACCCTGGGAGATGAATAACTCATGTGCTTTCATAGCACAGAAATGCTCATATTGGTTTCAAGGCCACATTATTATATTCGATTCTGCTTGCCTGGAATAAGCTGTCAAATTTCCTGACTACCTACAGTTTCATAGCATGAAGTCATAAAGCAATCACTGTTAGTGCATAGCAGGTTTCTGTTTTGTTTCTGTTTTCACAAAAGAAACACTGTTGCCACTGTGAGTCAATTATTCCTGTATCTACACGTGTTGCATCCACACCACTGTCTCCAACTCCGTGCTGAACATTCATCTTATTTAATTTAATTTTAATTATTGAATTATATTCATGTTTGTTTTTAAGTTATTGAAAAAATGACACAATTTCTTCGGAGATTCTGTTAGACCCGTCTCTTCCATAACATTTTTCACAACTACTCCACATCTTAAAAACCAATTCATTACTGTGACATTTGATCTTATTTCCAGGTAGGTAATAGTAATCATAGCCATCCTTAAAAATTGTAATGAAAAATAAATTCAGGTAGCGTATGTCCTTCCAGGAGATGCAGGTGCAATGTGAATCTGTATGAAGCGAGAGTGTGGCATTTAAACATGCAGTGTCTCTGTCGCGTTTATCATTTGTCTCTGGTCGCTCACATTTTGCCTGACTTACATTATATAATCCATGAAAATTCAAATTATTGTATTGAATGAATAAGTGAATGCTGATGCTGTATTCTTTGAAGAGTCTGCGTTTATTACTCTTTTGCAACCATGCTTTCTAAATTCTGAGTGCATTAGTGTGAAGAAGGAGAAAACAATGGATTCCAGTGGGTTTTAAATGATAATTCTGGAATAGTCATACTCACTTTAGATAAGTCAGCCTTGCACTACCTCTAAGAATCTCAAGATTTCTGGGGACGCAGTTTATGATTCCTGCCACAAAATGACATTCTTTTATGTATTGTACTAATCATTTCAGTAATACCAGTGAAAATAATTACCAATTCTAAAGCCATTCGCGGAATATATAGTTAATCTTAAATGAGCGTCTGCCTCTTCATAATACATTTCATAACACATTCTTTATAATCCATTTGCATAGATAACTCAAATTTCTCTAACATTTTCTATTAGATCAAGAATACCAACGTTAAAAAAAAGCAAATGTAACTTTTAAAACTCTATTTTAAAATTATACCTCCAGCGTACATTCAGGCTAGTTATAATTTAACTGCATGTTCCTTCTGCCATCATTCTGGCATTTAAAAAGCCTCTGCACCAGGAATGACTGGGACAATAGGTGGCATCAAGTTATGTGGTTTATAGAGGTTTGGAATTATTTCTATCTCTGGGCTTGCAAAAGCTCCAACATTTCCAGCTTTTCCTACTAAGTATAGTTTTTCTACAGATCTTAGCTAACACTCCCATCTGGGGCTTCCCAGAAAGACCTCTCATGCCACAGGGAGGGAAAAATTCAGCGAGCATGACGTGCCTGCCAGGATCCATCTCTCAGACCTTTCTTTTCTCAGATCAGGAAAGCGAAATAACATAAAGTGCATATAGCTTAGCTAAACCTGGTCCATGGTGATGACAGGCTTCTCCCTCCCAATGGGAATAATAGTTTACCTTACAGTTCTAGGTCTCTGTTATTGCCACAGTGCTTTCAAAACTCTCTCTTCTTTTCTGTTTTTAAAAAAGTCAATTTGTTTAAAAAAAATCCTTCGCTTGTATGGGTTCTGGCTAAACCAGAGCATCAGGAGCCCACCTGCCTGAGATGGTCCCACACTGTCACCCAGCTGTTCTTTGATCATTTTTTTCTAGATTGATTCTCTCCCATGCATCGAGCTCTCTTCTAGCTTTAGCAGGGCAGAGTCCTCCTCCAGATGTGTGTAACTTACATCTGAATATCTGGGAGTAGCTGAAGGACAGATAATTTCTTCCAAACATCAAGCCTCGGGATTATCGAAGCAAGCAGGAAGCCAGTAACCTCGTTCTGTCTGTTAGAGGTGGAGGATTTTTCTATGGTTCCCCTCATTTCCTGATGTGTATTTTCAGATGGATTAAATATTCTCCTGTTTCAAAAAAAAACAAAAAAGGCCTTCTCGCTACTCACAAGAGCCAAGATATGGAATCAAAGTACTCATGAACAGATGAATGGATCAAGAAAATATATGTGCATATATACAATGGATATATACACACACACACACACACACACACACACACAAAGTATACATGCATATACACAAGAAAATATATGTACATATACACAATAATATACATGCACGTATATTATTCAGCCATAAAAAGATGAGATCTTGTCATTTGCAACATGGATGGAACTGGAAGAGATTATGCAAGTGAAATAAGCCAGACACAAGAGACAAATATCACATCTTCTCACTCACATGTGGGATATACAAACAAACAAAACTCATGGAGATAGCAGAATGGCCATTTCCAGAGTCTGGGAAGGGTAGTAAGGTGGTGGCAGGGGGAGGGGAGTAAGGTGGTCGGGGAGCGGTGTTTAAGTGAGTATGGTTAAAGGGTATACAAATTCAGTTAGACAGAACGAATAATATCTAGTGTTAAGTAGCACAATAGGATGACTATAGTTAATAGTTATTCATTGTGTAGTTTAAAATAACTAAGTGGAATTGAAATGTTCCTAACATAAAGAAATGATAAATGCCTGAGATGATGGATCCATCAACTATCCTGATTTGATCATGATGCATTGTACACACATATCAAAACATTACATGTACCCCATTATTATGTGCAACTATCATCTACCCATAATAATCAGAAATGAAAAATTTTAAGAAATCCTACTCTGGGCCAGGTGCAGGGGCTCATGCCTGTAATCCCAGAACTTTGGGAGGCCAAGGTGGGTGTATCACCTGAGGTCGGGAGTTTGAGACCAGCCTGACCAACATGGAGAAACCCCATCTCTACTAAAAAATACAAAATTAACCAGATGTGGTGATGCTTGCCTGTAATCCCAGCTACTTGGGAGGTTGAGGAAGGAGAATCACTTGAATCCAGAAGGCAGAGATTGTGGTGACCTGAGATGGCACCATTGCACTCTAACTTGGGCAACAGTAGCAAAACTCAGTCTCAAAAAAAAAAAAAGAGAGAAAAAAGAAAAAAAATCCTGCTCTGGTTTTGCTAAATTGATACATAGAAATAAATTTTATACATAATTTTTTTCATCATAAAATAAATGTAAAACATATACATATAGACCCACACAATGTGAAATATCTATCCATGTCTACATCCGGATATCAATATATGACACAGTAAAGTCAAGCTGTGCTAACTCACTACCAACGGAAGAACTAGAATGTTACCATTTGCTTACACATTCCCTGTTTATTTCAGGTTTCAACGTTGTTTTTATGTTTATTATTCCCTTTGTTAAAACATATTATAAACACGTGTATATTCTAAAGCATACAGTATTCAGTGTAGCTCGTGATTGAGCATTATAAAATGACAACTATATTGGATGTAGCTTTCTATAACTTTCATTTTTCTTTCAATATTATTATTCTAAACATTTATGTATGTATTTTTATGTACTTGTTCCTTATTTATATTTTTTCTATAATGTTGATTTCTCCATTTAATCTATTTTGTAACTTACATATACAGAGCTCTGATGATTGACATTTGGGTTGTTCTCCATTCTTGGTGTTTATGAGGAGTACAGTTAAGAATATTGTTGCACATCTTTTAAAAATTGGTCCAAATTGCTTTATAAATTGGTTTTATACTTAAACTCACAGCATATTACCTAGTCTTGGCCAGTCTAGTAGAATAATATCTTACTTTGTTGATAATATCACTTACCTGAATATAATTAAGTTGACTTTTATATGTTTATATAGTTTTACTCCTTTGCTGAGAAATAGCAAATCCTGTATTATTCCAACTTTCATAGAGTTGTTTTTTCTTTATATTTTTAAAGAGTTTTCACATATTCTGAATGTAAATTAATTTTTGTAATATGCATTGTGAATACCTTTTGCCATTTTGTAGCATGATGTAGCTTTTTCTTTTTCTGAGATCATGAATAGGATATTATATATTTTCTTCTAAATGTTTAAAGCTTCGACTTTCAGATGTAAGTCTTTAATTCAGTGTATAGTGTGAGGTAACACATTTCCTTCATTTTTCCATATCAAAGTTTTATTTTATTTTTTACTCTATAGAAGTATTTATTGTACCAGGATATACAACAATAATGAACCCTAAAGGTAATGCTTCCTGAATTTTTATACATGGATATATTGTGTAGTCATTACCAAGTTACACAAATGTAATAGTCTAAGACAAAAAGCATTCCAACAGCCAAAAGTTCATCTTATGTCCATTTCTAATCAATACACATCCCTGCTCCATAATCACTATATACCATAGTCAATTTTGTGTGCAAAATCTTATACTTTTTTTGTGAGTGAAGTCATACAATATGTATCCTTTTCTATCTTTTCCTCTGAATAAGAGTCTGTGCTCTTAGTGTGAGCCAGAGGTACCTCTGACTTAGCATAACTTTAGTTCTTTTCAAAGGCATTTACTATATTCTCGGTATTCTCAAATCACTCATTTCCTTTATTTCAGGTGAGAGCACATACAGGAATACTACATGGAATTTTTCAGCAACCTATGCCATCATCCTAATAATCTGACCTATACTATCAGAGAAATGTGCTTTACCAATTTCTTACTCCTATTTTATTGAAAAAGGTATATATTTGATGTTTAGGGCAGAAAATTTTGAAGAAATATTAAGATGATGGGAGTGAAAATGACAGTGTGTATATACTAATGTGTACACATACTCTGTATTCTAAACTGCTTCTTACATACCCAAAGGTTCAACAGTTGGAGCTCCATAAACAACAATTCTCCTTGTTATACATTTATAGACTTACATAGTATTTTTAATTACTGAGTTTTACTTCAAATTCTATTCTTTACTATGGAGGTTATTGCTTTATATACCAGTTAACATTCACCAAATTGTAGTGAGGTCCTACAAGACGAAACATCTGCCTCTTCCCCATTCCTACATTTCTTTTTGGATGATACGTAATGCAAACTTCAGGTCTTCTCAAAGCATTGTCAATAGTTTGCCATTAATTAAAATTTCATTATCAGAGTGTAAAGTTAAGTTAGAATTGTATAATAATGAATCAAGCCTATAAATTAAAACAAATCAGGAATATAATTACAGTTTCCACAACACAGAACTTTTTGCAACATGCTTCACCTAATGGAAGAAAACTTTGTACTCCCAATTTTAATAGTTATATTTCAATAGAACATAGACTACCACACTGTAGAAAGAAAGAGACTGAGCGACTCACAGACTGGCAGCTCTATTTAATACTCACACCCACATGAACACGTAAATGCTACCAAATCTACAATTAGCAACAGGATAATATTTATTTGGTAATTAAGTCACGTTGAGCAATTCCAGATGCAAATGCCATAAATTTCTGGGAGAAATTAATGAGGAAAGCAGTAAATCCAGAAGCTGAATGATGTGGACAAAAATAAACAGGGCTGAGTGAAACAGAGGGGTAGAAGCAGCAGCAGGAAGAGCCTTGTAGGCTCTCTCAGTCCCTAGGGAAGCCATTTCTGACTTTGTATCACAGAGGTCTTCTGCTAGAGGAACTGGGAAAAGATCACAGGGAGAAGAAAACTTCTAGCTGAACTTTGTAACAATTTGGACCAAATGTGAATTTTTCTGGACAGAACCCAGGGAGAGGGGGGTGAATCGTGAGTGCAGACACCGAAAAGAAGCCACAGCAAGTAGGGAGGCCTGAAACCGGAAAGCCCTGCTTGCTTTCTCACCTGGCAGACTTGTAGCCTGGGGCAAGTTCTCCGCTCTGCTGATTTGCTGCCTGGACATAAACTTGGCATTGTTGGGGGGAATGGTGGGAGTGAGACTGCTATTTTGATGGGGGAGGCCTGTAACTGCTGAGTTTTCCCTACTTCCCCGGTGACCTGCATGACACAGCAGAGGCAGACATAATCCCCTGGAAACATAATCCACTGGCCTGAGTATCACACCCCCACCCACCACAGCAGCCACAGCAAATCCCACTCAAGGAAAGCCTGAGCTCTTATATGCATAACCTTGCCCCAATCTGATGGTCTTTCTTTACCCACGCTGGTAGTCAAAACAAAAGACATAACCCCTTGGGAGCTCTAGGGATCTACCTAATCCTCCCTATACATATGCAGCTGATGATCTCTTGAAAGCCCCACCTGCTGGATGGAGGCCAAGAGACACAAAACTAGTGTAAGAAACAAAACTACAACTAGAGACCCTCACAGAGACCAATTCACTCCCCTGCCACCTCCTCTGGAACAGGTGCTGGTGTCCATGACTGAGAAACCTGAAGACGGTTCACATCACAGGGCTCTGTGCAGACACTCCCCAGTGCATGGAGCCCAGTGGCTCTGGTGGGTGGCTAGATCCACAGGAGAAATAACAATCACTACAGTTCAGCTCACAGGAAGTCACATCCCTAGGAAAAGGGGGCAAGAGCTGTATCAAGGGAGTACCCTGGGGTTCAAAGGAATCTGAACAGCCCTTGAGCCCCAGATCTTCCCTCTGACATATTTTACATAAATGAGGAGAAACCAGAAAAATAATTTTGGAAATGTGACAAAACAAGGTTCTTTAACATCCCAAAAGATCACATTAGCTTACCAGCAATGTATCCAAACCAAGAAGAAATCTCTGAATTGCCAGAAAAAGAACACAGAAAGTCAATTATTAAGCTAATCAAGAAGGTTCCAGAGAAAGATGAAATCAACTTAATGAAATGAAACAAATAATACAAGATATGAAGGCAAAAATCTTCAGTGAAATAGACAGAATAAATAAAAAACAGTCACAACTTCTAGAAATGAAGGACACTCTTGGAGAAATGCACAATACACTGGAAAGTCTCAGCAATAGAATTGAACAAGCAGAAGAAACAAATTCAGAGCTTGAAGATGAGGTCTTGAATTAACCCAATACAACAAGCACGAAGAAAAAAGAACTAAATAAACAAAGCCTCAAAGAATTTTGGGATTATGTTAAATGACCAAACCTAAAAATAATTGGTGTTCCTAAGGAAGAAGAAAAATTTGGATAGTGTGAAAAACATGTTTGAGGAAACAATTGATGAAAACTTCCCTGGCCTTGCTAGAGACCTAGTCATCCAAATAAAAGAAGCTCAAAGGACACCTGAGAAATTGATCAAGAAAAGATCATCACCTAGGCACACAGTCATTAGGTTATCTAAAGTCAAGATGAAAGAAAGAATCTTAAGAGCTCTAAGGCAAAAGTACCAGGTAATCTATAAAGGAAAACCTATTGGATTAACAGCATATTTCTTAGCAGAAACTCCACAGACTAGAAGGGATTGGGGCCATATCTTCAGACTCCTTAAACAAAACAATTATCGACCAACACTTTTGTATCTAGTGAAACTAAGCTTCATAAATGAAGGAAACATGCAGTCTTTTTCAGAAAAACAAATACTGAGAAAATTCACCACTACCAAGCCTGCACTACAATAACTGCTAAAAAGTTCTTTAAATCTTGAAACAAATCTTTGAAATACACCAAAATACAACCTCCTTAAAGCACAAATTTCACAGGACCTATAAAATAAAAACACACTAATTTTTTTTTTAAGAAAACAAGGTATTCAGACATCAAGTAGCACAATGCGTAGAGTAGTAGCTCACATCTCAATACTGACATAGAATGTAAATGGCCTAAATGCTCCAATTAAAGGATACAGAATGGTAGAATGGATAAGAATTCACCAACCAAGTATCTACTGTCTTCCAGAGACTTACTGGACACACAGACTCACATGAACTTAAGGTAAAGCAGTGGAAAATGACCTTCTAGGCAAATGAACACCAAAAGCAAAGAGGAATACCTATTCTTATGTTAGACCAAAAACAAAAAAAAACTTCAACAAAGCATCAGTTAAAAAAGACAGAGGGGCATTATATAATGATAAAAGGACTTGTCCAACAAGAAACTATCACAATCCTAAGCATGTACAAGTTTCAACAGCAGAATTGACCAAGCAGAAGAAAGGATATCAGAAGTTGAAGATCAACTCAATGAAATAAAACGAGAAGGGAAGATTAGAGAAAACAAGGTAAAAAGGAATGAACAGAGTCAACAAGAAATATGGGACTACGTGAAAAGACCTAATCTACGTTTGATAGGTGTACCTGAATGTGACGAAGAGAATGCATCCAAGCTGGAAAATACTCTTCAGGATATTATCCAGGAAAACTTCCCCAACCTAGCAAGGCAGGCCAAGATTCAAGTCCAAGAAATACAGAGAACACCACAAAGATATTCCTCTAGAAGAGCAACCCCAAGGCACATAATCATCAGATTCACCAGGGTTGAAATGAAGGAGAAAATACTAAGGGCAGCCAGAGAGAAAGGTCAGGTTACCCACAAAGGGAAACCCATCAGACTCACAGCAGATCTCTCAGCAGAAACCCTACAGGCCAGAAGAGAGTGGGGGCCGATATTCAACATCCTTAAAGAAAAGAACTTTCAACCCAGAATTTCATATCCAGCCAAACTAAGCTTCATAAGTGAAGGAAAAATAAAATCCTTTGTGAACAAGCAAGTACTCACAGATTTCATCACCACCAGACCAGCTTTACAAGAGCTCCTGAAGGAGACACTACACATAGAAAAAAACAACCAGCACCAGCCACTCCAAAAACACACGAAATGGTAAAGAGCAGCAACACAATTAAGAATCTCCATCAACCAATGGGCAAAACAGCCAGCTAGCATCAAAATGACAGGACCAAACTCACAAATAACAATATTAACCCTAAATGTAAATGGACTAAATGCCCCAATCAAAAGACACAGACTGGCAAATTGGATAAAAAGCCAAAACCCATCAGTGTGCTGTATCCAGGAAACCCACCTCACATGCAAGGATACACAAAGGCTCAAAATAAAGGGATGGAGGAAGATTTACCAAGCAAAAGGAGAGCAAAAAAAAGCAGGAGTTGCAATTCTCATCTCTGATAAAATAGACTTTAAAGCAACAAAGATCAAAAGAGACAAAGAAGGACATTACATAATGGTAAAAGGATCAATACAACAAGAAGAGCTAACGATCCTAAATATATATGCACCTAATACAGGAGCACCCAGATACATAAGGCAAGTTCTTAAAGACTTAAAAAGAGACATAGACTCCCACACATTAATACTGGGAGACTTCAACACACCATTGTCAATATTAGACAGATCAACGAGACAGAAAATTAATAAGGATATCCAGGACTTGAACTCAGACCTGGAACAAGCAAACCTAATAGATATTTACAGAACTCTCCAGCCCAAATCCAGAGAATATACATTCTTCTCAACACCACATCACACCTACTCTAAAATTGACCACATAATTGGAAGTAAATCACTCCTCAGCAAATGCAAAAGAACAGAAACCATAACAAACAGTCTCTCAGACCACAGTGCAATCAAGTTAGAACTCAGAATTCAGAAGCCCACCCAGAACCGCACATCCTCATGGAAATTGAACAACTTTCTCCTGAATGTTGACTGGATAAACACTGAAATGAAGGCAGAAATAAAGATATTCTTCGAAACCAACGAGAATGAAGACACCACATACCAGAATCTCTGGGACACATTTAAAGCAGTCTCTAGAGGAAAATATATAGCAATAAGTGCCCACATGAGAAGAAAGGAGAGAACTAAAATTGACACCCTATCATCAAAATTGAAAGAGCTAGAGGAGCAAGATCAAAAAAACTCAAAACCTAGCAGAAGACAAGAAATAACTAAGATCAAAGCAGAAATGAAGGAGATAGAGACACGAAAAACCCTTCAAAAAATCAATAAATCCAGGAGCTGGTTTTTTGAAAAGATCAACAAAATAGACAGACCACTAGCCAAACTAATAAAAAAGAAAAGAGAGAATAACCAAATAGATGCAATAAAAAATGATAAAGGGGATATCACCACAGATGCCACAGAAATTCAAACCATCATCAGAGATTATTACAAACAACTCTATGCACATAAATTAGAAAACCTGGAAGAAATGGATAAATTCCTGGACAGTAGTCTCCTCCCATGCCTAAACCAGGAAGAAGTCGAAACCCTGAATAGACCAAATAACAAGGTCTGAAGTCGAGGCAGCAATTAAGAGCCTACCACCCAAAAAAAGCCCAGGCCCAGATGGTCTCACAGCCGAATTCTACCAGACATACAAAGAGGAACTGGTACCATTCCTACTGAAACTATTCCAAATAATCCAAAAAGAGGGAATCCTTCCCAAATCATTTTATGAGACCAACATCATCCTAATACCAAAACCCGGCAGAGACTCAACAAGAAAAGAAAACTACAGGCCAATATCCATGATGAACATAGATGCAAAAATCTTCAATAAAATACTGGCAAGCCGATTACAACAGCACATCAAAAAGCTTATCCACCATGATCAAGTAGGATTCATCCCGGGGATGCAAGGCTGGTTCAATATACGCAAGTCTATAAATGTAATTCACCACGTAAACAGAACCAAAGACAAAAACCACATGATTATCTCAATTGATGCAGAGAAGGCCTTCGACAAAATTCAACAGCCCTTTATGCTAAAAACCCTCAATAAACTAGGTATCGATGGAACGTATCTCAAAATAATAAAAGCTATTTATGACAAACCGACAGCCAATATCATACTGAATGGGCAAAAACTGGAAGCATTCCCTTTGAAATCCGGCACTAGACAAGGATGCCCTCTCTCACCACTCCTATTCAATATAGTACTGGAAGTTCTAGCCAGAGCAATCAGGCAAGAAAAAGAAATAAAGGGTATTCAATTAGGAAAGGAGGAAGTCAAATTGTCTCTATTTGCAGACGACATGATTGTGTATCTAGAAGACCCTATCACCTCAGCCCCAAATCTCCTGAAACTGATAAGCAACTTCAGCAAAGTCTCAGGATACAAAATCAATGTGCAAAAATCACAAGCATTCCTATACACCAATAACAGACTTAAAGAGAGCCAAATCAAGAACGAACTGCCATTCACAATTGCTACAAAGAGAATAAAATACCTAGGAATACAACTAACAAGGAACGTAAAGGACCTCTTCAAGGAGAACTACAAATCACTGCTCAACGAAATAAGAGAGGACACAAACAGATGGAGAAACATTCCATGTTCATGGTTAGGAAGAATTAATATCGTGAAAATGGCCATACTGCCCAAAGTAATTTACAGATTCAACGCTATCCCCATCAAGCTACCAATGACCTTCCTCACAGAACTGGAAAAAATCACCTTAAACTTCATATGGAACCAAAAGAGAGCCCACATAGCCAAGTCAATTCTAAGCAAAAAGAACAAAGCAGGAGGCATCACACTACCGGACTTCAAACTCTACTACAAGGCTACAGTAATCAAAACAGCATGGTACTGGTACCAAAACAGAGATATAGACCAATGGAACAGAACAGAGACGTCGGAGGCGACACAACATATCTACAACCACCTGATCTTTGACAAACCTGAAAAAAACAATCAATGGGGAAAGGATTCCATGTTCAATAAGTGGTGTTGGGAAAACTGGCTAGCCATATGCAGAAAGCAGAAACTGGACCCCTTCCTGACACCTTACACTAAAATTGACTCCAGATGGATTAAAGACTTAAACATAAGACGTAACACCATAAAAACACTAGAAGGAAACCTAGGCAAAACCATTCAGGACATAGGCGTAGGCAAGGACTTCATGACCAAAACACCAAAAGCATTGGCAACAAAAGCCAAAATAGACAAATGGGACCTAATCAAACTCCACAGCTTTTGCACGGCAAAAGAAACAGTCAATAGAGTGAATCGGCAACCAACAGAATGGGAAAAAAATTTTGCAGCCTACCCGTCTGACAAAGGGCTGATATCCAGAATTTACAATGAACTAAAAAAGATTTACAAGAAAAAAACAAACAAGCCCATTCAAAAATGGGCGAAGGATATGAACAGATACTTTACAAAAGAAGACATACATGAGGCCAACAAACATATGAAAAAATGCTCATCATCACTGGTCATTAGAGAAATGCAAATCAAAACTACATTGAGATACCATCTCACGCCAGTTAGAATGGCGATCATTAAAAAATCTGGAGACAACAGATGCTGGAGAGGATGTGGAGAAATAGGAACACTTTTACACTGTTGGTGGGAGTGTAAATTAGTTCAACCACTGTGGAAAACAGTGTGGCGATTCCTCAAGGACCTAGAAATAGAAATTCCATTTGACCCAGCAATCCCATTACTGGGCATATATCCAAAGGATTATAAATCGTTCTACTATAAGGACACATGCACACGAATGTTCATTGCAGCACAGTTTACAATAGCAAAGACCTGGAACCAGCCCAAATGCCCATCGATGATAGACTGGACAGGAAAAATGTGGCACATATACACCATGGAATATTATGCAGCCATTAAAAAGGAGGAGTTCACATCCTTCGTAGGGACATGGATGAACCTGGAAAACATCATTCTCAGCAAACTGACACAAGAACACAAAATCAAACACCACATGTTCTCACTCATAGGTGGGTGTTGAACAAGGAGAACACATGGACACAGGGAGGGGAGCACTATACACGGGGGTCTGTTGGGGGGAGGGGGGATAGTGGGGGGGTGGGGAGTTGGGGAGGGATAGCATGGGGAGAAATGCCAGATATAGGTGAAGGGGAGGGAGGCAGCAAATCATACTGCCAGGTGTGCACCTGTGCAACAACCTTGCATGTTCTTCACATGTACCCCAAAACCTAAAATGCAATAAAAAAAAAAAAAAAAAAAAAAAGAAACTATCACAATCCTAATATATATGCACCTAACACTGGAGGTGTGAATTTTGTTAGCCAATTACTACTAGAACTGAGAAATGAGATAGACAGCAACACAATAATAGTGGAGGCCTTCAACACTCACTGACAGCACTAGACAGGTCATCAGAACAGAAAGTCAACAAAGAAACAATGGATTTAAACTATGAATAAATGGACTTAACAGACATTTACAAAACATTTTACCCAACAACTGCAGAACAGACATTCTATTCATCAGCACATGGAACATTCTCCAAGACAGACCATATGATAACCATGAAACAACTCTCAATAAATTTAAAAAGTAAAATTATATTAAGTACTCTCTCAAAGCACAGTAGAATAAAATTGAAAATCAACTCCAAAAGGAACCCTGAAAACCATAAAAATGCATGGAAATTAAATAACCTGCTCCTGAATGATCATCGGGTCAACAATGAAATCAAAATGAAAATTTAAAAAATTATTTAAACTGAACTATAATACTAACACAATCTATTAAAACTTCCAGGATACACCAAAGGCAGTGCTAAGAGGAAAGTTCATAGCCATAAGTGCCTAGATCAAATGATCTGAAAGCACAAATAGACAATCAAAGGTCACCCCTCAAGGAGCTAGAGAAACAAGAACAAACCAAACCCAAACCCAGCAGAAGAAAAGAAATAACAAAGATCAGAGCAGAACTAAGAAACAGACAGACAAAAAAATACAAAAGATAAATGAAACAAAAATCTGATTCTGTGAAACAACAAATAAAATTAATAGACCATTAGTGACATTAACCAAGAAAAGAAGAGAAAAAATCCAAATAAGCTCAATTAGAAATGAAAAAGGAAGATATAACAACTGATAACACAGAAATATGAAAGATCATTCAAGGCTACTATGAATACCTTTATACACATAAACTAGAAAACCTGGAGGAGATGAACACCTTTCTGGAAATATACAACCCCCCCCCTAGATTAAAAACAGAAGAAATAGAAATTCTGAACAGACCAATAACAAACAGGAACATTGAAATGGTAATTTAAAAAAATTTCCAACACCGTAATGTCCAGGACCAGATAGATTCACAGGTGAAGTCTATTGGACATTCAAAAAAGAATTGGTACCAATTCTATTGACACCATGCCAAATGACAGAGAAAGACGCAGTCCTCTGTAAATCATTCTATGAAGCCAGTATCACCCTAATATCAAAAACCAGGAAATGACATAACACAAAAATGGAAACTACAGACCAATATCGCTGATGAATATAGAAGCAAAAATCCTTAACGAAGTACTAGCTAACTAAATCCAATAGCATATCAAAAAATGATCCACTATGATCAAGTAGGTTTCATACCAGAAATACAAAGATGGTTTAACATCCACAAGTCAATAAATGTGGTACATCACATAAACAGAATGAAAAACAAAAATCACATGATTATCTCAATAGACCCAGAAAAACCATTTGACAAAATCCAGCATTCTGTTATGATTAAAACCCTTAGCAAAATTGGCACAGAAAGGACACACCTTAATGTAATAACAGCCATCTATGACAAACCCACAACCAGCATAACACTGAACAAGGAAAAGTTGAAAGCATTTCTCCTGAGAACTGGAACAAGACAAGGATGCCCACTCACACCACTTCCATTCAACATAGTACTGGGAGTTCTAACAGTGATCAGACAAGAGAAAGAAGTAAAGGGCATCCAAATCAGTAAGGAAAAAGTAAAAGTGTTGCAGTTTGCTGGTGATATGATTATATACCCAGAAAACCCTAAAGACTCATCTAAATAGCTCCTGAAACTGACGAATGAATTCAGCAAAAGTTGAGGATACAAAAATCAATGTACACAAATCAGTAGCTGTGCTATACACCAACAGCGACCAAGCTGAGAATCTAATCAAGAACTCAACGCCTGTTACAGTAGCTAAAAAAAAGTGGAATATACCTAACTAAGAAGATGAAGGACCTTTACAAGGAAAACTATAAAACACTCCAGAAAAAAAATCATAGACGACACAGATGGAAACACATCCTATGCTCATGGATGGATAGAATCAATATTGTGAAAATGACTCTACTGCCAAAAGCAATCTACAAATGTAATAAAATTCCTATAAAAATACTTCCATCATTTTTCACAGAACTAGGAAAGACAATCCTAAAATTCACATAAAACAAAAAAGAGCAAGACTAAGCAAAAAGAAGAAATCTGGAGGTATCACATCGCCTGACTTCAAACTATACTATAAGGCCACAGTCACCAAAACAGCATGGTACAGGTATAAAAATAGGCACATAGACCAATGGAACAGAATAGAGATCCCATAAATAAACTCAAATACTTACAGCCAGCTGATCTTTGACAAAGCAAGCACAAACATAAAGTGGGGAAAGGACATCCTTTTCAACAAATGGTGCTGGGATAATTGGATAGCTACATGTGGGAGAAGGAAACTGGATCCTCATCTCTCACCTTATACAAAAATCAACTGAAGATGGATTAAGAACTTAAATCTAAGGCCTGAAAGTATAAAAATTCTAGAAGATAACATTGGAAACATTCTTCTAGACATTGGCTTAGGCAAGGATTTCCTGACCAAGAACCCAAAAGCAAATGCAATAAAAGAAAGATAAATTGCTGGGACTAAATTAAACTAAAGAGCTTTTGCACACCAAAAGTAATAGTCAGCAGAGTAAACAGACAATCCACAGAATGGGAGAATTTATTCACAATCTACACATTTGATAAAGAACTAATATCCATAATCTAAAATGAACTCAAACAAATCAACAAGAAAAAAACAAACAACTCGATCCAAAAGCAGCCTAAGGACATGAATAGATAATTCTCAAAAGAAAATAAACAAATGGCCAACAAACATTTAAAAATGCTCAACATCACTAATTATCGAGGAAATGCAAATCAAAACCACAATATGATACCACCTTACTTCCGGAAGAATGGTCATAATAAAAAAACAATAAAATAATAAATGTTGTCATGGATGTGGCAGAAACAAAACACTTTCTTCCTACCACGTCTACATATAGGGAATGCAAACTAGCACAACCATTATATAAAACAGTGTGGAGACTCCTTAAAGGACTAAAAGTAAAATTATCATTCGATCCAGCAATCCCACTACTGGGTTTCTACCCAGAAGAAAAACAAGTTATTATACAAAAAACATAATTGCACATGCATGTTTATAGCAGCACAATTTGCACCTGCAAAAATATGGAACCAGCCCAAATGCCCATCATTCAATGAGTGGATAAGGAATTATGATATATCTATATCTATATCTATCTATCATGTATCTATCTATCTATCTAGCTATCTAGCTATCTGTCTATCTATCTTATACTATGGCATATAAAGGACTGAATTAATGGTAGTCACAGCAACCTGGATGGAATTGGAGACCATTATTCTAAATGAAGTAACTCAGGAAGGAAAGACCAAACATCGTTTGTTCTCATTCATGGGTGGAAGCTAAGCTATGACAATGTAAAGGCGTAAGAATAACATAATGGACTTTGGGACTCTCAGAGAAGGGTGGGAGGTTGATGAGAGATAAAAGACTATACATTGGGTACAGTGTACACTGCTAGGGTGATGGTGCACCAAAATCTCAGAAATCACGAGAACTTATTCATGTAACCAAACACCACCTGTTTCCCAGAAATCAATTGAAATAAAAAATAAAAACAAGAACAACAACACAGAGGGCACATAGCTGAGGACTGATCTCTCCAACTGCCCTTCCTTAGAGCTCTCTTCTTCTGGTGCCATGTTTTCCTGTCGGGTCCCAGCACAAATGCAGGCAGTCTCCTGTGCAAACTTTCACATGGCTGTCAAGGGCTCTATCCCTCACATACACCCCTTAGACTTCTGGGCCCCAAAGACTATTGGAGGGCAAGAAAATACCAGTTAAATCTCTTCTGTTTTAACCTGATATTAGAGAATATGCCCAGCCTTTATCTCTTGGATTTCTCATTGGGGGTCAGATACTAGTGCACTACAACCCCAAAGTGCAGGGCCATGCTGTTAGGAATCTCATTATGGCTTCTTTTTCTAGACCTAAAGTGACACAAACAAGCAAACCCAGACCTCTTTGTCCCTCCCTTCAGCGGGCAGGTCTGAGACTTGCGCATGGCAATAGTGCATCCTCAAAAGAAATGATTTTCATAACCAGATCTCCAGTTTATACCCTTTACCATTTTGTATCTTCTTTTCGGGCTTGACAGTCCCTGAGATGGCTCTTGTCCAACTACTTTGAAATTTCTGTATCGTGGTCTTAAATCTCCCTTTAACTTTCACCACGTTTTGAATTTTGGTACCTTCCTCTCAACTTCCATTAACATCCTCTTATAAGGAATTCGTATAAAGATATTTCTCTAAACATTCAACTATTTCACCTAGTATGTTCTCACATTTAATTTCAAGATTAATGAAATTAATTTATTTCATAGCAAAAGAAGGAACCCGAGTTTCAGACATGTATAAGGCTGTCAGGCTCAGGCTCTGACAAACTGGGTCTTAGAAACAATTTTGCAGTTCAGCTTCTTATCCTAATTGCAGCCAAAGAGTATTTTGAATTTTTTTAAATCATGTCTACTTATTTCTCCAGCAGTTTTTTCTGTATTCAGACCACTTCCAGTTTTGTGCTTCTCTACTCTACCCAGCATAACATAAAGTAGAAGTGAAATAATTCGGGCTGTAATATAGACCTTCTATTTCACATCATGACTGGAAACTTCTGTTCAGGGAATTCTCCTGTAGCTAATTTGTGCCATACACTTCCAATAGAAAGCTGAGAGTTGACTACATCTGTGGGCCTCCCAGGGTTACAGTCTGGTCTTTGCTTCAAAAAAGGCACATAAAGTGCCTCCTAATGGCTCATCCATCACACAATTATCAAGAACCAATTAACAGCAATGCAACAACATATTGCTAAGATTTGTTTTGGGGTCTGTTGTTTTTAAATTGAAATCCAATTTCTAAACTTGAATAGATTTACATTCTAGTGGTGGAAAGGGAAATACAAAGAGACAAGTTCTAGTGAAACATGGCAAGTGCTGTAACACATCTATGAATAGAACACTATGGGAGCGAGTAAATGTGGAGGAGCTCACAGTGCTTGGAGAAGAGAAGGCAGCATGTTACCTACTAGACTGAAAGAGGAATGAAGGAGTCATGCTAGTCAGTTGGGGGTAAAAGTGACTTGCTTGTGATTAGGTCATTTCAGTTTCAATTCATTTGAAACAGTGACTGCATCCAAAATATCTGTCAGAGACTATTAATATATTTTATTTAAAAAGCATAAAGCATATGTCATGTTATTTAAAGGAATCTAGAATAAGAATATCAATTAACTGAAAAATCACAGTTATTTGTGT
This sequence comes from Aotus nancymaae, assembly GCF_030222135.1. Taxonomy (NCBI): domain Eukaryota; kingdom Metazoa; phylum Chordata; class Mammalia; order Primates; family Aotidae; genus Aotus; species Aotus nancymaae. Next base: position 2,293,784 of record NW_026988450.1, on the reverse strand, counting down.
TTTTTTATTTCTTTTGAAGCATCTGATACACTCAAAACTACTTTGTAGTTTTGTATCTGTAACTAAAACACAATGTATTTCTTACATCATAGCATGCTATTACCTGGACTTTTAGATTTTTGCATGTATTTCCCAAATCACTGAAGGACACTGGACATGCTCTTCTTCACTCTGGCTCCATCAGTCAACTCTACTTTTGTAACCAGCTATTTGGCCCAAAGCATTTAGTCCAACACTAGCTATTTAGGCCAAAGCATCTTCCTTCTGTCTGAATGGTGGAATTATGTTAACAATTTCCCCAGGGACATGTATAAAATCTGTTTAAAATTGACTTAATTGTATTTTAAGTTAGTATTAGAAGTGACCACAAGTTGTCAGATATAAGCTTTTTAAGTTAGGGAATTATTCAATAACAAAATTTTGATGAATAGGAGTAGCTATTTATTGATAAAAGATTGGAGATTAATTATAGCTACTGTATTTCTAGTAGTGACCTTTTAATAACACAGGGTATATTTTTCTCTTCAAAGCCATTAAGTATTCTTAACAGACCATTTCAAGTCTGGTTCCATAAGAATAAATACCAAAAATATTTAGAGTTTTCGACCATGATCTAATACATGAACCCTGAGAAGAAAAAAGATTTATGGAGCATCTGATTGTCTATAAATGAATTGCAATGTAGATGAAAGAAAGCAAAGACATCAGTCATACACAATATAAATGATATGTCCTAGTAGCTAATCACCATTTCGTGGCCTTGGGTTCATGTATACACGTCATCGTTACACATTGTTGTAGAGTAAAATTTACAAGTCACGTCAGTGGCCAGGCATATTCAACATTCATTCACTCATTTAGCAAATATTTATTGAGCAGTGTACCTGGGTGATGGAAATGAAATATGAATAGACATGACCTATCCTTTAATAATTCTTAGTGCAGAGGTATTCAAATACTCATTTTATGAAACATTACAACTGGGGGAGCACACAAGGAAAGCTGGCTCTTCACTCTAGTGTAAATTAGAGGAGAAAAAATCTTAACCACTTTGTTCTTAGAAATGCCTTGCAAAGCATGATATGTGGTCACAGGAGAATATGAGTTTTACATGACTGATAAGGTTAAGGGTAATACAGGTACTCACATACCTCAGGTTAAAGCACATGGCCATATGTCAAAGTATCACATTTTACCCCACAAATATATACAATTTTGATCTATCAGTTAAATTAGAAAGGAAAAAGGAAAGAACATAGATAACAATGGCAGTTATATTGTTAAAGACTTTTCTATCGTAGTTAGCTGCTTAATCCATATGTTTTAAACAATAGAGAATTCCTTAGGAATTTAAGTGAGATAGTGCCACGGAATTTCCTTGCCTCCCTCTGGCAGAGATGTGGGTGATAAAGCAAGCAGGGTGGGAAGCTGGGTGGAGAGGTGAGGACAGAGATAGAGAAATGCACTGGGGTGCTGACTTGTGATTCTGGGGGATGATCCACCCTGTGGGATGAGGAGGAAGAGGAACCATTAGTATCAAACATGAAATGAAACATAGAAAATACAAATGATCCTCATATATAACCTGGAATTTTGGATATCAATATTTATTTATATGCATTTATATATTTTATATGTATCAATTCTGGTTTCCAGTTTCTTTATAGATGGGCATTATTCAAATTACTGTCTCCTGTTTTCTGCCCTAAATAGTTAGATAATGCTGGGTCTCCTGAGAATTATAGCCACCTGGCTATGGTGGCTCGAGCTCCACAGGTTTTGGAGTTACGTTTTATCATGCTGGAACACAATTTACTTGACTATATGTGCTATAAGATGAATATTTCACATTTACAAAGGACTTTGGGCCCCTTCCAATGTAGATATCCAACATAGTTTACTATCGGTGACTTTTTTTTTATGTGCTACGCAGAATGGAAACACAAACTCAAAGTCAGCCACAGAGTGTGGGCCTGACAAATCGTGTTATGTCCAATTACAGGGATGGGAAACACTGCCAGCCTTAATCATCCACTTCTCTTCATGAACACAAAATACCAGTTTCACTGGGATCTCTTTAAATATGCCTGAATATAGTGGTTTGTGGGGGCTGGATCAGACTTGGGGAAGCCAACGGTTATAAGTTTAGGAGTTTTGTAAGCTTATTACCAAATAGTAACTGGAAATGGATCATGATGGGGGCATTTATAAAATGGAATGGGTCATAGTAGAGCATTTAGAAAATGGAAATCTGCAAACATTACATATCAAGGCTTTTTTTCTTGGAGACCTAGTTTACCAGCTTACCACTCTCTGAATTCAACAGCCACTACATAACCTAGTTTGATAAATCACTCAGTCAAATGTTTACAATACAATCATTAAGTCATACTGCAACAATATACCCTTTTAGTTCTTCTTTGATAATTTGGACATTTTCTATTTTTCATGAAAAGGAAAACATGGAAATAATTTGTGATCAGGGTCTGATAGCAAGTTCTCTTTCTTTGTTTTTTTTTTTCCTTTCTACAATAAAGTTTTAGTTAGAAGAAGCATGACTAAAACAGACAACACAAATTGAATTCACTGCATGTGCAGTAGAAAAGATCTAGGTTTTGTGGTTTATGTAATTTCCAGGGCCCTCTCTAAGGGGAAAAAAACGATTACAAAGGCAAACTCAACAGTAAGTAATCATTTAGAGTACAAATAACAAATTTACAAATCTCAAAAAGCTAACAAGTATTATGAAGATCAAAAAGTCCAGAAAAATAGCATAATTGTTTAGTAATTGATGACCCAATATTTTGCGATACCCTCCTACAATCTTTGCATATACTTTTGTGAGTTTTCCTGTAACAATGACGTTACAATATCATTTTATATAAAGAGAATAGAAAGGTAATTCAATGTTTTCTCCAGCAATGTTGACTGCAATTTCTTTTTTATTATTTACACTCGGCATCCATGAAACATGGGTCTTCACCTGCTTTGTACTCTCTGTTTGCAGAGTCTTCCCAGGGGCTATAAGTGGAAGTGATCGCGAATCACTTAAACACATCCCATTAACTCCCTGTCGATTCTACTTCCCCATTTCCCCAAAAGCTGTTTGCCTCTCTATTTTTGTCTGTTTTGTGCTGCTATAACAGAATAGCACTGACTGGACAAATTATAAAGAAGGGGAAATTCATTTTTTCACAGTTCTAAAGGATGAGAAATCCATGCTCAAGGGACTGGCATCTTGCAAGGGCCTTCTTGCTGCATCCTCCTGTGGTGGAGGACAGAAGGGCAAGAGACAGTAAACTTCCCTCATCAAGCCCTTTATAATGGCATTAGTCTATTCATCAGAGCAGAACCCTCATGACCTAAACACCTCCATTGAGCCCCATCTCCCAACATTTTTTCAATGAGTATAAAGATTCCAACACATAAATTTTTGGAAACACATTCAAACCATAGCACTGGCCAACATCACTCCACATAAAAAAGGAAGTATGAAAGAGAAGAGAACAAAAAAAGACAGCTGTCTTAAACATCCTCCTTTTGCAAAATGCTCAATAATAGGACCTTATTTGCACATTGTTAGATCCCAGTAAAGGCTTTGGAAGAAACACATGGAAGAGAGGATCTGAAGCTTACTTTTCATCGCTACACAGTAAGTGCACTCTCCGTGTGACACATTGGTTCTTAGTGGCTGCCTGGAGCAGAACAAGAAGAAGGCCTTAAGAGCACCATGGGTCAGCAGGAAAGAGGGTCATGACCCATTTCACAGTGGCACGAGGCTGAGGAATGTGATGCAAAAGCTAAGTACTCATTATTCTTTCTGAAGAAACATGGCTCTTCTGAATCATTCATGAAGGAAAGGTGGCAACATTTACAGATGATATAAATCCGCTCTGTCCAGTATGGTATCTACTACCCATATTGCTATTGAGAACTTGAAATATGACTACCACAAACTGAGATGTGCTCTAAGTGTAAGATGCAAATTGAATCTCAGAGACCTGCGTGGCTCTCATATGTCTGTTATTCAGCACCATTCTAGGTCATTACTCATAGATATTTTTACTATCTCAATATTTCTTAGCAAATGACAATTTTAAACGATACACCTTGAATACTCTATTTACGGAATGAAAGAATTGAAACTGAGACAAGATATAATAATAGATATCAACATTACAAAGATACCAGCAGATAGAAAAATGGCTTAATTTTCTATATCTAGAATGCATGAGCTATTACCGAAATACAACTTTTAAAACTATAGTGGTTTGTGAATTAACTTAATTTTTAATAGATTTATTTTGAAATAATTATACATGATAAAAGTTGCAATCATAAAACAAAAGTCACCAATATACATCACCCTGTTTTTCCCAATGGTTGCGTCTTACATATTTATAGCATAATACATCCTCACCCCAGGAAATTGACATTGATATAACATACACATATTGTTCTGTGCCATTTTATCACATGTATAGATCTTTACAACCACCAGCATATAAATATCCAGAGCTATTTCATCACTAAAGGGATCTTCGTCTTGTGACCCTTTTATAGTCACAGTCCTCACTATCACTAATCACTGGCAACCACTAATCTATTTCTCATCTCTATAATTTTTTTTTTACACTTTGAAAGTGATAATTTGGCTGTTATGTATAAAGGTACATACATTATGAAAAACAATGTACAGGTTTTCATTTAGACATAAAATCCCCAGAGTACAAATGCTGAATCATATGGCAAAGTGTACCTTTAAGTATGTTAAGAAAAACATAACTATTTTCCAGAATGATTCAACCATTTTTCATTTATACCAGCAGTGCACAACAGATCCTGTTTCTCCATATTCCTGCCTGCATTTGATATCGCCTATGGAAAATAACGTTAGCTATTCCAAAAGATACAAATTGATATGTTGTTGTGACCTTAGTTTGCATTTACCTAAGGGCTGGGATGCCAATATCTTTCCATGTGCTTATTTACCACCATCTTCAATGAAATGTCTGTTTATATATTTTGCCCGTTTTCCGATTGGATTGTTTGGTAATTCTCTGGTGCATTTTCAGAGTTAAAATGAGATATTTAGTATTACATATTCTACACACTAATACTTTGTCAAATTTATGACTTGGGAATATCTTTTCTCAGTTTGTAACTTGTCTTTTTATCCTCTTAGCAGGATCTTCTAAAGATAACAAGTTTTGAATTTTATCAAGTCTGATTTACCAGATTTTTCCCTTTACATGCCATTTTTTTGTATCATATCTAAGAAATTTTCAACAAGCACTAGGCACCACAGACTTTTCTCCTATGTTATGTTCCCAAAAGTGTTACACTTTCACATTTTACATATAGGTCTATGATCGGCTTTGATTTAATATTTATTATAAGGTATAAAGCTTAGCTCAAGGTTCACTTTGTTCCCTGTGGCTAGCGAACTGTTCTATCATCATTTTCTGTAAACACTATCTTTTTTCCATTGAATTCCTTTTTGTGGGGGGCTATTTCTGCATTCTCTATTTATTTTTTGTTTGTTTCTTTTTTGCATTTTAAAAGAATTTATTTGAAATAAAGTATAGCAAAGATTTATTTGTACATTTCACCAAGAGTTGGTTGCATTTTCAATTCCTTTTTGCTAAAAGTAGATGCCTTTATTTTAGGTATTTTCTTTTTTAAAAGTCTTTTTTTATTTTAAGTTCTAGGGTACATGTGCAGTATATGCAGGTTTGTTACATAGGCAAGTGTATGCCATGGTGGTCTGCTGCACTTATCAACTGATCACCTAGGTGTTAAGCCTGGCACAAATTAGCTATTTATCCTGATGCTCTTCCTTCTCCCATTCCCCAACAGACCCCAGTGTGTGCTGTTCCCCTCTGCCATGTCAATGTGTTCTTATTGTTCAGTTCCCACTTATAAGCAAAACATGTGGTGTTTGGTTTTCTGTTCCTGTGTTTGTTTGCTGAGGATAAAGACTTCCAGTTCCATGTCACTGTAAAGAGCATGAGCTTATTTTTTATGGCTGCATAGTATTCCATGGTATATATGTAGTGCATATTCTTTAGCCGATTTATCATTGATGGGCATTTGGGTTGATTCCATGTCTTTGCTATTATGAATAGGGCAGCAATTAACATACGTGTGTGTATCTTTATAACAGAATGATTTATATTCCTTTGGGCATATATCCAGTAATGAGATTGCTGTGTCAAGTGGTACTTCTGCCTCTAGGTCTTCGAGGAATCACCACACAGTTTTCCACGATGGTTGAACTAATTTACATTCCCACCAGCAGTGTAAAAGCATTCCTATTTCTCCACAGCCACCCCAGCATCTGTTGCTTCTTGAACTTTTAATAATCATCATTTTGACTGTCAGGAGATGGTGTTTCATTGTGGTTTTGACTTGCATTACTCTAATGATCAGTGATATTGAGCTTTTTTTCATATGTTTCTTGGCTGCATAAATGTCTTCCTTTGAGAAGTGTCTGTTCATGTCCTTTGCCCATTTTTTAATGGGGTTGTTTGGCTTTTTTTGTAAACTCCTTTAAGTTTCTCTTAGATGCTGGACATTAGACCTTTGTCAGATAGATAGATTGCAAAAAATTTCTTCCATTCTGTAGGTTATCAATTCACTCTCATGATAGTTTCTTTTGCTGTGTATAAGTTCTTTAGTTTAATTAGATCCCATTTGTCAATTTTTGCTATTGTGGCAATTGCTTTTAACATTTTCATAACAAAATCTTTGCCCATGCTTATGTCTTGAATGGTTTTGCCTAGATTTTCTTCTAAAGTTTTCATAGTTTTGGATTTTACATTTAAGTCTTTAATACATCTTAAGTTAATTTTTGTATAAGATATAAGGAAGGGGTCTAGTTTCAATTTTCTGCATATGGATAGCCTATTTTCCCAGGACTATTTATTAAATAGGAAATTATTCCTCATTGCTTGTTTTGGTCAAGTTTGTCAAAGGTCAGATGATTGTAGATGTGTGGTCTTATTTCAGAGATCTATATTCTTTTCCATTAGTCTGTGTGTCTGTGTTTGTACCAGTACCATGCTGTTTTGGTTACTGTAGCTTTGTATAGTTTCAAGTTGGGTAGTGTGATGCATCCAGCTTTGTTCTTTTTGCTTAGGATTGGCTGGGCTATATGAGCTCTTTTTTGGCCTCATATAAATTTTGAAGTGGTTTTTTTCTAATTCTGTGAAAAATGTCTATGGTAGTTTAATGGGAATAGCATTGAATCAATAAATTACTTTGGGCAGAATGGCCATTTTCATGATATTGATTCCTCCTATCCATGAGCATGGAATGTTTTTCCATTCATTTGCATTCTTCCTTACTTCCTTGAGCAGTGGTTTGTAGTTCTCCTTGAATAGATCCTTCACTTCCCTTGTTAGCTGTATTCTTAGGTATTTTATTCTCTTTGTAGCAATTGTGAATGGGAATCCATTCATGATTTGGCTCTCTCTCTATTGTTGGTATATAAGAATGCTTGTAACTTTTGCACATTGCTTTTGTATCCTGAGACTTGGCTGAAGTTGCTTATCAGCTTACGAAGTTCTTCGGCTGAGACAACGGGGTTTTCTGGATATAGAATAAGGTCAACTGAGAGACAGTTTGACTTTCTCTCTTTCTATTTGGATACCTTTTATTTCTTTCTCTTGCCTGATTACCCTGGCCAGAACTTCCAATACTACGTTGAATAGGAGTGCTGAGAGAGTCTTTGTTTTGTACCAGTTTTCAAAGCCAATACTTCCAGCTTTTGCCCATTCAGTTGCATTCTCTTTTTTGTACTGCTGATATACATGTGTGACCCTCCTAAAATACTATATAGTTTTGATTACTACAGTCTTGTACTAAGTTTTGAATTGGAACAGATTTATCTCCCAGATAGCTTTTCAAAATTATTTAGTTAACTCAGTTTCATTTTTCTCTATACATTTTAGACCAATGTTATTTATATCTAAAAAAATCTGACTGGCATTTTGAAAGAAATTACCTTAAGCCTATATATGACCTTGGAGAAAACTGGCATCTTGACTCAGTCTTCTAATTCATTAACACGGCATTTCTCTGTACATTTCTATTGCTTTCATCAGCATATTATAGTTTCCAGTGTGCAAGTCCTATACATGTTTCATTAGATTTACATATAAGAATTTCATTTTAAAGCAAAAATAAAGTTACTTTTTTATTTTTAGTTCCTTTGTGTTCATTATATTTTATAGATTTACTGTGTATTCTCTGACCTTGCTAAACTCACTTATTGCTCTAGATTTTTTTTTTTTTTTTGGTAGATTCTTTGGGTTTTTCTAGTTATATAATATGTCATCAATAAATAGGGCCTGTTTCATTTCTTCCTTTTTGATTTGTGGCCATTTTTTTCCATTCTTTTTTTTTTTTTTTTGTTATTGCTGTTTATTTATTGCATTGACCAGAATGTGCAATGCTATCATGAACAACAGTTGTCAGAACAAGCTTCTTTCATTGTTCCTCATATTACAGAGAAAGTTTTGAAGAAGTCTTTTGCCATTATGTATGATGTTAGCTATAGGTTACTGTCAATGTATAAACTTAAGGAAGTTCCCCTTTATTCTTATTTTCCTGAGGATTTTTTATTATTAATTCATGTTGTATTTTATCAAATGCTTTTTCTGTACTAATTGATATGATCATGTATTTTTCATCTTTAGCCTGTCAGTATGGTGGATTTTCACTGACTGCTTTCTGAATCTTGAACCATCTCTGAGTCCCTGGAATAAACCCCACATTGTGTGTAAATATTTTATATGTTGCTGAAAACTAATTTCTAATGTTTTGTTAAAAATGTTTGCAACCATACTTACAGAAGGAATTTGTTCTAGCTAAAGATTTGTTAATTTTATATTTTCAAAAAATGTTTTAGTTTTGTTAATGTTTTCTATGATTTTTATAGTCTGTAGTTGATTTCTGCTCTAATTATTATAGTTTTCTTTCTTCTGCTAATTTTGGGTTTTAGTTTTTTCTTAATTTTCTAGTTCTTTGAAGTATAACGTTAGACTGTTTAAGATCTTCCTTCTATCTTAATGTAGGCATTTATTGCTATAAAATTCCCTCTCAAGACTGCTTTTGCTGTACCCTGGGATGCTGACCATCACCTCCAGAAGTCTGATCTGCAGACCCCAACTCAACGATGGATGGATGAATGCACTCTCACACCATTAGTGATTCAGGTGGGCTAGGGATGGTTGTCAGCTGCTTTCAGAGGGTGAAATGCAACCAATCGACCATGACTCCTTCTCCATCATTACATTTATTTAGTCAAATCTTACAACTGAGGTTCTGAGTTAACACGCTTGTGGATAATTAACATGGTTAAAAGAGTGGTTTTATGACTGATAAAAGCTTTAGGTTCCAGGCCCAGAGTAAACACTATTAACAGATAATTCCCCTTTGATCTCCCCCTGAGAGGACCACCCAGCACAAAATTTACATGAATAAACAGAATGAAGACAAAGGGATATGGGGTAAACAGACTTAAACTGGGAAAGCCTTTGTCCTCTCTATTTATTTCCCATGCTAATGTAAATGAGCTGGCTACCCTCAGCCTGTCCCAATATAGATTACAATCTATAACTTTTCCTAACATTTAATATTTTGCCAGCCACCCCAAGTGAATATCAACAGTACCCCACAAGTTCTGGCATGTTGTATTGCAATTTTCATTTGTCTCAAGATTTTTTTAAATTTACTTTAAATTTTTCTTTGAATGATTGGTTGTTCAGGAGCATGTTTAATTTCTATGTATTTGTGTGTTTTCCTAGATTCCTCCCAATATTGATTTCCAGTTGCATATAATTGTAGTCATAAAAGATATTTAATATGTGTTTAATCTTTTTAAATTTGTTAAGACCCATTTTGTGGCCTATTAGATGGTATACTTAGAGAATGTTCTGTGTATGCTTGAGAATAATGTCTATTCTGTTGCCATTGGATGAAATGTTCTGTAAAGATCTGTTAGGTGCATTTGGACTAAAGTGAAGTTAAAATCCAAGCTTTCTTACTGATTTTCTGTCGACATGCTATAACCAATGCTAAAAGTAGGATATTGGAGTTTTCTGCTATATTTTATTGCAGTCAATTCTCTCTTCATATCTATTAATATTTTCTTTATGTATTTAGGTGCTCCAAAGTTGGGTGCATATTTATTTATAATTGTTATATAATCTTGATGAATTGAACCATTTATTAGAGAAGAAAATATTGAAATATAGAAAATAAGCAATGAGAGAGGAAATGGTAAAATGACACCACAGAAATACCAAAGATCATGAGAAACAACTATGAAAGCCATACATCAACAAATAGAATAGCCTTGAAGAAATGAATAGATTTTATAAAAATAAACCCTTAATGAGATTTTAGAAAAGAAATAGAAAATATGAACAGACCAATAATGACTAAGAAGATTCAATCAGTAATAAAACACACACACACACACACACACACAGACCAAGACCTGATGGCTTCACTGTTGAAACTACCAGACATTTAAAGAATAACAAATACTGTCTTTTTTAAACTCTTTCAAATAATTTAAGAAGAAGAAACACTTCCTAAATTACTTTATGTAGCTAGCATTACCCTGATACCAAAGTAGACAGGGACACCACAACAAAGGTAAAGGCCAGTATCCCTGATGAACACAGAAGAAAAATTCTCAACAAAATACTGGCAAACAAAATTCAACAGCATATTAAAAAGATAATTTACCATGATCAAGTGAGATTTATCCCAGAAATTCAAGGCGGGTTCAACATATACAAATCAATAAATGTAATACACCATATTAAAAAAATGAAAGGTAAAATCACATGATCATCCTAATCCATGTAGAAGAATGTATTAAACAAAATTCAAAATCCATTCATGTAGAGCACATCACACTTACTCTAAAATTGACCATGTAATTGGAAGTAAAACACTCCTCAGCAAATGCAAAGAATGGAAATGGAAATCATAACAAACAGTCTTCTAGACCAGAGTGCAATCAAATTAGACCTCAGGATTAAGAAACTCACTCAAAACGGCACAAATCCAAGAAAACTGAAAATCCTGCTCCTGAATGACTACTGGGTAAACAACGAAATTAAACAGAAATAAGCAAGTTCTTTGAAACCAATGAGAACAAAGACACAAGGTACCATATCCTCTGGAACACAACTAAAGCAGTAGTTAGAGGGTAATTTATAGCACTGAATGTTCACAGGAGAAAGTGGGAAATACCTAAAATTTTGACACCCTAACATTACAATTAAATGCACTGGAGAAGCAAGAGCAAACAAATTCAAAAGCTATCAGAAGACAAGAAATAACTAAGTTCAGAGCAGAACTGAAGGAGATAGAGACATGAAAAATCCTTCAAAAATTAATGAATCCAGGAGCTGTTTTTTTTTTAAGATTAGCAAAATAGATAAACTTTTATTGTATCAAGGTACATTTCTTCTATATCTATTTTTTGAGAGTTTTTAACATGAATAGATTTTGAATATTTTCTAAAATTTCTCTGCTTATAACATAGTATTATGTATTTTAAAATACCATAAACACTTCACTAAAAACTGCTGGAACTGATGAAAGAATTCAGTAATGTTTCAGGTTACGAGATGATCATACAAACACAAGTGGCATTTCTATGCACTAACATTGAACTAGCAAAAAATACTAAAATCCCACCTACAATAGGATCAAAAAATAAAATACCTAGGAGTAAATGTAAACAAGGAGGTGAAAGATCGATACCCAGAAATTATGAACATTGATGATAGAAATGTAATAGGATGCACACAAAAATATAAAAAGATGTTCTATGTTTATGCATTGGAAGAATTAAATTTATTAAAATGTCCATATTATCCAAAGCAATCTACAGACTCAACACAATTCCTATCAAAATTTTAATGTAGTTTTCACAGAAATATTAAAAAATCCAAAAATGGATATGAAACTGGAAAAGACTTGGAATAACTGAAGCAATCCTGAGCAGCAACCAAAAAAGCAGGAGGAATCACATTCCCTGATTCCAAAATGTGTTATAAAATAACTGCCATCTGAACAGCCCAGTGCTGGCGTAAAAACAGACACATCAACCAATGGAATAGGAGAGAGAGCCCAGAAATAAGCCCACATATTTATAGTCAGCTGATTTTTGAGAAAGACGTCAAAACACACAATACGGGAAGGAATATCTCTTCAATAAATGGTGTTGAGAATACAGGATATTTACATGCAGAAAAATGAAATTAGACTCGCATATCAAACCATATACATAAATAAACTCAAAATGGGTAAATGACTTAAACACAAGACATAACATTTTAAAGCTGATAGAATGAAACATAGGAGAAAACATCCACAACTTTATCCAGGGCAATGATTTCTCGGGTAGGACTGCAAAACCACAACCACCAAAAGCAAAAATATGCAAATAGGATTGTAATAAACTAAGAAGCTTTTGCACAGCCCGGAAAACTAACAGTGAAGAGACAACATACAGTTTGGGACAAAAATATTTGCAAATCATAAATATGATCAGAAGCTAATATCTAAAATAAGTAAAGATTTCAAGTTAATAAATAGAAAACAAATAACCTACCAAAACATGAACAAATAATCCTAACAAAAAATTTATCGAAAGAATGTATATGAATGGCCAACGGATATATGAAAAAATTCTCAACATCACTAATCAAAAGAAAAATGCAAATCAAAACCCACAATGAGATATTTTTATGTCACAATGAGTCTAATTCTGTTAGAATTGTTACTATCAAAAAGACGAATGATAACTAGTGTTGGTGGAATATGGAGAAAGGAAAATCTTTGTAAGCTGTTGGTGGAAATGTAAATCAGCACATCCATTTGGGGTATAATGTAAAGGTTCTTCAAAAAACTAAAAATAGAATGACCATAGGATCAAACAACTCCACTGCTGGGTATATATCCAGATAAATTGAAATAAGTATGTCAAAGAGATATCTGCATTCCCATGTTTATTTCAGCATTAACATATTTCAGCATTAATTCAGATATGGAAGCAACCTAAGTGTCTATCATAAACAGATAAATGAATAAAGAAAATGTGGCATGTATACATACTGGAATTCCATATTGCCTTAAAAAAGAAGAAAATGCTATCTGTGACAACATGGATAGAACTGGAGGACATTATGCTAAGTGAAATAAATCAGGTTCAGAAAGACAAATACTGTATGAACCCACTTCTTTGTAGAATCTAAATAGTCAATCTCATAGAATAAGAGAGTATGAAGGTATTACCTGAGACTCATAGGGAAAGCAAGGGATGGGAAATGAAAGACATTGATCAAAAAGTACAAAATTTCAGTTCGACTGGAAGAATACATTTTAGTAATCTGTTGCACTGCATGGTGACCACAGTCAATAACAATATATTTTTTATTTTAAAATTACTAAAATAGATTTTTAACATTCTCACCATAAAAAATGATACATTGGTGAAGTGATGGATATGTTAAATTTTCCCGACCAAATCTTTTTATAATGTATGCATAGATAAAAACATCACTTCGTACCCTGTAAGTATATACAATTATCATTTCTGCATTAAAAATAATGCTCTATTGGTTTGAGGAGCTTCTTCTTAGAAAAAAAAAATTGAAAATTTAATTACTCTGATGGTAACAGGCCCAATCAGGTGATAAATATCATATTAAGTGACTTGCTGCAGTTTGGTCAGTCTGTGAAATAGTTCCATTTCACCTTAGTCGACAAATTTGTGAGTGCATAATGATTAACAATATTCCTTTAATTCCATTACCATTTGCATTTCTTCAGGATATGTAATGATACCCCTTTATAAATACTGTTATTAGTAACTTGTGTCTTTTATTTTTTAATTTATCTATCTTGCTAGAGATTTGTCAGCTCATTAACCCTTTTAAACTTATTGATTTCATTGACATTTTCTATTGTCCTGTTTTCAATTGTATTGACATGTGACCTTTATTGTTTCCATTTATTTATTTTTATTTATTTATTTTTTGCTAACTCTGAATTTATTTTATTGTTTTAGCTTCTTGAAGCGATTTCATGATTTTCTAAAGGAAATATTTAAGGGTATAAAAATCCCTCCTTATCCTCTTTAATAGCATATCAAAAATACCTTTCACTTTTTGCATTTTTTACTCAGAGACTTGCTCTTTGTCCCATACATTTTTAGTTATGAGTTGTTTTTATCTAGTTTTATTAGTTATTTAGAGATGGCTGTTGAAGGCTTCAACTCTAATTGTGAATTTATCTATTTCTTCTTTGAACTCTGTCATTTTTTACTTTTGCTAAATATGTTTTGGGACTGTTGTTTGGTGCATGCAAATTTTGGGTAATTGTTTTTATCCTTCTGGATAATTCTTTGATTGTTATGTAATGTCTCTCTTTGCTCTAGTAATTTTCTGTTCTCTTTATCTATTTTATCTGGTAACAATACAGACAGACCATATTTTTAAAATTCTGGTAAAAATACTTAACACATAATTACCATTTTAATTATTGCAGTGCCATTAAATATTAATACACTCATATTATTGCACAACCATCACCACCATCCATCTCTAGCCTTTTTTTAATCTTTTAAAACTAAAACCTTATACTAACTAAACAATAGCTGGAATGTAACAATATTTGTCATTTTATGACTAGCTTCTTTCACTTAGTATAATGTTATCAAGGTTTATACATGTTTATTATGTTCAAAACTTCCTTTATTTTAAGACTGAATAATATTTTATTGCATAATACACTACATTTTGTTTTTCCATTTATCCACCATAAGACACTTGGGTTGCTTCCATCTTTTGGCTACTATGAATAATGCTGCTATAAAAAATAGGCGTATGAAAATTTGTTTTACTCTCTGCTTTCGATTTTTGGGGCTATATGGCCAGAGGTGGGATTGCTGGATAGTACTGTAATTCTGCGTTTATGTTTTTATGGAATCCCTATACCATTTTCCACAGTGGCTTGCACCATACAACACTCCTACTAGCAATGCACAATGATTCTAATTTCTCTGTAACCTTGCCAACATTTGTTATTTTCTATTTTCTTTTTCTTTTATTTTCCTTCCAAAAAAATAACAACTGTGTAATGAATGTGACATGAGATTTCATTGTAGTTTTGATTTGCATTTTTCTAATGATTACCAATTTTGAGCATTTCTTTATATCTTTATTGGCTTATTTATCTTCTTTGGATAAATGTCGATTGAAACATTCCAATTGACATTTCCAATCAACATTTATTTCATTTTCCCTGTCTCATTTTTAATCGAGTTGTTTGTTATTTTTATTAAGTTGTAGAAGTTCTTTTGATTTTTAATTTTTATAGATACATAATAGTTATATATATTTATGGAGTTCCTGTGGTGTGTTGATACAAGTGCTTAGTATATAATGTGTACTGACCAAATAATGGTATTTGGGATATCCATCACCTCAAATATAGTTCATTTCTTTGTGATAATTTGGAAATAATTTATTGCTATCTGTGAGTCATCTTTTGACTTTGTTGATGTATGTAATTTCTTTTACATTTTGATGAAACCTAGTTTATTTATTTTTCCTTTTTTGATGTGTACTTTTGGAATTATATTTTAAACATCGTTGCCAAATCGAATGCCATGAAACTTTTCGCCTATTGCCTATGTTGTCTTCTGACAGTGCTTTTGTTTTGCTGGGGTTTTTTGTTTGTTTGTTTGTTTGGTTGTTTTTGTTTGATTATTTGTTTTTCTTTTATTTTTAAGCCTTATATGTTGGTCTCTGACCCATTTTGAGTTAATTTTTTAATATAGTGTAAGGTCAGGGTCCAACTCCATTCTTTCGCATAAGCACATCCAGCAAACATGAAACACCATTTGTTGAAAAAGCCTGTCATTTTCTCATTGAATGGTCTTAGCACCCTTGTTAAAATAATTTGACCCCATACATGAGGGTTTTTACTGGGGGGTCTGTATTATATTTCACTGAACTGTATGTCTGGCTTTATATGAGCCCAACCCTATTTGGGTTGCCCTAACTTTGTAGTAAGTTCTGAAGTCAGAAAATGTGAATACTCCAAAACTTTTCTTCTCAAGATTTCTTTCTATGTTTTGGGTCCCTTAACATTCTATATAAAGTTTGTGCTTTAACCATCAAACATAATTTCAATAACTCAGAGGAAGTGGAATCTATTGTATTTATCCATATCTTTATTCTTCACATTCCAAGGGTTCTTCTGTTATTGTTCCCATTACGTTCAGGAAAAGTCCTTTAGCCATCTCTTTATTGCAAGTCCGTTGGTGATAAATCCTCTTACCTTCTCTTTTTCTGAGAATGTTGTGATTCCTTCTTAATTCATGAAAGATTTTCACTAGATGTAAAATTCAAGAGTGCGGCCTCTTTTTTTCCCCGCGTTTAAAAAATATGTGCCATTTATTTCCTGCTTCCGTGATCTCAGATGAGAAATCTATCGTCATTCAAACTGCACTTCACTCATTGCTAATGTGCTATGTTCTCTGGCTACTTTCGTTATTTCATCCTTTCATTTTTTTAGAAGTTTGGCAATGATGTATCTTGACATAAATTTGTGTTTGTCACGTTTGTGGCTTAATCTTCTTGAATCTATAGGTTTGGGCATTTTACTAAACTTGGAAAATTTTCAACGATTATTCCTTCAAATACTTTTTCAGCCTCAACTGTTTTCTCTTCTCTTAATGTGATTTTGCTGACACAAATATTAGATATTTCATTTTAGTTCCACAGTTCCTTGAGGCTCTGTTCATATTATTTTAAGACTATTTTTGTGTTGTTCTGTTTGGGTAAATTTCTCTTGTTCATTTCCAAGTTAATCAATAGCTTCCTCCATCCTCCTCATTCTGCCAACCCACTGAAGACTTTTCATTTCTGATTTTGTTTTTGAGGTGCAATATTTTAATTTCGTTCCTCTTAATGATGTCTATATTTTTAGGTGAGACTCTTTCATTTTTTTTGCTGAGAATTTCTGTTTCTTTGCTGAGACTTCTATGTTTTGATTTGTTTTAGACATTTCTGCAATTGCTTATTGAAGCACTTTTATGATGGTTTCTTTAACATCCTTGTCAGATAATTATAGCATTTGTGCTATCTTTGTGTTGGCATCTTTTGACAATTTTTTCACAATCTTGTGATAATTTCCTTCTTCTGAGTACGAAGAGTGTTTCCAATTGAAATTTGTATATTTTTGGCATTATTTTGTGGGATTCTGCATCTTTTATAAATCATACATTTCCACAGGCCTTTTGTAATACCACTTCAGAGAAAAATGGAAGAGAATGCCACCACATTATTTCTAGGTGCTTGTGGAAATCCCAGTTTCTCATGTGACCTTTACTAACATCTGCGAAAAGGAAGGTAGAGAAACAAACCTTCATTTTGCTGGTTGGGTTTTGTAGCACAGTCAGCACTGGGCTTTTTCTGATACCACCCCAGTAAGAAAAGAGAGATGTCTCATTACTGCTGGATGGTGGGAGGGCTCAGCTTCCATTTGGTCTCTACTAAGCATGGATAAGGGGGTGTGTTACCACGTGGCAGGGGTGAAAATGCCAGCCTCTCAGTCAACCTTCTCTGAAACTATAACAGAGGGAAGTGGGGGAATCATATTACAGCTGAGCGAAGGTAAAATCTGGCCCCCCACTTGACATTTGCTGGGCAGGGGGCGCTGCAGCTTTTCTGTGGTGTTTTCTTGGTGTAGAACGCTTATTGTCTTTTTTTGTTTTTTTGTCCTTTCTCTATCATCTCTCTCCTGGTCACTTGGCTGAAGAAAGTAAATTTCCATGGGCCATTTTTATCTGTTACTATTATTTCCTTTTTATTGTTTTATTTATTCCCACCTAGTCTGAAATGGGAAGCAGAACAAACAAAGAACAGGATACAAGTGCCACGTGACTTTTCAAATCCCTTATCTTCTGTACTTCTCAGAATCTATTTATACATTTCTGCTTGTTTTATATAGAAGGTCCAGCATTTTTACTGGGAATTAGCTGAAAAAATAGGAAAAATGTTTCTACCTCATCTTTCCAAAGTGTAATGTGTGGAATAGTTTTAAAAAGCAAAGGTCTAATATCCAGAATCTACAAGGAACTAAATAAACCTACTAAAAAAAAAAAAAAAAAAAAAAAAAAAAAACTCAACTTCATCAAAAAGAGAGCAAAGGAAATGAACAGACAGCTAGCAAAAGAAGACAAGTATGCAGCCAACAAACGTATAAAAATAAGCTCATCATCACTGGTCATTAGAGAAATGCAAATCAAAACTACAATGAGATACCGTCTCGCGCCAGTTAGAACGGTGATCATTAAAATGTCAGGAAACAACAGACACTGGAGAGGATGTGGAGAAATAGGAACACTTTTACACTGTTGGTGGGAGTGTAAATCAGTTCAAGCATTGTGGAAGACAGTGTGGCAATTCCTCAAGGGCCTAGAAACAGAAATATCATTTGAACCAGCAATCCCATTACTGAGTATATAACCAAAGGATTATAAATTGTTCTATTATAAAGACACATGCACACGTATGTTCATTGTGGCACTGTTTACAATAGCAAAGACCTGGAACCAACCCAAATGCCCATCAATGATAGACTGGACAAGGATAATGTGGCACATATACACCATGGAATACTATGCAGCCATAAAAATTGATGAGTTCATGTCCGTTGTAGGGACATGGATGAATCTGGAAACCATCATTCTCAGCAAACTGATACAAGAACAGAAAAACACCACATGTTCTCACTCATAGGTAGGTGTTGAACAATGAGAACACATGGACACAGGGAGGGGAGTATCACACACTGGGGTCTGTTGAAGGGGAATAGGGGAGGGATAGCGGGAGTTAGGGAGGTTGGGGAGGGATAACATGGAGAGAAATGCCAGAATTAGGTGTTGGGGATGGGGGCAGCAAACCACATTGCCATGTATGTACCTATGATACAATCATGCATGTTCTGCATATGTACCCCAGAACATAAAATGTAATAAAATATATATAAAAAAATAAATAAAATAAAGTTATTAATGAGTTGCCAACTCAAATGATGTTATCAGTACCATAATATTTGAACTGATTTATTTTTACTAATATATTTATAACTTTACCTTTTAATAATGACTGATAATTTAAGTTTAAAAAATTGATATGACATTTGTTTTATAGGCATCATGATTCCCAAAAACATTATTTTATAAAAAGTTTTTAAGGCTTCAACTAAGTTCTTATAGACATGAAAATAATTGGCTCCATTTTATAAAATTATTTTTACACAGAATAAATATTTTATGCAATAAAATTTTTATTCTATTATCTGCAAGTTTTATCATTATCAGATTGATTCCTGAAGCCAATTTCAAATATGTTTAAAATTGCTGCCCCAGATTCAATTTTATTTCTTACTTCTAACTCACATTGGATTAAACTGTAATTAGAGAACTTTGCTAAGATTTACATCCAGAAATTCATTAGTAGACTTTGTGTTGTGATCTTTATGAGCAGTTTAGCTCTGTAGATTCTAAGCTTTTCATCTCAACACAGCAGATACTAGAAGCTGTTACTGGACCTTGCTGCCAATGGGCAGATTGCACTGAGATTCTAGCAGCCTCCGCAAAACACATTTCACTGACATGCTAAAGACTTTACTTATCATATGCATGGTTCGTTTTATTTCTTCTCCCCTGGAATATAAGCTCTACAATGGCAGGAGTTATTAATCTGTCTTATTTCGGTATCCTGAGCTGTTAGCACAGTAACTGACCCATGGGAGGTGCTCAATAAACATATGTGATTGATTGCATAAGTGACTTGAAAAGTGATTTTTTCCTCCCTTCTGCACTGCATGATGTATTTCAAAAACCGGTTTATGTTTTACATAAAGACACTTTTGAAGAGTGTTGATAAAACAATTTGAAAATAGTCTCTCAATTTAGTTTGTTTGATATTTATTCATGATTAGACTAGGGCTGTAAAGTTTGAGAAAGTGTAGGAGAAAGCTGAGGCAGCCTTATTACACTCTTTCAGAGGGTACGTAACATCAGCATGACTTATTATTACTATTAATGACAAACGTACTCACTTGGTTGATGTGGTGTCTTCCACGTTTCTCCATTGTAAAATTACTAAGTTTTTTCTTTGCAAACACTATTCCCTAATAGTCAGTCGCTATCTTCAACCACACCCAGGGCAGGTAAATTAAGGTTTTCGTCTCAAAGAGGGAAATATAAAATAATCTGTGAGCCTGTGTTAAAACCACTGCAAGGGCCACAAAACTCTACTTCTATCTTCTTAGGGGCCCAGCTGGACCCAATAATTCAGTTGGCATAAGACATACTAACCAGAGAAAAGCATAGAAACTTATCTAATAGAAGTTTTATGTGGTATAGGAACTCTCATAAGAAAATAAAGTCCTGATGCAGCAGATAAATTCAGTTACTTACATCCTGGATTGGATGAAGGATAGTAAGCTGTGAACAAGCAATAAATTATGTGAGGAAGCTTAAAATGTAAGAGTTATTTTAGCAATACCTTTATAAAATTATGTTTGTCTCGACTTCTTATTCTCAAGGCTAACGATGTTCCATCTTTCACATGGAAATTTTATCTTTTTTTTTTGGTAAGAAACAGCATTAAAGTCAGAGTGATCTTTTTTCCACCTGCTGTTTTCCAAGTGCATTTAATTTTAATCGTCAATATGCACATATTTTTAACTTTTACCCCACAATATGTAATACATATTTGGGAGAGATACTTTGAGCTCCACATAGCTATCCTATTTTTCTTAAAAGTTTTGGCCACTAATTTTAGCATTCATCAGTGGATCTGGCTGCAGCTCACATTATGATGGTATTCCAACAGTGATTTTCCACTTCTTTCATTCCTTCTGAAGTTATTATCTGGAATTATTCTATAAGGAAAAATTGTCTCTTTTGCCCATTTATTCATTCATTTATTTATATGAATATAATTTTTAATTTTGTTCTTTGGGTTATAATTTATTGCTATCAATATCATTTTATTGGTCAAATTTTTAGTTTCAGCAATTAGTAGTGATTTCTGCTTGACTCCTGTGTCCTTTTGACATGATTCCATCACCTGTGGGTTTTTTTTTTTAATTTTTTTATTTTCATGCACTACAAGATGCCCCAGTAACATCTGGTATTTCCTCTGCCCCAGTATTAGAATCAGCCATTTCTGCAAGAAACCGTCTTTGCTTTAATTGAAGAATGGTAATAGAAACAAATATCTTGGCTTTAGCTATTCTCATTGCTATCAGGGTGTCATTTTCGCTAGGCCCACACAGCAACAGAGCTAGAAATGTAGGTATGTATACCAAGCAATATACGTCTATAATTTTTTGAATTTCATATTTCTTTTTATAGATTAAGGGAAACATGAGTTCATAGTGATAATTCTGAGTTCATGTCAATTCCACAGGTTTCTTCTAGCCTCTCCTTCCTTTTGCTTATTTGTAACTTCTCTCGAAAGTTTTAAACACTGTTGTATGTAAATTTTGGTTTAATATACTAAAAATAATCATTATCATTAACTTTATTCATAGAATACTTGTTTTAAAAACATGTTTTCAGTTGGTGTGAGTAAATAATTTGACAACACTTGAGACTCATTTTTGATACATCGCTTTGCAAACTAGGGATAGAAGGGAAATTCCTGACCTTAACAAAGTACATAAAAAAGAAACCTACACTCACATTGTATTTAAAGTTTTTTCTAACATTGGGAATAAGGCTATGACTACTTTTGTTTCATCAGTGCACTGAGTTTCTAGCCAGTGTTAAGGTAAGAAAATGAAATAAAATGCTTATATATCATAAAGGAAAAAGAAAAGCTGTCTTCATTAATAACTAATGCAAACATATAAAGTGGAGAGCCTAAGAAATTGTTAAAA
Organism: Aotus nancymaae; assembly: GCF_030222135.1. Lineage (NCBI taxonomy): Eukaryota > Metazoa > Chordata > Mammalia > Primates > Aotidae > Aotus > Aotus nancymaae. The sequence continues at coordinate 2,271,785 of NW_026988450.1, read as the reverse complement.
AAAAAAAAAAAAAAACTATTAGAAATATAACTGAATTTAGAAAGGTCATAAAATACAAAGTCAACATATATAAATAAATAAAATAAATAAAAGCTAACCCAAAAAAACAATATCATTTATAATGGTAAGATGAAGCATTAAGAATTTAGGGATAAATTTAAGTAAATATGTAGTTGAGTATCAGATTACAAATTACAAAACACTGCTAGGGTCCTATAAAGAATACCTAAACAAATGGAGATATGTACTTTGTTGATAATTCAAAACACTCAATATTGTTATGAAATCTATAAGTCAATGAAATTCCAATACAAATATTGGCATTGTTCAGTAAAAATTGGTAAATTCATTCAAAATTTTTATAGAAAGGCAATGTACCTAAAATAGTCAAAATGACATTGAAAAGGCTAAAATTACAAGACGCTACCGAATTTCAAAACTTACCAAAACACTACAGCAATCAAGACATAGAATTATTGACAAAAGGATAGATATGTAGATCGATATAACAGAACAATGAGTTTGCATATAGTTTCATGAATATTTGCCAATTCATTATTTTTTTCACAAAAATGCCAAGGAAATTTCATAGAGAAAGGATAATCTCTTCCAAAACTGATGTTAGAACAACTGACTATTCACATGAAAAAACAAAGTTAAAACTTATCTCTGTCTGCACATAACATGAACTTAAATCATGACATGTATCTAAATGTAAACACTAAAATCATAAACTAGGTAGAAGGCTTAGGAGTTTGTTAATTTTTTTGTTTGTATGTTTGTTTATGTGTAACTTTAGGATAAGCACTTTCTTAGATAGGACAGAAACAGGTGAGACAGTAAAGAAAATAAATTTAAAAATTAGAATTTACTTGAATTAAATACTTGTCCTCTTAAAAACTACATCACTAAGAAAATGAAGAGCAAGCTGCTGACCATGAGGCTCTATGTGCAAAACATACATCTGACCAATGATTTCTATCCGGAGTCTATAAAGACATCTACAATTCAGTAACAATGGAAACAACTGAATTTTCAAAGTAGAAAAAAATTGGAAAGACAGTTCAAAAAGTAATATATCTGAATGCTAATCAGCACATTAGAGTGTCAGACACCACTAATTGCTAGAGAAATGCCCATCCTTTAGAATGACTAAGAATAAGATGCCTGAAACACCATGTCAGGATAAATCAGAACAATTGGAGCTTTCATACTGTGCTGTTGGAATCCAAATTGAGCATCAATGCTACCAAGTAATCTGGCAATCTGTTATCAAAATAATCTTACATGTGATCATTTGACCCAATAATTCTTACAATGGTTTACTTAAAAGGAATGAAAATGTATGTCTACACAAGTACCTATAAGAATTATATTCATAGTAACCAAACCCTGGAAAATATAATCCAAATATTCATCAACAGATAAAGAGATGTGTTGTGGTATTTCCCTGCAGTGGAAAATTCCTCAACCACAGATAGAAATGAACTACACAGACCCAACAAAATGGATGACTTGAATGTGTTGCAGAGATAAAGACAAGCATACTATATGTAATCCGAGTATAGTCTGATTATATTTTACATGCATTCTAAAGAAGGAAACTCTAATCTGTAGGTATAGAATCCAGTCTGGTACTAGCCAAGCACTAGAGTTGAGTGAGAAGCTTTGACTACAAGACAGAAGGAAAGTCTTTGGGTCATGCAAATAATCTAATTTTTGTTGTTAAAAAAAAGTCATCAAACAGTAAGATTTCAAAAGGTAAAATTACCACATGTAAATTATGCCTAAATTAAGTTTATTTGAAACTTTAGCATTCTCCAAATCCAGAAATATATTTAGGTGAATTATTTCTCATTAATGCACATCAGTATAAGGTCCTACATAGCTGCAATTAAGTGGACATATTCACACCCACCATACACACACACCGACATCTATATGCACACATATAAATACAAATACATACATATATATCATTTATGTTAAGAAATCTTAAACTATTCATCAACATATTTTGATAAATAATTTTCTATGTTACTATGGCTAGCATAGAAGCTAAAACTAGATAAACTGAGCTGCTGAAAGTCACCTTTAGGTAGAACAAAACATTTGCCCTTGATGTTCAAAAGGCATCTTTTCTTTAATGCTCTCGAAATAAAGCGCTTTGTAATAGGTGTTACATTTCTCATATGTGTCCTTGACTGATTTTCAGTGTGGTTATTGTTGAGCTTGTTTTCTTTGTTTTTACTTCTAGAAAAATATGAATAAAAATTAAGACTGCAGTTTGAAAGTTCTTGGCTTATTCTAACAATGTAACAATAATTTCAACGAATGAAAGGGAGTAAGAAGTCTTTAGATGTTAAGCTAAAAGATACAAAAAAATAATTTTTTGAAAAGGCACAGAGTACAAGGATTTTCACTGTAACAGAACTTGTCATTATGATTTCCTGATTCAGTGTTAAGATAGAGACTTTCAGATACTGACTAAAAGACTGAAGTGCTTGACACGCTCTTCCCAATCTCCTTTTGGATCTCAATTAGGCCTTCCTCCAGCTTTGTGCCATCAGTAAATTTGATAAGCAAGCAAGCACTGAGAACAGAGGCCTGGAGTTTGCTTCATCTTTTGTCTATCTATATAACAACTGTTAAAATATTTCAACTGTCTATTCAGACTCACATATAAGTAAGTATATAAATACTTCGGGGCTTATGACAAACCATTTTGAAATACAGTACACCATTCATGTTATAGACTAACTGTGTGTTAGTCCATTTCAACGTTGAAACGCTAATCCCCAAGGTGATAGTTTTAGCAGGTAAGACTTTTGGAAGGTAATTAGATCACGAAGGGGGAGCCCTCAGAATGAGATTAGTGCCTTTATAAGAGGAGAGAGGAGAGCTCTCTCTGTCCCTCTGACTCTTTGTCTCTCTCTCTCTGTCTCTCTCTCTCTCTCCTTCCCACTCTTCTCCATCATATGTGGATGCAGCAAGAAGACGCCCATCTACAAACTAGGAAGCAACCCTCCCTGGATTGAATATGCTGGCTCCTTGATCTCAGACTTTCCAGCTTCTAAAACTGTGAGAAGAAAAAAATATGTGTTGTTTAAGCCACACAGCCTATGGTAATTTTTCACAGCAGCCTGAGCTGACTAAGACACAAGTCATTCTCCTAAATTATTGGTGTAATACGTCTGATTAAAAATGGTCGTATGAGAACGGTCTACGGTGCTCTTGTCTTCATGAGCCCATGTTGAGTTACGGTTTTTGTTGTCGCAGCTCATTTTACCCAGTATCCAGAATGGCACATTTAGCGTAACTGAAGAGCACTGGGTGCAAGGCAGACATATTTATCTGTCTTTACCCATTGCTTCCAGCCTAGTTATTTAAAAAGCTGTCACCAATTTGGTCTAGCCTCTATGCTGTGGCTTTGGGATAATTAACAGTTTACCCTGCATTAGGGTAACTTTAAACACTTCCTATTGTCATATCCTTCTCTTTTTCTCAACCACTCCTTCATGTTTACACAGAGAAATTCTACAGTTGTCAGCAAGAAGTCTTAGTGCTTTTGAGCAAGAAGATTCCTCTGGAGCAAAGGACAAAACCAGTCAAAAAAGCAAAGTTCTCCCCTCCTGCTTCTTATATTCCCTAGCTTCATTCCCTATTCAATAGGGTCATCTTACCGTATTTAAGCTAAAAAAATTAACAAAGAGCAACAAAAACCTTGGTCAGTAAGCCTTTGAGTTCTTTGTGCTATTTTTTGTGTGTTTAAAGAGCATATTTTCACATCCTGAAATATCAGAGTCATCCCTGTTGCTCTTTCCTGCGTTTCCTCGTTTGAATCCACACGCTTCCATTACTCTTCATAAATATTTGAAAAATGCTTTTGTCCCCGATCTCCAAATAGTACAGTTCACACAACTGAAGGATGAAAAATCAAAGAACATAGATTTCAGATGATCTAAAATGTAGATGTAGTCTTTGTGTATTTCACTGTATATATGTAAAACATAATTTTACATTTCTAAATATAAATGTCATTTTATACATGTACAAATTATACACATTCCACAGAAAATTTTCTGACTTAACAAAAAATAAAATGTTTTAGTTTAGCTTTTTCTATTTTTTGATATATAATATCACATTTTAGTAAATATTTTTTTTTGTACTTTAGATTCTGGGGTACATGTGCAGATCATGCAGGATTGTTGCATAGGTACATACATGGCAAGGTGGTTTGCGGCCTCCAACCCCCCATCACCTATATCTGGCATTTCTCCCCATGTTATCCCTCCCCAAGCCTCCCTAGCCCCTGCTGACCCTCCCTTAGCTCCCCACAACAGACCCCAGTGTGTGATGCTCCCCTCCCTGTGTCCATGCGTTCTCATTGTTCAACACCCACCTATGAGTGAAAACATGCGATATTTGGTTTTCTGTTCCTGAGTCAGTTGGCTGAGAATGATGGTTTCCAGATTCATCCATGTCCCTACAAAGAACATGAACTCATCCTTTTTATGGCTGCATAGTATTCCATGGGGTATATGTGCCACATTTTCTTTGTCCGGTCTACCATTGATTATTTTAAAATATCTACTTCCCTAAGATATACATATACACCTACTTGAATAAGTCTTTGTACTTTGGATGGATGGTGCTCTCTCTGGTGATGGCTCTTGCAGCTCAGAGGTCTAGAGTCGACAATGGGCCTAAGCAAGCAGAGAGGGGGCGAGGATGTGGTAGTCTGGAAAAGGAGGGAAATGCATTCCTGCAGCAAATTGATGGTTGTTTTTTAAGATTTTGAAACCAGAACAACAGTCCCATAAAACTGATATTTAGGGTTTCTTTTGAATAAACATAGAAATTGACCCGCCCAGTCTTAATACTTTAGACGGTTACAATTTTCTTATTTTTTTTTTTTTTCAGGAAACTAACCATCAGATCTCTCAGATAGTATGAAAGAAATGAAACTTACCAAGTCACCACATCTGGACAGTGAGATCCAGGACTCTACACCCAACATAATGGCCTACGTGACCACCTGCTCCTGTTGACCAGCTCCTCTTTCTTACCACTCCCTAATTTCTGTTTTCTTACACATGGTTACATTTCTCCCCTGCTATATAAACCCTTAATTTCAGTCCATCGTGGAGATGAATTTGAGACTGATCTACTCTCCTTGGCTGCAGCACCTGAATAAAGCCTTGTTCCCCGGGAATATTGACTCAGTGATTGGTTTTCTGTGCAGTGAAGCAGCAGGACCTAGACTGAACTCCTGGCACCTCAGTAACAATTTTACTGTCAGCAAAACTGGCAATCCCAGTAAGTTCCGAAAGTTGAGACAGTCACAACTTTATAAAGACATATGTATTAGTCAGGATTCTCAAAAGATAGAACCAACAGGGCATGTACATACACACACAGAGATAATTATTTTAACGATTTGGCTAACAGGCTGTGAAAGCTTGGTTAAGTCCAAATTCTACAGGGTAGGCTGACAGGTTGGAGACTCAGGAGAGCTGCAGTTCAAGCCCAAAGTCTGTCTGCTGTGATAATTCCTTTTTGTACAGGGGAGGTCAGGCTTTGTCCTCTTAAACTCTTCAATTAGTTGGTTGACTCCCACCCACGTTAAGGAGGGTAATCTGCTTTACTCAAAAATTTAAATATTGAATTCATCCGAAAAACTCATTCACAGACATATCCACAATTGTATTTGATCAAATAATGGCACCATTGCCCAGTCAAGTTGACACATAAAATTAATCATCAGGTGTTTTCTGATTATTTATTTATTCAGCTACTGAAAATTTTGTTAAAGTTTGAAGCTTATCTAAAAAGAGTAAACTAGAGCCCAGATTTAAAAAAAACACCACCACCACCACTTGGGCTATGTGAAGCATTATGACAACTAATGAATCACCTTAAGTGTGTGGGAGGAGTTTATTGTGCAATTAGCATTTGCTAGTTGGTTCTGTTTGTAAAAAAAAAAAAAAGGGATGAATGAATTAGATAGTGTTATGATGGAGGGTGGTGTGTGGAGACCTATTGAAATCTGTATAACCTGCTCCTGCAGAAAAACTTGATATAACCTAGATAACTGAGGCACCATAGAATCTAATCTCCATAATTAATCATGCCTAGGCATTGGGTTGGTAGAAGCTGTTTCTTAACAATTGTGGGTGCAGACACTTCTTCTGGAAACTCTATTCCAATGTTTCTCTCAAAAACAAACAGAAATAAGTAAATTTTATATTAGACTATCCATAATAAAATTAAAACACACACATAGGCTAAGACATACACAGAGGTATGCACATTCACTACTTGTGAAAAGCAGAAATATAGATCGACTATATAACAAACTGTTGAGAAATTTTCACTAACTTTGTTGTCTAAGGAACACAGGTTAAGAAAAACAATTGCAGTGGAAGTTGCAGTGAGCTGAGATAGTGCCAGTGCACTCCAGCCTGGGCAACAGAGTGAGATTCAGTCTCCAAAAAAAAAAAGAAGAAGAAAAAAAGAAAAAAGCTTTTTTATTTAATTAGATCCCCTTTGTCAATTTTGGCTTTTGTTGCAATTGCTTTTGGTATTTTCTTTATGAAATCTTTGCCCATGCCTATGTGTTCAATAGTATTGCCTACCTTTTCTTCTAGGGTTTTCATAGTTTTGGGTTTTACATTTAAGTCTTTAATACATCTCAATTTATATATATATGCATATATATATGTATATGTATATATATGTATACATGTGTGTGTGTGTGTGTATATGTGTGTGTGTGTGTATATATATATGGTGTAAGAATGGGATCCAGTTTCAATTTTCTGCATATGGCTGGTCAGTTCTCCCAGCACTAGTTATTAAAAAGAGAAACTTTTCCCCATTGCTTGTTTTTGTCAGGTTTGTCAAAGATCAGATGGTTGGAGGTATGTAGTCTTGTTTCTGAGATCTCTATTCTATTCCATTGGTCTATGTGTCTGTTTTTGTAACACTACCATGCTGTTTTGGTTACTGTAGCCTTGTAATAGAGTTTGAAGTTTGGTAACACGGTGCTTCCAGTTTTGTTCTTTTTGCTTCAGATTGTCTTGGCTATTCAGGCTCTTCTTTGGTTCCATATGAATTTTAAAGCATTTTTTTTCTAATTTTGTGAAGAATGTCCGTGATATTTTCATGGGAATAGTACTGAATCTATAAATTACTTTGGGCAGTGTGGCCATTTTCATGATATTGATTCTTCATATCCATGAACATGCAAAGTATTTGCATTCGGGTGTTCTCTCTTATTTCCTTGAGCAGTGGTTTATAATTCTCTTTAGGTCTTGTTGATTTGAAGTCTTTACGACTATGTAATGCCTTTCCTTGTCTTTTTTTATCTTTGTTGGCACAAAGTCTATTTTGTCTGAAATTAGCATTGCAACCCCTGGTTTTCTCTGTTTTCATTTGCTTGGTAGATTTATCTCGATCTCTTTGTTTTGAGCTTATGGATGTCATTGCATGTGAGTCTCTTGAAGACAGCCTACCAATGGATTTTGATTCTTTATCCAGGTTGCCACTCTGTGCCTTTTAATTTGGGCATTTAGTGCATTTTACATTCAAGTTTAGTACTGGTTTGTGTGTATTTGATCCGGTCATCATGATGTTAGCTGGTTATTACACAGACTTGTTTATGTGGTTGCTTTACGGTGTCACTGGTCTGTGTACTTCCATGCTTTTTTGTAGTGTCTGGTAATGTTCTTTCTTTTCTATATTTAGAGTTTCTTTCAGTAGCTCTTCTAAGGCAGATCTGTTGATAATAAATTCTTTCTGCGTTTGCTTGTCTGAAAAAAAAAAAAACTTTCTCCTTCACTTATGAAGCTTAGTTTGGGCAGATATAAAATTCTGGGTTGGAATTTCTTTTATTTAAGAATGTTGAATTTTGGCCCTCAGTTTATTCTGGCTTGTAGGGTTACTGCTGAGATGTCTGCTGTTAGTCTGATGGACTTTTCTTTGCAGGTGACCTGGCCTTTCTCTCTAGATGCCTTTAATTTTTTCTTTCATTTTGACCTTGGAAAATCTGATGCTTATGTGTCTTCAGGATGATCCTCTTATGGAGTATCTTACTGGGGTACTATGCATTTCTTGAATTTGAATGTTGGTTTCTCCAGCTAGGTTGGGCAAGTTCTCATGGAAAATATCCTAAAATATGCTTTCCAAATTGTTTACATCCTCTACATGTCTTTCAGTGACATCAATGAGTCATAGATTAGGTCTCTGAATTATTCCATATTCTTGGAAGGTTTTGTTGCTTTTCATTCCTTTTTATCTATTTTTGACTGACTGTTTAATTCAGAAAGGCAGTCTTCAAGTTCTGAGATGCCTTCCTGACCTGGTCCATTCTGCTGTTAATACTTGGGACTGCATTATGAAATTCTGATAGTGTACTTCTCAGTCTATCAGATTGGTTGTGTTCTTTTCTCTACTGACTATTTTGTCTGCCAGCTCCTTTTAATTGTGATTCGTAGCTACCATGGATTGGGTTTTTATGTATTTCTGCATCTCAATAATGTTTTTCTGCCCATAGTCTGAATTGTATTTCCATCATTTCAGCCAACTCAGCCTGGTTTAAAACTCTTACTGCAGTGGTGGTGGTGCTGCAGTCATTTGAAGAAAAGAAGGCACTCTGGCTTTTTGACTTGTCAGGTTTCTTGCACCGGTTCTTTTTTATTTTTGTGGGCTTATATTCCTTCAATTTTTGAGGTTGCTGGCCTTTGGATGTTTTTTCTCTTTTATTTTATTTGATGATTTTGAGGGTTTGATTATGGTATGGGGCACATTCAGCCAACTGGCTTCATTTTTGGAAAACTTTAGGGGGTCAATGCTCAGTTCCCAGCTCCTGGACTGCGTGCTCTAACTCTGGTGGATTTGTATCAGGCCCTAACTTTGTTATTTTGCTCCCTGATGTTAGGAATCTACTGCACTGGGTGGGAGGCAAGTTGCTCCTGGACTGCCGGTCACTTCACTCTGATGGGTGGTGTCAGCAAAAGCATTTCAGTGCCGTGACAGTGGGATCTGAACTCATCTGCTCATTCCAGCAGCAGCATCAGTGGCAGCACTGGGGGGTGCATGCTCATTGGCTGCAGCAGGGTACTAGTGGGTGTCAGGGTGCTTGCCTCATTGTGGGTGTCAACCACAGTGGTGAAGGCAATGTGGCTGGGAGGGTGGGGGGCGTTTACTGGTGACTGTGCACATGGCTTCACTGGTGGTTGTGTTGGCACGGGGGCAAGGTGCTGGTGGGCAAAGGTCTGTGTGCATTCTATGTGTGCTGCAGGAAGGGGTGGTTTTTCAGGGCTGGGGAGAACCTGCTTTCTCTGTGCCTAGTTTCACTCCCACGGCAGTGTTGGCACAAGAGCAGGCCACTGGTGAGGGTGGGACTGGCTGGCTCCCTGTCTGTCAAAGCTTCAACTGCAATGGTAGCTGGCAGGGAGAGGGGAGTGGACTGTATCCTCACCACAGCAGTGGCATGGCAGGGTGCATGCACACACCCATGTTGGTGGGGCAAGAAAAGCAAGACTCACCCATGCACACATGCACTGGCAAAGTGATGTGGGGCAGTTGCTGTTGGTCCCGGGATGCTACAGTGTCGGGAGGGAGAGTGCAGGCTGCTGCATGGCCGTGGGGACTGTCCCACTGAGGTTCTCCTCTGGTCGGACACAATCTGCCAGCACAAAACCTATGATGAGGGAACCTGAGATGCTTTTCAAGCAGTCATGACTATATTGGGGTCCCAGGTGAGGCTAGCAGACCAGGGGGAGCTCAGGTCACACTAGCCATGTCTGATGGGCAAGACTTCTCTGCAGAGGTCAGGTACAACAGTTCCCTTAGGGCTAACATCTCCTATGGGAGCCAGTTGAGCCTAAGGGGATGGCCATCCCTGGCCATGCTTTGCTACACACCCTTCCTTATTAAATTCTCTGGGCTCTACATCAGCTGGTTGCCAGCCCTACCATTTCTCTAAGCAGCACTCCCTGCCAACTCAAGTGCCTGTGGTGGTCAAGGGGTCTTCTCCTGCCATGATTCCAGAGGCCTCTGGTGAAAGCAGGTTGCTCCTTGCCAGTTCAAGTCACCCCTTCCTTCAGAGTCACAGGGGACAGGAAAAATTATTGGTGTATTGTTGCCCCTTGAGAGATTCTCAGCTTCCTCCCCCTTCAGCTCAGCGTCCTTCCTCCCCCTACCCTTGATGCCTTCCCTCTGAAGATCTGCTAGGTGTGTGCCAGTCATCTTGGTCCTGCCCTGGCAGCTCTTCCACCTGGCCACGTCTAATCAGCCATCTTGCCACAAAAAAAGCAAACCTGTTTTTGTTTTCTTTTATTATTATTTTTCTTAATTTTAAGGCAGGATCTCATCCTGTCACCCTACCTGGAATGTAGTGGTGTGACCCTAGCTTACTACAGCATCAACCTCCCAGGCTTGAACAATTCTCCCACCTCAGCCTCCCAAGAGGCTGGACTGCCGGTCACTTCACTCTGATGGGGTCACTTCACTCCCAAGAGGCTGCTACTATAGGCATGTACCACAACGCCTAGCTAATTTTTAAATTTGTTGTAGAGACGGCCCCACTATGTTTCCAAGGCTGGACTTGAACTCCTGGGCTCAAGTGATCTGCTTGCTTCCACCCCCTCAAAGTGTTGGGATTACAGGCACGAGTCACTGCACCTGGCCTGGGCTTCTTAATACATAAAATGTTGGTGCTAGATTCTTTATGATTTTGCTTTAAGATCAAATTTATGTATAACATGAAAAATGTTACATAGAGTGAGACCCTGTTGCCCAGGCTAGAGTGAAGTGGTGTGATTATAGCTCACTGCAGCCTCAACTTTCTGGGCTCAAGAGACCCTCCCACCTCAGCCTCCCAAGTAGCTGGAACTGCAAGCGTGCACCACCACATCTGGTTATTTTTAAAAAATCCTTTTTTGTTGTTACTGTTTGTTTGCTTTTTTTAGGTTTTGTTATTGAGACAGGATCTTGCTCTGTTGCTCAGGCTGGAGTTTAGTGGCACAATCTCAGTTCACTGCAGCTTTCACCTTAGGGACTTAAGCAATTCTCCCAACTCAGCCCGCCCAGTAGCCAAGACTACAGCTGCATGCCACCACACCCAGCTAATTTCTCTATTTTCTATAGAGACAGGTGAGTCTGTGTCCCCACCCAAATATCATGTTGAACTGTGATCCCCAGTGTTGGAGGTGGGGTCTGGTGAGAGGTGATTGGATGATGGAGACAGAGTTATCAGGAATGGCTTAGCACCATCCCCTCTGTGCTGTTCCTGTGACAGTGAGTGAGTGAGTTCTTACGACATCTGGTTGTTTAAAATTCTCTACAGTACCGTTCCCCTCTCTCTTTTGCTGTACCATGTAAGACACCTGGGTCGCCATTCACATTCCACCATGTTGGTAAGTTTCCTGAGACCTTCCCAGAAGCAGAAGTTGCTATGCTTCTTGTACAGTCTGCAGAACCACGAGCCAATTAAACCAGTCTCAGGTATTTCTTTATAGCAACGTGAGCACTGACTAATACAACAAGGTCTCTCTTGCTGCCCAGGCTGGTCTCAAACTCCCGAGCTCAAGCAATCCACCTGCCTTGGCCTATCAAAGTGCTGACATTATAGGCATAAGTCACCATGCCCAGAAGAAATTATTAAATGTATTTTTTAAATTAGTAAAGTTAGAGAACATTCAAGTATATTAAACATAAATATGCAGAAATAACTGTATCAATGTGACAATTTGATTTATGATATTTGAAACATATGTACATTTTATCTTTTAAAATAATTTTAAGTTTCTGCAGTTTTAATTCTTTGTGCATGTTTGTGTATACGTGCAGGTGCGAATACCACCTACTTTAATATTTGAATCTGAACCACCAGTACAAAGAATTCTTGTTTCATTAGCTGAAAATAAGAATTACAACATGCGGCATAGTGTACTGCATACTAAAACAAAATATACTCGTAACTACTTCAGACAGTTAAATGTTGTTTGTTTCTTTATTGAATTTTAATTCGAATGAAGCGAAAACATTGCGTCTTTCCCTGAGTCCTGCACTGACTGTGCCAAAAGACACCTCGGTCTTCAGTGGCTACCAGACACTCAGAAGTTCTAAGTCAGGGATAGTGCCTAAGTAGGCTAGATGAAAACATTTTTCTCCTGTCTATTTAGTTTGAAGAAAAATTGCAGCTTTACTTTATATGGATAGAAATATTCCATTTCAATTTTCAACTTGCCATATTTAAACCTTTTGATTTAACTGTGCAAAAGGTATATATTGATATACACTGACGTTGGAGACTTTTTATCAAAGAAAGTTATCCTTTCCATGTAAATAATGTGTGTTATAAATTATCAGCAGAAAAGTAGTGACCCTCCCATTGCTAAGCATCATCTCTGTCTTTAGTAACTTTCACTGATAAAACTGGAGAAAATGTGTATTGTGCTCGTCACTACTGTGTATCGCTTATTTAAATTTGGCTCATTTGCAGAGTTTTTGAGCTCAGCCTCACTGTCCTTGAAACATTAGAATAAAATTGTAAGTTAATTTCTCTTTCCGTTTCCTCACACAATTTTTTCAGAGCTGGTCTTACAATTCTCTGAAACACAGGAGAATTTAAAGTGTAATTGGAAGCACTTCCCGACAACAACATCTGCTCCCATTACCAGGCAGGCTATTATTTCCAGAGCTCTATTTCAAGGGTACAGAACATTTAGCATCCTGCTAAGATAAGGGAGTATTTCTCTTGCGGCAGTTTGCTTTTCTATTTTCAGAAGGTATTCAGGTGTAACGCCAACTCTGACCTGAGCAGCAGTGAATGTCAGAAAGAACATTCAATTTGGCTTCTCACTCTCTAGCTCTTTCTTCTAGTTCGTTTTCTTAATTTGTTTCCTCGGGGTTTGTTTTTTTCATTCAAAACTTACCATAATCGCACTGCTTTCACTTTGTTCAAAATTGTCTTCTATCGATTGCCTTAGGTGTGCCAGTTCCTATATGTTGGAGCAGTCCACCAAGTTGATCTGCTTAATGCACAAATGACATGGTCAATAAAACATGTCTGGAAAAATCTGATGATTTTATAAAATTTCCTGAAGAAAAGGAACTCACAAATAGAAGTAACACATAAGAACAACATCGCAATTTATTTTCAGGACTGATACATTTATTTGCCTTCCGTTTATACCCAGAGATCGTTTATCTTCTCTAGATCTCAATTTTCTTAAAAGCTTAGAGGACAGTTTGCTGATTCTTTTAAAACCATTTTCACCTCAGAAGTAATAGCCACAAACCCCAGCGCGTCCCAGAACTGTGTGCCCAGTGCTCCTCTGTGTTCTGCATAGGTTAGCTCATTTAGGCTTGAGAGCTAGCACGGTCCACATCACCCCGTTCCAGACGAGGACAGTGTGGCACGGACGGTGAAGCAGCTGCCCCAGTTCCGACATCCAGGACCAGGCACAGCGGAGGAACGTCCCAGTGTTCTGCTCAGAATCACCACGCTGCGCTGTGACTATACTTCTTTGCACATTTTTTAATGCTTACTTTATTTTCTCAATAAAAACATAACATGCTTTTATTATATTTTTATAGAGGGTCTAGTGAAAAAAGAAATGACATACCCCAAACTGCAGATTTAATAATTCTCATTAAAGTCATGTTATAATTAGTCACATAAAATGACCTTAGATTTTAAAAGAATATGACATTCCCACTTACCTTACTATTGATGTTTAATATAAAATAAATTGTTATTATATATTTAACTGTTATTTTACAATGTTACCTTTTCATGCATTTTTTTTGAAAATAGATAATGCTTTGTAATTATCTAATGTTTTAGCTTCATAATTTCAGTTTATGCACTCTGATTCTGTGCATGATTTGTATGCTTTCTAGTGGTTTTATGATTCATATTGATTTTATTAAGGAATCTGATATAAAGAAGGATATTGAGGTTATCTCTAAACCAGCAATCTGAGGGTATTGCATATAAATGATTTCTTTCCTGAACTGTGAAATAAAATACAAGTGGGAAGGAATTGATGAATATGTAAACTGACAGAGTGGAACATATTAATCAGTAGTGCTTTGAATCCAGGTTCCTGATTCTATAATGGCCACTGATTTGAAAGAAGTAAAAGAAAAGAAAGAAACCAGAGAGTCTGCCAAATGTAAAAATAGTGGTTTATAGTATGCAGGAAATATTATCTTAAAGTTTTGGCAATTTTCAAGTTGTGAAGGTTTTTAGTTGCAATTAAATCTCCTGAGAAAATTAACTCTTTTGTTATTCAACACAAACTTTCTAATGGCCTTGTTCTATGTTATGGTAGAAGTATTACATAATATAAACAGATTTTTACTATTCTTTGCATCTTCTGTAATTTGACATAGAATATAAAATTTTCTTATCCATAAATTGTAAATACATCATTATGGTGATTTCAGAAAAAAAAAAAAAACAAGGCTTATTGCTTGAATAAACACTGGGCTTTATTGGAAGGAAGTATTCGCAGCCTGACCACCTTCCTCTTTCACTGAAGGCAGGGTGGACAAGTCTGTGTCCATAGGATGGGACCAGGGTGTGAGTACCAGGTGCTCCAACAGGGCACAGCATCCTACCCGTGGCAGCAGAGTTCCCTTGGAAAGTGTCAGAGCATGAGATGGAACCAAGGTTTTCAGAGAGAGGATGGAAAAATGAAGTTTAGCAGGTAACGCAAAGGCAGAAGCAAGACCGGAAGAAGAACTAAGACCCCAGAGGACTCGAGTGGAACGTGAACAGAAACCGAGGTTGTTAGAAGCAACTGTCCCTGCAGATGCAGAATGTCCGCAGTATGCCTGCTTGGACGGGATGGACTGATTGGAGACACGTTCTGAGCCAACCTGGTCTGATTAGTTCAGGATTCTTAGCATGAATTCTAAAGTTTTTCAGTTGTCTGTGGTGTCTTGCTCTAGGAACAGGCTATGTCCGTGCTGATATATCCAGTGAAATTGTTCAACTTATTCATGCAAGCGACTAACAGACAACTGAAAAAGCCAGTTACTAAATGGGATTCTCTAGCGTCTATTATAAAATGATGACCATATTTTTATTAAAATAATAAAACCAGACAGTGATAGCAGCTAATATTTATGGGATGCTTAATTCTAGGGATTGTGCTGAGAATATCTTATGCATTATTTTCTTTAATTATCTTAACATGTTTAATAGGTTATTTTTTTTAATATATATTTTATGGCATATTAGGTTTTTGGGTACATGTGAAGAACATGCAGGATTGTTGCACAGGTACATACATGGCAGTGTGGTTTGCTGCCTTCCTCCCCTTCACCTATATCTGGCATTTCCCCCCATACTATCCCTCCCCAACTCCCCAGTGCTCACTGTCCCTCCCCTATTTCCCCCCAACAGACCCCAGTGTGTGATGCTCCCCTCCCTGTGTCCATGTGTTTTCATTGTTCAACACCCGCCTATGAGTTAGAACATGTGATGTTTGATTTTCTGTTCTTGTATCAGTTTGCTGAGAATGATGGTTTCCAGGTTCATCTATGTCCCTACAAAGGACACAAACTCATCATTTTTTATGGCTGCATAGTGTTCCATGATGTATATGTGCCACATTTTCCCTGTCCGGTCTATCATCGATGGGCATTTGAGTTGGTTCCAAGTCTTTGCTATTGTAAACAGTGTTGCAATGAACATTCATGTGCATGTGTCCTTATAATAGAATGACTTATAATCATTATTACTATTTTTATTCTTGCTACACTAATAGGGAAGATATTATTAAAGTTTACGAAATGTTCATAGCAAACTAAAGGTCACACATATTATAAGTGAGGTGCCCAGCTCTTGACTTAAGTCTTGTGACTCAAACATTACAGTTGTTATATGACAATTTCCTTTTCATGGATGTTGATAATGATCACTAGTGGGAAGATTGTTATCAGAATGCTCTCTCATAGTAGGGACTTGATAAATTATGAAAAGAACAAAGGAAGGAAGGAAGGAGAGAGGGAGGGAAGGAGGGAAGGTGGGAAGGAAGGGAGGGATGGAAAAGAGAGGGAAGGAGGGAGGGAGGGAGGAAGGAAGGGGGGAGGGAGGGAGGCAGGGAAGGAGGGAGGGAGGAAGGAAGAGATGGAGAGAGGGAGGGAGGGAAGAAGGAAGAGAGGGAAGGAGGGAGGGAGGAAGGGAGGAAGGAAGAGATGGAGGGAGGGAGGGAGGGAGGAAGGAAGGAAGGAAGGACCATTACATAGTTTTCATGTAAGAATTTTTATATGTGTCCCTTCACCACACAACACTTTAACAAAGCTTTTAAAAACAGTTATCTATTGCCAGATCTGCATGTAGTTGTGAAATAAAGGGGTAGCATGTGGGCATCTGGGGACTAAGGATAAGGTCTCATCAGCCAGGAGAGGTGGCAGGCAGGGATAGAGCGGATGAAAGGAAAATCCAGACAAAGAGCACCAGGAAGAGCAGGCAGATTGTGATTGTGATGTGATTGTGACACAGGAGTATGCCCTTCCTGGGTCTCTCTAGAGGAAAACACAAAATTATTCAGAGAAAGCTGAACTTGAGTTTCCTGCTGTCGAATGTGAATAAAGAACTTAGTCATTACATTAATAATAAAGGAAAAGTAATTATCCATGATCCAAAGATACGGAACATCTGTTTTGCAAAAGCTTTATTCTTAACTCAGTTTCTTCCTTGAAGATGCAATGTCTTACCTTGTTTCCTAGGCTGAAACAAGGTAATCAAATCTTTGTATGTTGCTTAAGAAATATTTTTAATATGTGTGCATATACTAAACCTTGCAGAATTACATTGATGAGATAATGCTTGAATTTCCATTTATCATTTAAAGCCAATGACTTAATTAAGCTTTGATAAATTTTCATTAATTATTTAACCGCGAAGAAAGCTTGTAAGACACCCCAGAGTGCTTATTTCTAACTAATAGGCAGCGCATGAAATAAATTTTCATATAAACATTCATATAGCTTATTAATATTTAAGACTACCCTTCTTGTTGCCAACTGTCTTTTAATCAAATGTATTATTTCAAATATATCAAAGAAAATTAGAACTTTGCTAAGTGTTACTAGAATTTGAGTCAACTAGAAAACTGTCACACTAAAATATAAGCAGTTTATTCTCAGTAGCTTGAAACTGAGGAAAAAATTATTTCTTGTCTTCTTAGAACACCCTGGTTAAACTATGTTTCGCCAACAGGCACCCATTGCTAGTTTAACAGTGTAGAGGCAGACGTGAGTCCCTAGTAACAATCTCCAGAGCTCATTATAGTTACATTTGGCTATTACACGGGTGTTAGCTGAAATAGTGATACGTTTCAGGTCTAAAGCGCAGATTCTTTGAAAGACAGCTGTCTTTACTTACTTTAAATATCCGCATTGCTAAAAATACTTCTAATTCCATAATCAATTCTAGATCAACAGACACAGATTCTAGTTACTGCTTTCTCATGATCAAATTCTGTGCAAACTTGTTAAAAAGCAAAGCCATGGGTTTTCTCCGTAATGACACTTACATTTCCCTTGAATGAATCTCTGTGGGTAGAACTTTCAAGTTGTTGACATGTTAATTCCACCTCCTTAGGAATTTAATGAACTGGCTATATATTCTGTACCTTTCTTAATTCTTGAATCAGTATATTGTGATGGGTTTCTTAGGAGTTTACAGGCAGGGTTTTCTAGCCCAAAATATTCCAAATGAGGTGGACCAGTATAAAATGAGATTGAAGTTGTGCCTCAAGAAAAATATATGAGTTTACAGCCATAAGTGATAGGTGAAGCATATCATGGTTACTTACATCCCGGTGATACACCGAATGCTGTTTCACTCCCAGTTTACTCCGCCTCCCTGCCCTCATCTTCCCCCGTGGTTACAGACGGCAGCTTCCAATGTCAACCTCTCGGCCTCCTATTTTGTGACGTCTCATATCTGCTTGGACTCTCCTCCTGAATCTTTCTTTTTGTGCCTTCTCTCTTCCTGTAGCTGAGTTGCTGAGTGCAATGACACCAACACATGCACACACACACACACACACACATACACACACACACACAGAGGTGCCTTTGTATTGGTGGATACTGCAGACTCATGGGCTGTAATTCCAACTGCATCCTCAGTGCTATTCTTAAAATCAATCCATAGAATTTGAAAAACTGTTTTCTTTTCTTTAGAAAATAGTATTTTTTAAAACCACTTTCTTGTGAAGGAATGCATGATCCTGATGGGAATCAACAGAAGTGAGAGTAGAGGGTCTCAGTAGCCACTACCAGACCGTGATGAGCCTGAGCCTGAGCCTGAGCCTGAAGGAGCTACACCAGATGCTTTACAAACATCTGGCTGGATGCAGACGACGGCAGAAGGAAAGGTCAAATGGCACCAACAGAGTGGATCTTCATGCCCCTCGTTTCAGACATCGCATTTTTAACCAGAAAACAAGGCCAGCAACAAACCACCTCTCTTGCCGAAGAGGGCTGGTCACTGGCTGCCCGGTGTCCCCGAGTCCTAGAGGCACGTGACCCAAGGCCAGGGTCAGCCAGTGTATGTGGATGCCCATGTTGTGCAAACCTCAGAGAAGGATAATGTGCCTCTGACTGGATTAGTGAGCCACTGGGTCCTTGAGTGTTTCTGAGAGGTGAAACGTGAAACCCTCTTCTAAGGAAGAAGCACAGAATACTGGTCAGAACGCGCTGTGGCGTTTTCCGTGCATGCTGTATGATGAGACTGGGAACAGCAGGACTCTGTGAAAGCCTCAGTGTTTCTGTCATTAACTTGGCTATGACCTTGGCCCAGATGCTGAATAGTTTAGCGACATAGTTTCTGTGCCCTTGGGGGGCACATGCCAAGTAAACTCCTAAAACCTTCACCAGACGAAGGTGGAAATGTTTTCTGATTTACACTCTGCTACCTGCAATGTGGGAAGCTTTACACTCCGGAAATGTGGGTCTGGATTGTTTAAGACTGTGATTAGCAGGCACACAATTCTCCCTTCCAATCATGGAGATCCTAGAAACGTTCCCGCAGGGAAGGTGATGCTGGTCCAAGCTGCTGCTTGCCTGACCTCGTGGCAGCCCCGAACCTCCACCTGAGACAAAGCTTTGATATGCCTCTCAGAGGTTCCTGCTTAGCTTTCATCTTTCCTGTACAGACGCAGAATCTGGCAAATATCCTGGGGCACAGGCCCCAGGCCTCTGTCTCTCTCTGCATTTTTGGGAGATAGCCAACAGCTTTGCTGGTTTCTTGTCCCCAGCAGCCGTCATCTACTGGTGCAAATCTGGATACTCGGTTGTAATCAAGATCTGCAAATATCAAGGGGGAAAAGCAGCGGAGGACTGTGGCCTCACCTAGGCAGCCTTTCTCCCTCTCTAGCCTCGGCTCCTTAGCGCTGTCCGCTTCCGCAGACTTCGGGCATTCACAGAAACGTGTCTGTTCTTTAGTCTACTCTTCGAGTTGTTCTTGGCAAGAGGGTTGCTGTGCCACTAGCTTCTCCCTCCAACACCAGTGAAAGTCTACTGTATATACGAACATGAAATAAAATATCTCATGAGCTCGCAACGGCACTTGTAATCCACATTTAGGGCTAGAGTATTTTTATATAACCTTACCTACTGTACACTGACACCTTTACTTCCTTCCTTGCAGGGAATTACAGTTACCAATGACACCAACAAAATTATGAAATTTGTTTTATCCCATACCCTCATGTTAAAGACAGAAACTAAAGATATGAATGCCGCCACTAACAATATGATTACTGTAAAGACTCGTTATTATCATTATTATTAGTTCACCGTTCTACTTGTTTTTCACATTGATCCTACTGAGATTAAACAGCTTAATTCCTCATTCAATTCTGGATAAGCTGAATATAAAGTGAAATAGAGAGACATATGGTGAGTGATTCAACAGAAATTAGACTACACTTAAATAAATAGAATTACATTATCCAATAAACTGGGAATAATTTAACTCCATGTTTATAATACTATATAATAAGGGTTAAATTTTATGTTATCCGTGCATATATATAGATATATATATTATATATTATATATATTATATTTATATATTAGATATATTATATTGATATATTATATATAATATATGTTTATATATTATATATAATATATATTAGATGTATATATTATATATAATATATATTAGATTTATATATTATATATAATATATATTAGATTTATATATTATATATAATATATATTAGATTTATATATTATATATAATATATATTAGATTTATATATTATATATAATATATATTAGATTTATATATTATATATAATATATATTAGATTTATATATTATATATAATATATATTATATATAACACTACATTTTATATAGTATTATAAAGTATTATCAATCTTTAATGCATAAATATAGATATATATGCATTAAAGACATAAATTAGTAAAATAAAAACATTACAAAAAAAAAACCTGCATCTTGGGTAAGAATATTTTCTCAAACACTTCAAAAGAATCATAAATTATACAGCAAAAAAATTTGCAACTATAATTTATAAAAAATCATTCAGCACAAAATAGTATTGTAGTTGCACATGATAAAAGAAAAATGTAAAACATTTTGAATATAGGTATATACGAGGGATTTACATCTAAAATTCGTTCCTATGGCATTTCAAGTTAATTAGACACAATCAAATAAAAATATGTTGAAAAGTGGGCAAGGGATATATATGAGCAGGCCATTCAAAAAGTATGATTCCCAAAGAGCCAGTGTAATAATAAAAAGTTGCTCAATTTTATAAGACAAAAGAATACCGGTTATTAAAATTATAATAAGCTAATGTATTCGCTCTAACGTTGACATAAGTGAGCCCTTTAACAATACTAAACTAAATGTTGGGGATAAAGTAGAGGAGGGAAACAGTCGTTTTAACCTACAGTGTAAACTGGTCTATCACTTTGAAGGATAATTTGGAAGAGTGCAGTAAAACTGAAGCTGGACACACTCCGTAACCCCACACTTACCGTTCTACTATCCACCCAGAGACGCACCAGGGACACATGAGTGGCAGGAGCATGTATAAGGCTAGTTGTTGGACCAACAAGAAAAAAAAGTCAATGATTGACTGGCAGGCAAATGAACAGTAAAATGAAAAGTAAAATATGGTACATTCATACGATGGAGCGTTAACTGTGTAGTGAATGATGTATGTGCAGGTTTTAGGAGTTTTTAAGAGGAAAAATACTAGAACAAATATAGCTAAAGTAATAGAAATAATTGATATTTAAAAGATGCATTTGTTTGGTTTGAATCCTTTAATTAAACAAAAAGTATTTTATACGCATGCTTAGAAGTATGGTGCTATTTAAAAATAAAATTTTGGTATTAAAATATTGAATATATTGCATTTCTGTAAATTGTATTATCTGTGACCCAAATCAAATCATATTTATATGAAACAATGATAAATCTCTAGAGAATGAAAATGCTTCTTTAGATGTATCTTTCAACTCACCTCTTTTCAATGACAAGACTACATAGCACATGTAAGGATAACAGATACATTCTTCTATAAATTCAAGCTGTCCCTCCCCTGTTTCATGAGGAGAAGACTGGGGTTTATTTTTATTTAAAAAAATAAACGGTAAAGAAGAGGAGACAATAAAGTAAAGAAAGGAGGGAAGATGGTAAAGAAGCAAGTTTGAAGCTGAAGTCTTGAAATAGTGTAAGATACTATTTTATTTATTAGTGTTGTTATTATTTTCTTTATAGACACGAGGCCTCACTATGTTGCTCAGGCTGGTCTTTAATTCCTAAACTCAAGTGATCCTCTAGCCTCAGGCTTCCAAAGTGCTAAGATTACAGGGGTTAGTCACCATGCCCAACCCTAGTACAAGATATAAAATAATGCCATACTAATTTATAGTACTCAAAACTGAAAAAAATATATATTCTTGCAATTTATTTTAAGTGACCTACTACTCAACAGAAGAAAGGAAAGATTTACTCATCATATTTCAAGGATGCAGTTATTGAAAAAAAAATAGCATTCACCTTTGTAACTCAAAAAATAATGATACATTAATTCACTCATTACATAAATATTGTAGCTTCTCAGTCGTAAGAATGACTCGTTTCATTGTTAATGTCTTAAGAGTTATACAACAGTAGCTTAGAGAATTTGCGTAATTGGGTTGCTTAATAAACCTCAGTATTAGAGAGTCCTGAGTGTGCGACAGTCAGTCCATCACACAACTTCAACATCGCTCCCCATCTCCCCGCCGTAGACTTTGCTCCCTTGATTTGTAATCATGGCTTCCCCTTTTTCAGATTACGTTCTTGGTTTTGGCCACATGCAGCCCTCTCGTTTGGCTGCCTTCTTCACCAACGGTCCCTGTTATCTTTTCTTTGGAAATAATATTCGATGTCAAACCTGGACTGGAAAGCAGCATATGAGATTGTTCCAAATAAGAACTAGGGTAAGTAAAGTGGAAGGAGAAGAGATACCACACATAGTATGTCAGAGATGGAAGAAGAGGCCCGCATCAACAACCGAGGTGCACAATTCACACCCATGTCTGTGACTCACTCTGCACTGTTAAAACGTGTTCTCATATTAGTTCTTAGCAATCCATTCCTCTTATTTTTTTTTTTTTACTGAGTTTTCTATGTCTCCAGCAACTTCTTTTTATCACACTGTATATTACCATGAGAAATTATGTCTTTGAATTTCAATGCTGTCTATGGAAGTCTCCATGTTGTCTTCTATACAGTCTTCATCCCAAGTATCTTGGAATTACCCCCAAGATATGCAGAATAATTGTGCTGTCTAAAAAACAAAGCACGGAAAAGAAAACTTATTCAAGAATCGTCAAATGTAGCAAGTACGATATTACAAATACGATTCGCAGACGCTTCATGTAACATAATAATGAAAAAAATGACTTGGACAAACATTCTCAAAATCTTGTTCACGGTATTTTTTTAGACTTGACATTTCTTTTCCGTATTTTTCCTTTTCTCTATGACATTATTCATCTAAAAAATCATTGCCGGGCACAGTGGCTCATGCCTTTAATCACAGCACTTTGGGAGGCTGAGGCAGGTGGACCACAAGGTCAGGAGTTCAAGACCAGCCTGGCAAAGGTGGTGAAACCCCATCTCTACTAAAAATTCAAAAAATTACTGGGCATGGTGGCGGGCGCCTGTAATTCTAGCTACTAGGGAGGCTGAGGCAGAGAATTGCTTGAACCCGGGAGGCGAAGTTTGCAGTGAGCCAAGATCTCACCACTGCAAGCCGGCCTGGGTGACAAAGCAAGACTCTGTCTCAAAAAATATACATATAAGTGGCATTATTGTTTATTATTTTGTTCCTTCTGCTCAAGACTATTTCGTATTTTTTCCACTAATGTTATTTCACTTTTCTATTCTACAGCTGTTTTTCAACATATGAGTGTATCCAATCAAACCTTATTACTTTGTTGCGGACCTCAGCCTAGTTGCCCAAGAAAGCTAATGAATAAAGCAAATGTTGTCCTGCTTTGTTTGTTTGTTTGTTTGTTTGTTTTTGGATAAACAGCTTAGATATAGCAAATGCATATTTTAAAATATTGAGGTTTTCTGAAAATAATTATTGTCTCAGCTTCAATTTTAGAGATACCTTGGGATGCATAAAAATAACTATTGTGTCAGTGGTATAATATCCTTGATATTCCCCAAACCAGACTATTGAACAATTAGCTCAAAATTAATCCTAAGAAAATCAAAACAATAGTAAACATATTAAAAGTATAATGCCAAAATTTACAAAGTTGACCTTTCAAAGTATTTCTTGCTTCTGAAATAAAAACTGCTCCCTAAGGACCAATTCACCAAAAGCAGAAGTATACAGCCCCAATTCCAATCTCATAGTCACATTACATTAGACACCCTATAGTGTGTCCATAAATAACTCTCAGATATCATTGGTACATGCCAGGAACATTTGGAAAATGCCTTAGATAGCAGATAATGAAAGAAAGACAACATTGTATATTCTCAGTTGTCTGTTCAGCAAATGTCTAAAATTGTGCATAGACAAAAATCCACCATGGGTGTACCTATGGTATAGATCACAACGGTGTATTGTAAATTACATTTTGTGGTGAATCAAAGGACACCAAGGCACTAAATCACAATGTAAAAAGTGAAATCTGCAAAAATAATAAATTCATAACACATTTTTTTTTTTGCCATCAGGAAAAAGCCAGAGGTCAAAGGCATAGAAAGACGTTGGCCTTCTCTCTCCAGCACTCAATCGGGGCTGTGGTATGAACTGAGATGGTGCCACTATCACGACTTCCCACCAAGTCACCGCGCATGGACATGCCGACGTTTGTTTCATACAACAGTGGTCTACCGTAGTAAATACAGGAATTTATATCGTAAGAGGAATATTGCTAAAAATAAAAATTAAAAAAATTAAGCAAGTGGCATTAGCTTAGCAGCACTGGGTATTCAGTTGATAGAAAAGGAATAGATATTCCATCCTGGGAAGCAGTGGATTTTTCCCCTTATGCAGGAGGAAATCTTTGGCTAATCTATGACCTGACTTATAATAGCTAAAGGGAAAAACACATGCTGATTGAGGCTATGGTCGTAGGAACAGTGATTAGAAAGAGTGAAAGTCTTTGAAAACATGGCAAACAAGAGAAGAATTCAGGTAAGCTTTGTGCAGCTTTCATGCAGAGATGGATGAGAATAAAGAGAGTGCAAAGGATAGGATGACGCACTGGACTCCAGATTGGTTCAGAACAGGTCCTCAGTGATAGAGATCCAGCAACGCAGTTACAGTGACATTCTCCCTGGAAAAGCACATCACAGAGTAAGACAAATACGCTTCTGTAATCATGGTGCCTATATTCCTTGGGGGCAGAGAAACAGTTGAGTCAACAAGAAAGTAATTAATAGTAACAACTGTGTAAGCAATTTTAAATGAAGGATGAAGATTGAGCATCTTTGTATAGATCATGTAGACCCTCCTGGGATCATAGTCAAAATGCTACCTGAATTGAACATGAGGATTCTTATAGGACAAGAGAAATGTTTCTCGGGAAAAAATAAAATTAGGTGCAAAGGTAGAAACTTGTTTGGACTTTTCAAGGAAAAAGCAGCCATTGTGCCCTGGGAGAAACGAGCCCCAGGGAGGGGAGTGTTCGTGAGATGCCTCGGGGTCACCTTTTGCAGAGTGACTCTCATTGCTGAATGAAGTTTCTTCTGCAGTACATACAGAAGAACATGTCAGTCCGTGTAAGAGACATAGATAGCCTTGCAGTGCCAGACAAAATGCCCAAAGGCATTCTCCGTAACTGGCTAGAACAGAGCTTGCACTCTCTAAAAATTTTTTAAATGACTGTGACACATCTTGTACCTGGAACATTGTAAATGAACACTTTACAGGAACTCGTGGAAGAATAGATCACTTTAATGTATTTCATTTGGAGTATAACAGGACATCAGATGAGTTTATCCTTTCGCATGTGGCCTGATTTATGTTCAGACTTCATCTGTAGACACAGATAAAGTAACTAAAGGTGCAATGGAGAAGCCTGTGCATCCCCTGTGCTCACCTCAAGTCGCCATTTTTCTCCCTCTCTGCCCCTCTCCACCCCCAGCACATCTAATGTGGCCGGCCAGTGGGATTATATTTGGTGGACTGAAAACAGTTTTGCTTCCTTTTGTTTCCCATTTGAACCATAAATTTTGCTTTCTGCGGGGCCACAAAGTGTCAGAATTACACCAGGTTTATTCCCAGTGCCGTCTTCACTTCCAGCACGATGAGGTCCAGTGTCTGAGGACCAGCAGCTCGCCTGGAGGAAGACAGCCTTACAGCAGGAGAGTCCATGGGGCAGAGCTCGCTGACACGTGACTCTTTCCACATTTGCAAGGTGCCACGGACGGCCCTCATGTCTCCTTTATTTGTAGAAATTGTGAGTGACATCAGTGATATGCATCTGGGGAGACTCACAGCTTCCCTTGAGCAGCTAGTGGTCTTCATGCCCCTCCAAATTTTACTATTGGCAGTGGATGTAACTTCCCCACAATAACCCACACTTTTTAACTACAGATCATCAATCCTACTTTACAGATACATTTACAAGTTTTCAAGAAAAAAAATCTTAAATGATTTAACTTCTACGAATCTTTTTAAGCATCTAGAGTCATTTAAGCTAGCACTTACCATCAAGACACAGTAATCAGAGTGGTGTGCTTGTAACTATTATGAATAATAGATGGACATTTGGACTGCTTTTAAACTGTAAGTGATATGCTTTTGGAAGCATGCATTTATTTTTATATAACTTTTTAGATAAATGCTATGAATATATAAAACTAGGGTATCAAATATTTATCACATAATTGCTAACATTGTTTTTTAATGTAATCCAACACATTCCATGGAGAGCGACATGCTGATTACGTTAGCACATAAAGTGACTGATGTTTTCTGAAGCAGTTGCAATTAGAAGTGAAGACACTGAAATGTATGAGGCCAGAGTAAACAATGGCAGAATGAAAACAACAGTATATTCTGGCTTGGCAGTGGAATAAATAGTTTAATTATTTAATTTGTTACAGTTTTTCAAAATTGAGGGCATTAGCTCAAAATTTAGAATTGTAACGTAGCCATTAACCTGACAAAGGAAATTGTGTATGCACATTGTGTATTTGGAGAAATCAAACACATAAAATTGAGGGGAAAATGTACTTCTCGAGACTTCACGCAAACCTCTCAAATTAGAATGCTGAAAAATAGGCTACATAGCTCATTTTTATTTTTTAATGTGTGAAGAAAAATTGTTGAAATTCGAAGAGCAGTTTTCCAATGAGAAGATCATATGTATCCAACCTCATCAGTGTTTATTTTTGTAAACAAGTATTTAATTTTCAGTTCTGGCTTTGAGAAGTTTTGCTTTGAGGAAGAAATCAGGTGAGCTGTATGCAGCTTCTATAAACTCTGAGGACTTTTACAAATAAATACTTTCTTGAGATGGAGTAAAAAGAATTTTTTTTCCTGTGTCCTCTATAAAAGTAAATTATTAAGTGAATGTCTGAACAATTCAATATGGTGGCTTTAAAATCTAACAATGTGTTTTTGGATTGTTGTTAAATAGAAAGTGTGAATTCCAAGAAGACTAAGCAAGTAAACAATCACACTCATCTCTGATATTTATTGGAAATAGTGTGACTAGTTGAAAACTTGAAAAATTTATTACAATAAATAATTAACTTTAAACAACACTCTGAAACAAAAAAAAAAAAAGTGTAAAAATACTGAAGAGCTTTCCTTTCTGAAACAAAACAAAACATGTGTTTGATTAGGTTGTTTCTTTCTTGAATCAGCACGAGTATTGTTCAAAGTGGGAGGTAAGCCTCAGGATCCAGAAGTTAAGACAGAAGAAAACAAACAAACAAATTTGAAAACCCACACCTTACGATGGTAATGAGTTTTATGTGGATATACAGCGGGTACATTTGGATGACTTTGTGGGGAGAGCAAGTGGTTGGGGGATGAAACGCTGAGGCTGACAGAGCACACCCAGCAACGAGGATGGGAAATTAGATGAATGCAGGAAGTTGGAGTGACAAAGAGTCCCCTGGTGGCTGCTGTGACCTAGGCTAGGAGATAGGACACTGTCACCACAAGGAGCTCTGCCTGTGATCAGCGTGGCGAGGAACAGGGAGCGGAGTGAGTGTTGTGGATCAGATCAGTGTCAATAAGTGCTGACCACAGTGTCCACATAGGTTGGTCTTGGGTTTCTTCCCTGTGTTGACACTGATGATGTGGTATATAGAACTTACTAGGTCTGTAGGTGTAAGCTGAAAGGGAAAGTTTTCCTGAGTGAATTTAGATTTCCTGTATAAAAGAGCCAAATTTATGGACCACTGGGTTATATATACTCTGAGACAAATTAAAGGTATGCTGGCATAAGAAGACATTGTTATAGAGGAATAATAAGGGAATAGATTTGAGGACCCAAGCAATCTACACTCAGCCTGGACCCTGAGAAGCAAAAGCACATTTTACAGCCTACATTAACATGATTTGGCTATTCGATTCTCTTCAGTGGGTCCTCTTTACAGGGACTGTGCAGCTCCAGCACACGCTTTATTGTTAATTGCAGGAATGTTGAGAGAGACCCATCAACCTTTCAACGAGAAGCATCAGTAGTCGGTAAATGCCAGAGGATTTTCTTAGTCCCTTCTCTCAGAATCCTCACCTTGCCATTTCCACCAATCCTGAGCTGTTGAGTCTCAGTCCATACCAAATCCTAAGCGAGCACCTGTTTTGAAAGTCATACTTTAAATCGCACTTCCAATTCTCAATTAATTCTCATCTTACTGTCTCCCTGCAAACCCAGCCCCAGGCACTGGCATAGCCTTGTGGGGCGGTGTTCCTCCTGGCCCGGTGAGACGTAAACTTGGCTTCGTCCTAGCAGTTTGTGTTGGTGATATCTGGGGATACAGGTTTGACAAATATCTAGAAGTAATAGACTTCCACAAAATACTCAATAATAATCCTTTACTGTAGAACAAAGTTTATGAAATCTAATTTCACAGTACTTATTTAATTTCTTCTTCCTGAAAACAACACATTTGTAAAACAATAGGAGTTTTATTGGTTTATTCATTCATGTTGGTAGAAAAACAGCTGGTAATTGCTTTATTAAATAGAAATAATATTGTAACAAAACATCAGCCATCTTGCATCTTTAGGTATCTGGAAGCAAAAAATGTAGCAGTCATGAACTATAGCACATGGAAAAAGCTATTTATGGCTGCAGTTGCACTAAAGGAGCCTGGTTTTAAAATATTTATTTTTAAGAGAGACTGAGTTCTTCAAAATGGCACAAATAAGAAAATTTCGCATTCATGGTGCCAAACTCTTCTTAGTGCCCTATACAATCCAATTTTAAAAATAAAACTAATAATTTTATAGTAATTTTTAAATTACTTGGCCTATTTAAAAATATATTTATTTAAAACTACAACCTCAAGTAAATATGGGAACTAAATAAATCATCATTCTCAGCAAACTGACACAAGAACAGAAAATCAAACACCACACGTTCTCACTCATAGGCGGGTGTTGAAGAATGAGAACACATGGACACAGGGAGGGTAGCATCACACACTGGGGTCTGTTGAGGGGGAATAGGGGAGGGACAGCAGGGGACAGGGAGGTTGGGGAGGGATAACATGGGGAGAAATGCCAGATATAGGAGAAAGGGGGATGGAGGCAGCAAACCACATCGCCATGTAGGTACCTATGCAACAATCCTGCATGCTCTGCACATGTACCCAAGAACCTAAGGTGTAATAAAATATATGTATATATATATTTTTTAAAAAAGCATCAACCAGTATACCCCTTCAAGAAACTAGGAGATTAATTGGACAATCAACAATTAACAGCAATCAGAGATATTAAAGATATAAATAATACAAATACTATATTCAAGCTCTTACATTTTGGACAGCACAGTATCTTTTTATCAGAAATTGAAATTTATAAAATGTTTTCATATCTGTATTGAAAACAGGAAACCTCAACAAATTCCAAAATATAAACGTTCAGGGACATAACGTTGCACTCACTTCAGTGGGTGCCTTTCATGTAGAATATAACTGAGGTTTCCTGGAGTTAGAGTTGTGATTCTCAGTGTCATTCAGTAAAGTTTCTGTAACCAAAAAGCAATAAGATTAAAAATTAATAATGTTAGCTGGATAAATTTAAGAGGTTGGAAACTAAACAGCATTTTATTAAGTAACCCCTGAGTCAGGAGGATCAGAAAAATAGTCAAGAAATGTAAGTACAAAATAATAATAAAAATGCATCAAGTTAAAATGTTACTTAGAAGAAAATTAATATGTTGAGTACTATTATCAGGAAACTAGATTGAATGAGCTAAACCTAAACTTGTAGAGGTTGGAAAAAAATAATAGAAAACAAATAAAAAATAAGGGAAAGTAGCAATGACTAAAATCGATAAACTGGAGCAGAAGGAAAAAAATCAGATAAGAACAAAATTAGAGCTATATAGCCATCATCTCCGAAAAATCCAACAATAAAAACATAGGGTAATGTTGATCACCAAATAAGAGAAAAAATGAAAATAAATCAAGCAGAAAAATTTAAAATAATGACAAAATACTTAAAAATGAAAATTAAATTAAGTGGATGAATACCAAGAAAATTATAATGCACCAAAATTGGTACAAAAAGTGTAAATAGACCAAAAACTAAGCTATTAAAAAAACGAAACACTAGTAATAAAAGTTGTTCCCTTCCAAAATTTTATCTCTTCCATTAAACATTTCCTTCCTTTTGTGACTTTTGTCTCACAAAATAGAAAAGAAAAATAGAAGGCTATTCAGATTCTTTTGAGGGGCTACTGTATTCTTCATTCCAAATCCACATACAGGTGTAAGGATAATACACGAAAATAAACCCAACCAATGTGTAAATGTAAAATGACTAAATTTTAACTAAACAAGTCTAGACATATACATATATATATATAACAGCAATGTGTTATGATCAAACTGGTCTGATTTCAATATAAACATTATTCAAGAGCAGAAGAAAATGAATCACCGTTTTTATCACACTAATACACTAAAGGAGAAAACATATAGATACGGAGATAATATTTGATGAAATTCAATAAATCAAACATCTTAGGAAGCTAGGAGCAAAAAGGGAATGTCTCAATTTAGCAAGAATTCTGAAAAAAAAAAAAAAAAAATCCTGCAGCAAGAGCTACAGTTGAAGAAGAAACTTTAGAAACACCCTCTAATACCAGCCACAAAGGAAGTCTCCTCATTAGCAAAACAACTGTGTTCCCTGGTCTGGGTGCCTTTGCCAATGCTACCGGAAAATTTTAAGAAACAGTCATGAGAAGTGAAAGGAAAGAGATGTGCAATCGTGACAATCCATGAAATACTGTCTTTGTGAGTTTAATATGCCACAAAAGAAAGCCTGAGTTACTTAGAGTTGCCTTTTTAGTTTTGATAGAATGTTTGAGCAATAGATGGGTTAAAAAAAGAGAGAGAGAGATCTTTGCAGATGCTTGAGTCAGGGAACCGCTTCACATCACTGTTGAGAGATTTAGTTCTCTCTGGGGTAAAATCATGCACAGATATCTGACCTGAAATCCACTGTTTATAATGCAAGTTGCTAAAGAGGATAACAGCTGTATTTGTCACAGGGTCTGTCGATCCTACCTACCTACCTACCTATCATCTACAGCTATATACTCTTTATGTGTGTATTTCTAGAATATTTGGGGAGGAAAGCCATTGAGAACCCTCCCTTTTAATTTTGAGGTTTAATGTTATCAAAACTTGTCTGACTTGGTGGAAGGAAAGGGTCCTAAGTTACAATTAAACATGCTATGTAAAGGCATCAGGCTCAAAACTTAAGTGTGCAAAGTGAATTTACTTCCCTGGCAGCATCTGCTGTATTTAGCAACCATAGATCCGTTCATCCTGGAATGGTAGTTGTGCTCTGAACATGTAGCTAAGGGAACAGAGGTTGAATATTGGAGTGTAAACAGAGAACCAGGAGACACCACTACCCTCGCAGAATGGACAGATGAGCAAGAACATCCTTGACAGTGGGCATTTAGAACACACTGTACTGTAGAAGGCTCATTAAAAAAAGAACAGGGCAAGCTAGTGCAGAGATTAGATGTTGTAGAAATCCTGCCAACTGCTGTTTGCAAACCAGTTTGTAAATCCTTTCAAAGTGGAAACATGAATTCTGTACCATGTTATAGAAATGTGGAAGCTTAAACAATTAATTGGATCTGAAAAAAAAAATTGGCTGGAGGGGAAATGACTATTTAAAAATATTGAATTTGGCCAGGCGTAGTGGCTCATGCCTGTAATCCCAGCACTTTGGGAGGCCAAGGTGGGTGGATCACCTGAGGTCGGGAGTTTGAGACCAGCCTGGACAAGATGGTGAAACCCCATCTCTACTAAAAATACAAAAAAATAGCTGGGCGTGGTGGCAGGTGCCTGTAATCCCAGCTACTCAGGAGGCTGAGGCAGGAGAATCGCTTGAACCAGGGAGGTAGAGGTTGCAATGAGTTGAGATGGTGCCATTGCACTCCAACCTGGGCAATAAGAGCAAAACTCTTCTCAAAAATAAATAAATAAATAAAACAAAAATATTGAATTTGTCTAAATATACTTACTCTTTTAATATACCTAGGAGCTAGAGTACTACCATTTTTCATTATAGTAGTAGCAATACAATCAGAGATCAATTACCTTAACACTGCCCTTCTAAAACAATGTTACATAAGATTGATTATCTGTCAAATGAGTAAAGCATAACTTTTAAAAATGCTTAAGTTATTAGACATAATTTGTACAATTTGAAATACTAATCGGTTGAAAATGTATGTTCCTTATATATGATGTCTTACGAAGTTCTTGAATTATTAATATTTTAATATTTTATAAATTTTTAACAGAACAACATGTAATTTTCCACTGAAGTGGGACAGCTTTTACTCCACAATCCAGCAAAGTAGAAGGCAGCAGCTGAACTTCAGAATGAGGGGTTTTGCTTTATTTTGTTTTTTCAGTCAAACTGCCTGGCAACCTTACAAGCGATGTAGCTGTGAATAAACCTGACAGCTTCTCTAACTTTAGTTAATTTATCCATGGAGTGTGTTATGAGGATTTAGTAATGTAAAAAGGGTTAAAGTTCTAACCCTACGAGGCATACAATAGACCATTTGTGGTAAGCGTTACTCATAGACTAACCTGGATCAAGACCCGAGGCAGCATTATACTTCTGAGCAGGTGCTTCCTGGAGACCTTGCTTCATATCTGTTGGATAATTGATCACTGGCTAGGAGGAATAAACAGCTCGGATACCTCACTACACTCTCTCATTTCTTCTTTCCTTCTCTAGTAGTACTAAGTCTGTCTACAGTGTAGAAGGTTGCAACCACCATAGAAGTGTGCAGGCTTAGGTGAGTAACGCCAGCATGAGGTGTCATAATACTGGGTAAAAACAAAACAACCATTGTGGAAGACAGTGTGGCGATTCCTCAAGGACCTAGAAATAGAAATTCCATTTGACCCAGCAATCCCATTACTGGGTATATATCCAAAGGATTATAAATTGTTCTGTTATAAGGACACATGCACATGAATGTTCATTGCAGCACAGTTTACAATAGCAAAGACCTGGAACCAACCCGAATGCCCATCGATGATAGACTGGACAGGGAAAATGTGGCACATATACACCATGGAATACTATGCAGCCATCAAAAACGATGAGTTTGTGTCCTTTGTAGGGACATGGATGAACCTGGAAACCGTCATTCTCAGCAAACCGACACAAGAACAGAAAATCAAACACCGCATGTTCTCACTCATAGGCGGGTGTTGAACAGTGAGAACACATGGACACAGGGAGGGGAGCATCACACACTGGGGTCTGTTGGGGGGAAATAGGGGAGGGACAGCAGGGGGTGGGAAGTTGGGGAGAGATAGCATGGGGAGAAATGCCAGATATAGGTGAAGGGGAGGAAGGCAGCAAATCACACTGCCACGTGTGTACCTATGCAACAATCTTGCATGTTCTTCACATGTACCCCAAAACCTAAAATGCAATTTAAAAAAAAAAGCAAAACTGCCCCGGGGTTCTGGAGCCATTGGTTCTAGCCACACCTTTGCCACTATCTTCATGGCATTCTATGCGTTTGTTAACTTTTCTGATTTCCATTTTCCTCATACTTAAAGTTAAGAACGTTTACCATCGTTGTCAGTTTACATTTTAGGAGTTATAACCTATTATTAGATGAGAAAAATAAAAGATGACAATTTTTAGGAAAAAAGCAAATTGGTTATTCTTTCCTGGTGATATAATAGTTTGCCTTGAAGCACCTTGAATGAAAGATGTTGGAAAAAAAAAAAATGCCAGTCTGATTGTTATGCTTTTGTAAGTGAATTGTTCCATTCCTTCTTTCCAAAAGATAGTAAAATAATTTCTTTGTCTTTGATATATTTAAAGCTTACTGTATGTGTTTAGGTAGGTTTCTCCTTGGATACTCTACAAATCTTCTCATGGAGACAGTGGTCAACTTTGATGTGTCAAAAACAAAGTTATAACAAATTTAAAGATATAATTGGCTTTTATTGACAATTCCAGAATCAGGCAACATTGCATTGTATCAAATAGAATAGGTATTCTGATGAGCTGAGCAGAGGGGCTTAGCATTGGAGGCAGAAAAGGCTGAAGAAAGCAGAAATAAGCTCATTTCAATTACTTGCCTTATAGGATTGAAACAGAGGGTACTTCTTTGTCGTGACAGTTCAGGGTGACTGGGCCCCTTTGGATTAGTTGCTGTGACTCCTGTTTTTCTTTCTTTTTTTGAAAACTGGTCCATTTCAGTTTGAATATATCCTCCTAACATGAGTGACTCCATTCTGGTTTGGTCTGGTCTGTAGGGGCCTAGTACAGGAGCTCAGTCCAAAACAATGATATCCCATAAGTTTTGTTCAATGACTCCCCTCTTTTGGTCAGACACTCACCTAAGTGAGCATGTGAGTGAAACACAGGACCCTTTGTTACTCTCAGTTGCCATCATTCTGGGCTTCAGTCTCAACATGTCATTCATAAGTCATACATTATCACACGTTTCTTTGAGATGTTGTCACTTCAGGCAGAGGGAGACCCTTTGGTGTTAAGCAGATGGCTGCGTGCAGATATTTAAAATGTTTTGACAGGTAACAGTGCACCAGGGAGACTACTATTATGACCATCAGGAGGATAATATCAGGAGTTTAGCATATGCTCCTTAATAGCCAAGGTCCTCATGAGTAAAACTAAAATTCAACAAAAGAAAAACAAGTTAATGGCAAAATCAACTATAAACTGAATCTCTGAGTCCAGAAAGCAGTCAGATGAAATTTTTAGATTTGATCCTGAGGAATATTTTTCTGGTCTTCAGGCTGAATGTCTCCATTACTCCGTTCTCACACTGCTATAAAGAACTTCTTGAGACTGGGGATTTTATAAAGAAAAGAGGTTTAATTGATTCACAGTTCTGCAGGCTGTAAGAAGCCGTGGTTGGGGAGGTCTCAGGAAACCTACAATCGTGGTGGAGGGAAGAGGAACACAAGCACATCTTCACACGGCGGAGCAGGGGAGAGAGGGCAGAGGGGGATGTGCCGCACACTTTCAAACAAACGGATCTCGTGAGAACTCATGCACTATCACAGGAATAGCAAGGGGGACGGCTATCCCCATGACCCAGTCACCCCTCACCAGGTCCCTCCCGCAACACTGGGGATAACAAGTCAACACGAGATTTGTGTGGGGTGCACAGAGCCGAACCATGTCAATCTCCAGTTGCGGCATTGAGCATTTTGATGAAGTCTCTGAGGGAACTGCACATGAGGCACAAGCCCCTGAAATTTATTCAAACTGTCCAGCTCCAGCTCGTAGGGCTTCAGGGACAGAGCAGCTCTTAGAGATGCCAAGTGGGAGAAAATGGCATTGCAGGAAACCAGAAGGGTTCAAGTTCAGTCCAGTCTACAGGCGAATCATAAAAACTTCAGAACAGTGAACAGGGCTAAATCTAGCAACAGATGGACTGCTTTCTTCTGAAGTATTATCTTTCTCTTTACTTTCACCCCCAGACGACCAATTTGTCCACAAAATAGGACTAGTCTCATTAAACACAGACTGATTATTAAGTGCAGCAAGAATAGTGATTGCCTACATGGGCACGTGTTGAGGGTGCTTTTCTGGAACTTTTGAGGAGGAATTTCAGATATTTCACAGCCTCTTGAGGTTAAGAAGCCAAGTCGAAGACTTGCCATCATACTGTACTCGGAACACCTAAAAATCTGGATAAATTCTCTTCTCAAGGTCCCCAAAATAAAACTTTAAACATGGTTCTTTCCTGTGTCTTTTTACATCTTTGACTGACCTGCATTAAATAATTTATTTTTGACACCTGAAGATTCGAGTGAATTCTTTTCTTCTCAAGGTCCCCAAAATAAAACTTTAAGCAGAGTTTTTCCCTCTGTCTTTTTGCTTCCTTGACTCACATGCATCAAATCATTTATTTTAACTGTGCCTTCTACTCTTAGGTTGGATTTACAGTTTTATTACCTGAAACACCATAAACTTGTTGACTAGTAGTAAATTTAGGTAAAAATGCATGTGTGCGTGCATTTTTAACGCTGACAGTTTTGAAGACATTTCTATTTTATTTTACTGAAATCTTAAAACCAGCTTTTATTTACCAAAAATTATCCCAAATCACATGAATTTAGAAAAATATTGGATGAGTTTCTACTTCTCTAAAGGTTTTGTAAATAATTTATATGAGAACTCATTTATCCCTAAGCCAATTTGAACAGAACTGCTTCAAAGAATTTAATAAATTAGTTGTACACTGTCTCGAGGCAGAAAAATATCACGTATATACAAACAGACATGCATAAACATACAGATAGATGCAAAGATCTTAAGGTTTTAATTAAGATTTCCTATTTGCCAGTTTCCATTTTTTCCCTAACCTTTGAGATTACCAATTTTTCAATTGTCGGTTCCATTGCCCTGAGCAATCGTGAGCTGGACCACCCTAAATTGGCATTTCCAAGGGAATGGGTCTCAGACAGAAAATTTACATTTCAAAGGCAAAGAATTTAGATTTTGGTTCTAAATGCCACAGTTTCCTGGGACAAGGAAAGGCTTAGGTAAAGAGCCAAGTTAAGACAAGAGGGTCAGCAGAGGCAAGGTGACGTGGACTTCAGGCTTTCCAGTTCAGCTCGTGTGTTTTACAAGATTACGAAACCCTAGCAGAGTTCACTAGCAACCATTTACCATGCCTGGGCTCAGCACAGATGGCTCTGAACTCAAGAATTTAGGCGGATGTAAAGAAACAAACCCAGTTAACCTGAGGATTTCACTTTTATAAACATTTATCTAGCATTCACTTTCTCTGCAGGGAGGGATGGCAACCAATTAAACACACTATCAGATTCAATTGTTCTTATCAATCAGTTGCTTAAGCACTTCATTTGCCTTTCTTAAGGAGTCTTTTAAAGAGGCAGTTTTGAAAAAAAAAAAAAAACCTTTTTTAGAAGTTTCTGCACATCAATTAAAATAGGCTTCTCTGGATAGGTCTAATCTGAGAGCTCTTATTTCCAAATGCACTTAGTTAATGAACAGTCTTGTCCATCTGAAATGTTCCAAGTTAGCAGCAACAAATCCGTGTGAGTCTGCAGCAACCTCAATTCTCGCCTCCTCGGAAGAAATAATTCGCCTAAGGGGCATAAGGCAGGAGAGACAGGAAAGTTTTAGAGCAGGAGTGAACGTTTATTAAAAAGTTTGTAGCAGGAAAGAAAGGAAGTAAAGTATACTTGGAAGAGGACCAAGCTGGTGACTTGAGACTCAAGTGTGCAGACCTTTGACTTAGGGTCTTCTAGGCTGACAGCCTTCCAGGGTCATGTTCCTTCCCCCCGGGTCTTCCCTTGGGGCAGGCATCCATATGTGCAGTGGCCTGTCAGCACTTGGGAGGGGCTGCATGTGGAGCGTGCTTACTGGAGTCCAATTGGGGGCCCTCCAACAGCTGTTAGTGTCCTTCTCTCTCTCTTTTTTTTTTTTTTTTTTTTGAGGCAAAGTCTCGATCCATCACCAGGCGCCAGGCTGGAGTGCAGTGGCGCAATCTCGGCTCACTGCAATCTCCACCCCCCGGGTTCAAGCAATTCTCCTGCCTCAGCCTCCTGAGTAGCTGGGACCACAGGCACGTGCCACCATGCCCAGCTAATTTTTATATTTTTAGTAGAGACGATGTTTCACCATGTTGGCCAGGATGGTCTCGATCTCTTGACCTCGTGTTCCGCCCACCTCGGCCTCCCGAAGTGCTGGGATTACAGGCGTGAGCCACCGCGGCCAGCTTGTGTCCTTCTCATTTCTGCCACGTGGCTAGGGGCTTGGCTCTGAGGCTCCCTCCATCAGCATAGCCCATGATTTCCCCTTGTCTTAGTGCACAAGAAAAGGAAATGAAAGGGGGCCAGGTTCTGAGTTTGCCTCCCTGCAGGGAGGGGCTGTAACCTTGGCCGAGGCAACTCCCTTTGACGGGTGGCTAGTTCCTTGGGGCTCTGTGAAGACCAGTCAGCCCCCAACTCTGCTAGCACCTGGAAACCTGATCACCTCTCAGTCCCGCAGGGAGATCTTGGAGGTGCACCACAGCATTCTTCAAGGATTGTTTTTTTGTTGTTGTTGTTTTTTTTCAATATGTGTGTTTCTCAAAAATCTTTCTGTATTTGCTCATGAGGTCGTAACCACGAGTGTTATCAGTCACTTTGTCAGGCAATGGATGAAAGGAAAATGAGATGACCTCCATCTGAGTCAGCTTAAGCAACTGTCATCAGCTCACTGAAAACCGCAGTCCCCATGTTTTCTCATGCTCTGTACCCAGTGACCCGGGATCAGCAGCCTCAAGAGGCGAACTTCTCTGATCAATTTCCTGCCCTGGGAGTTTCTAGTCGACTGAGAATGTGTTGATCGTCATGGGCATTGCCAGTGAATTCTGAGCTGTTTCCCCAACTCTGACAAATCTCAGATGAGCCCTGGTGACACCCTTGAGGGCACCCAGATTGGCTTCCAGGTGTCGAAGAAAAGTGTCAAACTTTGTAAAATAGTTTAAGAGATTTATTCTGAGGCAAATATGAGTGACCATGGCCTGTGACACAGCCCTCAGAAGGTTATGAGAACATGCACCCAAGGTGGCCGGGGTTCAGCTGGGTTTTACATATTCTAGGGAGGCATGAGACGTCAATCAAATATGTTTAAGAAATACATTGGTTTCATTCAGAAAGGCAGGACAACTCGAAGCAGGGGATTCCAGGCTATCGGTAAATTTAAACATTTTCTGGTTGACAATTGGTTGAGTTTATCTGAAGATCTGGGATCAAAGGAAATGTTCAGGTTAAGATAAATGATTGTGGAGACCACGTTTTATTGTGCAGAGGAAGCTCTCAGATAGCAGACTTCAGAGAGAGCAGGTTGTAAAATGTTTCTTGTTGGACTTAAAGGGTGCCTGGCTCTTAGTTGTATATCTCCTGGATTTGGAAAGGAAGGAAGGAAAGCAAAAGGGAAAGGCGATTCTCTATAGAATTTGGATTTTTCCCCCAAGAGACTTTGCAGGGTAATTTCAAGGAAATATGTTTTGGGGTTCAATAATTTTTCCTTGTATCATAATGTTATGCCAGAGTCAGATTAAAAAGTAAGTCACAATATATAGGGTCAAATAAAACCCACCTGATGAGAATTTGTGGTTTGCAGCGCATGACTCCCTAGACCCCTTAGGTAGGAATTTGGCCAAGATAAAAAAAAACAAAATCAGAGCTTAGTCCTCATGGGTTTCTCACAGGTGTGGAGACAGGCATGGCCCCCCGCCAAGGCTGGCTGGGGAAGGGAGGCATGGACTGCTGCAGGCATGCTCCTGTTACACATTTTGACAGAGGCACCGAGCGGATGCCTTTCCTTTCTGAACAGAGACTCATTCCCCGGTTCAAACATCTTCAGTTTTCTCATGTGTGCACACATACACAGGAATATTCCAGGCACAAGCAGTGCTGGCAAATTATTTCAAAAGACATAATTGCCTTTCAGTCAGGGACTAGTTACATTAATTATGCTACAGCCATACTTTGTCACCTAAAAAGAATGAGGTAGGCTTTTATATACTGATAAGGAAAGACCTTCACGTTACGTGGGAGAAGATCCAAGCTAGTTGGAGAACAGTTTTCAGCATGTGACCATCTGTGAGGGAAATCACAGAGGAGAGGAACAGTGATTTGAAAACAGAACAGAAAGACTTATTTTCAATACATTTGCCTTTTGAATACTGTTTAACACACACTACACAATACAAACACATGTCCATTTACTATTTAAAATAATGAATTGAACTAACAGATCACCACAATCAAGTAATTGTGTACACATAAAATAACACCAGTAAAAAGGCTTGTATTTAATGAAGTCCAAATTCCTGCCTAACCACTAAAATAAATGGTATCACAGGATAAAATAATAAATCAAGATCCTGAAATTTCTAATAATTAAAACAGTCTTTTGCGAGTTCTAAATTGCTTGTTTTGAATGTCTAGAGCGCAAATAAGCAAGTTCCTTTCCCAGCATCCTGAGTGATGCACTCATAAGCTTACAGGAATTAATAATTTCCAAAGCTGCCTTGTTAACTAAGAGTGAGTGCTTTAGGCACTGGGAGTACTGGTTTAACACACTCATTTTTTTACTTCTTAGGCACATTTGCAGATTAATTAATGTTGAAAATGAACATTGAATTTTTGTGTTAAGAAGTTTTTCTAAAATGCTAGGAGTTATTGAGATTTGCTTTAAAATTAATAAATACCTAAAAAAATTAGCATTTATATGACATTTTGTGCCATTAGGGAGATTTGCAAATATAAACCTCAATCTCTTCAAAACAGTTTTCTGATTCCAATTGCAGAAAATATTTGCGAAATGAGTTTATAAAAACAAGAAAGTAAGCAGGAGTGGTGTATGATTACAGATATAACACCACTTAAATTTATTGAAGCATGCATGATTTTTAAAGGGTATACATACAAAAGCTGTTACATATTTAATTTTGTCTTTTTTGTTCCATATCTTATAGGATATATTAGTTTTAGACTCATGAATATTTTATTCAGTTACATACTTAGGATGTGTACTTGTCTGAAAAAGTATGATACAAATTTTTGGTGTCAGTATCATATCTAAAAAAATTTTTCTTAACCCAAGTTCACAGAGTTTGTCTTTTATGTTTTCTCATCCGTTTCACATTTAGACTCTAATTTATTTAATTTTTATCGTACAACTTATGGATTAAAGTTCATCGTTTTTGTGTAGGGATATCTGATGATCGTAGCATGGTTTTTGAGAATTGTGCTATAATCGGAGTTGTTAGCCCCTTTTGAATATTAGTTGACCCCGTATGCATGCTTTATTCTGAAATCTTTATTCTGTTCCCATTGAGTTATTAGCAGTATGTTATTCTATACCACACTGTCTTGATTATTGTAGATTTATAATAAGTTCTGAATGCCCCAATTAATGGAATTTTTCCAATTTTGTTCTTTTATATTTAAAGTTGTTATGGTCATTTTAGGTCCTCATCATTTCCATGTGAATTCTGAATTAGCTTCTCAACTTTCA
The DNA here is from genome assembly GCF_030222135.1 of Aotus nancymaae. Taxonomy (NCBI): domain Eukaryota; kingdom Metazoa; phylum Chordata; class Mammalia; order Primates; family Aotidae; genus Aotus; species Aotus nancymaae. Next base: position 2,230,477 of record NW_026988450.1, on the reverse strand, counting down.
CTAACTATGCCCATTGCCATTTTGCCCAGGGTGGCAATGAGTAAGTACATTAATTTGAAAAGAACTGGCATCTTAACAATACTGAGTCGTTTCATGATATATAAAGGCCGTCTCTCCATTTATTTGGCTCTCCCTTACTTTCTCATAGCAGGGTTTTCAATTTGTCAGTCTATAGATCTTTCACTTTTGTCAGATTCAGTCAAACAAATATTTAGGATTTTTGATGTTATTGCAAGTAGTTTTATTTTAAAATTTCTATGTCTGATGTTTTCTTGCTAATATTATGGAAATACAATTGAGGTCCGTGTACTGATCTTGTATACTGCAAACGTCCTAAATATGCTTATTAGTTCTACCAATTCTTTTGTAGATTCCAAAATGTACCTTTCTGTTATTCACTAATAATTTTGAGACAGCCAAGTAAAAAGGACTCCCTGGCAGAACCTCCTACCGGCCTGTGCACTGGGAGGAGTGAGCCCTGAGGTGGAGCCTCGGGAAGTTCACGCAATTTGCAGGGGGAGGGGCTTGGCCTCTCCTGTTCTGGGATTCAAGCAGGGGTCCATATGTACCTGGAATTCAGTCCGCAAGGCAAGAAACCTGTTAGCAAGACTCTTGCTTTGCTGAGAGTCAGTGTTTCCTTTTGTTTTGTTTTTGTTTTTTTTTTTTTCTTTTCGTGTAGCTCATTCTGGCTTAAATTATTTTGATGCTAGGTCTGCTGTCATTCTTATGTTTGTTCCGTGTGCATAATATCGTTTTTCCAGGTGACTTTAAAATTTTGATTTATTGCTGCTCTTAAGTAGTGAGATTACAATTTCCTTTGATATAGCGCCCCTCCCCCCACCCCTGCCAATTTTCTTGTGCTTAAGTTGTGTTGAATTTTTTGGATTTGTGGGTTTACAGCCTTCATCAAATGTGCAAAATATTGACCATTATATTTTCAAATAGCTTTTGCATCCCTCCTTCTTTCTTATATTCTTTGGAACATTCGTTTGCACAAATTCGAGTCCGCCTGGTCTTGTCTCACAATACACTGATGCTTTATTTAAATTAAAAATTTTTTTGAGACTGAGTTTCACTCTTGTTACCCAGGCTGGAGTGCAATGGCCCGATCTCGGCTCACTGCAACCTCTGTTCCTGGGTTCAAGTGATTCTCCCACCTCAGCCTTCCGAGTAGGTGGGACTACAGGTATGAGCCACCACTCCTGGCTAATTTGTTGTGTTTTTAGTAGCAAGGGGGTTTCTCCATGCTGTTTAAGCTGGTCTCAAACTCTTGACCTCAAGTGATCCACCCACCTCAGCCTCCCAAAGTGCTGGAATTGCAGGCATGAGCCACCATGCCTGGTTGCTCTGTTTATTTATTTTCAGAATTGTTACCTCATTTTGAATACTTTCTATTACTGTATTCTATTACCATATCCTCAAGGACACTACTCTTTACTATGACTATCTACTGATTATTCTATTTACCTTGTATATTTTCTTATTTTAAATATGTTTGTTTTTGTCTCTTGAACTGTATTCAAGTTTTTTATCTATCTTATCTTCTCAGGTAACATGACAGTTTTTCATCCAACCCCGTGAATGTATATAACACAATTACAATAACTCTTTTAATGACTTTGTCAACTATTTCAATCATGTGTGCCACTTTTTGATCATTTTCTATTGATTGATTTTTCTTCCAATTTTTGGTTGTGTTTTTCAGCTTTTTTTCATGTCTGATCTGAGATTCACTGTCATCGGCTAAGACGAACCTTATGGTTAAAATAAATTTTTTTTTTTAAAGGTTACTTATGGGTCAAGGATTCAGGGCCTGGCTGGCATGGCAAATTTCTAAATTCCTACAGCTACAAGAAACAAACAAACAAACAAAAACACACTCTTGCTGCAATCCCTAAGAATAGGAACTATCAGACTCCTCCCATCTGATTTAGAACCCAGACCACCACAGCTCTGATTGGGTGGAGGACTGGCCTTAACAAACATTCTTTTCTGATAAGCAACTCAAAGCTTACATCAGTTTCAGTAGGTTGTAGAGACTATGCACAGACTTTGTGTCCTATGGTTCATCTTTTGATATAAAGAGCCAAATTCCACTTCATTTTAACACTAAAACCCTGCCCAAACTGAACATGGAATGTATATTACATACATGTTTACTCATTGCACATGCACTCACTTCCTCTCACAAATATGTAGTTTTTCTCCTTACCTGCAAAATACGTATAACTCAATTGTATAATATGAACTTGATGAGGCATAACACTCATAAATTAACCCATCCCTTCCCTCTGCGAAGAGACAGCACTTTCAATCCATGCCAGATACTGTCTTTCTTGTCTGTAAATGAAAATTTCCAGTAAAGCTTTCCTTTCTACTATTTAGCCACCCTGGTGGTCTTTTGGGTGACATATGCTTAGTCATTTTTGCTTGAGTATCAGGTTCTGTTGATTTAAGTTGGAGGGTGCCGGGTATTTCTATAGTTCTACAAGTGTTCTTGATGGTTTGGCTTAGGTTTGTTTCTGTAGCCTGTGAGCTAAAATAATTTTTACATTTTTTAAAGGCTTGTGTAAAATACTGCATAGTCCTCAAAACCTAATATATTTAGTCTCTGGCTCTTCAGAGAAAAAGTTTGCTGAGGTTAGCATTACCAGATGCATCATAAATGATGAGGTTTGTGATAGTCCCACGTAAGCTCCTGCTGTTGCTCCTTCTAATCCTCTTAGGGGGTTCTTTCTCTGACTTCAGGTGATTTCCTCACAGACATTCATTGATCATTCCTCAAGTGAAGACTTAGGCAGGGGCAGCTGGTTGGGACAGGGGGATGATTCTACGAATTTCCAGGGCTGGCTCTCTTTCTAGCTCTCTCCTTGCTGATGCCTGGCCCTATAAGTCTAGCAAGACTCACTTTTACCTGGTTTTCCCCTTCCTGCATCTTGGAAGAGTAGCAGGGGCTCACACACTCCTGCATCCCAGACTAGAAACTTCTCTAGGAAGTGGCTGCCATCATGGTGCTCGACACAAACACGTAGATTCCCATATCTCAGAGGTAACTATCCTTCCTTGCTTTATGTTCAGCATATTGAAAAGCTAGTATTTTGTATATTGTATAGGGCTTTTCAGTTGTTTCAGTTGGGCAGGCACAGCTAATCCTGTAACTTCATCTATCATGATCAGAAGCAAGAATCTTAAGATGGTGCTAAATCACTCTGACTCTTTACTATTTCCCATTTTAGAATTAATTTTACAACAGTGATAAATGCCAAAATTTTCTCTATGCAGTATGATGTTTCTCTACATAGTAGAGGTTTACTGACTTCTGTCTTAGGAGTCAGTAAACTATTCCCTTTATCCTAAATCCACCCCATGACCTTTCTTTTTGTATGACCCATGAATCAAGAATAATTTTTACAGTTTAAAAAATTGTTTAAAAAACAGAAAACAGATTTTTTTCAACAGAAGCCGACATTGTCCAAAAGGCATAAATTATTTATTATTTGGTCCTTTTTAAGAAAAATTTATATCTATAGATTTGTGTATCTTTAAATCTTTAAAAGATATTAGAGATTATTATAAGAGAGGATCTTGTGGTGTACAGCTTGAGATCATATAGTATATATATATTTTTTCCTGTATGTCTCAAGGTATGCCACACCAGTCACTTCATCTGAATTAGCGCACAAACAATCCCAATTTCATAAAATTTGTAAGTATTAACTAAAATAATCCATATAAATACTGATTATTGTCTCACAGTAAACGCTCAATATTTTAAAATATTTGGAATTATCAGCATTCAAGCACTTTTGTAATGGTTACAAAGTCAAAAGTATTATAAGAACATATGGGACATCTAGATCAAAATCTTCTCATCATCACATTGTGATATCCATGTGCTTTCCAGTAGCATGTGCTAATACTCCAGTTAATTATTTTAGGTACCTTTTAAATTGTTTTATCTCACATTTAGGAATATCTCTATCAATTAATATGGTTGATTCTGTTTCTTAACATTTTTGGAATTACTAATGACATTTAACTGATTAATAGATTTGTATTAGTAGTAAATGCTCTGTAAGATTGCTTGCTTACTCCATAAAAATTATGATATATTGCAACAGATTCAATAATCAGAATTATAACAATAATAGCAAGAGGAAATAATCCTCGTTAAAAGGTTTTGCACTAGAAATCCAAATGTCTTCGGCGTAACATGCACCATAGCTTGCCATTCAGTGACTCTGGTGCTAGTGTGCCGTAACCACAATACACTTACAGATGTACTTACCACTTCTCAGTATGAACAAACATACATATAACAGTAAAACTTAATTTTAAAATACTTATTATAACATGAAATTTACTATTTTTCTTTCATAGTTTTTTATTATTAAAAAAATGCTTTTTGTTGCAATCCACCATAAAACATCGTTTAAAAACATTGTGCTAAGCTGTTAGGTTAACTGCCTTGGATTCTACAATAACGACGAATTTTCATTGTTCCTTTTTGCATTATTAACTGTTTGCTAACACATGACACACACACATGCACATACACCATACAAAGAACTTTATATATAGTGAACTTTTGTGCCCAAATGATAAAGAAAGTGTTAACTCCATGAGGGAAAGACTGGTAGATTTTTAATGTTCAACAGATTTTGGTTGAATAAATAAGCTGCAGAACAGAACGTAAATCTCTGCTATCGTACATTTGGTTGTGTTGCTTATCTGTCTCTCATTTGTTTGTTTGTTTGTTTGTTTTAATATTATATGTGGCATGCCTCTCTCCTCATACATGCCTCTTTTATATTACCATAGAGTGTCCCTCCTACATCCCTAAATTGGCAAAATCTCCCAGGCCAGGTACATATACAAAGAGAAACAAGGAAAGAAGCTAGTCTTGAAAACTAAGTATCTCATGTTCAGAAAACCTGAAAAGAGCAGTCAGTTAAGATAACAAAAGAGAAAAAGACTTATTTAATGTACCCATGATAGTATACCTTCTTATAACAATATTGTAACAAAAATCACAAGAACAAGCACATTTTCTATTTGAAATGTTTTCGTGTCTGTTTCTATTGTGCATGGAGGAACATTGCTCCTGGGGTTTGGGGCCGTGATCCTGCCTTCAGACTGAGGTGTTGCCTCTTCTGTGGTTGATTTAACAAACTAGCTAGAAACATAAGAAAGAAAAATGAACTTGGAAATGTTATAAAGCATTCATTTTCTATCTTCTAATTTATCTCCCACATCATATTTACAGAAAATCAGATTTGGCAGTTCTATTTTATCAGACTTATTTTGTGTGGCAAATAACTCAGATATGAAGGGTCATATAAAGTATGCGTGTACAGAATAAGAATTTCATTATTCCAATGATAAAATGTTATAGACACGGTCGAGCAAGACTAAGTGCTGATATTTACAGATAAGAAAATCTTCTTGCATTTCAACAGTACAAAGTCTGAATCCTTGTAAGTGGTAAGAAAATTTTGTCTTGTAATATCTCCTGCTCCTTTTAGCTAACCTCATTTTCGTCCATACAAAAACGACACTATGAAGCTGCAGATTTTAATGCTGCTGTTGGATGTGCTACTCCTCATTCTCTAGGCCCCAGATCCATCAGGTAGATCACTGGGAGTCAGGCTGTCACACCAGCTTAGGTGATAGTGCCCCCAAGAATCATGTCCCATCAGAGAGAAGTAAGGAGTCGCCTCACGAGCATAGCTAGTATCGGGAGAAAGACAACCTACAGACTAGCATCGTTTGCAGGAAGCACAATGAACAAAATGGAGGAATGTATAAAAAAAGCTGAGATGTCAGGTAGAAACATTAATTAAAAGATACCATGGAGGAACAAAATAAGAAATGGAAAAAACTATAAAGATGGAAACCAAATGTCAACATCTTTTTTAATAATAGTCTCATAAACACACAAAAATAAGTAGGAGGAAGTATCTGACAAAATAATAACTGAGTATAAATTATATTTTCAATAGAAGAAAAACAACTCCGAATTTATATTTTTATGCTGAGCTAACATAAACTTTAAATAGAAATGCAAAACAAATACGTCCTTAGGCATGGAAGACTGAAAAAGTTTTACTTTCCAAACACTCTCTTGCAAGTGAGGGATTTTGTTAACTTCTCTTCTCGGATCCACAAGGGGCGTGGTTTCAAAGGCAAGGACTTCCCAGGGCCAGTCCTCTATCCATCCCCGCCCATCTGGGAGCCTAGAGTTTCTTCTCTGACTTTCCCGTAAGCTCTGGAAGGTAGCCAGCCCAGGCGAGCTTCCTTTGTCTAAAGAGACCACCAAAAGCTTTGGAAGGAGGGGCTCTATTGCGAGCCAGGCAGCCATCCAGCATCAAAGTCGAAGCTCAGTCACTCCAGGGGAAGTTTGGAAAAGCTCCTCTCACTGGAGGAGAACTTGAATGGGGCGGGAGTAACCCCCAGGGTTAAATTCTCCCTACTTCCTTACCTATGGGGATTTCGCTCTCTGGAATTCCCTCCCACGACAGCGTGGGAGCCCTCTCTCTCTCTTTTTACCTGTGCAGACTCCATCTCCGGATCCCCTCCCATGACAGCGTGGGAGCTCACTCTCTCTATCTCTCTGCCTAATAAATCGCTTTTCTGCAAAACTCTTTGGGTCTGATATTTACTTGAACAAGCTCACCACACTACCGGGGCCCTCTCACATTCTTGGGTGAGTGAGGCCCAAGGGCCTGGGAAAACGCATCTGATCCAGGAACAGTGAGCATCTTTAGGACCCCTGCAGCCCAGCTCCTGCCCCCCAGTTACACAATCAGCAATCAAACAAATAGAGAAGACAATCTAGACGGAGTTTACAAGATACAGGAAATAGAGCAAGTAAAAATAAACAAACAAAAATGTTTGGAAGATTTACTACTGTATACATTTACAGAAAAAGCAAAATTAATAAAGAATATTAATGCTGAGAAACAACTCTAACTCTGTAGTTTCACATGTTGCATCCTAACAGGGGCTTTTGGGAAACAAGAGTGTTTAACTTCATTAAAGTCTAATTTATCATCTTTTTCCTTTATGGATTATGCTTTTGGTGTCAAATTTAAGAATTCTGAATAGGCCTAGATTCCTGAAGAACTTCTGTGTCTTTCCCTAATGTTAAAGGTTTTTATATTTTACATCAAACCTGTGATTTGTTTTAATTTGGATGAGGTGTGAATATGCGTTGTGGTTTATATATTTGCCTATGGATGTCCCATTGCTCTAACATCATTTGATGAAAAGGCTGTCACGTCTCCTTTGATGGTTTTTGTACCACTGTCAAAATTCTGTTCATTGTCTTTGTGTGGAGCTATTTCTAGGATCTGAATTCCATTTCAATGATCTGAACGTGTATGTATGCATATATAGGACTATCCCTTTGCAATACCATATTATTTTGGTTATTTTTGCTAAATGTAGGGCTTAGTATTGAATATAGTGACTTTTTACACTGTATTCTTCTTTTCCATTATAGTTTTCGTTATTCCAGAGCTATTCCTTAGTATTTCCACATACATTTTTGGATTCATGTGTCTATCTTTAAAGAAATCTTACTGGCATATTGGTAGTGTACCAACGTTGCTGATATTAAACCTGTTTATCAGTCTGGGGGAATGGATAGCTTTACTAGGCTTAGTCTTCCAATCCATAAACACAGACTGTCTCTATTTACTTAAGATTTTAAACAAATTTCTTTCATCAACATTTTGTGATTTTCAACATATAGTTCCTGCACATGCTGTATTGTTTACACCTAAGTACTTAATTTTCTTTGGAGGAATTATAAATGACATTATATATTTAATTTTCATTTTCACAGATTTATTATTAGTGTATAGAAATGTTTGAGATTCATTTTTGTCTTTCTTTTTCTGGCTTCTTGAGACAGATAGGAGCTTAAATTATACATCACATATGTTTTGATATCTTACATTTTCATTTTCAACCAATTACTTGCATTTTTAAAATTAACTTTGAGACTTTCTTTTTAACCCATGGGCTATTTAGAAGTCTGCTACTTGATCACCAATTGTATGGAGATTTTCCTGTTGTCTTTCTTACATTGATTTTTAGTCTGATTTCATTGCATTTAGAGAATATACTCTGAATCCAATTCTTTTAAAGTTGGCAAGGTATATATTATGCCCAGCATATGGTCTCTCTTGACAAATGATCTGTAAGTGCTTGTAAAAATGTGAACTCTTACGTTGGGGAAGACTGTTCTACGTGTGTCAGGTCCTGTTGGCTAATGCCTAGCAAACTGTTTAGTTCCTAGCCATCCTTGCTGATTTTCTGCTGCTGAGAATAGGGTGCTGAATTCCCTATGAAATTGTGGATCTATTTATTTATTCAGCTCTATTATTTTTGTTTCATTTTAGCCCTGTGTTTGGAATATACACATTTACAATAATTATGTGTTCCTGGAGGATTAACACTTTTACTATTATATAAAGTCTCTATGTCTAGTCATTGCCTTTGTTCTGAATTCTACTTTATTTCTTATTCATATAATCACACCAGCCTTTTCAGAGAATTGATGTTTATACAGCATATGTTTTTCTGGTTCATTTACTTTCAACCTACCTTCTCATATTTGATGATAGCAGATTCTTGTCGATATCTGATTCTCGTTGATATCTTCTTGTTGATAGCAGATGATGGATAGTGATTTTTATACACATTGATAATATCTGTCTTTTAATTCCTGTATTTTGACCCTTAAGTGTAAGGTAATTATTGATATGCTACAGTTTATGTCTGTTATATTTTGTTTTCTGTTTGATTCCTCTCATTCTCTCTTTTCCCACCTTCCTTTGGTATATTTGAACACTGCTTTTAGGATTATATCTTGACTTCTGTAGTGTTTTTTAGTATGGATTCTCTTCGACTTACCATACAGATATCAACAAGTAACCCCATTGTAAGTTGAGGGGTGCACTTATGCATGTGGCTTTCACATCACTGTAAAGTCAAAAAATGATTAAGTCAAACCATCGTAAGTTGGGGACCATCCAACCGGATGTCACATGCTGTTACTTGTTTAGTGTTTGATATGGTATCAAAATTTACTTGTATGATTTATCACAGTCTACAGTATTGGTATTTTACCACTTTGAAATAGAAGTCTTATTTCTACTGATTTCTTTTCACCTCCCAGCACCATATATACTTTTTAAACATCATTCCATGAGTATTTATTCTGTATACATTGAGCAACACGTGAGATGTGCTAAAATTCTTGCTTCTATGGTCAAATAAGATTTAAATAACTAGTAAGAAATAAATTATTTGATTACATTTAACCCTATTTTTTAAACATTAACCTGTTCTTTCCTATCTGAAGTTCTAAGCCTTCATTCATTAATATTATTCTTTTTCTAGTTAGAAAACTTCCTTTAACCAATTTTTTTCTTTTCTTTATTTTATTTTTTTGAGACAGGGTCTCTCTCTGTCACCCAGGCTGGAGTGCAGTGGCACGATCTCCATTCACTACAACCTCTGCCTCCTGGGTTCAAGCGATTTTCCTGCCTCAGCCTCCCATTCTCCTGCTTCAGCCTCCTGAGTAGCTGTGACTACAGGTGCATGCCACCATGCCCAGCCAATTTTTTGTACTTTACTAGAGATGGGGTTTCACCATGTTAACCAGGATGGTCTTGATCTCCTGACCTCATGATCCACCTGCCTCAGCCTCCCAAAGTGCTGGGATTACACTGTAATGTAGTAAGTGTAATGTGAGCCACCGTGCCTGGCCCCTTTAACCAATTTTATAAGTATCACATTGCTTGCAACAAGTTCTCTAATTTTTTATTGGTCTATTTTGATTTTGGAGAGGACATTTTTCACAGATATAGAATTTGTGTTTGAAATTATTTTTTTTAAAAAATCATTTTTATTTTCTTAGTATTTGAAAAACATTGCACCACTTTTTTATGGCCTTCATGGTTTCAGTTGGCAAACGCTCTGTGTCATTCAACATGGCCTTCCCTAAAAGTAATGTGTTATTTTTTCTAATTTTTACTCTGCTTTTATTTTTGGATGTTTAATTATAATGTGTCTTGGTGTGGATTTATTTGAGTTTATTTGGTGTTTACTCAACTTCATGAATCTGTAAGTGTATGTCTTTCTCCAGTCTCTGGAAGTTTCCAGCATTATTTCTTCCATTTTTTTAAGTAACATTCTGTTTCTCCCCTCCTTCTGTGATGGCAAAAATACTAAAGTTTACTGTACTGCTATTACCTGAAAGGCCTCTGAGACTGTTCTTTATCATTTAAAAAATAGTCTATTTTGTCTCTCTTGATCAGATCAAATAAATTTATTTGTCTACACATTTACTAATTCTGTTTCTGTAATCTCCACTCTACACTTGAGATCATGCAGTGAATTTTTCATTTTAATTATAAAACAACTAGTTTTAGTTTTTATTTTATTTTCAGTTCTGTAATTTTCATTTACATTTTCTACAGCTTTATTGACGTATACTTTTAATATCATAAAGTTTATTTTAAAATACAACTAAATCATTTTAATACAATAACAAAGCTATTCAACTACCACTGCAACCTAATCATAGAACATTTTTATAACTCTAAAATTTACTCATAATTCTCCTTATCCGCCTCACCCCACTTACTCTCCAGCTGGCTCTTCCCTGAAATCAAGCTCTGGCTGGCTCTTCGCTGAAGTCAAGCCATCTCTCTGAAGTTAAGCCATCTCTCCTCTGAAGTCCAACTGTCCCTCTGAAGTCAATTTGCCGTCCTCTAGTCAAGCCATTTTTTTCCCTCTGCTGACTGAGTCTGGGGTCTTTATAGGCACGGTATTGGGAGATGGGGTGGGGTGGGCCATAGCTAGTTTTGGAAAAGGCAATATTTGACTGGTAAAAAGACATTATTTAGAAAGACCCAATCAGGAGAGAGCAGGCAAACAGGGATGAAAGTTCTCACTTTGGGCCATGAGTTTCAGGCTTTTTGGCTTGAGGGTGGGGTTTCACCAGGACCCACCCCTGTCTACCTAGAATTTCTGTGTCTCCTGCCTCTATCAACACTGACATAATCCCAGAAAAATGTGAGCACTGACTCACATGGCTTGATTGCAAACAGCTGGAGTGAGAGCAGCTCCCCCAGCCTGACTGACACATTTCTGGTAAAAGTGGGGCTCCTATTCTCCCTGTCTTGTGGTCTCTAAGAGAGGGTGTAAGATCTCACTGTGTTAAACTCTCTCTGTGTTCTTTCCCTCTGCCTCTGGGAAGAAGAGAACAGAATGCCGTCACACCCCTGTGACAACATCATTAAGGCATAACCTAAGCTCCCTTCAGGCATCTCAGACACCAAGAGAGTGGAGATGGGGAAGCCGGCCACCAAGAACCCGACCTCTCACCCCACATTTTGCCTGACTCATGCTCCACACACCACTGGGCCCTGCTGACAATAGAGAAAGGGGTAGCCCAGTGTTAATGCGTCCACTCTGCACCAATGCTGTGTACTTCATACTATGTTGAGTAATCTGGGAATAAAGTAGCAAACTTGATTTCTAGCCGCAGACATTTTAATTTTATTGAACAGATGAAACTAAAAATGCAAAATATTGAAACATATCCTTAAAGCAGCATACATTGCTAATATGACTTTTTAGCACCAGTTTTATAGTTTTCATGAAATGAAAAAGAAAGTGCAAACAGGCAGGACATGATGACTAATGTGGCAAAGAAGGCAACATTAAAAATGTAATTTGAGAAGGAGCTGGGGAAAGATGAGATTTGTACTGAAATACTGGAGTATTATCTGTATCCTGGAAGCCGCTTCTTTGTCTCTTCCAGCCTCTATTCCTAATGTAGCCACTATTCTGAGTTTTATTAATTTAATAATTTTTACACTTTATAAATTGAAATAGTACAGTATAAAGTTAGTGTGTAAATTGTTTAATCAAAACGATGCTGTGATAATCATCAATGCTACTGCAATTAGCAGTAGTTTGGTCATACTCATTGTGCCATAGCATGCCATTGGTTGGATATACCACAATTTATTAATGCTCTCTACTGCTTTTATGTATTTTTTATTTTTTGATTGATAAAAAATTGTGTATAGTTTTGTTGTACAACATGATGATTTAGTATATGTATATATTGTGGAATGGCTAAATAAAATGATTTAATGAGCATTATCTGCCATACTTTTAAAATTTATTTTTAATCCACAAATAATTGTTGCATTTATTTGTGGGGTATAATGTGATGTTTTTATTTACATATACATTGTAGAAAGAATCAAGCTAACATATCTGTCACCTCATAAACTTATTTTTTTTGTAGTGGGAATGTTAAAAATCAATTCTTTTAGCAGTTTTGAAAGATACAATGTATTATTATTAGCTGTGGTCACCATGCAGTGCAATAATTCACTAAACCTTCTTCCTCCACTCTAACTGAAACTTTGTTCTCTTTGATCAACTGCTCTCCTTTCCTCATCCCTACTCCCTTTCTAGCCTCTGATAACTACTTTTCTATTCTCTGTTTCTATGAAATCAACTTTTATATAAGCTGCATGTGAGTGAGTTCATACAGTATTTGTCTTTCTGTGCCTGGCTTATTTTCACTTAGCATAACGTCCTCCAGTTCCATCCATGATGTCAAAACGAACAAAATTTCCTACTTTTAAAGGCCATATAGTACTCCATTGCATTTATAGATATATCTCACATTTGTTTATCAATGGACATTTAGGTGCTTCCACATCTTGCCTGCTATGAATAGTGCTGTGATGAATATGGGCGCAGCATGGGGCATGGGTAAATGAGGTTGGTCTGGGCAATGATTTCTTCGATAGGGATCCAAAAGCACAGGCAACAAAAGCAAATATGGACAAGTGGGATTATGTCAAATTAAAAAGCTTCTTCACAGCACAGGAAACGACAGAGTGAATAAACAACTCATGAATTGGGAAAAAATATTTGCAAACCATACAACTGATAAGGGGGTAATATGCAAAGGATACAAGGAGCTCAAAAAAGTCAATCAAGAAGGCAAAAAAAAAAAAAAAAAACAGTAAAAAGTGGCAAGAATCTAAACAGATACTTCTCAAAAGAAACATCAAACTGGCAGTTGTATGAAAAAATACTCATTATCACTAATCATCAGGAAAATGCAAATTAAAACCACAGTGAGATATCACCTCACACCTGTCAGAATGACTGTTATCAAAAAGACAATGATAGTAAGTGTTGGTGAGGGTGCAGTGGAAAGGGAACTCTTGTACACTGTTGGCAGGAGTGTAAATCAGAACAGACATTTTGGAAAATAGAACCACCACATGATCTAGGAATCTCACTTATGGGTATGAATGTGTAAAAAAACTGTTATAAAATTATACAAATTGGGTATATCCAGAGGAATTGAAATTAGTATTTCAACAGTATGTCAAAGGGATTTCTGCATTCCCATGTTCATTTCAGCATTATGTCGTGTGTGTGTGTGTGTGTGTGTGTGTGTGTGTGTGGTCAGAACACTTAAAATCTACTCTCTGAGCAGTTTTTCAAGCATACAATGCTTTTTTAAATTACTTATAGTCACCATGATGTGCAATAGATTGCATGCTACTGTTACTGTGCATTTGAGTAGTTTCCAGTTTGGAGGTGTTCCCAACAGAAATAATAGAAATATTATAGATCATGGGGTTTTGTCCTACTATGTAATTACCCATAAATAGATATTTGAGAAATATGGAGTACATATGTTTAGTTATTTTTCAAACAATCAACTTGATTGATAAATTTTTAAACAATTATAAAGCATTTTAACTACATTTCTGTTGATTCTGACAAATACGTATATCCTATAAACACAACGTCCATTGAGACAACAAACATTTCTGTGATCCCAGAAGCTTTCCTCCTGACTCTTTCAATAATTACACCTATGCCTAGCCCTGGAAACCACTGCTCTGTTTTCAACCACAGTGTATTAGTGTGCCTTCTGGAGATACAACACAAATATACAATTTTGTACATCCTCTGTTGTGTCCGGCTGCTTTTACACAACACAAAGTTTTAGAGGGCCATTCTCATACCAGTGTTTTGTTACTTAGCATTGCTAAGCAGCATTTCATGGCAGGGCTATGCCACTGTGTGTTTATTCACCTGGGTATGCACATATGCACATTGGAGTTACTCCAGATTTGGGGTTTTATGAATGAAATCTTTATACATTCATGCACAAGTCTCGTTTCAGACATATGTTTCTGTTTATCGTCATTAAACTCCTCAGAATGGATATAATGGGTCAGATGGCAACTGAATGCTTAATTTTATAAGAAATAGTTACATTTTGTAAAGAAGACAATCTTTTCCCTATTGAATTATCTTGGCTCTTTTGAGAAATATCAATAGACAGTATATGTTCAGATCTATTTCCAGACTGTATATTCTGCTCCATTAAAAAATGCATCTATCTGTATATCACTATTTGAGTCTCTTCATTATTGTAGCTTTAGAAAGTTCTTGAAATCAGTAAGTGTAAGTCCTTCAATGTAATTCTTGTTTTTCAAAATTATTTTCTAGAGATTAATTTCAGGTTCTTTCATGAAGAATCATGCTGTGAACTTCTACCACAAAAATAAAACATAAAAAGCCTGTAAGGATTTTGATTATTGTTGCATTGATTTTAAAATAAATTTTGGTACATTAGACAATTCAGCAATATTGAATTTTATAATTTATAAAAAAGATATACATCCTTTTTAAATTTAAATAAATTCATTGATGCTTTCAATATAGAGATATACAAAATTTTACAAAATTAATGTCTACTGGGCTAGGGTTTTTCATGCTATTGTAAATGGTATCTCTTAAAATTTAATTTTCTTATTTGTTGTTGCTGCTATATAAATACAACTGAATTTGTTATCTTGACAATGTAAGCTGTTAACTTGCGGAATGGCTTTTATTATTCTACGGTGGCTTTTTTTTTCTCTCTCTCTCTCAATTCCTTAAGATTTTCTATGTAGACAATCATGTCATCTATTAATGAAATTTTTCTAACCTCTATTTTCTGTCTTCCTTGACACTGATGGACAGGGACGAGAGTGGGCATCCTCACCTTATTTTCACTCTTGGGGTGAGAGACCTCAGTGCTTCAACATTACGTATTATCTTACTTGCAGATTTTTGTACCTGCCCTTCATCAACTTGAGGAAGTTATCTCAATGCACTGAGCATTTTTTATCATGGATGCTTATAGAATTTAGTCAAATGACTTTTTGCATCTGTTGAGTTGATTATATGTTTCTTCCTTTTTACTCTGCTAATGTGGGGTATTATTTTTATTAATTTCCAATGTTGAACAAACCTTATGTTGTTGGAATTAATCTCACTAAATTCTGATGTATTTTTCTGTTTTTATATTGTGTGATTTAATTTGGTAGGATTTCGTTGATGATATTTGATATTTAATTTAGTAGGATTTTGTTCATGTATATTTGTAAAAATGTTGTCCTGTGCGTCTCATTTCTTGTATCTGTCAGAGTTTGGCCTCAGGGCATTGCTGACTTCATTAAAATATGCTGGGATGGGTTCTTTTCTCCCCTATTTTGTTAGTTCAGAGCCTCTGAGAAGTAAAGGCATCAAGACAGTTCTTAACAGGAAATAAATGTATTATGGAAAATGTATGTAAGAAAAAAATGGGAGGAAGGTGGTGGAGCTCCATCTATACGTCCTTTTCAGGAGGAATGTGATCCCAGCACAATGTAGCTAACTTACCATCAACAGGCCAGCTGGTGCCCTCAAGAGCTGTGTCACACTGGAGACCCAGCATTGGCCTCTGTTGCAGGAAGGTTAACACTCAAGGCAGCACTGGGCTGGGTGCTTATGCAGCTCCATCCTTCTGCTCAGCTCCTGTGTCCATAGTGCCAGGCCTGGCGAGGGTGATGACAAGGGCTGGCTAATATCAGCTGGTCACGTCGTAGTGTACGTTTGGTCATTCAGTGCCTCCTCTAAGGCAGATGCTTTCTAGCAAACATCCTGGAAAGGATATGAGCACTTTTCCCCTTTGTATTCCACCTCCCACCTTGTATCTTCCACATTCCTTTATCCCAGACTCTTTTGTTCTCTAGTAATTTCTCTTTTTTTGCAGGCCCCGTATCACATGGCCAGATAATTGGCTACTGTCCAGAAATGTCCATGGAGTCTTTGGCCACTTCACTTTCCACAAAAGTGTATGACCAGGTACATTGCTCACAGTTCCACCCGTGGGAAGACTTCCCCCTTTCCTCTTTTTCAGGGTCACTTCTGCACGTGTCTGCAGTGCATCCCTATCTATTTTCAGTTTACATCTACACAAAAGTCAACCCATCTTCAAACCAAGTGCAGGGCGTTGTCCTTCTCTTCTGACCTACGTATGAGAACTCTGCCCTATATGGCCACAGATACTAGCTGGGCTAGGGGCACTGGGGTAGAAGGTCTAAAGTTCATGCGGTGTGTCTGTGCACTCTGCTTACATACATTTGGGCTATGCCATCTTTTACTTACAATGGACTGCTTCTGGGCCTGACAACTTACCAGGTTTGACAGGACCCAGCTCAAAATGGGCAGCTCCACATGCATGGGTACATTGTACTACATGGGCAAGTGACCCGTTTCTACAAGGGCCTAGGAACCCACCCAAAGATGTTTTCTGAAGCGTGTAATTCTGGATGGATGTAATGCCTAGACCCCAGGCCTGCACTGTGACTCTCCCACTGGGGCCTAAGTAAGGTCCGCTATTTTCTCCTCCAATGCCATGGTGTTGGCTAGGTCACCTGTCTCAAGAAGCAGATAGCATCAACAGTGCCCTTCCCTCCTTCAGGTCCCATACAAGGCTGGCAGCCCTCTCCGTCCAGAGCAATATTTCTAGAGCTACAATGTGCTGCCCCTAGAATCCACAAAGCCCTGTCGCAGTGCGCTTCCTTCTCTATCTTATGGGTAAAAAAATACAACATATTGTCCTTTACTGTGAAGGGAATATCCTGGCATACTGCTGACCCCTAGGGCCCTTAAATCTTCATTGATGAAGTCCTCAAATCCTTGCAGGGCTTATCTCTACCCTCTGGGCACAGGTTTTTCACCAGGGCCTCCAGGGTACTATTCAGGTCTTGTTCCTTCTATACAATCGATGCTATCAATACAACGGATCTGAGAGCTGCCTTTGGGAAGACCAGATGGCCCAAACCCTTCAGACTACATTATGATGGCAGTAGAAGACTAAATCTAGCCCTGAGTTAAATGAACAATGTTTTTCATTTCTCATGGATAAAAACCACTTTGAATCATCTTTTCTAATTGAAACAGAAAGGAGAACATTTGCTGAATTAATGGCCACAGACCCGGTACCTGACCTTATTAAAGTACTCTACTAAGGAGACTCCATCTGGCCCCAAAGCCTCTTTGCTAAGTCTGCCAGGATCTACAACAGGACCAAATCTGGTCCACCACCTGCTTTCGTGTGGCTTGTGAGCTAGAATGGCTTCTACATGCTTTCAAAAAATTATTTTAAAAGCAGTTTTAGGCTTACAGAAAAATAAGAAAAAAATACAGATAATTTCAATTCAACTTGTATTTTCCCCCAAGTTTTCTCTTTTGTTAACATCATGCATTAGTATGCTGCATTGGTTACAATTTACGAGACAATGTTGATAGATTATCAACTAAAGCTCTATAGTTTATAGGAAGGTTTATTCTTGGTGTTGCATATTCTGACTTTTGACAATGTATAATGACATCTCGCAACCTTCAGAGTATTGTACAGAATAATATCAACGCCTTAAAAACCCTCTGTGTTTCACCTGTTCATCCCTCCCTCACACCCAGCCCCTGGCAACCACTGATTCTTTCACTATCTCCATAGTTTTGCCTTTTCCTGAATATCATATAACTGGATTCCTGTGTAGGTAGCTGTTCAGATTGTTTGTTTTTTTTTTTTTTTTTTCACTTAGTAACATGGACTTAATGTTTCTCTGTGACTTTTCATGGCTTGATAGATTATTTTCATTTCAAATAATATCCACTTGTCTGGATGTAGCACAGTTTATCTGTTGACCTACTGAAGGACATCTTGATTGCTTCCAGTTTTTGGCAATTATGAATAAAGCAACTATAAATATCCAAGTGCACGTTTTTGTATGGATAATGCAGGAGTTTTGCTCCTTACTTCAGCTAAATCCAGGTTCCTGTCTCATGACTAGGAAAAACTAGGTACATGACACGTAGAATATGAGGAAGATGGAGTCTGTTATGAAGATGGAATGTATTAGTCCCAAGTTTTAGGGTATCAGGTTTTCCCCCAGGCCCTGCTCTGTTCATAATACACCTGTCATGACTGGGCATTCAAAGAGAGGGGTTCCCCAAGCAGGTTTCCCCGTCACAACGGAATACCAGGACTTCCACACACAAGAATGAAGAGGCCAGTCTCCTCCCTTGCATAAGGAGCAAATTCCTGGTGATGCCACCCCATCCTTCTGGCGCACACGTGGGCCCTTAATGTGAGTCACTCCACATTGATTTATTTCCCTTACTATGCACGTGTTAAAGAATGGAATTTTTCACTGTGGGCATGTTTAGGAAAACACCTGTGCACAATGACCTGGGCAGGTCAGAGATTCTCCAGGGACCCTCCTCTATCTGTCTAGGAGAGTGCTGTGCCTCCTGCCTGTATCATGGATGTAACTTTTCAGTTCTTTTGGTCAAATATCAAGGAGCACGATTGCTAGATCCTATGGCAAGTTTGTGTTGAGTTGTGTAAGGGACTGCTGAACTGTCTTCCAAAGTGACTGAACAGTGTTCATTCCCACCAGCAATGAATGAGCGTTCCTATGGCTCCACATCCTCGCTAGCATTGGGTGTCGTCAGTGTTCTGGATTTGGGCTATTCTAATGGGTAGGTAGTGGTATTTCATTCTTCTATTTATTTATAGATTTAGGGGGTACAAGTGTCACTTTGTTACATGGATATGTAGCATGGGGTGAAGTCTGGGCTTTTGGTATAACCATCACCCTAATAGTGTACATTATAACCATTAAGGTAATTTCTTACCTGTCCCCACCCTTCTCAGTCACCAATGTCCATTTTTCCACTCCATATCTGCATGTGTACACATTATTAACTCCCTGTTATAAGTTAGAACATGTACTATTTGACTCTCTGTTTCTGACTTCCACTTAAGATAATGGCTTCCAGTTTAATTCTGATTTTAACTTACATTTTCCTGATGACATTATGATGTTGAGTGCCTCTTCGTATGCTTATCTGCCATCTGCACATGTTCTCTGATGGGGTGCCTGTCATTGCCTTTGGCTTATGTTTCTGTTGGGTTGTTTGTATTCTTATTGTTGAGTTGTAAGGATTCTTTGCATACCCTGGAATGGAAGGCATTCTTCATCTATGTCGCAGTGCTTTTGATCTCTCACAGTGCCTTCTGATTATTCCTTAGAGTTTCTGTGTCTCGGCTTCACCACCCTCTGCTTTTCCATGCTGTCTATGTTATTCATTAAAGCCTTTAACATATTAATCATAGTTGTTCTCAATATCTGGTCTTGTAACACTAAGATCTCTATCACCCCTGAGCCTCGTTCTGATGCTTACTGTCTCTTCAAACTGTGTTTTTGTTTTATAGCATTGTTGGAAGTTTTTGTTGAAATCTGGAAGTGATGTACTATGTAATAGAAACTGAGGTAAATAGGCTGTTTGTGAGGTTTTATGTTTATCTGGCTAGAGTTGAGGCTGTGTTTGCAGGAGCTGTGAATGTCAATGGCTAGAATTTCCTCCTTTCCTGTTTTTGTCAGCATCCCTCTACCATCACAGTGTTAATGACAGCTCCTACTAGGTGATTGGGGTGGCCTCTACATATCTTGGGGATCCAGAAGGGAACAGCTGAATCAATGCTCAGGGGACCTCCATCCAAGTGTCCCAAGTTTTAGGGTATCAGGTTTTTCCCTTGGGCCCTGTTCTATTCATAACACACCTGTCATGGCTGGGCATTCAAATATCCTGAATCCTGAGATCCTAACCGCATGCTGTCCAGCTGTCCCTACCTGTCATATGCAGGGAACAGAGGCTCTTGTGAGTTGCTACTGATGCCCTGCGGCTTCGAGACTTAGACTTTATTGTTCTTAGCAGCCTTCAGTGTGTCTCAGTTTTCCTCCAGAACATTCATACTATCTGGCAAAGCCCACCCAATTCTGCTCTTTCTGTTCATGTTCCCTGGGTAATTTTTCAAGTAAAAATTATTTTACCTGCCACAATATTCTCCTTCACTAGGATGTTTTCCCAGCTCATTTTCAGTGAAATCTTTAGCAATTAAATGACCAAATTGTTCCAGGGACTGTCTCTTTCCCATTTACCAGACACAGCACCGTCCTCTTTGTGTGCTAGGCAATAGGTGAACCCAGGTTGTCAGCACACAACTACCCCTGCTTCCTCAGACCACTGCTAGTGCTACCCATTTTAGTTCTAGCATTTTAACCTCTTTAAGGCAAGAAGCAGAAGGGATTAAACACACAAGCAGTTTATTAGGGGAAATTCCTGTGAGAGAATATGCTGAAAAGCCTGGCAGATGTTGGGACGGCCATCAGACTGCAATGCACGTCTGAGTTTGAGTGGGGAAGAGTGAAAAAGGAAGGATGGCGAGGGAAAGCTTCGTAGACTATGGTGACATATTCTAAAGAGTTTCAGTGAGGACACTGGGTCTCACCCTCCATCAGAGAGTCCTAGAGTCTCCTAGCAATGCATCTCCCTCAGCACGCCTTCCACGTTCAGGCGCTAGTTTGGAAGTGCCCATGGGAAAGAACCTTGCCACAAATGCAGCAATGGATTTCATAGTGCAGTAGCCCAGAGAGCTGAAAAGTGCAATCTCACTAGCTTTTCTATATTCTGACAGATTTTGCTTAAAATTTTTGCTATTTCTCCTTAAAATGTTTAATTGCATTCAAAGTGCAAGTGTCTAGACCTAGACTTCTTTGTAAGAAGATTATATATTACACATTTATAGTCTTTACCACATAAATAATTATTAAGACTTCCTATTTTAAAAACCATTTGTCAATTTTATCTGCACTGTTTACTATACACAATTTATTATACACAATTGTTCTAATATTTCCTTGTTATCTTTCTAGTATCTGTGAAATCTCTTGCACTATGTCTTATTTGGGTCTTGATTTTGCAAATCTGTGTTTTATCTCTTTGTGTTTCATTATTCTTGCTAGGTGCTTTTTTTTTTTTTTTTTTTTTAAGACGGGGTTTCACCATGTTGGTCAGGCTGGTCTTGAACTCCCGACCTCAGGTGATCTGCCCGCCTTGGCCTACAAAGTGCTTGGATTACAGGCGTGAGCCACCACGCCTGGCCTTACTAGGTGCTTTTTAATTTAATCCATATTTCCACAGAACTAACTGGTTTCTTTTTAAATTTGCTCAATTCTTTTTTTTTATTTTTATTTTATTGATTTTTTGCTTAGTTTTCCTATTATTTTACTGTGATATTAGCATAAATACATATGAGATGGAATACAGAGTCCAGGAAAAGACATACATATGTGGTCCTCTGATTTTTCTACAGAGGTCAAAGGCAAGTAGTTGGAGAAATTGTAGCATTTTCAACAAATAGTACTGGAGTAATTGGATATTTATAAACAAAAAAAGGGATTTATTCTCCCCATCAATTACAAAAGCTAAATGGTCCATAGACCTAGAGACAAAACCACTTGGAAAAAACATAGGAGAATATATTTGTGCCTTTATGTTAGGCAAAAATTTTCTTTGTATTGCACCAAAATAATAATCCATAATAGACAACAATTGGTGAATTGGACTTTCTAAGAACTTATTGTTTAAAAGGTACTGCTAAAAGAATAAACAACAAGACATATGGAAGAATATATTTGCAATTCAAGTATATGATAAAGAACACGTTCTGTATATATACAAAAAAAAAAATGAAAATAGAAGAAACCCTAAAACCCAAAGTTTAATAATAAAGCAAGCAACACACTTGAACAGACATTTCACAAAAGAAAATATATAGATGGTTAACAAGTACATGAAAAGATTCTTAACCACAGTTATGTATTAGAAAAATGCAAATTAAAAAATAATAGGCCACAATGTAGTGTACAATTACACTATTTTTTAAATACCGACCATAGCAAGTGCTGGCAAGGATGTGAAGCAACTGAAATTGTCACCCATGAAAAGTATAACCACTTCGTAAAACAGTTGGGCAATTTCTTAAAATGATAACTTATACTTACCTAACCCTATGAGCAATCAATCCCACTCTTAATTATTTACCCAAGATAAATAAAAACGTATGTTCTTACAATGTTTTGTAGACAAATGTTCCAGTCAAAAACTGGACGCAACCCAAATATTCATCACTAGATAAATGAATGAAGAAGTAAAAGTGAATAAACTATTGGTCCATGCAGGAGGATGTTATTCTATTTTCTGCTAGGCCTCTATAACTTCTGCCAAGAAATCACTTAGAATATGCATACTTGTTCCTCTGTATATAATGTATCTTTCATCCCTGAGTGATGCTAACATTTTCTATCTTTGTCTTTAGCAGTTCTACTATTATGTTCCTTGATTAGATTTTTCTCCTTCCTTCCTTCTTTCCTTCCTTCCTTTCTTTCTTCTCTTTCTTTCTTCCTTCCTCGTTCTACTTCTCTGCCTCCTTCCCACTCTCATCACTCTTCCATAATACATAATATTTTGCTTGAGATTTGGTGAGATTAATGATTTAAGTTCACTTTTATCACCAAAATTAAAAAGTTTTCTCCCATGACTTTTTCCATTTATTTTCTCCCTTTTTTCTTGAGGAGCTCTGTGCTACGTGACATTGCTCCACCCGCTCCTGAGGCTCTGCTCATTTTTCATAAATATTTCTCTCTGCTCTTCAGATTGTATGATTCATATTGATCTATCTTTAGATATTTTCTTCTCTTACCAAATATATTCTGTTAACTCCACCCTGAGAAATATTTCCAGTACTACTCTGTTCTAAATTTTCATTTGGTTCTTTCTTATGTTTTCTATGCTGATATTTTTGACTTGCTAATTCTCTAAGATTATGCTTATCTTTATATCCTCAAACATCTTATATTATCTGCTTTAACAATTTTTTTCGTACTTAATGCAAGGTTTGGGTGTTTAATTCTGTGGTTTTGTTGTACTTTTACTTCTTGATTGTCAATTCTTTTTTGTTTCCTTTGTATTATATATAGCAAATCTTATTGTACATTAGACATTTTAAACACTATATATTCATCTAAGAGATTTGCTGTTTTGTTTTTGTAGACATGTCAATTACTAGCTAATAATCCACAACTTTTGTGGGCTTGATTTTAATTTTTGTTGGTGGAGATGTTTGGTACTGTGTGAACTCAAAACTTCATATCCCCTGAGGGGCCCTGAGGCCTAACGTTTGCCTTTGTTAGGGCAAGCTTTTTGAACTCCTTAATCTGGTGCATTGTCCTTAAGCCTAAACTGTGGCCTTTCTGGTGTCTCAAATGTAACATGGGGTATTAGAAAGTTTCTTCACTCTGCAGAGGCCATAACATTAATGCTGTCTGTCAATGCTTGACTTCTGAAGTCTTTGTTCTGGTCTCAACCCATTTGTAAGCACTCCCGGGACCCTCACATAGTCTTGTCATGCACATGCATTGGCAACTGTTAGCGCAGGGCTTGCAGGGTCTAGCCCCAGGGACATCTGGCTTCTACTCTGCATCCTGCCACTTGCAGTCTCTTTGGCAGAGGTCCCCTTATTTGCCACCTTAGATTAGTGGGGTTACCAGGGTCTGATGGAGCTCCCCCTTTCTATGCCATGGTAAGGAAACGTCCTCAGAAAGATTGCTCTCTTCTGCAGCCTGTTGTCCAATTCCTGGAAACAGTTGCCTCATGATTTTGTCCACTATTGCTATTAACAGCAGGAAGGCTTTGTTTTCATTTGCTCATCTACTCTGTTGGCTGGTTTCTAAATAAACTAATAATTTTTGTTGATAAACACAAGTTACTAATTTTAATATGGCCCAATTTAGACACTTTTCCTTTACATTTGGCATTCCTTGGAACTCTTCTTAAGAAATCTTATTATATTCTGTGATCATCAAGATAATTGTCTATGTTTCCTTCCGAAAACTTTATCTCTTTACCTTTCACATTTGAGCATCCAAAATGTGTGGAACTGATTGTTTTTAGTATGAAATAAGAATCAAGATCCATAGAAATTTCTTTCCATATGACTATCCCATCAATTTAGCACTTTGTTAAGAGGACAGTCTGCCCCTCACAGCACTCCCACATCACATTTTATAAATCAGATTTCTGTAAATGTATGACTCTCTTTCTTGGCCAATTTCATATTATATTCATTACTGTTACTTTAGAATAGAGTTTTATGTCTGCTACTTCAAGTCCTATTTTTCATTAAGAAATTGTTTACATGTGATCAATTCTGATAATTGATTGCAAACTTTTCTGGATTTTCTTCAGAAAACATTATGTCACATATGAATAAAAAGATTTTTTTTCAGTGCTTTTGATTGTATTATTGTGCTGTGGTTATTGGCGTATATTGTAAGGAATATCCAGTAAAATGATAAACATGATGTTAGACATCTGTTATCACAAATAAACCTTTTAGAAGGTACCTGCTAAACATTATTTGCTGTAAGTTTTGGTTTCTCTTGACATATTTTTTGTGATTAAGAAAATGTGTTTTAATTCTGCTTTGTTAGAATTTTTAGCATGAATGTTTGCTGAACTCTGTTGTTCCCTTACACTGTATCTTTTAATATTTTCATTTGATTTTTCTCCATTTTTCTATTAATATGCTGTATTGGTAATTTCTAAAAGTTTCTTTTTCTTTACTGTGGTACAAATAAAGCATATAACATAAAACCTGTTATTTTAATCATTTTAAGTGTTAGTTCCAGTGACATTAATGACATTTGTAATGTTCTGTAACCATCACTACTATCTATTACCAAAATATTTCGTTACCCCTAATGGAAGCCCTGCTCCCATTAAGTAATACTCTTTGTTTACGCCTCCATTTTCCCCTAGTAATTTCTAATATATTTAGTTAATAATTTGCCTACTCCAGACATTTCACAGGAGCAGACTCATACAATATTTAAACTTTTGCCTCAGGCTTATTTCATCTAGCATCATGTTTTTAAGATTCACTCACATTGTAGTATACATCAGAACTTCATTCCTTTTTTATAGTCAAATATTAGACTGTTGCATTTATCTGTTCTATATTGTTTATCCATTGATCTGTTCAGGGACATGAGTTTTTCCCACCATTTGGCGCTTGTGAATAATGCTACATACAAGCAAGTGTTGTAGTCCCTGTTCTCAATTCTTTTGAGTATACCCTTGGAGTGGAATTGCTAGGTCATATGGCAATTTTATATTTGTGGAGATTACTAAACTGTTTTTCAGAGCAGCTCCATTTGACGTTTCCATCAGCAATGTATGAGTTCCAATTTTTCCATATTTTTATGACCACTTATTTTTTTCTCTTTCCTTTTAGCTCCTTTCTGTTTTTTTAATTATAACTGTCTGCATAAAGAGCAGTGGTATCTCATGGTCTTAATGTGACTTTAATGATTAAAGATGTTGAGCATATTTTTATATCCTATTGAATCATTTGTATTTTGAGAAATGTCTATTCAAGCCTTTCGCCCATTTTTAAATTGGGCTGCTTATCCTTTTGTTATTGACTTGTAGGTTGTTTTGTTTTTTTCACTTTTTAAAATAAGGTTATTTGCTACATAAAAGGTTTTTTTAAAAAAAAAATTGTGCAGTTCTATTTATCTAATATTTATTTATTTAGTTTGTTTTTGGTATCATATCCAAAAATCCACTTGCAAATCCAAGGTCATAAAGAGTCATTTACCCCTATATCTTCTCCTAAGCATCATATGGTATTAGCTCATATACAGGTCATCTATTTTTAGTTAATTATTATACATGATATGAAGTAGATGTCCAACTTCATTCATTTGCATGTGGACTACAGTTGTGCCAACACCATTTGTTGAATATACTATGCTTTACCCATTGAGTGTTCATGATATCCTTATCAAAAATAAATTGGTCACAGATGTACGGGATTATTTCTGGGTTTACAATTCTGTTCCATGGGTCTCATGTCTCTGTTTTTGCCAGTATCACACTGCTATGATTACTTTCCCTTTGTAGTAAGTTTTGAAATCAGGGAATTAAGTCATTCAACTTTGTTCATTTTACAAAACTTCATGTAAATTTAAGCAATGGCTTTGCTATTTTTGCAAAAGAAAAGTCATAGGAAATTTGATAGGTATTCTGTGTCTTCATAGTAATTCTTCTTATTCATGAACACAGGATGTCTTTCCATTTTCTTAGGCTTCTTAAATCTACTTCAGTAATGTTTGGTAATTTTCAGTGTACACGTACTGCACTTCCTTGGTGAAATTTATTCCCAGGTATAATCTCTTAGATGCTGTTATGAATGTGATTACTTTCTTAATATCCTTTGCAGACAGTTCATGGCAGTTGAATAAAATCACAGCTGATGTTTGCATGTTGATTTTGTACTCTGAAACATTACATTACTGAATTTTTTTATTAGCTCTAGCAGTTTTCTTGTGGTATCTTTGGAATTTTCTGCATGTAGGATCATTTACCTGTAAATAGAGATAGTTTCACTTCTTCCTTTCCAAATTTTATTATATTTATTTATTTTCTTTGCCCAGTTGCTCTAGCTAGAACTTCCAAAATGTTGAATAACGTTAGTGAAAGTGGGCATCTTCATCTTGTTCCCAATCAGCGGGAAAGCTTTCAGACTTTTACCATTGAGAATGATGTTAGCTGTAGGTTTCTACAAATGTTGTTTATCACGTTGAGATAATTCTCTTTGGGTCTCAGTTCTGTTTTCTCTGGTGGAGCGGGGAGGAGGCTTGACTTTTTAATATAAAGGATTTTGTCAAATGACTATTCTTGGTTAATTCAGATGATGTGTGCTTTTTTTCCCTCTATTCTTTAAATACGGTGCATTACAATGATCGATTTTTGTATGTTAAATCCTTGCACTCCTGGGACAGATTCCACCTGGTCGTGGTTTATAATCATTTGAATATGCTATTGGATTCAGTTTACTGGTATTTTGTTCAGGAATTTTGCATCTACATTCATATGAAATATTGATCTCTGATTTTAAATATATCCTTTTCCGGATTAGTATCAGGGTCTTATAGATTGTGTGAGAAAGTGTTCCCTCCTTTTGTATTTTTTGAAGGAGTTTGAGAAAGATTGTTGTTAATTCTTTAAGTATCTGGTAAAATTCACCAGTAAAGCCACCTGGTCTTTTCTTTGTTTGGTATTTTTCATTACAGATTGAATCTGTGTACTTGTTATAGATCAATTCAGACTTTTTATTTCTTCTTGAGTCTGTTTTGGTAATTTACGTACTTTAAAAAATTTGTCCATGCCATGTTGGCTGCGAAATTTGATGTATATAATTTCTTACAGTGTTCTCTTATAATCCTTTTAAAAAGTATCTGATTGTCACTGTTCCACTTCTATTTCCGATTTTAGTTATTTGTGTATTCTATATTTCTTTTTTTCTTTTTCGTTTTTAGTCAGTTAAGCTAAAGTTTGTAATTTTGCTAATCTTCTCAAGAAACCAATTTTTAGGCTCATTAATCCTCTTACTGCTTTTCTTTTTTCTGTTTTGTTTACCTTTGCTCTAATCTTTATTATTTCCTTGCTTCTGTTAGAATTGGGTTTAGTTTGTATTTTTTTAAATGTTATTTCCTTTAGGTGTAAAGTTAGTTATTAATTTAAATTTGTCTTTCTTTTTAAAATATGGCTGTTTACTGCTATAAATTTCACTCTGAGCACTACCACTTTTGCTACAGCTCAGAACCTTGACATGCTATATGGCACCACTTTCTCTCATCTCTATTTTCTAATTTCCTTCGTGATTTTTTTCTTTGACCCATTGGTTGTTTAAGAGCATGTTGTGTAATTTTCAAACATTTGTGAATTCTCCATTAAACCTTATGTTACTGATTTCAAGCTTCATTACATTAGTCAGATAAGATGCTTTGTATTGGTTCATTCTTTTAAATTTATTGAGACTTGTTTTGTAGCCGTAAAATATGGTTACCTTAGATAATATCAAATTTACTACTCTTTTTAAAGAAATGATTTTAACTTTGCTCTTTTTCTCTATCACTATTTTTAGATTTCTAATATAGTATACAGGTATACTATATACCTGATTTATGTTTAGTACTTTAGTAGATATATATTTATATATTTTATTTCATTATTTTCTCAATAGTTTATTTCCTTGAGTCTACATTCCTCAGTTTTTATTTCCAATTGTTATTTTAAAAAATTTGCTTTAGGTGAGAACTTCAGTTGATTCCTATTCACATTTTTCTTTTTCTAAAGTTCAAGGTTTAAAATTCTCTATACTATATAAAGTAAATAAAAAATTTATTGTCTATCATTCTATCAATACATTCTAAAAATCTGTGAATTTTGTATTTGAATTATGACTTTTTTAAGAATACTTTGGGCTGGGTACGGTGGCTCACACCTGTAATCCCAGCACTGTGGGAGGCCGAGGCAGGTGGACTGCCTGAGCTTAGGAGTTCGAGACTACCCTGGATAACATGGTGAAACACCATCTCTACTAAAATACAAAAAAAATTGCTGGACATGGTGGCAGGTGCCTGTAGTCCCAGCTACTTGGGAGGCTGAGGCATGAGAATCGCTTGAGTCCTGGAGGCGGGGGTTGCAGTGAGCCCAGATTGCACCACTGCACTCCAGCTTGGGTGACAGAGTGAGACTCCATCTCAAAAAAAAAAAATACTTTTTAAAGTTATGGTCTTTTAAAACTATTAATTTCTACATTAATTTAATTGTGCCAAAAAGATACAGTAATGCTTCTGAATCTTTGAAATTCACAGATATTTTATGTGATAAATTTCTCATTTGAACTTTAAAAGTGTGAATTCATTTCCATTTTGTATTAAACATATCAATTATTTTTTAATTCTGGTACTAAAAATTCCTATGTCCTTACTCAAAAATTTTCTGTTGATCTGGTGTGCTATAAGTTACATGAAAGTTTTCACAATGATTTCAGATATATTTTTATCAATTTAGGAATTTTTAAACAGTTTCAAAGTCAAGTTTTTGAGTGAAAATTATTCTAGGTTGTCTTACTTTCTGCTGAATTGTTCTCTGTACTATATATATTAAATGCCCATTTCTGAACTTAGTTTTATTATTGGCAATACTTGACAAACCTATTTATGTTTCACTTTTGCTCCTTTCTTGACTTCTTTTATACTGAAAAAACATTATTTTTAGCATTCCCTTTAGCTCTACATTCTTTAATCTTCTTTTAGTAACTATCTTAATAATTTTGATCCTTAACTCATAAAAATTGTTTTTATCATTTCTCCATTCTTCTAGGATCTTAGTTCACTTTAACTCTTTTCCTCCTCTTTATTAACGTTTAAAATTCTTTGTTTTCTATTTTGCCAAAGGTTTTGATGATTCTCTTTTGCTCCTTTTTTCTACTTTGTATAAATACAACTTTACTTGTAGTATTTTGTTCTCATTCTCTATGATTTGCCAGCTGTATATTCTTCTTCCTCAATTGGTTATCTAGAGGTGACAGCACTGATTCTTGAATTGTTTAAAACAAGTTACTAATTTTACCATACACTTGTTTTACTTGAATTTACATTTATACCATTTGCTTTCTCTCTCTCTTTCCATGCTGTCGCCATGCACTTCAGTTATCAATGAATTTTAATCTACACAGAGCATTATTTTTTTGTTTGGTAGAATCAGTGTTCATTTATACATACGCACCTTCTCATTCTTTCATTGTGTACTTTATTTCATCCTGCATTTTCGTGTTTCCACCTGGCGCTTTTCTCTCTTGTCTGATAAACTCTATTTGCTTTTTAGTGCTTATATAAAGTTGCTTCAGTTTTGATTCCTGAAATCAATCAACTTTATTTTGGAGGATACTTTTGCTCAGTGTGGAATTTTAAAGTGGCAATTGTTTTGTCCAGCTCTCCCTATTTTTCAATCCATTTTCCTATTGTTACAGGCTCTGTTGGGTGTCACTTTTCTGGCTGGGAACCTGTGGCCGGTGGTGCCTTTGCTCATTTCGCTTGGGCCCACTGGGCTTGTCCCGCTCACTCGGCCTGGTAGGCTGTGTTCAGCTCATGCTACGGGCCTGGATCCCACATCACCAAGGGAGAGTGAAGTCAGGCATGGAGTGTCGAGGGGTGTGTGTGAGCGAAGGTAAGTCCTGGCTACTGCACAGTCAGACCCTCTGGCTGCTATCGGGGGGGCAGGCAGCACCAGGTGCTGGCATGGGTGCCAGCTCTCTGTGAGGCTGTGTTAGTACTAGGCGCACTGCAAGCAGTTTCCCTGGCTGGCACCAGGGAATGCGGTAGTGCCTGGAAGGTTGGAGATGCCAGAAACTACAGAGTCCCAAAGAGGTAATCACAGCTTGGACTTGGGGAGCTCCCAGGTCTGGGTTCCCCAAAGGGCTCTAGCTCTTCACTCCTCTCCACTTAAAACGTGGCAAGCAAGGGGCATATGTCAGTCCTGTCTGTGTTACAGCAGCTCTTTCAGTCTTGCCATTCGGCAGGTCCTGAGTTCTTGTCCTGCAACCGGAAGAATGAGGTACATTCTTGTCCTGTAACCAGGAAAAAAGAGGAGACAAAAGGCGGGTGAGCAAGATGAAGAGGAGCTACACTGAGCAATAGAACCCCTCAGAGAAGACCTTCAGTGGGGAGCTCCTCTCTGTAGCCAGTGTCCTGACAAGTGTTTAGCTCCTAGCAGACAGAGTTGTTGCTCTCCGCAGGCAGATCATCCCAACAAGTGTTCAGTTCTAAGCAGAGAGAGTACCACCTCTCGGCAGCTGGTCCTTCCATGGGCTTGGCAGAGAGGAGGCCCTAGATTGGGTGGCTCTTCTCTGCAGGCAGGTCGTCCTGTCTGCAGCTGTCTGCTGAGAGGGTAGTTGCTCTCTACAGCTGATTTCTTATTTCTCTATCATCTGCTCTTGCTGAGCCCCAGGCTTTTCTAGGCCTCAGAGGGGAGGAAGCTTGCAGTGATTGGTCCATGGGTGGCAGTGGGCAACCTAGAGAAGGCACTACAAGTCCCTACTCCATTCTGCGGGACTGGTGGCCTGGTCTGCAGCTTTCAGGCCCTCTCTGGCCTGAAGGAGGGGCCTCCCTGAGGAGCCACCCTCTTCTGCCCAGGAAGCCATCTGCCCCCTGCCACCATCCATGGTGCCTAGGCTGCTCACACCAAAGGGTACCTGCAGGCCAGCAAGGAGCTGCCCTCAGTCCCCCACTTCCCCCCTCTCCCACCCCGGTCCACCCCCACCATACTTGCAGTGCTCAGTGTCTGGAGGGGGCTGAGGCAGCAGAGCCCAAGTGTGCACACACCCAGCTGGGCTGTGATAGCACTGAGGGTCAGTCCCAACACTGCCCACAGATTGGAGTGGGCTCCAGGAGTGGGGAGAAGCCAGGCAGCAGAAGCAGACACCTCTGAGCCTGCAAGGGCAAGGGGGGGGTTGGTTTCTAGGTCCCCAAGAGTGCAGAGAGGCCCAATGCCACAGCCCTGATTCGGGCGTCTGCAGCCATGCCCAGGAGGTCAGGGCTGCAACCTGCTTCAAGCTCCAGCCGGCTCCTTGAGTGTGCAGCCGCTTATGGCCCCTTGCAGCTTGGGGCAGGAGCTCCAGGTCCTCATTTGGCCCCAGGCTGGTGTCCTGGGCAGGGGCAACGTCTACGTGAGCTCCCATGTCTCCAGGCACACAGCTCCCCCTTGCCCCGCCTTCCTCAGTTTGCGGCCCTGTCAAGAAGTCTCTGGGAGTAGACTGTGGGCCCAGGCCTTGCCATGGAGAGTATCAAGCCTGGTGGTCACCCCGATGCAGGGTGGACCTGGAGACATAACCCTTAGTGGCCCTGCACAGAGCCCTCCCTGAGTTCCAGCAACCTGGCACCAGCGTGCGGGCCAGGTCCCGGAAGCGGTGCTGCTCCCACTTCCTGCCCCTCCCGGAAGCGGTGCTGCTCCCACTTCCTGCCCCTCCCGGAAGCAGGGATCCCGCTCCTCCTCCTCCCTGCACCCTCCCTTCAGCAGACGCCAGTGAGAAGAGTGAGGAGGAGCCAGAGCCGGGACTGCGGAAACTCTGAGCCGGAGGGCGCGTCCTGTCGGTGGTCAGCCCAGCCGCAGGGCAGTGGGGGCGGCTGTCGGCTGCCCCCGGGATGCAGGGCACAGGGGACCCACGGTGCCATTGCTGCTCCTGCAGCTGCTCCTGCCACCACCTCCGGCCCTCTCCGCTGTGGAGGGCCCGCAGTGCCATCACTATGGCCTGGCATTCCGTCGTCATCTGTAAGTCTCACTTGTGTGTCTTTGAAGGTCGTGGGCTCAGTATGCCGGTTTTCTCAGTGGGCTTTTATGCTTTTCGTCTTAGTCTTTGATGAGAAGAAATATGTGTTTTTGTCCTTATTCTGGTTGTGATTGTTGAGGTTGCCGAGTCTATGAGTTTTTCTTATATTTTGGAAAACTCTCAGTCACACTTTTAAATCTTACTTCTATCACTATATTCTACCGTTTGCAATTCTACTTACAAATATGTTTGACCCTTTGAGCATGATTTTTAATGTCTCTGGCAATCTATTCTATTATGCATTTTTTAATTTTTTCTATTTCAGATTCAGTGACAGCGTTTTCTATAACCTTATCTTCCAGTTAAATTGTTTAAGGCATGTTCAGTTAGCTTTCAAATTCACTCATTAGCAAACTGTTTCTAATATTGTATTTCTTTCTTTCTAGATTTGTGCACTTTTCATTGATTAAATTCTGTTATTTCATTTGCTATTGTTTTACTCACATTGTGAATGAAATTTTTTTTGTTTATTTGTTTGTTGTCTTGAGACAGAGTCTTGCTCTTGTCACCCAACCTGGAGTGCAATGGTGCAATATCAGCGAACTGCAACCTCTGCCTCCCAAGTAGCTGGGATTACAGGCATGTGCCACCACGCCCGGCTAATTTTTGTGTTTTTAATAGAATCAGGGTTTCACCATGTTGGCCAGGCTGTTCTCGAACTTCTGACCAGAGTGATCTGCCCACCTTGGCTTCCCAAAGTGCTGGGATTACAGCATGAGCCACTGCACCTGGCCTGCGTTGTTTATCTTTTATATTTTCTTGAAGATATTAATTATAGCGAAATTTCTTGTTTATTAATTTAAATATCCGAATTATCTGTGGCTCTGCTCCTGTTTTCTGTTTTGTTTCTCTTACTATTGATCACATGATCTTCCTTTTGATGCTATACTTCTTTTTTTAACTACATTCCTGAAAGTGTATAAAAATCATAGCATTTTAGTTTGATGAAGTCCCATTTGTTTATTTTTCTTTTGTTGCCTGTGCTTTTCAAGTCACATCTAAAAAGTTTTTGCCTCGTCTAATGTGTAGTTTTTCTCCTGTTTCCTTCTAGCAGCTTTCCAGTTTCAGCTCCTATGTTTGTCTTTAATCCATTTGAGTTGATTTTTTGTATATGGTCTGAGATAAAGATACAATTTCATTTTTGTGCCTGTGGCTATCTAGTTTTCCCAATGTTTATTAGAGAGATTGTTCTTTTCCCAATGTTTATACTTGGCACCTTTGTGGAAAACTGTACATGTGAGGGTTCATTTCTGTGCTCCCCATGCCATTCCCCATTGTTCAAAGAGTTTTTTAATGCTAATACCAGGCTGTTTTAATTACTATAACTTTGTTGTATATCTATACCTAATTGGATGAGTGTTTTTATTTTGAAAAGATGTTAAATGTTATCTAATGCTTTTTCTTCCCCTGAGATGATTGTCTGGTTTTTGGCCTTCATTCTCTTAGTGTGGTATATCACACTTATTTGTTTGTTTATGTTGAACCATCCTTGCATCCATGGAATGAATCCCACTTGATTATAGTGAATTAATTTTTTTTTTTTTTGAGATAGAGTCTCACTCTATCACCCAGTCAGTGGAGCAATCTTGGCTCACTTCAGCCTCTGCCTCCCAGGTTCAAGTGATTCTCCTGCCTCAGCCTCTCAAATAGCTGGGGTTACAGGCACATACCACCATGCCCAGATAATTTTTGTGTTTTTCAGAGAGATGGGTTTCACTATGTTGGCCAGGCTGGTCTTGAGCTCATGACCTCAGGTGATCTACCCACCTTGGCTTCCCAAAGTGCTGGGATTACAGGTGTGAGTCACCGTGTCCCTGCCTCTGAATAATTTTTTTAATGTGTTGTTAAATTTGGTTTGTTAATATTTTTTGAGGATTTTTTACATCTGTATTCATTATAGATACTGGCCTGAGATGTTATTTTCTTGTGATGTCTTTGTCTAGCTATGGTATCCAATTAGAAATCAAGACACAGTAGTAATTTTGCTAAAACTCAGTCTGCGTTTAATTAATTCTTGCTGCTAGGTGGTAGCCTTCTAGGTCTTTCAGTTGAAAGTTTAGCAATTTTGTCTCTTGAGTCTTAAAAGACTATGGAAAAATCAATTCTTCCTTTGGAGAATTTAAAATTAACTCTTTATGATTCCACTTTACAAAGCTTCTAATTTTACCATTACATTGAGTAGAAAACTGACTGCTTTTGAGCTTAAGTCTCTGACTTCCTCAGCTTGGCACAGGTGAATACCAGTATATCTGTTCTTAATCTGTCCTGCATCAGTGCCTTTTCCAGGATTCGGGGACCCAGTGTTGCATCTTCTAGCTGTACCCAGAATTCAAAGTTCCTTGGCAAAAGTGACTACAGGTACCCCATGCCAATTCACCCTCCCCCTGTGATTCGCCCCAATTCACCATCCCCCTGTGATTCGCCTATTTTCTTTCAGGACAGTGCTTGTCTTTCTTGTCCTTGTTTTTTGAACATCATGGGAACACAGGATTCTCTGATTTGTGGGAGTTTTCAGGCCAGTTTTGAAGCCTGTTGCACAGTGGTAAGAGTTCTGTTGTGTCTTGTGGTAAGAATTATTCACATGATAGTGGCTCCTTAAGTCTCCATACTCAGCCCATCTAACCTCACACAGTTTAGTATTTTATTCTAGTAATTATCTTTTTTCTTTGCCAGCTTTTGATCCACGTCATATAGCCCAGGCCCTGTCATTGGTACAAATGCTTTTTCCTCTGCTCATCTTGGAACATTCTCCTATTTCTAGAATTTTAGTCTATCTAGTTTTCACAACTTTGACAGCTCATTGCAGCCTTCAATATATGATTTCTAAATTTGTCTGGCTTTTCCCTTGCTGTTTGTGGGTACATGAATCTTGTTACATATTATCCTGAAGCAAAAGTCCGTGATCTGGAATGTATTTTGTTTTGAAATTGGTACTGATATTAAAATTGTCATGATGAGCTGAACTTAGAGGAAAAAATGCAGTTTGCAAAATGTCTTTGTTTGCCCTGACACTGGTGCTCTCCCATTAAGCCCTCTGCAGAGAACTATGAGAAGGCACAACTAACTCCCATTAATTTTCAAAATTGAGGCCCAGTCCACCAATTTTGTTTGGGAGACAGAAAGTCAAAAGTGATTCATGGTTGTTTATTTTGAAGACTAGGTTAGAATAGTTCCTTTACTTTTGGGAAGACGATGGGAAAGATCAGGTTATATACTTGTGGGCAGTGAAACAACCACTTTCTGTTTGGTGATCTGTTCACATAAGACAGTGGCTTTGCAATCACCAAACAAAATGATGTTTGAATGGTTGGAAGTGGTTTGAAAACATTCTGTCTGTCTATCTGTCTATCTATCCATCTATCTATCTACTCTATCATCCACCAAACAAAATGTTCAAAACAAAGCACTTTTTTTTTTCTTTTTTTTTTTTTTGAGATGGAGTTTCGCTCTTGTTACCCAGGCTGGAGTGCAATGGCGGGATCTCGGCTCACTGAAACCTCCGCCTCCTGGGTTCAGGCTATTCTCCTGCCTCAGCCTCCTGAGTAGCTGGGATTACAGGCACGCGCCACCATGCCCAGCTAATTTTTTTGTATTTTTAGTAGAGACGGGGTTTCACCATGTTGACCAGGATGGTCTCAATCTCCTGACCTCATGATCCACCCGCCTCAGCCTCCCAAAGTGCTGGGATTACAGGCGTGAGCCACCGACAAAGCACTTTTTGAGCAGATGACAAAAAGTGGTGCAGCCTGAGCTTGTACATCTGGTTTCTTTCTTACTTTTTTCTCATGTTATCTGTGATGGGGCTCTCCCTAGTCAGTTTGAAAAATGCTGCCTAAAACTATTTTGATTTATGTGTTATTTTCTCTTTTTATTTTACTGGGAATTAAGCAGCTAATGGTTGTACCCTGTTTCACACAAGGTTCAATCCATGTTCAGAGGAAACTGATGTGAACTTCTGATTTCAGAGATAACTTTTCTTTCTCCTCCTCCACAGTCCTTTTGATGTAAAGCAATTTAGAACAGATTTTAAGTTATATGTTAATAAGATTAGTTTATGGGTTAATAAAGCCACAGGCAATCATGGTTACCTACTGGTTTCAAAAGAATCACCCATTTACTCAAACTGTCTTATACTTCAGGTTATAAATTTTAAGGTGACAAGAGATGGCTTTTACAATTTCTTTACTAACAGTTCAAAAATCATTCAAGATAGACCTGGTGCAGTGGCTCACACCTGTAATCCCAGCACTGTGGGAGGCCGAGGTGGGCGGATCACAAGGTCAGGAGTTCAATACCAGCCTGACCAACATGGTGAAACCCTGTCTCTACTAAAAATACAAAAATTAGCTGGGAGTGGTGGCATGTGCCTGTAATCCCAGCTACTCAGGAGGCTGAGGCAGGAGAATCGCTTGAACCCAGGAGGCAGAGGTTACAGTGAGCCCAGATGGTGTCACTGCACTCCAGCTTGGCAACAGAGTGAGACTCCGTCTCAAAAAAATGAAATCAAATAAATAAATAAATAAACAAATAATTCAAGACAAATACTAGAGATAATTAGATTAATTTCATTTATTAATCTTACATTATGTTTAATAGAGCTTTTTAGTTTTTCTTTGTTTGTTTTCCTAATAAGTCACTTTAGCTAAGGCTAAAGGCAGTCTTGAGATGTTATTTTTCTTGTTTGCCAGGATCCTGAATATGCTGCATGTTACGTTTCTCTGCCGCTGGAGAAGTCCGGGAGGAGTTTATTGTGGGCACAGGCATTCCGTGAAAACTTTTTCTTAGATTATTAGGTATTCTCCTGGTAATCAGAATGAATCAGAAATAGGTAAATTAGGGCGTGCAACAGATATTCATCAAATATTTTCACTTATCTTTCCTCTTACCCAGCCATCCAATAACAAGAAAGTTAATCTATTAAAATCAACACCATTCCATGCAAGAGAAACTTAGAGGACCCAGGTGACTCTCCTTGAGGCTTAGGAACAACAAAGCCTTGTTTCCCTTTCCAGCTCCTTAGGGTCAGAGAAGCATTCAACGAGTGGCTCAAACCTCATTTGCAATAAAAAAACAACCTCTGGAGGTGAATGCTGAGGATTGGGAGGGAAGGAGGGAGAGAGAAAGAGAAAGAGAGCAAGAGGAAAGAGAGAGAGAGGAAAGAGAGAGAGAGAGACAGAGAGAGAACTAGCCAGCATCACCTTCTGTAGTAATCCTGATGAGGTTTGGAACTAGAATTTCTGTGGCTTCAGGTACTGATTTGTGGTTTCTGCAATCAACATGAGCCAATGGCATGGGGAACTAAACTCTAAATTCTACACCCCACTGCGCTGTTTTTCAACACCTTCCTAAGTCTGAACCAACTGGAATTGGAGGTTCAAGCAGTTCTTTTTCAGCCATTCTGTGGGGTAGATTCTGAATCCTCCAGCTTTTGTCACTGTTGCTATCGGAGGATTTATTATCCACAGAGACTGAGAGCCATGCTATTGGACCCAGCTCAAGCTGGATGAAATGTGCTCCATGCACCTTCCTGCCTTTAAACCTAACCCCCCTCCGTGTGCCCTTTTGGACACTGCATTTTTCTGGTAGGGGTTTTGAGTGAAGAGCTTCAGCATTTCAAATGTTTAAATAAAGTAAGTCTTGGAAACTGAAAAAATAAGCAGATATTTATATGAACAAAATAAGTGCTATAATTATCAATTTTAACCTCCAAATTGAAAACTATTTCAGTCACTAATACACAATTATTTCTGCTAGTTCACTGTAGCAGAAGTCCTCCCAGGTGTGCTTTCTACCAGCTTCTACTGTTTTTCTCATTAATAATCTAATGTAAAATACAACACTTTGCTTCGCAAACAGAGTCTCCAAACAGCTGGCTTTCTATGATAATTAAAGTGAAAAATTTATAAATCTTTTATCAATTTTGTAAATTACACAATGTAGTAACCATATGACTTCAGCAAGCAATCTTTGATATATGTAAGCAAATAAAGAGAATAAATCCAAGACATAATTATTCAAATGATATTTAATTCTAAACCCAGACCATTGCATATATCATAGTATTCATCTATCCTATCATGCAAAACATGTAGATCAGAGGTCATGCCTGGACTTATGTTTCCACTCCACACAGCATTCAGTGTGCATTTCATTACTTATTTAGACAAAGATGATATACCTAATCATAGCATCTTTTGCAAAGCAGTGGTCTAAAACACATTGATTAATTGCAATAAGCATTTATTTTAATAAAGTTCTGTCAAAGGGTCTAAGTGAAATTTAGGAGTCTTCTTCTTGGAGCATACTTACTTGTATTTCTATGTAGACTCTTCTCCGCTTTGGTTGCTATATTTAGACTGAATACCAATAAGATACCTTTCTGGTAGGATATCTTATTCCAAGAATAAAATTACAAGAGTGAGATCAATACGTGAAAACTTCTGAAGGTTTCTGCCTGAAGGTATTAGAACACAAAAGAAGTTTTATCTTGCTGACTTTGCATGACATGGAAAGTTATGTTATTTCAAGAGGAAAATAGCAGCCGTTTCCCTGTAGCCTAAACGTAGTTTGAGGCTAAGAGAGTGTTGATAAAATCTGTTCCTAATATTTTCCCATAAAATTGTTCTCCAATAAATAATCATAAACTGTGTCTTACATGTTTAAGGACTTTAAAAAGTATTTCCTCACATGTCTAGAAATGAATAGCTAATTGGATTGTGATATAAAGCACAATATTAAAAATATTTAATATTAAACGATCAGACTCTCATGGGTCAACTGTACCATATACAATTATCACACCCAAACACAGTTGCTCTAGAGACAAAGAATTCATGGCATATGTCCTGAAGCAGGCGCCAATATGAATATCCTACTGCATGAGGCTTTCCACTTGCCCTCAGCAAAAAGCACTCAACTGTGTCATTTCTTGTGTTGATAATCATTTCCTCAAGACCATGACAGTGTGTCAGGTTTGACTCACACTTGCTGAGTGTGACACTTTTGAGGAGTGCTGGTCATGTCTTCTATAGACTGTCCTTCAACTGAGTCATGATGAGACTAAAGATGACTTTTTTTTTTTTTTTTGGAATGAAGATCTCAGAGGCAAAGTGCTATTTTCATCACAACATATCAATGGTACGTGCTGTCAACATGACTTGTCTCTGTTGCTGTTGACCTGTATTGCCTGGTTGAAATAGCGTTTGTGAGGTTTCTCCACCACAAAGTTGCTCTTACTGTGTTTCACCTTCCGTACTACACTCTTTGGAAGGAGTGATTATGTGCAGTCCACACTTAGGGAGCGAGGAGCTATAACCTCCCTCTGTGACAGTGAAGTAAATTATTTGGAATTATTCTGCATAAAAATGTGTCTCTCCTCTCCATTTATTTATTCAATTATTTATGAAAGTTTGGAACTAAAAATATTTATACTTGGCTTTATAATTTAACACTACAACATTTCAAAGTTTTCCATTTAGGGCCATTTGGAGATCTTTCAGTTGCACCTGAATTCTTTGACATTAACACATCATTTTTTTTTTTTAGCACTTCCTTACTTGGGGTGGTTCAAGATGCTCTAGGTTCATCTTACATATTACTTGTTCCAACTCTAGAATCAACCATTTCTCCAAAGAGAGTGATATTAGAAACTGAGATAAGTATAGTAAATGTGTTCATTTACTGATGTGTTTTTGCTTCTAAGTCCTCCAAGCAGAGCAACGCTTTACCTGTATTTCCTACCTTGTGCTTATGTACATGTCTACATGCATTCTAATGTGTATCTACCATATCTATAGATCGGTCAACACATGAGTTCCTGCTGATAGAACTGCTCTAATTTTATACTTCATAGGCAATTTCAGTCTCCTCCCCTTGCTTGTCTATAACCTCCCACACAGCAGTGAGAACTCTGCCTCATACCATCTGCCGTCTATTTATTTAATTGTTCCATTCCAGTATGCAGAGTAACATCTCAGTCAAGGACACACCACATATACAAAATGTTCCCATAAGATTATAATACCATAGTTTTACTGGACCTTTTCTATGTTTTGATATACTTAAGTGCACAAATACTTCCCATGTGTTACAATCACCTACAGGATTCAGTACAGTAACATGCTGTGCAGCTGTATAGCCCAGGAGCGATAGGCTCTACCATGTAACCAGAATGTGAAGTAGGCAAAGCTGTCTAGGGTTTTGTAAGCACACTGTATGGTTTCAAACAATGATGAGGTAACCTAGCAATGCATTTCTCAGAATGCATTCTTGTCATTAAACAGTGCGTGACTGTATACTGGCATGTGAGTAGCTAATCTGTACCCCCATGGGAA
This sequence comes from Aotus nancymaae, assembly GCF_030222135.1. Classification (NCBI taxonomy): domain Eukaryota; kingdom Metazoa; phylum Chordata; class Mammalia; order Primates; family Aotidae; genus Aotus; species Aotus nancymaae. Next base: position 2,189,614 of record NW_026988450.1, on the reverse strand, counting down.
GTAACTTTGCCAACGATAGTGTGGTGATTATGAGCAGTTTTTTAGACTACACTCATGTTTAAAAATTACTTAGGTCAGCACCTTTCGCTCATCAACTTTGGTGATTGTTTCACAAATGTGTAATAAAGTTTGATTATTTTGTGACTGTGATTCCAAACTGGTATTCCTCGACATTCTAAATGATGTTTTAAAAATTTTACATATGTTAAGTTGCAATCTTTGTACTGTAAATTTCTACAAGTTTTGAGAGATGTGTCATTGCCTGTATTCACTGTGACTTCTGCTGGATTTTTATCCTTCTTCTTGCAGGAGTAGAGTGTGTCCATGTGCTTCGAATGCCTGTCACTCATCTCGGCAATGAAAACTCATGTCAAACACTCCTCACGGTAATGAACATGCCACGGATTTTACTGATGGAGATTCGTGTATTAGACAGAGTCCTCCATAGGGACAGAACAAATAGGATATATGTATACATAAAAGGAAGCTTATTAAGTAGAACAGGTCCGTAGGACTAAAAGGCTAAGTCCCATGATAGCACATCTGCAAGCTGGGGGAGGAAAGACAGTAGCAGGATGGCTCAGTCCAATTTGGAAAGCCTCAGAACCAAGGAAGCAGACAGTGCAGCCCTCAGTCTTAGGCTGAAGGCCCAAGATCCCCCAGGAGACTGCTAGTGCAAGTCCTAGAGTCCAAAGGCCAAATAACCTGGAGTCTGATGTCCAAGGGCAGGAGGAGTGGAAGCAAGCGCCTAGCATGGGAAAGAGAGAGCGAGCCCCGAGACTCGGTGAGCTGCTCCCCACCCTTCTTCCATCTGCTTTGTTCTAGTGGCCCTGGCAGCAGATTGGATGGTGCCCACCCACACTGAAGGGAGAGCTACCCCTACCAGTCCGCTGACTCAAATGTCAGTCAGTCTCCTCTGGCAACCCCCTCACATACGCACCAGAAACAACGCCTTACCAGCCATCTAGGCATCCCTCCATCCAGTCAAGTTGACATCTCATGTAAACCACCACAGTCCATGTCTGACATTCAGTTTTACTTTAGCCAAGTGTCAAGTGTCGACTGGTAGATTCTTTACCAGTTTCAACCAGATTCTAGATGATCTGCACATTTTCCTGCAATATATTGACCCGCTCTGTACTGTGAATTTTTGAATGGAAGAGTTGACTTACCTTAGGTTGAGGCCAATTAATTGACAAATTCCTAACATTACATAATCTAGTGCAGAAGTATTCTAAATAAGTGCTTGAGAATACTTATCTTTTGCTATTTATACAGACTTTCTTCCAAGCTAGACATTTTCATGAATTTTGCAAAGGTTTACTGTAATCAATGTACCTCATAGTCCTTAAAATATTTTACAGAAAATGAATTTATTGAAAATTGGTGGCCTTAACTAAATTCAACATTGCAATTGCTCATCAGTGGCTGGTGCTACCTCAGTAGGGGATTCTACTCAGTAACCATAGCATATTTGCTGTCATAGAAACCTGGAATGCTCTTTTAGAAAAAGAATAGATATATGCAACAATTCACTCTACATTTAAAACTCTACCATCTAAATATAGTGTCGATTCCTTATTTAGTTTCATGAGAGGCAGGTTGATGGGCACTGACATTCCAGTGAAGGAAATATTTTTGTGATATTTTTCCCTTTAGTTATTGCAGAATGATATTAGAGAAGTTTAGATGGAATGTTGCATCCTGGACTTATTTTAAGATGATTTCAATTTTTTAGATAACAAATGTGGGAAATTTGAAGAATATAAAAATGCTTATCAGTTAGGTTTGGAACCTATGCTGCATGTAGAAATCACTTCAAGTATTTTAAGTTTCTCCCAAATAAGGCCATGGTTCTTTAAGCCAATCTTATCTGATATTTAAAGATTGCCATCTTTTATATATACTAATAGCCTAGAGGAGGTGAGAAAGTTAAGAATATTTAAATGTGCCATATTTTTTAGTTTCTTTTTTTTTTTTTTTTTACCCACAGTCTCCCCAGCCATAGGAGTCCATAGTAGGAGAAACAATCAGGAGAGTTTTTTTTATTTCATCAAGAAAATATTATCAGGTAGCTTTCAGAGAGTGTTTGGATTGTGGACCAGGGAGCTGGAGGCAAGAAAGGTGAGAAACTTGTGTTTGCTCATTACTGAAGGTTGTCAGATACATATCAATATACATCTCTTCAAGAAACATTGATTGAATCACTGCTTTAAAAAATTGACAAGTCATAGTTGTGTATACTTATAGGATACAATGTGATGTGTATATATATATATATATATACACACATAGACAATGTGCCATCACTAAATAAAGCTGATTAACATGTCTACCACCTTGCTTATCTACCATTATTTTATGATATGACTTTTAAATTTTCCCCTCCTAGTTATTTTGAAGTACATGATACATTGTTATTAGCTATAGCCACCCTGGCGTGTGCAGTGAATCTCACAACCTGCTCTTCTCGGCTATCTGAGCTTTGTACCTCTCGAGGATGACAGGTGGGTGGGGAGGGAGGGAGATCACTGCTTTCTTGTTGCCTTGGGGAGTCAGCAAATGGGTGAAAATACATCACACTATACTCTGCATTGTCTGAAGTATGGAAATATATCACACAGCCCCTTTAAAAGGAAAAGAGAAAAATCAACATGTACTGAATTGCCACACATGACTTTTCAATTATGTCAACCTCGAATTAGAATTGAGAAATTGCACCAATTTAAATAACCAGAAATAAACCAGCCAAGGAACAGTTTTTGCATTGTTTTATTGTTAACAATACATTCTGCATGTACATTGTAGTTGCAAAATTGCAAGCTCCCATTAATAAAATGAGACTGTTAATGTGAATGTTTTTTTAATGAGGCATTTTAACCCTTGGCTTCAGAAATTTATACAATACTTAATTATGTAAAAAGGCCAGATTATGAATTCTACAGACTGAAAATTGAAAAGCACAGTATGAATAAGAGATATCTCCTTTATAAGGTACCTGAGAATTTAAAGTGTAAATTATAAGAGCATTCCCTCCTACACTTTAATCAAAACACTGCTGTGAGGGAAGAATTTGTAGCACAGAAAAAGCTTAGAAAGGAACATGATGTTACTGAATTATCTCACTACTTAGAAATTGATATGAAATAGGTGGGAATCAGTATGAAAAATGTGGGTGGCATTATTTCAAGAGGATGAGGTAGATTCACAAAGCTGTAACAGTCCAAGAAGGATGGAAAGAATCTCAGAAACAAGGCATAGACTGTTCAAATTGGAAGAAGATCGTGAGCAGATGGTTCCCTAGTCAACTGGTACATTCTACACATCAGTTTTTGTCGTGTGACCTTGTTCTTGTGTTGAACTAAGTGCAAGCCAGCAATTTTAAATGCAGAATGTTTCACAACCCAGGTGCTTTAATGGTCAGTGGTCTCCCAGTCAGGTGATAAACGTCATCCTCGAGCACCAGAACAGGAATAGATAGGTATGTGGCCTTGGTTAGGAAGGCAGCCGGCAATGCAGATCTAATGAGGCTGGAAAAACCAATTGTCTAGAAAGCTGCATCTGAGAGTGGTCCTGAGAGGAGGAATGTAATCAAATCTTCTGTTCCGTCAGGATTCACAGCAACGCAATGCCATATTTTATAATCAACAATGCAGAAAAACGTTTCATATTGATAGTCTGCAATAACTGTGGAAATCAGATGCCAACAAGAAACACAAATTGAAGCCAGAAGAAGCTAGAATGATAGAAAAGCTTGAACAACATGAAGGAAAAGGGATTTAAAGAAAACTGGAGTATTGGACAAAAAATTCAATATCTTTGCCTTTACATTGTTTATTTTTAAATTTTAGAACAATTATTGATTCATAGGAAGCTGCAAAGATGATAGACAGAGGTCTCCTCCATCCCCCACCCAGGTTCTCAGTATGATCACACCATCCATAATTATATCAGAACCATGAATCCGGGATTGGTACAATATATGTGTCCAGTTCTACTTAATTTTATCACCTGTGCAGAAGTGTATAACCGCCAGTGCAATTAAGACACAGAATTCTTCCACCAGCACCAAAGTCTCCTTCATGTTACCCATTTATAGCCACACCCAGTTCTTCCCTCCAGCCTAAATCCCTGACCACTAGCAACCACTGATGTGTTCCCCTTCTCTATAATTTTGTCATTTCAAGAATGTTTTATCAGTAGAATCATACATAGCACAGGTGTATATTTACCTATACAGTTAAAATCAAACCTTTATGTTGACTTTTTGTCTCAGCATAAATGGCCTTGATATCCATTCAAGTTCGCATATTGATAGCCTGACAGTATTCCATGCTATAAATGTACCGTAGCTTTTTTATTCCCCTATTGGAGAAATTTCAGGTGTTTCTACTTTTGGCTATTGCAAACAAAGCTGAGATGAACATCAGTGTGAATGTTTTGTATGTAGATACGTTTTCATGTCTCTAGGAAACCCAAGATTATGATAACTGGGTCATATGGTACGAATAGTTTTTTAAGAAACTGCCTAAATTAACTTCTAGATTGTCTTTACTGTTTTACATTTCTATCAGCAATGTACAAGAGATTGTTTCTCTGCATCTTAGCCATCTTTTGATGCTTGCAATATTTTTATATTTCAGCTGTTCTCATAGGTATGTATTAATATCTTGTTGTAGTGTTAAATTATATTTCCTTCATGGCTAATAATTTTGTGCATTGATGTACTATTTGTTATCTGTATATGTTCTTTGGTTCATGACTTTTGCCCATTCTGTAGTTGGATTACTTGTTTTCTTAATATTGAGTTTTGAGAGTTCTTCATGCATTCTACATAGATACTCTTTGGCATATATGTGGATTGCAAATATTTTCTCCCAAAACTTATCCTGAATTTTTATTTTTTTAACAGATTGCTTTTTAAAGCAAAAGTTTTAATTTTTATGCAGTCCAATTTATCCAGTTTTTTCTATTATGCCCTGTAATTTTTGTGTCATACTGAAGAACTCTTTACTAAATCTAAATACTAGGTTCAGAAGGCCATCCTCGGTGTTTTCTCTGAAAAGATGCAGAGTTTTACATTTCATAATCGAATATACGATTTATGCTAATTATTTATGCTAATTGTTGTACAGGCATAAAAATTAGTTTGAGGTTTTTTGTGATATTTCTTTTGTTTTGTCAATGGATATCTAATTGCATATTTAAATTGAAAACTACTTAAGAAATGGAAATATAAGTTACTTAAAAAAACAGGTCATGCTATATGTGAGAACATATATGCAATTTGTTATACATTGTTTAAATATTTTTCAAGCTTAGGTAAGCCAATTGCTTACCATCCTATGAAAAAAGTCTCACATCTAAATACTCATGAAAACATTAACAAAAATTTAACATTTATAATTTATAAGATTTATCACATAATATTATCCTTTTCCACCTTAAATAGATACACCAAATTTGGGAAAAATTTTAATGTAGAAATTGCACTAGCTTTTTTACTGAATTGTAAAGCTAATGTTACCCTGTGATCACAAGATATATGCTATTAAATAACTACCTAAAAATGATTATTTTAAGGACTTATTGTTATTACCATCTTTACTTGTAGCATTATTTGATGAATTTTCAGCATCATTTGCCTAAATAGGGAGTGTCATTTTCATCACAATTGTAGCTTCTCTCAAGAAAACTTAGTTTTAAAACTTTTGCTGGTTACTAGAAACATTATAAACATAACTCTTAGGTATTCAAACACAAAGTTCAATCTAACTAAATTCCACTTAACATTAAAAGAAACAAAAAACATTAAAAGAGACACTGTTCAATAGAAGAGAAAGAATAAGACATTTTCCCACTTTTACCAGTCTTCTTTCAGGTGAAAAATGTGGAATTTAGACTCAAAAGACTGAGGTCTAACTTTCAATACTGTGCATTTTTCAAATTATTGTCTGTTTTACAAATTAAATAATCTTGTAGAATTTCCACTATAGCATCTGTAAAATAGGGATTTGAAGACTTCACATAAAAGGTTTTGGGAATAATAAATCCAAAAAGACCTCAAATGTCATTGCCACCAACACTGAGTAAGGTAACGAAGAGACGAGTTAAGAGAACGTGATTGGATCTGGGCCCTGATCTGCCTTTCGTTAACTGCCTGGCCTTAGGAATTGCTTAATATCTCATTTTACTACCTGTAAAGTAGTTAAAATGATAGCTCTTTTCTCATTGATATTTTGCAAGAATGGCATAAAGAAATTATACAAAAAGCCTTTTTAAGGTGTTTATGGTCATTGAATATTAGCTATCATTGGAATAAGAGCTGAAAAAAGATGAATGTATTTTTCTTTTCTTTATCAGAGCAACGGACAATGTGCCTGCCACATCTATAAAGAAGCAAAATAAGATTCATATTTTTCTTCACTGAGCTGTGAGCAATAGTTGAAACATTTCTTTCTTTTTTTATCTTACTGAAGTATAAGTGAAAAAATTTTAAACATAACACATTTTATATACTTAAGATACACAATGTGATTTTTTATTTTTTTATTTTTAATAATAAAATGATCAATTATAATTGGATGTATTTACAAGACAAAAATGATGTTATGATTTATGAACATTATGTGGAATAATTTAAAAAAAGGTATTTAACTTATCCATTGCCTCAGATATTTACCATTTTTAGTGGTAAATATTTTCTCCTAATCTATGGGTTGTCTCTTCACTGGGTTAGTTGTTGTTTTGTTGTACAGAAGCATTTAGTTTGATGCAATTCTATTTGTTCATTTTGGCTTTTGGAGTCAAATCTAAGAAAATTTTGCTTAATGTGTATTTTTCCCTGTGTTTTCTTCTGGTGGTTTTCCTGTTTTAGGCCTTATGTTTAAGTCTTTCATCCATTTTGAGTTGACTTTTGTGTATGGTATAACATAAAGATCCAATTTCATTCTTCTGCTTGTGAATATCCAGTTTTCTCAATACTTCCGAGAGAGACTGTTCTTTTCTCAATGTGTACACTTCATACTCCAGTCAAAAATCAGTTGACTCTACATGTGTGGATTATTTACAGGCTCCTTCTCTTCCATTGTTTAATTAGTATATTTTTATGCTAGTACTATGCTGTTTTAATTACCATCACTTTGTTCTATTTCTATATGTAATTTGTTGAGTCTTTTTATTATGATAGGATGCTGAATTTTGTCAAATGCATTTTCTTCACCAAATAAGATGATCATACGATTTTTATTCATCATTCTATTAATGTGGTATATCACACGTATTGATTTGTGTATGTTGAACGAACCTTCTTTGGATCTCTGGGATGCATCCCACTTGATCACAGTTAATGATTTTTTAACGTGTTGTTAACTTGGTTTGTTAGTATATTGTTGAGGGTTTTTGCATCTGTATTCATCAAGGATATTGACCTGTAGTGTTATTTTCTTTTGAGCTGTGTATCTAGCTATGGTATCAGGGTAATTCTAGCCTCATAAAACATGTTTGGAAGTACTCTCTCCTCTTCAATTTTTAGGAAGAGTTTGTGAAGGATTGGTATTTTTTTTTTCATGTTAGGTAGAATTCAGCAGTGAAGCCTTTGGGTCCTGGGCTTTTCTTTGATGTGAAACTTTTTATTACTAACTCAATCTTCATATTCATAATTAGTATGTACAAATTTTCTATTTCTTTGTGATTTCACCTTAGCACTTTGTATGTGTCTAGAAATTTACACTTTTTGTAGATTATCCAGTTTTTGGCAAATAATTTTTTATAATGGCATTTTATAAGTCTTAGTATTCCTACAGATTCAGTCATTTTCCTGCTTTCATTTCTGCTTTTATTTTAGTCTTCATTCTTTTCTCTTAGTCCATCTGAAAGTTTTGTCTATTTTGTTTTTTTTTCAAATAACCGACTGCTAGTTTTATTGGCCTTTTCTGCTACTATTTTAGTCTCTATTTAATTTATTTTTGCTCTGATCTTTATTATTTCATACTGTCTGCTAACTTTGGTCTTTGTAGGTGCTTCGTAACTATTATTTGAACTCACCTATGTATTACATCATTGTATATTTAAGAAAAGACTAATTCTTCTAAAACTACAAGCTTAAAGTTTTTAAAATGTAATAATGATTTATAATCCTTTGGTATATAACCAGTAATGGGATTGCCGGGTCAAATTATATTTCTATTTCTAAATCCTTAAGAATCACCACACTGTCTTCCACAATGGTTGAATTAATTTACACTCCCACCAACAATGTAAAAGTGTTCCTACACATGCACACATATGTTTATTGTGGCACTGTTCACAATAGCAAAGACTTGGAACCAACCCAAATGCCATCAATGATAGACTGGATAAAGAAAATGTGGCACATATACACCATGGAATACTATGCTGCCATAAACAAGGATGAGTTCATGTCCTTTGCAGGGACATAGATGAAACTGGAAACCATCATTCTCAGCAAGCTGACACAAGAACAGAAAACCAAACACCACATGTTCTCACTCATAAGTGAGTGTTGAACAATGAGAACACATGGACACAGGGAGGGGAACATCACACACTGGGGCCTGGGGGTTGGGGAGCTTGGGGAGGAATAGTCGGGGACAGGGGTAGGGGAAGGATAGCATTAGGAGAAATACCTAATGTAGATTCGGGGCGATGGATGCAGTAAACCACCACCATGGCATGTGTATACTTGTGTAACAGATCTGCACAATTTGCACATGTACCCCAGAACTTAAAGTATAATTTTTTAAAAACTGTGATAATGAAGCTTGTCACATAAATTTGCAAAATTGCTGACTTTGAAAGGTAGCAAGAAGTTGGCCAAATAATTTATTATACAGTTTAATAAATGTGTACATGATTTTCATTTTTGTAATTGTGGGGCAGGTTTACTTGCCACAACAAAAGATTTTACTGAATTGGCTTTTATTATCAAATAACATACACAGTCATAAAGTTCTATGGAAATTTTCAATACTTTATTTACTACAGAACATATTAAACAATACAAATGTATACTCATATCGTATAACCTAGAAATAATGAAAGCAAGTTGACTTGGAAGGGAATTTAAAATGGTAAAATGTACTCACTTTTTGAGAAATTTAAAATAATATATCTATGGCTAAGTTATTAAATTGCAACAGAGAGCGATGGTAACATTCCAACTATATTGATCGATATTGAAAGATTTGGATAATGGTTGCAATTACATATTCTCTTTCTCAGTCTTAAAGATTGTCTTAAGAAATGACAGTTTGATTGGAAGATACTGAAAAGATATTGCAGAGTTTACAAATAACCTTCAAACAACAATAAATCATGAGTCCATGTTATATGTTAAGTTTCAGTGTCTTCTTTTATTTCCACAGTGAAATATAAATATTAATGGCTTATATATTTTTACATGGATACATATGTACTACAAATGTAAAAGCTTAAAGTAATACAAATATTCCAGAATATAATATACAAATTAGTGCTTTGTCCTTCAACATGGTCACATCAGAAAACATGCAATGTGATTCACTTCCTGGAACAAAACTGCATATACCCAAACATGTTTGAACCTTTCTTTTGGAAATTATTCTTAGAGTCTATGGAAGATTATGTGATTATTCTAATTAAGGAAAGCTTTTACTATTTTGTGGATGAATTCCTTTTTTAGAAATATATACATTTTAGAAAAGCATTTGGTGTCTTCCTTAGCTAAATGATCAAGATGAATAGATATGAAGATCAAATACTTGAAGCGAAATTAATTATTTGTGTTTTATAACACAGCCTGAAGGCAACTTCAAGCATGAAGTCAATGAAATTATTCCATTAATTGTTTCCCCCAACAAATGCACATTTACAGTTTTCTGTATGCTAGATTGGATTTGGTGCTGAGTATGAGGCATAGCCATACCCTCACCGAGTCTATACTCCTGTGGGTACAGCAGCTATTTGACAAATTATTCACACAACAAAAAACATATATTTACAAAATAAGATCATTACTACGAAATCAAATTTAGATTGGAAAATCAGTAAGCTACTCTTTGAAGATGGAACATATTATTTAAAAGACAAAATAATTGGTAGAGCCTAGTTTTGTGTAAAGATAGGAAAGCCTTTCCTATGAAAAAATAATAGCATGTGTAAATACTAAAGGTAAGAAATAGCTTGTTTTCGTTTCTAAAGTGTACTGCTGATGGTGAGAAGTAACTAGGGAGCTGATGAGAGGCATCAGATCAGTCGCAGCTCCAACACCATGATGAGGATTTTCAACATTGACTCAATTAACTGGGAAGTTAATATTACTGTAATAAATCTCCATTGGCCAACAGCCACAAATCTAAAGAAGTATTTTAAATTTATTTTTACTTATTTATTTAGACATGTACATTTTCTTTATGCAGTATTGTACAAGTGTAATTCTAGAGCATGTGCGTGTGCACATATACTTTATAAAACAAATGGGACTTCAGATTTAAAAAAAACCTTTAAAATTATAAATAATCCTTTGCTCAACAAAACCTCTCTCTGTCTCGCACTGTCTTGATAAATACATAATCACGCACATATATATACACAAACTGCACAACTATATAAACACAAATACACACATATTTCTGTATATATGTATGTCTGTCTGTGTATGTGTACATGTTATGTTAGACTATATAGTATGAGAGTATTCTTTCTTTTTAGCCTGTCTTAATTTTATAATAAACATCTTAAGATATTTTATAAATGTATATATATTTACATTTTAATGAGTGCAAGGTCATCTATTACATAGAGATACTTATTGTATATAGTTTTTTAGTTAGCCTATCCTCTACTTTGGAAACTGAGTTGTTTTAATTTTGCACTCTAAAAACAGTATGGTGGCTGGGCTCAATGGCCCACTCCTATAATTCCAGCACTTTGGGAGGCTGGGCTGGGAGGATCATTTGAGGTCAGGAGTTTGAGACCAGCATAGTCAACATGGTGAAACCTGTCTCTACCAAAAAATTACCTGGATGTGGTGGTGTACGACTGCAATTCCAGCTATTTGGGAGACTGAGGCAGGAGAATCGCTTGAATTTGGAAGGCGGAGGTTGCAGTGAGGCGATCTCGGCTTACTGCACTCCAGCCTGGGCAACAGAGTGAGCTCCTGTATCAGAAAACAAAAACAAAAACAAAACAAACAAAAAACGTGTTGTGGCAAAATCTCTCCTTTCCTGCCTGTCTATTATGTATGTATGTATGTATGTATGTATGTATGTATCATTTATCTACGTATCATCTCTTCATCTACACACTTGCATGAGACTTCTGGAGGATGATTCTTCTGCTAGAATTTCTTGATCAAAGCATATGCTAATTTTGAAGCTTTTGATAATTGCCCTACAGAGGGCACAGAGATGGTGCCAATGTACATTTTTATTCCATAGTAAAGAAGAAGAGCATTTCCTTACCCCATCACAGCGAACACTGATCATTCTTTTCAGTTTATGACAAATTAATTTTTAAAAGAACAAGAAGTCCTTTAGCATTTATGGTGCAATTAAATACAGAATTTAGACTCTATCAATTGTACCAAGATAATGTGCATAAAATAAAAGCCATAACTATTTGTGGAGACAATCTCACTAGGAATTTGACTAGCTTTGTAGGCATACAGCTGGTTTAAAGGAGAAAGCATTAGAGTGGTTAAGATTCTTGTTTCTCTGATATTATAAAGGATATACCATTTTGAAAAAGATGCTATTAACACGGCAAAGTTTAAGCCTCAGTCATCAAGCTCCGTTTGTCTTCAGAGAAACACAGATCCAATCTTTAATGATAAATTCCAAATTACTGAGAGTGTGATGTCTATAATTGTTTAATATTTGTCAGATTTTTTAAAAACATAAGGAGAATAAGATCGATTAAAATCAAATAATCATCTAGCCATCTGTAATACCATTTGCATAGTAGGTTGAAAATTTTATAGTCTGCCTTCTAGTGAAGTTTACATTGTTCTGTGACATTTTTAGTCTAGCAGCTGCTCTTTACCTAATGGATTTCAGTTCAGGGTTTGTGTAGGTACATATAATATACACACGTTCACACACGATCTTATGTTATATATGTGTTTGTATAATTCATGCATTTAAACTTTAGTTTAAATACGCATATGTCATTGTTATTTCCCCCAAAATTTATACACTGAAATCTAATGCCCAGTACTTAAGAATGTTACAGTATCTGGAGATATGGTACTTAAAGAGGTAATTAAAATGAGGCCATTAGCATGGGTTCTCATTCAACATAAATGGTGTTCTTATTGGAAGGAAAAATTAGGACACTAACATTTACAGATGAAAGACTTTACAAAGACACAGGGTAAAATGGCCCTTTACAAGTCAAGGAGAGGCCTCAGAAGAAACCAACCCTGCCCATTCCTTGATTTCAGACTTCTGGCCCACAGAATTTGAGAAAATAAATTTCTGTTGTTGTAGCCACTGAGTCTGAGGTACTTTGTTATGGCAGCCTTAGTAAACTTATACGGATTTTATTTCATTAGAAATAAAATGTAAAGAGAAGATTAAAAATGAAGTATCTTTAATGAAAGTGAGGTAATTGGATTGAAAACTATTTGAGGGCCGTCATTGGTACAACAGTAGTGTGTATACTGCACTTCTATTTAAATCACCAAACTTTGCATTTGGCTTTTAGGTATTTATATGCTGTATTAAAATTATCTAATTGTATTGGAATTTTACTAGCCAATCTCAATTTCCTTTATGAGTAGAGAAGCACAAAACAATACTAAAATATAAGCTCTCTGGCAATCAGCTGTTTCCAAATTCATTTCTTCTTCATGCATCCCCAGAAAAAACTGGATCTGTCTAATCTGACACAAATATATTGGTGTGCTCAGATAGTGTTGCAATGCAAATATACCAAATCCATTATTTTGGATGGTTATACTATTCGACATTTTTCTATGACTGGGTTCTTCCATAGATAAAGATTTAGCAACTATATAATTGATAATATTATTCCAAAGATACAGAGCACAAATTAGCAATACAAATTAGAAGAATAAAAGGCAGCGTGGTAACACCATGGCTGTGTCCACACGGGTACAGATGGGTCTCAGGTCATAGCGGTTCTTCCAAATCAACTACATGCATGGACGGTAGCCTTCAAGGTGTTTGCTTCATGGTTACCTTATAAGATTCATGAAAAACAGGGATTTGATGGTTTCAAAGTAATCTTTTTACATATATTAAGAACTTAGTTGATCATGGGTATCTGCTTTGAAACATAAAAGTTTAGTTGAAAAAATTATGAACAAAGGCACAGGCAATCAAGGCATGGCTAACTTTGCATTACCATTGAAGGAATCAGAAACGGCAGCTGTGGAGAAGATGGCAGAAGAATGTGGCAGAGTGTGAATAAAATTAACCAAGGCAAAAAGTTAATAAAAGCCCACTATACTGTGGCAGAAAGACAAAGCGAGATGGAGAAGTGGGGTCAGATGCAGAGTATACATAGTAGAGATGAGAGAATCCTTTTGCCAGTCCTTGTAACACCTTTGCACAAAAAATATCTTGCTACAGCTGTAGAAGGTAGTGCACAGCAGAGTGGTCTTTAATGCAAGCCCAACTTTCCTCATATTTTGAGGTCTTAATGTCAACTTAGATGGCAAGACAAAAGTAGGACTGAAAGTCACTGGATTGGTACCTCCTCCACAGCAACCTAGACAAGCTCTCCTCTGTTGCTGTCTACTTCTAAGAACGAGCTGCTCTCACTCATTTGTTTTCCAGACACTGCACCTCCACCACCCAGGTCTCCACTGTGTGTTTCTGTGGTCTGGCATCATCAGCCAGTGGTAGAAGCCACTGCCCCCAGATTCCTTGTCTCTGCATCCACTATTTTCTGAGACCAACTCTGCCTTCATTAGCAAGATGTTCGGTTGGACATTTCCTTTTGTGCCATAACTGACTGAATTCCAAAGCAGTAAATTATTGGTACACATGGTAAGACTGCCACCCATAGCCACACAATGTGGAGATCCACTTTAGTTTATCAGGACACTTCAGAAATAGCAGTGTTGCCACAGTCAGTCCAACCCCCACCGTGCCTCCCCTGTATATGTCATCCATATATGAGATATGATATGCCTCCCTAGCACAAAGCATCCCAGGAATAGCACCTGCCTTCTCCCAGGCACACTTCTGCACACATTAGGTGGGATGAGATTGAAAGAGACGCTGTACTTCAAAAGAAATCCATGGTATCAATTTGGTGGCCAAGTTGGTCTTGTCTGGCTGGATCTTGTCTGCTTTGTTCAAATTTAAACAACGATATTTACAAGGTAATTTTGCATAGTCTGCTCTTTATAAATATTTGTGGATTCATGAAGAAAAATGGATATATGATAATATTCCTCCATATAGTTTTATATGTGAAAGTATAATGAAAATCATTTTCATCACTGGAGACAGTTCTAACTTCACGTAGTTACCTTGAGTAGCTGTAACAGCAGAACTTTGCATATTTAGTCACATCAGAAGGATTTCACTGATGTTCAGTCGTGAAAGTTGCATTACCGTTTTTAGGAGGAGAAAGTGCACAATTTCCTATTTTTCCATGTCTAAAATACTCTTAGTCATAATGAATCTATTGAAAGAGGGCTTGTTTTCTCTACACAAACGTTATTGCCAGAAGATAAGTTGTATAACCTATTTGGTGTATATTTGACTTTTGAATTCTGTGTATTGGTTATATAAGTTCAGAACAATACATAACTAGGATTTATGCTAAAACAACTTCTGACTCTTGGTTCCAATTAATATTCTCAATGAGAAGTAAGATTCCTTTTGAAAATTAAAATGATGCAGCATTTAATATTTGTTGAGTCAATTAAAAATCAAGAAATGAATGAATATCTGAATTAATTATCTACTGTCACAATTTTTTCAGTTGAGAAAAATGTCCTGATTTCTCAAGTGTAAAATACTCCTTTAATCTCTTACATCAATATCCAATTCAAATATTGTTTTTTCTAATACCAAATGTGAATTAATTAGGCTGATCTATTAATATAAAAGAATTTCAGAGAAAAACTGCAGTAAAAAAGGAGATACATACTAATTATAAGGAGGATTTATAAACTTCTTTTATCCACATTTTGAATAACATTTAAAATCTAAATATTTTGCTGATAAATTTTAGATGGTATTATTCAAACTTTAAAAAGTAAATCTGGATGTAAGCGTCCTCAGAAACGTTCAAGGAGGACATTTGTCACATGAATAATGGGATCCCACTGTTGGCACATCCAGCTCTGCTAACCCACTGCAGGCATGTTGCTGTCCGTGTCCTCCAGATGTTTTTAGCTCATTAATTTAAAAGTATAATTCACTTCAGTAAAAATAAAGACATAACTTAAAAATATGATTTCAAGCTACATTGCAAGGAAGAACTAGGTTACTGAAGAAGAATCACAATTTATATGCAGCAGCAGCGGTGACCTAGTATAAAGGCCCACTTTTTGTCTTTCCCAATAGGAAATTCCTTCTGGATAAGCCAAACCTATCAGACAATAAATGCCTCTTGTAACAGAAATTTCAGAAAAATCAGATTTTCTAACATTTCCTGTGTAAATGAAATCTTATTTTGCATATACATGGCATGGATAGGCATGCATTTAACAATGCACTCTGACAGAGAAAGCATCATTAATATCTAAGCCATGTTAAGAAGGAATTGGATTTGTCAAAACAGTAGCAGTTAAATTATAATGTTTTAATATATTTTTGTAATTTAAATGTGTGATTCTACATTTTAGGGAGTAATATAGATTAATTAAATAAAATTTTGAAAATTCGGAAAAGGAGCTAGACAGTTTCCAATATTTTCAAAATACAATTAAAACTTTACATTTATTTTATTTTCCAGTGTTTTGTTTTGTTTTGTTTTTTCAAATGAATGACTCTTTACTTGCTGTGGTTTTAACACAAATTGTTTTTGGAAAGGGATTCCTCAATGTTATCTAAAATAGCCATGTAATTTTATTTCTTTATATGCTTGGTACATGGTGAAATTAACTTTTAAAACTTAATTGCTTATCTCTCTCCCACTAATGCAATATGTCAAGACAAGGATTTTATCTTACAATTGCTATGATATCACAGATGTATCTAAACAAAGATGAGAAAAGAAATAAAGAGAGCTTAATGACATTCCTCACTAAAAATCTTCAAAATTCAAGAGCATGGATGGTATTTTGTGAAGGATGCATGTCCTTTTTGGTGACCGTCAGTTACCTTGAGAAAAGTTTGTTGTTGTTTTTAGTTTTCCTAACAATTTCTGTGTACAATGTTGGTAACTAAATGCTTTTTGCAGCACCTAAAGCCAGTAGTTACATAAATGACTTGTTCAACTTGCATTAGTTCGAATGTAAAGGATTGCAAAAGGAGTGTGAAATAGTAAGGATACAATTCAGAAGAAGTGGGAGCTTTGAAACTTTGCATAATTAAGATTGTCAAATAAGTTAGGTAAGAGGAATTCTATGTATAGTATAAGAGGTTTGACAGTCTATTCTTAATAGATTTAGAGAATTGCCTGGTTTAACAGTGTAACTTCCAAATCTAGAACAGTGCTTGATACCCGATAGGTAACAATCAAATTTTCTGGATGAAGTGATAGTTATGATGGTGATCCATCCAACACAATCCTCAGATAGAAGCCAGCTGGGGAGACCTCAGGTATTGCGGAACCCAAGGATATATTCTATCATGCTGAAACCGAAAGTGTTGCTGTTGTTGTTTTAATTGTGGTGAAAACGCCAGTAACGTTCACTATATTCACATTGGTGTGCAAAAGATCTCTAGAACCTTTCGTCTTGCAAAAGTGGTTCTCTATACTCATTGAACACCAGCTTCCCATTTTCCCCTTTCCCAGCACCCTGCAACGATCATTCTACCTTATGTTTCTGTAAGTTTACTTTCGCTGCCTCATGTAAGTGCAATCACGCAGTATTTATCTTTTTGTGTATGACTTATTTCACTTAGCATACTGTCTTTTTCTTGTCTACTGTGAATAATACTGCAATGAAAATTATTGCACAAATAATCTTGAGATTCCGTCTTCAATTCTTCTGTATATATCCAGAAATAATATTACCAGATCATATGATAATTCTATCTTTAATTTTTAAAGGAGTTTCCAAACTGTTTGCCACAGCAGATTCTGCACCATTTTACATTCCCACAGTGTGCCTGTGTTCCAATTTCTCCACATCCTGGTAACCATTTGTTATTTTCTGTTTATTTGATGGCGGCCATCCTAATGGGTGAGAGGTAGTATCTCATGTTTTGATTTGCATTTATCTAATGATTCATAATTGTTAGCACCTCGTCATGTGATTGCTGGTCTTTTGAAAATCTTCTTTGGACAAATGCCATTTTTGAATCTGGTTTTCTGCTTTTTTGTTGTTGAGTTGCTTATATATATTTCAGATTACTTTATATATTCTGGATATTAAGTCTTTGTCGGACACATGATTTGCAGAAATTTTCTTTCATTCTTTGGGTTCTCTATTCATTCTATTGATTGTTTCCTGTGATGCGTAGACATTTTTTAAGTTTGGTGTAGTGCCATTTATCTATGTTTGCTTTTGTTGTTTGTGCTTTCAATGTCATTATTCAAAAGATCATTGCCAAATCCAATGTTAAATAAGTTTTAGAATTTAAATTTTACAGGTAAGGGGTGCAAAATAATTTACAGGTAGGTCTTCAATACATCTTGAGTTTATTTTTGTATGAGGTGTAAGATAAAAGTCCAGTTTCCTTCTTTTGCATGTGAAATTCCAGTTTTTCCGCATCATTTTTTGAAGACTCTCCTTTTAAAAAGCGAGATTGTGAAATTGTGACATTCCTGTGGAGGTTCATTTGAAAGACAGGTGCTATGGCTCTGTTTTGCTTATGGCTGGGTTCTTTGAAATTCCCCTATGGCATTCAGAAAAGGAGCTTCTGGACTTTCTGATTATTATGATGACTTATGGGGCAAAAGGGAAATAGAAGTAGAGCTTGGAATATCTCAGTAGTCAAGCATCAAAAATAGAATCAAATTCTTATTACATCTGGTTTTCTGTGAATTTTTCTCTGTTCTGGATAAATGCTTTTGGTCTACATTCCATTCTACTGATTTTTCTCCCCAGCAGTATCATATTTAATGTGTAATTGCTTGCAAATTCAGTCCAGCAGTTAATTATAACTTTAAAGAAATGTTTCCTAAAATGTTTAGCATTTTCTGTCCAAGATGTCAGAAGGCCATGTGATAGCTTTTAAAGGGACTTCCCCCTTACAAAAAGGCATGTGGTTATCCCAATTGGCCTGTTACTAGAGTACTAGGCTTTCCTAATTCTGGGCGTTTATTAGCAAGTTCAGTGACTAACAGATTTAAATCCATATTTCCCAGTGTAGGCTCCATCAGTTAAAAAGTGACACATTACTCTCTTTAATCTTCTTCTATTTCTTTTTTCTTTTCTTTGTCTTTCTTTTTTTTTTTTTTTTTGAGATGGAGTCTCACTCTGTCACCCAGGCTGGAGTGCAGTGGCACCATCTTGAATTACTGCAACTTCTGCCTCTGGGTTCAAGCGATTCTCATACCTCAGCCTTCTGAGTAGCTGGGAATACAAGCACACATGACCATGCCCGACTCCTTTTTATATTTTTAGTAGAGATGATCTCACCATGTTGGCCAGGCTGGTCTTGAACTTCTGACCTCAAGTGATCCGCCTGCCATGGATGCCCAAAGTGCTAGAATTACAGGTGTGTGCCACCATGCCCAACTAATTTTTGTATTTTTTGTGGAGACAGGATTTCACCGTGTTGGCCAGGCTGGTCTCAAATTCCTGACATCAAGTGATCTGCCTGTCTCGGCCTCCCAAACTGCTGGGAATACAGGCATGAGCCAACATGCCTGGCCTCCTTGTATTTCTTCATGTATTCAGAATCCAGGTAAGAAAAAAAAGGCTATTCACTGAAACTTCCTAACCACCTAAAGCTGTGTGTGGGCTGGTTATGCTAAACGACAGAAAAATCCTGTCAGTTGGAAACAAAGTGCATGAAGAACGGTGGAAGTTTTAGTGCAGCCAAAATTAGTAACATGAATCTTGGCTGGTATGCACTATGAGGATGCCTTGCAGAACTGTATTGTTCCAATCAATTTTCCAGTTAGAAAAATAACTAAACAGAAAAAAATTGTGAATTCTTGAAAATAAAAGAGAAAATTAAAAATTGAAGTTAATTAAAGGAAAATGGAAAAAGTGAGTTTCCCTTTAAATGCATTTGTTAAACAATGACAAAAATTTCTATAAAGCCTACATATTGGTTGATAGTATTATATCAATGTTAGTTTCCTGATATCGATAATTGTATTGTTTTATTTTTAAAGTTCATGTTCTTAGGTAACATATATTAAAGTGTTTAAGGTAAACAGAAAGTGGGCCTACAACTTATTCTCTGATGGTTTAGAAAAAATAAAAAAGATAAATTATTAATGAGAGAGGGAGAGAGAGAGATGACGGATGGATGGATGGATGGATGGATGGATGGAATAATTAAGCACATGCAGTAAAATATTCACATTGGAGGATCTGGGTAAATGGTATGTGGAAAATCATGGGGTTATTCTTGCAACTTTTCTGTGACTATGAACTGTTTTAACACAGAAAGATTAAAATAAGAGTAGTGTCACAAGAGCTGCTGACTTTTTACTATGAATTCTAAAGATTACTCTGAGAAGTATTTAAATGAGGCAGTTATTTTCTTTTTACTGTAGCATTTTTCATCACAATATTATTCTCCAAGAATCTTTTGACTTACTGCACAAGTATGAAAACAGTAAATAAATTAAATAAAAATAAAATAAACCAAATCGAAAGTTGTACTGAATTTTATTTTCTCCCTCAAGTTGATAATATTGCAGTCACTTGTAGACTCCCCCACCCATAACAGCCCCCTTGGTACTCCTTCCTGTGGATATTTTACTGTATATGAAGCTAGTAAAATATCATTCCACATAAACTCTCCACAGCTATATCCATTTTCAAGATAATCACATTTATTATGTGTAATATTTGTTGTTGCAATTATTTGTGATCTGATTTTTTTAACAGGTTGTTTTCAATCCAGTTGGCTTCCAGCATTAACTTATAGAATGAGGTAAAGTACAATCATACATTTAAATTAAACAGAAATAATAAAATGCTGCCTTTCCCATTGGATATTTCAGTTGAATGTTATTTACTTTACTGTATTTTTCTTCTCTATTTTTATGTACAATAAGCCATTGGGGCTTATGCAGAGAACAAAAGACTTATTATATAACTTGTGGAGGCTTAACATTTACAGATCACTGCTTCAATTAATTTTACATTTCCTGTGTTTTAAACTCAGTTTAATAAATAATTCATGCATGAATTTGAAATAAAATAGTAGATATTTTTATAAATATTTGAATCACCATATAACTGTCACTCAGATTTTCCTTCCCCTGTATAATTCTTAACCCATTTATGCTAGAGGCTGCAAATTTTATTTGTGAAAAATCAGACCTTGGTGATGACCTTGAGCAGTAGGTTATAAATAACTACCACAAGCTTAGTGTTCCAATAATGGAACACTAGACATAAATAGGTTTCAAGGCAAAATAAATAACATTGTAAAACAAAGCCCTAGTAATCATTCTCCTATTTCATTTAAAAGTGAGGCTGGAGTTGATGTATATACCTTCATTTTGTATTGTCTAATTCAAAAGTAAAGGAAGCCATAGAGTTAAGAATATGACATAGCTGTTCATTAATAACTCACATTGCTTTATACACATCACTTGATTATTAATATTTGATTTTGATATGGAGAGACCATGGATGATAGCTGGATATATGCCTACTCACAAGCTTATGATTTTATTCTAAAAGAAAATTATAAGCCTCTTATTGAGATGGATTAAATATTTACATCTCCCAAAAATCCATCTACTGAAATCTTAACCCATAAGGTTAGGATGTGATTAAGTCATGGAGTGGAACCCTGTGTTTATGGTGTTTTTGTTAAAGCTGTCTGAATGGCCTAAGACAGTGACCCACCATCTGACAGAAATAAGCCAATTATAAGGATGTAAAGTGTGGATACTGTATCTCTATAAGACTTAGAGTATCCTGTCACTGGCATGAAACAATCTTTCACTTTTCTTGATCTCCTGCATCCCATTTGCAGTTGACAGTTGCTGAGGGAGAGGGTCAGGAACAGCTGCTTCCTAATTACAAGGAGCATGAACAGGTAGATGAAAGAGTATAAGCTGAGTGATCTTGGAGCTGGTAGGAGTCTGATTGTGGTGGCAGACTTCAACAGCCAACTAATGTTTTCATAAAATACTTCTTAAACAGGTTCATCTTTACATGAAGAATCTGCCGCCCATGCCTGTTTTAGGAGTATATTTGAATATTCTCCAAAATGTTAAGTAGGCATAACCAGTTTATAAAAAGTTTTAGTTACAAATTGAGGTTTAACTAGAAATGCATGACCTCTAACCAAAGATTTTAGAAAATATTTGCTTTCTGGATTGTTCACTTATTCAATTTTAAAACAATGCATTGAACATACTGTATTTCAACAAGGCACTGGCTGCTGATATATTTTGGTGCCTATAACAAATAAAAATTTTTTTTTCCAAGGCCTTACCCTCTAGTTCTTTCTGTATTTTACTGTTTATCTTTTCACTGTCACTTTTGAAATATAAATTGACTTTTCAAAAAGTACATTCAATTATTGCATATTACTAGTGGTAATGGAAAATTGTACATGTATCACCAACAATGGTATGCATTGGGGAACAAGAAACAGGAGAACAGGAGTCTACCTCCATGTACAGCAAAACATGCAGAAAGTGAACCTTTTTGAAGTGCAGTCTCATAGAGAAAACTTAAAGCAGAGATTGAGACAGGAACACTCAATAAAGCAAAACTTTTACAACCAAACAGTGCCCTGAATACAGGTAACACTAGAGGAATGAGAAGCCTTGTACACACCTCTTTCAGAAAAAAAGAACTTTTACATCATTTTATGAGACTAGTCTAACTCTTATACAAAGACCTCACATTACAGGTGAACAGAATCACAGACTCAAAAAGTTAACAATTCATACATATATACAAAGTTACTAATAAAATATTAGTATATTGGTTCACATTGTTTTTTATAAAGTATAATACATTATGACAGAATTTAATCAAGTGCAAATTTAGTTGAATGTTTGAAACTATTCAATATTAATATACTGATCGATTACAGGAGAAAATCATGATTATCTTATGAATAAAGAAGAAACATATTTAAACATTTAATATCCATGATTGTTTAAAGACTTGATTAACCAAAACTAGAAGGTAAGTTCTTTAATATAGTAGAAGATATCCACAGGCAAACCTACAGCTGACATGTTACTAAATAATAAAACATAAAATACATTATTCCTAAGACTGAAGTAGTGTCATGTTGTCCTCTATCACCACTAATTTTCATCATTTTATTGGAGTTCCTGGCTAGTGCAATTATGTAGGAAAAGGAAAACTTGTTACTGAAACAGCAGGGGTTTGGTCTAGGTACTGCCACTAGCCACACAGAAAACCAATCACTAAGACAGCAAGTGTTGCCATAGAAGAAAGTGTTAATTGGGTGCTGTGGCTGAGGAGATGGGAGATCAATCTGAAATCCATCTCCCTGACTAAAACCATAAGTTTATATAACAGGGAAGAATTGTAACAATGTGTAAGAAAACGAACTTGGGAGGGCAAAAAAGCGATCATGGTGAATGAGGGAACCAGCATCCGGTGCAGTGATCTGCTTTCAGTTCTTTGATACTTTTTTTGAGAGAAATGAAGGTTGTTTCCTGATAAAGAAACTCAGATAAAACATATATAATTTTCAAGCCTTAAGACCAGAAATCTCACTTTCTATGTTTATAGAAAAGAACAGTCTATTAGACTATGGGGTTGGTTTCAAATCAGCCATCATAAGAGTGACACAAAGTTAGGCAGTAAGCCCGGAGACATAATCAACAAATGATGTTAGCCCTGAATGGCTGGTTTATTGTTTTGAGAGCATTTTCATGCACAGGCCGGGGGAGTTCACACACAACCTGGCAAATTTCCTGACTTTGGGTGATAGACAGCTGGATATCTGGGGAAACCAGGCTGCCAAAAGATTTTAAGACAAAACTCTAGAGTCTGAAGAGAGCACAGCACAGCTCGAGAACCTGAAGATTTGTAGAAGATTTCTCACTCAAGTACTTAGCAGAAAATTGATTAGTAAATGCATTTGAGAAAAATACCTTATGTCTGGAAAGAGCCAAGCAAAAGAATAAAAGTAGCATCTGCCACTCTCACAGGGCCAGGAATAGTGCCTATTCCCAATGGCTAGAAGGAGAAAACTCATAGTTCACAAAAGTGTGGGTGGGTGAAGTATACAGGTAAGTCTTGTTTCAATAAAAGGGAATAATTAGTCCTAGACTGAGATATGCTCCAGACCTATGTAACAGATCTAAAAACTAATACCACATAGAATCATACCATCTCCAATAAGTTAATAATTAAAAATACATATGCACCTAAAATATATGAAGCACACAAAAAATGTTAAAAATGACAGAATCAAAAGAAATAGACAATTAGATTTTGTGCTTTTAATACTTGTTTCTCAAAAAATGATACAAGTAGACACAAAGTAAGTACATATTGAAGATTTAAACAATATCAAACGACCCAATTGTCTTTATAGAACACTGCAAAAAACAATAGCAAAATAAACAATCTGGCACAAAAAAATTAAAAAGACCATATTATTGGATAAAATATATTTCAGTGAATTAAAGATGATTTTTCATGCAGATTATGTTCTCTTTCCACAATAGAATTAAATTAGAAATAAAAAAGAAAAATCCCTGGAAGATGTGCTAATATTTGGAAACTACTGATTCCTAATAACCCACTTCTAATAATCAAATGTAGATGACCGGGTGATGTATGAAGCCAACCACCATGGCATGTGTATATCTGTGTAACAAACCTGAATGTTATACACCTGTTCCCCAGACCTTAAAGGACAATAAAAAATAACATAACCCATGGATTAAAGAAAAAAATAAAAAAATAAAACACAGTATTTTGAACTGAGGAGAAATGAAGATAAAACATTTCAGAAATCACTGGCAGCCATTAAAGCAGGACTTAGAAAAAACGTGTAACACGTGACACATTAGAAAGGAAGAAATATAAAAATGTAAGGACCTCAGCTTCTCCTTAAAAAAACTGTATTAAAAAGAGAGAATTAAACCCAAATAAAGCAAGAGAAAGAAAGTCATATGGACCAAAGTAGAAAAAATAAATCAAATGCAAAACCAAAATAGAGGAAATCAAGACAACTGAGAACTTACTCTTTTAGAAGATCAATAGAGTCAATAAACTTCTAGACAGACTGGACAGGTATAAAAATAGACCAAAAAAAAAAAAAAAAAAAAACAATATCAGGGATAGAGGTGACATCTAAAGGTCTTAAACAGATTCTAAAGGTATTAAAACTGTAATAAGAACATATTATGAAAGCTATTTGCCTACATATTGAATATTTTAGGTGAAATGTACAAATGCATTGAAAGACACAAACTACCAAAGATAACTGAACAAGAAATAGATAATCTGAAACCCAAAATCTATGAAAGAAACTGCAGTAAAAAGTGACAAAGAAAATTTCAGGCCTACATGGTTTTACTGGTGAATTCTACCCAATACTTAAGAAAGAAATAATACAAATTCTGTGGTAATCTTTGCAGAAAATGGAAGAGGATGGAATACATCCTAATCTCATTCTTTAAGGCATCATTACCCTTATATCACTATTGCAAAGGCGTTACCAAAGACTACGGAACAATATTTCTCATGTACAGAGATGCAAATGTACTAATCAAATTTTTAACAATGTGAATTTAATAATTATATATGATGAATAACATATTGCAACTAATTGAAGTTTATTATAGAAAAGCTAAGATGGTTTAATGGTAAAATATCAATATGATGTGCCATATTTAAAAACCAAAAATGAGGATACACCTATGCTCATCTTGATATATGTAGAATAATCATTTGAAAAAAGTTATCATCCTTTCATGATAAAAACTCACAACAAAATAAGAATAGAATACATCTTCAACTTTATAGAGGGCATCTTCAAAAACTTGCAACTAAGAATTCTTGCAACTATGAAAAAACAAACGTTTAATTCCTAAGATCAGAAACAAATAGAGACTTTTTTTTCTCTCACCCCTTCTAAGAGGTTCCGATCAGTTTAATAAGGCAAAGAAAGAAATGTTAACACATTTAGAATGGAGTAAAATTGTGGGCCGGGCAAGGTAGCTCATGCCTGTAATCCCAGCACTTTGGGAGGCCGAGGAGGGCATATCTCAAGATGAGGAGATCGAGACTATCCTGGCCAACATGGTGAAGCATTTTCAGAGAATTTGCTAGAAAACAAGAAGAAATACAAAAATTAGCTGGGCACAGTGGCAGGCACCTGCAATCCCAGCTACTCAAGAGGATGAGGCAGGAGAATAGCTTGAATTAGGGAGTCAGAGGTTGCACTGAACTAAGATCGTGCCACTGCACTCCAGCTTGGTGACAGAACGAGACTCCGTCTCAAAAAAAAAAAAAAAAAAGGAGTAAAATTGTGTGTTTTTGCAGATGACTTGCTCATCTAAGTAGAAAATCCAATGTAATACACCAAAAAAATCTACTAGAATAATAAAGTGATTTTCACAAGGTTGCAAAATGTTTGATTTCAAGACTTTTTTTAATAAAGCTGTAGTCTTCAAGACAGAGTGACAAATAGCACGAAGATATTTTAAAAAATGAAGAAAAAATAGAATATTCAGAAGTAGATCCATATGCATAAAAATATATGCACGACTAAATCATTAAGTATCTATATGCAATCCAAATCTTAATCCATATGTGAAAATTAACTTAAAATATTTATAGATCTAAATGTGACACCTAAAACTGAAAATGTCCCATTAGTCCCATAGATAGTTTTTTTTTTTAATAAAATAGACATTGACACTTTTGTTTTTAAAGATCAAAACTTATATTTGTTTTATCTGAGTTTCTTCCTCAGGAAAGGACCTTCAGGCCGCTATAAAAAGTATGGAAGGACTAAAACTCACCACATCACTACATCCAAACAATGAGGTACTGGATCTTCTCATTCATCATGATTGCTTCCTTGCCCCCCTTCCCCTCACTTTCTGTTTTCTTACACATTGTTACATTTCTTCTCTGCCATATAAATCCCTAGTTTTAGTCCATCAGGGAAATGGATTTGAGACTGAGCTCTCATTTCCTTGGCTGCATCACCTGATTAAAGCCTTCTTCCTTGGAAATACTCATTGTCTTAGTCATTGGCTTTCTCTGCAGGGAGCAGCAGGCCCTGGACCAAAGCCCTGGTGTTTTGGTAACAAAACTATGAAACTTCTAGAACAAAATATTTTTGACATTGGTTTCAGCAACTATTTCTTAGATAAAGCACTAAAGCATGATCTATAAAGCAACAAGCAGATAAATTGGGTTTCATCAAAACAAGAAACTTGTCTTCAAAAAGCACTACTAAGAGAAAGAAAACTGAACAGACTGGGAGAAAATATTTTTCAAACTAGACGTTAGACAAAAATGGTAAAGTTGCAACTGAAGGAAAAAAAATGTTTTGATTACACTGGAGTAGATAGAACACAATACTTACGAGCAGTAAAAAAGTAGATAGATAGATAGATAGATGTAGCTAGATGATGTAGATAGATATGTAGATAGAGATACATTAGGCTTTGAGGTAGGGGATCAGCAAGCCTTGTTTTTCTAGCCGGCCCCGACCCTGGTGGCTGCTCACTGATCCCGGCAGGATTTGAGCAGGATTTGAGCAAAACAGGGTGCAGCGAAGATGAGACAAAAACGACCTCTAGTGACCCTCACTGCTTATGAACATGAAGACGCTCCAATCGGCCGGGCATGGTGGTTCATGCCTGTAATCTCAGCACTTTAGGAGGCTGAAGCAGATGGAACACTTAAGGTCAGAAATTCGAGGCCAGCCTGGGCAACATGGCAAAACCCCGTCTCTACTAAAAACAAAAAAATCAGCCAAGTGTGGTGGTGCATGCCCATAGTCCCACTTACTCAGCTGGCTGAGGCATGAGAATCACCTGGGAAGCAGACGTTGCAGTGAGCTGATTGTGCCACTGCATTCCAGCCTGGGTAACAGAGACAGACCCTGTCTCAAACAAAACAAAACAAAACAAAAGACACTCCAATGGGCACCATGACAGTTTACAAATGTCATGGCAATGCAAACACCATGGCAAAAACCAGGAAGTTATCTTATATGGTTTCTTCTGTCTCCTGTTTCAGAGCCTAAATGTCCGTCAGTATGTGTTGTGAACTGAATCGTGTCCCTTCAGAATTCATATGTTCATGCCCTACCCCCCAGTATGACTGTATTTGGAGATAGGGCCTTAAGGAGGTAATTAAGGTTGAATGAGGTCATAATTGTGGGGCCCTGATTCCATATGATTCGTGTCCTTATGAAAGAGACACCAAAGTGCTTCCTCTCTTTCCATTATTCAGAGTCAGAAAAAAATATTTTTTTTGGCGCAAAACAAAACAGTTAAAATTCTGGTAATGCTACAGGGCATATCGCTATTTCACTTTAACAAATTAATTTCTCTTAACCTACTTTCTCATGCGTAACTTCAAACTATTGATGTTAATATTCTAGAACAATTTAATTATTAAATGAGAAAATATCTTGAGGTGCATAAAATATTAATCAATATACAGAAGGTTTCTTCTCAATCCCTTGGTTTTTCATACCACGGACAAATAAAAACTACTGAAATAGTAACATAAATGCAGCAGTGAGAGTATAAGTGAAAAAAAATGTAGCTGGAAAAATACAAAGTGAAGTGACCGCTAGAAGAAATCTACATTGCATCATACGCACCCACAAAGTGAAGAGACTCTTTCTCCGTCAGCGCCCATTCCCCATCCAGTGTTGCATGGCTCCTAAGGGGAATCATCTAGACCTGTAGCAGCATACTCGAGGTTGAAAACCTTGAAAAGAAAAAATCAAGGATTAAAACAATTGATACCAATTATAAAAAAATAAGATTTTAAAATAATACGAAACAATTGCAAAAGGATTTCAGTGTTTGCTTAGTTCTAAACACAACTGATGTTTATTGAGTTACTCACAACAACTGGAACGCTGGAAAGTAATCAATTACACATGAAGTCCAGGAAAGCTTAACTGATTGCTCCCAATACACACCTGCTATTTACAAAGCTAGAGCCAGAATTACACTTTCCTGACATCAAGAACAGTGATGGATAATATAGCCAGATGCATAAACAATCATTATGACGTCATTATTAAACAGGTAGAGATGTGGAATCAGTGAAATGCACACACATGCTAGGGGGAGTCAGTTTCGTTATAATACTTGAATAGAAGCTTAGAATCTTACTGGTCTAGTTAGCATTCATGACCTCTTGTTATTTTTCTTGATAACAGTTTTTCTTTTGTATAATAATTGCTGAGGAGTATAGTTAATTGAGTTTGTTTTGTTTTGATTTTTTGTTTGTTTTATAATATTAGTGGTACCATCAATATAGACACCCCTAAATGACTTTACAATTAGGTGGTGGTTAAACTCCTGCAGAAAGAAAATTTCTTTTACCACATATGAAGTTAGCAAATAAAGCAAATAAAGGCTTAGTTGATCTATTACCTTGATCCCTTTTGAAAAACAGTGCCCATTGGGTAGAATGTTTATTGACACATTTTCATTTGAATGGTTAATCTGTCATAAAAACAGAAGACAAGGCCATTTTTATTTATTGCATGTGGTGGCGATGGAACAGCAGGCAAATCTATAATTTATATCTCGAGTCCACTTCTACACAGCCCTTATTTTCAAACCTTGATCCTTCTGGCTACGCCTAGGATCTGGGAGGGAGAGGATCTTTGGAGAATGGACCACACAGCACCCTTGTGGAAGCATGTTAAGAAGTTCTGTGACTAACCATGTAAAAGATGATCTGTAACTAGAAGAGTTGGAATGGGGAGGTGTCAGTATCGTAGGGCTGGAGCCATGCGGATTCACTTACAGCCACGTGAACGTAGCGATACAGTGACAGAAGAGGGTGCTGCTTACTTGTTTTTGTAATTTTTGTTGTTGTAATTGTAGAACTAGGTGAATTGTGTTGTCCTTGACTGAGATGAGAAAGACCAACTGTGGGAAAACATGTAAAATTTTAGATTTATTAAGTTAGATTTGCCTATTATTTAATTTTCTAGGTGTTGCCTTCTCAATGCCCAAATCCCTCGCCTTCATAAGCATCCTGACTGGTGGTCGGCTCCCTGCCTCCCTGACATAGCTCTTGCTGTTCTGAGAGGCTACTTTTATGTCTGCCTCTACTCAGAAGTTAAATGTAGACTAAGCCTACTCCAATCAGAAAATCCCATTTCTTGCTCCAATTTATTGTTCTGCTGTTGGACATATGACTCATTTTTGACTAATTTAATGACGGTTTATACAAACTGAACTTCCTTTTTTTCTCTCAAAAAGCTACAAAAAGCAACTCTTTCTCTCTCTGGATGGGAAAAAGTATCACTCATATGAATCAGTTAAGTCCTGTCAAAAGAGAAGTTGGTCCACACTCAGTCTTTGACATCACAGAATTTGCTGGATAAGACTAGAAAATGGTCTCAATGCTTTTCATCAAAGTACTTGAAAATCGTCATTAGTAGCAAGTGAGAGTGAGAAGACACTGTTTTAGGAATGCAATGTTTCCATTTTTCTGAGAAGCACAGCCATCAGAAGACAGGGAGCCTGTCCCAGCGTCACTGAAATAGGAATGAAGTCAAGCTGCAACCATCTTGGCACTTTCCTGATCCTCTACAAGAGAATAAACTCAAATTTTTCTCCCAAAATACAGAGCAGAGCACTATGATTACTTGCCGGCATTTATCTGGGGATCATGAGAGAAAGCCAGCTTAGGATGGAAAGCTGAGCAAGAAACAGAAAGAAACTAGGTGTCTAGTGTAATTATTGAACTGACAAATCAAGCCAACCCTGAAGCTCTCCCTACCTCTTGATTTGCAGTCCTTTATTTTAAACTGTTTATGGTTGTGTGTTTTGCAGTTCTTAAGAAAATGCAGTCTAACTAAAGCAATGTACAGAAGAAGATATCATGTGGTCGTTGGATACATAAACTGAACCAGTCAGAAGACAGGTGTAAGGTGTGACAGTTATCCACCATGAACTTAGGACAGTATTAAAGACATGAACTTGAAGAAGACACAAAGTGATAGTGCACAGACAGAGTTGCAGAATGCTTTGTCCACAAGCAGGATGTGAGAGTCACTCTGCTGCTTCCAAAGGCTGCACAGCCCTGACCCCACAGGCAGATAAAGAGATAACAAACAGTTCGCTTGGGATCAGAAGTATTGCTAAAAATGTGGCTAAGAAGAAATCGTGAAGACTTATTTATTAGACAGTCCCCCTTTTTTATGGGAAAGTTTGGGATGCTGACACGCTTTCTTGCCTGTGATGCTCAGAGACTTAAAAGTTGTTTGTTGTTTTTATACTGCAGTTCCATCAATAATTATATAATTACATCACATTTTATATAACTGAACAAAACCCACCATTTCTTACACCCTATACCTCCTCCTCCACCATGGTCTCCAGCTTTGTTTAGAAGACAAAACTTAAGCTGTGTTTTTTCTCTGCTTTCATACTACCACAGCAATAGTCTTCAACATGAGAAAACTTTTGGGACCAAATGTGTGTGTGTTTTCCCCTACACCAAGAAATGGACACCAGCTGGGCATCCTCCAACTTAATTCCAATATTATCTACTCAGAGAAGCATCAGATCTCACAGGGTGAGGACTCAGACCCCAAGACCGTCCCCACTTCAGACCCAAGTCACAAATCCAGGCCTGCAGAACTACCTGGCTTCAAGTTGGGGTTTCCCTGACTCCAACTCTGGATTTAAATAATTTGCTGGAACAGCTCACAGGACTCAGGGAAGCAAGTTTACTGGTTATTATAACGGATGTTACAAAGGATACGGAGGAAGTAGGGTGAGGTGTGGACAAAGGGGTGCAGAGCTTCTATGCCCTCTGACGTGGTTTGGCTGTGTCCCCACCCAAATCTCATCTTGAATTCCCACATGTTGTGAAAGGGATCTGGTGGGAGGTAATTGAATCATGGAGACAAGTCTTTCCCATGCTGTTTTCTTGATGGTAAATAAGTCTCATCTGATGGTTTCACAAAGAGGAGTTCCCCTGCATGAGCTCTTTCTCTTTGCCTGCTGCCATCCATGTAAGAGGTGACTTGCTCCTCTTTACCTTCTGCCATAATTGTGAAGCCTCTCCAGCCATGTGGAACTGTAAGTCCACTGAACCTCTATTTCTTCGCAGTCTCAGGTATGTCTTTATCAGCAGCATGAAAATGAACTAATACACCCGCCTTAGGCACCCCACATCAAACCCTGTCCTCTTTGTCCTTTTGTGCAGACTTCACAGAAAGAAGCATGATTAGCAACTGTTTAGAGAAGTGTGCTTTGGAGAGAGAGAAAGGTTTTATTTTTTTTGAGACAGAATCTCATTGTGTCACCCAGGCTGAAGTGAAGTGGCATGATGGCAGCTCACTGCAGTCTCTCCCTCCCAGATTTAAGCGATTCTCCTGTCTCAGTATTCCGAGTAGCTGAGATTACAGCCATGCACCACCATGCCTAGCTAATTGTTGTATTTTTAGTAGGCATGGGGTTTCACCATGTTGGCCAGGCTGGTCTTGAACTCCTGACCTCAGGTGATCTGCCTGCCACAACCTCCCAAAGTGCTGGGATTACAGGCATGGGCCACCACATATGGCCTGAAAGGGTATGTTCTAAACCTGGCAAGGCTTGTCTGTTCAGATTCTTCTTGGCCTCTCTGTGAACTATTCCTCCCTTCAGAGTATGGGGCAGGATCTCCTGTGAAATGAGGGTCTTAGGGCCCACAGTCAGATGACAGTTGCCTTGGGCAGGTGAAAAGAGGGCAAGAGAAGGTCAGAGAGAGGACTTCTGTTTTCTGAGGCCTAAAGCACCCCAACACTATAACCAGGGATAGAGGACTCAGGAACCAGGAATCAATATACATACGTGATACATATATAATGTGTACGTCTATAATACATACATAATATGTTACATATATATATGATAACATATAGTGACATATTTTCTATATGTATTTGTGTGTACATGTATGTGTATATATATTATCGTGTGTGTGTGTCTGTGTGTCTGCATCACAGGGTTAAAAGTGGCAGTTGCTCAAATTGGAAACAGTAATCCTCACATTACTGCAGTTATCAAGCCTGCCCACTTCACTCCCTTGATTTCGCGGGGGCTCTGTCTCCTCCTCCCCATCGCCCCATCACTGTCCATCCCAGTGTCACTGCTTCCTGACAGGTGCCGTGGCTGCTGTCCCTCTTCCTGTCGAACTTTTTGAAGAATCACTAGCATTATTTTTCTAATTTTCTAATTATTCCTGTAATTCTTCTGCCTTGAGACATTGTTTTCTATCACTTGTAATATAAAAATCTAAATTTCTTAGAATTGAAAGAAAAATGATGAACTCATGGGCCAGGTCATGCAACTGCATCCCAGTTGGAGGGAACACTTTCTGGTTGATGTATGCAGATACTGTTGCCTGAAGTGCATTCAGTGCCATGAGCAGAGGCCTCTCTGCTACCTTTGACTTGCTGAACAATCTTAGGCGATTGTCGCGCCAGCCCTCCTCCAAGTGCACTTTCCTCTCTTCAGGCTTCCCTCCGGCTAATCCCCACAAGCTAAGTTCCAACAGTGCGATGGCCTTGCTGTTCCGAGCACACAGCCCACCTTAATCTTTTATCCACCTTATTCTAGTCATCTGACCCCTTCTCCTACAGTGAGGGGCAGGTTGGACTGCAAGTCGCTGTGTCCCCAAGAATTGAATGACAGGTGGTTGGTGAACTTAGTCCATTTAAATTATGATTAACAACAACTTCATTTAAAAATAGCTCATTTTAAGATTTCATTTTTTTCTGGAAGATGAAAATCTCATATAGAAATAAAGATGTCAAAGTTACTTAGAGTAATTTTTTTCTCCGAAAGGAAGATACACCTAAGATTGTTCAGCAAGAAGAAGATAGGAAGAAGGGCTGGTCGTGGGTACTGAATGCATTTCAGATAGCAGTATCTTGCATATGTCAACCGGAAGGTGTTTCTTACGGCTGGGATGTAGTGTTACGACCTGGCCCATTCCATAATTAGAGACTGGCCAACTTCATAACAGCTATTACTTTGAAAGTCCACTTTGAGCATATGTCACTAATATTGTGACCAGCCCATGTATAGGCTCATCATAAATTCAGACTAGTGAGGCAACAGTCTACTTAGAGTTTATAAAAGCTCTGATTTGAAGAATATTGTAAAAACAGATTTAGTAGCAAATTAATAAATGCAAATCAGAATGAACAAAGCGTTCCCGGTGGCATTTTGTTACAAGCAGTTTTTACAGACATAAGGGAGCAAGGAGTGAGCTGTACAAAGTTGTCTGTCAGGAATTCCCGTTGGTTTACAGAAATGGCGTTGATTGGCAGTTGGCTGTATATCACTCACCATACAGTGTGAGTTACAACGTTCAGCATATGGCGCTGTTAGGTTAATCTTATGACTGCTTGCTGTCAGTCAGTCTAGAGCTCTCAAAGCAAGTGGCCTCAAAAGGTTAACACTTAGTTCAAGGGGAAGTGAGATATGACCGTGGCCACATTTCAATGCCTCTCTGGGCTGATGATTTAAAGGGGCCCACGCTCCTCAGATAAAAAGTTTCTCTTCTTTCTCAACATTCCATGTCGAGGGAGAAGATTATATAAAAAATGTGATGAAAATGTTGCTTCATAACTTTCCTTCCCCAAACCCATAAATGCAATCTAACCATGAGAAAAACATCAGGCAAATAAAAAAAGTGAGGAACATTCTATAAAATGCCTGCTCAGTCTCCTCAAACCATTAGGGCCATCAGAAACAAGGAAAGCCTGAAAAATTGTAACAGCCAAGAGGAGCCTAAGAGACAGGAAGAAATGTGACCTGCTCTCCTGGATGGGATTCTGGGAAGAAAAGACATGCTAAATTATAAACCAGAATAAAAATAGACTTTAGTTAATAATAATGCATCAAAAGTGATACACTAATTATAACATGTACATACTAATGTAACATGTTACTAATTAGGGAAACAGTGTGGGGAATATGAACACTTTCTGTACTGTCTGAATTTTTTCTGTCAATATAAAACTGTTCTACAATAAATATTTACTTTAAAAGTCTTCTGTTAGAATTATAGGTTAGTAATTAAAGAATATATATATATATGTATATGTGTGTGTTTGTGCTTGTATGTGTGTGTGTACTTAAAACCTTACCTCAGACCACACATCATACAAAGTGTATGTATTTAAAACCTTACCTCAGACGTATTATTTTAATTTTTATAGGGTTGAATATAAAACCAAACAATCACTATTAATTCCTCCACTTTAAATTATGAAAAAGTTGGAATAGATAAATATTTAGGCATTGGAAGGAGAATTTTGTATCCTTAGAAGTATAAATTACAAAAGAAAAAAATCAATTCCTATTAGTTTTAAAAAATCAAAAAGTCAATTAATCATTAATTTAAAAATGTCTATTTACTAGAATTAGAGAAATCCAAATGAAAACAATGAGTTATTTTGTCAAAGACATCAATTATTAAAAGAGCTATGAAGGAAAAGTAAAAACAGCAAAGACGTGGAATCTACCTAAATCCCCATCAATGACAGGCTGGATATAGAGAATATAGTACATACACACCATGGAATACTATACAGCCATAAAAAAGAATGAGATCATGCCCTTTGCAGTAACATGAATGAAGCTGGAGGTCTTTATCCTTAGCAAACTAACACAGGAACAGTAAACCAAATACGACATGTTCTCACTTATAAGTGGGAGCTAAATGACGAGAACACATGGACACACACCTAGAAGGGAATGACAGACACTGGGGTCTTTGAGAGGGTAAAGGATGGAGGCAGGAGAGGATCAGGAAAAATAACTAATGGGTACCAGGCTTCTAGGCTTAATACTTGAGTGGTGAAATAATCTGCACAACAAACCCCCATGACATATTTTACCCATGTAACAAACTTGCACGTGCACCCATGAACTTAAAATACAAGTTAAAAAAAGAAAAGTAAAAATTATTATCAATTTTTCATGTGATTATTTGTTCAATGTGTTTCCCATTAGAATTGAACATCTGTAAAATGTCATAGCTATTTTATTTATTGATACATTCAGAAAGTTTTGCACATAATAATATGACTAATAATTGGAACAAATCAAATGAACAATAAAATGGTACATAATGTTTGTACCAAATTAATATGTACTAGGAAGTACCCTCCAAGTTTAGCAGAAATCGTTAGTTCAACAATGCTTTGCAAGCAGCAAACTTCGTTTTCTTCTGTTAAAGGACAAGTGGGCTTATGATAGGCGTAGCCTAGTGTGGAGAATACCAAATTTTAAAAATAAAGTCTTCCAAGTACAATTAAGATAATGGATTGGTTGAAATGGCCAAGTGTTTTTTGCGGAGTCATTTTGTGGAGTTAAGTACATTGTGCACAGATAATAACTGGCCTAAATTTCAGTTTCAGTAATTTTGAGCAAACCGTGAAAACAATAGGAAATCACAGAAAAATGTTGACAAGGTTCTTTTACCCCAGCCACCCAATTTAGCAAATGAAAATAATTGTTTCTTCCCTGTGAAAATGTATACTTTAAGTGCTGTACTAAGTAGAAAGATGTGCAAGACACAGTTCCTAAATTAGATTCCTAGGACGACTTTCAGCTGCAAAAGTCTACAATGCAAATATTCTTCATGGAAAATTTTTCTGCTCTGAAATGTTGGATGGCTTAAATGTGAGAAGAGTGAGTAGAAATGACAACTATAAATGTGCACAAATTAGGTGATTAAAGAACTGTGGGCAGTAAAATTGAAGGTACATGATGAAAATAAAGGATGTTTTGAGAGAGCACATTTTAACTTTCCACACAGTTAATTTATCCTTTATAGTTTATGGGATGAACATTATTTCTTTTTTTTGTTGAGATGGAGTCTTGCCTTTGTTGACCAGGCTGGAATCTGCCTCACTGCAACCTCCGCCTTCCAGGTTCAAGCGATTCTCCTGCCTCAGCCTCCCTAGTAGCTGGGATTACCGGTGCCTACCACTACGCCTGGCTAAGTTTTGCATTTTAAGTAGAGATGGGGTTTTGCCATGTTGGCCAGGCTGCTCTCAAACTCCTGACCTCAGGTGATCCACCTGCCTCAGCCTCCCAAAGTGCTGGGATTACAGGTGCGAGCCACCACACCAGGCCTGATCATTAATTTTTTCTCATGTACATATCTTTTATTTCTCCCACTAGACTATAAGACTACCTGAAGGATGGACATCGTATTTTAAACAACACATCCCTTACAATGCCTGTCTCAGTAATTAGTAAATAGGAGATGTTGAAAAGCATTGTTTGGTTCATTTATAAAAATATCTTAGTGTTTTTAACTGAGACAAATGTAGACTCTGACAAACATGGTGCTTGTTATGAGTAAAAATATTTAGGGCATTATTTATTTGGTTAGTTTTGAGAGAGATTTTATTTTTTAAAAAGGAAAAATATAAAGAGAGGAAAAACATGACTGTGGACTTCTACATTTAATATATAATTTTGATATCTTAAAATATGATTATATAACATATGAATTTAACTTTTTCTTGATTATTGGTAATTTTGTTTAATGAGTTGTTTTAAAATAAAGACCAAGTTCCTTTCATTAAATGTCTTAATAATTGTGAGAGCTTAAATTTTAAATTTTTAATGTTATTTTAAATAACAATCATTTAATATCCTTCAGGCTAAGTGCAAGGGTCTCACACCTGTAATCCCAGCACTTTGGGAAGCTGAGGCTGGCAGATCACAAGGTCAGGAGTTCAAGACCAGCCTGGCCAATATGGTGAAACCCCATCTCTGCTAAAAATATGAAAATTAGCCTGGCGTGGTGGCACATGCCTGTAGTCCCAGCTACTCAAGAGGCTGAGGCAAGAGAATTGCTTGAACCTGGAAGGCAGAGATTGCAGTGAGCTGAGATGACACCACTGATGCCAGCCTGGGAGATAGAGCGAGACTGTCTAAAACAATCAAACAAACAAAAAACCCTTCAAATGCACACACAAAACAACATTAACAGTTAAGGTGGTTTTTCGTTAAGCAGGCTCAGGAAGAGAAATACACAAAATCTTAGTAGAACTCTTCTGTGGCTTCAGAGCTTCAGACACGTTTCTTTCCTGGAGCCTGAGTTGCCCCTTAGGGCTTACAGCAGCAGTGTAAAGATAATGCCTATACTGGCATTATCTTTATCACACATACTGCAAATTTGTAGATAAAGGAAGTTGCAACATAATTGGCTTTAAGGAGAAGAATTGACAAGGACAGAGTCCAGGATTTATTTGCAATCAGACCCGAATGAGATAAGTGCTAAAAGATGTAGACCATTGATCTTTATTGATCAAATGAATGTATACCTAACCACCCACAGCATTTTGTTCATAGGTAATGCTTCCAATGAATCATACACAGACACATACACACACACACACACACAGTGTACTTAGAGGCAGCTATTTCACCTTTCGAATAAATGGCATTGTTGAGAGCAGCAATGTATGACATATATATCATATATCTTTTTTATACTCTGAGAGATCAAGGCAAGTCGCATTTGCAATGTGATTTGAATGATCCTTGGAAGGTTACAAGCTGCTGAAATTACATCAGAACATTTGTTTCCAAATAAAAAAAAAATTGGGAATGTGTGACATTTTGGTTTTTATTCCTCTGTATTACGCTTTCATATGAAAAAGTTATCTCTAGAACTTTCACTATTCTTTCATGTCTGTGTTGTCCTGGACAGCCACCCTCACACTTTCTTTTCTACTTATTCCTGGCAACTTTCAAACTCTAAAGTGTCCTTTTGGTTTATTATTTGCAGAAGCTCCAAAACACATTTTCCTTAGTCCAATCCTGAAAAAAAAAATCTCCTTTTTTACATCTTATTTTTTGTTTCCAATCTACACAATTCCTAAAAGATAGAAATTTCTATTTTTTTCTAATTTATACATGACAGTCTATAAAATACACTCTTTCTTTCTTATTCAGCTAATAACACTTTCATTATTATATCCAGTTCACCTTTTATTCTAATAACAAAAGAGGCAGCAGAGGAGAAATCTAATAGAAAATAAACCTGTTAGAACAACTTCCCCCATCTTTAAATAGAGCTATATTTCTCTTTCAACAGCTTGTCTTTAGAAGGAATAAAATGGACTCTAAAATGGATGTGCAAAAATAAAAACAAATACATTTAGCTTTTACAGAGTGGCTACTTCTCTTGCAGATAAAATATACATTTAGCTGCCAAGATGATCAGCTGATTTCCAAATCTGACCAAGAGTATCAGGGAAAACTCCTTGTCTTACATTGAAGTTATAGGATCTTAATATGTATTCAGAGCAGTGGATTTCATATCTTTTCCAAATGAGCATAATGATCAGTTATATTTATATTTACCTCTCCAAACAAAGTAAGAAAATTAATTACCCTTGACAGGATTTAAATCTTCGATGGTAGACTGGCTAATCCACTCCTCCAATCCTATATAGGCACCTTCTGTTGAAATTAAAGAGGTTACTTCATTAGTATGAAGATCAAAGTTTAATTATTTACACCATAACAGTTCTCAAACTATCGTTAAATCCTCATCTATTATTCTAGAGAACTAGAGTAGTTATTTCTTCCTGCTTAAAAGCAAGCCTCCAGAATCAAACACGACAGTATCCAAATATTTACTCTGCAACACACAAACTCAAGACTGGTGAGTTCCCAGAAGTAGCTTAACTTCTCTGTGCTTCAGTGCCTTTATAGTTAATATTGAATAATGATAATTACATTGATAATTTTATGGAGTACTAAAAAACACGACTGACACTCCAGAAAAAGTTATTTGGCTATTATGATCCAGTATAAATTCACACATCTTTTTTTGTAATGGAGTCATTACAGAAATATATCTTTCTTACACTCATATAATTTATATAATATATATCATATGTCATTTTTACACTGTAAGAAATCAAGATCAGTTGCATTTCTGACATGATTTGAATGATCCTTGGAAGGCATAAGCTGTCAAAATTATATCAGAACATTTGTTTACAAATAAAAAAATATACTGGGAATATGTGACATTTTGTTTTTTATCCCTCTGTATTATGCTTTCATACAAATGTTATCTCTGGAACTTAACTCTGAATTCATTTTATTATGCCTTTTTCTATGTCCTGAGAAACATGGTAGTGTGTTAAAAGTTGGTTTTGGCAACCTGTGATAAGAGGATCCTCATAAAGGAGCGTGAAGGAGAAAAAGAATCTCAGGACCCCAGACCCACTATGCCAATGGGAAAGTTAAGCTTGGGAACTGAGTCACATACAACTGACTTTCTTTTGTTCCCAAACATATAGTTGTAATTTCACGTGTTTATTTTATCTAATGTAAACTGTGGATTTACTGAGTGCTAACGAGAGCCTCAGCCAAGACTGTGACCGCTTGCCTCAGTGCCCAAGACTGTGACCGCTTGCCTCAGAGCCCAAGACTGTGACCACTTGCCTCAGAGCCCAAGACTGTGACCGCTTGCCTCAGAGCCCACGCTCCCTCTTTTTTTGTTTCTTCTCCTCCTGCTTGCTCTTTCTTCTTTAAATATTGAAGTTCCCAAAACCCTCTTTGGGGAATGACACATGTCACAGATCCTGCTGTACTCTTTTTCTTTTTCTTAAGTGTGTCCCCAAACTTAGTAAAATAAATCTCTAATTCATTGATATCTGCCTCAGTCACTTTCAGTTACAGGAATTTTAAGGCAGATGAAAGAATGCAGGAATCAGCTCAACAGAGAGTCTCAGACTCTTCCACTGGAGTCCTCCTAAAGGAATCCTGAAATTCAAGAGGAGCCCGGGGGTATGTGGGAGCATGGCCAGGTGTATCTCTTCACAAGGGCCAATGTCTGTAAAGTGCTCCTCCATTGTGTCCTCTGAAAGCTACAAACTTTACATTTGCTCTTTTTGATTCATGATTATATTAATAAAAATAACTTTATTACGTGGTAATTCATAGTCTTCCACATACTTTCCAAAGTCAGAAAACACTATTTATATTGTAGAAGCTACTCAAAATATATGCCTGGGGGAAACAGTGATCCTGTGCAAGACTGCCTTTTCCAGCTCAAACTTGCAAAGTGACAGCAACATTGCCACCGTATAAATGCAGCCATTCTGTTACAGTGATAAATTCCAAGGTCTCCAGACTGCAGATTCAAGGAAAAGATGATTTGGATGAGAGCAAATTATTTCAGTCCGTCAGGTTCCATGAGGCTATCCTAAAATACAGTACAGAATGTGATGATGTTGTTTCTAATCACACTACAGGTTCTTCTTGCCTGCTACACAGACAAAATCAACTCACTGAGACCACAGCATTTCAGTAGACAAAGAGTTTAATTGTTGTGAGGCCAGCCGTGTTGGAGAACTGTAGTTATCACTCAAATTAGTCTCCCCAGAGGCTCAGAAGTTAGGGTTCTTGTGAATAATTTGGAGTGGATGGTAGGCAGGGGTCTAGGGAATGGGTGCTGCTGATAGGTTGAGGGTGAAATCATAGGGGTATAGAAAATGGTCCTCATGCACTGAATCCACCTCTGGTTGGGGTCATTACCAGTTGGGTCATGAGTCATAAATCTGGGTGGGTCAGTTTGAAAAATATCTCTAAAAACCATCCTTAGGTTCTACAACAGTGATGTTATTTATAGGCACAATTGGAGACGTCACAAATCTTGTGACCTCTTCCCATATGACTCCTGAGCAGTAAGAGCTATGGAAAGCATGCCTACATTTTAGCAGAGTTCAGGTCCTTCCTACAATCCTAATGTTGTGGCCCCTCATGAGTCTTACAAAGACAGTTTTTGGTCCCTAAGCAAGGAGGAGGTTGGCTTCAGGGAGGGACTGTTATCCTTCATTTCTAATCAAACTATTAACTAAATTCCTCTCAAAGTTAGGGTTGGCTTATACCCAGAAATGATCAAGGACATCTTGGAGTTCAGAAGCGAGATGGAGTCAACTGTGCCCAATTTTTCTTACTGTCATAATTTTGCAAAAATGGTTTCAGTGTTTCTGGTATAACCTCCGTGAAACGCAGCTATGAAGACACTTGGCCACCAGTGAGAGGTGAGGCTCACACATTATAGAGGAGATCTGCACCATTCTTTTGATGATGATCTCAGCTTGATAGTTTTGTACTGTTGGCCAGTCTGTGTAGGAAAAATTATATATAAAATATTATACTTATGAAATCTTATTTATTTGGACTGAAAAGAACAAATATATAGTTTTCATGACTATGTTATGTATTTAAATTTGTTGTTTTAAAACATGCAATGAATGAGAGCTCATTTTGTCTACATAAACAAATAGAACTCAAGTAATTATTTGAATTAATAAATATATTATTTGGTAAAAGTAGGTGAGCTAATAGCGAATACAGTCCTGCTCTTCTGTCTGTCGCTTAGGGGTAAATGAGCTCATTGCATTTATTTACACTCTTCCAATGTAACTTTTTTTTTTTTTTTTTTTTGAGACGGAGTTTCGCTCTTGTTACCCAGGCTGGAGTGCAATGGCGCGATCTCGGCTCACCGCAACCTCTGCCTCCTGGGTTCAGGCAATTCTTCTGCCTCAGCCTCCTGAGTAGCTGGGATTACAGGCACGCGCCACCGTGCCCAGCTAATTTTTTGTATTTTTAGTAGAGACAGCGTTACACCATGTTGACCAGGATGGTCTCGATCTCTTGACCTCGTGATGCACCCGCCTCGGCCTAACATTTTTAATGGAGAAGAAACAATCAGAGGCAGGTCAGGAATAGAAGACAAAAGCACACCTCCTCCTCCTCCTCTTTCTGTTGTTTATGATGCTCCATTATCAGTTTGCTTGAACAAGGCTTAAGAGGATAAAGATGAACAGAAGCCCTCATTTCCTAGGATAAAATTGCACCCACTTTGCCACAAATAGCACCTCATTTAACTATTTCATGATTAGAGTAACTGTGACCTTTCAATGAGTTTGTGAAAAGAAAATAAAATTTTAGGACTTTTTCAAGTTTATTATGCCAAGGGGAAAAGTTAAGCCCTGGAAACTGTTAAGTCCTGAAGTTATGTGACTCAGCTGTTTTTCTTCTCCGGAGCATGACTTTGGTTCCTGACCTTTGTGTTGAGATGTTATATATTAACCAGGCACCTTATTCTTCACTCAAACCTAGACCAAGTGACGTTGGAGACAAAGACCCTTGTGCCTGTTACCTCTTTACAATGTTAAGAAGCCCCTTAGGTGTAATTTATAGCAGCCAATCAAATCTTTTATCTACATGTTAGTATTGTACGAAAAATGTGATTCTGTTCCACATCCTGGTTTTGTCTATATGAACCATCCTCACCTTTCCCCACACCGGGGAGCCCTAATCACTATAACTAATAGTTAATAGTTTGATTCACAAACTCATTGAAAGGTCACATCAATCTTATCACCATTCTTTGGTATCTGTGTTTTCCTGGACAGCCACCCTCACCCTTTCTTTCCTACCTACTCATGACAGTTTTCAATCTAGAGTGTCCTTTTTGTTTATTATTTTCAGAAGCTCCAAAACACATTTTCTTTAGTCTAATCCTGAAAAAAATCCTCCTTTTTATATTTTATTTTTGTTTCCAATCTACACAATCCTAAAAGATAAAATTTCTAATTTTCTCTAATTTATACATGAGACAGTTGATAAAATGCACCCTCTTTCTTTTTTATTCACTTAATAATACTTCTGTTATTATATCCAATTTACCATTATTCTAATAACAAAATAATCTATTAACTGATGATATATTCTCACATATTATATTTGTATTTAAAATTATTTTTCTGTATATGTAATATTAAAATTTTCTGTCTTTTGTTACTATTGTCTTTAATTATTCTTGAAACATAGCTGATAGTAGGTTTTAAATGACAGAAGACAGTTTCAACAAAACACTATAATTTCTAATAATATTTAAGACTCTCAATATCAATCCTGGTTGCCTATCCTAAATTAATATGTCAACTGAAATATCCTTCCCACACACTGATAATTTAGACATTAGCTTAGGGAAGAGAAGGTATGGTGGAGGTAGGTCTATTTGTTGTATTGATTTAGTGTTTTTTAATACTGAGTAGTTCAAAATTAAATATGCTTTTAATTGTAGAATTAGAAACAACAGTAAGAGATAGATCACACAGAGGCTAAAATGTA
Organism: Aotus nancymaae; assembly: GCF_030222135.1. Taxonomy (NCBI): domain Eukaryota; kingdom Metazoa; phylum Chordata; class Mammalia; order Primates; family Aotidae; genus Aotus; species Aotus nancymaae. Next base: position 2,145,967 of record NW_026988450.1, on the reverse strand, counting down.
TGTTCTATAATTCAATAACGTGTTTGTTAAATTAAGGCTCTACTGTAACTTATCTGTGTTTATTAAACAGGATAGAAACAAGCCAGAACAATTAAATGCTGGCTGCTGCTACTACCACTGCCACTAGTCCTACCAGTATTCTTACTATTACTACTGCCACTCCCAATACTTAGTAAATTACATGATCATTAACTTTTGAAAATAGCTTACCTCTTAAAGCAAAGCAAATATTTTATTGAGCATAAATAGAAATTTTAACAATTAATCATATTTCAGAGATGAATTAGAATAATGAAGTTTATATTAGAGATGTTTGCAGTGTTCAGATGTTTCTCTTTTTAGTGTTTATATTTTGTGTAGCTTTTGTTTCGTGAAATACATCATTATTGATACTATATTATTTCTCTTAAGTTTTAATTCCTCAAAATATTTTAAATTACTTTATAAAACTGATAGACATTATGCAATATTGTTTCCAAATTTTGTTTCCAATATAAACTGAATTTACTCTGCATATGTTCAGGGAAATTGATGTAAGAGTAAAGCTTGTTTATGCTGGTAACCAGAATAACATGAATGGCTTTGACTTGGATGTCTTTGTGAGAAATGTTGCACAAGAACTTTGTCAATAAGAAGGAAGGGGGTTATATATGTTGGAAAGTCTTTAGGGCTTCTGAAAACTTTCCACTACATTATAAACTTGTCCTTCTTTCTTTTAATGCCTGTACTAACATGAACTGATAAATGTGGTCATACTGTCATTGTGCATTTCTTCCATGTTCTGGTGTTCTGTCAGTTTACAGCATTTATTTTGCTCAGGTGAGATGTAATTGCCAAGACAGGGAAAGTTCTAGGCTTACACAGAGCATCTTTGGGCATAGTGTTTAAAATATTTCCAACACACCTTGCCAAGATGTTCATAGTGGTCAGTTAGATCCAAGCATTAGGATATCTACTTGGAAATAGGGTCTTTGCTTCCATTTCTCAAATTCTAATCTGCCCTGACTCTGCTTCATAGATTCTGTGTCTCCTGCTTGTATACTTGTAATAATTAGTTCATATTTCATTTTTTATAATTCCAACCATCACATAAGGTAATTTATGTATTCCAGTTAATGATGGTATATGTCACACTGAAGATTCATAATTATGTTCAAGTTTGTCAGAAAGATAGCAAAATTACGTAACTACCCTTTCTGGAGTATTTAGTCAGATTTAATCTTATCTCGAATGATATGCAGATAATTTTTTTCCTCTGGGGGTGACTCAGAATATTTTTTTTTGATACACTAGACTTAAAGAAGATATTTATGAAATAAATAGTCAAAAAGGACTCATATCTGGAATATGTAACAGACTTCAACAAATTAATGAGGAAAACAGGAAATTCAATGAAAAATGGCAAAAGGCTTAAGTAGGTACTCCAAAAAGAGCACATCAAAATGGCCCTTTAATGTACTAAAAAGTGGGTAATGTCATTGCACATTAGAGAAATGCAAATTAAAGCCATAACGATTTACCACGGCTAACCCATAAGAAGGGCTAAAAGTAGAAAGAGTAAAAACATTCTGCTTGTGGAATAACTTGGGAAAAAAACAATAGTTACCATTCGATGAAGACACTCAACAAAAATACATGTATACCAAAAATATGTACAAATGTAATCATTGCTGCATTATTTGTAAAAGCCAATACAGGAAACAATTCAAATACTAACAGCAGAATTCCTACATACCTGTGATGCTTCACCTTTGGGGCTACTCTGCCCCTATGAAAAAGAAAACACTACTCTTTTGTGCATCTAAATGGGAGGTATTCGCAGACGTGATACTGACTGAAAGAAAGCAGACATAAAATAATACACATTGCGTGATTGATTCTCCTCATATAATTTTCAAAACAAACAATGTTAATCTCTACTGCTAGAAGTCAGGGAAATGTTCGTCTTTGAGATGGGAGGGGTTAGTCTTTAACAGGGGCCTGAGTTGGGATTCTGGGCAAATGATAATGTTTTGCCTAGTTTGACACGTATATTCACTTTGCAATAATGCATCTAGCAGGATGTTTATGTTTTGTACACTTTTCTGTGTCATTTATAACGTAATTATAAAATATTTAATAGAGCAAAGCATAACATTTATTTTTGCTACATGGCTGTTCATTTTCTTGAGTCTTAATTTAAATACACCCATTCGTTCTTACACTGGATGTTTGCAAAGATAGTGTTTCTCTTTGGTAACACATCTCGATTTTTACAGACTTAGAACATATCTCAAACAAAATTATAGTGAAGACCAAAATGCAATCGAAGTAATACTCCAGAAATTTCCAGACATCAAAGAGGGAAGAAACAAATATCAACATACAAAATGATGTTTCTTAGTTTCCCTCTGACCTTGTTATCTTAGTGCTTCACTGGGGACTGTTTCATTTTCCTCACTTGGTGTACATGCCAGAGATATTTTGTCCCAAAACGTGAACTCATTTCTATGTGCCTTTTAAAAACTATTAGGAAATATAGTTCAATTTGAGGGGGAATCTCATTAACCTCTCTGCCTAATTACCACTCCTTAATAAAATAATTAACTTCAGCTGACAGAGGAAGCCATTAAGAGGACTGGCATTTAAGGCAGAGCATGTGTGTATTCACTTACACTCACTGGGGACTTTAAAGTGTACATTCAACCACTTATCTTGCAATGAAGATATCTCAGTCCATTACTGTTGCTATAATAAATTACCTGAGACTGTGTAATTTATGAGCAATATAAATTTATTTCTCACCGTCTGAAGGCTAGAAGTACAAAATCGAGGTGCTGGCAGGTTTGGCGTCTGGTGAAGGAGGCCCCTTCCTTGTGAATGATGCTGTCTGAGTGTCCTCATCTGGTGGAAGGAATGGAAAGAGCAAAATGGCATGGCCGCTCTGTCCTTAAATGGCAGAGAGCAAACCCGTTCCATGCAGCCCTTCTAAGGGCCCTCATCCCATCCATGAGGGCTCTGTTCTTATGATTTAATCACCTTCTAAAAGCCCCATAATATCACATTGGCCATTAACTTTTAACATATACATTTAGGGGTGAACATTCAGACCATAGCAAAGCCAATAACATGAACTATGATTTTGTTTAGCATACTTCGAGAATTTTATGTTATTAGGCTAAATAAATTTCACAGGAATTTGATTTAAAAAATTAAATGACTTACTATGTACACTTTTAGGGAGCAGATACTGTGTTTTTTGTATATAGCAAAGAAGGGATACTCAATAGATGTTTAAAGATAATAAGACCTTCATATCCTTCTTCAATAAACCTCATTTATTGTTTTTTTTAATTCTTGTGGCCTTTATTTTTTTTTAATAAAGACATTCATATTGGAGGTGCTACATAAAAGGTGATTGTTTAAGATAAATCAGCTGGAGAACTAATGTTACAGCATCTAAAAACAGGACAATACTGGAGGATTTCATAGATGATCCACTTTTTTATTCTACTCAAATTCTAGTGAATCTTACATAGAATACCTTTACAATAATTTCCAAAGTGGAGCCTGGGGAAAAGAAAGTAGAGAATTCATAAACCTTCATCCATTTTCCAACGCAGATATTAGATGAATAATCCAAGGGTAGGAGGTGGCTTTTTCTCTTACTTGAATAAGGAAAGACTTGGCTCTAGCTATACAAATCTGTTGCTGAAAGCCATTTCCTGACAGCTTCCCCTTCGTTTTCTGATCATTTTTATGCCGTCGTTGATTGCAGGCAAGACTAGAATCATGCTTAATCAGGACTTGGCTTGGCCGGCTGGCTCTGGGATTGCAGGATGAAAGGGTGGCTGATAAGGTCAGGACGATGAGCACTTAGAAGCTGCTGGCTCCTCTGGCCACGGAATGGGGCCTAGCCAGTTTCTCCAGGACAGTCGTACGAGTCAGAGTATAAAAATACTCTTTAAAAAAGCAAACATATTTATCTGAAAAGCTCTACAGACAACGGACCATGACCACCGCCTCTTGGCATTTTAAATAGGCCATGAGGACCTTACAAATACTTCCATGACCTTCCAAAAAGATGCTGTGCGTCTTTTTGGGAGCTGCTCTGAGTTTTATTTTACTGTTTGCCTGCCATAAAGTAACATACACATCTTCCTGTGTCTCTCAATCATATCATATCACATTTAAGAAAATCCTGAATACAGCCAAGAGCTAATACTTAATACATTATCTAAGGGTTTAAACATAGATTAATTTTATTTATAGATATTGATGAGTTGACACATTTAATGTATCAGAGGTGCATATCTAATTCATTTTCTGTGCATGATATATATATATATATATATGTTTTTATCCTGATTTTGATCAAGGTTATATTTCTAAATATGTATTTTAGGCTACAAAGTTTTAGATTTCATCATAAAGAGAGGCTTGGAATATTAAACATATTAAATTTTACATTATATCTGTTATTCAAACTGGGTAAAACTTTACAATATATTATCCCTAGAGCATTTTCTTCAGCAATCAAAACAATGAAGGGCTGTGAGAATATCATCGACTGTTTATTGAACAAGATGCTAATTGCCTACTAAGAAACTCAAAAGACACAGGTGATCCAAATATGACAACCATGTCCAAGCAGCTAAATAATTAGCAGAAGAAAACAAAATAAAATGCTTTCCAAACTTGGTTTTCGTCACCTTCCCTCAGGGAAATCCAGCAGAAGACAGTGTGCGCTCACACGGCCCTTCCGCTGTGGCCTGGCTCTCCTGCATGAGGCTGTCCTTGCTGTCCTGGCAGAGCCCTGTCCCTGCAAGGCCAGGTCAAACGGCTTGGCCACATGGGGCTGCATGAACGGGTTTGCCTCTTTTGAATACCAGAAGAAAAATATGAGTCGATGGTGTCATACGAAAGGATATCACCAAGTCTTACTGTCAGGTTGCCTCATGCATCTAGTTCTCACCATTTTAGAAAAATACCTTTTTCCTTGTTGGTAATATCAACCACACATCTGAATGTAAGCGGTCATACAACCTGGACCATATGTGCCTCACACATTCTCTGGAGATGAAAAATCTTTAAACTTGTAAAAGATGGTCTCTATAATATCCTGCCCCATTCACTACCACCCAGTGATTGCATATAATATGAATAGTATGGGAATTACGGTAATGTTTGAGAGCATGTTTCATAAAGATAATTCTTTGGAAATTAATAAGAAATTCCTGTATATACTTTCTAAAATAATTGGATTATATTCACTGTCTACACTTTGTTTTCCACAGTTTACTTTCAGAGACATGCCTATGAATCAACAGCAGCTGAGAGAGATCAAGCTCCACTAGTCTTATTTAAATACATTTAAACATCCCAAGTTTTCCCTTATAATACCACATGAAGGTGTGTATTACATGTGAAACGCTCCCCAGCAAACATCATTTTATGGTGGCAAAAAAGGTATGTTTTGTACCCCAGACGATTATATTAAAATAATTTCTGCAAAGTAGAAAGTATTGTCACATTTCCTTCTTATAAAACTTATTCAGAATCACCTTATTTCCTTAAATTAAATTTTAAATTAAAAAATCAAGTTATCAATTTGAGTCCATTTGCTCATTAAATTGGTTTATTTTGTTGTCTATTAATAAAGAGGTTTCTTTTGGTAATTGTTATAGAAAGCAATAGAAATTTTTTCAAAGCCTGGTATTCTTGAAACAGTAATATATTTGTTGTTTTGGATTTTCTTTTTTTTTTTTTTAAATAAATCCTGATCCTTTTTGTGTTCAATCTACTGTGATCTCACAATGTTTTCCAAAGCTACAGTTCAAAGTAAGGTGTATATAGTGAGCTCTGTAACTGCATATGCATTCAACTGCTCCCATACATAATTAGCCAGTAATCTCCCAAAGGATCATTGTTAAAATATTCCATGATGTCTTCAGAAGTAGAAAAAAATGCCCATTCAAGAGCTATTTACTGATTTGGCAATAATAGCTGTTTCTCCCATTCTCACAGACTTTTCAATGCTACTCTCCATCATGATTAAATATACATTAAGATTGCATTTCCACTCTTTATAACAATTTTTAAAACATTTACCTTAAAATTATAATGCTCACATTATTGTATTATTCTAGAAAATGATGTTGAAGAGGTAGTAGATTATTTTTAATGACATTTAAAATGTTAGTTGATTCTGGATGAAGAATAAGCTGAGTTACAGAGCTTGGAAAATTTTAGAATGAAATTTGATGTGGAATATCCATATCCTAAATTTTCTTTAACTTAGTTATAGATGTTCTTTCAAAGAGAACTGGAAAGAAATAAATGAACAACTATAAAAACAACTGTTTCAAGACAAAACAAAAAGCAAAAAAAGGCAGAAAGGCATCAAGAAGACATAATTCATAAAGGAACAAAATCATAAGCATGATATATACAAACACATGCATACATTATAAATAAATACACACATATTGTGTGTGTGTGCCTGTGTGCCTGTGTGTGTGTGTGTATGCATTGGAGTTCTAGAAAAGTAGGGAGAAACAATAAGTCAAAAAAATAGATTGAGGAAACAGAGGAGGAGAACCTTCCAAAACCAATGAGAACTATCAAGCACAAATTTAACTTGGCATCTGAACCACAGCAGAATGTATTCAAAGAGAACCACACCTAGGGACCTCATAGTTAAACTGCTAAAAAGGAAATTAGAATTGTCAAGAAAGGCAAGAGGAAATAAAAGTCATGTTCAAAAGGAAAAATTAGACTAATTGCTGGATGTTCATAAATAATAATGTAAGCCAGAAGAGAATAAAAATATATTTCAAAGTACTAAATGAAAAGTAGGACAAACTAGAATTTGAAACAGGGAAATAGTCTGTAATAATGAAGGTTAAATCATCACAATGTCAGACAAATTAAAACTTGCAGAATTGGAACTAATAAAAATACACTCAATTTGGGAGAACTTTAAAAAAATACAAAATAAATTATTCATGATACCATGTTTATACATTACATATTTCAATAGCTATTTTTTTCCCAGTGGGTCCAGAGAGTGAATGCAATCCTCATCAAAATTCTAACAGTTCACCACAAAAGCTTTTTTAACTTGACAATATGATTTCAAATTTATAAATATATAAAAATGTTAAAATATAAGCAAAGATGTGTATTAATTTCCTATTGCCGCTGTAACAAATTAACACATGTAACAGAATAAAACAATGTCAGTTTATTAGCCTCTGGCAATAAGATGCCCTAAAATCATGGTATCACCAGAATTGCCTTTTGTCCAGAGGTACAGAGGGAGAATGCACTCTTTGTCTTTTCCAAATTCTAGAGGCTTCCCACACTCCTTGGCTCATGGCCCCACATCACTCCAATGTCCTCTTCCACTGTCACATGTCCTTTTATGACCTGAATCTCTTGCCTCTCTGTTGTAAGGATTGCCGTGATTACATTGTGCCAACCCAAATAATTCTTTCTGAAACGTAATTCAGTTGCATCCAGAAAGTCCCATTTTGTTATGTAAAATAACATAGTTACAAGTCATGGAAGTGAGGAGTGGGACATGTTTGGTGGAGTCCCTTATTCTGTCCATCTCAGTGCCATTAAAAGTAAAAACAAGTTCAGAAGGTTGCTTTCTAGCTTTCTACTTACCAAGATTTTATTATAGAACTGCGGAATGCCATACAGTACAGGATTGGTGTGAAGATTTTAAAATACAGAACGATGAGACAGAGAGTCCAAAAACAGAAGCACGTAGAGGTGAACACTCAGCCCTCCAGCGGAGGAAGCTGCACAGAGTAGTGTGGTGAGGGCCGGCCCTCATGAAAGTGTGGTATCAATAGTATGCCTTTCTGAGAAGAAATGAAATCACCCTCACCTCACAGTATTCAAAGAATGAAATACCAGTAGATTGAAGATTTAATTTTGACATGAAAAATGATAGAGTTTTCAGAAGATAATACACTGAAAGAACTTCATGATCTTAGGTTAGAACTGCTTTTTCTTAAATTAGTCATAAACAGTACTAAAAATAAAGGAACATATTAATGAATTAATAATAAGAACTTTAACATTTCTCAAACTCTTTAGTAATCGGGAAAATGTCAATTAAACCTACAATTAGGCATAATGCTATATTCCTTAAAATGTATAAATTAAATAACAAGAGTAGGAAAGGCTGTTCATTAATTTGAAATACGCATATGCTACCATAGAAATGTGAATCAGTACAACCAGGCCGGGCAGGGTGGCTCACGCCTGTAATCCCAGCACTTGGGGAGGCGGAGGACAGTGGACCACTTGAGTCCAGGAGTTTGAGACCATCCTGGCCAACATGGTGAAACCCCGTCTCTACAAAAAATACAAAAATTAGCCGGGCGTGGTAGTGCACACCTGTAATCCCAGCTACGTGGAAGGCTGAGGCACGAGAATCACTTGAGCTGGGAGATTGCAGTGAGCTGAGATCGTGCCACTGCACTCTAGCTTGGGCAACAGAGCAAGAATCTATCAAAAAGAAAAAAAAAAAAGAAAGAAGAGAGAGAGAAGAAAGGAAGAAAGGAATAAAAGAAAGGAAGAAAGGAAGGAAGGAAGAAGGAAGGAGGAAAGAAAGAAGAAAGAAGAAAGAAAGAAAGAAGGAAGGAAAAGAAAAAAGAAAAATCAGTACAACCTAGTGTAAGGTAGAATTTATACATAGCAAATGTTTCAATAACCTCTCTCCTAGTTACATATCCAAGAAAAATGCACATATAAATTCGCCAACCAACATGGCTTACAATATTGCTATTGGCATTTTTTGTAAAATCTGAACCTTAAAATAATCCAAATGTTTATCAATTGTACATAGTTTAAGTAAATTGTGGTAAAATTATGCAACGGAATTCTATACAGCAATGAAAACGAACTTTGGCTATACACACAATGTGTATGAATTTCAAGAAACACCATATTGAGTGAAAGAAGACAAAAACAAAAGACTGTGTGTTGTATGTTCTCATTTCTGTGAAGCCTAAGACTAGTAGACTTAGAGTTTTATAAATTATTCTGGTAGGTACTCTCTCTAAGGGAGGAGAAAAGGTACTGTGACTGCAACCATAATTTACTGAGTTCTACCCAGTTTCTTAGACCAGATGCTGGTTTCATGGGGTGATGATTCATCAAGATAAACAGTTACGTTTTCTGCTCTTTTTAAAAAATGCGTTAGATATTTTTGTTCAAAAAGATTTTTAAGATGAGTTTTTAGAATGGGAGACTGTAATTTCTTTTCATTTATATTTTGTAATAGAGAACGATGCTTTTGTGCAATTAATTAATTTTAGAGAAAAATGCACGGCCTTGATGTTTATACACAGCCAACCCTGCTCACATTATAACCAATAAATATGATACTATTCCAGATGAAACGGAGCTGTACCATGGCAGAATTCTAGACATTTATCTCTCACTTGGGAAATGTTACGCATAGGCAAACACAATATTTTCCATAATTATATTGTTTCACAGGTAATGAAAAAAGGAATGACACTGTGTGTATAACAATTATGCCAGCACTTTCTAGTACTAAAACAAAAATTCATACATCATGCTGAAATTCATGTCTGTTGTGAACTATAATGGAAAGTGTTTTTGATAGAGACTTTTCTAAAAATAATCAAATTCATTGACTTTTATTAAAATAAGCATTCATAATAACAATATATCATTTACTATTATAAGTTAATGTGGCCCCAGTAAGGAAAACCTCTATTTTACTTTATAATTTATTGACAAATAAGGTGAGAAGTAGATTAAATAACAGCAAAGATAAAAGAGATTTTTCTACCAAAAATGTCAGCAGAAAGGCTGACAGAGCAGGACGATGATAAACTGGAAAATGGGAATACTGGCTGGGCTCGGTGGCTCACGTCTGCAATCCCAGCACTTTGCGAGGCCAGGGTGAGAGGACGGGTTGAGCCCGGGGCTTCAAGGCTGCAATGAGCATCCATTGCACTCCAGCCTGAGCAACGGAGCAAGACCCTGTCTCAAGCATAAAACAAAGCAAAAGAAATAAAGAAAATACGAATATTAAGAAAGATAAAATAATAAAACTGCGTAATCGGAACGCAGATGTCTTCCAGGCTGCGTGAGCCCAAGGCGTCGTTATAGTTCCTAGGGCTTTTGTCACCTTGTCACGTGATGTTCACTCTACTCATGTGGGACTTTGTGTAACAGGGCAAATTGTAGGGATCCTTCGTGCAGATCTGTGGGCTTCTTTCCTTGCAGGGTTCCCTTCCTTTGTTACTCTGCCGCTCACATTGCAACCACCTCCTCTTCCCTAGCTGCACCTCCGCCTCTCTCTCAGGTCTGGGCACCTGGCCTCTCTGGGTCGGAGCCTCTCCCTGCACAGAGGCCAGAGCAAAGTGCCTCCTAAGAGCAGCAGGCAGTCGGGGTTGCCTCATTTCTTTACCCAGTTCCACGCATGAGGACCCTGTACCACTTGATGTCCGGTGCCTGCAAACAGTGCTGTCATCCGTTTCATCCAGGGCTCCAGTGTTTAGAGTGAGAGTTAATATCAGCATAGTTAAAAACCAGAAACTCTAACGTTTTTAGACAGTAGAAAATTGAAACTAAAAGTTTATATATGCATACTTTTAAAAATTGCTTAATTTTATGGATTGAGGTATAAAAATGCAGTTGTGTTATATGGATATGTCACGTGGTGGTGAAACATAAGCTTTCAGTGTACTCCTCACCCGGATAGTGCACTCGGCACCCAACAGGTGGTATTTCATCCCTCACACTTGCAGTCCTACCACCATTTGGAGTCTTCAGTGGCCATTATTCTACCCTGTATGTCCGTGTGTACCCCTTGTTTAGCTCCCACTTACAAGTGCAAACTTGTGGTTTTTAGTTTTCTGTTTCTGAGTCATTTGACTAAGCATAATGCCCTCCAGCTTCATTCATGTTGATGCAAAAAAACATTATTTCATTATTTTTCATGGCTGTGTGATATTCCACAGCATATAAGCACCACACTTTCTTTTCCAATCATTGTTGAGGGGCACCTAGATTGACTCCATGACTCTGCTGTCGTGACTAGTGCTGTGATACACACACAGGTGCAGGTGTCTTTTTTATGTAGTGATTTCTGTTTCCTTTGGGTAGATACCCAGTGGTGGGATGGCTGGGTCAAGGGAGAGTTCTACTTTTAGTTCTCTGAGAAACCTCCATTCTGTTTTCCACGGAGGCTGTACATATTTATGTTCCCATCATTAGTAAATAATTGCTCCCTTTCCCACATCCTTGCCAATATCTGCTGTTGTCTAACTTTCTAAGAATAGCCATTTTGTCTGCTATAAGACGGTATTGCATGGTGATGTTCATTTGCATTTCTCTGATGATTAGTAACATGCAACATTTTTTCATGTTTGTTTGCCACACTTGCATGTCTTCTTTGAAAAATGTCTTTTTAGATTCTTTGCTTACTTTTTAATGGAGTTATTTGTTGTTGTTTTTTTCTTGTTGAGTTGTTTGAGATCCTTGTAGGTTCCGGATATTAACCTTTTGTAAGACACCCTATTCAGTGAATGGTGTTGAAATAATTGGCTATCCATACGTAGAAGGGTGGAAGTGGACCCTTACCTCTCACTATAAACAAAAATTAACTCAAGATGGATTAAAGATTTAAATGTAAGGTCTGAAACTACTACAATCCTATGAAAAACTCTTCTGGACATTGGTTTAGGCAAAAAATTTATGAATAAGTCCTCAAAAGGAAATGTAAAAAAATAAATAGATGAATCAGATTAAACTAAAATGTTCCACACAGCAGAAGAAATAATCGACAGAGCAAATAGACAACCCCCACAGAATGGGAGAAAGTATTTATAGTGTACATTTTTAAATTTAACATAAGTTCTATTACGGCAATATGCATTAAAATTCTCATACTATTTATTTGTTGTTTATTTTGTTTCGTATAATTTTTGCTTATTTATTTTGCTCTAGTCAATGTAAAATAACTAGTTTGATTAAATTTATGCAAAAATGATACAAAAATTAATAACAGGGTGTGTATTAGTATTTGCTGGTAGCGTTAGTTATGTGTATCTGTTGTTAGTACTCGAACACTATAGCAGGCCTCAGCCAAAAACTTGGAATCAATTTTTCCCTTTGAATGTTAAGTTGTAAAACTAAAAGAAATTCAGTGATATGTTAAAACTGTAGGATAAATTTCTCACCTGATAAACTTGGCTATATTCTGATTTAAATTATTGACAGTCACAAAGGTAGAACAAGTTAATCTGGAGAAGATTGATTTTTGTAAAAAGAAAGAAAGAAAAGGAGGAATAGAAAGGAAAGAAAAAAGAGAAACAGAAAGAAAGTGAAATAACAATTACATATAATCACAAAGGCAAGTATTTTCATGATTTATCCAGATCTTTTCAGAAGCAGGGAAACATTGACAACTGGCTCTTTAAATATGCTTCCCTTATGGGAAAAACCATTCTTCCTATACACACTGGTGTCTTGAGCTCTCAGCACCAATATATCAAGTGATCTAGTCTTTAATGAAAAATTTCGTTGTAGTGTTTTTTGTTTTACAAACAATCTTGCCATCATGATTTAGCTTTCCACACATCTGTCGGGCTGACAGTGTTGGTAGTCTGTCCAGATACTGCTGGGTTCTTTTTAAACATTTTGTACATTCTCAAAACTTTGATGTGGTTTTGCTTCCAGCAGCCTTAGCTGTAATTTATTCTTTTTCAAAGACTGCCCAGTGGCCTCTGGACTTGTCCTTAACTGCATGCATGGAAAACAAAATTGCCTGAGTTTTGTTGTCCCTAGGATTGAGTCTGGGGACAAAAATCCCTGGAGGAGTGAGTCTGAGCTAGTGATTAACAGGTGCAGAAGCGCGGAAGCCTTGCCTACTTTGCTTGGGATGAGACAATTTTGAGGTTCAACTTATGCTCCAAACATCATGGGAGGCCCCTGAAGACTCAGTAGCCTCCTACTTTCCTGTCTCATATCATCCTTCTCTTACTCATTTCTTAATCAACCACTTGTTTATGAATCTTTATTTCAGGGTCTGTTTCTGAGGAACTTGAGCTAACTCACTCTCCCTTATAGAGAAATAATGGACATCAGGAGAATTTTATTCCAAGCTGCAAATCAATAAGTAGACACATTTATTTACTATTCTAGATTAACAGATTAAATAAGTATTAATTCTAGCTCCAATTTTTTTTTTAAATAAAATCCAGTTTGGGAGCCTCAAGACTAAATAAAGGCAATACCATGGGCAATGGCATATTCCCAAAGAAGAATTATACTCAATTTTAAAAGGTTAGAGGGAAACTCAAATGATCTGAAAAACTCCCCTATCCCGCAAACCAGGAATTTAATTCTTTCTGTGTTTTGATTTTTCTATACTAAATTATTCTCCTAGTTTACATCTTTTTTTTTTTTAGATGGAATGCTGTTGCTTCCTTGAGCAGGCTGGAATGCAGTGGTGCAATCTCGGCTCACTGCAACCTCTGCCTCCTGGGTTCAAACAATTCATCTCCCTCAGTGTCCCAAGTAGCCGGGCTTACAGGATCCTACCACCACACCTGGCTAAATGTTTGTGAATTTTTAGTAAAGACAGAGATTCACCATGTTGGCCAGACCGGTGTGGAACTCCTAACCTCAATTGATCCACCTGCCTCGGCCTCCCAAAGTGCTAGGATTACAGGTGTAAGCCAAAACACCCAGCCTTACATCCTATTTTTAAGCTTTAGATGACCAAACTGCTACACGTATAGACATAGAAAATTAATACAAACTATTTGCTCAAAAAGATTAGAGGAAATTATTGCTGCATTATATGTTAAGTTACCACAGCAATTTGTATGTTATGAAATTAAATTCTATTCTGTGAATCACCACACACTCATCATCATCATCATCATCATCATTTTTATTGTCATCATCAATATTGTTGTCATCATCATTGGTCAAATCAAACAATGCAGGAAACAACAAATAGAAAAACCTGGATATAGCTCAGTCAATCTTTACATATACAATTCAGACGTAATATGGGTATATTAATACTTACATTTCTTCCCAGTTCTTTCTGGGACCTGTTCAATTCTGATATTCTCACTTTTGGTCTAATATCCAAGATGCAGTTTCATCAGTTACACTGGGTGGTCCCTATATCTCAGGGTGGACGTAAGTAATTTTTTTCACACAATGTTGTAACATCTTCCCGAATCAGAAGCCTAGAATACTCAAAAGAATACTTTGAATTCTGCCAATTCTCCCTGATTATGTATTTATAGATCACTTATTTCCAATTGGCCAATGCTTATTGTTTCAGTAGAAGATGTGTCTAGCAGAACATTAACTTATTTATTCATAAATACTGATTGAATATGCATTATGTGTCGGACATTGCATAACGGGCAATAAGGAAAAGAAAAAAAAATGAAAACAACATGCAGACCTTGTCCTCAAATAGCACAAAATCTTGTGAGCGATACAGAAATGAGAAACCAAAATGCCGTAAGATGAATGCTATGGTAGAGCCAGGGAAAGAAACGATTTCATTCCGTTTGGTGCTTTAAATTTATGTCATGCAATAAGTCTGTTTAGGGAGTCATTAGCAGTCTTTCTTCATTGTTTGCATTTTGACAGAGGCTTCTGATCACCTTGTCACATTCTTCATGTTCTCAGATGTCCTGCTTAACTTTATTGTCCTCATTGTTAAGGACCTGATATTGTTCCTAAAGGAGCCCTAAATATTCTACATTTTGTATCTGCCAGGCTGCAACTAACAAAAAGAACAGCAATATACAGACAATAAGACACATTAACATGCAGATGCTGCAAAGAAGTTTCACCTTTGTAATAAAAGTCTTTAATTCCCAAAGCATTTTGTCTGGTTTGCAAAGGAATATTTGCATTATCTCTGCACTTCTTTTGTATTGAGGGAACTTGAGGAGTCAAGCTTATATATTACTGCTACTTTATTTCTCTACTATTAATTTGGAAATTATCCATTTTAATTGATTATCAAGTAATGAATATTATCTAGAGACATGTATATATAATTAAGCCATTTGTAAACCTAAATAATGAAATTCTAACTAAAATATCTACCAAATTTAAATATGATTTTAATATTAGTAGTGCCTAAAGCATTAGTAGAGAATGAGAAATAATTCCTCTCTTATTCTTATTCCACAAGGCAATTTTATTGACAGTCACAATGATCTCCATACATATGCATATTACTTAATGTAACAAAAATTGTGAGATGTGTTTTTAGGGCCTTGTGAATTGTATCAAATGCTATATATAGTTGGACCATAATGTTTTAATGGAAGATTCTATTTACCTAGTCTTAACTACTACTCTACACATGTTGCAAACTCAGTAAAAATAATCAAAATAAGAATAAAGAATTTCCATGAATTAGCATCATTGTGTTTATTTAAAATCAGTTTAAGTTCTTTGGTGTCAAAGCTGATTAATTAGCCAATAATTAATATAGTTTAACCCAATTTAAGCTATTTTACCTTATTTTAATCACCTCCAGTTACTACGCCATGTTAGTACGTGAAGGAAGAACAAAAACCTAAGAAAAATATTTAGACAGGCTATGGAGGTTAGTTAAATCAGATAGACTGCATAATAAAGAGTAAAACAAGCCAGCCGTGGTTGCTCACACCTGTAATCTGAGCACTTTGAGAGGCTGAAGCAGGGGGATTGCTCGAGACCAGGAGTTTGAGACCAGGCTGGGCAACATCTTAAAAAAATTAGCCAGGCATGGTGGTGCATAGCTGTGGTCCCAGCTACTTAAGAGGCCGAGGTAGGAGGATCACTTGAACCCAGGAGGTCAAGGCTGCATTGAGCTATGATTGTGCCACTACACTCCAGCCTGAGTGACAGAGTAAGACTCTGTCTCTTAAAAACAAAAAGTAAAATAAAATCCTAACTTCCACAGCTAAAATCAGAAAGGACTCTGTACCTGTCTTGATCTTGCACCTATGATGACTCCAACATGAGTGTAATTCATCAGAAGTAGCAGAGGTAAATTTTACTGATGAGTTATAGGCCATAAAAAAGCATTTTCTATTTTCTTCAGTGTATGATAATTATAATCACAGTACATTTTGCATTATAAAAGGTTATGTACAATAGTAAACGGTGCCAATCATTGTTCATTATAATCTCAAGGTCAGAACATTTTTATGTTCATATTACTAAAAGCATTACATCAACCTATTATAATTTAGTCATTAAAGTGATAAAACCAAAATAGCTGGAGTACCTGAATACTTTAATAGATGTATGCTTTGTCAACACGTTATATATAAAAAATGGGAAGAAATCTCAGAATTCACTGAGTTTGCCTACAACTGAGATTGTAACATGTTGGTTAACACAGTGGAAGGGAATGGTATGTAAAAGGGAGGGAATCATGGTGGAAGACAGCAGAATAGGAAAGAGGAAGGGAATAATATTTGTTGATTCCTTAATATTTTGCGGTATTTTATTTAACCAAAGAACGTAATAATGAGTAAAGTAATATATTAAGTACATAGCTCTACAATATTATGTAAGGAAATATTAGTACTTTTTTCAGTTTATAAAAGTTAAGACCTTATCTTCTTTTTTTATTATACTTTAAGTTCTGGAGTACATGTACAGATTGTGCAGGACTGTTACGTAGGTACACACATGCCATGGTGGTTTGCTGCCTCCATCCTGCCATCACCTACATTAGGTATTTCTCCTAATGTTATCCCTCCCCAATGTCCCCACTCCCTGCTATCCCTACCCTAGCCCCCCAATAGACCCTGGTGTGTGATGTTTCCCTCCATGTGTCCATGTGTTCTCATTGTTTAACACCAACTTATGAGTGAGAACATGTGGTGTTTGGTTTTCTGTTCTTGTGTCAGTTTGCTGAGAATGATGGTTTCCACCTTCATCCATGGCCCTGCAAAGGACATGAACTCATCCTTTTTTATGGCTGCATAGTATTCCATGGTGTATATGTGCCACATTTTCTTTATCCAGTCTATCAGTGATGGGCATTTGGGTTGGTTCCAGGTCTTTGCTATTGTAAATAGTGTCACAATGAACATACTTGTGCATGTGTCTTTATAATAGAACAATTTATAATCCTTTGGTTATATACCCAGTAATGGGATTGCTGGGTCAAATGGAATTTCTATTTCTAGATCCTTGAGGAATCACCACACTGTCTTCCACAATGGTTGCACTAATTTATGCTCCCACCAACAGTATAAAAATGTTCTTATTTCTCCACATCCTCTCCAGCATCTGTTGTCTTCAGATTTTTTAATGATCACCATTCTAACTGATATCTCAATGTGGTTTTGATTTGCATTTCTCTAATGACCAGTAACTATGAGCATTTTTCTCGTGTTTGTTGGCTGCATAAATGTCTTCTTTTGAAAAGTGTCTCTTCAATTCCTTGCCCACTTTTTGATAGGGTTGTTTATTTCTTGTAAATTAGTTTTAGTTTTTGGCGATTCTGGATATTAGTTGAGTCAACCAAGTGAATGCCAAAAGAAACAGCCACAATAACAATGGTCGAATATTTTGTAGTATTTTTGCCTGTTCTTGCTCCATTCCCTCCTTGGAGCAGCATGAGGCAGTCAAGAGAAAGTTGTCCAATTCCTACTTCATCTGGAACTTGCAGCATTTGGGCTTGTCTAGGGGCCGCTAGGGGACTGCTCTCTGTGTCACCTGACTTGGAGAGCTGATTGGAATGGTGGCATTGTTAGGTCATCAGCTTGCAGGCCACTGAGAGCAGTGGCGATTACCACGGTAACGAGAGCCGCCAGGCAACTGGAGACCTGCAGACACCTAAAGGCGAGATCAAGGAAGAGGAACACAATAAAACGCTTACAGCTTCAATAAGAAATAGGCTGAGACTCTTCAGGAAAGTAAGACATTTAAAAGCAATTGTGTAAATGATTAAACTGGAACAACAGTGCACTCACAGACCCAGTGAAGAGTCATTTCTAGAAGAGGCTTAAAGAACGCTGCGCGTGTACAGTGCGCTGATTAGTATTCTCCCTTGCATGGAGCCAGGCTGCAAAGGATTGGAGAAGTGGTTGGCTTTGCTGTTGTTGCTTTCTTCTGTTTTTCTCTTGGCTTTTTAAAGGCCCAGTTTTCGAGAAAGGATTAAAAGGCATATAAAGAAACAGTGAATATGGCCCATTCAAAGGAACAACATTAGTGTCTAGGAATTGACCCTAAAGAAGCACAGGCCTTGACAAAGACTTTAAAACAACTGTCCTAAGTATGCACAATGAGCTAAAGAGCAGGGAAACACAATTACATGAAAGCAAGAAGACAATATATGAACAAAATAATATCAACAAAGATACTGAAATTATAAGAATGAATCAAACAAATTCTGGAACTGAGAAAATATAATTACAGAATTATGAAATTAACTAGAAAGATTCAATAGCAGAATTAAGCAGACAAAAGAAATAATCAGTAAATTTAAAGATAGGTCATTTGACATTATAGGGTCAAAGAAGCAGGAAAGAACGGAATGAACTGAGAAATGCCACGGAGACTTATGGGACACCATCAAGCCAACCAACATGTACATTACGGAAGTCCAAGTAAAATAAACCCCAAAAAACCCACACTGAGATACGTTACAGTCAAAGTGCCAAAAATGAAGACAGAGAATCTTAAAAGCAGCAGGAGAAAAGTGGCTTACCTTGTACATGGTAGCTCTATAAGATTATTATGAATATTTTAGGAGAAACCTTGTAGGCCAAAAGGTAATTGCAACTAATATAAAATATATTCAAAATTATAGGAAAAAATTCTGAGAATACTATGTCTGGTAACACTGCTCTTCAAAAATGAGAGAAAATTAAGACATTTACAGGTAAGCAAAAGCTGAGGGAATTCATTACCACCAGATCTACTGTCCAAGAAATGCTAAAGGGAGTCCAAGTTTAAATGAAAGAATTCCAGAGAGTAACTTAAAGCGACAGAAAAAAATGAAGTTCTCAGGTAAAGGTAATTATCATGACAAAAATATCTTATTATCTTAGTTTTGGTTTGTAATACCACTTTTAATTTTTTCATAAGATGTAGAGGACGAAGGCACAAATAGATGCTAATGGGTGCAAAATACATAAAAATGTGAGTTTTTACATCAACAACAAAAAGAGGAGACTGAGTTGTTAAGAATTAGAGTTTTATGTGCAACTGAAGTTAAATTGTTATCGGAATTAAAAAGCATTCTGTAACTTTGGAATGTTTTATGTAATCCCCATGGTAACAAAAAGAAATATCTATAGACTATACACGAAAGGAAATAACATGGAAATCAAATCATAATGGATCACTACACAAAGTTAAATTTAAAAAAAAGTTAACACAAAGAACGTCAATAAGGAAGGAAATGAAGGACAAAAAGCTCAAACGTAAAGAAATACTGAAAACAATGAACAGAATGGCAAGAGTAAATTCTTTCCCTTAAGGAATTACAGAAAATATAGAAGAATTAAATTCTCTATCAAAAGATGCACATTTGCAGAATAGATATATACACAGAATCTAACCACGTGCTGTCTACAATTGACTCACTTTAGATCTGAGAACACACCTAATTACAAGTAAAAGGATGAAAAAAGATATTCTATGCAAATAGCCATCAAAAGAGAGCAGGGGTGGCTATACTAATATCAGGCAAAGTAAACTTTGAGCCAGAAACTGTTAGAGGGGATAAAGAAAATTATATAGTGATAAAATAATCAAGTCTCTAAGAAAATGTAACAATTATATATGCACCCAACATCAGAGCTCCTAAATATATGAAAGAAACATTGACAGAACAAGAAAAAATAGACAGCCCTATAAAATAGTAGAAAATTTTAATATCTCACTTTCAGTAATTAAAAAGACAGCTCAATAAAGAAATAGAAGGCTTGAAAACAGTACAAATAAATTAGACATAATAGACATACACAAAACATTCCAAACAATATCAGAATGCTCATTTTTTCAAGTACATGTAGCATATTCTCTATGATAGATTAAACATTAGGCCAAAAAGCAAGTCTTAATACATTTTTTAAAAATGAAATCATACAAGGTTTCTTTGCTACTTGCAATGGGATGAAACTAGGCATAAGTATCCAATGGAGCTGGAAAACTTACTAAATTATGGAAATCGAACAAGACACTCTTAATCAACCAATGGGCAGATAAGACACCACATGGGAAACTTGAGGCATATGAGCGCAAAATACAGCATTTCAAAACATATGGAAGGCTGTGAAAGCAGTGACAAGGAAGAGTATACAGCTGCAAAAGCTGAAACTAAATACATTTTAAAATCTCAAATTAAAAGCCTTACTTGTGTTAAGGAACTAGAAAAAGAAGAAAAACCAAATCTACAGCGAGCATAAGAAAGAGAATAAAGATCAGGACAGAGGAAAGTAGAACACAGAATATAAAACTATAGAACTGTTTTAATTCTAGTAGCTTGGAAGTGAATATTGAAATCAGAAGCATAAGACCTCTAAATTTGCTTTTAATTTGATTGTTCTGGTGATTCAGAGTCTCTTGAGATTCCATGTGAATTTTAGGATGTTTTTCTATTTATGCAAAAAAATAATATCTTTGGGATTTTGACATGGATCATTTTGGGATTTTGATATGGATTATATTGAATCTGTTGATGAATTAGTATTGAAAAAACTGATTTTTGCTTGTTGATTTCGTATCCTGAAACTGCTCTATTCCTTTTAGTTCAAACAATTTTGTATTAGATTATTTAGGATTTTCCACATATGCAATCATGTCATCTGCAAACAGAACAAAGGTTCTGACCTTCCTTTTTGCTCTTAATGCCTTTTGTTTCCTTTTCTTGACTAACTTCCCTGGGTAGAAGTTCCTGTACTGGGTTAGATAGAAGTGGTAAAGTGGGCACCTTTGTCTTGTTCTTTCTGATATTACAGGAAAAGGTTCCAGTGTCCTATCATCAAGTGTGGTGTTAGCTGTGTGTTAGTCATAAGTGGCTAAAACTGTTAGATGGCAAAAGTGAAGTTTCATACATTAAATTTGGTAATGATTTATTGGCTGCAACAACAAAAACACAAGCAACAGAGAAAAATATGTAAATTGGTTTACATAAAATTTAAAACTGTGTGTGAATCAAAGAACACAATCGACAGAATGATAAGGCAGCTGACAGAATGAGAATAAATATTTGTACATCACATGTTGGAGAAAAGGTAAACATCTAAAACATAGAAAGAACTCCTACAACTAAATGATATGAAGAAACCCCAAAGAACCCAATTCAAAAATTGGCAAAGAACTTGAATAAACATTTCACCAAAGAAGACATATAAATGACCAACAAGCAGGTGAAAAGATGTTCAACACCCCTAATGACTAGGAAAATGCAAATCAAAACCTCAATGAGCTAACCACCTTGCTTTCTCTAAGATGGCTACTATTTAAAAGTAGAAAGTAACCCATTTTGGCAAAGATGTGGAGCAATTAGAACACTTGTGCACTGCTGGTGGATATGTAAAATGGTGCATATGCTAGAGAAAACAATACGGTTGTTTCTCACAAAATGGAAAATAGAATTCCTATGTGACTCAGCTTTTTCATACGTGGATATATACCCAAAATAATTGAAAGCAGGGCTCAAAGTAATAGTAGCACACCCACGATCACAAGCGTCCATGTATGGATGAAACGCCATGAATGAAAAAGCACAATGTCAGAATCCATAAAGTGGAGTATTTTTCAGTCTGAAAAAGGATGAAAAATCTGATAGATGCTACAACATGAGTGAACCTTGAGAACATTATGCTAAATGAAACGAGCCAATCACAAAAAGACAGATGCTTTGTGATTCCACCTCCATGAGGTGCCTAGAGCAGTCAAATTGATGGAGACAGAGAGCAGAATGGTGGTTGCCAGGGGCTGCAGGGAGGGAGGAATGGGGAGTTGCTGTTTGATGAGTGGAGTTTTAGTTTCAAGATGAAAAGTTTAGAAGAGTGGGTGCAGAGCAATGTTATCGTCCTTAACACCACAAACTGTACAATTAAAAATGATTAAGATGGTAAATTTAAATATATTTTACTACAGCTAAAAATATACAATATATTTGTTATAATTCACAAACATTCAAATTTCAGAATGAAGTAAGTTAATAGAATTTATACATTTTACTAGTTTTTAAAAGCACAATCCTTAGAATAATAACAAAGCTGATTTCTACTGCATGGTGAAAAGTAATTCTAGACTTAAAATATTAAATTGTTAATATTTATTAATACTTTCTATAGTTTCTTATAAATAAACTTATAGTAAAAAAAATCTTAAATTTGTTAATAAATCAGTAAAACTTTGCTCTTAACTGTAATTTAGGTAATTCATATTAATATAATTTATTTGCTTGTGTTTTCAATATTAACTAGACTTTTAACATATTGCTTCCATCATAGTAATATATCACATAAATAATACTAACAAGTTAAAATTCCATGTGTAAAACTTGATTCATACACCAAGCTATAGTTCTGAAATACCCATATACATATTCACTTTGCAGTTTATAAGATAACGATTTCCTTGAAGTATACATAATTTCACATAAAATTCCCTGATGTAAGGTTAAATGGAATTTAGAAACTAATTTTTATTATAGTTAGTATGTATTACCAAGAGATGTAACAGAAATCCTATTATTTCAATTACGGTGCATAATAGTATTTTCTTTGCACGATTTAAATTGATTTGTAGATTTGATGTGTGCTTTCTTCCATTAAGTTTTCTACTAAATATCCCTTTGCAACAAAATTCTCTTCATAGGAAATAGCCTTGGCTGGGCACAGTGGCTCACGCCTGTAATCCCAGAACTTTGCAAGGCCGAGGCTGGAGAATCGCTCAAGCACAGGAGTTAAAGATCAGCATGGGCAGAATGGCAAGGTGAGTCTGATTATGGTTTGGCTGTGTCCCCACGGAACTCTCATCTTCAATTGTAATCCCCATGTGTCAAGGGAGAGACAGGGTGAGGGTGATTGGATTATGGGGGAGGTTTCCCCATGCTGTTCTCATGACAGTGAGTTCTCATGAGATCTGATGGTTCAAAGTGCAGCACTTCCCCTCCTCCCCTCCTGCTGCCATGTAAGATGTGCCTTGCTTCTTCTTTGCCTTCTGCCATGCTTGTGAATTTTCTGAGGCCTCCCCAGCTGTAAGACTGTAGAACTGTGAATCTTTTCTTTATTAATTACCCAGTCTCAGGTAGTTCTTTATAGCAGTTTAAAAACAGACTAATACACCATCTCTACAAAAAAGTACAAAACTTAGCTGGACATGGTGGCATATAGCTATAGTCCCAAATACTAGGGATGCTGGGATTACGTGAGCTAAGAAGCTCAAGGTTTGCAGTGAGCTGAGATCATGCCACTGCACTCCAGCCTAGGAAAGAGAGCAAGACCCTATGTCAAAAAAAAAAAAAAAAAAAGAATAAATAACCCTTAAAATATTATCAGAGTGAAAAACAAAGTTACATAAGCAATAGAAAATAATCACTGAAAAAGGGCATACTTGAATGCAAAAAAAAATGTTAAGGTATTTGCAAACCAACACTGCTATTTCTTTGTAAGTTATAATAAATTACTTCTTCATGGACACAGGGTCTGCTCAGGGCAATTATGTCAACATGGAAACTTCTTATTACACTTTATTTTTATAATTTCTTAACACTGTAGCAAAACTGTAAGTTATCTGAGAAAGATGAAATACCAAATCAAATGAAAACAAAGATAAAACATTTTTCCAATTATAGTAGTAACTTTATTATATTTCATATTGCATTCCAGCCAATTTTTGCACATATATATAATTTAAGTTTACTTTTGATTTTCTAAACTGCAGTAAAATTAGTTTTTAGGGAAATGAGCTTTGTAAATGTCAGTTTCCCAATTATAATTATATATATAATATATATATTATATATATAATTGCTTGCTTTCCCATCTTTTTAAAATTTTAGTCTATAAAATTATTTGATTTTTAAAAAATATTCAAGTCAGACTTAAGAGAAACCTTATCATGTTAATTAAAAATGATTATTCTATTACTTAAAATATATTAAGTGCTTTGTATGTGCCAGGCCCCATAAAAGATACATTATTTAACAGAAAAGAAAAAAAGACACAGAAAGGTTAATTACTTATCATTTTTGCCTAAATGACTCAGCTCATAATTAGCATTGCTAACTTCAAACCCAGGTCTGTTTGACTTTAAAGGCTAAGTATTTAATCAATTTGGCGTATTCAGATGCTAGCTCCACCGCTGGAAAGGGACGGGGAAACTTGAGCAATCGGAGGTAACACCACTAGAACACTTGGTAGGCTGACTTTAGGCCAGGGTCTTTTCAGCTCTGACATCCACTCAAGATCCTTTGCATTATCTTGTCTTCCAAAATGTAGAGTGTGTCATTTGCTTTCAGTACATGCTGGTTCCTTACTGCATCCCCACCTCCACAAACCTCTTCTCCCTAAACAGTACAAATCATAAGTACACGTGGTGTCCTATAGCAGATCTCAAGGAGTTTATCGGCAAGTACATTTGAGGAAGAATAACAGATAGCATTGAAAAGGACAAAGGAAGAAATTAAAGAGAAGGAAAAAATACAAGACAAATTAAAAAATAAAATTTTCTGTTTTCCCATGTAAAATTGGTGATCACTATGCATAGTTTCTTAGACCTGTGTGAAGTTTTACAATCTGTATCCTCTTGAGCCAATAAATAATATGCTTCTGTCCTCTACAATAGCAAATTCAGAAGTCAGGGGAAAATTAGGTCTGAGTGTGTTTGGGCTGCTATAAGAAAAATATCCTAGACTGCATGGCTCGTAAACAACAGAAATTTATTTCTCACAGTTCCAGAGGCTGGGCAGTCCAAGGCTGAAGTGCCGGCTGATTCAGTGTCTGGGGAGGACAGCTTCCTGGGGCATTGACAGCCATCTTCTAGCTGTGTCCTCACATGGTAGGAGAGGCGAGGGGTCTCTCTGGAGTTTATTCTATAAGGGCACTAATCCTATTCATGATGGATTTGTCTTCACGACCTAATTTCCTCCAGCCAGCTCCATGCCCTAACACTATCACCATAAGGGTGAGATTTCAACATGTGAATTTGGGGAGGCCATAACATCCAGTCTGCAGCAGTAGATTGAGAGAACAGCATTGGTTTTATTGGTATGATTTTGGAACCTTGCTGAGAATTCTGTCCTTGGTGGGCTTCCTCAAACTCTGAGTTGAATCAGGCCCACAACCCTCCCCAATCCCTGACAGGAATAGAAAATTGTGGACCTTCACTATAGGGATACACTGCTCACAGCATTGATGCTAACAGAGCAGAAATAACACTCTAGAGGCAAGAAAAGGAGAGAGGGAGAGAGAGAAAATGGGCCACACCCAGCATGCTTAGTCTTTTCTCTGAGTGAATGAGCCAGTGAACATGTGGAGACGCACCAGTGGCAAATGAGTCAGTACATTACTAACCTTCGATTCACACCCTCCCATCGGTTCCCTATAGAGCTGTAGTAATGCAACTTCCGTTTTCAAATTTTCTGTTCTAAGTTAGAATCATATCATCTTAATATATAAAGGAACTGGAAATGTTATGCCAAGTAAAATTAATTAGAGAAACTCCTTTGTTCCTTTTTATGAACCAAGCCAATTAGGTCCAAATAATTATCATTGAGTTATTTTTCATTAAGGAGTTTCAGGAGCATAACTTGTAACTTTTGCTAAGTGTTTCTTTAATTTATGAGAAGCTCTCTTAAATAGATCTTCAACAATCAAAAATATGGGATCAAGATTATAAGTCCTTTGGAACTATTTTTAAATTTTTATGTCTTTATTAAGCATGGTCCTGTTCCCTTTCCATGAGACAGAACTAGACAGAAAATCTATCTTAATGTGCAGAGAGACTTCATAACTGTAGACAAATCAAATTTTCTGGTACATATAAATATGTGCTAACCTGTCTTCATATAACAAGATGTAATGGACATCTCAGTGATTAGGTTGTTAGAACACCTGCATCAACAATTGCTATTTTCCAGGTACTGAACGAAAAACATTTACTGCCAACTGCTATCTGAGGCTGCACACCGCTGACTTTAGTTGTTCTTTACTTGCCAGGTCTGAGTAAAGGAATATGGGTGTCTTAGTTTGACTTCCCTTAAAGTGGACATGGAGACAGGTATCTGGAGATCCTGATACATCACAGGAGAAATCAGGAGTGCTGGGGAGTGGGGTGAGTGTCAGTGGTTAAGCTCATGGAAGGAGCAGGTAGAAAGACAAATCGGACTTGCTCCTATTTACTCTGCTCCCAGATCAATAGACTTGACCTTTTAATGTATTATTTGTATGCACTTGCCTTCGATCATTAGAATCAAAGAACAAAAGAACTTAGAATCTTCCATTGTGGCCTGTATTTACTTTTCTCACACACTATTGAGCTATAATTTAGACTACAAACATCATGATATTTTCATGATACTTGCATGTAGGTATGTTTTGATGGTGTTGTTCTTGTCTCTTTGTATATTTATTTTCTTTTCCTCCAAGGCAATAGTTGGCAAACATTTCCTTGCAAATAATAAGAGAGCAAATAGTAAATTTCGTAGGCTTTGCAGCCAATAAAGGCCTCTGTTGCATATTCTTAGAAAAATACCTTTAAACATGTAAACATCATTTTTATTTTATGAGCTGTACAAACACAGGCCATGGGTTGCTTGCTATAAGGAAAGAGATGTTTGATTAAGTGAATTTTTTAAAAAGTGTAAACGTCTCAACTCCTCTGCTAAGGCGGTCTCAAAGAGGGCCTGGGAAGGAGCCAGAACTTTCATCCCTGCTGGGTAGAACAAGCCCCAGCCCCACGGTGTTAGTGGAGATCACATAGGTAGTGTATTAGTCCAATCTCACACTGCTATAAATAACTGTCTGAGACTGGGAAGTTTATAAAGAAAACAGGTTTAATTGACTGACAGTTCTACAGGCTGCACAGGAAGCATGACTGGGAAACCTCAGAAAACTTACAATTATGACAGAAGGCAAAAGGTGAGGAAGCATATCTTACCATGATGGAGCAGGAAAGAGAGAACATGCTACACACTTTTAACCCACATATGCCTAAGGTTGCAACTTTTTGAGTTTAAAAAAATCAGACTTTGGCAATGACCTTTAGCAGTAGGATATAAATAACTCCAACATGCTTAGCATTCTAGTAATGGAACATTAGGCATTAATGTGTTTAAATAAGCAGAACTCGTAAGAATTCCATCACAAGATAGCCCTAGGGGGACGGTGCTAAACCATTGGAAACAGCCCCCGTGAGCCAGTCACCTCCCACCAGGCCCCAGCTCCGGCACTCAGTATAACAGTTCAACATGAGATTTGGGTGGGGAAACAGAGTGTGGACTTTCACCTGTACCTGTTGCCATGAGAAGCCCCTCCGCTTTCCAAGGTGGAGTGTCAGAGGAGGACAAGTAGAGTCAGGATTTTCACACTGCAGAGAGGTACTGAGACCACCTTCCCCTTCGGCTGTTGGTGGATGCCACATGGAGAGAAGTAACAAGAAGCACTCCTACCAAACGGTAGCATTAGTGAAGGCCCGTGGGAAACCCAGAACTCACACCCCCAACCAGCAACAAAAAGGTTGACACGTGGATGTCAACAGAATCTAGTAGGGAATCTGGACTACTCTCCCACCTGACTCTGAGGCAGTGCCCACCTTGCATCCAGGGCAGTGTCTGACAAAGCCTGAGTGAGACCCAGAACGCCATAACATAATACTCCAATGTCCAGATCCCTGTCAAAAACCACTTGTCATACTACAAACCAGAAATGTCTCAGTTTGAATAAAAGAAAATACTCAACAGATGCCAACACCAAAATAATACAGATGATGATCAATGATTTTAAGTCAGCCATCACATAAATGCTTCAACAAGCAATTACAAACAAGCTTGAAACAAATTAGAAAATAAAAATCAGATGAAGATATATAACGTTTCAGTAAAGAAATGGAGTAAAAAAATAAGCAAATGGAAATTTTATAACTGAAATTTACTATAATCAAAAAAATTTTAATATGCCTCAGTATATAAGCTCAACAGCAGAATGAAAAGGACAGAAGAAGAAAGTATCACAAAATCTAAAGAGAGAACTATAGAAATTACCGTATTTGGACCAAAAAATAAAATAGACTGGAAAAAGAAATGAACAGAGCTTTCTGGACTTATTGAACTATAACAAAATATGTAATATTTGTGTCATCAGAGTCCCCAAAGTGAATGGGTCAGGGCAAGTGTTCAAAGAAATCATGGATAAAAGTTTTTCAAGTTGGTGCAAACCATATACCTGAAAAGTAAGAGGCTAAGCAAACTCCATACAAGATAAACAAAAAGAAACAAATACCAAGACATATCATAGGCAAGCTTTTGAATACCAGATATAGGAAATCCTTAAAAGTAGTAAGAAAGGGCCATGCACAGTGGCTCATGCCTGTAATCTCAGCACTTTGGGAGACTGAGGTGGGTGGACTGCCTGAGCTCAGGAGTTCGAGACCACCCTGGGGTAACATGATGAAACCCTGTCACTACTAAAATACAGAAAATTAGCCAGGCATGGTGACCTACGCCTGTAGTTTCAGCTGAGGCAGAATAATCATTTGAGACCAGGAGATGGAGTTACAGTGAGCCAAGATCATGCCACTTCACTCCAGTTTGGGCTACAGAAAGAGACTCCATCTAACAACCAAAGAAAGTAGTAAAAAGGAAATGACACCTCACCTGTAAAGGGAACAATTCAAATGACAGCATGTTTCTTACTAGAAAACACAGAGGCCAGAAACAACTACCATAGTGAGATTCCAATACTGAAAGGAAAGAACTCTAAATCCAGAATTCATGCCCAGTGAAAATGTCCTTCAGGAATGAAGGGGAAATCAAGATATCCTGAGATTAAGTAAAATTAACAGAATTCGTCATCAGTATACCTATCCTTCAAGAACTGCCAAAGTTCTTCAAAGTAAATGATTAAAAGAAATTTTGAAACACTGGGAGTGAGGAAAAAATAATGGAAAGAATAAAGGTAATGGTAAATACAATAAACTTTTCTTCTCATATTGAGTTTCCTTAAAGAAAAAAGTTAGATATTGCTTCAAATTATAACTAAAGTTAAAATGGTGACATTACAAAACACTTGTGAAGATGTGTATTACTCCATTTTTATACTGTTAAAAGAAATACCTGAGACTGGGTAATATATAAAGAAAAAGAAGTTTAATGTACTCACAGTTCCACATGGCTAGGGAGGTCTCAAAACAATGGCAGAAAGTGAAGGAGGAGCAAATCCCGTCTTACACTGCGGCAGGCAAGAGAGCATGTGCACGGGAACTGCCGTTTATAAAACCATCAGATCTCGTGAGACTTACTTACTACCATGAGAACAGCATGGGGAAAAGCCCGCCCACATGATTCAATTACCTCCCACTGGGTCCCTCCCCTGACATGTGGGAATTATGGGAGCCTCAATTCAAGATGAGATTTGGGTGAGGACATGGCCAAACCATATCAGGATGCAAAGAAAATTGATTACTTGCATATTGCTGGTGGGAGTGTAAAATTGTGCAGAACTTCAGAAAATGAAAAATAATGTCATAAAGACCAAAAGGGGAAAAAATGGTAGTAAGTATATATTGTTATAAACTTGTTATATAATATGTGAAATAGTATGCTATCACTTAAAGGCAGATGGTGATAAATTAAAGATATATATTATAAACTCTAAACTTATGATCAAAACCTAACAGTAAGTTATATAGTTAATATATCTTAGTAAGTCAATGAAATCAAAAAAAGAAATCAGAAACATTTAATTAATTCAAAAGTAGGTAGATCGAGACAAAGATATTAACAAAGAACAAAATGGAGAAAGAGAAAACGAATAGCACGATCTTATAAAATAATCTCATTACATTTAAATGTTCCAAATACCAATTAAAAGGAGAAGTTGTAGTTTAGATCAAAAGCTAACCTGTGCTTCCTACAGGAAAGCCATTTTAGATGATAAATGGGTTAAAAGTAAAAGGAAAAAAAACCCACATATCATCCTAATCCATAAAAGCTAGACTAATTATGTTAATATTAGTGAAGTAGATTCCAGAGTAATAAATGTTACCAGCTCCAAACACGATCATAGTATGATAATAAAATTATAAATTTAT
This sequence comes from Aotus nancymaae, assembly GCF_030222135.1. Classification (NCBI taxonomy): domain Eukaryota; kingdom Metazoa; phylum Chordata; class Mammalia; order Primates; family Aotidae; genus Aotus; species Aotus nancymaae. The sequence goes on along the minus strand of NW_026988450.1, from coordinate 2,115,667 downwards.
AAATAGGACATAATGATCCTAAATTGTTATGTAGTTAATGAGAGCTTCAAAACATGAGACAAAAACTGAGATACTATAGAAAAATAAACAGATTCACAGATACAGTCAGATAGTTTTAACATGTCTCCCTAAACAATTGGTTGGATAAATACACAAAAATAAATGTAGCAAGTTTATTTTTGAGTCAAAAACTATATGTAACTCAAGTGGCCATCAACAGGTAGGATGTTAATACAATGGAATACTACTCAACAAGAAGAATGACTATTGAGATATGAGGCATGTATCAACGCAATTATGCTGCATTATCTATACTGACAGAAAGTAGGTCAGGGACTCCCCAGCAGTGGGATTGTGGGGAAGAAATGGAAGGATTAGGAAGGGCGATGAGGAAACTCGAGATGGGGTTTTGGTGGTGGCTTCACAAGGGTATACACATGCCAACACTTAGCACATTACACACTTTACATATGTGTAATTTACTGTCTGTTTATATATATATATATATATTTTATTTATTTTTTTTTTTTTGAGATGGAGTTTCGCTCTTGTTACCCGGGCTGGAGTGCAATGGCGCGATCTCGGCTCACCACAACCTCCGCCTCCTGGGTTCAGGCTATTCTCCTGCCTCAGCCTCCTGAGTAGCTGGGATTACAGGCACGCGCCACCATGCCCAGCTAATTTTTTGTGTTTTTAGTAGAGACGGGGTTTCACCATGTTGACCAGGATGGTCTCGATCTCTTCACCTCGTGATCCACCCGCCTTGGCCTCCCAAAGTGCTGGAATTACAGGTGTGAGCCACCGTGCCCAGCCCTATCTGTTATATTTCAACAAAGCTACTAAGTATTTTTGGTAGAAAGGTGAATTCTGTGATCCGTTACCGGAGAAGGAAATGTTTATTTTCCCACCTCTTTTTTTGTACGTGAGAGATAGGACCATAAGTTGTTTACTCGTTTTAATCAGTAAACATATCTTGCAAAGTCAATCTGTCTTTCTGCCACAGCAGTTCTGCACCTCCTGAGTTGTTTCCGTCACCCTCCATTCATTCTCAACCACCAACGAGATTTGTGACATTTAGAAAATCGCCACACAGTGCCTTCCTTCCCTAATCTGCTGGATGAAGTTAATAACCTACATTGCCAACATTTGTTTTGGGGATTAGTGGGTTAGGTGATAGTTAATATTAACTATGGAAAGTGTTTGAACAATCTTCTATGGATAGTTGTCAAAAACATATTTTGAGGGGTTTTTCTAATATTGCCATTCAAACAAAAAAACTTCTGCTTCTCTGTATATAAAACCTTATCAAGTGATTCAGCTGTATCTTATCAGCATTGAAACAACAAGAGTTGTCTATAAATTGTTACTTCACCTTTTCATTTTCTGTTTGATCCACCACCAACTTGATGCCAGTTAGGTTTATCTCACCACTCCTCTGATTTTGCTTTCAAAATCACAGTGACTTCTGTAAGGCCGGTCGCCTTGCTGGGAGCTCGGATGCACACCTCCCCCCTCCGCTTTTTTTCGAAAGCTCGGACTCGTCCACCCCCTTGCACAGCCTAGCCTTCCCTTAAAAAAACCCTGCCAGTATGCAAACGAAGTCTTGAAACTCTAGCCAATAGCAGTCGAGTCCTGTATGCAAACGAAGTCTTGTAACCCTACCCAATAGCAGTCTTGCCTTTCCCACACCCTGCTCTCCCACAACCAATCAAACGCCTCCACTCCCTATAAAACCCTATGTCTGAGAGGAGTCCATGCGACTTCTCCAGCCCCTCCTGTCAGACCGCAGAATCTCGCCCGGGAGCCGAATAAACCCTTCGCATTGGATCTTCTTGTGCTGGCCTCAGTTTCTTCCTTTTAAAACTCGGCGAGAACTTAACAAACCTTACAACTTCCATTTGCCATACTCCATGGTTCTTCCTTCATCCTCATCTTAACAGATGTGTCAGAACCCTTTGAGGATGTTGATCACTTCCTCCTTCTCAAAACATTCTCAGTGTTTCTCTTTACTCACTGACTTTATTCTCCACTTTGTTACAAGTGTCTACCGTTTCTAATCTCTAAATGTTGAAACACAGTCCTCAGCTCCAGTCTGCTCTTCACGTTCACTCACTCAGTGCCCTCACACAACACCATGGTCATCCATAGCTAATGACTTCTGTATTTACATCTTCAGGCCCGACATTCCTAAGATGTTTCCACTCATATCCTAAATTGATTAGTCAAAATTTCACCGCACGTGTTTATGAAACATCTAAAAGCACACAAATCAAGAAGACACTCTTAACACCCGTCTCACCTTCAGCATTTCCTTTATCAAGACAAAATCCAGGAGTGATCGCAGAGGCACCGCTGGTGTTGCTGCAGTCTCGCCTCTGGTTATTAATGCAAGTAATGAAGGTCATAAATGATATAAATGATATTTTTAAATTTTACTCTAGGAGGAGGGGTGAGTAAATAATTCCAATGAGGTGCTCATGGATAGCTTAAAGCAGATGAGCTTTCAACTCAACTTTGAAGAAGCAGAAGCGATCGATAGCAGTAATATTCATAGATTTTTAAAAAATGTTCTAAAATAGGTAAACTGGAGAGTAATGATACATTAGTGGAACATTGTGTTCAGTGAGACAAGAGAAGGGTGTAAAAGCGGTGAAAAGCATCACATGAAGGTGGGTCAGATTCTAAATAACTTTGAATACCCCACTAAGGAGATTTGACTAATTGAACATTGTGCAGCACAGCCGTGAAAGTTACGGGGAAAAAAATCTAGAACCATGTGGAAAAGAGGTTGGTTGAGAAGTAACCTGAGGTCAAATAAGACTAGTTATTCCTCCTCTTTGGTAGTCTAAATGCAAGGTGGAAACTGAAACTAGGCCGGTGGCATTGGACAGGAGACAGAATGATTTAGAAACTATTGAGAATGATCTAGTGCCAACCTTGCATTCAGGACATTAGTTTCTTACAGTTGATGTGGATGGAGTCACTAAATCGAATTTTCACATGTAAGAAGGGAGTAATAAATGTGCACTAGATCGATGAGTTAATTTAAGGCATTACCGTGTCACTAGTGGCATAACGTTCAAATGGTTTGGTATTAAAAATATTTTTTAAATGCCCATTCTCACCACATTCTGTAAGTAGGATTGGGGATTTTAGAGATAAATAAAATGATAATTGTCATTGAGAACTGTGTAGATTCCAGGAAACTCAAGAAATCTTTATTCTTCTCAGTTTGTTTATCCATTCATCTATTGGTGGATATATTGGTTGCTGACAATTTGAGGAAATTATGAATAAATTGAATAAATAATTATCAGTAAAACTGTTACAAACACTCATGCATAGAAGTTGATATTGGCATAGTTTTAAAATCAATTGTGTAAATAACTAGAAATTCAAATGCTGGATCATATAGTGAGACTATGTTTTGTAAGAAACTGTCAAAATGTCTTCCAATGGCTGGACCAATTTACAGTCTCACTGGCAATAAATGAGGGTTTCTAATGATTTGCAGAGTTGCCAGTAGCAGTTATCATCAGACTGTTGCATTTGAACCATTCCAATAAAAATGCAGTGATATCTCATTGTTGGTTTAATTTGCATTTCTCTAATGATGAGTGATGCTGAGTGTCTTCTCATATGCCTACTTGCTATCTTCTTTACAGTTTTTTGGAGAGATATCTTCTGAAACCTTTTTGCCTACTTATTAATTAGGGTATTTGTTGTGTTATTGTTGAGCTTTTGCATATTCTGGAGATAATGTTTTTAAATCAGATATATGATTTATAAAGATTATTTCAGACTGACTTCTTATTGCTTATATAACGACTTTAACCTGAGAAATAATCTAATGTTTACAAAATAGGCACTTGATAATTTTCATGTCTTTTGATCAAATAAACTGGTAATTTCATGTTTATTTTCAATAGCTTTGGTTTCAACATAAGGGTTTAAGTGGTTTTAAAATGATCTTATATTACTTCTCTTTATCTCAAGATAAAATTTAAAACTTTAATCTTAGTTCTTCCCTGATGTATCTAAATTGTTTCTAAGATAAACACAAGAACAAATATTCTTTTAGTTATAGCTCCAAGCACTCTTAATATTTTATATTGAGACTGGTTGTGCATGTTTTTCTAAAAAGTCTCTGCCAAAAATATGAATATAATGAAATAACGGTATATTATGCATCTACAAGGATTATAAAGGTATCCATCAAAAGTTTTTTAATCATTATTTTCAGAAGTGTTGAAATAATAATTCCATTTATTTTATTTAATTTACAGGTCTGTTATAATATTTATTTAATAATCAAAAGTAAATGTTGTATGGTGTCTTTTTTAATAAAATTTTACTTTTAATTGGTATAAATGCTTGTATTTGACTAATACGATTTTTAAATTTTTTCATTTGAAAACTATAAAATAATATGAACACATGCTATCTTCCAAAGCATATGAAACAAATAAGCATTCTTTTATGCAAAGCTACAAAAAGAATTACATGTGAGGTAAAATCACTTCTGTCATTCATAACATGTGAACAAAACTAATAAATGTGAATGGACACAGTGGCTCACACCTGTAATCCCAGTCCTTTGAGCAGCTGAGGCAGGATGATCACTTGAGACCAGGAGTTCAAGGTCAGCCTGGGCAACATAGTGAGACCCTGTTTCTGCAAAAATAAATAAAATGTATATAAAAACTTAAAAAAATAGCCAGGCATGCATGCCCTTGGTCCCAGCTACTTAGGAGGCTGAGGTGAGAGGATTGCTTGAGCCCAGGAGGTGGAGGCTGCAGTGAGCTTTTGTTGCACCACTGCACTCCAGCCAGGGAGACTGAGTGAGAGCTGTATGAAGAAGAAAGAAAATAAAATAAAAGAGCAGATTTTAAAAAAGGAACGAAAAAAGAAACTTACAAATGTTACTATAAGGAAATTGTTAGAGAGAAATATGTTCTCTTTGTTCGTTTCATCCAGTAAATCAGGATGTTCTCTTTGTTCATTTCGTCCAGTAAATCTGTGCACATTGGGTGAAGGCAACATTCCTGCTTCTCATGGAGTCACAGACAACATTAATTTTCTCCTGCTACTTTGGAAAAGAAGAGCTGTAGCACAGATTTGCTGTTGTTCTTCCTAGGAGCATCCCAGCATTGCAGTCATATTCATCATCCAGTGGTGTCTCCCTCTCCAAATACTTTCCTGAGCCAAGTGCACTGCCATTTGGCATGCATAGAACACATTGTTCAGACTTCTTGGAAGGTTAGGTTAGATGCAGTTCAGATAGCACATTATAAGGAAGATCAAAGAATTACTTACAAATGCCTCTATCTTTAATTTAGAGCTAGCTGTTATTTGGCAATTAACTGAAATGCAAAAAACCATGTATACATTGCTTTTCTCCCTAAAACAGCTATGTCAATATCATCTACCTCTGTAACTACATGATTTCCTATGGTCTACATACCTTTTTAGATGATTAGTGAAGATTGTGACTCTGAATGCCTCAGGTCAGCACCTGAACTCTCTAGATAATACCTTTTCTCCTGATGTCTGAATGAATGCATTATGACTTTCTTTGTTACCAAGCCCCATTTAACAGCTTACAATATTCTCAATACAGTGCTCCAGTGATGTGATAACTATATCTAACTTTCATATAATAGACCAGATCCAATTTGTGATCTTAAATTTAGCTATATCTAACTTTCATATGATATGCCAGATTCAATTTGTGATCTTAAATTTTTCTAACCACAAGAAATCATAGATATACCTTTTTTTTTTAGGTGGAGTCTCACTCTGTCACCCAGACTGGAGTGCAGTGGCACAGTCTCAGCTCACTGCAGGCTCCACCAACCAGGGTCAAGCAATTCTCCTGCCTCAGCCTCCCGAATAACTGGGATGACAGGCGTGTGCCACTACGCCCGGCTAATTTTTGTATTTTTAGTAGAGACTGGGTTTCACCATGTTGCCTAGGCTGATCTTGAACTCCTGGCCTCAAGCTATCCACCCATCTTAGCCTTCCAAAGTGCTGGAATTACAGGTGTGAGCAACCACACCCTGCAAGAAATCATAGATATAACTCTTGACTTCAAGAAACTTGCTATTAATTTGTACAAATGAAAAGAATATTGATGGCAATATCAGAAAATTAATCAATAATCCATCAGTGTGGTAAAATGTAATTTAAAAATAATGAGACAATTCTGCTTACACTCACGTTATCTTTTACAAAGATGTGTAACCAATAAAAGTATGATGAATTCTGCTGCCTCTGCAGAATACAACCAGGACGTTAAGAGAAGACAGTGAATCCGAAAATGAAATACCAGGCAGGTCAGTGTTGTGGTCCTTCACTGATAAGCTGCATGACTGTTAAGAAATCCTTAGTAACTTTTTCGAAAATTTAGATTTTAAAATTAGAAATGTAATACAGGGATAGAGGGATTATGTGAAAATAAGTAAGAATGGAGGAATGAATGCTAAGTACCTCTGTAATGGCGTTATATACATAAAGGGTCCTATTGCCCAGGGAATAAGAGTCAGTTAACCTTCCTATTCTTGCTTCACCTATGACTTATTAAGTGACATAAAATATATCATTGTTCTCTACCTATGATACAGTTTCTCAGAATAGAAGAACAAAATTAATGGACTTGACCTTCCTTATAATGATATTGTAGAGACTTAGGAGTTAAGTTTAATAAAACACTTGCGAGAATATAGTGACATTCTCATTAATTATAAACACACACATTGTAGAAGAGCCTGCTCAACGAAATCATTCTTTTAAGTTCCACGTTGGCTCCTATGAGAGCAGCAGTCTGAGCATATACTTACTAGCCCACTATATAAAATTGCACCACATATACAAGAGAAATGGTTGGGCCATTGTAGTTTTGTAATTATATTAATGAAGTAATTTTGGAGAAAGGTGACTATTATTAATATGTTAGTTCCTGAAGTTACCCGTGTGGCTTTGGGCACCTTTTCCCACATGTCTGGTGGATGTTTTCTTGTACTGCCTGGATTCTTTCTTCAAGTCCAGGGACTTGCTTCCCCAACTGCTGGAAAGTTAACTGCTGGGGGCTCGCAGCTAAATCTTCCCAAAAATCTGTAACACACCATTGCAAATATTTTCTCTCAGCATATCGATAGCCTATATTTTATTAATGGTGTATTTCATTGTACAGATTATTCTTAGCTTTCTTGTAGTGAAATTGATTAATCTTGAATTAAGGAACTTGCCTTTAGGTATGTTATTTGATTAAAAAATGTTCATTCTCTATTTTTCTGATGCTTTTACCACCGTATTTTTTTAGCATTTAAATATAACAAAAATATTATCTTGAGTGATGACAGCTTATATTTTTAAATGATATCTGGTTTTCCCAAAATGACTTCTTGAATAATTTTTCTCACTTATTTGAAATGTCTCATCATAATGTTAATTTGTTTGCTTTCATTTGTTTCACTGATTTGTTTCATCCTGTTATAATATCAAGGTGTTTGCTTTAAGTACCTTAATCTTTATAACCTTACTTGATTTCTGGTGAGGGAAGTCAATCTATTCAACCATACCTCGGTTAAGATATAAACTACTTCCAGCCATCCAGAACTCTCCCCTGCCCCATTTTAGCGAACACTTCCAGGTCAGAGTTTACCTCTATTTTTACCTCTATGACTCTCAACTTCTTTTGCTGGCTCATAAATATAGAATAAATGGAATTATCAATGTACTTAATTGTCTAATTCCTTTGGCTTAACACAGTATTATTAAAATCAACCTTATTGATGCATTTATCAGTAGAATGTGTAGTATTAGAGTAACCGAATATATCACATTTCTTTTATACCTTTTTTAGGTATTTGGAACACTTCCAATTTCTTCATATTATGAAGCAAACTACTTGGGGCATTATTATAAAGACCTTTTGGGAGATACTTATTCCATTTCTGTATATGTATGGGAATGGGATTGGTGGAACATAAAATAGACATGTATTTTTCTTTAATAGATACTGTCAAACAGGTCTCCAATATGCTGTACTAGTTCATCATCCCACTAACAATACAGAAGAGTTCCAGTTCCTCCTTGCCATCCACAGATATTCTCCATTTGCTCTGGGCATGTTTGTTTTAGTCATAATGTATTTGTAGTGGTATTTCATCAAGGTTTCAACTCTGTTTTCCTGGTTATTAATGATGCTGGACACCTATTCAAATGCCTATTGAAAAATTTTATATTCTCTTTAGATGCCTATTTAAGTCTTGCAATGATCACATGGGTCAGATAATTAAAAAAAAGAACTCATGTAATTCCACAGAACATACTCACAGTAAACTTTTATTACAATAAAGGCAAAAGATACAAAATGGCAGAAAAAAAACCCAACAAAACAAATTAACAAATGAAAAAACATGCTGGCAAATATTGGAAACCTAATAGGTTTCCATGCTCAGCTCCCCAGAAATTTCTCTTATGTCATTTAGTACTTGTTTTATCTCTGCATATGGGCCATTATTTATATTATTTATGTATTATGTTACACATAAGTTGTGAAGTATACTGTAAGTTCTTCAAATTTGTTATTGTTCATATTTTTCAGTATTTTATGGGTTATTCTAGATCATTTGCATTTTCATACAGATTTTAGAAAGTCTGTCAACTTCCAAATTAAGATGGAGCTTTAGTTTGGATCTCATTGAATTTATAAGTACATTTTGGGGAGAATTGATGTCCTAACAAGATTGAACATTCCAATCTATCAAGAAGATGATAGCTTCTTTAACATCTCCCAGTGATGTTTTGCAGTTTTCGATATATAAATCTTGAATATCAATTGATAGGTTGAGTCATAGGTATTTAAAATTTTAATGCTATAATAAATAGTATTTTTTTAAATTCCCATTGTTTTTGCTAGTCAGAATTACCTTTTGTGTATTGACTGTGAATCCAGTACCCTGCTGAATTGACTCATTTAGTGAATTTACAGGTGCTTACTAAGTATAACCAGTTTTCTGAAGATTCATTTTTATTTTCCATGTGAACAACTGTATCAACTATAAATAAAGATTTATTTAGTGATTTCTCACCTATCTTTATACTGCTTAATTATTTTGCATGTCCTATTGCTTTGGTTAGGACCTCCAGTACAATGTGTAATATAAGCCATGGTAGTCACCTTTGTCCTTTTACCACAATTTCACATTTATGATAGCTGTAGCTTTTGTAGATGCCTTCTACCAAATAAGAAAGTCTGTTTCCATCTCTATTTTCCTATGGGAGTTTATTAATAACGTGTGTTGAATTTAGCAAATGCATTTCAGAACCTGCTGAGTGTTTTTCTTTATACTCTGTTCATGTGGTGCATTGCACTAATTTTTTTTTTTTTTTGAGGCGGTCTCACTCTATCATGCAGACTAGAGTGCAGTGGCTAGATCTCAGCTCACTATAGCCTCTACCTCCTAAGTTCAAGTGATTCTCCTGCCTCAGTCTCCCAAGTAGCTGGGATTACAGGCATGCATCACCACGCCCAGCTAGCTTTTGTATTTTTAGTAGAGATGGGTTTTACCATGTTAGCCAGGCTGGTCTCAAACTTCTGACCTCATGCAATCTGCTCACCTTGGCCTCCGAAAGTACTGGGATTACAGGTGTGAGCCACCATGCCAAGCCTGATTGATTTTTCAATGTTAAATTCAGTTGCACTGACAAGAAAAACACCAGTTGGTTTACTACTTTTCTGATATTTCTCTGAATCTACTTTGCTAATATTTTGTGTTTTTGAGTTAATGCTCATGAGAGATATGGGTTGGTAATTTTTTGACTCTCCCTCACTTCCTCCCTCCCTCCCTCCCTTCCTTCCTTCTTTCTTTCCTTCCTTTTATAACTACTTTTCATATAACAGTATCTGAATTATGCTGGCTTCATAAAACAAGTAGAGAAGTGTTCCTTCCTGCATGGATTTCTCTAAGAATTTGTGTGAGTTCAAAAGTTGCTTCTCAAATGTTTTGATAGAAATCAGGCAATCTTGGTTTGGAGATTTTGTGGTGGAAGGAGTTTTAATTATGAATGAAAATATTTTAACAAACATACTTTTTTGCAGATCCTCTGTTTTTGCTTTTATTAGCCTATTTCTGTTTTTCACTTAAAAATTTCTTTATAATTGTCCCAGATTATTAATATGCATGTAATATTAATATGTACATGTTTTTGTCCAGTTTTCTATTTCTTATATTAGTAATGTGTATTCACCGTCTTTTGTTCTTTATACTTCTCGCTACAAATTAGCCACCATTTTGGCTGCATCACTAATGGTTTCCTATGTTTTATTTATGTTTAAAATGAGTACAACATATTTCTTACTTTGTCTTCTCATTTTTCATTGATTATTTGGAAGGTGTTGCATAATTTCTAAATATGAAGTATTTTTCGGATATCTTTTTGTGACTCATTTTTTTGTTAATTTCATCCGTAATCAGAAAACAGGGTTTGCATGTTTCTATTCTTTTCAATTGGTTGAGATTTGTTGTGTGGCACAGTATATAGCCTCTTTCAGTAAATGTTCCATTTTCAATTGAAAGTAATGTATCTTGGAGATTTAGGGTGCAATATTATTTTTATGTCAAATAGCTTAACTCGAATAATCATGTTTCAATTTTCTGTATGTTTGCTACTCTTTCTACTTCATTTAACAATTATTGAGGGAAATGTGTTAAAATTTACAACAATGCCTGTGTGTGTGTCTGTTTCTTATGTTTGATCTGACAATTTTAGCTTTAGAATTTAAAGATATGATTTTAAGATCTTAAGATTTTAGTATTATAATATTTTTCTTTTGAATTATCTCATTCATCATTATAACTCATCTGCCTTTATAAGTAATACTGCTTGTTTTAAAACCTCTTGTGCCCAATTCCTAATAAAGTCACAAAAACATATTTTAAATATTTTTTTATATTCTGTGTCTTTTCCATAAGTTTACTTCAGTTATTGGTGTCCTCTATATTGTGTTTCTTATAAACAACCAACAATTGTGTCATTTTTGACATTGAACCTGACAATCTTTGTCTTTTAATTGGGAAAATTAATTTATATACATTTAGTGTAATTATTGACTAAGATTGGTTCTAACTGTATCATATCTTCATTGATTTTAAAAAATTATCTTCTCTCTCTTTTTGGTTCCCCTCTCTTCTGATTTCATTTGGGATAATGCAAGTTTTTATTAAATTGTTTTATTTTATCTCCTTATTTCTGTTACTGTTTATATTATGGCTTCATGAGAATTTCACATATATATTTGACTCACTAGACTTTTCTATAAATTGATACTTTTGCCTATTCCTAAATAAATCAAGAAAGCCACCTCCATTTATTATCCCTCCTTTTTATTCTTATCATAAGTATTTTTTATTATTTATGCAATCAAACCCATAAAATATAGTTATTAGTGTGGCTTTATTTAGTCAAACTTATTTGAGCATTACTCACACATTCGTCCTTGTAAGTGATCTTCATTCTTTCTTGCATACAGCAGACAAAGTTTAATCAAGGAAGTAGAACATATGTAAGTTATTCAATAAAGGATTTCATAAAGAAATTACACCTTGCTGAAATTGTTGGAAAACCTGGTAAAGAGGAAATTTAAAAGGAGACTTTTGGGTGTAAGAGGAGTTACCAATAAAGCAATCAAAGAAGCCCGGGCTGTCTAACTGCTGAAGTGGGACTTCATATAAATTACTGGTGGAGTGGTGTTTGGGAAGCTGCTGCCTCTGTGATTGACAGGAGGATTTCTGGTAATAAGTCTGGGCCACTGCTAATCACTTGTGAGTACTGCAGAGAAGGGAGAGGATGAGCTGGAACTTCAGTTTCAGTCAAGTTTCCCATGGAATCAGGGCAACTTTCTGAAAGGGATTGTCCTTGCGTAATTTCTGCCCCCCAAATCAGATGTAGCTTCCTCTTTGATCCAACTGTGACTTGGAATCATACACTAAAAGCAATTCTGGAAAATATAATTTCCAGTTAAATTAAGTCAATAATAGAACAAGCCAGCATAGCCCAATGATATCTGGCTACCTGATTTCACAATTTTTAACTTTCAAACAATGACAATAGTAAAGTTATGCTCAATGAGGATGAAATTGTCCCTCATACATTCAAAAACATGGCAATAAAAAAGGGGTATGTAAAGTTCTGTGACACAATCATTGGGTAGTTTTCATTCCTTTAGCCGAGTCATTTGATATTTTACAACATATATACTGAGATATATATTTACAACATATATACTGAGATATAGGATGATCCACTTTAACAAATATTAAGTTAAAAATAGATCCATAAAGGAGAGGAAATGAAAGAAAGTTGGCAGACACACAAACATATTCATGTTAAACAATGAACAAATATTCATCAGTACTGTAGTTCTCATTTATATAACTCTTCACTTGGTTATAGTTATTATTTGTAAATTCTTTCTTTACCTATACTCCCTTCACTTTTAGGAAGTCCATCAGCTGGTCATGGTTCCCTCCCTGGAAAAGTAACCAAAGTCTTCATCGACGATGGGTCTGTTCATTAAAAGTTCTCCCTGCATGGGCTACTGTAGTTTAACATTCACATTTACCAAAGGGCCTGAGAGAACTAACAAGGATTTCCTGAGTTCCAGGCTTCTTCCTACTCCTATTGTGAAACAGAGATTCAACTTCCTTCTTATATCGAGGAACAATCACTCTAATCCATGTAGTATTTCTATCTGCCAGTTGATTTCACTGGCCCGAGGAGCCTACTGACTACAATCCTTCCAGAGCTTTTAATTTAATGAAACCAGTGTATTTTCTGAAAGAAGTATTTAATCTTTGGGAGCAAAGATTCTAAATCAGCAAGGTCCAAAATAAAGATTGGAAACAAAAATATTGCTCGTAGGTCTTTAGGGTAATGAGAAAAGGAGCCACTCTGAGTTCCACATCGAGAACCTACACCTGGAGATCCCAGTGATGGGAGGACGAGCACCATATTCTCAGTGCTGATTCAGTCTCACAAAGTGTCACCGGCCACTGGTGTTATTCAGAAAGACAAAACACTTGAAGAAACTAATAAATAAGAAAATCGAATAAAGCATGGATTTAGTTAATAGTAATTATTAGTATTGGTTCATTCATTGTAACAAATGTACTATATGGAAGATATTGACAATGAGAGAAATTAGATGAGGGAACTCTACTATCTCTCAATTTTTCTATAAATCTAAAACTTGTCTAAAATAAATCACATTTTGAAACACATTGAAAATTAAAATAAAAAATAAATAAGAGCCCTCCCACCATTCCATTGGTCTAGCTGTGTCAAAATGATAAAGACTGTGAACCCATGAACATGTGCTTGTGTTGCACTTTATTTACTACAGAATCACTCACATGTTCAGAATGAGTGTAGCGTGAATTACGATGACATTGAATAATGTGTTTGATAAACTCATGGAAGGAGATTTTGGCAGAAGTGCTTTGGTCAGAAAAGGAGGGCATAGCCATATCTAGAGTAAGTGCCTATTTCACTGTGGAAGTTTACCCATTGTAATCAACCTGGAAGGCATAGCCATATCTAGAATAAGTACCTATTTCACTGCAGAAAGTTACTCAATGTAGTCAATCTGCCAAGTGGCTGGATTGTCTACTGAGAAAACAGTGCAATTCACGGGCCGTGGGCTTGCTCTTGGTAAGCTAAGCAATCCACAGTGGTAACCAGATTGGTTTTGAGAGAGGAAATCCACGTTGCTGAGTCCAGGTGTGATGCCTATTCCTGTTGTCAGTCACAGTTTGCTCATGAGGCCATTGCCTGAGTTTAGGGGCCTCTGAGGCAAGAAGCTCATCTTGTCCATCTGACTACTAAAACTCTTTGCTACTAAGACTGCATATTTAGTGAGTATTTACATAAAACACAAATATTTTCACTCTCTGTGTCTCTTTGAAAAGGTCATTTCATACCTTTTCTTAAAACCTTTTCACAGGTTTTCCAAATATATTCCCTCAATCTTGCTGATTATTGAGCCAGACAGTGGCCTGTTGTTTCTGAATCAGTGAGACTCCCTATCTCTCTTTCTAGGCAAAAGGAATCACTCGGTGCCCTGCTCAAAGTGCTACCCACTGGATGGGGGATGCAGAGCAGCATTTCCCCCATCACTGTTCTTCAGGATGACGCCTGAGTGACTGCAGCCGTTCAGATGTCTGCTCCTGGACAGTAAGAGAATACTGCGGAGAAAAATCTGAGAACCAGGAGCAATTTTTCATCCTCAGTTAGCAGTTCATAGAGAATATTTGATGCAGGTTGTGAGAAGGAAAACAATGCTCCAGGAGTGTCCATTCTGGGCATCTGAGTCATTTAGTGATGAAAATTGCACTTTGAGAGGCCAAGTTACGCAATCTCAGGCGTAACCTCCCCTGGGTGATGAAAGCCTTGATGAGTTGGACACATGCCGCTCATGACAGGCAGGCGGCTCAGGCTTCACAGCAACACAGCAGCCCACGGCCAAGCGTTTGGTCTCTAACTGGCCTAGGGATAAATCAGAAGTGGTTAATACTTCTGATTACTTACTTACCAGAAGAGAATAGCACAGTTGTCCTCCAATCATAAAGAAGTCAAATGATGTATCCTAACAAAACCAGAAAACATACAGACAATCTTGCAAAAATTCAACTATAATTCTCAGGAAGACTAGGATTCACAATGGATATGAGTTGAAAAATGAGGAAATACACAATTTGGCGGGGAGTCAACCATTCAAAAATTAAGTTTACAACTTTAGATGAAAAAAGCACTAGTGCCATATAGAAATGATGCAAAAGGATATTTCTTATTCCACTTACCAAACATGTACTGAATTTGTACTATTTGTCAGGCACTGTGAAAATACAATGTTGATCAAAATAATGGATGTCATCACTGCCTTCAGGGAGCTTATACTGTAGTCAGGGTGATAATAAAAGACATGCACCTAGACATACAGATAAACATTCAGATGAGTAAAACATTGAAGCTTAAAGAGCTTGCAGCAGTCAACAGTAAAAAATTCATAAAGCTTTTATGTCAAAATATTTATAATAGCACTGTGAAAGCTAATATCATTATTTAATTGAAAACGATTTAGATTTTCCATTTTTTTCTGTCTACTGTTTGTAAGTCTTTGTAAATTACATTAATCATTCTTCCAGTTACTATGGCTACAGAACAAACTGTCAAAAAACGGTGAGTATAAAACAACCGCTGATATTCACAGAGTCTATGGGTCAGGAATTTGGACAGGGCATAGTATGTCTCTTCTTCAGAGTATCTGGGTCCTCAGCTGGAAGAATCAAAGCCTAGGGACTGGAAATAAACATGTGTCCATTCCTATGCTGGATGGTTATGCTGGTTGGCAGCTGAGACATTTGCTGGATCTGTCTCAAAACACTTATACTGAGCTCCTGTATGTGGCTCCCTCTCCCTCACAGCATGTTGGCTGGGTTCCAATGGTGAACACCCATGGGGCAGAGAGAGAATGAGAGAGAGGCGTGCTGGGTGGAAGGTCTACTCTTCTTATGATTGAGCCTTGGTTGTCATGTCGCATCTCTTCCACCATCCTCTGTGCCCAAAGCGGTCATAAACTCACTCAGTTTGAAGTGGAGCAGAAACAGACTCCATTTCTTGATGAAGAATGGCGAGGTTTTGGAAGGACAAATAGTACTGGAAATATTGCTATATCATTTTTGGAAAACACAACCTTTCACAATTATTAAGGTAAATGATTTTATTCGTGTTTTGGAAAAGATCCAATTTGTCGGCTGAGTGCAGTGGATCAGGCCTGTAATCCCAGCACTTTGAGAGGCCAAGGGAAGCGGATCCTCACGAGTTTGAGGTCAGGAGTTTGAGACCAGCCTGGCTAACACAGTGAAACCCCGTCTCTACTAAAAATGCAAAAATTAGCTGGGCATGGTGGCGTGCACCTGTAATCCCAGCTACTCTAGAGGCTGAGGCAGGAGAATCACTTAAACCAGAGGATGGATCGCTGCAGTGAGCCAAGATCACACCACTGCACTCCAGCCTGGGAGACAGAGTGAGACCTTTTATCAAAAAAAAAAAAAGAAAAAAAAAAAAGAAATCCAGTTTGTCAATTGTCAATCATTAAATATTTATTGATAACAATGTGTTAGGTGTCTTTCTAATTTCTGAGAACATGGCAGTAATAAGATAAACATCCTCAGAGCTGTTTTTGTAGTATTCACTGAAACAATATTATTCATCTGTTTAGCAATGCTCTTCATACCCTTTAAAGGCAGCTCTTGACCAACACTGATGGTCGTTACTAGGCTTGCTGAAGACAAATGACACAGTTAAAAATAAAATGTGAAATGACGTAACAGTGAGTTAAAAGAAATGCCTTATATGTTTGTAGATATACTTTGTATGCTAGTATGGTGTTTCACCCAGTCGGGTAATTTAATAGGCAAACTGCTTAAAAAGACCCTATTATCTTCTGATGTGTTGTATTGCAATCTAATTTAGCTGCTTAATTTGGAAGCACATATGTGAGAATTATGGGAGACATCAGGGAACCTTGTCATAGACCGGTATGATTTGTATCATGTATCTTTTGTAAGGTCTTTCTTAATGGATCAATCATGTACCGAAATGAGAACGACCTTGGGCCTGAGCCAAGTCAGCATTCTCACTGGAATTCAGGAGCCCAGCCATTGTGCCCTGGCTCAGCTCATCAACTCCAGCTAACTCAGTCTGTGACTTCTGATCAATGGTCCTTCTCCCTAAATAACTGTATTCCTTTATCTAAGACAGAAATATTGGTAGGACTTGGGCATTTTTCCAAAACTATGCCTTAATTCACTTTAATTTTTAAAAATTATACAGGCTAAAGCATTTCTGGAACGAATACTTGGCAAATGTGATATCTTGGTCTAGAAATCTAATATCCTCCTCTCATTTTCAAGATTATATAATTCTAATTTTATTTACCACATAAAGAATGCATTGAAATACAGAAGCATACTCCTTTAGCTTTATGTTCGCTTTTTAAAAATGTTATTTCTTCACAAAGAAAAGAAATGCAAAGTTTTTCCTTTATCGAGGATGCATTTAATTAGTATTATTTCTTCTTAAAAAATACTTTATTTTCTACACTCCAATCCCCATACCATTTTTTACAAGTATTAGTTATTAGAATGAAGGAATAACTATCAGAAAAATTCAAGCACATGCTGCAATAACAGTTATTAGAAGGTTAGCAATTATTTCCTAAATAAGAGACGTAAACTTTATCCATTTTTCAAGACATCCTATGTCTAAGTTATATACTTGAACCTGTATATTAAATGAAATTAGAAGCCTCCTAAACTCCACTTTGGAAAAAAGCTAAGGTGTAAGGAGGTTAAATAAAATTCCCAAACTTACATTAGTAGCTGTTATCCTGTCTGCAAATCAGACCTAAACATTTGCATTTCTGTCACTCTTTTTATTGTTCAATCTCTTACCTCAAAAAGTGGTGACTGTAGAAACTGACGAATATTTTCTTTTGTGACTATTCTAGGGAATAATCAGCTTGCTACATTTTCATTCACAGATGTTGAAAGGGACAATGATAATCTTCATAATTAGGCATAATTTTGGGGAACACAGCGTATACATGAAACATCAGGATTCAAGATGTTATTCTATTATTTATTGTGTGTGTGTTACATAATTTATCCTTTATAGGTCTCAGACTCTCCTACCCATATAGAAAATTTGAATTAAAAATATCTGCCTTGTAGAATTTATGTGACTATTAAAGGAAATAATAGCGGAAAGCATTTACCCAGGCTCTAGAATCAGGCAGGCACAAAATGAATGTTAGCTGTTTTTATTGTTATCTAGAATAGAGTTGGGAAGTAATTTGATAAATTGTATTTATTTTGAAGGAGTGTTGAAAAGCAGGTCAGAAGCTATATGCAAGGTCAGGACAATTTTTGTGTTAATGAATGACCAATTTCTTTGTTATTGTGAAAATAGACAAGCCTAGTCTTTATCATCTGTTCCCTGAAAAGGGCCTAATTTATTTTTTCTGTTGCAAGTGAATTAAGATTGCATTCAAAAATGAATGCCATGATAATTTTTCCTTAACCCCAAGCCAGATGCTCTCAATTCACTGACAACTGATTTAAAATATTACAAAGAAAAGGAATGTGTCCACATTTGAAAAATTTCAGTAAATGGACTGAAATAACTCAGGTTGAAGCCAGATGATATAATGATAGTCATTTTCTTTCTGCTTTGAAAATTTGTACCAATACTATATTTCTGTCCTTCCTATTTGAGCAGTAACGCTATTGACTGCAATTATTCTCTGTGTGGGTGTTTACTGAAAAGACACTTGTGCGACGATTATTTGCTACACACTGTGCACACTTCAAAAGAGAGCTTTGATTTCCAAAAACATCCATTTGTTGCACTGTTAGTTTCTTATTCCTTCATCTTAAAGTCATAATCTGACTGAAACATTTATGTAAAGAATCTCATTTCCAATCAGTTCTGATGGTAAGATCCCAGTCCCAGGGCTCCAGGACCAGCGGCACCACAGAGAGATGCATCTCCTGACGTGGTCCTGAACAGGCATCAATACAAGCTCCAGGTGAATATGCTGCCCTCTCGCATTCTGTGAATACGTGTAGTCTGAAATATTCGTGAGGGGTATATATGCCACATTGCTGAGATAGGTGTGCACAACTAACAGTGACTGCTGACCCAGACATTTCTTCATGCATTTAGAGTGTTTTTCAAGTAAAATACAAAGTGACTGGCCAGGCACGGTGGCTCATGCTTATAATCATGGCACTTTGGGAGGCCAGGGTGGGCAGATCGCCTGAGGTCATATTTTGAGATCAGCCTGGCTAACATGGTAAGACTCCCATCTCTAGTAAAAATACAAAAATTAGCCAGGTATGGTGGTGCATGCCTGTAATTGCAGCTACTCAAGAGACTGAGGCAGGAGAATCACTTCAATCCAGGAGCGAAGGTTGCAGTGAGCCAAGATCGAGCCAGTACACTCCAGCCTGGGTGACAGAGTGAGACTCTGGCAAAAAAAAAAAAAAAAAAAAAAAAGAAAGAAAGAAAACAAGTGACATCGACAGAAATTGCAAAAGAAGGCCTCTGATGTTATTCTTCTTCATAAAAGCAAAGACAGCACTGGAAGAAATTGTTAAAATCATTTTTACAACTCTGGAAATTATTCAAAACTTGCAACAATTCTAGGAGTGTTTATTCAAGAAAAGTACTGAAGCTCAGTCAGCCAGCCAGCCGTGAGGCACTTAACTTACCTAATTGCTGTGTCCTTCTCTCCAGCTCCACGGTGGCCTAGAAACCAACAGGTCTGCAGTCATAAGGAACATCATCCACCTAGGAGCCACCAGGGCAGCCAGGTCAATTTAGAGCTCCCCTGGAAGTAACAGGTCTGCAGTTATGATGAACATCATCCACCTAGGAGCCACCAGGGCAGACAGATGAATTTAGAGTTCCCCTAGAAGTATCACCTCTAGAGATTTCTCATTATTTGATTTGTCTGAAAATTCCCTAGAAGCCCCCATTTACGGGGTTTGTGTTTGTTTGACCCGACTCGGAGCACACTCAGCCGAAGAGTCTTTTCCCTGAGGATGTTTGTTAAGGAAAATTAACAGTGATTATTTAACATAGTAGCCCCCTGAAGCAGAAATAACAGTTAAGAAAAACAAGCAACTAACCAAAATTCTTTTAAAAAGGGAATAAGATACACATGTACGGATATTCGAAAATATCAGACATAATTGTAGGAATCTGGAAGACAATATACGTGTGCAGGATTGTGTATATGTGAGAATGTCCACAAACGATCAGAGAAGGTCCTGACCTTTCATGTCTGGCTAATTTCGAGGCTCAGCACAAGCAGGTAGTGATAGGTAAGTCAGAGCTGCGAGGCGCCGGCCCTAGCACTAAACACATGCCCCAACCCCCACACAGAGCTCCTTGATAAAGCCCAAGAGATGAGTGCATCTTGTCTTAAGGAAATCCCTCACCGATGATTACTGACTTCTAAGATAACCGAACAAAACTTCAGTGCACACACACAACAGAATATAGAGTTTATTGTTCAATGAGGTCACTAAATAAATAATCATCAGCAACCAGAACAATAGTAAGCACTGCACAGCTTGGGAGGAGATGGTTTGGTGTCCGGCCTTGCTGCAAAATACTACCGGAAATGCCCAGTTATACACACACTATTGAAACATCTAAATAAATAGGATCGTGTGAGCCACACACAGGGGAAAAAAGCAAGCAACGGGTGTGCCCCGTGATAGGTCCCAGATTCCAGACTTATCACATAAAAACTTCAGGTAGCTTTTATAATCATGGCCTAAGAACTAAGAAAATCATCTGTTAGATGAGGTATGACAGTTTCTTATCAAAAGAGAATATCAGCACATTTATAGAAATTGTAAAATAAAGAAAAGAAACTAAAGTGAAATTCTGAAGTTGAAAAATAAATAAAATGGAAAGTTCACTACAGGGGCTTGACAGTTGATTGAAATTGGCAGAAGTAAGAATCAGTCAATTTGAGGATAGATCAATAGAGATTATGCAATCTTAAGAACACAGAGAAGAAGGAACAAAAAAAAATTGAATGAAACTTGAGAGATTTAGGACAACATTAAGTGCACCTATATAGCTTTACACACTTATATTGAAAAAGAGGAAACATTTCTAACCAATAATCTACCTTTCCCCCTTAAGAATGTACATAAAGATCATACTAACACACAGCTACTAGAAGGGAGGAAGTCATACAGAGAAGATCTATATAAATAAAACAGAAAATACAAAAATGATAGAGAAAATAATCAAACCCAGAAACGAGTTCTTTAAGAAGATCAACAAACTTGACAAATGTTTAGCTATACTGACCAAGGTAATAGGAGAAGACTCACATTACTAACATGGTGAATATTAGCACCAAACTTACTGGGGAAAAAAAAAAAAAAAACCCAAAACATGATTATAGGGAATACTATGAAAAATTGTATGTCAATACAATAGATTGCCTAGACGATATAAACAAATTTCTGGAAGTATACAAACTGCCAAAACCAACTTAAGAAGAAATAGAAAATCTCCGAGCTGGGGCGGCGGAAGGAGTGGCAGCAGCCAGGCAGCCAACCCTCGCGAAGGCTCTTGCCTCGCCGCGGCCCTCGGGCACCCAGCACGCGCCCTCCCTGCCACCGGGATGCCCAAGAGGAAGGTCAGTTCCACGAAGGGGCCTCAAGGAAGAGCCCACGAGGAGATCGGCGCTGCTGTCAGCTACATCTGCTCCTGCAAAAATGGAAGCAAAGACGAAAAAGGCAGCAGCAAAGGATCTATCTTCAGAGAAAGAAGTGCAAACAAAAGGGAAAAGAGGAGCAATGGGGAAACAGGCCGAAGTGGCCAACCGAGGAACTAAAGGGCGACCTGCAGAAACGGGGAAGGGAACGCGGAGGAGAGAAAGAAGCCAAGTCTGATAAATACCATATACCATGTCTTATCAGTGATTCCTGTCTCCTTTCTTGTATAATCCAGAGGAATATTTTTATCGACTATTTTGTAAATGCAAGTTTTTTAGTAGCTCCAGAAACGTTTTTAAAAAGGAGGGAATCCCACCTCATCATCCTATGTTTTCAGCGTTAAATGCTGTTTTTTTAAGAGGTGAAATCATTCACGGGTTGTTTATCTTTTGGTACAACCAGAAAATAGTGTGGGGTATTGAATTATGGGCGGCTTCGACTGTGTAGAGTGTCAGTTTAACATTCCATAGATGGGGGGTTAGCTTTTATATCCTGTAATGCATATGAAATGGCAATATGGAGTCAGTCCTGCATTTCATGTCTTGAACATTTAAAATTACTTCTATTCTCATGTAGTAGAATTGTTTCCTAAAGAAAACCACGACTTGATCATGGCTCTCTCTGAGTTGTGTGTACTCTGTAAATTTATGGTTGTGGTAGTCCTGTTTTCCTAATAACTTTGTTACTGTGCTGTAAAAGATTAAACATTTGAATATGTACTATGCGTGCTATTCAGTTGTGAATTGGTGGGACGTATGTAACAGCTTATTAACATGTGAAGATACTGGTACTTGAGCCACTTAAGGAAAATTTGCTTCCAAATTTTAAGCTGGAAAGTCCCTGGTATAACTTTTTTTTTTTTTGAGACGGAGTCTTGCTCTGTTGCCCAGGCTGGAGTGCAGTGGTGTGATCTTGGCTCACTGCAACCTCCACCTTCCAGGTTCAAGCAATTCTCCTGCCTCGGCCTCCTGAGTAGCTGGGATTACAGGCGCACACCACCACATTCAGCTAATTTTTTTTTGTGTGTGTTTTTAGTAGAGGCGGGTTTCAGCATTTTGGTCAGGCTGGTCTCAAACTCCTGACCTCATGATCCACCAGCCTCAGCCTCCCAACGTGTTCAGATTACAGGCATGCACCACTGCACCCAGCCTGAAATAACCTTTAAAAAGAATTAATACATCTCTTTTTAGATTTTTGGTACTGATATTAAGAATTATGTACAAAATTGAAATGTCTGTACTGATCCTCAACCAATAAACTCTATTATGAAAAAAAATCTTGGTTATCTTGGTTAACCTATATGGCACTAGCCTCCTTCTCCTCTGCTTAAAGGTTCAGACAGTGTGGTCACATAGGAATAGAATTTAAAAACTCATGATGTTCCCAGTTTATTTGGCTTCAGGGTACCCACTTCATAATGAAACATTGTGTGAATTCTCTCCGCATTCTGCTGGAGCTGGGACTGGATCTCATGAAAACACCATGTAAACAAACGGCGCAGACAGCAGGAGCCCAATGCACTTGAGTTCTCACACTTGACCAGAGGGACAAAACTCAGCGACGTCTCCAGTCTTTAGAATCACTGCTCACAAAAGTCTATGTAGCACTGTCTGCACACAAGAATACAGTTGTATGTTTTTAAACGTACAAAGATATATGAGAGAAACCATCTACAATTAGTAAAGGACATTATCCTCAATAGTGTGGAAGGGCCTAAATTAATCCATTGAAAGGCCTTAAAAGTCAAACACTGAGGTTTCTTAGAGAAGAAATTTTGCATCAACATGACATCAATAATCCCGCCTGAGTTTCCAACCTCTACCACTTTCAAACTTGCCATCCCCTCCAATTGTGTGAGACAATTCCTTTGCATAAATTTCTCCTATGTATGTACGTCTAGATATATCTCCTATTAGACTGTTTCCCTGGAGAGTCTGACTGATGCGGTTCACTTTTTGTTTCACTTCATGTCCTCCTATTTATTTTTTTCTTTTTAATTTTTCCATACGTTATTGGGGTACGGGTGGTATTTGGTTACATAAGTTATTTCTTTGGTGGTGATTTGTGAGATTTTAGTACACCCATCACCTGAGCAGTATACACGGCATCATATTTGCAGTCTTTTATCCCTCGCCCCTTTCCCACTCTTACCCCTAAGTCCCCAAAGTCCATTTTACCATTCTTATGCCTTTGCATTCATAGCTTAGTTCCCACTTATCAGTGAGAACATGCGATATTTGGTTTTTCATTCCTGAATTATTCTATTTAGAATAATAGTCTACAATCTCATCCAGGTTGCTGTGAATGACATTAATTCATTAATTTTTATGGCTGAGTAGTATTCCATTGTATAAATATTCCAAAGCTTCTTTATCCACTCATTGATTGATGGGCATTTGGGTTGGTTCCATGATTTTGCAACTACAAATTGTGCTGCTATACACATACGTGTGCAAGTATCTTTTTCATGTAATGACTTCTTTCCCTACCCAGTAGTGGGATTGCTGTACCAAATGGTTATTCTACTTTTAGTTATTTAAGCAATCTCCACACTGTTTTCCATGGTGGCTGGTACTAGTTTACATCCCTTCCAGCAGTGTAAAAGTGTTCCCTGTTCACCACATCCATGCCAGCATCTACTGTTTTTTGACTTTTTGATTATGGCCATTCTTGCAGGAGTAAGGTGATATTGCACTGTGGTTTTGATATGCGTTTCCCTGATCATTAGTGATGTTGAGCATTTTTTCATACATTTGTTGGTCATTTGTGTACCTTCTTTTGAGTTGTCTATTCATGTCCTAGGCCACTTTTTGATTGGATTGTTTGGTTTTCTTCTTACTGATTTGTTGGAGTTTGTTTTAGAGTCTGGATATTAGTCATCTGTTAGGTGTATAGATTATCATGATTTTCTCCCACTCTGTGGGTCGTCCGTTTACTCTGCTGACTGTTCCTTTGACCATGCAAAAGCTCTTTAGTTCTATTAAGTCCGAACTATTTATCTTTGTTTTTATTGCATTTGCTTTTGGGTTTTTGATCATGAAATCCTTGCCTAAGCTGATGTCTAGAAGAGTTTTTCCAATGTTATCTTCTAGAATTTTTATAGTTTCAGATCTTAGATTTAAGTTCTTAATTCATCTTGAATTGTTTTTGTATCAAAAAAGAACAAATCTGGAGTCATCCACTACCTGATTCCAAAGTATACTATAAGGCCATAGTCACCAAAACAGCATAGTACTGGTATAAAAATAGGCACACAGAACAATGGAACAGAATAGAGATCCCAGAAAAAAAACCCAAATACTTAGAGCCAACTGATCTTCGACAAAGTAAACAAAAACTTAAAGTGGGGAAATTACACCTTTTTCAACAAATGGTGCTGGAACAACTGGCAAGCCACATGTAGGAAAGTGAAATTGGATTCTCATCTCTTATCTTATTTATTTCTTTTTATTTTTCTTTTATATTTTTATTTTCTTGCGTATCAGACCATGCAAGGCCTATTCCCATTTATTTCTGATCTCAGGAAAATGTTTACATTACTCCAATGCCACAGTCTGTATAAGAGCTCTATTTTTTAAATTTCCGTTTAAAATAACCTTGCCCTTTAAGGCAGGGTAAAATATTCTAGGTGATACATTAATCGCATTAGTCGAAGTGTTTCTTAGAGTGAATTACACTTCAACTTTTAAAATATTTTGAGTTCTGTCATTAGAGCACAAAAACGCACCATCCAGACTTAGATCCTACATTAACAGGATCCAGCGATTAAAATGTTGGTATCTTTTGTTGTCTGGACTCTAAATAAGGCATCAGCATAAACTCAAAGTTACAAATCCTCGTTTTGGACTACATTTCTATATAATGGTAAACAATTTTTCTTTACTGTATATATGTTTTTAATACTGCTTCTCTTTCACTTCAAAGGATCACAGTCACCCTTTATCTCGAGAAACATTCAAGGAGAGTGTGGATGTTGAGATCATTAACCGAAATTCAGGTGACCTACTTTCAGCATTAGCTTTTCCACCTCCTGACAAAGCTTCTGAAACTCTGTCAACTTCAATTTTCTTATGTGCAAAATAGAAATTTAAAAAACCCATCCCATAAAGCTGCTGTGAAAATTAAATAGTCAATGTATGGAAATCATATAGAGTCATGCCTGGTTCGAGATAAGCAGTAAATATTAGTAAACGGTATTTTCACTGGTTATTTCTTGAAATAGGTTTTTCTTCTGACTCAGATTCTTAACTCCAAGTGGCTTGACAATGACAGTATAGTTAGGAAACAATGAACTGAAAGTTTAGACCTATAAACTAGAATTGTGCTGTCAACTTTAAAGTCTATTCCAGACTTGGCCAATATCTTAAAACACGAATTAGAAGATGTTGCTGTTGTGAATCACCTTCTTATGCCCCCGTAGGTGGTATTCTCCTTTTTCCACTACAGCATGTTGATGCCATCCGACACGTTGTATTAACGCACACTGCCCTGGTGATACAATAAGAAAAATTGCCTGTGCCTGGAAGAAGCAGAGTTAGTGAACAAAGGTGTGAATACAAGATAGAGATTAACAATTTTATTACTGTAATTACGTCTGATTTATGAAAATGTTCGTGTGAAGTACTTATACTGGACTTTGAGTGAAATATGTATTTTCAAGCAGTTTATCAAATTATAAAAATGAGGTAGATTTTTTAATGCATTAAATTATTAAGACAGATATAACTTGGTCTTAGGCAGCATAAAAGAAAAGTAGTAAGTTTAAATTACAATTAAACAAAAAGCGAGAAATGTTAGTTGTTTTTTGTAGAGAAATAGAAACTGTCAGTATTTTAGAGCTTATTAGTCAGTTGAAGTTGTCCTTTATCTTCACTTCTCATATTGTTTTTCTATCTTCCTGTTTTAGCACAAATCTGTTAGATGTAGCAAATCTCACACAAATAATTCTCATTAAGACCACACTTTGGAAGGCGGTCAAGGCATGGAGCAGGTAATACTATGCACAACTTAGATTGTAAATTGTTTGTTTTGTTTTTTCCTACTTAATCCCATCACACAAAAACTACAAACAAAATTCATAGGAATTCAGTCATATGAATTTTTATTTTTACTAAAGGTATGATGAAACAGTTAACTGGACACCTGCTAAATGAGAGCTACAATGCTATACAAACTATGGTGCTGGTTATTTTCAGTCTTTTGCCTTTCCTTATAAACTTTAGAATCAGTTTATCAATATCCACAGAATAACTTCCTGGAATTTTGATTGGGACGGCATTACATCTATAGATCAAAGTGGGAAGAACTGACATCTTGATAATACAGTCTTCTTATGCACGAACATGGAATGTCTCTTCATTTATTTAGATCATTGATTTCTTTTATCGTTAGTATTTTGCTTGTGAACAGACATAGTTTTATATCTTCTTTTTCAATATGAGTCGCCTTTCTGTCCTTTGCTTGTCTTACTGCACTCTCTAGGTGTTCCTGTACACTGTGAATAGAAGTGGTGAGAGGGAATATGCTTGTGTTGTTTCCAACCTTAAGGAGAAAGTAGTTTGCTTTTCACCATTAAGTATGAGGTCAGCTGTAGGGTTTTTGTAGATGTTATTTTTTTTTAAGAAATTTTGTCTCTACTCCTAGTTTATTGAGAGGAATAATAAATTTTAAGAAGAAATATAAAGCAAAGGAAGAAGGAAAAAATAAGAGGATTTTTGTTTTTGGTTTTAGTGTGTTCAGGAAATTCTCTCTGAGAAGAAATATTTCAAATCCAGATTAAGTAAGACAGTTTTCCATGTCAAGATTAGGTAAAAGACAATACCAGGAAAAAGAAAGTAGAACTAGAAACATCATCAAGTTCAATTTAGTTGAGCATTAAGAAAACTTTATCTTTTTATTTTCTCCTGCGTTAATTCTGTTTTGTTTTTAAATATGTCATGTTCATTGGATTTTCTGCCTCCCTTACCTTTTGTTTGCAGATATTATTTGGTATGATTGTTTATATTTTATGTAAAAGTCTAGAATCAAGACCCTGTTCAATCTATACTTTTAAGAAAATAAACTTTTATATATGGGCATATTTTCTGCACCCAGATGAGACGTTTTTGTTTTCTTGTGATATACGCAGGACCCCAGTGTCCTTGTTCTACTCTAGTGATGACTTGGGAGGACTGGTCTTCAGCCAGGTCAGGATGTCCACAGTAGATGATATGTTTGGTAGGTGCATACCCCCATATCGCCATAAAATAAGTAGACACCTATCCTGCTTCTCTGACCTAAGCAATAAAGACAAAACCATATGGAACTTTCCAGAATTAAAACGCCAACTTAAGCCTGTTTTTTGAGCTCAAGTACAAAGACTGAAAACTCTTTTTTCTTGTTGAGATTTGTATTAGTTTCCTATTGCTGAACTAAGAAAGCATTAGAAATTTGGAACTTAAAACAACACAGATTTATTATCTCTTCCAGTCTTACAGTTCTGGCGGTCAGATGTCTGAAACAGATTTTGTGGAGCTAAAGTCAAGGTGTTGGCAGAGCTGTGTTCCTTCTGTGAGCTTGGGAGGCAATTCTATTCCCTGCCCTTTCCAGGTTCTGTGGGCTACCTGAATTCATGGCCACATCTTTCCAACTTAGGCTTTTATTATTTGATCTCCCCGGAATCCCTGGCCTTCATCCTTTCATTGTAAGAGCACATAATCATATTGGGCCCATATGAATAACTTAGGATAATGATCCCATCTTTACACCTGCCACAAGACGTAACATACTTTCAGTTTGCCCCTTCTTATTAGCTGCTGGCCAGCCGTGCATAGCTGACTTCTCCCTGAGTTCTCCTCCACTCCTTTGCTTCCTGTCTCAGTTCCATTTCCAGACTCTACCTGAATGTGAACGTATTTTTATGTCCTTTCTCTCTTGCTGCTTTATTGGGCCCATTAATTCCTCACTGCTAGGGTCTTCTGGTGGCACTCCTTCTAGTTTTAAAATGGTGAAATAAATTAAATTTTATTTTTATGTAGTCATTTATTTCAATAGAACTTTGAGAGAGAATGGTGCTAAAAATGTTTATATCATAAACCATTTTGAATGGAAGGTAGTATATTTGATATGGAAAAAAGAGCTTTCTTTAAAAGCTTCTCAATTTTCTTAAATACAACATTGAAAGCTATTAGACAAACTAGATAAGAGTGTTGTTTCAGAACTAGGAATGTGTTAACCTGTTCTTGATTATATTTCTGGAAATCTATCTTCCATGGGATAGTCGGTATAACTTTAGTTGTTATAATTTAACAAATGACTTTAAATGAATGTATTGACTTATAACACTCACTGCTTATATGTGGAGCTAAATATTTAATGAAAAGTTACTCTTTAGGGATACATTTCTATAGTCTCTGATGCTTGAGCACTTCATATAGACATGCAGACACACACACACACACACACACACCCTTCAGGAAACTCTGTCATTGATATATAGTTTCCAGGATGATATTTCATTTTTATTGGCTATAGAGTTCAATAGCACTAAATGAAATCTATAACTCTATGTGGCATGGACTGGCTTATCTTTATAAAACATCTTGTATATCTATTAATTTAAACAGCTGCCATAGACTGACAGTTAAAAACTGTTTTTCAAGAGCATTATTTATTGTTTTTTGTTTTTGCCATTGAGTCTCAAAATAATAAAATCACAAATAAAGGAAGATACGACACAGTATCAATACCTTTACAACATGTACTTTTTTGTTGCCGTGAGAATCTGTATATATTTCACTTTACCTTAACACTTTATGAAGTGTGGTGAATACAGCTGCTGTTGTTTTTATCAATTCATCTTGCTTTTCCTTTTCCATGTATTTTGACAGAAGAATACACATTTCCTATTGAAAACAGTTTCCTTTGTGGTTTATTAGAAAATGTGCTCTTTATATACTGTATATGGAAGAGGCACATACCCCAGTGCTGGCCACAGGGATGAGTCCATGATTCTGGGCTGGGATGTTAGTTTGATGTTCACCATATAACCTAGAGAGGAAAATTGAGAGAAACATCTGGACTTCTGTGGGATAATAAGAAATATGTGATTGGAAAGACAATAGGAACCAGCAGAAATTATTGTCCTTTTTTGTCTCACAAGATAGTTAATTTGAGAATAAATTTAATACAGAATGCAGAATGAATAAAGAGATTCAGATTCCTAAATTCCTGAAAATTCACAACTTGAACATTATTTAATGAATCAGTAAAATTCTTTTTTGTCAGCAAGTCTAAGGGGCATTATTCTCATTTGTATCTGAAATGGACTTGTCTAACAGAATTGATGGTGGTAGTTGTTAGTATGTGACTGATGCTCAAATGGGGACTTGCCTAAGGGGAAATCTCCTGTATGTCCCCATCCTCGCTATGCATTGGCCATCATTTTTAGGTGAAGGCAAATGACTGGTAAAACTGATATCAAGTGGATGCTGGGACTGCAGCCCTGGGTATACCTCACCCAGAATTTTAGATGGCAGAGGTAAAGGGCAGATTGTCCTAGTAATTTATGAAGCCGAATGGATAACATTAAACTGAAAACAGAGCTCCCGAATGTGTACCCAGGTGCAAGACAGCAAGGCGTATTGCTAAGAAATGAAAACCCTCAGGAACTGGATCCATATCAATGCTTGGACTCAGCCTTTTACTACTAGATGTTTCAATATTGGGGCAGTTCTTTCAAATAAGAACCGTCAAGGCAGGGATAAAATAGAAACCAAAGATCATGTAACAGTGAACAACTACGTGCCTTTCTCATTACTTAAAGTTCCTTAGTTTAAATAATTTTCAATAGTTTGTATCTGTGCATATAAAATTAATTACAGTTCTATATTAAATTACAAAATACAAGGGTTGCTCTAGAAACAGCATGAGATATATTTGTAACTTTCAAAATTGTACCATGTATCTTCTCTTCAGATAATCACACCTTTCCTCTCATTTTCTGTCACTCTTTTTCCCCCCTTCCCTCATTTTATCCTCCTAATCCCATTTGTTCATTTGACTGAAATCTTAGAAAGGCTACCCAACTTCTATTACATAGGCTTGCTTTTTGTTTTAATCTGCCTTCCATCATAACAAATACACGTGATAAACTTTGAGTTTCTAAGTGATTTTCTGTAGCTAGCAACAACTATGTGACCCAGTTTGGGTCCATGAAAGTAAACATGTCAAGAGCGTTCTTCGTGACTTACATGTCTCCTACTTTTCACATTAGTGTTATGAAGAAGTGATGCCTGGAGCTGTGACAGCCATCGTGAGATAATGAAGCAACACACTGAAGCCAGCCTGCCAGAACAGTGGGACTGGAGGACGGAGAGCCTGGCTACCTGTGGGGCTCCTATTCAAGCTCAATGGAACTACAAACAAGCTTCTTTAACATTTTGCTAATAAATGATGTGTTTCCACCGGCGTTTCTCTGTTACCCCAACAAAATAAACTATAATTGGCCTGTTCATTCTCATTATTAGAATTTCACTGGGACTAACTACATTTATTATTATTTAGGTGCACATGCGTGGAGTCATCTGAAGAAAATATGCACCTATGCATGATTTGTCAGTGTAACAACTTTTTAGGTAACTTTTTTTTTTTTTTTTTGAGACAGAGTTTCGCTCTTATTACCCAGGCTGGAGTGCAATGGCGTGATCTCGACTCACTGCAACCTCCGCCTCCTGGGTTCAGGCAATTCTCCTGACTCAGCCTCCCAAGTAGCTGGGGTTACAGGCATGTGCCACCATGCCAGCTAATTTTGTATTTTTAGTAGAGATGGAGTTTCTCCATGTTGGTCGACTGGTCTCAAACTCCCTACCTCAGGTGATCCGCCCACCTCAGCCTTCCAAAGCGCTGGGATTACAGGTGTGAGCCACCACTCATTGCTGGTCTCAGGGTTTTTATAGGCACAGGATGGGGGCGTGGCAGGCCAGGGTGGTCTTGGGAAATGCAACATTTGGGCAGGAAGACAAAAATGCCTGTCCTCACCGAGGTCCGTGGGCACAGGCCCGGGGTGGAGCCCTAGCCAGGGAGCATGCCCTACTCTACCTAGCACTTCCCTTCCCCTCTTCTGTATCATTTAAAGGGACCCCCACCCCGACGCAGCACTAATGTATCATCTAATCCTCCCTTGGAAAATTATATTATTCCACTGAATAATAAGGTCCTGCAATTCATCCTATCCTGACAAGTAGCTCCACTTAAGCAGGCTAAATTAGAAAGTGCATAAGCATGGAGAGTATAGTGCTTGTGAGGGTTAATTTCATGTGCTGATTTGGCTGAGCTAAGGTTGGCCAAAGAGCTGGCAAGTCATTATTTTGGGGTGAGGATCTTTCCATAAGAGGTTAGCATTTAGATCAGTAGATTTAGTGAAGATAGTCTATGTGCAGACAGCATTTAATCCTTTGAGGGCTCAGATAGAACCAAAAGATGGAGGCAGAAAAATTCTCCCTCTCTCCCTGAGCTGGGACACCATCTCCTCCTGCCCTTGGACATTGGCGTTCCTGGTTCTCAGGCCTTTGGACTCCAGGGCTTACACTGTCATCCTAGCGCCTGCCTGATCTCAGGCCTTTGAACTTGGACTGCGTTGTATCACTGGCTTCCTGGTTTTTCTGATTCTCCAGCTTGCAAATGGCAGATTGCAGGACTTTTCAGCCTCTGCAATCACCTAAGCCAATTCCAATAATGAATCTCTCTCTCTCTCTCTTTCTGTGGGTGGGTGTGTGAGTGTGTGTACGTGTTCCTGTTGGTTCTGTCTCCCTGGACAACTTCAATACGATACTTCAGAAAATTATATCATTTTCTCAAAACCAAGATATCAGTGATACAGATGCACCTGACACCTCACATCTTCCTTTAGGAAGGCTATTTCGCTGCTTATGTGGATTTTAATATGTTGACTTTTTCATAGTATCCAGGAGGAGTGTTGGGAATTATATATAATGTCTAGGGGCGTATCTTCCGTCTCTTATTATATGATTCAAACATTACCTATCATATGCCCACTGTTTACTTGGATCACATCCTTTCTGAAACCAGGAGTTTTACTTTTTTAAATGCTAAATTATCTACTTTTTATATAGCAGAGGATTTGAGACACTTGTAAGAAGCTCATAAATTTCTTCTTTTTTGTTTTGTTTTGTTTTTTTTCTACCTTCAGAGCGGTTGGCATTCATCACTACTGAAGCTCATAAATTTCTATATATGTGAAGAGTTTGAAAAATAGCAACATTTTCTGGAAATCTAAGGAAATTCAAAAAAATTTAAGACATTTAAAATAATGTTGTTGCTATAAATAACTACTGCAAACAATTGAATTGTCTTTCTCTGTATATATGTGTTTATATATATGTATACATAGGTATACACACACACACACATATATATATTTATATGTATACATACACATATATCCATGACAGCCTGAGTATTTTACTCTAATTTTTTTTAATATGTAACTAACTTCTGGAACATTAAAACTTTATATCCATAACTATCCAGACTTCTTCATTTTGATTTATCAATTTAAGTAATTTGCACTCTTTCCTTGGAATCCACAGGGGATTGGAAAAGAGTAACAGAAAATGAGGAGAAGAAAGGTATGATTATCTGTAGAGATATCACGGCAGCGTGCAAGGAGAGGAGACTTTGGAAATACAGAGGCCTTGACTGAAGTTAAAAGTCTCCTCCACGCATTAGCCATGTGACTCTCCTAAGGTGAGGAAAGTGGGCCTTTCGCAGTCATTTTTCATCTGTAAAATGAGAATGATATCCTTTATCTCACTGTGTTTCAATGGCCTTTGAATGAAAGAAGGCACAGAAAATGCCCAGCACAGTAACGTTTATCATGTAGACCCCAATAAACATGATTTCTGAAATGACTGCCTTTTTCCCCACAGAAGGTAAAATCTTCCATTGTGAGTACGATGCCTGTGGAATCTGGTGGTGGAAGGAGTGAGAAACTGAGCCATACTGGTGGGCAGCATGAGGTCTGATCCGATACCAGAAATTTCCCTCACAGCTGCTCTGTCCCGTGGGTGGGTCTCTGCTCCAAATGTGCAGGACATGTCTGTGGCCGCATAGCCCTGACTGACAATATTACCAGAAGGCAACATTTATTGTGTAAGTAATATTTGCCAAGTACCATCATAAGCAGTTTTAGTTACTAATTTATTCAACTATCTGAGTTACAAAACATCTATAGTCTCAATGGACGAGTTAATAGAAGTGCAGAGAAATGCAATGTTTGAATCCTGTCACACACCCTGTGTGTGATACAGCTGTGACTCCAACTAGGTAGTCGTGCTCTAAAGCTTACATTATTACCCACTGTGTGTGTGTGTGTGTGTGTGTGTGTGTGTGTGTGAGATTTCCAGGTGAGAAAGATTAGCAGCTGTAGGTTTACTTGGCACTCCTCTCTTTTCTTTTGTGCACTATGGATAAACTATCTCTTTTAGAAAAACAAGATAATGATAGAAAGAGAGAGGAGGATTAAGAAGAATCATATGGAAGGTAACAAAGGCTTAAACATATTCAAGTAAAATGAAAGATATATGAGACTAAAAGAAGCAAGCTTACAGAGAATGTGTCCTGAAAAACGTGGATGAAAAGAAATAGACCTGAATAGTCTTGAGATATATGATTCAAGAAGACTTTCTTAAAGTGAACTTGAAACTTTAAAATAATGAGATGGCTGGGTGCGGTGGCTCATGCCTGTAATCCCAGCACTTTGGGAGGCCGAAGTGGGTGGATCACAAGGTCAAGAGATCAAGACCATCCTGGCCAACATGCTGAAACCCCGCCTCTACTAAAAATACAAAAAAATTACCTGTGTGTGGTGGCGCGTGCCTGTAGTCCCAGCTACTAGGGAGGCTGAGGCAGGAGAATTGCCTGAACCCGGTAGGCGGAGGTTGCAGTGAGCTGAGATCGCACTACTGCACTCCAGCCTGGCGCCTGGTGACAGAGTGAGACTCTGTCTCAAAAACAAACAAACAAACAAACAAAAACTAAAATAATGAGACATACTCGGATAAAACACTGAAATTTCAGAATAAGGAAAGAATTTTATTCATCTGGGTAAAAACAATCAAGTCATTCATAGAAGACAAAATTGAGCCTCCCTTTCAATTATTTCCAGAGGAGCATTCAAAGCTAGAAGGCAGAGGAGAGATCCTCACCAGGTGCGCTTGGATTCAAACATTCTGCTGGCCCTTCTCCTTGGGCTGGTGCGGCTGCAGGGCAGGGAAGGCTGTGCATGGGACTCACTGAGGGAGCCCCTTGCTGGAAGGAGACGGACTTTCAGCTATAAGACTGGTGGTGACATGCTGTTTGCTCACAAAGCCCATTTTTTCTTTTCATCTAATTTTCTCCACTTGTGCTCGTCTAATCTTATTTTAAATCACCTTTCTTTTTCTTCTTGCTTACAGTCATCATCCTTCCCATATTCAGCTGCCTGTTTGGCCACAACTGTCTTAGATCTCAGACTCATGAACCTTCTCCCTACAAAATCGGCCTCTTCCTCCTCCTCCACTTTCTCACCGGCTCCTTCCTCTGCCCAGTCTGCCTCGGTTTCAGTATCTTGTTCCAGGTTTTTCTTTCGACCATTCCATTATCTGGTGCATTTCTTTGTCTTGTCTTCTGATCTTCTACTTTGTCTACTTACACACTTTGTGGAGGCCTAAGAGTGATGCCTAAGGTATTAATGGGCTCCTTAGTGTTCATACATATGATGGAAACTTAATCTCCAATGCAATCGTGTTGAGAGATGGGACCTTAAAGAGCTGATTGGGTCGTGAGGGCTCTGCCCTTATCCATGGATTAATGTCCTTATTATTGCATCAGTGAGCTCCTGACAAGAAGGATGAGTTTGGCCTTCGTCCTCTCTCTTGCCACGTGGTGCCTTCCATCAGATGTGGGCCCCTCAACCCTGGACTTCCCAGTCTCCAGAACGGTGAGAAATAAATCTGTTTTTAATAAATTACCCAGTCTCAGGTATTCTGTTGTAACAGCACAAAATAGACTAAGACAGTGGGCTGTCTGGCAAGGTGTGGTATAATGCATGATCCAAAAGCTATGCATTAACATGAGTCTCAAGGTCTAAAGACTCAGACTAATATAAAGAGTAGTGAGTGGAGAGGTTTGGGTAGAATTTAAAAGGAAGAGACTCAGGAGCAAGCATGAAGTCAACGGTATTATTTAGGCAGGAAAAAAAGTGGCATTGATTTGAAGAGATATTATAAGTGTTTTTTATGATGTAGAAATAATATTAGAGTCTTAAGTAATCATGAAATTATTTTTGACTGAATGGCTTATGTCTTGTTTTAATCTCAACACTTGAAACAGGCTAAGCCTTATGCACAGGAATTTTTTTTTTTTTTTTTTTTTTGAGGTGGAGTGAAGAGGCGGAGTCTCATTCTGTCGCCAGGCTGGAGTGCAGTGGCGTGGTCTCGGCTTACTGCAACTTCCACCTCCCAGGTTCAAACGGTTCTCCTGCCTCAGCTTTCCGAGTAGCTAGGACTGCAGGTGTGTGCCACCACGCCCAGCTAATTCCTGTATTTTTAGTTGAGACTGGATTTCACCATATTGGCTGGGATGGTCTGGATCTCTTGACCTTGTGATCTGCCTGCCTCAGCCTCCCAAAGTGCTGGGATTACAAGCCTGAGCCACCGCGCCTGGCCTGCACAGGATATTTTTTACTGTACTTTTGGGAGTTATCATCTAGGACTTTAGATAAAACCTGTGCATTCACATGTATCTTGTGACAAAATAATTACCCTATAGCTGCTTCTAAAATGCATTTGAACTCAAGGGTTGGTCTTTTTGTGCAGTAGCCCCAAGAAAGACTGAGATATACGGAAATGTTGCCCAAAGTAAGTCAGACTTTTTGTAACCTGTGATAAAGCAGAAATCCTGGCTTGGGGAAAATACATTATAACAGCTGGAGAGCTAGAGTTATCCCTCTTGGCAGTGATGCCATTGAGTTAAAGACACTTACGAAAAACTCTACTAAAATTGCTAACCGAGAATTTGCTTGTATTATCCTCTGTGGACGGCCAGATTTCCAATGAATTAGTTGGCATTTTTGATGCATAAAGGATGTTGATGCCACAAACGTAAGTAATTGAGAAATACTGCTTAGTAGAATCATCTGCATTTTTCAAGCTGGTGACATGAATCTGGATGAAAAGAAAAAGTGATTCACTTGCCAGAGCAGAGCAGGTCCAGGGAGCTCAGACCTGGGATGTCTCTGTGGATTTAGGGGCCAGAACAAAGGGAGGGGTCATCCCACCTGAAACAGGAGAGGAAAGTTGAATAATCTCAGGTTATGGACTGTCTACCAGCTTGAGATCTATCTTGGGCCTAGCTCTGCTTGTTTCCTGCAAAAGAAAGAAAGAAAGAAAAAGAGAGAGAGAAGGAAGGAGGGAGGGAGGAAGGAAGATAGGAAGGAAGGAAGGAAGGAAGAAATTAATCAGCTCCACGTTACAATGAACAGTTGGTAAAATAGGACGTTGAAAAAGAAAAAAAGAAAAACTTTGTGAGAGTTGTGGTTTTCATGTTGGTAGATGGGAGAGGAAAATACTTTTTAAACCATCTCTGAGATGTGTTTCTTTTTCCTGATGTTTGAGAAATATAATTTCCAAATTAATTGCAATCAATTTGCATGTTTTCACCCTTTAGAAAAATATTTCCTTGGAACAACATTTTTTTCTATATCGAATTAATTTATAAGTGTGTTCTCTAGTCAATTATGTGCTCGATTTATCTCCTTTATTAGCTTATTAGGCTTTTGAGGATAGAGACCATATTTTAAATATATATATATTGGCCATGACGTTCAAAAAGTGCTTTGAATTTATGAGTGCAATTCAGAATTATTTTATTATATTGCACTGGATTTTAAGAACTTGATTCTATTAATATAAATTTAATATGGGCCGTGTTTGGGGAAGGCAAAGATAATATTTATGTATCCATTTTGACTGACATGTTAATCACTGTGGATCATCTGTAATTGAAATACGGAACAAGCTCTAGGCATCAATAGTTTTATCTGTAGGTGAAACACCAGTAAATATTTAGTAACTAAATCCTCAGATGCTCAACATGTGAGGTCCCAGGGTTAATAAGAATGTTCAAATGTGCTATTATTATACATACCAACCCATTAATCCGGAGTATTGGAACTAGTTGTTCCAATGAAAAACTGCATTTTTGCAAGACCATGCAACTTTTTGTCATGCCTCTACCAACTCTATACAGTAAATCATCAAAAGTTCTCTAGGCTGTATTTTAGGATAGGACATTCTATAAAATCTTTGGCTTGGGCCTTTTGAGTGTTCGTCTGTTTCTACAAGCCATATGCTTCTTCTCCATCCCTTGTATACAGCCTGTAGGAAGCTAGTGTGTGGTCATCCAAATTTTAAGAGCCAATGGAAAAACATAGCAGAGTTTCATTTGGAAACATTCCCATGGAACACTGTCATGCATCTTTGCACTTGAGAAAACAGGGGAAGAAATTCATTTTAGGGGTCAGAGAGTGATTATATTTTGGCCTAAACTCTAACCTGAAACAATATTTTGTATGTGTCCGTTCACCCTAGCCACAGGAATGATTTCATTTTGCTTATTACCTCCAATGCCATCTTTCACGGTAAGATAGAGTGCATGAGAAAATAATTTTAAAGTACCCATTCCTCTTCCTGTATATCTTAAAAGAGAAGAAACTAGTGAAAATCTTTGACAGCTCTACTTGGAAGGGGGATCAATTAATAAAGGATACTATGTGTGTATGTGTGGGGTGTGTGTGTGTGAGTGTGTGTGTATGTGTGTGTGTATGAGAGAGAGAGAGACAGAGAGAGACCATATGAAGGATAAGACCATTATTCTACTGTTCTACTATTTTTTCTGTCGTCACCCCTGTGACTCAGCACAATGATGAAAACATAATACATGTATAGCAAATTTTTTTTATTTATAGAATCAACAGATGCATTGTTTACATACAACTCAGAACTAGCAAGATATTCTCTTTTTAAATATGACCATCAAATCTCCCTCACTTTTAGTCAAACTAAGGACTTGAATCAACTGATAAAATTGTGGGGGGTTTTTTGTGGTTGTTCTTTTAGCTGGTTTTATTTTCTTCATCTTATCTTGAGCATTTAGTTCTTCTTGATCTATGGGAGGGTTTTTTTTTTTTTTAATTTTTAGGCAGTCTTACAAATGAGAAACATTAAATATAGTTCATGAGTTGGTATTATCTCATCTGCTATTTCATCTTAAATGGAATAACAATTAGTCAGAGTTCCATTGAAAATGTAAGGCAGAGGCGCTGTGGATAAACTAGTGGCATAATATTGTTGCTGGTGCTTCCTGCAACCAATGTAAGGACACGGTGGCCATCACTACTCCAGAGTGCAAAGCCTGCCGCTCGCCACCATCTTCATGGTTCCATCATTCAGGGAGGGCAATTCAGGGTAGCTCACCACCCTGAACTCCAGGGCAAGCACCTCCAAAATACAGTAGCAGACAAATTGATGACAGTCTTTCTTCCTTTGTGTCATCTTAAAAAAGCATGTTTTCTTTAATTCATTCACTGAAGTTTTATTATCTATTTTTCTATGTAAGTATGATTCATCTTCTAAATTTTGCAATTTTAGCGCTCCATTGAAAGTAATATAAAAAAATCAGCTCAACTCACCAATTTTCCACATCACATTCTACAGACAACTTGAACATTCACCCGGGAAATTCTGTACGCTTTGCAAGACATCACAAAGAATAATTACAGTGCTTACCTGGGTGTCACTAGTGGCCAAAAAATATACTGAGAACTTCTTACTCTGCAAACAAATTTGTGCACAATTGTTTCTTCTAGCTACTTTTACAGCTATGGAGAAAACACCTTTAAAATTAGATTATTGTTTTTTAAAAATTAGATTATTACAATAATATACTTAAGCATATCTTCATTCTTTGCCTGAGTTGAATAGTTTCATCAAACTAATTCTTCACTAGATTTTCAACAGATGACCTACACCAAAAATAATACTACCAAAATGTTGTGAGGAAGAAAACCATAAGAAGAAGGTGAAAAAAGACAGTGGCAAAGGGAAAATGGAAGGGAGAGGAGGAAAAGGAAGGGAGAAGGAGAGAGAGAAACACAGGAAAGTATCTTGAAACAATTTTACATTCATTTCTGTGTCATGTGACACAATTCCAGAAATAAGGATGTAATAATCTGGGTTAGAAAGGTCTAATCTCTTTGAACAATGCCAAGCATCTAGTTGGTGCTCAGTAAGCATTTATCAAATAAACAGCTATATATTGTAGTAAACCCTCTATTGACTATAGAGAATTCCAAGGGAATCTGTACAAATTCAGTCTTAGGCTTGAGAAAACGATTTCCATTTTCAGAGGTTAGTCAAATGTAAATAAGTGGGGTGATACAAGAGCTTAAAATATGAGAAGAGAAAGCAACCTTTATTTTTTAATAGCATACAATATTTCAACACCTCTTACAGGAGGATTTCCAGCTGCTCAAGGAAATAACCCATTTAAATAGGTTAGAGCACAGCAGGAGCTCTTGGAGATCATTCTAAAAACAAAAAGAATTAATCCATTTTCCATAAAGACTAAAATATTAGAAACACAAGCAGTTTTTGAGAATATTTCTTAGAGAGCATGTAATAAAAACCAGTGAGCCAGCACATGAAGAAACCATAAGAATGAAAAACATGTATATTAGAAATGTTAATAGCAATATAAGATGAGAAATAGAATATGGAAAATATTTATCATGGTTTTATTACATAAAACTGTGGTATTAATTCTTACAGATAGAACCTAGTTTAGGAATATATAAAAATGTGACACTCTGAATTCCTTTTCAGAGACTCCTGTTGCAATAAGCAGAGAGAAATCTTAAGTTTCTGAAAAAGTAATATATTGCTAAGGGCCAAAAAGATTTAATATTGGCAAGTAGGCTGAGAGAAAGTCACTGAAGAACATAATTCTTTGCTATAGTCAACACATTCACTTTTAGCAGAGCCTTGGTTTAATCAGCTTTAAATAGGAGATGAAGTGACTGAAGTGATAAAATTATAAATGGACAAGACCCAAGCAGAGCAAATATTAGTAGCCCCTCTGGGTGCCCAATAGAATGTTTTTGTTCAGGAAGTATGAGCTTAAATTTTAGCTACTGTGTGGTTTAAAATTGAAAAAAAAATAGCATTATGAAAAAGTTCTGTTTAAACCAAATTAAATGTTGAAAACTAGTAACAATTTTAGTATAAAAAATAAATACAGTTCATCAGGCCAGGACTAATGGTTTACAATTGTTTCTGGTCCAATAGTTTGAGCTTGATGGAATCATACATAACTTTAATAGTGTAGATCGTAAGAGCAAAGTCTGCTGCTGTAAAACCACAATACCAATGAACGCACACTAGCGCACAGCAACAGAATTAAACACACACACAATGTATTCAGGAAGCTGAGAAGCAGCTTATTTCTGATGAGTTTAGAAGACGATGTTGAGCTGTGTTAATAATACAGATTAAGGTGTAAAGGTGCAGTACAGTGAGAGTATCTAAATCTTAGAGGTACCGTTTGTTGACTTGTGACGTAATTGTGAACTTTGTCAATTGACTACCTCCTTCAGATCATCAACTCCAGGAACAGTTTTATTAAACTGGTATTATTACTTTTCTGAAATAACTAAGGTTTATATTATTATGATTTACAACCTTTGAGGTAAATTTTTGAACAACAGTTCATGCTATTGATAGCCCTAAGACACTCTTTAAATTAAATTTACTCCTCTTTAAAAAAACTAAGGGTACCACAAAGTAGGGTATTTTTCTTCACATAGTAATTAACAGACATTTTCCCATTATTAGTTAACTGGAATTACTTGTAGAAGGATAGGGAAAGGTTAACCTTTATGCCACTAACATTATGCATAACCTATTATGACTTACCTCCTTTAATTATGAGAACAGCCCACGACAGCACAAGTTTGTAAACTTTCTTAAAATATTATGAGATTTTTTTGCAATTTTTTTTAGACTATCAGCTACCGTTAGTCTTAGTGTATTTTACATGTGGCCCAAAACAATTCTTCTTCTTCCAGTGTGGCCCAGGGGAGCCAAAAGGTAAAGTAAAATACAATTTAAAAATAAGGTTTGTAAGTAGTAACTGCAATATTCCAAACAAGAAAGCATTTCTATGAAGCCAAGTGCAATGTCAGTAATAAAACACAGAGGCAGGAGTTAACATGCGGAAAAGAGGATAGAATAATAAGTTACAAACAGCAGCAGTCAACCCAAAGCTTTCCTCAGTAATGAGCCTACTAATATAAGACAAGGGAGACTTTCAACTCTGTTGAAACCACTTAGTACAATTAAAAATATGAAAGAGGAATTTATTTTCATGGACAAATTTAGAACATTAACCATTACTGAGCATCGATCAAATGTTGCTGTAATTTTCATGAATATAGCTCCATATGAGGTTGCTGGTAGGAGCGAGACACATTGGCCTGAGGAGTGAATTGCTGCCATGCAAACGTGGCTTGCAGGGGAATCAAATGGGATACAAGGCAAACTAACTTTTCAAAGTTAAGAAAGAAGTCTTAAAAACACCAAAAGCAATGGAAACAAAAGCCAAAATAGACAAATGGGATCTAATTAAACTTAAGAGCTTCCACACAGCAGAAAAAACTATCATTAGAGTGAACCAGCAACCAACAGGATGGGAAAAAGTTTTGCAATCTACCCATCTGACAAAGGGCTAATATTCAGAATCTACAAAGAACTTAAACAAAGTTACAAGAAAGAAACAAACAACCCCATCAAAAAGTGGGCAGAGGATATGAATAGACACTTTTCAAAAGAAGACATCTGTGCAGCCAACATGCATATTTAAAAAAAGCTCATCATCACTGGTCATTAGAGAAATGCAAATCAAAACCACATTGAGAAACCATCTCACGCCAGTTAGAATGGCGATCATTAAAAAATCAGGAGACAACAGATGCTGGAGAGGATGTGGAGAAATAGGAATTCTTTTACATTGTTGATGGGAGTGTAAATTAGTTCAACCACTGTGGAAGACAGTGTAATGATTCCTCAAGGATCTAGAAATAGAAATGCCATTTGACCCAGCAATCCCATTACTGGGTATATACCCAAAGGATTATAAATCATTCTATTATAAAGACACATGCACATGAATGTTTATTGCAGTACTGTACAATAGCAAAGTCTTGGAACTAAACCAAATGCCCATCAATGATAGACTGGTTAAAGAAAATGTGGCACATATACACCATGAAATACTATGCAGCCATAAAAAAGGATGCATTCGGAGGAGTGATCCAAGATGGCTGAATAGGACCAGCTCTGCAGTGCAGTTCCCAGCGAGAACAATGCAGAGGGTCAGTGATCACTGCATTTCCAAATGAGTTATTACTGCCCACAAGCCAGGAGATTCCCAGGCTGAAAAGTGCCACAAGTTTCCAGCATGGCTGTTTCAGCCAGCACAGCAGGTCTACATACAAGAACTCACACAAATTTGGGCAGCCATTTCAACTGGTGCCTGGACACCTGGGAGACAGAGCTGCCCATTCAACTGAAAAAAAGGGGGCAGAAACAGGGAGTCAGGTGACCTGACTCAGCAGGTCTCACCCTCACAAAGACCAGAAATCTGAA
Organism: Aotus nancymaae; assembly: GCF_030222135.1. Classification (NCBI taxonomy): domain Eukaryota; kingdom Metazoa; phylum Chordata; class Mammalia; order Primates; family Aotidae; genus Aotus; species Aotus nancymaae. The sequence continues at coordinate 2,072,552 of NW_026988450.1, read as the reverse complement.
ATGCTCTGGATTGAGAGTTTTGCAGCAAGCGCAGCTGGACATGGGACAGTCCAGCTCTGTGGGGGGAAGGGCATCCACCATTATCGAGGCAGTCCACCACTACCAAGGCAGTTGGCCATTACTGAGGCAGTCTGCCATTAAAGAGGCAGTCGCCATTACTGAGGCAGACTGCATTACCATGGTAGTTCTAACTATACCTCTGTAAACAAAATAGCAAGGAAGCTCACACAGCTCCTGGGCAGAGCCCACAGCAGCTCAGCAACACCTCTGCTGGCAGACTGTGACTAGGCTACCTCCTTGCTGGGCAGGGCATCTCTGAAAAAAGGCAGCAGTATGTCAGGCACTTATAAATAAAGCCCCACCTTCCCAAGACAGAGCACCTGGGAAAAAAGGTACTTATGAGTTCTGCTGCAGCAGACTTAAACGTACCTGCCCAGCAGCTCTGAATGGAACAACAGAGCTCACAGCTCAGCACTTGAGCTCCTATAAGGGACAGACTGTCTCTTCAAGCAGCTCCCTGACCCCTGTATATCCAAAGAGATACCTTATAAAGGAAAGCTCAGGCTAACATCTGGCGGGTATCCTTCTGGGACTAAGATAACAGAAGAAGAAACTGGTAGCAATTCTTACTGTTCTGCAGCCACTGCAGGTGATCCCCAGGCAAGCAGGGTCTGGAGTGGACCCCCAGCAGTCCTACAGCAGAGGGGCTGACTGTTAGAAGGAAAACTGAAAAACAGAAAGAAATAACTTCATCATCAATAAAAAGGACGTCCACTCAGAGACTCCATCCGAAAGTCACCAACCACAAAGACTATAGGTAGATAAATCCACAAAGACGGGAAGAAACCAGTGCAAAAAGGATGAAAACACTCAAAACCAGAATGCCTCTCCTTGTCCAAGGAATCACAACTCCTCACAAGCAAGGAAACAAAGCTGGATGGAGAATGAGTATGAATAATTAACAGAAACAGACTTCAGAAGGTGGGCAATAACAAAGTTCTCTGAGCTAAAAGAACATGTTCTAACCCAATACTAAGAACCTTGAAAAAAGGTTTGACAAAATGCTAACAAGAATAAACAGCTTAGAGAAGAATATAAATGACTTGGTGGAGCTGAAAAACACAACAGGAGAACTTCGCGAAGCATACACAAGTTTCAATAGCCAAATCGACCAAGCAGAAGAAAGGATATCAGAGATTGAAGATCAACTCAATGAAATAAAACAAGAAAGCAAGATTAAAGAGAAAAGAGTGAAAAGAAATGAACAAAGCCTCCAAGAAATACAAGATTATGTGAAAAGACCTAATCTACGTTTGATAGGTGTATCTGTATGTGATGGAGAGAATGAATCCAAGTTGGAAAACACTCTTCAGGATATTATCCAGGAAAACTTCCCCAACCAGCAAGGCAGGCCAACATTCAAGTCCAGGAAATACAGAGAACACCACAAAGATGTTTCTCAAGAAGAGCAACCCCAAGACACATAATCATCAGATTCACTAGGGTTAAAATGAAGGAAAAAGTGCGAAGGGCAGCCAGAGAGAAAGGTCAGGTTACTCACAAAGGGAAGCCCATCAGACTCACAGAGGATCTCTCAGTAGAAATCTTACAAGCCAGAAGAGAGTGGGGGCCAATATTCAGCATCCTTAAAGAAAAAAACTTACAACCCAGAATTTCATTTCCAGCCAAACTAAGCTCCATAAGTGAAGGAGAAATAAAATCCTTTACAAACAAGCAATTGCTGAGAGATTTCATCACCACAGAGCCTTCCATACAAGAGCTCCTGAAAGAAGCACTAAACATAGAAAGAAACAACCAGTACCAGCCACGCCAAAAAACACCAAATGGTAAAGACCAATGATGCAATGAAGAAACCGCATCAACTTATGGGAAAAACAACCAGCTAGCATCAACATGGCAGAATCAAATTCACACATAACAATATTACCTTAAATGTAAATGGGCTAAATGCCCCTATCAAAAGACACAGACTGGCAAGTTGGATAAAAAGTCAAAACCCATCGGTGTGCTGTATCCAGGAAACCCATCTCACATGCAAGGTCACACATAGGCTAAAAATAAAGGGATGCAGGGAGATTTACCAAGCAAATGCAGAGGAAAAAAAAAAAAAAAGCAGGAGTTGCAATCCTAGTCTCTGATAAAACAGACTTTAAACCAACAAAGATCAAAAGAGACAAGAAGGGCATTACATAATGGTAAAAGGATCCATGCAACAAGAATAACGATCCTAAATACATATGCACCCAATATAGGAGCACCCAAATACATAAAGTAAGTTCTTAATGACCTACAAAGAAATTAGACTCTTACACAATTATAGTGGGAGACTTTAACACTCCACTGTCAATATTAGATCAACGAGACAGAAAATTAACAAGGATATCCAGGACTTGAACTCAGATCTGGACCAAGCAAACCTAATAGACATCTACAGAACTCTCCACCCCAAATCCACAGAATATACATTCTTCTTACCACCACATCGCACCTACTCTAAAATTGACCACATAATTGGAAGTAAATCACTCCTTGGCAAATGCGAAAGAACAGAAATCATAACAAACAGTCTCTCAGACCACAGTGCAATCAAATTAGAACTCAGGATTAAAAAACTAACTCAGAACTGCACAACTTCATGGAAACTGAACAACTGGCTCTTGAATGTTGACTGAATAAACCATGAAATGATGACAGAAATAAAGCTATTCTTCAAAACCAATGAGAATGAAGACACAACATACCAGAATCTCTGGCACACATTTAAAGCAGTGTCTAGAGGAAAATTTATAGCAATAAATGCCCACATGAGAAGCAAGGAAAGATCTAAAATTGACACCCTAACTTGAGTGTTATTTAAATCTTTAATTTATTTGTATCATTTCCAATTAGAAAGCAATATGATATGAGAAAATACATTTCTAAAACTTGTAAAATTTTTCTCATCTTTAAAGTACTAATATCTGATTTCTTGCCTCCTAGGGTTTTACCTAATATTTAAAGTTACTAAGGATAAAAAGTAAAGTTATATATAATTCTGTATGTAATATGTGTTATTAGTGAAAAAAAGAATAATTTGTTAATTCAGAAGTTATCTAAAAATTAATTCAAATTGTGGACATGAAAAAGATTATTCAAAAAACAAGGTAGTAAGAAACCAGTAAGTATGGAAGATAGATGTGAAGAAAGTTATGTACATGAAGGTGCATTTTGGTAAGGAAGGTTTATAAAGAAAAGAGAATTATTTTGTATGAGAAAGAATCTTGTAAGGTGATTTTTTTTCCTAGAATAAAGAGACTAATTAAGGGGAAAAAGGAGAAAAATTTAGAACCATGAACAAAGTTTAAATATGTCATAGATTGTCTGTGTAATTTGTACATTTTTTTTTTCTGTTTCTCTGTATGGTCTATCTTTGTGCACGTACACAGAACATATAAACTTGAAAAAGTTTAGACAATATCCTTTAAAACCTGATATAAAATTGGGGAAATTTGGGTGATAAACATTGCTCATAGTTAAAGCTCTTAGATTTGATGAAGATAAAATTAATATTATGAAGAAATGCATTCACAATCTGACAGTTCTTTTTTAATCTACTTAGGCATGAAGCCAGAGTGAACATGAAGCAGAATTACACATAACTGTTTGCATTGCTCTGTTTCACGCTGTATTTGCTCTTCTGCATAGAAGGTACTAGCACTGAAGCACTTACTGCTCATTTGCCTACAGTGAATTTCTTAATTGCACAAAATGTATAGTGATATTCGTGAACATAAAGTCATTAATTTATGTACCAGGAACAAAATATCTATCATGTGTCTTCCTCTATTCTCCAGGAAACACTTTAGCTTCCAAGGTAAATTGAGGAGGAGAAATATTTGTCATTTTTTTCAGTTTATTTGTTTTTGCTTCTAATTTTTGTTTATTTGCTCTTTGTTCTCCTTTAGTTTTTACCTATATATACATATGTAAGACCATTGATTTTGTTTTTAGTTTCTAATGGAAGGCTTTTATTTAATTCTATGAATAGTAATTTTGTTTCTTATGCATTTCTAATAATTCATCATTTCTTCTATTTATCTAGAATTCCTAAGGTACATTTGTCAAGCCTGCAAAAATTGATAGAACATACCAGATGTTTAAAATTTGGTTGATTTTTCCTAGCTCTGATGATCTAGAGAGCTACAAGAGCTTTAAGGTTTCTGGCAAAAAATAAAAGACTTATTTTTACAAGTTCAGAACAGAAATAGTACATTATGTATTTTGTTATTTGGAAAAGTAGATAAGAATAGAAATATTAAAATGGTGTTTATTTCTAAGGTAATTTAATTCAATCAGTGATTTAAGTTGGTTTCAGATCTTTTTCTTTAATGAGGAAAAAAACCATGATAAGGCTACAAAGTTTAGTGAGTCAGGAAAGATTGGTCTTGTTCTTTAGGAAATTACATTGATTGAGATTTCTCTCAAATTATTTTAGTTTCATTGACCATTATTAAATTAAGTGACATTCATGTGGATTAAGGAGTAATAGAAAAGTCAGACTTTCTAGCAATTTTTTATCTCAAGCCATTTATCACTGGTAGGCTTTCAAAACAGATATCTGCATTTACCGTTTTCTTAGTGATGGAGGGAAAGTTAGTTGTCTTACTTTGATTAGTTTGACATAGGACCTATCACATTTTTAATGCTTTGGTCACACTTCTGTCACCAGAATACTAGCAATCAGACAAATTCAACGTGTAACCTAAGCATTTTAATACAGTGGTTTGAAGCGCTGCAGGCAGTAACTCCTGAATACCAAATCACATTGTTTTACTATGTAGCATGTTAGAATGATAGGACTTCCTGTAATATAAATATTCTGTTGACTAATCTTTGTGCCTTAAGTTACTGGCATTTGACTCTTGGGTCTGAAAAAGGCACCAACACCTGCTAAATCTTGAGCATTGACATCAGTGAAAGCCTTTTCTTCAGACCCAGAGAAGGTGACAATCAAAATGAACTGTATTTGTGAGACACGATGCCAGAAACTAAAACTGTTAAATCCCTCTAGGCCCAAGGACTGTTGCAAAGGAAGTGGGTGCATGAGATTGTAAGCACTGATTTTGAGGGATAAGATTAGTTCAGAGTTTTTCTATAAATTAAACATTAATATCCAAATCACACTGTTGCAAGGCCAACATCTGGGCTCATGTGTTGGAATAACAGGATTTTCTTGAAGCATTGATCTGCTCTGTAATAGAAAATTGGAAAAGGTTATAAAAAAGTTTATGGAAATCTTACCTTATGGTTAAACTGATGGAAATTAGATAATTTGCTTGTAAGTTTTTATTAAAATTAGATTATTTATACTTTTTTTTTAAAAAATACACATTAATCTCTCTCTCTCTAAGTAGAGGCATAGATATAGCTATAAATATAGCTAAATCATAATATATAGACAAGATGCTAATACAAAAATATGATGCACATGGGTAAATATATACACATCACTTACATGAACATATTAATGTTTAAATGTAGGAGTATATACTTGCAATCTGTTATATGTATAAGCCATTTTTAATTTGATTTTGTTAAAATTGAAGCACCCACTACAAATGACCTCTCTCAGCTCAGAGTAGTTCTCAACTTCCTCCAGTTCTGGAAGCCCTAGCACAGGATTCCCCTGTCATGATATATTCCATAGCCCCTTTTCCTTTACTCTGCCTGGAATCATACACGGTTTCAAAAATACTGATTTCAAAATTAAAACTCTAACATCAGTAACCATGTGCAGTCAATGGAAGATTTTAAACAATATGCATGCTTAGAATCAGAGGGATTGCAGCAGACACTAGGCATGTTTCAGGTCTTCCTAGGCAGTCTTCTCTCCTGAGACCTGCCAACCAGACACTCTGCTCAGGGAGATGCACAGCTTTCCACATCCGTGCACCTGGCGGTTGCTCCAAGGTTGGACAGAGTTGATTGGTCAAAAACAAAATACATAACGTTTCTGCTAGTGAATATAAATGAAGGGATGAAGGGCTGTCCTTAGTGTTTACTGGGTTCTGAACTCTTAAAATCATGTACTTTTGAAATGCATGTGTTGATAGTCACACTGAGTTTTGAGCCAAGAATCTTCACATGGTTGTTAAAAAGATCACCAGTGAATGCAACATTTAGACACTGAGATTCTGAGAGCTACTACTAACGGAAATTTAAAATGAAAAACAATAACATCTGTTCATTTATTTACACATTCATTCATTCATTGGTGTATTAAACAATATTAATAACATAATCATTATGTGCCAGTCTCTCTTCTGGTTGCTCAAGATGTATCAATAACCACGCCAAACAGAAACTCCCCACCTGTACATGATTTGCATTGTAGTGGAAGCAGAATAACACAGACATAAACAAGACAAGTGAGGGTGCAGGATTGGGAGTGCAGGCTGACACAGGTGATCATGATGTTTAGATGATCACAGCTGCCTTGTTAGAAAGCATCACGGATCTAAGACAGGCAGAAAGTGGGGGTGACCTTTAACGACTGCCCTTTCTACTTATAAAACATGGACTATTACGTTCCCATTTCACAAGTGAAGAATCAGAGGAACTTCCCACATTCACTTCATTTTGCTTTGTTTTACTTTCTAAAATCTTGCCAGGGTTTCATTCTAGTGCTTTCTGAAGCCCAGGATTTTCTGTTGCTTTTGGTATTTGTTGTTTAGCGATACGCTTTTCCTAAGGAGAGGTGCTGTAACTCCCTTTCAGCCTCATTTCCTAAGGAGAGGTGCTGTAACTCCCTTTCAGCCTCATGATCTCTGTGACCTGCTCTTCGGTCTATTTCATTCTTCTTTAACAAATGTCTTAAACATTTACTTATTAGAGTAAATATGAAAATGCAGTTCTAGTTTTCCAAGAAACTTGAATTTCTATCCACAGCTTTAAGGGCTTCTGATTGCCACGTTGGTAGCTACAAGAAATTATTTTGGCTTGTTTTGTTGGAACACGGAAATAACTGCTTTTTAATTTTTTTTTCTCAATAGGTTAAAATGCATTACCTCATTTGAAAATAAAGTAAATATTTTTAAAATGCAAATTATTTCCTTAATTTAGCTATAGTTGTCTCATTTTAGGTTTTATGGAATACTTCTCCATCCAATAAAAAACAAACGAGTTTAAATTGGACGTGCTTCCCCTCAAAAAAAATTAGGTATATATTTGAATAAAAGTATTCCAGAATGTTTAAGACACGTGAAAAAATCATAAATTTTTTGTTCCAATATCATTCATCAAATATATGAAAAGTAGATGCAAACATGAATTTTTTTCACCTGAGTGGGGCCTCAAGAACTTCAATCCATAGTCTCCACGTGGGCAAATCGATTGAATATTTCTCAATGTCCCATGTTGTGCCAGGTGCTGTGCTCCTGTTGTAGCCCATTCATATCGGCCAGGAAGTCTAAGACATTATTGCATATTTCGAGAACGTGTTTTTCTGCCCTTGCTTTGCAACAGTCCAGAGAATGGAGAGGGGTTTGTCACAAAATAACCTCACCACTCTTGATGGCTGATAAACTTTTCTTTCCAAAAGTTGAGCCTTTACGACAACATAAAAGAATGTTCACTGTGGAGCAGAGCTGGCTCGGCACTTTCCTAGGTCGTCCAAGGCAGTTCAGAGCATTGAGAAGGCTGGGACGTGACAGTCAACTCACCGGTAAATAGTGTTTCTTCCTGTGCTGGATAAAATTAAATGCAGCATTGTTAAGTATCAAGATGGCCCATTGACATTGCCAGCATTCTTTGACTTTGTTTGAAAAGGAAATCATTCCAGTCCTATTGCTGCGATCACAGTGCTTCAGGCAATTTGTCTGATAGAATTGTGTGTGGGGAAGGAATAACATTCATCTCTCTTGAACTAGGAATTCTAATGCATGAAGAACCCTAATTCTAACTTGTCTTAAAATTCAGTATCATACCAATGTCTACTTATTATTCCACGATGACTCTTTTATATCCTACTGCATCGATGTCTGGGAGGGAATGTTCCAATTTCGGTCAACTCCCTGGAAGATTTGTTGCTAGTTGTCTGACAGACAATCTCCCAAAAATCCAAATTTACAATGAATGTTTTTTGTAACAATATGTATATGAGGTGTAAGAGACTAACATTTACTCTGCAACATCTGTTGCACGCCAGGCATCATGCAGTATACAAACACACAGGTGTACACACACATACTCGACACTTCTGTAGGGGCGTGATAAATTCTCTCTCTCTATATATATATATATGTACATATGTCACAAACCATCTCACTTAATACTTACTAATACAATAGTGTGATGTCAATGTTATATGTAATTTACAGATGAGGGAACATCCTCAGAGTGTTTGAATAGCTACCCTAATTTCACTTCTTTGGTAATAAGTAGACTCAATATTTGAACCCATGCCTGATATCAAAGATAATATTATAACAATCGTAATGGCTAACATTTATTGTTTACTATCTATGCTGGGCAGAGTGTTTTATCAGCATTATTTTCACTTAAAAATAACAATAGCCACAGAGGAAGATTTTACTATTATATTATTACCATCATTTGATAGATGAAGAAAGAGACCAAGAAAAAAAGAGCCCTAAGAAAGTGAAGGCAGAGGCCAGCCAGGAAATGTCACGTTTACTAGTTCTTCCTTATTATATAGGACTCCCCACTACACAATACTCTGTTTCTGTATTCCTAAACTGAATCTGTGCCAATTTATTTCTAATCGTATGGGTTTGAGGAGAACACTTGTCAGCATTCCTTGAAACAGTCACATTCTTTCCCTAAATATTTGCAGAAAATAATCCATAAATAATTAGTGACTAAGATTTGTCATGGTACATTTAGAGGGAAATAAATATTTTCTTCTTCTGTGTACGTTATATTGTAACAAAAAATAAAAATGACAAAGCAGACCATTAAAAATAAAGATCTATAAATTTTTAATGATTGCTACTGATATAAATTTGATAATATAGGCTGTATAAATTCACATTATTTTGCTCCTAAACTTATATTTTGTAAATGCCCCTAACACATTTGAGCTTCTGGTCACGTTATTTCAAAGTGGAATAATAGATCTATGGCATATGCTACTTGGCCTGACAAAAACAGCCTACCTTGTCTAGGCACCTGGCACTCCAATGCAGAGGCATCTCTTTTCTCGTAGAGGTGCATCTGTCACTGTGTGTGGGAGTTCCCCAGAAATAAATCATGACTTGCCATTCAACCTCACAATCAGCTGCTATTATGAATTGCACAAAATGTGAAAGACTCTACATATATGGATCAATTTATAGGAGAACACTTTGCCGAAATGAGGAATCCAGTCGAGGGAATATTTACCTCCTGCTGGTCAAGCTTAATTAATTGAAGTTTATAGTCCCTTTTCATTCATTGTTGCCCAGCAAGATCAGGTGTTGTGATATCTCCAATTTCAACAAAGCAGATCTGGAATGTTTGTTTTTCTTGTTTCTGCTGTTCTTGAGGCTAAAGATTATCCTTAGCAGTTATGGAAAACAATGATATCTTTCTGCTGCATCACCAACTTTTGTTCATTCTGAAATCCTATGACAGTGACAACAGTTCTTTGGGGAAAAAATCCAGCTTAGATATTCTAACATTAAAAAGTTAATAGATATTCTCTATTGTGAATTTTTTTTCTATTTTTTTTTCTGTTACAAATCACAGTTACAGTGTTGCATAGATGCTAGCCTTATCTTAGACTTGAGAGGTAAGAATTCTCTTGACTAACAACTGAGATGCACATTTTCTAATTCAAGTTTAGCTCTAGAATTATGGCACATAAAGGAGACCCTTACAGAAAATGTGATTGTTTTCTAGGCTGAGTAATCAAAACATTCTTAGCCCCATGATTTAGCATAAACTTGAAAGTAGCTATAACCCCTCAGTGGGTTCAGCTTGCCTTCCACCTAGACAGAGCCAATTTATCAAGACAGAGGAATTGCAATAGAGAAAGAGTAATTCATACAGAGCCAGTTGTGTGAGCGACTAGAGTTTTACTATTACTCAAATCAGTCTCCTGGAGCATTCAGGGATAAGAGTATTTAAGGATAATTTGGTGGGCGGGAATGTTCCAGTGAGTAGAGAGTGCTGATGGGTTGCGTTAGAGATGAAATTGTAGGGAATTCAAGCTGTCTTCTTGAACTGAGTCAGGTGTTGTGTGGGGGCCACAAGATGAGATGAGTCAATTTATCAATCTGGGTAATGCCAGCTGATCCATCAAGTGCAGAGTCTGCAAAATATCGCAAGCACTGATCTTTAGAGCAGTGTAAGGTCAGAATCTTGTAGCCTCCAGCTGCATTGCTCCTAAATCATAATTTCCAGTATTGTGGCTGCTTTGTTAATCTAGTCCCCAGGCAAGAAGGGGATTTCCCTTGGGGAAGGCCTGTTATTGATATAAACTAAGTGCCTCCCAAAGTTAGTTCAGCCTATACCCAGGCTGAACAAGGACAGCTTTCAGGTTAGAAGCAAGATGGACTTGGTTAGGTAAGATCTCTTTCACTCTCTCAATTACACTTTTGCAGTGGTGGTTTCATAGCTGTACATTAAAAATTAAAAATAGGCCCGTTATTGCTTGGAGAATAACAAAACATGACTCATAAGATGAGGCAAAGGAAAGCCAGAGGATTCAGGTGCATGATGACAGTGGTGAGGGTTATTCTTTCTGAGGTTCCTTTGCATAACTCCAAAGTCACAAGATGAGGGAAATAATGGATCTCATTTGCACCTGAGATAGTTTATGCCTTTGAAACCAGACTTAGTCTTTATTTTTCTCTTTTTAACTTATATTCTTTAAAATGCTCAAAATTACAAAATCATTTTTAAAATATTAACTTTATGAACCATTAGAAAAGTTTCCAAACAGACACAAAATTATCTCATAGACACAAATTTTGTATATATACATATATATATACACACACACAAATTTTATATATGTACATATATATACACACACAAATTTTATATATATACATATATATACACACACAAATTTTATATATATATACATATGTATACACATGAAAATTTTATATATATACATATATATACACAAAAAAATTTTTGTGGCATTTTCCTTTCTTTTTCCCACCCCTTATCAGCAAAATAGAAACAAATCACAGAAATGAAGATCTTGAGACGTCAATTTAATTTATACTTACTCAATTTGGGGTAGCTATGGAGGATAAAGCTTTTTCAGTAAATTAAAAATGAGTAGCTTGGAAAAGCTCAGTTGATATGAAAATGTTTATTAGATTGTAAAGAATGACAGCTGGATTCATTAAGTGATGACATTTTGCATGCTAACATGAGGATCATTATATCAAAGAAAGTTGGTTTTGGCTGAGTAGGGGAACAGTCACGTTTTTAGGATTCAGTCATTGTTTCTGATGTCAGAGCTGTGTATTTAAAAAGTACATTCCAGAAGAGTAAGAGGCCATGACAAATGTGTATTGTAAATTCTGAATTCAAAATATTCATATTGAATATTCCAAGCCACTACAATATTTAAAGTTGTAATAATGAGTGATGTTTCTGTTTTGTAACTGAAGGAACTCTGTCCTTTGTGACATAAAGGGTTCTCATTTACTGCACAAGAACGTGACCAAAGAAATTTGACAACTGTTTATTGGCGGAGCTGACTGGTAAGGTGTGATAGATTGAAGGCGAGAATTATGAGTAATAGAAAATCTCAGTGAATAACTTTCTCTTCCTTAACCTTATCTTAGGTGTTTCAAATCCAAACTTGTAATATTTGAATCACAAATAAGAATAGATGTTATTCCAAGAAAAAAAAAAAAACACCATCAAAAATCAGGCAAAGGATATGAACAGACCATTCTCAGAAGAAGACATTTACGTGGCCAACAAACATAAGAAAAAAAGCTCAACATCACTGATCATCAGAGAAATGCAAATCAAAACCACAATGAGATACCATCTCATGCCAATCAGAATGGTGATCATTAAAAAGTCAAGAAGCAACAGATGCTGGTGAGGCTGTGGAGAAACAGAATGCTTTTACACGGTTAGTAGGAGTGTAAATTAGTTCAACCATTGTGTAAGACAGTGTGGTGATTCCTCAGGGATCTAGAACCAGAAATACCATCTGACCCAGCAATCCCATTACTGGGTATATACCCAAAGGAATATAAGTCATTCTACTATAAAGACACATGCACATGTATGTTAATTGCAGCACTATTTTCAATAGAAAAGACATGGAACCATCCCAAATGCCCATCTATGACAGACTGGATAAAGAAAATGTAGTACATATACACCATGGAATATTATGCAGCCATAAAAAGGAATGAGATCATGTCCTTTGGAGAGACCTAAATTAAGCTGTAAGCCATCATCCTCAGCAAACTAGCACAGGAACAGAAAACCAAACACCACATGTTCTCACTCATAAGTGGGAGTTGAACAGTGAGAACACATGGACACAGAGTTGGGAACGACACACACCATGGCCTGTTGGGGGATGAGGGGTGAGGGGAGGTAACTTAGAGGACAGGTCAATAGGTGCAGCAAAGCACCATGGCACACGTATTCCTATGTAACAAAGCTGCATATTCTGCACATGTACCCTGTTTTTTTTTTTTAGAAGAAATAATTAAGAAACACAAAAAATTAAAAAAAAAAATAAATGGATGCTATTTTCCTCGCTTGAGGATTTATTCCTAGACTCTGGGTCTGAAACGATACTCCCTCATTTGAGATGTAGGAGGATTATTTCATTTATTTCCAACATTCTAGAAGTAATAACTCAGAGCTAAAACACACATATTTATAAAATTAAATGCAAATTCATACCTAAAAATGTATTGTTATGCCTGAATAAAAGTTTCTGGTGGCATAACAGGTTTACAGGGCAATACTGGAAATCAAGAAGCAGGCCACACATTTAATATACGGCTCACGCCTATAATCCCAGCACTTTGGGAGCCCGAGGTAGATGGATCATGAGGTCAGGCATTCGAGACCAGCCTGGCCAACATAGTGAAAACCCATCACTACTAAAAATACAAAAAAATTAGTCGAGTGTGGTGCCAGGCACCTGTAATCCCAGCTACTCAGGAGGCTGAGGCAGGAGAATCGCTCGAACCCGGGACGCGGAGGTTGCAGGAGCCAAGATTGCAGCGCTACACTCCAGCCCAGGAGACAGCATAAGACTCTGTCTCAAAAAAAAAAAAAAAAAAATGCGATCTAAGAAAGGTTTATGCATGCTAGGACGTGACATGAGATTGGACTGCCAGTTCCATCAGTCTAAAACAGTTGCTGAATATTAAGAGCTGTACAAGGCATTCCAAGTAATGGTTTCCCAAAGCATGGACACCATGATGAGGATGGAACAGTGAATCCTTCCAGGGTCGTATTTCCTTCTGTATTGCTGATGCTTCTAGAGTTGCAAGAAAACAGAACGCTACTCTGGCTAATGGACACAGGGGATGAATTCCTAGATATCAGGATGCTCACGGATCAATGAGGAGGCAAAGAACCAAGGTTTACAAAATAATAAAGAGTGGGGCAGCTCCTGGGGCTTCGCAGCCAACGCCGTTTAAATTCGAGGTGTCCGCAGTGGGGTACATGGTATGAACCCATTTTCTTGTTCTTGGATCACTTACCTCATGACTAGAAATCCTCGGAGAAGCATAAAGTGACGCGTCCCCACTTAGCTGAAGGACGATGGTGCGCTTGATCTAGGATCCTGCCTGGCCAGCCCCTGACGTGGAACGAGATTGAGCACGGTCCTCAAAGGTGGAATGGATTCGCGGCAGCAGGACCTGAACTCTCCTCTGCCCGCACCGCGGCGGGTCTGGCTTGTTTCCTGCAGGCCTCGCTCGCTGCGTGCTGCCCTCAGCCTCTTAGAAGCGTAACTGCACACCTACATCGTGACTCCAGCTGCATTTCAACTGCAGAATAAATGTTTCCTTCTCCATTTGGAGCTTTTCTCTTCCTCTTCCTCCTCCTCCTCCTCCTTTAAAATCAAAAGCTTTTATTGATTTCAGACCTTTAAACAAACTTATCAATAATGATTTTAATATCCACTTGGGGCTTTTTTATTTTTAGAACCAAAAAAAGCAAAACAAACAAAACCCCATAAAATATCATGTTCTTTATATCTTTATTTTTTTCACTGCAATATAGAATAGAAATATGTTATTTGTTGAACAAATAAATCAATGCTTTTCTTTATATATGGTTTCTATTTGTCCTAACTTGCTCATCCAAATAATTCCCACTCATCCTTTAAGTTTTGAGGACTGTGTTACCATAATTCTGACAAACCAAGTTAGGATTTGGCTCAGGTGTCATTTGATTGTGACCTCTCAAACTAGCTTAGTGCCCTTCTTGTTTTGTAGCACCTAGATATTTTCTACCACAATAATTACAACATGATATTGCAGGTCTTTTGGGTCTACAAGCTATAAACATTTTAAAGACAAAATGTATGTATTTTTGTCTTCCATGACTAGTTCCAGAACTAGTCATATAAGGTAGTTATATTTCCATAAGCCAGATTGCCAAGGTTCACATCTAAATTTGGGCCTTTGTCACTTTCAAACTCATTGTCTGAGCCAGAGATTGTCCACAACTGTGAGGCTGGCAGGGTGGCATTAAGTATTGAGGTGCTCTGTATTTCTATTAGGAAGGCCAACATTTAAAAAAAACACTTCTGGGATGCAGGTGGTCTGAGGTTGGTACCTGGAGGAGGGGCACATGCAGGCAGTCAGGAAATAGGGAACTGGTTTGCAGGAGAGGAGATACAAGCCCCAGAAAGTGTGGGTCTGGGATTGGAGAGATGCAGTGAGGTGTTCCACAGGCCAGGGCCAGGACTGTGAGCTCACCAACAAAACATGAGTTCTGGGTGCAAAATGGAACACAGTACCCAGCTCTGTGAGATCCCCAAACATACGTCTTAAGCCATGCCTCAGCAGCTATGCGTAGCAAAGCAGAAGCACACAAGAATGGAAATAGCAACATCCCGTGCCTTACAGTGTTCTTACAGTGCTCTCTCAGCTGACAATACTTAACAGAATGTTTTCCACGAAGGAGAAATGCAAGGCGTAAGGCTCTGCTGTGTAGCAGGAGATGAAAGGCGGATTTGGAGATAAGTCGCCATAAACTGATGATTACAACAGTCCAATCAATTTCTATATACACCTTTCTGCACAAATTTAAACTCCTGTGCAACTCAATATTATCAGCTAAGAAGACACAGCTGTCCTTTTTATAAAGTGAAGTTTCAGTGTTTTCCTAAGATGAAGAGGAGCAGTCTCAAGATTCCTTATATCTATCTGGCTGTATTAAATACTTTTAAAATTTAGTTGCAGTCTCATAGAAGATTCTATTACTCAAAGACAAGATTGTAAAGTTATACTTGAAATAGAATAAAAATGAGAGAAGAAGAGGAAAATGAAATAGCTTGCATAAATAAGCAAATACACAAAAAATAAAGGAAACTATAAGAGCCCTCATATCTGAAATCATTCAAGCAGCTGTAGTTAATTTCTATGGCTTCCTTCTTCCATTACACATTCCGTATTTTTCAGTCACCCAGAACCTCTGCTGGTCTTGTTTCTTTTTTCCTTTTTTCTTTCTTTCTTTCTCTTTCTTCCTTTCTTCCTTCCTTCCTTTCTTTCTTTCCTTCCTTCTTTCTTTTCTTTCTTTTCTTTCTTTCTTTCTTTCTTTCTTTCTTTCTTTCTTTCTTTCTTTCTTTCTTTCTTTCTGTCAGGGTCTTGATCTGCAGTGCAATGGTGCAGTTCACTGCAACCTCCACCTTCCAGGTTCTAGTGATTCTTCCTGTCTCAGCGTCCCAAGTAGCTGAGATTACAGAAACCCACCACCACACACAGATAATTTTTGTATTTTTAGTAGGGATGGGTTTTCACCATGTTGGCCAGGGTGGTCTCCAACTCCTGGACCTCCAAGTGACCCCCCGCTTCAGCCTCCCAAAGTGCTGGGATTTCAGGTGTGAGCCACCCTGCCCAGCCAGTCTTGATTTTTTATCTGATGGAATGGCCCAAACCTTTATTCCTGAATGGTCTGCATTTCCAATCATCCTGACATTTTGGATTAAAACTTATTATGTATGGAAACATTAAGGTTCCAGAGAACTCTCTGGGTTTCAGTCACATATTTCCTTAACAATCACATGATGATGTGCTAAGAACAGAGTTACATCGTAGGGTCTCAAGTAAGCAGTTAAATGTTCCGAAAACAGAAGGAAGCTGTGCCCTTTTTTTTCCATCATAACTGATTGGCCAAAACTAATTACATGGCACTGCCAACAGAAAAAGAAGGTAGGGAATTACAATTACAATTATCCTATGTGCATAAAAGACAAGAGACTTGGGTAGGGGTGAGCCCTAGAAGTATATACCAGAATCATCAAAGGAATTTTCAGCAACAAGTATTATGGTGTGATCTCCAGTATTTATTGCACAATCTCCTTTCAAGTACAGCTATTTTCTTTGCCCCCATAAATTCTTTATATGCTCTGGGGGCACAGAGTAATACTGCTTATTAGAGTTCAGTATCTTTTTTATTCTGACTTCTTTCGCTTATAATTGGAATACATGGACTTTTATGATTTTTTCTAAAAGTAACATGTTTTGAAGCTAATAACAAATCTATCTAGATAAGTGTATATGAAATTAAAGATGGCACATTATGAATAAATGCCCAGAAGTTTCATATTCATAAACTTACAGTTTGAGAGAGTTTTGATACTCTCTCATTTGTATAAATGAGCAGTAGAGAAGGGGCTCAGGAAACCTCACTTCTTTCATCTTTTCTCTTTGCCACCATTGTGTAAAATTAGGCAAGTTATTTTTAACCATTCTGTGTTTCAGTTTGCTTGGGAAAAATGCTGTTTTGAAGGGTTTGCAGAACTCTTTAAAACCAAATAGTGGCTATCTCTAGGACCATGGGCCCTAACTTAACAATGCATGGAATAAATACTATTTCAGTTATGACCGTGTTCTGCTGAATTTTGAAAAACCTGAATACAGTGACACAATAAAACAGGAAGGTTTTCTTGTTTCCTCTCACATAACAAGAATTCTGAAAGTTGGCAATTCAGGGCTGCTGTGACAATTTGATAGCACCATCAGTGTCATATGGATTCCTTTCTCACTTCCCCACCTCTGTTCTTTTTTGTTTCTTATTGTTTTAATTTTGTCTGCATAAGAAGCAAGATGAATGTGGGGAGGGCAAAGGGCAAGAGCCAGTTTCAAAAAAAATATGTGTGCTACTTAGGCCTATTCCTTTTTAGCAATCACAGAATTGCTTTCCTGGAAGTCCTGTAGCCTTTGACTAACAGATTATGGCCTGGAATATGGAACATGATTGCCTCTAGCTGCAAGGTGCTGACACAAATAAAATCTATATTCAGTAAGCAAGAAAAGAAAAATCAGTATTGATTAAGCAACCAGCAGTGTCTGCCACAGATAATTATTTAAGGTTGCTTTTTGTACTTCTATTCCAAAATTTAATTTAATTTTTCTCTCTCTCATTTTTTTTCTCTCTCTCTCTGGTTTAACAGGGCATTGAACTTTAGCTATAAACACCATTTTTGTGTATTTGCAATCAATATAAGCTAAAACAGAAATAACCTTTCATGAATCCATAAAGGTAGTAATTTAGCATCAGGTATGAATTAGACACTATTTTTGCCACTAAAGATTGATAGTCAAGTCATACATGGTACCAGTTGCATGGAATGTATATTCAACCTTCAGTATACAGTTAACTGGCCCTTCTCAATGGAGTCTTACAAGAAATTAAGCCCTAATATCCTATGGTATAAATTGTTTGTAATGAATTATTTTTTAAAATATAGATCTACATGATATTAGTTATGTGCTATCTTTAGGGATATTGAGAAATTAGTCACTCATAATTTTTCATGTTTAGATAAGTAACTGCAGCTGGGAGGGGCATATAGGTAAATGAATTAATTTTAAAAGGAATGTCAAAGAGTGGCAACCATTATGAAGAAAAGGGGTATTTAACAAATGATTGGTGGAATAACTAGGACACCTAAAATTCTATACCCAGCAAAACTATACAGTGAAGAAGAAATTAAGACATTCCTATGTAAACAAAAATAATAATTTATTACTCATAGAATTGTCTTGCAAGAAATTCTAAAAGGAGTCCTGAGACATCAACCACCCCCTGCGGAAGTCTGGCCTGCAGACTTTGACTAAACAACAGATGAATGAAGGCACTCTCACACCATTACAGTGATACAAGTGGGCTAGGGATGGCCTGGCTGCTTTCAGAGGGTGAAATGCAACCAATCAAACCAAGACTCCCTCTCCATCGTTACATTTATTCAGTAAAAGGTTTCATAACAGAGGTTCTAAGTCAATACACTTGTGGATAATTAAAATGGTTAAAAGAATGGTTTTACAAATGATAAAGTCTTTAGGTTCTGGGCCCAGAGTAAACACTATTAATGGGTAATTCCCCTTTGATCTCTGGCTGACAGGACCATCCAGCACAAAGTTTACATGGGTAAACAGAGACAAAGGGATGTTGGGTAAACAGACTTAAACTGGGAAAGTCTCTAACTCCTTCCTATGCTAATGTAAATGAGGTGGCTGCCTTCAGCATGCCTTAATAAAGATTGAGATTACAATCTTTAACTTTTGCTATTATTTTGCCAGCCACCCCAAGTGAATATCAACAGAGTCCTTCAGGCAGAAATAAAAATTTATTGAACATTAACTCTGATTCATATGAAGAAACAAAAAGCACTGGTAATGGTAACAGCAGGCAAATATAAGGCAGTATAAATGCATTTCTGTTTGTAATACTTTTTTCTTCTAAATAATATAAAAGGCAAATGCATAAAATAATAATTATAAATTCTGTATTGATTGTTTTACATCGCAAAAGATATAATTTCTATGGCAATAATAGCAATAATGAGAGGATAAGAAACAAAGTTATATTGGAGCAAAATTTTTGTATATTATTAAAATTAAGCAGAATTAATTTTTACTGGATTGATTTGGTCTAAAATGTTCATTTTCATCCTTAAGGCAACCAGTATGATAATTTAAGAAAAGAGAAACTAAAAGGGGGGATTAAAATGGTACACTAGAAAATCTGTGTTTTACACAAAATGCTATTTTTTTAACATAAAGATGGTAATAAAATAACTCAAACAATTGCATGACAATAACCTACATTCAGTACAAGCTAGAATAATTAGGCAGAAAATAACAAATATAAAAACATAAGCCAATGAGACCCACCAAATATCTATAGATACTCAGCTGATAACAGCAGAAAGTATTAGTTTCGAGCACACATGGAATATTCTCAAGTATAGTCATGTGCAAGAATAAATTAAAAACTATAAAAAACCATGCAAAGTATATTTTATGACTAAAATAGTATTAAATTAGAAAACCTCAACAGAAAAAAATTTAGGAAATTCTAAAATTTGTGGAAGTTAAACAACATGCTCATAAATAATTGATGAGTCAAAAATAATCACAAGAAAATTTAAAATGTTTTAGGTTGAAGAAAAATGAAAATACGACAATCCTAATAGGAGCTAAAAGAATGCTCAGAGAGAAATTCATATACATATTTTAAGCATAAAATCTCAAATCAAGAATCCAACACCAGCCTACAAAATTGGAAGAAGAGAAACTAAACACAGAGACAGAGCAAATAGGAAGAAAGAACATAAATTAAGATTAGAGTGGAAATGAATGAAGTACAGAATTAAAAAAAAGAGCAAAATTAATGAAACCCAAACTTGCTTCTTTGAAAAGATCAACAAAATTGGAAAATAACTAGGCCAAATGACCAAGGAAAAATGACAGAAAACTTAAATTCTAAAGTCAACAGTGTAAGTGGGAATGTAATTTTATAGAAATTTATAGAAAGATGATAAGGAGATATTATAAACAACTGTGTGCTAATTCATTAGAAAATTTAGATGAAATGGACAAATTCACAGGAAGACACAAAGTACTAAAAGTGATTCAGAAATATATTTTTTAAAAATCTAAATATGTATAATAAGGAAAGAGGTTAAATTAATAGTTAATTTCCCACAAAGAAAAAACAAAAGCCAGATGGCTTATTGGTTAAATCCTACTAAATATATGAAGGAGAATTAACACAAATTGTTATAAACTTTTCCAAAAAAAATAGAAAAGGTTGGAACCTGTTTATGAAGTCAGCATCACTTGGATTTAAAAATCTGCATCACGTGAAAACTACAGATATCTTATAAATATAGATACAAAAATTCTTAACAAAATAATAGTAAACTGAATCCAGCAACATCTAGAAAGGATTATACACACAAGGAAGTAAGTATATATAGGAACGCAAGTGTAGCGATTATCTGGGAGTGAATCAATGTAATGCAGTATATTAGAAGAAGAAAGAACAAAAAATACATGATCACATTGATAGAAACAAAGAAACAAAAAAGCATTTGACAAAATGCAAAACCTTTTCATGATAAAAGTATTCAGTATACTGAGAATGGAAATGAACTTCCTCAGCCTTATAAATTCCATTCTTGAAAAACACACAACTAGTATAGTACTTAGTGGTGAAAGATGGAATACGTTTTCCCCTACATCAGGAACAGAACCAGAATTTCCGCTTTTCTGCTTACTTATTACAAAGCTACAATAATCAGGACAGTGTGGTATAGTCATAAGGATAGACATATATGATCAATGGAAAATAATTGGCAAAAGTAAGCCTTCTATTCATGGTCAATTGATTTTCAGACAGGATGTCAAGCCAACCCAAAAGAGAAAGAATAGGTTTCTTAACAAATGGTGCTGGACCAACTGGAAATACATATGCAAAAAGAAAAAAAAAAGAAGTTTATCCGTTTCTGTGATAGTTAATTTTGTAGTCAACTTGGGTAAGTCACTGTACCCAGATATTTGGTCAAACATCGGTCTTAATGCTGCTGTGGAGGTATTTTTTAGATGAGATTAACATTTAAATTGTTAAACTTTGTGTAAAGCAAATTACCTTCCATAATATGGGTGGGTCACATTCAATCCGTTGAAAGTTTTAAGAGAATGAAATTGAGGTCCCTAGAGAAAGAAGAAATTCGGTCTGCAGACCGCCTTTGGCCATCTGCAGCAGCAATTCTTCCCTGGGTCCCAGGTAGCTGCCTTGCCCTTCTGAATTCAGACTTGTCAGCCCTCAGGGATCACATGAGCCAATTTCTTAAAATAAACCCCTCTCTGTGTATATATTTATACCTTATATGTTCTGTTTCTCCAGAGGATCCTAATACACCTTCCTCATACCATTAGCAAACATTAACCCAAAATGTATCATAGACCTAAATGTATAAACTAAAACTATAAAACTCTTAGAAAGAATCATAGGTACAAATCTTTGTGATCTTGGGTGAGGCAAAGTTTTCTTAGCCACAATTCTAAAAACATAATTTATTTTAAGAAGTTTTGAGCTAAGAACAATACCACTAAGAAAATGTTTTAGGTTTTTTTTAAAAAAAAGGACAAAATGGAAGAGAATATTTGCAAAAGAAATGTAATGAGGGTCTAGTATCTAGAATATATATAACTTTTTAACCTCAATAAATAAAAGGATAACAACATTTTTAATGAGAAAAGAATCTCAATAGACAGTTATCTGGCAAAGATACACAAACGGACAATAAGCACACAAAAAGATGCTCAATATCATTAATTATAGAAAAATGTGCATGAAAACTACAATGAGTTTCCACTTCATACCCACTAGTATGACTACAATTTGAGGACAGGCAATAACGAATTTTGGCTAGGATGTGGAGGAATTGGAAGCACCAGATATTACTGGTGGGAATGTATATTAATTCACCAACTTTGGAAAGTGGTTTGATAGTTTCCCAAAATGATAAACATATAGTTACTATATGACCCATTAATTCCACACCTAGGCACATACCCATGAAGAAAGTTCAAAATGTGGAAACAACCCAAATGTCCATCGGTTGATGAATGCATAAACGAAATGGTACATGTCTTTACAGAGAGTTAATCATAATTCGGAAAGTTGATGGATGCATAAACGAAACGGTACACGTCTTTACAGAGAGTTAATCATAATTCGGAAAGTTGATGGATGCATAAACGAAACGGTACACGTCTTTACAGAGAGTTAATCATAATTCGGAAAGTTGATGAATGTATAAACGAAATGGTACACGTCTTTACAGAGAGTTAATCATAATTCGGAAAGTTGATGAATGTATAAACGAAATGGTACACGTCTTTACAGAGAGTTAATCATAATTCGGAAAGTTGATGAATGTATAAACGAAATGGTACACATCTTTACAGAGAGTTAACCATAATTCGGAAAGTTGATGGATGCATAAACGAAATGGTACATGTCTTTACAGAGAGTTAATCATAATTCGGAAAGACACAGTCCACAGTCCCAAACACAATAATCTCTAAAGATCAAAATCATGAAAGCATAAATATAAAAGGAAACAATTTAAAAATTATTTAAAATATATTTGCTTGCCTTTATAAGGTAATTTATTTGAGAAACATCCAAAAGCACAACTATCACTTTACAGGCCACTTTACACAATGAAATAGGCAATTAATAACCCGTGTACCTTTGTAAGCATGAACAGTCACACGTTTATATCAAGTATGAGCAGATGAACCATATTCACAAAGAAATAGGTCAAAAAGGGAAATGTAGACATGCGTACCACTGTGCTTGGTAATGGTTGCACCCAGTTTTATAACTGTGGTTATCTGAAGTACTGTCACAAACAATGTAAGTCTTTTGATGAGATCAGTCAAAAGCCGCGATGGGTCACCACTGCATATGCAGTCCTCCAAAGAACTGAGATCTTGAGTTTGATCTTTCACAAATGCAGATGTACACAAAGGACATCTCTTTAGTTGTTTAGGAAGTTTCAACTTTGTTATGTACATGCACAATCTTACAAAGCTGACTTTGTGATAATGCACTTTCATGGAGTCAGATTTGCAAAAAATGCCTAAACTCCTTTACACAATTTATATCTCCAGTGTGGGCAATGAAGTGAAGATAAAATACATAGTGAAATGCTTTACTTAGTTTCTAGGTATTCCTTAAACCAGTCAAGCTGACATCTAGAATTATGTCCACGAGCTCACCCCTTGTCAACTGGGCACCTACACGTATCTCCTTAAACCATACTTAATATCCAAATAAAGAAAATAACAATTATGATTCAAACCCACCCTTAAAATGGAGTATTACTTATCAATAAATATGAAAGATCTACCAGTACATGCTACAACTTGAATTAACGTTGATACCATTATGTATGCTCATGAAAGAAACAAGACAGACATCCACATATTAATTATTCCACCTGTAGAAAATGTCTAGAAAAGGCAAATCCGAGGAGACTAAAAGTAGATTTGTGTTCACCAGTGGCGGGGGGAGTAACAAATGGGAGCAAATACTAATGGGTACTGGGTTTCTTTTTGAGGTGATAAAAATGTTCTTAGATAGTTGTGATGGTTGGACAATTCTGTGAATGTACCACTGAATTTTACCATTTAAAGGAATTAATTTTATGCTATGTGAATTATATCTTGATAAAGCTATTAAAATATCTTAGAATAGGAAGGGATCAATGACTTTGATTTGGACACTTTATGTTTTAACATACCCGTTCAACACCCAATTACATATATTAAGATGCATATATAAAAGACTGCATCTCAAAAGAGAGGTCACAGCTAAAAATGGAAATACAGGCACCATCATCATACAGCTTTAAATTCTAATTTAAAACCTGGGACTAGTCAGAGTCTTCTAAACATGGAATTGACAAAGATTTTCTTTTAAAAACCAGACCAAAAAAATATATATATATACGTATATATATATACACACACACACATATACATACATACACACACATACATACATACGCATATACACAGAAGTAGAGAGACCAAGATGTAAAATAAGAATATTATGTAGGTAGTCATATATTATTGATACAATAATAGAATGATAATTAAGTATATTTTTTTGTAATGTAGATCAGCTGACAAGACGAATGGAATCTTTTGAGGGATATTCCTTTACTTAATTAAGATTAAAAGTTAGTGTTCATTATCTCCAAAATCAAAGGTAAATATGTATCTTTTAATGCTGACTTGGAATGAGATTTTACATGTTTCATCTTTGAAATGTCTTTTCCCACAGGTAAAGACTGCCAAATACTGACGTCAGTCTCTGAGCATTTGATTTAACTGGGTACATTCATTGTTTGGAAAGCATTTATAGAATTATATTTTTCTTCTCTCGATATTTGACTTTCAGCATATCCTTACATTGCAGATGAACTTCTAAACAAAGGCTAAATGACAGCTCTTCAATTGCTTGCTTCAATAGATTTGAAATATGAATATTACTTCTGCGCTCGCATTGATGTATGAAACCTGGAATGTCGGAACTGGAGTTTGAACTTGAAAATAAAGCCGTCGCACGGATATGTGAGGGTATGGAGACCGCCCCTCTTGTTTAACTTTAGACAGCCCTTGACATGTACAAAGTAGGTTGACATTCCTTCAATTCAAGCAGCATTTGACATGATGGCAAAGATGGTTTCCACAGGTGTGTGTTGTATGCATTTGCACAGGGCTTCACATCCAGAAGGTCCAGCAGTTGGTTTAATGTGCTGCTGTCATAGTCCTGAAATTTTAAATATGTTTTCTTTAGACTTGAGATACATGAAATATTCATATCTGCTGTTCCTTGGCACTCCATTTGCTACGGTCTTTATGATGCCTCAGGAATGCAGGAGACACATGATGTATGACAGCTGAATGAAACACAAAGCAAGTACAAGATACGCATGCTACATCTGCGACTAAGTGGAACGCTGACTGCCCATGGAGGCCACACTTCCTGTTCAAACCAGAACTTGCTTTGAGGCAATGACATTCAGACGAACACAAGCAATCAAAGAATATTATCATACCCTCCTTTACTCAAGTCAAGTTCCTATATTCACAGCCAACTATGCTGAGAAACGGTGACACTGAAGGAGGGGGAAGGATGAGGCAAACCCGTTTCTTTTTGTGCTTCCCTACTCATCAGTAAGTCAGTTGCTGCATTCTTGTAGAATGACTATATCCAGAATTAGAATAAAAACTTGAGTTAGTTTTATGAGGTGTGTTTTAGTCAGGGTTCTCCAGAGAAATGGAATTGATCGGAGATAGATACAGAGCTATGTACGAGGAGGACTTACTGGAGGAATTTGCTCACTTGTTTATGAAGGCTAGAAGTCTCATGATGCACCATCTGCAAGCTGGAGAACCAGAGAAGCTGGCTGCTGACTCAGTTCGAGTCCAGAGACCTCAGAAACAAGGAAGGCCAATGGCGTACCTCTCAGTACAAGGCCCAAGACCCAAGAATCTGGAGGGCTGCTGCGTGTGAAGCTTAGAGTCCAAAATGGTAGAACCTGGAGTTCGGATGTTCAAGGGCAGAAAAAAGAAGTCCCAGCTCCAGGAGAGCAGCTCATTCTTCCCCCACTCACACTGGGGGTGGATCTTCCCTATTCAGTCCACTGACTCACACCAGTCTCCTCCAGAAACATCCTCACAAACACACCTGGGGCAGCCCAACTTTTAATCAAGAGCAAAACCACCTGTTTTTCTTTTAGCAGAATAGGGACAGGCTCAGTGCCTATTGAAGAAGTAAGAATAAATGATGGGTTGCCATCCGCGTCTCCCTGAGTCAAATTGACATCCCACATCAACCATGACCAGCTGTTTCCACTGTTCTGGCGCAAATATACCGTCTAGACATGTATGAGCCACAAAGGACAAATTATACAATTTTGGCAATTCTGCATAAGTGCTCTTTACATGTGTCTTAAATTGTCATTGTACCACATATGGATGAACGGGAAAATTCATTTTTTGGGTGTCAAGCAGCAGGGTAGCGTTATAAGAGTACCTCGTATCATCTCTGTTGCAACTTCTCAACTCTGCCGTAATAGTGGTAAAAGAACCCTAAAAGCATAAATAGTTAATAAGTACAGCTGTTTTCCAATGAATCTTTATTTGTGGACTTTGAAATTTTACTTTCAGGTACAATGAACTATGATTGTCTACTGACTTTTTCAACCATTTAAAGTATTAAAAACTATTCTTAGCTCACAGAGCATTCAAAAACTGATGGCAGGCTGGATTTGGCTCAAAGGCTATATTTTGAAAGTCCCTGATCTAGAGAAAAGAAATGTAAAAGAAAAGGATGTGACTCACGACCAAACCTTAGGACACTAATATTGAGCATTTTAGAGGAAGAGGAGACAGTTCAGGAGGTAAAGAAGGAATGCGTGGCTAGAGACGTGGGAAGAAATCCAGGATAGCGCCGTTTCGTGCGCCGAGGAATTTCAAAACTGAAGGCACGCTGAAGCTGTGTCCTGCTCAGCTGGCGTCAGTCACAGTAGTCAGCACCGGCAGGAAGAGATGAGCTCACGAGTGATCTCCTGGAGCACAATCTCGATAGAATTATTTGGAAAAGCAGCAAAAAACGTGGACAGAAGAACCAGCTGGTTCTGGGAATTGAATTCGTGAGGTGCAGGCAATTCTTTCGAGAAGTTTTGGCATTTATTTAGTTATTGTTGCAAAGAGTAGCATGCTAAGTAGAAGCTGCATCCAATCGAAAACCAATCAAATGATTTATATGCATACATCTAAAAGTTATTTTTAGGTTTTGTTTGTTTGTTTTGCGAAGGAGTCTCTCACTCTGTCCCCAGGCTAGAGTGTAGTGGCCCCACCTCGGCTCACTGCAACCTCCATCTCCCGATTCTGCTGCCTCAGTCTCCCAAGTAGCTGGGGCTACAGGTGAGCACCACACGTTTGGCTTTTTGTTTGTTTGTTTGTTTGTTTGTTTAGAGACGGAGAGCGGGGCGGGAGCTGGGGGTCTCACCATGTCTGCCAGGCTGGTCTTGAACTCCTGACATCAAGTGATCCGCCCACCTCGGCCTTGAGAAGTTCTGGGATTAAAGGAGTGAGCCACCGCGCCCAGACAAAAGGTTTTGATTATAGAGTAACTACCTCCAAACTCAGAATTTAAAAGTAAACTAGTAAGCATCAGGCTTTTCTATCTCCGTCAGTATTTACATAAAGCGATTTATTTTCAGTTTGCTTTCATTTTAGTAACTTTTAAAAATGAATGCTGCCGTTTTATTAGTTATCTCTCTTTAAAACCGACTCTACTTTTTAAATGTTGGACTGCTGACAGTTTTTCAGCCTCGCCCCTCCTGCCTCCTGTGCCCCACGTTGGGGAAAGCCTAGGCGCTCCCTCCTTTGCTGTCGGCACCGCATTCAAACAGGAGCCTACACGCGGGCCGCGCCCTTAATCACAACAAAACCACGACCCTCTGCTCTCTGACACCTGCTCTCCTCAGGGTCCTCGTTATGTGCGTAAGAAAGCTCTCCATACCTCTTCCTGTGTGAGGGGCTGGGGTGGTCTCACTGTGCAGACCAGCTTTTCTGGGTTGGGGGGGGGGGGCGTGGGTCCTTCCTGCTCCTCCGGCGCGCGCTGAGCGCTGGATCCCGAGGCGCTGTCCAGCACCGCTGTCCTCCAGCACCGCTGTCCTCCAGCACCGCAGTCCGCTCTGCCTTTGGTTTACTCACTCCTGCTGCCTGCTGGCGGTTACCGTAATGTTCTTGGCGTCTCCTCCCGTAATTTCTCATTCTGTTCCTTACAAGATGGACTTGTCTGTTATTGACATTTGCATTTTTTTACATGAATGTTAGAATCAAATTACAAATGGTTAATTGAAAAAAAAAAAGAAAATAAAAGAAAACCTCCTAGGGTTGTATTGAATCGATAATTTGTGGATAAATAAAATATCGTTTGTAGATCTTTTCGGATTTTCTGTGTTCACACAACATAGTATGTTGTGTTTAAAAAGTGACGTTCTCTTCCTTTCTTTCATTACTTATGCTTTTTACGTATTGTTCCTGCCTTATGACAATTAGCCAGAATCTCTGTACATTCTGAATGGGCAGGAGATCCTTGTTTAGTCCCAGTATCAGGAATAAAGATTCCATAGGTCACAATTAAGTATTAAAACTTTTAAATATATTTTTAGATTTAATAAACATGTAGATGTTGATTGCCTGAAATAAAGGAAAATAATGTTAATATGGAATATTAACATCATTCTATACAGATTGTGGAAGTATATAGAAGCATACAATAATAATCAAATTTTAATTAAAACGTGTATTGAAATTGCTGCTATAATACTTAAAGTTATGTGACTATGTATATTCGTATATAACTGTATACTTTGCACATACTTTCCCTAAGAACTTAGAACTGTAGAAAACAATGTTTTTATTTCTAAGCTGAACTTGAAGATGACTTGTCATTTAGAACTCAGCTAAAACACCTCATCTGTACAACTAAGACTTCCCATCGATTGCCACTCAGTTGTAGACATCTTAAATTATGCTTTTCTTTGGCATGTTGACTTGATTATTGACTACACCCTTCAACCAAGAAGCGAGAATTCCCTGAGAGAAGGAACCATGGCTGTTTTGTTCACAGCTGAAGGCCAAGGAGAGTTATAACCCTGTTCTTAGAACACTACCTGGCCTATGATAGGTACTCAGTTTTTAATTTTGAGCTGATGAAAATTGATGTAAATAATCCATCTAATTGGAAATATACAAAGTTAACTTCATCAGTGGGGATGACTCTCAGGCTTTAAAAATTTGTCTTTAATCTGATCAAATCACTAACATATCTAGTCAAATATTGTCACTGGCCAATGTATATAGCTCAGAAAATATAAGTCGTAGAGGCAAATGTAATTACATATTGTTCGATGATATTGTTGTATAAAAATTTAGCAAGTCCCTACAAAGAGCCAACACTGTTTTACCAGCAGGAAGGGAGGTAAGAAAGGAGCAAATCAGACCCACTTCCTGTGAAACTGCTCATCCGCATCTAGGAGCTTTTGATGTTTCTTACTCCTTTGCAAGGCTATTCATATTGTTATCTCTTTATGCTGTGATTGAACATTCAAAACCTTTTATGAATTTTTTTTGGTAATTCTATGCAGACTAGTCCATTATCAGAGTGTAAACTGCCTTTAAAAATATATGTATTTGCAATGTAAAAAAAATTTGGTCTTTTTTTTTTTTTTTTTTTGAGACGGAGTTTCGCTCTTGTTACCCAGGCTGGAGTGCAATGGCGCGATCTCAGCTCACCGCAACCTCCGCCTCCTGGGTTCAGGCAATTCTCCTGCCTCAGCCTCCTGAGTAGCTGGGATTACAGGCACGTGCCACCATGCCCAGCTAATTTTTGTATTTTTAGTAGAGACGGGGTTTCACCATGTTGACCAGAAAAATTTGGTCTTATAGACTAGTGATATCATGCTCCTGTGACTTTTGCTCCTCATTTAAAATAAATAACTTGGGGCTGGGCACGTTGACTCCTGCCTGTAATCTCAGCAGTTTGGGAGGCCAGGATAGATGTGTATCACTTGAGCCCAGGATAGATGTGTATCACTTGAGCCCAGGAGCTCAAGACCAGCTTGGGAAACAGGAGAAATCGCATCTCTACAAAATATACCAAATGATGGCCTGCACCTGTAGTCCCAGCTGCTCATGAAGCTGAGGTGGGAGGATCACCTGAGCCCCAGGAGGTCAAGACTGCAGTGAGCTGTGATCACACCACTGCACCCCATCCTAGGTGTCAGAGTGAGACACTGTATAACTTGACATTCTGATATGTGAGTGTTTATGCAAAACTAATTCTGGTAGACTTTCCATAGTTTATTTATCTTCCATTACAGTCACTCTAGGAGAAAGAATCCTGTATGAAACAAGGACAAAGTGGCTTCCAGTCACGTGCCTGGGCCAATGTCCCTGCCTTGGAGTTTCCAGCCGCAAAACAGAGATCACTCCTAAAAATGGACTTCATCCTTTTTCTTTTCCTAATTTATTTATTTGGATTGCCTTTTGGTTGGGGAGGTTTTTATGTAGAGTCTTCCACTTTGAATGGCTTCCCATGAGAAAAGCCACATGGTTTGGGCATGTGTGGGATGCACCTTCCTCCAGCTGTCACTTAGAAGTGTAAATAGGAGACAGGTCAGAGGTGCAACGACAGGAGAAACTGGTGTCCAGAATCTGAGCAAAAGTGGTCTGGAAATCTAGGACTAGCCTGGCCGAGGAGAGACCACAGACTCTTGGGACCGTGTACCTACATACTAAGGCAAAGGAATTCTGCTTGACAATTCTTCATATGATTAATATTTCTTACAAGGGTCATTTAGGATTGAATATTCAGCCTCATGGGCATTTTTCTTTGGCAGTAGATACTCCAAGTGCTGATAAAAGGTCATATAAAGTCATAAGATATACCAGATTTAGCAGTATACAATTTCTTTATTCATCCACGTCACGCAGGCCTACAAATGATTCTGTACTTGGAATCTGTCAGGTTCCAATGGCTTTAGCATTAGAATTATATTTAAATATCTTAAGAAATTATATTTATGTAACTTAAGAAACAATTACAAAATCTGAGCAAATGCAACAGTGGTATATGTTGTGTGTTTGCAGGTAGCGATGAGAGTTATGAGTTCAGGGTCAAGTCAGGTCCAGCACATCCTGAGATGCTTATGAAGGGCGACTCTTCTGAAGCCGTTAGTGTCACAGCCTGGGTGGTAAGAGGGCTTGTCCTGGACAGCTCCAGACCCAGATCCCAACTCAGCCAGGATCACTGATTGAGACCAGTGAACCATGAAGTTAGCGGTCCACTGTGTCTCAGGAAGATTTAGAATATTAAATAGAATGTTCAAGGGAATGTAAGTCATGGTGTTACTATCTAGGCATTTATAAATCAGTGAAAATGTTGTATTTTATGTTCTTGAACATTTTAAGAAAAATTAGCCTACTAGAAAAAGAGAACAGTTTTTAACTCAAATTTAGAATATAGACTTTTACTAAATATAAGGGGATTAACTCATTAAACTGTAAGACTTGTGAAAAAAAACTAAGAAAATGTTAGGCAGAAAATTGGTATACTTAAAGATAAAAATCAAAGACATTTTATAACTGCAGTTAAAATAACTAAGCTTATAAATAGAATCAAGGCCTCAATTAAGGCAATTGTTAAAAATTGCTAGATTCATATGTGGAATAAGAGGACTTATAAGCTGAACCTAAAAGTTTAAAGACATGTGTTTTGAAAATTATGACTCCAATAAGTATTTTATTATTTTTACAAACCAAAGCAAACATCTAAGTTGTCATTGCTGTGTTGAAAACTGCTCTGAGGACATGAGAAAGCTTAATTTTGATACTTTTTCTCCCAGAGACAAAATTAACAATGGTTGTCTTCTCACAGTGCTTGACTGTGGAGAAATAATATTCTCATCAAGCTTAGCAAGTGCTTCACATCATGTAACAAGGGGAGTGCTCATTGCTAATGTTAAATAATACATTAGCATTCTAGATGTACCTATTAGTTTAATTGCCTCCATTAATATTATTCAATAGGTCGAGGGGTGTCTACTCTTATTTTCCTGACGCAGCTCCACGTTGGAACCTGGAGTATTGAAGACCACATTTAATTCTCTCAGCACTGTGAATGACATTGGCCTAAGCTCAAGGGAAATAATATGTCGGCCTTCATAGGACAGAAATATATGCCTTTATTATCCTCTGCTTACTCATTTGGAAATTTTACAGTGTGAAGATGATGTTTATGGCACTTCCTATCTATATTTCAATTTAAACTTATGACTTTGTTAAACAAAACCTTCTACTCTGCTGGAGCTATACTGAGAAGCCAACTTATAACTTTGCCACGATGTTCTTTGGGAATTCAAGGCATCTAATTAACGTCCAAGTATATGCTCAGTGTGTGTTTAGAGTTTAAACGTTCACAATAGCGCTTTCTCCCATACTGTTCTCCTGGCGCTAAATACGTCTCATGAGATCCGATGGGTTTATCGGGGTTTCTGCTTTTGCATCTTCCTCATTTTCTCTTCCTGCCACCATGTAAGAAGTGCTTTTCACCTCTTACCATGGCTGGAGGCCTCCCAGTAATGTGGAACTGTAAGTCCAATTAAACCTTTTTCTTCCCAGTCTCAGGTATGTCTTTATCAGTAGCATGAAAACAGACTAATACACATGCTTAGTGTTAAAATAGGCTTTGAGATGGAAGGGAAAGGGATGTCATACTTTCACACTATTTTATAGTAATTCCACACACATACATGCAACACTGATTAGCATAGATTGTACAAAAAAACAGTGTGGAATTATGTCACTATAAGTATGTTCATTGTCATCCTTATTGTACTTGTGATCTAGTTCAAAGAGTCTTTAGGAGTGCACCTAAAAATGGGAAATGTTACACATGATCTGGTCAGGAACACACTGACTCAGGGCTTGAAAGCAGAACTCCACCCCATCTGTTTGCAGGCAGCCTCTGAGAGGACAGCAAGGGCATCGACAGACTTAGGAATTAGGTCTTACGTATTTCAACAAAGGGGACAGACTGTAAATTAAACAATGGGATGACACATCAATGGTTATTACAATACCTAGTTCTGTGTCTATTTGGTTGGAAACCATTTTTTTTAATAAGGGAAGACAAATCACAGATGGATACATTTGAGGAAATCAAAACTCTGGCTGAACATAATATAAACTTATTGTATTATTTCTAAAACCATGATAAGCTTTGTAACAACCACAAGGACAAAAACTAAAACATATGCTTTGAAACTAGAGAAAAACAGACGTCTCTGTATTGGCTGTTTGGAACATCGATTGTATTCAATAACGATTTTTAATACCTAGCAAACACTGGAGGAGCGCATGGAATAGAGTAGGTGTGAATTAGATGTTAGCTGAATACAGGAAGGCAAGGACAAGTGTACTGAAGGGCCTTTGGGCAAACTGTAATATGAATAGTACTTTTGTGAGTCCACAGTCTTTGCTTTCAGTCTGATCTTTTGTGCTGACATGTTTTAGGAGCTTGAGAACAAAAAAGTTGTGTATATAAAGCAGTTTTTAGTCCCCACATATAATGGAGTTAACAACTACATTCGCTATCAAAAGTCTAAATATTTATTTTAAATATTGTGTAGTTTGAGGCTTTAAAAAATGTAAGGTTCAATCTTAAAAAAGTCTTTAGATTCCTGCAAATATGAAAGGCTCTTTTCCTTCTTAGATGTTCAATTATATAATTCTCATTCCATTCTTACCCTTACCTAGGCTGCCAATTTGGAAAATTGAAAAGACACAGGTGTTGGAATCAGCCAGATCAGGGAGCCAGTGGACACTCTGCTTTTCCCTATTTGAACATTGTTGAAAAGGGAGCTTTCTCTCTCTTGCTTACAGTTTCGTCTTACATAAAGTGAGAACACTCACACCCACTTTGAAGTGTTCCCATGAAGAATAAACCTGGTACTGCAAAAATGCTTTCTGGTTTTTTGTTTCTTTGTTTTGTTTTCTTCAGACAGGGCCTCACTCTGTCACCAGGCTGCAGGAATACAGTGGTGGTAAGATTACAGCTCACCGCAGCAGCACCCTCCTAGGCCCAATCTGCCTCAGCCTCCTGAGTAGCTGGGACTGGAGGTGTGCCACCACACCTGAGTAATTTTTAAAACTTTTCTGTAGAAATGGGATCTCTCTTTGTTGCCCAGGACAGTCTTCAACTCCTGGCTTCAAGTTATCTTCCCACCTCAGTCTCCCAGGGTGCTAGAATTATAGGTATGAGCCACTGTGCTTGGCCCAGAGATAAGCATTTTTGCACAAGCTCTGTAGGATTGTGGTAAAACATAGAAATGCTTGTCACACACATTGTGAAAACCTTGGATCTATGCATACAGCTATGTGAACTCAGGTCTAGGTTGGGTGATTGAAAATAATGGGATTGCTTCCAACAGTAAGCTGTAAAACATGACTACTGGCCAAAGAGAACTTCTCCTGAGGAATATGAATCAGCTGTAGAGACTAGCTAAAGGAAGCTAGTCTCCTACCAAGGGCAATAGAAAGACAAAGTGGCCAGTGTTTATCTGAGAAATGAGAGCAGAGCTGGATGACTTATAGAGTGCTCATGAATGTCTACATTTTTCCTAAGAAGGAAAACGTAGTTGTCAGCATGAGATTATCAAGAGTAACAGAAAGTCAGGAAGGCAGGACTTGGAGGGAATCACATTCATTTTCTATTGCTGGATAACAAATGACCAGAAACTTAGCTCCTTAAAAAGAGCATCTTCTCATAGCTCCTGTGGGTGAGGAGTCTGGTGTGGGAGCTCTGCTCTGGGCCTCACAAGGTTGAAATCAACATATCATGTGGCTGTGTTCTCATCTGAAGCCTCAACTAGGGAGGGGCTCACTTCCAAGAACAGCATGGAGGTAACTGCCTCTGATTCAATTACCTCCCACCAGGTCCCTCCCACAACAAGTGGAGATTACGGGAACAACAATTCAAGATGAGATTTGGGTAAGGACACAGCCAAATTATGTCATTCTGCCCCTGGCCCCTCAAAAATCTCATGTCTTCATATTTCAAAACACAATCATGCCTTCCCCACAGTCCTCCAAGGTCTTAACTCATTCCAGCAGCATTAACTCAAAAGTCCAAGTCCAAAGTCTCATCTGAAACAAGGCAAGTCCCTCCTATAAGCCAATAAAATCAAACACAAGTTAATTCTTTCCAACATACAATGAGGGTACAGGGCTTGGGTAAACACACCCATTCCAAGTGGGGGAAATTGGCCAAAACAAAGGGGCTGTAAACCCCATGTAAGTCTTAAATCCAATAGGGCAGTCATTAAACCTTAAAGTTCCAAAATGATCTCATTAACTGAATGTCTTACACCCAGGTCACATTGATGCAAGAGGTGGGTTCTCACAGCCTTGGGCAGCTCCACCCCTGTGGCTTTGCAGGATGCAGACCTCTCCTGGCTGCTTTCAGAGGCTGGTATTGAGTCCCTGTGGCATTTTCAGGTGCATGGTGCAAGCTGTCAATGTATCTACCATTCTGGGGTCTGGAGGACAGTGGCCCTCTTCTCACAGCTCTACTAGGCAGTCCCCCAGTGGGTACTCTGTGGCGGGTTTGCTGTGACCCCACATTTCCCTTTGGCACTGCCTGGCAGAAGTTCTACATGAGGGCTCTGCCCCTGCAGCACACTTCTGCCTGGAAATCCAGACATTTCCATACATCCTCTGAAGTTGAGGCAGAAGTTCCCAAACCTCACTTC
Source organism: Aotus nancymaae (assembly GCF_030222135.1). Lineage (NCBI taxonomy): Eukaryota > Metazoa > Chordata > Mammalia > Primates > Aotidae > Aotus > Aotus nancymaae. The sequence goes on along the minus strand of NW_026988450.1, from coordinate 2,037,172 downwards.
TTGTCTTCTGCACACCTGCAGAACCAACACCACATGGAAGCTGCCAAGGCTGGGGATTAGTATCCTCTGAAGCAACGGCTCATGCTGTACTCTGGGCCCTTTTAGTCGGAGCTGAAGCACCTGGGACTCGGAACCATGTCCTGAGGCTGCATGGAGCAGGGAGGGCCTGAGCCCAGCCCAGGAAATGATATTTCCCTCCTAGGCCTCCAGGGCTGTGATGGGAGAGGCTGTTGTTCAGGTCTCTGACTTACCCTGGAGACATTATCTTCATTGTTTTGATGTTTAATATTCGGCTCCTTGTTGTTTATGCAAATTACTGCAGTGGGTTTGACTCTGCCCTCCAAAAATGGGTTTTTCTTTTCTATTGTGTCATCAGGCTACAAATTTTCTAAACTTTTATGACTTGCTTCCTCTTGAATCCTTTGCTGCTTAGAAATTTCTTTTACCAGATACCCTAAATCATCGCTCTCAAGTTCAAAGTTCCACAGATCTCTGGGGCAGGGGCAAAATTTCACCAGTCTCTTTGCTAAAGGATAGCAAGAGTGACATTTACTGCAGTTCCCAAGAAGTTCCTCATGTCTATCTGAGACCACCTCTGCCTGGACTTCATTGCCCATATCACTATCAGCATTTTGGTCAAAGCCACTCAGCAAGTCTCTTGGAAGTTCCAAACTTTCTCACATCTTCCTGTCTTCTGAGCCCTCCAAATCTCTAGTAAGTTCGAAACTTTCCTATGTTTTCCTGTCTTCTTCTGAGCCATCCAAACTGTTCCAATCTCTGCCTGTTACCCAGTTCCAAAGTTACATCCACATTTTTGGGTATCTTTGTAGCAGCACCCCACTCTCTGGAGAACCACTTTACTGTATCAGTCTCTTCTCATGCTGCTATGAAGAAATATCCTAGACTGAATAATTTGTAAAAGAAAGAGATTTAATTGACTCACAGTTCTGCATGGCTGGGCAAGCCTCAGGAAACATACAATCATGGTGGAAGGTGTTGGAAACAGATGCTCAGTGCCACAATGAAAAATCAGCACTGAGACAAAGGATCTCTCAGCAAGGCAATCTTTACTTTCTGCAGAAAGGGTGTTCCCATTAGCCATCTTGCCATGAGAGTACAATGAACAAAGGAAAAACAGACATCTTTATCCCTTACGCATTTGGGGTCATCTTTACTGCTGTGCCTCATCTCTGTTGGTTGTAGCCAGACCTTACAATCTAAACTAAAACTCAATTGGCTAACAACTCAAAAATTTTCTAAACAGGTAAAAGCAATGGAGAACAAAAAGGAAGTCCAAATAAGGAAGGGACATAGGCTGTGAGCTGGAACAAGCCCGTGAACAGGCCCAGCACAGATATCTTGGTTAAAGGACATAGAATGTGCTATGTGCCTGTGAGCATGTCTAACTAGCTACACAGAATAGGGCTTAACAAAGAGTTATTAGCAAAAAGACTTTGAAGAAAGAGTTTAAACCATTATTTCTAACACTTGTGGTTTATTCTTTAACAAGAAAGGAAACTTTGAAGAACTTTTCTACTCCCCACAGAAGGGGAATAGTGCCAAGTAAAGGGGAAAAAGCCCTTATAAAACCATCAGATCTCATGAAAACTCATTCACTAGCACAAGAACAGCAAAGAGGTAACCAGCCCTATGATTCAATTACATTCAATTACCTCCCAAAAGGTTCCCCACCCCCCAGGACACAGTGGGGATTATGGGAACTACAATTCAAGATGAGCTGTGGGTAGGGACACAGCAAAACCGTATCAGTGACATAATCATGAGAGTGACTTTCCATCGTCTTCCAGTCCTCCTCACACTAGAGAGGAAGGAGTGATGCAAGGAGTGCATACGATAGGTAGAGCTCTCAAGTGCAATCCTGGAATTCTGCCTACCACAGGAAGAGAGGAAGTAAAAGTCTTCCCCAAAGTAAGAAGTTCCAAGCATGGACAATTCTTCCTTCATATATTCATGCATGAATTGTTTACTCAAGCACATAAGGAAAAATAAGGACACCTGGAAGAATATAACAACTGAAAGAAAAAATACATATGCTACATTGTCTTGTTAAATCTGTATTTAAACTAGGGCACCATGTCAGATGAAATACATTTCTCTCTGACCTCAAATGAGGATTATTGCTGATGCTTAATAACCCTCATCCAGAGCAATGTAGGTTGATGTAATATTTCCTGTTGAGTCCTTCTTAAAAACATTGTGTGCACATTTTACCTTCTATTTTATCCATAATTTTCACGTGGGCATTTAATCAAGAGTAGTTTTATGTGAGTGTATTTCATCAGATGCTATTTCTGTACTTTCATTTAAAATTATGATAACAGCATAGTAGAAATGGGAAATAAATCAAGGGTTGTAGGACTTGCTTCCCAAGAGCTGTTTCTGCAAGGGCAGCTGTGATTACTTGATAGTACTGGCTGGTAGATGACACAGCAACCTCGGATTTGTGCCATAGTATATAAAATTGCATTTGATTTGTAAACTTAATTAAAATGATAAAATAGTCAACATTTTTCATATTTAAAAGTGCTCTATGCCTCAGAGAGAATAAGCCATCCAAGCTTTCAGAGACAATGTGGGAGGCAGAGAGGAGGGAGGCTCCAGAGCCTGACTCACCTGTGTGCTACCTGCCATTCTATCCTTCATTAGGTGTGACACTCTCAGCCTCCTTTTCCTCATGAATTAACGAGGCATCCTAGAGTATTCACCCCATGTCATTTTCCTGCAGAAAAAGTTGACAAAACATAGCAAAAATTCACTAAATGCCAACTGTTACGACTGCTATTACTGTTATTATAAAGAAAACATACTTAAATAAAGTCCATTTTAAATATTTTAAATAAATTGACTTGTAATCCTGCTCTGATTCAAAAATATTTGTCCATTTTGTACTTGCGTTATTTTACCTGATCTGATGATTCCATGTTACATTTCTGCCTGACCTTCACCCGTTACCTTAACCTGTTATTTAAAAACATGCAAATGACACATAAACAAACAAACAAAATACTTTTTTAGCATTTGCTGGTTTAGTCAGTTACTCCAGGGATGAAGAAATTATATTTGATGCTTTTCTTAAATCATATTCATGTCTGGCCGACTTGAAATGACAACTTACTTTTCAGTTATATCTCTTTGTTAGAAATTTCCTTTCAAAATGGGGAATATTTTATTCTTTAATAACTCTTACGTTTCATTCCATTGAATGAAACCAACTGTCAAATTCAAAAGAGTAGATCCTCTTATTCCATTTTATATGAGAATAAATAAAACAGATTAGGACAAGTAAATGTGTCCATATGTAACTTCACAGAGACTTATAGAAGATCACAAGTTGATACTACTGTTGTGTGTAATGTTTACAAATATAATATCATATGGTTTTGTTTTATCCATGTTTTTTGTGTCACAAAGCTAGAGATAAATTTTTAGCAAATTATTCAAGTTTTTTGTGTATTCACGTTTCTCTGCACTAACTTTGCCCCAGATTTCGTATCAATACCCAACATCAAATTTTTTCTATGGTAATTTACTTATGTCCTTTTATTTTTATCTTATCTTTTATTATGCATTTATAAATGGTCTATCAAATCTTGAACATCATCACCCATTCATAAATATAAGCAAGCAGCAACTCTAGCAAACAAAAACATGGCCAAAACAAAGCTCCTGTTTATTTTTATTTATGTTTCACCATACAGATAACAATTTAGATTTTTGAATGACCGGAAACAAACGTGGAGTGAAAAGATGCTGCTTTGTACTACTTAGAACTCTCTTGAATGCAAATGAAAATCTCAAAACCGAAAGTAATAATTAAAAAATGGACTGCACTTCTAATGCCGCATAACCTGGAACATTTTAGGAGTGGCCCGGATTCAATCAAACTTATTCCGGTGTCTCAGAAATGCTGGACAGGTGGGAGGCGCGGGTGTGAGGAAGAGAGACATATACTGATTGCCTCGGCTCCATGCAGTAACTCAGAACTCTCATCTGGTGGAGAAAGTGAGTGTGGAGTTCCCACATTTACATACCAGAAGTCAACTTTATTGAAAAGAAGTTATTTCTCTTTAAACACTGAGAACAATTCAGGAAAAGACTCCCATCAACCTGTGTTACTGCCCATCCCTGGAGTGCCAGCCACTTTAGTGAGGCAGAAGTAATTGAGATCACACGTGGAGGTTAAGAGGTTATGGAGGGTGGGAATGTGGGCAATGCATTGGGCCACGTGCCGCATAGACTGGGGCACAGTCACCCAAAGGAAATAGGAGCAGATTTCAAAGGGTGGAGGGAGCGACTCCATGCAGGAAAGCGGCTTACAGTTAAAGTACAAAGTTCAAGCTATCCTGGAAGATGAGAAAGGATACACGGAAGAACTAACTGACTAAATTGCCAGGCTTTAATGATACAACTAAAAGTCAGTCAGGGTAAATAGGCCTATCCATATAAATACACACATGGACCTCACGCATATTATTTCTTATTTGTTTTCCTTAGTTTATCTTCGTCCAATTACAAAGTCTAGTATTAGTGTTCTCCAGAAACCTGCTGTGCCTTTCTGTCTTCTGACTGTTTACCTTCATAGTGAATTGCTGGAGGAAAAGGATGGATGAACACAGAACTTGCTGCTGACATCCAACCTTTCTGGTCTAATTTATTTTTTCCAATGTAAGTTTTGTTTCATAAGGTGATATTCATTCTTCTAAACTGTGACCCTTTCTACCTTCTCATTTTATCTCCTCTTTAATTTCTCTCTTAATCTTATATTCTAGCCACATTGAGCTACTCAACATTTGTGGAACTCACTATGTGTTTTCAACCTCTTCACCTTTTCTGGAACACCTTTCTTCTTCCTCCTTCCTCAGTTCTCCCCACGATCAGTGCTCAGCTTACATGCCGCATCTCTGAAACTTTCTTCCGGCTGTCTTTTTTTCACTGCTATATGCCTCTGTTGTGACACATATGACCCTTTCCCCCTACTTACAATATTCATGTCAAGAAGTATCTTATTTAATCAGGATTTAGTATAAGTATTACTTTATCCCCCTCATTATATTCTCAAGTCCTGGAGACTGTACTTATGATTGTCACATTTTAATCAACCACATTGCCTGGCACAAGGCTTTTCCAATAGTAGGCAGACATAAAGGAGTTATTCAAACTTTGGTAAACACACCTTTTTTTGCTTAAGAATTCAGATTTAATATTGTTAAATAAGAGCACCTTGAATAAAGCATGTGAGATGTAATGACTTGGAAATATTCAAATATCCCCCTCCTTTGCTAATGTTTCATTTAAATCATAGGATTGAGAAATATAATGATTCACTCATCTATTGTAAATTCCATTCATTTAAAATTCAGAAGCATGAAATTAGGATAAATTTTGGAGAACTTAGTCTTTATACATTAAAAAAGGTTTATTACAATATTTCAAGTATAATTCAGATTTCAAATATTCTTAGCAAAATGCAAAGCTCACTGATACATAAGTATAGATTACTCAGAGTAATCACAAATCTTGGTATTATTTGCTTTCACGTTCTTTACTCTCGGTTGGGCCGGCTGTGAACCAAATTCCTTTCTGCGTTTCCCTGGGTTCTCCTAGTTTGGATTTTTGTTGTTATTTTGTTTTGTTTTTTGTTTTCTGAGACGAAGTTTTGCGTTCTCAGGTCACTGCAACCTCTGCATCCTGGGTACAAGCGATTCTCCTGCCTCAGTCTCCCGAGTAGCTGGTATTACAGGTGTGCACCACCACCATGCCTGGCTAAGTTTTTGTATTTTTACTAGAGACAGGGTTTCACCATGTTGGCCAAGCTGGTCTCAAACTCCTGACCTCCAGTGATCCACCCGCCTCGGCCTCCCGAAGTGTTGGGATTACAGGCCTGAGCCACCGTGCCCAGCCATTTGGGGGTTTTTGACAGCACCACGTTGCGGCTGGGTGCCACCAGGGCAGAGGGGTGGTGCGAGCGGGAGCCCAGGCTCACAGTGCAGGACAGGCACAGAGCAGGGGCCTGTGTGCCCGTGTCTGAGGGTTCTTCGCTATCCCTGAGCCCTGCTCCTCTCAGGTTATGACAGCATTGCTGGACCTTTTGCAGTATGACTCAGCCACTTAGTGTATCACTTTGTGTAGACCCAAAACACCCCAAAGCAGCAGATCATGAACTCCTCTTGAACTCCAGAAACCTTTTAGTTGGAGGCAGTTGTCTGCCTGGTACAACTGTCACACTGCCAAGCATCTTTTCCCACCTGCCTCCCAATCTAGGACGTGCCTCACCTTCTTAGCCAACAGGTATCTACTTTCACTTTCTCAGGCCTAGCTTATTTGTTTGGGAATTCCACAAAGATGCGTTGGTATGGGTGTGGGACGAGTAGATATACGTGAACCCACTGACCTTTCCTTGCATCTCACCCATGAAATGGATGCATTCTTTCATCTTGTGATTCCCCCAGTATCTATATTTCTCTCATATAACTTGATTTCCATAACTCGTTTGTGTCTGTATCAAATGTAGGTAAGTGACGTCCAAGGTTCCAGGGACTGGATGACTCCAGGGGTGCACCTGGCCATGGGGAAGACCGTTTTCATGCGTTCTGTGCTAACCCTGGGTGCATGCTGTTGCCACAACAAGCAAAAGATTTTTGGCAAGCAAGAGAGAGGCTGCAGCCCAGCTCTCCCTATTCAGGCATGCTGGGACAGGCTCCTTTCCCTCTGCCGAGTGGATGGCCCACGTTCATCCTTTGATACAAGCCAGGTTCCTGTTATTTCAGGATACTTCCCTGATGGCGTCTGTCTCTGGCCCCACTGTGCTGCCATAGGACCTTAATTAAATCCTTATCACAACGCTTGTCAATTTGTACTGTAATCATCTGCTCACTTGTAGGTCTCCTCCCTGGGCTATGAAGCATTTAAAGAAAGTGACTATATTCTCATTGCCTTCAGATCCTTGGTGCTCAACAGGTCTGTACTGGGTAAAGGCTGTACCTGGATGCAGTCCTGCCTGTGTGCCCAGGACCCTCTCGTTCCCCTAGCCTACTCTCTGCGCTCCGTGTGTCACCTGGCCTCAGCCATGGGCTGGCAAGCATCAGCAGGACACTACTCCTTAAATAAATAGATCAACACTTGGATTAGAATTTACAACATGGAAGGTATAGCTATCAAAATGCTAAAAACAACTATACAACGTAGATATTCTACTGATTTAGAGGTTTTGTCTTCAAGAATTAGTAAATTTGTACTGTGATACTCTTATTATTTTTAATTTGGGCTATTGTCATTTAATACATTATATTAAATAAATATTAACTGATTAATGTAAGCAAATCTTAGCAGATCTTCTGGAATAAAAAAAAAATCTGATATTGAAAGCCTTGCAAATGAGAGATCCCAATCTGTGGTTAACTGTTTTAAATTATCTAATATTTACTTTTATTTGTCATAAAAAATTATACAAACATATAATGGATCTACTCTCATCTATAACTACCTTTAAAGAGGTGCAGATGTTTTAAATCTTTTCCTCAAATGACAACCTCCCTCTGACATGTGAATAAACACATTTGTGTAGAAGCCTGCATTGTTAGCAAGAAAAGCCTTACCAGGAGAGTACTAGGAGCAGCCTTCAAACTAACATACCTGTTTTCAAAAGGTTTTCATGAAAATCATATTTCACTAAGAGGAGAAATTGTATGAGAACCTCGGCAGTATTCATCTTAAAGTGCTTTACATAATACATTATGTCAATGAATATACAGTCTAAGAATGAAACTATAAAGAGTTCAGAAGTGGGAAGGGTCTCAGTGGTCATGGATGTTTTCAGGAAGGCTGAGGGACTGGGAATAACAGACTTTCTAGCATTTTACTTGTAAATAAGTTTAGACTTAGGGATATGTTGACAGTAGTGCAGAGAACTCTTGTGAATCCTTCACAGCTTGCTTTATTATTCATGACCGTGATGCATTTGTCAAAACTAAGAACTCACCATTGCTATAACACTATCAGCTAAACTATGGACTTCGGATTCTGCTGTTCTCCCATTCATGTTTTTTTCTGGTCCAGGACCCTGCCCTGCCTGTGGTCGTCCAGTCTCCTCAGGCTCTTCCGTTCTGTGACAGATCTTCAGTCTTCCCTGGTCTGCATTTATATTCTGTTGCTGCTTTTAGAACTTTTAATAAACTCGACACCTTAAAAAACACAAAGTATTTTCCTACAGTTTGGTAAGTCAGTTGTCTCCACTGATCCTTCTGCTTGGGTTTTACCAAGTGAAAATCAAGCTCAGCTCTTATTGAAAGAATCTGGGAAGAGTCAGCCTGAAGCTCGTTTTAGGTGGTTGCTGGAATTCTACTCTTTGTGGTTGTAGGACTGAGGCCGGCTTCCCTGCTGGCTGTGAGCACGGGCCGTCCTAAACTCCTGGTGGTCTCTCTCTGGTCCTGGCGCACAGCCGCTCATCTCAGACCCAGCAACGGCGCATCAACTCGTCCTCAAACTTGGAGTCTCTCCAGCGTTTCCTCCTGCACTTGCAGCGGCTTCCTAACAGGTGCACAAAGCTCTGTCCTTTTAAACGTCCCTGTGACTAGACTGGCTAAGGCTGCAGAATCCAGGAAAAAAACCTCCACTTGAAGGCTGCTAACCCCACAACTTCACATCTGCAAGTCCCTGTTGCCAAGTAAGTTCACATCTGCTGGAGCCAGGGCTTAGGGTATGCATGTCGGGGAGGAGCGGTCTGCTAACCATGTTTTCCATGACTGACACTTTAAATAGCCCTGTTCAATTAGTTCATACAATGTCGCTCAATATACGTTTGTCTGCTGTTTTCTTATAACTAAATTCAGGTTCAACATTACTAGGAAGAATATCACCAACAGATGATGTACATGCTCAGCACATCAGAGCCATAATTCACAATACCAACAATGTCACCCTTGCTGATATAGACAAGGAAGTATCCACTGAGCTCTTCAAAGTGTAGGGTAAATATTTTCACTCTGATTAATCATGTTTTCTGGGGGAGATATTCTGAGACTCTGCGAATACCTTGTTTCTGCTGAGATGGTGATTTTCTCTCATTCTTCACATTTATTAAATAGAATTCTCATAAAAAGGAGAAATGTCCCTTTTCCCTCATTTATTGATTCAATCGCTTATTTAAATCAGTATGGATTCCTGGAGATGTGTATAGTCTATGGGTTTTAATCCAGTATTACTATTATTTATTTTATGGTCCAAATTGTTCCAGTTTTGGCCACTGGGAGTACTACCAGGCTGGTTCTTCCATCTCTCCAACATGCCATCCTTTTATAAGTGCTTCCTTATTTTTCTGGCATCACAAGGCGCCCTGGACTCTTGCGTTTTTCCCAACCAACCTGAATTGAACCAGTTAGAGCTCTGGTTCCTTTCACTGGAGCATGGAATTTGAGAAGCCACATGAGGGTGTGAATGCCAGGTATGCTCAGGGTAATACAATTTTAGAGGAATTTGAAACGTCATGTATTGTTTTCTTCCTCTTTTATTGCATTTTTAGCTCCTTCTTCTCTACTGGCTCCTTTCCATGGGTATTCAGGTATAATATAATGAAGTCTGTCTTACTTTTAATGACAAATATAAATATTCTTTTGAAGAAGTTTATATCCCTACTGAAAGGAGTTAGCCAGCTTGCTTTAGGCAGATGTAAGGGAAGGGTCTCTGGAGAACCTCTCACCTGCCCCACGAGTGCTTACACCAGAGGTTTTGTGCAGATAAGGGCACTTGCACAGGGGGCTTGCCTGCAGAAGACTAAGGGCCCGCATGCACGCTGGGGGAAGTGGGTGGAGTCACCAGGAATTCATTCCTTATGCAAATAGGGAACCCAGCTTCATCAGCATGTATCTGTATATAAGCCCTTGTAGTCAGCTGTGAGGAGCAACCAGGCCTCGCTTGCAGGACTCCTCTCTTCACTGAGAGCTTTCTTTTGCTAATAAATTCTGCACAACTCACTTTTTGGTGTCCACGCACCTAGTTTTTCCTCATTGTGAGACAAGAACCCAAACCTAGCTGAGCTAAGGAGTAAAAAATCTTGAATCAATACGTTATCCCTACCCGTTGTCACGCCAATTTTCTTTTCTGTTTTCATTACTAAACTCCTTGAAAATGTAGGTGATGTAATTAAGTGGTTCTTAGGTTTTTTCCTCTTGGAAGCTTTTTACACATATTGGAATTACTCAGTACCCCCCAAAAGATTTTATGTACATGGATTACAGGGGTTGATATTTACTACATTCTGGATTAAAACTGAAGTTTTTCAAAAAATTAAAGATGTTTAATGATAATAATAAGTAATTTACATGTTAACATGCATACGGTATTTTTGAAATAAACCATAATGATTCCTCCAAAGATTAGTGGAGAGTGGCAACGTTTAACACACCTGCAAATTTCTCTCATTTCGGGCTTACTAGTACACAGCTAGATTCTGATGTCTGCTTCTATAGCCAGTCTTTTTCAGGATGTGGTTCTGGCTGGAGCAGTGAAAATAAGACCTGAATGGATATGCAGTTGAGAGGAGTATTTTAATAACCAATTGGTAATTGTGGATTTTTCACTGATACTACACCAACCTTGAAAAGTGGTAGTTTCTCAAAGTTTAGCCAAATATGGACTTAATTCATAATTGAAGAACATTTTCTACTCTATTTCATCTCAGTTCTTTGGTATATCTTGGGTTATAAATGACTCTTTTACCAAGGCATTATTTTGAAATATGTACTGGTCATTGAGAAAATGCTGGTTTCCTAAGTTATGCAGATCTCCCAAATATTGATACACTTCTTTAAACAACTATCTTACAGAATGCTAGGAAATACAAGAATACCCAAGCACACCTTCCATTAGGCATCTCTATGATAACATCAACACGCTTCATGGAGACTCTAAAAAACTCTCCTGTGCACTCGTTGGAGAATGAATGTAAAAAAAGCAAATAATAACATTCATATAAATAAAAAATTTAACATTCATTTTTTGTTAAAGTAGCTTGGACCTCTTGAACCCACTGTCTAAGTCACAGGATGCCCCACCCATAGTGTTCCCCAGAACCCAAATTAAAAAGCAGTGGTGCACACAATTGCTGCCCTAGATGTCTCGCTGAAAACCTCTACCCACAGAGTCTCATTTAATATACCCACAGGAAAATAATTCCATTGGTTTTCAAATCAACATTCAGTTCTGAGGTTATGCTCTCTCTTGTACATGTGGCCTTTTGACTCTTTGTTTGTTTTGAGATGAGTTCTGGTTCTGCCATCCAGGCTGAAGTGCAGCTGTGATCATAGCTCCCTGCAACCTCTGCCTCCTGGGTCGAGTGATCTTCCCACCTCAGCCTCCTCAGTAGCTGGCACTACAGTTATGTGTCATCATGCTTGACTAATTTTTGTATATTTTGTAGAGGTGAGGTTTTGCCATGTTACCCAGGCTTGTCTCAAACTCCGGGGCTCAAGTGAACCTCCTTCCACCTCCAAAGTCCTGGGATTCTAGGCATGAGACCCCATGCCTGACTCACTTTGACTCTGGATCACTTCTTCCTGGAATGCTCCTTTCTCCTGGACATCTCTAGAACTCTGTGACATTGCTTGTTACTCCTTCTGCCTCTGTGACTAGCATGCCCAAACTCCTTTGTATCGTCCTCTTTTTTGCATATAGCCTTATAGCAGACTTTTTATTTTTTCAGCCCTCACCTGTTTTTTACTTGATTTCTCTGGGGGGCCTCCCCTTCTACTGCAGCACCAGATCCCATACATGTGAGGATGATTTCATACTTCATTAGACATCATGCACATGAGGACAATTTCCAATCAAACGCCCCAGCAAATGCCTTTGCCTGAACCTCAGAATCGCATATTCAGCAGGCATAAAATGTGCATCTACACCTAGATGCTCCTTAAACACATCCGCAGCATTTCTTTACCTGAGTTCATTTCCCCAGCACCACTGACAACATTTATCCAAGAGTTTCGATCACAATCAACAGAAAATAATATTTTTTTATCAGTCATTTTCCTCTCTCAAAATCAGAGTGATGTTTTCTTAGTCTCCAATGTGTTTCTTCTGTTTTCCCCAACTCCTCAAAGGCCACTTGTTTCTTTAAATAAATTCATTTTTAAGCTCCTTTAGCATTTTGAGATATTATCCCTCCAGTCCTCGCTTAAAATATCTAGGCATATTTAACATATCTAGGATTCATTTCACTTAGCATAATGATTTCCTGGTTCATCCTTGTAAGATGTTTCAGTGTTAGATCCCTTTGTATTGTCAGGTAATATTCTAGTAAGAAAAAATATATACAACATTTTCTTCAGCAGTTCATTTGTTCGTGGACATTTGGGTTGTTTCCAACTCTTGAGTATCGTAGATAACATTGCTGTGAACATTTGTGGAACTTGTGTGTGTATGTGTATTAGTATTTTTAAGGTATTTTTACATAGCTACTCAGGAGTGGAATTGCTGGATCATATGGTATCTGATGTTCAATATTTTGTGGAACCCCAAAAGTACAGTACAAAGTGGCTTCATGATTTTATTAGTCTGGCCAGCAACATATGAAGATTCCAATTTCTAGCTATCTATCTATCAATCATGTTTAATACACCTATCCTAGTGGCTGCAAAGTGGTATTATACTGTGGGTTTTATTTCTACTTATCCAAAGGTGAGTAATGTTGAATATCTTATTGTCCATTTGTATATATTCTGTAGAGAGCTGTCTACTCAAATCTACTGCCCATTTGAAACTAGGTTACCTTTTTTATCATTGAGTTATACAAGTTATTTGTTTATTCTGTGTTGTAATAACTTATAAGCTATACAATTTGTAAATATTTCCTCTATTCTGTTGTTTTCACTTTTTGATGGTGTTGTGTACCGTATGACATTTTGATGTGATACAGTTTACTGGCTTTCCTTTTGTTGTGAGTGTTTTTAGTATCAACTCTAAGAAATGATTGACTAAGCAAAAGTTGTAAAGATTTACTACTACGTTTACTTTTAAGGGTTTCATAGCTCTTACACATAGATTTATCGGTCTTTTAAAAAATACTTTTGTATATGATATATGCATCCAACTCCATTTATTTTCATATGAATATACAGTTACCTCAGAGCCATTTATTGAAATAATTTTTTCCCATGGAATTATCTTGTCATACTTGCTGAAAATGAATTGAAAATAGACAGAAGAGTTTATTTCTGGATTCTCTATTATCTTCCATCCTATCTTTATGCCAGTACCATACTGTCTTGATTATTCTAGAGGTACATTAAATTTTGAAATCAAGAGGTGAGAGTGTCAATTTTTCAAGGTTGCTTTTGGTATTCACCACCCTCTGCATTTCTGAATGGATTTCAGGATCAGATTTGCAATTTCTAGAAAAAAGGCAGCTGACATATTGAGAGAAATTCTGTTTAATTTGTAGATTAATTTGAGGAGGGCATCTTGATAATCTTAATTTATCTAATCTATAAATGGGAGACATGTTTTTATTTGCTTAAATAAATTGTAACATAATTCAATAACTTTTTAGTTTTTCAAGTAAATGCTGTTGTGTTACACTTTAAGTATTTTATTCAATTTGGTGCTATCGTAAAAGGAAGTATTTCCTTAATTTTATTTTCAGATAGCCCATCAATAGTGTATAAAAAACAATTAATTTTTGTATATTGATCTTGTATCCTGCAAACTTGTTATACTTATTAATTAATTCAAATCGCTTGTGTTTGTGTGTATTCCTTAGAATTTTCTATAGGTAAGATCGTACTATCTGAAAACAGATACTTTTCTTTCTTTCTTCTGAATCTGAAGGCCTTTGATTTCATTTTCTTGCCTAATTGCTCTTGCTAAACTGTCCATTACAATGCTAAATAGAAGTGATAAAAGTGGACTTCCTTAGCATCTTCCTGATGTTTGAGAGGAAGAATTAAGTCTCTCACCACAAAGTATAAAACTAGGTATGGAATTATCACATATGACTTTGATGACATTAACTTTTATTTCTAATTTGTTGACTTTTTATTATTAAAGAGTACTGGATTGTGTCGAATGATTTTCTGTGTCTATGAAGACACTCTTTCTTTTCCTTCTCTTTTTTCTATTACATAGTATATTTTTATAATTCAGGCATTAAATAGTATTAATTAGTATATTAAATAATACTTTATTTCATATGTGCTCTGCAGAATGTCTTTGAAAGGTAGAATATTTGACTACTTTGTCAGTTAGCAGATGATTAAAATAATTCAGTGGTGATGATGAAGTTAGGATTTGATCCATAATAAATTGTGAGGTGACTTCCACCAAGATGACCAAATAGGAACAGCTCCAGAGCACAGATCCCAGTGAGAGAGACACAGAAGACGAGTGATCTCTGCAATTCCAACTGAGGTACCGGGTTCATTTCAATGGGACTGGTTGGACAGTGGGTGTAGCCCAGGGAGGGTGAACCAAGGCAGGGCAGGGCGCTACCCCACCAGGGAAGTGCAACCGACAGGAAGATCAGGGACTTTACCCCCTCAGCACTCCAGTTCAGATATTGTGCTTCTTCCATGCCCTTTGCAACCCACAGTACATGAGAATCCGGCTGGGCTGAGAAGCACTGCGAGTTGCCAGCACAGATCTGAATGATAGCTCTGGCCTGCCCAGCACTGGGACTTGTCAGCACAGAACTGGGCAGAGGTTTTGGCTAGCACAGAGAGCTCCTGCAGGATGGATCTACTCGTCCCCCAGAAAGAGGGAGGTCTGAAAGCAGGGAGACAGGTCATATAGCTTGGCAGGTCCCACCCCCATAAAGACTGGCAAACTGAAGCCCTCTCACTTGAGAGTTTCACAGCCAGCACATCAGTCCAAGTGCCACCCAGGAGGATTGAGCTTGGTGAGGGCAAGGACATCCGCCATTGCAAAGGTGGATCTAATCTCACCTGTGCAAACAAAAGCCAGAGAAAGCCTCCACAGTCACTGGGCTGAGTCCCAGGCAGCCCAGCGGTGCCTCTACAGGCAGACAAGGGACAGACTGCCTCCTCAAGTGGCTCCCTGGATCAAAGGTAGATAAACCTGTGAAGATGAGAAGAAACCAGCACGAAAAGGATGAAATCATCAAAGACCAGAACACCTCTCCTCCTTCAAGGGATCACAACTCCTCATGAGCAAGGGAACAAAACAGGATGGAGAATGAGTTTGAAGAATTGACAGAAGCAGGCTTGAGAAGTTAGGTAATAACAAACATCTCTGAGCTAAAGGAACATGTTCTAAACCAATGAAAAGAAACTCAAAACCTTAAAAAAAGGTTAGATGAAATGCTAACTAGCACAACCAGCTTAGAGAAGAACATAAATAACTTGATGGAGCTGAAAAACACAGCATGAGAACTTCATGAAGCATACACAGGTTCAGTAGCCAAATCGATCAAGCAGAAGAAAGGATACCAGAGATTGAAGATCAACTCAATGAAATAAAATGAGAAAGCAAGAATAGAGGAAAAAGGTGAAAAGAAATGTACAAAGCCTCCAATAAATATGGGACTATGTGAAAAGAACTAATCTACACTTGATCAGTGAACCTGAATGTGATGAGAAGAATGAATCCAAGCTGGAAAACTCTCTTTAGGTTATTATCCAGGAGAACTTACCCAACCTAGCAAGGCAGGCCAACATGCAAATTCGGAAATACAGAGAACACCACAAAGATATTCCTCAAGAAGAGCAACCCCAAGGCACATAATTGTCAAATTCACCAGGGTTGAAACAAAGGAACAAGTGCTAAGGGCAGCCAGAGAGAAAGGTCGAGTCACCCACAAAGTGAAGCCCATCAGACTCAGCAGATCTCTCTGCAGAAATGCTACAAGCCAGACGAGAGTGGGGGCCAATATTCAACATCCTTAAAGAAAAGAACTTTCAACCCAGAATTTCATATCCAGCCAAACTACGCTTCATAAGCAAAGGTGAAATAAAATCCTTTACAGACAAGCAATTGCTGAGAGATTTCATCGCCACCAGACCTGCCTTACAGGAGCTCCTGAAGGAAGCACAAACAGCGAAAAGAACGACCATCACCAGCCACTGCAAAAACATACCAAATGGTAAATACCATTGATGCAGTGAAGAAACTGCATCAACTAATGGGGAAAACAACCAGCCAGTAACAAAATGACAGGATCAAGTTCACACATAACAATATTAAAGTTAAATGTAAATGGTCTAAATGCCCCAATCAAAACACACAGACTGGCAAACTGGATAAAAATTCAAGACCCATTGCTGTACTGTATTCAGAAAACCAGTCTCATGTGCAAAGACACATATAGACACAAAATAAAGGGATGGAAGAATATTTACCAAGCAAATGGAGAGGAAAAAAAAGCAGGGGTGGCAGTCCTAGTCTCTGATAACAAGGACTTTAAACCCACAAAGATCAAAAGAGACAAAAAAGGGCAGTACATAATGGTAAAAGGAACAATGCAACAAGAAGAGTTAATTGTCCTAAATATATATGCACCCAATACAGGAGCACTCAGATACAAAAAGCAAGTTCTTAGCCACCTACAAAGAGACTTAGACTCCTGCACAGTAACAGTGGGAGACTTTAACACTCCACTGTCAATATTAGATAGATCAATGAGATAGAAAATCAACAAGAATATCCAGGACTTGAATGCAGATCTGGACCAAGCAGACCTAATAGACATCTATAGAACTCTCCACCCTAAATTCACAGAATATACATTCTTCTCAGCACCACATCACACTTACTCTAAAATTGACCACATAATTGGAAGTAAATCACACCACAGCAAATGCAAAACAATGGAAATCATAACAAGCAGTTTCTCAAACTACAGTGCTATCAAATTAGAACTCAGGATTAGGAAACTCACTGAAAGCCACACAACTACATGGAAACTGAACAACTGGCTCCTGAATGATGACTGGATAAACAATGAAATGCAGGCAGAAATAAAGATGTTCTTTGAAACCAATGAGAATGAAGACACAATGTACCAGAATCTCTGGGACACATTTAAAACAGTGTCTATATGGAAATATATAGCAATAAATGCCCACATGAGAAGAAAGGAAAGATCTAAAATTGACACTCTATCGTCAAAATTGAAAGAGCTAGAGGAGCAAGATCAAAAAAATTCAAAACCTAGCACAAGACAAGAAATAACTAAGATCAGGGCAGAACTGAAGGAGATAGAGACACAAGAAACCCTTCAAAAAATCAATAAATCCAGGAGCTGGTTTTTTGAAAAGATCAACAAAACAGACATACTGCCAGCCAGATGAATAAAAGGAAAAGAGAGAAGAATCAAATAGATGCAATAAAAAATTATAAAGGGGATATCAACAGTGATTCCACAGGAATACAGACTACCATCAGAGATTATTACGAACAACTCTATGTACATAAACCAATAAATCTGGAAGAAACGGATAATTTCCTGGACACTTGCTCCCTCCCAAGACTAAATTAGGAAGAAGCTGAAACTGTGAATAGACCAATACAAGGGCTGAAGTTGAGGCAGCAATTAATAGCCTACCAACCAAAAAAAGTCCAGGTCCAGATGGGTTCACAGCCAAATTCTGCCAAACATACAAAGAGAAGCTGGTACCATTCCTTCTGAAACTATTCTAAACAACACAATAAGAGGGAATTCTCCTTAACTCATTTTATGAGACCAACGTCATCCTGATACCAAAACCCAACAGAGACTCAACTAAAAAAGAAAATTTCAGGCCAATATCCATGATGAACATAGATACAAAAATCTTCAATAAAATACTGGCAAACTGAATGTAACAGCACATCAAAAATCTTATCCAACATGATGAAGTAGCCTTCATCCCAGGGATGCAAGGCTGGTTCAACATATGCAAGTCTATAAACGTAATCCAAAACATAAACGGAATCAAAGACAAAATCCACGTGATTATCTCAATAGATGCAGAGAAGGCCTTCAACAAAATTCAACAGCCCTTTATGCTAAACACCCTCAATAAACTAGTCATCAGTGCAACATACCTCAAAATAATAAAACCTATTTACAACAAACCCACAGCCAATATCCCACTGAATGGGCAAAAACTGGAAGCATTCCCTCTAGCATCTGGTACTAGTCAAGGATGCCCTCTCTCACCACTAGTATTCAATATAGTATTGGACGTTCTAGCCAAAGCAATCAGGCAAGAAAAAGGAAATAAAGGGTATTCAATTAGTAAAAGAGGTAGTCAAATTGTCTCTATTGGCAGATGACATGATTGTATATTTAGAAGACCCCATCCTCTCAGCCCAAAATCTTAAATTGATAAGCAACATCAGCAAAGTCTTAGGATCAAAATCAATATGCAAAAATCACAAGCACTCCTCTACAACAATAACAGAGAGCCAAATCAAGCACAAGCTCCCATTCATAACTGCTACAAAGAGAATAAAATACCTAGGAATACAACTAACAAAGGATGTAAAGAACCTCTTCAGGGAGAACTACAAACCACTGCTCAAGGAAATAAGAGAGGACGCAAACAGATGGAAAAATATTCCATGCTCATGGTTAGGAAAAATCAATATCATGAAAACAGCCTTACTGCCCAAAGTAATGTATAGATTCAACACTGTCCCCATCAAGCTACCACTGACCCTCTTCACAGAAATAGAAAAAAACACTTTAAACTTCATAGGAACCAAAAGAGAGCTCATATAGCCAAAACAATTCTAAGCAAAAACAACAAAGCTGGAGGCATCACACTACCTGACTTCAAACTATACTACAAAAGTACAGTAATCAAAACAGTATGGTACTGGTACCAAAACAGATATATATACCAATGGAACAGAACAGAGGTCTTGGAAGCAACACCACACATCTATAACCATCTGATCTTTGACAAATCTAACAAAAACAAGCAATGGGGAAAAGATTCCCTGTTTAATAAATGGTGTTGGGAAAACTGGCTAGCCATGTGCAGAAAGCTGAAGCTGGACCCCTTCCTGACACCTTACACTAAAATTAACTCCAGATGAATTGACGATTTAAACATAAGACCTAAAACCATAAAATCACTAGAAGAAAACCTAGGCAAAACCATTCAGGACATAGGCATAAGCAAGGACTTCATGACTAAAACACCGAAAGCATTGGCAACAAAAGCCAAAATAGACAAATGGAATCTAATTAAACTTAAGAGTTTCTGCACAACAAAAGAAACAATCATTAGAGTGAACCGGCAACCAACAGAATGGGAAAAAATTTTTGCAAGCTACCCATCTGACAAAGGGCTAATATCCAGAATCTACAAAGAACTAAAGCAGATTTACAAGAAAAAAAAAAAATTCATTCAAAAGTGGGTGAAGGATATGAACAAACACTTGTTAAATGAAGACATATATGAGGTCAACAAACATATGAAAAATGCTCATCATCACTGGTCATTAGAGAAATGCAAATCAAGACCACATTGAGATGCTATCTCATGCTAGTTAGAATGGTGATCATTAAAAAATCTGGAGACAACAGATGCTGGAGAGGATGTGGAGAAATAGGAACACTTTTACTCTTGGTGGGAATGTAAATTAGCTTCACCATTGTGGAAGACAGTGTGGCAATTCCTCAAGGATCTAGAAATAGAAATGCTGTTTGACCCAGCAATCCCATTACTGGGTATATACCCAAAGGATTGTAAATCATTCTATTATAAAGACATATGCACACATATGTTCATTGTGGCACTGTTGACAATGACAAAGACCTGGAACCAACCCAAATGCTCATCAATGATATTCTTGACAGAGGAAATGTGGCACATATACACCATGGAATACTATGCAGCCATAAAAAGTGATGAGTTCATGTCCTTTGTAGGGACGTGGATGAATCTGGAAACCATCATTCTCAGCAAACTGACACAGGAACAGAAAACCAAACACCATGTTCTCACTCATAGGTGAGTGTTAAACATTGAGAATACATAGACACAGGGAGGGGAATATCACACACTGGGGTATGTTCAGAGTTGGGGAGCTAGGGGAGGGACAGCGGGGTGCAGCAAGGTTGGGGAATGATAACACTGGGAGAAATGCCTGATGTAGATGATGGAGGGATGGAGACAGCAAACCACATGGCATGTGTGTACCTATGCAACAATCCTACAAGATCTGCACATGTACCCCAGAACTTAGAGTACAATTAAAAAAAAAAATTGTGAGATGTCTGAATGATTAAAACTAATCCGTGTTGACAATCAATTATAGTGATGTTATAGACCTTTTGGGAGACTCATAAGAATACATGTGAGTTTTTCCTTCATCATACATTCATGTTTTGGTCAGAAACAAGACTAGAGAACATAAACTTTACAACTAGAGAACACATTGCTCCCATGCTTACACCAGATGAGTCGTATGACCCAGGAGAATCAGAAGTATCGTTTTTAGGCTTACATCAGCAACACACACTCAGAATCTGCCAGATTCAACTTTATTCTCGAATAAATACAGCATTCTTAAGTTTTTTTTCCTCTGGGAACTGACTTGAGTTATTTATCTTATAATATATTCACTCATTTGGCTGTGAAAGATCTTAGCATTTCTTTAAAAGCAACTTCTTAACTATAATGAAAGTGTCAAACCTGATTAAATGTACGACAGTTTTCTTAATATTGCTATAATTATTTTAGACTTCTTGATTAATTGGCATGAT
The DNA here is from genome assembly GCF_030222135.1 of Aotus nancymaae. Taxonomy (NCBI): domain Eukaryota; kingdom Metazoa; phylum Chordata; class Mammalia; order Primates; family Aotidae; genus Aotus; species Aotus nancymaae. Next base: position 2,016,444 of record NW_026988450.1, on the reverse strand, counting down.
ATCAAGAGTAGTTCACTGAAAAACTCTAAAAGATGTATTTACATTTCATGAAAGTGTTATTTGGTTTGAAAAATCGCATAGGACTTTCACATAAAAATAAAATAGAGAAAGTATTTGTTCATTTTCATATTTATATATTATACATAATGTATTAGCTTTTATATATTACATATAAAGTACTATTTTGAAATTTTTCTTTGTTAGTACTTAATAAATACAAATTTTAATCAAATAAATACTGCTTTCCTTGATAAGCTTTAAATTGAGTGCATCTAGTTGTAAAATAATGGTTTTTGTAAGAATTTTTACTGTGTGCATTCCAAGATTGAGTCACGTCTTTGGTATCCCACTGTTTAGGTATGTATGTGCTGACAGTGGTATACCAAAGATCTGATTCAATCTCATGCCTACACTCACTTTGCTATGATTGCTATGTTAAGCTAAGCACAGCATACAAAAATGCCTACTTAAAAAAAAGAAAGATGTGTTTTATCTGTAAGAGAAATATGAATTATAGATCAAGATGTCAAAACTTTGTGATAGGGAACTAGAATGAACAAATAACTAATACAGCCATTTAACAGAAACCTGAAAAAAGGTGTAAGTCCTACTTCTTCAGTGTTTGAGCTGTTACAGTTCCAGTAACTGAATACATTTACTTTAAGCTTTTACCTCTCAGAACTGAGTTTTTGAGAAACTTAGTAAGAAATGGTTAAAATCACACTGGCTTCATTAGCCCTACCTTTCTTATATAAACGATGTGTTTAATTGAATCATTTCCAGTTAAAGTTGACCTGCTCTTGGTTCACATACAGAAGAGTTTTGTATAAAAAATGATAATTATGTCTCACATTGTTCAATCACCTTGATTGTCCTTTTCAGTCAACAGCTCTTCTTCTAGAAATGTTTCCTAACATGGTTTCTTTCCTGAGTCTTTCAAAAATATTTAGCAATGTAACTTATTTTGGAAAATGTGATACTCCTTTCGTTTTAGCTCTGGCTTCTCTGTTCAGTTCTCCCAGTGTCCATCTGCTCTGTCTCCTGTGTTTATGACGTGGGCTAAGGCTGGTGCAGATTGCTTCCTAGGCATGGAGAACCCGCTCTGACCGAAACTTGGCGTCTCCACACTCCTTTACATTCATTTTCTCAAAAAAAAAAAAAAACAAAACTGGTTATCTACGTTAACACCACTGATCACTGGATGACTGCATGGAAGGCTGCACTGTAATTAAGAACAGCAAGTTGAACTTCACATGAATGAAGTGAATCCAAAATGGGTAGGTGAGGTTGGTGACCGAAAGGTTTACAAGCACTGCTTAGTCAGCACATAATTTTTTTTCTAGCAGCATGAGAAGCTAAGTCCCATGAGAAAGGAAAATTAACAGCTTTATGGATTAAAGATTGAAGACTTGCAAGTTTGATATGGAAGAGAAACAAGGATCATGAGATGTGAGCATGTGCTGAAGTTACTGCACCATAGTGTAGAAAGACTGGCTGGTATCCACCAAGACTAACTTCTTGCTGGTCACAGAACTGGATGGCATTTTCTAGCCTCCCTTTCAGTTAGGTGTGCACACGTGATTGGGTGGTAAGTGCTAATGATATGCACCAATTCTTCAAAAAAAAGGGGGGGGGAAGAGAGAAGACAAAGGTCCTCAAATCAGTGAGAATTTTTTCTTTATGCCAAAAACAATTCAAAGGACAACATGTATCCCATCAGAAAACACGAAGGCATAAAGAAAACACAAAATTTTTTAAGAGCTGAAAGAAAAAAGTTAGTCTGACATGTTTTGGCTTTGTGTCACCCCAAAATCTCATCTTGAATTATATTCCCGTAATCTCCACGTGTTGTAAGAGGGATACGGTGGGAGATAATCTGAAGCGGGGAGGCAGTTTTCCCCATACTGTTCTCATGGTAGTGAATAAGTCTCACAAGATATGATGGTTTTATCAGGAGCTCCTCTTTTGCATCTTCCTCATTTTCTCTCGCTTCCCCCATGTGAAGGGTGCCTTTCTCCTCCCACCGTGATTCTGAGGCCTCCCCAGCCTTGTGGAACTGTAAGTCCAATTAAACCTCTTTTTCTTCCCAGTCTCATGTATGTCTTTATCACCGGTGTGGAAATGGACTAACACACAGTCCCCAATCATTTATCTAACAAAAATATCCTTCAGGAATGAAGGAGAAATCGAGACATTCTCATATGAAGGAAAACTAATAGAATTTATTACTTACAGACCTATCCTACAAGAATTACCTAAGAATCTTCCCTCAACAGAAAGGAAATGATAAAAGAAGAAATCTTAGAACATCTGAAAGAAAGAAAACACAATAAAAAATAAAAACAAATGTACATACAGGATTTTTCTGGTGTTTTCTAAACATTTATTGAGCCAAAAAATCACTATTTATGTATTTCAGTGTATAATGTTAGAAATCCATAAAAATTTCTAAAATAACTATCTGCAAAAAACAAAAACAGAAAAATGAGTTAAAAATATGAATTGGCCCTTTGCAAAAATTATACAAATGAACTTAAATATATGAAAAGATGTCCAATTTTACTTTTTATAAAAGAAAGGGAGTAAGAAAATGATAGCACCACCATTTCTCACCTATATTATGGGCAAAAAATCACAAACTGGCCATCCTCCTATGTTGCCAAGGCTGTTACTGCAATTCTGCCCTCCAAATGCTGCTGTTGGAATGCCAATGTTCACCTGTATGGAGGAGAATTTGGTGACATCTATCAAAATTACATATGCCTTTATTTTTTAACACAGCAGTCTTACCTCCAATAATTTATCTTAAAAGATACTTCTTAAATACAAAACAACATATGTGCAAAGTTATTAACTGTGACATTGATTATAATAGGAAAATATTGGAAAACCATAATATTCAAGAGAATGATTAAAGAAACTATGTTCATCTGCATAATAGACTTTCAGAGCTATAAAACAGAATGGATATGTTAATAGATTGAGAGTGATGACTTCTGGATATGTTGCAAAGGCGAATAAATATGGTAAAAAAGTTATCACTCAATTCTAATGAATTGAGTGTTCTAAGTATCTTATGGGTTAACTCAAGCATGTAGGTTTATTGCATTGATTTCATGAACTGAATTGCCAGTTTGTGATCCTGCTCCAAGCACTCTCCTTGGCCTAGAGCATCCACTCTTGTAGCTTAATTACAATTCAACCAATGGTTTTTAACCTTTTATTGGAAACTAATACAAAGCACAAAGAAGAAACTCTAAGAATGCCATATAAACTGTTCAGTGATGGAGCCTCACTGTATTATTATAATCTATTAAATTCTACCTTAAAATCCAAGTTAAAAGATCCCTTGAAAGAAGAGCTAGATGATACACATAGTTCCCCTTTATCCATGGTTTCCACGTTACATGGTTTCAGTTACTGGCAGTCAGCCACAGTCTGAAAATATTAAGATATTTTGAAAGAGAGAGAGATACCACATTTACACAGCTTTTATTACAACATAATTTTATGATTATTTATTATTAGTTTTCATTATTAAACTTTCTGTACCTGATTTATAAATTAAACTTTATCATACATATGGTACTGAACTCTCCTTACATATACTATGTACTTTTCTTTACATGCATACTTATGATAGAGGTTAAGTGGGGACTATTTGTATCACCTAGCTCTTTCAAGGAATTTTTGAACTTGAATTACAAGACAATTTAATGGATTATAACAATACAATATTATAAGTCCTGGAATGAAACTATAATAGGCAGAATAAAGATAGGGAGAGCTGTGATTAGGATGAATTTCTTAAGTGAGGTAGCTGGTGTCTGAATTAATGATTACCAGCTCAATTGTCAAGATGAAAGATTGATGAGGCTGCCATTCCCGGCAGATATAGTAGTCCCCCCTTATCCATAAATGAAACATTCCAAGGTTAAGTTTTTGGCATTCACTGGGGGTCTTAAAAGGTTGACCCTATGGATAAGAAGAGACTACCGTATGTAATTACTTAGCAAATAATTTCTTGACTGTGGTTCATAATTAATAAATATATTTTTCAGTAATAGATAAATGAATAAATTAATAGAGGCATGATAAATGGATACTAAGCAATAAAGCCTAAGGATTTCAGGGTAGAATTATTTTTTTAAAATGGCCCCATGTTAGCAAAATGCCATTGATTTATTCGTAGTAAACTTACAGATTCTAGAATCTACTTTCAGCCAGCACTGTCTGGTCAATGACTACTGGGTTTAAAAAAATCTATAGTAATATTTCAAGGTATATTTTGCACATTCTAATATGTCACTCACTTAGTAGAAAGTCAGTTCAATTGGCTGCAAACTTATCTTACTGCTTGAGTGATTGTAGGTTAGATATTTATTTTCCATATGAAATCAAAAGGGAAGGTGTGGCCTTCATAAACATTTACTTGTTAATATAGGTAAGTTTCTAATTGTGTGTCAGGCTGTGCTCAGCCTGGGCAGAAAGGATGCAGAGATGAATGTCACGGGGCTCTGCCATGACAGCAGGGTAACTGCTGCAGAAAAGATGCAGCAAACGTCCTGAGGCAGAGAGGACAGAGCAGCACTTACCTCAGGGATCAGGGCAGCTTCGCTAGCGGAGGTGCCAATTTTTCATGAAGAAAGTAGACTTCACCAGATCCAGAAAGATGTTGAGATTCACTCGGGGTGGCAGCAAAATATTATGGAAAATATTAGCAAAAGTTATAGATTGCAATCTCAAACCTTTTGGAAGCCCAGAGGGTTTTATTTAGGCAGGCCGAGGCAGCCACCTCGTTTACATTAGCATAGGAAAGAGATAGAGATGCTCAAAGGATCAAAGGCCTTCCTAATTTAAGTGCATTTACCCACATCCCTTTGTCTCCACTCTGTTTACTCATGTAAACTTTGTGCTGGGTGGTCCTCTCACCGGGAGATTAAAGGGAAATTACCGGTTAATAGAGTTTACTCTGGGCCTGGAAACTAAAGCTTTTATCGGTCATAAAACCATTCTTCTAACCATGTTTATTATCCACAAGTGTGTTGTCTTAGGACCTCTGTTGTAAAATTCATACTGAATAAATGTGATGATGGAGAGGGAGTCTTGGTGGATTGATTGCATTTCACCCTCTAAAAGCAGCCGACAGCCATCCCTAGCCCACTTGTACCACTGTGGTGGTGTGAGAGTGCATTCATTCGTCCATCCTTGAGTCAGGTCTGCAAGCCAGACCTCTGCAGATGGTGGTCAACATCTCAGAAAGAAGGCAGGGCATCCCAGAAACAGAATCAGCTGAATCATTTCAGGAGCTGTCAATACTAAAACATTTTTGGGTTGATCTCTTCAACTCAGGTATTTCACAACGTATTAATGCCAATCTGTTTAAATATAGGCAAAAAAGCTCAAGCATTTTTTTCATAGTCCTTCTGTGATGATTACTGGGATGCTTTTTGTCTGGAAGACAAAAGTCTCTACAAAATCACCGTGTCCTTATTTTCTGGTACCATAACAAAGGCTGCTTCTTGCTGTTAGTTTTCCAGCTTCGCCCAAGAAGCACATGCTGTTCAGGAGTAGTGAGTAAACGACTTTGGCTGAAGGCCGGTGTTTCGGGGAAGTAGGAAGCAGCACCATTTGAGATGTGCACGTTTTCTTGCAGCCATATTGTGAGGAGGGGGTAGTATTAAATGAGGTAGAGATTACAGAAGATGAAGAGGCAGGTTTGGGATGGAAGATACTAAATTTGGAATTGAATGTGTTAAGTTTGAGGTCACTGTCAGAAATCCAGAAGGAGAAATAAAGAGAAGTCATGAATTGGGCATATGTGTTTGCCATATTTATGGATGAAGTCCAGATTTCTCTCCATCAAACACTAAAAACAAAAATGGAGAATAAAAATTAAAACAAGAGAAGTCTTGCTATGACTCTTTATTTTAATTGTACTCCCAGGAAGAGCAATGCAGAGATACAAGATAGTGGCCCAGGGTAGGTGGCTGATGTCCACACTTAGAAGGCAGCATGGTGCCGTGATTTTTTCCCAAAACTTAGTGAGGAAAATGAAACAACAGCTCTGGTTCCTCGCACAGTTCTCTTAGCAAAAGCTGCGATGCATTGTGATAGACACAGGAACAGGACCAGATGCACTGGGCACCAGGCTCATAATTAAGCACAGGAGTTTGTAATTACCTTCTCCTCTTGTGAGAAGAAAAGGATAATTAAACAGCCAAGTCCCAGCAGATGCTCAAAAAGGGTTTCTGATTGTCAAGGCGAGCCCTAAATTCACTTGTACTTTAACTCTTGACAGTATCAAGGAATTATTTTTTTCCCCTAAAGTATTTAATGTTTCCTGAAATAATTGCTTCAAGTCTGAAGTGATTGTGTAGGTTGGCTTTAAAAATTCAGGCAGTAAACATGTATTAAATAACTACGAGGTAGGGGTGTGTGTGAGGCTTTGGTGTTGACGTGCTCAGTTCTTGTCCTCAAATAGTTCACAGTCTAAAGGAATGGATGATCCTGGAGCCAGTGTATAATGTATAGTGCTTGATGTTTTAATAATGATTTTTAGATTTCTCTTTTTACCTTTCAGACTGGAGGAGTTTGTGTCATAGGATTTAGCTACCAGAAAAACTGGAAGTCTTTGTCAAGAGGTGACTTAAAGGGACGTCAGATTTCAACCCTGAATGAGATGAGCCAGTTGTGTGACAATCACGAGGAAGGGTGCTCTAGGCAGAGGGCACAGTGTGGCCAGAAGCAAGTGTGCAAGAGGTGACTGACAGTAGTCAAGGATGAGGTACACACAAGTGAGAGACCTTGATAATGCAGTAAATTGTTTGCAAAAATGTGTAAGATCATTCCTCTCTCTGTGCCCAGGCTGCTTTGCAATGTGACTTTCCAGCACCTCTTCTAAAGAAGTGAAGTCTATTTCTAAACCCTTGAGTCTGGCCTGACTTTTTACTTTCTTTGGGCATAGAACACAGAGGAAGTGTTGTTGTAACATTTCCAAACATGGCTTTGCACAATTCTACTCCCTCTGACTGAATATCGTGTGAAAATGACTGGCTGCCACTCTGAAAGATGAAGTCCATGTGGAGAAAAACTAACGGCTCCAGCCCACGGTCAGCTAGCCCCCAGCTGGCCACAGACGCAGGAGGGACCCCCAGCCAAGAGTTAATGAACCTGTGTCAGGTCAGCAGCGCCTCCTCTGTGAGCCTAGCCCTACTTAGCAAAAACAGTGTCGTGAACTCAAAAAATGTTGTTCTCAGCCAATGTCCTCTAGGGTAATTTTTAATGGATTTTTTATGGATCAAAAACTAGCTGATGCAGGTAAAAATCAGATTATATTGAACATTGTAATCTACATTGAATAGTTTAGATATTTGAGCACTTGCTGTGCAAAGACATTAAAGTGCTTGAGATCAATTTCACGTTTTAATAGCATTCTGATGATTAGAAAGAGTTGAGGAAGGCCAAGAATGAGACCACTGAGATAATTTGGGAAACAGTTGCAATGGACAAGGAAAATAATGTTGATTAGAGTGCTAATACTGGAAATGAAACATGTATATGTTTTGAATGAATAACAGGCAAGATTTAATGAATGATTGTATACAGTTGGTGAGAGAAAGAAAAGAATCAACGATTCTTTCAACAAATATTGTGTGCTTATAAGTTTTTGAAAATGATAAAGTATCCCCTGAACAAAGGCACAGACCTTGTCATCAGAGAACTACAGTATCCTAGATGTTAAACAAATATTCACAGAAATAAAGACAGAATTACTACTGTTACAGTGTTTTTAGAGAAGAGGTTCATATGTTGCTGTGGAAGCTTCCTGATACTGGAGTCATGTAGTTTAGCACTGTGGTATATGACATCGTCTTTCAGATGACAGACTCGATATCTACGTTAATTTATTTTGTTATTACAGTGCTGACTTGTGGCCAGAATTCTTTTAGAAAATAAAATAGGTACGGATATCAGTATATATTACATAGGTTAATGATACTTAGAATTTAATGAATTCATGTTTTATTTTAAATTTATGTCACGCATTGAGAAATAATGTATGTGTGTGAGTGTATTTGCATTCATCTGCAAAACGAAAATGTAGGAAAAGCATGCATATAGCACAGGGTTTGAAATTATATTCTATATAAATATGGTTTAGGCCAGATGCTTATCAACTTCCTGTTAAAAAGCCTCTAATAGTTGGGAGTAGAGATACTTATCTCTTATCTTCTAACATAAGAAAAAATATAAACCATCTCATATTGTTTGCTGAAACAGTTAGGTCTGCATTCAGTTTTTAGCCCAGAGCAAAGTGATGTTGGTCAATTGCTACTGATATAACAGCTGTCAGTTTTGCAGGAAAAGTGACTAATTTCCAAAGAAAAATTGAAAGTTATATTCTGTTTCCTTCTTTATTTTTTCTCCATGTTGGTCAGGCTGGTCTCGAACTGCTGACCCCAGGTGATCTGCCCACCTCGGTCTCCCAAAGTGCTGGGATTACAGGTGTGAGCCACCGCACCCAGCCTTTTTCTCGCTTTTCTAGTGCCTTGAGTTGCATCATTAGGTTGTTTATTTGAAGGCGATTTTTTAATGTGTTTACTGCTATAAAACTCCCCCTTCGTGGTGATTTTTCCGTATGTACAGGTTCTCGTTTGTTATGAGTTATTTTAGCTAAGCACATTGCTATCTCAAATAAAATCAGGTTGTTTTATTTTTCTGTCGATATTACTTGTTTCTCCTTCTCTATAGTCGTGTTAGTATCATGAGTATGAAAAAGCAAAGCCATTTTAAACATTGTTTAAATGAAATGTTACATAAACGACATATATTATGAAGTGTTATATGACATAACATTAAGAAATTAAGAAATAGTGTACATTACTTTGGTTCAATAAATAAATATCAATAAAGTATGGTGTATGTATATATACACATATATACATATATTAATACACATATATACATATAGTGTGTATATATACCTATGTCTATATACACCTATGTGTATATATATTACTATATGTATATATGTGTATATATATTACATACACATATGCATAGTAGTATATATTATTATATATTATATATATACATAGGTGTAATATATATAATATTACTATGGTAACATGCAATTAAAATACTACTCAGTTAATTGATTTTATATAAATTAGCTCAAATATCAAAATATATCTTTGAAATTTCTTAACTTTTTAAGCTTGAATTATCGCAAATACCATCCCAGACTTACCTGTATAATATAGAATTTCTGATTTGCATTGGAGTTGTATTAATATATATGATGGGAGAAAATATTTGAAGAAATGTGAACCAAAACACTTAAGTATTATCCTTTATTCTAGAGTCATTCTGTATCAGCTTTTTTTTAAAATAATGGGTCAGTAATATTGACAGAAAAATAAAACAACCTGATTTTATATGAGATAGCAATGTGCTTAGCTAAAATAACTGATAACAAACCAGAACCTGTATATATGGAAAAATCACCAAGAAGAGGGAATTTTATAGCAGTAAACACATGAAAAATAGCAAGCCTCCAAATAAACAACCTAATGATACAACTCAAAGCACTAGAAAAGCAAGAAAAAGGCTGGGTGAGGTGGCTCACACCTGTAATCCCAGCACTTTGGGAGACCGAGGTGGGCAGATCACCTGAGGTCAACAGTTTGAGACCAGCCTGATCAACATGGAGAAATCTTCTCTCCACTAAAAATACAAAATTAGCTGGGCATGGTGGTGCATGCCTGTAATCCCAGCTACTCGAGAGGCTGAGGCAGGAGAATCCCTTGAACCCGGTGATTATTCATATTCACTGATCATTCATACTCAGAGAAAGACCTGAGAAGACCTTAAGTTATATCTCAGGCTAATTCTCAGCACAAAACAGCCTACGATTAAAACAAAGACAAAGGCAAAAAGCAGCAAACCCTGAGAAAGGAGTTTCTCTGAATAACATAGGAAGGGAGGAGAGAGTTACCACATTATTAGGATTCAAGCATTCAGTTTTCAACAAAAAATAGCAAGGCATACAAAAGACAAGTAAGTATAGCCCATTAAAGAAATAAACAAAAACTTTCACTGAGAAGAACCAGATGGTAGATCTGCTAAAGACTTTAAAACTATCTTTATGATGCTCAGCTAACTAAAGGAAGATGTGGAGAAAGTCAAGCAAATGATATATGAACAAAATAGAGTTGTCAGTAAAAAGAAAAAAGAAACCAAAAATAAATTCTGGAAATGAAAAGTACAATAACTAAAATTAAACACTGAGTCAATGTTGAATTCCTGCCTTTCTGGGATTCAAAAGCAAATGTGAGCAGGCAGAAGAAAGAATCAGTGAATTTGAGGATAGGACAATGAACAGGATGAAACCTGAGGACCAGAATTTTAAAAAATTAAAGAAAAGTGAACAGAGTCATCAGGTGGGACATCATCAAGCAGAACAATGTATGCAGTATGGGAGTGTCAGAATAAGAAGAGAAAGAGAAAGGGGCAGAATAGATGTTTTAGGGTGTTATGACCAAAACCACACATTTGATGAAAGACACGAATATAAGCATCTGAAAACTCAGCAAACTCAAAATGACTCAAAAAGAGATAAAAACTAAGACACATTATAATGAAATTATTAAAAATCAAAGACACAAAATAAAAGCAGGAAGAGGGAGGTAATTCACATTAGAGGGATCTTCAATAAGATTATCAGATTTCTCATCAGAAACCTTAGAGGTCAGAAGGCAGGTAGGGGATATATTCAAAGTGCTGAAAGAAAAAGAAGCCTCTAATTTCAGCACTTTCATAGACCAAGGAGAAAGGATCACTTGAGCTCCAGAGTTTGAGCCTGGTCAACATGGTGAGACTGTCTCTACAATAAATTTTTAAAATTTTGCTAGATTTGGTGGTGTGTGCCTGTGGTCCCAGGTACTCAGGAGGCTGAAGTGGGAGGATCCCTTGAGCCCAAGAGATTGAGGCTACAGTGAGCCATGATTGCACCGGCACTGCAGGCTGAGTGACCTTGTCGAAAAGAAAAAGTGAGTTGTGTCAAACAGAAAAAAAGAAAAGAGAAAAGACTATCGTTGAAGAATCCTATATCCAACAAAACTATCCTACAAAAGTGAAGGAGAAACTAAGGCATTTCCAGGCAAACAAAATCTGAGGGAGTTAATTGCAAGCAGAGCTGCCCTTCAGAAAATGCTGAAGGGAGTTGTGAAAGGTGAATGAAAGGACACTAGACAGTAATGCAGCCATATGAAGAAATTGAATCTCAACAGAAGTAAATACAAAGGCAATCATACAAGCTACTATTACTGTTAGGGCAGTTTTTAACTCCTTTTTGTTTTCTACATGATTTTTGAGATGAATACATAAAAAAACAGTGACTTAAAGGCTGGAATCATTGTAACTTTGTTGTGTAACTCCATATTTTATTTTTAATATGACTTCATAGAATAATGCATTTAAAATAATTATTTGTTTGCTTCTGAATATGAAACTTATAAAGATATAATTTTGTGGCATGAACAGCTGAAAGGAGAGGGAACAGAGCTGGAGAGATGTGTTTATATGTTTACAGGCTGTGTGCGGTGGCTCACGTCTGTAATCCCAGCACTTTGGGAGGCTGAGGTGGGTGGATCACCTGAAGTCAGGAGTTTGAGACCAGCCTGGTCAACATGGTGAAACCTTGTCTCTAATAAAAAATTAGCTGGACATGGTGCACACCTGTAATCCCAGCTACTTGGGAGGCTGAGGCAGGAGAATTGCTTGAACCAGGGAGGTAGAGGTTGCAGCAAGCCAAGATCATGTCATTGCACTCCAGCCTAGGTGACAAGAGAGAAGTTCCATCTCAAAAAAAAAAAAAAAGAATTCTAATTACAGTGTTATAAGGTTAGAATGTTATATGTAATCCTTATAATAACTATAAAGAAAATAACTGTAGACTATTCAAAAACTGAAGTGAGGGAGAAATTTAAACGTCTTAGTATAAAATAAATAAACTACAGAGAAGAAAGCAATGTGAAAAATGAAAGACAAAAATGCTATAAGCCATATAGAAAACATAACAAAATGATAGAAGTAAACCTCTAATGATTTAGATATAAATGAATTAAACTTTCTAAGTAAAATACAAATGTTGGGAGAAGGGAGAATAACAAATTATCCAACTATATGCTGTCTGTAAGAAACTCATTTTAGGTCACAAAACACAAATAAATTTAAAGTGAAAGGACGGAAAAAGATTCTATAGATATCATAACAAAAAGACAGCAGGAATGGCTATACTACTATCAGATAAAATAAATTTTAAATCAAACACAATTAGAAGAAGTAAACAAGGACATTTGTATTAGTCAGGGCTCTCTAGAGAAACAGAATCAATAAAATATAACTATATAATGTGATGTATCACTATATAAAATGGGATTTACTATGGGAATGGCCTCATGTGATTAGGCAGACTGTGAAGTCCCACAATATGCCGCCTGTCATCTCAGTTCAAGTCCAAAGGCCTGAAAACCCGGGGAGCTAATAGGGCAGCTCTCAGTACGAGGCTGAAGACCTGAAAACCTGAAGTTCTGAGGTCCAAATGCAGGAGATGTGTGTTTCAACTCCAGAAGAGAGAATAAATTTGCTTTTTCTCTGCCTTTTTGTTGTATCTGGGTTCTCAATTGATTAGATGGTGCCCTCAAACATTGAATAAGGGAGGATCTTCATATTCAGTCCACTGAATAAAATGCCAGTCTATTCCAGAAACATCCTCAAAGACATACACAGAAATAATGGTTTACCAGCTATCTTAGTATCCTTTAACCCACTCAAGTGGACACCTAAAACCGCTAGCCAATACAGCATTATATATTAATAAAAATTTCAATACAGCAAGACGATATAACAATTATAAACATTTATGCACCTAACAAAATACCATCATTATATATGAAGCAAAACTGAAAAAATTAAAGTGAGAAGTAGACAGTTCAACAATAATAGTTGAAGACTTTGATACCCAATCTTAATAATTAATAGAATAACTAGACAGAAGATAAATAAACATACTAATAAACTAACCAGATTTAAAAGGCATATACAGAACACTCTATCCAATGACAACAGCACACATATTTGTCTCAAGTCCATATGAGACATTTTCTAAGATAGATCATGTGTTAGGTCACAAATTGGGATCAAAACTTTTAGAAAGATAAAGATAATACAAAGTATCCTAACTACAGTGGGATAAACTTAGAAATAATTAACAGAACTGAAAAATTCACAAATTTGGAGAAATTAGACAACATACTCTTAAATAACCAATAGACCAAATACTGAATCACAAAGAAAAATTCAAAAATTCTTACAGGTGAACAAAAACAAAAACATAAGATACCAAAACTTACAGGGCACAGTGAAAGTAGTGCCAGTGGGAAATTTATAAACACTTACATTGAACAATTAAAAAGATCTAAAATTAACATCTTGGCAAACTAAACTCAAATCTAACAAAAGGAAGTAAATAAATATTAAAGCAGAGATAAATAAAATAGTTTTTAAAAACAGAAAAATATCCAAAAATTGGTTCTTTGATTAAAAAATTGACAAAACTTTAAGTAGATGAACTAAGAAAAAAAGGAGAAGACTCAAATACTGAAAATCAGAAACAAAATTGGAATGCTATTATTAATTTTAGAGAAATAAAAAAGATAATGAGTACTATGAACAACTATATGCCAACAAATTGGATAAACTATATAAAATGGATATATTTTTAGAAACACAAAACAAGAATAACTGATTAAAAAAACTAGTGAATATGAATATACTTATATCTAGTAAGCAGATGGACTCAGTAGTCAAAATCTACCAAAGAAGACAAACACTATACCTGATGCCCTCATGGCTGACTTCTACCTAATATTTAAAGAATACCTAATACTAATTATTCTCAAACTTTTCCAAAAGAATTGAAGAAGAGGAAATATTTACTAACTCATTTTATGAAGCTAGCACGACCTTGATACCAAAACCAGACAGATACTCTAAGAAAACTACATACTGACATCCCTTAGGAAAATTAGGGCATGATACTCAACAAAATACTAGCAAACTCAATTCAATAGCATGTTAGAAAGGATTATATGTCATGACCAAATGGGATTTATTGCTGGAATGCAAGGATGGTTCAACACAAAAATTAACCTAATACACCACATTAACAAAATAAAAGAGAAAAAAACACATGATCATCTTAATTAATGCAGAAAAAATCATTTAACAAAATTCAAGACTCTTTTATAATAAAAGTACTCACCAAACTAGAAATAGAAAGAAACAACCTTAACATAGTAAAGGTCATATTTGAAAAACTCATATCGTACTCATTGGTGAAAGACTGAAAGCAATTTCTCTAAGATGAGAAATAAGTCAAGAACGCCCACTTTCACCACTCTACTCAACAGAAAAATTGGAGCTACCAACCAAGTAAATTAGACAAAAAAAAGAAAGAAACAGCATCCAAATTGGAGATAAAAAAGTAAAATTATCTGTTTGCAGATGATAAAAGCTTACATGCAGAAAACTCTAAAGATTCCACAAAAATACTATTTTAGCCAATAAATGATTCAGCAAAGTAGAGAAATACAAAGCCAATACAACCAAAAATTAGTTGCATTTCTACAAAGTAACAGTGAATGATCTGAAAAGGCAATTATGAAACAATTCTATTCACAATAGCATGATGAAGAATAAAATACTTGAGTTAACCACAGAGTTGAAAGACTTATACAATGAAAGCTACAAAACACTGTGGAAATAAATGTAAGATGATATAAGAAAAATGGAAAGACATACCATTTTTATGGACTTGAAGACTTAATATTGTTGAGATGTCAATACTACCCAAATTGATGCACAGGTTCAACATGATTTATATCAACATATCAATGAGATTTTATTCTAAAAATAGAAAATCTCATCTCAAAATTTATATGGACTCACAAGGGACCCCAAATGGCCAAAACAATCTTAAAATAGAACAGTTTAAGACCCACAATTCCTCATTTCAAAGCTTCCTATATAGCTATAGTAATCAGCATTATGTGGTACAGACTGAAAGACAGGCATATAACCCAATGGAGTAGAATACAGAGTCCAGAAATAACCCATCGTACATATGGCAAAGAGAGTTTTTAACAAGGGTATCAAGACCATTCAACAGAGAAATTTCTGTCTCTTCAACTATTGGTGCTGAAAAATGTGGAAGAATTAAGTTGACACTTATCTAACACCATATAAAAAATTAACTGAAAAGGGATGAAAGACCTAAATGTAAGACCTAAAACTGTAGCATTCTTATAAGAAAATGTAGGGTAAAATCTTCATGACAGTTGATATTTGTCTATCGTTTATTGGATATGACACAAAAACACAGGAAACAAAAGAACAGACAAATTGGACTTCATTAAAAATTTTAAAACTGTTTATCAAATGACAGTATAAACAGAGGAAGAAGTCAATACATGGAATGAGTGAAAATAATTGCCAATCATATATCCAATGAGATATTAATATCCAGAATTGTAAAATAATGTATGGTGGAAAATAATTTGGTGGTTCTTCAAAAAATTAGA
The DNA here is from genome assembly GCF_030222135.1 of Aotus nancymaae. Taxonomy (NCBI): domain Eukaryota; kingdom Metazoa; phylum Chordata; class Mammalia; order Primates; family Aotidae; genus Aotus; species Aotus nancymaae. The sequence goes on along the minus strand of NW_026988450.1, from coordinate 2,000,797 downwards.
AATAGAATTGCTGTATGATTCAGCAATTCTACTGCTACATACATACTTCAAAGAAGTGAAAGCTGTTCTCAAATAGATACGTTTTACCCATGTTCATAGAAGAATTATCCACAATATTTAAAATATGGAAGCAACCAATGTTCATTGGGGGATGAATGAACAAGCAAAATATGGTCTATGCATACAATGGAATATTGTTAAGCTTTTAAAAATAAGGAAATTCTGCAAAATGCTACATGTACAAACCTTGTGGATAGTATGCTAAAAAAAGTCAATCATGAAAAGAAAAACATGGTATAATTCCGCTTATACTAGATACTTAGGGTAGTCAAAATGATAGAGATAGAAAATAAAATGATATTAGCTATGGGCTGAGAGGAAGCGGAAAAAGGAGTTAATATTTAATGGATATAAAGTTTTGGTTTTACAAGACATAACGGGCTACGAAGTTAGATGGTGGTGATGGTTGCACAGTATTACAAATGTATTTAATATCACTTAACTGCACACTTAAAGTGGTTAGGACGGTAAATTTTAAAAGGAATAAAATCCTATCATTTACAGCAACATGTATGGAACTGGAGGCCATTATGTTAAGTGAAATAAGCCAAGCACAGAAAGACAAATAGAGCATGTTCTAGCTCATATGCTGGAGCTTAAAAAGTGGATTTCATGATGATATGGAGTAGATTGGTAGTTACCAGATGCCAGGAAGGGGAGGGTGGGGGGATGAAGGGCAAAAAATTATATACTTATATTTGTTACCTAAATTGTGCACTGAAACATGGTAAAGGTATTAAGTTTTTAGAAATTAAAAGATGATAAAAAATTCAAAAAAATGCATATTATGTATATTTTGCCACAATACAAATTTTGGAGGAAAACGTGCTGGGTAAATTTAATATCCAAATATTTTTAAAATGTGTCTCAACCTGTTACAATGCACAACGACAAATTCTAGATGGATTATAGGTATGAATATGAGTGAAGAAACTAGAGAAAAATATTTCATATAGTTGCAATAGGCAAAAATTATTAAAATACAAAACAATATAAGTATACAAAATGAAAAATATTGATAAATTAGTTTACATTAAAGTATAAACTTCTAAAAACAATGATAAAACCCAATTAAAAATGGACAAAAAGCATGAATAGACATTTCTCAAGTGACAGCATGCAAATAACTAATAAGCACATGAAAAAATATTCAACATCACTTAAGACATAAAAATAAAAACCACAAAGAGAAATGAGGATGGCTATTGTTTAAAAAAAAAAAAAAAAACAAGTTAACAAATGTTGAAAAGGATGTGGAGGAAATGGAACTCTTGTGCATTACTGATGACAGTGTAAAATGGTAAAGTTGCTGTGTCAAACAGGAGTTCCACAAATCTTACTGAATTGTCATATGATCCAGAAATTCCACCTCTCAGTATACACCCCAAATAATTGAAAGCAGGATTTGAACAGATATCTGTTCATAAGTGTTTGTAACATCATGATTCACAATGCTCCAAATGTAGAAACAATTCAGATGTCCACATACACCCAAATGTGGCACATACGTACAGTGCAATACTATTAAGCCTTAATAAGGAGTGACATTTGGATACATGCTATAATATGGAAGAATTTACAAAATATTATTCAAGTGAGATAATCCAGTCTTAAGGCCAAGTACTGTTTTATTGCTCTTATATGTTTTAACTGGAAAAAAATTTATAAGGCCAGAACATGGAATAGTAGTAATTAGGAGCTTGGGGAAGGGGTATTTGGGATTTATTTTCCATGGGCACATAGTTTGTGTTAAGAAGATGAAATTGTTTTGGAACTGGATAGTGGTGATTTTTGCACAATACTGCAAAGATATTTATTACCTGGAGTTGTATGCTTGAAAATGGTTAAGACTGTCAATTTTATGGTATGTATGTTTTGCCAAAATGGTAAATATACCAATATGGTGAAATACACATAATATTTTAAAAACTATTAAAGCTTCTCTTGTAAAGTAAGAACAGTAAAGGGACTTTCTTAACTTGAAAAAGAGTATCTACAAATATCTCTGTCTAACATCATACCTGTGATGAAAACAAGACAAAAATGTTCCCCTTCACCACTCTTTCCAAAATTGTACTATTAAGCATAGCTAATGCAATAAGACAAGAAAAAAGAAATAAAAGGTGTACAAATTGAGAAGGAAGAAATTATTACTATTATTCTTTGTTCTCTAATGGCATGATTGCATAAAAAGTCTGAAAGAATGAACAAGCAGCTCCTGGAATTAATCAGTAAATATAGCAAGTCTGAAGGATACAAGGTCAATATACAAAGTCAATCAATGTTTTGTATACTATTAAATAGCAAGGAACAAGTGGAATTTGAAATTAAAAGACAATAGCATTTAGATAAGCATTCCCCAAAATAAAACACTCAGGTATAAATCTGTAGCCACTTTGTAAGATTGTTTGGCAGCTTATTTTAGAACGAAACATATTCTTACTATACAATCCAATAATTGTACTCTTTGGTATTTACCCAATGGAGTTGAGAGATTATCTACAAAAAAATCTTATTCACAAAAAAGCCTGCACACAAATGTTTACAGAAGCTCCATTTATAACTACAAAACTTGGAAATAACCAAAATGTCTTTTCATTCTGTGAACTGATAAATAAACTGTGGTACATCCAGATAATGAAGTATTCATCACCAAAATTATATGAGCAATCAAGCCACAAGAACACAGAGACATCTTAAATGCATATAATATGTAAAATATGCCAATCTGAAAAGGCAATACACTATATGGCATCAACTATATGACATTCTAGAAATGTCAAAACTATGGGAAGAGTAAAAAGATCAATGGTTTCCAAGTTTTGGGGATGGGAATGTGTGAAAGGCACAGAGGACTTTTAGGTCAATAAAAATACTTCGTATAACACTATAAAAATGGATACACATCATTATGTATTTGCCCAAACCCCATAGAATGCACAACACCAAGACCGAATCCTAATGTAAACTACGGACTCTGGGTAAGTATGATGTGCCAATACAGTTTCATTAATTGTAAAACAAATGCACCACTGTAATGGGAGATGATGATAATGGGCAAAGCTGGGGATAAAAGGTATATGGGAAATCTCTACACCTTCCTCTTAAGTTGATGTGAACTTAAAAGATTTCTTTTTTCCCAGAGTGTCACTCTATTGCCCAGGCTGGAGTGCAGTGACACTATCTCAGCTCATTGCAAAGTCCGCCTCCTGGATTCAAGCAGTTCTCCTGCCTCAACCTCCCAAGTAGCTGAGATTATAGATGTGCACCACCATGCCCAGCTAATTTTTGTATTATTAGTAGAGATGGGGTTTCACCATATTAGCCAGGCTGGTCTCGAACTCCTGAACTCGGTGATCCACCTGCCTCAGCCTGCCAAAGTGCTGGGATTACAGGCATGTGCCACCACATCTGGCCAAAACTGTTCTTAAAAAAAAGGGAAAGTCTTTAAAAACTTTTAAGATCTCTGCTAATCCAAAGGTTCTTTAATAGAATGAAAATGTCAGCGACAAAGAGGGAAAGATGCTTTCAATACATAAATCTAAAGTGGACAGAATTCTAAGGCCTAAGATTGTATTTCTTGGTATATTCACCACATATAGGAGACCTTCCTTTCCTCATGAGCAAAGATCTGTGAATATAAGGAGATACTTTTATGATTATGTTGCTATAAGAAAGACATTTTACGGATACCATTAAGATGTCTATTTAGTTGACTCCAAAGGAAAATTATCTTGGGTTGACTTATCTAATGAAGTGAGCCTTTTAAAGAGGCAATAGTGGAAACCTGCCTGCTGTCATAGATGAGAGAACAGTCCAGTTGTGAACTTTTGATGGAGAGAGTCAAGTGGCTTGGATATGGAGGTGGCTTCTGGGAACTGAGATTGACCCCCAGCACAGAGACAGCAAGGAAGCAGAGAGCTTTGCCCTACATCCATAGGGAACTGAATTCTGCCTATAGCCTAAAACGGCTCTGATGTGATTGATTCCTATAACATTCATATATGTCGATACTATAGTAAATGGCATTTTAAGCTTAATTTTCTAATCATTCCTAGCATATATAAATTAAATAATTTGATTGAATTTGTATGGATTATAAAACTTAGAATTTTGATTTTAGTTATTAATCCCGCTAATACATCTATAGATTTTTTGAATGTTCTGCATATAGTTATGTCTTCTGCAAGTAATGATAATTCTATTTCTTCTTTTCCAAGTCCTTATGCCTTTACAAATAATTTCTCTAATTGTATTGACTATGACTTTGAATATTAAATGAGACTTCCAGTATAATAAAAATTTTATTATGGAGAAAATATGTTGTTCTATTTAACACATACTCTCTCAGATTCAAGAATTTCACTTTTATTCCTAGTTTGCTAAATTTAATTTATTAAATCAATTTAAATAATTCAATTTATTTAAATAAATTATTAATTTTAAACAAATTGCTAAATTTATTTAAATTTATTTAAATTTATTTTATTTAGTTTGTTTTAAATTTCCCATCTGACAATCATTTCATTAGTTTAGAACATGTGTATTATGCTATTTGGGGTTTTCTGAGCTTCTTAAATCTGTGAGTTATTGCCTTTCACTAGCCTCCAAAAATCACCAACCATCACCTCTTTGAATGTGGCTAGTGACTCATTTCTGTTACTCCTCTGTTCTATGACTTCACTTGTAAATGTGTTATCCTTTTCGATTGATCCCACTTCTCTAATATATTGTTCACTTTTTTCATATTTTGTCTCTCTATGCTTTGAATTAGTTGTTTATAATTAGACAAGCCATTTATTAAAACATTGCAGAAAAAAGAAAAACGAATCTGCAACTGGTTGAATATCAGAATTTAGTCTCCGGAAGAATGGAAAAATAAAATTTTAAAACCAGTCAAATTTCTTACAGAAGTAAATGTACTTTCTCATATATTTCAGCAATTGTGCTTCTTGATGTTTATCCAAATGAGCTGAAAACATTTCTCAAAAATACCTGCATGTGAATGTTTATAGCAGACAAATCATAATTGCCACATCTTAGAAGCAACCAGAATTTCCCTCAGTAAGTGAATAAACTGTGGTACATGCAGACATGTTGAAAAAAAAAAAAAAGATCAATGGATGCCAGGGGTTCTAAACCTAAGGTAGAGGAAGAATGGATAGTTAGACCAGAGGGGATTTTTAATTAATTAATTTATTTATTTATTTTTCAATTTTTAAGGCATTAAAACTTTTCTGTATGATACAACAATGATGGATATATGTCATTATGTACTGATCAAATCTTATAGAATATACCAGACAAGGAGTGAACTCTAATGTAAACCAGAGACTTCCAGTAATAATCATGTATCAAAGTCAGTTTATTGATTATAACAAATGCACCGCCCTGGAGAGAGATGTTGGTGACAAGGGAGGTTGTGCGTGTGTGATGGCAGTGCATATATGGGAATCTTCTGATTTCTTAGTCAATTTTGCTGTGAACCTAAAACGGCTCTAAAAAAATTGTCTACTTTTATAAAATCAGATATTGTGAAATATGTGGTGTCTTAAATAAATATCAACATAAACAGTTCATAAATATCCTCTCCTACTCCAATCACACTTTTAGAATTTCATATAATTTAAAAGCCTGCACAAAAATAGGAGCTATAATATACACCTTAAAGAAATACAGCCAAGATCCTTTTATAAGTAAAGAGCCTACAAAAGGCCAGTTTTGTCTTATTGAATCTCCCTAAAAAAGGAAAATGTGAACTGAGTTAATTCCAACAGACTGTTGATCTTAGCCTACCTAATCCTACTACTGTGCTGTAAGTATAACAATGTGAAAACTATCTATTGCAGTTTTAAGCTCTTCTCTTTTGTAAGGAAATAACGGACAGGTACTTACTGAATTTTCTTAATTTTTGGCTGGTGTGATGAACTGTGGTAACTACCGTCAAGTATTTTCTGAAATTCTGTTTGAATTTAAAGAGTAAATGGCAGAAAGATAATATTTAAAATATTGAGTATTCCCCTCTGACACTACAAGGTATATCTATTTAGCTAAAGGCTTCATTGTATGACTTTCATTATAGCTTCATAATTATCTTTGTAAATAACAGGAAGTTTTATTTTCTTATATAATTTTATATTGTTATTCTCAACAGAAATATTTCAACCCATTATTATTAAATTTTTGTTCACATTATGAAATACTCTGACCAAAAATATAAGGACATTATAAAAACATGTGAATCACATGTTTTTATAAATGTTAATGTTTTATATGAGTTTTATACTTTGATTGAATAAAATATCACATTGCAGTTTGTTCGCTTTTATCTATTCTCAAATTCTATTCAACTCCATGAGAAATATTCACTCTTTGTAGATGAACAAAAACTTATGCATAATCTGCGTTTCTCTAGGTAGAAACCATCTGCACAAAACGAGTTTTCTTTCTTTCTTTACAAGAAAGAAAGAAATTGTTGTAACTCGTATCTCACTTCTTAGCCTTTTGCACTGGTTTGTGTATTTAGGATATAGTAATGTTTGAAAGGTTTGATCTATCCATCATTCTCAGCAAACTGACACAAGAACAGAAAATCAAACACTGCATGTTCTCACTCATAGGTGGGTGTTGAACAGTGAGAACACATGGACAGAGGGAGGGGAGCATCACACACTAGGGTCTGATGGGGGATCTAGGGGAGGGACAATGGAGGGTGGAGTGTTGGGGAGGGATAACATGGGGAGAAATGCCATATATAGGTGATGGGGAGGAAGGCAGCAAACCACACTGCCATGTACGTACCTATGCAACAATCTTGCATGTTCTTCACATGTACTCCAAAACCTAAAACGCAATAAAATATATATTTTAAAAGAAAGGTTTGATCTAGTGTCCATTTTGTACTTTTTCTTTAAATATAAAAATTGATACTTACAGTCTATGATTGTATTGTGATTTGTCTGCAATTTATTACTATTGCAGTAGGATGCATTAAAATTTTAATAAGCAAACAGTGTTATCTCTGAGTCATGAATCTATCTAACAATTTATAACAAAGGAGTAATTCCTCCCCTTAGCTTTATTAGAAGAGATGCTGAGATATAATAAACATCTAATACTAAATGTCTACTATATAAATTCCTGTACTCTGGCATCATATCTGTCATTGAATATTGTGGAACATAAAGCTCATGTTCTGTGGGGATCTACTCAGAACCTAACAGTATAGCAAAGACATTAGAGATTGAGCAGTTGCAGGAGAAAACCTCCACGGAGCTTCTCTTATCTAACAGCAGAAACTTCTGAAAAACGAGGACTATCATAAATTCCATTCCTGGGGTGGCTTCTATCCCAGGAGAGAAACGAAGAGTAAGCCTGTTATGAATTTGCTCACTAGGGAAGTTTTCAGTCACCATGAAGACTAAAAGACCACTGGTACCTGCATTCACATTTTTACAAACTCCTTTACCTCCTGTTTCTTCTCTTTAAAAAATCCTTTTGTCTTTCCTAAAGAAATAAATCTGTTTGTCCTTCCTGTAGAAGTCTTTTCTCTCCCCTCCCTTTCCCCTTGTACATTACGTATATAAATGCCATATTCTAACCACCCCTTTTTATGAGTTATATATCATGGAGGACTCCTGCATGATGCATGTTGCACGTGTAAACTCTTCTCTCTGTCTATCTCTCTCCCTCTCTCTCTCTCTCTCTCTCTCTCTCTCTCTCTCTCTCATTCTGTGGAGTGCAGTGGTGCGATCTTGGCTCACTGCAGCTTCCACCTCCTGGGTTCAAGCAATCCTCCAACCTCAGCCTCCTGAGTAGCTGTAATTACAGGGGCACGCCAACATGCCTGGCTAATTTTTGTGTTTTTAGTATTTTAGTAGACACCGGGTTCCGCCATGTCGGCCAGGCTGGTTTCAACTCCTGACCTCAAGTGAGCTGCCTGCCTTGGCCTCCCACCAGGGCTGGCATTATAGACGTGAGTCACCCTGCCTGACCTCTCTCTTCCTAATCTGTCTTTTGTCGGATTAATTCACAGGCCTCCAATGACCGAACATGATTCAATGATTTATAATTATCTTTGTAAATAACTTGAAATATTTTTTCTAGTGTTATGTAACTTTATATTGCTATTCTCATCAGAAGTGCTTCAACCCATTCTTGTTAATTGGTCTTTTCATATTATAAAATAACCTGACCAAAAATACAAGGAATATTATAAAAATATATGAATCACAAATTCCTGCCTTCTTTATTAGATCATATATTAAAACCTAATAGATGGAAATGAAATAATTAACCTTATCTATTTTTAATAATAGAAACTATGCATTGTTGCAATAATACTGGACAATTTACCTTCAGATAATCTGTTATTTAGAGACAGGCACGTATCATTATATAGTAGAAGATATTTCTGTTCAATTAATTTTAAGAAAGACCATGAGGAAAACATGACAAGAAAGGAGAAAAGAGAGCCTAAGAGGAAAGAAGTTGAAGAAAAAAGGGAGACATGTCTCTCAAAAAAAATTGAAATATTATGGACCCCATTAATGTTCAAAAAAAGTAATACAGAATGTATATGGTGCACAATTTTACGGCAAATTTTTATCACCAGAAGTAATTACGTAGAATTAATTTTAAAAATAAACATTGGACTGGGCGCGGTGGCTCACGAGGTCAAGAGATCGAGACCATCCCGGTTAACATGGTGAAACCCCGTCTCTACTAAAAATACAAAAAATTAGCTGGGCATGGTGGCGCGCGCCTGTAGTCCCAGCTACTCAGGAGGCTGAGGCAGGAGAATTGCCTGAACCCAGGAGGCGGAGGTTGCGGTGAGCCGAGGTCGCGCCATTGCACTCCAGCTTGGGTAACAAGAGCGAAACTCCGTCTCAAAAAATAAATAAATAAATAATAATAATAATAAAAATTAAAGGCCTACATGTGAATCTATTTAAAGTAATAGTTAATACTTAAATATTCTACAATACAGAAAGGTAAAAACGTTTAAGAAAATTTCCTAAATTTAATGAGATTTACTGTATTGGCATCAAGTAGCGTATTACGCATTTCAATTACTATTTCACTTCTTGTGACAAAATTACTGAACAAAATTATGCCACTATAAAGTTATACTACTTCGTACTTCAAACAAACATTGCCTACCGTTTTTTAAGGTAAACACCAAAGCAGCTGTCCAGACTGGCCACGCTGACCATTAGAGATGAAATAAGTCTGATGCAGCTCTGCCTGTCAACAGCACCTCAATGTCTGTCCAGACATCTTTTCAAAAAATAAGCAGAAGAAAAAAATGTTCAGATTTTGGACTTTATTTTTTTTTTTTAAAAAAAGGAAAGTTAGATATTACAGTTTTAATGAACTTTAAAGTCTTTCTATTCCTAAATTATAATATCAGTTATAATAATATTAATAGAAACTAGGTTAATAGTATTTTAATGCACAAAGATTTATGAATTTTATCCCCATTTTAACTGTACTCTTCCTAATATTATTAGATATTTATAATTCAGCCATTGTCAGTAGGCGTCCCTCAATTCGTCTTTGGATGACGTTACTGGGAGGTGAACGTGGGGATAAGCAAATCGTGGGATCTGAGTGTTTGCAAATAATCTCTTAATTCACAAGAGGAAGTTTTGCTGTCTTCAGAACTTGGCTCTGGACTATGGGTTTGAGAAATGAAAAGCTCCTCTGAGCCAGTAATGCACCTTTAACTACCTTCTGGTTACTCCAAGTAGACGTTTGTCTGGATTTGGATATTGGAATCATTTTCTCTTATAACTTTAGCAGTGGAGCCACTGCACCCATTTCTTGCTTCTTAAGATTTAATTAATGACGATCAAGGCTTCCTGAATATCTGTCTCGAAATGAATCTGAACACTGCCAAATATCCAGTTTATCCTGAGTAGGAAAATAAACCTCTAGCCACAAAAACATTTAGAGAAAATCACTTGGTGCTCAAAGCTGAAAACCACTCATTGGTATGAAGTTACATCTCAAAAATATGGAATATTTCATAAATTATTAATATAAAGTAAGTAAATTAAAAATTACATTTCAAAGATTAAGTATTGTCACAGTTGTCTTTTGGGTCTTATGTTTAAATTTCTGTTCCAATAAATATGTTCTAAGCTCTCAGAAAGAATAAACAATTTAAATAATGTAAATAGCCTAATGTGAACAGTGATGTCTTATCACCAAATTTGTAACTCAGAAAGGTTGCTGCTTTTTTTCTCTCTACAAATAAATAAATGAGTATAACAAGTTTTTATGAAAAACCATGAGACAGGTGTAATAAGAGTGCTGAGGTCTATAAAACTTGGTCATTTTCAGAATCTTTATTCAGTTGCAAATAAATAGCTAATGTATCAAATAAATGAGAAGAGATGATCTAATGCTGATCATGAGGATATGAGGAATTCAAACAAGAGAAATATCAGTGGATCTTCATGAATAAGTTAGGAATTTAGCAAAAGTTTAGAATACGGAAGAAAACAAAATTCTTACTGATATAACAGCATTGTTAAAATTGAGAAAAAGTCGAAAAATGTATATGTATGCCGTATATTTCTTCACCGGAACGCTAAGTTCTGGGGATTAATGGAAAATGATGGTTTTTTAAAAATATAGAATCAGATTTTAGAAAAATGTAAAGACCTGAAGAACTCTTTAAACTTCAACTTGTAGTCAAGAAGGAGCCTTCCCCGCAGTGAGGACACAGCAGGCTGTGTGCAGTGCAGCCATAGTAACCAAGTAGTTGATGATGGGAAGTTTTTATAGAAGAATCCCAGCTAGTGCATGCAGGAGTGATTGCATTCAGATACCCTGCTTTTCAGCCCCAGTGGAAAATAAAAATGGATGGAGGCAATGAATAAGGATCACCTACAAAATAATTTCTTTTAACTATCAGAACTGTATATGATTATGCTTCTAGATTTATTAGCAAATTTACACAAAAATGTGGAGTATAAGGAATATGTACAATGATATCACGGAGATGAAATGGGGCAGATCAAGAACATGTGAAATTCTATAGAAACAAAACTTAGTTTCAATAAAAAATACTACATTAATACATGAATACTTATTTACCAATAAAATGACATCATCTGTGAGTTTAAAAAAATTCCAGAGCTAAAACATTTTTAAAATGTAGTTGGTGGGTAAATGAAACAAAATTGGTCAAATGTATTTAATTGTTAAAGTTCTATATTGAGCACATGAGAATTCCTTATATACCCTTTGTACTTCTGTGTTAGCTTTAACATTTCCATAGACAACAAGTTAAAACGATGTGAGTAAAGACCTTTGTGGTGGCTTTCACGAATCTGTTCCATCCTCTGACCCCCTAGGTGATCTAATATCAGGATTGAATCTCTCAAAGATCCAAAAATTCCATTAGGATAAAAGTAATTTTTATTTTGAAAAACATGTAGTTTTTTAAGAAGAACTGCAAATGTTAAATATAACATAATTAGTGCAATATTAAGGAGTATGTGTGAAACCTTTTAGAATGAATGGAATATGAGACCAGTTAAAATGAAAATTAGTCTAATTTCTGCAGGGCAAATTCTTCTCTTGATTGGACGTTAAATGCTCATTAGAAAACTTTATCTTCCCAAATGCAAACAAGAAAGTCTTCGGATTTTTTTTCAGAAAATATTACAGCAATATTGATTTATAATTAACTTCTTGAAGATTGATAGAATCCCTTTTTATTTTCTATATTTTGAGCGCTGCAAAATTTCAGGTTCACAATGCTATGTTGGCAGAAGAAACCAAGGTAATATCCTCTGATAGTTTAACACCTGATGGTATATTTTTGAAGCAATTTTATGGGCATGCCCTTAGGAAAGTGGCATTTCAAGAGTAATGTTGTATGATACACTCACTGTAACTAGACACACATAAGCCTTATAACAGTGTTTTTTAGATTTCCGCTCTACTGCTTTTGAATTCTGTCTAGACTTTGATGACAGCATTCAGTTACCAAGCCCAGGTAACCATATTTAACAATACTTAGATTAGCACAAAACTATGAAGGTGCCCAATGAGCTGAAGCTCTTCCCTTTAACATGAGCAATCCGTGCATTGGTGCTGTGCTTCTCTGTATAAAATGACTTCAACACTCTTTCTGGGCCACGGTAAACGAGTCCTTTCCATTCTTCCTCCCAGAAATGTAAGTCTAATGACAATTACCGCAATGGAAATAGGGGTTGAATTTAAAAATGTGAATGTGTTTTCAAAATAATTCTAATGAAACTTTTTTAAAACAAAATTATACTTAAAGTGATAACGACATATTGAGGGAAAAACATTCTTGATGAGACAAAAGAAAATTGAAATTTAAAATGGTTACATAATGAAAGCAAAGCAAAATCTTGTGGAGGGTGTTTGGGAGTATTACGATATTTGCATTTTATATAAATTAATGACATTAATCAAACTAACCTTTTCCTTTACACCAGCCTCATAGTACCTCTGAAAACTTGATATTTACTCAAAAGAACAAAATCTGATGAAATTTAATACAGTAGGGTTCTTGCAATTTGGGGATCTTTCAAAGAAACCATCATAAAGCAAATTATTTTCATAGTTCTTCAATCTTCACTTTTTTAATTGTTTTTTGTTTTGCTATTAACTTTATTTTCACCAACTGCCAGTTTGAAAAATGTCTACATGATTTGCAATATCATTCCTGAGTTATCAGATTTCATGTTGTACAAATCAAAATCTCTTGTTATATCTTCTTTGTATTATCATACCCTAAGGTTTAGGAGTAAAACAACACCTAGAATTAATAATATTGAAGTTTTCACTCTATGTCCTTGTGCTGGTTAAGGATATACTAAATTCAGGAAGAGTCTGTAGACTCTTCTGTGGAAGCCCTTCTGATGCTGGGATCTGTGGCTGCTCTGGCTCCCTGCTTCCAGGGCAGTGGCGCAGATGACAATGTCCAACCTCCAGCAAAGCTCAAGACAGCAGGGCTGGGACGTGGAGCCTGGCATGTGATGAGAACTCGGTATTCCCAAGAAAGAGAGATGGAAAGAGAAAGTATTTCTTTTAGCTGCATTTCATCCCTACATTTAAAATTATTTCTTCGCAAATTTCACTCACTAACTCTCAACTCAAAAACTGCTCAAATCTTAACTATATGTGCTCGGAATTCTGTACCTAGACTAGTGCCTACCACATGGTAGACACCTAAGAGAACTGATGGTAGAAATGAGATGGAGGAGATATACTGCAGAACGTCACACCTGGGTATCGGATGACACTAGTAGAAGGGGCTTCGATCTTATTCCAGGAAAGAAATGTTATCGGTGAAGCATAGCACACAATACGGTTGCTACATTTTTTGAAACTGTCTTTGATCGCGTTCAATAAAACATATGGGAAGAAAGCTATATACAAGATTTGAGCTTCAAGGAATTATATGTTGATGAATGTTCTTTCTTTCCTGTCATTATCACCGCAATAATTTTACCAATCAGGTAGCTGTCCAATGGTTACTCTCAAAAAGTTTAATGTGTTTTTTATCTTTTTATAAAGTTCTGCAGGTGCAGAGAGTCAGGCATGGATTGCCAAAGCTCTGGAATTCTTCTTCATTAGATCATCTGTGTTCTCTCGGATATCACCAATGAAGTATCATTTTGCCTTCAGTATACATTCTAGCAATAAAAAATATTTTTAAAATAGGAACAGAATATTTGATCCCCTTTATTGTTTCCCAATTTTAAAAATAATCTATGGCTATGCAAACAATTCCCTGTAAAGACAGAACTGAAATAATTATGCAAAGCTCATTTTGGTTTATGAAAATATTTGTGGTACTATAATTTTTTTTTTACATTTTTCTTCCATTTAGTCCTTGGGAGAATACATTGTGATGGTTTCAACCCTCCGAGGTGTCCTTAGGCTTAAGTGACCTAATTTAGAATCCCACATTTGTATTATTAAACTACAATTTTCATTATAATTTGTTATATCAAACAAAGAATACATTTAAGTAGATGTGATTGAACAGCGAACATAAACTGCTGTATATTATCTCACAAGTGCTTCTCTAGTACCTTGGCACTCTAATATTTTTAGATTTGAAAAACTGAAAACTTAAGGATGGCAGTCACATTGTTTGTGAAAATGACCAATTGATTCAATTAAGTTATATGTACAAAAAGGTCTTCTTGTATTTTGCAGTGTTGACAAAGTGACTGGATTTATATAAGCTGTATGAAAAATACAGTCTTGATTTTAATGGAGAAAAACTGACAACTCTAAAGCTCTTGGTTAAAATGTGGCCGTGTTTTAGTTTATTCTTTTATAAGAGCATTATGTATATATCAGTTATTCATTTGACTTAGGCACCTATATCTCGTCAACTCTCAGGCTGTATATCTTTAAAACTACCACATGAATAGTGTGTGTAAGGGAAGAATCATGATCCTTTAAAAACTCTGAGAGAAATCAATGGAATTGGTAGTTATGTCTATGCATATGTTTTTTCAAAAAAATATGGAATTTAATACTTATTACTTTAATTACTTACAGGTAAGACAAATCTAAATATATGTTTAGCCTAAAAGGACATTTTTTAAATGGTAAATGAGAAAAAAAGGTGGGGTGCTTAAAGGTTCTCAAGTGTAAAACAAAACTAAAGCTTAAGTAATGGAAAGAGTAACCTCGCGGGATATTTTTCAGTTTTGGTTTCTCGTGATGTCATCTCCTGCTATGCATGGGAAGGTCTCCCCTTATGAATCTGCAGAATTATTGCTTTGCTGTCACTACTGAATCTGAGAATACAAATACCCTTTTCAGCTTGGGCCCAGACACACAGCCTCAGTCCCACTCATCAGGTCTTTCTGTCCTAGAACTTAGGAACCGATGGAGAAAAGTGGCCAGGACCCTGGAGAATCCACCAAGTCTTCAGTGCTTGTTGACCTCAGCTCTGTGAACACATCCGGCCAGTGTCCAGTGCAGGGCAGAGGAAGCCAGGTCACCTGGCAACCATGAGCATCACCACAGCACTTCTGTGACTCACAATGGCCCTGACCTGAGCAAAATTCTGTGCCTATCTTTTTGTTCTGTTTTTTAGGTTTTGTTTTGTATTTTGCTGGTGGCGATAATGTGAGGTATTTAATATCCTGTTTATAAAATATTTTGCTTGAAACTCGGATGGTAATAGAAGTGAATTGAAAATTTTCAAAAATAAAACTACAGGTAAATTTTACTTAATAACTTAAGAAAATTCATATAGTTGGGAGAAATGAAAAGAATTAATTATTTTTCTAGAAAGCCAGGCAAAGAAATGTAAAAATAAGATCACATGTAATTGACGTTAAATACAAAATCGATTCAAAGGAAAATATTAATTTGATGGAGTGTTTGGCATCTAATAGCAAAATCGATAATTTTCTAAGAGTTTCATATTCTTTAGTTGGTCCTGTATATAAGTCCAGACACTTGAACTACATTTGAAAACAAAAAATGTTTTTAAAAATCCAAAACCTCAGAAAAACTATAACTATTTTCGCATGTCAATCATGATTATTACTACACTAACTTAAACCAATGTCTCACTTAGTCTCTGTGTTCATGTCTTTAAAATAGAAATAATAAAAGTCTACTTATTGAGTTGTCGGAAACACTAAATGAGGTAATTTACATTAGGAGAACCTCACTATTTAGCAATTGATATTATGATTTAACTGAAATGCCAAAATATTCTCTGATGAGATTGTAGATCTGACTTGTTATTTAGTCAAGAGGTCCATACGGTACAGCATAAAAGAAGAAGATCATCAAAGGATGGGTACGAGGTTTTTTAGTAGTTAAAGGGGACAATGGCTAAGCCATCTGGGATTAATGAATCAATGTTACGTAATAAGGCTGCACATTTTAAATTGACTGCATTTTTATCTGTTGGATATTCTGACTAACTATATTGCATTAAAATTGTTACAATTCATCAAAAACTTAATGACAGCATAAAATTTAAATTCTATTACAGTAATTTAATTATTTCTTTAAATATCAAGTTTCAATTTTGACTAGATCTTTAATTTTCATGTAACTGCTACATTCTTAATTTTTATCAAACAGTAATTTCTCAATTTATTATACTGATTTTCAAACCCAGATAGTGCTATATTGTATTTGTCTGTTTCTTTTTTTTAATTTTACTTTAAGTTCTGGTATACATGTGCAGAATGTGCAGGTTTGTTCCATAGGTATGCACGTGCCATGGTGGTTTGCTGCTCCTATCAACCCATCACCTAGGTTTTAAGTGCCACACACATTAGGTATTCGTCTTAATGTTCTTCTTCCCCTTGCCTCTCACCCTCCAACAGGCCCTGGTGTGTGATGTTTACCTCCCTGTGTCCATGTGTTCTAATTGTTAACTCTGTTTTTACCTTGGAATATGACAAAGTGGTACAGCTAGTTTTGGCGTTAAGCTCATGTTTGCTAGAGGTTTGACGTGACCCTAGTACACACATGCCCACAGAAGTCACAGATTCTACTAAACTAAAACCCATCTAGGATTTTGCTAATTGAAGCAGAAACCTCAAGAACGATGGAAGATTGCTAACTTTTTATTGAGCAACCATTTGCCAGTAGAATGTCTCTTATCTTTGGTTTCAACCACTTTAATTTCATTTCAACTAGTATTCATTGAATACCTACTGTGTGCCTGAAACTGCTAATACCAAGATAAAGCGAATGCTATTCTTGCTGTCTTGTTTCTGGTAGAAAAGCTCAATGTAAAAAAGTAGTAATGGAATTCCATTACATTAGTAATTTAATTAGTAATTAGTAATTCCATTAGTAATTTCATTCCATTACTAATAGTAAACTGTTATGCATTCATATGGGATGGATGTTTAATCTAGGGAGTACAAGAGGGCTTCTACTTGAAGGCTGGAGAGAGGGAGGTAAAAAGGAATCATGAGTGGAGATGGAAATAAGAGAGCATAAGAATAGAGCAGTATATTTAAAGGGAAGAAAAATGGATGATGACCAGATAGAGAGACAGCATCACCGTGCTCAGATTTTTACAGTTGATGCATACAGAATAGGGAGGAATGTGTCTCAAAAATGCACTGGAGGTTTGGAGTAACCAGTGTTCAAGGCATTAAACCAATTCTCTTTGGTAAACATACATTTGCATTACTTAGCCTCTACCTGAATACTCCCTATTTTTTAAAATCCCCTCTTTAATTTAGAACAGTTTCAAATTTTTAGAAAAATTGTAGAAGTTATAGAGAGTTCCCATGTAGCCCATACCCAGATGCCCTTACAAATATCATAAGGATTATTGATTTTTGTACATTAGTGTGGTACATTTTAATAACATTTTTATTGCATGTTATCAGGGAGTCTCATTGTCAATATGGCTTACCACCTTTGATGTTGATCTTGATGATTTGACCCGAGTAGAGTTTGTCAGGTTTGTCTTCCATAAAGTTACTGTGTTTCTCTTTTTCTCCCCTTTCCACATTCTTAGAAAGGAAGTCACTGTGCACAGCCAACATTTGAGGTGAAGGGTTATACTTCACCCGCTCCAGGAAGAAGTATGTACATAAGATATTCCAATTTTTTTTCAAAGGAGATTTGATTTTTCCCTTGCATTTACTGATTTTAAAAATGCATTAAACATTTGCATGTATTTATTTCTATCAGTATGAGCTTATGATTATTGGTTCTAGACTCTGGATTATGATTCATTTGTTTTGTTGCTCAGATGCTTCTAGTTTTGACCATTGGGGGTGCTTTCAATTGCTCTGTATGTCCCTTTGACATACGCTCATCATTGTGGATTTTTCTGAGCACTTGATTAATTTTCTGGTACTATGACATGTGCTAGTCTCATCTTGCTTATTTCCTTTCCCAGACCTAGAAACAGCCGTTTGTCCAACTGGTCTTGGTTCCTTTTGTTGATGAATGTTATTAGAAACCAAGACCTGGGCAATAGCTGTGCTCATTGCTGCTGAGTTGTCCTTACCTCTAGTTTCTCCCAGCCGACAGAGTAAGAAACGATGTGTGCATGTACTTGCCTGCATGCATGCACAGGGCTATAAAACTTTTTCTCTGGATATCCATCTGTATTTTTATCAAAATAAATAAAATTCACAGTGATGTCTTCAATTCTAATACATTACTACATAGATCATTCTAGAATTCTACCTGCACTCGTCTGTAACCTTCCATGCCAACAGTGAGACACCTGGCTACTGCCACTGACATTTCATGTACCTAATTGTTTATATCTCATATAAAAATACAGTGATTTCATAGTTGTTAACCTTTACCTACATGGGGAATAACTTTATCAATCTCAGTACGGGGCTCACAAAGGGTTTATTTTGTCTTTAGTCTACAGACTTCACTCATTTTAAAAGTTACTTAGGTCAGACCCTTTCCCCCACTCCTTTCAATGACAATATTTCATACATTTACAGTGAAAATACTTTTTCAAAGTTATATTTCATCTTGAAATCCCCTGATCTCCTAGATGTGTGTGTACACGTGTGTGTATACACATGTATCTCTATACACACATACTTATATGTGGCATAAATGAAGATTCACTCTTTTTGCTATAAAATGATATGTCTCCCTACATGTGCTATTTAAAGCACTCAGTAGTATATAATATCATCCAAATTTTCTTAATAATTTCTGAACCCATGGTTCTACATAGTAGCATTTTATCTCTTTAAAAGTTAGTCACACTTTTAATGTCAAATTTTAAAATCTAATCTCTTATTTATTCTTATAAAATGTATTAACCAGATTTAAAATGAGTTTCAGTACTTCTTTTTTTTGAGACAAGCTCTTACTCTGTCACCCCAGCTAGAGTGCTGTGGCATGATCTTGGCCCACTGCAACCTCTGCCTCCTTGGTTCAAACAATTCTCTCAGCTGAGTAACTGAGACTACAGGCTTACAACACCACGCCCAGCTAATTGTTGTATATTTTGGTAGAAACAGGATTTCACCATGTTGGCCAGGTTGATTTTGAACTCCTGACTTCAAGTGATCCACCTGCCTCAACCTCTAAAACACTAGGATTACAGGCTTAAGCCATCACACCAGCCTGAGCTCTCAGTAGTAAATTATTAATTAATATACATTATTTCTGTCTTATCAATGAGTGCTTATTCAGAATATATAATATTTAAAATTATGCTTTTGGAAAAACATTTATCATCTATTTTTATTCACATTTTTACTTTCCTTTTAAATAGGATTGTTAATTCTCTATTTGTATTAATATTAAATTCTGTACTATAATTTGGCTCACTCACTTTTATATTTTTATTGTACTTATTATTTAAATTATTTTCATTTGAAAAAACATAAAATAGGCTACAACAAGTTATGTTGAATGGCTCCCTTGTTCTTATATTAAAGGAAATATGGTACAGCACAATAAGAGAAGTCTATGGAAGTTTCAAGTCAAACCTTTCAATAATCACCAAAAAATACTGAATAAATTTAACTTACTAAATCAATATCAGAATATTTTAAATGAGAAATTCAGCTCAAAAGAAAAAATATTGGAGACATGCTTTTAAAACGGGGAAGTAAGAACCTTCCAAAAGCCATCCCTCTAGGAAAGCAAAGAGACACTGGCAAAAATTAACAAAACAAGTTTTCTTGAAAGTCTTAAAACTAACCAAAGCATTGCAACAATCCTTATTTAAGAAAAGCAATGAATATTGGTAACAACAGCAAGCTTTGTGGTCTTCAAATTTATTCCACTTAAATCTTCATCTCTAGTTCTACAGTTAACTTGTTTGTTTGTTTGTTTAATTTCACTAGTTGAGACCAAGTTCAAACAAACTACAGTAAACTTCTAAATCCAGCAGCCTCACAACCACAACAATGTGAAAACCAGTAGTCTCATAGCCACTGAAAGAGAAAGAATGGGTCTAGAATTCTCAAAAAGTCTACTGGTAATCATTATTTTACCTGGGTGGCAACTCCTTAAAGCTTCATTTCCAGGGCTTGTCTTTGGCATGACTCCAGAGCTTGTGAAGGATTATGTGTCTAGGATGTTTACTGAAAAGAACATCAGAAGCACCTGATACGCTGATAAGTTTGGACTAACAAAAAGATGGCGAACAGTTAAAAAATTAAAAAGATAATAAATGTAATAGTCATAGAAGGCTGGGAGAAACTGACATATTCTTGGGACATGCTGGAGCAACAACTAATTGTTACATTAAAAAGCAAATCCAGGAAAGCCACTAAACAAACAATAACAACAAACACATCAATAGCAATAAACCCAGTGGAGGTGGAGAAAATCTAATTTATAATTTTACTGCATAGTATTTTAAATACTCAATTTTCAATGAAAAAAAACAATAAGGCATTCATGGGAACAGCAAAGCATGACCTGTGCACAGGGAGGAAAAAGAACTCAATAGAAACTACCCCTAAAGAATACAGATGTTTTGCTTACTAGGCAAAGGCTTTGCCAGCCATTATAGATATATTCAAAAAGCTAAAGGAAATCATGTCCTTTAAAAAAGTAAAGGAAACTATGAGAATTATTTCTCATTATATACATACATATACAGTTCCAGAAGCAAAGGAGCATGATAAAGGAACAAGAAGATTACATAAAGAAAACGATAGCCAAAACATGTCTCAAATTTGATGAAAAAAATAATCTGCACTCTAAGAAGTTAAAAGAGCTCCAAACAGAATAAACTCAAAGAAATCCACAACTAGACAAATCTTCATCACATTACAAACAAAGACAGGGAGAGAATCTCAAAATTAGCATGGAAGGAGAGACATGGCACATGGAAAAGATAGATGCTCCATAAGATAAACAAATGACTTCTCACCAGAACCATGTAAGCTGGAAAGCAATGGAATGATGTATTCAAAGTGCTCAAAGAAAAAGACAGGCAACCAATAATTCTATATCCAGCAGTAATAACTTTAAAATGAAGCTGAAATTAAGCAATTCTAAGATAAAATAGATAAATTAAGTAAATAGTCACTGGTAGACCCAACATACAAGAGTTAGATGTAGGTTTCTCAGGGAGATCTTTAGGCTGAAATTAAAGGATAGTAGATAGCAAATTGAATTCATGAAGAAATAAAGAAGAAAGTAAACATATACACAAATACAAAAGACAGTAGACATGTAATTTTGCTTATAACGCCCTTTTTTCTTATATCAAAGGAAACCATAAACACAATAATTACAAAACTGTATTGATGGGCTTAAAAATATAAAAATGTAATTTACGCTACAAAATAGTAGAAAGTTGGGGAGAAGGAACAGAACTGTATCAGAGAAAAGTTTTTGTATACTATAAAAATTGTATTACTATTAATCTGAACCTAACGGTTTTAAGTCATTAGATGTAATTCCCAAGAAAACCACTAGAAATTACTCAAAAATATGGTATGAGAAAGAATATGAATATTCCAGAAAATTTATATTTAACACAAAAGAAAAAAGAAGTTAAAAACAGATCAACCAAGAATACTTATATAAATATTGAGAGAGAAACAGAAACAGCAAAATGGCTACTATAAATTCTAACTTACCAGTAATGAAATTATATGTAAATAGCTAAGCAATTCAATCAAAAGGCATATATAGACAGAATAGGTTAAAATAATATAATTTAACTATGTTTCGTCTATAAGAGACATATGTTCAATTCAAAGCCACTAAGTTGAAAGTGAAAGAATAGAAAAAATTGTATTATCACATAAAGATAGCTGTAGTGGTTACATCTTCTGCATTCTTCAAAAAAGTCAGACTGTGAGACAGAATTTTTTCCTACGGATAAAAGCTATTTTATAATGGTAAAAGCTTCAATCCATCAGGAGGACATAACACTTATAACCATATGTGCACTTAAAATTATTGCCCCAAAATACATATAGTAAAAACTGATAGAATTGAATGAAGAAATAGACAATTTTACAATACTATTCGGAGACTTTTATATCCTAATTTGAATAAGAGATAAAACAAGAAGGCAGTAGATTAGGAAGAAGAGACTTAAGCAACACTAAAGAACAACAAAACCTCATAGACATGCATAGAACTTTCCTCTCAATAAAAGCAGAATAAACTCATCTCAAGTGTCCATGGATTATTACATAGAAAAGATAAAATGCTATGACATAAAACAAGCTTAATAGGTTTAAAAGGATCAAAATTACACAAAATATGTCTACTATTTTGTACTTTGTAAGACACAATTGGAAAAAAAATACAAAAATTATCTAGACACAATGAAATGAAATTAAAAATTCACAATAGAAGAAAATTTGGGAAATTTACAGATAGAGTGAAATTAAGCAATTAATTAAAGTACTTCCACTTGTAAGTAACTAACACATCAATGAGAAAAATTATAATGGAAATTAGAAAATGCTTTAATATGAATTAAAATGAACACACAACAAACAAATTTATGGTGTACAGCTAAATAAAAGCTTAGATACACATGTATAATGAAAACCTGCCATGGTTAACCAGAATCAATAGCCTCACAGTCTTAAATCAACAGCCTAAACTTTCACCTTAAGAAATGTCAAAGAATAGCAAACTAAAACCAAAGCAAGCAGAAGGAAGAAAATAAAGCTTAAAGAGAGAGAGAGAAAAAAAAAAAAAAAAAAAAAAAACCACAGAGACCAGGAAACAGTGGAAAAAATCAGTTAAAGAATGTTTTTCATATGTGATGTTTCTGTCTAGTTTTGGCATCTTATTCTATGACCTCACAGAATGTGTTTGGCCGTGTTAAGTCCTTTTATATTCTTGGAAGAGTTTGTGAAGGATTTATTTAATTCTTTTTAAACATTTAGATAAAGTCACCACAGGAAAAGAAAAGGCACACAGACCAGCATCCCTTAAAAACATTGACAATTATATCCTTAATAAAGTGCTAACAGAACAAAGCAACATGTAAAAAAAAGATACAAAATATAAGGACAAAACCAGGTGATAATATCAATATTTAAAAAGAATACTTGTAAAATCCAACTTTCTTTCATGATGAAAACAAAGAATAGAAGGAAATTTCTTCACCTGATAACTTCTCTGAAAAGCTCATAACTAGTATCTTACTTATTTGTAATCCACAAAATATTTTCTCCCTAAGATCAGTAATAAGCCAAGAAATATTGCTTTGGACACTTCTGTTCAGCATTGTACTGGTGAATCTAGCCAGGGCAATTAGGCAAGAAAAGACACAAAAGCTGTGTTAATTGAAAAGGAAAAAGTCATATTTTATTTGCAGATAATAGAATCTTATGTACCTAAATTCTAAGGAATCCACAAATAAACATACTTTAAGATTAATATATAAAAGTAAACTATATTTCCATATACTAATCATAAAATTATAAAAAATGAAATTAAATAATTTTATTTAAATAATATCAAAACTATACTTAGGCATAAATTTTAAGCAATAAAGATAAGATTTTTAAACTGAAAACAACAAAATGTTGTTGAAAGAAATTAAAGAAAACAAATAAATAGAAAGATATCACATACTCATGGATTGGATGACAATAAATTTTTTAGATGTCATTACTTCCCATATTGATGTACAGATTCAACATAATCCCTATTAAAATTCCAGTGACCTTTTGGGCAGAAAATGTCATTTATCTTAAAATTCATATGGAAATATAAGGGATTCAAAATAACTAGAACAATCTTGAAAAAAAACAAAGTTGTGGGGCATACACCTTTGTATTTAAAAAGTTACCATAAAGTAAAAGTAATTAACAAACATAGTACTATTAGGATGACCGTATAGATCAATGGAATAGAATTGAGTGTCCTGGAATAAACTTTTCATTTAATGTCAACTGATTTTTAACAAGGGTCATTAGAGGAAAGAGCAGACTTTTGAACATAGTGCTGGGAGACCTGGCTATATACATTTAAAAAAGTTGAAAGCTACATCACTTCATAATTAAAATTTAAATCAAAAGGGATTGTAGACCAAATTGTAAACTCTGTTAAACTCTTATCTGCTGCCGCCACCTGCTAAAAAACTTGAAGATCTGACATTTCTACCCTGCTTGCAAGATTACAGTTTACCCTGCCACCATTTGATGGATGCTGGTAGAAGTCACAAGACTCCTGTGTAAGAAGAAGTTCTTTAAGACTCAGCAGGCAGCGTCAGCATCATCACTGCTGCCTTTGATTTCCCGTACAGGTGGACCAGAGGGAGGCCTGCACATGCATATTACAGGAGCCGAGCTCTGAACTGGGCAACCCAAGTCTTTTCTAGTGCTCCGTAATTGGGCTTTGTCCCTTACTCTGGAGAGACACTGTATCTTCCAAGGCCATTTGCTAACAAATGCCTTTGAAGAGATACTCTGTAACATGGTAGTTGGAGCCTTGCTTGCAAGACAGGCAGAAATGCATGACCCAGGGAGAACTGTCTCCCAAACCATCACGTCCACATTCCTGGAAGGAAAAAGAAGGCAATGGACCAGTGACATCTTTTCCTTATTTAAGTCTACACCTTTTTAAATAGCATTAGAATTCAATAAGCCTTTCCCAAAAGCCTTTTTTTTTTTTTTTTTTAAGACAGAGTCTTGCTCTGTCGCCCAGGCTGGAGTGCAGTGGCGTGATCTCAGCTCACTGCAATCTCCTCCCCTCGGGTTCAAGCGATTCTCCTGCCTCAGTCTCCCAAGTAGCTGGGATTACAGGCGCTCGCCACCATGCCCGGCTAATTTTTGTATTTTTAGTAGAGAAGGGGTTTCTTCATGTTGGGCAGGCTGCTCTCGAACTCCTGGCCTCAGGTGATCTGCCTGCCTCAGCCTCCCAAAGTGCTGGGATTACAGGCATGAGCCACCACGCCTCGCCCCAACAAGTCATTTCTAATTGCCCCAAATTATTTCAGGACAAGTCCTATCTATAGAGAAAGCCAGTAAAGGTCATTTTACAGTAAGGCACAGTACTGCCTAAAAAGTTGTCATTCTGAGGGAGGGGAGGATGGTTATTGGAAGACCAACTATTGGTGTCTACCTCTGAGTTTATATTTATTTTATCTCCCGAGGGGTATTCTAAAAGTATAAAATTTATGTTTATCTTTCCCTCAGGCTAAAAAGCGGAGACTCTCATCTGTGTTATATTGCTCAGGCGCACTCAGTAAACACTTACTGACTACGGATAGTTTGAGAGTTGCAGGTTTTCTATGGTCATTTTCACCAAAACAATGCTGTAAAAATTAAGAAAAAATTATCTGTGCTAGATTTTCTCTTAATGTAAAGGCTTTTAATCAACAGAAAGCATTTGTATAATAGCAGTCACCCTCTTTGCTATATTTTGTTTTTGTAGAATAACTTCTCGGTTCCTACTCCATATTATCACTTACTTCCTAGATACAGTAAGGTCTCAACTGAAGTAAGAAATTTAATCTGTAAATGAGCAAGCACTATCTGAGGTATACTGACATGTGATCACAATTATACAAATTGTGTACATCCTAATTTGTATAATTTTCACAAATGATAATTTCTTATATTAACAAACAGTTGCATAAAAAAATGCTTAAAAAAACCTGTTGATTAGAAATCCATATAGAAAAAGAGAAAGGGAATGGAACACAAAAAAGCTATAGCATTAACAAGTCAAATCCCTCAGTGGAGGGACTGTGACGTCTGTAGGAAGGAAGGACATCATATGCGTTTGAAAGAGGCAGGGCTGCCTGTCCCAGAAAACAAGGGAAAAGAACTTGAGACGGCTCAAAATAAGTCTGACCTATTTTACTATTTTACTATTTTTCCTAGATATAGCACTCCGTTTAAACAGAACAAAGCTTGTTAAAATTAAGCTCCAAATTGATGTATCAAAATACTAGGAATTGTTCCTATTTCTACTGCTGGGCTTTTAATATTATCCTAAATGTTTTACATGGCCATGTATTAATTTTATAACTGGAAGACAACAAAGCTAATTTCAGTCATGAAAATATGATACAGTATAGTTATGAATTCTTATAACAGTCACTGACACATTTGAATTGAACTTTTTAATTAAATACACAGTATTAGCAAATAGGCAAAAAAGAAAAATAAATAAGCCACAACAACAAAAAATAGATTTGAGAAAAAAAGTCTATTTTTTTATTTCCAAGGTTGTATTTAAATGTATGAACAAATGCAAAATATTTATTGATGTTTTTGTTTTATTTTTAAATGCATATATAACCTATTGTACAAGTGTGAGTAAAAGTTATCATACAAGGAATGACATCAATTAAATATCCGGTGCAATTACAAAAGAACAGGCAGGAAAGCAACGCGAAATTCTAGAAGAAGATCAGCTTCTGAGGGTGCAGCACTGGCTGCCAACGGCCAATTATTATTAATTAATAACAACTTATTTTTATTTTAGAATTTCCTTTTTTTTTCCTTTTTTCGCATGTAGCAACAACTATGAATGTGAACACACTTTGGTCTCAGGGGTTCTCATTTCTCATCTTTTTGAGGCATGAAATAACAGAATATTATTAACTTATTTAGGGTTAGAGATCCCATGCTCTTTCTCTTTAGCAAACTAGATTCATTTGATCTGACAAGATTTGCTATATTTGCTTATCTGAGTGGTGTGATTAATTCATGGGTAATAAAATACAAATACTGAAACTCTTTGGAAGAGAAAGATTTTACTTATGAAATCATAACAGACAGAACTAGTAAAACGTGCAGATGTATTCACAACACCTGCAAAAGTGTAATCTATCAACATCGCAAACAAAACGAAAACTCTTCCCCGTCCTTGAAGTAGGCTTTCTTGATTGGATAGCTACAGCTGAGAGTTTCATCCTCCTGCGGTCCTCACAGCAGATGGTTCAGTGCGACTTTTCCTGGTTCCCTTGCTGCAGTGTTGTCCGGAGTGCACGCTGGTAACTACGTGGTGTGACAAGACTGTAAAATACAGCGTTTTGCTTTCAGTGTAATGGGGACCTTGTCAGAAAATCTAGGTTGTGCCTGTGTTTTTCTTCCCATGCTGTTCCCGGAACTGTTTTTGCTTTTTCGCCTAAGGGAAAAACAGAATGGCATACCGAAAGGGAAATGAACATTGAGGTTTCAGTTACTGCCGGTAAGTCTTTCTATTGGCTTTAATACTGCCACAGTGAAATACTTGAAGGAAAGCATCCTTATCAACAGTCTTTTTAACTATATTAAAGTTAACTGCATATATACTGAATATTCGGGAATCCTTCTGTGCATGTGTTTAATTACTTTGGAAGGCATTGTGTCCCTTGTTATCATAACAATACCATGTGACACACCACCCGGAAGCTTATTACCGTAGTCAACAATCATTTATTCTTGCTCACCCAGCTCTGTTGGCTGGCAGTTGTCTGACCTAGGATTGGATTGGCTGGGCTTGGCTCCAAGCTGCAGCTTGGGTACAGAGTACCTCCACCTTTCTCTCTCATACCTTAGACCTTGGGTTACTCTTGATGCATGTTCTCAAGCGGATGGCAAGTGTAAACTGGTCCTTTCCTCCTGTCACATCTGCTGACATCCCATTGGACAAAGACCAATCAAACATCTATGGAGCTGAGAAATATACACCGTCTTCTATGGGGAAACTGCAGTGTCATATGAACAGGAGAGTGGATATATAAAGTGATGAAGGCATGGTAGCATCAATACAATGTATCCCATGCTTGTTGTATGTGACACATCATTTTATATTATACATAATTACATGGGTATATATACATATTCATAAGAAAGATGTTTGGCATTTCTCCATGCAACTGTGAT
The DNA here is from genome assembly GCF_030222135.1 of Aotus nancymaae. Lineage (NCBI taxonomy): Eukaryota > Metazoa > Chordata > Mammalia > Primates > Aotidae > Aotus > Aotus nancymaae. The sequence continues at coordinate 1,972,934 of NW_026988450.1, read as the reverse complement.
GCATACAATTCTACCAGCATTTGAGTAAGCAGTCGTCCACAGGACTCATGCATGGCAAGTTCTCTCTTGCAGGCACCGATATCCATGTTATTTCTTTTTTTTTTTTTTGAGAAAGAGTCTCCCTCTGTCGCCCAAGCTGGAGTACAATGGCACGCTCTCGGCTCATGCAACCTCTGCCTTCCGGGTTCAAACAATTCTCCTGCCTCAGCCTCCCAACTAGCTGGGATTATAGGTGTGCACCACCACACCTGGCTAATTTTTGTATTTTTAAGTAGAGACTGTGTTTCACCATTTTGGTCAGGTTGGTCTCGAACCCCTGACCTCATGATCCACCTGCCTCAGCCTCCCAAAGTGCTGGGATTACAGGTGTGAGCCACCGCACCCGGCTCCCATATTATTTCTTATCTGGATGGTTACTCTGACTTTTACAACTGCTTATTGCTATGCTCTGTGACATCACCCAATTATGTCTCTTAGATCCTTTTTTTCCTGACATCTGTCCAAATTAGTTACCAGAACCGAGATCTTAAATTCCATCAGATTTTATGAGAGCACAAGAAGCAGTATTCATCTTCTGAGAATTTGAAGACATTAATTTTACTCTAGCAGCTGTTAAGCCTGTTTTCCATGTCAGCTACACATGGTTTATGTTCGTATGCAAAATGTACATTGCAATGACATATGTATTACAATTTCACAATTAGAGAAAAGCTGTGATGACTTGACATATCTAAAAAATCTTGGCAGTTATTTTAATATTCTAATTGCCAAGATTTCTTAAAAACAATTAAGAATTTTAGTGCTAATTGCATATATCTAATTATTTTATTAGAGCTTTATCTGTTAAATAGCATAAATTTGAAATATTTATTAGTTATTTTAATTATCTCTCATCATTATAGAATTATTGTCTTTGAAAAAATTTATATCATTTCATTTTATTTACTATTTTCTAAAGATCTGTCATATATTTGGTGTACAAATCTTATAAGAGAAAACTTTACAAAGCCACATGTTGTATCAAAAGTGAATACTTTTCTAATGTTTTTTATTATAATCACCTAGATTTAGTATTCCTGACAATGAAACTGTTAAATTTTCTATTTGAAATAGAAACAACTTGAAACAGCCAGTCTAGGGAAAACATGGTTTCTCAAAATTAGGAACTGAAAAAGGAAAAAGGAAACGCATTTATGTAGAGAGGTATTAAAGAAAAAGACACACTTTATAGTTGAGAAAATATGATGCAATTATTCATTAAATAAACCATTCATTAAATAAGCATTGAAGACATGACAGTCACCTATGCAAAGTTCTGGGCATCAATGTAAGTAAAATATACATCTCTTAACTTTCAAGAATCGTATTATCAGAAGGTTAAGGGCTCTGTAGAAACAAATATATAAACAGGAAATGATGTTAAGTATTTAAAAACACATATCATATGATGAGGGATTATGACACATTAGGTGAGCCAGGTAGGGCAGGGGAAAACAGGAAATAAGCCTGAGATCATCGCTGTATTATAGAAACAATTACATCAAGTAAAAAAAAAAAGTTTTGTGGATAATTTTCTCAATAGAAGAGGCCAATTAACGCAGAACTGATTATAAAGTGATTATGATTCTTGTGCATGCATAGGTGCAAACCATTGCCCAGGGCCCAAGGAGTATCCACTTTGATCTCACATTGTCACCCATAGAAGCAGCCAGGATCTACACCCTCAATCTTTGCATGTGCTCTGTTGTAAACATATTGAGCCATCCAAATAAAACGAACAAAAACAAGAACATGGTGTAGATTTTCCATCGCTCCCCTAACAAAATCTCACATACTTACTATCTTAAAGCAACACCCATTCATTTGCTTATCTTACTCTAGATCTAAAGCCCTGTATGGCATGGCTGGATTCTGTTTCCAGGGTTTCATGGGGCTAAAATAAAGGTGTCCGTGTTGACTGCTATTATTATCTGAAGTGGGGTCCTTTTCTAAAATCCTTGACTGTGGGATTCTGTGGACAGAATTCAGTTTCTTCCCACACTTTTCATGTGGCCTCCTCATCATCATACCAGGCTTGGTATGTGGGACCTTTCTGGTGCTTAAAATGCCCTTTCTCTTCTGCTTTTAGGAGCTCTGTGATCATATCAAGCTCATCTGGGTTAATTTCTCTATATTCACAATATCCGTAGAGTAGCGTGTGGCATCTTGGAGCCTTTTGTCTGCCTTCCATGAATATAAAACATGATTTCCCCAGAATGAAAATGTATATGAAGAAAGAGAAAAACGCCACTGGAAAGGAGTTCAAATAATGAAAGTTTTTTGCCTGTCATAGACTTCCTTTGTTCTGTCCTTTTTTCTTTCTTCGATAAAGAGGATTTATTATATGCTTCTAGGAAAATGACAAAAGCAGAGTGTTTGCTAACCACCTGTGGGTGAAAGAGTAGCGAATATTGTAAATAACGGTATGACAATTCCCGGGATTCTGAGCGTTACTTAATAAGGAGACAGAAATTGATTCAATATGCCAGTGCGCCCCTAATGAGAAACGGGGGTTCTTTCACTGAGGCCTGTAATCTTGGAAACATGCTTTTAATTAAAATTATAAGTTTAAAACTTTTACTATTGCTATGACTGTTTATAGCCCACAATTTAACTCATTGAACAGAGGAGTGAGCGGATGAGTGGGCCACACTCAAGATGGAAAGGGAGTGAGGAGTGAAAGAAAAACCCACCCATCTCCTCACTTGAAGGCCCTTGACACGTCCAGACTGCTTTGAGAGTAAGGCAACAGGAGATCTAAATCCAGTTGGCAGCTGATTTTTGAACTGCACTGGATTCCAAAGTTCAATTTCCGAGAGGTGTACGGAGATAAAACTACTATGAGAAAAGATGGGCACCCAGTACACTCATTCCTTCTTCAATGTTCTGTTTTATCATGATAGCCATTGCCTGTGGCAGGCACGCTCTGAGATGGCCCTCAGGGTTCGGTCTCCTGGACTCCACGCCCAACTGGACCCAGTGACTCACTACTGAAAAAGACAAAATGGCAGAAATGCTGGGATGCCACTGATTTTGTTAGGTTGTCAAAAGGCTATGGCTTTTGTCTTGAATTTCTCTCCGTACTAATTTTCCTACTCTCTGTAATATTTTATAAAAGGAGAAGCAAGCTTGCATGATGAGAGCAGCTTTATGGAGAAGCCCTTGTGGGAAGGAACTGGTATCTCCAGCCAAAAGCTAGTGAGGCTATGAGCCTGTCAGGAACCAATGAATGAGTTTCGAAGCAGCTCTGTCAGCCCCTTTGAAGCCTTCAGATGATTCCAATTCCAACTGACACCTTGTCTGGAATCTCATGAAGCCATGAAGCATCTAGCTAAACACATCCTTTACCAATGAAAACTGTTAAATAATAACAATCAATTGTTTTAATTCATGTTTTCAGGTTATTTATTATAGCAATAGATAACAAATACGCATAGTGCTCAAATTTAAAAGGGATTATATGCCATTAAATGCACATTGCAAATATGGTTATTTGGATCCATTTTTCCTTACAGGCAATATTATAAACAAAAGTCAGATTCTTGGACAGCCTAGCAAGATGTGATTACTTTCATAAAAAGATGACAAAAGTGTTTGCATAAAATATTCTTGGCATTTCATAACACCAAAGCAAAAGAGTACTTCGCAGAGCAGAGTAGATTGTAAAATACTCAGATCACTTACAGAACCACCGGGTCATTTTATCTCTTTGACATGTGGTATTTATTTCCACCAAGCTGGTTGGAATAAAGTCTGTGGAAGTCTCCCGAGTAAGTTCAAGGTGTTGCTCTTTCTGTAGTTCATATTTCAAAAAAAAAAAAAAAAGCGGATATTCTAAGCCTTTCAAAAGAATTCCACCTCTCTTTCTTGTTTCACAGAAATAAGAAAAATCAAATATTGTATTTCAATTAAAGATACAAATCATTTAAAAGAGCAGACATTTATTAATGAACAAATGTGTTGTTGAAGAGGTGACGAGGAATGGTTCCAGTTATTTTATTTTTACTTCAAATTGGTTATTCCAGCTCTAAGCACCTACATTATTATTCTGAGCTGCTGTTAATTGAACTTCTATTTTATTCCACCTTGCACAAGAGCCCCACAAACAATCTCTATAATCCTTAAGATAATCTCACAAAAGGAAGCCATTATTTCCATTTCACAGGTGAGGAAATGCACTCAGAGTTATGAGGTAGCTGTCTGCCTATGAAATGGAAGAAAAGGCATTCGAATTCAAGTTTATCTAGTCCTAAAACTAGAAACCACTTCTCCTTATGGTTCTAAAACACAGTACTTCCATAATCAATAAATTATTTATTGAAAATTAATAAATAAATGCCGTTCAGAATGGCTTTTATCCCCAGCTTTTACTCCTTATTAATATAAAAAGCTTTATTTTCTGACAGATTATGCGATGATTATTTCAGGATCTAAGCATAAATAAAACAAAAGTCCCTACACGTTTGTCAGACATCATCTGCCTACCAACAGGTTTCTTCTGGTTGACTGGCAAGAAGGTTAATAATGGCCCATTTCTTCATGCTTTGTATTTAATAATGTTAAACCGCAGCCTTCAGTAACCTTCTTAATGTCTTTCAATTTATATTTTTCTCATGACTGGTAACTTTATCCTCAAATTCCCAGAAAAACAAAGAATAAAAAAGAGATTTACAATATAAATCTGCATTTTATTTTGGCTTTATATGTTAATTCCCAGGGATCATAATGTTTCTCATTAGTGGCTAATAAAAGCTTCCAGAAAAGCTTCTCCTTTAAGGTTGTTTTTAATTACTTTCATCTACAAAATTAATTTAACATAGATTATTTAATTATAAAGTCAGCAAATTAGCATTTACCCTATTTTATAATCCAGATATAATGTATTGATTGAGTGAAGGATAACATTTCCCCGAGATTCCTGTATTTCTTTGTCTATTTTTTCAATTGCACCTTAGAAGTTCTGCCATCCCAATTCTATGGTAACTAAATCATGCTGAGTGATGTGCTGGCACTGGCTTGAAGAGCTTTGAGAAGGGTGATTGTTACATCTTTTCTCAACCTCTCAGCTTCAGTGGTGTTATATATACAGTTTGAAATCTGCCTGGCGGGAGTATTGACATCATGGAAAATAAAAAATGGTACAAACTGGGGCTTTAAGTCTCAGGCAAACCATTTTACTACAGATTACCATCCATGAGGAAAAATGAAATAATAACAAGGTGTTTTTTTACTTAATACAGAAGGAAATTTTAAAAGTATTAACTGTAAGAAACACTAAATTTGATGAATATGCTGAAATATGTGTAATTCAGCATATTTTAGATGAACAAATTAAGGTTTGGGAGCCATTGCAATGAGAAAGTCACAGAAAAATGTGAGCCTGAGTGTAATTTGGCCATTTGGTAAGCAGAATCAGTTTCAATGTTTATTTGGTAGACAAGAGTTTGTGAAGCCAAATGGCAATGCCACACATAAGTGAATTTTGTTTTAAACAAAGCGCTTATGATTTATTTTTTAAAGTTAATGGTTAGCCTGTAGGATTATCCCTGTGCCATCCCCCCCACCATTATAAGTATAGGAGGAGAAAAGAGGTCAACATATGCCAAATCTCAGAAGTTCACCAAGGGACAATTTCAAACAGTTAACTTTCAGTCTTTGAAAAGTGTGTTTATCTAGCAAAAAGGAAGCACCTCTGGCAGATGAACTGAGATGAAATAGAAAAGTATTCTTGCACGCAATGTAAATATTTTAGGTGAAACTGTTTTGAATTATAATTGAGTACAAACCTTATTTATGCCAAGAATAGTTTAGCGCAATTCCTCTACTTGGCTCAAAAAGAAGAAAAATAATCATGGTGAAATGGCATGCATTATCCAAACAGGACTGTGCTTGGTATATATTCAGATTTCACATTGTGGTCCTGAAAAGAATATATTAACAAACTAATCCACAGAGCTGACCTCAATGTGAGGCTCGTACATCTGCTTTGCTGTTGTTTAATAATAATGGAGCTCTCCCACTCTGATAGTGACTCGAGAGCAGGCTTCACCACTTCAACAGCGCCATCTTGGACGGAATCATGCAGGTGCGCATACCTTCTGAAGAGTACTGCTCTCAGGCAGTGCTGGGGCCCAGAATACCTCAAAATGAAGGCCTCAGAAGCAGCCTCAGAAGCCGAGGTTTCTCTCCGGCCCTCCTGCGTCTGGCCCCTCATTCTCCCCTGAGGCCAGCCCCAGAAAATAGAAATTCTCTTCTTCAAGGCAGGTCATGGAAACCTGAGCCCCTTTTCCCCAAAGCCAGTCAGGAAACCTAAAAATATTACTCTGACTTTCCCTATCAATTCTGTGTAAAAACTGGCCTTAAAAAAATGTCTGACCCACCTTGTTTGATTGTGGATCATAAGACTCCCATTCCAAATAGAGACCTGCCTCACATCCAGATGGAAGGAATTCTATGCAGAGAGGCCAAGAAGAACCTAGACAGGCTCTGACAGGTGTCCCACTCAGTCTATCTGCACTAGGTCCTACGCTTTCTTCTCATCAGATTTCTATGCAGCTATCTGTACTCTGTTGAACCTAAGCATAAAAATGGGCAGTTTCCCCCATATGTGGGGGTTCCTCATTCCGAAGGCTCTCATGTCACGTAAAACTATGATAGAATAGATGTAGATGCCTTGTCTCCTATTAAACTGCCTTTCCTCAGTTAATTTTCTGTGACCCTTCAGAGGGCGAACTGGGCGTTTTCCCTTCAGCCCTACAGCAGCTTCACAGTTTCACCTTTTCTGTAAATTGCATTGCATTTAAAACACCGTGTTAAGCCAATAAACAAATCATTTCATTTGAACAAAATGAGACCACAAAAGGCATGAACAATTAGTAAACATTTGGTTTAAAAATGAAGCATCTTCTAAACTCTCTGTTATCAGATACCAAATTAATTGAATTTGTCATATTATTGTTTTCTTTAAGAATTAAAATCTAAAACAATTTTATCAAAAAATTGCATATTTGCAATTCACTATTTATTAATTTAATTCATTAACCTTATAATAAGTTAAAAACTATTTCTAACCAAGATATAACAATCACAATAATAAATATTATACTGCAGCCCCTGACAAACAACAGAGGCAAATTATTCCAAAGTAAAGGTAGTATTTCAGAAAAGCTAAACCAATCTAATTGTGGTTATTGGTTCCAATAATTCATTAAAATGCTTGGGCAAGGTAGATTTATTTATGGCCTGAAGTTACATGAAATAGAGAAAGGATAAATAGTCTACTCAAAAGAGGAAAAAATATTTAGCAGAGAATATGAGTTGCATTCATCATCGTGTGATCACTTGACAGTTTCACCCAATATCCTGCCATCGTTGCACCAGTTCTCTCTGTTTCTCAGTACCTTATAAGATCTGTGACGCATCCAGAGTTAGCCTGACTCAAGGTTAAGAGACAGTCCTCTAAGCTGCCAGGTGTGTGCAATTCTTCTGACATTGGCTGTAGGTGCAGGGTTCCCAAGGGCCACCCTCACTTCAGACTAACTGGCTGCAGCTATGGGGGTCCCCACAGAGTCCATGATGATTGATACTTCCCTAGAATGACCCAGAGCCCGAGAAAGTGGTATACTTACGTAGGGGCAGAAAGGAATGACACCTTTCCTCACCCACCATAAGGGTCACAGCCAACAGTCCTGTAACAAAAGACAGGTTAACAAAAGAGAAAGCATAGCAAATTGATTTAATAGAAGTTAGACATGATGAGGGAACCGTCAGAAATGAAGAATTAAAGACCAGGGAAAGTATCTATTTTTATGCTTAGATTCAACGAAGAATGGAAAGCCATGAGGAAATGTGACTGGACAAATGCATATGACCTCACGGTAAGAGACTAAAGGGGGAAACCCAGCAAGGCCTGTATGTTCAGAGTCTTCTTGGTCTTTGTGTGTAGCTTTTCTTCTGCCCAGATATGGGGGCAGAACTCCTCTGCAATGAGGGTCTTCAACAGAGAAAGAAAATAGTGATCCTCCTGGGCTTTACGATTCACCTCGGGGAAGAAGAGTTCTAGTTTCTATGACCTGCCTTGGATAATTTCTATCTTTTGCTTTGGGGAAGAAAGACCAACGAAAGACAAGGTGATGGGAGATGAGCGATGAGAGAGACCTTGCTTCTGAGGCCCTTCCAGTCTCCTTCAGTTCGGTGTTCAGCAAGCCAAGGTGCCGTTCTTTGGGGTATCGACTTCCCAGCCTCAACACCTACAGTTAAGATTTGATTGTTCCATACGAATATAAATCAGTACCAGGCAAAAGAAGGGATGCGTAGGGCAGAATTTGGGGTCGGGGTTTTCCATTGCCATGCTCCCGTGTCTTCGGCATGCACTCCCCTCCCAATGTGGATGCATGGAGCACTCGGAGGACCACCATACAGGAGCCCTCAGGCTACCCAGTCTCCAGAGCTTCCGCTAGGGCTTTGTTGCGTGAGCATGGATGGCTTAGGTCCTGTCCACAGGGATAAACTCTATCTCCAGTCCCCCAGCCCCCCAGTGCCAGTCAATTTCACCTGTCTCAAAGCCCCAACTTTTAATCACATGATTGATCTTTCTGGTTGTTGTCACCCAGAGTCGTCTCGTTAGTATGAATGATTAAGTATGGTCTGAGGAGTCCACCGTGAATAGCAAAGAAACTTCTATCTCAGGAAATTTCAATGGCTATAAGTCACCTCCCAGGAGCTTGGACATAAGCCTTGTATCTCTTTGGGTAAAGTTAATTATTCACTATACAGATGCCAAAGACCAAATCTGACTTTTTGACATCTTATTCCAAGCACCTAGAATTATATGTAGAATGTTAACAGCATCTTGACAAAAAATTGTCAAGAATGGAAGGAAAGGAAGAAGGAAGGAAGGAAGGAAGGAGAGGGAGGGAGAGAGGAAAGAGTTGTTTTAGTTGCCATTAAAATAATATTTATCTGCATAGTTCTCTAAAAATATCTTACCATTTGGTAGGTTTTTTTCTTTTTAGTTAATAAAAGAAAGTGTAAAGTCTGTTGCTTTGTGTTAAAGGTCATCTGTTTAATGTTTCTTGTTTTTTGCCTCTCAGTCTTTATTTCTCATTATTCTCCAATTTCGTTACTTTTTTCCATTCAAACTAATCTTTTAGTGAACACATACTGATGAGTTACAACTTTCTCACTTCAGCACCACAAAGCAAGCTGAGTTTATAATCAGTGATATTCTATCAATTCTTCTTGTCGTTATAAACCTCATTATTTCTATGCAATATGGCTGCATGTTCACCTTCTTCAGGAGAATCTCCCTTCTTTCTTGCATGCTTGTGCCTACCATGAGTCAGGGTTTGGCTTCATAGGATAGGTTATGACACCTAATAGGTATTGTCTATAATTTAAATGATGCAAGTTTCAACCCTTCAGTTCTGATGCATGACATAAATCCTAAGAGTGCAGAATCTGTTGATTCAGACCCCAGAAGTGGAAAAGACAGTACTTGTTAAAAATTGTGTTTAAGAAATAGAGGCACTAATATTGTCTAGCAGCTCGACCTCATTTTTTGGGGGTTCCTGTGAAGTTGTTAGGTAATGTGACATGTTTGAGAAATTAAAATCAGTTTATAGGAATAACAACAACATCAAAGAATGAAATGTTCATGCCATATTCTCTAGGTTTATATAATCACTTTAAAGTACATGTAAGTATTATTAGCATCAGAAACTTTTGTACTAGGTGTGGTGAGAAATAATGATTATTGCATAGCAATGCATAGTGTTTTTTCTCTTCAGAATCTGATAATCTAGTCATAAAAAATTATGACATACTCAAGGGCACAGAGGATGACAGTAGGTTAGATATAGAAGGGTCACATTAAGTACTGAGAGAATCTTCTGGAACTCTAGTCCCTATTTACGACTCTCTAAGTATTACCTCAGGGAACCCACCTGCTGATGTACCTCCTGTACTCCTCAACTACAACCTGGGGACTTGCTACATAGAATCAATAGCTAGGATCCAAGGCACAAAACCAGACCTGAGACCCGTCATGTGATTCCCTGTGGCATGGACTGAGGTGCTCATCTGAGGAAGGGGAAGAGGGAAGTTCGCCCGGAAGTAGGCTGGATGACAGACAGGGCAGAGATTCAAGAGTCAGCGCTGAATCTCTTAAAACAAAAGTGTGAATTATATTTATTCCAATAAATTTACCAGGTGGAACTATATAAACTTTTCTCCTCCTCACCATCATTTTCTTTCCTTTTCTTATTGATACTAAACATGTAATGCCGCCTGAGGAACCTATGTTTTCTCTACACAACTGACTTATGATAACTGAGTTGTAGCATGAGTTCTTTTTGCAAGTTTATCACATAACTTAAATTACTATAGAGCAAATACTCAAAGAATTTTTTTAGACATCTTGTTGTACTGGAGCGATCATAGAAAGTCAACACCAAGACAAAAGTATGCCAAATTGCAGGGTCTTTATTGCCAGCGGCCACGGAGGACTCCCGTCTTTCCAACCCGTGGCCCCGAAAGGAGGGTGTCAAGACCTTTTATGCCTGTAAACCACCTCGGGAGTAAGGGTGAGGGGCGGGGGTGGGGGTGAGGGGCTTCAGACGTTCCGAGGGCCAGTGGATTCTGTAAATCACCTCCTGGGCGGAGATGAGGGTGAGGGGCTCTGGACATTCTGAGGGCCAGGGGACTTTGGATATTCCGATTGTTACTTAAGTGGTTTACAGAAGTCAAGATAGCATTAGTTTACACATTGTCTGGGTAGGGTGGAAATTACAGACCTTAGTTACTTATGACAAGTCGCAGGGGCCGAGATGGTGTGGGTTTGGACTGCTTGCCTGTCACATTTGGGATTACAGAGAGCAGTTTCAACAGAAAGCCGAGGTATGGTTGGGGTATGCAGTTTTATGGGGCTTTTACCATGTCACAATCTAAAGCAATTAATTAATTGATGGCATAACATTTTTTAGCTTGACCATCAAAGTGAGGTGAGTACTGAACAGGAAATAGTAGCCTTGAATCAGAGGTCCATACAAATCCCAACTCCATCCTAATTCACTGTTAGGAAAGATTCTTGATATCTCTGATTCTTTGTATCACTATGTATACAAAGCTCCTAGGCTCATTCCTGACACATGAAGAACCCAGCAAATGGAAGTTGTTACTATCATAAACATTTAGAGAAGTCTAATACAGAACAAAGAAAGAAATATCAAAAATATTAATATTAAGCTGCAAATACTCAGGAAATTGGTGCATTGTAATCTATATTTTTCAAAGATATTTGCTCTCTAAAACCTTTTTTTTATTTTTTAATCTGACAACAATGGTGGTGAGGTCTTAGTCCCAGCAACACTTTGCTAGAATTCCTTTGAAGACATAAAATAAAAACAAATATCAGCAATAAATGTCCTTACCCATGAGGTGTGCTATGAAGACTTGATGGTTGCAGTGAGATGAAAGAGCTCTGAAGAAATGAAATGCCTAACACTATGTTTATCACATTTTTTGAAAAGGTGCCAGCTTTATTAGAGTCTTCTATAGTTTCAGTGAAAATGCTCGTGGAATAAAATGATATTTATCATTATTATCACTTCAAAGGAAAAACACTACCTCACATTTTAATGGCAACTATGTTCTCATTATTTTCCAATATGACTGGGCTACCGCCAGCCTATAAACACCATAGGTAAATAAAATCCAAAAGATTTCAAAGAAAAATACACTCAATTTTAATAAATCAGCATTTGTTTTAGAGGTTTTACTAAAATGGAAAATATGCCTTTTTTGTATTGAACAACTGAATACTTTTCTTTCAAATGTTATGAATTATTCATCTTCTGGATATAACGATATTTGCAAAGCAACAACAGAAATTACTGCTAATTGCTATAGTGAGCAACCACACTCATGCAATGAAATCATTAAGCAACTTTATCGTTGTCCCTAACTGTTCACTTAAATATATTCTCTTGAGAGCTTGTTTGGAGGTTCTAGAAGGGGAGTGCAGTTACTTGCATACCCTTGACAGAAGACCAGTCCTCCTCTATCGGGGATGGTCGTCCTCTTGGACCAAGCAGCACAGCTTTGGGAGGGATGCACGTGGAATGGTGAGGGAGGAGGGGGACACATGCCTAGCCAGCCAGATCAGCTGATTCAACCTGGCAACCAATGGGGTGACAGATGTCACAGCCGGATCACCCTGACATCCAACATATTTTCTTTAAAGAGCTCTTCCCCTGACACTGGATAAAATTCAAGGAATGTAAATTTTAGGGTAAGTAATCTCTCTGCATGACTGAACTGAGCGATCAGTTCTATGTAGCTAGCTGGAAGGTTGTAGGTGAGGTGTGTAAGAGCTAAGTCAGAGTGTCGGTGCCCCGAGATAATACTTTACAGAGTTACACATGGGGATTAGGGTTACAGGAGATTCTCTCAGTGCCTAATGTGACCTGTTGTCCTTCAGTCAGTCCTTAACATGTCATCAATTTTCATGACTGGAGCATCAGATTCTAAGGAGAAAACACTATAAACTGATAGGCAATAATCACAAGAATAATGAACTCCATTAATTCTTTTTCCTTAGAAATACTGAAAGACCCTCCATCCAGTAATAAATATGTCTAATTAAAGGTGGTCACAACTTTAAACTACATTCAAAGTCATCCTCTGCCCCATACCCTGCTGAAGGTGTGAAATGCCATAAAGTGTTGTTTCTTTCTCCTGCTGTGTTCTCAAGGGGCGACCAAGCTCTTTGGCACTCACAAGCATGAGAAATGGATTCTCTCTGGTCAAATGATGGCCCCAGTTGTGGAAAATATGAGCTCCCTATGGCTCAAAAGTTAAAAGGAGACCCAAGAGGCCATGGAAGGGTGAGGAAGTGGCCACACTCTCTGTGTTCTTAGAAAGTGTTGCAGAAGCTGCTTTTCTGCAACCAGTCAGAAGAGTTCCTGGAAACAATGGCACCTGAAAATGTCTGAGATGTCCACCAGCAGACATCTGGAACCAGCCAATTAGGAGATGCTGGTGATTGAGGTTAAAGACCACCTAATCCTGACCCTGTCCTTAACCCATGACTCCCCTTCCCTGCCCTGCTGGGTTTTTGCCTTTATAATCTCGCTCTCTGACCACTGCCCCCACTCAGAGCACACTTTTGTTTTGCACCAGAAGTAGCATCCCCACAATCTGCAGATTGCTTTTAGAGAATAACGTTCTCCTTTTGCATCTGCAGATCCCACTGGTCTTGTGCTGACACTCCCTCCTAGCACTCTTTCATGGATTTTTCAACACGCACTCTCTCTGCCACCACCATTACCAGGGTTCTCTCACTTGCAACTCCCTAGTTAGAAGAATTCTCTTTTTTCCAGCTGATCACTGATGTCATTTTCTGTATTAACACCAAATCTCAGTGGCTTCACACACACACACACACACACACACACACACAAGTTTTATGTGATTGTGTAAAAATCAGATATGAACATTAACAGCCTCTGCTCCACACATTGAATTCAGGTCCCCAGGCACCTATGTGAGGACATCACCTAAAGTATCTGCCCTCCAAGGCTCTGACTAGAGAATCATTTGTGGAATACTTTTAAAGCTAAGTCTTAAAGTAGCCTTTATCATCTCTGCCCATCTTTCATTGAGTGCAATGTATTCTATCTGCATTCCCATGTTTATTGCAGCACATTCCCAATAGCCAAGATACAGAAACAACCTAAGTGTCCATCGATGGATGAATGGATAGAAAAGAGATAATACAAAATAGGCCAGGTATGGTGGCTCACATCTCTAATCCCAGCACTTGGGGAGGGTGAAGTGGGTGGATCACCCTGAGGTCAAGAGTTTGAGACCAGCCTGGTCAACATGGTGAAACCGCAACTCTATTAAAAATACAAAAATTAAACTGGACATGGTGGCACACACCTGTAATCCCAGCTACTCAGGAGGGTGAGGTAGGAGAATCACTTGAACCCAGGAGGCAGAGGTTGCAGTAAGCTGAGATTGTGCCACAGCACTCCAGCCTGAGTGACAGGTGAGACTTTGTCTCAAAAAATAAAATAAAATAAAACATTAAAAACTATATACATATGTGTATATATGTATGCACACATATATACACATAAAACTGGTATACATATATGCTTATGTGTATATACACATATGTATATAATGTGTATACATATAGAAAAGTGTATACATATGTGTATATGTGTACACATGTATGCATATGTGTATATGTGTGTGCATACATATATACATGTGTGTGTGCATACACATGTATGCACGATGTATGTATACACATATACACACATGTATCTACAAATAACATGTATACATATGTGGAAATCCTGCCATTTGTAACAAAAGGGATGAAATTAAAGGACATTATGCCAAGTGCATTTACCCAGAGGCAAAAAGAAAACTACTGCATGATCTCACTTGTATGTGGACTCTAAAATAAAATACATAAAAACTGAGGGAACAACATGTTTACCTGTTTACCAGGGGTGAGGGGGTTGGAGGAAATGGAGAGATATGGGTCAAAGGGTAGAAAAATGCAGTTTTATTGGATACATAAGTCTAGATATCTAAGGTAAAACAAAAAGATTATAATCGATAATATTGTGAGAGTAGATTTGTACATACTCTTACCACAAGCAAAAGGGGAAGGGAACTGCATGAGATGATGATATGCTAATTTACTTGGCCATAGTAATCACTTCACTACAGATATATATATATATATATATATATATATATAATGTAATCTTAAATATATACGATAAAACATAAATAAATTTATTTTTCAGAAGTCAGACATATTTGCAAAGCATTCAAGGAAACGTAGTTTTCCTCTGTGTCCAGGGAGAAAATAAAAAAAGATTTGTCAAACTCCTGTTATTGGGCTCCTGCTTTATTCCCTGTGACCTGCGCTTCCCTACAGGTCTGGTGGACCAGCTGAGTGGAATCTGAGTAACCGCATCCAGCTCTCGTGGCAGCAGCTACATGGGTCACATTGAGCTACGGAACCTTCTCATTTATTCTTTGCCTCAGCCATCTTCATGAGAGCAGGATGATGGATCCTCACCTATCACCTCTCCTAGGCCTGCCATCAGCAGAGCTTCTTGGCCTTTTCTCAGGTATAGGTTAGAAATCTGTTTTGGCATCCACCTTGCACAAGCTTTCAGAAGTGGACCAACTACTGCCTCTTTCTCTAAGCTTCAGCTGCAGTCACAGGATGCCCCATCCCTTCTCCTTGGGTATATGGAATCACAGAAGACCCACAGCTCTCTCTTCTTCTCTCAGACTTTCTCCTTTGGTTGGGGGCTAAAAGTACAAATTGGTTTTATCTCCCTTCACTTGGAAATGCTGATGGCGGTGTCAAACATCTCTTTAGAATGGGGTGTCTATCATCTTTATTAGTCAAACTTACGGCTAAAAAGTGGCATGGTAACACTTTGTTATATCTTTAAAGAGTACAGTAAATTTTCAAAGTAATCTATATGGGACAAAGATCATAGGATTAGAATAATATATGTTTATCATGTTTTTGTGGTTTGATAGAAAATATTCCTATAGTTGGAAACAGTTGTCTTCATTATGACTCATAGTAACAACAAGTTTGCAATTATTTCAGCAAATTCCATTGAGTTCCTATTTTGTGCCAAGCATTAAACTTTCTGTGAATCTTCTACCCTCAAAAACTTCATATGCTATCAGGGGAAATTGATTGTAAACAGTAATGATATGTGATGATGCTATGGTACAAGTGGAGAATGTGAATGGAAGATAATAGCAGACTTTGATGAGAGAACCATCCATATTCACTGGGTTGCAACAGCAGCTAATGACGCCCCTCATTAACAGCTGGCATTCTTTCCTTCACCATCACTTCAACAGAACTTCCACAATTCTCATTTCTACCTGAAAATGATCGTGGAGCTGTTACTAGAGTATGTGTCCAATTGCTACGCTCTCCATAAGAGGAAGTCTGTCTTTGTAATTAGATGTTAAATGAACTGAAGTGGAGCTAAACTGTATTAGTTATTAACCTTTCCTGAGATACCATGTGTGGCTATTGGCATCTGAGAAATACTCAGTTCAAATTGTATATACTCTTCCAAAATGGAAATAAATTATAAATATTAGGCAAAAAATATATCATTTTCTACAACTCAACTACCCACTACTGCTTAGTAAGAAAAAAAGTTCACAGGCTCTACTGCAACCTTTAAACACGTTTGGTGCAGGTTCATTGCAAACATGCTTAATAATATCCTTAGTCAGATTTTTAAAATTCCTTTCATTTCTTAAATTATGAAAAGTCTTTGTTATTAACGCGTATTTGATTTTATCTAGTTTTTTCTTTATTAATTGAGATAATTATGCTTTTAATGAGGCAAATTTCATTAACCCATATTCTGTTGAACCAAATTTGTATTGTAACTGTTCATCCAACTTTGTATTTCTTGAATAAACAACTGTTGATTAGTATATGTTATCATTTTTATATATTGCTGTATTTAACATTTTTTAAACATTATGCTCCTAAGAACATATGTGCCTTCCTCTTTCTTCCTTCTTTCCTCTCTCCCACACTCTCAATTTTTCTCTTATTTACTTACAATAATTTCTGGATTTGAAATAAAAATTATGTTGATAACATGAAGAAAATTAGTAAGTAATTCTTTCTAGATTTTGAACAGATTTTTGTACCTAAGAGCTATTTGTTTCTTAAATTTTTGAAAGAATTCACCAGCGAAAATATCTGGGTCTAATACTTCCATTAAAGAAAACTTTATTTTTCAAATTAAATTTCTTTATTTGTCATAGGAAAATTTAAATTGTTTATTTTTTCTTCTTTCACATATATGTTTTAATTTATAGATTTAAAATTTTTGTCTACATTGTTAAATTTATGCAAGATTGCTCACAGTATCTTTTTTCACCTTCTTCATGTCTATAGGATACATTGTGGTGATCACAAATGACTCCTGATATTGGCCATTTCTGCTTTTGCTTTATTTCTTTGATTAGTCTCAATAGTTGTTCATCAGTGTTATTAATAATTTACAAGCAAACCTTTGGCTTTGTGGATTTTCTCTATGTAAATGTTTTATATTTCTTTTATTCACATAATTGTCTCTATAATTGCCTTTTTTCTGTTTTGGATTCTTTTTTTGCTTTTTCTTACTTTTTGTCATAAAGAATCATATGACAAGAAATGTAGATCACTAATTTGCAACTTTTCTTTCTTTTTAATATATGCATTAAAAGCAATATGTTCCCTTTAATCCCTGTTTTGGCTATACCCTATATGTTTTCATACATCTTTTTAAAATTCTTTCAAAACTTTTAAAAATTTTGCCATGAGTACTTTTTGTTGTTCACAACCTATCTAGAATTGGTGTGCTTAATTTCCAAATTTGGAAATATTTTAGTTTACTTTCTGTTGATTTCCAGTTTAATGCAACTCTGGCCAAAGAACATGCTCTTCGTGAATCAAATCATCTGAAATTTGTTACCTGTTTTATGGTTCATATAAATCTTCCAACCACACTTGGAATAAATGTGCATCCTAAAATGTTTTTCCAATAACTAACATATGTCAATTAGGTCCAGGCGGTTAATCACATCGATTATTTTATGTCTTTACAGATAATTTTCTCTTTATGTTACATCAGTTATGGTGAAAGGTATGTTCAAATCTCCAAATGCACTTGTCTATTTCTCCTTTTCTTCACAATTTTTGTTTTATGTATGTGTGCAGATATATTATCAGATGCTGTCTTGGTATGTTTTCACGCTGCTATGAAGATACTACCTGAGACTAGGTAATTATAACAAAAAAGTTTAATTGACTCACAATTCTTTATGGATGGAGAGGCCTCCATTGTTTCCTTTGTTCCACGTTGTTTGCTTCTTTACTCCTCTTTTTTTGCCTTTTCGTATTTGTATTAATATCTTTATTATTGTTTTCATTTGTAAATTATTTTATTGTAACACTATCAGAATAGAAATAAATGAATTCTACCTAAATGAGAAAAGAAAAACTTGTTTATGTGGAGATTGCTACAGGAAGGAAGGCAGCCAGCCTCACTCTTTGGCAGAAACTCACAGGTAGGCAAAGAAGGAGGAATCATGATGAAAGGTGAAGAGAGAGAAAGGCACGTCTTACATGGCAGCAGGAGAGAGTGAGGGCAAAGAGCGAATGAATGGTCAAATACTTTTGAAACCATCAGCTCTCATGAGAACTCATGCACTATCACAGGAACAGCGTGGGGGAAACTGTCCCCGTGATCCAAACACCTCCCACCAGGGCCCTCCCCCTGCACATGGAGATTACAATTCCAGATGAGATTTGGGTAGGGACACACAGTGCTAAGGCATATCAGATGCATATAAATCTAGGAGTGTTATCTCTTTGTGTTAAATTCTTTTTTATCATGAATTATAATTCTTTATTTCTAGCAATACTTTTAGTTCTATTAAACATACATTATATTTTAACTGCTATTAATTTCTCCACATCATATTTCCTCTGCCTAGTTTTGCATAACATATATTTTGTTACCATTTTATATTCAATCAATTTGTGTGCCCTATATTCAAAGTGTAATTGTATTTACATTGTAATTAATATATTGGTAGATCTCTCCTTTTTTTAATCCTCTCTGACAAGGTTTTGATTTTGATTTAGAAATTTTTGTCCTGTTACATTTAATGTAATTACTGCTCTGTGTACTATATCCTTACTTGTTTTTCCTTTGTTCCATGTTGTTTGCTTCTTTATTCTTCCTTTTTTGTCTTTTAATATTTGTATTAATATCTTTATTATCATTTTCATTTATCAATTATTTTATTATAACATTATTGGAATAGATATAAATGAAGACCACCTAAATGAGAAAAGAAAACCTGTTTATGCAGAGATTGCTACAGGAAGAAAGGCAGCCAGCCTCACTGTGTTTTGGCAGACTCACAGGTAGGCAAAGAAGGGGGAAAGTGTCATAGTAGAAAATAAGTGTCCTGATGGAGGCCATCGGCCTGGGGAGGCTGGAGGTGGCTAACTTGAAAGAGCATTCTTTGTGATTGGTTAGGGATCCATACTTGGCTTTCCCTGGATGGTCCTAAGATAGAAGCAGGGGTAAAAATTAGGGAAACTGGCAGTCATTGACCAAGTCCTGACCATTTGGGGCTGATGGCTATAGAGTTTGGTGGCTGGTTTCCTAGACTGGCTGCTGCAGGGTTTCTGAGTTAGTATCCTGGGCTGACTGCTGCAGAGGTGTCGGTCAGAGTTCTAGTGTCTTGGGTGGTCTGTGTGTCGCCTGTAAATTTAGTCTCTCCCCAGCTTTCTTGTTTTGCTTTTGTTTTTTGCCTAATTGTTCTGCCTCTACATATTTCTAGCTCCTTTGATTGCATACTATACCTAATACATAGAAGAACTCTGGAGATCCCAGATAAGATAACCCACACCCCTTTCCTGTGATAGATAGGATGAGGGATTGATCATCTCATTACAATTAGAAATTGATATGGCACAGGTTTGGTTCACTTGGACATTTAGAAGTTTTCAGTTTCTAGCTCCCTGGACACCTGTGCAGCCCATGTACTCAGCAAGTGTTCCAGGGAAAACTAGCCATGGTATTTTATTGAATCCTAGCAAATTTTGGATTTTTTTAGTACCAATTCCTTATGATTGAAAACACTCTACTGATTTCTCTTTCCCCCAGTAGAATATTTCTGTCTTATACAAGCAAATCTGTCCTTACCCAAAATACAATAAAGTGTCTAAAAAGGAAAAACAGCCAGATATTACCAAATTACCAAATTTTAGTTTACCCAATCTTTATTTTTAAGGCATGCAATGTCGTTACAATGTGATTCATGCATTTTAGTCAGTTTTTCTCTATCTATTGTTCCAAGAGCTTTGGTCTGCTGTGATGGACAAAGTCTAACACAAAGAAGTCAGTATTCAAAGAATGTTTCTATAGTGATAACTCTAACTTCAATTTAGCACCAAGCTTTTCCCTACTTTAATTAAAACCATATTTTTCTATGCACAGTAACATACTTGACTCCCCAATGATATATCTACTCATTGCTCTATGATATAAAAATGACCATTATTATCACTAAAATAAAATATTCTACCAATGAAAATTTTAAGGCTCACTTTTAGTTTTATTTATAAATATAAATAAAATATTTATAAATATAAATATTTTTAATATAGCTTTATAAATATAAATATTAAAAATATTTATATATTTTAAATATATATATTAAATATATATTTTTAATATATATTATAATAATATAATATATAATATTAAAAATAGTTATATATAGTTATATAAATATTAAAAATATTTATATTTACAAACATTTTATTTATATTTATAATAAAACTAAATATATTTATTTTAACATTTATAAATATTTTATTTGTAAATATAAATATTTGTATATTTTATTTATAAATATAAATATTTATAAATATTTTTATTTTATATTTATAGCATATTTTATAAGCTAGTATAGTCAAAATTATGGGACAATTATATGGTTCAAATTTCTCCCCTAATGCACAGGATACCTGGAGAGCAACACAAGGAGAAGACCCGTGTGTTCTAGTCATCTTCATTTATTTCCAGCACCAGCATAAACAAAATCTGTCTCTGGTTGCCAAAGTCAAAAAGAGAAAATGAAACAGGAGTAGAAGATTCAGTCAGACATTCTCAATGTCATCAGGAGAAAGAAACGTATTTAAAATTTGCTATGAACTTAAGTAGATACATGTTAAAGGAAATTACCATCCACATTTGGAATAGTTTTCATTATAATGATATGTTCCCCTCTGTATTTTGTGGTTTCCTCAAAAGTTCATGGAATAGTCCTCTTTATGAATAACACTCTCAAGGCATGAGCAGTGCAGGTTTGCCCCAGGATGGGGACGGCTTCTCCTAGGGCACACAGGAAGAGTCCCTCTGCACTTGAAGTTCTGGCTTCCACTCAGTCGCTTCAGGCTCCTCATGTTAAGAGATAGCAGGCCAGGACATGGGTCTCCCCCACTGGCAGGCACAGTAGACCTGGTCAGAGGAGAACCAGAGCCGGTATTACATATGAAGCTCCAGAAGAACACATTATGAGGCACCCAAGTGGTCCATGAGAACAGCTTTTGTACCCGTGGGTCCATGTTTGACAACAAGTGAAAAAGTGAAGCAGCCACACTCTGAGAAGACATCATGACCAGTGCTTCAGGTCCAGTGGGGATAAGGGTTTGGATCACTCAGCCAGGTAATCCATCATACCCAGAGGAATTGCTCATTGAAGATGGCGTCCATAGAAAATGGTGAGTAGTGGCAGAAAATGACTTCACGAAGACGAATGGGATTAGAGTAATGAGCAGACTCCATCTCACCAGAATTCCTCTGGTAATGGAAATCCACTTTCCAAGAGGAAGAAGTTGGAACCAAGCAACATACAAATGGACTGTAGTGTGTGTTGCCTTCCACAATTTCTGCCAGGAGTATTTTTGGCTGATGATCCCAGTGGGTCTCCTGCTCATGCTTCTTGGTCAAAGAGCCGTGCCTCAACACAAACCATGCTTCTCTCTGGGGGCAGCCAATATCCAATTACTGATGGGTAGACCCATTCTTGGCCTCTATTCCAGATAGCTCTGAAAAGCCATCCCAGCTCCAGATCTCTACTGGTGTCAAGCATGCCCTGTACTGCAACTCCATCTCAGCCCAACCTCATCATCTGCCAGGCTGAGCTTTATCTTTTCCTGATAGGCACCCTGACAACACTATCCATGAAGTCTCTTACAGCGAAATCTCTGCCACAACAGCTCTTTCCCAGGGACATATTAAAGAATAGAAATGCGTTTATTTGGTGGCAAGAAGATTCTGACTAGCTGACTTTCCCTAAAGAGAACCCAAGAAGGATTTCTGCATTAAAAAAGATGTGTGGGAGGTCACTAAATCGAGATTAGGACAGAAGGCATCCTAGGCAGAAAGACCAGGAACAGTGTCAACAAAGATGCTGATATAATTAGGGAGTCGTGGAAAAAGTTGGGTGAGAGAAATCTTGGGTATGTGTATAGAGTGGAAGTGGCTGAGGTAGAAGGGTTAGAGCCAGACCGTGAAGGGTCCTGTGTTCCCCATCATACTGAGGAAGAGCAGTGTCATATGGAGGTCTCAGTGCATCCACAGTTGACTAAAATGTATGCCCTTCTTAAGTCACCATCCACTGGGAGAAAAAGAACCAGTGTTTCTCTAGTACTATAGATCAAAGTGGTGACTTACAGGATTTCCTTCAAGTCCCAGGAGATGCCGTGGTCCAAGAGATATAATCTGTCTTGCATTGCCTCACATTTGTCTCCCTTAAAACTCAGCAAGAGAACGTAATTGAAGAATGAGACCTTCATAAAGGTCAAATCTGTTCCAGCCTGAGGAGTTGAGGGAAAATCATCTGGGTCTGACTCTTGCTGTGAATATCTCAACAGTTGCCAATAAAAGTTTTTCTTCCCCATTTTAAAAATTAACTATGAAGTTTTAAATCAGTTAAAAAAAAAGTGAAGGAAGGATGACTGGATTTGAAATTCCAGGAACTTTGGAAGAGCCTGAAGTAAATTAATCATTCGACTATGATCTTTATTCTTGAAGGCTGTGAGGTCCAAGAAACAAGAAATTGTTTAAACAATTATATATACCATTGACCCTTGAACAACAGGAGATTGAAGTGTGTGGGTCCACTTATATGTGTAATTTTAAAAATAAAAGTTACACCGAGTATGCCTGCCTCTCCCACCTGCCTTTCCGCCTCCTCCACCTCTTCCACCTGTCACCCCTGAGATAGGGAGGCCAACCACTCCTCTCCCTCCTCCCTCTCAATATACTCACCACGAAGATGACGGAGAAAACCTTTTTGATGATTCACTTGCACTTAATGAATAGTATGTTGTCTCTTTTTATGATTCTCTTAATAACATTCTATTTCCTCTAGCTTAGTTTATTGAAATAATACAGTATATATATATATGTATATATATATATGTATATATATATACATCTTACAAAATATATGTTAATTGAGTGGTTATATTATCATTAAGAATTCTGATAAACAGTAGGCAATTGGTAGTTAAGATTTTGGGGAGTCAAAAGTTATACACAAAATTTTGACTCTGTGGGAGGGGTCATCCATGCTGCTAAACTGCTAACCCCTGCATTAAGGGTCAGTTGTAAAGTTGTGTGTATGTGTGTGTGTGTGTGCATGTATGTGTGTTTGGGTGTGTATCCAAACTGAACACAAAATTATAGAAAAGATTCAGAAGAAAACGTCCCACCATACTTGCGTTACTGAGCTTTTCATAAGCCCCTCGAGTTCTCTAATAATTTCTATTTCTTTTTGTTTATTGGAGTAAGAAAAAGTGGTGGTCATAACACCAGCAAAAAGAAATCAAAGGGAAGAAAAAATCAAAACCATGAAAATTGTTTTTCACTTTGCACAAGATTCCTTCTGACTTGTGATGCCATAGAACAGCTGGCTCACTTTGTTCCTGGCAGGACCAAGAAACCACGGCTGCCATTCCTCACCTAAACAGTGGTACCTGCTGGTTGGAAGTGCAGGCTTGCCCTCAAGGATTGCTTGTCAGAGATACGCTGAGAACACAAGAGCTCCCAGACTACTAAGTTTCATCATCCTGGGTGATCTTTAACTATGAAATCACAGCTCATACTGATCCTCCATTAGTGTGGTCCTCTGAGCCGAGAGCCTCTGGCCCTTTTCCTCCCCTGTGCTGTTCCTTTGTTTCTAACATACTATCCCTGGCTGCTGCAGAAATGCATGGAGGTGGCCCAAGTTTCAAACTCCAAATATTGGTTTATGTAAAAACAAATACATATCTATTTGCTTGTGTAGATGAGGGAAGTGGGAGCTCACATTCACATCTAAAACAGCTTCTTGCAGTAACACCACAACAGCATTTGTCATTCAAGTTTATAATGCTGAAAACTGTTCTTCAAAAATCTACTCATTTCCACTTCTGGAAAAGTTTCCTTTTCACAAACTACAGACATTTTAGCTGTTAGATAAATATGAACATAATACATTTTCAGATCCATGAGAAATTATAGCATCTCACCCTGGCTCTGCTCCTGTATTTTCTCAGAGGGGTTATCAAAAGTCAGGCAAAGAGGTTTTGTAAGTGATCTACAATCCTTTCTCCAGAAACACTGAAATTCTAATTTTCAAGAGACAAAAAATACATTTATTTCAATATAAATAAAATAAGTAACATCAGGCATTATAATCTCATGCTTCAAAACAATTCAAATTTCTCTATCAGATAATAGACCGAGCAAACTCTTGATGATAATGTCCACAATGAAACTATCAGGAATGCTTCCCCCATTGACAATTACCCTTACAGAAAGAAGCCTACGTGTTTCTGTGCATGTGTCAGGTATCTAAAATGTATTCTCTGTGTGCTCTTTGCTTCTTCTGTCTGCACTTCATATTAATGAAGATAAAGAAAATTACTTTATGAATGTTTCTCAGGATGTTTCCAATAGGAAAACTCAGCATTCTCTGCTCTCACCATCTCAGATACACACACATGCACACACACACATACACACGTGTGCACACACACATACACATGCACACACATATACACACATACACACACACACACCAGAGTCTCAAAAACAATGGGTCAGAGAGATTATTCTAGGCAAATTATTTTCTGTTTATCAAAAATGAAGACAAAGAGTAATTAAATTTCCCATTGCCACAAAGTAACTTAGTAACACGGCACCAATGAAACAGACCCCTGAGTGAGTATCTGCATCAGCACTGCATAGTTACACTATCACACCCATGCTACAGATTTAATTCAAACAAGCATAAGACACCAGAATAATTAATTTAAACTGATGCTAATAAGAGCAATAATTTAACTGTAATTTAACATGATTACAGTGATGATAACAGGGGAGGAGGAGGATGACCTCTCTTCTCTGCCTTAGGGGTTACTCATCACTCTGCCCCGGGAGCAGAGGAAGGAGAGCCTGTTAGAAAGCAAGGCCACCGGTAATCAAATTGTCAACTGAGTCAGAATGAGTTATATATGCAGTAAGTTAATACTTGAGTATGACCTTTCCCCAATATATTTTGGACAATTTCACATCTTAAGAGTACATTTCGTTTTTTTTTTTTTTCTTTTTTTTGAGACAGAGTTTCGCCCTTGTTACCCAGGCTGGAGTGCAATGGCGCAATCTCGGCTCACCACAACCTCTGCCTCCTGGGTTCAAGCAATTCTCCTGCCTCAGTCTCCCGAGTAGCTGGGACTACAGACGTGAACCACCATGCCCAGCTAATTTTTGTATTTTTAGTAGAGACAGGGTTTCACCATATTGACCAGGATGGTCTCAATCTCTTGACCTCGTGATCCACCCACCTCGGCCTCCCAAAGTGCTGGGATTATAGGTGTGAGCTACCGCGCCTGGCCCAAGAGTACATTTCAAAAACTCTTGTCAACTACCAGTGACCTACCTGAACTTAAATTGATTGAACATTTTTCAAACTTCATCTTCTTTTTACCAGAGTTTCACTTTGCTGTTGATATTTTCTGAATGACTGCATTATGCCTTATCTTCTGGATATTTCAGGAGCCAACCTCAGTGGCCATCTGTCATCATCCGCATGCTCATCTTCTACAGTGCTGCTTCATCCTACAGCCCACACACAACCCCTTGGACATTCTCCACTGCATCCTCTGTCATCAGAAATATCTTGATATATTTGTTGGAAATCACGCTTAACAATCTGCAAACTCTCTTATTTCCACCCTCCCTCTGAGAGCATTGCCTCAACTGCTTTGTGAGAAACCTGATCTTATCCCAAGGCTCATTTAACCTTTCTCCCTTCATTGCCCTTTCCTTTCGGGATCTCAAGGTGACATAGTGTTCTTTTGTTCACCTGCCATGTCTCTGAAGCATTGCCCACTCTACAGTCCTCCGGAATGACCTGCTATTTCAACCTCCTTCTCTCAGAACTTCCTGCCCTGCTTTCCCCCCTAGGCTGCCATCTGCACAACTCATCACTGTCACTTCTTTATTTTTTTTAATGTTAGCACCTGGCCACTCCATTTCAACCCCTACCAACACTGTCATCAGCAACAGCCATAGGACAACTCATTCCAAACCCCAGTGTTCATTGGTTTCTCATCTCCTGTGGTCTTCTCTTTATATCAGAAACCCACTGTCATGCTCATATCCAGGACACAGCCCAGCTGAAAATGGCATCAGCACTAAAATACTAATTCTAACTCATAATAACCAATCATCACCTTTCATCTTTCATATTTCCAGTTCACTGATGCTAATTTTTTCTATTTTTCATGCAATCTTTCCTGTTTTCTTTTCTCTCCCGTTATTACTTAGATGTCATGGTTTGTTATTGTACTAAATTGCTTGCAAATAACCTTAGAAGTCATTTCCTGTATTTTGCTATCATTCTAAAAAATGAAAATGTAAGAACATTGTGGTTGAGCCCAGCAGTTGGCCTTCTTCAAAGAAGCAAAAACATATTTGAACACTAATTTTGAAAAAGTAGAAAGCCAGGATGACCCCCTTTGTATTAAATTTCTGATAGATTACATCAAGCATTTAACACTGTCTGGACTACTTATCTCACTAATAGCTTTCTTTGTATCTTTCCTGCTTCTTTTCTATAACAATTTAATGACATGATTCACATACCTTAAAATCCACTATTTTGAAGTGTACAATTCAGTAATTTAATATATTCACACAATTGTGCAACCATCATGCTTAACTTTAGAACAGTTTTTAATCTCCCCCAAGAAACCGGAAGTATTATTAAAAATATTATTATTTCTTGATAAATTGACCTGACATGCTTATTGGAAATCAATTGATCCTAAATGTAAGGATTTATTTCTGAACTCTCAAATTTGTTCCACTGACCTACCTGTATTGCGTATGTATATGTCTATTATCCCAATATTATGCTTATGCTGTTTTGATTATTGAAGCCTTGTAGAGAGTTTTAAAATAAGAAACTGTGAGTCCTCTATAATTTATTCTTTATTCAAGTTTTTTTTTTTCATTTCTGTGTTCCTTTAATTTCCAAAACAGTTTTAGGTCAATTTCTCAATTTCTGCAGAATAAAATAAAATAAATAATCAAGCTTAAAAAGGCAACTGGAAACTTCAGATGAACTGTACTGAATTTGTAGATTCATCAGGAGGTATTGCCATCTGCTGTGGAAAGAGTTGTACCTCCCCCCATTCACATGTTGAAGTCCTAAACCCCATTGTGACCCCTATTTGGGGATAGGGCCTAGAGGAGCTAATTAAGGTTAAATGAAGTCATAAAGATGGGAGCCCTAATTTGATCTAATTAATAGTGTTATAAGTAAAGGAAGAGAGACACTTTCCTCTTAATGTGGACAATGAAGAGATCATGAGAGTACACAGTGAAATGGCAACTACCTACATGCCAAGAGATGAAATCTCAAATGAAACCTGTCATGCCAGCTCATTGAATTTGGACTTCCCAGACTCCAGAACTGTGAGAAATAAATTTCTGTTGCTTAAGACATCAAGTGTACGGTATTTTCTTATGGCAGACCTAGTAGACTAAGACGTCACATAAACAATAGTAAGCCTTGATATAATAACAGAATGTCTTTACATTTATTTATTTATTTATTCCTCAGGAATTTCTGTAAATTATGTGTTTGATCACTTACATAATTTCACATTTCTCAAAGGCTTTCATTTTTTTTTTCTTTATTTTTGTCTGTCTGGATTAGTTTGAAAGACTGATTTGATTGATCTTTAAGCTCTGAAGTTATTTCTTCTACTTAGTCTATTCTATTGTTAAAGTTTTCAGCTGCATTTTGAAATTCTTTAAGTGAATTTTTATTTCCAGTAGTTCTTTTCTTTCTTTCTTTCTTTCTTTCTTTTTTAAAGATGTCATTTCCTGGATGCTTTTGTGAATTCATTGTGTTGGCTTTCAACCTTCTCTTGAAACTCAGTGATCTTCCCTGCAATCTATACTTTGAATTTGTTATCTGTCATTTCTGAGTTTTGGTTAGGGTTCTTTGCTAGAGAGCTAGTGTGATCCATTGGTGTTGTCATAACATTCAGATTTTTCATGGTGCCAGAATTCTTACACTAGTTGTCATCCGGAGAGGCTGACAGTTCTTGGTTTTGAATTAACTTTTATTTAGATTGGGTTTTTAATCTAATTTTATTTATGTATTTATTTGTGCCCTCAACCCCTAACAAGGGTGTTACTGTGGAAGATTTTTAGTAAGATATTTTGGATTTGCTTCTGCAGACCTGTGTTCTACCAGCCAGTTTTATATTGGGTTGTGTAGTTTAACCTACAGGCCAGTAGGTGACGCTCTGAGTAAGAGACAGCTGAGGCAAAAGCAGATGGGTATGTACTGGATCATTGTTTATTGTGAGGTGCTCTCTGTTGTGTCAGATGATGTGCTGGACTGTGCAACATCTAGTGCCCTGAGCTTCCTTTTTGCAGAGGAGGAGGTGAGACAACTGGGCACAGCTGGACCACCTGGCTTGCCCATGGATATTTCAATGGCAAGCACGGGAACCAGCATGGACAGGAGTGCCTGCGGCAGCTTCTGATAAAATGGCCTATGCCTTTGAGTGGGACAAGGGGTCTGCACTAGCTCCACCTCCTAGAAAGACCAGAACACTGTTTCCCTATCACACCCCTATCCCAGGGCTCATGACTTTCTTTTCAGACACACACAATTGTCTATCTCCAGGCCGCTGAATATGCCTGTCCTGCTACTCTCCATGGGAGTGGTTTCCAGCAGAACCTCTTTACTCAGCCCAATATAGACGTCTTCATGGCTTGCATGTTAACACTGCTGCTTCATATAGAGGGGGAGAATTTTCACCTTTTGGCACATGTGCAGCTTTAAAAAAAATAGGAAAGAAAAAAATTACAAACAAAATTATATTAAAAAATATTTGCTTACATCATCTTTCCCGTGCTCTTTATTTTTTTAAGTGGATTTTAGTAATTGTCTACTGTCTTTTCATTTCTGCGTGAAGGATTTTTTATAATCCTTTTATGACAGATCTACCAGGTCTACTCAGGGAGAATTCTCTGTTTTTGTTTATCTGGGACTATCTTAATGCCTCATTCATTTTTGAAACATTGATTCACTAGATGTAGAGTTATTGGTTGACATTATGAGTGTATTCAGCACTTTAAACATGTCAGCTTTCTGCCTTACGGTTTCCATGGATTCTGTTGAGAACTCAGCTGATAATCGTACTGATAATCCCTTTGACACAGTACATCAATTCTATTATTGTCTTTGGCTTTCAACAGTTTGACTATGATATGTGTGCATGTGGACCTCTTTAACTGTGTGCTCGTTGCAGTTAATTAAGCCTCTTGGATGTGTAGATTAATATCTTTCATAAATTTTGGAAATATTTAGCCATTCTTTTTGCCCCTTTCACTCTCTCCTTCTTCTTCCTGGACTCCTGTTACGGTACAGGTCTCTGAGGCTCTGGTCACTTTTCTTCATTCTTTTTCTTTCTGTTCTTCAGACTGGAGAATTTCAATTGATCTATATTCAAATGGCCTGATTGTTTTACTTTCTTAAATCTGTTACTAAGGTTTTCTAGTTAATTTTTAATTTCAGCTATTGTACTTTTCGACTCCAGACTATTAGTCATTTAAAAAATGTTTTCTATTTCTCTTTAGTAATATTATCTATTTAATGATAATCATTCTCATATGTTCTTCTAATTTTGTAAACATGTTCTCCCTTTCTTCGTTGAACATATTTGTAATGATTGATTCAAAGGTTTTATCTAGTGAACCCAATGTCTTAGTTTCTTCAGGAGCAGTTTCTATTGACCTGTTTTTATTTTTCTGTATGTGGGCCAAACTTTTCTGTTTCTTTGGATGCACCATAACTTTTGTCATTAAAACCTAATATTTTTAGTAATGTAATGTGGTATCATTTGAAGCGATCCCTTCCCCTAGCGTTTGTTAATATTGTTACTGCTTGTTGCTGTCATTATTGCTGTTGCTTTTAAATTCCTGAAATAATTTTGTAGGGTTTCTATTCTTTTTTCCAGTATGGTTGTTAAATTCTCTTAGTTTATGAATTAACTAATTACAATGCAAAAACTTTCTTAAACACCTTGAATCAATAGTCTCCCACCTTTTGTCAGGTATCGTTTTGTGTGTGTTGTATGTGTTTTTCAATACTTTAGTAGACAGTTTAAAATTCTGTCATATTACATGTCTGCATAGGAAGTGAAAGTCAGCCAGAGGTGAGAATGTAGGGCCTTTTCAGGTCTTTTTAAAGCATATGCACAGCCCTGAACATGTGCATGTCTTTCTAGAGTCCTATGAATATGTCAGATCTATTTCATGCGTCCTATTAATATCTCATTCCTAGTTTTCCTCTGAAGGATTTTCGTCAGCCTTTTGGTATCTCCAAGTGGAATTGCCACCTCAGGCATCTGTAATATTAGTCATTTGACACTCTATTTTTGAGAAATGCTCTGGGGATAGGCTTGTTTACATAAATTAAATTCTGAGTTGTGTCAAATGAAGACAAGCCCTGAGATTCTGTGGGGGTGGGGTGTGGCCTTTGGGAAGCTCCAAGCTCATGGTACATCTTCCAGTGTTCCCTTAGCGGCTGGTTTTCACAACTACTGTCAATGTAAGGTTGGTCTTCAGGTTGATTGTGGTTATGTGGAAAGATTGAATGGGAACAGGGCAAGTTAAGAGGCCACAAAATTTACTGTTTTTATCTTGATTCAATGTTTGTTTTTAAATAGGGCTTCTTGCATTGTTTTAAGCTTTCAGTTAATTTCAAGATTTCTGAACATGTTGAATTTGACAACTTTCGACAATGTTCTCAGGGCTTTTTCCATAAAGGTGGATTTTGAAAGTCTTTGATCTGCCATTCGGGAATGTTTCTTTAAATATCTTTCTCACTGTGAAACAAATCTTTTATAACCTTCCCTGTCTCTACATATCTCCATACTTTCTCTCTCTCTCCACTCCCCACTCTCCCCTGCTCCTGTCTTTGTGTATGGGTAACTGCATACCCCTTGGCAAAATGGAACGGACTCCTCTTTCATTTTCTCAGCATAACTCTACAAATCCACGTGAACCACTGTCAGCTTTCTTCATCTTCCCTGGCATAAGAGTGAAGGGTTTGTTTCTCTCCTGTCAGACACTTAGGTTCCCCTCATGCTTGAATCCTTTTCTGGAATTTGCCAAGCTTTGCTTTGTGGATCCTCTTTGCCTCCTGATCAGCTGCACGCACTCTCTGGCTCCCACTCCTGATCAGCTGCACGCACTCTCTGGCTCCCACTCCTGATGAGCTGCACGCACTCTCTGGCTTCCACTCCTGATCAGCTGCACGCACTCTCTGGCTTCCACTCCTGTTCAGCTGCCTGCACTCTCTGGCTCCCACTCCTGATCAGCTGCACGCACTCTCTGGCTCCCACTCCTGATCAGCTGCCTGCACTCTCTGGCTTCCACTCCTGTTCAGCTGCCTGCACTCTCTGGCTCCCACTCCTGATCAGCTGCACGCACTCTCTGGCTCCCACTCCTGATGAGCTGCACGCACTCTCTGGCTTCCACTCCTGATCAGCTGCACGCACTCTCTGGCTCCCACTCCTGATCAGCTGCACGCACTCTCTGGCTTCCACTCCTGATCAGCTGCACGCACTCTCTGGCTCCCACTCCTGATGAGCTGCACGCACACTCTGGCTCCCACTCCTGATCAGCTGCACGCACTCTCTGGCTCCCACTCCAGATCAGCTGCATGCACTCTCTGGCTCCCACTCCTGATCAGCTGCCTGCACTCTCTGGCTTCCACTACTGATCAGCTGCACGCACACTCTGGCTCCCACTCCTGATCAGCTGCACGCACTCTCTGGCTCCCACTCCTGATGAGCTGCACGCACTCTCTGGCTTCCACTCCTGATCAGCTGCACGCACTCTCTGGCTCCCACTCCTGATCAGCTGCACGCACTCTCTGGCTTCCACTCCTGATCAGCTGCACGCACTCTCTGGCTCCCACTCCTGATGAGCTGCACGCACACTCTGGCTCCCACTCCTGATCAGCTGCACGCACTCTCTGGCTCCCACTCCAGATCAGCTGCATGCACTCTCTGGCTCCCACTCCTGATCAGCTGCCTGCACTCTCTGGCTTCCACTACTGATCAGCTGCACGCACACTCTGGCTCCCACTCCTGATCAGCTGCCTGCACACTCTGGCTTCCACTCCTGATCAGCTGCACGCACTCTCTGGCTTCCACTCCTGATCAGCTGCATGCACTCTCTGGCTTCCACTCCTGATCAGCTGCACGTACTCTCTGGCTCCCACTCCTGATCAGCTGCACGCACTCTCCGGCTCCCACTCCTGATGAGCTGCACGCACTCTCTGGCTTCCACTCTCCTTGTCATCTTCCAACCCTCCCTGCCTCCCTCCCTCTCTTCTATCCCATTCCAATCAGCAGCAAACTTAGATGAATCTCTAGAAAGATGAAAAGACATTGCCATTGGCCTAGAAAAGTCATTCACCTCTGAGATTAGAAATTCACCATTGGACATTAGACATATTTCTCTCCAAACAAAATTTTACATAGGCTGCGCATAGCCTGCATGAGCTTCTCATTATACAGCTGCCATTAAAACTTTACCTCCAGCATATCAGCCATTATGCTCCGAGCACACTGACTTTATCCCAGTTTCTCAAACACATGAAAACTGTTTTCACCATAGGATCTTTGTAACGTTCTCTTTCCTTGCCATGCCTAAACTGTGGGCCTCAGTTAATGCATCCGATTATTTAAGTCTACATGCATTTTACCCATCAATTGTTTACCATTAAAAATGAATATACACACTTACCTACTTATGTAGTAATCCCTGGATTTTTATTTCAATTAAACTGTTCACCTTATTGAAAAAGATAGTGGAAAGCAACATGATTCTAGACAGTTCTACATGATTCTAGACAGTTCTACATGATTCTAGACAGTTCTATCACTTACTAATTGAGTGGATATGACATAAATTAGTTTGTCTTCATAAATATTAATTGATCTATAAAATTAGAGTAATAATGACTCGAGTCATTGTGAAGATTAAATAGGATAATAAATACATGAATGTTTGACATATTGTAACTACTCAAATATTAGCTATTACTTTCATCACTGTTTTAAAATTTAAATGATTATAAGAAAAGTAAAACTGAAGTAATATATTCAGAAAATGTCATCAGCATTCATCATTATAGAAACAGTTACTCAGAGTATAGTTTAAATTCTAAAATATAAGTGTAGAATATAACAGTATATAATTTTTTCTAAAATAAATTGACTGAATTTTTATATTAACAATTGAAGTTAAAGTCAGTAGAGAGACACAATCTTACACAGCCTGTGATATTCAAAACAATAATAATATTACTGCATAAAAAGTCAGTTGTTTAAACTATTTTAAATACAGTTCCCAATGTTTCCCCAGTTTTTCCTTGACTATTTAAAGGAGAACTAAAATTTATCTAATGCCTATTTTTCCATTGTACACTGCAGTTGATTAGATACATGCTATGTCATTCCATTCTCACTGG
This sequence comes from Aotus nancymaae, assembly GCF_030222135.1. Taxonomy (NCBI): domain Eukaryota; kingdom Metazoa; phylum Chordata; class Mammalia; order Primates; family Aotidae; genus Aotus; species Aotus nancymaae. The sequence goes on along the minus strand of NW_026988450.1, from coordinate 1,939,181 downwards.
AATCATATTTAAAAGATTTACTATTCTTATAGAAAAGGAAGCAGGGAGTTGGAAAACTTTATTTACAAAAAATTGCATAGTAATTGAGAGAGTCAGAAATTAAAACCTATTGATATTGACTAATTCTGGTGTTTCTCTTGTACTATACTTCCATGTTATCTAGTATTATTAATTATTAATGGATTTTGCTAATACATTGTTGCAATTTTCTTACAATGTTTAAAAATATGTTTTTTCTCAATGTTTTACACCCAATTCCAAAATTATTAATATTTTACTTACTCTTCATTTTAGTTCAAAACAATTCAAAATATACAAACTCCAAATTTTATGATAGCTGTTGATAACATCTGTTCTTATTTACTTCTAAGAAAAGTTCATTTCCAACTGCTTCCACAATGGATGTACTGATTAACAAAAAGCTCTGTTCAAGACCTGAGTCAGTGACCAGATTTGTTCTATCTGGAGGGATGGCCATCTTCAACAAATGGTTTCTAAGACACTGTATTTGTCTCTGTCAAGTCAGCAGAGGAGGAAGGTATTTATCTGCAGGGCATGACAGTGGTGCACATAATCAACTCACATTCTCTTGGATAGAACACTGGCATGTGGTGGATTATATAATGTAATGTGAGCTTTGAAAAGTAAATTTATTGTGTAAATACTTAACCGGTCTCTGACACATAATGGCATATCATTATTAAAGTTTATATTATTTACAAAAAGTACAAAAGAAAAATTCTACATTCCACTTAAGTTAAATGCAAGCATTTTTCAAATTCTCCTATAATTTTTCAGGAATACAGTCATAGCAAAATTCTACTTGATCTTTACTTCTGTTTCTGTTTTAATCATATTAATCTCTGGCAGTTGGATGATAAATTGGAAGTGTTAAGTGGTATCTTATTTTCTTATTGTTCCTACTGTAAAATCTTTTAATTTACAAGATAACCTATAAATAATACACTTATGGAAAGCCAGATAAATTTTAATTCTGAATTTATTATTTTTTTATATATACTTTAAGTTCTGGGGTATATGTGCAGAACGTGCAGGCCTGTTACATAGGTATACATGTGCCATAGTGGTTTGCTGCATCCATCCCCCCGTCATCTACATTAGGTATTTCTCCTAATGTTAGCCCTCCCCAATTCCCCCACCCTCTGCTCTCCCTCCTCTAGCACCCCACCCCACAATAGGTCCCAGTGTGTGATGTTCCCCTGCCTGTTTCCATGTGTTCCCATTGTTCAACACCCACTTATGAGTGAGAACATGCGGTGTTTGGTTTTCTGTCCTTGTGTCAGTTTGCTGAGAATGATGGTTTCCAGCTTATTCCGTGTCCCTGCAAAGGACATGAACTCATCCTCTTTTACAGCTGCATAGAATTCCATGGTGTATATGTGCCACATTTTCTTTATCCAATCTATAATTGATGGGCATTTGGGTTGGTTCCAAGTCTTTATAATGGAATGTTTAATAATCCTTTGGGTATATACCCAGTAATGGGATTGCTGGATCAAATGGTATTTCTCTTTCTAGATCCTTGAGGAATTGCCACACTGTCTTCCACAATGGTTGAACTAATTTATACTCCCACCAACAGTGTAAAAGTGCTCCTGTTTCTCTACATCCTCTCCAGCATCTGCTGTTGCCTGATTTTTTAATGATCACCATTCTAATTGGTGTGAGATGATATCTCAATGTGGTTTTGATTTGCATTTCTCTAATGTCAGGTGATAATGAGCTTTTTTTCATATGTTTGTTGGCTACAAAAATGTCTTCTTTTGAGAAGTGTCTGTTCATATCCTTCACCCACTTTTTGATGGGGTTGTTTGTTTGTTTCTTGTAAATTTGTTTAAGTTCTTTGTAGATTCTGGTTATCAACCCTTTGTAAGATGGGTAGATTGCAAAAATTTTTTTCCCATTCTGTGGGTTGCAGGTTCACTCTAATGATAGGTTGTTTTGCTGTGCAGACACTCCTAAGTTTAATTAGATCTGATTTATCTATTTTGGCTTTTGTTGCCATTGATTTTGGTGTTTTAGTCATGAAGTCCTGGCCTATGCCTATGTCCTGAATGTATAGCCTAAGTTTTATTCTAGGGTTTTTATGGTGATAGGTCTTATGTCTAAATCTTTAATTCATCTGGAATTAATTTTTGTATAAGGTGTAAGGAAGGGATCCAATTTCAGCTTTCTGCACATGGCTAGCCAGTTTTCCCAAGATCATTTATTAAATAGGGAATCCTTTCCCCATTGCTTGTTTTTGTCAGCTTTGTCAAAGATCAGATGGCTGTAGATGTGTGGCACTACTTCCAAGGCCTTGTTCTGTTACATTGCTCTATATCTGTGTTTTAATACCAGTACCATGCTGTTTTGATTACTGTAGCTTTGTAGTATAGTTTGAAGTCAGGTAGCGTGATACCTCCAGCTTTGTTCTTTTTGCTTAGGATTGTCTTGGCTATGCCAGCTCTCTTTTGGTTTTGTATGAAGTTTAAGGGGCTTTTTTTTTCAATTCTGTGAAGAAAGTCAGTGGGAACTTGATGGGGATAACATTGAATCTACAAATTACTTTGGGCAGTATGGCCATTTTCAGGATACTGATTCTTCCTAACCATGAGCATGGAATTTTTTCCATCTGTTTGTGTCCCTTCTTATATCCTTTAGCAGTGATTTGTAGTTCTCCTTGAAGAGGTACTTCACATCCCTTGTTAGTTGTATTCCTAGGTATTTTATTCTGTTTGTAGCAACTGTGAATGGGAGTTCACTCATGATTTGGCTCCCTGTTTGTCTGTTATTGGTGTATACAAATGCTTGTGATTTCTGCACATTGAATTTGTATCCTGATACTTTGCTGAAGTTGCTTATCAGCTTAAGGAGATTTTGTGATCAGACGATGGGGTCTTCTAAATATACAATCTTGTCATTTGCAAATAGAGACAATTTGACTTTCTTTTCCTAATTGAATACCCTTTATTTCTTTTTATTGCCTGATTGCTCTGGCTAGAACTTCCAATACTATATTAAATAGGAATGGTGAGAGAGGGCATCCTTGTCTTGTGCCAGTTTTCAAAGGGAATGCTACCAGTTTTTGCCCATTCAATATGATATTGGCTGTGGGTTTGTCATAAATAGCTTTCATTACTTTGAGATACATTCCATCAATACCTAGTTTATTGAGAGTTTTTTAGCATAAAGCGCTGTTGAATTTTGTCAAGGGACTTCTCTGCATCTATTGAGATAATCCATGTGGTTTTTGTCTTTGGTTCTGTTTGTGATGGATTACGTTTATAAATTTGTGTACGTTGAACCAGGCTTGCATACCAGGGATGAAGCCTACTTTATCATGATGGGTAAGCTTTTTGATGTGCTGTTAGTTTCAGTTTGCCAGTATTTTATTGAAGATTTTTGCATCTTGAAGATGTTCATCATGGATATTGGTCTGAAATTTTCTTTTTTTGTTGTGTCTCTGCCAGGTTTTGGAATCAGGATACTGGTCTCATAAAATGAGTTAGAGAAGATCACCTCTTTTTCTGTTGTTTGGAACAGTTTCAGAAGGAATGGTAGCAGCTCCTCTTTGTCCATCTGGTAGGATTCGGCTGTGAATCTGTCTGGTCCTGGACTTTTTTTGGTTGGTAGGCTATTAATTGCTTCCTCAACTTCAAAGCTTGTTATTGGTCTATTCAATGATTCAAATTCTTACTGTTTTAGTCTTGAGAGGGTGTAAGTGTCCAGGAATTTATCCATTTCTTCTTGATTTACTGGTTTATGTGCATAGAGATGTTTCTAGTAATATCTGATGGTAGTTTGTATTTCTATCGAATTGGTGGTGATATCCCCTTTATCATTTTTTATTGCATCTATTCGATTCTTCTCTCTCTTCTTTTTTATTAGTCTGACTAAAGATCTATCTATTTTGTTGATCTTTTCAAAAAACCAGCTCCTGGATTTATTGATTTTTTTGGAAGGGTTTTTTTGTGTCTCTATCTCCTTCAGTTCTGCTCTGATCTTCGTTACTTCTTGTCTTCTGCTAGCTTTTGAGTTTGTTTGATCTTTCTCCTCTAGTTCTTTTAATCATGACGTTAGGGTGTTGATTTTAGATCTTTTCTTGCTTCTCATGTGGGCATTTAGTGCTATAATTTCCCTCTAGACACTGCTTTAAATGTGTCCCAGAGATTCTGGTACGTTGTGTCTTCATTCTCATTGATTTCGAAGAACATCTTTATTTCTGCCTTCATTTCATTATTTATCCAGTAGTTATTCAGGAGCAGGTTGTTCAGTTTCCATGTAGTTGTGCAGTTTTGAGTGAGTTTCTTAATCCTGAGTTCTAATTTGATTACACTGTGGTCTAAGAGACTGTTTGTTATGATTTCTGTTCTGTTGGATTTGCTGTGGAGTGATTTATTTCCAATTATGTGGTCAATTTTAGAATAAATGTGACGTGGGGCTGAGATTAATGTATATTCTGTGGATTCGGAGTGGAGAGTTCTGTAGATGTCTGTTAGGTCCGCGTGGTCCAGATCTGAGTTCAAGTCCTGTATTTCCTTGTTAATTTTTTGTCTCATTGATCTAATATTGACAGTAGATTGTTAAAGTCTCCCACTATTATTGTGTAGGAGTCTAAGTCTCTTTGTAGGTCATTAATAACTTACTTTATGTATCCAGATGCTCCTGTATTCAGTACATTTACATTTAGGACAGTTAGCTCTTCTTGTTGCATTTAGCCCTTTAACATTATGTAATGCCCTTCACCATTATGTAATGCCCTTCTTTGTCTCTTTTGATCTTTGTGGGTTTAAAGTCTGTTTTTATCCAAGACTAGGATTGCAACACCTGTTTTTTTTTTTTTTTTACTCTCCATTGGCTTGGCAAATCTTCCTCCATCCCTTTATTTTGAGCCTATGTATGTCTTTACCCACGAGATGGATCTCCTAAATATAGCACACTGATGAGTCTTGACTCTTTATCCAATTTGTCAGGCTGTGTCTTTTAAATGGGGCATTTAGCCCATTTGTATTTAAGGTTAATATTGTTCTGTGTGAGATTGATCCTGCTATTTTGATGTTACCTGGTTGTTTTGTCCATTAGTTAATGCAGTTTCTTCATAGTGTCGATGGCCTTTATAATTTGGTATGCTTTGCAGTGGCTGGTACTGGTTGTTCCTATGTTTAGTGCTTCTTTCAGGAGCTCTTGTAAGGCAGGCCTGGTGGTCACAGAATCTTTCAGCAATTCCTTGTCTATAAAGGATTTTATCTCTCCTTAGCTTATGAAGCTTAGTTTGGCTGGATATGAAATTCTAGGTTGAAAATTCTTTTCTTTAAGGATGTTGAATATTGGCCCCCACTCTCTTCTGGCTTGTAGGGTTTCTGTCAAGAGATCCACTGTGAGTCTGATGGGCTTCTCTTTGTGGGTAACCTGACTTTTCTCTCTGGCTACCTTTAGCATTTGTTCCTTCATTTTAACCTTGGTGAATCTGACAATTATGTGCCTTGGGTTTGCTCTTCTTGAGGAATATCTTTGCGATGTTCTCTGTATTTCCTGAATTTGAATGTTGGCCTGCCTTGCTAGGTTGGGGAAGATCTCCTGGATAATATTCTGAAGAGTGTTTTTCAGCTTAGTTTTATGCTCCCAGTCACATTCAGGTACACGGATCAAACATAGGTTTGGTCTTTTCACATAGTCCCACATTTCTTGGAGGCTTTGTCATTTCTTTTCACTCTTTTCTTTTTGACTCTTGCCTACTCACTTTATTTCATTGAGTTGATCGTCAGTCTCTGATATCCTTTATTCTACTTGATCAATTTGACTATTGAAACTTGTGTATGCTTCACTAAGTTCTCATGCTGTGTTTTTCAGCACCATCAAGTCATTTATATTCTTCTCTATGCTGGTTATTCTAGTTAACATTTTGTCTAACCTTTTTTCAAGGTTCTTAGTTTTCTTGAGTTGGGTTAGAACATGCTCCTTTAGCTCTGAGAAGTTTGTTATTACCCACCTTCTGAAGCCTGCTTCTGTCAATTGGTCAAACTCATTCTCTATCCAGTTTTGTTCCCTTGCTGGTGAGGAGTTATGATCTCTTGGAGGAGAAGAGGTGTTCTGGTTTTTGGCCATTTCAGCCTTTTTTCACTGATTTCTTCCCATCTTAGTGGATTTATCTACCTTTGGTCTTTGAAGTTGGTGACTTTTGGGTGGGGTCTCTGAGTGAACATCCTTTCTGTTGATGTTGAAGCTATTTCTTTCTGTTTTTCAGTTTTTCTTCTAACAATCAGGCCCCTCTGCTGCAGGTCTGCTGTAGGTCCACTCCAGACTCTGCTTGCCTGGGAATCACCCATGGGGGCTGTAGAACAGCACAGATTCCTGCCTGTTCCTTCCTTTGGTAGCTTTGTCTCAAAATGGTACCAGCCAGATGTCAGCCAGAGCTCTCCTATATGAGGTGTCTATTAGTCAGGATAATTGGTGGTCAGGGAGCCACTTGAGCAGGCAATCTGCCCCTTATCAGAGCTCAAGTGCTGTGCTGGGAGCTCTGTTGGTTCCTTCAGAGCTGCTGGGCAGGGATGTCTAAGTCTGCTAAAACAGAAGCTACAGTGCCCCTTTTCCCAGGTGCTCTTTCCCAGGAAGGTGGGGGCTTTATTTATATATCCCTGGTGGGCTGCTGCCTTTTTTCAGAGATGCTCTGACCAGCACGAAGGGAGTCTAGTCACAGTCTGTCTGCAGAGGCTTTGCTGAGCTGCTGTGGTCTCCACGCCTGGTTGCTATGTAAACTTTCTGGTAACTTTGTTTACACAGATGAGTTTAGAACTACCAACCTGAGCCTCAGTGATGGTGGATGCCTCTCCCCCCACCAAGTCCAAAGTCCCGGGTCAAACTCAGACTGCTGTGCTGGCTGCAAGAATTTCAAGCCAGTGGATCTTAGCTTGCTGGTTTTCATGGGGGTGGGACCTGCCAAGCCCACAACTTGGCTCCCTGGCTTCAGCCCCCTTTCTGTCTCACTGGCATTTCAGGCACCACTGGGGTATGAGACAGGAAAAAATAAAAACTGCTATGGCTATCATGGCTGCGCAGTTCTGTGCTGGAAACCTGGAGCACTGGTGTTGTAGGCACTGCTGGGAGTCTCCTGGTCTGCAGATTGTGAAGACAGTGGGAAAAGCGCGGTATCTGAGCCAGAGTGCTGGAGTGTCCGGAAAAGTCCCTAATGGCTTCCCTTGGCTAGGAGAGGGAGTTCTCTGGCCCTTTGCACCTCTGGGATGAGGCAATGCCCCACTCTGCTTCGGCTCACCCTCCTGGGGCTACTCCCACTGTCTAACCAGTCTCAGTGAAATGAACCTGGTACCTCAGTTGGAAATGTGAAGGTCACTCACCTTGGGACTGCTCTTGCTGGGAACTGCAGACTGGAGCTGTTCCTGTTCAGCCATCTTGGTGGAACTCTGAAAATTTGTATTCAAATTCTTAAAAGATGCTGTCAATATCTTTATTAATTCATTTTCTCTTTTCCTTTCCCTAATTGGCATAGGCAAGAGCATATAGAAAATGGCAAGCTTTACCATCATTTTGAGAAAAGGCCAAAATGGTTTACCAAGTCACTATTTAAATCCTTTCAAATTTCAAAAGATAGAGCATACTAAGTTTGCTTGGAGCCCACAACAGGCATTTAAAATTAAAGCTGATTCTTATAATAAACTAAGAATGCAATTATTATATTAGAACCAATGCCAGAGGGATTTTCTTTGAAAGTTCCCCTGAAATTCCATTAAAGTTCTTTAAATTATTATGGGAATTTGAGAAAGTTTAAATAGAACACCTAACATTTAGTTTGCATTTGTTTCTTTGTTACAGGATATGAACTTCACTGTCTAAAAGATTAAGACATTTCTGACTTCCTTGGGATCAACACAGAAGGGTAAAAACTAACTCACCACATCAGAAATGTTTGCAATCTAGCATAAAAAGGAAATACAAAAAAAAAAAAAAAAAAAAAAAGGAAATACAATAAATCTGAATGTATGTGTTTTATGAAGAAAATAAAACACCATATATTGGATTTTAAAAGGTAATTTAAAAATCTTAATTGACCAATAGTCAAAATAGATAGGTTATGTCTATATATAAAAAGGTTTATTTTTTCTAAATTTGTTTGCATTAAGGATATAGTCTAACTCAAATTATTAGTCTAACTTCTTCTTGTGTATAGAGTGATCTCAAGAACTCTTTAAAAGTTCAGACCAAATGCCACATTCTTTGCATAAAGACATTTAACAAAATACACACACAAACACACACACACACACACATTTATTCACTTTTGAACCGTATTGGTTATTCAATTCACAATACGTACATATTTGACCACAGTACAGTATGGCTGGCTGGGAGACAGGACAAGGGGAATTTTGTAACAAGAACTTTCAGATGTTGCTATTCTGGTCACTTACCATTATTTCTAATTTCTTCTGCAAAAGATTATGCTTGTCTACTCTTATCAGTTTGCAAAATTGTTTCTGTTTCTTTCTGAGTGTTTTGATGTTTTAAGTCTTTATAAATACAGAAAGTGACTCCTATTTCTGGATGGGTACCGTCTTCACTGATGTTTTTAATAATAAGTAATACTAAAAAGGAAATGACTAAAATTTTCCTAATTAAAAAAAATATGAGAAACTGAGCTGTGTTTCTCAATTTTATTAGCTTGGTTAACATATTTCCCCTTTTAAGGTGATTCTACCAACATTGGAATACACGCACACACATACACATACATGTATATACATACATATAATACTAAAATTATATGCATTTACAATTCTAACAGCAAAACTAACAACAACCAATGAACCAACAAACAAAAAACTGACCAGTTTTCAAATAACAAAAAGTACAGACCAAGAAATGAAATACACAATAGATTGATTTCCAGGGATAATGTATAACTAACAAAAACAGCTATTCTTTATTTTTTTCCTCACAAATGTTTACTTCCTGTTCCAAGGACACAACCTTCTTAACCGCCAATTTTTCTCAAGATCCTGACATTATGTTTTCTCTTTCAAGCATCAAAAACAAGCAAATAATAATAATAATAAGTCAAAGGCATTTTCTTTCAGTTTCTGTATTCATTTTATAGATTTTTTTTTCTAAGAAAAAGTCAACACGATTTATACATTGTCATTGTGCATTGTACATCTGTCCAAACCCATAGGATGTACAACACCAGCAGTGAGTTCAAATGCAAACTACGGCCTCTGGGTAATGATGATGTGTCACATTGACTGAGACAAATGTGCCCCTTTGTGGCAGAAGCTGATGATGGAAAAGGCTGTGCATGTGTGGGGCTGGTGACATGAGGACTCTGCATCTTCCTCCTAATTTTACTGTGTATCAAGACTAGTCTGAAAAATAAAATCTATCACAAATTTAAAATAATAAGTGGTCAAGGTTGGTGTAATAATTTTTGGTTTTCTTCCTTTCATGGATACATCATGTAGATAAGTACAGCAGAATAAATCAATTAACATTAACTTTATAATAACTGTGAATTGTTATAGCAATTATACAAATGCTTACATATACTTTGGAATATATCTATGTGTCAGAAGAGAAATAATAGGCTGGGTGTGGTGGCTCATGCCTGTAATCCCAGCACTTTGGGAGGCCAAGATGCATGGATCACCTGAGGTCAGAAGTTCGAGACCAGCCTGGCCAACTGGTGAAACCCAGTCTCTACTAAAAATACAAAAATTAGCCAAGTGTGATGGCGTGTGCCTGTAATCCCAACTACTCAGGAGACTGAGGCAGGAAAATTGCTTGAACCCAGGAGGCAGAGGTTGCAGTAAGCCAAGATTGCCCCACTGCACTCTAGCCGGGGCGACAGAGCAAGATTCCAACTGAAAAACCAGAAAAACCAAAAAAAAAAAAAAGAAAGAAAGAAAGAGCGAGAAAGGATACTTGTTTCTGTTTTATCTGTCAATCATTCATTTTAGGTTACTTTATTTTAGATTGCTTCTATAATTAAGAATACCCTCCTGAAAACGAACTCTAATGTGGTTGTGAGGGATGTTCATTTGGGCCACAGGACAAAGTATTGAAAAGCTCTTACTTATGGTTTTCTATTTTCAGGACCACCTATTTTGAACAAATTTTCTATTTAGCTATATAGTTGTGCCATAAATAGGGTATGAGGATCTTACCCATGGGATCTATTACAGCCAGACTCTAAGTCAACCCCCAAATGATCCGCAGCTCCCAGTGTTCACACCTTTGTGTGATCTACTCTGAGTGTGTGCTTCCTACCAAGAGAATATAGCAAAGGTAAGGAGATTTCACTCTTGGAGTTATATTAACCTCTTATATAAGACTCATTCTGGAGACTTCCCTTGCTGGCTCAATTTGAGATTGGCAACTGCTAAGAAAGTTATGCAGCAAGGAAAGAAGGGCAGCCTTTGGGAGCTGAGGAATCCCACGAAGAGTGAAGGGCACGTCTAGGAGTGGAGGGTGGACTTAAGAATGAAGAGCGGCCTCCAGGAGTGGAGGGCTGACTCCATGAATGGAGGGAGACCTCTAAAAGTGGAAGGTGACCCCTAGGAGTGGGAGGCAGCCTCCGGGAGTGGAGGGCGGACTCCATGAATGGAGGGAGACCTCTAAAAGTGGAAGGTGACCTCTAGGAGTGGGAGGCAGCCTCTGGGAGTGGAGGGTGGCCTCTAGTGTGGAGAGTCTACTGAGAGTGAAATGATCCAGGAACAGAAAGACAAACACTGCATGATCCCACTTGTATGTGGAATTTAAAAGTTGGTCTCATTGATGTAGAGAGTAGAATAGTGGTTACCAGAGGATGGGAAAGGGAGGGGAGAGTAGAGAGGGGGAGAGATTAGTCAATGGATCCAAAGGTACATTGACAAGGAGGAATAAGTTCTGCTGCTCTATTGCGTCTAGAATGACTACTGCTAAAATTAAATGCATTATATATTTCAGAATAGCTAGAAGAGAGGTTTTGAATGTTCTCATCATAAAGAAATGATAATTTTTAAGCTGATGGATAAGTTAATTGCCTAAATTTGAAAATTACAAAGTGAATGCATGCATCAACATGTCATATTTTACCCCATAGATATATAAAATTATTATGTGTCAATCATATATTTTTAAATGAACATTTTGTCTTTTTTTCTGTGATGAGAATTTATCAAAAATTAATTTGTCTACTGAAATCTTGTCTTATCAAAGAAAATTAATCATTATCAACAATTATGTTAAGATTTTAGAAGTCAAGCTTGCAAAGTTAAAGTTACCATAGAGTTAAATAGCTTTTGATTAATCCACCATTTAGAATTCTGTTCTCCAATAATCTTATAGGCACATGTAAGCAAGTGTCCAAGTGTGTGCCTTGCAGCCTGGCTTCCGGCAATCACCTATGTTTTGCATTCCCTTTGTATTACTGGTCTTTGGCCTCTGTCCTTCGACCTTGCTTGCCCTTCTGCTGCCTGCTCTGCTACTCCAAGGGCATATTTTGAGTCCTGTGCTTGGTTGTCTCCTAGGCCGGTAAGTTTCTAGTTGGGTTTTAATGGAGGGTAAGGGCAGGGAGAACCCAGGCTGTATATCCTTCTCTCTTTCTTGCTGTCCCAGATGGCAAAACCTGCCACGCAAGAGTGCCCTCCATGCCTTCAAATCTTCCTGATAGGCCTGCTGTATTCCTGATTTTTGCTAGCTGGCCCCACTCCGCGGTGCTGCTGACAGGGCCTCTTTCCTGTGTCACTTCAGCATGAGGGTTGCTGATCTCTGCATCACCCGCTTGGCTTCTGACTTCTTACATTGCCAGCAAAACTAATTCTCTGTATAAGTTTCCCTGTGTCTTAAATGTGTTCAAATGCTTACAGTAGCTTCTGTTTCATGGTTGGACATTCACGCCTGTGTTATTAAAAACTCTTACACAGTATAAATTATTAAGTTTATGACTTCACTGAAAATAATTATTGAACAATTTGCTTAATGTAAAAGAGTTTATATGCCACTACAATTATCATAAATAATGTAGGCATTAATAATTTGCACATTAATTATTTACCTACATATTTAATCATATCTTTAGGATGGCACCACAGAGTCAAAAAGTCTGGAGGTTTTAAGACCCATAATGCATTATGAAGTTTTTCCATCAAGCCTAAACCAATGCTATGTACACTCCAATGAAGGCTGAATATCATGATTTTAAAACCTTTTGCTAATTTCATGAGCAAACATTTCCAGTTCCTACTGCTGTGTAACAAATTACCTCAAACTTAGTGGTGTTAGTGAGCATTTTATTACGCTCGTGGATCTAGAGGCTCAGGAGTCCGGCAGAATCAGCTGGCTGCTCATTTGCTCCTCTTGGATGCGGATATCACGCCTGGAACTCAGTTGGCAGAAGGCTGGACCTGAAAGCCGACGATGACTCCCTCCCAGGGCTGATGGCTTCTGGGAACCAACAATGATGTCCATCAGCACCTCCCTGCAGACCCTCCAGTCTGACAAAGGACAGCTCACTCTGCTGTCAAGGCCTCAGGAAAATCAAGTGGGAGCTGCATGGCCTTTTCTGACAGCCTTGAAAATCACCCAGATCACCTTCACCATACTGTGCTGGCTGCCGGGTCCAGGCGCATGGGGAAGTGGCAAGGTCACATCCTAGAAGAGCACATGGTACCAGAAGGTTGTTGCTGTGATCTTTAGAAAATACAGCCTTCTCAAAGAAGATGAGAACACTCTGTATTACATCTCCAAACCTCTTTTAAAAATTTATTTTCTAGTTTGAAAAAATAATAAAGTGTTAAAAGTTACAGAAAGATCCCTGGGGAAAAAAATTGTTAACAGAAGTATTGGAAAAATGGAGAAATATATGTCTCTTGTACGCTCCTACCCTTATTTATAAAATGGATAATAATCAAACATTAACATAATCCATGAAGATAATGTAAGTTCTTGTGAGAAAGAAAAATACCAATTTGGGAAAGTACACACTGATAATTCAAATGCGCTTACCAAAGATACCAATCGTCAGGTCTAACGTATCTTACCCGGGGGCTGTCCTCAAGCTTGGCAGAAGAAGTCTTTGAGTAAATGTCAACTAATGCAAGAAAAACATTCCTTATGCTAAAACATCCAAATATCCTAGCTCACGCTTCATCTGAGGAAAATCTCTAGCTCCCTCTGTTGGGAACATTGAAATTTACACACTAAACAACCTTCAGCACAGCTGGGGAACTCTCCCATCCTTTTAAAATGGGAACTCAGCCAGGAATCTGCCCTGCGCCCCTTGATAAGACGTGATGTTGAAGGGCCTCCTTCTTAAATATCTTACGCTCCCTAAGGCTTTCCATATATTTGAGTTTAGCTGCAATCTGACATGTGTTGCTGATAGCACTTTAGAATAATGAAGAGACTATACAATTTATAAAGCAACAAAAAATATGGATAACATATTAAGAGCAACGTTTCTTTGTGGCACTTTTATAATAACCTGTAAAACCAATATGGCCGTCCATCCAGTCATCTGTGATTTGCATATAAATTTGGGAAGTTATTTTGCATATTTGTTGCAGCAACTTCTCTAAATACAAAAATACCAAAATGATCACCAAATAGCCTTATAAATTATAAGGTACTGAGGTATAGTCCAAGAGACTCCAGTTCACCTACTTTCAGCGTTTGGCTATTAGTTTGATTCTGCTTTGGATTTAGACTCCATGCTGGTTTCAGCTAGCAGAATGATCTCTCACATCAACTCTTCCTTTTCCTGTGCCTTCAAGCCTTACATGTGGTGCATAATTTTTTAAATGACAATAGTTAGAAGCAACTATGTCATTGAGTCAAACCCAAACATAAACAGAGAGGGAAATTTAAATGAGTAAATGTGAATTTTTAAAATCCAAACAATGGGATTTTCAGTCATGCCTTTGTCCATACTGCTTCTGTAAAGTTGGACAGGTTACTCAGTTTCTTCAGTCTTTCATTGAAATGGGTATACAGAATTGAAATAAATGACGATTGTTAGATGCACAGTGTCTGGGACCAAATCCTGAGATTGCATCTCAACTCATCCACACATTAGTTGTGTGGCCAGGAGCAGTGGCTCACACCTGCAATCCCAGCACTTTGGGAAGCTGAGGTAGATATCTATCAAGGTAGATATCTATCAAGTAGATAACCTGAGGTCAAGAGGTCGAGACCAGCTTGACCAACATGGTGAAACCTCATCTCTCCTAAAAATACAAAATTAGCTGAACATGGTGGCAGATGCTGGTAATCCCAGCTACTTGGGAGACTGAGACAGGAGATTCACTTGAACCCAGGAGGCAGAGATTGCAGTGAGCTGAGAACAGGCCATTGCACTCCAGCCTGGTGAGACTCTATCTCAAAAAAAGAAAAAAAAAGATAAACATAATATTACCCTCACAGAGCTGTGGAATAGGTTGAAATTAGTTAACATATTTTCCTCTGTAAAAGGTAAAATACCTACATCATAGGATGGTGGGAGTACGTCTGTTATGATATACACAGCAACTGATAAATGATAAACTTAAAACAATCTCATGTGATGTTATGACTTATATGTTAAATGTAACAATTCTTAAGCAGTTTATCAAACTCATTACATTTTATATACTCTCTTTTTTTCTATTTTACTTTTTTTTTTTTTTGAGACAGAGTTTAGCTCGTTACCCAGGCTGGAGTGCAATGGCGCGATCTCAGCTCACCACAACCTCCGTCTCCCGGGTTCAAGCAATTCTCCTGCCTCAGCCTCGCGAGTGGCTGGGACTACAGGCATGCGCCACCATGCCCAGCTAATTTTTGTATTTTTAGTAGAGACGGGGTTTCACCATGTTGACCAGGATGGTCTCGATCTCTTGACCTCGTGATCCACCCGCCTCGGCCTCCCAAAGTGCTGGGATTATAGGCGTGAGCCACCGCGCCCGGCCTACGTTTTATATACTCTCAATAAATGGTAGCTCCTCATGGCATGTGTAGAAGTAACAGATTGTAGGGACAATGCCTCACCTCTTTTTAGAATGTTGCTATTGCCAATGTTGGCCAGCCAAGGTCTTGAGAACACTTCTGTGGTTGAACAGAGTTTTGTTTATTAGCAGCTGATGCGACAACAGAGGTTTCACGTGATCAGAAACCACGGGGTGTCGAGCCCAGTAGGAACGGCTCGGTGCAGAATTTGGACTTGAAATTAGAGCATTAGAGTGAAGGTTCGAGGAATCATGATTTTGCTCTAGATAGGGTGCTGTCTGTAGGGGGTTTCTATAATAAGGTATCTATACAGTTATTATCTAAAAGGTGGAAGACATGGATTGGGGTTAAAACTGCACTTGGTTAAGAAGTACCAATTGTTTATAACAGCTCAGAAAAGGGTGGCTATCATCTGAATGTTTGTGTCTTTTCAAAATTTGTATGTTGAACTCTAATTGCTGAAGTGATGGCATTAGGAGGCAGGGTCTTTGGGAGGTAACTAAGTCATTGGGGCAGACCCCTCTGGAATGGGACTAGTGACCTCATAAAAGAGGCCCCGAAACCTCTCTCACCCCTTCCGCCACGTGGAAACAACTAGAAGACAGAATCTAGGAGGCAGTGAGCCCTCACCAGGCACCAAATCTGCTGGCACCGTGATCTTGGAACTCAGCCTTCAGAACGATTAGAAATCTCTGCTGTATATAAATCACCCAGTTTGAGGTAGTAGTCAAACTGACTTAGACAGGGGCGTTGAGTAATGTTTCTGGTTTGCACACTCCTTGTTTACATGTTTTCAGGCAGCACCGTGATGTGGGTATTGTTTGCTCTGCTGCATGGCAGTTCAGAGGGCTCCTGTCTAATGTGTTACGTGAAATTCCTTCTGCTCAACACCAAAACACTACAGCCCACTGCAAGAGCCAGGCCAGCTCCCAGCTCGCTACCATATATATATATAAGTGTATATATATGCACACACACCAATATTACTACTGTCAACAGACATCAACTTTGTGTAACATAAACCTAAGAAAAGCACAGTATTATTACTTACATTTTCTCTCTCCTCACTGCAATTTTAGCTAGATGACTTATCCTAAAGAATAACTTTCATCATGACACCTGCAAACCCAAGATTCATTTATGAGCAATTAAATTTAGCCTGTGCACATGCCCAGTTGTATTATATAAGCTCTTCTAGAATCAGGCTCTAACTCCCCTTACTCCCCCCATACCCACCACCTGTACCACCTGCTGTGGCCGACGTGTTCATGCCTCCATGCCTTTACTGGTTCTCTTCTCTCAGCTTGCAAGACACGCTCAGAAAGTGTCTGTTATTTGATTAAATTTAAATTAGTTGCATCTTAGGCTAATAACTCTAAGGAACTTAATTTTGATAAGTAGAATCCATATACATTGGCAGGTATGTTTATTATATTTGAGGCATCTCACCAGATTGAGATACGAGATAAGGCTGCATTTCATTTAACATTTGAAAAAAGTGCTTCTGAGCCCCACAGGTGACGTTACCGTGCAGTTCGTTCCTCCATTTTCAGATCCTTTCTGCAACATTTTAAAAACATTAGAACATCCGTCAACCTCAGGGTTTAGTTCAGCTGCCTTGTACATTGTCCTCGTTAGCAGAGCTCAGGTGCCACAACCACCACTGGTGCTGAGGCTCCAAGTATACTGCCACACTATCTTCATCACCAACCTTAGAGGTCTGGAATAGATGGAAACCCGGAGACGCTGAATGCTGCTCCTTTTCCATTAAAGATGCCAAAACGCCACGCGCTTCCTCACTGGTTCTGGGGAAGGCCACAATTCCAAGGTATTCAACGTTGTCTATGGCAAAATTCATCTGAACTTAGAATAACGTCGTTCTTTCATAATTTGGCTTTTTTGAACCCCTCCCTGTACCCTCACCAGCTTACGCACACAAACATACTTGCGGTCATCCCATTACTGACATGCCATGGCCCCATGATGCTCATCAGGAACTCCAGATGCAGCCACACACCATATCCTGACACCCCTTTACCAACTCTCCCATAAGACAATCTCAGCTATTGAGCCCGAAGCACTTGTTTAAGGAGCAAACAACAAAAACTAAAACTAAAATAAAAAATAAAAAGACATCCTTTGAAATGATTTTAATTAACGTATATTCTTGGTGTCAGATGACTTCCATCAGGCCTGTTAGAATTCACGAAAGCCCTGCTACCCACGCCGAACTTCACAACAAAATGAATAAAAATCTTCATCCCACTTTTAACTAAAGAGAGGTTAGCTCCTGTAAAAACATTCTCATCACTTTTCAAAAGCATTTAGAGCAGAGTTTCAGAAAAGAGCAGCTTTCCTCGAGATTTGCAAATGCCTGTTTCCCTAGAAGCAACACTTGTTAACCCTTAAAGGGAAACACTTTATTCTAAAAAATATTTAAAATTCAACTTATCAGCCTCCATATTACATGAAGTCTATTGATTCATCTCTGACCTTTGTATGATTTCATTTTTGTTGTGGTTGAATTGGTGATTTGGGTGTTTGCACTGCGGTGTGTTAAGACCGTAGCCCCTTGTAAAATATCTCAGAGGGAGGGTAGGATCACACATTTCACTCTTTATGTAACTCAGCTCAGAATCCAGTCCAGTGTTTGAATATAATGCTTAGTCATTTTGTTACTTACCCATTTCTAATTCAATGTTGGTTTTAGAACTTTGGGTGAAGAATGCTAAAATAACTCAAATAATAATTTTAGATCATAAGGAAATTCATTACATGAGTTCAGTGAGTTCCTTTTTAATTGACATATATTTCAATACTTGGACTTTGATAGAGTTATTTTATAGGTCTTTTCACTAAATTAACTTAGATAATTGATTAGCTATAAAATAGGCAAGAGCATATGTGTAGTCAAAGGAAAACCTTTTCTTTGATAAAAATACTTTCATAAATATTCTGAGGAAATGAAAACTTCCAGATTATATTGCTATTATTGACATAATAAATATATTCTTAGTAAGTAGAGAAATGTTAAAAGTCATAAAATTTGAAAAGAAATGTATATAGTACCTTGCCAATTTCAGTAATGTTTTAGTAAATATCCTCTTAAGGTTTTATCACCTGACACCTAAACTCGAAACAAAGATATTTTAAAAGGCTGGATTTTCACTCAATTAGTATACATTTACAATTTAATCAAATGCAACAATGTAATGCACTACTGATCCTGTAAAATTAATTTAAGTGTTTTATTTTTTGCTCTCCCACATAAGGATGGGAGTACTATATCCCCTTTTATGGGTGGATTAGCAAGAATCTGTAGAATGCTAAGGCATGCTTTGGCTCAGGAATTATTAAATTATACTCTAAGAATATCATTTTTAGATTTTGTTTCTTTCTTCCAAGCTGTTCCTGGTTCTTTGCATTCATCATTTAATTTATGCACTTTGGCTCTCTCCAGATGGGAATTCGTGAACGAGCTTTGGTGAGATCCCCACAGGATGTTACACACTGCAATCTGGCATTAGCGTACATCTCCAACTGAAACAAAAGGAAGCACTCTGAAAACTTTTGATTTTCTAATTTCTATATCCGGAAGACAAGTTCCTCACATATATTGTGGACTTTTCCAAGGAATCTGGCAACAGTCAAGATGTTCATTCTGTACACCTAGAAACCCTGCCAAACACACAAACATCCCAGAGGTTCAAAGAAGTCCAAGACTAACAATAAATCTCTGATGCTGAGCAGATTCCAGTGTCTCTGGAATGAGCCTACTGGAGTCTGGATTTGGTGGGCAGATTCTGGAGCGAGACCCTGGGTGCTGCTGGTGCTGCTGGCTGCAAGGGACAGATGCGCTAACACTCCTCGACCAGACGACCCAAAAGATTGCACAGGACTCTGACCCCTACAAGAGGGCCTGGAACATTGAGACCTTGCCCAGTGACAATAGTCAGAACTGGAGCATGCTTCAGAACCTAAATAGCTGATGGAGAAATACTCCTTCTTCCTTATGAATAATATTCATGCTTCACAACCAGGCCTTGCCATCTGCTATGATCTTTTATAACCTGTGCTCTACTCTATTCTCAGTTACCAGATGGTGGGTTCCAGTTTTGTAGAAAATCCACATTTACATTCTTTTTACCTTTTCCATTTTCTTTTCCCTCACAGATACCTGCACTTAGCCTTTGCCTCTCCCAGTTGTCTTGTAACCAGGAGAGCATTTTTAGGCAAAAAGAAGAGAAATCACAGACAGTGACCTAAATTCTAATAATAACCTTACCACTAGCAAACTCTGCCATGTGAGTTAATTCGTTGAAACTCTCTGGGTTTGACTGACAACATGGTAATAAAAACACGTCCACATGCTGCGTGTTGAGTCCCATCCTTAGAGCTTTACATGTCTGATTTAATTTTCATGCTAATCCCACTTCACCATGGAGAACACTAAGACTGGGAGAGTTTGTGAGTTAGCAAGTGTGGCATCATTTATTATTAGCAAGACCAGAATAATTTCTGCTCTCTGGAAATAAGGTTTTTTTGAAAGACACAGTGTAATATTATCATGCAACAGCAATATATAATGTTTAAAAAGGATTTGAATACCAGTAATTTTTAATGTTCTCTGTCATTCCTAATTCTGAGTGCCACAGATTGTAGATATTATACTATATTTCCATCAGGAGCTGGTATGTTGTATGAAAATTACTTTGATAGCATAATAAATATGTTTCTAGGGGGGAAAAGAGGCAAAGGATTAGAAGGTCTTAATGTTGTATCTTGCTTCTGGTTAAACTTCAGGTTATATATGTCATATGAGAATTCGTAAGACCTTAAAATCTGGTTTTCTCTTTTTGTCTGACTAGCAATATCCATGTGGAATTCTAAAATTAAACTTTTAAAGTTGAGGCTGACAAGCAGTTGATAGTTATTCATGATTAAATTGACTACATTTGTCAGCTGTAACACACTTCAGCTTCCTCATGTGGTTGGTTGAGGCTCTCCAAAGAAAGAAAAAATATATACTACAAAGTTACCTAAGAAAAATACTGAGAGCGTTTATAAAATCTATCATTTATCCATCATCTTTCTATATGTCTGTCTAATTTATCTATCTATCTGTCTGTCTGTCTGTCTTATCTATCTATCTATCTATCTAATCTATCTATTATTTTTCTCTCCTGTTTATTGTTAGCATGTTTCACTCTTCACTTCCTTCAACCTCCTAATGAATTTTCCTTTAAATATTTAGTCCTAACCAATGTCACATTTAGGGATTAAATGTGAATATTAGACTCTCATACATCTAGTCAAAACCCTTCATTTCGTAGGTGATGGAATGTAACCAAAAGAACCGAAGTGACTTGTGCAAGCCATCTGGGAATTACCTGACACATTTAGAAAGATAATCAAGTATATTATTACTTCAGTGTGAGGAAGACTTTTGCCAAATTGTATGAAAGGGATAAATTAATAATTAATTGCAATTTAGCTTTCATTATTTTACTATCAAAAGAATCATTTCTTAAAAGTGTCACTTACATTTATTCTCTAAATTTGGCAGTAGTCCATTAATACGCGTTAAAAATAAATTTTAAAATAGGAATATTCAGTCAAGGCATAGTGACTCATGCATGTAATCCCAGTACTTTGGGAGGCTGAGGGAGAAAGATTGCCTGAGACCAGGAGTTGGAGACCAACCTGGGCAACATAACGAGATCCTGTCTCCACACAAAAAATTTTTAAATTAGTCAAGTGTGGTGGCTCACGCCTGTGTGCGCAGCTCCTCTGGAGGGTGAGGCAGGCTGATTTCTTTAGTTCAAGGAGTTCAAGGCTGCAGTGAGCTATGATCACACCACTGTAGTTCAGCCTGGGAAAGAGAATGAGACCCTTTCTAAAAATAATAAAGTAAATAAAAACAAACTGAAATAGGAATGTTCAAAATGGGAATAGGATTTTGACATAGAGATAAACATTTTTAAATAAAGGACAACATAAACAATGTATGCTGAATCAGAATTTACACTTATGATACAAATAATTCAAAAGAATAATGGCAATGGTTATATGTAGCACTGAACTCAGAGAAGTTTGGAAAACATTAGGTTAATGTTAACCTAATGTTAACCTAATTAAGCAGGCTAGTCACCACATTAGGGGGAGAGGTGGTGTCTTCATTAGGACTTTCAAGTTTCTCCTTCTCAAGAAAGCATGAAACAAAATCAATAACTTTATCAAGGATCAGATCCATAATGTATTATTCGGTTTTCACACTGATATAAAGAATTACCTGAGACTGGGTAATTTATAAAGAGAAGACGTTTAATTGACCCACAGTTCTTCATGGCTGGGGAGGCCTCAGGAAACTTATAATCATGGCAGAAGGCGAAAGAGAAGCAAGCACCTTCTTCTTCAAGGTAGCAGGTAGAAGAGAGAAGGAGTGAGGGAGATTGCCACACACTTTTAAACCATCAGCTCTCAACTCTTGTGAGAACTCACTCACTATCATAAGAACAGCATGGGGGAACTGCCCCCATGATTCAGTCACCCCCCACCAAGTTCCTCCTTCACATGCGGGGATTATAATTCAAGATGAGATCTGGGTGGGGGCACAGAACAGAATCCTATCACATAAGACAGAAGGACTGTAGAAAACGTATGCCTGGGATGTTCCGGAAGCCAGGGCTAGTGGTTGTTATTCCTTTTACATCAGTTTTTCCAGTCATTGAAACTAGAATAATTAATTGAAGAAAAGTTTTGTACCAAACTTTCATACACTCATAGCAGAATTATTTAAGAAAAAGTTTCAATTTTCTCACCTCTATTTTTACACTTTAATTTTAAACTGAAACAAAAGCAAAATTAAGCAATACAATATGTCTCCTCAATGACTATTAATTTTTTTCTTTTAGAAGAAAATATTTTTCCATTAGAAAATAAAACTATTGCTCATTGAATGAAATAAGGATTAAGTCAGTCTCAATTGCACTAGACATGAATTTAAGAACATTTTCTTTTGAAGATGACTAGAGACAGTGAAACTACATAATGATTACATGTTTCTTTTCTATTTACAAAGTATTTCCAGAACTCTTTAGATTTCAAAATGAAGAGATGGAATACCAAAGTTAACCCCACACAATATCAAATCACTTGGTAGAATTGTAGGATATAGGGATGTCAGAGGCAAACTAAAGCAATCCCTTAATTTTCCACTGGAGAAAAATGAGGGTGAAGAAAATGAATGACAAGGTGATACTGCCACAGCTGTCAAGAGACAAAAATGGGACTCAGTATTTGCTCTCGTGATCCACACTACTTCAAAAAGGTATCACTTTCTTTACACAGCATGTTTTATTCAATTAATTTTTTTGAACATTCCCAGAGGAAAGGCCTTTGAAGAGATGAATAAAAAACAAGTTACATTTCTAGTACGCAAGTACCGTGTCCTAAGTGAAGGAATTATAAGCATGGCTCCCAGAGGAATTAAGAAAAAATAAACAAAACAGAAGCTATGTGACAATTAACCAATATAGTAATAAGTGTAACATGACAAGGAGACATCTTGAAAGCATAAATGATTTAATATATCTGGAAAAAGCAGAAATAAAAGACCCATGTGTGTATCCCCATCATCGGAGAGTATCTGTGGGAGAACAGATGTTTAAGAAGATTGTATGTGAGAAAAAAAAGGAAGGAAGGTAAGATGAAGAAAAGGAAGGAAAAAAGACAGTGAGGAGGGAGGGTTTGGAAAATAGAAAAATATTTCAGGAAGAGACTGAAGATGTATATAGTGTATTGTGCGGATGTATATAGTGTATTGTGAAATGGCAAGTAATTGTTCGTGACTCAGAGTATATTTCAAGGACTAGCACAGGAAGTGTTGCTAAAAATACTGACAAGGATGAGATCACGAGTGGTTTGCTCCACCGTGTGAGGAAGTTAGGCATTCTCCTTTGGGCAGTAGAGAGAAACTCTAAGATTTTAAGCAGAGGTCTGGAGTGGGCACAGGTGCCTTACAAAACCGGGGCTGCAGAACAGTTCAGAGGGACAGGGGAAGAGTTGCATCAGAATTCATCAGAACTTACTCCTCCAGGATCCAGCAATCAAGAGAGAAATTTGAAAAACTAAGAGCGTACACCATAATCACAACCTTTCAGAGGCAGGAATAAGTGTTGAGAAAGACGAAGTATTTGTTTGTATTAGGAAACAGTTTATTTTGAGGAGTCAAAAGGATTTTGACAGATGAGAGAAAAAAAGAAGTGTATTTGATCTAGAAAAAGGAGATTGACTAAAGTCCACAAACGTGAACGTGTCTGCCCGGCATACATCTCTCAGAATCTGTTTCACAGGGCTTCCAAAGGGCTCAGTCTCCCCAGACCCCCAAGCAATCCTACCATTCAGCTCCCAGGGCTTACGATGTCATAGACCACTGGGAAGAATAAAGTTTGAAATAGCATCAAAAGAAGATTTCATATCCAAACACAGCATGCATTCCATGTTTAGGAAAACATGGTGATATAAACCAAATACGTCAGGCAGGAAACCAGAGGAAGCCTGAAGTGGAGGAATGTTACCAGATAGCTCAGAAGTGGTCCTTCCAACGCTGGAGAGAAAATAATGACCAATGCATCGTTGCATGACTTCTTAAATTTTTGTTTTCTTTTCTTTCTGCCTTGAAGCGAGGAAGGTAAAATGGTAAAACAAGAATGGCAAATAGATCCCTTCTTCCACAAAACTGGTCACTTGCTTTGAGTAGTAATTCTGAAGGACTGGGAAAATATGGAGCCAAAAAAAAAAGTGCCAGGATTCTGATATGGTTTGGGGAAGCTGATGTGGCCTGACCGGCAGGGGACGGGATGTGTGAGGATGCGCGAGGATGCGCGAGGTTGCGTGAGGTTGCGTGAGGATGCGTGAGGATGCGTGAGGTTGCGTGAGGTTGCGTGAGGTTGCGTGAGGATGCGTGAGGATGCGTGAGGTTGCGTGAGGATGCGTGAGGATGCGTGAGGATGCATGCACTCGAGGTGAGGTGATTAATGCAGATAACGTCCAAATCCTTCCAAAAAGGCCGTCACCGGGGGGCTTTCTTTTAGGATCCCAGACCAGCAAAAGGGGCTCATGACCTCGCTAGGAGCCTGACACCTCCCACTGCAGCAGCTGCCCAGACCACTCTTGTTAGAGCAGGCACAGTGGTGAGATGGCTGAAGATGACTTACCAAGGACCACTGCTAGGAAGAGAAGAGAGGCACAGAAAAAATGGTCAGAAAGGGGAAATGTGGGAAGAGAAACAGTATTATTATTTAGTATATGGAAAATTATGATGCTTGTCTCTCACATCTTTATTGACTAAAATCAGGGGAGATAGAAAAGTTGGTTGTTACAGTGCAAAGAGTGAATCTCTGTGTGTAAACATGAAAGAGAAAGACCACCATGAATGGGAGCTCTCCACCTTGTGCAGCCCCAACCAGCTCCCCAGGTTCTCTCTGAGGCCTTTGGGTGTGGACTGGAACCATGCTGCTGGCTTTCATGGGCCTTCAGCTTGCAGACAGCAAACCGTAAGACCCCAGCCACCAGAATCGTGTGAGCCAGATAATCCTTTACATCTTATTCTATATGTGTATATCTGTATCTGTGTCCACTGATTCTGCTTCTCTGGAGAACTCTGTCTAGTACAGTGATATCCACCAAATCAATTTAAATTCTCATCCATTCATGCATCGTTTTTTTTGTTTTGTTTTGTTTTTTTTAGTGATGACATTAACTCTCTTGCTTCTCATAAAAGGTTATTTTTGGCTATCGGGGGCTAAAGAAATGAATGGACAGATCCACAGCCTGTTGGAAGGCTAAGAGTGTGAGGGAGCAAAGATGGGACACTTCCTCGAGAGCCCTGGCATCCCCTTCTCAGCCCTGCCTCTACCTCAGCTTCTGCCTCTACGACAAATGCAAATGGCACTTGGACTTCTAGAGGTAAGGAAGGGCATAAGCTATGTTTTGTATTTTAGATATACCCATTTTGAAACAATTAAATAGATACAGAAAAATCTCCACCTTTTTTTCCCCTCCCAAATAGCAATTCTGTTGTTCATATATTATAAAAGAGGAAGTGAACACAGTAGATATATACTAGTATGTTATGCATTTCTGATACAATTTTTCATAGCCTTTCACAAAATATCGATCACCACTCATAAAGGGTAATGCCAGGTAGGCATCAATTTTCTTTCAGTCTTTCTGCATTTTAACTATGCTTTCTGGGAACTTCTTCAAGTCTTCAGGGAACACAGGTGATAAATAAATAGATATATTAATTTTAAAAATTAATCTTCTGGAACAGGATTTTGCTGCTAGCTGCTTGCCTTCAAAAATAGCCTTCCCTATAAATTATAGAGTGTTAATCTACTTTTCAACTCTTATAACTCATCTGCTTTTTTTCTTACATAACTCTGTTCTGCATGGCAACCAATGAGTTTTCATCTGGATGCAAAATTTCTTCCCTGTAACATGACTTTCAAAAAGCAACTAAAATTCACATTTTGTTAGCTTTGGCTATTAATATAATTATATTTCCATTATCAAAATGAAAATGATGAAAAGATATTTTTCAAAAGGTCAGTATTTCAACACTGACTCAGATTATAATTTACTGATTTAGTACACATATTGTATCTCCAACTTACTGTATATTTGTAGCGTGTGGAATCTGTGGTGTGGTAAAGTAGGAAGCCCCAGGAATCTGTCTCCCCACCTAGACAGCAACTGCACTGGCAGAATCTGTCAGACGTAACTATTTTGAAATTCTTGAGTCACTGGATGGCTTGCAAATTCCAGCGAAAGGCTTGGGCAGTAAAGTGCAGTTAACTGCAGTCAATTTCAGCTCTTAGCACAGGAGCAGCCTCACAGCCTCTACCCATTCCCATGGCTGGAAGCTGGCGCATGTTCCTGGAGCACCCTGCACAGAGGTACCGGAACCCAGGTGGGATAAAGGACCACATTCTCCTGATACCAAGGATTATTTTTCTCTAACCACTGATTGGTGCTTCCGATTACAGTGGTGCAAACAAAGAGGATGAGCTCTTGTGCACTTCCCCTCATTGTTGCAAGCCCCTCCTTTCCAGTGGAAGTGACTGTCTGGGTATTTAAAGGGTCAACATTTCATTTAAAGGGTCAGCACTTTTTTCCTCCTTTGTCATTCTTAGTTTCTTCCTTTTGGGAGTCAGACATGAAACACAAAAACATTCAAAAAGCAACTATATTTATAGGAGAAATTAGAAAGTCACTGTGCAGGCTGGGCAAGGTGGCTCACTTACTGTAATCCCAGCACTTTGGAAGGAAGAGGTAGGCAGATCACTTGAGGTCAGGGGTTCGAGACCACCCTGGCTTATCATGGTGAGACCCTATCTCTACCAAAATAAATACAAAAATTAGCCAAGCATGGTGGCACGTGCCTGTGGTCCTAGCTACTCAAGAGGTTGAGGTGAGAGGATTGCTTGAGCCTGGGAAGTGGAGGTTGCAGTGAGCCGAGATCCCACCACTGCACTCGAGCCTGGGTGACAAGATGAGACTCCACTTCAAAAAAAAAAAAAAAAAAAGCCACTGTGCAAGGTATTGGCTCAGAAACAACCTGAGAAGACCTGAAGTTTACTCTTCAGGCTGATCCTTGGCACAGAGACAGGCCACAGCAATTCAAAACATTAAGAAAAATAGCAAGATTAAAAAAAAAAAGGTGAAAGGGGATAATTTGATTTCCAGAGTTACCCCATTATTATATTCAAATGTCCACTTTTCCAACCAAAAAAAACACAAGACATTTTTAAAAATGTGAAAGTATAACCTATTAACAAAAACAACAGAAACTGACGTTAACTAGGACCAGATGGTGAACATGCTTACAAGACTTTGAAAATATACTTTCAAAGTAAGGCATGGAGAATGTCAAGGAAATGATACATGAATAAAATAGAAATAACAAAAATTAATAGAAAAAAACTAAGAATAAACCAAAATAAATCGTAAAACTAAAAAGTATTAAAATGAAAATTTGCAAGGATGTAAAGATAGATTTGAGCAGGCAGAAGAAAGGATTGGCAAACTTTAAAGACATGGCAGGGAAACTGTTGAGGCCCAAGGAACAGAAAGAAAATGGATTAAAATGTGACACAGATACACCATGGAATATTATGCAGCCATCAAAAACGATGAGTTCATGTCCTTTGTAGGGACATGGACATGACCATCATTCTCAGCAAACTGACACAAGAACACAAAATCAAACACCGCATGTTCTCACTCATAGGCGGGTGTTGAACAATGAGAACACGTGGACACAGGGAGGGGAGCACTACACACTGGGGTCTGTTGGAGGGAAATAGGGGAGGAGACAGCGGGGGGTGGGGAGTGCGGGAGAGAGATCATGGGGAGAAATGCCAGATATAGGTGAAGAGGAGGAAGGCAGCAAATCACACTGCCACGTGTGTACCTATGCAACAATCTTGCATGTTCTTCACATGTACCCCAAAACCTAAAATACAATAAAAATATATTTAAAAAAAAAGAGAGAAAATGGATTAAAGAAAAGTGAACAGAGCCTAAGGAGCCTGTGGGATGCCTCATGTAGGCAACATACTCTTTGTATAAGTTCCAGAAGGAGAATAGAGGAAGAAAGGGGTAGAGAGATAATTATGGTCTTCCTGCTTCATACATAAAATACAGTGATTTCAATTTTTTCTTTCTTGAAACTGCTAACAAAATATGATATTTTGATTTTTTCCTGATTTCCCTTTAGTTGCCAACAACCTTAACATATTGCAAATGTTTGACTCAATTGTATATTTCACAGAGAGTAATCAAGGCTTCTATAATCTCTTCCCCAACCCCTGACCCCAACGTTATTGCATTGGGCATAAGGAAAAATAAAATATTTCAATGTGACAGTGTTTTAAATTGACCAATCATTGCCCATCATGTAGAGCAGATATTTTGATACATATGGCCATCACTAAGTTATATAAGATATAGCTGAGGTTTCCTTTCGAAGCTACTGGGAGGTCCTGCCCATATGTTTTGCAAGTTGAGTGCCTCAGTGTTCAATGCTTAGTATTACAATATGGTCCCACAGCCTTTAATATATTATTTACAGTAAAATCCTTTTTTCACATTTGATCATTTTAAGCAGCGGTGTGTGAATTTAAATTCTCATTACTTATGTTTAAGAAATAATTTATTAAGGTCACCAGATGTGTAATGATGTACATGAGGTGATTTTATAGATACTATGCTATGAAGATTTATGATCATAGTTTATTTTACAGGAACATTGGTAGCTGTAACAATTAATTTTTTTGATACTTATTTTGTTATACATTCATTCATAGATAAGATTTACTAATTTATTAGTCATTGTACATAATTCAGGCATGAATGTTTAAATGTAGGGGAGTTGAACAAATTAATGCCTGGTCACTGTTAGTGGCCTTTGTAGTTTTCTCAGATCTTCAGGTCTTTAAGTATAAACATTTATTTATTTTGGAAAATTCCCTACATGAGTTTGCTAAAGGTTACTCAATAGTTTTCTGAAACATTTTTTGAGTTTACCTCTTATGCAGTTTCTTTTTCGCGACATGTTATCTATGGCCTTTATAACAAGAAGTACATAGATTCCCAAAGAATCCTGAAGATATAGAACTAAATCTGAATATGAAAGGAAGAAGATGGTTTTCTGAACTCACTTTCTATTCTTGATATCTCTAACTTATAAATTGACGAAGGGAAAATTGAGAGTGTACTACTATTCTATATATTTAAATTCAAAGTACATTCTTTAGCTGAGAAAGAATATCACAAGCTCTTTTCAACACCTTACCATAGAGAAATGAATAATGAAATTTGTATTTTGTTACTCATAGTCAATACTTGCCACTACAAGTATTTGTTACAGTAAGTATAGCTGCTGTAACCCTGTAGCATTTTCCCAGTGACAATGGCATATTATGGAGGATACAATACAAATTTCTGTCCACCCCTCTGTCCACCAAATATTTAAATGCATT
The DNA here is from genome assembly GCF_030222135.1 of Aotus nancymaae. Lineage (NCBI taxonomy): Eukaryota > Metazoa > Chordata > Mammalia > Primates > Aotidae > Aotus > Aotus nancymaae. Next base: position 1,910,163 of record NW_026988450.1, on the reverse strand, counting down.
TTTTTTGTACAAGTAAGACACATGCATTTTTCTCCCCAAGAGACAGTCCAAAGTTAAACTCAGCTGAAAGTGGGTATGACAAAGTCTTCTCCATCAGCATTTCATCCTTTTGGCCCACCTGCTTACAAAATTTAAAACAAGCTATCTGCCTCCTGCATGTATATACAAGTATATGATGCTGGGGCATGACTAGAATAACCTCAAGAAAAACTGCAGCTGACAAAAGAGACGCTTGGGGTCCACGCTGCAGTCACTGATCTACAGCAGTGATGAAATCCTGATGGCCAAGTTGTAGAAGAAGACACCCTTTTTCCAGAAAGATGTGGAAAGGCCCTCAATGAACTCCAGTTCTGCTATCTGGGGAGATTTCCTTGTGTGACATTGTTTGACTCTGGCTGTACCCTCTGTGGGTGCTCTTCCCTTGACATCATCCCCCCAGGGCCACATCTGGGGGGCTTTGAGAATCTTGTCCTTGGTGGAGGATAAGGAACTTTTACTGCCTTTTTTCTCCTGGGAAATTTTAAGGACCTATGGGCGGCCTTGATAGCCACAGAATTTTTTAGTAAGAGAAGAAAAGAGGAAATAGATTTCTAATTTGTTTGTTTCCTGTCAATTTGTGGTGCCTGCACTTGGCTGAAGTTATTTGCTAGGAGTTGTCCTCAAGCCCTTGTCTGCTCTTTATTTCTCCATCCCTATGCATTTTTCTTTCAATTGAATTGTGGCTGCCATCGTGCCATTTGAAGCAACAGGACTTAGTTGAGAATGAATTTGCTTAAATCTGGTCTCTGTTCTAGAATTGTGTCCCCATTTTAACCAATTAATCCCTACAGGGCCTTTTTTGTTCAAGTCTTTTTCAGTATTACCTCTTACTGTTTGCAGTCCCAAAACAGTAAACTTTTGCAACTCTGCTTGGCCCAAAGGTCTGCGTTCTGGTTTATCCTTTGCCTCGAATCTTGAAGGCGGCTGCTCTTGCCTGAGTAATTAGCTGCTTCTCTTAGACTAAAAGAGAACTTAAAAGCATCAACCTACATTTAAAAATATACTTTTAAGAGGAGTTTTCATCATTTCCCCAATGACCAACAGAGTCATTACTTGACATGAAATTTTTCATTTTATATTTTATGAATCTGTGAATGTTTTATACATCAGTCTAATTAAAGAAGCCTTCCCCTTAGATTTAATCTGAAGGCAAGGAATAATTAAAGCATTTTCATTTGTATTATAGTATATGTATATGGGGAAAAGTAATAGATATTTATATTTAATGTTCATCTTTATTAAAATTATCCTAATTATGCACATGAAGTTGTCTGGGTCGGAGACGGATTTCTTACTAAAACCTCACAGTAAACAATAAGTATGTAGATCCCCCTTACCGTAGTCATTTCTCCTGGGGTGTCATAAGAGCCAGGGCAGTCGTTCTGCCAGGCACTCCTAAGAAGTGTAATGGGCTGGAGTCACACTCAAACCTTTTGAATGGAAATAGAACCTCTGGAGGAACCAGATTGTCTCATGTATCGGGCCCTTTAAAACCTAGACCATGTTTCCAAGTCTCCAAGCCTCCTTCCTCCTTGAACTGTAAATACAGTCATCCCTCAGTGTCCATGGGAGTGTCCAGAAACCCCTCAGATATCAAAATGAACACTCAAGTTCCTTATATAAAATGGTGGAGTATTGGCATATAACTTATACACATCCTCTAGTATACGTTAAATCATCTCTCAATTACTTATAATACCTAAAACAATATAAATGCTATATAAATACTATTTATACTATATTGTTTAGGGAATAATTACAAGAAAAAGAATGTCTATCTGTTCAGTACAGATGTAATTATCTTCTTTTTTCTTTCAAATATTTTCAAGCCCCAGTTGGTTGACGTCCATGGATGTGGAACCCACAGATATGAAGGTCTGACTGTACCTGAAAGAAGGAGGCTCCCCATTCCCAGGGACCTGAGGCTTAATCTGAGGAGCTAATCTGGGCTGGAATCTTTGGCCTTCTTAGGGAGATCAGTGACGTTTTATTATGCTCTAGGAAATAAGCAATTGGCAGGACGAATGTCTCTAGACCTGATCCTCTTAATATGTCCAGAGTCCAAAAGGTCAGGTTTATGGCAGGAGCACTGAGAAACCCACAAAAGTTTTACTCCGTTCTTTTTTTAATTGCATTTTAGGTTTTGGGGTACACACGAAGAACATGCAAGATTGTTGCATAGGTACACACATGGCAGTGTGATTTGCTGCCTTCCTCCCCTTCACCTATATCTGGCATTTCCCCCCATGCTATCTCTACCCAACTCCCCACCCCAATATCTGACAACCAGCAGAGAGCTTTCCGGGGAGCCTCATCCTGAAGGGACCTTTTCAGGTATTGATGGTTTGCCTGGAGACCTTCAACATGAACCTAGACCAATTTTTTAAAAATAATATATATTTTATTGCATTTTAGATTTTGGGGTACATGTGAAGAACATGTAAGATTATTGCATAGGTACACACATGGCAATGTGGTTTGCCGCCTTCCTCCCCATCACCTATATCTGGCATTTCTCCCCAAGTTATCCCTCCCCAACTCCCCACTACCCCCCCGCTGTCCCTCCCCAGTTCCCCCCCACAGACCCCAGTGTGTGCTGCTCCCCTCCCTGTGTCCATGTGCTCTCATTGTTCAACACCCGCCTATGAGTGAGAACGTGCGGTGTTTGCTTTTCTGTTCTTGTGTCAGTCCAATTTTAATTAAAGAATAAAAACTGCTTCCAACCTCTGCTGTCAATAGCCACTGCTCCTTATTTCTCTCTAGATCATAAATGTCCCTAAAGACAAATGTTCCTACAACTTTTTCAGTATATCTGATTGCTTCTGTGGAGAAATACCCAGATATAGTCCACATATAAAAAAGCAAGGTGTGGAATAGTGGGCCTGGTATACTACCATATGGGAAGGGTGATAAAAGCAGCATAAGTAATTGTTTATTATGATGGAATTTTATATACAGACACATGTACACTCTGTGGATGGAAGCTACATTTCTCTGAATTTTTAATAGTTTTGATTTTAAAACCTCTAAACAATTCATGTAATTTTTAAAAACAATAAAAATGAGAGAGAATCCCTACAAATATACAACAAAATGAAATAGTTAAACCTGATCGTATTTCATGTTGATGGCTAAACCACACAAAGAAGAGACATTTAAACGATCTTTAAAATGCCATAATAGTAATTTGTCTATTCATTTGCCAAAAGAAGTCCAAATAAACTGTGAAGTCTATTAAGTAATCATATTCAGTAAGAATATAGTGTAGTTGTTTTGAAATCCTAATAAAACAATTATAATTTATTTTAAAGACATTAGAAGGCAGAATTTTTAGCTAAAGAAAAAAAAGAGGGGCCAGGCACAGTGGCTCACTCCTGTAATCCCAGCACTTTGGGAGGCGGAGGAGGGCAAATCACAAGGTCAGGAAATAAAGACCAGCCTGGCCACATGGTGAAACCCTGTCTCTACTAAAAATATAAAAAATTTGCTGAGCATGGTGTTGAGCACCTGTAATTCCAGCTACTCTGGAGGCTGAGGCAGGAGAATTACTTGAACCTGGGAGGCAGAGGTTGCAGTGAGTTTAAATCATGTCACTGCACTCCAGCTTGGGCAACAGAGCGAGGCTCTGTCAAAAAAAAAAAAGAAGAAGAAGAAACCTATGAAAATAAAGTATTAACTGAAAACATTGGTGTCTTAAATCTGAATTGGAAATATCAGTCTAAACTTACAATTCATGTTTCTCTTTGCCCAACCTAAGGTTATGACAGTATTCTTCTATAATTTTCATCTAAAAGGTTTCTAGTTATACTTCTCGTGAGCAGGTTCGCAATCAAACTGCAGTTGATTTTGGTGTAGGATATAAAAAACAACATTTATTTTTTCATTTTCTCCCCTGTGTTCTGAAATTAAATTGTTTTCCTAATGCAGTCTATGTTGACATTTTGTTGGATTTTAATTGTTACACTTTTAAGAAATTCTTCATTTCTATTCTTTAACAATGTTAAAATATAAAACCCTTTTATTTGACTTAACTCTTTCCTTAATTTATATAATTATTTTATGTGTTCTAATGTTGCATATATTTGTATTATATGTAATGAAGTGACCCTTTCTGTTCCTCTTTCTTTATGCATTTCTGTATTCAGATCTGCAATCGTTTATCTCCCACTTGAAGCCCGGCCTGTAATAACTTTTATAACTATCTTAATGTACCATCCTTTCCATTTATTTTTTGAAAACGTCTTCATTTCTTATTAATATGTTAATTATCCCATGATTTAAATGTGGACTCTTCTTCCAGCTCATGAGTGATGTCATTTCATCATCATCTGGCTTTCCATCATTTTCATTGAGAAGTCAGCTTTAGATTTAGTTTTGCTCTTCTGAAGGTAATGTGTCTTCTTTTGTTACCTATTTGTAGGGTTTTCTCTTTGCCTTTCAGCATTTTGCTATAACTATTTCCTTTATATTTAGTCTGCTTGGCAGTAGCAGAGATTCTTGACTCTGTGGATGAATAATTTTCATCAGTTTAGCAAAATGTTTAGCCATTATCTCTACTCTTTTGCATATATTTTTCTGGAGTCTCTTTCTGAGACCCAAATTACAGAATATACCAACTTCCCCACATATTCCTTATTCTACTTCTGGTATGATTTTTCTTTCTCTCCATGTTTCTACTTTGAATATTTTCTACATGTCTTCTACTTTGCAAGTGCCATATTCTTGGGTCAAATCTCCTAAATCCACCTACTGAGTTCATAATTAAATATATCTTTTAATTCTGGAATTTTCATTTAATTTTTTTTAAAATTCGAATTCTCTTTTCATGTATTTTCTCCATCTTCCTATTTTTTGTAGGTATTAATGATAGTTATTTAAAGTCCTCGTTGCTAACCCTGCATCTGAATTAACTTCAGATCTATTTCTATTTTCTGTGGGGTTTTTTTTGAGTTTTAATACAATTCATATTATTTAAGTGTCTAGGAATTGATAGGCTGCCAGCTATATATATAAGCAAGGTTCAGTATAATATCTTCTTCCACAAACGTTCAGCCTTTGCTTTGCTAGGCAGACACAGTGTTGAGGGATCACTTGTTCCGATCCTGGGCTGAGATGAATCAGGTGATTACTAATTTAGGAAGTTTCCATCTACTGTGGTGCCTCCCTATGAACACCGTGAATCTCTCCTGACTTCCAAATGAGATAATGGTGCAAGCAGCACTGTCCTTCTCCTAAATAGGTCCTGGAGTGCAGTTCTGGCTTCTTACTACAAGACTGCTCACACGTTCCTCTGATTTTCAGAGCGCTAGTGCTTCACTTCTTAGTCGGCCTGCTATACAGTTCCACTTCAGAATTTGCCACACTTATTTAGGAGGAAGCTGGCTCTGTTTTCACACTATTTCTTGGCCTTGAGACCCTGTTGTCTATCATCTTCGTGCACAGCCCGCATGGTGAAACTTCTTTCTTCTGTCTTAAGTTGGAAAATGGCTTTAAGGCAAAAGCTGCTGTAGCTGGGAGGCTCCTCTCCTTGGTAGCCCCATTTCACAGCCCTGCATCCCCGTTCTTGGTCATTTCAAGAGATCTTAGTCTTGGATACATGTAAGCATATTTTAAAAATCATCTACTTTATTTAAGAGCTCTCAGTTGGACTTTTGATCAATTGCAATCTATCCTGAATCGGATTATGTGATTAATTTATACATTATGCATAAATGATAGCATTTCTGGTGTGAGGTCATGGAAGGAACAAAACATCACCCTATAAAGATTTCCACCAGTCCTCTAGATCTAGCTACTGGCTGGCAGATAGAAGTTAGAAGAACCTCTTAAGACTTCAAAGGAATACATCATCTATACAAAAAATGCGCTAGATTGTTCAAGACAAGTGACCTATAAATGAAAATAAAGAAGGAGGAATTTGGGACTGCATAGTCTAAAAGAGATTTAAGAAATATATAAAACAAAGGCAACATATTGACTTTATTTTTATCCTGATTCAAACAAATTCCCCATAAAATATATTTGTGATCCAATTGAGAAAATTTGAACATAGACTGAATATTAGATAACATTAGGAATTATTGTTTACTTTTTAGTTACAACTATGGTAATGTTATGTTGTTGTTGTTGTTGTTGTTGTTGTTGTTGTTTTGAGACAGAGTCTCGCTCTGTCACCAGGTGCCAGGCTGGAGTGCAGTGGCGTAATCTCGGCTCACTGCAACCTCCACCTCCTGGGTTCAAGCAATTCTCCTGCATCAGCCTCCTGAGTAGCTGGGACTACAGGCACGCACCACCATGCCCAGCTAATTTTTGTATTTTCAGTAGAGACAGGGTTTCACCATGTTGGCCAGGATGGTCTCGATCTCTTGATGTTCTGATCTGCCCGCCTCAACCTCCCAAAGTGCTGAGATTACAGGCGTGAGTCACTGTGCCATGTTATGTTTTTAAAAAGTATTTTCTCTTAGAGGTACACACTGAAGTACTTGCAGATTAAATTGAAGTGTTAGAATTGTGTTAAAAAATTCAAAAGAAAAAAATTAGGGATCAGGGATGTAAGAGAAAAAAAGTACAATTGACCCTTGGACAACACGAGGTTAGTTATGTACATCCACTTATACCCATATTTTCTTCTGTCTCTGCCACAAAACCAACCCCTCCACTTCCTCCTTTGCCTACTCAATGTGGACATAATGAGGATGAAGGCCTTATGACAATCCACTTTCATTTAGGGGTAGTATGTCCTGAGCGCCATCAGTTTATAGAGGAAACACAATTATCCATGTGTGTGTGATCACATACAGATAATAATATGTTGATCATTACAGAGGATGATTGTGAGAACATGTGGTTTTATTATACTGTTCTCAAATCATTCATGTACAACTTGAAATTTTCACAATAAAAATTTTAAAAGGCATTTTCTTTTGATTAATATTCAGTCCTATTCAACACAATTATTTCATATGGAGTCTAAGTCCTTCTCTTTCCCACCAAACCCCAGTGCCATCCCCAGTGTTATTATTCCAGTGGCTCTAGCAATTCAGAGTATGTATTGGGGTAGACTGAAAGTGAAAAAGGTAGTGATGCATTCTCCCACTAGGAGGAGGAAATTCCATTTCCTTTCCTTGCTCTTTTTGGTGGGGCAGGGAGGTCAATTATGCAATAGATACCTTCTCTCTTAGATGACCAGTATTTATCAGGCTATTTCATTTTCTGTTGGTTATATTGGAAGCACACCTTGATTGCAGGTGGCAAGATCATGATCTCCTTTTCCTATCTACAGGAAGGGAGAAATGGAAGAACCGAGAATACTGGTAGAAAACACAACTATAAATGCTAACATATTAATAATTACATTAAATATTAATGAAGTAATTTCTAATTAGCAAACAATTGTTGTGAAATTATTTAAAAATATGTATTTCTGAGTCATTACCTCAGTCCTCTTCCACCAGATCAGGAATTTTGCCCTGATATGTCTACGATGTATCTGTAGCACAAAACACTCACACTTTGAGCATTCTAACAGAAATCTTCTTTATCTCTGGCTTATCGAAGACCATTATGAACTTGCTTGTAGAGATTTAAGTGAGAAAGAAGGTAATTTCATTTTGTAGAAAATGTTTACTGTGTTTCTAAGTTGAAATTTTTAAATCACATGAAGGATATGTACAATGAAGATATTATTATGTATTTTCCTTCTCCATTAATGGGAAAAATATAAATGGTTTTGAGCTTATTTTTAACCTTTCTTGTTACATGTTGCCAGAAAAGCTTAATGTTTTCAAGGGGTGAATAGTAGGCATATAATTCTGTTTTTTAAGGTTTAAAAGCTGCCAAATAATGTTTATCCAGCACTTATTTCTTCATTCAACTCAACTTCAACCTAATGAAATAACACACAGGCAGATAAGTCATAAACTACAAGAATGTAAGTATAAGCATACTTTGAAGATATTGAGAGTTTGGTTCCAGATGACTGCAATAAATCAAATATCACAATAAAGGAAGTCACATTTTTGGTTTCCCAGTACATATAAAATTTATGTTCATGCTGTGCTGTAGTCTATTAAGGGTGCAATAGCATTATGTCTAAAAGAGCAATGTACTTAGTTAAAGAATACCCTATTAATTTAAAAAATGCTAAGAATTATCTGAACTTTCACTAAGTTATAATCTTTTTGCTGGTGGAGGGTCTTGTCTTGATGTTGATTGCGCTGACTGATCAGGGTGGGGTTCCTGAGGGTTGCCGTGGCTGTGGCAATTTCTTAAAATAAGAAAACCTTAAAATTTGTTGCATTGATTGACTCTTTTCATGAAAAACTCCTCTGTAGCATGCAGTGGTGTTTGACAGAATCTTACCCACAGAATTTCTTTCAAAATCAAAGTCAGTTCTTTCAAACTCTGAGGCTGCTTTATCAATTAAGTTTATGGAATATCCTAAATAATTTGTTGTCATTTCAACAATGTTCACAACATCTTCATCAGAAGTAGATTTCATCTCAAGAAACCACTTCCTGTGCTCATGCATAAAAAGCAACTCCTCACCTTTTAAAGTGTTATCCTGAGATTATAGCAATTTACTCATGTTTTCAGGCTTCACTTCTAATTCTGCTTTTGTTGCTATTTCCATCACATTTGCACTTACTTCTTCTACTGAAATCTTGAACCCCTCATGGACATCCATGAAGGGTGAATCAACTTCTCTAAACTCCTGTTAATGTTGACGTTTTGACCTTCTCTCATCATTATCTATGGCAGCCATTGCCTTGCAAAATGAATTTCTTAAGTAATAAGACTTGAAAATCAAAAATTTTCTTTGATTAATGGGCTGCAGAACAGAGGTTGTGTTACCAAGTATGAAAACAATATTAATCTCCTTGTATGTCTCCGTTAGAGCTCTTGAGTAACTAGGTACACAGTCAATGAGCAGTAATATTTTAAAAGAGATAGTGAGAAGTTGGTCTCAACAGTGGGCTTAAAATATTCAGTGATCCATGCTGTAAACAGATCTGCTGTCAACCAGGCTTTGTTATTCCATTTAGGGAGCACAGGCAGGGTAGATTTAGCATAATTCTCAAGGGTCCTAGTATTTTTAGTATGGTAAATGAGCGTTGGAAAGTCACCATCTGCAACAGTCCTTAGCAAGAGAGTCAGCCTGTCCTTTGAGGTTCTGAAGCCAAGCATTGACTTCTTTCTAGCTATAAAAGTCTTAGACAGCATGTTCTTCCAATAGAAGGCTGTTTAACTACACTGAAATTTTGTTGTTTCGTGTAACCACCTTCATCAGTTATCTTAGCTAGATCTTCTGGGTAACTTGCTGCGGCTTCTACATCAGCACTTGCTGCGTCATCTTGCACTTTTAGGTTATGGGAACGGCTTCTTTCCTTAAACCTCATGAACCAACCTCTGCTAGCTTCAACCTTGCCTTCTGAAGCTTCCTCAACTCTCAGCTTTCATAGATTTGAAGACAGTTAGTGCTTTGTTCTGGATGAGGCTTTGGCTTCAGGGGCTGTTGCTGCTGGTTTGATCTTCTATCTAGACCATGAGAATTTTTTTCCATATCAGCAATGAGGCTGTTTTGCTTTTTTATACTTCACGTATTTTCTGGAGTAACACATTTAATTTTTTAAAAGATATTTTCCTTTGCATTCAAAACTTAGCTGTTTAGTGGAAAAGGGAGGCCTAGCTTCTGGCCTATCTCTGCTTTTAACATGCCTTCCTCATTAAGCTTAATTACTTCTCCCTTTTGATTCAAAGTGAGAGTCTTGCAATTTTCTTCTCACTTGAACACTTAGAGGCCATTGTGGGGTTATTAATGAACCTAATTTTAATACCGTGTGTCTCAGAGAATAGGCAGGACAGAAGAGAGGGAAAGAGACTGAACAGCCAACCGATGGAACAGTCAGAATACACTCAACATTTATCGATCAAGTCTGCCCTCTTATATGGGTACAGTTCATGGCACCCCAAAACAATCACAACAGTAAAATCCAAGATCACTGGTTACCGATCACTGTGCAGATATCATAATGATGAAAATTTCAAAGCACTGTGAGAAGTACCAAAATGTGACACAGATACATGAAGTGCGTGCCTGCTATTGGTAAAATGTTGCGGATAGACTTGCCCCATGCAGGGTTACCACAGACCATCCATTTGTAAAGAAAAAAAAAAAAACCTGTATTCGCAAAGTGCAATAAAGCAAAGTGACTGTATAGAAACGCTTTAAGGAGCCACCTATTGATATGTACTTAAAGTATTCTGATTGTTCTTGGCATTATTAGTCAATTCAAGTTTTATATAACTACCTGTTTGAGATTTTCTTTCAGTGGTACTAAAATTAACTCATTTATCCTGCTTCATTTTATGTTTAGTTCCTATAAAACATACAAAAATGATTTTTTTTCAGTAAGATTTCATTCCAAGTAGCTATTTCCCATTAGACAACTCTATGAGAAGTTTGTACAAGAATACATCTCATATTCACCAAAAAGGACATTTTTTAACTTTGTTGAGACCAAGTAACTGATGTTTTCCATTTATCGGTAATATCACTTTTTACCCTGGCTTCAGGCTTTTTTCTTGTGTTATTTTTACAAAAATTCTATTTCTAATGACATGTATTAATATGTCTACTAGCTCAGAGGCCTGTTCTATTTCTTCCAATTATTGGTTTTGATGGATAAATTATCAACATCAATGTTTTGGAAAAAAAAGACAAAATAATAAACCACCACCAAAAATCTCACATACATCTGAATATATATTATAGAAAAAAATGCATTTAGGTTTTCAAAAGAGTAAGAATAATATCAATGCTTCTTTTTTAATCTAAATTTATGTCTGAATACCCACATATAAAATTCAAAACTATTCATTGAAAAGATCAGTGAATGCTTTAGAATTGTGGTCATAGCATTAAAAGCTTTGGAAAAATAAATATGCTTTTATAGGTTTTTTTAAAAATCAATGTTATCTGAATTATCAGTTATCTTTGATATATACCGTCCTGCTGAAATAGTTATAAAAGCTACAGTAATTAAAATATATGATTTTTTTCACATGAGCATATCAAAAATTCCAGTAAAGAAAAGAATATAGTACATGTGTTTTATAGGGGGAATATTGCAAATTCCCTATTTTTGCATTTAGTGATATTTTTATTGAGTCCTTGATAATGTAGATTTCTTTGGAATGACAATAGAAATTTCACTCTGAGTTGCAAGGAATGGACTGACTGAATAACCTTACATGTGTGAGGGGCCATTATAATAGATTATCACATTTAGGTTGCCTTGCCTTGGGAAGTGACCCTGAAGTTTATATCAAAAAGAAAAACAATTCTAAGGATTATGAAAACAAAGAGATATTTAGTGAATTTGAGACTCTATAATGTTTGACAGAAGCCCAATAGGAATATGATAACAGATACTCAACACAGAATTGATTGGGTAATAATCACGCTGTTCTGTTGGCTTTGCTCCAAGAATATTCATACAAGTGAGGAGAAATGCAGAGAGGAGTTACTTTATTCTGGGCAGAATCTACACCTTCATAGGTGGAATAAACACAAATTGACAAGCTCCTGCTGTCTAGTAGTACGATAATGTCACAGACCATGAGAGCAAAATGAATGGAAGAAACTAGGCAACCATGATTTTCACAGGAAAAGCGTAGAGTAGTAGCTCAGCATCGGGAAGGAATGATTGGTAACAGCTCGCATAGTAAGAGTCCCAAGAAAATGTCAAGCTTAAACATAACTGAAAATTCCGTTGTTATTTTCATTTCCATTTTACAAACTAAAATGAAAAGCAAAGACCAAAATGATTAAGACATCAATCCAATGTCTCAGGACAAGTAGGAGGACCATTTTAAAACTTATGTCTGCTTGTTTTCAATTTCCTTGTTCGGTGTGTTTCTTTATTTTATTTTAAAACTTTCCAGCCTCAAGGCTAAAAACAAAAGAGGTGTTCATTATGCAGGACAGTCTAAGGCAGGCTGCAGTCCCAAACACCTCAGTGCCTGCAGTCTGCAACCAGGAACTCCACTGCATGGCCCCAGTCTGGCTCTGCCCCTCTCTCACTAACGCCACACTCAGACAATGCGGTAGCCTCTGTCTGGGGCACTGCCAGCTGCCAACACACAAAATCTTAATTTGCAATGTTGCTGTAACAAATTACCACAAACTTAGTGACCGAAACCAACACAAACCTACAATCTCACAGTTCTGTGGGTCAGAAGTCTTACCTGGGTCTCAGCCGGCTAAGATCAAGGCAAACAGGCCTCTGTTCCTTCTGCAGGCACTGAGGGAACTCTGTTTCCTCACCTTCCCCAGGTTCCTGCTGTCACTCTCTCCAGTGGGCTGAGTGGTGACCCCCAAAAAGATGTGCCAACATCCTGATCTCCAGAACCTGTGAATATTACCAGATACAGTAAAAAATAAAAAGAAAAAGTTTATTGGAAAAAATATGTGATTAAGGATTTGAGAAAAGACTCTTATGCTGAATTATCTGAGTGTGCCCTAAATCCAATAAGTGCCCCTTATAAGTGTAAGGCAGAAATATACTTAGCAGTCTCACAGAGGAGAAGGTGAAGTAAAGATGGGGCCAGAGATGGAAGTGATGGGGCATAAGACAAGGACTGCAGCAACCACCAGGAACTAGAAGAAACAAGGAATACAGATCTCCCTGGAGTCCTCAGAAGGAGTGGTCTTGCTGATATCCATGAACTTCTATTGTTTGGAACTGTGAGAGAATACATTTCTGTTGTTTTAAGTCACTACCTTGGCCAGGAACTGTGGCTCAGGCCTGTAATCCCAGCACTTTGGGAGGCCCAGGTGGGCAGATCACGAGGTCAAGAGATAAGAGACCATCCTGGGAATATGGTGAAACCCTGTCTCCACTAAAAATACAAAAATTAGCCAGGCATGGTGGTGCGCACCTGTAATATCAGCTACTTGGGAGGCTGAGGCAGGAGAATCACTTGAACCTAGGAGGGATAGGTTGCAGTGAGCCAAGATTGTGCTTCTGCACTCCAGCCTGGGCAACAGAGGAGACTCTGTCTCAAAAATAATAATAATAAATAAAAATAAAGCCATTCTACCTTTGTGGCAATTTGTTCTGGCAGCCCTCAGAAACTAACACTCTTACATGCCTTACCTCCCTTACATCCCTCAGCTTCAAAGCCAAAAATGGCAATTGAGTCCTTCTTGCAGTGCTCTCTCCTGCTCTCCTTTTCTTTTCCTTTTTTAAACTTATTTTATTTTAAGTTCCGGGATACATGTGCAGGATGTGCACATGGTGCACATGCCATGGTGTTTTGCTGCACCTGTCAACCCATCACCTAGGCTTTCTTTAATTTAGACCATAAAATGAGCCTCAATAAATTTAAGAAACTTGAAATTATATCAAGCACAGTGTAATAAAACTGGAAATCAATAGAACACAGTGTAATAAAACTGGAAATCAACTCTAAAAGGAACCCTCAAAACCATGAAAATACATGGAAATTAAATAACTTGTTCCTGAGTGAGTATGGGGTCAGAAACGAAATCTAGATGAAAATTTTAAAAGTCTTCAAACTGAACAACGATAATGGCACAACCTGTCAAAACCACTGGGATTCTGCAAAGGCAGTACTAAGAGGAAAGTTCATAGCCGAAAACACCTACATCAAAAGACTGAAGGAGCACCAACTGACATGCTGCAGTAACACCTTGAGGAGCTAGAGAAACAAGAACACACCCAACCCAAACCCAGCAGAAGACAGGGAATAACCCAGATCAGAGCAGAACTAAATGAAACTGAAACAAACAAAAAAATACAAAAGATCAATTCAACAAAAAGATGGTTCTTTGAAAAGATAAGTAAAGTTTATAGACCATCAGCATGATTAACCAAGGAAGGAAAAGAGAAAGCCCAAATAACCTCATTAAGAAACAAAACAGAAGATATTACAACTGGTACCACTGAAATACAAAAGATCATTGAAAGTTACTGTGAACACCCTTACCCACGTAAACTAGAAAACATAGAAGAGATGGAGAAATTTCTGGAAACATGCAACCTCCTAGCACAAATCAGGAAGAATTAGATACCCTGAACAGACCAATAACAAGCAGTGAGATCGAAATGTTAATTTAAAAATTACCTGCGCAAAAAGTCCAGGACCAGACAGATTCACAGCAGAATTCTACCAGACATTCAAAGAAGAGTTGGTACCAATTTTTTGACACTATTCCACAGGATAGAGAAAGAAGGAACATTCTCTAATCCCTAATTCATTTTATAAAGCCAGCATCACCCTAATATTCAAAACAGGAAAGGACATAACCAAAAAAGAAAACTACAGACTGACATTGTTGATGAACATAAATGCTAAAATCCTTAAAAAAATACTAGGTAACCAAATCCAACAATATATCAAAAAGATAATCTACTTTTTGATATACTCATGACTGAGTGGGTTTCATACCAGGGATACAGGGATAGCATAACAAACGCAAGTCAATAAAAGTGATACACAGAATTAAAAACAAAAATCACATGATCATCTCAACAGATGCAGAGAAAGCATTTGACAAAATCCAGCATCTTTTATGGTTAAAATTCTCAGCAAAATCGGCACAAAAGGGACATACCTCAATGTAATAAAAGCCATCTGTGACAAACCAACAGCCAACATAATAATGAATGGGGAAGAGTCAAAAGCATTCCCTCTGAGACCTGAAACGAGACAAGGATGGCCACTCTCACCACTCCTCTTTAACATAGTACTGGAAGTCCTAGCCACAGCAATCAGACAAGAGAAAGAAATAAAGGGCATCCAAATCAGTAAAGAGGAAGTCAAACTGTCACTGTTTGCTGATGATATGATTGTTTAGCTTGAAAACCCTAGAGACTCCTCCAGAAAGCTCCTAGAACTGATAAAAGAATTCAACGAAGTTCCAGATACAAGATTAAGGTACACAAATCAGTAACTCTTCTGTACACCAGCAAGAACCTGTGGAAAATCAAATCAAGAACTCAACCCATTTTACAATAGCTGCAAAACAAAAAACAAAGTAGGCATACACCTAACCAAAGAGTCAAGAGACCTCTACAAGAAAAACTGCAAAACACTGCTGAAAGAAATCAGATTTCTTTCATGACACAAATGGAAACATATCCCATGCTCATGAATGGGTAGAATCAATATTGTGAAAATGACTCAAAGCAATTTACAAAATCAATGCAATTCCCATCAAAATATCACCACAATTCTTTACAGAATTAGAAAAAAATCTAAAATTCATATGGAACCAAAAAAGAGTACCCATAGTTAAAGCAAGACTAAGCAAAAAGAACAAATCTGGAGGCATCACACTACCTGATTTCAAACTATACTATAATGCCATAGTCACCAAAACAGCAAGGTACTGGTATAAAAACAGGCATGTAGACCAATGGAACACAACAGAGAACCCAGAAATAAACCCAAATACTTAGTGCCAAGTGATCTTTGACAAAGTAAACAGAAACATAAAGTGGGGAAAGGAAACCCTTTTCAACAAATGGTGCTGGGGTAATTGGCTAGCCACATGTAGGAGAATGAAACTGGATCCTCATCTCTCACCTTAAGATGGATTAAGGACTTAAATCTAAAACCTGAAACTATAAAAATTCTAGAAGATAACATTGGAAAAACCCTTCTAGACATTGGCTCAGGCAAGGATTTCATGACCAAAAACCCAAAAGCAAATGCAATAAAAGCAAAGATAAATAGTTGGGACTTAATTAAACTAAAGAGCTTTTGCATGACAAAAGGAATAGTCAGCAGAGTAAACAGACAACTTGCCGAGTGGAGGAAAATCTTCATAATCTATACATCTGACAAAGGACTAATATCCAGAATCTGCAATGAGCTCAAAGAAATTAGCAAGAAAAAACAAAATATCCCATCAAAAAGTAAGTTAAAGATATGGATAGACAATTCCCAAAAGAAGATATATAAATGGCCAACAAACATATGAAAAAATGCTCAACATCACTAATGATCAGGGAAATGCAACTGAAAACTACAGTGCAATACCACCTTACTCCTGCAAGAATGGCCATAATCAAAAAATCAAAAATAGATGTTGGAGTGGATGTGGTGATCAGGGAACACTTCTACACTGCTGATGGGAATGTAAACTAGTACAGCCACTGTGGAAAACAGTGTGGAGATTCCTTAAAGAACTAAAAGCAGAACTACCATTTGATCCAGCAATCCTACAACTGGGTATCTACCCAGAGGAAGTCATTATGCAAAAAAGAGGCACATGCATGTTTATAGCAGTACAATTTACAATTGCCAAATCATGGAACAAACCCAAAATGCCCATCAATCAACAAGTGGATAAATAAACTGTGATATATCTATCTATCTGTCTATCTATCTATCTATATATCTACCTACCTAGATATATATAGATAGACATATATAGATATGTATATCTCTATCTCACAGTTTATATACATATATATACATATATTTATATATGTATAAAAGTTTATATAGTATATATATTATATATGTATAAATATATCCATATACACACATGCACACACACACACACGCGCATACACACACACACTGTGATGTATACATATACGATGAAATACAATTCGGCCATATAAAGGAATGAATTAACAGCATTTGCAGCAACCTGGATGAGATTGTAGACTATTATTCCAAGTGAAGTAACTCAGTAATGAAAAACCAAACATCGTATATTCTCACCGTTATGTGGAAGCTAAGCTTTGAGGACACAAAGGCATAAGAGTGATAAAATGGATTTTGAAGATTTAGGGGGAAGACTAGGAGGGAGGCAAGAGCTACAAGACTACAAATATGGTGCAGTGTCTACTGCTTGGGTGACAGTTGCACCAAAATCTCACAAATCACCACTAAAGATCTTACGTGTAACCAAATATCACTTGTACCCCAATAACTTATAGAAAAATTAATTTTAAAAAACAAGATAAAATAAATATTTGATAAAATACTGGCAAACCAAATCCAGCAGCACATCAAAAAACTTATCCACCACAATCAAGTTGGTGTCATCACCGGGATGCAAGGCTGGTTCAACATATGCAAATCAACAAACGTAATTCATCACATGAACAGAACTAAAGACAAAACCGCATGATTATCTCAATACATGCAGAAAAGGCGTTTGATAAATTTCAACATCCTTTCATGTTAAAAACTCTCAATAAACTAGATATTGATGGAACATACCTCAAAATAAGAGCCACTTATGACAAACCCACAGCCAATATCATACAGAATGGGCAAAAGCTGGAAGCATTCCCCTTAAAAACCATCACAAGACAAAATGGGCTCTCTCACCACTCCTATTCAACATAGTATTTTAAGTTCTGGCCAGGCAACCAGGCAAGAGAAAGAAATAAAGCGTATTCAAATAGGAAGAGAGGAAGTCAAACCGTCTCTGTTTGTGGATTACATTATCCTGTGTTTAAAACACACTGTCGTCTCAGCCCAAAAGCTTCTTAGGCTGATAAGCAACTCTCTCTTTTTTTCTATAGCCAGTTCCCTTGGGCCCTCATCAGCAAATGTCCCCCTGTGTTTAAGAAATAAAGCGTATTCAAATAGGAAGAGAGGAAGTCAAACTGTCTCTGTGAGACAATAACTTATGTTGGCTAAAATACGAGATGTTAAAATAAATTAGACTTGAAAAACATGTAATGAAGTTGAATGAATCCATTTACTCAGCTGAACATATATCTACCACCTACTACGCTCAGGCACGAGGGATGACATGAGAAAGAGTCTGTACCATTAAGTAGCAATGTAGTAATGCTAAGGGTGTCCAGGTCCTCGGCATCTCGAACAATTATACCAAACCTACAAACAGAGCAAGGAAAGAACGAAGCAACAAAAGCTGAGATTTATTGAAAAATGAAAGTACACTCCACAGAGTGGGGGTGGGCCCCAGCAAGACGGTTAAGAGCCTGGTTACAGAATTTTCTGGGCTTCAAATACACTCAACACATTTCCTATTGGTTACTTGGCATACACCATATGTAAATGAAGTAGTGGCCCACCGTCAGTCTGATTAGTTGCAGGAGGGGACCAATCAGAGGCTGAAGTGAAGATACAAAAAAGTACTTTCAATTTTTCAACTGCCATGCAGAAAAAAAGGAGAGGGTTGTAATGGGAGTAGCCTCTGGTCCTTTTGTTACTTGGGGTGGAGAGTTGGGGTTTTCCTTTTGATTTAGTTCTAGGAAGTCAGCATGAATCGACCTAAGGTTCCCTGCCTCCAGACTCTATTCTGCCTCAGTAGGCCGTGTCAGGACATCAATGCAATGTACCCTATCCAGGGAAAGCATAGATGCCAAGTAAATGTCAGATAAATGCAAAAAGATAACATGAACTGTGAAGTTAATGTTGAAACACACATGTTGATCCACTATTATTAGGGTTAATTTACTATTCAACAACTGTCCCTATATATGTTAATATTTCTCCTCTCTTCAAGAGTGGAACTCATGGCCGGGCCCGGTGGCTCACGCCTTTAATCCCAGCACTTTGGGAGGCCGAGGCAGGCGGATCACGAGGTCAAGAGATCGAGACCATCCTGGCCAACATGGTGAAACCCCGTCTCTACCAAAAATACAAAAATTAGCTGGGTGTGGTGGTGCACGCCTGTAGTCCCAGCTACTCGGGAGGCTGAGGCAGGAGAATTGCTTGAATCCAGGAGGCAGAGGTTGCATTGAGCCGAGGTTGCATTGAGCAGAGATCGCGCCACTGCACTCCAGCCTGGCACCTGGCGACAGAGCAAGACTCTGTCTCAAAAAGAAAGAAAAAAAAAGAGTGGAACTCATTTCATTGACACTTAAACAGGAAAATACCAGCCATTTAAATAAACACTTTGTTTTAAATATGCCTTTTCAAGATCATAAGAAATATACATTAATTTTATACAAAAAGACATTATCCACCATTTGAATCTCTATGCCCATATGTTTCCATGTTTAGATTGCATGTTTTTACCTTTCACATTAATAATGTAACTACCAACCATTTACTTATTGCTAAGAACTCACAGACACTGATATTTTAAGTATTTAAATAAGTAAAAATACTTATTCAGAAAGGAAATTTTAAATTCAAACTAGAAGACCTCACCAAGTAGGTTCTGGTCTCTAACCAGTGGAAATCACACTATCGTTTTAATCACTTCCCCACTATCCGGGTTGCCTGATTTTTCAACATCTGCCTGTCTTCAGTTCTCCTGGCCACAGCAATTAGGAGTGTTATGTGAGGTTTAGCAAAAAGCCTAGAAGTGATTTCTTTGTGGCTAGAGAGGCACAGGAGTGGAACGTGCCGGCTCTTCCAGCATAAATGCATTTCCTCAGCGCTCCTTCCATTCATGCATACTTTGAGCTGCCACAGACGGAGGAGTCTAATTCACTGAAGAAATTCACATCATTGTGCTTCTGCGAGCTTCCATAAATTAAACTGGCATTTCCTATTATAAACCCCGGTTTTAGGATTTTATAATAATTTTGCTAAGAAATGTAATTTGATACAGAACTATACTGAATGGCAGCTAGAGCAAGCAGTACATCCTTCGACGGGATTTAAATTAAAACAGAAATGAAGGCCATTTTAGCAGCTTTAATTTACACAACTGCATAAATGTAAAAACAATGTGCTAGACCCAGTGTTTATTCAAAAATGCTGTCTGTTTCCCTGAAGCAGTTTGTACAGCATCAAAGCTCCTGGGAAGCATAAGCACAGCACTCAGCCTTCTCCATACCCACATGATGCCTCTCTCACGTGCTTATGCAAAACAAGCCTTACCCAACAAAATCCCCTTTGCTACTGTACTCAGTTAGCACTCCTTCAAATAAAACACCCTTTCAACAAAGCAGGCTAATCCCTATGCCCTACGCACTCTCTGATACAAAGAACTAAGGGTGTTTTGTCCATGAAGCAAGCAGCAGCCTTGGTCTTCCTTTTCAACCCTAGATACTTCCATTTATTTTGGATAAAAGAAAATTTAGCTTAAAACTCCAGTTATTATTATCACCACTACGAGCATCATCCTTATCACCTCAGGGTATTAAAAATGAAAGAAAATATATCCACAAGGATTCTGCTGCAAATAACCTAGAATGTTTGACCTATTCGAAGCTTAGAGGACTTAAAAAGAGAATACGGTTGCTCACAAAATTTTGGAAGGGCTGAAGAAGTTGCTCTACGCTTTAATTCCAGAAATTATACTAGAATGATGCTGCCTGCCAGGGGCCCCATGAAATCTCTAACACTCGTGAACTGAGGAACCAGGAATATGCCTCTGGAATAAAGCTCACCGTGAACTGCCAGCTAGGATCAAGACTCTCACCCGGCCTGTGTTGAAATGCCATCACCATCATGAAACAAACAGAACAAGTCTTCTCAACACTCTAGATAGTGACGACCCAACGCTTCCATAGGAAAACCCAAAACTCACACCTGCCAGAACAAAAGCATGTGCATCTCCAACAGCACCAAAGCATTTGCTTCAATCCTTCATCTATATCTTACATCAGTGTCTGATGCCTGGAATCCAAATCCCATATGGAATCCTAACTACCAGGCAGCCTGGTAAATCTTAATGTTTAGCTATCCAGTTTCTAAAGTAAAGGAAAGCATATTAGAAGAGCTTATTTTTAAATTAATATTAGAAAAGCATATTTTTAAAACATTTGGTTGTTAAAAAAAAAAAGACAAAAAGAACATGCTTTCCGTGACAATACAGCACACAGAAATCCACATACGCACGTAGACAAAATCCTTTTTGCTGTTGCACTTTCTACTCATTCAACTAAAATCACCCTTTCAGCAAAGCAGGCAAATCCCTATGCCTTAAGCATTCTCTGATGAATTAAGCATATTTTGTCCATGAAATAAACAGCAGTCTGGTTTTCCTTTTCAACCTTCGATATCTCCATTTATTTTCAATAAAAGAAAGTATATCTTAGAAACCTAGGCATTACCATAACCATACAAATGCATATACATACATAGGTTCTAAAATAATACGAACTCTCCCCAGGTGTGAGGCACCCAGATATCTCCTATTCTATCTTACTATTGTGTTCCATTCTATTGTGTTCCATTCTAATCTGTCGTTTCACATTTGTCAAGGTGAGTGAATAGAATCCTGCTCTGGAGAGAGAGAAGGCTATATTATAAGGATTGTAAAATAAATACTGAGCATCAGCCTACCATATCTACCACAGAATGTTAGGGATAGTTTAGTGTATTTTCCTCTTTTTTTCCCTTTACACCTTATTTTGTTTTAAATTTTCACCAATCAGACAGAAAACAACAGATGTTAGCAAGGATGTATAGAAAAGGGAATGTAATGTACTATTGGTGGGAATGTAAATTAGTACATATCGCTATGGAAAACTGTGGGGATTTCTCAAAGAGCTAAAAATAGAACTACCTTTTGATCTGGCAATCTCACTACTGTGTATCTCACCCAAAAGAAAATAAATCATTATATCAAAAAGACTTGTGTTTTTATTGCAGCAGTATTCACAATAGCAAAGTCATGGAATCTATCTAAGTGCATCGATTGATGACTGGATTTTTTTTTAAGTACGTAATGGAATACTACTCAGCCATAAAAAAGAATGAAGTCATGTCTTCTCTAGCAAAATGGATGGAACTGGAAGCCACTATCTTAAGTGAAACAACTAGGACACAGAAAGAGAAATACTGCATGTTCTCACTTACAAGTGTGGTTCAAATACCATGTGCACGTGCACACAGAGTGTGGAGTGATAGACGTGGGAAGCATGGAAAATAAGGAGGTTGGAGGTGGGTGGATGGTGAGAAATGACTTAATGGGTGCAATGTACCTTACTCTGTGATTACATGAACAGCCCAGGCTTCACCACTATGCAACATATTCGTGTAACAAAATGACACTTGTACCATATACATTTATAAAAATAAAAAAATTTTAAATGTTAAAATAGATAATTTAGTTGAATTCACTCATATTTTAGACAAGGAAATGAAATAATGTTTCTAAAATCACACAATCACTTTAATAGTAGCAAATTTGAAAAGAGAAATTGGATCATTTGGCATTTCATTCTAGAGATCTGACATTCATTCAACAGAAGCTTATTGAGTTCCTATCATGCACTGAGAGATTTACAAACACTATCCTATTTCACCCTCAGAAAACTCTGAGACATAGGTATTATTATATGACTGTCAAATAAGAGAAAATTGATACTCAGATTTAAAAAAACAAAAAACAAAAAACTCCCCAAAGCTTAACTGTTAAGCCTAGGGTTGAAACGCTCAACTGTGAGACCCTGGGGGTGTTGGTCTTATAATGCCCCCTACATTATCATTTAGAGTGTGTGCTTTTCAACAGCATTGATTACTATCAATATTAGAAATACAACTAAAACAACAGAGAACCGATAATGATAAGATTATTTATTATGCATCCATTGTTAATGAGTCATCATGTTACATGTATTATAAAATTAACTTAATTTCTTGAAAGGAAAGTTGTATTGCTTCTATTTTAGAGGTAAGGATGCTGCGAATCAGTGAGGTTTACTGCAACGCTCAAGGTCACACAACCAGTTATTAGCAGAGCTTGGATAAACCTGGATTTATCTGACTCCATGCACAGACCAGGCCTCCTAAATCAGCTAGCCTGACTGGATACACAGAAACTCTCAAAACTTAATTTCTCCTTATGTGGAAGTCACTACCTAAGGACTATAAGAAAGAACAAAACAGAACAAAAAGCTATGACAGCAAAAATTCATATCACTTCCTGTGTACTTCATATATTTCTTAGGTATTTGCCCATTATCTGCTAGCATATTCAATTTTCAAAATAAAAGAAATAATATGTATCACAGACATTTCATTGATATAGAGACTTTTATTAACCCTGTTACATATCTTGCTTATCTGAGGCCAGTGAAGTTATCTAGCCAAGGTTGCACAGCCAGGAAATGGTAGATGTGGATATTGAGACAGGGAGTCCAGCCAGAGGCCAAGGTTTATAGAAACACAAATAATAGTGAATGTGGACAGTCAGGATAGGGACGTCATAGCTGTTTGGAGTGCACAAAAGTTTATGGAGGTGATAGCATTGGAGATGTTAGGTTAAGGATTAGTAGCAACAAGCTGCATTATAAAGAAGACAGAAGAATTGTTCCTTATTCACTTATTAGTAAACATAAATACATAAATAATTTTTTTTAAATTCACAAAGGCCAGGAAAACACAAGGCTTTTACATGGAAGTCAACTTCATTATACATACCACATATTGCTGGAGAATTGTGAGATAAACTTAGAAAGCTGAGCTGCAGCCCAAAGGTGGAAGACTTCAGACCCTGAGCTGAGCAGTTAGTCTTAACTTCATTATGTCAAAGGTGAGCCTGTTACGGAATCAATTAGGAAATAATGATTAATAACCAAAGCTGATTTAGGACTCTATGACTTTTTCATGCTGTGACTTCCAACTGGAATCCTTCCCTCTCTCCCTTCTTTTATGCCTGCCAAATGTCCTGAACCAGGATGAAGCTTATTCATCTTTAAGGATCTGATATGAACTTCACATCCTCTTGAATGTCTTTCTAGAACACAGAAGCTCGGATTAAACGTAGCACTTCCTTTTTATTTTAATACTCATATTAGTAATCTATATTAAAATATTTAGTTCATGTATCTTTCTTTCAAGCTAGACTGTGAGTTCTTTGAATACAGTTGTGAATGTACAGTGCCAGGCATGTAATCACTTATTAATGGATGGGTAGAATAAATTCCTGAATTTGAATGAATTGTCTCAACCACTAATTTAACACATCCTCTACTTTAAAAATTAGTATTCGTATGAATACTCTTATTTTTCTATCACATTGTTTCTCAATGTCTAGAGGCAAACAATGAACCTGTAGACGAAACATCTAGATGCTCACAGTTCATATATTTATATATAGATGCAAAATACATATAATCACATAATGAATAACACTGAATTATTCATGTTATGAATAATTAAATGAACATTTATTATGTGTTTGTATATATTTTACATCTACACATAAATATATGAATCAATTGTGCCCCTCAAAATTTAAAAGTTGAAGTGTTAACTCCTCAGTACCTCAGAATCTGATTGCATATTTTGAGATTGGGTCTTCGAATAAGATAATTAAGTGAAAATGATGTCCTTAGAGCAGGCCTCCATCCAGTATGACTGGTGCCTTACAAGAGGAGGAGATGAGAACGCATACAGACAAAGGGCAGGCCGTGAAGACACAGGGAACAGAAAACCATCTGCTAGTCAAGGAGAGCGGACTCGGAGAGGCCAGCACCTCCATTTCAGACTTTCAGCCTCCAAAACTAAAGGAAAACAAATTTGTGTTCTCTAAGCCACCCAGTCTGTAGTTCTTCACTGTGACAGCCCTAGCAAACTTGTACCATAAGCATTAGAAGGCAAAGAAATGAGCTTTCTAAGTCAATAGCCATTGATTCTGATGCTGAATTATTTGTAGGCACATGGCTTCCCGTTACTGAGGTGCCCCCTTGGGGCAACATGCTTTTGCTGCTCCTTACTGTTGGCGCTGAGTGGGGTGGCTCTGCTGTCCACACAGCAAACAGCACCTCAGTACCAAATGTGCAAGTAGAATGCAATGATTCAGCTCCAATAGTAAGAAGATAAACATGCAGAAGTGGGTACATGGATGTGAGTGCGGGGATGGACGAGAAAAAACCAGCAAAGGCAGTTTCCTCACTGAAGAGTTATCCACAGCCCATGACTGAGCTGAATAGCTCTACTTAGGTCATCCACATGAAGGAATTTCCAGCGTCTTCCACCTCTCTACCACCTCAGAGGCAATTTGTCCACTCTATCACATAAGAATTTCACTTCTACAGAGATTATCAGTGCAGGAGCATGGCGCAGATGAAAGAAATAACCATTTCCCCCTCTCGTATCATTGTTTCCCAAGTCATTCCTTCACTTAGAACACCATTTTTTCTAAATTATTTCAAGCAACTCACTTGAAATATGTGTTCCGCACTCTAACTATAAAAACCACTGATATCCTTGCAAAATCACACTTCTGGGACACATGGCTTTGAATGGTATACTTCAGGACTTGGCAACTTGTGTTCGGGATATAAGTCTTGAAACACAGGTTATTCAAGGCTTATCATAGCTGAATCTCAGATCTCACTGGTATTTACGCCAGGAGAGAGGTGGTCCACGCATCAGTTTCAGACTCACCTTTGACTCAGTTACAGCAGGGACGGTATGCACAAACTTACACAAATTATGTATTCAAGTTTTATCAGGGTTGTACTGACAGGCTCTCAGCAAAATTAGAGAAAGAGTGTTGAATTGATGAATTAATTGAATTATTATTGCTTTGTATCTTCCCCAGACACCAACTATCCTGCTAAATCCTGCCAATGTCACTAGCTTGGCTGGCCTCCCCTCAATCCAGCAGCCTCTCATCTTTGCCAGTCTTTCTTTTTAATTTGCAACACTGAACACAGAGCTCGTGTTTGCCCCCAGGGAGTTGGTGCTGTTTGCTGCTTCCCTATGAAGAGTTTCATTTTCTGGAATTAATTTCAACCATGATTCACTGTGTCACCCATCTTTAAATGTCTCATAAATATTCTTTTGATTTAATCTAGATTTTTCTTACTTTCATGAAAAGGTAAAATGTCGTCTCTTTTTATATCCTAAGTACTGCATAGAAGCCCATTACTTTTTGAACCCATTTCAATTAGGCTCCTGTCACCTCTTCTCCATCGAAAGGGGTCATGTCTAAGTTATGAATGACCTAACTAGATCAAAACTAATAAATAGCCAATCATACGTGTTCTATTAATGACCTCTCAGAAGCAGTAAGCACTTGACTATCTCCTTGCCTTCAAATCCATTTTACTTATCCTCATAGACACTGCCTTTTTGATGCTTTGCTTCTCACCTCATTGGCTGTTGCTTCTCAGTCTTTGCTGGATGTCCCCTGGTCTAACCTCTAAATGTTGGAATACTCAGTGTTTCAAAGCTAGATATTCAGAACTCTGTTTCTCAATCTACACTCATTGTTTACAAAGAACTCATTCAGCCCTACAGCTTCAAAGGCCGTTGGTACATCAATACAGGTGTGATGTGATGCTCCCACTGAGATTCCAGGACAGTGTATCTGCTTATTTTCTCAGTCACCATCCCCACTGAGAAACCTAATAAATAACCCACACCTGACGTGATTAAACAAACACGCTTGCTCTCTGGCTCCCTTTTCTTTCTCTTCCCTTATCAACCCCCAAATCAGTCTTCTCTTTGTCTTCCTTATCTTGGTAAATGGCATTACTCTTGACCAAGTTCCTCAGACACAAACGCATGAGGTATTTTGATTGTTTTAATATCTCATTCCCAAAAGACTTCACCATCAGTCAGTTCTACCTTCAGAATATGTTCGCCAGATTTGGCTACTTTCACTATCTCTGTGCCCTGCACCACAGTTCATGCCCTAATTATTTGCGGCTGTTACTAAAACGGCCTCCACCGTGGTCCTCCGCCTCCACCTTACCTACTCTCATGTTCTGCTCTCCACCTTGCAGTGTTTTCTTAATATTTAGAAACATTTTATTCATAGAAGTAACTGTATTGTCAAAATGGTCTTATAAAATAAGTTAGAAAATCAGTTTCCTGGAAGAAGTGAGCCGCGCGAGCCGCCTGCTGCAGGAGCCTGCGCTAGAGCCCGGCATCCCGGGGCTGCCCGGGGTCCTCCGCGCTCTTGGACTCCGCGGCCGCCACCACCAGGGCGAGCAACAGAAAATCAGTTTCCTTTTTCCAAAATCCTTTAACACTGTCTCACACATTTAATAAAATGTAAACATCTTGTTTTGGCCAATAGGGACCTTCAGGATCCAGCTCTCCCCATGTCTCCTTGCCCAGCTTCACCGCGGCCATGTGGGTCTCCTTCCTGCGCAAATCATCAAACTCATTTCCGCCTCAGGTCCTTTGCATCTATGGTTCCCATGAAATACTGTTTTCCCCCAGATAGCCACATGGGTTGCTCCTCACATATTCATGTCTTTACTGGCCTAATCCCTCTTCACAGAGGCCTTCCCTGACCTTCCTCACAATACAGCCACCATCAGCACCACCGTTGTCAACTTCCTGAAACTTTTATGAAACTCATTATTTTCAAGCGACTCTTCTTTACATGAAACTACAGTGCATATGATTATTTGTTCTTTTCTGTTGCCTCATCTACCCTCAAAAAATACTTTGCTTGTTAATTGGCTGCCATGTTTCAGTATTCAAAAGGTAAAAGTTCTACAATTAGTATCTGATTTGCACTGTGTTGGGAGGAGTCGGACTAGAACGTCTGATATAAATCTATTTCATATTGCTTCAACGTATTTTAAAGCCTGCTTCACAGGAATGCAGTCTTATAACCAAAATTATAGCCTTGCATTGCAGTACCTGAACTGTGTCTCTGTACTTGTACACTCCACAATATTCCCAGAACCCAGCTGGCATTGACAGAGAAAGGATGACAGGCAGTTGTCAAGCGCTCACTTCAGAAAAACATCCTACAACAATTCTACTAATCAGAGCTCTCTCGGTAATGCACTTTCAATCAGCAACGCATTTTCAAAATGTATTTATAATTTCCTAACACACGGAATAAAGCATAAGTTATTCATGAAAACACTCATTAGAACTTTCAATGCCAGTTTTTAAAAATAGTCTGTAAGTGCATATGCAAGAGCTGCCCTTGCCTGTCAACACCAATGGGCAGTCCGGTTGAGGAGATCATGGAGGATTGGAAAGGCACTCTCAGCTTCCTTCCAGTATTGCGGGTGAGAGGGAACTCATCTCCAACTGTCTTTGGGTCATTGACCATTTAGCCAAAATTAATAAAAGTATAGAATCAGGGATATTTCGGGGGAGGAATTTCATAGGTCGAATATAAATTTCCTAGGAGGCTAAATTATGTTTAGCAATTTAGGATTCATAAACATGATTTTAAACTCAGGGAAGCGAGATTTAAAGATGACTGTAGCTAAGAAAGCAAAGACTTACAGAAACCTGTACACAAGCATGTCAACGTGTGTTTGATGCTGTCTGAAGAAGGTGCGTGACAAGCAGCAGGTGTGTGCAGCAGCAGGTGTGTGTAGCACTGGGAGGGAGGATAGACTATGGCTCAGAGACAGCTACGCATCCTGTGAGTCGTTCTATCACAGAACCCACCCCATTCTAATTACGACCACATTTGCTTTCCCGTGCAGATTTTCCTTCACTGAGAACAAGTAGTCCTAACCACAAGGATTTTCTGGTTCTCTTATCTTTCCTTTGTGAAATGCAGTCTTTTATGACCTGAGTGGTCCTGAATCATTGGCCAAAGTCTGCTCTAGTCTATGACTCACCAAAATTTGTTACTGGATCTGCAGAGCTAAGGAACAATCCACAGGTCAGGGTAACATTCATATGAATTCCATTTGTCGAATTATTTCCTGAGGGACTAGCTTTCTTCCAAACAAATATCTCATCCCAAATAACCCTACTTCTAGTGTGGAACTGAGTTACAGCCTAAGAATATGAAGGCATCTGATTCATCTGATTGAATAAATTAAATGCCTTTATGATGATGAAGTGATAGTTGAGATTGCAGGATGAAACAGCAAATGACTGAAACAAGACAAGAATGTAATATATATACACAATGTGAAATACTATTCAGCCTTAAGAAGGGGGAAAAGTCTGTCATTTGTGACAACGTGGATGAAACTGGATGACTTTATGTTAAGTGAAATAAGCCAAACATGGAAAAAAGTACTGTGTGTTTTCACTTACGTGGGATCTAAAACCTGGGGAGTGGAGGGAATGAGGAGATGATAATCAAAGTGTACAAAGCCTGGGTTAGATAGAAGAAACCAGGTTAATTGTTTTTGCTTTTTAGCTCCGTGGCACAGTGTGGTGAATATAGCTAACATTTTAGTGCTATACATTGCAATATCACTGAGTAAATCTCAAATATTCTCACCACATAAAAATCTAATATTTGAGGTTACAGATTCATTAGCTGAATTTTTTCATTTCACACATCACTTTGTACCCCATAAATGTATACAACTATAATCTGACAATGTATAATAAAAAATAAATAAAAAGCCTATATTGAGACCACATAAATAACACTGTAAAACATAAACAAAATAAATTTCCTATAAAAATTTTAAAGTTTTATAAAATGACAAAGAAACATTTATATATATTATATGTATCTCACATATATGCAGACACACACATATATATAGTAAAGGATATATATAATTATATATATATTTCATTATATACATTACAGACAATTCGTCTGTAATGCATATCAGCACTTTATGAGTTATGATAAACTTTCCATAGGCATTTATTGAACTGAATTAATTGAACCAAATATTATAATATGGAGGGTACAGATCACACAAAGAAGAGGTAGGGAGGAATTTTGAAAGTTAAGATACAGTAGAACTGTGCTGAGAAAAAAATTCTAACATCTACCAGTGACTTCATATGGAATAAATATGGGATATTGAGGAAAAAACCACTTCACAATGTTTTTTCAGGATACTCCTTAGCCCATGATACCCCAAACCTTGTAGGTGTTATATATATGTGTGTGTGTGTGTATATACATATATGTGTGTGTACATATATGTGTGTGTATGCATATGTGTATATATATTTAAATATAAATTTATTTGTTATATATATATAATAAAACCATCTTTCTTTGTCACATAAAGTATGTTCAGTTTTAAGGGAAGAAAATGACTCTCCTCAAGTAATATCACATTTGTTCTAATAAGTTCTGCCTTTGTGTTCTCTCTTTTCTCCTCACATTCCACCCCTGAACTTGGCACACTGGCACATGGAAGGTCATTGCCTTTCAGTGCCAGGAGGAAAGGCATTGGTCTGTGGTATGATGGATTCAGGCCTACACTTTCTGCCTCTCTCTTTGGGCATGTGGGAGTCCAGGACAGTTAGCAAGCCAGCAACTTCCAGAGAGCCATGTGGTTATATCAGAAAGAACTAGACCACGACTCAGGAGGTGTGGGCCATGGTCTGGCTCTTTCACATTCAATTGTGTGACACTGTACAAATTGCTTCATCTGTATACACTTTACCATCTTCATTGCTCAAATAGAGATAATAATAACTGATCTATATTACAAAATTATTGTAAAAATCAAGTACAGAAGAAAAGGAAATATAGAAGAATCTACCCCCCAAAATATTATTTGGTTCAAATGCTGCTGTAAACACACAACCTCTGTATAACAGAAATGATCAATGAATCCTAGGATCAAAGTCATTTTCAATTCAACACAGACAAAATTGGAGAGGACATTGGGGATGGAATAAAACATAACCTGGATTAAATAACAGCAAATTCATAAAATTATAATCATCCATTTGACTTAATTAGGTTACCAGAGTAACATGCAACAACTTAAAATATATAATTTCTACACCATGCCCGTGGGGCAGAAATCATGGGCTTTGCAATATCAAATTAGGTGAAATACGTATAGTGATAGTAATAACATTGGTTAAAATCATTGGTCAATGACATTAAAATACCAGGTATTGTTCAAAAGATTTAATAGATGAAATTTTGGGAGATATATAGTCCTATGCTTCCTAGAATGGCAAAGATGAATTATGAATCAAATGGGATAATTACTTAATATTTAGGGAAAAGTAATATGAGTTCAAGTAATTCATTTTTTTCTATTTCTATTAAGTTAGAATATATTCTTCTAAAAACAGTTCATGGGATCAGTTTTCCAACATCTAATGTGGAGTTCTCCTCTTGGAGTTCCTAATCAAGCTGGGTAAGAAGGGAAATACATGAGCTCAAATCACTATCTGGAGACAAAATATCTGGAAGTGGAGCTCAATATTAGTATTTTATGTGATGCACATAACAGTTTGATTAACACTGAACATAGGATGAAGAAGTTTCATTGTATTCCATCACTTCTTCCCCTGTGCTGTTCCTACAGGTTTCATTTATCAAAAAAGTGACAATCAGAGTCATTGCAGGAAACAGATCCTATGGGAGTATGTTATCAGAAGGGTATTTAATGCAGAGGAAAAGGTGCTTTTTAAGATCTCCAGAAGGACTGAAAGAGGGAACTCTACTCAGGACCTCTTGGGAGACTCTCAGAAGTTCAGACAACTGACACTGCTGCAACCTGGAGTAGGTGATCTCAAGACCTACACAATGCAAATCCACTGCACGACCTGTGAGCCAAGAAGCTGTCATAGCTACCAATACTAGCATAGCTGCAGGAGACAGGACCCTGACACTCCAAATTTGCCACCCAGGAAACTAGATAAAACACCATGGGAAAACACCACGACATAACCTTGTTGATAACTAAAAATGGTAAGAACAGGTGCAACACAGGCATACCTTGGAGATATTGTGGGCTTGGTTTTGGACCATCACAATAAAGTGAATAATCTGAATATTTGTTTTCACAGTGGATATAAAGTTATGCTTGTGCTATACTGTAGTCTGTTGTGTACAGTAGCATTATTCCTAAAAAGACAATATATAGACCTTAATTTAAAAAATATTTTATTGCTAAACAATGCTAATACATTGGGCATGTGTGGTTGAAAAAATGGTGCTGATAGACATACATGATACTGAGTTGCCATAAACTTTTAATGTGTTAAAAAAAAATCTGTGAAACACAATAAAGTGGAGCACAGTAAACAACATATGCCTGCATAGCACTTGCCTCAATTTCCTCTTCTAAGTCTCAAATGAAATGCAGCTAATTAATGGATCCAGAATATGAGCTGCCAAGGAGTTGTACAACCTTTTAACTTTCATATTCTGCAGCAGAGGATGTACTAGAAGGAAATGATAAGTGCCATTCAACTCTATTCTGAAGTCCACTTTGGCTATTTGGTATTCTAATGAATCTTTCTATTTGCACTTAAAACCCAAGTAGAGAGTAATGTCAGGGAAGATGGCAGAGGAGGAGACACTATGAACCCGTCTTTCTACCTAGACAGCAATTATATTGAACACAAACTGTCTTAAGTAGCTATTGAACCTCTGGAGTATATTTTAATGCTTTCAGCTTCCAGAGGAAGACTTGGCTGGGAAATTGTGATTAATTTTGATCAATTGCAGTGACTACCCATTCTCTACCTCACAGTCCTGTGGCAGGCAGGTGGTCCCATCTATCTGGTGCAGCTTGCTGGAGCCCTCTAAATGTCAGAGTTTTATGTTCTGACTGCTGATGGCCACTGTTGCTTGCTGAGGTTAGGACAGAGAACCTGGCTGTCATTGCATCATCTCCAGCTTCTTGACGTTTCCAAGGGATTTACATGAACTTCTATATTCTTTACCTTTTTTTGGCACCCAGGCATTTAAACATTAGGACATTCAAAAGCAGTAGTGTATATGGTAGTGTATTTGTAAAACCACTTCACATGTCCAAGGAAACATGCAGGCTCAGAAAAGACATGAGAAGACAGTAAGCTTTCACCTCAGGCTGATCTTCAGAACAGACACACCTTCAACAATTAAACAAACAAACAAACAAAACACCTGGGTAAAAAGAAGAATTTAATTTTTACAGTTATATGAATTAACTGACTAGTTTTCAACAACCCCAACAAAAATCAGAAGGCAGACAAAAATACAAGAAAGTATGGCTCATTTAAGTAATAACATAAATCAAGAGAAACTATCCATGATGAATCCCAGATGTCAGACTTCTTAGATAAGGATTTCCAAAAAACTATCTTAGGCATTCTCAAAGATCTCAAAGAAGACAAAGACATGAAAATGGTATATGAATAAAATGAGAGTTACAGTAAAGATAATTTTTTAAAAGAAAAAATATAAATTTGGAACCTAAATTTACAATAACTGACATAAAAATTGACTTGAAAGCAGAGTTGAGCAGTCAATGGAAAAAATCAACCTTAAGGGAAAGCTATCGAAATTACTAAGTTTGAGAACAGAAAGAAAAAAAGAATAAAATAGTAAACAGAGCATAAAGAACATTTGGGACACTATCAGTAAGATAAACATATTCATGTGGAAGTACCAGAAGGAGAAGACAAATAGAAAGAAGCAGAAAGAATATTTAAGCAATTAATGACTAAAAACTTCCTGAATTTGATGAAAGACATGAACGTACAAATCTAAGCAGCTAAATGATCTCCAGTTTGGATAAACTCAAGGAGATCCACACTGAGACATTAGAACCAAATTGCCAAAGTCTGAGAAAAAGGAACCATCTCTTCCTAAGTTTGTGTGTGTGTGTATGTGTGTGCTCCTGTAAGTTGGATTATTTTCTTAGTTTCTTCTTTAGCTAGGTAATTTTGGTATAAAACTTCTACTGACTTTTTCTATGTTAATGTTTATATCTTTCAGCTCTACTGAATTTATTTATTAGTTCTAACAGTTTTTAGTTTATTCTTTTTCTTACATCTAGGATTATGTCCTCTGAAAATAGGAATAATTTTACTTCTACCTTTTTTATTTTTCTTTTTTTGTCTGATTGCAATTGCTGGTACTTTTAGTACTGTGTTGAATAGAAATGGCCAGAGTGAGCATCCTTCCCTTGTGCCAGATCTTAGTAAAAAAGCTTTGAGGTTCTTTTTCCATTAATTATAATGTTAGCTCTAGGTTTTTTATAAATGGACTTTATTTTAAAAGCCTCTCAAGGGTATCCAAGACAAAGATTTATCTGTGCCTGCAGATATCTGTGTGGATTTAGAAAATTCCTGCCTTCTTGGTGTCTCAAAATAACTTGACATTTCTAGGCCTGTTACAAAGTGACATTCTTTATTTACCACAGGTCAGAAACTTTGTAGGGAAATTACATAGACAAAGTGCCAGGCCAATCTTTGCAGTGGGGTTTTTACTGGCTCCACGAACTCAAATTCAATTTCTCAAAGCAGCCCAAACATATCTGAAAATATGCCATTCCAGTCAAGCATTGGTAAAATAATCAGTGTGTTCAATTGTGCCCCATTACAAAAGAAAACAGATTCTTATTGAACTTATGCAAATAACTATATTGCCATAAATTAAGGATATTCACGAATATCCTTAATTTTGGAGAAGGTCATGTAGAGAGAAAGAAATATGATTTAAATTTAGTTCATAATTGTATATACTATATCCAATTTGTTGTAAGTTACAAACAGCTTTTCTGACTCTGAAAAACAAAGCAAAACAAATCAATAATGTTTTATGCAAAGAAGTCAAAACAATTACTTTAGTTTTCTATTAGTTCAATACCATGCAACTAACTACTGCTCTGTCCAATATTGGACCCGCAATCCTCACGAACACGTTAACTCTCCAATGAGAGTCCTGGAAGTTTTTGTGTAGTCCAGTGGCACAAACTCTAAAGTTATCAGAAAGCTGTGTTCATGAGAATCTGTCAGGGTCCTATCTATGAACTCCACCAAAGAAGTAAGAATTGGACTGTAGCTATCCACAAACTGCTTTTTGAGTAGAAACAAACCAAAAAAATAAGTGTCTGTGGTTTAAAAAGTGCCAGAATCACTATGGCCGAAGACAGAATTAACAAGGAAATTTGGCATTTCTGTGGCACACAGCAACTGAATATAATAATCATTAATGCTGATAGCGTATACTAAGATATATCAGAATTATAGAAGTCTCATACAATTTTGGAACACATTATTAACACATTTATAGAAATATAATCCAAAGAACAGTAAATACAATTTCATGTTTGACAATGCTTTCTATATGATTGTTAACATATCAAATAAGTCAAATATGTCTGCCTTGGACTTCAGGGGCCCTAATATACAAAAAGTTAGTTTGAAGTTAAAAAACTAAACTTGGAATTTGGAAAGTTTGTCAAATATTCAGGGTTTAAAACACTTCATATGATAAAGTATTATAGAATCACAAGTCACTATAAAATAAGTCACTCATTTAGCGAAAGTGGAAATCCAAAGATTTTAGAAAACATAAAACCTTTACCCTTTGATATCAAGGAGACATTTTCTCAATAGTAAGACCCAATAAAGACAGCATGAGGCCAAACTGGATGTGTCTCTCTCATTTCTCTCTCTCTCATTTCTCTCTCTCTCTTTTTTTTTTTTTTTTGCTGTTTACTCAAAAGGTAAACAAAAATTCTTCACTATCTCCTATTAATACTACACAAAAATCTTATTCAAAAGAAAAAACAAAATTTTACCTTTGCTTAGTATACTAACATTAAAGGTAATTTTAATAAAATTTTATGAATAAATCCGTCTAGTGAGATTTCTGTAAATCTTTTATAAACTTATATAATTTTCCCATTCTTTTCCCCAACTTTTTATATCTATTTAGTTTGTATCCATCCTTTGTAGTCCTTCCATTTCAAATAATCCTAAAAAAATCTCTAAACTAGGCAAAATTATTTTCTCTTTTAATAAAAACCACATTTCTATGACTTCTTCTAAACTTTTTACCAAAGACAGATCCTACTTTTAAAAATAGCGTTTGCATATAGAATTGCTTCTTTCATATCCAAAAGTTTTTATTATGTAATTAACAACTATTCTCTTAGTAACCCTAGTTCCAATGAAAAACCTAGGATTACTTAATTTAATATCATATGACTTTAAGATTTTAAATTATTAAAGATCATTTTGAAACTAATTTTCTTTATTAGAGATTACTAACATCACATGAACTAAAAGCCATTCTTCATGAAAACATTCTTGCAAAAGCAACATAAAAGAGCCTATTCGGCCAATAATTATTCTTTCTGTACTTTATGCAAATAATCAGGCCATGTATAATAAGACTAAAATTGATTTTTCAAATCATTTAGTCCCACTATGATTTTTTGTTGGTTAAAACGGGGGAATGGAGAGACAAAAATTATGTTTCAAAAGAAACTACAGTATACCTGCTGTTAGATTCTAGCATTGTTCATTACTGAGTTTTTATTATTTGTCTACAATTTAGATTGGATCCTGAATTCTTTCCTGTCTACAGGTCTCTGAACTGATTTTTTTGAATGTTTCTTCTGTTATTTTCTGGTTTGGAATCACTAGAAGTGAAAACTGGTTTTCTTAAGGACCTGCAAACTGCAGGTAGAGAAAAACCTCAGGAGAAATAACAGAAGCATATAGAGAGAAATATACAACCTTCACGTCTGTCTGTTGATGTACAGACTTCCCAGAGAGCTCATTTGAAAACCTGATTTGAACTATGATCTAGAAAACTGTCACATTGCCACTGCAAACTAAAGATGCTTCAGAGACTAGAAAAACCAGTCTATAGACTGACTGGTCTAGAAATAAACCTTTGTGTTTCTTGTTTCTCTAGAAATACCTCTTATTGAAGATATGTTTGCCTGCGTCACGTATAGGGGTCTAGCCCATGCAATGGCACCTCCTGGAATGGGACACAGTGGTTTAACTGAACTAGTCTATTCTCAGGACTGACTAGAAGAAGATATAGAACAACATATTTAAATTTATTATTTCCTGTTTTTATTTCAATTTGTCTTTTCACTCCTTTGTCTACCTCTATCTAACAAGCTCTAATACAAATCTTTCCAAAGCTGTCAGGTGGGCTTTTAATATATGAAATTTTTTGTAAGTTTCAAAGTGGGGACTGAAGGAAATCAGAATATTTTACCTCAACATATATTTCTTTGACATATTTTGAAATGGCTACCATGAAGCCAGCAGACAGAAGTGGCCTTGCAAATTTGTCTTTGGTGGGGAAATGTGCATATGCAGAGAATTGCCACTAATGCATCCAGCTCTTTCCTTTCCAGGCCTTTCCTGGATCTAAGAGAAATTGAGAGTTTGACACCTTTAAATGTCTGAAAATTAACCCTTACCATCAGTTTTCTCTGAGGACTGCTACTTATGAGACTTAATCTACATAACAAAGCCACCTTTGCTACCAGGCCTCTTCCTTTCTTCCTGTCATAACCTGTCTGGCACTAAACCTGATTTTCCTACATAATCTATTTTTGCCCATGCTTTAAACTTGAATTCCTTCTGCAGCTTTGAGATAATACATAAGCTTCTGTACCTTGTTGAAGGCTTGGATCTTTATCCTGAAGGCTCGATATATACACATTCAATAAATGTATGTCTTTTCTCCCACTAAAGGAGTCCTTGATTATATTAATTTCCTTCTATATCTAAACTGTTGTGTGTTTTTATCAAGAAAGAATGCTGAACTTTATCAAATACTTTTTCCACACCAATTGATGATCATGTGGTTTTTATCTTTCATTCAGTTAATGTGATCTATCACATCGATTAATTTGTGTATGTTAAACCTGTCTTTCATACCAGAGATAAATTCCACTGAGTCATGATTTGTAATCTTTTAGATATGTTATTGGATTTGGTTTGCTAATAGTTTATTAAGAGTTTTTGCCTTAATGGTCATCAGAGAAATTGCCCTGTAGTTGTCTTCTCTTGTGAGGTCTTTGTCTGGCTTAGATATTGAGGTGATTCTGGCTTTATACAGGGTATTCAAAAGGATTTTCTTCTAGCTGTACTTTTTTAAAGAGTTTTAAAACGTTGGTATTAATTTTCCTTTGAATGTTTGGTGGGAATTTAGCCATGAAGGCATCCGGTCCCGGGCTTTTTTGTTGTTGTTGGAAGGTTTTTGATAACTTCTTTACTTCCTGTGTCTGCTATTGATCTAACCATGTCTTACATTTCTTTCTGACTCAATCCTGGCAGGTTATATTTTTATAGGAATTACTCATTTTCTCTGGGTTATCCAATTTGTGGGCATGTAATTACTTATAATTTTTTATAACTTTTTATTTTGGGGGTATCTGTTATAACTTTTTATTTTGGGGGTATCTGTTATAATTTATTTGATTTGGTTTACTTGAATATTCTTTCTTTTTTGTTAGACTAAATGTAAAGTTCTAAATTTTATTATTTTCAAAAAAATCAATTGTTAATTTTATTGTTTTTCTTTCTATGGTCTTTCTTACCTCTATTTGATTTATTATTGTTCTGAGTTTTATCATTTGCTCCCTTAAGCTAATTTGGGGTTTTATTTGTTCTCTTTTTACTTTCTCTAGGCATAATGTTAAACTAATTCCTTGAGATTTTCTTTTCTAATGTAGACATTTATTGCTGTAAACTTTCCTCTTAGAATTGCTTTTGCTGCATCCCATAACTTTTGATATGTTGTGTTTTTATTTGTTTGCATTACAATAAATTTTTTATTTCCCTTTTGATTTCTTGTTTGACCTGTTGATTATTCAGGTATGTATTTTTAAATTTTATAAAATTTAAAAATTTTTGGATATTATAATTTTCCTCATCTTATGATTTCTAGTTTCATATTATTATGACCAGAGAAGATACTTTGTATGATTCAACTCTTCTAAATACGTTAAAAACTTGTTTTGCGGTCTAACATGTGATCTCTCCTGGAGAATAGTCCATGAGAACTTGAGAGAATATGTATTCTGCTGCCCTTTGGTAAAAACTCAATCTGGTTTTCAATATGTTTGTTAGGTCTATTTGGTTTTTGGTGTTGTTAGCAAAAGCAAAACTAGACAAGTGAGACTACATTAAACTAAAAAGCTGCACAGCCAGGTAAACACACAGCAGAGTGAAAAGACAATCTGTGTAATAGGAACATGTATCTGATGAGGGGTTTATATCCAAATATGTAAGACTCCTGTGACTCAATAGCCACCAAAAACAACAACAACAACAAAACAAATAGTCCTATTTAAAAAGGAACAACTGCTTTTAGTAGACATTTTTTTCAATGAGGACATACAAATGGCCACTAGGTATATAAAAAGGTGCTCAGCATCACTAATTATCAGAGAAATGCAAAGCAAAACCACAATAAGACATTATCTCACACTTGTTAACCTGGCTATAAGACAAACAAACAAAAAACACTAAAAAATTGCAAGTGCAGGTGAGATTGTGAAGCATGTAAAAGTGTGCAGCTGCTATTAAAACAATATAAAAATAAATAAAAATAGTATTCTGTCAGCCATAAATCCCACTTATGTGCATATATCAAAAAAACTGACATCAGGGTGTCAAAGAGCTGTCTGCAGTCTCATGTTTATTGCAGGACTATTCATGATATCCAAGATACGGAGTTAATCTAAGTGTCCATCAGTGGATGAGTGGGTGAAGAAAATGCAGGATATACATACAATGAAATTTGTGACAGTATGGATGAACCGGGGGATGTTATGCTAAGTCAACTGAGCTAGTCACAGAAAGTCAAATAATCACATTAACAGAAACAGAAAAGAGAATGGTGGTTTCCAGGGACTGAGAGGAGGGGGAAATGGGAAGTCATTGCTCAATGGGTATAAATTTTCTGGTATGCAAGATAAATAAATTTGTACAACATAGTGCCTGTAGTTAACAGTACAGTATTATGCACTTAAAAATTTTTAGAAGTGTGGATGTTAATTATTATTACCCAAAATAAAAGGAAAACAAGCAAATTTTTGGAGATGATACATATGTTTATTACCTTGTTTGTGGTGTTGATATCATGGCTGTATTTTTATGTCCAGATTTATCAAATTGTATACATTAAATATGTGCAGTGTTTTTGAATATAATTTCACCTTAATCAAGCTGGTTTTAAAAGACATGTCAATGGCAAAATGACACTTCTTTCAACAAATAATGCTTTGAAAATTGAATAGTCACAAGCAAAAGAGTGAAACTGGACCATTACCATGCAACATAAGCAAATAGCAAATCAAAATGAATCAAAGACCTATCATAAACGCTGAAGATACAAAATTCTTAGATGAAAATGCAGAGAAATAGCTTCATGATTTTGGAGTTGGCGATGATATCATGGATATGACACCAAAAACACTGTCAACAACAAAAAATAGATACATTGGACTTTATAAAAATGAAGTACTTTGTGTATTGAAGGACACTATTAAGAAAGTGAAAAGCCAATACATGAAATGAGAGAAAATATTTGCAAATCAGTATTTGACAATGGGTTAATATCCAAATAACAAAGAATTTCAAAACTTAACCATAAAACAAATAGCCCAATTAAAAATAAGTGAAGAATCTGAATAGACATTTCTCTGTAGAAGATACACAAATGACCAATTAACATGTAGAATATACAAATGACAAACAAGAGCATGGAGTCAGGCTCAGCATCATTGATACGGATGATAAGAATATAAGTATTGATAAGGATGGGGAGAAATTGGAAGTTTCATGGATTTCTGCACTATGTAAAATAGTGCAGCATCTGGGGAACACAGTGTGGTTATTCCTTAAAAAGTCAAAAGTGGAGGGCCAGGCGCGGTGGCTCAAGCCTGTAATCCTAGCACTTTGGGAGGCCAAGGCGGGTGGATCACGAGGTCAAGAGATCAAGACCATCCTGGTCAACATGGTGAAACCCCGTCTCTACTAAAAATACAAAAAATTAGCTGGGCATGGTGGCGCGTGCCTGTAGTCCCAGCTACCCAGGAGACTGAGGCAGGAGAATTGCCTGAATCCAGGAGGCGGAGGTTGCAGTGAGCTGAGATTGCGCCATTGCACTCTAGCCTGGATAACAAGAGCGAAACTCCGTCTTAAAAAAAAAAAAAAAAAAGATGGCTATGATCAAAAAGATGAAAGATGAGACCAGACATGGTGGCTCACACCTGTAATCCCAGCACTTTGAGAGTCCAACACAGATGTATCACCCAAAGTCAGGAATTCGAGACCAGCCTAGCCAGGCCAACATGGTGAAACCCTGTCTCTACTGAAAATACAAAAATTACCCAGGCATAGTGGCAGGTGCCTGTAATCCCAACTACTCAGGAGACTGAGATAGGAGAATCGCTTGAACCCAGGGGGTGGAGGTTACACTGAGTCAAGATCTCGCCACTGCATTCCAGCCTGGGCAACAGAGTGAGACTCTGTCTCAAAAAAAAAAAACAGTAACAAATGTTGGTGAGAATGTGGAGATAAAAGAATCTTGGCAAGGCACAGTGGCTCACACCTGTAATCCTAGCACTTTGGGAGGCCGAGGCGGGCAGATCATGGGGTCAGGAGATAGAGACCATCCTGGCCAACATGATGAAACCCTGTCTCTACTAAAAATACAAAAAAAAATTAGCTGGGCATGGTGGCACATGCTTGTAATCCCAGCTACTCGGGAGGCTGAGGCAGGAGAACTGCTTGAACCCAGGAGGTAGAGATTGCAGTGAACCGAGATCGCGCCACTGCACTCCAGCCTGGGTGACAGTGTGAGACTCGGTTTCCAAAAAAAAAAAAAAAATCTGGCCGGGCATGGTGGCTCACGCGTGCAATCTCAGCACTTTGGGAGGTCGAGGCGGGCGGATCACCTGAGGTCAGGAGTTCAAGACCAGCCTGGTCAACATGGTGAAACCCTGTCTTTAAAAAAAAAAAAAAAAAGGCCAGGTGCGGCGGCTCACGCCTATAATCCCAGTACTTTGGGAGGCCGAGGCAGGTGGATCACTAGGTCAAGAGATCGAGACCATCCTAGTCAACATGCTGAAACCCCATCTCTACTAAAAATACAAAAATTAGCTGGGCATGGTGGCGCAGCCTGTAGTCCCAGCTACTCAGGAGGCTGAGGCAGGAGAATTGCTTGAACCCAGGAGGCAGAGGTTGTGGTGAGCCGAGGTCGCACCATTGCACTCCAGCCTGGGTAACAAGAGCGAAATTCCACCTTAAAAAAAAAAAAATTCAAACATGGAACGCAGCGTTTCCACTCCTATGTATATGTCCACAATAATTGAAAGCAATAACTCATACAAATATTTACACCAATGTTCATCGCGGCATTATTTGCAATGACTGAAAGGCAGTGGGACAGCCCAAGTGTCCATCAACAGATGAACACAATGTGGTATATACATACAATGGGCTAATATTCAGCCATAAAGTGGAAAGCAATTTTATTTGCTACATGTAGAGAACTTAAAAATATTACGCTAAATAATGTGAGTCAGAAATAAGGGCAAAGTGCTGTGTATTTGACTTATGTGAAGTACCCATAATAGGCATAGTCATAGAGACAGAAAGTAGAATAGAGGGAACCAAAGGCCAGGTGGGAGGAGGAACGGGTAGTTCTTGTTTAGTGGGTACAGAGTTTATATTGAGGATGATGAAGAAGTTTTGGATACAGACACCAATGATGGTTATACAACATTGTGAATGTGTTCAATGCCACCAAATTGCACATTTATATACATGGTTTAAAAATGTTATGCCTATTTTACCACACTATAAAATAAACCTACTAATAGCATCAACTTCATCACTCCACCTAACACAATCCAAATTTTCTTTTTATAAATGAAAACATGATCTCCTCCCCAAAGTACTAGTAGTCTTCGTGTCCTTTTCTAGGGGATGTCTGTGACTTTTTTCTTAATTCAAATTTGCAGAATAACATCATGTCACTCAAAAAGTAAATTTTAAAAATCATCAATATACCCCATATAAAATAGTAGCAAAAAGAGATAGAAGAGGAAC
The DNA here is from genome assembly GCF_030222135.1 of Aotus nancymaae. Taxonomy (NCBI): domain Eukaryota; kingdom Metazoa; phylum Chordata; class Mammalia; order Primates; family Aotidae; genus Aotus; species Aotus nancymaae. The sequence continues at coordinate 1,867,497 of NW_026988450.1, read as the reverse complement.
GTCTTGTTTGACAGTAATAAATACATACAGAACAAGGAGACTGATGGACTAGCAGTGCCATCTTTGCTTCATGTGGCCAGAGTCAGAACTTCCTTTCTCTGCTCTCCGTTCTATGTATCATTTGCCCTCAACTGGAAAGTAAACCAGTCAGCATTTTCACCTGGTGGGCTACTAAGCCCTCATTTTGAAGGGTTCTAAGCCTTTATTGATGGGGTTACTCTTGTTCTCATTAAGTTTTACTGCCAAAGATGGCAGTACTGGGTTCAATCCTAGAGGACTCTCTGGGATCTCTATACATCCCTCTCTAATCATATTGTACATCTGCAATCATATGCAACTTTATTTTATAAACCTAGCAACGGATAACAGAGGAGTCCACTTTTTTATTAGTTGGTTCAGGGCATCAGAATTCCAAATGGCAAATTTTTATTTCTGTGGAGGCATTACAGTTCCTTCTGGTGGAGACATTCTGCTCTTAGATACTAAAATCACTAAACCAGTGTAACCTAAGTTCATGGATATGGAAAGAAAAATTTTGTGTGGTGGTCATTAAGCATAACAGTAGCATATGCCACATCACGTCCAACCTTCTGATGCAGAACGCTAGTATTCTGAGTATGAAAGAAACTATAGAATGCATTAATCACTGTTTCAGAGAAACTTGCGGGGTGGAACCCTAATTTCAGAAGGCACCACCTCCCACCTGGTGACATAAGTGGTTTTGAATCTTCCAGTGTATTGTTCTGTAAGGTCTCAATCCATAAAAGAGCAATGTATTTGGTGGCCACAGCCTCATCTCTTTCATGTTAAGTCTGTAGAACGGAAGTGGTGATGTGTAGAACACTGTAGTGATGAACAAGCATTCAGAACGTCCACGATGATGGTGCTCGAAGCTTGGTGGACACTAAATGTGAATCCATATCCAGAAAAAGTTTCCACTTCAGGGGAGGAAATTATTTTTCCCTCCAGAATATAATGGGCCCAATTAATTCAATTTAGTTTCAGTGCCATACAACTGAATCTTTTCATGGAAGAGCTGCAGTTTATATTTGTTGTCCTGGTATAACTATTAAGAGTTCATCCCTAGCCGGGCGTGGTGACTCACGCCTGTAATCCTAGCACTTTGGAAAGCCGAGGTGGGTGAATTGCTTGAGCTTAGGGGTTCGAGACCAGCCTGGGCAGCATGGTGAAACGCCATCTCCACGAAAATACAAAAAATTAGCCGGGTGTGGTGGCATGTGCCTGTAATCCCAGCTACTTGGGAGGCTGAGGCAGGAGAATAGCTTGAACCCAGGAGGCGGAGGTTGCAATGAGGCGAGATCATGCCATTGCATTCCAGCCTGGGCAACAAGAGCAAAACTCTCTCTCAAAAAAAAAGAAAAAAAGAGTTCATCCCTGTCCTCTCAAAAGTGTCCAGATTAAGAGATAAATTATATTTTCAACTTCCATGCTGGGGACTCATATTGGTATCATCTTTTGGCAATTTGAGCTCTAGGAGTTGTATTAGCCAGGTCATCCTTAAGCTTCTACAGGACCTGAGTCTATATAACTATGCTTGATTACTGCGGATATATATATATATCCAGAAATATATATATTATAAATATATAATATTTATATGTGATATATAGAAATATATAATATAATAAATATATATAATTTATTTTATATAATATATTTATTTATTATATAATATATAAAATATATATAAATATTTATAAATACATATAATATGTTATATATTTTATATATTATGTATCTTTATATTATATATTTATAAAAAATATATAAACATTTATACACATATATAATATATTGTTATATCTATGTATTATATAATATATATAAAATATATTACATATATTTATAAATATATAAATTTTATAAATATATGTAATATATTATATATATTTCTGGATATATATAATATATATTTCTGGATAATATATTTAATATATTACATATATATAATAAATTATATATTTTATATAATATATTTATATATATATGTGTGTGTATCCTCAGTTTCCATTTCTATTCTAGTAGCCAGTGGATCTCCTAAATCTTTATCTTCAATAGGAGACTCATTTTGGATGAACAATTGCAATAATTGAGTTACTTTTTCCATTGTGTGTGATAGACCATCGGACTCCCATTATTCAACAGTATATATATCTTCACTTCCTTTATCCAATTTCTATGTGGGTGACTACCCCAGAATTTTCTTATTTAAAATATTGGATATTATCTACTCTGGTAGTAACTACTTTATTAATCAAGTTTTTGTGCCAGAAACAGAACTTACTATAGTTATTTAAAGCAGTAAATGATGTAATATATTTGTGCTTACAAAGCCCTTGGAAGAGAAGTGTGACCAGCCTTTATGCTGGGAAGGAAAGGGTCCCAAAAACTAACTCATCAGGAGAACTGCAATCTATGACACTGTTGTCAAGTTGAAGCATCTGGAGGCTGCTTTTAGAATAGATGAGTTGAAGAACGCAGCACAATTACCAAAATTCAAGGATCTAAAGTCAGAATCAGAGAGCCTTGCCATATTGGAAATACATGTTTCTCCCCACCACTAGTGAAGCTAGTGGCTTCTATTGGAGATCTGAGTGTGGCTACTTCCTTCTTGACCCCTGGGTATGAGAAACTGGATGTTGGAATACTCTTGGAGGAAGAAGGGAGCAAAGCAAAATCACACACAAACAGAAAGCGTGGCTCCATAGCCCTGTTCTGCAGCTGCAGACAGCAAAGGAAGGCAGAAGACAGCCTCCTTTTCACTTACCTTCCAAATCTCACAGGATGATTCTAATTGTTGAAATGTAATTTTCATCTAGAACTCTTGCTGCCAAGAAATATAGGAGCATGGGATTTTGCTTTTCATGTTCTTCAGTGGAGGAACACACTAAGAGAGATAAGAACAGATGCTAAAGGTCAAGAGATCATCTTCACACACAGCAGATCATCACCACATGATCTCATATGTCACCCTGGGCTTGTGTTTATGAACTTCCTAATGGTTGCACCCATAACTCAAACAGAACACTTGCTATCTAGAAGCACTCAATATTTCTTCAATTGAATTAACAGATTAAGCAAAAATATTTACAAGTAGGGAATATATTATATATATATTTATAAAAATGATGCTTTTACATATGGAATGTAATCAATGTGATGGGGAAAGTTTTCTGCTATATCATTTGTAGGACAAATGAAGAAATCACTAATATTTTGCCAAGGAGATAGTTCATTCGGTGAAATGATGACATAATAGCTTTTATATGCCTGGACAATTTCCATGTGGAAGAGAGATTTTATATATTTAGCAGAAGTAGTCAAAATTGAAGCATGGTATTAATGAAAATTTTAGAAAGCAGGATTTTATCTCAGTTTGAAAAACAGCTTTCAAACTTCTAGAAAATTCAGGAAAAACTGCCCTGTGCTGCCACACGTTTTGATTCCTGGATGGTGTGGTGCCGGCCAGGAGGAATGCATTCTTGCTCTGCTGTGCTTAAGTAGACTGAACTACAGCAAAAATTTCCCAAAATGTTTCAGCAAAATTGTTTCTTTGTAATGTTTCTAATTCTTGTTAAAAAAGATTCCAAGATCAAATACATTTATTCTTCAATCCTGATTGCCTTTTATCTTTAGTGCAGACTCCTCAGAGATTTGAGTACTCTCATGAAAATTATGACTATCCAAATGCATTTGTGTTTATTTTTATTGCAGAAAACTTGTACAATAAAAACAAAACTAAGCTAAACACCTTAAGAAAATGAGAAAACATTGAGGAAAATTTCCAGGACATTGGTCTGGGCAAAAATTTCCTGAGTAATATCCCACAAGCAAAGACAACCAAAGCAGAAATGGAAAAAAAATAGGATAAGATCAGGTTAAAAAAGCTTTTGCACAGCCAAGGTAACAATGAAGTGAAGAGACAACCCACAGAATGGAAGAAAATATTTGCAAACTACCCATTTGACAAGTGACTAATATGCAACATATATAAGGAGCTCAAACAAGCCCATAGGAAAAAATCAAACAATCTGATCAAAAAAGTGGGCAAAATATTTGAATAGATTTCTCAAAAAAAGGCATACAAATGGCAAAAGCCGTATGAAAAGGGGCTCAACATCACTAATCGTCAAAAAAAATGCAAATAAAACTACAATGAGATATCATCTTACCCCAGTAAAAATGGCTCATATCCAAAAGGCAGACAATAACAAATGCTAGCAAGGATGTAGAGAAAGAAGAACCACCTGTGATGTTGGTGAGAATGTAAATTAGTAAAACCATTATGGGGAACGGTTTGGAGATTCCTCAAAAAACTAAACGTAGAGCTACCATATGATCCAGCTATCCCACTGCTGGGTATGTATCCAAAGAAAGGAAATCAGTATTTCAAATAGCTCTCTGCATTTCCATGTTCGTGGCTGCACTGTTCACAAGAGCTAAAATTTGGAAGCAACCGAAGTGTCTATCAATAGATGAATGGATAAAGAAAATGTGGTACATATACACAAATGAGTACTATTCAGCCCTTAAAAAATGAGATTTGATTATTTGCAACAACATGGATGGACCTGGAGATCATTATGTTAAGTAAAATAAGCCAGGCACAAAACGAAGACAAATATGGCGTGCTCTCACTTATTTGTGGGATCTGAAAATCAAAACAATTGAACTCATGGACATAGAGAATAGAAGGATGGTTATGAGAGGCTTCGAAGGGTAGTCGGGGGCTGGAGGGGAAGTGAGGTTGTTCAATGGGTACAAAAAATAGAATGGGTAAGACCTGCTATTTGATATCACAAGATGGTGAGCAGAGTCAATAATGACTCAATTGTACATTTTAAAATAACCAAAAGAGTGTAAATGGATTGTGTGGAACACAAAGAATAAGTGTTTGAGGGGTGGCTAGCCCATTGTCCATGATGTGATTATTTCACATTAAATGTCTGTATCAAAATTCCCCACATATCCCATAAATATTTACACCTACTATGGACCCACAAAAATTAAAAATTAAATTTTTTAAAAACAATGAGAAATGCTTTAGGGGACACTGGAAAACATGGTTAGATATCACAACATATTTAATTTTGTTTCTTCGCCTAATATGATGTCTCCACTGTGGTGTGCACGACATGTCAAATAAAGAGGCAGTAAATGAGAGAGGGGAAGAAAAATGCGAGGGAGGGATAGGAGAGAAAAGGTGAGGAAAAGAAGAGGGAAAAGAAAAACAAGCAGGAAGGAAATGAAACATAAAAGGGAAAAAGAAGGTAAGAATCACGGTTGGGATTTATGCACGTAATTGGCTCTAGATGATTATATAAATTCTTTTTTTCTCCAAACCTTTTACTTTTTATTGTGGAACATAAAATACATTACAGAAAATTGCCCAAAAAAAGCATTCTAGAAATTTGCAGATTAAAAAAGCTTCGAGTCCCTCTCAGCCTTTTTAAACCTATCTGAGTTTGTTACAATGTCTTTGAGATGATGAAAGATACTCTCACCCAACCATACTGTTCAGGTTCAACATGGAGAGTGAGTCTGGCCACGACCTTCCTAACCTGTAACAGCCACAGTGCGTCCTGTTCTTAAGAAGTTGTCAAGGCTAAGAGATCGCTGTCCCAAAGGAATGATTTTTTACAATAGTCACGACCTAGAAGTTTTGAAAACAAGGCACTGAGGGTGATTCAGGAGAGTGGTGCTCTAACAATGCGCTTAAGAATAGGCTATATTGCAGTATGATACACTTCTTGGTTACTTAGAAAAGAAAATCAATCTGGAAGAAAAGCGTGCTTGGTTAGGCAGTAATTTTTCCAGCAACCAATATAATGAACACCACAAAGATTTGGAAACACTGACACTAAAAATCATTAGATTTCTGCATAGATGAGGGATTTGTGTAAATCCCATTTGATGCCAAATACACAACAAAGTATTGTTGCTGCTCACTGAGGACAGAATGATTCAGATAAATTATTTTGTGCATGTAAAACCAGGGGATCATCTTGCAGTTGCTAAATACAGCTTTCAAAAACCATCAGATACAACATTCATGAGCTAACAAAACTCTACCTGTATACGTAACCCGTCCTTCATTAGCAAATGAGTAAAATCAGAAGTTGTTTAGATGGAGCACAAGCCTTGGGTTTATGCACACACTGCCTTGGGGAGTTGTGCAAATACATTATTTCGAAGGTGAAGGTTCAATTATAAGCTGATTTTCTAATTGATGTCACTTTACTCCACAGGGAAAGATGCTCGTTAAGTGAAGTGTTTCACAACCTGGCAGGAAATGTAGATATAAAGAATGCTCATGCCTGTGCCTTCCTCTTTCTGACAGATACCTCAAGTCATCGAATGGCGCCAACTCCTCATACATTATCTCTTTAATATCCTCAGCTTTCTTATTGGTAAACATTTGCAATGTTTGCATAATAACAGTCTATTTGTGATGCAATTACTGCGCTGGCAGTACTCCAGGTCACAGGATGGAAGTGTCTTAAGGAGCAAGAAGGAAGAAAGGTGGAAAGATTTTCCACATGACTATTTCACACTGAAGCTCCGTCAGTGTGTCTGGTGTTTTGGGATGCCAGTGAACTCAGGAGAAGCTTCTTTTAAATGTTACAGAGGAAATAAGCCAAAACAGGGCACTTCCATATTTGATATTGGTCAAGCATTACCAATTATTTCTCTTTTTTATTTTTAGTAATGCACTAAAATCTGCATTTTTAGTTTCAAAGAGTTTGAAAATGATGAATCAAAATGTCAAGTATCAAGAAAATTATTGTGTAAAATTTCATCCTTTAACTGCAGCATTTTCTGATTTCTCTCTGTCTTTCCCTCAATTAAAAGATAAGGAAATTGAAACTTCGAGAGCTAAACTGTGTTTCCCAAGGTCACTTAGACAGATAATCAAAGTATCTGTCTTGCATTCCACATTTTGTTATTGCAAGAGGTGTGGGTGAAAGAGAGACTTTTCTAAGGGTCAGGAAAAGTAAATAGTGTGAAGTGATGACTAGGTGGGAGTGAAGAGAGTCGGGTGTAGCTAGAGTACAACAGAAAGGTAGTTTCCAGAAGAACTTAAGAAAATACTGCACAGGACGTGGGCACTGATGAGAGGTGCAGCCAGTGAGGCTCACACATTTCAAAGTCATCTCACTTCTCAGCCTGGAAATGATTGCCTGGGTTCTCATTGAATTATCATTGGTCAAGAAGGGCTCATCTGGCTATTTCAGGATGGAATATATTTTAGGCCTAATTTGCCTCCACTTCAAACTATCAGCTGAAAGACTGGCTTCCCTTGCTTTTGCATTATATCTGTCCATCATGATCTATATTTTGGTATAAATTGTAATTCTTAACTTTCACAATGCAAGACTAAAGCTCTGACTCCCACTCTTGAGACAAAACTTCATAAGGAGTATTCAGTACAAACTTTAAAGCATTCTTTATCTTCAAAAGCCTGATTATTGGTTAAAAAGAAAGCTATGAAGACCTCTCTTTTACCCACTTGCCTGACTCCTCAATCTGTCAAACATGCTTTTCTCGACTGAGTATCTATGAAACTACTATAGAGCTTAATCTCCATGGGAAATCATTTCTCGTTAGAAGAGCTCAGTTTTCTGCCTACATAGTGAAAGTGGACAGAGAAGAGCAAGTAATACCAACAGTAGACCTAATTACAGCATTCCTAGGAAAGCAAAACATAGCTACAAGACTGCCAGCTAAAGGATGTTAAATTGCCTTACAATAAAGTAGTTTCAGAGGCTTTCGATTTAAGTGACACTTTGATTACTTTAAAGACAAACATAACCCTGGATCTGTGGTATTGTCACTTACTTTAAAAGAATAAACATTTGGCTAATAAAAATACACAGGATGGGTAGATAGGAAAATATCACCTAAATAGTGTGACAGCGTGGAGTGTGTGGCTGGAAGACATGAACTTCAAATCTGACTTCACCACTCAGTAGTTGAAGTCTCTTCATATCTTCAAATCTCAATTCCCAGTTCTGGAACATGTTAGTAATAATAATAATATTATTTGAGTGTGCTAGACCAAAGGTTTTCTTTGAATTACTGATTGAAATATGTATGCAAAATCAATTTATAAACTGCTAGTTTAATATAAATACATGTGTTAATTTTTAAAGTACTGCATGCTGCTTAAAACGAGGTTTGAAAAACTAACTTAAAGGAATGTACTTTTCTGAATATAGTTATCTAAAAACCTAAAAACGGATTTTCCAATAAGGCTGTATAACTAAAATCACTGATTCTTTTCTTTGCCACCGAAAGCAATTTAAGGCTGCCAATATGCAGTGTTACTTCTTACTGACTTGTACGCAGTTACTCAATATAATGCCTGTCACCAATTCCCATCCACTTTTTTTTTTTTTTTGGGACAGAATCTCTGTCTCCAGACTGGAGTATAGTGGTGCGATCTTGGCTCACTGCAACCTCTGCCTCCCAGGTTCCAGTGATTCTCCTGCCTCAGCCTCCCAAGTAACTGGGACTACAGGGGCATGACACCATGCCCAGGTAATTTTTGTATTTTTAGTAGAGACTGGGTTTCGCCGTGTTGGCCAAGTCCCATTCACTTTCTTACCTCAATGCTACTGTGTCCCCTTCTTCAAGCCCCTTCACAAATGAGCTACAAACCAAAGAATAAATTCTCCCAAATAGCAGCAGCGATTAAAGCACAAAAGAGAATGCACCTGGACCTTAAGGGAGCAAACAAGCACACTGAAGAATGAAGGACCTACCATCCAAAAATGTATGTAATTGGCACATTGATTATTTCAAATTGAAAAAATTAGAGAAATTGTAGTTTCAGACAGAGTGAGCTCACTGTTCTTCCTGCATGCAGTAAGCCATAAAGATTCCTCTGGAAGTGGTGCCCTCCCTATATTAGGGCAAAAAAACAGCCCTTATCACCAGAGGCTGAGAACTGGGGGCTGCAATGGATCTGAATAAATATACTGACCCCAGTAACTCTTATCTTCACTAGTTTTACACCCCACTCCTGTATATCTCCTAGTTGACTCCCCTAGAAATTCACTGCTCCAGCCAGACTTTCTTTGACCTGTCATTTCTTCTCAAATGTATTGTTCTTTGTGTAAAAACTACACAAGCATCTTGCTTTGGTCACTTCTTCAGACTTCACTGTCTTATGAAGAGCCTAATGTACATGTAAAACTCATGAAATCCAGGTATGCTTTCGTCTTGTTAATCTGCCTGGTGTCGATTTGGTTTCTGGATCTAGCCAAAGAGCCAAGTGGGAGTTGCAGGTGACCCCTGGCTCCCTTGCCACACCCTTGGGAAAGAGAATTGCCGCTCAGCTTGTCACCTGCAGGAGTCCTCAGAGCCCCAAGTTATCCAGTCCGTCTCTGACCTCATCAACAAGGCCTGATCCTTTCCTGCCTTAAATCTCCTATAACTACATCATTCTCTGTCTCCTTGTTGACATTTAGGCCCTCATCGCTTCTCTCCTGGATTACTTCTTTAGAGTTCCTGCCTCCAACCTGGCTGCTTATCAAACCATCCTTCTCCACGCTGAGTCTGCCACAATACATCAAGCTGGTTAAATCACTCCCTTTTAAAAATATGTTTGAATTTTACCCTATCCTTCTCAGAATAAACCCCTAACTCCTTACCACAGATGCGAGGCTTCTGGGGACCCACTACCACTTGGCCACCTCCCCACACTCCCTACTCTGCACCTGGATTGCTCCACCCATGCCAAGGCTCTCTTCTTCTTCTTTGTGGTGTTCTCTGTATTTCCTGGAATTAAATGTTGGCCTGCCTTGCTAGCTTGGGGAAGTTCTCCTGGATAATATCATGAAGAGTGTTTTCCAGCTTGGATTCATTCTCTCCATCACATTCAGGTACACGTATCAAATGTAGATTAGGTCTTTTCACATAATCCCATATTTCTTGGAGGCTTTGTTCATTTCTTTTTATTCTTTTTTCTCTAATCTTACCTTCTAGTTTTATTTCATTGAGTTGATCTTCAATCTCTGATATCCTTTCTTCTGCTTGGTTGATTCGGCTGTTGAAACTTGTGTATGCTTTGCGAAGTTCTCATGCTGTGTTTTTCAGCTCCATCAATTCATTTACATTCTTCTCTAAGAAGCTGTCTATTCTCATTAGCATTTCGTCAAACCATTTTTCAACATTCTTAGTTTCTTTGCATTGGGTTAGAACATGTTCTTTTAGCTCAGAGAAGTTTGTTATTACCCACCTTCTGAAGCCTGTTTCTGTCAATACATCACACTCATTCTCCATCCAGCCTTGTTTCCTTGCTGGTGAGGAGTTGTGATCCCTTGGAGGAGGAGAGACATTCTGGGTTTTGGTGTTTTCATCCTTTTTGCGCTGGTTTCTTCCCGTCTTTGTGGATTTATCTACCTATGGTCTTTGTAGTTGGTGACTTTCAGATGGAGTCTCCGAGTGGATGTCCTTTTTATTGATGATGAAGTTATTTCTTTCTGTTTTTTAGTTTTCCTTCTAACAGTCTGGCCCCTCTGCTGTAGGTCTACTGGAGGTCCACTCCAGACCCTGCTTGCCTGGGATCACCTGCGGTGGCTGCAGAACAGTCAGGGTTGCTGCCAGTTTCTTCTTCTGTTATCTTTGTCCCAGAAGGATATCTGCCAGATGTCAGCCTGAGCTCTCCTTTATGAGGTGTCTCTTTGGATATCAGGGGTCAGGGAGCTGCTTGAGGAGACAGTCTGTCCCTTATGGGAGCTCAAGTGCTGAGCTGTGAGCTCCGTTGTTCCATTCAGAGTTGCTGGGAAGGTACGTTTTTAAGTCTGCTGCAGAGGAACTCATAACCGCCTTTTGTCCCCCAGGTACTCTGTCCTGGGAAAGTAGGGCTTTACTTATAAGTTCCTGATGTGCTGTTGCCTTTTCTCAAAGATGCCCTGACCAGTGAGGTGGTAGCCTAGTCACAGTCTGCCAGCAGAGGCATTGCTGAGCTGCCATGGGCTCTGCCCAGCTGCTGTGTGAACTTCCTTGTGGTTTTGTTGATAGAGGTATAGTTAGAACTGCCTCGGTAATGGCGGTCTGAGTCAGTAATGGTGGACTGTCTCTGTAATGGCAGACTGCCTTGGTAATGGTGGACTGTCTTGGTAATGGTAGATTGCCTCGGTAATGGCAGACTGCCTTGGTAACGGCTCGGTAATGGTGGACTGCTTCAGTAATGGTGGACTGCCTTGGTAATGGTGGATGCCCTTCCTCATACAGAGCTGAACCATCCCAGGTCTAGCTATGCTTGCTGTGAAACTCTCAATCCAGAGCATTTCAGATTGCTGGTCTTTGTGGGGGTGGGACCCGTCAAGCCAGATCACCTGGCTCCCTGTTTCTGCCCCCTTTTTTTCAGTTGAATGAGCGACTCTGTCTCCCAGGTGTTCCAGGCACCAGTTGAAACGGCCGCCCAGATATGTGTGACTTTTTGTGCTGAAACCCGCTGCACTGGCTGAAACAGCCATGCTGGAAACTCGTGGCACTTTTCCTCCAGGGAATCTCCTGGTCTGTGGGCAGTAAAAACTTGTTTGGAAATGCAGTGATCACTTACCTTCTGTGTTCTCAGTCGAACTGCACTCCAGAGCTGTTCCTGTTTGGCCATCTTGGATCATCCCTGTAGCTGCTTTCTGTTAATATGGAGTAAGCTCAACTGTTGTATCTGCTTGAAACACCTTGTGATGCTAATCATCTCTGTGTGAGCGGTTCATTTTTTTCTGGGAAATTGCACATCACAATAAAAAGTGATCTTTCCTGGTTGTTCAGTATTTTTCATCATGTTTGGTCCAAAGCATAAACCCTAAATAACACCATGGGACTCATACAAAGTGCCACTAGTGATACTGGAAGTGCTTCCAAGAAGCAGGGAAAAGTCATGGTATTAGAATAAAATGTCAAACTGTTTGATGTGTATGGTCAATCTAGTCTGTAACTGTAACTACCTGCCTTTTCAGACAGACAATTTTTCTTGTAAACAGACTATGTAAGCTTATACTAGTGATAAATACAATACAATACTATAAGTGTATTCTCTCTTCCTTGACTTCTTAATGACGTCTCCTCTCACTTAGTTCATTGAAAGAAACAGAGTATATAACATATATAACATACAAACTATGTGTTAATTGACTGTTATTTGTAAGCTTCTGGTCAACAGTAGGCTGCTAGTAGTTAAGCTTTGGGGGAGTCAAATGTCATATGTGAATTTTCAACCACATGATGAATCAGCACCCGTAGCCCTTACATTATTCAAGGGTCAATTGTATTATGTTATGGACTTTTGCATACATATTTATAAAAGATATATATACTCTATAGTATTTGTTTCCTTATGAGAGTTTTTGTCTCGTGATAGTATTGGCCTCATAGAATGAGTTAGGAAGTGTCCTCTTCCTCTTTTTTTTTCAGGAGAAGCATTTGGTGGATTGGTGTTACTTCTTACTTCATGGTTTAGCACAGAATTCATTGGTGAAGCTGTCCAGAACTGGGCTTTCCTACGAAAAGCCTATATGGGTAGTTTCTTTTTTTCTAATTACCAATTCAATCTCTTTATTTGTTAAACATCTATTCACATTGTCTAGCTCTTCTTGACTCATACAATTATTCATAGTATTCCTTTATAATTTTTTTTTTGTTTATCTGAGGTTAGCATTAATGTATTCTCTTTATTTCTGATCCTAGTAATTTTAAACTTCCTTTTTTGTTTTTGGAGGGAAAACAAAGTTTACAAAAAGTATGTAAATTTCATTGACCTTTTCAAAAAGCCCACTTTGTTTTCACTGATTTTTCTCAGATGTTTATTCTGTTCTCCATTTCATTAATTTCCATTTTAATCTTAATATTCTTCTTCTTAATTTTTTTTTTTTGAGATGGAGTCTTGCTCTGTCACCAGGCGGGGGTGCAGTGGAACTATCTCAGCTCTCTGCAACCTCTGCCTCCCAGGTTCAAGCAATTCTCCTGCCTCAGCCTCCCAAGTAACTGGGACTGCAGGCGCATGGCACCACATCCAGCTAAATTTTTTTTGTATTTTTAGTAGAGACGGGGTTTTACCATGTTGGCCAGGATGGTCTTGATCTCTTGACCTCGTGATCTGCCTGCCTTGGCCTCCCAAAGTGCTGGGATTATAGACATGAGCCACCACGCCTGGCCACTTCTTCTGTTTATTTGGTTTTAGATTTAGTTTTCTCTTATTTGCTCAAGGTCTTAGCTAAAACATTAGATTATTAAGTTTTTCTCCTTTCTTAATTAGGGATTTAGGTATAACTTTTTTTCGTTAAGCACTGCCTTAGCAGGACCACATAAGTTTTGGTATGGTTTGATATGTGTGTCTTCATTTTTACTTATCTCAAAGTATTTTCTAATTTCCCTTTCGATTTCTTCTCTGAACCATTGGTTGCTTAGAGTAACTTAATTTCCACATTTGTGAGTTTCCCATTTTTTGCTGTTATTGATTTCCTATTATATTTCTTTGTAGTTGGAGAAGATACTTAACATTATTTTAATATTATTTTATCAAGCTTACTAAGATTTATTTTATAACCTAGATATAATATGGCCTATCCTAGAGAATGTTCCATGCACATTTGATAAGAATGCATATTCTGGGATTATTTGGTGGAGTGTTCTCTAGATGTCTATTACGTTTAGTTGGTTTATAATATTGTTTAAATATTTAATTTCTTTGTTATTTTCCTAGTAATTTGATTCATTGTTTAAAGTGGGATACTGAACTCTCCAACTATTCATTGTTTAATTGTTTATTTCTCCCTTCACTTTTGTCAAATTTTCCTTCACGCATTTTGGATTTCTGTCATCAGGTGCATATATGATGATAATTGTTATCTTTTTCTGCAAATTGTCACTTCCTTAGCTGACATACTACAGGGTGTATAAAATCAGTATAGCCATGTAGTACAGAGTTGACTCAATCAAAGTAAAGTGCACACATTGTGTTCACGGTACTCTGTGGACACCTCCAACACACACCCCTTTATTTATAGCTATTTGGACGCTTTTTATGCTACTAGAATATGCACCGTTTGAAACAAGGATGTGTGATTCATTATAAGTCTAGTGACTGCCATAGTTCCTGGCATTTTAGATGAAAATAGTATTCAATGAATGAATGAATGGATGTTGAAGATGCTAATTGTGATGTAAAGAGTGAATGCATGGCACATGAGAGCAATTATAATTCAAAGTTTTCACTTACGTCTTTGACTTAGGAGAAAGGTCAGTGGTTACAAGCACGCAGGTGTTCAACTACCTCTCGCATTGTTCACTTGAGGAAGTCACTGAACCTCACAGAACCTCAGTTTTTTTATTAGTCAATGCATTTCCTATCTCTCAAAACACTTTATGAAAGGAAAAGAGACCAAGAATGTAAAAATGTTGCCAAATGTTAAGGAGTGAAATAGGGTGTCTATTGAAGGGGAGACTGAGATAAATCTTTGTTTTTGCTACTTACAATCTTCAAAACCTTGCATAAGTTACTTCTGAGGCCTGTTTCTCTGTCTGTAAAATAGGGCAACAAGAGTGACCTTTGAAGTTTGTTTTATATAGCATATCCAGGGTGCTCTGTGCAGCACCTGACTCACTGAAGATAGCACTGACATGTGAAGTATCATTATTACTGAAACTGCTATAAATACATGATGTTTCTTAGATGTCATGGAATTCTAAGCAGTGAAACACATTATTGTTAGGAAGAGAAAACTTCAGAAAAGACTTCAGAAAAAAAAGACATTAAAATGCTATTTTTGTAAAAAGCAAAACGACAGAACTGGCATTCGTGTCTGTTTCCTAAATAAGAATGTTAAGTGCGTGAATAGAGAAAGTATTACAACAAGAAGTTGAAAATAATTTTTAAAAATGGAATAGAGAAAATTATGTTTAAAAAGCATGTATTTTCAAAGACGTATCAGCGATTATGATATCACTTATTAAAAGTAAAGGAGTTCTTCTACCAAGTAAGCATAGAAAATCTTCACCAAACATGCACAGTTTCTTTGGATAATCCAGGTAAAGTGCTATGAAGTAACTTGCTCTGAGATAATTTAGTGTCTTAAAAATATTAACACTATTTATTTCTTGTCTCATTTGAAGATGACTATGAAAACCAGGAGTGTTGCTTGCTGCCAAAGCAACCTTTTTCGAACACACGAGTTGACAGTATGCACCATTAGTTTTATCAGAAAATCATTTCATGCCCCTTAGTGTCCATAAAAATGAGCATTATTTTTTCACTGCTACCTTATCCTGCCCCTGAAGCTTCTACATAAATGTTTCCTAGCACTTTCCACTCCCTCCACCACCACCGCCAAAACTCTGTAGGAGAGACAGGACTGATTTATGCACCAAAAATGAAATGAAATGTGATGATTTGTCCTCTGAAACTGTACAGTACATAGACATATTTGGCATGACCCAAATACAGGCAGAAAAAAAAATGTTAAATCTCTCTCATCCTCAAATACTTCCCAAGAAGGAATTACGTGGCTGGCTTGTAAGAACCAATGCATAAGAAATTACCTTAAATTAGACGTCACTTCTTAAGGAGAGTAGATGACATTTCAAAATCAGGTGTCTTTAGGGAGGTCCTTCTTAGCTGCCATCCACAGGAGGCACTGAGTGTGGAGTGGGGCTGCCTGGGTGTGAATTCCAGCTTGCTGCTTACTGTCATGAGAATTTAAAGAACTGAGAGTTTCTGTTCCTCAGTTTCTTCTTCTGTCATATAAGTTAATAAAAGCACCTACATTCTACTTTTTGGTTATCATAAGAATTAAACCAGTTAATACATGTGAGAAGCTTAGAATATTATGTGACACATCAAAAGTGATGTATAATTGTCTGTTCAATAAAATCAGTGGACAGACAGATAGTTTTTGAACAAATATTATTATTTTAAAAATATACCAGACACAGCTATTAGTTAAAGAACCATTTTTGAACAATTCATTAACTCAACTATTTATTGAATATTGAATATTGATATTCAACTATTTATTGAATATCATTAATCATGTCAGCAATTAGTTATATTAATCATAAACATAGTTGTTTATTATCACTTTTTAAAAGGAGACACAGATTCTACCCTTGGGAAATTTACAGACAAAAGTTGAAGGAGCCTCTATGAGAGCTTCAAGTTTAAAAGTGCAAAATTGTATGTAACTGATCTACTCATGCTAATTTGTAAAGATCATTTTACAGTGATCCTTCAATCAAAGAGGTGAAAGAATTTATGTCTTTTCAAATTTTACTATGAGAGCACATATTTTCATTTAAATAGAACTGTACTTTTCATAATAGACCTCAGTACTTCACCTGCTGTCCTTCATCTATGAATATATTTATTTATTCTATATGACTATTTTTTCTGCCAATATAAAAAACACCATATGTATTATATCATATAATATGTATGATATATAACATATAATTTATATATGACATATTAATGTGTTATGTTTTCATATGCCAACGTGAAAAATCTGAGCCCTAAAATGATTTTCTGCCTAAGGAATATATATTACACGTGGCATAAACTTCAGGTACAGCCCACTGACTGTGGATATTTCCGGCTACTTTCTTGTGTAGTTGAAGAGACACAGTCTGTCTTTGCTCCCTGAGAGAAGCCCACTGCCGTCCAGAAAGTGCACTGTGAAGGGGGCTTCCATGCACATAAATGAATGTTGCGTAGTGTTGTGTAGTGCACAAATCCAGGGAGCGCCACACACGTAAATAGCAGCCCTCTTTTCCACAGCAGCAAAACCCATCCATGGAAGAGTCGAGACAAATGCCAAAATTTGCATGGGGGCCTGAATGGGACCCTAGACTTAGTAGTCAGCACAGGTAATTATTTCTCTTGAACACGTAGCTGGCATGAACACACAAGCAGAATTTAAACTACACGTGCATGTGCACACACACACACACACACACGAGCAAATTATTGCTGATTCCAGAAGTTTTGAAGCAAGAGGGATTCCAACTAATAGCAATTGATATTAGTTATTGAGCAGCTACAAGAATCAGACACCAAACGAAGTGCTTCGTTTATGTCATTCGCTAATGTGACTGCATTAACATCTATATTACATGTAAGGGCACAAAGAGTCAGAAAGTTAACAGACTCTCCAGAGCTCATGCATAAGCAATAGGCTTAGATGATAAGCTCTGGGCCTGCTGAAGCCAGTGCCTACACTCCGAAATGCTACGCTGCGCTTCAGCAAAAGGGGAGTATCCATCTCCACTAGACAGGGACTCCCCTCCTTGTTCTTTAGTTTTGCATGTGCCTCATGAAGCTTGACCTGCATTTTGGGTGTCTTAAGTGGCAATCATGAGCCATATTTTTTTCATGCTTTTCCAAATACAGCACAATGTTCAGTATATGTATTAATACTCAGACATACACATCCAATTACCAAGTGTAGGGATGTTAGGGATAAAACCTAGAAGACTCAGACATAAAAGAAAGTGAGAAATAGGAATGAAAGGGAAGGTGTAATGGCGCTAAACAAGAGAGAAGCTGTATTTATGATACAAGACAACATACCAAAGGATTTTTTTTTAACTATACTTACGCAAAGCATTTTTGCAAGCAATAAATCACTAGGAAATGCTCTAAGATAAATATTTTGAGCTGACATTTAACTGCCCGATACCTAACCAAGCTTGACAGGATATATTACATTCCATTTGCAGTTTTATGAGACTTCACCTTCCTCTGGTAAAGCGATGGGAAGCGGGAAGACATGAAAGCATTGTTTTCTCTTTTTTCCCATTTGAAATGCTCTTTGAGTGGTACTGCAAGTTCAAATTTCTGTGTTTTGTATCTAACTCTTTTTTACCCCCTTTGACAGTGCCTTTTACTGAACATCAACCTTTCCTGAAATGTCTGTTGTAGATTATGAAAACCCTCACTGTCTATCACGTAAGTGAAGCCTATGGAAACAACTGTGAAGACTTAGCAAACATGCTGTCTGTTGCCAATTTACAAGGATGTCATTAGAAAGATTAGGTAATGTGCACAAGCTCACACACTCGGTAAAACACAGTGCTGGCAGGGCTCTCTGACACCAGCATTTATGCTCCTGGTTGTGAGACACTAGGCAGTGTCTCTGGTGATCCATTTCTGTATTTTAAATATGCTGGAAAAAAATATTGCTCATTTAAAAATATATCTTGTGCCAAGTTCCCACCTACTAATCTGACTGTGGAAGTATGTCTTTCCTTCTCTTGATTCCAGTGAATAGGTAAGTCTAGTGTAAAGTGGAACCATATTGACCATTGCACCTACTGTGCTGAATAGACAATGACATATTCATATATTTTGGCACAAAATCCAGGGAAGAGTAATCCTTCTTTTTATATAAATATGCATTTTATTGCATTTTAGGTTTTGGGGTACATGTGAAGAACATGCAAGATTGTTGCATAGGTACATACATGGCAATGTGGTTTGCTGCCTTCCTCCCCATCACCTATATCTGGCATTTCTCCCCATGTTGTCCCTCCCCAACTTCCCAGCTTCTGCTGTCCCTCCCCTATTTCCCCCCAACAGACCACAGTGTGTGATGCTCCCCTCCCTGTGTCCATGTGTTCTCATTGTTCAACACCCGCCTATGAGCGAGAACATGCGGTGTTTGATTTTTTGTTCTTGTGTCAGTTTGCTGAGAATGATGATTTCCAGGTTGATCCATGTCCCTACAAAGGACACGAACTCATCGTTTTTTATGGCTGCATGGTATCCCATGGTGTATATGTGCCACATTTTCCCTCTGTCTACCTATTCTGAGTTCCATTTGGTGTCCTTTCCCTGCTTGCCAATTGCGGCTACTAAGAAAGATTATCATGGCAGCAAGTCACCACAATTGCTGTACCTCAAGCCCACTGACCTATTTGACATTCATTCATTCATTCAACAAATATTTGTTGAGTGCCTATTAAGTACCTATTGTGGACATAGAAGGAAACAAGAAATGAAATGTCTCCTATTTTATGGCAACAAATAAAGCGGGTACATAATATTAACAAAGAAAAGTTAATCACATAAGCAAACGAAAACAAATTTTTGTTACTGGAAATGCTGTGTAGCGAATGGACATACAACGATGTGATAGTGGCAGACGAGGCAGCTCTTTCAGACTGGGGTTCACAGAAGACCTCCTGGGCATTAACATGGAAGCTGCGGCCAGGACATACATCTTGGGAAAGACATTTTCAAACAGAGGAGACAGCTAATGCTTGCATTAACTTGGTGTCCCTGGGCTAGTTTTAACTTTTCTGTGCCTCTGCCTCCTCATCTGTAACACAGATGACTAGGGTTGCTGTGAGGAGAAAATTATTAAATGTATATAATGGAGTAGCATCCGTCACAGAAAGGGATCACTAAAATTCACCACTACTGTCTCTAGCAATTGTAATTATTACTTTTCTCTTCCAGTTCAAGTTTCCCTCCAAGAGGTAAGGACACCATGTTGGAATGGTAAGAAATGTTGATTTACAAACACGTAGTTTATTTGCATAGACTATAACACAAGAGTAAGGAAGACAACATGTCTCCATTATTCAGAAAATTCCAGCACTCAAGGGCTCAAAACTAACCTTTTAAATTAATATACACATGTCTGTTCTCCTACGGTAAAATCATTTACCACACATAAGCCTTTCTCCAACTTCTTCTCAGGTCAATTTTTCCCTAATTATAGCCTACTGCGTTAGTATGTGCATTTCCGCATTCTACTTCATAAAATGAGGTAGAGGCCCCAAATTGTGGCAAGTTGGGACTCTCCTAAATTTACTGGCTTGGTAGATTATACCTGAATCATATGGAACGTTTCTAACCTTGCAAAATTTATATAATTACACCTTTTTGTTGTTTGTTTGAGATGGAGTCTAGCTCTGTTGCCCAGGCTGGAGTGCAGTGGCGTGATCTCAGCTCACTGCAACCTCTGCCTCCCGGGTTCAAGGGATTCTCCTGCCTCAGCATCCCAAGTAGCTGGAGTTACAGGCATGTATCACCATGCCCGGCTAATTTTTGTACTTTTAGTAGAGACGGAGTTTCATCATGTTGGCCAGGCTGGTCTCAAACTCCTAACCTCAGGTGATCTGCCTGCCTTGGCCTCCCAAAGTGCTGGAAGTACAGGTGTGAGCCACCGTGCCCGGCCATAATTTTACTTTAAAACCTTCTAACAACATACGTCATTTGTTTACTTCTGATCTTAAACTATCTTCTCCATTGCAACACGTCTATTCTCTTCAGTGTAATAACATGCTCCCCATTCTGTTGTTTCTTATTCTAATTTTCTTGAATTCTTATTAAAAAAAGAAGTCTTTTCCTTCAATTTCCCACTTCTTTTCTCCTCATCAATACTTTTCTATCAGGCCTTATTTAGACAGTATTTATTTACTGATATTATTTACCTGGTTATAGATGGTCTAAGTTCAAGAGTTCTAGAGTACAAGTGTCATTTAGGATTTTCCTAGTTCATATGCCTAAATGAGACAATTTGAAGTTATTTTTAATATTTAAAAATAATTAAATAAATAATAAATAAAATAAATTACCAATCCACATATAATTATAATATTATATTAAATGAATTATAGATTATGTACAATGAATTTCTCCTGTTAGTAAGCTGGTAATGGCTTCTGGCCAGCTATCTGCCAAACTCAGGCTGAATTTGCCTGATTGCACATTGTTAAATGAATAGCTATAAGTACATGGTGGAAACATAATAATCATAAAATAAGCCTGTGCTTTCACATCCATGTCAGGACGGAGTAGGTAGTAGGAGACCAACACTCTCATGAAGAACACACCGGGCAGCCAAGTAAGTATGAAATCATCTATTTAAAATCAGTAGAGAGCTGCTGAGACAGAGGAATCTGGAGAGAGGAAAGAAACTTCAAGAGGAGATCTGACTTGTGCAGCTACATTTATCCTGAGTTTGTGCAAAGAATTTCTAGAAGTCTTGAGAGGAAAAACTATGTAGAGAGAAAGCACAAAGAATGGAGACCTTGAGGAAATACGAGACTCTTAGCTAAAACTATAGAGACACAATGAAAGTAAAAAGCAGGCTTGGTCTCAAGCACACAGACCAGCCTTGACTGTACGTGGTCCCTGTGTGGACTAAGGTGACCGCATCTTCCTTCATCAGACTCACCTAGGGAAGAGCAAATTCTCTCTAAAGAAAGGTAACATTCTAAAGTTTTTGCATGTAATGCTTAGCATGCAATTAAAACTTACTCGTTGCAGAAGAATGAAAACAGACCCCCATCTCTCACCACATACAAAAATCAACTCGAAATGGATTAAAAGCTAGCATGTAAGGCCTGAAAGTATAAAACTACTAGAAGAAAACAGGGAAAATACCTTAGACATTGGTCTAGGCAAAAATTTTGTGGCTAATGTTTCAAAAGGCAACCAAACAGGCAACGTAAAAAAACAGGCAAATGGGACCATATTAGATTTTCAAAGCTTCTGCACAGCAAAGGAAACCATCAGCAGAGTGAGAAACAATCTATGAAATAGGAGAAAATATCCGTAAACTATTCACCCAACAAGGAATTAATATACAAAATATACAAGGAACTCAAACAACTCAACTGCAAGGAAAAAAATAATCCCATTAAAGAGTGGGCAAAGGACACGCATAGACATGTCTCAGAAAAAGACATACAGATGGCTGACAGGTATAAGAGAAAATACTCAACAGCAACAGCCATCAGAAGACGAGAAATCAAAACCACAAGAAGATATTATCTTACCCCAGTTAGCATGATTATTATCAAAAAGACAAAAAAAAATGCTGGAAAGAATACAGAGAAAAAGGAACTACTATACACTGTTGGTAGGAATGTAAATTATCACAGCAATTTTTTAATGGCAATTTCTAAGAGAAAAAAAACTAAAATAGAACTGCTATACAATCCAGCAATCCCATTAATAGGTATCTGAATCCCTATGTTTATTGCAGCACTATTCACAACAGCCAAGATACAGAATCAAGCTAAGTGTCCATTAATGAATAAATACTTAAAGACAATGTGGTATATATACACAACGGAATACTATTCACTTATAAAAAAAAGAAATCCTGTCATTTGCAGCAACATAGATTGAACTGGAAGTCATTATGTTAAGTGAAATAATTCAGTCAAAGAAAGACAAAGACATGTCCTTGTCATGTCATCACAGAAAGACATTACTCAAACCTGTAGCTAAAAAAGTTGATCTCACAGATGTAGAAAGTAGAATGATCGATATTGGAGGCTGAAAATGGAGGCTGAGGAATGAAGTGAGGCTGGTTAATGGATAACAACATACAGTTAGATAGAAGAAGTTTTAATCTTAGCCCAGTAGGGTGACTACCATTAATAATAATTTATGTATAATTCAAAATAGCAGAAAGAGAAGATTTGAAATGTTTTCAACACAAAGAAATAATAAGTATTTAAGGTGATGTATATTCTAATTACCCTGATTTGATCATGACACATTGTATGCATGTATTAAAATATCACACAAACCTATAAATATACATAATAATTATCTATCAATTAAGAAAAAAATACAGCACCATTACAAGCAAGGATTTTCCAGAAGGGGGGAAACAACGCACTAATTATACAAAAAGGCAGGAGAACAGAATGAAAACAAAAGAAAAAAAGAGATAATAAAAATAAGCCTATGTTTGATCCAACTATAAATGTGAACTACCAGTGACTTTTAAATACTATGAGAAGCAAACTTTACAAATAGAGGAAAATCTGTGGACAGTAGATTAAAAGATGTATATTTTCATGAGTTAATCAGAATTTATTTTTAAATTGAAATTCTGAAATCTGAAAAATATAATCATATATGAAGATAAGAAATAACTAAAATGTTTTTACAGCATACTAGACACAGCGGAAAATAGGATTTGAGAAGTGGAAGATGGGTCATTAGAAATGACAAATGAGACACAGAGAAAAACACAATAAATGATGCAGAAAGAACATTAGCGATATATAGGACACAGCTAAACGTGTAATATAGATTTATTGTGAGTCCCAGAAGAAAAGGAGAGGATGACTATTGGGTTTTGAATATTCATCTTTATTAATTTTGTTCTGAATGCTCACACAAGATATCCGAACTGGAGAAGTGATTAGTATTCTGTAATAAGTGCATGCCTTTCTTCACATAGGTCCTTACCCTGGGGAAATGCCATAGCCAGGTGTGAAAAACACATTCCTTTACAGAGCAACAATAAGACTGGTAACTGACTTCTCAGTGGATGAGAGCCAGCAGACAACATAATGATATCCTTAAAGTTGTCAAAGAACATCTCAACTGGGAAATGGATGCCTTATAAAAATCTCCTGCAGCAATGAATGTGAAGAAAATCTATTTTAGACAAACAAAAGATGAGAAAACTAAATTTGATCTTAAAGAATTATCAAGGAGAATATTTTATGCATATAGAATATAACTCCAGATTAAAAGAAGAAATTTCAGAAATTAAGAATGAGGAGTAGAATGGGTAAATGTGTGAGTAAATTTAAATTAAAATTAACTAAATATTTACTTATAAAATAATATTTTGAGACAAAATTATGTCAAATTGTGGAGTTTTTTCTTTTCAGTTGACAAACAATAAAATTGTAATATTTATGTTATAGTACATGATGTTTTGTAATATGTATGTACCTTATGGAATGGCTGAATAGAGGTAATTAACATATGCATTACCTCACATATTTACTTGGCTGGATCATAGTTCGCTGCAGCCTTGACCTCCTGGGCTCAAAAGATCCTCCCACCTCAGCCTCCTGAGGAGTTTGAATTACAGCTGCAGACCACTGCATCTGGCCCCTTAACATTGTGTGTGTGTGTGCCTGTGTGTGTGTGAGAGTGTGATAACAACACTTAAAACCTATTCTCTTAGCAGTTTTCAACTTTACAATACATTGTTACTAACAATGGTCACTTTGTTGCACAATACATCTCTTGTATTTATTACTTCTGTGTAACTGAAATTTTGTACCTTTAACCAACATCTCCCCAATGCCCCACCTCACCTCGTAGCTCCTGGTAACCAGCACTCTAATCTCTGCTTCTGGGACTTTGACTTTTTACATTCCACGCATAAGTGAGACTATAGTGTGTATGTTTCTGTAACTGGCTCATTTCACTTAGCAGAAAGTCATACAGCTTTATTTATCTTGTTGCAAATGATGGGATTTCCTTTTTTAAGGACCCCATTTTGTACGTGTAGCACACTTTCTTAATCCACACATTTGTTGATGAACCCATTTAATTTTAATAACATTTTTCAATGTGTAAAATCAAAACATAGGAATTCATATTTTTATAATGATAAAATATTTAAATAAATCTTTCTGTGGTTTAAGAAGTCAGAAAAATATGAAAGACATTTTTGAAACATTTACCACAAAATACAGTATGGTGATTTGTTTGCTAATTTTGTTTTTAGGTTTCTGAGCTTAAAGTGGTAAATTCCTGTGCCTTTTGAGAAATTTGAGCTTTAGAAAGTATTAATCCTAGGGAACATCAGATAGCCTTGTGTGTGTGTGTGTGTGTGTGTGTGTGTGTGTGTGTGTGTGTTTATGTGTTTATTACTATAAGTGATCTGGGCTTGGGGAAAATCATTTATAAAATATAAAGTGTTACAACATTTTAATAGCTTACAAAGTGAATTATGTGTACCATGGAGCTTGATATTATAAAACATTAACGTCTCTCTAGACTAAGCTCACCCCTGTGTTTGAACGATTTATTTGAAATCCTTTCGTAAGCAGTAATGGTCTAATGTGCTGATCGGATCTATTTTTAATTACCTTCATCTGCTAGCAATCAGAAAGCCGACTGAGAACCTGGATTATGAAGCGAAAGCAACCAAATCAAACCTAAAATATTTAAGTTTTTTCTGTTTTTTTTTTTTTAAGTGATTTTTAGCAAGTCTGGGCAAACTGGAATGTTTAAGGTATACAATACCCATCATGCCTTTTTTCTTCTTCAAGTACATTGGGAACTTAATAAAATCTTAAAATAATCTCATACACATAAATAAGTATATCAATAATGGGAACTTTACAATTTTCACTGTAATTCTTTTATATGTTAATGTCATATAGAAACATTGTTTCCATATTTCAGGCTAAGAAATTACACCAGAATTCACGGAAGAATAAATAACTCCCTTTCAGTCATAAGCATCGTCAACATTTGTCGACCCAAACTCAATACACCTCTAACGCTTTAGTTACCCTCTAGCGTCTCTTCTTCCCTCCCCTTCACACAAAGGTGTTTTTTAGTTTTCAGTGTAGAAGTCTTGCACTTCTTTTGCTAAATGTGATCTTAAGCATTTTATTTTCAATGCTATTGTGGAAAACGGAATTGTTTTCATTTAAATTTTGGATTGTTTCATTGCTAGTGCATAAAGGCAGATTGATTTTTGTATATTGACTGAGTATTCCAAACCCTTGCTAAACTTACCAGCTCTTCATTCTAACAGATTCTTTGTGGTTGCTTTAGGATTTTGTATGTGAAAGATAACTTCAATCGCAAATAGAGTTAGTTTTACTTCTTTCCTTCTAATCGGGATGACTTTTATTTCTTTTTATAAAGTAGTCTGCCCGCCCACACCTTGCTTTAGAAGCATTAATACATACAGCACATACTTCTGTCATCATATCTTTAACACTCAATGACACTACTTGTTTAAACATCTTATTTATCTTAGCAATTCAAGTTGCCTGACATATCACAGACATTCAATAACTACTGGTTATATGATTGAATGAATCTTATATATGTGTGTGTGTGTATATATGTGTGTGTGTGTATATATGTGTGTGTGTGTGTGTGTGTGTATATATATATACATCTTTTTTTCTTTTTTTTCAGAGATGGAGTTTCTTGGCCAGGATGGTCTCGATCTCTTAACCTCATGATCCACCCGCCTTGGCCTCCCAAAGTGCTGGGATGACAGGCGTGAGCCACCGCGCCCGGCCGATTGAATGAATCTTCAGTGTTTCACTGTTGCATGATGGAAAATACAAAGTGCATTTTGTATTTTACATTATACATCAAATACATACAAATAACAAATTGGCAATTTTGAAATTTTTAAGCTATCGAGTATTGTGCAATCTAATTATGAAATTTGTTACTCCTTTAGGCTTAATAGAAAATATTAAAACTAGTTATTTCCCCAAAATTTTAATAAATTACCAATAAAATGAAGGTCTCATAATTTAAACTCATTTTAAATCTGGGGAGAGAGCAAACAGATATGCAAACCCAGGATGTCATGCACAGCTTCAGGGCACACCTGTTAAGTCAGTGACGGTGACAGAGCATGGCTGTCTCTCTCCACAGAGCAGAAGTAGGAACCGCGCAGGGGCGAGTAGCTCCCCATCAGCCCTCGGCCCCCATGGGGCACCAGAGATGCTTCCTGCACAGGTGGGTTGTCCTGGCCAGAGCTAGGAAAACCAGAAGTGCTCCTTCAGAGGATTATATAATTTGCTTTAAACTTACCAAAACGTCACCTTAGTGATTCAAGCTTTACCTTTAGCAAGTCCTCTCTTTATAGACTCATTTATTACTAAAAGAATAACAGCTGAAGATTGGAAGAACTTGTTATGACATGGTCATGTCTCAATTAATCACCACGCCATCATTTGACTAACACATCCTAGAAACACATTCTAAACATGTTAACATTTGACTTTTCAATCAGAAAGCAGCAAACCTACAAAAACAGAACGAAAGATTCATCAAAGATGGAAAAATACGCTTGATCACAACACACAAGAACATATTATCGTGTTATGTATCTACATGGCGTAATTGAATTAAAGTCGTAGAAGTGTTTTGATTCTGGCAAATGTGGCTGTCATATGAATGTAAAATAAACACTAAGAAATGAATGCTGCAATTTAGAGCAAGAATTCAAGAAATAACCCCAAGGATCCAAAATGCATCCCATAAAAAGTCAGCCTGCAGAAAGATCCCTTTTCACACTCCTGATTTCTAAGTGGTTAAAGCTTACTTAGAAACTACCTGAAACTCCCAGATTTGGTCTTTGTAAACAGCCATCATAATCTTTTATTCCAGAGATCTTATTTTTAAACATTCTGCCTTAAACAATGTTGACTTCTATACTGTCTTACATCCCACCCCCCTCTAAAGTATGAACCCATTGAGCACAGTGACCGTGGTTTTCTTTCTTCGTTTTTAATTGACAAATACTAATTGTAGATATTTATGGGATACAACGTGATGTTTTGATACATGTGTACACTGTGGAATGATCAAATAAGGCTAATTAACATATTCATCACCTCACATTTTCTTTGTGGTGAGAACATTTAAAATCCAAATGCTCTTTTAGCATTTGGAAATTATACACGATTACCTACGATCACCCTGCTGTGCAAGAGATGGTTCCTCCTAACTGAAACGTTGAACTTTTTAACCAATACTTCCCTTTCCCTGCCCACCACCTCCACCCCAGCTTCTGGTAGCCAGCATTCTACTCACTACTTCTATAAGTTCGACTTTTTGACGCTCCTATAATCACTGAGACATACGACAGCTACTTCAAAGTATATATTCTGTTTTATTACAACAGGCCCACACTTTAATTTCAAGCTTCTTATTCTTCTGACATCTAATGAGACATCATGCACTTAAAAAATTAATTTTAATAGTTATAGGGGTACAAGTGACTTTTTGTTACCCGGATGAATGCTATAGCAGTGCAGTATGGGATTTTAGTGCACTCACCACCCAAATAGTGTACATTTACTATTCAGCAGGTAGTTTTTCACTCATCTCCCCATTTCAGCCCCCCCACTTCTGAGTCCCCAGTGTCCATTATACACACTATATGCTTTTGCGTACCCATAGCTTAGCTTCCACTTACAAGTCAGAACATGTATACATCTCATAATTTGTTGAGAAAATAACACGTCAAGAAGGGAATTCCCTCAGTTTTCTCATATAACGTGCATAAATATAGCTATGTATTCTCAGAATCTTCCTTATTTCATCTGTAATTGTACATCTTGAATTCTGAATCTTACATAATACTGATTTCTTCCACATACATCACAAACATGCATCATTTCCCGCATTAGAAAGTTCAAAAGAGGCCAGGCGCGGTGGCTCACACCTGTAATCCCAGCACTTTGGGAGGCCGAAGTGGGTGAATCACCTGAGGTCAAGAGTTCGAAGCCAGCCTGACCAACATGGTGAAACCCTCGTCTCCACTAAAAATGCAAAAATTAGCTGGGTGTGGTGGCAAGCGCCTTTAATACCAGTTTCTCAGGAGGCTGAGGCAGGAGAATTGCTTGAGCAGGAGAAGCAGAGTTTGCAGTGAGCTGAGATCGCCCATTGCACTCCAGCCTGGGCGACAGAGGGAGACTCTGTCTTAAAAAAAAGAAAAAAGAAATAAAGTTCAAAATAAATCGAAGAAACTTTTCACCAGGACTCCTCTTCCAACTGCTAACTGATCTTTCATTTTTCCCTCAAAGAATTCTAAAGAAGAATGAATTCACTGACTCCACTTAGTAATCTTATACACCTCAATTCGGTACAACTCAACTTTGCCTCTTAAGATTCTACAAACACGATTAATACAGAGATCACCTGTCAATTCTTAATAGCTAAATCCAAGATATTTTATTAGTTATTTTTATTGTTGTTGCCATCTTGGATCTTGTCTTTTGGAAGCTTTCCTTTTTTGAGACATTCTCTGCTTCCTTAGTTCTTTATTTCAATAGACAACATAGAGTTGGGTCTTATTTATCCTTTCTGACATTCTCTGTCTTTTAATTGGTGCATTTAGACCATTCACATTTAAAGTGATATTAGCATTTTGTACTAATGTTCACTAACATCTTTGTAACTGTTTCCTATTCATTGCATTGTACGTTGTTTCTCTTCCACACCTCTAACCCCCCCACCTCCGTCTTTATTTTGCCTTCTCTAATTTCAGTTAAATATTTTCAGTGATTCCATTTAATCTTATCTCTTAGAATATCGTCTATAGGCCGACTGTGGTGGCTCACACCTGTAATTCCAGCAGTTTGAGAGGCTGAGGAGGGTAGATCACAAGGTCAAGAAATCAAGACCATCTTGGCCAACATGATGAAACCCCGTCTCTACTAAAAAATACAAAAGTTAGCTGGGCGTGGTGGCGCATGCCTGTAGTCCCAGCTACTCGGAAGCCTGAGGCAGGAGAATCACTTGAACCTGGGAGGCGGAGGTTGCAGTGAGCTAAGATCACGCCACTGCACTCCAACCTGGACAACAGAGTGAGAATGTCTCAAAAGACAAAAAAAAAAAAGAATATCATCTATATATATATATATATATATATATATATATATTTTTTTTTTTTTTTTTTTTTTTTTTTTTTTTGAGACGGAGTTTCGCTCTTGATACCCAGGCTGGAGCGCAATGGCGCGATCTCGACTCACCGCAATCTCCGCCTCCTGGGTTCAGGCAATTCTCCTGCCTCAGCCTCCTGAGTAGCTGGGATTACAGGCACGCGCCACCGTGCCCAGCTAATTTTTTGTATTAGTAGAGACGGGGTTTCACCATGTTGACCAGGATGGTCTCGATCTCTTGACCTCGTGATCCACCCGCCTCGGCCTCCCAAAGTGCTGGGATTACAGGCTTGAGCCACCGCGCCCGGCCTTATATATATTTTTATCATTGATTTTCATGATGCCTTTGAATTTGTTGCTATGTTTTTATTTTCATATTTGCATTAACTTATTTCAAGACAATAAATACAGAGCGGAAGTTAGAGCAGAGTCTTACGTTGGTGCGTACTTATCTCTTATGTATTCCTTTCCTGCAAAAAAATAAATAAATAAAAGGCAGAATGACATATTGCCCATTGATAACATATGAAAAACATTTCTTTAGCATTTCGTTTTACTTGGGAAACATTGAAAAAAGAACCTCTTGATTTTACTGGTATAGTGTGCATACAAAAAATTAATAGAAGTAAAAGCTAACTCCAGAGTATATCATAAATTCGGTGATCTAAACACACAACACATATTGGTTATTCCCATACTATAAATACTTTGACATGTAAAACTGCTTTCACTAAGAAACATGGCTCATTCCTCATCTCAAAATGAAGCCACTATTACATTATCTACTCTATTTTAAGGTGCCTATCTCTACTGACTAGAATTTCTTTTGTTTTAATAAACATTATTTTAGAATAGTTTGATTTATCAAAAAGTTTTTAATATAGTACAGGAAGTACCATACAGCCCACACACAGCTCACCCTATTACTGGCACATATATTGTGATTAATTTGTCACAAATTAATGAATATTAATACATTACTACTAACTATAGCTCATGTTTTATTCAGATTTTCTAATTTCTCTCATAATATTATTTTCTTTTTTCTTTCTTTCTTTTTTTTTTTTTTTGAGATGAAGTCTCATTCTGTTGCCCGGTCTGCAGTGCAGTGGTGCGATCTCAGCTCACTGCAACCTCCACCTCCCGGGTTCAAGTGATTCTCTTGCCTCACCCTCAGTAACTCGGACTAGAGGCACACACCACCACGCCCGGCTAAATTTTTGTATTTTTAGTAGACATGGGGTTTCACCGTGTTAGCCAGGACGGTCTCTATCTCCTCGGCCTCCCAAAGTGCTGGGATTATAGGCATGAGCCACTGCACCCGGCCCCCCAATATTTTTTTCTAATCCAGGATTCCATACAAGATATTGCCTTAAACTTTGTCAACATGTTTCTTTAGGGTATTCCTGACTGTGTGTGTAAACTTATCTGTGAATATTAGTTATGTGTACATCTGTGTTTGTATCAAAGTGGAGATGAGTTCACACTGATGTTTTCTCCCTTGCTAATCAGTAACTTCTCACTCCAGAAGTGAGAGACCTGGCTCCCACCACCCGCAACCATTACATAATCATTCAGACCCACTATACGTGTGTAGTGGTTTACGACTGTTGATCCCACAGAGAACAAGTTTATCAGCTACAATACAATACAATACCTAGGTAAAATTCCTTGTGCCTTTAATCTTACAGGCTCCATTTATTTGCAAAGTCACTTAGGTCAGCACACTCTCCCCCATTTCTTTTATTGAGGTTGTTTAATCCATCTGTAATACAGGTAGATCACTTTATCACATTCTTCATTTCATTCTAGGATCCCATTACCTCTTAATTTTTAATTTTACATACATTAGTATTTGCTCTTGTGCTATAAATTCTATGGGAATTGAAAAATGCACAGTGATACTCATTCACCATTATAGTATCATACAGGATAGTGTCACCATGATAAAATATATATGTGTGTGTGTGTGTGTGTGTGTGTGCACTTCACCTATTCAAACATCATTTTCCATAAACCCTGGGAGCCTGTGATCTGCTCACTTTTTCCAGAATTTCAAATAAATGAAATAATACAATACCTAATCTTTTCAGAGTGACTGTTTCACTTAGAATATATAACTCTTATTTTTGCATGGCTTAATAGCTTTTTTCTTTTTACTGTGAAATTATATTCTATTATGAAACAGCACAATTTGGTTATTTATTCATCTCTTGAAGAACATCTCAGTTGCTTCCAGCTTTATTACGAATAAAGCTTCTATAAACATTCATGTGCCAGTTTTTTGTGGACATACAGTTTTAAAACAACTTGGGTAGATACCTAGAAGTGCTGTGGCTTGACTGCATAAGACTGTATTTAGCTTTGTAAGAAACTACCAAAATGTCTTCCAAAGTTAGTGCATCACTTTGAATTCCTATCAATAATAAATGAGAGCTCCTGCTGCTCTGTGGATTTCTCAACAACGTCAGATTCGAGGACCTTAAACATCCTCATAAGTCTGAGTGGAATCTTATTATTAATTCGCATTTTCAGAACGACGAGATTCCATATCTTTCCTCCTGCTTAGTTATCATCTGTATTCTTGGGTGAGAGGCCTTTACAGAACTTTTGTCCATTTTTAATTGGATTATTTTTGCATTGTTGAGTTTTTAAAGAGTTCTTTTAATGTTTTCTGTACAAACCTTTAATAAGATTTGTCTTTTTGCTTGCAGTGGGCTTAATACGTTCTTTTTTCCTTTAATTTTCTAAGGTGGAAGCTAAGGCTTTATAGTTTAGATCCTCTTAATAGAAACGTTCACATTTTTCTCTGAGCACTGCTTTTGTGGCTTCCCATGTACTCTAACGTTTACTTTAATTTTTATTAGGTTCATAATCGTGTTTTTAATATATCTTTAAATTCTCTTAGACTTATGTGTTGTTTAGAAGTCTTTTGTTTAATTTCCAAATATTTGGCAGAGTTTCCAATTATCTTAATGTTATTGTTTTTAATTTTCGTGTTTTGTGGTCTTAGAACATACTTTGTATGATTTCTTCTCTTTTAAATTTGTTAAAGTGACTCATTAAAACAAAAATAACAATATAACATGTAAGCTCTGGGGTAAACACTAAAAGTTTAAAAGCAAAATATACCTAAAAAGCCAACAGATGGGAAAATATAATAATAATAAAAAATAAAGTACATACTTTATCAACCCACTAATAGTCAAGTAAAGAGAAAAAAGAAAAAGGAGAAAAATCATACAAATGGAAAACTATTAAGACTTTAAATTTAAGCCAAATATGTTAGTAATTGTATTGAGTCTTATTGGACTAAATAGTCAACTAAAATACAATAATGTCAGGATAGATAAAAATGAAATTAAAATAGGATACGTACCCCCCCAAAAAAGCTCTGTATTCTGCTTACCAGAGACATACCATAAATAAAGAACACGGTAGGTTGGAAATAATAGAATAAACTAGGATGTACCTTAAAACATTAACTAATTGAAACTAACTATGCTAATATCACACAAAATGTACTTTGATTAAAAACTATTACTAAAGACAGAGGAACATTACATAACAACAATTCAGTGTAACAAGAAGACCTGTATTTTCCTCATTTTGAATGCATATAATAACACCTCGAAACTCTATTAAGTAACAGCTAACAGTATGAAAAAAGAAACAGGTTAGCCTGTAGCACACTTAGGGATTTTAATAAACCTCAGATGATACGATGGTCAAAACAATCATGTGAGTATGGAGGATTTTAACATGATTGACAAACTTAATAGAATGTGTTTATTTTATAAAAATGTGTTGATCTGTGTACTTAAGATTTGTAATTTTCTACCTATAGTTAGATGTTAATTACTCAGTTGCATTGTAGACAATCAGTGATCACCTGGCTGCAGTTGGATGCAATGGCAGACAAATGAGGACGGGTTCAGAGGCTGCAGCCTTAAATTTGACCAGGACGATGGTAATAGCTCAAGTGAAGGGATGACAGCACAGTGAATGGATTAAGAGAAATAACAAGTACTTAGTGAAGATTAATGACATGTTTGTGATGAGAAGATCAAAGAAAGATCAGTGTATATTTTTAACAGATGAGGTTTTTAAATGAAGTTGAAAAATCATTTTGTTGACATCCATGAATTGGATATAAGTTTGGGTGTAGAATGTGAGAGGTTAAAAAGGACACATCTATGACTTTTGTTTCTCGCTTTGCACTGGGTGGATATGTGTAAACCACAGGGGAAAATACACTTATTTGCATATCTGTGTCCACTTGCCTGACAGAAAACTCCTTGAGTAGAGGACTATTACGGATTATTAGCGTCCGTCTTCCTGGGTTCAAGTTCAGCTGCTGAATCACTGTGATGGTAAATGTGTGGTAGTTGAATGATTCTTGATTTGCTACCTACGTTAGTTCATTTTGCTTGCTATAAAGAAATACCTGAGACTAGGTTATTTATAAAGAAAAGAGGTTTATTTGGCTCATGGTTTTGTGGGCTGTACAAGTAGGGCACAGCATCTGCTCAGCTTCTGGTGAGACCTCAGGAAGCTTCCAATTATAGCAGAAGGCTACGGGGGAACAGGTGTGTCACATGGCTAGCGAGGAAGCTCAAGAGAGGAAGCAATGCTGGGTTATTTTACACAACCACCACACGTGAGCTGAGAGTGAGAACTCACTCGTTACTCATTTTAGAATGAACAGCCCGGCTGGGTCCATTTCTGAAAGTAAATTTTGGTTGACTCACACGTTTTAGCTATTTCAAACAGAGAGGCTCTCCTTACATAACCCTATTAATAAAGTGTTGTATCACAGGAGGAGAAAAAAACCCTAAATTTATTATATTGGAGGTCACATAACACCCCTGTTACGTAACCAGTGTCACATTTGAGAGAGGAAAATACTTGTCTGGATCACATTATCAGGAAGCCTGTAGATCTGGCACTTGCAAATAAAAAAATTGAAATAACCATCTTTTTTTTTTTTTTCTTTTTGAGACAGTTTTACTCCTGTTGCCCAGGCTGGAGTGCAATGGTGCGATCTTGCCTCACCACAAACTCTGCCTCCCAGGTTCAAGCGACCTTCCTGCCTCAGCCTCCTGAGTAGCTGAGATTACAAGCATGTGCCACAACGCCTGGCTAATTTTGTATTTTAAGTAGAGATGAGGTTTCTTCATGTTGGTCAGGCTGATCTCGAACTCGTGACCTCAGGTGATCTGCCCACCCCAGCCTCCCAAAGTGCTGAGATTACATTTTTCACCCTTGTAGTTATTTAAATAACCATTATTTCATATCATTACATTCCACATTTGAAGGTTGCTCATTTTTCCTTGCTTATTTATGCATCTGCTTCACTTAACTTTAGGCGTTAAAGTTATCTAATCACTGCGGGGTGCGGTGGCTCACGCCTGTAATCCTAACACTTTGGGAGGCCAAGGCAGGTGGATCATCTGAGGTCAGGAGTTCAAAATCAGCCTGGCCAACATGGTGAAACCCGTCTTTACTAAAAAGTAATAATAATAATGATAATTAGCTGTGCGTGGCGGCGTGCACCTGTAGTCCCAGCTACTCAGGAGGCTGAGCCACTGCACTCCAGTCTGTGTGACACAGCAAGACTCCATCTCAAACACGCACACACAGAGCTATCTAACCAAAGTCCTATTTTTATTATTTTTATAAATTTAAGGGGCACAAATACAGTCTTAACTGTTGTATTTTAATATCATTTCAAAGATGATCAGATTAAAAGATTAATAAACTTACTGTTTTAAATTGTAATATACAATGTGGAAAATGACCCTTATTTACACCTAAAATTTATAAATACTATGTTAATATTGCATCAAAGTATACCCTATACTAAGAAAATAAACTTACTATATAGACATTGAGCCTTGATAAAGTGAATTTACAATATAATTATTTTGTTATTATGTGGAACTTTTTCTCTTACATAAATTTACTAATAGAAGAACACTTAAAACACTGTTGGAAACAAAGTAAATAGTTGTTACAATAATCTTTTATTTTACTGAGAAACCAACCAAAAACTGAATTAAGTGTCCAGCTCAAAATTGCATATGAAGGTATAAAAATATCATCGCAAGAGTATGATATATCTTAATTTTAACAATCTTGTTTATAACTATAAAACATAAGTAAATGTAATAAAAGTTAATGTTCATTAAATGTCATTAACGAAGGGAACAAAAGATTCAGAATCATCACATTTTGGATAGCTGACATGAGAAATATAAGATCTGATGGTAACTTATGAAATACGTAGATGAATATTATCAATACTCTAAAATACTCAATTGTGTTCTGCTGCTTTTTTTTTTCTCACCAAGCTTCATCAGATAGCCTCAAAATAAACTTTTAGATAGGTACAATTATCAAGAAGCAAAGTCCCATTTTCAACAGACTTGATGTAAGTTGGTACTCAATGTGTTATTTAATCATTTCCTTTAAATTAGATTTACAGAAAAAAACCAAAGCACATCTATATGAAATAAGAAAACTGGATTTTATACCTAAGAAATATATAAAAAACTTCAGTATGAGCTGACTGCTGTCTCTTCATGAAGAATTATAATTGTTATAAATTATGTTTTGAGGATCAACATTTTATTTTGCTTAAAATTGAATATTTACATTAACTAATAAGTTATGTTTTCTAATGATTACTGCTTGGCAGAAAATTATCACATATAATTAATATATGAGCCATGATTATGTTTTTATGTCTAGTAATTTATTCAACAAATGATTTAACACATCTTTAGTAATCTTCAGTGTGCCAGCCACTAAAGTGTTCAGATTAATAAGTCTGACAAAATGAAAACAAATTTTTACTAGAAATATACACAAGATGTTAAGAACATCAAATACTTCTAAATATAATAACAGTATTTTTCCACAGTACTTAAATAGTTGTTCATAAACTATTCTCTGTGTGTCTCAACATTTAGCTTTTATCAGATTTTACATTCCCATTAAATTTAAATTTGAGGATGTTTCATTCATGATAAACCACTTCACGTGCAATTAGAAGCTAGGGGGAAAAAACTCGGCAGGTGTCAAGTGTAATACTGTGGTCATTAAAGAGGTCCCACCATAGATGCTCATGCCAGGCTTACCTTAGATGAATATTATACTTCTGCATTTGAGACTAATTGACTTATGGACAAATTGCTTGATGTGATTGGTAATAAAATAAGAATCACCAGAGCCAATAAAATGAGTAACAATAATAAGAAACTTATGGTTTAAAACATAAACAAAAGTGGCATAACAAAAGCGTATCTTTCTTGAAGTATATTGTAAAATAGTGTATTGTAAAAAACATTATTATTAAAATTTAGAGCAAATAATTGGCATTTTCTAAGGGCCTAAGAATTTTTAAAACATGTTTACTGCTTTATATAATAATGAAATTAATATATCTCATTTTAAGGCAAATTTAAAAACTATAAAAATTAAAATACAGGAAAGATATACAGAAGACACAAAAACAATTGAGATCCCAGCATCCAGAGTTCACCAGGGTGACATACACAACTGCATTTTTGTCTCAAACTGAAATCCTACAACAGACCAGGTTTTTAATACACAGAATTTTAGGAGTGTTTTACATTTACAGAAAAAAATTATAGATAGTACAGAGTTCCCCTACGTTCCACACACAGTTTTCTCTATTATGAAGATCTTACATTACTATGGCACATTTGTTATAGTTAAAAAACAGATGATCATACATTATTGTTAATTAATTAACTAAAGTCTGTATGTTATACAGATGTCCTTAGTTTTTAAAGGATGTCCTTTTTCTGTGCCAAGATCCCATCCAGGTTACCACATTATAATTTGTAGCTCTATCTTCCCAGGCTCCTCATGGCTGTGTCAATTTCTCTAATTTTCTTTGTTTTTGATTACCTTGACAGTTTTGAAGAGTCTTGGTGAGATATTCTATAAGATGTTCTACTGTTAAAACTTATCTAATGTTTTTGTTTTAAGCAGACTGGTATTATAGGGCATTGGGGGGAAGGCTCGATAAGGGCCCATTCCATCTTCTCCTCTCGAGAGTACACGCTATCAACGTGAGTGGTGGTGTTGACCTAGATCACTTAACTGTGATCATGTTTGTCAGATTTCTCCACAGGAAAGGTACTTTTTATCCCCCTTTCCATATTGTAGACTTTATAAGAAGTGCCTATG
The DNA here is from genome assembly GCF_030222135.1 of Aotus nancymaae. Lineage (NCBI taxonomy): Eukaryota > Metazoa > Chordata > Mammalia > Primates > Aotidae > Aotus > Aotus nancymaae. The sequence continues at coordinate 1,829,823 of NW_026988450.1, read as the reverse complement.
CACACAGCCCACATCTGCGGAGGATGGAGAGTTATAGTTTTCCATTGTAAGGGCAAAATTCAGAATGTCTATGTAAATGACTTGGAATATTTCTATATTGGGAGATCTGTCCCATCTATCTATCTATCTATCTATCTATCTATCTATCTATCTATTATCTATCTATCTATCATCTATCTATCTGTACCTGTATGTGATCATGGATATTTATTTCATACTTTGGGCTATAATTTAATACTATTTTATTGATTTTTCTGCTGAAATATTTCGTGGCTTGGCCATTATGAGCTCCTTTGACATATCCCCAAAAAGCGCACATGCGTGTGGATGTGCATGCATGTGTGTGGAGCGTGTTCTTCCTTTCTGAGACAAGATATTCCAGGCCTATCTTGTCTACTTCCTTCCCCATTCCTAGAATCAGCTGATACTGTTACTAGAAAAAGATATTAGGATTGGCTGTGCTTCTTGTTGGTAGGGTGCCAGATTTATGTTTGCATTCAGCTTCTTAAATATATATATATATATATAAAATATAAGAACTTCTGAAATTGTTTTAAAATGCAGTAGTCCATTGTACACTCTGTTGAGAAATGATTATTTATTTTATTTTTTAAATATATATTTGGGGTACATGTGAAGAACATGCAAGATTGTTGCACAGGTACATATATGGCAATGTGGTTTGCTGCCTTCCTCCCCATCACCTATATCTGACATTTCTCCCCTTGTTATCCCTCCCCAACTCCTCACCCCCTGCTGTCCCTCACCTAGTTCCCCCCAACAGACCCCAGTGTGTGATGCTCCCCTCCCTGTGTCCATGTGTTCTCATTGTTCAACACCCACCTATGAGTGAGAACATGTGGTGTTTGATTTTCTGTTCTTGTGTCAGTTTGCTGAGAATGATGGTTTCCAGGTTCATCCATGTCCCTACAAAGGACACGAACTCATCGTTTTTTATGGCTGCATAGTATTCCCTGGTGTATATGTGCCACATCATGGGCAATACTAACAATATAAATATGTTTGCAATTTTCCCTCTTCCTAATAACATAGCACTCCTCTTTTTCTGCCAAATGAAGCTAGCTTTTATTTTAATGAAACAAATACATTTTGTCTAATACCTACTTCTCATAGTTTATATATTTGTTAGTAAATAAGTAAAATATGTATAAAATAGTAATAGTCGAGAAGGGATTATTAAATTGGATAGAAAATGTACCTGCAGGATTTGACATCAATAACGTAATAGAGCTAGAACAAATTTTCGTTTTTAATTTTTGTGAGTAGGTGTACTTGGTAGGTGTACCTAACATGTTTTGATAGAGGCATGCAATGTGAAATAATCTCAAAATGGACAATGGTGTATTCATCTCATCAAGCATTTATCCTTTGTGTTACAAACAATCCAATTATTCTCTTTATTAACTATAGATACTCTGTTGTGCTATTAAGTAGTAGGTCTTATTAATTCTAGTTATTTTTCCTGCCCATTAGCTATCTCCACCTTTCCTCCCTGCCTCCTCCATCTCCACCGCCCTTCCCAGCCTCTGGAAACCATCCTTCTACTCTCTCTGTCCATGAGTTTAATTGTTTTGATTTTAAGATCTCACAAATATGGGATGTCTCCCTTTTTATACCTTATTTAACTTAACATAACTATCTCCAGTTCCATCCGTGTTGCTGCAAATGACAGGATCTCATTCTTTATGGCTGAATAGTGTTCCATAGTGTATAAGCACATTTATTTTTATCCATTCATCTGTTGATGGACACTTTTGTTGCTTCCGAATCTTGGCTATTATGAACAGTGCTGAAACAGACATGAGAGTGCAGATATCTCTTCAATACACTGATTTCCTTTCTTTTCAGTATATACACAGCAATGGGATTACTGGATCATATAGTAGCTCTATTTTTAGTTTTTTGTTCTCCATAATGGGATGCAAATCCCTGGGATGCAAGCATGGTTCAATATATGCAAATCAATTAATATGATACATCATATGATGTCTCCAAACTGTTCTCCGTAATGATTGTACTAATTTACATTCCCACCAACAGCATACAAGGGTGCCCTTTTCTCTACATCCTTGCTAGTATGTGTTATTACCTGTCATTTGGATATAAGCCACTTTAACTGGAGTGAGATGATATCTCACTGATGGTTTTTTTTTAGGTTTTGTTGTTGTTGTTGTTGGAGACAGGGTCTTGCTGTGCCATCCAGGCTAGAGTGCAAGGGTGTGATAACAGCTAATTGCAGCCTCGACCTCCTGGGCTCAATTGACCCCCCCACCTCAGCCTCCTGAGTAGCTGGGAATATAGGAGCATGCCCAACTAATTTTTTATGCTTTTTGTGGAGATGGCATTTCACCATGTTGTTCAGCCTGGTCTCAGACACCTGACCTCAAGTGATCCATCAGCCTCAGCCTCCAAAAGTGCTAGGATTACAGGCATGAGTCACCACACTTGTCCTAACCCAAGTTTTGATTTGTGTTTCTCTGATGATCATTGATGTTGAGCACATTTTTACATGTCTGTCTGCCATTTTTATGTCTTGTGAGAAATGTCTATTCAGATTTCTACCCATTTTTAAATTGGATTAATAGATTTTTTTTCCTATTGAGTTGTTTGAGCTCCTTATATGTTCTGGTTATTGATTGCTTGTCAAATGGCTAGTTTGCAAATATTTTCTTGCATTCTGTGGCTTGTCTTTTCACTTTATTGTTTCGTTTGCTGTACATAAGCTCTTTAACTTGACATGATCCTATTTGTCCATTTTTGCTTTGGTTGCCTGTGCTTGTAAGGTATTACTCAAAATTTTTTGCCCAGACCAGTGTCCTGAAGAGTTTCACCAATGTTTTCTTGTAGTAGTTTCATAGTTTCAGGTTTTAGATTTAAGTCTTTAATCCACTTCGATTTGATTTTGTCCCTGACAAGACAAAGAGCTCTAGTTTCATTCCTCTGCATATGGATATCCAGTTTTCCCAGCACAGTTTATTGAAGGGATTGTCTTTTCCTCAGCATATGCTCTTGGCGTTTTTGTCAAAAATGAGTTTACTGTAGGTGTGTGTATTTGCTTGGGGGTTCTCTATTCTGTTCCATTGATCTATGTGTCTGTTTTTTAGGCTAGTACCACACTGTTTTGCTTACTATGACTCAGTAGTATATTTTGAAGTCAGGTAATGTGATTCCTCCAGTTTTGTTCTTTTTGTTTAGGATATTTTTGACTATTCTGGGTATTTTGTGGTTCCACATAAATTTGAGGATTGTTTTTTCTATTTCTATGAAGAATGTCATTGGTATTTTCATAGGAATTACATTTAATCTGTAGGTTGCTTCAGGTAGCATAGATATTTTAACAATATTGATTCTTTCAATCCATGAAGATAAAATATGCCTCCCATTTTTGTGTGTCCTCCTCAATTTCTTTCATCAATGTCTTATAATTTTCATTACAGAGAACTTTCACTTCTTTGGTTAATTCTTAGGTATTTAACTTTATATATGGCTGTTGTAAATAGGATTCCTTTTTTGAGTTCTTTATCACATTGCTCACTGTTGGCTTATAGAAATGCTACAATTTTTGTATGCTAATTTTGTATCTTGTCACTTTACTTAATTTATCAGTTCTAATAGTTTTTTATGGAGTCTTAGGTTTTTCCAAATATAAGATCATAACATCATAACATCAGCAAACAAGGATAATTTGACTTATTCCTTTCCAATATGGATGCTCTTTATATCTTTCTCTTGTCTGATTGCTCTAACTGGGACTTCCAGTACTATGTTGAATAACAGTGGCAACGGTGGACATCCTTGTCATGTTCCAGATCTTAGAGGAAAGGCTTTCAATTTCTCCCTATTATGTATGATACTAGCTGTGGGTCTGTCATATATAGCTTTTATTATGTTTAGATATGTTCTCTATATACCCAGTTTTTTAGGGTTTTTATCATTAACAGATATTGATTTGTATCACATGCTTTTTCAACATCAATTGAAATGATCATATGGTTGATGTCTTTCATTGTGTTCATATGATGTATCATATTGACTGATTTACCCTTATGCTGAACCATCCCTGGATCCCAGGGATAAATCTCACTTGTTCATGAAGAATGATCATTTTAACATATTGTTGAATTTGGGCTACTAGCACTTTTTGGGAGAACTTTTGCATCAATATTCATCAGAGAAATTGGCCTGTGGTTTTATTTCTCAATGCCTTTGTCTGGTTTTGGTATCAGGATAATACTTGCCTCATAAAATGAGTTCGGAAATATCCCCTCCTTCTCTGTTTCTCAGAATAGAGTATGATTGTTATTAGTTCTTCACATCTTTGGTAGAATTCAGCAGTAAAGCTATTGTGTCCTGGATTTCTCTTTACTGGGAGACTTTTTATTACAGCTTTGATCTTGTTACTTGTAATTGGTCTGTTCAGGTTTTAGATTTCTTCATGGTTCAATCTTGGTAGGTTGTATGTGTCTAGAAATTTGTCCACTTATTCTAGACTTTCCAATTTATTGTCCTGTAGTTGCTCATAGTAGCTCCCAATGATCCTGTGAATTTCTGCGCTATCTCTTGTGTTATTTTTCATCTCTGATTTTATTTATTTGCATCTTCTCTCTCTTTTTAGTCTGGCTAAAGATTTGTCAATTTGCTTAACATTTCAAAAAGCCAACTTTTTGTTTTATTGATCTTTTTCATTTCAATTTCATTTATTTCTCCTCTGATCTTTATTGTTTCTTTTCTTCTACTAATTTGGTGTTTGATTTTCTCTTGCTTTTCTAGTTCTTTAAAAGGCATCAGTAGGGTGTTTACTTGAAGTTTTTCCTCTTTTTTGATGTAGGCACTTATAGCTGTGTCTCACGAGTTTGGTATGTTGTGTTTCCATTAATGTTTATTTCAAGAAATTTTCAACTTACTTCTTAATTTCTTCCTTGACCCACTGTTCATTCAGAAGCATATCGTCTAATTTCCATGTATTTGTATAGTTCCTAAAGTTCCCCTTGTTATTGATGTCTGGTTTTATTCCATTGTAGTCCAAGAAGATGTTTAATATTATTTCAATTTTTTGAGACTTGTTCTATGACTTAATATATGGTATATCCTTGAGAATAATCCAAGTGCCAAGGAAAAGAATGTGTATTCTGCAACTGTTGAATGAACTGTTCTGTAAATATCTGTTAGGTCCATTTGGTCTGTAGTGCAGATTAAGTTCAGTCTCTACCTGGTGTTCTATTTTACTGTGGCTGAGCTGGCTCTCAAACTGCAAGACAGTCCTTCCCACTTTTCTTTAGCCATCCCATTGACAGAGAAGCCTCGCCCCAGGGCCGCCACCACCACAGGCCCATGGGGAGTGTGACCAAACTACTGATGATGTTCCCTTAAGGCACAGCGGCTGCTAAGTCAGCTTGTGGTGAATGCTGCCTGGCCTAGGACTCAGCCTTCGTGGAAGTGCCCCCACCCCCACCCCCACCCCCAGCCCAGGGCAGATCCAGAAATGCCATCCAAGAGCCAAGTCCTGGAATCTGAGACCCCAAAAGCCCACTTGTGATCTACCCTTTTTGGCTGAGCCGCTATCTAAGGTGCAAAACAAAGTCCCCTTCACGTTTCTCTCCACTTTTCTGAAGCAAAAGGAGCCTCCCCCATAGCCTCCACAGCTGGGAATGTGTTGAGTCTCACCTGAGCCCAGCAAGTCTCAGGGTCTCACCCAAAGCCCTAGACATAGCACCTGGATATTGCTGCTGGTTATTTAGAGCCCACGGGCTATTCAGTCAGCAGGTGATAAATCCTGCCAAGACTGGGTCCTTTCCTTCAAGGCAGTGAGTTCCCTTCTGTCTCAGGGAGTGTCTAGAAATGTCCTCCAGGAGGTAGGACCTAGAAAGGGGGCCTCGCAGTTGTGACAAGTGCTCTATCCTGCTGTGGCTGAGCTGGTATCCAAGATGCAAGACAGGGTCCTCCTCACTCCTCCATCTCCTCTTTTCAAGCAGAAGTAAGGGGTCTGTTTTGGAACTGTGAGCTGTGCAGCCTGGTTTGGGGAGGGGTGATGCCATCCCTCCCTAGAGCACCCTGGCTGGTGTCTCGGTACTTGCATGCCCACCCCCACACCAGTCCTCTGGCTCTGGATACAGTTCAGCACTAGGACTCACCTGTGAGTTGCCATCCTTGTGGCTAGACTGCTTTTCAAGATTATTTAGGTTCCCAGAGCATTTTATCCTACACTAGGAAGGCTTGCCGGAACTAAATATCTAACTGCTGGAATCGGTGATTCACTCTGGCTAGGGCTGGTCTAAATGCTTCCTCTGTAGGTGGGTGTCTGCTGAGTTTGGTCAGGTTTTGTTTTCTGTTATAATACAGCAGCACTGAGCTCAACGCCTCATAATTGCTACGCTCTCCCTCTCCCCAGCACACAGAAAATCACTCTCCACACCATGCCCCCACTGCCGGGGTTGGGGAGGAGTGGCATTAGCAATTCAAACTGTTTCTCTTACCTCTTCAGTGCTTCTTTCAGTGATATGAAGTTAAAACCAGGTACTGTTAGTGCTTAGCTGATTTTTGGTTCTTATAAAGGTGCTTTTTTGTGTAGATAGTTGTTAATGCCCTGGCAAGGAGGGAAAATTGTTCTGCCATCTTCTTCTACCCGGTCCAAACTGGAAATGTTTTTAAGACAATGACATCAAGTAAAATTTCTTCAGAATAATTTCTAACTTTTTTCTATATACTACTCTGGATAATTTACAGGGAGTGTAGAGGAAAAAATATGCATTTTAAAGAGCATATTTGAAAAAAAATTCTAGAAGACATGCGGGTATCAAAAGATAAAATAAATTATAATTGATAAGAATAAATGTTTAAGGTTTGGTCACGGTTGTAGTAAGCAAAATAAGAACAAATTAGTATCACAACCTCCTAATCTAAACAAGTCTTCTATAGGGAAATAGCACTTGCTATAATTTTATTCCAGACTTTGGCATTGCCTGAACCATCCTGATGTCACCGAGCTCTTCATATATTTCACTGAGCTAGTCTACAATTACTAAGTTCAAATTATGTGGCTAATTTTGTCAATTTGTCAGACTTTAAAATATTATCCACTGTTGGTATTCACTTTGTCTTTCTTAATATTTCAAACCTGGTTGCTAGCCATGGAGGAGGATAGTCATTGGTGAAAACATTGATCTTAGAAGAGAGAAAGTATCCCTTGATAAAAGATAACAGTAGTTTCAGAGAAAGTGGCAGAAAAAAATCAGAATTTTGGATTAGCCATTTTTGCTTTCTCTTTTAAGTCAAAAGAGTTAAACAAATAAAATCTATATAGGATTGAAAAGAAATTTTTTTTTGCCAACATACATTTACATTGCATATATTCTGAAATATAATTGACCATAATGTCAGACCTTGAAGGTACAGAGTATGAAAAACTATTCCTGGATACTTAATGGGGCATGAATAATGGTAGTTGAAAATGCAGTTTTAGGTGGAGATAAAACTCCTGAGCATAACTATTAGTTACTTTCTATTAAAGATCCTCTCTCAAGTAATTGAAGACTTCTGCCTCACACAAAAGTTCTTTTTAATAGCTTGAAGGTGATGAGCTATATTTTAAGAAAGAAAGGATTTAACAGAGCACAGGACAAGCATATCCAAATTTAAAACCATATCTAGGACTGTTTTTTTCTAGTCAAGAAGGAACAAGAAAAGCTAGAGTAACCCTGCAATCTAAACCTACCAAAATAAGAGAAAATATATACTTTAATGGCACTAAAATATTGAATAACAGTCAAAGAAGGACAGTGATATCTACAAAAAGAGAAACTAAATAATGGAGTGCTACAGTTTTCCTAGCTTACAAACTGATGAACTTTATAGATCTTATATAGAGAGGGGGAATCCAGTATGAGCCTACAAGTCTCCATCAGATGAGGAATAGGGAGCCCAGAGATTTCAAAAACCGAAGATGTTCAAACATCCCCCTAACTCATCACCTGAATACTGGCAAACACACGCATGTGAGGAAAATATCCAAGAAGGAGGAAAGAAATAGCAAAAATCATAAAAATAACTGTACATGAAGTTTACGCAGAGCTGAGTTGCCCTGTTGACAACACAGGCATATTCAAAATTTTAAACACCTTATGGTTCATAGGGTAGTCAGTAGAGTACTAAGAAGAGATTGTCTTAGTATTGAGGAAAAGGGAACACTAGAATAAATACTGCTTCAACCTTGCTTAACCAGTGCTTAACATAAAGACTGAAAAAGATCAAAATTGTTTCAAGAAGTTGTACTGCATAAAAATCAAAGCGAAAGAACATCACAGAAATGCAAAAATATCTGGTACTCAGCAAGTAAGATTCTGTGTCTGACATCCAATAAAAAATTACGAGAAATAGAATGTCAAGAAAAAGGGTGACATTGGGACTTTCGAACATTTTTTCCTTCATAAATCAAAAGAAAGCTAGGAGAAATAAACTTTTTTAGGATTCTAGAGATTAACCAGTTTTACAGCAGAGGAGCATTTATACAAGCTGGATCTCAATATTAAGAGTGAGCTTTTTGGCATTTTAGCTTACTCTAGTCATATTACCCCTTCTCCATCACCCCAGTATCCTTGAAAAATAATAGATCACATTCCTGGTACAGCAAGACCAAGGTGGAAAGAAGCAAAAGGAAGCAGGAGGCAGCTGGAGGTCTTTCAGAGCCTCGTTCACAAAGAATTGCCATCATTTGACCTGTCTGGTGGTTCTGAGGAAGACCCACTTTCAAGGTTATCTGTATTTGACTTGACATGGCACTTACCAGGTGTGAAAATGTCTTTAAAGGGAGCATTTGTCAAAATCATTTATGGGAAATGTTTTAACTTCATCGCTGCCTCAGGTGGCAGATAGCAGTCTGGGCAAACGATAGAGTAACCAAAAGCTTAGGAGAAAATGTCGGGAATGAGATGCTCATTTTGAAAGCTCTGATATACTCTTAGAAATCTAGCAGGTCACATGCATGCATAGCGCTGTGTGCATTCCCAGGCTGGTATACGCAGTGTTCTCAAAAGAAGGCCTGAAGACATCCTAAGCTGTCACCTCTGGCTGACCTTGTGACTTTGAACAGGCAGGAATGAAAGCTAAGGTGGGGCCGTAAGATGCCTAGCTGAATGCTGGAAGCACACCCCAACATGCACACAAAGCCTCTCAGCAAAGACTGAGAGACTTAATGGCTCCAGAAATGTAGGCATATTTCTGCCTAGTCAATAACTAAACACTAAGCTAAATGAATAGATACATCAGTGACTACTCATGCCAAAGAATGCAGACATTACAGAATTTACTCAACAAAATTTACTAAACAAACAAAGCTACAGCAAACAGCAACAAAAACAAACCAAAGAGAAAAGAAAGATTATTATTTCCGGAATGGAAACATTATGTCATTTTAAATGTCCAGTTTTTTAAGGAGATATAAAAAACTTTTTTTAAACTATGGCCTATATGAAGGAAAAAAAAGTGATTAATAATAATCGTCACTTCACTCAAGAATATGAGATATTGAAATTACTAAAGATTTAAATTAGCTATTTTAGGTATGTTCATAGAGTGAAAGTATACATTCTACAGAACTAGGGGAAAGTATCAGAATGATGTCTTACCTAAACAGAGAAGATTAGAGACAGAAACTAAACCAACTACATTTATTAGCATTTTAAATGTGTTTTTTGCTTTCTGACTTCCATGATCCCACAAACAGAACCAAATAAAAATTCTAAATTTGAAAAATATAGTTGTTCAAGTAAAAAATTTACCGGTGGGACTCAGCATCGGCTTTCAGTAAGCAAAATGAAGAACCAGAAAGCATGAAGGTACATTAATTGTGATTATCCAACCTGAGGAACAGAAAAGTGCAAAAAAAAAAGAAAAAAAAAGAGGAAGAGATTTATAGAAGCAGCAGTACCATATACGTATCATAGGGATCCAGAAGGAGTGAAGAAATAGAAGGGAACAGAAAGGATGGATATTCAGAGAAACAATGGCAACTTCCAAACCTGCGTGAGTAATGTTAATCTACACGTCCAAGAAATTCAACAAATTAATTAGGAAAATTTGAAAGAAATCCAAACCTGTAAGCATCACAATCAAACAACTGAAAGCCTGAGACAAGAAAATAGTGAAAGCAGTAAAAGAAAAGTGACATATAAAGGGTCCTCAATAAAATTAAATGTTGATTTATCCTAAGAAACCACGGCAGTCAGAAAGCAATGCAGTGACACATTTAAATTACTAATAAATAAAGCTGTCAACAAACAATGCTCTATCTAGTAAACTACTCTTCAAAATTGAAGGAGAAATTAAGACATTCTCAAATAAACTAAAATAAACTAAAACTAAAAACTTTTCCCTGGAAAAATTTCCCTACAGGAAATTCAGAGGAGAGACTTTCAGTTTGAAAGGAAAGAACACTAAACAGTAAGGGGAAAACCCATGTAGAAATAAAGTGCATCTTACTGGTAACTACACAGGCAAAATTAGAGGGTATAAATATAACTTTTGTTTGACTTGTATTTTTGCCCTATGTAATTTAAAAGACAGCTGCCTGAATGTATAATCTTAAATCTGTTCTGATGTAAACACAACGTGTAAAGATGTAATTTGTATAGCAATAACACAGGAGGGGAGAAAATGGAGCTTGTCTAGGGGGAAAACTTTCTCCACACTATGAAAATTTAGGAGGTATTTATCTAAACTAAATTGTAATGATTTAAAATATTATTTATAATCTCCAAGGCAATCACTAAGGAAAATCTCAAAAAATACATATTAAAAAAATGAATTAAAATGATACCATAGAAGATATCTACTGAAAACAAGAAAGCAATGGTAGAAGAATAGAGAGAAAGGGGGCATAAGTCATATAGAAAACAAATAGAAAAATGATAGACATAAATTCTATTTACTGGTAATTACATAGAATGTAAATTATTTAAGGTCTCCAATTAAAAGGCAAATATTGCTGAAACACCTAAAAAACATGGCTCAACAAAATATTTACCACAATAGACACACTTTATAATCAAATATACAAATAGTTTGAGGGTAAACAAATAGAAAAAAGTTATGCCATGGAAACTCATCAAAAGAGAACTGGAGTGACTATACTAATATTAGACAAAATATATTTTAAGACAAAATTTGTCACTAGAAACAAAGAAAGATTTTATTTTATTTTATTTTGTTTTATAAGATCCTGCTCTGGTATCCAGGCTAGAGTGCAGTGGTGCAATCTTGGCTCATTGCAGCTTCAAACTCCAGAGCTCAAGGGATCCTCTTACCTCAGCCTCTGAAGTAGCTGGGGCTACAGCTGCAAGCCACCATGCCCAGCTAATTTTTGCATTTTTTGGTAAAGATGGGGTTTCACCATGTTTCCCAGCCTGGTTTTGAACTCCTGGGCTCAAGTGATCCACCAGGTGGGGCCTCCCAAAGTTCTGGGATTACTGGCATGAACCACTGCACCAAACTGAAAGACATTTTTAATGATAAAATGATTAAGCCACCAAGAAGCACAAATAATATTAAGATATATGTACTTAAAAAGAAAGCTACAAGTACATGAAGTCAAAATTGAAAGGAAAAGTAGGCATTTCACAATAATAAGACTGCAATACCTCATTTTCAATGGTGTATTGAACAAGGAGACAGAGCTCAATAACGAAATTGAAGACTTACACAATGCTGTAAGTCAACTAGACTTAACAGAAGTCTGCAGATCACTCCACCCTGCAACAGCAGAATACACACCCTTCTCAGATACCATATGTCAGGCCATAAAAAGTCAAAATAAATTTAAAGTGATAGTAAAATTGTACAAGAGCATGCTGTTCTCTGACTACAATGTAAAGAAATTGGAAACCAATGACCAAAAAATTTTCACAGTCACAAATATGTGAAAGTTAAACACCACACCTAATAAACAATAGGTCAGAGAGAAATCACACAGAACATTTAAAAATACCTGAGATTAATGAAAACAAAAGCACAAGATACTAAAACTTATGGGGAATATCAAAAGCAGTACTTAGAAGAAAATCTATAGCTTTAAACACTTATGCAACAACATGATAAAGATATAAAATAAACTTTTCACCATCCACAAAAAGAAGAGCAAACTCAACATGAAACAAGCAGAAAGAAAGAAAAAGTAAATATTAAAGTGGAAATAAATGACATAAATAATAGATAAACAACAGAGAAAATTAAACCAAATATGTAACATTTTGTAGAGAACAACAAAATGGCAAATCTTGAGTAAGATTGACAAAAACAGAGCAGACTCAAATGACTGAAATCAAGAGTGAAAACAGGAACATTGCTAGCAGCCTTACAGATATAAATTTTTTATGAAGATACTATGCACAACTGTGTGGTAACAAATTAGATAATTAAATGAAATAGATGCATTTATAGAAAGATATGAACCACCTAAACTAACCCAAGAAGAATTAGACAATATTATGACACTTATGACAGAAAAGTAAATTAGTAATTTTAAAACTATTTCACAGAGAAAAACCCAAGATGAAATGACTTTTTGGTGAATTCTAACAACAAATACTAGCCAAATAAATTAATTCAGCAACATATTTAAAAGATTAGAAACTGATCAAATTGGATTTATTTCAGAAAGTCAAGTTTGGTTCAACATAAAAAATATAAACATAACACATAATATTAATTGAATAAATGAAAAAAAAACATAATTATCTCATAGACATAGAGAAAATACTTGAAAAAATCCAACATTGTTTCATGATAAAACTGTCAACAATATAGGAATAGAATGAAACTTACTCAATCTGATGAAAGGAATCTAAGAGAAACCCAGGGCTAATGTCATACTTACTGGTGAAAAACGGGATGCTTTCTCCCAATATCAGGACCAAGACATGAACACCTGCTCTTGCCACTTTTACTCAATATTGTCTCAGATGTTTCAGCCAGGTAAATTAGGCAGGAAAGGAAAAGTCATCTAAATTGAAAAGCAAGAAGTAAAACTATCTGTACTTGTAGATGATACTATCCTGTATAAAGAAAACCCCAAAATATCAAAAAACAATTCTCTTAGAGCTAAAAACCAAATTCAGCAACACTGCAAGGTCCAGGTGTTGGTCAGTTTCTGGATAGCCTTGGCTAACCTAGTGTTCCTCCACCTTCTTGCTTGTAGATCTCAGAATAATGGAAACATATGTGAGAATGCAATATCCTGAGACAGGGAGAAAGTGCCAGAAATAGCCCATGCTTTGTTATCTGCCCTCCTAGGGAATAGAACATCTTGAGATAGAGAAGAATTGCTCAGGACAGCCTGAGCTTCATTCTTTATCCCAGAAGCAGGACGCCCTTCAGTGCTTTAGCCCAGCAACTCATACGTCCCCTGAGTTAACCCCAGCTGCAGTCCAAGTGTGGCATGTTCAGTCAGGACTCCATCCACCCTGGGTAGCTTTCCAGAGCCTCGGCTGACGAGCTCACTGTGGATCCTGGGCTTCTGTTGTCCCTTAACTGCACTTGGGTAAATGGTAAAGCTGCAGCCCAGGATGGAGTGGGCAGAAGCACTTGGATCCTATTACTGGTGGTTGGCATAGCAATGACCTTTGTTATCCTCCATGCGATGGGAGTCCTTCCTTGGTATTGGTAATTAGTCACTATGGTCATACCACCCTGCACATGTGTGATCTCGTCTGATCTCAGAAAATATTGGTAATTAGTTAACCTATTCCACATCGAAATCAATGTTTAAAAATCAGTTGCATTTCTGTATAGTATCAATTAACAATCTAAAAATGAAACTAAGAAAACACTTTGGGAGGCCGAGACGGGTGGATCACGAGGTCAAGAGATCGAGACCATCCTGGTCAACATGGTGAAACCCTGTCTCTACTAATACAAAAAATTAGCTGGGCATGGTGGCGCATGCCTGTAATCCTTGCTACTCAGGAGGCTGAGGCAGGATAATTGCCTGAACCCAGGAGGCAGAGGTTGCGGTGAGGCAGAGGTTGCGGTGAGCCAAGATAGCGCCATTGCACTCCAGCCTGGGTAACAAGAGCGAACCTCCGTCTCAAACAAAAAAAAAAAAAAAAAGAAAGAAAAAAGAAAAAAGAAAACTATTCTACTTACAATAGAAAATAAAATATATATTAATAATAAATTTAAACAAAAACATGCAATGTAATGCATATTTGTAAATGGAAAACAACAAACATTGTTGAAAGAAATTAAAGAAGATCTACATAAATGGAAAAACGTGTTATGTTCCTCCCTAACTCATTTTATTAGACCAACATCATCCTGATACCAAAACCCGGCAGAGACTCAACTAAAAAAGAAAACTTCAGGCCAATATTTATGATGAACATCAATGCAAAAATCTTCAACAAAATACTGGCAAACAGATTGCAACAGCACATCAAGAAGCTTATCCATCACGACCAAGTAGGCTTCATCCTGAGGATGCAAGGCTGGTTCAACATACGCAAATCCATAAATGTAATCCATCACATAAACGGAACCAAAGACAAAAACCACATGATTATCTCAATAGATGCAGAGAAGTCCTTCCATAAAATTCAACAGCACTTCATGCTAAAAACTGTCAATAAACTAGGTATTGATGGAACATATCATAAAATGATAAGAGCTATATATGACAAACCTACGGCCAATATCATACTGAACGGGCAAAAGCTGGAAGAATTCCCTTTGAAATCAGGCATTGGACAAGGATGCCCTCTCTCACCACTCCTATTCAACATAGTATTGGAAGTTCTAGCCAGAGCAATCAGGCAAGAAAAAGAAATAAAGGGTATTCGATTAGGAAAGGAGGAAGTCAAACTGTCTCTATTTGCAGATGACATAATTATATATCTAGCAGACTCCATCGTCTCAGCCCAAAATCTTCTCAAACTGATAAGAAACTTCAGCAAAGTCTCAGGATACAAAATCTATGTGCAAAAATCACAAGCATTCCTATATACCAATAACAGACAAGCAGAGAGCCAAATCAAGAGCAAACACCCATTCACAATTGCTACAAAGATAATAATATACCTAGGAATATAACAAACAAAGGATGTAAAGGACCTCTTCAAGGAGAACTACAAACCACTGCTCAACAAAATAAGAGAGGACACAAACAGATGGAGAACAATTTCATGCTCATGGTTAGGAAGAATCAATATCGTGAAAATGGCCATACTGCCCAAAGTAATCTATAGAGTCAATGCTATCCCCATCAAGCTACCAATGACTTTCTTCACAGAACTGGAAAAAACCACTTTAAACTTCATATGGAATCACAAGAGACCCTGCACAGCCAAGACAATCCTAAGCAAAAAGAACAAAGCCAGAGGCATCACACTGCCAGACTTTAAACTATACTACAAGGCTACAGTAATCAAAACAGCATGGTACTGGTACCAAAACAGAGACATAGACAAATGGAACAGAACAGAGACCCCAGAAGAAACACCACACATCTACAACCATCTGATCTTTGAGAAACCCAGCAAAAACAAGCAGTGGGGAAAGGACTCCATGTTTAATAAATGGTGTTGGGAACACTGGCTAGCAATGTGCAGAAAGCATGTGCTAAGTCTTAATGCTGTTAAAATAGCAATACTACTCTGGTCAATAAAACTGTATTTTATACTTGGAGTTTTTATAAGAGAGTAGATCTTAAACGTTTTCACCACACACACGAAAACAGTAACTGTGTGAGGCGAGAGATCGTGACAATCATTTCACAATGTGTTCATGTATCAAAACATCACATTAAATGTCTTATATTATACAATTTTTATTTATCAAAAGCTGGAAAAAAGTAACATCTATCAAAATTCCACCTTTATTTTTTGCATAAATTACAAGCTGATACTAAAATTAATGTGAAATTCAAATATTATTAGGTGTGCTAAAAGGCAGGAAAATAAAACACACAGTGGATATCAAAATCAGCCAAATAGAAGCTGAGCCAGAAATAACATGACAAGTTTCTAAATGAGAATATGAAACAGTTATTATAACTGCAATTCATATGTTTAAGAAGCTAGAGAAATAGAAATTAAATAAGCTACTATATCCTCTCTCCCTCCTATAAGAGTTAATGCAGAGTATATTACCCCCAGCAATACAAATACATGTGTGCAGTATGTCCACCCAGGGAATCTCATTAGATACTCAGTACCCACATTTTTATTAGGAGCTGGTCATATAGGTACCTTCTGTCTATGACATACCAAAATTCCAAACTCCCAGAAAAAAATTACTAGTTCAGGATAAGGCATATTCTTTTCACAAACAATCTATGCACAATGAGTCACCCTTGTCATTCAAGGAAAGTTTTATATCATTCTAGGGAAATGCTTACCAATCAAGTTCCCAGTCAAAGGCAAAGCTTTCAAGAATAAGTGTCTAAGGATAGGCAGTCTCAGCTCTGATACATTAACCATTTTTTGCACAATATAGAATTCTTAAGCAACACCATTCTAATGTGCACTAATTGACATTTATGGATTACTCCACTCCACACAATAAGGGCAGAATATTTATTATTGTTAAGAGTTCATGGAACACTTAGCAAGAGAGACCTAATATGACCATCAACAAGTCTCAAAACATTTGAAAGAATTCAGGATCATGAGTAAGTCTCACTACCATTTAAAGGATTCAAACCACCAGAAGTAAGTTCTCTGACTGCCAGAGAATTAAATTAGAAACTATTAACAAAAAGTTTTTTTGAATATCCCCAAATATTCAAAATCTGAATAGCACAATTCTAAATAACCCATGGAGCAAAGAAGAAATTAAAAGGGAATTTAGAATTATGTTTAAATAAATAGAAATAAATGCTAATATATTAAAATTTATGGGATATAGCTAAAATGGTACTTAGGAAAAATTTTATAGCCTTACCACCAAGACTAGAAAAGAAAAAAGTTTCAAGTCAGTGATATCAGCTTCTACATTAAAACAAAATAAACCCAAAACAAACAAGCAAAAAAACAGCAAATAGATTCCAGAAGCTAATAACAATAATGACAGTAGTCAAGAAACAGAAAAAGAGGTAGTGATAAAACAATGAATCCAAAAGCTGTATTTTTAGAAAGTTAATAAAGATACAAATTACCAATACTATAAATGATAAAATTGGCATCACTACAGACTCTAGAGATACTAAAATGATAAAAATGAATATCGTGAACAGCTTTATGTCAATAAATTATACAACTTTGATGACAAATGATTTTAAAGACAGAATCATCAAGATTCATTAAAAATAAATAATCTCAATAGCCCTATATCAATCACAGAAATCAAAATTTCATTTCCCACAAATAAACCTGTAGACCTATATCATTTTGCTGAGAAATTCTACCAATTCCTTAATAAATAAAATAATTTTTACATGAAATCTTGTAGAATATTAAAAAGGAGGAAAACAATTTTCTACTCATTCAATGAGGTCACCAAGATTTTGATATAAAATCTAGGCAAAGGCATGACAAGAAAATTGCAGACCAATGTCCATCATGAACATGGGTACAAAAATCCTCAACAAAATTTTAATAAATCGAATCAAACCATATAAAAAAGGATAATATAAAAAATGCAAGGCTGATGATCAATAGGCCAATAATAATATAATTCACCATATTATCAGACTAAAAACAATGGTCATCTCAGAAGATGAAAAAACAACATTTGACTTTAAGAATCATTCGGATACAATAATCAGGGTATGATATTAGCATCAAAACAGAAAACCAGATCAAAAGAACAGAATAATGTAAAAGGACACCCACACATTTGTGGTCAATTTGTTTTTAACAAAAGTTCAAAGACAAATCTATAGAAAGTGGGTAGTCTTTTTAACAAGTGATCAATTGTAAGTATATATAGAAAAAACTTTGATCTATACATTGCAACATAAACAAAATAATAAAAATAGATCATACCCAAATATCAAATGTAAAAATATGAAATTTCTGGAAAAAAATAACAGGACAAAAATCTTTGTTATCTTGACTTAGGCAAAAAAAAAAAAAAAAAAAATAGAATAGCAAAAGCATGAATAAAATAAAATTTAAATATCAAAAATTTGGTCTCATTAAAATTGTGAATTTTTTAGCTTCAAATTGCAATATTAAACTAATGAAAGACAAGCCACAGACTGGAAGAAAGCATTATCAAGTCACATAGATGATAACGAGCTTGTATTCAAAATATGAAAATAAACTCTCCAAACTCAACAATAAGAAAACAAGAAACATAACTTTAAAAATGGACAAATATTTGGATAGATCCTACACAAAAAAGATACATGCATTACAAAAAAACAAATGAAAATATGTTCACAGTCATTAGTCACTGTGAAAGTTAAAACCACAGTGGGATTTTACACCCACCAGCGTGTCTAAACTGATAGTCACTGAACAAAGTGTTTCAGCATGTGCTGAAACCCAAATAACACTGGTGAGAATGTAAAACAGTACAAGCACTTGGAAATGCTACTAAAATGTTAAACATACACTTGTTGTATGACTCCGGCATTCTACTCTTAGGTATTTACACGAGAGAATTTAAAGTGCGTAGCCATACAAAGACTTGTAGGCAAATATTTGTAGCCAGTTAATTTGTCATTACCTAAAACTAGAATCAATCCAAATGTCCAACGATGAAATCATAGATAAATTGCTGTATATCCATTCAGTGGAATTCTACCGAACAACGACAAGAAATAATTTATTGAACAGACAAACACATATATTAATCTAAAATAATTATGTTTAGTTAAAGAGGAAATTCAAAAATCGTAGTCCATACAGTACTCGTCACATAAAATTCTGGAAAATGCAAACTTATTTAAAGTGACATCATTCCCTGGGAATGAGGAGGGGTCAGGGAGACACAAGAGGGAGGGATTACCAAAGGATGGGGGATTCTTTTGGGAACGATGAATAGGATGTTTATTGTCTTGAACAGTGAACAATATCGATGTTCCTTATACCTTGACAGTTTCACAGGTGTACACACATCAAAAGTTATTCACTTGTGCATTTGAACCTCGCAGTTTGTCATATGCCAATTAAACTTAATAAAATTGTTTTAAAATTATATCTGAAAGAGATATTGCTTGTTTATCCAAATTGCTTGTTCAAGGTAGTAACTAAAAGCCAGATCAGTGGAAGACTCCTAAGGTAACTGTTGGCAAAGAGAAGTCCATTGATGGCCTGCCCTGGTTGTGAGTGCTGCCCTTCTTTTAGACTGCCTTCTTGTAAGAAAACAGATGCACATGTACGTTCACTGTGGCACTGTTTACAATAGCAAAGACCTGGAACCAACCCAAATGCCCATCGATGATAGACTGAACAAGGAAAATGTGGCACATATACACCATGGAATACTATGCAGCCATAAAAAATGATGCGTTCATGGCCTTTGTAGGGACATGGATGAACCTGGAAACCATCATTCTCAGCAACTGACACAAGAACAGAAAACCAAACACCACATGTTCTCACTCATAGGCAGGTGTTGAACAATGAGAACACATGGGCACAGGGAGGGGAGCATCACACACTGGGGTATATTTGGGGATGGGGGCTGGGAGGAACAGCGGGAGGTGGGGAGGTTGGGGAGGGATACAGCTGGGAGAAATGCCTGATGTAAGTGACAGGGGAGATGGAGACAGCAAACCACCGTGTCATGTATGTACCTATGCAACAATCCTGCAAGATCTGCACATGTACCCTCGAACTTAAAGTACAATTAAAAAAAGAAAGAAAGAAAAAGAAAACAGAGAGGGCAGCACAGCACTAGGAAGCCTGACGGCCACGCTGTTTTCCCACTGATGAGACCTGCTGTTTTGGTACAGAACCCAATGCATTCACTTCTGTTTCTTAATCTAGAAAATAAAGACACGGATAGTAAAATTCTATCATTTATCTCCTGTCAGATACCAATCAGTTAACTAAAATTCCTTTTTTTAATACAAGTAATACTCATGTTTCTTCATTGTCCTCACAGGTTTTTATCAGCGTCAAGTGTCTTCTTCTACCACGTATTCTCTGGAATTGAAATTACAGCCGCTGTCTTCACTGCCTTTCATACGCCGTGGTCTGATTGCCTCGTTTTTGTTTTTGTTTGGCCGCTGTTAAACTGTATCTTTAGGACAGCGATGCTTTCAATGGTCTCTTGCTTCACTGGTTCTATTAGCCACTGGAAGGCGCATAGTACAGGCTGAGCTCCCAGACTGCAACTCCTCCCAAAGGACATAAAGAATACAAACATTTTTCCAGTAGGATAAAACTGTTCTCAAGATGTCCCGGCCAAATGACTCAGTACCTCAGCACAGAAGTTGTTTATGCAATTACATATTGCTCTCAATAATCTGTGAAATACACAATGTTTGACATATTACTAATTTCTAAAACATGTAAAGTCAGGAAATTAGCATCAGGGATACTATCTTTTGGTTTTACTTTACTCTCTTTCTCTCGTTTCCTTGCTCAGTTAATAAATTAGTGTGGTACTTTTAATGCCTCACAACAGATGCCAATGAATTATTTATCGTTTTCTCATAAAATGGCAAAATATGAAATGGTTTATACTACCATATGGAATTAGGGCAGGTAACCGTATATTATCACAGTCAGTTGCAGCTGCTATGCGGGATATGGTAACTTCGCTAGAGTAGACGAACCTAATCTCATGTCTCTAGTATGCAGTTACTGATCTGGGAAATTGTTATTTTTCTTACTCATAGGCAGGAAGAACCAGAAGCAATGTGTTCTAACATAAAATGGGCATAGAATGGAAAGTCTGTGCTAACTCCTCTGGTCTCTCCTGGATCGTCTGAAATTCCTAAAAGTATCTCATTGGTTCATTGCATTAATGGCGTCACGGTCATTGGAATGTGACGAGTATTGGGATGTCTTGGTAAGATGTCATCCAGACTACGGGAAGGAATCTGTACTAAGACCCAGGGGCCGCATGGATAAAGACTTTCGGATCCTGGGATCTGGGGCCTGCCAAGACATTTCTTTCCTGTATTAGTCACTTGTTGCTGTGTAACCAATAACTGGGGCTTCTGCCACCTCAGGGCCTGCCTGGGCTAGGACTGACCTCCAAGCACACTCACACGGCTACCGCAGCAGACCTCAGTTCCTCACCACACCGGCCTTTCCACAGGCTTCCTCATGTCCTCATGACAACAGGGCTGGCTTGCTGGGATTAAGCTTCCTCTTCTGAGAAGAGTGTCGAACATCGTGTGGATATATTTTTACAACCGCCACATCCTCTATTGTACTGCAACTTGTCCCTCACCCATTAGGAAAGGATCACAACCACGGGTAGGGCACACTGAATATTAGAGGCAGCAGATTCCATACTTAGGAAGACTTCTCAGACCCATTTTTTTAGATGATATAACTGCTAGTTTTGAGTGGAGTCTAAAGCAAATAAAATCTCAGCAGCAGGTACTGGCTGTTCTATAGCCAGCTCTGCAAATTGGGCCATATGGCCCAGCAGAACCCCTGGTACTAAATGTTTCTGTGCTGGGAAAAGACACCATGTGGTGCCTCCAGCAAGAATCGATAAGGGAGTTACAGGGCAGCCCTAGCTTCTCAGCGTAAGATCATGCTGCCTGCAGCAAAGTCCAAATGCCATTTGAAAAGCAGCTCCTGGCATGCTACCAGGCCCTGAGAGGCAGAGCGTCTGGATACAGCACACCAAAGTGTCCAGGAGCCTGTCACTGCCCACCGCTAGATCTGCACGGCTGCACACAGCAGCTTCTACCGTCAGGCAGTGCAGCCTCCATCAGTTGTAAGTCAGGACCGAAACACTGACAGTGGGCTCCCGTGGTGCAAAGGGAAGACCTGGGCTTTAGGAACAAGTGGCTCAGGCCTCCGTGTCATTTTGGCCAGTATTGCCTTAATGGCTCTCTCTCAATTCACACCTGTAGCCTCATGGCAGGGGGTTCCCACAACCAGCTGAGAAAGGAGGCAAACACCCAAGCCTGGTTTACAGATGGGTCAGCGCAACAAGTGTGTGCAAGCTAGACCTGCTGCTGTGCCCTGGTCCTACTCAAAAGTTCCCTAAGAGACTGTGATGCGGGAAATTCTCTAAGGGCTCAGGGGCTTGAGCCTTGTACCGTGTCATCTACTTTGTGTGAAAGCAGAAATAATCCAAGGTAGAGGCATATGTCCCTTGGGCAGTAGTGAATGATGCTTGATGAGGCAAGATTGTGTGGATAGACCTACAGGTTGACAAAAAATGTGAAAGTATTTTTATTGCATGTTCATTCCTACCAGAGAGCATCCGCTGCAGAGCAGTCACTAAACAACCATGTAGGCAGGATGGATTGCTTGGTCGGTGTCAGCTTGCCTTTGCCCTTTGATACTCCCATGCTTACCAATGGACTCATGACACCACTGCTACGGCGGCAGAGGTGCAGGCTGTGCCGGGCCTGATAGCCGGGGTTCCCTCTCATCAAGGATCATGTAGCCACTGCCTTCACTGAATTTCGGCATGTCAGCAAAAAAGAACAGGTGTCAGTCCCCCACATGGTACCGATATTCTTGGAGACCAGCTGGCCATTTGGTGATAAGTACATTTCATGTACTTCTTCCCACAGCGGGAGTGGTGAGGATTCGTAATCAAGACAGGAAAGGTAATATGTTTCCCACCCTGGTGTTCCATGATGGCCTCTCGTGCTGCTCCCAGGCCCAGCTGCACTGTCACTGAGCAAGCACAGCAGCCATAGGCTGGTAAGGGCATGCAAATCAGAGGCTCCCACCCCTCACAGAAGGAAAGTAACCTGAACCAGAAATGTGTTAGCTGAGACGGAGATGAATCTACAAAGGCCGGTAGAGAGGGGAGAGGGGTGGTGAATACTAGCTGTAGTCTTGAGACGCACTGTAGCTGTGGAGACTTTAGTCTGTGCCACTAACCTTCCTGTAAGAAGTTTCCACAGAATCCTGGGAATGCTACACTCGGAGAGAGAGAACGTATATGATAATCAAGTGATCTGAGAGATTCAAACCGAAGATTCCAACAGATGTGTTAGTGTCTTACCCAGATTTTTCTGTGCTCCTCAGGGCACGCTCACCCAGCTGCTGCAAATGCTGCAGATTGTGGCTTTGATCTAAACTACTTTCACCGGAGAACTGCCCATTGTGGAGAGGAGCCCCCCGACCCCACATGCCTGAAAGTTTACACCAGCATCGAAGCCCTCTGTTCATGCACACCCTGGGGCATCCACAGCTGATTAATTGATACCATGGTACAAAGTCAGACCAGCTTCCCGCAAGGTGGAATCTGTGCATTATAGTGTGTGCCCTCAACCACTGCCCTGACCCCCAACACCTGGATTAGACATGGCTGAACTTTTCTAACAACACGTCCTTGCTTGGGCCGTTGTTCTTTTCCATTCTTCCTCCCTCAGTTCAGCCAAGTCCCTCCAGTGGGTCCTGCTTCTAGAGAATGCCCCTTGGAAACTGGCTTTTAAGGAAATTGAGCTTGATTCCTTTTACTTCCAGTGGAGTGTCCTACCAGTTATATTTATTTTTCACGGATAATGTTTTCAGGAGCATGAGACTAGTTTGGGAGGGAGAAGGAGGAGTTGAGACCTCATTCCCAGTAAGTCCACTTTAAGCAGAATCTGTGGTTACTGTAAAAGTACTCCAGGTGAACTGGATAATGTGAGACATTTCACTATGGAGATTAATTGCTGATAACTATTTGGTCTTTTACAGTTGATTTTCATAGAGATGATTTTAGTTTAGCAATAACAAATACTTTTTTTCTTTGTAGTTTTTTTAATAGTTTTCCTTTTCTGACCTCCCCTAATCAGACTTGCCCTTCCCACAAAACCATTAGTGAATCCTCAATTCGAACTTCCTTCTCTCCCTGCTATGAAATGTTCCAGCCCCTTATATGCAACTCATGTTAACTCCATCCTTTCCTCTCATACCTTTAGATATTGAAATAAATGACCTTTCTTTGGTTATCAGGCTGCACGTCACTGGGGACTAGTGTATCTGACTATTGGGTTTTTCAGTGATTCTCCCGGAATCTAACCAAGCTGCCTTCCATCAACAATGACTGGGTCAGATGAGGGCAGACAGAATTCACACAGTGATGGTGTGTTACCAGAAGATTCAGCCCACCCTTAAAAAATACATGAAGGGCCATATTATTCTGTGAATCTATGTGATTATGAGTGACTAGGCATAACTGCCTGTGCCAGTGGGAAAGATAAAAGAGGAAAGAAACTCCCCGGATGCTTGCTGTGTATTAAGGACTCACATACACTGTCTAATCCTCATGACACCCTCAATAGACAATATTCTACGGAGCTGGAAGTCTAATTCAGAGCTGCAAAGTAACCTGGACTTGATTACCAAGAGAGCCATAAAATGCTCATCATCACTGGTCATTAGAGAAATGCAAATCAAAACCACACTGAGATATCGTCTCAGGCCAGTTAGAATGACAATCATTAAGAAGTCTGGAGACAACAGATGCTGGAAAGGATGTGGAGAAATAGGAACACTCTTACACAGTTGTTGGGAGTGTAAATTAGTTCAACCATTGTGGAAGACAGTGTGGCGATTCCTCAAGGATCTAGAAATAGAAATTCCGTTTGACCCAGCAATCCCATTACTGGGTATATATCCAAAGAACTATAAATCGTTCTACTATAAGGACACATGCACACGAATGTTCATAGCAGCACAGTTTACAATAGCGAAGACCTGGAACCAACCCAAATGCCCATCGATGATAGACTGGACAGGAAAAATGTGGCACATATACACCATGGAGTACTACACAGCCATAAAAAATGATGAGTTCGTGTCCTTTGTAGGGACTTGGATGAATCTGGAAACCATCATTCTCAGCAAACTGACACAAGAACACAAAATCAAACACCGCATGTTCTTACTTATAGGTGGGTGTTGAACAGTGAGAGCACATGGACTCAGGGAGAGGAGTATCACACACTGGAGCAGTTGGCGGGGGGTAGGGGAGAGACAGTGGGGGGTGGGGAGGGAGGGGAGGGTGGGGAGGGATAACATGGGGAGAAATGTCAGATATAGCATGCACCTAAAGTAAAATAAATAAATAAATAAATAAAAAGAGCCAGAATCCGAGAGAAGTGATTTGAAACTTACGCTCTTTCCACGGAACCCCTTTCCCTGTTGAGATCCAAATAACCCAAAATTCTGTGATTTAACCACCATTAGAGATAAGTTTCTTCAATAAAAACTATTTTATGCATTTATGTAAACATGGAACATTTACAATGCCCAAGGTTCTGGGAAAGATGCCGAGAACATACAAACAGGAAATCTTAAATAAAAATTCCCCTTCTGAAACTCCATTATCTTTCACACCAAGAAAAGGGGAAGGCCTTTGCCTAGGATCACACGTAGAGCAGTACTGTTTCTTCTCCATCACTCAAGATCCAATTTCTATGCACAAGTATGCTATTTTCAGGTTCACCAGACTTCTAGGTAGAGGAGTACTTAAATTTATGAGATTCCAAATTTTAAAGTCACGATTTATATCCTAGATTGACCAATAACAGCTACCTGTGATATCTTGCACAATTTTACCTCCCGAAATTTTGGTTTATTCACCAACAAAATGAGCATCCTTGTAAATTTCTTACGGGTCTTACGTGAGGTGAGCCATGACTTAGATGCGGTTGTTTGTCCCGCTAAATCCCATGTTGAAATTCACTCTTCAGCGTGGCGGTGTTGGGAGCGGGGCTGAGCTGGAGGTGTTCGGCTCATGGGGGCGGATCCCTGATGAGAGGTTCCGTGCTGCTCTCCTGGTAGTGAGTAAGTTCTTACACTGGATTGGTTCTCAAGGGAATTCATTAGTTCTGTGAAAGTCAGTTCTTATAAAGCCAGGCTGCCCTGGGTCTGGCCCCTCTTCCTACGTGCCCGTTTCCCCTCGCCCTTCTGTACCATGTATTTGTCAGCACAAACGCTCTCACGGGAAGCTAAGCAGATGCCAGTGCCATGCTGCATGCACAGCCTGCGGAAGTGTGAGCTAAATAAACCTCATTTTTTTAATAAACTACCCAGCCTCAGGTATTCCTTCACAGCAACGCAGAGTTCACCGAGATAAGGAGCATGTAGAGTACGCAATGAAACCTCTGGAACGTGGTAAGTGTGCAATAAATAGTCGTGTGACAAGATAATCAGTGTCTCAGTAAAATAATACTAATTACTACTAATGCAGAAATAGCAGAAAGAATGAATATTTTGTCCTCCTTACTCTGCTCCCTCGTACTTCTGGAGCGTAAGGAGGAATTTGAGCAGGTTTTGAGCCGTAGACCTCTGAAACTTCCAGTCTGTAACCCCCATCTTAGTGAAATACTTATATTTTCAGAAAGAGCTGAATTATGCTAGAGGTAAAATGTTCAGAACTAGAGTCTCAAAGAGGGAAAAGGGACATGTAGCTTTTTGAGGAAGTTTCTCCCAATATTGGAAAGGTGACACATATCCAAAATGTTTCAACATAGATTTGATCTGCCCCACGCCTTTGAATGCATGAGGAGATGCAAAGGCCTCAGGAGGGAATTGTTGTGGAATTAATTTAGGGATGCACAGCTCTGGGCTCTGGTCTAAGAAAGGTCCATCTCCCCAAAGTAGGCCCGGGAGCACTGGTACTAACTTCAAGGGCCTAAGGTCAGTGATAACCATCCTTAGACCAACGCTCCTGGATACAGACAGTGAGGTACCCCAGGGCTTCAGATAACCACAGAGGAATGCGCAGGGAGAAGATGAAAATCCAAATTAACTTAGGAGACAGAGTTTCTTATTGGATTAGCAGGATGAGAACATTCAGAACATATTGCGTTAGAGAAAAATAAAAGATGAGTGACTTTGTTCACTCTTGCTATGTAAATAAAACTCACAAGCAAAAGTCCTTCTAGCTACTTGCTTCCCACCCCTCCCCTGAAGGCACCCTGTGAATTCATGTAATCTCAGTAAAGAACAAAATTCATTCCCATTTAACTTTTTGAAGAAACTATTCTACATTTCTTTTGCAAATTGTGTTTTGAAATGATAACAAAGAAACAATTCATCCTTTTTTAGACGGCTCTTGCAAACATGAGAGTCTAAAATTGGCAGGGGCCTAAAGTGTCTAGAAAAGAAACCAAGACCTTGAAAATACATTAGACATTTTGCAATAGAAAAGGAAAGTTGGAAGAAAGCAAAAATAAGAGTTTCCAGGGAAGCCTCTGGTCAGAGGAAGACGAAGGCAGGGCTCATGTAACCATGGGGGACTCTAATTGCTTTCTTTGCACCAAAAACGAACTGCAGAGAGCTCGGTTCAACAAATATGTCTGGAGTGCTTTCCATGTACTCAGCATTTTGCTTGGCAATGGGGATTCAACAGTAGACAAGGTGCAATTGCTCTGTTTGAGGAGCTGACATCAACTGTACAGATACAAAGGGAACATAGTAATTTCAACAAAAAGATGTGCACTCGGGGGAAGCACGTAACGAGTGTGCCTGGCATCCTACAGAGGATGATTACTGGTTTAAGGGTGACTAATAGTAGCCAGAGAGTGGAGGTGAGGGATGGAGATGGAGGAAGATGTGGGGCGAATGTGAGACAAAGGACACCCTTCAGAAAACACGAAGAATGAAGGTAAAACAATGTGATGTGCACAAGGAAATGGCAAAAATCTGAACACGAGATGGGAGAAAGCCCTAGTGGGAAAGGCTGAGCTGGTAAAGATTTCTTATGTTTCTACTGTGTAGCATTCACAGAGTGCTTACTGTATACCATGTGCAGTCTCAAGCCCTTTACTTCAATTTGCTAAATCAGCACATTAATCCTATGAGGTGGTTATGATTTCTCCCATGTTTGGAGTGACAACTTAATATATTATGTATCTGAGAGTGAAAGGGGAGCACTATTTAATTATTAGGCTGATATAACAGGTACAAACCATGACTTCAAGGGAAGCTACAGTGAATGGTCATCACCCTGTGCATTTTCGTAGATTAAATAAAAATAACGAGGGACAGAAGGTTATCTCATGTCGAAGGCCTCCCAACTGCTAAGCCTTGGAGATTTGAGGACACAAACAAGGGCAAAGAGAGGGGCAGGCCACAGTTAATAGGGATTATGAGCAGGGATGGAGCATGAGAGGGGTAAAATAGCAAGGCTTGGGGATGGACGGGGCATTGGTGGGGAAGGAGGAGTCTAGTTGACACCCCCGATTATGGTTCAGGCAGATGTGTGGATGGTGATGCCATTTGTCTGGGGGTTGGAGTCAGGCTTTGGGAGGAAGAGCGATTCCAGAGGAGAAAGGATGGGTACCTGCCAACTGTGGGTAAGCTGCAACTGAGGTGTGTGGAAGCAAACACTACTAATGAAAATTATTCAGTGAGCATCGCTAAAGCGCAGTGAAGGCGGACTTTACCCAGGACAGTATGATAGACACAGGGGCCACTGCACCCAGGTCTTGCAGTGGGAAGACAGACTTGGCTCCACCCCAGATACAGCCTGGGTAAGTGGGGATTGACAGCCAAGCAGCAGGGTGGCAACCAATGGAGGGAACATTACTAAGAGGAAAGTCAGGGGCAAGGGGGATTCTGGCTAAAGCAACCTCACAGGATTCTAGCTGAAGGCAGGGAGGGTGACCAGATATTACCTGGGTAAGAGTGGGGTAAGAAACTCCATCAGATTTCATTGAAGGTGATCAGATATCGAGGATGGGGGATTCTAGATAAACTGGCTTAGCAGGTTCTTTGCTGAAACTGGATTTTACAAAGTTTATAGATGAGCCTAGGAGAGGTTCACAAGCTTTAATTAAGTGTGGCCATGACAAGAATCGTTGTCAATATGTCCAGCAGGATTTAAATGTATACATTTTAAACTCAGTGGATAAGTAAGGAAGAGAAAGAAAATGGGGGGGAAAACTGTAAGCACATTAGAGCCGGTTAACACCATGATAGTGAATGAGACTCCCAATAGGTAAAGTACAAACACCAGTAACTATTTAAGGGACCTGGGAAGGAGAAACAAAGCATGTCATTATGTGCATCACCCAGATTACTCTCCATGTTCCTCGGGGTTTGGGCTCTTCATAAATTTACATTCAAAGAAGATCCATCCAGCATCTCAAAATAACTTGAAAGTTATTCTCATCTTTTATGTAATTTTAGTAACATTGTATGAATTTCAATTTATCACATCCAACATTTCTCATCAGTCTCCTTTCTCCACTTCAGTCTTTTACTTCACATCTGCTCACCAAGTCTCAAACTGTCTTCCCTGTACTCCACCAGTCCCCCGACACACACACACAAACACACACAAACACACACACAAACACACACAAACACACACGCGCATACACAAACACACACATGTGCACACACAAATGCGTGCACACACAAACACACACATGCACACACAAACACACACACAAACACACAAACACACAAACACACAGACACAAACACACACATAAACACACAAACACACACAAACACGCACACAAACACGCACACAAACACACACAAACACACAAACACAAACACACACAAACACACACAAACACACACACACAAACACACACACGCATACACACAAACACACGCACGCACACACACACACAGACACACAAACACAAACACCACGGGAGCATCAGGGGAGCACCACGGAAGCACCACGGGAGCACCACGGGAGCACCAGGGGAGCACCACAGGATCATCACCACTTGCATTTGTTTCCTTGCTCCTTTCTGTGGGGCCCCAGCTCATGGCTGTGCCTGACCACGGGCCTTCTGTCAAGCAGGGTTTCCACCCAGCTCCCCATCCCGTCACAGGGACTCTCACAAGCTCCAAGTCCTTCTCTCCTCTGTTTTTCTGTTTTGTTCGAAAGTTTCGTTTGTTCTCAAGCATTTTAACATACTCTGCTCTCTGACATGAAAAGATCGTTTTGCTTAAGACTTCCGGGAAATATGGATGGTATTGCACCAACTTTTTCAGTCACGCTCCAGTTTTGCTTGCAGCCTCACTGCTTTTCACTCAGTTCACTTCTTCAGAGGGAGAGGTGCCAGCTTTGGTCTAATGCTAACGCCTCCACCCAGCCGGGTATTCCCTTCCATATATTCACCGACTGTGCATCACCAACCCCAGAGCCTACTCACTACCCCGCAAGCCACCCCAGCTTCCTGTACTTAAACACATCAACGACTCCACCAAAATCCCCCCAACATTAACACCGAGACTCTCATATCTTCCTAATGTCAGTAAATGGTAACTCCTTCCTCTCTGACCTGAACAATCAGGATAGAAGATTTGATGTTTTCCTTAGATTCCTTGCTAATATTCTATATCCGATCCTTCAGAAAATTCTGTTGGTCTTACTTTAAAACATTCATGATCTGAACCTTCAGGCCACCCCGCCCTCCTGGATCAAAACCATTATAACCTGTCGCCTGGAAAACAGCAACATCTGCTCCACTGCGTGCTGCCCTCTCCTCTTGCCCACCCACAGCCTCTTCTCTACACAGTGGCCACAGGGGTCCCTTTGAAATGCCAGATCATGTTGCTGCTCCCTTCGAAATCCCCTAAGCTGATTCGTGCACTCAGGAAGACCCAGTCTTCCCAGTAGTTGATACGGGTCCTGCTACTCTCTGAATGCCTCTCTTCCACTGGCCCCTTTCTCACTCCCGCCAGCCTCCTGGTATCCTTCCTGTCCTCCACTCTCATCGTGAGTCCTTATCACTCTGTTTTCCACCTTCCTCAGCTCCCTGTGTAGTAATTCTTATTTATTTTTCCAAGTACCTGGTCGAATGTTGTCTTTCCAAATGGCCTTTCCTCGCCAGTCACCTGGCATATTATAGCTATTCCTCCAGCCCTTGGCACTTGCTGTGGCGTTAGCCCCTCTTTGTTTTGCGTAATGGCACTTACCCACTGACACCGTCTTCACTTGTCTTTACTCATCCTGTAAGGTAAGCAAGCCATTTTATTTTCATTGCTGTATCTCCAGAGTTTAGAGCAGTTCTTTTATTTTATTTTATTTTATTTTGATAGAGTCTCACTCTGTTGCCCAGGCTGGAGTGCAGTGGCGTGATCTCAGATCAGTGCAGCCTCCCCCAGGTTCGAGATTCTCCTGCCTCAGCCTTCCAAAGTTCTTGACACATATTTAATGCTTCATAAATATTCGTTGAGTTAAATAATTAGTTAATACATTTCTTGCCTAGATGTGCCCCCTACCACTTATACCCCAAAATGATGGCTACAGAGATCGGTGTTAGACACACGTACATAGATATGAATTCTGGAAGGTTCCACTTCAACTAAGTCTTGTCAATACAACTCTTAGGCCTCTTAGTCCCCTTGAGTGTTGCCGCCATTATTTTGTTATTTCTCAACACGAACTGGGAAGAGCCTGCTGAAAATGACCTTGTTTCCAGACGTGTTTCTCCCACTTCCTTTCCCATAATGCTAGAGTAGGTCCCTCTCTATTACTAAAATATAATCCTGATTAAATCATACAACTGCTAAAAATTCTTCAGTAGTTCCCATGGCCGACGTGATAAACTCCTAACGTTTGTATTGTGTACGAGGAGATTTGCCATCAGCCGCTAGAGGGCAGGCACCGGCTTGTTCTGACAGGGACCCAAATGCTTAGCAGGGTGCTTGATATTGTGTAAACAACCAGCAATTGCCAGTAAAGTGCAGTGGTGCAATCTCAGCTCTCTGCAACGTCTGTCAGCCTCCCGAGTAGCCGAGATTACTGGTGCACACCACCACGCCTGACTAATTTTTGTATTTTTAGTAGAGACCGGGTTTCACCATGTTGACCAGGGTGGTCTCCAACTCCTGGCCTCAGGTGATCTGCCCACCTCAACCTCCCAAAGTGCTGGGATTACAGGAAAGAAAGAAATTTTAAAGTTGATTTGTCTCTCCGGTGTTCATCTTTCCACCCAAGAACCTCTCCAAGGAGAGACTTACGTCTCCGAGTTCTGCTGAATGGCTTCCAACTCTTCAAAGGTGGCGTACAGCCCTGCCTCTCCCGCTGCTTTCCAGCCCAGGCTGCCCCGGTGTGTCTGCCTGAGTTCTCCTCCAGCTTTGCCTCTTCCATGAAGTTCTCCTTATGTACTTTCTGCATTTCTCCTAAAATAGGTCTATGCCCCGCCCCCCGAATAGTGCCCCAGCACCATTTCCCTATCATTCCATAATAGATCACACTCATCTGCAATGTGCTGCATATGTCTGAGCATAGTGCTCTTTACCCATGCAAACACAGAAGCACCGACACACAACACACACCTACACACATCACACCCGCACACAAAGAACATAAACTCCTTGAGGGAAGGGACCAGAGCACATGGTAAGTACACAGTGGACACCAACCAAATGTTTATTAAATAAGTAAACAAAAGAATAAAAGAATGAGTAAAGAATCTAAGAACAAAGACAAATTTGGCGAGCAAGATTCTCAACTGCCTCTGAGATTCAGAGGTAGAGTGGCATCAAGGTCTCACCTTTGCCAAAAATCACTTAAGGTCAGATGTACAATGAATGTATCTCATGAAGTCAACAGAAAACTCAGAGCCTGTCGAGCACAGCCATACCCGGGATGGTGACTAAAGATAAAAAATAAAAAGTGGGAATGCACTGAGCTAGTAGTGCAGTCATTAAATCAGGGACGGGGGAATCCCTAATTGTGAAAGCAGCTGTCAGAAATTTGGAGAGGAAGATTGAGATGAAACGAGACATACCCCACAGCACGTGTAACTCAGCCTGTCGGGACTGAACAATCAGGTACTGGTTGGAACTAGTAATAACTGTTCACAAAGCTGCATAAAGTAAGTTGCATGTAGAGTGTGCGAGTTTGTATTCTTTCACACTGACATTTTCAGCGGCCATTTATAAATTTGTATTCTCAACTAATATATTTGCTTAAACCTTCTATAATTAAAGCATACAATATTATTTCCAATGTAGCCAGTTATAAGGTTCATTAGCTAATTACCCATCATAATTTCTTCAATTTGCACCCCAGTGACAACTGTAAAATCAATTAACACTCCTTCTAAAAATCAGCAGTAATTAGGGTATTTTAGTAGCACTGGCACCTATAGTCACAATAAGACTAACACACACATATCCCAATAAAGAAGGGATGGGAACAAAATTTCATGTCATAAATCCAGACCCAAATTAAAATATTTCCCCTTCATAACTTCTAAATACTGTTATCCACCTCTACAGATTTATGGAATCCTTGAAGGGAAATTAACAATGATCTAGTGGCATGTTTTAAAATCTCCCTTTATTGGTATTTATTGAAATGAAGCCCTAGTATGCTCCAATCTAACTGAAATCCTCTTCATCTAAATGAAGGACTTTTCTCTTCTTTCCGTCCCTCCTGTGCAAACCCCGTGATCCCTGCAGGAACCACTGAAGCCCCTGGGTGCAGGAAACAGAGTTTTAACAGTGCTAGGCTCAGGATTCTCCAAGCTAGTAATTGTTTTATGTGTACATTTTTAAAGCTTCGTATTTATTTTACATAAACTGCCATCTGGTTCTATGGCTATGTTTGCTTCCTTTTGTAACTTGCTAATAATGTTTAGAGAATGAAGATGTCATTATATTCAGCCTCGGGAATAAAGTGAAGAATACATCTCTTTCCTGCACACTCCAGGTCCCCAGCTGCCTTACTGAGAACTTTATATACCGTTTCACGGAGAAATCAGCAGGCGATAATCAAATCAAAACACATATTTCTACATTATGCTCTTACTTCAGCATAAAAGCACATCTCTAACTACTGATTAAATATACTAACATAAACACGCAGTAGAGCATGAGTTATTGGTTTTGGTGACTTGTGTGTGACACACCCCTTTTTTTAGCTGCTAGTCAATCAAATTAGAACAAGTATAATTTTCAAAAGCTGTTTTTGATACATTCACTGTTTTTTCTCCTTTCATCTACTTTTCCTACATTTTAATACATATGATATTTACGTTGTGAGGTTCCTCTAAGAGATGTTTCAACCAGTCTTCTATTTCTCAGTTGCCTACTATGTATAGTGACTGTAAGGCCAGTTGCCTCGCTGGGAGCCGAATGGACACGCCCTTCTCTCTCCACGCCTGAAAACTACGTCACTGTTCTGAGCGCATTACTCAGCATTTGCCCTCTCCATGCGGGCTTCCTGTACCCATTTCCGCATTCCAGTCTCAGTCTTGCACCCGCCAAAATTTTGAAAAAGCCCGCAAAAGACCTGCCCTATGGCAGCTTGCCCCGCACGTCCTCGACCAGCCCCTTGTCAGTGCCCAGTCCTTTCATAACCAATGAAACTACCTCCTCTTTGTTTCCCCGCAGCCGATCAGCTACCTCCACTCCCTATAAAACCCCACGCCCCAAGAAGAGAAGCGCGACTTCTTTGGCCCCTTTCCAGGACCATAGAACATCGCCTGGGAGCTGAATAAATTGGCTTTTAATTTCCTTACTCCAGTCTCTGTTTCCTCCTTTAACTCGACAAGAAATCTTACAGTGACAATCATGAAAAGGACTTGAGGCGGTCCACCTTTCCTGCAAATATATATTCATTTCTTTCCATAAACACTTGGTCAGCATCAATGCGGTAGGGGCTAAGGGGCAATGAGATAGGGTCTAAGAATAAAATTGGTGAAGAAAAATAGACATGATTCCTATTTCTATGTAAATGAAAATTTAATAATTTAGTAATTGCAATGACTGGAAAATAATTAACTGACATAATTGCTCTAAAGAAAAATAAAACATGGCTTTATGGAAGTATTAGAAAAGCCTTCTTGAGGAAGTAATAAGCTGAGATATAAAATATTTAGAGGTAACCTAGTCACAGTGGGAGGATGTATGTTTCAGGGAGAAGAAACATTTCCGCATGTGAAAGTTCCGTGAAAAATGGAGCATAGTGTGTTAAGGAAGGGAAATTGTTCAGCGTGCTGCCTCACCAAAGGCACTGACGGGCACTGAGGGGCAGCCAGCCATCCAGGGCCAGAGATCTTTATCCTAATGACAATTGGCAACAGTGGAAGAATTTTTAAGTAGGTAGGATTTTATCGGTGATATTATCAGTTTTAACCTCTGTCAATATGCTACAGTGTAGGAAGAAAACCAGCACAGAGTTGGGGAGGTGACCAAGGGAAGACACAAATAGCTACGTAAGCACAGGCAGGAAACGGCAGCAGCTTGGACAAGGCGGCTGTTCTCAACCAGAGGAAAGACACTCACTCCTCCAGGGACGTTTACAAATGAGTGAGGGAATTCTGGACCTCACAGTGGATTCCGAAAGCTAACAGCATTTATTAAGTGAGAGCCAAGACGCTAACTGTGCTGCACTGCAGAAGACAGTCCCCCACAACAAATGAATCTTCTCTCAAAATGCGAATAGTGCTCCAATGGGGAAAAACTGGAGCCGGGTGATGTAGACAGAAACAGAAAAACGTTCACGAAACTTGGTGCAGGTACACCGTGAAAGGGGAGGCCAAATAAATGTTTTCAAATGACTTCTAAATTTCCGGCTAGCAAAACCGAATAGGTGCAACTGTGAAATTGGGGATCACAAGTAAAAGTAATTACTGAGAATACAAAGCATGACTTCATTCTTGAGCGTGTTGATTATGACATTTGAGACAGATAGTACAGGGATTGGAAACGCAGCTGCTAAATAGATCTGGACGGCAGTGGAGGGGTCTGATTTATATACCTAAATGTAAGGTATGCATGGTAATTGAAAGCATGCTGTGGATGGATATAGTGCAAGAGAAGAGGGCTTGAGGCTGAAATTGAAAAACTGATATCTAAATGTCCTGTAGGAAAGGAAGACACAGCAGGGTCATATGAAAAGGAGCAGCGACAACAAATTTAAACATTGTGACGGATTACTGACAGAGGCCAAGAGAAGAGTATCTCAACAAGGAACAAAATGTCAAATTGCCTAATGTTATGGAAAGCCAAAATACTAACAAAATTAAAAATATGTCTTACTTGATAAAAAGTGATTGTTGATCCCAGTTAAGAGGGTTTCAGTGCAATGATAGGAAGGAAACACATTTGAGAAGAGTTGAGAGTAAAGATACAGGAGAAGCCTGTAATCCCAGCACTTTGGGAGGCCGAGGCGGGTGGATCACGAGGTCAAGAGATCGAGACCATTCTGGCCAACATGGTGAAACCCCATCTCTACTAAAAATACAAAAATTAGCCGGACGTGGTGGCGGGTGCCTGTAATCCCAGCTACTCAGGAGGCTGGAGCAGGAGAATCACTTGAACCCAGGTGGCAGGGGTTGCAGTGAGCCTAGATTGCAAGACTGCACTCCAGCCTGGTGACAGAGAAACACTCTGTCTCAAAAAAAAAAAAAAAAGAAAGAAATAAGAGAAAATTAAAACAGAAAATAGAGAAATGGTTCTTTCATTAAACAGTCATGGTAGAGGAGAGGAGAGACATAGGGCAGTCTCTGCAGAAGAGTGTCTTCCAGTTATCCTCTGGTGCATGCCAGTGCACTTGGGAACATTGAGGAGCTTCCAACAGTGCAAATCCTTTATGCTTTCCCCGGGTTCTGAGGGCTGACAGGATGGCTAGTGCTTTGCGTCTCTCCACTGCATACAGCATCAGCAGGCTGAGGCTGAGGCCAAAGTCAAGGATCTTCTCATCAAAATTAGGTTGACATGCAGATGAGCTTATCAGTTATTCTTCCTCAAGTCATCTGCTATTTACTTCCCGACACGTTAGGTCGAGCTCTGCTCCTTCCCTTTGTCAGCATGGCTTAGATCTTCCCATGTCCTTCGATTTTTCAAATCATATCCACCCTCAAGTCTCAGGCTTAATGAATGTACTCTGCTCCAGGAAGAATGACTTCCATGGGCCATGGCCTCTCCGTGTTAAATCGAGATGTTCCGTCACTGATTGATTGCTTATTAACATTTCTTCATTGTTTTTTATTAGAAACATTTATTATGCTAGGAGAATAACAAAACAGCTGCAGATGAGGCTCTTTGGATTTTTTCCTGAAGTGAAACTCCTCAAACACCCTTTCTCTGAATCGGAGACATACGAGTACCACAGTAGAACCTTCCAGTGACAGAGGAAAAAACAGCAAAGCATGCAGCAAACGAGGTTCATAGCAACTCTGAAATTGAGTGAGGCACATATTGGGTTTATTTTACTGTTTTAATGAACTCTATTAGGGTATCATTTTTGCACAAGAAACAGCATCCATTTAAAGTATACAATTTCATGAGTTTTGACAAGTATAGACACTCAATTCCTAAACCACCGCAACAATTAAGAGACATTTCCTTCATCCCCAAATTTCCTGTGCCACTTAGTCCATGCATCCCTCCACTGTCCCCCTCAAGTGAAGGACGATCTGTTGTTGCCATGATTATCAATCCAAATTTCTAGAATTTATATAAGTGGTATAATACATCATATAAACTTCTGGGCCTGGATACTTTCTGTTAATTATCTTAAGATTTATCTATGTTGTAGTGTGAGTCAGTAATTTGTTTCATTTTATTGCTGAGTAGTATTCAACTGTACAGCTATATTACGTTTGTTTATCCATCCCAAAGTCATTGGCATTTGACTTATTTCTAGTTTGGTAATGTTATGAATAAAATAGCTACAAAAATATGAACACAAGTTTATGTATGAACAAATATTTTTATTTCCTTTGGGGACAAACATATGACTTGAATGACTTGATTATGTGATAAGTATATATTTAACTTTTTTGGAAACTACCCAACAGTTTCCCACTCACCAGAAGGGTATGAGAGTTCCAGTTGCTCCCTGTTTTCTTCACCACCACTTAGTATGTTGGTATTTTTATTTTAACTCCTACAGTGTGTGTAGTGACATTCAATGTAGAATGATGTGCATCCGTTTTATGTGCTTACTGGTCATTCACACATCTCCTCTAGTGAAGTGTTTGTCAAAAACGTTTTTGTCCATTTTTATTCAGTTTTTTGCCTTACTACTGAGTTATAGAAGTTTGTCTTTTTATTTTTTTAATTCAGTACACAAATTTATGTATGCACATATTTGTAGCTTTATTTTTATTGTGTCTTTGAAGGAACAAAAGTCATTAATTTTGATGAAGCTTGACTTATCTTTTGTCTTTTGTAGATTTCACTTTTTGGGTCTTACCCAGTCTTTGTTTAACCCAAGTTCACAAATATTTATTCCACTAATTATATAAGCTTAGCACTTACATTTAAGTGTATGAAGGTTTGAGATGAACTGATATGAGGCAAATTCTTATTTTCTTTATGTGACTATCCAGATATTCCAGCACAATGAGTTGAAAAGGCACCCCTTTCCTCATTGAAATGCTTTCACAGCTTAATAGAAAATAAACCGGCCGTCTATGTATAGGTCTATTTTTTGAAGCTTTATTCCATCTTATTTACCTATGTGTGTATCCCTCACCACACTGTTTTAATGTATAAATGCTTTATACTCAGGACTAAAACTAGATTATATAAGTTCTTTAATTTTGCTTTTTCACTTTAATATTTTACTGATTGTTACAAGCCATTCACACTTCCACACATATTTGAAAATCAGCTTGTCAGTTTAAAACCTGATATTAAAAAAACCTTTGCTTTATCTGTTGATGAATTTAGAATGAATCAACATCTTAAAAATGGTGCATGTTTCAACTTATGAATATTTTTCTCAATTCACATAGGCTTTTAAATGTTTTTACAAAATGGTTTTCAGTGTACAGGTCTTGCATATATTTTTATACATTTATGTATAGATGTTTTATTCCCAGAGATGCTATTATAAGTGAAATTGCATTTTTCAAATTCAATTTCTATGTTTTTGTTTGAGATATTTGTTTTGCTTTTATTTGTCTGATGTAGTTGATTGATACAATTGACTTTGTATATGGACCTTACAACCTGGGACCTTGCTAAACTCACTTTTTAGTTCTACTAACTTTTTTAACAGGTTTATTAAAACGTTCTTTTGAGAAGTGTCCATTTATATCCTTTGCCCAATTTTTGATGCAGTTATTTTTTTTCTTTTAAATATTTTTAAGTTCCATGTAAATTCTGGATATTAGATCTTTGTCAGGTGGGCAGATTGCAAAACTCTTCTCCCATTCTGTAGGTGGCCTGTTCGCTCTGATGATAGTTTCTTTTGCCGTGCAGAATTTTCTAGTTTAATTAGATCCCATTTGTCAGTTTTGACTTTTGTTGCAATTGCTTTTGGCTTTTTTTTTTTGAAACAGAGTCTCACTCCGTCACCAGGCACCGGGCTGTAGTGCAGTGGTGTGACTTCAGCTCACTGCAACCTCCACCTCCCAGGTTCAAGCAATTCTCCTGCCTCAGCCTCCCAAGTAGCTGGGACTACAGGCACGCGCCACCATACCCAGCTAATTTTTTTGTATTTTTAGTAGAGACGGAGTTTCACCATGTTGGTCAGGATGGTCTCAATCTCTCGACCTCATGATCTGCCCACCTCAGCCTCCCAAAGTGCTGGGATTACGGACGTGAGCCACCATGCCCGGCCGCTTTTGGCATTTTCTTCATGAAGTCTTTGCCCATGCCTATGTCCTGAATGGCATTGCCTAGGTTTTCTTCTAAGGTTTTTATGGTTTTGGGTTTTAATCCATCTTGAGTTAATTTTTGTATAAAGTGTAACGAAGGGGTTCAGTTTCAGTTTTCTGCATGTGGCTAGCCAGTTTTCCCTGCACCATTTATTAAACAGGAGATCCTTTCCCCGTTGCTTTTTTTTTTTTTTTTTTTTTTGTCAAGTTTGTCAAAGATCAGATGGTTGTAGATGTATAGAGTTATTTCCGAGGTCTCTTTTCTGTTCTATTGGTATATATGTCCACTTTGGTACCAGTACCATGCTGTCGTGGTTATTGTAGTCTTTTTGTTTGTTGGAAGTGTTTGTGAAGAATTGGAGTTAACAGTTCATTATTTGTTGGTGGGATTCACAATAGAACCTGTTGGATCTGAATTTTGTGTGTCTGAGAAATTTTTGTAACTACCAGTTTAACAGCACTACATGTTATAAATCTAGTCAGATTTTCTCCTTTTATACTGAGTCAGTTTTGGTAGTTTTTATATCCCCAGAAATTTGCGAATTTCATCCTGGTTATCAAGTTAGTTTATTTCAAATTTTTAGTGTTGATTGCAATCCTTTTTTATAAACATTTTTATACAGTCAGTGGAATGTCACCACTATTAGAGAATGCTGCTAATTAGCTGTTTATGCACAGTGTTAACACAAAAAACTGTGTGCACTATTCTTTTTTGGGGGGGTAATGAGTGATGGGAATGCTTGCCAATTGGAAGTCTCCCAGATTTAAATTCCATGTTGTATGATAAAAAATATATTATCTCAGAATGGTACATTACTTAAATAACCAATAATAATTCAAGGGTAAACTGTACATTAGTAACAGCAGAAACCTAGTTAAAAATCCCAAATCTAACCCAAATAAGTGGCCTATGTCAATTTCCTGTGTGTGACTCTAATGAGTTTATCCTAAATCCTGCGGAGGGGGGGGATTATTATACTTGGAATTCATTGTGTCTTGCAGGTGTAATGCTTTGGCCAAATATGGGAAGTTTCTGGCTATCATTTCTTGAAATATTCTTTCTTCCCCTCTGTCACTTTTTTTTCCTTTTGATACACCCATTGCATGTTTTTTGGTACATGTGATTATGCCTGGAATTTCTTTGAGTCTTGTTTTTTTTAATTCTTTCTTCTTTCTCTGCCTTAGAATGAAGAATCTCAATTGTCCGATCTTCAGATTCACTGATTTTTTTCTTTCTACTTGAATCTGCTATTGAGCACATCTAGAGAACTTTTTCTAAAATTTCAGTTATTGTACATTGTAATCTCAGAATTTCTATTTAGTTATTTT
Organism: Aotus nancymaae; assembly: GCF_030222135.1. Classification (NCBI taxonomy): domain Eukaryota; kingdom Metazoa; phylum Chordata; class Mammalia; order Primates; family Aotidae; genus Aotus; species Aotus nancymaae. Next base: position 1,788,854 of record NW_026988450.1, on the reverse strand, counting down.
TTCATAATCTCTATTTCTTTATTTATAACATCTATTTGTTGAGAGATTGCACTAATATTTTCATTTAATATTTTGTACATGGTTTCTTTTCATTATTTAGTAGATTTATAATAGCTGATTTAGGGGCTTCATCTAGTGATTACAACTGTCCTCAAAAACAGTTTATATTGACCCCTTTTACTCGGGTGCATGGACAATACTCTCCTGTTTGTTTGCATGTGTTATATTTTTTTCCTGAAAACTGAACATTGTAAAAAATGTAATGTGGCAATTCCGAAAATCGGATCTCCCTCGTTCCTAGGAATTGGTTTCGTTCCTATTTGAGTTCTAATGACTTTTAAAGGCTCATTCTACAAAGTATTCCTTTCTTTTCAGCTGCTGCCTCTGATGTCTCTTCTCGGTTAGCTTACTAGTCAGCATTTTGTTAAATGCCTTCCAGCAAGTACCTCATCCTTTGCCAATGGACTCTATGTATCTGTTGGGTCACATCTTCAATATCTCAGCAGTTTACGATTCTTCCTGGACATTCACTTTCTGCCTTCATGGAGCCTCAATATCATTCATTGGTGAGAGATTAAGGTATTTCTTGTGCCTGCTAATATGCACATATGCATGGTCTCATAGATCCCCGGAGTCATATCAGATCAGAACTTTTCAAAAACCCTAAGTATATCTCATTTAACTTACTTTTAAGTAATTTTTTTCCAAGACTTTTGTTTTACCCAACTGGTAGCACCACCACCACACAGCTGATTGGCCTGCCTCTGCCTCCCAAAGTGAAAGGATTACAGGCATGAGCCACTGCACCTGACTTATCAATCATTTTCAACAAATACTCAAAGGATAACACTTTCTCAGCCAGGTGTGGTAGCTCACACTTATAATCCCAGAACTTTGGGAGGCCTAGGTAGTTGGATCACCTGAGGTCAGGAGTTTGAGACTAGTCTGGCCAACATGATGAAATTCTATCTCTATTAAAAAAACAAAATTTACCTGGGCATGGTGGCATGCACCTGTAATCCCAGCTACTAGGGAGGCTGAGACATGAGAATTGGTTGAACCTAGGCAGCGGAGGTTGCAGTGAGCCAAGATCATGCAGTTGTACTCCTGCCTGGGTGACAAGAGTGACATTTTGTCTCAAAAAAAAAAAAATAAAGACTTTTTCATTGAGTGAGTTTTGTGTCATGTGAACTGCAGACAGTTTGTGAATGGGACTTTTCTGGAGAGCTCTCAGATCAAATAGATACAGCTTTCTGGGGGTGGGACTTTATCAGAAACTATGGACCTATTCCACCCCCTCCAGTGGCTGCTAGGCCGCTGGTCTTCACATCACCATTCTTCTGAGGCAACCGGTTTTCAAGGCTGCCATGGAGCTGAGAGGGAGATCAAAATAGAGCAAAGTTAAAATGCTTCAATGGTTGCTCTTCCCGCCAATACTCAGCTGTTTTTCCTGCATTTTTGGTCCTCAGATTGTTGAGAGCCTTTGGTGAATTTCCAGAGTACTAAGAAAGTAGATTTTGACAATTTCAGTGACGATTTCCCCCTTGCTTCTATTGGGAAATGTATTTAGGAGATTTTTACTCTTCCATTCTGCTAGTGGGTAATTTTTTTCTTCTTAACAGCATTAGAACTATATATATATAATTTGCTGCCACGCTGGCATAGAAGCTTTAAGTACTCAGGCAGTATTCATATTTCAAGGTAAATGGAAGCCATACTGTGTCCATAGTCATAGAGTTCTCCACTGGAAGCCAGAATTTCCAATCCGACAGAATCTAGGGTTATGGGGATGGAAAACACACCAAAAAAAATGGTATTTGACTACTAATGACAGGAATAAACTCTTTCTATACCTAGGTTACTACATCCATATCAGGAACCCCACCCTGTATCTTGGCTCATACATCATATGCTGGGGGAAGCACTCCATCCTGCTTCATGACGTTCATCTTAATTAACATGATATTTCAGTCAATCAAATTAGTGCATGAGATGAGAGCCAAAAATTGACATTTTCTTATACAGTGAGACATGCTTTTCGTAGTTTTTCCATTTTCACCTTAAGTTTATGAACTGGTTGTACTACAGGTTTAAGGAGGATGAGAAAAATGAGGAGCTAACTGGTAGCAACCTACAGTCTCCATATCCTGCTGTCTCTAAACCAGCACGAAAAGTCCTCTCCCCTCCATCAGCTCATTTCAGAAAACCACTGTAGTCTTGGATGTGACGTGAAAATCCTTTACAGGAAACCTGGTACTTTGGATCTGCTTGGCATGATACCAAATATTCTGATTCTATCATATACCCAATGCTGCCTTACCTGCTCCTTTTGATGATTCAGTGGATTTGAATCCAGTTCGTCATGGACAGCTCTCTCTCCATATTCCCTTGGTTCACCACAGTCATATTTTAGTCTCTGCTTGTCCTAGTAGCATGGCTGCATGTAGGCTTGAGAAAGCAGATAGTTTTGATTGCAGAACTTGGTGGAAACGATGCAAAGCATCCTTATCCATGGAGGATACATTTCTGAATTGACCTTTGTGTCTTCACTGAGTCTTATCACCCAAGTGGCAAGGCAGTTTGCATTGAAGCCTTGATCTGCTGTAGGGCCCACTCTTGTTTTGAGCTGTGACTAAAACCTGAATCTTGTTTTATCATCTGACAAGTAGCTCATAGCCGAATTTCCAAGTATATGCCCCTTCTAAATTCTGAAGAGGTTCTCTAAATGCTTTGCGTTATTCACGGAGGCAGGAGATGTCAGGTGCAGCTAGCTGTCCTTTATCTTACAGCTAGGTCCATAGAGTTTGTCTTAAAGGACCATACATTAAATATTTTATTATTTGAGGCCATAATTTCTATCACAACTACTCAACTCTGTTACTATAGCTTGAAAGTCACCATACATCACCTCTATAGATGCAGAAAAAGCTTTCAGTAAAATCTAACACCCCTCCATGATAAAAACCCTCAAAAAACTAGGCGTTAAAGGAGTATACCTCAAAATAATAATAAGAGCCATCTATGAAAAACCCACCACTAACATCATACTGAACAGGCAAAAGCTTGAAGCATTTCCTTTGAGAACTGGCACAAGACAGGAAATCCCACTCTCACTGATCCTATTCAACATAGTGCTGGAGCTCCTAGCCAAAGCAACCAGTCAAGAGAAAGAAATAAAAGGTACACACATAGGAAAAGAAGAAGTCAAATGCTCTCTCTTCACTAATGATATGAGTCTATACTTAGAAAACTCTAAAGATTCTGCCAAAAGGCTCCCAGGACTGATAAATGACTTCAATAAAATTTCAGGATACAAAAGCAATGTACAAAAATCAGTGGCATTTCTATACACCAGTAACATTCAGGCTGAGAATTAAATCAACAACACAATCCCAGTTACAAAAACCACAAAATAAAATAAAATATAATACCTAAGGATTATATCTAACAAGAGGTAAAGATGTCTACAAGGAGAAATACAAAACACTGATGAAGGAAATTATAGATGGCACAAACAAACGGAAAAACATTCTAATGCTCATGGACTGGGATAATCAATATCATTAAAATACTATACTGCCTAAAGCAATTTAAAGATTAAATGCTGTTCCTACCAAACTTTCAGCATCCTTTTTCACAGAATTAGAAAAAAATTTCCAAACTGCATGTGGAACTGAAAAAGAGCCCAAATAAAAAAAGAAATCCTAAGCAAAAAGAACAAAGTTGGAGACATCACATTACTTGATTTCAAACTATACTATAAGGCTACAGTAACCCAAACAGCATGGTACTGGTAGAAAAACAAACACATAGACCATTGAAACAGAATAGAGAACCCAGAAATAATGCCACACCTCTACAGCTATCTGATCTTTGAAAAAGTCAACAAAAATAAGCAATGGGGAAAGGATTCCCAGTCAATAAATGGTGCTGAGATAGCTGGCTAGCCATATGCAGAAGAAAGAAATTGGACCCTTACCTTTAACCAATACAAAAGTCAACTCAAGGTGGATTAAAGACTTAAATGTAAGACCACAAACTATAAGAATCCTAGAAGAAAGTCTACAAAACACATTCTGGATATTGACCTCTGTAAAGAATTTATGACTAAGTCTTAAAAACCAATTGCAACAAAAACAAAAATTGACAAGTGGGACCTAATTAAACTAAAGAGCTTCCACACAGTGAGAAAGGAAGGAAAAAAAAAACCTATAAATAGAATGAACAACCTATAGAATAGAAGAAAGTATCCTAGACACAAACTATGCATCCGACAAAGATCTAAATAAGGAACTTAAACAATTGAACAAGGAAAAAAACAACCCCACTAAAAAGTGATTAAAAGGCCAGGTGCAGTGGCTTATGCCTGTAATCCCAACACTTCGGGAGGCTGAGGCAGGCAGATCACTTGAGGTCAGGAGTTCAAGATCAGCCTGGCCAACATGGTGAAACTCCATCTCTACTAAAAATACAAAAATTAGCCAGGCATAGTAGCAGGTTTCTGTAATTCCAGCTACTTAGGAGACTGAGACAGGAGAATCACTTGAACTACGAAAGCAGAGGTTCCAGTGAGCCAAGACTGCACACTGCACTTCAACCTGAGTGACAGAGCAAGACTGTCTCCCTCCATCAAAAAAAAAAATTAACAAAAGACATGAGCATTTCTCAGAAAAAGACATACTAGTGGCCAACGAACGTGAAAAAATGTTCCACATCACTAATCATCAGAGAAATGCAAATCAAAGTCACAATGAGATACCATGTCACACCAGTCAGTATGGCTATTACTAAAAAGTCAAAGAAACAACAAACGCTAATGAGACTGTGGAGCAAAGGGAATGCTTATACAATGTTGGTAAGAATGTAAATGAGTTCAACTCCTGTGAAAAACAATTTGGAGTGTTTCGAAGAACATAAAACAGACCTATCATTTGACCCAGCAATCCCATCACTAGGTATCTATCCAAAAGATAATAAATTGTTCTACCAAAAAGACACATGCACTTATATGTTCATCAGGGCATTTTTCACAATAGCAAAGGCATCAGATTAACCTAAGTGCCCGTCAAAGGTGTATTAGACAAAGAAAATGTGGCACATATACACCATGGAATACTATGCAGCCATAAAAAAGAATGAAATTATGTTTCTCTGCAGCAACATGGATACAGCTAGAAGCCATTATCCTAGATGAATTAACACAGGAACAGAAAACCAAATGCTGCATGTTCTCATTTATAAGTCAGAGCTAAATATTGGGTACATATGGACACACAGATGGCAATACTAGACACTGGCCAGGGACTACTAGAGGGGAGAGGGAGGAAAGGGATAAGGGTTGAAAAACCAAATATTGGGGACTATGCTCAGTACCTGGGTGGCAGGATTAATAACATCACACAATATACCCATGTAACAATCCTGCACATGTACCCCCAAATCTAAAATAAAAGTTGAAAAAATGTTTAATAGGAAAAAAATTAATTTTTTTTAAAAACAATACGTTAATGAATGGACATGGCGGGGTCGTAAGAGAACTTTATTTACAAAACTAAGACTGCTGCCAGTGGGCTGTAACTTGCCATCTCCTGCCTCAGTTTATTTTAAATGCCCCAGATCTTCGGACTTCTAAAGTCTTCACTACTGTTAAACAGCCCGAATCTTAGTGGGACTTGGGTCTCACCGTTGCCATGCAAGCTTTCTACAGTATTCGTAGAACATGACACTTCCTGTTCAACATATCAACTTAGCAGGATGTCATCATGATAGTGCACCACCACGAATTCCTCTGGGATATCAACAGGATTCATTCATATCGGTTCACATTTGAATGATATTTTGAATCATGTCATGTGGACTTAAATTCATATTCAGTTCAGCCTGTTGTAATGGAATGTTTTGCCTTTCTCATGTAAAAACCATGTTCGATCAACATTACTCTCGGTGATGAGTGCTGAGAAGAGAGCCATATCAGTACCGTAAAGCAAGTAGCAAAGGCCGTGTCGATCTGTTGCCGTAAAGATGGCACACTCCTGGTTGCTGCAGTGGAGGCAGCCAATCAGTCATCCATCAGGACTCATCTAATTTTCGCAGGAGACATACAGCAGATAGAATAAGGATATGATGGAGACCACCAACTTTGCATCTTCAAGTCCATGAAGGTTGTGATATTTTTATGATTTACAATTTTCTCTGGACAAGAAGGAGAGTACTTGAGCCCGGAATACTTTTTAAAACATCTTTTATCCATACTGTTAAGAAAATTAATTCGGCCAGGCATGGTGGCTCACGCCTGTAATCCTAGAATTTTGGAAGGCTAAGGTGGGCGAATCAGTTGAGGTCAGGAGTTTGAGATCAGCCTGGCCAGCATGGTGAAACACTGTCTCTACTGAAAATACAAAAATTAGCTGGAAATCACTTGAATCTGGGAGGTGGAAGTTGCAGTGAGTTGAGATTGTGCCACTTGAACTTCAACCTAGGGGACAGGGTGAGATTTTATTTCAAAAAGAAAAAAAGAAACAAAGAAAATTAATTCATGTTTGCTAAAATGTACCAATTAAATTCCATAGCCATTTGGAATTATTTCTTATTTAATTTCACATAATTTTAATTTGACAGATAACTGCCTCACTAAAACAAATAAAGACACTGCAAATACACACATAAATTTAATGGATGCCTTAAAAGAAATGCATTTAAAGAGCAGGATCAAGAATGTCATTAAAACAGTGAGGTTTATTTATAGGTGTCTCAGCAAAAGTGATCCTTGATAATTTAGTTATCAAGTTTGACAGAGTAATGTTATTTTGATCTATGAAACAAATCTTCAAAGAATGTTAAAATCACCATTTGATCTTTGCCTTTACAACATGTCCTCTTATTCTAACTTACTTAGAATAATGTTACCATCTTTTTAAGAAGTACGGAGCCTATCACAGAACTCTACACATACACAGAGTATTTCACGAGTGTCATCAAATACTGGAAAGGAAGATGATGATGATGATGATGAGTCACATTCGGCAGCTTAGGCCAAGTGTCACTGTACAGTCCCACAGTGATCGACGTTGTTTGTTGCTACTATTTCCTCTCTCTACTGTTAACATATGGCATTATGCAGTGTCATAAAAGAAGATTCTTGAGCCAAACCCTAGATATACTGGTCGGAATCTCTGGCTCCGAGATCCTGCAATGCCCTCTATTAACAAGTGGTCCTGTGTGGAATCTGAAGCACTTTGAGGTGTGTGTGCTCCAGCTCTCACTTTTTCACAGAAATCACTGTAAGATAGTGAGTTAGGGGCCGGGCGTGGTGGCTCCTGCCTGAAATCCCAGCACTTTGGGAGGCCGACATGGGCAGATCACCGAGGTCAGGAGTTGGAGACCAGCCCATCATGGCAAAACCCCGCCTCTACTACAAATACAAAAACAAGCTGGGTGTGGTGGTGGGTGACTGTAATCCCAGCTGCTTGGGAGGCTGTGGCGGGAGAATGGCTTGAACCCAGGAGGCAAAGGTTGCAGTGAGCTGAGATCGCACCATTGCACTGCAGCCTGGGCAATAAGAGCAAAACTCCGTCCCCCCCCCCAAAAAAAAGATAGTGAGTTAGGGGCTCAACTCCACATTTGCTGTAGAATTTATTAATTTGAACCCTCATGCTTCTTATGTAACTCCCCCTTAGAACCCTATTTCATTTTTCATTTACTGGATCCACTCTCTTCCCATGACGCTGTGTCCCCGTATCTAGTCAATCCTGATTTTCTTATAACGTACCCCATTTCTTTGAGTCTTCAATCCTCCCTCCTTATCCCCCTCTTTCATTCTACTCCTTCCAAAAACAAGGGCTCCTCCCCCGCCCTGAGCCCCTCTCTGCTGCTGGCTTCTGCTGCGGGTCCCTCCTGCTGTGTGACGCCTTAGGTGTTGCTCTACCCTAGAGCTGCAGTGTGCCATGGAGCTAGTGAAGGATAAAACAGACACTGCAGGTTACCACATGAAGAAAGTAGACCAGAAAAGTTAATTGGCTGCAAGAGCCCAATAAAAATTAATAGAACACAGCTTCTGCCAGATACTCCAGGCCCGAACACGTGCAGTCACGCAGTCTTGGGCTGTAGTGATCTTTTCCAGCACTGCCCCAACCCAGAAGATATGTCTGCTGCGTATTTGGCAGGACACAAACCCCAGATGCCAACGCAGCCTTTTAGCTTGAGCATGTTCTGTCAGTTGTTTTTAAAAGATTGAAAACAGCTAAAATAGAGGCCATTATCAATGTTTAATAAAATACCTGGCATTTTAGAAAACAATTCAGAGAAAACAACAACAACTTAAAACCCTGAAGACTATTAAACGTTCTTGCCAAACCAATATCTTGAAGAATTTTGCCAGTGGCACATATTTCCGTTTAAACATTCATTTTAACTCCGTGCTTGCTTTTAAATAAGTGATTCTATGTGTGCCATGCATAGCAGGAGCCACTAATCAAATTTATAATTACTCCAAGATCTGTTACCAAAGAAAGTTACTTGTGTGTACACTGTTGGGAAAAAAAAGTTCTTACAAGCGAGTTAATGTAAAATTTATTCAATTATAGTAAAGTCGAAAATTTGCCAAAGAGCACCCAAACAAAGGAGACTAGAAGCTTTTATTCCTAACACGCGACTCCCGCCTCTGTGTCCTTTCCCCATTGGTTGGAGTCCGACGGCACAATCTAAACTAGACCCAATTGGCTAAACATTTAAACGTTTTTAGGTAAGGTGGATGCGTGATGGGAGGGAAGGGAGAGGAGGAAGGGGTCTGCTGCAGTGGACTAGCAAGCCAGGCCTTTCCCAAAGAAGAAAAGGAATGTGAGCTGGTGCTGTGGCACGCCTGGGCATGAAGAATGAAAGGTTGAGCTGGCTGTTTGAAGAGAAACCTTGCTATAGCTCACAGACTCATATTAGATTCCTAAATTAAAAGCTTTGTTAATGAATAATTAAATATGCAGTGTAGTGTTACACTTTTCTAAGACACTTGCTCTCAGTTTTATTAGGAGTAGAATTCCATTACACCAAGATCAGAGGGACTAGATGGTTAGACGGCAAATACAGCCACACTTTCCCAGCTGTGGCTTTTATGACACAGTATTTTCTCATGTAGCATCTTTTGCACATTGATACAAAATTGCTTGACTCCTCATTCTACGTTGTCTTTAAGTAAAACCACATGGAGAAGAATTTACAAGATAAGCTAGAATTTGTCTTTGGAATACTCACATGGATTAGTTTATTAACCTTGGTAATTGGTATTTGGAATAGGAGCTCCTGGAAGGCAAAGACTCTCTTCATTTTCTCTATCTCAGAATCAATATATATCATATAATAGATCATTACCAAAAACCTCAAGTCATGGAGGAAGAAGGTAATGGAAGTAGAAAAAAAGGAAAGAAAGAGGAAAGATAATTTATGAGAATTTTGATGAAAAAGCATGGCACTTTCAAGGGTATTTTCAAGGAAAAACAGGCCTGGCTGGGCTGCAAGGAGCAGACTAGCTAAAAGAGTTGAAAACTTTCAAAGAAAACTTCAAACTGTGTTGGAGTTTTTTGCAAAGGCAGAGGGGTTCTGAGCACATCCTCTCAATAACTATATCCCCAGTACCGACCATGGAATCTAGAACACCAGTAGAGGAAATAAACAATTTATTGAGTATATAAACATATAATATTTTACCAGTTTAACAACCCAATGCAGTTTCAGTCTGTCATTGTATTTAATAGCTACTGATAATGTTCAATTTCTCAACAGTGTTGAAATCTAGAGTTCCCAGTGCCATGATTATGTCATATGACTACATTCTGATGACACTGTCATTTCTATCATTACTGGTGTTTCTTCCAAAAATGCCTGATTCGTGAGCACGGAGTGACGCCAGCCTGGCATTGTTTGTCTTCTCTTCTCTTCTTCTTCTTCTTCTCTCTCTCTCTCTCTCTCTCTCACACACACACACACACACACATAAAACTACAACTTGAAAATTTTTAGGTGCTGTTTCCAAAAGTGTTTCATGGCCTGACTTTTATCTCTGTGTATTTGTTAAAAGCCCTGGGTCTGGTTCTTAAACTTGCCTGTTGAGAAACTGAATTTGTCAGCAAGAGAACAAGAGTATTATATACCTCTTGAAAAAACTCAACCAGTTTAGAACGACTTTGCAGAAAATGAAACTGCTCACTTTCATTTACATTAAGAAATATAATTGCCGTATAACTGCCATTTAGATTATTCTGGCTTACTAAACCTCTCAAATTATAAGCAAATATCCATCAAATCCACAAATTCATGATACAGGCTTCCAAAACAGCCACTCCAAAACAATAGGCATAGAATGCTATTAAAAACACGAAATATCATGATTCTCAAAAGAAACATATTGCATATATTAATATATGCAATACCATTTTCCAAACCTTAGTCAATGTAAATGCAACCTAGTTTTAGGGAAAAAACAAATTGCTCCATCTTTCCCTTTCCAAAAGTGGATATTTGGTTGCAATGTGCCTTCTCAAGTAGTAATCTCCCCTCTTTAAATCTGTGATGTCTCTGGTTTATTTCTGTAGCTTTATTTCGTATTTTTTCAGCAAAAATTTATCAGATGATCTCATTTTTGTATTTCATATGGGAAAGTTAACAAGGGAGAGAGGTTTGGGTGATAAGTAGGCAGGAAAGGACCAGTCACAAAGGGCTTGGCCAACAAGGCGCAGCAGGTCAGCTTTTCCTCTACAGGCAACGGGGAGCCGCAGAAGATTTTAATAAGCAGTAAGAGGACGAGGCTTTCATGCGTTTTAAAAGATGACCCTATCTTTTAAGATTTATCTGGAAAAGAGTCATGATCAGAGAGCAGAAGCCTGTTGGGAAGTTCTTGCAATCCCAGGTAAGGAGGCTTGCATAGGCAGGCGGCAGCCCATGAGGAAGGAAATTGGGATGTGTTCTATTTTTAACATCCAAAATAAGTTACGTATTCCACCCAAGGCTATAACATTAGTGACTTTTCTATGTTCTCTCTTTAACAAAGAGGTCATCTTGATTAAATGGGATTTTAAAAAAAATGCCTTTGTGTGCTTATGATGTCAACCAGTAAAATGTGATATATTTTAGCTAATATTACTACCATTCTCAGTACTGAGTCTAATTTATTTTATATGTTTGATTTCTCAAGTTTTTCGTGTGTCTCATTTTTTTCCTTTTTTATGATTTTTTACTAATGAGCTGTTACTACTGAAAGCAGTTCAAAGGACACATTCCTTATGTTTTTGTCTCAATAATGTTTCAGTCTAGAATCAACCCAGAGGATCACATTATTTTAGGTTTAATCCTAAAAAGTGTTTATAACCCCCTGTTAGTCTTTCAATCCTTAAAAAACACATTTATCTCTGCCATTGTTCAACATTTGGCCCAAAATAGAACCATATAGAAATATTTGAGATATAAAAATAACAGAGGCAAATAACAGAACCAAGACTATGGGGATTTCTGTAATCTGAACAGTTCATTTTCACTTCATTATCATAAAAAATTAATTCCCTAATTCAGACAGTGCCAAATATCCTTTCAGATTTACCTCCCTATGGCACAGCGTATTTGCCTGGAATTCAGCAGCTCTTTCCATGGGTCTATATTTCAGGTCCTAACTTTCTACTGGTTTATTTTTACCATAGAAAAGCTTATCCTATGTTTATATGTGAGAATAAAAATTGAATAAAATAGGCCCTGATCTTACTATATGGATAACTGATTACCTCTAAATATAAGCAAAAACTCGTTTTGTGAAAAGAACAATAAAATTGATAAATATCTAGTCAGGCTAACTAAGAAAAACAGAAAGAAGATACAAATTATTAATATCAGAAATGAAAGAGGAACCATCACTACAGGTCCTATGAACTTTAAACAGATAATAAGTGAATATTATGAACATATTATGTTCACAAATTGAATACTTTAAATGAAATGATCTAGTTGCTGAAAGACAATATCAGAAGTAGTTATTCTACATAGAACAATCAATATTAAACAAATACTAAGAACCTTCCAAAACAGAAAGCGTTAGGTCAGATGGGTTCACTGGTGAATTCTACTGAACATCTGAAGAAATTATACCAATTATTTACTGCTGGGGTTCACTCAGGGTGGTTGGCAAAATATTAAAGGAAATATTAGGGAAAGTTAGAAGGTATAGTCTCAAACCTTTTGGAAGGCCGAAAGGTTTTTTATTATCTTGTAATAATAGGGTGGGCTGAAGGCAGCGGGTTTTTACCTTAGAGAATTAGGTCATAGGGTGAAGATTAGGGATAATATAAACTTCTCCAGTTAAGTCTGTTTACCCCACATTCCTTTGTCTCTGCTACTTTGTTTACTCATGCAAACTTTGTGAGAGATGGCCCTCTTGGCGGGAGGTTGAAGGGGGATTACCCATTAATGGTGTTTTTTTCTGGGCCCTGGTACGAAAGCTTTTATCATTTGGAAAACCACTCTTTTAACCATGTTAATTATCTACAAGCATGTTGACTTAGGACCTCTGTTATTAAATCTATACTGAATAAATACTAGAAGGAACAGGTAGTGAGTCGTCCGGTAAAACTGCAATCACCCTCTGAGAGCAGCTGATATCCTCCCTAGCCCACTCATCCACTGTACTTGATGTGTGATTGTCTTTCCTTCATCCATTGCAGAGTCAGGGTTTGCAGGACAGATCCCCGCAGGTGATGATCAATGTCTCAGTTTACAATCTTCTCAGGAAATAGAAACGGAGAGAACATATCTTAATTCATTCTATGAGACTGGCAAACTCTAACCCCAAAACCAGACAAAGACGTTATGAAAAAGGAAAGCTATGGACCAAGAACTCTCATGAACGTAGATGAAAAATTACTCAATTGAATATTAGCAAACTAAATCCAACGATGAATAAAAAGGATTATATATCATGATGAAGCGAAATTATATAATTTAGCTCATCAACAGGATTAATGAGAAAATTCAAATGATCCTATCCAAAGATGCAGAAAATGCATTTGACAAAGTTTAACATGGGCTCATGATAAAAATTCTCAGCAAACTAGGAGCAAGGGAAATGTCCTCAACTTAATTAAGAACACCAGCAAAAACCATACGGCTGACATTGCACTTAGTGATGAGAAGCTACAGGCTTCCGCTCTCAGCTCAGGGAGCAAGACAAGGATGTCCACTCACAACACTTGTATTCAATAGTTTACTGGAAGTTCTACATAATACAACGAGACCAGAAAAGATAATGAAACATACACAAACTGGGAAGGAAGAAATGCACTGCCTTAGTTTATAGATGATTTGAATTCTATGTAGAAAGTCCCAAAGAATCAAGAAAAATTTCTGGAACTAATAAGTGACTACATGAAGGTTAAAGGATAAAAAGTTAATAAACAAAAGTCAATTGATTTCCAATATGCCAACAATGAGAATACAGAATTTAAATTTAAAGACACATCATTTGAAGAGGCATTTCTATATAAGCAAAACTACAAAACTCTGATGACAGAAGTCAAAGATTTGATAAATGGAGAAACACTCCACATTTTTTTTTTTTTATCCAGGAGTACAAGAAGACTTACTGCTGCCAAGATGTCAGTTCTTCCCAACTCAATCCATAGATTCACATGGAGAGTGTAACGTGAAGATTAGAGTTATTCTGTTACAAGTCAAGGAACATCAAAGATGACGGGCAAACCACCAGAAGCTAGAAGAGAGGTTCTCACAGCCATTAGACGAAACTGTCTCTAGCGACACCATGATCTTGAACTTTAGCTGCCAGAGTTGTAAGATAATAAGTTTCCACTGTTTAAGTCACCCAGGCTGTGGGAGCAGCTCTGGCGAAGTAATATAAAAACTTTTTACTTTCTGCTCAATTTTTTGGTGCACCTAAAACTTCTCTGAATTAATATATATTAATTTATTACTTTCAAAATTATTATGGATAAGGACTGCATTACTGGAGTTGAAGAGAATCAAAGTATCTTTGTTATAATGCTCAATGCATGACTCAACAAATGTATCATTTAGATCTTTACTGCATAATTGTTTTAATAATTACTTGGCTTAAACTGAGGTTAAAATTTCTGTATAGGCAACATCATATCTGAAAGAGCTCCTGGGCTCTCATTTGGTTAGATTTTGTCTCTAATTTGTTATTTGCCCTTGAGCAAATCACTTTTAAGCTTCCTAATTTCATCATCTGTAGCACAGGGAGAGTTAAAATAAATGGTCCTTATACACCCTGCACTACTAAAGTTCTGCAAATCAGCAATGATTGAAATGTTACTGTTCAAATTAAGAAGAAATGGCCTGAGATATAATGATAGCTCACTTCTGAATTAAACTCAGTTTGAAAATTACAACATACCACAAAAAGTAAATTATCGTTATGATGACACAGCTTTCCACGCATTCTATTTCCAGATACATTATCAATTCAGCAAACCAGAGAATAAGATGCCAAGTTGGGATTCAGTGCCTAAAGGATGTATGGGGAGCAGGAACAGGGAGAGAGGCCCTTAGGACACCGAGGAAGAGGAGAAGCAGGAAGGGATTGGGTAGTACAGTGGAGCTCTGCGACAGCCTAGGCCAGTCAAATGGGAGCCCCAGAGCCTTGCTTGTCTGTTACAGGAGCCCTGCATCAGGTGGAAACGGAACAGCTCTCTGCCCCACTGTGCTCAGTCATTAACGGAGCACATCCTAGAAGAACATGGCCTCATCAAACTCCATGGCAGGGTCCACAGTGACAGTAGCTGGTGGCTGTCAGCTGTGTGACATGTCTAGCAGCAGAATGTCTCCTAAGGGAGATTGAAACAGGCAACACCAAAGCTACAAACACAGATATAGAGTTACGCCACCGATGCAGGGAAGTTTTCAGGACCGCAGTAATTAAGCTAACCTATTCCCATGCATGAGAAACTCTGTCACTATTTGGTTGAGCAAACATTTTTACTCTCATATTCATTCATTTCTTTTCTTTTCATTCAGTCATGCTCTGTGTGCTAACATTAGAAACACCATGATGTTAAAGGCAGTTCTCTGAACAAGTTCACAGTTTCGATTAAAAAAATGCAATGCATAGCACCCTTGGACTGTCCGGGTCAAGTCACCATAATTAAACAACTACTGTGATAATTTCCAAGTTTTTTACAAACAAAGGATTTCCATATAATATATAAAATTGTGGTACAGAGATTTGAAACAAAAAACAGTTAAAAAAATAGTTCTTATTATTTCTAAAGCTGCTAAATCTCCAAGATATGTGCTTGCATTTGAAGTTGATTTATTGGGTTTTTTTTTTTTTAGTGAGTGATATGCAGCACTGGTAATTTATTTTGAAAAGTTCACATAAAATCACAAACTCAGAAGAGAATGTTGATTCTGGTGCTTCAGAGAACTGAATAGAATTTAGAGACAAAGCTGGCATATTTTCTAGAAGCATAATAGAATGTGGGTGGTATGTATGTGGAAGTAGACTAATACATACTGTATACTAATTCAGTATTCTTGTCTGTGTGCCCTTTGGACATGAACTGTAAAAATAAAGTACAAAAGCAAAATCAGAATATTTAGAAGACAGTTATTGTTTATAGACGATGCAAATGAAACACGTTATAAGTAGAAAATGCCAAAGAAAAACCAGGGTTGTAAGTGCTGTAGAAATGCACAAAGTAAAGATGGTAGACAAATATTTTCATGATTACAGACCTTCTCCTGATTATATCTGTTATAATCCAATTCATATCCATGTTAAAATAAATGATACAGTGAAATTTCATGAAGAAAAATAACTTTGATCAATTTGGAAATGGTGATATCCTCCAATGCCCATTCACAAAATTTATTATGTGTTCCTACATTGGTCTATCATTTAATTATTTGTGCATTTGTCTCTCATTCAACTTTAAACTCTTTTATACAAGATCAATGGAACAGAATAGACAGTACAGAAATAAATCCACATATTTACAGGCAACTGATCTTCGACAAAGTGTACAAAAACATACCTAAAAGAAACATATAAACACCATCCAACAGATGGTGCCAGGGAAATTGGCTATCCATATGCAGAAGAATGAAACTGGACACCTATCTCTCACCATATACAAAAATCAACTCAAGACGGATTAAAGACTGAAATGTGATACCTGAACTATAACAACGCTACAAGAAAACCGAGAGAAAGTGTTTTCAGACGTCAGTCTAGGCAAAGAATTCATGACTAAGACTTCAAAAGCACACGCAGCAAAAACAGACAAATGAAACTTAATTCAACTAAAAAGCTTCCACACAGCAAAGGAAATAATCAGAGTCAACAGACCACCTGTAGAATGGGAGAAAATATTTGCAAACTATGCATTTCACAGAGGACTAATATTCAGAATTTACAAGGAACTCAACAACAACAACAAAAATAGCCCCGTTTTCTCACTTACACCACATGTTCTCACTTGTAAGTAGGAGCTAAATAATATGTAAACATGGTTAATAGATATGGGAGACTTCACGGGGCGGGAGGGTGGGAAGTTGTAAGGGATGAGAAATTACTTAATATTAATAGATGCAAAGTCCACTTTTCAGTTAATGGTTATACTAAAAGCCCAGACTTCACCAATATGCAATATATTAACATAAAAAACTGCACCTATACCCCTTAAATATACGCAAAAATACAAAACTCTTCTATGTAGACATAGGGTTTTATCCATCTCTGTATTCCTGGAGTTCAGCATGAAAATGGACATGTAAGTGAATCAACAGACTATTTAATAAACAGGACAAGAGATGTAAGCGATGGCTCAGATATTACTGTTAGTTTTTATGCTTTCTTATCAATATTGAATCACTGTTTTTAAAAATTCTTCTAAAATGAATAATACATTTAATTTCATTTAGAGTAATAAGAACATGTGTTAGAATTCTGTGTCTAGCTGACTACCAAGCAACTATGTCCTCCTTTAAAAATAATTATTATTTCTGGTGCTATACTCACATAGAGAAAACATCCTTTCCAGAGAAATCTAATGTATTGGCTTTCTCATCTCTGTGCCTCTTGGGGGAGAAAAATCAACTGGATGTTTAGAAAACATTTAAATGATATTAATGGTATTTACTCATCTCCAGGGTATTTATAACAGTAATTTATATTCATTCATGTGACTTCAAGTCTTCCTTCTTTTTTTTTTTTTTTTTTTTTTTTTTTTTGAGACGGAGTTTCGCTCTTGATACCCAGGCTGGAGTGCAATGGTGCGATCTCGGCTCACCGCAACCTCCGCCTCCTGGGTTCAGGCAATTCTCCTGCCTCAGCCTCCTGAGTAGCTGGGATTACAGGCACGCGCCACCGTGCCCAGCTAATTTTTTGTATTAGTAGAGACGGGGTTTCACCATGTTGACCAGGATGGTCTCGATCTCTTGACCTCGTGATCCACCCGCCTCGGCCTCCCAAAGTGCTGGGATTACAGGCGTGAGCCACCGCGCCCGGCCCAAGTCTTCCTTCTTAAATAGTGTGTGTCCACAATAATCAAATTCTAGAAAAGTTTTCTTCTTCTGAAAAACTTGATATTTATTTAGGAGGTTTACATAAATGTAGACACGGCCGGGCGCGGCGGCTCATGCCTGTAATCCCAGCACTTTGGGAGGCCGAGGCGGGTGGATCACGAGGTCAAGAGATCGAGACCATCCTGGTCAACATGGTGAAACCCCGTCTCTACTAATACAAAAAATTAGCTGGGCACGGTGGCGCGTGCCTGTAATCCCAGCTACTCAGGAGGCTGAGGCAGGAGAATTGCCTGAACCCAGGAGGCGGAGGTTGCTGTGAGCCGAGATGGCGCCATTGCACTCCAGCCTGGGTAACAAGAGTGAAACTCCATCTCAAAAAAAAATAATAATAAAATAAAATAAAAATAAATGTAGACACTTTTCACTAAACATAGATAACAAGCTTTAGGCATAGGTAAGTATAAGAAGGAATGTTCAAAACTGAAGAGATTTATTAATGAAACTCCCAATAGCATTGTAAGAGAAGTGATTTGTAAGCAAGTTTGCTTCATAGACAACTGAGACACTTTAATTTGCTTATCATTTATTAATAATAGCTGAGAAACTAAAATATTCAATTCCTTGTTATGCCATATGATTAAAACGATTGGCACCTTTTCTGTTGTTTTTCTATTTGAATTTTTCAGACATGCCATAAATATTTTTGGTTAACAATTTCAAATTTACTTTTCTCCTGTGTAGTTGCTAAGTAACCATTAACTTTATGATGTGTACATTCTTCCTTCATTCAGGTTTCAGTGAATAATTTGTTATCAGTGCCTTATACAATGTAGACAACTGTGCAAATGGAGTCTAGAACGCCCTGTAAGAAACCCTCATTTTTTGTTAGAATTTGAACGCAAGCTTGGTTCTAAGACTGTCACAATAGAAAGATTTTATTTCTGTTTTATACACTACTTCAAACAATTGTTTTTCTCATTGTCCTTCTGACACTTCCATGACATACTTTATACCTACACGAGTTATGTAGACTTGGATTTCTGTTCCAATCTCTTTTTCAAATAGTTTTTACATTGTTCTCCTAGGTTAACCTATATTTACCAGAAAAAGTGTATGGAAAATATCATACAATATGTGTATTCCATTCTACAAAGCTTCAGAAAAGAATGGTGTTGTGCCTGATCCAGCCTCAATTTAGAGAAAATGTATATTTTATTTTACTGCTTATTGTAGATTATTTTTATTTTAAATGGAATTTAAGAAAGAAAAGTTCAAGCTATGCAACAGGAAATATCTTGAAGGCTTTTAAAATGTTTCTTTGAATTAGAAACCTTTTTCTTCATGATTTTCACATATTCCCATCTTGTCCTTTTTAAAGCAATTCCACAAACAAATCTCATTTGACCAGATTTCTCTCTCTGGTTACTAACCAAATTATTCCTTTCCTTTTAATCTCAACATCTTAAATATATCTCTGTATTTCAAGGAGGCAATACAATCATATTACTTAGAAATGTGGCAATAATTAGCAAATTCCAGAGAATTAACAAAATATTAAAAATATTGAGCATATTAAAATAATAAATGAGAGTAAACTACAAAACCAGGGCTTTTACGTTAATTTTCCCAAACTTTTCCAGGCTATAAGGTCACATTATCCTGTAATGTCTGACAGTAATATTTTTAAAACCCAACCTGCTTAACTACAGGGAATCTAGTCATCTTATCTCTAAGTATGGTCCACAAACCTCAATGAATTCACAAGTAAGCTGTTGGTGTCCAAAAAATAAATAAAAGTACCCAATTTATATTTAGTTCTATGTAAAAATTAGGTCAGTTTTTCCAATATTTAATTTATATATTGACACTGGTTTCTTCATTTGATCCCAATGGTCCTGTGCCACGTATGGTAAGTCAGAAGGACAGTAGGGGCTCAAAATCCTAAAGCGTTGACTGGGTCACTTTCATTGATTATTCTTTTCCAGCATGTCATGTGAAATTATAGTTCACATATGCCTAATTATATAGGTTTATAGATGGATTATTTTTCTAATTTAGGTTCAATTAACCTCAAAAAATAGACAAGTACTGAAAAGTGCCCTACAAAAAAAAAAAAAAAAAACTATGGGTCAAAGATAATTTTAATAATACAAGTGTACAAACTAGAAAATAGCAAATCTGGTATTCTTCAAATTAAGAATTTTTATGATATAATAAGGTCCAGACCCAAAATATTTATAATAACCAAGATAATTTGTAATGGAAATGTACATAATTTTAATTGATTATGAATGTACAAATTATGTTTTGAAATGTTATCTAATAATAGTATATTTATATAACTGGAAAAGTCTAAAATATTAATGTTTACTGATAGAGATATGTGTATGTAAACTTCCAAATCTGTGCAAACTGAAGAAATTAAAATATTCTATTCCTCTTAAAAAGCTGGATGACCAATGAATTATACACTAATTTTAAGGATATATGAAAATCAAGCCGGATGACCAATGAATTATACATTAATTTTAAGGATATATGAAAATCAAGCTGGATGACCAATGAATTATACACTAATTTTAAGGATATATGAAAATCAAGCCAGTCAGAAATATTAGGGTAAAATATATTAACTGTCTTAATCGTGGTGTTGATAATTGAAGCAGACAGGGCAAAAATAAAAACAAGAAAATCTAAGGCAATATCCACACAATTTTGCCTTTCCGAAGTCACACCATGTAGTTCAAACAAACATCAAACAGATAATTTAAATAGGTACCCAGGAGGTAGTACACCAGAAAATTGGCAGAAAAAACGTCAAATCTTTTGGAGAAAAATCCAATTTCAACAAAGGCTTGAGGTAATTTCATTTAAAGATGTTCTAAATAAAATGACTAGTTTAAAGACAAAAATCACCAAATACGCAAAAGAAAAATGCATATAAGAATCAATAGCAATAATGGATAGAAGAAAATAGATTCAAAATCTTTGGATAATGGAATTATTTAACACTAAACACAAAATTTATGTATTTAAAGAAGTAGAAAGCAAAGACCAAAAGTATTTGAAAGAGGATAACAAATAATGCCTAGAACTGTAAAGATACAATAATTTACATTTAAAACTCATTTGATGGGTTAGTGAACACACAGAGCTGAAGAAATAACTACAGAATTGGAAGATAAGGATAAAATGTACCTAAAATGCAGGAAACAATTGTGAGATACGGATAATGGAGTAGACATAGGCCTAAAGCTGGTTATTGTATAGAAGGCATAAAGTTGATTTTTACAAAAACTTAGGCAAACTAATAAATAAAAAAGAAATCTCAGATAGTAATATCTATTCTATATCTACAATAGATTTAGAGGATTAATGAAATTTCTAGACAAAAAAAGAAATCCCAGAAAAGTATTTTTGCACACATAGAGAAGCTTCCTCTAAAAGACATATAGAAAGCCACAGTCCTGCTAGGAGCTAAAACAACCTTAAAAGAACGAGGTGGAAGGAATTACTACAACCATTATTATAATTAAGACAGTGCAGTGGGGCACGGTGGCTCACATCTGTAATCCTAGCACTTTGGGAGGCCAAGGTGGGCATGTCACCCGAGGTCAGGAGTTCGAGACCCACCTGGCAAACATAGTGAAACCCTGTCTTTAGTAAAAGACAAACATTAGCCAGGCGTGGTGGCAGGCCCCTGTGGTCACAGCTACTGGGGAGACTGAGGCAGGAAAATCGCTCGAACTCAGGAGGCAGAGGTTGCAGTGAGCCGAGATCACTCTAACTGCACTGCAGCCTGGGCAACAGAGCCAGACTCTGTCTCAGAAAAAAAAAAAAAAACGTGGCATTGGTGGAGGGATCTATGAATAATCAACGGAACAGAATACAGAACCCACAAGTAGAAGTAGACCAACACAATATGTTCAACTGATTTTTAACAAAGAAGCAAAAGCAATGCAATGGAAGAAAGATGGGCTTTTCAACAAATGGTACCAAAATAATCAAACATCCGTATTTAAGAAGCGAATCTTGACTTAAATCTCACATCTTATGCTAAACATTAACTCAGAATTGATAATAACGTTAAATATAAAACGTTCAACTGTAAAACTTTAAAAATATGAGAAAGTCTTTAAGATCTAGGACTTAATACTCAAAGTATGATTCAAAAAATAAAACCTGATAAATTCAACTTCATCAAAAATTTAAAATTTGCTTTGTGAATCATTATGTTAAAAGGGTGAAAAGAAAAGCTACAGAGCAGGAGAAAATATTTGCAAACTACATATCTGCCAAGGGAGTTAGATCTAAAATATGTTTTTTTAAAACTCTGAAAACCCATCAGTCAAAAAGCAAATGATCCAATTAGAAAATTAGCAAAAGACATGAACGGTATGTGAACAATATTCAACTTCATTAGCCACTAGGGAAATGCAAAATAATACAAGACATTTTATCAGAATGACTAAAGTGAAAAAAATAGAGACGGCAATAAATGCTTATGAGAAGATGGAGAAACTGAATCATTCATATATTGCTCATAGGAATGTAAAATATTACAGTGACCCTCAGTTCCACAGTTTATTTGTAATCTAAACACGTAATTACCATACTATCCAGCAATTTTATTCTTGATCCTTGATTGTTTATTCTATCCACTCAAAATTCTACACGCCATGGTTTATAGCAGCTTTATTCACAATGGTCAAAAACCAATAACAGTTTGGATGTCCTATGGGTGAATGGTTTCACAAACTGGTACATTCATATCATAAAATACTATCAGCAAGTAAAAATATCAAACATTCATATAGGCAAAAACTTAAATGACTTTTTGGAAAATCATGCTGGGTGAAAAAAGTCCAAAAATTTATTTATCATTTCATTTATATAACATTCTTGGAATGACAAAATTAAAGAAATGAAAAGATTTTTGATTGCCAAAGGTTAAGTAAGAGAGGGCTGGGAGGAAAGAGATGTGATTTTAAAAGAATAACATGAGAGATCCCTGTGGCTTTTGGGAATATTTAGTACCTCAACTGTAGTTGCAGATACATTAATTGCACATGTGATAAAATTTCATAGAATTAAATGCACACACACACAAATGAGTACATCTGAAGAAATCTTTAAAAATTTTATCAATGCCAATGTTGTACCTTGACATTGCACTATAGTATTATTGCATATGTGTGCATAGCCAGCTATATAAATATACACATGCCATAACATTTGCAAACTATATTCATTTTTATGTAAATATACAATAAAGATAATACCACTGAGGAAATTGAGTAAACCATACATGAGACAGCTATATTATTTCCTACAATTGCATGTAAAGGTAAAATTATCTTGAAATAAAAATGTCTAAAACAGCAAATTTAAACAAGGTCACAAATAACACTCTCAGGAATTACAAGAGGATGCTACCATAGGTGGTGCTATGAACTAAATTGTGTTCCCCCAAAATTCATACATTGAAGTCTAAACTCCAAACTGACTGCATTTGCAGATAGAGTCTTTAAAGAGGCGTTAAGGTTAAATGAGGTCCTAAGGGTGGTGTTCCTAGAAGAGGAAGAAGGAACCCCAAGAGAAGACAGACACAGAGAAACGGCCATGTGAGAACATAGCGAGAAGGCCCGTCTGAAAACCAAAGAGGGAGGTCTCAGGAGAAACCAAACCTGCAGACACCTTGTTTTTGATCTTCTAGCCTCTAGAACTATGAGAAATAAATTTCTATTGTTTAAGCCACCCAGTTTGTGGTATTTTCTTATGGCAACTATGGCTGTGTCCCCACCCACGTCCCATCTTGAATTGAAGCTCCCATAATTCCCACAGGCTGTGGGAGGGACCCAGTGGGAGGTAATTGAATTGAACAGGATGGGTCTCCCCCATATTGTTCCCATGGTAGTGAATAAGTCTCATGAAATTTGATGGTTATATAAGGGGAAATCTCTTTCACCTGGTTCTCTGATTCTCTCTTGCTTTTTGCCTTCCGCCATGATTGCGAGGTCTCCCCAGCCATGTGAAACTGTGAGTCCATTAAACCTCTTTCTTTTGTAAATTGCCCAGTGTCAGGTATTTTCTTTATCAGCAGCATGAAAACAGACTAATACACAGCCCTAGAAGGCTAACACAGATCCAAATGACATTAAAAAGAAAATAGAGTATTATGAATAAATTAGTTAAATCTGTGTGAAAAAGTTTTATATAATAGATTCTCAAATATATTTTTAAATTAGATCAAGAAAAAAGTTAAGAAATAATCACAGCTACTTTAAAAAGTGAATTAATTGGTAAGAAATCTTCCCCAAAATAAGACAGCAAGCTAGGCTGCATTATGAAAAATTTCAATTAAATGTATAAGTAACATATGATTCAATCATTGCAGACTTTTTCAGATAAAAAAGAAAAAGATCCCCAATTCTAAGAAACTAGCAAAAACTTCATATCAAAATCAGATTCACAAAGAATAAATTATTTCCAGAAAACGTTATTTACTAACATAAATATAAATGTACTAAACAAAATATAAGGAGAAATCCTATATTTATATATAGGATATGTCAGGTATATCAGGAATACCTGAATCCAACAGGTATTAGTTATACATTAATAATTATCAGTTCAGTCTATCTATCTCAAAAGGGCAGACTGATGTAGAATGTAGATTAGTGACTCCCTACCGCCGGGGAGGGTGGCTAGCTGGAAATGGGCATTGACTGCTAATGGGGTCAGTGTTCTTTGAGGGGGTGATAAAAATGTTCTAAAGTGGGTGATCATTTAATAATTTTATAAACATCCTAAAAATCACTGAATTATATACTTTCTGTAAATTCTATGTTATATAAATTATAGCTCAGTAATGTTGTTATACATGAAAACATAAAAGAATAAAGACAACTAATCTATGTGATAGAAATTAAAAAAAAAAAAAAAACACATTGCCAGACTTTGCGGGGGCATTGGGAAGGGGTACATGTAAGTTTCCATGGCATGGTGGTCTGCTTTCATCTAAACTTCAGTGAATAGCGGTTCATTTAATTGAGTGGTAATCTTCCCTTAATTTAAACAAACAAACAAAAAACAGGCTGGGTGTGGTGGCTCACACTCGTAATCCCAGCACTTTATGGGGACTGAGGTGGGTGGGTCACTTCAGGTTAGGAGTTTGAGAGCAGCCTGGACAACTTAGTAAAACCTCGTCTTAACTAAAACTAAAAAAATTAGCCAGGCATGGTGGTGTGCACCGGTAACCCCAGCTTCTTGGGAGGTTGAGGCAGGAGAATTGCTTGAACCCAGGAGGCAGAGGCTGCAGTGAACTGAGATTGCACCACTGCACTATAGCCTGGGCAAAACATCGAGATTCCATCTCAAAAAAAAGAAAAAACAGTTTTCTACCCAAGGACAGGCTAAAAACACAAGCCAGGTGCTGTGCTAATAACTTTCATGTGATGACTTGCCCTAACAACGATCCTATGAAGTTAGTACATTTTTATTGATAAACATACTGAGAACAGAGAGACTGTGTAACATTCTCAAGAGCTATTAATAGGAAGAGCTAGAATTTAAAGACAAGCAGTGTGGCTCCAGCGTCCACCTACACTTTCCAAGCAATGATACTACACTGCTATCCGTGCGTACCCAGGCAAAAGTCAACAGTGTGCAGTGGAAAATGATTCTTGGTGGACTTTTGATTTTCCTCATCACATTTCGAATAGTGCTTGTTCCTTAATGGACATTCTGAGAAGTCGCGGCTAATCTGTTTCATTTACTAGGGAGACATGTCTTATTCTGGGTTTTTGAGTGTTTGAGCACAGTACAGTGCATGTGCTGTACATGGTTCATTCAGATCCATTTTAACAGAATTGCTCTCTTGCTGAGGGTAGAATATGGTCCAATGTGCACACCACACGGACATCTGGATTCTGGGCCTACTTTGACTTACTGGGAAGTACAGTCTTGAGAAGTCAGTTAATCTCTGATTCAGAGTTTTTTTCTTTCAGCTTTAAAAAATCCAATTTAAGAGCAAAGAAATGCAAAAATATCTTATAAGTTAAAAAAATAACAAAACCAGAACTATACTCAGTATCATTGACTCACTGAAGTAATCCATGTCCCATCTTAGTGAATAGTAATATCTCTTTACTCTACTGTGAGCTTTTGTGGTGGATCCACCTAACCAACCGCCAAGAAATCATGGCTTTTTTAAACGTTGTTTTTAAATACATCATTGTAAATTGTGAACCATGGTCACCAGTTACCAACTCATCTGAGTCCAGTGACAAAAAGCACCTCTTCATACAAGTTACATGCAGCGGGTTTGTTACTTACAGATAGGCAGTGAGGGACAATGGAATCCTAGAATCCATGGCAAGCTGCTCCCCTACCTCAGGAAAGCTGCCCAAGGTGATGGAGTCTTGACTGCACACACCAGCCACATTTGCCTCACAGCTGAGGAACCCCAAAAGGCAATTGCCCTGGATTTCATACCCCAGGACGAAATGGCCTGCTCGGCTAAAGCACTGAAAGATATCATTTTTCTAGGGGGTGACTGTAATAGAACCCAGGTGTTCTGGCCCGCTCCCCTTTATCTCAAGACATTGCATTTCCAGCATATTACGAAGTTATTCATGAGAACAACAAAGGAGACAGAAGGGAGAGCTAGGTCAGTCCAGAGCCAGCTGGAAAACTGTCCTGCATAAATCAGCAATGAAGACAGCACCTTATTGATCATCTCCACAAGGGCATAGTATGTGCTAGATTCCTTAGAGTGAGTAATAGAAACACTACATTCTGTTCTTAGGAAGTATTTTGTCTAAGTTTTACATGCCATAAGAAAGATAATACAAAATATTATAATTTACATTCTGGAAATCACCCTTCCTAAAAATTAAACACTTAGTGCTATGCTGCTCAGTCTTTGTTCCACAATGAGACTGCACATAAACAGAACAGGGAAGCTAATGTTAAATCTACTAAAAGTCTATTTTATCTTACTGCTACTGAATAAATTAACGACTGGTTGCACAGACATTTGCAAGAGTAAATTATTGAATTTATATTACTCCTGATGAGGTCACTAGTGAAGAGCTATATGCGTCTTTCTTTGGCCCTCACTGACTTACAGATTAGTATTTGCCTGAGATATGTACGTAAACCTAATGCTCAACACGTCTGCAGGGGAAGCAAACCCGCGCTTGCTAATTCACTGGACGACAGCATCAAAACTGTTGCTGCAACATTTCAGATGCTCTGAGAATCGGCAACAGAACACATCTTTTACATACACATTGAAACTTAGACTAAGTTTCCAGTTCATTTAGAAATGAGCACAGAGGGCCGGGCGCGGTGGCTCACGCCTGTAATCTCAGCACTTTGGGAGGCCGAGGCGGGTGGATCACGAGGTCAAGAGATCGAGACCATCCTGGTCAACATGGTGAAACCCCGTCTCTACTAATACAAAAAATTAGCTGGGCACAGTGGTGCGTGCCTGTAATCCCAGCTACTCAGGAGGCTGAGGCAGGAGAATTGCCTGAACCCGGGAGGCGGAGGTTGCGGTGAGCCGAGATCGCGCCATTGCACTCCAGCCTGGGTAACGAGCGAAACTCCGTCTCAAAAAAAAAAAAAAAAAAAGAAATGAGCACAGAATCTTCAAAGAATGGAGGTGGTCACAGGACTAGGAGCACATAACCCAATACAGCTTTTCAGAGCTCTGAAAGTTGCTAGTAGGAGCTTCCAATATACTAGCGACTTTGCCCATCAGGTATGGCCATGCTGAGTCTAAGAAGTTTAAAGTTGAACCACCATTTCGTTTGTTTTCTCTTTTCCTTGTGCAGTAGAAACTAATTTACATTTTACTGATTTGTAGCATAAAACACAATAAAGTTAAAAAATTATGAGTGTACAGCTTAGTTAATTTCCAAATTCAATGCATCTAACACCCAGTTTCAGAAACAGAATAAACACAGTATCCCACAAGCCCAAACTACGTACCTTTCTAGTCCTGAGCACGTGCTCCTGCAAGGGTAACCACTGTTGACCTCTGTCTTCATAAAGTAGGGTTACTCATTTTATTTTGTGACTGTATATAAATGGAATCGTATTTACATTAATAGCATGTGTTCTCATTTTTTATCATTTTTTGTTTAACATTATGTTTAAAAGATTCACCAACAACATACCACATACTTATAGTAGGTTCATTTTCATTGCTGTTTAGTATTACAGGATGAATACGTTAATTTAGCTATTTTAAGTTGCATATTAAGTTCCAGACTATTACAACAGGACAGAGCCACAGTGTATGACTGTGTCCAGCTTAAGCAAATGCTGTCAAATCGTCATTCAAAGTGTCCTAACGGTCCTAACAGCAACGATTGAATGCTCCATTTTCTTAATGTATTCTTCGAACTTAGTATTTCCTATCCTTTTAAATTTTAACTTTCTGGTGGGTACGTAGTAGCATTAAATGCGGTCTTAGTTGCATAATCTGCTGACTAAGGACAGTGCGTGCTTTTTAAAAATATTCATTGGCTATTGAGATGTGTCTATGGGGAAGTGTCCCTCCCTGTTCTTCCTGCATTGTTTTCTCTTTTTCCATTTGTATGACCTCTTTATATAATGTGGATATTAGTCATTTGACTGACATATTTATTGCAAATATATCCTTCCACTTTTTTGGTTTATCATATGTATTAGAGTTCTCCAGAGAAACAGAATCAATGGGATATATATACATATGGAAAGTGATTTATTATAGGAATTGGCTCTCATGATTATGGAAGCTGAGAAGTCCCACGATCTGTCATTTTCAAGCTGGAGAGCCAGGAAAGCTGGTGCCTAGTTCACAAAGCCTTGAAAACCAGGAAATTCAAAGATGCAAGTCCTGGTTCAAGTCCAAAGGCCCTAGAGATCAGAGCACCAATGTCACAAGGCAGGAGAAAACAAAGGTCCTCACTCAAGAACTGACAGCAAACTTTCCCTTCTTCCGTTTTTGCTGTATTCAGGCCATTAATACATTAGCATATTTCTGTAGCGTTTCTGATACATTTGCTATATGATTTTGTAGCGTTTCTGGAGCACTCTGTAGTGTTGTTTCTGGAGCATTCTGATGCATTTGCTATATGATTCTGAAATTAATCCAAATTTCCTACTAGTTCTAGAGGACATATTGGCTCACTGCTAAAAGTGCTGTTACTCAAAATAGCATTTTCTCTCTTGTCCTTACTATAATTAAAGCACACATTACTATTAATATTAAGGAAATAGCCACCCACATGTCTATGCTTTTAACAGGAATTATTTATAGCAAACCAGCCTCAGCAAATCCACAGAAAGGCGTGGAGAAAAGAAGCTATCCCCAGGTTTCTCTTAGCACTGTCTCTGCCACACTGGTCCATGGGATCTGTTTACTGACTGATGTCGGTGGCTTCATAAATATATTGAATGTAACTAAATAAAATTTAATACTTATAGCTAAATTCCTGCACATAATCAAATGTAGGAAATAAGAATAAATATAAGGTTCCTCTTCAAAGCTTTCCTCTTAGTTCCTTACAAATAAATAACAGTTTCTTCAAAGGTTAATTTACGTTAAAGCTTTTGCTAATAGCTGTTAGTCATAATAAAGAAATAAATGCATCCCGTGTTCTTAGTTCCTACACCTTAACCTAGATGTTTGCTCTGACATGCCTGGACAAGCCAGCGAAGTCTTGGGTCATAGCTTATTCCCCTTCCTTATTTGGAAATGTTATAGCTTCTCTAAGCATTCCTCAAGTTACTTCCTCTTTTCCTTTGTTCTCCTCTGCCTTTACTTCTTTAGAAAATGTCCAAGTTTTTAGCCAATCAGATCAAGTATAGGGTGTGAGGTCCCGTTCTGGCCAATGGAAACTGGACACAGCAGTGGGGCGATTGTGTCAGGTTATGAAAGTTATAAAGGCCCCTGTCTCCCTTGTTCGGGGTGCTCTTATGGCAAGACTGCTGGTGAGTTGCACCCTTCCTGCAGGAAGTAAAACTAGCCTTGCTGAGTGATCCATTGTCTCAGTTTTGGATTTTTCCTGACGTTATAAACCCGTTTCAAATCTCCACAGAGATGAAGAATCTCAACTTTACATGACTCAAAAAAGTGAATAGAGAAAAAGATTTGTTTTTAAGCCCCATACTGTTGGACTCTTATGTGTTGCTGTTGATTAATTATTAATCTGTTTAACGATTGCTGTAGAAGACGCTGGCTGTCTTGAAAAGTAAAATGAAGAGGTGATTGTCCAGTATATTCTCTCCTTATTAAGCCACAGAGAATGTGAGTTTATTTCCTACTGTGATTTTAAAAGGCAAATTGGAGTGTTCCTTGGGTAGGTGACCAGCTACATAAATGGGTTCAATTTCTTTATTTGGGAAATATCAAAAGAAATTAGAGATATTTAGAATGGCTGCACAATTTAAGCAAAATTAAAATTGTAAAAAGCTGCATAGAAAAGTATGATTAAACATGTTTTGTATTCCTCATGAAGATAAGACTAGGAAAAAGGGTAAAAAACGACATAGAAGGGACGTTTATATTACCATAGATTTTTTTAAATAATTAGAGCTATCTGAACATGGAATAGCTAAGTACAGATGGAGAATATATCAATAATAGTCTAGACTGTAGGGGGAATACATATATTGCATGAGGAAATAGATGTTTAAAACACAATTCTATTCATAATTATCCTTGGGAAACATTGAAGAAAAGTAAATATCCTTGTGGAGGGAAAAGTTATCTAAACTGATGAAATAAATACAAAATAGACTAACATCTAAATCTTAAAATTAAAGAAAACAAATTAATTATAGAATTTTTAAAGTCCTATTGTAGGGACAGTACTGGGGACAGGCATTATTAACAGACCGATTTATCTATAAATTATGTGAAGCAAATTATATTTTTATAAATTTAGATGTTCATAGTTAAATGATTCACCTGCTGAAACAGTTGAGAATAAGTCCTGGCTAATGGAAATTTAGGTCCGTTGAATAGTGCCATATATAATGATATAAATGTTTTGAAAAATTTAAGACTTTTTAAATAAAATGCATCACTCCTGATGCAAGTACAATTTGATGTAGATTTTCTCAAAAGCTGTGGTAACATAAATCAAAAGGCTCTAAAATATTCATAACTTTTGCCCCAGTAGTTTCACTCCTAGAAATATATTCATTGTTGAAAAAGTATGTAAAATTACATTTGTTTCAGCTCTGCTTAGAGAGTGAAATATTGGATAAATATTAATTTCCAACAGCAAGGAATTGGTTCAAAAATATGATATTCAATAGCATGTTGTGCAGTAAAAATGAGACGTGAATAATTATTTGTTGATGTTGCATATGTATGTATAGACTAAGAATACAGGAGACAAGCACAGAAAGGTGCTCTGCATTACTACTGAGTAAGGAAATGTTACGGTCTCACCGAAGTACCACAGTGTAGCAGCATCGTGTTGCCAGTGTTACCCAGAGTTCTTTGTCTCACAACCAAGAGAATTAAGGAGCATGGACACAAAAGGATGAGTTTGGAGCAAAAGTTTAATAATCAAAAGAAGGAAGCTCCCTGCAGCATAGAGGGGGCCTGAATGGGTTGCCATTTATACAATTGAATGCAAAGGGTTTTATAAGAAACCAGTGAGGGCTGGGTGTCTCATTTGCATAAGGTGTGAATTTCTGGTAGCTCCTCCCCATCCTCCTAGTGCTTATGAGGACCCTTAGCTTGAGTCACTCCACATTGCTTTGTTCCCTTTACTCCACATGTGCTAGGGGATGGAACTTTCCGTTGCAGGCATGTCTGCCCAAGTCACCTGGCACAAGCCACCCAGAGCTTAGCCTTTCTTACCTTTGCAGCTGTGGGCATGTCTTAGGCAAGCCCCTCTGTGCAAGTTCCCTTAGCTGTGCCTGCAGCTTGGTTTTTCAGGCTATTCTTTTGTTTGAAAGAATTCAGCCAAGGACCCACCCTAACTGCCTGACCAGTTTCTTCCTTTCTTCTCTCTCAGAAACACAAGTAAAAACCATAAGGATAAGCAATTTTATCCCCAGTAGAAGAAACAACTTGAATAGGATGAACATTATTGGCTAGAAATGAGCATTCTCACACAATTTTTTTCTGCTCTTGTGAGTCAAGCCAGGGTCATTCTTTAAGTAACCATTAAACACATTTGCAAGCAACATTGACAGTATCTTCACGGTCCTCCTTAACACCACCAAGTAGGAGCTCGCTTTTGGTCCCCTACACTTCAGCTCCTCCTCTGATTAACTTGTTATTTTGTTATTCTGGGATGGCTAACCTTATTATCCTCTATATAAGAAATAAGTTAATATCAGGTTGAAACTGTTCAAAACCGTCTCAAATCAACAGCATTTCCATTGTTGGGTAAGAGGTGAGGTGCAAAGTATTGAAGGATGTTTTTATATGAAGATAGAAAAAATGTTTTAAAATGAATCACAATAATCCCCCACAGACTAAAGTTGCTTTCTGTTTTTCTAGAAATAAATATTATGTTTATTCACATCAGAATATGTGTGCTTTTATTAGCACCTGAGTTTACTAAAATTGCCATTATATTAGGCCATTCAATTTAACCTTCACATGGACTATGGGTTAGCTTCCTACCCTATTGTTTTAATAATAAAATGCCTCTTCAAACATGAACATAAGGTTATTATTATCATTTTCGCCACATTCAGTGTACAGACTTTATCTTCTCTCTAATGGTAGTTGATTCAAAGCAACTGGAGAATAAACGTCATTTTCGGAATCTTGCTGACAAACGTAATAACACTGGCATGTAAATAACAATTTTCTACTGAAAAGGGGGCAGATAAGCCAAAATTGTAATGTTTAAACTGAACGCTTTCATCCAGAATATGGGTTGTGTTAATGGAAAAACCAAACTCTCTAAAATATTTAAGGAGATTTATCCTAAGCCAATGTGAATGACCAAGGTCCATGGAACAGTCTCAGGAGGTCCTGAAAAAGTGTGCCCAGGTGGTCAGAATATAGTTGGTTTTATACATTTTAGGGAAACAGGAATTGCAGGTCGAATCATAAATCAACACATGGGAGGTGTACATTGGTTCAGCCTAAACAGGTGAGACATCTTCAAGTGGGGGCTTACAGGTCATAGGTGAATTCAAAGATTTTCTGATTGGCAATTGGTTGAAAAAGTTAAGCTTTGCCTAAAGACTTGAAGTCAGTAGAAATAAATGCTTGACTTAGGTTATGGAGGTCAATCTTTCTGTTTTGTAGCTGAAGCCTCATAGGTATCAGCCCTCGGAAAGAAAAGATGGTGAAAGTCTCTTTTCAAGCCTTAAAAAGGTGTCCGGCATTAAGTTAACCTCTCCTAGATCCTAGAAAGGCCTAGAAAGGGATGGCTGCATTAGTGGAGACTCTCTACAGATGCAAATTTCTCCCACAAAAGACAGCTTTGCAGGGCCATTTCCGTCTGCTGGCCCTGTGGCAGCCATTGCAAAATCTGTCAAAAAGGTGTATTTGGAGGGAAAATGCCTTGGGGTCTGCTATCCGTCATGTGATGCGATACCAGAGTCTGGTTGAAATTTTGTGTCTTATTGCCAAAAAGAGTCTATTTGGTCAGTCCCATCATCTCTATGTTAATGTTAATGGTGATCAGCTGTGCCTAAACCCCAAAAGGGAGGGGCATCCAGAGGTGTGTCCAACCTCCCTTCCTGTCACGCTCAGGAATTCAGTTTCCTCTGGGGTCTCTTTGGCCCACAGCGGGGCTATTCAGTCAGTTGAAGGAGCTTAGAATTTTATTTTTGTTTACAGTTGTGTGGAAGGGGAAGGCTATGTGAGAGCGATGCTCAACAGAAATAAAAGAAGGCACAAATATCAGGGGGAATGTAATTCTGAAGTTATTACAGAAAGGGAAATAAATTCTGCTGGAGGAGGGAAGGATCGCACAAATGACTTGACACTATCCTTTTAAATATTTTAAGACTAGTTCAGATTAAAACAGATTATAACAAATTACTATCTGATCCTATCCAAAACTATCTGGTGATAATGACTACCCCCAACTGTATGTCGACTTCATTTACAAAGCGCTTTAAACTCACTTCAGCTGACTGGACATTGGATTGTTAACTTGCTTTGACAAAAAGGAGCAATGGAACCAGCTTGTCCCTTTTAATGAACTAAAAGGCTTTGATAGAACAGTTTGGGTTTATGCTTCTAGAGATAGTCTGGTTTTCTTGACTTCTTTATCCTCTGTTGCTAAATAAACAAACAAAAATCAAATTTACTATTTGCAACCAATTCTAAAACTCCACCAATGTTCTTAAATTATTGGCGTTTATCCTACGACTAAGGAAACAACAATGCTACTTGCAATAGGCATTTGCTCCTGGTGTTGTTTTTTTACAATGCAAAGAAAAAGGAATGAATACTTTCTAAGCATTGCCTTTTAAAAGTGAAGGAGAATGTGTGTGTGTGTAGATCTGTGCCGACCCAGGGTTAGCCAGGGAGTGAAATACATTTATGCATACGTGCATGCAAAAGCAAAACAAAGGAAGGGAAGTTAAAAGGACCCGGCAGGTGCAGAGAGGAAAACAAAACTCCTCGCTTTAAATCTGTGCTTCAGGTTAGCTTCTTATGCGGAGAGGCTAATGCTAGGTCTCAGACTCCTCAAAGGAATCCTAAAAGCGCTTACTTCCTGCCTGTTTGAACACTCAAAAATAGGAGTTACTTGTCTCTCTAACCCTAATGGGAAATGCGAGCCCAAGAAGGAGGACAGCTCACAGAGAAGGAGGACAGCTCGCAGACACACAGCTCACAGACGCACAGCTCACAGACACACAGCTCACAGACGCACAGCTCACAGACGCACAGCTCACAGACGAGGGTTTGAACGTGCAGTTTCAATGGGGAGAGAGCACTTCCGCAATGCACGAGCCACCCCGAGCTTAGCAGGAAACGTCCGTTTACAGGTAGGCAGACTGTGACCAGAGGAATCTGCCCTAAAATGAAGTTCTTTTCTCAAGCACCTCCGTGCCCAACCCTTTCTTTTCAATGTATATATTCCTGACAAGCACAGCAAGGAGACAGTTGCTTTTAATTGTTTTAAATAAACTTGCTCTAAGCATTAGCCATCTGCTAAATCTGGAGCAAGAGGAAGAAACACATTGGAATGTGACAGGTGCCACAACCGTGGATCCTGAAACCTATGAGGAGAGTCAGAGCTTGATCAGTGCTGTGCTGGTGGAAAGGAGAATTAATAATTCAGGCCTGCCAGAAGCATGTGGATGGCAGCTTGCCTTGTTTGCGGCTGAGCAGGAAATTGACCTGCCTTGCACCCAGGCTGTATTCTTACATAATTCATCTTTGGGGGAAGGACTTTGTGGTGGGCAGAATAATGTCACCCCAACAATGTCCACGACCTGATCTCTGTAATCCCAGAATATGTTACCTTAAATGGCGCAAAAGGGACTTTGCAGATGTGGTTAAGTTAAAAACCTAGAGAGGGGAAATTTACCTGCGAGTGTTCAGGTGGTTTTAATGTAATTGCAAGCAATGGTCCTTCAAAGTGGAAAGGCACGGAAGGAGGAGCAGGATGACTCATCACGAGATTCAACTGTCAGGCCTCCAAGTCCAAGCCTGGCCGTTTTAGCCTTGGTGACCCTCACGTACACCTCTGGATGGTCCCCAGGAGCCAGAAAGTCTGAAGTAACCACAAGTGACCAGGTGGCCACAGAAAGAAGTGAAACAACTAGTTCCTGCCTCAACCAATTGCTCTCCCCCTGCAACCTGCAATCGTTGTTCCCGCTCAGCCTTGTGAACATCTCCCCTTGGACGTTGGGTTTCTCAAGACCCCCACCCCTGTAACTATGTAATTCAGCACACCCTCCCCTCTGCTTGCAGCCAACACCCCCCACCCTTATGACATGCCTGTTTGTAGTAAGTAACCGCTACCCTTGTGACCATGCATCCCGTGACGCCCTTCCCGTCCCCAAGGTAGATTACTGCCTTCAGCTGACCATTCGCCCCAACCTACATAACCAGTCCCCCTTTCCTACGTGACCAGTCCCCCTTCCTACGTGACCAGTACCCCTTCCTACGTGACCAGTCCCCCCTTCCTACGTGACCAGTACCCCTTCCTACGTGACCAGTACCCCCTTCCTACGTGACCAGTCCCCCTTCCTACGTGACCAGTACCCCCTTCCTACGTGACCAGTACCCCTTCCTACGTGACCAGTACCCCCTTCCTACGTGACCAGTCCCCCTTCCTACGTGACCAGTACCCCCTTCCTACGTGACCAGTACCCCTTCCTACGTGACCAGTCCCCCTTCCTACGTGACCAGTACCCCCTTCCTACGTGACCAGTACCCCTTCCTACGTGACCAGTCCCCCCTTCCTACGTGACCAGTCCCCTTTCCTACGTGACCAGTCCCCCTTTCCTACGTGACCAGTAGTCCCCTTTCCTACTCCCTTTGCCTAACTCCTTTCTCGGACTTGGCCCGTTGCACCCAAGTGCAAAACAAATGGCCTTGCTGCAGACACGAAGCCCGCCTGATGGTGTCTTCACGTGAGGGATGCGCGTGACATCAACGTTTTGTGGCTGAGTTTGAAGATGGGGAAGGTGCCACAGAAAAGGAAGGTGGGCAGCTCCTAAAACCTGAAAGCCAAGGAAGCGAACTCTTCACTATAACCTCCAGAAGGAAGCCAGCCCTGCGGACACCTTGACTTAGCCTTGTGTTGGACTTCCAATCTCTAGAACCAACAGAGAATAATTTTTTTTCATTTTAGGCCATCAAGCTTGTGTTGATTTGCTAAGACAGCCCCAGAAAATGAAGATAGGAGATTCCTTAGCCCTCTCAACACGGCAGTGCCCAACACCTATTCCCCACAACACACTTTTGGTAAAAGTTACACCCAACACCCACCCCTGGAATGAGCATCTTCATAGACGAACTCAGTTCAGTTTCATCTACCCCAGGAGCGTCCAACCTCTCGGCTTCCCTGTGCCACACTGGAAGAAGAATTGTCTGGGGCCACACATAAAATACACTAACACTAGCAATAGCTGGTGAGGAAAAAAACAAAACAAAACCAACTCATAATGTTTTAGGAAAATTTGCAATCTGTGTCGGGCCATATTCAAAGTCATCCTGAGCTGTGTGTGGCCAGCAGGCCACGGATCGGAAAACCTTCATCTACCCAGTCACAGTGTTGAGCTAACCTTGGCTGGACAAGCAAATATATCAATTCAACAAACATTTAGAAAGCACCACCAAGCTCCCTACGAGTCGGAGCTGGGATGTCTCAGGAGCCTGATGGGCCCTCCAAACGTGGAAATAAGGAAAAAGAAAATCTTAAATTCCTCCAAAGGAAGTTCCAGGCCCTTAGCTAGCCTTGAGAAGTAAGTAAGCAAGAAGGTAATAATATCTTAAAACAATAACCAAGGAAATTAGAGTCTCAAAATATTTGATTCCCCATGGAAACTAAAGATAATATCTTGACATATGTCCCTGAGTTGTTTTTCAGAAACCCAACCCCCACGATTTTCCACGAAGTGGAAAATCCTGCCCACTGGCAGGTAAACCCCAGATGCAGGGGAACTGAGGACGGAACTCAGATCACTGTGCTTTGTTCTAAATTCCTTCCTGAGGGATCTGGAGAAAGTCACGCCCACAGGCCAGAGCTCAGCATTCCTATCTGCTGACCCCAGGTTGTTAGACAAAGCTTAACCAATCACAAATCAGAAAATCTTTCAATCTACTTATGACCTGCAGTCCCTGCTTCGGGATGTCCCACCTTTTTGTGACAAACCAACACATACTCTCCATGCATGCCTTTGCCTATAACTTCTGCCTCTCCAGCTTTAAGAACCTTTACTTTAGGCCATCTGAGAGTTTGGGTCTTAAGCATCAGCTCCCTGATTCGCTTTGCTTGGTGCCCTGCAGTAAATGCTTCACTTTCTCTGCCTGCAGTTCTAACCTCAGTGTTTGCTTTTGCTGTGCCAGGCAGGCAGGCCCAAGTTCAATTTGGTAACATCTACTAGATGTTTATATAAGAAAATGAGCTAGACCTGGTCCTCAGGAAGCATAGTCTAGATTACCAACATTTAAAGAAATGCTGAGCCCTCTAACATTCCCCGGCCCTACGGATTTAACTATGAATTATTTTAGCTATGGCTTTCCTACTCATAAAGGTCAGAAAAAAACCTACATAAAAATGCTTGCTTTGAAAGCATTAGTAGTGCAAAACTCAAAAGAGTAAGGAAAAATATCTAAGAATTATCTTAATTAACCCCTAGAGCACTCAACCCCTAGGATGAGACAGTCTTGTCACTATTATAATGTAATATGTGGAATTCATAGATGTCAGGTAATGCTAAAGATCACACAGCTAGTAACTGATAAATCATAAATCTAGATCTAGTGCTGTGTCTCTCCAGAAAGAATGCCCTCCAATTTGCTAACTGGCTCCAATTTCACTACGATGTTAGTAAAAAGTCATCACTACGTGACGTTTTGCACAGGAAAAATGGAAAGATTTATTGCTATTCAATCTGATCTGTATATCTCACTGGATTGTGAAGATCAAAAAATATATCGCAAATCCTTCTGTAAACAAAGCATTCTTGTTTCCTTCAAACGTTAAGATTATTTTGTTGTTCTAAAAATAGAAATTTTTACTGATATTATCCCTCTTAAAATTTTTAATTGACAAATAATAATTTTATATATGTATGGGGTACAACATGAGACTTTAATATACATACATTAGAATACTGAAATCAAGCTAATTAACATCCCTTACCTCACATACTTATCAATATTTATGGTGAGAACATTTGAAATTTACTCTCAGCGATCTTTAGATGGACAGTGCATTATTATGAACCATAGTCACTGTACAATGCAATAGACATTCATAATTTACTCCTCCTGTCTAGCTGAAACTTTACCCTTTGACCAGCATTTTTTTTTTAATGGAAACCTTCATAGCTAAAAGTCTCTTTGGCTAGTTAAATCCATTTATTAAACACACACTCATGCATGTTCTGCATACAAAGCGCTAATTATACCACAGCTAACAGGTATTAAGCATCTATTATATTGCATGCCATATTATACGTGTTAAAGCTTTATGGACACTATTCTATTACATCATTGAAATACAAATCATACTTTAAAAAAATTATTCTTAAAGATTAGAAAAGTGAGATTTAAAGTTTGGTAAATTGCTAAAAGTCACAAAGATAGTGTTAAAGGTAAGATTTCAGCCCATGCAATCTGAGTTTATACCTCCAAAGCCAAATTGCAGCCTAGGCTTACATGTATGTTTCATCTTCATGTAAGACCTGTGGTTCAGTTATAGCCTTAAGCTCTAGCCCAGAAAAGATGATATATAAATAATTATCATTGGTCATCAAGGACCGAGAAATATATTTTAAGCAAATTATTTAAATTAATTAATCCTGTGGTCAATAAAATAGAAAGCACACATTCTAATATGGTAAAATCGCATATGTTTATTATGAAAACTGAAATTAATTATTCCTTCTCTAATTGTATATGAAGTTAATAAAAGCACAAACTGGATATGACAATATAAAGTCATGACTTTACGTCACTTTTCCTAGACTTCATCTAACATAACCCACAGAATAAAAAACAGAACTGAATCAATCTCCACTGAAATTAAAAGCATTTTTAAAACAAGGTCCACAAAATATGAAGCAAAACAGAAAAGAAACAAAAAACAGTGAAGACAAAATAAAAGGGAACCTTCAGAGACAGTGTTTATAGCTGTGAGTTTCAGATAGTGAGTGGGTCACCGCAAAGCATCGAAAATGAGGTTTAAAATCATTATTCTTTCTGGAAGATATGAATCCAAAATATCTGAGACAGAACTCAATCAATTTCAAAAGTTTATTTTGCCAAGGTTAAGGACCCGTCCGTGACACAGCCTCAGGAGGTTCTGACAACATGTGCCCAGGATAGTCGTGGTAACAACCTGCTTTTATACATTTTAGGGAGACATAATACCTCCATCAGTACATGTAAGATTGACATTGGTTCCATCTGGAATGGTGGGACAACTCAAAGCAGGGGCTTCCAGGTCGTAGGTAGATTTTAACATATTCTGATTGGCAGTTGGCTGAAAGAGTTACTGTCAGCAGAAAGGAATGTCGGGGTTAACATAAGTGGTTGTGGAGACCAAGTTTTGTCATGCAGATGAGGCCTCCAGGTAGCAGGCTTCCAAGAAAATAGATTGTAGATGTTTCCTCTCAGACTTAATGTCTGTGTTAATGTTAATGTTGGAGAGGAATAATGAGGTTCCCTGTCATGGCCTGAACCAGTATTTCAGGTCAAATTTTAGAGTTCCCTGGCCAAGGAGGGAGTCCATTCAGATGGTTATGGGAGCAGAGGGACCTTTGAAATTTGCATTTGGTTTACAAGTAATAATAACAGATGTGAGGCTGGTTAGGAGCACTTCCCTGGTTCACATTTAACACAGAGCTGCAAAAAGTAGAGAAGATAGAAAAATTTTAAAAACACACAGAAAAGCCATATTTTTAAGGAACAACATGTCTGTAAAACATAGGTAGAGGACAGACACTTTATCCTGCAAACCACCCTGCACTGACAATTTTGAGCTGCACTGGAAGAATATGGCTTAAAGAACTTACAAACATACACTACACCCAGCGAATGAAGAATCCTGGTCACCCAGAGCTCACAACTCCAGCTCACTCATGCAAAACTCTTTGGAAAAAAGAAACTTATTTAGAAATAACTTTATTTAAAATTGATTAAGAATATTAAAAGGAGCAACCATAGACTATTTGAAATATTCTCTAAGAAGGAGCGTTAATGAACAAATTGCACGCCGAGGGTATGCAACAACAAAATTACATAATTACTCAAGAACAGATGGAAATTTTACCAAATATGTTGACAGTATTTTTTTTAAAGGAAGTATAACCTTCATAAAACAGAATCAAAAAGCACAATTAAAAGAACTGAATGTGCTATAAAGATTTTAAAAAAAGGTGAAACAAAGTCAACACAAGAGAAAGAAAAATAAAAATAATTACGATAATCAAGACCAGTAGTTACAGCTTAAAAGAGAGTAAAACCATGAAAACAGCAAGAAATACGGAGTTGAGGAATGAAAAAAACAAGCAAATGAAATGAAAGTGAACAATTTTCTTTCAAGTGGGGGGAAGTGATTATAGGGAAGGAAAAACAAGTTTTTCTCTACACATTCTGAATTATTAGTTGGAACAGGTCCCTGTAACAAAAGACAAGTTAGCAAGAGAAAAAAAATAGAAGTTTATCAACATGGATATTGTATGTTCTTTCTTCATGGGAAATACCCAGGAAGTTAGTGGTTTGGAAAGAGGTGGCTGTGAGACGGCTTATACGCCATCATCCCCTGAAACAAAGACAGAAGGCTGTGGGGAGTGCTGCTCATGCAGAGATGCCAGGAAAAGCTTAGTGCTTGCAGAGTTAAGTCAGTGCCTCCTCTCCTGGTGAGTCCTGGTGGTTTACAGCCCTTCTCTCCCTCATACAGAGAGGGAGCATACTTACGGACAAAGATTTCCTTCATGGGTTTACATTTCCTTGATAAAAGGGTAACTTCTACTCTATTTTCAGAGTTTCTCCTGTGTCAGCAGTTTCTCAAAATAATCAGCTCAAAATAGTCCTTATGCCAAAGAGGTGTATTTTGGGGTGGCATAATTTGATCTTCTCCCTGGTGTTAGTGTAAATGACAAATTAACGACCTCCAAAAATACTCTGCTTCACAGAAACAATGAGAAAACTGCAAAAATTGTCAGAATAAATTCTTCCAGAACTTCAGAAATTAATCAAAGTTTTGC
The DNA here is from genome assembly GCF_030222135.1 of Aotus nancymaae. Classification (NCBI taxonomy): domain Eukaryota; kingdom Metazoa; phylum Chordata; class Mammalia; order Primates; family Aotidae; genus Aotus; species Aotus nancymaae. The sequence goes on along the minus strand of NW_026988450.1, from coordinate 1,747,442 downwards.
AACAATTTAAACATTTATTTTTAAAAAATGATTGAATAATATTAAGAATGTTGAGTTATGTGGCATATTAACTTTCATTCTCATAGACTTCTCTTTAGTTCCATAGTGGACTTGAAAACAGTCAGTTTGCCATCATGGTGAAAACTAGTAGCCTTGCTGTCACTGGAGATGACAGAACAGGGCTTGAACTCCTGCAAAGCTCAATTTCTAAAGACCCCATTGTCTCAGCCCAAAATCTCCTTAAATTGATAAGCAATTTCAGCAAAGTCTCAGGATATAAAATCAATGTTCAGAAATCACAAGCATTCCTATACACCAATAACAGACTAACAGAGAGCCAAATCAAGAACAAACTCCCATTCATAATTGCTACAAAGAGAATAAAATACCTAAGAATACAACTAACAAAGGATATAAAGGACCTCTTCAAGGAGGACTACAAACCATTGCTCAAGGAAATAAGAGAGGACACAAACAGATGGAGAAACATTCCATGCTCATGGTTAGGAAGAATCAATATCGTGAAAATGGCCATACTGCCCAGAGTAATTTATAGATCAAATGCTATCCCCATCAAGCTACCGATGACCTTCACAGAATTGGAAAAAAAAACAAAAACACCTTAAACTTCACATGGAACCAAAAGAGAGCCCACATAGCCAAGACAATCCTAAGCAAAGAGAACAAAGCTGGAGGCATCACACTACCTGACTTCAAACTATACTACAAGGCTACAGTAATCAAAACAGCATGGTACTAGACCAAAACAGAGATATAGACCAATAGAACAGAACAGAGGCCTCAGAGGCAAAGCCACACATTTACAACTGTCTGATCTTTGACAAACATGACAAAAACAAACAATGGGGAAAGGATTCCCTGTTTAATAAATGGTATTGGGAAAACTGGCTAGCCATGTGCAGAAAGCAGAAACTGGACCCCTTCCTGACACCTTACATTAAAATTAACTCCAGATGGATTAACTCCTAACAATTAACTCCTAACACCATAAAATTAACTCCTAACACCATAAAAACCCTAGAAGAAAACCTAGGCAAAACCATTCAGGACATAGGCATATGCAAGGACTTCATGACTAAAACACCAAATGCATTGACAACAAAAGCAAAAATAGATAAATGGGATCTAATTAAACTCCAGAGCTTCTGCAGAGCAAAAGAAACAATCATTAGAGTGAGCTAGCACCAATAGAATGGTAAAAAAATTTTGCAATCTACTCATCTGACAAAGGGCTGATATCCAAAATCTACAAAGAACTAAAACAGATTTACAAGAAACAAACAAGCAAACCCATTCAGAAGTGGGCAAAGGATATGAACAGACACTTTTCAAAAGAAGACATATATGAGGCCAACAAACGTATGAAAAAATGTTCATCATCACTGGTCATTAGAGAAATGCAAATCAAAACCACATTGAGATACCGTCTCACGCCAGTTAGAATGGTGATCATTAAATCTGGAGACAACAGATGCTGGAGAGGATGTGGAGAAATATAAATTCTTTTACACTGTTGGTGGGAGTGTAAATTAGTTCAACCATTGTGGAAGACAGTGTGACGATTCCCCAAGGATCTAGAAATAGAAATACCATTTGATCCAGCAATCCCATTACTGGGTATATACCCAAAGGATTATAAATCCTCTTATTATAAAGACACATGCACACGTATGTTCATTGCAGCACTGTTTACAATAGCAAAGACATGGAACCAACCCAAATGCCCATGGATGATAGACTGGACAAGGAAAATATGGCACATATATATACCATGGAATACTATGCAGCAATAAAAAAATGGTGAATTTGTGTCCTTTGTAGGGACATGGATGAATTTGGAAACCATCATTCTCAGCAAACTGACACAAGAACAGAAAATCAAACACCACATGTTCTTACTCATAGGTGGCTGTTGAACAATGAGAACACATGGACACAGGGAGGGGAGCATCACACACTGGGGTCTGTTGGGGGGAAATGGGGAGGGCAGTGGGGGGTGGGGAGTTGGGGAGAGATAACATGGGGAGAAATGCCAGATATACATGACAGAGGGATGGAGGCAGCAAACCACCTTGCCATGTATGTACTTATGCAATAATCCTGTATGATCTGCACATGTGCCCCAGAACTTAAACTACAATAAAAAATAATAATAATAATTGCCATTATTTGAATTGTTGGGTGTTTCTCTGGAGCACCCGACTCTCAAGGCTATTTTTATTTGTTCTGACTCAGAGCTTGCCCAGAGGAAGCTCACACAGTATGAACAGTCATTTCTTTGTAGGTGAAAAACAGAAAAAAAAAATTGATGGAATTGTCTAACATTGTGGCCACCCAAAAAAACAATGGGGACACCCTAAAAAGAAAAGCTGGAAGAAAAAAAGAGGTTAATAGAGCCTCTGGAAAGGTTTCATGAGTTTGATATACATAAAATTGAGAATGCCACATGAACATACAGGATTTAGACTTACGAAGACAATGTTGGGGGTGCAGAAACGAATTCCCCAAAATATGGTGCTTTGGCATGTTGATGCTTTGAAAATTGAAAGGCCTCAGAAATCAGTCTCAGAAGCGAGGTCTGTCTCTAGCCTTTCACTTGCTTCCCTGTCTCTCTGATCCTTTTTTCCAAGCACCAGGAGGGACTCTCTGGAATTTACTTATCTAAGAAAACTTCATTCCAAAGAAATGCAATTGTCTTAAGACTCCTTCTCTAGGAATCTCATCAAATAACCATGAAAGACTAACCCCAGAGGAGAAGACCCTGGGAGTCTTCATCATACCTGACAGACTTCACTTACTCTTCTGAGGGAGGTTCTGGGAGATTACCTAGGGAACTTTATCCGCACAGTAAACTGGGAGAATTATTTACTGACCATTGTCTGTAAATAATAAACCTATTCATTTCTCTATTTTCCTCTCCCCTAAGGAGACATCCTTTGAGTCTCAATCATCTTGCTCCTCTTTGACTTCCTATTCTGCATGACTGCCATTAACACATATGCACATAATACATTTGTTTTTCTTTTGTTAGCCTGTTTTTTGTTACGTGTGTTGGCAGTGACCTTGTATGGTGGTCATCACCGCCCTTCTTCCCCAGAAGCACTGAGCTTTTTAAAGAAGCACAGGCATAAATGTTCATTGGGCAATGACTTCTTTTTTTTTTTTTTTTTTTTTTTTTTGAGATGGAGTCTTGCTCTGTCACCAGGCTGGAGTGCAGTGGCACAATCTCGGCTCACTGCAACCTACGCCTCCCAGGTTCAAGCGATTCTTCCGCCTCAGCCTCCCAAGTAGCTAGGACTAAAGGCGCGTGCCACCACACCCGGCTAATTTCTGTATTTTTAGTAGAGACGGGGTTTCATCATGGTCAGGATGGTCTCCATCTCTTGACCTCGTGATCCGCCTGCCTCGGCCTCCCAAAGTGCTGGGATTACAGGCGTGAGCCACCGCGCCCAGCCACATTTTCTTAAAGTTTAAAGCCACAGCAGCAATTGTTAACTTCAGCATACTGGTGGTTCTTCCCTTCTAACTTTCTACGATCTGCAAATGTCTTTAGCAGGCATTTAGCAGACTTTCACCCCTCTCAGCTCTTTCTTCACAGGAGAGCAAGTGTGATTAGCTGCCTGCCCTGGAGTCTTGGGTGGAATGTTCTCTCTCCTGATCCTCCAGTAAAATGAGAGTATGATGAGACTGGAATCCAGTTGAGAACCTGGCACATGGGAGATAGGCAAGAAGTCACTGTTTCATAAGGAAAACTGACAGTCCCCTGGAAGTCAGCACACATCTCCTTTCTTTTTTCTTTTTTTTTTTTTTTATTGCATTTTAGGTTTTGGGGTACATGTGAAGAACAGGCAAGATTGTTGCATAGGTGCATACGTGGCAGTGTGATTTGCTGCCTTCCTCCCCTTCACCTATATCTGGCATTTCTCCCCATGCTCTCTCTCCCCAGCTCCCCACCCCTCACTGTCCCTCCCCTATTTCCCCTCAACAGACCCCAGTGTGTAGTGCTCCCCTCCCTGTGTCCATGTGTTCTCATTGTTCAACAGCCACCTATAAGTGAGAACATGCAGTGTTTGATTTTCTGTTCTTGTGTCAGTTTGCTGAGAATGATGGTTTCCTTTCTCCAATCATGTAATGCTTTCCTTCCCTCTCTACTCCCTCCCTCCCTCCTTCCCTCCCTTCCTTCCTTCCTCCCTCCCTCCTTCCTCCCTTCCTCTGTCCCTTCCTCCCTCTCTTCCTTCCTCCCTTCCTTCCTTGTTCCCTCCTTCTTTTCCTCCTTCCAACCTTCTTTCCTTCTCCCCTTCCTTCTTTTCTTCCTTCCTTCTTTTTCCTTCCTCTTCTTTCTTTGTCTTTCTCCCTCCCTCCCTTCTCCCTCCCTCTCTTCCTTCCTTCTTCTTTTCTTTCTTTCTTTTTTTCCTTCCTTCCTTCTTTCTTTCAAGATAGGGTCGTGCTTTGTCACCCAGGCTGGACTAGAGAGCAGTGGTGTTATCGAGCTCACTGCAGCCTCTATGCCTGGCCTTGCCCTCCCAAGTAGTTGGGACCACAGGTGCCACCAAACCTGGTTAATTTCTTTTCTGTATTTTTCACAGAAATGACATTTCTCTATGTTGCCCAGGCTGGTCTCATCTCAGACTCCTCAGCTACAGTGATCCTCCCACCTCAACCTCCCAGCATACTGGAATTACAGGTGTGAGTCACGTGATTGCCCATATTATTCTATTTTTGAATGTGTTTTCTAGGCCGGCTGTATTCATCTTCAAAGCCATGGTGCCACTGCAGAACGACAGAAGAAAATATATGTTGTTATCAGGTAAGCGTAAACATAATGTACATTTTATATAAATGGAGATAAATTGAAAATAATTACCATTTTTAAGATTGCATTTATCTCTAATGTAAGTCATGAATGAATTATGACCTAAAAAACAAAAAGGACGTTTTAATTTAAAATTAGCAGCTGTCTGTAATTACTAACATTTAAGGACGTGAAAGAAAACTACCTACAAAACTTGAGAACCTTTCAGAACTCCGGCTTTTCCTACCATGTTTGAACTTGGTTGCTTATGTATACTTAACTTCTAGCCCTTCCTGATTTGTAACAGCCTCTCTATTTTACATGACTTTGTTTCTAGAATCACTCACTTGCTCTCTCAGGTCATTATGCTTTTCACACCAAAATTATCACTGTAGCTTAACAGAAGCAGCTTGTTCCCAGACTTTGGGCGTGAGACACTGGCAGTTTTGCCCATAGGCAGTGTGAAGAAGTGTTACTCTCTGCACCAGAGTCAAATCTCCAGAAGCCCTCACTGAAGCATGGGATTCCTAGCCCTCAACTCGGGACTATCGGTGCAGGATTTCTGGTGAGGGCGCCCTGGTATCTGTACTTTCTCAAACTCCTCACATGATTCTCAGACACACCAATTTGTGAGAATGTAAGGGCTGCAGGTTTGCCAAAATAAATTTTGACTTCTTTAGACAGCAAAAAGGTGCTTATGGAGATTTTCCACTGTTGTAATACACTTGCAGCCCTTCTCTCTGCCTTACCACAGTTTTAACTATTGAACATCAGAGAAATCATCGTTGCTATTTGAAGAAATGTGAGGTATGCTTCACCCAAATGCTATAACTAACTAGAATAATTAGCTGAAGAGCAATTTGACTCTCTGAAATTTAACATGTTCCAGAATTTTGAAAAAAGAAGCATATGGAATAGTGTTTAAAAAATGGTTTGAGAAAGAAAATACTTGTTCATCGATTTGAGATTAATTGGCCAGTTACAGATTTATTAAACTTTTAAATATGTGTAAGAGGAATTAATTCACCTCCACAGATCCCCAGTTTCGGATTCCAGTCCTACACTGCTCCTTTAAATGAAGCCTACTTTGCTTTCAATTCAAAACCCTTACTCTGGCGGTGTCCAGAATTCAGCACCAATTGAGTTCTTACATTCACCATCAAACAGACTCAAATATGCTCCCAACTCAGGGGCTGCCATGAATAGCAGTCACACATATCAAGGTAGAAGGATGTTTTTTTGCACAATAAAGAGAAAACAATACAGTCTCCTTCTAGAATATTAAGCTGTATCAGCAGTAAGAGAAAATAAGTGGATATATGAAATCCATCTAGGATCAAAAAGAACAAAGTAAAATGATGAGTTTTATCTGTCTTCCCTTTTCATGGTAAAATTTAGCTTGAAATTTGAAGATAAGTAGCTCTCTGAGTTTGCTTCTTAAGATTGCACAAATATTTTCAAAGGTAGTTTATTTGAAAATAAAATGTTAGTCATTCCTCCTTGAAAAAGAATTTTAAAACACTAACCTTTGTAGTGAATTGGCATACAAATCATAGTTTCGGTAACTTCATACATTAATTCTAAAACCTCTGCTAAGCATGAGAAAAGGATAAAATATTTATGAAGTTTATATTTCAGTTGGCTGTTAATCAAATAATTACTAGAGTGCGAAGGATTTAATATATTTAGAGTTTATAATTTGGAGGAAAACAAACTCCAGTACACCTAATAAAAATGGTGAAGCAAAACCTTTATGGTCTAACCCTCTTAATTAGATAAAACTATAACAGAAATACATTTTTTTCTGAATAAGCAAAATAAATGTTTGGTTATAATGAACTTAATTCAAAGGTATTTAAAAGTTGGTAAAAGTTGTTTGAAGATACATTCAAAACACATCATAAGCTTTTTTCTTAGCCTTTTGAGAACCAAATGATTTGACTACAACGGGGAAAACTTTTCATTCTTCCTACATTATTATGTAAGGAAGGTGATGGTGTAGCACTCCCTTTTTTTCTAGTCCTTAGATACAAAATTGTTCTAGAAAGATAGTTTGTCAAGAAGAAACTAGAGAAGAATCAAAAAAAAAAAATAGCAATGCGCTTACCCACTTGGTATGAGGGGTAGAAAGGAAATGATACAGTAGAACTTACCTTGTCGGTTTAGAGAACTGTCTCAAGGACCGGACACTCCTGAGATCATGCCCCACTGGACTCGGGTTACTTTGTATGCATGCAATTGTGCAGTGTGATGGCGGACAAGTCATGGATCACCCTGAGGGACTTGAAGGAGAAAGGGCATAGTCCCCATACCCTGCCATTTCTCAGTGTGAGTGTAATTGGGAACAAAAGCTGTTGACAATTTGACCTCCACATGGAAAATGCAAAATTCTTCCAAAGCCACTGTCTGTTGACAGCAGTGTAACGAGAGACTGTATACACATCGCAGAGCGTAACGAGCTGCATGGGCTATTTTCTCTGCCCAGAGTATTTCTCACAAAACTGCTGTTCTCCTCTTTCAGGACTCTACCCCAAAGCCAGTTTCTCACTGAGTCCTCTCCTAACTTCGCCAATCAAAGCTGCCCTCCTTCTATCTCCACCCTATATCATCACTCTCCCACAAAATGCTTTATTTCCTTTACAGCACACATCACTCTTGGAAAACATTTTCTTTATTTCTTTATTGAGTGTTTCCTCCTTCCCACTGAAAAGTAATTCTTGAGGTTGTGACCAGTCCTGGCTAAAGAACCAGTGTCATTCATTTGCAAATATTTATTTCATGTCAGAGGCTGGGTGCACAGTGTTCAGCAAAGCAGACAAGATCCTTGCCTTCTTGTAGTAGTTTATAGTGTAATGGATGAACCCTATATTAATTGAATAACTACAGAAACAATTGTAAAATTATATCTGTGATCGGTGCTGAGAAGGAGAGAGACATGCACTAGCCTAGTGGGTAATGGAAAATCTAACTGAGTCAGGGAGGTCAGAGAAGGTTTCTCAGAGGAAGTGACTTTGGAGCTAAGGTTTCAAAGATAAGCAGACATTAAGTGAGGAGATTCTGAGCTGAAGGAAATGAAAAGGCCCTGTGGCAACAGGGAAAATGATGTACGGAAGGGACGGCAGGAAGGCAGATGCAGCTGGAACACAGGAGGCTGTGGGGAGCAGGATGCAGGGATGGATCATGGGGGTCGACAGGGGCTGGACCAGAGCAGGGATTGGTGAGCTGTGACTTTACATCTAGTGCATTAGGAGCGATTGAGTCTTCTGTGTGTGCAAATGTAGGAGTGTGTGTGTGCGTGTGTGAATGTTCACAGGGGAGTATGATTAGGTTGTAAATGCTAAAGAGAGTTATAGTTATTCTGTAGAAGACGGTTGACTGGAGAGAGAGAAAAGTCGTGTAAGCAGAGACCACTGAGGAGGTTACGGCAGTATCCCAAATGATGGACACTTGAATTCAGTGGTACTCTTGGGAAAGAAACTAAGCAGGTAGACCCAGAAACACAAAAGATATAAAACTGAAAGGACTTGATGTTGGAGGGGATAGGAAAGAAAACAGGACAACTTGCTACTCACTTGAGCTGATTAATGCTGCCATCATTATCTGAAAGTGAAGATTCTACAAGGAGATGTGGAGAGGTACAGAGACCATGGACCTGGCTTTGACGTGTTAAGTTAGAGGACCAGGGAGCTTGAATAAATTACAACTTGCTACACTTCTTGAATTTCTATGAGTTAGAGTTTTAGCCCTATTCAATTCAACCTGGCCGATACCTTCACTCTTTACAATAGTTTTGGTTATCATCCTTCTTTAACAGCTAAATGGAAGCCTGCAGTTTTGTTTTCTACAACTTTAAATTCTACATACTGTGTGAAGCACCTAGTAGGCCTAACCACCAACTCAAGAACTTTTACGGTAGTGAGAATTGAGGGATTGGCTGTTGGTGGTTTTATCTGTAAAAATATAAAATCAGTAACTTGAAACCTGAGATCAAAACCATATATCAAAAAAACATAGTGGAATACCAACATATAGTTTTATAGAACCTGAGCCTAAATTGTCAAAATCTTACTGCATTTAATACAGACATCCAAGTCCAGTCAAATAATGTTTCACAATATCAGATTAGAACGTTCACGGCACATCGCAAGTCATCTGGACTGATATCACCTCCCCAGTGTACTCAGTCTTCACTATTGATTGTCTACCCAACAAGCAACAGAGCCAGGCAGGAGATATTTTATCTAAAGTAACACACAGTTGTGCTGGGGTCTATTTGTGAGGTACTTTTTAAAGACAGTGCAAAAATGTCTTCTGATACATCGAGAAAGATTACCTAGAATTAACCAGAAGATATTTTGTTCTTTTTATTTATTTCTATTATTTTCATTTTGTAGAAACTCTGTATGCAGAAATTCTTGTCATTTTTAAATAATTTTGTGAGTTCAATTTAATGTTACTTTCTGGAAAGATTTATTTTTTTAAAGATATCTATCTCTCTATCTCATCTATCTATCCTCACATATGTGTGTGTTACCAATATTTAACAACTATATATGTTCATAGTATGTTTGATTTAAAATTTTATGTAAAATTTCATTACTTTAAACAGTAACAACTTTCAGAAACAGCAACACTAGTCTAAACTAATATAAAAGCTATAATTTTTCAAATATATAAGCCCTCCCAAATAAGGTAATTTGACAAATGGTATTTTTCTGAGTAAACAAAATGCCGACTTGCTAACCTATTTTGTAAAATTCATCAAGTAACCTAAACAAGCAATCTGTTCATACATATATCAAGTAATTAAGAAAAAAAAAAAAAAGAATTTGCTGACGTTAAAGTAGAAACAGAATCTTTCTACAGTTTATCATTTTGCTTCACAATATTTTTCTCTCACTTAAAAAAATCCATCTTTAATCATTAAGATTTAATTTAGACCCAAACCAAGTAAAATATACATACTCCTAAAATTTAATCGCTCCTAGAAATATAGAAAATGTGTTCATGCAGGCAGCCACCAGGAAAACCACCACATGTAAAGAGTGCCACGGATCAAAGGGATATTTGAGTCGTTTCATTAACAGCTATGTGACAGAGGGACAGAAGCTTGAAGAAACGTCTTTCCCAATCGGAAAGGGTAAATGATCTGTCTGCAATGTCTTCACTGCCAGTGGCCAGCCTGGACGCTCCGTCCTGGTTATGTAGGTGGGTAGGAAGACATTCCTGCTAAGGGTTACGTGTGCTCCACTGGGCGTTTAAGGCAGCGTCGGCCCCGTGACTACAGTGATGTCCACCTCTAAATGAGTGAGCATCTCTAGTATCCAAGCCTTACATCATACACTGAAAATATTTGCAAGCAATATACAGAAACTTATCAATTGAAAATTATTAAGTATTATTTACCCAATGTTCAGAGACGAGAGAGCTATTCTACTCAATGTAGGGAGTATACTTACTCAGAAACTTCATTCCCGTGTTCCTTTTTATATTAACATTTATTATTTTCTAGTTATAGACAATACTTGTCATATCAGAAAAATCTGCAGATATGGAAAAATATATTAAAAAGGGAATGAAAAACACCCATAATCCCATCTCTGGAAATAGCCCCATCAGCATCTGGTATAGTTCCTTCCAGTCTATCTTTAGGCACATGCAACTTTTAAATACAGCTAAAATCATACCAAATATGGTATATTATACTAATTTTTAATACAATATTATATTATTATTTTCCATGTTATTAAATATTATTTAAAATCATAAATTTTAAAGTCTATACAATGACCAAATGGTTACCTATGTGGTAATCTGTTTAGCAGGTAATGTACTTAAGAACATATATGCTATTCCCAACCTTTATTACTTTTTAAAAAACAGAATTTTTACAATTCTTTTCTAAACTTCTGCATTCAATGCCCTTTAAACCAGTATGTGAAACACTGGCGCATCAGTTTTCAGGCATAATAAATAAGTCACTCAACAGACATGAAAAGAATCTAACAAGTTTTTTTAATGAAAGTGATATGAGTAATGAAAGAGCTACTTTCTGTAAATCACAACATTTCAAAACATGGTACTTTAAAAGGGTGTCTTGTTTCTAAAGGCACACTTCTCAAATATGCACCAGGTGGCAAGTACCGTTGGCAGTGATAATCTTTGTGTTGAGAAGAATGCCTAGACTTTTGCTGTATCAGTGGCTGCTATGATCTTGTCTCATAAATGAGATCTCGGGCACATTTTTGCCTTCTTACAGTGGAGAAGAGTCCTGTAGTAGCTGGGGCGCTGAAGGGGAGCCGTTCACGTATGGACATGTGCAGCAGGCAGAGGATCTTGATTGTCAGAATCAACTGCTGATGCTGTATGGGACAGGCAGCCGTTACCAACGTGTGCATGGAATGGCAGTGCAAAGACGCTCAGCTGCGAGGTGCTCATCTGCAATTGGGGTTGTCTTTACAGCAGTCAGTGAGGACGGGATAAATCAATGAAAAGCTCTCCAGATAATTCAGGTGAATAAAGTTGATGAAGATAGACGAGAAGACATCTTTCCGACAATTAGCCTTGCATTGGCTTTTTTAAATATTTTAAATAATGGTTCTATTTTAAATTTACCTTAGGTGGAAAATTCATCAAAATCACTATTTCAACACTAGTGTCTATGAATCCCTTCATTATAAATTCTTTCTATTCGGTTTAGTTAGTAGGTATTCAAGTGTCTAAAATCCAAAATAAGTAGTTTAAACATATTAAGTAACAACTGTGCTGGTCAGTGTGTTAGAGTTGAACACATCTGAAAAAAACTGCACACACACTGCCAATTCCACCTGTCTGGTAACTTGCACCACACAGAAGCTAACCAAAATCAGCAGTGTCATCCTAAGGTTATCTAAGACAACAGCTAGACAGTGGTTATGCTTTTCCTGAAGGTATTGGCAAAACAAATTTAGACCCTTTCCTCTGATTCCCAATCCATTCCCTGCCAAGCAGTGACCCAGTCAGGCGTATGACTTCTCCACCACCCCTGAGTGATTGAACAGGGAAGGGTGTTATGATCTTTCTGACAACGACCTGCAAGGAGGGAGCTGTGGTAGTGCCACCCTCATCCCTCAGCAGCACTTCATACGCAAGGCTCGCTGCCCTCAAGACACAACTGTTCGTGCCCTAAGTGAGTAGCATAACACGTGCTACATGCATGGTTTCATTCCCCAAGTAAGAAATGCCCTTAGCAGAAAAGGCTGAAACTCACCCTAAGCAGACAGATCTTTCACTCTCGCATTTGAAGGCACAGGTTCAGAATGGAAAAAGGATTTAAACCACCAGGTGGATTCTGCCACTTCAGGCAGCCCTATCGAATAAAATTCATATTACTCCTTGTTAAACAAAGTAGAGATTAAAAATGAAAAGAAATAATAAGAGTGTCACTAAAGAAATAACTAAGTACCTTGCTGTGATTTGTCATCATCTATGAAGTTAACAGAATCAGAGCCCGTTAAAGAACTAACTGAAGAAATACTGGACTCTGGGAAACAAATGATATTAAACAAATAAATAACTAGCAACCAGACAAGCACATTCACATCATTTGCATACAGACACTCAAGGAGCATGGTTTGAAATCATTTACTCCTGGCTTATGAATTCATGAATGAAAAAACTGATCGGATTACCAATCGATAGAAAGCTGCCGCATTAAGAAAATACTGTATGTTCTACCGATATGATAAACTCATTTCCAAGGCAGGCAACTCTCGCTCTCCATGGATATGAATCTGGAATTTAAAATGTATTGTAAATGTTTTCAGATTCAAAAACTCAGAAAGAATGAGACCAAGAATAAATATTGTTGTACTACAGTAGAAATATTACATATGTATATGTTTAAAGTTCTACAAAAGTCATAAAATCTAGAAATTAAGGAATTATTTTAAAAGAGCAAGCATTTTGTCTTATTAGACTTGTATTTAAAACCTATGTCTCTTGTAAGATCAGAATGTGAAAATAACTCCTATAGATAAATAGCACCAATAAATGAGCATAGTTTAAACTTTGGGCACAATGAATAAATCAGTAGATGTTTCTGACACTTACACTATGAGCAACCCTCAAAAGAGGAGATTTCTATGTGTTGTTGCCATAGATACTTCTAATAACTACCTAATTTAGTTCTAAAATGCTTATTTCATTTTAGGAAATTTCTCAATCTTCTCTAAGTAGCTATAATTTTCTATTTGGCTATGAATATGAACAGATGGATAGATTAATAAAAATAAAACTGGCCAGATAGAAGTTGGCCTATTCTCCATAAAAGAAGATGAAAATTAGAAAATTTTTGAAGGAAAATCATGCTATCTTTTCTTTTCTAAGGAATTGAATAATGCTTTATTTATGTAAAATTATTCATTTTTAGTGGATCTTAAAGAATGCAAGGCACATAAAATTAAAATATAATTATGAAACATACGCTGATGTTCACTGATTTATAAGTGTCAATGGCTTCATTGATATAGTGTAGCTAGAACAAAGAGAAGTTCCTGTCAGCACTGGGTCGGAGAGGTCCCTGCGGCCTCCTGCTTTCTTCACTGTCACCAACAGTTAGTTGTCTCCTTAAGCTCTGAATGTAACATGATACGTAAGTCAACAATATCCACAAACATCACCTCGAATCATATTATCTCTATGCTGATGCCACTTACTTCGATAATACTGATTTCTGGCCAGAAGGCAACCGATGGAAGGTACCGACGCCATGACTTTACCCAGGAGAAAGCGCCCAGGAAGCTGCGAGCATCAATCTGAGAAACAGCAACGGGGAAAAGAGACGTTGATATAAACCATGGGGAGCTTCCTTTTCCTTTTCCCATGTGACTGTTACGAAGTATTATCATTTACCATGTAATACATATCTGATAAAAGGAATTTAAATGTTTACACAAAAGTTCAACCAAATATATTGCAATTAAAAGATGCAATTAAGTAGCACATTTGGTTGAAAACATAAGAACTATACATCCAACTATAAACAATTCACAGGACTTATTCCATCTAAAACAGACCTAGAGGTCAGAGAAAAAGTGTTAACTCAGCCAGAAGGTAGTCACTCACCTATTTGCTTTCTTTAGTTCTTCTAAAATGAATGTGGTTCTAAAGTTTCTTCAGAAAATGCATGCATGGAAAGAGACAATTCTTAGTGAGTGAAGAGAGAGGCTGCATCACCCACACAGGCCCAGACTCAGGCTGCGGTGACTGTGCGTGATCGGGGACCCCTGAGCACACCTTATATTTAGAAGCCCCAGGCTGGGTGGAACCTGAGCTGTGGGTGACTCAGGGTGAGGTGGGCACACAGCCAGTCAGAGGCAGCAAGCAAGCACTCTCCGCACGTCTGCCCTCCAGACGGCCAAAGGCCCTCAGAACACGGCAGCCTGCCAAGTTCGGCGGCAGTCAGCAGGGCAGGACTTGGCCCTATGCTCTTTTGGACTCAGCGTCTTTAATATTACAACCGCTGGTGACTGCACAGAGGGAGGCGATACCCAAGTGTCTCCTCAGCCTTAGATACAGTCACACAGTCCACCTGCAGCACCACGCTGGGCACGTGTGGGTTACACGGACAGCCTGTTGTCTGGCTGGGGAGACTGAACATACCCGCCCACAGACACAGGGAGGCAAGGCAGAGTCCCACAGTCAAAGCAGAGCAAGAAAGAGCTCGGGGGAACATTGCAGTCGTCCTGGAAGACGGACACAGTCAGTAGAACTTGACAGACAGTGAGTTAGAAACTCTAGCAGGAATGACAAGAGACAGATGGAAATCATGGGTAATAAGAGGTTATTGATGACATTGTATCAGTATCATTCATTGATACAAAAGCTAAGCTTCATTCTGATTTTAGTAACATTTTTCAGCTCGATTACTCCGCCCTTTCATAGACTCAGTTGACTGATGGATCAAGCTGTGGCTCCCTTCACATTGAGCGGCGATTGCATCTGTTGCTGATTCAATTTGTTCACTGGCTATTGGTTGTGTGTGGCTTGTGTATCCTTAACACAATTTTTGTAGTGTATACATTGCTATAAAATTATTCATGTCGGCTAGGTTTTCAAATATATTCAAAACATTTACTGTAGTATGCCGTCATGGATTTTTAAAATATCACTCCAGACACAGGACCAAAAGATCGCTACATGATCCCACTTACGTGTGGAATCTACAAAAGTGAGAAGAGTGATTACCAGAAGCAGGGAGATGGGGGAGTCGGGAGGTGTTGGCCGAGGATACAAAGCTGCAGTTGTGTGGGACGAATACATCTAGGGATGTAATGTACAGCAGTATTGCAGCTAATACTATTTTACTGCATGCTGGAAACTTTCCAAGAGAGTAGATTTCAGGGGCTCTTACACACACACACACACACACACACACACACACACACACCACAAAATAAAAGAACTATATGATATGGGTGTGTTAATTTGCTTGAGTGTAGCAATCATTTCAGCACGTTTAGGTATTTCTAAATGTCATGGCATGTTGTACATCTTAAATATATTCAATTAAACAAAAAACAAAACAGACAGTAAATACCTACTTCACCTCGCTCTCCTCCCTTTATGTGGCTAACGTCAATTATTTAGGCCTTTCTTTCTCTATTTGAATAATTACATTTGCTACAGTTTTATTAAAGCCACTTTTTTCAAAGAAATATTTGATCCTCTCGTCTCTTGATTTTCTTTATTTTCTGTCATGCTTGTATTCTTCTTCATTTTACTTCAAAATTACACTTCTTGTCACTTATTTCAGAATATTTTATAACTGCCATTATGATATTTCTTGAGCGTTTAGGAATGCTTTCTCTTTTCCGAAAGTGTACGATATTTTTTAACTTTTAAATTCAAGGGTACATGCGCAGGTTCGTTATATAGTAACATGTTGTGGGATTGCGGTGCAGATTATCTTGTCACCCAGGTATCAAGCTGAGTACCCGTTAGTTATTACCCCGATCCTCTCCGTCCTCCCACCCTCCACACTCCAATAGACCTCAGTGTCTGTTGCATCCCTCAGTGTGTCCATGTGTTCTCCTTATTTAGCTCCCACTTTTAAGTGAGAACATGTAATATTTGGTTTTCTGTTTCTGTGTTACTTTGCTAAGGATAATGGCCTCCAGCTCCATTCATGTTCCTGCAAAGCACATGATCTCATTCTTTCTTAGGGCTGCGTAGTATTCCATGGTGTCTGTGTACCACATTTTCTTTGTCTAGTCTACCATCCATGGGCATCTAGGTTGATTCCACGTCATTGCTATTGTGAGTAGTGCTGCAATGAACATACATGTGCATGTGTCTTTATGATACAATTTATATTCCTTTGGGCATATACCCAGTAATGGGATTGCTGAGTCAAGTGATAGTTCTGTTTTTAGGTCTTTCAGGAAGTTCCACACTGTTTTCCACGATGGTTGAACTAATTTACACTCCCACCAACCGTGTATAAGCTTTCCTTTTTCTCTGCAAACTTCCCAGTACCCATTATTTTTTGACTAAGTGTAAGATGTTTAAAGCTATCTTTTAAATCTTCTGCCTTGTCAGAAATTACGAGATGATTTCTGATTTTTACTCATTTTTGAAACAGTCTATGGAGGTGTCTTTCCGTGCACTTGAGAAAAATAAATATTCTTTATTTACTGCATACTGCTGTTATTTTATATATGTTTGTCAGATTGCATTACATAACGTTTTAAAGCAAATAATTCTTACACTTACCAATGTGTTACTGCTTGATCTACCAGTTTCCCATATGAGTACTCATCTAATTATGTCAATTTTTGTTTTATGAATTTTGAAGCTTTGGGATAGAATCACACGATGATCACGATTATAATATTATCTGAGTGGATACTTGCCTTTGTCTTCTTTTAACATTACTAACGTTTTACATTTGTGCTGCTTGTTTAATTTGTCTAATATTAATATCGTAGCACCAGCTTTTTCTCTAAGTAATCATAAAGTATATCCTTTCGAATCCCGTAATTTTCAGCTTGCTCTTCTCTCTGTTTTAACCATCACTTATAAGTATCCTTTAACTGTATTTTTTCCTAGTCATATCTGGTTTTTGAAATATTTGAGTTTAGCCCACTAACATGTATTGGAATTACTCACATATTTGAACTTCAGACGTTGAGATCTTCCTACGTAATTTTTATGTCTCAGCCACATACATGCATGTGTATGCTTTAAAACTTTAATATAACTGTAAATTTAGATAGTTTAAACATGATTGTCCTGCATTCTGACTGAATACTACAGCGTTTCTTCCAATTTACCACTTCTCTTTTTACCTATGTCCTACCTAAAATTTAGCTTGTGTGTATGTATATGCACACATACATGCATACATACATGTGAACATATGTATGTATGTATTTATCTATTTGAATTTTATTGCTTTATTTCTGCCCTGTTTTTCATAATTCTTTCATTTGTTTCTCTGACCAGCCTTAACATGGTTATTATGAAGTTTTGGTTGAAACCCTCTATGAATTAGCTTCATTTCACAGGCATTCTGTCACAGTTGTGACGGTTGGCTGGCTTTCTTAGCAGGAGATTTCTTCATAGGTTTTGGCTGTTGGTTTGAGGCTCATTTCGAGTGTTCTCTGAACTCTCCCACACGCTAGGCCACCCACCTCTCCTGGCTAACGGCATCATGGTGTTCACGTACTGTTCTCACCTGACCCTAGATTTGTAACTCTGAATTATAACACTACTCACATTTTATTAAGTTATTTATTTCTTTCACATGTTAAATTGTGAACAGATCAAAGACAGAAGTACCCCTATTCATTTCAGCTTCAGCAATGCCTGGCACAAAACCTGACAGATATGGTAGTTTAGGCTCTAAAAATGGAATAAAACCAGTGCATTCCTTCTTTGCCTGGTAATAAGGATCACGTCCTTGGCCAGTAATAAAAATTTCATAACAGGGCTTAGATTTAAATGCTATAAATGACACAATTAGAGTAATTTTTACCTGGATTGCTGATTCGTGAGGTTTTTTTTTAAATATCCAAGTACTAAAATTAATCACAGTCACATTCTCAGTGAGTCTTTTGTCCCAGAATTGAGGGTGCTAACACTTTTATTTGGTGATGAAAAGAAGAGAGTGACTGTCTAATTCCAATAACATGCTAAAAACCAGCAGGGAGCATGGAGCTGTCCTCTGCATTCTCCTGTTCAGACAAGCTGTAATACGTGCCTTACTGATGCCTCCTAAAGGGTTGAGAAAGGGTTCAAAAAGACAAGTTCTAATTAGTCAACTGCCACCATTCTGAAGGATGATCTGTTTATCACATGTAAGATACTATTACTGTGCTAACCTACCCTGTGTTAGCCTGACAGTCTCCATCCTAACCTCCACCTCACCTGTCCCGCCATTTCTCCCTTGAGTGAATACCTGGGTCACACGGTGCTGGGTCACGTTGTACTTAGAACCATAGGAACATATAACCGTTGTAACCATATCCTGCTTGACAAGCCCACTCGCTATTGTGAATACCCCCTCGATTGATTGTATGGAAAGTACCAAATGCCCCCCCTTGGTAACCAGCAATCACGGGAACCGCTTGTGTGTACACTCCTTAGTTAATCAACAATCATGGGAGCCTCCTGCCTCCTAGTTACCAGCCTCCTCCCCTAACTTGCTTATTCTGCTTCCGTAAAATTCCGCTTTGCCCCCTTACCCTGGGCAACATATAAAAGGAAATCACACCCCTTCATCGGGGCCGAGAGATTTTGAGAGTGCGCTGACTCTCGGTCGCCAGCAATAAATCAGATCTCAGAGCGTGGTGCTTTCCTAACCACTCACTCGGATATAACAACAACTCTTTCTAACTTTATTGACATTGGATGCAGTAGCAAACAGATATCAAATCGCTGTTTACTGGGGCATGGAAGCCCATGACAAGAACAATGACTAAGCTTGCTGATAATTGACCATGACCCCGTGTTGTCACAGACTGCTGGCCAAGTGTGCAGTATGAGAGGACCAGTATCTGACTCTCCTGGAAGACTTGAACTGTCTAGATCTCATTCCCATCTACAGTTATAAAATATCTGAGTGTCCCTCCAAGATGCCAAGATTTTAAGTGTGTCGTGACAGTCAGGCCAATAAATGTGCTATATGAAGCATAGCAGAGTCACTCGAAGAACTAATGCTCAAATGAGTATGTGATTTTCAATGGATCACTAAACGGCCAGGGTGTTAGGAGGCAGATTTGGGGCGCCCACTAGATTTAGGGTGCTCTATAAAGACACGGCCATCTGCATTAAAACACTGCTTCATTTCGTAATGATTGTGGAAAAGCTTGCCAACAAGTAGTTATTGACTGTCTCTGGGACTCCGCAAGTGACATATGACAGAGGAAATAATAATATCTAACTTTATTTGAAATTCATTTCAGTTCCAATACATATATTTCCATTGTTTGATTAAATTTTATATTTCTCTGAATTGTCTATAGTCTGTCTGTTGTCATGATTTTACACAACAGAAACCGATCTTACCTAAAATCAGGAAACAGTGTGTTGGGAGAGTGCTGGTCAGTTCATACAGTCGTCAGGAAGCATAGAGCAGTGCGCTCTCCTGAGCAGGCGTCTCCAGGAAAGATCCTGCGAGCTTACAGGGGGTCATCTGGTCCACGAATCACCAGAGCCAGGACACGGGAGGGGGTGCACCCAAACCGCTTCCCATGGCACTGGAGCTAAAATTGCCACGGCCACACATCCCAAGGGCCGGGCTGCTGGCTCTTCTAGACAGCCTCTAAAAAGCGGCACCGTAGGTCCAGTGGGCACGCCAAATCGCCTCCTAACACCCGAGCTGTTTAGTGATCCACTGAGAAAGTTTTTCTTATCTAGAAGAAGGGAGCACAAGACCATATAACATTAAAGTGTGTTTTCCAGAAACTTCTGGCCCTCCTGCTTCTTGGGGGATGGAGACTGGGGCTCAGAGTGCCCTCTCTTACTGACCCCTGGCTCGCATGCTTTCCCAACAAATCCTGTTTTTCAACCCATACTACGTGATATTGTAAACTCTGTCCTGAGAGGTATCGCGCTTTGGGGAGCCACTCAGGAAAAAAGCAGGCTAAGCAAAGAAGCACCTGCTTAAGTCACACCACAGGCAGAAGACGGTGAGGGTCCTGCTGTCAGCTACAATGAAGCCACCAACACAGAGCCCCCAGCGGGCTGGAACTTAGCAGCTAACCCTAGGCCAGGCGATTGTGACTAGCTTCATGGAGATGCAGAAAATATGTATCCTTGTAGCAAAAATTGCGTTCTTTCAGTATCTATTCTCTTCTTTCATTTTTAACATTTATTGGGCATTATCTACCCAACTAGGCAACCCATTTCTCAGCCTCCCTTGCAGCAGAGAATATGTCTGGGCCAGTGAACTGTGAGAAGAGTGTGGTTCATCTTCAAGGTCATCTCCTTAGAGACCAAGTCACTTGGCATGGACTTCTTTTTGGCTTACTAGCTGGAAAATGTTACTAACCAAAACCATGTTACAAGAAGCCACACTGAGAATAGCTTTCCCACCTCAGGGCTAGTACCAGAGAATGAAATACAGTTCTCTTTCTAGACTGTATCATGTTCTTAGTGTTATGAGAGATTAGCTTGCACTTTGGTCATTAAAATCAAGTTGGACTTTAATAGGGAGAGATACAGTGTGTTAGATTCCCCCCAAAACAGAACAGGTCTTCAGATGCTGGGCTGCAAAGGAGCAAAGGCTGATGTCACCAGAATGCTGTATTCTCACTGATCCTAAAACATACCTTTTGCTCTGCTAAGCAGTCCCAGTCATTTCCGTCCACTTGAATGTGGCAGCCTCATTCCCACCACACGCCAGAACTTACACTGTTTACCCAACTTACAGGTCTTTCTCTTCTGCCCTTTTCTTGAACCCCTTAAAGCAAAAGAGAATTAAGTTCAATGACTTCCCGATTCATATCTGTATTACTATTAGATGGAATAATGAGTCAGTTGCCCATGATGCAAATATACAAACAGTAAAAACCAAATTAATCTGTTTTCATCTTCTCTCCTCTGCCCTGCATCCTCCCTGCCCGGCTGCCAAATAGTAATTGTACTAGAAAAACAACTTTGATTAATTATTACCAAGCCCTGGTCTGGATTCTTGAGGTTTGCTCCATAGGCATCCTGGACACCATCTAGAAAGCCACAGAGCAGCTGGGTGGTGTCTCTGGTAGTTAAATCTACGAGGAGCAACAAGATCTTTCCACCTCGGCCTTGGTGTCAACTCCTAACTGGGGAGAGGCGAGCTCCCCTTCCTGGTGCAAAGACCATTCCTCAGTATGTTCTCCCTTTAGGATTCCCTGAGCTACACTTGTATTTTTTTCCCCAATACTGTTACACTTCCTCCTTCCTGTGGTAAAGCATCTAAATGAACATAACTGGGTCAAGCCACATCTGTGTTTCTGCCTTGCAAATCCTACACCCGCTGAGTTGGATAATTACTCTGAGTAACGGTCAATATACTGATAGTCTGGAAGCCCATGAAACAGTTTGTGAATATGAACACACTTTATTGTCTAGCAGATATTCCATGGTATCGATAAGAGCACAGAATTGCCAGATTCTTTTTGTTTAAATTTTGATTGCTCTTAATGTCAGAGCAACATCTTAAACACCATTTCCCCCTAATCTATATTATTCCCATTTCCCCACAAATTCCCGTTCTCAGTATGAGGAGTCTGCTTATTTTGACATGCCTCAGATCCTCATCTATGAACTGCAGAGTGCCTCTGATTATCTGACTGTAGGAACTTCAGGCTCTATTACCTAGAAGATGGACAAATTTGCCCACAGTTTTATTGAAGATTTTTCTTGGGGAAAAAAAAAAACCATGAAAGAGAGTAAGGATAGCAGGGCTGATCAGTGAGAGACGTCGGACAGCAGAGAGTGGGCCTCCGTGGGCTTGCCCTGGAGGGAAACCCTGGCGGCACTGCCAGGCCCCGCAGCCTGCCCTTACACCGCTTGAATCCACTGGCTTTGGATAGTAAGTTCATCCGTCTGGGAGCATCTCTTCAGGGGCTGAGATCGGTTCTTTTTCTGGGAAAACTCACACAAGGAAGGTGAGTAGGATGAAGTGGAATTCCTGCCACTGCAGAGGACTTGAGATCACGGTGACTCCCACCCTCTCCAGCCTGTGTTTCCTGACCAGCACGTCTTCTGAGACAAATGATTTACCCGGAGGACTGACCCATATCTTCCTCCTTGAACTTTCTGAACCACTGGTCATCACACCCTTTGTAAGCTATGGTGTCTGTGTGGGAAAGGTGCATTCCACAGAAGTCCTGTTCATAAGGGTCGCCCTCGGCTGCTCCTGGGAAGGAGCCTCTGGAAGCTTCTGTCACATAGGAGTGTTTTTGCATTTCAGATGTGTCAAGCCACACGGTACCAATTGTCTGGATAGTTTATACCAACGTGTGCTCCATGGTGATCTGGCACTTCAGGAACAGAAGCGAGTCATACGAGTGCTCTATGCCTGCATGACAGACATCCGTAAAGTCACACGAGCGCTCTATGCCTGCATGACAGGCCTCCGTAAAGTCACACGAGCGCTCTATGCCTGCATGACAGACCTCCGTAAAGTCACACGAGCGCTCTATGCCTGCATGACAGACATCCGTAAAGTCACACGAGCGCTCTATGCCTGCATGACAGACCTCCGTAAAGTCACACGAGTGCTCTATGCCTGCATGACAGGCCTCCGTAAAGCCATACGAGCGCTCTATGCCTGCATGACAGACATCCGTAAAGTCACACGAGCGCTCTATGCCTGCATGACGGACCTCCGTAAAGTCACACGAGCGCTCTATGCCTGCATGACAGACCTCCGTAAAGTCACACGAGCGCTCTATGCCTGCATGACGGGCCTCCGTAAAGCCACACGAGCGCTCTATGCCTGCATGACAGACATCCGTAAAGTCACACGAGCGCTCTATGCCTGCATGACAGACCTCCGTAAAGTCACACGAGCGCTCTATGCCTGCATGACAGACCTCCGTAAAGTCACACGAGCGCTCTATGCCTGCATGACAGACCTCCGTAAAGTCATACGAGCGCTCTATGCCTGCATGACGGGCCTCCGTAAAGTCACACGAGCGCTCTATGCCTGCATGACAGACCTCCGTAAAGTCACACGAGTGCTCTATGCCTGCATGACAGACCTCCGTAAAGTCACACGAGCGCTCTATGCCTGCATGACAGACCTCCGTAAAGTCACACGAGCGCTCTATGCCTGCATGACAGACCTCCGTAAAGTCACACGAGCGCTCTATGCCTGCATGACAGACCTCCGTAAAGTCACACGAGTGCTCTATGCCTGCATGACAGGCCTCCGTAAAGCCACACGAGCGCTCTATGCCTGCATGACAGACATCCGTAAAGTCACACGAGCGCTCTATGCCTGCATGACAGACCTCCGTAAAGTCACACGAGCGCTCTATGCCTGCATGACGGGCCTCCGTAAAGCCACACGAGCGCTCTATGCCTGCATGACAGACATCCGTAAAGTCACACGAGTGCTCTATGCCTGCATGACAGGCCTCTGTAAAGCCACACGAGCGCTCTATGCCTGCATGACAGACATCCGTAAAGCCACACGAGCGCTCTATGCCTGCATGACAGACATCCGTAAAGTCACACGAGTGCTCTATGCCTGCATGACAGGCCTCCGTAAAGTCACACGAGCGCTCTATGCCTGCATGACGGCCCTCCGTAAAGTCATACGAGCGCTCTATGCCTGCATGACGGGCCTCCGTAAAGCCATACGAGTGCTCTATGCCTGCATGACAGACATCCGTAAAGTCACACGAGCGCTCTATGCCTGCATGACAGACCTCCGTAAAGTCACACGAGTGCTCTATGCCTGCATGACAGGCCTCCGTAAAGCCATACGAGTGCTCTATGCCTGCATGACGGGCCTCTGTAAAGCCATACGAGCGCTCTATGCCTGCATGACTGACCTCCGTAAAGCCATACGAGCGCTCTATGCCTGCATGACGGACCTCCGTAAAGTCACACGAGCGCTCTATGCCTGCATGACAGACATCCGTAAAGTCACACGAGCGCTCTATGCCTGCATGACAGACCTCCGTAAAGTCACACGAGCGCTCTATGCCTGCATGACGGGCCTCCGTAAAGCCACACGAGCGCTCTATGCCTGCATGACAGACATCCGTAAAGTCACACGAGCGCTCTATGCCTGCATGACAGACCTCCGTAAAGTCACACGAGTGCTCTATGCCTGCATGACAGACCTCCGTAAAGTCACACGAGCGCTCTATGCCTGCATGACAGACCTCCGTAAAGTCACACGAGTGCTCTATGCCTGCATGACGGGCCTCCGTAAAGTCACACGAGCGCTCTATGCCTGCATGACGGACCTCCGTAAAGTCACACGAGTGCTCTATGCCTGCATGACAGACCTCCGTAAAGTCATACGAGTGCTCTATGCCTGCATGACAGACCTCCGTAAAGCCATACGAGCGCTCATGCCTGCATGACCGACATCCGTAAAGCCATACGAGCGCTCTATGCCTGCATGACAGGCCTCCGTAAAGTCATACGAGTGCTCTATGCCTGCATGACAGACATCCGTAAAGTCATACGAGTGCTCTATGCCTGCATGACAGACCTCCGTAAAGCCATACGAGCGCTCTATGCCTGCATGACGGACCTCCGTAAAGTCATACGAGCGCTCATGCCTGCATGACCGACATCCGTAAAGCCATACGAGCGCTCTATGCCTGCATGACAGGCCTCCGTAAAGTCATACGAGTGCTCTATGCCTGCATGACGGACCTCCGTAAAGTCATACGAGTGCTCTATGCCTGCATGACAGACCTCCGTAAAGCCATACGAGCGCTCATGCCTGCATGACCGACATCCGTAAAGCCATACGAGCGCTCTATGCCTGCATGACAGGCCTCCGTAAAGTCATACGAGTGCTCTATGCCTGCATGACAGACATCCGTAAAGTCACACGAGCGCTCTATGCCTGCATGACAGGCCTCCGTAAAGTCATACGAGTGCTCTATGCCTGCATGACAGGCCTCCGTAAAGTCATACGAGCGCTCTATGCCTGCATGACAGGCCTCCGTAAAGTCATACGAGTGCTCTATGCCTGCATGACGGGCCTCCGTAAAGTCACACGAGCGCTCTATGCCTGCATGACAGACCTCCGTAAAGTCACACGAGTGCTCTATGCCTGCATGACGGGCCTCCGTAAAGTCACACGAGCGCTCTATGCCTGCATGACGGACCTCCGTAAAGTCACACGAGTGCTCTATGCCTGCATGACAGACCTCCGTAAAGTCATACGAGTGCTCTATGCCTGCATGACAGACCTCCGTAAAGCCATACGAGCGCTCATGCCTGCATGACCGACATCCGTAAAGCCATACGAGCGCTCTATGCCTGCATGACAGGCCTCCGTAAAGTCATACGAGTGCTCTATGCCTGCATGACAGACATCCGTAAAGTCATACGAGTGCTCTATGCCTGCATGACAGACCTCCGTAAAGCCATACGAGCGCTCTATGCCTGCATGACGGACCTCCGTAAAGTCATACGAGCGCTCATGCCTGCATGACCGACATCCGTAAAGTCATACGAGCGCTCTATGCCTGCATGACAGGCCTCCGTAAAGTCATACGAGTGCTCTATGCCTGCATGACGGACCTCCGTAAAGTCATACGAGTGCTCTATGCCTGCATGACAGACCTCCGTAAAGCCATACGAGCGCTCATGCCTGCATGACCGACATCCGTAAAGCCATACGAGCGCTCTATGCCTGCATGACAGGCCTCCGTAAAGTCATACGAGTGCTCTATGCCTGCATGACAGACATCCGTAAAGTCACACGAGCGCTCTATGCCTGCATGACAGGCCTCCGTAAAGTCATACGAGTGCTCTATGCCTGCATGACAGGCCTCCGTAAAGTCACATGAGCGCTCTATGCCTGCATGACAGACCTCCGTAAAGTCATACGAGTGCTCTATGCCTGCATGACAGGCCTCCGTAAAGTCATACGAGTGCTCTATGCCTGCATGACAGGCCTCCGTAAAGTCATACGAGTGCTCTATGCCTGCATGACAGACCTCCGTAAAGTCATACGAGTGCTCTATGCCTGCATGACAGACCTCCGTAAAGTCATACGAGCGCTCTATGCCTGCATGACAGGCCTCCGTAAAGTCATACGAGTGCTCTATGCCTGCATGACAGGCCTCCGTAAAGTCATACGAGTGCTCTATGCCTGCATGACAGGCCTCCGTAAAGTCATACGAGTGCTCTATGCCTGCATGACAGGCCTCCGTAAAGTCATACGAGTGCTCTATGCCTGCATGACAGGCCTCCGTAAAGTCACACGAGCGCTCTATGCCTGCATGACGGACCTCCGTAAACACCTTGGGCTCTGATGTTCTGGTGCACTTTCCTAACGGGGAGCATTTTGTACATGTCACACATTTTTGCTGGAAGGTTTCAGTGTGTCCCATGTGACAGCACTAGGATGGAAAACCTAGAATCTTGTGATGCCTGATTTTCTCCAGACTTCCCTCCAACCAGGTAGACATTGGAAGTCTATCATCATCTATTGGATCCAGCTTCTTTTTATAGAGGCCGGGTAGTTAAATTAAATGGCAACCACCACTCATGCATTCTTTATATATACATATTTTTTAAAAAAATTTTTTTGAGATAGGGTCTCCCTCTGACACCCAGACTGGAGTGCAGTGGTGCCATCTCAGCTCACTGCAACCTCCGCCTCCTGGGCTCAAGGGATCCTCTTGCCTCAGCCCCGCAAGTAGGGGACTACAGGCACACGCCACCATGCCTGGCTAATTTGTGCATTTTTTTGTAGAGACAGGGTTTTATCATGTTGCCCAGGCTGGTCTCGATCTCCTGCATTCAGGAGATCCACCTGCCACAGCCTCCCAAAGTGCTGGAACTACATGCATAAGCCATCACATCCAATCTATTCTTTATATCTTAGCAGCACCAATATCAGCCATTTTTCCCAGGACGCACCTTTCAAAACATTTACTATCTTGGCTGTAACATGGGGCAGGAGGAAAGGCAGGGAGAAGTTCTGGAAGCTTGCCCCAAGCCTTGCCTGATACATCACTCCTTCGCCACAAGACAGTAGCCAACATGATGGTTCTGTCAGCCACGGATTGTGCCCATGTGAATTTTACATTTGCTGACCCGGGAGCAGGCTGTCAGGTTCAGTGTATAGAGTAACAGTAAACCAGACCTGGGTCAGGGCTCCTACACGTTCCGCCCTAACAAGCATGTCATGATGACATTTCTGACACCCGAGAATCCATTTCAACATAGTTCTTTTGAGAAGTCCTCAAGATGTCATGTACGTCAATCCCACAGTGCATGCACCCGCCTTAGACTCCTCTGCGGAAGAACTGGGGTGAAGATTTTCAGATGCGCTTCCCGTGGTGTTACAGGATCCCTATTCGTGGGAACCCAGCCCTCCTTCAGTCCATAAGTTCTGGATCTGAGAAGCGTCTGAGATCCAGAAACCAGGCCAGAGATAGTGAATATTTATTGATGCAGCTGCCCTCAAAATCCTTGAGTATATTTTTATTGTCCAAATGAAGCAATGCTGTTGAGGCTGCTGGCCCGTCCCTGCCCTGGGAACACCATGTCTATCAGCCAGCTCCCTGTGTGCAGGGCATCCTGTGAACGAAGCAATGCTGGCCCGTCCCGGCCCTGGGAACACCGTGTCTATCAGCCAGCTCCCTGTGTGCAGGGCATCCTGTGAATGAAGCAATGCTGGCCCGTCCCGGCCCTGGGAACACCGTGTCTATCAGCCAGCTCCCTGTGTGCAGGGCATCCTGTGAACAAAGCAATGCTGGCCCGTCCCGGCCCTGGGAACACCGTGTCTATCAGCCAGCTCCCTGTGTGCAGGGCATCCTGTGAATGAAGCAATGCTGGCCCGTCCCTGCCCTGGGAACACCGTGTCTATCAGCCAGCTCCCTGTGTGCAGGGCATCCTGTGAACGAAGCAATGCTGGCCCGTCCCGGCCCTGGGAACACCATGTCTATCAGTCAGCTCCCTGTGTGCAGGGCATCCTGTGCTGCTACCCTGACCTTACCACTCATGACAATTGCATCACCAGCTTCTGGTGATTAAATGCCACTGCCTAGCCTCTTCTGGGGGATCTTGTCATTCCCGTTGTAAGTGGGGGTTCCTACTCTATAACAGCACCTCCTTTTCTCAGTTCTGAAAAATAGAAAAAAAAAAGCCTCACTGATTTTCTCCGTGAAACTGGTACTCCTCTCTCCGATGTGCTCCTTTTCATTTTGGGAAAACAGTGTTCCCTGTGAAACGCAGCCAGCTGGGTTTTCCGGCCTTAAGTAGGACACGTGCTCCAGCATGCACAGGGCTCTGCGGTTCTGGTTTTTTACCTTTTCCTCAACCACCACCTTGCCCTGGAGGGAAACCCCTCCAGCACTTCAGAAATTTCTGTTTCACTTTGTATGGGCTATTGCTACTTCCACGAACTATCCTCACGACATAGCAGTTTCACACGCTGGCCTTGCCAGGGTGTTAGATGCCATATCATGGAAAAATCACCCTCATCAAAAAATTCTTCCTTACTCCTTATGTCTGGCACTCCTGGAGCCAGCTCCCTAAGGAACCAGTTCTGTTTGCATTCACCCCTGTGCATGTTAGCTGAGCCCTACGGCTCCTTTAGGGTAGACGCCCTTTCGTACGTTAGCAGGCCGGCACTCCTTAGTAAGCTAATGTCGTAACTCAAGCAGGTTACTTGTCCAGTGGTCGGGTTAGAACATAAGTGTTGATCCAGTAAGGACATGTGGTGCATCATTTTAAGCAAGGAAAGAGCCCTGATTTTAAAAGAAAGGAGTTGGCCATTTCTGTAGTCATAGAGGATTTGAGACGATCTTGTGATTCCAAACATCTTAGTGCATTGACTGAAATGTCCCCGTCACAAATCTCAGTGTCTGATTTCTTTCCATAGGGGCCCTGCCCTTGAAGAAACAGACTCTGAGCTTCTCAGAATTCAGCCTGAGGCTCACCCCTCAGCTTGTTTGCCATTCAGCCACAGATCCCTTTACCTGCTGCCAAGGAGCCGTCTGACTTTCTCCTTACATCAGTATTCCCCACTCTCCTCTGGCAGATTTTCCCCAGTGAACTGGCAACAGCCAGCAACAGTCAGCTCATCCCACAGCCCTACGATTGCTGTTTCCCAGACCCTCTGCAACACCAGAGATGGTGCAGCCACTGAGGCGGCCCTGCCACCGCCGCACCCTTCCAGGCACCATCTGCGGACGTTTGGGTAATTGCCCGTCTGTTTGTTTGCTAAGACAATGTAATAAAATACGGCCAACTGGGAGCACTTAAACAAGAGACTTTTATTTCCCACAGTTCTGGAGGGAGAAGTCCCAGGTCAAGTGTCCACAGGGTTGGTTTCTTCTACGGCCTCTCTCCTGGGCTCATAGTCTTCTCTCTGTGGGCCTCTGTGTCCAAATTCCCTCTTCTTATGAGGATACCGATCACATTGAATTAGGGCCCACCCTAATAACCTCATTTTAACTTAATTACCTGTTTAAAGCCCTATCTTCAAATCCCGTCCTATTATAAGGTTAAGACATCAAGATCTGAGTTTTGGGGAACACGATATAGTCCATGCCATCCTGCGTGAGCTTGCTAAAAGACGATGGGTCCCCACCTGTCACCCAGGACAGGGTCCACATTGCCAGCCAGCTGAAGGGTGATCAGCTCCAACAGCTCAACTCTACTGCTAAGAGAGTTTCGGTCTCTCACCAGACAACCTGGGTTCTAGGCAGGGGGAGTTTACTGAGGCATGGGGGAGAGAGGCCTTGAGCATCACCTGTTCAAATCACCTCTCTTCTCAACTACATCTTGATATCACTCAGACAATTTACCAGTTATAAGTAAGTTTCAAACACAGAATGTATGCTAAGGGAAAAAAAGTTTGTTTTTGAACATGAATTATCCATTTTATAAAACATCTTCCATTACATCAATTTTGAGTTATTTTTACTTTACCCATGAAAGCATTGCAATTTTTGAAGATAATATCCATATTTTCTGACATAAAATTTCACACATCCAGTCATTTTTTTCTGCTGATCCTTTAGCTAAACTTATACAAAACAATTTCCTAGTCAGAATTAAAAACAGAGATGGGCCAGACATGGTAGCTCTCGCCTGTAATCCCAGCACTTTGGGAGGCCAAGGTGGGTGGATCATCTAAGGTTGGGAGTTAGAGACCAGCTTGACCAACATAGAGAAACCTCATCTCTGCTAAAAATACAAAACGAGCTGGGTGTGGCGGCACATGCCTGTAATCCCAGCTACTAGGGAGGCTGAGGCAGGAGAATCACTTGAATCCGGGAGGTGGAGGTTGCAGTGAGCTGAGATTGCACCACTGCACTCCAGCCTGGGCAACAAGAGTGAAACTCCATCGCAAAAACAAAAAAACAAAAAAACAGCAATGCAATAAGCTTCAGAAGCTGAGACAGGAGATGCATTTTTAATAACAAAGGGATAATTATCAAAGAGCCCAAATCAACCTAACATGTTGAAAGCATTAAATTATATATTATTTATTTAAAATAAAATTTTGAAATCTGAGACCTACACACGCAATATAGTTTTAGCAGTAGCATCTATTTCACTGCAGTCTTCACTCTATCCCCAACTGAGGACATAATGGTCAACACAGGGTTCTTTCATTTCCTTCCTATTTTTTCTTTCTTATGGAAATAAACACTGCTAAACTTTCAGATGAAGTACAGTATTAACTTTTATCACATGATCCAAAGCTCAAAATGGATTTTGAACTTCAGCCGAGGGGGCAATATATCTTTATAAGTTTCATCCCAAGAAAGATAAAAAAGACAACAAAATAAAACATTACCTTGGCTAAATCTTCCCAAGCTGTTGCCAGAAACTGTGGAAAACTCATTGGTGTTGCAAATACTTTATAACATAATAAGATAGTTTTATGTAACCAAGATCAGTAGTTGAAGGTGATTTATGTGTAGTTAACTATAGGAAGACACAAGCAATTAATGTTATGTTAATCATAGACGATTTTCTAAAGTATTACTACTATATGTATTCAAGCATATATACTCAATCACAAAAGCATGCAAAGAGGTATGGAATTTTAGGTAATTACACAGTAAGTGTTTGCAAAACAACAGTTTGCTTGCCATCTAGAGGAAATATTGCTAAAACATTTGCCAAAGGCAGAATTGCCTCAAAATAAGTCTTATTCCAAGACTAAGTCTTATTCCCCTGGCGACCTCATTCCCTGTCATGGACAAGATCACTCTAGCGGTATCCCTCCTTAATTTAGGGCCTCAGATACTGTGTTTTACCTCTGTTAACACACTACCCTCCTCACCCAAGCCCACACCACACCACATAGAATATATCTGGACCTGGGTCTGGAAATAGGTTAGCATATGACATTATAGAGCAAGTGTTAGAATCAAAGAGCTCAGACAGGAGATAAAGCCTGTTGTCTGCACTGTTTCCATTCAAACTGAAGTGGGGTGCCACACTGTTCTCAGGGAACATGTCCATTTCTTTCTTACTTTCTCTTTTTGAAACAGAGTCTCACTCTGTCACCCAGGCTGTAGTGCAGTGGTGTGATCTCGGCTCACTGCAACCTCCGCCTCCTGGGTTCAAGCAATTCTCTGCCTTAACATCCCGAGTAGCTGGGATTACAGGCACCCGCCACGCCTGGCTAATTTTTTTTTTTTTTTTTTTTGTATTTTTAGTAGAGACGGGTTTCACCATGTTGGCCAGGCTGGTCTTGAACTCCTGACTCAGGATCCACCCACCTCAGCCTCCCAAAGTTCTGGAATTACAGGCGTGAGCCACTGCACCCAGCCAAATGTGTCCATTTCCAGGAAAACTAACCAGAACAGAGGCTGTTCAGTCAACAGTTACAGATCACTCTGACTGTGCAATATACTATCCCAAGCACTAGTGGGGAGGCACATATCCCTGCCATTAGGATGTTTATAGTCCCGTTGGTGGAGATAATTTTATTAACAGACAGCCAGAAAGAAGAACCTCAGCATGGCATCGAAGTGGGTGGAGGTGGCACTCAGCACGCTGAGCAGATGCATGACGACAGCCAAGCATCGAGCAAATTGAGCAAATTTCTAGAAAATGGAGACTTTTGAAGTCAAGATTTCTTTAAGGCTGTTTATTAAATAAAGAAACCAGTTGTCTTTCTTATCTGGCTCCTTCTTTCTTGATGAAACTATAAAACTTTCTAGCTGAAGTAACTTTTTAAATACCCATTGCAAGCAATGTGCTCACTGTAAAATACTGAGCTAAGCAAAATAAAGTGCTTCAATCCCTGTCATATTAGCATTCAGAATGCATTTAAGCTGTAATTAAAACACATTTTTCTTTGAATGCACATTTAATATGCACAGAAAGATTGATTAAATACCTCCAGCAAGCTGATCTTTTACTTTTTGGTCTCCAAGATGGCACATGCATTGATTCAGTTCCCCACTCGGGATTCTTTCCCTGTCTTCGTGCCTCATATATTCCAATGGAGCACCCTCCAGCAGCGGCAGAATGCCTAAACACAGAAATGCAGACACAGATCATGGAACCGCACATTGTAATATATGGTGCATACTATGCCATTTAGTTATCAATTGTTAATCTTTTTAGTAAGGCTGTTTTATTTCACAGAATGGGGAAGAAATGTAAGCTCGAGATTAGGATTGACGGTTGGGAATCAGAAGCTACAGGTCTAACTTTGCTTTGAGCAATTCACATAAACTAAGACAAATTTCCTCCTACTGAATTCCACAATGGATAATTTTTACTCACATTGTTGATAAGGGCTAATAAAATACAGGAGGTGTTCCTTCAAGTCCGGATTTTGTCTGAATGTACTGGGGTAAGGAAAACAGCTTTTGTCTTCCCTATGCCTTCATTTTTTCTTATAAAAATAGTGCTATTCACATATGTTCATTGTGACACTATTTACAATAGCAAAGACCTGGAACCAACCCAAATGCCCATCGATGATATAGACTGGACAAGGAAAATGTGGCACATATACACCAGGGAATACTATGCAGCCATCAAAAACGATGAGTTCATGTCCTTGGTAGGGACATGGATGAATCTGGAAACCATCATTCTCAGCAAACTGACACAAGAACAGAAAATCAAACACCACATGTTCTCACTCATAGGTGGGTGTTGAACAATGAGAACACATGGACACAGGGAGGGGAGCATCACACACTGGGGTCTGTTGGTGGGGACTGGGGAGGGACAGCAGGGGGTGGGGAGTTGGGGAGGGATAACGTGGGGAGAAATGCTAGATACAGGTGACGGGGATGGAGGCAGCAAACCACCTTGCCATGTAAGTACCCATGTAACAACGCTGCATGATCTGCACACGTACCCCAGAGTCTAAAGGACAATTTTTAAAAAGTGCTAGTAAAATTTAAGTGTTCTTCAAAATTTTATATATAGGAAGCTTTAAATTATTGTATGCATTACACTGCTTGTTACCAATTTAACCCCATTGGTGTTCTCCTTTTACTTTTCAGTTAATCTCGAATTGTACATTAGACATCTATGAAAGATCAGGAGCTATGTTCAGTCTTTTTTAGCAAAACCCTGTGGAGATATGTCTATCGGAGTTGAGTCATCAGAGTATATAATCATATTAGGGGACTTGAAGGGCTTCCTTCAGTGAACTTCATTAAAACTAACCTCCCTTGATCATAAAGTACAGTTTGGCTCCGTAGCAGCATTTCTTGGTGAGTGTAGGCCTTTTGTGAAGTGTCTTTGAAGTCATCACTAAAATGTCTTTGATCTGAGATTTGATGTAGAATTGCTCATGGAAATAGCACAGCTTTTTGCAGTGCTTTATGCTATCAACTCAAACAGAGGCTGCAAACTCACTCATATTATTTTGTAAAATGTAATCTTTAATTCATTTAAAGTAACTATAACAGAATTAACTTTTTCATATCTAATGGGGATATGGCGAAAGAGTTTATTTTAACTTTTAATAAATTTAATGTTCCTTGTGAGAGATAAAGTGCTTATGTTCGTTCGTTTGAGACAGAGTCTCGCTCTGTCGCCCAGGCTGAGTGCAGTGGCTCTATCTGGGCTCACTGCAACCTCCATCTCCCAGGTTCAAGTGATTCTCTTGCCTCAGCCTCCCGAGTACTGGGATTACAGGTGCCTACCACCATGCCTGGCTAATTTTTGTATTTTCAGTAGAGACAGGGTTTCACCATGTTGGACAGGCTGGTGTGGAACTCCTGGCCTCGTGTCCACCCGCCTTGCCCTCCCAAAGTGCTGGGATTACAGGCATGAGCCACCGCGCCCAGGGCTTATGGTTTTTTAAGAGGAAGATAAAGGGTAGCTCATTGTCCAAAATTCATGAGCCTTCATTCAGACTAATAAAAAATGTTGATAAATATTTCATCAAAAACTGAAATCATAAAATGAAACACTTTGTAATTGTTTCGAGAGCCACGGTAATGTGGCTTCACTAGAACGATGCATATGTTGGCAAGCCTTTTTAGCCTGTCATTTTAGGGAACAGTACTAAGGGCTCAGTAACTTGCACGTATGCCACAATCTTTCAAAAACTTTGAGGAAAGAACACAGTTTGAATATCTAGTTTGTAAGAATAATCACCAAGTGATTTCAAGTCCAGAAACGATACTGGGGGGGTTGTTTTCTAGTCTAGAAATGGGGTATCTGTGCATCATCAGTTGACACACCAGGATGAGATACGTTGCAAGGTGTGGTTCCAAGTAACAGCTATTTATATGAGTGGTTACCGTGTGTATCGCACTACTGCTATTTTTATTTCCAGGAATTTTGTGGACTTAAAAAATACCAAAGGATAACTGAGAGTCATATTTCTATCTATCATAAAATGGAAAGTTAGGGATTAAAATGATTAGTGTGTTTTTGAATATATATCTGGTGTCTATCACGTATAGATATTAGTTTTTATGGATATTGCTCGACAAGCAGGGTGAAAGCCGATATACTTTGTAAACTCTTAATGCCTGTTGGGTATCTTGGCATGCTCGCTGAACAGACAGTAGTAACTCATCAATCCATTCATTCATTCAAACACTTTTTTTGTGTGTATACTACATACCAGGGCTTACTGTGATGTGAATACATAAGATTAACAAGAGAGTTTTTGATCTAATGAACGCAAGCAAACTAATAAATTATAATAAAGCTTCCAGTAAAGAAATATGCTACAAATAAAATAAACCAAAGAGAAAGAGTGTTGGGGGACCGCTAATTTAGATACTGTCCTAAGAAACAGCATCTCCGAGGAGGGCGCATTTGGGCAGAGCCTGCAAAAAGGGCCGAACTCAAGCATAAGATCAATGTGAAGAAAGTTCCAAACAGCAAGGGCAGCAAGTATGGGCGCTCTAAGGTACAGAAATGCCTGGAAGCAGAAGAAAAGGCCATGAATTCAGCTGAGCAAGTGAGACGGAGAGAGGGGAGAGGCTAACAGAAAACGTACTCAGAGAAATGAGTAGAGAACAGCTCCTGCTTGTAGAGACAGCAGGGATATGAATGGATTTTATTTTGAGCGTGATAGGAAGCTATATATGAGTTTTCAATAGAATCATGACAATCTGATTTTCATGGTTAAAAGATGTTTCTAGCTGCTCTGTGGAATAAGGACTCTGAAGTTATCAAAAGTGCAAGCAAGTAGAATTAGGAAGTTATTGCAATTCTCCATGAGGGCAATAACAAGAAATTGAACAAAGAAGGTAGTGGTAGGGACCAAATTTTGTAACTTGGCTATAGAACTGACAAAATGCCTTAGCACTGGAGGAAAGTATGTTTGAAAAGCAAGAGTGACTTCTAGATTTTCCACCTGGGCAACTGGAAAAGGAGACACTGACAGCAAACTGAATCTAGTGTCTTTCTTGTATGCCATGGGATCTAGATGAAGGGTTTTACTTTGAACAGTCAAATCTGAAGTGCCTTAATAAACAATCAAATGGAGACGAAACAGTCACCTGAGACTCAGTACAGAGACCAGAGCTGTAGATGGAGATGCAAGGCCCGGTATTTATCATTCATGCATGTTACTTTCCTATTCATAGATATAAATTCTGGCTATTATCAATGTAATATCATATTTAAAGTCAAAAGCCTAAATGGGATTGCCTGGTGGTATAGTACATAGAGACAAGCAAAGAACATAGAAGGCTGAGCAGTGGGCATACCAACCTAACGTTAGAAGTCAGGCAGGAGAGTAAGAGCCAGCACAGGAAATGGGGTCTGAGCAGGTGGTGCAGCAGCGGAAACTGTCATACGTGTGGTGTCCAAGCTGCAAAGTGAGACACCACTGATGTGCAGTAGAGAGGCCACTGTTGTTAACTCTCATGGGAAGTCTAAATGAGGCATGGTGAGGGCTTTTAATAAGACTGCAGCAAAGGTGAGGGGCAGGCGGAAAATTCAAAATGAACACTACCTAACAAAGTAAAATCATAGAGCCCAGAAACCAGCTGACCCACAACCAAGGATGAAACAACAGTGCCATTCCCTAAGTAGAAAACACAGAGAAACATGCACGTTTCAGGAAAGTTCTATGAGTTCAGTTTCAAACATATTGAGCTTGAGGTTTCTGAAGCATCATGGAGCTCAGCAGTGGCTCGAGACTGGCCTCAGGCAGAGTTAAAAACACACAGAAAACAGAGCACTGAGGAGCATCAACATAAACATTTAAAGAGTGTATCGGGCAAAGTGAGCCTGCACTAGAAAATTAGAAGGGAGACAACTAAGAGGATATATTGGCACATGTGTAAAGTATGCCTTTTGAGTGATGATGCTGTTTCACATTTCCTTGTCTTAATCTTCCCCAAATTTTTCAATCGGGTTCCAAATCTGTGTATTAAGAACAGATGGTTATATCCTTAATTTCCTCCCATTGTGATCAAGAAGAAAGAAAAGTAAGCTCTACAAGAGTATACACACACACACACACACATGCACAGACACACACACACTCTCACACACAGAGTTCACCCTTGAACAATGTGAAGTATCAGCCCCTGAGCAACTGAAGATCCACATACAACTTTTGACTCCCCAAAATTTAATTATTAATATCTTACTGTTGACCAATAACATCATCAATTAGCGCATATTTTTATATATTTATTGTATCTTGTATTCTTACAACAGAGCAAGCCAGAGAAAGAAAATGTTATTAAGAAAATCATAAGGAAGAGAAAATATATTTACTATGCTTTAAACGGAAGTGAATCACCGTAAAGGTCTCCATCTTTATCTTCTTCACACTGAGTAGGCTGAGGAGGAAAAGGAGGAGGAAGGGTTAGTCACGCTGTCTCAGAGTGGCAGAGGCAGAAGTAAACCCATAGATATATATATGTGTGTGTGTGTGTGTGTGTGTGCATATATGTATGCACATTTTTTTTCTTCATAAACTAGTATCTTTTGGGACACAGACTTTCTGCAAATATTGACGAGTTGGGGCACGATAGTAGGAAGAAGAGAGATTCTGAAGCGAGCCAATCTGAGGTTGGATTCTGCTTCTTCCTCCTTTTTGCTGTGTAGCCTTTGGCAATTTACTTCATCTCCATAACTCAGATTTCTTATCTATGAAGGGAGGACAATGAAACGAACTCCACTAGGTTGTTGTAGATACTACATATAATAATGTTTGTAAAATTTCTACCACGGTGCTTGGTGCATAGATGACTAATGGGTATTAGTCGTTGATATGATTTGGCTGTGTCCCCACCAAATCTCAACTTGAATTGTATCTCCCAGAATTCCTAAATGTTCTGGGAGGGAACCAGGGTGAGGTAATTGAATAATGGGCCCAGTCTTTCCCTTGTTATTCCAGTGTTAGTAAATAAGTCTCATGAGATCTGATTTATCAGGGGTTTCCGCTTTTGCATCTTCCTCATTTTTCTCTTGCTGCCGCTGTGTAAGAAGTGCCTTTCACCTCCCACCATGATTCTGAGGCCTCCTCAGCCATGAGGAACTGTAAGTCCAATTAAACCTCTTTCTGTTCCCAGTTTGGTGTTTGTCTTTATCAGCAGCATGAAAACGAACTAATACAGTCTTCTTCCAGTCCCTCCTGAGGATGTTTTAGGGACCTTCTGTTTCAATAAAACCTAAGCTCAAGGAAATATCAATTGTGTTTTCAATCTTTTTAATAATTTAATAGATGTAATTGGGAAAAGTTGAAGTAACACATATCAATAGTTTTTCAATAGTTTTTGTTGTTTAGAAATTTCACTATTACTTTTTATTGAGTTAAAATTTATACACAGTGAAATGCACAGACCTTACACATACAGTTGGATGAGTTTTGATAAATACATATACCTGTATAAGCACCATTCCAATCAAGATATGTTTTTTCACACTAGATGTTTCCTCATATATCCTGATAATTGTGAATCTGTTCATGTGCTTATTGCCCATTCCCATGTTTTGTGAATTGTCTATTCAAGCTTTTCTCCCATTTTTTACTAGGTTGTTTGTCTTTATTGATTTGTAGGAGACTTTGTTCACTGGATACCTGTGAATTAATTTCTTCCATCTGTGCATTGTCTTTTCATTTTCTTAATGATGTTTCTGATGAGCTGAGGTTTTTAATTTTAATAGAGGCCAATTAATAGTCTTATTTAAATTTTAAATCTAGTGCTTTGTGATTTTGTTAAGAAATCATTGCCTACTCTGCAGTTGCAAAGGCATTTTCCTCCTTTTCACAACTTTAGGTTCACATTTAGATGTATAATCCATTTAAAATTATTTTTATACTAAGCATTAATTTTCAACAATGTTCTTTTATGTATTATAATGTATTCTGGAATTTTTTCAGTGTCACAATTTTAAATGTCTTATCATGTGACGAGATGAGGTTTATAATGAAGAATCCAAATGTCAGGTTTGTAAGGTAATCTCCCTTTTGAGCAAACAGATTTTTAATCCTACCTCATTGACTAGTGGTAAGCTAGCTGAAATGTGATTCAACTAAAAAATATGACTTTCTGGAATCAAAACAGAAATCAATACTAAGAGGAACTATCAAAGCCACACAACTACATGAAAATTAAACAACTTGCTCCCGAAAGATGTTTGGGTGGAAAACAAAATTAAGGAAGAATTTTAAAAATTCTTAGAAACATGAAAACTGAGACATAACATCCCAAGATCCATGGAATATAGCAAAACAGTGTTAAAACAGAAGTTCAGCAGTAAATCACTACGTTAAGAAGATAGAAAAACCTCAAACAAACAATCTAACATCCACCTAAAGGAACTGGAAAAGCGAAAACAGACTAATCCCAAAGCTATCAAAAGAAAAGAAATAACTAATATCAGAGTCACACTAAATGAATCAAGACCCCAAAACACAGAAAAAGGATCAGTGAAACAAAAAGTCGCTTCCTTGAAAGAGTAAACAAGATTGCTGAACCTCTAGATAGATTAACAAAGAAAAGAGAGAGATGATCCAAATAAGCACCATGAAAGAGATAAAGGTGGCATTACAATAGATTCCACAGAAATACAGAACATCTTCAGAGGCTGTTATGAACATTTCTATGTGCACAAACTAGAAAATCTAGAGGAAATTTATACGTTCCTAGAAACATACAACCTCCCAAGATTGAACCATAAAGAAAAAAATTCTAAATGGACCGAAAACAAATATGGAAATTGAATCAGTAATTTAAAAACCTACCAATAACCAAAAAGAAGCCCAAGGCCAGAAGGATTCATAGCCAAATTCTACCAGTCATACCAAGGAAGAGCTGGTACCAATCCTGCTGAAACTCTTCTAAAAAATTGACAAGAAGAGATTCCTCCCTACCTCATTCTATGAAAGCAATATCATCCTGATAGAAAAATCTGGCAAAGACACACAACAACAATACGTCAATATCCCTGACAAACAAAAATCCTCAACAAAATACTAGCAAACCAAATTCAGGAGCACATCAAAAGGTTAATTCACCAATATCAAGTAGCCTTTATTCTTGGGATGCAAAGTTGGTTCAACCTACACAAATTAATAAATGTGGTGCACTACATTAACAGAATTTTTTTAAAAAAAAAAAACAAATTATCATCTCAGTACATGCCAAGAAAGGCTTTTGATAAAACCCAAACAAATCTTCATGATAAAAACCCTCACCAAACTAGACATTGAAGGACCATGCTTCAAAATAATAAGAGCCATCGATGACAAACCAACAGCCAACATCATACTGAATGGGCAAATGCTTGAAGCATTCCTTTCAAAAACAGGAGCAAGACAAGGATGTCCACTCTCACCACTCCTATTCAACAAAGTATTAGAAGTCCTAGCCAGAGGAATCAGAAAAAGGGAAAAAATAAAAAGGATCCAAACTGGAAAAGAGGAAGTCAAATTATTCCTCTTTATTGACATGTGATTTTATACCTAGAAAACCCTAAATATTCTGCCAAAAAAGCTCCCAGAACTGATGAACAACGTCAGTGAAGTTTTGGGCTACAAAATCAATGTACAAAAATCAGTGGCATTTCTATTCACCAAAAACTTTCAAACAGAGAGGCAAATCAAGAATGTAACCTCATTTATAATGGCCATAAAAAATAACATACCTAGGAATACGTCTAACCAAAGAGGTGAAAGATCTCTGCAAGTAGAATTGCAAAACACTGCTGAAAAAAACAAATGTGACACCAAGAAGTGGAAAAGCAGTTCATGTTCATGGATTACAAAAATCAATATCAAAATGGCCACACTGCCCAGAGCAATCTGCAGGTTCAATGCCATTTCTATTACACTACCTACATTGTTTTTCACAGAATGAGAAAAAAAACTAAACTTCATATGGAAGCAAAAAAGAGACTGAATAGCCAAAGAAATCTTAAGCAAAAGGATAAAGCTGAAGATACCATATTACCTGATTTCAAGCTATACTACAAGGCTATACTAACCAGAACAACATGGTACTGGTAACAAAAACAGAAACATAGACCAATCAAACAGAATAGAGAACTCAGAAAGAAACCCATACACCTGCAACCAACCGATCTTTAACAAAGTTGACAAAAACAAACAGTGGGGAAATTACTCCCAATTCAATGAATGGTACTGAGAAACCTGGCTAACCATATGCAGAAAAGTGAAACTGGACCCCTGTCTCTCATCCAGATACAAAAATTTATTCAAGATGTATTAAAGATTTAAACGCAAGACCTCAAACTATAAAAATCTTGAAAGAAAATCTAGGAAATACTATTCTGGACACCGGCCTTGGGGAAGAATTTATGACTAAATCCTTAAAATCAATTACATCAAAAACAAAAATCGACAATTGGAACCTAATTAACTAAAGAGCTTCTTCACAGCAAAAGAAATTATCAACAGTCTAAACAGAAAATCTACAGATTAAGACAAAATATTTGCAAACTATGCATCCAACAACTGACTAATATCCATAATGTATAGTAAACCTAAACAAATCAACAAGAGAAAAATAAATCACCTCATTAAAAAGTGGGCAAAGGACATGAACATACACTTTTCAAAAGCAAGCAAAGAAATATCCAACAAACAAGTGAAAAAGTGTTCAACATCACTCATCATCTGAGAAATGCACATCAAAACCACAATGAGATACCATCTCATGCCAGTCAGAATGGCTATTATTAACAAGATAAAAAATAATAGCTGTTAGCAAGGCAAGGTAGACGGGAACGCTTACACACTGTTAGTAAGAACACAAATTAGTTCAACCACTGTGGAAAGCAATTTGGAGATTTCTCATGAACTAAAAATAGAACTCCAGTCGACCCAGCAATCTCATTACTGTCTATATTCCCAAAGGGAAAAGAAATCATTCTACCAAAAAGAAACCTGGATTCAGATGTTATGACACCATTATTCACAATAGCAAAGACATAGAATCAATCTAAGTGCCAATCAATGGTGGCTTGGATAGAGAAAATGTGGTACACATACACTGTGGAATACTATACAGCCATAAAAAAGAATGAAATCGTGTCCTTTGCAGGGACATGGATGCTGCAGTAACTCATTATCCTAAATGAATTAACAGAGGAACAGAAAACACCACATGTTCTCATTTACAAGTGGGAGCTAAATATTGGGTACACATGGACACAAATATGGGAACAATAGACACTGGGGGTTCCCAAAAGAGGGAGGGAAAGGGAGGGCGAGGGCTGCAAACTTATCTGTTGGGTTCTGTGCTCACTATGTGGGTGATGGAATCAACAGAAGCCCCAACCTCAGCATCACACAGCATGCCCTTGTAACCAACCTGCACATGTGCCTCCTGAATCTAAAACTGAAATTAAAATACAAATAGATATGCTGCACTTTGCATTCCTAAAGTTCAAAAAGAAAGAGACGTGTGTTTCACATTAATACTCCTTAAACCTTTAGCAACATCAAAAAGTAAAACAACAATAAAAGCCAAAATAGACAAATGGGACCTAATCAAACTCCACAGCTTCTGCACGGCAAAAGAAACAGTCATTAGAGTGAATCGGCAACCAACAGAATGGGAAAAAAATTTTGCAGCTTACCTGTCTGACAAAGGGCTGATATCCAGAATTTACAACGAACTAAAACAGATTTACAAGAAAAAAAAAGCCCATTCAAAAGTGGACAGAGGATATGAACAGACACTTTTCAAAAGAAGACATCCATGAGGCCAACAAACATGAAAAAATGCTCATCATCACTGGTCATTAGAGAAATGCAAATCAAAACCACATTGAGATACCATCTTAAGCCAGTTAGAATGACGATCATTAAAAAATCTGGAGACAACAGATGCTGGAGAGGAGGTGGAGAAACAGGAACACTTTTACACTA
The DNA here is from genome assembly GCF_030222135.1 of Aotus nancymaae. Classification (NCBI taxonomy): domain Eukaryota; kingdom Metazoa; phylum Chordata; class Mammalia; order Primates; family Aotidae; genus Aotus; species Aotus nancymaae. The sequence continues at coordinate 1,704,633 of NW_026988450.1, read as the reverse complement.
TTGGTGGGAGTGTAAACTAATTCAACCATTATGGAAGACAGTGTGGCATTCCTCAAGGACCTAGAAATAGAAATTCCATTTGACCCAGCAATCCCATTACTGGGTATATATCCAAAGGATTATAAATCGTTCTACTATAAGGACACATGCACACGAATATTCATTGCAGCACAGTTTACAATAGCAAAGACCTGGAACCAACCCAAATGCCCATCGATGATAGACTGGACAGGGAAAATGTGGCACATATACACCAGGGAATACTATGCAGCCATTAAAAACGATGAGTTCATGTCCTTTGTAGGGACATGGATGAACCTGGAAACCATCATTCTCAGCAAACTGACACAAGAACACAAAATCAAACACCACATGTTCTCACTCATAGGCGGGTGTTGAACAACAAGACACACGGACACAGGGAGGGGAGCATCACACACTGGGGTCTGTGAGGGGGAACTAGGGGAGGGACAGTGGGGGGTGGGAGGTTGGGGAGGGATAACATGGGGGGAAATGCCAGATATAGGTGAAGGGGAGGAAGGCAGCAAATCACTCTGCCATGTGTGTACCTATGCAACAATCTTGCATGTTCTTCACATGTACCCCAAAACCTAAAACGCAATAAAAAAAACAAAAAATAAAAAAAGTGCAAATTTCTTAGAACTACATAAATAGTCAGTGATTAGTAATTAGTAAACGTATTGTGTTTTTTTTTTTTTTGAGACGGAGTTTCGCTCTTGTTACCCAGGCTGGAGTGCAATGGCGCAATCTCCGCTCACCACAACCTCTGCCTCCTGGGTTCAGGCAATTCTCCTGCCTCAGCCTCCCGAGTAGCTGGGATTACAGGCATGCGCCACCACGCCTGGCTAATTTTTTTTTTTTTTTTTTTTTTTTTGTATTTTTAGTAGAGGCAGGGTTTCATCATGTTGGCCAGGATGGTCTCGATCTCTTGACCTCGTGATCTGCCCGCCTCGGCCTCCCCAAGTGCTGGGATTACAGGCGTGAGCCTCCGCACCCAGCCACGTATTGTGTTTTTAAGAGTTCTCCCTTTAGAATCCACTTACAACATCTGAGGAAATACATATTCAACCACAGATTTCAGAGGAAACTTAGCTTTATAATCTGAATTATATAAAGTAATTCACAAACCATTTTTTGTATTTTGTGCCTGGTGGAAACACATCCAGGACTCCAAATTATTTTTATATTAGCCTTCCAAAAGATAATGATTTCTAAAGTTGAAAAGTGAGAGGAAGTCCATTTCATCACTCCATAATTTAAAAAAAAAAAACTATTTCTGTAAATTAAAGTAAGAAAATGACCAATTTAAGTGGTCTGACGTTTGTCATTTTGTATTATGCTTTCTAAAGTTATAGTTTATAAAATGTGTCACTTTTATAATTCAGCAAACAAGTACCAATTTGATATCAGTCTGCACATACGGTACTAAACCAATGGCTCATCGCTGCTGTCTGCCTGATTTTATTTATTCTAGCTTGGTGCTGATGACCTGTAAATATCCCCTCTGCACCTTCCCGCCGTTCACATGCAGACCGGGGTCCCAGTTAACCCCTTACTTGCTGTTGCTTGCCATCAATGCTGCACCCATATTAGAGAACAGGGGTGGAGCTGTGAGGATACGTATGGGTCCCTGGCCCCCAAACCAGCCCATGGCCTGTGGGTAAAGTAAGACCCAATTAAGCTGGCACTGACCGATGCTTCTGGAAATCCACATCCTTTCAACTTCTTCCTAAATATTCTGGAGTCCCCAGGAGTGCTGCACCTGCTTCTCTGAACTATACCACGCCTGCCAAATGTCTGTTTTTCCTGATTTAGTGGACTGAGGTGACAGCTCCTGTTGCTACTGATACAAAAGAAAATCTGTCCAGGCCTCCTCTCCCTGCCTGCCAAGTGGTGTGCAGGAGCGGTGTACACAGCGGATCCTGGCGTCTGACACCCAGGACACTGCCTCTGTCCACCTCTGCCAAGCCCCCGGCACCTGTGATGCTGATGGCCATCCACCTCGAACAATTGCAGCAAAACCACACTTTGAGTTTTATGTACTTTTGAAAAGATGGCTTCCCCATGCTGACGTGTAGCCCGGTTCTCGGCCTGGGGAGACTCAAGCATTAATGCCTGCTGTGTTCAGAGCCAGCACCTGCCTCTGCCCTTATCACTGTTCTAACCCACACGGCAGGTTCCTTTTTTTGTTTTCCCTAGACTGAGTCTGTCCTTGAAATTTCTTTGTTAACACATGTGGAAGGGTCCCCAAAGGAGCAATGCCACCAGCACCCCAGGAACGTGAGGCGCGATGGTAGCATCAGTATGTCCTGGGGCTTGGAGAGAAACAGACCAGCACCATACACCCGTCTGGGAACACGGAAATGCCAAAGTCCCTCATCCGCACACCTGCCACTCGACCCTCTTTGCTCTGGCTTTCTTCCCTGATTCTAAGTCCCAGCTGCCAACAGCAGTCTCTCTGAAGCCCTCTGCTTTTCCGGTGCCAAAGGGTGTCCTCTGTGGGCTCTGGCTGTGGGGGGTTCTCTCACCGGCTCCACATTCTCCACAGCCTGTAGCCCTTTGAAAGACTTTGAAAAGCTTCCGCTCTAGCATATGTCACCCTTGAGGAACCACATTTACCCGGGAGGGAGGCGCACCTGAAACTCCTGGCAGGAGGACCCCGCCTATGCGCTTCCTTGCAGAGGAGACCTCTCCAGGCCTCAGCGACTGTTCCGGACAGCCCCTCCCTCAACGCTTCATTTCTAGGTGGAAGCACAGTCCTGGAAATGTTGCCCCCTCGCCACCCGTAGAAGCCTCATTTGTGATGCAAAAGGGAGGTAAAGGCATGAGAACCGTGCAGGGGAAAAACATCCGCAGGACGAACGCCTCTCACAGTAGCTTTTTAACAAGGAAAATGAATAAAATTATAGTTCTAGAAACACTGTGAGTTTGACATAATTATGCTTCACCTTTTCAAAGATCTTAATGGCTCTCTTCGAGTATTATTCCTTAAAACCGGGAGACGAGCTCGTGGGTTGGCACGGTCAGATTACGTGGAAGTCAAGCTGAAATGAGCCGCTCACCTCCTTCAGGACGGCAGCACCTGTGGGGTGCCTGGTTCAGGGCTCCGTGCATGGCGACACAAATAGGGGGAGCTCGCCTTTGAAAAAGGACTTTCCGCATCTCTATTTAGATAATGCCGACAGAAATCATGCTATAGCCAGGAATACGGTACAGCGACTCCCGGTGGAAGTTCCCTTCCCCTCCATAGTCAGCTCCACCCACACCCAGCGTGTCTAATGCAAGGGCTCCTTTCTGGCCAGAGAGCCACTGGCATCTGGGGAGGGGCTGCTGTGCCCGCTCTTAGCTCATACACTCTTCCTGGGACATCATCATTCTTCCTTCCAGCCCTTCGGTCCTCACTGGGCCTCCCAGTCTCTCATACCTAAATGTTACCTTGCGTTTCGGTATAGCTTTACCAACGAGAGATGCATCCTTCTTCAAACCCTCTTCTGAAAAGGGGCTGCCTGCCGGCTTCTGTGAAACTGAGGGAGTGACACTCTAGGATCTGTGTTTTCCGCCAGGATGCACGCTCTCAGCCATGCGTCCACAGTGTGGCACGTGTGTGGACTTTCTAATGGGTGCCTCCTTGTCCTGCCACCTAGTCTCCCTGCCCATTCTTGCCTCCAGCGTGGTTCTGGTGACCCCCCTAATAAATGCATTCCCGGGGGTCTCCACCTGAGCACTACAGCTGTGACGCGGGGAGGCTTTGCCCACGTTATGATGGTCAGTAGCAGCCCTGGCCTCCATGACCTAGAGGCCACTAGCAGCCTTCCCTCAGGCCAGGAGCAGCCTGACCACACTGCACCTCCACTCCAGCACGCATCTCTCACTGTGAGGGGTGGTGGTGGTGGAGCCCACTCCGGCCCATGCCCAGGCTGGGAGACCAAGGGCTGCCAGGGTGGCGTATGTTTGCAGGGGTAGGGGGCTGCCCATCACCAACTGCACAGGCGCCTGTGGACCAACACCTCCATCCCTGTCTCGGTATTGACCGCATCTTGCATGGGGTCCAGCTTGAAAATGCTTGCCTTGGTGCTTATCATCTCATGTAACTATATTTCTCCCAAAGACAGTAGCTCAGGGCAACACGGTTATGCATTTTACAACCACTGTCGGGTGGACCACATTCTATTAAAGGAAGTCATTAAAAAATCCCGGTTCATAGAATGGTGCACCCACTGGTTGATAGGCTTCACTTCAAATACATGACTGGAAGACACGACACTGATCATTTCTGAATATTATGTTGCACGAAGATGTAGATTCTAGGATATTAATGTTTTTTTCTCGGTTTCTTACATGTGTCCTGCTGATTATTCCAAATGTTTGCATGATGTTCTTTGGTGGCTAAGCCATTGAAAGCTTTAGTTAGGCAGTTTTACACTTCAGTAAAATGAATTAAATGCAACTAAAATTGACTGCTTTCCAATAAACAATGTATAGTTAGTGATCATACTGCAACTTCATTTAATGCCAGCTGTTTATTGGTTTTCTGCTCCGTGGTCATTTTATTATCTGAAAGATATTAGAGAGAGAAAGGTATTGTATTCTTAATATTCCTGTTACTTAAGACACATGCACGCAGGCACACACACACACACATACACACACACGTCGACACAGAGAGAGCCCCAGAGAGCTCTCTGCATTCAGTCACGTTGCATTTCCAGGTGGCTTTATCTCAGCCAAGGGAGGATGATCGCTGTGATCATCATGCTTTTCCTTTGAGCATAATCCAAATTTAGCCAGACACTGAGACAGATGAATGGCTCATCCTTCATGATCAAATTAGAAAACATCGTGGAAAGGTGGCCTTTTTATCCCCAAATGTCTAGTTCTCTTTCCAAGTAGCCTCACTTATTCATACCCATGCAAATGAGATGGACATGGAAATGCATTTGGAAATTCGCAGTACAGCTCCAAATTCAGAGATGCTGGGAGACGAAGGAAGGATTCCAACCAGAAATGGCTCTTAAAATATCAAGAAACTTTTAGTTAAAAGATATGTGTGTTCCCCAGGGTACAAAATCTACCCAATAATGAAACTGAGTTTTAGCATGCTAAAGAAGATAAACCTGAAAATTAAAAGAAATACAATTAAGAGAAGACAGAAAAAGTCTGTGCTATGAATGCTTACTAAAACACAGACAAGGAAGCGTACAAAAGAAATGTTCCAAGTAAGTTCAACTCTAAAATACTTTGTAGGCACAGATCTCTGGTGTCAGCCATGTACCTGTGGGCCCAAGAAGGTCTCTCAGCCCATGGCTGGAAGCTGCTCGCATCTCTGTACCCACTGCACTGCACCCCGCTCCCATGCCCTGCAGAGAGAGAGCTTAGTGGCAGGAGGACATGCATTCTTATTGGCCTGGCTGCTTTAGAATCACTTTCAGGCCTTCCTTTTGAGTGTGGAAGGAAAGATAGAGTTAGTTTTATTTCCCTTTGAATCTAGGAAATACAATCGTCAGTACAGGTGACTGTCAAATGCAAATGTCTTTTGCACAGAGTGACGGTGATGGTTTTGAAGCCTGGTTTTCGATGGGCAGCCAGCTTCTCATTTTGAGTCGTTCTCTTTTCCTAGGCCTGCCCCTTCGGGAGGTGTGAGGGAGTCGCCCCCCTCCAAGTGCAAGCTGGAACTCAAATAAGAGGAGGACATCTGTTCCATCAGTCTCAGAAGGAAGACAGGTTTAACCCGTCAAACGGACAAGGTTGGCTGGTGATTCTGAACGAAACCCACCTCCTACCCATAAACATCCCCTAGAAGAGGTCCCCATCATAGCACAGCTACTGGCAGAGCTGTTGACAAATCACACTTCATACATCGGTAACATCAGCGGCCTTTGTTGTATCCAGATGGACTGAGAAAACTTCATCAGAAAAATTAATAAGCTAAGGAAAGCTTTTGACAATGCGGTTTTCAGAGCTCAAATGTCCCCTTTTCTTTCCATCTGGGCCAGCACAGTGTTCATTAACTTGACTCTGCATCTTCTCCCGATGCTTACCGGGTACTATCTGTAAAAAGTTATACTCACACTCAAGGTATTATGCGCAAATGACAAGTATCAAATATCATGTGCAGGTGCAACTGGAAGCAGTTCCAGGGAAAGTCTGGGTCCCATGACCAACAAACATCTCATGAGCATCTTCTGCACAGCAGTCGTCGCGCAGGAGGCAGCACGGGACAGAGAGCCAGCAGCCTCTCTGGAGTCAGGCAGACCTGAGTTTGAATCCTGACTCTACCACCTGTAATGTCAGGCACAGTCCCCCGCTCTCTGAATCCCAGTTATCTAAGATCATAATATTACCCACTCCTGATGATCTACATAAGGACTTAAACAGAGAACAGTGTTTATAGATGGTATAGCTGGTGCTCGCACTAAATTGCCATTTCCCTTCTACTTCTGTAGGAGCTGGGGGTGCAAGGAAATTTAACAGTCCCCAAACTCAAGAAGTTGCAGCTTTTTGGTAGAGATAACACATGAATTGAGTTCACAAAATGCAAAGCAGTCGGTCATGGGGGCAGCTACTATGTCAAAGCTGGAAATTAAAATTATTCACATACCAATGGTAACCTGAAGCATATGATCACACCTCCATCAAAGTCTGAGATCTGTTAGTGGCCTCCTGCGGGAAGCTGTCCTCCTTGAGCTTACAGTCCCTGTGTGCGCACACGTTACACAATATCTACCGCATGAGTTCACCAGCATCGGCTCTTGACATTGGATGAGTTCCCAACCATCCTTTACTGGGGTCTTCCCTTTCCTCTTCCTACTATTGCCACACGTGGCCCAGGCCTGTGACAAGGGAAGAAAGACTCACTGCTACTGTAGCTTAACAAGGAACAAAAGCCTGTCCCTTGAAGAGGAAGAGTCACCCCACAGCTTTCGTCACAGGCTGCAGGAGATTGGAGGGATGAGCTTCCATAGAGGCCAAGGACCCAGAGGCACATCCTAAGCTTAGATCACAGGGAAGGGACAACAGGACATTTGCCTGCTCCTGTTCTGTCCTCTGTCTGGATATTACTATGTCAATGATTAGGTTGAACTATGCAAAACTGATTATTTTTGACCTACAAAAAATGGCCCATCACATGATCCTGCCTGATCACTCCTACGTAGCTCCTGAACCTCAGCTCCCTCAGGCAGGCGCCTGCTGGACTGGCCCACTGGGTTGGAAGTCCCCCCAGGCGTCCCCAGCGCAGCCTGAAAGCTGAGCACTACGCTGACTTCACAGTGTTTGAGTGACGGGTGCTTCTGACGCCTCATTCTTAAATCCTTAAACAGAACACAGGGGCTCCTGAAAGGGCTATTCCCTGTTCCCAAATCAGTGATGAGTGATTTTAAAACTACCTAAGACTGGTTCAACATTAGTTCTCAACAAGACTGAGTAGTTAAAATGACACAAATAACCTACCCACTTAGGTTATTTCACACACACACACACTTTTTAAAGTAATTTTGTAGTTAAAATTTTAATATGTCTATGCTTTGAGCAAAGACTGGCTGCCATCAGATTCATTTAAAAATTTTATTCATTAAATCTACCAAAATTCTGTGTCTTTATGAGGTGCAGCATGATGTTTTGAAAGATGTCGAGGCCAGGTGCAGTGGCTCACGCCTGTAATCCCAGCACTTAGGGAGGCCAAGGCAGGTGAATCATGAGGTCAGGAGTTCAAGACCAGCCTGTCCAAGATGGTGAAACCCCATCTCTACTAAAAATACAGAAAATTATCCAGGCACGGTGGTGGGCACCTGTCATCCCAGCTACTCAGGAGGCTGAGGCAGAGAATGGCTTGAACCCGGGAGGCGGAGGTTGCAGTGAGCTGAGATTGCGCCACTGCACTCCAGCCTCGGTGACAAAGCGAGATTCCATCTCAAAAAAAAGAAAAGAAATATGCCTAAATTGTGGAATGGCTAAATCAGGCTAATTAACATATTTATGCTTTTTGTGGAGAGAACACAAAATCTACTTGCTTGGTAATTTTCAAGTGTACAATACATCGTGATTATGGTCACCATGTTGTATAATAGATCCGAAATTATTCCTCCTGTCCAGCTGAAATTTCGTATCCTCTGACCAACTTCTCCCTAGTCCCCCACCCCCTGGCTTCTGGCAACCACCATTCTACTGTCTGCTACTATGAGCTTGATATATTTCAGATCTTTTTGGAGATCATGAGGTGCTTGTCTTTTGAGCTCGTCGGCTTCCTGATTTGAGGAGAATGGAGGGGACTTTAGGGTGGCCTAGGGCCTAATTACAAGGTTTCTAGAACCCAACAACTTATTCCACAAGATTTAGGCTGGAATGACTTCCCTTTACTAATCTACTTAAAACAGACAAATGTTCTTCCCTTGGTTGAACATATGCATACCCAAGCTCACCCCTCTGAAGTCCTTGCATTAATAGAGTGTTGGGTTTCTGCAGACAACCTCTGTTTTTAACCACTTAGCTGATGATCCAAAGAAGAAGGCACTATGCCCATTTTCCACAGCAACTGACTTCCGAGAAGAATGTGCTTAGTAAAGTACACAGCAGACACAGGGGCGGCCCGATGACACATCTATTTTGAGAGCAGTTGACCTAGATTTTCTAACACTGAAATTAGGACAGATGCCGGCCTGGGCTGGGTTCCCTCAGACTCTGTAGAGGAGCTGGGGTACATGCTATTGGCCAACAGCAGTTTATGGCCAGGGTCCTCTGGGGTGGTCTTGGGCTTTGAGATAAGACTCTGGTTTCAAGAGTGAGGGCTGCTTAAAGTATGGCAGCCAAATCTGAGTCTCTGTAGTCAGACTCCCGGGTTTGAATCCTGGGTCCGCCATTTAGCTGTTAGGCAAGTAATTAACCTTCTACACTTCAGTTCTCTGATTACCAAGCTAGAGAGATCAATAATAAGGATAATGATATGCTTCATGTAAAGAGTCTGACCTGCTGCTTGGCTCACGGTGAGAGCATAATTACACCGTCCCCCTTATCCGAGCAGGATATGTCCCAAGATCCCTGGTGATGAGTGAAATCATGAATACTACTGAGTCCTCTCTATATAGTACTATGCATTAATTTCTTTTTCCTTCTTCACAATTTCATATATTGAAAATTTATTCTTACCCTTGATCTTAGCATCCTCAACACACTTTAAAAAGAAAATTCTGGGGCCGGGCGCAGTGGCTCATGCCTGTAATCCCAGCACTTTGGGAGGCCTAGGCGAGTGGATCACCAGGTCAAGAGATTGAGACCATCCTAGCCAACATGGTGAAACCCCGTCTTTACTAAAAATACAAAAAATTAGCCAGACGTGGAGGCACATGCCTGTAATCCCAGCTACTTGGGAGGCTGAGACAGGAGAATTGCTTGAACCCAGGAGGCGGAGGTTGCGGTGAGCCAAGAATGCACCATTGCACTCCAGCCTGGGCAATAAGAGCAAAACTCTGTCTCAAAAAAAAAAAAAAAAAGAAAGAAAGAAAAATAAAATTCTATGTCAAGAACTTTCATCTTTTCACTTAATGGCAGTACTTTATGGCTTCTCTTTGGCATACCCAAATTGCTACACTGGAGCAACTCAGATTGCTACTCAAATGGCTGCTCTTGAGCATGGGGGCAGCTGTTAAGTAAAATAAGGGTGACTTGAACACAAGCACCGTGATTCTGCAATAGTTGATCTGATAACCAAGACTGCTATGGAGTGAGTCATAGACGGTGTGGAGATGCTGAACAAGGGGAGGAGTCGCGTCCAGGTGGGATAGAGTAAGCTGGCTTGAGTTTTCTTTGCACTAGTCAGAATGGCTCACAATTTAAAGCTTATAAATTGTTTACTTCTGGAACTTCCTATTTTATGTTTTTGGAACACAGTTGGCCACAGATAACTGAAACCTTGGAAAGTGAAACCTCAGATAAGAACTACTGTGCTGATGGCCATATGGAATGAAGAAAAATCCCTGATGAAACCGGGATAGAATTGGAAGGCTGGCCCACTCCCTTTGTACAGTAAGATAATAGTAGTCAGAAATCAATTACAGCAGATGCTACTATTGCCATAGAAATGTAAACGCGATTAACAATTTTCCTCTTCTACAAAGAAATGTAATACCTTCACAAAGAAGAGAACATTCTTCATATAATAATAAAAACATGCACCTGGCTCTTTAGTTTAGAAGTAACCTTAGCTGAAGTTGTATATGCCCCCTGGACTTGTGATTTCTTTCTGGTTTCTTTATCCACATAACTAAGTGGTTTTCCAGGGATAACAGGACTCATATGAACATTGACTGACTGCTTTCTATAAGCACACCTCACATATATGTAATGCTCACAAGTTATGAGCTGTAACGCTAGGAGGTAGGTACCTCCTCGCGGTCACCATTTTATGGGACACAGAGGCGGGAGGTGGTGAGTCCCTTAGTCTGACAACCTGCAGATTACATGAACTCCAGTGTGCCTGCCTTGTGTGCTGACACGTCACACTCAAACCGGGTTCCTGCCATAGCGAACGCACACATTCTTCACTGTCTGCCTTGTGTTGTGTGACTTCCTCACTGCCTCTATAAGGTGCAGAATCAGAGGGAGAAATGCTGCTAATCAGACCTCACAAAGAACCATCCTGCAAACCAGGGGACTTTATTGTGTGACCACATGGTGAAACATGGTTTGGCCAGGAAACCCCAATGCTGGGATTTCACTCCACGATGCCTGATTTCAAATGCCTCATTCCAAAAATACACTGTAAGCCTTGGTGACACCCAGCTGTGCTCCAAGGAGAAAAGAGAAACAAGTTTTTAGACAGGACACCCTAAGTTTTAGACTCTTCAGTCCCTTTCTACTTGTCCCGAGATAACAGCTGTTGCGTATTTCACATTTTTTTCTTTCATCCGGAGCCTTAACCTTTTTAATATGTTTGGTGATTTCCGCACCTCAGGGTCTCCTTGGGAGATAGCAACTATTCCTTATCCAGAAGTCGAAGGGGCCAGAGAATCATTTTCCCCACTCCCCCTGCACCTGGGACATAGGCAAATGGCCTCAATTTAGCAAAGATGCATCACCAGGGCAAAACCAGTGAAGCATCCATTCCAAGGGGTTGTGGCATCAGTGTGGCTGTAATATCCTGTTTCGTGGGTGGCATTGTCATTGGTCTGCACATCAGTAGAGGTAGCTGGCTACGGCATCCAGGTGTCAGCGGCAGGGATGATGGCATTGGACTGGTTCTGTGCTGTGCTTCTAGTTGTAATGTTGGCTCCTCGATCCTGGCAAATCTCTACTTCATTTTCTAAACTACTGAGTTATGTTGTGACCTGCCTTTCTTTTGCTTAGCCCATGTGATTGATTCTTCGCAAGGTAAGCACAATTATTCACCTCAGCGTATCTATGTCCTTGCTACGGCAATACGCAGCTCTTCCCATCATGAAGTGGAATCTATTTCCCGTCCCCTAGATCTTATCCTTCTGATTTGCTTGGGCCAAAAGAAAGTGTCAGGAATTTTGTGATTCGTACTCTCAAGACAGAGTCACAAGAAGACTTACAAGCTCTCCACTAAGTATCTTGGAAATCTTTTCAGCCACAATGTGAACAGGCCTTGGCAACTCTGTTGGACAGTGAACAATCTCGTCATCCAGAGTTAAGAAATCCCAGCCGAGGCATTCTACATATGATAGCTGACTGCTGTCCCACAGATTAAAACCAACAACAGCAGTAAAATGAGTCCAGCACAAACTGCCAGCCCACTGAATCATGAACTGCATCACTGGTTTTGTTTTGTGGCACTATCTTTTGGAGAGGTCTGTTACACGGCAAAGCTGATTGTCAGAGTCAACCTTCGCTAGTTTCTGATGTTTGCATCTAAGCACCTTGACTACCCTGGTTTATGTGAGCTTCCAGTGGACAGTGATTTGTGGTGGCTGCAAACAGAGAGGCTACCTTCATGAAACTTCTCTGTAGATTTCATTAACTAGTCAGTAAGCCATTTGAAGGCAATGTCTTTTTTTCCATTTCTCACACAGAAAATAACACTTACTATGTGGTCCCCAACGACCTAAAAGGATCAAATCCCTTATTTATAAATACTAGAAGAAAATCAACTAATGATTTAGATTAATTTAATGCATGAAATGTTACTTTTTTAAATTATAAAAATAAAATAAATAATAAATAATTATCTCTATCAACTGATAAGGGGATCATGTTTAGCTTTTTTAAAAATTTGTTTAACTTTTTATTTTAGATGTGGGGTTATGTGTGCAAGCTTATCACATGGATACATTGCATGATGCTGAGGTTTAGATGTAGGGGGTATGTGTGCAAGCTTATCACATGGATACATTGCACGATGCTGACGTTTAGATGTAGGGGGTATGTGTGCAAGCTTATCACATGGATACATTGCACGATGCTGAGGTTTAGATGTAGGGGGTATGTGTGCAAGCTTATCACATGGATACATTGCACGATGCTGAGGTTTAGATGTAGGGGGTATGTGTGCAAGCTTATCACATGGATACATTGCACGATGCTGAGGTTTAGATGTGGGGGTATGTGTGCAAGCTTATCACATGGATATATTGCACGATGCTGAGGTTTAGATGTGGGGGTATGTGTGCAAGCTTATCACATGGATATATTGCATGATGCTGAGGTTTAGATGTGGGGGTATGTGTGCAAGCTTATCACATGGATACATTGCACGATGCTGACGTTTAGATGTAGGGGGTATGTGTGCAAGCTTATCACATGGATATGTTGCACGATGCTGAGGTTTAGATGTGGGGGTATGTGTGCAATCTTATCACATGGATATATTGCATGATGCTGAGGTTTAGATGTAGGGAGTATGTGTGCAAGCTTATCACATGGATATATTGCACGATGCTGAGGTTTAGATGTGGGGGTATGTGTGCAAGCTTATCACATGGATACATTGCACGATGCTGAGGTTTAGATGTGGGGGTATGTGTGCAAGCTTATCACATGGATATGTTGCACGATGCTGAGGTTTAGATGTGGGGGTATGTGTGCAATCTTATCACATGGATATATTGCATGATGCTGAGGTTTAGATGTAGGGAGTATGTGTGCAAGCTTATCACATGGATATATTGCACGATGCTGAGGTTTAGATGTAGGGGGTATGTGTGCAAGCTTATCACATGGATATATTGCACGATGCTGAGGTTTAGATGTGGGGGTATGTGTGCAAGCTTATCACATGGATACATTGCATGATGCTGAGGTTTGGTCTTCTAATGATCCCCTCACCCTAAATCGCACCCAGTAGGTAGTTTTTTTTTTTTTCTTTTTTTAAGACAGAGTCTCACTTTGTCACCCAGGCTATAACGCAGTCTGGACTCACTGTAACCTCTGCCTCCCAGGTTAAAGGGATTTTCCTTCCTCAGCCTCCCAAGTAGCTGGGATTACAGGTGCCTGCCACCACACCCAGCTAATTTTTTGTATTTTTAATAGAGATGGAATTTCACCATTTGGCCAGGCTGGTTCCAAACTCCTGAATTCAAGTAATCCACCCACCTCAGCCTCCCAAAGTGCTGGCATTACAGGCATGAGACAGCACACCCAGCCTCTTTCAAGATTTTTATAGCTTGATGTCTTACGTTCAAATCGTTAATCCATCTTGAGTGAATTTTTGTGTATGGAGAGACATAAGTGTCCAGTTTCACTCTTCTGCGTACCAGTTTTCCCAACACCACTTATTGAATAGGATCTCCTTTTCACATAGCTTGTTTCTGTCAATTTTGTTGAAGATCAGTTGGTTGTAGGTATGCAGCATTATTTCAGGGATCTCTATCCTGTTCCCTTAGTCTCTGTGTCTATTTTTCTATCAGTACTGTGCTGTTTTGGTTACTGTAGCCTTGTAATATAGTTTGAAGTAGGGTAATATGATGCCTCTGATTGTTTTTATTTTTGCTTAGGATTGCTGTGGATACCGGGGCTATTTTTTGGTTCCATATAAATTTTAGAATACACTTTTCTAATTCTGTGCAAAATGACATTGATAATTTGATAGAAATACCATTGAATCTAGAGGTTTCTTTGGGAAGTATAGACATTTAAGTGATATTGATCCTTCCAAATCATAAGCATGGAATATTTTGTCATCTATGATTTCTTTCAACAATTTTGTAATTCTCATAGAGATCTTTCACCTCTAGGTATTTTATTTTGGTTTTGTGTGTTTGCATGTGCATGTGTGTGTGTGTGTGTGTATTATACATGAGACTGCATTCTTGATTTGATTCTCAGCTTAGTCATTGGTGTACGGAAATGCTACTAACTTTCCTATGCTGATTTTGTATCCTGAGATTTGGCAGAATCTTTAGGGTTTCTAGGTATAGAATCACATCTTCAGTGAAGAAAAATAATTTGACTTCCTCTTTTCCAATTTGGATGCCTAGTTCCTTCTTTTGCCTGATTGCTCTGGCTAAGACTTCCAGTGTTATGTTGAATAGGAGTGGTGTGAGTGAACATTCATGTCTTGTTCCAGTTCTTAGGAGGAATGCTTCCAGTTTTAACCCATTCAGTATGACATTCGCTGTGGGACTGTCATAGATGCCTCTTCTTTTGAGGTATGTTCTTTCAATGCCTAGTTTGTTGAGGTTTTTCTCATAAAGGAATGTTGGCTTTTCTGTTTTTCCTGTGTCTATTGAGATGATCATATGGTTTCCGTTCGTTTTTAATTCTGTTTATGTGGTGAATCACTTTTATTGATTTGTATACATTCAACACCCTTCATTTCGGGAATAAAGCCCACATGAGTGTGGTGAGTTCACTTTGTGATGTGCTGCTGGATTAAGTTTGCTAGTTTTTGTCGAGAAATATGTAAAGGATTTTTATATCAGTATTCATCAGGGATATTGGTCTGTAGTTTTTTTCTTGTTGCGTCTTGGCCAGATTTTAGTATCAGGATGATACTGGACTCTTGTGAGTAAAGCCGATTTTATAATAAAGTGCTGAATATCTCATGTAACTTATTGA
Organism: Aotus nancymaae; assembly: GCF_030222135.1. Classification (NCBI taxonomy): domain Eukaryota; kingdom Metazoa; phylum Chordata; class Mammalia; order Primates; family Aotidae; genus Aotus; species Aotus nancymaae. The sequence goes on along the minus strand of NW_026988450.1, from coordinate 1,689,606 downwards.
ATACTGTACTTAAAGTAAAAAATAGAATGACTTTTATCCATTCAATAATGCATACTCGAAGTACAGTTGGTGTTGAATGTACATCAGTCTTGCACTGTTGTAGTTACATACAGATGGTCTCAACTGAGACAAAGAAATTTTTGGCTCCCCAAGCTGAGGGAACATCTGTGGGTTTCAAGTATGAAACAATGTTGAACATCTTGTCTATGTACCCCATTGCTCTTACAGAAACTGTTTTGATAGGGATTGAGTTTGGGGTACCTTATAAAAGTGAACGATAGCACTCCATACAGATCAGCCTCATATTCAGACAGGAGCGCCCCTATTCCTAACTTAATCCTTTACAAGACCTTGGCTCATCTTAATAATTGATATAATTAACTCTTGGCTTGTGGGGCCTCTGATTTTGTGATTGCAAGTAACCAAGTCGCACTTGGCACTTTTTACGTCCAAATAGGCTTGCTCCCGCTGTCTCTCTCTTTCCCTATTTTTGTTCTCTACTTAATTTTTTAGAATTCTAAAATGGAATTAATATTTGATCCAGCATTGCTGAATTGTCTCTGGGAATAAAATATACTCATAGGATGCCATTTGTGAGGGAAGGAAAGAAGGAAAGAGAGAAAGAAAAATTTAGAACTCTCCTTCCATGTTCGCCAAGCTAGCTAAGATAAACCTGAAACCCTTTCTCCAGAAACAGTATCACTGTCCTACCTGGAAAATGCAGAAGCTATTCTACACATTGTCCAGAGATCAAGTGTCCTCCCAGACTGTCGCAGTCTCCCAGTTTTCTCCTTCTCTCTACGGTGGGTAGCATCTTGCACCTCCATCCTGCTCCCTACAACCAGCTCTGCCTCCTGCACATTCAGCCTCTCCTGGGAATCCCCAGACCTCACAGGACCAGTCAGAGAGGGAGGAGGCTTCACCCTTCCGTGGGTCAGCGGGAACGGGGCCGGGACTAATGCCTTTGGAGCCAGGCAGACCTGGATCTTGCTCAAGGTCAACATTTAGCAGCGATGTGATCTTAGACGTAGCCTGTCTAAGCCTCAGTGTCCCCATTTGTAAAGAATAATGACAATTAAGCTACTTGAGAATTTAATTAGATAAGCAATGTGAAGTGTTCAGGGCACTGTCTGGCATAGAGTAAGAACTAACCACGCATATATTTTCTAACTTCATCTTCGGCTTGGGATTATTACTAATGGTACCATTATCTACTGCCACATACATTCATGCTACGTACCGTATTTGTAATTTGAACTCATGATTTGCGGCTCCCTCTTCTCCCAGGCTTTCACAATAGGACAATAGATCTAAGTGTCCAGCCAGTCTCACAGACCTGGAGAGAAATATATAGTCCTGGGACAATAATCATTCCATAAAGAAAGAGAATTATTTATAATCCCAGAGTGGGAAAGATCTTTCTAACGCTCCTCAAAATGCAAAGCCATGAAAGGAAAAACATTGACAAATTGTTCTAAATAAAATCATAACTTTGCTTGGCATAAAACACCAAAGACAAACAAAAGATGCCAAGCACAGTGGCTCACATTTGTAGTCCCAGCTCCTCGGGAGGCTGAGGTGGGAAGATCACTTGAGCCCAGGGGTTCAAGGCTGTAGTTATCTGAGATCATGCCACTGCATTCCAGCCTGGGTGACAGAACAAAATCCAGTCTCAAAAAAAAAAAAAAAAAAAAAGACACTTTGCACCACTGCACTCCAGCTTGGGTTATAGAGTGAGATTCCATCTCACAAAAAAAAAAAAAAAAAAAAGGCACATGGCAAGCTAGGAAAAATAAATTCACAATTGAATCACAAAATACTAACATCCTCAATAAATAGCACTTTAGTTAGAAAACGACCAGAATTCAGTGGGAAGAACGTTTTAAAAAGGGAGACAAAAACAGAATTGAGAGAGCAGGAAAGGCAAATGTGTCTTAATCAAAAGGAGTCTCAGTCTCAGCTGGTAAAATTCTAGCTAAAGCCACACTGAAGTACTGTCTCTCATCCACCAAATTTGAAGTCTCAAGTCTGACGATGCACCCTGTTGGTAAGAGGCATCCCTGAGCATGACTGGTGGGCCGGATATTTGTTAACCCTAGTAGAAGGAAATCTGGCAATATAGATCATAATTTCAAATGAATATTCCTTTTGCCCCAATAATCGTACTTCTGGGTATTTAACCCACCTACACCTTCTGATTATTCATCAAAAATACAAATCAACATACGTCCAAATTTCTCCACTTCAGCACTCCAAATAAGCAGCAAATTGAAATGTACTTGTGTCCATCAATATAATACTGTTTAAATAAATTATGATGAAGCCAGAGAATATTGAAAATACCGTGTAACTGTAAATAAATAAAAATAATACAAGAAGGGAACATCTGTTTGCACTCATGTGGAAAGAGAATGGCCGGCAAAATATATTAAGTAGATAAAAACCAAGATCTTATAGAGAGTGTGTAATATACCATCATCTGTTGAAACAATCGAAGGAAAATAATATATTAGTATTTTAGGATTAGTATACACACCAGACTATTCCAGGAAAGGCACCTGAGATGCCAACGACCATGCAGTGGGGCCTTCCATAGGCATGGGGCTGGCAGGGCCGACCTTCAGCAGGGCCCTTCTCAAGAAGCTCAGGGATTTATAACCGGGGACCATTCTGATTGGCCAATACCTGTCCCACAAGAGTTGCCAAATATTTTGAACATTATGCCAAAGCTTAGGGAGACGTGCTGATGATAAAGAGAAACTGGGGAGTCACCTTACCCTAACATTGCGTTTTCCAGAGAGGGGAGCTGAGCTCAAAGAGCCAGAGTGAGATGCGTCCTCTGAACCATCTCCTCCCAGCTCTGCCAGCGATGTTGTCCTGTGGGAAGCCTGAAACCATCCCTGGCGGTCATAAGTACACCACAGAACCAGCAAACATTACTCCTTAGATAAAAGGAATATGTATCTGCAGTTGTGATATGTATTGCCAGATTTCCTTCCACTAAGGTTGCACAAATATCCAGCTCAACAGTGATGCTCAAAGGTGGCTTTTAGCAAGAGTGCATCATTTTCTGAAAGCTGGTCACACTGGAAGGAGCTATCACACCAAATAACAGACCTCAGGATAGCACAGACGAGACTTAAATGAATACCTCGTAACTCCAATCTCTCCAGCTCTGTGCTGAGCTAGACTGCCTATTGCTGCAGAAATCCAATTTAAACTAGAAAAGGGATTCTACATATGCTCTTAAGGATGCTTTGCCAGAGCGTGATCGAGAGTGATCTTCATCCATGCACAAATCACAAAACAGGAGGGACAGAAGTGAGAGAAAGACTCCCAGCACATGCAAAACGGGGAGCTCTGGAGCTGACAGAACCCCCCTAAGGATGGAATGAAAGGGAATTTGTGTCATTCTGGTTTAAATAGCTGGTCGCCGACGTCTGATCAAGCAGCAGTATGTTTGTCTACCCCTAAATTTTACAGCGTTGTGAGAGTTTCCTAGTTGCACAAGGTTTCCCAGTATATTGTCATTTCTGTGACTGTTTTGTATGTTTAGATTCCTTCATGAAAGGAGAGCAGGTTGATAACACCGCCATTGATAATTTCTAAATCAGAAACCCAAGTCATCACCAATAACTCCTGGAGATGACTGCTATCCAAGTTACAAAGCTGCCATGCAGAGATATTCAGGTTCCATTGAAAAGGAGATACAAGGCCGGGCGCGGTGGCTCACGCCTGTAATCCCAGCACTTTGGGAGGCAGAGGTGGGTGCATCACGAGGTCAAGAGATCGAGACCATCCTGGTCAACATGGTGAAACCCTGTCTCTACTAAAAATACAAAAAATTAGCTGGGTATGGTGGTGCGTGCCTGTAATCCCAGCTACTCAGGAGGCTGAGGCAGGAGAATTGCCTGAACCCAGGAGGCGGAGGTTGCGGTGAGCCGAGATGGCGCCATTGCACTCCAGCCTGGGTAACAAGAGCGAAACTCCGTCTCAAAAAAAAAAAAAAAAGGAAAGAAAGAAAAGAAAAGGAGATACAATCTCTTTAAAAATTTTTGCTCTTTGGAATCAGTAGTTATAACATTACACTAAAACTTCAAAGAAAATTGAAGTTACCAAGAGGTAATATAGAGTGACTGATCTTATTTCTTTAACTCTAGAATGAAACAGAATTCAATATTTACTGCTAACATTTAGACTGTGTGTGCAAAATGAGCTATTACTGTAAGGTAATTCCAATTCAAATCTCCAATAATTTAAGCTGGGATCACACTAAAATTAATCTTCAGTGATCTCTCAAGTGAACTCAGAAAATGTGTTGAGTATACATTCCAATATATATCAAATTCTTCATAAATATACATGCCCAAGTCTGTTGCATGCATTATTAAATGTTTGCAAAACCAAAACCTTAAAATAATAATGTAAAAATGAACATAAATGTAGGAACCTACCCTTCCTTTCTTCATGCTGTGGGCCACTTTGCAGGTGACCTCCATGTGAAAGTAACGTTTCAGAGAGCACACATCTGAAATGCTGGCTTCACAGTAAGTGTGTGCTCATGAAAATGCACCCTCTCCATCTATACGACAAGATTCTGGGTGCATATTGAAAAGAAGCTGTGAGAATATTATTTTAACACCCAGTGGGGAAAGGGGTGTCAGAGGATACTGAATTATGCTATGAGAAGTAGCTTAGAGCCTGAATGATTTATTACATACAATGTCTGGCTGAGTCTCCACTCACTTTTCATTGGTAGTCATGATAATTTGTCTGAAGAAATACGTAACTAAAATCCCTTGCTACAAGAAGAAAAAAATGTAAATGAATTTCTTCCCCTCAAATACTTAAAATGTTAGTTACCTATAATTTTCCCATTAAAATAAATAAATACACAAAACTTCAAAGGAACATTTAAACAAAAAAAATTCTATGATAGCCTTTTGTGACCAACAACAATAAAATCATTTATTTTTCTTGGTTTTATATCTTGAAAACTGAAAGTAATTTATTAAATAAGGCTTATAGCTAAATTAAAAAAAAAACTTTTCAAATGAAAAGCAATTATCTGACACAGAAGAGACAAAAAGCTATTCAAATCTTAAGTAATAGGATTGAATGCTCCCTGGGAGATATTAAAGATACTTAAATCATCCTAAAGGGACTCAATATGTGTTTAAACCAGCTTATGTTAAGTTATGGCATTCCCAATGAATCGTACAATGAATGATTACTGGATTTTGGCAATTTGTGGCATATTATAATATGTTGAGTTTCAATATAAGCTATTTAATTTGAACAGCACACATTTTATAAAATATGTTTAAGTCTCTATGTTCCAATGCCAACATTTAAACTTTCCAGATATATTCTGTGAAATGTTCAATTAAAAACAAATTATTATTCGAAGATTTTATTAAATTGAAGAGAAATGTATGAGAAAATGAAGATGAAAATGAATAGCCTTTTTCTTTTCATGTGCTAAGAATATTATCAAAAAAATACGTTTTTATGTCTATGCTTAGCAAAGATAAATAGGAAGGAGGGAGGGAGAGCAGGAGGGAGGGAAGGGGAGGGGCAGGCATTAGATCACACAGTCTTAGAAAATATTTAAAGAGACGAAGACCTTTGAAATAATTCTTTAAAAAGTATTTCATCAAACCTTTGAGAAGGTGAACAATTTGGGAGGTTTTTTTGCACTTAATTAACTAGTTTTCTATAGCTAGGCTGCTAATGTTAATTCAAATTTATATTTTAAAAGAATTAAGTATTTTATTGGGTGGAAACTTTTAGTAACGGGTAATTTAAATATTAATGCATATAGGCTATAACACTTCAAACATTTATGATATTAAATAATTTAAATATTAGCATTGATTATATTGTAGTCCTTTCTAAGTAAAACATAAAATTCAGAGATCATAAAGGAAATTTTGATAAATTGAACACAACTGTAAAAATAAATTTCTGTACCACATAAAGAATACCAATTACAAATAATTTTAGGCAACTTACTATGTGCTTATATTTATAAGACTTAGGGCCGGGAGCGGTGGCTCAAGCCTGTAATCCCAGCACTTTGGGAGGCCGAGGCGGGTGGATCACGAGGTCGAGAGATCAAGACCATCCTGGTCAACATGGTGAAACCCCGTCTCTACTAAAATACAAAAAATTAGCTGGGCACAGTGGCGCGTGCCTGTAATCCCAGCTACTCAGGAGGCTGAGGCAGGAGAATTGCCTGAACCCAGGAGGCGGAGGTTGCGGTGAGCCGAGATTGCACCATTGCACTCCAGCCTGGGTAACAAGAGCGAAACTCCGTCTCAATAAAAAAAAAAAAAAAAAAAAAAAAAAAAGACTTAGTATATTCTAAATGCTAAGCAAATATCAGTTTATTTAATCCTTACTAATAAAAATGTATAAAATAAAATATTTTATATATAGTGTGGAAAAATAAAATAAGCTAAAGTTCATTCCTCATTAAAAAAATTCACACTTTTAAAACCAATTTTTTAGACCTATATTAGCACAGCTCTGAAAGTTTGATATTACAGGATATTAACAACAAGGTAGACAGAACACATTATCTCATGCATGTTCCATTAGGAGGGTAGCGTGATACTAACCACAGAATACGTAAATGCACATCCTCTTGGACAAAGCAGTGCTAAGTCCAGGAAATTATAGGGCTGATATAATCACATGTATGCAGCAAAATAAATCAATAAATAGGGAAAACAACAGAAAACTGAATTCTATGCAGCTGTGAAAAAGGGAAGCTCTGTGGGTACTATATCTACTGCTCTGAACATATTTCCAAAAACTGTGAACACATCAGTCTCAAAGTGCAGAACCAGGTGTCCCTCTGTACACAGTGCAAGGTGTGAGCACAGGAACCAGGGCCAGGGCTCTGGCTTCCTAAGTGGACTGAAGGCCAGGCGTGGAAGGGACATTTGCTCTTCCTCACATCAAATGCAGTGTTTGAATTTCACTATTAAGATTGTGTGGCTGTGATATACGCACACCGATACGGGTTCCTGGGGTGTAATGGTGTATGCACTCTGGGAGAAGGGCCTGCATCCCCCATCGTGATGGGACACAGCCTCACGGTGCACTCCTTGACCCCACCCTCGCAGCCAAAGTTGATGGCCAAGATGAACACCCGATTCTCCACGACCCAACTCGATTCTCTCTCCAAGGAATGTATAATTGAGAGAAAAGGGAGTAACTGGGGTGTGTCAAATTGTTATTTATAAACCGAGATGCAGAGTGCAGTCGGGTGAAAACAGCTGAGGGAGAGAGAGAGAAAAATGTGGTGGAGAGGGCGTGGGGTGAAACTGACAAGGCAGCCCAGGCGGACCAGGCAGGACCTCAGGCAGCTGGACAGGGGCATTCTGCTTTCTTAACCCACAGTCTCTAGCACCTCTCCACCGAGTCCCTTCCCCAAACCCTGATGGCCTTTCTTTTCTGTTGGGCTCTTCTGTCCTGTAACAAATGTCTTTTCCATCCAGACTAGCTCAGGTGCATTTCCATTCTTTACAACTCACACATCCCTAAGTTGGTAGCAGCACTTTTGGACACTTGGCTGTAAATTGCCAACTACAGCCTGATTTTCCCCAGCCTGCATTTTTATTACAAAGCTTACACTCCATCCTCTGAGTATTACTATCTTAAATACAGGATTTAGCTGGGAAATTAAATCAGCTTTAACTAAAATCAATGTATTTATGTCTCCTTTCAAAAAATATTCCCCTCCTACAATCCCCCATCTCCTGAGGCAAAGTCATCATCTTCCACCAGCTTAAATCTCAGCCATCTTTGGGATCCTGCATTGCCTTATTTCCTTAGCACCTGGAGGAGGAAGGGACCCTTGATGCTACCTTTTCAAATGTGTGTCCCCTCCCTTTTATCATTTCTTCTGCCTCCGTTGGACATAAGCCTTAGTAAGTTTTCACCTAGAACACTAAAAAGGCTTCTGGTTGTCACCGTAATTCAGTTCTCTCTCCCCTAGATAAAGCTTCCTAAGATGAGAGGAGCATTGCTCAGAAACTATCTTCTATGATTAGCACTGATTCATTGATTATCAAGTCTCACATTGGCTGGAAAGGGGTGGACACTTCATCCCAGGCAGACCCTTTCTCCCAAGAAATGGAAAAGGAATTCACACTTTGCTAACTCCATCACTTCTGTTCAGGCAAACTCTCTACAGAAAACATATTCAGAAAGCAAAGTAAAAAGGAGCATCACAATTCAAAAGAGAAGAGTCATCATCTATGTCAAAAACTGCCCATAGGTGTGGAGAATCGGGTCATGTCTCCCAGCCCAGTGTTGGGGTCTGAAAGGACTACTGTTCTTCAAAAGCCGAGCTTCCTCTCAACCCCACTTCTCTTTCTCAATTACCATTCTCTTTGTCTTTCTTCCTCCCTCCCAGGTCACAAACTACAAGAAAAAAATTACTTAGAAATCCCTGATTCATCGTCAATAGAGGTAATTTAATACACGCTTGTGCCAATGGCTCTGGTGCTAGGATAAAAGAACATCTCCAAGAATGTGATCTTACAGATAACAAAGATGACGTAATCCTACAGATAACAAAGATGACGTAATCCTACAGATAACAAAGATGACGTAATCCTACAGATAAGGAAGATGTGATCCTAAAGATAACAACAGAGTGATCCCAAAGATAAAGATCTGATGCTACAGACACAAAGATGTAATCCCATAGATAACAAGGATGTGATCTACAGATAACAGCCTGATCCTACAGATAGATATCAAGGCTGTGATCCCACAGATAGTGAGGATAGGATCCCACACATGACAAAGATGGTGTCCTACAGATAACAATGATGAGATTCTAATGGTAGCACAGAGGTCTCTTGCAGATAACCAAGGATACAACTCACATCCTGTAGTGACCTAGACAGCCCCTTCCCGCTTCCTCCCTGATGCTAGGAAGGTGTTTGTCTGCGTTATGTCACAGCTTGATAAGTGATTAATGCTATTTTTGATTTATAACGACTCCAGGTCACATATCAATTTCTCAGTGTCTACAAATTCGCTGTGGGACTATGCTGCCATACTGGAACATAAATATGTCATGCACGTTAATTTTATTTTAAATTGCATATGTGAATGGCAGGGTAGTCAATTAAATGTGGCATAGCAATATAGTTGAGAAATGAATGTCATGGAATTAGGCATCATTTGGATAAGCAAATTACCCAGAAATAGCTGCCTGAGTATGTATCAAATTGCTGGTGCCTGTATTTGTAGAGAATAATAAATATGAGATCTTCATTGAAAACTAAAGTTTAAAAATGTATAGCAAATATTATACGCTGAGGACATTGAAAATCTCTCTGCTCTTCTTTGTCTCTGTTCCTCTGTTCTCTCCCTCTCTCTCTCTGTCTCTCTCTGTCTGTTTTCTCTCACACACACACACCCCTGCTATCACGAGATGTGGGACCCTACCTAATTGAGGAAGCACAGCACCCTGAATGGTGCCATCGCCTTTCCAACTCTGTTCTGTAGTGGACTAATGGAGGCAGCATGGATTCTACACCTGGAGTGTGAGCCACAGCTCAGACCCAATTCAGCTGTGTGATCCCCACCAGACATTTCAGCTCAGTGATCCTCAGTGTCTGTGACCACTGAATGAGAGCACCCACCTTGAAACGTTGCTGCAAGAATCAAACAAGATACAATATGGGAGGCTGAGGCAGGGGGATCACAAGGTCAGGTGTTCAAGACCAGCCTGGCCAACAGAGTGAAACCTTGTCTCTACCAGGAGAATTGCTTGAACCCAGGAGGCGAAGGTTGCGGTGAGCCAAGATTGCGCCATTGCACTCCAGCCTGGGTAACAAGAGCGAAACTCCGACTCGGAAAAAAAAAAAAAAAAATTAGCCAGGTGTGGTGGCAGGGTCCTATAATCCCAGCTACTCAGGAATCTGGGGCAGGAGAATTGCTTAAACCTAGGAGGCAGAGGTTGCAATGAGCTGAGATCACGCCACTGCACTTTACCTGGGGCAACAGCATGAGACTCAGTCTCAGAAAAAAAAAAAAAAAAGATACAGCGTGTTTTAGGCCAGCGAATATTACATGAATGTGAAATCTAATCACAGATATGGCATGACCTGAGTGCCAACAGACACTATCATATACTCATACTGTTGAATACTACTGAAAAACGTTTAAAGGACCAAATTCTGATAGACTAAAATATTTGGACAAATCTCCAGGAAATTATGCAGAGTGAAAAAATCTAATCCAAAAGTGTGCATACTGTACAATTCCACTTAATAATGTTTTGAAATAATAAAATTATAGGATATGGTTACCTTTGGTGATAAGGTGAATATAACTGAATATTATTCAGTATTATTTGGCATTACCTTGACACAGAACAATAGTTCAGTATGTTGATTGGCGTGGTGAACACAGAAACTACATAAGTGATAAAACTGTATTGCTTTTACACACACACAAACAAATGCAAGTAAAGTGAGAAGTTTTAATAAAGTTGCTGAATCATATCAATGTCAATATTCTGTTTGTGACATTATGCCATAGTTTTGAAACATGCTACCATTAGGGAAATTTGATAAATCTTCCTATTATTTCTTACAGCTACATGTGAATCTACATTTATGTAAATAAAAATAGCAAGTTAATATAAAATTTAATTCCCTTTTATGCAGATTTTCAGAATATTCGTGTTTCCAGAGGCCAGCAGCTCTGCTCCGTTACCAGGATGTGTCTTTGTATCTGCCTTTGGCCACTTGATCTCATCTGTCTAAAATGCTGAAAGAAATTACAGAATCAGCGTTTTTACTGAATCAGAGTTTTCCAGTTTTACCATTTCTTTTCCTGACTCCTGTGAAATTGGATGGGATGACGTCAAGCCTAGGGAGTTTTTTCTTTTTTTGTGTGCTCCTATCTGTTAGTTTTAATGTGTGCTTTGCTTTCAAAGGTGAAAAGAGGGATAAATGGAGACTCAAGGCACAAATGAGACCAAGGGCATGTAATGATATAAAATACGTGCAATATTTCATCAAATGAGCAACATAAAAATTCTTCAGACCGGGCGTGGTGGCTCACACCTGTAATCCCAACACTTTGGGAAGCCTGGGCCGGTGTATCACTTGAGGTCAGGAGTTAAAGACCAGCCTGGCCAACATGATGAAACCCCATCTCTACTAAAAATACAAAAATTAACCAGACATAGTGTCACACGCCTGTAATCCCAGCTACTAGGGGCGTTGAGGCAGGTGAATCACTTGAACCTGGGAGCTGGAGGTTGCAGTGAGCTGAGATGGTGCCACTGCACTCCAGCCTGGGCAACAGAGTGAGACTCCATCTCAAAAAAAAAAAAAAAAAAAAAAAAAAACTTCACCTCTTTGTTCTCAATACCTCCTGCAGGAAAGAAAGGGCAGCCCTGCATTCTAAAAGTTCTCTGAAATAATTACCCTAGACTCAGAACTTGAACTTCCTGTGTCTTGTTGACTGGTGTTTTTCTGGTTGTTATAACAATGCCTCCGGTGTATTAAACATTCTATTCAGCTTTGTTGAATATAAAAATGAATGATTAAAGGGGAAAGAGATGTGGGAAATGCTTCTGGGTATGTAGCATAAGAATAGGAAAGTTCAGAAAAATTATCAGACATAGGGACAAGACCAGGGTTGCAGGGGTCTTTAGAGTAGCTGGCACCACCTGTGACCCTTGTGCATTGCTCATCCCATGCAAACAGGACTATTCATAGGGTAGCTTCCAGATTCTAGAAAAAAATATTTGGTACTTTGATCACAAATCTGCTGGAAAAGACCACTGTGGCCAAACTGAGCAACTATCGGAGTCTATCATCTGGAAAATAAACCTGAAGACTGAGTAATAAGGGTATCTGTGGTTCCTACAATCTTCATTAAACCATAGATTTCTTTTTCATGCCCTGGCCATTAAGGAAGCAACCCACCTTTTCATTAAGTCCCACTAAAGACATGATGGTGAGATTTTTGGTTTTTCTTTTGCCTCGTATATTTCAGAATCAGAGTTGAAGAAGCCAGAAAATCAGATTTTTTTCTGAACTCAAGGAAAGCCTTATCCTCATGTCAAATGACAAGGACCATACGGAAGAATTTCAGATAGTAACCACTCTACTTTATCCAGACACCACAGAAAAGCATGAACCTATCCACATCCAACAGCAGGAGTGTTTCTCTCCCATGCGGCTCAGTGCTATCAGAAGAGATCGATGTGAGTGAAGATGTTAATCACTGCTCAGGGGTAACACACATTCCCTGTGGTGTCTGTGGAAGACACATGGAAAGGAGTAAAAGACACTCCTTCCCCTCCCAGCCAGTGCAGTGTCAGGGGAGCCTCATGGGCTGCCAAAACTCTCTTCACCCAGCAGAAATAAGGAGACCTCTGTACTGAATGTCAATGAAGGCCAAGTGGAAAACTTGGACATCGACACCCACCTGGCAGTAAAGATGCAGCAGGCCCCTCCCTTATCAGAGCAATCTCTCAGAAAAAGACAGGTAAAAGACAAGGTTTACATAAGATGCACAGTACCCAAATGTCCAAGTTTCAGTTGAAAATCACTCATCATATCACGAACCAGGGAAATTTCAAACTGAATGGAAAAAGAAAATTAACACATCAGTGTCAGAGGCATTTGAACCAGAGCAACTCCATCTTTAATAAGGGCTGTGTAAAGTGAAGGCTGAGACCTACTGGGCTGCATTCCCAGGAGGTTAAGCCTTGTCAGTCATAGGATAAGATAGGAGGTCAGCACAAGATACAGGTCACAAAGACCTTGCTGATAAAACAGGATGCTGTGAAGAAGCCAAACCAAGATGGCAATGAAAGTGACCTCTGGTCTTCCTCACTGTTTAATATATGACCCTGACCTCATGATCTGCTCACCTTAACCTCCCAAAGTTCTGAGATTATAGACATGAGCCAGCATGCCCAGCCCGGACACTTGAATTAACAGAAGACATTTGAAAATCGCTACAGAAACATCTTACTGATAAAGCAATTCTAATGACAACAGGTTTCTTATTATAAATAATAGAGACCAAAAGGAAGTGGTGCATTTGTAAGTGCTGAAAGAAGTAAACTACCTACCAAGAATTCTTTATTGAGCATTATATTTATATCTTTTTTCAGTAATGAAGGGGAAATGAAGGCATTCTCAGATGAAAGAACTTGTCACCGGTGGACATACCCTTAAAAATTGCTAAAGAAGTTCTTTAAATGAAAGGTAACAATAAAGAGGGAATATTGGAATATCAGGAACACTGAAAGAAAGAACACTGAAATTTGTAAACATATGGACAAATGCAATGCACTCCCCCCTTCTCCTATTGAGTTCCCAAAATTATGGTAGAAAATTGAAAAAAAACTGTAACACTGTGATGTATTTCAAAATGTTCTTAGAAGAAATATTTAAAACGATTATATTTTAAATGGGGGCACGTAAAGGGATAGGTAGGTGACATTTCTATACTTAATTCAAACTGCGAAACTGATGACACCAGTAGATTTCAGTAAGTTATATAAATGTAACATAATCTCTTTAGTAACCACTAAAAAGCTATACAAAGAGATACACCCAAAAACACTATGGATGAACTGAAATTGAATTATAGTAAATGTTCAAGTAACCCATAGCAAGGTAGCAAAATAAAACAGAAACAAAAAGTAGAGAGAACACAGAGAAAACAAGAAATAAAGAGTAGTCTTAAGCTATCACGTATCCATAATTACAATAAATGTGAAAGTTCTTAAAACAGCAACTAAATGACAGAGAGGCACAGCAGCATCTTAAAGCATGAATCAATGTAAACAGTCTACACAAAATTTGCTTCAAATATAGAATATAGGTAAGTTAAAAGTAAAATTAGGAAAAATGCACAGCAGCAAACTGTAGTCAAAGAAAGCAGGAGTGGTTATGTCAAATCACATAGACTGCAAAGCCAGAAAAATGATCAAAGACAGAGTAGGAGGCAATGCACAAAGAATACATCGCAATCCTAAATGTATGTGAACCAAACAACGGAGCTGCAAAATATGTGAAACAAAAATTGATAAACTCAAAGGAGAAAAAACAAAAGCAAAGTTATTCCAAAAATCTCTCAGCAATTGAAACAATATAGAACAATCCTTAACAAATTTAACATAACTTAAATAACACAGACTGTACTCTCTTATCATAGTGAATCAAAATGACTAGAAGTTAATAATAGAAAGATAACAGGAAAGTCCCCAGAGAGCTGGAACCGAATCAAAACACTTCTAAACAATCTAAGGAAGGTCTCAACCAAAACTAACAATGAGTTGAGAAGAAAATGAAAATGCAGTGTATGGAACCAACTTGGAAAACACTCTTCAGGATATTATCCAGGAGAACTTCCACAATCTAGAAAGGCAGGCCAACATTTAAATTCAAGAAATACAGAGAACACTACAAAGATACTCCTCGAGAAGAGCAACCCCAAGACACAGAACTGTCACATTCACCAGCGTTGAAATAAAGGAGAAAAAGTTAAGGGCAGCCAGAGAGAAAGGTCGAGTTACCCACAAAGGGAAGTCCATCAGACTAACAGCAGATCTTTCTGCAGAAACCCTATAAGCCAGAAGAGAGTGGGAGGCCAATATTCAATATTCTTAAAGAAAAGAATTTTCAACTCAGAATTTCATATCCAGACAAACTAAGCTTCATAAGCAAAGGAGAAATAAAATCTTTTACAGATAAGCAAATACTGAGAGATTTTGTCACTACCAGGCCTGCCTTACAAGAGCCCCTGAAGGAAGCACTAAATATGGAAAGGAAAATCTGGTACCAGACACTGCAAAAACGTACCACATTGTAAAGACCATCAAGACTATGAACAAACTGCATCAACTAATGAGCAAAATAACCAGCTAGTATCATAATGACAAGATCAAATTCACACATAACAATATTAAGCTTAAATATAAACAGGCTAAGTGCCCCTATTAAAAGACACAGACTGGCAAATCGGATAAAGAGTCAAGACCCATTGGTGTGCTATATTCAGGAGACACATCTCACGTGCAAAGGCACACATAGGCTCAGAATAAAGAGGTGGAGGAATATGCACCAAGCAAAGGAAAAGCAAAAACGAACCGAAAAAGCAGGGTTGCAATCCTAGTCTCTGATAAAACAGACTTTAAACCAACAAAGATCAAAAAAGACAAAGAAGGGCATTACATAACGGTAAAGGGACCAATGCAATAAGAAGAGCTAACTATCC
Source organism: Aotus nancymaae (assembly GCF_030222135.1). Taxonomy (NCBI): domain Eukaryota; kingdom Metazoa; phylum Chordata; class Mammalia; order Primates; family Aotidae; genus Aotus; species Aotus nancymaae. The sequence continues at coordinate 1,674,324 of NW_026988450.1, read as the reverse complement.
TAAATATATATATGCCCAATACAGGAGCACCCAGATTCATAAAGCAAGTTCTTAGAGACCTACAAAGAGACTTACTCCCACATAATAATACCGGGTCTTTAACACCCCATTGCCAATACTCATTGACAGATCAATGAGACAGAAAATAAAGAATCTTCAGGACTTGAACTCAGCTCTGGACCAAGTGGACCTAATAGATATCTACAGAACTCTCCACCCCAAATCAACAGAATATGCATTCTTCTAGGCACCACATTGCACTTATTCTAAAATTGACCACATAATTGGAAGTAAAACACTCCTCAGCAAATGCAAAAGAACGGAAATCATGACAGTCTCTCAGACCACAGTACAATCAAATTAGAACTCAGGATTAAGAAACTCACTCCAAACCACATGACTACGTGAAAACTGAATAACCTGCTCCTGAATAACTACTGGATAAATAACAAAATTAAGGAAGAAATAAATAAGTTATTTGAAATCATTGAGAACAAAGACACAATGTACCAGAATCTCTGGAAAACAGGTAAAGCAGTGGTAAAGGGAAATTTATAGCGCTAAATTCCTACAACAGAAAGCTAGAAAGATCCCAAATTGACACCCTAACATAACAATTAAAAGAACTAGAGAAACAAGAGCAAATAAATTCAAAAGCTAGCAGAAGACAAGAAATAACTAAGGTCAGAGCAGAAATGAAGGATATGGAGACATGAAAAGCTCTTCAAAAAATCAATGAATCCAGGAACTGGCTTTTTGAAAATATTAACAAAATAGATAGACAGCTAGCTAGACTAATAAAGAAGAAAAGAGAGAAGAATCAAATAGACACAATAAAAATGATAAAGGCGGTGTCACCACTGATCTCACAGAAATATAAACTACCATCATAGAATACTATAAACACATCTATGCAAATAAACTAGAAAATCCAGAAGAAATGGATAAATTCCTGGACACATACATCTGCCCAAGACTAAACCAGGAAGATGTCGAATCCCTGAATAGACCAATAACAAGTTCTGAAATTGAGGCAGTAATTAATAGCCTACCAACCAAAAAAAGCCCAGGACCAGATGGATTCAAAGCTGAATTCTGCCAGAGGTACAAAGAGGAGCTGGTACCATTCCTTTTGAAACTATTTCAATCAACAGAAAAAGAGGGACTACTCCCTAACTCATTTTATGAGGCCAGCATCATCCTGATATCAAAAACCTGGCAGAGACACAACAACAACAAAAAATAAAACTTCAGGCCAATATCCCTGACGAACATCCATGCAAAAATACTCAATAAGATGCTGGCAAACGTATCAAGCAACACATCAAAAAGCTTATCCACCATGATCAAGTCAGCTTCATCCCTGGGATGCAAGGCTGGTTTAACATAAGCAACTCAATAAATGTAATCCATCATATAAACAGAACCAGTAACAAAAACCACAACTGTCTCAATAGATGCAGCAAAAGCTATCAAAAAATTTAACAACCCTTCATGCTAAAAACTCTCAATAAACTAGGTACTGATGGAATGTATCTCAAAATAATAAGATCTATTTATGACAAACTCACAGCGAATGTCATACTGAATGGGCAAAAGCTGGAAGCATTCCCTTTGACAACCAGCACAGGACAAGGATGTCCTATGTCACCATTCCTATTCAACATAATATTGGAAGTTCTGGCCAGGGTAATCAGGCAAAAGAAAGAAATAAAGTGTATTCAAATAGGAAGAGAGGAAGTCAAATTGTCTCTGTTTTCAGATGACATGATTTTATATTTAGAAAACCTCATTGTCTCAGCCCAAAATCTCCTTAAGTTGATAAGCAACTTCAGCAAAGTCTCAGTATACAAAATCAATGTGCAAAAATCACAAGTATTCCTATATACCAATAATAGACAAGCAAAGAGCCAAATCATGAGTGAACTCCCATTCACAATTGCTACAAAGAGAATAAAATACATAGAAATACAACTTACAAGGGATGTGAAGGACTTCTTTAAGGAGAACTACAAACCGCTGCTCAAGGAAATCAAAGAAATAAGAGAGGACACAAACAAATGGAAAAACATTCCATGCTCATGAATAGGAAGAATCAATATTGTAAAAATGGCCATACTGCCCAAAGTAATTTATAGATTCAATGCTATCCCCATCAAGCTACCATTGACTTTCTTCACAGAATTAGAAAAAATCTACTTTAAATTTCATATGGAACCAAAAAAGAGCCTACATAGCCAAGACAATCCTAAGCAAAAAGAACAAAACTGTAGGCATCATGCTACCTGACTTGAAACTATACTACAAAGCTACAGTAAACAAAACAGTATGGTACCGGTACCAAAACAGACATATATATCAATGGAACAGAACAGAGGCCTCAGAAATAATGCCACACATCTACAATCATCTGATGTCTGACAAACCTGACAAAAACAAGCAACGGGGAAAGGATTCCTTATTTAATTAATGGTGTTGGGAAAACTGGCTAGCCTTATTCAGAAAGCTGAAATGGAACCCTTTCCTTATACCTTATACAAAAATTAACTCAAGATGGATTAAAGACTTAAATGTAAGACCTAAAACCATAAAAACAGTAGAAGAAAACCTAGGCAATACCATTCAGGACATAGGCGTATACAAAGACTTCATGACTAAAACACCAAAAGCAATGGCAACAAAAGCCAAAATTGACAAATGGGATCTCATTAAACTAAACAGCTTCTGAACAGCAAAAGAAACTATCAGCAGAGTGAACAGACAGCCTACAGAATCAGAGAAAATTTTTGCAATCTATTCATCTGACAAAGGGCTGGCATCCAGAATCTATAAGGAACTTAAACAAATGTACAAGAAATAAACAAACAACCCCATCAAAAAGTGGGCAAAGGATATGAACAGACACTTTCAAAAGAAGGCATTTATGTGACTGACAAACATATGAAAAAAAAGCTCTTCATCACTGGTCATTAGAGAAATGCAAATCAAAATCACAATGAGATATCATCTCATGCCAGTTACAATGGGGATCATTAAAAAGTCAGGAAACAACAGATGCTGGAGAGGATGTGGAGAAACAGAATCGCTTTTACACTGTAGGTGGGAATGTAAAATAGTTCAACATTGTGGAGGACAGTGTGGTGATTCCTCAAGGATCTAGAACCAGAAATATCATTTGACCCAGCACTCCCATTACTGGGTATATATCTAAAGGATTATCAACCATTCTACTATAAAGACACAGGCACACATATGCTTAGTGCAGCACTATTCACAATAGCAAAGACATGGAACCAACCCAAATGCCCATCAGTGACAGACTGGATAAAGAAAATGTGGCATATATACACCATAGAATACTATGCAGCCATAAAAAAGGATGAGTTCATGTCCTTTGCAGGGACATGGATGAAGCTGGAAACCATCATTCTCAGCAAAGTAACACAAGAACAGAAAACCAAACACTGCATGTTCTCACTTATAAGTGGGAGTTGAACAATGAAAACACATGGACACAGGGAGGGGAATATCACACACTGGCGCCTGTTGTGGGGTGGGGAGCTAGGGAAGGGATAGCATTAGGAGAAATACCTAATGTAGATGATGGGTTGATGGGTGTAGCACCATGGCACGTGTATATCTATGTAACAAACCTGCATGTTCTGCATTTGTATCCCAGAACTTGTAGTATCATTTTTTTTAAAAAAAATAAAATACAGTGTATCAACTTTTGTAGAAAACAGCAAAAGATTGGAAGAGATAAAAATGTACAGCAGTGACCAGGTGCAGTGGCTCATGCCCGTAATCCCAGCACTTTGGGAGACCTAGGTGAGTGGATCACCTGAGGTCAGAAGTTCAAGACCTGCCTGGCCATAATTGAGAAACCTCATCTCTAAAAATTAGCTAGGCATGATGGCAGGTGCCTGTAATCCCAACTACTTGGGAGGCTGAGGTGGAAGGACTGGTTCAACCCAGGAGGCAGAGGTTGCAGTGAGCCAAGATCATGCCATTGCACGCCAGCCTGGAGCACAGAGGAAGACTCTGTCTCAAAAAAAAAAAAAATCGAAAAGAAAAAACGTGTATAGCACTAAATGTTTACATTAGAAAATTAGAAAAGTCTCAAATCAATAATTCAATAATTTAAGCTCTCACTTCAAGAACATAGGAAAGGAAAACCAAACAAACTGAAAAAGGAAAAGAAAAGAGATAAAAAGAGAAGCAGAAATTAAGTTGAAATGAATAGACTCATTTAAAAAGGGAATGAAACAAGAAGCTCTTTTTTAAAAAAAGAATCTGTAAAATAGACCAGTCTTTGCCAAGACTGACGAAAAAGAAAAGAGAGAATGTACGAATTACCAACATCAGCAATGAAAGAGGAAATATCACCACAGACGCTGCAGATGTCTGACGTAGAATAGGGAAGCACAGCCCAGAACTCTACACAGAAAAATTTAACAACTTGAATACATCAATTGCCAGAAAAATACAAACTACCACAACTCACCCAATATGAAACTGGTAATTTGACTAGTCCTAAATATACTAAAGAAATTTAAGTCATAAATTAACAGCTTCCAAAAAGGCAACTGCCATTTCCAGATATTTTAACTGGAGATTTCAACCAAACATGAAAGAGGAATTAACATGAACTCTACACAATCTCTTGCAGAAAATAGAGGAGGGGAAAACATTTCCCAATTTGTCTCATGATGTTTGTGTTACCCAGACACCCAATCAGACAACACAGTGTGGATAAAGAAAGGAGATGCTCCTCATGAACTGAAATACAAAACATCAACAAAATATTGACCAATTTGATTTATCCATATATAAAAATTAGTTATACGCCAATGAATAAAAGGGTTTATTCTAATTATACAAGTCTGGTTCTATTAATTTAAAATTAATCAATGTAATCCAGGATATCAAAAACTAAGAAGACAAATCATAATCAAATTAATTGATGATTAGAAAATATTTTATCAAATTTAACATCATTCATGTTAAAAACTCCCATAAAATAGGAATGTAGGGGATCATCCTAATTTTATAAGAGGAATCTGACAAAAAAAAGAAAATCCTACAGCTAATGTTATACTTAATGGCAGAATACTGGATAAATGTGTGTCTATATTTTAGCATGAGCACATCAAGTGCAGAATTAAAAATCCAGACAGAGGCAGAAATACAGATCTCAGCAGCACACCTGGCTCTATTCTAAGATGGTCACCTGTAGTGTCTTTTCATTACTCTTTCTTTCCAGTCCTTCATGGGACCTCTTGGGCCTCACACCTTTATTTTATGGAGCTATAAAAAGTGTGTACCCATCCCATTACTGGGTATATACCCAAAGGATTATAAATCATTCTATTATAAGGACACATGCACAGGTATGTTCATAGCAGCACTGCTTACAATAGCAAAGACCTGAAACCAACCCAAATGCCCATCAATGATAGACTGAATAAAGAAAACGTGGTACATATACACCATGGAATACTATGCAGCCATAAAAAATGATGAGCTCGTGCCCTTTGTAGGGACATGGATGAATCTGGAAACCATCATTCTCAGCAAACTGACACAAGAACAGAAAACTAAACACTGCATGTTCTCACTCATAGGTGGGTGTTGAACAGTGAGAGCACATGGACACAGGGAGGGGAGCATCACACACTGGGGTCTGTTGGGGGGTGGGGAGCTAGGGGAGAAACAGCTCGGCGGGGCAGGGAGGTTGGGGAGGGATAACACTGGGAGAAATGCCTGATGTAGGTGACGGGGGGATGGAGGCAGCAAATCACCATGGCATGTGTGTACCTATGCAACAATCCTGCATGATCTGCACATGTACCCCAGAACTTAAAGTACAATTAAAAAAAAAAGTGTGTACCCATAGGCACTTCCCTGGCTATGAACAATAATAATGGGGATTGGGCCCTTTTAAAAAAAAAAGTTTCAATATGGCTAAGAAGCTCCTGACGCCTCTGTAGCTCTGACTTCTGATATCAGAAAGTAGCTTGTGGAGAATGCAGTTAAATAGACTTAAATACATTTTAATTGTAGAAGGACTTTGTGCCGTCTTGCTATTCTTTTCTCTTGTTTATAACTTTGGAAAACTTCCAGATGTCTTATTGTGCTTTCTAGAAATAATTTAAATTATTAAATGTGTAAAAATCTGTTAGAAATTAATGAAAGGTTACCAAAAAAACTTAACACATTATTTTTCAATCACATGGCATTGACTTTTCCTGAACTTCTGACCCAATATCTGTACCATTCTTTTCTTTTCTGCCAGTATTCTAAGGCTGAATTTATATTTGATCAATAAAATATTTTTATAAGCAATATTAAGGGGGAGATACAGCCTGGCAGCATCAGGAACTCCATTGACCTGCTCCTCAGAGAAAGTGGAGAAAAATATTTATAACTAATCATTGAATGCCTCTGTCCGAGGGAAAATAGCAAATGAAAAAAAAAATACATTCAAGAAAATCAACGAAAGCTGGGTAAGAAAGCTGGAAGTATGTGGCATTTGAACCAAGATTGCTCTTTCCCTCCTGCTTCTGGCTCAGCAAGGCAGAGACCACTCCAGACTGCTGCAGCCAAGAACACAGGGCTCCCTCTTTCTGCCCTGCCCCTAGCTGCCTGTGGAGTGCTCCCAGGTGAGTGAAGTCAAGAGGTAGAGGTGGCCGGGCGCGGTGGCTCACGCCTGTAATCCCAGCACTTTGGGAGGCCGAGGCGGGTGGATCACGAGGTCAAGAGATCGAGACCGTCCTGGTCAACATGGTGAAACTCCGTCTCTACTAAAAATACAAAAAATTAGCTGGGCACGGTGGTGCGTGCCTGTAATCCCAGCTACTCAGGAGGCTGAGGCAGGAGAATTGCCTGAACCCAGGAAGTGGAGGTTGCGGTGAGCCGAGATCGCGCCATTGCACTCCAGCCTGGGTAACAAGAGCGAAACTCCGCCTCAAAAAAAAAAAAAAAAAAAAAAAAAAAAAGAAAGAGGTAGAGGCTCTGTTCTCCTACTCAGCTCTCACATGGGGAACAGACGTGTTACCTTGAGTGGAGTACTCTGAGGATACTGAATCCCTGAATGACCTTGCCCTGGCTTGTGACGTGCTGGTCTCACATCAGGAGATGCAAACTGGGAGGACCTAAGGCTTCTGCCGCATCCTCCACTGAGTGTTCATTGCCCATAGTGGGGGTGTTACTCGGCGAGAAGCTTGCCATCGTCCTCGCTCCCAGCTACGGATCTCTGACTCGACGTCTTGTCTGGAAGGAGAAGGAGGCCATAAAGCAGATATCTCCTTATCTTTTCCCGATGGAACGCACTTGCAGCAGAACGTAGAGAAGCTCAAAGCTAAGGGTGCTCACAAGAACAATGGAGGTTATAACACAAGGCAATAGGGGGAACTTTATGAATGCAATTAAGATGAGGTGTGGATGTTAGGCAAGAAAGGCCCTGGAAAGAAAACAGCTGGGGGAGCCTCTTGCCTTCGGAACAAGCATAATACGCTGACCTCAGATTTTGATACAGTTTTGTAAAATTTTACCATTGGGGAATGTGGGCATATTGTATGGAGGCTCTTTCTGTTTTATTTCATATAACTGCATGTGAATCTACAATTGTTCAGTAAATTTTACATTTGAAAAATACAGCTTAAGGACTGTACCGTAAGAAGTAAATTACTATGGGAGCAATGAAGGGAGTGTGAAATTTTATCATTATAATTTGGTCCATTAAATAAGTAAGTATACAACATATAATAAGATGTTTAAACAAGTGGGGAAAAAAAAACTTGAAAAACTCACAGCTCTAAAATCACATTTACTTTGAACTAAGGTTTAGTAAATCCTAACACGTTTTTCATTACTATGCCCCCTAATACAGGCTTGGCTGAGCCAAGGAACTATTTCACATTCAACTGCAAAGTGGGAAACATGTTGATTATTTTAATGAACGTTTCTCAGCACAATTATTAGATAAGGACCTTCATTTTAATACTAATACCCTTTGGACCATGGGAGAACAACTTTAGCAAAGAATACAAGTTGAAGCAGCTATGGAAGAGTGGTATGCTTTGTTACCTGGGCCAGCCTTTAATGAGAATACACAAGGTAACCTGGAATAAATTATGTAGATTTGCAAGAGATTGTGCAGTCCAAGTATTTCAACATTTGTGTATTCCAGTGAGGAATCAAATACTGGAGCAGTTAAGTGATTTGTCCAAATGGCTAGGAGAAAGACACAAGGGAAAAGAGATTTTCTGATACTCTCTCGTCACAGTATACTCAGAAGCTGTGTCATAAAAAATGATCACTAATCCATTAGACAGTGGTCATGTTGGAACCCCAGGTGTGAAAAGACGTGTCATTTAGTGAATGAAAGCAGAGCTTTGCTGATTCAATTATATATTACTGCTTAAAAAGAAAGTCTATTTTTTTATTATACTTATAGAAGATTTTAAAAGTATATTTGAAAGTTAACATTCTAGGCATGCTTTTGGTAAAGGAACACTGATGTTTTTAAATCTAAAGGACAGTGGCATTAGGATTCAGTTGACAGCTTGTAAGTCCACATAGATTACTAGTAAATAATTATATTAATTCTTAGTTCTTAAAAAACAGAAAAAGGGAAAGCAGGAAGAAGAGTAAGAAGAAAGAGGAGATAGAAAAAAGAAAGAAGTGTTCTTCATTTAAAGCAGATTAAAATTGCAAACTCTGTATGAGGCAGTGCCAGCTGTGGGTGAAGACAGCACATTAATGCTTACTTATTTTTCAGTCTCCTTATATGGAATGCTCTGTAATCAAAAACTTCAGGGCTACTAAAGGTATTCCAACTGCTTCTCTTATTGAAAAGCGTGTAGAGCCCTTTTAATTATTTCTTGATTAAAAAACTATTAAAATCAATTCTACTCAATAAATATTATGAGCTGGAACTATGTCGGATGTTCTGTGGATGTTAGCCTAGTGGACTGCCCTAGGGCAGCAGCAGCCTATTAATAATCATGTGGTTTTATAGACATACACTATATGAAATTTAATACAACGTTTGAGCTAGTTACTGTTCTCTTTTACACATACGAATATACTGAGGTTTAGTGCAATTACTAGAAAGTATTACTAGATGAAGCAGGTCTATGAACATAGTGCAAAGTACAGTAAGATCATGACTGTAACATATGCACAGATTAGAAAAAGAAGTTGGAAGGGCCCAAAGGAGAGCTGGATCCCTCATGTTTAAGGAAAGCAGATGAGAGCCATTTTAGAAGGGCCATGAAATATGTGAGTAGAATAATAACTAACATTTAGAGTGAATGTATTTCATACTAGGCACTGACCGTTGTTTAATACACATCATCTCACAAAATATTTATAGCTCATACAATAGGTACCATCATTATCCTAATTATAAAAGTGAGAAACAGGTCTAAAGAGGTAAAGTAACCCAACGTAATGCAGTAATGAGTGGTAACGTCAGATTCAAAGCCAAGCTAAATCCAGAGTCCATACTCAAAATTACTATAATATATTGCCTAAGTGTTCAACAGTTTCATCACAGGGGAAGGCATTTGAGAGTTATCACTAGTTATCTTAAGGCAAGGATGTCCCACCTCACTACTGGTTTTCAACATCATATTAGAAGTCCTGGCTAGTGCAATAAGACAAGAAAATAAAAATAAAAGGTAAATAGATTGAGAAGAAAGACATATAATGATCTTCCTTCACAAATGACAAAATTGTCTACGTAGAAAGTCCAAAAGAATTGGCAAAAAAACGAAAACAAACAAAGAAACAAAACTGGAACTAACCAGCAATTATAGCAAGGCTTGACAATATAAGATTAATATTCCAAAGTTACTTTCCCATATATCAGCAATGAGCAAGTAGACTCTGAAGTTTAAAACACAATACCAGTTACATTAGCAACCCTGAAATGAAATACCTAGGTTAAATCTAACAAAATTTATACAAGATCCATATGGGAAAGCCACAAACTCTGTTAAAAGAAATGAAAGTAGAACTAAATACATGGAGAGATATTCCATGTTCATGAACAACCACAAATCCCAAATAACAAAGAGAACTAGACAGAAGGAGGGAGAATTTAATCGGTGGATGGTAGGCTTTAGCTAATTTAAGGACAATGGAAAACACTGCAAAACAGTGACAGGAGAATTTGAGCACGCAGTGTGATAACCCAGAAATTGGTGCCCGAGAGTGAAGCTCCAGAGAAATCAGAAGACAGATGTGAAAAGCGAATCTGAAAACACGGGGAATTATTTATTGTTTGTGGAGATGCCTAAACAGTCCCTATTACCACCCGCTACCACCATTATCTTTGTGCAAAGAGCTCTAGGAACTTTGAGTTGTCCCAAAATAAACTGGAGGACTGTTTCTTAAACCCTTAGCTAGGAATAGCTGTGTAACCTAGTGTGGGCCTGGCATTTGCAGCCCTCTACATTGTAGCAGCTGGGAGTTCCCGTCCACACAGACAGCTTCTGACCTGTAAAACCTAACGTGAATTCCACTTTGGTACCATGCTCAGGGTGAGCTGTTGTGCCAGTCCGTCTCTGCAGTACTAGAGGACACCTCTGCTCTTAGAAACAGCCTCTGAGGTTGGCACTATCACTATCTTTGTAAATGGGCTACATGTGTGTCCTCAGAGTGTACAACTCTTGAAGGTAAGTAAATGATCAAAATGTAAAAAAACAATCCATACAGAAACGTAAGTAATTCAGGCCACAAAAAAGCATTTTAAAACGTCTCATTGCCATCATCAGTAAGACTCAGAATGATTACATTTATAAAACAAGAGAATAAGGAGAATTTGGACATAAACATGGGATTGCTGGAATAAAAGTGTCAAGAACAAGAAGGAATATGAAATCAAAACAAAAACAGAAGGCAAAAAAGTCAAAGAAAATGAAAATACAAGAGAAAAATTAAAGATCTACACAGACCATCTCTGGCAACTAAAGATTTATAATTCGAGAAGATGGAAGACAAGAAATGAACAAGGAATTTCTCAGCATTAGAAAAAGACACAAACATTCCAGTCGAAAGGCCTGGTAAGTAGGAAAAACGCAAAAATGACGGAAATCTAAAAATATTGTCATTACATTTTAGAGAAATGATCTTGAGGATATCCTGAGATCCACAGAGATAAAAGAACAATACAAATATTCTACCAAGGAATCCAAAAGCCTCCAGACTTCTCATTTGTCAAAGCGTATGCTAAAAAGCAGTGGAACAGTGCTTACAAAGTTATAAAATCAACTGATACACACACACATACACACACACTTGTACACAATGGGATACTATTCAGCCTTAAAAAAGAATAAAATCTTACAATTTGTGACAACACAGATGAAGCTGGAGGACATCGTGTTAAGTGAAATAAGCCAGATGCAGAAAGACAAATCTAGCACAATCTCACTTACATGTGTAATCTAAAAATACCAAACTCAGAAGCAGAGTAGGGAATGGTGGTCACCAGAGGCTCAGGGAATGGAGATGTGGGGAGATGCTGTCCAGGGGATACAGTTTCAGTCACGCAAGACAAGTAAGTTCTCAAGGCCTGATGCACAGCAGTGTGAATATAGTTAACAATATAGTTTTGTATGCTCAAAATTTGCTAAAAGGTTAGATCTTAAGTGCTCTCACCTCAAAAAAAAATTATAACTGTGAGGTGAACATGTTAATTAGCTTGTGATGAATATTTCACAATGTATGCACATAGCAAATCATCAACTTGTACAACTTAAATATATAACATTTTAAACTGTCAACTACATCTCAATAAAGTTGGGAAAATAATAAATAAATAAGTTCTGAAATGTTTTAAGCATAGAAAAATCTAAAGAAATGTATGTCCCACCTTTAGGATTTAACACATTTTCGCTTTAACACAAACAATTCCAACCCACATCATTCCCCACTCTCCTTCCCAAGGAAGTTCAGACCTGCTGTTTGTGTGTACTTTTATCATGGGGGTTTTTATAATGGTATTAAATGTGCATGCATCCATAAACAATTTATACCATTGCTGTTTTTATTTTTAAAAAGATATTTAAATGGCACTAAATTGGACATCCCTGCAAGTCATTCCTTTACTCTTATTTATATAATTTAATACATTTATAAGTGTTCCCTTATTAATAGCCTATTGTTTGGTTAAATGTCTATGTCTTTTTGTGCCTTTGAAGCACACCCTTCGGTCAGGGTCTGGAAATGATGAAGATGCGTCTTCCTTTCAAAGAATCTGACCACATGGTTTTTAAAATGTAAGGGTCAGTGACCAGGGCAGGCTAGAAAGAATGCCTCAGGGCTGGTTCTTTGCAGTGATGGTTAATGTGCTGCTGACCTCTAGACTCAATCCCAGCCCAACACAGGAGGATTCCTGTCAACCGAGAAGAAATGCCCTCTGTCCTTTGGCCCCGGGCCTGCCTACGAGTTAGCAAAGTAACTGGTCAGTGATATGGTCTGGCTTAAATGGATTAGGGAACTGTCTCCTGCCCCACAGATCTTTCACCACTAGCTTCCTGCTGATATAGTGAATCCCACCATTAGGGACCCATCTGTAGTTACCCAACTATTCTTTATGGAAATACCATAGGCACTAAGCTCAATCAACCAGTAACACTTTATTTCAAGTTAATTCATGTACTCTGACATTAAAGTAGCTCCATGTTGACTGAACAGGGACAGGTGAGTTTGGATAGAGGCAATTACAGAGAAATACGAAGCATCTTACCTGAATGGTTAAGCCTAGTGGAGATTCTGAACATCCAAGGAGCAAACGAGTGATCCATGAGCTGCCCCTTTTTAAAGGAACGGTCTCCGTTTATTTAGTGTGGATGGGGACATGTGATTACCACTGATACATTTTAATACTTTCATCTTTCAGGATACAAGTAAGGAATGTATTGCATGGGATTTTTTTTTTTTTTTTGAGATAGTTCCATTCTTAGGAAGAAGAGTAAAAAATTTGTAAATTATATGAATATAATAATATAAAGTTACATAATAAAATAAATCTATTTTTCAAGAAAACAGCACTATCTTATGAATTATTCAATTTCAGAATTTCAGCTCACGGCTGCCAGCCCAATTTGTTAACAGTGGCGATGGAGCGTCTGGATCACCTGGCCTGACTTGCAGCACCTCCCAGGCAGCTTTCACATGTGTGTTGCGAGAATACTCAGAGTCTAGGAAGAAGTATGATAGGTGCATTTGTTTGTGTGTTCTAATTTTCCTGAGATGGAGGGGCAGGCACAGCCAGTGAGTGGGAAGGGCTTGGGAACTGTTTTCATTGACATCAAGGTGCTTGAGTGCATCTGTGCGCATGTGCCTCCTTTGCAAGGAACATATCAGAAATTCAGAAAAGGCCAAGCATGGTGGCTCACACCTGTGATCCCAGCACTTTGGGAGGCCAAGAAGGGGGCATTGCTTGAGTCCAGGAGTTCAAGACCAACCTGGGCAACACAGTGAGACGCTCATCTATAGAAGAAAAAAAAAAAAAAAAAAAAAAGCCCTGCATCATGGTGCACACCTATAGTCCCAGCTACTTGGGAGACTGAGCTGGGGAAGGATGGCTTGAGCCTGGGAGGTTGAGGCTGCAGTGAACCATGATCACACACTGCACTCCAACCTGGATGACAGAACAAGATCCCGCCTCTAAAGAAAAAAAAAGGAAATTCAGAGAAGGACATAATTCCGTGAAGAGAGAAGAAAGCCTGTTTTGCTCAATCAGTATATAATTTGTGAGAGGTAAACTGAAAAAAGGTGTTGGGATCCAACTGTACCCGGGGAGCCTTTGCCCGGGATGAGCCCAGGTAGATTCTACAGACAAGCAGAGGTGATCAGAAATACAACCAACGTGCCTGAAAGGAGTCCAGAGATTTCCAAAACGTGAATGTGACCGCTGGGGCCTTGGTCTGGCTACCTGTCACTTTCAGAGCAAGGTCTGAGAGTGAATAACAGGTCCAACAGAACAACCTGCAGTCAGTACCTTATCACAGGCAGCCCCCCTTGGCCTGATTTACTCAAAATCACTCTTCCAGATTCCACTGAGGCAGCACCATTTCCTTCCCTGATTTCCTGCCCCAAGAGCTGACCAGGCACCTCTCCTGTGTGCCCTTTGTCTCAGCTACAAGTGCCAGGCTCTTGGGCACAAGAAACTTCTTTCTGGCCAGGATGTCCTCAGGGTCATATCCATTCCCAGGCACAGTGGCAGGATATGCATCTGTCCTGAATGAATGAATAACTGAATGAATATTTGGAAAACAAGGAAGTAAGAGCCTGGGGGAAGTAGAAGCCGACCTCAGGGAGTCAGGGCAGAGAAAGTAATGTTTGGCCCGTTGCTGCAGAGACGGGATCGTGCAGGAAATGCACAAGCTGAGACAAAGCAAGATTTTAGGGAAAAGAATCACAGGGCAGAGGACATATTCACCTTTGCTGGATCCTAGAAGCACAGGCTGACAAAGAGCCCAGAGAAAAGGTTTCTCCCAGAAATGTTTTGAGATAATTCTCCCATTCAAGCGAATTGATGGATACAAAGGAAGTGGTGGCCCTGAGGGAGTTCAGGTCCAGGGGCAGAGGCAGCAGCAACAGTAGGGTACCAAATGCAGATGGCGGCATCACGATCCTAAAGCTCGGAGAAGGTTCCTGGCAGCCCTAAAAAAAAATAAAAATTAAAAATAAAAAATACGGTGGCTCAAGCCTGTAATCCCAGCACTTTGGGAGGCCAAGGCGGGTGGATCACGAGGTCAAGAGATCGAGACCATCCTGGTCAACATGGTGAAACCCCGTCTCTACTAATACAAAAAAAAATTAGCTGGGCATGGTGGCGCGTGCCTGTAATCCCAGCTACTCAGGAGGCTGAGGCAGGAGAATTGCCTGAACCCAGGAGGCGGAGGTTGCGGTGAGCCGAGATCGCGCCATTGCACTCCAGCCTGGGTAACAAGAGCGAAACTCCGTCTCAAAAAATAAATAAATAAATAAAATAAACAGGGAGCCCATCAAGAGACGGAAGCTGCAGGAAACGCCACACCGTGGGCTTTGTTTCCACAATTGAATTTTAAAAATACAGGTTACCCCTTCTTAAAGAGGCAAACTGTGTTCCAACCAGATCCACTTTTGACCCAGCATTCAAACATTAGGACCACTGGTGATAGGATAAAATGGAAAGATGAGTTAAGAGATTTTAAATACAGTATCTACTCTACAGGAAGAAAGCATATTCAGTGAGGACCATGACATTGCAAATTTGCAAATTTATCCAGGAAGTAGGAGTTTTCTTGCTGCCGCTGCCTAAGTATTAAATTGGGGCAAAAGGAATTCTGGTTTTCGCCATGACTTTCAATGGCAAAACCGCAATTAGAAAAGACTTAGGAATTAGTCAAGGACTTGTTAAGACCTAATTTGGAGAAATTCTGTCTTCAAAATCATCTTTAATTTTATAGAACCAGTGGCATAGACTCACTGGTAACCTAAAAAGGTTGAAAGTGCTCTTTTGATCTGTCCTGTTTGCCCTCTTCCCAAGTATGTCATCTGTGGCTAACAGCAGTAATGCTGTTATTAATTACAACCGTTTCACACACTGAGCACTCACTACACAGCAGCCCATGCAGTGCTGCTTTATGTAAAATGAATCCTCACAGTAACATAAAAAGTAGATACTCTTATTATCCCTGAACTGAACTTTGAAGAGGACACTATGATCAAATGAAACTCAGAACAGACTGGTAAAAGACAAAGTCACACAGCTGGTAAGAGGCGAGGCCAGAAACCACACCCATCTCCCCAAATTCCAGAGCTCATATGCTAATTACCGTGCCATGCTGCCTCCCCAGTTCTCACTTATATATTGGCCTGTTGGAACACGGGATTTGGAGTTTTCATCACGGTTTTGTTGGCTGGTTGATTGGTTGGTTGGCTGGTTTTCCTAAGAATGAATATTATGAAAGGATGTTTAGATTGTAAGTTGCTGGAATTATATATTTGGTTGAGTACTTAGCTGTGTTTCTGTGTTCACCAAATGCCTGGCTGGTGAAACAGTTCCATGAATCTGATTGGCTCTGCATCTTGAGAAAATGCTACTTAGAAAGACTTGAGTATGGAGTAACACAGCGCTGGCATGTCTGGTTTTGTTTGTTGTTGAATCCTAGCTCCTGACTTAGATGCCTGTTCATTTAATTGGTGTTCAAAACATATTCCTCGAGTGTCTGAATTGGATGGTGGCCTGCAGAAATTCCATGTGGGCACAGGTAAGGTGTCCCAGGTTACAGTTGATAAAGTGGAGCCTCCAGCCCCGGTCAGACTCCAGGGTGGAGCTGCTCAGGTCTCCAAGCCAAATGCACAAACTGAGACACTCCCATGCAGGTTTTATAACCGGTGTCGTTAACGTATCTGTGGAGATGCAGATGCAGGAGCTTTCATTTTTCCTGATTCTTAATCTCTGCAGATAAAGATGTGCCTTTTCCACTTTTTCATGACATGCACAACTTTGAAGAATACACTCTGACAGTAAAATATTTGATTCTATTTTGCATATGGTCAGGCAATAAAACTGTCCTTGCCACCTTGGCTGAGAAACTTGGACAATACTGCAGGCTTTAACCTGACAAGGGAAATAAACGGGCAGAGACGGCTTCTTGCAAGAAACTCAGCAGAACCAACGGCACCGTCCCTTCTATCTTCTTGGATTGGGTGGATGGGGGCAGGGGCTACTCAACTCATCACTCCCAGAAGGGGTCACAGAAGCAAAGACGGGGAAAGCACCTCCCCAGGGTCAATCCTTATCCCTACCTCTAACTCCTGAGAAGCCTTCAAGGCTAGGGATTAAAGGCACTTTTCAATGTGCCTGGTGATCTCCTCTTAGGAATAAATTCAGCAGCACACATTTGTGTCTGGATAATGTTGGGATTTGAAGTTTCTTCCCCAAAGCACAAATAACATTATGCTTAGTCTTGTTTACCAGGAAAAAAAAAGGACTAAGTGTGAGGCTTGAGCCTGAAGCCCTGAGCTCATAATAAAACTTATTTTCTGTGCTTACATTTTTCCTGTCCTAAATGCAACCACTCTAGTTAGCTGATTAGGGATTCAGAGATTTAGGATTTAGTCCTAGATAATAGCTGTTCTCTTGGGAACTAACATCATGAACAAGCCATATGACCTCAAGCTTATTACTTAATCTAAGCTTGTTTATTCATCTGTAAAATGTGTTGTGCCAGGACTTAATGAGAGAATGTTTGTAAAAGTATAAACTGCAATGTGCTCTGGTTATTAGTAACTTTTAAAAAGTGGTTTCCACTTAGTTCCACATGAAGTGTTCCAAAATTGGATGACAGCAGTTTTAGCAACAGCTAAGTGTAGTGAAGCTGCCTGGATATAATTCAGCCCTCTAGAACTTACTCCAGGTAAAATGTCTTCCTCACCAACTTTAAACGTGTTCAATTATAATTAAGAGCATGAAAATCAAGGCACTTCTTTTACTTGCCTCAGCAACAATGGCAATTTGATGCTGGAATTGTTTCCTGCCAAATATCTGTTGTTTTCCTCTTTCTCTTCTTCATTACTCAAAAACAAAACGACTTTCTTGCAATTCCCTGCACATTTACTTCTCTTGGAATTAAAACTGCAGAAATTACTGTCCCTGTTTTGCTCACACAGCGTATTTTGTTAGAAATACAGTAGTCATGAGTAAAGTATAGCAACACTTAAAGCCCCTGGATAAAAACGAATTTTTGGCTTGTGGAAACACTCAGAAAGATTGCTTCCAGCTCACTCATTTCCTATTTTTTTTTCTCAAAACAGATCATTCATCTTCATAAAAATTATATAACTGCTATATATCTGCAATAAAAGTTAGGTAAACAAATACTGTATGTCCCCGATAGATACAACACAAATATTTAAAATGATTTTATCTATCACAGCACAGACTTTTGGATGAAGGCAGTAGGAAGAGAATCAATTACAGAATCGGCTCGATTACAAGTGCACCCTGCCCCCTGGTGGCCAGCCCGCCTTTCATAGACCTGCATGGGAAGCCTGTCATTCTTCCGACAACACTGTTTCCCAAGTAAATGACAATCTTGAGCACATTTGTCTTCCAATAAATAAAGCTTTCTAATTTTAATGTATCTTTTTGTTTCTTTAACTTTTCTGCAGGGTTACTTATTAATCTTTAGTATGTTTCTTTGCAAGAACTCTTCTTAAATTACAAATACTTTAAAATGCTTTTTTATTTCAATTTTTTTTTTTTTTTTTTTTTTTTTTTTTTTTTTTTTTTGAGACGGAGTCTTGCTTTATCGCCAGGCTGGAGTGCAATGGTGCAATCTCGGCTCACTGCAACCTCCACCTCCTGGATTCAAGCGATTCTTCCGCCTCAGCCTCCCAAGTAGCTGGGACCACAGGCACGTGCCACCATGCCCAGCTATTTTTTGTATTTTTAGTAGAGATGGGGTTTCACCGAGTTGACCAGGATGGTCTCGATTTCTCGACCTCGTGATCCGCCCTCCTCGGCCTCCCAAAGTGCTGGGATTATAGGCGTGAGCCACCGCGCCCGGCCCCTATATCAAATATTTTAATTTTCTATTTCATAAGTTTTATATATGAACACTTTCATAGATTTTATATATTTATAAAACAAGATAAGGCGTATTCCCGGTCTATACAATATCACCAGTCCTTTTGATGCATTGCATTCACCAAAATGGAATTTTAATTTGCCTATATTGAGTAAAGATTACAAGATAATTGAGAGGGTGCTTTCTAAAATCATGAACTTGGGCAAGTATTTATTATATCGTACTTTCACTTTCTTCAGTTTCCTTCAAATTATGTACAACATTTACAGAATCATTAGAAAAATAGTATATATGTACATCACCCAGACCTCTTCCAGGCAGAGAGTGAGTCTGGCCAGGGCCCCGCGCCTCCTTTCCCGACCTCCCAGGCCTGCGCAGCCAGGTACCCCAGCACCTACTGCATGCCAGGCTCTGGAATTCAGACCAAAACGACCCTGCCCTCCCAAAGCACGCAAAGATGACCCAAATACAGAAACAGAGGCTCATCCGCGGTCGCCCAGCCGGCCCTACAGAGCTCACGTTGAAAGAACGAGGCTAGACGAGCTGGGCAGAGCTTGGGAGACCAGCTGAGGCCCCAGAGGCCCGGCCTCGCCTCCACGCCCAGAGCCAGCGCAGCCCGGACTTCCAGGCCACCTGTGACGCCCGGGTGGCCCGGAGAACTTCCAGTTCAAGAAGGGCAGGCGGCAGCGGCCCACCTAGCCTCGGATTCGAGCACTGGGCGTCCCATCCACGAGGGCTGCACAGTTCAGCTGGCGGAGGCCGCCGAGGAGTTGCCAGGGCTTCGAGGGCCCGGGCCGCACGTACGTCGCGCAGGGCTGGGTGCAGGGCTGGGTGCAGGGCTGGGCGCAGGGCGGGGCGCAGGGCTGGGCACAGGATGGGGCGCAGGGCTGGGTGCAGAGCTGGGTGCAGGGCAGGGTGCAGGGCTGGGCGCAGGGCAGGGCGCAGGGCTGGGCGCAGGGCAGGGCGCAGGGCTGGGGGCGGACCGGGGAGCGCTACCTGCGGCTCAGGGTGCGCGAGCTGGGGCAGCGCTGGCGGCCTTGCCTGGGCGCTCCCCGCCCCAGCCCCGCGGGCCCAGTGTCCTCCCCACCCAAGGAGAACACGGTGCCTTCTGGAGCACCGAGGCCTCTGCGGCCTCGCGGCCACCTCCTGGCCCGGCCCTGCGGGGGCGGTGAGAACCGACACAAGTGCCCCTGTGGTGGCCAGAGCGCCTGTTCCAGGGTGACGCCAGCCCCCAGCTCCGAAGTGACCCGGGAGCCTGGCCCTGGGGGAAACCGTGGTCAAGGCGAGCCCCGCGCGCGCTGGGGGCCGGGTTTCGGGACGCTTGCTCTGAGAAGGTGCTGGATTCCGAGGGGGCCTCAGGACCCTGTGGCTCAGAAGGCCCAGCCTCGGGGACCGTGGTGCCTGACTCTAAGGAGAGGCGGGGCCTGGAGTAGCCTCTGAAGTTGGTTTCCCGGGAACTGCAGCGCAGGCCTGGCCGGGGCGACCCGGCGGTCAGGCGGCCCTCCTCGTGGAGCCCACAGCTCAGACGGTCACTGCGCCCGGAGATGACGATCTGTGGCCTGAAAAGCAAATGCGCGGTCTGCGCTGCTTCTTCCGGGTCCTGACTGGGCCCTTGGTGTGGGCGGAGAGAGAGCTTGGCGGTGGCAGCCACACCCGGCTTCGCCTTGTCCCGCGGCCGAGGAGGAGCCGGCCCGGCTCCAGGCCACCCGCCCGTCTCCAGGAGCAGCAGGTGCAGTGCTGCGGCCCTTGGCCTCGGGCCCTGGCTATGTTCCGCCGTGACCCTCACAGGGCTCTCCTGATCCCCCTGGACGCATCCTTCGGTCTCGTCCCCCAGGTCTGGGGCTTCTTGGGAGCTCTCCTGACCTCCAGTCCTGCGCTAGGCAGCCTTACCCAAGCTGACCCTAAAACTGATTCCTCCACAGAGGGGAGCCCCGGAGCTGACCCGCTTCCAGGAAGGCCTGGGTGCTGACCCAGTGGCAGGGAAAAAGCTGCGCATGGCTTCTGGAGGCCCCTCCAAAGCAGGCGGCCCCTGGCATGCCCCCTTCTGAGCTCAGCACCGCACCCCCGGTATTCCTAAGGGACATGGGGGTCTCGTCTTGCTGCTGGCTGACCGCTGTTCCTGTCTTCAGTCACCGCAGTGCCGGTTCTTCAGGCAGAGACAACCTCGGGGCTGGGACACTCGGTTCTCACCTGGGTCTTGTTTACAGTCCTGAGTACCCCACCCCGGGGACCCCCTGAGGACACCTCTGCCCCAATCTTATTTCCCGAAGGCTGTCTCTTGCTGACGGACAGGGTCAACCCTCAGCCCCTTCCTTCTGTTTCTGGAGACACTGGGCTTGGGAAATACGAGGGAAGTCGGGCTGGGGTCAGAGCACGTGTCTCCAATCAAGGCCTTTGCTGCTTGCTGCTGGCCCAGCGCACTCAGGCTTCAATTTACATTTTATTTTTAGACTCTTTGGATATATAGATATATACACACACATATGTATAAATATACTTATATATACATATGTGTATATAGAGAGAGATATATATATACATATATACGTGTATATATAGATATATATACACAAATATGTGTATATATACACATATATGTATATATAGAGATATGTATATATATGTCTATATATACATACGTGTGTGTGTGTGTATATATATATATCTAAAGTGTTTAAAAATAAAATATAAATTGAAACTTGAGTGTGCTGGGCCAGCAGCAAGCAGCAAAGACCTCGATTGGAGACACGTGCTCTGACCCCAGCAATATGTATATATATACGTATATCTATATATATATATAGATATGCACACACATATGTGTATATATATGCATATATACACATATGTGTGTGCATATCTATGTATACATATACGGGTATATATATACACATATGTGTGTGCATATCTATGTATATATATATGGGTATATATATATAAATATGTGTGTGTGTGTGTATATATATATTCTGGCAACAAAGCTTGATATTTTCACTGCTTTAGATTCGTATTGGCTGGTGGGAGGGGACAGGGTCTGTAGCTCTGGGCTCGGCCGTGGGGACCTTTGGCGCTGCCACCAAGGGAGAGGGGCAGCCTGAGCTGGAGAAACACAGTTGGCCGTGCAGCGGCACCTCAGGAGGGAGGCAGTGTGGTCTTTGCTTTCTTCCTGGCAAGCCCTGCTTTCTCCCTGGCAGGTGCCTCTGCGGTCTTGGTACGTTCCCCATTGCCCTCCTTCTAGAGCCCCCGAGTGGTGTTAGTCGGGGTGGCACCTCTTGTGCACAGGCTCTAGAGCTCCGGATGGGGTTAAGAGCTGCCCAGGCCCCGTGTTCTGGCAGACTCAGCTGGTGGGGTGAGCCATTATCCCCAGTCCTGGTGCATTTACAAACTCTAAAGGTGCAGTGGCCCTGGTCTCCCCCTTTCAGAGCACAAGGTGGGGTCAGGCTGCCCCTAGCGTTAGGAGGGGTAAGGAATGTCAGCTAGCCTGGGAGAGGAATGCAAGGACTAACATAAATAAGTTTGTCAAGAAAAATACAACAAAATAATAAAAAATAAACGTTAAGTAAAGGAATGAATTTATAAAATGATGGTCGAAGTTGGAGAAACTTTAATATATTTCAGCATACCTGCATCTACATCTGCACCTGCATCCGCACCCACATCTACATCTGCATTTACATCTACATCTAAATCTGTATCTACCGCTGCATCCCTATCCACATCAACATCTAAATCTAAGTCTGAATCTGCATCTACATTGCATCCGCATCTACCTCTGCATCCGCGTTCTCATCTACATCTACCTCTGCATCCGTGTTCTCATCTACATCTACCTCTGCGTCCATCTGCATCAGTGGATCCCTGCATCTCTTCTGCATCTACATCTACCTCTGCATCTGCATGTGCATTCACATCTACATCTATATCTGCGTCCGCGTTCTCATCTACGTCTACCTCTGCGTCCACGTTCTCATCTACATCTACCTCTGCGTCCACGTTCTCATCTACATCTACCTCTGCGTCCATCTGCATCAGTGGATCCCTGCATCTCTTCTGCATCTACATCTGCCTCTGCATCTGCATGTGCATTCACATCTACATCTACCTCTGCGTCCGCGTTCTCATCTACGTCTACCTCTGCATCCATCTGCATCAGTGGATCCCTGCATCTCTTCTGCATCTACATCTGCCTCTGCATCTGCATGTGCATTCACATCTACATCCACCTCTGCGTCCGTGTTCTCATCTACATCTACCTCTGCGTCCACATTCTCATCTACATCTACCTCTGCGTCCATCTGCATCAGTGGATCCCTGCATCTCTTCTGCATCTACATCTGCCTCTGCATCTGCATGTGCATTCACATCTACATCTACATCTGCGTCCGTGTTCTCATCTACGTCTACCTCTGCGTCCGCGTTCTCATCTACGTCTACCTCTGCGTCCGCGTTCTCATCTACGTCTACCTCTGCGTCCGCGTTCTCATCTACGTCTACCTCTGCGTCCGCGTTCTCATCTACGTCTACCTCTGCGTCCGCGTTCTCATCTACGTCTACCTCTGCGTCCGCGTTCTCATCTACGTCTACCTCTACATCCACGTTCTCATCTCATCTACCTCTGCATCCGCGTTCTCATCTACATCTACCTCTGCGTCCGCGTTCTCATCTACGTCTACCTCTGCGTCCATCTGCATCAGTGGATCCCTGCATCTCTTCTGCATCTACATCTGCCTCTGCATCTGCATGTGCATTCACATCTACATCTACCTCTGCGTCCGCGTTCTCATCTACGTCTACCTCTGCATCCATCTGCATCAGTGGATCCCTGCATCTCTTCTGCATCTACATCTGCCTCTGCATCTGCATGTGCATTCACATCTACATCCACCTCTGCGTCTGTGTTCTCATCTACATCTACCTCTGCGTCCACATTCTCATCTACATCTACCTCTGCGTCCATCTGCATCAGTGGATCCCTGCATCTCTTCTGCATCTACATCTGCCTCTGCATCTGCATGTGCATTCACATCTACATCTACCTCTGCATCCGCGTTCTCATCTACATCTACCTCTGCGTCCACATTCTCATCTACGTCTACCTCTGTGTCCGCGTTCTCATCTACATCTACCTCTGCGTCCGCGTTCTCATCTACGTCTACCTCTGCGTCCATCTGCATCAGTGGATCCCTGCATCTCTTCTGCATCTACATCTGCCTCTGCATCTGCATGTGCATTCACATCTACATCTACCTCTGCGTCCGTGTTCTCATCTACATCTACCTCTGCGTCCGCGTTCTCATCTACATCTACCTCTGCGTCCGCGTTCTCATCTACGTCTACCTCTGCATCCATCTGCATCAGTGGATCCCTGCATCTCTTCTGCATCTACATCTGCCTCTGCATCTGCATGTGCATTCACATCTACATCCACCTCTGCGTCCGTGTTCTCATCTACATCTACCTCTGCGTCCACATTCTCATCTATGTCTACCTCTGCGTCCATCTGCATCAGTGGATCCCTGCATCTCTTCTGCATCTACATCTGCCTCTGCATCTGCATGTGCATTCACATCTACATCTATATCTGCGTCCGTGTTCTCATCTACGTCTACCTCTGCGTCCGCGTTCTCATCTACGTCTACCTCTGCGTCCGCGTTCTCATCTACGTCTACCTCTGCGTCCGCGTTCTCATCTACGTCTACCTCTGCATCCATCTGCATCAGTGGATCCCTGCATCTCTTCTGCATCTACATCTGCCTCTGCATCTGCATGTGCATTCACATCTACATCCACCTCTGCGTCCGTGTTCTCATCTACATCTACCTCTGCGTCCGCGTTCTCATCTACGTCTACCTCTGCATCCATCTGCATCAGTGGATCCCTGCATCTCTTCTGCATCTACATCTGCCTCTGCATCTGCATGTGCATTCACATCTACATCTACATCTGCGTCCGTGTTCTCATCTACGTCTACCTCTGCGTCCGCGTTCTCATCTACGTCTACCTCTGCGTCCGCGTTCTCATCTACGTCTACCTCTGCGTCCGCGTTCTCATCTACGTCTACCTCTGCGTCCGCGTTCTCATCTACGTCTACCTCTGCGTCCGCGTTCTCATCTACGTCTACCTCTGCGTCCGCGTTCTCATCTACATCTACCTCTGCGTCCGCGTTCTCATCTACGTCTACCTCTGCATCCATCTGCATCAGTGGATCCCTGCATCTCTTCTGCATCTACATCTGCCTCTGCATCTGCATGTGCATTCACATCTACATCCACCTCTGCGTCCGTGTTCTCATCTACATCTACCTCTGCGTCCGCGTTCTCATCTACGTCTACCTCTGCATCCATCTGCATCAGTGGATCCCTGCATCTCTTCTGCATCTACATCTGCCTCTGCATCTGCATGTGCATTCACATCTACATCTACCTCTGCGTCCGCGTTCTCATCTACGTCTACCTCTGCGTCCGCGTTCTCATCTACATCTACCTCTGCGTCCACGTTCTCATCTACATCTACCTCTGCGTCCGCGTTCTCATCTACATCTACCTCTGCGTCCACGTTCTCATCTACGTCTACCTCTGCGTCCATCTGCATCAGTGGATCCCTGCATCTCTTCTGCATCTACATCTGCCTCTGCATCTGCATGTGCATTCACATCTACATCTACCTCTGCGTCCGCGTTCTCATCTACGTCTACCTCTGTGTCTGGCGTTCTCATCTACATCTACCTCTGCGTCCATCTGCATCAGTGGATCCCTGCATCTCTTCTGCATCTACATCTGCCTCTGCATCTGCATGTGCATTCACATCTACATCTACATCTGCATTCGCATCCACCTCCACATCTGCATCTACATATCTACACTTATGAACTCAATGATATTACCAAATTGCTTCCAGTTCTGTCTTGTAGAGTCCCTATCATATGCATTTTTCCACTAAATAAAGACTGACTCAGATAGAGCCTCGGGGACCAATCTTGGTTAACTTTGTGTCCTCACAGAGTCTAACACAAGGCAGATACATAGGTGAGACGTCAGATGCTCAGTGTGCACTAAAGTGCTCTTGGACACAATATAGAACTACTTATAATTTGAAACTACCATATTAGCATCTACCATTTGCGATTTTTGTTAACATCATCTTTCAATGGTACACTTGAAGTGCACGAAGAAGCAACTCACAAAAAAAATTAGGGACACTTTTATTAGTAGGGTTCCTGGGACAGTGACCCAGTGAGAACATTGCATTGCACTTCAGCCCCATTCATTGTTCAAGCAGTGGTCATTTATTCAGACCGTACTATGTTGCAGACATTGGCTAACCACTGGGCGTATCAGGACAGAACAGCACTGTTTCTGATGCCAAGGTTCTCTGGTCTAGTGATGGGAGGAAATAAGCAGGGACAAGTACAGCTGTGGGCTAGGAAAAGACAGCTCACAGAAGGAGTATCTAAGCTCAACGTCAGTGCAGAGTATGCATTAGCCAGGTGAACGTAGAGTAGGGGAATGGACAGGCGGGAGGGATAGTCCAGGTAGAAAAACATCACAGGAAATAATTCAAAGACAAGAGACAGCAGGATAAACTCAAGGAGTTAATTTATGGAACTGCTCCATCTGTCTGTATCACAGATGAAGACAGGGGTTTTGGTTGAAGCTATCTGAGAGGGAAGTAGGGTGAGAGCACGTGGCCCTTAGAAGCACGCTTAGATGTGGGACTTCACCCTTAGAGCAATGGAAATGTTTGATGCATTTTGGGAAAGAGTGACTTAATGATTCATACATTTTTTTGAAGAATATTTTTCTCTATATTATCAGGAAAGGGGTTAAAGGAGGGGGATACTGGAAGTAGTGAGACCAGCTAACAGGTTCTCAACATCCCCAGTAAGCGTGGACAGCAGCCTGACCTAGAGCAGGGCAGTGAACATGGGGAGACCCAGGTGCAGGAAGAAAAACCACAGGTTTGGTGACTGGATGGGAAATGAGGGGGAGGGAGGAGTCAGTGAAGCCTCTCGCTCACTTGAAAAGCCAGTGAAGTGCTTTAAGTGCAGGAGAGCAGAAGACAACATGATCTACTCAGCATGGCTGTGCATGTGCAGGACTTCCAAGGCACAGAGCATGCTGCGTACGTGGGTCTGACACTGGGAAGGAAGTGAGAGTGGAGATGTTGGTTTGTGGCCAGCACCAGGGAGACAGCCCATGAAGGCCTGGGAGTTAGGAATATGGCTTGGAGGGAATGTACAGAAGAGAAAAGCAGCATCAAGAGAGAATTGCGGGGAGGAGGGGCCTTTAGGGACAGCCACAGAGTAGATAGTCAATACATCTTCGCTCAGTTTAACAGTTAATTCAAATATCAAAAAAAAAAAAACCCATGACAAAGAGCTTTCAAATCTCCTTCAGAATGAATAGTGAAAATTTTAAAAATATATTCATGAGCATAAACTGCAAACAACAATAATAATAAATTAGATGAAGATTTGAATCCAAGCTTACAAAAGGCCAAAACGTGTAGGTACATTTATCATGAAACCCATTGCAGATCTCGAAAAGATGGTTATCTAAAAAGTATTGTTTTATTTATAAATGGCTCGTATATGTCAATAAGCAATGATAGTCCCAAGAAACCTGTGGGCAAAGGACCTAAACATTTCATTAGTGACAAATAGTTCTAGTAATTTAAATAAGAAAACAAAGACTTTAACCTTGCTGGGAATCAAATACATTTTAAAAATGTGCTGTAGTTTTTCACGCACTAAGGAAATATCGACAGGAAGACAGTTCCTGTCCATTATGTGTGGCTTCGTGAACTCACTCATATCGTCTATTTGAACACACACAGCTTGGGTTTTGATATCGGAAATTCTGACAATTTGTATCATGAGCTATGGAAATGCTGATACCCTTTGGCATCACAATTTTGTTTCCAAGACTATCTTCTAATGGTATAATTCTAAATTCCATATCATCAGACGTACTTATTATAGTACCATTGTCACAGTGAACATTTGGGAACAAGAAGATGTTGACAAACAGAAGACTACTAAAACACATTCAGATCTTGTCTGAAAAATATTATTGCAACAAAGCATAAAATGTGCACACAAAACCTTTGAAAATTAAAACAACAAAATTTCAGTAAAGACTCTATTACTAAGAGTTATATAATTGCTTCTTTTTGTTTGTTTCCACAATTTTTTGACAATATTTTGTCAGTTCTAAAAGAACTCTTTAGGCCGACATGGTGGCTCACGCCTATAATCCCAGTACCTTGGGAGGTGGAGGTGGGCGGATCACCTGAGGTCAGGAGTTTGACACCAGCCTGACCAACATGGAGAAACCCTGTCTCTACTAAAAATACAAAAAATTAGCCGGGCGTGGTGGCGTATGCCTGTAATCCCAGCTACTCGGGAGGCTGAGGCAGGAGCATTGCTTGAACCCAGGAGGTGGAGGTTGCGGTGAGCCGAGATCGCGCCATTGCACTCCAGCCTGGGTAACAAGAGCAAAACTCCATCTCAAAAAAAAAGGAAAAAGAAAAAAAAATACTTTAAACAGCTTATCATTTACCAACATAATAAATATAACATATAGTAGCATATATTTTTAAGAATTCCCAATAAATGTATTAGCTTTAGGGAAAAACATAATTGGAGTATTTAAAAGCTAGTCTTTTTCAGATTTTAACAAAACATCTAATAAAGAACAAAGGACCCAAAATACGTGATATCACTGGGCTGCTTAATATGGGCATCAATTAATTTAGGATTTCTCAATACCTCAAAAGAGTAAACAGAACAAAATAACAAATAAAATTTAAAAGTCAAAATTGTTATTTTAAAAAATTCTACTGTTACCCAGCTGTTTGTGAAGGACAAATTACTTCATACAAATGACTCAGGGGAGCCTTTAGTCACAGAAGAAGTGACTTCCAGCTGAAATCCACTTAGTAGTTTACTTGTTTGCATAAAAGGCAAAGAGGAAAAGTCAAGTGCTTGTGGTTTTGTTAAACCCCACCATGCATTCAACCGATAAGCTGAAAATAAATTAGAAAACAGTTTGGAGAACTGATCTTTTCCACACAAGACTCACAGTCCTTCCAATGGGATATATGTACAAAGAATTAATTATCCTTCCAACTTTCCGTGAACAACCCTCAAAGCCAACAATGTACTGTCCTAGGATTAAGGTTGTAATGCGAAAGGCTAAGTTTACTAAATCTAGTGAAATGGTTTGAATTCCCTTCAAAACACCTCTCGGGTAGGTGCATTTGTATTTGTAACATGGTTTTATTTCTGTAAAAAGATTTTTTAAGTTCAAAATAAGATCCCCCAAAAAACTCAATTTAACTGTGGAAAAAATATGATCAGAATTAATTCTTTTTGGTAAAGTTCACTAGTTAAAATACATGTCAGCCAGCCTTTTTTTTAAAATATATATTTTATTGCGTTTTAGGTTTGGGGGTACATGTGAAGAACATGCAAGATTGTTGCATAGGTACATACATGGCAATGTGGTTTGCTGCCTCCATCCCCATCACCTATATCTGGCATTTCTCCCCATGATATCCCCCCACTGTCCCTCCCCTAGTTCCACCCCACAGACCCCAGCGTGTGATGCTCCCCTCCCTGTATCCATGTGTTCTCATTGTTCAAAACCCGACATGCGGTGTTTGATTTTCTGTTCTTGGAAACCATCATTCTCAGCAAACTGACACAAGAACAGCCAGCCTTTCTGAGGTGGGAAGTTGAATACATGACTAAAAGCTTTCCATTTTATGTCACAAGGGAGCAACTTAATGATCTGCAGAAACAAGTGTATAAATGTCTTCACCTGAATGTGCCTGGCTTTCTTTTGGGGAATAATTAAATCTTGATGGAATTTAGTAGATTGGGAATACATTACAATAGGAATTAATATATGACTCATTTTGGCAGTGACTCACCACTGCTGTATATTGGAAAAGTGACATGTGAAAAATGTCAGAGTTTGAAAGCAGAATGAAACATGCCCCAATTCTGCTTTGTGACCTTGGAGAAATTACTTAGCATCTTGTACACTAAATTCCTTCACCTGCAAATTACTCATAATAATATTCACTTTGAAGAGTTTCCTAAACATTAAGTAAAATAATATATGAAAAGTGATTTGCGGCCGGATCAGGTGGCTCACACCTGTAATTCCGGCACTTTGGGAGGCCGTGGCGGCCGGATCATCTGAGGTCAGGAGTTCGAGTCCAACCTGGCCAACATGGGGAAACCCCATCTCTACCAAAAACACAAAAATTAGCTGGGTGTGGTGGTGGGTGCCTGCAGCTACCAGCTACTTGGGACGCTAAGGAAGGAGAATTGCTTGAACCCAGGAGGCGGAGGTTGCAGTGAACTGAGATTGCATCACTGCACTCCAGCCTGGGCAAAAGAGTTAAACTCCGTTTCAAAAAAGAGAAAAGTGATTTGCTCACAATGCCTCATCTTCCAATTTTAGTTATCTGCCTCAAACCAATTAACAAATTAAGACACACCTTTCTAGAGACCAGTTCCTGATAAATGGCAATTTATGGAGAATGAATAACTAAATTTGGCAATGACTTAGTGGTACAAATTAGTTAATGTGGAAAAGTGTCAAGGCTAAAGGGAAATTGCTCCCAAGGGGTTTTCCCAGATACAAAGATGTGAAGTATAGCAGACATTATCTCCCATGAACAAAACAGGAACATTCTCACATTCTGTGTGTGTGGGTGGGTGTGGGTGTGTATCTCCCCTCTCATCCCCCTTTTTGAAAATTCTATTGAAAATATACTCTTTACATGAACTTAAGGCCTTTATTATTTCAGTCTCCCCAGTGGTGTTTGCAAATCTATACAGGATTAAGTTCATTATTTTCTTTTCCATTTGTTAATTCTTAAAGTATGTGAAAACATATACAAAATATTTTTCATGCAAATTGTCCAGTTACTTAAACGACACTTCCACACACTGCTTCACCTGTTTGTTTAGTTCTGGGGGCATTCTAATTCACTAAGTTCCCTTCCAAACTCTTGTGTATGAACTGGCTGTAAGGCAATAGAGAATGTTCGAAAGAAGGAAGAATACCTTAAAAGTTTTGCTAATGTGCCAGTCATGGGCACAGTACCTGAATACATGCACTAGCGTACCTTCGGTTTAGCCTTTTGTGGTAACAAGATCACGTATATTTATTGGCATAAATGGCTATCTCCATCTTCCATATGGTAATTCCTGCAGTTGATTTTTCCCTAAATATACTTAACTTGCACATCGTTTACCTAGAATATTCAATAATGTAATTTTCGGACCATTGTTCCACATTGCCAACATTTATATAATAATCTTATTCCACATCCATGAGGTTATCTCCTGCACCTGCGTTTCTAGACCCACAAATGCAATAAACATGCATTCCCATCCACACTATGATGCAGGAACTTCGTGACCAGCTACTTTTCCAGGAGAACTCAATTCATACGTCTACAAATAGATTTGTACACAAATGTTCACAGCAGATTTAGTTATAATAGTCCTAAACTGGAAACATTCCAAATGTCTACCAACAGGCGTACTTTTTGTGCATCTGTTGGAAATATCCAGACAATAAAACGCCACTCAACAACAGATAGGAACCAACTTACAACGATGTGGCTGAATCTCTTTTTGGCTCATGCAGAGCCAAAAAGCCACACACGGTAAACAGCGGTACTCTAGGGCTCCGGTTAGGTGAAATCTGGGAAAAAGGAAAACAAATGGATAACGATAGATCTCAAACAGCAATTGCCCTTCGGCTGTAGGGATAGGGGCCTGGGAGAAGCCTCCGACTCCCTGATTCAAGAGATTCTCCTGCCTCAGCCTCCCAAGTAGCTGGGACTATGGGCGTGTGCCACCACGCCCAGCTAATTTTTGTATTTTTTAATAGAGACAGGGTTTCACTATGTTGGCCAGGATGGTCTCGATCTCTTGACCTCGTGATCCACCCACCTCGACCTCCCAAATTGCTGGGATTACAGGCATGAGCCACCACGTTCGGCCTTGTAGCAAATTTAAGAAACATATTGGCTGGGCTCAGTGGTTCACTCCTGTATCTCAGCACTTTGGGAGGCCTAGGTGGGTGGATCACAAGGTCAGGAGATCGAGACCATCCTGGCCAACATGGTGAAACCCATCTCTACTAAAAATATGAAAACTAGCTGGGCGTGGTGGCACATAACTGTAATCCCAGCTACTTGGGAGGCTGAGGCAGGAGAATCTCTTGAATCAGGGAATCAGAGGTTATGGTGAGCCGAGATCATGCCATTGCACTCCAGCCTGGAGACAGAGCGAGACTCCGTCTCAAAAAAAAAAAAAATGAAACATATCTAGAAAATAACAGTGGATGTGTTATTGCCACATACACTTGAGGAATCAATTCTACTGAAAGCCACCAAAGTCTTTGAGAGTTTTGCTGCCTAAAGAAACCATCAGTCAGGGAGAAAGAGGCTGAGACTGTATAAGAATTACAGGAACCAAATGTGTGTAACGTTTCATGAGGAAGTAGTGGCTCAAGAAACTAGCCCCCAAGGAGGAGCCATGCCCAGTGCCCATTTCAAATGTGCCCAAGGAGCATATAAAGAAGGAAGAATATTTCAGGACGTTTTGGAGACCATGGTGATCAAAGCACTCCAGGAAGAAGAATCAGAGCTGAGTCATGGAATAATTCGACTTCCTGGGTGAGGGATGCTCAAAACGTCTGCCCAGTGAATATTTATGGTCCCAGTGACTTCTGTGTGTCTCTCATTATTTTTTTTCAAGTGGGAAGAGTGTTGTCATTTTTTTTCTGCCCTTTCCACCATCATGTATTCGATGTGTAAAGTGACAGCTCATTGGTCTGTAGACCAAGGCAGAGGCCCACCCGTGGAGGCCTCAGGCACTCTGCAGACGGCCTTGGCTTTGAGCATAGGGCCTGCCAGGATTGGAACCTGGGCTCTCCCGCTTAGGAAGAGGTGAGGACAGCTTGCCTCTGGGGAGGACCATGAGCTGAACGTGGGTGACAGAAGCACAAACTCACTAGGAAGGAGTGCTGTTTGTTAAACATGCTTGCTTTCCACCCTCAGGGAGAATGATGACAAGACTGAATTCCCTGCCCCTCTTCTGGTTAGGTAGGTCCATATGCCTAGTTCTAAGGCCAAATGGCTGTGAAGAGCCTGGTGCCTGCCACTCCCAGAAGAGAATATTTTATTACAAATGCCAGTCTCCCTTCCTCTGCCAGGACAGTTGGAATCTCAAGTTTCTATAAAAAGCAGAGAGTCCTCTCCCTATTCCAGACATAGTCTCAACATGGGCATTTAGCATAAAGGAAGAAATAAACCGATATGTTTTAAGCTAGTGATAGTTCATCTTGTCTAAATTTAATATTTGTTTCCTTACTGCAGCATGATGTAGCCTACCCTGAATGGCACATCATTCCCCATAACTCCTGGGCTTCCAAAACCCTTTAGCTGGATAGCAAGACGGGCATGTGAATGAATAAGGGTCCCTGCAAACAACAGACCTCACCCCAGTGGTCAAATGAAGACTCTTAAAAGCAGGGATTACTCACAGAGATGCAGACGGAGGAAAGAAACAAACGAGAGGATGAGGCACGCAGAGGTAAGCAGGAGCAGAAGGCTGGCCGCGCCCACGGGATGGAAGGGGCACAGGGAGGGAACAGAGCCGCTGAAACCCAGGGGCAGCTGGCACTCTAGGTGAAGGGTGACCAGACTGCTTGCTCTTCAGGGCAGGAGGCATGACTGTGACACGAGGAAGGAGAGCAAACACCCGAATTTCTTCCTCTGTCACTGCTGTCCGTGGACTCCTACCTAGCAAACCAGAAGCCAGGGGAATGCGTTCCACATGAGCTAGCCCTCGAGGGCTTTCAGACCAGTGCAGAAAGGTCTGGGATGGGAAACCGGGAGGAAGGGGTAAAACGACAATTGTAGGTGCTCTGATCAAAATTATAGAGTAACAGGGTGCTTTTAGAAAAGCAGTGAATTCTCTTGAAATAACCCTTTAAAATGATAAATTTTCATGCTGAAGAAGCACTGCGCAGAGTAGTAGAATTATTGTAGCATTATTTTCGTGTAGTAACTTTTAATAATAATTCAATTCAGAGATATAATAGTTTAATGAGAGATTATGGTGCTACATTTCTCAACTAATAATAAAAGACAATTTAAGCACACTCACAGGTCACTGACTTGATTCTTGAGAACATTCAATTCTTTTAAAAATAAAGAAATGTAATCCCAGCACTTTGGGAGGCATAGCGGGGTGGATCACCAGGTCAAAAAATCAAGACCATCATGGTCAACATGGTGAAACCCCGTCTCTACTAAAAATACAAAAATTAGCTGGGCTTGGTGGCGCGTGCCTGTAGTCCCAGCTACTCAGGAGGCTGAGGCAGGAGAATTGCCTGAACCCAGGAGGCGGAGGTTGCAGTGAGCCGAGATCGCACCATTGCACTCCAGTCTGGATAACAAGAGCGAAACTCCATCTCAAAAAAAAAAAAAGAAATGTATTTTTTTGAGATAAAGAAGTTCAAAAGGCTATGCAGAATCAGATAAGAATAGTAAAAATCTAAGTGTTTGCAGACAATACACTTAGAAACATAAAAACCTCCCTTAAAGGATTGGCCATCCTCACCTGCCAATTAGCTCCATATCACCCCAGGAGGTGCCTGCTGGGCAATTGTTTTATTTCTGCTGACACCAAAGAATTACCATTTTAATAGCTTCTTCATACTGAAATTTTTGACTACATGTGAAAATGACCTACCAGGAATCAGAGTATCAAAATGTATTGTCACTGGCACCAATGCAAACAAGTGACCCCCACAAAATAATCAGAAATGAAGTGCCACAGTTATTATAAAATATTAACTCTTTCTTCCAGCTTTCAGACCAACAATAAACAACGTTATTATCTGTAAAGTGCTCATATGCAGTTATGTAATATATTAACCACCATACGAAGCAGTATTTGAAATTTAACACCATGCCATGTTCCTACAGAAGTTGCATAGTCATGAACATCACGTTATTTCCTTTTCTTTTTTTATTCTGTCACCCAGGCTGATGGTGCAGCGGTGCAATCTCGGCTCACTGCAACCTCTGCCTCCCGAGTTCAAGCAATTCCCTGCCTCAGCCTCTTGAGTAGCTTGGATGACAGGCACCCACCACCATGCCAGGCTAATTTTTGTGTTTTTAGTAGAGGTGGGTTTGAGTATCTTGGCCAGGCTGATCTTGAACTCCTGACCTCGTGATCCACCCGCCTCTGCCTCCCAAAGTGATGGGATTACAGGCGTGAGCCACCGCGCCCAGCCTATTTCCTTTCTCAAATGAATACTGGCAGCATCCATCCTAGGGGCTCTTTGCTGCAGTGCTGATGAGGTATGAAGAGCACACACCGCAGCTGCAGTACTGAGCTTTTCTGGGACAGCTTCCTGTGTATGACAGGCCAGGGCCCCATGCTAAAGGTCCCTGCTTCTGCTGCTGGGAGCGGCTGTGTTGTGGTTACAGTGGGAACTTCATTGTTCTCACTTCCCTGGGTTCAGGTAGAGCTGGCATTTGGTCCATCAGAAATCACATTTCAGCCTGCAAAGCACAAAGGCCTTGTGTAAACTCTAACTTACTCAGGTTCCCAAAAGATTTCAGTCCTTCCCTGTCGAACGTTTGTCATTGCTGAACAGAGACCCTGTTACCATGGAGCAGGCCTGCTGTTCTACACTACAGCCGTCACGTGGCAGGCTGGAGGCCTGCGCCAGATGTCCACCGAGGACGAGGTGAGGTCGTGCAGAGAAGGTCAAGTGTGTGCACCCGCAGCAAGCCTCGAACTCTGGCCCCTGGAGGTGAAAGACACCTTATCCCTCATGAAGCTTATTCCGCTACCCCACACTTACTTCTCTTCATGTCTGCAAGGATGTCTAGAGATCGAGGCTGTATGTTGGAAAAGTTTCAGATATGTGATTTCACAGACATCTGAAACAATTGCATTCTTGATACTTCTCTTTTGAGATTTCAAATGTTTGGTGGCCGATTGCCACTAGTCTTATATTAGGAAGACAAATAGAATGATTAAGGACCAGAAAATTGTTGAAGATGAAATCAGGGTGCCAGATAAAAGTAAGTTGGTTTGACCCCTCAAATTAATTTTTTAGAGCTATGAAAAAGGATTTTCTCCCTCCATTTTCTGTTCTATTTAAATTTAGATTTTTTTTTCTCCTCTAAAAAGTTATTTAAAATCCTCTTCATCTTCATGTTTTATTTCCTGGTTATTATTATTCTTTTGAATTTGAAATAATTCCATTTTAATTTCCTATCTCCTTTTCAATCTTTGTTTTCCCTCCAAAGTTGCATTTTGAGAAACATCTTTCTATTTTTTCTTTTCCTTTTTTTTTTTTTTGAGACAGAGTCTTGCTCTGTTGCCCAGGCTGGAGAGCAGTGATGCGATCTTGGCTCACTGCAACCTCTGCCTCCTGGGTTCCAGCAATTCTCCTGCCTCAGCCTCCCGAATAGCTGGGATTACGGGTGCCCACCACCACATCGGGCTAATTTTTGTATTTTTGGTAGAGACAGGGTTTCACCATGTTGGCCAGGCTGGTCTAGAACTCCTGAACTCAGGTGATCTGCCCACCTCAGCCTCCCAAAGTGTTGGGATTACAGGCATCAACCACCGCACGGGCCCATCATATGTTATTTTGAGAGGGTTCTTCTTTATTTCCCATAGGCTAATTCTCACTGATGTATAGTCATAAACGAGAAACTGCATATACGATGGTGGTCTCATGAGATTTTAATACAGTTGAAAAATTGCTGTCACCTAGTGAAGCAGTAGCTGTTGTAAGGTCATAGCACAACACGTTATCTTTTCTACGTTTAGATATGTTTAAATACAAAAATACTTACCGTTGTGTTATAATTACCTACCGTACTTAGTAACAGGCTGTGCCAGTTGTAGCTGAGAGCAGTAGGCTTAACCACACGGTGTAGGTGTGTGGTCAGCTGCACCTTCTAGGCTTGTTTAAGTGCATTCTGTGATGTTCACACGGTGATGACGTCTCTTAATGATGAATTTCTCAGGACGTATTCCCATTGCGAAGTGGCACATGAATGTTTTGATGAACATTTGGTCAATTTGCATTTTCATCGTTTGCCCTATAATTGCTTCATTTTCTTTTCACCTCGTACCTTATTTTCACTCTGCTTAGTCTTCTCTTAGGATGTTGTAAGTTGTACTTATTTATCTAATAATAAAAGAAGAGATCTCCTATTGTTAGAATCATTCGTATTTCCAGTGCTTATCATTTTAAAGCTCTGGCTTTCATTTTTAAACATGTGGGAATCCAAAATGGAACAGAAATGCTTAGCAGGAGCTTACGAATTTTACACAGACTGGTAAGAAAACAGGTTGGAAATGTAGAATTATGACTGTTCGTGAGACTGTATTTAAAAGCTACACGTGGGCAGGATTTCTGGAGGAAAGGAATGAGGATTTCTACAAATATGCTTCCACGTAAAAGCAATGAACGCACTAGGGAGTGTGGCAAAAGGCAAAATCAAATTTTACGGAACTCTGGAAATTAATCAAAGGTGTCTAACAAGCTAAAGAGCATTTATTCAAGAAAAACTGCTGCTGAACCTCAGTGGGAACAGTGAGGTTTGTGCAACTATAAGTTACTCTATTCCCATCCTCGTTTCCCCTGCTCCTTAGCAGCCATGAAAACCAGCATGCTGGCAGCAGAGACAGAAGTAGATCAGGTTTGGAGCTCCTTGGCTCTCCCCACCCTAGAGCACTGCCCCTCTTTGACCTGTCTTCTAGCTCCTTGGAAAAGCCACATTCCAAGATATTGCTGTTATTCAATCTGGCTCAGAGCTTCCTTTCTGAAAAACTCTATCCCAGGGCAATTGTTTAACATGGCAGCTGCCTAATGCAAACAAGATCCCAACCAAAAATTTAAAAGGATGATCTGGAGCAGACATCCAAAGGGGGCTGTGAAAAGCTCTGACATACTCTTGGGGATCTAGAAGGCCAAGTGCATGTGCAGGAAAAACATGAGAGGGTCCCAGCTATCTCTGGCTGACCTGGAGTCTCTGTGCCAGTTTAAAGTGGAAACTAATGTGGAATTGTCTGAGCATTGAATATGTGACCCAATGTGTACATGCATGCACATGCACACACACATACACATGCACACACACGTGCACTCACACACATACACATGCACACACGCACACACACATGCACGCACACATACACCTGCACACACATGTGCACTCACACACATACACATGCACACACACATGCACTTACACACACATACACGTGCACTCACACACATACACATGCACACACACATGCACTTACACACACATACACGTGCACTCACACACATACACATGCACTTACACACACATACACGTGCACTCACACACATACACATGCACACACACGTGCACTCACACACATACACATGCACATGCACACACATGCAGCCTCTCGGAAAATAGAATTACTGGTGTGAGACACCTAAGGAAATCACTGATCAATCATGAACTAAAAACTGAGACTTCAGTGCTCACACACAATAGGAAATACAGACTTTGGGGAGTTAGTTCAGGAAAGTTAATAAAGAAAAATAATAAGAAGAAAACAGCAATAACCACACAAATCCTGCAAGGTGGCAAGAGGAGATACGGATCTGACTGCAGAATTATCATCTTATGTTATCTAAAATATCTAGCTTTTACCAAAACATCTTAAGATACATAAGGAAATAGAAAACCATGGCTCATGTATAGGGAAAAATAGCGGCTGACAAAGATATAGAAGAACACGATTAACCAGCCTGAACTAACAGACACCTCTGGAACACACCATGCAACAGCAGCAGAATAGACACCATTTTAAGTGCACAAGGACTATCCCCCAATGTGGATCATATCCTGGCCATAAACCAAGCCTTAACAAATGGAAAAATATTGAATCATACAAAGAAACACTCTGACCACAATGAAGTGAAATTAGAAATCAATAACAAGGTAATTCGGGAAACCACAAATACTTGGAAATCAAACAGTAGATTTCTAAATAACATGCATGGGCTAAGGAAGAAACTATAAGGTAAATCAGAAAGTGTTTTGATCCAAATGAAAATAAAATGCAACACATCGTTTTTATGATATTCAGCTGAAGCAGTGCTTATTGTAATTTAACTTAAATGCCTATATTAGAAAAGAAGAAAGACTCAGATCAATAATCTAAGCTTTAGTATATTGGTGAATGGCTAAATCAAATGTGTTATATCCTTGCAATAAAACACCACCTGGCAATAGAAAGGAATAAAGTACTGAGACACGCTACAAGATTGATGAACCTCAAAAACACTTGTGGGAGTGAAAGAAGTCAGGTACAAGAGACAACATTTGGAAAGATTCCATGTATCTGAAAGACCCAAGAAAGGAAAATTTACAGAGACAGAAAATTGATTAATTGTCACCACACAGGCTTCCCAACCAGGCCACTTGCTTCCTCAAAGCCAGTGAGGGTGAGAGTCTCTGGAGTGGATCTTCTAGTGAGGTGGAGTCCCACGTGCTATCCTAAGCATGAAAGTGACAGCCTATCACGTAAGCCGTACTCTATTGGCTAGAGACCATCAGGCCCCGCCCACACTCTAGGGAAGGGGACTGCAGAGGACATGAACTCCAGGGGGTGAGGTCACTGGGGCCACCGTAGATTGTCCACCACAAGTGTCAATTAAAATGTAATTTATATGTAAATTTTATTTTGTTTTTAAACGTGTCCAAGATTCATTAAATGTTTTCTTAGTGCTTATTATAAAATCTCCTATCTGAGCAAAGAAAGCAGCTGTGGTAATATACGAGTGCTTCTGCCACGTGCCTTGGTACATTTATTAGGTTGGTGCAAAAGTAACTGCAGCTTTTGCCATTGAAAGTAAGTGCAAAAAAAAATCGCAACTGCTTTTGCACCAAACTAATATAAACTTATATACAAGGGTGTGTGTGTGTTCGTATGTGTGTGTGCATACATGCAACATATATGTGTATATAATGTACATATATACATACATATGTAATATATACACACACAATATTCTACTTTACTATAAATGAAATAAATTCTACATTTCTTTATTTTCAAAATGGAAAGTATTTGCCCGCAATCCCTCATTTTGCAAGTTCAGAGAAAATT
The DNA here is from genome assembly GCF_030222135.1 of Aotus nancymaae. NCBI lineage: Eukaryota > Metazoa > Chordata > Mammalia > Primates > Aotidae > Aotus > Aotus nancymaae. Next base: position 1,634,502 of record NW_026988450.1, on the reverse strand, counting down.
CAAACATGTCATTCAAAGTTGACATTAAGAGATCAACCTCAACAATTCTCCCTTTTTAAGGATCCTGTCATGGCTTAGGGACATTTTTCAAAAGTCTCTTCATTTATGTATATTTTCTGAACAAACGGAAATGAGAACGGGGAATAATGTAACTACAACCACCACCAACCACACCCTTCTAGTACCCTCCATAATTGTAGATAATGACCTCTGTGTACTGTCTGTTATTTACAACAGCCTTAGAATCTGACCTGAAACTTTCCTCTTTCCCTCAAGTGTCATTCTCATCTTGAATTTCCTAGTGTCCGTGAAAACCCACCCACATCCTGGCCTCTCGGGTCAATGTAGGCTCCCACTGCAGTCCACGGAGGGGCTGATGCCTTGCGTGCTCAGAACTGTCCTACCTCCAGAATGAGTCCAGCTCCCTATTCTCCAATTATATTCCTTCATTCTTCTGAATTGCTTACTCATTTAATTCCCTGTATCTGTTCCTAAATCTCACAAGCCCTCCAGTTATGGAATTTTGTGAGTTCTGTCTTCCATTAGCTTTCTCCTTTCTTCACCCCTCTCATTATCAATTCAAATTGCTTGGTTCACTGTTCAGTAATGTATCTGTTGCATTGTTAAGAACAAGATTAGCTTCATACATTAAAAATCAAAATAACAACTGTATAGATTTGTATTTCTTTTTAACTAGTAAAAACAAAAACATTTTAAGGTACTGAAGAGAAAAAAAAATCTCAACATAGAATTCCTTGCACTGCACGAATGTCATTTTAAAACGAAGATGAAATAAAGACGTTTTCAGGAAACAAAATCTGAAAAAAAAAATGTTTCATTGCTAGCATACCATCACTGCAAAAACATGTTAAAGGAAGTTCCATAAGCAGAAAGGAAATGACGGCAGATGAAAAGAAAGTATAATATGGGAGTAAATGTAAATGACGTTTTTATGTCACTTTTCATCCCCTTAAGATATAATTGACTGTTATACAAAAAAAAAAAATACTGTGGGTTTTTAGTACATGTAGAAGTAAAATTATGACAACTGAACAAATGACAGGAGTAGAAAGCAAGTACCAATCTGGCATATGAAAATTCAAATCACAAACCCAAGGTGTGCTGAATGCTCTAGGTCTACAAACCTAACTCAAAAGGGAGACACTGACATATTGAATAAGATTGCAAGAAACCACTCTACACTTTAATTACAAAGATACATAGAGTTAAAAGAAAAGAATGCAAAAAGATTAGGCAAATACCCATCCAAAAAAAAAAAAAGATAAAAAGAGGCCATACAATAAAAGCATCAATCACAATAAGCATGCAACAACCCTAAAGATTCATGCACCTAATAGCGACCAAAATACGAGAAGAAACAAGTGGCAGCAGTGAGGGGTGAAAGACACTAATCCACAACTATCAGTGAGGATTTCAGCACTCTCGTTTCAGTCACTGATAGGAAAAAAAGACAGTGGAAGTTCAGTAAGGATGTGTAGACTTGAACAATGCAATCAAGTCACTTGGCTTAATCCGCATTTATAGAACACGTTTGCCAACAATCGCAAAAGACGAATTCTTTCCAAGGGCACGTGGCACTTTCACAAAGATACGTTGTTACAGATGTTTGAAACCTGACACTCCCCAAAATTAAACTAGAAATTAGTAAGTGAAATACAGCTTAAAAATCCCAAATATTTTGAAAATAAACAACACAATGGTAAATAGTGAATGAGTTACAGAAGGAATCACAGGTAAATTGAAAACACTTTGAACTGAATAACAGTGAATTTGCAACATTTCAAAATATGTAAAGATGCAGCCACAACAGTCCTAACTGGTAAATTTAAAGCCCTAAATGCTTGTATGGGAAGAAAAGAAAGACTTTCAATCAATGATGTAAGTTTCTAATTTAAGAAACCAAAAAAACAGCAAATTCAACACAGAAGCAAAAGAAACTAATGCATATTCTTTCATGAATTTGGATGAAGTAACGTTTTTCAGACTGAAAAAAAAATTTAATTACCAAGAGAGCTTTACAAAATGAACTAGTAAAGAATGTTCTTTTAGAAGGCAACAAAAATGATTCTGCAAAAAATGTCTAAGATGCAAGAAAGAATAGGGAACAAAAGAGACCAAATATACACTGACCACGGCTAGACCGTGCATGCCTGTAGGACTCTAGCCCCAAATTTCTGCATTAACCGGTTCTGGAAACCAAACCACCTCTATAGGAATTGGCCCACCCCTCCCAGGCTCCCACCTCATTCTCAACTCAGGACCAGATAGAGAAAGTTAAATATGCTTCCAAAACCAATTATATACGATATTGAGCTTCCAGTGAGCCCACTCCAGCTTCCCCATAACAAATAACTTCTCATGAAAAATTCCTGAAGTCGTCCCTCCTTTTCACTGAAACTTTCCCACTTTTGCCTTTGAGGACCTGCTCATCTTCAGCGATGGTAGCTGTCCTCCCTGCTTTAGCAAGCTCCAAAAGACAGCCGTGGTTTGTTCTCATTTGGGTGATCATTATTACCACAAAAATAAGGGTGAATAGGTAAATGTGAATAAGAATAATTTCATAAAACTACGTTAATAGGCCTAATTAGCAGAGTCAAGTCAAGTAAGAGAAGATCGGAATAAACAGAGCTACATGCCCTATTCAGAGATCGGAAGTCTCAACTTAGCAAAAATGTCAATAGACTTTAAATTAATGTATAGATTTAATGCAATGCCCATGAATATCCCAGCAATATTTTTGATGGACATAGGAAAGGTTTTTTCTAAGATTCCCAGGGAAAGGCCCTGGTATAGCTTAAACACTCTTGAAAAGAAGCATTAAAGTGGAAGGAAGCACTGTACTTGATATGAAGCCACACCGCAAAGCTACGGAAATCAAGACATAGTTAAGTTTCTAACTAGACTTATAAAATAACCCCGACAGAATTAAAATTTTTAATGCACAACCAAAAATAGTTTGGGAAGGAAGAGAAGAGAGAACCTCCCCATATTCAGTCCAGCTCTCATGGTAGGGAGCCAGCAGACACTGCCTGCATTACAAACCAAGAAGTATGACTGAACTAGTGGAGCTCACTCCCAACAATGCAGGTAAATATGGAGAAATGACGAACACTGATGCTCCAAAGAATGGGACAGGGAAGGAGAGCAAGGATGAAGAGTTTTCCTTTTCGTTTAATCAAGCTAGACTGTTGAAATGGTGGCTTATTTCTAAATACAAGAGTATTTTATACTTTTAACAAAATGTCAACATATGTATTCACACATAAAATTTCTCCAGTGTTTTTTCATTAATCTTGTAATAAAGAAAATGCCCTCAACACGGCCAGCAGTAGACCTCGAGACTCAGCCTCTCCACCTGCGTTATTTCGGCCACACTTTTCCGGTGCCCGCTGTTCTAAAACGGGGCCTCTCAGCTCCAGCATGTGCCCCAGGCTCCCTGTTCTTGTTATTTCTTCTACTTAGAATGCTTCCCAGCCCCTTCCTGCTTTCGGGTACCACGTACCTACCCAACTCTCTAAACTCCGTTGAGCATCACTTCATCAGAACAGGATCCTGACTCTCCAGAGAGGGACCGTTTTCCTGTTAAGTTCTTGCGTAGCATCACTCAGCCTCTACAACTGCTACAATTTGTAGTTCACATTTTTGAGGCAATCAGTACCCTTCTCCTGTCTAAATTACAAGCTCCATGGGATCAGGGTCTGTCTGTTTTGCTTACTATTGTTTCCCCAGCATCCAGAACATGATCTTGTATACAGTGAACAACTAATCAAAATCTGTGGAATAAATAATGAACTAGTATGTGCATCAAGCTTTTTTACAACCCCTTACTTCTCCCTGCATAGAATGCCTAAGTTCCAGGTCACCATACTTGAAAGTAAGAGTAAGGGGGGAATTAAATTGATTACTTTCCCCATGCCTTAATTTATACACACGCTTTTAAATCATTACAGTGCAGCAAAGTCTATGCAAGCAATATATTCAGAATTATTACACTTTCATACTTTATAACTCAAGTCCCAAGAAATAGGACTAATACCTGTATCTCAGACTAATCATGTTATTTGAGGTTTTGGCAGGTGTCCTTGTTATGTTTGGAAGACTTAGTTGACCAGCAATATATCCAAATCTGCAGATGAGTCATGCTGTAACTGGGATCTATGTTATTATTAAATTTTGGCAGGGGAGTGACAAAAGGTCTCAATGGCTTATCTTGGCTCAGATCCAATGCCCTCTTTTGCAGTAATAAATAACATCACCCTGAGAACTAACAGCAGTAATGACAGAGGCAAGATCTTATATAAAAGAAGGCTCAGAATTACTTCTATCTCAACTTGTCTTAAGGTGATAAAAACAAAGAAAAACAAGACAAAACAAAACTGATGGTCATCCTAGAATCACGGCATTAAAAGGTAATAATCATGTTTCTGAAATAAAACTGCTATTGTTGGATATTAAATCATCATTTGAGTTCCTTTTAAAATGTTTTTATAACCAAAAAAAATGGAAAGGAGTTGGGTTACGTGATCTCTCACAATGAGAGCATTAATTCCACTCCTCTGCCAGCAGGTCTCATAGTTGAAGCACGGGGTCATACCAGATAAGAGCAGGCGTTCTGGCGTCAGACTAACTGTATTCACCTCTTGTCTGAGACAGATATGGGCTGTTAACTTGAACAGCCCATGTGCAAAATGGGGATTTTATCAAGACTGAGTTAAAGGATTGGGAGAGGATTAAATAAAATCTGCTAAATTGCTTAATAGCGTATCTAGTCCATTGTAAGCACTTAATACAGGGCAGCTCTTTTCATTATTTCTATATGTGCTGGGAACTACATTTATAACTTTACATGCATTATCTTACATACTTACAACATCTCCACAAGACAATCATCAATATTCCTATTTAGCAGTGAGTAAATGGGAATTCGATAAAGAAGCTGAGGTCACTGAGCCAATCATACCAGTCATTATTCAAATCCAGAACTACAGAGCTTCAAACTCTGCTACCATTACAGATCTCTAAAGCTGTATCATGTAATGGGCACTTAGACTACGTCATTTATTATATTCTTAACCAAACACAATTTCCCCATCTGAATAACGGCTATTATAGTCTGATTCACAAATAATTGGAAGTCAATAACTGGTTGTTCTGCTAAGATCCAGTTTAAAAAAACCAGTAAACTCAGAGTTAGAACAACTACCATGTGTATGAATTCCAGATCTCAACATGATTGACTGTAAAAGAATATATTATACTTGTCTCAGGGAGTTATTATGAGATTTAAATAAGATTCATAAATATAGTCAGTATAATTCTCAGCTCAAGGTAGCCACTCAGTAAATGTTTATTTAAGAAAAAGAAATATATATATATATATATATATATATGTACACTTCTAAGGATATGTGATAAATGATGATTGATAGGTAGATCATGATAATTAGATGATTGATGACAGGTGATTGGTTGACACTTTAATTGGTGGTAGACTGATGATAGATAGATGATTGATAGATAGGTGACAGGTTAATGATGGATTGATGATAGATTAATTGGTGATAGAAAAATGTTAGATGATAGACAGATAGGTAGCACATGAAATCTTTGCGACTTGCAGAATCACTTCCTGCTAAAATCACTTCCACAGCCCACCTTACCCATTTGCACTGTTCCATTCTCTGTAGTCAAGGTTCTTCCTCCCTTTCCTGAGTTATATAAAAATCTGTAGTGCCCCTGGCTGGAAGAAACTATGAGCAGTATCCTCTATATTATGCCTACATGGCTACGTGGGTGGCTGTATTTCCTTTCAGAGTGTTTGGTATTGACCAAACGAATGGGGAAATGCTCCATAGCTTTTAAGCGACACCAACCGCAGAGCTGAAGGGAGCAGAAGCATCCGTGGTGATGGACTGAGCGTGGCAGCGGAAGGATGTGCTCTCCCGGGTGCTGCTCTGTCACCAGCACGTGTAGGATTTCAAACAAGCCATTTTATTTCTCCAGTTCTTAATTTCTGAATCTGTGTGTAATGAGATTTTCAGTTCAAGGATCTAGGTAACGTTCATCCTGGCATTCAACAATCAGGATGTCTGCAGGGCAGGGGAAGGATCACCTATTCCATGTCTATTTGCATAAAAGACCAGGAGGCCTTCAAGGAAAATATAGTCGTGCATCTCATAAACAAGGTTTTGGAAGTTTGGATCAACCATGGAACATGCATACAATGATGATACCATAAGATAAAGATTCTGTATTTTTACTGCACTTTTTCTATGTTTAGATGCACAAATACCATTATTCTACAATTGCTTACAGTATTTAGTACAATAGCATGCTGTACAGGTGTGTCGCCGAGGCACAATAGGCCATATCACATAGCCCAGGAGTGTGGTAGGCTCTACATCTTGGGTTGTGTAAATACACTCTATGATGTTCACGCAATGAAATTGCACAACACATTTCTCAGAATATCTCCCCATTGCTAAGTGACATATGATGGTAATCCAAGGGCATGAATCTTTTAAGACAAGTGGTACAGTGTCAAAGAGGAAAGGTTATTTTGCATTAAGCACAGTATCTGTCATTCATATTAATATTTTCTTCTTGGCCCCTGTCGCCTCATTTCTAGGTCCTAGGGTAGGGGATTAAAACAAAGTTACACAGCATAAGGGTGTGTAACGGTATTGAGGCCACATGGCTGCTGTGCTCAGCAATCCGTGTGGAAAAGAAGAAGACACATCTGGTAGTGAGAGGTTCTTTACCTGGAGCCCACGGGAGCATGGACACTAGAGTCTAAGCAAAATGGGTCTGCATGTAGACAGGAAAAGAAGCCAGAGGGAACACCACCCTTCGAGGAAGCCACGCAAGCTTTGCAATGGCTTTGACAACTCAGACAGCAGGTTTCACAGCGATGGTGGCTACTGGAGGCCTGGCTTGGGGCCCAGAAAGGAGGAAAAAGACAGTAACAGTGTCACCAAGATGGAAAGGCCATGAGACTCCCCTAACTCCCAGCCAGGACTCTGGGAAGGATGGGAGAGCTTGAGAAGGAGGCCTTCTGCAAAGCTACGAGGACAAAGACAGACAGCTACTCTTCTGTGTTTTGGATTGAACTCTTCTTTCAATCTCCAAGCTGACACAGCTTAAGAAAACATAAGTTGCATGTAAGACAAAGAATTTGTGATCAATCACCTTTAATTGTCCTTTCCAAAGAAAACATCCAGCGTGTCTCCGTCTGAGTGCTCTGGCAATTGCTCTGAGGCGTCAAGAGCATGGTTCATTGACCTGAAATGACTGTAGGTGTATCTGCTGAAGTGTCTTCAAAACATATGCATTTAAGTGCCCTTATAATAAAATGATAGTGGTGATGAAGAGCTTACCACTTCCTGTCATTTCTAGATTTTTTGTCCAAATTCACTTTGGAATCCATTGACTCACTCCTAGCAGAAATATCCAACTTTTCTCTTCCAAGTGCAAAGAAACAGAAAAAAAAAAAATCTTATTCTCAAAAAAAAATGATACAGTATATAAAACCAGCTTCCAAATTTTCCAAACTGCGACTCTAGAATCAGCTGAGTCGTGAATTTGATTTTCTTATGACGTCCCACAGCTGCTCAATCTCCACTTCGGTTAAGCTTCAGACCCACAGGGGCTCTGACTCTTCTCCATCCAGCAGGCATCCTCAGAAGAGCCAGGGAAGGGCTGCCTCTGCGTCCCGGCGCCTTTCATCAGCGGGCACACCCATCCTCTCTTCACACCGACAGTTAAGACAGTTAATCCTGCTGTCACCGCCAGGGCATTTCATGCTGAGCACTCCTGACTTTCAACATCATTGTGTCAAATCACTGCCTTCCCTGGGGCTCATGGGTGATTTTCCTCCAGCATGAAGTCTCTATTCTGATGGACACAAATACAACTTTGATTCATGGCAGGGAAATGATGCAGACAAATGGCTCGGCATTCTCCCTATACAGAGGTGACCCAGCCGGGGCCTACGTGACTAAAATATGGTAGCCTGGAATGCCTTTTTTCCACTTATGTAACTTGATACATTTTCCTTATCGCTTAGAGAAAAAAAGACACTTCTGTGATGTGCAGAGGAGTCAGGATTTTTGCCTGTGCCTGACAGTGGTATCCCTAGAGTCCCTGCAGGAGGGTCTCGAGTCGGGGCTCAACCCCACGGTTCCTAGCACGCCTTGGGTTCATTTGATGGCTTTGGGGGAGGTGTCAGGGACTAAAGAACTCGCACCCCAACCTTGAGAACACCATTGTACCCACATAGTTGGGATATGAAATTCAAAGTATCTACACACTAGGTCAAGAAAATTTCACTCAATTGTAGCTTCTAGCCAAGGGAAATCCGCTCTTGACTTAATGATAGAAAGAAAACCAAACACGGGGGTCAGGAATATCCAGGTGTACACATTCATCATTTCTACCATGAGTTCTTCATTATGATGTAGCCACTCGGAGTTGTGTGGGCTAAAAGTCCTCCTTTGCATTTCGGTCTAAAATTACTGACTCCACAGCAACTTGTACCTTCTGTTTTCTCAGAGTGCAAAAGCATAATAACGAAAATGAAAACAAAACATGCCAGGGGGACGGCCGAGAATAAACCCCTAAATAGTCAACTGCACACTTCACGGGGGGCAGGGGGGAAGGACTGAGCAGGTCAAGATTCAGAATTGCACATGAATTTTTAAATAGAGTACTATTCTTTCTCTTTATTTTGATTTATTTAAGGGCCTTCAGGGAGAATTTACAGAAGCTGATCAATTACATTTTCAAATAAAAGGCTGCCTCTGCAGGGTACCGTGGGGGCAACCCGCTTGCGGCGCTCTTACCAGAACTTACATGTCACAGTTCTAATCTCTGTGATGCTGAGAAGGTTCACACCCTTACACAGGCCTCTTCTTGCCCTCTCAGGCAATAGTGAAAAATGGGGGATGGGGTGTTGTACCAGATGGCCAGGTCCTCCCTCACTCTAGTATTCCGTGATTTCATTCCATCTCAGTTTTCTCTGAAGACTCAAATTCCCTTTCCACTTTCCTGGAGTCAAATTGCCGGCTCTAGCTCATCACTCACTCATCATTGAGGTACTGCGATTCCAAAGACTCAGGAGAGCTGGGAGGTTCAGGATAATTTTCATGCCATTAACTTTCATCCATAATCACTTACAAATGATTTCACAGTGTCTTCCACCTTCTCTCTGAGAGTGCGGTGATGAATTCCACCCCGTCAATAGAGTTTGGGTCTGCACAGCTGTGCTGGAGAAGCGGGGTAGAAAGGAAGAAGTCCTATCTGAAAGCACTCGATGACAGAGGGACCCATCAAGGCAGCTCCTAAAAGCGCTTGTGCTTCGGCAAGCACCTCTGAGTGCTGGCAAGTGTTACATCAACAACAGCTTCGGTGCTAGATTTGAATACTCTTCTGTTACTAGCTCACCTGGACCGCTCACTCACCTGAGGACTGAGCAATTAGGGCGCATTCCTAGCACCAGCGAAGGCTCCTATCCAAGGACAGGACAGTAGGTTTGAAGGGGAAAAATGAGTGCAATATTTCTTTCCCGTTATCATTCTTGCCTTCAGGTAGGACTTCCATTTTTAAACGCAAGCCCCAAAAGTACTTTTAGAAAAGATCTTTCTACCGGTGAAGAGTGTACATGTGTCTGTTTCTTCTTAAATAGCCAGGGTATCATTAAAGAAAATGTCTCCTTTGATAAAGTGCAACATAAAAATATTTCTATTCAGCCAAAAATTTGGATTTAGAGGTGAGTCCAAATAGCCACAGTGTTCTTCCAGACCAGGTTCTCCATCTTTTTTCAGGGGTCTTTATCAAGGATTAGGTTTGCAAATGGCGTGACCGAGTTTGACAGGCAGATGGCCAGTGTCTGTGGAGCAGAAGAAGCAACAGCGTGGTGAGAGCTGGGAAGCGCTCCCAAGCCTTGTGTTCCCAGAGCGCTAACAGGTGTGCTTTGGAATGTGGCTCCGCACTTGGCGCATCAAGATCTAAATGGGGGAGGCCATCCTACACGGGGCATAATTCAGACTTTGCTTCTCTACACTGTCCTGGGAAGCATCGCAGTCTGCTGCTCCAAAGGATTTTGAATTTCATATTCGGGCGGGTGTGCTGATGACTCAGATCTGTAGCACAGAGAGAGGCAGGGGTGCCACGCAGGGCAAGGACCGGGAGTGCGCACCTGTATCCTCAAGCCAAGGACCCCAGTCTTCTGCTCCCTTGCTCACGTGCAGGCGCAGCTACATTCCCATCCCACCGACTGAGGGCCAGCAACTGTGACGTCATTCTGGGAATCCCACGTGCTGTCATTCATGGTCTAGACGACAAGCTTTGGGTTCCGCTGTAGAACAGGCAGTGCTCCTCCTCCAAACCCACTCCAGTCTGTCTTGTGCACTGTCTTCTCTGCCCCCTACAGGGCACTGATGAGAACCAGAGGATCTGAAAGGCCTTCATTCTCCCTGGGCAGCCTCCTCCCTCCATTCTGGTGTCAGAACTGGACGGCTTATGAAGAACCGAGCAAAGAAGTTCATTTCTCATACTTCTGGCGGCTGAAAGTAAGAGATCAAAGCCCCAGTAGATTCAGAGTCTGGTGAGCTTCTTGGTTCACAGACTGTCTTCTCTGGTATCCTCGAATACAGGAAGGGAGGAGAGGGCTCTCTGGGGTCTTTTAAAAGGGCACTCATCCCATTTAGGAGGCCTCCACCCTCAGAACCTGACCAAGTCCCAGAGGCCACACCTTCGAAGACCACTACCTTAGGAGTCGGGTTTCAACACAGGAGGGTTGCGGGGACACAAGCATTCGGTCCACAGCAGCAGCACCGCCACTTCCCCTGGGGACCCACCTGTCTCTCAAGCACCACGACACCTGTTGGCAAGCCCGCTGCCCATGCTGATGCCCCCGGGGCACTCGGGGACGTCACTGTTGTAATCACTGCCAGCTGTGGCAATGCTCTCAGGAAGCTGTCTCCACGTCTCGTGCCACCTCTACCCCAGAGGTTCGAAGGCAGCATGGCCTGCTCTCTAACACCAACAGAATTCCAGGAAAGCCACATTCAGCCTCACCGAGGGACCCATGCCTGCTTCTTCTCCATAGCATGTTTGGGTGCTCAGCCAAAAGACGTACTGGAGTGCCTGGCATCCTGCTGTCAGCAGCTTCAACAGCCTTCTATGGTGACTAGGAGCTGGTTGTAGGAGTCGGCTTGGTGGGCCTGGTTCCTATTCTCCCTACTGTGCCTGGATATGTTCTCCCCCAGGAAGCATCTCAAGCCCTTCTTGTAAAAGAACACAGATCAACCTACCACACAACTTTACCAGATGTGTCCACTGCCATAGGAACCCATGGAGGCTTATTCTGGAGCAAGGCAGGCACACCGCGCCGACTCATCCACACACGGGCACACCTATGAGAGGAAAAGAGAAATTTTCAGACTGTAAAACTCCATCATATTTGGAAACACTGATTCCTCATTGATGCCTTTATTTTCCCCCACATAATCTCATTCAAGATAAGGCAACATATGTAACCACCGTTTTTTTGGTTTTTTTTTTTCTTCCGAAAAACCTCGTGATTCTTACAAAAGAAGAATGAACCGTCATCTCCTTTTTTGGCAGACCAGAAGACAATGACAGCTACTTAGTCAAGCACCAGGATTCTATTCCCAGAAGTGACACCCAACCCCTGGAGGCAACTGGCATCAAGTCTGAAATCCAGCAACCATGACCCTGGTGTGACTTGGGAAAGGTGTGGGGGAAGACAGCGTGGAGCGGTGAGTGAGACAGTGAGGGACCGCAAACGCTGTGCTTGAGTATCCTCTGAGTGGGGAAGAGAAAGCAGGAAGGCGAGTTTTCAAAGAAGTCATATTTTACAGCGACTCTCGGGTCTATTTCACCATTACGATGTGTTATTACCATTAGTGTAGTGAAATGTGTGGGACTTGAAGTTAAACTGCTCTAAATTCAAATGCTGCCTCTACCTACTCCTTACTGGCTGTGCCATTTGACCAAGATAATTAACTTCCTCGTGTCTTCATTTCTTCATCTGTAAATAGGAATAAACTCCACCTTGCAAAATAAGCTACTTTGGAGGCATTCATTAAAATAATGCGTGTGAAGTGCTTAGCATAGTGGCCAGCCAGCTCATATTAATCATGAAGAATGGCAGCTCTTATCACTACCCATGATGCCACACACTGCTGGATGCTGAGTGTCCTTTAAGCAAACCAAGTGGGGTGGCAGAGTCCAGCAACGAAGTGCACAGCCTTGGAGGCAGACAGACTGAGTAGGAATCGGGCTCCATCACCTTTATTCTTAATGCCCTGGGACACTGGGCTCAGGTTTGGTTCCCATTTTTAAAATTCCTCTGCCTTGTAGGTTATCATGCAGACATAAGAAAGTCCTGCAGGGTGCTCGCTCGCCTCGAGTGTAGTGCTGGCTGCTTCTGCCTACTTCCTTCTTCTGACTGCATAGACTGATGATGTTCTAACCTTTCCCTCTCTTGCCTATCTTATAAAACCAACATAATTTGTTGGGTAAATGTTGCGCATATTTTTACAAACACAAATGTGTCACTTTGAATTATGAGTACACTAATAAGTTCAACAAATTTATACAATGTCCATCAGAAACTGACAAATTTATATAATGTTCATCTGAAATTGACAAATTTATATAATGTCCATCTGAAATTGACAAATTTTTTTTTTTTTTTTTTTTTTTTTTTTTTTTTTTTTGAGGCGGAGTTTCGCTCGTTACCCAGGCTGGAGTGCAATGGCGCGATCTCGGCTCACCGCAACCTCCGCCTCTTGGGTTCAGGCAATTCTCCTGCCTCAGCCTCCTGAGTAGCTGGGATTACAGGCACGCGCCACCATGCCCAGCTAATTTTTTGTATTAGTAGAGACGGGGTTTCACCATGTTGACCAGGACGGTCTCGATCTCTTGACCTCGTGATCCACCCGTCTCGGCCTCCCAAAGTGCTGGGATTACAGGCTTGAGCCACCGCGCCCGGCCTGAAATTGACAAATTTATATAATGTCCATCTGAAATTGACAAATTTATATAATGTCCATCTGAAATTGACAAATTTATATAATGTCCATCTGAAATTGACAAATTTATATAATGTCCATCTGAAATTGACAAATTTATATAATGTCCATCTGAAATTGACAAATTTATATAATGTTCATCTGAAATTGACAAATTTATATAATGTCTATCTGAAATTGACAAATTTATATAATGTCCATCTGAAATTGACAAATTTATATAACGTTCATCTGAAATTGACAAATTTATATAATGTTCATCTGAAATTGACAAATTTATATAAGGTCCATCTGAAATTGGGGCAATTACAAAACAAAGTCAGGTTGATGCTTAGTGTTGAGTCAAATGTATCCATTTTCCACTAGGTGGCAGACCTTGCTAAAAAGTTATTGGAAAAGGCAAGAAAGAAAAACAAGACAATGAATCTTCTGAAGCTGACCAATAGGTGTCTCTTTACAACCACATATCCCTGAGCTGTTGCTTAAAATACAGACGAATTCAACATTCTCTAGTCTTTCTTACTCATCTTACAGACACCATCATCAACACTTTCCACAAGGTACACACAGAACACTGAAGAGATGAATATCTCTTACTCTTCATGATACACTTAACCATATTCTATCCACCAAAGGGAAGTGAGATCATTCAAACTTAACTAGGAATAAGATTCTGAACACAAGTGACTGGGCAGAAAGCAGATTTCACTAAAATGCTGTTCCCAAGTTAAAAGTTTTCTGTTTGAAGTGATCTTAGATATTTTTTGATCACATGTGATGGTGCTTATCTAGCTATTAGCATTAGCACTAACTCCAGACAGACGCAGAAGGTTGGTGGCTATCGGTCCGCTGAACATGACTCTGGGAACACGCAGGAAATAATGGAAACTCCTCAACAGCAGGGGGACATCCTGGCACCATTTTGGCTACTATTACTTTTCCCAGCATTCAGACAGGTGAGTGTTCACACAAACGCACATTCACGCTCATATTTGGCCCTGCTGACGTCACCAAGCACATATACTTACATATGTGAAGTTTGTATGCGAGTGCCATCCATGCCCTCAGAAAAAAGACGTTCTCCTTATTGTGGAGCTCCGAATATTTAAGCAGAATCCCATGCCCACTCTGATAATTTTCCTTTTACATTAGAAATATTTGTTCCTAAATCATTTTACATACAGGTATGTGTATGTCAAATCCCACAGTGGCATCACACCTTTGTCATTCAAACTTCAAAGTTATATATAATGAATGCTTTGTTTCTATCGAAATAGATTTTCTAATTTGTCATGTATTATAATATTCTCCAGATATCACAGCCAAACTGATGATATTTCATCACTTCATGTCTTTCAAGGGATGTGAATATGCATATGAATTGAGGAGCTATAAATCCCCTCCAGAGTGATCCTACCACATGCCCAAGTTAGAAAGAGATGTCTTTCATTTTAGGAGAGACAGCCTCTGCCACAACCTGGTTTCTTCTAGTGCTAGATTTACTACTCAGTTTCCTAAACATGGTAGTCAATGCTTGCCCTGCTTTTTACACACCGAAATGCCTAAATGTGTACAAATCTCCATGCAAACTAAAGAAACCCAAGGTGCATTCTCAAACCTCATGGACCTAATTTATTCCCCTACTTGGCAGGGCAAGAATGTGTCTTTCATGAAAAAGACTGGCTCCAGGAGAAACTCCACCCATCCAGGGAGCCTGTGGGGAGGGCTGGCCCAGACCTTTCACTTACAGAGTTTTCCACAAGTTATCTTGGTCAGCTTCTTCAGAAAACAGAGGAAATGAGAGCCTGTCAGGTACGTCACATCAAATCACATCATGGCAATTAAGGAATTAGATTATATGGGCGTCTGGGGTGCCAGGCAACCCACAGAGCCCATGCCGTGGAGTCTCGCCAGTGGGGCTCAAGCCTAGGAAGGGTTATTTTTTAAGCCTCACCGTGGCCTCCAAAGTTCCTCTTTTCTCCCCACACTACATTAAACTCTCAGGGCCTAAGGGCAGAGCTTGTGCCTTCCTTATTTTTGTCTTACCTGAGCCCACCGGCTTCACCCTAGCTGGGCTGTGCCCACGGGGCTCTAAGAACAAGCCCCATTTATTTGATAGTTATTAAATAATTTCTCACCAACCCAGGACTGAATCCTCGGATTAGCAAAGCCCCTGGCTTTGCTTGGCCCATTTCTCCCCGTCAGTCATTGATTTGACGTCTATTGGATTCCAGAATGAAAGCTTTAAAATCTGGCGTGGTCGCCTCCACAAAGATTTCTGTCCCTGATCGACGACCAAAGCCAACCCCTCCAGATGAGCCCTCTGTCTTGTGTTAGCAGAGTCCCAGCAGCTGGCCTTTGGGTGTGGCCTCGACTTCCCTGCCTGCGTTCTACCACGTGGAGCTGGCGCCGCATGCCCTCCGCTGTGTCTGAGCAGAGCACCTGTTTCGTCTGACTCACGCCATCGGCGCGCAGACTTGCCCTGCTCTGACAGCAGCCCAGACCTCACACGGGCATCCGTGTGACTCGCTAGCACGCGGATCTGTGTAATGACATGCCCCATGCCCAGACCCGAGCCCCATCCGCTCCTCGCAGTAGGTGTGGCCGCACGCCCCGACGCCGATCTGTGCGGGGCGCCCTCCGATACCTGCTGACGGGGCTGGGCTGGGTTCTGCCTCCCTGATCCAAATTTAAGCTTTTTTCATGCATAGTGAATTACTGTTCAACGTTGCAAATGGATTTTTGAATACATATTTTAGTCGATTATCTTGTTTGTCATAACTACCATCAAATAAATACCAAACGTTGTCTAACACTCTCCTCTGTTGCAAATAGACGGTGCAGAGTGAAACGAGCACATCACAACTCATGAGGATTTGTGTTTTCTCAACTGTGCTAGATCTCCGACAAAAATGTGTGTTTCGCGGGAAATGGAGTGAAGAGCAAGGAGGACTCTGGCTGTCATCAGCCCAGCTGCCTGCACCTGAACAGACCGTCGCATAGAGTAGCAAGCTCACAGAACTGGCTCTGGCTTTTCCTCCGGGTTCCAGTTTGTGAGGACATCGAAGGTGCCTTCATATTTTCCCGTCTCCTGCCTGTCCAGTTCCCTCAGCATAAGGATTCCTTTGAATTATTTTCTCTGTTTGACTTTTAAATTAGTGTCTGTTAGAAGAGATAAGAATAATCATTGAAATTAGCTCAGGAAACGTGTGAGTGCCCCACCTCACACCCCCAGACACACATACACGCTTGTTTTCTCATCCCAAGATTAAGAAGTTATGCAGCCTGACGATGCAGGTTTCTCTGACAAGTCTTGACATCACCACTGTTATTTTCTTTTTCGCTTTTTTCCTCCAGCACCTGCTAGAAACGAAAGTAGGGTGACCTTTCTGTGGATTCCTTCTTTCCTTATTCTTTTAGTAAAAGGCAGGGATAAGAGTCTGCAATGGGCAAAGATGCTTTAAAGTATGCTTGAAATTTTATATTTAAAATAAATCACCTTAAAGTGTTTTTAGATTGAAGACCATACACAAAATAAAGGTTTTTTTCAGTTACTAGAATGGATTCTGAAACCTTTAACCAACTGGTACTCCTAACAGTATCCTTTAATTTGCTCTTTAAGCATTATACAGGAACCTGGCGGATACGGAGGTGGATTTTAATGGCTATATACTGATGAAAATAGCACCAAATAAAAGCAGGGGAATATTTGAAATGAAATAATTGTCTCTAAAGGCCCATGCACCCTTTTTCCCATAAAAATGCACCATAGTACATGAAAAGATAAGATCTCTTGTCAAAGTGTGAGTGAGAGGCTGTCCCATGGTTCCAAATGACAGTTTACCTCTCGCCCCCCCTTCTCTGCCAGCGTTCCTTTTTATCTTTGCAGTCTTCCAGTTCTTCCGATCAGCCTGCCTATAAAGGGCTACAAAGCATTTCTTTCAAGCCACCATAGCTGACACGGTGACCAGATCACTCAATTTGCACGCGGCCGCGCTGCCCCTGGCTTCGCGGAAGCCCCAGTGGAGTCGCGCCCTGCCCTGGCCGCACGCAAGGCTGCAGCCCCCCCTGCACCCCCCAGGCCCGGGTCCCAGGGGAGCGCCCGCCGCGCTCACAGGCGCCTTTGTCTTCCCGCTTCCCCCTTCCTTCTTCAAAGGCCAAGAGTTAATTATTTGGTCCCTGCGCAAGGCAAACCTCTCCAAATGCCACTTCCAAATATAGGCTCTCATTAACACCAGAGGCTGGCCTGGTGTGGCGCAGGGCGGCCCTTCCTTCCCTGGCGGACACCGTGTCCCCGCGCGCTGGCGCTGCCCCACATCTGGAGGCCAGGCGGGCCGGGCAGAGACCCCGGCTCCTGCGTCCGTCCGGCTCCAGAGAGCGCGGGGCGCGGGCGGGGCTCGCCGAGAGGGGTTGCCTCTCTCGAAAATACTTAAACACTTTTTTCCCTCTCCCCCGAAATCTCGAAAAACAGCCCATTTTGAACCAGAATAATTTAGTCTGACAACAGATTCTTCCTCTGTTCACAGCTGTCCCAGAGGGAGGAGCTGAAATCTGAACCTCTCAGCTGTGATTGGATCTTTCTTGCAAAAGAGAGGAAAAAAAAACCCTCCCAGCCAAAACGGGCTCAGTTCGTAAAGGAGCCGGGCGACTTCAGAGGCGCCGGCCCGTCCTCCTGCCGCACCTGAGCGCGGCCCCTGCCCGAGCCCGGCCGGCCGCGATGCTGTAGGGACCGCCGCGTCCTCCCGCCGGACCGTTATCCGCGCCGGCGCCCGCCAGACCCGCTGGCAAGATGCCGCGCTCCTTCCTGGTCAAGAAGCATTTCAACGCCTCCAAAAAGCCAAACTACAGCGAACTGGACACGCACACAGGTAAAAAGAGAAAAATATACCTAGAACTACGTATCTAGAGCTTTGCAAATACGAATCTACGTATTGCTCTTCAAATACCATTACAAAAGAGCCGGAGATCCCGCTGGTTTCCTTTAAAACAGTGTCCTAAAAGGGAGCTTACATTATTTTGATAATTTAGGGTGCGTTTTAATTCAAAACTTTTTGAACTCTTGACAGACAAGGAACGTTTCATTCAAATCTCGCAGCCTGCTTTGCTAAAGCCTGTGGCTACGTGCGTAATGAGTGCGCGAAGGATGAGCAATGTAAGGCTTGCATTACTGCGTTTTTCGCGCACTAAGTCTCCTTTCCTTTAGAAGGCAGCTTGACGCAGGCATATCTTTGTACTCACGGTCGTCATATACGTAAATCGCCCAGGCATAAAATGAAAAACAACTTTCTGTGTGTTTAAAAATAATGTGGAGGCTCTCTCCGTCCTCAGTGGGGACGTGAAGGCGCTGGCTTGGCTGCGCTCCCTGACTTCAGAGCACCTACAGCTCCCTGCAGCTGTCAGCCTCTGTGTGCATTCACTACAGTAACTCCGTCGGTGCCAGGCTGGAAATGAAACACCTCAGCAGAGTGCATGCCCTTCTAAATGGGTCTATCTTCTTCCTGAGGAAATCACGTGTGTGTTGCTAAATATCTTTTCAGTGTATGTATGAGTGCGTGTGGATTTATTTTTAGTTACTTTTACCTGAATCTTCTCTCCTCCTCTTTTCTTCCCCAGTGATTATTTCCCCGTGTCTCTATGAGAGTTACTCCATGCCCGTCATACCACAACCGGAGATCCTCAGCTCAGGAGCATACAGCCCCATCACCGTGTGGACTACGGCGGCTCCATTCCACGCCCAGCTACCCAATGGCCTCTCTCCACTTTCCGGATACTCCTCATCTTTGGGGCGAGTGAGTCCCCCTCCTCCATCTGACACCTCCTCCAAGGATCACAGTGGCTCAGAAAGCCCCATTAGTGATGAAGAGGAAAGACTACAGTCCAAGCTTTCAGACCCCCATGCCATTGAAGCTGAAAAGTTTCAGTGCAATTTATGCAGTAAGACCTATTCAACTTTTTCTGGGCTGGCGAAACACAAGCAGCTGCACTGCGATGCCCAGTCTAGAAAATCTTTCAGCTGTAAATACTGTGACAAGGAATACGTGAGCCTGGGCGCCCTGAAGATGCACATTCGGACCCACACATTACCTTGCGTTTGCAAGATCTGCGGCAAGGCGTTTTCCAGACCCTGGTTGCTTCAAGGACACATTAGAACTCACACTGGTAAGAGAAAAACTGTAGACAGGCATGTTACTCTCAGATACAATGAAGCCCTGGGCTGGCTGTTGGATTTGCATGAAGTTGTGACATAGTGCTTTTAATGAGGACAGTCACTGATAGCTACTTTCTGACTACTCAAAAAGTTGTTAGGGCAGAAACTGTTCCATTTCTTGCTAACAACCTCTGCTCCAGGGACTGCAAACACTATGTAGACTTTGGAAAGTAGATTCAGAAGGTTTGGTCTCAAAGATCAGTGAGAAAACCAGGAAAGATGTGCTTGAATGTGTGTTCTGTGAAACTGCCCCCAGTAATCAGCAAATACAAATGTTGCTATCTTAATCAATTGATTTGGTTAATAGATGAAGGCTTTTCCTACAGTTTTCTGTTAGTTGCATTCTTGCTCTGATATCTGTCACCCATGGGTGACTTGGATAGTTGAAACTAAATTGATTTTGCCTCTCTTGCTTTGTGTGTGGATTTTTTTGCTGCTTAATTTCTTATTCCTATCACAGAATTATCCTGCAGGGTGTCATGGCACTTAGACTGCCTTAATCGTAGTACAGAAAGAGAGAAAAGGGGGAGATATTGGGAAATGCTCTGAGGTGCTCAACATTAGCTGCACCTGCCGAAGAAGAAAGCTTTAAGAAGTGAAAGTCCAAGAGCTACGTAAATTATTTCTGCTTGATTGGCAGCAGTAATAATATTCCGTGTATGGCGTTTTAATGCAATATTCAAATTTATCTTAAAAGGTCAGATAATTTTAAAAGTGTCTATTATGAGGGATTTTAATCAGATTTTGCTGCTTCTCATTATTTAGGCAAAATGTGATTGACTTTTGTTAACATTATCTAACTTTCCGTTTTCTCTGAAAACACTGACTGTCTTTCTTTTTCCTCCCACTCCACCCCCAGGGGAGAAGCCTTTTTCTTGCCCTCACTGCAACAGAGCATTTGCAGACAGGTCAAACCTGAGGGCTCATCTGCAGACCCATTCTGATGTAAAGAAATACCAGTGCAAAAACTGCTCCAAAACCTTCTCCAGAATGTCTCTCCTGCACAAACATGAGGAATCTGGCTGCTGTGTAGCACACTGAGTGACGCAATCAATGTTTACTCGAACAGAATGCATTTCTTCACTCCGAAGCCAAATGACAAATAAAGTCCAAAGGCATTTTCTCCTGTGCTGACCAACCAAATAATATGTATAGACACACACACATATGCACACACACATATGCACACACACACACACACACACACACACACACAAAGAGCTGCAAGAGCATGGAATTCATGTGTTTAAAGATAGTCCTTTCCATGTGAAGTTTAAAATTGCTATATATTTGCTGATGGCTAGATTGAGAGAATAAAAGACAGTAACCTTTCTCTTCAAGAAAAAATGAAAAGCACATCGCATCTTTTCTTCCTAAAAAAAGAATGCAAAGATTTACATGGATGCCAAATCATTTCAATTGAAAAGAACAGTATTGCTTTGTAATAGAGTCTGCAATAGGATTTCCCATAGGAAGAGAATCTGCCAGACGCAAACTCAGGTGCCTTAAAATGTATTCCAAGTTTACTCCATGTCTGATGTCTGGTTGCCATTGTTGAACTAAAGCCTTTTTTTGATTACCTGTAGTGCTTTAAAGTGTATTTTTAAAAGGGAGGAAAAAAAAGAAGAAAAAGTACAAAACACAGGAGAATGTATTAAAAGGATTTTTGTTTTGTTTTGTTTTTGCCAATTAACAGTATGTGCCTTGGGGGAGGAGGGAAAGATTAGTTTTGAACATTCCTGGCGCATGCTCCACGTCTTACTATTCTAAGGTATTTTAATCATTTTCGAAAATTAATTAAAGATGGGAATAGGTGCAAAAGGTGATTATTACAAATTCATTAATGTACTTAAACTATTTCAAATGCATATCAGAAATGCAATAATGCAATTCCCCTTCCAAGTGCCTTTTTGAATCGTATAGTTGATGAGTCAATGTAAATTTGTGTTTATTTTTATATGATTGAATGAGTTTTGTATGAAACTAAGATGCTGTCTATAGCTATGTCTATAAACCACCTGAAGACTTGTGAAATCAATGTTTCTTTTTTAAAAAACAATTTTCAAGGTTTTTTTTACAATAAACAGTTTTGATTTAAAAACCTCTTGTTTGCATACTATTTCCAGAGGCTCTACTTGCTGCATGATTAATACCAAACCATGGTACAAAGAATTGTTTGTTAATAAGAAAAAAATGAATAGTGCTTATTATGCATCTGAAGTGTTATTTTTATGTATTAGATTATAATAAAGTAAGCTACTAGTATTATTTTTACTCTTAAGATAGTAGTGTCACATTTGAAAGAGACAAGATATTAGCACAGCATTTTAACAAACATCACACTTTCTGACTGCAAAAATAGTTGCATTACTAATAGTCAAAAATAATTTTCAAAATTTTTTATGTTGACTTAACATATTATGTTTGTTTTGTGAAAACAAAAATTACAATCACTTTTATTATTACATAAGCACTATAACAGTTTAAGATTTTTAAAAGAAATTTGTAATGAGATATATGAGGGAAGAGAAGACAGGCTGCAGGAAAAGACCAGGGAGAACAATTTTCTATAAATTACATGAGTTGGAAAATTAAATCAGGCAAAGAAAACCCCGCATCTGGTAACATATAAAATAAATGGGATGCTTGATAGGAGCAGCTCAGTGAACAGTGACAATTGCCTTTTGAGTTATTTGAACAAGTCGGACAAGCCCCCACCCAAACTTAATGTGTACTGCATAAATTATAACATGACTATCCATTCATATACACGTGCATGTGTATATGCTAAATAAATGCGTGTGTAGTAACTCATATGCAAAAATCCTAACCCTCATAGGAACTGTGAAAATTAACCAAATGCGTATTAGAATCCAAACTCCTAAACTTATTATAAGACAAGTTTCTGCTACTATTCATTGCATCTCTCTGGTGATTTGATCAGAACTTGAGAATCATTTTTTTCTTTTAATATATTTGTAATATTATGCCAACAAATGCCAGAATTTGTATATCAAAGATGTTGGTAGCAGGCCCTTAGCAAATGACCAATAATAAATACCAATACTATTCCTTTAATGTTCACATTCCTTCCACTGTATGTTACATTTACATTTTCAGCCAACATATAAAAGGGTGTGCACGTAACTAAAATAAAGTCTTAAACTTAATAGTCTTCTATAGTTTTTTGACATTTCAGTATACATTTTTTAGAGGCAAAATTATTTGGAACAGCAGTTTATGAATATGAAAAAATGGCTGATAGCTTGACTGAAGTATTCTCAAGTTACAAAAGTACCAATTTAGCTAAATGTATATGGTATAAAAATGATTGCCAATGATTATCTAGAAGTCTCCAAGCCAGCTAGCATGTAGAAACGTCTGGCAAGGGGAAGTGTGAGTGAGTCAAGCCTTCTCGGATGTTCCGGTTGGCTATCCCAGGAATCACATCTACTCCTGTTTCCCTCCCTCATTTGTAGGTCTACAGACAAGTAGCCTCTTGGTGTCCAAAATCTAAACGGCTAACTTTCTAAGAGGAAAAATCTATTCACGTTTAATTTCTTCGTGGAGAATTAGTAGTCATATTTTTGTAATATATTCCACTTCATTCTCATCATTCTAATTTCATTCATGATTAAAATATGTTACTTTCATTAAGGTATCATCGGTCTGAATTAAGGTACAGCAGATATTAAGATATTCTTAAATGTACCTCAAGTAAACTTTTAGAGTTTTTAGAATTTTTTACCAAGGTCTTGGACTGGGTATCTGCTCTCCTATATACATACATAAGACCCAAATAAAATGTCACTTACTTTGAAATACTTTACCAAATTCACCCCCTCTGGGAGCTTTATACCATGTATATGATATCATTTACCTCATCACAATCTTTTCTCAATGTTTTTTTCGCTACACAAAACGTCCTTTAAGCAGAAATTCCTAGTACCCAGCCCATCATCTAGAACAGAAATATCAACAAATGCTTGTTGAATGATCGATAAAATAATAGAAATTGGTAAAATAAAACACAGATCTAAAAGAAATTCATCATATTCCCCTTTATTGCATAGTATTGATAATTTTGGAGAGATTCTTGAAGCAAATTTACTGGTGTCTCCCAGTGATGACAGATCCCCAAAATAGATTGGATGTCCAAGAAAGTAAAGAAGCGGGATAAATAGAGTGCATATAGACAAGGTTTAATAAACATGCTGACAGCCTGTGTTTTGGAAACTATGGTTTTAACAACATGTACACATGCACATAAGCATTCTCAGTATCTTTAATTTGTTTTATGTAATCTGGGACACTGTGTTGTAGCGAGGAAAGCACCAGTTCTTAAAGCCAACAAATGCATTCGTTGCATCACTGCCTCGCCACTTTTTGGCTTTCTGTCCTTCTGCAAGTTAAGTTATGCATCCGCTTCCTATTGTGTAAAATAGAAATAGAATCTCAGTATCATAAATGAAGTACTCAACGGTCCTTGCCCTAATATGCCTCATATATCATAATAATGAGCTCTCAATGTCATCATTAAATGTTTAACTATACCTGCTCTTGTACCAGGAAAGTGACATATATGTGATCTTCTTCAATGGTTACGATTTATCTCTGAAGTTGGTATTTCATGGATAAGGATATTAAACTCAGAACGACTGGATAATGGGCCCAAAGTAACAAAGGTGGCAGGTTGCAAAACTGAAATACAAACCCGGACTCTTTGGGCTGCAAAGACTTTGCCTTTTCCATGGCACCAGGGGAATGAGGAGGAGCTGCTGTACCACACTCAGCGAGAGATTTATACCTTGTAGGCACATAGCAGAGGTCTGTTGAAGAGGACTGTGATCATGTGCTAAATATGCCAGTGGTATATTTAGAACCACCAGCATTCAGCAGTTGTACAAAGCACATGTAACAGCCTTCAGAGCCATTTCCCAATTCCTTCTAGAAATCCTGTGGGCTCCACCTCCTGTGGCGTCGGCCCTCCCTTCCATGACGCCTCCCCACAGGCCCTCCAGTTCCCCTGGTGCCCTTGAGCCTTTTCTGTGGGGCTGGTCTCAGGGAGGCTGGGAAGCAGCTGGTCTCCATCCTCTGAACATTAACACTTCATCTTCTGGAGGCCACTGCTGCTCCCTCACACGCCCACACTCCCCACCCGGCTTTTATCTTCTTAGACTGAAAAGTCTTCCAAGCTAAACAATCATTTCCTTCACTACTAAAATGTGGACACTCTGGTGTAATGAGGCAATTATAACTTTGAAAAGTATAAGGTTTTTCTGGCTAAGATCCACATCTAAGGAGTTGTCCCTAGTTTAGATATGAGAAACATTTCAAGAAAAATTAATTTGAGAATGAGTACTCTGTCATCTAGGAAAGCAACGATTCTCCAATAAGACGATTTTCTATCATGTCTTCTCATCAGACACAGGGGAAGAACTAACGCATCCCATTAACCTGAGATGGATACATACGAAGGAAAAAAACCTCCGACTTAATTTTCAGCAATAAATGTGCATAACCTACCACCACAGGAGTGAATCTGTGTCTGAAGTTAGGGTGAGCACACAGCCCTCCAGGAAGCAGTGATTACCTGTGAGA
Organism: Aotus nancymaae; assembly: GCF_030222135.1. Lineage (NCBI taxonomy): Eukaryota > Metazoa > Chordata > Mammalia > Primates > Aotidae > Aotus > Aotus nancymaae. The sequence goes on along the minus strand of NW_026988450.1, from coordinate 1,609,614 downwards.
GGCATGCATGTAAAAATCAACAAGCATGGCAGCTTTTCCGTTGTGGCGCTTGGCCAGACCCCCGAACAATGAGAGATTAGCAGAGGAAATGGCAGCGTATCCCTGTCCGCAGACTCCAAAGAGGCTGGGAGGTATTTATAGCCATGAGTAGGAGAGCTGCTGCGAGTAAAAGAGGTGGGTGCGTTTATCCTCTCTGTACCAGTTCATCTAATTAAGCTCCTCTGGTTACAAGAGTCGGTTTAATCCGTTCAGCGCGTTCTTTCGACAATTTGTAGAGATAGTTGTGAGGCCCTTTGAATGATCACTAAGTAATTTTCGTAGACAATGGCGGGGGAAGGGCCTGTCATTCACTCGTTTCACCAGTTGTGACAGCAGAGAAGGATGTGACGATATTCTCCACGAATCTGTTCTGGGGCTTGAGTCAACTGCCTTCCAGGTAAGGAGCATCACTCAATACGGTTCTTCTACTATATACTTGGGAGGTCGCAACAGCTGAGTCTAAGGAATGGAAAGGGAAGCCCTGGGTTGGGTAAAATAGTGATACCTTCTCCGGCCAAAGAAAATAAATGGTAATTCTGTTTCTTGTGAGTTCTAGCTTCCCTGTCCATACATCCTCCAGACTTACGGAGGTGTAAAGCTTTCCCATATTGTGTGATAACTTTTTACTTTTGTTTTTTAATTTAGCAGACAAGGCGGTAATAGAAGCTATCGCCTTCAGCCGCAGGCCCTGAGGTCCTGGCAGCCCCGGTCAGGGTGTGCCACGTCCCACCGTGCCCAGGCTCCTCAGTGGGTCTGATGACCGCCCTGGCCGACGGGTGGGGCGGGCCTGAGAGTCTGCGTTTCCAGCCAGCTCCCAAGCGAGCCCCTGCGGGTGGTCCTCCTGCTCACTCCTGACAGCCAAGCTCTACCCCCCCGGGCTTCTGGCCCTCCTATCTCAGGACGGCAGCGGGAGTGCAGGTGTCTCTGGAAGGTGCCTGCGCTCCACGATTGCCACCGGGAGTGGGGACAGGGGGACCTGACAACAGGATCCCACGGAAGCCAGCGTCGTCTGCTCCCGCGCGCTCTGCAGGGCGCCCGCCGGGATGCAGGATCCACGGAACAGAGCGCGGGGCTGCGCCGGGCTCTCGGCAGGGACGCTTCTAAATGGAGTTTCTCCCCAGGCGTCAAGGGCTACCCTCCGCGGTGACACGTGCCGGGACCCCTCCAAACCAGGCCCCTGTGTACCGGCCAGCCGCCTCTGCCCCGCGCCTTGGACCCCACGTTCCTCCTGCTGGCTCGAGGGCTCCCAGGCTCCTGCCGGGAACGTCTGAGGCCACCTCTGCTGAGCGAGGGGCTTCTGCGCTGGTACCATCATCTTTTTAAAATGTTTGCAGTTTTGCCAAGGGGATGTTACCTGACTGATTTTTCTCTAGTTCTCTGATTACTTTTATTCATGTCATTTTATTTTATTCCTTTATTATGTATTAATATTAATGCAAAAGCATAAATAAGCGTACTTGGGGGACATCGTTGTCTCCAAGCTGGTGACAAATGCTTTTATTTCACAACACCCAAACACGTCCAAGATACAACACAATAGTAGATAAATAAATAAATAATAAACAAGTACCCTTATTAGGAGGTCGGTCCCCAACTCAGGTCGTGATTTCCGGGAGGTGGGTGGGACGCGGCCTGCAGGACCGCGGGGCCTGGAGCTGCTGTTTCTTCCCTCCTCCCACTATGCTTGTCCAGTATGGGCTTCAGAGCTGCTGTCAACACTGGTGGTGACTATAAATTGTATGTCCTTGGGGATGAAGACATTCTTCTGAGTACCAGCCTAAAACACATAACTGGTCCCTGATGAAGCCTAAGCGACCACCGGCCCCACTTCTGCATCACTGTGGCAGGAATGAGGCTCACACCCCAGCTGTGCCTTAGCCTGAGGGGTCAGAAATAGAGCCCTGGCCCCCTCCAGCTTCAGAGGTGAGATGGTTGGAAGCAGCCTGTTGCTTCCACAGTGGAGGAGAAAGGAGACCCCACAGGCCATGCGTTGCTCACCCATGGCAGGAAGGAAATCACAGGTGCAGGGTTAGGGTCGCCTCCGCAGTGATCAAACTTCAGCGACGAGGGTTTGTTAAGGCAGGAATTGCTGGTTTCTGAGTGAAAGGGTTTGAAATGGACCTGAGAATCTGCATTTCTAACATGCTCCTGGGGGAAAATGGCACAGCCAGTGTGGGGACCACATTCTGAGAATAACAGAGTGGGAAGTTAGGAGCCAGGACTGGAGCCTCTGATGTCGTAATGATGTGCTGTAAATCACAAGTTTTATACGACTTCAGAATCCCTTCTCCTTCTCCCTCTTATCTATTGTGTGCCTACTATCTGCCAATGAGTCACTGCCAGGTAGCGAGTGGAAAGAAGGACTGAACAAGACCCTTTAGTGAAAAAAGAAAAAAGCAACCAGAGTCCACAGCACAGGGCCTTTAAGAGTTTGAAACCAAGCTGAAAAGATACGCTATAAAACATGCAGGGATGGAAGGGGTGTGGAGAAGGGCTTCCCTACACAATGAAAAACTTTTACATCATGAAAGAAATAAATTACAGCTTGCATAACTATGAAGGTTTCTTTATAAAATTAAATTAAGTGAGGATCTGGCTTGGTTTTTGTATCTCAGAGTTCTGAATCATTTTCTTGAGTTCTAGGCTAAAATAAATGAACTTGTTTGCTGTAATGGGGCTTTTCCTGGGAGGATGAGCACTGATCAGCTACAGATTTTTCTCCATGAACACAGCCAGACAAGCCCCTCTTGGATTCTGCTTTTTAAATCAAAAGATGTAAAAGGATCTTTTGTGTTACTGCTTTCCTGAGGCAATAAAAAGGCAATAAAAAAGAATTAGAAGAAAAGAGTATTCTAAAACGTAACTTTCAGATTTTTACAATTTAGGAAAATCTCAGCAGCTCTAGGGCAGAGCTGCCAGTGGGTGCTGGCTGGACCCAGCACGGGCGCGTATGTCTCCAGGGGACGCCAGCTCCCACCACCGCTGAAGCCAAGGACGAAACAGTCCAGGTAGTTTTCCACTGAGGTGTCCTGATTGATTTCAAAGGCAGCCACTCTCTTTTTTTCAATCTGGAAAATCTTAAACAAGAAGGGTGCTGCGTTTTTAGTTGTCTTGCAGAAATTACTTTTGAGATGTTTGAAATAACTGTGGGCAAATATGTAAATATATTTACATAAAATATAATATATATTATATATACTATATATTATATATAAATATATATGTAAATATATCTATATATAATATAGATATACTGTTTAAAAAGTGGGTGCAACCATGTTCTAATCCAGGCCATCTGGTTTTGCTATTTCAGCACAGTAGTCAGAAGAGCCGCGCTCTGTCCTCAGACAGGCCTGATTCAAGTTGCTGCCTTACCGTGTATGTTATGAGGTGGGTAAGCTGCTCTCTGTCTCACAGCTCTATGGTGGAGACAATTCCTGGACCCAGGTGAGTGGAGGAACTGATGACAAGCACATGCCACTGTGTCCCACACAGTGGAGCAGAGCTCAGTGTTTTATTTTTTCCTTAAAGTCGAGCCTGGTTTTCAATCTATACATACCAATACTCAGAAGAAAGCCCAAAATGTACTTTTTATTTACTGAAAACATCATCTTAGCCCTGCCTACTAGAAAGAGGTATTCATTCTTCTCTCATTCTTCTCTCCTACCTGCTCTTCATCACCGTTTAATACAAAATTACCTGACTTTGACATGATCAGAGAATCAGCTATGTCCTTGTCTTGGGTTCAAGTGGGTAGATAGTTTGCCCACACTATCATTGTCTCATCCAGCATGATACAAAAAGCTGAACAAGTCAGATGATGCCCCTGCAATTTACAGACCACTAAAATACACAAATGTCTCTTCATGATCCCGTGAGTTTCACAAGACTTTTTTTTTTTTTTTTTTTGAGATGAAGTTTTGCTCTTGTCACCCAAGCTGGAGTGCAAGGGCGTAATCTGGGCTCACTGCAAGCTCTGTCTCCCGAGTTCAAGCGATTCTCCTGTCTCAACCTCCCCAGTATGGGATTACAGGCTCCTGCCACCACACCCAGGGAATTTTTTTGTATATTTAGTAGAAATGAGTTTTCACCATATTGGCCAGGCTGGTCTCAAACTCCTGACCTCAGGTGATCCACCTGCCTCAGCCTCCCAAAGTTCTGGGATTACAGGCATGAGCCACCACGCCTGGCTGACAAGACTTTTAAAAATTTTGCTTTCTCTATAGTGCATTTATGTAATGTGTATACTCATTGAGATGCATAAACTATTTCTGAAATCTAAAAAGAAACAAATATTTTTAAAAACCCAAAGGACAAAGTTTTATATTTGTTTCTTATTCTATGCCCAAAGCTTGAATCATTATTCTCTTCTTATGAACCTCTGCGTTTATGTTAAAGATAAAGTAATTTTTATAAACAAAGAAACTTTTGTTCAATCAGGAGGGTTAGTAATGATATTGCAGAAGAGAAATGATCCAGAGCAGAGCTGAAAAGGAAGATTAGAACCAGGGTTTCCCCCATTTTGTTTATGAATACGATTTCCACTGACACCTGTGAATTCCACCTGCCAAATTTCTTGCCTGTAACTGAACACTGCACAAAGGCAGTAGGCTATGATAACGTATTGACCCTTTTGTTGAAACCAAAACAAGGTTGTGCTGTGCACAGACGGAAACCTCCAGGGGTCTTCCACAATCATCAGCAAGTTGGTATTTATTTAGGAACCAGAATGCCCAAGTCAAGAGAGGACCTGGATGGTGGGACTGGCCTCTACCTGCCACTCAGAGGTGCCTGCTGGCCTGAGAATGCCTCCTTCCACCCATGGACCATGTGATCTGCTCTGTCCTGCGCCCATGTCAAGCACATCCTTCCAAAGACTGACTGAGCTGACACTGGAAGCAAACCCACTGCGTTGGACATTCCACGGCCCTCAGTGGCCACCTCAGCTCTTTCTATGAGTTAGCCCAGTTAATGCAGTTAAGTCTTAAATCCTTATCATTTAGACAAGGAATGAGAAAAATGTGACTTGAACTTCCTGTTATCTTGTTTTGCTCTCTTTCCCAAGTATCTATCTATCTATATATACATATAGCAAATATATATGTGTATATATATACACACATATATATAATTGTACATATATACAAGTAAATGTGTGTGTATATGTGTGTACACACACACACATATATATAATTGGGCTTTTAGATTGGCCACTGCCCAATATTGGCAACCATGGGGCTTATCAAACAGAAGTGGGCCCCTAACCCAACTTCATTCAGCTAGCTTATTTATGGAGGGCATTGGATAAAATAAAAACTCAGTAAACTATATCAAAACTTCAATATTGTTTCTAATTGGCCAAAGAGTTTTTGTTATCCAGTAATCAGGAGATTATCTTTTGTCAATTACTAAGTAAATAAAATGCAAAAACTCTAAAGAAGTTAAGAATGTATGTTTTTGGTGTTCTGCTTAATTTATTTGCTATCACAAATAACCTTTTTCTAAACATCTGAAAACTCCATGGGCAATTCATCCACCAAATATGGTTGGGAATAATACATTCCCCCAAGGGCTACTGATGCCCCAGCCCACAGAAGAAGGAGGGAGAGCTTTACTCAAGGGTCAGTGGGTCCTAGAAAATGCAGAGATGGCCTACCTTGGGATCGTGTGAGACATTCAAATAATTTCTGGTCCAAATGCGAAATATCTGATATGGCTGTGGCTCTCGGCTGAGTCCTTGATAAGTTAATCTGAAGGAACGTCTGACCCACTGGTGCAACTCAAAGGTAAACATAAGGTTAGGGGATCAGCAAGCCTTTTCAGTGCTTTCATGGAAACCGCCTGCCCGAGTCTTGTCAGCCAGGATGAGAGGTGACAGAGAAGCCTCAAAAAAAAAATGAGTGTGGCTTTCCATCTTTTCCTAATATAGTAAAATAAAGTAATTTAAAGAAAAATATTTTCTTAGCAGATGGCCATAAAGGCAATTTCTGTACATGGTAAGATATTCCTCAAATCCATAAGCATGTGTTTATTCCTCCATAAATAATGATTTATTTTATATTTTTGCACACTCCGGAAATATCAAACAACTTATAGCTCCCTAAACAAGCTAAAGTCTTCTGCGTGCTGTGCCAACTGCCTCAAACGCCGGTCGTCCTCATAATCCATCTGATCCTACATAGTCTTGGAATCTCAGTTCCACTGTCGCCTCCTGGAAGAGCCTCCCCTGACTTTCCCAGGCCTCCCTAAGGGTCCCTGGCCTATAGCCTTACTGCACAATTGTACGTACCTCACGTGCCTGCTTCCTCACTAGACGGTGCGATCCTTAAACATGGGGACTGAGGTCACATTCTTATTTCCAAATGCCAGCAGCATATTCCTGGGACCTAGTAGATGAACCAAACATTTTTATTGAACAAATGGCTATTTTGTCCTAAAGTGGACATGATCTGGTTGACTGTAAGCATTTTAAGCTATTATAAAACACCTGAAAACCCAAACAGGGCAAAGCACAGATGTCCATCTATGAACAACAAAAGTGCCCGCAGCAGTTAAGCAAACTGTCCCTGCATTCATCCATTTTTCAAATCCTCATGCTGTGGCTACTGTCGCCACATCTCACAGAAAAGTCAAAGGCAATTAAAAGACACATACACACAGACAAACAAATAACAACAACAAGAAATCTAACAAAAGTGTCTCCAACTTCGTGAGATCTCTCTCTCTCTGTCTGCAATACACGGGAAGAAGAACACATATGGGGTTTTCTTATGGCGTGGTGCCCTATTGCTGTTTCTTATAGGCTGCCCCCTAATTTCTTGTGGTCTTGGAAGGCAGCCTTCAGAATGATTCACCCGCTGCTTGATGCTCTGGGTTGCTTAAGAGTCTCTCATACCCTTAGTGGTTCTGCAAATAAGGCATTTGCCTATAATCTATGTCTAACTGTCATCAGTCACTGTGTCAAGAAGGGAAAATGTGTTTCAGCTCGAATCGTCTTTACTTGTGCACAGATTTAAGTCACTGCCTACATTTCTGGAGTGCGCACGCGTGTGTGTGTGCGTGTGTGCACGCACACATGTGGGCGGTGGGGGAGAGAGTGCACATCAGACAGAAGCACCATCCTTGTGTAGGGCCCTTCAGGCTGGCAGCCTTGATGCAATGTTCGGTCTTTGGAAATCCCTATTGGGAACATTAGAAACATCTGGAGAAACCACATTTCCATGTTGAAATAAAGATAAGTTGTCATTTCTGCTACTCATTTTGAGTGTATCCCACAGCCTGTTGGGAGGATTTTGCCCGAAGCAAGTTAGGCAGTACATAACTTTTTAAAAAAGGAAAAAGAAAGAAAAAAGCAGAAGGTAGAAAACTGATTTTGCCGCATCCTGACGGGGGTTTTCTCAGCTGCCCTCCAAACACTCTGACTCGTCCACAGGCGTGGGTCCTGGGCACACAAGAGTGCAGATGCAAGGGCCTGGTGTGGCCGGGGGACCCAGCGACGCATGCCCATCAGCCTTTATTGATTTTCCTTCTACCACATTTACATGAGGTATGCGCACGCCTAACAAAGCATACCTCGGGCCTGGAACTTTAGAGTAATGCAGGATAATGAACTCCCAGCCTGGTTCTCAAGGATCATTTTTCTCCAGTTTCACACATGATTGTGTTTGAGGGATGTGCTTTTGCGTCTACTCTTTTCACAGGTCTGGAAATCTCCCCCTCATCGGGAGATGGTGTTGAATTTTTGTGAAAATCTGTCCCATTGGAGCAGGCCTCTGGTCTTCAGCTCCCTTACCCGGGGGCAGCTGCTGAGACTACTCAGGTGACTGACTCTTGAATGCAGGGGCTGGAGTCCTCTGCCCAGGGCAGCCTGGTGCTGTAGCTGGGAATGTCCAGCCAGGGAGCTGCCCAGGGAGCTCACCCACAAGTCACCAATACTGTCTGGCCTCTCTGGCCTCTGTCCAGCTCCATCACTGACCCCCCACCAAGAGGGCGCCCTTCCCTTTGCTCCTGGTTCTAACACACTTGTGGGGAAAAGTCAGACGTTCTTGCCTTTTGGATTTCATATGTGGTTTCATTCCAAAAATACCATACGAAAGTCTGAGGAGCAGCAAAGCCAGGGGGAAAATAGCTGACATTGAGCTTCGGTCTTGAGCATCCACAAATATTTCTAGAATCCTTTTTTTGGGGGGTTGTGGTGGTCAAAGAAACCTTTCTTCAAAAGAAAGCTTAGTCACTGCAGAGCCAGACATGTAATAGAAATGAGCAGGAGAAGACTCCTTGAAACGGGCCAGCATCCTGCTTCTTTCCCTCTTCTTAAAGCTTCTCTAAGGAGTTGATTGAGCACGTCCGAACACCAGTGCCTGGTTTCCACGCTGTGCTCAGAGAACACGTGTCTTCTCAGATGGTCCCCAACTCCTCCGGTCAGACACCGGTCACCTGCCACGTGTGCCACATCATCTCCAAGTTTCAAAGTTCGCTTTAGCATGTCGAAAGGCTCCGGGAAGTGCTTATCAAGGGGAATTCAATCTCATTATCTTGGGTCTCTGGAATCTGCGAGGTCACTGCATGGCCCTAAATTCTGTAAACTCCCAGCCCCTCTCATTTCCCCAGGGCCTCCAAAACTCACTCCCTGCAGGAAGCTCTTGGGGGAAACATCCATCTGACCTTTGGTTTCTTTCTTTTGGCGCTGAGTCAAAGTGGGAAGGTGGGAGGAATGTGGGCAACTCAGTGGCCTGTGGGTTGGGGGAGCGGAGAACTTAGAGAATCCAGGGACAGGTGCGCATGGTGGGCCACGTTTCCAACAGCAGCATCAAACACAGCAAACATCAGCCCCTCTCTGTCTCTCTAGGGAGGCAGAACATCCCGGAGAGGGCCATCTTCTGAAACTCTTGGCAGAGCAGCACAGCATCTCAACCAAAGGGTGGGCATCTCCTCCCCAGTGACAAAAAGTAGACCTCTCAGCTGCTCCCAGCATTCACCATCAGCCATCTCTGCTGCTACGATGGCTGAACTCTCCTTACAAATACGTAACTTCAAAGATTTGTGAGAAGTGAGTTAAAAACAAAACAACTCCAGAGAGTTCTGTTATGTAGCTCCTACAGATGGTGCTAAATATATGAAATTAAACAAAATGATACTCATTACCCTGTCTGTCAACATGGATTAACAACGGATTTTTTTTTTTTTTGTCTTTTTGTGAGTTTATCTGTAATCTTTGTAAGGAATGGGTGAAATGCTTTGAGTAAACAGGTAAACCTGCAAATCCTTCTGAACCGCGACCTCAAACATCAGATGTCCCATGTTCTGTAACATGCTGAAATTTTCCACTCAACTTGGGTGGCTGATTTCTCATTTCCTGGACTTCTGCCCCCTGCGGAGTCTGGGACACCACCAAGGACAGGGAGTGAGGCTGACACCTGCCCGCGGTCTCCGCACTCAGCTCCTGCCCTGTGCCGCAGCACGAAGCTCGGGAGGATGGTGAGCCTGAGGGTGAGGGGCCGCCCGGGGCTGGAGGGGGAAGGAGCAGTCCCAGGGCATGTATTTCTAAAGAAAATAGAATTATGCACCAAAGCTTTTGCTCAGAGGCAAACGGAGAAAGTGCAGTTCACCTTTTCTTCTTCCCATCAGACTTCTCTTTTTTAGAAGGTAAAAAATAAAATTTGTGTATACACACACACACACACACACACACACATTCCATATATGTGTATATATGGAACTTGAAACCTTTTAAAAGCTAGAAATAGACTGATTAGTGAATATTTAAATTTGATAAATATTTATTATCCTTGAAAAAAAGTAGTGTATGAGCCAGAGATAAATGCACTAAAATCCCAATTTTAAAAGCAAATAAGATGTGCTGCCTGGGAGGTTTTACCACCGTTGCTTCAGCCACACACGGAAGAGGACGTTCCCAGCCCGTGTTGGGTATCCAGCCCCTCTGGGAGGTGCTTTTCTAAACCTCAATTTTATTTCGAGAAAAATGCTCAGAAATGAACGATGCACGTACCAACACGTCTTTATCACTGATAGAATTCAGATTGTTTTCTGAAGATCCTGTTGCTATCATTATTTTTGTACAGGACTATTGTTCTTCAAGTTAATATAACTCTTTGCTTTTAAGAAATTGTTACCTGGGAAAGAAAACTGACTGCCTTGCCAGTGATCTATATTGACAGAATGAGGGGGTCTCTGTCTGTGATCCTTCACTTTGAATGGCAGCCCTGTTGGTGATAAGCTAGTGTTAAAATGTGTCCAGTCTGCCTGAGACAGCTTCTGTGACCATTTGTGTTTTATTTTTTCATGGTAATAGCTAAGTTAATAAAGCAGTTTGTCATTCATAATTTTTATTGATGCATAAGCTTGGTACGTACTTGTGGGGCACACATGATATTTTGCTGCAGGCTTAGAATGTGGAGTGACGTAATGATCAAGTCAGGGTATTTAGGGTGTCTGTCACCTTGTGTGTTTCTATGTGTTGGGGACGTTTCAGGTCTTCTCCTGTAGTTGTTTGAAATATAAAATGTATTGTTAACCGTCGTCACCCTCCTCTGCTGTGGAGCATTAGACTTCACTCCTTCTGTTTAACTGTACGTTTGTGCCCGTGACCCAGCCTGTCTCATCCTCCCAGTCTCATGTTTACTGCAGCACTAGTCACAATAGCGAAGATACGGAATCGCTGTAATGTCCATCAACAGATGTGACCATTGTTACATTAAAAGGAGCAAAACTGAGCTCCAGAGATAAATCTTTCATCATTATTACCATATTCCTTTCTACTACCTATGCCCTAATTTTGAGAAAACTTTGAGTACTTTCCTGGAATTTTCAGGTAGCATAATTTTCGCCAAGCACGAGAAGTCTGGAGTCGGCCTCCATCGCATTCATCATTTTCAGAGTGACTCCATGAAACACGCATCCTAAGGAGGGCAGCTATTCCTACGTGCTTCCATCACCTGTTTTCACACAGCGTTTTCTACATGGAGGCACATGTGACATAAATTAAATCATACCCCCCCCCAGAGTAATAACACTGCCAAAGCTCAATATTATAATACAGCAACTGAACTTCTGGCTTCACAAACCATTAAAAAGGAAGTTGTATAGTATCCTCATTTTCTCTAAAAATAGAGCACTCTGTTTACCCTTTTCACCCTCAGTTTACCATTTACCTAATAGGAAAAGTTATTCAACTCATGGCTATCTTTATTCTTTATTAACTGCATCTTTCAATATAAATATTTGAAAGATTAATTTTTAGTAATGCTCTTTCTTCACACACAGTGAAATGTAGTGGACCTACTCTTACGCTTTTTCATTTATTTCGAATTATACATCTCAGCAAATAAGTAGCTTAAGATCTCGTCCTTGTCAAGCAGAAACAAAAACGTGATGAATTCTAAAAGGTCAATGCACTCGCAAACATAACGTCACTCTTGACAGGATACATAGCTGCAAAAAATAAATGTCTTGGGTAATAACCTCCAAGACTACCGAGATGTCCCCAGCCTTGATTCTGCGATGGAGACTCGTCTTATTGTATCTACAACATCTAACCGTCAGGATAGCAGCCCTCCTTGCCGATACTACCCGCTTTTTTATGGTTGGGATGGGAACTTAAGGGTAGTGGCACTGTTGGGGTCTACATGATTGCTGTGCCATTAGCCACCAAGGGTGGCCTGCAGAGCTTTAGAACCGGAGCCCTTCACCTCCAGCCTGCTGAGTGGAGAGTCATTGACCAGCACGTGCTGCTGTGACCGGCAAGTGGAACCAATGAAATTACCATCCTGTGAACAGGCTTCACGCTCCCACTGTCCGGCCTCTGGCCCGGGGGAGGCCCGCTTACAATGCACACGTTGTTTTCAGGGCCGCTCTCTGTTTCACTCCCTTTAGGAGAGCTGCCGGCAGAGCGAATGAAGCCCTGACGCTGACTCTAGTTCCAGCGTTTTTACATCAAATTGCCCTGATGGTCTAACAGAGGGTCTTTTACAATTCTCTGAAAGCAAACAACCTTGAAAACGTTTAGGAATGCAGTGTTCGACCTAGGACTTTGGTCTGCATGAAAACGTACATGGGGAAGATTGGGGAGCCCAGCTGCGGCACCCCACAAAACCCAGACTGGCAAATTTTCTTGCACCCAAAGCCCCAAAGCAGCAAGAGCCCAACTGTGTACATCATATGGTCGTCTGTTTGTATAAAGTAAATTGCTTGGTCTTCAGCCCTACGTCTTGCATTACCAAATATAGTCAGAGGCTTAATTTAGAAGTGACTCAGTAACCTGTCTCAAGAGAAGAATCTGCCCTGACCCCCTCTCCACCTTTTGCCGTCATGTGCAGTGCTGGTCACCCGCCCCTGGGATGCTCGGAAGTTGCATTTTACTGAGACGACAAGGCAAGCACCTGCACCCTCCTGTCCTTCCCTGCACACGGGCCCACAGCACCCTGATTTCAGGGGCTGCAGCAGAACCCAGCCCCGGTAGGACCCCAGGTATTCATGAAATTTAAGGATGATGATAAAGTCCTACCCCCGCCCCCAAAATGCACACGTTCCAGGTTTATATGTCCAAAACCGGTCTACACAACCCTTGGAACTCTTCAAATTGTCCTTGCATGACATCTGGATACAGTCTTGTCTCCAGGCGCTCCCCGTAACAAACAGACAGGCTTTGGTGCATCCCATCGTCAACTCACTTGGGGGCAAATGCAAAGGGGAACGCAGATCGGCGCTGAGAACCCGTGCACACATCCACTAACGTTAAGGACCGAATTGCTTCCGGCAGGACATGTGTGTATGGGTGTGGGCACTGCTGCGTGTTGTGTCTGTGTGTGCCTTGGGTGGTGTGCAAGCTATGTATATGTGTTTGATCTACGTGTGGTGTGTGCCTGTGTCTGTGTGTACCCTGTGTGCATGGTGTGTAGGTGTGTGTACGTGTGTGTGAGTATGGCCTATGTGTGGTGTCTGTGCCTGTTTTCCACATACTGATCCGTGGGCCAGGCTGTGTCATGGACCACAAAGTAAGCCATAAGCAGACTGTGTTTTGGGCACAATTTTTATTTTCTCCATTCATTCACTCACTTTTTCATCTATGCAACAAATAGTCATTCAACAAACGTGTACTGAATGTCTGCATCACAAGAAAGATATGGTACACTTACCAATTGCCAAACACCACTCAGAGCTCTTTTCACTTTATTTTATTTTATTTTGAGACAAAGTCCCGCTTTGTCACCCAGCCTGGAGTGCAGTGGCACAATGTCGGCTCACAGCTGCCTCGACCTCCTGGGCTCCAGTGATTCTCCTGCCTCAGCTTCCCAAGTAGCTGAGATTTCAGATATGCGCCACCACACCCAGTTAATTTTTGTATTTTTTAAGTGGAGAGTAGGTTTTGCCATGTTAGCCAGGCTGTTTGCAAACTCCCGAGCTCAAGTGATCTGCCCAACTCGGCCTGATGGGATTACAGGCATGAGCCATTGTGCCCGGCTACTCAAAGCTCTTTAAAAAAAATAACTTGTTTAATTCTCATGAGAAGCCTGCAACATGGAGCGGCTATTAGCTCCATTTTACAGAAAGGAAAGCTGCTCATATCAAGCCATAGGCAAGTCACAGAAGCCGAGGAGGAAAAGCCAGAAGAGCCTGGCCCATCTGCCCCGCACTGCCTTTTCTTGGGTTTAGGCTCCAAACCCCAGGGCACATGCCCAGGACCTTTGTGCGTGTTTCATCGGGACAAACATACTGACTACTCTAATTCTGTAGGTGGATGGCAACCATACTTCCTCCCAACTCACCGTCCAGAGGGCAGTGTCTGGCACTCCAGCTATGACCTTTAGCAAAGGGGAAATGTGTCAGAAGCCAGGCTGCTCCAGGCTTGAAGGAGAAGCCGCCTCTCGCAAGGCAATCCCGGAGGAAGCCTGAGGAGGCCCCATCCCAGTGATACTGGAGGATGGCAGGGAAGTGCCGGGTAGGGAAGGTCAGGGTCCCCGGCGATGGCTCCACCCTTGGCCTGTGCCCACAGACCTAAGTGAGGACAGGCACTCCTATATTCACAATCTCAGGGTAACAGCAGTAATTAATTTGGAGACTTTTTTCTTGTTTTCATAAAAATTAATTGTATGTATAGTCTCAAAAAGTGCTTCATTCATATTTAATGTAACAAAATATGACGAATTTCTATGGAAAGCATCGTGTTTATAGAATACTGTCCAGTTTTTATTTGCAGAATTCACCTGATTCTCTATGATGAATTATGTGACTTCTGTACAGTATGCAGTGTGCTGTCATCACCGTGTCCAATTGCAAAGTTAAGATCACATCCCACATGAACCCAGTCTAAGACAACACAGAATAATAACCCCAAAACTATGAGATCATCTGACCGTTTGTATTATGACACTAAATAATACAAAGTCTTACTCATTGGTACTCAAAAATAACAGCTTTCAGAATTATAGCAATCTTATTTATAATAAGCATTGTAATGGCCCTTAACATTTTATTTAGATGAAATTAGTACAGAAAATAATTTTTACAGTAAAATAATATGACAATGGAAATCCATTTGTCTATGATGTGGAGCTGCTTTAATTTCTAACTATCAAACACAACAACTGAGAGAAATTTTGAAAATAAAAAGAATTGCAGAGTAATATGTACTAAATAATCTTAATTACAAAAATAGAAAGGACCTGTAATCCCAGCACTTTGGGAGGCTTAGGTGGGCGGATCATCTGAGGTCAGGAGTTCGAGACCAGCCTGACCAACATGATGAAACCTGTTTCTACTAAAAATACAAAAATTAGCTGGGCATAGTGGTGTGTGCCTGTAATCTCAGCTACTTGGGAGGCTGAGGCAGGAGAACTGCTTGAACCCAGAAGGGTGAGGTTGCAGTGAGCCAAGATCACGCCACTGCACTCCAGCCTGGTGACAGAGCAAGACTCCGTCTCAAAAAAAGACAGTTATATTCAGGAACTCTGTAAATAAACCAGGGTGGAATCTTAAAAATGTTCATGTAACCCATAAAAAGAAAGAAAACAGAAAGGAACAACTAGGCATGTGTTTGTGTGTGTACACACACACACACACAGATGCACATATGCATTTTGGAAATGACCCTGTGGAAGGTCACTGGCCAAATGCTGAACCTGATTTTTTCAAGGAATGGAGTGACTGGAGGAGGGACGATTAGTAGCATATTTCTTAAAACCCCTTTGTGTTGCTTAACTTACTCCTGTAAGCGTGTATTACTGAAATTCCATCCAACAAAATGCATTCAAACACAACAAATTGCAGAGGGTTAGCAAGCATTACCAACAAACGAAATTGGGGCAGTGTTAAAGTTTGAAGTGACAATAACATTGAAATTCTAACAGGGAAATGTTTCTCTCTTGTATGTGTATAATACACATTCATGAGGCCCATAGACCACTCTTTTATACCTCATCAAGTTCAGGGCCTAGAGCTTAGTGGGATACGTAATTGCAAAATTATTGTTGAAGAATATCTCTGTCAGGAGTTGGAAACTAAAGTTCTGTTATCACTAGGATTTTCATCTCTGAGAACCTCTTGCCCTATAAAATGGGGTACAGCCAGGCAATTCTGCAGAAGATATTGACTGGGGTATTTAGTAATGACATTGCCACTAAATCTGAACACCATCTGGGTGGCTATCCACACAAAGACTCCAAGTCAAAGGCAACACGTCATATTCACACTGCTTCGTTTTGTTTTTTGTTATCCTCTGGGTAAGAATTTGCTTGGGAACAAGGTCAAATTCAAAGCTGAAATCAACTTTAATTGTCTGTGATTACGACACATCCATTGGGTAGTCCAGTGTTTTGTAAAATGGGATTTGTTGATTCCAAGGAGCTGTGAGTTCTGGAACATTCTTAATGTATTTTGCTTTTGATTACAATCCAAAAATATGTTTTCAGTTATAATAGCTTCTCTCTTACAGTGAAATTTTCAATTGAAAGATATATCATAGGATAAAAATTTAGTTTCTTACATAAATTATTTTCAAATTAGATTTTTAAGTAGTTAGGTTCTTGCCCTCTGGGGTTCTACGAACCATGGGTTACTCAATGTTTTCCTTTAAAAAGGTAAACTTGGAAATAGCCAAGTTTTCAAAGATACAGGAGCACTACCTGTCACCTTAACTATGTCAAATGCATTCAAAGAAAAAAAAACTAAAAAAGAAGGTAATAAAAAGTCAACACCGGATACTTCCAAAGAGAGCCTCAGATAATCTGTTTTACTCTATACACTTTGTGAAATGTGCATGATTTACTTTTATCCTAGAAAAAAATAAACTTTAAAAAATATTAACGATATACAGACACCGTTAAAAATGACACTGAATTTCGCAATATGATTGCCGAGCAAAAATCTAAAAACAGCTTCCACTAATGTGAAACACGTTAAAGAACTCAATATATTTGGAGCATGTTTCTAAAGTTCTGTGATTTATAATTTCCTATAAATGGATATAGATCTGAAATTGTATTGGAGAATTTTCAAAGAATATATGTTGGATTATTTAGAAAATAACATAACAAAACACAGCTTCCAGCATATCTGTAATATGTTGTATGCTATAGCTAAAGGCTGACATTCCCGATGTGTGATATGTTTCCTCATACCCAGGGTAGAGGAAGAGGGAAAAGGGCAAATAGGTGGGGACATACAAAAAAAGGGCAATTTTTTTGGAAAATTGTTGAAGTCATATGTTGGGAAAATCAGGTTCATTTACTATCTTCTCTAATTTCCATAACAAAGGCATATAAAAGCACAAAACCAAACAAAACGAATTACATAATCAAATACTGTTATCCACCCATCAGAACGGCTTTAAAAAATTGGTAACACCAATTGTGGTCCAAGACGTGGATACCTGAGAACACGCAAGCCTGGTCTGCCTAGGAGACCCAAATGCTCCTTAGAGGGAAGGTCGCATTGCTCATATAGGGATTGGATAAAAACTTTATGCGTTTATTGTACAGCCTAAATCTTTGCATGCCTTGACAAATGTTCGTATCTGAATCGTGTGTGCATTTATTTGGAGATCACATTTGTGTGTGTGTGTTTGCGAAACCAGTTGTACAAAATGCATATCCTCCTATCCTTTCTAGATACTATTAACGTGGCTTAGACCACGAACTACATAACACTACACCGAAACGTGGTGAGAAACATGCATCACTGATGTAATTAATACTTTCACAGCACAAGCCCTTTCCTTTATTACCACAGTGTATACACCACAGATCTCCGCATTCACCTATTATGTAGGGCTTTTACACATTGAAAGAGTGCAGTAGGACTTAGCACCGCACAATAAAAGTTTTCATGTAAAATTGGTCCATTTACTTAAAATGAACGAAGTCACCAGCAATTTACCAGATTTGCTTTCTATTCTACTAGATACTGCCTAAGAACTAACAGAGAAGGGTGTCTAGTGCTGTGTTATCACAATTTCAAAGGTCTGCTGTAATTACAAAATGTTATAACCATTTCAGATCTGACCATTTATATTGAGCTAAAATATTAAAACATTCTTTTTGCCCGATAATTGACTTATTTTTTTTCCAATTATCTTATTTATTGATTTATTTGGAGACAGGTTCTCACTCTGTCTCCCAGGCTGGGGCACAATCACTGCTCTCTGCAGGCTTGACCTTCAGGCTCAGGGGATCCTTCCATCTCAGCCGCCTGAGTAGCTGGGACTACAGACATGCGCCACCACTTCCTGCTAATTTTTGTATTTTGTGTAGAGACAGGGTTTCGCCATGTTTCCCAGGCTGATCTGGAACTTCTGAACTCAAGGGATCCTCCCACCTCAGCTTCCCAAAGTGCTGGGATTACAGGCATGAGCCACAATGCCCGGCTAGTCTAACATTTTATATGTAGATTTTATTTTTGCAATTTTAAAATATATTCATAGAATATTATCTTTTTAAAACTATATTTAAAAAACACAGAAGAGGTGAAAACACATGTATAGACATAGATATGGGGATGTGGGTGGGGATGAAGATGGGGACGGGGACAGAGACAGTGACGAGACAGAGACAGAGAGTGAGACAGCGACAGAGAGCAGAGTGAAAACCCTGTGTGATCAAAACCCACACGTGCTAGGAACCCAAAAACTCCTGTTGTCCTTTGCCAAGTCATCATGACCTCCTTTCTCATCAAAAGTAAATGCAGTGCAGACTTACAACACCAGTTTAAGTCGGCCCATTTTTTTAACTTAACATAAATAGCATCGTCCTGTATATATTCTCCCGTGTCTGGCTGCTCGATTTCAACATTAAGTTTGTGACTCATCCTACTGCTGAATGCAGCCGTTGTTTGTTGGATGGCCGTGCTTTTGAGCGCTCATTGCGTGCGTACGCCACAAGACACGTATCCACGGATAGCTCAGTTATTTCCAATTAGGAGCTGTTATGAATAAAGTTGGTATGGATAGTCTTGAACAAGTCTCTCAGTGCTCATGTGAACACTTTTTGTGGAGGGGTGTACATATGCCAGGAAGAGAAATATCTAGGTTTCTGTAGGCAATCTCAAACTCTTTGTCCAAGTGGTCTCCATTAAGAGAGAAATATTGAGCAACCAGCGACTTGCAGACCCACATGGGTCAGAAACCTAATTTGAAAATAATTGACTTATGAAACTAACTTGAGAGTAAATTACTTAAGAAATAAAAATGTATTCTATGAATATATTTTTTCCATTAAGATTTATCACTATAAAAGCAGAGTTTTTATAACTGAATTTTCTCCTTTCTCAGTTGGGATGCAATTGAATTTTCTGCTAAACTCTGAAGTCCTTGGGAGGTTTCTCACAGGGCAAATGATGCCTTATGGCCAGCATTCTTTTCCAGATCTTCAGAGAAATACATGAAGCCACATTAATGTAAGATGTGATTTTGGTAAAAAGACTATATTTAAATGTCCATATCTGAATGCTTGCTGTTCCTTTAAATCGGCCATTTGGGGATACTTTGGCATTTACAAAAGAGGAAGCACATCCATTAAATAATACGGGAAGAGTCCCCCTGGGAAGGGCTGGCTGTCAAGCCCTGCTTCCACGTCTCCTTCCTCCAAGCACCCTCCACACCGATGCCTCAGCCGTCTTCCATAGGGCAGAATTAATCCCATTACTCACTGGGCAAAACGTTTAACCGGCTTGCCTTTCATCCAGGTCCAACTCAATACGTTTGCCTGGCCCACAGAGCCTCTACAGCTTGTCTCCGGCATGCATCACCAAGATCGTGTTTGCTCAAAGCTGCTGTGTAAAATGCCATGTGCCTGGCACCCTTCTAAGTGAATTACAAATACTAATCCACTTACTCTTCATGTCAGCCCTCCAAGCTGGTCACTCTTATTTACATCCCATTTTTACAGGTAAGGACTGAAGTACCAGGAGGAAAATGTCCTTCCTGAGTCCTGCTGTGAGTGTGGCACCCACATCCCTGCACCCAGCGTGGGCCAGGCTGGTGCGATGGCCTGTCTGTCCCAGGTTCCTCCGCTTGCCGCCTCCTCTGCCGCATGGCTGCTGTGCGTCGTCCTCCTCTGCTGCCGGCTCTCTCCATGCACGTGCTGTGGCTGACCAGCATCCTCCTCCGGGTCATTTTAAAAAACCTTGGATCCTCTTTGAGCCACCACTGTACTTTGTACTTCTCTGTTCTTACACTCGTGTGTTTTATTAAAAATACAATTTTTTACATCTGTCTCCCCTGCTAGAGTGGTAGTTTCTTGAGGGACAAAGTGGAACCTTATTCATCATTGCTGTCATCTTAGAACCTGGCACGGTGTTTGGGTCACATTAACAATCCAGTAATATCTGTCCATCGATTTGAAGGACAGGAGGAAAAGCGAAGACAGAAGAATAAAATCGAGGAGCTAATGTGGCTGTGAAATAGCAGAAAAGCTGAGAGACTCAGACACGCATGAGTTTGAACAGTGGCTTTAACACACATTAGCTGCAAGCAAATAACGAAATCTCCCTCAAAGTTGTTTCCAATTTATGTAACAAGCATTAAAATGCCTATTTTGCCAAATTATGAAAATTAGAGGAATGTATGTAAAGTCACTCGCACACAACACCAAGTATTTAGTGACTACTTTTGATGGCACTGTGTGCTGTAGGGTAGCATTTCACTACCCTGGGGATGTACATCCTGGATGATGCGGCATCAATCGCCCTCTCCTTCGGAAAGAGCACTGGAACCTGCTCCAAACCCACCAACGTTACGTGCGGGCCGAATGTTTGGGAACCATCACAGAAGATTCCAGTTGCTCAACTTCACGGCCTTGAGAAAAGGAAAACTCGGGTGACATCCTGCAAATAGGAGGGCAGATGAGGCCCTTCGAGCACAGGAGGCTTTCACGGAAATAATCGGCCTGGAGCTGGAAGCTGAGAACGTGCGAAGCACTCTACACTACCTGAGACGCCAGAAGACTGCCCCGCTCACTGCGTGATGTCACGGTTCTCTACTGGACTCCCCAGAACCAGAAACTCACAATTGTCTCTGCATAGACAGATTGCGATACCGCCTGTGATGGCAGAATGGACACTTGTTTCTCTGTGACAAGGCCCTATGCAACCCCAAGGCACCAACGATCCCCCAGCCCTGCAGGCCCGAGGAAGAGTCTCCTGGAACGTGACTGTGTTGTTTACCTGCTTATAAAACGAGGGCAAAGCAGAGTCTCCGAGGAAACCGCAGCCAGTGAGACACGTGACCGCTCACACTACACCGTCATGCTATGAGAATCAGTGCGTGTCCCTTGCATCATCCCTTTAACAACTGAAGCTTCTATCGGCAGCGAACAAGTGGAAGTAAATACCGTTAAGGAAGGAATGCACTTGATGGGCTTCTCTACCAGTAATTACACACTCGGTGCAAGCGCAGGTCCAGCTCTTTCCAAAACTTGATTTACTGTCTGTGTCTCCACCTGTGAGAGCTATGTACTTACGGGAAAAGCCCTGATCTATTTTGCTCACCCAGATAGGTTTATGTCACAGCTCTGGTGGAAAAAGCTCTGTGAAGGACAGGCACGATGTCAAATTCTTGCCGTGGTAGCTCCACTCCCGGTTTTCAAATCAAATGATTAAAGCAAATATGCTTCACAAATGCTAAGTTAGCCGTTCGAATTACTGCAGAAGTTCTGAGAGCTGTTTGCAGCCGTTGGCCATGGATGTGACATCGCAATTTTGTGGAGTAAACAGGTCTGTAATTGGAAGCTTAAATGTTGCTGGGTAATGACAAGCCAAATGAAATACTATTTTCTAGGAAATTTCAAATCGACAGCTTTGTACTAGAGACGACGTAAGGTACGTAAGTCACAGATCGTGACGTGACTAATGATCATAGTTCATTCATAGCTCAACGAATTCTTGAGTTGGAGAAATAGTTGCCACTTTTTAATGGGTGTTTTATAAAGTCCTTTTGTGTGTTTGTTTCAGCATCGCAGGAAACACTATTTCTGAGTTGGTTTTAAACTGGTGAGCAAAGCTACCTTAGAATAAGATTGAGAAGCTGGAGAAATGCAAAGCAACAGAAGAGCAGAGGGGGAGCCAGTGAGTCAGGAAGGGTCCGGGGCGGGGAGCCCCATCCAGGGTTCTGGGTGTAGTAGCACTAAGGGACATCTCCTCGGAGAGGGGCATGAGGACAGACTGTCCAGCTAGAGCAGAGGATCCCAATGGCAGAGGACCGCAAGGAAGACATTTGAGATGATAATGGCAACAGCCAAAATTGCAATCCAAGAGCCGGAAGGTAAGACAGACACAGGGGTTAGCGGGAGAGTGACGTTCTGCCTTACGGACGAGGCCGGGAAGCAGACGCTCAGATTCTACCTCTCATCTGTGCTTTGCTCACGGACATCAAAAACTGGCCTCACTAAATCAATAGTTGTGCAAAGTATTAGTCAAGGAAAATGCCTAAGCAGAATGAAGGAAGTGGCCATTCATTGTATTTGGAACTTAGTTTGGAGTTCAGCAGTATCACTTATAGAGGCATGTACATAGCACTGCTAAGCTCCAGACTGAGTTCTGACATTCACACCAGCCTCGCAGTGTTCACAAACAGCGCACTGAGAGTACCCAGCACAGTGTGTGGGAAGGGGATTTACAATAAACACAGCTTAGAGCCCCCCCCCACACACACACACAAGCAGTACTGCAATCTTGTGATGAGACCTGAATGGGTCAACAAAGAAAGTGGTTTCTTGAGAGGGAAGCGATTCTGGGTGAAGATGCAGTGAACACTGCTGAGAAGACAGCAGAGGATTTAGCATATTTCATAAACTCAGTTCATAAAGCGGAAGCAGGGTTTGAGAGAACTGACTCCAACTGCATCAAACTTTATTGTTGTCTTTTTTAACAAACTTGGTCAGCAACCCCTCCCGTGACCAATCAGCAGCCATCAACATTGAGGCAAGACCCTCCACCGGTGAGAAGATTACAACTTGCTGATGGCTCAGATGATTGCCATCATTTTTTAGCGATAAGTGTTTTTAATTACAGTATGTACAGTTTTTAGACATGGGGCGTTGCACACTTAATAGTCTATAGCATAGCAGAAGCATAACTTTTACTTGCTCCAGAAAACCAAAAAGTTGTGTGACTCATTTTATTACAATATTCACTTTATTGTCATGGTCTGGAACTTAACCCACAATATCTCTGAGGTATCCCCGTATTTAAGATTAAAGAGTAAGCAGAGAAAATAAGAAAAATGCCCTTTTATCAGCAATTAAGATCAAAGTGGAAGCACAGAATGGATCATAAATACTGGAAAAGAGGGGAAGAGGGAGCGAAGAGGAGATGGAAAATGAGAGAGAGAGAGTGCTAAGAGAAAGAAGCGTTCTCTGTCGTGACTTATCTCCTGGGTAGTCTTAGAAACACGTGTGCACCCTCATCCAGCGTATCCTTCTGCAGACTCCATAAACGTGGTATAGCAATAAAGCACTGGATTCTGGCTACCTGTTAAATGTCCTCCTATCTACCTTTGATTTGATTTGATTTGATTTGATTTGATTTACACAGAGAACGGAATGGTCATTCCCATAGTAGTGATAATAGCTTTATGAAGGGGGATAAGCACGTAGAAGGGAGGACCCTGGGGCAACGCCCATGTCTTCACATTTCTTTCTTTCATGATTTCAGTGCCTAGGATTCAACTGTGAGACCTACTGTGATCTATCCTAAAAAGTCACATGGCGCCACTTCAACCATATGGTAGAGTTGGGACAGCCTAACCCTTGCCCAGATTCACAGGAGGAACAGCGGGAGACCCCATTTTCCACGGAAAGAATGCCAAGGTCACATTGTAAAGGAACCTATAAGACGGGAAACTCTACTGTGTGCACCACTGGAAAACAGTCTGCGACAAATATTTTCCAGAAAGCCAAGGAAGCCGTGTCTCAGGTAAAAGGCAATGATCACCGATGTAAGCCGGGAAATAGAAGCTTCAGGGACTACCAGTGCCTGGCTGTAGGACTTCCTGCTGAAAGCCCCTGATTCTTATGGTCTTCAGACTGCTGACATCAGGACTGGATAGGAAATAGGATACTTTGGTCGCAAAGTTCAAAGCTTTGGGCTTTGAGAATGTGTCAGGGACGATAATCCGGAAGTGCCCATGAGGAGCACAGGGAAACAGTTAACACTGAACACAAATATGCACATATGTATTATTCAGCGCTGAGGTGTAAGCAACCTACTCCATAGGAAACACGCTTGTCTTTGGCGACCTTTCACCCACCCTGTCCCCAGGTTTTGCATAACAGCTTCTGGAGATGACAAGAGCCCTCAGAATGTCCACACTTCTGAACAGCTTTGGTATTTTAACCTATCCAATGGGGATAAAATAATCTTGCAGTATACGTTGGTGAATTGATGGATTGATTGATTTAACAATTATTGTTGAGTTTTCCTGTAGTTAGGCTCTGGTTGGAGCTCAGTGGCACAGCAGGTAAAAGATAAATGATGTCACTACGCTCCCACCTAGTCGGAGAAGCCACACACTACAAATGTAAAGAAAAAGTAAATAAAGACGTAAATTCAAATAATGGAGGTACGTGCTAGGAAGAGACTGGATGAGGGACTGTGATGGAGAGCAGTATGTGACGCTGACCTGCACGGGGTTTCCAGGACAGATTTTCCGAGAACATGCTACTTTTATGTTAAGCCGCAAGAATACAGTACATGCTAAACAGGCCAGAACGATGCTGACAACATTATAAATATGTTCATGGTTACTTGCTTACATGGTATTTTAAAGTTCAATAGGCTTTTAGATGATATCAAAAGTGAATATAATAAGGTTGGTCTCTTTTCATACACATATATAAAATAATATGGAAAATCAAACTTTAAGCAGAGGCAGTATTGGGCCTAAGGATCTGCGAAAAGAGCTTGAGTTTGGTTTAAATTACTAAGCCCAGGTTGTGAACGCCCAATTTCTCTGTCTTTCAGAGCAGCAGCTGCCTCTGAACCTCCTTCATGTTCTGGGACTGTGCGAAATCCAGTGTGAGGCATTGAAGAACGTCCCTGAAGACCTTCATAGGAAAAGGTGCTGGGAGTGGAGGCAGGGTAAGAAAATTCCCAACACGCCTGACGCCCGTGGTTCTGTCACCACACCCGTGTCCTCTTTTTCCTTCCGTTTTCCTCCTGAGGAGAAATGGGTGAGCTGCCACTGGCTGGTTCTCGCACAAAGAGGAACTCCTGCGAGACGAGCAGCCTCCATCTGAAGGACTATCCGTGGCGACCACCGGACGTGGGCAGCAGCTAGATTAAGGGCACTAGCTCTGTGTGCTCAGTCATTTTACTTTTTTCCATTTATGTCAAAGCACTGCAATGTGTAATTTTAAGATGGATCATATGTAAATGTCTCTGCTGTTCTTGCTAAGTTTTCAGTGGCTTGGAGCTGCTCATAACCACCAGTTTGACAGACTTAATACCAAAGGGCAGAATTTGAATATTCCCTTTCACTCAACAAAACTTGGTCCTGCTTAATCATTAGGTAATGCCTAAGCTGAAAGTCCCTGTTTCTTACATATCTTCATCCTAACTAACATTGTACCAGCTGCAACTTATCCATAAAACTATTACAATCTTGTTTTGCCTGAGTTTTTCATCCTGTGGTTGGGGCTATGTTTACCTTGGCTTATAGAATCTCACCTTCAGCTGGCTCTTCATAAAGAGAAAGCATGTTCTTTACCCACACAAAGACAGGTGGACAAATGGCTTCTCCGATCTACTCCCCCACTCAGCTATAAATCTGGCACAATTGCAAAAGCTTCCAAAACCGAGAACGAATGCATGGCTCACCTGACTGAATGACATCACAATAGTGCATCAGTACAATCACTTATCTAAAGTAAAACGGGACTGACGACACGAGGCCCGTGGGTGACTTCCGGCTATTCCTAGCTAGGCTAGCCCTGTCTAGTCTATTACAACCAGAAACCCTTGAACATAATGGAAAACAAGCACATGGAGACTCTGAAAGGTGAAAGGAAGAAGGAAGACAGCGTGGGGGCCTTGGGACTTGAGGAGCAAATGGCAGTGAGTCCCCTGTGTGTTCCTCGTGCCTCCGTGTGTCCTGGACAGGACTCTCTAGAAGCCTACAACCCAGAGCTCCCAACAAGACAGACAAAAAGAAGTCCAGGAAAAACCTGGTTCTTCTGGCCACAGAACCAGGACAAGGGTGACCGAACAACAGAAACTCTTGTTGTTAACACCTGTCTTACTCCAGCCAAGCTCCAGTGGAAAACCACACTCCCCTTTCTGCTGCTACCCCGTCCCCCACTCTGTATCTTCTCAGCTGGTGTATTAGTCCATTTCCACACTGCCGATAAAGACATACCCGAGACTGGGCAATTTACAAAAGAAACAAATTTATTGGACTTACGGTTCTACATGGCTGGGGGAGGCCTCACGATTGTGGCGGAAGGCAAGGAGGAGCAAGTCACATCTTACCTCGATGGTAGCAGGCAAAGAGAGAGCTTGTGCAAACAAATTCCTGTTTTGAAAACCCTCAGACCTCATGAGACCCATTCACTATTACAAGAACAGCACAGGAAAGACCTGCACCCATGATTCAATAATCTCCCATCGGGCCCCTCCCACAACACGTGGGAATTATGGGAGCTACGAGGTGAGATTTGGGTGGAGACACAGGGACAGACTCTGTTAGCTGCTCAAGAGAAGATCTGAACTCCCACATGCTCTCCTGCCCCTAGTTCCCCTGCTGGGGTAGTGCTGGCAGGACTGAGCAGGGAGGTAATCTTCCACTGCCCACCAGGTAGTGTGAGGACCCAGTGCCAGCGAAGCCTCTACCTCTGCCCAGCACCAGGGAGACGTCATGTGGTAGACGGGGGCAGTTGGGGACCATAATTGACACTTTGCACCTACCTGCCCCTGGGGTGGGCCTGAGGGCCTAAGACTCCCTTCCCCAGTCCAGAGGGCCCTGCTTCCTGGCACCCTCAGCCCCCACCAGCAGGGATCAGCGCACCAACATTGGCGGATCAGAACAATACCACGAAGACTGAATGCAAACTGTCCTCACAGCCAAAGCCCACAGAAGTGCCCAGGGCCTGCATGCTAAGCCTAAACAGGGTGCCTGCTGGATGAAATGGAGGACTGGGATGGAACCCAGACACTCCTAACGAAATAGACAAAATGACCAGGATACAACCAGAACTCACCTGTCAAAGAACCAAGAAACAGCACCCGCTGAGCGACAAAACATGAGCAACAGATGCCAACCCTGAGCTGAATCAGATGCTGACGTCATCTGATGGGAATTCTAAGGTGCCCATGATAATAATGCTTCAGCATGAAATCCCAAATCCTTTTGACACAAATGGAAAATAGAAATGACAGGATTAGGCCAGGTGTAGTGACTCATGTTTGTAATCCTGGCACCTTGGGAGGCTGAGGCAGGAGGATCGCTTAAGCCCAGGAGTTCAAGACCAGCCTGGGCAACATGGTGAGACGCCATCCTTACAAAATTAAAAACTTAGCTGGGTGTGGTCTCAGCTACTCAGGAGGCTGAGTTGGGAGGATTGCCTGAACTCAGGAGATCGAGGTTGCAGTGAGCCGAGATCATGCCACTGCACTCCAGCCTGGGCAACAGAGCAAGACCTTGTCTCAAAAAAAAAAAGAAAGAAAGAAAGAAAGAAAGAAAAAGAAAAAAGAGAGAGAATTTAGAGAAGCAAAGAAAGAAGAGTTATAAGTGAAATTATAAAGTTAAAAAAAAGAGATAAAAATGAAAACACACTGATGGACTCAATAGCAGTGTGATGACAGACGATAGAGTCATTAAACTGAATGGCCAATCAGGAGAATTTGCCTAATCAAGACAAAGGAGAGAAAACAGATAGAAAAAAAAAATTAAAGTCTCAGAAACCAGAGGGAAAATAGAAAAAGTCCAGCTTTCATTTTGCAGGAGTTTCTAAAGCAGAGGAAAAAGAGAGTGGAGCTGAAAATGAGTTCAGAGAAATAATAGGTACCGGCTTCCCAGATGCCAAAGATGAGAGACAGAGACTTCCAAATGCTGAACAAATTCTAAACCGGATAAACCTGTGGGAATCATCTATGTGTGATGATAAATATACATTAAAACCAAATTTCTGAAAAGTAAAGAAAAAGAAAAAAACGTCGATGTCAGCCAGACATGGAGGCCAGAAGGAATTAGAGAAATTAGCACAACATTTTTTAAGCGCTAAAAAAAATGTAAACCATGAATTTAATATCCAGTGGAAATACCCTTCATGAATAAAGACATGCTCTAGCAAAGGGAAACTCAGAGCTTCTGCTGCTGGCAAGCTAGCCCTGAAGCTGGGAGGAAGGAAGTTCCCCCACACAGGGAAGAAATGGTGTCGGAATGCTGTCACCTTCAGAGAGGAAAGAAGGACACTGGAGTGAATGAAATAGCAGTAAACATAAGAGACTTTCTTTCTCATGGGTTTGCTAAATTTATCTGATAGTTAATCAGATAAATCTGATGTGGGGCTAAGTGTGTACACAGAAGAAATACTTAGCAATTGTATTTTAAAGCCGAGAGGGCAGTGAATAAGACCCATATGGAAGACTGGGTTCTTCCCTTCACTCCGCTGTAAAAGCTCAATACCAGTAGCAGTGATCAATTGTGTAGGCATATTGCAGTACCCAAGGCAACTGGTCCTAAAATACAGGATGGGTTACATTCAGGAACTCTATGAATAAACCAAGGTGGAATCTTAAAAGTGTTCCTGTAACCCCTAAGAAAGCAAGAAAACAGAAACCGAGGAATGAGAAAGAAGAAATAACAGGAAACAATAAACGAGCTGTCGCACTTGAGTAATGAAGTGGCACAACGATGGTCTTCAGTGTAAACAGTCTTCAGTAACCAGTCAAAAGATGAGATTTGCAAGAAAGGATAAAAAGAAATGCTATCCAGTAATATGCTGTCTACAAAAAATGCACTTCAAATACAATGACACAGGCAGATTGAAAGTTAAAGGATGAGGAAAGTTAAAGGAATATATATGCCATGCAACATTTTAGAAAGCAGAAGTGGCTATATTATTATCTAAGAGAGTATTATTCATATTATAAAGTAAGAAAATTACTAGAGGCAGAGACGAGCATGATATGAATCCTTGGGTATTGAATTATGCCCCTCAAAAACATATGTTCAGGTCCTAATGTCTGCTACCAGTGACTGCGACCTTATCTGGAAGTAGGATCTTTGCAGATGTTATCAAGTTAAGATGTGATCTTTCCGGATTCGCATAGGATCGAATCCAGTGACTGGTGTTCTTGTAGAAAGAGAGGATTCTGGACAGAGACACCATGTGATGCGGAAGACAGACTGGAGTCAAGCCCAGGACCAGCAGGGGACCATCACCCATCAGAAGCCAGCGAAGGCAAGGAAGAATTCTCTCTTAGAGTCTTCAGAGGGAGCATGGCCTTGCCAACACTCTGATTTCACACTCCTAACTTCCAGAACTTTGGAAGAAAACGTTTCCGTTCTTTTTAGCCACTTGGTTTATGAAAATTTGTTTTGCAGCCCTCGGAAACTAATACACTGGTGAGAGGATGAATCCCCCAGCACACATAATGATCTTCAATGTATTTGCACCAAACAATAGAGCCTGAAATTCATAAAGCCGTCTCACGGTCCTCCCATCTCTGTAATTTTGTCATTTCAAGAATGTTATGAACATTGTTATCAACCGCATGCAGGCTTCTTCATGTGTTCACCAGCTTATCATTGAGGTCCACCTTGACCCCAGGGCTGGGCTTGAGCACTTTCCAGGGTGGTGGCCGTCCATGTCGGCTGCTCCCCTCCACCCATGACCCCTCCTCCAGTCACATGACTCTGACGTTATTTGAGAGTAGCACATTTCCCCTTCGGAAGCCCACACTTTCAACACTCCCTTGTCTGATAGAAGCACACCAAAAAATAATTTCATCTGTTTATCTGGAACCGTATGGTACTCTGATGAAAGGATTATAAAATTTTCTGGATGAAAGTATTCTTTGCCTACTCTAGCTGCACACAGGCTATTCGGAAACCCATTTCCAAGCATATTCCTTGAAACTGGTGGTCAAAAATAGAATAGGTACATATTTTAAATATAAATCTTTATTTTTTTGAAGTCCCTGCCTAAATGAGAAATTGTAAGCAACGAGACATATTGCTGAATCTGTTGAGAGCAAGACAGTAGCTAACATGACATATGAGCACTCAATGTAACACTGAATGGGTAAAAACAAGAATTAGTCACATTAACTGTGTTTATGTGTCCTGCCGTTATTCAGTGAGGTACTTACAATGCGTTAGGTTTCTTTTCTTTCTTTTCTTTTCTTTTCTTTTTTTTTTTTGAGACAGAGTCTCACTTGTTGCCCAGGAAGCAGTGCAGTTGTGGGATCTCTGCTCACTGCAACCTCCACTTCCCGGGTTCAAGTGATTCTCCTGCCTCAGCCTCCTGAGTAGCTGAAATTACAGGTGTGCTTCACCACATAATTATTGTATTCTAGGTAGAGATGGGGTTTCTCCATGTTGGCCAGGGTGGTCTCAAACTCCTGACCTCAGATGATCCACCCGCCTCAGCCTCCCAAAGGGCTGGGATTATAGGTGTGAACCACCGCGCCCAACAGGTTTATTTTCTCCCCAGCAACCTCCCTTTTGAAGGATACGTAGGTAGACAGGAAAAGTAGCATTCATTGCCATATACCTCAATTTCCATCCTCTTTAGATCCAGTTGTGTGAAGTGCCTCTGTGATGGGCCACCTTGTCCTTTGTATGAGGGATGTGGCTTGCCCAGCCTGACTCCGGCTCGAGCACTCACAGACCCGAGGCCAGGCCACGTGCTGAATGCTTTATGTGTAAAGTCGGCGTGTGCCTGATGGCAAATATCAAAGATGGTCTTGGGACCTGTGTTTGCTCCTAGTTATTGATGTATAGTTTCAAACGTATGACTGCTTCCGAAATACAGCAAGTAATTATGGACAAAGCACTGGGTATTTGTCCTTAGGTCTCTCCGTAGCAGTCATTAAAACACAGTCACATGTGGCTTAACAGCGGGGATATGTTCTGAGAACCTGGTCTTTGGGCGATTTCATTGTGCGAACATCACGGAGCATACCTGCACAAACCCAGATGGCACAGCCTACTGCACTCCTAGGCTATGGTATAGTCTCTTGCTCCCAGGCTATAAACCCGTACAGCATGGCACTGCACTGAGTACTGCAGGCAACTGTAGCACAGAGGTAAGCATTTGTGTATCTGAACATATTTAAATCTAGGAAAAGGACAGGAAAAATACAGGATGAAAGAAAAAGAATGGCACAGCTGTATAAGGCACTTACCGTGAATGGAATTTGCAGAAAAGGAAGCTGTTCTGGGTGAGTCAGTGAGTGAATTTAGTGAGCGACGAATGTGCAGCTACTTAAAGCCTCTCTCTGAGTTTCCATCATAATGCCTTCCAAATCCACGATTTTATATTGTTACATCAAGGGAAGTAAGTCAAGTGACGGAAATAGTGGATCTGAGAGGCACCATGATGAAAACTCAGAGAGGCCTTAAGTAGCTAAAAGTATTCTTTATCTTTAAAAGTTAAATGCTTTTCTTCTAAACAAACAAACAAACAAAAATTAAGAAACAATCCTTAATAGAAAAGCTGATAGGCAAGTTGAGTCTAAACTTGAAAGTTACTTTTTAAGGTGATCCTTCTCCTTTCTTTCAACATCAATGTACACTAAAAACCCCAGAACAATTCCTTTGGTGCATATAATTATAGATCACCTCACTACCTATTATTTTTAGCTTATTTGTCATTTTCAAAGGCTTAACTGATTTTAGTCCAAAGGTTATGCATTTGGGAGTGGAGATAAAGAGAATAAATCCTAAATTATTAAAAGATAATGTTTACATTACGCTGTCAAGATTTGTGCTATGTATCCTAACTGTTCTTCTTTAAAATTCTTCAATCTTGGCTGGTAAGCTATGAAACTTCCTTTGGTGCTGCGCTAGTTAATGTAGCAAGACTTGCCAAGCTGCATTTACACACGGTTCCTTATGAATTGTTCTCCTTGTGCCGTTGAGCTCCCCACATTAAGCATGACAGTCACAGGGATAGCAGAATCACAGCTCTGCTGTTTCAAGTATGATTAATATGCTAACTGCTCAGTTTAGAATAAAAGTCCATTTAACTGATACATCCAGCCTGTTCTTCTAAATCAGTGCTGCAATGGCCTTCAAAATAATTGTTGGCTGGAAGAGGAAAGTCTGCTAAGACACGTGTATAGTTTGAATTATTTAAATGAGCATTAAAATGCTAGGTATTTGGGTAAAGCGGCATGCCTGTCTGCTCATCAGCAGGACTGAAGACGGTATGGCAGCTGATATTCTTGCCCAACTCCCTGCACTACCCAACAAAGGCACTGGTTTAAGGAAGAAGTATTCCGCCACCATCTACTCCATCTCCATTAACCAAGAAGCGGCAATGAAGCGGCAAGAACGAACTGCTAAGCTTTGACCTCAAATGCCAATCACACTCAGCATTTCAGTGATCATTTGAAGCGTTCTGTTTCTGTTTAAATACAAAAGCATCCTGAATGTTACCTCAGTTTATTGTCAACTAGCCAAACTCTTCCCTCATATATTGCTTAATGAAATTGCACGTTTAATAGCATGTGGTTGCCACACATTGTTTATTTTGCTTTCAATTAAATGTCATGAGGCAAAAATGGAGAAAAATCTTTCAAATGAAACTTTACGTGTTCTTTAATTGGCACAGATCTTCCTGAAAAGACACACTTTCCAAATCAAATTAATTATTTTTTTCCATTTTACTTTAAATATTTCTCGAGTGAAAATGAAAGTCAAATCATAAAACAGAATAATTTCATTATTACACCAGCCACCCTCAGCATAGATAAAAATTGTTTTTAAAATGTACTTTTCTAAATTGCAATTGTGTCTCAATTTGTTGTTATACACTACCATCTTGAAAACTGACAAGCATTCCACCAATTAAACAGATGTCAATATTAGCCAGATGTTCCCTAGTATTAGAACTTATTTGAGTCTTTAATTTCATTAAATTGAGGTTAAATTTGATTTAGCTTTTTTAAAAAAAAAAAAAGACATAATTTTAAATTGACATTCAGGTATAAAAATAGTACAGAAAGATCCAGCATACATTCCTTTGGTGCATATAATTATAGATCACCTCACTACCTATTATTTTTAGCTTATTTGTCATTTTCGAAGGTTTAACTGATTTTGGTCCAAAGATTATACATTTGAGAGTGGAGATAAAGAGGATAAATCCTAAATTATTAAAAGATAATATTTACATTATGCTGTAAATATTTTACCCAGTTTCTTCCAACGGTAACATCTTGAAAAACTCTAGTACAATATCACAACCATACACTGACATTGACACAACCAAGCTGTGGAATCACGCCATCACCTCAGAGCCCACCCGCTGCGGCTTTCCCTGCACAGCCCACGCCCCTCACCATCTGCCCTCATGCCTGGCCTATCGCAATCACTACTCTGTTTTCCATCCGTGAGTTTGTCACTTTGAGAATGTGCCAGGAATGAAAGCATACATTATGTAACCTGTTGGGATTGGCTTTTCTTCACTCAGAATAATTCCCTAGAGATTCACCCAAGCTGGTTGGGGCATCAGCACTTCATTCCCTTTTATTGCCTTTTACTGTAATTCACGGTGTGGACATGCCACCGTTTGCTTAATCATCATCCACTGAAGGATATCTAGGTCATTTTCTATTTGGAATTATACAGCCAAAGTTGTTATGAACAGTCAGTCACACAATTTGTATACATAAACGTCTTCATTTATGTGGGATACATGCCCAAGATGACAGTTGTTGGATTGTATGGTAGTTAAATGCACGTTCAGTTTCACAGAAAACTACCAAGCTGTTTTCTAAAGTGGTTCTGTTAATTTTACATTCCCCCCAGCAATGTGTGAGTGATCAGTTTATCTACATCATTGCCAGCATTTGGTATTGTCACAATTTTTTATTCTAGCCATTCTAATAAATTTATAATGATATCTTATTACAGTTTTAATTTCCGCAATAGCTAGTGACACCAAACATCTTGTCATGTGCTCATTTTCCATCTCTATACCCTTTCCATCAGAATGGTCTGTTCGTGTCTTTTACTAATTGTTGAATTGATTTTCTTTTTTTACTGGTGAACTTTGACAGTTCTTTATATATTCTAGATACTAATCCTTTGTTTGATACATAGTTTTCAAATATTTTCTCCAAGTTGTCAGCCTGTCTTTTCATGCTTTTTACAAGATCTTTCATGGAGAAAAAGTTTTAATATTGATAAAGTCTAGCTTATCAATTTCATCTTGATTTCTTCCTAGTGATTTCTATAACATTATTTTGCATATTTTCCTTAGTGGTTGTTGTAGGTAATTATAGTATGCTAAATTATGACATTCTGTTGGTGTCAACATTTTACCAGTTCCAGTGTGGTGTAGAAACCATACTTCCATTTATGTCCCTTTACTCTCCCACTTTTCCCAAGAGCACCATATCAGATGGTTTTATAAATCTTGCCTGAATGATCAAATGTGATTTGGGAAGTTGTAATAGGAAACATCAGCCAGGTACAGTGGCTCACACTTGTAATTCCAGCACTTTGGAAAGCCGAAGCAGGTGGATCACCAGAGATTAGGAGTTCGAGACCAGCCTGGACAACATGGTGAAATCCAGTCTCTACTAAAAATATAACAATTAGCTGGGCATGGTGGCAGGCGTCTGTAATTCCAGCTACTTAGGAGGCTGAGGCAGGAGAATTGCTTGAACCCGGAAGGCGGAGGTTGCAGTGAGCCGAGATTGTGCCATTGCACTCCAGCCTGGGCAACAAGAGCAAAACTCTGTCTCAAAAAAGAAAAAATTAATAATAGCAAGGATCTACTATATTTACTCCTATCTTTGCCAAATTAAAGGTTCTTTTCTTTCTGACATTCTGAACATTCCTGAACATCACTTTCTCATCTACTCCATCTCTAATGACTGGTTTGCTAGCAACAAGTGTTGTTAATTTTCTATCTCCCCTAATTCCTAAAGGATATTTTGCCAGGTATAGAAAGTGTAGTTCCTAGTTCTTCCAGCACTTATAAAAGGTTGTGCCACTCCTTTCTGGCCTCTGTGTTTTCAGGTAAGAAATCTGCTAGCACTCACACTGGTGTTCCCCTGTAGGTAATGAGTCATGTTCCTCTGGTGCTTCTGAGATTTTGTTTTTTTGTCTTTAGTTTTCAGACAGTTAATTATGATGTGTATTAGCATGGGTTCCATGGGGTTTTCTATTTTAGTTTTGCTCAGCTCTTTGCAGATGTAGACTTCTCTCTCTCACCTTTGACATTTTGGGAAGCTTGCGCATATTATTTCTTTGAATACTTTTTCAGCTCCACTCTCTTTCTCCTCTTCTTCAGAAACTCCTATCATATGAAAGTTGGACTTTTCCTCATTTTCCTCTGGTTCCTGAGACTCTCCTCCTATTTTTTTTTCTATATGTTTTCTCTCCTTTATCTTGATTAAGCAAATTCTACTGATCTGCCATTCGGTTCACAGATTCTACCTACTGTCATCTCCACCCTGCTTTTGAGCCCCTCCAGTATATTTTTTAGGTTGGTTATTGTATTTTTCAGTTTTACAATATCCACTTGTAACTCCTCTTTCTTCATTTCTATAATTTATGTTTTCAT
Organism: Aotus nancymaae; assembly: GCF_030222135.1. Classification (NCBI taxonomy): domain Eukaryota; kingdom Metazoa; phylum Chordata; class Mammalia; order Primates; family Aotidae; genus Aotus; species Aotus nancymaae. The sequence continues at coordinate 1,574,326 of NW_026988450.1, read as the reverse complement.
TTGTCACTTGTGTCAAAAGGATTTGGGATTTCATGCTGAAGCATTATTATCATGGGCACCTTGAAATTCCCATCAGATGATTTCAACATCTGATTCAGCTCAGGGTTGGCATCTGTTGCTCATGTTTTCTTGTTCAGCTGGTGATGTTTCTTGGTTCTTTGACAGGTGAGTTCAGTCAGATCCTGAACATTTTGTCTGTTTTGTTAGGAGTGTCTGGGTCCCACCCAAGTCCTCCATTTCATCCAGCAGTCACCCTGTTTAGGCTTCGTGTGCAGGTCTGGGGCAACTCTGTAGGCCGTGGCTGCCAGGACAGTTTACATTCAGTCTTCATGTTATTATTCTGATCTGCGTGGTTATCTGGTGCCACTGGTGGCCCCTGAACCCTGCTGGTGCTGGCCGAGGGTGCAGAAGGTGTGCTCCTAGGCTGGAAATCACAGGTCTCTGGATGGAGGATGGCAGTGCTAGGACTTCAGGGACAAAGGACACTTTCTAGGCCACTTTCTGTTGCAAGATCACCTCAGCTGCTGCCTCCTGGCTGTTCCTTAGAAGAGAGCTCAGTGTCTGAGTGGCAGACAGCGTTTCCCCGGGCAGGTGCTTCGTGTGGCTGCATCCCCGCTCACCAGCTGCCCTGCTGCCTGGTGTGTGTAGATGTGGAAGGAACCGCCCCCCCGTGGGTGTGAGGAGCACTTCCCAGGCCAGGAGCGTGTTGGAGTGCCTCTTCCTTGTGATGTTCTCTTGACCCATGGTGCCTATAGGAGGGGAAAGGGGATCTATTCCCTATAGGAACAAAGAACTTGTGCTGGAATCATATCAGTTGATGCCTGTAGAGGGGGCAGGAGGGGCTGCAGGCCCAGTGCAAGGACAACCCCTCCTCCAGCTCTAGTCACCTGCAGGCACCTCGCCGATGCCCCTGCAGGCACTGCTGGTTGACCTGGTGTCATCCCAGGAGGAATGAGCCTGCCGGGCCTCTTTCTGTTGTGGCCAGGGGTGGGGACACCAGTCCTGAGTCGTCTCCTCCTGTTGGGTGAGGCCATCAGCTCCTGCTCTGTGCTGCTCCCTTAGCCACAGTCCCGGGTCTGGGTCTGGGCCCAGGCTGCTCTCCTCTTTCCCCTTCAGGGTTCTCCTATGGTTGTCGGTCTGTGTCATTTCCAGAGTTTACAGTTGTGCTTGTGGGGATGAGCAGAGATGAGTCAATGCTGTCTTGTCTGGACCGGAAACCCAGACGCTCAGTTGTAAGTATTCAGAAATTAAAGGTGAACACGGCCACACCAGTGAATATGTCAAAATTGCTGCTAAGAAGATAAGGGGCTAGTTCAGGGACCCTGTGTGACACTGAAAATAAAAGTTTGGGAATTATTTACATAGAGGTGGTACCGAAGCCAGGCAATACCAAAGATCTCTTAAGCACCAATGAAAAGATGGAGCATAGAGAGGCCCAGTAAGAAGTGCCTAAAAGAGTGAAAGCTGGTGGCAGAATTATTCCTCCAGTAGCATTGTTTTGAAGTACATTTGTTATACCCGCTGAGTACATAACAGTTCATATAATCAGAAAATACAAAGAAAACAATTTTACAAAGAGCATGTGGAGCCTAAGAGAAATGGACATATTTTCTGACGTACATCACCTTATCAGGCACGTACAAGCAGGAGAGGCCACCTCCCCGCCTCTGCTAAGATCTCTGGATACACCTGGACGTAAGCTGCAAAAGAACAGAAAGAAACAAACTGAAGCAAATTCAGACTGAAGTCAATCCTGCCTCTCTCTCTTCCTAGGAACTTAATCCCTTCTCTGGTCTCCAGTGTGGGAGGATTTTATCCAGAGAGCGAGTTTTAAAGTAAGCAATAAAAAGTAAGCACATTTCTAAACACACTCAGCCTTCACCTCCTGTCCATGGGCTCACCCTCCCCGCATGCCCTAAGACTGACTTAGAGATGTGGCCACGACACCAGCTGACATCTGAAACACTGCCTTCCATTGGCCTCCGTGAGAAGCCAGATGTTTGTGAGCTAAGACCACGGTCTGGTGACCAGCATGGGTCCTGGGTCATCGGAACAGTCCGAGTGTTCAGATCCTCTTCTCCGCCAAGCCTGCGTTTCTCGGTGCCTCCGGACCCCGTCAGAGTGGGACGTCTGACAAACGCGTCAGGCGCACTGCAGCTCAGGGACACAGGCCACCGAGCTCTTCTCGGGACCCCAGGCTCTCAGAGCCGGACGGAGGTCCTCAGACCAGGCGTCCTTTCCCCCTCACCGGGGACAGCCAAAAGCACCCACTGCGGAGGCAACTACAGAGGGTGCTTCTGCCATGGCCAGTCTGTCCTCCGGATATCACACCGGCGAGTGATAGACCACAGAGTGCGGCGAGGCGGGACCGCTGTCTCAGCACGCCTCTAAAAGCGGTGCTCAAATGCACTGGATCGGTCTCGTCTGCAAAGGATTTTGCTTTAATTTCCTAACACCCTCGGCTTCCCTTTTTCTCTCTACCCCTTTCCAAATGTGGGTGGGTGGTGCGATGTGCAGGAGTCGCTGTCCTGGCCCTGCTTGAGGTGGGGGGCTGGAGGCAAACAGGAGGAAGGAGAAGGAGGAAACGGCCTTTGGGAGCTGCTCTCTGTCCTGCGCGAGTCTCTGCAGTCTGCGCGGCGCCGGGCCGCGAACCCGCGCCCCTGAACAAGGGCTTTGCGTCCAGTGCTCGCTCCACACGAGGAGACCCTCAGAGGCGGGTGAGGGCGCTGCGAAGCCGAGTGACAGAGCGAACCACTGAGGCCAGGGCCCCGCAGACAGCAAGCTCTTTATTTACCTGCGGCTCTGACTAACCGGAGGCGCGGCGCTGCCCACGTTCGGATAAGGTGACTAAGGGCGTCCTGCCTGGGCTTGAAGCCGCAGCCCTGTTCCTCCTCCGCTCGCCCGCGCGCCCCCCGCCGCCCCTCCCGCGCCGGCCTCGGGTGGGTGTTCCGCGGGGCAGGATGCCCGCCGGGAGCGCAGGAAACAAAGCTGCTCCAGCGCGCGCCGCCCGGGCAGCCGCGTGGCAAGTCCCTGCACCGCGGCTCCCGCCGGCACGCCCGGGACTTCCAGGGAGCCCCGCGCCTCTCGGCCAGGCGGCTGCGGCGCACGGGGCCCGGGGTCGGAAGAGGGCCGGGCCGGGCAGGGGAGGGCGCGCGGGGACTTTCAGGCGGACGCCCACGTGGGTGGGTGCGAACCTGGGCAGCCCAGGCGTTCACATTCTTCCCGAGGAAGGCAGGTGCCCGTGGTCGCCTTCCGAGGCCTGCTCAGTGCTGAGCGGCCCCCACGTCCACGCCGCCCCCCGCGCACTCTGCAGCATCTCCGTGCACACCTTCATCTTCACACGCAGCGCGCGCACCTCGGAACTGACGGGCAAAGCAAAGTCTCGCTTCAAACACGTGACCCAGCCAAATCGCATTTTCCCTGTTTTTCCCCCTGAAGATAATTTGGAACATCATGAGACGTAACTAGCAGATACAAACATCAGAGCAGGTGATTAACTGGGCCTCTTACCGCGTTTAGTAACTAGCGTCTGAATAACTTGGTTTTAGCATGAGCTACGTGAATTTCTTTAGAAATCCACTTGTTAAAAGCTCTTCATAGGATTCCTGTGAGGTTGGCAAGGATAGAACAAGCATTATTTCCAGTTTGTGAATAGCAAAGTTGAGGCTCAAAGAGGTAACACTTGTTTGTCCGGCAATATTTCACACGGGCCAAGTATAAAGGCAGGCATGAAACATCCTCTCCCTGGGGTGCCCAGAGCTGAGTTCCATGGAAAGTGTTGACTCCAGCTCCACATCATTTAGCGGAGAACGTCACCATCTGTGTTAAAGGACTCTGCTGGCCGGGTTGTCTTATGCCTGTAATCCCAGCAATTTGGGAGGCCGAGGCAGGCAGCTCACAAGATCAGGAGATTAAGACCATCCTGGCTAACATGGTAAAACCCTGTCTCTACTAAAAATACAAAAATTAGCTGGGCATGGTGGCAGGTGCCTGTAGTCCCAGCTACTTGGGAGGCAGAGGCAGGAGAATCGCTTGAACCTGGGAGGCAGAGGTTGCAGTGAGCCGAGGTCACCACACTGCACTCCAGCTTGGGTGACAGAGCGAAACTCCGTCTCAAAAAAACAAAACAAAACAGAACAAACAAACAACGAAAAAAGGGCTCTGCTGCAGAATGTTTGACTTAGAAGTGGATGCACAGCATTCAAACACCCCTGCAGTCACCCAGCATCCCTGTTCCCACCTCCCGCCCAGGCCAGCCGTCTCCAGAACCCTCACATTATTTTCCCACCAGGGTCATCCCTGAGGCCAAGGTCCTCCCCGTTTGCTACAGAAGAACATCCCATAGTTGGGTCTCCCACCCCCACAGTCACTGCCACCAGCAGAGCCCCCATTAGGGGCCCCACCCTTCCCACCTTCCCACTTGGCTTCTGCAGGTCTCTGGTCCTGGGAATGCTTGGGGAGCTGCCCAGCTTCCAGAAGGTCCAGCTGTGCCCACTTCCCTTCCCACTACCCTGCCCACTGCTGGTGCCACTGGAATCTGGTGCTCTGGACAACTGCAAATAGCGTATCGCTATGCTGTGGATTAAATGGGATTTCATGGGCTTACCTGAGAGGACAGCCACAACCAATAATATCATTTCTATGAGAAAACAAATTCTGCCTCCAAACAACCAACTTACAAATCCCCTTTGGGATCCTGATGTGTTCATGAGTTGCAGAATCCCTGTGATAGAACCCGAATGGATAACTATTTTGTTCACCAAAGTTGACTTCTTATTAAATATTATTTGTTGAAAAGAAAGCCCTGCCATTAAAAAGGCAGATAGTGTATTTCCTTTGCGAGTTCTTGTTTTGGTTGCTTTCATGTGAAACCACATCTCTGTGACTCTGTTTCCCCCTCACATTTTGAACTGAAAAATCAATGGCTTGGTGTTGATTTTAAAACTTATGGCCGGGCGTGGTGGCTCACGCCTGTAATCCCAGCCCTTTGGGTGGCTGAGGTGGGCAGATCACTTCAGGTCATGAGTTCATGACCAGCCTGGCCAACACGGTGAAACTCGTCTCTACTAAAAATACAAAAATTTGTCAGGGGTGGTGGCTCGCACCTGTAATTCCAGCTACTTCGGAGGCTGAAGCAGGAGAATCACTTGAACCAGGGAGGGAGGCGAAGGCTGCAGTGAGCTGAGATCAACACTGCTCTGCAGCCTGGGCAACATAGTGATACTCTGTTTCAAAAAAAAAAAAACAAAACAAAAACAAAAACAAACTTATGGGGCACCAATTGTTGTATTACATAAGTTGAGCATTTTTTATATTTCTTGGGCAGGAACAGAGAAGAATTGAAAATACAAAGTTCCCTTAGTGGCAAGTTATGCCAAAAGAGCTGGAGTTGAATATTCAGGAATATTTATGGCAAGATCGTGCCCTGCAAATCCTACGAAGTTTCATCCATAACCGCACATGTGACGTATCCAGAGGTCTGCTGAACCTCAGGAAGCTTCCACCTGGCTATAGAAAATACGAGTGGCTGTGGAAGCCACAGACGTGAGAAATCACGGGTGAGGTGCCAGAGAGGCGTATATCTGCTCCTGCCAAGCTAAGAGCTGCTCAGTCACGTGGGACGGCAGGAAAGCATCTCAGAGACATGAGTAGAACTGTGGAAGATGGAAGATCCATTGTATCTGAACAAATTTGATCAGTTTCCTAAAGCTAGCCAGTTCTTACAAGCAGTAAATCCAATAGACAGCCTGAGGAAATTATGGTTTTATCCAAGAAAAAAATACAAAAACAAGAACTCATTCTGCAAACTCTGAAGATGTCAAATGTAAAGGGAATGCAGCATAAGTCTTAGAACCATGTACTGGGAGTATTTTTTCCACCATAATAAGGGAAACTGTGTCAGGCTGCCACTAATGTCGTTAGCACTGATGCACTGCTTTAATCTGCCACTCATTAGAAAATTCAGTGGCACGGTGACCGGCACCCTCGAATTCCCCAGCTCCAGCGTATCTTGCAAACTAAAACTGAAGGCAGTTCTGCAAGGAGGAAGCACTGGGTGTCCTTAATCTTCTCTGGCTTTTTCTTTAAAAAAAAAAAAATGAAGTTTGATCTTAGTGTTACTATTTAGAAAATATATTTTTTTAAGTAACATATGGACACAGCTGTTTGCCTTTGGTATAGTTTTGAACTTGAAGTAAATCACATTTTCCTTCAACTGGGGGCAACTTTCTACTCTTCTGTTAAAGCAGAAGTCAAATAATTACAAATTGATAATAAACATGTCTACAACCATCTTCTCCAGCTTAAAAAACAAGAGATACTGTCCATGACCCCCGCTCTTATTTTGTCTTTCATTTTTTAGAAGAGAACTTTCATATGTTCCAAAGTATGAAGTTAATGCCTGAACACCTTCTAGGTTTCATCACTCTCCATTTAGTTTGAAAAACGAGAAGGAAATAAATGAAAATGCTCCCAATTTGAATTGCTCACTCTATGTGTAGGAAACAAAAATTACTATAAGGCAGTCTATTGACCGTGTAACAATAAAAAGGACAGTAGTCATATCAAAATGAGTCGTCTAGGGCAACGAACGTGGAAACTTTGATCTGTTTTTCACCTTTAAAATATCACCATATAATATATATAATGATCCATTGTATATATAATGTATATTATATTTTATAATATATATAGAATATGTATAATGATCCATATTATATATACAAAATGGATCGCTATATGTATTCTATGTATATTATATATAATATAATATATAGAATATATATAAAATATATATATTTTATAATATATATAGAGTACGTATAGCAATCCATATTATATATATATAAAAAATGGATCATTATATGTATTCTATATATATTATAAAATATATATAATGTATATAACATATATATTACATATATAATGGATTATTATATATATTATAAAATATAATATATATTATATGTAATGGATCATTATATTATATACATTATACATAATGTACATTATATATAATTATATATAACATATATAAAAGATATATGAATGCCTTTAAATATATGGCAGTGCCGTCCAATAGGGCCTTTTGCAGTAATGGAAGCACTCCATAACGCATACTGTCCTCTGTGGCACCCATTAGCCACAAGTGGTGATTGAGCCTGTGAAAAGCGGCTAGTCCGAACGAAGAATTAAATTTTTAATTTAACTCCATTTTAACTTATTTAAAATTAAATAGCCACATGTGGCTAGTGGCTACCCCGTTGGATAATTCATCTTTATAGTATAACAGGGCAACTTAAAGGGATTAAAATGTGATGGGCCTGAGAGTTACAAAACCATACATGGGAGACACAACGCACAAGAGGTGTGCGGTGGAGGCGGGGGCCCTTCCTGAACACTCACCACGCAAGGGGACTGCAGGTGTCCTCGGGGGCAGACCTTGCCCAAAGCACAACCCAGAGACGGTGCTTCACCGGCGCACAGCTTAATTACGAAGCCTCAAGGTCAGAAAGGAGATCACAAGATAGTGCCTTATAACTTGCCGAACAAAATAAGTAGGTGGGAAGGACTTCAGGATCACTGTGGGTTCAAAATCCCAGAAGAGTAGAGGAGGTGATGACCAGGGAAGATGTGTGGGCCGGGCCTCCAGGGCAGTAGAAAAAGCCCTGTGAGCCCAGTACAGAGGGGAGGGCCGAGGTGAGAGGTGGCCGGGGGTGCAGGGTCTGGGATGCGGTCCTGCCGCCGTTTGAAAAGCATGAGGTCTATCTCTTGAGAATTGCGTGTCTACTACAGTAGCTGCCGGTGGATTTACACTGCCAGAGTGTGTTTCACGGCAGGCTCTGAGGAGCTGCTTTCCTACCCGGCCTCATTTAGAAGATTACAAATGGCACAACGCCCATTGATAAAAGGAAGCATTCTCTCTGTTTCCGTGTGTGTGCCGTCCTCCCGAGGCTGCTCTCATTCTTCACAGTCTTCCTTCTCTTACACATTCTTTTGTTACTACTTTCTCCGCCTGTATAATTGAGGTCCTGTCTCAAAACTGTCCTGGATGCTATGACAGCTTAAGTTTTCTTGTTAGGATTGGACAATGTGGATAAAAATCTTCTTACAATAGAAGCTCTTCAGGTGAAAGAAGGAGGAGAGAGTAAACATTTACCAAGCACCTACCCTGGGATACATGCTGGGCCTGGCACGGCACATGTAGACACAGCATCATGTATTCCAGGACTGTAAGGAAAACTCCTACCCTTCCCCATTAAAACAAAGACAAAGACTGAGCAGTTTGTCGAAGGACACCGCGCTCTCTAGGAGCAAAGCTGGGGCTGGAAATTAATTAATCGTGCAAATTAAGCGGGCAGCTCCTGTGGCTCCGGGAGCTTCGGCAAAGCCTTGGGCCCTTCGGTGCTCATGTCTAGGATGGCTGTAACGTGAACCGACACAGTGGGGATGAGTACACTTCCCAGTCACACGCCAGCGGGGTGCCGCCAGGAATGTAGGAGCCCTGTGCCCAGAGGCCTTCAGGCCTCTGCCTTCCAGGGCGACAGTCAGAGTGGCAGGGAACAACGCAGGCAGTTCTGGAGCCTCCAGTGAATTCCATGGAAGGTAACTGGCTCTTTATTCTGGTGTCATCTGAATTCTTTAAAGATAGTTTTTCTTGAATAGATGGTAGAACAAACCTCAGTGCTTTTCAATAGGAACAGGCTGAATCTCCACCTTTCATGCCCTAACTGCCTCCCAGGTAAATGGAATGCGAGGCCCACACCCCTTCCCTCAGGCAGGGCAGCAGCGCTAGTTTCCTGCCTTCCAGCTCTAATTCAGACCTAGAAGACAGCTGGCCAGCAGGGCAGGCCCATCTCCCCACTCCCCAGCACAGGCGAGGTGCCGCTGCAGCACACGCTGTCGCCAGTGACCACGCACTCAGGAATGCAGACACCTGCAGGAGCAGGAATGGAAAACAACAGTCACCTGTCCCACCTGATCCGCCCAGGTGGGAGGGGGCACGGGGCTTGGGGCTGGTCAGGACTTGGAGCTGGGCGCCTGCCCGTGGACAGGAGGAAGGGGAAGGCCGCCTCTGCAGGTGTGGAATGCCGGGCCGGCCCCAGCCTGACTCCCTCGACCAGGAGGGAGAGGGGCATGCTCCTCTTTTGTGACTCTCCTGTGTCGTGACATCACAACAACCAAAGGTGGCCTCTATTGTGGGCTTGTTTAAACACTGATGCAATTTTGCCTACTGGGAAGCCCTGCTCTGTGGAAGTCAGCCTTCAGGGCTTCATCTTTTTAGTAAATGGTGAAAACACAGCTAAAACCAAGGGGAAAGAGTGATATTACCATTCCACCCATCACCTTGCTCCACTGGTACACTGAAGGCAGAGCTCTTCCTCTTGTAAAAACAGCCCAGGCCAAAAAATACATATATACGTGTGTGTAGAAACACGCACAAAGACATGCATATACACATGTACACACACACATACATAGGCATACACACATACACACACGTGCATGCATACACCTATATACACGGATGTGCATGTGCATACACATACATACACACACGTACATGCATATACCTATATGCACACATGCACCTGTGCATACACATACATACACACATACACACATGTACATGCATATACCTATATGCACACATGCACCTGTGCATACACATACATACACACATACACACACGTACACGCATATACCTATATGCACACATGCACCTGTGCATACACATACATACACGCATACACATGTACATGCATATACCTATATGCACACATGCACCTGTGCATACACATACATACACACATACACACATGCACCTATATGCATACATACATCTGTGTATACACATACATACACAAATACACTCACGTACATGCATATACCTATATGCACACATACACTTGTGCATACACATACATACACACATGTACACGCATACACCTATATACACACATACCTGTGCATACACATACATACATACATACATGCACACAAACACATATGCACATGCACACATATACATGCATACACACATAGACACACACATGCATATACGTATGTTACACAAACTCACCAGCTACTCACACATACACTGCTCATGCATATGTATAGACCTTGCACAGCCCGAGGTGCAGTTCCCAAAGGAGCGTCACTTGTATGGAGGAGGAAAAAAGGAGGGCTGGGTGGAGACATCTCACTAGGAGCTAGGTGGAGCAGGGTGAGCAGGGAAGGCATCCTCCCCACCCATGCCACCGGGCACCCAGACTTGGTGGCAGCAGATCCCAGACCCAAGGCTAGGCTGTGGGCTGCATGCCCTGGCTCCAGTCACTGTCCTGGTAGGTGGAGCGGGGACCCCTCAGGCTGTGCCCTGATGGTTCTGAGGACCCTGCCTCACCTCCAACTTTTCACGCCGTCCTGCAAGCAAGCCCTCAGAACAAAGCTGCCCACCAGGCTACACGCAGACTCCACGTCTCCTTTAGACCCTGCTATCAACATAACCTTCACGTGAACCTGAGTGTTGCCTTTACTTTTCACTTTTTTCCTTAGTGATTTCTTGAACAAATCATTATGCTGGTAAAATGTCAAATGCTGTTTTCCTTGGCAGATACAGAGCCTGAGGGGGAGGTGGGAGAAAAAGTAACATTCCTAGCACCCTTTTTAAACATTGCGGGGGATAATTGGGACATTAAACAAGACAGTCACTAAGCGGGGACACTCGGGGGGCCTGTCAGCCACAGCAGGCACATTTCCCCGTCACTCAGGGACGCCCGTGCCGGCTTCCTTTCCCGGTTGCTGCAGGACTCCTCAGGGAAGTGCTGACCCTACACAGACCATTTGTGCTTAAAAACCTAAATCACTGGAAGCCAGCAAAGCAAGTCTGAATGTGGCCGAGGGGAGGCGGAGCTCCAGCCCTGCCCTAAAGGGCCCTGGAAGCCTCCGGATGGGTGCCGTGCCTGGAGACGGAGTGGGTCTCTCTGAGTTTCTCTGCTTGTGGAAGAAACCAGGGCAGTGTCTCCTGCTTACTCTAGGTTCTCTGACCCCTGCCTCAAGGAACTGCACCCAGGGCTGTGCAAGGTCTATACATATGCACGTGCAGTGTGTGTGTGAGAGGTTGGTGAGTTTGTGTAATATATGTATACACATATCACATATGGTAACTTGCCAGGCCTCTGCCTCTGCAGGAATCCTTCCTGTCAGAATTTGCATTGTTATGAACCTCCCAACAATCTCCTCTCATTTCCCTTTTGACAATTCAAGCACAAAGTCTGTCATGGAAATACTGTTGAAGACTCTTGTGTTTCGTTTTTGGCAGGGCACACTCTGCCATCTGAAAAGCACAGCCTCCTGGCCGTTCTCCACATGCTCCATGTGGGGCTGAAGGGGCCTGATGAAGAGACTTTCTCACATGGATGCTTTGTCGTCCTCTGACTCCAGCAGCCCGCAGGATCTGCCAGGAGAACCCTTTTCAGCCCCTCTTCCCTGCCGCCACTTGCAGCGGGAGCATCCATTTGAGGGGATGTTCGTGAGGAGGCTGGGTTAAACCTAGCTTGAGCACACGCCCCTGCCTGGGAGGCACAGCTGAGAACGTCACAGTAAGAAGCAGCATTCATGCACCAGGCCTCACTGCCACTCCCCAAAGTGCTACGATGCACTTCTCAACTCCATCAGCACGAGTGCCACGCTGGCAGGAAGCCCTGGCTTCTCTGATACTGGGTCTGGGGAGCAGGACCCTTTTTCTTTGTCTCTTAAAGTAACTGTAAACCCTTAGACAGACAAGAAGAGAGGCCTATGGGACCTTCCTCCCGGAACAGGTTTTAACTCACCAGGCGCATGTACAGAACATCACTAGTAACCAACTTGAATACGGTTTTTTTAAGATACACAAAGCAAGCTTAAATACCTTCTCCTTCTGCAGGACTTCAGAACTCACCTTCTCCCTTTCTCTCCCATGCTGTTTCTCCACCTGGATACTGGCGTATGTGGGGTGGCCATTGAAGTCAGTTTCAACACTCTAAGTTCTTCCATGGAAGCCACCCGCAGTGGTCAAAGATTAGGAACGTGTTTTTCTCTGCCACCGGTTCACCCTGCAATGCTCAGGGAAGCGGGGCAGCATCTAGGTAGCCTCTGCTGCACGGAGACGCAATTACAACGGGACCAAGTTGACCCTTTCATATCCCGTTGTAAGAAGAGCAGTGCAGGACACCCAACACGGGGCTCCACCTGCGTGGCTATCACAGTGCTCCCCGAAGCAGTAAAACAAATAACCCCCGAGGCACCCAACACTGGGCCGTGATACCCAGCCCTGTGCCCCACACCTCACGAGTCAAAGATGGTGTGTGGAGAAGCAAGAAGGAGGCATCAGCTGCGACACGCCACACTGTGCTGTGAGCCCAACATTGGCACAGTGGCTTGTGGACCAGGCGCTCCAGCGTCTCTCAAGACCTGCACTCTGTGAGCGGCCCTGCACCCACGATTGCCCTCTGGAAACCCACCATGATGTCACCTGGAACACCCCACATGACTCCACACCATGCTCGCCCTGCGGCCACTGAGTAGCAGTAGAGCCTCCAGGGGACGCTCAACCCTGAGCTCTGCACCCTCCCAACTAAGGGGCTAGATGGAGTGAGCAGCATCGTTCCCCAACAGTTTCTTCAAGTCACCGGGGACCCCAACGCCATGCTTCATTAGTCAGCGTCCTCCAGGGAAATAAAACCAATGGATACGCAGAGAGAGAGAGTCAGATTCATGTTAAGGAATTTGCTGCGGCCATCGTGGCGGCTGCAGGTCTGAATCTTCGCGGCAGGCTGGCCAGCGGGAGACCTGCGAGGCTGGTGTTGCAGCTGCTGTGCCAGGGCAGAGTCCTGGCCGAGCTCCTCTTCCTCCGGGGAGCTCAGTCTTTGCTTCTAAGGCCTTCAGCTGGTTTGATGAGGCCCACCACATCACGGAGTATAACTCGCTTCACTTAAAGTCTCCTGATTAAAATGCTAATCTCATCTAAAAATACCCTCACAGAGACATCTAGACTAGTGTTTGATCAAATACCTGGGTACCATGGCCTCGTCACGTGGATGATAAAGTTAAGTGGAACAGCTCTCTAAAGCCCATCATCACGGCATGCTCGGTAGAAAAGCAGCAAAGTGCCCTTGAAGGCTGCCGCACCGCGCCCCTCAGCGCCCCCGCCCGGCTCACAGTGGTTGCAAGTGTTGTGGCCCTCTCGGGAGAACCGGGACTCTATACCCGCCCCACTCTCACAGGGGCCACTTAGCAAGGATACAGGGTCACCTCAGACGCAGAACCCTGTGTGACAAACCCCAGTCTTCTCAGCATCCTCCACGGAAACATTGCTCAGGCACCGCAGGATGCCCAGGGTCTACCACGGGGGCTCTGCACTCCCAAACCTCGGTGTGGACAGAGCAACAGCAGAATGAACTGGCTGGGAAGCTGTGCACTGCACGCCAAAGTCCAAGAATCCTATTGCTGCCCCTGCATCCACAGCACTGGCCCCAGCTGGGACCCAACACACTCCATCAGCTCCAGCCACAGGAGACCGAGGGCACTGAAGGGTGTGCTCGGCACCCACGCTGCTGGGATGGGTCCCATCACAGCAGGCGCGTGTGGCCGGGGACACTCCGCTTGCTGCAATCAAGGTGCAGCAGGCGAGGCTGGCATGCCCCACCCCAGTTGCCATGGGGCCTGCAGACCAGCGGCATCACTGTGGCCTAGCAGCTTGTCATCAGGCCCCATCGCAGGGCCCACCCCAGAGCTAGTGAACTGTATTTCGCTTTTAGGGAAACCCTGGTTACAGGGGTTTAAGGTGCGCCTCCTAAAGCAGAGGTCCACTCGTCTTTCAGGTTCCCAGATGGTTGACCCTCTCTAAGGATGTATTACACTGGAGGGTCCCAAGAAGGCTGGTCAAATGGTGGAGTCTGTTCAGTCTATTTAGCAGCTCACGGCGTGGTGCAGTCGGTGTTTTAAAGCACGAAGTCTCTTTGAAAAGACGCTTAAGTTGAGACTCTGCTAAATCTTATAACAAATTACATTGTCCAATTAAACTAAAAATAATCCGGGGACTTTGCACGGGGCTCTGAAGATGTGTCGTAGGCATCAGTCGGTAATGAAGTATCACCCACCTCTGCCTGGGAATTTCTCCCTGATCACATCCCCATTACAGAGACGCAGACAGTGCTATCACCTATCAGTAGCAACAGCTGGTCGTGGAATCTCAGGTGCCGGCCCGACGGCACGCCCATCTCCACTCCTCCCCGAATCCCTACATTTTACAGAAGAAGAAACCGAGGCACAGACAGCTCAGGGAATTGCTGAACGTGCCTCTGTCCCCGTAGCACTGTCATGGGGAAACCATGAACACGCTTTCCTCTTTTACATTTTGGTGTTTCTAACCTTTTCTTTGTCACCCACCCCGACAAGGGGTAGAGGAAGACGCTTAGTGTCATTCAGAGGCGACACAGAGAGAAAGCAGCGTGGATGTGGTCACCCTTGCCCCTTGCAAGCACAGCAGGATATGCAGCAGGACGACAGAGGTACCAGCCAGGCTGCGTCACACTGGCCATGCTCCACGCTCCTCACGCACCCACCCGAGGTTCCCACTAATGGCCCGGGACAGGGGCTCACAAGGCCCAAGTCTCCAGGGGAAGAGCAGACACGTCCCCATGTTGGTTCAATAAGAAAACGCAAACCCAGTTAGGGAGGCTGAGGCCCCAGCTTTCATTCAATGAGTAAAGATGACACAGGTCCCAGTGACCATGGCTGCTGGTGGTGCAGGTGGAGGAAGCCGGGCCTGGGGGTGGTCATGGGGCTTTCCATCTCCCTTATCTGGGCCTTGCCCTGGCAGAGGGTCAGCACAGGCGACTTTCAGATAACCGAGGGGAATTCTAGAACAGAGGTGCTTTTTGCTTATTTAGGGCTTGGAAGGAGATGGCACCCACCAAAATAACAAAAAGCGTGTCAACATGTGCGGCAGCGCGGGGAGGCGGGGCGGCAGGACTGCTGACGTGGTGGCCCTGCTCTCGGCTCCCGGAAGGGACCCTGACGGCACCTCACAGTGCCCAGACGTCCTAGGATGGGCCTGAGGAGTGCCGATCAATTGGAAGGCTAGGAGGGGCCTCTGGATGAGGACCGTGGGGATGTGCTAGAGAAATATGTTCGTATGTAATGTAACTATTATACATTTATTATAATAAGAGCTGCTTTGGCTGGTGGAGCTGTTCCTACAGACCCTGTTTGCTCTGACAGACGGTATCTCCAGCTTCTAACACTCAGTACTTGGCATAAATAGATGCTCAGCAAATATTTTCCAGTAAATCACATTTTTATCTATTAGCAAAACATTTGCTCTCTTCCTCTCCCCACTAGATAAATGAGAAATGTATTTGAAGTATAAGGCTCAATTTTAAGGATTACAAATGATTAGGCTTCTTAGACCATTTGTAGCATCTGGCTCTGAATTAATTCAAGGTAGTTATTATCGGCTGGACCTTTAAAAGCGCAGTTGTGCAATGCTTGTGTGCACTGAAGACCTCTCCTCCAACATCCGGTCTTAATCCCCGTGCTCAGGCGCTGTCTGTGATTAGAACATGGTGTGCCTGCCTTTGGCTCTCACGACAGCGCTCTCACAATAGAGGTGAGCCTGTCCCTGGCGAGGCGTCAGGTGTGCTGTGGCCCCCCAGTTCCACCCACTCCTTCCCTCTCTCCCTGATCCACCCAGCGCATGGTCTCTCCTCCCAGCAGCTCCCACACACTGCCTGCATTTGGCCAGCTCTCACAGCGTCCACACCCGCTGTGCCCATCTGCATCTGCGCCACCTGATCCTGAGAGGAGCTGGTGCGGCTGGTCAGGGCAGCTGCATTCAGCCCAGTCCCTGGTCTCCTGTGCAGCTCTGTCCCGTCCCAGGCTCCAGCCCCTCAATTACGTGTTCATATCATATGAACGAGGGGCTGAGAACAGCACAAACTTGTGGTCTTACAGTTGTGGAGGTCAGAAGCCCAACATGGGTCTCATTGGGCTGGGGTTGGGGTGTTGGCAGGGCTTTGACGCCTTGTTACGGCCAGCAGGTAGTGGAGACGGCCCCTGAACCTGTGAGGCTGCACCGTGATCCTCTGGTCCCTCCATCTTTACTGAGGTGTGCCTGACAGTAAAACACTGTGTACACACAGGATGCTTTGATACCTGGACACACTGTGAAACGATCACCACAGTCCAGCTACTTCACAGATCACCTCACGTAGTATGATTCTGCGTGTGTGCTCAGAACACTTGAGATCTACCCTCTTTGCAAATTTCAAGTAAACAATGCGGTATTATTAACCACTGCCACCATGCTGTGTGTTAGGTTTCCAGAACCGAACCTTTGTACCCTCCAACCTACATTCCCCTCCACTCCGCCTCCATGGGCCTGACTTCTCTAGATTTTGCACAGAAGTGAGATCAGGCATTCCTTGTCTTACTGCGTCTGGCCCATCTCACCTCACATAGCTCAAGGTCCTCCAAGTTCACCCATGTTGCGGCAAAGGCAGAATTCCCTGCTTTTTGACAGCTGACTAATACTCCACTGTGCAGAGATATCTGATTTTCCTCATCTGTTCATCCACCAACAGACACAGGTTGAGTCCCTAGCTCAGCTCTTGTGACAGCGCTGTAGGGAGCCTCGGTAGAGGCTGCAGGGAGTGGAGATCGCACCACTGCACTCCAGCCGGGGCAGCAGAGCGAGACGCTGTCTCAAAAAAAAAAAAAAAGAAAGAAAGAAAGAAAAAAAAAGAAGAAAAAGAAACGAGAAAGCCAAATTCTTGGCTTTGGATTTTAAATAGATGTAAAACCAAAGGCAAGAATTTCACTCGTTTTTCTATGAATTTTTTTTTAATATCGTCTCTTCACCAGTATAATAAAACTTGGCTACAATGTCTAGTTTTAATGAGAGAAAGACTTTGGAACAAAATGAAATTACTGAAATAGAAAAATACATAGGATGATGTTTAAAAATGCTTTTATATTAAAGGATGAATGAAATCGGGGACAGAATAGGTATTGTTCATTACATAAACAGTAGAAAATATAGATTGTATGTTGTATGCATTCTCCTCTAGAAAGTCAGGTGAGATTGAATTTCAGCAAAATAAGAACATAAAATGAAGGAATTGAAAGACATGATATACAGAAAGTAGTGGATCGCACCCGGCACACTGCTTTCATTCCCTTTATATACCCAAAGGCTGGATTGCTGGACCGCATGCTAGTTCTCTTTTTAATTCCTTCAGGCCCCTGCATACTGCTTTCCATAGGGCTGTACCAAGGATATTTCCATCAACAGTATATAAAGGCTCATTTTCTCCCATATCCTGGCCAACACTTATTTCCCGTCTTTTGGATGATAGCCATTCAGACAGCTGTGAGATGGTGGTTTTGATTTGCACTTCCCTGGTAATTCATGATGGTGAGCACCTTTTCATATAGCTGTTGGCCATTTATATGTCCTCTTTTAAGAAATGTACATTTTTATTTTTTGATTATTAAAAAAGTAATATCTGTACACGTAGCACATCAAATAGTACACTGGGCAACACAGTGAGACCCTGTCTCTGCAAAACAATTTTAAAAATTAGCTGGGTGTGGTGGTGAGCCCATGTTGTCACAGCTGCTCAGGAGGCTGAGGTGGGAGGATTGCTTCAGTCCAGGAGGTCAAGGCTGCAGTGAGCCAAGATCACACCATTGCACTTCAGCCTTTAGAGATACTGTCTCTAAAAAATAAATTTAAAAAATTAAAATAGAATAGTACTAAAAAGTTTCTAAAGAAAAACACCGACCCTGACTGGACTCCTCCCTCCTTATCCCAGCCTCACTGTTAAGGAAAACTACCTCAAATGTTTCCTGCCATTGTTTTTTTGGTTTTTTTTTTTCCCTTGATAGCGACCTTCACAAGCCTAGATAATATATGCACTCCTCTATTTTCTTGTTCATACTTTTAGACAATATTCATTGACTGTCTTGTAAGATGTAAGAATTAAGCTCATTTACACTCCCACCTGCTGCTTCTCAGTTTTGAAATGCATATGTTGGTTCTTCTGCTGATTACCCGTACTTAAATGTCTGTTTCCTTTCTCCGTCAACTATAAGCTGTACATCCTGACGTGCCCCCAACACTTTAGGATGAGAATAGATGTGAACGTCCACGTTATTCCCACTCATCCGTACCCCTCGGAGCCGCCGTGCGCTTCCTCTAGGTCGGCTCTGCACCAGCCGCCAGTCTCTGCTGCTTTGTTCACGGGAGGACTCCGAAGATTGAAAACTAACAAGCAGCCTGGGCAGTCTTATCATTGTGTAAATACCGCGCATGGAGGCAACCAGTAAGCCAAAGCCTCTTTCTTTTTCTGAATCTACTGCCTCAACATCTGGGCCACTCAGATGCTACCGTTTCTGTCCTCAAGATCAAATGGAATCTCTCCTGTAAGCTAGTGTCCCTTTCTTGAACATTCCCCATTTTCATTCACTCCTTTTTGAGCAATAACTTTCAGATACAGGTTTTCTTTATGCAAAGCTCTAATTGCCTTCTTTTTACCTGAGTTATTTGCCTTATTACAACTGCATGCTTCCTTAAGCTCAAATCATGCTTTCTATTTTATCGAGTTTCTCTCTTCCCGGGATACTCCCCTCCTGAAGATAACTTCTTCCTGCTCTGTCTCGTGAGACGCCTCCCCAGCTGAAAGCCAGCCTCCTCCAGACACTTCCTTCCACCGCGCTCCCGGGCAGGAGCCACTATTTTCTGTATATCATGTCTTCCTCTTCCTTCATTTTATTTCCTTATTTTGCTGAAATTCATTTCAACTGACTTCCTAGAGGAGAATGCATGCAACATACAATCTACATTTTCTAAATATTTGTGTAATGAAAAATACCTTTTCTGCCCTATGTTTTATTCATCGTTTATTATAAAAGCGTTTTTAAATGCTATCCTATGTATTTTTCTATTCAAGTTATTCCATTTTCTCCCAGAGTCTTTCTCTCATTAAAACTAGGCATTGTAACCAAGGTTTAATATCTTTGTGAAGAGAGGACATTGAAAAAAAAATTTATAGAAAAAAAAAGAGTGAATTTTTTGCCTTTGGTTTTATATCTATTTAAAATCCAAAGGTAAGAATTTGGCTTTTTCCTTTTTTGAGACCAGGGTCTCTTTTGTCTCCCAGGCTGAAGTGCAATGGCACGATCTCAGCTCACTGAAGCCTCCGTCTCTCAGGTTCAAGCGATTTTCGTGCATTAGCCCCCTGCATAGCTGGGATCACAGGCGTGCACCACCACATCTGGCTCATTTTTTTATTTTTAGTAGAGACAGAGTTTCTACATGTTGGCCAGCTGGTCTTGAACTCCTAACCTCAAGTGATCCGCCCTCCTCGGCCTCCTAAAGTGCTGGGATTACAGGTGTGAGCCACCACGCCCAGTCGAATTTGGCTTTTTCTGATTTTTTCCTCATTGTGTGAGCGTCATAGAGTGCACTTACACACACCTAGACGGCAGAGCCTACGACACACTCAGGCTAGATGGAGAACTTCCTGCTCCCAGGGCAGACCCTGTGTAGCTGCAGCATGGTATGGTCCTGAGTACTGCAGCCGATTATAGCACCATAGTAACCATTTGTGTTTCTAAACTTATCCAAAAATATGGCATGAAAGATGATGAAGAATGGAAAACCCGTGTAGGGCACTTACCATGAATGGAGGTCAGGGACGGATGTTGTTCTGGGTGAGCCAGTGAGTGAAGGCCTAGGGCGCTAACGTACTGTGCTGTAGACTTCGTAAACACTGTATACTTAGCCTACACTAAAATGACTTTTTTAAATGTGTTTCTTAAATAGCAAACTAAACTTAGCTTACCGTAACTTTTTATATATATGTATACTTTCAGTTCTGGGGTACACGTGCAGAACGTGCAGGTTTGTTACATAGGTATACATGTGCCATGGTGGTTTGCTGCACCCATCAACCTGTCATCTACATCAGGTATTTGTCCTAATGCTATTCCTCCTCTAGTCCCCCACTCTCCTACAGGCCCCAGTGTGTGATATTCCCCTCCCTGTGTCCGTGTGATCTCATTGTTCAACTCCCACTTATGAATGAGAACATGCGGTGTATGTTTCCTGTTCTTGTGTTAGTTTACTGAGAATGACAGTTTCCAGCTTCATCCATGTCCCTGCAAAGGATATAAATTCATCCTTTTTTATTGCTGCATAGTATTCCATGGTGTGTATGTGCCACATTTTCTTTATCTAGTCTATCATTGATGGGCATTTTGGTTGGATCCAAGTCTTTGCTATTGTGAACAGTGCCACAATAAACATACGTGTGCATGTGTCTTTATAGTAGAATGATTTATAATCCTTTGGGTATGTACCCCGTAATGGGATTGCTGGGTCAAATGGCATTTCTAGTTCTAGATCTTTGAGGAATCACCACACTGTCCTCCATAATGTTGAACTATTTTACATTCTCACCAACAATGTAAAAGCGATTCTATTTCTCCACATCCTCTCCAGCATCTGTTGTTTCCTGACTTTTTAATGATTGTCATTCTAACTGGCATGAGATGGTATCTCATTTTGGTTTTGATTTACATTTCTCTCATGATCAGTGATGATGAGCTTTTTTTCATATGTTTGTTGGCTGCATAAATGTCTTCTTTTGAGAAGTGTCTGTTCATATCCTTTGCCCACTTTTTGATGGGTTTATTTTTCTTGTAAATTTGTTTAAGTTGTTTGTAGATTCTGAATATTAGGCCTTTGTTGGATGGATAGATTGCAAAAATTTTCTCCCATTCTGTAGGTTTCCTCTTCACTCTGATGATAGTGTAGAAGCTCTTTAGTTTAATTAGGTCTCATTTGTCAATATTGGTATTTGTTGCCATTGCTTTTGGTGTTGTAGCCATAAAATCTTTGCCCATGACTATGACCTGAATGGTATTGCCTAGATTTTCTTCTAGGGTTTTTATGGTTTTAGGTCTTACATTTAAGTCATTACTCCATCTTGAGTTAAATTTTGTATAAGGTATTAGGAAGGGATCCAGTTTAAGCTTTCAACATATGGCTAGCAAGTTTTCCAAACACTATTTTTTAAATAGGGAACTCTTTCCCCATTGCTTGTTTTTGTCAGATTTGTCAGAGATCAGATGGTTGTAGATGTGTAACATTATTTCTGAGGCCACTGTTCTGTTCCATTGGTCTATATATCTGTTTTGGTACCAGTACCATGCTGTTTTGGTTACTGTAGTCTTGTAGTATAGTTTGAAGTCAGGTAACATGATGCTTCCAGCTTTGTTCTTTTTGCTTAGGACTGTCTTGGCTATGCAGGCTCTTTTTTGGTTCCATATGAAATTTAAAGCAAATTCTGTGAAGAAAGTCAATGGTAGCTTGATGGGGATAGCATTGAATCTATAAATTACTTTGGGCAGTATGGCCATTTTCACGATATTGATTCTTCCTATCCGTGAGCATGAAATGTTTTTCCATTTGTTTGTGTCCACTCTTATTTCCTTGAGTAGTGGTTTGTAGTTCTCCTTGAAGAGGTCCTTCACATCCCTTGTAAGTTGTATTCCTAGGTATTTTATAGTCTTTGTAGCAATTATGAATGAGAGTTCACTCATTATTTGTCTCTTTTTGTCTGTTATTGGTGTATAGGAATGCTTGTGATTTTTGCACATTGATTTTGTATCCTGAGACTTTGCTGACATTGCTTATCAACTTAAGGAGATTTTGGGCTGAGACGATGGAATTTTCTAAATATACAATCAATCATGTCATCTGCAAACAGAAACAATTTGACTTCCTCTTTTCCTAATTGAATACCCTCTATTTCTTTATCTTGCCTGATTGCCCTGGCCATAACTTCCAATACTATGTTGAATAGGAGTGGTGAGAGAGGGCATCCTTGTCTTGTGCCAGTTTTCAAAGAGAATGCTTCCAGCTTTTGCCCATTCAGTATGATATTGGCTGTGGGTTTGTCATAAATAGCTTTTATTACTTTGAGATACGTTCCATCAATACCTAGTTTACTGAGAGTTTTTAGCACAAAGCACTGTTGAATTTTGTCGAAGGCCTTTTCTGTATCTATTGAAATAATCATGTGGTTTTTGTCATTGGTTCTGTTATGTGATGGATTACATTTATTGATTTGTGTATGTTGAACCAGTCTTGCATCCCAGGGATGAAGCTGACTTGATCGTGATGGATAAACTTTTTGATGTGCTGCTGGATTCTGTTTGCCAGTATTTCATTGAGGATTTTCTCATCGATGTTCGTCAGGGATATTGACCTGAAGCTTTTGTTGTGTCTCTGCCAGGTTTTGACATCAGGATGATGCTGGCCTTATAAAATGAGTTAGGGAGGAGTCCCTCTCTTTCTATTGTGTGGAATAGTTTCAGAAGGAATGGTACCAGCTCCTTTTTGTACCTGTGGTAGAATTCAGCTGTGAATCTGTCTGGTCCTGGGTGCTCTGTCCCAGGGAGGTGGGGGTTTTATCTTTAAGTCTCTGACTGGGGCTGCTGCCTTTTTTTCAGAGATGCCCTGCCCAGAGAAAAGAGACTCTAGAGAGGCAGTCTAGCTGTAGCGGCCTTGCTGAGCTATGGTGGGCTCCACCCAGTTCAAATTTCCCAGTGGCTTTGTTTACACTGTGAGGGTAAAACTACCTACCCAAGCCTCAGCAATGGCGACGCCCCTCCCCCCAAGCTAGAGCATCCCGGGTCGAGCTCATACTACTGTTCTGGCAGTGAGAATTTCAAGCCAGTGGAATTTAGCTTGCTGGGCTCCATGGGGGTGGGAACAGCCGAGCCAGCCCACTTGGCTCCCTGGCTTCAGCTGCCTTGCCAGGGGAGTGAACAGTTCTGTCTTGCTGGTGTTCCAGTTGCCACTGGGGCATGAAAAGCTCCTGCAGCTAGCTCAGCGTCTGCCCAGACGGCTGCCCAGTTTTGTGCTGGAAACCCAGGGCCCTGGTGGTGTAGGCGCCAGAGGGAATCTCCTGGTTTGTGGGTTGTGAAGACCGTGGTTAAAGTGCAGTATCTGGCTGGGTAGGAGTGCAGGACACAGTCTCTAATGGCTTCCCTTGGCTAGGAGAGGGAGTTCTCCGACCCCTTGCACTTCCCAGGTGAGGCGATGCCCCACACTGCTTCAGCTCCCCCTCCTTGGTCTGCACCCACCGTCCAATCAGTCCCAATGAGATGAACCGGGTGTCTCAGCTGGAAATGCAGAAATCACCTGCCTTCTGCATCAGTCTTGCTGGGAGCTACAGACCAGAGTTGTTCCTATTCGGCCATTTTGCCAGCAATCCAACTTTTTTACTTTACGTTCTTACATTCCTTGAGATTTTTTTAAAGTTCTTTAGTAATCACACTTAGTTTACGACACAAATGCATTGTATAGATATACAAAAATTTTTTATTTCCTGACTCAATACGTTTTCTTCTGGTTCTAAATTATGCCATTTTTATTGTTTTTACTTCTTAAACTTCTTTGTTAAGAGCTAAGACACAAACACATACAGCATCTTAGGCCGACACAGGGCGGGATCATCAACATCACTGTCTTCCATCTTCGTGTCTTGTCCCCCCGGAAGGTCTTCAGGGGCGATAACACAGATCTCTATGTCATCTCTAAGATAACAATGCCTTCTTCTGGATACCTCCTGAAGGACGTGCGAAAGACATTAAAAAATAGCAATTAAGGCTGGGCGCAGTGGCTCATGCCAGTAATCCCAGCTACTCTGGAGGCTGGGAAAGAAGAATTGCTTGCACCTGGGAGGCAGAGGTTGCAGTGAGCCAAGATCATGCCATTGCACTTCAGCCTGGGCAACAGCAAGACTCTGTCTCAATAAAGCAATTTAAAGTATAGCCTGGTAAACAGGTAAACCAGTAACGAAGTCGTTTACCATCATTATCGAGTACTATGGATGGACATAACCGCATGTGCTGAGCTTTTATGCCGCCAGCACCACAGTAGGCTTGCTCACACCAGCCTCACCACAGACACGTGAGTCAGGCAGTTGCACTCTCCCGTTACGATAGCTATTGACTTCTCGAGGCCATAGGAAATGTTTGGCTCCATTATAATTTCGTGAGACCCGTGGTTGACCTAAATGCCACTTTAGGGCAGGATGGTATGCATATAGCAACAAATGGCAAAGGCCATGTTTTCTGTGAGACGAGCCAGGCAGTATTAACTGATGCAGGGATCTCCTGCGTGCACGCTTAGTCTCCTCCCCTGGAGGCTGGGTCCTAAACCTCCCGGTTGCAATGGACCTTGAGCCTGGGTCTTTCCAGGAAGGTTACTCTCCAGCCCCCTCCAGGGTATTATGAGGTCGTTCTGCTTTCCCACCCCCCCACCCGCTTTCCAGCAGGGATCTCTTGTCTGCAGGTGAGCTCATTCACCTCCAGCTCCATGCCCAGTCCTGCCCTCATTGTCTGAGCCATTACGAGTGGCTTCTTTGTGCCCCCTCCGGTGTCAGTTTGGGGGTCTCGGGAGGAGCTGGAAATAACGGTCTGGGCTTAGTCTGCCCCTGTCAAACACATTCGTTCAGCCTTGCTTCTCACTTCTGTTTTGCAAGGCCCATTACCATAAGGACTCAAGATTGTGTCCATATCAAGAGAGCAGTCTAGATCTTTCACAGCTCCAGAAGGAGAAAGGAAAGCAAAAAAACCTCAAAATGTTCATTTTTGTCTTTTCTTTTATTCTTCAAGTGTATTTCATATTAGTACTAACTATACATGAGCAGTCAATATTGGTTCTAACTAAAATATCTTTAACTCAATTAAATTTTATATTATTGTGCACATCTCTCTGAATTACCTCTAATTAAACATGAATATTTCTGAGTGACAGAATTTAAAATGTATACGTGCAGTTCGGAAATCTGATTATAAAATCAAGCAAAATAAACTGCAGTTAGCTCTCTCCACAGGCTCCACACTGACAGATTCAACCAACCACAAATTGAAAATATTCAGATAAAAAATAAAAATATAAAAACAATAATAAAAATACAAACTAAAACTTCTAGAGTTTTATAACTATTTATATAACATTTGTTTTGTGTTAGATATTATAAGCCATCTAGAGATGATTTAAATTATACGGGATGATATGCAAATACTATCCCATTTTATATCAGGGATTATATATCAGGGATATATCGACGGTTTGAATATCTGCAAAGGTCCTGGAACCAATACCCAGGGATGCTGAGAAAAGACTGTAATAATATGTAAGTTGTTGTATAAAAATAGAAATGCAAGTTTGAATTCAATATTATCTCTTAGAGAATTTAAAGATTGACAGCCCAGACTGGACTCTGGAGAAGGCCGTAATTCATTGTATTAACGGGACCTTAGTGAATGTGCTCGCAATCCAGTGGCGGTTACTACATAGCAACATTTCTTCCTGGGATCATGACATAGATAACGTCAATACCTAACCCTTTCTGAGGATTCCACTGCACTTCCCATCCTAACAGAAGGATGTTATTATTGGACTCATTGTGTCAATAAGGACACTGAGGCATAGACGGGGTTAACTTGTTGAGGGTTCCACAGCTGAGATAGGAGAAAATGTGCCATGTCCAGCAACAGAAATGCTAATTCTGCGGGAGAAACTTGAAATGCAATCATCTCCTAGAAAAGCTGTGTTAAAAGACCAGGCTGTGTGGAGACTAGAAGTTGGTTCTGCTCCAGGTCGGTAACCCTAGTTGTTCCCCTGAGTTGCTGAGATCCCTTTAAGGAGTTCCCAGCCTCAGGTTTTAAGCTTCTGTCCACCTCTTACCTAAGGATGATGCTGTAATATACATAGATTCACTCTGAGACCCAGCCTGGGTCAGTTACAACTTTCCCATTAGATTCTGATTCAATACTAACTGCATGCCAAACACTAAAAGATATTTTGGAAAGGGATTGTTAGTAGCAGGGCATGATTTCCTGAAACAAACGCTGTACAATTGGCTATGGGAAGGGATGTAGGGGTCTGCTGAAAACATCCTGTCAAGATATCATTGACTCATCCAGAGCCAGGTGTGAGCTACAACCCCAAATCAAGCTGACCTCTTCCCACGGCTGCCATTGTTCAGGGTGCTCCTTCAGTCCTGTGTTAGCAACGTCAGTCCTATGTAGGAAACATCCGAACACTAAGCATGCGTGGTTTTTACATTCCCAAAAAGGAAAGCCTAGACTTATTTTTCACAAGACGTAATTTGTCCGTGGAGAGTATTTTAGGGCCTACCTATAAATTATCAAAACCTTTGGCTAGTGCAAAATCTGAGTTAGTGCCATTGAAATAAAATCATTAAGTTGAGAAAGTACATAATTACATGGAACAAGCAGTCTGCAGAGATGATATTTTGAAAGCAAAAATTCAAAAAAAAAAAAATCTAAATAGCCCGAGGTTATCACAAAAACTCAAATTCTAAGAACAACACAGGTATATCCTTCAAGGCTAGTTGGACAATTGCAGTCTGCAACCCAATTGTCTGACATACAGATCAGAAGAAACAAATGCTCGGAAGATCACCTGACCTATGTTTGTCCTGCTCTTGTATTAGCTCAACCAATCCAACCTCTTCCAGATCTTATCCTTTGTTTGTGAAGAGTCAAAATGCCTAGTTGAATTTTTACTTTCTTTGTAGAGGAGAGGGTCTCACTCTGTTGCCCAGGCTGGTCTTGAACTTCTGGTCCCAACCCATCCGCCCACCTTGGCCTCCCAGTGTTCTGGCCTTACAGGCAGGAGCCACCACGCCTGGCTCTAATGTAAGTTACATCTGCTCCAAGTTCTCTTAAATAGATATACATAAATCTTGTCTCTCTTGAGATATACTAAGCTCTTTACAGACATGAAATATATTCCTTATTCTTCTTAACAGTGAATACAAGACCTATTGCTGATGTACCAAAGAATGCTTATTATCTCAACTAAACGAAGGAGTTTGGGTTCCCTCTATAATCTGAACTAGAGGGAGACTATCATACTGAATGCCGGAGACAGCAGTGTTACGCTTTGTGGCAGAAATTCCCTGAGGAAGCTTTAATAAAAATAAGCCTCTCGCATTATTTCAAACTCAAGGAGCTTAGGTACACACTGGTCACTTTAAGAACCACATGATGAGACTTCCTTTTCAAAATGAGAGTCATGGAAGTCTCCTTTTCTTAGATCATTCTAAGGGAATGATTAGAATGATAGTCCCTCCAGCAAAAAAGGAAAACAAGAACATCACAGAGAACAACACAGACCACGTGCGTGCGCGCACACGCAAACCCAGATCTGAAACACCAAATAAACACAAGACAATACGTTTAGGCCTTAATGACTGGTACTTACGTAATTCGGATTTTTAAAATTCTACTCCCACAAAGAGTAAAATCTTTACAATGCTTGCAGTTTTTCAGGATGTGGGTGCTGCAACACTCTCTAGTTAACCCACGACTTGCTCCTTCCGGCAGCCTCAACAAGACACGTCATGCCCGCCTGCTGGACATGATGCAGTTCAGATTTGCGAAACGCTTGATTAGAACAAGTGTCTATTATTTCCCTTTGCATCTCATGGTTCAGTTAATTATCACTTCTGGGCGTGTTGACTCGCTTAGCACTAAAAAAGGAATCATGTGATTTTATTAAATCAGTGAAAGCCAAAACAGTTCCTCTCCTTAGAACTGTAAGCCTTTCTTATCAATATTTAAAAGGAAAAATGGAGAGGAATTATACAATTCTAACATCGTCGCATATATTGCTCGTGTCCAACTGATTGTAAATTATGTCTTGTTGCTCAAGTAAATGACGGAGGATTTCCTACCACCCTACAATATCAACAGATAGTTACTAGCTCTCCCGACGTCAGTGAAGAAAGCACATTCGGGAACGTCTATCCTCATGGTAACAGATGCCCAACAATTTTGACCAACTTCGAAGTCTGCGAGAGAGAGAGCGAGCGAGCGAGAGCGCAATGAAGTGATGATTCTTGCTGTCCTCACTTATTTTTAGTTTCTGCCCTTGCAGGATTGCACTTCCGACCCTCTGCTGGGTGGATAAATTCATACAATTGTTCTAGCCTACAGGTCATGAGTACAACTGATACCAAACAGTCAGTGCTAACACAAGACGTTGCAGACTTCTCTCTCCCTCTGACCCACAGCTGGCAACTTTCAGGAAGGTGACAGCTCCCTCAACCTGGTTTCTATGCAACAAAAACAAGCAGAGCCTTGCTGAACTGCAAAGGCATATATCACATCTGAGAAAGACGGCTGGTTCCCAGCATGGAGATTTGGGCTGGGAACTGGTTACTACAGCAGATCACAGCCCACCCTGACTAATGCACGGCGGCACTGGTTTCAGCTGAGATGCAATCCTGTCCTCCTGGACCGGTCGGATTGGGGCAAGGACAAGGGCAGTGCTGGGACCTGCGGCTGTAGGGAGTCTCCTCACATCCGACGTAAGCTCTACGCTTTGGCAAAGAGGGACTGGGCCTCCTTTTACTATCTGGATAAGCATAGTACTGTTTCCACAGAATGTAGCCTTGAGTTAAGCCGAGGAGTTTGCTTCTTTGGGATAACATGTCTGCAAGAATTGGGCAGAAGGCTGGTAGCTTCACATTCTTTCCATCACACAGGAAAGAAACTCAGCGATTGGGGTTTCTAATTCCTTCTTCTGGAAGAAAATGTAACATATCCCTCTGTGTCCAAACGGGACTCCAACACAGCTGCTTGAGAGGAATGGTGACCGTGAATACATGCAAGGAAAGCTCTCACAGCACTTCTCGGTGAGCTATTGAACAACCTTGATGGCCAGTAAATCCTCAGTGTGTAACTTAAGTAACTGGGCTATAATATAAAGCCACTTACCAGTATGCTAGATTTTACGGAACTTAAAAATGGCCCATATATTATCAGAATCTACTAATTCTGATATATTCCTAAATGGCTATATATGATGTTGGCATAGAAAATTATATAACATGGAGAAAACTAAATAATGGAGAACAAATGAAATAATAAAAAGAAAAGTAGGAAGAATGAGTTGAATGAGCCCAAAAAGCTGGTACCGTGGGGTCTGTATTTTTGTCAGAGATGAAGCAGACGCTGAACTCTGCAACTTCCAGCATCCAGCGCAGCAAGGAAAAGCTATCCAGGCGTGACTGCCGTGGGAACGCCCTCGCACAGAGGACTCGCATGCATACAGCCAGGTGTCCGGAGAGCCTGGACCTCGGATCACTTCCCACACATACAGGAAGGTTTCCCTGCCATGGCCCTCAGCACACCACCCCTCCCCAGATGCACAGAGTAGGGAAATTTCTGGAAGGAAGAGGAATCCCCCGCCTCACAGTGAGCGGGTGTCCTCACAGCAGAGGCTCACTTCCTGATGAGCTCACTCCGGAGCTCCGCGGTCCTGCTTTTTCCTCTGGTGCAGAGACTAATTACAGGGTAATGGATCCTCCCATTTGATGTACCAGCGGATCAGAAAACAAGACAAACAAAACAGAACATTGAATCAAACCAGCTGAGAGCTCAGAATTATCTCACACAACCTCTTCCTACAATCCGAGGGAAGGCAATGCCTTCCTCCCTTCGCTTGGTGTTGGTGAGCATGCCATGAGTGAAGGAAGGAAGGTTCTGACATTCTCCCTTCAGTCTCTTCACTCCAGCATGACCTTGTGAAACACTCACTCTCCGATTGAACCCCAGCCAGTGGGTGAAAATGACAGCTATTTGCGTGGAAACTTGTGGGGCCTTTGATTTCATGAGTCCTATATTATTTTGTAGCTTAGTGAGCTATAGATCTTATTCAAGACAACCAGAGGCTTCTGGCTATGTAGCACATTCCTTTGCAAGCTGCATTTGTAAAATGTAGTTTACAAATTATCGAAAACAATCCATTTGGAAAATTTTCAGCTGCCATTTTGTTTAAAGATGGAGCACTCAAACTAAAATTAAATCTAAACTCAACCCAAACATCCTTGAACAGAGTACCAAGGCTCCACCCAAGTCAGTCAGCTTCGTACGTTGCCATGGAGCAGAGAGAAAATATGAAATACTGGGCAAGCAAGTTACAGCAGAGCTCTCCCCTGTCTCTGGAATGAAAGACGACACTGCCCCGCTGGCAGCTGGCAGCTGTCTCAGTTTAGGGTCCCCCAGAAGCAGACACCAAGACAAGGATTTAAGTACATGTAGTTTACTTGGAATGCAATCCCCAGAAACACGGAGGAAGCAGGGAATCAAGACAGGGGAGGGGAGAAAGGTAAAAAAGACCAAATGAACGGGCCACTGGGCTTGACTCATCGCAGACCCTGAAGGAGACAGTGCCGAGCCATCCCTTTGAGAGGCAAGGAAGCTGAGTGCGTATCCACAGACTCCCTTTTTCCCCTTGTTGACAGTCCTCCTGGGTGTGACTGCCCTTCAGGCCACCCCGACTGAGCGCAGGCAGCTGCCACCACGCAGCTCTCCCCAGTGAGCAGAGCCAGGCTGAGAAGAGGCGGACAGGGTATCTGCAGCCTCTGCTCCAGGCCCTGGGAAGACTCAGACCTGCTGAGATCAAGGCAGTGGTTATTTCAGGTTCCCTCATAAATAAAACTTGTGTATGAGTTTTAAATTTCACAGAAAGCAATTTGTAGTTGGCTGTCAACCTCTTTTTTACCCACTACCTCATTTCTGTAACTTAAAAGTTTCTTATTGTTTTTTAAAAAAGTTAATCTTGATTAAAGTACTCTCCCGAACATCCCCACATTTGAACTGACAGTGTTCTATCCCAGACTCTGTCTCCTATGCCGCAGCTGTTCACTGAAGGATGCAGGATGCTGAGGAGAAGCTGGTCCGTGCTTCAGGTGTGGGAAACTGTTAGTGCCCCCTGTTCACTCAACGGTGAAGGACCTCTTTTAGGACTCCTGTTGATCTCCTTCTGGGGATGCATTTACATCCTTACATCTGGATTTCACTTCCTGTTCATGACTGCCTACTCCTCCCCACTAACTGGCCTTCTTAAGTCAAACGGCATCGGGGCGTATAAAGATGCGTATGGTATGTTTATAGGGCACTTTGCATGCTTATACACGTCAGGTAAAGCAAGAGGACCTTATTATCTCCACCATCAGTTGAAAAGATGAGATGGATAAGTGTGAAATTCACTTACAGAGAGAGAAGCAGAAGCTCTTAGAAGTTAAGCAACCCCCACGCGGCGCTGAGGCTGCCTGACCACTTGACTCACCAGGAATGCCCTCTAACATTTAAGGGAAAAATAACAGCAAGCTTTGCATAATTCTTCCAAAGAATAGCAATCGAGAGAATAGCGACCAGTTTATTTTCTGAAAATAACATATATTTCATGCCAAAATTTGACAAGCATGTTACTACAAAGGAAATTTATAGACCAGTATCTCCCATAGACATAGATGCAAAGATTTTAAACAGCATGTTAACAAGTTAAGTCTACCTGTATATCAAGCATAATACCTGTGCTTTCTTTGAAAAACAATGCTTTTCTTCTCTCTTCAATGTCAAGTTTAGATTTCTTATTGCATCAATGAGCTACTGATGGGTTAATGATTTGTAGTTTCTTTGATCAGAGGAAGCATATTATTACCATCCATCAATAAACTTCCCATACCTGGTTTTTTGATGCATTTAAATATTACAATCTTCATTCCCTCTGTTTCACCTTCTCCCAAGTCATTGACTAAGGGCATACATTTGAAAGATATTGCCAATCTGGATTACTTTCTCCATCAGATCTGCGATAAAACTGAATCTGCAGAGAGATTCGAACTCTCACCCAAGGAATAAGACACTTGATGCGAGGCACACAGGACTTAGCTTTTGCCTTGAATGAGCTCTTGAAATTACCTTAGTTTATTTTATTATAAACAGCACAATCCACGGCACGTTAACTTTTTTTTTCACATTCAGATCAAATGTTTACTCAAGTCCCTGAGACAAGCACTCAGGCCCTGCCAGTTTCCATCTACTCACTAATGTGAATTTCTGTCATGGTCCCTTCGCTTTTCACAGACCTCCCAAGTACCTCTTCCCTCCTTTGGCCTCGCTCAACTCCACCTTGCCTGTCCCACCAAGCGTGTGGACCGTGGGTCTATCCTTGCTGCCCCACTGTAGTTTCCAGATTGAAATGAAGGCCAGCTTGGCTGGGTCATTTATCCATAGCTAAGTGTTGATAATCTTAAAACAGAAACCCAGCTACCTCCCTTTCTCCCACTGCCTTATGGAAGCACTTTGATTCTCACTTATTAGTTACTTTGTACATAGTTAAATATCTTGTTGATGTTTGTAAGCTTAAGGCACAACTGTTTGTCAGCAGTAGGAATTAGAAAGGAGGTAGCATGCTCAATTAGCCACAGCTTTCTATGACTCATGAAAATGCCACATTCAAATAAATGAAACAGCACCAAATATTCTGTGAGGCTAATTACAAGACATTTAGTACACTTCCCCACGGGGACTACACAGGTATGGTGCGTTCAAATCACAGACCTGTGTTTTATTATCCATGATCAGAATCTCGAAGGCAGGACTTGTTACCATGAAAACAGTATTTTAGACTGCATCTATGTGTGTGTTATACACATTGTCTCGTGATCATAAGCCTTTTATTTATAAACACGTGCTATTTTGAGATGATCATGGGAAATTCAATAAACCACTGGATATATAAGCACCTTTTTCCCAAAATTTGATCCTTATTCATTCATGTAATGTGGTTTTATTTGTGAAAGAAATGAACCCTCTGTATTTTAGGCAACATTTGATAAGGTGATACTCATCTCTACTGATACACTGGATATAAGCTGCATCCACATCACAGATATTTGTACACAAAGAATGAATATCGAAACACTTCATAATATACATGGTATCCTTACACACAGAGATGTGGAATCATGGTAAGCACAGAGAATAAATTTTGTATTTTTATTGAGGAAACTACAGAACATTCAAAAACCTAAGGTCACAATTGCTTCTCCAAGACTAAAACTAATCCACAGAAAATCTTTGCAATATGCATTTGTATAAAATGATTACATTTCTATGAAAACTACCCATTCTAAGTAAATCTAGAATTTGACTTTCTCCCATTAAAAGTGCCAACAGTATGAGAACTTTTTAAATTAAATGAATGTCTTAGACAATCAAAGAAAATATATATTAAGAGTTATTCTAGAAAAGAAAAATAAAGAGAAGGTGCTAATGATTCCAGAAAATAAGCATTGTAGACAGCCATGGTAATTAAATTAATAGGAGTCTGATGTAACAGCGAACAAAAAGCAGGCTGGAAAACTCATAGCCCAAACACGTTTGGGAATATTGTATATAATACAGGAATTCTCTCATATGGAAAGGGAAAAATGAAGGTTATTCAGTGCATGATGGGACAAGTGAATGGCCAAATTGGGAAAAATGCCACCTTCACAGCAACACCAACGTAATATAGACTAATCACTCACACAGAAAGTAAAAATGTAAAAGCTCTATGAGAAACATTGGGAAAATTATTTTACAATTTTAGAGAAGTCAAGGGCTTTATGAAACAAATTTAGAAGCCATAAAAAATTCATGAATTCAATTACATAAAAATTGTCAGTATCAAATACCATCATTAGTGATTTTAAAAAGGCAAAGGAAAAGCTAGAAAAGATATATTTGAAATTTACACTATAAGAAAAGACTCATTTTCTAACATATAAAAAGATTCTACGAAATAATGCCAAGTGAGTAAACGATATAAATGGTTGACTAAAGATGAAATTCAAATGGTTCATAAAAATATGACAAGGTGCTCAGTTTTAGAATGAGAGATATATAAATAAAAACTAAATAAAAATGAATTTTTTTACCTATGAGATTAACAAAGATAAAAATGCTTGATAGTGCACAGTTTCAGCAAGTATACGCAGGGGCAGACACTCACTGGTGAGAACGTGAACTGGCCCAACCATCTGGACAGCAGTCACTCGATCGGCCCTAATTACCACAAACATACCCACTGACCCACAAACTCCACTTTTAGAAATTCATCTTACAGACACATTTGCACGTGTAGGAAATGGAACATGTCAAGGTTACTCAAGGAAACACTGGTTGTAGTACCAAAATATTGGAAATAACCTAAATGTCCATCAAGAGGGAATGTTTTGGCCAGCCTCAGTGGCTCATACCTACATAACCTCAGTACTTTGAGATCCCAAGGCACGTGGATCACTTGAAGTCAGGAGTTCGAGACCAGCCTGGCCAACATGGTGAAACACTGTCTCTACCAAAAAATACAAAAATTAGCAGGCGTGGTGGTGTATACCTGTAGTCTTGGCTACTCAGGGGACGGAGGGTGCAATGAGCTGAAATCGTGCCACTGCGCTCCAGACTGGATAACAGAGTGAGACTCTGTCATGAAAAGAAAAGGGAGGGAATGTTTCAATAAATTGTGTTATGTTCTGAAAATAAAATACTTTGCAGCCATTGGGAGTGGGGAGGGAGGAATGAAGCTTTATGTACACATCGGGAGGAAGCTCCAAGAAATACTGTAAAACGGGAAAAGACAGGGTGCATAGTGGCACTTGCAGGACGCTTTCATCTGTGTTTAAAGACAGGAGGGTGGGATGCTGAGTGTGTGTGTGCCTGTGTCTCCTCTATGCACAAAGTGTTTGTGGAGAGACCCACAGACACCGATCAATGGTATCGGTTGCCTTTGTTGGATCCATTCCATCTGAATAGATGTTGGCTCCTGGTAGGGAGGGAAGAGTTTCCCTACAGTGATTTCTACTGTTTGTATGTCCAGATGTAAACGCATGCTTATTCAACAAAGAAGTGCTTTTAAATGCATTCGTTTTCAGGAATCCGTGAATAGTCGGTTATCTTGTTATAAATCCTAAACACCTGCCTTTAAAAATGAATACTTTAAAATAGATGCTGCTATTTCACAAACAAAACCACTACTACCAACAAAATAACAAAATAGTTGCCATCCAAAAGCTTAGGTCACAGAATAACACAGTCATTCACCAAGTTAGCAAGTATTTCCTGAAGGTCTCCCAGGTGCCAGCCATTGCCCTAGCTTTTGAGGTCAACTAGCAGAAGACAGGCCAGACCTGTCATCCTGCAGGAGACGGCATCGCCCTGGCTTCTCAGCTGCCTCATTGGCTCCTCCCTCGCAGGCTGCTGCTCATCTCCCCGATAAACACTGCCGCGTTCAGGACTCAGGCTTCGCTCCCGGGGGTGCTCTCCCTTGTGATCTCGTGTGATCTCAGGCCTTTCACTGCCACCTATATAGCAGCAAATCCCATTTCCTCCCAGTCCAGCTCTCCCTCCCCAGTTCCAGATGCTGACACTGCTTGCTGTCTTCACTGGGACACTGATGAGCTCTCTGTAACTCCACCTCGACCTAGGCAGCTGAAGCAGCAGGGGGGTGTGTCTCACAGTTCTGGGGCCAGAATCCTGAGATCAAGATGCATCCAGGACTGGTTCCTCCTAATAGTTCTGAGGGAGAAACTGCTCCACGCCTCTCCCCTGGGGTCCGGTGGTTTGCTGGTGTCACTGCGTTCCTTGGCTTGCAGAAGCGTCATCCCGACCCTTGCCCCCATTCTCACCCTGCTTCTTCCTGTTGCACGTCCATGTCCAAATCCCTGCTTTGATAAGGACTCCTGTCACGCTGGATTGGCGGCCACCTACCACAGCAGGACCTCTTCTTAACTAATTACCTTTGCCATGACCGTATTTCCAACTACACTCACATTCTGAGGTAGTGAAGTACTCAGGGTTAGGACTTCACATGCACATTTCTAAAGGACACAGTTCGAAAGCGTTTTGTTTAATGACGGCAGACGTTTAATGATAACTGACTTAACACGTCCAAGCCGGGCTCTGGCCCCTGCCTCTGCCAGTTTCGGCTGCACTCAGAGTCTCACGTCTCCGTGCGGCCATTCTCTTCTCCCAGGACAAAACACGTCTTAAAGCTGGTCCTCACTTTTCTTTTAACAGGTAAAAAGGATCTGATGTTTAGATGTGCCGAAACACCTGAGCGGTCACTGAATCACTGATTCCGTCTTAACGACACACTCGAAACGTTTGGGCTGCTCTAAGAGCCGGCTCCACATCCAGGGTGCAATCCCACGGGCAGGTGGTCCTCAGAGCCTCTAAAGCAACTTCCGTGTATGAGCTAGCTATGTTTTTACAAAGTTTCATTTCATTTTAGTAAATATTTATTGATAGTTTATTCAGCAGACACCGGAAATATAAATAGAGAGAAAACAGACATGGCCCCTTTCCCCCCAGAGTCGTGTTCTGGTGCCTCCACACTGAGCAGCCTTTAAAAAGCCGCCGCCCTCTGCATGTCTGGCCGTGGAGTCTGTCAACGTGGAGGACAAGATCAGCGGTGGAAGGAAACGGAAGGGCTCCATTCAGATCTGTCCATGAACACCAAACCCCATATCCGCTACAGAAAGGACAAAAGGGGGAAGGCCGTGTCTCTCAGGGGTGCCATGCGGGCCTGAGCGTGGGACCTCCCAGAGCAGAGAGCTGGATGAAGGCCCCATCAAAGACATGTGGCTCAACGCTGAATCCCAGCTGCACGAGGGACGGGAGCACCATCTCATCCGGGAAGACAGGATGACAGCGATGAATGGAAGCAGAGTGTTTCTTTTTCAAGGAAAGACATTATGAAGGAATCACAGGGAGCATGTTAGTATTTACCGTATTTGTAGTGTTTTCCTCTTCCCCTTCTCCAGCTGTAAAGGCAAGAAATGCAGCTCTGAGCACAGACAGCTAATCTTTACAGGGACGTCCTTATGCAGCAGCTACACGAGGGGCGGACATAGGCATGGCCCTGAGGAGCAGCTCCAGCACCAGGGGCTCCGGTGCCATCCACTCACTTCTCAAAGGATGTGTCTACTTTGTGTTGGACTTTTGACTTAAGATGTTACGAACAAGAATGTTTACCAAGTTTAAGATTTTCAAAGTACTGCCACACGTGCAGTCTTATTTGGTGATGCCCATTTCACTTTTGCCATATGAAGAAACTAATGTTGACAGTATTTAGGTAGATAGGCTGGGCATGGTGGCTCACGCCTGTAATCACAGCACTTTGGGAGGCTGAGGCGGGTGGATCACCTGAGGTCAGGAGTTCGAGACCAGCCTGGCCAATATGGTGAAACCCTGTCTCTACTAAAAATACAAAAATTAGCCAGGCATGGTGGCACGTGCCTGTAATCCCAGCTACCTGAGAGGCTGAGGCAGGAGAATCGCTTGAACCCAGGAGGCAGAGGTTGCAGTGAGCTGAGATTGGATCAGTCTGGGCAACAGAGTGAGACTCCATCTACAAAAAAAAAAAAAGATATTTAGGTAGATAATCCTCCTTAGGGTCACAGGTTTGAAGTTTAAAGAACGATGCAATCTGGTTTAGAGTAGCCAGTAAATGGCAGTATATAGGGATGACAGGTGTGTGCAGGTGCGCGCCCTTTGCAGGGATGACAGGTGTGTGCAGGTGCGCGCCCTTTGCAGGGATGACAGGTGTGTGCAGGTGCGCGCCCTTTGCAGGGATGACAGGTGTGTGCAGGTGCGCGCCCTTTGCAGGGATGACAGGTGTGTGCAGGTGCGCGCCCTTTGCAGGGATGACAGGTGTGTGCAGGTGCGCGCCCTTTGCAGGGATGACAGGTGTGTGCAGGTGCGCGCCCTTTGCAGGGATGACAGGTGTGTGCAGGTGCGCGCCCTTTGCAGGGATGACAGGTGTGTGCAGGTGCGCGCCCTTTGCAGGGATGACAGGTGTGTGCAGGTGCGCGCCCTTTGCAGGGATGACAGGTGTGTGCAGGTGCGCGCCCTTTCTTCAGTGCTTTGGAGCAACACTGCTGTCTGACTTGGCTTGGTGGGAGAAGGCTCTGGCCAGAGGGATGACACCACGGCACCATCACGGTGGCTAGCAGGCTGGCACACGCAAGTCCTCTGGAGGACTCAGAAGGGGCAAGTCTTAGCCTCACCTGAAGAAGAAGCAGGAGAAATGCAGAGGAGCCACGGTTGAATTAAGAGGTTGAGTGTGTGTTCTGACAGTGACAGAGGTGGGGGCAAGGTGGAGAGCAGCGGGACACAGTCCAGGAGGCCGGCGCTGTCTTCTCCTGGCTCTGCATGGACGCTGCTGGGAGAAGGGATAGAGAAGACAGGCAGGTTGGAGAACTTGAGGGATCAGAGGGGAATTTTATTCAGGAGATAGATATGGCCAGATTTGAGTGGGTTTTGTATTTGGTTTCTTTTTTTTTTTTTTTTTTTTTTTCCCAGAGACTAGCGTGACACTGAGAGGCATTGAGGGGGATGGGAGGCAATGGAGGGATGTCTAGGGACTTCCAGCCCTCCTGTGCCTGTAGCTCAGTTGTTCTTCACTAGACATATTTTAGGTTCACTCCTCCCTGAGCTCTAAGGAGCCTTGTCTGTCCACGTGGCCCCAGAGCCCTCCAAATTCCCATTAAACAGTTATCAAGAGACTCCGCCTCTCAAACGCTGATAATTTCAATCACACAGGAAGTGGAATCTCATTTGATTTTGTAACTCAGCTTGGATTATTTTCCTAATACTCTGCTGTCTTCCTCCCTACCCCTTTGTGGTTAGTCATTCATGCCGCTGTGTTTAAATTATACGAATTAAGAATTATTTGGCTGCATTCCACTCTGAGAGCCCTGTGGCAGGGCATTATTTAAAAGCATATATTAGGACCGGTGCCATGATCTGCAAACACGCCTGGCGGTTTGGTTCAGGCTTTTTCATGTTGCAGCTTACAAGGTTAATCACTTTGAAGAGTGCAATGCGAGGAGGAGGTGCCTGGCGGACTAGATCATTTGCACGGGGGTGAACTTCTTCCCACGGACATTTCCAGAGGAACTGCCGGGGCAAGGGAGGATTTGAGAACTGGACCTCTGGACACCTTGACTAACAGCAGTAAAGTTAAAGGAAAACAACCTTACAGTACGCACGTTACGCTCGGTTATTGCTGTAGTTCTACCATGAGCAGTGTTTCTGTAAGGATTTATTCACTGAACAGCAGTATGTAATTAATCAATAGGTTTGCAAACTTTTAGGAATTCCCTCTAAATCCGAAACTATGAAAACCACCACTAGCAATGCAGAATTCCTCTGTAATTAGTGGAGTCCTACATTTCCTGGAGCAGCATAATTTCAGGACTGCTAGGAAAGGATCACCTGTTCCTTGTAGTCTTAAATTTCACTTGTAAAAATGTGTCCAACTGCAGGAAGGAAGAACTAATGAGTCCCACAAAGCTCAAGTTTGTTTACAGTCTCTAAATATCTACATATCTATGGAATACCCGGTGAAAACGTTACCAGGGAGATTGAAATAATTCCTATAAGGTGGACATACACATCTAATATATAGTCCAATGTAAAGTATTTTCAAGATGAGCAAAATAAATGTTTTCCCCACCCCACAAGGTCAACCTACCCTATAGGATGCGGTGGAAGTTGACAATAATCAACCTTCCTCTGTGCTATCTTCGATGTGGGGATGAGGATAATTTCTGAGTTGGAACATTTCATTTACAAATGATTTCCAGAATAATTGATGTTCAAGCCACGATCTGCAGTCTCTACCTCAGCACAAAGTCGGAGGTCAGAGTTGGAAGTTCTTTCTCCCACAGCTCACCTCACATCCTAAATAAGGAGTCTCTGTTGCCACGGGAAGTGATGGCCAGACCCCTTGCCGATCCACCCTGGACTGCACTCTTTATAACAAGTAAACCCTGTTGCTTTAAGCCATTCAGCTTTTCACGTGGCTTGCTATTAGAGCAAAGTTTAGCATATCCTGACTGATATGTCCCCACATGTATCAATGGCGTAGCATCATTGAGGGTCTGTGAAAGCTTGGAAGAAGAGTCTACTAGATTAGACAGAGTGGCTGTGGCTTCATTGGTAGCCTTGCTGCACTGTGGGAACAGTGTCCTTCGTAAGTGATCAGTGTAAACACGCGTCCCTTTCACACCCTTCAAATACCGGGCACTTCTCTTGCCAGTTTGTAGATGTTTCCTCTCTGCTCTCCACCCCACTGCTGGGGGGTCTCTTATTCCCTCTCATCAAACAGTTACTTAACCAGAAATGGCATTCACCTCCACCACATCTGTCCTTCTCAGCGTAGTCTCCACTTCACCCTGTTTCACAGCCATTTGCCATCATGCTTCCCCCAGTGTTATTATACGAGAGGTGGATGGGTGGTGCACTGTAGGCTGAGGAGTGAGGACCAGCATCCCCAGAGCTGCCTGGGCTGCAGGGCTGCAGGCACACAGAGACCATGAGAGGAAGTGATACTATTAGATATTTTCAAGGAGATAGGCAAGGTCATACAATTCTTGCTTTTCATATCAACGAACACTCCGAGGTTTGTCAAGGCTGTGTGTTTCCAACTAACCGAAACCTCCCTGAATATTAAAATACACACAATGTAACAATATGGAACTGTATCTGGCTAGCTTAGTGCTTGGTACAAAGTAGGTGCTCAATAAATATGGGATGAATGAATGAGTTTCCACTCCAGTGTCTGATTACAGTCTTATGATATTGTCATCTGAGGTATGATGCCCTAAAGAAGAAGCGAACGATCAATGAAAAGAGGATATTTTATCTTTGGTGTCCCCATAGCAAACTGGCACACCTGGCAAACAATAGTTATTCAATTAGTGCTCGACGATTTGAATCAAGGCCCCTTTCACCTTTCTGACATGTCTGACTACAGTAAATACCATACTCCATACTGTTTTGTGCTCAGTATAAAACCATCAGCATGGAGAACCCTCTGCAGGAAGTATCTATTCTGTAACCAACACCCTCTCCTCACTTTGAATCTCAAATTTTCCAAAGTTTTGGACCTAGAGTGGCTTCAATACTATTGCTCATTTCTTGTTTGATGACAAGATGATGTTGGAGGTTTCATAACTCCTATGCTCAAGGGACTACGAAAAAAATTACTCTGCATTACACTTTGGAGAATACATAAAACCCGGTGGCTTTAAAATTAATCATTTACATCTAAGAGAAAATGCCATGAGGAAAAAAGAGTAGAAAAAAGATAAGCAATTTCCTCAGTATGCCGGCGAAGCATAATTTTTAAGAATTATAATCTTTCGAATTGTAATCTTTCAGCAGCATTTTCAACAGTTCCAAAGAACAAAGGTGAGAAAAGTTTTAGTAACTCTGGGCTTAATTGTTCAAACTAAGAAATATACTAACAGGCCACATGCAGAGGACAGGAAGGAGAGGAACGTCATTTTTGCAGAAATCCACATAATTCTTTTTCATTTCATGAGAGAGACTCGGCCAAGCCAACAGCTGCTGGAAAGGCTGTCCTTGCCTGGTAAACAAACTCATTCAAAGCAAGGGCTTTTCTCAACCAGGAGCAGATTCCGGCTGTGCGAACCCCACCCACAGCGGGTGGGGGCCTTCCTGAGGCCATGAGGACACGTCTCCCAGTACCAATTGCTTCTGGGCCTGCACACACAAATGCAAGTAACTTCCTGCGCTGCTCACCTGCAAACCACGCCGCGCCAGTACAGCGTGCGCCTGACGGTGCTGGCCTGAAGGTGCCTGTCATCTGACTCACTCATACTTACGAAGGAGGAAACAGAGGCCCAGAAAACTTCCAGGAACTACCAAAGCCATGGAGCAAGTTAGGAGAAGATATGAGGCCAGTACCTTTGTTCTCTACACCCCAATTCCTCTCCAGAAAGCCTTCTTTCCTTGGGGGTCGCACCAGTTAACCAACGGCTGTGTACCTCTTCTGTGAGCACGGCTCTCCAGGAAGAACCAAGCGTTCTCTGGCCTAACTTTGCCATCCTCTCGGGATTGCATTAGATGGGGTTGACCGCTGCAACCTTCAAATCCCAGGCTGGGCCAGACCCTGCTTAAAACCACAATGGTATAGCCACCTTTGACTGTGGAACCAGGCACAAGGCATATAAGGTTTTTAAATGCCTACTTTAAAAGCTGTTTCATTTTACGTGTCACTTTCTTGGCTCTGGAAAGAAATCACAGCAAGCCCGCGAGGCCGGGCTGGAGTCCGCGTGTGCAGCACGTGCAGCCATCAGCACACAGCACACTCCGGCAGAGCCAGTTCAGGGCCAGCTCGCTCCGCTCGGTGGGGGGCAGAGCAGCCTCCCATTCCCCCTGCGAGAACCAGACAGCCCAGAGCCCACGATGGCATCCCACTTTGCTCCAGAGACGAAGTGCTAGCTCCGTCCAAGGCGTCCCCTCAAAAGCCTGCAGACCCTGCGACCGCCTGGGGCCCCCTGCGCCCTTCTCAGCCAAGTGTGAGTGACGCGGGCTACATGTTAAAGCCCACGTGTGAGGCTGCCCTTCATGCCTTTTAAAGCCGCTTTCCCTCCTGAGCAGGCCAGGAAAATGTCCACGCAGCAGCAGGGTGGAGCGCGAGGGAGGCATGGAGATTCTACCTAAGCCTAAAGGCTCTTCTAGGCGCGCCTTTGCCGGCCCCTCCTGGATGCCGGTGGAGTGGGGTCCTCCTGCCCTGTCAATCCCAGCGGGGGGTCGGGGATGCTGCGCGCTGCTCCCCTCTGCTCCTTGTGATGTGCCCCTCTCCCTCCCCTCCTCCCCCCTCCTGATGAGCGGCCCCCCGCGTCTCTGCACAAGCACACCAGCCAACCTGCTTCTAGAAATAGTGTGTGTGTGCGTGTGTGTGTGCGTGTGTGTGCATGCGTGTGTGCCTCATATCAAAGCAGCAGCCTAATGCTCTAAGAACTACTCTGTGTTGAGTGCAGGTTTCAGCTCGGATGCACTCCACGTGGCTGCGGTGCCCCACAGGGCGGCTTCTTCCCAAGCCCCGTTTCAGACATGCTTGCACACCCTGGCCCTGGGAGCCAGGCCTCATCCCATCGAAGGCAGAGCTTGAACATCCAGGGGGACCCGCCTGCCAAACACACGCGGGGTAGGGGGTGAGGGCTGCCCTGTCCCTCCTGGGGTCTGGGGATGGGGCTGATGTGCCCACATAGGGAGCTCATGAGA
The DNA here is from genome assembly GCF_030222135.1 of Aotus nancymaae. NCBI lineage: Eukaryota > Metazoa > Chordata > Mammalia > Primates > Aotidae > Aotus > Aotus nancymaae. The sequence goes on along the minus strand of NW_026988450.1, from coordinate 1,531,300 downwards.
AAAGCCCCCACCCCACTCCACCACACCCCAGGTAGCTGATGATGACCTGCTGGAGAGACAGGCTCTTCTACCCAAGAGATCGCTCCCGGGAGAGCTCCAGTCACAGTGTGGAACACACAGGAGGGAGGACGCTGAGTCTAGTCCAAGGCTGCGTGGGAAGGCGAGCTAAGCTCTCCTGCTCGTGGTTAGCAGGCACCCAAGAGTTGAGTTACGGGACATTCAACTTGCAGATTAGAGTGTGTGGGGCGAGGCTGCAGGTGGGCAGAGCCGCCTTGTGTGCAGCCACAGAGCCTGGCTCTGAACTGGGCCTGCAGCCTCCGGAGTCCATGTTCTTACTGCAGTCGAGGTGGCCCCCAGCCTGCTCAGCTCACACTTCCTTCAGGCGGTGCAAGCTCAGAGTTCAGGGAGAACTTAGAGGCCCAGGAAAGCTGATGATGATGATGAACTTCTAAAAGAGATTGATTCTATCTCACATTCTTTTCCTCAGCATCCTATTCCAAAATCTACCAACCGAGCCCTTGACTGTATTCACATGAAGCTCTAGAAGTGCTCTGGTGATTTCCCAGAGTATTTTCTTAGATAAATGGAATGACAGAGGAGATACAAATCATTGTTCCTTGACTTGAGAAAAAGAAAGACCACTCAGCTTCATCATGTAACCTTATTTTTGAATTAGAGGAACTTGGTTTATTTCATGGTGTTCCTTAGCTATGCCTTTAATAAAGAACTAGCTTCTCAGATCACTGAGCATAATTTACATGAAGTGGTTGAAAACTAACCTAACTTTATGTATATTTGGACTATGTGACTGTAAAACTTGTTTAAAGTTAACTTAGTCATTAAAAATATCATTGGACAGAATGTCTTTTCTCTCTAAACTTCCCTGTGCCAAGATGCTCAGCCAGTGTTGCTGAGGAAAGAGTTAACTCATGCCACTGACCACCTCGGATGCATGGATTTGCTCTTCACAGATTCCGTTTTTCCTTGGAATGCATTGTTCCCAGAAGCTTCCTCCATTAAATCCAGATTTTCTATTTGGTCTATGTAAACACTGCTCATTGTGTGTAAATGGACATAAATATTCAGGAAATACGTTCCCTGAATTAAGTTCCTGAAGAAAAAGTGGTTTACAACATGCAATTACATTTCCCCCTTGTCTTAAATTCTTTATTCAGAATTGGAAATCTGAAAAAGGAAGAATAAATAAATACGAGATGACATTTATCCATTTAAGCCATTCAGCCAACACTGAGTATCCAACATTTGAGAGGTTCTGGGAATAGAAAAATAGATACATCAAAATTTCTGCCTGCAGAAGATGTGTAGTCTGAGGAAGTGAGCGTGTAAACACAATTATAAGAGGGTGAGCAGCACAACAATGGAGGTGATCAATACAGAGCCCGCTCCGTGGGAAATGATCACGTCAACAGAGCTTGGAAACAGAAAAGTGACCAAGGCACCAGGAAAGCCCCTCCCCCTCCGAATGGCACCTCACTAACACGGAGGGATTTGGGAAGTCAGCTTTGGAGAGGTTATGCCAAACTCAGTTTGTAAGGGTGAATCACAATTAGCCGGGGCAAAAGGTAAAGAATGAACTGCCTCCTGGTAGAGAAAAAAGATTAAACAACATTTGGGGGAATTCCAGGCAGTAGGTGTAGAGTTGAAAAGAGGTGAAAGGCACCCCCGTGGCACTGGGCTTATGTGATGGTTTCAGCAGAAAGTATAGGAAGGTCCCAGGGTGGTGTGGAGGCAGTGAGGAGGACAGACCCAAGGTGCCATCTGAACAGAGGGAGTTCACATGTGCAGCTGTTACTGTGGACTCAGGAGAAGTGATACAAGTGAAATGAGCCAGAAAACTACTAGAAATACAAGTGGCAGACATATTAAAGAGCTTTGGACAGAGGTAGAATTTCCTCTAGGTGAGTGTCAGATGTAGATATTAAAGGAGTAATGTAGCTTTTCAGATTTCTGGTCCCAAATAATGGATAGATCCATTCTCCTTGCTCCTGCCAGCAAACACAACTGTGAACCCAGGATGGCACTTGAGGGGTCCCCAGGAGGACTCTGGGAAGAGGGGAAGGCAGGTGTGTCCAGGACCGGGAGGAGCAGCACAATGCCAGGTCTCAATCCTCACCTAGCAAGGAAGGCCACCAGACATAGTCTCCACCCCACCCCAGCACCAGCAGGTCCTCAGATGGCTCATCCTCCAGATGAAGCAGAGTTCCTCCAACAGCACCAGGGGCACCACTGGCAGGGGACTATCAGAGTCCCATCAGAAATCAGTGACCAGGGGTCTACTTACCACTAAGCCTGAGATGCCTTTTCCCTGCTGAGACACACAGGAGTGAGAGGTGGAACCAGAGAAGGGGCCTGCACAGCAAGCAGCAGTTCAGAGAAACTCTATTGCCAAAGGCCTTGGACTCTTCTGCCCTGACCAGAGGCACACGCGTAGCCCAGGACACAGACACATAGATCCCACCACATCCTTCTCACACCAAGAGCCTCCTGAGGCTGCTTTTCCCACTCCACAGGCCACACCATCAGGGACCAGTGGGAGCCCTCAGGGAGCCAGAATAACCAAGCAGACCAAACAACACAGCAAAGACTCAAAAAATTAAACTGCTATCGGAACCACAGTCCACAAAAATAGTCCAAGACTTATGTGCTGAACCTAAACTGGGTGACTTTCTGCTAAAATATAAGGTTTAAATAGGGCTCAGAGATTCCTAACATAATAGACAAAATGCTCAGCATACAACTGAAAATCACCTGTCATACTAAGAACTAAGAGATTCACAACTTGCATGACAAAAGCCAATAAACCGAGGTCAACAGTAATATTAATCCAATGTTGAAACTGTCTGACAAAGTTTAAAAGCAGCATTATAAAAATGCTTCAATAGTCACCTACACATCCCCTTGAAACAAATGAAAATACAGGAGATTTCAGCAAAGAAATAGAAGCTATAAAAATAATCAAATAGAAAATATAAAATGAAAAATTAAAATTTGCTAGACAGGTCAAACAACAGAGTAGGAATCATAGAGTACATAATCAATGAACTTAAGGAAATAACAAAGAATTCGCCAAATCTGAGCAGAGAAAAAACAGACCAAATAAATGAAAACAGTCTTAGATATCTGAGTGACAATAAGAGAAATCTGATATTTTATATTATCAGATTATCAAAAGCAGAGTAAGAAAACTGTAGCTGAAAGAGTATATTAATAAATAATAGCTGAATAGTTCACAAATGAGCGAAAGACACAAACCTACATATCCAAGAAGCTGAACAAGCCTCAAACAGTACAAACCCTATGAAAGGCACACCAAAACACATCGTAATTAAACTTTTGAAAACTAAAATTAAAAAGTAAATCTTGGAAGAAGCTAGAGGAAAGGGACACATTCCTGGAGGAGAACACCAAGTAGAATGACAGCAGGTTTCTCATGACTCCATGACAGTCAGAAGGAGGTGACAGTATTTTTGTGCTCAAGAAAAAGAGCTGTGAAATTCTAATTCTATATGTGAGAAAACTATCTTTTAGGAAGTAAAGGAAAATAAAAGCATTCTCAGACAGATAAAACAAGAATTTGTTGTTACTAGACCTAGCCTTAATGAATGGCTAAAGGAAGTTCTTCAAACACAGAGGAAATGATGACAGAAACAGTCTTGGAAAATGAGAAAGGAAGAAGGAACAATGGAAAGATTAAAAATATGGGTAAATAACATGAGCTATTCTTTCCCTCGTGAGTTTTATTAATCATAAATGATGACTGGAACAAAACTTACAGCAGCATCTGACATTTGAAACAGTTGTATGTAAAAGTGGGGATGGTAAAGGGGCCAATATGAAAGTGAGGGTTTCCACACGTCACTTGAAATAGTGAGATGCTGACACCAGTAAATTGTTCTAAGTCACGTATGTATGTAGTAACCACCACAGAAACCAGTATTAAAACTAAACAGAGATGCAGTTTTATAAATAAGCAGTATAAACAAATCAAGATAGAATCCGGAAAAAAGTTTAACTCACAGGAAGGCAATATAAAATAAGCCGGGGAAGAGAAACCAGCAGAAACAAAGGGAAAATTAAAAATGGAATGACAAATTTAACTGCCGACAAATAAATAATTACCTTAAATATAAACGATCTACTAATTAAAAAACAAAGCTTATCAGAGTAGTTACAAATACAAGCTGCAATTATGTACCACTTAAAAGAAAATACAATCCAATAATATAGGTAGGTTGAAAGCAAAGGATGGAAAGACACGTGCCATATAAACATTAATTTGTAAAAATCAGGAGTTACTATATTAATATCTAATAAAGTAGACTTCAGAGCAAAGAAAACTGCTAGAGGCAAAGAGAGATATTAATAAGGATGAAAGGATCGATTCATCAGGAAGATGTAACGATTATAAATATGGACACATACAAAATAAAAACCTTAAGACATGTAAAGCAAATACTGTGGGGCTGACAGGAGAAATTAATAAATCCACAACTCTAGTTGGAAACTTCAAAACCTCACTTAGTAACTGACAAACTACTAGGTAGAAGGTCAACATAATCCATAACAAAAAAATTTGATAAATAGCACCACATCAAAATTTAAAGCTTTTGCTTATAAAATCCCTTGTGAACAGAATAAAACAATCAGCTACAGACTGGGAGAAAATATTTGCACATATCCAACAAAGAAAGAGTATCTAGAATATGTAACAAATTCTTAAAATTCAATGGTAAAAAGTCAAACAATTCAGTTAGACAACGGGTAAAAGACACAAACACACATATCCCTAAAGCAGATTTATAGGTGGTTAAAAAAAAACGCACATCTAAAAAGATGCAGCCTCATTAGCTCTCAGGGAAATGAAAATGAAAATCATAGTGAAGTATCATCTATCAGAATGGCTAAAATCTGTAATTATCTCACTAAAATTTCTGATTAAAATAAAAAGAGTTTAGATCCTGTAACACCAAAATGAAATTTATAGTTGAAATGTGGAACACTTTGTCGTGGTTATTCCAGAAAGAACCAAGCGTAGAGAAATACACAATGTCCTAAAGGAAGAAGCTGAGGTAGGAGCAGTCATTTTGCCTTTTGCCGGATGGCTCTGGGTGGTGGGGTTTAAACGCTCAGCTGAAAGGGACTGTCCTCAGCGATCTCCTTTTTTGGATCAGAACTGGCTAAGGTTCCCTAACAGCATTGAGCCTGGTGAAGAGGTAGAGAGGTCCCTATTTGAATTGAGTTTGTTCCGAGTCATTAAGGACCATTTTCTGAAAGGCTTCTATATATTGCTTTTCAGAGAAACAGCCAGAGTCACTCGGGTCTTTGAAATGTTGTCTAGGGTCCTACTTTGGACAGTGTGAGGTTCTGAGCACCAGGCGAGGACAGTGGTCAGGAGAGAGGCCACGAAGTCTGATTCTACTAAGAACCGGAAAGAACCGGAACTGGAAGCGGAGTCCCTTGGAAACTTTCTGGCTTTCTTGTTTCTGGAATCCGATGGTTAATGAAGCAGGTTGCGGAATACACAGCAAGAAGACAGTGAGCTCAAAGCATTCACATGCTTGCCTGGGTCTCCAAACTCAGATCCTCAAGAGAACCAAAACAGAAGACCAGAATCTAATTAAATTGGAAAAAGAGATTTTTCTAACATCTTATAAAGAATATCGAAGAAATATTTCAAGCACCAAAAAAAAAACCCCCAAAAAAACTCGCAAGGTGAATAAGAGTATTTCCTTTCAACCACCATTTTTCTTTTCCTATTATTAGTCACAGTGCACAAAGATAATTCCAAAACTTTATTTGTACATTGTAGTTGGCTTTCCCAAACGTGAGGGCGCCTCATGCAGCATATTTTATCAACCGAAATACGTAAAAGTCTACAATGTTTGCATAGAACAGAACCATCGTCTGTGAGAGATATTGCTTCAGTTTGGGGCCTGGTTGTCAAATTTCCTCCCCAATTTTTTCTCATCAATTTCTTGTTTATTGCACCAATTTCTACCGATTGATTTTCCAAAGATGTAGGTGACGGGAAGACATTTGCCATAACTTAATGTCTTCATTACTGAGGAAAATGGCGGTGATTGAATTGAATAGATCTTTCATTCAGCTCAGGGGCAATGTCTTCCTTTGTAGCAATTCTGATGGCTTTATTCCACTGTCCCAAAAAGAACACCACGTTGTAAGGGAACGTCAAAGTAGCCCCAGGGGCTACCTGTGTTAGGATCTACAATGATGCCATTTTGCTGTAGGAGCTAAACTTGAAAGCACCCTTTACTCCAGATGCGCCCTCCTTCCAGGCCCAGGACAGGTTTCTAGACAGCTGAACTAGAAAGCAGGCAGCTGTCTGTAGAACACCAGCCGCCCCATTGCCTCCGACCACACTGAGCGCTGCCTCTCCTCCCGGTGTCTTACCACTGCCTGCGTGCGCGTGCCTGTCTCCCTCGGTTGGAACCCAACTTCCCTTACTGAGAGAAATTACACTATGTTTCACTGTGTCTTCCCAATATCATCCCAAAACTTTCAGCACTGGGAATTTTACATAAACATCTGCACTCAGAATTAATCTTACGTTAACTGCATAACAATGCAATTGATTTAGCATACACTTAACAGAGTCTCTTAGAAAAATATTCCTGTGTTATTGCACGTTAAATGGCAATTATAGTGTTTAAATCAAAGCCCCTTTTAAGGAATTTCCAGTGAGCATGTGTGTGTGATATTGTGAGTGTCAAGAACTTCTTCCCTATGGCTTTGCTGTCCCATCAGGTTCACAGGTACCAATGAAATCCTAATAACGTGTCAGTGTTCTTCACAGTCAAAGGAAGGATAAGGACCAGTATCGGTAGCGTGAGATCCACAGAGCGGCAAGCCTGCTCCATTTTGCGCTTAGGGACACCAGATCTTTTCAATTTTGAACAAAAATGGAACAATAGGAATGGAATCAGGCAGGAAGTGAATTTTGTTGCAGAATGAACCAGTGACAGTGCTTGTCCCGTGTACCCTGCGATACACATGGTTCTTTTCCTTCTAGGGATTTTAGGCAGGTCTGCCTGTTTCTCTTCCTATGGGGCTCGGCGCTGCTGCCCGAGATCACGGTCCTTCTCCACACCCTCCCTTCCTGTGTGGTTCCCTACTGCCTGTGACAGATGCTGTTTGACTTCTTTACAACTACAAGTTAATAAATAAAAATATTTACAGTCACTTTAAGTTTTTTTCAATTCTTTTTTTTTTTTTTTTTTTTTAAAGGAAAGAGAGGTGGGAGAGGAAGAGATCCGTAAACCTCAGGACAATCCTCTTCCTATTTCTCGGAAATCTGGGATTTGATCACGAAACACGGAGATCCACTTGAAGTCTCCTGAAGTTTTCCCTGCCACCCACTGTGTCCTCTGACGTCCTTCTCTTCTGTCTTTGAATTGCATTGATTACGATTCAGACTGTACCCACATTTACAACTGATTTGTAAGTTTTAACTGAATAGAATCTCAACTCCCAGTTGTCAGAAAAATTATTATTGTGTGGTATCAAACAGTGTAGTTAGAATTCTTCAGAAATGAAGGAAAAAAGATTCATAAAATCCTGAAAAAAAAAAAAGAAATAGATGTTAAGACCCTTCTACTTTTAAACTGGTATTGATCATTGTGTTAGTCCTACAAACTCAGATTATCTCAAAATTGAGATAAGTTCTCATCAGTTTGTTTCTCTTGATGCTTGGAGAGAAATTGTGCAATATTTTTGGGCATGGGAGGAAGGACAGGTGCCTGAAGCCCAGAGGGATGTGTAGTGCTGAGCTTCTGTTTTTTAAGGTAACAGGAAAATTACACCACTGGAAAATGACTTCAGCAACATCCAAGGTAACATCACAGAGACCCAGCTTGCTTCAGGAGAAACCAAGGTAAAAACGTTCTCAGAACAGTTTCCTTCATTTTGGATGGGTGTAGGACTGCTGTGCCTGCAGTGAAGCAGAAAATAAAGTTAATAATGAGAAAGTCAAAGATTGAAAGGACCCAACACGGGCACGTGTTTCCAAATGTGTGTTAATATTTTGCACATGTGGAGACTCAGATGAGTTGTTCAGGTGAGTCAGGTCAATATGGGCTTCCATCCAATGGCATTTGGGCATCATCAGTCAGCAGTCACTCTCATGTCTCCACGGCGCGCCCACCTGGGGCTAGGCCTTGGATTCCAATATTGCTCCAGAAATGAAACACTGCAGGTGCCATGCCACTTAAACCATACTGCAGAAGGGAAAGAGTTCAGCAGCCTAGCTGCCCATCACATGCCAAACACGTTCCCGGGCACCAGGGCACAAAGGTAAACAATGCTGGCTTCCTATTTTAGGAGAATTCACAGTAGGATTGACTCCAAAGTAAGCCTTGAGAGTTACGATTGGGTCTCTAGGAAAGAATCGGTGTGGGGACTTCCACAGATACCCTCAGAGCTGAAGTTCACCTTCTTTCTCTTGCACTTTCCAGAATAGAAACCAAAAGGAACATGAAGCTTCAAAACACAGACACTCACTTTTTTTCTCTGATAGATCTAAGGGTGTCCTCTCACTGCCTTGGAAGTGGAAGTGGACATAGCACTTGTGCAGGGACCACTCTTAGGGCGGAATAAGGAGCAGACTTAGAAAGCTTGGCGCAGCCAGTCTGGGGACCACAGACACCCAAGTGTTCACAGTGGCAGGAAAACCTCTCAAGAGGCAGGCGGACCTCATCTCTGCTCAGTGGTAGGGCTGTCGGATGCATGAAGGTCGTTTAGCAGCATCCCATAACGTTTTCCACCATCAGCTGTGACAACCCTAATGTCTCCCAGCAAGGCCAAGTGTGCCCAGCGTGCAGATTCGTCCTGGCTGAGAGCCCCTGGCTCAAGCACGTGGCATTAGGTCTCTGAAGTCACTGCACTGATGGACCCCAGTCAAGCCGGCCTGGAGAGGACACCATAGGGACTTGCCTCTCCTCCCACCCCACTCTAAAGTGAAGAAAAGGCTGTGTCCACGCTGCCACCAGCAGCCATCTGCCCCTGCAAACCGACCAGCTCCACCCGCTGGGTAGCAACACCGAGGCAGCAGATCGGGCAATGCAAAATGACCCGTGGGCACCCGGGAATGCTGCCCAGTCTCTCCAGTTCCCGTTATGTGAGGTAGGGGCATTTCTTGGTCAAGCCAGTTTGAGTAAGCAAGCCATGTCACTTGCTGGTGAAGTCATCTTAAATGAGGGAGTGGCAAATCCCAGGAGGGCCGTGGTATCTGAGGGTCTGTGTCGGCTGAATGTGTCTGCAAAGGCTGGGTTCACCCGAGGCTCTCCATCTGTGTGCAGCCTCTGCCAGACCCAGTGTGTAGCAGGCAGTGTGTCCCAAACCTCCCCCAACCCCCGACCTGAGTGCCTGGCACCCTTTACAAACCAGCTTGTCTTGGTCTCCCCCATTCCTGTAAACGGCAGCTCCATTCTGCTAGGTGCTCAGGCCACATGCGCACTTGACTCCTCTCTCTCCCTGATGCTGCTGTCTCGTCTTCAAAATGTATCCAGAATCCTTGGCCCAAGCTCCCACTTTGGGCCAAACCAACATTGTCTTTGGTCAAGTCTATCCCTAAAGTTCATAAATAGTCTCCCTCCACCCACAGAGATGGTCTGTCTCATCCACTGGAATGGCGGCTCCGTGAGGGCAGACAGTTCCGTTTGTTCTGCTCGCTGCTACCGAGAATCTGGAATGGTGCCTGGCACTTAGAACCCATATGTGCCAAAAGAATTAATTAATTAATTAATAGGTGTGGGTAGTATTTTGCTAACTAAACTTGTTATCATGGTTCTGTGATAAAAGTAGCAGTCATACATTTAATGCGTATCTGGAAGTTCTGGGAAAGGGGGTTATCACCTGCCTACGGTCCAGGAAATTAACTACCTGGAAGAATTCATGAAAAAGTCTCTCATGTGAGTTAAATGTGCTGAAGTCCTTCCAAACATATACTCTAAATACTTGCATAAAGGCCAGTTAGTTGGATTTCCTCTTTCTTGCTCTCCATATATTTGTCTCTAAGATAAGTATATGGAAGTCCAATTGTAAGCTGCAAAGATACACAATCTCTTGGTCACTCCTTAAGCATCTGGGACTAAATTACAACCGTATAGACTCTGGTACAAGAGGGACCCTGATCTGATTCCTTTAAAAGTAGAAAACTGTAAAATCGAACCCAAATGTTGAGAATTCGCAGCGAGAACCGTAATTCTCCTAGACGCTGCAGATGAAGCAATAAATCAAACACGGTGCCTTGGAGACCTGGGAGGCCCGCTTCCACATGACCCGTCTCAGCAGCCCTCTCCCTTCTCTTGCCGTCTCTCTTCTCCATCTGCTAGAGACAGACACCACCACGTGTCTGCTCCATCCCTCCTTTCCCCATGATGACAGCACGAGTTTGCATGCCTGGGCCCTGCATTCAACGACCAGCGAACTGCGTGGACTTTAGCAAACCTCGGCGACTCTACACCTCCCTTATTCTCTGTAAATGGTGTGATATCTCATAGGCTGAGGAAGCCAGTGTTGAAAAGTGTGAAGATGTGAAGAATGGTGTTTCCATCATTGCTGACTCTTGTCCCTGGCTTTCTCCGGGTGCGTGTTCTTCTGTCGTCTCTAAATTGAGCTCTGTCTTTCTTTTCCAGTTCCTCCTCTCCGCAGGCAGATAAGCCAAGCATCGTTTCTCATGTAATTATGCTTTACTATTCCTAGATATTAGTGGAAGCAAAAGGAAAAGAGGAGGAAGAGCTGGTAAAAACAGTATTTAAGAAGCATTGTGTCTCACCTGCGTTTAAATTTTGGAAATAAAACCACGTTGTAACAAGTTTGTCATTAAGAAGTCATGGAGGCTGGGCGCGGTGGCTCACTCCTGTAATCCCAGCACTTTGGAAGGTCAAGACGGGCGGATCACAAGGTCAAGAGATCGAAACCATCCTGGCCAACATGGTGAAACCCCGTCTCTACTAAAAAATACAAAAATTAGCTGGGCGTGGTGGCATGCGCCTGTAGTCCCAGCTACTCGGGAGGCTGAGGCAGGAGAATTGCTTGAACCCGGGAGGCGGAGGTTGCAGTGAGCCGAGATAGTGCCACTGCACTCCAGCCTGGTGGCTGGCAACAGAGTAAGACTCTGCCTCAAAAAAAAAAAAGAAGTCATGGAATTGGCAATAGAAAGCAATGATCTGGGCTATGTTGGCATTATGGTGGAATCCACAAAACAACCTCCCATCCTCACCGTGTTGACAGTGGCTCTGGTGTTCTGCCTTTTCCTAAACAGAAAGGAGATTCAGAGGCAAGACAAAGACACATCTGCAGCCCTCGAGGAATAGAATTAGAACTCAGAGACTCCAGGTCACACATCTGAGCATCACCAGCTCGCACCATTTCTTGCATGTCTTGTTGGAGATGCAGATGCGTGACAAGCAACCCTATGAGATCTGGGCTCCGTTCAGAGCTGAATCGTCAGTAACAGTCACCCCTTAAAGTCTCCTTTCCCAGAATAAGTTTCACCTGGGGCTACTCTCCAACCTGCCCAATTGTTTCTCTTGCCGCTGGGGTCACAGTCAACATTTCCCCTCATGCTGGTGCATCCCCTTTTGACCCCTAGTGTCCGTCCTCTCATCTCCCTCACGGATTCCCTCACGGACTTGCAATGCGTGCGTGTTCCTGCCCAACCTTGCTTCAGCACGCGGCATCATCTCCTCTTGACTTAGGGTGCCTTGAGCGTCAGTGAGACCTGGGATCACTCTAAATAGGAAGCATCCTTCAAAGCAGGGTGTCAGCAACATCCTGCTTCTATTCCCGATTCAGACAAGAGCGCCCGACTCAGCCAGTGCGCTCAGAAAGGGAGTGTGGAGTCCTGCACCTGGGAAGGTGTCATTCTGCCAGAGGCCACCATGGAAGCAACTCCCAGGATGACTTTTTATTCCCCAGGCAGGTGCCCTGGATTGCTGAGTCACACGTGGGCAGAAGCAGCCTTCTCTCTGAGCTGTGAGGACAGTCTGTGTGCATCCACTGGAGGAGGACTTCCTCACCTGGCTCACCAGAAGGCGGGTGAGGTGGATGCAGCGGGACCACCCCACGTGTCTTGTGTCAGCCTCAGGCAAGAGGAAACAGTCACTTTTCACTACCACGGACATCTCAATAACAAGTCTTTTTCTTTTCTTTATAATCTTCAAGTAGGCTTGTTTTCCTTTGTCACAATATCTTTCATGTACATTTCTATACAAAATATACCTAACACTTTCATGTGAAATGATTGAACAGCACCAGCTATACAAGCTTGCTTACTTTCAAGGCTAAATGTAAACAGCCAATGAAAAAAGTCTGGGAAGCACCAAAATCTGTTCTCACTGCTTTTCACTTGTTTTCAAGTCCTCTTCTCAAATTCCAAGTCTTCCAGGCCCATTTATTTTGAACATTTCTTAAATCGAGATTGACCTGGGAAATGACTATGTTGTCACTGCTCCAGAGGATAGTAGGAGCTGTCCTCCAGCCCCTCTGTGATGAGTGATGGGCCGAGGGGCTTCTCTCAGGACGTGTGTCCTTTACCTGGGCACCACCTCCCCGCTGTGAGAGGAGGCTCAGCCTCCGGCGGTGCGTCCTCAGGCCCAGCTGCTGGCTCTGGCATCAGGAAGCCTGTCCAGCTTTAGAGCATGCTGAGAATGCTTCGCCTCCAGCTCCAATCTGAACTTCAAATCGGAGGCCACTGGTGTCTTTGGTCTTGACTCCCGGAGTGCTCCGGAAGCGGCAACCCCGGTCACACCAGGCTTTACTGGGCGTTGGTCTGTCTTCACTTTTTTGTTTTGTTTTTGAAAGTGGAGCTTGATCACCTTCACTGAGCTGCTCTTCAGACTGGCCCCCAGGGAATGTCTGCCTGAAGAATAAACAGCCCAGCCCACTGCAGTCGTGGACCCGCCCTGCCAGTGCCCACGGGCATCATCTCAGAACACATCACCTTCTGGAATGTGTGGCACCACCTCAAACCCTTCCTGCAGGTGACCAGGGGTCCTGGCCTCCTGGGTGCACATTCCTTCATCCGTGAAGAAGCAGGGCCAGATTTTCAGGTGGGTCTGTCACTGTCCTCCACGCCCTAGCTTGCTCCCAGCCAAGGACCGAGACAGCCGCATCTTTTACAAGCACCTGGATGAGCTGACCTTGGTGCTACAGGTGGGGGCCTCTTCCATCTGGGCCTTCATTTTCTTTAAACTTTTTTTTAAGTTTTTTTTTTTTCCTTGAAGAGCTAACACTAACAATCAAGCGTCTGAAACAAAGATAGAAAAATGTAAAAATAAGATTTTTCCCACAGTGATCATTACTTAATATACCTTTTCGGCGTTAATTACTCTCTTATAATTAAAGATGGGCATGGAGACAATGGTAGAAACGAATGAGAGGGCTGACCAAGTCCTGCCCCCGCCCACCCTGGTGCAAGTTTGAACAGATGGCCTGGAAGTGCACAGGCGAGTCTCAGCCCAGGCAGCTTCCGATCACACCAGGGCAAAACCTTAAGACCTTTGCTCCTCTGCTGTGCTGCAATTGCCACGCCCTCTCGCAGGGGAGGTTTCTAAGTGTCCCTTCTAATAATCGCCTCCCATTTTCACTGGCATTGTTCTCTGTGAATTTTCTCTTGAATATTCTGTCATTGCACTTTGTAAAACCCAGAAAACAAAGATGCATCGTTGAGAAGTGCAGGGCTCTGAAGACCCAGAAGAGGAGACAAGGAGAAGGAGACTTTAGGAAAAGGAAATCGACCTGGAACAGAAGTGACAGAGAGGGTGGGGACCACCAAACCTCCTTCCATGAACTTACTGACAAGGAGTCGTAAGCTGAAAAACTGCTTTTCAAACATTAATGATCATGGTAGAGCACGTAATTACCAATCGGGTGACTGGCCACGAGCCACAGGGGAAAAAAGAAACCATTTTCATGACGCTGTCAGTGTGACTCAGTGGCAAAAGTGACACCTGGAGGTCCAGATCACAATGCAAAATGCAACTCGAGACTGCACGTCTGTCGGGGGCACAGCTTCTCAAAGGCTGCACTGTCCTCTTCCTGCGGTCTTGCTCTTGCCTTCTTTAATATTCCGCAAACCTAATTATGATAATGACTTGGATCAAGTCATGCAAAACTGCATGATTCAAGTTCTACTTCCTGAATATAAACCCCTGCCTTGTGCAAGAAAAGAAAAAAAATGGATACTCCTTCCCTTTGTTTAACTAATTCACCACAGTAAGTCAAGCAAAAACAAAACAGATTTGGCGTACAGAATATAATAAAAGGATACGGCCTCAAAAGGACAATCATCTTTAAGAGTGCATCTTGGAGGAGATTGCCTCTGTTTTCATTTAAAATGCAAACTTGAATTAGAAAGAAAGGCCTAAGATAGAGAAACACTGCCTAGAATCCTGGGGCCGAGGCCATCCCTGGACTGGCACCGCAGCTAACGGGTCAGCGCTCCTCCCTGACAGGCTCTGCGCTGTTCTCCACCTCGGCTCAGCCCTGGGGCTGTGTCTTCACGCCATGCCCCGCAGCGCCTGTGCGTCCTCTGTGCCCGTGCTCAGAGCCCCCTGGATGTCTGTGGTTGCTGGATGCTATTTCTGACATCCCCAGCTCCAGCCCCTGCTAGTCACCAAGGTGGGCATCTTCCTCTGAAAACTGCCTATTCCGCTCTGGCCTGGAGTTTCCACCAGTCCCGTCGGCAGCGAGGCCTGATGCTGGAGCCCCAGCTCTGCCCACCCTGTGCACTGGGCCTTCACTTCCACACGCGTGGAACGCGACTAACACAAATCACTGGACTTTGTGGGGTTAAATACTTTGTGAAGAAAACACCAAGAACAGAGACTTTTGGCAAACATTCATTCCCCTTTTTCCTATCCCCCTGCAGCCCTTTCCCCTCCCAGAGTCCAGGGCCAGCTTTCCTGCCTTCCTGGCTGCATTGGTCCTCCCTCCAGGGTACAAGGCTTCCTGTCACATCCAGGCCAGCCGAGGGGCTGGGGAAGCCCCCGAGGGCCAGCGCACTAACATGGCAGGTGACGGCGGAGCAGAAGCGGGGTCTGGACTGAGAGCCAGGCCTGACCTGGGCCCAGCCTCCCAGCTGCCTCCTCTGTGCCAAAGACTCTGCACCCGGAAAGTGCCTCCGCTAACACCAGTGCCTCCTCCCTCCCGGACTAAGCATCAAGATGGAAGAAGAGCCTGAATCAGGATGCAGAGAGCAGGTGGCAGGCATTGAACAAATGCAGGGATTATTCCTTAGACCGGCTCTTCCCCACACAGTGAGGAAAGCAGCTCTTATGCTGAGGCAGAACGCACCACTCAGGACTGGGCGGCTCCAAGGCCCGGGCCCAGCCCTCCCTGAGTGAGCGGAGCACCCACCAAGAACAACCCCTTCTTCCCAGATGCACCCCTGCAGCCATCCCAGTGGCACATGGCGCAGACAGATTTGGGTACCAGACAGGGGTGGTGACTGGCCGGCTCAGCAGCATGTCCCCAGAGCTCGGATCACCTCCAGGAATCTGGCTCCAACCGGGTGATCTTTCCACCCAATCATGACATTTTTATCTCTGACACTATCGTCTCATTAAATGCTAAATGAAGCGTTTCATTCCACTCAAAACGCCTCAGTAAGGGAAACTGAGCTTCGTTTTGTCCTTAACAACTGGACTGCTATAATTTTTTGGAATAATTTGGTCCTCTTTGGCGCCCTTCGGCACTTTGAAATCACACAAAGAAAGAGTCCAAAGCTGTTCATTTAAAAAGGAGTACTGTTGCAGCCATCCCAAGCCATTTCCTTTCAAAACAGATCAATAACCTGAAAGAACAGGTTGCACCTTGGCACCTCTGACCTGTGTGTGCTCCAAACAGCACGTGCAGCCACAGCGGGTCAGAAGGGCTCCCGCCTGCCCATCCCCCGCCCCGCAGGCCCTGGCTGGTGTCCTGCCCACCTGCCCCGTGTCCCCTCAAACCACCACCCCGGCTGGTGCCCTGCTCCATGTCCCCTGCTCCCTGCACCCCCCACACCCAGGCGGGTGCCCCCCACTATCACACCTCCCTTCATCTCACCCATCTGCCCTGCCACCTGCTGTGGGTCCGTGACCCCTTCCTGTTGCACAGCCCACCTGTCGGTTCCTGACTGGCCCTTCTGTTCGCTCGTCTCCCACTAGGTCACGGCCGGGATCACTTTCAGGGTGACTCATCCGC
Organism: Aotus nancymaae; assembly: GCF_030222135.1. Classification (NCBI taxonomy): domain Eukaryota; kingdom Metazoa; phylum Chordata; class Mammalia; order Primates; family Aotidae; genus Aotus; species Aotus nancymaae. Next base: position 1,515,076 of record NW_026988450.1, on the reverse strand, counting down.
CTCTCTGTCTGGCAGTCTCCCCCTGGCCCGGCTCCACTGGGAAGCGGCTTCCACCCACACTCTGGACGTCCTGGCACGTCCTGCTCTGTGGCCCACTCCTGAGCTGCCCTAGCTGGGCCGCCTGACAGGGTGATTTGGTGCTGCCGAGAGAATCTGCCACCTGCTTCAGGCTTGAGCTCCGCAGTCAGCTGTTCACTCCATCTGCTTAGACACCGGGAGTCTGTTCCCCCCAGAATCCTCTCCCTTTGTCGCAGTGTCTAATGTCTAACGTCAGAGCCGTGGCTCAGACCCAAATGCAAAACTACTGGATATTTGATGTCCTGTGAAAATAAGCGTATGTAAACGTTCTAGAGTGCTGAGCACCAACCTGCCTGTGCACACCGCTGTCCTCGGAGCCCCCAGAACCGGGTCTGGGCCTCCCTGTGTTCACTGAGAAGCTGCCCACGAGAAACTCAGATGGAGAGGCTGGCGGGGAAGGAGAAGCTGGCCTGATACTCTACGGAGAAAGGAAAGAAAGGGGGAAATGAAGAAATAAGCCCTGCTGGGCAGAGGAGTAAGGAGCAAGGATGAGTGAGGAGAAGAATTAAATACAGGGGTCAGGATTATTTTCAGATAAAATACATACATTTCAGGGGACTGCTCCACTTTCCAATTTAGAGCAAAAAATGTGTGAAAACATTGAATTTGCTGACATAATACTAAGCACTATTTCTATAGTCTACTTTTTAAAAAACATGCAATCAGAGGCTATACTCTCTGGCATCTTTGATAAAGAGTAAACACATGGCTTTAACTTTTTTTTTTTTTTTTGAGACGGAATCTCACTCTGTCGCCAGGCTGGAGTGCAGCGGCACAATCTCAGCTCACTGCAACCTCCACCTTCCGGGTTCAAGCGATTCTCCTGCCTCAGCCTCCCAAGTAGCTGGGTTACAGGTGCATGCCACCACACCCGGCTGACTTCTGTATTGTTAATAGAGACGGGGTTCACCATGTTGGCCGGACTGATCTCAGACTCCTGATCTCAAGTGATCTGCCTGCCTTGGCCTCCCAAAGTGCTGGGATTACAGGTGTGAGCCAGTGCTCCCGGCCATGGCTTTATCTTAATGGTGAGCTTTCCCACGGCTCACATGCCAGACACAGAGGACTCGTCATGTCCCTCGAATGTGTGTCTGGGCACTTCCAGGTGCCCTCAGCAGTAGTGACAGAACTGGGGCCGTTTCAGTGCAGACACAGCTGAGGAAAGCATGACTTCCCCTTCCATGCTGAGTGGACACATGCCTGTCCGGAATCACAGCACCTGCCAACACAGTGGTCACATTAGCACCGAGCCCAGAGTCATCCCTGACTTACATTTTATGGGCTTGCAGAAGCCCAAGGTAATCAATCTCAAGAAAAGAGAGAACACGACTGGTTCTCCTCACACCCGGCAGCAGACCCGGCCCTCGCCCGGCGTGGGAATGTGCCGCTGTGTGCAGGGCGCCCGCCCGCCCAGAACAGCCGGCAGTGCTTGTGTCACCGCTGCTGTGAGGGAGCAGTTGGCTTTCAGCTGGAGGAGAGAAGGCTCCGGAACGTGTGCAGCAGCACAACAGCTGGAAAAGTCGTTGAAATATAATACCAGTCCCCACATAGTCATATTTTATTGCTTGAGACTTATAAATGGTTAATGAAATGAAATCCACCTTTGGGAAATAATGTTTCTTTAGGTCTCATCGTATCCCGTTTTCCCCTAAAGGTTAAAACAAACAGTGCTGAGCTGGGGAATCGTGCTGGTCAGGGCTGCGCAGCGCTGAAGCTCTCCTCTCCAGGCTGTCGGAGGCCACAAGACCTCCCAGCTCCCGGAAGGGCTGTCTGTCACTTGTCTTCAGAAAAGAAGCAGCAGCAAAGAAGCGGGGAGCAACGCAGCGGCTGCCCGAGTCGTGACCATCACGCTCCTCTCCTGCTGGCCGGAGCCGCTCTGTCTGGACACACCCAGGCGGCCGCCTCTTGGGGAGGTCACCGCCCTGCTGGAGAACAGACGGAGAACTCTGCAGCCTTCATGAATCATGGTGGCCTCCTGGCTCTTAGTCTACCCCATAATCCTCCATCATTGCAAAAGTACATAACTGATCTCATTACAAATGAATTAATCCATTCCTTCTTTTGTGTATTCACTCAACAAGTATTTATCATGTTCCCATCATGTGCCATGCACTTTGCCAGGTACAGGCACAAACCCAATGAACAAAAAGATAGGGACCTGGTCGCCTGTAATCAAGCAGGAGGGAAAACATCACTTTTTTTTTTTTTTTTTTTTTTTGAGACAAACTCTCACCCTGTCACCTAGACTGGAGTGTGATCTCAGCTCACTGCAACCTCTGCCTCCAGGGTTAAAGCAATTCTCTCACCTCAGCCTCCCAAGTAGCTGGGATTATACGCATGCGCCACCATGCCCGACTGATTTTTGTATTTTTAGTAGAGATGGGGTTTCACCATGTTGGCCAGGCTGGTCTCGAACACCTGACCTCAAGTGATCCATCCACCTCAGCCTCCAAAAGTGCTGGGATTACAGGCATGAGCTTCTGCACCCCGCAACATCACTTTTTTGATGACCCAAAGATTTATTTATTTACACCTATGATGAGTGTTTTGAGGAAAATACAGGATGTTGTGAAAGTGTAAACCAGAGGTTCCTCATTTGGCTTGGAGGTCTGAGGATAGCTTCCCTGAACAGTGACATTTAAACTGAGACTTGGAGTGGGGAAGGGAGGAGTCAGGGATGAGGTGGGAAGTAAGAAATCATTCCAGACACACAGAGAACCGTTGTGAAGACTTAGGGATGGGCCCAGAGAGAAGTGCAGAAAATGGCCAGCATGGCTGTCAGGGCCACCAGGTGCCATGGGCAGGGTCCCTGCACAGGTCACATCGTCTACACTGGGAACAGAGTCGATGCACAGCCTCACCTGCAGAATTGAGTGCAGAAAGAGTGAAATGAGCACGGAGACAAGGACTATCGTGCAGGGCGTCTGCGCCCATTCCGAGTGTGTTCAGCTGCGAGGAAGAAAACCCCAAGAAGGTGGCTTAATCCAGCGTGAATTTCTTTCTCATGCAAAATCACCTAGGGTTGGCCTGTCCGGGGCTACTTCAACAACGCCATCGCCATCAAAACAGCGCTCTTTCTGTTTTCTCTTCTCTGCTATCACGAGCACATTGACCTTTCTTTCTATGGCATCAAGATGACTTCTGCACCCCCAGGCACTTCCTCGTTCCAGCAAGTGAAAGTGCAAAGAGAACTGGGGAGAGGGTTGTGGGCCATGCAGCCAAATCTGCTCTTTCTTCCTCAGGAAACCACAGGTTTTCTGGAAGAAGTATCCATGGATGGTGTCTAAGGGGAAGGACTTCCAGATGGACTGAGGTGGCCAGTCAACAGTCCCTGCCGTGTTAGAAACCTAGTGTTGTAACATGTGAAGATCTCAGACCACTGCTGAGTAATTCAACTCTCAGGCAAACGGTATTAGAATCACATTCCTCATAAATGTGCAAGGTTCTTGGAGATGATCAGCATGACTGTGGCCCCGTATTCTACCTCCACTCTGGTTCGTCAAACTTACTCAACTCTAGCAGCTGACTGGTTACAATTCCTCTATGGGAATGGTACACTGCATTCTTCATCATTCCCTTAGACTGGGGTTAAAGGAAAAAGTAAACCCACATTTCTGCCAAAGCTCACAGTCTCATTTTTGTTAGCCTTACGGACTCGTTACAGTTATTTTTCTTCTTTTACACAAACAGCAAAATTGAAATTGGGTCAGGATGGACATGTATCATTAGGCATCATAAGAAATCACATTCCCTAACAAAAACAAAGAATATCAGATCCTCACCTCCCCCACTTGCTCCTGGTCCCTTGATGGATCTGATGAATTTCCCCCAAATGCAGACAGATCTCAACTTCCACCTGTGAACATTCACAGAAAAGTGATGGACAGCTCGACATGGCTGCAAGCCATAGCCTACTCAAGAGAGTGAATGAAACTGGCTGAATGGGAAGCATATTTTCTCTTTTTAATAGTCTATAAAATGGAAGTATTATATGTCTTGAGAAAATATGAAATTATACCAGAGTAATGCAGTAGAAAGTCAGTCTCTGAACTGTTTGACCAATACACTTTGCCATTCCCAAGCTGATTTTTCTGTTTCCAATAAGATAGCAATTAAATGCACAGTTAAGCTGAAAAGGCCAAGAACATGCAAGCTATACCTGAAATGAAAATTACAAGTCCACTAAAACCTAGAATAAAATCAGGTAAAAGCACAGATGAATTAGGTAAAAATGCTGAAACATCAAGGCCAGTACTATCAACAAACGACACTCATGAAATAAGATGGTTTTACTGACATTAGTTGCCTACAAATAGGTGAAAATCAAACTAACTTTAAACCTCACGGTGGTAGTAACAACAATCGTAGCCGCTGTGTGTCCCCTTCCATCCTTATGGCAAGCCCCACGCATTCCAGCAGCCACTGTCTGAAACTCACAGAGTCAGATGATTTGCAGTAAGCTACACAGTTGGTTGATGGGGAGGCAGTTATTGAAAATGGCTCTTTCCACTACAACCCTCATGCTAGACTACATTTCAAAAGAAAAAATATTTCCCTCCGCTTTGTTTTTCCTCATATGTCAATAATTGATAATATACTAATAAATGGAAATATAACAAGTCCATAATAATAAATACTTACGAAGCCATCCTCATTCAACCTTACCACAAAGAGACAATCTGTTGCAAGAATCCAATTTGTATAATCCATTGTAGCTGATACAAACTAATAATTACAAAGTCTAGAAAGATGAGCTATTTGATAAGAAACCTTATGGAACATAAACATTTGTCAGAAATACAAGTGTGTGTGTGTGTGTGTGTGTGTGTGTGTGTGTGTGTGTATGGATGAGTTTTGGGGGATGAGCTAATTTAAGTTCACATAAATATGACCTAATAGCTCTTTTTCTAGCCAGACTCTGTGAGTACACTAGCTCTGCAGTCTCTTTCTATTTACCGCTCACCTACTAATGTTCCACATGATTCGTGTAAAGGGGAATATCTGTCTTTTGAAGTTGGAACTCTCTTTAAAAGCCAATCTTTCCGTTGTCAGAGCCAGCAGTTCATTTTGCCCAGGTAATACAGACCTGGTGTGGTCTCAACCCCGAATCCTGGTTGCAATTCACAGAACTCAAAGGATTCTCCACTTGTGTGCATGTGTGCATATGCAAACACACACTTTCAACAGGACTGAAGTAGAAGTATTTTATTCAAATGTTTGGAACTGAAGAAATGCTAGTCTAAAAACATTTTCTAAAGATGTAAAATTAGAGCTAAAAATTATATCTGAAACATAGTAAGTATATAAAGATAATGGGGAGGCCGGGTGCAGTGGCTCACGCCTGTAATCCCAGCCGTTTGGGAGGACAAGGCGGGTGGATCACTTGAGCCCAGGAGTTCGAGACCAGCCTGGCAAACATGGAGAAACCCTGTCTCTATAGAAAAAAAAATTAGTAAATAAATGAATGAAATAAAAATAAAATAAATAAAACAAAAATAAAGATAATTGGGACTAATGTCATATTCAATTCCCTAGACATATATACGAGAAAATAATGGTTTCAGTTCTCTTCAACAACAAAACCACTGTGTGACCTTCAGCAATATAGAGGTGAAACTGAAAACAAATGGCAAAATGTATTTCATCACTTTCATTCAATCTTCGACATTGTCTCTATCTAGTGATCAGAACAACAATGTGAATTGCTGAACAATGTACAAAGCATGTTCTCATGTACATCCCGTTTGATAACATCTGCACAACGCAAAGCCTGGGGCACACACTGGACAACTGCTGCCATCCCCATTCCACACTGGAGAATCTGAGGCTCAGGAAAGTGACGTGACTCACCCTACGACCTGCAGAGCTGCGTACTCAGTACGCTTTCTGTTATATCACACTCTCTTAAACCAGAAATATACCATTCTATGAAATTAAAAAGCTTCAGTCATTATATTTCCTGCTTCTCTAATATAGAAAGAACATATTCCACCAGATATGATCAAAGACAATAGAAGAGCTGAAATAATATGGCTCAATTAAGCTCCAGACATTTGCCTTAAGGAATCACATTTTGAAAGATTTTATAACTGATGAGAATAAGGAATGCTAAATATTTAAAGCAAAGACAGACCCATTCACTAGCCAAAAGCTCAAGACGGCCAGATTGATTCTATTCAACGGTTCAGCTTCATGATATTACAATCAACAAATGTCTTGCACTTGCATGATGCTCCATAGCCTGAGTTAAAGCTATAATTTATATTTTTGGTCTCTTCAACTTTAGCTGATGTCCAGATTTTATCACAAATTGTATGCACTCTCTCTGAAGTTTTAAATACACAACTGCCTCCCATTTCATTCTCTTTTGCCTCCATTTCTTCCTCCTCCTCCTTCTATTCTCCTCTCTTTTCCCCATGCCACATTAACTTCAGGTCAGTATAATGTTTAAAAGCCAGGTTCCCAGAGAATACCTTAGGGAGGAATCTGCTCCAGCACAGTAACCCAAAAGTGCACCCACGCTCCTTGTTAATCCACAAAGCCCCAAAGCACTGGATAGATTCCTGGGGCTGTAGCCACACTTAGGATCTGAAATGTTTTCCTTCTACCACCAAACATCTACGCAAGTCACAGGCTTTCCCATCGTATTAAGAAATAAACTCACGAAGACAGATTCATCTGACTCACTGACAAACAACAGCGTAACCCTTGAGAAATACCAACTAAGTGTATTTAATAAAAAGTAATTATGATGATAATAATGATGAATTCTCAGCACCGTGACCAGATACTTTGTTAAGCAGTTTTCATGCATTTGTGTATTTAATATTTGCAACAACCTCATGAGATTGGTACCATCATTACCCACTTTAACAGATGAAAAAACTAAAGTTCTGAAAAATAAGTGACTTGACCAAGCTTAACTTCTAAGTAGTAATGCTGGGATTCACATTCAGTAGATAGAAGAATATTTAGAGAGGCTGGGCACAGTGGCTCACGCTTGTAATCCCAGCACTTTGGGATGCCGAGGCGGGCAGATCACCTGAGGTCAGGAGTTCGAGACCAGCCTGACCAACAAGGTGAAACTCCATTTCTACTAAAAATATAAAAATTAGCTGGGCATAGTGATGTGTGCCTATAATCTCAGCTACTCGAGAGGCTGAGGCAGGAGAATCACTTGAACCTGGGAGGCAGAGGTTGCAGTGAGCTAAGATCACACCATTGCACTCCAGCCTGGGCAACAAGAGCAAAACTCCAACTCAAAAAAAAAAAAAATGAAGAAGAAGAATATTTAGAGAAAGAAGAGCAATGAGAAGTGGAAAGAAAAACAGCCCATAATGGAGGGAAAGTGAAGGTGGGAAGGGGGCTGCTAGTCACCACAATTCAGAGGTCATCAATTCAAGCCCTTACTCTACAAAAATGTTAGCAAATCCTCTTAGACTCAAATTCTTTATCTTTTAAGTGAACAGAATAACATCTCGAGGATATTGGTCATTAGTTTTCGTTTCTGGTACCGCCTGCATCTGCTTTTTGTATTAGGGTTATACAGTACTGACTTCAAAAAGTGAACTGGGAAACGTTCGTTCCTTCTCTAAGGTCTTCCCTTGGAATTGGTCATTCATTATTTTTTTGGTAGAATTCTCAAGATATCTGGATGGGCCTGGAGATTTGTTTTGAGAGATGTTATATCTGCAAATTGAATTTCCTCAATAGTCATAGGACTAGTCAAATATTTATTTCATGTCTATTGAGTTGTGGTAGGTTGTGGCCCTCAAGGAGTTGGTACATGTTGCTGAAATTGTCAATTGTAATGTACTGAGTTGTTTGGCTATTCCTTTATCATCCTTTTAATGACGGCAGGGTCTGAAGTAGCGGTCCCTATATCATTCCCACGAATGAATATCAGCACTGGCAATTTATGTCTTCTTTTTTCTTTGTCAGTCTTGCTAGAGATTTGTCAATTTTATTGATATTTTCAAGGAACCAGCTTTTTGTTTGCTTGATGATTTTTTTTCTGTTTCAATGTTATTAATTTCTGCTTTTATCTCTCTTATATTCCTCATTCTTGCTTTGAGTTTACTTTGCTCTTCCTTTTCTAGATCATTGAGATGGGATCTTAGGTTGTTAATTTAAGACGTTTCTATTTCTAATGTAAGCCTCTAGTGCCATGAATTTTCCTCTCACCACTGCTTTAGCTGTGTTCAAACATTTTTTATATGTTGCAGCTTCATTTTTCCTCAGTTCAATGTATATTTTACTTTATTTTAGACTTTTTCGGCCTATGAATTATTAAAAAGCATGTTGTTTGTTTTCAAGTGTCTAGATATTTCCATTATCATTCTGTTATTTATTTCTATTTTGATTCCATTGTGATTATAAACATATTCGTTTCAGCATTTTTATAATTATTTAGATTCTTCCTTTATGACCAAAATATTTTAGCATATGCTCCATGGGTGCTTGAGAAAAATAAATATGAGTATTCTGCTGTTGCTCCGTAAATGTTGATTAGAGCCTGTTTTGAATTGTTCTACATCCTTGCTGATTTTCTATCTATCTAGTTGAGAAAGGGATGTCAAAATCTGCAACTATAATTGGGAATTTGCCTGTTTCTCCCTTCGGTTCTATCAATTTTTGCTTCACAGTTTTTATGTCTCTGTTGTTTGGTGCAAATACAACTAAGATTGGCAGGTATTCATGGCAGATTGACTTTTTTTGTCATATTATAATAATCCTCTCTGCCTCTGATAATTTCCTTGCTCTGAAGTCTGCTTTATCTAACATTAATACAGCTGTTTTTCATTTCCTTTGATTGATATTTTCATGATATATCCTTTCTATCGTTTTACTTTCAACCTGCCTATATTGTTATATTTGCAGTGAATTTTTGGTATACAACATATATTTAGGTCATGTTTTTTAATTTGCTGGCAATTTCTGTTTTTTTTTAATTCATATATTTAGGCCAGTTACCTGCAATGCAATTGTTATCAGGTTAAAACCTAAAGCTGACATTTTATTTTTTCTTTTCTGTGTGTTCTCATGTTTTGCTTGTCTGGTTTTTTGTTTTTTTTGTTTTTTGTTTTTTCTGCCTTCCTGGGGATGACTTGAACTTTTTTAGAAATCAGTTTTGATTTATCTAAGGTAGTTTTGAGTATGTCTCTTTACATAGCTTTTTTTAGTAGTTCTTGTTTGTATTACATTGTATGACATCACAACTGACTGCTGTCATCATATTACCAGTTTATTAATAAATAGAATTTCACTTTACTTGCATTTACTGTCTCTTATTTCTACATTCCTTACATGTTTCCTCCACATAAATTTAGAATTACATCAGACAATATTAAATTTTTTGCTTCAACCATCAAAATAATTTAGAAAACTCAAGATAAGAGGGAAAGTACATTGTATTTGTTAATGTTTTTCCTCCCACTCTGCTCAGTCTTCCTTTCTCGTATCCCAAGATTCCTTCTTCTAGCATTCCCCTTCTATTTAGAGAACTTTCTAGAGCCATTCTTTTAAGATAGGTCTGTTGGTAACATTCTCCCAGTTTTACTTCTTCTAAATATGTATTGATTTCTCCTTCATTCTTGCAGGAAAGTTTTAGTGGATATAGAATTTGTGGGCAACATTTATTTTTTGTGATGTGCCAAACACAATCGCAATCGAAAAATAACCTCAGCAAGTTATTTGTGGATATAAACAAACCGACTATATAGTTTATACGGAGAGGCAAAAGGCCCTGAATAGTCAACTCAGTGTTGAAGGAGAACAACTTTGGAGGACTCCCACAACGCGACTTCAAGACTTGTAATCAAGCTACAGTCACCAAGAGAGTGTGGTATCAGTGAAGGAACAGACAAATGGATAATGGAACCGAAGAGAGAGCCCAGAAATAGACCCACATAAATAGTCACCTGACCTTAGACAAAGGAGCAAAGCGGGTACAGTGGAGCAAAGATAGTCCTTTAACAAGTCGTGCTGATTAACTGGACAATCACATGCAAAAAAAAGTACGAAAAATCTAGACACAGATCTTACACTCATCACAAAATTAGCTCAAAATAGAGCATAGACCTAAATGTAAAACATAAAACTATGACATTTCTAGAAGACGATAGGGAAAAAGGTAGGTAACTTCCAATCTGGCAATGACTTTTTAGATATGACGTCAGAAAGGAGACAGTGACCACGGTGGGTTTCCGAAGAACAAGCAGCGATGCCAACAACCCTGATTTCCTTTGTCGTCATGGTCGTCAGTGTCTATGAGACACTGTAATGACGGATCTGTGTCATCATACATTTGTCCAAACACGGAATATACAACACCGAGAGGGAACCCTAATGTAATCAGCGGACTCTCCGCGAGGATGATGTGTCAGTGGAGGTCCCTCAGTTGTGACAGATGCTCCACCCTGGAGGGCGAGGCAGATAGCGGAGGAGGCTGTGCAGGCCAGAAGCCAGGGCGCATATGGGAACTCTGTGCCTTCATCTCAATTTTCCTGTGAACCTGAAACTGCTGTGAAAAATTAAGACTATTAGAAACTCAGTTCAACATATTTGTGTGGTCTGCTGGTGTCTCTTGAAGCGGGGAGGCGAGTCTCAGGTTGTGGGACACAGAGCCCACTGGCTGTGGCCGGGACCCTCAGGTGGATCATGCCAGCCCGCTCCGGTGTGCCCTTGCGGGTCAAGGAGTCTCGGGCTTGCCGGGACGGAGAGGCTTCCCTGGCCTGGGGCTTCTTGTAATGAGATCCTCCTGCCGGTATTTCTGGGCGGAGAGGGAATGAAGGAGCTGCTGCACCCCCGGGCCCCACAAGGAAACCCTTGTTCGTGGCGCTGTGAGAGATCCCGGGTTCCCTCCAGGGAGGCGTGGGCCCATGGGGGCTGCCATCTGCTGTCAGTGGCGGTGCAGGAGCCCAGGGCCTGGGCCGCCTTCTGCTGGTAAAGGAGCTGCACACATCTTGCTGTCACATTTTTCCCAAGCCTGTTCCCCTTTCTTTCGCTACCTTCCACTGTTTCCCTTTGGTTATTTCCAGAGTTTACAGGTGTACTTAGTAGGGGAGAACAAAGAGGAGCAGGTTCACAGCAGGACCGGAAGTTTACTTCTTCTCTGAGCTTTGAGCACATAGGTATACTGTACATGTAAAATAAACTTGTTTTGCTGGACAACTGGCACATTCTTTGTAATGTGCGATTTGAAAAATATTCATACTCATTTCCTTCGTTATTGTAGACATGCCTTGGGTCCCATGGAATTTTATTCACCTGTGAAATTAAGTCCAAAGATGAGAGGAATGGAAAAAAAGTCACAGATTTCAAGCAGTGCATCAGATTATTTCTCTTGTCCACAATTGTGTCTGACCCAACCCTGCTTTACTAGACTGAGGGGCTGCCTTGTGGGGGAGAGTGGAGGGCTGGAGCTGCCTGGGATGAAGTGGAGAACGCACACAGGACAGGGTGGGGGCACAGGAGTTTCCCCAGCGAGGCATCCACAAAACCTCCAGGAATACACCCCAACCTGCCACCGGGGCACACTTGCATTGAAATCAGACAGGCATTGCCAGATTGAAGACAGAAGTCACAAGAGCAGCCCCCAGCTTCAATGATAAAGGCTACTTCAAGGCAGGGCAAAGATACTCATCATTTGTTTAGTCCTTCATAGCTTAAAACAACAGTAAAGAATAATCGAGCTTAATGAGCATTTTCTAAGTTTGTAAAAAAAAAAAGTATGCTCATTGCTCCCATCTTCACATATTATATATATTTAAATTAGCTTTCTATAACCTTTTTAAAGAAGATTATTGTGAAGCACAAGACACATAAACAAACATCCATACAATATGGAGAGATGGCATACTGAGTCACTGTAACATGATCACACCACGTTCACCGCCCAGGTCTAACAACTCCCAAGCCCCTGTAGCCTGCCCGCCTCCAGTCTCCCCTCCTCTGAAGGACCTTACTTGTGAGTGGTGAGGGTCACCCACCTGCTACTCTGAATAATTCTCATACATAAGTGTGCATCTAAACACTCCATTTCATGCAGCTTGTTTATGAACGTTCTATAAATGAAATTCCACAAACGTGTTATTTTGTATCTGACTTTTTTTAACTAAACACTATGCTATTTATTCATGTTGTCTTAATTGATCCTTTGCATTTAAGGAAAAGCATGCCCACAAATGGAAAGATGTGAGGAGGGATCCAGGCCAGAGAGTGACAGAACATACAATATTCATGTTGAAGACGTGAAACACCAAGGAAACAAAACTTGGAAACTTAAACAAATAGATGAATAAAATCAGCTTATGAACTGGCACTTACAGGGTGTCTATGAGAAGCAGAATTTTAATTTCTTCTAATTTCTATAGTGACTCGATGGCATAGCATTCTAATCCACATTTTTTTTGGGCAGAAGATAGAAACCTGGAAAAGCCAAGACCCTGCTCAAGGGCAGCGGTCATCCAGTCCAGGTGCACACTTCAAAGCCACGTTCTTACCCACTGAAACTATCATACGCCATCCTCAAAGAATCAAAGGGAACTGAAAAGATAGATCTCCTGCCTGAGGTCAGTGAGGGAAATGCTGATGAATGATAGACAGAAACCAATACTCAATTTTTATGTTAATTCAGTCTTCTCCATCAAACTAAATCATTTTAGACAGAAAGGGCAAAATGAATATTGTTAAGAGGAAATCTAAGCCCAACAAGACCATAAGAAAAATGTGATTTGCTTCTAACTTTTCTCAATAGGAGTTTAAGCCTCTTGGCCAAAACAAATCATATACACAAGTGGATCAACTGTCTACACTTGTTGAACGCATGCGTGGCCAGGACCACCGCTCCACTGCGGGTCATCAGAGAGGCCTGTAGAGAGGGGAAGAGGCTAGAACGCTGAGACCAAGAGCAGGAACGTGGGAAGTGAGTGTCCAGTTTGACCACAGACATGGAAGCCTGCTGCAGAACTTAGACAAGCGTCCTGGGATGCCGTCCACGTGCCTAGAAAGGAGACAGTGATCACCGTGTGTTTACGAAGAATGAGCAGCTATGCCAACAAGCCCGATTTCCTTTATTGTCATACTTCCAGCTGGCAAATCAGGGATACATGGCAAACAGGTCAGGTTTCCAAGAAGGTATCTGACGGGTCTCCTTCTGTTCCTTGGGAGAGAGGGTGGCTGCGAGTGGAAGAATGTGGGAGACGAACAGTGATAAAGTGATCAAGGGTCCTGTGGAGGTCAGCTTCCAGGGTGAGCTCAGGCCTGGTTTCAACTCAGGCTAGGCCACTCTTTTCCTAATCGACCTGGAGGAAGGAGTGGAAGGAAAACATATTAAACTGCTGGGTGACCGGAAGCTGGGTAGGGAATGAAGCAGGCTGGATAGCAAGGTGAGGACACCAAGACATCCCAAGTGTCTGGAATGGTGGGCTTCATTAAATCATTAAAGCTTAATAGAGATTTACAATACTTTACATTTGGTTAAAAGTTGAAAGAAAGAACAGAAAACAATGTTGCTATGTGTAAATAGGCTTTAGCCCAGCTTCAGCTCCTGGTAAAACATGCTAAGGGTCGAGTAGAAATTGAATATCAACCAGCTTGGCCATGTACCTCCTCCTTGGATATTCCCGAGTCATATCCACCCATCAAGATTGATTCAGAAAGCCTTTTGCATCATAAAACATTTTGTGTCTTCCCGGCCCATGTGATCCTTCTGTTTTTTTGTGTTATTAGGACATCTGTTACCATTTTCTTCCTAATACATTGTGGAAAACACCTTATGGGATCCCTAAAACCTCTGTGGGGTTTGAGGCCTTGAACATCTCTCAGCAAAGTAGCTGCTCAATAAATAGTTCTTAAATGAATGCTATTGTATGAGTGTAAAAAACAGTAGTGTGGTCTTGGGTCAAGTTGATATAAATGCAGAGTCTGGGCTAGGCCAAGAAGGTGAATTAGGACTAGGGCACCAGGAAACTGAGGTAATTGGGATTAGGTATCAGCTGGGGGGAGAACTTGAAATCGCTTCATAAGAGGAACAGTAGAAAGAACCAGAAGATAAGTTTGTTGGTGCTTTGGGTATTTCATTTTAGCTGGAAAGTAGAAGACTTGGGAAAAGAGAGAAGTGAGATAGACTGTGATCTCTACCTGAGCCATTTGAAGGACCTTCATGTGAAGGAGGGGTATTCTTTGCTCTGTTTTGATTTAGTGGGCAAACCTAAAGGAAAACATATACACATAGAAACTTTCTAACAATTAAGAGTGGGCCAAGGATAGAATATGGTGTCTCAGTAAGTCATGAGCCCCATTTACTGGAGATTTTCAATGAGTTGGAATAGCATCTACAGATGGCATTATCTAGGCAATTGACTGGGGTTTATTGTAGAACGAGAGCCTGTAACAGCCTCCCACGCAGTCACTATCCTGCACCAGAGTGTCACAGTTTTCACAAATCATCAACCTGCAATGACACATCAGCATCCCCAAAGTTCATAGTTTGCCTTAAGGTTCACTAGCGAAATTGCTTGTTATAGATTTTGAGAAATGTCAAAAAGGTCTGTGTCTAGATTTATTGATTGCTTGATTGCAAGGAAATATCCAATTGTTTCAGCAGCTTTTGTTGAAAAGACTTTCATTGATTCATTGTGTTGCCTTTGCTCCTTTGTCAAAGATGAATTGACTATATTTATATGGGTCTATTTCTGGAGTTTCTATTCTGTTTAATTAATTTATCTATTTTTTCCAATAATACCATAATATCTTGATATCTTGATTACTGAAGCGAAGTTTTAAAGTAAGTCTTGAGGTCAGGTAATGCCAGTCTTTCAATTTTGTTCTTCTTCAATTTTAGCTATTCTGTGTCTTTTGCCTCTCCATATTAAATTAGAATCAGTTTGTCAATATCCACAAAATACAGGGATTTTGATTGCTAGGATTTAAAAAGAAGTGACATCTTACCAATATTGAGTCTTCCTATCTATGAACATAAAATATTTCTCTATTTATTTAGTTATTAATTTCTTTTACTGGAGTTTTCTAATTTTCCTCTTAAGATGTTGTACATATTTTGTTAGATTTATACCTAAGTATTTAATTGTTGAGGTCCTAATATAAATGATACTGAGTTTTTAATTTCAAATTCCAATCATTCATTCCCAGTATGTAGGGAAACAATGAACATTTGGATGTTAACCTTGTATCCTGCAAACTTTCTATAATTACTTGTTAGTTCTAAAAGAGTTTTTGGTTGTCAATTCTTTGGGATTTTCTACAGAGATGATTGTGTCATCTGTAAACAAAGATGGCTTTATTTCTTCTTTCTCCATCTGTACATCTTTTATTTCCTTTTCTTGTCTTATTGCACTAGCTAGGACTTCTATGATGTTGAGAAGGAGTGGTGCCTGATAAGCATTACTTCAACAGGTCACCAAGGTCAACATTTTTTTTTTAGACAGAGTCTTGCTCTGTTGCCCAGGCTGGATGCAACCTCTGCCTCCTGGGTTCAATCTATTCTCCTGCCTCAGCCTCCTGAGTAGCTGGGATTACAGACATGGGCTACTATGCCCAGCTAATTTTTTGTATTTTTAGTAGAGACAAGGTTTCACCATTTTAACAAGACTGTTCTCCAATTCCTGACCTTAGGTGATTCACTCACCTCGACCTCCCAAAGTGCTGGGATTATAGGCGTGAGCCACCATGCCCAGCCCAAGGTCAATATTTAAAGTGATATGTCATGTTGATAGCATGTACCCTTGACATGATGTAAAGAAAATGGCATCTTACCTCTGTGATCTTCCTCCCAAAACCCAGGTCAGTCTAATCATGAGAAAAACATCAGACAGCATGTGCCAAAAAAAAAGTGACCATTATTTCTTAAAGCTGTAAATGTCACTAGAGAGAAGGAAGTCTGAGAAATAGGCAGTCAAAAGCAATGCAAGGAGACATGATCACTAAATGCAGAGTGGCATCCGAGTGTGCCCATGTAAACGGGATCCTGGAGCAGAGAAAGGGCAAAAGGTAAAAACCCAAGACACCTGGGTATACTGTGGACTTTCCTTCTTCCTTTTTTTTTTTTTTTTTTTTAAAGAGAGAGAGAGAATAGGAAGGAGGAAAAAGGAAGAGAAAGAGAGAGAGAGAATGGGGAGGAGGGAGAAGGAAAAGAAAGAGGGAGAGAGAATGGGAGTATTGCTTTCTTGCCCAGGCTAGAATGCAATTTAGTAATGGGTATTGAAAAGCTCTTTTATACTGATAATTATACTTAATGATGTAGTCAGGAAGGAATAAGGGAAGAAGATAACAAACAAGCAGCCAACCAATATTTAATTTAAACCTATGAAATGCTATGCGATTACTGAGGAGTGATTTACTTCCAGTTATGTAGTCACTTTTGGAATAGGTGTGAGGTGGTAATGTATGTTTTGTGTATTTGAAGTGGAGAGTTCTATAAATGTTTATTAAGTTTACTTGTTCCGGGTCTGAGTTCAAGTTCTGAATATCCTTGTTAATTTTCTATCTCGTTGATCTATAGAATCGTTAGCTCTTCTTGTTACATTGATCCTTTTGCCATTATGTAATGTCATTCCTCGCCTCTTTTGATCTTTGTTGCTTTAAAGTCTACTTTATCAGAGGCGAGAATTGCATCTCCTGCTTTTTGTTTATTAGTTTATTTTTACTCTCTGTTTTATTGGTAAATCTTCCTCCTTCTCTCTGAGTCTTTGTGTATTGTTGCATGTAAGATGGGCCCGGATGCAGCATACCGATGGGTTTTGGCTTTTTATCCAATTAAAATATATATAGGTTTAATACCGGCGTTTGATGCTAGCTGGCTGTTTTGCCCATTAGTTGATGTAAATTTTTTATTGTGTTAAAGTTCTTTGCTTTTTGATATATTTTTGGAAAGGCTGATATTGGTTGTTCCTTTATATGTATAGTGCTTCTTTCAGAAGCTCTTGTAAAGCAGGCCTGGTGGTGGTGAACTCTCTAAGTACTTGTTTGTTCGCAAAAGATTTAATTTTTCCTTCACTCATAAAGTTTAGTTTGGCTGGATAGGAAATTCTGGGTTGAAAGTTCTTTTCTTTAAGGATGTTAAATATTGGTCCCCACTCTTTTCTGGCTTGTAGGGTTTCTGCTGAGAGATCTGCTGTAAGTCTGATAGGTTTCCCTTTATGGGTAACCTGACCTTTCTCTCTGGCTGCCCTTAGTATTTTCTCCTTCATTTCAACCCTAATAAATCTGGCGATTATGTGCCTTGGGGTTGGTCTTCTTGAAGAATATCTTTGTGGTGTTCTCTGTATTACCTGGAGTTGAATATTACCCTGCCTTGCCAGGTTGGGAAAATTTTCCTGAATGATATCCTGAAGAGTATTTTCCAACTTGGATTCATTCTCTTCATCACATTCAGGTACACCTATCAAGCGTAAATTAGGTCTTTTCACATAGTCCCATATTTCCTGGAGACTTTGCTCATTCCTTTTCATCCTTTTTTCTGCATTCTTGTCTTCTCGTTTCATTTCACTGAGCTGGTCCTCAACTTCTGATATCCTTCCTTCTTTTTGATCAATTCGACTGTTTAAACTTGTGCATGCTTCGCGAAGTTCTCGTGTTGTGTTTTTCAGCTCCATCAATTCACTTATATTCTTCTCTAAATTGTCCATTCTCGTTAACAGTTCGTCAAACCTTTTTTCAAGGTTCTTAGTTTCTTTGCATTGGGTTAGAACAAGTTCTTTTAATTCACAGAAGTTTCTTATCACCCATGTTTTGAAACCTGCTTCTGTTATTGGAACACACGTGTAATCTATTAAGCCTTGTTCCGTTACTGATGAGGAATTGCAATCCCCTGTAGAGGGAGAGGCATTCTGATTTTGAGTATTCTCTACCTTTTTACGCTGGTTTCTTCCCTTCATTATATATTTGTCTGTCTGTCGTCTTTATAATTACCGGCTTTCTAACTGGGTCTCTGACGTCCAACCTGTTGATTCCCTGCGCCGAGATCTGAGCAATCCACTGAGCCGGCCAAAACAGTGGTGTTAAGATTGATGGTGCTTTTCTGCCTGGGAATCTCCGGACTCTGCACCAAGAACTGGCGTGCTAAGGCACCAGCAAAACCACCACGCCGGCCACAAGAGTCGCCCTGGCGACCCGTGGGGCTCCTCCACTGGGAATCTCCTGGTCCATGAGCAACAAATATTCGTCTGAAAGTGTGGCGTCCTCTCGTTCTTTGCGCTTTCACTGGGAGGTACGTGCCCGAGCTGCTAATCATCAGCCATCTTGGATCTCTCCCCTTCTTCCTAATCTATCAATATTGTGATAAATCATAATTTATTATTAATTTGTGACAAATAAACTGTACTACATAAGAGGGGGAGAGGCATACGGGAAGTCTCTGTACCATCTGTTTAATTTCTTCATAAATCCAAAAGGGTTCTAAAAAAAAATTAGTGAATTAATAAGAAAGGTGGGATCCCTGAGGCAATGGAACTGCTCAGCATCCTAACTGTGGTGGTGAAGACACAAACCTATACACGGGAGAGAATTGCCCAGAGCTGAACACATGCACGCACACACACACACACAAATAAGAATAAGTAAAACTCAGCAAATCTGAAGAATAGTGGGTTGCATTAACGTCAGTATCCCGGTGGTAACACTGCAAGCCTATAGGATGTTCCAATGAGGAAAACTGGATAAAGAATACAACCCCATGTGGATCTGTCATCTCAACAAAAATTTCAATTAAAAAAGTAAACAGTTCAAAAAGAAAGCTTCAAGGGCAGCAAGGAAGGCAGGAATTTGAGCAAATTCATGCGTCTGAGCTCAGTTTTTATGTGAATAAAGGAACATTCAAAATAGAAGGGATGGAGCAAATTCTAACAAAGCCAAAACAACAATAGCAATGGTAAGAAGACAAGGAAGGATACGGGGAAGAAGAAGAAGAAACAGGAGTTGCAGAACGAGGCCTATTAGTGTCCCTGTGGACAATGAGATGTCAACGTTTCTTAGAAGCTGCAAACATCCCATTTGGAGGATTACAAGCAGCTTCTGTGTCCCAGGCTAGAGGCTGGTATTTACCCTGGGAACAAAGAGCTTCTTCATTTTCAATGACTTTAATAATATACCTTTTATTATGCAGATGTAATGCATTCCATGTGAACACATGGCACACTAACCGAAGATGCTCAGTAAATAATGTTCAGGAAATTTTGGAACTCTGATCTCAAAAACTAGTACAGTTGACACTGGGCATTTTCAAGGTTCAGGGTACGATATTAAAACTCTTGTGTGACACAATCTTGGGCTTCCTTCATAAGCAAAGTCAAGCTTCCTGTGTCAGTAGGACAGGTCAGGAGTAAGGAGGTCACCAACTCTGCCTAACTGAGACAGTCTCCCCTTAGCACCCTTCCAAGGACACCCAGCAGTGTAAAGATAGTCCTATCATCAAGGGTGAATGTGGCAGCCAAGAATAAGTGGGGAGTCTTCAGGTCCACGTCACAAGGAGGGGAGTAGAAAGGCTGGTATTGGCATAATGGCCTTTAGTTTCCAGATGTTAAAGATTCCCTCAGGCTTCCTGTGTCAGAAAGCTTCAACAAGGCACGGGATGGACAAGATCTATGTCAAATAGAAGTCTGGATCACTAACGTGGAAAAGTGAGCCTCCCTGGAGGCTCTGGGCTTCCGCAGGGCTTCACCTCAGTGTCTGGGCTTTCCTCCTTTTTTTCTCTGCACCTGCACCCGTATTGAGTCAGCATCTGCTCCCATCACATGAGCCAGGTAAAGACGCATTCGGTGGAGCAGATCGCATCTGCTCATCTGCCCTGACATTTGTCTGTCATGCTGTGGCTGGAATGTGATACCTAGTCGACAAAACACAGCCCTCACACATGTCGGGAGGCCCTTTGTTCCGCCAGCACGCCCCTGCTGCTTGGGGTCCTCTGATGGCTCAGGGATTCAGGCCTGTCTCTTCTTGCTTCTTTCAAGACAAATGGTCAGATTACGAGGTGCTGCTCTGTTCAACATCCAGGCCTCCCCATACAAACACACCTCTGCCCGCACGCTTCAGAGTCAGTCACGGAGCCTTCTGAGTCGTGTGTACACCCACGTGTGTGCCTGTGTGTGTGTGCTCAGCTCTGATCTTTTCTTTTTTATCTTGAGCCTTGTCCTGAGAGTTCTTGGCATCTTGGATGAGATGGCAAAATAACAGCAGGGTGCAGTGGCTCAAAGGAAGGACTCTGCGAGGAGTCACATGCAAAACATCTGCATGCAGGAGAGATAAAAGCAAATCACAGCAACCTCCCTGCTCCCTTCGAAGGAATTAGAAACAGTGCTCAAGAATCTTTGGACAAGAAGTGTGGAAAATGTCTCATTTAAATTCTCTGCAAACTCCATTCATAGCACATATCCCACGTATATAACAGAGCATGTTATGTTTTTAAAAATGACATTCTTATCATTACCGCTTCCTGAGGCACTGGATATATCTGATGGGTGCATCCTTCTTCTAAGGCCAGCAGACAGAGTTATGACAAGCTGGCTTCACCCTCTCAGTGACGTTCTTTCTTCATCAACCCTCCTCTGAGTGAGAAACCCCTCAGTCAGCCCTGAAACCATCATGAATGAATTCTTTACATCCTAAGTGTCCTTGCATTTGCACTAGCCCCTGCTCCTGCGTGACAGCTTATGCTAAACTCCAGTCGGACTGTAAAGTATTAATCCGAGGCTCCTTACAAGTAGATTGGAAGATCTAACAATATGTGGGTATTTTTAAGAGTAATTACAGAAATTGATCACTAAGATGGCTTATTCTGGTCTTTTTTGAGTCGGAATGGAGTGCTGTCGGCATCTCACTCCTTCCTGAAGAGGAGGTGGGCTGACCGGCACAGGGATTGTGGTACAGTGTCTCTACCAAGTTGCTGGACTCTTTCCAAGCCTATCCTAAGATTTTCTCTATGCATGGTCCCTTGACATTCTCTGCAAGACCCCATGTTTGAGGGCCGGGCTGGTGAGGGGAAAGGGGCCTGATGTGTATGGGCCCTTCCTGGAAGAGGCATGACTCCAGATACCACAGTGCATGCCGCTGAAGGATGCATGGGCCCGATGAAGAGACCTGAGGATTGGTTGGGAATCTGAACAAGGTCATCTCCACAGCACCTTCCGCCTCTAAGATTCTGCCATTCTAAAACTAAGTCAATGCTGGATAAGAGGAATGGTATTCCTGGTTCCTTCCAGGCAGGAGTTCCCAAAGCAAGGCCTCTTTCCCCTCACCAGCCTGGCCCTCAAACATGGGCCTTGCAGAGAATGTCAAGGGACCATGCACAGAGGAAATCTTACGAAAGGCTTGACAAGAGTCCAGCTATGTTTGATATCCTGCATACAGTCTGAATGATGGCTATGGCTCTTCTGCACTTTCTGCAAAGCAACACAGGGCAGTCCTGACCCCCTAGTCTATTTCTGGGACACCAGGCCCTCATCCTCCAGCAAGCAGGCAGGCGCTGTGCAGCCACACACCACTTCTGAACCTGTTAGTGCCCTGACCTTCACTTTGCCTCTGAGCAGCTCATTCAACAATTAAAGCCCGTCTTTGGCTGGGCGCGGTGGCTCACACCTGTAATCCAAGCCCTTTGGAGGCCAAGGCGGGCGGATCACCTGAGGTCGGGAGTTCAAGACCAGCCTGACCAACATGGTGAAACCCGTCTTAAAAAATAAACAAACAAACAAATAAATAAATAAATAAAACCCATTTTTGGCCAGGCGTCAAATCCCAGCACTTTGGGAGGCCAAGGCAGGTGGATCATGAGGTCAAGAGATCGAGACCATCCCGGCCAACATGATCCCCGTCTCTACCAAAAATACAAAAATTAGCTGGGTGTGGTGGCGCAAGCCTGTGATCCCAGCTACTTGGGAGACTGAGACAGGAGAATCGCTTGAACCCGGGAGGCGGAGGTTGCAGTGAGCCGAGAGCGCAGCACTGCACTCCAACCTGGCGACAGAGTGAGACTTCGTCTCAAAAACAACAACAACAAACTGACTCTTTTTGTAAGCTCGGATCCTAGTTAAACTGGATCCTGAACCAACAACTCCAATCCAGCCACTGTGTTCGGTGCAACAGAGTGTCCAAAGACGAGCACATCAGGGACCTGGCCATCCAATAACTGACGGTGGGTCAGGCAGAAGACGTTATCGTCACGACAATACGAGGTGCCGGGGGGAGAATAAATAAATGCAAGATTCCTGTTGCGTTAATGGATTGGGGACAGTTTTGTGGAGTAGATCAACAGCCTTTGAAAAAGCGTTAAGATTTCAACAATTAGAAAAAGAGAAGGGGGCATGGCTATAACTAGGAAGGAGGTTACAGGCTGAGAGAGCAAAGTCAGCGAAGGAAGAGAGGCACGGAGGTGCAGCCGTGACGGGCTGCGCGGAAGGTGGGCTGGGGCCCGGGTACACGGGGGCCACGGGCGCAGAGGAGCGCGGCTCGAGGGGCTCCCAGGACACCAAGCTGATGAGTTTGGACGCTGTTTCTCCAGCAGAGGACGGTGACCGAAGGAGTCTGAGCAGGGGGTGCTGTGTGCTCCGGATACTCCTACTCGGGCGCGTGTGACAGTCAGACCTGGGGCAGGGCGGGGAGACCAGGGGTCAGGAACTAGGAATGCTTTGCCCCCGGGCGCGCGTTTCCACCGGGCCTAGCGCCTACCCCTTACTCCGCCATCCACTCTACCCACAGCATCAGTCATGAAGCGAGGTAGGAACCTTTTTCTAAAGAAACTCCTTTTAAATTGAAGACTCTTAAGAATTCAGGGAAAAAAAAAAAACTCAAAATCCAAAAGGCATGCCTCTGCAGCTGGAAGGAGCCTTCCAGGACGGACTGGAAGAGGCCTGGAGGGGAAGGCGAAGGCGCGCACAGCCCTGCTCAACGTGGGCACGTCCCCGGGAACCTCCCAGCTCTGCACCCCGGCCTGGGCCGAAAGCGAGGCGCCTGCGCCCGCTTTCAGATCCCCTGATGAGTCCTAGCTTTTCCTCAGGCTTACGGATTTCATTTTGCTGCTCCCAACAAGGTGTCAGGTCTGAAAGGCCGCCTGGCAGGGGTGCAGAGCCCCGAGACCGCCCCTCCTCCAGCGTTCAGCTCAGTGCGTGGGGAGCAGGGGCCCGGCAGCCTTACAGCCCCCGCCCCGCATCCGCGGCTTCTTCCCTCCTGCCAGAGAATCGCAGACGCTCTCTGTGTCCGGCGTGCCTCACCCACTTTCATGTCTTTGATTGCATCGTATACGGAGGCATTTAATTTTTGACCAGTGTCTATAGGGTGGTAAACGAAGCAGAGAACACAAGAAAGTTGCAAACAACAACTTAAAGCCATATTCTCGATAAGCACAGACTTTTCAAAACATGAGAAAATGGAAAACGTCTTCAAAAATTCCATTGGCCAAATCCAGTGACAGTGATTTAGACACGTCTTCCTTTTCTGGTGATCGAGCACAAAGCGACTAGCAAGGGCCCCGGGGGCAGGCACAGAGCTGCTCAAATCTCTCCTCTCACAGAAGACCCATGGGCAAGCTTCTGATTTTTTTTTTTTTTTTTTTTTTTTTTTTGGAGACGGAGTTTCGCTCTTGTTACCCAGGCTGGAGTGTAATGGCGCGATCTTGGCTCACTGCAACCTCCGCCTCCTGGGTTCAGGCAATTCTCCTGCCTCAGCCTCCTGAGTAGCTGAAGCTTCTGGTTTTTTAAAGTCAAGAGAAAAACGCACACGGAAAAGGAACGTTTCTACATTTCTCTACTAGCAAATGGCCTGGCCCGACCTCTCACTTTCCAGGCACAGAATTTGTCTCCAGGCAGTGGAAGGCTCTGGGGCTGGCCACCAGGCTCCTGGAGGGGCCACCTTCAAAAGGACCAGACATTCTCCTGCAGACCCCGCCCAGCCAGGGAAAGGGCTGCACTCTGGAGCTTCCTTGCTGACCTGCTCTCACCAGAGAGGAAATGGCCTCCCTCCCATCCTGGCTGCAGAGCAGGCAAGCAAAAAGGGCTGGAAAGGAGGGTGGAGCATGATTCATTCTTAGCTGAAAAGTGACTCAAAAAGGAAATTGCCTGGTGTGCCGGATGACACAGTGCATCGTAACCTGCTGTGACCAGGCCTGTCTGTCATGCAGCTGCCTACCTTTCCCTTGGAAGCCAGTCAAGTGGACACCGGCACACTCCGACCTCCAGCCAGCACACGGTGACTAAGAGGCCTCTCCTCGGCTGAACCTCTGACTCTGACCACTCCCAGCTCTGCACCACAGTGACCATGCAGTCACATTAAGACTGGAAGAAAAGTAAAAACCATTTCCATGCAAAGAAGGGACCTGCTGGGGTGTTCAGGAAGAGAGAGAGAGAGAGAGAGCACCACACTCTGAATTCTCAGAAACAATGCTTCACTTCCCCACCATAAATAGTTCCTGTCTCATGCTCATAACTATCGCTAAATCACCTGCAAAAAAAGGGGGGAAGTTTTGATTTTACAATTCTTTTATTTTTTAAATTCCCTTCTTTCCTTCCCTCCTTTCCTTCCTTCCTTCCTTCCCTTCCTTCCCTCCTTCCCTCCTTTCCTTCCTTCCCTCCTTCCCTTCCTTCCCTCCTTCCCTCCTTCCCTTCCTTCCCTCCTTCCCTTCCTTCCTTCCCTCCCTTCCTTCCTTCCTTCCTATCTTTCTTTCTTTCTTTTTCTTTCTTTCTGTCTCTTTCTTGAACGTATGCACCTTAAACCTTAAACAGAGCAGGTACTAAAACATAAAGATTAGGTTAACGTATGTGAAACTGATATTTTGGTAAGTCAGAAATAGACAAATACCTTCAATTTATATCGTTCAATCTAACAGAAGACATGAAAGGGTAGTCAAAGCTTCTAAAGTTGCTACATTGTTTTCCCTGGGGTTTCACTGAGGCTGGTGAGTTGCTGGCTTAGCCTGCTGCCAGGTGCACGCTAACCTCCTTACCTGGTCAGTCCTCACCAGCTGCTCCCCGAGGTGCCCAGAAGCTGACCTGTGGTCATCACTGCCTTTCTCCCGACCAAGGAGATGCCTGATCCTTTCCACAGCTATGCGTGAAATTGGTGTTGCGCTGAACTCTGGGCCAAGTTCACACCAAACCAGTTTCAGGGGTTTGCCATAGAGTCTGCCACTGTCACTGTGCCCAGAGGAGCCCTGGAGCTCGTCCCACGCCTCGTGGCCAACATCATGCCAGAGCTCATAGTGCTTCAGGGGAAGGAGACCCTTTTGCTAAATCTGTCTCAGTCCACTCCCATGTTCCCTGAACTGGGCTGGGAGGGAGCCATTTCCACCAGGAGTGGGACACCCTGCTGTCCTCCCAGGTCACAGTGATTGTATGTTGGCGAATCCCATCCTCCCAAGATGTCAAAGTGGATGCAGAAGAGGAACACCACACACACACACACACACACACACAAACACACACACACACACAACCTTCTTACACCCAGGAAAAAGCAGCAGAGCTTTTCCGAAACTTTTGTTGTCCTCTAGTGAGCAGTTTTTCTTCTTTCCTTCCTCCTTTCTCTCTTTCATTGAGGATGTTGTTGCATTTTTACTCTGTACTAGCATTGCACTTTTCCAACAAAAACAATCAAGACTCAGACGCCTCTCGGACAGTTTAGTGTCTACAACGAGAGAATGAATACACACACGAGCAGCCCAGTAGCACCTGTGCTTTGTGAATATAAAGGGTAGAACTGCTCACGCTGCCAGGGCAGGTCAGTGGGTGTGCACGGTGTGCAGTGATACTGCTCAGCCCACCAGAGTGGATACGCAGTACAGACTGACTGATGACTGATCCACTGCAAATGAGGGAAGGAGCTGATCACCTTCTACAGGCCAGTCACTGTGGATATGCAGTACAGACTGATGGGTGACTGATCCACTGCAAATGAGGGAAGGAGCTGGTCACCTTCTACAGGCCAGTCACTGTGGATACGCAGTACAGACTGACTGATGACTGATCCACTGCAAATGAGGGAAGGAGCTGGTCACCTTCTACAGGCCAGTCACTGTGGATACGCAGTACAGACTGACTGGTGACTGATCCACTGCAAATGAGGGAAGGAGCTGATCACCTTCTACAGGCCAGTCACTGTGGATACGCAGTACAGACTGATGGGTGACTGATCCACTGCAAATGAGGGAAGGAGCTGGTCACCTTCTACAGGCCAGTCACTGTGGATACGCAGTACAGACTGACTGATGACTGATCCACTGCAAATGAGGGAAGGAGCTGGTCACCTTCTACAGGCCAGTCACTGTGGATACGCAGTACAGACTGACTGGTGACTGATCCACTGCAAATGAGGGAAGGATCTGGTCACCTTCTACAGGCCAGTCACTGTGGATACGCAGTATAGACTGATGGGTGACTGATCCACTGCAAATGAGGTAAGGAGCTGGTCACCTTCTACAGGCCAGTCACTGTGGATATGCAGTACAGACTGATGGGTGACTGATCCACTGCAAATGAGGGAAGGAGCTGATCACCTTCTACAGGCCAGTCACTGTGGATACGCAGTACAGACTGACGGGTGACTGATCCACTGCAAATGAGGGAAGGAGCTGATCACCTTCTACAGGCCAGTCACTGTGGATATGCAGTACAGACTGATGGGTGACTGATCCACTGCAAATGAGGGAAGGAGCTGATCACCTTCTACAGGTCAGTCACTGTGGATACGCAGTACAGACTGACGGGTGACTGATCCACTGCAAATGAGGGAAGGAGCTGATCACCTTCTACAGGCCAGTCACTGTGGATACGCAGTACAGACTGACTGGTGACTGATCCACTGCAAATGAGGGAAGGAGCTGATCACCTTCTACAGGCCAGTCACTGTGGATACGCAGTACAGACTGACGGGTGACTGATCCACTGCAAATGAGGGAAGGAGCTGATCACCTTCTACAGGCCAGTCACTGTGGATATGCAGTACAGACTGATGGGTGACTGATCCACTGCAAATGAGGGAAGGAGCTGATCACCTTCTACAGGCCAGTCACTGTGGATACGCAGTACAGACTGACGGGTGACTGATCCACTGCAAATGAGGGAAGGAGCTGATCACCTTCTACAGGCCAGTCACTGTGGATACGCAGTACAGACTGATGGGTGACTGATCCACTGCAAATGAGGGAAGGAGCTGATCACCTTCTACAGGTCAGTCACTGTGGATACGCAGTACAGACTGACGGGTGACTGATCCACTGCAAATGAGGGAAGGAGCTGATCACCTTCTACAGGCCAGTCACTGTGGATACGCAGTACAGACTGACGGGTGACTGATCCACTGCAAATGAGGGAAGGAGCTGATCACCTTCTACAGGCCAGTCACTGTGGATACGCAGTACAGACTGATGGGTGACTGATCCACTGCAAATGAGGGAAGGAGCTGATCACCTTCTACAGGCCAGTCACTGTGGATACGCAGTACAGACTGACGGGTGACTGATCCACTGCAAATGAGGGAAGGAGCTGATCACCTTCTACAGGCCAGTCACTGTGGATATGCAGTACAGACTGATGGGTGACTGATCCACTGCAAATGAGGGAAGGAGCTGATCACCTTCTACAGGCCAGTCACTGTGGATACGCAGTACAGACTGACGGGTGACTGATCCACTGCAAATGAGGGAAGGAGCTGATCACCTTCTACAGGCCAGTCACTGTGGATACGCAGTACAGACTGACTGGTGACTGATCCACTGCAAATGAGGGAAGGATCTGATCACCTTCTACAGGCCAGTCACTGTGGATACGCAGTATAGACTGATGGGTGACTGATCCACTGCAAATGAGGGAAGGAGCTGGTCACCTTCTATAGGCCAGTCACTGTGGATACGCAGTACAGACTGACTGGTGACTGATCCACTGCAAATGAGGGAAATATCTGATCACCTTCTACAGGCCAGTCACTGTGGATACGCAGTATAGACTGATGGGTGACTGACCCACTGCAAATGAGGGAAGGAGCTGATCACCTTCTACAGGCCAGTCACTGTGGATACGCAGTACAGACTGACGGGTGACTGATCCACTGCAAATGAGGGAAGGAGCTGATCACCTTCTACAGGCCAGTCACTGTGGATACGCAGTACAGACTGATGGGTGACTGATCCACTGCAAATGAGGGAAGGAGCTGATCACCTTCTACAGGCCAGTCACTGTGGATACGCAGTACAGACTGACGGGTGACTGATCCACTGCAAATGAGGGAAGGAGCTGATCACCTTCTACAGGCCAGTCACTGTGGATACGCAGTACAGACTGATGGGTGACTGATCCACTGCAAATGAGGGAAGGAGCTGATCACCTTCTACAGGCCAGTCACTGTGGATATGCAGTACAGACTGATGGGTGACTGATCCACTGCAAATGAGGGAAGGATTTGATCACCTTCTACAGGCCAGTCACTGTGGATACGCAGTACGGACTGACTGGTGACTGATCCACTGCAAATGAGGGAAGGATCTGATCACCTTCTACAGGCTAGTCACTGTGGATACGCAGTACAGACTGACTGGTGACTGATCCACTGCAAATGAGGGAAGGATCTGATCACCTTCTACAGGCCAGTCACTGTGGATACGCAGTATAGACTGATGGGTGACTGATCCACTGCAAATGAGGGAAGGAGCTGGTCACCTTCTACAGGCCAGTCACTGTGGATACGCAGTACAGACTGACGGGTGACTGATCCACTGCAAAGGAGGGAAGGAGCTGATCACCTTCTACAGGCCAGTCACTGTGGATACGCAGTATAGACTGATGGGTGACTGATCCACTGCAAATGAGGGAAGGAGCTGATCACCTTCTACAGGCCAGTCACTGTGGATACGCAGTACAGACTGACGGGTGACTGATCCACTGCAAATGAGGGAAGGAGCTGATCACCTTCTACAGGCCAGTCACTGTGGATACGCAGTACAGACTGATGGGTGACTGATCCACTGCAAATGAGGGAAGGAGCTGATCACCTTCTACAGGCCAGTCACTGTGGATACGCAGTACAGACTGACGGGTGACTGATCCACTGCAAATGAGGGAAGGAGCTGATCACCTTCTACAGGCCAGTCACTGTGGATATGCAGTACAGACTGATGGGTGACTGATCCACTGCAAATGAGGGAAGGATTTGATCACCTTCTACAGGCCAGTCACTGTGGATACGCAGTACGGACTGACTGGTGACTGATCCACTGCAAATGAGGGAAGGATCTGATCACCTTCTACAGGCTAGTCACTGTGGATACGCAGTACAGACTGACTGGTGACTGATCCACTGCAAATGAGGGAAGGATCTGATCACCTTCTACAGGCCAGTCACTGTGGATACGCAGTATAGACTGATGGGTGACTGATCCACTGCAAATGAGGGAAGGAGCTGGTCACCTTCTACAGGCCAGTCACTGTGGATACGCAGTACAGACTGACTGGTGACTGATCCACTGCAAATGAGGGAAATATCTGATCACCTTCTACAGGCCAGTCACTGTGGATACGCAGTATAGACTGATGGGTGACTGACCCACTGCAAATGAGGGAAGGATCTGATCACCTTCTACAGGCCAGTCACTGTGGATACGCAGTACAGACTGACTGGTGACTGATCCACTGCAAATGAGGGAAGGAGCTGATCACCTTCTACAGGCCACTCACTGTGGATACGCAGTACAGACTTACTGGTGACTGATCCACTGCAAATGAGGGAAGGATCTGATCACCTTCTACAGGCTAGTCACTGTGGATATGCAGTACAGACTGACTGGTGACTGATCCACTGCAAATGAGGGAAGGAGCTGGTCACCTTCTACTGGCCAGTCACTGTGGATATGCAGTATAGACTGATGGGTGACTGATCCCCTGCAAATGAGGGAAGGAGCTGGTCACCTTCTACAGGCCAGTCACTGTGGATATTCAGTACAGACTGATGGGTGACTGATCCACTGCAAATGAGGGAAGGATCTGATCACCTTCTACAGGCCAGTCACTGTGTATACGCAGTATAGACTGATGGGTGACTGATCCACTGCAAATGAGGGAAGGAGCTGGTCACCTTCTACAGGCCAGTCACTGTGGATACGCAGTACAGACTGACGGGTGACTGATCCACTGCAAATGAGGGAAGGAGCTGATCACCTTCTACAGGCCAGTCACTGTGGATATGCAGTACAGACTGATGGGTGACTGATCCACTGCAAATGAGGGAAGGATTTGATCACCTTCTACAGGCCAGTCACTGTGGATACGCAGTACGGACTGACTGGTGACTGATCCACTGCAAATGAGGGAAGGATCTGATCACCTTCTACAGGCTAGTCACTGTGGATACGCAGTACAGACTGACTGGTGACTGATCCACTGCAAATGAGGGAAGGATCTGATCACCTTCTACAGGCCAGTCACTGTGGATACGCAGTATAGACTGATGGGTGACTGATCCACTGCAAATGAGGGAAGGAGCTGGTCACCTTCTACAGGCCAGTCACTGTGGATACGCAGTACAGACTGACGGGTGACTGATCCACTGCAAATGAGGGAAGGAGCTGATCACCTTCTACAGGCCAGTCACTGTGGATACGCAGTATAGACTGATGGGTGACTGATCCACTGCAAATGAGGGAAGGAGCTGATCACCTTCTACAGGCCAGTCACTGTGGATACGCAGTACAGACTGACGGGTGACTGATCCACTGCAAATGAGGGAAGGAGCTGATCACCTTCTACAGGCCAGTCACTGTGGATACGCAGTACAGACTGATGGGTGACTGATCCACTGCAAATGAGGGAGGATCTGATCACCTTCTACAGGCCAGTCACTGTGGATACGCAGTACAGACTGACGGGTGACTGATCCACTGCAAATGAGGGAAGGAGCTGATCACCTTCTACAGGCCAGTCACTGTGGATATGCAGTACAGACTGATGGGTGACTGATCCACTGCAAATGAGGGAAGGATTTGATCACCTTCTACAGGCCAGTCACTGTGGATACGCAGTACGGACTGACTGGTGACTGATCCACTGCAAATGAGGGAAGGATCTGATCACCTTCTACAGGCTAGTCACTGTGGATACGCAGTACAGACTGACTGGTGACTGATCCACTGCAAATGAGGGAAGGATCTGATCACCTTCTACAGGCCAGTCACTGTGGATACGCAGTATAGACTGATGGGTGACTGATCCACTGCAAATGAGGGAAGGAGCTGGTCACCTTCTACAGGCCAGTCACTGTGGATATGCAGTACAGACTGACTGGTGACTGATCCACTGCAAATGAGGGAAATATCTGATCACCTTCTACAGGCCAGTCACTGTGGATACGCAGTATAGACTGATGGGTGACTGACCCACTGCAAATGAGGGAAGGATCTGATCACCTTCTACAGGCCAGTCACTGTGGATACGCAGTACAGACTGACTGGTGACTGATCCACTGCAAATGAGGGAAGGAGCTGATCACCTTCTACAGGCCAGTCACTGTGGATACGCAGTACAGACTTACTGGTGACTGATCCACTGCAAATGAGGGAAGGATCTGATCACCTTCTACAGGCTAGTCACTGTGGATATGCAGTACAGACTGACTGGTGACTGATCCACTGCAAATGAGGGAAGGAGCTGGTCACCTTCTACTGGCCAGTCACTGTGGATATGCAGTATAGACTGATGGGTGACTGATCCCCTGCAAATGAGGGAAGGAGCTGGTCACCTTCTACAGGCCAGTCACTGTGGATATGCAGTACAGACTGATGGGTGACTGATCCACTGCAAATGAGGGAAGGATCTGATCACCTTCTACAGGCCAGTCACTGTGTATACGCAGTATAGACTGATGGGTGACTGATCCACTGCAAATGAGGGAAGGAGCTGGTCACCTTCTACAGGCCAGTCACTGTGGATACGCAGTACAGACTGACTGGTGACTGATCCACTGCAAATGAGGGAAGGATCTGATCACCTTCTACAGGCCAGTCACTGTGTATATGCAGTATAGACTGATGGGTGACTGATCCACTGCAAATGAGGGAAGGAGCTGGTCACCTTCTACAGGCCAGTCACTGTGGATACGCAGTACAGACTGACGGGTGACTGATCCACTGCAAATGAGGGAAGGATCTGATCACCTTCTACAGGCCAGTCACTGTGTATACGCAGTACAGACTGATGGGTGACTGATCCACTGCAAATGAGGGAAGGATCTGATCACCTTCTACAGGCCAGTCACTGTGTATACGCAGTATATACTGATGGGTGACTGATCCACTGCAAATGAGGGAAGGAGCTGATCACCTTCTACAGGCCAGTCACTGTGGATATGCAGTATAGACTGATGGGTGACTGATCCACTGCAAATGAGGGAAGGAGCTGATCACCTTCTAAGGCCTGTCACTGTTCCAGATGTTGGAGGCAAAGTTGTGAATAAACCCAAATCTGTTTCTTCAGACGAAGCGGGTTTGACAAACATGATATTTAGAATTGCATTTGGAGGAAAAAAAGAATTTTTTAAAGAGAAAGCAGAATAAGGACTTCTGAGCAGCAGGAGCACCATGAGGTCACGAAAGTGCATGGGATATAAGAGGCCAGATAACTGCAGAGTCAGAAAGGTTCAGAATCTAATGAATTTAAGAAGAAAAATACATGAAAAATGGTCGTATATCCTGGTCTCTGCTTTTGTCTTTATTAAATTGGTTATCAACATTTCCAGACCTCTCCCTAGTCACCAAAATAGGAAGGAGAAAATAAAGGAAATCAAGCTGGCATTTTAATTCGCCTCTATTTCTGGCAATTTACCTCTAACCCAAACCTTATAAATAGAATGGACAGTTGAAATGGGTCCTCAGGGGCAGGTGGGAGTGAACTGGGCTAGACACGGTCTGTCGTCGGGAGAGAATCCTTCCCCGTGCCAGGCCCACTCGGCCCTCGGGGTTTGTTTCCTTGGTCTATTTCCTGTCCCGAAGCCTAAACCTCTTCACTCTCTCCGATTCCTAGTAACGTAAACACCAAAGAGCAACTTAGCAAACTTAGACCTCTAAC
The DNA here is from genome assembly GCF_030222135.1 of Aotus nancymaae. Classification (NCBI taxonomy): domain Eukaryota; kingdom Metazoa; phylum Chordata; class Mammalia; order Primates; family Aotidae; genus Aotus; species Aotus nancymaae. Next base: position 1,481,951 of record NW_026988450.1, on the reverse strand, counting down.
ATTGAATATTTATTGTATTGTGGTGAAAATACAGACAGAGAAATCCACAGACTATAAGAATACAGTGCCACCCGTGCGGAGATAAACATCCTTCTGCCTGTTATCACCATAGATTGATTTTGCCTGTTCTCAGACTTCGTATAAGTTGAATCATGAAGTATATGCCTTTTAGAGTCTGACCTCTCTCCTTCTGCATAATGTTCTTGAGATTCATGCACAATGTTTTATTTTTCAATAGTTGTTTCTTTTTATTTTTAAGTAATAGTCCATTTTATGACTACCAAACTATTTATGCATCTCTTTTGATAGACATTTGGTTTTCTCCATGTTTTTGCTTTTATGGCTAAAGCTGCTATGAATATCCTTATTTTAGTCTTTTTCTGTTTTTATTTCTCTTGTAAATACTTGGAAATGGAATGGCTGGGCCTGGAAGCAACTGCATGTTTAACTTCATAAGAAGCTGCCAAATGGTTTTCCAAGATGGTTGTACCATTTTACATCCCCACCAGCAGCGTTTGAGAGTTTCAGTTACTGGACAGCCTTGCCAACATTTGCTGCTGCCAGTCTTTCCAATTTTAACTATGCTAATGGGTATAAAATTGTATCTCGTGGTTTTCATTTGCATTTCTGTGTAGGATCTTGATCACTTTTGCATGTTCTTGTTGACCGGTCCTCTCTTCTTTAGAGAAGTGTCTTTTGCACATTTTAAAATGGATTATATATGTAATGTATTTATTTTGATAGAAGTCCTTTGTCACAAATATGTATAATAAATATTTTTATTTCCGTCTGTAGCTTGCATTTTCATTTTCTGAATGGTTTCTTTGGATAAGCAGTTTTAGTTTTGATGCAGTCCGATTTATCAGTCTCTGTTTCCTCCCTCAGAAACCTTTGCCTACTTCAAAGGTTGCAAAGACAGTGTTTGGTGTTATCTTACAGAAGTCTTAGACTCCTAGTTTTTAAGGTTAAGTTTATGATACATGTTAAATTAATTTTATGTGTTTGTGAATGATAAAGATGAAGAGTCATTTTTCCACACTTTTATGCAGCTGAACAGGTGTTTAGCACATTCTGATGACAAGACTTTCACTTCACCATTGAATGGCCTTGAACGTCTGTCAAAAAATCACTTGACCGTGTATGTGTACGTCTGTTTCCGAGCTCTCCACTCTCTTCCATTGATCTACTTGTTTATTCTTAAAGCAATAGTCCACTATTATAATTCATGTAAGTCAACAGAAAAAAAAATTGATGTCAGATAGTGAGTCCTCCAATGCATTGCTCTTTCTTCACACGATCCCCACCACACAGCATGGTGTTGGTTTTCTTAGGTGCTTTGCCTTCCCAAATATCTTTTAGAATCAGCTGGCCTATTTCTTTTACAAAGTACTGTTGGAATTTTGGTTGAGACTGTGCTGAATCAGTAGATCGGTTTGAGGAGAAACACCACATTAATGACAGGGTGTCCTCCAGCCATGAGGGTGGTTATTACTCTCCATCTGTTTGGGCCTTCTGTAATTTCTCTCAGCAGCGCCTTGTAGTTTTCAGTGTAGTAGTCTTGCATGTCTTTTCTTTAACTTATTAAGTATTTTATTTTGTATGTCTGCTATTATAGATGGATTTTTTTTTTTTTTTTTTTTTTTTTTTTTTGAGACAGAGTGTTGCTCTTGTTACCCAGGCTGGAGTGCAATGGCGTGATCTCGGCTCACCACAACGTACACCTCCTGGGTTCAGGCAATTCTCCTGCCTCAGCCTCCTGAGTAGCTGGGATTATAGGCATGCACCACCATGCCCAGCTAATTTTTTGTATTTTTAGTAGAGACGGGGTTTCACCATGTTGACCAGGATGGTCTCGATCTCTTGACCTCGTGATCCACCCGCCTCGGCCTCCCAAAGTGCTGGGATTACAGGCTTGAGCCACCGCACCGGGCCCTATAGATGGATTATTTTTGTTTATTTTTCAAGTCTTTGCTAGAAGTATATAGAAATACAATTCATTTTTGTATATAGTTCATATATTTTGCAACCATGCTGAATTCACTGTGGTTTCTAGAAATTGCTTTGAAGATTCCTTAGACAGTTGTGTAAAACATAATGTCATCTGCAAATAAAATAATTTTGCTTCTTCCCTCAAAATTATAATGCCCTTTATTTCTATTTCTTACCTTACTCCAGTGGCTGGAACCTCCAGGAATACGTTGAATACAAGTAATGAGAATGGATTTTCTCACTTTGGTCTCTGTCTTTGGGGGAAGATGTTCAATATTTCACCGTTAAACATGCTATCAGCTATGGGGTATTTTAGATCAAGATCATTCATAGATTAAGAAAATGCCTTTTTATTCCTAGGATGCTGCAAGTTTTTATCATGAATGAGTATTAAACTTTGATAAATGCTTTTTCTGTATCTACAGGCATGATCAGATAATTTTTTTCATTTATACTCATAACAAAGTAATTTACGTTGATTTATATTTAAATATTAAACCAACTTTTCCTTTCTAGCAGAAGCCCTGCTTAGTCATAATGTACTCTCCTATTTATAGATTGCTGGATTCAGTTTTCTAATATTTTGTTTAGGATTCTTGCATTTATGCTTCTTAGAAACATTGATCTATAATTTTCTTTTCTCAGTCATTAGCAGAAGTGGAGCTCTTAATTGTGAATTATATTCATGAGATTTCTGATAGCATTTATGAAATTTTAGCAAAAATTTCTCTAATTGAATAACTTAGAAATTCAATGTGTTAACATCTTTTCTCATGCAAGATAAATTTCATATTCTTAAAGGCTTAGATTACCAAAAAGTGAGACCATTAGATTAACTTTTATGAAATAAGTCAAGAAACATGCCCATGATTCCAGGTCACAAGAACAAGTTTCCAAAAGACAGGCTGTGAGAGTCCATTTCTATACAGTCTTTAAAAGTGAAGCAGGTTCAGGTGACCCTGTGAGCCACTGTTTTCCTCTAGGATAAGTCAACCTTATAAATAAGTCTAAGTATCCCCTCCTACTCAGATGATGCCTTGCTAACTTCTCATCCCAATACAGAATGGTGGAGATGGCTAGAACGGAGAAAACTCTTCCAAAATACTCCCCTTCCAGGGTCCCCGGGGTTCCCTCTGCGCCCCAGGCTGTCCTAGTGTGCGCTGGTCTCTAGGGTGAGACAAGGCAGCTGCTGGCAGCCACGCTCAGGCAGCAGCTTACGCCGGCCAGAGAGGAGGTCCTGCATGTGAAGAGCAGACTGTGTTTTCCATGTTTGTATAACGCTGCTCTGGCACTGCCTGTAGGCCTATGCCATGTATAATCAGTACCAGGGCACAAAGAGGCACACAGCCTAACCGGACAAAGAACTCCCAGAAAGTAGCTTCTCCCTCATGCAGTGAATCACATTTCCTAGCTTGACGTAGGAAACGAAGAATGTTTAAGGTGGTCATATGAATAAAACAGACAAGAAAGCACAGAGCTCAAATGGGATTTGGGAGGATTTGGAGTATAAGCCGCGTACATTTTCTCAAGCACTTAATTAAAGAAAGGAAGACTGACCACTGACCTCGTCATGGAGTGTCGAGGGCCAGCTCTGCTCCAAGTGCTTTCCTGGGGAGCAGGCCGAATCCTCACAGTAGCTATGCACAGTGGTGATGAACATTTACCACTTCGTAAGAAATGCAAGCTGACGGGTTCTTAGTAGCACTTTCAAGGTGTCACTGCTGCAGGGAGGGAGTCAGGATTCCAGCAGGTACGATTCTTACTTAGATGCTTTTCTCCTTTGTCACATTCCTTTTTACAATGAGCTCCCAAGACTAAACCAGAAATACTTAACCATTCACAGCCACAGCCACCGCATTAACGGCCTTCCCTGTAGAGTGAATAAGGAGCTCCGCAGAGTTTCCTCAGCCTGGGCTCGGCTTCAGCTGCACCATTCAATAGTCGTTGGAGGATGCAAAAGGAGTAGAGTTCACAGGAAAAACGGTGGTGGAATTTTTCTACCTTAATGCTGCCCCAAGTGCTGGAGCTGGGCCCACCCAAGGATTTAGCATGTAAGTTACTCACTTATGAGACGGTTTGCAGAGCAGGTCTGAACCGGGGGTGGTCCCTCTGGGGGTGTGCTAACATACTTTGGCATCAATATGGGATATTGTGTCATCGCAGAAGGATATTTTGAGCATTATTATTTTGACCTAAGGATGGGGAAATAAGAGGCGATGAGGATTGCTGTGGGATTGGGTTGGTGTCTCACCAGTGGAGAAGTTGTTCGCAAGGAGCCTTTGTTCAGGGAGCACAGGCAGGTGGTAGGCTGTGTGCTGAGTGCAGAGACGGGGCCCTTTTGAGTATCTGCAGCCTCGGGAACATCAGGAATGGTCATACTTGGCACCAGTCTTGCCATTTCACCATGAGCGCCGCCAGTGGTGGAGGGCTGAGGGAATCTCAACCATCATTCTCAGCAAACTGACACAAGAACAGAAAATCAAACACCACATGTTCTCACTCATAGGCGGGTGTTGAACAATGAGAACACATGGACACAGGGAGAGGAGCACTATACACTGGGGTCTGTTGTGGGGAAGAGTGGGGGACAGAGGTGGGTGGGGAGTTGGGGAGGGATAGCATGGGGAGAAATGCCAGATATAGGTGAAGGGGAGGAAGGCAGCAAATCACACTGCCACGTATGCACCTATGCAACAACCTTGCATGTTTTTCACATGTACCCCCAAACCTAAAATGCAATAAAAAAAAAAAAAAGAACTACGCAGTAACCCCAAGCGGAGTGTTCCGGACCCACAGACGCAGTCCTTACATCTGACGGAGCTCTATAAGGGGCCCGAGTTGGTGACAGTCAGAATCACAGTCATTTGGCCATTAGTGTTACAATGATCTTATTCATTCATTTTGAAATCTGTATTTAGCACACCCCACCGGCCTTAGTACTGTGCTAAATACAATAGTGACCAAATCTCTGCTGGCTTAATAGAACCAACGCTCCATTAAAGCAGCGTTATTCAAACAAAAATCAGTGCCTAAGTGTAAAATACGATGGTTACGATGAGAAAGAGCAGAGTGTCCTAGGAAGGCATAACAGGAGCTCCCGACCAAGGCCAGGTGATCAGAGCAGAGGACGATGCTGGAGGAATTTAAAAGGCGATCAGCCGGGCAGAGGACATGAGCGAGCAGGGGCCTGAGCGATGCCTCTCTCATCTGGCGTGCGCTGTGGACGGACGGTGTGTCACCTGCTGAGACACAATGGCCTGGCATGACCGGCCACGGAGTTTGCCAACGGCGTGAAAGCCCAGCAAGTCACGTGGCTCGTCCTTTATTCGTTACACACACAGGAAATATTTAATTCATGCTCGGAAGGCGCTAAGCACTTCGCCAGATATGCCTCAGCTATCAAACCTCTTTTTACTCTCATTTTGGATTTCCTTTTACGCAAAATCTTTATATTCTAATAAAGGTAGCCCATTTGTAAAAATTACCCCAGGAAGGTAGCTAAATTGCCTCTTTCTAAGTTTCTGTCACATCCAGCCAGATTTCAGGGGAAGTGCTCTGAAGAGCATGCACAGAAATAGGCTCTTGAGTAATGGATCTTCTTTTCGTTTGCTTGTTTCCCGCTTTCTTCTGTCGGAAGGGTTTTGTGCTTTTTGTTCTGTTTAGTTTTAACATTAAAAAAAGCCGTTCAGCAAATGTATAACTTAGAGATTGTGGGGCTTATTCCTTGAGTAATAGATAGTTTCTGGGTTTTTTTTTGTTTTCTTGTTTTGTTTTTAATCCTGTGAGAGATTCTGTAAAATTCCAGACCTTTGAAAATCACTTTAATAAGTAGAATGTTTTTCTCTTTCTTCAGCTATACCCCTTAGATGTTTATTCTAACATGAAGCCTTTTCTAAGTTACAAATAAACACGATAGAATAATTTCAATTGAGTGCAGAAATGCTTATGCTTAGTCACGTCCCCACCGATTGTATTTATTCATTCAATAAATACTTCGTAAGTGGCTTCTATACTGTGAGCCAATCACTCTTAGGTAACTGAGCTAAATGCCTTTCTTTCATAGCCTTCAATTACAAATGTGGTTAGAAAGTTTTTCTTCGTTCTAACTATATATGTGCATATATTAACTGTATAATGCATACATATGCCTATAAATATCCATGTAACTGTATAGTTAGGAATACATTCGCTGTAGATATGAAAAAATTAACTGTTTTACTGCATAGGGTTTTCAATGGAAATCTAAATAAGAGATGCAAGAGTTTTAACAAGAAAAGCAATACAATGTCTATTTGATGTATTACATCATAAATTTCTTCATGAGACGTTTAAATAAGCTTGCCCTGAATTAAAACCACAGTGTTAAAAGAGAAGAAAAACCATTGAGGAAAAAAGTAAAATAAGTATCTGCCCCCTCTCTTCTCAGCCTGGGTTCAGCGGCCCTGTGGCTGAGAAACCGGCAGACCCAGGAGTTCCGTCTGGAGTGTGGGTGCTGACAAATGCCAGAGGCCGGTCGGTGTCTTGGTCGTCCCCACTGGCTTCACTCTGTTAGTGTCTGTTTTGTGACTTCAGCCAAGTGTCCAGTCTACAAGAACCAGTGTAACTGAGCAATCAGCCGGGAAGGTCCTCCGCGCCTTTGCTATGTCCTCCCAAGCCCTTACTGAAACCATGTGATATTATCAAACAAACAAAATGGCACAGTCACATGGGTGATGGGTAGACAAAGGGACCGCACGGGATACGTTGGGCTTCTCTGCTGGATTCCACCACGTAACCAGAGTACCAGATCGATGCCAAGTACGTCTTTCAATGGTGCTCGCCAAATCAGAGTCCTGTGTGTGAGTTTCCCAGCATAGTTGTAAGAGATGATTTTCTTTCCTGGAGAAGGTATGAGGAGCTTTGAGCAAAGTTTGCCTTGGTGACCTAAAGAAACGAATCTCTCAATAAGGTAGAAAGGGTTTTGAGAGACTCTTCATTGAAGCATTTTTACTGAACACTCTTACTTAAATGTTTAGCCCTCTTTCTTCGCCTATTTTATTCTGATCTATAGATTTCCAGATTTTCTGTCTGGAGGAGAAACAGAAAATGTTCAAGTGGGTAAGAGCTTCATTCTGAGTGGGAATGGCACACAATGACAGTACCTGAGATTCATTTGCATGAATGTCCCCCCCACAAGTATTCATCTGTGAAATGCTAGAACTATCAGAGAAACAACAAAGCAAGACTTCTAATAGTTCATAAAATTTGAATTAGGGGAAATCTTTTAATGCATTGCATTTTAAAACTAGTTACAGTGCACATGGGGCTCCAGAGCCGGGGGCAGACTGTACTCTGTGTAGGTCGTTCGTACAAACACCAGGACAAGACTCTCTCAGAAGTCACCCTTGCAAGGAACAAAAGCCCTTGGAAGCGAGATGTCACTGAGAAAGAAATAGGATTCATTGTTTTCCTCTTAAAACACCATAGAGCCAATGAGTGACTGAACTTCTGTGATGTTAGTAGATTACTCTTAATAATTCTACGAAAAAAATCACTTTAATTGCTCAGGTCATAAAAAGGCCAGAATAACCTTCCAGTTCCATTCATTTTTATCTTTGTTGATTCTACCAGATCCTAGTCCCAAAAGCCACTTGTTGGCAGTATCTTTCTGTGACAAGGAGGAAAACTGCCTCTTTTTAAAAATTCTCCACCAAGAAGAAAACCCATTTGAGGATATCTACAAATGAAATAAAAAATACTCTTCTATCTGTCTCTTGAAATACAGGATAATGTACTGGCAACACTGGTCTTGGACATGGCGCCCTTGCTCCATTGGCCCAGAGTCTAAATTCTGATGGATTTTTAACTGTTAGGACCGGAATATGCCATTTACATTTTTAATCCAAGGCACACAGTCGTTGACCACGTCACAGCTCAAACACTGGAGGCTTTCATCAAAGGAGTATGCTGTTTGACTTAGGCCAGTCCCTGTCAGCTGCATTCAACTTTGCATATTTTCATTGCCTTTTAAATTTTTAAGTGCATATTTTCAAAAATGAGGTTGTGTTAAAACTAGAAGAGCAATTATGGAACAAGATGGATGGTCAAAAGCAACAGTGACTTGGAAAAGAGTCGTGAAAAGTGACACAGGGTTTATGCCGGCTTAAGACATCAAATTGCTTCCAAGAGAGTAAGCCTTTAAATACTGCTAAGCGCTAAATTTGTTGTTTATATTTTGTAAATAAGTAAAGACTTCATTAATTTCTCTTGCATCTTCCTAAACACCAATTGGATCTGATTAAGGCCGAGAACATAGTATTTCTGAAAGTACCTGGCCTTTTTAGCAAAAGAAAAGCCTTTTTGTAAGTGGGGGAAGTTTGTCAAATGAGAACTCCAGAGTTCAATGCATAAGTCTATGTGTAATATCAGGTGCAATTTCACTCCAGGCCCTTATACTAAGAAACTATTACTACAATTACATCATATCTTTGTGAAAGAAACCTATGCACTGTAAAATGAGGAATCATGATCATGAAGTAAATGCTTCCCATTCTAACAGAACTCAATGGGCAAATCTCTAACTGTACGTCTCCCATGTAACTGTACTGTTTCTCTCTGTCACATGGGCAAAGCCTTTAGATTCCCCAGTCTCGGCAGAGCAGTGATGCATTCTGTTCATGCCACAGGTTCTCTTTGCTACTCAGCCTTTGAAGGACAAACACGGCAGCTTAGGAAAGGATTAAGTTCAATTCCGTCCTCAACAGTAAACATTTATGGAGCTCTTACCATACCACATGAACTTTATCTGTAGGTGGGTGGAGCCTGGGGAAGTGGATGGACTTGGAGATCAAGCAGTACCCTGAGAACTGTCAGCAGCGAGACCTAGAGGGGAGTCCCTCAGCTGTCTGTTCAGCAGCGTCTCCCTGGACTTGCTCCCTCTTTCCCCAGGCCTCAGAGAGCCGACACCTTCCTCACATTGCCAGGCAGTTAGAGCCCAGCCTTTGTGGCTGTCAGTGCTGGGACCGTCCCATCCCAAACTTCCCAGGCACTGCAGCTCCTGTATGTCCCCGTCAACCTACCCTTGGAAACTGAAATTCTCTACCATTTGCTTTAAAAATAAATAAATAAATAAGGATGCATAGGCCAAGTGACTAACCAGTAACTCTGGCTGCTCAGATGGCCTCCAGGAGGTCCCCTGCCTCATGTCTGCAGCTTCACAAGAGAGACCACACTCTAACAAAGCTTTCCTCCTTAGACGGCTTGTCCACAGGGCAGTAAGACGGTCCAGCCAGCTGCCTGGCAGAGTACAGTCTTGGGCAACGTGGGCTGCTGAGCCCTGCTGAGAGCTGGGGGAGTGAGATGTTCATGTCGGATTTCAGAGGTGGCAGCACCAGACTGATGGTGAACCAGCACATTCATAAAGCCCCTGAATTTACTACTGGGTTGAGAAAATGCAAAGAAACCCCCTCCCTGGTGCAGGAACGACTCTTCTGTGGGTAATGATGGAACCGGCATTCCCATTCCTGCACCCACTGTCTGCAGCCCTTCCTCGCCTTGGGGGGCAGTTATGGAGTAATCATCCACAGGAAGTTAATTAAGAAAAGTCTATGTGACATAGGAGAGCCTTTCAATGAAGCCATGTGACACATCACCAAACTCTTCCAGTGTATAAAACCACCAGCTGGCTAGCAAGCAGCCTCCAAAGTCAAGACTTGGAGTAGCAGTAAACAGTGGTCACATTTTATTAAACAGCTCAAAATTTTTGTTGAACTGATTGCCTTATACAAAAATACACATATCGACTCTATGATTATGCATGGTGGCTTTTATTTTACATTTCCCTTAAAAGAGACTGGATTCTGGACCCAACAAACAGATCGTTATGAAATAATGTTCCACACCCTTTGTGGTTGAATAAGAGAAACGGTTATACGTAATTTCCATTTCATAGTCCCCCCAAAAATAAATGTGCATTTTCCAATATTCCTTCTGCTGTGGAGCAGAAAATGTATATCTGAGTGCACAGGCATTTCAGCACCACCGAAGTATTCCATGCCTGGTGGCAATTACATAGCTGTTACCAAAAGAACATTCCATGGTATTTTAAAGATAAACTATGGTGATTTCCTCTAGCAATCTTCCAGAAGCACATGTACCACCAAAGGGAACTATATTTTTTAGAAACAATCTATTAATTAAAATTATACTAATTCAACTATATCAACTGACTATATCGAAAGACAGACTTGTTTGTTTGTTTGTTTGTTTGTTTGAGACAGTCTTGCTGTCACCCAGGCTGGAGTGCAGTGTTGTGATCTCAGCTCACTGCAACCTCCGCCTCCCAGGTTCAAGCGATTCTCCTGTCTCAGCCTCCTGAGTAACTGGGATCACAGGTGCCTGCCACCACACCTGCCTAATTTTTGTATTTCTAGTAGAGATGGGGTTTCACCATGTTGGCCAGGCTGGTCTCTAACTCCTGACTTCAAGTGATCTGCCCACCTCAGCCTCCCAAAGTGCTGGGACCACAGGCATGAGCCACTGTGCCCAGCCAAGACAAACTTTTAAGTTAACAAGAGAATAGGGTAGATTATGTTTTGAGATGTTGGCTTGCTTGTTTGTGTTTAAATAAAAGATAGCAAAATAACTCCGATATTTTGTATATTCTTGTTACCAAGTCCAGGAAACAAAGGTCAATAGAGAAAGAAGTGCTTAAGAGGTCCTCAGTGGTGGGAACTTGTTGAATTAGAGAAGAAGGACATAAGATTAAAAGTATCTAACAAGGAGCTTGGAAAAAGAGGGAGAATGGAGGAAGCAGAAGGGAACGAAAGTGTCCCATCAGTGTGGGGCTGGGAGGTCTGAGCCAGGTCTTCTCACACCAGCATTTTCAGCGCTGATCTGTCTACTCACGTCTGTGACCCTGGCTCTGCCCACAGGACACAGCTTCCCGAGAAAGAGAAAACAAAGATTTCCTCCAGCAGGATAAAGAAGACGATTTTTAGGGTATCTAAAAGAGAAGCCTCCTGTTTTAGCTGCTCTTTACAAGCTATTCCCTCAAGCGCTGATGTCTTCCAGAGTATCAGTTATTTGAAGGCATCTCCTTATTGCTCACTCGCCCTTTTACATTTTAGACTCAAGATTTGAAACGGAAAGGAAATAACCCACAAAATATAAACAACTTCAACGCTGGTTTTAAGACAATGTATCTACGAAAAGCAATTCTGTTTACAGACTTTACATTGTTCATAAAATAAAAAGCTCTGTTTACTAATAATAAACCACTCCAACTTTATGTATTTTTTTAGTGGTCAGCCTTTATTTGACATTCTAAACCCTGTAAATCTGGGATGGGCTGGCGAATTCAATCCGCAAACTAAAACTGCATTCTACTACTATAGGGCTTATATCCTATTTAGAAGTCATGGAGCCAGGATTCGAGGAACCGGTGCCTATCTCAGTTTATAAGTTCTAACAAATTGATCTATTTAAGTAAAGTTATAATTTTCAACTTGCATATTTTTCTCTGGTGGAAAGCTGCACAATACAAAATAGTTCCCTTTAAAACTATTAGTAAATTTCTGGTTCAAACAAGACATTTAACAGAAGTTTAAATGATGAATATAATGCTATTGATTGGCTTTATACGAAATTAACCATATTGCATGAGCTGATTCATCACCTCCTGTCCACTGTGTGACAAGATGCAAATGACACAGTAGACGGTGACCTTCAAGCCAAGCCAGTGACAAGAAACGATGCCAAAATATCTCCAACTATGGGACAGAAAACACCCAAGACCTCAAAGCAACCTATAGAATAAACATCAGCAGAATAGTTCTAGGGCCTCTGCCTGGGGCATCTTGAAATAAAATATATTGAGGACAAGAAAATATTTTTTTAACTTCTTTGTGCACACAAGGAATGAATGACTTAGTATTATTGAAAATATGTGTAAAATTCAGACCTTGTTAAAGTGAGTTGGCAAGGTTGTTCAAAGCACTTTGCTGCACAGCCTTTAAGGAAGACATGAATCAACTAAAAAAAATTATTAAAGCTTCTATTTAGGCCTTGTAATAAGTATGGTGGCTGGTAATAGTCATTTTCTGATAATAAAATAATCCAAAAAATTATAATACCTGTTGAGCTAGTTTGACATTTAAGATTATGTGATATTGTTAAAGTTCAAAAGAACACGGATGTACAGATCTCTTTTTCCGGGCATTTTTAGGCAAATGCAGACAAACATAAATATGTACTATTTTGCTAACCCTTTGACATGAATACAACAGAAAAAATAATTTTAGAAATGTATCTAATTTTTAAAACATAATAAGTTGACAAAAATATTATGTGCTGATGGTCTGAAAGCTTTAGCAGGAAGAAACACAGAGGATATTGGTCCCATAAAATCCTTCGGGGAAATCAATTTCTCTGTATTTAGGGAGATATTTAAAAACACTAACTGTGAAAATGATGGCATCTTTCAAGACACTATTGAATAATACTACACAAAAGTCTAAGGAGGCTGGGGGTCATGTATTCCCACTTTACAGATGAGGAAACCGAGGCTTTGATGGCTTCAGCCACCTTCCCGGGCAGCTGAAGCAGGAGGAAGCAGGGAGGGCTCACCCAGGGCTTTTTCTGACCTCCGCCCTCCACCCGCTGAACTCTGCCTTCCCGCAGCGGCTCTGGTGCCGTGTTCACCACAGTGCAGCCAGAGCAGTCAGGGGTCACTGCATGGCAACTGTCTGTGAGGCATGCCAAAGGTTATTTGTTAACTTTGTTGAGTAGCAGTGAATCACCAGGGTCTGTAAGTTACAAAGTATGCAGTTCTCCCCACGAACTCACTCTTTTCTCCTGTGTGTTCAGGGCTTCTGAGCAGAAGTGGCAGAGCTGCAGCTGGCTGGACAGCATCGGCTGTGCTACAGGAGGGATCCACACGCATAAATCACACGTGCATGTGTGTCACCACAGAAAAACAGGTCACGCAAACACGGCTGGAAACCAGCAGGCCGGGGCCCAGGGCAAACACTTGAGTGCCACAGACAACGTGCAGGTAAGCTCCCCTGGGGTGACTTGTCAAAGGTCTGTCACCTGGACTTTGACAGGCTCCGAAGCACAGGTCACGCAGGTGTGAAAGTCTACATGGATACAGTATGGGCCTTTTCATTAAATGCCTGTACAGCAGAACAGAAGAACAATCTGCTATGCTACACAGCAGGTGGCAAACACAAGGAAATCACCACACTAGGAGACGGAACCCATGAACAGGTTCAATGAGGGTAGGCACTTTATTTAATCTCTGTCACTTTTCCTATTGTAAAATTGAACTATGGTCACTTCTTTTCTTCCTTTTTTTTTTCTCTTTGAGACAGTTTCACTCTTTGCCCAGGCTGGAGTGCAATAGTGCGATCTCGGCTCACTGCAACCTCTGCCTCCCAGGTTCAAGCGAGTCTCTTGCCTCAGCCTCCTGAGTAGCTGGGATTACAGGCACCTGCCACCATGCCCTGCTATTTTTTGTTTGTTTGTTTTTTGTTTTGTATTTTTGGTAGGGACGGGGTTTCACCATGTTGGCCAGGCTGGTGTCGAACTGCTGACCTCAGTTGATCCACCCTCCTTGGCTTCCCAAAGTGCTGGAATTATAGGCGTAAGCCACCATACCCAGCCATTATTTCCCAGATTAACTAAAGTTATTTTTCAAATATTTAAAGACATTCACAAATACAATAATATAAAGTCTACAAGCATCTTTGAAAATTGTGTGTGTGTATACACAAAATGAAAATATAAGAATATAGATTTTCCCATGTCTCCTATGCCTTCATTTATTTTTCTCTGATATACACATGTATATATCTTCTGCCCCCCCACCCTGTGTCTCTCTCCCTGCTGTTCAAATTACTTTCTCTGTTGTTTGAATAGAAAGGTTTCTTCGTATAAAATTCGAAAGCGTTTATTTGCTCTTTCCTTGTGTATGTCTTAACGATTTTCCTCTAACAATCCCTTCCTGATAACACTGCTGAGTATCATTTAAATAATTAGGGTGTTGATTAGAACTAATAGAGCAGAGGATGAAAGACAGCTGTTTGTTACTTAAGGAAGGGGACGAAGAGTCAGGAAGATGACAGCACTGACAATTTTGCCCAGTTGGTATTTTTCACATGAGAAATAAGTGTTAATGGAAGAACCATCCAATGAGAGTGAAATACACTCAGTGTCCATCAACAACATATACCTTTCACACAGTTCATACTTCATTGAAAACATTCTCCTACCATAAAATAAACTTCAGAGAAACACAGTGAGCTTTCTTATGAATTAATCCTAATGCCTGAAGTCCTAGGAGCTGTGAAACAAAAAATAAATAAATAAAACTATGTAAACACATAATACTGCTGAGCAACCTGGCTTAGCCCTTAAACAACTTTTCCTTGTTTGAAAACGTTCAGAAAGAAACTACTGTGAAATTTATGTACGTATTCGCCCTATGGGTAGTGCTGTGATATTTTAATGAGCGGTTACACAGAATGGTGACTGAAGCCAATCACAGAGTCTGCAGGGCTATCCCTTCCCCCCCTTCCTCATGGACAGAAACAGGAGCGTGTGCACACACATGCACACACACACACACGTGTGTGTGTGAATGCTGACTTAGCTAAAATAGATCCTTGACAAATATTCTATTTATTTTTAAAAATTTAAATGTATTTATGCATTGATGAGGATTTAAAAGTCTCTCTCTTGCTTCTCCTGGTTTGTAAACTCCAGTGCATGTTTTAAATACACAATCAGCACTATGTAGTTTAGACTGGCACAGATACCCACAGGGACCGGAGGCACTGCCTACAACCCTAAAGTGGGGAATCATTACAGATAAATGTGACGGGATCCAAACCCTTTCCCGTAAGGGACGCCGAAGCCAAACCAAAGCTGCTTTGAAGAGCATAAAAAGGAAAAACTGGGTTAACTTCGGTTTCGCTGCTTTTAAATCATCATTAATCTGCAGTATCTGCCCTTCTGCATCCTTCTAATAGCGAGGTGCTGTAAGAGAAATGCCAGACCCACCAAAAGTTGACCAGCACACACTTACTGAGCGCCTATCACACACCGTGTACAAACAGACCAACCAGCAGCTCCTTGGGGGTCTCTCAAACAGGTAATGCTTGGAATCCTGGTTGCAACAACATGGGATATTCTGCTTAATTACAAACGCCAGTGTCGGGAAATGGATTCTTCCACGTCTCCTATTCCTACGAGTTTCCTTTTTCTTCTACAGAAAGGTGTCTTGTATTTTGGCACAGAGAAATCTGTGATCACACTTGTCGATAATTACATTTGACAAGGTAAATAGGCACTCCTGTGTAGGCATCCGTGGATGGTCAGTTTGCCCATCTATAAACATTAAAGACAGGGATGACCAAAAGACAGAACCGAAAACCACACACGACCGGTACCCGGAAGAGAAACAGAAAGTCAGCGTGGCATGTGCTCAGATGCGCACCATCAGCCGGGGCGTGGTGCTCATTTCAAGACACCCTCTCCGTTTGCATTGATTCTGCCCGAACTATTCACAAGTTCATTCACGAGGATGAGCCCAGACGTGAAAGTGGCTGAGCCAGGAGTCACACTGGCTGAAAGGTTTGCTTTTTGTCTAAAAGTGATTAATAAGCAAACAAGTTAATACGATTAAAAAAGGCATCTAGACGGTACAAACCCACAAAATAACCACCAGTGGAGAAAGGGGTTTACTGAGAGTGAGGGTAGTTCTGTTTTCAAAGTCTCCTCCACTCCCAGCCCGCCCTTTGGGGTGTAGTGACCTGTGTGCCTTAATCACAATGAATGGCACTCCCCTCTGTGTGCTGGGCCCCACCACTTAGTGTGTAAAGCTGTTGTGGAACCAAATGTAATGCACCTAACACATAGCTGGTGCACAGCAGGGAACAGCGTGCCGTGTGGCTGCCTTAGCAGGAGCACTGCAGACACCCACCCATCTCAGCGGAGGTGGTCTAGTCAGGAATGGGCATGTCACCCAATTCTGGGCCATGGGAAAGTGAGGGACCTCCTGCTGGGGCCAGACTCTGGATACAGGAGAGAGACAGGGCAAGGTGTCTGCTCCCTCTCCTGCAGTTGACAAGTGGGGATGAATGTTGTCACCTGAATACTAAGAATGGCAGTGCAGAGAGAAGGAAAGGACCTGCACCTTGATAATGCATCTGCACTGTCTGTGTGTCTGTGTACCTTACCTCTGAAATTCTTGTTATATGAGGATTCAAGCAAGGTTTCTACTCTCTTCCCAGGAAAAAGCACCCCAAATGATTCAATAAGCACTTAAATGCGAGTGTGGGGAGGGGACATTGAGGGGAGATGTCACAGCTGTTCTAAGGACTACAAAAATTTCATTCAACAGCATGGAATCCGCTCTGAGAGCGCTGGAAGCACAGCTCATTCAGGTGCATAGGGAACTGTCTCCCATTCCCTCTCAACCTCAGGCTCCAAAACTGTCAGAACAAAGAGCCCCCAACTCAGACCTTCAGTTGCTAAAGATATGTAGCACTATTATGAGGTCACAGTCACATCAAGGTGGGGGGGTCTCCATCCCGGTGCCAAGAGGCAGCCTTCATCAGCGAAGGACCCTGCAGCACCTGGCATGTGAGTTCCAGGCATTCCCCATAAAGCAGGGCTTGAAGGATTTGCACCTGGTCAGAAAATCATTTTTTCAATTAAATGAAAATATTTATTTTGAAGTAAGTGCAAGTTCAGATACAGTTACAAGAAATAATACAGGCAGATCTCACACACATTTGTCTACTTTCTCCAGCATTCACGTCTTGCAAAGCTGTGGTACGATACCACCAGGATGTGGATATTGATACAGTCAAGATTCTAAGCATTTCCATCACCACAACCATGCCTCCTGTTGCATTTTTTAATAGGACTCATGTCCCTTCCCGCTGCCTTCATCCTTCACCCTTAGTGCTAAGGTGCTCCCAAAATCATCAGTATAATTTTGTCAGTGCAATAACATTGAATAAAAGGAATCACGTAGCGTGTCACCTGTTGGGATTGGCTTTTTCTATGTTGCACATATTTCTCTGGATATTCATGTAATTTGCTGCTTGTATGAATAGCTCATTCCTTTTTGTTGCTGAGTACAATTCCATGGTGTAGATGTACCATGGTTTGTTTAACCATTCACTTGCTGAAGAATATTTGGGCTGTTTCCAGTTTGGGGCTATTATGAATAAATCTGCCATGAACATTTGGGTACAGGTTTTTGTGTGAAATGAAAATAAATTTTCACTTCTCTGGGATAAATGCTCAGGATTGCAATTTCTTGTTGGTATGATAGTTGAGTGTTTAGTTTTTTAAGAAACCGCCCAACTATTTGCAAGAGTAGACGTGCCATTTTATGTTCCTACCTGCCATGTATGCGACCCAGTTTCTCTGCATCCTCATCAGCATTTGATGTTGCTGGTGTTTTTTTATTTTAACCATTCCAATATGTGTAGAGTGATCTCTCTCTTGTGGTTTTAATTTGCATTTCCTCATTGGCCAATAGTGTTGAGAACAGCTTCTCATGGGCTTATTTTCCATCTACGCTTATATTTCCATCTGTGCTTATTTTCTATGGGATATTCTACCCCGTGAAATTTCTATTCATGACTTTTTCTATTTCTAATCATTTGGTGGTCGGGGGGAAGGCTCATTGCTTTTGAGTTTTGAGAGTTATTGTTTTAGCTGTCATATGTATTTTGGCTTTCTATATACAATTTAGAGTAATCTTATCTATATCTACAAAACTTCTCGCTGAGATTTTGATAGGAATTGTGTTGAATGTGTACATCAATTTGGGTAGACTTGGCACCTTGACTTTGTTGAGTCTTCCAATTCATAAACATGGTATGTCTGTCCATTTATTTGGATCTCTGACTTCTTGCATCAGTGTTTTATAGGTTTCTGTATACAGGGCATGTTTTGTGTGCATTTTTGTGGTTTTGTATGTTTTATTTTGCTGTCCATGTGGCAGTATAAACACTATAATAGAGAAGTATTATTAATACCTAGAAACATAATTGATCTCTGTATGCTGATCTTGCGCCTTGTGAACTCGAATTCACTTAGTTCTTGAAGAGTGTTTTTGGGAGAGTCCTTGATTTTTCAAGGAGACAATCCCGCCATCTGTAAAGAGGAAGAATTGTGGGTTTTTTTTCCTTTCTGATTTACATGCCTTTATTTTCCTTTCCTGCCTTATTTCAGTGACTGCACCTTCCAGAGCTATGCGGAATTCGAGCAGGGAGAGCAGACGTGCCAGGCTTCTCACCGTCCCAAGGGAAGGAAGCCGGCCTTCACCATCAGTATGTCAACTGCAGCATGTTTTGTAGATGATCGTTATGTGAGATTTTAAAAGTGTTCCCGTATTCCTATTTTTCTGGCAGCTTTTATCCTGAGTGTTAAGTTTCATCAAATGCTTTTTCTGACTCTATTTATATGATTATGTGATTTTTCTTCTTAGCCTATTAATACGGCATAAAACCTCGGTCAGTGTTTGAATACTGAACTAGCCCGGCCTTCACACTAGGTTATGGTACATAATTCATTTTGTGCATTTCTGATTTTGATTTGCTGCTATTTTGTTAGGATTTTTGAGTCAGTTTTCAAGGGGGATAGTGGTCTACAGTTGCTTGCTGTCGTCTTGTTTCCTCTGGTTGCAATTTCAGTATGATGACTTGGGTAGGGTCTTTCCCTCTCCTATTTTCTGGAATGGGTAGTTTACAGTTTATACTAATTCATCTTTAAAGGTTGAGTAGCATTCTCCATGGAAACCCTCCATGCCTCAAGATTTTTCAGGGAGAGTAGAGGTTTAATTAACTGAATTTTTCAAATTGAATGTTCTTAATATTTATAGGGCTATGCCAATCACATATGTTATAATAAATGAATTTTGGTGACTTTTTCCAAGAAACTGTCCACTTCATCTACGTTGTAAAATGTGTGTGTGTGTGTGTGTGCCTGTGTGTGTGTAGAATTGTTCATTTTATACCTTTACTGTCATTTCGATACTGCAGAGTCTATAGTGGGTGTTTTCTAACATGAACTTCAAAACTCTTATCGCTGCTACCCATTACTCAGTTCCAAAACCACCTCCACACTTTTGGGTACCTGTCACAGCAGCAGCCCACTCCTCGGTACCAAGTTTTGTCTTAGTCCATTTGGACTGCCATAAGAAAAAGCCATAGAGTGAGTGGCTTGTGAACAACAGACCTTTAACTGATCACAGTTCTGGAGGCTGGGAAGTCCAAGATCAAGGCAGTGTCCAACTCAGTGTCTGGTGAGGACCTGCTTCCCGGCTCACAGATGGCACCGTCTCACTGCATCCACACATGATGGAAGGGACTCTCCGGGGCCTCTTTCATAAAGGCACTAATCCTATTTATGAGGGCTCCAACTCTCCTGACCTGATCACCTCCTAATACCATCCCTTTAGGAGTTAGGTTTCCACACAGGAACTTCGGAGGGACACAGACAATCAGATCACAACATCAGGGAGCTCGCCACAGCTCCCATGGGTCCTGAGGCCCCCTAGCCAGTCACCTTCTTCTCTCCACCTTTGAGTCTTCCTTTGTTTGATCTATAACGTCCGTTGCATCTAGCTGCTCTTGGTGAGAGGAATAGGGAAAGCACATTTAACTCACTTTCCAGGAAGCACAGGTGCCACTCAAACATCTCAACCTCTCTGCAGCCACATCAGCTCTGAACGAAGAAGATGACCTCTTTCTAGACAACTCAAGCTAAAGAAGGGCACTCTGCAGCCGCCTGCACAGCTCGCTGCTGTGGCCTCTCCCAGCCCCGTCCTCAGTCCCTACCTGTCTTGATGGGACACCATTTCTGGTCTGATTTTAGATTGATTATTTGGTATGGTTTGTTGTTTTTCTCAGAGAGGATCATGTCATTTCTCAGAAGCAAGAATTTAATATTTCCCAAGTCTCAGAATGAATTCCCAGTTTTTTTAGAACACAGACGCATTAAATAAGTTAATTCAACTAAGCTATCCTAATTAATTAATTAATTAACAATTCAGTCTAGTTACCCTAAACAAATAAGTTACCTAATTCATAAAGAAATGGAATGAATAATAAGCACATAAATAAATTAAATACTCAGCTAAGCTACCCTAGATCTCAGGCCACCCATGGTATTGATCAATGCATATTAGTGAGCATTAAAGTGTTAATGTGCCAGCACCCGGCCACCTCTTTTTACATCTGTGTAAGCATTCCAGGTGCTTGTATAAAGGTATTTTAGTTTCCACTGAAATATCACCAGTGAACAGCTTAGATGATTATCCCAAGGGAAAAGACCTCTCACTAACATAAAGCTCGCCTCCTGGGATGGAGGGTTCTCCCTGATGTGCAGGTGACAGAAATGTTCCAGCATAGTTCCAAGCATGTCCTCTGAGAGTCAGTGGCCCCGTCCCAAGGTCTATGTGAACAAGATTCGAAAAGGAATGCAATTTAACAAAGAGGTTTTTGATTCTCAAGGCGTTAGGCTGTACAGAAGAGAATTTTAAAAATATAACAATTGGTGCATACCTGACGTTACCAAGATAAAATCTTCTAGGGACTAACCATGGGATGTGAATGTGGACGTGGATGTGCCCAGTCCTGCTGTGCTGAGGGAAATACAAGCGCGTTGCGGAGAAGAGCCTTCCTGCCCATCCTTGGGCCCCCGTCAGCAGACTGAAAGGGTCCCCTTGGAAATGTCAGCTCTGCAGCCTCAGGGTTTTTTGTTCCGTGACACCGCCAGTTGTTCAAACATAGAAGGAGGTGGTTAGGCACGTGGCTCACACCTGTAATTCCCAGCACTTTGAGAGGCTGAGGCAGGACGATTGCTGGAGGTCCGGAGCTTGAATAGCCTGGGTAACATGGGGATACCCCATCTCTACAAAACGTGTGTTTTGTTAAATAGCTGGGCATGGTGACATGTGCCTGTGGTCCCAGATCTCCGGAGGCTGAGGTGGGAGGATCACTCAAGCCCAGGAGGTCGAGGTTACAGTGAGCCGTGATTACTGCACTCCGGCTTGGGCGACAGAGCAAGACCCTACCTCAAAGGAAAAATGGAGGCTTGGATGGGACTCAGAAGGATTCCTCTTCTGAATCATTCCTTCCCAGGTAACTGCTTTTCAGAAGACATGAGAATTCACCCGAATAAATCGTTCCCAAATCTTGCTGAAGTTAGAATCACATCTGGAGCATTTAAGAAATGCACTTTCAGGGGACGCTTCCCAAACACGTTTATGAATCACACTCTCCTATGCCAGGATCTGGGAGTCTTTATTTCTCAAAAGTGTCCACAGCAGTTCTCACGATCCAGGGAAGGTGTGGAGGCCACAGGCATCACCGGACTCCTTTATCAAGATTGTTCCCAGCAAAACCTACAAGCAAAAACTGACTGCAGACTCCCAGGCTTGCTAATTCCTCGTCTGACCCTGTGACTCACAAGGCACAGCTACGAGGGTTCATGATCAGAGCCCAGAGAGTTCTCATCAGAAGAGGGGTGGAGGGGCTCACTGATTGGCTGTGGACGGTGAAAGAGGTAAGCATGCAGCCCTACCCAAAGGCCACTCTTTCGTAAAGCAGCATACACTTTGTGATGCTAGCACACAGCTCTGGAAACAAGAAGTTTCTGGGTGAGTTGACTTAAATATGACATGAAGCAGTCCTTGGAGACAGGGCCTTGGTCAGCTTCAGAGGCCAGAATAACTCACCGGCCACTCAGATCAGATCCTGGGGAAAGGGAAAGGAGGGAGGTGGAGGCAGGGGCAGCACCCCCAGGGCTGTGGACAAGGAGGAGGAATTATGGTTTCCACAGCTGGCTCGGCCTGCAGAAAGCAGGGGCTGGCAGGCATGTGGCTTTTTATCTGCATTTGCTGCCCGGTAGAAATGTTCAGGGGAGAGTCTGCGTTACAAAGAGCGAGTTGAATTTCCAACCATGGATGTGAGTGATAGCTTTTCTCTCTCTCTCTCTTTTTTTTTCTTTCTTTCTGGGTTCCATAGAGCAGTCTCCAGAGCACAGATTCTTATCCAAGCCAGAAAATGAGAGTGTGTGCGAAGCCTTCACTAGCAAGGCCTGTGGGTTTGGGCCAGGAACAGGAATTCCCCGCACAGACACTGAGTCGGCGGCCTGAGACGGGAGCGGCGGCTCCACAGAAAGCCACTCTGTTCCCTGCCACCAAGGACTGCTTGCAGGGCACACACACGGAGCCGCGGAAAGAAGGGATATTTGAAAAAGAGTGTTTTTTTTCCCTAGAATACACAGTGCTCTTATTTCCTTAGGGGTGCAGTAAAAACTAGCCATGAATAGATGGCCAAACGCAGCTAAGAGGCAGCGAGCATGTTTATCGCTACGGGCTGGGACGGCTGGGTTGGTCGCCGGGACAAACTCTGAATACGTCAATAAATCATAATGAAGGATTAAAATAAGAAAGAATTTGCTAAACACGTCTGGAAGGAGGCTTTTATGCTGCTATTTTTTCCCTACCAACTGCTGCTCAGAGACTTCACTGGGCTTTTTGAATCCAACAGAACATGTGTGCGTGTTGGAGGTGGAAGGTAAAAAGAAGCTGTGGGGTGGCAGCTCCTGCCTGGAGCTTTGGTCTACACGGGTTTTTGAGGTCAAAGAAGATCCAATTGCTAAATCTAAGTGCAGATGTTATGTTAAAATTAAACAAACAAAAAAACAAGACCCTATCCTCAGAACATGTGAATTCTTAGCAAAAGGATCTATTGCCATACATCATTTGTCTTCTATTTCATTCAAATATAAGAATCAGTTTTCTTTTAAAAAGCAGGAAAAAACCCATCGGTCGTTTTAAAAATGATGAAATGTCCTGTGAGTACAGGATCTGTTGGATAACCATGGGCTCGAGGAAGCGGCAGCTACCCCAGGCCACAGGGACACACGCCCCAGGGCTTCCGGCTCCTCTTTTGGGACAGAACAATACCCTATTTGGTTCAAGCTGGAGTTGAGTCGAGCAAGAGTGAGGGGACTTCTCTTGCCTAGGACCCAGTGCTTCCTGCAGGCTGGCCTAACCTCCCTTGAACACCCAGCATAACATCCACCTCAGGTAGCCAGCCTCCATGAGCAACCGGGCCTGCCTGCCCTCTGAATCCAGGGACGGCAGACAGGCAGGTGTGGTGCTGTGTCCTGCATTAAAATGAGTTTTCTCAAAATCCTAAGTTATGAGCTGAATTGTGTCCCCTAAAAACACACATATTGAAGCCCTAACCCCAGACCCTCATGCTGTGACTGTATTTGAGAAAGTCTTTAAAGAGATAGTTTAGGTAAAATAAGGTCATTAAAATGGGTCCTAATTCAATATAACTGGTGGGTTTTTGTTTTTGTAAGACAGAGTCTTACCCCGTTGCCCAGGCTGGAGTGTGGTGGCACAATCTTGGCTCACTGCAACCTCTGCCTCCCAGATTCAAGCAATTCTCCTGCCTCAGCCTCCTGAGTAGCTGGGACTACAGGCGCCCACCACCACGCCTGGTTAATTTTTTTTTTTTTTTTTTTTTAGGGACTAGGTTTTATCATGTTGGCCAGGCTGGTCTCGAACACCTTACCTCGGGTGATCTGCCTGCCTCAGCCTCCCAAAGTGCTGGGAGGCATGAGCCACCACACCCGGCCAACTGGTGTTGTTGTAAGAACAGATGAAGAGATAGACAGGTACGCACAGAGGGAAAACCATGTGAAGACACAGGATAAGATAGCCGTCTGCAAGCTACATCTAGAGGCCTCGGGAGAAACCAATCCTGCTGACACCTTACCCTTGAACTTCCGGCCTCCAGAACTGTGAGGGAATGCATTTCTGTTGTGTGAGCTCCCCGGTTTGTGGCACTTTGTTATGGCAGCCCTTGTAAACTAATACAGCTTTGTATGCCTCAATGACACGTACATTCACTCCCTGAGCAAAAGAGGAGCTCAAAGCCTGTCTGTTGGTGTATCAGTTCAGTTCACCCATGGGAAGCCAGGAAAAAAGACACACACAAAAAAAGAAAAACAGGAAGAAGAAAAATAAAATAGCAGGCTTAAGCTTTAACAATTCAATAATTACATTAAATTTAGTTTAAGTGGTCTAAATATGTATTTAAGAAAGACAGGCAGGGCACAGCAGTCACACCTGTAATCCCAGCACTTTGAGAGACTAAGGCAGAAAGATTACATGAGACCAAAAGTCTGAATCAGCCTAGGCAACATAGCAAGACCCCACAGCTATAAAAGTTTTTTTAAATTACCCAGATGTGATGATATGCACACACTGTTCCAGCTACTGACGAGGCTGAGGCGGGAGGACTGCTTGACCCCGGAAGCTTGAAACTGCAGTTAGCTGTAGTCACTTTACCCCAGCAGGGCTGCACAGGAAGACCCTGTCTGAAATCATTAACTAATCAGTTAAAATATATTGGCAGAGTGGATTACAAAAACACAACCCAAGTATTTACTGTCTACAAGAAACTCACTGCAAATACAATGGTATAGATAAATAGAAATAATAAGATGGAAAGGATATGGCACACGAACATTAATCAAAATAAAGGAGGAATAGCTATGTTAGTATCAGATGAAATTGACTTCAGAGCAAAGAAAATGACCAGTTACAGAGAAGAACATGACATAATGACAGAAGTGTCCAACTACCAGGAAGGCATGACAATTCTGAATGTGTGTATCAATCAACAGAGATGAGTGTTACACGAAGCAAAATCTGATAGAATTGGAAAAAGAAATAGCAAACCCACAGCTGCAGTGGGAGGGTTCACCGCACACCCTCGCCTCAATATTTGATAGAACAACTAGACAGAAAACCACCATGAATATGGAGGAACTCAATACCACCAACCAACAAAATCTAGTCACCACATCAAGGAAGACTATACCTTCTGTCAGAAAACAAAACACAACAAATTTTAAAGCATTGACATCAGGCCGGGCATGGTGGCTCACGCCTGTAATCCCAGCACTTTGGGAGGCCGAGGCAGGTGGATCATGAGGTCAAGAGAGCGAGACTATCCTGGCTAACATGATGAAACCCCGTCTCTACTAAAAAATACAGAAAAATTAGCTGGGTGTGGTGGCAAGGGCCTGTAGTCACAGCTACTTGGGAGGCTGAGGCAGGAACATTGCTTGAACCCAGGAGTTGGAGGTTGCAGTGAGCTGAGATGGCACCACTGCACTCCAGCCTGGCGCCTGACGACAGAGTGAGACTCTGTCTCAAAAAAAAAACAAAACAAAAACAAAAAAAAGAATTAACATCATACAGAATATCACTTACAATGGAACCAAAGTAGAAATCAATAATGGAAAAATATCTCCAAACCCTTGAAACTAATGACTACACTTTTAAATAATCCATGAATCGAAGAGGAAATCTCAGAAAAATTAAAAAATGCATCAAAATAAATGCAAATGAAACAACCACACATCGTGGACATAGTGTGTAGAATCCTGGGTCGTTGAAGACTCAGGAGGCTGGGAGGGGTGCGAGGGGTGATGGGTGAGAAATTACCTGTCGGTACGATGCACACTATTTCGGTGCTGGTTACAGTAAAAGCCCAGACTTCACCACTACAAAATATATTTGTGTAACAGAACTGCACTTGTACCTCAAACATTTATATAAATTTTTTAAAAGGCGACGAAAAGGAAAAAAACGTGAGACGTAACTACAACCATACTGGGAAAGAAATTTATAGCACTGAATGCTTCTATCAGAAAAGAGGGAAAGTTTCAGATCGATAGGCTCCCATCTCAAGACTTTAGAATCCTAAACACAGAGAGAGCGGAGGGAAGGAAAATAGTGGAAAAGAACAGAAATCAATGAAATTAAAAACAGAAAAAAAAAATAGAGAAAATCAAGGAAACAAAAAGCTTTCCTTTTGAAAATATCAACAAAATCGGCAAACCTTTAGCAAGATTTGCAGAGAAAAAAAGAACACAAATTACCAAGTATCAGGAATGAAATAGAGAATATTACTGTCGACCCTGCAAATATCAAAATGGCAATACAGGCATAAAATGAACAACTCTGCATACAAAAACTTGACAACTTACATGAAATGGACAAATTCCTTGAAAAGCACAAACTGCCACAACTCACTCATATGAAATATCTAATTTGAATAGCCCTATAACTAGTAAGAAAATTCTATTTGTAACCGAAAGTATCCTAAAACGGTAATCTTAGACACAGATGGTTTCCATGGAGAACACCACCAAACACTTAAATAAGAATTAGCAGCAGTTTCATATATGCTCCTCTAGAAAAAAGAAGGTACCAAGTGATTCCCAGGCAGAGAGAGCCACAAAGTCTGAGCAAAATGCTAGGATCCGAGAAGACACAGGTCCCCTGAGCCCCTCGGTTTCAGGACACACTGAGCTGAGCCATTGCTACCTGGAAGTAATCACAGTGTGTGTCCAGAAAGAGCAATAATGAATGTATACAATTACTATTTGTCAATTAAAAATAAGATTTTTAAAAAGACGGATAAAGAACAAGATACAGATCGTCTCCAACTCATGTTTGTTTTTTTGACCTTACAACGGGCTTCTTGGGGTGGAGAATGCATTTTGGCATACAATATTTTCAACTAACGATGAGTTTATGAGACATAACACCATCAAAATTAAAATAGAGTGGGGTAAGCATTTCAAAGTGAGCATATGGATAAAAATAATATGAAAACAGAGTAGGCACGGATAGAGTCTAAATCATAAACATTTTGGATTGTAATATATTTCAACCAAATTTTGTCAGTTCTTTCAAGTAATTATACATCTAGTAATTTGAACTGTTAGTTGACAAGCAGCTAAGGAGTGACTAATTCTACTCTGTACTTAATGACATTGATTTGGACATAAGGCAGATACTGAAGAACACAAAAATGTTATCTTGAATATGCTCTATGTAAGCTTCAAACCCTGCTCGTGTTATGAATTTGAAGCAAGCAATTCTTCATGTGTATTACAGATTTAAATTACAGCCAAGCTAAGCCATGTGATGAGCTGCAGTCTGATGATGCGCTGCAGCTATAAACACAAATGAAACTTTTATCCGTTTTAAAAAAGATAATTCCTTGCTACCTAAAAGGTGAAGTCTAAACATAATATTAAATGTGATAAAGTATACAAAGGTAACAGATACACTCATACACCAATAAATGATTATTTTTCAGACACTTGAGTTCTTCTGTTCACCTTTAACTTCTCTTTGCAGAAGGAAGCCTGCTTTATAATGTGTATAATAGAAATTAAATCTGTACCTAAGCTTAAAAAAAAAGGTAGTCTACAAACCAGACTCAGAGCAGAACCTGGTGCTCAGATCACAGCACATACACGTCTGCTAAAGACACCCTGCAGTGGGGCGTGTGGAAAAAGAACATATGCTTTCCCCAAAAAGCCCCGTCCACATCCATCTTCCCAGGGAAATAGCTTTCCCGGGACTGCAGGCTGATAAGAAACGGCAAGTGATAAATTAAGCACTGGCATCAAAGGACAAATGGCCCCCTGAGGATGGGAAAGCCAGTACAATGTTGATGGAAGTAATGCAGGCAAATGCATGCCTGCCAGAAACATCACACACGCTCACACACGTGCATACGTGAAAGTACACGTGTGCCAATGCAGGCAAATGCATGCCTGCCAGAAACATCACACACGCTCACACACGTGCATACGTGAAAGTACACGCGTGCCAATGCAGGCAAATGCATGCCTGCCAGAAACATCACACACGCTCACACACGTGCATACGTGAAAGTACACGTGTGCCAATGCAGGCAAATGCATGCCTGCCAGAAACATCAAACACGCTCACACACGTGCATACGTGAAAGTACACGCGTGCCAATGCAGGCAAATGCATGCCTGCCAGAAACATCACACACGCTCACACACGTGCATACGTGAAAGTACACGCGTGCCAATGCAGGCAAATGCATGCCTGCCAGAAACATCACACACGCTCACACACGTGCATACGTGAAAGTACACGTGTGCCAATGCAGGCAAATGCATGCCTGCCAGAAACATCACACACGCTCACACACGTGCATACGTGAAAGTACACGCGTGCCAATGCAGGCAAATGCATGCCTGCCAGAAACATCACACACGCTCACACACGTGCATACGTGAAAGTACACGCGTGCACACAGTACACACATGCACGCACACACACACGTGGCACAAAAACCATCATCAGTCCATTTGGGCAGGATACCATAGCCCATGCGAAGTTAAAGACAGCCTTCTCTAGCTTGTAATAGTGAGGAGCACCTTACTAATCGCTCTGAGCTTCACCTTCCTCAAATGCAGAACAGAAAAAATAATAGTACTGACTGCTTTGGGTCCTCACGAGGACTAATACTTTAGTACATATAAAATGCTGAGAACAGTGTCTAGCATATAGTAAGTACTTGCTAAAAGTTAGCTTGTTCTTAGAACAAAATGTGCACTGTTCCTTGCCACCTTTCTGGTGTCTGCCCTTTACCTCCAACTTTTTACCTGTTAAAACAAGAATCTGTGATTACAAATGCCGCTAAATTCCAATTAGGCAAGCTCAAAGTTTGTCCTTAGGACAAATCCTTAGCCTTAGCCAACTTGTCCAGTTTCTCAGCTGTGTTTTCAGATGCCTGCTCCGCACTAACAATTCCAGCTTTAGGAAAGGAAGAGGGGAAGCCCCTCCTGCCGGTCTCCCGGTCCCCTTTGCCCCAGGCATGACAGTCCGGACCGCAGCAGGAAGGAGGAAGCCAGCGCTGGCCGTCCTGGAGGCCGCCTCCTCCCGCGGCAGCCCCTGGCTAGCCTGGTGCAGATGCTGACAGCGCCAAGGCTCCTCCGGGAAAAGCCCCAGCTGTTTTTGAAACGAAGTCCTTCCTGGTGGCGAAGAAAGTCCATATTAGTAGAAGCAAGGGAGGGCGGCCTCTTGGCTCTTCCTTTAGACTCCCTCCTGCTTATTTTTAGTTCTTCCTCCCTGTAGAGAGTATTCCCAGGGTGAGACCTCTGACTTCATGCCTTCTGGACGTTCTGGATCACGTGGGAGCTCAGTGGCCACAGAGGGTCTCATGGACGGCTCAAGCTCTCTGGACACACGGGTGGGATGGAACTCCCCGCACTGCCACCCAGGCCTTCTTGGAACGCCCCTACCCCTCCTCACCTGCGGTGCTGCCCAGGGTTAAGTGCACTTATGGGTAGAAGGTCTTGCCTGGCGCCTACAGAGTGAACCACACATGGGGCATCTGTTCAGTGGCGTATTCTGCCTGCCACCAGTCCGAGTTCCCTGTTACATAATGTTCACTCAGTCAGTCTATTTCCAGTAACTTCTGGAGATTCTGTAAAATAGTTGGCCAAAACCCAAAGAAGGTCTCTTGACTAGAATTCACAGAACCACGTGGTGGGGTTCCCGTTCATTCTAACCTTGCCAGCCTCCTTTACTCTTGCAGTAGAAAGGCTGTCAAGAGAGCCACAGTGATGCCCCCAACCCCTCCAAAGTGGCCACTGCCACCAACCAGAGGTGCAGCTTCTGTATCCCTTGAGTCTGGGCTGGCCTTGTGACTTGCTTCAGCAAGTAGAAGGTGAAGTCTTCAGAAGCATGGCTTCAGGGGGCCGGTCGTACCCACGCGGGGTCGTTCTGCTGTTGCAATGCCCATGGAAAGAAGCCCGAGCTCACCTCCTGGAAGATGAGGGGACACCTGGTGACAGCGACCACGCCCAAGCACCGTGTGTCCTGACGGGGGCATCTTGGGCCATCTGGCTCCCGTGGAGCCTCTGTTAATCTGAGACCAGGAGAAAGACTGCGTGGCTGAGCCAAGCCCAGATTGCCAACCACAGAACTGAGAGCTAATAACTGTGGTTTCAAACCACGGTGTAGGCGATTTGCTTTATAGAGACAGATAACCAATACAGCTGCACCCCAGGCACAGAGAGGCTGTGCCTGACCCGATCGGACACTGCAACCCTTTTCCCTGGCATTTTCATTTTCCTTCCTGGCCCACGGGCCTGGCCACTATCTCACATGGTGCATGTTTCAGCTCTGGTTGTTTGCTGTCTGTCTCAGGCAGGAGAATTCCACAAGGGAAGTTTTCATCGGCTAGTCCTAGATTAACACCCTGCCCTGTAAACGGTATTCGCTGGGGAGAGACCCGGTGACAACCTAGTGGCTTAGAACAGGTAGGCGGGGTGACAGTTTGGATACTGTCATTTTGAAATGTAACCCCATTGTGGGCGTGGTGGGAGGTGAAGCCTCGTGGGAGGTGTTTGGGTCACGGGGCGGACCCCTTGTGAACAAATGAATGCCCTTCCTGAAGGCGGGGAGTGAGTGGGTTCTCCCTCTGTTGGTTCGTGCCCGGGCTGGTTGTCTCTCTCTCCTGCGTCCTCTGTCGCCATGATAAAAAAAGCCGAGAGTGGGAGCAGCGGGAGATGCCCGATCTTCCAGCCACTGGGATCACGAGCCACATACACATCTTTGCTGTATAAATTACCCTGTCTCAGGTATTCCTGTGTTGCAACACTAAACGGACTGGGACAAGTGGCTGTTCCTCTCAGACCCAAGGGGCGTGTCCCAGGCCGGCAGGGGCCTCTGTGCCTTGAGAGTCTTCAGGGACTTGAGCTCTTATATCTACCGTCTCCACCATGCCCTGCATGGTTCAGGTGGAGTGACAGGAGACGCCCTCATCTCAGCTCGTGGGGGAGTGAGCCAGGGCCTGGCCAGGCAGTTGTGTGCCCAGCTACGAGCCTATGGCTGGTGAGAGAAAAGACTTTGAACATCAGCAACAGACTTGGCCCCAGTTCCATCAGAAATTAATAGCTTTCCCAGGAACTGTGATTGTAGAACTTGCATCAAAATAATTAACATTGAAATTTAAAATAAAAAAAGGAGAAATAGATGATATACATGCACCCCTCTTTCTGGGACTCCTTAGGTTTAACTGAGAGACGTGATGGATTAGCTAGTGGGATCTAGCAAAAGCCAGTACACAGAGGTCTAGTCAAACGTCAGAAAAGAGAAAACAAGCATCCGATCTCCATCAGACAGGAAACCAGGAGGAGAGAGACAGCCCATGGCCGGGGGGTACAGCAGGGCCCTTCTCCGCCCAAGCCCACCCCTGCCAATGGCTGGCTGGTTTGTGGACTAATAAATTCACCATTCTGATCATGAGCTTATGTCCCTAGAAAAGCAGGCAGTCGCTTCAGCGGGTATTGCTGAGTATAAAAGTAAGTGATGACCAGTGAAACAGGCTGGAACCCAGAAGGCGTCATAAACGTTGGAAAGGACCCGGACTGACGTGGGGAGGCACACAGCAACCAGCTAAGTCCAAATTTGGTCCTGGGAAATACACATTTTTCTGAATTAGCAAATTTTCCTTAAGATGGCAGTCATCCTTGTTACCACTTGGTGATGATAAGGAAAATAAATGGAGGGCATTTCGTGACCATCGTAGAGGTAACACTTGGATGATTTTACAGTTTATTTTCTTTTTAATGCAGCTATAGATGTAAACACCGGTAATACATTTATCTGAGGCACTCCCACACACAGACCGGGCAGACTTAAAGGTCTGTAAACCCAAGAGGGAAAAGAAACAGGGAATATCTCCGAACAATTATGTCCAAAAGATGGCCCATGAAATCAAAGCTGGCATGGGAAAAAGGAGTACTGACTATGCCCAAGCCATTGTCTACACTGAAGAAACTCCACACCCCTGTTTATGAAAAGGAAATGGTAACAGCCCCTACAGAGCCAACGGGGGTGAAGACTCTCTCATCGTGGAGACACTGTGGCTTAGATTAAGTAATGATTGTTCAACAACTGTTAGGAGAATAACCCCAAAGTGCTGTAAAGTCTATCTGTTTATACGAAACTCACGATTCTACCACCAGCGCTGGCATTATTTTGAAAGCAAAGCCTTACAGAAGATCGTATGTGAAGACTCAAGCAGGGAAGGGGAGGCTCGAACTGTGTGCTGTTGCTCCTGACACCATAAAGGGCTTTGATAAGTCAGTTACCCTTTGAGCTGTATTGCTCCATTATCCAGAGCTTTGCCAGTAAAAAGGAAACATCAGAATGATCCAATTTTTAATCTAAAAAAGGAAAGACTTGATTAACTATTACCGGGTTATATTGATGTATCCACACAGTGGTAAAATAAATTTTAATATGTGTATCGTAGACCTCAACAATTGAAACAAAAGACTGAAACAAAGATATTGAAAAACTTGAAATCCACTGTAGGATTCTGTCAACATAAAAGGCTTCTACAACACTGACTCGTTTTTGTTTAAGTGCACGGCTCTCTGACCACTAAAAGGAGATGATTTTTACGTTCATAGATTGAATTTGAAATTACAGGATTCCCCAATTAGCTTACCGCAGCACCGTCCAATCACAGACTAGCTTTTTAATGATGAGCAACTGGCTGCTCCCAAGCAGACATCGAATTGATCACTCTTTATACCGAGATTCACTGGTCTCTAATTTCTCAAGTCCCTGTTAGTCCCGTAACAATTCCTAAACTTAACAACACCCACACTTCTCAGCCTCGCAGCCAGCTTCTCAAATGCATCATCGCTATCTGCAGAAAATCAGCTGATGTCATAGTGACTCTAAAACAACACTGCATAGGCAGGGGATTCGCCTTTCCCCCTCCAAATCACCTCCAGCAGTTGCCTTGTTAACTATGCCCTCTAAAATCAGAATTAGTCACACGTTGTTTCGTAGAACCACGGGTCTGAATTGAATGGCACTGCTTCAGGGTAACTCAAAAGACACATCCATTGTGAGGTTTCATTGACACGGGGTCAGTTGATACACATTTTCCACATGCTGGATTCTTTGGGGTAAAGCAGCAGAAACAACATCAGCCTTTGTGCCACGACTCCTTGTCTACTGTGACTCTTGAACAGTCATGCGTATGCCGTCGGGGTTTTAATAAGAGACTCTTAGATTTGCCAAACTCAAAACCTGACCTCGATCAGGAGCTGATTTCACTGAGGATGAATGAAGAAGAAAAATGTATTTGACTCCTCCTAAGCTCTCCCGAAGCAAACCAAGGTCATCGTGTGGCCCCTGTAAAAGTCAATATTTTATTAAAGTAAAGAATCTCTTGGCTCTAAACTCTTCAAGTGTAGCTAAACTGTGTGTATAGCTAAGGAAGTGGAAGACAAGTAGTTCTATTTCTTTTATTTATTTATTTTGAGAGGGTCTCGCTCTGTCACCCAGGCTGGAGTTCAGTGGTGCAATCTTGGCTTCCTGTGCAACCTCTGCCTCCAGGTTCGGTCGATTCTTGTGCCTCAGCCTCCCAAGTAGCTGGGATTACAGCCATGCACAACCACGCCCAGCAAAGTTTTGTATTTTTAGTGGCGACTGGGTTTTGCCATGTTAGCCAGACTGGTCTTGAACTCTTGATCTCAGGTGGCCCACCCGCCTCGGCCTCCCAAAGTGCTGTGATTACAGGAGTGAGCCACAGCACCAAGCCAAGTAATTGCATATCTATTCATGTTGCATTCAGTGTGGAATGTGAAAGAGAAAGTGAAGGCCTCACTGATCTCAAGGCTGGCTCACTACTGAGGCTTCAGGAGCAGGATGATGAACAATCAAATAAAGGCAGGAAACTAATCATCTGCAAATTCAAACCCAAATTTGACATGTCAAATGATGTCATTTTAACTAAAGCTCTAGTTGGAACTTTTTATTGTTTAATATGATATATCTTTAGTACAGGACGTGATATCACCTTACAGAATACAATACAGTTCAAGGTAGGCAGATGCTCAAAAACAATAGGAATAAAAAAATAGAAAACTGATTTTCAAAGTGTCGAGGACGTCATTCAAAAGTACACTTGAAAATAAGCTAAAAGACTGAAGATAATTGTATGTGCTTTTTGGAAACATTGAGCTTATTCTTTTTGTCAGGGGGATAATACTCTTCCCGTGAGGTGGGAAGGAAGGGCAAATGTGATTGCTCAGGGAGGAGGAAAAGAGGTAAGAGTTTCAGGGCTCTGTGTAGGATGTAGGATGACCTCTACTTCCTGTTTGAAGCAGGAGGCAGGGCTGTGTGTGAAGGATGTGACACCTACGGAGTGCCAGGAGGAACACACATAATGCAGCAACATGTTTCCCAAACTACTGAGAGGAGAATTTCCCCACGTTGGTTATTAAGTTAGAATGAGTCAAGGGTTTCGTCTTGTTTTCTTTTGTCTTGTTTTTGAGTTATGGGGTATATTCTAAGGCAGGCTCTAAAAATAACATGCTCTTATACATAGAGATAATAGTCATATGTGTCCCAGCCCATTAAGGCTGCTGTAACGAACTACCATGGACTGGGTGTCTCCAACAACAAAGGTTTATCATTCACAGTTCTGTAGGCTGCGGAACCCAAGATCAGGACTCCTGCAGACTCAGTCTCTGGTGAGGATCCACCTTCTGCTGCCTAAGCGGCCACCTTCTCACTGTGTCTTCACATGGCAGAGCGGGTAAGGGAGCCCTCTGGAGTCACTTTTATAAGGGCACTAGTCCCATTCATGGAGGCAAAACCCTCATGACCTAATCACCTTCTAAGAGCCCCACCTTCTAACACTGTCACATTGCTGATGAGGATTGCAACAGATGCATTTTAGAGACACACATTCAGTCCACAACAGTATCCTCAAGACAAGTGTTCTGGGAACATGGAGGAAGTGATGGTGGCACCTTCATTTGTTTATTTGCTTTCAAAATATCATAGGTAGTGCCTGGTTAAGTAAATGTAAGGATTAAATTACCTGGTTTTAACTAAACTAACCCTGACAGAAAAAGGACACGTGCGTTAAAATCGTTCCTTCACAGAAACCCTGAGTTGAGGGTAATACTGACACTCAAAGCCAACAGCAAGAGTGATAGAGCCATCCTCTGTCCGTCTCCGAGCACAAGCTCACTGTCAACAACAGGAGGTCAGGTCAGTGATGATCTAGCCAGAACTGCAGGACGCTGACCAAAAGAAATACACATTACTTAGAAAGATCATTTGATTTATGGGATTCCAAGTGAATCAATGAAAAGGAAGCTTGCACTAACTGTGCACTGTGATTTAAAATATAAATTAAAGATAGAATGGTTAGTAAGATAGTTAAAAATAGCTATCTAGACTATGGAGAAAAATCTTTTCAATTTTTAAAAGATATTTAAAGCCACGAATACTCAATATTGTACTTTACAATTTTTATTAACTTAATGAGAAATGTATTTGTAAGTCTTGCTGATGGCATCTCACTAAATAATAAAAGAGACCAAGAAAATCCGAATAGCTTTGGGAAAGCATTTGTTCTTCCTGCCACTGCAAATTTATTGAAATAATACATGGAAATGAATGTGTCAGTGTCAACAAGGTTTAAATCATTCATTTGTCTTAGTCCGTTTTATGTTCCTATAATGGAATACCACAGACAGATAAATTGATAAGGAAAATAAAGTTATTTGATTCACAGTTCTGGGGGCTGGAAAGTCCAAGGCATGGTGCCAGCCTCTGCTTGGCCTCTGGTCGGGGGCTTCTTGCTACATCATCCCATGGCAGAAGGCAGGGTCAAGAGACCACAGGGGAGAGCAAGAGTTTTAACTGGCAGCCTCAAGCCCTTTTATAACTGGCATCAATTCATCCACGAAAATGGAGCCCTCACGAACTACATGCCTTCCATGAAGCCCCACTTCCCAACACTGTTGCATTCTGGAGAACACATCCAAACCGTGAATTTGGCCCCCAGTCCCCAATTTTTATGTTCTTCACACAAACAAAACTAATTCCATCCATTAGGCCCCAAAGTCTTCATTCATTCCAGCATCAACTCAAAAGTCCATATGTCAGAGTCTCATTGAAATCAGATATGGATGAGACTCAAGTCAAGATTTGTCATAGGACAAATTCCTTTCTTTGAGTCTGTTAAATCTACAAGTTATCTACTTCCAAAATAGAATGTTGGGACAGGCATAGAACAGACATTCCCATTATATTAAAAAGACATTGGAAAGAAGAAAGGGTAACTGGTCCTAAGTAAGCCTAAGATCCAACAGGGCCGACATGGAATCTTAAAATTCCAGAATCTTCATTCACTGGGGCAGGGTTTGGTCCTCCAAGGTCTCAGAAAGCTCCACCCCTATGGCTTTGCTGAGTTTAACCCATGCTTCAGGTCTCATGGGTTGGAATCATTTTCCTGCAGTTCTCCGAAGCTAAAGTTGAACACTAGTTCTGGGATCTCAGTGGTGGTCTCACTTCCATGGATCCACTAGCCATTGCCCTCACAGGGACTCATATCTGCCTCTGACTGGGTCTCCAGACTGTCATTATTTGAAATCTAGGTGGAATTCACCATGGCCCACAGCTCTTGCATTCTGCATGCCTGAAGAATTAGCACCATGTGGACACCACCAAGGTTCACAGCTTGTACCTTCAAAGCAATGGAATGAGCCATATGTGGGCCCACTTGAGCAAAAGGCTGGGGGGCAGAGGGGCACGGCACAAGAATGCAAGGAACACAGTCCTGAAAAGGCTCATGTGTGGGTCCTATAGGTGCCTCTCTGGAAATCTTGTCCTCAAGATCCTAGTTTATCTCAAAGATCTTTGAAATGCTTTAAGGGTCATTTTCCCATTGTCTTAATGAATAGCATCTGACTCCCTTCTAGCTATACCAATCTCTCAGCAAAAGATGACCGGGGCAGACCCTTGGTTTGCTCTCTCAAAGATGCCTTTTCATTCTTTACATGGCCAGAATTTGAAAAATTCTCCAAATTTTTATGTTATGTTTTTATTTGGATTATAAATTTCATCTTTAAATTATTTCTCTCTTCTCACATCTTATATGTGATTAAAAGCAGCCATGCAACTCTTTTAATACTTTGCTTAGAAATTTAATCTGTCACATCTCCTGGTTCATCACTCCTAAATTCTGCCTTCCATAAAGCCCTCAAGCATGGACACACTTAAGCCAAGTGATTTGCTGCTGTATAACACAGATGGCCCTTACTCTAGTTTTCAATACCTTGCCCTTCAGTTCCACTTCAGGCCTCATAGAAATGACCCTTGCTGTCCATATTTCTACCAACATTATGATTTCAACCACTTAAGTAATCCTCTAAGTACCAAATTTTTCCAACATTCTTGTCTTCTTCTGATCCATCACCAGAACTTCCCTTAACATTCTATTCACAGCAATCTGGCTTTTTATAGCTTTGTCCCCCAAATTATTCTAGCCTCTACCTATTACCCTGTTCCAAAGCTGTTTCTACATTTTCAGGTATTTATTTTAAGCAGTAGACCCACTTCTCAGTATTAATTTTCTGTCTTAGTCTACTTCATGTTACTATAGCAGAATACCACAGACTGGAGGTTTAGCAAAGCAGCAGCTTATTTGGCTCACAGTTCTGGAGGTGGAAAAGTCCAAGGGCATGATTTCAGCATCTGCTTGGCATCTGTTGAGGGCCTTCTTGCTGCATCATCCCAGGAAGAAAGACAGAAGAGCAAGAGATCGTGAGAGAGAACAAGAGACTAAACTCATAGCCCCAAGCCCTTCCACAATCAGCATTAATGTATCCATGATGCTGGAGCCTTCATGACCTAAATCCTCCCAACACTGCTGCATTCAGGATTATGTTTCCAACACACGCTTCATTTGGGGGACACATTCATCTCCCAGCCAATTGGATGGTGCCTGCCACATTGAGGGCAGGACAGATTTTTACTCACATGTTAATCTCCTCTGGAAACACCCTCACAGACACACTCAGGAGTCATGCCTTACCAGTCCTCTAAGTATTCCTTAATCTAGTCAAGTTGACACCTAAAATTAACCATCACAATTTGCCAGCAAATACTACTAGAAGATGCATATAAAATAAATATATTTATTTAAAGCATTAAAAGAAGGAGTAAATTTTGTTATCTGGTTGTAAGATTAGCTACATTAATTTGCTGTGTGTGTGTGTGTGTGTGTGTGTGCGTGTATGTATTAGGATAGGTTATATATAAGATTAGCTACACTAATTTGCTATATATAATATATACCTATATATACACACATACATACATGTATATGCCTATCCTAATACACACACACACACACACACACACACACACAAATAGCAAATTAGTGTAGCTAATCTTCCAACCAGATAACAAAATTTACTCCTTCTTTTAATAGCTATAAATTAGTGCAGCTAATCTTATATATATATATGTATGTATTAGTCAAGATAGATTATCTGTAGCACAGAAGCACCAAGTCCCAGTGTTGTAAAGCAATAAAGATATATGACTATTTCTTACTTATCCAGTGTCCACTGGGGACCCCGACTATGAAGCTATTCTGAATGGCTGCCCTCCAAGGGCTAACCAAAGGGGCCCAGGCTCCTACTGTCATGTGCCTGCACCGTCAGCATCCTTTGTTTCTGGCAGCACAGAGTGGGGGAGCCAAGCAGAAGATCAAGAGACATTGTGTGGCCAGACCTAGATGCAACTCCTCTCGCTTCCACTCATATTCCATTGGCCAGAACCCAGATATGTTGTCTCATCTTGATGCAAAGGGGCTGAGAAGGGTAATCTTCCCATATAACTCAGCGGAAAATTAAAGGTGTGTTTCAAACTGTCCACATATATTTCTAACATGTATAATCTTATAGTATGTGATCAATTCTGTTTCAGGAAGGAAATTTTGTGAGCATCTAAAGGACAGATATGCTAAAGAAAGTGTATTCTAACACAAAAGGAAGTTGTAAATAAAAAAAATATTTCACTGAAAAATTATGATGTTTTAACCATAATGAAAACAAAAACAAGTAGGTAAGACTATCAGGTGAATCTATTCCATAAGTCATGGGCAAAGTAATTTAGTAAGGAAATTAAATCCAAAGTGAACAAGCCAGCGATATAGTCAATTTTATAAAAACAAGAGCTTTAAAAAAGTTGTGAAACCTTGACAATTCATAACAAGAGGAGGACAGATTATGTGTCTTTGTTGTGCCACACACACGTTTGCTGATCATACTGTGGCATCGTTTCAAAAAGCTGTCAAAATTAAGAGTACGTTATACATCGTTTCTTTTACTAGAAGAGAAGCATTCGAGCTTTGTTAGTACTTTCTCTAATATGTAGCTGTCACCTAATAGATACTTGTGCTGCTTCCAGCAATGGGGGGTGAGCCATAAGAAATCCAACACTCATTGATAAGAACTCCCAGGAAGCTTGGAATACAACACGAATTTCTCAATCCTTTCTAGGACATTCATGAAAAATCCTCAGCTAATATATTTCATGGTAGAGGGAACAAAGCAAGGATATCTACTCCTACTGCCTATCTTCAACATTATACCAGATGCTCTAACAAGTTGAATAAAGCCAGAAAAACAAAAATCAAGTTTTGAAAAGAATAAGTAAACTAGTCAACATATATGAACAACATGATTGCTTCTCTAAAAATCCTGAGAAAACGTCAGCTACCAAAACTAGTAAGTGAAGAATATTTAGCACGTTTGAAAAATACAAAGTCAACAAAAATCCGTTGTGTTTCTATATACTAGCAACCAACAATAGGAAATAAATTTGTTGAAAAGAAAGAATTACATATATGGCAGCATTAAAAACATAACTGTTTAAGAATATGCTTTTTAGAACTATCAAATGCGGCTGAGAGATTAAAGAAGACTGAAATAAAAGAGATATCCCTTGGGTGTGCACAGGAATATTCAATACAGGTATCGTCTCGGTTCTCTCAGAATTAGTCAGTAGACTTGAGGGCATCCCAGTCTTAACCCCGGCAGGCTTTTTACCAAGAAAAATGGCAAGTTGATTCCAAAATTGATTTTGAAATGAAAACATTTGATCACATTTCTCACTAGGCAATAATTTTTATTAGACCAAAAAAATAAGATTTTAAAATGTGTATGCTTTAATACATTTTACAAATGTATATAGACATAGATTTTATAGATGTATATGCTTTATAATTCATAAATGCATTAACATAAAATACATGTATATGAATGTACATAATATATAAGTATCTAAAAATATATGTTTGAAATATGTGCATTTTTTTCTCAAAAGGATATTATGAAACCATAAAAGTGTGGAGAGCTAGAACAGATTTAAATGCTGGAAAGTATATCAAGGCTGCTTTTCATGCGGTTATTATATATTAAAGAATTATTGTTATTCTCTTATAAGTTCCAAAATCCTCAGACTTCAAGCACCTAATATACAATTCTCTTTAAGAAAAAAAATAAACAATGAGACTTTCTCTTCTGGCCCAGATAAGAAACAGGGATCAGATTTATTCTACTAACTTAACCAGAAAAGCAGGCAAAATACATTAATCATGGTTTGGGCTTTGGATAGAAGGCAGCAGAGGACCATGGGCCCAGGGAGAAGGTAAGCAAAGGGTTGGGAGCCCACAGTGATCACAGCTCACGCCTTGGAGACAGTGCCCAATGGACAGACTGAGCTGCTCACTGGGTTGAGATGGAAGTTTATGGAGACTGAGATGGCTGGAAGTTGGGAACAGCATCACAGAGGAGTCACCTTGATTTTTGACTGAGTACTTGTCTGTGAAACATGACAGGAGATTACCCCTGACTGGGCAAACAAATATCCAAATCATCCCTAGAGGTCACACAAAGTTGGGAATCGTCCATGGCTTCACAAGTCTGACTGAAAGGACTTTAACCGGGCATCAGGTGGAATCCTCAGAGCAGTCTCACTCTTGTAGTAGGTCTGTATTCGCTTTAGAAAATAACTGCTCTAGAGTCAAAAACCTCAAAGAATCCCACTGATTCCAGGTAATATAACTGGGTGCTAGAACAAAATTCAGTCTCACTTAAAGCAACATGACAAAGCCAGCAACAAAATATATAAGATTCACTGTGTTCAATGTCTATTCCAATTTACCAGGAATGAAAATAAAAACACAACATATCAGTTTTGTGGGATGCAAATTTAACTTTGTATTTAAACAGAAATGTAGAACATTCAGTGCTTCTATATAGTAATAGTTAGGTTTCCATCAAGAAAACTAGAATACATAGAGAAGAATAGAGCTGGACACAGTGGCTTATGCCTGTAATCCCAGTAGTTTGGGAAGCTGAGGCAGACAGATCACTTGAGGTCAGGAGTTTGAGACCAGCCTGGCCAACATGGTGAAACCCCATCTCTACTAAAAATTTTTTAAAAAATTAAAAATTAGCTGGGCATGTTGGCGTGTGCCTCTAACCTACTTGGGAGTCTGAGGAACAAGAATTGCTTGAACCTGAGAAGCAGAGGTTGAAGTAAGCAGAGATTGCACCACTGCACTCCAGCCTGGGCAATGGAGCATGACTCCATCTCACAAAAAAAAAAAAAGGAAGAGAAGAGAAGAATAAATGTTGATTAAGGAGAAGAAAGAAAACAAAAGATAATAACAGAAATCAATAGAACAGGAAATAGAAAGATGATAGAGGACGTCAGTAAAATCAAAAGCTAGTTCTAGTTCTTTGAAAATGTTAATAAAACTGATAAACTTTTGTCCAGACTGACCATGAAAAAAGAAAGAAGACACAGCTTCCCAAAAATAAAAATTAAAAACAGGACATCGCTATAGATCCTATGTTCCTTGAAAGGACAATAAGGGAACATTATGAACAACTTTATGCCAATAAACTACATTTTATATGAAATGGACAAATTTCTTAAAAGACTCAAACTACCAAAGCTCACTTAATAAAATAAATAGATAACTCGAATTATCCTACATCTATTAGTTAAAATTTAAAATTTTAGTTAAAACCCTTCCCTAGAAGAAACTTCAGGACCAGATTACTGACCATTTAAGGAAGAAATTATACCAATGCTACACAAACTTTTACATTAAATCAAAAAAGAGGCAACATTTCCAAATTTATTTAAGGAAGTTACCATTTCCCTGATAACAAAACCAATTATATTACAAGGAAACAGAACTACAGACCAATACTCCTGAAGGTGGGTGTGACAATCGTTACTGAAAATACAGCAAATTGAATCCAAGAATACATAAACAGGATAAGACATCATTACAAGAGTTTAGGAATGCAAGGTTGGTTTAACATTCAAAAATTAATCAACATAATATATCACATTAGCAGACTAAGAAAGAAAAACCTATGATACAAAACCTCAATAGATACAGAGAAAGCATTTGACAAACCTCATCATCCATTCATGATTAAAAATATCAGCAAAGTAATAATAGAGTGACTCTTCTTCCCCTTTTGCAGGGCATTGGGAAAAACCTACAGCTAGTATCAAACTTAATGGAAAAGAGCAAATGCTTTCCTACCCTGAAGGTGGGAACAAGCAAGGATGACCATTCTCACCACTGCTGTTCAACAGTGTACCACAGGGTCTAGCCAGGCTAATAAAAGAAGATAAATTTTAAAAGGCATACAGATTGGAAAGAAAGAAGTAAAACTGCCATACTATGACTATAAAAGACTTACATAGCAGAAGATGTGCAGATGTGTACACTTTAAACCTGCAAACAATGCTAAAAGAAACTAAGGAAGACTTAAATAAATGAAGAGATACTCCATGTCCATGGATGAGAAAAATCAGTGTTGTTAAGATGGAAATTCTACCCAAATTACTATATGGGTATAATGCAATCCAAATAAAACTCTCAGCAGTATTTTTGTAGAAATGAACAAGCTAATTCTAAAATACATATAAAATGAAAGGATATTGACTAGGCAAAACAATTTTGAAAAAGAACTATCTTAAAGAACTTGCACTATCTAATTTAAAGACTACCAGTAAAACTGCAAAAGTCAACTCAGTACAATATTGGAATAAGGATAGGAACAGAATACAGAGTCCAAAAATAAATCCACACTTACTAAGTTATTTGACCAAAAAAATGCCAAAGTAATTCAGTGGAAAATGGGTCATCTTATTTTCTGATTTTTCTGATATTGGATATCCACACGAAAAATAATGAACATCAACACTTACCTCACACATATTCAAAAATTAACCGAATGCACCAGGAATCTAAATTTAAGAGATAAAACGACAAACCATGTAGAAAACACAGGGAAAAAAAATCTTTGTGGTTTTGAGTTAGGGAAAGATTTTTTAGACAGGACACAAAAAGCATGAACCATATAATTAAAATTCTACAAATTGGACTTCATCAAAATTCAAAACGTTCACATTTTTTTTTTTTTTAGACAAGACAAGGTCTTTCTCTGTCACCCAGGCTGGAGTGCAGTGGTACAATCTCAGTTCACTGCAACCTCCGCTTCCCAGATTCAAGTGATTCTCGTGTCTCAGCCTCCCAAGCAGCAGGGATTTCAGGTGCCTGCCTTGACACCCAGCTAATTTTTGTATTTTTTATTAGAGACAGGGTTTCACCATGTTGGTCAGGTTGGTTTTAATCTTCTGACCTCAAGTGATCCACCCACCTCAGCCTCCCAAAGTCCTAGGATTATAAGTATAAGCCACCACACCTGGCCAAAACTTTCACTTCTTAAATGCCACTAGTAAGAGTACAAAAGATGTCACAGACTAATATCTGATAAAGATATTTCATCCATAAGAAAACATACAACCCAGTATTAAGAAGATAGACCAGGTGCAATAGCTCACACCTGTAATCCCAGCACTTTGGGAGGCCAAGGTGGGCGGATCACCTCAGGTCAGGAGTTTGAGACCAGCTGGGCCAGCACGGCAAAACCCCATCTTTACCAAAAATACAAAAATTATCCGGGTGTGGTGGTGGACGCCTGTAACCTCATCTACTCAGGAAGCTGAGGCAGGAGAATCACTTGAACTTGGGAGGCGGAAGTTGCAGTGAGCCTACATCATGGCACTGCACTCCAGCCTGGGTGACAGGAGTGAGACTCCATCTCAAAAAAAAAAAAAAAAAAGATAATTTATTAATCATTTGGGAAATGCAAATTAAACCACAATGAAATGCCACTGCACACCCACCAGAACGACTAAAACTTAAAAGACTGGCAAGATGAAGTGATGCTGAGAAATAAAATAGACCGTGACACATGCAGCAGTGTGAATCACAAAAGCACTGTGCTAAGTGAAAGCAGCCAGACCAGATACAAAACCATAGGACGCTATTAATATGACATGAAAAAAAAAAGGACAACGTGCACAGCAGTTGCCAGGGCCCTGCTCCCCCAGAGATCCAAATCTTTTATCGTAGTGAACCATCACATCTTATCTCATCATAACATTTGAGTAAGTGAACAATTGCATCCTTGCACACTCCAGAGTCCAGAAAGTGTTGCCTGGATTAGCACGTCCCAAGAACTGAATTCCTTTGTGGAACCATACTGTGCAGGGCTGGGTCTTCCCAGCCTCATGTACAGACCACAGTGCCCACGTTCCAACACAAAGGGTCAGTGCCCACCAGGTGGGAAGCAGGTGTGGTTCATCAGGTCCTAACGTGACACACCTGGCTCAGAGCAGGCACCCGAAACTACTGCGTAGATTAGATGGATGAGTGGATGAAGCAGGTGCACCACGTGACACTTGATCCTAGGATTTGGATCATCTGAAAAATGTCTAC
This sequence comes from Aotus nancymaae, assembly GCF_030222135.1. NCBI lineage: Eukaryota > Metazoa > Chordata > Mammalia > Primates > Aotidae > Aotus > Aotus nancymaae. The sequence goes on along the minus strand of NW_026988450.1, from coordinate 1,437,375 downwards.
CCTGAAACAGACCCAACACATATTTACTAACATAAAGACAACAAAGTTGACCAAGTACTTCCCACAATTATGGATGTGAAATCACTTTTTCTAATTTGCCAGTTTCTAGGACTAAAAAACAAAAAATGCCCCTTTGAATCCCCCTAAATGTAACCCCATGTTAAAGATTACATCAGAGCAGGAAAAGGTTTTTTTTTTTAACATACTTGCATTTCTCAAGTGCTAGACAAAGTTTGCTCTAAGAGGCTTGGTGGGCAACATTAATTTTAATGAAAGGATATTTTTGTGTATATAAATACACACACACACACACACACACACACACACACACAGAGTTTTTCTGTCTGTCATTCCCAGAGAGGTGGCCGCCCCCTACAGCAGTTAGAAAAGAGCAAGGCACTTGCTCCAGATACAGCCGTTTGGTATTTGCCACCAACACAGGAGACGAGCAGAAAAAGCAAATCCGAAATTCCTTCCTATAGCACGACATACATCTAGAGCGGAAATCATGGGGAATTTGAATGACTGATGATAACACAACTACTTTCAATTTGCAGATGAATCTTGGCTTTGCTTAGACTATTTGAAATATTGAGTAGATAGGAAAAGATACAGCCATGCATTAGGTTGGCATGAAATTGCAGTTTTTTTGTAGTGAAAATGGTCAACTGCTGACATTTTCATAAGGTTGACCTGGTTAAAGGACAGTGGGAGTATATGGATATCAACTTTATTTTTGTTTTCAAGAATCATAAAGCTTGAAGGACCCTTAAAAAATGAAGTCCAACTTTCTCATTATAAGTTTGCATTTGCAGGACTGGGTATAAATGAAAATTTTTGAAGGCCGCCAAATATCAGTGGGATAAATGAGACAAGCTAATTTCACATGCCTGTTGAGGAATGCCCACAGTATGAGAGACACAGCCTCTTCTAGTTAATGCAACACTTTGAGTGGCCCCGAGTCCCAGTGAACCTCATAGTCCAATAGCACTGCTAGGGCTCCAGCCTTTAAAAACAGAGACCGGTCAGAGAATGCCAGGCATTCAAGCCTGACAGAGGCCATATCTTAGAAAACCACACAAACCATGCTACTGGGTCTGGACTCCATTTGCTGGCACTGGGAAGTCCTTTCAATATTAAGCGGAAGGAAGAAATGGTTGGATCACTCTGGCAACCCAGCAGACAGTTTTGAGGAGCACAAGATGGATGACAGCAGGCAAATTCAGGAACCAGACAGGAGCATGCAGGATGAACAAAGAAAGAGGTGCCGCAGTGCAGGGGGAAGCCACACCCGAACTTCCTCGGAAGTGTAGAGAAGAAAGGGTAAGGCTCATAAGATCATGGAAAGTTGATGACGGTCAAGAGGATTTTGACTTTCTTCTGGCTATGAGTGAGTAGGTTTGAGGAAATGGGTAGTTTTTTTGTGGAGAATATCTACAAGACAAGCAATATTTTCAGGGGAGTGGCAGGTTTAGGGAAGAAAGGTGGAGAGCTGGCTTTGTGCAAAGATGGACCCAGTAAGGTAAACATTTGCAGTTGAAAAGGAGTTTTGTTGACTATGAGTGAAAGGGGTACAAGGGTGCAGACTAATAATCGGAGTCTGCTAAAGGGGTAAGATGACTCAGGGCAGGCGATCCTGGGAGCTTCCTTTTTATTTAGGGAGCAAGAGCTGCGGAGTTGGGGGAAGGGGTTTAAAAGACGGAAGCAAGTATTAGAAGTGACACCAGTTATTTTCTGGTTGTCATCGGCTAGGAGGGCCAGGAATTGCCTGATGGGGTCAGTGGGTAGGCCGGGTCCTGTTCTGTGGTGTGTGATGCTGATGAATTCCCAGGTCAGGGATCAAATTTGCAAGATGCTCTGGGCTGAGTGGGAAAAAGTTGTGGATATCTTCTGTCTCTGAGGCAGCTTTGCCAATAGTACAGTTGCCATGACTCTGGCTACAGGGACTCATGACCCAGTTCTCAGGGGATCAAGCCCAGCAAATTCAGCAGGATTTTTTGGTTAGCTCTGCCAGGTCTCAAAGAGCCAGATTCTTTACTGAAACCTTCAAACCTGCTGACATTATGGCTATCACAATAACTAACTGTCACAGGCCACATCTTAATTTACAACTTTGTAAATTACATGTAGGATACAAGAATCCTATCCTTAGTAAACATTAGGCATTTGTCTTACTGGCTGGTCTTGATTGCAGTAAAAAAAAAAAAAAAAAAAAAAAAAAAGTCTAGAAATGTATCAACACTAGTGAATATCGAGTGTGAATTTTGGAGAAAGGTCGGTTTAAATGAAAGCTCTTCTACATTGCCTGGCTCCCTTTAAAGGCCCCACTGTGGTTACTGTACCAGGGGCTCAGCCCCAGGGTGCTACCACAGGGAAACCCAGAGTTCATTCCTGCTGGAGTGATTCTCCCACCACTTTCCATCAATACAGACCACACAATATGGACCGTGTGGTCAAATTTCAGAGGTACAGGCAGATGATTAAAAAAAAATGCAGAGATACAGCAAGTGAAATAGACTTAAATATAGGAAGACAGACAGAGAGAGAGAGAGATCGTATAATTTAGTCTAGTGGAAGGAGAGGTTAGAAAAAACAAGTTGTTTCACACAGTAGCCAGTGCTAGAAAAATGGTACCGAGGAAGAAAATGGCTGGTTGGGGAAGGATTCTCACTTCACATCAGGAGCTGAAAGAGCACTTTGAAGAGTTGCCCATGGGGAGTGGCTAGGGCAAAGAAAATGCAGAAGCTGTGCATGAGACAGTGTTCTGTGGGTCTGAATACTGACAGCAGCTTGTCACCACAGCCCTGAAGCAGAGGGGACAGTGGCGAGCGGTGGCGATTCCACCACCCAAAAGCTGGTCACACAGGTAACTCTGACTTTGGTATCACTATCTCCACAAAATAAGATTAGTAAGATTCAATTTCTATTATGCAGGTAACTAACCTTTCTATTTTCCTTTTATTCAAGCAATTTTATAATAGATTTGTGATATACTTGGAGATCAATTCTGTGATGTCATTTCCTCAACAGCGTCCAAAGGCCTTCATCATAAAAGGTCCACATTAAGGAAAACGCTTTCATCAAGTCAAGGCCCTAGCTGTTTATCATGGCAACAATCCAGTGAACGCCAAGTCAAAGGGAAGATTGTTTTGCACACAAAACTAAAGGAAACACAACGTTAATAGTCAGTTTAATGTCCTTCTGTGTTTACCAGGCTATTCATCTTGAGGTTGCTTGGATTTTGGAAAGTTCTATGATCATTCCATGCACAGTAAAATGTATGTCCAATACAAGTTAAACACAATCCTTTATTATTTCATTATTGATTGATTTGATATGAAGTAGCCTCTTAGGCTTCATTGCCTTACTCTGAGAAAGCCCTTGGGGGAAAGCAGTCCTGTGTCTACTCAGCATAAGCAACTAGAACTACAAACAGAAACTGCAAGTTGCTTTGAAATGTCCTTCACTGACTCTAGCAGGCCTGCAACTTGTTTCTAAAATCTAAAAATATTAACTTCCAAAACTTTGCAGGAATGTAATGAAAGCTCTGAAGTTTACCCACATGTTGACAAAACATACCCTAAATAAACACTGTCCTTTCCCTGAAAAACATGGCAAGACCTTACTGTAAGGTCAACTCTGTAAACCACTCTCTTAATAAGTGAGATTCACGAAACAATGCACTCGCACAGACAGACAGACAGACAGATATAGAGTTTTTTTGGCTAGAAGAACATCATGGAGGAAAGAAAGAACTGAAGGAGAAAAGAAGCAGAAGAGGAGGAGGGACTTACAAAGTTTGCTCAACAGGTTAAGGATTTTTGCCTGGCATACAATCTGTGATATTGCCCCTACATCTTTTTTTTTTTTTTTTTTCACTTTAACGGAATATGGCTGATGGGCTCTAGGCCTGAAACTCGTGAAGGAATAACTGATCAGCTCACTCAGAGCAAGCACCCGGTGTATGCGATCTCCCCAGACTGTCAGAAACAACCTCCAATGTACTCACCACTAGCGCAGGGCTGCTACATCAGACGCGGAGCCCAGGTTCTCTGAGTAATTACTCACAACCCTTCTTTCAGTTCCTTATCTCTTGAAGTGAGCAAGAAGCAGCAATCTCTAGGAATTAAATAATTGCTACAACTCTTGTGATCTAACAGAAATCATTGAGGTGTCACAGGTAAGTACTCAAATATTCAAATATGTAATTAAATATTCATATCCAGCCTTCCCTTTTGTTCTCTAGGCTCTCAGGAATTTCACAGCTTCTAGACAAGGGGACACGTGGAAACACAATTTAACCAGACTACCGTTACAAGCTCATAACCACCGTCAATTCATATCAGTTAACTGTTGTCAGAACGTTTGTCAGGACATTTGCTTTACAGTCCCTGCTTTACCAAGCACCCTTTGCTGTGGTTTCAAACAATGTCCCAATCCTTCATTCCATAAACAAATGAAACCGTGAAGAAAAACCAGAGGCCTCGACATTGGAACTATTCATTTGGGATTATTATTCATGGTTAGTAGAATTTTTCTGCCTTCAGTCTAAAAATGCCAGTACGTGTACAGTAAAACAATTTGTATTCCAAAGGCGTCTTCCCCTCGAAGTTAAACAAGCAGGCTCTCTGGGGAATACTGTAGATTTGGTGCGCCTGGCTGAGCCACCCTTTGTATTGCCACCTTAGCTGAAAGAGGGTATCCCCTCTGTGGTTAGGAAAAGCAGAAAGTCCCCCCACACAGAAGATGTAAGGACTATCCTTCGTCCGCAGGCACAGAACCCGTCTTTCAAATAAGTAAAGGACCAAGGTTACTGAGATATTCACCGGAAAAGCAAGATTGGGCTGTACCCCACACCCAAGGGGTAGTAGTCAGTTTGTTTTTAATTGGGGGAATGCCTATTTAACCAGTATTAAAGTTCCCAGTGGCTCTCCTCGGATTCCACAGACAACCTCCACCTTTTGAGAGTGACATGAGGGCAGTGGGAAAAGAAAAACACTACAGTCACACCCCACATAGCGCCATTTAGATCAACGTCAGACAGCAGTAGGACAGTGGTCCTAATATATATATAACACCGGGCCGGGCGCGGTGGTTCACACCTGTAATCCCAGCACTCTGGGAGGCCCGAGGTGGGCGGATCACCTGAGGTCAAGAGATCGAGACCATCCTGGCCAACATAGTGAAACCCCGTCTCTGCTAAAAATACCAAAATTAGCTGGGCGTGGTGGTGCGTACCTGTAGTCTCAGCTACTCGGGAGGCTGAGGTAGAAGAATCGCTTGAACCCGAGAGGCAGAGGTTGCAGTGAGCCAAGATCGCGCCATTGTACTCCAGCCTGGTGACAGAGCCAGACTCAGTCTCAAAACAAACAAACAAAAAAATGAATGAATAAATAAATAAATAAATATTTTATGTATGACACATATATAAAAGCCGTGTGGGGAAGCCCACCTTCCCCGGAGGGCTTAGCACTCCGTTCTAGCTGCCTGCAGCACTCCGCGGGTGACCTGCTGTGCAGGGGTGCAGCCCAGAAGCAGTGGGCGCTACCGTACAGCCCGGCGTGCAGTAGGCGAGGCCCTTAGGTTTGCGTCCGTGCACTGTGATGACATCGCCTAGTGACCTCAGAACGCATGCCCCTCCTGAGGCGAGCCGTGACGGTATTCCAGTTTCCCCTTGCTCTCAGAAACACTACTAAAAAACGGACAGCGCGGAGTGGGGAGTTGGGAGAGACGGCATGGGAGAAATGCCACGTATAGGTGAAGGGGAGGAAGGCAGCACATCACACTGCCACGTGGGCACCTATGCAACAATCTTGAGTGTTCTTCACATGTACCTCAAAACCTAAAATGCCATAAAAAAAAAATAAAAAACTTGAAGACCTCAGGTGACAGACGCCTCCTGCCACGCACCGACACCGACAGCCTGGGCAGTGGCTCCGCGCAGAGCAAGCCCCTCGCCCTCCTGCCGCAGGCCGACAGCCATCTGGACAGCACCCTTGCTGTTTTGTGACGCTGCTCCGGCCCCCCAGATGGCCAAGACCTTAGGCCTCCCCTCGAGGGGTGACGCTCAGCACCCCTCACGCAGCGTGCACACCATATTTCAGATGTTAACGATTAACACTGCAAAGCGAAGAGGCTGTGAACTCAGCAGCCGGAGACGACTGAACATTTAAACCCCAACGTCAGCATCAGAAGGCAGACCACAAAGCGCCCGGCTGGGACCCGCCGGCGGCACCGCTCATCCGGGACCCAGAGCGCGCCGCCGCGGAGCCAATGGGCGGGGCCCCCCGGGAGCCAATCGGCGGCGCGCAGAGCCGTTGCCATGGCTACAGCGTCTGGGAGCGCCGCGCACGCGCCCGTTGACGGAGACCTCACCACTGTGCCCCAGCCCCAGGGGGTCTCGGCAGCCGGGCGCCCCGAGATCCCCGCCGCGGCCGGATTCCGTGGGCGCCAGGCATGAACCGCAAGAAGCTGCAGAAGCTGACGGACACCTTAACTAAAAATTGCAAGCATTGTGAGTAAGAATCTCGTGCCGGACAAGACGAGGCTCCCGGGCCGGGCCTGGACCCCCCCCGGTGCTGAGGGCCGCAGCTGTGCCCGCTCCCCGCAGCCTGGGCCTCGGTGGGCTACCGCCCCTCCACCCGCGCCCCTGACGCAGGAGCAGGGAGGGAATCCCGGGGTGCCGGCTCCTTGCGTTTGGCCCCAACGCCCAGGAACTTAGGCACCCAGGCCTACGCTGCTGGTGCTACCTACACTCCCACACATGCCCTTACTTCTCCAAGCCTCTTCCTTTACATGATAGAAACTTGTGGTGTTAGCCTAAGGGAGGTGTAAAATAAATGCTAAAACCCACTGGTCTTAAGAAAAGTAGCACCCCCGACGTAGATCGTGCACCCACCTTGCTTTCTAGCGCGCACATATACCCGCAGGTCCAAGTTCTGGAAGCTTGCCGAGAGACCCACAGGAGAAAACGGTGCTCAACCTCTGAACATCTTTAGGAGAGATGAGTTGTGTCATCTCATCTGTGCCTCAGAGCAAGGAGATTTGTTTGGAAACCAGAGTTCAGCGCAACTAAACACGTGGTAAAGAATGGGTTCCAAACTTTAGACTCCCACTTTCCAGTGGCCCGTGGTGTTGAAAGATAAAGGAGGCTTTCAACCCAACTGTATTGCCTTATTGAAGGCGCCTGCTCTAATCCCGCATTTGAAAGGGTGGTCCTAGAATTTCATAAGAAATGTTGAGATTGTATTCAGATTGAAAAACGGAATTGCACTTGAGCAAGGGAAGCCGTGGATGTGGTTGAGATGAGGAAGATATTGCCTGTCGAGCAAACTTAGAAGTTGTGTGCTGATTTGCAAAACTGCTAGCCACTTGAAGAAACAGAAGCAACAGTCTCCCAAATACCCGGGTTGCTCAAAGCAGAAGCAATAAACCTGTTGATGTAGTTTTAGAGATTATGAGATCTAGTGCATTCTAATCACCATTAGTATCTGATTAATAACTGGTAAGAAATGCTCTCTTAGTTGGATGGTGACATAAATGAACGTTATCGTGTGTATAAGCATCTTAAAATTTTTAGGAAAACTATCCTGTAATTTAAGGTATTATTATGACTTATACTCCGATGAGAGTTTTGTTCTGTTATTGTTTTTCTTAAAACATTTTCATTTCTGGGAGAAAAATAGGTATTCTTGAAACATCTCGTAAACATTTTTGATAAATATTCAGAAACAATGCGATTGCTGCTGCACACAATACTGATTTTGTCCCTTTCCGTAAGTGTGAATTTATTTAGTCTCTGTTCAGTAAATTTTAATGCATTGCAAACAATCATTCTGTGAACAATCAAAAGTGAGTGTATATTTTAAAAGACAAGTAAAAATATGGCAGGAAAAAGTCTACTCTTTTGATTTTTTTCTTTACATAAAACAATTTTAATGAGTCTTACAAACTTAGATAATTATTAAAGTCTATAGAAATAGTCACAAGTCACGGGCATTATAATAATTTTAAATTTCCTTGAACAGAAGAAGTTTCCCCTAAAGTCAAATTTTGTTTTAGTTGCAAGACAATTGAGCTATCAAGATTCAATGGATAAATTTTGTAGAATCAAAGAAGAGTAAAAGATCTTAAGAGGGCATCTAGTTGATGCACCATTCTGCAGATGTGTTCTGCAGGACATATTTGGAGCCTTCCAAGAGTATGAAAATCTCTTCTCGAATTTTCTTCAGTTTCATTTAATATTGTATTCTAGAATTTGAGAAATGTTTAGCAATAAAAGTTTTCTTATGGCTAACCTTTGATCCTTTGGGTAACAAATTAAACTGATTTTTAAAAAGTTTTATTTCAGCTGAGATAGAAAAACGGCTAACCAACATCCCATCTGCTAGCATTTTGTATACATAACAGAGTACATCATTCTTCATGCAGGCTTTTCTTCCCCAGCCACTAACAGCTCTTGCTTTTTAAGAAGGGTGTGTTGTGTGTGTATTTACATACAACATGAAATTTACTATTTTGACCATTTTAAGTTCTTAATTCCATGGCATTAAGTACATTCACATTGTTCTGTTTCACTCTGTTCTGCTTCCATCACCACCATCCATTTCCAGAACTTTTTCATCATCCCCAACAGAAACTCTACCCATTAAACGCTAACTCACCATTCCCTCCTCCCGCTAGCCCCTGGCAACCACCATTCTTCTTGGTCTCTATGAATCTGACTACTCTAAGTACCGCATATATGAGGAATCACACAATATGTGTCCTTTTGTGTCTGGCTTATTTCACTTAGCATAGTGTCCATGAATGTTCATTTATCTGTTAGAATTTTCTTCCTTTTCAGGGCTGAATAATATTTCATTGTATAAATATGCCACATTTTGTCTGTCCGTCCCTCTGTTGATGGACTCTCGCGCCTGTCTTTTGACTGTTCTGAATAATACCACTATGAACATTGTCGTGCAGTTTCCTGCTTTCAGTTCTTCTCAGTATGCACTCAGAAGTAGAATTCCTGGATCATGCAATAATTGTGCTTAAATTTTTGAGGAACCATCCTACTGTTTTCCACAGTGGCTAACAGCTGTTTTAAAAATCATAACCATTATATTATTTCCTACTATTTATTTACTGAGTCCTTTATTCCCAAAGTTTTCAGTGTTTCTCTTTAAGCGTGGTTCTCAAAACCAGGAATCCCACAAAAGCCTGTGCTGACCTCTAAGATGAGGTGTGATTTTTCCATTCCTAGATGCTGTCTTCTGTTATACACACAGGTTTTGTCCTTGTTTTATTTTTACAATGCTCAATCATAGTTCTGTCTGGTTTCAAAATAAATTTTCCCCAGCTTTCGCCCATACTTGGTATTTGGGCTTTTATATTTCCAAGACCAGGCAATAACCCTTCCACCTACATTCTCAAATGGGAATTGGAACACAAATAATCAACTCGGTATTTACAACCATGGTTTTTTACACAGTAATGTGTATGAGCAAGCATCTGTGTGTATATATCCTTTAAAAAAATTTCCTTCCTCCAAACAATTCCTGAATAGTTGCATATTAATTTTTATGTAATCCTCAACGAGAGCCATATTGGGTGCTAGAATATACTGTAAAGCTTTTTTATTGGAAAACAAGTGACTCTGGTTTCCAAAATCTGGCTTATGAATTCATGAAGACTAAAGTGAAATGAAAATTGTTACCTACTTTTCATGAAGCTGACATCTATTTCCATGGAAAAGAAGTTGTAAACTCATCAATGTCTATAAATACTGGGAAAAAGTTACCATTCTTAAACCTTACTGTTCTTATTTTGAGTCATATTTCTACCAGCCTTGTAGAGTTTAGAATCTGACACTACCATCATTAGTCTAATAACTAGGCTAATGCTAACTATCACATTTTTCCCCTAAACGTGGGAACTCCTGTTTGGAGGGTATGCTACTTCTTCTATTTCTATTAAGGGTCATGAATCTCAAAACAAGAGTCTTCTATTGACAATTACCTATTTGATGTCTTTTATGTTGTTTGTAAAACTTATTGATGCAAAGTTTAAGTTAGAACTTAAAGATTAAGGATTCATTTTTGTTATATCTATTTTATTCTTTCAGTTAATAAATTTGAAGTGAACTGTCTTATAAAGCTTTTTTACAACTTGGTGGGAGGAGTAGAGAGGCAAGGTCTGATTATTGGACTGGATCGTAATGCCTTTCGAAACATTCTGCATGTGACATTTGGAATGACAGATGACATGATTATGGACAGAGGTAAGAGACACAGAAGATTCAAATTAGCCAAATCCAGCCACAACTGAAAAAAAAAAAAGGTTTGGCATTTGGACATCCTCTTGGTAGGAAGCTTAGTGTTTTGCATTCCCTGTGTCACTGGAATATACAAATTCAATTTTGAAAAGATCGTAGAAAATAGGTAATATTGGCTTTATTTTCTGTATTTACGAAGAAGGCAAAGTCATGTTGACTAACTACCTTTCCCTTACTTTATGTCAGAAAACCCAAAGAATTTCTATTTATACTTAATAAAACTAATAAATAGAATAGTTTTTAAAGGACATTTATTTACATTATAGAAAATATTTCAGTGACAAGATATAATTCTATGCATCATGTAATGACTTGAGTAACAAAAATACAGATTATTGTATTTATATTAGTATATTAACATATCTAATTAACATGACCAACATATTTTATACCAACATATTTATTATTAATTAATGATTAACATATTTAGACATTGAAAACTATTTGTTCCCACAAAAACATTTTAAAAATTGAATGTTTAATAAAAGAGTTTCATGATATGATGATGTCTTAGTTTCCTCTTTGTCAAATGAGAATATTGGACCATACAGGCTGACGTGTTCTCTTAATTTTAAAAGTGGGTGATGCCAATGTAGATACTTTACTGAGAGTTGCCATGCAGCACACGTGTTACATTTAACCTCTCTCCCTTTAGTATTCCGAGGTTTTGATAAAGATAACGATGGCTGTGTAAATGTACTGGAGTGGGTTCATGGATTATCACTGTTTCTCCGTGGATCTTTGGAAGAAAAAATGAAATGTAAGATTGAACTTTGTCCTAATGGTGTGCACATTGCGAATTACATATCTAAGGCACTTAAATCAGTGTGCCTCAACCCAGCCAGTGAAGTGGGTTTGTTGGTTGGCTGGTCAGTTGATTTGGATCCCAGTAGACTGTTTTATGGAATGAATTCAAGTCAATGAAATATGAAAGTTAATGTGAAGAAATATCAAGTGATTCCGAGGAGTAATTTATGCCAAGGAAGACTCCATAGGCGTTAGTACACATGCTAATTGTGTACAGACACATTTATATATTAAGCTTTTGACAGATTTCAGTACTTCAATTGTAACCATAATACTGGAGAATATTGATGCAAGTGTTCTTATTCTTAATTAACTCTCAATTAATTCTGATGAACTCTGCTTATGAGTCATATTTCAATCAGTTTTCCAAGAGTTTCAGGGTGAAGATATTCAAGTTACTGTTCCTTGGTATGCTTTTTCATACTTGAGAGTAAGGAAATGTTTTCTAAGGATTATTGAATATATCCTAGTATATATTGGCACTCACTATGGAAATCAGGCTGTACTAAGGCCCGTGGGATTGTTACAGCATCAAGATAGAACTTGGCCCTGAAAACTTTACCAGAGAAAATATTACCTTACTGATAGCATCAAATTCATAATTTCTTATTTTTAAACAAGATTGCTTTGAAGTGTTTGATTTGAATGGTGATGGATTCATTTCAAAGGAGGAAATGTTTCACATGTTGAAGAACAGCCTTCTCAAACAGCCATCCGAGGAAGACCCTGATGAAGGCATTAAAGATTTGGTTGAAATAACACTTAAGAAAATGGTAAATATGGGTAATGTCAAGTTTTATATTAAAATTCGTGGGCCAGACATAAGCTAAAAATAAGAATTCAAATTATAATAATTTTCAGTTTCCTGCTTGCTTAAATAAAACTCATAAATTATGCTCTTCATTAAAAAATTAATAGTTCTTTTCAATTTCACCATCTAACCTCTTATTTTTCTAGGACTTCTTTTTTTTTGAGACAGGGTCTCGCTCTGTCACCCAGACCAGAGTGCAGTGGTGTGGTCACAGCTCACTGCATAATCAAACTCTTGGGTTCAAGCAATTCTCCTGCCTCACCCTCCCCAGTAGCTAGGACTAGAGATGCACACCACCATGCCCAGCTAATTTGTTTTAGTAGAGATGAAGTCTCACTATGTTGCCCAGGCTGATCTCAAACTTCTGGCCTCAAGGAGTCACCTGGCCTTAGCCTCCCAAAGTGCTATGCTTGCAGGCTTGAGCCACCATGCCCAGCCTAGCACATTTTAAAAAATTGACACTTGACTATGAAGAGCATGTATTTACAGTAATCATTTTACGTGTTGCTTCACATGTTTCTCATCCCTCCAGGATCATGACCATGATGGGAAGCTGTCTTTTGCAGACTATGAACTGGCTGTGAGAGAAGAGACTCTTCTACTGGAGGCCTTTGGACCATGCCTTCCTGATCCAAAGGTACTGATGTGACTTTCCCTGAACAGTAACCAAAGTAGAATGTAGAACAACCCAGGACGTCTTCGTTTGATGAGTAGTGGATCAGACAAATCCTGTCCACCCAGAGAGAACACCTTTTAAATACAGAAAGCCCACTGAAGAACCTGCTGATTCATTTCACGGTACTGCTATGGCCCAGTGAGTGCTGTGTTTCATTCTTTAACTCATTCATGTCAGAAACAATTAATGAGTTTAATGCGTGCCAGAGCACAGATGAAAGGCTCAGTGGTTTTACTCAAGGGCTCATATTTTCTGGTGAAAATAATTACACAAGAGCATGATATGTATTATTATAATGATACTTAATTACTTGTGTGTGCTTTGTCTATGCCGGGTGATGTTGTAAACACCAAGCCTCGTATTGCCTCATTTAATCCCCATAACAACCCTGTGAAGTAGGTAGTAATATTAGCCTCATTTTCCAGGAGGAAACCAAGGCTTGGAGAGTTTAGGCACCTTGTCTAAGTTCACCCCCTTATTAGTGGAGTACCCTGGGTACCCTGGCACCAGAGTCATAGAGATATGTGTAGAGCGTTGTGGAATTTGAGAAGAGGTCATCTAAACAGCTGTATGGGAGGACTGGTGATTGGCTGGCAAGACAGGAAGCTTATCAGAAGAACTGGTTTTCAAAGGACAAAGTAGCCAGATCAAATGGGGGAAAATAATCCGAGCAGATGGATGATGTATGCACAAAAGAGAGACAGAGAGACAGACAGAGAGAGAGAGAGAGAGAGAGAGAGAGAGAGAGAGAGAGAGATGGAACAAGAGATGCAAATGCATCTGCACTGGACGAGGTTTTGGTGTGCTCTGAGGCTGGTGATGAGGCTGCAGAAGCAGCTTGCGGAACTTGGAGCTCAGGTTTAGTCTTGAAAGTGATGAGGCATCCCTGGAAGACTGAGGCAGGCAGTGTGATCTGATATAGAAACAGTATCGCTCCTCCCAGCCCTAGCATGTATCTCCAGCTGCCCACTCAGCATGTCCACTTAGATGTTCTCAACACACTTTTCTACTTTCCCCCAAACTCAGCCCTCCCTAGGTCTTCCCTGTCTCAACAAATGGCCACCACATACACCCAGTTGTTCAGTCGAAACCTAGGGGCCATCTTTAATTTCTCTCTTGTGATACAGTTAGCTATGCCTCCAAAATATGTCCTTGAATACAGCCTCTTCTCCACATATCTGCTGGCCACCACTCTAAGTTAAGCCACTGTCATCTGTCCTGTAACCTAGATCGTCAGCTTTCTGGCTTCCACTGTTGTCCCCTACTGACTTTTCTCTACAATATCCAATATGTTTTAAATGCAAATGCTGTCAGGCCCCTCCCTTGCTCAAAACCCCCCCGAGGGTTCTGAAATGGACCCAGTGGGCCATTTCCCTCTCTCTACCCACATCTCCTGTCATCTCCCTTTTTTCTTGCTGCTGGAGCCACAGCAACCATCTCGTGTTCCTCCTCCATGCCTGTGCACTTGCTGCAGCCTCTTTCTAGAAGCCCTTTCCCCAGAACTTCCTGGGCCTCAGTCTCTCATGTCATCCAGTCTCTGCTCCAATGCCACTTCCTCACAGAGCCCTGTCTTGACCATCTTAACAATCCTCCCTTTTCATCCCCTAGCCCTGCTTTCCTTCTTTTTCTTAGCAGTTTTTTAATTACCTACGTATATCTGCCTTCCCACACAGAAGTCAGCTCACTGAGGCTAAGAATTTAGTTTATGTTTCACTGTGTTTCCCTATACCCTGTGTGTAGCATATCATGTATGTCTAATAATGAGAGATGGATGGGTGGATGGATGGATGGATGGATGAGGTGGTTGGATAGGTGAGGTGGATGGGTGGGTAGATGGATGGGTGGATGGATAGGTGGGTGAATGGATGGGTGGGTGAGTAGATAGATAGATGGATAGATGGGCGGATGGATGAATGGGTGATGGAAGGATGAATGGATGGATGATGAAGTGAGTCAGTGGGTGAGGTGGGTGGGTAAGTGGGTAGATTGAGGGGTAGATGGATGGATGGGTGAGGTAAGTAGATGGATGGTTGAGGTAGGTGGCTGGGTAGATGGATGGGTGGGGTGGATGGGTGTATAGATGGGTGAGGTGAGTGGATGAGTTAAGTAGGTGGGTAGGTAGATGGATAGATGGATGGAGGGAGGGATGGATGGAGGGAGGGATGGATGGATGGATGGATGGGTGGGTAGATGGATGGAGGGATGGATGGATGGATTGATGGATGGAGGGATGGAAGGATGGAGGGATGGATGGATGGATGGGTGAGGTAAGTAGATGGATGGTTGAGGTAGGTGGCTGGGTAGATGGATGGGTGGGTGGGTGGATGGATGAATGGGGTGAATGGGTGTATAGATGGGTGAGGTGAGTGGATGAGTTAAGTAGGTGGGTAGGTAGATGGATGGAGGGATGGAGGGATGGATGGATGGATGGATGGAGGGATGGAGGGATGGATGGATGGATGGGTGAGGTGGGTGGGTGGGTAAAGGGATGGGTGGTTGGATGGGTGAGGTGGATGGGTGGGTAGATGGATGGGTGGACGGGTGGATGGATGGATGGATAGATGAGTGAGGTGAATGAATGGGTGAGGTGGGTGGGTGGGTCTCAGAAGTGCCTGATGGGGAGCTCTGGATCTCTTAATCTCCTCAGAGAGGAGATTATTTAAGGTAAATATTTCATTATTTACCTTTACCTTTATACCACATCTTCACTCTTCCCTCTCTAGCGAAACCTTCCCATTAGAATTTTAAAAGATTCAAAACTCTACCATCTGAAAATCAAAAAGAAAGAAGGAAAGAAAAGGAGAGAACTTATCTTAATTTCACACCTATTACTTCTATTTCTTGTATAATGGTTTTCTTTCTCAAAGTCTAGTTTCTCAAAAGAATTGTCCAGATTTAAGATCTAACTATCACTTCTTCCCATCTATCCCTGAATCTGCTAGTGCAAGGTCACCCTCCTCACCCATGAATGCTCTTGGGTTCTTGCCTTATTGAACCACATCCCCCTCACCCTTGGCTTTCAGTACAGCCTTTCTGCTCCAGAAAGTGTCTCATTCCCAACCAAGACTTGGCTGTACCCTGATTCATCCTCCTGGACTCCCGGAGTCCACCGTGTGCCTTTCCCTCCCACAGCCTTTCAGCCCTGACTGATGCTTGCCAGTTTCTGACCAGTCTCTGCCACCAGGCTGGAGACTTTTGGAGAGCTGGGTCAAGTGGTCTTGTTCATCTCCATGGCCACAGAACGAAACACTGTGCTTGGAGCGTAGTTATGAGATCTGTGCGTGAAACGCGCAAACACCAGACGTTCGCGATGCGCATTGCTCCGTTATCCTGTCTTGACGCACACTAAGGAGCATACAGAACATTTTGTGTTGTTCTGCCTTTTTTGTAAATCTATACTAAATTGAGTACCTTTTTTTTACAGAGCCAGATGGAATTTGAAGCTCAAGTCTTCAAAGATCCAAATGAATTCAATGATATGTGAATACCTAAATGTCTGTATTGTCTCAAGTGAGTAAAAAAGGAGGCACATATGTATTGCTTATTTTTTTCTATTTAGTTCAGAAGGATGATGTTGAATTGTGTGTTTCAGGGTGAAGATGAAGTTCACTTACGTATCTCATTTAACAGCAGTGTAAGGTGCAATTAAAACAGATGGGAGACGAAGTCCTTTGTTAGATGCTGGGTTTGGCAAGGCAGTTAACTTTTCTAGAGATATTTTACCACATAGATTATCTGTTGAAGCACATAACTGGCATAAAATCTTTGGATTCATTAAATGAAAGGAGAGATTATGTAATCACGAATTATTAATGAAAATATTCTGCATATCAGAAAGAAGCTGGATGTACATTGAGAAGTCATTGAAACTACTGGATTTCCTTTGAAACAATAAATAATGAAGACGGCATGAAAAGAATAAGAGTACCAATTGTGCATTGAAACACCTTCTGGTAGGCGTTGAGGGAGATCCAGAGAGATGAAACGTGTGGAAATCATATTATGTTAAGATATGATATGATTTGCATTATTGTTTGAGGCTTTGCCTTAATAACCTTACTGATTGCAAGCATCTGAAGGCAGGGCTTTTATCTATACAAGTCTTTGTCTGCCATAGCAGTTAGTCTTCTGCATACAACGGGCTGTCCGTAATTACTGCAGATTGGACTGAAAACCAAAAGTGCCACAAGATAAATGCACACTGTTGGTGAGCAGAGGGAGAACGTGTGCCGAGTTTCTTAGGTTTCACAGCTAATGCATTGGCACAGCTTTCAGTGTACCCTGGAGTCCTTCCAGACAGTCCCTACCCCATGCATTGCAGTTGGTTGTCAAAGCCCCACTCTGTGCTGGCACCCAGTGTCCCTCCACCCTAACTCCTACGTTTCGTCCCCATGCCACTGCCTGAGTGCACCATAGTGCCCCCATTCCCCCACTGCCTGGGTTCCTCTTGTGTACCCCTTTATCAGGGCACAGTTGGGCACATCCTAACTGTGCCCTGCTGGCTGCGACCTCCTGAAAACAGACCTGGCTGCTCCCTGCATCTGGCTCCCCAGTATGTGCTGTGGGCATCCCGAGAAGCCCGAGGAAGACAGGGCCAGGTTAGGCTTGTGTGAGCTGCTTTCTGCCTTCTAAGTACACACAGTAAGCAGGGGAGAGGCGTGTTACGCCATATCTGTCTTATCCTCATCTAAATACTCAGAGGCTACTTGGGATGGTAAATCTTTCTGACTACATATGCATTAAGTTTAAGTAAAAGAGAATACTGTGTGAAAATGCACTGTTACTAATAAA
Organism: Aotus nancymaae; assembly: GCF_030222135.1. NCBI lineage: Eukaryota > Metazoa > Chordata > Mammalia > Primates > Aotidae > Aotus > Aotus nancymaae. The sequence continues at coordinate 1,419,972 of NW_026988450.1, read as the reverse complement.
TGGAATAAACAGTTCCATGAAATAAAAGAAAAAATATTTTACTGTGCAAGTATTTTTTTTATATTTTAGATTCTTACATAGATGGACTTTGACATAATTTTTCTATTTGCAGTAAGTATAAATAATGCAACATGCAATGCTTGTTTATCGGGAGATCATGGATAATTTGAAACTGTATATATTTAAGATATACAACTTGATGTTTTTATATTTGTATACATTGTGAAATAATCATCAAGTTAATTAACACATACACCACCTCACATGGTTACCATTTTCTTTTTGTGTGTGTGAGCCACTCTTAGAGCAAATTTCAAACATGTAATACTGTGAACTCGAGTCACATTGCTGTTCATTACATCTCCAGAACTTACTCATTTTGTGTAACTGAAACTTTGTGGCCTTTGACCGACATTCCCCCTTTTCTCCCCACCCTGCTACTCCCACCCCTGAAGCCACTATTCTACTCTCTCCTGCTATGAGTGTTGCCCTTTGAGGTCCCTCATATAAGTGAGATCATGCAGTATTTGTTTTTTTCTGTGTCTGGTTTATTTCAATTAGCATAATGGCCTCCAGGTTCATCCAAGTTGTTGGAAGTGATATAATTTCCCTCCTTTTGAAGGCAGAATGATGTTTGTGTGTAAGTGTGTGTGTGTAATAGGGGGACGGGGACACTATGGTGCACGCAGGCAGTGGCATGGGGGTGAAATGTGGAGTTAGGGTAGAGGGACACTGGGTGCCAGGACAGAGGGGGGTTTTGGCAACCAACTGCAGTGGACAGGGCGGGAACTGTCCGGAAGGACTCCAGGGATGTGTACATACATATACGTATTTCATATATCCATTTATTTATTGACAGACATTTGGGTAGTTTCCATATCATGGCTACTGTGACTACACTGAAATACACTGAAATCTGACACAGATTTCTCTTTGTGAAATTGATTGTATTTCCTTTGGGTATATGCCTAGAAGTGGTATTTCTGGATCAAATGGTGGTCCTACTTTTAATTTTTTGAGATGTCTCTATACTATTTTCTATACTAGCTGTACTAATTTGCATTCCCACCAACAACTGAGAGGATTCTCTTTTCTCCACACCCTTGCCAGCCTTTGTTACCATTCGTCTTTAATAGCTTCTGTAAGAGGGGTTAGCTGATGCTGGCTTTGATCTGCTGATTTCATTACTGATAGTGAACACTTTTTCATAGACCTGTTGATCATTGCTATCTCTTTGAAAACTGTGTAATCAGGTTCTTTGCCCATTTCTAAATCAGGTTTTGTTTGGTTTTTGTTGTTGCTATTGAGTGGCAGGTGTTCTTTATATATTCTGGACATTAACCACGAAGCAAATACATGATTTGTAAGTATTTCCTCCAGCGGTTGCCTTTTCACTGTTGATTTTTTCCTTCTCTGTGCAGATTTGCTGTTTTAGTTTAATTCAGTCTCACTGATTTTTGCTTTCGTTGCCTGTGTTTTTGTCATCATGTCCAAAAATCTTTGCCCAGACCAACGTCACGAAGCGTTTTCCTCTGTGTTGTCTTCTAACTGGTTTACAGCTGCAGAGCCACATTGAGTCTTTCACCCACTTTGAGTTGATCTTCGTGTATGTTATGAGGTGGGGCCCAGTTTCATTCTTTTGATGTGGAACTCCAATTGTCCCAACACCATTTTGTGAAGAGACTGTCCTTTCCCTGTTGTGTATTCTTGGCACCTTTGTGGAAGATCAGTTGACTGTAGATGCCTGGATTTATTTTAGGCTTGTCTTGTGTTCCATTGGTCTGTATGTTGGTTTTTATGCCAGCACCATGCTGTTTTGATTACTAAAGCACTGTATTTTGAAATCAGGAAGTATGACACCTTCAGCTTTGTTCCTCGTGCTCAGGACTGCTTTCGCTATTTAGGGTCTTTTCTGGTTCCATATGAATTTTAGGACTGTTTTTTCTATTTCTGTGAAGGATAACCTTGGGATTTTGATAAGGATTGTATTGAGTCTGTAGATCACTTTGGGTAGTATGAACATTTTAATAATATAAATTCTTCCAGTTCATGCGTAGTAGATGCCATTTTATCGGTCTGTGTTCCCTTTAATTTTCTCCGTCGTTGCCTTTATAATTTTCAGTGTGTAAGGCTGTCTCCTTTCTGGTTACGTTTATTATTTGTTGTTGTTGTTGCTATTCGGAATGAGTTTTTATTAATTTTTCAGACAGCTCGTTTGTTTGTAGAAACGTAACTGACTTTTGTAAGCTGATTTTGTGTCCCGCAGCTTTATGAAATTCACTTACTGGCTCTAACAGTGTGTTGTTGTTGTTGTTTTGTGTCTGTAGGATTTTCTGCATAGATGATGATGCTGTTGGAAAATGGAAGTGATTTGCTCCTTCCTGTCTAACTTGGATGATTTAACTTCCTTTACTTGTCTAGTTGCTTTGGCTAGAACTTCCAGTACGATGTTAAGTAGAAATGGCAAGAATGAGCACCATTTCTACCAGGTGTTTGACAGAAAGGTTTTTCTTTATTTTAATAATGATGTCAGCTGTGGACTTTTTATACATGGCCTTTATTGTGTTGAGGTAAATTACTAGTGTACTTACTTTGTTGAAAGATCTCATCGTGGATGGATGTTGAACTTTGTTAAATGCTTTTATTTCTGTGTCTGTTGAGATAATCATGAAGCTGTTTTCCTTTTTGTTAATGTGTTGTATCGCATTGACTGATTTGCATCTGCTGAAGCATCCTTGCATCCCAGGGGTGCATTCCACCTGACCATGGTGTTACGATCTTTAAAATGCATTGTTGAATTCAGTTTGCTAGTATTCTACTGAAGATTATTATTTCAATACTCATTGGGGATATTGACCTGTAGTTTTCTTTTCTTGTGCCATTACTGTCTGATTTGGAATTAAGGTCATACTGGCTTCATAAAAGGAGTTTTCAAAAGTGTGCCCTTTTCTTCTATTTTTTAGAGGAGTTTTTTTTAAAAAAAAAAAAAAAAAAAGAATTGGTATTCATTCTTCTTAGAATGCTGGGTGGAATTCACCTAGAAAGCCACCTGGTCTGGACCTTTCTTTGTTGGGAAGTTTCTGATTACTGACTCAATCTCATTTGTTATTGGCCTGTTCAGGCTTTCCGTTTCCTCCTAATTCAATTTGGTAGGTTATACATTTCTAGGAATTTATCCAATTTGCACATAGGAATTTTTTTTTTTGAGACGGAGTTTCACTCTTGTTACCCAGGCTGGAGTGCAATGGCGCGATCTCGGCTCACCGCAACCTCCGCCTCCTGGGTTCAGGCAATTCTCCTGCCTCAGCCTCCTGAGTAGGAATTTTTCATTGTCTTTTATGATCATTTTTATTTCTGATGCATCCATTGTCATGGCTCCTCCTTCATTTATGATTTTGAGTTTTCTTTTTTTCTTAGTCAGCCCAGGTGTTTGTCAATTTTGTTTATCTTTTCAAAACACCAAGTCTTAGTTTTATTAATTTTTTTCTGTTCTCTATTTGATTTATTTCTGCTTTTATCTTTATTATTTCTTTCCTTCAGGTAACTTTGGGCTTAGTTTGTTCTTTTCATCTGGTTTTTTGAGGTGTGAAGTTAGGTTTTTTACCTGAGATCTCTGTTCTTTTTTACTGTAGGCATTTGTCACTTTTGCTGCCTTGTGAAAGTTTTGTTGTGTGGTTTTTGTTTTTGTCTTGAGATAATTTTTAAATTCCCTTTGATTTCCTCTTTGAACAAATAGCTGTTCAAAAATGTGTTGTTTAGTTTCTGTATATTTGTGAATTTGCCCATTTTCTTACTGTTACTGATTCCGAGTCTCATTCTCTAACTGTTGGAAAAGATACTTGGAATGATTTCAGTCTTCTTAAGTTTGTTAAGATTTGTTTCGTGACCTCATACGTGATCTAACCTAGAGAATATTACATGTACGCTTGAGAAGAATGTATTCTTTTGTTGTTGGATAGAAAGTTCTGTACGTGTCTGTGAGGTCTTTTTAGTCTGTGGTGTTGTGCAACTCGTGTTTACTGATTTTCTGTCTGGATGTTTTATCCATTATTGTAAGAGGGACATCAAAGTACAGTACCTATTACTGTATCGCTATAAATTTATTCCTTCAGATCTGTCAGTATTTGCTTATCTTTAGATGTTCTGATATTGGTTGCATACATATTTAAAACTATTATATGTACTTGTTGAGTTGACCGTTTCATCATTACATAATGTCCTTTGTCTTGAGATAATTTTTTACTAAATTTCTCTTTTATTTGATATAAACATACTCACCTCTGCTTTCTTTTGGTTACCATTTGCATGGAATGTCTTTTTCCATCCTTTCACTTTCCACCTATATGTGCCTTTAAATTTAAAGCAAGTCTCTTGTGGACAGCATATTGCTGAGTCTTTTTAAAATCTGTTCAATCACTCTATGCCTTTGGTTGGGCAGTTTAATCTATAAACATTTAAAGAGACCATTAATAGATATGTACTTATTATTGCCATTTTTTTTATTGTTTTCTGTCTGTTTGGCCATTGTTTTCTCCTTGATTTGATCATGTTTTGTAATGATTGGCTTTGTGTGTGTGTGTGTGTGTGTGTGTGTGTGTGTGTGTATCAATGATAGAGGTTTGGGTACTTATTTCAAGGATTGCATAAAATATCTTGTCTGTTTTAAGTTGGTAACAATTTAACTTTGATCATACACAATAACTATACTTTCAATCCCTCTACACATTTTGTGTTCTTGTAGTCAGTTTGCTTCTTTTTATATTGTGTGTCTCTTAATAAACGTTTATCTTTTAACTTTTATGTTAGGGTTAACAGTAATTTATATACCACAATGTTGCATTATTCTGTATTTGTCTACATATTTATCTTTACCACTGAGATTTATGCTTTCATGTGTTTTCGTGTGACTGCTTAGCGGGTTTTTATTTCAAATTGAATAAATCTCTTCACCATTTTTGTAAGTGAGGCTTGGGGGTAACAAACTTTCTCAGTTTTTGTTTATTTGGGAAAGACTTTCTCTCTCCATTTTTAAAGGATAATTTTACAGGTATAGTATTCTTGATTGGCAGGGTTTTTTTTCTTTCGGTACTTTGAATTTGTTACCTCACTCTTTCCTGGCCTGCAGGGTTTCTGCTGAGAAACCCACTGATAGTCTTATCCACATTGGCTTAGATGTGATGTCACTTTTCTCTTGCTGCTTTCAAAATGCGCCTTGTTCCTGACTTCTGACAATTTGGTTATAATGTACCTTATTGTACTCTTCTTTGGGTTGACCCTATTTTAAGCCCTTTGAGTTTCTTTAATCTGGATATTCATTTCTCTCCCAAGATTTGGGAAGTTTTCAACCATTAAATCTTTAAGTAAACTTCTTAAACCTTTCTCTTCTCCTTCTGATACTTTCATAATGCATATATTGCTTCACTTGATTATGGTCCATAAATCCTATAGGATTTCTTCATTCTTTTTTATTGTTGTTTTTTTCCTTTTTCTCCCCTGACTGGATAATCTCAAATGACCTATCTTCAAATTCACAGATTCCTCCTTCTGCTTGATTGAATCTGTTCTTAAGGCTGACTGTTGCATTTTCTATTTCATTCATTGTACTTTTCATCTCCAGAAATTCCTGGTTTTCTAATGACTTTTATCTCTTTGTTGAATGTCTAGTTTTGTTCATGTGTTGTTTTCCTGAATATGTTGAGTTGTCTGACTGTGTTCTCTTACAGCTTACTGAGATTTTTTAAGCCAATTATTTTGAATTCTTTGCCAGAAAATTCAAGGCTTTCCGTTTCCTTTGGGGTTGGTTACTGGAAAATCAGTCATGTTTCATTGGTTTTATATGTTTCTTATAAACTTGCATTTATGTCTACACATTTGAAGGAGCAGTCACCTCTTCCAGATGTTATGGGATGGCTTTGGTGGGGAAAGACCTTCACCTATGGGTGGGTATGAGGGCACCAGCTGGGGTGTGACAGTTCTGGCTCCAGGTGAATACAACTTGGATTCTGGGCAGTTTAATTAGCTGGGGTCAGCATCAGTGAAGATTGTGGGCATCATCAGTCATAAAAGCTGTGGGTGTCCATGATGGTGACAAAAGCTGCTGGGGTTCTGATCACCTTTTTCCCCATAGAGAGAGGTCATAGCCAAAAAGATCCCCTTTGTTGCCAAGCTGTGCCAGGGTGGAGGTCGGGTGATGCAGATAAAATGCTTCCAACACCTTTATATACAGCCATCCTTGGTTTGAGGGGCTTTAATGAGTTCCTGCCACTTCTTCATTGTACTCTGGAGCATTCCCAGAGCTGTTTGTGTTGGTAAGTAGTTGTTAAATTCTTGCTTTCGTGGGGGAGACAAGAGCTGGGATCTCCTAGTGTATGATCTTGTTGATATTAGTTGCCTGCTTTTAATTTTTTAGCTAATTTTTCTGATTACAAAGTATTGAGGTTCTCTGAAGAATATTTCAGATATTTAGGAAATTTAAAAATAAGATTAAAATACTGATTAAATTCTGGTTTAAATCCTTCCAGGCTTTTATAATGTATTTGTGAGTACACCTGTATCTTTGCAAAGAGAACACTGTATTTTTCAGGTGATCGTGTTGAAAATGCACTTTTGTCTTCATGTACCACTATTTCATGAACATTTTTTGAGGTCATTCATAATGTGTCTGTAGCTTGACTTGTAATGGCTGCCTGGTATTCCATCATGACTGACTGACTCCATTAAACCACTTTCCTGCCATTGGCATGTCAGCTGTTTCCACATCGTTGCTATTATAAATAATTCTAATAATGAACATCCCCTGTAGATAAACCTTTTCACATGGCTCAGTGCTTACTTTCCTGGGGTAAGTTTGTAAACATAGAATTGTTGGATTAGAGGCTCTGCATAATTCTGAGATTTCTAGCACATGTTGCTAGGTCACTAAAGGCTTCCAATTGAACTGCTATGCCCAATGTATGAGAATCCCTTTCCCTGTAATATACATTCTTTTAATTTCCTTACAAGTGTCCTGGACCATTATGAGCATGATTTTAATTTATCATTTAAAGTACTCACCTTAGACATCTGTACCTAAACTTTTTATTGTATGTTGAGTATATACTGACCTCCATATGAATAACCCTCTTTTATTACTGGACATTTAAACCTAAAAAATGTTAACAACAAAAAACCCTGAATAATTTTAATCCAGCTTAAGATGATGATGACACTTGACTATAAGAATTCATACACTCTGTTCAAGAGCCTCCCAATATATCTAGTCTCCTCTGCTGTTCATCATAAACTGCCCAAATCACTTCCTTATGCTGCTGTATCTACATTGATGGATTCTCTTAATTTCACTACTGAAGCAACTCATAAATGACTGTGACACTGAAAATTCACTCACCACATAGTAAGGGCATCTGAGTGCCCTTGGGGTCGCTTTAAGGAAAAGCTGTCTCTCCCCCCTTGCCCATTCTATGCCCTCACCTCCCCACTGCTAGGCGTGGCCTAACTTTTCTCGCCGCTAAGTACAGCTGACCTTGGTCTTTGCCTGCATTTGTGGGGGCTGGGTTAAGACCGTGGATGAGCAGTTATAATCTGGAGGATTTGCGATAGTCTTCCTCTAACTGGCTCCTCTCATTGGCTTCCCCTTCTCCTCCCAGCACTTTGTGTGGAGTAGCAGAAAGCCAGGCTAGGCTCCTTTAGGAGAGGTAGACATCACCGGGTTAGCAGCATGGAGAATTCTATTTGGGAAACAATCAAGTGCTTTTTTTTTCAACTACGGGATTTTAAAACCACCACTGAAAACTGGTAGTCCTGCATTCTTAACCTGCAAATATCTCTGTGTACAAGACTGCACTTGTAAGAAACCAGGCCTGCAATTGCTTGCACCATAAAATCATCCAAAACATTCACTAAGTTCCTACTTCGTGCAACACCACGAGGGTTAATATATTCCAAGTCAGTTGTCCCTGCCCTCACCCCATTCGCAATGTAGAGTGATAGTTCCAGACCACGTGCTGCGTGTGTTGTCACCTGTCACTGCCTGGATTCATGCTAATAGCGCCTCTCCTGCCTCCCCCTACCACAAAGTTACATCATTTGTATTAAAGAAGGTTGTTAAAGGGGATTCAAATCAATTACTCTGAAACTATGAAGACAAGCATCTGGAGAAAGTTCCTCTGAGCTGCCCTGTGGCTCCTGCGTTTTCCTGACCCTGCGTCTTATCTCAGGGGCCATTTCCTCCCAGAGTCACCTCTGACGTTTGCCCAGTCCTCCACAGCTAGTGGTTAATTCTCACCAAGTGTGACCAAGGGAGGGTTGGGAATTGCATTAGACAGAGAGAGACTACAAGAGACACATAATAACATAGAAATTTTACCCACATATACGTTAATTACAATTTAGCAAGTTGTGAGGATGACTCCGTAATATTTCAAAAAGAGGCAGAAGTAATACATCTGCATTTTCTGACGAGTGACTGCCCTCTCTGTCAGGGAGGGAGGCAGATGGTGTCTTGGAGTGTTTCCAGTCTAAGTTGCCATTGAAGGAGAAGCCCCCCAAACAAAGGCCACTTCTCACAGATACATCTCAGGTAAACTTGCTCAGTTTCGTGGGAAACTGAAAAAGGCAGGAAATCTAACAGGGAGGCATCCTCAGGGAGGCTGGGCGCGTGCCTGCATCTGAAGTGCCTTTATCAACCTCACTGCCAGGGCAGCAGCTCACTGCCCCACCTCCACCATCAGTCATTTGTGGCTTTCCATGGACCCCAAGCCTCCTACCTAACCCATCAAGAAAATATTCCCCCATGAAAACACACATCCTCTTACTCATTTTTACCTTCCTCTTGTCTGTTTCGCTCCACTGCCCCTGTTATGTGGCCCTAGCTAGGCTCACAGAGGTCCCTGGGGTGAGAGCTTCTTGGCGTGGATGCGCTGGCTGAAAGCCGGGCTGCCCTCTCCTAGCACGAGCCACACCCGCCACCGCCCATCGGCGTCTCCAAGGCCTCGTGTGCATGAAGGGGACCTGAGCAGCCTGTTTGCTGAGGGAAGACACCAGCTTGGAGCCACATATTGCTGAGCCTGAAGACAGAGAACAGTGTGGAAGTAAGCAGAAGGATTTAGGAATCCTCTCTGTGAGTGGCATTTAGAACCCGAGTCACCGCCTCCCAGTATATCTAAATAGCCAGAAAGCACGGGAAATCTGGGAGGTTAATTAAAACCATGTAGTCATGTCTTCCTTCATGAATCCTTCAGATACATGATAAAGGCAGAAAATGGAATAAGTGAAATTTCTAAAATGCCCATGATCTCAATAATACATGAAATGAAAATCCAATGAGCGCTTTAGTTCCAGATACTGTGCTAAGCATTTTACATCATTATCTCACTAATTTCTTCCAACTCTCCTAAGTGGTAAGCACGACTTACAGATTTTTCATCCTACACATTGAGGAAATTGCAGTTAGGAAAATCATAAATCTCCTAAAGGGCAAAAGCCAAGATTCAGACCTTACCTAGTTCTAATGCTAAAGAGACCTTTGTCTAAAGCAAATCTATTCTTGCCACACATCCTCCGCTTACTCTGTGGCGTGAGTGACTGTCCTCGGCTCCAGAATCTCCCAGCGGACCCCCATGGACACAGGCGGGGTTGCTATGTGGTATACATGTATTGTGAGATCATCGATTCCTCTCCTATCCACTCTTTTCATCTGAACGTACCTTGGGATTTGCTTTCTTTAGTGGAAGTTTCTGGCTTGGATGTAATGCCTTTTGTATTTGGTGCTAATAAGAATCTGGACATTAGGCTGGGACCTGGCCTTACCAAGCCAGGTGTGGTGGAGAACATGGAGTGGTCACCAGGCTAGAAAGCTCTGGTGCCTCAAGGGAGGCAGAGTGAGAGGAGCATCAGCAGAGCATGTCAAGAAGGAGGAGAGGCTGAGACTACCACCCTTTAGTGAGGAGAATGGTGGAAGCCGGACTCCTCAACCGGAGAGGGACCAGGAATGCTTCTTTGAGCCTTCTACCTGGAGAAGAAAAAAATGCCAATGACCAGAGGCCATGAGATAAAGTGGCAAACACAATAAGCTATAATGTGGTGCTTTCCAGGTGCCAGTCACTAGCCCAAGGATAGACAGCCGGGGTAGAGCCGGGATGTGTGCCAGGTCTGACCTGCAGCCCAGGCCCTTTCCCATGTTCCAGCGACGACCGCCTCTTACTGTCACAAGATACCACCTGGCCTGGCACAGGTCACATGAACTTTGAAAGTCTGATATAAGTGAAAAGTGATTCTAATTTGGTAGGGACCATGGCATTTCATCCCATATGGGATGGTATCGTGAAAGGAGATGCTCATAATTACATCAGCACAGTGTTATCTGGGGTTTTCCCAGGCAAAGCAGGATGTATTGTCATCCTATTTACAGGTTACGAATTACTTCACGAATTACACTTATCTAAAATGGGAATAACACCTGCTCTCTCTGCCTCTATCTCACAGGGTTTCTGTAAGGCAGGGTTGAATGAGATAATGTCTGTTACATCATGTTACAAAGAGGGAAGCCGTTTCCCCCTTTGAATAAACCATGAGTGTGATCTGAATGCATGGATTTTGGTAGGTGTGTAGGGACAGGGACACGTGCGTCCTAGCTTGCAGCATGCTTAGCTTCGTCATAGGCACTCAGGTGTAATAGATAAGTATGCACACCGACAGCCCGGAAATGGGGAACCCGGGTTTCTGGGTCCCTCCTGTAACAAATACATGACATTGCTTAAGTCTCTTACTGGTATAAGGAAGCTGAGGATGTTTCTAAAATAGCTTCAATAGTTGAATTTAGAAAAATGAATCTCATGAAGGTCGGATAAAGCGCTGGTGTAAACGTCACTAGAATGCTCATGAATCCTACCCTGTTGGAGTCAGCATTAGTGAAACTGCCCTACTCCCAACACACACATCTCCCTCATGACACAGAACACACAGACACACACACCATAGTGCATCCCGTTTACCACGTGCAGTAGAGTGCTTTGAATTTCCTTCTCATCCCATCAAGAGTTCACCAGTTCTAAAGCAACTGGCATCACACTGCTTGTGACGAGGATTCTGATCAACCACGTTCAAGATTTAATGTGTTTGTTATGCTGGCTCTAACGTGGTAAAATATCAAAAGGAAATTAATGAGATATGATTTGTATGAAAGCATAAAAGTCTAAAATCCCATTAGATCAACATGAACTTGCATCCAAGTTACGTGAGCTCCAATGAGCCAAATCCATGCCGTGGTCCACTTGCTGTGTTCTTAACTGGGTTAGTGTGAATCTGAGTGAGCGCAAGGCAAGCCGCTTCCCTCTTCAAATTTCTCATTACTTGGTACTGTATTTTGATTCATGTAAACACAGAAAAGAGCATAGCACCCCCAGGAATTCAAGTTAGTCGCTAACTAGGAAGTGGGTGCACCCTCCGTATTTCCAGGGACCCTGACGGTTACCCCACGGGATGTGTCGTGATGGGTGCAGCCGGCGCCGGCAGACCCCATCCCAGACAACGAAAACGCTGCGCAGAAGCGGCCCTGCCCCTACCCGCACGGACCACTCAGTCTAGGAGGAGACTTGCTGTTTGCTGTCTTGAAAGAGGAGGAGGAGGAGGAGGAAAACAAAAACGGGGAAGGGAGGCAAGAGGGAGGCGGAAAAAGAAAAGGATTAACTGATTGGAGAAAACAGTTTTCATGCCATGTTTTTTTTAAAAAAGGAAACAGGTAAGCAGAGACTTAAGGGAGTGCTGTTTTTCTCTCCTTTCATGGCCACGGGATTCTAGAAAATCAAATGGCAGGTCTGGGAGGGACAGCCTTGCTCCGCAGTCTACCGAGCGGGGGTGCAGTGGGGAGACAGAACCGCAGCAGGGCAGGATGTGGAGCAGGCCAGGGCCTGCACCAGCGCCCAGGTATGCGGCTGACAGGCAGGGCGCTGGCCCGCGGCAGGTGCAGCACCGCCAGTGCCCGCGGCCCCAGGAAAAGAAAACCTGCAGGTGCCGTCGGGACATGTCCTGAGCCTCCGAAGCCACGCGCTTTTCTCAATAGCTGTCCTGTCCTCATTGTCTGCCTGCAAGATGATGGGGTGCTGCTGTGCGGTGGGAGGGGACGAGAGGGAGGGAGTGGTGTGTGGAGTCTCCTGCTCTGGTGGCTTTGATGACACAGAGGGGTGGCTCCTAGTGAGTGGCAGCTGGAGGGAGTGGGGCAGGCAGTGGGGATCCCAGGGGGCTGTTGTGGGCTGGCTGAGCCTGTGCCAGAGGAGGGGGGCGGGGACTCCCCTGCCAGCCCCGGGACAGCTCCTCTTTCCCCAGCAGAGCGCCCCTCCATGCCCTCTCTCCCAGGCTGCATGAACCTGGCAATCTGTTGGCTGCAGAGTGCCCCTGTGAGCACGACCCACTGTCCCTCCATGCCCGGGATTCTCCTCTGTCCCCTCTCAGCCATCTGCCACACAGTGGCTCAAACCATTTCAGCTCAGTGCTCACAACCCCAAGAATTTCCCAACACTGCCCGAATCCCTGCACATCGCAGGAGCGCACACGCGTGAGCGCACACTGCCGGTGCTCCGGGGCCTCTCTGTTACCATTCAGCCTGCTCATGACCTGTCACCAGAGGCAGTTCTGAAAATAAGCAATTATCACATTCAGTTGGAAGCAGGAGAAAGCAATGGAGCCACGTGTCTTTTGCCGACTCTGAATACCTGATCAAGGGGATCTCCTGCCCTCCTCAGAGAGGACTGGCTTACATTTGCAGGGAGTGGGGAATAGGAGGGCGTTTTGCCTTTGTAGAAGGTTAACTCCGTGTTGTGGCTGTCATACTGACTGCAGCCAAGGAGGAAGGAGGCAGGCATGAGCTCCTGGCTGGGCCCGGGGAAAGGAGTCGTGCTCCCAGCCAGACCCAGAGGAAGGAGTGGTGCTCTCCAGCTAGGCCCAGGGACAGGAATAGTGCTCCCAGCTAGACACAAGGACAGGAGCAATGCTCCCCGGCTAGACCCAGGGACAGAAGCAGTGCTCCCGGCTAGACCCAGGGACAGAAGCAGTGCTCCCTGACTAGACCCAGGGACAGAAACAGTACTCCCCGGCTAGACCCATGGACAGGAGTAGTGCTCCCCACCTAGACCCACGGACAGGAGGGTCCCAGGCTAGACTCAGAGACAAGAGTAGTGCTCCCCACCTAGACCCACAGACAGGAGACATGCTCCCCACCTAGACCCAGGAACAAAAGCAGTTCTCCCCAGCTAGACCAGGGACAGGGGCACTGCTCTCCACCTAGACCCAGGGATAGGAGCAGTGCTCCCCGACCAGACCAGGGACAGTAGTGCTCCCAGCTAGACCCAAGGACAGGAGCAATGCTCCTGGGTAATCCCAGGGAAAGGAGTAGTGCTCCCCACCTAGACCCACAGACAGTAGTGATCCCCACCTAGACCCACGGACAGTAGTAGTGCTCCCCACCTAGACCCACGGACAGGAATAGTGTTCCCCACCTAGACCCAGAAATAGGAACAGTGCTCCCCGGCTGGACCCAGGGACAGGAGACATGCTCCCCACCTAGACCCACAGACAGGAGTAGTGCTCCCCACCTAGACCCAGGGACAGGAGTAGTGTTCCCCACCTAGTCCCAGGAATAGGAACAGTGCTCCCCGGCTAGACCCAGGGACAGGAGACATGCTCCCCACCTAGACCCACAGACAGGAGTAGTGCTCCCCACCTAGACCCACGGACAGGAGTAGTGTTCCCCACCTAGTCCCAGGGACAGGAGCAGTGCTGCCCAGCTAGAGGTGCACCCAAGCCCTTCCTTCCCTCTCCAGCCTCACAAGGCCCCCGCAGCAGCCTCCTGGGAAGGGGCTCAGAGCCCTGCACCCTGCCCTGTGCCCTGAACCCAGCGCTCACAGCTGATCCCCTTGGATGGAGCAAGCACACCTCTGCTTGGGCCACTGAGCAAGAGCTGAGCACCATGCCACGGTGTGCTCCCTACAGGAGAGGCGGCGGCCGGGCCCGACTGCAGTCCGGGGCCTGGAGCACTCCGTGCCTCACTGTACACAGTCATCGGGGGGTGAGCGTGTCCTTAGAACACCTGCCATGCAGGGTGGGGAAGATTTAGGTGAATAGACTGAAAGCACCTAGAGTGACACCCGGCACATGGGAGATGTTCAGTACTTGTCAGCTCTCATGACTGTGGTGTAATGCAAAGGGCCGTGTGCATGGCAGTGTTCTCCTGTCCAGTGTCATGCTCTTGCGAGCAGCCAGCCGATCCTGCATGCCACCTGGGTCACCCCCGCCAGTGTTCAGGCAGTGCTCAGTGTGTGCTGCTCGCTGCCCGCCCACCTGCATCTACTCCAGGGCAGGACTGGAATTCCTCCAGGGATCCGCGTCCTAAGTGAGCCGGGCCGGCAGGAGCCGAGGTGCAGTTCAGCTGCTGTGCGTAGGTGATTAAGATTCCTCACTGTATCATACACAAACACCTTCGCTACAAAACTGCAAGCTAGGAATGCAATGTGTACTTCCACAGAACGCTGACTCTCGGTCAAATCAGTATCCCTGTTGTCTGAGCATCCAGGAGTGTTCTCTTTAGGAAAACGATGCCCCAGAAGCACACAGCTTACTGTGAAGAACTCTTTTCCTATACCTATTACTAACCACCCAAATGAAACCTATTGCTATGTGAGTTTTAGAGCACTTTGTTTTCTGGTCTTAATGAAGTTTGGTTTGTGTGCGCATGCATGTGTGTGGGTGTGCATGTGTGTTGTGTATTCCTCTGTGCACACAGGCATGCATGAACTCACACCCTCAGCGAGGCCTCCTCTCTGGATCTCCCATGTCCTCAGCTCCATCTGGTCTTGCATTTCCTTGCATGTCCTGCTGAGGAAGCCTCTAGTTTAATGCACACGGTTTTCTACTCACCCTGTGACTATTCCAGTCGTTTCATGGAGGGCTATGGGAAAATGGAGTTCCTGGTAGAGGTGAACCGGACGGGCGGCAGATGTGCCTCCAGACCTTTGACTACAGCCTCAGGCCGCAGGCTGCTCCTGCCCACTGGCTCCCGAAGGCTAAGCTGCAAAAGCCGCCCTGCTCTCAGCTCTGACAGCAGCAGGCACAAGTGGGCAGGCGCAGGTGAGCAGACGCAGGTGGGCAGGCACAGGTGAGCAGGCACAGGTGGGCAGGCGCAGGTGAGCAGACGCAGGTGGGCAGGCGCAGGTGAGCAGACGCAGGTGGGCAGGCGCGGGTGAGCAGACACAGGTGGGCAGGCGCAGGTGGGCAGGCGCAGGTGAGCAGACGCAGGTGGGCAGGCGCAGGTGAGCAGACGCAGGTGGGCAGGCGCAGGTGGGCAGGCGCAGGTGGGCAGACGCAGGTGGGCAGGCGCAGGTGGGCAGGCGCAGGTGAGCAGACGCAGGTGGGCAGGCGCAGGTGAGCAGACGCAGGTGGGCAGGCGCGGGTGAGCAGACACAGGTGGGCAGGCGCGGGTGGGCAGGCGCAGGTGAGCAGACGCAGGTGGGCAGGCGCAGGTGAGCAGACGCAGGTGGGCAGGCGCAGGTGGGCAGACGCAGGTGGGCAGGCGCAGGTGGGCAGGCGCAGGTGGGCAGGCGCAGGTGAGCAGACGCAGGTGGGCAGGCGCAGGTGGGCAGGCGCAGGTGGGCAGGCGCAGGTGGGCAGGCGCAGGTGAGCAGACGCAGGTGGGCAGGCGCAGGTGAGCAGACGCAGGTGGGCAGGCGCGGGTGAGCAGACGCAGGTGGGCAGGCGCGGGTGGGCAGACGCAGGTGGGCAGGCGCGGGTGGGCAGGCGCAGGTGGGCAGGCGCGGGTGAGCAGACGCAGGTGGGCAGGCGCGGGTGGGCAGACGCAGGTGGGCAGGCGCAGGTGGGCAGGCGCAGGTGGGCAGGCGCAGGTGGGCAGGCGCAGGTGGGCAGGCGCAGGTGGGCAGGCGCAGGTGAGCAGACGCAGGTGGGCAGGCGCAGGTGAGCAGACGCAGGTGGGCAGGCGCGGGTGAGCAGACGCAGGTGGGCAGGCGCGGGTGGGCAGACGCGGGTGGGCAGGCGCGGGTGGGCAGGCGCAGGTGGGCAGGCGCGGGTGAGCAGACGCAGGTGGGCAGGCGCAGGTGAGCAGACGCAGGTGGGCAGGCGCGGGTGAGCAGACGCAGGTGGGCAGGCGCGGGTGGGCAGGCGCAGGTGGGCAGGCGCAGGTGGGCAGGCGCAGGTGGGCAGGCGCAGGTGGGCAGGCGCAGGTGGGCAGGCGCAGGTGAGCAGACGCAGGTGGGCAGGCGCAGGTGAGCAGACGCAGGTGGGCAGGCGCGGGTGAGCAGACGCAGGTGGGCAGGCGCGGGTGGGCAGACGCAGGTGGGCAGGCGCGGGTGGGCAGGCGCAGGTGGGCAGGCGCGGGTGAGCAGACGCAGGTGGGCAGGCGCAGGTGAGCAGACGCAGGTGGGCAGGCGCGGGTGAGCAGACGCAGGTGGGCAGGCGCAGGTGGGCAGGCGCAGGTGGGCAGGCGCAGGTGGGCAGGCGCAGGTGGGCAGGCGCAGGTGGGCAGGCGCAGGTGGGCAGGCGCAGGTGAGCAGACGCAGGTGGGCAGGCGCAGGTGAGCAGACGCAGGTGGGCAGGCGCGGGTGAGCAGACGCAGGTGGGCAGGCGCGGGTGGGCAGACGCAGGTGGGCAGGCGCGGGTGGGCAGGCGCAGGTGGGCAGGCGCGGGTGAGCAGACGCAGGTGGGCAGGCGCGGGTGGGCAGACGCAGGTGGGCAGGCGCAGGTGGGCAGACGCAGGTGAGCAGACCAGCTGGCTGATGCTGAGAGTGGGAGAAGTAAGGCCTCAGTGCCCCAGGCCACACAAACTCTATGTGTCCATGCTAAGTCGGTGCCTTACAAACAAGGAGGAGTGCGGACACAGGACAAGCGCATCTAGTAGCACCTAGAGCTGTCGTTTCATGGACACCAGCAAGCTGGGTGAGCATGAGCAGAAAGCAGGGAAAGTAAAAAGAAACGGAGTGAGCAATAGCGATATGCTGAGCCTTCTGTTTATTGAGGGGTTGCCAGGGACGGGGTGTAGAAAAACGGGCGCAGTGGCTCACGCCTGTAATCCCAACACTTCGGGAGGCTGAGGCGGGTGGATCACCTGAGGTCAGGAGTTTAGCGTGACCAACATGGTGAAACCCATCTCTACTAAAAAAACAAAAATTAGCCAGGCATGGTGGCAGGTGCCTGTAATCCTAGCTGCTCGGGAGGCTGAGGCACGATAATCGCTTGAACCCGGGAGGCAGAGGTTGTAGTGAGCCGAGATCGTGCGACTGCACTCTAGCCTGTGCAACAGAGTGAGACTGTCTCAAAAAAAGAGAGAGAAGAAGAGAAGGAAAGGAAGGAAGGAAGGAAGGAGGGAGGGAGGGAGGGAGGGAGGGAAGGAGGGAAGGAAGGAAAGAAGGAAGGAAGGAGGGAGGGAGGGAAAGAGGGAAGGAAGGAAGGAGGAAGGGAGGGAGAGAGGGAAGGAAGGAAGGAGGAAGGAAGGAGGGAGGGAGGGAAGGAAGGAAGGAAGGAAGGAAGGAAAAGGAAGACAGACACAGAGCACACCAGTAGCACCCGTTGCATTGCAGCCTACCTGCGCACACATGGCTCTTGGGAACAAGTGTCTGCTGTTAGGCTCTCCCTTGCCCCGAGGCTGACACGTGACTAATACAGTGGTGGCCAAAGTGAGTGGAAGGTGGGAGCGGAGCGCGGAGCCGGCGATATACCTAGGATGGGCCTGTGTTGGTGCCCGAGAGCACCCCCGGAGTCCATCTTCAATGGAGCATCCATCCAAGGGAGCTCCCCACTCTCTAGAAGGCGAATCTGGAAGCACTGATGGCCCTTCGCTGTGCAGCGTGGGCAGCCCAGTACCCTCGCCTCGTGCCCATGGAGCCCCAGCACCCCAGACTCCTGCAGAGTCTTGGGTCCCAGCCCTGCTGAGGCAGAGTCCACGTTCCACTGGGCCCTGCAGTGCAGCACGGGCACCGGGGAGAAGCCTGGGTCTGGGCAGGCTGGAGGCCTGGCAAGCGTGGCCCTTGGCACATGGCAAACACTGCCAAGGAGATCTCTTCTTTCACCTGGAGACATGAAGACTACGGTTTAGTTTAATAGCACTGAGTCCCTAAGGAACAACCATTACCACAACGAATGGGAAGTTGTTTCGATCCAAATGTTACGCTAATGCTATCTGCACCTAAAGAAATTTTATTAAATCAAGTGGTCTTTATGGCAGCTAGAAATAACGTGGCCAGCCACCATGAGGAAGGACACTGATGGGCCGTCCACCGGCAGTGAGGCAGACCATCTTCCTCAGCCTCCCTCCGCGGCGGTCCTGAAGGGCTGAGTGGGCTTGCTGGCTGGGAAGAGAGGACTGGTCTGCTTTGGAGGGCCTGTCAGTGCGTCTAATATTAAAAAGAAGTTTATCCCCATGGGTGCCCATCAAGTGGACGGATGCCGCCCTTGCCCCCTTTCACCTGCATGTGGGTCTCTGCATGGAAAGTTCGGGGCAGCACGGGAGGGCCCAGGATGTGCCAGACCACCCCCGACCACCCCCATGTGTCCTCACGTCTGCCCGCCATCGCCCCAGCATGGGTGCTGACGGCCTGGCTCCTTCGCTGGCTGTGCACCTCTGCTGCCATATATCCCTCAAGAAAACATTCCTCCCCTAACACACATCCCCTTGCTTATTTCTGCCCCGCCCCCAGCCTGTTTTGCTCCACGCTGCCCCTATTAAGGGGCCCCTGCCACTCACATAGAGCTCTGGGCCTGTGGGCTTTGCCAGGTGAGAGGGAATTAGCTCACGTGGGTGAAACTCAGGCGCCCTCCCCCCTGAAGGACACTGTCACCGCTTCCCTCCCTTTGCCACCAGACATCCACTGACCAGATGATGGTCACTTAAGTGCCCGTCACCTGTGCAGTGGATGGAGCATTCTCTAGATGCAATGCACAGCCTGTGTGAAGAGCTCCAATAAAGCAGAAAACGAGATTTTTCACTCCTGTCATCAGAGAATACTTGGAGTATTTCAATCACTGCTGTCATCACAAAGCCAGTGGCACCCACTCCACCACTAATAGCAAAACGGCCTCATTGCTCCAGCACCAAGGAACAAAACACGGGGGTGGGAAGGCTGCAGACCTTGGAGTCCAACCTTGCTACCGAGCCAGACGCGGCTCCAGGGCTGAGGATGTGCCTCCACGCCCTCAGGGATGCCCTCCGCTGCTCTCAGCCAGCCCCTGCTCGGGGGTTGCCTGCTGCCACTCTTTCTGAGTCTGCCTCTCCCTGTCTCTCTGAACAGGTTCATCTCTTCAGACATCTCTTAGAGCTTGAAAAAATTATATAAATTTTTCAAGATCCAGTAGCATAAAGCCTTTGGTATCATAAAAAGTTTACGTGTTGGTTCTGTTAGAAAAGAACACTGGCCTTCTCATGTCGACAAATGCCTGTTTCGCCAAACGATGGGTTTCATCTCTCTTCTGAGGTACCCACTAGTAGAAACACAGCGTGAACCGTATATGCGAGAAGGATTTGCTTCTCCAAACACCATAATAAGGAAAGAAATTGACTGACACCAGATCAGATGACGGCAAGCAAGGTCTCGCCCTGGCCTGTGGCCGGGAGGGAGAGGCAAAGAGGGCTGTGTTTTTCTCTCCTTTCATGGCCACGGGATTCTAGAAAATCAAATGGCAGGTCTGGGAGGGACAGCCTTGCTCCGCAGTCTACCGAGCGGGGGTGCAGTGGGGAGACAGAACCGCAGCAGGGCAGGATGTGGAGCAGGCCAGGGCCTGCACCAGCGCCCAGGTATGCGGCTGACAGGCAGGGCGCTGGCCCGCGGCAGGTGCAGCACCGCCAGTGCCCGCGGCCCCAGGAAAAGAAAACCTGCAGGTGCCGTCGGGACATGTCCTGAGCCTCCGAAGCCACGCGCTTTTCTCAATAGCTGTCCTGTCCTCATTGTCTGCCTGCAAGATGATGGGGTGCTGCTGTGTGGTGGGAGGGGACGAGAGGGAGGGAGTGGTGTGTGGAGTCTCCTGCTCTGGTGGCTTTGATGACACAGAGGGGTGGCTCCTAGTGAGTGGCAGCGGGAGGGAGTGGGGCAGGCAGTGGGGATCCCAGGGGGCTGTTGTGGGCTGGCTGAGCCTGTGCCAGAGGAGGGGGGCAGGTTCTCTTTGCCCAGGAGGGTCACCCTCTCTCCTAATGTCTGGGAAAGTTGGATGGGGAGCCCTGCACACCTCCAAATCCGGCCTTCACTGTCTCCAGCAGGCTCAGTCCTTGGCTGGTATTTAATATTTCCCTCCATTATTTGGTGAGAAAAAAGAAGACATTTTAAGCTCTCAACACTAGAGGATAAATGTGACATTAACCGTGACATCACCGCGGTTTGCTATGGCAAGGCACGTCGGTGCGGTGGCAGGGAGGACGGGCTCCCACTCATGCCAGCAGAGGGGACCGCAGGCAGCTGGCCACAGTCACCCACCCCCGATGCTACGCCCGGCTGCATTTTTTTCCATTTACGTTGCTCTTTTTTCCCTTCTATGGAGCATAAATCCATGAAAACACAGCCCCTGTCAGTCTTCTTCGCCGCCGTCTTCCCGCATGGTGGGGGCACTCAGTCAATACTTGCTGAATGAGTGAAGGATTGAACCCCACAGCAAAGCATTAGTGGAAAACTTATTTTGACCTGGATGTCAACGGAGTGTGTGTGCTCAGGACAATGTTGTTTTTCAAGAAAGCGGATGTGACACTATTGTACGTGCTACAAATTGCAGGGCTGGGTAGCTCTCCACGGCCCAGGGCAGCCCTGACAGCCTTTGATGTGCCGTGTGAAACCGAGAGCAGAAACGGATGTCTCCATTCTGCTCATCCACGCATGGCTCCAGTGGCAGCCCGTTCATTTTGGTCTGTTTCATTTGGTGTTGAAAATGCTCCTGTAGGCTGGGTGTGCTGGCTCACATCTGTGATACCAGTACTTTGGGAGGCCAAGGCTGGAGGATAGCTTGAGCCCAGGAGTTCGAGACCAGCCTGGGCAACATGGTGAAACCCTGTCTCACAAAAAAATGCAAAACTTAGACAGGCGTGGTGGCGCACGCCTATAGTCCCAGCTACCTGGGAGGCTGAAGTGGGAGGATCATTGAGTGTGGGAGGCCGTAGCTGCAGGGAGCTGAGGTCGTAACGCTGCACTCCAGGCTGGGTGATAAAGCAAGACTCTTGGAGAACAAAAGGAGGTTAACCACAGCACTCATTAACAAACCTGGCACAACTACTGGGATTCGCATAGCTTTTCCTGGAGAAGAGCAAGGGCTTATTCAATGCCTTTATTTGAACTC
This sequence comes from Aotus nancymaae, assembly GCF_030222135.1. Classification (NCBI taxonomy): domain Eukaryota; kingdom Metazoa; phylum Chordata; class Mammalia; order Primates; family Aotidae; genus Aotus; species Aotus nancymaae. The sequence goes on along the minus strand of NW_026988450.1, from coordinate 1,398,663 downwards.
TGCATGTGGACTTTTATTACTTGGAACATATCTTCAAAAACTGGAACTAAAGTAAACAGACTCCAACTGAAGTGTATAAGTTTGGTTTGATTTAAATAGATTCTTCTATTGGTAAGGTTAGAACAAGCTATGACAATGCGTTAAGAAATAAACATCATTGTGAAACTTACACAGTGAGATATTTGATGATCCCTAATGAGTCCCTGCAGGTATAGGTAACTGAAGGATCCCACCGGGGTGATGATTCTATTCCTCTTCAGCCTCCTGGTGAAGCTGTAATGATGAGGGGTTTGAAACCTACAGGTTTTCAGCACTCGGCTAACCACAAAACTGTAACTTTCAAAGGAGGCGAATTCGCAGGTCAACAGGGTAGGAAATGATACGGTAAATGTTAACGCTGAGAAAGTCTCTCCCTTCCTCAGCTGGCACTGTTATTCTTAGACAGGGTAGGTTCTGAGCCAGTCAGGAGGTTAGGAGAGGGTGTTAGGGCAACTTGGTGCTTCTGAAAGGCTGTTCAGATTCTTGGCACACACTACAACCCTCTGAAAGACAATGGCTTTCTGGAGACCCTTTAAGTCACCTTTGCCATGATGCCATAATGCCAGGCCTGCCCATGCTCCCACACCTCCAAGCCTCTTGCAGGAATGGCCTTCCTTCCCTTCTTCCGTCTTCTGCCTGGAAGCTCCCGCTCTGCCTCCCCTGTGAAGCCCTTCCAGCCTCTGCCAAGAAGTCTGCCGCCCTGAGTGCGTGGTCCCGGCATCTCCCACAGCATGGGAGAGCATCGCACTTACTATCGACTTGCATGTCACGAGGCCGGGACTCCAATCTCCACAGTGCTCTTGTCTGGCATATAATAAGCCCGCAGTAAACTGATGACAATTGAAGAGGGTGCTCAGCCCAAACTCACGGTGCTAGAATCTCAGAAATTTCCCCACACATCCTCAGAATTCAGCTCTTCCTTTGCGAATGACAAAGGTCCTGTAGCAAACCATCGATGGGAGCCTTGCACTGCCGGGGCCTCTCAGCAAGCGTGCCTCCCCACGGACCCGGCCTTCTATGGGATGTGTTCCCCTCCACAACCTCAATCTTCATGATTTTAAACCTTGAACACCATCTCCCCAATTTCTTCCTCTCAAACTGCACTTCGTCTTCCACGTCATCGTCACGTCATCATCACTCCCACTGCCTGCCTCAGTCCGGACGCCTTCTCCCGGTTTTCCGGCCTGCACCGGCCTCATTCCCTCCTCCCTTCTGAGCATCCCTCGTCCCTTTTCTTCACCTGAGTGACTCCCTCTCATGCACCAGACATGCTCCTGACATTGTCTCTTTCCAGAAACTCTCCCTGGTGGTTCTTGGCGAGCTGTGTTCCCTCAGTACGGTTGGTACACTCCCTTGTTACCCTGTTGCTGCACTTAGCCCTGTAGAGCACGATTTCCTGTTAGTGTAGCTTTGCACTCTACAAAATATAAACTCCCCGAGTGACAAAATAGATCTCGCTCACCGGTAATTTCCATGTCAATACGTGACAGTTAAGCTCCCACCTTGTGTGATGATTCTGCAAGCTGCCCAGGGCAGGTCTGTAGAGCGGAGGGCTTTGCAGAGGCTGGAGAGGTGTCTGGATCCTTGGAAAGTTAGAGCTCTCCAGGAATATTGCTAAGTAAGGAAAACCAAACCCATGTGCACCTTTCTTTACAGGCTTGAAATTCAAATGGGAAAACCCAGCACATCTCCATTCAGAAGCTGGTATGAAGAATTTTCCATTTTCCTTTTCACCCACAATGCAATCACCACTCCTTAAAGACTGTGTCAGATCAATCTTGAGTTTTCTTACAACTGACAGCTTGCAGGGCTCTAACCCATGCATTGTGGGGCCACAGCCTCAGCACAGGAGTTGTGCCACCCAGGCAATGGGTGGCTGGGTGTCTTAGGGCAAATTCCAAAATATGATTCACATCTGAACTCTCAACGAATGACGTTACGAGTCCATCCCTCCTTCATCGACTAAGAGTGTATCCATCCTTGAAGGTGTACGTCAACTTCTTCTTCCATGACACGTCCCCAACCCCAGATTCATCAGTAAAAAACAGAACTTGAAAATGAGAGCGGGCTGCAGGGATTCCCTTCTTCAAATCCAGAGCCAATTTGGCTCAATTTTTTCCGATAAGGGACTTGGAGGATTTGTATTCACCTCTGCCCTCACACATGTTCATCCTGCAACGCTGACTGGCACAGTATCTTGTTTCGTACAGGTGTTACAAAAATATTGATTCATCGGCCAATGAAAAGAACACGCTGATCACTGACAGAAAGGAAACATCTCCCAGGAAGCTGAAGGCCCGAGTTTCTAGTGAACATGGCCATCAGTCTGTAGGGTTCTCGGGCCTTCATGGAAATGAAGCCTGCTTCCAAAAGCTGTCTGCAGAAGGGCAGCAGGCTGAGTCCCAGGACCAGCGACTGGTTAAATAGTATCCATGCCCTACCCTGAGTAATGGTAGGATTTTTATTATTCATGTGGCATTTTTATACTCTGCAAATCACTTTTATATCCATGAATTCATTTCATGTTTACAACCATCCCGGAAGTTGATGGGGCAGATGTGGTGATTATCAGATGAATAAACTGAGGCACAGAGACATCAGGGGACTTCAGCCCCAACGTCCGCCTGAGGGAAATGAATGTGAACCAGATGCAGCGCTGAGTCCAAGAGACAACAGCCACGTGGGACCAAATGGAAGCACGCGGAGGGCCCAAGCAGAGGTTTGCCAGGAGCGCTCAGGAAGCACAGAGGAGACAGAAAGACTGCGGCCCTGATGCCCACACTGCACCCAGGGGGCCGGCTCCACGGGGCCTGAGCAAGACTCAGATCCTCCCTCCTCTGAGGCTTCTGAGGGATGAAAGGGGCTCTGAATGTGTGAGCTACAGTAATTATGTTTGCTTTAATGGAGCAGTGCAGGCTTTTGTTGTGCTATGGCGCAAAGGCCTAATTATTCAAACTCAGCCATTAGTTCCCACACAGCAGAGATGACGGCAGATGTTATAAAGATAACACCTCTTGGCCCTTTGCCTGCCAGCCCCAGCCACAGGGACACTTCAGATGCGACAGCAGCTCCTGCCAGGAGCACCCAGCACATGTCCCAGGACATCAGAGCCCACAGTTGACCTGAGATATCTGGAGGGAAGAGGGGCAGCGTGAGCCCCTCCCTCCAGGACCCCCAGGTGAGGGAGGCACAGGCGGGCCTGCTCGGAGCGGAGTGACCCCGGCTGCCCGGAGCCCTCTGTGTCCTGCTGGCCGTCTTCACACAGACGAGCAGCTCCCATCAGGACACAGACACCGTGTCAGGAACCCATTTCAAGCATACAAGGCTGAAAGGAAATCATTCATTTCACCACAGGACGAGATGTACCCAGAAACCCGTCCAACTTCTTGCCGCCACCACCAGGGAAAAAAAAAAGTGACGAGCCGAATTGGTAGGGTGTGCGATTGCTCAAACGGGCATTCAGGAGCAGGCGCTGGCCTGCCTACATTTTTCCTATCCCAGCCCTTCTATGAGTAACTGTTAGGCAAACACAAAGGGCTTTAAAAAGTTCAAAGAATTTTTCTAAAAAGTGGCTGCCTTATTATCACCACAAAACTGTTTAATATTTAGACTTCTGTAAACTAAAACCAAAAAAAAACCCTTTTTTTTTTAAGTTGAGAGAACAGGCAATATTCTTCCTCTGCGCCAGCCACAGCAGGGATTTCCTGGAAGTTGGGTCCCTCGGGCTCTGTTCTCTTTCCTCTGCATGCCCACACACACCTGCCGCTCCCCCATGCAACCTGCTGGGAACTGGAGACCTGGAGAAGGGGGACAGGCTCTCAGAAACACTTCGCTTGACAAAGATTTCTGCCACTCTGTTCTTTAATCACATTTTCCTCTGGCTGCTTTTCACACATCCACCCAAGGTAGAAAGAGTATCTTCCATAAAAATTGTAGTGTGAAGAGTTCTCTATTTAAAAAAGGAAAGAAGTCGGGGGAAATCTGCCGTCATAATGAGGGAAGCCATACTCTGTTCGTTAGCAAGGACTCTGAACAATGCCCCAACCTGCCGTCCAGAAAAGACTTGTGTGGCAGCGAGGGGAAGAGGGAGGCCAGGGCTCCCCAGGTTCTAAGGACGCCCCTCTGTGCAGCCTGGCAACAAATCCTCCCGGGCGAGGTATTTCCGGCTCGGCATGTTGCTTTTTTCCACGTGAAGTTGTAGAAGAAAACCTGGGAAGGGATGAAGCCAAGTATTTGCTTCCCAGCTGAAGAGGAACAAGGGCCTCGGAAAGGCTGCAGAAGTGAGCTCTGGAAGTGTGTCAGCTTTTCAAACCACACACACACAGTTTAAGAGAAAGTTTTTTTAACAACATTAAAGATATTAAGAATGAGAAGCAGCAGGGCGCACACAGGCATGGCTAGCTCTGTGGCTGAAACAGAGGAAGGTGGGTCATGGTCTGTTAGGAAGAACGGAAAGAATTGCACGGGTTTGAAAAAGATCTGGAAATGACAGTCCCATCCATATTTTCAGGCCAAAGCAAGAGAACATCGAGAATTCACCAAATGCCATTCTGGGAGGTCAGAATCAGGGGAGACAGGGGAGACCTCAGAAATCAAAGGCTCATCGTGGAGACAGGAAAACAGGGCCAGCAGCTCCCGGGCCTTGCGGCTCACTGGTGGGTGCAGGACTGGGAAGAAAGGGAGATGGGCTGTGCTAGAATCCCGGTTTTTCAGCGGACACTGGGGCTGAGGAGGGGGTCTAGAGTCAGCACACAGGCGTTGGGGCCCACGGCTCGCTGCAGTACAGTCAGTTTCTACACAGAACAGCTCCAGGAGACGGTGCAGGTGCAGGTGAAGATGGAAGGTGGACTAATTGAACTGAGGGAGCCTCTGAGTGAAACAGCCACCCCCTCCTCCACCCAGCCACTGCCTCTCCTCCCACCCAGCTCCCGCTCCTACAAAGTCGATCTGTGCTTGCTTTTCCTGGTGAGTTTCTTCTAAACGAATGTACTTGTCTCCCTTCTTTCGACATGAAAAATACGAAGACGAAACCAGGCACCTTTGGCTTCTGCATGCAGCTATGTGGCCATGGGTGAGATCGAGCCACAGTTTTTCACAGCGTCCTTGAAGACAGACTGAGGAAGACACTGCCCCACCCAACACAGCCCACCCACGGGGGCTTGCTGAATGGACCCCACCCCCACTGTTCCTGCAGGCTGGAGCACTCAGCCTCTGAGCAGCATGACCTCAGGCAGCCACGCAGCCATCTGTTCAGACCCAAGGCCAAACCCACACTCCTGTGGGGGCCACAGAATTCCCTTCAGGAAACATTTTCCATTGCAGGGAGAGGCCCGTCTTGGGCAGGTTGAAGTCGGGAACATGCTGTCTGCTATGGGCCTAAGTGCCAGGCCTGAGGTGTCCTAGGCTTGGGGGAGGCAGGGATTGGGGTCAATTCTGGGGGCCCTGGCTGCCTCCCGATGGCGTGTTTTGGGGTTCTGGGCCTTTGTGCATAAACCGTGTTGGCTCCTGTGAAACCTACACGCTTCCTTCTCAGGATAATGTCATAAGCACACAAAACTAAAGAGGACTAAAGAAAAATATTAAAATCGGCTGTATCCACGTACTCCCTCGTTAAGGACTCACTTGAGAACTCAAGTGACCTAGACTTTGGCATAAACAGTAAGTGGGGAGCAGCCACCGTGAGCTCTGGTTCTGCAGGGCCGCAGGCTGCCGCTGTGATGAAGGGGGCACCTGGCCCCCGAGAGCACGCCGTGCAGACCTCCCAGGGCCTCTGAGCGCTGGCCCTGGCCACTTCCACCTTGATTTACACTCAAATGTCCAAGGACTGGCTAAGAAGTTAACTAAAGCGTCGTTCCTCAGTACAGACATTTCCGTGGAAGCATGTGCTTTATACATCGTATTGAGTAGACTCACGTATATAGGACATCAACACATTATTTTCTGTTTTATACTAATTTCTTATGAAGTACTCAAATCATAAGTAAGCCCGAGGATGTTCTCCTAGAGACAGATAAACACAGGGTACCGAGGGCTCGGTTTTCATTTTGCTGTCCGTCTTCGCGGTGATTCTTCCACGGCCAAGCCCGCGGCAGGCTCTTGTCGGAGGCCGAGGGACGGGCCGGGCCGGGTGCTCCGGGCAGGAGCCACAGTCAGCAGGTCGCAGCGCGGGCTCACCTGCTCCCGCGGAGCGCCGCGTCTCCAGCCGGCACCTGCACGCGCGGGCGTGTTGTCATCCCCCTCACACTGTGCACACAGGCGCGTCTGGGCCTGCTGCGAGTCGCCTCCGGTGATCACAGACCCAGACACGCTGCGCGGTGGAGAAGCCGGGGAGACAAGCAGCGCCGGACCCTGTGCCTCCTGACCCCCGTCAGGACCCCGCGTCCCCACCCACCCTGCCTGGGCCTGAGTCACAGCCCGGGTCCTCATGCCAGCTCCAGCACCTACTGCGCTCCCTCTGCGGACTGCAGGGCCCGCTGCCAGCCACGCCCCCGCACAGACATTCCAAGACAAGGACCCCACCATGGCTGCCAGCCGCGGGGGGTAGGGGGCGCTGAGATCGCCTGCAATGACCCTTCTGCAGCAGCCCCTTCAAAGGAGCCCTTCTTTTCCAGTTGACAGCAACACTTTTCATTTTTTTATTCAGGCTGGTTAACAGGCAGCTCTGATCGTCACGAGGACTGGGGTCCTACGAGAGTCTGGGAGTGAACTCACTTCCTAGTGGCATTGAGGGAAGACACCCAGCCATCCTGAGCGCCCTACTGCGCCATGCCTGACGCAGGCTGCTGGCCCACAGTCTGCCACACCATGTCTTATTTTCAGAGCGCACTCAAGTCCAACTTCCTCCTCTCCATGACCCCCAACGGGTTGTGGCTTCTGCTCTGTGGGGGAGTCCAGCATGAGGAATTCTGCTCCTCCCCATCCCGTGAGGCTGAAAGTTTTCCACACCCAGGCAAGCTCTGGATAGGGTTCGTTTCCGTTCCTGGTCAAAACATGGGGGCCGTTATACTCAACTACCCAGGATGAGGTGCTGGAAGAAAACTTCTCCAGATTGTAAAGTTTAATGTTTAAATATCAAGTAAGGCATTTCTTTTCTTGGGGATCATGCAACAGATCCAAAAGCAAGAGAGTAAACTTGTCATTTCTACGCAAATCAGTTTTCCCAGGGAAAGGAAGAGAATGACGCGTGGAAGGACCCCAAGACCAGGGAAGCTCAGGGAAGCTCAGGGAGCCCTTTTGCCTCCTGCACTTGATCCTCCTGCAGAATGACACATGGCATCCACTTCCTCAGGAAAAGACAAACATGCAGAGAACACTGAAGTCTCACTTTCCTGGGACGGACTTTTACAATGCAAGAACATTTGATCAAAGTGGGCCTACCCAAGAGCTGGAATAGACGCTTACGCCTGGCTCCCAGCACTGCCCTGCAGAAATCACAGGTGGCTTCGGGCGCGCCCAGACACCTGGAGCTCCTTACGAGTAGTATGGCAGGTAAGCCTTTGATAAGACCCAGCTCTAAAACCTTGGCAAGGGCCACTTGGTTTTCCAGCGTTCTTTTGTGTGTCAAAGCTCCAGCCTGATGCTTCCAAAGGCGCGTGCTCTGAGGGCTTTTCGGCAACTCTCACGGCTGAGTACTTTGCGGCGCATTGGCAAGGAGGCGCTCTTCCCCTCCCAAATACGCAGGCCAGAGCATGTGAGCGACAGCTGCCTGGCCTGCCCTCCGTAGCCTGGCAGAGCAGGAAGCCTTGCTCAGGCAGCTCCCCCTGGCTGGAAGGCCCGCCCTCCCTTCCCGTTCCTCTGCTACACTGGTGAGGTGCATGGACCTTTATTGATCTTCTACAATTATAGGGAAACTGAGGCCATCAACTGCTACGTCCCCAACACCCATGTCTCATCACACTGGAGGGCCGCACCTGAGCCTCCCTGAGATTACAGACTCCGGTATCCCACTTGGGATGAGGATGTTGATCCAGAGGAGCAAATAAGTAATTTCCCGTCAGTACGCTGGTACCTAGAGCAGTATCAGGTGTTCAGCTATTCTCTGTATCATGCTTAATATTAGGAGTGCAACACGTCTCAAAAGCATTTTCTCTGATACTATCAGGAAAAAGCATTTCCTTTGACACTTACCACACTTTTATGCTGTTTTTCATAGAAAAGCTTAGTTAATACTTGTGTTTGACCAGAGTTTAAATAATCTAACTTCCTTTTTTATCAGTTAGCCTTGAAAGCCATAGTGATTCAATGAAATTTGTTGAAATGTATCGACCACCCTGTGAAATGGACACTGCAGAGTTGTCATGGCCCCTTGTGTGTCCCTGGTTCTGGGGTGTGTGTGTGTGTCTGTGTGTGTTAATTTTTTTTTCATGGAGTGTTTTCTTTCCAGCTGAGGGGAGGAGCAAGAAGCGGTAAACCATCAGGGCCACTTTCCAGCAGTCACTTGTTCTAGAATGGGAACCTGTTCCTGTGAAAGGTTCCAAGCTTCACCTCCTATTACCATAACTGGATTATATGTTCTCTCTATAGACAGACCAATTAAAGTGAACTACAGGACTCACTGGAGTGGAGGAGATCTGGGAACTTTGCTTACAGCATGGGAACTGAGCAAGCCAGCTTTTCACAGTGATTGAAGCTGCAGGTTTAACAGTGCCAAGGAGGGCTGCGCCCAGTCTCCTCCTGAATTCATTAGCTGTGTTTGTTGTACACATGCGCTACCTGTGTCTTCTTGGCAGGGGATCATAAAGCCCAGTGACAGCACCTGCTCTGCCCAGCCATGCTTCTGCAGCCAAGGTCAGGGGGATCCTGCCAGCAGCACACTCCTGGAGACCCAAATCTTCCTAACAGGCCACCAGCCCAACAAGAACCCACAATGAACGCTGGCGGCACCCATGCCACCACAGACCAGCACGTCCCACCCCACTGGGGACATCCAGTTTTGTAAATAGAAGTAGCCCACCAAGGGAAACAGGGAGGATGCTATTTCTCTTTTTAAAAAACAAAAAGTGGGCACCTGTTTTGCTTAGATTTGACTGCAGGCCACACCTGCACAGATGAGCCGGCACAGGCTGGAGGAGGGGCCGCCCCACCCCAGTGCACAGGGTTCGCCCCCAACACAGGCAGTCCTGGCCCCAGATTGCACCTGCAAGGGCACTGACCAGGTCTGAGGCAGTCTCTGCTCCAGCGTCAGGGCACCCCTCTGTATCTCCTCCAGCAGAGAGCTTTGGAGTTCACCCACTTTGCACACTGTCTATTCATCAGTCCTCACTTCCTGCACACGGGGCACCTGGGGCGTTTGTGCTCCCGACACTCACAACCATCGTAATTCATAATCAGGCAGCAAATATCTCATAACAGAGCAGAACAGGAAGAAGCGAGTGCTGAAAGAACTACTGTGTGCTAATTTCACTTGAATAATTAGACAACCCCCTAGCAAATCTTAAAGTAGTCCGCAGACGCAAAGATTTAATGTATTGTGTATTCTTTTCCTATCTACATTCATAAATCGCTATGTGCCAACACTCAGTAAAAATTCCACATTTGTCTTTTGTGAGATTTTTTTGAGACAGGATCTCACTCTGTAGTCCAGGCTGGAGTGCATCATAGCTTGGTCACAGCTCACTGCAGCCTCAGCCTCCTGGGCTCAAGCTGTCTTCCTGCCTCAGCCTCACCAGTAGCTGAAACTACAGGTGTGTGCCAGCACACCCAGCTAATTTTTAAATTTTTTTGTAGAGATGATGTCTCATTATGTTTCCCAAGAGATATATTTTTTTCTATTGCCCTAATGATTAATTTTACCTGTGTTAAGTGGCTTAAATCTGGATTACACATTATCATAATAATAGACTATAATAATTTTAGATACATTACCAAATATATATACATGATATTTTATAAGAACTTAGAGGAGTCGGTCCTTACACTCATGGAATTTACAGTCTATGTTTAATGTAATTCTATGTTCCCTGAATATACAGTCAATCTGTGATCCCCAACATGTACTCTTGGCAGTTGGGCCAATGATTTGTCTCTTCATTGCATTATCGTCAATATATAATCCCCGATGTGTAGTATTAGTACTTAGGTCAATGAGTTGTCTCATTATTGCAATATTGTCAGTATAGAATCTCCAATATGTATTATTAGTAATTAGGTTGATGACTTGTCTCATTATTGCAATGTATATACTTATATTGATACAGTAAGAGACACCAGAAGCATTATGAGTTTCTAAGGTAATTCCATGAAAAAAAATGCACACAACATATCTTATTGGGAGCCATCGTAAATATTTCAGCAAAAAGTTACAACTTCTTTAAATGTTTTTCTAATTTTAATTATTGAGCCATTCAGCAAACTCAGTAATTCTGCTCAGTAATCAGCACCGTCAGTAGAAAATATATATTTGGCAAAGAACAATAGTACGCTGGGATCAGCTCATAATGGCTTACCAAAAAACACCTACTAAGCCATCAGGTATTTTGTGAGCTTTTTGTTAAACTCTGCCATTATTAAATGTCAAATTATATAGACTTACAACTTAATGACTCATATTAAATGCAAAGGTAGTAAGAACTCAAAACTCGTGACTTTCTCCATATTTTACTCCACTTCAGCACGTTCTGGGTCTCTGGCAGCCATGTGGTGGAAGCACAGTCTGACAGCGCGCTACTGTGCATCTTGTTCCAGCTCTGAGCTCGTGGCGTCTCATTCACAGCATGTAACCAGCCACGGTGGAAATCAGCAAATGCCACAGATCAGAGCTTTATTTATTACCTCATGCACCGCTCAGACTTATGAAAGTCAAGAGTAAAACGTTTATCGTGCAGATTAAACCTAAAACTGTGTCGTGTAGGTTGCTACTACATTGTGAAATAGCACAGCAGTGAAGGACTATCCTTCCTCTGTTCAGAACCCGTTGTCCGATTCAGCAAAGGAGTCGCTCACATCACTGAAGACCAAGTGACGTTCCCACGTACACCTTCATCGTTTCCTTTTCACCTTACTTATTAGGATTACTATGAAAACATCCACCAGCACTCATGTCAAAGTCACATCTGCACATCAGCTGCAACGCTAGGTCGGCTACAGAAACAAGATTTCAGCAAAATCAGCGAAAGCATTCTGTGAGGATAAAATAGAATTTATGATAAAGCATATGTTGTATCATCATATATGCTATGGTTGTTTGCAAACTGTGCACAATGTATCTTTACACAGAGATGATTGATAATAAAACTATATGCATATATATGCACACTTTTTTCCCTGAAGACCTGGTTGTTACACATTTACCAGCACACCACTGGTTACCTGTCTTTCTCAGTTTTTCTCTGTGTATGAAAATTCTAGCCAATTTAAAGGAGATCTGTTTGCCTAAATATTTTTCCTCAGGAAACAGTAAGGGATATTTTATGTTTACAGAAAAAACAGTGCCATTGAAGAAATACATTCTGTTGGTAATACTTACCAAAATTCTGGGACTGTATTGAAAAATGTTTTAGATCTCACTATTCCAGCAGCATTGCTCATCAAAAAACATTGTTCATGTATGTCTATTTAAATTATATTCTTGGGCTGGGCATTGTGGCTTAGGCCTGTAATCCCAGCACTTTTGGAGGGGGAGGCGGGTGGATCACCTGAGGTCAGGAGTTCAAGACCAGCCTGGCCAACATGGTGAAACTCTGTCTCTACTAAAAATATAAAAATTAGCCGGGCGTGGTTGCAGGTGCCTGTAATCCCAGCTATTCTGCAGCAGGAGATTGGGGAGGGCCGGAGGGGTGTGGCTGAGGCAGGAGAACAGCTTGAACCTGGGAGATGGAGGTTACAGTAAGCTGAGATCACACCACTGCACTCCAGCCTGGGCAACAGAGGGATACTCTGTCTCAAAAATAAATAAATAAAATTATACTCTTGTCTAACAACAGTTACTGATCTTACATATGTCATCATTTCAATTGTTTAAGGATTTTTCCCTGAAAATTTTAGTATAATTTTTAGAAATGATACACATGTGTATAAATACACCTACGCACACTGTGCTATTTCAGCAGAGAGAGAGCAGGGACTTTCCAACACACTCAGCATCCGCTTCTTCCCAGGAGCTCAGACCCCAGGGTCAGCCCGTTGGAGCAGGGAAGCGTTCAAGGTCCCACTGCCAGCTCTAGCACAATCCCACAGGAGCATTGCCCAAGAAAGCCCCAAGCATGTCCCCAAAACAGAGACCAGGCTGCAGTGAGGGGACTCACTGAGGACTCATTGAGGTGAAGCCATGCTAAAGTGAGCTGAGATACAGATGATGCCGGTTCAGGAAATAGTCAAAAGCCAGAGGATCAACCAAAGAGAAATCATGAGCAAAAAAAGGTTTCTCGGGACACGCCTCTCAGGACCAGTTAGGGACGTGAAGTTCTAGCTTGGGGGTTGATTCTTCTTGCATCTGGGAAAGCGCTTGGGGAGAGCCCAGAATCATGCAGCACATGAATGAATGAATGAATGATATGTGGAGCCCGTCCCCAGGGTTGGCATAGTTTGGAAGACACATGGAATGGAAATTTTCTTACGGCACCAAGTTTAAAAGCTCTGTGCCAACGCTTCTTCCAACAGAAGTAGGCAGACTCCAGCCTTTGTGCCCACTCAGCCCAGCCGTGTGTGTGTAAACTGAGTTTTGCCGGAACATAGTGCTGGCACATTTATGTGTGTAACGGGTTGCTTTTGCACTGCAGCAGCAGAGTTGAGTAGTTGTGACAGAGACTGGATGGTCTACAGAGTCCAAATATTTACTCTCTGGCCCTTTAGAGAAAAAGTTTGTGGATCCCTGCCTTGAAGGAATTAATATAATAGGCAGAATCTTCTGATGTTTCTCCCTTTCACACAGCTTCACAGGGACAGAGAGTGATTGAAAGATAACTCACCAGTCCAACGAAGGTTTACAGAATGCCTATTATAGATGTCATTGAGAATAAATATCTCCCCTGCCTCAGCCACCCAGGAGGCTGATGTCTACAATAAACACCACTCCACATCAGATCGGGGAGGGGGTACTAACTACAGTGATCCACGTGCTCCTGGGGGGTGGCCAGTGCAGGGGCCGCCCAGACAGGGTCTCTCAGGCCGCACGGGGCAGACAGCCATCCCTCGGGTCTCTGCTCCTTTGATGCCATAGGGTCCTGCCGTCTCAGAACAGAGGCGAGGGGCAAACGATGACTCCCACGGTCCTCTGCTGCAGGAGGAGGTCAGGCGCTGGCACAGATGGCCATATGCCTGCTTTCTCATTTTACCCCCTGCCCCCAGGCCGGGAGGAGTGAGTGCTCCCTGCACTGCAGAGCTCACCAGGTACTGTGACAAGCACGCCACCCAGTCCTTACAAAAACCTCTGCAGCAAGTCCTGCTGTTTTCTCTCATTGCTGCGAGGAGACTGGGCGCAGCGCCGTAAAGGTAGACAGCATCCCCCGAACGGGTGGGGGGCAGGACTGAGTCTGTCTGACACCAAAGCCAAGCTCTTAGGAATTCTGCTGGCGTCTGAAGCCCAGGGGAGGAGGGGGTTTCCAAGAGTCGGAGTAGGGAGTGGTGGACACAGTGAAATGTAGCGAATGGAGGAGAGCGGTCAACGGACCCGTGTGGAGCCACGCTGGCCTCGCTGACGACCGCAGGTGTAGGAGAGACGGTCTCACCTTCTGCCTACCCCACGATGCTGCCTTCAACCAGCTGGTTTTGGACAGGGGGATTTTATGGGCTGCTTGTCTTATTCTTTGTGCCAAGGTCAGCCTTAATGGGAAAGAATGTCATAAATGGGCAGCTCTGTATGTTCAGATGATAACTGAGAAAGGAAGAGTCACTCAAAGTTATGAAAGACCGCATCTGTAGGCAACTGAGTGTCTGTGTGCTCATTCAGAACTCCCATTCCTTAATTGGGGAATCAGGTGGACGGGTGCAACACTTGACTCTGTCACTTAGTGACTGCTCAACCGCGAACAAGTGTCGCCTCCTCTTAGAAATTCTGTTTCTTCATCTACACAATAGGGACAATAAGGCCTAATTCCCAGGCTGGCTGTGATCATAAAATGAGGTCATGCTTGTAAAGCAACTCCTTATGGGGTTTGGCTGTCAATAAAGCTGTTGTTCCCATCATCAGTTATTAGGACTGATAGGATCAGTATTATTGAGATTACTAAGGGTCTGTGATGCTAAGAAATCGAGATAGAAAGTGGCTATGTCCCCGCAGCTGGTAGAGTCGTAGGCAGCAGGAGGGTGTCCAGACGGCAGTCTCTCCTGTGTTTCTGCCTTACTGATGTTCTCCTCCAGCCACACACGTGTCTGCCTGGCTGCAGACCCTGCCACTGGGCCTCCCTCCACAGCTCCCCATCTAGAAGCCGCCACATGGGAGATTGCCTCTGCGTCCCCACCAACCACCCCCACTACGTTCACCGCCCCTGCACGTCTAGCTGCACAGACGTTCTTATGGGTAGCACTGTCCGAATGGGCTGCTTCCTCCAAAGCACGCATTTGTCTTAACCATGGAGCTGCAGGTGTGTGGATTTTCAGCAAGGTGCTAAGCTCCATCACGGCACAATGGGTAGATTTGGTGGCCCTGTCTTTGTGTAGCCATCTCAAATGGACAGATGAAGCCGCAACTCCAACAGAGAGCCTCAGGCAATAAGGCAGAGGGCTGACTTTCATTCCAGCCCAGTCAGCTCCCTGCTCCATGAGGACCATCACCTCACTTTTCCTTCAGTTCACCAGCACATGCAATGTGAAAGACCAAAGAACTCAATACATCTGTGTTTTGTCCACTTGTTTATCATGTATCAAAAGGGAAGGATAGTAGTATTAATCATAAGAGTATTCACCAGAGTAAATTCTAAGGAGTGCGTGAAGCCGCCCAGGGGAAACGTGCTCTGTAACTAACACCTATGATGATGCTACCTACAGATGAAGATGAATACTTTGTGCACATCCTATGTGCCGTTTTGTGGAACTTGCGAACACAATCTCCAAAAAAGGCAAATTGTGAATATTAGGATTTTTCTTTTATGTGCACATACTAAGCCTTTTCTGCAAAAGAATATGGATCATGTATCAGTCCATTCACACCGCTGATAAAGACATAGGCAAGACTAGGTAATTTATCAAGAAAAGGCGGTTTAATGAACTCACAGTTTCATGTGGCTGAGGAGGCCTCAGAATCATGGAGGAAGGTGAAAGGCACGCCTTACGTGGTGACAGACAAGAGAGAATGAGAACCAACTGAAAGGGGTTTCCCCATGAAACCATCAGATCTCGTGAGACTTATTTATTACCACAAGAACGGTATGGGGAAACCATCCCCATGATTCAGTGATCTCCCACTGGGTTCCTCCCATTACACATGGGGATTGTGGGAGCTACAATTCAAGATGAGATTTGGGTGGGGGCACAGCCACACCATATCACATCAGTAAAGGGGAAATGGATTACTTGCATCCAATCATCTGTAACTAGCAACATTGAACATGCATATTATATAAAAAACTTGAAGCCCAGATTATGTTAACTCACTTCAGTGAACATCTTCAAAATATCTAGAAATTGAATCTGGATTCCTACTGGTCATAAGAGTTCATTCAAGCCTTTACCTTCTCTAAGCCTTAATTTGTCTACATGAAAAATGGGTTAATACGTATGCCATAGAAATTTTATGAGAAACAAATTTGGTTTTGTAAATAAGAGGCATTTAGCTTCTTGCATAGTTCATTATTAATTGACATGTATTTGTTTTGCGGTAGTATCTCTGAAAATGTTGAAATTCCTTTGGGTACTTATGAAACACAGTCATCACATAGCGGTAACTGGACATAGATACATAAAAGGAGGCCAGAATTTTTATTTTCAAATATAAAATTTCTTTTGTGGTTTCAATCTGGAGATTTAGAGAACGTTTAAGATCTCTTTGAAATATTCCTCAGACTTGTTTGTGAGTGTAGCAGTTAGCTTGGTTGTCTCCATTTCAATGTCTTCTCAGAAGGCAGAGTGCGTGTTTGTCAACTACTGGGGGTAAGTTTACCCTTCCCCAAGTCTAGGTGAGTGGTGATTGGTCAAACGGTGACGAAGGTAATATTCCCTTGCCAATGGATTCTCTAGGTAAGTGATCCACTTCTGGGCAATATAATGTGAAAGGAGACTTTCTGGGGGTTTCTAAGAAATGTTTTCATACTCCTAAGAAGACCCTGGAATATACAGCCCATTTCCTGCCTTTGGACATCCTTGGTCTGGATGTGATACCTGAAAGGGTTGCAAACATCTCGTTCTCAGAGGTGAGAAGGGGCTGACACAAGAAGCAGAGGGAGGGATGAACTACACCTGCTTTTCAGACACCCATGAGTGTCGAATCAACCAACCTGAAACCCGTCTTATTTCCAGACACTCATGAGTGTCGAATCAACCCGCCTGAAACCCATCTTATTTCTAGACACCCATGAGTGTCGAATCAACCAACCTGAAACCTGTCTTATTTCTAGACTTTTTTCTGAGATCCTAAATGTCTTTATTGTTAGAGTTTTCCCTTATTTGCAGCTCAAAGAATCTTTACTAATTCTTGTCTGCATGTCAAAGATAGCCAAAGATGTGAAAAGCACTGGCCCAAGCTACTATAAAAATGTATGTTACATCTTGAAAAATTTCCTGTTAGACAAAGTGGTGTTGTCACTTGCAGCCTGAAGGATTAATTCAGTCTGATCTCTTACACATAGAAAATGATATTGTCCACAGCTTGCGGGGGCAGAGCAGCTGGTGATAGGCAAACTGGGGACACGAGAGCATGCCAGGGAGCTGTACACTCTTTCATACGTGATTGCTGAGAAACGCTCTAGGCAGAATGTGTTTTCATCCCCTTCCCTTGTCTTTAACTCCATCTGAGTGTAATTCTCTAAATAA
The DNA here is from genome assembly GCF_030222135.1 of Aotus nancymaae. Classification (NCBI taxonomy): domain Eukaryota; kingdom Metazoa; phylum Chordata; class Mammalia; order Primates; family Aotidae; genus Aotus; species Aotus nancymaae. Next base: position 1,381,722 of record NW_026988450.1, on the reverse strand, counting down.
ATGCAGCTCTCAATAAGGAATGGGAAGATGAGGTCAAGAAAAGGATTCTGTTAGAAACGCTTTCCCAGTGCAGATGTGCAGTAACCCCACCAGGATGACCTTCTCAAGTCAGAATCCACCAAGAAAAGAACACTGAGGTGAACCATCATGTTTAATGATGACTTCATGTGACTCATAAACTCAGTTAATTGTGTTATTCTATTTCTAAAATATAGTGGGGAATGTGTCAGGAAAGCTCTAGATCATACCAGAAGCCAGAGGTTCAGAAGTTCAGGCAAAATCAAAAAGGTATTTTTCTTTAATAATAAAATAGATCATGTCAAGATAGATTCAAAAACCATCAAGAAACATGTCTTGATGTCAAGAAACGTCTATTGATATAAAAGAACTTTGAGGAATATAAAGAACATAGTGATTCGGGATGGAAAGGAACATTTGCATGCTCCAGAGATGCAGGAGAAATTGAAGATGTTTCATCCACATAAAATATGACCCTTTGAGTCCTGCCAAGGTCAGTGAGACCCAGAGCAATCAGCTCGATATAAAATTGGGTTTGTACATTTTCTTACTTGCACTAGTTCCTCCCTTCTTGTATATCTGCCACTTTTTTATTTCTCTACCATCCTCCGGCTTCACCTCCTTAACCCGTATTTTATAACTGTCCCAGAAGATAGATGCCACACATGTTGCAAACCAGAGCAGAGACAGCAGAGGAGTGGCATTGACCCTTGTTTTCTGGACTAACTTGTTTTCCAAATCCCGGTTCCCTAGTTAAAACCTCGTCTTTGTTTCTGTGTGGCTTTGCGTTCAGTGGTGGTGGGATGGGGCAGACAGCTTTAGTTCAACTCATGAGTTATTTAGTTACAAACGAGTCAGATGCTCCCTCGCCACCCTGTACCTGCCTTTCTGTATTTCCCCTTCCCTCTGAGTCTTTCGCAAGCTATCATCTTTCCACAGGCAATATGCTTGCACCTAAGAAAGTTCAATGGCAGGTTAGAGAATATATGGTTTTGACTAAAGTTTAAAATGATATGTTCAGGGTTGAGAAAGTAAAATCTGTCTTTTAGTGAATTAATAGATTTAAAATGCCACTGGCAAATATTAAGATGCTTTAAGCTCCAAACCATCGCTTGAAACTATAATTATAATAACTCCCTAGGTATGCAATTGAAAATACCATACAACTTTCAGAAATACTGATGCTTTTTTAAAAAACATCTTATGTTGTCATGGAAACAGGGATAGAGTAATAAGAGAATTTTTAAAATATTTTAATACAAAATAAAGCAGAGTTTCAAGTCAAAAACAAATGAGAAGCAAATTTTAGTTTCTGATGACCAAAATTACAAAAGAAATATCTGTAAAAAGATAAAACCACACAATGATAGTAGTATTGGAAAGAGAATGTTATAGTTTAAATTTCATATTCTCATCATATTCATATTTATTCCATTTACCTTCATTTATAATTTCTGAAAAACAAAGTATTTTTTCCTGAAAACTTTCCATGCTATGGTTTTTCTCTTTCTCTAGGGGTCACTTATTTACATTGTGGAAAAATCTTAGGAACATCTGTTCAAGGACTTTGGCTTTTAGAGATGCATGAAATGGAGGAAGACACTTGTGTCTAAAACCACTCCACTCATTTCAACTTCAGATCACTGATTATAAAGAAAATAGCTGTATCTATTCACAGACTTCAACAAGAAATAGAATTATGGAAAATAATTGAGGCTTAATGAAAAAATACTTGTATTAAATGGTGCGCTCTCCCCGCCTCCAACGCACTCTTTATAAATCACTCCTCAGAAGCACAGACTGGGTGTCCTATCTTCTTCCCATTTCCTTAGTGAGACAGTACATGACTCCCTGAGAATGAATACCAAGAGACAGCTGTACAGTCTTAGTTTCACTGTAAGCCAAGTAATTACAGTAAGACCTTGGATTTTTATATCTTCTAGTCTCCTGGGGATCCAACGCCCATTCACTCGTTGACTCCCAAGGAGTGCCCACGTCCGTAACACCACCCACAGTAGTTGGAAAAGTGGCTTCCATATAAGCTTAAGAAACCTGCAGAGCCTCAGAAATAAGGCTGGGCTCCACTTAACTTTTCCTTCTAGAACAATCTAGAACCAGAAAATTTGGGGAGGGGGGGTCTGTGGATGTGACCTACTGACCTTACACAAGGGGTCACCTGCATTTTTATGTCTTAAAATTGGGGAAGGAGGTGGCCTGGGACTGCAGGTAGTGTCTTCACACCGTAGGTATTGGCAGGCTTCTTAGAACTGTTCAATTCCATTCTATTATTCCTTGGAGCACCCACCCCTGGGAACTCTGAGTTTGCTTTTCTCAACAACTTTCAACAAATTTGAATATTAATTCTGAATTCTGAGCTATTTATACGCTCACGATGGTTATCGGCCACATACTTCCTGTGCAGGAGGCCAATTCTCTGCTGCCAAATGCTTTGTGAAGTGCTGGCAGAAATGCTTCCCAAGAAGGCGCCCGGGCGGAGCGCAGCAGAGCCACTGTCCAGGCGGGCAGCCGCGCAGCCTGGGCACTTCCCCAGGCGACATCCTTGTAGCTGCCATTGCGACCGAGGGATCAGCACAGAGCGTTAAGGGAGCCCATAAAACGAAGACTGACCCACAATGGAAGGATCAGGAAAGGCCCAAAGGAAGCAGCGTCCCGGTTGCCACGTGATGGAGGAAAGAACCTGCTAGGAAAAGACCGGAAGGAGCTGCAGAGACGGGAACGCCTGTCGTCACATTGCAGCGACACGCCCGCCTCCGAGCCCAGCCACCTGCAAGCCGGCACCACCCACAGCCTCTCTGATTTGACGCTCCCAGCTCTTCCCTGGGAGGCCTCACCTCCCTCCCTTAATGGAATAGATTTTTCCTTTGCAGTAAAAAACAATCACCTCCTTGCCTCAAGAACACAGTGTTTACACAACCAGCGTAATTTCTTTTCATTAGTGATTTTTGGCTCTGGGGTTATATTTCTTATATGCACAATGTTTTGAGTGTGACATTTTAAACCTAACTTAGCCCTTTTCTTCCAAAGCTACATTAATATAGTGGGAGGCTTAACAGACAATCCGGGCAGAAATGTCTGCAAGTTCACTGCCAGTGCCACAAAAATGTGAATTGTTTTCCTCTGCATATGGGGATTTAATGTTATTGCAGGGTTTCGGATTTTTATGAGCACTTAAAATGTTGGATCTGATTGGGATCTGGGCTCACATTAACTCATTTCAAATTATTGAAATATCCATCTTCTAGCAAAAATAAAATGGTTACCAATTCAGAACTATGAAGAGCATGGGCATGAAGGAAGAGGATATTTCTGGATCTCTTAAGAAATAATCACGAAATTACTACAGAAAACTAATCAAAATAAACATATGTAAGTGGGCCCAAAATAACCTGGTTGTATAATATCACATAACACCAGTGAGGTCACGTGGTTCAATGGAAGGAAGGGCATCACGTTTTCTGCCACATTTATCCTATTACCTGGAAGAACGAGTGGTTTTAGAACCCGTAAAGCCCACCCCAGCTGCCTCAGCCCTAGAGATTTTGTACTGACTAAGATGAGAGAAACTTTCTGATCCTGTGATATGCGCAGATATATGCAGCTTGAAGTCTTTCAAAGAACCCATATTTATTTTTCCCGGGATGCCTCCTTATTTGGGGTTCACAATGAAAGTGGTTACATGTGCGTTTCTCCAGCTCTCCCTCTGTACCTGACCTCTAGTGTCTACACAGGCCCAGGGCCCAAAGAAACCGAGCCCCTGTGTGTTGGGACATTACATTATGATCTCTATGTGTTTTTAAAAGTTACATAACTTTATACTCAGATTCTCTATAGTGTGAAAAGAACATTAATGAATCAAAAAATCTGTTTAGGAAAAATAAAATTTTAATCTTTTTTAGCATCAAGGATTCCTACAGTTGTATTGATTAATAAATTATAGATGACAACATTTTATACAAAGCAAATACGATTTTTATAAGCACTACTTTGTTTTATTTAACTCTGGGATTTAATTTTTTTTCTTTTGCTGCACCTACTTCTTGTCCTTCCGTTAAGCATCTTGCCTTATAACACGCTTCTCAATCGTCACGTCGAAGAGTTCCTCCAACAGAATCACCAAACCAAGCCTATTCTTCTCTCTAAATCATAAATCTATTTTCATATGCAATCTTTTGTTTGATCTATGTTGACATTTTCAAGATAAAATCCAGTCTAACTTGACCACACTTTCTAAACATTCGAGAAGAAAAAAGAAGTACTCCACCTAAAAATGGAACCTGTGTCTTCAGCCAGGGATGTTTAATCAGAGAGCCAAGATGCCAGTACTCCGCTGGGTGAGAAAATGGGAACAAACCTAGAATTGGTCTCGAGGCAGAAGCTCCTGTTCCTTTCAGGCTAAGGGAGAATCTGACGAGGGAGGGAGGCTCGGTGGGTTTTTATTGTATGTGGCGATTTAGGACAGTTGAAGGATTTTCTAAAAACTTTGAGCTATAAAGAACATGTGAATCCAGCACCTCCGCCATTTTTAACAATTTTGATAAACAGTTTTTATAGATTTTATACCAGCTTGCCATGAAGCAGGTTAAATTACAAGATTAGATCTATCAGAATTTCAGAGAAGCAGCTGAAAGCGCAGGCAGCCGGCCAGCAGGAAAGCAAGCTAATTAACTCGTTTCTCATTTCTTCACTTTTGCTATTCACAGACCTGTAAAACACGTAGGTAGGAGGCTTGGCATGGAAAATATGCTCTACTGCCCTAAAAAAGATAAAGAAGTGCTTACTTTATAAAGCACACTAATATCTAGGGTGTTAATTACTCTTCTCATTGTGCAGATGACAATGGCAGTAATATGCATTGTGCAAAACTGTAGAAGACTAAGTAGATTCCAACATCTGTGAGTGGGAAAAAGGACGCGTTTGAGAAGGCAAAGAGGCTCTTGACTCAGAAAAAGGTAAATTACATAGAAATGTCCTATCCAGTGAATATTACCCTAAGATGCAACACGTCAGATGGACAAAGACACGCAAAGCGACAGTGTTCAACCTAAGTCCACAAATGGGAAGCCTCTCGGGAAGGTTTTCCAGCTTGAGTAAATATGTTAGTAATTTAATGGTCATAAACAGCACAGTGAAACAAAGTTTAAGATAGACAAAAGCTTAATGATGATGATTCTATACGTTTGTATCAGTTTTATACGATTTTAGCACTGATCCCTCTTACCGGTTCCGTGTAGCACGAACCTGAGGACTGCAACCACACAATGAACAGCTGATGTGGTATCTTTTTCTAGACATTCCATATTCATCACATCTTGAATGGCACTGGCTTATGCAATTTTTTCTCCAACACTGAGCTGTTTCGTTATCTTTTTGTGTTCACAACTTAATATCTGGCATTAAAGAACGTTTGTAAAAATAAAATATTATGAGATGTTAAGCTTGTGGATTTTTGTTTGTTTGTGTGTGTTTGTTTGACTGTTTTAAGGCAGAGTCTTGTTCTGTCGCCCAGGCTGGAGTGCAGTGGCATGATTATAGCTCCCTACAGCCTCGACCTCCTGGGCTCGAGCAGTCTTCCAGCCTCAGTCTACCACATAGCTGGGACTACAAGCACATGCCCCCACACACAGCTAATTTTTTTTAATTTTTTTGTAAAGATGAGGGTCTCACTTTTTGCCCAGGCTGGTCTCAAACTCCTGGCCTCAAGCGATGCTCCCACCACAGCCTTGAAAAGTGCTGGGATTACAGGTGTGAGCCACTGTGCCCATCCGAATTTATGAGCTTTAAAAAATATTTTAAGGTGCTTACCTTATCAGTTTTGGTCTCAATTTTTTAAACGTGGGGAAAACAATAATTTATTTCCCCAGCATCCTCAGACAAGCTCAAAGCGTCGGAAAGCCACACACAGTCATCTGAGTATGTCCATCTTGAACATGACCGGCGCTGTGGTCGGAAAAGGGCCTTGAAGGGGAATATTTACCACAAGCCATTTCCGATTTCATCGTCAGTTGCCAAGGGCTGCCTTCCGGCCACTGGCCATTGGATGATGAGGGGGTAATCCACAAAGGGCACATCATTCTCGTTTCTGCTCTGGGCTAGAAGGCTTCCAGCCTGACAGTGGAGGAGTGGCATTGTGGGAGGCATTTGACTCTATTTCTGTAGAAAACAACACCAAGGGGGGGAAGCGAGCCGGTCAGATCAGCTTCCCTTCCCGGCCAGCAGGTACTTGGCAGTTCTCCAAGTTGTAGAATTTGTGTAAGAAATGTGCACTTTTCCATTTTTACTAATGTAACGACGATTATGTCTTCAAACTACCAAATAGTTACGATCTCCTGTGTGATCCTAATGTCAGAAAGCAGTATTTGTTCTTTTGGAGAAAATATGTAGCCAAAACTGCCCTAAAATTCCAGTACTGAAAGGGCCTCAGCAGAGCTTCAGCAGCAACAAGGTATTGCGAAGCTCGTTTGTGGTTTTCAAGGTTAAAGCATCCACAGGACTTGTTACTCGATCCATGCCATTCTTTGATCGGTTCTTCTATCTCTTTAATCTGTTTTCTGTAAAACGATACATTATCTTGTCATTCAAATATTTGAAAACAAATTTGGCCTTTTCTTCTTTAAGTTAAAACAGTCACAATTAGCTCAACTTATGTCCAATTCCAATATTCAAATTACCTTACAATTTTATTTTATCATCTTTTCCGGTTTGTACATATAAGTCATAAAACTTGAAGATTAATACTGGAATCCTGTGGTAGGAAGGGCCTAAAAGTGTGAGCTGGAGATGTGGTAGTGATGCGTTTACCGGAGTGACTCTATGCGTGGCTTTCCATCGCTGGACATGTGGCCTTCAAGGGTTGTGAGCACGTTCCCTGGAATCACACTTTACAAAGTTCCACACTTTGTAGGGAACATAGGGGCCTTCCATGTAGAGAAATACACATATTTAGCTGTGGTATTATAAAGAAGCAGTCTTCAAAAGGAAACAGGATTTTGGGTCTTACAATATGTCAGAATTAACTAGTGATTACGAATTGCATTCCTTATTTAATAAACCTTAATAACCGCCCTGCTCTGCTGTGGAAGGGATGCAGGACCCCATGTCCCCAGGACAAGGTGGGTCCGTGGTACTTGAAAGCCTGAGGGGCGCCCCCTCCTGCAGCCTAATCCTAACCAGGGTGAGATGATTACTCATGCCATCCACAGATGATGTCCATCCACAGATGTCCAGCCACTAAAACTTTACCCAGTGATGAACTGCCGGCCTATCCTTAACTTGGCTGTTTACCAGGAGAAAAAAAAGCAATAAAAAATAGTCTTAAGTGGATCTCCCACACTATTGATGGCCTGAGGCGCTGGGGAACTTCAGGATTAAAGGCTCATGCTTCCAGGACGGTAGAAAAGAAATAAATAGTAGCTAAAGTACTGTCGTTTCCATCAGCATCTTCAGTACAAGAAAAAAAAATCAGTCGAGGAACTATTTGAAGACGATGTTAATCTTTTCGCTCATGAAAGGAAATACGCCTTCCGTGACTGCTCTGCTGAGAAGGGTGTGTGTGTTATGTTAATATGGTAGAAAGGTATTGCTGCAAAGAGCTAACACAAATTTGCAAGACTTAAGCTTGAAATAATGGATTTCAAACGCCCCTCTAAGAAAAATTCATTACGAATGAGAAACAAATTTCTCAAGTCACTGTTAATTATGAAATAAATGTAGTAACAGTGCTTCCCGTGCGTGTGAGCCAAATCAACACGGCGTGCGTAGGTTTTGCACATGATTAGATGTCTTTGCGTGCCAGGCCTACAACCCCGTGGAGAAAACCACACGTGAAGACCCGAGACTCTGAGACCCTGGACACAGCCTGGGCTTCGTGCTGCCGCCCTCTCGCTTCGTCTGCCTGCTGCACTCATTTGTAAGTAATCATTAAAATGTTTTTATGTATCTTGCTGCCTATGGGTCCTGAGAAATGATGCTGAGAAGTGAAAATGAAAAAGAAGATGGGAAAGGAAGCTTCTGGAAGAGGAGAGGGGCAAGCCCAGAGGAAGGGGTGGAAGGGCAGGACGGGCCGCCTGAAAACCCCACGGATCCTTCAGTTGTCTCCAGACAAAATGAAACATACAATTCATCAGCAACACATAGCCCCAGAAAGTACTGCACCCGAGTGGCTTACGCCTGTAATCACAGCACTTTGGGAGGACGAGGCAGGCGAATCACAAGGTCAGGAGTTTCAGACCAGCCTGGCCAACATGGTGAAACTCCATCTCTACTAAAAATACAAAAAATAGCTGGGTTTGGTGGCACGCACCTGTAATCTCAGCTACTCTGGAGTCTGAGGCAGGAGAATGGTTTGAACCTGGGAGGCAAAGGTTACAGTGAGTCAAGATCGTGCCAATGCACTCCAGCCTGGGTGACAGTGCGAAACTCTGTCTCAAAAAAACGAAAGTACTGCGCCTGATCAGATAAGAAGCATGTTTCCGCCTGGCGCGGTGACTCATGCCTGTAATCCCAGAACTTTGGGAGGCTGAGGCAGGTGGATCACCTCAGGTCAGGAGTTCCAGACCAACCTGACCAACATGGTGAAACCCTGTCTCTACTAAAAATACAAAAATTAGCCAGGCGTGGTGGTGGGTGCCTATAGTCCCAGCTACTCAGGAGGCTGAGGCAGGAAAATCACTTGGATCCAGGAGGCAGAGGTTGCAGTGAGCCGAGATCACACCACTGCAGTCCAGCCTGGGCAACAAGAGCAAGACCCCATCTCAAAAAAAAAAAAAAAAAAGGCAGCATGCTGTTTGAAAGCATTCAATTTCATACCCCACCCCTCCCCAAAAGGGGGCTTTGAAGTTCACTCCTGATTTACCTTGAATTCAGCATGGTTTCTACACCTGCCCTAGTGCCAGCCCTCACCATACCACCGAGGGAAAAGCGTGTCTGGAATGAAAGCAGCATCTTCAGCCCTATCCTGCACTCCTTGGACCTCACCTGAAGCCCAGGCATCCGAGAGCAGGGCTGGAAACCCGGGCTCACTATGTTTAACCCACACGGTTTGGCTTATGTCTCTTACTTTTTTATACCATGGACTCAGCTACGATTGAAGTGTTCATTTTAACAGCAAATATCTTTCTTTCTCAATGATTTAAAGTAGCTTACTATATCATGCTTAAATCCGGTTTCTCACAAAGTAGAATAAACAGCAAATGGTTTTATGACTGTAGCAAATTATAGCTAGAAATTTTCCCTTTGATAAATATTGTTTCTACCCATGTAGACATGATACGGTGATTTGGAGAGTGACATTAGCTTAGGCTCAAATAGGATTCCGTGACTGAGAACAAAAGAAAGATGCTTCTTTCTTTCTTTCCTTCCTTCCTTCCTTCCTTCTCTCTCTCTCTCTCTTTCTTTCTTTATTGAGACAAAGTTTGGCTCTTGTTGCCCAGGCTGGAGTGCAGTGGTGCGATCTCGGCTCACTGCAATTCTCCTGCCTCAGCCTCCCGAGTAGCTGGGATTTCAGGCACCTGCTACCACGCCCAGCTAATTTTTTGTATTTTTAGTAAAGGCGGGGTTTCACTATGTTGGCCAGGCTGGTCTCAAACTCCTGACCTCAGGTGATTCTCCCGCCTCGGCCTCCCAAAGTGCTGGAACTACAGGCATGAGCCACCGTTCCCAGACAAAGGTAGATATTTTCTCAAGTATCAAACTGGCACTTGACCTCTTATGGTGACAAATGAATGCTCAGAGTCTTGGGGTCCCCAGTAAATTGCTTGACGCTGTTCCTATGCTTCGTTAAGCTTTATGAAGTATTGTCTTAATAATCTTCCATCTCTAAATAAATAAATACATTTTAAAAATTAGCTATGCATGGTGGTGCACGGCTGTGGTCCCAGCCACTCAGGTGACTGAGGGAGGAGGACGGCTTGAGCACAGGATGTTGAGACTGCAGTGAGCTATGATCACACTACTGCACTCCAGCCTGGGCAACAGAGCCAGATCATCTCTAAAATAAAATTTTCCTTTTACTTAACAATTCAGGTTATCTCTGGCGACACAGTGCACGTCAGTCCATTACAAAGGGAAAATTTGTGACTGCTACAGGAATGTAACAAAAGTGGGGATGGTGTAATGATAAAAGGGGCAGGGTTGCTAGGACTAGATGAGATGAAATTTCAGGAGAAAGCTTGTCTCCAGCCTCCACTTCCCGCAAGAGCCAGACAGGCTCTGCACAGTCACCGCTATCTGGAGAACAAGGTGGGCCTCTCTCTCACAGATCACGGGACGCGGCCACTCGCTGGAAGCTGATGCTCACTGCTCTGATTGGTCTTCAGTTTAGGTTAATGCTCATGATAGAAAGATCATTCGTTGACTTAAATTCCACACATGCTGCTAACACAAAATGAGAGGAAAAAAGTTTTCTCTCAAAAGTCGTATTGGCCAGATGGTTTGCATATTAATTCTGGAACTCTCCACTTCTGTTTTAACTATCTGCAGGTAACCCTGGGCCCAACTTGCTCATGAGTTTTTTGGACTGTTGACTTTATAGACCAAGGATAAAGCATGGTGCTTTCTTGGGAGTGTAGTCTCCTGATAGCCTTGGTGGATTTCCCTTACAATGGTTGGCCGACCCTAAGGAAGCTGCCTACGTAACACGCTTGGCTGTCAAGTATTCGTGTGATTATCACTGCATTTCCCTAACCTGACTGCATGTCCAGTGATGTCTGGCCCTTGGTGTTGTGGTTCACAGGAGCCATTTGTAACAACTGGGGAGGTGTCTTATGCAAACCAAGCTCTTGCTCAACACAGAGGTCAATGAAATCAGTGGCTACGTCTTGTCTGGCTTCTCCTTTCCAATACCCAAGGAGGCCTTACCCTGCCATACGGGCTGGAGAGTCAGCTCTTTCCTCCCCTGGTTTGTCCAGGCAGGACCAGAGGTGCAAAGACAGAAGCATCACGGCATGGGAACACCAGCAGAGACCCGCAGGAGGTCACGGACGCAGGCCTGGTTCCCAGGCAGAGCCTGGGATGCCAAGCTGTAGCCTGGAATTTTTACAGCTGAGTTTTAAACCCCTGACACCGAGAGTTTATAATGGAAACGCTGCCAGACCTTTAACTGTAGCGACGCCGCTATAATATTTATAAGTACCTCATACTCTTTCCAAACACATGTGCTCATTACTGATGTCTCTGCTTCTGCCTCACTTCTGGGGGAAACTCTCTGTATAAACAAAACAGATTGGCTTGCTTATGCTTTCCAACGCTAATTGCTCTCTGTCTCTATCTGTTAGAAGAAAGCCAGCCCCAGGCCAAGCGACGCAGCCGGCCCCGCTGAGCTTTGCGTAGCTGCGGTGCCCCACCACTCGCAGACTTCCTTTCTCACTTTCCCCACCGGAGTTAGTCAATCCGCACATCCGTTAGTATTTTCCTCTAATTATTCCCCTCAGTCGTGCACCTGAGGGACGCCTGGCCGGTGGATTGGAGACAACCCGTGAACCCACTGCGTCTGACAGGTTCTGCCTCTTAGATAGGCTCTAAATAAACAGGGGACAAGGGGCTGCACATCAGTGAAAGGCCACTCGGAGTGCTGACAGCTTATCTGGTCCAACATAAGTAGGATTCCAGAGAAACTGATTGCTTAATAGTGATGAGGAACGACAAGGATTTCCTAACTCTTCCATGCGAACCCCACAGCAATTGCAGGTCTGGAAACAAAGTCATGCTGAGGCACTGAGCTGTGAGACACACACATGGCCTGCAGGTGAGAAGGAGACAAAGGAGATCCCGCCCCCTTCTCAGCTGACCGTCTTAGAAGCCAGCTCCGCACTGCCACTCAGGTCACCAGACGCCCGCCTCTGCAAGCTGGAAGGCAGAGCAGTGCTACGGCACTCCTGCTGCCCCTGGCTTTGGTGTCCAGCCCTCAGAATATTCCTGGAGCTAAATAGAGACCCTCCTGTGGTCTTATGGCCTCAGACGTTCAGCCAGAAGTGAATCAGGAACAGGAAGTGAAGATGTATAGACAATAATTTCAGTGCCGGATTCCAAGGTCATGCAAAGAGGCAAGTGAGAGCTGTGCATTTGGCCAATTCATCAGGTCCCGCAGCACCCCAGAGGCACAGCCAGTGTGTAGCCAGGGCTGGCTGCAGGAGCACCGTCACACGCACCCAAGCCAGGCCAGGCCACACGGCAAGATGATGCATTCAGGCCGTGCCAGATAGCAGAACTGCAGCTAACCACTCACTAGCTAAGTGCCATTGGGGTTTCAGATGAGAAATCCAATGTGGATGGCTTCTCTTGACAAGCCACAGACACATGGGACTCTAAGAACAGACAGGAATTAGCTGCTGCAGCAGGCATGCTTCCAGAGTAGGCTATCCACGCAGGTGATACGCAGTGAACTGAGGTGCCCCAACCATGCCACTGCTATAAAACACGGAAGACGCCCGCCAGCACCTTGACCAGCTGAGCACCTGACAGGAAGCAAGTTAGTGGTGGAGGTAAGAGCTTAGGCGTCTTGAGTAAAGAGGCTGCCGCAGGAATGTGTCTGGGGCATTTTGTCCTTGAAATAAAGCAGCGGGGCTTTGAGGACCAGCCAACAAGAAGCTATGCATGATGCTGGTCGCTCAGCGGGGATGTCGGCACACGAACACTGCTGGAGAACTACGCAGCCAGTGGCCCCGTCATCAAATGAGAGGAAATTGCCTCAAGCGATGATCAGACCATTAACATCAATATCACAGTGGTGTTTCGAGCACTGAATAAAGAAAAGTAGCTGGGCTGGCATTTCAGTATTGGGCTGCGGGAGAGATTACTATGCAACAATTTCACCTACTCAAGACTGCTCACAGAGCCACGTGTATCCGTTCTGCATCACTGACCCTTTCTTCCCGGAAACCTCTGGCATTATCAGAACCTCGAACTAATTCAGTTACTATTATTTTTTGAGCAATTACTGGGCCTGGTATATGAGAGCACTCTTAATGAGAACAAAATGTCCCTTCACCACTGCAGTGGAAAGGCAATAATACAGTAATTTGATTCAGAGGCTCCTACAGAAAATGTAACATGGAGAGAATACTTATAAATATGTCTGGTCACAAGGAAAAACCATATCAAAAGGAATGTGTGGAAGGAACATCCATTTCTTCTCTTTTTTCCTACTTGGAGGCAACAAAGGTGTACAGAAACTCAGGAAATCACCCTCCTTCCAGGAAAACCACCAAGACCTCCTGAGGGAAGTCTGACCTCTGGATTTCAGAACCCCGGTGACACCAAGCTGAGGAGGGGGCTGGGGGCCCGTGGACACTCACATCGCCTGGAGCATGTGGGGTGGGGTGATTGTGAGGGTCAGACCCTGCCACGAATGTGGTAGCAATGTTTGCACACTGGAGCCTGTACACCCGCCCTGGATCAGAGCTGCCCCTGCAGTCCCCGCAAAGTCTAATTTAAGCCCTGTGTTTTGCAACTCGTCTATATTTGAATAGTTGATTTCAGATAACCTTTGAAAACAGGAAACAAATGCTATAATTTTAAAGAACTCTTTGGCAATCAACCCATGAAGAATAACAATCCCAGATTTTTAAATGGAGGGGGAATATCCTTAGAAATTTAATGTTAAAACTTTTCTGTTTCTTTCTGTAGTTTGTCAGCATTTACTGTGGCAGACATAGGAGAAAGAGTGAAGATTTAAAGTGAAATAAATAATTGAAAGGGTGTATAGTCCCTCTTCTCAAGAAAGGCAACACGATGAGGAATCACTTTATTCCAATCTCAAAACCTTTTCAAATACGGAAACAGAAGGGAGCATTTTGCAAAGGCAGAATCTGGAGCTAAGGTTATCACCATGTTAAATATGAAAGAAAAAAACAGTAAAATAAAGGAGAACACGTTAGTGTCTTTCCCATGAAAACGCTGCCATCCGTGGCAGAGAAGTCGTCATGAAGTGCAGACGCTGCCTTTACAGGGAGCCTGACTTCCAGCAAGGGAGCCTCCCGAGTGAGACAGGGCCGCCTGCTCCAGGCAGGAGCTCACCCTTCAGGGCCAAGCCTTCCCAGCGATACCCAACAGCACAGCAGCTCAGGTGAGAAAAGCCAGACAGGTGAACTCAAGAAACCCCGTTCCTTTCTAACGTGTAGGTACCAAACTCACCATGTTGCATAAACTCTATCAATATCTGAGCTAAACCAATAATGAGCTGATGGAAATCCGGCCAAAACATGTGTGAACGTCCCCTTCCCCATGCTACATGAAATGTGTGTTACCTGCCCCAGGCCAAAGGTCTTGCCTCCAGAAGGAGCTACGGAGGCACCTGGCAGCCTCCCCTGCTATACCATCTCCAACCTGACACCTGGCCTCAGCTGTGCCGAGGAGCACAGGTGCACGCGCACCCAGGCCGGGACGCAGGGGCGTCTGCAGAGTCACTGCCTGGAGAGACCGCTGCCCTCACTTTGTTTCTTTTTGACTTGCTGTCCCGAAATCTCTCTCGAGAATTACATCAAGTCAGCTAAAGGGCAGATCTGGGGAATGAGGAGCCCCAGATGCAAAATTTGAATGGAATCCCTTTCTGAACACAGCTGGCGATATAAGCATATACTGAAAACATTTCTACTTAACTTTGAGCTTCATTGAGACCCTCGTCCCCCACTACTGAGTCAATGACACGCTTCAATCCAGCAGTTGGATGCCAGCCTTTGCAAGACTTGCCGACATTGATGTAAACCTCACAAAAGATGCATCTCCCTCCCTGCAAAGGACGAAAGAGGAATGATCCTAGGTGGATGTGGTGGTCCATACCTCTAATCCCAAGTGCTCGGGAGGCTGAGGTGAGAACATTACTTGAGGCCAGGAGTTCAAGGCTGTAGTGAGCTATGATCGCACCACTACATTCCAGCCTGGGCGTCTCTTGAAAAAATGATGATGCCATAATAGGTGGAAAGGAGAGCCTTTCCCTGCCTCTCTTTCTCTCCAGCACTCTTGGGAGGACCCTTCCAGCCCACAACAGAGCCCAGGCCCTTTCTAGCGGCCATGTAGCTGCATGAAGAAACAGCCCCAAAACAACTCTCTTAAACAAATAAACACTTCACTGCTTGCACTTTATGTTCCCAGTCTCTGCCACCATTAATCACATTCAGAGTTTGTCTTTAAGAGCCTGCAGTGAAGGAGTGAGAGGTGGGAGGGAAGGAAGGAAAATAAACTCCTGAGCCCGGTTAGATCCGAGAGGCGCAGGGAAGATGGAAACCCGTCTCGCCTGCCAACAGGGACTTCTGGACGTCGGGGAGAGGTGCCCACGGTGAAAACGAGGGGCGGCTTCACGCAGAAACCAAAGGCAAGCCAGGAGACAGCGCTGTCATTTCAGCGTCCTGGAAACCCAGGATGGGGCTGACGGTGCCTCATCCACGTACGTATGTGGCTGCTGCTTAGGAAGGAACTCTGGGAAACACAAACGTGAGTTGGCTGAGGCCACATGCGAAGTGAATCTGGACTTCAGGGACGCGAGGATGAGGAGGAGCACCTCAGGCTCACGCCGCCCCTGCCTCACGCCGCCTGCCTATCAAGTCTGAATCAGACGTTGACAGGAGCCTGGTGCTCCGCTGCCTCCCCGAGCTGGGAGCGGAACGAGGAGTCAACAAAAACCCTTCAGCTTTTTATCTGCTGTTTGTGATCATTTCCTTTCCATTTTTCAAAACTCCTAACTCCTTCAGACCCTAAATAACTTCGCCGTCATTTTCGCATTTGCAAATGAAACATTCTGTTCCAAAGAAAGCTAAGTGACTGTGAGGTCACTGGGCTGCCCAGGGCCATCTTCCACATTGCGGGGCTGGGAGACCACCCTGCGGGGAGCCGGGCTGGGCACCATTGTGTAGGTTTTGTGTATCCTGCTCGTGACACCGAATGTTCCTGATTTATAGCAGTTGGTGAAACAATGGAACATTCTTCTCTTGCCTTTTGTTGTTGTTATTGTTCAAAAACTACTAATTGCTTTTTGGCTGAAAACCGTCTTGCTGGGTGTCAGAGAACACAGTTCAAGTGATGAAAGCTAACTGAGTTGCTGTGTGTTTGATGGACCAGTTAGATCTGCACACCAAGGGCTAACATGGGCCAAGGGGTTTATGACCAACTTATGGGTATTCTCGGCTTAATCAAAGACGCATCTACCAGCTCAAACCCTTCCCAGAATCTCACCCATTGTTAGGCAAGAGAACAAGAAAATAGTCATTTGAACAAATGTCTTCTTGCCTCGACATTTGATACAGACTTTCAGCCCCATCTCTAATAATAAAATCACCCTTAGAAACTGGCTGTGTGTTTAACTGATTTAATAGTCTCTTCCCCATGAAACAAAAGCAACTGAAATTCATCATCCTGATAGATCTCACTTCAAAGTTCTGTCCCTCCGCACACTGAGTCTTGAGTGTGTATCCTCCTGGGAATATTTGTAAGTTGATGCTGTAGCAGAGAAACAAACCGAAGTGAACTGCACAGTTAATAGAAAAAGGCCTGTTGTTAGAATACATCAGAGTTGTGGAAACAGCACTTCTGTTGCCTGGAGTAAGATTCGCTACGTAGCATTTACTGGCTTTAATGGAGGGGGGTTACAATGTGCTAATATAGTTTTCAATTATGTTCTATAATGTTCTAATAGAATTTTTCTTGTGTAAACCGACATTGAAATCCTAAATTATCTTTATACTGGTCAAGGACAGAAGCTCAGGGGTTTCAGGACACATTACACATGCGCTAATCAAAAGACAACTATCTGCTCCAGAAAACATTATTATGTTTCCTGATGTGCCTTTGATGTAAATGAAATGTAAGCTCAAGGGGCCTCAGCTGTGGAGGATTGTAGCCATCCAAAGGGCCAGGGGCTTTACATAATCTCACACTGCGTCTTCAGGCTGTGAATAACATACATTCTCTCTGATGTCATATCCACAGCAGTTAACAGCAACTTCTATGTAGATAATGTTCTGTGAGCACAGACCTGGGCATGAGATGCACTTTCAGTTCTGCATACGGAAAGTCTCAGCTGTCAGACATGGCTAAGATTTCAAGATCGAAATTGAGCAATGGGCCATGGGATGCAAAGGAGAGAGGAAAAGAGCTGAGCAAGATGTTGAGGGAAGAATGGAAATGGGGTGTGTTTTGACTGAATGAGTATGGATTTGCTTACGGGATCATGCCACACCGCTTTCCCTAAGTGTGCATTGAAAAGTTGGCTACGAGTACACGTGAGATGTGAGTAGCTTAAAAAAAAAATTTTCCTGAGACTATAGTTGTTGAAACTTTCTGGACAATCATTCGAATTTTAAATTTAGGTTTAATTTCAGTAAATTGTATTACAAAACATAAAGACATTAGATAACTGGGACTTTTGCTTACCTAGAGAGACTCCAGGTTTTCAGCCATCCATCAAAATGCTGTGGACTAAATGAGGTAAAGTGCAACATTCCTATGGTGTGGCTTCTCACCATACTGGAAGTCATTTAGCCTCACACATTCCTTCTCGTTCTTCAATTAAAAAAATACACGTGAACCTGATAAGAAAGCAACTGCCATACACTAAATCATGGTTTCTGGAAATGAAGGTTAGTGGATCCGTGATATAAACAGATTACTGCGAATCCCTGAATCTCTTGTAATTGTATAGGAAACTTTGTGTTTGTGTGGTAATGTGCATATGTGAATTTTCCTACAGAGAAGGGACTGTTCCTCCCTTAACTGTCCAAGGGTCACCTTGCCATAAAAAAAAGTAAAAGCCCATGAACTCTTTCCTTTTACTATAACCATTTCAGTACATGATGTTTTTATTCTGTCTGATCACTTACTCAGGCTAAACTGGAGAACCTCACTTCAGGAGGAAGGAAGAAGAGACGTAAATATGCTAAATGGGGCAGCAGGGTGCACATATTCAACAGGATATGAGAAAAGTTTGTGACTATTCATGAAGGGGACCCAGGCACAGCTCTGGGCAGCCAGCTAATCTAAGCCAAGGGGTCTTCAAGCCTTTCATTTCCCCAAGCTGGCTTTTGAGAAAATCTAGCTGTGATTAGTAAGGGGAGGGGCTGGAAGCAAATGGGATGTGACAGTCTCCCATCCCACCATGGCCAGTGACGTGCCTTGGCTCTGCGTCCTCACACAAATGTCATATGGTACTGTCATTCCCCACGCGGGGGAGGGACCTGGTGGGAGGCGACTGGATCGTGGGGACGGACTTCCCCCTTGCTGTTCTCCTGACAGGGAGTGAGTTCTCACGAGAGCTGATGGTTTAAAGTGTGTGGCACTTGCCTGTCTCTCTCTCTCTCCTGCCACCATGTGAAGACATGTTCGCTTCCCTTTCACCCTTCTGCCATTATTGTAAGTTTCCTGAGGCCTCCCAGTCATGCTTCCTGTACAGCCTGTGGAACTGTGAGTCAATTAAACCTCTTTGCTTCATGAATGACCCAGTCTCAGGTAGTTCTTTATAGCAGTGTGAGAAATAACTAATAACTAATACAGCCAAGAACTTACAATTTCGGGGTCTTTTAGCCAAAGGAGGCCCGTTAATCTGCCAGAGGGGTTGAGGATTTCCATTTCAGCCTCAAGTGGCTATGTAGAATCCACTGGTAGGTAAGACACATATATCCCCTGTCTTAGGGGTTCTTTGGCCTAATTTAGAAGTGCAGATGGAAAGAAATAGTATGGAAGAATTTCCATTTACTAAGCAAACAGATGGGTCTTTCTACCTCAGCCCAGGGTAGCAGGGAAGGAATCCTGAGCAATATGTGATGGTCTCAAACTATTAAATCTACTATCCTTAATGATTCACAAATTATCCCATCTTCAACCCCTTCAGATTGACCCCTCAGTCCTTTGACAAAACCCCAGCAGGCTCTTCCAGTATTCTTGATTTCTTGAATAGCAAGATGTTCTGGTCTTATCTTGCAGGTTTCCTGCCCCAGACCTAGAATTAGCCATCCTCAAAGGAGCACGGGTCTCTTCCACCAGGCAATGATATTTATTTATTTGTTTGTTTGTTTATTTATTTAAATTTTTTTCCCTGAGACGGAGTCTCACTCTGTCACCCAGGCTAGAGTGCAGTGGCGCCATATCGGCTCACTGCAATCTCCACCTCCCAGGTTCAAGCCATTCTCCTGCCTTAATCTCCCAGGTAGCTGGGACTACAGGCATGTACCATCATGCCTGGCTAATTTTTGCATTTTTAGTAGAGACAGAATTTCATCATGTTTGCCAAGCTAGTCTCAAACTCCTGACCTCAAGTGATCTGCACACCTCGGCCTCCCAAAGTGCTGAGATTACAGGCATGAGCCACCACGCCCTGCCAGCAATGATATTTAGATACCACAGTCTAGATGCTAGGGATCCAAAACTCAATACTTTAAAATGACAAAAGGAAACTCAAACTTTGTACATGGAAGTTTTAGTTTCCAAAATCGTAGAGTCAAATAAAGATGGTGTTATAGGCCGCAGCGTGTAATAACAGGAAGGCAGTGCATGGATGTAAATCTGCACTTCAAGTCCACCATGCTGATTCCGCATGTCCAAATGGAGACACTACTACTTCCTTTAGGGTTATGCTTTGGATTAAATGAGATGTCATTACAGCAGCAAGCACTGCTTACGTGACTCGATATACCATATTTCATTCAACTTGAAAAGCCATAGATTATGAAATGCCCCTCGACTTCCATGGCCTGGGATTGCCATTAGAATAAAGGCCATGCCCTGTCCGTCCCTCTAGAGCCCTGTGTGGTCACCCAGCACCTTCGATCTCACATGCCAGAACCCTCCTCGTGCCTGGGGTTCAGCCTCCCTGGCTGCTCCCAGCTCCAGGCCTCTGCACAGGCTGCTCTCTCTGCTGGGAGCGTTCTTCCTAGGGGTCACTCCTCTCCTCGTTCAGATTTCATTTAAAATGACTCTATCTGGCACAGAAAACACGTTTTTTGTTTTTATCCCCTCTGAATATGAGTCTTCTGTGTTTTAACCTGAGTCACCAGATAATTTCTTTTCACATTCAGCCACATATAATACTCTGACGTAAGTCTCTGTTTAGAACTTAAAAATTTAAAAAGTCAAATTTTATGTAAGTGCCTGTTAGAAAGTGGTAATTGTCTGAGTGTTCTAAAGCCCTTTCTTTAAAGCATTATCAATTACATTATCAATTACAATGAAATATCATTTTTAGCATAGCAGTGAAAATGTTAGAAACGAAGATTATTTATTTCCCCAGATGTTGGTAACAGCATTAAGCGATTTTTTAAACGATGATGAAAGCAGTTATAAAATGTTCTTACGGAAGTTAATCTAGAACCATCTCTAAAATGGTCACAAATCTTGCATGCTCCAGAATTATATGTCACAGGGAGCAAATACTAATTCCCCTCCTTATAGCTGTGGGTCCAAATGAAATCTGGACATCAGTTTCTCTGATAAAAAATGAGTATTACAATAATTCTTATCTTGTAAAATTATCACCAGGATTAGGTAAAACAATGCAGGCAAGGCAAATAGAACATTGCCCGAGATTTCTGCTTCCAGCCAAGAGGGAATAAAGGACTGATTTAACCTCCTGGCTGAAACAGCAAAAATCCACACAAAGCATGGAAAAGAAAAATTCTAAGACACTGACATCAGGTAACAAAAAAGGTCAGTCCCTGAGGGACAGGGAACGAACAAGGAGCGCCCTGATACTGCCCAGCTGACTGCCTTGAGAGAGTCCCTGGCCACGACACACAGAAGGGAAACCCAGGCAGAGAGCCGGTGGACACCTGAGTTGAGAAGAAGAAGCTGAGATTCTGCGTTCACCCAGAAGTCTAGCATTGGCAGACCTGGAGAGAAGAGGGAACTGAAGGCATTCACAGACGGTCTCACTCATGTGTTTAACCGAGGACTGATCAGTGCAGCATGGCGGGGGCAAAATGTCATCTGACAGAAACAGAGGTAAGAGTACCCCACTCTCACATGGGCTGCGAATAGTGTCTGTCCCCACCAGCCAGAGCGGAAAAAGTCACAACTCACCAGGAATTGGACCAAGTACTCAAAAGGGTATTAATTCTGTAGTGGGAAGCAATTATCCCTAGATTGAGCATTGCCTGGCCCCACCTAAAATTTAAAAGCAATACCCAAAGGAATCAAACCGTTTCCAAGTAATTCAACTGCATTCAAGAACAAAGCTCAGAATATTTATGGGAGTTTAAAATATCCAGTATGCAACAAGATAAAATTCACAACGTCTGGCATCTAATTAAAAATTGTCAGTCACACAAAGAAGCAGGAAAATAAAATCTAAAATGATGAGCAAAATCAATAATTCAAAACCAACAACTGACGTATATGTTAAAGTTAGCTAACAAGGACATTAAAACAGTCAAAATAACTGTATTCCATATGCTCAAAAAGTTACGCGGAGATATGGAAGATATTTTAAAAGACCCAAATTAAATTTCTAGAAATGAAAACTACAATGTCTGAGATAAAAATGTACTGGATGAGATTAATGGCAGGATAGACATTGTTGAAGATATTAGTGAATTTGAAAACAGGAATAGAAACTTTTCAAAACAAAACTGAGGGAAAAGAGCTTTAAAATAGTTAACAGAGCATCACTGGGCTGTGGGACAACTTCAAAAGGTTCGTCTGTAAGTATGTGAAGTTCTACGAGAAGGTGATAGAATAGAAAAAGGATTTGAAGAAAATCTGGAAAAAATCCAGATTTAATTAAAACTAAATTTACATGCAGATTCAAGAAGCACAACAAAACTCAAGGCAAAAAAAGAAACTAGAGCAAGACATATTATCATCAAATCGCTCAAAATCACTGATAAAGAGAAAATTCTTTAAAGCGGCCAGAGAAAAAGGAACATTTCATAACGGAGCAAACCTAAGTCTGATCGCCGGCTTCTTGCTAGAAGCAGTACAAGCAGGAAGACAGTGGCTCGACGTCCTTAAAATAGGAAACAAAAAACTGTTAATACAGAATCCTATACCTAGAAAAGGAAAAACAACTTTCAAACATGAAGGTAAAATAAAGATATTTTAAGACCTATAATAGCTGAAACAATTCATCACCAGCAGGTTTACACTACAAGAAATGATAAAAGGAAGTTTTTAAGGTAGTCAATTCATCAAGAGAACACTATAGTTCTAAATATTTGTGGACTTAGTAAGAGAGTTTCACATTTTGTGAACCAAAACCTGATAGATCTGCAAGATGATTCATAAAATTAAAAAAAATACTAATAAGCTGGACCTCATTCGCATTTAAAGCTTTCCCTTGTGAGAAACAGTGTTAAGAGAATAACAAGTAAAGCCACAGACTGGGAGAAAATATTTTCAAAATACATATCTGATAAAGGACTTATATCCAAAGTATACAAAAACTCTTAAAACTCACCAATAAGTAAACAAAAACCCCAGCTTTAAAATGTGGAAAAGTTTTTAAATGGACTAAACATTTCACCAAAGAAGATATTCAGATGACAAATAAACATCGAAAAACTATTCAACATCATCTTTCACTTAGGAAATGTAAATTAAAACAACAATCACCACACACTTAATAAAATATTTTAAACCCCAGAAAGACTAACAATACCAATTTTTGGTGAGGATGTGGAGCAACAAAAACTTCAATTAATTACTGGTGGGAATGCAAATGATACAGTCATTATAAAAAACAGTTTGGCAGTGTCTTAAATTAAACGGTCTTATCGTACAGTCTAGCAATTATGCTTCTATTCAAGCTTCAAAAACGTGCACACATACGTTTTAGAATCCTCATCCATAATTGCCAAAAATTGGCAGCAACCAAATGTTCTTTAGCAGGTGAATGGATACATTGCAGTACAAACACCCGATGGAATACTATTCACTGATGAAAAGAAGTGAATATCAATCCCCACAACAACACAAGTGAAACTTAACTGCATATTACTGAGTGAACAAAAAAAGCCAGTCTGAAAATGCTTCATGATTCCGTTTACCTGACAGTATGGTGTGGCTGTGTCCCCACTCAAATCTCATCTTGAATTGTAGCTCCCATAATTCCCACATGTTGTGGGACGGACCCACTGGGAGAGAACTGAATCATGGGGGCAGTTTTCCCCATACTGTTCTCGGGGTAGTAAGTCTCACGAGATCTGATGGTTTTATAAGGGGAAACCCCTTTCGCTTGGCTCTCGTGTTTCTCTCTTGTCTGTTGCCATTAAGATGTGCCTTTTGCCTTCTGCCATGATTATGAGGCCTCCCCAGTTACATGGAACTGTGCGTCCATTAAACTTCTTTTTCTTTATAAAGAGGTTTGTCTGTATAGACAGTCTGCTGTATGTCTTTATTAGCACATGAAAACAGACTAATAAACCTGACATTGTGGAAAAGGCAATCCTATAGATTGGAAAAACAAATCAGTGGTTTCAGGTGGTTTGCAGAGGATGCGGATGGGTGTTGGAAGGTAAAATACAGGAATATTTTTAGGTGAAAAGAGTATTCTGTGTGATACTGTAAGTGATGGTTCAATAGCCCTACTCATTTATCAAAATCGTAGAACTTTAGAGCACAGAGTGAACATTCATGTATGCAATTCTTTGAAAATATATTTAGGAGATCCAGGGGTCCCAGGATGAAATGTAGAATCATGACAGGGCGATGAAAGAATATAACTACGGGATACATTACAAAGCAACCTCAGTGAGGTTTATCAGTGAAAAGGGTGGAGGAAAAAGTGGTGCCTGCCTAAGTTGCTTTAGAAATGAATGGGAACTCTAAAACTAAAGGTAGAAGAAACCGTCTACAGACTATACTCTAGCTGCTAAGGCTGCCTCCATGTGAGCAAGGGTTAACAATTCTGATACTGCTGTGTATGGACACTGGACAATTCAGTAAATGGCTGGCAGATGGCAGGACCTGGTTCTGAATTGTGGGGCCGAGAGATTGTATAGACAAACAACGGGGAAGGCAGCATGTTCCACGTGGTAACGGTGAGGGTTGGAGACACCAGTATGAACTCACACTTAGCTTAATGTAGATGCAGGTTGTTTCATATAGAAATATTTATACATGCCGGGCGTTGTGGCTCAGACCTGTAATCCCAGTACTTTGGGAGGCCGAGGTGGGCGGATCATGAGGTCAGGAGATCAAGACCATTCTGGTCAACATGGTGAAATCCCATCTCTACTAAAAATAAAAAAATTAGCTGAGCATGGTGGTGCACGCCTGTAATCCCAGCTACTCGGGAGGCTGAGGCAGGAGAATCTCTTGAATCAGGGAGTCAAAGGTTGCAGTGAGCCGAGCTCACGCCACTGCACTCCAGCCTGGTGACAGAGCGAGACTCCATCTCAAAATAAATAAATAAATATTTATACATAGGTGTTTAAACATGTTGGCATATACACCTGTATTTCCTCACTCAGTAATTGAGAGAGTTTAGGAGCAATGACATCCTGCTAGCACCGTGCACACCCAGCACCCAAACCTCGGTTTTAAATACTATTCTCCAATAAAAGAAGCCACAGTTCTTTGGAGAGATGGCTGATTCTAGGTGTGAGGTAAGAAATACACAGTATGAGCCAGGAACATCTTGTTTTGCCGGAAAGTCAAGAAGTACAAACAACAGCAGCAGCAAACCCACTGTGATGGATTGTGACAGAGGGATACAGGCACTGACAGAAAGAGCTCCCATTGGCAAACATCAGAGCGATTTAACAACAAATACCCCAAAATGTAAAGCAAATATGCTTGATTCCCTAAGGATACAAATCAAGGACTGACTATATTAAAAATGGAAAAAATAGATAGATCTCTAATGTAGAAGAATTCGAAGTAATTTATGTAGCTCTTGACTCCTGAAGCAGGTGGTCATAACTCTGCACCTGTGAAGTGTGGCTGCACAGAGGGGCTTCCCTCCAAAGGGTAGAGCATGGAAAGGCTGGGGGAAGTAACTGCAGGGGAGAAGCCCGGCGAACACTTCCTCAGCTGGGTGATTGAGGTCAACATCAGAAGTGGTGTCATGTTGAGACTATGTGCCCTTGTTATGGCGTGATGAGAATGGTAGTTTACCTTCAAGCTCTCCGCCCCCAAGATCCGTAACACCAGTCTACTCATGAGAAACACAGTCCCCAAAACTGCTGAAGACAGCTAACAAGGGAAGTCTGAGAAGCGTCAGTGAAGACCAGCCTCAAAGACAAGGCAAGTGAATGCAACGTGGGGTCCTCGATGGGATGCCGGGACAGAAAAGAGACGTGAAACTAACGAGATCTGACCCAAGCATGGATCTTCATAGGTGTTGGGTTATCCGCCGTGACAGATGTGAGCAACGGGAAGCTAGGTGCAGGGGACGCAGGCGTCATCTGTGCCCTCTTTGCAACTTTTCTATAAGTTTAAACTCTTCTGAAATAATAAGTGTATTAAAATAATAAAAGTTATCTTCCAAAGAGCACGCTGAGCGTATGGTTTAAGTACTGCCACTCTTCTCGACTGAGACTCTCACACTGAAGCCTCGACTCCCTTGAGAAGAGGTTGTACCCTAACACTCAAGCCAGCGGCAGACACAGGTCCTGAAGGACCTATAGCTTGTACAGTTTTACAGACTGCACGTTTTTTGAAAATGAAAATGTAGTGTTATGCATACAAAGTGAAGGTAGGAGCCTTGGGAGAGCCTCACTCTCAGCAGAAGGACCCAGACGCTGTGCTTGCCAGCTTCAGGGTCCTCACCTCTGGATCAGCTTGGGAAAACACTTAGTGCCCTCCTTCAGCACTCAGTTCCCAGGGCTGGGAAATTTACCGTTTCTGAGAATTGAGTGTAAGTTGCAGGAATTTCGCCCGGGCAGTCTCATAGATCCTACAAAAGGGGAATAAGTTGTCAGAAAATGCAGCAGGTGAGAACGCAGGCTGAGGCCTAGAACAAGAGGCAACGCGCTCGCCCCAGGCCGTCATCCTGCAAAAAGCATCCCCGGAGGTAACGCGAGGACCGTCTGACAAAATGATACCCTTACGGTTGGCTCGCCTCCGAATTCTGGGAGCTAAAACTCGCTCAACACATTTCCCGTAGCTCTCGGGGGAGGGGGAATACTTTCATATCCTGATGAGGCATCTCCGGGTGTCAGGCCGGGCTTCGGGGGGGTGGGGGGGAAGTGAAGCCGGTCCAAACACGCCTTGCGGGTCTAAACACGTGCATGAGACCCGCGCTCCAGCTGAGCCTGCAGAGCCGCCGCGGCCGCCGGGTCGGAGCGCACGGGTAACCAGCCGCGGCTAAGCCGGCGCCCAGCGTGTGGCAGCAGCCTTAGCATCCTGCGTTTCAGACGCACCTGTTGAGGCCGGGCGCGGTGGCTCACGCCTGTGATCCCAGCACTTTGGGAGGCCGAGGCGGGTGGATCACGAGGTCAAGAGATCGAGACCATCCTGGTCAACATGGTGAAACCCCGTCTCTACTAAAAATACAAAAAATTAGCTGGGCATGGTGGTGCGTGCCTGTAATCCCAGCTACTCGGGAGGCTGAGGCAGGAGAATTGCCTGAACCCAGGAGGCGGAGGTTGCGGTGAGCCGAGGCTGTGCCATTGCACTCCAGCCTGGGTAACAAGAGCGAAACTCCGTCTCAAAAAAAAAAAAAAAAAAAGACGTACCTGTCTAGCATTCGCCGCAAAGGGCTGCACACCCCGCGCCCCCGTTCTCGGAGGGAAGGAGAACTCGTCTGAGCGGTGACCCTAACCTTTCTCTCTCCCAGGTCCGTGTGCCGTTTCAAACCGTTCCCCTGGTCTGCTTTTAACGTTCTTTTTCCTCAAGTCTGCTGCAAACTGACTTATGTAAAACTCAGCAAACGACTCTTCTTTCTTCGCTGCGATAGGACGACCCGGCCTCCCGGAATATGTTGGTGCCGAAACCTCACATCTGTCCCGGACTGCGGACCCGGGGATCGGGCGAGCCGCTGTAGGAGCCTCACAGCCACCCAGGGGCACCTCCGGGTCGCCGACCCGCCTTCGGGAGTGAGAGCTAAGCTAGAGACTCGGCCTGTCCGCCCTCCGGAATCTCCTGAGGATTCCAGGCAGGGTACACCGTTCTCAGAACTCCTCCCGTTAAAGACCTGCCCCCACGGCAGCCCAGCCCGGGGCGATCTCTGCGGCTCATACAAACCTGCCTAGATCTCAGGCTCGGGGCTCGCACTGAGCAAGTGTGTCAGGAAACACCTGGCCTGTCTCCCCTCTCTCCCCTCAGCGGTCCTGTCACTGTGCCTGGACAGCCTGTCGGTTTTAGATTCTCTGTCCCACACTGATTAAATTCCAAGGTACTCAGATGGGAGTTTGCCATGTTGGCCAGTGCTGGGGGCTTGCAGGCAGATGAAGGAAAGGATGATGGATCATAAGGTCTTTTGAGATCCCTGAAATTACCCACCTGATTCAACAATAGCAATGAGTCCTAAAATTTCAAAGTGCATCAGAGTCATCCGGAAAACTGTCACAGAAAGGCAGTTGCCCAGAGATTCTGGTTGATTGGGTTGGACCTGGGCTGTGTGCCTTTACAATTCTATCTATACCTGAATTTGAGCATCGCTAATATACAGGTCAGTCAACTCTGTCAGGTTCTCCTATGTACCAAGACCCTACGGCATCGGGACTCTACATGGAATCTCTGAGCTTACTTCTCATTCTAGTTACATCCACTAGGGTCCACCAAACAGTTCATCTACTGGATGCATATTTATTGAATGCTTACTGGACTATCAGGGAAATATATACACACACACATATTACATACACACATATTACATCTATGTTATATACATGTATTATATAGAGCATATATATTCTCTGATGTGTCTCAAAATTTAAGTTACTTGCAATTATAGACAAAGAGTTTTCCATTTTCCACCTGACTCTGAAATTCCAGAAACTAAAATACCTCCATGTACAACTATTTGTGTCCGTTGAAGGAAATTATAAGTCACTCCTAAGATAATTTTATTGGCAAAAGAAAAAAAAACCTTACATCTCAAAATCATATTTATTAGGAATTCCAGGGATACAGAGTACAAAATGATGTACAACTAAATAATATTCATTGAATCCTAGATTTACAATATTTTCATTTTCTTCCACCAAGAATTTTTTCCTCATTTTTTTTTTTTTACTTCTCAGGTGAACTGCAAAGGTTTCTGTTTTTCTTTAACAAGAGGAAGGATCTTGATTAATTATGTAATATTGCATTTCATAAATATGGGTGCTGTCTTTTAAATCTCTCTCTAAGAAAATAAATCTAGAGAGAATTCCAGTGCAGAGTGTGGGAAGCGTGGCTGAAGTCTGTTCTGAGGTGTCTCTCAGCTGATGAAAGGATTTTCCTCTGCTCTCGCTGAAGGCGTGGCATTCTTCTAGACGTGCAGAGTCATCACGTTCACCCGAAGCTTCCTTTGCTGGTGCCGATCACAGCGCACGTGGAAGCCTCCTGCCTTTGGGGAGCGTTTACTCCAGCCTGTCTCAGCTGCCTCCTGCAGACTTTGTCACTGTGCTGAGGGCTTTAGCTGACGATTTCTGTGACTCCTTCGGACAGATTCCTTTTATCTGCATTTTGCTCCAAGCTTTGAAATGCCTGTTGCCACTTGAGTTATTTCATAGATGTTCAGTGAAGATGAAAAGCGGAATTCAATAATACAATCTGACTCAAAGTGAAATTGTCAGCTTTTAAAGAAAGAAAGGCGATTTGATGGGGCTGTGCTGTGTGGTATAAACAGAAGTTGAACATGATATGGGGCATCTTATATTATGCTGACCTGAAGCACAAACTGACCCAAACTGACAGCGGAGTAAGCATCCAGAGACTGAGGCCTCCCATGAATGCTCTGTGGTGGCCCAAGGCTCCACGTCTGTGCTCTCCAGTAGAATGCCACTAGTCACATCAGCTACTGAGACTTGGGACGTGGCCAGTGTGACTGAGGAATTCAAGTGTTGGTATTATTTGATATGAATTAATTTGACTGTGAATTGCCGTCTGTGACTAGTGGCCATCCTATTGCATGGCAAAGCTCTGGATCTGGTCTAGAAGGGGCGTAAGGTCCTGTGAAGCACTGGTACTCCATCAGAATGAAGTAGGGTGCCCCCAGAGTCAGCGCCGGCAGCTCAGCTCCACCCCAGCTGCTGTGGAGGCGGCTTGGTGATGAGCGGCATGTAGCCCCTCTCCTTCCTGAGGACGGGAAAGCCCAGCTGTGTGGCTTCCTCATCTCACCTGAGCAGGACAGGAAAGGCAGATCCCCCACCATCTCCACTAGGGACCCTCAGCCAGAAAGGGTACCCATGCCGGAGAAGATTGGAGATAAGTCAATCTGGAAGTGATTTCCTACTTATTTATCCAAGAGATTCAAAAACTAGTGTTTCCTCAAGAATGGTGTCGTCCAGCACAAGAAAATGAGGGAGACTGCTTGATTCAGGAAAAAAATATGGAGAGATAAAACCCCACATTGCAGTCACATATGAAAGCAAAGGCTCCCATTCCCTGCTGATCCCCCCGCAGGGGCATTTCTCCTTTGGACGCACCACTTACATTACCTTATTTAAAACCCGCTACAATAAAACGAGGTACCATGTGCTTAGTAAGCATTTACTAAATGCCAGGTACATTGCTAAACGCTTTCTATGAATAAACTTATTTTTCATTTTCACAACAAACATAGAAAGTAGTTAATAACTTGTTTTTGTTTGTTTGTTTACAGGTTAGGAAAGAGGCTAAAAAGCCTAAGTTGGATTCAAGCCAAACAGGTCTAGTTGCACAGCCCCCAAGAACTCTGTCACTCACAGTCTCTACTTTTATTGCCTTCGCCTTTGATTCGCGTCATCTTTTGCGTAACTAAATGAATAGTAACCTATAGGGTTTTGAGAGCTATGGACATGGATAGATTTAGATCTGGATATATAGCATGCTCATGCTTATGAAAATCTGATTTTAAAACAATAAACTTACAAATGGGGGCAAGGGTTTGGAATGACAATTGCTTCCTGACTTCATAAAATGCCTCATCACAGGGTTTCACGCAGAGAATGCCCAACATCCTAGATTCTCTCTTCTTCAGGAAAATTTAAAAAAATAAATAAATGCTGGGGCCTCTTGGTGACTCATGCCTGTAATCCCAGCACTTTGGGAGGCCGAGGCGGGTGGATCACCTGAGATCAGGAGTTCAAAACTAGTCTGGTCAACATGGTGAAACCCTGTCTCTACTAAAATACAAAAATTACCCGTGCATGGTGGCGCGTGCCTGTAATCCCAGCTACTAGGGAGGCTGAGGCAGGAGAATCACTTGGCTCACAGGTTGCAGCGAGCCAAGATCACTCCAGCCTGGGCAACAAAGGGAGACGCTGCCTCAAAATAAATAAATAAATAAGTAAATAAATAAAATGTTGGAGAACATACTGATGGAATACGATGGTTCTTAATAGATTCTACAGAATTTTGTGGTTATCGCTCCGCCATTTTAGAAAAGCTTGTGCTAGTTCTTGATGAGAAAGGACACGTTTGCAACCAATCCTGTGTCCGACGGTCCCGCCCAAGCTCTGGGCTCGCTCGTTTGTGCCTGCGCATTTGTGCACACTTTGACGTCCCTCCTTCGCTCTGCTGCTAATCGCTACTGCTGCAGTCAGCCCGTCTCCCTACCCACGTGGGAGGAATTCTGAATTTCTTTCATTGCCAAAGTTCGTGACAACACCTGAGATAGAGCAGACACCGAA
Source organism: Aotus nancymaae (assembly GCF_030222135.1). Lineage (NCBI taxonomy): Eukaryota > Metazoa > Chordata > Mammalia > Primates > Aotidae > Aotus > Aotus nancymaae. Next base: position 1,351,009 of record NW_026988450.1, on the reverse strand, counting down.
TAAATGCTTTGTGAATAAACAAATTTATAGACGGTGAGTTAATAGATATAAAATACATTTTAAATTAGGACAGACCAGAAAGCCAAGCCTGGAGGTAGACAGTCGGGGTTAACGTTCCCATCCACGTTTCTTTCCAGTGTCCTTCAGGTCGCGCAGGAGCGTCAGAGTCAGCGTGGAGCGGGCATCTCCCGGCGTGTTCGGCTCAGTTCGTGTCCCCAGCGTCATTTCAAGGCCAGCCTCCCCCTCCGCATAATGACCAGGCCGAGGCAGGCCACGTACAGTTGTTCTTTGCCAATTCCTTAACTAAGGCTAGGTGAATATTAGTTCAGAAAAAAATAGGAGCTGACCTCAACCTTCTTCTAAGCTTCGAATACTATCTGAAGGAAAATTACAGATGTTTTAGTAAAGAATTGAGAGTCCTGCAGGACAGGCACTCCCTTGGAGGGTCCGGGAGCGGCAGCATGGGTGGCAGGAGGCCAGTGCTAACCAGCAATGCTCTTTCCCCGGACACAGCACACGATCTCCTGGCGGCCCGTGCCCCCTTCCCTGAGGTCCCTGGAGTTGTTTGACAGCGCCTTCTCATAAACACAACGGGTGGAGGGTGAAGAAATGCGTGCCTTAAAACTGGCTTGAAATAAGCAACAAAACTCTACCCTAAGTCATCATGGGAACGCTGCAAGGTTAATGGAAGAGAGGAGGAAGCGAGGAGCCGCCTGTGTCTGGGAAGCTGGGTGCTGTATTTAATATATTAGTGACAGGCCTGATTATGCAGTGGACTGTCTGTGAAGCTGGCTGACCAGCAAAATTGTTTTGGTTAGCAACAGTTCCGGGAGATGTGAGACATTCCAGATGGTCTCAACGGCCCAGGACGGGAGGTGGAGTGTGAGTGTGAGATGCACCCCGGGCCCCGCACGCTCAGGAGGCCGCAGTGCCCTCTTTCCTGTGGAAGCCCCAGGGCCCTCCTGCTGCCCCTCACTCCGGAAGTGCCCAGAGCCGCCCCACCCCTTCCTCTGTGGTCTCCTACCCATCAGCTCCTTTCCCCCGCCCCACAGGAGAGGCAGAGGGCAGTGCTTGAACAAACTGGTGTCTGACTTAGAATTAGCAGGTCCAGAGCAAGGCAGCCTCAGATCAGGCACCTTCTGTACACGTGTGAAAGGCAAGGAAATCACCAAATGATGCAATGATGTCCTCACGAGTTCCAGGCATTTCCAGGAAGAGCGCAGGGGAAATGTAACTGGATTCTAAACACACTAAGGAAACACTAGCTAGTTTATCAATGACAGAGATTCATCACGGAAGTCTGAGTGCTTCTCTGATGCTACATGTGCATAGAATAGACTGTGAGTGTTTCTTTAAGGCCATATTTGCATAGAATATACTGCAGGTGTTTCTGTGCTGCCATGTATGTGGAATGTCTATACTTCTTGCATGGCATGTATGTATAGAACATATTGTATTTCTGTAAAAAGCATGTGTACAAACACACACACACACACTTCTCCAGAGTGCATCACACCCAGGTTTTCATTTTACTTTCCATTTGATAATCTGAGGCCCACAGAGGCTAATGATTTAGAATAGGTCTCAGTGTTAGACGGTAACGAATCTAGGATAGGATTTTACCACCCATTCTTTTCTCAGCCAGACTACCAAGGGCTTAAGTTACTGTATATATTTAGAAAACATCTCCAACCTAAATTGAGGAGTTTTAGAGTCTAGAAAAATGCATAGCAGCATGTGTACGTGTTTCTGCATGACACCTCCTAAGATTGAAGTGTTCTAACCACACTGTTAAGAGAACATAGATTCCCATCCGACCCAAACCTCTCCAGTGTCCTCCTCCAGTTCGGGTTTCAGCCCCTTGGGGAGCTGCAAGAGAAACCAAGCTGGGGATGTGCTCCTTCCTCTCTGACCACCTGCCATCACCCTCGGTCCACATCAGCAGCCACAACTGCAGAACCACAAGGTGATGTCACATTTCCTCAGCCAACTCAAGACAGCGCCTCCACTCCAGGCAGTGGCCCGCCTCCACGTGGCCTCCTTCCCTCCTCCCTCCCTTCCTTTCTTCCCTAAGCACTGACAACTTGCCACGCACCAGATACGAGATTAGGTGCAGAGATACAGCCATGAATAAAGCAAATATAATCCTTGTATTTGGGGAGTTTCAATTCCAGACGAATCACATGTAAAAAGATGGTCGGGGCTGGGTGCAGTGGCTCGCGCCTGTAATCTTAGGGCTTTGGGAGGCCAAGGCAGAAGGCTGGCTGGAGTCCAGGAGGTTGAGATAAGCCTGGGCAACATAGCAAGACTCCATCACTACAAAAAAATTAATTAAAAAAAACTAGGGAAGTGTGGTGACATGAGCCTGTAGTTCCAGCTACTCAGGAGGCTGGGGTGGAAAGATAGCTTGAGCCTCAGAGGTTGACGCTCCAGTGAGCGGCGTTTGTCCCACTGCACTCCAGCCTGGGTGACAGAGACAGACTCTGTCTCAAAAAGAAAAAGATGATCAAGTGAATGAGGAGTGGAACCTGCCACACATTTCCTAAAGAAGTATCAGGGCTATGATGGGTCTGGGCCCAGGCAGCTGTCCTTGAGGAGGTGACGCTGTGATATGGGAGGGCCTCACGATGGCCCACACCCCAGCACCGTCCGGCTGACCTCCTGCCCCCTGGGAAATGCCCTCTCTCTGAGCCATCCTTGACGGTGCCCAATGAGTACCCAGAAAGGGACGGGCGTGACAAAGGACTGGAGTTGTATCTTATTGTGGCTGCTGTGGTGGACAAGGCAGGGCTTGGTTCTCTGGCAGAATAGAAAGAAGCAGCTGGAAATGAAACCAGGGAGGGGGCGGGGATGAGGGAGAGGGCCAGAGGTACAGCTGAGAGGGGAGATGGTGTTGGAGCAGCCGTGGACGTCCCAGCAGAAAGGAGGTCATGGTAATTACGGCAGTTTCTGAAGAAATGCATTTCCAGACATTCTGGAAATGACTTGAGGATTCAACTTGTTCATTGGACAAACTATGGAGCGTCCCTGCAGATCCTGGCCTGGAGGTGCGAGGCCGCCTAAGACAAACACACCCTCTGTTTTCCACCCAGACCTTCATATCCGTGAAAGTTCAGGCACACGCTTCCCGTCACAGCGTGGTGAGATAAATACTAAGAAAGGGGAGACTTTCTGGAGCAGTATTTGTTTATGAAAATGGCAGGGCGTTAAGGCAGTCCTAGCACAGTCCTAGAGAGCCATGCCCCAACCCACTTCCAAGAACCTGTTCTGGAGGGGCAGGGGGTCAGGGAAGAAAGCAGAGGAGACCCCAGGCGTTATGTGTGGGAATATTCGAGACACTGTTTGTTATCTGGGTGAGCAATTGTGACAACAGAAAGGTGGTCTGCAGAATGAGGACACGGATGCTCTGGTGTGATGGAGCACTCTGCAGCCATTCGCCGTCGGAACAGTAGCAGGCAGGGGCAGGTGCACAGTTTCAGCAAGCCTGTATACCCGCTAACAGAGTTCGCGGAATAGCGATGATGTAATCACAGTCGGAGGAAGGTCCTATTATTCGGTCGCCATTTGACAGAGGACCCTGAAGCTGGCCGTGGAGGGAGTGGGAGCTCAGGCTGCATGATGAAATCCTCACGGAACCAGAAATTTGAATGGCTACCCTGCCTCCCCTCACGATTGTAAAAAGTATCTAATAGCACGAGGAAATGTTCATACCATGATGTAAATTTTAAAAAGTGAGTATGGAACAACATGATTCCCCTTTTGTAGTTAGACACTTCTGGAACCAGAAGTAAACATTCCAAAATGTTCATCATGGCCTATTGTCCTTATGTCATGAGAGCAGTGCTTTTGAATTCATATTTCATGCTTCTTTTCCTAAGTTTTCAATAGTGTTACTTTTACAATCAAAGAAATCAGCAGTACCAAAAATGTGTGCAGAAAGCAGGAGAAGTTTATTCACCATTTAATTTTTACTCCTGTGCCCGACTCTTTGCATGTTAAAGACTTTTCAAACTTTAAAGCCAAATACAAACATTCGTTATTTTATGACTCACTTTGTGCTTTGATTTCAGTAGGTCTCTTTATCCCTGAGTGTTCTGTAAACCTTTCTGATCCTCTCATCTTGCTGGAGAAGATTATTTCCTCTTTGAGTACATTTTAGAAATAGATAGAAAACCATAAATTATTTCAAAATAATAAATTTATTGAGATTTCTGTATACGTATTCCTTTCTGTTTAAAAGTAGTTTATAAACTAGTTGCTACAGAATCACTTTCAGAATGTTCTTCCAAAAACCCCTGTGCATTTTCCCCTTGTAAGAGTTTGGCACCAAATCTCAGTTCTCCGGAAGTTATTTTGTTCCCTCCAACATATTTTGGAATGTGCAAACAGTCCAGCAGTAAAAAATTGTTTAATAACTTGAATCAACCGAAAAAAAAACCCTCGATTCTCACGCATGTATACGCCCTATCAGACACTGTCACTGTGCACTCTCCCCGGGGAAGTCCTGCTGTGTCACATCCTTGATGAAGGTCAGTTCTGGATGAGAACCTCTGATGTCCCACCACAGGAGTGGGTGCCATCCACAGCATCGCTCTGGAGCTGCCTGACATCTGATATCCCCTGGTTCTTATCGCAAATGCTCCTGAAACCTCTCTAGGGCCAGTGGCCATCCTGCCCCTATTGGTGTCAAACACCAGAGAGTTCAGCAGGTGACAAGAGCAGCAAAGAGCCGATGACACCAGAGGGCGTGGGCCCTGCTATTCCCACCCTGCCCCTGGGTGCTCCTTGTCAAGCTGGTGCTGGCTTCTGCCTGGACTTGGGGTCGCTTGAGCTACAGCCCTGGGCAAGCACCCTTTGCAGCCAGTGTAGACACCTGGCCATTCCTTCATCATCTCATTCCTTTCCTTTTCCTCCCCAATACATACAAATTCAACATTTTTGTAACCCAACTTCCAGAGCTGTTGGAAAGGTGGTGAGTGAGCGGGCATGTACTCACATGCCCACACACGTGCATATGTACACATACACACACATGCACACACACACAGCCCTCGCTTATCCTTGGGTTGCAAACTCCAAGTCATAAGGACTTGGACTCTGGCTCCCTTTTCTTTGCCAAGATTCATATTATTGAGCAAGCGAGAAGAGCTGGGCCAAAGCAAATCAAGTGACTCCACAGGCACATTGTGAGGTGCAGAGCTAGCACTTTGGATATTGTGTAATTAAGGCTGTAACAAACAGCGCACAGGGAATTAGCCTCCAGATTGTGGTAGAAATAAATCTGCTTGGCTTTGAAAAGTTTTCCTTAAAAAGAAATATTTTGGTTCCAGTATCTGCAAGAGAGAGCAAGCTTGCTGTCCTTGACACAGGAAGTAGATAACACCTGTCATTAGAATTCAAACCACCTGCTCGGGGGCCTCGGGGAACTGAGCCCACAGCTGGTCGCAGGCTGTCCCCTCACAGGCCACAGCCCGGGCTACAGAGGAGCTTCAGAGTGGGCAAAGTCCTTTACATTAGCACTGCAGACCCCAGCTACATAAATCATCACAAGCTGTGGGATGTCCCCCTGCGGATAAGGAAAGGTTGTACTCCCGTCTTCAGGATTGCGTGCTGCCAAACGCAGTTTGGTATTTTACAGGCTTCACAGTCTACACGGTGTCCTCATTCCCTGTGGAAAAAAAAAAAAACACAGCAGTAAAACAAAAGTCTTAGTACACTATGTCTGTTCTTCAGAAAGCGAAGCCATCGGAGCCTTCACCCTCAGACTCATGGACAAAAGATTAACCACAACGCCAGAAGGAGCAGCCTCCGCCGTGACGCTGCTCTGTGTTATTCTTGGGAAAGCCCTTCTTGGTCTAACAAACATCAGTGCTTAACAGACTTTTACCATAAGCATTCTTTTTCTGTTATTTTAAAATGTTTAATGAATTCTGGAGTCTGAAGGAGTCAGCAGGCCTGGCACTGGAATCGTACGCCCCACATGCATTTTTGCCATGGAAAGCCTCAGATGTCCCGGGTAGTTCACTCTCGGATTTTTTTTGGGACTTCTGAGATAAATTTTAAATCGACTATTGACAGCCTGAAACTAGCAAGAAAGAAAGTTGGAAACGGAGGTGAATGAACTGAGAGTCAGCAGTCTGTGGATCATCACTGGGACAGGGATGGAAGAGGTTATTCCTCTGATCACACTTCCCTTGTTCCTCTTCCATTACTTGTTTCATTGCAATTGAGACTACTGCAGAAGGATTGTGGAAATGTGAAATCACCTCCTAAATATAAAGACGGGTGCATGAGGACGTTTGCACGCATCATGAAAATGATCCGAGTGTGCAGCCAAGCCTCCTCCTCTCATCCGTGTGTGAATTCTTTGTGTATGTGTGCCACATGTCAGGCCGCTTACCGAGAAGCGGGTTTTGCTTTCTGAATCACACATGCGGTAGAAAGCTGGAGAAGCGGCTCGCCCAGCTGATGCCTGTGTTCAGGAACAGGGCCCACAGGCCACCGAGTGCCCCAGTGCAGGGCCAGGTGTGGCTCAGGAGAGGTCCAGAAACCACCTGACTCGCAAGTCTCCTGAGTCACAGTCCCTCTGAGGCCCATTACCTGTGCCAAACATGAGCGGCCTTCCAAGAGTCTGGGAGGGAATTGGAGAGGAATGTGGCATGTAAGTGAAAGGCCCAGAGGCTTTGAGACTTTCCTCCTGTCCTCAGCTCTGACTGGTACACACGCCCATGCAATATACACTCAAAGGCACGCTCCATTCACACCCAGACGCCGTCCCAGGAGTGCTCGAGGGTCTCTGATCCCAGGATGTGCATGAAAGCTCGCCGTCCTCGTGTGCCACAAAGGCCCTGCAGAAGGAGAGTAACGCCGAGCCTGGAGGGGAGGCAGAGGGAGCCCCACACACAGCTGCGCCTTGCCATCCTCTCCGCTCTCTGCACCCAGCACGTCCCTCCCACCCACACCCGCACGGGCCTCTCTGCATTCATATCTCCTTTCCCTGCTGATCTTCAACCTCTCCCTCACCACCGAAGCCTCCCCTCCACGCAGAGAAGTCCATTAACAGTTATGACCTTGATGGCCACTCCCACTAACTGAACTGTTAATGCAGACCAGGTTCTCACGTCACGAGGGAAACGCCACATGCATTTTCCTCACTAAATCCTGAAGTAGGTTCTGTTTCAATGCCCATTTTAGAAATGTGGAAACCGAGGCTTAGGGTTCTGTAACCTGCACAAAATCACACACAACTCGTTGGTGTTGCACAGGCCCCAAGCAGCCTGAGTTCTCAACTCCACGCTCAGGATTACCCATAAGCATCTCACGTCTCAAAACCAAGACCAGGCTTCCCAGACCGGGCACACCTGGGTCATAGGGAAGCAGCGGCTCTTGGCAGGTCTTCTGGTCTACCTCTCCGGCCCGCCGTCTCCTCCCTCCAATAGGCTCCTCCGCTCTGCCCCTGCCAGGGAGGTCCTTCCACACTTCCTCGGCTCCGTGCTCACACCACCCCTCGCTGAGCCCTCCCATGGGCTGCAGGAATTTGAGAACCTCGTTCTGTGCTGCGGCTCCCATGGTCTTCAGGCTGACATCCAAGTTCCTTAGCACAGGAGGTCTGTGTTCTGGGCACCACATATGCCCCGGGCTTATCACTTGCTGCTTCTCTCTGTGACCCCCGGCCCCAGCCCTGTCACAGTGGCCGTCATCCCTGCACCTGTGTGCACTGCACACTTTGCAGATGCCTTTCCATTCACTCCCGAGTGCCCAGGCGGTATTTCTTCTGGGACTTCTTGGGCATTTTCCATGCCTGTCCATACCTCGTGCCACAGCCACTGAATGTTCCTCCTTCCTGCCTTCCAGGAGGATCTACTGAGTACCTGTCCTGGGTCAGGCACTATGCTGAGAGCTGGGTGTTGAAAGCCGCCCTGGCTGAGCGGGGATCTTGTAGGAAGGAAAGGAATGGACGGGAGAAGCCACAGACAGCCCTGCCCCAGAGGATCCGAGCCTGGGGCTCAGAAGAGCCTGCCCTGCTTCCTCATGGTCCGGGGTGGGAGTGAGGTCCATGTGTTTCTGCTTCTAGTGCATCTCATCCTACAGACCAACTTGAAGATCCGAAATGACATCCGAGCACCTAAATATAAACTTCCCTGAATTCCCAGTGCTATAATCAACTGCCACAGATGCAAGTAACTTGAATTTTAAAATTACATAGATATTGGAAATGTGATGTTCAAGATCTGTAACTTTTCTTAAAAGCTTTGTTTCCGTTTCCATGACATACCTGTGAGTCTTTCATGAGGATCAGGAAAACAAAGCCTGTGTTTTTAAAGACTTTCCCTTCATCTGGAGTAAAGCGTGGTAAGAGCACACCTGGCCCTGGCCGTGGCTGGGGCTGCCCAGGAGTGAGCGGGCCCGGCTGCATCTGGGGAACAAGCTTCCCTCTCCCTCCGCTTCCTGTGACTTCCCGGTGTCCTTGCAAGCAGCTTGTGCAAACTGAACCTACCCATGGGCCTGACTGCAGGGTAGAGGCAGTTGGGGCTACAATCCCAGCGAGGTGCTGTCGGCCTGACCCCCTACATCAGGAGTAGAAAATGAAAGACCCTGCAAAGCTCCAAACAAGCTGGCATGCCACCGCGAAAGGAACGCGTGTAGTCAATACAAGGACTCTGAAGACGGTTTTATAGGTTTTGGGTTGTTACTCGTTGGGCTTAACTTCCTGGCTTGTATGCTTCAGAAAAGAGGGAGGAGAGAGATGGGGGCCGGGGATGGGCATGCATGTTCTTACTCTCTCTGTTCTCACCAGCCTCCTCTTTTGATACTAGCTGGAATTGACCCCTTTTCAACCCATAAGGCCCAAAGGAAATGTAATCATGAACCCCCTAACGTGAACCCGTCAGCTGTTCTCAGCTATCAAGGAATAAGCACCGGGCCCTCCATCCCACAGACTTTGTAAATCATCTCTGCATAAAGCGTGTCAAGGTGGTCTCTGCACCCTGTCCCTCCTCCACCCTGGGGCCCAGCCTCTGGGGCCAAGACACTACAGGTATCATCCTGGGGAAGTCCTGGAGGAGGGTGGCAGTGAACAACACCTGCTGGGTGGGCAGATGGAGCCCCCACACATCCTGCCCAGGCAAGTGGTGCCCGGCGTAGACCCCGTGTGGGAGGTCAGGGAGTGAGGGAGGCCCATTCTCGCTCTTGCCCAGCCCAGCACATGCCTGAAAAACAAGGATGAGGCCGCTGTCCTTACAGCCCGACAATGGACCGCATCCATGGGAACCTGCCTTCCAGGCTCCAAAGCCTCTGGCGACGGTGCAGGCGCTCCTCACGGCAGTGGTATCCAAACCACGGCGAGGCATCCCAGGCGCGCTCTGCAGGGAGGAGCAGGGGACGGAGGAAGGAAGGGAGACGGAACCCCCATCCTCCAGGCCCGGGGACCCAGGAGGTGACCGTGAACATGCGCGTTGTTGGAATGAGCACAGAGCCGAACAAGGGATCTGGTGCCAGCTTTGCCACTTACGGTTTCACGTGATAAGGCTCTGGTAGAGGGTGGTGGTGAGGGCGGCGGCCCTTGTTCACTGGGCCGCGTCCCGGAGCGGTGCTCACAGCTTGGCATGCATTCACGCATTCCTCACTTCTCTCAGCTGCCTTGGATGACGCTAATCTGGTGATGCCCGCCTTGCAGATGAGGAAACAGGTTTTGAAAGATGACAGCTGCCCAACCCCGACAGTAAAGAGCGGGAACACAGGCCCGAGATTCTATATCACAGGCTCTTAACCGCCAGATACGGCACTTTTCCTCAGGTCTGTCTTTTAATCTGTAAAATAAGATTAATAATACCGACATTATGGGACTATTGTAAGGATTAAATAAATAATATATGTGAAAGCATCCTTTAAAATAAAAATTGTATCTTTGCAAACATTGTTATATAACTAGAAGTCAAGGAAGGATGCAAAAGTATTCTGATTTGGAAAGAAGGAAAAGCAGAAACAATTCAGTTTAAAACAGCAAACATCCTTCACCCCACACCTGAACCCTCCTCTCTGTGGGACTTCACCAGACAGGCCTTATCAAAGCCAAGGTCTGTTCATCAAATGTCTGACGCTAAAATTGCTCATCTTAACTCTAAAGTCCGTTGTTCCTGGACATCAGGTAGGGCTGTTGCCGTTCATTCTTACCAAAGTTGGTTTCTGTCTTCCAGGAGTGCAGCTTCCAAGGCTTCCCATTTGCTGCACTGCTCTGTCTTAGGAATTTTAAAATACTATAGTTTTATTCTCACTTGAGCTCTAGACTTTCATCATGTAGTTCAAATGAATTCAGAGCATGAGCACATTTAATTTCTCTCCCCATAGGTCTATTCGACAAACACGATGAAGAGTCTTAAAAAAGAATTCATTTTTATCATGGAATACACAGAAGTGAGATATGCAGTTATGTCTTTTCTTTTCTTTTCTTTTCTTTCTTTTTTTTTTTTTTTTTTTGAGATGGAGTCTCACTGTTACCCAGGCTGGAGTGCAGTGGCGCCATCTCAGCTCACTGCAACCTCTGCCTCCCCAGTACAAGCAATTCTCCCTGCCTCAGCCTCTCGAGTAGCTAGGATTACATGCATGTGCCACCACACCCAGCTAATTTTTGTATTTTTACAGAGATTGGGTGTTTTGCCATGTTGGCCAGGCTAGTCTTGAACTCCTGGCCTCAGGTGACCCACCTGCCTGGGCCTCCCAAAGTGTTGGGATAACAGGCGTGAGCCACCGTGCCCGGCCCCCAGTCATGCCTTGCATACAAAAATCCACCTAACTCCACACCTGGTGAGTCCTGTTGTGCACCTGCTGTCAGCGCACATCTGCACGCCATCCCCACTGAAACGAGATGCAATTCCCAGTTCTAGCAGGAGAAGGTGCGCCAAAGTTTGCCTCACTGCTATCAAGAGGAAATAATGACTTTTCATTTATGTTTACTCTGAAAAATGCATTTTATACTTTGTCAAGATCTTAGCTCCCTTGTGTGTGTTTTCTCTATTTCCCTCTTTCTCTGCCCATCAGGAAATGCTCCTTAAAAACACTGGCCCTACAGTCAGGGACCTGGGATGCAGCCTAACTCTGCCATCCACCCACTGCATGACCTCAGCAGTGGGAGTGTTTTCAGGCCTCTTTCTTATCTGCAGACGAGGAGCAGGAGGAGATTCTTTAAGCTTTATCCCAGTTCTGAATATCAGTGACTTCCCAGAGCCACATGCAATGCCATCCCTGCTCCTCAAAGCTCGCGTCTCTTGTCTCCTGGCGCTTCTGCCTTGCGGGATTAAGAACAGAGCAGCTTGGGGTTGCAGAGCTGAGCATTCCACCAGTGTCCAGCTGGACAGTGAAGGATCCCAGAGCCACAAGAAATCCAGCTGACATTTCCCAGGGAGATAAGCCAGAGGGCGGGGGCCAGGAGCCTTCCAAGTGCAGGACATGCAGACACATTTTCACAACACTCTAGAATGTTCCCACTCAAAAGATAAAAACATGAAAATCTTGAAGAGTCTGAATTCCTACTTAACATTATCAAGATGAATCACTTAAACACAAAGGGTTAGTTCAGCAGCTTTGGAAGGGATGGTGCTCTTTCTCAGGTCCCAAAGGTTTCCAAGGGTTTTTTTCTTGGGTTACTGTCTGCAGGGAAGATGTAAGTAATTCTCTTTTCAAAATGTACTTTTGCTACCAATTAGCCCAAAATAAAAGCTCCTTGGCCACAGTTTCTGGACTTCCATTAGCATGAAAAGCACTCTCTTAAGGCAATAGGTATCTAATTATTGATGTTTTAAGATGAAAACTGTTCTTCATTTCACTATAATTCCCCCAACTCCCTCCACTGCTTACAACCAGGGGGACGTTAATCATTTGTCAATTATCTGTAGGCAGGGAAGAATGGCTTTCCTTAGAGTAGCATGCTGTCAAAGACAGCCTGGGTTTCATGTCCCTATAATCTGTATAAGAATACCCAGATTACTGTGACACAGATACAGATATAGAAACTGTGATACAGTTTATACATGTATATATATATACACACACACAGACACACGTGCGCACATATGTTTCATCATAAAGGCTGAAACCATTGTCACTTGTGAGATATTAACACAACATCTTAAGAAGGTGGTTCTTATGACAGAAACGTTTCTCTGGGCTTGAATTTTGCAGAAAGAATCATTGCAGGAAGTTTTTTAATTGCATTAGTTACTCATGACCTTAAATACTGATCTCTGTACTCATGGCCTATCTGCTGGTGAGACAGGGAACAACTGAAGTGCCTCGTTCTGGAAGACTCCATCTCCAGTCAACTAACACATTCCACATTACACAATCATCTTACATATACAGATGTCTTCAGAGACCCTAGAACTGCCAGGAAGAAGTATCAGAATATCTTCATCATCACCACCGGCTTCATGGTGGCTAGCATTTATGGAACGCTTATGAGCCAAATCCAATACTGAGTGTCATATATATATATATGCTCATTTGATCTTTATTTTAAAAACCTGTTGGGCCAGTTCTCTAGTTACTCGCTGCTGAAAGATGAGGAAACTGAGTCTCACTGTGGATGAAACAGCAAAGTTCACTCAAGTAGGAATGGGTGGAGTTCACTCACGCAGTCTGGTTTCAGAGCCTGAGACCTGTACCTTTCTGTCTCTATGTGCTATGCTGTCTGTGCCTGCAGTGCGGTGTCAATTCCAGGAAGCACAGGTCCCAGGGACTCAGGGGACATAAAGGCTCAAGGACACATGGCTTCAGGTTCACCTGACGATATTCCAGAAGTCTTTGCATGCAGATGACACAACCCAACTCAAACTGGTACCACAGGGGAGGCCAGTCAGCTCCCACCGTGGGGTCCAAGTCAGTTCCCAGACACCACAGCTCTTATACTTAGTAATGTCAACAGAAAGAGAGGAACCTGCACCCAACTAGCAGCTTGAGGAGATTCCTGGCACGTATTGGCCACACTGAGACTTTATGCACATCCCTGACTAAATACTGGACAAGGTAGATGGACTGTGATGATGGGGGAGGTCTGAGGTTGTGATGTCCCCAAAGTGAAGTGTCCCTAAAGGAACTGAGGTGGGAAAAGGCTGGCTTCCCACAGGAACCTGGGAGGGCTTTCACCCCACAGTGGAGCAGGCAGGAAGTTCACAGGAAGAGAGATGTTTATTACAGTGGACCAGTAGCGGGGAGGCCAACCTCATAGGAGATGTCTAAGAATGTCTAAGAACGCCTGGGAATCTGGGGCTTTTAACAAAAAAGTGCTCGTTATTTTTAAATACTTTTCATACCTTTGGGCCTTTACGATGTAAAGAATTCCAGAGTATGTTACACATTTTTTTAAAACTTTATATAAAATGAAATTGAGATTACCTTAAAGAATAATCAGCCCACACAAATGATTTCTGCCCTAAGTGGAAGAATTATAGAACCAGTGAAATGCACCGGCGAGTGCTCTATATACAAGAAAGAGTCTCTCAATAAATGCTAGTGTCTGATTTACACATTGAATAAACAAGATTTACATCTTAGTTCATTCACTGTATCATAAATTCTTACTAATTTTTCATGAGTCAGTGAGTGTATATTTACAAGTGAGACATAATATGACGGTAAAGCTCAGTTACATCAGCATGTAAATTTTATGGCCTTCAAAACGATAGTCTGCTGCCCCATTCTCATAGAAGACTTGGAACTCTGTTCCACAATTCAGTTCTGCAACATTTTACTGCAGGCCCATCAGGCGCATGTGGCGGGCGTTTGTGATAAAAAACAAATGAACACCATCCCTGTTCCTGTTGGCAGGGAAGACGAGTATGTTACCATATCTCCTGTTGTAAGTGCCGTGATAAAGGTGAGCAGGTGCACTCTGGAAGCTCCAGTAGGGGTTACTCAACTCAATTTTAACCAGTAAGGAATTGAGGCAGAAAGTGGGGGAGCAGTTTCAAGCAAGGAAAATACCAACAGCGAGAGTATGGAGGCACGACAGGGTAGGACATGTTCGGGGAGACAGCAGCAGTTTGCTCCTAGACGGCACACTGCCCAACAGAAATCTGATGGGAGCCACAAACGCAAGCTGCTAGTGTAACTTCAACATTTCTTCCAGCCACACTAAAATTAAATATTTCTAGTAGCTGCACTAAAATTGAAAAACAGCTGAAATCAACTTTAAAGTATATGTTATTGAACCACATAGATCCAAAATGTTGCCATTTCATCATGATGCCGTGTGTTCCAGACTGGTGGCACATCTCAGATTGGACGGGCCCCCGTTCCAGTGCTCAGCAGCCGCTGTGACTGGCGGCTCCTGTGTTGGACAGCACAGCGCTAGAGCAACAGGTGTGAGGTGTGGAGTGTCCAGACAGCTCGGGAGGTAGGCAGGCGGTCAGACGAAATCCTTCAGATACTTCATTGTGTAGGTCATGGGAAGCAGTGAGGGCTGCATCGCTTTGAGAACTGGGTGAGGGATGGATTGCAAGAGAATGAAACTAGGGGTGGGTGGCTATGAGGTCCCGCTGGACTTGAAAAGGGCTGAAATTAGGGCCAATGGTAGTAGAATTGGGAAGACACGAATATTGGGGACAAAATGTCTGCAGGATTTTGGTGAATTCAATGTGAGACAGAAGGTATGAGGCATGAGTTGAAGATGCCTCCTGGTTTCTTTCTTTTTTTTTTGAGACAAACTTTCCATCTGATTGCCCAAGCTACAGTGCAATGGGGCCATCTCTGATCACCACAATCTCCATCCCCTGGGTTCAAGCTATTCTTCTGCCTCAGCCTCCCAAGTAGCTGGGATTACAGGCTCCCGCCAGCACTCCCAGCTAATTTTTTATTTTTAGTAGAGACGGGGTTGCTCCATGTTGGTCAGGCTAGTCTCGAACTCCTGACCTTAGGTGATCCGCCTGCCTAGGCTTCTCAATGTGCTAGGATTACGGGTGTGAGCCACTGTGCCCGGCCTTCTTCCTGGTTTCTGACTGAGATAACTGGAGAATATTAACAGCTACAAGGTGGGGGTTACAGGAAGACTACTGATGGGTACACTCACATCATTCTGCCTCACATCATATGCAGCACATGGTAAACGTAGGTTGGCTCTGGTGGGGGTCTTTACTGAGAGAGGAGGGCCGAGCATCGATGATCACCCCAAGGTTATTTCCATGAGTACTGTAGAGCTTTGGAGGTTCTCAGAGCAGTCAAGACATCTAGGAGAGAAAGACCCTTCCCAAATACAATATTCACTTTTGAGCATAAAGGGTAGAATCAGATGCCAAGCTTGGTTGGGAGGTATTGATGCCCCTATCAAAAGGGTGGCATAGCCATGGCATCCAGAAGCTTCTAGCTCGCCAGATGGTCACAGTATTAACAATCCAGTTCCAGGTTTGTGACGGAAGAGAGCACCTACGTATGCAGCAGTGTCAAAAACAGTCATCCTCTGAAAACCTGCAACTCTGGGACTTTTCAGCCTCACCACAAGGTGCGTTTTGTGGAATAAGCAAAAAGCTGCAGGGTCAATTACACCCAGGCATCCCCAAGTCACGGCAATAGCCAAGGGGAGCTCCATTCAGCTATCCCAGGCAGGGTCATTGCAACTTTAAAGGGAGAATTCCCAAGCTGGAGAAGCAAGTGGCCACAAAAGATTTGAAGCAGCATTGAAGAGCATGGCATGGACTGATGGGTTACATGGGAAACATGTTTTAGATAGATAGGATCATAGAAAATTCTCAAGTAGGGATTGGATGGCATTCTTCATTATTCTTTTGACTGAGAGCTCAAATCTTAGGGGGACAGTAAACACTTGGCATTGGGAACTCGGCAGATGTCAGTGTGGGCTTGAAGTGAATGCTACTAGACCGATAAGTTGCTCAGCTGCGGGAGTCGAGTGACGTGCGCTTGCTGGGCACAGGCGCAGGATGAGAAACCGGCAAGGTGAAGGGTGAGTCCCTCGCCCCAACCCTAGGTGCTCATTCGGAAAGCATATTAGAAAGTAAAGTAGGAGATCAGAAGGATGGAATATGGCTGTGCTTTATCTGGGGAAATCCACCACCTCACAGGGATAGAAGCATTGCAGGTCGGCTTTCCAATGTGGCACACATATTTGTGCATCAAAGAGCCTTGGCTGCTCTGCGAGGGTTTTAAATAACTCACATCCCTGGGTTTTATTTTGAGAAGACTGGCTTCATTCACTAAAATAAGAAAAAGGAGAATATTGAAGGAATTTCCCAGAGCAAAATTTCCAATGGAAGAAACATAAATCATCGTCTAGCACAGGAAGAATCTCTTCATCATTTGGGGCGCCAGAGCAATACAATGTATTGCTTCTGAATCAAGAATCCTTGTCATTTGCTCCTTTACACAAATCCCCAATGTTACAAAGGATACTGGAACTCCATGTGCCCCTCTGCTGTGTGGACATAAAGCCCAGAACACAAGGAATCCACCAAGCCCAGCTTTTCCCTTTTCTTTCTGTTTCATCCAGGACACACTTACCTATTGCTGACCTCATAAATGCTAAAAATAGTCATGTAGCTTCTCCCTCCAAACCCTGTTTGATGAAATCCATGAGGAGTTCATGTCAATGTTTCAGACTCTGAAACATATCAGAGTTATTTCAAGTGGCAATGAACAAATCCTAAATTATATCCTAGGATTCAGACACTTACTCATCTTTAACCAAATATTTTGAGCTGAAACACACATAAAATAAGATTATCTACCAGAAATTCTAATACTTCAGTGAAGGGGTTGGAGGAATAAAGGTGCTGACCTAAATAACTTTAAAAATAAAAGAAGTTTATGAAAAAAGAAAAAGAAGTTCACAGAGACCAGACAATGAAAAAAATAATATAAATGAGGTTTGTAGGTATAAAGGCAAAATTAATTGTCCATAAGCACTTGACTTTGATTAGTAACATTGTTTCCCATGGGGACGTGTGTTAACGATTCTGTTACTGTATAGAGGTACACAGGAACTGATCAATGAAATAAATGCACGTCAGATGGTGGGAACCTGCTTCTTACCGTTGGAGCGGGGAGGTTGCAGGCAAACAAAGGGACAGGCTAGAATCGTTCGTGGGGTAACAGTTGAACGTGGAGACTAAGAAACTATTTCATTAAATACATATATACATGAGATAGATAGATAGACAATTATGTGTGGATATGTGTATATACAGGGGTTACTAGACACACACATATTTCTTGCTCTGTGGGCTGAGAAGACCCAGAAGCAAAGGCATCACAATAGCAATAAGCACACCCGGCACCCAGATCTTGGTTTTCAGCACCATTGACCAAGAAAAGGAATCAAGGCTCATTGGAGAAACTGTTTCAAAGACTGGAACAGGGAATATCAGAGGTGCTGCCAGATGTATCCACCAGACAAAGTTGGGATAAAGTTGAGCAATAAAACAAATTAATACTGGATCATGAGGGAGAAGAGACAAATATGTGCAAAATAATTCTAAATAATTTATGTAGCCATTTCACCCTGAAGGAGGTGAGACTAACTCCCCACTCCTAAGTGTGGGCTGTGCACAGTCACCTCATTCCAAAGAGCACAGGAGGGGAGGGGTGGCTTCACAGAGGAGACACCTGACCAGCACCACCACAGCCACACGATCAAGGTCACATCGGCAGTGATGAGTCGTGTTCATGGCATGTAACCTTGGTATGACGTGATGGAAATGACAGTTTATCTCTGCACAGAAAACTCACAACACCAGCCTAATCATGAGAAAAACGTTTGACAAATCCCAATAGCAGGACATTCTACAAAACACCTGACCAGCCTTTCTCAAAGTTGCTAAGCTAAAAAAAAAAAAAACAGACGTGACAGTGATTGACATCACACACTGCGTCATAAAAGGTGTGGTGCTCTCTCTTTTCTGAATCACTCATTCTGGGGGTACTTAATGGCCCTGTCTAGAAGTCACTGTGCAGCCCATGGAAAGGAACCAAGACCTCCAGCTCTAGCCGCATGAGTGAGTCTTCTAGGAAGCAGCCCTCAGCCTCAGGGAAGCCTTCAGAAGGTACAGGCCCTGCTGACACCTTGCCTGCAGCCCCATGAGGGGGGTCCTGAGCCAGAGCCTCCCACCCAAGCCACTCATGAATTCCTCATCCTTAGACACTGTGAGATCATCCATTTTTCTTGTTTTAAGCCAGCATATTTTGGGGCAATTTGTTAGGCAGCGACGGATGACTAATACATGATGCTACATGCATGGAGCATGTGAACGTAGGAGGGGATGGACCAGAGATGGCTTGAGTCTGGCTTCGTTCTCCCACTTCTGTAGAAAGCTGGAAGTAATCCCCATTCTGGCTAGAGATAACTGGGGCAGTAGAGCGAGTGAAGCAGAATTGGTCAGGTACGGTGTCTAAAAATTGGAAGGAAAAATGGTAACTTGTATGACTCAAAGAAAATGAGTATCTACAAATTATATGTCTGGATTTTATTGAAGCATATAACAAATGTTTAAAAATTAACCTGTGAGAAAACTGAATAATGGGTGATGGTAGTATATTTGAAAGTCTTATGAAATGATCTGGATAGATATGAATAATGTGTAGGAAATGAGAATGTTTAATAAGAACAGATGAGAGTTCAGCATTGGGGTTTTTTAAACACCAACTATATAAATGCAAGTTTGGGAAACCAGGTTGTTTGCCAGAAGTTCATGAGGAAAAACCTGTCAATATGAGCCACTCTGTGACGGGGCTGTCCGGAGGGCTAAGGAAACCTTTTGCAGAAAATGGGGGCTGGGGGCGAGATCCACTGAACTTTGAAAGGATCAAAACTCAGCCCCAGGACTTGCCCTGCCCCAAAGCCCCGAGATGCCAGGCAGAACTGAGAGGTAGGGAACCAGCCCATGACCATCTTGGCCCCGGCGCCGTGAGGAACCATGAGAGGAACAGAAGATGTGTCAGGTGGAAGCAAGTCCCAAGGTGGGGTGGTGAGATGGCCTCCACCATCTCAAAGGAGGAGGCAGGTCTGTGCAGCCTTGCTCTTTACAAACGGAGCCCAGAGCAACACACACTATTGGAGTGAAGAGTTTTATCTGAATAGAGAACTATCCAACAGTGAAATCAACTGCCTTGAAAAGTCAGGAGCGGTGAGCAAGGTCTGTAGACAGCTTGGGGAGCCAGACAGACTGCACCGCAGCTCAGACCACACCGAGTCTGTGCAAAATAGGGATGCAGGCCGGGCATGGTGGCTCACACCTAAATCCCAGCACTTTGGGAGGCCAAAGCGGGTGGATCACGAGGTCAGAAGTTCAAGACTAGCCTGGTCAACATGGTGAAACCCTGTATCTACTACAAATCAAAAAATCAGCTGGGTGTGGTGGCGTGCACCTGTAATCCCAGCTACTGGGGAAGCTGAGGCAGGAGAACCACTTGAACCCAGGAGGCAGAGGTTGCAATGAGCTGAGATCGCAACACTGCACTCTAGCTTGGGAGACAAAGCAAGACTCCATCTTTAAAAAAAACTGGTAATGCATTCATCTGTAAGATGGGATTCCTACTACAGGTATGACTAATAGTACACCATGATTATTTGAAGAGAATTAAATGCAGTGAGCCACAGACAGCACTGCCTGAGATGAAATATGCTCCTATTAATTGTCAACCATCTTACTGTCCCATTGCTAGAAATCTTCAGGTCAGGCTCCAGCTGATAATTCTGAAGAAGGATGCCAACGTCCAGCAGGAGTTTGGACTACACCAGTGGTTCATAACCTTGGCTGCACATAGTCATCTGGCCGCTGTAACATTCTTCTGTACTCGAGCCAGACCTCTGTCTAATCAAATCAGGATCTCCCAGTGGCAAGGTGAAACCTTGGAACCATGTGGCATGAAATGGTGAAAGGTATGAGGTCACAGCTGGGGTTGGGCCATGTCTATACTGCATCCCAGTTCTCCGTGGGATTCCGACGTGCAGCGCAGTGTACAGCACTGGACTACGAGAAGTCCAAGGTCCCTCTCAGCTCTGTGCTTCTGTAATTCTGTATCTGGACTCCCAGGAGCTATTCCGTGGAGCCACCCATCGGCACTTCTGTTTTCTCAGGGGCATCTTATACGGGCAATGGACTTTACCCAGTTCCCTGGCTCTCCATTTGTGAACTGCAAGTTCAAGGCCTCTCTGCACTGTGTGCCCCACTGTAAGACGAGAATAGTAACGCTGACTGCTTACAATGATGATGAGGAGTGAATAGAGGAATTCGTGTGAAATGCCTTACGTATCTTCCATGCAGCGGGAATTAATGAACAGGTGCTACTGGTGTTAATGCAGGTATCAAAGGGCAGACGTGGCCTGTTGAAAGAGCACCTAAACTAGTGCAATCCATAAAGAAATTGGATATAAATACAATATCATAATAATTCAAAAAAAATTATCTTACACGAACATGTTAGCTTAGTTTCCAAAACTTGTGCAAGAAAAAATACATATGGTCATTTTTAAAAGACTGTGGAGGTTTCATGATGCTTTTTATAATTATTAACCAGGTTCACTTTTGCTATATAATTAGAATGATTCTTCCTGGGTTATTTGAAATTCCAAAATAATATTTTTAAAAATTGACAAAGCAAGTTTTAAATCTAAGAGGCTTCACACATCCATTCCAGAAATGTTAAAAGAATGGGATTAAGATAAGAACAATATCAAAAGCACCGATAGTGAAAGAAAAATGATAAATAAAAAACTTTTCACCTATGAAAGACACTAATTAGGATGAAAAGACAAACCACAGATTGAAAGAAAATGTTTACAAATCATGTTTCTTTTTTTATTTGTTTCTTTTTGATACAGAGTCTCGTTCTGTCATCCAGGCTGGATCTCGGTTCACTGCAACCTCCGCCTCCCAGGTTCAAGCAATTCTCGTGGCTGGGCCTCCTGAGTAGCTGGGATTACAGGTGCACGCCACCATGCCTGGAAAATTTTTGTATTTTTAGTAGAAACGGCGTTTCAGTATGTTGGCCGGGCTGGTCTTGAACTCCTCACCTCAAGTGATCTGCCTGCCTCAGCCTCCCAAAGTGCTAGGATTACAGGCAAGAGCCACCTCACGCAGCCCGCAAATCACTTTCTTATATCTGATAAGAAACATATCCAGAGTTTATAAAGAACTCTTAAAACTCAACAATAAAAATAACACTAAAAAGACAGGCAAATTTCAACAGTGATGTATAGATGATAAATAGCATGTAGACCCCAATTATCTTTACAGAAATGCAAATTAATATTTTAATGAGTTACTACTATATACCTATTGGAAGGTGAAGATCCTAAAACCAGACGGTACTAAATGTTATCTAGAAGGCAAGACAAAAATATTTCCTATTCATTGCCGGTGGGAAAGCAAAGTGTCTTCCAATCTGGAAGACAGTTTGGCAGTTTCTTATAAAGTTAAACAGACTTACCATAAAACCCAGCAATGCACTCGTAGGTGTTTACCCAAGCGCATTAAAGGGGCAGGTTCACGACAAACCCTGTACACAAATGTTTATAGAAGCTTTCTTCATAACTGCCAAGACTGGACGCAACCAATATTGGATAAACAGCCTCGCTACTTTCAATAATGGAATATTATTCAGCAGTACAGAGAAACAGAGCCACTAAAAGACGTGGAGAAAACGTAAATACGTGTTGCCAAGTAACAGAGGCCAGTCAGAAAAGGCCCCATACCAATAAGTACAATTATAGAATGTTCTGAAAATGGCCACACCACAGAGACACTAAGGATCGAGGGGTGCCAGAAATGTTGGGGAAGTGGGGAGAGTTTAATAGGTGGAGCATGGGGTTTTATGAGTTGAAACTACTTTGTATGAGCCCGTAATTGTGGATACAGAGTGCTGATTGTCAGAACACATAGAACTTACGGCACAGAGAATGAATCTTAATGGATGCTAATTTAAAACTAAAGTTGTTCAGGAGGTCAAGGCACCCCGGGATGGAATGCAGTATGTGAGCAAAGAATCTAACTGTACTAACAACCCCCCAAAGGGGTTAGGGTGGGAAAGTGCTGGCTTAGGCACCTCTAGGAATGAGCAGGGTCCGTAGGACGAAAGACAGAAGAAATTGTCCGTAAGCACTACTTTAGTTGATAAAGCTGTTTCGCAGGGGGATGCAGGTTAACAGTTCTGATACTGCTGTAGACGAACACGGGAGTGGATGGCAGATGGTGGGAGCAGGCTTCCTGCTTCTGGCTGTTGAAGGGGGAGGTCAGAGATAAGCAAAGGGTAAAAGCTAGAATCACTCATGGGGTAATGGAGGAGAGTTAGAGTCATCAGTATGAATTTCTGTTTTGCTTAAAATATACACAGCTAGTTTTATATATAATTATTTATAGATAAGTGCATATACCAGAGTTATTACACACACATACCTCCACCCTATGTAGGGTGACAGGACGCAGAAGCAAAAATACCCCAGGAGCACCGTGCGTCCACATGGTTTCAAATACCGTTCTCCAGTGAGAAGACCCAGGGCCCACTGAAACGGCTGAGTCTAGGCCTGGGATACAAAATATGTAAATATGAGTCAAGAGCATCTTGTGGTGCCAGAAAGTAAGGAAGTGATTTAAAAATTTTTTTTAATTATTGTGGATATGTGAAAGAGACACAGAAGCCAACGGAAATAGGTTCCACTGGACAAAGCTGGAACAATTCGGGCAACAAAATCAAGCCGTGTTGGACCATAACTCAGAGTACAAAATAAATGTCCATTAGTCCACGCTCATTTAAATAGATGAATGTCTGAATGAATAAATAAATAGCTTGGAAGAAGAGACACATCTCCTGTGCAGAAACATTCCAAATAATTTATGTAAGTATTTCACCCTGAAGGAGGTGACCTTAACCCCTTACTCCTTCAGTGTGGGCTGTGCAGTCACCTCCTTCCACGGAGCACCGGAGGGGAAGGGGTGGCTTCGCAGAGGAGACACCTGACCAGCACCACCACAGCCAGGTGACCAAGGTCACATCAGCAGTGATGAGTCGTGTTCATGGCATGTAACCTTGGTATGACGTGATGGAAATGGCAGTTTATCTCTGCGCAGAAAACCCACACCACCAGCCTAATCATGAGAAAAACATTTGACAAATCCCAATAGCAGGACATTCTACAAAATACCTGGTGAGCATTCCTCAAAGTTGCTAAGCTCACCAAAAACAAGCTAAGTCTGAGAAATTGTCACATAACATCCTGCAACAGAAGAAACAAGGGCTCCTTGGAGAAATGGCTGATCCGAGGCCTACGGCAGGGAGTACACAAAATGACTTTCAGCATCTTAGAATGCCAGAAATCAAGGAAGTGCTCCCAATGGCACGAGGGGCTATGTCCATTAAATGTCATATGGTATCCTAGAGGGGACGCTGGGACGGAAATAATACAAAAAGGTGAAAACAAGAAAACCTGAAATAGGTATTGGCTTTGTGAATGTCTGTGTGCCCCAGAGGTTCATATGCTGAAAACCTAATTTCAAATGTGATGATATTAACAGATGATGCCTTTGGGAGGTGACCAGGTCATGAAGGTGCAGCCCTTATGAACGGGATGAGGCCCCAGAGAGCTGCCTCGCGCCTTTTACCACGTAAGCACACACAGAGAAGGGCTGCCTGTGAGCTGCGAAACAAGCTGTCAGCGACACTGAGTATGCTGGTGCCTTAATCCTGGACTTTGCAGCCTCTGGAACTGGGAGACGTGAATATCTGCTGTTTTTCCCTTCCCTGGTCTATGGTGCTTTGGTCCAGCTGCCCAAATGTGCTTAGATCGTTAATTGTCACATTCATTAATCACAAATGTACCACACTAATAAAAGATGTCGATAACAGGGAAAATTGGGTATGGACTATATGATAACTCTGTACAATTTCCAGTTTTTCTGTATATACAAAACTCTTATGAAAATTAAGTTTATTTAAATTTTTTTTAAAAACTGCATATACACTGTACTGTATTAGGTAAATCTGTTTTAACAATTCGGAAAGTACTTTATGTCTATACTAGGATTGAACAAATAAATGAATAAACGGCAGACAATAGGGGCCTGGTTTCTCACTGCGCAACGAAAGTTATTAAAAAAAAAAGCGAGGGAGCAAGTCTAGAATTAATACCAGGCTACGGGACTAGAGCCAGAAATACCAGCATAACCTTAACACTTCATTTATCATTGTACAGAGAGAGATACATGAACACAGAAATAATTATAAATACGTATGCACACATGGGTTAATATCCATTCATGTATTTCCTAGCTCTGTCTGTTGGGGAAGGCCTAGATGGAGTGACACCCCAGTAGCAATGAATACAAGTATGGCTAGATTTTGGGTTCTACATAACATCCTCCGATGAAAGAAACAAGGGCTCCTCGGGGAAAGGGCTGATCCGAGGCCTACGCAGGGACTGCACGAGATGACCTCCAGCATCTTATAACGCCAGAAACCAAGGAAGCGCTCACAAAGCAAACAGATGAACGCATGCCAAAGGGACCAGAAAGCAACCTGAGAGCGCTCCCTGTGGCCAAAGCTGGAAGAATCTGAACATCAAAACACAAAATAGAACATTGGTTTATAGCTTAAGGAACAAAATAAACATCCACGAGTCCATACTGATTGAGATAAATCATTGAGGAAATGAATAAATGGGGAAGAAGAAACGAATTGTCCTTCCAGAAGCATTCCAAATAATCTGTGCAGATTCCCACGCAGAAGCGGGGTAGTACCCCTCCCTCAGTGTGAGAGGGACCCGGTGACTCACTTCCACAGAACAGGGTGTGGGAAGGGAAAGGCGGTGACTTTGCGGCGAGGATTCCTGGCGGGCAGCACCTCAGCCTGGTGATCAAGGTCAACATCAGTGACGTCATATTCACACCATGTCCCCCTGATAGGAGATGAACGGGCACATTCCTTCTGTGGTATTCTTTCCACAAACCTGTAACCCCAGTCTAATCAAGAGAAAACATCAGACAAACCCGAGCTGAGGAACATTCTACTGGTTTATCTGACCACTACTCTTCAAAACTGCCAAGGCCATGAAAAACAAAAAAAGTCTGAGCGACTGCCTCAGAGGGGACTCCAGAGACACAACTGTCACGTGGCATCTTCAGTGGGATCCTGGGGCAGAAGACGGCATCAGTGGGAAAGCCTGTGAGATCTGAATAAACTCTGGAGCTTGATTAACAGCAGTTTACCAACATTAATCTCTTAAGTTTGACAAATATAGCACAGTTATGTAAGATATTAACACATGATACCATGGAGTGAAGGACAGGAACTTTCTGTACTTGCAACTTATCTATAAAACCAAAATTAGGCGGCGTGCCCTGGCTCACGCCTGTAATCTCAACACTTTGGGAGGCGGAGGTGGGCATTTCACCTAAGGTCAGGAGTTCAAGACCAGCCTGGCCAACATGGTGAAACCTCGTCTCTACTAAAAATACAAAAATTAGACAGGCAAGGTGGCAGGTGTCTGTAATCCCAGCTACTAGGGAGGCCAAGGCAGGACAATCACTTGAATCCAAGACGTGGAGTTTGCAGTGAGCCAAGATCGCACCACTGCACTCCAGCCTGCATGACAGAGCGAGACTCCATCTCAAAATAAATAAATAAATAAATAAATAAATTAAAACCCGAAGTTACTTTAAAGTAAAAACTTCGTTAGAAATAAAAATCAAGGCCGGCACACTGGCCCACGCCTGTAATCCCAGCACTTTGGTAAGCCGAGGCAGGCAGATCATGAGGTCAGGATATCAAGACCATCCTGGCCATGGTGAAACCCCGTCTCTACTAAAATACAAAAAATTAGCCAGGTGTGGTGGCTCACACCTGTAATCCCAGCTACTCAGGAGGCTGAGGCAGAGGAATCTCTTGAATCCGGAAGACGGAGGTTGCAGTGAGCCGAGATCGTGCCACTGCACTCTAGCCTGGCAAAAGAGCAAGATTCCATCTTAAAATAAATAAATAAATAAAAATCAAACGTTATTTTACTCTTCTTTACATGGTTACAGTGTAATTTGTCAAGACTGTGAAGCTGCAACGTGTTCTTGTTTTAGTGGTGCATATCCTCTTCATTGCAGTATGCATCCTAAGTGTCCATCGTACCTGACAGGACTGTCAGGAAATGCTTGGAGGCACAGGGGCCCCCACCTGGAGTCATCCTGCACCCGCGGTGAAGCTCAGGCCTGTGCTGCAGATACTCACTGAATGAACCAAAAATAAATCCAGGGTGTCGGTTTGGGAGCAGCTGAACTGGGAGATCCTTGTGGAATAGAAGTGGCTTCCCAAAGATCCAAAGAAAATGAAAGGTACACTGGCTCTAGCTCAGAACGATCTGGGGCTCCTGGAGCCTTTTCCAACATAGCAGACGTCCTAGAGAGCGGCTGAGGTGTGGGGCAGAAAGCGGGATACCAGGACAACCTTGGGCCCCTCCACTCCATCCCTGCCTGTGCACCCCAGGCCCTGGAAGCTGGGCTGGGCTCCTGAGCTTGGCACCCAGGCAGTGGCCAGGCCCCTGGGAGCCCCAGGGCTTCCCAAGGCAGGAGAGGGCAAACAGACCACCATCTCTTACAATCTCACCCCTTCACTCCTCGGAAGTTGGAATGTGTCATATCGAATAACATCTTAGAGTCAATGGAATTGCTATAAATTACATTCCAGAGAGATGATTAATAAAGTTGACTAAAGTCTATAGGAAAGGGGAGTGGGTAACACGCACATCCTAGTGACTCTCCAGGACCCAGAGAAGAGAATCAGCAGTGCCTGCTGTAGGATCCAGAGGCTGGGAGTGAGGAGGACGAGAACCCCAGCCTGGTCAACGTGCACAGGGCAGACCAGGCAGCTGCCCCGAGCCTGGGTCTGTGCCGTCCTCTTTGTCTTTCCTGCAACCCTTATGGTGTCCCAGGTCCTCACACACAGACACCAGTGCCCTCTGGACACCACCTGCAAGTCCAAAGCCCCCGTGACCCCTCAGCAAGGTTCCTTCTTCCTCCGATGCCCCACAGCCCGGCTTCTCGTAGCTGCTGGCTCCTCATCCGTCTGTCTCTCTCACACACACACACTCGCAGTCATTTACACACCTCTCACACTCACATGCTCACACACTGGCACAACAGATCACACACACATAAAAACACACTCACTTGCACACACCTCACACACAAACACGCACTACATACACACACACCACATGCTTTGTCAGTCACGTCTGCTCACATACTCATTCATACAACCCGTCACACACAGATACACTCAAACATGCTTATACACATTTACACACATCACACATACCCACTCACATGCTTACACACCTGTTACACTCACATGCTCACACACTGGCACACGTCTCAGACACATGCTCCATACACTCACACACCACACTCACAATCACTTAAACATACACACTCACTTGCACACACTACACAAATTCTCATACATTCACACTTACATAGCCACACAATTTACACACATCATGTATTCATACACTCTCACATGCATAAATATATGCCACACACATACTCATAAATCATTATACACACACACACCACATGCTCACACACTCAGTCTCACACTCATACACATGTCACATGCACAATGCTCACACATACATGTTCACACACTCACACATGAATACACACTCACACTTACACACACACACCTACACACATGAATCACCCACCCTGCGCTCGCAACACTCAGACAAACAGTTGACGCCAGTTCCCAGCTCAGGTTGTCCGACCCGGACCCAGCACTGGGAGTCCCTGGGGTCCACGACTAACAAAGCTCTACATAAACCCCTGGCCCCGAAAGACTGCTGGGGACACCAGAGGTTTCCTGGGCTCTTTGAATCAGGTCCTCCCTGCTCCGAGGGGAGAGCGGGAGAGGGTCTGGCTGGAAGGAGGCCAGCACTGGCCAGTCTCCCTCCCCTCCCAGACCCCCGCCGACGCACCATGAAGGGGCCTTTGGAGAGGCGCCTGGCCTCCCTGTCCTGAGAGCTGGCCCTGGGACATGCAGACTGTGGGTCCCAAAGCCAAGACAAATGGGGTCCCCTGAGATGCTCCCCTGAGCTGTGCCGCCCCAGAGGAGATGCCTGCTATGGCCGTGCCCTGCCCAGCCTGCAGCAAGTTCACAGGGGCATGGGCCTCGGGGTGTTCACCAAAGCTAGGCTCTCCACAAAGATGCGGCCAGCACTTGCTGCAAGCCAGGTGCCATCCCAGGGCCGGGGTGTGCCCAAAGTCCCCTCTGTTCATACGGCACAGATGCGATCTGGAGAAAGGGACAGGGAGGCAGCAAAGACCGCCCCAAACCACTCCTGACTCCGACAGCCACCGAGCAGGCCTGAAAAGCCCAGAGGCCACAGCAGGTGCTGCCCTCGGGTTAGGGCTCAGAAAGACCTTTGCAGGGGCTGGCTTCAGGGTGCTGAAGGACCCAGGCATGGGGGGCAAGGGCAGGGGCGCCCTGGACCAGGAAACGGCCAGGCCTGCTTGGGGACCAGGTTGCGCTCCAGGAAGAGGAAGCCCAGCTATGGTCAGGCCAGTAAATGTGGGCAGATCAGAGCTTGGTAAGTCAAGACAGGGCAGAAGGGCCACACTGATGTTATCAGGACGCTGGGGCTTCCTGTGCAGCAGGCGGTCATCTGATGACAGTTTCAAAAGATCCCCAGGCAGCTGCGTGGGGACTCTGTGGTGGAAGGCCAGGGACACAGGGCAGCCACGTGGAGGCCTGTTGCCGGCCTGGGCGGACAGGATGAGGGGGCCGAGGGTGGTGGGGCTGGAGGGAGGAGGCCCGGGCCCGGGTGCACTTGGAGGGAGAGGAAGCGGGGCTAGTCAGAGACTGGGTGTGTGGGAGTGGGGACGGAAGGAATCGCGGAAGCCCCATTGTTTTCACTCAAGTGAACTGAGTGGGTGGTGGTCACATTTCCGGAAATGAGAATTCTGGGGGTGGGGGAAGGAGAGGGGGTAGCGATAAAAACCTAACTTGCATCCGTGTTAACTTTGCAATTCCCATTGGATATCCCAGTGGGCATGGCAAGAAGACAGGTGGATTGTGGAGGGTGGTGCAGGGAGGCTCAGTGTACGCATGGAATTTCCAACCGGGCCCTGGATGAGATCGCCTGGGTGCCAGCTCCCTGTGGAGGATACAGGGGCCCAGGCCGAGCTTGGTGTGCAGGGAGAGGGGACAAAATGAGGCTGGGAGAGAGAGTGGCAAGACAGGGGCAACCCTCAGAGGGCGAGGAGGTGAGACGCAAGCGCAGAGGCTTCCCAGAGCCCAGCTCAGCACAGAGCAGGGCGCACCCAGGGCGCCCCATGGCCCAGGTGCCTGCACCAGAGGACCCAGATCCAAGCCCCTCCGGTCACACTCTTCCCTCCCCAGGTTTTTTCATCGAACCAAAAAATCTCTCCACATGCAAAGCCGCCCTCTTTAGAGATGTCTTCCCTACTGTTGCCCTGACTAATGCAATTCACCAGGCTACAGCTCTGCAAGACTTTCTCTCCCAAATACGGGCTTCATCTCTCAATTGCCCAGGGGGTGTGCCATGGACTCTGACAAAGCTCCATCTCCCTGTCCCCACCCTCTGTCCCCTGCGGTGGATTATCACCTCACATTATTGCCCCCATGAAGTCTGTGGAAGCCCCCAGGGAAGGACCCTCTCCCCTTCCGAAGGCACATTGTGTCTTTGCGTCACCTCACCGAGTGGAGTCACGAACATTAGCTCATTCAACTTTAATGAGCTTAGCACGCAGCAGGGACGCAGCAATTTTGGAGAGTGAATTGACTTCAATTGTCAGCCTCCAGCCGGCATGACATCACCAGGTCTTAGCAGAGGAGCCCATGGCCGTAAGGCTTCCCCATGCTCTGCAGGATATCTCTGAGGCCTGAGGCCAGCAGGACACAGTGAATTGACACTCACAGATGCATTTTCTGGGAAGAGAGTGCAGACTTTTATTGGAATTATCAGCGATAGACATGCTTTTTTTTCTTCTGTTGCATTACAGCTATTGATTCTAATCTTATTCATCTCTGAACAATTCCAGGGAAAGGGCTGTTGCCTTTACCTCCTGTTGCTGATTTGAACAGACACGTGGCACATTTCTCCTAGGATCTGGTTCCCCGTGGGTCCTTCTTCCTGGTGCTGAGTTCTGGATTCCTGGGTGGCTTTGGTCTGGGGTCCCTGTGTCCCTGTTCCTCCAGCCCACGTTCCAAGCGATGCAAGCACTTCACTGGAACTAGCTCCAAATAGCCACCTCAAGCCTTGCCCTGTCCTGGGATGGAGGTTTGGACCCCAAGAAGTCTGCATACCAGGTACAAGGTAGGTCTGCAAAAACAGGAAGCCCCAGAAATGGCATCCCTAACAGAACGCCATTCAAACTTGCTGGGCCTTTTAGACTGTTCTTTATACAGCCTGGTGGTACCTGTTAAGTCTGCAAACATTTGTGGAACACCTGCCAGGTGTCTGCTGTAGGCTCCACATGCCGTTGTGAACAAAACAGACAAACATCTCCACCCTAATGGAATTTACCTTCTAATAAAACAGATGGTAAACACAGTAAGTTAGGAAATGTCTGTAGTCTGTTAGCTGGGGATGAGTGCCCAGGAGAAAAGGAAATAGAGAATGACCATAGTGATAAAGAACAGCATCACAAACACTTGCACAGCACATGCCACACTCCAGACTGCTCTCAATATTTGTGGCCGGGCACAGTGGCTCACACTTGTAATCCCAACACTGTGGGAGGCTGAGGCGAGAGGATCGCTTGAGCCCAGGAGCACAAAACCAACCTGGGCAAGATGGGAAGTCCCCATCTCTAGTAAAACTTAAAAATGAGCCAGGCACCTATAGTCCAGCTACTCATGAGGCTGACACAGGAAGACGCCTTGAGCCCAGGAGTGCAAGGCAGACATGAGCTATTATTGTGTCACTGCATTCCAGCCCGGGCACCAGAGCCAAAGATAAATAAATAATAAATGTTCCGTGTGCATTTGCTCATTAAAACCCTCAGAACAACTGCCTGAGGCTGGTATTGCTATGATTCCCGTTTAAATGTGGTAAGGGTGGGGCACAGAGGCGCCCAAGGTGAAGGAAAAGGAAGGATGGAACAAGGGAGGGACCGCGGCCAGGGAAGGCCGCTGGCACGCTGTGTGCTTGGTGGCGTGCTGGCTGAAGGTTAGCTAGAACCCGGTGCCTGCCGGAGGAGCGAGCCCCTCACGGGAGCCAAGGATAGGTTCTTTCTACCTCCCCACCCGTGATCGCTTTTTAAGAAAGAAAGGAGAGATGGAAGAGAAAGAGCATGCACAGACCAGGAATGCTGTACAAAACCTAATGTTTGTGGAGCAATGGAAAAATCAGCAGTGCGGTGGAGTAAACAGGGAACGAAAGGCTAGCGTGTGTTCACCTAGATGCGAAGAACTGTTTCCAGATCAAATGGTTTGGAATGAGAACTTCCGCACCTTGAATATAAACTCACATTTGCCCACGGTGAGAACCATTTAAAATGCTACTTACTTTAAAGGATGAGAAGCCTGAAAACATATTTTGGGGAAGAAGAGAACTAGAAGGACAGCGGGCACGTGTGAGCCACCGTACGTACAGGCTCAGCAGAACAATGGGGAAAAATTCAGACAACCTGTCTACACGGAGACCTCCAGCAGCCCCTCCGAAGCCGAGCAGTCTCGCTCAAATGGTGTCTGATCGAGACAATGATGAGGGAAATGCCAATTCCGCATTTCGTATCTCTGCACTTAACATTGTCAGAGCCCCACGGAGACGGGATACGGAAAGACCAGCCCCACAGGGAGGGAGGGAGCCATGCCTCCTGGAACCGCGCCAGGCAATGTGGAAGTCATTGAGATTTACCAGCATCGTTTCCATAATCACTTTTGGATGCACAATAGTTGAAGATTGTGCCTGGATTCCCCTTTGCTAGCATTCTGGGGTCACAGCATCAGCATAGAAGGTGGCCAGCCTTTGGCTTTTGCAGCCGTTTGTGGAGTCTTTATGGAAGAGCAGCGTGGCCAAGAGACCCCGGCTGCGTCGCCCCGCCTGCGCCTCCCCGCCTGCGCCTCCCCGCCTGCGCCTCCCCGCCTGCGCCACCCCGCCTGCGCCACCCCGCCTGCGCCTCCCCGGCTGCGCCACCCCGCCTGCGCCTCCCCGCCTGCGCCTCCCCGCCTGCGCCTCCCCGCCTGCGCCTCCCCGGCTGCGCCACCCCGCCTGCGCCTCCCCGCCTGCGCCACCCCGCCTGCGCCTCCCCGGCTGCGCCACCCCGCCTGCGCCTCCCCGCCTGCGCCTCCCCGCCTGCGCCACCCCGCCTGCGCCTCCCCGCCTGCGCCACCCCGCCTGCGCCACCCCCGCCTGCGCCTCCCCGCCTGCGCCTCCCCGCCTGCGCCTCCCCGGCTGCGCCACCCCGCCTGCGCCTCCCCGGCTGCGCCACCCCCGCCTGCGCCTCCCCGCCTGCGCCACCCCGCCTGCGCCACCCCGCCTGCAGCGTGTGAGGCTGGAGTGCTGGCCCCGGACCTCCCCAGTCATGCCTTCGTGGTCAGCTGTTCATCTCATCTGCTACCACGGTAAGAAATGGTTTTTATAAAGCCGTTTATGAGTTATGAAAGTCCGTTATTTTCCAACTGAGAAGGTAGACATCAAACTGCAGAATCAGTGAGGCGGTAACGGTTTTGAAACCTGAGTACAAGCAGTGGCGCCTTCTGCTGTGTAAGAACCGATCGACTTGGCCCATTTCCCATTTCCGCTTCTCTAGAACACTGAACTGCAGAGTTAGATAGGCAGACGGTGTCCGCGATCGTGAGCCTTTCACCTGCTCCACAGGGAACGAATGCTCACCCCAGAGCAGGCTTACACCCTGCAGAGGGCTGCGCCAGGTCCACAGTTCTCAGGGACGCCCGGAGTTCATCCAGAAGGGGTCAGGCATTTGCCTACGCCAGGCCAACGCTGGAGTCAGCACGGAGGGGAGGGTTACGCCGGGACCACTGAGTCAGCACGTCGTGGACCAATGATAGCGTCTCTCCAACAGGGAAGAGCAATGCCCTGAAGACTGCTGGCCGTGTGTTCAGTGATTCTCACAGAGCACAGAAAATGAAATATCAGAGAAACTGCCCTTAGGCAGGGCTGGCAAATATCTCCCCCACTGGGCCCAGGCCGACCTCACCTCCAGGTCTTCCTCCACACACATTCCACAGCCCCGCCAGTCCTCCGGGGCGGAACTCAAGATGAGTCTGTTCACCGTCTCTGCTCGCTTGGGAGTGAGGAGGATACACAGCTGAGGTCCGGCATCTCCGCCACGGCTCCTGGACCAGGCGAGGGTGGGAAGGAGCAACGTGATGACCCACACTCCAGTTTCCTGTCCAAGGCTGCCTGCGGCTGATGTGCTGCCTATTTGGGGAGAAAAGGGGAACACGCAGGCTTGTCTCAAGCGTTCCTGGAGGATGTGAAATGGCCACCCATGGCTGAAAACTCATGTGGGTCACGAAAATGCATGACGTCTGGACCTGAGGCCCAGCTTACCAAGGGCTAGCTACATGACCTCACCCCTCGGTGTATTCATCTGTGGAATGGGGATACTACTCGCACTGGAGGACCAGTGAATCAGCCAACGTGTGTGAAGTGTTCAGAAGGTGCCTGCTGTGCAGGAAGCCAGCGCTGGCCACTAGCTATCGCTGTCATCGCTGCTGTCCCCAATGAGTGCAGCCAGCAGCTGGGCTGGGGCGGCTGAAAGTGACTGGCAGTGGAGGAGGTGAGAACAGAAGGAAGGCCCCGTCGCAGAGGGGCCAGCGGCCATGCAGGCTGAACTCCAACAGGAGCAGCGGCCGCAGCGGGGAGCCTCGACCCTGGAGCTGCTCGTGCTGTGCAGGTGGGGTGGGCAGGGGGCTCCCGTGTAGAGCACAGGAGGAGAGGGTTGTGTTCCTGAGTCCGGAAGGGGCTGGAGCAAAGAGAGACCTGGGCAGGCCCAACAAGGCCTGGCGACTCGGTGTCCTCCACAGACGCAGCACTTCCTACCAAAGCAGTTCCCAGACCCCGGCTTCTTCCTGCCTCTCGGCCATTATCGTTGCTCCTTCAACCGTCAGAGAGCCCGAGTCTCATCATTCAGTGACTTATCAAGGCTAGACTATTACTCAGGATCTCCACTGTAAATCAGGCTAGTGTTAGAATAAACACTAATGTTTAAGACAAAAGTCTTGGACTCAACGAAGGAGTGGACATGGTCAGGCGTCCTTCCGGCGCGTCATCCCAGAAACCTCGTCTGACACCCTCCACCACGGGCCCTCCACACGGGAGGGGATGCCCAGACAGTTGCGCACACAGAAACCTTCATCCGCACTGGTTCGCTCTGCAGTCCCGGAAGGCCATCAAACGGAGTGGAAAAAAAGGCGTCTTGGGGCCAAAGACAAAGTGCGATTCGATACCCTGATCTCCTGTAAGCAAAGTTCTAATTAGCGGAATCGTTGCTTCAGCAATAGTACAGAGAGACGGCAACAGATCCGAAACTCCGATAGGCTTTGTCCAACCTGGCAGAGTGGATTCTTAAATCTGAAATCATCCACAGCAGCCACTTTCCGATTTGGGCCAATTTTCAGACCTAAATTACCTCTGGCTCCACGGTAGCATCTGCCCATGAAATCAGCTTCTACCGAAAGCTTAAACTCCCTGGCAGCAATTATCTGGAACAGCCTCAAAACTGCATTTTTGCCATTTGAGACTGTTTTCCGCAATTGCCAGCCATCTTGCCTGTTAGCATGCCTGTGGGAAGGACAGGCTGGCGGTTACGGCATTGGGTCCCTATTGAAGTTGTTGTCCTTGAATCCTTTATGAGCATCAGACATAACACCCGGTGAAAACGACGCCAACTGCATTTAGAGTCATTCAAAACCTGCCACCTCGCAGCGGAAAAGTTCAGCCCACCCTCAGGGATGCAGGTCTTGACTCTGTCCTGGCTGAACTCTCAACAATTCTCCTCTGCAAACTCCCAAAAGGAGACTTGATGATCTCTTCCACATAGCACTTAATGAGGAAGCAAAAACTATTTTCGACTGAGGGAGTGTTTTTGCAAAGTGGAAATCAAATCCATTTGTTAATCTTCAAAAACTCTGGACTGTGCAGATTCTTGGGAAGGCATTAAGCATATGCATCACAGCAGCGATGGACTCTCAGCAAATGGACCCCGACAGCTCCAGAACCAAGCACTTGCCTGGGGGAACTCCTCCCAGCAAACGCTTCTCAAATGGCCAGCCTGGGTCCTGTTCGCCATGCGGGCTGTGATTTACTGGTGCGTGCCTATCACCAATAGATACTGTAACATCAGCCTTCTCTGTAGAGTTTATGGGTGATTTTTTTGCACAGAAATAAGGATTGTGGTTTACAACACTGCAGTGGTCTTAAGCTCAAAGTCCTCATTCTTCAACCCAAGAGTTCTTTATTTTGGTTACCCCCCAATTACATATAAGACAGCCTCCATCAAGACAGCGACAGTGTGTGTTCGCTTGATTAAAGTAAGCCCGTGGGCAACAGGATAGATTCCTAACCCCTAACTTTTACTTAAACTAGAATATACGAACAGGAAAATGCAGAAAACAAATCTGCCAAACAATGTTTCAGTTTTCTCATGCCTCAAAATTATCTGCTCAGGTCAGGGCTGTTATTTTCTCCAATGCGAGTCCTTGTGAGGGCAAAATCAGCATTGCCTTTCCCGTACGCCCTCATCAGACGATTTCAGGGAGAACTTTCCTGCAAACACTGAGCCACATTGGCCTAGAGGGTTGGTCAGTTCGCATTTGCTCAGCCCTGACTGTTCACGTGGAGTCGTGCTGATTTCCATTCACCTAAGAAGTAACGGTTTCCCAGAGCTGGTTCCAAACCCCGCTCGTATGCTACGGAACTTAGATGGTTCTGTGAAAAACTGAGAAGGCTCCAGATATCTGAGACAGCTGCGAGGCATGTGCTCGGAAAGCCTCTGTGGAAAAGCAAAGCTTTCTGCGTTTCAGTGAAAACGCCCACGAGGTTTCAGTCCTCCCTCCTCTGAAGAGGCAGAGGAGACATCCAGCCACTTTGGGTTTCGACAGAGGAGGGTTAAGAAGTTGGGCAACACCAGCACCAGTGAACCCTCGGGGACCGGGAGGGCAACAGCCTGGTTTGGTTTTCAGTCACCCGCTGCAGTGGGAACAATGATGTGGGGGTGAGATCAAGTTCAAGAACAGCACACACAAGCAGAAATCTAATTGTTCCTGTTGTTACATTCTGAACGACTCCTGCTCTGTTTTCTTTTAAAGAGCATTGTTCAGAAGGTTAAATTCGTTGGCTAAGACATCCCCTAAAAAGCTTAGTAACTTGGAATTTTGGTGGCCATAGTTTTCTTCCTGTGTGAGCTTCCCTCCAAGGTTAATCTTAAATATAGAATCTCCCTCCTCTTTCCTTCTTTCCGAGCCATCCAAGTAAATGGTCAGGCTCCATTCCTGTTCTCGGTGGAGTAGACCGTCATCTCTGCCAGACTTCCCCCAGCTGCCGCCCATGAGCGCATCTGCTGTAGAGTTCCCCACTTGAAAGATGTCCCAGAAAGCCTGGCCCCGTCTTATTCCCAGAGGAATCCCAGAGCCCTGGGAGACAATGGCTAACAGCTGGTCCCGAGATTGTTGCACAGACTTTGGAAGCCACAACTGGCAAATTGTAAGAACATGATGGAGTGCAGGCAGACTGGTTTGCCTGAGCTGATCCGGACCAAAGACAGTGTGGGAAGAGGACAAGTGGCTGTGGCTGAGGACGGGGCTGTGGCTGAGGACGGGGCAGGCCACTACTTCCATCCTGCACGTCTGTCCATCCCTAGTGCTGGGTATCTGTGATTTGTATTCAAATTTCAATAGTTTGGGGGGTACAGGTGGATTTTGGTTACATGGATAAGTTCTTTCGTGGTGGTTTCTGAGATTTTGGTGCACCCATCTCCCTGAGAAGTATACACGCACCAATGCTTAGTCTTTCTTTTATCCCTCACCCCTCCACACACACACTTTCCCCTGATTCCCCAAAGTCCATTATATCTTTTTTTTTTCTTGAGACAGAGTCTCGCTCTGTCACCCAGGCTAGAGTACAATGGCTCGATCTCGGCTCACTTCAACCTCCGCCTCCCAGATTCAAGCGATTCTCCCACCTCAGCATCCCAAGTAGCTGGAAATGCAGGGACGTGCCACCATACCCAGCTAATTTTTGTATTTTTGTAGAGACAGGGTTCCACCATGTTGGCCAGGCTGGTCTTGAACTCCTGACCTCTGGTGATCCACCTGCCTCAGCCTCCTGAAGTGCTCAGATTATAGGTGTGAGCCACCGCACCTGGCCCATTATATCATTCTTATGCCTCTGCATCCTCATAGCTTAGCTCCAGATTATGACTGAGGACATAAGCTATCTGGTTTTCCATTTCTGAGTGACTTCACTCCAAATAATGGTCTCCAGATCCATCCAGGTTGCTGCAAAGGCCATTATTTTGTCCATTTCATGGCTGAGTAGCATTCCATGGTGTATACACACCACATTTTCTTCCACTTATCGGTTGATGGGCATTTCGGTTGGCTCCGTATTTTTGCAATTGCAAATTGTGCTGCTATAAACATGCTTGTAGGGCACCCATGATAATATAATTGTTTCCATCTTGGTCACTATCTGCCATATCATAAACACAAAATGATGCCTTCACAAGAGGATGGGCCAAATGAGAAGCAGAACTGTGAGGGAAGGAATGCTTGTTAAAGTAAAACTATTCTCAATAATTGAGAGAGGAATTTTAGAAACTAACTCTGGCCAAGAGGTTTTTTTTATTTATGTTCTCAGCATTAGAGCTGTGTCCCAACCATCCCTGCTGACACAGGCATGACAGCTAGGATAAACAAGCCTTCGAGAAACTGTCTGAGGAGCCACGTGGGAGCTGCCGCTGGGCCTTCCCAGGAGCTCCCTGACTTCCGATGCCCGCTGCCTTCCCACCATAAAGGTGGGCCCGTCCACTTATGATTTTGAAACTAAAGTGAATTTAGCGTGCAGAAGCCATGTCTCAGGGTGGAAAATAGCTCATCTCTACTGGAAAACACTGACAGGCCATTCGATTCATTGCTGAGCAAAAATCAGAGTGAGAGCGTCCGAAATGAGGCAGCAAGAGGAAGGAACTCACAAGTGCATGGAGAGAGGTCATGTGGCGGCAGTGTTTGCTCAGCATTCCCCAAACTGCCTCCCGACCAGCAGGAGGAAACGAAGGACAGTCCGCCAGCACTGCCGCTCAGAGGACTTGGTGTAAGGAGAAGCCGCGGCCTGCACTGGTCCTACTGCTCCTTCTGCAGTAGCTTCTGCAAGCTATGGGATTTCCAGTCCCATTACTAACACAGGTTAGCATAAACATACCTTATCCAAACAGGGAAGAAAAGATACACAGTGTGTATAAATGCATACTATAGATGCATAACACGTAAACTGTGTCTATAACCTAAAGATCTCGTGGCCAGGCACAGTGGCTCACACCTGTAATCCCAGCAGTTTGGGAAGCCCAGGAGGGTGGATCGCCTGAGGTCAGGAGTTCAAGACCAGCCTGGCCAACATGGTGAAACCCCGTGTCTACTAAATATGCAAAATTAGCCAGGCATGGTGGTGTGCGCCTGTAATCCCAGCCACTTGGGAGGCTAAGGCAGAAATATCGCTTGAACCCTGGAGGCGGAGGTTGCGGAGAGCCAAGATTATGCCATTGCACTCTAGCCCGGATAACAAGTGCGAAACTCTGTCACACAAAAAATAAATACAAATAAAAAATTAAATAAATAAATAAGATTTTGTATAAAAATATGAAATTCAGGCTAGACAGCAAGCAAAGAATGCAATGCACTGGCAACTAACATTTCCCCAATATACATTAAACGCCACCAGGGCTGAACTCCTGATCCCATCGTCCTAACCAGAACAATGGGGAAAGTAAAGATTTTAGTTTTATACACGTACATTGCACCCAGGCACCAACAGACAGCACATGGGTCATCCAGACAATTAAAAGAATCTCACTGAGTTCCCAAAAAGGGTAAAGAACTCAAGGAAAAAGTGTTCTGGAAACTCCATTGCCCCCACCCCCGGTTACCCCGACCCTCTGAAATGGAGCTGTCCCATTTGCACTGAACACCTCTGCAAAAATTTATGACTGGAATCATGTATGCGAACAGAATGCCACCCTAGGGGACCCGGCGATTGCACTCTGGACAGAGGACGGTGTGGGAAGGAGCCAGGTGGCCTTGCGGGAGACGCTGCAAAAGTGAGATGCGGCTGCGCAGGAAGCACTTCCTAAAAGTCAGAAGAAGAAGTTTGTGCTCAGCAGCTGGGGGAGGGTGAGAGGAAATAGCTCAGAAATCTGAATTGTGTCCTACAATACAATATATTCCGTCCTGATCAACCAAATAGCTGGCAGAAGAAAAGTACTTTGACTTTTATATCCTTTTCTGCAGACAAAGAGCTCTGTGTATGGCTGTGTGTTTGAATAGGTGCACTTGTGGGACAGCTGCTGAGACGCGACCCTGCGCTTGCAGCGGAAAGAGCTGATGCTACTCCTGGAGCCACACAGAGCCGCCTGCGGGAGCCGTACACTGACTGCCAGTGGAGGGCCCATCTCAGAGACAGATCCAGACTCACATTGTGTCACACGTCGCACAGGCATCTAACAGGAATGGAAGAGTTTTCTAGAACCTCCGAAATACTGCCTGGGTTCAACTCGCCTTGATCAGTTACTACCTAGTTACTCTTAGCGAGTAACTCAATCTCTCTACGCCTCAGTTTTCTCATCTGTAAAATGAGAAAAATAACAGTCCTTACTTAATGGAGTGGTTGTGAAGACTAAGGAGTTAGTAAGTGTAAAGCGCTTAGACAGGAATGATCTCTCGAGAAACGGTAGCTGCCGTGGTTGTGGGACACAGCAGGACATCTTTCAGTAAGTGGTGGCTGAGGTTGTTATTACAAGAAAAGCCCTCTCCGTGCAGCGACAATGAACAACAATCAACTCTTCCTGAGCTGAGAACGCACACCCGCTTAGGGTAAGCAGGCTGGTATGTGCTCCACGCTTCACCGGATCTGTCACTTTCACGTTTCTTATTCAAGAGGTGATCCCAAACTTTCCACACTTAATTTTAGTAACACTTCCCCAATTAACCTGCAAACTCCACGAAGTCAATTTCTTTTTATACCTTTCTCGATTTGCCAGAAGCGTAGTCAACAGGTGAGGAGGGAAATGAAACATTCAGTTATAGAATCTTCATATCCCTCACCCGGCTACAAAGAGATAAAGACACCATGGCAGAACCCTTATGTGAGGAAAGAGAAGGAAGACCGGTCCTGTGGTTGTCAGAAAAAGAAGCTGGATTTGTCTGAAATTGACCAAGAACCTCTTCGCGACTCTAACTCTTGGCTTCTTTTATTAATATGTTTTCGATACAATCTACTTTCAGCTTCAGAGGAGAAACTGACAATGTCCAAATTTCTGCCCAATTTCCTCATGTGTTTATAAAGGTTTATATACTATTCATTTCTGACAAAAGTTTTATTGTGAAATTTGTAGATTCACATGCAACTGTAAGAAGCACAGCAGAGAGATACCTGCTCCCTTTATGCAGATTCCCCCAATGCGACACCTGGCAGAACTGCGGTACAATAGCCCAGCATGGCACAGACATTTCTGATGTTAGGACACCACGTTTTGACATTATGCAGCCACACACCCATTTACCACACCCGCTACCTCCGTAATCCCAGCCAACCACTAATCTAGTTTCTGTTTCTATAACTTTGTCACTTCAAGATGTCAAACAGATGTCGCTTTTGGGGTCGCCTTTCTTCACTCGCCATCATTATTCCTGGGAGACTCATCCAGGTTGCGGTGTGTGAATAGTTATTTCCTTTTTATCACGACTTGTGCCCCATGGTGTGGTCTTGCCCCGGTTTGCTTAGTCATCCAGCCTTTGAAAGACGCCTGCGCCGGTTTAGCTTTGGAACTTTACAAATAAGGCGCCGTGAGCCATCCCATGCAGGTCTCTGTGTGAATGTCGGCCTTCACCTCCTTAGAATCTGCGTCCAGAGTGCGCGTTATGGGTTGCACTGCGTAGAATCCACATGCTGCACAGTTTCACATTCTGTCGGACAATGTGTAAGGGGTCTGAATTTTTGCCAGGATGTGGTATCGTCAGTATGTTTTACTTTAGCTATTCTGATCAGCGGGTAACAGTAGCTAACTGTGCTTTTAACTATCATTTCCCTAAAGGCTAACGATGAAAGTCTTTCCATGTGCTCATTTGACACACACACACACACATATATATATATATCTCCTCTTCAGTAAAATGTCCTTTCCTGTCTTTTGTTTATGTTTTATTTTATTTATTTTTTTATTGCATTTTAGGTTTGGGGGTACATGTGAAGAACATGCAAGATTGTTGCATAGGTGCACACGTGGCAGTGTGATTTGCTGCCTTCCTCCCCTTCACCTGTATGTGGCATTTCTCCCCATGCCGTCTCTCCCCAACTCGCCGCCCCCCGCTGTCCCCCCCCCATTTCCCCCCAACAGACCGTTTTAATTGCTCATTTTTCCATTATCCGGGTTTACAGATGTTAGGATTTCAGGTATCGGCCCTTGGTTAGATACGCGGCTTGCAGATACCTTCCTTCACCTGTAACTTGTCTTCCACTCCTTTAACAGGGTCTTCCGCAAAGCAAATATTTTTAAGTCCAATTCACCAATTTTTCTATTTATGTGTCGTGCTTTCTTTGGTGTCAAATCTAAGAACTCTTTGCTCAGCTCTAGATTGCAAAGGTTTTCTCCAATTATTTTCCCTAAATGTTTTACAGTTTACATCTAAGTCTGTGATATATTTCGAGTTAATTTTTGTACAAGTGTAAGACAGACCAAAGTTCAATATCTTTTGACCTACAGATACTCAAACTGATCCAGCAGCATTTGTGGGAAAGCCTGTCTTTCCTCCTGTAGATCGTTTTTGTTACTTTGTTAAAGATCAGTTGGGCATATTTGTGTGGGTCGACATTGGGGTTTCCTACTCTTTTGCTGTGATCGAAATGCCCATCCTTCTACCAGTGTGCCACAGTCTTGATTACAGTAGCTGTGTGATGCATTTTGAAAGCAGGTGGACTGATTTCTCCTACTTTATTCTTTTTCAAAATGGTTTTACCTATTCCAGTTTATTTGCCTTTCCATATAAGTCTTAGATAATCCTGTCTATATCTAGAAAATATCTTGCTGGGGTGTTGACAGGAATTGCATTAAACTTGTGTATCATTTTGAGGAGAACTGACATTCTTATTACATTAAATCATCAAATCCATGAACTCAGTCCCTCCATTAAGATCTTCTTTGGTTTCTTTCATCAATATGTGTACTTTTTATCATTCAAGTCTTGAATTCTCATTTTTGACTGATTGATTGTGAGTGATATTTTTTTTAATTTTATTGTCCACATGTGAACTGCTAGCACGTAGAAATCCTATTGATTTTTAAGCATGTAATACAGCCTTGACCTTGCTGAAGTAACTTACTAACTCTAAGAGTTGTACTGTAAGTTCTTGAGCATTTACACATAGATGACCAACAAATAAGACAATTTCATTTCCATTCCAATCTGTGCGTCTTTTACTGCTTTTTCTTGACTAACGCACGGGGTAGAACTTCCAGCACTAGGCTCGGTAAGGGATTAAGAGCTAAGCCTCTTTCATCTTCAGAGATAATGTTAGCTGTGGGCCTTCTGCACATGTTCATTCTTCATCAGGTTGAGAGAATTTCCTTTTTCCCTATTTTTCTGAGAGCTTTTAATACGAATGGCTGTTGAAATCTGCAAAATGTTTTCTATGTTCATATGTATGCTATTGTAATTTGTTCAGTTAATAGGGAAGATTACACTCATTTTGAATATTGAACCGGCCCTAAATCCCTGAATAAAACCAACTTGGTGACAGTGTACAATTTTTCTGATATGTTGCTGAATCTACTTGCTAATAATTTTGTTAAAGAATTTTATATTCCATTATCTCTCTGTAGGGACAATGATCTGAAGTTTTTTTCTTTTTCTACTCTCTTTTTCTGGTTTTGGTATAAAGGTCATACTAGTTTCATAAAATGAATTGAGAAGTGTTCCCTTCTCTCCTATTTTCTGGAAGAGATTCTACAGAATTTATACTAATGCTTCTTTATACATTTGGTCAACTGAACCAGTGAACCAGGCCTGAGATTTTTTTTCAGGAATCCAATTATGAATTCAATTTGCTTAATAGTGATAGGATAATTCAAATCATTTCTTTCATATTGGATGAGTCCAGGCAGTTTGTTGGTTTTTGAGGAATGCGTCCATTTTACCTAAGTTGCAAAATCTATGAATGAAGAGCTGTTCGTGGTATTCCTTTACTGTCCTTTTGATGTCTGTAGGATCTAAATGATGTCCCTGATCATCAGTGACGATGACATTTGTGATGTTGCTAATTTGTTTCTTCTTTCCTTTTTTTTCATCAGTGGTGTTTGGTTTGTCAATTACATTGATCTTTTCAAAGAGCTGGCTCTTCATTTCATTGTTTTTTTTCTCTATTATTTTACTGTTTTCAATTTCATGTGATTTCTGCTTTTATCTTTAGTATTTCTTTCTTCTGTTGGTTTTAAATTTCCTTTCTTCTTCTTTCTGTAGACTTAGAATGAGATCTTAAGGTTCCAATTTAACATTTTCTTCTTTTCTAATGTGTGCATTTAGTGCTGTCGATTTCTGTTCCAGCATTGCCTTAACTGAGCCCTAAAAATGTTCATATGTTGTATTTTCATTTTTGTTGAAGTCAATGTATTTTTTTTAACTTTACCTTTCACTTCTTCTTTGACCTATGGATCACTTAGAACAGGTTGTTTAATTTCCAGGTGTTTGGAGATATTTCTGTTGGATTTTTGTTTTTAATTCCTAGTTGCATCCAGTCATGACTGGGAAACACTCAGTATCACTTCAGTTTTTACGCTTGCTGAGATTTGTTTTACAGCCCAGGATATGGTTTGTGTTGCTGTAACATCTCTGGGCACTGGCAAAGAATATGGATTCTGCTGCCGTTGGGTGGCGTGCTCTGCATACGTCAGTTAGACCTCGTCAATTAGACATTGTTGACTCCTTTTATTTCTCTGTTGATTTTCTCTCTATTTGTTCAGTCAAATGTTGAGAGATGGGTAGGGAAGCCCTCAAGTATGATTAAATGTTTTTTTTCTTTCAGCTTTGTCTATTTGCCTCACGTATTTTTCAACTCTATTTTTGGTGTATTTGCCTTCTTGATAGATTGGCCCCTTTTATCTTTACATAATTTCCTTCTCTGTCTTTGCTCTGAGGCATACTTGGTCTGACATTAATACAGCCACTTCTGTCTTCCATAATTAATCTCTGCATGACATTTCTTTTTTCATTATTTTGCTTTCAATCTGCCTATACGGTAGTGTTTGAAGTGGGTGTCTTATACACAGTGTATAGTTGGCCATATTTTTTAATCCACTCTTCCAATTTTTGTTTTTTATTTCAAATATTTAGACCATTTATATTTAATTTAATTATTGATGTGTTAGGGGTTAGGTCTGCAATTTAATTTTTTGTTTTCAGCTTTTTTCTGTTTTTTTTTTTTTCAGTTGTTTCCTTTTTCTTGCCTCTGACTTTTATTTAAACATATTTCTAATTCCATTTTTTTTAATCTATGGGGGTTTTTTGGTAAAACTTTTAAAGTGGTTTCTCTAGGTACTATACTATAAACACAAAATTTATCACACTTTTATTGGTGCCGTCATTTTACCTGTCCAAATAAATTACAGAAATTTTACCTCCCTTTGTGTCTTTACCTTCCCCCACTTATAAAATAATTGTCATAAATATCTCCTCTATAGCCTTCA
The DNA here is from genome assembly GCF_030222135.1 of Aotus nancymaae. Classification (NCBI taxonomy): domain Eukaryota; kingdom Metazoa; phylum Chordata; class Mammalia; order Primates; family Aotidae; genus Aotus; species Aotus nancymaae. Next base: position 1,306,094 of record NW_026988450.1, on the reverse strand, counting down.
AACATAATCTGCAAAACTCAAAAAGATGAAGAAAACCTGTTCGATGTAGACTTATTTTGGCTTACTATGTCCTTTTCTCCTGATGTTCTGAGTTTCCTTCCGTTATCATTTGCATTCTGTCTGGAGAACTTATTATAGCCATTCTTTAGGGTAGGTTTTTTGGTGTCAGGTTCTCTTCGTTTCCCTTCATTTGAAAATGTTTTGGTTTTCCCCTCATTCCTGAAGAAAATGTTCACGGGGTTGGCGGTTCTTCCCTTAAAACACTTGAAAAACGTTCTGCCATTTCCTTACCGTTTTCACGATTTCTGATGAGAAATTATTTGTCATCAAAGTTGCTTCTCTTCTATGGGCAAGGTGTTCTTTTTCTCTGACTACTCTTTAATACTTTTTCTTTGTCTTCAGTTTTCAGGAGTTTAATTATGATGTGCCTCAGGTGTCTGCTATTTGAAGGTATCTCAGCTTCTTGAATCAGTAGATTTATTTCAGTTGCGGAATTGGAGGAGATTTTAGCAATTGTTCCTTCAAGCGTGCTTTCCGCCTCACCCTCTTTCTCCTATCCCTGTGGGATCTGACAGCACGAATGTTCAGTCTTTTGTTATACTCCCACAGGTCCCTATGGCTCTCTTCCGTTTTTTTCACTCTATTTTCTTTCTGTTGTTCAGATCGGTTAATTTCTCTTACTTTTTTTTTTCCAATTCACTGATTCTTTTCACTGCTCCCTTCCTTCTGCTCGTAAGCCCATCCACTTCAGTTATTTTATTTTTAAGTTCTAACATTTCCATTTGGCTCTTCTGTATATATTTGCTGAGTCTTTTTTTTTTTTTTCATTTTTTTCAAGTGTGTTCAAATTGTTTATTGAAGCATTTTTCTCATGGCTACTTTAAAATCTTTTCAGATAATTCTGATATCTCTGACTCTGGGTGTCGGCATCTGTTCATTGCCTTTTCGTCCTTCAGTTTAGGATCTTCCTGGGTTTTTGAATGGTGAGCCATTTCCAGGTTCAAGTGATATTTCCTGTCTCAGTGGGCACATTCACATTTTGAGCTTGGGTATTCTGATTTAGCTGGTTTTTTTCCTTGGAAGCACTCCTGCAGGGGAAGAGGGCAGGATGCAGTGTCATTACTACCAGGTGGAAGTAGAAGTTCATGTTCTTCATGGCATCTCTGTTGGCACCCGAGGGCACAGCAGGGATGTTGTTCCTCATCACTGCCAGGCAGATGTGGGAGTTCCAGCTCTACCTATGATCTCCACTGGCACCACGGTGGGGTGGGGTGGGGTGGTCTCATTCTCCTTGGGCCACAGGGAAAGTCCTGATGTTCCACCAGGCGTCTTCTGATACCACCCCAGCTGGTAGAGGGAGGTACCTCATTACTGCTGGGTAACAGCGAAAATTCAGGCTCTCCACACGGTCCCACTGACACAGGGGTGGCAGGGGCTCATTATCAGCTGGCAAGGGTGAAAGTTCAGCAGTCCTATTTGGCCTCCTCTGCCACCATCCGGGTAGGATGAGGAGGTGTCTCATTACAGCCTGCCAAGTGCAAGAACTCGAGCTCCCTAGTCAGCCCTTGCTGGCATGAACGGGGTTGGGCCCCACTTGCTCAGTGGCATTTGGCTGCAATAAAGCCGTGTTGCCTTGGAGTTTTCAGCCTTGCTGCCCTTTTCCTGGCTTTGGTTGGAGAGAGCGTACTTCTCTTGGGGTTTCTTGTTCTCAGCCTATTACTGTTTCCAGTTTCCTGGCTTCTTCAGCTCCAAGTGTAGCGCATATGGGGTCAAAAGAAAACCCAGGGAATTCACGACTGTGTCTTCTGTCTTGTCCCAAGGCCCACATAGGTTTGCCTTCTTCTCTCCACCATTCACAGCCTCCTTATGATTGGCTCCTGTATAAAGTCCTGCATCTTCAGTTACGTTTAGATGGAGGAACAGGGAAAAGTATGTGCACTGCATCCTCCTGGAAGCAGAAGCCTCAATTCTCATACTTTTAATCTCATGACTTTTTAATATAACTTAAACTACTAAGTGAAACGACGTTATATGGTCATGGTGAGATAATTTAAAACTCAAAATTAATGTCAAAACCACCATATCATTGTTTATACTCTGATAATGCAGTTTTACACTTTATAAAGAATTTTTTAGAATATTCTCTGTATTTCAGACAGAATATTAAAGTAATATAAATATTGTATATATTTCAATAAATAAGCTTGAGAAATATAAATGATTTTTTAAATAGTACATAATGGAAAAAGTAAAAACATGTACATTCACACATTATATATATAATATATACCCTGTATATATGAAGAAGACGCAACTCTAACTTTGCAATGGCACCACTGAAAATGTTCCATCAAAATACTTGTTAAATCTTTATTTTATGAGGCACTCCACTGGACGCTGTGGAGGGTATAAACGTGAAAAAGACAGAAGTCCTATCCTCCAGTAACTGACAATCCAGTAGTTCATTTAAATACGCGAGGCCCAGAAACACTGGATTTTAACTGAAGGGTTTGGGCAGGCTTCACGGAGGAGAACAATGTCCCAGGTGAGCCTTGAAGAATGGGCAGACTTTTATGGATCACTAACTGTGTGCCAAACAGCTGTTATCTATGGGAAAGACAGGCCTGTCCAGCAAAACTAACAGCTGAGTAAATCCCTAGAGGCAGGAACGCGCCTGCAAAAATGTGAGCAACATCAGGTCTCTGAGTGTAAGTGCAGAATGTGCTCAGGAGAAAGAAATCATAGTGGACCGGTCACCGTGAGCAATGAGCGCCTCATGTCTCCCACGGAACTCAGAGCCCACAGCAAAAATCACGGAAGGTTTTTGATAGGGAGAAGGGCTTGCTCTTACACTCACGTTTTGGAATAAAAAGATATAAATGCATTATGTAGATAATAAAACAAACAAGCAATATCTCTTTAAGGAAGGTGGAAATCCAAAGATTGTCTCCCCTTCTATTATGTGTCATTTTAAATTCTCTCAGCTACATTTCCCCAGCTTTTAAATGGAAATAATAGCACGACTATGAGAATTCAACGAGAGACCAACTGTGGCAATGTTTTAGAAACAGTAAAATGTGTTATTGAACACAGTTATCCTTGAGTTGAAGAGAGAGAAGCTAAAGTCAAGGAGTCCAGCTGCGCGGAATTGTGACCATCAAGGCAAAGTGCACCGTGGGTCTCCATGAGTGCTTTTGCTGTAGACTTGGACTGGCCTTAAAGGACATTTCTAAAAGCGATGCAACAGAACACGGCAGCTTGGGGCTGGGCAGGGAGAGGGCTTTGCGCTTCGCTGGGCGCTTTGCGAGCCTCCTTCTCTCGGCGGCTCTGCTCCTCTGCCTGCACCCCTTGCCTCCTTCTCCTCTGATTACATTTTGTCTTGCTCCTCCTCCCCTTCTTCCCTGTTTCCGTCTACCTTAAGACCTTTTTTCCTGGGTGCTCCCTGTGTCTTCTCACTCCCTTCTCACCCTTCCCCACTCCACCCACCCCTCAGGCTGCAGTAGACTCGGCCACTGGCCTGGACCTGGAGACTCGCTGCCCTTCACTGGATCACGAGTCCTGCAGATGTCTAACTCAGCGTGTTTGCAATAGCTCACTTTTCCTATTTTCCGCCGATAATCTGCCACCCTTCCTCCCACCATTTACAGATCAGAAAAAGCTTCAGCAGGAGAAATAGAATTAGAGTGGACTTTCAAGGATAGATAGAATTTGACAGGCAGAGATGGGGAGAATAATAACATTTAGGTATGTGATGATGATATGTTTCAAATGCTGTGTATGCTTGACTCAAGCAGAGCGTGTTCATTCACTGTCCATAAACGTGTAAATGTCTGTTAAGTATCAGACACTATTCTAAGTATTAGCTTAGAATACTGTCTAATATTATTAATAATTAATAATATTATTAGAATAGTGTCTAATATTAGCAGTTTCAAAAAGCAGAGGTCCCTGCCCTCACAGAGCAAAGTCTAACCGGAGAGACAGGTACGTTTCAAGTCAACAAACTAAAAAATCTGTAACAGTGATTCTATTAAATAATTGCTCTGAATAAAAACAGATGGTGATGAAAGAGAAAGCTCAAGTGGGCAAAGAAGGGTTATTTCGAGCTGGGTATCAGGGGAACGTCACTGAGAAAGTTACCTTAAGGATTAGCAGGCATCGGGCAGATAAACAGTGGAGAACATGGCATTTGGATGGGCTCTGTGTGAGGCAAGATTCCTGTTCTAGACAGGCCAGCACAGTAGTGGAAGCAGGAAGGAGGGAGATTTGCTCGTGGTAAGGCAGAGCGGAAGACAAACCGGATGACGGAGGCTACACGGCAGGTAGCGGCAATTCGCCTGCAAGTGCCACGGGAAACCACTGAAGGTTTTAATCCGGGAAGTAACGTGAGCTGAGTTCGTCATAAGGGAAATAGTAGACAATAAAACTGGAAACAGTTTGGGGACACACCGTGGAATCCTTCAGTGACAGTCCTGGAAGGTTTCACCTAATTCATAGGACGGTGGAGAGTTTTCAAGGACTTTATTTTTTTAAGCAAACACTCGGTTCTAGATTGATTACACAATAAATACATATTAGAAAGTAATCAGAAACAAATAAGCAAAAAGAACATAAACATAGCCCATAAGCAAACCAGTCAGATAGCATCCATTTCAGTGCAGTTTGGGGTTTTCTCTCTCAGACACCTTTCCATGCATCTATTTATGTATGATTTAATACACTACCATACGTTGATTAGTATACATAAGCACACATATTACAAAAGGAGGGTCTTGTGGTCTTACTGAATAGTGTTTTGTAAACTTCTTTTTCCTTTTCACGATGTATTAGGAACATGTGTTTCAATAAAAACACTTAAAATGACATCATTTTTAATGGCATCTCATTGTATGTATATTTCACAGTGGATCTAATTAAACTCAAATGTTCAACTTCTAAGTTTCTTCAGGTTTTCTGCACTGTGATTAGCCTGCATTACAGTTGGTGTCATCGCAACAAAGTGTCTGCAAAGTCAATAATCAATTTTTGGACTATTTTCCTGTAAGTGTAAGTGCCAGGTAAAACACGGGTGAACATGTCAAGGCTTTAAATGCACCCGATGTCATTACCCCTCACAAAAGTTGTGTGAGTTTATAATACCCCTATAGTATAGAAAGGTGTCACCCTCCCAAAGGCACTGGGTGCCGTCGGTTCTTTTTACTTTCATCATTTGGTGAAAGGAAATGGCATCTCCTCACGAGATATTTTGTATTTCTTTGATTACTGATGAGATTGAACGTTTTTAATTGTCAGTTACTGGTCTTTGTTTTTCCTCTTTTATAAATTTATTGGCTTTTACTAATTTTTATGTTGGTAGATGTATCGTTTCCTTTCTACCTGTAGATATATATTTAATAAATACATTTTGATTACACATAGTTAACATTTACACCTATCCATGTGAGTTTCTTTTTGGTTTTTTTTTTTTGAGACAGAGCCTAACTCTGTCACCCAGGCTGGAGTGCAGTGGCACGATCTTGGCTCGCTGCAACCTCTGCCTCCCGGGTTCAAGTGATTCTCCTGCCTCAGCCTCCTGAGTAGCTGGGATAACAGGCGTGCACCACCATGCCCAGCTAATTTTTGTATTTTTGGTAGAGGCAAGGTTTCACCATATTGGCCAGGCTGATCTCAAACTCCTGACCTGAGGAGACCCACCTGCCTCGGCCTCCCAAAGTGCTGGGATGACAGGCGTGAGCCACCGCGCCCGGCCGTGACACATTTTTTCTATATCTACGAATAAAACCCTTTTCTGACATATGACACGAATATATTTTCACAGCTTGCAATTTACCTTTTATGATACCATCTTACCATGCGAAAATGTATCCATTTTGTTACTCACGCATTTCCTTTATGATTTCTCTCTTAGAAGTCATACTTAGAAATCCCTTTGCCCCCCCGGCCCATGCAGCCTCGCATTGTGATCAGTTTATTCCTGCCACGTAAGTCTGGAATCCTTCTGCCCTGTGCTATGAATTATACTCTGTCTAGCTTTTCCCGACGTAGTTCCTCACAGACTAGAAAGACTCTTGTCCACACAAACACGGACATGCCCCTCAGCCTGCTTCTGCACTGTCTGTGTTGGGCCATTGATGGTTCTATTTCTCAGCCACTGATGGACTGTTTGAAAGTTCATAGTTGGTCCGTGGTTCATTTCAGTATTCAGTAGAGCAAGTCATCCTTTTCTATGTTTTTTGTCAAAATTGTATTAAAAGTTTTGTGTAGATGAACAAGCCTGGAACCATGCGTGGGAATGCCAGCCTCACGTGACATAGGAGGCAGAGGACGAGGTGGGCTCAAAACGGACCCTGCACCCAGCAGCCCCGTTCAGGTAGGAGGTCTCAAAGGTAATTCGCATTCAGAGCTTAAATCCCCAACTGACTACGGGGCCAAAAATCTCACTGACCTCCAGTTATGAGCTAAGCCCCAAGGCGTGTGATTATCAAGTACCTGTGAGGGTTTGCTGAGCTGCCAGCCTGGCGGAGCATTCGGCCGCGCAGTCAACCCAGGGCAACAGCCTTACTTTGCTGTTAGTCTACAACTACGGGACAGACGTTATGCAAATTTTTAAACTTGTATAGCAAAAAATGAAATAGCAGGGAACTCTGGGGATCTGTTCCACAAACACTGAAAAGTATGACAAAAAGGTCATGCATGGTGGCTCACACCTGTAATCCCAGCACTTTGGGAGGCTGAGGTGGGTGGATCTTCTGAGGTTAGGGGTTCGAGACCAGCCTGACCAATACGGTGAAACCCCTTATCTACTAAAAATACAAAAATGAGTCAGGCATGGTGGTGGCATGCCTGTAATCCCAGCTACTCAGGAGACTGAGACAGGAGAATCGCTTGAACCCAGAAGGCAGAGGTTGCAGTGAGCCAAGATCATGCCATTGCCCTCTACCCTGGGTAACAAGAGCGAGACTTCTTCTCAAAAAAAAAAAAAAAAAGATAAGGTAGGAAACATAATTGATTTCACATACAGAAAAAATGCTAATTTTTCTAATAAATACAATGCTCTTACAAACCAACAAGCAACAGGTCAAAAGACAGTAGGAAAATGTCAGAGCGAAAGAAGAATATACAAACGGCCTTCGAACATTTGGAAAGAAGGCTTGACCTCTCTTCTAATAAGGTGATGTCAAATAAAATTACATTACATTGTTTTTCACCTCTCTCATAGAGATCAAAAAGTGGATAATGGTCAGAACAAGGATCTTTGAGGAAAAACAATTGGGCTACACGGTGTGTGAGTGACAGAGTGTGGGGATGCCAGGTTTACATTGCTTCTGTGCTGCTGGTGAGGCTGCTAACTGGCCAGACCTCTATAAAAGCAGTTTGGCAAAATACATACAAATTACTAATATATGTATTTTTTGATTTGGCAATTTTATTTCTAGTAATTATCATACAGAAATACTCTAACACATGTGAGATGACATATACACAGCCTTGCTATTATAATATGATTTGTAAGATCAAAACGTCAGCGACAACCATAATTATCCATCATTAAAAGATTTTTAAATAATATGGCGTATCGTACAATAGAATGTAATGCAGCTGTAAAAAGGATGGAAGGAATGTTTGTGTGCAAACATGGAATGCACCTGGAAATATATTGCTGCTACAAGGAGCAGAACAGAGTGTACAGTATTTTTACCATTTATATAAAGAGGGAAAAATAAGAACATGAATTGGCTGACTTTGTAAATATGTAACCTATTTCTGAAAAATACTAGAAAATTTGTAGAAGTGGCTGCTTCATAGGAAGGGAATTTGTGTGAAGGGAAGGTGGAGAAATGCATTATCATTATTTAAACTTCTGTACATGTTGAATTTGGAACTCTATGAATATGCTACCTTCACAAAAAACTAAATGATTATATATATTTTATTGAATCCCCTTACAAATAATGCAAGTGTTTAACCAATGCTTACTATTAACGGTCACACCATGATAGACTTACGGTAAAATCATATAAAAATTAAGACATTATTGAGTGGCATGAAGTGGACCTCATTCAAAACAATGGCTCCATGCAAAACTCTACTGAATCATTTATCATCCTTGATATCATTCCATACAAGACTCTTGCCTTTTATTCAGCTACAATGTAGAGATCACGTTTCCACGTCAGCTAAGGTTGCATCCCAGTTGGTTCTTGCTGAGGGACCCCGAGGGAAGGTCTGTAGATCAGGTGAAGCGGGTCACAGCACACTACAGCAGCGGGAGGCGTGGGCTTCCCAAGGACCACCGCCACCTGCCAGATGTGGGCTGGCACTGCCGCCTTCCTTCCCGTGCCCTGCATGGCTCTCCTCTCCTCTAACCTCCTGGAGCGCCAGCGGGACTCCAGTGGAAGTCAGCAGATCAGGAGTGAAACCTGAGTGCCTAAGAGCTGCTGAGAACACGTTTTCTTCTAGACATGTTACATAGTCAGCCATCATTTAATCCATCCAGTGACATCAACATAAGGTACATGTCATCTTCCCTGTTTTCCACAGGCAAATACTTGGAGTCTAGAGCGAGCAACATCCCGAAGACTTGCACAGGGAACAGTACTGGAGCTTGGATTAAACACTGATTGCCACACACACAAAGAAAGCCAGGCTCAGAAAGAGGGGGACAAAGAAACAGGAAGGAAGTTAAAAAGCAAACCAGAGGACTGAGTTACTTCACTTCAGGGTCTAATGAGGGCTGGCAGCCACAAACAGTGACTCTAGAATTCCCAACGTGGAATTCCAAACTTTCTACAAACAATGGAAGATGTAGCTTTTTAAAACTTTTATCAGTCTGTGTTACACTTTCATCGATTTTGTTTATTCTTTAGCAGCACACCAACTAACACTAAAGCAAGCCACCTGGCCAGGCATGGTGGCATATGCCTGTAGTCCCAGCTACACAAGAGGCTGAGACGGGAGGATCCCTTGAGCCTGGGAGGTGAAGGCTGCAGTGAGCTGTGATCACACCACTGCACTACAGCCTGGGTGATAGAGGGATACCATCTTAAAAATAAATATAAAAAATAATAATCCCCTCAATTTGCAGGAGACCATGCAAAGGTAGACAGAGCAGGCTGGCCACCAGAGCCCAGGGCAGTCATACACCTGCACACAGATTCTTGCTGGCATCATCTCCTGCTCTTCCTCTGGCTGGTCCCTCCTCCAGATGTTATTTCAATGGTCCTGTGTATTTTTGTGGAAGTCGCTTCACATGTTTTCCTAGTGTAGTGAGAATACTAACCAAAGGCTGAAAAGAAATCAAATGCAATGCCAGGTGAAAGGCGTGAGACAGACGCACAGGGAACGCCTAGGTGCCTGACAGGGAGAGAAGCTCTCAGGGTGCCATGTGCCATGTGGATGCTTATTGAGGGGACTTGCTAACCCAGCTAAGAGATAGTGGCCCAGCAGGTCTCAGAGGAAAGGACCCTTCTGGCCCCAGGTGGCTTGAGGTCCCTCATCAGCACTCCTGTGACACCTCTCAACCATGGCCACCACACCAGGGCTTTGCGTGCAGATTGCGTCCTGAGTCCGTCTTGAAGGCATCTGAAGGTGCTCGGAACCACGTCTTTTGTATCCCCTACACTAACAAAATCTGTAGCACATTGTAAATGTTTATTGAATGAATTGCTAAAAGTTTGAATCTGGACCTTCAAGGGAAAAGAAAATACGGCCACTCAGGATTCAGAGGATAACCAGGCAAGAAGATCAGAAAGGTCTAGAAACACACCGAGAAGAGAGCCCATGGCTTTCAGGGCAGGCCAGGGGTGGCGCGGCCAAAGGCGCATATGGAGCTGTGTCAGGCAGAATAGATGAACCGGCACCCAGCCCAGAGGCGCCACTTCCACCACGCCTCCTCTGCAGATGGCACCCGACTTCATTCAGGTGATAAAATATGGCCCTAACACTCGAATACTGACCGTCACTCAAGGCATCTCTGTCCAGTTCTTCCAAATGCAGAACAGTTTCAGTGATAACAGACAAATCCACACATACCACGTTATGTTTGATTATTCAGAGATGAGCACTGAAACAATTTTGTTACTGCTATCCACGCAAGGCACCCCATGGAAACGCCTGCCTTAGTCACCCCTAAATTTGACCAACCTCAACTTCCAGTTTGCCTGAGGGCCTGGAGGACATTTGAGACAAGATACCCAGAAAATCAAAGTGAAACGTTCTCCACTGTTATTCCAGGACTTCTTTGGAAGCACCACTTGGGAAACGCAGTCTGCTCTGAAGACGGCACTCACGCTGGTGTCAGCCGCGTACTTGAGCTGTACCTGAGCCGAGGACCAGTGGGATGCCACGTTCTGAAAGGAGAGGAGGCCTTGTGTCAGGTGTGACTACAAAATAACACACTCTCAGTATCACTACAGGCCCTCGTCCCCGACGTTTTAAACTCTCAAAATAACCACTTACAATTTGGAAATTAACACATCTCATCCTTCCCAAGCCAGAAGAAAGATGGGAGCTATTTTCTCGGCCGGTGGCATAATTGAATCATCCGCAGAGCCACGCCGAAGACTCAGTGTCAGCTTGGTGCCGTCAGAAAGAACACTGACGGTGTAGTCTCTGGCAGGCATTCTCCAGCATTCAAACGGGTACTATTCCGTAGCCTCCTTCGCCAAGTCAGTTCCTGGAAGGCGGCGGAAGCGGGAGGCAGCGCTCTCGAAGTCACAGGCTCCACGTGGGCCAGGCTGACGTTTAGCTTCACAGTTGGAGTTGCCGTGAAGCTAATTTTTATTCATACAATTTTCTAGTTAAAATCCTCACTTCACATTTTCCCATGGTGCCCTGGGGTCTTGACTATTTGCTCAAGCATTTGAAAACATTTCTTTTTTCATTTCTTGAAAACAGGTTCACACAGAAACTCATACACAAATGCTCACGGAAGCTTCATTTGTAATGGTGGAATATGGGGGACAGGGCAGCCGCCCTTCGATGACGGCTGGTTCCACAGTGGTGTGCCCACACCCAGAGCACGCTCCGCTGTGGAAAGGAATGGGCTCTGATACACACAGCAACGTGAACGAGTCTCAGGGGCATTTTACTGAGTGCAAAAGTGCCTCGTGGAGTTAGACACTGTGTGGTTTTGTTTATGTAACAGTCTCAAAGGATAAAATTATAGACACGGAGAGCAGATTAATGGTTCCAGGAGCAAGGAAAACAGGAACCCTTGTTCGGTTCTTGACCGTCAAGGTAGCCGTCCTACCCTTCAGCAGTGATGCGGTTATGGAGAAGCAAAGCACACCACGAACTGAGACTGCAGGAGCCCCGGCGATGCTGGCGAGTGTATCCATTCACACGTTGGTTGAGAGACTGTAAAACAGTGCTATGTTTTGCAGGATGTTACGACTGGGGAAAGCTGGGTAAAAGGCACAATAGATCATGCTGAATTACGTCTGACCGCTACACGTGAATCTTCAGTTATCTCAAAATTAAAAGTTTAACAGCAAATTCTTTGGGGAAGATGTTTGACCCAGAATTCACCCCCATAGGTGGCCCTCCTTCCTATGGGGTCCCATCCTCTGTTTCTGTTAGAATCACCTGTTAATGTTTAATCAGTCAAGAGTGTCTAACTGCAGGCCAGCCTGATTCCATCGTGGGCCGGGCGGTGGTCCCGTGCCGACACCTGCCACTCCAGTGCCCCTCTGCCTGCTATGAACGCTGAATACCCCCCTTCTCCACACCCAGCCTACTGTGCTGGTGAGCTGGGATACACTGGTCAGCACCCGTGAGTGTGCATATTTGCATTTGTGGGTATGGATTTATCTTCATATGTTAATAAAAGTCTTTAACTGCGAGGGAGCTCTCACCGTTGTCATTGTCCTGGTTATGCAATCGCGGTGACAACTACTTGGTGACCAACACGGAGCTGGAACCCTCCGTGCCCCCCGAATGACCCATGGCCGTGCTCCTCAGGCTCCTTCCCTGGACTCTGCCACCGCAAACCCACCATAGTGTCAGGACACAAGGCAGCCGACGCAGACAGGACCCCTCAAGATACCACAGCCAGGCACGGCTGATGTGGCAGCTCAGCAGGCAGGGCAGGTGCAGGCCACGGACGGTCAGCAGGGGCCTGCAGGGAGCCTGCAGAGCCCGGACACACCTCCCTGGTCTGCAGAGCGGCAGCTCGGGGCCTCTTCTAAACACCGTGCACAGTTCTGCAGCTCTTGGCCCTGCCTCGTGTTACATTGCTGAAAAATAGAAGTAACATTCTGCTGGGTCTGATGCTGACCCCGAACAGGATGCGTGGGGGTAGGTCGTGCACAGCGCCCTGTGTGGAAGGGTCGAGTCAGAAGAGGGTCATGCACTCAAAATAACGAGATGGATGTCGCCTGGAGGAGAGTCCCTTCCTGCCTACATCCATGGCGGTCATCCTTTGCCGTCTGTGACAGGCATGTTCAAATCAACATAAAAATAAACGGCAGAGAATGTAGGCTTCTCAGCCAATCTTTTCCAAGCAGACACAAATGTTTTGTGGATATAAAGATGCCTCGTTCACTCCCAGTGGGATCATTTCACCCTCCGTCCTTCCACGTTCAAATTCATCTGCCCTCACTTCAGGGTGTAAGAAACAGTCCTTCTAAATTAAGTCTAAATAGTCAAGGGCTGGGAGAGACCTGAGAATGGACTGGGAGAGGGAGCATGAAAGGGGATTTGTTCTGAAGGCAGGACACACAGAGCACTTGCAGAAAGGATGCCTGATCACAGAAAGACCCCCTGCGATGAATGTGTCATGCGGTGAGCAAAGCTCATCCTGACAGGTACCCTGTGAGGAAAGGAGCGTATGCATTTTGGAGCCCACGCAGCCTGGCCCCATGACTGAAGTCCTCCCTCAGCTCCCTCACATACAGGGGAGACAGACACTGGAAACCCCTCATGGTGCGAACGGAGGAGTCGACGAGCTCACTCAGGTAGAGTCAGATCTTAGCTGCTCTCGTCATCGACAGCACCTCATCATGGCTGGATCTAGTGTCTCGCCACGGCTGGATACTAGCAGGGTGCCGGGACCCATTCCTCGGCTCCCTGAATGCTCCTCCCGGGGTCAGAAGTCAGGGCAGGCAGAGCACGTGGAGGACAGGCTCAGAGAACTCCAGCTCGGCAACCGAAGCGAGGACCGCCATAATCCCCTTCCTTGTGTTCACTAGTGAACGTGGGCTAGGGCGTCCCTTGGGAATTCTCCATACGACCTCATGGGTGCATGCTGTCAACTTCAAGGCTTGTCATTATGACTCAACAGAGGCTTTCCATGATTCATTCCATGTGCCAGAGGCAGGGAGCCAGTGTGCGCTCCTAGGGAAGAGCACCTATCCCTGCTTTGGGATACCCATCAAACCCATGTTGCTGTGTGACCTGGGGCGGCACAGCTAACCTTCCAGTGCTGAGTCATCTCCGCTGTGATCAAGAGCAGATGCCGTCGTGGGTCTGAGCCGCCCTAAAGAAGTGAATCACACACACCATGCTATGCCCTCAGTTCCCTCCACTTCAATAGCGATGTCTGGGAACTTCTTAACTGGCCACAAGTTTATGTAACCTCTCCTCTGCCAATTCTAATAGAGAAAAATGCTTGAGGTTTTACAGAACAGTTTTGTTCACATAAAAACAACATCAAATTCTGCATTGTAATACGTGAAATAAATCCTGCCCAATTTTCATCACTAATGATGATAGAAGGCAACACCATTTGAAAGAAGGCTATTCTGTACCTGTAATTGCACACAGTCTAGTCATTGTCAGAGGGACCAAGTACAGATCATCCCCAAGGAAGACTAAACAGTGGCATTTTTTCTGGTTGACTTCCTCACTCACTAGCAGTCATTGAACTCTGAGTCCAATTTCTAGACTCCATGGCCTGTTGATTCCCCAGTCCTACAAAGCCCATTAATCCAGGCACTCAGCAAATGGTGATTAGTATGGCTGGTGACAAGAACTTGTTTACGCCTCTGGCATGCAGTCATGAGCCCAGCAGGCTGAACCCGCTCAGAGCTTACATCCAGCTGGCGAAAGAGATGGAGAAGTGTTACAACAGCGAGTCCCACAACAGGGCAGACAGAGGATTCCATCAGAGTCCACGGGAGCAACGGCCCAGTGTCCTCAGAACCAGCAACAGGTCAGCCCTGAACAGTTAGTAGGGCAGAAAGTGGAAACAGTATTTCAAGCAGAGGGAACAACAAATGTAAGCCCACAGAGTAAACGAGAGCACGGTGCGTTTAGCAAAGCACACAGGGTGTGAAGGCATGTGGTGAGAAGGAAAGGCAGAGAGTTCATCCGAGCTCACAGTCTTGGGCTTTGTCTGGAAGGTAGTGGGAACCATTGATACAGGAGTGGGGAAACCATGAAGTGTGGCCTCCAGGAAACCAAGGGAAGAGGAGTTATCTGCCCACGGCCACGGGGAGCCCAAGTGGGAGAAGGAGGGTGGGGACGGTCAGTAACTCTGGCTGTGATAACTCAAAGCCTCAGTGACTTGACACAGTGAAGACTTGCTTCTCACTTGCACGAAGCCCTCTGTAGACATCCCTGCTGAGTCGCAGTCATCCACATGGTCACCCAGGGACTGCACATCTCCCCTCCAGTGACTTGGCCTCCTCCAGCTGCCCTCCACTGGGCCTGCAGCTGGGGAAAGGATTAAGAGTGGGGGGCATTTATGGACTGGACTCAGACATGGCATGTCTCCTTCTACCTATATCCCGTTAGCCAGAACTCAGTCACATGGCCCCGAGCAAGAGCGGCAGTATCACCTAGCCGTATGTCTGTGGAGGAAAAGGAAACCTTTACAGTTTCTGCAACAAGGACTGATAAGAAAGATCATTTCTGTACATGCAACAAAACACGAAACAGAAGGTGGTTATTAACTGTACCGGTCAGCGACTGCTGCCCAACAAACCATCCCAAAAATGTTGTGATTCGAAAAATCAGTGATGTCCTGTTTGTCACGGGCTATGGATTGGCCAGGAAGCTCTGCTGATCTGGAAAGGGCTCAGCTGCTGTCCTCTGGGCTCATTCATGAGTTGGTCCTTTGTGTATGTCAGCTGGGGCTTGACAGTTGAGAGTGGCTGGGCTCCACAAAACTCATTCTCCAGTGTGTCAGCCCAGACGTTTCTCATAGCAGTGGTAGAGTTCCAAAATAAAGACAGGACACATGCAAGACTTCGTGGGGCCCCCTTGGAACCAGCACGTTCCACCACATCCTACTGGCCAAAGCAAGTCACTAGACTGTGCAGGCCCAGGAACTGCAGAAACAGATCAGCCTCGAATGGGAAAATTACAAAGTCACATTGCAAATGCCATGGATAGCTTTGCAGGGAGGAAGGGAAACTGGGGGTATTTTTGCTGTCCATCTCCCAGAGAGATGGGGCCAGAGCGCTGTGTGTGCATCGAGGTGTGGGCTCTGAGTGGAAGCTCCGGGCTAGGATGGGAACCTGAATGAGCTGCAGTCACTGCTGGGGTCACCGCTCGGAGTAACACCTTGTAGGTCACGGGAGGGGAAAGCAAAGGAAAAGAACAGAGGTTGAAAGAGAAAGAGAAAGTAAAGCGAGAGCAGTGGAGATGGTACACTGGAAAAATCTGCACAGTTTAGAAGCAAAGAATGGAGAATTAAAACAAAAACAGAAGTACCACGTGGCCACTATGCCACGGTCGTCCAAACAGAATAAACTATGACTGGCTGGTAAAAGAGGGATACAGAGTCATAGAATAGAAGTATGTATACACACACACACCCAAGAAGTAAGGCTGCTGTGAGCCTGTGCAGTCAGGGACGACCTCAGTAAGAGAACACGTGGACCAGACAGGACCGTTCTGATGTCAATAAAGCTGTACTGAGCGTCTCTACAGGAGCAGCCGACGTGCCCCTGTTCATTGAGGGGCCCCTGTGCACCAGGCAGTGTGCTCAACACTGGAGCACCTGTCCCTGAAGACGGAGACTGTACCCTGCCCTCAGGAGCCCACAGCCCTTGTCACTCCCTACCTCTGCAAACCAGCAAAGAAGGAAAAGTGTGAGCAGCATTGCTGTGCTTGTCCAGCATCCTCACAGCCCCCACCAGGGCTGTCTCAAACATTCCCCTTTGGGTGACTCGGGCTCAGCTGGTGAAGGCCCAGACTTTCTGATGTTGCCCATGGGCTAAGGGTGTGCACAGGGCCCACGTTCTGGTGGCTGTGGATGGGGCTCCCATGACCCACAGCCCTCGCAACCCGAGAGATGGGGATGCCGCCAGCCCTTGACCTCCAGGCTCCGCATGCTGGTCTGAGTGTTTCCAAAGCAACTCAACTGAAGGAGGCCTTAAGCTCTTCAAAAGAACTGGCACAGGCCGGGCATGGTAGCTCACTCCTGTCATCCCAGCACTTTGGGAGGCCTAGGCGGGTGGATCACCTGAGGTCAGGAGTTCAAGACCATCCTGGCCAACATGGCAAAACCCTGTCACCACTAAAAATACAAAAATTAGCTGGTGGTATGCGTCTATACTCCCAGATACTCAAGTAGCTGAGGTAGGAGAATCTCTTGAACCCGTGAGGCAGAGGTTGTAGTGAGCGAAGATCGTGCCACTGCACTCCAGCCTGTGTGACAGAGTGAGACTCCATCTTAGAAAGAAAAAAAAAAAAAGAACTGCCGCAGGCTCTACCTTCTTCCCATAGAGCTGTGCGCTAGAAGCGCTGGGCTCTGAGCTCTCTCACCCCTCAGTCAACGTCCTTTTCCTTGGAGCAGCACCATGGTGGCATCTTCTTTATACTTCTGGGTGACACGCTATGCTCTGAATCTTCCATGCTTGATGAGTTAAGGAACTGGGAAAGCATGTTTGTGTGTGCGTGTGTGTGTGTGTGTTCTCTCTCCTCTCTCTGTGCAAAGTGTTGCTTTCCAGCACATTAAGTCGCCAAACCAAAGGTGGATTTGAATTTCAACATGAGAAATCTTTGCTGTTCAGTAGATACCTGCCCTTTTCCAGTAGAATCAAAACCAGAAGCCCGTAGGACACGAGATGAGATGACACAAGGATACAACAGTATGTCCGCAAGTGTCATCCCCACTGCAAAACTCCGGTTCCCACGACCACCACCAGTGGTGGCATAATGCCACTTCCCTATAACAGTAACAGTGACAAGTACGTTTACGCGGCAAAGCCTCCTTCGAGAGGAAGGATGGGAGATAGAAAGGACATTATGTGAATTACTATCCCTCCAGCTTAGGCTTGGACTTCTGGGCTATTTTTGCTATATTTCCCAATTTCTAGAAGCGAAAAACGTCCCTGGCCATTCACTCATGCAGCACGTTTTTACTGAATGCCTATGATCCACCAATTTGCTAGAAACGAGGTGTGCAGTGGTGAGTGAGGCAGACGTGACGCACGTTATCTGTAAGGGCAGACAGGCAACGGTGCCATCACACAGACAGCCCTGTGGCATTCCCTATGTAGCCCCACCGTGGCACCACCGGTGTACGGAGCATTTCCTGCAGGAGCCCTAACGGGGCACACCGTGCCCAACGAGCATTGCTAGCATCACGTGCAAGTCTTAAAGGGGCCTGAGCCCGCTCTCGTCCACCGCTTATCTGTAGTTGCAGGAGTCTGAACTGCTGTCAGCAACTGCAGAGGTCCAGGCACTACTCACTCCTCTAGAAAAGAGGCGAGCAATCCTCAGAACTGGCTCGTCCTACATTTGCCTTAAAAAGCATCCTCCATGGTCACTAAATAAGCAATAGAGTCCACACAGCAGCACCAGGGGCTGGAAACGCTCCTGACCCTGCTTCCCTCCAACACCTCCCCAAAAGCAATACTGGAGCAGGGATAAAATGTTGTCAGGTCTTTAGATGGGGGTTCAAGGTCACAGATTTTAGAATTTTAATCCACGCTACATAGCTGAGCATTTTTGGAAAGAGAGAACACCTCAAAGCTACTTTCCTGTATAGCTCCATTCTCCAGGAGAGAAAACGTAAAGGCTGTGCTCTTCCATTCATCACATAGTTCCACACTAGCTGCCGACTACCCAATTAAAAAGCCGCAAAGACAGTCATTCTGTAAAGTCTTCCTTGGGTCAAACGTTGAAGCAAAATGTTATTGTAAGAACACATTATGTAGAAATGAAATTTCAAGAAGCAGTCAAATAAAAAAACAATTCCCAAGAAGCAATCAAACTTTTAAAAAAATGATGTCTAGGTTTTGTTCTGAAGTTTGGATTCCCAATCTTTAATTTTTGTGTATGGAGGGAGGAGCAAAGATTTAATCTCACCAATCAAACTAGGAAAAACCCAAGAGGTAGCAAACAGATAGGAACAGGGGAGGCGGCTGTTAGCAATGAGTCTGTCCAGAGAGGCAAACATAAGGGCTCCCTAAAGGGAGCCTGTGGGGAAGGAGAAGAAAGCAAAACTCTGATAACAGAGATGAATGCTTTGAACTAAGAAAGGGCCATGGTGTTCTTAATCACAAAGCGCCATTTTTAAGCACCAAGTGAAGAGATGTTGTTTTGAGAAGATTTAAGAGCTTCAGACATTAGCTAAAGGGTGAAACTCAGGTCTGTAAGGCGGCTGCCCAGAGATTCAGGGAGCTCCTGGATGCTGACACTTGCATGTACTTCTCGGAAGGAGCTGTGTGTTTGGGAGACACACCGCGGCCGGGGCATTACCCAGGCAGCTCACTGTCCGGCTCCTGATCATACACGAACCCAAGTACGTTCTCCGTGTCTGAGAGAACACACGGAGTCTTCCATAAAGTAAGCTAGATCTGGCTGGGTTCTTGTTTTGTGGTGCTTTTTTTGTTTTGTTTTGTTTTAATAAGTTTGAAATTTAATAATGGAGTCCTTTAAAGCATAAATCTTTTCTCTTGGGAAGAAGTACGGCCCACTCCGTTCCCATCTCCACCAGATCCAGGTCTGAAAATGGACAAGACTTAAGATGATGCCTTGAAGACAAAACTGACAAAATGGGTTTTCGTTTGTGTCTCTTAATCCAAAGATGATGATCAGGCTGTACATTGAGAGGGGCTGTTTATTTAGGTAGTTTGAAAAACTGATGTAGACTAAATGGGTCTGAGTGTAATTAAATTTATAAGCGCGGAGAAAAATAGGAAGTTTTATTAACTGTGGAAGGAATGTGGGTCTTCAGCTGCCCAGCCAGTTCACAAAGACAAAGGAGATCCGTTTGCAGGGTTAAATAAACATGATGCTTTATATTATAGTTCAAACACATCCATTTGCAACGAGATTCAAGAGGCAAAAACTGATTTACCAGATCTGACCTCTCCGCGACAGCAATGAGCCTGTGCAGAGCTGCGGTCACCGGCACCGAGCGCCACTGAGGCACAGCTCCCAGCGGCCTGCCCCGAGGGCTGCGCCCGAGCCTCTGCGGGTCTCGCTGGTGACTTTTTCCTCTTGCTGCTTGTTATGTACGTCGTTGGGTTGGATTTTAGTAACCGGTCTATCAGAAGCATGGAGCTGAGGAATGTGTTTAAGCAAAAAGCAAAGCGGCAAGGCGACATGGAGAAGCGTGTGGGGAGGAGGCCGGTCGGGCAGGACCGGGCAGGGGAGGCGGGAGAACGCCTGTCGGTTGATGGCACCGCTTTCCACGGATTACTTCTTCTTAAAGATCTAAGCAGATGCACTCAGGGCCAGTGCTCCCCGCTGAGATCAGCAGCTCTGTGCATCTGAAGCAGGACAAGAGGCCAGGAAGAGGCCACCGGGCCCAGCCCCGGGAGCCAAGAAGACCCGAACGGTCAACTTCCCTCTTCAAGTATCATTTGGCCAATGAGGAGCTTGTTAATTGGTGCCAATTATTGGTTTGCCAGCAACCCCCACAGATTAATATTTCAGGAGTTAGAAACCCAGCTGAGTGTGAAAACAGCATGGACTTGGAGCTAGGAATCACATTTCAAAACTGCAGGGGGAAAAGCAAGCGAGGGAGGTTGTTTCTTGAGAAAAGAGGAAGAGACTCATTCATTTCACGAATACTCAGGACTTTGGAAGCCTGAATCAGCTCCCCAGACACAAAAACATGGCATGCGTCTACACAGATTAGATCGTGTGGCTCCACAGGCAGAGGAATGTCCCCCCCGTGGCTAAAGTAGCTCAGCTTTTCTCCAGCAAAACGGGGCACGCTTACACTTCCTTTGGTTAAAAAGTGCTTTTCAAGAATGTGTTTCTGAAACTAATAAAATGACCTGGAACTCTGCAATGCCTTCCTTACAAGGTGAAAGAGAACTTCATTCACCAGAGTCCACTTGCTCGCTGCTCACAGCGAAGGCACAGGCGGGAATGACTTCCTTGCTCCCTGTGTCTGTTCTGTTGCCTGAGGGGGTCCCAGGAAGGGCACCCTGTGAGGCCGAGGCCGCAGGGCAGTGTGGGGCCCGCTGCCATTGCACCATCTTCAGCAAGCAGCCCAGGCCCCTCTCCTGGTCCTCACACCCCAGGCGGGCGGCCGTCCCCAGTTCCCGGCAGGGCCCAGACCTCACCAGACTCCTCCCTGACTCTCCCAGACCCACAGGGGCCCCCATCCCACCATCCTGGGGATCCCCACCCTTCCCCCTGGCTCACCCCATCCCTAGCTCCCACCCGGACCCCCCCCCCCGACCCAGGCTTCCCTCGCCTCCCGCCACCAGTCCCCCTGCACCCCCACTCCTCCCACATCCATCCCAATTCCTCCCCCACCGGCCTCCCACCCCTGACTCCGGCTCCCCCGCTCTGCGGCGCCCCCTCCCTCCCCTCCCCGGAGCGCTCCCCGCCTGCCTATCATCTTGCTCTAATTGTTTCCAGATTCGTGTGGGAGGTCAGGGCCCGGGAGTGCTGCTTCATGCCAAGTTTATAAACAGAGCAGTGTTTCCAGATGGCCGCTGGCTCCAGCCTGGCGAGCAGGTTGATTGGGACCAGAATAACAACAGGTGGAGCGCAGACAATGAGTTCCTTGACACTTAGTTACTCCCCGGGCTTTTTCTTCCTCTTCCAGCCCTGCCTCCATCTGCCTGAGCCGCCACCAGCGGGTTTCCAAAGCGCTCGGAGGAGCAGGGGGCGGTGGAACGCGAGAGTGAGCGGCCATGTCCCTCGCGCGGGTGGCGAGGCTGCACCCCGAGGCTGAGCGGGGCCTGGACCGCGGGGCCGCCCGGCCGGGAAGGGGCCGTCGGCAAAACGCCCACGTGGCGCCAGGGGAACAGGACACGGAGGGCCCTCGGCGGACCCCTGAGCCCTGCGGGGAGCAGGCGGGAGTCGCGGCGCAGAACGTGGAGCGGTTCTCGGTGAGGCGGAGATTCTGGGACGTGTCTACCGGTTCCCTGAACCCGCACTGACCAGGAGGCCCACATCCCGTCCAGGCGGCCCAGGGGCTGAAGTAGCAGCACCTCCGCGAGAGCCGGAGCTGGAAATCCGCGCGGCCAAACAGGCCCGTGGAGCCCGCCCTGCAGACCTGGCTCCCCCAGCCTCATCCCGGCCAGCGGGGCGGGCGCGGCGCCCGGGGAAGAACGGCCCCCGGACAGCGCTTTGTGACGTGCAACCGCGGGTTCCAGTAAACAGCAGCAGAGGCACCGGACGCCTCTAAAGCGCGGAATGGCACAGCAAGCCCTGCACGGACGGAGAAACCGCCCCACAGACGCGCGCAGGCGGGAGGCAATGACAAGTCACCCCGGCCTGCCCGGCGAGCTGTCCCCTTGCGCCCTGAGCCCGGACTGGCGACAGCAGAGCCCTGGCAGCCTGCCTGTGAGATCAGGCACGGCCCGGTCGGGGCAGCCCCGGGGAGATGATGCAGCCGCCCGGGGCCAGGCGCCCTGCGCTGGGAAGGATGACCATGGCACCGGCCTTCAAACCCCTGACCTACAAAAAGGGCTGACAGAAGAAAGCTCCTGTGAAAATAAAGCATGTCAATATGAAAAGTATGTGTGAAGGGCCTTCCAGTTAAGGCTAGATTATCTCTGAGAGTCCTTTGAGTTTGTACTTATGAAATGTAACCGGACACTCTGCCTTTGAAGACTGGGGATCCGGACCAGGGCTGTGCGATTTATCTGAACTGACAGAGCCGTTAGAGCCTGGGCGTTGGGTTCCTCCCGCCCCTCCGGCTCGCCCATCCCAGACCCCGAATCACTGCAAGCCACGGCATCCCTACAAACACATTGTTTAAAGTGTGTCACTGCTGTGTGTGTGTTTCACAGCAAAATGCAGGCTATCTAACCTGCTAGCCTAAGATGTTACCCTTAGTCCGTGCAGGATCTTTTCATAGAAAGAACATAAATTCACATTTGTTTAGTTATCGTCTGTGTTTTCTACACAGCAATCGCTTACGGAGGTTGTGATCTGAGAAGCTCCAAGTATTATGTGAAAAACAAATCATGCCTTAAAATAAAGCGCAACAAAATGAGCGCTACAGAATAAATGCATGACTAGGGCAATGGAGGGGAGCCTGTGCCCAGGACTCAGCCTGCTTACCAGCTAGGTTCCCGCCTCAGAAAGTCCCTAGTGAAGTCAGCTCCCTGAGGGGATGTTAACCTCTAGAGGAGCATCTGTGGAAGATGCTGGAAATCTCCTGGAGAGATATCATTGCTGATGACAGGTGCCCTGTGCAAACGTCATAGCTCCCACCATACTTAGAAGTATCAGAAAGAACTGCATTTGTCATAATGAATGAGTCCTGGCACGTAATCACGCACGCACTTGGGAACAAGCTCTCCCCAACAGGAACGAAGCGCCAACAGCTGAAGAGATTCCACCAGCCGCTGCCCTCGCTCACTGGAGTGCCTGGTGACGTTGCCCTGCAGCTGCGGAAGCCACGGCGAAGTCCTGCAGCACGGCCACCCCTGTCATGCAGAAGGACTTTTTTCCACTTGTGACTGACCACGAAATTTCGTTCCCAACCACAAAGCACTGAGACACACCACTGTGACCTCCACTGAATCTACCAGAACAGGGACACACAATTTGTCCCTACAAACTGCAAATGCCAGATTAAAGGGAAAGCGACTTTTATCTCGTAAATGTTTAACGCTCCTCTCCCCACACTTAACGGAGAGTAGAATTTGTCTTGGCTCTCTGATCTACACAATTACAAACATGTAGCCAAAAAACTGAGCTAATGCTAACCTTTAGCAAGTCAAAATGTTATCAATGACACAGCATTTCCTGACTTCATTGATAAATAGAAAACAGTACTTTAGGATTAGAAGTGTTGAATCATATGGGAGCTCTGGCTTTACCACGTGCCAATTTTTGAATTCCCTTTGAAGGCCAAGATGTAAAACCTAAAACATAGGAAAAGAAGCATTTTCGTCAGATAATTTTATTTTTATAATTTGAAATTCATTGCACCTTTGCAAATACAGACCAAAGAATTTCAGCAAACACAACTCATTTGTTATTTTATGTACTGGTGCGCTCAGGCAGACAGGGATGGCGAGGTCAAGGTGTATGCGGGGCTTTAAATCACAGGTATTTATTAGCAGTGCTAACCTACAAAGCACACACAAACGCTGCCCGAGATGAAACTTGTTTAGAAACTAGCACACTGCTCTTCCAGTTAACCAGCCAAGATACCATTTATGTAACGCTGAAAACACTTCTAACCAGAATTAAGGGATTTTTTCCCCCTTAAACTTGCCAAGCAACTGAAAAGACTAGTGAGGAGGAGGTGAGAAATGCCATTTGCAATCCTGAAAGAGCCAAGTAAGCCATCCATGGTGACTTCACCCGAATTCTCTCCCGATGGAGTATTTGTTAGTGCCAGCTTTAGATTTTAGGGATGCAAAGTCAGAGGTTTCAAAATGTAGATGATAAGTATGTGGTTTGTACAGTGTTTTTCTTGAAGTTAACCCCTCCCAGCCATCCTGTCCTCCTGCTTTGCCAAAAGCCCATCCCCATGCATGCAATGTTCCCATAGACAGAAATCAGCCCTGGCCGCACCCTCCACTGGCCGCTCTCGCTGGCGCTGAGTCCACCCTGAGCCCCGCCCATATGGGTGCAGCCAGCACGTAAAAATAGGAGGCATTGCTAGAACCAGGTTTGCAATCTTGTGTGCCTTCTCCCCTAACTCAAGGCACAATCAATAGAAGACTAGACAACCTCTCTCCAAACCAGTTTTAATCCCATTAGGAACTCCAATTAACACCAGTTGGTGTTCTCTGCATAAGGAAACAAAGCAATTATGGGCCTCACGCTGTGCCTAAGAAAATGGCAAAGCTCATCAAACTGATACTCCCAATACAGCGAAATTGGCAGGTTTACCCAAACGAACCCTCCGTGGCGGTTTTGGGGTCGCCAGCCAGACCGTTTCAGCTTTGCTTCTTCGTAAATGACTTTTACTCTAATTGTAATTTCAGTTTTTCTTTTGTTTTACCCTCCAAATATGCTTCCACGGCAGCATGGCTAAATTTGCAGCATGTTTCAAGCTTGAATTGGGGCAGTGAAGGTGGAATTGCAACCGAAAGCAGCATTCATGAGCAGGCAGTACCTTCAGCTTGTGCCCAGAAAGGCTGCGGAGCTGAGAGGAGGCCTTCAGTAAACACGGAGCTGAGAGGAGGCCTTCAGTGAACACGGAGCTGAGAGGAGGCCTTCAGTGAACACGGAGCTGAGAGGAGGCCTTCAGTGAACACGGAGCTGAGAGGAGGCCTTCAGTGAACACGGAGCTGAGAGGAGGCCTTCAGTGAACACGGAGCTGAGAGGAGGCCTTCAGTGAACACGGAGCTGAGAGGAGGCCTTCAGTGAACACGGAGCTGAGAGGAGGCCTTCAGTGAACACGGAGCTGAGAGGAGGCCTTCAGTGAACACGGAGCTGAGAGGAGGCCTTCAGTGAACACGGAGCTGAGAGGAGGCCTTCAGTGAACACCACCTGACACTGACTAGAACAGTCACAGGGAGCTCCAGATGCACCTGAATGAGCCTCGTAAATTCACAAACAATATTTGCAGGTTCTGATTCAGCAACCTTGAGCTACACCTTATAATGTTACTCAGTTCTGCTGCCTTTCAGGCAACTATGGGATGTTAAAAGCAGCAGAGAAGATGGCTCTGACATCACACTGATAAAGCAGACGTGACTCTCAGCAATAAACCTCTTATGTGCTCTTCATGTAACTGAATTTAAAGTTTTTGGGATGACAGCGCCTTACAAGGCTAGTGCAGGATCTCCATTGTTTAACATTGTGAACTAAGGATGTGGCCAGACGCTAAATCTAATCTGCTGGGAGAGTTAACATCTTTACTGTGCAAGCAAAGCAAACAGGCCCTTGTTCACAAGGGCTCTGACCATCCGGAGACGGAGACACCGCCGCGGCTGACCTGGGCTTTCTCCGACCCAGAGTTTCTGCCTGTGACTATCAGAGCTTTGGCTGTTTACCCAAATGTATTCATGATTATAAAGAACTTGTAAGTTCTGAATAAAAGAATCTATCAACTGCCATTTTCTTTTACTGTGAATTCACTTTACAAAAAAGAAGAAGATCTCCTGAAACCTGAAATGAAGGCCCTTACTCCACAGAATTGCTGAAGAACGGCCTGCATCAGCAGAAGGCAATGATAACCGGGAGATGAATGTATTTTAAAAATAAAATTAACTCCATTGCAAAGCAGAGCTACCCAAGCCAAAATGATCAGATGATATCATATGAGATATTAGTTGGAAGAAAAATAGACTTCCCTTCGCACTTTTTTTTTTCTGAGACAGTCTCACTCTGTTGCCCAGGCTGGGGTGCAGTGGCGTGATCTCCGCTCACTGCAACCTCTGCCTCCTAAGTTTCAGCAATTCTCATGCCTCAGCCACACAAGGGGCTGGGATTACAGGCACGCACCACTACACACAGCTAATTTTTGTATTGTTTTAGTAGAGACAGGGTTTCGCCATGCTGACCCAGGCTGGTCTCAGCCCACCTCGGCCTCCCAAAGTGCTGGGATTACAGGCATGAGCCACCGTACCTGGCCTTCCCTTTGTATTCTCAAATGAATTTTTGTTTTCATTCAATGTTGTATGGCTTTTATAACCTATAACATTTAAAAAAAAAAAAAAGGACTTATTTTCGTTGGATAGATGCTGATCTCAGCACTGCTTTTTACCGTCACAGATGATTTACTGTGATGCTTCTCAACCCCTTATCCTCACGTCTGGAGCCCAGCGATGACTCACTGGCCTTACCCGGTCTCCAAATCCCTTCCATGGTGCTCCTCCCAACAGCCCAAGGTGATCAAAAGGCAAGGCCCCAGCAGAGCTGCCCAGCGTGAGAAGTCCCTTTGTCCTGACATGGTGAAAAGTTGTCCACATCTGATTCAGTTAAACTTTCTCTGAAGACATCATCCCCTCTAAGAGACAAATAAGCGAATTGTAAATAAGACAATTAAAATCTGTCATGACACTGAAATAAATTCCTGCTACAGTTGAACAAAGTTATTTTATTCGGGAAGGACCAAAAGTTACTGGTATCCTACTTGCTTCTCATAAAGAGTCTTAAAAATCCAAAAGTATCAGGAATGCAGTACTTAGTAGTAATAACTTATTCCCAATAAAAATGTTCTTTGGCCAAGGACCAACGAAAAGTTATGTAACCTAAATTAAATTCATGACAGTTGAGAAGGGCTTGCTTTCCTCCAGCACATTTCCTAATAGCTACCTGATGGGACAGTATTTAGGAAAATACAGAGAAAGAGAAGGGAAAGGCAAGAGAGAACAATGTGAGTCCTTTCCTCATTTAAAGAAAAATGCACCTATGCAACAATCTTGCATGTTCTTCACATGTACCCCAAAACCTAAAATGCAATAAAAGGAAAAGAAAAACGACCCTGAGTAAGGCTTGAGTGCTTTTCAAGGAATCCAGTCATTTAAACTCTGTGTGTGTTAAATGTCCCAGGTCCACCTTATCTGATTTTCTCTCTGGGAATTCATGGTGAGCCAGCAGTTCCCTGGAATGAAGACTTCATGTTTCCTGAGAGAAGCAATTAAGAGAAAGATTGGACTGCCTGGAAGGCAGCCTCTGAAAGGACAGCCAGTTCCTTCTGATGTAAGAGAAAGTTGAAGACCTCAAGTGACTTTTTGCCATCTAGGCTGGCACGGAAGAGGACATGTGGCGATGCACCTGTGTGGCATGGGGAATGCCCTCCGCCTCCCAGAGCATCGGATCAGGAGTCTAGTAAGAAAGTTACAACGTGAAGCACACCCTAAGCACTCCTGCGGGCAGCCTGTTAAGAATGGCAAGATGCAGACTGGGCAGCTTGCAAAATCCCCCATGGAACCAGCGGGTGACGTTGGCCCACACTTCCTGGGGGTCTAAGGGTCATAGCAGCAGCAGATGAGGACCATTAGCTGCATGCGCTGGCCTTCCAGGCAACCAAGGAGACGGGGCAGCATCCAACAGGGAAGCCCTGGAGAGTCTCCGGGGAAAGAGGAAACTTCAGACCGTCTACTTCAGCTGAGACCTAAGATGCAGGCTGGGTGCCACATTTTTAGGTGGCCCATGTCCTTCCTTAGGAGTTGAACGCTCCCAGCATCCCTCGTGAGTACACCATTGCACCTCCCACAGAACGCCACGATGCTCTGTGAACGGTTGCATGTCCCTGGACAGCCCACACTGTGCTCAGCACTTGGGGAATGACAGGAAGGTAAACATGGGTCTGAAATCCTTTAACCTGAGAGGCGGTTTTCTCATCTACGAAACAAGGTGGCCCCATGGCAGGTCACTGGAAGGGTAAAGATGGCGTGGTGTGTGTGCAGCTCCTAACAGAAAGCCCGGCACACGCAGGTGCTCATTTCCGCCCCGATGGCGGCTGGTAGCCACCTCCACAGATCTGTCTTGGCGTGGTACAAGATTCACCAGTAAGTGGCCAGCCATTAACTTTAAAAAAAAAAAAAATCAAATAAGTGTCTGTTGAACTTTGAAAAAAAACACACTGCATTTATATTAGATGGTGTTCAGGAAGCTGAAATATTTTAAAATGCACTTGTCCCTCTGTAACGGCAGGAGATTGCTACTTATTTGAAAGTGACAATGAAATGCTTAAAAATAAACCTAGAAGGTAACTTATTAAGCCCAGAAAGGTATGCAAGCAAGACAACATTTTGACAGATTACACAGAAAAAAACACTCCTTCGTAATTTAGATGAAGATAAACAGTAAGCCAAAGAAGCTCCTCAAAGTTAGGAAAATTCCACTTAGATTTCAACATGCCGTAGCTTTTCGGGTCCACTGCTTGCACTTACGTATCTCTATAAACTGGAAGAGATCCTTTAACCTTTAGATCAGCTTCACCTTGAAAATTCCATCTGAACAGTGTACCGTTTACGTATGTTGTGTTTTCTTAGCCAAGACAGGACCATTCCTGCTCCGGCATCCTTTCCTTTCCAGCATCCATGGGCCTCTTTGTCAAGAGACTCCGTCCTCTGAGGCTGTACCACAAAGGGAGGGTGTCTGGTTGTTTTATCTATAAAGCCACTCCTTTACTCAGGTTCTACGTTGCCTCCATTCTAAGGCGTTTTCAGAATGCTTAGCAAGGAGTTCTGACACTGGGGTTACTTCTCATTCCAGTTTGCACTTATGTATAAATCTCTAATTTCTGGCTTAATAACATTTGCAAAAAGCGAGGAGGGAGCAGGGGCCCCTCTGACTCAAGGCCCTACCCTGGATGCTGCCTGCCGGTGACAGGGGCCCCCATCCCCTGTCCCGTCTCTTCTTGCAGGACTGGTCAAAGCCCCATCTCTTTTCATAGGAAAGTTTTTGGGTAGAGCCTTTTAAAGAGTTTTTCAACCTGACAGCTTTTCTAAACCCCTCTCGTTTCTATGAAATTTGAGGTTTTGTAAAAAATCTTCCTTGGGGCGTCTCATCCTGCTTTTTCCATCCAGTTTTTATCAACTGAGGACCTCACTAATAATGAATCGATTGGTATCCATCAGAGACCCCTGCATTCTAATTCCTAAAGTTACTCTAAATCCCTCCGCAAATGTTTCCCTATTCAGCCAGCTCTTGAAAAATCTCACAACAGCTCTCAGCTCAGAGTAAGACTGGGGCTTCAGACCAACAGCGAAGGCTCCTCTTCTGAAGGTTTGACGGTAAGAGGCAGCTGAGTCTAGGGAGTTTCTGGCTTGTCAGGAGGGAAGGAAGTGGATCAAAGAGAGAGATAGGAACACAAAAAAAAAATGGAAGATGGTATAGGAAGGAAATTTTTTAAAAAATTAGCTGGGTGTGGTGGCACGCACCTATAGTCCCAGCTACCCGGGAGGCTGATGCAGGAGAACTGCTTTGACCCAGGAGGTGGAGATTGCAGTGAGCCGAGATCACGCCACTCCAGCCTGGCGCCTGGCAACAGAACAAGACTCTGTCTCAAAAAAAAAATGGAAGAGGTATGGAAAGGAAATGGTAGGCTGTTAGGTTCAAGTTCTAAAAGACACAATTTTAATATTTTCCAGTTTTTTTCTTATGCCTTAATCATAGACTCTCTTAAGAAAGAGATCTTCAGATGTAAATTTTTTTGATGCTTCCTCATACTAATTAAAAAGCAAAGACTATCTAAGTTTGAAAGTTTGCTCCCTTTTTCTTCAAAGACACCTCTCAAACTCCCTTGATCATATCAAAAGTCTCACAAACATCCTACTGAAAGCATGCCGTTTAGAAAGATAAGCCCACAAATTGGCATTGTAACATAAACACATCATTCATGAAGCAGGGGGCCAGCCTGGGCTTTAGGCTGAGACAAATGCATGAGAGTGTAGGAATGTTCTGTCAAAAACGCGCCCCAGGCCCCACCACCTAACAGGCACAGGTAGATGCCAACTGAAACCTGCAAGCCCCCAACAGGGCTTGTGGCCCCAGAGCCACAGAGAGGCCTGCAGAGGCCGTATCTCGCAGACCAGACTCCGCCTCCCCGCAAAGGCGGGAAGACTAGGGTAAGTCCCGCAGCGATGCTGACGGCTGACCTGGGGCAGACTGTCTTCAAAGAGTGCTGATCTCACAAGAAAATGTCAGAACTTCCCAGCCCCTGGAGCTGGTTCAAAGAACAGTTTCCTCTCACGGTCCCTTCTAGGAGGGAACAATAAAAATGAGAGGGCCAGGCA
Organism: Aotus nancymaae; assembly: GCF_030222135.1. Taxonomy (NCBI): domain Eukaryota; kingdom Metazoa; phylum Chordata; class Mammalia; order Primates; family Aotidae; genus Aotus; species Aotus nancymaae. The sequence goes on along the minus strand of NW_026988450.1, from coordinate 1,276,071 downwards.
GCAGCAAACCGGAGTGTGAATAAAGAGTCAGATTCCCACCGAGGACAGCACTTCTCAGGTCCGATCAGACAGCCCACGGAGATCTAAAGGCACTTCCTACTCCCAGGAGGTAAAGTGGACTGAGCGTCGGGGAGCCAGGCATTGCGAGACTGGCGTTCCCCCAGTGCACCTGCTTTCCCAGGGTTCGTGGTCAGGAGCCCCATGCGTGGGGAGGGCTCGTCTACCAGCTGACACCGTGACTGTGGAGTCTCAGGCCTGCCTCCAGAATCTTTGCAGCTGGGCTCGCCAGACATCACCACCACCACCTGCGGCGGCGAAGCCGAGTTTGCTGCTTACCGCGGTAAAGGAGGCCACCTTGCAAGCTTCGTCAGAGCTGAGGGACGGGAAGGTGAAGTCAGGATTAACTGAAAATTGCAAGTTTTGACTTGAAGCAGGGCGCAGTTAGAATGCGGTAAGGATCACGACGAACCTGTCCAGGCTACGGAAGGAAACAGCAAAGTGCAGACGCTGAGATGAGGGACACCTTAGAGCACGAACTATGGGACTTTTCCACCAAAGCTCTGATGCGTCTTTCAGGAAGCTCCTGGAATAAACAACCAAACCATTCTTCTAGGCAGGAGACGGGGTGGAAAAACTAAATCAGGCCTTCACGGCGGAGGACCCGCACAGCACCGCGCTAATGCAGAGGAGGCCGTGCTTTCGTTCTCAGGGCCTAAGTGTCACCACAGAGTACAGGGATTGACGCTCTCGAGTGGAAAACCACCATAAATAATGATAGAGTAAATAACAAAAGTACTGCTATTTAATCGGAATAAAAAGTAAAGTCCCAGGAAACTTCATGTCAACATGAGGATTAACAAAGTAAAATATATATATATAAACGAACTTTGATTTAGTACCTGCTCAGTGCCGGGTAACTTCACAACGCTTCTCGTTTATTCCTTACAACACTTGAGTTATAAGTCTTATTATTCTCATTTATGGCAGCTGGGGCAATGGAGCACCAAAAAGGTTAAATAAATTATCTCAGGCCAGGCACAGTGGTTCAGGCCTGTAATCCCAGCACTTCAGGGGGCCAAGGCAGGTGGATCACAAGGTCAGGAGTTTGAGACCAGCCTGGCCAATATGGTGAAACCCCATCTCTACTAAAAGCACAAAAAAATTAGCCAGGCATGGTGGCACACCCCTGTAGTCCCAGCTACTTAGGAGGCTGAGACAGGAGACTCACTTGAACCCGGGAGCAGAGGTTGTAGTGAGCCAAGATCACACCATTGCACTCCGGCCTGGGCGACAGAGTGAGACTCCGTTTCAAAATAAATAAATAAATAGTCTCAGATCAGGCAGTTAGAGAATGACAGGGTCTCGAGCTAGACCCAAGAGTCCAAGCCAGGCTCTTCACTTGACTGCACCACAGTGGCCTCAAACTCAAGGAAATCCCAGAGGAAAGGTCAGCCACACAGGTGGCAAGATACCCAACCCAAAAGACCACCCCAGCCGGGAAGCTTCTCAGAAGTCATCTTCACCGCGATTTAAGCCCAGGGTGCTCTCTTTTTCCCCTGGCTGTATGTCCTTGTTCTCGGAACTGAATGCAGCTTTGCTCAAGTGCTGTATTTCAGGAATCAGTGGCCCCAGTAAAGCTGTCCCGGCAAGCACCAGGAATGCAGGGCACAGCAGGAGCAGAAGCCCCTCCTGCCCCCAGAGAGTGGTGGCTGGCCCTCACCTACTCCAGCTGCAGCCTCTCACACCAGAAGCTGCCCGATCTGCATGATCGGAGAGCAGGTTAGGTGACAGCCTGAGTGGGAAGAGATTGTTCCTCGGTTTTGACTTTGCTGGAACCATCAGACGCTCAAGGGAAAGAGAGGGTGGACCGTGTGCTGGGGGGCTTCAGGACACCCTGAGGAGAGGCTGAGGAAAACCTCCAGCGAGAGCTGCTTCCTCCATTGTCAGCATGTACCTCAGCCAGGTCGCAAGGATGAGAGGATGTGCCTCTGCCAAGAGGGGCCGCCCCCATGCGCGTTGGGCTGACCGTGAAGACACACGTGTGTACACTTCAGCCTGAGACCTACGAGAGAATGCAGGTGGACACCGGGCTTGCAGAGTCCCGTTGAGTAAGCTCTTGTTTTACATGCACAGGAGCAGCTGGCTCAGCAAACATCTATGAGCTACACTTAATCCTCCTGATGATACAGAAAGAGAAGCTGAGAGAAGTTAAATACCTTACCCGCATATCTCAGACTTCAAGAGACGTTTTTGCAAAGTTTTGTCTGGCAATAGAGCAGGGTGTAGTTTCTTCCCTCCACACATGGTCACAGATAGACCTCTGAGCACCGACACGGCTTCCCCAGCCCCTGCTTAGCACCCCCAGGGCTCAGTGCCTACCGCCCATGGCCCAGTGTGGCCCCTGTGGGGGAACCAAGAGCTAGGGAGGGAGGCAGGTACTGTGCCATCCACCATGAGGTCAGCGAGGCCACACAGGGGAGCGGTCACTGTGCCAGTCTCCACAGATGACTGGGGATGAAACGCAAAGGCCAACAGGAGAGGGTGATGGCATGGCCGACTTCCGGCCTGGCAGGAAGTAGCTGAATCACCCCGGTGATGATAGGGACGTGATGGTGACGGGACACCATCTCCTACACATCACGTGCTCAGAGCTTTCAATCTGCAGCCTTATTTCGTTCTTACTAGACTCTCACTAGGGGGGCGGAATCATCTCCATTCCAGAAATGACACATTGATGGTGAGCTTAGTGAGATACCAATGGTCCACATTTGTAGCTTGCTGGGGACAAAGCCAGGATGTGAATCTGTACTCTTCCACGTCCAAAGCCTGTCCTTTCCCCTGTGCCAGGCCACCTCCCGTTCCACCCCTGAGCCAGGCAGAGCCGTGAGAGCACCCTCCTTCAGGAAGGCCTCTGTCACAGCCGCGGCCCGAGTCACTGCTGAGAGAGAGCCAGTCTGCTTTTGCATTGAATACACGATTTTACTTTATTTTCACAACGCCGCAAGATAATTATCATTATCCCAACTTATTAGACAAGGAAACCAAGATTCAGTAGGTTTTGTAACAGAACAAGGCCCTAAGTGTCTTTCAGCAGTCAGGACACCTAACCAAGCTGCTGTTGGGGAAAGGAGGCCGGGAGCAGATCTTCCCATGACCCTCAGGCTTAGAGCGCCAAACTCATGAGAGACGGGGTTTTGTCTGTTTGTTTTGTTTTTAAAGACAGGGTGTCACTCTGTCACTCAGGCTGGGATGCAGTGACGCAATCACGGCTCACTGCAGCCTCAATCTCTCAGGCTCAAGTGACACTCCTGCCTCAGCCTCCCGAGTAGCTGCAACACAGACATGGGCCACCACGCCTGGCTAATTTTTTTTTTTTTTCCTTTTTGTGAAGATGGGTCTCACTACGTTGCCCAGGTCTCAAACTTCTGAGCTCAGGTGATCTGCCTGCCTTGGCCTCTCAAAGTGCTGGTATTGCAGGTGTGAGATATAGCTCCCAGCCAGGTGACAGGGTTTCAAGATCCTTCTTGAGCCCATCAACTAGCTCATCTTATCTGCTAGAATTTGTTGTTATACACCGTTTGAAACTTCTTTAAGCTCTTTTGTTCACGCACCCTGCTTTTCTTACCAAAAAAAAGGAAAACGAGTTCCTCAACACTCTTGCATTTCTCCTCTTCCCAGAAGCTGTCCAAATGCTAAATTCTTGAGAGCATTTTACATTGTCTTTACCTGTAAGTTGCCCTCAAAAACCTCCACTGTATGCTGAAGCAGTGGATGAAGAAAAGATTGGAATTTGTGAACTAAAGCCCCCAATTTTTAATTATCGTCCTCCTGGTCTAGAGGGAGCACGTCCAGATCACAGGATTGGAGCAGGACGCGATTGGGGCATGGAGTCTGCATGGGTCTCTTTAGAGGAGGCACTCAGATTATATGTGAGAAGATGTTACAGGGAATGCTTTTCTTATGCAGAATGTAAACTTGTTACTGCTTTATCTAATCTACGACTATATTTATTAAACTTTGTTCTCCCTGCCCTCTTGCTGTTTCTGATCTTTCTTCAGTAGGATGTTAGTTCAGTAGTTAGCTAGACTCAAAAGTAATGTAACAGCCTCAATGTATAGTTGGAAGAGTAATAAAAGCTACTACTAATAATGAAAAGCCCATTCCCGTTATAACTCAAGTATGCCTTCCATCAAGTGAATTGGAAGCCACGTGTATTCAGTTGTTTGCTCCCTGTGAACTGAAGGATTGGACAAGCATGATTTTTTTCCTTGCTCCCTTCCTTGATTTAATTCACTTATGGAGGGGAGGCAAGGAATGAAAATGAAGCCGCCTGTAATCCCAGCACTTTGGGAGGCTGAGGCGGGTGGATCACGAGGTCAAGAGATCGAGACCATCCCGGTTAACATGGTGAAACCCCGTCTCTACTAAAAATACAAAAATTAGCTGGGCACGGTGGTGCGTGCCTGTAATCCCAGCTACTCAGGAGGCTGAGGCAGGAGAATTGCTTGAACCCAGGAGGCGGAGGTTGCAGTGAGCTGAGATCACACCACTGGACTCCAGCCTGGATAACAAGAGCGATACTCTGTCTCAAAGAAAAAAAAAGTTGCAAGAACAGTATAATTTCCTGCCAGGCACGGTGGCTCATGCCTGTAATCCTAGCGCTTAGGGAGGCTGAGGTGGGTGGATCACCTGAGGTCAGGAGTTCAAGACCAGCCTGACCATCATGGCGAAACCCCGTCTCTACTAAAAATACAAAAAATTAGCTGGGCACGGTGGCGCGTGCCTGTAATCCCAGCTACTCAGGAGGCTGAGGCAGGAGAATTGCCTGAACCCAGGAGGCGGAGGTTGCGGTGAGCCAAGATCACGCCATTGCACTCCAGCCTGGGTAACAAGAGCAAAACTGCGTCTCAAAAAAAAAAAAAGTTTTTGTGCCTCAGTGAAGAAATATTGCATTGTCTACAGCACACTCTTCCAATGGTCTGATTTTTACCCTGTTCATTGTCACTGAGCTATTTTGCACCTCTCAGTAAACAGGAGGCAAGGGGTGGATGTGCTAACTTGTTGTGTTCTGTAGAATCTCAGCTGACTTCAGGGTTCCTGTGAAAAATCAGTATTGCCTCCATTTGCAATTCAGCTCATTAACTCCGTATAAAGTTGTGCTTTTTTACTTTCCTTTGGACTGCTTTTAACATCTGGTTCCCTCACTGATTGCAAGTAAAATAAAATCTTCCTGTGTTTCTTCTGGATGGAGATGAGAATCACACTTTCACTTTCTGAAAATTACCTTTTAACAGAGACACACCCAGAAAGTGGCCTACCTTTGACAAGCACTCGCTAAGTGCAGAGCTGATGTGATGTTGGTCCTTTCATGTGGGCTTTCCAAATTCTTCTGAGTGCCCCTTGTTCTGACCTAACTGAGCTGCTTATAACACTTCACTTGCACATCATGTTTTTTAAATTTTACTTTAAGTTCGAGGACACGTGCAGAATGTGCAGGTTTGTTACAAAGGTGTACATGTGCCATGGTGGTTTGCTGCTCCTATCAACCCATCATCTAGGTTAAGCCGCGCATGCATTAGATATTTGTCCTAATGCTCTCCCTCCCCTTGCCCCCACCCCCGACAGGCCCCAGTGTGTGATATTCCCCTCCCTGTGTCCATGTGCTCCTACTATTCAACTCCCACTTATGAGTGAGAACATGCGGTGTTTGGTTTTCTGTTCCTGTGTTACTTTGCTGAGAATGATGATTTACAGCTTCATCCATGTCGCTGCAAAGAACATAAATTCATCCTTTTTATGGCTGCATAGTATTCCATGGTGTGTATGTGCCACATTCTCTTTATCCAGTCTATCATTGATGTGCATTTGGGTTGGTTCCGAGTCTTTACCATTGTAAATAATGCTGCAATAAACATATGTGTGCATGTGTCTTTATAATAGAATGATGTATAATCCTTTGGGTATATACCCAGTAATGGGATTGCTGGGTCAATTTCTGGTTCTAGGTCCTTGAGGAATCACCACACTGTCTCCCACAACAGCTGAATTAATTTACACTCCCGCCAACAGTGTGAAAGCATTCCTATTTCTCCACATCCTCTCCAGCATCTGTTGTTTCCTGACTTTTTAATGATCACCACTCTAACGGGCGTGAGATGGTATCTCATTGTGGTTTTGATTTGCATTTCTCTAATGACCAGTGACGATGAGCTTTTTTTTCATGTTTGTTGATTGCATAAATGCCTTCTTTTGAGAAGTGCTTGTTCATATCCTTTGCCCACTTTTTGATGGGGTTGTTTGGCTTTTTTCTCTTAAATTTGTTTAAGTTCCTTGTAGATTCTGGATATTAGACCTTTGTCAGATAGGTAGATCACAAAATGTTTCTCCCATTCTGTAGGTTACCCATCCATTCTGATGATAGTTTCTTTTGCCATGCAGAAGCTCTTTAGTTTAATTAGATCTCATTTGTCAATTTTGGCTTTTGTTGAAATTGCTTTTGGTGTCTTAGTCATGAAGTCTTTGCCCATGCCTATGTCCTGAATGGTTTTGCCTACATTTTCTTCTAGGGTTTTTATGGTTTTAGGTCTTATGTTTAAGTCTTTAATCCATCTTGAGTTAATTTTTCTATAAGGTGTAAGGAAGAGATCCAGTTTTTGTTTTCTGCATATGGCTAGCCAGTTTTCCCAGATTTATTAAATAGGAAATCCTTTCCCCATTGCTTGTTTTTGTCAGATTTGTCAAAGATCAGAAGGTTGTAGATGTGTTATGTTATTTCTGAGGCCTCTGTTCTGTTCCATTGGTCTATATGTCTGTTTTGGTACCAGTACCATGCTGTTTTGGTTACTGTAGCTTTGTAGTATACTTTGAAGTCAGGTAGCGTGATGCCTCCAGCTTTGTTCTTTTTGCTTAGGATTGTCTTGGCTATGTGGGCTCTTTTTTGGTTCCATATGAAATTTAAAGTAGTTTTTTCTAATTCTGTGAAGAAAGTCAATGGTAGCTCAATGAGAATAGCATTTAATCTATAAATTACTTTGTGCAGTATGGTCATTTTCACAATATTGATTCTTCCTATCCATGAGCATGAAATTTTTTTTCCATTTGTTTCACTTTCACATCATTCGATACCTATTTGTGAGTGACTTTTTCTTGAATGTTTTGTGTACTTCCCAAATTAATTGCCATGTGCAAGCACTTGCAGGATGGAATGTGCATGAGCACACTGGCCTGTAGAGTATCCCATCAGGATGACAAAACTATAGAATTAATAGCCTTGGTTTTTCCAGTGGAAGAGAAAAAAGGCAGGTAAGAAAACATTATAAAACATTTTTAAAGGTGTTTAGAAAGTTGTGCAAACAAAATATAATTTTAGCATTAGGTTTTTGAGTAATGTCTTATTCTGAATGCTCTTTTAACAACAACACGGAAATAACTCCATAGGTGAAAAAGTCTCCAATGCTTTTTAAAAGAAAACACAGCTATAGAGATAAAGCCTAAAGACCTTAATAAATACATTTAGGGCATCATATTATTGAAGAATTTTTAGGTAGATTCAGTATCTCACTGAGGTACAAAGAACATTAATTTTAAGCAATGTTAAGTCTGATAGTTCAGAGAACTAATTGATTTAAATGGTTTTTTATAGAATAAATGAAAAATGCTATTGAAATGATTGAAGAGTAAGAAAGAAATTAGTTGATGGGTCATTGACTCCCGCATTGTATAACCAAAAATCTCATTGACTCCCTTTAAGACATTTGTATAACTAAAAACTATTATTAAAATAAAAGCTAGGGAAGAAAAGATTATATCTTAAAAACTTTATAGCAGATAGCAGTAGGGATAATTCCTAACATAAACAACTAATATTTCTTCAGTTATTTCCCTGAATGGCAAAAAAGGACTTTTATTCTCAACTTTTAAAAAGTAGTTTTTTGTAAACAGGCATCTTTTTTGAAACAATAGACTGAAATTAGTGACAAATTTATGGTAAGTCTTCTCCAGACATCCATATTGTCAGAAAATCCTTTGGCGAGAAAATACAGGTAAAACCAACACCTTTGCAGAGCTGGCCCCACACCCGCTGTCCTACATGCCATTAAACTGACACAAAAATGTAATCAAGAAGCAAAGCAAACCACCAAGAAAGTTGTTTCTGTCGCTATTAAAAATGCCTGGGTACTAAATAAGCCAGCAGGAGAACAAAGTTCAAACAGACCCCAAGAGGGGACAATCCACAAATCAATAAGCTGTGTGAGTTGTTTTTTTAACCAGATTGCTTACTCCCAAGGGCAGAGTGATCGTGTACTTCTATATTGTATCATAAAATATGAAATAACCTTAATTAGAGAATATTACAAATTAAACAGGATACTGCATCATATGTTCTCCCTCTGACATTTCATCCTCACTGTGCAATCCTTCCCTCTCTAAATTAACATGCCAAGCCTTTCCCAAATTTCCCCAACAGCCAGACACCTAAGCTGAGTCCCAGCCTGAGAGCAAAGAGAGACACTGCTTTCTTCACATCACAAGAGCCTCTGAGAGCAAGAATAACCCTGGAAACAGCGTATGTGGTGTGAAGTTAAAGGAGAAAAGCCTCAACACCATCAGTGCCCTGCAGTACCACGTGGGATTCTTCACCACTCAGCGATGCAGCCCTCCCGCGCCTGCATGGCCACTCACCGTCCAGCTGTGAGCACAGACTCCTGACACTCGCTCCTGAGGCTGGCAGACACAGGGCACCCAGGGGCACGCTGGACAACAGTAGGGTATGGGAGGAGAAATTAGAACTTGTATTTATATTCATGTTTACTAAAATTAAGTAGAGCTTTATTAATAATAAATGATGTGGATATGAATAATATGAATATAACACTTCTGATACAAATTCATACAACAATATGCAACATTTATTGAGCACATGTATTCCAAGTACTTCACGTGGGTTAACTCGCTGAATTCTCACAGCAGCCCTATGGATGAGATGGTCACATAACTTACGGTCCAATCCAAAGTTTCAGGGCAGTGAGAGGGGCCCACTATTAATTACTGCACCATGCAGCAGGTATAAATCTGGACCAGCTCAGGACACCGGCATGAAGGTCACCCTGACCCTGAACAGAGAATGCACTGGCCAAGGTCACAGTACAAGGCCATGGTACAGACTGAATGGAGCCCAGGAGGTCAGAATTCAGGGCTGGGCTTATAGCCATACCGCTTCACTGCATGATGGAAAACCCAATAAATCACTGGGTGACTTTTCCGATAAGGGGCTGAGATAGAAGCCATATGGAAGAACAAGATGGGCAGCCCCCTTCCCCCTGCTCCTGCTCCCCTAACTAAGCAAAACTGCAAACCCATGATGGCACATAAAGCAAGTCCAGGAGGACTCTGGGAGGAGGGGAAGGCAGATGTGTCCAGGACCGGGAGGAGCAGCACAGTGCCAGGCCTCAGTCCCCAGCCAGCAAGGAAGGCCACCAGGCATGGTCTCAGTCCAGCACCAGCAGGTCCTCAGATGGCTCATCCTCCAGATGGAGCAGACTTTCTCCAACAGCACCAGGGGCACCACTGGCAGAGTCCCATCAGAGCCCACCAGAAATCAATGGCTGGAGGGTAGGACTCCTTACCACTGAGCCTGAGATGCTTTTCCCTGCTGAGACACACAGGAGTAAGAGGTGGAACCAGAGAAGGGGCCTGCACAGCAAGCAGCGGCTCGGACAGAATCTGTTGCCCACAGCCTGGGGCTCTCCTACCCTGACCAGAGGCGCCTGAGCCACTCAGGACACAGGCACATAGATTCTACCATATCCTTCTCCCACCAAGAGCCTCCTGGCAGCTGGCCCAGGGAAGCCTTTCCCATTCCACAGGCCACACAAGCAGGGACCAGTGGGGGCCCCCAGGGAACGAGAAAAAATAAGCAGACCAAACAACACAGGGAAAACTCTGAAAATTAAGCTGCCATTGGAACCAGAGTCCACAAAAACAGTCCAAGACTTATGTGCTGAACCTAAACTGGGTGACTTCCTGCTAAAATATAAGATTTGGGACGAGCGTGGTGGCTCACATTCGTAATCCCAGCCATTTTGGAGGCCGAGGCACTTGGATCACCTGAGGTCAGAAGTTCAAGACCAGCCTGGCCAACATCGTGAAACCCCATCTCTAGTAAAAATATACAAATTAGCCAGCCATGGTAGTGCAAGTCTGTAATGCCAGTTACTCAGGAGACTGAGGCCGGTGAATTGATTGAACCTGGGAAGCAGAGGTTGCAGTGAGCTAAGATTGTGCCACTGCACTCCAGCCTGGGTGACAGAGAGAGATTCTGTCTCAAATAATAATAATAATATTTAAATAGAGCTCAGAGACTTTTAACATAATAGACAAAATGCTCAGCATACAACTGAAAATCACCTGTCGTATCAAGAACTAGGAGATTCACAACTTGAATTTTAAAACCCAGTAAACTGATATCAACAGTGATATTAATCCAAACTTGGAATGATCTGACAAGAACATAAAAGCAATAGCGATTAAAATGTTTCAACAACCAATTAAAAATGTCATTGAAACAAAGGAAAAAGTAAATCTCAGGAAACTTATTAAAAGGAACAGAATGGCAACCAGGCGTGGTGGCTCACGCCTGTAATCCCAGCACTTTGGGAGGCTGAGGTGGGCAAAGCGCAAGGTCAGGAGTTGGAGACCAGCCTGGCCAATACGGTGAAACCTGTCTCTGCTAAAAATACAAAAATTAGCCAGGCATGGTGGCGGGCACCTATAATCCCAGGTACTCAGGAGGATGAGGCAGGATAATAGCTTGAACCTGGGAGGCAGAGGTTGCAGTGAGCCGAGATCATGCCACCGCACTCCAGCCTGGGTGACAGGGTGAAACTCTGTCTCAAAAAAAAAAAAGGAACCAAATGGAAATTGTAGAACTGAAAATCACAGTAGTAGGTATAAAAATTTGCCTGATGGCTGAACTGGGGAGGTAGAGGTTGCAGTGAGCTGAGATCATGCCATTGCACTCCAGCCTGGGTGACAGTGAGACTCTGTCTCAAAAAAAAAAAATTGCCTGATGGGCTCAACAGTAGAGCAGAGATGAAGAGCATACCCACAGTGAACATTAAGGCAGAAGAATAGAGTTCACTCCATACGAACAACAGAGAGAAAACATATATTTTAAAAAAATGAATACAGCCTCCCACACTGACCTCTGAGAATAAGAGCCAGCATTCAAATCAGTGGAGTCTCAAAAAAAAAAAAAAGAAGAAGAAGAAGGAGGTGGTGAATGAAAGAGTGTTTGAAGAAATAATAACTAAAAACCACAAATCTACCAAGAACACATCAACCTATAGATTCGAAAAGCTACACAAACCCTAAGCAGTATTTTTTCAGTGCTGAGAGAAAAGGATGGTCAGCCATGGATTCTATATCTAGCTAAGCTAGCCTTCAGGAGGGAAGGAGAAATAAAAACACCCTCAGATGCAGAAAACTAAATAATTTGTCATAAGCAGGCCAATCCTTAAATATTATATAAATGAAGTACCTCAAACACAAAGAAAATGATAAAAGAAAAAAATTCTGAGAATCAGGAAGGTGAAAGAAACAAGAGAAAGAGTACATATGGGTGCATACAACGGACTATCCTTTTCATGGTAAGTTTTATAAATTATATTTTAAAATCGAATAAACAACATTCAAGTAATCCTGAGAAAAGGAAGAAACACAGAAGATCAAGCACCTGAGGAAACAAGAATAAAATATCACTTTTAAGTACTAGCATAGCAATAATCACCTTAAATATACATTGTCTAAATCAAAAGGTAGACATTAGCAGAATGCATGAACATGACCCAATTATATGCTGCTTACAAAAAAGTATTTTACACAAGCTGGTCGGAAAGCAAAAGGATGAAAACAGCTGAGCTACAGAAACATAAAATGTTTTAAAGATGAGTACCAGCTATACTAATATCTCACAAAGTAGACTTCACAGCAAAGAAAATTCCTAGAAACAAGGAAGGATAGTCTATATAGATAAAAAGGTAACTCACCAGAAAGAAATATTTATCTTAATTGTGTATGCAACAAACAACAGAACCTCAAAATACATGAAGTACTAACAGATGGAACTGAAAGGCAAAATATACAAATGTAACATTATAGTTGACTGCTTGAACAGCCCCTCCTCAACAACGGACAGTGCTACTAGGCAGAAACTCAGCAAAGATACATGGGACGGAGCAATAAAGTCAACCAATAGGCTCTAATTGGCATACGCAGAATAAGCTACGTAACGATACAATACGGATGTTTCTCAAGTGTACGTGGTACATTTACCAAGACGGTCCAAACAAATAGAAAAGAATGAAAATCATACAGAATATCTTTTCTGACCACAGTAGAATCCAACCAGAAACCAATAACAAAGAGACAACAGGAAAACCTCCAAACAACTTTCAAAATAGTGTATGGGCTATAAATGAAGTCTTAAAGGGATATTTTTTTAAAAAATGTAGAACAGAATAAAAACAAAAACCTCAATATATCAAAAGATGTGGCACGTAAATAAAGCAATAAGAAGAAGGAAATGTATAACACTAAATGTTTACATTAGAAATAAGGAAAGATTTGTATTATTTCCTCAAGAAACTAGAGGGGAAAAAAGAGCAAAAAACAATCTAAAGGAACCAAAAAGAAGAAAATAACAGCAGAAATCAATAAAATTGAAAACAGGAAAACAATGGGTAAAATCAATGCAACAAAAAACTAGTTATATGAAAAAAGTTAATAAAATTGATAAGCCCATAGTAAGACTGACAGAATTAAAGAGTGAAAACACAAATCACAACTATTAAGAATGAAATAAAAGTCTGGGCATGGTGGCTTACACCTGTAATCTTATCACTTTGGAAGACCAAGGTAGGTAGATTGCTTCAGCCTGGGATTTCAAGACCAGCCTGGGCAACATGGCAAATCCGCATATCTAGATAAACTACAAAAAATAGCCAGGCATAGTGGCTTGAGCCTGTAGTCCAGCAGCTCAGGAGGCTGAGGTGGGAGGATTGCTTGAGCCCAGGAGGTCAAGGCTGCAGTGATCTGCACCATTGCACTCCAGCCTGGGTGACAAAGTAAGACCCTGTCTCCCAACAAAAGGAAAAAAAAAGAATGAAATAAAAGATACGACTTCAGAACATCAGATCCTGCAGTTATTAAAAAGATAACAAGGGAATACTGTGAGCAAATTTATACTCACAAATTCTCCAACTTAGAAGAAATGAACCAATTCCTTGAAAACTACAAAGTACCAAAACTCAACTAGGACAAAATAGACAATCTAAGTAGTCCTATAACCAACAAAGACATTGGTCAAAATTTAGCTTATAATTAAAAAGATGCCTAAAACAGCAATCTCCAGGACAGATGGTTTTACTAAAGAATTCTACCAAACATTTAAAGAAAAAATTGAAATGAATCTTATGCAATTTCTTCCAGGTAATGAAAAAGGAGGATAAATGCTAGTATTACTCTGAAAACAAAACCACACAAAGAGAATGAAAAAAAAAAGAAAACCATGGATCAATATATGCAATATACTTAAATGCAAAAATCCTTAAAAAAATATTAGCAAATCAAATCCAAACAACATACAAAAAGAATTATACACCATGACCAAGTGGAATTATTCCAGGTATGCAAGCTTGTTAAGCATTTGGAAACTGGTCAGTGTATTCCACCATAACAATAAGCAAATAAGAAAAATCATATTAATTGATGTAAGAAAAGCATTTGATAAAATCCCACACTCATGAATGATAAAAATAGACATTAGAAACAGAAGAAAATTATACCAACTTGATAAAAAGTGTCTAGCATCTACAAAAAACAACCACCTACAGCTAACATTAAACTTAATAGTAAAAGACCGAATGTGTTCCCTCTAAGATCAGGAAACAGGCAAGGCTCTACCACTGTTATTTAACATAGTACTAGAAGTTCTAGCCACTGAAAAAGCAAGAAAAAGAAATAAAAGACAGGCATACTAGAAAGGAAGAAATAAAAACTGTCTGCATTTTAAGACTGCCTAAGGGTAATATCCCCAAAAAATTTCCAAAGAAAATATCTAGAGTAAGAAATAAGTTCAGCAAGGTCACAGGATACAAGATCAGCCGTGAAAAATCAATTGCATTTCTGTGTACTAACAATGAACATGTGGTGACTGGAATTAAAAACATTTTACCACTTAAAAGCACACCAAAGAAAATGATAAACTTAGTGTACAGAAACTCTGTACTGGATATTACACAAGGCTGATGAAAGAAATAAAAGAAGATATACATAAATGCTGAGGCATACCATGTTCATGGATTGAAAAAAATCAACATTAGTAATGATGTCAAGTCTCCCCAAATGGGTCTATAGGTTAAATACAATTTCTATCAAAATACAGCAAAGTTTTTTTGTAGATACAGACAAGCTTATTATAAAATTTGTGTAGAAAGGCAAAGTAAAATAATCTTGAAAAGGAATAAAGTAAGAGGAAGGAGCCTACCTAATATCAAGTCTTATAGCTATGATAATCAACACAGTATGGTCCTGCTGAAGAGACAGACACACAGACTAATGGAACATAATAGAGAACCCAGAAATAAAACCAGGCAAATGCTCTCTACTGATTTTTTTTTTTTACAAAGGTGTGAAAGTAATTCAATGAAGAGAGGCTAGTAACCTTTTCACAAAATGGTACTGATACACCTGGACATCTAGAGACAAAAAAAGAAAGAACTAAACATCTTATACAAAAATTAATTCAAACCAAATCATAGGCATATGTGCAAAATGTACAACTGTGGACTTTTAGAAAAAGACTTAGGAGAAAAGCTATGGGATCTCAAGTTGGGCAAAGCGTTCTTAGACTTGAAATCAAAAGCACATCCATAAAAGGAATATTCATAACTTTGATGTCATTAAAATTAAAAGCAGCCAGGAGTGGTGGGTCACACCCGTAATCCCAGCACTTTGGGAGGCTCAGGCGGGCGGATCATGAGGTCAGGAAATTGAGACCATCCCGGCCAACATGATGAAACCCCTTCTCTACTAAAAATACGAACATTAGCTGGGCATGGTTCATAATCCCTGTAATCCCAGCTACTCAGGAGGCTGAGGTAGGAAAATCACTTGAACCAGGGAGTGGGAAATTGCAATGAGCCAAGATTGAGCCACTGCACTCCAGCTTGGCAACAAAGCGATACTCTGTCTCAAACAAAATAAAAGCTTTTTTGCTTGTAGGAGCCTGTGTGCAGAGCCTGTGTGCAGAGCCTGTGTGCAGACAAGCTATAGACTGGGAGAAAACATTGGCAAGCCAGTCTGACAGAGGACTAGTACCTAGAGCATATAAAGAACTTAAAACTCAACATTTTAAAAATTCAATTAGAAAATAAGTAAAAGACATAAAGAGGTATTTTACTGAAGAGGATATACACATGGCAAATAAGCATCTGAGAAAATGTTCACCATCATTAATCATTAGGGAAATAAAAATTAAAACAGCACAATGATATTGCTATACACTTACCAGACAATACCAGCACTGACAAGGATCAGAGAAACCGGGTCACTCACACACTGCTGGTGAGAATACAAAGTAGAACAGCCACTCTGGAAAACAGTGTGGTAATTTCTAATAAAATTAAACATTAAGCTATCGTATGACTCACCAATGTTCTTTTAGACATTTATCTTGGAGAAATGAAAACAATATTCACACAACAATCTACACACAAAATTTGTAGCAGCTTCATTTGTAATAGCAACAAGTGAGAATCCGCCTGGATGTCCTTCCACTGACGAGTGGCTAAACCAACTGTGATCCAGACAAGCCCTGGGACACTCCTCAGCAACAGAAAGAAACCTCTGTTGCACGCAACAGCTTGGATGGATCTCCAGGAAATCATGCTGAGAAAAAAAAAAAAGGACAATCCCGAAAGGTTACACTGTGGGATTCTCTCTATGTACCATTTTTGATATGGCTAAATGTTGGTGGCAAGGGTTAGAAAAGGAAGGGTGGGGCGGGCGGGGGGGGGGGGTGGAAGTGGATGTGGCCTTTCATAAAACAGTTACAGAGGAGGTCCTGCGGAGCCGGAACCATTTTCCGGACTGCCGTGGTGTGTGTGGGACGTTACACGTGTGATACAATTATACAGAACAAATAAGCACACACATAAATGAGTACAACTGAATAAGGTAAGTGGATTGTATCAATATCAATATCCTAGTTGTGACATTTTGCAAAACGCTATCATTGGGAGAAACTGGGCAAAGAGCACATGGGCTCTCTCTGCATTGTTCCTCACAACTACGTGTGGCTCTACAAATATCTCAGTAAAAATTCCAAGCAAAGAAAAAAAAATCGTGGACATTTAACTGGGTCAGTGCTCTGAGCTGGGCTCAGGTTTGCCACACACACACACCTCCCTCATCCCTACCGGGCCAACAGGTTCTTGCTGGCCCAGGTACAAAACAGGATGATGCGATTAGGACAGCAGCACCAGGCACGCTTCTCCTGTTCATCCTCATGGAGGAGGTGATGCTCAGAGTGAACTTACTGTCCAGACTCAAAAGCCAGGACCCATGGTCTCACACAAGGTTTGCCGACGGAACAACGTGCTTGAAATCACGAAGCTCCCGGCAAATGCAAAGGTATGTTCGGAATAGGTTCTGAAGAGCTCTCTTTAAGGACAAGAGATCAAATGTCTTTATATTCCTTGTGTCTGTGGGAATATAGATGGGAAGAAAAAGGACAAAAAACACAATCAAACCGTATAGTGGAAAGCCTCTTTCACAAGCATTTACCAAGCAACTTATGTCACAGGCACTGGTTTGGGCTCCCAGATGCATTCTGTCAATTAACCTCAAGTAACTTGGAGAAATGGATGCTACTCCCCCCATCTTAGAGATGAGGACGCTGAGGTTCAGAGTGGCTCAGCAACAGAGTAGCCAAGCTTGTCTCCCATGTGGCAAGTTAAGAATTCTCAGCTCAGAACCTGCTGCCTGTTTACACGCTATCTATTTAAAAATCCAGAGGGAAAAGCTGGGGACAATTGTTTCAAACTGAAGCATCCCGCATTCCTGACCAGCTCTCCGGGAGCTAGAACAGCACCTCAGTGATCCCAGAAAAGTCCTACATCTTAGCGTCTCAGCACATGAAGGGAGCTCAGAGCCAATCCTACACTTGTCTTTGCCTTTGCAGGCACGGGGGCGGGGTGGGGGGTGAGGAGCCGGGAATCGCTCTAAACAAACCTCATCTTAACTAGTTTTGGCCCCTTCTCCTTATCAAACCAGCGAGCAGATCTGCTAACAGCCAATTTGCTGAGTCAGACCCTGGTTCTCTCCATCAGTCCTGGCCCACCTTCTGGCAAATTCATCAAAATACAGTGTGTGGGATGAAAAAGTGTTCCCTATTAACCAATTCATGGTGAACATTAATAAGAGCTGGCTTTAACGACCCTTCCCTAACACAGAATTGATTGCGAAGCTCAGTGATGAACCCTGTTCTTCTAACAGAAAAGTGCTCCTGAAGTCCAGCCATCGTCTGTGGCAGAAGGCTGAAAACATTGAGACAATCTCCCCATGAAGCTGCCCTCCTGAAATCTTACACCAGCAGCGCAGAGCTTCCCCCAAGCCTGCTCATATCCTGCATATTGGCCAAAGTCTGCCCTCAGATATGCACACATGGCCTCCTGATTTCCATTTAAAGACTTCTGCGAACCTCGGCCCTACTTGAGGCTTAGGGAAGCTCTGCCAGTATCTGAGGATGACGCCGCCGGTTGAAATTTCCTAGACGCGACGGTTTAAATGGCTTGTGACTGAACTGGAAACACATCTACATTTCATTTTAATTATTGGTGATGACAACACAAACTCTGCCATCATTTTGTATTTTCCCTCTCTACCATCTATTTCAAAACGACTTTATCATGCCTCATCATCGGCTGACTTTCTACTTTAATGAACCTTCAGAACCACAAATCCTTAAGATCCCGTTCCCCGTCATAGAAAGAGGAAGGTCCACCCGTAACGGCTAAATGGAGAAAGGGACCAGCCTGCCGCCAGACACAGTGGAGGAGGCTGTTCCCATCCCTTTACAACCAGGGGAGGAGACACATCCCACCGTCTGGGGCAGGAAACCTGTCCCTTCAGCCCCCAAGAGCAGAGCCTTTCTGGAAACTAGGAGGGAAGCACATTCCTGGCTGGTCCTGGATGACAGAAAGCGATGCTGCTTCTACCGCCAGCAGGACAGTCGCTTCCCCCGGGAGAGTCACCGTCTGGACTCTTTGCACCAGGGCGGGGGCCTGCCGGGCACTGGCGGGGCCGCTGGAACTTTCAGCCTCCTGCACAGAAACTCACACATGCCTTTAGCACCATTCACAGAAACAGCATCTTGTTTCCAATTTGGCTGTAGATAATGAAATTAGCCCCCAAATCACCATAAAGTGGAACAAGTAAACACGAAAGCAGGAGCTAGGTTTCCAGGCCTCTCCCTGCCCCATACGGAACGGGCCCGCTCTGGCTTCTTCGCTGTTTGAATTCAAAGCAAGACTGCTGTTTTTCTAAGTCGCCGTTCTGACCCCAAGCAGATAAAGAACACTCAATGACACATTCAGCAGAGCGGCTCTGTTCTCGCAGGGCCGCTGTGTTTACATCAGGAAATCCAGCCCGGGAGGGGACGGGGGTCGGCAGCGCAGGCGGCCCGGGGATGGGGGGGGTCGGCAGCGGAGGCGGCCCGGGGATGGGGGGGTCGGCAGCGGAGGCGGCCCGGGGATGGGGGGGGTCGGCAGCGCAGGCGGCCCGGGGATGGGGGGGTCGGCAGCGCAGGCGGCCCGGGGATGGGGGGGGGTCGGCAGCGGAGGCGGCCCGGGGATGGGGGGGGGTCGGCAGCGCAGGCGGCCCGGGGATGGGGGGGTCGGCAGCGCAGGCGGCCCGGGGATGGGGGGGGGGTCGGCAGCGGAGGCGGCCCGGGGATGGGGGGGGGGTCGGCAGCGCAGGCGGCCCGGGGATGGGGGGGTCGGCAGCGCAGGCGGCCCGGGGATGGGGGGGGGTCGGCAGCGGAGGCGGCCCGGGGATGGGGGGGGGGTCGGCAGCGGAGGCGGCCCGGGGATTGGGGGGGGTCGGCAGCGGAGGCGGCCCGGGGATGGGGGGGGTCGGCAGCGCAGGCGGCCCGGGGATGGGGGGGGGGTCGGCAGCGGAGGCGGCCCGGGGATGGGGGGGGTCGGCAGCGGAGGCGGCCCGGGGATGGGGGGGGGGTCGGCAGCGGAGGCGGCCCGGGGATGGGGGGGGGTCGGCAGCGGAGGTGGCCCGGGGATGGGGGGGGGGTCGGCAGCGGAGGCGGCCGGGGATGGGGGGGGTCGGCAGCGGAGGCGGCCCGGGGATGGGGGGGTCGGCCTCCCGAGCGCTCGCTCGTCGCCGCGCTCCGCTGGCTGGGCCGCGCTGGCCCCTGGCGCTCGGCAGCTGACTCCATCCAGATGTGCCGCGGCTCCAGAGTGGCTGCCGCGCGCAGTAAATGGGCATCGGAGGCTCGTCAAGCCGGGCCAGAGCAATTGCGGTCTCGAGGCCGCCCCACTGGCACTCGGAGAGGGGCGCGCGGGAGGGGACCGCGGGGGCGCCTGGCGGGGGCGCCCTGGGCGCGGGGAGGGCGCGCGCTAATGACCGACCCGGGAAATGTTCCTAAGACATTTGTACATTTCCTTGTAAATGTTTTACACTTTGAAAGAAAGGGGAATGCTGTATATCACTTGGAAATGTTGGCTGTCCGCGGGTCCCTGTGGGTATTACCGCGCTAGTACGACTTGTAACCAGAGCAAGAGAAACATAAAAACGCCGGGAAACACTGCCAATTAGTCATTACAGGGGACTGTAAAAACAAAAGAAAGAGGAGGGAGGAGAAGGAATCAAAGAAGAATAAAATGACCCGGGGAAAAAAAAAGCAAAAGAAACGAGATGTGTTTTCCGTGGTGTTCCGGGAATAGCGCGGGATGCCGGCCGGCTGGCGGCCTTCTGATCAGCAGCGACCCGCAAGCTCCCCGCAGCCCCGGAGGGGCCCCGCCGGTTCCCGAACCATCCCAGTTGCTGTCCCTGTAAAACTCGAGCTGGGTCAGCGGGCAGGCAGTGTGCTTTGAAGCGAGACC
The DNA here is from genome assembly GCF_030222135.1 of Aotus nancymaae. Classification (NCBI taxonomy): domain Eukaryota; kingdom Metazoa; phylum Chordata; class Mammalia; order Primates; family Aotidae; genus Aotus; species Aotus nancymaae. The sequence goes on along the minus strand of NW_026988450.1, from coordinate 1,255,894 downwards.
CAACTGTGCAAAATCCAAGTCAGACATTTATTTCTGATCGCCCGCCGCCTACACAGTCGTTGCTGGCTGAGTTGTAATAAGGAGAAGACAGGAACTATTTTTTTTACAGTCCCAAGTTTCTACCAGTCACTGGCTTCAAGCGGCCTGTGGCCGTGGTTGCTGGCAACGGTTTTTAATTTTACAGTAATTCTGATGATCGAAATCTTTTTTTGTTTGTTTGTTTCTGCTTTTTGCCAGAGTCAAGAGTCCAAGAACTTGTAACATCACGATCTGAAATGGATCTGGCTGAGCCCCCAGTCCTTCTTGAGTAACTTTATTGACCCTTTTCAGGACTTCAGTGAAGGGATAATGGTGTACGCAATGTTTCAGTTGCAGGCCAAAACCCGGGCGGGGCGAGGCTTCTCCCAGGGAAGGGCTGCCATAGCTCAGGGCCTCCAGGGAGTGGGGCGGGAAGGAGAGGAAGCTGGGGCCCCCTCCCCAGGGACAGGGAGGCATATGTTGCTGGCTGGGGAGAACTGCTTATCTCAGCAGCACGCAGGCGGGTTTCCAGCCAGGCCTCTTCAGCCTACAGTGATTTCAGTCCCACCTCCTCTGAGTCATGAGGATGGCCACATGTGCCTCAGATCCGATTCCTGGCAAGGGCACAACTTTGCTAATCAGCTGGGGTCCTTCTCAGTGTCTGCCCGTAGCTCAGCAGATGCACAGCTCAGCTTCACCAGGACAAAATGTCTTGCATAAGATCTGTTTCAAAAACAATTACAAGAGCAAATTATCCTGGCTTCTAACAACAGATTTTAAAAATCTAGTAGCAAGATCTCAAAAAATGATTAAGCCACAAACACTATTTTAAAATAACATTAAGCCAGAGAAGAGATGAAGATTCTCACAGAACCATCAAGAGCACACTCTACCCACCCTCACACACCCCCCACCCACACACACCCCCCACCCCACACACACACACCGCCCCCCATACACACCCCCCACCCCCCACACACACCCCGACCCCCCCACACACACCCCGCCCCCACCACATCCCCCACACCCCCCACCCCCCACATACACCCCCTCCAACTCCCCATGCACACGTCTGCATCTCCAAAGTCCAGGGAGGGACTTACTTATATCTGGGCGTTCTTCGGAGATAGGAATGAGCACAGCGCCAATTCCTTATCTGCCAGTGACTTTTACCTTCACAACATACAGCTTTGAAGTCTGTTCATGGAAAAGCTGTCATCAGAAACTAACTGGGAAATCCTCAGGAGCTGGGTCCCTGACCTACCGATGTGCATTGCCCACAGGCTGGGGACCTTTCACCAGTGGCAGGTCTACAGCAGGTTAATTGTGTCTCTTCTGAACTGAGGACTCAAAAACAGTGTCGTGCTTTTGCTGGCAAGCCTGTGCCGGCTCGTCTTAGAGCTTGGTTGCTTCTCTGTTCGAGCGCACCGGCTCGCCTCCCACCTGACCGTGGGCGAACCCTGCAGCTTGGCCTTTGCAGTTGTCTCTGCAGATTTTACCCTTCAGCAATTGTCTTTACACTAGTACGACTGACTTTGAAATTTGAAGCTACAGCCTTGACATTTTTCTCAAGTTCTAGGTGCATTCTTCCAGCTGTGACTAGACATTTCCCCTTGAATTTCACGTCATCATTTCAAATTCTGTACGTGACAAGGAAATGTATGATCTTCCTTCACAGATTCAGCTAACTCAGCCCCCTTGACTCTCCAATTTCTACCACAGATCGCATCACTCTCTCATGACAGAGGCCCATAGGTTCATTCCTTAGCTCATTCCTTTCTCACACGGCTCATATTCTAATTTCTGTAACAGAGCTCTGGGTGTTGTGCCCCTGCTCTGCAGACAAACAGTGAACAAGACAGCCAGCAGCCTTCCATCCCGGCCCACTCAGCAGACAATCACAGTGCCCATCAAACACCCTCACAGTATAATACAGGTTTTCTGCTCACAACCTTGCTGTCCCTGCAATCCCTCACCTTTGCCGTGTATGAAAAAGCTCACGTGCATTAACCTTGGACACCTTTACAACCAGTGCTAACCTCCTCTCCACTGTGACCTACATCCTCAGCTGCCTTCGCCCTTGGGAGCCTCCCTGGCTCCTGCCTGCTGTGGACTCTCCCAAACCCAGCCTGGGAAGCCAGTCCTACAGATCATGGCTGCTAAACAAGGTTTAAACTCTTTCATGCTCTCTACCAGGGTAAATTCTAACCAAACATCAAACTCAAAATAAGTCTACAGTCCTCTGCAGAGGACGAACTTCCGCAGGGATGCCCCCCGTCCCCCGTGAGGCCCCATCCACCCCCCGTGAGACCCCGTCCACCCCCCGTGAGGTCGATGACTGGCTGATCCAAAGCACTGCGTCTGTTCCCCAGTTTCGTTGCCTACCAGATGTCCCAGTGCTCATCCAATTCAGAAGTGCTAAAACCGAACTCCCTGTCTTTCCCTGGAAACTCTCTTTATTCTTTCATATCCTCCATTTGTTAACTTTGGGGTAATGGTCTATCTGTCTGGTCTGATTCAAATCAAAACTCAGGAACCCCCAGCTGCTTCTCCTTTCTCCACTCTGAAGTCTAAGCAGTAACTGAGACCTGGCACTCTGTTTCTTAGAGAGCACTCCACCTGCCACCTGCCACCTTCTCCTGCCTTCCTGGCCTCTGTGGGTAGGGCCACCTTGGCAAGTGTGTGTTTTCAGGCCAGTCACTGCCGTCACCTTTACCAAAGAGCCACTCAGGTCCACCCTCAGCCTTGCCCAAGCTGCTGGGTCCTCCAGGGCTGCTCCTCACTTCCCTCAGCTGCCTGCCGTCCTCTGGCTTCCCATGGGCAGGTGGGAACGTGCACCTCCCACCCGCCACCTGCACCATTTCTTCTGCTCTTCCTAAGCCTGCTCACAGCTCGGCAAATACTCCCTTCATTATGCTGTCTTCACATCACCCCAACTGAGAGAGTTTTCTGCCAAGAAGACTCATGTCCTGACTGATATACGGGACCCTGAGTGAGCGAGCGAGTACTCATTTGATATTTAAGTCATCGGGTTACCTTTTGCAAAAATTCAGTTGTATGAGTTTTGGAGAATGTGACCCACGGAGTATCTAATGATCTAATGGTGTACGCTACACATGATTGGTGCTAATAGCGCCCTTTTTTTATTTTTTTTTTTGACAGGGTCTTGCTCTGTCACCCAGGCAGGAGCACAAGTCAGCTCACTACAGCCTTGACTTCCTGGGCTCAAGTGATCCTCCCACCTCAGCCTCCCAAGCAGCTGGGACCACAGGATGCACCACCACGTCTGGCTAATTCTTGTACTTTTGGTAGAGACAGGGTCTTGCTACCATGCCGAGGCTGGTCTCAAACGCCTGGGCTCAAGCGACCCTCCTGCCTTGGCCTCCCAGAGTTCTGAGATTACAGGCGTGAGCCACTGCACCAGGCCCCATAACTATTTATTGAGTAAATCAGAGTTCCTAAAAGATTGAGGACAGTCTGATTAGAGGAAGAAGCCGTAAAACACTAATAAGATGAAAGAAGAAGAAAGGAAGAAAACAAAGAGCAAGAGAAGGAGGGGAAGGAACCAATTCATTCAGATTAAACACTATCATAATAATTCCGTTGTAATTTTCTGCACTTTGAAGTGCTCACCCACCTTTCCGGTGCTGGAGTTCTGATCTTGTTTCTGGCCTGCTCCGCCACGGCATTTTCAAACCAAGAATTCACCGAGCGCACATAGGAAGGCTCGTGCACCAGCGAGACTTATTCTCATTTATTTGCTAATGATTTATCAATAAAACTTCACTGGCACACTTATTGAGAGGGCTTCAAATCAGCGTGCTGGGTACAGCTGTGAGACGCAGAAAGCTTCTCTAGAGAAGCTCACATTCTGAAAGGAAGCACCGAGGGCACAAATGGAAACACGCAAGACAGAACAGTGGGCATTGTGATCGGAGAGAACACGCTCCTGCCACAGCAAGAAGAAGGAAGTCACGACTCTCGAGAGGTCACGATCATCTTTGAACCGCCACTGACCTCAGCACAAGGCAAGGAGCCCCCGAGGACCATGGGGAGATTGCGGGCCTCGTCCCCACTCCTAGGAATTCAGCCCATTAGTGATCTGGACTGAGACAAGAAATTAAGTAGATTTGACTCCGAGGTCACTTCTATATTTATCCGTTCATTCATTCTCGGGAACACTGAGATTCCACTCCCGGTTTCCTGACGGTTTGAACTAACATGCTTACATGATGGTATCATTCAAGAATCACACTGGGACAATGGGGGCTTTGGGTTTCTCTAACTAGAAAAAGACTCACCGCAGAGAATGGAACGTAATCCTAGTTCTAATCCAATCCAGACAAAAGGTTCCAGTTCCTGTCCACAGAGGGTGGTGTCCAGGGAGGCCATGCTGGTGTGCTCCCAGCCACAGCCCCAGCATGGCCGACACACGGGAGTGAAAGGTCAGGCCAGCACGTGCTCCTTCCTTATCCCCAGGGACAGAGGGCCACACCTTCCCTTAAACTGACCCAGGGCATATGCCTTCCTTAAGTCATCCCGTAACAGTGCTGGACTACCAAAGTCCAAGTCAGCACACAGGGATGACATGAGTGGGGTTTCCATCTGCCAAGAGGGCAGAGGAATGCGAGTGTCACGTCATAAGGAAGACGCGGTCATGAGAGCCACTCCAAGGGCCTTCCTTGTGGATCGGGGGTGTCTTCTCCATACAGTTAGCTTAATTACAATGAACAGGTGGGCCAGGTTCATGATTGATGAATTCCTTCTCTATCCACCTCTTCCCCGGCCCTAGACAACGTTGGTGTCTGTACAGTTAGGAGGATCTATTCTCTTTTTAATGCGAAAGCAAACCAGAGTGATCGGAGCTTAAAGAAATCACAGCACAGATGTCAGGCCGTAGGCCCAAGGCTGTTAAAAAAAGAAAACTCTGTAAATGGAAGTGAGGCTTAGTAAGGCCCAACCCTAAAGTCTTGGCTCACAATGCAAAGGAAAAAAAAAAAGACTGGTGGGTGGGGGAGTTTCCTAAAGCCATGAGTAGAATCTGGCAGAAAGCATTCTATACAGTCTTTTTTGGTTTCAATCCGCATGACATCACAATCTATGAATTTTGCTGTGATTGAATTTGAATGAACTTGTAGATTCAAAACAAAACCTACTTGAAACAAGCTCCACAAAGCAGTTCTATCTTCCCCGCAGCAGTTAAGTGCATTTCCTAACTGCCTTCTTCTGTTCTGGATGGCAAGGCCCGCCCCCAGGACACAGGCACATGGCATGCACACGCATGCACACACAGACAAGCACACACAGACATATATGTGCACAGACAGACACTCATTCACAGAGACACACACACACACACCAGTGAGAGCAGCAGGGCCCGGAGAAGCGACAGGAGCGCTGGACTGGACTCAGTTCTGCCTGAAGAACCTGCCCCATCCTTTTGTTCTGCTTCCCCTTCTTATTCCTATTATCTTAGCTCTGCCCAGCAAAGGTAAGAAGCAGAACCTAGACCAGCCCTGCAAGCACATTCTGAGCTTCAGAGAAACCAGGGCAGAAGAAACAAAAGCCACCCAACAGTCCTGGGGTGACGGGTCAAGTATTCCACTATTCCGAGCTCCTCCTCCTCTTGTGTTGAATTTGTTTCTACAGAACTGGGGATCAAACTGGGTAAGGACCAGACGTATTTACACATAACAGGTTTTTGTAAACAGTGAGAAACACTGTGGAACATACCTCCAGGTGTACAGGATCATTCAAAAACCAAAACAGAGTTAACCATTTTGTTTTTCTAAAAGGACAGCAATTCTGCTATTTAAAGAACTATGCCATCAACATAGCCAACACAGGTAATTAGGATATGTTTTAATATGCAAATAACCCTATCAAGGAACGCCTCCCGCCCTACATCTATCTAGCCTGGGACCCTAAAATCCCCCATGTCTCTGATCACCCCGGAAAAACCTCAGACTCCAAACTTTCAACACAGTGATTCTCAGCTGTGGGTGATTTCCCCCAGGAGACATTTAGCAATGTCTGGAGACGTTTCTGGCTGTCACAGCTGTGGGGTGTGGGTGCTACTGGCACCCAGGGAGTAGAGGCCAGGGATGCTACTCAACTTCCTACAGTGCGCACTGGTAGCCCTAACCCCACACACAGAAGGATCTGGTCCCAAAGGTCAGCAGCACCAAGGTTGAGAACCCCTAATTTAACACATAAGCCCCCCTCCCCACCCTCCCGAAAGAGTGTCTCGGTAACAACTGTCCTGCAGTGTTCTCTGACTTCATAGCTACTGAGGCAGGAGCCAACACGGGGCTGCCACAGAGGCTTGGCAGAAGAGCCTGCAATCGGGTCAGCTCACCAGAACCAGAAGTCAGCGTGCACTGAGCGAGGCGAGAGTGATGGCCCAAACCCCCGCAAAAATCAGCTGAAATAAAAATCAATGTCACCCTCAGACCACGGTCACTTTCTGCCAAGTAGTTAGTGAGAATTACAGGCATATGATTTCAAGAAAAATACTTTATCTTGGTGAGTTTGCCCCGTTATGCAGTAGCACATTCATTTGTGGTCTGTATCTGATTTCCTTGAGTAAGATGCGAGGACTTTAGAATGGATGTCAGAATAAATGATAGCTCCTGCAAATGGCGATCCTTGGGGTTTGCTCATATGATCGGGAATTTCACTGGCCTTCATCCTGCGGAAGCCTACAGGGGAAGTCCTGCCTCAAAAGAGGACAAAACTCCGTCCTCAGCAGAGAGCAGCAGGCTTTCTGCGCTTTCCTCCTGCGTTCCAGCCTTGGTTGTGAGGTTTAAAGAAGTACTGTGTTTAAGGGAGAAACCTATAGACGAGCTGCATCAGGCTGAACCTTGAGCCAGTCAATTTACTTCCTGAGCCTCAGTTTCCTAACCTGTAAGATGAGCTTTAATACTAACAGAACAACTAGCAGTGTTTTATTTGCTATGTGCCAAGCATGGTCTGGGCGGCTTGCATATGTCATCTAATTTAAATCTCCCTAGGGCCTTAGGAGTACAAATGAGGAAACTGAGTCACAGACTGGTTATGCAGATGGCGGAAGCTAAGTTTCAGCCCAGGCCGCCTGCTGCTCCATCATGCTGCTCCCCTCTTCACTGTGCCTCCTGGGAGTAAGTGAGCGAGGCTCGCGTGGTCCCCTGGAGCAGTCACTAAGGCAGCGAGCCACTCGGCTGCCTGATTCTTCCAAGGAAGCGCTATGGAGTTGCACTTTCGTTTTAACCTGTAGCCCCTGTTGTTTTGAGTGATAGAAAAGGGAGTCAAACAGGAGCTGAGGGAAGTTCCACGTTCAGCTTCCCATTAGGTTGACCTTGGAAGTGAGTCCTCGTTGGTGAAACACGAGCCCCTCATTGGTTGTTATGACCATTGAGTCAGAGCAAAGAGCGTGCTCTGAGAAAAAGTTCAAAGCTCCAAATATGAGTAACCTCAGATGGGCGGCCCCAGAGTTCCACAGTCCTTCCTCCTGACGTCTCGTGTGACGGCGATACAGGAGTCACGCGGCGCATCGCTCTGCCCAGTTCACAGACATGGAACCCAACCCCCACAAAAAAGTGAGCTAACTGCCCCAGATGACACGATTAGAACCCGACCTCCACAAATGGAATCTTCTGTACGGAGTTGGTGTCATCAGTCCCGTCCAAGAGGACACACAGTCACCTCTGGCGTCTCCGAAGTCACTTGTGGAGTTTTCAACGCTGCTCTTGTCACCAACGCCTGTGGCACACGTCTCTGAGCTTCTCAACACCTGCAGATGAATCTCATGAAATCTGCAGCCACGCCCTTAGGTAACGCAGAAGTGGATGGCCAAAGCATGCTGCTCTTTACGTAAAATTTCTCTCTGTATCCTCACACAAAAGCAGTTAAAAATAAGAGCAGCCGTGCATGTGCCAGGCACAGAGCCTTGTTTACAGGACCAGAGCGCGTGGGTCTTTTTTGGTAAGACAGTTGTGTTTCTAATGTCACTGTCTCTAGACAAGAAGTCACCTACAGGAGCTATCTCCAGCAATTTCTTCAAAGTATGTGTATCGCAAAAACCGTAACATAAAAGAAAAATAAAGATGCATGTGGGGCTTTGGAGGCAACCTCCAGGCCTCTTACTAAATGAACAGCCAGTGAACAATGAAGAAAGAGCTAAATGAACCCCAGATGAATGAAGGGTGCCCTTCCCAGTGCTTCACCTACCCAGGAACAGTGTGTACTGCTGAGGCCTTACACATATGCACAGATGAGCTACCTGGGGCCCCGCCTTCAGCAAGGCAGGGCTCCCACCCAATTCTGGGGGCTCCCACCGCAGCAGGCGCTCGAGCCTGGCGTCCGTGTTCATAGAACCCTAGCTACCTCTGATTTTTCCACACTGCAGTCTGTCAGAAAGCTGTCGCATCTGGATCTACCCTCAACACTATTCATGGTCAATTCTAACGCAGTGTGGACTTGAAAACAAGGTCACCTGGCTTAAGACTTCTTTCGTGTGTGAAGTGTTTTCTCTTTGAGACTTCCAACATTAGACTTTTCCAGAAAGTTCAAGTTGCCAAATCTCTGACTCCTAGATCATGGGCATATTGCCGTACGTTATTCTTATTTATTCAGTGATCATCTTAAACCACCCAACAAATTCAGGAAATAGTCATTGAGTGCGTACTTTGGACAACGTACTGTTCTAAGCGCTGGGGGAAAGCACCTAACAAGAGGGAAAGTGTCCCTTACACTCCAGGGCACAGCTTGCATTCTAGTGGGAAGGGGCAGATAGCAGACAAGTGAACTCTTTCATGAGTAGATATTATGAGGGTAGGATGTGCCCTGAGAAGAACATCAACAGGAAATTATGATGGAGTCCTCGACATGGCAGAGGTGGGGTGTGTGCCCTTTGAACTGAGACCTGAATAATGTGGAAGGGGCCCAGTGCTGAGATGGAGTCTTGCAGCTCCCTGGGGCACGCTCCTGCCTTTGGTTCTGCTAATGTTTCGTAAACATCAATTGCCTACCAGGCCCTGTGCTGAATGCTAGGGCTGCAAAATTAAATACAGGTGCCAGTCTTTCCATCCCAGGTGCAATGGGGCGGGGGACAGCCAGCCTCTCTCTTCTCGTTGATGGGAGATTTTCATGCCAGTGTGATGACGCCCTGGGAATGGGCCAGCAGCCTGAGGAAGAAGGCTGCACCAGGGCAAACTCTGGTCACTGTGAACCCTCCCAGCAGCCGAGATATCATCTTTATGCGGTGTGACGGCATCCACAACCTCTTTATAAATTCACGAGAACATTACTCAGGCCATCTCTAAACAAACTGCACGTGCCGCATTTAAAAGGGAGGCGTGCTTCCAGGGTGTATCTGCACCAGAGACATAATCCCCCACAAAGTAAGAGACCCAAAGCCTGTCCCTGGCATTTAAGTCTCAAGATTAAAAGAGAAGCCGTCTCTTGACATTTCTAAGCATCAAAAAGGAAAACTGAAGGATCACAGAAACACACGGTTCCTGCCTCACCCTCTGCCTTCACCATCGGTCTGCCCTCAGCTTTCCAAGGAAGGTCAGAGCCACACGGTTGACGTTAGCTGCCCACTGCCTCTGAGTTCCGTGATGTTGCCACTGAAAGCAAACCAACCATGCACTCTCTCCAGCAAGGCTTCCAGGTGTGTCTCAGGAATGCACGGTGCCCTTATGGGGCCCATCCAGGAGGTCCGAGCCGGAAGGAAGAGTCACCAGGGACCAGGCTGAACCTGCTTCACCAACTCACCGAACAGCGGTCCCTGAAGCCCTCAGAGCCTCACCGTGTGCACACCACAGACCAAATCCCCAAGGCCTGGGAAGGAACCAACACCTGCCAAACGCTGTTACGCACCAAGGGCTTCCCCATCTCCGACTCCATTTGCAGAGCAGTCTTGCTGGATGGATATTGTTATCCTCATTTCCAGACACCAGCCCTGGGAGATTGACTCACTGTGACGGAAACTGGATTTAAAATTGGGTTTATCCCATACCTCACTCCACAGCCCCAGCCCTTTCTAAATGGCCATCCTGTTTCCTGTCAGCCCCTCCCCCATTAGATCCAATTCAGCAGCCTCTCAGGTGATCCCAGCTTCCCAGGCTCGCCCTCAGCCCCCATGGCCAGCCATCGCCTACCTCCCAGTGACCCTGCAGGACACAGCAGCCTGGGTTCCTACTGAGACTCCAGCCCTTGCTGGGACGTCAGCTTTTCCTCAAAGCCCCACCTGCCTGGCCCACCCCATTGTACTAATGACCTCTTTGAGACAGGAGGGACTTTGCCCTGTGAATTTCTAGCTCAAGTCCCTCATTTTGAGGTGAGAAGACCAAGTCTAAAGCAGGCAAAATGACGTGCGCAGGAGAGCCAAGTACACCATCGACAGGGCTGCCCTGAGCACGGTGCAACAGGCCCGGTGCCCTTGAACCCGCAGAGCTACTCTGTGATATCATTAACCTCCTAGGGCTTTGCTGGTGACGCGCTGTCAGAAGAACAGCTTCCTGAAGCACCGCTACACTCCGGGGTGTGAACACATGGGTGTGTGCAAGCCTCATATGGCACTTCATGCATTCTTTGCTGGCAGCCTGAGCTCATCCAGGGCACAAAGCGAGTCACTGGCCTGTGTCATGAAAGGCAGAGAAAGCTGTTTCATTTAGAGGATCAGGTACAGAGAGCATCATGCAGTCGAAATCAGGCAAACTTTGTCCACTGATCTTTATATCGTATGGCAACAGAAACATAGACATCAGAAACTACGAGAAAAATGCTAAAGAATTATAGCTCTAGACAAACCTTGTATACTGCTTATCATCCATGTGAGGAGCAAGTCAAAGCTGGTTGAGTTGCAGCTTTCCTTCGGCTTGCAAAAACACGAGGTGACTTCAGGTAAAGTGCTTTAGTCTTTCTACGTCACCACCACAGCAATCATAAGAACGCTCGCTGCCTGCGTTTCAGGAAGGAAATGCAAGAGAGCGGTTGGGACAGGCTGAGCAGTACATAAAACCCTTTCCAAGGCACGATACTGACTTTCATTCCTCTGGTTCAAAATGGTACTTACTTCTGCATACTTTAAAATCCCGGTAAACCAAGACAGCGAAGCTAAGCCCTGGGAGTTATGCATCAACCTCCCTCAGGGAGAAAGAAGCAATATTTTTAAAAGTGCCACGGAGGAGATGGCGTGCTCACAGCCAGCCTTTTCTTGTTGAGTGAGGAACTATAAGTTCTATCCAAGGCCTAGAATTCTATTAAAGCATCCTTCGTTTTCAAAGACCATGAACTGAAAGTATTTAATGTGGAAGAAACTGCTTCATGAGCTACTAACCAGCTTTTACAGAACCTGCATGTTACAAGTTGGCCCCATCCGACGTGGGAGCCTCCAGCTCCAGGACTGCAGTGTTCTAGGTTAGGAGGCGGATGTCTGGCCAAAATAAACACGGGAATGAGTGCGCTCAGCACTCTCTTTAACTCTGACCTCTTCCTTTAACGGGACTTCAGAATGGAGCTTCGCCACTAGAATTTCCTGTCTCGTTTTCCTTTCATCTCTCTCTCTCTCACGTTCCACGCCTTGCATTTATATTGCGGTGTTGTTCTCCCGTGGAGTTGAGGTTGTACATCCTTCACAAGGCCCGTGGAGTTGGAGGAAGCAAATTATTTTCATCTTCAAGCAGATTATACAGCTCACATTGCCCTGTTATTTATAAACCTACCCTGAATCTGACAAAGACGGTTCTGAGACATCTACCACCAGGAAAGGTGGAAAGGCACTTTTTTTTTTTTTTTTTTGAGACAGAGTCTTGTTTCTTCGCCAGGCACCAGGCTGGAGTGCAGTGGTGCAATCTTGGCTCACTGCAACCTCTGCCTCCCGGGTTCAAGCAATTCTCCTGCCTTAGCCTCCGGAGCAGCTGGGACTACAGGCGTACGTCACCATGCCCAGCTAATTTTTGTATTTTTAGTAGAGACGGGGTTTCACCATGTTGGCCAGGATGGTCTAGATCTCTTGACCTCGTGATCCACCCATCTCAGCCTCCCAAAGTGCTGGGATTGGAAAGGCACATTTTTAAGCAGTTTACACAGTAAAGCTTTTTTACGTGTATTTATAAAATTTCTTTTGAAAAATTAACTGGGTTGTTGAATGGGTGGGGAGGAGATGAAGAGGGGAAATTGCTATCCAGTCTGTCTGGATACTTTTTAATGAAGAAAAACAAGCTCTGCGCTCCTCCATTAACTGAAGTTTTCAGTCCGGCTCAGCTGGTGTCCTTATGCCCCCAACAACAACATGGAAATGCCCAGCTGCTGTCTTGCCAAAACGGCTTAAACCGTGTTTGCCCACGGATGATCTCAGAAAAAGAGAAGAAAGAAAACCGAAATGTGTGGCTATTCATTGTCCCCTAGAAGCGGAGGACATTGGCAGTGTTATTTTCTCCTTCCTGGGATCCTGGGCTTTTTACCTACGGAACGGTCTGGAAGGGCTGTGATCAGGCAGGGGGATCAGTGGCGCTCATTTGCCAGCACCAGTGAGCACATTCCTTAGTGAACCAGAGCCCGGCCATCAGGCCAGCCCCTCTCACGAACGTTTGCACTCTCTCCGTCAGGCGGCCTGCCTTGAAGACAATTGGCCTTTGCCGTCTTGGGAGCCTGCACAGCTTTCATTTTCCACCTGGGACCGGCTCTCTGAAACCAGGTCACTCTGGGAAGCCACGGGGTATCTTGTAAACAGTGCGGCCAGCCACTTGCGGCCTGATATAGAACAGAAGCACAATTCCAGGGAACTCCTGAGGAATGTCTCCTGCTCTGGAGGAGGCTGCCTGACCATGTGACCCTCTGGAAAGAGAACAAAAGGACGCTCCCTCTGAAGACAGCGGAAACGTCTTTCTTTGAAAGGCGTCCTTCGGGTGCTGCCCCGCTCCGTGGGGCTGCTGGCTGTGATCGCTGCCCAAAGCACGGCCTGGCCGGCCACTGGCGAGATGGGGTGCTGCAGCCGCGCCTCGCACTGCCCTGAGCAGGAGTCGGGGCAAAGAGGGAGCCACTCGCCTCTCTATGTAAATTTAGCAGTTCTAGAAGAATACACACAGAAAACAAAAGAGCAAAGCTGTATCCCTGCTTTCTGAAGAAAGGAAAGGCCACATGCTTGCATTTCTTTTTATTATTATTATTATTACTTAAAGACAGGGCCTCTGCTCTGTTGCTGGAGTGCAGTGGCGTGATCACGGCTCACTGTAGCCTCCAACTCCCGGGCTCAAGTGATCCTCCCGCCTTGGCCTCCGATAGCGGGGACTAGAGACACATGCACCACTGCACGTGGTTGATCAGTGCTTGCATTTATTAGGGAATGCACATTCTGTGTGTGGGCAAGACCTTCGAGGCCTCTGCAGTGGAAGCGTGTGTGGAAATGTCTGTGTAGACCTCGGACTAAATCTGCTGGCCCTGCACCCAGTTAATTGCTCCTATTGGGGCGAGGAAGCCTTAAAAGTGTCCAGTGCACACTGTGATCCTAGCACCGCACTGTTCCTTAGAGTTAGCCGATGAACTCACTCCGACCAGAAGAAGCAGCAGCCGAAGGGTTAGGCTGTTGTTCTGAATCTGAAATGTTTTTTCTCTTTTCTTTCTTTTGTGATTTTTAAACTTGAAGGTGGGTTCCGCATCTGCACAATAATACAAAGCAAAAAGACATGATCTCATTAACACAAAGATTCTTCTCATGAAGCAAACCAGACAGAGTGACCACAACCTGAGAAGACGGGTGTGAGCAGCTGCCTCCCGTTTTAAGTAATTCATGGCAGATATAACTAAATTCTGTAGATGTTATGCATAATGTTTAAGAGAAAAAGATGATTTCGCTGCCTTGTATAAAAAAGAAAATAAAAAGAGTCTTGGCTGGCATAGCCACCAGGGAAGGGCCAGAGGCCAGGGTGCGTGGATGGTGCGTCGTGTGCCCGGGGCCGGCAGCCACACAGATGGCCATGGTGCAGCTCCCGTGTGCCTGGTCACCCACAGAGCCAGAGTCCAGAAAGGGAGTGTCCTCTGTCCTCCTGCCTCTGGAGTCCAGGCATGCCATTCCGCTCACACTACGAAGCTACATTCTGATGTGCTAAATATTTTTCTCTGTTCTGGGTGTGCTACGATGACTAGGACAAAAGAAAAAATGTTTCCACTCTCTTGGGCCTTGCCGTCTTATGAGGAAAGACAGACGTAGACATGCGAGGAATATCAGATAGAAGTATCACAAAGCGGGTTAAACAGAGAGAGAACGATGGGGAAGCTTCTCTATTGGGCTTGTCGGGGAAGGCCTCCCCAAGGCGGGAACATCCCCGCTGAGATCAGGTGAGCTAAGAGCTCCATGACCTATTCATTCACCTGTCAGAATTCTGCTGTCGCTTCAAACCTAGCCCAAGTGCCACTTCCTCAAGAAGTCCTTACTTACAAAGCTGAGCCCCTCCTCCAGGCCCCTAGTCCTCTCGCTATGCACTTTATTAAGTGAGACTGATGTGTTTGTAGCTTTGACTCCACACTGAGAACGGGAGCCCTGTTCTCACCAAGACACTGCACGGCACAGTGTTTGCACCTGGTGGAGAATCAGAAGAAACTTGCTCCAGTAAGAGGCTGGCCGTGTGAACGAATCCACACTGTGGGATGCCACAGGCAATTAAAGAGATGAAACTTCGGATCATTTTCCACCTTCCCAGCATCATTTCCCACTTCTACGTCCCGAGTGCCAGCCCCACGGCCAGCTCAGGCTGCTGTCAAAGATGCACGTGGAGTCCGAGATTTAAGGCCCAGGCAAGGTGGCACCTCGAATGCCCTTTCCGTTTGTAGATTTTCATTCCTCTTGTCAACTTTTGGGCCCAGAACACCTCGTTGGATCAGCATTGCCTTGACACTTCTTTCTCTCACAGCCGCCATTTCTGCACCAAGCTGGAAGTGATGCCATGAAGAGCTGAGAGCGCCGATGTGCTGTCCATCCCTCCCAGGCCTTGAGGTGGTGTGGCAAACCAGGAACCACGTGGGGCAAAGAGACACGTGGGAACCAAAACCCCAAAGCAGCTGGGACCAAAAAGGGCTGCAAACCAGGCCGGATGCCTAGACGTCGGTTGTTCCAAAAGTCTCTTCTGAGAAATAGAAAGCTTGCAATGGTGCCTTGCATGGTCTCAGATCCTTTGTTCAGGAGCCCCAGAGGCACTTGGAAAAGAACGCACGAAGCAGCACTGAGGGACGTTCTTTCAATGGAGACCACACAGGATTGCAGGAGAAGATTCCGTCTCAAGAGACTCTCATAACCAAAAATTTCAAAACACACAAAGAAGTATTTACTATGTATGAGTCAGCAGACACAGCAAACCCCAGGGGTAATAGAACAATGTACTCAAGGAAGTTATAAAATAAGTACTTTTTTTTTTTTTGAGATGTAGTCTTGCTCTGTCACCCAGGCTGGAGTGCAGTGGTGTGATCTCGGTTCACTGCCACCTCCACCTCCCGGGTTCAACAGATTCTCCTGCCTCGGCCTCCCAAGTAGCTGGGACTACAGGCACATGCCACCACACCCAGTTAATTTTCTGTATTTTTAGTAGAGATGAGGTTTCACTGTATTAGCCAGGATGGTCTTCATCTCCTGACCTCATGATCCACCCACCTCAGCCTCCCAAAGTGCTGGGATTACAGGCATCAGCCACCAAGCCTGGCCTAAAATAAGTACTTTTGAATATCAGAAAGATAAAGAATCCTGGCAGACATAATAAGACACTTTAAAATAAGTGTAGATGTCTTTTAAAAAAGATTAAATAAACTTTTAGAATAAAATATACTTACTAAAATTAAAAATTCATGGTTGGCTTGAGTACCACCTTAGACATAGGTAAAGAAAGAATTAGTGAACTAGAATATGTGTCTGAAGAAGTCACCCAGAATCTCAAGACACAGAAAGAGAGAGACAATAACATGCAAGCAGCACTGAGACCTGAGATGGAGAAGAGTCCCGCACACGCCTGGGCCGATCCTGCTTACTGCTCGCACAGTCTCCATTCTGCCACCTCTCCTCCAAGAGTGCTGATTTGTTTGGGGTGGCAATATCCCTAGCTAAAAAATATTCATCTCCCAGTTTCCCAGAGCAAAGGAATCGTCAAGTGACATCATTCTATCCAGTGAAATAGGAGCAGAAATCTCCAAGTGGCGTTCCGGAGGGTACACGTTAAAAGCCTCCCTTGTGTCCATGGGGCTCTTTCTGTGCAGACCACAGACTGTGCTGAGGTGGAGGTGTCACCTGGAAGATACATAAGGGACGATGAAGCAGAAAGCTAAAAGGCCCTAAGGCTGCCTCCCTCCAGGTACCTAAATATGTGAGGAAAAAAAAAATCACTCTCGTCTATTCAAGCCACCATGAAGTTACGTTTTCTATTTGATGCGGCGGGATGCAACATCTCTCATGATAAAATGTTTAAGAGGGGTCTTGAAGGAGAGAATAAAGAGAACAGAGGTGAGATGATATTTTAAGTAGAAGTCCCTGAGAAATTTTCAAATCGAGTGAAAGCACTCCTGAGGAAGAGTCTCACTAAGTCCCAACCAGAAAGGTTAAAAATAAATCTGTACTTTGACACATTCAAAACAGCAAGGGGAGAAAGGAAGGCTTAACGTAACCACAGAGAAAAGATGTAGCAGACGCAGTGCAGATTCCTCAGAAGAAAGAGGCGATGCAATGAGACCCTCCCAGCACAAGCGTGCAGAGGAAATTACTGTTGACCCGAATTCCCTGCTTAGCCAAACTGTTACGCAACAGTGAGAGCAAAATAAAGACTTTCTCAGATAAACAGGAGCTTATCAGTCAGAGGCCTTCACTGAAATAACTGCTAAGGATATATGTTAGGAAGATGGGAGAGGAAGCCAGAGAAACATGCGAATGCAGGAAGCGTTAATGAGCAGAGGCAGAGAGGGACGCACGTGTGAATCTGAACACTGGACTTTAAACCAGACCTAAGACCTATGCAGCCCACGGCAAAAGCGTATGATTCCAGAGGCCGTGTGGGTAACAAGCACAGAATTTGCCTCCCTGCTACCATTTTTCTAGCAAATCCTGGGTTCTGTTATTCCTGCAAACAGACTTCCACATCTGTCTCCAGTTTTTTTGCCATAGAAGCGGCCTATAGGGTCAATATTTCTGCCACAGGAAGTAGTTTAGGGACTAAAAGGGATGTGTCCATGTTTTCTGGTGCTACCTAGAAATCTTTGACAACTATCATGATTTCAGTTTACAGATGTTAGTCAGGGAGAAAATAGGTTTTAATTGTTTTACATAGAATGCTAAGTAGTTCAATCAAATCCATACCTGAAAAAACAAAACCGGTGCCACATGTAACCACTAAATACCACCGCCCCTGTGAATGCCATCACTTCCACAACTCCCCCACATACACTTACCCGTTTAAATGCAAACGGCACACTGCGAAACGGACAGCCCACTGAGCCTGTTCTCCACGTGGTAAGGAACTTCATTATGGCCACGTGTTTCCGTGGCAACGTCGACTGTGACTTGGGATGGCGTATCATAATCCCTGCGGTACAATTTGTTGGATTCTATTGCTTTATGTTGAAATTGGCTTTACCGGATTTTCTAAGATAAAGAAATCATTCATCCAAAAATCATATAATATTCATATTGATTTTCTCTTTTTTCCTCCTATGCTCTCCCCGACCCCCATCCTTTTTAAAAGTCTTAACACAGAGGATCACCATCTTGCTTTTCTCTGGTCTCATCATTTCCAAAGAAGTGACAGAAAATCACTAGTAAGATTCCTATGGATTTTTCTGACACTTGTCAAATGCCTCTTGACCTAAAAGGCAGGCCAACTCCAGCCACTTTGAGACAGAACTTGATATGATTGCCATCTCAAGTTCCATTCCCCTCAACCCCAGATTAGAGACTTTGAATCCTTTGATTCATTAGAGACTTTGAATGCTTTGAAATATGCTGGGGGTTGACAAAATATTCTCAAGAGAAAAAATATCATTCCTTTCCTCTCTTACTCACAAACACAACATGGAAACTAGCCCCTCGCAGCCACATTCCATTCCCAGGCCTGGCTGATGAGGTGGTCTGGGAAGCATTCTAGCTGGGAGAGATCACATTGCTAAATGGGGACGAGAGAAGGAATGCGGTTTCCTGAAAGTTTCCAGCAAGTACATGGGAATGGAGCGCTTGAAAGAGCCCTAGAGCTGGAAGCGTTTCCCTTCTGAGAAACACTTCCAATCCCCCGCGGAGCCAAGTGTAATAACAGTCCTGACATTATTATTACAAAGGGGAAAAAATCATTCACGCGGACTTGCTGCTGTAATTTGGGCGTTTATAAGCCACACCCACTTTGCAACCTTAAAGCCATGTGGTTTAAAGGGGAGCCCACACAGAAGAGGGGGCTGTTAGTCAAAGCCAGACAGCAATTACTGTCCGTTTTCTCAGAGGGTGTTGAGGATGGCTATTTTTTAAGTGCTTTGAGAGGCTTTTAAAAAAAAATGGCCTCTTTCTTCCTGCATGCAATATATATCCTCAAAGTTTTAACAAAATTTTCCCTTTTTTGACCACAAGATAGAGTTCCAGACGTGGGCAAAGAACTCATGTAATAAGAGCTTGCGGTTCGGGGGAACTTAATACAATAATCGTGTGTTCAGGAAAATTTTCTGCAATTGCAGCTCATTTTTTTCCTTCAGTGAATCTGCTTTATTTAGAATGAGCCGATGGCTCCCAGAAGTCACTGTGGCCTCCCACCACGCGCGTGTGTCACCAGTCACATTTGACTGACTTCTCTAGTGGCCACGGGCAGAGCACTGTTTTAGGAGACATGGAACTTGTGGTTCCTGCGCAGTAACAGGATGATTTTTTAGATTGTGGTAAAATACGCATAACGTAAAGTGGACCAGTCTAACTGTTGGTAGCGCACAGTCAGCGGCTGTTTAAGTGCGTTCACGTTGCTGCACAGCCATGACCACCCGCCATCTCCAGAGCTTTTTCATCATCCAAATCCAAAATCTGTACCCATTAAGCAATGATTCCCCACGATTCCCTCCACTTCTACCCTAGCAACTGCTATGATACCTCTGTCCCTATGAATTTGCCGATTTTGGATGTTTCAGATAAGTAGACTCGGACAGCGTTTGTCCTTCTTCATCTGGCTTATTTCACATAGTATAATATCTCTGAGGTTCATCCATGTTGTAGCATGTACCAGAATTTCATTCTTTGTTTTTTGAAGACAAAGTCTTGCTCTGTCACCAGGCTGGAGTGCAATGGCAGGATCTCTGCTCACTGCACCCTCTGCCTCCTGGGTTGAAGCGATTATCCTGCCTCAGCCTCTCAGGTAGCTGGGACTACAGGCACCCGCCACCACGCTCAGCTAATTTTTGTATTTTTAGTAGAGATGGGGTTTCACCATGTTGGCCAGGATAGTCTTTGAGCTCTTGACCTCATGATCTGCACGCCTCGGCTTCCCAAAGTGTTGGAATTACAGGTGTAAGCCACCATGCCCAGCCAAGAATTTCATTCTCTTTCACACTATGAGAGGGACTGAATAATATTCCAGTATATGTGTATGCCATATTTTGTATTACTGTTCTTTTTTCAGGCTGAATAATATTCCAGTACATTTGTATTCCATATTTTCTTTCTTCATTCATCTATCAATGAATACTTGGGTTATTTCCACTTCTTGGCTATTGTGAACACTGATGCTATGAACATCAGTGTACAAATACCTGAGTCTCTGCTTTCTTTTGGATATATACACAGAAGTGGGATTGATGGATTCTAGGGTCATTCTACGTCTAACTTTTTGAGGCACCTCCATGTAGCTTTCCATGGCCTCTACACCATTTAACATGCCTAGCAACAATGCTGGGAATTGCAGTTCCAGTTTCTCTATCTACATCCTTGTCCACATGCTATTTTCTGTTTTTCCGATAGTAGCAAATGTTTTGATTTGCATTTCCCTAATGATTGGTAATGTTGAGCCTCTCTTCATGTGCATATTGGCCATTGTATGCCTTCCTTGGAGAACGTCTATTCAGGTGCTTTGCCCATTTTTTATTTGAGTTGCTTGTTTTTGTTGTTGTTGAGTTCTGGGAATTTATTCTAGATATCTATCTCTTATTAGATACATGATTGTAAATATGTTCTTCCATTCTGCGAGGTTTTCCTTTTTCACTTTGTTGATAGCTTCCTCTGATGCACAGAAGTTTTTAATTTTGATGAAATCTAATTTATTTTTTCTTTTGTTGCTTGTGTTTTGGTTTCCTATCCAAGAAATCATTGCCAAATTCAACATCAGGAAGTTTTTCCCCTGTTTTCTACAAAACTGTGTTTTACAGTTTTAGCTCTTATGTTTAGAGCTTTGATCCCTTTAAGTTAATATTTGTATATGATATAAAGTGAAGGTTCAACTTCATTCTTTTGAATGTAACTATTCCATTTTCCCAAGATCATTTGTTGAAAAGCCTGTCCTTTCCCCATTGAATGCTCTTGACACCATGGTGAAAATTCATTGACACTGAAATCCATATGAGGATTTCACTTCTGGGCTTTTTCTTCTGTTCCATTGATCTATATGTCTGCCTTTATGCCAGCACCACACTGTTTTGATTACTGCAGCTTTGTAATTAGTTTTGAAATCAGAAAGTATGAGTTCTTCAACTTTGTTCTTTTATTTCAAGATTGCTTTTCCTCATCAAGATTCCTTGAGATTCTATATGAATTTTAGGATGAATTCTTCTATTTCTGCAAAAAAAATAAAATGTCCTTAAGAACTTGATAGGGGTTGTATAATTCACATGTATTCAATTTATTAACAGTAAATTAATTTAGTTGACAATATTAAATCATTCAATTTATGAACATAGGATGTCTTTCCATTTATTTCTGACTTCTCTTATTTCTTTCAACTTTTTTTAGTTTTTGGTGTGCAATTCTTTTGTCTCTTTGGTTAAGCTTATTCCTAAGCATTTTATTCATTTTAATATTATTATTATAAGTAGAATTGTTTTCTTAATTTATTTTACAGATTATTCTTAGCAGATAAAATCACAACTGATTTTTGTGTGTTGGAGATGATTTTTAAAATGTATCAAGAGGTTAAAAATAGCAGGAAATATCCCTAACAAGAAGCAGCGTTATAAAGCATTGCAACAATCACCTTCTTTGCAGGCATCTGTCTATATATTGGAGGCCAAAGAAGGAAAAAAGATAAACCACTTATCCTACATAAGAAGCCAATCCTTCATAGGTGTTTTTTTGTTTTTGTTTTGGAGACAGTTTTGCTCTGTGACCAGGCGCCAGGCTAGAGTGCAGTGGTGCGATCTCGGCTCACTACAACCTCCACCTCCCGAGTTCAAGCAACTCTCCTGCCTCAGCCTCCCGAGTAGCTGGGACTGCAGGCATGCCACCATGCCCAGCTAATTTTTGTATTTGTTAGTAGAGAGGGGGTTTCACCATGTCGGCCAGGATGGTTTCGATCTCCTTGACATTGTGATCTGCCCACCTCAGCCTCCCAAAGTGCTGGGATTACAGGCATGAGCCACTACGCCCAGCCTATTTTTTTTATTTAATAGGTACTGTCTAAAGGGTAGGGGTACGGAGGTGAACAAATCAAACCCTCCAGCCATCACTGAGTTTAAGAGTCTAGCCAAGTAAGAGGCAGAAGGTGTA
This sequence comes from Aotus nancymaae, assembly GCF_030222135.1. NCBI lineage: Eukaryota > Metazoa > Chordata > Mammalia > Primates > Aotidae > Aotus > Aotus nancymaae. The sequence continues at coordinate 1,234,200 of NW_026988450.1, read as the reverse complement.
GACTGGTGATGCACGCTGCGGAGACCACACGGCAGGGAGGACGAGGGCGGTCTCGGAGCGGAACACCTTTCCATGGGGTGCTCAGGGCCCACTCCACGAGGAAGGGGCGTCGGCGGAGCCTGGGGAGGCGCCACACAGCAAGGAGAGTGGGAGAAGCTCACTGGGGCCTACAAGGCGGGAAGCTCAGCTGGAGCAGAGTGGGCCGAGGGAGCGAGGCGGGCATGGAAGGGCCGGCGGACCGTGCACCCTCTCGGGACTCTACTCTTGGGAGGATGTGAACCTGGCTGGGATAGGGGATGCCCAGGTGTCCCTCTCCATATTTAGAAACTGTGGCCCCCCAGCCAGATGAGGAGCCTTGGTTTCCTTATATTTAAATAAACCTCAGAAAGTATCTCATGCTGCCTGGGGGAGGATCATACATCCTAGAGCCAAGTTCTGTAACTAAGAGAGTTACAAGGTGCAAGGTGCAAATTCTGCAGAAGCGGAGGCAAGCCTGTGCTCCTGTCTCCTGGGTTACCTTTTACCAAATGGAGGTTTGATGGACTGAACCAAGCATTACTGATATGAGGACCAGGACGCCTGTGAAACATGCAAGGTAAACACTCAGTAGAGATGCCAAGGACTTCCACTTCTAGGACTCACATGGAAGCTACATTTAGGAAGAGAGTCTGGTCTTGGTGAGGCATAAACACGTAGGCCAATGGAACAGACTGCAAAGTCCACGAATAGAGCCACGCAATCACGATCAAATGGCTTTTGAGAAAGGCGTGAAGGTAACTCAATGGAGAAAGAATAGTCACCTTCACAAATGAGGTTGAAATAATCAGATATCCAGGTGAACCTCAAATCACCCTCACAATTTATACTAAATTTGCCTCAAAATGGATCATAGATTGGCTTGTAAAACATAAACTATAAAACTTCTAGAAAAAAAGCATGAAGGAAAATCTTCATGACTGGAATTAGGCGAAGAGTTTTTAAATGTATCACCATAAGCATATCTATAAAAGAAATAAATAAAAAATTGGACTTCAGCAAAATTAAGAACTCTTGCTCTGTGAAATATACTATTAAGAGAGTCAAATAAACATGCTGTAGACTGGGGGAAAATATTTGCAAATTACACATACCCAAAAAAGTACTTGTATCCAGAATACGTAAAGAACTCTCAAAGTGCTGCATAAGAAAACAAATAACCCAATTTTTAAAAACGTGCAAAAGACTTTATCATTTCTCCAGAGGACATACAGATGGTAAATAAACACACAGAAACGATGTTCAACACCATCCATTAGGGAAATGCAAATTAAAACCACCGTGAAGTAACGCTATGCACAAATTAGAATGACTAAAGCAGAAACTACTGGCGATACTGAGTGTGGAGAGAATGGGGGAACTGGGTCTTTCACATATTGCCGGCGACGGAGTGTAAAAGGGTACAGCCACCCTGAAAAAGTTGGGCAGTTCTTATAAATGTAAACATACACTCCTCGGTGTTTATAGCAGGGGCTGGAAAGCTTCTTAAAGTGTCAGATGGGAAATGTTTTAGTCTCAAAGTCTTTGCCACAGAAAGTCAATTCCCCTGTTGTAGATGCAGCCACACGAACATACATGAACAAGTGGGTGTGGCTATATTTCAGGAAAACTTCAAGCGGCACTTGTTTTAGCTTTGTTTCATTTTGTTTTTTATGGTTTGTGCAAACTTCAATTGTTTTAACTTTTTTAAAGGATTATAAAATTCCTGTATAGTAGCCTCGATTTTGAGTTGTCCCGTGACCTGAAACTCTAAAATATGTATTACCTGACCATTATAAGAAAAAATTCTATCCCTACTGTAGAGAAATATAAATTTAGGTTCACCAAAAATTATGTAAATGGACATTCACAGCAACTCTAGCAGTAATCACGAAAAACAGAAAACAACATTAATGTCTTTTAACCTATGAATAAGCTATGGTACATCTATACAATGAAATGCTAGTTAGCAGCAACAAGAAGCAAACCGTCGACACCCTCAATCACGTGGGTGAATCATAAGACGCCAATATCCGACGTTAATTCCTCCATTTTATGATATTTCAAACCATGTCTGTATGCTACTAGGCAAATAATATTTATTGTAAGTTTCAATATATCAAGTTCAATATCTCATCATTTTAAAGATGCTCTTAATCCAGTGTGGGGACACATTTGTATAGTCTCTAATTGTACGGCTGGAAGTCAGAATGAACGAGGCTCAGAATCAACTCTGGCATCCCTAAACTGTTACCTTATACAATTAATTTATTTGTATCTCTGTCTCCTAAAATAAAACTAGTAATAGCTTCCCAGAAAAAAAAGAAGAAGAAGAAACCAATATCAAAACGTTTCTACGTGTATGATCTTATTTACATGACAGAGCAGACCCATGGCTTTGGGATGACGTGGGAAGGTGTGATCACACCAGGGCAGCTCAGGGCATCTGGGTGCTGCAGCCACCCTGTGTCTTGCCTGTGATGGGACAAAGCTACACATCTGTTAAGGCTCATGGGCAGTGCACACATGCAGAAGAACTTGGCTCTTAACTGGATGTTAACTTAAAATTCAAAATTCAAGATGTGTTTGTTACACTGTCAGCATGTACCTCTTCAATATTCATGCATTCCAAAGCCTGCCTTTGTTAAAAGCCACAGAATGCAGCAGGAAGGGAGGAGACAGGCTGACAGAACCCTGAAGAGTGTCTTCAAAGAAAGAACTGTGATGTCAAAGACGACCTTGCATGAAGGAGTAAGACGGGGGAGATAAAAGTCAGACTTGAGTATTTTTCGCCGTGTTGTGGGAAGCACCTCGCTGAAAACCATCGTGTATGGCAGTAACGATGCTAAAAGTTCAACAAGGCACCAAGGGATGACAACTCAGACAGGCGAAGTCGCTTGTTTTCTATAAATTCTGGAAAAGGGGGCTTTTAGGTGTCACCCATCAGCATCTACTTGAGTCCTGTCAACAGCAGGCATCGCACTCCAGGTGCCCGTACTCCTTAGAGATGCAGAGGAAGAGCAAAGACGAAACGCTCCCCTTTGCAATTGCACGGTCAAGCAGAAGATAAACTAATGCCTGCAAGGAAGGACCGCACCAAGAACAGGCCATGGGAACATCTTAAACACAGCCTGTTCAAAAATAAACAAGGACAGAGACTAGTTGGTGACTGTCAGAAGGGACCAGGGGGTGAGTGGGGAAACTGGACTTTCCGGAAAGTCACAGAACACAGCTCTGAAGGTGCAGAGGTAGGGAAAGCACACGTCATAGAAGGAGCACAGGCAGTGAGTCTGTGCCAGTATGGGACAGGAAGGAGAGACCAAGAGCACAAGTGGCCACGCCAAGCACGTGGGAGCAGCATCCCCAGCTCACAGCTCACCCCGGCAAAGGACGGAGATCACCGCCCTCTGAACTTGCAAACCCAGGGTGAGTGGACAGTGACAGCCACTTGCTCTGTATATAATGACTGTACCATATCTGTACTAACTGGAGTTCTCCAGGGAAACCAACAGGAGCTTTGTATGCATAAAGGGAGATAAATTTATCTTAAGGAATTGACTCATGCAATTATGGAAGCTGGCAGGTGCAGAATCCACAGAGCAGACTGGCAAGCTGGAGACCCCAGGAAGGCTAGTGATGCAGCTCAAGCCCAGTGGCCATTAGGCTGGAGAACAAGGAAAGGTTCACGTTGCAGTTCCATTTGGAAGCTGTAGGTTCCTTTAGGGAAGGCTGGAAGAAAGATGGAGTGTAAGTTTTTTTGCTGCATACCAGGTTGCTTGTTCAAGGGGACCCAACCTCCCTTTCATTCAACGGTTCTGAATCTGTAAACTGGCTCAAGTCTGGGAATTGATTGCGCGGGCATGACTCTGTTTTTATGGTTCAAGTTAGACTTTTGTTTGCTTGACCCAGAACTTCTCTGCTTATACAGATCGAGTAAGAATTTAGTAGGCTTCCTGCATGTTCCACTGCTGGGAACACCATGATCCGCCACCCGATGCCCCAGGCTGGCACCAGTCAGGTGCTTCTGATTGCAGCTTTGATTCTGCTGTCCTTTACAGGGTCCACATCCCCACACTGCCGCCACTTGGCCCCTGCTACTCGAGGATTCCATACACCTGTTGCATGGACATTCCACACTGTAGGGTGTGGCCCAGAGAGAAGAGCAGTCACAGCTCATCGAGAGTTCTGGGGCTCCCTTCTCACACGCATTTCCCATAACTGTGGTAAACAGTGTGGGTTCCCAGCCCTCTTGGGGTGAGTGAGGACATCTGGAAGGACGAATCTTCTCTTGCATTCCAACCTCCCCAAGGCTTCCAATCCCTCTTCTGCATTAAGCCGTGACAGGATCAGCATCTCTAACTCACTCACTGTGGGCTCTTGGCTCTGTGTCTGCCAAACAGCCCAAGTTGCTACAAAAGTGAGTTCAGAATCGCTGCTTAGTGGGCCCTGTCAGTGCATTTGGCCTGATCCAACTCTGTGCTCTTCCCACCACTATCTCATACCCTTCGTAGCTTCAATATCCACACAAGACCCCATTCTTCCCTTTGCAGGAGAAAAAGCTCATTGACTGTGATCACAATAGGATCGACTTTTAAGGGATCCCATTTCTTAAATTTGGCAGACTCTAGTGCAGGAAGGAAGGAGCAGAATGCGGCACAGTACAGCTGGTCAGATGTGCTCACGCTGAGAGCAGAGTCATGGACACCGGGGGCTGGGAGACGTGGAGGGCTGTGGGGGATGGGTACCATGGTCCCTGTTCAGGGGACGGTTACACTAAACGCCCAGACTTCCCCAGGCAATAGATCCATGTAACAAATCTGCACTTGTACCCGCTACATTTATAAACATTTTTAATTATTTATTTATTTTAAAAAAACTTTTTTAGACGGTTTCACCCGGTCGCCCCGGCTGGAGTGAAGTGGCACTGTCTCGGCTCACTGCAACCTCTGCCTCCCACGTTCAAGCGATTCTCCTGCCTCAGCCTCCTGAGTAGCAGGGATTATAGACACCCACCACCACGCCCGGCTAATTCTTGTTTTTTTTTTTAATAGAGGTGGCATGTCTCCATGTTGGCCAGGCCGGTCTCGAACACCTGACCTCAAGTGATCCACCTGCCTTGGCTTCCCAAAGTGCTAGGATTACAGGTGTGAGCCACCATGCCTCACCTTTAAAAAATGTAGAAAGCAAATGTGCTCACATGGAGCACCCACTGTACCAGGTGCTGGTGTGTGGACCCAGTCCTGTGAGGTAGGTGCCCACCCACCTTGTCTTCCAAAAGAGGACACTTGGACCAGAAAGGAATTTGTCCAGTGGCAGAGAAGGTGCAATGGTGGATTCAAATCCAGGTTGGCCTGGCTCCAAAGTGTGTTTAAATAAGCTGTTGGTCCAAAACCTAGAACCTTTGGATGCTGATTGTTTAATAATGCCTCCCGGGTTTTCTTGTTTCCCAAAAGTTTTGCATTTTGGCACAGTCTCTTTCATGAATCTGCGGCTGGAATGTTATGAGAATAAGATGAAGAAGAATTGGCCTCCAATTTTATTTTTGGATTCAGAACATGTCCGTCGTGTACGGTAAAGGCAACCAAAATCAACATAGTTAAATTAAATCATGACTTTTGCAGAAGTACTGATTCACATAGGCACCGCCCATTTTCAGAGAGAACATGTGAATTTCAGGAGAACTAGCCTGCCTCCAGTTAGGGAGAAACTGTGCTCCACACATTCTGGTTCAGAAACTCCTCTGGGCATTCTGAGATGCCAGAATCTGGGAGGTCAGGTTCACCATTGCACACAGCTCTTTTCCAGAAAGCATGATGTATTCTGTTTGAAAAACTAACAGAAGCTTCTAGTCACAGACTGAATGGCCAGTAAGTTTTTAAAAAGACCTGGGATTAAAGTTATGTAGAAGAAATTAATTTATGGCTTTATGATTTATTAAGGTCTCTTTGGCCTTCTGACTCACATTGCCATTCAAAGAGTTGTTAGACAAGCTCATTTTGGACCAAACTGAGAATGCACTGAGACTGAACCCCAGGTAGACAGTCAGTCTTTGTCTCGGTCCACGCTGCATCCCCAGCCCCTGACGCCGTGGGGCTGGGCAAAGATTTGTGAAGTGTACCAGTATTATGTGTGGATGAGAATGTTCTTAGCACCAAAGATGTGAGATTAGGTCAAGAATACAGGATTAGTCACTGAGCTCACGAAGTGTGCATTAGTCATTTTATTAACACTGAATAAATAAAATTCTTTGTAAACAAAGAAGACACAGAATAAGTGGCCTATGTTAAAGATAATTATTTATACGTCGTGAAATGTCTGAACTCAGTCCCCTGAGAATAAACCATCTCGATATATTTCTTCAGCTTAGCTGAGAAAAGTTCAACAATAATAAACATGAAATGTCTGCGCTTTTTACACACCCAAAGGAAAAAGTGAGAACCCCCACTCTGACTGCTTCAGCAGCAGACCCGTGTGCTCAGGGTAAACAAACAAAGCTTAGGGAGCCCGAGATGGGGGCCTGCATTCCACAAACCCGGGGCTGCCCCACAGGTGGGCCCCGAGCAGTAAGGGGATTAAAGGGCTGGGGCCAAGGGTCAGGTCAATTTTTGATCCAGAGGCTGAAAATCTGAGACTGGCCAGGTCAGAAAAGGCCCAGAAAGTCGAGTACACCACCTGCTCCCAGCTCCCCCAGACAGGCAGGCGTGAACTCAGCTGTGTTGTTGAGGAGGGGATGGCAGAGGAGGGTGCTGGCCTTCTCTCTGCACTTTCCAGAACCCTCCAGCACCCCAGTGACAACCTAAGGGGCATCTCTGCACTCACCTCACCTCTGGCACAAATGCACCAGCTGGTTGCACTCTGGTGGGTTTCCCAGACTGGGTTTCTTACAGAGAAGACAGGCTAGCGAAATTCTCTAGAAGATAAATGCAGAACTTCCAAAGTGCTATTTAGAAGAGTAATACAACTCGAAAACAATCAGCCAGTTACAGTGAGGACCCCAGAGGACAGATCAGGGTTTCTGGAAGATCTGCTGGTGCAGCTGTAGCCCTGCCATGTGTAGGGTCCATTCAAGGTGGGCTGTGCAAGGCTGTGTGCCATTAACCCCAGGGACCTGGTGCTCCCAGCTGCATCTGCCCAGGGGTCTCTCTCTGCCCCCCACCCAGCCCTCACAAGAACGCCCTGAGGCTCAGTCTGGGCAATCCCATCTCCTGTTGAAGTCCAAGAATATGGGAAGTTTGTGATCATTAAAGGAAGTTTAGGAATAGGAAATAGAGGGGCTGTTTTATACGTAGAGACCTAAGGCTTCGTCTACCCATAAAACACAAAGGAAAACAGGGAGCCCTGAGATACCGTGTAAGGAAAGTAATTCAGGCGCAGGAAGAAAAACGCGAAGCCCAACCTTGAAATAAAGTCCATAACATGCGGCTGTGGGGTGCCTGGGTGGGGGTGACCCAGAACAGATTTCCTGAGGCAAGTATTTGAGAGACATACAAAAAAATGAATCCTGCTCGGAAAGTCAGCTTTGTGGCATGGGGTTAGAGCAGCCAGACTCACTTTGTCAATATCTACTCCACCCAAACTTCCAGAAAGGCCAGTGCCCTCCAAGAAGGCAGGGTCTGGAGACCCACCAGACAGGTGACTGAAGAGGTCTGGGATGTACCAGCTTTTAAAAATATACTATCTACTGAAGACGTGTGCCCACAGTAACAAACACAAAAGAGCTTTTTTCCTTACTAATCATCAGACCAAGAAATCAAAAGAATCGTTTTATAGGAGTCTTTGTGCTCATCAAGCTGATCTGCAAAGTTTGAGGACTCGATCAAACAGAATAACACAGTGCCTTCTTAAAAGAGTCCTCTTGTAGGGGTTGGACAAAAGATATGCATTATTCTGATCATGTGTAAGGTACGTGGTGTCTCCCCCGGGACAGGAGGGGCCCACTGCCAGCCAACCTCTCAGGGACATTTCCCCCGCTCAAAGGTGGGGTCAGCCCTGCACAGCTCAGGTCAACCCAGGAGAAACAGGACAATTCCCTAGTCCAGTCAGCAGGGCAGTGGCACCTCTACCCCCAGCACTCACTCCCCACAGTGGACCAACCTGAATTCCAGCCAGCCACCGTCCCGGTCACAGCCATCCAGATCCCCACCTTAGGAGGCTATAACCCCCCCACACCCAACCCACGCCATGCCCCAGCCAACTCTACTAAAAGCATATTCTTCGGCCGGGCACGGTGGCTCACGCCTGTAATCCCAGCACTTTGGGAGGCCGAGGCGGGTGGATCACGAGGTCAAGAGATTGAGACCATCCCGGTTAACATGGTGAAACCCCGTCTCTACTAAAAATACAAAAAATTAGCTGGGCATGGTGGCGCGTGCCTGTAATCCCAGCTACTCAGGAGGCTGAGGCGGGAGAATTGCCTGAACCCAGGAGGCGGAGGTTGCGGTGAGCCGAGATTGCACCATTGCACTCCAGCCTGGGTAACAAGAGCGAAACTCCGTCTCAAAAAAAAAAAAAAACAAAACAAAACCATATTCTTCCCTGGAGATGCCTCATCGTTTTGTATACCTCCAAAATCCGCACATCCGACAGGAGACGGTCGGTGCATGTGGTGTCTTCGGGTTCTGAACCATCATTACTTTTGCTCACAGGAGTAGCTAAGCCCGCAGCCTGTCAGAAGAGGCCTCTGCCTCTAACACATCTCCGTCCCTGCACCATCGCAACCCTTCCTCTTCCAGGCCATTCTGCGTCCAACTCCCCCACCGCGAACTGTCATTAATTCTCCTCTGCAAATCTCTGAAAACCTGCAGCCTTGGGGGTGCAACCAGCCCACGAAAGGGAACACGGAGGGCAGCGGCCCATCAATAATCGTCAGCAGGGAAGACGGAGCAGCCAGGCGGCGGCTAATTAGATGAGGTGGAGTAATTAAATTCGCCGGCTTTGATCTGTTCTTCAAATATTTCCAAATGTTCTCTATCATTTGGCTTTAGACATCATCACACTTCTCCACCATTAGGAGATGCCTCCTGGTTGACCTCAGTCTCTCTGCTGCAGAGGGGCTCACTCAGCGGCCAGGCCAGCATCCCCCAGAGGAGGCGGGGGTGAGGGGGGCGGTGAAGATTCTCACCTGGGAGTCAAGGGGTTGCATTAAAGTGAGTGATAGGGGTGCCGGGAAAATGCGGGAAATGGCTGAACAAGCTGTTTACCAGTCATTTTCAGTTTTGAAAATCGGATGGGCCATCACCAGAGGGGACTTGCAGAGAAGCTAAAGCTAAATTGCAACATTGTGTTTGATTCATCATCAAGGCACAGACTATCACACTTCCCACCTGGAGAAAGCTGCCTCCGCAGGCTGAGACACGCAATTGCCGTTCAGAAGGTCCCATTTCCATGGCCTTCCTGCCCCCCTAGAAAACAGCCTGCTCTGTGCAGGAGCCTTAGGGAATAGACCCGCCAGCCAGCCCTGGTGGTGTCTCTCTTCCCAATGAGGAAAGACCAGCCAGTTTTTCTGCTGAAGTAGATGGCCGTTTTGCAATTAGCAGGAGTCTGGGGAGCGTTGGGGTCCCGCTGGCTCCCAGCCTGCAGCCCCCACCTCGGCCCTGCAGGGCCACCACGGGGAAGACCCATCCCAGTGCTGCCTGCTGGCGCGGTCTCCAGAACCAACTCGGATTCACGGGTCGGCAGCGGCGTCTCGTCCCCTCCTAGAAACTGGGAGCTCTGGCGCAAATACCGCTCTCCAGTTCTGCTACTTTCCCCTTCCTCAGAATAAAAATAACCTCTTCAAGGGAATGGCTGTCTGTGGGTAAACCGTCTGAGCGAAATGAGAACCCACTCCCAGCACTGCCTCTGCAGACTTCCCAAACCAAACAGGAGCCTCAATGTCTGAACGTTTCTATTACTTCATCTACGCATAAAGCACTCGCAACATCCAAGAAGCACAATCTTTTAACACAAAACAATGGAAAGTGAGAAGGCTGTTTCATTACTTTTCCATCTTTGGCTCAGACATGGAAAGGCTATTCTGGGCTGCGTCTTACAGGAAGTACCGAAAACCTCAGGAGGGATGGAGCTGCTGCAAGATTTCCAGTCTGTTTTAACAGGCTGTTGGAGACATTTCAGACAGGTTTCTGCTGAAGACCCAAACGTGTGGGTGCTTATCTGAACTGAACCCAAATCTTTGGAATTTTACACCTCACTCCTGAAAACTCTGCTGCATGCTCTGACCTGCCGCTCCTGGAGGCACTGTCTCCTGGGACTCAGGGTCATCTCTGCACACACCTGTTCTGCCGAGGGTGGTTGGGAAACATCTTTCGACTCTGTCTGTAATTCTCCAGTTCGTTCTATACGGTCTGTGCAACCGCTGAGCTTTCAAAGCAAGCCCCCTGGAATGCTTCATAGCTGGATGGTCATAGGAGGGCTTTATAATGAATCTACTTGGAGCAACTCAGAACAGGTATCAGCTAGAAGGACAATTAAAGTACGTGTTCTGCCAGGAAATCCTGCCAGTTTTTACCTGTTAAAGCAATTGGGAAATAGACCTGTACCTGCTGAAAAGTGTACTTGTACGTGCACGCATGATGTGGGAGGGTGAGCAGGTGTTCGCGAACCACAGTTATATTCTTAACAATGCTCCCTGTCTCCGATTGAAAAAGAATGCTTGGTGCTCACACTTTCTTACAGCGAGGGGAGGAATGTTCCGTGGAGCTCAAGAGCCCGATGGGGTGGTCAGATTTTCAGAGTGAAAGAAAGTGCTCACTACGGAGCGTGGATTTCCACAGCCAATGTATTTTGGGGTTTCCTCTAATTAATTAAAAGCCACCAGCTTTGGATTCTTCTTCCTCTTTGCTGCCAAACAGTAGGAAAGGAACTAGCCTAGCAACCGAGGCCCCGAGGACACCATCAGTCACTTCCTGGCCCTCTGTGCCGGGATTTGTCCAGAAGCGACGTTTCCCCCTGTGCTTGTATGAAAGGACACCTCTACGGGAACAAAGGGACAATTAAGTGATTCACTGAGTAATCCTGCTGAGAAATGAATCCCAGTTGAAGCCACATCTAATTGCGCAGAGACGCTGAATTAGTGCCTCGGTGATAATAGAGAAGGAATGCTTTCGTTCCGCCACAGTGGATGAGTGGACTCTTAGAGAGCAGCACAGCACCTGATAACACACAGCTAGAGAACTGCAGTGTGTTCTGCTGACTAATTTCACATTAGAATGAAACAGAGAAGACGCGTTCATGACAAAGAAAAAAGAATTTGAGGTTTCTTTCTAAGTCTTCTGGCTGTGCCCTTCTTTTCCTGGGTTCTAGCTGCACAGTGTGGAACGCAGAGTGCTTTCCTGTCACCTCTGCCATGCAGGAACAGCTGCTGCCATGAAAAATCTGAAGCCCAATTTGGGCAGAGCCCCCATATCCACAGGCAAATGCTGGGAGACTCCTACTTTCTCTCCAGCTTCCCCTTTTCCGTGGTCACAGCAAATCGAGCCACTGTTTTCAGGAAGTGGTGACTGGTCTATTATTGGAGTGTGGTCTGCGGTCCGGCCTACTGTGGTCTCCCCTTGGATTTTGTTCCATTAAGGTGCCATCTTTAATGGTGCCAACTCATTACCATCCCTTCTCCCTCCCCCAAAAGCCTTGTCCACAGCACATTCCTGACCATCAGACCACTAGTAAACATAGGTCAGTGAACCTCTGCCCTTCTCGCATGGACATTCAGAAGCCCAAGGCCTACTTCTTCTTGCAGTCCCGACGCAAAGACAACAGTGAAAAGTACTGGCACTAAGCCAGCTGCAGAAGCGTCTCGTTTAACCTGGCAAACCATGCTCAGTTACAGGAGCAAGTCACAGGAACATGGGAGACCCAGACCCTCAGAGAGACCAAGGTCACAGAGTACCTGTGAGAGGGATGGGCGAGGTGGCCAGAGCACACGAGCACAGCTGGGGGGCCCAGGGGACCCATGGAAATGGGGAACATCCAGTCTAGATAGCCAGCTTCCACCGGCTCTACTTTGAGGCTTTACTGTGCTATTTGTCACAGGTAAAGCTGTGTAACTGAGGCCCTTGTCTACCAGTCCAGCTCTCTCAGCAGCTTTGATTTCAATGAAAAATGGTACGTGTTCAAAGAAGCCTGGGCAGGGCCCCGCAGCTGAGAAATACTGTTAGGTGCACTGTGAATGAAGAGGCCACCTAAACAGGCTTTGTGTGATCAACAAGCCTGGTGAAATGTCACCAGGTCAGCTAATCAGGCACTGCAGCAGCTAGCCATTATTCTTCTTTTCTGGAGGTGTACGTGCAGGTCACGGGGGTCACCATGGTGTAGTCCTGCTGCAGTCAGTTCAAAGAACCTTGCATTCCTGCCTTTTTATATTAATAAATATAAAGGAAAAAGGTAAAAACTAGAAAAAGTTGGGGGGCAGTGAAATATTGGGGGCAGTACAGAGGGGCGATGGGCAACGTTTCTCAGGGCTTCTTTGAGCGGGATTGTGTGCGGCATGGAAACCTACAGATGGGAGATACTTTAGACTGCCGAGAGATTTGGGGGGCAAGGGATGATATTGTGGGGTTGTTAGAAGGAGCATTTGCCGTATTGACTGATTGGTTATAGCTTGGATATGATTTTGCAGCAGTTGAGAAATTAGTTGGAAAAGGCAAGGTCCAAATAAGAGAAGGAGAAGGATAGATTTAAGGGGGCCTGCTAACAGTAGGAGCCACAATTGTGAACACGGGGATCTGGGTTCAGCACGGGGACCCGGGTTCAGCACGGGGATACGGGTTCAGCACGGGGATCCGGGTTCAGCACGGGGATCTGGGTTCAGTGGGTTCATCTCGGGGACCCGGGTTCAGCACGGGGATCTGGGTTCAGCAGGTTCAGCTCGGGGACCTGGGTTCAGCATGGGGACCCGGGTTTAGTACGGGGACCGGGGTTCAGCTCGGGGATCTGGGTTCAGCACGGGGACCTGGGTTCAGCACGGAGATCCGGGTTCAGCTCGGGGACCCGGGTTCAGCACGGGGACCCGGGTTCAGCACGGGGATCTGGGTTCAGCTCGGGGACCTGGGTTCAACTCGGGGACCTGGGTTTACCCATGGACAGCCACATTTTTTCCTGGAGCTTTAGAGTCAACCACACTGACTTGTAAAACCTTAATTAGGGTCTTAAAATGGTTACACCACTGTTAAAAGGGTGAGGGGTGGGATGTACACAGAGATCCAACACGTCTGTTCCCTCACTGTGTATTTACCTTTTGAAAAAGCACCACCCGCTACCTGACAGTCGTCTCACCAGAGTGAGCAGGTGCTGGGCGGAGCAAAAAGAGCTCCAGCTCTCTCTGTTTAAGATTCTCACCCTCTACGGTGCCATGTTACTGCCAATGGACAAAACTCCCCTTCCCAAGTCCCCCAAGGTGTTCAGGATCATTCAAAAACATTTGAACTACTGGCGTGCTTTCACGTGAGCACTAGAAACAAACCCTGCCCACGTGGAAAATGCTTTCCAAGTCAGCTTTTCTAAGTGAACGCCAGTCTCCAAACCTGGACACTGCACAAGGACCTTCTCATGTTTTCCATTGCTTGGCTTCCAACATGCATCCTAAAGCCCGAGCCTTTCAGGTTTGCGTCTCTAATGGCCTCTTGCAAACGGCCTTGCTATTTCAGTTTGTCTTGAATGATTCTAAAGTTTTCCATCTTTGGGGTGGGTGGAACCATTCACTGCTGGACAGACTATCTGCAGCTCAGCCAGTTGCCAGGCACTTCCTGAGCTCACGGTCCTTGCCAGCTCCTGGCTGGCGTTTATTGTAGGCGTTCCAGTGTCCTGGGTAGTTTGCAGGCATTCCCTCCTATTCTTCGTATCCTTATGAGGTAGATGAATTACAGTTTTACCCCAGTTTTACATATGAAGAAACTGAGACTCAGAGCTGTGAAGTCACTGGCACACACAACATAGCCAGGAAGCAGCAAATATGAGACCTCACCCAGGTCACCTGGCTCAGAAGCCTAAGCATGAATCCACTGGTGGGCCTGGGGCACCATGGCACACAAAATACCAGCACCTTCTGCCCTCGTGGGTCTCACAAGGGAGAATTCAGAATTAAACAAATGCAAACAACGTATTTAATAAGCACAGGAGGAGAAGAAAGTACAGATCGCTCTGGAAATGTGCAGCAGACGTACCTTGCAAATGTGCAGTTTCCTTATATGGAAACACACACACCCTCTCAGAGGGAAAAAGGAAAGCACACACCAAAAGCGTTTTTTCTCCTCTAGATCCTAATCCCTGCCTGGAACAGGTTACCTTTTTTCCCAGGGAGCTGAAGAAATATATTAAATACCTGAAATCCTTGATCATTAATTTGTTCTCATCTAAAACCTAAGAGGATCTACACACAACGCTGATGTGACTAAAAAAATAAAATAAAACCTAAGAGAATCACTAACACACACAGCTCCACCTTCTGAAAAAAATTGATGACGTGATATCATTTGCATTTTTTCCAAGACAGTATGCATTGCTGTAAGTTAAAAATAAGCATTTGCCTGAGATTTAGAAAATGAAGGTGAAAATGAGTACATGCTGTTTTCTGTGTCATGTGGACATTTTTTATTAGAATTTGTTTTTCAGAGAAAACTCAGCTTTAAGCAAATGTTCTCCTTCCTACAAAGCTGGGGTGGTACACGTAGGTGTTGATGGTGAAGTAGAAAAGTAAACCAGGGAGAGGAACTGTGGCTAATTTGCTCTTTTATAGTGATTTTTAAAATAATTAATGGCCGGGCGTGGTGGCTCACGCCTATAATCCCAGCACTTTGGGAGGCCAAGGCGGGTGGATCACGAGGTCAAGAGATCGAGACCATCCTGGTCAACATGGTGAAACCCCGTCTCTACTAAAAATACAAAAAAACTAGCTGGGCACGGTGGCGCACGCCTGTAATCCCAGCTACTCGGGAGGCTGAGGCAGGAGAATTGCCTGAACCCAGGAGGCGGAGGTTGCGGTGAGCCAAGATCGCGCCATTGCACTCCAGCCTGGGTAACAAGAGCGAAACTCTGTCTCAAAAAAATAATAATAATAATAATAATTAATGGAAAAGGGCATTGAAGCCAGTGATCAGACTAACATATTTTAATGCATCTGTAAACTTCAATTATCTATACTATACTGTAACATCAGCTAGCACATGTCGGGCATGTATTATTCACCAGGTACTGGACTAGGTCTTTGCTATAGCTATGCCTTTCGAGGCAGATACTGTTGTAACTATTCATGAAAGGTAAAAATGAATCAATCATTGTCACACCAAGCATTATCCTACACACTTTATGTGTCTTGGGGGACATTTTCCATTAATTACTAGTGCAGCGTGTGAATCCCCATCCTATTGCTGGGTGAGAGTAAGGAATGAGTCCCACTTTCCCTCAGCACACCCTCTGATGGGCCACTGCATCCGGAAGAAATGGTTTCATTTCAGAAATGGTTGACCGTCTCTCCTGCAGCAGCCGTGGACTCCGCACCAGGGATGAGAAGTAGGTCTGGCTGCTTTGGCTCTTGCTCGTTGTTAAACCTGCTTCCTCAGTCATGCGATGGCTGCCTTCTCATAAGCTCGTCCCTGCTTTGGAAAGCCAGTGATCATCGACAATGTTGGCAAGCAAGAATTCTAACGCATTTTCTCATGTAACCCTCACAGCCACGAAATGAGGCAGGAACTTTTACTACGTCCACGTTACAGGCAAGAAACTAAGGCACAAAGGGGTTGAACGACTGATCTGGTGTGGCTGTGTCCCTACCCAAATCTCATCTTGAATTGTACTCCCATATTTCCCACGTGTTGTGGGAGGGACCCAGAGGGAGATAATTTGAATCATGGGGGTGGTTCCCCCATATTGTTCTCATGGTAGTGAACAGGTCTCACAAGATCTGATGAGTTTATCAGGGGTTTCCGCTTTTGCATCTTCCTCATTTTCTCTTGCTGCCACCATGTAAGAAGGGTCTCTCACCTCCCACCGTGATTCTGAGGCTTCCCCAGCCATGTGGAACTGTAAGTCTAATTAAACTACTTTTTCTTCTCAGTCTTGGGTATGTCTTTATCAGCAACGTGAAAACAGATTCATACAATGCCTTACTCATGATTGCAGAACTAGTGCTAGTGTTGAAACCCGAGCAATCTGACACCAAATCCAACTCGGGGAGATTTACTAACTCACCTAAGCAACTCTGGGCACAGTCATCTGATTCCACTATCAGAGGCAGCTTTTTATTATTGTGAAGTTCAGCTGAGACACAGGAGAGAGCCAGAGACCCAGAAGAGCATTCAAGAGACTGCTGTAACCCAGAACATAGCACTTTAAGGCTCATCCCCTGTGCTCCTAGAATCTTTCAAATGCTCCACTCCATATCCCAGCTCTGTTTCTGGATAGCAAGCCTGCCCTCCCCAAATGAAGCCTTCGCCTCCTCCCTGGGCCTTGATCCCCAATACACAGAGGGTCAGATGAGGTTCTGCAGACCGGAACATTACCTCACAGTGACTTCCAGGAGGCAGGTCTCTTTGCCCCACCAGGGAGGAGAGGCCCCACTGCCCCTGCACCTGCAGCCAGGCAAGGGAGGTTTCTTCTTTTTAAAATCCCTCCTTGTTTCCATAAATCTTGGGCCTCTTAACCTTCCAAGCTCTGAATAAAGGTACAGTGTTTCTTCTCCACAAACAGCATACTGTGCCCCACTTCCATCAAGGCAAGGGTCACCCAGTGCCTGTTGAAAACAGCCTTCTCATTGAGAATGTTCACATTGCTCACTTTCCCTGTAGTTCTGAATCTTTTCTCCTTGTCCATTCAAAGTTCCAGTGAAGGTGCTGCATTGATAACAACTTTAGCCTCTCCAGTGTTCACAATGGAAGGCCAGGAAAGAGATTAACCATGGCCCCCGGGGGAATTCTGAAGATGCTGGGAATGGGGTGGGCCCCCCACCTCGGGGGCGGGGAGGCCACCATGGAAAGCGGTCAACGAGGAGCCCTGCAGGCAGGCGGTTCTTGACACCACATAGACACTTTCAATGGCTCACTTCTTTAGATGAAAATGAAAGAGGGGTCACAGGTTTTTTCTTTAGCTCTGAAATGGTTCGTTCTGCTTTCCTGCCAGTTACCCTTAACCAAAGAAACTGCTGATGGTTTCAAATAATATTTAGTACAAAGGAGGAGGAAGAGGAAGAGGAAGAAGAGAGTGGTTGGGGGCAATTCTCAATGCTGGTTTCCACTTTCACGGGGTTTACTGAGCAGCCACACTGAACATGAGGTTTGATTTAGAAACTGAGCTAACCTAGATATTTCATGAGGGATTGACTTCAGATTCTGTTATCTTTTTGTGCCCTTGGGTACACAGCTTTTCAGATGAATCAAAAATGGATTGAAAGAAAACTAATTTTCATTTTAAATCCCTATGGTGTAATAGGTCATTTCATGTTTTTCCCTTTTCTAGTGCTGTTTGTATTGTATGTTTCTATAACATCTAATATGCTATGAAAACTAATTAAGTGGTAAAATAATTAGAATTTATATATAATCACCTAA
Organism: Aotus nancymaae; assembly: GCF_030222135.1. NCBI lineage: Eukaryota > Metazoa > Chordata > Mammalia > Primates > Aotidae > Aotus > Aotus nancymaae. The sequence continues at coordinate 1,216,651 of NW_026988450.1, read as the reverse complement.
GTACACAACTAAAATTTTTCACTCCTTTATATTTTTTGTCAGTTTATATTAGGTAATTGCATTAGGTAATTTAGAATTTATCTCACCAACTGTAACTTTGAAGAGTATATTCAAATAAAAATAACAAAACTCTTTGTGTTTTAAGTAGACTTTCACGTTAACCCCAATAATATCTGAAGTCCTACTGAAGTGCCAAGTCAAAGGCGTTAGAACAGCTCTGAAGAAAAAGTAAAATACCTTCTCAAACAACTCTGGGCAGAGGCCCACCACCCGGCCACAATGCCCTCTTCTTGCTGCAGGAAGCTTCCAGCTAAACGGTTTTTCCTTCCATCCCACAGTGCAGTGGAAACAAGACCCAAGCTTTTCTGAAGGTGTAAGCACAGGGCATGCTTCCTGCTAAGTGGTCATAAGTCAACAAAGCCATCTGATGGGAGTTTGGGGGAAAGGGAATTTTATAGGAATCGTGGGGAAAGGCGTCTTCCTCCGTTGGAGGGTTCTCTTGGAGTGGGGAGATTAGGAAATCTCCATGATATAAAATGATCGAAGTTCGAATCATTCTCATCCCACCCAAAAGACTCCAATTTCACTTTGGGGCTTAATCCCTTTAGTTTTAAGTGTACGTTAAAAATATTTAAATAAAAATGCAGCTGCCCACAAACTGAGACCATGACTGTGAGGGACATGTGTGTGTATGTGGAGACTCAGGTATGTTGGGGGCGGGAGGGCAGCCACCGGGGGACCAGCCTGATGCCTCTGTCTTCTGATACTCAGATACCAAATTTAAAGAGAACATTTTGAGGAATGTTGTGCAAATATTTTTGCTGCCCACTTTTAGAACCTATACTAAGACAATGTGGGTGGAGTATCGGATTATGTGCAATAAACATGTGAATAAATAGGGTTGTGCCATTTCGAAACATCCAAATACTGAGATACAAAGAGATGGAATGAGTGTCTCATGATCCCTCAGCTTACGGGTGTTAAAGAAAAGTAGATGGAGGGGGGAAGGCACCAGGTCTGAGAAACGTCCAGTTCACAGGTCTCACGTCATCGGTAAAGCATGTTTGAGGGGGAAATGATGGTACTTTCGGTTGGATTCTTAATTAAAACTTGTTACATTCTTTTTACTTTTCTGCAGAGACAGCCCGCAGTTCCCATTTGCACTTCGCATTCTCTGGGGTCTCCAGTCACTGAGTGTTCCCTGCCCTCTTTCAGGACACAGATGAAATCCATCTTCTCTCTTTCATGGGAGTGGTGTGAGGACACGGAGGTGGGGGCGGAATCAAGTCTAAACACTAAGAAAATGAAAACAGATGCGTGGAGAGGAGGCGAGGCTGGTGGGAATGAGGGCCCGGAAGCCGCGCTCAGTCCAGGCGGCCTGTGCGCCGCGCTCCTCCCCGACACCTTCCTCCAGAGCCTGCGGGAGGGGCTGGCCTCGGCGGGCAGCGCCGGCAGGGAACCGCTCCTGTCTTCGCGGAAAAGCCTGCTGGGCAGTCTCGGCATGCCTTTTTCAATACACTGTTTGCGGTTAACTGGGAGAACCAGAGCCGGGAGAGTAAGGATGCAGTAGAGAGAAAACAAGGAGAGACCAGCCCCTAAAACACGTGACAAGGAAAGCGCGGGGCCTTGTGTGTTTGTAGGCACGGGGGACAGGTGCCAAGGCAGCGGCCCCCGGCTGGCCCGCGGGTCCAGGGGACGTGAGCAGACCGGGCCGCTGGCTGGGCTGGCCCGGGCGGGAGGCCGCTGTTTGCGAAAGGGCGGGCCTCCCAGGACCCAGGACGCCATGGTGGACCCGACGGCCTGGCGAGGCGCGAGCGCAGCCCACCTGGCTCCGCCCCGCCGCCGCCCCGCCCACCCGGCTCCGCCCCGCCGCCGCCCCGCCCACCCGGCTCCGCCCCGCCGCCGCCCCGCCCACCTGGCTCCGCCCCGCCGCCGCCCCGCCCACCTGGCTCCACCCCGCCGCCGCCCCGCCCACCTGGCTCCGCCCCGCCGCCGCCCCGCCCACCTGGCTCCGCCCCGCCGCCGCCCCGCCCACCTGGCTCCGCCCCGCCGCCGCCCCGCCCACCTGGCTCCACCCCGCCGCCGCCCCGCCCACCTGGCTCCACCGCGCCGCCGCCCCGCCCACCTGGCTCCACCCCGCCGCGGGCCGGAGGTCGGGCGCGGGGCTGACGTCAGCGCGCCGCCTCCGCGGGAGTCAGACCCCGGGTCCTGCTCGGCCTGAGACAGAAGGGCGCCGCGCGTCTGCGGAGGCGGGGGAAGCTTGGGGCTTGACCAGGGGGCCAGCTGCCCGGGGGTGTCTCTCCACCAGTTCTCTTGGCCCTGGAGGGAGCCATCCTCCGCGTAAAATACCTTCCTGAACCGCGATGCTGCTGCCTGCAGGCCACAGCCCACGCTTTTTATAGCGCTCCTCCCACAACTGCCTCTGGACCTTCTTTTACTGGAGGGGTGCGGGGTGCTGAGAGCGGGTAACCTTTCCTTGTGGCACAGGAGGAATTTGGCCCGGAGGCTGCTGCTCATGTTACTGGAGCTGTGTGGCTGGGCCGGAGAGGCTGTGCCGAGAGCCCCAACAAGGACCTGGCCAGAACCAGAGGGAGCACCAGAGACAGCGCCCGCCTGGCCTCGCTCACACAGGCAGTTGTACACCTCTCAGGCGTGTTCAGGCAGATAGATAGTAATCCCAAAGAAAACCTCCATGGTGGCTGCCTATGAGCATCTGATATAATTCCCGGTATGCTGTCTACGATTAATTGAACCAACTCCGGGACCTCATGGTGGGGACACGGCAGTTAGAAGCAGAGGAAAGGCCAGGATATGCAACAAACACTGTTCAGTCCTCGTCTAGCTCATCGTATGTGCTGAAGGTACTGCAGGAGACGGCAGGCGTGGAAATGTCCACCAGGGCCGAGATCCTGGACCAAGGAGGCAACGATGCTGGAGGCCACTGGTTTCACCACAGGACTTCCCTCACAGGGCTCTGGGGCTATGACGGGGCTGCGTCTTCACTGACTCAAGAGAACGAAGCTTCACTGACTCACAGAAGCCTGGACCACCTTATCAAAGGCAGGCACCACAAGGCCTAGCCGTAGAGCTTAGACATGGAGTCCTGCAAATGTACAGCAGAGCAGTGGGTTGTTTGTTTTATTTTTTAATCAGTGTACTGAGACTTCACAAATCCTTATAACTTCTTGAGAAGAGCGTACCACTGTTTCAGGCGTCTGCCTTAAATGTACCCTATATTGCTTCTTAGACTCCCAAAGAAGTCTACAATGTCACTGGCGTTCTGCCTTGCACTTGCCATCTGATCCACAGGCGAGTTTTCACAAGCATATTACAGCCTCTTGAATGTGACATGCAGGTGATACCTGCCTCCTCTCCTGCAGATCAAATACTCCTAAACCCACCAGCTCCAGTATCCAGGCATAGGAGTATGTGCACTGATTCAAGGAGCTTTATTTTTAGAAAACACTTGAACACATGTATACTGAACAATAACTCAAAGGATAAAAATCTCATTTTGATTTCATCTATAGCAGAATTTCTGGTACCCTGGAGAAACAAGAAATTAGCTCTTGTGGGAATGGGTCTATATGGAAAACCAAGCGAATCTGTTCTGTTGATTAAAATTAAATTTATACAGCTGATTTTCTTCAAAACTGTTCAAAATACTCAAAGCCCCAATCTCTATTAACCAATGATCTAGAAAAGTCTTCATTTTGAGAACAAAGGAATTTCTGAGCTACATGTTTTTCAAAATAGCCCATCTGACTTTTCCATACTTTGATTTAGGTTCTTATCCATGTACAAATAGTAGGAAAAAATGAAATCCTAACAAGCCAACAAGTATTGCAGAGTATTTCAACTCGGCCTCTAGGGAGGAATAACAAGATATACTAAATATCACCAAATGATATTTGCTAATAGCCCTCCCAGTTGTAATTACAGTCTGTATATGAAAGTGGGAAGGTAAAGCGAGTAGAAAAGTTTTCCTTCTACACCCTGTTCCTCTCCTGAAACGCCACCCGACTTTGGTTTGATTCTACCAAGATTTGAAGTTGAAACTTGTCCAGATCAGACCTAGAGATCATGATGATGGTTTTCTGGGGATGAGGTCAGATTTGATTCACAGTAACATTGCAACAACTACTGCCTGCAGTGACATTGGTCATTTCCCAAACACTTCTGTGTATTATTTTATTTTAACTCCTTTAATAAGTATTGTTATCCCCCACTTAACAGGTGAAGAAACAGAGGTCAGGTAAATTAAATACTTTGAGTCACATGGCTAATGAATAACTGAAGCAAATATCTACGGGCTGTCTTGGTCAGTTTGTGCTGCTATAACAAATTGCTATGGACTGGATGGTTTAAACAACAAATATTTATTTCTCACAGTTCTGGGGACTGGGAAGATGAAGATGCCAGCAGATTCGATGTCTGGCAAAGGGTCTCTTCCTAGTTGGCAGGCAGCCATGTTTTTATTGTATCCTCACATGGTGGAAAGCACAGACAGGAAGCAAGCTTTCTCATGTCTGTCTTCGGAGGGCTCTAACACCACCTGAGGGCTCCATCCTCAGGACATTGTCTAAGTCTAATTACCTCTCCAAAGGCCTCACATTCAAACACCATCCCAATGGGAGTTAGGGCTTCACACAGGAATCTGAAGGGAACATTATTCAGTCCATAGTGCTCACCTCCAAATGAGGGTTTTGGTTCCATGCACATCCTTGGTTTTGCTGCATTTCCTGGCTGTAGGCCCTGACTGACTGGATAAGAATACAAACCTAGGATCTCGAGAGTAACTGCATAATGCACAGGGTTCCTTCATGTACTAAGACAACACAGCATGGCCTGATGAAAAAATATATATATATACACGCACACATGCACACACACATATCTGCTAGACAGCTAGAACTTTTCAGGAACAAAAATATACATCAGATATACCCCAAATATATTTTTGTTTGAAACCTGAGTAGGGAAGAAGGATGAGGAGAACTAAATGTCCAAGTAATCCCTAAGCTGTCCTTAAGCTACCACCTCATTACATCGCCCCATTAAAGCATTGGTTTTGTGAGCATTAAGAACCAACCTCAGAGTATGTGGCCCTAGATTCAGGTTCTGGCCCCTGGATGTACCAGCTTTGTAACCTTGGCAGTTTGCTTAAGATTTTTGCTATGATTTGAATGTGTCTCCCAAAAAGCATGTGTTGGCAACTTGATTTCCAGTGCAACAGCATTGGGAGGTGAGGCTTAACAGGAGGTATTTAGGTCATGAGGGATCCACCCTCATGAAGGGGCTAATGCCAATTATTAAAGGCCCTGAGGCTGTGAGTTCAATCTCTTGCTCTCTCTCATTCTCTCTTTGCCATTCCACCATTGCTTCATGCAGCAAGAAGGCCCTCACCAGATGCTGGCACCTTCATATTGGACTTCCCAGCCTCCAGAACTGAGGAAATAAATTTATACTCTTTATAAATGACCAAGTCTGTAGTATCCTGTTACAGCAGCACGAAACATACTAAGATAATCTTTCAGATCTCATTTCTTCTTACAGAGATTTTAAGAAGTACTTATTTCAAGGGTTTTCCTATGAGATTTTAATGAAATAATCCATATAATGGTACTTTGTCGTGGGCCAGGAACTCAGTAAATATCAGCTTTTTTCACAAGCCCACAGCTCTTTAAAAACAGAACACTATTTAACTAAAAGTTCTTGTTAGTTTATTTGAAACGGAGCTCTATTTCAGATTATTTTTCAGTTCGGTTTTTGGGAACTGATCAGCTTACACAAAAAGTTCAGCCATTGCAGGAAACCTGGGAAATGAAGGAATTCGCGTGCTAAAAATAAAAAGAGTTTCAGCCAATGTTAACCCGGATAGGTATTATATTATTTCACTTGGGTCTTTTCCTCCGACATGAGTACAAACAAAAATAGCCAAATATGTTTAAAAGCTCTTGCTGCCAGTGGCCCTGCTCTGTGAAGGCCCCATGGTTCTGGTGCTGCAGGCTGGGAGGCGGAGACATTTGCCCCGCAGGACCCTTCCTGTACCTCCCCTGACTAATCAGTAATTGCCTAGAGTCAGCATTGGTAAGGGTGGGTTGGGGGACGGAGCTGGGACATCTGAAGGAATTCTTCAATAGCTAAGTTGGGTGGGTTTTCCCCCTGTTTAACAAAGGTGAAGAATGACAGTACCCTGAATTATGTAGGGCTTCAACACTCCACTTCCCATGTGGAGATTTTCCTCTTCTTCCAGGAAAGATCCCTCCCCTTAAGAAAAGGACTGTGCTCCCCAGGACAGCCAGAGCCCAGGCCCCTCCTCGATGAAACAGCCCGGGATAGTGCCCACCGGCCCACAAGCCCCATCACGGACTTGAGCAATAGTTGCGTGGCCAAAATAAACTGCCAAATTAAAGTTACCTGTTTCTGGCAGAAACCTGACTTATGGTTTCTGACTTATGGAGGATCTTTATAGACCTGAGAATAGTAAAAGAGACTGGTGAAAAATCAAAAGCACCCAGAGTGATAATCCACACTGATTTAATTTACCTAAAAAGTATTTCACTCATCTCTTTCTGCCCATATAAACCCATGCCTAATCTCTAAGTGTTCTGGTGTTTATAGTAAAAGACACAGGGATACTCATCTACTTGAGGAAGAGCTCTTTCAAACTGGCCTGCTTATTCTAGTGTAAGATACTGCTCAGAAAATATGGGAAGACAGAGTGAACGAGCAAACAGATCTCCAGCTGGCTGTCAGCCAATATGTTCCCTATTCCCTGGCATGTGTATGTAATCTATTAGCCTGTAAATTCCTCGAGTACATGGGCCATGACTTCCATTTCCTCTGTACCCCTCCCCTGCACATAGTACAATAGCCTGCATGAAATTAGTAGTAAACATTGTCAGTTGTTCGATGTTTAAACCTATGTTTTTACGAGCCACGTCTACCTCAAAAAAACCAAACCATATATATTATTTTAATATGTAAGATCAGATATACCACATTTGCTTGGTTAATTCTCTCCTGCTACATGCACACTTTTTAACAGATTTTTACAGTGTAGATAGATCACTCCACCTTCACCAAATATGAGCAGACGTGAAGGTCTCCATCACTGCAGGCCTTGTTACCCAGAGTGAGCATATGTCTCTAGACTCTCCCCTTCAACAAGTCGCACAAGGCCTTCCCATAACCATTACATGTGAGTGGACGGTGATTAAAATCACTTCCATTTATGTTCCAGCCATGGAGGACCCACTGCTTTGCTTTGTTTTTGCTGCATCTTGTATCAGTCTCTGCTGCTTGTAACTACATTGTTCAGAGACATTATGTAGGGAAAGCGTTTTTGTGTGTATATATACATGTGTACACATGCATGCACACACATACACACACAATATCTACCTGGCCAGGCACAGTGGCTCACGCCTGTAATTCTAGCACTTTGGGAGGCCAAGGTGGGCAGATCGCTTGAGTCCAGGAGTTCGAGACCAGCTTCAGCAACACGGCAAAACCCTGTCTCATTTTTTAAAAAAAAATTTAATTAAAAAAAATAACTATATATAGATATCTATCTATATATATGGTGTCTGTGTCTGGCCAGTGGAATGTGGGTTAAATGAGACACATGGTTTTTAGCACTGGCTGGCAAACCTCCCTGTGTAACCCTCCATTCTTTCTCTCTTCTCTTTCCTGTTGCTCCTGTCTCCTGTCACCTGTGCTTCTCCTGTCACTTCACAGGAGCCAGGGGAGGATGCTGAAGCCCTAGGCCACTGGCTCTCAGTTAGAAGCAATTCAGCCCCCAGGGGACATTTGGTAATGTCTGGAGACATTTTGGTTGTCACAACTGGGCAGGGTGTTATTGGCAACTGGTGGATAGAAACCAGGAATGCTGCTCACGATCTTATGGTGCAGAGGAAAGTGCCCACGACGATTATTTATCCGGCCAAAATGTTGATAGTGTAGAGATTGAGAAATGGTAAACAACGGCTGACCTTGTAGGTGGAGAGAGGCTGGATCCCTGAGTGACTCTGTGGAGCAAGCACTGCCCATCCCCCATCCCGCATGCACACTCAATTGTCACCACCCTCCTTTATCATCTCGAAGTCGAGATGCAAATTGTGAGAAATAAACCATTGCATTAAAACCCTAAGATTTTAGAGTTATTTGTTAAGACAAATGCCTTACTCTGACTAATACACTTGGAAATGCAAGCCATATAAAGGAAAACTAGAGAAGTGTCTTGTAATAGATCACAGAAAAATATGAGGAAAATGTTTTGTTTTGTTTTACTTGCTTTTGAGGCTATATCATAATAGTAACTGAAGTCCTAGTGCTGTCCCCAAAGGAAGGACTCTTCCAGGCCCCCTCGATGGGCAACTCTCTTGCAATAAAAGCAAACAGGTCCATCAGGGCACCTGGTGCAAAGTAGTGAGGAAGACAGCTTTTCCTATATGCTGCACTCAGCTTCCAACACCATTTTATGAATGGCTGACATGTACTCCAGTGATGCTGCTTAGTCTAGAGGCTTATAAGGAACAACAAACATGAAAATCTGAGGGGGACACGTTTTCAAGAGGAGTGCAGAGACTGGCTGGCAGTTCCTTCTGACTCACGCGGAAGCCTCCTGCGCTTACAGTTTCAGTTTTCTCACGGTTGGCACCAAGTCTTCCTGGTGATTTTCCCTACCTTGGCCTGAGTAACTTCTCACAGTATCATAGAGCCAGAATGTTCTGTGGTAAATTAGAATTGAGGTAAAAAGCAGTAACACAATGAGGAGAGCGGCTGTGGGCTGGACAGTTGACCAGGAAGCTGGTCAAGCACGAAGAGCCTGGAGTTAAGCCTGGCCATGTGTCAAGTCACTGGCGTCCTAAAGTGTACATAAGGACTCTGCGGTGGACAGTGGGTCTAAAAAGCTACACCAGTTTTCAACCTGAAGACGTGAATGGCTGAACCTCTTCAAATCTTTATATGGCAAGAGAGATCAATGCTATTTTATTACATTCAAAAGTTTTCGTAGTAATATCACCTCCGTATACAATGAGCTTTAATGAAAGAGATACACATGGAAACGTGCCCCCTTGGCTGTCTTCCAACGAGCTTGCTCTCCTCATTAGCTTTCAGGCCTCTGCCAGTTTCCCCGCAGAGCCACACTTCGCCCCTTGTCCATTCACGGCTGCTCATGTGGGGTCCAGGGCCCTCAGCTCAGGGTGACCCCTCACGGCAGCTCCACACTCCTCCTCCCGGCCTCATCCTTGCAGTGACCACGTTCTGCACTGGCCCTCCGCCTTCCTCAAGGCTTTCCCACCTGTAGGGAGCTGTATCTGGCATCCCGGAGGTGCAGAGACTATATCACAGCTTGTGGCGCCACGCAGGAAAACAGAGGCTGAGAATGAGAAACAGTCTTGTCACAGAGAGACAGTGCCACCGCCAACTGCCACAGAGCAGAGGGCACAGTGAGATCGCAGTGCTGCGCCCTTGCCGGCTCATCTCGGAAGCCGAGGAGACTGTAGGTGCAGCTCTGATGGCTGCTGGAGGAGGCGTGGCTCAGCCAAGCCCAGAAGATAATGCGTGGGAATCGGGTGGGCAAGCTGCAAGACGAGGTTCCAAGCAGACAGCCGCAGCGTGCACCAGGACACAGAAGCCAGGACCAGCGCAGCACTCACTGCACATCCCACCACCGCCAACTCAGTGGAAGCTGTGTCCACTGTGAGCTACGTGAGCCGAGCCTTTCTGCCTTCCTGCTGACTTTCCACTCATTTACCTCCTTCACCCAGGACCCTTGTATCTGTTTTATCTCATTTATTTGGAAAAAAAATCCACTGAATTCCTCTATCCAACATAAATATTTATTCATTTCAAAGTATGTATATACACTTTTGTATTGTATACTCTAAATAATACAGTACCAAAATATAATTTAAAATATTTAAGATGATAGAAAATGCATGCAAATACAATATCGAGCACTTTCTGCCCACAGCTCGGTTTTTTCTTTCTCACCAGGCTGTAGACTTACTCCACCAATCAGGAGAGAGCAATTTTGTTCATCTCTGTGTCCTAGGACCTCGTACACTGCCTGATACTTACGTCTTCCACAAGTTTGCATAATTAATGAGTGAACCGTACACACCACCAAAACTTCACAATAGCACTGAATGCAAAAGCAGTTAATGCAGAACTTCTAACTGCTCATGAAACAGACTCAAACAGAAGTCAAATCTTGAGCTATTCTCTTAGGTTACAACTCACATCATACAGGAAAATGAATGGCCCTGTGAGTCAGCAGTACAGACCGTGGGAAGCCGTAGGACGATGTGAGAAGATGGAGCACCTGATTCCGTTTTCTTGAGGATCCAGCACAAAGAGAAAAGCAAATTTATCTTCATGTGTTTTGTTTTTTGTTCTTCACTGAAAAATAATAGATTGTGTTGGAACACAATGATAGTGAAGGACTAAAGGAGCTATTTTACTTTCCATGTGCTAGGTTGAGAGGGTGCCATGCCCACCCCCAGGACAGCCACCCCCTGGCCCCCCAAAGTTCCCTGGGCCAGCCCCTCTCTCAGGAGTGCAGCCCTCAACCCAGTGGAAGTCAGAGGCTCACACAGCGGAGCAAGAGTGTGTCTGAGAGAAGAATCCATGCACAGAAAGTGCATTGAAGGCTACGTTTTGTTTCATTTTTGTAATTGATTGCTCGTGGAAGCCATCACAGTTTTGCTTGAGGTCAGGGCAAAGGTACAGCAAGATAAAAGGCAGCAAATGAGGCTTCTCAAACGTCGCGGCTTCAGACGCGTCCTGGTTCTTCACTCTCAATTTTGTCAGTCCCCACTTCCCCGGTGCTGGTGGATCTTCTCAGCTAATTTGAGTTTTGAAGAGAAAAAACAAGTTCCCCAAGTGGGGTGGTTTCCACAAATTCTTATGCATTTCGACATGACAGACGGCCCATGTGATGAAGTCAGATAGATGGGTGGCTTCGTGCAGAGCATCAGAGCCTGAATCTCCAGTGTTGGGGACCCCCCTTCCACAGCAGTGCAGGGTGGCCTACAGACAGAAGGTGCTCTGTGGTGACAGCCAGTGGCAATGGCTTTATTCCTATCTTATCCTGAGCAGGATGTATTTGGGAGGTGTAAGACCTACTTGTTTGATCCGTGAGTTTGTTAAGTAGAGACACACTGAATGAGTTCCCCTAAATGAAATCTGATTCCTGAGAGGATCAAAGAACTTAGTTATATCAAACTCTTCCGAGTGACCAGCAACACCTCTAGAAAGTGACAGCATGCAAAGCTTTGGCAGCCTACACAGTAAAATTTAACCCGATGAACTAATTATCCACCCTAACAGAAAGGGCAGGGCTTCGTGGGAAATGCATAATCCACAGCTTGCCGTGAAACACACTCTATAAACAGGTTTCACAATCTCCAGGAAGCCAGCGGCAGCAGCGGTGTGGGAAAGCTGCCTCCAGTCGGGCTTGCAGGTGCGCCGGAGCGAGGGAGTGAGAGAGGCTGTTGGCTTCTAGGGATGGGCCACAAGTGGCCAGGGACAAAGCCGTGCAGCAGGTTTGAGCTCCCAGCAGGTTCCCAGCCATGGAACACCCTGGGAAATTTTCTCACGCTGTTGATAGGATGGGAACTTGGCACTGCCCTCCATGCCTAATCCATTCTGCAAAACAGCATTTATTAGGGCTCTTTCCTGGTTGACTCTTACACGAAACAGCCACACATATTTAATACTGTTTGTAAAAAACTGAGTGTCTTCTTTTGAGAAGTGTCTGTTCATGTCCTTTGCCCACTTTTCAATGGAGCTGTTTGTTTCTTGTAAATTTGAGTTCCTTGTAGATTCTGGATACTGCACATCCTGCACATTTACCCCCAAACTAAAAATTTTAATTTAACTTTAAAAAATCTGAAAGAAAACGTACATAGAAACACTCAAAAATGGATGTTCAGACTGTTTCACTTTCTTGAGGACATTTTAATTTTTATTGAAAAGTTGGTGCAAAGTGGCTGGGAACTTGTACCTACTTAAGCATTTTTAAAGTAACCAAATCATGAAGTCAAATTTTTTGTTTTTTGAGACGAAGTTTCACTCTTGTCACCCAGGCTGGAGTGCAGCACAATCTCGGCTCACCGCAACCTCTGTCTCCTTGATTCAAGCGATTCTCCTGCCTCAGCCTTCACAAGTCAATTTTTTAAAAAAGTGAGCCTCAACCAAAGAAGCTGGGACCTGAGAGAAAGCAGACAGCAGGTGGGAAGGGCCACGCAGACACTGGCACGTTGGCAATTTCCTTTCTAGTCCCATATCACTTGTCTTTTCAAGAGGGAAATGGATAAATACTATATACATGTATATGTCACAGAAAGTATATATGTATGATTTATAATTGTATATAATGATATATTCATATAAATCATATATTATACAAAATATACAAAGAGGAAGAAATTTAGGTTAGTTTGAGAAGTTCCTCTGAAGTATTTTTCTATGACAGCTGCCTATCGGTGGGAAAAGGACCAGCAGTGAGTCATCTGTTGAGTCACACTAAGCACTTTTTTCCAAAGTTGTTCTTTATTAATTGACTGAATAAAAAAATGAAATTATCAAGCATTTCATATACTGGTTATACAAATATTTATTGAGCACCTCCTATGTTGCTAGAGCCATCCTAGGCCTTGGGATCACTGGAAAGGAGGCCACCGCCCATTTCTGCTGTCCCTTCTGGGACCAAATCCCATCAGCAGATCCCAGGTAGAAAAGAAAGTAGCTATGTTCAAGTCTACACACAATGCCTTAGAGTACCACCCTGATTTTCCAAAATTTTTGCTTAAAAAAGAATGCCTATGTGCTTTAAAAATATATACAAATAGGGCATTTTGAGAAAATGAATAGATTTGGATTTGAAACCAAGGTATTTATCCTTGGATCTAGACTAAAATAAGAAGAGGTGCAAGATTTCACGCCACCTTTATATGTAACTTTCAGTGGCACTGGCCAACTAGTCAGTTTTATTTGTAGAGTATAAGTAAAATGGTTTCAGAACAGTCAAACCAGAAAAATGTGTGATCTTTCCAATTAGTTCATAACCAAAATCAGTTTAAACAAAAGCTAGCAGAGAGCTGCAGATCAAAGTGGTCTCTACTAATAAACATGGAAATATTAAAATTAAAGCTATTACTAATGTACATGTGATTTTAAGCCACATTTAATATCATCCTAAGCCTTAAAGCAAAATAGTTTAATTTCTTTTTAAAAATTTAATCTATGTCTATTATGTCTGCCAACATTGCATTACAACAAAGTCATACCAAATCTTAAATTAAGTACTTTAGAAATTATCTTTTTCAAAGAGCTGCAGTCTAGGTTTCTAAGTCTCACATTGAAAACTAAACATACTCCATTTGCCAAATCCATAAAGGAAAAAAGAAAAAAGGTAAACTAAACAGTTCAAATTTAAATTAAAAATACAGTTTTAAATATAAAAGAATTTTAATATAAAATAAAGATGTATTTCTACCATCATCAGTTTTAAGACATAAGCTGATAACAACTTTAAGAACTTATTTTTAAAACATACAGTTTTCTCTAAAGTATGTATTACCAGAATGCTCTTAAAGTTGTTTGTTTTGTAATAAATTGAACATCTGATACAAATCGGATAAATCCAGCTTTGAAATTTCTCAACCTTTTTGGTGATTGACTCAGGCTACAAAAATGGAATTAGATAACTATTAAGAATGGATTCATGACATAGCTGCTGGCACTTCCTCCAACTCCAGCCCTCGTGGGTGTTGCTGCTGAAACACCCTGACACTTTGCCTGCACTCAGGGACCAATCACTCACAACACAGCATCCAAACAGTTGGCTCCAGGGTGGATGTGTACGGCATGCTCCACACTTTCCCACGTAATGTGGGAATCCCAGAGGAACAAGTCCCCAGCCTGAGATTTGTTTTATGAGTCATTCTCGCATCTCAGCTCTACCACAGCCCCAAGACAGCTTGCTGTGAGCAACGTGTTACTGCAACAAAGAGCGAAGGCAGGCGTGACCTTCCCTGGCCGGTTGGGTCCAAGTCAAACCCAGCAACACAGGCATGCCTCTAGTCCTGAGCCTGGCTTTAATTGAGGGATTTCTAAGGAGGCTGAACTTAACAGGTGGAACTATGGAGCTCTGCCAACTTTTAGAAAAGATTCTACCATCTAATGACAAAACATTCCTTTACTGCAGGCCACCTGTAATGGCATCCAGAGGAGGCTGTGCGAGACGCCCGCTGGGTGCCATCTCTTAGGCACACTGGCATCAGGGCCACGGCGAGTTGTGTTCTTGGCTCTCAGGCTGGACGTGTCGGCACAGATCCCAAGAGCACCATTGTTCACAGAGAGCTCCCAGGGCGCTGTCCCTGGACTACTAGTTCACCTTGGGTTCTGAATTAGGTTTCAGGTGGGAAGAAACTAAACTGCTCAACTAACTTTTTCAATGAAAACCATTTTCTTTCAGCTTTCTGAAAATGGTAACTACCTTTTGATTTCAAATCTCACTGGAATGATGTCCCTTCCCACTATGATAATTAATTCTATTCTTTCTGTTTTGTCCTCTGCATTTAAAATACTGATTTTCAGAATTCAAACCAAATGAGAAAGAAAAGTCATTTCAGATGATAAAGATAAAACGTGGGTCCAGCGCAGGCAGGAGCCTTGGCCCTCATCATCGGGCCACGCGGGCTGACACTGCACAGTCCCAGCGCTTTATGCAGCAAGCGTGCTGCTCTCAGGACCAGCATTTACGCAGCACTAGGAATGTTCCTGGGCTGATTTTCAAGGCCAGCCCCGAGCATGTCCTGAGGGCCCATGGGTGCATGGTTTGCAAGGAGCAAATCTCCAAGGGGCACCCAGGTAACACAGGAGGGAAGTGGGAGCAGCAGAGGACAAGCGCAGTGTCAGGAGAGAGCCTGCTTTCCTTTGCGGCTCCCCCATCTCTCCAGCCAACCTGCACGGAATCCATTCAAGACACTCAATTGATTAACGTTAGTTTTTTTTTTTAATTATATTTGCTTTTGCAAAGTTAATAGTTTGGGCACTTTCTTCAAATTTTACTTTAGACCATCTTCCTGCACTGCCTCTTCTCTTTAAAATATAAACCAGAAGAAATCTTCCTGGGAGAAATAACGAACTGAGAGGAATAGTGACTGACCTGAGAGCGGAGCCGGAGTTCTTACGACCTGCACGGACGCGGGTGCTTCACCCGTCTCTCTGGACCTGAGCTCTCCATCTACACAGCGAGGCTTCGGTGAGACACGGAGGCTGCCAGGTTTCTCTGGGCAGCTCTCTACAGCTGCCTCACATCACCCGCGTGCTTATCCAAAGACAAACAACTGCAGAGCATTTTAGCAGACTTCACGGATCAGGGTCTTGGGATGGAATCCTGGGATCTACTTTTTTTAACACACTTCCCTGGTGGTTTTTATACATGCTAATGTTTGAGAACCACTGCTCCACAAACAAGAACTGGAGATTCATTTAAAATACTTCCCCTATGCACTGGTATGTATTCTATTCTTCAGAACAGCTCCAGGTTTAAACCCCACATGTGCAAGTCCTAAATCAGGAATATAGTCTTTTGGATAAAAGAATGCAATGGACTGAATGTGTCTCCACAAAATTTACTTCTTGAAATCCTAACACATCCTCCCATGCCATGGTCTTAGAAGGCGGGGCCTTTGGGGAGTGATTCAGTTGTGAGGATGGAGCCCTTGTGAACAGGATTAGTGCCCTTATAAAAGGGATCTCAGGGAGTTCTCTCTGTGCCATGTGAGGATGCAATGGGAAGCCCGCAGTCTGCAATCCAGAAGAGAGCCTCCGCCAGGGCCTGACCATGCTGGCACCCTGACCTCAGACTTCCAGCCTCCTGGGAGAAATCAGTTTTGCCCATAAGCTGCCTGGTCTATGGTATTCCACTATAGCAGCCCAAACTAGCACAGAGGGGAATTAGTGGTCTCTCTTGACTGTAAATAATTCTACAAGATATTAACAGATTAAAACACAACTTTCTTCCTGTTGAAACCAGAAACATAAAAAACAAAATAACTTTCATGGAGCATATGAACAGTAGTTTAAAGGTTTCATGTCAGAAAAAAAATGCTTTGAACCTTAAGACAGTCTCTTCGGAACTTCTCTGCTATGAAGGGGCACAATGTTTTCTGCTGATTTTCCCACTCTCCTGTGACAGCCACACCTTGGCCAGTGGTTGGTGATGGAGCTCAGGACTGCTCTAACATCCCCTGCCACTGAAAGAGAAACAGCAGCATCTGGGGAGCCGAATCGCAGCCCGTGCCTTGGGAGACCCAGAACTCTGCTACGATCATTCCGAGCCGCCCTCTGGGGTCTCTGGCTCTGAGCCTCAGTTTCTCTATACGGAAGAACTCCCCTAGCTGGGATTTTTTTTTTTTTGCTTTTGTTGTCCAGATTAAGAAAAGCCCTTTCTGATGTGACAGCTTCTATGAGTAGACAGGTTTCTAACTAGATGAAATTATAGGAAATCTTCCTAAAATTCCCTTAAAAATAGGGACATTTCCATTGAAGACGGATCAAGTCCTGTGAGGAAGCTCCTGACGGGGCTGGTTTCTGTCAACCGTGGACAGGGAGGCCTGGAAACCACCCCATCTTCAGGAGATGCTGTGGAGAAATGAATTCACTCCCTTCCTCTGATACTCAGGCAGGGCGAGGGTAAGGACCTCAGTCAGCTCCTACTAATTAGTTCAATTTGGGGTTTTGCAGAACCCATGAACAGCTTAGCCATCTGTGGCAGACAGATTCTAGGGCCAACAATAACACCCCCGCCTGCCTGTGTGCCTCAGGACTACGTCTCTCCTTAAGCCTGGTCAGGACATCCAGTAGAACATGGGAAGGCGGGCGGATGTCCTTTCAGCGGCTGCCAAAGCTCTGTAGGAGTACGTCTCACAGTAGACTGCTGCTGGAGACTCTCCTTGAGGGGCTGATGAGATAAACAACTCTGTTGGTGAAGCCCATGTAGCAAGGGACTGAGGGCAGCCTCCTGTCTCCCGCCAATAGGAAACTGAAGCTTGGCCGGGCACAGTGGCTCATGCCTGTAATCCTAGCACTTTGGGAGGCAGAGGCAGGTGGATCACCTGAGATCAGGAGTTTGAGACCAGCCTGGTCAACATGGTGAAACCCAAAAATACAAAAAAAAAAATTAGCTGGGCATGGTGGTAGGTACCTGTTATCCTAGCTACTCTGGAGGCTGAGGCAGGAGAATCACTTGAATCCAGGAGGCGGAGGTTTCAATGAGCTGAGATCATGCCATTGCACTCCAACCTGGGTGACAAAGTGAGACTCCCTCTCAAAAAAAAGAAAAGGAAAGAAAACTGAAGCTCTCCTTCCTACAAACACAGCTCCCCCTTGTCCTCACAGGATACATTCCAAGTGCCCAGTGGATGAACACTGCAGATACTCCCAAACTCTGTCTATCCCGCACTGTTTTGATCTGACAACCTAGACAGCTACTGAGTGACTGACAGCACACAGCCTACCAGCATGAAGACACAGGACAAAGAGATGGTTTGAGATTTCATCGTGGGACTCAGAATGGCACCCAATTTAAAACTTATAAATTGTTTATTTCTGGAATTTTTCATTTAATGTTTCTGCACAACAGTTGACTGGAGGTAACGGAAACTGCAGAAGGTGAAATAGAGGAAAAGGGAAGAGGTTGGACTGCAGGAAACGGAAAGCTGTCAATGGCCATGCAAGTGGCGAAGTGGATTCTTCCCCAGTCGAGCCCCCAGGTAAGACCCTGTCCCTCACCGACAGCTCAGCTGCAGCCCCATGAGGCCTTGAGCAGAGGACCCAGTTACACTGCGTCCAGCCTTTCGACCCCCAGAAACTGCAAGGCAGCAAATGCGTGTGGTTTCAAGGCCCCCAGTGGGCGATAAGTTTGTAGTAATTTGATATGCAGCAGACAAAAAGAATATGCCACCTGCCTTTAAAGTTTATCTATTGATTTTTTATTTTTTCATTCAATAAATTAAGTTGGCCGTGAGACATGAAAGTGCATTTGGCTCATAATACAAACAAAACTGCATAACTTCATGCAGCTCTTTCGAATCTACCCATGTGGCAAACACAAAAGTGTGTGAGACCCGCAAGTCTGCAGATGAAGAAGCCCGGAGCAAGTCCTGGGAGGAAGAGCCCTTGAAGAGGGTGTGCACACCCCAGCCAGAACAGCTGGGGAAAGGATGCAGGGGCTTGACAAAATTAGGGACATATTGTGGAAACTGACTTTTTAAAGGGAACTGGCTGATGCGTTATCAAAATAAAGCTTTTTGTTTTTTCCAGTCTCCGCCTCCACTCACACCCTGTCTCAGGTGTTGGCCAACCATCGCCTGCCCGTCAGATCCCTGCAGATGCCTGTGTTTGTAAGTAAGGTGTGATTGGAAGACAGTTGTGGCACTCATTTGCATACCGTTTATGGCTGCTGTCTTGCTGCAACAGCAGAGCTGAGTCATCCCGGCAGAGACTGATGGATCATGAAGCCTAAATTTTTCACACGTGGCCCTTTTTGGAAAATGTTTGCTGATCTCTACTCCACTGAACCTCTTTCCTGTCTCTTCCCAAAATGTATGACAGACTCCCTAAGTTTCTGATCTCTTCCAGTTAGTAAATCCCAGTCCCACTTAAAGTTCAGTCTTACCCCCGATTTAAACCTCTTCCGAAGCCCAGTCTACAGGAGGTTTGAGCAGGATCCTGACTCCTTGGGGTGGACGAAGGGAGGTCCTTCTGTTGCTCTAAGAGATTTGCTTCCTGTGTCTTTTCAAGACTCCAGTTGGTTGGAGGGATGAAGAGGTTGCAGGAACAGGACAAGATTGCTTTAATTTCCCTGGCTGTGACCGTCTCCTTCTCTAATGCTGACTGGCTTCTCTGCCCTCTCTCCATCTGGCTACACCTTTAGGGGGTGCTGGTTGGTATGGGGGCTCCTCTGGGAAACTCTGTGGGCATCCCCTGCACAATTCCGAGATGGGCATTCCTGCTGAGGTTAGACCTTCTCTTCTCTTCCGCTCCCACCATCGGCTTCTCGCATGCGGCTGCATCTCCGTGCCCAGAGGGTATCCCTCTTGGACTTCAGTGTCCACTGGAGACGCAAGGAGAGAAAATATGAATTCCTCCTCCACCACCCTCCCCTACCCATCTCCCAAATTCCGATAGCAAAGGAAAACATCCACCAAGCTTCACCCACACAGACATCAGCCTGGGAAAAGGAACGGTAGTCTTGGACTTCTTGCAAGGATTCCCAGATCCTCACTTGTCCACCGGTTTTCGAGGAGGAGAAGGTGTTACAGGAAAAGAAGAAAGTAACTTTTCACCACAAACGCCTGCCTTTCCCTGTGACCTGTAATCCCAATAACAACCGCTTTCTCCTCCCTCTCTACCCCAGCCACCCACCCCAGTCATTTCACGTCATCTGAGAAGGGAAAGGTTCAGAGGAAGCGGTGGTAGGAGAGGTGGCCTGCCTGCTGTTTGTAACTCTGGCGTGACATGTCTAGCCTATTTGCGTGTTGTCTCTGCCTGGATGGCAGGAGTTAATTAGGGGCCTTAGCACGAGTTCAACAGCCTGCTGCAGGGAGGCGGGAGGAGACAGACACCCGGTATGCTCCAGCAAATGTTCAATAACACAAGGATGTTGCAGACAGCAAGATGGGTGCACTCAGTCAAAAAGGACTGCGTCACTCAGGAGCTCAGCTCCATTAGAAACACATCACATCCGGACACATCTTCTTCACAGCAGTATGGTTGACATCCTGGACCAGATTGTTCTTTGGGGAGTGTGCTTTTCTGTGCATTGTAGGATGTAAAGCAGCATCCCCGGCCTCTACTCACTAGACGCCAGTGCACCTGTCCCCAAAACTGTGACAGTTAAAACTGTCTGCAGTCATTACCAAGCATCCCTGAGGTGGGGAATGGGGGCATAGATGAGAAGCACTGTGATTGTGGGAATGGTCAACAGCCAGCATCTGCCAGGCTTATGTTGAAAGAGAATTGTTGGCTTTATTTTTTTTTTAATTTTTAATTTATTTTTTTTTTGACAGGGTCTCACTCTGTCACCCAGGCTGAAGTGCAGTGGCATGATCACGGCTCACTGCAGCCTCAACTTCCCAGGCGCCAGTCGTCCTCCCACCTCAGCCTCAAGTAGTTGGGACCACAGGCACGTGCCATGCCCAGCTAACTTTTGTATTTGTTGGTATAGAGACGGGGTTTTGGCCGTGTTGTTCAGGCTGGTCTTGAACTCCTGAACTCAAGTGATCCACCTGCCTCAGCCTCCCAAAGTGCTGGGATTACAGGCATGGGCCACTGTGCCCAGCCTATTTTTTTAACCTCTTATTTAAAGGATATTTTCTTGCGGCCAAATTCATTCCTTTGAAAATGAAAGTTTACTCTAAAAACTATCTGGAAATTGTTACTTAACAGAATGCCTGGATATGTAGATACCATAAACGATGTCACACTAATTGTATTTCTATGGATTCATGTACCATTTCTTCTGACAGAAACTAATCTCTGATTGGATTTTTGACCAAAGCCTCATCTAACCAGTCAAGGAAAGGAAGCCCTATCATGTGCAGGCCATGTGCTAACCAAAGTTACATATTTTATTATCCCCCTGTACCTAAGGAATAAATTAAGTATTGCTTTCTTTTCAGGATAGTGAGACAAGACTCACAGATAGTAAGTTATGTAACCCCAAGGTTACACAGCTATTAATTAGAAATGGAATTCAAATATGTCTGTGGGCCAGGCATGGTGGCTCATATTTGTAATCCCAGCACCTTGAGAGGCCAAGGCAGGAGGATCAATTGAGTTCAGTAGTTCGAAACCAGCCTGGACAACATAGAGAAATCTTGTCTCTACTTTAAAAAAAAAAAATTAGCCAGGCACAGTGGTGCATGCCCTCGAGCACAAGGCCCCTCAGAGGGGTCCCCAGCCTCATAGTAACTCTGCTCTAGGTGTCTGGAATTATTCCAGAAGGTTATGGAGCTGTTTTTAACTTCCAGTCATTTGGAGCTGAAGAACAACATGGGTGCTCTATAAATTGGGGATTTATGCCTAATGACCTCTGTAGACCCATTCAGTTCTGACACTGTGTATATGATTCTATTCAATGTTATAATCTTACAGGACTTAATCATTGTTTGTGTGTGTGTGTGTTTATGTTGCTCTCTATTCTTTTGAATTCAGATTGACACGCCTTACCCTAGCTATCCTAATTCCGTCAGCCAGTTCATGGCCGATTGGCAGTGTCATAGGATGACCTGTTTAAGTCTGTGTTCCAATATCTGAGCTATCTGCCAGCCACCTCTGCCTCAAACAGTGCAATGACTCATGCTGAGCAAGCCTGGTCCGACACGAAGGAAGTGATCATCCTGTAATTTTTAACACGTCTCATTTGTGATTACAGGAATCAAGTGAAAAGACAGGGCAGAGGGAGAGAAGAGTTTTCAAGTTTGTTTATTTTTGAAAACAAGCAAAGGAACCTTCAATAAAATTGAAATAAAAGCTCAATGTATTAAATACATAAAAATGGATTTCACTTCAGGTTAAACTTCTTGTGTGAGAACCTGGAGTTTCACCTGCCATCATTTGGCCTCCTATAATAAATACCCTTTGAAAACATTCTGCAGACTTCCTAGGACTTCAACAAACACCATTTAAAAACTGTTGCCTGGCTAGAAGCAACTGTGGAAAGGGAAATAAGGACCTCCAGGGATCCACTCCAAAAATGCAACAGGAACCCGGGAGAAAAGTCAGCCTTTTCAGAACTCTGAAAATTAACCAAAAAATTACAACAATCCAAAACATATTTATTCAAGAAAAAAAGAATCTCAGCAGAACAGTTTTGTGGCATTTTAATTTGTTCAATTTTAAACTTCCTTGCATTCATTTCTCAGCGCTTCAGAAAGAAACTACCACATATTTTGTGGCTTAAAACAACACAAATTTATTACCTTGCATTTTTGTAGGGCTCAGCGAGACGTGGATCTCACTGGGCTAAAGTCAAGATGATGACAGAACTGCATTTCGTTCTGAAGGATCTAGGGGAGAATGCATTCCCTTGCCTTTTAAAGCTTGCATGGGCTGCCTCATTTCCTGGCTCATGGCCTCCTCCCGTCTTCAAAGCCAACAATGGAGGTGGAATCCGTCTCACATCCTATCACCCCAGCCTTCTCTCCTGGCTTTCTCATCTACTTTAACCTCTGGGATTACACTGAGCCCACTGAAATAATCCAGGATAATCTCTTTATGCTAAATTCAGCTGATTAGCAAACTCAAGCAAGCATAACTCCCCTTTATCATGTAATATAACATATTCATGGCTTCTGAGTATTAGGACATAAACATTTAGAGGGGAAGGGGTGCACTATTCTGCCTATTATACCTCTCTCCCCAGCTCTGCAACTATACTAGTTGTGAAAACCAGCAGCCTAGTAGTTACGAGAAGGGAAAGTGTGGATTTTGACTCTCCAAAGGTCACTATTTGACCTGTCTGGCAGATCCCTGGAAAACTGTGTTATCAGGGCTTGTCTTTATTTGACCTGATTTAGTGCTCACTTAGTGTAAAAAGTCTTATTCCCAGGACTTCATTAAATAATCAATGACAATTTTGTAACATCACAGCTTCCTAAGGCATTGGTACGATTTGGGGCAGACAGCAGGCTGACCATAAACCTTAAAAGGAAGATCTGAGGAATTAGATGTCTATAAACAGCTTTGAAAAGCTTTTACACACTGCTAGGACTTGAGAAGGCCGTGTGCATGTGCAGGGTTGCAATGCATACTTAGGAAAACCCTGATAAAGCCCTAATCTCTAAACTCTGAATAATCTACAGATACTGAGCAAGCAGGAAGTGAAGACTAAGGCAGAGCTGTAAACTGTCAGAATGTTTAAAGTATGCCACAACATACACACAGAGCCCCTCGGCAAATAAATACAGACTTACTGGTTTAAGGCACTTGAGAAAATTTCCGTCCAACTATCAGCTGACCACTGAGACAACCAAGCAGACTTCAGTGGTCGCACTTGACAAAGAATGAAAAAGTTACAGAATTATTTCAGCAAAATCACTAAAAACTGCAACAGCAACAAACCCTGGGGGAGAAGACAGGGAATAAAATCTGATTTCCAGTTTTCAACAAGAAAGATGACATGTGCAAAGAAACAATAAATTGTGGCCCATCCTAAATACACAGGAAAAGATGAGCCAATAGAAACTACTCTTTAACAAAGCCCAGATGTTGGATTTACCAAAAAAAATCTCTTTCACCTGAAAAGCCCAGAGGGACCTGACCCTACCAGCTTCTGGGTTGGTAAGAAAGTGAATTTCTCTTGGGTTAAGCCACGCAGTTCATGGGTAATTTGTTAAACTGCAAGAA
The DNA here is from genome assembly GCF_030222135.1 of Aotus nancymaae. Lineage (NCBI taxonomy): Eukaryota > Metazoa > Chordata > Mammalia > Primates > Aotidae > Aotus > Aotus nancymaae. The sequence continues at coordinate 1,193,215 of NW_026988450.1, read as the reverse complement.
ACCAATTCGGAGCCTTTGAGCTCCTTGCTCCAGAGTCCTCTCTCCTGCTCTACCTGCTCGGCTGTCTGTCATGACAGTGGTATGAGAGCCCTTCTAGTAGTCTAACCACTGCAAACAAGCAGATTCCTTGCAGGGACAGCCCCCGTGGAGCTTGGAGACCTCGTGCACCATCCTAGAGGGACGTCGAGCGCCCTTCCAAGCGCTGTGCACGTTTCTCTAATTTAAACCTCGAGCAGCACTGATCGACGGGCACTGTTGCTCGCTCGTTTGCCAGTGGGAAACTGTGGTGTGGGGACATTGGGTCACAGCTGAGGCAGCAGCTCACAGGCGACAAATCTGGGGTTCGACCTGGCTCCAGAACCCAGCTTCCCTCACCCAGCTACCAGCCTCTCGGCTAAGGAGCTTCCTCCGGTTGTATCTGTTATTGGAACACTTTGGGGAATAACCCATTTTAGATCTTGTCCAATGCAAATAAAGCTCAGTGTGCTGGACGAATGCAAGGGACATACTTTCCCATCACGATCAGCTCAGAGAGAGAATTCGTCAGCCAATTTGCCTTAGAAACACCACACAACACCAACGAATCCAAGGCTGAGCCAAGAGAAGGTTTAGCCAAAGTAGATAAACACAAGAAATCCCCTTTTCAATCAAGATTTCCCCTACAGTTTTTCACTGTAAATTGTGCATCTTGATGTGTTACCAGTCATTCCCTCCCATAGCCTTCCTGTGACACCAGCGGACAGCAAGGCAGATGTGGCCACAGGTGGACTCTGCCCGCCGGAGGAAGGTGAAGCCCCCAGCTGTGTGTCTGAGAGTTGGCTAGGACAGACCTTAGTTGAAATTATAACTGGTGAGTAAAAAAAACTAATCTTGGGAATCCCCTCTTGAGAAAATGTTGCAATTTTAAGTACTCTATCAATATCGTGGAAAGTCCAAATAAAACTATCATGAAATGAAAAATTTTCCAGCCCATTAAGCCTTTTTAAAATACTATTTTTTTACATTTGCTTAAATCAGATTTAGGTGGGGACAGATTTTAGTTGAAATTATATTGCTTAGTGACATACTGAGACTTTGCTATCTCTGCTCCCTGGGAAATGTAGCAACAGAGAATGACACCCAACGCTGACCTGTTGAACTCTGAGGATTTGAGTGGGGCAGTAGGAATCTGGCATCCAGACAGCTGGAGACAAGCTCCTGAGGTGCCTGTGTGTCCCCCCTGGCAGAGTACAGCCTGGCAAGCCCTAGCCTCAGCCTGGGAAGATGGCCAGGGGGCATGGGAGCAGGAGCTCACAGATGAGAGGGGCCCCAGGACCAGAGCAGGCTGAAGCTATGTTACCGCAGCATGCTTTCCCCGACATATTCCACGCCTTCGAGCTCCATTTGCCCCTTATCAATGGGGATTATAATACTTAAAACATCCTATAGGACTGTTGGGAACATGAGTGAGGCTTAGCACGAAGCCAGGCAGATAATAAGGGCTCAGTAACTGACCATCAAGGTTCCCTGGAGCACCACAATTGTGGGGAAATCACAAATGAGTGTGTCTGGTGGATCATTTTCAAAGGATTTTCTTTTTCTCTTCAATCTCCATCTCCCCACCCCATCCCCAGCCCCTGGTAACCACTATTCTACCCTCTGCTTCTGTGAGTTCGACTTTTTAAGATTCCATATATGAGTGAGGTCATGCAGTATTTGTATTTCTGTGCCTGGTTTACTTCAGTTAGCATAATGTCTTCTAGGCTCAGCCATGTTGCCATAGATGACATATTTCCTTCTTTTTCAAGGCTGAATGATATTCCACTGTGTATACACACTACATTATCTTTAGCCAAGGTAAGTCTCTAGCTCCAGCCCAGACCTTTTCCAGTGCACTCCACGATCCATTCTGGAAGAATTCTTTTCTCTTAAACTGCACATTCCCCCTCAAGCACATCCCCACGGAGAACCCTGGGAAATGGAGAAGAGGAAGCTTCTGTAAAGAATTAACAGCAGGAAGGCAAGGTAAGTCTTCAAGTTCAGCAGACCAAGGAGCTGCTCCTTTTTGTAACTTTATGCCTGCCATGTGTGTGCCTCACATTCCAAGGACAAGTGAGTTTTGCTCGGTACGTCTCACTACTCAGTGAAACGATGCAAAAGCACCTCCTTTGCCCACCCCGCGCTCAAGCCTTTGCCATCAGCCTGACTTTCCCTAGGGCTGACTTTTGCTCTCCAGGGGCCGTTTGCAAAATCCCATATCCCTTTCCCCTCTGCACCCCCAGGCCAGGCAGGCTGAGGGCAGCAGTGCCTCCTGCAAAGGCTGTTCCTGGTGTTCACGGAAGCCATGAGGTCAAGTAAATGCCAGAGACAGTGACGGTCCCTGCCCTGGGTGGAGCTGTCCTTCACCATCACCAGAAGAGCAAGAGAGTCTCACAGGGAAAGTCCCCAGGCATTTGACTCCATGGATTAACCGTGGGTTCATCAGTGTTGCTCAATTTGCAATGAGCTGGGAAAGGCTAGCAGCTTCAAGAATGCAGTCTGGGCTTTACTTCCCACCAACCAAGGCCCTTGGATAAGTCACAGTGACTTATCCTGAGAAATAACTAACTTCTTTGAAAAATCAGATTAATGCTAATATCTGCCAGTTTTTGTGGGGAAATAGAAGATTTCATTCATGACGGTAAAATACCACATAATGGGTTTTCCATGTTGATGAGACATCACACTGACAGTTGAAGTCAGGACTGTGACTATCAAGCTGTATTAGTGATACCTGATGGGTGTACAGTTTTGAAAACTTTGTAAGTGGTTTTGACATAGAAGATGCCATTTAGTCCTCCAGGGCAGGAGTCATTGCCTCCGCTTCCTGGAAGGGAACAGATGTAGCTAAGTTAGCATGGCTCTCAGAAGGTGGGAGGGGAGTGGGGGTGGGACCTGGTCTGGTGCCCTTTGCAGGACAGCAGGTTGGTGGAGAGCTGTGCTAAACAGTAGCAAATCCTAATGTGGGTGCAAATAGAACCACATCGTGGTGGGTCACTCCGATGTCCTGAACGATCCATGGGGTCATTTAGCCAGACACAGAGGGCTCAGAGGTGAAATGGAAAGAAGACACTCGCACCTCCTGCCCCACACCTGCTGGCCTCTCCCGCTGCAGACACCTTCCCCCAGCCTCACCCGCGTCCTCCTCCCTCTGTTCACAATCTCCCCACCTGAGTTTGCCTTGGTTACGGCAATGTCACCGGTTGAGGGTCTTGACTGCAAGTTGTTCAGGTTCTTGGCGTTTCGCACAAAGAATTGGGCAAAATGCACAGCAAAGCAAAGAAAGAACGAAGCAATGAGAAAATGAAAGCAGGAATTTATTGAAAACGAAAGTACACTCCACAGTGTGGGAGCGGCCCCAGCAGTGCTCAACGGCCTGTCAGGTCCATGGGCCACTTCGTGCCCACCTCACCGGTGGCCTGCGGGTTGATCTGATTGGTCCGATTGGTTGATGAAAGCAACCAATCAGAGGCTGAAGTGGAGTTACAAAGGTCAGCTCTTATGCGAACATCTGATTGGTTGCTTTTTGCAACCAATTAGAGGCTAAGACGAAGTTAGCTGTAAATGAAGACAATTTCCCATCTGCCGCACAGAAAAGGTGGGAGATTTGCAAAAGGAGTAGCCTCTAGTCCTTTTGTTACTTAGGTGTGGAAAGTTAGGGTCCTAGGAGGTTGGGGTGACACGGCCTTAGGTTCCCTGCCTCCAGACCCTACTCTCCTGCCTCAGCACCTGTCAAACTCCTCTGCCACTTACCCATTTTCCCAGTTAGGCTGACAAGCTGTTGAGGGCAGTGGCCCTAAAATGACATCACAGTGGCCTGATAGTGAACACACAGACCCTCCAAAATGAATCTGCTTCAAATGCAAATGACGTGCTTGAGAGGGGCTCTCCAGGGCCAGGTAGACTCTCGTGGGGGGTCAAGTACACGGAGAAGCATGAGAGCATCTTCAGGGCATCAGCCTGTGCCAGTACCATGTGCGTAAAGACGCAGGAGCTGATGGTAAGAAGTTTTAACATCTGCCTTCTTGATATTCCCATATGCTAATTTTTGTGAGAAATATTTTGAATACGAAAACCAATTTTTGTTGAACGTTGTGTGTTCCTGCACTATTTAACCTTTATGCGTACTAAAGGCTGAACTTACCCTAGCTCATCCGACTTTAGCCCCCATCCCCTTCTCGCTATGGATGTCTCAGAAGAAGTCCCACAAAGTGGAGTTTCCAGTTCACCCCAAGGTTCATCGGCAGGGACACTCCACAGATGAAGGAACGTTGAGTCAACCCTGCCCACAGTGACTCAGGCACGGACACACCCGGCCCTGCCAAGAAGCCCCAGCCACAAGCCAGAGTGGTGAGTAGGGCAGGGACTTCTTCCAGAGGTGTGATGCATCCCCTAGGGTAGACCAGCTGTCTGGTGGGGGCAGGGGCCTTGGACTACAGGGCATCTCACTTGAAAGCCAAGATGGGGCTTCAACCTACCAGAGAGTCCCCCGTTTCCTGTGGCTTGTACCCTCACCTGAGCAGAAGGCTACATCTTGGTGTCTTCAGGAACACCATAATTATATAACGTGACTGTCCGCAGCAGCATTTTCCCATTGTGACAGATTTTCCTCCCATAGGAACTGTGTGTGTGGCCTCTCCATTTTATTTTATTTTATTTCATTTTATTTGATTTTTTTAGAGATGGGATCTTGCTACGTTGCCCAGGCTTGTCTCGAGCTCCTGGACTCAAGCAACCCTCCCACCTCAGCCTCCCAATTAGCTGGAATTACAGGCTTAAGCCACTGGTGCCTGGCGCCTGTCCATTTAACTGCTGGGCTTTCTAAGTACTTAGTATATGCTATGCCTCTAACACGTTTTCTCATTTCATCTTTGGGGCACCCTATGGGTTAGATATTACTCTCTCCCTTCCAGAGGGACAAACTAATGCTTTGAGAAGTAGGGACTTGCCCAAGGTCACACAACTGGTGAGGGATGGCCTTGGAGTGTGTTCAAAACGTGAACCCCAACTTACCCAAGACCAGACCGACAAAGCAAGGGCCATGCACCTCGCCGCAGTCCTTGAATCGGAGTGATGTCCCGCTGCCTGCTCTCTCCTGGCCTCATTGCCTCACTTAATTTAGTTCCAGGGAGTCAATACATGTATTATTTTAAAGGAAAAAAGAAAACATTCCAGAAGAACATTTGAGTATAATTTCAAGCTCAAAAAGAACACAAAGATCACTTTACAAAGAAGTCCTATAATGAATAAACTCTTCGTGGGGGGTGGGGGAAAGCAGAAAAAATAAAGTTGGATTTCCTTGGGATCCACGCAACTCTTTAATTCTGACTCAGTTACTAACAAAACATTCTCCCGTGCAGCCCTTCACCCCACACCGCTCCATCAAGCAGGACACTCGGGAGCCTTTACCAAAATTGGCACACGACTGTTTTCACATGAATCATCCGCTTGCTATTGTTCTTTCAAGGAATTTTTAGGAAAGAAAGAAAACAAAATTCTCTAGAATCCGAGATTTGGTGATAGATGTTTGCTGTCTTCTGTAAAGAACTTCAGTAAAATCAAAGAAAATACGCGTTTTTAAAAGAAAGAAAGATGAGAGAAAAGTAAAAGAAAACGATGTGGTGGTTCCAGGGTGGGGTTGGGGCGGGGGCCTGGGAAGACAGGGTGCAAAATCTCAGGGAGACCAAGAAATCTATTATAGGACGTGGTGACTGCAGTTAATGTATTCTATCTTTGAAAAGTGTCAGAGTAGATTTTCAGTGTTCTCATCCCAAAAAAAAGTATGTGAGGAAATGCATGTGTTGGTTAGCTCCATGTAGCCGTTCCATAACAGGCACAGATTTCCAAACAGCATGTTTTTTATTAATCCAAAAAATAAATCTTCTGAAGTGGAGAATCCAAATGGAAAGAAATATTAAGAAAAACATATGGATTAACAGGAAAAACAGCAAACACCAACTTCAGCTGAGCCTCTGATATTTGGGGTCCTGGCTGGCTCACCCTGGCCTCGCTCCCTGGCCTCCTGCTGGTCCCGGGGGCTGGCGGCGCTGGGCTTCCTTCCCTCAGCTGCGTCCCTCCTCCCGTGCCCTGGAAGACCTGACCCAACACAGTGGCCTGGGTACCATCTGTGGATGAGGAACCTCTGAGTCTGTGTTCCCGGCCCGACCTCCTTCTTGGGGTCTAGCCTGGAAGTTCTCGCTGCCTGCCCAGGCCTTCCCTGCTGGGGCACTCACATCCTGCAGCCTAAAATTTCCCAGAAGAACCTCATTTTCACCACGTGCCATCGAGCCTCTGTAATGACTCCTTGTTTTCCAGGGAAGGCCGGGACCCCCGACTGGCCCTGGGATCCTGTCGGCTCCCACCCCCTAGCCGTGGCGCCCAGCACTGTCCTCCTCCTGCCCCTCTGTGGCGATGCACAGCACCCAGTCCCATGGACCCCTGGCTCACTCTCTCCCTTCTGCCCAGACGGTGCTCTCCCTGCCCTTTTCCACCTGACTGACGCCTATTCTTCCTGTTCATTTTAGCTGACATAAGCCAGACCCTGAAAAGGGCTTCGTGCCTTGCTACCAGGTGGACACTGCTGGGCACATCCACTCCGTGCACTGACCCTGGATGTGCCACGTGCCCACCAGCCCCGGGGACTGGGGACAGACAGCGTTTCTTATTTACCAGGATGCTCAGTGCCTGGCACACAACAGGAAGTCACAAGTGAATGAGCAAATGATTGCAGCATGAATAAATGAAGGTCATCGATTTCTTCCTGAGAACACACTTGGGGCTGGGCGCCACAGCAAGTGCTCGGAAAGCTTTCATCTGACGCTGGGTTATTTATGCCCAAAAAAAGGTTTTCTTCAGGGATCATGGAAAGACACAAAGCCATTGGATAAATTCAATACTACTTCCTAGAGGACCTGATTTAATGAATAATTCGCCGACATGATAGAAAACAATAGCATCACTGCAGAGAGGCCTTTATAAGCTTGGCACAAAGTCCTCCTGGCCGTGTTTGACTTTACACCTCGCTACCCAGTTCACTGCACAACCCCCAAGGCGGCCAGTCTGCCCGTCTACTGGACTCCTTCTCTGGAAAAGTCTGGGACACGTTTTCGGGGGAGACGCTCTCATGCTGTCCCCTTGAACACCTCACAGCAGCGCTCATGGCCAGCCTTGAAGTGATTGTGTTTGACTCCTTATTTTTCCAACTTAAAATCAGCACAGCCCTCGGTGACCAGGAGCAGACACAGAGGAAGTTGGGAGGTTGGAGTAGGAGGTTCAGGGAAGACACGTTTACCGTTTGAAATCATGTAGTGTAGTGAGAAGGGCATGGACTTTAGAGACTGAACTTCTGGCTCTGCCACAGACACATGCAACCTTGGGCAAGGTAAGCCTCGCGTAATTACGTTAAATCTCCACGGAAAACCCCATTTGGGGCTTGGCTTAGAACTGAGCAGCAGACAGTGGGACCTGGTAAGGATTCTATTCAGCCATTTGCAAGCCTGGTGCCTTTACCTGCACACTGGGGATTCAGCTCAGACCTAACACCACCACCTCGAGAAAACAATTTTCCTTCATTTCCTTAACACTTGATATGGTTTGATGGTGTCCGCACCCAAATCTCACCTTGAACTGTAGTTCCCATAATCCTCATGTGTCATGGGTGGAGATAACTGAATCATGGATGAAGTTTCCCCCAGGCTGTTCTCCTGATAGTGAGTTCGTTCTCATGAGATCTGACGGTTTTATGAAGGACTTCCCCCTTCACTAGACACTCACTCTTCTCCCTCCAGCCGCCATGTGAAGAAGGACGTGTTTGCTTCCCCTTCTGCCGTGACTGTAAGTATCCTCAGGCCTCCCCAGCCATGCTAAGCTGTGAGTCAATTAACCTCTTTCCTTTACAAATTACCCAGTCAGCGTTTGAACAGACTAATACAACATCCAAATCTCTATTTCCTTTCTTGCATATTTAAAAGATGCTAGATATTAACTTGTAGTTTAAAGCCTCTTCAGTTGCTTTGAGGCTGGGCCCAGCGGCGGCCCTTCCACTCTGCGGCCTTTTGCACAGCCAGACTCTGCTTCCAGAAGCCAGAAGGAGCCAAGAGTCAGCTGGGCAGATGGTGTGACTGGGGTGTGCCCGGGAGTGTGTGAGCAGGGGCCAGGCTGGGGCAGGGTGCTGCAGTTCTGAAATGCTGTCCTGACCCAGTTTCGAGGCCGTTGCTAAAGCCCAGTCAGTTCCCCTTCTTGAGCAGATTCAGTCCACATCCCCAGTGGCCGCCTTTATCAGGCTCTCCCGCTCTGGGCCACTGTCCACCTGCCCTCATCACCCCAGGACAGGTACCAGACAGCCCGGCACAGCCCCACTGCTCCGGAGCCCTGAGACTGTTCGAACGCGCCAATCTACAGCCTGCTTGCCCGGCTTCACCTGCTCCTTCATGCATAAACCACAGCAAGGGTGCTTGCTCTGAGCTCCCTCCCGTCATTCACAGCCTCCTGACCCTCCCCAGGCCTCTCCTGGGAACCATGAGAATAATGAACTGTAAAACTCTTTCTGGTGTCATTCCTGACCTGCGACTGGCCTCACCACACCTCACTCAAGGTAATGTGCTTATAACAGGCACAGCCCAGGCAGTCAGGCCGGCCTCAGGCATTCATTGGCACCAGGAGCATGTCCCCTCCTTGGCGGCCCTTACCGCCCCCCAACCAGGCCAGGACCATGGGAAGATCACCTCTTGGATGTTAGCCACCCTATTGCTTTCTAGATAAAGAAACAATTTCGAGGCTTCCTCTGCTCTAACATGACAGTGGCTGGCTGCCTCATTCAATGGGAAACTGTCGTGAGCAGCGTAGGATCAGACATAACCAGGCCCACACACGTGTATGTCTTTCCACAGGTCAGACTTTCACTGAAGCTATTTCAATCATAAAAGCCACAAGCTACCTGGAGTTCCCGAGAAGGCAATTCTTAGTACCGGCTGTGGGAACACAGGCTCAAGCCACTCCACAAGTCAGTCAGTTTCGCAAACCATACACAGCAGTATATTCAATCAATATATAAACGTTATAGATTAAATAGTTCACATCAAGCAAAGTAACATTCAACATCAAGAGAAAAGGGGATTGGAAAAGGGACGAACGAAGCGGTCCAAGGAGAGCGATGAGGACAAGGAGAATGTCCTGGGCTGATCCCGATGGCCGGTATCTTGCAAGGAAGAGGCTTTGATGTGGTCAGAGCCTTTAAAGTCAGCAGATGCCAGGTGCTTATCACAAGTGACAGCAGGACGGGGTCTCCCAAGACAGCAGTGTCTACCTGACGAAATCCTGCTCATTTTATGGCCACAGAATCCTCTGGTGAAGACCAATAGTAAAGGGTTGTGTCTTATCTGGTTAGGTGTGCATCTGCCAAGATAGCCTTGTCTGGCTACTGAAGTTCTGCTCATTTTATGGCCCTTGAGTCATCTGGCGAGGACTGATAGCAAGAGTGTGCCTGTTCATGCTCTTGTCTAGTCAGGTGCAGTCTCTCTTGATTAGGGGAACATCTGTTCTCTATGGGCATGATGGCTTTTGAGACGTAACATGGAGTCTTTTTCCAAGATGGAGTTACTTACGTCAAGTGTGCTCTATGCAGAAAGGTAGAGGTCTCATTTCATTGTTTCCCACAGTCATCTAAATGCAGAGGTCTTCCTCCCTGAGGCAAACTCCCTGGAGCAGGAGGGGTGCTGGCCTCAGAGTCAGAAACCCAAGCTGGCTTGCATCCTGAAGCTTCTACTCGGGCCAGGTCACATTACTGCCCTGGGGCTCCATTTTCTCATTTCTAACTTGGAAACCGTGACGCCTGCCTCCAGCGCTGGGAGGAGGGTGAAGAGAGGATGATGCCCGCCCTCTGGCGAGGCTGCTGGTTTGAGCAAGCCTGGGATGGGGCTTTCCCCAGCTGTGACCCCACCTTCTCCACCATCGCCATTTGTAACCGTAGCTGTGGCCACTGGCCTGGGAGAGGAGAATGTCCCTTGCTGGCACATGGATATGGTGCCTGTAGGAGCCTGCACTGTTAGTGGATGAGAAGTTATTCCCAGACCACTTCAGGGCCGCTTACTGGCTACGCAGCACAGGAGCGTCTTCCCTTTCTAAGCCTAGAGCTGAATTTGCCCTCATCTTGTTTGGTTCTCAGAAAGCATCCTTCTGCTTCGTGCCTTGTATGCTCCTGTAATGTAGCTGGCAGCTTTTTCAAACAATAGGTAGCTGCCTAGAATCAAGAATTTTTATAGTTTAACCTGATTATTAAATCCCTTAAAGAAAAACAATGATAAAAAGCTTTCGGTAGGACAGTTACATCGTGGAAGGATGATTTTGCTGCTTATGCAGTCAGTTTTATTACTGAAAAGCTAAATGTACACCCAGAAATTTAAATATCCTGAGATGCGGTTTTTCTTTGAAAATCACTAAATTGCGCCGAGGGTAGGGGTTCAGCGAATTGTGAGAATCTCTTCTTGATGATGTCATTACCCAGAGAAAGAAGAGCTGTCCCCAAATCTGCTCAACAGGGAATCCAGTGCCTTTGCTGAAATGACCATCTTTTTATTTAAGGCAACACATCTCTCGAAAAATGAAAACATTTTTCAACAGAGAAACTGTTGCTGCAGAATTGATGAGTCATTTAAAAAATTCTATTTCTGTTCTTACATAGGACGGTTAATTACAAGGATTTGAATCACTAGTCATTGAAGGATCAATAAAACATATTGGCTGGGCACCGTGGCTCATGTCTGTAGTCCCAGCACTTTGGGAGGGCAAGGCAGGAGGATGGCACGAGGCCGGAGTTCGAGAGCAGCCTGGCCAACATCCTGAAACAAGTCTTTACAAAGTTTTTTTTTTTTTTTTAATTAGCTGAATGTGGTGTTTGCATGCCTGCAGGCCCAGCTACTCCAGAGACTGCAGGATGGGATCCCTTGAGCTTGGGAGGTCACAGCTGCAGAGAGCTATGATCATGCCACTTCACTCCAGCCTGGGCAATAGAGCAAGACCCTTTCTCGTATATATATATGAGTAATTATATATATACATAATATATGTATGGAAAGACTAGATTCAGTAACAAAAGGATTTCTGCTTTAATATCCCTTCATTAATTTGGAAGATAATGGCAATGTTGAACTTTACCTAAGCCCAGTTCTCCTGGGAAGTGTTCCAAGAATGGACAGCCCCCAGGACCCTCACCCTCCCGTGTTGTGAGGTGAGGCCCTCCTCCAGTCTCAGTCACTCACATGAGGCCTGGCTCCTCTTCCTGAGATGCCCAAGGGACTCAGGACGCCTTCCTTGTCCACCTGCCTTGGCATATCCCCAGGCTGCCAGCTTCACTGCAGAGCCTTCTCCCCACTGCAGCAGCCCCGATAAAGCAGTCTCAGTTGACCTATGCATTCTTTCTTTCTCAGCTTCGGTGCCGTGACTTGGATAGGGCCAGACTTCGCCTGGAACCCCCATCGATCCCCAGGTAACGAGGCTCCTGGGGCTCTTGGTGCTCCGTTCCTGAATGTGCTCCCGAGACCCAAGCCTGTGCTCCGGGCACCTGCCCTTCGGCGGCACAGTGAGGATCCACACCCACTATTAATAGGAAGCGAGTAGCTCTCCCCTGCAGACCAACGCGCTTTGTCGTTCCGGCTCACTCGACCCAAGACTAGATTTTGAATTTAAAATATAAACTTTTTTTCTCTTTCTGATATATGTTTGTGTGTCTGTCATTCAGAAAGGCTTTTACCTCTCATCATGTAAGTGTATAAAAGTTTTCTACTTCCAAATGGTATTAGCAAATTAGATTATAAAATCTCTTAAACGAAAGAAACTCTATTCTGATTGACTTAGTGATAAGTAAGTGCTTACATGCATTGACTATTTCTAGAATTCCCAGAAACTGAGAGAATTGACTTTCCAATATTTTCAACATGCTCTATAAAAAGCATTCTCATAGAAACTAATTCAAATATTTTAAGAATGTAAGTTCACGTAATTTAGATAAATCTTTGGCAAATGAAACTAGTTGAATATTACTGGTTTAATAAAAATAACTGTGTCTTTAGCACTAAGCATTGCATTTTTATTCTACTTGGATATGATCTTCCCAAATCTATACAGGTTTACAGAAAAAATAAGCTACCATTATTTCTACTAATTTTTTTTTTTTTTTATAGAGTCTGGCTCTGTTGCCCACGCTGAAGTGCAGTGGTGTGATCTCTGCTCACTGCAATCTCTGCCTCCCAGATTCAAGTGATTCTCCCATCCCAGCCTCCCAAGTAGTTGAGATTGCAGGTATGAGCCATCGCACCTGGCTAATTTTTGTATTTCTGGTACACCGTGTTGGCCAGGCTGGCCTCAAACTCCCGACCTCAAGTGGTCTGCCCGCCTTGGCCTCCCCAAAGTGCTAGGATATCAGGTGTGAGCCACCACTCACATAGTAAATATTTAATATTGTGAAAATCTGAATGTGTGTAAATTAAATCATTATTTTGACAAACTTTCATTCATGAGAGTTTACAGTTTCCAAGATCTTCAGGTAATTTAAAACTGGGACTGATGCTTAATTAATGAATCTTTATTATGTACCTAGATCATTTCTAAGTAAGAGAACACTGAAGCATTAATTACTAATCATAATTTTAATTTTGTATAATGCTTGCCTCTTCTTTTTATATGTACGAAAGGTTATATATCTATTTGAGCCTATTAGTGAAGATGTGCATTTTTGGAATTTTGAGAAGTTGTACGGTAAGGGATGTGTGGGTCTTAGCAAGCTGTGAATGTATATTCGTGAGTTCTGCTAGCCTGTTGCAGAATGCTGGTGTGTGACAGCTTGCAATTATCTACCTCCTAATTTGCTCTGTGAAGTAGAAATTACCTTCAATAAAAGTTATGCTCAATATATATGAATGAGACTTGACTAGAAGCAATGAAAGCAGAGAGAACCAACTTGGTAAGCAAGCTGTATAGGATATGTTTTTGCTAAAGGGAAAAGAGAGTAGTTGGGTCCTAAAGTAAAATGACTTGTTTTTCCAGAGTAGCAAAGAGAAAAATACAGGACAAAACCTGAATGAATATAGAAAGTTGTAGAAGAGTCTCAGAAAGTGATTTTTTCTTTGCAGTGGTCAAAGCTAGCTAAGCTTTAGTGGGATTGCTCACCCAGTTTTCAAAAAGAGCTTTTTACATTTCCATTTCTCATGAACTGTTGATCTGCTCTCACTGAGATGTTAAAAAAAGTTTTCCTTTGCCTTCTGAGTAAGCTGCCTAGAAGGTAAAGATCCTTGTGCTTTATGTTGACTTTTTAATGTTCTTGATTATTTAAGAGAACCAAATATTCTCACTTTTGAAAGCATCAAGAGTCTTTATAGTCATGTTACCGTCTGTGTTTTCTTTCAAAACTTTTTTACTTTCGAGACGGAATCTCACTCTGTCACCCAGGCTGGAGTGCAGTGGCACGATCTCAGCTCACTGCAACATCTGCCTCCTGGGTTCAAGCGAGTCTCCTGCCTCAGCCTCCTGAGTAGCTGGGATTACAGGTGTGAGCCACCACACCCAGCTAATTTTTGTATTTTTAGTAGAGAGAGGGTTTTACTATGTCGGTTAGGCTGGTCTGCAACTCCCAACCTCAGGTGATCCTTTAATGTCATTTTGGTTAAGTAGGTAGCCAGGTACAATTTCTCAGTAATCCATGATTACACAATTTTTTTAAATATTATTTATCTTAGAAACAGGGGCTGCCTCTGTGGCCCAGGCTGGAGTGCAGAGGCATGATCATAGCTCATTGCAACCTCAAACTCCTGGGCTCAAGTGATCCTCCTTCCTCAGCGTCCTGCTTAGCCAGGACCACAAGTGAGCACCACCATGCCTGGCTAATTTATTACTCTTTCATAGAAAGGGGGTCTCACTATGTTGCTCAGGCTGGTCTTGAACTCCTGGCCTCAAGAGATCCTCCTGCTTCAGCCTCTAAAGTGCTGAGAGTACAGGCATGAGCCACCATGCCAAGTCTTCAGTTAATTTTTTTTTTTTTTTTTTTTTTTTTTTTTTTGAGATGGAGTTTCGCTCTTGTTACCCAGGCTGGAGTGCAATGGCGCGATCTCAGCTCACCGCAACCTCCACCTCCCGGGTTCAGGCAATTCTCCTGCCTCAGCCTCCCGAGTAGCTGGGACTACAGGCATGCGCCACCATGCCCAGTTAATTTTTTGTATTCGTAGAGACGGGGTTTCACCATGTTGACCAGGATGGTCTCAATCTCTTGACCTCGTGATCCACCCGCCTCGGCCTCCCAAAGTGCTGGGATTACAGGCGTGAGCCACCGCGCCCGGCCTAGTTAATTTTTTAAATGTCAACTTCATCATGACTTTCCCCCTTTAATTGGAATCTAACAACTTCTCAGCCAGTTTTTTTTTAATAACAGTGTATTTTATTCATAAAATGTGATAAAAGAGTAGATTTGAAGTGTTCTCACCACAAAAAGAAAATGATAAATACATGAGGTAATACATATTAGCTTGATTTAGACATTCCACAATGTATATATATTTCTTTTTTTATTTTATTACTTTAAAATTTTTTTTTTACTTTAAGTTGTGGGATACATGTGCAGAGCATGCAGGTTTGTTACACAGGTGTACGTGTGCCATGCTGGTTTGCTGCACCTGTCAACCCGTCATTTAGGTTAAGTCCTGCATGCATTAGGTATTTGTCCTAATGCTCTCCCTCCCCTTGCCCCCACTCCCCGTCAGGCCCTGGTGTGTGATGTTCCCCTCCCTGTGTCCATGTGTTCTCATTGTTCAACTCCCACTTATGAGTGAGAACATGCGGTGTTTGGTTTTCTGTTCCTGTGTTAGTTTACTGAGAATTATGACTTCCAGCTCCATCCATGTCCCTGCAAAGGACATGAACTCATTCTTTTTTATGGCTGCAGAGTATTCCATGGTGTGTATGTGCCACATTTTCTTTATCCAGTCTATCATTGATGGGCATTTGAGTTGGTTCCAAGTCTTTGCTATTGTAAATAGTGCTGCAATAAACATGCGTGCATGTGTCTTTATAGTAGAATGACTTATAATCCTTTGGGTATATACCCAGTAATGGGATTGCTGGTTCAAATGGAATTTCTATTTCTAGATCCTTGAGGAAGCACCACACTGTCTTCCACAGTGGTTGAGCTAATTTACACTCCCACCAACAGTGTGAGACTGTTTCTATTTCTCCACATCCTCTCCAGCATCTGTTGTTTCCTGACTCTTCAATGATCACCATTCTGACTCAGCCAGTGATTTTCAACCGGGGCTTTCACATCGCTTACCCATGAAGTTTTATAATGAACAGACATTCAGGACCTGCTCCTTCCTAATTCCTTTGCACTTCATATATTCTTGATATATTTTAACTATATGCTTTAATATATATATTATGTTGGGATTATTATACCTTATATCTGAAGATATTTTCTCTGTAAAGATCATGTTAATTCAGTTTAATAAATTAAATGTGACAGCCACTCTTCTTTGAAAATGGGGCTGTCCATGTTTGTGGGTATTTTATCTAAGTTTATTTGGACTGACTTTACAGGTCAGTTTCCCTGTTGGTTGGATCATTCTTGTCATGAACTCTCATCAGACTTTCACTTTCAAAAACAGTCAGTAATAAGGTAACCACAGCACTGTAAGTCTTCCTTCATCTACAGAGACAGTTTTTTTCCCTTTTACTCTGATGCTTCTTTGAAAGCTTTGCAATCAGCTATAAGCCAAGGTGCTATGCTTTCAAAAGAGTTTTCTCAGAACCTTTCCTATCTTTCCCTATGGAACAGGTATCTGTTTACGAGCCGATCGCTGATGGCCTTGCCTAAACCATGTCTATGGACTGAGTCGGGATTTCCAAGACTCTAGCTGAGAAATGGATGGAGTTGTGAGACTGCTGACCTCCAAGAACTAATTGCGTAGGGCTGAATGAACAGATGAGGAGCAACTGCGGTTCTTGTTTGAAGTGTTATTGATGTTTTAATGTTCTATTCTCTGAATACACAAGGTGAGTGCTTGTGCTTTCCTCTTAAGCTATCTGTAACTAACAGTTTAGTAGACTCTGCCTTTGTAAGTGGAAATGAAACATTTATAAGTGATATCTTATTGGCCTTGTCTGAGTCCTCCAGAAGTCAGAACTTTCACCGAGTGTTCTTGCTGTTCATGGCGACGTAATTGTTTGTCTACGTTGGATAAGACCCTGTCCTCCTTGTAACAAGACAGAATTGGAAACATTGGTTCCGTAACGAAGGCCATGACTGAAATGTCATATTGAGAATGGCGGCCATTTAATAAGATATGAGCAGACACTTTTGAGAAACTAAGATTGACTGTACAGAGCCAATGTTTACAACGTCTCCCAGGAATACCGGTGCGGTGCCTGGCATACAGGTTCTCAGCCTCACAGATGAGCAAATCACTTCCTGGCCTGCCCAAGAACATTAGCACAGTTTGAGTGGGGACCTCGAGAAGAGAATAGTTCGACCAAATTTATAGATATTCCAGGTGAAATCTAGTGGTTTGATCGTGCCTTGCCTGCCTAGCTTCAAGAGGCTTTAAGAAATCCAATCTGAGATTCTTTATGAAAACTTCCAGCACAGGAAACTGAGAGGCAGCAAATTTAACAGTCCTAGAACACCTAATGGATAAGTAGGCTTAATCTAATGAGACCAGCCTCACTTTGTGATCAAGAACAAGCATTCTTTCATATCATCTTTAATCAAAAGGGGGATAGCTAAAGAAAATTATGTGTTTCAGTAGAAAACTATAGCACTCCCTGAGGTTATCAAACTCTGGCCCAGGCTTTGGGCTGGCTCTTGCCTTTTTGTAAATCAAGGTACCTGACGAATATGCATTCTCTGTCTTATTTGGCCAAGAAGTAATTGACTTCCTTCCATCCTGTGAAGAAAACGGTATTGATACCTACTTATAAATTGGATCAGACCCTGTCACGTTACCAGGGTGTCAGTTTCCCTCAGTGTCTAGCTACAACTCTCCCAGCGAACAGTTCCCGTCTTTCTCCCTCCCTACTGATCTGGTGTCAGTGAGAATTCAGGCCTGATGGCCAGATCCCCTAGGACTCTAGGCTGCCTCGCAGCGGCCCTTGCCCACGATGACAGAAGCTGTGTGAGCCTTTGGACTTGACCCAAAACTCCCAAAGCCCCACCCCACAGCAGACCCTGCATGGGCTGGGTTCCCCTGGACAGGTCATAAGAAAGTTGAGCAGGATGCTGGGGTCATGCACACCCTGGTACAAGAGGTGATCATACCTGTGCACAGCATCCCAAGAACACCAGCAGCCTGGCTCGGGAACTGGAGAAACTCAGGCAATGGGACTGCCTGGTGGCTGAGAACTCACCGAGAAAGGACGCTAGCCTGGGGCGTTGAGGCCGGTGAACGGGGAGTCGTCCAGGGTGTCCCGGGATTCACAGGGAGAGGCACCAGGTCTTCTAAGCCGGAGCCAGGCGGGAGGAGGGTCTCATTTTCAGAATATGGGAGGGCAGGGGGTCCTGTCCATCTCTCTCTCAGAACACAGAATGGTAGAAGAGGATGAGGATCTCCTGTTTATTTACAGCATATTTAGGGTTACAAGTACAGCTTTCTTACATGTATTCATTGCAAATTGGTGAAGTCTGGGCCTTCAGTGTAGCCATCACCCAGAGAGTGCACATTGTACCCAGTAGGTGGCATTTCATCCCTCAGCCCCCCTCCTCCTCTCCAACCCTTCTGAGTCTCCAGCGTCTATTCTTCCACTCCGTATGTTCGTGGGTATGCATTTTAGGTCACACTTGTAAGAACATGCAGTATTTGACTATATTCTTCTGAGTTATTTCACGGAGGATAGTGGCCTCCGGTTCCATCTATGTTGCTGCAAAAGACATGTTTCATCTTTCTTCATGGCTGAATAGTATTCCGTGGGGTGTGTGTGTGTGTGTGTGTGTGTGTATACGTATATGTATATGTATATATCACATTTTTTTAGATCCAGTCCTCTGTTGATGGTGTTGGTGGATATTTAGGTTGATTCAGAATCTTTGCTATTGTGAATAGTGCTGCAATAAACGTCCAAGTGCAGGTGTCTTATACAATGACTTATTCTGAGGGTAGAGGAGGATTTCTTGACCATCGATTCTTGTCTTACAGGACAAGGTTGAGTTCAACCTTGCCATTCTCCCCTCTTATTCAAGAGGAATGAAGGTCATCCTTGGTGAGCAATACTCACCAAGATTAACCATAATCTTCCTGAGTGAGGCAAAGTGGGGCTGAGAAATACTCTGCCAGGACTTTTGCTGGTGGTATTCCTGTGAATCAGTTCAACTACCTGCTGAGAGGTGGTGGCAAAGCCCAGAGAGTTAAAACATTGAAGGCCAGTCTTATGGAGAGAGGGATACCTAAAATGATGAAGAGAAATGTGAATGTGAAGATCGCATTAAAGGGAAGAGTGTTGGTCCCTGGGAGTGATGAATCTCACCGAGCCCTCACCCGTGAACCTTCTCCCCTACTGCAACAGCCTAGATAAATCAAATCCTTAATTGTCCAGCACATTCTGTCTTTCACAACAAGATTGAGGGTCTTAAATTTACATAACAAAAAATATGAGAAACATTCATGAACTGCTCCATCTTAAACCTTCTATGCAGTATTTTTTTAAACCTCGTGTAGTATTTTAATCAAAACATCTGTAATGTTTTGATAAAAAATACTACACAAGATGGCGAAAAATTTGTCAACCAGTAAAGAGATCCTGTCTTAGCCTAGGAAGGCGTAACTGTGTAGACACATTTCATAAACCTAGTAGTGGGTCATTCGGTTTTTTAGTTCAATCTAAGGCCTTTTGTCAGAGCCGTATTTTATAATTGCACTGGCCCCTGCTCCCCGCACCACACACACACACACGGGTCTAGAGGAGTTTACACAGTGAGGCAGTCCGGTGTCATGGTTTGATTGCTGTAAGGACGGACAGAGAACATTTCCCGATGAGCAGTCTCCCAGGTTCTCTCAGCATACCCAAGTTTGGTTTGGACACACAGTCTCTGGAAGCCCATCTCCTCATTTGTACTCACATCCAGTCCAGTCCATCCTCACGCCCTGGGTGTGCCCAAGTGCTCTCGTGAGCTTGAAATGCGGCTGGTGTGAACCAGGATGTGCTCTGGGTGTGAAACGCACACCAGATTTCAAAGACTTAGCATGAAAAGAAGAATGTAAAGTATCTCCTTAATAATTTCACATAATTAACATTGATAGGTTAATGTTTCAGATATATTAGGATAACAAAAATTTCCCATTAAAATTAATTTCACTTGCTCCTTTATCACTTTTTAAAAATGTAGCTACCAAAAAACGTGAGGTTACATCTGAGGCTCACATTCTATTTCAGTCGGGCAGCACTGAGTCTAAACTATGTCTGTGAGTACCAATAAATGCAGAGTGACCTTCACGGGGCCTGTTTGACAAGGGTCACACATCCTAAGGCATCTATTCTCTCTTGTCACATGGAGTCCCCAGAGGTCAGCCTCTCAAGCAGCAGGGCCCCTGAGCACTAATTTCAAAAGCAGACCGGGCAGAAATTCCCCACCCCAGGTAATCCCTCAGCCCCCACCCGCTGACAGAGACAGCAGCCAAGTGTCAGAGCTGTGACCAGAACACAGGTTCCTGCACTCCCACCGCTCCCCAGGCCCGCAGCAGGCTGGTTCCCGGACCCTGGGGGGCTGGGAGGGGCCCGTAGCTCAGGCAGCCCAGCACCCCCAGGCTGCAAGCCCTTGGTTCCACACCTTCCCCCTCACCCAGGCACAGTCTTTTTCCCTCCCTTCCCTTGGAAAGCCTGCCAATTTTGAGCCACTAGCCGTTCATCTGAGGCGCCCTGGGGGGCTCCTGCTGCCCGCGTTGAATTGTGCCAGCATTCCACATAAAGCCGGCTCTGGCCAGTCTTCCCTGGAAGAGGAGGGCAGGAAGGCCCTGCTGGGGGACATTCAGGGTCCCTGGAGCCAGCAGGGCCTTCAGCAGCAGTTGTACAGGGTGGCCGCACACCCGCCAGGCGCCCTGGGAGCGCGCTGCCCTTCACCTGCTGCCCTCTCCCTGCAGCAGCCACAGCGCCTGCTACACAAGACAGCAGTTTCCCCTTTTGTATTTAAAAAGCGGATTCCAGTGTTCTCTTAGGGGCTGGCTTCTTCCCAGGTGTCCTATCCAGATAGACAGGACATCAGGCATCTGTTCCTACCGGGGCCACACCAGAGAAGACCCCCTAGAGGAGTACTTCAGATTCCCAATGGTAGGGCGACCAGCAAGCTAAACACGTGAGAATGTCTCTGAGACGCAGGGTGAGTGTGCTCTGCGAGACGCTGAGAACAAAAGAAGCAAGAGACAGAAGAGCAACTTTACCTCATTCAGCAGGTGCAGGCTATTTTAACTGCTATAGATCTTAATGGGGTCAGCACCGCCCATTAAACAATCTGTAAGACTTAAGGCAGAACTGTCGTTAATCTGAGTTTGCTAATGAAATCGTTTGTACAGAGCACAAATGCCAATGTTAAAATTACAATACCAACACCAATCTTAAAATTGCAGAGGACCTCCGAACTTCACAGCTGACTGCTGAGCTCTGGGGTGCTGGGATGAAGACACCCCAACACCCAAGCCTGCCTTGATTTCCAGACTCAGCTTCCTTCTTAATAGTCTGTTCCTAACATTCTTGCTTTCTCTAGCTTTCTGTGGTTTTAAAATGCTGCAAAATACTCATTTTCCTGGTGAAATCTTTCACACATCTCATAGTACATAGCCCCCATGTTAAAAACAAACAAAACACCAGAAAGCTGGGGACCAGGTTGTGAGACAGCCCGGCAGAGGCTGGGCTGTCCCGGGGGTCTGAGCAGATGGTCACCCAGCAGGGCGGACAGCAGAGGTGGAAGCTTAGCCACAGGGAGCGGTTGCATAAATAGTGAACAGGGAGCTAGGTTCTTCACTGGTAGCCAGGTGTGGGGAGAGAGCCTCACAAATGCAGAAGAGGGAAAGGCTGGAATGAATGAGTGCTGTGGGCCTGAAATGGGAGGCATTGGTGTGAACTCCTGGTTTCCAATTTAACTTGATAAATGCGGAAACACATATAGATGTGAGTATGTATAAATGTGTGTATGTGTATAGACATATAGAGATAGATGATGAAATGTATTTCCTAATGCTACCCACAAAATGTACCTGGGGACAAGGACCCCTTGGTAACAAAGGCCATGACTACATTGCAGATCTTGGCTTCCAAATAACATTTTTCATTACTGCGAGGAAAAATGCCTGCTTCAGGGGTTGGCAGGGAAAACAGAAGACAGCCCTGGAGTGTCCTGAGGTGGTGGAAAATAAGAACATGCTCAAACAATAATGGGCGCCTGCCCAGAAAACACGGAAGCCAGGCTGATGAGGCTCTCAGTGGCCAAATCCAGGGTAATTTGGACATCAAGACAATCATGACAGCAATGCATTACAACTCATTGATAAAACAGGAATTCAGGAGAATGCACATAAATATTTTTTTTTTTGAGATGGAATTTTGCTCTTGTTACCCAGGCTGAAGTGCAATGGCGCGATCTCGGCTCACCGTAACCTCTGCTTCCTGGGTTCAAGCAATTCTCCTGCCTCAGCCTCCCAAGTAGCTGGGACTACAGGCACGCACCACCATGCCCAGCTAATTTTTTGTATTTTTAGTAGAGACAGGGTTTCACCGTGTTGACCAGGATGGTGTCAATCTCTTGACCTCGTGATCCACCCGCCTTGGCCTCCCAAAGTGCTGGGATTATAGGCGTGAGCCACTGCACCTGACCTAAATAATGTTTTGAAACCATACACACATACATACACATATGCACGTATGAAAGAGAAACAACGACCTCATAGTAGAATGCCAACTGATACATGCAGAAAAAATAATGACATTTGAAAAACACCTCTCAGCAGTCCTCTATTCTGGCAAGAAACATCAATAGATGTTCAAACTTAAGTAGGTAAATGGATGAGGAATGAGACCTTAAATAGTTTCAAAGTTATCACCACACCAGACACTGATTGCAAATGGAATCAAAAGTAGCTTTATAGCAGAGGAGCCTGGCTATTAAGATACCATGTGGTCAAAGTCAGTGTCACAAGCCATGAGAGAAATCAGCATCAATCTGCCATCTGATAAGATGTCACAGAACATACTACCATGTATGTGATAATTTGGTGAAAATTGGTGGAAACCAGCTCTAACCCAGAGGAGACACTGGACCACACCAAACGGAGAGATACTTTACAGAATTTCCAGGCAGCGATTTTCAACAATGTCAAGGTCATAAAAGTCAAGGGAAGACTGAGAAACTGTTCCATATTGAAGAAGATTAAAGAGATACAGCAAGTGGGTGCAATATGTGATCCTCAATTAGGGCCTTTCCCTGTAAGGTTTATTACTGTGAAAACTGGAGAAATTTGAATGGGATCTTTATACTATTCTTGCAACTTTTCTGTAAATTAGAAATTATTTCTAAATTAAAGGGTTTTTAAAAAATAAGTATCTTGTTCCTTCTATTGTTGCCTGTGACTAATAAAAATCATTTTCTTGATTTTTGCAATCTAGTATCTGGCAAAGGTCTAATATTCAGAATCTACAAGAAACTTAAATGAATTTACAAGAAAAAAAACAGCTCCATTAAAAAGTGAGTAAAGGACATGAACAGACACTTCTCAAAAGAAGACATTTATGCAGCCAACGAACATGAACAAAGGCTCAACATCACTGCATTAGAGAAAGGCAAATCAAAACCACAGTGAGATACCATCTCCTGCCAGCCAGAATTGCTATTATGAAAAAGTCAAAAAACAACAGATGCTGGTTAGGCTGTGGAAAGAGAGGAATGCTTTTATACTGTTGGTGGGAATGTAAATTAGTTCAGTGATTGTAGAAGACAGTATGGCAATTCCTCAAAGACCTAGAACCAGAAATAAAACTTGACCCAGCAACCTCATTATGGGGTATGTACCCAAAGGAATGTAAATCATTCTATTATAAATATACATGCACATATGTTCATTGCAGCACTATTCACAACAGCAAAGACTTGGAACCAACCCAAATGCCCAACAATGATAGACTGGATAAAGAAAATATGGTACATATACATCATGCAATACTATGCAGCCATAAAAAAGAATGAGATCATGTCCTTTGCAGGGACGTGGATGGAGCTGGAAGCCATTATCCTCAGCAAACTAATACAGGAACAGAAAACCAAACACTGCATGTTCTCACTTATAAGTGGGAGCTGAACAATGAGAACACATGGACACAGGGAGGAGAACAGTGCACACTGGGACCTTTTGTGGGGCAAGGGGAGGGAGAGCATCAAGAATAATAGCCAATGGATGCTAGGCTTAATACCTAAGTGATGGGTTGATAGGTGAAGCAAACCACCATGGCACATGTGTACCTGTGTAATGAATCTGCAAATCCTGCACGTGTATACTGACACTTAAAATAAAATAAAATTAAATTTTAAAAAAGAAAAGAGTCATTTTCTTACATATAAACAGGTGAAAATTAGACCTCATAAATGTGTGCCTGTGTATATAGTATACCTGGATGATAGATAAATGACAGATAAATTGATGAATAGAAAGGACTTAATTATGAGTTAAATATATTAATATATGTATACAACATTACATATATATTACATATATGACTTAACTCTGAGGTATGTGTTTTACCTAAGGACCTCACAAATCTTTGGAACAGAAATATAAGCTCTTCCAGACTTTAGATGAATGTAAACTTCAATCTCCATTGTAGCATTCCAAAACTCCTGTTGAGCATTAAATTGGTGTTGCAAAAATTGTATTTCAAGAAGCCCTGAGTCACAACCTTTCAAAAAGTGTGGCTTCTATTAAGCTGAGGTAGGGGACTCTGGGGGCTTCTGCAAGGACAGTCTCTAACTTGAGAAAGGAAACTGCATCAGAACATCCTTAGTTCTCCACAGACTTTGTTTTAAGGACTGCAGTCCTCCATTGCTAATGTCTCCAGCTTAGTGGGCTTTTTGACTCTGCTGCCCAAGGGGCTGGGCAGGCCTCTGAGATGCTTCAGGTTGTGTACATGAAGGCTGAGCCAGGGTCCCACACCCCAGGCTGTCCCATGCCCTCCCCAGTTCCAGCAAAAAAGGACATGATCTGTAATTGAGTGGGGCCCATGGGGGCCCAAGGGAGCCAGTCAGAACCAGGCAATACTCCCTGCAGGCTCCTTCATTACAGACCCTCTCATAGAGGGTCTTCCCTACCGCATCTTCCTATCCTATCAGCCTTCACAAGAATCACTTCCAAAACACTGAAGACCTGACTGACTCTTCACAGCATGTTGGTAAACAAGCAAATCAGTGTAACTATTTTCATGACTAACCTGAAGGAACAGATGGACTGAAGAACATGACCCAGAGATCCAAGATGGCTGAATAGGAACAGCTCTGGAGCGCAATTCCCAGAAAGAACAATGCAGAGGGTGAGTGATCACCACATTTCCAAACGAGTTTTTACTGTCCATGGACCAGGAGATTCCTGGGCTGAAAAGCACCATGAGTTTCCAGCACAGCTGTTTCAGACGGCACTGTGGGTTTCCACACAAAAACTCACACAAATCTGGGCAGCCATTTCAAATGGTGCCCGGAACACCTGGGAGACAGAGCTGCCCATTCAACTGAAAAAGAGGGGACTGAAACAGGGAGCCAGGTGATTTGACTCAGCGGGTTCCACCCTCACAAAGACCAGCAATCTGAAATCCTCTACATTGAGAGTTTCACAGCCAGTGCAGCTGGACCCAGGATGGTCCAGCTCAGTGTAGGGAAGGGCATCCGCCATTATCGAGGCAGTTCTAACTGTACCTCTGTAAACAAAACCACAAGGAAGTCTGCACAGCAGCTGGGCAGAGCCCACAGCAGCTCAGCAATGCCTCTGCTGGTGGACTGTGACTAGACTACCTCCTTGCTGGGCAGGGCATCTCTGAAAAAAGGCAGCAGCACATCAGGAACTTATAAATAAAACCCCATCTTCCCAGGACAGAGCACCTGGGAAAAGCGGCAGTTATGAGTTCTGCTGCAGCAGAAAATGTACCTGCCCAGCAGCCCTGAATGGAACAGAGGAGCTCCCAGCTCAGCATTCGAGCTCCTATAAGGGACAGACTGTGTCCTCAAGCAGCTCCCCTACCCCCATATATCTAAAGACACACCTCATAAAGGAGAACTCAGGCTGACATCTGGCTGGTACCCTTCTGAGACAGAGATAACAGAAGAAGAAACCAGCAGCAAACCTTACCGTTCTGCAGTCCCTGTGGGTGATTCCCCAGGCAAGCAGGGTCTGGAGTGCACCTCCAGCAGTCCTGCAGCACAAGGGTCTGACTGTTAGAGAGAAAACTAAAAAACAGAAAGAAATAGCTTCAACATCAACAAAAGGACATCCACTCAGAGACCCCATCCAAAAGTCACCAACTACAAAGACCACAGTGAGATAAATCCATGAAGATGGGAAGAAACCAGCACAAAAAGGATGAAAACACCAAAAACTGGAACGCCTCTACCCCTGCAAGGGATCAAAACTCCTCACCAGCAAGGGAACAAAGATGGATGGAGAATCAGTCTGATGAACTGACAGAAACAGGCATCAGAAGGTGGGTAATAACAAACTTCTCTGAGCTAAAAGAGCATGTTCTAACCCAATGCAAAGAAACTAAGAACATTGAAAAAAGGTTAGACGAAATACTAACTAGAATAAATAGCTTAAAGAAGAATATAAATGACTTGATGGAACTTAAAAACACAACATGAGAACTTCACGAAGCATACACAAGTTTCAATAGCTGAATCAACAAAGCAGAAGAAAGGATATCAGAGATTGAAGATCAACTCAATGAAGTAAAACAAGAAGGCAAGATTAGAGAGAAAAGAGTGAAATGAAATGAACAAAGTCTTCAAGAAATATGAGATTATGTGAAAAGACCTAATCTATATTTGATAGGTGTACCTGAATGTGACAGAGAGAATCAGTCCAAGCTGGAAAACACTCTTCAGGATATTATCCAGGAGAACTTCCCTAACCTAGCTAGGCAGGCCAATATTCAAGTCCAGGAAATACAGAGAACACCACAAAGATAGTCCTCAAGAAGAGCAACCCCAAGGCACATAATCGTCAAATTCACCATAATTGAAATCAAGGAAAAAATGCTAAGGGCAGCCAGAGAGAAAGGTTGGGTTACCCACAAAGGGAAGCCCATCAGACTCACAGCAGATCTCTCTGCAGAAACTCTACAAGCCAGAAGACGTGGGAGCCAATATTCAACATCCTTAAAGAAAAGAACTTTCAACCTAGAATTTCATATCCAGCCAAACTAAGCTTCATAAGTGAAGGAGAAATAAAATCCTTTATGGACAAGCAATTGCTGAAAGATTTTGTCACCACCAGGCCTGCCTTACAAGAGGTCCTGAAAGAAGCACTAAACACAGAAAGGAACAACTGGTACCAGCCACCTCAAAAATGTACCAAATGGTAAAGACCATTGATACAATGAAGAAACTGCATCAACTAACAGGCAAAACAACCAACTAGCATCGAAATGGCAGGATCAAATTCACACGTAACAATATTAACCTTAAATGTAAATGGGCTAAATACCACAATCAAAAGACACAGACTGGCAAATTGGATAAAAAGTCAAGACCCATTGGTGAGCTGTATTCAGGAATGCATCTCACATGCAGGGACACACATTGGCTCAAAATAAAGGAATGGTGGAAGATTTACCAAGCAAATGGAAAGCAAAACAAAGCAGGAGTTGCAATCCTAGTCTCTGACAAAATGGACTTTAAACCAACAAAGATCAAAAGAGACAAAGAAGGGCATTACATAATGGTAAAAGGATCAATGCAACAAGAAGAGCTAACGATCCTAAATATATACACACCCAATACAGTAGCACCCAGATACATAAAGCAAGTTCTTAATGACCTACAAGGAGACTTAGACTCCGACACAATAATAGTAGGAGACTTTAACACTCCATTGTCAATATTAGACAGATCAACGAAGCAGAAAATTAACAAGGATATCCCAGACTTGAACTCAGATCTGGACCAAGTGGATCTAATAGACAGTTACAGAACTCTCCACCCCAAATCCACAGAATATACATTCTTCTCAGCACCACATCACACTTACTCTAAAATTGACCACATAATTGGAAGTACATCACTCCTCAGTAAACCACCTAACTTCAAACTATACTACAAGGCTACAGTAATCAAATCATCATGGTACTAGTACCAAAACAGAGATATAGACCAATGGAACAGAACAGAGGCCTCAGAGGCAACACCATACATCTACAACCATCCGATCTTTGACAAATCTGACAAAAACAAGCAATGGGGAAAGGATTCCCTGTTTAATAAATGGTGTTGGGAAAACTGGCTAGCTATGTGCAGAAAGCAGAAACTGGACCCCTTCCTGACACCTTACACTAAAATTAACTCCAGATGGATTAAAGACTTAAACATAAGACCTAACACCATAAAAACCCTAGAAGAAAACCTAGGCAACACCATCCAGGACATAGGCACAGGCAAGGACTTCATGACTAAAACACCAAAAGCATCAGCAACAAAACCCAAAATAGACAAATGGGATCTAATTAAACTCCAGAGCTTCTGCACAGCAAAAGAAACAATCATTAGAGTGAACCGGCAATCAACAGAATGGGAAAAATTTTTGTAATCTACCCAACTGACAAAGGGCTAATATCCAGAATCTACAAAGAACTAAAACAGATTTACAAGAAAAAAACAAAGAAACCCATTCAAAAGTGGGCAAAGGATACGAACAGACACTTTTCAAAAGAAGACATATATGAGGACAACAAACATATGAAAAAATGTTCATCATCACTGGTCATTAGAGAAATGCAATTTAAAACCACATTGAGATACCATCTCACACCACTTAAAATGGCAATCATTCAAAAATCTGGAGACAACAGATGCTGGAGAGGATGTGGAGAAATAGGAACACTTTTACACTGTTGGTGAGAGTGTAAATTAGTCCAACCATTGTGGAAGACAGTGTGGTGATTCCTCAAGGACCTAGAAATAGAAATTCCATTTGACCCAACAATCCCATTACTGGGTATATACCCAAAGGATTATAAATTATTCTATTATAAAGACACATCCACACATATGTTCATTGCAGCACTGTTTACAATAGCAAAGACCTGGAACCAATCCAAATGCCCATCGATAATAGACTGGACAAGGAAAATGTGGCACATATACACCATGGAATATTATGCAGCCATAAAAAATGATGAGGTCATCCAAAAAGAGGGAATCCTTCCGAAATCATTTTATGAGACCAACATCATACTGATACCAAAACCTGGCAGAGACACAACTAAAAAAGAAAACTTCAGGCCAATATCCATGATGAACATAGATGTGAAAATCTTCAATAAAATACTGGCAAACCGATTACAACAGCACATCAAAAAGCTTATCCATCACGATCAAGTAGGCTTTATCCCAGGGAT
Source organism: Aotus nancymaae (assembly GCF_030222135.1). Classification (NCBI taxonomy): domain Eukaryota; kingdom Metazoa; phylum Chordata; class Mammalia; order Primates; family Aotidae; genus Aotus; species Aotus nancymaae. The sequence continues at coordinate 1,164,595 of NW_026988450.1, read as the reverse complement.
GCAAGGCTGGTTCAACATGCACAAGTCTGTAAACGTAATCCACCACATAAACAGAACCAAAGACAAAAACCACTTGATCATCTCAATAGATGCAGAGAAGGCCTTCAACAAAATTCAACAGTGCTTTATGCTAAAAACTCTCAATGAACTAGATATCAGTGGAACGTATCTCAATATAATAAAAGCTATTTATGACAAACCCATAGCCAATATCACACTGAATGGGCAAAAACTGGAAGCATTCCCTTTGAAATCTGGCACTAGACGAGGATGCTCTCTCTCATCACTCCTATTCAATATAGTATTGGAAGTTCTAGCCAGAGGAATCAGGCAAGAAAAGGAAATTAAGGGTATTCAATTAGGAGAGAAAGAAGTCAAATTGTCTCTATTTGCAGACAACATGATTGTATATTTAGAAGACCCCATCATCTCAGCCCAGAATCTCCTTAAACTGATAAGCAACTTCAGCAAAGTCTCAGGATACAAAATCATTGTGCAGAAATCATAAGTATTCCTATATAACAATAATAGAAAAACAGAGAACCAAATCAAGAGTGAACTGCCATTCACAGTTGCTGCAAAGAGAATAAAATACCTAGGAATACAACTAACAAAGGATGAAAAGGACCTCTTCAAGGCGAACTACAAACCACTGCTCAAGGAAATAAGCGAGGACACAAACAGATGGAAAAACTTTCCATGCTCATGGTTAGGAAGAATCAATATCGTGAAAATGGCGATATTGCCCAAAGTAATTTATAGATTCAAAGCTATCTGCATCAAGCTACCTATGACCCTCTTCACAGAACTGGAAAAAAACCACCTTAAATTTCATATGGAACCAAAGGAGAGCCCACATAGCTAAGACAATTCTAAGCAAAAAGAACAAAGCTGAAGGCATCACAGTACCTGACTTCAAACTATACTACAAGTCTACAGAAATCAAAACAGCATGGTACTGGTACCAAAACAGAGATATAGACCAATGGAACAAAACAGAGGCTTCGGAGGCAACACCACACATCTACAACCATCTGATCTTTGACAAATCTGACAAAAACAAGCAATGGGGAAAGGATTCCCTGTTTAATAAATGGTGTTGGGAAAACTGGCTAGCCATGTGCAGAAAGCAGAAACTGGACCCCCCTCCTGACACCTTATACTAAAATTAACTCCAAATGGATTAAAGACTTAAACATAAGACCTAACACCGTAAAAATCCTAGAAGAAAACCTAGGCAAAACCATCCAGGACATAGGCATAGGCAAGGACTTCATGACTAAAACACCAAAAGCATCAGCAACAAAACCCAAAATAGACAAATGGGATCTAATTAAACTCCAGAGCTTCTGCACAGCAAAAGAAACAATCATTAGAGTGAACCGGCAACCAACAGAATGGGAAGAATTTTTGTAATCTACTCATCTGACAAAGGGCTAATATCCAGAATCTACAAAGAACTAAAACAGATTTACAAGAAAAAAACAAAGAAACCCATTCAAAAGTGGGCAAAGGATACGAACAGACACTTTTCAAAAGAAGACATATATGAGGACAACAAACATATGAAAAAAATGTTCATCATCACTGGTCATTAGAGAAATGCAAATCAAAACCACATTGAGATACCATCTCACACCACTTACAATGGCAATCATTAAAAAATCTGGAGACAACAGATGCTGGAGAGGATGTGGAGAAATAGGAACACTTTTACACTGTTGGTGAGAGTGTAAATTAGTCCAACCATTGTGGAAGACAGCGTGGTGATTCCTCAAGGACCTAGAAATAGAAATTCCATTTGACCCAACAATCCCATTACTGGGTATATATCCAAAGGATTATAAATCATTCTACTGTAAAGACACAGCCACACGTATGTTCATTGCTGCATGGTTTACAATAGCAAAGACCTGGAACCAACCCAAATGCCCATCAATGATAGACTGGACAAAGAAAATGTGGCACATATACACCATGGAATACTATGCAGCCATAAAAAAGATGAGTTCATGTCCTTTGCAGGGACATGGATGAAACTGGAAACCATCATTCTCAGCAAACTGACACAAGAACAGAAAATCAAACACCGCATGTTCTCACTCATAGGCAGGTGTTGAACAATGAGAACACATGGACACAGGGAGGGGAGCATCACACACTGGGGTCTGTTGCAGGGGAATAGGAGAGGGACAGTGGGGGATAGGGAGGTTGGGGAGGGATAATATGGGGGAAAATGCCACATATAGGTGTTGGGGATGGAGGCAGCAAACCACATTGCCATGTATGTACCTATGCAACAATCCTGCATGATCTGCACATGTACCCCAGAATCTAAAGTACAATTAAAAAAAAAAAGAACATGACCCAAAATACCAGCCATAACACTTTACCAAAGATAGGTTTTAAAATCTTCATTTGCACACTCTCTCTGCTCCCAAACCCCTACTCACACACACCTCATTAGATGGTGAGAATAGCCAGCAAAGACGGCTTCTCACTTTTACTCCATCAGAAACTTAGCAGTCAGCCTGGGCAACATAACATAAGCCATCTTTACAAAAACAAGCAAACAATTATCTGGGCATGGTGGCTCACCCCTGTGGTCTCAGCTACTCAGGAGGCTGAGGCGGGAGGATTGCTTGAGCCCAGGAGGTCGAGTCAAGGCTGCAGTGAGCTATGATCAGCCACCTGATGTCTGGTAATAAACAGGTGATAATAAAAAGAATGAGCATTGGGCTGGCTGGTAAAGGGGGGATCCCCTGCAAAGCCCCAACATGGGAGGACATGCTAGTGACATCTCGGTACAGCAAGGACCATGGCCCACCTGGGTCAGAGTGGGTGGCTGGACACCTAGCCATCCCCTGACCTGAGGACTAACACGTACACAAGTGCCCGCTTACACGAACCAGTGCAGCACCTTAGCCTCCACCCCAAGAAAGGGATTTGTGATCCCAATAATATTTATCATCAATGTTTTTTGTTCTTACCCAAAATACCTTGTTCTAAATCCTGAATATTGGTGTCCACTGTGAAGGAACCGGGCCAGTGATTAAGGAGTGAGAAACAGCAGGCACCGCTGTGCTTATGCCCGGGTCTGTTTACCAGATTCCCTTAGCTACTCGGCAAACCTGCAGATTTTGCAATCCCATATTAAGAGGTTTGAATGAAGTCTTTATATGCAATTCAATCACTGCAGCCTTGGGTCTAGTCCATGGGCCTGGATATTTATTTTCACATCTTGACCCGAGGTTGGCCCATGTTAGTAGCTGGTCTGTGGCCTGTCCTCAGAGCCCTCCTGTGAAACTTATCACACCCTGTGACGCAGCAAAGAGGCAGAACAGGGACCAACATTTGTGTGAAAACCAAAACTCAATCTCACACAGAGGCCTTTACACAAAACCCACGCCCCTGAATGTTAACGAAAGGCGTGCATCTCTCGGCAAATGGTGTGAGGAAAAAAGGCCTCTCGCCGAGGGCCCCAGTAGCCTGGGATGGGGTGAGGATTTAGCTGCATCCCTGGGTAGCTCTTGAAGACCCTGCTCCCACAAGGGCCTGCCCTGAACACGAGAAGGAACGCACTCACCAAGGTGTCTGCCACCCCTGCCAAGCGGCCAGCTCCCTCCCCTCTCTCTCCTACATTGCTTGTATTTTGTCCAGTTGGGCAATTGCTGCCAGCCTTTTTCTGTTAACGTGCCTCAGTTTTAGAGTAAATTTAAAGGTCACAGATCAGCCCCTGGAGGGTGGATTTCTTTGCCTTGGATGCACAGACCCCTCCCGGGAGCAGGAGGTCCAGCAGGAGGCTGTGTGCTAGCCTGGCCCCTGCTCACACCTCATTAGACAGTGAGAACAGCCAGGAAAGACAGTTTCTCACTTTTTCTCCATCAGAAGCTTAGCAGTCAGCCTGGGCAACATAACATGAGCTCTTTACAAAAATAAACAAACAATTTTCTGGGCATGGTGGCGCCAGCCTGTGGTCTCAGACACCCAGGAGGCTGAGGCAGGAGGATTGCTTGAGCCCAGGAGGTCAAGAATGCAGTGAGCTATTATTACACCACTGCACTCCAGCCTGGGCAACAGAGCAAGGCCCTGTCTCTGAAAAAAATATTAATTGTTTTTTAAAAAGAACACATCAGTGAGACAGTAACTCATGGACTGGTGGCAGGAGGAGCCCAGCAGAAGAACTGACCATCTAGGCCCCTGGCATGGACAGACACACCGGCAGCATTGCCGGTTTAAAAATACATTTATTTTCCTTCTAAGCAATCTTACCCACTCATGGCCTTATTTGCTATCCACATATTGAGAACTCCCAAATGTCTGACCATTGGTCATGACTGAACACTGGACTCCAGACCCACAGATGACACCACGCCCTGGATGCTTACCTGTCTGTCCCACGGGGCCTTGGACTCACCACAACCCCTCCCTGCCCAAAGGATCCCCCGACACCTCTCTTCAGGATCCCAACATTAGGAGCCCAAGCTGAGGCCTCCCATGACCGCTGCCCTCACCTCCACATCCAGTCTATCAGCAAGCCTTGCGAATAGGTGGGCAGCCAAGGAAAGCCCGCCAGACCCATTTTTCCTGACCCACACCCCACGGGTCTTCTGGTCATCCCCTGCCATCCCCACTCTGACCCGCCTTTTCACCATCTACCCTGCAGCCTTCAGGGTTGTCAGGTGGAGTCCTGGACAGACTCCTTCCCAGGCCCTCTGTTGCTTGTGACACAGCCTGCTGCCCTCCCTTAGCAGCCCAAGCTCCTCAACTGGGTTTATACCCAGCCAAGATAGCCATGCATCCACCCTCCCAGTCTAAAAGACTTCTTATTCCTGGATTCTGGACATCAATGAGTTCACACCTAACAGCCTTCGGAGGACATCTCCTGGCAGAAGGTCCTCTTGACCCTGTGCTCCCCTAACCCTAAATCTGACTCCATTGAGTACCCTCACCAATATTACTCTCAGGTGCTTCCAGCACACTTTTCCCCAAAGCATCTACCAAGTTTGCAGTTAGTTGTTTAACGTTCAGCTGGTTTGATTACTGTCTCTCCCACCAGCCACCTCCTACTACACAATTTGGCCCAACTCCACGTCCCTAATGCACAAAAGATATGGGAGGCACAGCACTTACATTCTGTGCTTAGTAAGTGTTTGTTAAATAAACACCTGCACGAATGGCAGAAAGATGGTGTAGAAAGAACTGACATGCTGGATTTTAAGTGATCATTTTAGGTTAACATCATCATAGGTTTGAGTCAACGTAAAAAAGAAAAGATACTAAAAGTATCCCACAGATTAGAAAGCAAAGGGAACGGGTGTATGACGTGTCGTTTTCATCGTCATGATCCGTTGTAGCTGCCGTTTGGTTTTATCCTGGGGAAGGCTTGCGTTGCGGTGCCAGTGCCCAGGGTTGTCATGTGCATGGCACGGACGTGTAGACTACCCACGCTTGGGAGCCGGGGGGAGGCCTGTTCATTTCTGTACATTCCTCCCTGCTCCGGTAGAGTGTAGGCACAGTGTGGGAGTTACAAATCATCTAGAAAATGCCACTAAATGTGTCCTTTTGCAGGTCAGAAAGTCCAAAAGGAAAGAGAGACCAGTTGAACTTCATGGCCCTGAGGCACCGTGGGCTTCTGTGACTTGGCATGATGCTGGCTGGTAGTCGGTACAGCCCATCCCAACTCGTGTCCTGGCTCACAACTTTTTGACTTTATGGTGGTGTGAAAGCAACATACATGTAGTGGAAATCACGCTTTGAGTATCCGTGCAAACATTCTGTGTTTCAACTTCAGCACAATTTCAATACATTACATGAGATAGGCAACATGTTTTTCTTTTTTTTTTTTTTTTTTTTTTTTTTTTTTTATTGCATTTTAGGTTTTGGGGTACATGTGAAAAACATGCAAGGTTGTTGCATAGGTGCATATGTGGCAGTGTGATTTGCTGCCTTCCTCCCCTTCACCCATATCTGGCATTTCTCCCCATGCTATCCCTCCCCAATTCCCCACCCCCCCGCTGTCCCCCCCCACTCCCCCACAACAGACCCCCATGTATAGTGCTCCCCTCCCTGTGTCCATATGTTCTCCTTGTTCAACACCCGCCTATGAGTGAGAACATGTGGTGTTTGATTTTGTGTTCTTGTGTCAGTTTGCTGAGAATGATGGTTTCCAGGTTCATCCATGTCCCTACAAAGGATGCGAACTCCTCGTTTTTAATGGCTGCATAATATTCCATGGTGTATATGTGCCACATTTTTCCTGTCCAGTCTATCATCGATGGGCATTTGGGTTGGTTCCAGGTCTTTGCTATTGTAAACTGTGCTGCAATGAACATTCGTGTGCATGTGTCCTTATAGTAGAACGATTTATAATCCTTTGGATATATGCCCAGTAATGGGATTGCTGGGTCAAATGGAATTTCTATTTCTAGGTCCTTGAGGAATCGCCACACTGTTTTCCACAATGGTTGAACTAATTTACACTCCCACCAACAGTGTAAAAGTGTTCCTATTTCTCCACATCCTCTCCAGCATCTGTTGTCTCCAGATTTTTTAATGATTGGATAGGCAACATGTTTTTCTAAAACAGGCTTTGAGGTAGCCGATGTTGCCAAACTGTGGGCTAATGCAGGTGTTCTGAGTGCGGTTGGGGCAGGCTGGGCTAAGCTGTGATGTTCGGGGTGGTAGGCACATTAAATGCACTGTCAACGACACTTCCAACTGACCACGGGTTTATCGGGACGTAACCCCACAGGAAGTTAGGGTGCATCCGACAGCTCAGCCGTTCCTCACGAAACCATTTTTCAGGAACGTTCAGTGAACTGGATGTGCACAGATGCTGGGCACTCACTTCACAAACATGACCACCGTCCTCCTCTGCTCCAGCCTTTCGCCTCTTCCTCCCGAGAGCTATTAGGCACGTTTGACAAACTTGAGAAATGATCGAGTCCCTGTTCTCCCATCTTTTGGCTGCCCTGGGCAAATTCCAGATGAAAAGCTGGACCGTCCTTAACAGGCTCTGGACAGGGTCAGAGCCACATCCACCACGTGGCCCACTCCAGGAAGTCTCCCGACACCAACCCCTTACGGCTCAACAGGAACGTGATGGGATCAAGGGAGGAATTCTTGAGGGATTGCGTGAAAGTTGTGTAGTGTGGAAGAGATGCAAGCAATTCCATTTGGGATTGCCTTTGGTTACGCTAAGACCACTTAAACCAAATAAGTGGGAGTCCTCGCACACGACAGCCAGTCTGCAGGCAGCGGCTCCCGCCCGCAAAGTCAGAGCGTCCACGCTGACAGCCATTCTCATCCCGATGAACAAGCCGGCCCCACCGTGCCATCAGTGCCGAACCCCTCCACCCCACCATTCCAGGAGGGAAGGCAGGGAGGACGGGAAAAACACGTGCCACCAGCCTCCATGCCCCTTTGAAGGAGCTTCCCCGTTCCCCTCCAACCAACCACAGCCACATAACATGGCCACAAGTGTCCTGCAGCCCCCCGTCAGCAAGGCCAGGGGAGAAACAGAGCTTTTCCCACTGAGCTAATTGCCACTCACAATGAAACGGAAGTTCTGTGAAGAGAAGGATGTTAGATGAGCACAGTCCTCGCCTCTCAAATCAACACAAAGGTACATACACATAGACTCACACAGACACACACACATACACACACAACACACATATGCACACATACAGAGACAACACACACATACACATGAATATACACATATATAAACACACCACACATACACACTAACAGACACATATATACACACATGCACATACACGCACGACATATACACATACATGCATGTAAATATATACACATAGAGATCCAAATACACACACACAGAGATACACACACATACAGGCACACACAGATATACACACACGCACACAAATACACACATGGACACACACATATGCATACATACTTCACAGCATCTGGCATCAACTCAGTGGTCCAAGTTAGGATTCTGACAAGTCCGTAATTGTACATCTAATCTTCAGATGAATCTACTGCCCTCCACCTGTTTCAAAGGGCCAAACGTCATGATTCTGTGCTAATTTCAGTCAGTTATATTTCAAATAGAATCTCTCAGTGATTTGCAAGATCAGAGGACATCCCATTTTCTCAAGGGTCCGTGCATTATTCTTAAGAGCAACCCTCAACACAAATATGAAAAATAAAAGTATCCAGCTGGAAATGTGCTTGGTGTGACTAAATGATCCGCTGAAAGCCATGAACACCGCAACTCAAGAACGTGTGATGCGCATCAGGAGCGTTTCCCTACGACTGCGCCTAAAGCTACTGCTGCCCTCGGGAGGGCAATGGGGTGCAGCGGAGAGAACAGGCCACAGTCAGAGCAGAGCTGGGTTCGGATCCCGCCTCTGCGCCTCAGTAACTCCACAGCCCAGCTGAATCTCCATTTTTGTATGTGCAGAATGTGGACGGCACATAAGGACAGAGATTGTGTATGTGGAGCAAAGGCTCAGCTAATATAAATAGTGTTTGTTAATGCCATTGGAAAATTCTGTTTTCTGTCCTTGTCCAGACTGGATTAATTAGTCAATTGGAAAAAATTTAAGCATAGCACGTTCTCCTGCAGCAGGGAAAAACCGCTCATGAAAGAGGGATGCGTTTTATAAGACTATTTAGCCACAATACCAGCAGTCCAATGTTGGGGGTTGTATTTTATTGTTAAGAAACAGAGATAATTATTTCTCAAGGTGAGAATGGTCAGTGTTTCATTTTCCCAGGGACTCCTTTGGAGAAACCGTTGGGAAAGAATCCGTGCTGTTTTCCCTAGTCACTAAGCAGGCCGCCTGTCTTAGACTAACACCACTGTGCCTCCATGCAGGTCCGGCCAGGTGGAGGGGCTGAGCTGGAATTCCCAGGGCTGCTGTCTGGAACATGGAGCCTGAGGAGCCATCGGGGCCATTTCCTGGCCTGGACACTGAGCCAAGAAGCGGGAGGTAGAGGGAGGTGAAGGCAAAAGCCCGGCCCCAAGGCTCTGTCCCTTTTCAAAGCTGCCCACCTCGCGTTGGCTCTTTCTTGTGGGCCACACTGAGGACCTGCCACAGTTTGGAACTTGACTCGGAACCACTGTCATCTTGACTCTTCATTTTAAAAAGCCATTCTTCTAGAAAATAAATAAACGAGTAAAACACAAAAACAAATTCACTCTTCACTTTCAAAAGAGCTTATAAAATCCAAACCCTGGGGGTGGTTTTGGATACAGGTTTCCAGCTTCAAGGAACAGAGTATCTTACACTTCCCAAGCTCCCCTTCCTCACAGGGGACCCAGGCCTAGAATGATCTCCTTTCCCATTTAACTAATGCTTTCCTCGCCTCTCAGCGCCTGCCAAACCCTGCAGGAGGAGCTGCGGGCAGCGAGCCCTTCTCACGCGGCAAGAACACACAGGGACAAAGGACGCCGGCGGAGAAAGGCATTTATTTTTATAGGATCACTTCCTCGCTGCCCCGAATGGTAACTGTTTGGATTACTTATTATGAACTTGGAGGGGGAGAAACCTCAAATCTAATTTGGTTTTCACTATTTGCACCACTATTTGTTTATCTTTCATTCATTACTGGGCTTGGGAAATCATAAAAAGAATCTGGCCATTCATTCCACTCTGAGTCTAGAAGTTTTAATCTGCTGTCTTTCGGCTGCAGTCCTTCTTTCTCAGCTACTTGTATATTGAGATAGAAAGGACCCATAAGGCTTCTGTTTCTCTATAAATGCTTTAACATGGAGTGGGGAGGTTCTAAGGAAAAAGCACAGAAAATCATTCTGCAAATATGACAGAGCTATTTAGCCAGAGCAGGCTGGCCCGTGCGGGCGTCAGGGCCGTCCGTGCTTGACCAGAGACAGACCAGAGCCTGATGGGAATCCCGGTCCGAGGAGGCTGAGGGAGCAGGACACTGTGGTGGTTCAAATGCCACTCATTCATTCATCTCCTAGAACATGCTGAGTAGCCTCAAGGGCAGGGGAGACAGTGAGGAGGCTGACCTGGGCCCAGGAAGGAGAAGGTGAAGGCAGGCAGAAGTTTAAAAAAAAAAACCATCCTCAGAGCTTGCACAGCTCCCAGGAATGCAGCCGAGTTTGGGAGCACGGGAAACTGAGCATCAGGCCAGGTCAGCTGGGTCAGCTTCGGAAACTCAGGCCAAGGTGGCTGCAATCCCACGCCGGCTTGGGGCAGGTGTGTCCCGCATCTGTCCCACCTGCGGGGGCTCCTGCTGGCCGGCCACAGGCCTGTTCCCACAGGGAGCGTGCGCATCTGTCCCACCTGCGGGGGCTCCTGCTGGCCGGCCACAGGCCTGTTCCCACAGGGAGCGTGCAGTGGGTCAGCATCCTCGTGCTCCAGGTGCCCGGTCTCCCCTCCAGCGCCAGCGGGAGCCCTCCTAGCTGTCTTTGCAGCATCATAGCGTCTTATCTCCAATTTATCCTTTCTACCCAACCCAAGTCACCCGCTCCTTCAAAGGATGTCTGAAATGTCCCAGCTATTTCCACGTCCACAGCTGCCTGCCCGTCTCAGGGCCTCACCTCGTCATGCCTGGAGGGCAGCAGGCCTCACAGCGGTCACAGCAAACAGAAAATAGCGCCATTTACCAGGTGTCACTGCGTGCCAGCCGCTGCCGGGGCTGCTCCCAACACACTCACAGAGAGTGAGATGAGCCACTGCGTCCTTCTCCAGGCTACAGCAACGTGTCATGTCACGTGTCACAAGGAAGCAAGCTCAGGCTGGGGAGAAGCTTCACGAAGAAGGCCCACATTCTTCAGGGGGAGGTGCCAGGCCCTTTACAACTGACCCACTTCCTCCTAGCCAGGCTGGACCCTCGCTTAGCTGCCACTGGTGGTAAATTTGGAATTTCCTAGTCGACTTTTGTTTATGTGCTGTGCTGTGTTTTGAAAAGCAAAATGGAGACAGGATGGGTGGGCTTCGTGGTCATGCATGCATGTGGCCCGCACGGCACTCTCAGTTACGGAGTGCTGGCGGGGTCCAAGGACCCAGCTGTGGCATACACAGGGCGCTAACTGCAGGAGAAGGGGAACCTTGGAGGGAGGGGAGTCTGCGTGTCTGTGTGTGTGTCTTCCTGGCAAAGCTTCTTGTTTTTACATGAGGGTTTTGCTCATGCTTTGACTATTTGGAATTTGATATTTAATTAAAAGTTGCTATTTGGTCAATCCTAAAGATAGACAATCAAACACATGCAGAAGCTGCAATAATGACACGTGTGATCTCATTTTAAGTACAAAGTGTCGGTGCTATTCTTATCCATTTTTCTACACATTCCCTGCAGTTGAACATGGCCTCCACCCTGGGAACTGCGGGGGAACAGAAGGCGCCGGATGAGGACTCACCTGACCCAGGTCCACCTGACAGTCCTGCAAAGCGCGCACTGGGAAGAAGCATCTGGGCTTCTCGGGGCTGGCTCCGTCTGTCAACGGGGAGGGCGGCAAACATCCCTGCGCTTCCTACCTGCACAACTACTGTCGTCGGCCACGGAAACTTTGGATGCAGAAACACTTTAAGTCTCTATTCTATTTCTCCATTTCCAGTTCCTCAGCCAAGGGCAGACCTGCAGACAGTCCACCCATCCAACAAAGATCCTGAGATCCTTCACAAGTGAAAATTTAGGCCCCACAAGTGTCTGTGAAGAAGGATAAAAAGTGAAATAAAACTGGGACATACAAGGTCAACAGAGAAGCGAGAGGACAGAGTGAGACCTCAGTGGCCCGAGGCCTGTGTTCTGACACCTCCCAAGTGTCTGCCGCATCCCCAAGCCTGGGAGAAGGCCCCCGATGGTCCAAACAGGCGCCCTATCTCCTGCAGACACACACACAAGGCACCCTCTGTTGTGTGTGGCGCTGAGGTGTCAGAGCCGGCCAGGAGGAGAACAAGGAGCTCTCGGGCCCAGGCACACGCACCCCACTCCCCTGGCAGCTCGGAGCACTGAGGCAGACGTTCACCACACAGAAAAGCACAGAGACCCTTGTGCTGGCGGAGAGCCCTCTTTCCCACACCATTTCCAGATAAAACACAACACCGTAAAACTGATGTCCACAATGACAACCTGGGGCGGGAGAAAATGGATGAATTATGTCCTGGAAACTTTGCATAAGACGGCAGGAAATTGGAAAGTATATTTCAAAAAGATTGTCACCAAAACAGTGTTCACATTTAAATGCCTCTATCAGAAAGGGTTAAAATCTCCACCATCCGAAAGATCACTTTCCTGGAAGAGTCCACTCATCACGATTCTCTATAACTGGCATTTTATTTGGCAATTCCTCCCTTTTTTCTACAATGAGGAAAAACTGGAAAATTCTAACTGTGACTTTTCTTTGTGCCTCAAAACCTGCTTGTCAGTCTTCAGATTTTTGGAAGCTGCTTTAGATCCAAGTCCCCAAGATAGGCTGGAGCCAATGTTTATTGAATGTTTACCATGAGCCTAGACTGGTGAAACGTGTTTCAGCAACTGTCTCACTCAGCACTCAGAGCCCCTCGGAGGGGTGGGTGCTGATATCAGGCCCAGGAGACGGACGAGGAGACCGAAGCCTGCAGAGGTGAATTAGTAACGCAGAGCAGAGCAAGGGCCACGTCAGAGATGGACGAGGAGACCAAAGCCTGCAGAGGGGAATTAAGTAACGCAGAGCGGAGCAAGGACCACGTCAGAGACGGACGAGGAGACCGAAGCCTGCAGAGGGGAATTAAGTAACGCAGAGCGGAGCAAGGACCACGTCAGAGACGGACGAGGGGACCAAAGCCTGCAGAGGTGAATTAAGTAACGCAGAGCAGAGCAAGGACCACGTCAGAGACGGACGAGGAGACCGAAGCCTGCAGAGGGGAATTAAGTAACGCAGAGCGGAGCAAGGACCACGTCAGAGACGGACGAGGAGACCAAAGCCTGCAGAGGTGAATTAAGTAACGCAGAGCGGAGCAAGGACCACGTCAGAGACGGACGAGGAGACCTAAGCCTGCAGAGGGGAATTAAGTAACGCAGAGCGGAGCAAGGACCACGTCAGAGACGGACGAGGGGACCAAAGCCTGCAGAGGTGAATTAAGTAACGCAGAGCAGAGCAAGGACCACGTCAGAGACGGACGAGGAGACCGAAGCCTGCAGAGGGGAATTAAGTAACGCAGAGCGGAGCAAGGACCACGTCAGAGACGGACGAGGAGACCAAAGCCTGCAGAGGGGAATTAAGTAACGCAGAGCGGAGCAAGGACCACGTCAGAGACGGACGAGGAGACCGAAGCCTGCAGAGGTGAATTAGTAACGCAGAGCAGAGCAAGGGCCACGTCAGAGATGGACGAGGAGACCAAAGCCTGCAGAGGGGAATTAAGTAACGCAGAGCGGAGCAAGGACCACGTCAGAGACGGACGAGGGGACCAAAGCCTGCAGAGGTGAATTAAGTAACGCAGAGCGGAGCAAGGACCACGTCAGAGACGGACGAGGAGACCGAAGCCTGCAGAGGTGAATTAGTAACGCAGAGCAGAGCAAGGGCCACGTCAGAGATGGACGAGGAGACCAAAGCCTGCAGAGGGGAATTAAGTAACGCAGAGCGGAGCAAGGACCACGTCAGAGACGGACGAGGGGACCAAAGCCTGCAGAGGTGAATTAAGTAACGCAGAGCAGAGCAAGGACCACGTCAGAGACGGACGAGGAGACCGAAGCCTGCAGAGGTGAATTAAGTAACGCAGAGCGGAGCAAGGACCACGTCAGAGACGGACGAGGAGACCAAAGCCTGCAGAGGGGAATTAAGTAACGCAGAGCGGAGCAAGGACCACGTCAGAGACGGACGAGGAGACCGAAGCCTGCAGAGGTGAATTAGTAACGCAGAGCAGAGCAAGGGCCACGTCAGAGATGGACGAGGAGACCAAAGCCTGCAGAGGGGAATTAAGTAACGCAGAGCGGAGCAAGGACCACGTCAGAGACGGACGAGGAGACCGAAGCCTGCAGAGGGGAATTAAGTAACGCAGAGCGGAGCAAGGACCACGTCAGAGACGGACGAGGGGACCAAAGCCTGCAGAGGTGAATTAAGTAACGCAGAGCAGAGCAAGGACCACGTCAGAGACGGACGAGGAGACCGAAGCCTGCAGAGGTGAATTAAGTAACGCAGAGCGGAGCAAGGACCACGTCAGAGACGGACGAGGAGACCGAAGCCTGCAGAGGTGAATTAAGTAACGCAGAGCGGAGCAAGGACCATGTCAGAGACGGACGAGGAGACCAAAGCCTGCAGAGGGGAATTAAGTAACGCAGAGCGGAGCAAGGACCACGTCAGAGACGGACGAGGGGACCAAAGCCTGCAGAGGTGAATTAAGTAACGCAGAGCAGAGCAAGGACCACGTCAGAGACGGACGAGGAGACCGAAGCCTGCAGAGGTGAATTAAGTAACGCAGAGCGGAGCAAGGACCACGTCAGAGACGGACGAGGAGACCGAAGCCTGCAGAGGGGAATTAAGTAACGCAGAGCGGAGCAAGGACCACGTCAGAGACGGACGAGGAGACCGAAGCCTGCAGAGGGGAATTAAGTAACGCAGAGCGGAGCAAGGACCACGTCAGAGACGGACGAGGGGACCAAAGCCTGCAGAGGTGAATTAAGTAACGCAGAGCGGAGCAAGGACCACGTCAGAGACGGACGAGGGGACCAAAGCCTGCAGAGGTGAATTAAGTAACGCAGAGCAGAGCAAGGACCACGTCAGAGACGGACGAGGGGACCAAAGCCTGCAGAGGTGAATTAAGTAACGCAGAGCGGAGCAAGGACCACGTCAGAGACGGACGAGGGGACCAAAGCCTGCAGAGGTGAATTAAGTAACGCAGAGCAGAGCAAGGACCACGTCAGAGACGGACGAGGGGACCGAAGCCTGCAGAGGTGAATTAAGTAACGCAGAGCGGAGCAAGGACCACGTCAGAGACGGACGAGGGGACCAAAGCCTGCAGAGGTGAATTAAGTAACGCAGAGCGGAGCAAGGACCATGTCAGAGACGGACGAGGAGACCAAAGCCTGCAGAGGGGAATTAA
This sequence comes from Aotus nancymaae, assembly GCF_030222135.1. NCBI lineage: Eukaryota > Metazoa > Chordata > Mammalia > Primates > Aotidae > Aotus > Aotus nancymaae. Next base: position 1,149,566 of record NW_026988450.1, on the reverse strand, counting down.
GTAACGCAGAGCGGAGCAAGGACCACGTCAGAGACGGACGAGGGGACCAAAGCCTGCAGAGGTGAATTAAGTAACGCAGAGCAGAGCAAGGACCACGTCAGAGACGGACGAGGGGACCAAAGCCTGCAGAGGTGAATTAAGTAACGCAGAGCGGAGCAAGGACCACGTCAGAGACGGACGAGGAGACCGAAGCCTGCAGAGGGGAATTAAGTAACGCAGAGCGGAGCAAGGACCACGTCAGAGACGGACGAGGAGACCGAAGCCTGCAGAGGGGAATTAAGTAACGCAGAGCGGAGCAAGGACCACGTCAGAGACGGACGAGGGGACCAAAGCCTGCAGAGGTGAATTAAGTAACGCAGAGCGGAGCAAGGACCACGTCAGAGACGGACGAGGGGACCAAAGCCTGCAGAGGTGAATTAAGTAACGCAGAGCAGAGCAAGGACCACGTCAGAGACGGACGAGGAGACCAAAGCCTGCAGAGGGGAATTAAGTAACGCAGAGCAGAGCAAGGACCACGTCAGAGACGGACGAGGGGACCAAAGCCTGCAGAGGTGAATTAAGTAACGCAGAGCGGAGCAAGGACCACGTCAGAGACGGACGAGGGGACCAAAGCCTGCAGAGGGGAATTAAGTAACGCAGAGCAGAGCAAGGACCACGTCAGAGACGGACGAGGAGACCAAAGCCTGCAGAGGTGAATTAAGTAACGCAGAGCAGAGCAAGGACCACGTCAGAGACGGACGAGGAGACCGAAGCCTGCAGAGGGGAATTAAGTAACGCAGAGCGGAGCAAGGACCACGTCAGAGACGGACGAGGAGACCGAAGCCTGCAGAGGGGAATTAAGTAACGCAGAGCGGAGCAAGGACCACGTCAGAGACGGACGAGGAGACCGAAGCCTGCAGAGGTGAATTAGTAACGCAGAGCGGAGCAAGGACCACGTCAGAGACGGACGAGGAGACCAAAGCCTGCAGAGGGGAATTAGTAACGCAGAGCGGAGCAAGGACCACGTCAGAGGCGGACGAGGAGACCGAAGCCTGCAGAGGTGAATTAAGTAACGCAGAGCGGAGCAAGGACCACGTCAGAGACGGACGAGGAGACCGAAGCCTGCAGAGGGGAATTAGTAACGCAGAGCAGAGCAAGGGCCACGTCAGAGACGGACGAGGGGACCGAAGCCTGCAGAGGTGAATTAGTAACGCAGAGCAGAGCAAGGACCAAAGCTGTGTCCCTCCAGCTCCCAAACCCAAGCATCCCACTGCTCTGAAGGTGGGAAGGAGTGAAGACCAGCTCAGAGGGCCCAGGCATCTTAACGACAAATGAGCTGTCACAAAGTCAGGTTGGTTCCATGGCCGAATCCCACACACCTCCTCTCTCAGCCACACTCAGACATTCATTAGACTGTTAACAGCAGTCCTTGGTGCCCCATCTGAGTCCAGCAACAGCTTTGGGTCCCTTCAGCAAAAGACAGCATCGTGCAGCAGAGGGGGCTCCTGTCCTTGGGTTCTGAAATGGGAAAAAGGGAGCAAGGGAAGGCAAAAGGCCCTCATGCTTGGCCATGATCCACGTCTTCCTTCATCATAGGTCTCCTGTTAAATCATCTTTATTTAGCACAAATTTAAAAGGTACAAGCACAGATTCGTTACAGGGATATACTGCACAGTGGTAAAGTCCAGGCTTTCAGGGGAACCGTCGCCCTAATAGTGAAGGTTGTACTTATTAAGAAACTTCTCATCCCTCACTCCAGCCTCTCACCCTTCCCCGTCTGCAGCGTCTGATGTGTGCGTGCGTGTGTACAATCAGTGAGCACCTACTGATGAGTGAGAACACTGGATATTTGACTGAGATTTGTTTCACTTAAGCTAATGGCCTCCAGTTCTATCCACGTTGCTGCAAAAGACATGATTTCATTCTTGCTTACGGCTGAATAGTTTTCCATCGTGCGTATGTAGTACGCTTTCTTTGTCCACTCGTCTGTTGATGGACACCCTTCAGCTGCCTCCACAGCTTTGCTGTGTGAAGAGCGCTGTGATACACACACAGTGCAGGTGTCTTTCTGACGAACCGTTTCCTTTCCTTTGAGTAGATACTCAGTAGTGAGACTGCTGGATCAAACGGTAGTTCCATCTGTAGTTCTTTGAGTAATCTGTCTGCTGTCATCCATAGAGGCTGTACAATTTTCATTCCAATCAATTGATAGCTGAGAGCCGTTGGGGATAGGAGTAGCCTTAGTGTTCCAGCCGGCGTCTGTCAGAGACCCCCTGAAAGGGGACTCAGCCACCACTGTCAGCTCCTGCACGCCCGGTACCACCCCCTGCAGCTGTCCACAGCCACCGTGGGCCCTGGACCCCTCACGGGGACAAAACAGAGAAATCACGGGAACCTTCACAAATGCCACGCACAGCCGTTCCAACTCCTCCGAGAGCAGGCAACTCTCAGCCTGGGAAGCTGGGCCCGGAGGAATTTAAGTGTGGGCTTTCAGCTATTTCTAGTTTTTATTTGTTTCTGGAAACGAGGGTGAAAAAGGAAAGGAGGGAGTTGAAAGGGGGGCACCAAATGCCTCCTTTCCATGTTCCTCGTCATTCGAAACTCATTACTCACCTGCCAGGAGTCCCTGGAGGGCATGTGACGGCCCGCAGTGTCCTCTGAGCCCCAGACCTGGCCTTGGGGCTCTCAGCAAACACCAGGCTCCTCTGCCTGCCCCAGGGGCACCTGCTTCTCACCTTGATCTCTCTCTACTGATCCAAGTGGAACCAAGGTGAGCTGCTGACATTCATCAATCTTACTTAGACAGAGGGGCCCAAGGAAGACCGGGGAGTTAAAGGAAGTTCGTGAAGGCAGAGGGGAGTTCAAGCTGGGCGCAAGGTCCTTTGTGCTCTTACAACCCTGGAGCAATGCAGAGCGCAACAGCGGCCAGCACTGTTGGGGAGACATGGCCACCCTCATTAAGTCATTCACAGAGAAGCCGGATGGCTTCACATCACCATGTGCCTTCTGGAAGGCAAGACAGAAGTAGAGACAGGAGTGCCAGCCTCCGAGACTCCTGATGCCATGCCGTCCCCACAGCCCACACGCTGATGTGGCTGGGAGGGTTTCTTCCTTCAGTACGTGACTAGTATTTCCATGCCGAGGGTTAGCTAGTACTCGGCCGGTCCTCAGCCCTTTCTCCCCACACCGGCGCCTTTCTAATGTTGGGCAACCCACAGTGATTTAACTCAGAGCCTCTCCAGCTGCAGTGGAGCCGACCTCAGAAACCCACCAGCCGGGGAAGAAACGGCAGAGTATCGTCTGGACACACAGGGAGTCATCGGTTCTCACCACAGATTTATGTTTTTTATTCTTACAATCTATTCATAATCTGCCCTGCTGGCCGGAGAGTTTTGAGCTGCCCCAACAGATTTCAACAGAAGCATTAGCAAAAGAGGAGACAAGCTTGTTCTTTGATACTCCAGAAAGAAAACCAGGCACACTGAGCAGAAGTGGCAAGGTTCTGAGTAATTTTTTGGAAGTTCTAATGTGCATCATTTCTAGCTGCTTGAGAAGAGAATGTGATGTCTTGCAGAGAAGCACTGTCTTGCTTTGTTGTGAAAAGCAGTCCTTCGTGCCTCAGTCTCCCGTGCACCCCATTTGGGGAAGGGTGTGGAGGCTCTCCCACTCCGCCAGCAGCAGAGCAGGGACAGACGCAGACAGGCAGCCATGGTTTCAGCCTCCTCCCCAAGCCCGGGCCAGATGCTCTGAAGTTCCTTCAGTGTTCTGCTCCACAGCGCGACAGCTGATGCTGACGTGTACTGCGGCTGCCTCCCTCCCTGAGGCTTCTCCAACAGGAACACCGACTTCCTGACTCCACGCTTCCCTCTGTTCTCTTCCTTCTGTTCTGAGCGTCAGCTATGGCTCTTCTAGTAAAAGGCACCTAAGGCGTCCATAAGTAAGTCTAGGGGTAAGCTAAGGTCACCTGCCTAAAGTCCATGCGAGACTGATTCGCATCCAGTCTCCACGTTCTGCGCATGGCCAACAACCTCAGTAAGATTTCAGAGACTCGGGCCGGGCGCGGTGGCTCACACCTGTAATCCCAGCACTCTGGGAGGCTGAGGTGGGTGGATCACGAGGTCAAGAGATCGAGACCATCCTGGTCAACATGGTGAAACCCCGTCTCCACTAAAAATACAAAAATTAGCTGGGCATGGTGGCGCGCGCCTGTAATCCCAGCTACTCAGGAGGCTGAGGCAGGAGAATTGCCTGAACCCGGGAGGCGGAGGTTGCGGTGAGCCGAGATCACGCCATTGCACTCCAGCCTGGGTAACAAGAGCGAAACTCCGTCTCAAAAATAAAAAGATTTCAGAGACTCACCCGAGGTGGGGGGCTCGTAGCCTCCTGCCTCTGGCTCCCAGGAGTGTGAACTAGTTAGTGATCAATGTACCGTGTGACTCAGCCCTCTTAATTATTGCCCATCAAGGAAAAGAGAATCTCCAAGACATACCCAGGTGAGGAGAGGAGGAAGTCGCATCATACCATAAAGCTCTGCCCGGGACAGCTGTTTCCAAGCCAGCAGGCCCAGCTGCACCCAGGCCGCAGCCCCTCTGAATGCGCCAGCCCCTCTCTCCTCTCCCCGTCACTGGCAAACTGCTGTTCATGCCCAGTGCAAAGCAGTTTGGCCATGTCATGTCGACTTAGCGCAGCCTCTGTTCCTTGAGCAAACACAGTGAGCGTGCATCCCGAGAGGGTGCTGCCGGGGCTTCGTCCCAGTGGCAGGAGCCAGGCGGCAGAGAGATGTCCGGTCTACCAGGTCATGATGAGGCAAAGGAGAGAAGCAAAACAGCGGAGACACAGGTATTGCCAAGGCTGAGGGTTGCAGTCCTGGAAGACTTCTTGGATAAGGGGGCATCAGTGCAGAGCCAGAGAGAATGTTTCCCGGAGGAAGCGCGTTCCAGATGGGGGAGATAGCACGTGCTAAACACGGAGGCAGGGACAGCGGCGGCACGGGACAGGGGTGGGGCGGCTGGCATAGGGAGGGAAGGAGAAAGGAATGGAGTAAGAGGCAGGAAGGGCCCGGCCGCCAGGCACACAGGCCGCTCGGAGACTTCAAGCGGCCAGCAGCAGCTGAGCTGAGCGTGACATGCTGTAAGAGTCCTCTGTCGGTGTTCAGGAATATAGGGTGTGAGCTGAGGGAAGGGGAGACCAGGCAGGGGGCTTGCAGGGAGGCCAGCGAGAGACGAGGGCAGCCTGGGCAGCAGGCAGAGCTGGATGCAGTGTGAGGGGCTGGCTTCTGCACCTACTTGGAAGGGGAAGCTGATTGAATGTGTGACGCACTCGGCTAGCAGCATGGAAGGAAGAGGTGAGTCAGACATGACTTCAGCGTCGGGCAGCCAAGCATCATCCTCCTCCTCCTCCAGGAAACCCATCCAGGCAGCTCTCGGAACAGAGGTGGTGCCTCTCAAGGCAGAGCTAGGGTGTGAGCAGCTCCTGAGAAGGATGGGTCCCCACTATCTGTCTGTGGGCCCTTCTCCTCCCCTCTTTCCTAAGCAGGTGAAGGGAGTTGAACCGCCAGTCCTCTGGCAGGAAGACAGTGAAAGGAAACTTTTCCTAGAACTGTGAGTAACAGAGCTGCTGAAAATGAGGCTTGGCTTTACAGGGCACATACTGGAAATGAAGGCTATTAATAGGTTCCTGCAGGACCGCTGCCACGCTGAAACCAGCTCCCAGGCGGCCAGCCTCGCCCAGCGGCGGCCATGGGGGTGAGACACAGAACTCCAGGGCTTCTAAGCAGGGCAGGAAAAGAAAAGCATTTCGTAGACTTGCCTTAGGAGTTCAGAAAGAGTCAATAACCTTTTCCACCCCCAGTGTAAGGCGAGCAGACCCGTGAGTTCGTGGGGGTAGGTGAACACACACAAACTGAAAGGTCACAGAGCAAAGCTGCTGGGTGCCTCCTGCCCATTCCACCTGGGCACGAGGAACACAGATGGGGGCTTTGGCTCCCCTCAACACGTGACTGGCACCTCGTGCGTGCAGACACTGGCGGAGCCGTGCTCCCCTGGGACGCATCGGTGAAGCCCGCTGTGCTGTCGGGACTAAGGGGAAATCAGACAGCAATGAGAGTCCCTGAAAAACAGCGAAAAGTGAAAGAAAAAAATCCAGCATGAATTCTTTCTGAGCTCAGTTACCTCATCCGTAAAATGGGCATAATGCTGCTTACACCAGTGTGGTAAGAATCAACGGGGATGACATCAAAAGGGGCGGCTTCCCGTGAGGAGCCTCAAATGTGAGTTTGCCTTCCCAGTTGCTAACGAGGAAAACAAAGAGTTGGACCCAAAGGGCCACAGAGCCTGGGAGTGCAGGAGGAAGCTGCTGCCGCGGGTGGTTTTCCAGAGTCTCCGGATGCCGGTCACATACTGAGTGTGCGCCCTCTTCCACCTCCACCAGCACGCCCTCTGTGCCAACGCGGTATAGCAGGCGTGCTGCATGGAATTCGTCCAGCACACAATGAACAGAAACTGCCTTTTGCTTTTTTCTTTTATCTAATAGTCATGTCATGTTTTCTCCTGAAACAGAGACCCCAGCTCGTCGAGGGCGTTCTTGGGATGCCAAGACTCAGGACCCCGCATGCCACCCATCTCCTTCCTCTGCTCCCCGGTGTCACCTGTCTCACAAAACAACCAGAAATCCCTCAAATAAAACAGATTCTGTGACCAAATCATCGTTTCTGGTTTTTTGTTTTTCGGTTTTTTTTAACCTTTTGGAACAGATTCTGGGGGAATCTAAGTATCATTGTAAAATTCACAAAATCCCAAACCCACTGAGTGAGCAACGGATGAGGGAAATTGCTCCACATCCCGGGGAGAGGAAATGAGCGGGACTGGGGGGAAGAATGTGCTGCGTGGTGGGAGCACTGTTTCCATCCCTGGTGCTGTGCAGCTGCCACGTTTCTGCGAGGAGCTGCCAGCCCGGCAGACACCGAGGACCCTCCCCGCACACTGGAGCTGCGGCCTCGGCAGCTGTGGGAATGCGGACAGGAAGCAGGGGACCCTGGAGGCGAGAGGAGGAGGACATCCTGCGGGGATAGATAAAAAATAACGGCCGAGCTGTGGGAACCTCTTCCGAGCAAACACGTGAGCCCAGGAATTTCCTGAGCCAGAGATCTGACTCCAGTTATTTGTTGTAACTGATTATTTGTTTTCCTGGAGATTTTGCCTAATTTTGACAAAGGGAAAGGAGGTATAAAGCCAAGACATGTGTGGCTGCCCTTCCGGAGCCCCTGCTCACAGAGCAGACGCGAGGCTGTGCTTCAGAACATGGGGCCTGCAGGCTGCTGGCGCACTGCGGCAGGGGCCCGGCCCGGGAGCAGGCGGAGTGTGCCCCACAGACCCCTCCCTGGGGCAGAAGGACAGCAGGGGACTGGGCCCCAGGCGCCTTAGGTGGCACGGGCTGGCTCCCTCTGTCCAGCGAGCCTCTCCGCCGCATCATCCAGCCCTGGGCCTCCAGCAGGAGAGGTGATCGTGACCAGGAAGCAATCCATCACCGTGCAAGGCTTCAGCAGACTGGCTGTCCTTTGAATTTCCAAGAAAACTGCTCCATAATTTTGATCAAGACTTATCAGAGTAAAAATAAACAAATAAACAAAAAGCAGGAGATGCAATTCTCGCCTCTGATAAAGTAGACTTTAAAGCAACAAAGATCAAAAGAGGCAAAGACGGACATTACATAATGGCAAAAGGATCAATGTAACAAGAAGAGCTAACGATTCTATAGATCAACGAGACAGAAAATTAACAAGGACATTCAGGATTTGAACTCAGACCCGGAACAAGTAAACTTAATAAACATTTATAGAACTCTCCACTTCAAATACACAAAACATACATTACCACTTCACACCTATTCCAAAAGTGACTACACAATTGGAAGTAAATCACTCCTCAGTAATCGCATAGCATTTCATAGTTTAAATGAAATATTGGTTGGCTGCTTGTTTGTTATTTTCTTCCCTTATTTTTACCTGACTACATCATTAAGTATAATTATTGGTATAAAAGAGATTTTCAAAACTCATTACTAAATTGCATTCTAGCCTGGGCAAGAAAACAATACTCCCATTCTCTCTCCCTCTTTCTCTTCCTTTTTCCCTCCTCTTCTTCATTCTTTTTTTTTCTTTAAAAAAAAAGAGACTTATCATTTGCCCATCTCACTTACACACTAGAATTTCAAGTGATGAGGTACATGTGGGGACCAGTCTTTTAAGAAGGACCGAATGAATATTTTTGTCCTCACTGTTTGAGCATCTGCCCTGACGCAGGTTTAGATAAGGGGCCGCCATGGCCAGGAAGAGGGGGTCTCAGTCCTGCCCATGGAAGCACGTTCCACTCCCCCGAGGCGGGGCTGGGCATGCTGGGACCTCCCTGTGAGGGGACACCTCCCCAGGTGGCTCGCTTCTGCTGGGCCTTCCCCTCACCCCAGGACCCGCCTTCCAGAGCGCCTGGCCTGGTGTCTGCACGTAGTGAAGCGTGCCTGAGCACCCCTTGCATTAGAGGCATGTCCTCTTCCTTGAACTTCCCCCACCTCACGACACCCCCCAATATCTCCTTGTGGCCAACTCCTCACAAGGTCAAGCGTGCAGGACCACCTCCCCTGAGGCCGCAGCTGCATCTCAGGTTCTCGTTCTACAGATGGGAGCTTCGTTTCGATTTGCTCTAGGTATGACACCTATTTTATTTTTCTTTAATGAAATCCTCCCTCACTTCCATCACCTCAGTGCACCCCTCTCTTCAGAGCTCTCCTCCTCTCCTCTCCTTCCTCCCCATCTTCCTTCCTTCCTGTCCCTGAAGGCCAGGCCATGGTGCCCTCAAAGGATACGACAGGGCCCCATGTGGACTAGAAAGCAGGGCCTGGCCCTGGTCCTTTCCCCTACTGGCCTTAGGCAAGTGCCCCGCAGTGTCTATCTGTGGCCGTCTCTGCCCATGTGTTCACAAATTCACCTTCTGCCACGGGTCGCTGTCAACTCAAGCAGGCCCCCCCAGCACCTGTGGCTCTGGATCTCACTGGGTGGACGTGAGCGTCCACAGTAAAGGAAAAGGGACAAAGTGGAGTTGAGGGGGGTTCTTCCCACAAAACCCAGAAGCGTCACAAAGGACAGCGTTTGTTAAAAGCCTCCAGGACTTGGTACCGAACATCTCTCGAGGCGTCTCCCGACTTCCCAGAGCTGATGGAAATATTCCGAAGGTATTAATAGAGTGCAGATGTTGGAGAACGCGACTTAGAATCCTACTGAACAAATGACCCTGTTGGGAGGCCGTTTGCAGGCTCTGGGGACATTCCACGGAGGGCCCAGCTGATCGTCTCATATTGAAACAGCATGTCCCAGCATTCCAGCTAGAAGAAGCGGAACAGGGCTCCTCCACCAGATATAAATCACAAGGCAAAGGGCAACTGAACTCCCTCAGTCCTGCCCCCCTCCTCCCCCTCCCCCGCTCCCACCCCCCAAGGAAAACAGAGCTTGAGGAAGAGGCTGCCAAGCCAAGCCACGCAGGCGCCAGCCGGCCGAGCGGCACACACGGCGGCCGTTGGGAGGCTCGCAGCTTTCGGCGCTGCGGCCCTCATGTTTTTGCTTCACTGCAATTTGTTTCTGATCTGCAGTCAAGTCCTTACAACGCCGGGATCCTCTAGAGAGTTTATACTTTGACCTCGTGACAATTAACACCAGAGGCCAAGGGAACAAACTCGATAAGAGAGAAACCCGATTGGTGGGAGGTGGAGGGTGGGAGGACGGGCGGGGGCTCATTACTAAAGCAAATGCGTTACTTGTGAAATTATTTCCCATCCAATAAAAAGAATGCAGTGTCTTTAAAGAGAGAGTTGCCAAAATGGAAAGAAAGTCTTCTTTCAAAGACGGCCAAGCCTGGCGATCCTCGGTGAGCTGTGTGTTCAGGAAAGGACACAAATTAGCTGGGCTGGACAGCGGGCCTTCCGCAGGAGCCCTGGGCTGGCAGCCGCCGTGGCCCTGGGACAGAGCCTTTCACAGCTCCGTGTGGTTATGAAAGTGTGGGCGAGCCCGCCGTGTCCTCTGCATGGAGGCCCGGTCCAGGACCTGCCACTGCCCACCCTGCCGGGCACCCCGGAGTGCTGGCCAGAGCTGCGGTCCGGGGTCCCCAGCCACCAGGGCTACCATGGGTGACGGCAGGACACGGCAGTGCGGGAGGCCATCTGTCTCACCTCTCAGGAGAGGCACGGCTGGATACTAGAAAAGGCTGGGTGCCGCCTAAGATGACCCCGGGAGGCAGGGATGCCACCAACCCCACAGCCCTGCTGAGCGCCTGTGTCCCTGGGGACCCACCAGCTGTGTGGACTCAGGAGCAAAGGCACCCATGACATGCGATCAGTGCCCCACCCGGAAGCAGGAATGGCCCCTCAGAGCCACCCAAACCAGGAGCCCCTCAGAGGACAAGGGAGGGCATGAGCCCCGGAGCCCGGCAGGCCCAGTCAGAGCCGCAGCTCCCAGGTGGGACATGTGCTGGATTCGAACCTGTTCTTCCTTTCAACGCTTTACTCTCCTTCCAAAGACAGGCTGTGTTTGGAGCTTGGCCCAGGTCTGAAGGAAGGAGCCGGTGTCATCCGCGGGCACCAGTGGGATGGTGTGCACATGGCTGGCTGTGAGAACAGCCTCTCTCCCAAGAGACAGCAGCGGAGGAGGCCCCCGGGCCATGTGCCGTTTGTCGTAAGCCGTTCACCCCGGTAGCAGACAACTAAGAGAAAGGGCAGGTGCCACCTGCACGTGGGCACATGTGCAGACACAGAGGAGCCGGCTGGCCAGGGAGGCAGGTTTCCAAAAAAAGATCCCAGTTAAAAAGAAATCATCAGAATTATTTTCTTCTGAGAATTTATCAGAAAGCAAGATTATTACTATCCTGAGCAGCTAACTGTTTGGTCTTCCTTAGAAAATAAAGCATCCTTCGATAGAGGATGCCTGCCAATGTCCACAGGTACCAGCACACATGGCTGAGGCCTGTGAAGGATCCCACGGCCCGAGGTGAGGGAGGGGACAGGGGCCATCTGCACGCTCTGTGGGGGCGGAGGCTATGACGAGGGCTGAGGAGAGAAAGCGAATCGCATTTGGGGATCAAGGCAAGCCAGGCCGTGCGAGCAGAATCAAGACAGCTGAGCTACTCAAGCGATTACAGCAGAGGAGTATCTTTCGGCAAGAGAACAGCATGTGCAAAGGCCTGGAGAGGAACAGGGTCACTGTCCCCAGCCCGGGATAACGAGCAGGTGGGAGGTGAGAGAGGGTCAGGTCTGCAGAGCACATGGGCACCAGACCACAGGCCTTTCTCCAGACCACTACGCCTATCCAGGATGCTTAACCACTGTTAAGTGCACAGTCCAGCCACCGCCATCCATCTCCAGAACTCTTTTCATTTTGCAAAACTGAAACTCGGTGTCCATTGAACAATAACTCCCCTTTCCCTTTCTTCTCCCCCGGAGCACCCACTATTCTGTTTTCTGCCTCTACGAGTTTGGCTATTCTAGGTACCTGGAGGAAGTGGAACCATGCAGCATTCGTCGCTTAGGACTGGCTTATTTCACTTAGCATAATATCCTCACAGTTCATCCACGTTGTAGCACGTGTCAGCATTTCCTTCCTTCTCAGGGTTGAATCATATTCCGCTGTATGTATCGGCCGCATTTTCTTTATCCATTCATCTGCTGATGGACACGTAGGCTGTTTCCACCTTCTGGCTACCACGAGTGGCATGCTATGCACGTGGTGTGCACACACCTCTTCGGGATCCTGCTTTCACTTCTTTTGAGTCCATATCAGAAACGGACTTGCTGGATCACAGGGTGATTCTACTTTTTATTTCTACGGAGCCTCCCTACTCTTTTCTACGGCAGCCGTGCCATGTTACATTCACACTGTGTGCGGGGGTTCCAGTTTCTCCACGTCCTCTCCAACATTTGTTATAAGGATTAGACTTTTGAAGGGGAAAGCCCTGCAGGGTTTTTACACATCCGCTGTGGAGGGGAGTTCCTCATACTTCTTAGTTTCTGGCACATTCTCATCAATGGCTGAGGCAAGGAACCCTTGGCTGGGATTTTTAAATCCCGCTGTGTCCCGTACACCACTCTCGTTCCCTTCCCCTTCAAAGCCAGTGTCTTTACGATGCATTTCTTCTTATCTGAATGTGTTTTTACAGTGTGTTTTGTGGTCTTGTGTGCACATACTTTTGTGCAAATGATTGTGTATTTCATCTTGTTTGTTGCCCATTTTTTTAACCAAGTACTATGTTTTTTTTGTTGTTTTTCTTTTGAGACAGATCTTGCTCTGTCGCCAGGCACCAGGTTGGAGTGCAATGGTGCAATCTCAGCTCACCGCAACCTCCGCCTCCCGGGTTCAAGCAATTCTCCTACCTCAGCCTCCCGAGTAGCTGGGACTACAGGTGCACGCCACCACACCCAGCTAATTTTTGTATTTTTAGTAGAGACAGGGTTTCACCATGTTGGCCAGGATGGTCTAGATCTCTTGACCTCATGATCCACCTGCCTCGGCCTCCCAAAGTGCTGGGATTTCAGGCGTGAGCCACCGGGCCCGGCCTCAAGTGCCGTTTTTAAGAGTGCCCCAATCTCTGTGTGCACACTGAGTCCTTCGCTTCTCACCAGGACACCGTGGTGAACATGCTGACACGCATCACCTCCAGGACTTGCCTGAGGATGCCCACTGAGCCCACCGCTGGGTCCCAGGCGGTCTCACATTTGATTTGCTTAATGGGCCAGGTCCCTCTGCACAGCCACCAGCAGCACACAAGACCTCCCACCAGCGATCCCACCAGGAGACAGCTAGAAGGGGGATGCCTGATGGAAAGCTGAGCTTCCAAATCAGATTAGAATTTAGACTTTGGCTTCTAAAGAGTAGAGCCATTCAAGGATTTTTAATCAACTCCATAAACAAGGTAAATAATGCCGCCTTTTATATCCTAAGCCACCCTTAGGCAAGGCCTTTCCTCTGGTCACTCTCCTCCCCAAGCTACCACTGATGATTGTGATTTGACCACAAAAGGGCAACACTCTGAGGCGAGGGGCTCTGCCCCACACTCCCACCCCACCAGCCACGCTTGGCGGCTTGGCGACCTTTTAAACATGTATGTCAAGAGCAATTTTCTAATAAGGATCGAGGGTAAGGGCAGGGATTAGAGCTAGCCACACTGGGGTGACATTTTAGTTCATGTCATTTCAACCCCAAGCGTATACCTAAAACCACAGGATGAGTGAGAACTTAACGGAGGATGAAGATGGGGTCGGCGAAGAGGACGAGGGGTGTGTTCCAGAAGCGGTAAGGTCTCCTGAGCGAGACACCAGAGTCACAGCCACCATAAAACAGGGGGTCAGAGGCCGGCCTCCCTGGGGCCCCTTCTGCACAGAACATAAAAGGGAACCTTGCAAGGCAGAGGATGCAGCCACACGACGGAGATGCCCAAGACAGTGGGACCCACCCGGGCCACACGGCACGGGGATTAGGAGCAAACCGTCAAGTGGAAGTCCGGATCCTTCGCTCACTCACTTGGCTCTCTAAACCTCGGGTTCTTTATCTCTAAAATGGAGAAGGCAATTGTCTCTGTTTCTTCTGCTCTGAGGATTCATCAGCTCCGTGTGCCAGGCACTGCTCCAGGGGTGAGGAGATTCAGTAACCAGCAACCAGACCAGGTTTCCATCATCAGGAAGGACACCCAAGACAGAGGAGTCAGCAGTAACAATTAAAAAGCACAAAAACGTCGCTAGGCCCCCACGCCTCCACTATGGCGGTCCAGATGTTCGCTGGGACTCTCCGCTCCTCACAGTCAGGTGATGCTGCCTCCGACCTCTATCCTGTGTCCTGTGGAAGGAAGCCGGTGGCCTCCCAAGACTTTCTGAAAACACATCCCCTGGAACGTCTCAAGGTCGGTCTGCCTCCTTCCTGCCTGCCCCGAATTCTCGCTCTCTACTTATTACACTGGTCAAATATTTCCTTGATTCACACACACGTGCACACATGGCAGAGACAGGTTTCACTGAGAACCTTGGAGCTATGGTGGGGCTTACAGAGACTCGGGCAAAACTGTTTCTCTGGGTGATGTTTGCAGTATTCCTTCTGCCACTGGCTGCGTTGCTCGGTCCTCTCCATTCTGTGTCCCCTAGTTCCCTCCTTTCTGTTCTCCTTCAACGCTTGTGGAGGTGACATTGCTACCCCAGTGGGTGCGGAAGGTGGGACCCCCACTGCAGGGGCGTGGAGGGCAGAGCGCGGAGCCGAAGCACCTCACTCTCAAGCCTTGCCTGGGTTTGGACTTGCCTGGGACCCTCCCCCTTCCTTCTTCGCTATCTCTTCCTTTTGGAAGGGGATTGTCTGCCCTAGGCCTGCCCTGCCATTGCACACTGGAAGCGCACAACTTGTCTGGTTTCACAGCTCCCAGCTGGAGGGGAATCTGCCTCTGGAGCCATCGTACCTGTAATCTCACCATGTCTGATATTTAGATGAGACTTTGGTTTTAAACCTCAAAGTCAATGCTGGAATGAGTTGGGACATTTGAGGTTGTGGGATGGAATAAATGTATTTTGCACTTGAGAACATGCATATTGGGGGACCAGGGATGAAGTGCTATGGACCGACTGTGTCCCCCCAAAATTTGTATGTTGTAATCCTACCCTGCAGTGTGACGGTTCTAGGATGTGGGGCCTTTGGGAGGTGATGACGTCATGAGGGTCTGTGTCCCTGGCTTCCGCCCATCCCTCTAATGAAACATCCCAGTGTTTGAGCAGAAGCCAGGGACGCAGACCCTCATGACCTTCGGGCCCCAGTGGCCCTACCCTGGACTTAACGGGTGGCTGCTCTGTCCTCACCTCTCTTGGACCTCCCCAACGCTCTGACACTGTGACCACACCTTCCTTAAAATGCTCTCCTCTCTTGCCTTTTATGTCCAGAGCAGACCTTCCTCCCGGCCACTCCCAGGCAGGACCCCTGGAGGCTCAGGATCCTCCATGCGCACGTTAACCTTGGGAGCTTCTGGATTGGCCTGGAGTCCGCTTTCTTTCCTCACTCTTGTGTGCCAAGGGTCAGCAAGCCTCATCTGTGGGGGTCAGATGGCCAATCTTGTGGGGTCCTTTTGCAGCTGCCCACAAGGGCAGCCTCAGACAGCCAATGTGCAAGCAAAGGAGAGTTCCAATAAAACTTTATTGACAAAAGCAGGCAGCATTTGCAGAGTGTGACTCCAGACCCTCTCCCTTGCGTACAGACCCACTCCAGAGGCTTCAAGATGACTCAGATTTATAGTTTCCACTCAGGCTTCTCCTCTGAGCGCAGACCCATCCTTGCCTCCCTTGACACAGCTTGGCCAGGCTGACCTCACAGCCTCCCGCTGAGCACTCGGCTGTCTTGTGTGTCCCATCTCAGCGACAAGGCGGCCCCCGCCCCGTGTTCAGCTCCGTTTACTCACTGAGGGTTGCAGGAGGTTCACGCTCCGCTCCAGCCTCACAGCACTTCCCACATGGCATCGCCCGCCCGCAGAAGGCAGCGCAGGCAGGTAGCTGCAGAACCTAAGGGCACGGGCCAGCTTCCCTGCAGAACGCCCCGTCCCTGGGTCTCGGAGCAGACCCCGGCCAGCAGGGCGGGCCCCAGCTCCTCCGCCTGGCTGCATCTCAGACCCTGCTCCAGCACCCCCATCTGCCTACAGCACCCTGTTCTCCCCCATTTATGAATTTCTTCTCATCTTCAAATCTCACGTCAGATTTATTAAACTCCCCTTCGTATGCTCTGAGTATACCACACATCTCTCCTTCTGTTGTGTATTTACTGTTTTGATCAGGGGTTAACACACCGCAGCCTGCAGTCTAAAGCCACCCTCCATCCCTTTCTGAAAATAGAGTTTCGCTGGAGCTCAGCCTCACTGCACTTAAATGCAGTACAGATGCGTCTGCACCCCCACGCAACGCAGAGCTGGGCATTACAATAGAGACCAGGAGGCCCACCAGGCCTCAAGTCTCTACTGTCTGGCCCTCCACAGAAAACACGTGCCGTGCCAATCCCTGGTTTTGCTTATTCAATAAGCCGTCTGCCACACTGGACAGCAACCCAAGGAGGCTGGACACCGTGCACGTCCTTCACTGCAAGAGCTTCATGGCCAAGGCGCACAGTGCCTGAGCTGGGCACTGGCTGGATGGAGGCAGAATCAGATCGGCCGCATCACCAGGTCACACGTCCCACCCTTGGCTGTCTCCTAAGCAAAGTCAGCCATGATGCCAGGAGCCAAAATGGTCACTTGACACTCTCTTTCTCCCTCACCTCTCTGGTAATGCCCATTCATTCTGCTGGCTGTGACAGCTGAGGCTCATTGACGATGCAATGCTCTTCCAAAGACGAAGGAAGCAGTAATAAATTGTCTGAACACAGGGACTTCTTACCCAAGTGTGAGTACAGCAATCACACACAAAGTAAATATCACCATGCACAGTGGCTGCACACATGGTCACACGCACCGCGGCACGGCCTGTGAGGGCGTCTGGGCATTACACACGGTCACACGCACCGCGGCACGGCCTGTGAGGGCGTCTGGGCATTACACACGGTCACACGCACCGCGGCACGGCCTGTGAGGGCGTCTGGGCATTACACACGGTCACACGCACCGCGGCACGGCCTGTGAGGGCGTCTGGGCATTACACACGGTCACACGCACCGCGGCACAGCCTGTGAGGGCATCTGGGCATTACACACGGTCCCACGCACCATGGCACAGCCTGTGAGGGCGTCTGGGCATTACACACGGTCCCACGCACCGTGGCACAGCCTGTGAGGGCGTCTGGGCATTACACACGGTCCCACGCACCGTGGCACAGCCTGTGAGGGCGTCTGGGCATTTTGCCTCATTTTACAGTAGAGAGAACCCCTCATAGGGTGCTGTGGTTGGAAAGAGCCTCCTCTCATCTTCTGGCTCTGAAAGCTCTTTCCTTTTTAACACAACAACGTTTCCAAAATGTGTGTTTATGAGAAAAAATGGGCCCTGTGCTCAAATGTGATTGGAATGGGGCATACGCCACAGCCCTGGTGGAGGCGCTACAAGAAGGATGCCTGCCTAACATTTCCAATGTGTTTGGCCTCAGTGCTTTTTCCCTCCAAGTACCCAGAACCCCTCTGCAGAGACTGGTATTCTATAGAATACTCTGGGAGAAACACATACCTTTCATCATCCAAGGCCGTGCCTACCACTGTGGCCCTGCGGAGAAGATTTTGGGGCAGAGATCTCAGGCTTCCTTCCCATAAAATGCCTTCATCTTCCAAATCACCCTATTGCTCCGTTCTCTCAGCACAATTGAGTTAAACTCAAGAAAAAAGCAATTTCATTACCTGAGGAAAGTAATTCCCCTATAATGCAAATGGCAGAGATCATCCTTTTAAGTGGTTTTCGATGTTTAAAAGAAGAGCTTGCCTACTAACATGCAAGTTAATATCAGACTATACCTCATTCGCCCTGGGTGATGCCCCGTGAGCACCGCCTTCACCCTCCACGTTCACGAACAGGAATCCGCGTTGCAGCATCCTTCTGAGACGCTGCTGACGGCCTCCCCTGGGCTCTGCTGCACCCGCAGTGAAACTCAGGTCATGATTCACACATGATATACTTCGGTCCTCACTCGTTCATCTCTCACCCATCTTTATATCACCCCCGCCTTGTGCCAGTGTTCAAAGAACACTCACTGAATGAAACTGAAAGGCTTTCCATTGTTACATCACGGGCCAGCAAATATTTCTCAAAAACCTCCTCTGTGCTCAACCCCACGCTAGGCCAGAGTCCAGGAGCTCACAACCTAAGAGGGGAAATAAGAGAGATGTGACGGTCCAGACGGTGCTATGAGGAATGTCATCCCCTCATCATTACTGAAAAAGACGATTTTCTGGGAAATTGGGAGAGGTCTCACAGAGGAGATGGGAGCCCCTCACGGGCTGGAGGAGCTCTGCTGGACACTCGAGGGCAGGGGGAGTAGGGCTGAAGGCAGGAGGGGCACCGGGAATAGCTTGTGGAGGGGCGGGCAGTCTGGGACGTCTGGACTTTGTCCTATGGGTAATGGAAGCCATGGAAGATTTTTAATCAAAGCAACATTATTAAGCCTACGTTTAGGATAAAATCCAGTCTGGAGGAAGGATTGCAAGGGAGAAACTCTCTTTTTATTAGAAAAGGCACAGGAAGGAGTCTGCACGTTCCTAAGCGAGTATCCTTAGGTATCTCACGAGACACCTGCTGTAGGCAAAGCCAGAAGTCGGGGATAAGGTGCCGCTGAACTGGGTGAGGGCGCCATCGCCTCTGAGACTGCGACCGTTCCCGACAGAACCAGGCAGAGACTGGGGATCAAAAGGGACCTGCTCTTGCCCAGCCTTCAGGTTTCATCCTCCACAAAGAGTCAGGGCACACACCCAATGGAGGTGACGCTGGCGAGGTCGTGGTGGCGCCCACAGCAGCAGGAGGGTGACTGTGGCAGGCGGCACTGCCCCGCCCTCGTGGCCAGGGACAGGAGCCCCACAGGATGCTGGACAATACTGGGAAGGAAAAGGAGGGAATCCTCGACCTTGGGCTGGAGCCTGGCCGCAGACCACTGAACCCTGAGCGTCTCGACAGGTCTCAAGAAGAAAAAAAATTCTTGGAAGCTGACAAGGCAGTGAGTGAAAACAAAAGATTCTATCTGGTAGGAAATAGGATAAAATGGAGAGAAATTTGTTTTGTTTGGGGAGATAAAATAAGCAACAGACCACTGAACTCAGGTCAGAAGAGCACAGCTGCCTACCCTAGAAGTGACAGCAGACAGAGAAGGAAGTGTGTTGCAGGCAGGTACAAAGAAGCAGCTATTTGAGGAAAGTTGTCTTACACGCAATACGGCTCCTCTCTGCTGGCAAGTGGCATCCTTGTGAGGAGACTGACCAGACCCCTCATGATGAAAAGCGTCCCAGGCAGTGCTGGCCATGCGAGAGCTCTCAGTTTCTTTCCACAGACTCCTCCTGGAAAGCAAGCAGGGGCCTGAACAACCCACACTGGCCTCTTCCTGAGTGGATTCCCTCACTGACTCAGTGCAGTCGCTGAGTCTCCACCTGGCTTTGTGCTGCGTGGAGGCAGCTCTGGAGGTAAAAACCCCGATCAGAGGGACCTCAGGTAAAAGGGCAGCCTCACCCCGGGACCTGAGCCATTTATAACGCAGATCAGCTTCATGGCTGCAGGGCCCTTGTGTTTAAAAAAAACAAAAACAAAAAACAAGCTTTGGGCCCGTGGGATTAGGGGACTACCACACACTGGAGCCTGAGGGGTGGAGGCAAGGGGAGGAATAGCAGGAGGCGGCGGTATTGGGGTGGGAGAGCATTAGGAGAAATATCTAATGTAGATAACAGGGGGATGGAGGCAGCAAACCCCCATGGCACGTGTATACCTACGCAACAAACCTGCACGATCTGCACATGTGCCTCAGAACTCACAGTATAATTTTTTAAAAAAAGGAAAACAACAAAGCTTTGGGCCTGCGGGATCTCCGTGTGCTCTGAAGTTGCTGTTTATACAAAAGCGCTTTCGCTAGCAGTAATTGGCTGACGCTTCTTCAGTGTACTTCCCCATTACCCAGAGAGCTCGGGGACATGCCTTCGAGGACGGAGGTGTGGCCCCTGCATCTGGTTTGTGTCTAGGTAGTTTCAGAAGTGGCCTCCTCTTTGACTGCGTCCTTTCCCATTTCATCACACGTGACCCTCTCCTGCACATGTCCAGAGGGCTTTCCCAACAGGGTCCATTGCCACTGGGTGAGCGTTGAAAACTGAATGCTCCATTATTTGCTTCCTGGGGAGATATCGTTCCCAAAATGGAAAGCTGTCTTCACTCCCATAGAGGTGGTCTAGCCATGATCTTAGCCACTCTGAATATGAAGCCCAGTGGAGCATGCACTGTCTGACTTGTCATATAGGGGTGGACTCACGAGGCTGTCACATGAGGAAGTGACTGAGAGGATCAAAGCAATTATCCAAGCCCGTCTTGGCAAAAGACGCAGGTATTACAACAAAGGGTCATTTGAGGCTCACAGGGAAAGGTCATTGTCGTGATAGGACAGCTGGAAGGCTGCCCTGCCACTAATTAGCCATGTGTGAGCCCAAGAGATCTTTAAAAATAATATATTATGGCTCTATTGAGATATAATTCATGTACTATAATATTCACTCATTTAAAATGCAGAATTCAGTGATTTTCGTATATTCGTAGAGGTGGCTGATCAGCACCGCAATCAGTTTTCAAATAGTTTCACCATCCCTAAGGAAAACCCAGCCTGGTTTGGTGGCTCACGCCTGCAATCCCAGCACTTTAGGAGGCCAAGATGCACCGATCACTTGAGTCTAAAAGTTTGAAACCAGCCTGAGAAACATGGCGAAACCACGTCTCTACGAAACATACAAAAAACTAGCCAGACATGGTGATACGCACCTGTAGTCCCAGCTACCCCGGGGGCTGAGGTGAGAGGATGTCTTGAACCCAGGAGGCAGAGGTTGCAGTGAGCTGTGATCACTCCACTGCACTCCAGCCTGAGCAACAGAGAGAGACCCTGTCTCAAAAAAAAAAAAAAGTTTTAAGAAAGAAAGGAAACTTGTACCTGTAAGCAGTCACTTCCTATTTACTTCCAACCACCCCAGCCGTAGGCAACACTAATCGTCTTTCTGTCTTTATAGATTTCAGGCATATTTTTAATATGCCTGAGCCTCAGTTTCCCCATATGTAAAATACCCCAAGCCCTATTGTCATGGAATAACCATTTTTTCATGTGATCTTGCAAAATCAGGCTATGGTGCTGGCCCTGGCTTGGGTTATGTTATTTGTTTAGTTGAAAGAGTGTAAGATTTATTTGAGAGGCCGAGGAGCACATCACACCGCATTTCACTGAGAGTCACAGGCTCCACTCTGCCACACACCTCCCTCTGGAGAGCAGAGCCCCTGTGTGGGAGCCTCAGCACAGATCACAGAGCACAGTAACGGGATAGCTCACTAAGGCCCCAGGTGAACAGCGCTGGTCACACTCTCCAAAGAAAAACAATAGACTGTCTTGGAGGTAGGATGCCACCTGTTCTGGGACGTTTGCTCACTGTCCACTTCCAGCCTAAGGGAAGACACCAGGCAGAAGCAGTAGATTGGGAAGGGATTTTGTTAAATTATTTTAAAGTGAACTATTAGGTGGCATTTAGTACACACTGCACAACCACCCCTCTCTCTAGACCCAAAACATTTCCATCACGCCAAGGTAAAACCTGTTACCCATTAAGCAGTTCCTCCTTATTTCTCCTTCCTCTCAGCCTCTGAAAGCCACTAATGTGAGCTCCGTCCCTATGGATTTGTCTATTTCATATGAACAGGATCATATAATATATGACTTACCACGCCTGGCTTCTTTCTCTTAGCATAATGTTTGCAAGGCGCATCCACATCGTATCACGTATCAGTATCTTATTTTCTTGTGGTTGAATAATTTCATTGCATAAATATGCCACAAGTTGTTTATCCATTCTCCTGTTGGTAGGCGGACCTGGGTGGTTTCCACTTTCGGCATATGTGAATGATGCCACTATGAAAATGCATGTTACATGTACTTGTTTCTTTACCTGTTTTCAATTCTTTGGGGTATATACCTAGAAGTGAAATTGTGGGGTCATATGGTAATTCTATGTTTAACTGTTTGAAGAACCACCACACCGTTTTCCACAGAGGTTGAATCACCTTACATCCCCACCAGCAATGCACAAGGGTTCTAATTTTTCCACATCCTTGTCAACACTTTTATTTTCTATTTTTAAATTATCACCATTGTAATGGGTACGAAATGGTACCTCGTTGTAGTTTTGATTTTCATTTCCCTATTGACTGATGACATTGAGCACCTTTTCATGTGCTCGCTGGCCATTTATGCATCTCCTTTGCAGAAACTCTTTTGCCCATTTTTCAATTGAGTTGTCTTTTGCTGTTAAGTTCTAAGAGTTCTTTATGTATTCTGGATACCAGATGCTTATCAGATGTATGATTTCCAAATATTTCTCTTATTTCATGGGTTGTCCTTTCACATCAAAGGATGATGTCCAGGATAATGTCCTTTGATGCACAATTTTTTAAATATATATAAAGCCCCGTTTATCAGTTTGTCTTTTTTGTACATGCTTTTTGTGTTATATCTAAAAATCCATTGTTAAATCTGAGATCGTGAAGATGTATCCCTATGTATTATTCCAGGAATGTTTCGAGTTTCGTTCTTATATTTAGGCCATTGATCCATTTTGAGTTCATTTTTGCATATGATGTGAAGGAGGGGTCCAACTCCATTCTTTTGCAGATGGGCAGCCAGTTGACCTAGTACCACCTGTTGAAGAGACTATTCTTTTCCCATTGAAGCTTTTGGCACCCTTGTTAAAACTCAATTGACCACAAACGGTCTGTTTCCGGGCTCTCAGTTCTGTCCTTATGCCAGCGTCACATTGTTTTGATTATTGTAGCTCACAGCACTTTTCAAATGGAGACATGTGAGTCCTCCAACTTTGCTCTTCTTTTTCAAGATTGCTTTAGCTATTTCCGGCTCACTGAAAATCCATATGAATTTGAGGGTCAACTTTTCCATTTTGTCACAAAGGTTACTAAAATCTTAATAGTGATTGCATTGAACCTGTAGTTTGCTTTAGGTAGAATTGATGTCTTAACAATATTGTCTTCCAATCCACGAATAGGGATTTCATCTCCATTTATTTAGATCTCTTTAATTTTTTTCAGCAGCGTTTTGTAGTTTTCAGTGTACGAGCCTTTCACTTACTTGGTTAAATTTACTCCTAGGTATTTCACTCTTTTGGATGCTATGGGAAATTGAATTCTTTAAATTTCCTTTTCGTATTTTTCATTAGGGGTATATGAAACACAACTGCTTTTTGCGTGTTAATTTTATACCCTGCAAATTTGTTGAATTCACTTATTAGCTCTAGTAGCTTTCTTAAGAACGCCTTGGTATTTTCCACATGTAGAATGTATATGTAGAAAATGCCTCTCTGTGAAAACAGAGACAGTTTTCCTGTTCTCTTGCTTGATTGCTGTGTCTAGAATGTTCAATACATTGAATAACAGTGGTGAAGGTGGGCATCCTTGTATTGTTCCTGGGTGGGAAAGTTTTCTGCCTTTCACCATTGACGTGATGTTATCTGTGGGTGTTTCATAAATGCTCTTCACATCATTGAGGAAGTTTCTTTAGATTCCTAGTTTAATGAGAATTTTTATTATGAAGGGTGTTACGTCATGTCACATGCTTTTTCTGCATCACTTGCAACAATATTGTGCATTTTCCCCTTGGTTTTATTTATGTGGTATAGTACCTTGATTGATTTTATTATGTTGAACTGATTTTGCATTTTTGGAATAGACCCCACTTGATCATGGTGTATAATCCTTTTAGTATGCTGTTAGATTCAATTTACTTGTATTTTGCTGAGGATACCTGCATTTCTATTCAAAAGGGATGTTGGTCTGTTCTTTTCTTCTGATGTTTTTATCTGGGTTTGGTATAAGAAGTATGCTAGCACCATAGATTCAGTTAATAGATGTTTCCTCTCTCATATTTTAGAGGAGTTTGAGAAAGATTGGTGTTCTTCTTTACATGCTTGTTAAAATTCACCAATGAAGCCATCTGACCCTGCTCTTTTCTTTCGTGGAAAATTTTCTTACAACAGATTCCATTGTTGTACTTGTTTATAGGTATCTTAAGATAGCCCTATGCAGAAAGCGGAAACTGGACCCCTTCCTTATACCTTATAAAAAAATTATCTCTAGACAGATTAAAGATATAAACATGAGGCCTAACACCATAAAAACTCTAGAAGATTGGAAGTGAAACCAAAAAAAGAAAAGAAAAAAAGAGAAAAAAAGAAAAAGAAAAGAAAAAAGTTTAGAAGAAAACCTAGGCAAAACCATTCAGGACATAGACACAGGGAAGGACTTCATGACTAAAACACCAAAAGCAATGGCAACAAAAGCCAAAATAGACAAATGGGATCTAATTAAACTTAAAGCTTCTGTACAGCAAAAGAAATTATCAATAGAGTGAACCAGCAACCAACAAAATGGGAAAAAAATTTTTGCAATCTACCCATCTGACAAAGGGCTAATATCCAGTATCTACAGAGAACTTAAAATATTTACAAGAAAAAAAAAACAAACAACCCCATCAAAAAGTGGGCAAAGGATATAAACAGACGCTTTTCAAAAGAAGACATTTATGCAGCCAACAAACGTGAAAAAAAGCTCATCATCACTGGTCATTAGAGAAATGCAAATCAAAACCACATTAAGACAGCACCTCACACCAGTTAGAATGGCAATCATTAAAAAGTCAGGAGACAACAGATGCTGGAGAAGATGTGGAAAAATGGGAACACTTTTGCACTATTGGTGGGAGTGTAGATTGATTCAACCATTATGGAAGACAGTGTGGTGATTCCTCAAGGATCTAGAAATAGAAATACCATTTGAGTCAGCAATCTCATTACTGGATATATACCCAAAGGATTATAAATCATTCTATTTTAAAGACACATGCACACATATGTTTATTGTGGCACTGTTCACAATAGCAAAGACTTGGAACCAACCCAAATGCCCATCAATGATAGACTGGATAAAGAAAATGTGGCACGTACACAGCATGGAATACTATACAGCCATAAAAAAGGATGAGTTCATGTCCTTTGCAGGGACATAGATGAAAGTGGAAACCATCATTCTCAGCAAAACTGACACAAGAACAGAAAACCAAACACCGCCTGTTCTCACTCATAAGTGACTGTTGAAAAATGAGAACACATGGATACAGGGAGGGGAACATCACATACCAGGGCCTGGGGGTTGGGGGGCTAGGGGACGAATGGGGGGGGATTGGGGAGAGATAGCATTAGGAGAAATACCTAATGTAGATGATGCGACAATGGATGCAGCAAACCACCACCATGGCACACGTATACCTATGTAACAAACCTGCACGATCTGCACATGCACCTCAGAACTTGAAGTATAATAATAATAAAAAAATCAGACCCATCGATGATAGAATGGACAGGGAAAATGTGGCACATATACACCGTGGAATACTATGCAGTCATAAAAAATGATGAGTTCGGCCAGGCGCAGTGGCTCACGCCTATAATCCCAGCACTTTGGGAGGCTGAGGCGGGTGGATCATGAGGTCAAGAGATCGAGACCATCCTGGTCAACATCGTGAAACCCCGTCTCTACTAAAAATACAAAAATTAGCTGGACATGGTGGCACATGCCTATAATCCCAGCTACTCAGGAGGCTGAGGTAGGAGAATTGCTTGAACTCAGGAGGCGGAGGTTGCAGTGAGCCGAGATCGCGCCATTGCACTCCAGTCTAGGTAACAAGAGTGAAACTCCATCTCAAAAAAAAAAAAAAAAGGATGAGTTCGTGTTCTTTGTAGGGACATGGATGAACCTGGAAACCATCATTCTCAGCAAACTGACACAAGAACAGAAAATCAAACACCGCATGTTCTCACTCATAGGTGGGCATTGAACAATGAGAACACATGGACACAGGGAGGGGAGCATCACACACTGGGGTCTGTGAGGGGGAACTAGGGGAGGGACAGCAGAGGGTGGGAGTTGGGGAGGGATAACAAGGGGAGAAATGCCAGATATAGGTGAAGGGGAGGAAGGCAGCAAATCACACTGCCATGTGTGCACCTATGCAACCATCTTACATGTTCTTCACATGTACCCCAAAACCTAAAATGCAATAATATATATATAAATAAATCAGAAATTTTAAAACTGCAAAGAAAAAAAAGGAGAGCCTGAAGATGTGACTGAATTGCTGCAATTTCTTGATGAAACTTCAATGTGTGAAGAGTTACTTCTTAAGAATGAACAAAGAAAGTGGTTTCTTGAGATAAAATTTATTCCTGGTGAAGACGGTGTAAACACTGTTGAAGTGACAACAAAGTGTTCAGAATATTCCAGAAGCTTAATTGATTAAGCTACAATAACATTTGGGGAAGACAGGCTGCAATTTTTAAAGAAGCTCTACGGTAGGTAGAACGCTGTCAAACAGCAACACGTGCTTCGGAGAAATCTTTTACGAAAGAAAGAATCAATTTGATGCGGCAACCTTCGATGTTGTCTTATTTTACCAAATTGCTACAGCCGCCGCAGCCCTGATCACTCAGCAGCCATCAACACTGAAGCTTCCACCAGTAAAAAAAAGATCACCACTCGCTGATAGCTCAAATTATCATTAGCATTTTTAGCAATAAAGTAATTTTAAATTGAAAAAAAGGGGGGTGGCTATTGAAGTCTTCAACTATTATTTGTGGACTGTCTCCTCCTCCCTTCATTTCTAACGATGTATTTGGGGGCTTTTATTTGGTACACATATGTTTGTAACTGTTACTTTATGATGACTTGACTATTTTATCAATTGGATTAAAGCAATTTTGTCTGATATTAATATAGCTACTCTTTATTTTGGTTACTCTTTGCATTGGGTAGCTTTTTCCATCTTTTCACTTTCAATTCATTGTGTCTTTGGATCTTTGGATCCAAAATGAATCTCTCACAGACAGCATATACTTGGATCGTGTGGTTTTTAATCCATGTTGTCATAACTGCCTTCTGAAACAGGAAGTTTAATCCATCTACCTTTGATGTAATTGAATGTAGAGAAGGAAGGACTTACTAATGAGGAAGGACTTAACTTCTGACATTTTGCCTCTCATTTCCCCCTTTATTATCTTCTTTTATATGTAATTCTCTGTAGTAAACCACGTTGATCCCCTTCTCATTTTCTTTTATGTATATTCATTAGATTGTGGTTTGTTTTCTTACCATAGAAAATACAATTAACATCTAAATGCAACAGAATTTAGTTTTAATTTAATTTACAGCAGCTTAACTTCAATCGCATGTAAAAACTCAGCTCCTGTAGAGATCAATTCCTGCCTATTTGTGTTGTTGTTGCTGTCACAGTTACATTTATACATGTTGTATGCCCACTAATACATATTTATAATTATTTTATGACCTTGCCTTTTAAATCACGTAGGAAATTAAAAGCGGAATTGAAACCTAAGATACAATTATACTGGCTCTTATATTTGCCTATGTCATTACTTTTCCTGGAGATACTTATTTCTTTATCAGGTTTCAAGTCACTGACTACCGTTTTATCATTTCACTCCCTTCAGCACTTCTTACAAGACAGGTCTATCGGTGGCAAACTCCCCCAGCTTTTGTTTATCTGGGAATGTCTTGACCTCTCCCTTATTTTTGAAAAATAATTTTGCTAAATATAGAATTCTTTGTTGACAGTCTTTTTCTCTCATTTGACTTTAAATGTCATCCCCGTCCTTTGCCCTTCCCAGTTTCTGGTTAGCAGCTGGAAATCTAGTAATCTTATTGGGAATCTCTTCTATCTGACAAGTCACTCCCTCTTTCTAATTTCAAGGTTTCTTTTTTCTTCCCCCTGGCTTTCAGCAGTTATATACCATGTCTAATGTGGATCTCTTCAAATATATCTTATTTGGAATGTGTTGTGCTTCTTGGATTTGTAGATTCTTGTCTTTTATCCAGCTTGAGGCATGTGCCGTCCTTCTGTCTTTGAATATTCTTGCCATCTTCTCCTTTCTCTGTCAGTTTGCCGAACGGTGTACTACAAGTCCCTTACGTTGCATTCGCTTTTCTTCACTCTTTTTCTTCCTGTTCCATTTATAATCTGTATAATCTCAATTGTCCCTTCTTCGAGTTCACTGACTTCCTTATGTCTAGTCAAATATACTGAAGAAATCCTCCAGTAATTTTTTTTTTTTGAGACGGACTTTCACTGCAACACCCAGGCTGGAGTACAATGGCGCGATCTTGGCTCACTGCAACCTCCGCCTCACACTCCCCGCCCCAGCCAGGTTCAAGTGATTCTTCTGCCCCAGCCTCCCAAGTAGCTGGAACTACAGGTGCATTCCACCATACTCAGCTAATTTTTGTATGTTTGGTAGAGACAGAGTTTCACCATATTGACAGGGTTTCACTGACCTTGAACTCCTGACTTTAGGTGATCTGCTGCCTTGGCTCACCAAAGTGCTGGGATTACAGGTGTGAGCCACTGCGCCTGGCCCAGTAAATTTCTCATTGCAATTACTATACTTTTCAGCTCCAGAATTTCCATTCAGTTTTCCTTTGTAATTCCTGTGCCTTTATTGATATTCTCATTTCGTTCATACATCATTGTTCTGGTTTCCATTAGTTCTTTGTTTATGGCTCCCTTTAGCTCCTTCGGCATATTTAACACAGACGACTTAAATCTCTTTCTAATAACTCCGGTGGCTTGGCTTCCTCAGGGATGGTTTCTGTCCATTTATTCTATTCATTTGAATGGGTCACGTTTAACTATTTCTTTTTATGTGCAACCTTGTGGTTAAAAACTTTAGAAATCGAATTATTCCCCTTCTTCAGGGTTTGCTGTTTATTGATTGAAGCCTACAATAATCTGTAATCCATTTGTGCAGGGAGTTTGCCAGACAATTTTTTTTCAAAGGCTGTATTTCTTGTCATGTGTGGTCAATGAAGGATCTGTTTCTTTAGCTTATTTTCAAACAGTATTTTGATAGAGATTTCCTTGAATGCCCATAACTGAAAAATTAAAAACAAAAGATCTCTCCTCATCTTTGCAAATTGACTGTGCTGGGTCACTCTTTCAACGTTTAACCAATCTGTTTACAACTCTGCCTCAGCCTTCGTTTTGTGCTGGAAGTGAAATCTTTAAATCTTCTCAAATCTTTTCCGTGCATGTGTCCTGCCCTGGGTGTGCATGTTGCTTTCTAAACTCCCCAGTATACGTGGGCACTTTGGAATGCTCTTAATTTCACAAAGAAACTCTATCTTTCCCTCTCAGGGAAACTTATATGTTCAATTGTATGTCTCAACGGTGATCTTTTGTCCAAGAGGTTACGGATTATTTGTTTGCCATGCAGTATTTGTGGGCAATGCCCACTGCTTTTCTACCCTAAATAATTTCTGAGTGAGCCAAAGCAGAGACAAGCATCTTGTGTCAGTCCTTCAGGTAGCCCCCTTACCGGTAAGAACAGACTAATACAAACACTTGCAAATGAGATCCTAGAGTCAGAGACCAGAATTCCACCCTGGAAATGCAAGCTGACTTCTTCAAGACTGCTGCCAAGCTGGAAAGGGGGTGGAGTAAGAGCAAATAAAAATGCCACAAAGTTTTCCTCCCATTTTTTTAAAGTTGTCTTTTCCTTGATTCAGCATTCTTTTGGTTACCGTAAACCTTTGTTTTCCAGCGTTCTGACAGTTTTTCTGCAGAGGGGCAGGAGCTGTCTACGCTTCCTCTGCCATTTTGCTAACCTACCCTGCTGAGAGGGGATTTTTCGGAAGAGTTTTCGTCCTAATGGGGATGAAGGGGTTCTATGATATTTGTGCCCCTTGAGACACACGTACCTCAAGCCAAATGAGGGCATGCCACAGGCCCTGCAGCACCATGAAAGGAAGTCTTGGGGAACTGGACAGGTATACCTACTTCTTGTTGAAAAATGTCTAACCATGATAGGTTGCCTAAGCTTCCCAGAGCAAGGAGAACAGGCCAGAGCGGAGCTGCACTTCTACTCACAGGGCAAGTAATAGCCCGTGCCGCCACGAGCAACATCCCACTGTGCTGCTATTAGGGCAGAAGCTGAGAGTTGGCTGAAGGGGTCGGGTAGACCACGCCAGAGTCTCCTTCTGAAATGGGTAAGGAAAAGGCAGCTTCTAAGCCCCTAGAGAGGTAACGATGCCAAATAATAACTGCAGTAGACAAATGAGACCTTCCTGCCACCTACTGTCCTCCTTCCCAGCCCCGACTCCAGAGCACGAAAAAAAAGGGTGAAGAAATGTTCTCCTTCCCAGTGCCAGGTCCCCAGGCTAGATCAGGACTGAGATGGGGTCAAGGAGAGGAGACACTTTCAGCTAGATGAGAGAGCAAAGTTAAGATTTAATTCAGGCTGGACTTCCAATAGTTAAAAGTAAATAGGAAAACTATGATTTCTGCCCGAGATCTCCTGGAGCGCAATGAAGAAAACATCAACTGGTTAATTAAAAATTCGATTGTTTCGTACTTTGCACTTTCCTCAGTCCATTCACTATATGGGTGACACACATAACTGGCATGAGTGGGGGAAAAGGGAAGGCAGAGAGAAGCAGGAAGTAATCTGTTGCTTCACATTATAAATCAGAAAATGGGGCAAGAATTCAATGACAATTTTACCATGTTACACAGGTGCACTTAAAAACTTGGGGAGGAAATGTGTTCTTGCGACACTGACCTCCCTGCCGTGTCATGGTAGGCGAGAGGGAGGGATGTGAGCGTGGGTCCACAGCTCCTCTCCTGAGAGGGCACCTCCTCGCTCTCAGGCCAGGGCTCCCGGGGGTCTGCCGCTGGAATCCCGGTGAAGGCATGCCCCGCCGGGAACCTGTGTGGGAAACCATGTGCTCCTCAGGGGTTTCTTTAAACTTACTGCCAGGGAAGCTTCACCAAGTTGAACATTCAAGCTGTGCTCTGAGTGTGTGAGACGTCCCAACTCCAATATTCACCACAAAACTAACAAAGGAGAGGAGAGGAAAGGAAGCTGGAAGTTCACTGAGTGCCTGTGACCACCAATCCCAGCTGGACACAGGGGCTCTGGGGCGGCCTCTGCGGGAGCCACTCTTGCCTTCATGACTCAGGGGATGCCAGCAGCGTCTGCTCGTCTTCTTCCCAAAGGGACCTTGTCTACGTTGGTCTTGCTGAGCACTTAGGTTTACGTCTTCCTGGTAATAAAATTGAAATAACGTATTTTCTTGGCTCCTCCATAAAATGTTGTATGAATTTATTCTACAGGAGAAAAGGAAGAGGGAGGAACAAATGTGGCATTGGCTTTTTGATTGCGGTTTTTATTTCCATAAAGCTTAGATCACAAGAATGCATGAGATATTTATACAAATCTTTCCACAATTCCTGTGGCCTGTGGGGGCATAGCATTTGCATGACTTCACCACCGTGGCTGGCGCGTGCTCTCTCAGCAACTTTGCTGGCGACAGGGAGCAGCCCCCACCAGGGCCTGTAGTTCCAGGGCAGGGCAGGCAAGGCTTGTGTGTACCTCATTTCTTCTTCTTCCTTCTGTGCTTTTTCTGTAGTAAATTCAACTTTGAAAAGCAGTCCAGGCTTTTTGCTATCATAATTTGGTGAGTTTTCTTATCGTTACGTGTTCACCCCTTCCTAGACCATTTCCTTGAGGATGATAAAGTCAGAGGGTGATAACCGAGAAAAGCCGGGCTTCATTCACCTTTGCCACGGGGAGACTCAAGGACTGGTCCATCCCAGGTGAGAGAAGCAGGGGAAAAGGCAGCTGTGAGGCAAGCAGGCCCCACATGCAGGCTTCTCAAGTGACTCAGATGTCTGTGGCTGCAACAGGTTCTCCAACAGACGGGGGCTGAAGCATCCTGGGCGTCCCGGGCCGCATGAGGCTAGACTCCAGGCTTCACACAGGCACGATGGGTACAGCGGGGCCAGGTGGGCAGCCGCTGCAGGAGGATTACCTGCAGGAAGCCTTCAGGCGCCAGCTGCACGCACCAACATAAAGAAGCAGTGATGTGTGCGGGCGATGGTTTCCAAACCACCTGACATCCTGGTGCAGCACAAATGACTCATCCCCTGTGCAGACACCACCCCGACTTTTCTCACATTAGTCATCTTATTTCTGATTTCTCTGACTTTGCACTACTGCCCACTAAGAATGTTGGTATCATGATCGTCACTTTAAACAATGGGGGACAGGGTTGGTGTGGAGGTTTGGGAACACACAGACCTCCTATGGCCACGGTCATTTGGCCACATGGGCCCCTTCTGCACCCGCTCTGCCATCCTTGAGAGGCGGTGCACTTTGGGAGGAAGAGTATAAAGTCTAGCCAAGGAGGCAGGCATTCAAGTCCTGTCTTCACCGCTTCTTAGGTGAGACTCGTGGTCAGGCTGCGTAGCCACGCTGCCTCCCTTGCCCCGTAGAGTGGGTATAACCGAATCTACCTTGCCCAGCTCGCTGAGGATGGAATGCAGCCACACTAGGGCAATGTCTGGGGCACAGAGGTCTTAGTAAATGAAACCTGAATAAAGCTGCTGGTCTGATCTGAGAACAAGCATCCACTAATTCAGGCTTTCATCTCTTGATTCACCTAACATCTACAGTGGGCTGAAAGCACTCGGGGCAGCTGCACCCAGCAGCCCAGCTGCCCTAGAGAGTGAGTGGGGCTCCTCCCACCCAAGAAACAGGAGGACGCTTTATCCACGGTAGGGAAATCTCGAGGCACCTGAGAATTTGTCCGGTGATTCACATGTGGCTGTGTGGGCTTCACAGATGGCAGGAGGAATGCCCAGCATCCACACTGGGACTGGGGTGCCCATGAGAGGAGCCCTCAGGGTCCCAGCAGGAGTGAGAATGTGCCGTGTGCTCACATCTGCTCATCCATCTCCAGGGTCCTTTCACTACGTCCATCTCTTATGAGGTTTTCTGGGAAATTTAGCTTGTTTTCATGCAGGTTTAACAAGAAGCAATATAGCTTTTATTACATACAAATTAAATCGCCTAAAGGAAAAGCTTAAATTCCATCGTGGTATTTAAATGTGACCCTGTAGGCTCCATTCCCTTCGTCCCCTTGGCCGTGATGGCCAAGCGTGTTCAGAAGCCAGCAGCCCGCAACACTCTCACGGACCCAGCCCATCTTCCCTCGCTGACCTCAGAGCGCACAGCTGTCTCCTTGAATGAACAATAAAATGCCTGGCTGCGACACCAGCAGTTTCATTCCATACCATTTAGTACGTCTGACATCAAGGCTAGCAGATTTTGAGAGTCAAAACCTTTATAAACTTCAGAATTCTTCTTAGTGGTTTTAACTTAAGCAGGGAGTACAGAAGATGAGAAAATTCCCCCAGAGAGGTTAAAAAAAATAGCCAATTATTCTTTTAGAAGTCAAAGCATCCTCAATCCCTTGATAGAAACATAACACCTCATGCATATCTACGTGAGGAAGCCCTTCTCTGTGGAATTAAACATAGTATCTGGGAACAAACTTTTTACTAATTCTTTGTATCGGAACCAGATCAGACACAACTTCACATGGACTGTGATTCTAACAGTGTTTGAAGCTAATCGAGGAAGTGATTTAAGCAATGTCATTTCACAAACCAGGTAAAAACACAAATAGAAGCACACAAAAATCCTCTGAACGTTTCCTCGTGATAGCAACTCACTAGGAAGTAAGATTCAAAGTCACAGCTGGAGATGGGAAGTGGTCCCAGGTGTGAATGCAGACAGAAGGACTTGCCCAGCTTGTCCTGGGAGCAGCTCGGCACCCACAAAGGCAAAGCCAGGAGCATAGCAGAGGAGGCGCCGGGAAGAAGGGCACGTCTCACTGAGGCCTGTGAGCATGACAATTTGGGAGCACCCAGAGGAGTGACTGGTTTTCCTCTTTCATTTTTTTTATTTTTTATTTTTTTATGTAAATGTAAAATTTAATGACATACTAAAAATAAAGATAATACTCAAAACTCATCACTTCCTAATTATTTTACATTTTACTATTATCCGTGGTTTTGAAGTTATTTATATCTATTATATCCATATGATGGCTTTCCTCTTTTATAACCAGGGCTGTAATACATGCTGTGTTTTTGCCTTAGTATCCATATACATTAAGATAGATAGGTCTTCAGAAATAACACCACACATCTGCAACCATCTAATCTTCCACAAACCTGGCAAAAACAAGCGATGGGGAAAGGATTCCCTGTTTAATAAATGACGCTGGGAAAACAGGCTAGCCGTGTGCAGAAAGCTGAAACTGCACTCGTTCCTTACACCTTATACAAAAATTAACTCAAGATGAATTAAAGATTTAAATGTAAAACCCAAAACCATAAAAGCCCTGTAAGAAAACTTACGCAATACCATTCAGGACATAGGCGTGGGCAAAGACTTCATGATGAAAACACCAAAAGCAACTGCAACAAAAGCCAAGGTAGACAAACGGGATCTGATTAAACTAAAGAGCTTCTGCACAGAGAAAGTAACTATCACCAGAGTGAACAGGCAGCCTACAGAATGGGAGGACACTTCTGCAATCTGCCCACCTGACAAAAGCCTTATATCCAGAATTTACAAAAAACTTAAACATATTAACAAGAAAAAAACAACCCCATCAAAAAGTGGGCAAAGGATATGAACAGACACTTCTCAAAAGAAGACATTATTTACACGGCCAACAAATGAGAAAGAAAGCTCAACATCACTGATCTTCAGAGAAATGCAGATCAAAACCATGATGAGATACCATCTCACACCAGTCAGAATGACGATTTTTTAAAAGTCAGGAAACAGTAGATGCTGGCGAGGCTGTGGAGAAATAGGACTGCTTTTACACAGCTAGTGTGAGTGTAAATTAGTCCAACCATTGTGGAAGGCACTATGGTGACTCCTCAAGGATCTAGAAACAGAAATACCATTTGACCCAGCAACCCCATTACTGGGTATACATCCAAAGAAACATAAATCATTCTACTATAAAGATACATACACATGTGTGTTTACTGCAGCACTATTTACAATAGCAAAAACACCGAACCAACCCAAATGGTCATCAATAATAGACTGGATAAAGAAAATGTGGTGGCCAGGCACAGTGGCTCATGCCTATAATCCCAGCACTTTGGGAGGCCGAGGCGGGTGGATCACGAGGTCAAGAGATTGAGACCATCCTGGTCAACATGGTGAAACCCCATCTCTACTAAAAATACAAAAAATTAGCTGGGCATGGCGGTGCGTGCCTGTAATCCCAGCTACTCAGGAGGCTGAGGCAGGAGAATTGCCTGAACCCAGGAGGCAGAGGTTGCGGTGAGCCAAGATCGCGCCATTGCACTCCAGCCTGGGTAACAAGAGCAAAACTCCATCTCGAAAAAAAAAAAGAAAAGAAAATGTGGTACATATACACCATGGAATACTATGCAGCCATAAAAAGGAATAAGATCATGTCCTTTGCAGGGACATGGATGAAGCTGGAAGCCATCATCCTCAGCAAACTAACACAGGAACAGAAAACCAAACACCGCATGTTCTCACTCATAAGTGGGAGTTGAACATTGAGAATACATGGACACAGGGAGGGGAGCACACACCAGGCCCTGTTGGGGGATGAGGGGTGAGGGGAGGGAACTAGAGGATGGGTAACAGGCCCAGCAAACCACCACGGCACACGTATACCTACGTTAACAAACCTGCACATTCTGCACATGTATCCTAGTTTTGTTTTGTTTTTTTTTAGAAGAAACTTTTAAAAATCAATCAATCAAAGACAGGGCTTGCTGGAGTGGCTTCGGGCTTGGTTTTCCTTTCTAATGACAGCTTCATCGATGGCCACCGACCCTGACCATTGTCTCCTCATCAGAAACTCACCTCTGTCACTTGAATGTTGACAAAATTGGAAGAAACTTTCATTCAAACCAAAAAGGTATAAAATGAAATCCAGAAATGCAAAGCCTACAGGAGGGAAATCATCGGTGAAACACTCCATTAACTGTAACCACCAAATTTCTTACAATTCTACTTCTAAGCTCACACCTATAAATCCAGATCAATGCACACTCAAGTTATATTTCTGTCTCTATAACCTCCTTCAGTCTGCTTGTGTTCAGATAAGCGCAAAGATACTGAACTGATCAAGGCTTCAGACCATTTTTTTATTTCTGGGCAGATTGATGACTCCAGTGTGGCTCCAGGAGCTGTGCCTGGTGGGGTCTAGCTAACGTCATGGGGACAGCAGAGACGGCCATCAGTACGTGCACCCTTCTTTTGACCAACATGGCCTTTTCTCAACTCTGTAAATTTCAGGGCGTGTCATGTGTGTCTATCTACCTGCTCAGCGACATGGAGCAGAGTGCCCCATCACAGGGATACACCTCTGGACCATGACCATCATGAGGCCAACACAGCAAGAGGTGCCACTACGGGCCTGGAGCACACAGGGAGCCAGCCGCAGGGGCTGCCCGTCTTTCTGGGCTTCAGGGTCTCCACCTACTGGGTGCAGAGTAGATGCTGCTCAATCTCTGAAGACTCTGACAGCTCCAATGTCTGAAAAAACCCTGTTCCATTTTATAAGCAGAGCCGCCATGCCTGAAGGCCTTCCCTTGGTCAGCCTCGTGACCTTAGCATAGGTCCTCTGGTTGTCCTAATGTAAAGAAAGGGCCAGGCGCAGGGGCTCACGCCTATAATCCCAGCACTTTGGGAGGCCAAGGCGGGTGGATCACCTGAGGTCAGGAGTTCGTGAGCAGCCTGGCCAATACGATGAAACCCCATCTTTACTAAAAATACAAAAATTAGCCAGGTGTGGTGGCATGCGCCTATAGTCCCAGCTACTCAGGAGGCTGAGGCAGGAGAATCGCTTGAACTCGGGAGGCAGAGGTTGCAGTGAGCTGAAATCATGCCACTGCACTCCATCCTGGGTGACAGAGCAAGACTCCATCTCAAAAAAAGAAAGAAGGGAGGGAGGGATGGAGGCAGGGAGTGCTTTCTGTGCTTTTTTCTGTGCTTTCTGAACCATCACCTAGCTATCATTTCATTATGGTGTTAGTTCATTCTCTTTGATTGCAAGCAACCAAAATCTACTGTGGCCAATATAAAGTGAATAACAAGTTATCGAAAAGATACGGAGTCCTTCATAGAATCTAGGAGAACGTGAAGAACGGGGCTCAATCTCAATGCTTCTTGGTGAATGAAATTAAGTTGCTCATTGCTTCCTAAGTCAGGAAGTGGAGTGGAAGCTTCCCCTGGGACACACCCTCACGAGCAGCCACAGACGCGTCGTCGTTCCTCACACACCCGGACGTGTCGCCTTTCCAAAGGCAGAGTCCTCGGCCGGACAGTGTCCGTGCACGGCACATGCAATACCAGCACGCGCTGCAGCCTTGGTTATAAATCACAGGCCCTGAAAAGGTCCACCCGCCGCCCCAGGCATCCTTGTCTCTTTCCTGCTTTACTTATTAGGCGTGAAGGCCTTCAAGCCCTCCATGATGGTGGCGTCAGGACACAGGGTGCCCCGTCCTGGAGAAGCTGGCATGCGACCAGGTTACCGTACTTCTAACCAGGCACAGAAATGCGCTGGAGGGGCAGCTGGCCCTGCTCTCTCCAAATCTGTGCCACTGAGGAATGTCGCCAAATCCTCCCGCTGCACAGAGTGCGCCGCTCCAGGAGAAACTGCAGTGAATGTGTGACGGGGAGCGACGAGGAAACGCCGCGGCCTCTGGGGTGGATCATAAACACTGACCTTCTGTATTCAGCCACCTATGCTGCTGAAGAAAAGCTGCATGACCTCAAATTTCCTTTGAGGAGACAGACTTTGGCTGAAGGTTATAAAAGATAAAAGCTTGAGATTTGAGGCCAGAACCCTGACAGCTTACGAGCTACAGGATTTTAGGCAGGTCACTTCACAGGCCCTCGGTGGGGCTGTTGCCAGCTGCTGCACGATGTTATGTGGGGTGTCCAGCATCAGCGGTTCTCAGGACAGGGCAGCTGGTACTCAGAAAGAATCAGAATGGGAGAGGTCTCTATACACCTTCTCCAATTTTCCTATGTGCTTCAACTCAGAACTAAATGCTACCCTCGTGTGCCAGGCACGTGTGTCTGTGCCAGAGAAAAGGCTGAGGGACAGAGAAAGAATATCCAGACCAAGCAAGCAGGTACTGAGCCTGGAGGCAGGGAGGAGAGGCGGGGAGGGGAGGAGGCAGCAGAAACCACCCGCCGGGCCCACCCACGCCATGAGGGCAGGAAAATATCTGTCTTTAAAGTTCCTAAACCTTGACCACCTTCTTTGTAAGTTGTTGAATGCCCGTGACTCCCAAGCGTGATCTGGGTGAGGACCCATGAGGAGCCACGTTCCACCTTCTGTACCGTTCTCTGGGGTCTCCCAGGAATCCCTCTTCCTTCCTCCTCCCCCTTTTGCAGGAAGCCCCCCAGGAGGCCATTGTACCTTGAGAAAATCCAGGAGCGAGCCCTGTTTAAGTCAAGTGTGGCATCTTCGTCTCTCTCGTCAGTAGTGGTTCTGACATTCTGCCTGCAGCCATCGGCCTCAACATCCCCTAAGGACTGACACCATCCGAGGATGGGCCTGGGACCAGGCAGGTGGACCAGGCTCCACTGGCCGCTGCCCCTGGGTCTGCTGCCTGTAGGGGCTGCCACCAGCCTGGAGCCTGCCATCTCTTTGGACTCTCAGAGATGCCAAACCTCCCTTTACCACTTAAGCCAGTGGGAGGCAGGCTTCCAGCTACGTCCAACCAGCGTGTCCTAAAAGGTCTGCCTGTGACTGCTGCTCCTCATTTAGCGTGATGAGCGATGAGGACGAGCTGTGAGGCTGCTGGGCTGCTGAGGATCTGTTTCCTCGTCCACAGTGTGAGGCCAGCTCTGCTGCTGCAGCCCGGTGACCTGCACCCTTCAGAAAGTCGGGTTCCCCGGCTCTTCCACCGAAAACTGCACCCCTGGGTCCCCGCTTTGCACCAGCTCTCTCTCCACGAACGTGAAGAAAATTCAGGGTACAAATCACATACAGCAGAGACTGTAAAAGAATCAGCTGCATCGCTCGGTGAACTGGCTAAAATAACCAAGCTAACTCCTAGGAGCTTCCACCGATCACTTCCCTGTAGTCCCTGGGGTTACTTCTCTTGTGGGCTGGCTCATTCTAGTTTCGCCCTGACTAGAATGTGAACGTTTCTTTGAGTTCACCTCAATTAAACTCTTTTTCCTTCTGTACGTCCCATACTATTTGGACTCTTACACCCAGTCGAAGAGTCCAGCCTCTCCAGCTCAGAGGTCCTCTGTGCTGACCGTGACGTTGCTGTCTCCTCTGTCAGTGTGTTAGACCCACAGTCCCTGACCTTTTTGGCACCAGGGACCGGTTTCATGGAAAACAATTTGATGGTTTTTCCACGGACAGTGGGTGGGATGGCTTCACGATGAAACTGTTCCACCTCAGATCATCATCCCCACGAGGAGTGTGCAACCGAGATCCCTCGCATGCGCAGGTCACAGTAGGGTTTGCACGCCTATGAGAATCTGATGCTGCCGCTGATCTGACAGGAGGCCACCTGGTGGTGAGGCTGAATGGCCCACTGCTCACCTCCAGCTGTGCAACCAGGTTCCTAACAGTCCACGAAACGGCACCAATCTGTGGCCTGGAGGTTAGGGAGCCCTGGGTTATAGCTTTATAATCTCCCTCTCTTTTTTTTTTAATTTTATTTTATTTTATTGTATTTTAGGTTTTGGGGTACATGTGAAGAACATGCAAGATTGTTGCATAGGTACACACATGGCAGTGTGATTTGCTGCTTTCCTCCCCTTCACCTATATCTGGCATTTCTCCCCATGCTGTCTCTCCCCAACTCCCCACCCCCCGCTGTCCCTCCCCTATTTCCCCCCAACAGACCCCAGTGTGTAGTGCTCCCCTCCCTGTGTCCATGTGTTCTCACTGTTCAACACCCACCTATAAGTGAGAACATGTGGTGTTCTTTTTCTGTTCTTGTGTCAGTTTGCTGAGAATGATGGTTTCCAGGTTCATCCATGTCCCTACAAACAACACGAACTCATCGTTTTTGATGGCTGCATAATATTCCATGGTGTATATGTGCCACATTTTCCCTGTCCAGTCTATCATCGATGGGCATTTAGGTTGGTTCCAGGTCTTTGCTATTGTAAACTGTGCTGCAATGAACATTCGGCACTTCGTCACCACGTCAACAACCCTGGATACAAGTCTCCCCAGTAAGGGCCCCAAGGAAGCTGACTTCCTC
This sequence comes from Aotus nancymaae, assembly GCF_030222135.1. Classification (NCBI taxonomy): domain Eukaryota; kingdom Metazoa; phylum Chordata; class Mammalia; order Primates; family Aotidae; genus Aotus; species Aotus nancymaae. The sequence continues at coordinate 1,109,675 of NW_026988450.1, read as the reverse complement.
CATGAGCCCCTGACTTAGCCATTCGCTTGAAAGCATTCACGGCTTGCCTCTGCAAGCTGATGTGCTTGCCCTGTAGTCACAGCAGAGAATAACAAGATAAAGAAGAAAGGCTCTGCACTTAGAGCCCTTATCGAGTAGCACAGAATGCAAATAACTTTCAGATTAGATAGTCTCTAGCTGTATCATGGAAGAGATCCAAATGAAATGCTACAGGAGTTTGGGGAAGAGAAAGATTTTCGGTTGGGGAAATCTGAGTAAAAGCTGCTTGGAAAACATGGAACGTAATCTTGGTTTAAGAGGATACGTAGAATTTTAATGAGTAGTGAAGGTAAGGGGAAGGCATTATAGACGAAGAGAAGGGCAGAGGGAACAGGAGAATGTCAGGAAAGGTGGGGCACGCACGGGAAGCGGTGGCGTGGCTGGCGGGCGGGAGGCAGCGTGAAGGAAGACCTGTCAGCCAGCTAAGTCGGGCCCAGGTGGTGGGAGCCTTGGGAGTCAGGCTTTAAAGAATGTTTACTCTCACACGTGGCAGGGAATCCCATTTCTGTCTTAGCAGAGATCCCTGTGAAGGAGACTGGGGCGTCCGTCAGGGTCTCTCTGCTTCTGTCACCTCAGCGCTTGGCCCACCACCCTGCACATAGGGCATTCCCAGCCATGTGTGCACAGTGAATCAATGAACAGATCAGAGCTGTACTTTTTGAAAAGGAATCTCGCAGCAGGGGGAAAATGGATGAACATTGTAGGGGAGAGGGAAGGTCTGAAGGAATAGAATTAGGAACTCAGAAACCCTACTCCAGCGGTGCATGTTGAAGGAGAATGAGAAGCAAAGATGTATCGGAAAGAAACTGTGCAGGAAGAACCAGTGGGCCTCGATCAGACGTGAGAAATAAAAATGAGGGGGAATGAAGGCGGCTGCAAGCGTTTGCTCCCAAGCATCGAGAGGCCTGGTCATGCTGGGGGTCAGCTGGAACCTGCCTCCAGAGGACTCTGGCCTTATCACAGCAGGAACGTCACTCTTCTGCCACATCCCCAACATCAGAAACACAGACTTCTAGCCACTCAACGCTTTTTCAACAAACCAATAAGTGAACGTGTTAAGATGACAATTCAAGCCCTCATCAATGTCTGGTTCAGTTAGAAACCGGAGCCTGGTGTTGAGCACTGAGAGTTTAGCTTTCAGAGTCCTCTGCACAAAGGCAGTTGTTGGAGTGCATGCCTGCACCCCTCCACAGCTGGGAGGGGTGGATGGGGAAAGGGGGACCCTCGCAGTTGCTGAGGTCAAAGAGTTTTGGAGAGAGCCTGACTGAGCAACTGTGTCCAACAGTCCAGAGAACTTACAGAGAAAATGAGGACTTGGACACTGAATTTGGCAGATTGGAGGTCACTGTGACCGTCACAGAAGTAGTTTCAGAATTGTGGATACTGAAGATCACTTTCATTATGCCTAATCAGATATCACACTTGTACATTTCCACACACAAACATACTCCCCTGTCTCTCTCTTCAGGGATTGCGGTCAGCCAAAACGCATTCATTTTGAGGGAATTAGGATTTTTTGGCCAAGGAGTAGGTGACTGTGTGTGGATCCCACGGTGGGGAGGTGACTGTGCGCGGGTCCCACAGTGGGGAGGTGACTGTGCGCGGGTCCCACGGTGGGGAGGTGACTGTGTGTGGAATCCACGGTGGGTAGATGACTGTGTGCGGATCCTATGGTGAGGCATCTATTTGAGTGTCAGTTAGGTTCTGTGCATGGCCAGGCCCAACCCACAGCACAGTCACCACTGAGGGGCTGTCACTGTTCGGGCGGATCTTCCCTGACAATGAATGGCAGGCACCCAGCATCCAGCCATGCAAGAACGACCTGACATTCCAAATGTGTAGGGATTTCGGCCTCACCCAAGGCCGAGACCCTCTGGGCTGATGGTGAAGCAGATTGCAGCCTCAACTTATGCTCAAATTTTGCAGGCTCACCTTGATCCTGGGGTTCCTTGGGGCCAGAAAAGAGCAGGTGTCTGATCAGCACTGGGCTTGCAAAGTCCCTCCCCAGCTAGCTACATGAGCATAGGGGTGTTTATTGCAAACATATCTAGAGTTCTCTTCATATGTAAAAGCCTACACGATTTAGTATTCTGGAATATCACTCATATCAGAAATCTAGACAGAAGGGAAATCAAGTTATCTGAAAGGAGAGCACATGAATGTCAACGCCTCCTCTTTGGAATTCTTTGGAGGAGCCATCTCTTTCCCCGAGGTGCAGAATCCCACATCTCAGCTACGAAAGAAGCACTGGATATGAAGAGATTTAGACCAAATCGCAGACTTGGAGCCACCCAGCAGTGTTGGCATAGAACTCTGCCAGGGAAGAGGCCGAGGAAATTCAGGCCTGGGGAGTGAATGGCATGTTAACAGAGGAGATGAAAGGGATCAGAAATATTCTGTTGGTGTGCAAAAATAATCATAACAAAGCCCCCCAAGGGTGCTACAGCAGTCAGCCGTCTGCTAGGACCCCAGACTCTAAGATTTCCTGATGGGGCGCAGGAGGCCCGGGCGCAGGAGAGTGCAGGGACCTGCTCAGTAAATCTCCATGAGATCAGGCTGAGTGCCTGGGTGGGTGGAGGGACAGAGTTGCCAGAAATAGCTCCTTTCCTGCAAAGGCAGGAAAGATCGCAGCTGCGATAGGGCCTGTGCAGAGCGGGGGCGCCCCGGTGGAGGGCGGAGGGCAGAGAAATGCAGTCTGCACCGAGAGGCAGGACGAGAGGCGGGAGACAGCCTGGGAGCGGCTTTGAAAGGAGCTCATAAAAGTGCCATTTGTTGGGAGCCCGGAGGAAGTGGAGGCAGCTTTGGCACACGTGGCCACGGTGCTAAATTAACTGTTAACACAAATAATCAAAGTGCAAGACCCATCGAGCGGCTGGCGCCAGCGAAGCGCGGGGGCGGCGGACAGCGAGGCTGGCGGGGACGGGCGGCAGGTGGGGGCGCGCGGGGACCGGGACTCCGGGGGGAGGTGAGGACGGCCGGCGGACGTGCGCTGGGACCCAGCGCAGTGGGAGGAAGGGATTGTGGAGGGCGCAGCCCAGGACCCAGGACCGGGGAGGTCGGCGGGTGGGGGGGCGCTCTGGGGGGTCACCCAGGACCCGGGACGGGGGAGGTCCGCGGGTAGGGGGCGCCTCGGGGAGTCACGCAGGCCCCAGGACGGGGGAGGTCGGCCAGTGTGGAGGGGGACGCTGCGGGGAGTCACACCAGCCCACCAAGAGGGGCTGGTGTGCCGGGCGTGCGCCCCGGGACTCAGGCAGGGAGAGGCGGGGGTGGCAGACCCGTCCTGGGACTCCGAGTACTTGCGGGGAAGGGGAGACGGGTCCCACCCCGGCGAGGGAAGGCAGAGCAGTGCGCGGAGGGGAGGGGACAGGGCGTGCCTCGTCCTCAGACCTGACCCGTGGCCGGGAAAGGCAGGGCTGGGGATGTGCCCCAGGAAGCAAGGTAGAGGCAGGCGGGTGGAGGAGCCCCATGGGGCGAAGGGCAGGGGTGGCCGTCCCTGGCGCGGCGCTGCAGAGGGCTGAGGTCCTTCCTTCTGCGCAGGTGAACGCAAGGTGCACAGCTGCTCTCTGAAGCCGTCGAAGCCCCGCTGCGGGCAGGCCTGGTGGCTCGGCAGACCTCCCGCTGACCTACGACGGAGGAGGCTCCCTTGAAAGAGTCCGGTGGGGGGACGCCGTCGGGAACCTGCTTCCTGGGTACACACTCCTTGCTTCCACCCGCAGCAAGGTTGGAATATTTTTTCAGACTTTTTTGTTAGTCTTGACTTCTGAGTTGTGTGCCAGAGGCCATCAGCTTCAGTTTGCAGATGGAGAAAATACGAGGGTGGACTTGACTGCCTTCAAGGCTGCCCCACGCAGCTCGGAGCTTTCCTGTCCGCACTGGTGACATCCACTATGCAGTTTAGTAGGATGGAATAAAGCCCCGTTTCTGACAAACGAGGTGGAGGAGGAAGTCCCAGCAACGGCTGGTGTTCTGGGGCGACCTTCTTGAGGTCCTGGAATTAAGAGAAGGTACTTCCTGGAGACAACTGTCTTTTGAGAAAATTTCTAAGCATTGGCTGATACCCATTCTTGAGTAAGGGATTCTCATCCCGTTGTTTTTTGTTTGTTTTTTTGAGAAGGAGTTTCATTCTGTTGCCCAGGCTGGAGTGCAGTAGTGTGATCTCAGCTCACTGCAACCTCTGCCTCCCGGGTTCAAGAAATTCTCCCGCCTCAGCCTCCAGAGTAGCTGAGATTACAGGCACGCACCACCATGCCCAGCTAATTTTTGTATTTTTAATAGAGACAGAGTTTCACCCTGTTAGCCAGGCTGATCTCAAAGTCCTGATCTCAGATGATCCATCTGCCTCTGCCTCCCAAAATGGATTTACAGGTGTGAGCCACCGAGCCCCATTCTTTGTCTCTAAGATTCAGAGCAAGGTGGAATTAGAATTAATTAGTCTAGCAAATAAGTTGCAAAGAACAAAAATCAAGAGAGAGAATCCAGCCGGCAGCCGTGCGGGTCCTCGGGCTCTGTGAGACAGCCGCCCTAAAGACACGTTAGCAAGCACACAACCCCGGCTTTACAGAACCAAAGCACTGGCTTCTGAAGATGGAAATAGAAAGGCGGGTTGGGGATCTGCCATAATTTCGTTTTTGTAAGTTTTTAGAAACTGGATTTAACTTTAATTTTAGTGCATTTATGTCAAACACATATGTTTACACAGATGCGGCCAATGAAAAACAAGAATTTCTCTCTTTAGAAAAGGCATTAAAATTGTAATATAATGAGTAAGGAAAGTGCAACATGCTAGTGAGATTCCCACTGGGTGTCTTTATAAGACAGGAAGGTCGCTGAAATGCATCCTCCACCTCTTCCCTGGGTGGTCAGAACCACCTTGTGAGTCAGGTGTGCTCACAAACCCTACACTCACACCTGAGGACACCAGGCCCAAGGGGTCATTAGCCGGCTCTGGGCCACTAAGTCTGGCCAGGGAGCCCATGGGGTTTAAACCCAAGGCCACATCTGGAGCCGATGCTCTTTCAACCCTCCCAGGAGGAGATGGTCCAGGAAGGTCGCAAGAATGCATTATCCCTCTGCATTCATTTTTTTCAACAAGTATCTGTTGAGCTCCTACCACGTAGCTGTATCGGGAACCAGGAACCCAGAAAGAGTAAGCAGATGGGATTCCTGCCTCACAGAGCCAGCTAGCCCTCCCTGAGGAGCAAGGAGACGGACATGGAGCGAGCCATCTCCCAAGTGACCGTCTGTTACAGGCCATGCCTGTTTGCAGAGTTCCAGCACTCGGAAAAAGATAGTGACCTGAAATTCTCACGGCACCACCCGCGTGGTGATGAGGACCTGGCCAGAATCCTCAGTGCCTGCCGACTGGGAGTGCTAACTGGGCATTTGTTTACTCCCACCGGGCGTCTGTGAGCCAGCCTCCGTTGTCATGCCCATTCCACAGGTGAGGGAAACGAAGCTGAGAGGGACTGGGGGCATTCCCAGGTCTCACAGGAGTGGCACAGCCTCGCTTCAAACCACGTCAGGTTTTGTAGTTTTTCAAAGCTTGTTTTCTTCTTCTGTATATGGAAAAAGGATAGGGCTCACGTCCTTGGTTGGTTTTGGTGACGATGGTGTTGGGAACTGGGAGCGTGACTACTGCAGTGGTGTGACGTGTGAATGCAGCACTCGGCCCAGGGCACACAGCCCAGAGTCAGAGGGCTGGGCAGCGGCGCTTACCCTGTGCGGGGCGTGGAAGCCTGCGCTCCACCTGGGCTCACTCCTGTCACTCCACGCACAGACAGGCATCAGCTGAGGCGGGCGACGGATGATAGAGAACAGCACCATGTCCCCGTGGTGGGAGGTCCTATCTGCTGCTTGAAAGCGCCATTTCACATCCTGCTTACAGCAACCCGGAGTAAGGGCTGTGCTTCCCTTTCTAGAAAGGAAGAAGCTCAGACTTTGAAAGCTTGCATCCCTCGCACAGTCCGGACCTGAGAATTAGAACTCCAGGACCGCAGGCCTCCAACGCCTGTGCCTTGGCCACAGCAGCATAGGGCTCCTCTGCAAAATGAAGCAAGTACGAACCAGAGGTGACCGGGCACGGTGGCTCACACCTATAATCCAGCACATTGCGGGGCTGAGGTGGGAGGATCACTTGAGCCCGGGAGTTTGAGACCAGCCTGGTGGCATGGCAAATCCCCATCTCTTCAGAAAATATGAAAAATTAGCCAGACGTGATGGTGCAGACCCATGGTTCCAGCTACTTAGGTGGCTGGGGTAAGAGGATCGCTTGAGTCCAGGGTGGTTGAGGCTGCAGTGAGCCACCATGATCACACTGCTGCACTCCAACCTGGGCACCAGAGTGAGACCGTGCCTCAAAAAAAAAAAACAAGAACCAGAAGTCTGTCTTCCAGCTCCGCTCAATACTCAATCATTTTAGGGTGAAAAGAGCGACATATTCACTTCCTTATTTAAGAAAACAAAATGCCATTAAACTAGGTCAGGAAAACAAAACGGTGCTTGGTGTAGCGTGTTCCAGTTCTAAAGACTCTTCATGGAACATCCGAACTGTTTGGAAAGAGGCAGAATTCTCTGTAATCGTGCCCCGGTCATTGTGCAGGCTGGCTCTGGGCACCCAGGCAGCCCAACGCAGCCCCTCTTTGGCTGCCCAGAAACTCCCAGCGGCAGCAGAAACGGGGCCATGCTCCTCGGCACCCTCACCGTGCCCACTTCCCGGGGCACCCCGAGCCACATTATGGGATTCGAGAGCCGGCCCACAGGTGCAGGGAGGTGCCTGTCTCACGCAGGTTGCCTTCCAGTTCTGTGTCAGTTCTCGTGTTGGGCGATGAGGAGCAACCCGCTGCAGTAATTCAAAACACTCATGGCCTGAGGCCCGGGTCACAGTGAGAAGATCAGGCAGCCCTCGCTCATTGCGGCCGCCGCTCTGGTGATGTCAGTTGCAGCAACTCTTGGATCGTTCTGAGCAGCGGGTGTCACCCACAGGAGCACGTGATGGGCACAGTGAGTCCTGGGCACCCAGTGCTTCTCCTCACCGCCCTCACAGCCCCTCCCAGTCACAGCCATCTCCGACACCAGCCTCTGATTCTCTCTCCTCTGACAAGACTTGCAAAGAGTTTTCTGTGTTCGCCCTACTCATAAGAGGAAAGAAATCTCTAGAGATGGGACTTCCTGTGCCAGGAGAGGCAAAAGGTCCTATCTGCTGCTTGAAAGGCAGTTTTATATTCTGCACAATCACAAGAATGCCCCTGTCTTAAAGGGCAGGTTTCCACCAAGATCAGACCTATGTGGGGAATGGGTGAAGAGTCCCAAGCCCCAGCTGCAAGCCAGTAAGCTCTGCCTGCCGCAGGCAGAACCGAGCCCAGCCCAGTGCCTGACTCCCCGGGCTAGCACAGCTACAGGGGCTTTCTTGGCCTCTGCAGATGCAGTGAAGCATGCTCAAGTAAGCAGGGACATGCTCTTTTTTTTTTTTTTGAGACAGAGTCTTGCTCCATTGCCAGGCACCAGGCTGGAGTGCACTGGCGCGATCTCGGCTCGCTGCAACCTCCGCCTCCCGGGTTCAAGCAATTCTCCTGCCTCAGCCTCCCGAGTAGCTGGGACTACAGGCGCACGACATCACACCCAGCTAATTTTTGTATTTTTAGTAGGGATGGGGTTTCACCATGTTGGCTACGATGGTCTCCATCTCTTGACCTCATGATACGCCTGCCTCGGCCTCCCAAAATGCTGAGATTACAGGCATGAGCCACCATGCCTGGCCGTGCTCTTAAAAACAAAAGCAAGAGTCGTTTCTTCCTTCTGAGCACAGGGGCATGTGTCAGATTCCAAGGGCAGTTCTCTTAGTGTCTCAGAGGAACCTCTGAGAGACTGGCTGTCTTCCCACTGTTAGACACGTTTAGACCACCTCACAGCCACAGCCGTTCTTTCAGACTGGCTTTAGGGCAGCTCCAGAGGCAGCTCTGGCACAGAGGACGGAATCCTGGCTCAGGGCCCTAGAGAGCCGCTGCTTTCCTGGCTGCACCAGCCCATCACAAAGCCCTTCCCTGGGTTTTGTGCATGCTGGGTCCTGCATGCACTCCCACTGCTCTCCACTGGGCCTCTGCGAAGACCCGCCGGCATGGAACGGCCACATGTTCCGCACTGTCTCCTGCGCTGCACTTCCCCAGCCCACCTAAGACCCAGAGCCTCACTGACAGCCTCTGAGGCCAGGTGGCTTCCTTGTGAACCCGCAGCTTCTGGAAGGTTTGCACACCGGCTCCTCCAGTGTACTGGAGCTTCTGTGGCGTGGACGATGGTTTTCTGCATTTGCGTGTAGGCTCCCAGCCCACAAGGTAGACTGAGGAAAAGCAGCATGCCTTCTACGGCTCTGGTGGCACCAAGAAGTGCCAGGCCCTGTCATAGAAATAGCAAACTCTTAAGGCCAGCGAGAGTGCAATGAGCAAAGCTGTACATAGCGAAGGGTCCTGCAAAAGGCAGCTTGTATTCACCACGCGATAGCGATCTGCATGTGCAGAATGGATCCAGGGACAGCACGTAAATGACGTCTCATCACCTCACTGGAATTAGAAGCCAGATACATAACACCTGAACTTTCAAATGACCAAATTAAGGATAAGTTCCTTGAAGATAGGAATTGTGTCTTATTGACCTTAATCCCACAGCCACATGATAGGAACACATTAAGAATTCAGTGAATGAATGAATGAATGACAACCGATAACAGAGGGGATGAGGAAAAGACAGTATAGGTCAAAGCATTCAGTCAGTAAATAAAAAGTTCATTTCCGGTTGTATTATTATTGTGAAATGAGACGAGCACATCTGCACAAAGCCCTTTCTACCCCACTCTTAGAGGCAAAGCATGACTCCGAGGAGCACGGGGCTTTGCAGCAGACCCTTGACGTCGTCCTGCTGTGGTCCTTCCTGTAGGAAGGGACCCCCAGCATGCGGCACCTCGGTTCCCCTCTAGGCTTTTACTTCTGGGGTTTTGTTTATTGGGGGATTTGAGACAAGTCTTGCTCTGTCGCCCAGGCTGGAGTGCAGTGGTGCAATCATGGCTTCCTGCAGCCTCGACCTTCCAGGCTCAAGCGATTCTCCCACCTCAGCCTCTTAAGTAGCTGGGACTGTCGGTGCACGCCATCATGCCTGATTAGTTTTTTTATTTATCTTTTGTATAGACGGGGTCTTGCTATGTTGTCCAGGCTAGATTCAAACTCCTAGGCTCAAATGATCCTCTTGCCTCAGCCTCCCAACGGCTTCTGTTTCTATTCAAATAAAGAGTCTGAGTCAGTTGAATTTGACACCTCTTGCGAGATTCCAGAGGTTTAAAAACTACTGGAACATAAGGAAAAAAGATCTTATTTTTTTCAAACCATACTCAGGAGGTCTGTCACAATCACATCCTTTTTTTAAGAGAAAGAGAAATGGTGGGAGGTGGAAGGTAAAACACCAGCCTCAGAGCAGCTCATGCTTTTTTTTTAAAGTTCTCATAACAAATATGATTTCTTTGTGGTTTATATTCCCAGCACACTAGCTACTTGCTTGCAGCACTTGAGAAAATACATAGCCTTTTACTTGTTTAAAAAGAGAGGTTTTTCATAAGAATCAGCATAGCGGCCAGAAGACTATCTGTTTTAAAGGGGATGTTTTGCTGATTCCAAGTCTGTGACAACATGTAGAATAGATCAATTAGAAAACATCCCAGGAAGCTTCACCCAAAGCAGCTGTTCTACACGCAGCTGGGGTCTGCTGCCTGCCCTGTTCTGAATGTGTCCAAAAGTCTTCTCCAGAACATCCAGGTTTTATCCCAGTGTCAAGCTTCCAAGACTTGATCACTCAGCTACAGGGAGATTCCTTCGAAGCTTGCACAGTTTGGGGAAGAAGCATGGGGAGGGAGGAGGATGCAGTGGAGGAGCCAGAGGATGTACCCTGCGGGAGCCTGAGGCCAGGGCTGCAGTCACCACGGCGAATCCAATAGCACTGCAGCCTTGTGCTGCGGGTCCTCTTTTCCTGTCTAGAAACTGATGGTTTTCCATTATATTTTCCAAAGAAGACAGAAGTATTGTACATTTACCATAACAAGCCCGAGGAAAATAGCATTAAAAACCAAATAAAATTAGAAAATAAAACAAAATTTTAAAAAGTAAAGTAAGGCAGTTGGTCACCAAACTTTGGCAACTGAGAAGAAAGTTGCCTTTTACCTTATCTGTGCTACACATTTTTCTCTCTGACTTCATGGCCAGCAGAGCCGTTGCCTTTACCGGGAAGCTGTTCTGAACATTATAATGAAACCCCTCAGATATTCCAAGCCAGTGCTGTTTTAAAAAGAGATGTCTGAAAATTCCGTTGTACTTGAGATTTCTCCAAATTAGCCATGCTTTGTGTATTTTTTTTTTTTTGCCAGAATTCCACTACTAAAATCACTCAAACTTGGCCTGCCTTACAAGAGCTCCTCAAGGAAGCACTAAATATGGAAAGGAAAAACCAGTAGCAGCCACTGCAAAAACATACCAAATTGTAAAGGCCATCGACACTATGAAGAAACTGCATCAAATAACAGGCAAAATGACCAACTAGCATCATAATGACAGGATCATTCACACATAAAAGTATTAACCTTAGATGTAAATGGGCTAAATGCCCCAGTTAAAAGACACAGACTGGCAAATTGGATAGAGTCAAGACCCATTGGTGCGCTGTATTCAGGAGACCCATCTCACATGCAAAGACACACATAGGGTCAAAATAAAGAGATGGAGGAATATTTACCAAGCAAATGGAAAGCAAAAAAAAAGCAGAGGTTGCAATTCTAGTCTCTGATAAAACAGATTTTAAACCAACAACAATCAAAAAAGACAAAGAAGAGCATTACATAATGATAAAAGGATCAATGCAACAAGAAGAGCTAACAATCCTAAATATATATGCACCCAATACAGGAGCACCAAGATTCATAAAGCAAGTTCTTAGAGACCTACAAAGAGACTTAGACTCCCACACAACAATAGGGGGAGACTTTAACACCCCACTGTCAATATTAGACAGATCAATGAGACAGAAAATTAATAAGGATATTCCAGACTTGAACTCAGCTCTGGACCAAGCAGACCTAACAGACATCTACAGAACTCTCCACCCCAAATCAACAGAATATACATTCTTCTCAGCACCACATGCTAAAACTGACCACATAATTGGAAGTAAAACACTCCTCAGCAAAAACACAAAAGAATGGAAATCATAAGTCTCTCAGATCACGGTACAATCAAATTAGAACTCAGGATTAAGAAACACATTCAAAACCGCACCACTATATGGAAACTGAACAACCTGCTCCTAAAACTGGGTAAATAACAAAATTAAGGCAGAAAGAAAGAAGTTCTTTGAAACCAATGAGAACAAAGACACAACGTCCCAGAATCCCTGGGACACAGCTAAAGCAGTGTTTAGAGGAAAAATTATAGCACTAAATGCCCACAGGAGAAAACGGGAAAGATCTCTAATCAACACCCTCCAACATCACAATTAAAAGAACTAGAGAAGCAAGAGCAAACAAATTCAAAAGCTAGCAGAAGACAAAAAATAACTAAGATGAGAGCAGAACTGAACAAGATAGAGACACGAAAACTCTTCCAAAAAAATCAGTGAATCCAGAAGCTGGGTTTTGAAAAGATTAGCAAAATAGATAGACTGCTAGCCAGACTAATAAAGACAAAAAGAGAGAAGAATCAAATAGACACAATAAAAAGTGATAAAGGGGATATCACTACTGATCCCACAGAAATACAAACTACTATCAGATAATACTATAAACACCTCTACACAAATAAACTGGAAAATCTAGAAGAAATGGATAAATTCCTGGACATATACACCCTCCCAAGACTAAACCAGGAAGAAGTCAAATCCCTGAATAGACCAAGTTCTGAAATTGAGGCAGTAATTAATAGCCTAACAACCAAAAAAGCCCAGGACCAGACAGATTCACAACCAAATTCTACCAGAGGTACAAAAAGGAGCTGGTACCATTCCTTCTAAAACTATTCCAAACACTAAAAAGAGAGGGACTCCTCCCTAACTCATTTTATGAGGCCAGCATTATCTTGATATCAAAACCTGGCAAAGACACACAAAAAAAGAAAATTTCAGGCCAATATCTCTGATGAACATCAATGCGAAAATCCTCAATAAAATACTGGCAAACCAAATCCAGCAGCACATCAAAAAGCTTATCCACCACAATCAACTCAGCCTCATCCCTGTGATGCAAGGCTGGTTTGACATACGCAAATCAATAAACGTAATCCATCACTTAAACAGAACCAATGACAAAACCACATGACTATCTCAATAAAGCAGAAAAGGCCTTCAATATTCAACACCCCTTCATGCTAAAAACTCTCAATAAACTAGGTATTTATGGAATGGATCTCAAAATAATAAGAGCTATTTATGACAAACCCACAGCCAATATCATACTGAATGGGCAAAAGCTGGAAGCATTCCCTTTGAAAAGCAGCACAAGACAAGGATGCCCTCTCTCATCCTTTATATTCAACATAGTATTGGAAGTTCTGGCCAGGGCCATCAGGCAAGAGAAATAAATAAAGGGTATTCAAATAGAAACAGAGGAAGTCAGATTGTCTCTGTTTGCAGATGACATGACTGTATATTTAGAAAACCCCATCATCTCAGCCCCAAATCTCCTTAAGCTGATAAGCAACTTCAGCAAAGTTTCAGGATAAAAAATCAATGTGCAAAAGTCACAAACATTCCTACACACCAATAATAGACAGAGAGCCAAATCATGAGTGAACCCCTATTTACAATTGCTACAAAGAGAATAAAATACCTAGGACTACAACTTACAAGGGATGTGAGGGACCTCTTCAAGGAGAACTACAAACCACTGCTCAAGGAAATAAGAGAGGACACAAACAGATGGAAAAACATTCCATGCTCATGGATAGGAAGAATCAATATTGTGAAAATGGCCATACTGCCCAAAGTAATTTATAGATTCAGTGCTATCCCCATCAAGCTACCATTGACTTTCTTCACAGAATTAGAAAAAACTACTTTAAATTTTATAGGGAATCAAAAAAATAGCCTGAATAGCCAACACAATTCTAAGCAAAAAGAGCAAATCTGGAGGCATCATGCTATCTGACTTCAAACTATACTACAAAGCTACAGTAACCAAAACGGCACAGTACTGGTACTAAAACAGCTATGTAGACCAAGGGAACCATATAGAGGCCTCAGAAATAATGCCACACATCTACAACTATCAACCTGACAAAAAAAAAGCAATGGGGAAAAGATTCCCTATTTAATAAATGGTGTTGGGAAAACTGGCTAGCCATATTCAGAAAACTGAAACTTGACCTCTTCCTTACACTTTATACAAAAATTAACTCAAGGTGTATAAGGGACTTAAATGTAAGACCTAAAACCATAAAAACCCTAAAAGAAAACCTAGGCAATACCATTCAGGACAGGCATGAGCAAACACTTCATGACTAAAACACCAAAAGCAATGGCAATAAAAGCCAAAATTGATGAATGTGATCTAATTAAACTAAAGAGCTTCTGCACAGAAAAAGAGTGAACAGGCAACCTACAGAATGGGAGAACATTTTTGCATCTATCCATCTGACAAAGAGCTAATATCCAGAATCTACAAAAATCTTAAATAAATTTACAAGAAAAAAACAACCCCCTCAAAAAGTGGGTGAAGGATATGAACAGACACTTCTCAAAGAAGACATTTATGCAGCCAACAAACATATGAAAAAAAGCTCATCATCACTGGTCATTAGAGAAATGCAAATCAAAACCACATTGAGATACCATCTCATGCCAGTTAGAATGGTGATCATTAAAAAATCTGGAGACAACAGATGCTGGAGAGGATGTGGGGAAATAGGAACACTTTTACACTGTTGGTGGGAGTGTAAATTAGTTCAATCATTGTGGAAGACAGTGTGGCGATGCCTCAAGGATCTAGAACTAGAAATACCATTTGACCCAGCAATCCCATTACTGGGTATATATCCAAAGGATTATAAATCATTCTACTATAAAGACACAAGTACACCTATGTTTATTGCAAGAGTATTCACAATAGCATAAACTTGGAACCAACCCAAATGCCCGTCAATGATAGACTGGGTAAAGAAAATGTGGCACATATATGCCATAGCATACTATGCAGCCATGAAAAAGGATGAATTCATGTCCTTTGCAGGGCATGGATGAAGCTAGAAACCATCATTCTCAGCAAACTAACACAAGAACAGAAAACCAAACACCACATGTTCTCACTCATAATTGGGAGTTGAACAATAAGAACACATGGACACAGGGAGGGGAGCATCACACACTGGGGCCTGTCAGGGAGTAGGGGGCTAGGAGGGGATAGCATTAGGAAAAATACCTAATGTAGACGATGAGTTGATGGGTACAGCAAACCACCATGGCACGTGTATAGCTATGTAACAAACCTGCACGTTCTGCACATGTATCCCAGAACTTACAGTATAATTAAAAAAAAAAAAAAAAAGAAAACTGAGAAAGTAGAAATAAACAAAAGGAAAAAAATTATAAAATACAAAAAAAAATCACTCAAGACTCCAAAAGAGCAGGAAGCTAATTTACATGAAATGAACATAATTTATTTCAACTTTGCTCTACACAATTGATAAGAATCACATTCTTCAATCTACAGACTTACCCCCCCACTCACACCTTCGTTATCATGGATTGGAGAACAACAAATCCACTTCTTTCCATTTGTTGTCAAACTTAAAGGAAAACTCAGAGGAATTTCTGGAAGATTGTAGGTTTTCCAAGAGATTTCGGCAAAGGTTTTTTTTTTTTTGTTTTTTTTTTTTTGAGATGGAGTTTCGCTCTTGTTACCCAGGCTGGCGTGCAATGGTGCGATCTCGGCTCACCGCAAACTCCGCCTCCTGGGTTCAGGCAATTCTCCTGCCTCGGCCTCCTGAGTAGCTGGGATTACAGGCACGCACCGCCATGCCCAGCTAATTTTTTTGTATTTTTAGTAGAGACAGGGTTTCACCATGTTGACCAGGATGGTCTCGATCTCTTGACCTCGTGATCCACCCGCCTCGGCCTCCCAAAGGGTCTTGATCTCTTGACCTCGTGATCCACCCGCCTCGGCCTCCCAAAGTGCTGGGATTACAGGCGTGAGCCACCGCGCCCGGCCCAAAGGTTTTTTAAAGTTTTGCACTTTCGTAGATTTGGCAACCACAAACAACTTAACAGGAACAAAACACATTGTCCAAAACCAATGACTTTTTTTTTTACAAATTTTTTCTCTCACTTTAAAGAATTATTATGCAAACCTTGACTCATTGTATATACAAATGAAATAAGCATACATTGCATTTTTATAACGATATTCTCAACATGTCGTGTGTCTCCTGGCCCCACTGGTTCAGGTTTCGTCAGGGCTGCCTGCGTGATCTCCAAGCCAATCAGGGAAGAACAGTGAGGGCTTTTGTCCTGAATGCATTGATATCAGCAAATGAAGGTTTTCAGAGCTTGTTGGAGATCACACCCTATTGCTGTCGACGGTTTTTCTGGTTGTTCTTTCTTTTACCCTTTATTTGGTGGTAGGAAGTACAAGAGAAGGGTGTGGTGAAAAAATAAATACGATGCTTGAAGATTAGGATCTGACCTTTGCTCTGGTCAGCCCCTGACCCTGTGCAATTCGTGTCATCCATACCACCCATGGAAGTCCGTTTAATGAGACAAGCACATTCCACAGTGGAAGTGGTGAAGCCGGATTTTCATCTCCTAAGGAGAGAGCTGATTTCATTCTTCAGCTTCAGAGAGAAGTGAATCAAAACATGAAATATAGCCTCTCATGCCTTCCTCCCCTCCCGACACGTGCTTTCTGCACTACCACTGTCTTACCTCGCCTCTCTCCATTGTTCTGTTTGCCCATCTCTTACAGTCAGCCCTCTGCGTCTTAATCCTACAAGCAGGGTCCCACCTGCCACACTCAGGAGCCCCGTGGGGGTCTGTGGAGCATCCCTTTCCTCGCTTCCTGCCCTAACCTCACACTACACGTTTATCGGGAATATGTGAAATACCAAAAATAAGACATCGTCACGCTCACCCCTTCAATGGTGTTTCAGGAAACCTCACTTGCCAGCTATCGGTTAGCCAACAGAACAGAGAGGGACGTATATCCTGAAAGAAAGGTGGAAATTAGAGGGGGGTCCAAAAGAAGCTAATATTACTCCTCAAAAGGCGTTGCCACCTCAGCCACACGCATTTCTTTTTTCGGTGCCAAAACATTCAAACCGAGGTTTGTTGAAGAACTTTGAACCCTACACTTTATGTCTGCACATGGGAGCTGATTTTTTTGATTTGTTGAGGAGGGAAAACACCTTATCTGTATTCCGCCCCAATCAGCACATTTGCCCTCGCAACTGGAAAACCGAATGCATGACCTACTTTTTACATTACCTAACTTTGAGATTTTGGTCAATCCCCCAACCACTTTGCGTCTCAGTTTCTTATTCAATAAAATATGTGGCTTGGACCATTTGTTGCTGTGATTCACTCTAGTTCTAAAAGGCCATTCCCACCAAATTTAAATCAACTTCACCACGGGCCAAAGCACAGCAAACTTGTGGAAAATGACAAGTTCTGAGCATAGAACCACATCCCTGAGCTGTGCCCAGGGGAGGCTTGAGAATGAACACCCACTGAGATTTAAATGAATGAGAAATAAACCTTTGTCGTTTTTAAATCTTTATACATCTGGGGGCTTATTTCTTACAACAGCTACTGTTAACTTGTGTATTTCTGGGCTTCCACTTCCTCATTCAAAAGAATGAGATTAATAAGTAGCATCTGGGGATGTTTCTGTGAGACCGCAATCAATGGCATTGCAGACAGGCCCGGTGTGTCTGTAAGACTGGGCTTGACTTCTCTGCTGCTCCCCTCCACCCACTGCAGAGAAAGGACCAGGGAGCCTTTGTGACCAGGTGGACAGCGGTGAGGCTGAGGCCCCCAGAGCCTCCCAGGAAATGCTGTGCTTCTGAAGAGCAGCCCGCAAGCCTGCTTCTCCCAGAGGGGGCTGGGCGGGAAGTTGGTTCCCCACGCCATGCCATGGTCTGGGCACAGGGCATTGAGGTGGATGGTTCACTCCTCCACGGGCTTGGGACACAGAATTCCTTCTGCACCCCACTGTCCCACTTGCCCTCCTTGCTTTTCTGCGTCCCATTGGCTTCTCCTTGCCCTGAGAACTCCTGCTGTTCTCACGGTAGACCATGGGGTGCTTGGAAACTGATGGCTCCCGCACATCCATGAAGATTGTGTGCCTCAAGATTCCAGCCTCCGTCTGTCGGGCACAGACGTGCTTCCAGATGGGATGGGTTGGGGTACAGGGCAGCCTGAATGCCTGGCACCATTCCTTCAAAAGCAGCCTACTCTCACAAAAGCATACCTAAATCCACCAAAAAAGTCACAGAAAGCCCACACAGGGTCATTGGTAGGACCTGTGCATACAATTGCACACAGCCAGAGACCGGAGGCCAGGCAGGCCCTCAGGGAGGCAAGAACAATCAGGAGGTGAGGAGACTGGCATCACAGCATGGCTCAGGTGGTGAGCCTGAGACAGGGACACAGAGGCCCCACCTAAAAGCAACGCAGATAAATGTCCTGTTGGGGAAGACACTGTGAGCTCCGTAATTGGTGTGAGTGTGAGGGATGAGCGGGTCTCGGAATTCAGCTCACCCTCAGCCACCTGCTCCGTAAACCAGGAATCAGAAAACCCAGCACTGGCCAGACGCGGTGGTTCACACCTGTAATCCCAGCGCTTTTGGAGGCCAACGTGGGAGAATTGCTTGAGTTCAGGAGTTTGAGACCAGCCTGGACAACATGGCAACAAAAATGTACAAATTAGCAGGGCTCGGTGGCATGTGCGTGTAGGCCCAGCTACTAGGAAGGCTGAGGACGGAGGGTCACTTGAGCCCGGGAGTTCAAGGCTGCAGTGAGCCCTGTTCACCCCACTGCACTGCAGCCTGAGCCACAGACTGAGACACCCTGTCTCAAAAAAAAAGAAAAAGAAAAAGAGGGAAGAAAGAAAGAGAGAACCGAAAGAGAAGAAAGAAGAGAGAGAGATAGAGAGAAAGAAAACCTCTCCATTGGTGCTGAGGATAACGTGACAGCTTAAACACACACGCGGGCCTGTTTGCTTTGCTTACGTATTAAAATGCGCAGCCTCCAAAGGTTCCTTGACTCACAGCACGTGGTCCATATTCTTCCCATCGCTCTTCTGAGATTTACGGAGACCCGTAACTGATTCTTCCCATGCTAAGTAGAAAGGAACCTACCACCTCTCAGCTCTCAGCGTCATTTTGGAAAGTTTCATCACCTCCATCACCCGGCGGGCAGAGTTCTTTTTGGCGCCCGCTCCTTTTGGAAGCCTGAGCGTTTCGGGGCGGCTTGGCGACCCCGGCCGCTCAGGCCACCGAGTCCAAGCTCGGCCGGACGGGGCGGCAGATCGGGGCTGCCCGAGGGGGCTCCCGCCTCCCGCCTCCCGCCCTCCGCGCGGCCCCCGCCAGCATCGCCCCCGCGCCTCCCCTGCGCTCCGCGGGCTGCCCGACCACGATGCTGGGCTCCCGCCGCCGGCCGCCGGGTCGAGTCCCGCGACCCCCCGGCCGGCCCTCGCGCTGCCTCCCGGCCTGGCCAGGCTCCTCCCGGCGCGAATGGGGGAGGCGCGTCCCGCTGCGGGGGGCTCCGGGGAGTCCCCGCCCCGCCCACCTGCCCGTCCTCTCCCGGGACGGCCCTCACCCCGTGGGGGCTGCGCCCGGGGGCGTCTGCGCACAGGGACGCGGGCTCCGGGAGCGGCGGCTCCGCGCCTGGGGTGGCCCCGAGGGCGCCTCCGCGCGGCGTTTCCGTGCCCACCGGAGCCCGCGCTCCCGCCAGCCGTTCCCCTCGCAGGCCCCGAAGCCGGGACCACGCCTCCCCCAGAAGTAAGGCACGGGGCTGGGGAGGGCAGGGGTTAGCGCTGCGGTTCAGCCCCGCGGTGGAGGCCTGGCACGTGTGCCCGTGGGATTTCACCGAAACCCCGAATCTTTTTCATTTCAGCGCGATTAAGCCGACCTGGCTCCAGCAAGCCGCTCCGCGCTCCGTTTTATTGCCTGTTTCCTTCTCCCTTGCCAGCGCGAGCTCCCATCCCCGCGATCAACATAAAAAACTCACACGGCGTCGGTGCCGCGGAGGGGCCCCGCGAGCAGTGCGGGGCGGGGGAGCCGGCCGGGCACATGTGGGCCCCGGGGCCGCGCGCAGGCCCCGCGTTCGCTCTAATCAGAAACATGCCGCCGTAATTTAATAGTTCCCACCAAGCACAGACACCAAGTCTAGCGATTCTTCCTCCACATTCTTAACCCTTGGAGGGGGAGGGAAGGCCAAAAGAGAGGGGAAATTAATCCCTTACAGTTGCTACCCTGGGATTTTTCACTTGCAGTTTTTTTGCTCTGATGTGAGAGCTTTGGAAGCTTTCACGGAGCTGGAATTTATATTAAAATGCCCTTCCCTGGTCCTGGCAGGGGGCGTGGGTGGGGGCGAGCGGTGGAGCCCCTCACCCCTGGGGAGGGCCAGTCCCGCCAAGAGGCCAGACCGAGCACCTCCGGGGACACCAGCACAGCAGTGCGCCGACTGAAAGGGTTCGAATCCGGACTCCACACAGCAGTGAAGCAGCTGACCAGTCGGGTCTGAGGCCGCATCTCCACCTGGAGAGCGAGCGCCTCCCTCTCCCGCCACGGTCTCCGCCGGGTGCCTCTGGGCTGTGGCTGTCGTTGTGTTCCCCAGGACCGCGGCCCGTGGGGGTGGGAGTCCCCCTCGGTCTGTCACATTCTCACCTGCAGGTGGAGTGCCATAACTAAGAAAGCCACACGATTGGAGGCATGAGCTTTGGAAGAAATTTGTCTTCCATGTAGATGTTTTGATTAGTTTTGATTTAAATTAAGTTTTCCTTAAATTCAGGAGTAGGAACCCACCATGCCAACTTTTCTGTATCTGTTAAGACCGGCCAGTGACAGCTCTCACCCTTCTGTGGCTTGTCATCGATCTGAGGCCACTGGTGTTCAGGCTTCATCTGCCGGGTGAGCCACAGGCCCACATGCACACATGTGTACACACACTGCATGCATACATATAGCACTCGTGCATATACACAGCACATGAATACACACAGCGCACACATACACACTGCACACATATACACAGGACACGTGTATACACACAGCACACACATACACAGATGGCACACATGCATACACACCACACATACACATGGCACACATATACACAGTGCACGCGTACACACACAGCACACACATACACACGGCACACATATACACAGTGCACGCGTACACACACAGCACACACATACACACGGCACACATATACACAGTGCACGCATACACACACAGCACACATACACATGGCACACATATACACAGCACACACGTACACACAGCACACACATACACACACACATATACACAGCACACATGTATACTCAGCACACACATACACACGGCACACATATACACAGGACACGTGTATACACACAGCACACACATACACAGATGGCACACATGCGTACACACCACACACATACACACGGCACACATATACACAGTGCACGCGTACACACACAGCACACACATACACACGGCACACATATACACAGTGCACGCGTACACACACAGCACACACATACACACGGCACACATATACACAGTGCACGCATACACACACAGCACACATACACATGGCACACATATACACAGCACACACGTACACACAGCACACACATACACACACACATATACACAGCACACATGTATACTCAGCACACACATACACACGGCACACATATACACAGGACACGTGTATACACACAGCACACACATACACAGATGGCACACATGCGTACACACCACACACATACACACGGCACACATATACACAGTGCACGCGTACACACACAGCACACACATACACACGGCACACATATACACAGTGCACGCGTACACACACAGCACACACATACACATGGCACACATATACACAGCACACACGTACACACAGCACACACATACACATGGCACACATATACACAGGACACGCATACACACAGCACACACATACACAGAAGGCACACATATACACAGGACACGTGTATACACACAGAACACACATACACAGATGGCACACATGCGTACACACCACACACATACACACAGCACACATATACATAGCACACACGTACACACAGCACACACATACACACACACACATATACACAGCACACATGTATACACAGCACACACATACACACAGCACACATATACATAGCACACACGTACACACAGCACACACATACACACACACACATATACACAGCACACATGTATACACACCACACACATACACACAGCACACATATACATAGCACACACGTACACACAGCACACACATACACACGGCACACATATACACAGGACACGTGTATACACACAGCACACACATACACAGATGGCACACATGCATACACACCACACACATACACACGGCACACATATACACAGCACACACGTACACACAGCACACACATACACACGCACACATATACACAGCACACATGTATACACAGCACACACATACACAGAAGGCACACAGGCATACACACCACATGCGTACACACACACATACACACACAATGCTCATTCGTCTCAGTGAACGTTCATCGTATGCCTCGGGCGCATGCAGGATCACGCTGCATGAGACAGAGTCCCCAAACTTGGCTTCACCTTCAAAGCACTGAAGGAGTTCTGAAGAGACTCCCTGATCTACCAAATCGAGTGTGGACTTGAGACGTTTTTATCTGTAAAGGCTGCCAGATTGCTCCGAGGGGTAGCTGAGACCAGAGGGCGGAGAGGATTCGTGTTTGCATGGCCGGTTAGGAAGCTCACCGTCCACAGGGCGCCAGTGGAGAGAAGCTGGCTTCTGGCACCCAGGTATGCAGCTTTGCTCTGCGACTCTGATGAGTGGTGGGACTACGGAAAACGGTGGAGCTGTCAGGGTTGCCCTTCTCTTATCTGCAAAAAGAGGACAGTAATGGCATCCAGATTGTAGAGTTTTTGTGCATGTGGAATGAGTGAATATTTGAGAAGCATTTGGAACAGTAAGCGATCTGGGTTATGAGTGTTAAATAGAAAGGAGTTAGCATTGCCCTTGAGATGTGAGTCGATGGTGTAGACGAGTTGGGGCAGAGGAAGCCTGCAGCACTGGGAGAGAGGGTCCTGAGGTGGGCTTGTGGCGGCAGGGCTGGGAAGAAATGCCATGGCAAGGGCTTGCAGGTGGAATTGATGGGGAGCTGTGCAAGGTCATGGAGAGCATGGAGACGAGCTTGTTTTTGAATCATCTACGGGCCCAGCTAATCAGATTCACATCAAGCAATGTTGTCGTCCTTCCCAACAGGCCTGAGCCTGGGAACAGGTAAGTAAATGGCGTGTGAGTGCTTGAGGTGAGATGGAGACTTTCTCAGACCACACGGGGCCCACTCCCCCTGCAGGCTCTGAGATCCTAAATCTACATATGGCCTAACTCAAGGGCCACATGAAGGAACACGGGCAAGATGACTCTGCAGGCCCCTAGGACTGGACACGTGACCACTGCTCCCTCCACCCACGGAGAAAGGGGCCCAGAAGAAGCTAGCCAGTGGCCTGCAGTCTCAGCTCCAGACCGAGGCCCTGGCATGTAGACCGGCCTCCACCCTATTTACGATGGAGAAAAGCTCCTGATCAGATATGAAATATTTGATGTATGTATTCATGTGATACATAAATGGATGTGATATTTGTTAATTTCTGTACTTGATAACAGGCACAATTTTATAAGAAGCACATGCTTTTCAACACGGAGGGAGAAGCTGGGTGTGAGGGCGCCAAGAACTTCAGCTTGTTGGAGAGACCAGTGTTGCTCTTTGTGCTCAGGAACAGCGCTTTGTAGTAAAATGTGTCTTCAATGACAGTGTTTAGTGTCCTGTCCCAACTAAGAACAGCCTCCGAGTGAAATCCAGGAAACCAGAGCCATCATGACGAGAGAATGTGCAACGCCGGACGAATCTGGACCCTCCATTCTTTTTGTCTCTACTTTGTTTGGCATTAAATATTGTGTGAGAAAATCTCTGACTCCCCGTGAGCCATCTGTCTTTTGTTTCTTCTGGGCTGTGTCACCACTCGCAGCAATCAGCCCAGTCCTGAAGTCAGTAACTCTGTCACTCGGATAGGGCCCTGATTAGAGGAAAGCGAACCGGGGCCTCTGGGTTTGCTTCTCCTGGTTCCTTAGAAACCTACAGTTTGACCCTCATCACTCCCACACTGGCAGATCCAAGGGCAGGTTGGCCGGGGTGGCCCTGGCCAGGGTGCCAGCTTCCCTTAGGCCCCACAGGGATGTGGATGGCCCAGGCTGGCGTCCTGGTGTCCTGGGCTTGCAGAGCTGCCACCAGGGAAGCCGCCCAGACCCACACCCATCCAGCAGAGTTGGGGGCTGGAAGGGTCTATCTCTGGCAAGGATTGTTCTATGTGGGTGGCTTAAAGTCATTCAGCCTTTAGCCTTACGCCTCTAACTCCGCCCCCAGCATCCAAGAATTGCCCGGAAATGCAGTGCCTGACCAAGCCAGCCTCACTTTAACGACGCATGTCACCTTTTTCCGTGAAGAATCTCTTTTCACAGTGATCTCAGGCTGGAGGTGACCCCCATCACAGGACCCAAAGAACAGACAGTTCCCCAACAACTCCCATCTGCCTAGAACAGATCCAGAAAGGCAGGCACCTGAGGCAGAGCTAGGACATTCACCCTCGGGCCTCCAAGTCCTAGCCTCCTCCCTCCCTCCCTCCCTCCCTCACAGAGGCAGGGCCCCTGCCCTCTCCTGTCTCCCGGCACCTTCTGCTTCCTAACTCCTCTCTAAATCAAAGCACGTATTTATCCTGAAACCCCACCCCTCTCCAGCCAGTGTGGTAATTCTCAAGGCATTTGCGTCTTCAGATTTTTATCTCCAATCATTAAATGGAAGCTTTGTGTCTTGTTAAAGGAATGTCTGGTTTGAGGGGAAGATTTTTGGATAAATCCTCCTTACACCTAAAATCACTTCAAGATTTCTGCATGCCTGGATCTGAGAGCCAACGGTGCTGGGGCGGCACTCCTCTCAACCCAGTCCCTAAGACGGAGAGGGTGGCACTAGGTCCACAGTCCCAGACGCCTCTTCTTCCCGCACCATCGACCTTGGGATGAGGCCTTGAACGCTGCCTAGTTGGTGGGGGGGGGAAGAACGTGGGAATCATGGGGTACAGGCGGAGGTGGGGCGGGGCCCAGAGCAGGTTCGCTGGGGCCAGGAAGACCCAGCTGACAGAGCAGAGACGAAGGGCTGGGCCTTCTCCCCATACTGCACGTCCACGTGTGAGCCACACACTGTACCCGCAAAGCTGGGCTGACACCAGAGCTGAGCGCTAGAGACCTAAGGAGAGAAGGGGAAGCATTTGGAAGATGACTGTAAAGCC
Organism: Aotus nancymaae; assembly: GCF_030222135.1. NCBI lineage: Eukaryota > Metazoa > Chordata > Mammalia > Primates > Aotidae > Aotus > Aotus nancymaae. Next base: position 1,085,028 of record NW_026988450.1, on the reverse strand, counting down.
GCACTGAGTATAGCGGTCCTGGTTAACTGCTGATCACTCAGGCCCGATTACCATGCAGCACGATAATGACTGTGTACATCCTGAAATGTGTGTCAGATGAGCTACATCTTTTTGATTACAGCGGCAATCCTGCAAATGTATGACCGCTCAGTCTTTATGATTAGCTGCTTCTGAGGCACTATCTACTCAAGTAGCCTGATTTGGGGCATTTGTCCTAAAATAAATGAAATGAATACAATAAAATTAAATAAAACAGGGAAAATAGCCACACCGGGCCTGCTCCAAAGGCTCAGGTGACCAGATCGCCGCCATGCCTGCCTCCCGGAAGGAAGTCACACCTGAGATCCGGCAACAGCGCCCTTCTGCTCACTCCCTTATCTGCGGTGCCCAGACAGCACCGTGCACCATACGTGCTTCATACACGTTTAATGAGGGAATGGTAAAAAAAAACGACTGAAAGCAAAGGCAGAATCAGCGTGAGGGACGTTTTGACAGCTGCACTCTGACACCCCTGACACCCGGCGAAGCTAGAGAATAACACAGCACAGGTGAGCGCCTTCCAGTGGGGGACCTGAATTGGCATCCACGTCATTCACCTGGGGGAGCCTCTGCTTTCTCTCAGGAAAATGGAGATATTAATCACCTCTGAGAATTCATGAGGGGATTATGTGCTTTTAGAAAATAACTCCAGGCTGCGTGTGGCAGTTCACACCTGTTAATCCCAGCACTTTGGGAGGCCGAGGCAGGAGGATCACTTGAGGCCAGGAGTTTGAGATAAGCTTGGGCAACATAGTGAGACTTTGCTTCTACCAAAAACGTTGTTTAAATTAGACAACTGTAGTGATACACACTTGTGTCCCAGACACAGGAGGATGGCTTGAGCCCAGGGATATGTGGCTGCAGTGAGCAGTGATCACCCCACTGCAATCCAGCCTGGACACACAGCAAGGCCCCATCTCAAAAATTACAAATAAAAATAAAATAACGCCATAAATGCTAATGCTAAAGAAACTGCATGCTTTCCTTTTAGGCCATTTACATCCACTTAAATGGAAATTTCTTATTGCACAGTGCTAGGGTTTGAACACGTGTCCCCTCAGAAATTCATGTTCTAACTTATCCCCCATGATGGTAGTGTTAGGAGGTAGGGACTGTGGGGAGGCGATTCAGTCATGAGGGCTGCACTGTCATGAATGGGACTCATATCCTTATAAAAGGGGCTTCAGAGAGAGGTCGCCTCCTGCTCTTCCACCCCTTCCACGCTGTGAGGGCACAGCGGCAAGGCGCCATCCTGGAAGCAGAGAGCGGCTCTCAGCAGACACCACAGCTCGCCCTTCGCTTGTGGACTTCGCAGCCTCTAGCACTAGGCTGTGAAATACATTTCCGTTCCTTCTACGCTACCCAGTCTTGGGTACGTTGTAGTAGCCGCGCAAAGGGACTAAGACATGGGGTCTGCGGTGAGCATCTCAGCACCTCTCCTTCTAAGGACCCACACTAGTAACGGACGGAGCCCACGATCGGGACTTGCGTTTCAAACACAATTACTAGTGTGCCTTTCAACTCACCAAACTCCAATGAAGAGAAGAAAATCGTGCCTGCCCTCTTTTAGGAATAGGGGCATTCATGCTTTCAGGCTGCTTCCTGCTTTAATTGGAGCAAAGTGAGTGACACCTTGAAGGCAGCCCCCACCGTGGCAGCCCCACCTCTGGGCGCAGCAGGGTGCCCTGGGAGAGCCAGCCCAGCCACCGCTTTGTGACGGGAGGCTGAGCACACGATTTCATCTCTCTGGGCCCGGTTTCCTTTTCTGCCTTCTATTTCTGCAAAATACAGTTTACCTCCAAGATGAGTGCTAGGGACTGAATTGTGTCCCCAAAAATTCACATATTGAAGCCCTAACCTCCTGCAACTATATCTGGAGACAGGGCTTTTAGGAGGTAAGGAAGGTTAAATGAGGTCATCGGAGCGGGGTGCTGATAGAGGGAGACTGGTGGCCTCACACCAAGAGAGACCAGAGCTCGCTTGCTGTCTGCCATAGGAGAACCCAGCAAGAAGGTGGCCATGAGCCAGGAAGGGGCCCCTGCCAGACACCACATCTGCCGGCATCTTGATCTTGGTTGGACTTCTGAGTCTCCAGAACGCTGAGAAATAAATGTCTGTTGTGTACGTCACGGAGTTCATGGTATTTTGTTATGGCAGCCTGAGCTGACTGAGATAGTGAAGATTAAATGAGAACTTCAGGCAAAGCTCCCACCTCAAAGGAGGCTCTCATAAAAGTCAGCTCTCTTTCCCAAGCACAGTACTCTGAGTGTGAGTCAGCTTGCCCTTGATAAATTAGGAACCTGCAATGCCTCAGAATCATTGTTTCTGAATAAGAAATCTCCACACGCAGTTATATGAGAGAAACCAGAGAAGGTGCTGGAAATACTGATGACCGCACACCTCTCGGAGCGCAATCTTTCTTTTTCCATTAAATTTCATTCTACCTTTCTGCTCTTTGATATTTTAGTGTATTAAATGCTAGAGAAGGAAGCTGCGACTCTACTGAGTGAAGAATCTGTTTCAATTAAACGAAAGCTGCGTCCTTTGAAGCAAGGGTCCCCTGGGAAGACGTGCAGCTGCCATCCTCCTAGTGAGTATGCGCTCCATCCAGTAGCCCTCTGGTGAAGTTATGGTTGAAATAGCTTTTCGCTCCTCCAGGGGCTGGCCGGAAGCAACAGGATGAGCCAACCAGAGAGCTCTCCCGTCTGTCCTCCGCCAGCTCAGGCACCCCATTCCCTCTGTGCCCCTCTTCCCCTTCCCTCTGCCCCGTGGTCTTCTGTAAGGAATGGGATGAACTAGCATCACTAGGAGCTAAACCACTGATCCTCACCAAGGAGCGTGGCACTTCTCTGTGGGAAGATTCCCTCTGGGCAATCCACCCCTAAGGCAACAAAGGACCCTCCATTTACACGTCAATCATCGGTCCCCCAGGGAGGCAGCTGTGTGTCAGGGTGAGATGGAGCATCACGCAGCCACCCGCATGAGGATCCCAGGCCTCCCGCCGTGCCCACCACCCTCTCCCCATCTAAACCGTAGAGAGCCCCTCAGCATTCTGAAGAGCGGGTAACGAAGGGGTTTAGTAGACAGCTTTTAAATCCCTGTCCCGCAGATGGGACTCTGCCCCATTTCCGAAAACAAAAAGATGACATGGAAGAGCTGGCAGCATCCTGGGTGAGCAGCAGCATGCGGGTAAGAGGCAACCTCCTCTTTTCCGGGACCAAGCTCTGTTTTGGTCCCATGAGGCAGGCAGTTCCTCAGCAAGGCAAAGGAAGACACCTTCACTTTACTGAATCGTTTGCGCCAAGCTTCAGATCAGCCTTGTGGGCAAACAAAGTCCCAGTTGCTTTGAGAATCCTGATGAAAGAGCTGTGTCACTAGCCTGCCCAGTCCCAGACACTCTCCATTGCAAGATGAACCACTGAGAGCAGAGGTTCTCTTCTAATCAAACAGTTACCTTGGAGGCAGAGACCCCTTTGTCCTTGCCCCTTGGTCCTGGATCCTTTCTCTGCCGTGGAGGCCTCAGTGGCCTGAGACACCAGAGAGGTCCGTTTGATTTGGGTAGGAAGGCACAGGAAGTGTCCAATACCCTACCTGGCCTGCCCTCTGGGGTATCGGACACAGTGGCAGTACCTTAGAGGGGTGCAGGTGACAGGCCACAAGGAAGAGGCAGGGAGCTCAGGAATGGGGAGGTATGTGGAGAGAGCCAGTCATAGCAAACGTGTTCCACCGGAGAATGCCCCAGCTGGCCGTGTGGCGGCACAGTGTCTATTCACGGGCAAGGAAGCAAACAGCTGACTACACGGCTTTAACTCGCAAAGAAGTGGATTTCTTTATCGCTGATGTATTAACAAATGCCACCACAAGATATTTAAAACAAGAGTTGCCGTGTTTTCAGAAACCCAAGCCAGGCTAATGCCTCTGTAAATAACAGAAAGAAACATCGTTTAATGAATGGTATTAACTGCTACACAGGGTGCAGGGATTGTCATTCTGAAAGTAAATATTTGCTTAGAAAGAAAAGAGTGGGATTGGTTGAACCAGTTTTTCGGGCCAGTGCAGAAAAGTAAAAATCTGATTTATTTTTTCCCCTGTTCTGTCCCATTAAAATGAAATCGTGCAGAAAACAACGTTTCCGTATGTATGCCTGTTTTTAAAAGGTGGGGGAACTCTAGGTGAACCATTATCCAAACACGATGCCCACTGCAGCAATCCAACGTGTGTGGCATAGAAGCTGAAGCTTCCTCACAGGGTCTCCTAAGCTCTTCGCAGGCCATGGTGTGCTGAAGCTGCCCACAGCTGCTCGAGAGAGCGGAGGGTGCACAACCTCGCACAACCCCTCATTCGGCGAGGTCGCGTCGGCAGCTTGAGATCAGCCACGTGGGAGTATTTCCACCACAGAAACCGGTAAACCCTACAGACCAGGGCTTCTGTTCCCCAGAGACCTCACAGGTAAACATTTACCGGCATAGCACTGGAAAAAGTTATTGCAGAGCAGAAATAGGCAGACGAAGGCCTCTGCCTGTTGGAGCACGGCCCGAGCTAGGAATGGATTTTGTGTTTTCAGTGGTTGGTAGAACCGCCCTCGACCACCATCATCAAGCACTGAACGGTTTTGGAAATTAGCTTTTGCTGCAGATCTGATCATGTTTCTTGACAGATTCAACCTAAAATGACAGCACAAAACAGCACTTACATATAACACTTACAATGTGATAAACTCATTTTGTCAGCAATTAATATTGTTGAATCACAAGTAAATATCAATATACTTTATACACTTCTTGTGTTGTTAAAATTTAACATAAGAAATTAGCTCTCCGTTCCCACACAAATACGCAGTGGATATATGTTTTTTTAGCTGAAACTGTGGTTGTCACGGCGATTCTTGCTGTGACGTTGCAAGTGTGAAAGATTGATCTGTATTTCAAAATCCATTTCAGCTTCTGGGATCTGGAAGAAGATGGTACATACCGCTTGTCCCTCCCAATCTCCTAAATGCAGCTGAATAATCCTGGAAATTATAACACAGACAGTGATTTTAAAAAAAGAAGAAGAAGAACTCCCAACTCTGAAAAGGAACAGGTAAACTAACTAGGGATTCTAAGACTCGAGGAAAAAGCCGGAGGTTCCCTAGGTTTTCAAGGGGTCAGACAGGACAGGCCTGCAACTCAGAGCCCCTAACAGGCATAGATTAAAGAGCTTTTATAGCCTGCTCTCACCAGTTAGAAAAAAAAAAAAACCTGGGAAAGCGGAAGCCCAAGAGAATCCTGATGATGGGAAGCCCCTAATTCTGCTCTGGAACCAGGGAACCAGTCGGCCACTTCACCTGCAAGACCAGCATCGGTAGCACCCGGCATTGCCCTACCTCTGCTCGGTTACTTAGGAGGTCAAGGCCCAGCAGCTCCTGAGCTTCTGTCCCCCAGTAACAGAAGATGAGCCAGCAATACAGGCAACCCAGAGAGGCGCCTTTCATCTCTCCAGGGCAGCACCAGAGATGGAAAGGGGCCCCGTAAGTGCCATAAGAATGAGTCATACCAGAAGAGCATTGAAAGCATTTTGAAAACTAAACGGATGTGAAACGAGAGCCAATAGCGGGCCACAATGTACATACCAACCTTAAACAGGGGGACTGCCTGCTAAAACAGAAGATTCCCATCAGATGAGAGTCTACTAACATAACAAACAAAACGTCCAGGATGCCATTGAAAATCACATATCATACCAAAAAACAATAGAACACAACTTCAGGGAGAGAAGACAATTAACTAACGAAATACAGAGATGAATTAGAAGTTGGAGTTATTAGACAAGGATTTTAAACCAGCCATCATAAAAATGTTTTAACAATCAATTATAAATTATCTCAAAACAAATACAAAAACTTCAGCAAAAAAAAGAAGTTATAAAAAAGAACCAAATAAAAATTACAAATTGAAAAATATAACAACCAAAGTGTTTTTAAAGTACTCAATGAATTTAATGGTAGACTAGTGATGATAGATGATAAACTCAGTAAACTTGAAGATAAACCAGTAGAATTTATTCAGTTTGAACAACAGAGAGAAAACAGACTTTAAAACCAAAGATTTACCATTCAAACTATGGAAGTCCCCAAGGATAGGACTAAGGAGAATGAGACCAAAAACCTCCCAAATTTAATAAAATGCATAACCCTAAAGATTTTAAAACCTCAGAAAAACCTAAATATGATAAACCAAATCTACATAAAAACACATCATAATCAATTCCTAAAAATTAAGGAGTTAAAAACAATCATAGAGAAATGACACACAACTTATAAAAGAACAGCAATTCATCTAACAGCAGATTTCTCATCTGAAACTATGGAGGCCACACTGAAAGAAAAGAGCTGTCAACTGTGAATTCCATATGTGGACAAACTATCCTTGATGAATGAAGAGGAAATTCTCACACAGAGAAAAACTAAGAAAATTTGTTACTGGCTAAATGAAACGCCCAAAACAGAAAGAAAATGATAACAAAAGAGGGCTGAAATTTTCAGAAAAGAAAAAGAACAATGAAAAGAGTAAAAAATAGAAATAAAGGTAATAGACTATCATTTAATGAGTTACTTAAATAATACTTTATGGTCGAAGCAAAACTTATAACACCATCTGATGTGGTGTTCTTTATATGTACAGGGAATATTTAAGACAATTTATTTTTTTAAAACTAGGGAGAGTGAAAGGACCTACGTGGAAGTAATGTCTACACATTATTCAAAGTGATCAAACGTCAACACCAGTAAGCTGTGGTAAGTTACGTATGTATGTGGTAATATAGAACAACAAGAAAAAAAGTTATACAGAGAAATATACTCAAAAACATTATGAAGAAATAAAAATGGAATTCTACCAAAAGTTCAAGTACCACACAGAAAAGCGAGAAAAATAAAAGAGAAAATGAGAAAAAAAGACAACAAATGTAAAAGAAATAATAGAAAGTCAGACCTAAGCCCTGCCATATCCAAAATTACTTTAAATGTAAATGCCCTAAATGCACCAATAAAAGTACGCAGGTTGGCACAGCGGATTTAAAAAAGACACAACCCAAATATCTGCTGTCTACATATAAACTCACTTAATGCACACAACATAGGTGGGTCTACAGTAAAAAGGTGAAAAAGATATATCATATAGACATACATTTTTAAAAAGCAAAAGTGGATACATTATAGTAGATGTCAGAGAAAAGAATGTTAAAAAGATGAATGTTACATCAATCCACCAAGGATATATAGCAATTTTAAATCTACATGCATCAAATGCCAGAGCTTCAACTATAGAGCTGAAAGGTGAAACAAATGAATTGCAGTTGAAGGCCTAAACATCCCACTCTCAGGAACTCAACATCACCGTCAACTGAAAAAATTTAATTGACATTTATACAGCATCATCCAGGAACAGCAAAATGTACATTCTTTTTTTTTTTTTTTGAGACAGTGTCTCACACTGTCAACCAGGCTGGATTACCATGTCATCATCTCATGCAGTGTACCATGCTGGCTAATTTTTGTATTTTTAATAGAAATGGGTTTCACCATATTGGCCAAGCAGGTCTTGAACTCCTGACCTCAAGTGATCTGCCCACCTCGGCCTCCCAAAGTGCTGGGATTACAGGTGTGAGCCACTGCACCTGGCCAAAATGCACATTCTTCTGAAGCGCCCATATAATGTTATTAAGAATGTCGGGTCATAAAACAAATCCTACCAAATGTAAAATAATTGAATCATACAAAGTGCGTTCTGTTACCATGATAAAATAAGGCTAGAAACAAATATGAGAAAGATAAAAGAAAATTTCCAAACACTTGGAAATTAAATAACACACTTTTATATAAACCATAAATCAAAGAAAGAGTCCATAAGAAACTTTTAAAAACAATTACAACTGAATGAAAATTAAAAACAACATATCAAAATGTTGGGGATTCAGCTAAAGTAGTATTGAGAGGGAAATTTATAGCACCAAGTCCTTCCAATGAAATGGAGAGAAGATTTCAAATCAAAAATCTAAGTTTCAACCTTATGAAACAGGAAAAAGCAAAGCAAAATAAATCAAAAGCAAGAAAAAGTAAAGAAATAAAGATTAAACAGAATTCAATGAAATTGAAAGCAGAAGAACAATAGAGGAAATTAATGGAGAAAAAAATGGTTCTTTGGGGAAAAATTAGTGAAAATTACAAACCTCTAAGCAATTCAACAAAGATAAAAAGAGAAAACACAAAACACCAATATCAGGAATAAAAAAAATGAAATTACGAATGATTCTGCAGTATAACAAGGTAATACTGCCAACAACTTTACATTTATGAATTAAACTTAGAAGAAATCATCAATTCCTAAGAAACTCAAACTACCAAAACTCACCCAAGATGAAACAGATAGCTTAAGTAGTCCTATAATTATTTAATTGAATGTATATTTTAAACATTTCCCAAAAAGGCATCTCTGGTACCAGATTATTAAGAAAACTCTTCCAGAAAATAGAAGAGAAGAAAAACACTTCTGAAATCATGCTATGAACAACTTTACACACATAAATTTAACAACAGAGATGGAATGTACAATTTTCTTAAACAGTACAAACTACTGCATGCAGTTCACCCAGTAAGAAATAGTAATTTTTTTTTTTTTTGGAGACAGAGTCTCACTCTGTTGCCCAGACTGGAGTGTAGTGGTGTGATCTCAGCTCACTGCAACCTCTGCCTCCCAGGTTCAAGCGATTCTCCTGCCTCAGCCTCCTGAATAGCTGGGACTACAGCTGCCCACCGCCACACCCAGCTAATTTTTGTATTTCTAGTAGAGACGGGGTTTCACCATATTGGCCAGGCTGGTCTTGAACTCCTGACCTTGTGATCCACCCACCTTGGCCTTCCAAAGTGCTGAGATTACAGGCATGAGCCACTGCATCCTGCCAAGAAATAGATTGTTTTATAATCTCTACATTTAGGAACTTGAACTTGTAATTTTTAAAACTTTCCAAAAATAGATATTTCTCAGTAGATAGTTTCCCTGGAGAATTCTATCAAATGTTTGAAGAACACCAGTATGCATAATCCCCTTCAGAAAGTAAGAGGGAGTACTTCCCAACTCACTTATAACAATACTAGTGTGCTGATACTAAAACCAGACATAACACAAAAAAGAAAACCATTGACCAATATCACTCATGAATATAGATGGAAACATTCTTAGTCAAATATTAGTAAATAAATATAAAATATGTGCACAATAGCCAAGTAGGGTTTATTCCAGGAATGCAAGACTGGTTCATTATTCAAAAACCAATCTATGTAATCTACCATATTAATAGGAAAAAACATTATATGCCTATATCAGTTGAGGAAGAATGACAAAACTCAACACCAATTCATAATCTTTTAAACTTAGTACATTAGGAAAAGAAGGGAAATTCCTCAACCTCATAAAGAACATCTACAAAAATACTACGTCTAACATTATTTTTAATAGTGGAGCCTGAATGTTTTCCCTCTAAGATCGGGAACAAGGCAAGAATGTCTCAGCACCCTTCTTTAACATAGTTCTAGAATACCAGCAGGTGCAATAAGGCAAGCCAAAGACGGTTTTACTGTCTCTACTTGCAGATGACATGATTGTCTATGTAGATATCTTAACAAATCTACTTTTTAAAACTCATAGAAAAAAAAAACAAAATAAATAAATAAAACCTCATAGAACCAATAAATGAGTTTAGTAAGATTGCAGGATACAAAACCAACACACAAAAATCAATTGCACTTCTATCTACTGAAAACAAATGGAAACCAAAATTAAAGGTTCACTACCAATTATAATCTCATCAAAGAAAATTAAATACTTGCCTATAACTTTAACAAAACATGAATAAGCCATATGATAAAAATTATAAAATGCTAATAAAAAAATCAAAGTCATAAATTTTTTGGATAGACATACCATGTACATGGATTAGAAGACAACATAGCAAACATATCAATTCTCCCTAAATTTATAGACAGATCTAATGAAATTCCTATCAAAACCTTGAAAAGATTTGTTGTAAACGTAGAAAAATTTATATGGACAAAGAGAAGTCCAAGAAAAGCCAAATCAATTTTGAAAAAGTGGAATAAAGTGGGAGAAATTACTAGGCTTACTATGTAGCTAAAGTAATCAAAACTACATGATATTGATGGAGGGATAGATAGATAGATCAGCAGAATAGAATAAAAAACCCAGAAGGAGGTTTGCATACATATATGCCAATTAATTTCTGACAAAGGACCAAAATAGTTCAACAGAGGAGGGAAAGCCTTTTTAAAAACAGTGCTGGAGCAATTAGACATTCGTAGGCAAACAAAATGTAAACTTCAACCTAAACAGAATACCTTATACAAAAATCAGCTCAAAATGGATTATAGACTTAAATGTAAACTGTAAAACCATAAAACTTAGAGAAATGCAAATCAAAACTACATTGAGATACCATCTCACACCAGTTAAAATGGCTATCATTAAAAAATCTGGAGACAACAGATGCTGAAGAGGATGTGGAGAAATAGGAACACTTTTACACTGTTGGTGGGAGTGTAAATTAGTTCAACCATTGTGGAAGACAGTGTGGCAATTCCTCAAGGATCTAGAAATAGAAATTCCATTTGACCCAGCAATCCCATTACTGGGTATATACCCAAAGGATTATAAATCGTTCTACTATAAGGACACATGCACACGTATGTTCATTGCAGCCCTGTTTACAATAGCAAAGACCTGGAACCAACCCAAATGCCCATCAATGGGACAGGGAAAATGTGGCACATATACACCATGGAATAATATGCAGTCATAAAAAACAATGAGTTCGTGTCCTTTGTAGGGACTTGGATGAATCTGGAAACCATCATTCTTAGCAAACTGACACAGGAACAGAAAACCAAACACCCCATGTTCTCATGTTGAACAATGAGAACACATGGACTCAGGGAGAGAAGCATCACACACTGGGGGTGCTAGGGGAGGGACAGCAGGGGGTGGGAAGGGTGGGGAGCGATAACATGGGGAGAAATGCTGGATATAGTATGCACCTATGCAACAACCTTGCATGACCTGCACATGTACCCCAGAACCTAAAGTAAAATAAAATTTAATAAATAAATAAATAAATTGGACCTCAGCAAAATTTCAAATTTTGCTCTGCAAAAGACCCTGTTAAGAAGGATGTAAAGACAAGCTACAGGATAGGGTAAAATTTTTACAAATCATGTGTCCCACAAAGGGCACGTAGCTAGAATATCTAAAGAACTCTCAAATCTCAACTTTAAATAAAACGAAATATCTAAATTAGTAAAGGAGCAAAGGACACTGAGAGCTATCTCACCGAAAAGGATATAGAGATGACGAAGCAGCACGGGACTTCAGCAGATTTTCATCGTCATTACCCACTAAGGAAATCCACATGAAAGCCACAAGGAGCTATCACTACGCATCTGTCAGAGTGACTAAAATTAAAACAACGCAATACCAAATGCGTGAGGGAAATATGAAGAAACGGGAATGTTTGTGGGAATCTAAAATGATATGGCTACTCTGGGAAATACTTTGGCAATTCCTCTCAAACCTGAAAGTGAACTTACCGTAGGACCGCGAATTGTATTCTTGAGCATTTCCGAACAATGAAAACTTATTTTCTCACAGAAACTTGAGCATGAATATTCATAGCAACTTTATTCATAAAAGTACAAAACTTATAACTACCAAATATCCTTCCATGGGTGAATAGTTCAATAAGGTATGGGACATCCAGAGAGTGGAACACTACTACTCAACAATTTAAAAAAACTATTGATCCACACGACAATTTTTATTAACCCAGAGAAAGGCAATCTCGAAAGTATAAATACTGCATGATTCCATTTATATAACGTTTGTGAAACACATAATTATAGAGATGGAGAATAGGTTAGTGGTTGCTAAGGGTTACTGATAGAGATGGAAGCATAGGTGTGGGTATAAACAGGTAGCATGAGAGAACCTTGTAGTGATGGCACATTTAGGTAACCTGATTGTAGTCATGGTTACATGAAGTTACACGTGATTAAATTGCATAGAACTACACACACATATCCACACATACAAATGCATATATAACTAGTGAAATCTCAATAAGCTCCATGGATGGAACCAACATCAATTTCCTGGCTGGTATTGTGCGGTATTTATGCAATGCATATAATATAATAATAGCATAGGGGAAGCTGGGTGAAGGGTGCACTGGATCTCCCTGTACATCTCCATGCGACTTCCTGTGAACCTATAATTATTTCATAATAGAAAGCTATTTTTTAAAAAAGACATATAAAGGTAATGGGATGAATCATTTCCACACTCAGATGTGCAAAGAAAAGATTGCTGCATTTTTTTTTTTGTAACTGATTTGATCTTGCTCTCAAGTCCTATACTGCTGGATATCAAGAGAGAGAAACATTAAATTTGCTAAATAAAATACTTAGATATTTTTCTGGCCTATAAGAATAGTCATACAAAGTCCATAGTTTTTAGAGGTGAATACTGAATTATGTAGAAATTAAAGTGATGTGATAACCTGAGATTTGTTCCAAAATGTTTTTTTGTTTGTTTGTTTTGAGACAGAGTCTCCCTCTGTCATCCAGACCGGAGTGCAGTAGCATGATCTCAGCTGACTGCAACCTAAGCCTCCCAGTAGCAATTCAAGCAATTCTCCTGCCTCAGCCTCCCAAGTAGCTCAGATTACAGGCACCCACCACCACACCCAGCTAATTTTTGTATTCTTAGTAGAGAGGGGGTTTCACTGTGTGGGTCAGGCTGGTCTCGAACTCTTGACCTCAAGTGATCCTCCCACCTCAACCTCCCAAAGTGCTGGAATTACAGGTATGAGTCACTGCATCCAGCCTCCCAAATGTTTTTAAAAGAAAAAGAAACAGAAACAGAAGAAGAAATGACAGGGGAAGCAAACGTGTCAAAATCTAACAATGTAGGTACATGTGGATTGTTAGATTATCATCTTAATTTTTTTGTGTGATGCTAGAAAATATTTATTCAATAATTTTCTTTTTGAAAAATAAATTAAACTGTACACTTGAGAAGCCTCCACTTAACCTTCAATAGGAAGTGTTAAATCTGGAGTATCACGACGTACGAAAAGCACCTATCAAGAGTAGAATCTCATCTAATTCTAGATGTGCCTTCCAAGTGACGATATCCTCGGTTAAAATCACACGCTCCATACTGCTATAAATAATTGCCTGAGACTGAAAGAAAAATGCTCATGAGTTAATGTCAATATTTGGCAGCAACTGCTCGTGTGAAACGCATTTTCAAAGATGAAATATGTAAGATCTCCTTCCAGATCAGCGTTAAGAGATGAGCATTTGTCTTCAATTTTGATGACAGAGAGCACCAACTTTGAGCCCTAAGTGAAATATTATTTCTCCCATAAGGAATTCCATTCTTCTCATTAGAAGGCCTGTATTACAAAACACTGTACACAATTACTAAGTTTTGAATTTTGTCAACAAAAAATGTGTAGGGATTTGTTTTCTCTCTTGTTATCCAAGTACTTACATGATGTCTTCAATATTGCCTCTTGCCTCACAAAGCCTAAGATATCTACCCCGTGACCTTTCACAGAAACAGTTTGCGGCCCCTGTCATGAGGACGGCTTGCATGTGTGATGATGCTGCCGCTCCAGACACCTCTCCACATGTAGAGAGGTCCTACGTCCACAGCAGAGCAAAACAGAACTTTAGAGACAACCTGCTCAGCCCTGTCTCCATCCTCTGCCACTCTCAGTACAGCATGAGGAGAGGAACACCTTCTAAGTTCTCCCCTCTCCCGCAGACACCACATAGTTGGCCTCCCAGACTTTAGAAGTGTGAAGAAGACCAGGAAGAGGTGCTCACTGCAAGTGTAGGAGCAGATGGCCCTGCGCCGTGTCAGCCTGCAGACTTACCCTCACCTCCCCGCCACGGCCCCACTCAATCCCATTCATTCTTCTCAGACCATCACAGCCCGCTCTGAGTGGTTTCCCTGTTCTCAGCCTTAGACCCCAGGCCCTGTTAGGGGCTGCATGTTATATCCCCCAGAGTTGATATTTGGAGGTGGGGCCACTGAGGAACTAGTTAAGGTCAAATGAGGTCATAAGAGTGGGGTCCTAACCTGACAGGAGCAGTATCCTTACGGGAAGACATGCCTGCGGGATCGCCCCCTCTCTGCTCTCTGTACTGAGGAAAGGTCATGTGACATACAGCAAGAAAGGACCCAAAGGGAGTTCTCACCGGAAACCAACACGCTAGCACCTTGTTTTTCGACATCTGAGCTCTAGAGCTGTGGAAAACCACGTCTGCCTTTAAGCACCCAGGCTGTGGCATTTTGTTAGGAAGCCTGAGGCCCCTTCCATTCATGGAGCCCCACTGCTGGAGCAGTTACCTAGAATATTTCCAGGCCCAACACTGTCATATGCAAAAAGTTGCTATTGTTCCTCATGGTTTGACAAATAGACTCTTAAATTCCTTAGCCTGAAACCCAAACTCTCTATTGCCAGCAAAACCCTCTCTCAGACACTCTTCCTGCCCACCCTCCTGCCAAATGGACAGCTCTTCACTCCCAGACTGTGCCACGTCCCTCCCCATTGCTGCCACACAACTTACCTTCTTTCTGTTGTCCAGATGCTCAAGGGCAAGCTCAAATCCAATGCGTACTCCATGAAACGTTCCTTGCTCCCGTCCTGAAAAGGCCGTCCCTCTGCCCCTGAAGTGTCATGCGTTTGTGTTCTTTCTCTTTCACACTGAATTGCACTTTCTTGTGTATATTTCTTAAAATGTTTTCAACTCATGCACCTCACCCTTCGGGAGACTGCACAGTTCTTGAAGTGCAATGTCCAATTAGTGCCTTTAATTTTCATTCAGCAGCACCCAGTAAATATCTGACAAAAGAATCTTACGCTATTTAATTAAAATATTTTCTCATTATTTATTCATAAGTAGACTGAAACAAACTGATCAATTTGAATATGCCCAAATGATCCATGTTTGGAATCTCAAAAATCCTGAGTCCTCATTCTGACCCTAAATTGAGCCAAGGTGCAGAGTACACGGGCCAGCCCGTGTGAGGGTGGGTCTCACTCTGCTTCCCCTGCAGTCTCTAGAGAGAAGGGGGACTCTGCAAAGAGGGCTCCTTCAGGGCCAGAGTCCTTTTCTGTTTGTAAATAATGAATGATATGAGATTTCCTCCAACATTTTGCTTAAAGAGTCAGAGTATAAACACACAGAGGCCTATCATTCAATAACTGACGAATCAGCGGTTTCTGGCTCCTTTTCCCCTTTCTGGAACAGAAACAGGCTTTGGTCCTTGAACTTGACATTGGTTAAGGAGTGATACTGAAACCCCATACACTTAAACATGACACTCCAAGAACTTTTAAAGTGTCCCTGTTACCACATTCTGACAAATCATCATACACTATTCTCTAAGAAGGGACAGAGAAAATCTCTTCCCTTGAGGCCGTGGCCACGTCTAATCAGGAGCAGAACGCGGCCCTGTTGTCCAGACTCTTCTTGAGATCTACCTGGGTCTGACACTGTACTCACTTACCATCCATGCGACTTTTCCTTAGGAAGTAACATGAGCATCCCGGCCTTCCCTTTGCCTGGAGTCAGTCATTAGAACGGCTCCCATTTGTTGAGGCCATGCTCACACCTGAGGCACTATATGGTTACGGCCCTCAATCCTCACAGGAGCCCTTGAGAGGCGAGAAAGGCTATTACATGATCAGACCGTTGAGAACGTCGACCTGAAGAGTCACTTGGTTATAGCCCCAGAGCCCAGGCCAGGAGGAGAAGCGAGTTTGTCTGACTTCACAGTACATGCCCTCGGCAGTTCTGTGCCATCAGTAACAACCTGGCATGCAGAGGAGCAGGGACGCCCATTTGCAGCAAGGGGAAGTGCTTGGGCAGCAAACGTGGGGTCCCCCGAGCCCCACTCTGCCTTGTCTGGTTAGACTCTTGGCACAGGATGTCAGACCAGCCGACAAGAGTATCCTCAGACAGAAGTGGCAGGTAGATTAGAAAGTCTTCTTTTCCAGGGTGAGCAGCCATGCTGGTTTGAAAATGACATGAAGTGCCCCTCACTCTACACATAACTTCAAGAATAATAATACTGGCCAAGCAACGAGCTCGGCTGTTTTTGACCTCCTTATCTAGCACAGCACTGGGAGCTGGGGAGTCTCCTCTGCGATCTTTTCACACCCAACCCTTCCTTCCTCACAGCTACCAACCCAGGTGAGGGCCCTGCAGCCTCACCCCCGGGCCGCCGAGAAAGCCTTGTCTCTGAGATACCCAAGCCTTCTCCCTTCATTGTATCACAGCCCGCTTCAGGTCAGGATGCTCTTTTTTTTTTTTTTTTTTTTGGGAGAGTGTCACTCTGTTGCCCAAGCTGGAGTGCAGTGGAGCCCTCAGAGCTGACTGCAGCCTCCAACTCCTGGGCTCAGGTGAGCTCCCACCTCAGCCTTCTGAGTAGCTGAGACGACACACGTGACCACACCCGGCTACACTGTTTGTTGTTGTTATTGTTGTTGACACTGGGTCCCACCGTGTTGCCCAGGCTGGTCTCAAACTCCTGGCCTCAAGAGATGCCCCATCTCAGCCTCCCAAAGTGCTGGATGACAGACTCAAGCCAGGATTTTCTAAAAAGAACAGTTTCGTCGTGTTCGGGAATATCAGTGCAATCAGATGACCTATCCACTCTTCCAAGTATTTCCACCTCACAACCTTTTTTATTGTTGTTTTGTTTTTATTTGTTTGTTTGTTTTGGCAGCTAAAAATAACCAACATGTAGCTGACAGTTTCTGCGGGTAACGAAACGAGGCACCACTGAATGCCTGAGGCTAGGGCACAGCCCCTCCTGCAAGGAGCAGCCAGGCAGGCCATCTCGTGGGTTAGCCTTGATGCTCTGGCTCCTGGGAGAACAGGCCCTTTCTGGCTATTGGCTGGAGACCTCACTCCTTGGCCCCATGGGCCTCTCCACAGGGTTGCTCACAGCAAGGCAGCTTGCTGGCCCCAGAGAGAGAAGACAAAATCCAAGTGTGCCCCCAGAACGCAAGCTCCAGTCTTTCTAGAACCTGGTGTCAGAAGCACCATCCCATTGTATCTTTTGTCTTCTGTTCATTAGAAGTGAGCCACTAAATGCAGCTGACATGCAAGGGGAAGGAGTTATCACAGGGCATGAAAACAGGAGACGGAGATCGTCAGGGCTACCTGAAAGACTGCAGACTGCACCTTACAAACAACTTTTATCCTTGCACATTCACAGTAAGTCGCCGAGACAGCAGAGGAGCAGAGAGGTCTCCTGTTCCCTTCACCCAGGTGTCCCCAGTGGTTACAGTACAAAATTAAAACCAAAAACGTGACGTCGGTACAATGTGTGCTCGTTTTGAGCCATTTTATTAAATGTGTAGATGTGTGCAACCACCACCTAAATCAAAAACCACAACTCTCCCATCACCACAAGGCCTCCTTTGTGTTACCCCTTTATAATCATGCCCCCTCCGCCGCTGCCACCCCCAGTCCCCGGCAACCACTCATCTATTTTCTATCACTGTAATTTTGTCATTTGAAAATGTTATATAAAAGGAATTACACAGCATGTAACCTTTTGATACTGGCTTTTTTCACTCCATCGAATCCTCTGGAGATGGATCCGGGATGCTGCATGGATCATTCATTTGTTCCTTTTTTATGGCTGGGTATTCCCTGGTATGGATGTATCCGTTTATTCGACCATCACCCACTAGGGACATTTTGGTTGTCTTCAGCTTTGGGCTACTATAGATAAAAATGTGAAGAGTTGTGTACAGGTTTTTGTGTTGACATAAGTTTTCATGTCTCAGATAAATACCCGGGAGTACCACTGATGGGTTACATGGTAATTGTATGTTTAGGTTTTCCTCAGAAACCACCTATTTCCCAGATTGTCTGTGCTATTTCACATTCCCACCAGCACCATGTGCGGGATCCAGTTTCTCTGCATCCGGGACAGTACTCAGTATCGTCAGCACTTGTTTTTGATTTTAGTTGTTCTAATAGGTGTGCCGTGATATCTCACCATGGTCTTAGCTTTGATATCCCAATATCTAGTAACGTTGAATATCTTCTTGTGTGTTTATTTGACCCCTGTGTGTCCTTTTTGGTGAAATGTCTCTTCCTGTCTTTTGTCCGTTTTCTAATTGGATCGTTTGGTTTTTTACTGTTGAGGTTTGAAAATACCTCATATATTCTAGACGTAAGACCTTCGTCACATCTGTGGTTTTCAAATATGTTCTCTCAATCTGCAGCTCATCTTCTCATACTCTTAACAAGTTCTTTTGCAGAGCAAAAAGTTTTAATCTTGATAAAGCCCATTTTATCAATACTAATCTTTTTCTTCTATGATTCATCATTTTTATGTCATGTCTAAGATTTCTTCACCAAGCCCACAGCCTAAAAATTTTCTGCTATATTACCTGCTAAAATTTCTACAGGTTTATTTATTTATTTATCTATTTTTGGAGACAGGGTCTCACTTTTGTCACCCAGGCTGGAGTGCAGTGGCACAATCATAACTCACTGCAGCCTCGAATTCCCAGCCTCAGGCGATTCTCCCACCTCACCCTGGGACTACAGGTGCATGCCACCATACTGGCTAATTTTTTTTGTATTTTTCATGGAGACCGGGTTTTGCCGTGTTGCCCAGGCTGGTCTTGAACTTTTGGCCTCCACCCATCTCAGCCTCCCACAGTGCTGGGATTACAGGTGTGAGTCACCGCATCCAACCAGTTCTACAGTTTCAAATCCATCTTCCATTTTGAGTTAATTTTTGTACAGAGTGTGAGGTTTAGATCAAAGTACATGTTTTTGGCCATACTTGTCTGTGGGTGTTTTTCTGGGTTCTCCATCCTGTTCCGTTTTCCTGCGTGTCTAGCCCTCTGTCCACACCATTCAGTATTGATTTCTGAAGCTATATAATAAACTGTGAAGCCGGGTAAACTGACACCTCTTACTACATCCTTCTTTTTCAAAATTGTTTTAACTATTCTAGGAAACTAGAATAGTTTGGATATTAATTTTAGATTTATAAAATCTATTGTATTATATCTGTTTGGATATAAATTTTGGAATAATCATGGTTATATCTACAAAAAGATTCTGAATATTTTCATAAGAATTGCACTAAACCTGTGTTTGAATTTAGGGAGAATTTGCAATGTGGAGTCTTACAACCCACAAACGTGGCATGTCTTTCCGTTTATGTAGCTCTTCTTTGATTTTCTCCATCACCATTTTGTAGTTTTCAGTGTACACATTCTGTACAATGTTTTGTTAAATGTGTACACAAATATTCTGTTTTCTTTGGAAAACTGGCAAACTGCGTTTTATTTTGGGTGTAGATTTATCTTGTGTCCTGTGACCTTGCTGAACCACTTGTTGCAGGAGTTTCTTTGTACTGTCATTGTACGTGTTCTGTGAAAACAACCACACTGTCAGCAGTTTTATCAGGCAGTTTCATATCTTTTTTCATATCTGTATGCTTTTTATATCCTTTTTTTTGTCTTATTGTATTGACTAGAATGTCCACGATTATGCTTAATAACAGCAGCTAGAGTAAATATCTTGCCTTATTTCTGATTTTCATTTTTATTTTATTTTTTTAGACAGTCTCACTGTCAGCCAGGCTGTAGTGCAGTGGCACAATCTCGGCTCACTGTAACCTCCACCTCCAGGTTTCAAGCAATTCTCCTGCCTCAGTCTCCCAAGTAGCTGGGATTACAGGCGCTCGCCACCATGCCCAGCTAATATTTTGTATTTTTAGTAGAGATAGGGTCTCACCATGTTGGCCAGGCTGGTCTCGAACTCCTGACCTCGTAATTCACCCACCTCAGCCTCCCGAAGTGCTGGGATTGCAGGTGTGAGCCACCACACCCGGCCTATTTCTGATCTTAAGGGGAAAGTGAATACTCTTTCACTATCGAGTGTCATGTTAGCTGTTAGGTTTTGTGGGTATACTCTGTTTTGTTTTGATATTAGTTATGTGTGTTTTCTCTCTTTGTGTCTTTGTCTTGCAAGATGAATTTTATTGATCTTTTCAGAAAACCAGCTTTTTGTCTCATGGATTTTCCCTGTCGTCTTTCTGTTTTCAACTTCATTGACTTCTGCCTTTATCTTTATTATTTCTTCTACCTGCTTTGGGATTATTTTGCTCTTATTCTTCTAGGTTTTGAGGTAGGAGCCTCAATTATTTATTTAGGATTTTCTTCTTTTTCTAATGTAAGCACTTACTGCCGTGAATTTCCCTCCCAGCACTATACTGGCTGCATACTACCCATTTTGATATGTTTCATTTTCATTTTATTTAGTTCAATATATCATTTGCCTTTGAGACTTCCTCTTTGACCCATGGATTACTATTTAGCATGTGTTGTTTAGTTTACATGTATTTTAAATTTTCCTATTATGTTTTCTTTATTGGTTTCCAGATTAATTATGTTGTGGACAATGCACTCTGTGTAATTTCAATTGTTTTAAGTTTTTTAAGGTTCGTTTTATGACCCAGAATATTGTCCGTTTGATGAATCCTCCACGGGTATATGAACAAAATGTGTATTCTACTGTTGTTGGAGAGAGTGGTTTTTTTGTTTGTTTGTTTTTGTGGTTGTTGTTGTTTTTGAGATGGCATCTTGCTATCGCCCAGGCTGGAGTTCAGTGGTGCGATCTTGGCTCACTACAACCTCCGCCTCCCGAGTTCAAGAGATTCTTGTGCCTCAGCCACCCGAGTAGCTGGGATTACAAGCATGTGCCACCACGCCCAGCTAATTTTTGTATTTTTAGTAGAGACAGAGTTTCACCATGTTGGCCAGGCTAGTCTTGAACTCCTGACCTCAAGTGGTCTGCCCACTCAACCTCCCAAAACGCTGGAGTTTTAGGTGTGAGCCACCGCACCCAGCCCACATGTTCTGTAAATGTCAATCAGAGCGTCTTGGATGATGGTGTTGGTGATTTCCTCTGTATCCTTGCTGATGTTTTGTAGTCGGTCCATCAACTGGTGCATGGGATGTTGACATCTCCACCTGTAATTTGGATTGTTCTACGTCTCTCGGGACTATCAAGTTTTTTCTACAAATACTTTTCACTATGTTGTCTGATGCATTCAGGATTGCTGTGTCTTCAGGATGGATTGAACCTTTTATCGTTATGTAGTGTCCCTGTTTTCCCCTGTGATTTACTTTCTATCATGCGGACAAAGTACAGTCCTGCTTTTTGTGGTGGTGGTGGTGGTGGTTAATGTCTGCATGGCATGTTTCCGTCATTTTACTTTCAACCTATCAGTTTCATTGAACTGGAAGTAAATTTCTCATACACAGAACATAGTTGAGTCATGATTTTTTGAATCCACTATGTCAATATCTAGACTTTTATCCATATTTTGAGGCCATTTAAAGTAAGTGTTGATATGGTAGGGCTCAAGTCCGCCATTTATTATGCATTATTTGTTCTCATTTTCTCTGTTTTATTTTCCTGCCTTCCTATAAGTTTCTTGAACATTTTTAGCCTTCTATTTTGCTTTTTTCATAGTGATTTTAGGTATATTTGTTTTTATAGTTCTTTTAATGGTTATTCTGTATATCACATTATATATACATAATTTATTACAGTCTACTAGTGTTGAAATTTTACCCATTCACATGGAATGTGAAAAACCTTACCCACCTCGACATCTCTTTGCCCTCTCTCCTTTGTAACATAATTCTTAAAAGTTTTTTTCTACTTACATTGAAAAACACACTAAGCAATGTTATAATTCTTGTTTCATCTATTAAACATAATTTAGAAAAATAAAAATTAGAAGGAAAGTCTGTTTTATGGTGTCCATTGTTCTTTATTTCAATAACAATGTTCCAAGATTTCTTCTTTGATTATTTCCTTTCTTTTTAGAAAATTTACGGTAGTCACTTTTGTAGGATAGGTCCATTGATGACAAATTATCTTAGTTTTCCTTGATATAAGAATGTCTCCATTTCACCTTCTTCCTGAAGGATTCTGAACTCTGAGTTCACAGTTTTCTCTTACAAAACTAGAAAACAGTGCACCATTTCCGTCTGGCTTTCATGAGTCTAA
Source organism: Aotus nancymaae (assembly GCF_030222135.1). Lineage (NCBI taxonomy): Eukaryota > Metazoa > Chordata > Mammalia > Primates > Aotidae > Aotus > Aotus nancymaae. The sequence goes on along the minus strand of NW_026988450.1, from coordinate 1,062,806 downwards.
TGAAAAATACACTGTCATTTGAATTGTTTTTCCGCTATAAATAAGATGTTGCTTCTCTTTCACTGATTTCAAGAGGTCTTTCTTAGTCTTCAGCTGTTAGAAGCCTGACTATAAATGTTTTGGTGTGGATTGAGAACAATAATCCTACTTGGCGTTCACTCGGCTGCTTAACTCTGAAGGTTTGTCTTCTACCAGACTTGGGAAATTTTCAGTAATCATTATTTTCTCAAATACTATCTTACTCTTGCTGTCTTTCTCCTTTCCTGGGAGTCCAATGACCAAAATGTCATATATTTCATTATAGTCCTGTAGTATTAAGTCTCTGCTCTCTTTGTCTACTTTCTCATTATTTAGATTGAGTAATTTCAATTGTTCTTTCTGTAAGTTCACTGATTCTTTCTCTGTGCTTTTCATTGTTCTGTTGAGCCTATTTTTCCTGTTTTTCTGTTTTTCAGTTCTAAAATTTCCATTTGATCTTCTTTACATCTTCTATTTATTTATTGAGACTTTGTGTTTTCATTGTGTTTGTAAGTGGTCATTTCTCATTGACCAAGCATTTTTATGATGGTTGATTTATCTGGCAGACAATTCTGCCATGGCTGACAGCTGAGTGCTGGCTGGCATCTGGCAATTGTCTTTTCTCATCTATGTTGTGATCTTCTTGGTTCTTGATGAGTAATTTTTATTAAAACCTAGATTCTTGCCTAATTACTCCGACTAGAACTTCCAGTACTATTTTGAATGAAAGCAGTGAGAGTAGGCATCCTCGTTTTGTTTTTGATCTTAGAGGAAAAGCTTTTAGCTTTTCAGCATTGAGTATAATATTAGCTGTGGGCTTGTCATATACAGCCCATATTGGTTAAGGTGCATTCCTTCTAAACCCAATTTGTTGAGAATTGTTATCATAGAAGGATGTTGAATTTTGTCAAATGCTTTTTCTGCATCTGTTGAGATGATCATATGACTTTTGTCCTTCATTCTGTTAATATGGCAGATTATGTTGATTTGCACATGTTAAACCATCCTTGCGTCCCAGAAATAAATTTTTTTCATATTGTGTGATTATTTAATGTTAATATGCTGTTCAGTTTAGCTTACTAATATTTTGTTCAAGATTTTTGCAACAACGTCCATCAGAAATACTGGCCTATAACTTTCTTTACTGTGGTGTCCTTGTCTGGCTTTGGTACCGGAGTCATTCTGGCCTGGTAAAATAAGCTTAGAATTGTTTCCTCCTGTTCAATTTTTTGGAAAACTTTGAGAATAATTAGCATTAATTCTTTATCTTTTTGGTAAAATTTACCAGTGAAGTCATTTGGTCCTTGGGTTTTCTTGGTTTGGAAGTTTTTAATTACTGATTCAATCTCTTATTTGTTAATAGTGTATTCAGATTTTCTATTTCTGAATAAGTCAGTTTCAGCATGTTGTGTGTTTCCAAGAATTTATTCATTTCTTCTAGGCTATACAGTTTGTTGACATGTAATTATTCACAGTAGTCTTTTATAATCAGACATATTACCACAGTATCAGTTGTAATGTCTTCTCTTTCGTTTATAATTGTAAGTCTTTTCTTAGTTAGTCTAGCTAAGGGTCTTTTAAATTTTATTTATCTTTTCAAAAGACCAGCTCAGTTTCCTTGGCCTTTTTATTGTCTTTCTAGTCTCTATTCAATTATTTCTGCTCTAATCTTTATTGTTAGTCTTTACCAATCCTCTGCTAACTTTGGGGTTAGTTTGTTCTTCCTTCTAAAGTTTCTTGAGCTTTAAAGTTAGGTTGCTCATTTGATATCTAACTTCAGTTCAGTCACTGTCTTCTTCAGCTTCCAAATTTCTGCTTTGTTCTTTATTATAGTTTCTAACTCTTTATTAAACTTCTCATTTTGTTCATGCATTGTTTTTCTTCTTTTGTCTAGTTATCTATCCGTATTCTCTTGCAGCTCACTGAGAGTCTTTGTTTTTTAGATGGAGTCTTGCTCTTTCACCAGGCTGGAGTGCAGTGGCATGATCTTGACTCATTGTAACCTCTGCCTCCCAGCTTCAAGCAATTCCCCTGCCTCAGCCTCCCGAGTAGCTGGGACTACAGGTGCGTGCCACCACACCTGGCTAATTTTTTGTATTTTAGTAGATACGGGATTTCACCATGTTGGCCAGGATTGTCTCAATCTCCTGACCTCATAATCCACCCTCCTCCACCTCCCAAAGTGCTAGGATTACAGGCATGAGCCACCACACCCAGCCACTCACTGAGCTTCTTTAAGAAAATTAATTTGAATGCTTTGTCAGGCAATTTATATATCTCTATTGCTTTGGAGTCAACCACTGAAGATTTATTTTGTTTCTGTAGTAATGTCATATTTTCTTACTTTTCATGTCCCTTGAAGCCTTCCACTGCTATCTTTGCATTTGAAGAAGGACTCACTTCCTCCTGTCTCAACTGACTACCTTCAGGACAGAAAGATCTTCACCCGTCAGCCTGGCTAGACATTCTGGGGTTCTCCCAGATCTCTTTATGACTGCATTCACTCCACTCCTCTATTTTCCCCATGGGGTCTCAGTGCAGGGGGTGTTAGGATTGTGTGCTTTCTCTCAAATCCTCCTAATCTTGTAAAACCAGACCAAGTACTGAGAGTCTCCCACTTTTTTTCCCTAGAGTAGTGCTACAAAGGGTTGAACATTGTACATCTTCTACCAATTCAGCAGAGCTGAGACAGCTGCTGATATCCATGTGCTTTCTGTGTGGGAATGCATATTCCATCTGCAGGGGAGCATGGGAAGCTATCTGAGAGGGATCACATGTGCTGGCCATTGTTGGGGGGACATTCATAAGCTACTTGGGGGTCCCTTATTTGACAGACACCCCACAGGGCTCATGGGTGAGCCTGGTGGGGCTCCTGGTGAAGTCTCTGAGCTGACCAGTAGGATCTGCAGCTGTATGAGAGTATCATGCACAGGCTGCTGTGAAACCCTGCCCCTTTTCCCTGCCCCTGCTGCTCCCAGGCAATTCAGCTGTGCCAGTGCCCTCGGTGTTCTGGATGGGGTGCGACAAAGTTTCTGAGTTTGTTTAGGTTGCTACAACAAGATACCATAACCTGGGTGGCTTATAAATAAACATTTATTTCTCACAGTTATGGAGGCTGGGAAGTCCAAGATCAAGTATCAGACAGACTCAGTTTCTTTCGAGGGCCCATTACTCACAGATAGTGATTTCTAGTGGTGCCCTCACTTGGAGAAGGGGCCAGGCAGCTCTCAGGGGCCTCTTTTATTAGGGCACTAATCCCATTCATGAGAGCTCCCCGCTCATGACCTAATCATCTCCCAAAGGCACCATCTCTTACTGCCCTCACATTAGAGATTAGATTTCAACATATGAATTTATGGGGGGGGTGTTCATCCATATCATAGCTGCCAAGGAATCCAGGAACTCACTTTGCTCTTCCTTTCCCCCATGGAAGAAACTGCAGACTGAGGGTTTCTCTTGGCACTGATCTGTGCTGTCTCCAGGGAGGGATGACACACATAAAATGAAACTGTTCTTCTCACCCTCTTCAGTGCATCTGTTCTTGAATTTTTTTGCTCCCCCCTTTTGCTGGAACCTCTAAGTCAGTCTGGGTTTCCATAACAGTATTGTCATTTTGAGTGGTTGTTAAAATCAGTGTTTCTGTGGGTACCAGAAAGCTGAGGGATGGAACCTCCTATTCTGCCATCTTGTTGATGGTTCCTAGAGTGTTCAGGTGTACATATGCTTATAATTGTTATATCTTTTTCATGGATTGATCCTTTTATTATTATAAAATATCCCTCCTTATCTCTAGCAACATTTTTATCTTAGTCGATTTTGTCCTGATAGTACAGCAACTCCAGCTTTTTTAATGGTTGCTGTTTGCATAATATATCTTTACCATCTTTTTACTTTCAATCTATTTATATGTTTCCATCTAAATTGTGTCCCTGTATAGAGCATATACTTAGACCTCATATTTTTATCCAGTATTATAAGCTGTACCTTTCAGATTGTTTAATATATTATATTGTTTGATTCATTCACACTTAATGTTGTTTTTGATGCAGTTAGATTTATGTGTGTCATTTTGCATTTTGTTTTCTCTGTGTCTATTACGCCTTTACTGCTTAACTGAACATTTTGTAGTGGAACATTTCATTCCTTTAATGCTCTTTTCAGGGTTTTTTTTTTTGTGGTCCTCTAGGGCTTACATACACATGGTAACTTATCAAAATCTACTTCAGATGTGAACTAACTTAAGGTAGTGAGATACAGTAACGCCTGCTCCATTCTTAAGCCAACTGTGACTAGGAGAGGCAGTGCACTCACAGCCACACTGCAGCAGTGAGAGGAGCTGGGATTAACGGGACCATTTAGTAACTGATGTAACTCACCCTTGGCTGTGCATGAGAGTCATCATTGTAGCTTCTAAAAATGCCAAAATATCAGCTCCACCCCAGAGTTTCTGCTCAAGCACTCAGCTAGTGAGGCTGGGCGTCATTATTGAGTTCTTCTGGTGACTCTCATGTACAGGCCTTGGAACCAGGCACAGTACAGTGTATCTGCTGAGGTTCCGCGGCCTCAAGCTGAACTTTCTTCAGTTTTCAAGTTGTCTAATCAACTACTTGATAGTCCCACCAGACCCTGCAATTATCCAGTTTCCCCCTAAAGCTAGACTGCTGAGCAGAAGCATAGTCCTTGCCAGAACTCTCCCATTTAGGCACCGAAGAACATGCTCCCAGCTGCCAGCCAAGGTCCCCTCCACAGAGACCACTCTGGACTAAGGCACCATCTCTCTTCTGGCCTCAAGTATTGTCACTACCCAAGTTCCTGCCACTACCCATGCTCTGCCCATCACATAGGGTCCTTTTGGATATTAGAGTTGGCCTTCCTCATGGCTACTGCCTTTCCCTGCTGTATCCTAGCCCCAGACACTTCTGGCTATGCCCTACAGAAGCAGAAATTCCCATTTCTAGAAAGTCAAGAGACCAAAGAAGGGTAATCAAATAAACTTAGTGTGCAGCACTGTGGTCAGTCCTAATGGGAGCATCACTGATGATGACTAAAAACCAGCAGTGTCCAGATTTCAAGAACCAAATCAGATTCTTATACACATGGCTCCACACTCGCCCATATGGGTAAAATGGAGCTGGAGGCAGGAACAGAAAACCAAATACCACACGTTTGCACTTATAAGTGGGAGCTAAATGAGGAGAGCACATGGACACGTGGAGGGGACCTTTTCAGAGGGTGATGGGTGGGAGGAGGGAGAGGACCAGGAAGAATAACTAATGAGTACTAGGCTTAATACCTGGGGAAGGAGGTAATCGATACCACAGACCCCCATGGCACAAGTTTACCTATGTAACAAACCTGCCCTCGTTCCCCGGAACTTAAAAGTTAAACAAAAAAATCTTTCTCTCCCATCTGACCTGCCTCTCTGCCACTCCACCCCTGTCTGGGCTCATTCTCAGGTCCTGCTTTCATTGCCATCTCATTATCTCCCTGGGAGGAGATGTTTCCACAGAGCACATCTGTCCAGAGCTTGGCAACTGTGAACCCATTTTGTGTGGCCGGTCAGAAGTGTGGAGCTGGGCTCGCCTGGGGGAGTGAGCGAGTCCGCACAGGGTGCCAGGGTCCTGTGGGACACTCACGTGCGCACAATCTGGGAAGGGCTTCTGGAGGTGAGCAACTCGGGGCAGGGGATGGGGAGGACCATTCCCATGCCCACAACATAAGCATCTTTTTTATTCTTCTAAGCAGACTGTCTGTCTGTCTGAATCTGACAGCTGTATCCCTAGGACATAGAGAAGTGTTCTTTGCTGTATGAAAAAAGTAGATCAATGACATTTAGAACCACAATGGCGCAGTTAACCACCGAAGTCCAGTTCTCCCAGATCACAGGGTTTTCGAGAAAGTGAGCCTCATGGTTCTTGGACAGAGGAGCACTTTGAGTGTTTTCTCATTCTGTCTCCAGGCGGCACCAACACTGGAAAACGTGGCTAAGTGGGTTGTTTGGCAAACAGACACCTCAACTTTATGCCTTTCCCAGGCACCGCTCTTCCCACGCCTGCGTTTCTGGGGCTGACTCCTGTTCCCTTTGCAGACGCAGGACTTGCTCCAGAGCTGGCACAGCAGGCTCCTGGCTGCCTGGGCCCTGGCCGGGTCCAGCAGCAGAGGTGTGGTTTGATGAGTTGCACTTCTGGGATTATCTGGAGAGGGGAGAAAAAGGAGAGGGGGAAGAGCTCAACCTGCCTCTATGATGGCCCAGTTATGTTCAAAGACAGAAACAGGACCTGGGCTGCGAGGATGAGCCGGTCAGGAAATGAGCTCTCTACGTGATGGCGCAGACAGCCCTGGACACTTCGGAGGGCAGAGGCCGGGGCAATTTTTACACCCAAAGGAACAGATGTAAAGATCTGGGAGAGGACGGCACGTACTGCACATACTTGACTGGAAGCCTGAAGGCATCTCATTGCATCTTCTTCCTCTCGGGCTTCTTCTGCCCCATCCTCTTGTAGTCCTCATTCTTACTCGGTAAGGTGCCGTTCTCCTGCCCACACGATGACAATCTCTGCAGGTCCACTTCTATTTAAAATTACACATTTCACTGAGTCAAAATTGTCCTGCAAGGGAACTACGATTGCTGCACTCGTCAGAATCCCCCACCCTGTATGTGTGTGCTTTCGCGTTAGTGACTCAGACACGATTTGAAGTCGTATACTGTAGAACTTCAACTCCCCTCCCGCCCACCTCCCATCGCACTTAAAAATCTGTCTGAATTCTTTAAGCAGGCAGGTGGGAGCACCACGGTTACCCAGGACCACAGCGCTCTCTGCACAGCAGAGTTTCCTTTTGAGCCCCTCTCATTATTCTTCACTCATCTTACCTTTCACAGTAGGTGGCCTCGGAATTACACCTGTCTCCTCTCACTGTGATAGACAAGATAAAATATGAGAAATAGTTCTGCAGAGAATAACGCCCCTGAAACTCTTACAATATGTCTATAGAAGGTCCGGCCACTGCATGGTCAAGCCCTGCTCCATACACACGCACACGTGATTCCGCTGAGAACCGAGGGCCAAACACCTATGTCAAGGTGCAAAGTGGCCTACTCCTATTCATGATGTAAGAGAAAGCACGAACTCATGGTGCTTTATTTAGTTTCAATCTCCAGTGACCCGTCTACCTCGGTTGCTAGCCGTTTCAAAACTGAACTAGGACTCACAGGCAAGTGTCCCTAGACTACGATTACATCTTCCCTTCCACCCTCTGCTTTTTATTCTTTATCTTTTTTTGAATGGTCTTATTGTATGTGACCTTTAGTCTAGGCAACTTCAGATTGTTATTTTTAAGTAAGCACTGCGTAGTAATTAGATTATGGTGACCATTCACAAAAGATGAACTCACAGAAGGTCGATCTGGAGAGGAACTAGAAAGCAGGAGGAAGCAGGCACTAAGTCTACCCTGGGCACCCCCGGCTCAGGAGACACCCACAGAGCCCGGGAGGAAGGCCGCCCCACAGATCCCCAGGGCCCTGGGCACCCCTGGCTCAGGAGACACCCACAGAGCCCAGGAGGAAGGCCGCCCCACAGATCCCCAGGGCCCTGGGCACCCCCGGCTCAGGAGACACCCACAGAGCCCGGGAGGAAGGCCGCCCCACAGATCCCCAGGGCCCTGGGCACCCCCGGCTCAGGAGACACCCACAGAGCCCGGGAGGAAGGCCGCCCCACAGATCCCCAGGGCCACAGGCACAGTCCACAGGGGCGGGAGGGCACTGCCAGGCAGCTCTGGTCTTCAGGAGGCGCAGGGACCTGGCAGCGCGGAGAAAGGAGATGGCAGGCTGGCTTCCCTGGAGCCCATGCCAGCGCCCCGGGTGATGACGGAATCATTGAAAGGCCATCGGAAGATTTTACAGAATACATTGCACTTCTCAACTGCATTTGGACCAGGGAATAAGTTGTTACAGACACATTTAAGACTCTGAAGCCAACTGGGGTCACCCTAAGACAGAACCTTTTTGAAACCTTAAGAAAAAATAGCTATATAAATCAGTAAAAACCTGAAAATACATAACGCACCCTTTTGAAAAAGCTAGTGCCTTTTTAAAAAGCCGTGTAAATTGCAGAGCCAAAAGAAAAAAAAGTAGCTTTTCAAAGTGTTAGGGCTGTCACGGTTCTTTCACAGAGGTCCCTAGACAGAGATCCATAAACATGGGCGCCACTTCCCGCCGCTTCACCAACTTGTGAAAGCCAAGACTAAAATGTCACTCCTGCCTTCACTTCCTTCCACTCCCAAACTCGGATTGATCTTGAACTAAGGGAAGAATCACTTCTAACAGCTGCTACCCAGGGCATGGCTACCAAAACCCATCATTAGTGAAAGTGGTGAGCCCTCAGCAGCCCCTCCCTGGGCTGGTCTTCTGGCTGCTTCAGGCAACCAAACGGCCCTGGGAACTGGGGTCCCCGTGTTATAGATCAGGAAACAGAAGCACAGAGAGGCTGGGAAATGCGCCCAAAGTCACACAGAGAGGAGGCAGCGGAACAGAGATCCAAATCCACTCCGGTCCGGGCGGCTTACTTCTGACAGCTTTAAATTCCTTTCTTCTGTATTAGTTTCCGCTCAGCTTTCAATACCTCTGTCTTTTATCAAGTCTGATCTCAGGAAAGGATCTGACATCAGCCGTCTGTATCCCGAGTGATCTTTAATCAGTATTATCACCTGACCCCATAGTACGTGCATGGTTTTTCTAATTATGAAAATAGAGAATCGTGGAATTTTGAGACTGGAATAGCTCTGAGCAGGCCTCTAGTACAACTGCTTCCTTTTAAAGAAGCTCAGTTTTTGGTTTAAAAAGATAACGATTTGCTCAAGATCACACAGCTAAAAAAGCCTCTGAAGGACTCCTCATCCCTAAAAATCACACATTTTCTGAAAACAAAAATGGTAATTTTTTTAAAATCATTTTAAGTTTGACAGTAAATCTTCCCATTAACAGTCAGAGCCCTGAAGAAGCACGATCCAATGACAAATTTCTCATCAACTGCCAAACGAGGACACGAAATCGACCCTCGGAAGGATTCTGTCTCCGATAAACGCACCTCAAAGCCACGGTGAGCAAGTGCAAGGAAGAGCTCGGGAAAGGAGCCCGTCCTTGCAGGGCTGCCAATCCCCAGCCTTGGTGCCCCGCGGGGGCTGAGCGGCCGCACTCCCAGGCCGTCCAGTAGGCCCCTCAGACATTTACGCTTGGACCAGGCGCTCCACCCGGGGGAAGCCCGTGAGTCCCATCACTGAACAGGGACCCCAGGCTTTCCCGGCTGGGTGGGGCCGAGGAACGGGGAATCTGCGCCGAGCCTGGGTAGGACGAGGCACCCTTCCCTGCAGCTGGGCTTCTCGTCCTCGCTGATGAACATCAGACGCAGGCGCTGGCTTTGGCCCTGACTGAGACGATGCTCCTGTGGGAGAGGCCACGCGCAGGTGGCCACATGATCTACAGCAGCCGAGAAGACAGTGGCAACAAAGCAAGCTTGACTGGGCTCACTGGGAGCCGTGGGACGGCTCGCCCTAACCCCAGGGAGCCACATCCACCAGCCCCCGCTTGCTGGAAAAGAGCCAAGGTGGCCCCCAGACACACTTTCCTTCGGGTCAGTTTTCACCGGGTTGAAATGAATGGGATATAAACTTGGTTCTGAGCAGGACGTGAACATGCCTGTGTGCTGGTCAGAACTTCGTGCGTGTGAGGGACAAGCAGAGTCTGCCACCTCCAAAGCCAACGTGAAAGACTCCGAAAGGCGTCAACTTCTAACCACTGAATGAAACATTTTGCTAAATTATCGTCGATTGCCTTTATTCCCTTCTGTCCTTGGATAGAAGCCAAATTTTAAAGATTTTATAAGAGAAAAGAAACAAAGGTTTTTCTTTTTTTCTTTTCTCAACTTTTATTTTCGGTTCAGGGAATACGTGTGCAGCTTTGTTGCATATGGGTGGACGGGGTATCACTGGGGTGTGGTGCACCGACGATTTCATCACCCGCTCATACTAATGAGCATGGTGTCTGACAGGCGGTTTCTCCATCCTCCCCTTCCTCGCACCCTCCAGCCTCCAATGGACCCAGTGTGTGTTCCCGTCTTTACGTCCACGTGTTCTCATCATTTAGCTCCTACTTAGAAGTAATAACATGTGGTATTTAATTTTCTGTTCCTCCATTAATTTGCTTTGGCTAATTGCCTCTAGCCGCATTGTGGCTTTAAAGGACATGATTTCGAGCTTTTTCATGGCTGCATAATATTCCATATTGTATATTTACCACATTTTCTCTATCCAGTCTGTCACTGAGGGGCATTCAGTTGATTCCATGTCTTTGCTACTGTGAATAGTGCTGCAGTGAACATACATGTGCATGGTAGAACAGGTCCTATTCCTTTGGGCATATACCCAATAATGGGATTGCTGGGTCAAATCGTAGTCCTGTTTTAAGTTCTTTCAGAAATCTCCAAACTGCTTTCCACAGTGGCTGAACTAATCTACATTCCCACCAGCAGTGTATAAGCATTTCTTTTTCACCACAAGCTCACCAGCATCTGCCATAACATTTTTTGACTTTTTAGTAATAGCCATTCTGACTGGTGTGAGATGGTGTCTCATTGTGGTTTTCATTTGCATGTCTCTAATGATTAGTGATGCTGAGCATTTTCCATAGGCTTGTTGGCCATAAACATGTTTATCTTCCTTTGAGAAGTGTCTGTTAATGTTCTTTGCCCATTTTTAGGTGGGCTGTTTTTCTCTTGTAAATTTGTTTAATTTCTTTATAGACTGTGGATATTAGACCTTTGTCAGATGCACAGTTTGCAAATATGTCCTCTCGTTTCCTGGGTTATCGTTTACTCTGTTGACACTTTCTTTCGTTGTGCAGAAGTTGTCCCACTTGTCTATTTTTGTTTGTGTTGCAGTTGCTTTGGGGACTTCGTCATGGAATCATTGCCAATGCCTATGTCCAGAATGGTATTTCCTGCGTTTTCTTCTATGGTGTCTAGAGTTATAGCTCTTACATTGAAGGCTGAAATCCATCTTGAGTTGATTTTTGTATGCGGTGAAAGGAAGGGGCCGCCCTCTTTCTAGGGCCCGCCCTGGTCCAGCTCTTCCTGTAAGTCTTCCCTCCCAGCCCTCACAGGCCTCCCAGGCCTGGGTGCAGCCTTCTCCCTGACCTCTGAGTCTCCTCCTTCTGAACTGGTAGAGAGAGTGACCAGCTTCTGTGCCTTGGGGACACAGAGGTTGCCTGGGCCGCGCGGCCGGCCACCCCACTTCGTGCTGAGCCCTCCCCGGGCCCAGTGTGTCTCTCCATCTTCCCTGCTCATTGCTCTTGCCATTTCTCTGGAGTTGCTCCCAGTCTACCTCCTGTACTCTGCTTCAAGGCCTCTTGCCTTCTCGTTCCTCTTTATAAGCCATAATTTCACTTGGGTGAAAATAAACTTAGCTCCGTGAAACACTGCCGTCCACAGCACTCAGCTTTCCCCCATCAGCAATGGCTTCGTTGTGGCCAGAATCACCAACTGCTTTTCTTCAGGAGTCATTTGCATGAAATATAAACACATTTCCCTGCCCAGGACACCACCGTCTTCTCCACTTAACACCTGGTGCTATCACGCCCTTCCTACCTCTCCTCCCTCTCAGAATCACCCTCTCAACGAGCACTCACTTTTGGGAGGAGCACTTTTAGACATGATTTTAATCAACTTCACTTTCATTCAAAAGTTGATTCTGCATCTATATACAGAATAGCTGGGTGACTCTAAATCTAAAACCTCTATTTTCCTGAAAAAGTGCTGAATGTAACCAAGTATTGAATGCACCCAAGAAATATTTGTTCAAAGGATAAACAGATGAATAGATGGATGGTTCGATGGATCGATGAGTCCCATACTAAACTTTCTGCAGAGGCCAGTGTCCCTTTCACTTTACAGCTCCAGGGAGGGGGAGTAAGCCATGGGGTTGTTAGGCTTGCTCCTGAGCCGCCAGCACCCCACACGTGGTCATCAGTCATTTCCAGAGGGTGTGTGCTGTAGAGTTTCACACTATACAGCCATGAAACACAGGAGACCAGATAAATTTAAGCTGATTGAAATTAAAATAATCACAAGAAAATAGCATTGCAGTCATAATCAGCTACATGTCAGGTGCTCACAGCCGTATGTGACTAGAGCTACCATATTGGTTAGTGCACGTTACAGAACATTTTCATCAACATAGAAACTCTACTGGACAGTGCTTATGTGGAGGGTATCTGAAAACCACTTCCATGAGAGGCGGCAAGCTCAGAGCAGTAGCCTGCTTCCTGCCAACGTGACCCATACTGGTCACATGAGACACCTGTCATTTGCATGCCATAATGGAAAACACATATTTGGTTTTTGTCCCCAGTTCCTGGGAACAAAGTTCCTGTCACTCACAATCCTGAGTGACAGGGGTGGGAAGAATGCCTTTTGTTATTCATAACAAGCCCCCTTCCACCACACCTGAGTTTATGCCCTTGAGGCAAGTCTTGCTGGGCCCCAGACAGTTTCAGGATGGGGCTGTTTGCCACAGGAACCAACCACGTGATTAGAGAGTTGGAACTCTCAACTCCACACCCTGGGGCAGGGTCTGGAAATTGAGTTCAATGTCCAGTGACCAGTGATTTAACCAAGCATACCTACATCATGGAGCCCCCATTGAAAACCCTAAATGACAGGCTTGGAGTGCTTCCCAGTTGTTGAACGCACTGAGGAGTCGGGAGGGTGGTGCACCCCGAGAAGGCGCTCCCTTCCCCACACCTTGCCCTATGCATCGCTGCCATTTGGCTGTTCCTAAATTGTATCCTTCCTAACAAACTAGTCATCCTAAGTAAAATGTTTCCCAAGTTCTGTAAACCATTGTAGTAAACTATCAACCTGAGAGGGGATTCGTGGGCATACCCAGTTTGCAGCCCAGTGGGACAATAGTGTGGGTAACATGGGCACCCACTACTTGTAGCTGACATCTGAAATGAGGGGTATTTCTTGCAGGACAGAGCCCTTAATTTGTGGGCTCCGGGCTACTCTGGGGAAATTGGTGTCAGCATTGAATTGAATCACTGGATCCCCAGTTGGTATCAGAGAATCAGAGAATCAAACGATGCAAGGAAAAACTTCCTCGTTTGAAATGGAGAAAAGTCTGCAATGTTCTCGTGCAACAAAAAGCCTGTGGGGTGAGGTTTTGGGCGCGTTGTGCCTGCAAGAAGGCTGCCTTTAGAGGTGGGGGAAGCATTTCTATTCATACACTGTCTGCAGAGCACTTGCAATCCTTCAGCGTGAAAGGCTCTGTATAAGTGCAAGGTGTTAACAGTTCCAAATGAACCCTTTCGTTTAACTGTGTCAACCTCTGGATTAGCCAGTCTTAACTCAATGGATGGTGGAGTGAGTGGAACTAACAAGCTTTTGTTTAGAATATTTATGTGTCTGACCTGAGAATTATGAAAGATTTTTTCAATTCGTGCCAGGGGGAAACTTTAAACATTTTTGCCAGAAACACATAGATGATAGAACCTTATTCTTCACTTTCTTTAAATATAGGTAGAATTAAATCCAGAAATAAACATGGTATTAATACTAAATATTTCTCCAGCATCTTTCTTTCAGAACTTTTGAGAATGTATCCGTGGATTACCTTACTTACCCCACGACACTCCCAGACCTATTTGCTCTGAGCAGTCACTGTGGGTAACAGGGAAAGGAGAAGCCGTGGGGATCGGTCTGTGCTTTCTCTCCTGATCTCTGTGGAGGAGAGGGCTTTTGATCCATGCTCCCAGCGGCTCTGTGGTGCAATCCAGACTCCTAGGTGTGACTCAGGCACTTACTTCTGGGTGGAAGCCTGACGGCTCGGGGAGGGAGCCTTCCAGACACAGCCACCGGCTTCCCCTCAAAACAATGACAACCCAGCACGGAAGATCATCAAATACTTTGTGCTAGTCAAGGCTTTCCGGAGCAAAGGAAGCAACAGGATACACACACACACACACACAGAGAGAGAATGGGAGATGGGGAAGGATTTCGTATAAGGAATTGCCTCGTGTGATATGGGGCTGGCCCTCTGTGAGTCTGAAGGCTGGAAGCTGCCGTGGAATCAGGAAGAGGTGATCTCTCAGTATGAGAGCCTCCAGGCAGGAGGATTCTCTCTCGCCCTGGGGAGGTCAGCCTCTTGTTATATTCAGGCCTTCAACTGGTTGTATGAAGCCCTGCACACTGGGAGGGGCACTCAGCTTTACTCCAGCTACTGACTTAGATGTTAATCTCACCCAGAAACATCTTCACAGAAACACCAAAAATAATGTTTTGTAAATCTCTGGGCAGCCCATACCCCAGTCAAGTGGACACCTAGAATTAACCCGCCCTGTGGTGCACGTAGAACAGAAGGGCTGCTCTGAGAGGACCCCGGCATGGTGTGCACCCATCCCTCTTACGTTCGGTGGAATCGGTTTTCTCAGCCCTTCCACTAACAATCAGGGGAGCCATCAGCCGTGGCAGAACCTGGGCCAGCGAGGCCAGCAGCAAGTTTCGTTACAGCCCAGATCTCCACCCGGATGAGCTGGGAATCACAGTGCACAAATGCCCATGCTATCAGCACCACGTGAGGCCCAGTCCCCGCATCCCCGACCACAGGCCGGCCCATCGCTACCCCCGGGACTCAGGCAGCCCAGTATTGAGTCTCCTCTGCAGCCAGCCCCAGCTGGAATGTGCCTTCCCTCAGGACTCAGTCAGTCCCTCAGGAAATGCGCCCATCCACCTGTCCCCTGAAAGGGGCCCTCCACCCTCTGCCCTGTCTCCACTCAGAATCCGAACGGCTGGGGCCTCCAGAGTATTGCTGTGAACCTCCTGGTTTTACAAAAATCATGGAGGCCTAGAGGGGAAGCACCTTGGCCAAGATCACTCAGAGAGCTCCTGAGACCCAGTCGGGTCCGCAGCAGCACGTCTGCTGACATCACATGCGGCTTCCCACCTTGCCCAGCCTTTCCTTCCTTTGCGTGTGGGGACGGCTACGTTCGGAACCGGGGACTTCATTTTCTTCCTGCCTTCCCGCTGTGGCCCCCAGTGCTGCCTGCATCTCCCCACAGGGCACGGTGGCAAGTTCTCTGCTGTCTCACCCCTTAATGACAGGCACGCCCCGGGCTTCGGGAACATCACGGATGCTCCCTGCACACTCCCAAACATGCCGCCTCGCTGAGATCTGGCAAGTGACCACGTGCCAGGCATGAGTCTAAATGTTCTTGCTGAAATCCATGCTGATCAGCGCTGGCCCACAGAGAGACAGATGCCAAGCAGAATGGGTCGCATGCCCAGGGTCTCAGAGTTGGCGCCCAGAGGGAGATGCAAACCCAGTTTGGTCCACACCCAAAGCCGTGCCACCGGGACCCCCACCATGGCCCTGTGCAGGCCCAGCAGGTCTCAGCAGCAGAGCACAAGCCGTAGGGCGTTCCCTCTCCTGGGGTAGGACAAGCAGCCACAGCTGAACTCCAGGCAGCCCAGGACCCACAGCAGCCAGTCCTTGCAAAGTCCTCAGTGAGGCTACAAGGCCACCTTGACTTTTTCCATCCAAAAGAGTGAGTCAGGGCCAGATGGGATGGTGCCTGGACTTCCTGGTTCCAGGGCCTAGATGCCTGGCCCACCCAGCCCTCACGGCAGATCCACACCTCTGAGCTCCCAGCTGGAATGGCCCCTGCTGATAGATATGGACTGTCGGTCGGTCCATGTAGCAGGTGAAAGTTCTGTAAACTTCACAGAAAATCAGTTCTTTTAAAATTTCCAGTGTTTTTGTTAGTCCCAAAAGGAAGGTCTGTGCATTCTAATCATTTCTGCTCTGCCAGTTCTAAAAGGCAGCAGGATTTTCCCTGGGCACTAAAGAATGCCCACCATACAAAGCCTTGGTCACGGCTAACTTCTTATTAAAATTTAACCCCAAGGGCCAGGCATGGTGGCGTATCCCTGTAATCCCAGCACTTTGGGAGGCTAAGGTGGGAGAATTGCTTGAGGCCAGAAGTTCAAGACCAGCCTGGGCAACGTAGTGAGATGTCATCTCCACAAAAAAAGCCAAAAATTAACCAGGTATGGTGGTGCTGCATGCATGTAGTCCTAGCCACTCGGGAGGCTGAGGTGGGAGGATCACTTGAGCCTGGGAGGTCGAGACTGCAGTGAGCCATGATCACACTGCTGCCCTCCACCTCGGGCAACTGGGAAACGAGGCAAGACCCTACCTAAAAAAACAAACAAACAAAACCCAGATGTTCATGATAGCAGAGTAATTTGACATAACCAAATGTATCCAAGGCAAGATCATAGACAGTGGCAAAACTCAATCCCATTGAACTTTGAAGTGCACCACACGATATGTTTCAAAATGCTGGGACCACTGCATTTAAGTCATGAACATCCTCAGAAGGTACAAGTTAGGATAGAGGGAGAGGCAGTTTGAGAGTGCACCAGGAGAAGGCTGGTTTACAGGCCATGTTTTCGTTCCAAACAGCCCACAGAAATACCCCCAAGTGGGACAAAATATCTTCAGTGTCACCTGACTTACTGTGAAGAACATGGTCCAGCCATCACCTATCATTTTGAGAAGAAAAAATGTGGACCTGAAATACATGATTATTTTTAATCATACGGTACTTTTCATGCCTATTTTCTTCTGGAAAGATGTGAAATACATATAATCAACCTGAACAGAAAGGTCGATTACTCAGTGTAGAATTACCTTCAAGTACAGATAGCAGAATAGTTCAAATAGCAGGGACTCTACAGCAGCCCAGGCCAGTGAGCCGGCACGGCGTCGTCTCAGCAGTAAGAAAGCCTGCTCCAGAGTCATCCCCTCCTCTTCTCTCA
Source organism: Aotus nancymaae (assembly GCF_030222135.1). Classification (NCBI taxonomy): domain Eukaryota; kingdom Metazoa; phylum Chordata; class Mammalia; order Primates; family Aotidae; genus Aotus; species Aotus nancymaae. The sequence continues at coordinate 1,045,920 of NW_026988450.1, read as the reverse complement.
CATCCTGTGCTCTGCTGAGAAACCCACTCCACAGAAGAAAGAGCCTTAATCTGCAATATCTGCTCATTTCCATGGTGTAAATACTCCCACCGCAGCTGATTTCAAGCCACAATGGTTTAACCACCAGGTGGCAGAGTTCCTGAATATTTAACCGCCCCTGACATCCCTTCCCCGCTGAGCCGTTCTAGTCCCTTTCTGGTCAGTCCAGCACAGGGCTATGTCTCATGCCACATTCGATCCGAATATATCCAGAAAGTGACCACTTCTCAGTACTGCCTGTTACCTCTCAGGTTTGACCACCACGACCTCTCACCTGGATCGTCACAACAGCCTCCTCCTCAGCCTCTGTTCAGCCTTTGCCTCTTTAACCTCTCAAAACAGGTGTCAGAGCCTGGCACTCCTTTGCAGAAACACACCCACCTCCCACAGTGGCAGCTGAAGTGCTTGCAGGACCTCCAAGTTCACTGAGATCCGGGCTGGACCCTCTGACCCATCTTAGCACTGTCTCTGGTCACTTCTCCTGCTCACCGTCACCTCCATGCGTGAGCACACATGTCAGCTTCTCAGTGGGACTCCCTGACCGTCACACCCGACACTCCCCGGCTCCCTTCCCCCTTTATTTTCCCCTTGGCCCGTCTCATCTAAGCCACAGCTACATGAGCCACTACTTTCATTCATTGTGTGTCTCTTCCTACTAGAAGGCATGCTCCTCGGCCTAAAGCAGTGTCTGGCACGTGGCCAGCGCCCCATGTTTACTGAAGGAATAAACTCCAGGTTCGCTTTGAGGGTCTGGCTAACAATACTTCTCTTTTTGTCTGCCTTTTCCCATACTGAGACCTCCCCAGTTTTCTGGACCTCACCAGTGCACAGCACTCCAGCAGCCTTGCCCCAGGCTGGGACCCTGGCTCACATGTGCCTTTGCACTCTGGGGTCCTCTCTGCACTCGCCCACTTAGAAGCATCTTATCTGAAGCCCAAACACTAGTTATAGAGAAACGCTTTGAATCCCATCATCCAGTGAATTCTTTCAAGTAGAAACAGAAGAGATGCAATCTGTCCAAATGTGCCCGTAGTAGAAAGAATTCTCATTCACCCAGGGGCTTGCTATTTCTAGCTAGGCCAGTAGAAGAAAAGGACCACTTTCCCCTCAGCAAAGAGGCTGACTCACAAGGGCCATACTATCCTCTGGATGACAGTGACAGGCTTTTCCCCATCAGGAAAGCCTGAGTTCAGAAACAGGGAATCGACAGGCCTCCAAGCCCAACCTCAGGGAGAGTCTCCCTCAGTCACAAGTGCTCTCAAACTCAGTGGCACAAGCGAAAAGTAGAACGTGCTGTTACTGTCACCCTCTTTCTCCTAGGCATGCTAGAGTGCTCCACCCCTTCCACTGTAGCTGGATTACAGCAGGTGGCCTATTTGGGGCTATCATCCCTCCTACACAAATTGTCATTTCTGCTGCGGACTGAACTGCGGATGAGTATGCCTGTGTACAATGGGACTGAATATTAAAAATTCGGAACAGTGCAAAAAGAAAATGCACAATTTAATCAAGAACTATAAAACCACTATAAGAAACATAAATCCAGGCCCCAGTTGATGCCAATCACGCGAAGACCTAGGAGGTGTCATTGTTGCCCCAAAGGAACACGTGTCCAGACACTCAGTCCCTTTAGATGTTCCTCCATCTGAGGCTTTCGCCGGGGCCACGTGCCTCTGGAACTTGTGCGCATTCGTCACGGATTCTAAGGCCTGCCCGCCCTTTAGCTCCAGCCCTGCCTGGTTTCCTCCATCTGGAGCCAGGGCGGTGCCCTAGCTAGAAAACAGGATGAATACAGCCCCTCGGCGGCCACCACGCGGAGCCTCCCTGGTCCCGCGTCAAAAAGGAGCCCCTGCGCCCGTGGCGCCTCCTCGCTCGGTCTCCTTTCCTGCACAGTGGAAACAGGCAGGTGGACACCACGGTCATCTGCGGGCGTGCGGCCGGCTGGGCACTCGGCACAGGGCACAGGCGGGCAGGTGGCACGCGACGCGCGGGCGGTGGGGGTCTCGAGGCCATCCCGTTCCGTGCGCCTTCCCGGCCCTGAGCGCGAGCGCCGTTTGCCTGGTGTGTTCACCGTCACTGCGAACGCGGCGAAGCGTCGCTGGAAGCGCTTCTAGCCCCGCGCACCCGGGGAGGTCCCCTTCGCGGTCGTCGCGGTGAGGGCGCCTCCTCGGCTCCCAGCAAGCGGCAGTTTGCGGAACAGATTGGAGGCAGTGACATCTAGTGGCCCTAGACGGCGCTTCACGTAATAAATACCTTTTTTTTTTTTTTTTTTTTTTGAGACAGAGTTTTGCTCTTGTTACCCAGGCTGGAGTGCAATGGCGCGATCTCGGCTCACCGCAACCTCCGCCTCCTGGGTTCAGGCAATTCTCCTGCCTCAGCCTCCTGAGTAGCTGGGATTACAGGCACGCGCCACCATGCCCAGCTAATTTTTGTATTTTTAGTAGAGACGGGGTTTCACCTTGTTGACCAGGATGGTCTCGATTTCTTGACCTCGTGATCCACCCGCCTCGGCCTCCCAAAGTGCTGGGATTACAGGCTTGAGCCACCGCACCCAGCTATAAATACCTATTTTTAATGTGTGGGAGGCAGCGAAAGAAATTTAGAGCATGCTGCATGTAGCCTCGGCGAACCGGAGGTTTCCAACGAGTTTTAAGAAAAGGCTCGGATAGGCCCCCCTGCACCTTGCGTCTGTCTTTCGTGCTGGAGGAGCTGGTTTGATCTGGTATTTTTCTCCAACTTTTTGCCTGCTCGAATACCGTTGCCCCGGGCAGAGGGCCTTCCGCTGGAGCAGGTCGGAGAGGTGAGAGTCAGCGCGCAGGCATGGGCAGGTTGGAGATAACCACACGGGAAGGAATCCGCTGCTCATAAAGCGAGTGCAGGGGACGGGGAGGGATCAGTCAGCAGGCCGGGGGTGCTTCATTCTTCTCAGATGACAAGCACTGCGTTTTGTAATTCGGGGACTCCTCCCTGTACTGGCCAGCTTGTGTAAGTGCAGCTGCCAGGAGTCTGGCAGAGATAACGAGGGAGGGTGTACCTTCAGCCTCCACAAAGTCACAATATTGAATAAAAATGCAGAAATAGAATTGGATCCTTAAGTACAAGGCTTCATGTAGTCCACATTTCCAAAGAGATTTATGACTTCAGTGTGCCAGAAAGTTTAGATGCATTTGCTCAGTTAACACATGGAGAATTCTTGATATTTCTCCATATGGATAAGAATATTCATCACATCGTTTTTAATCCAAACATAGTCAAGAAATGTAGAAAACTCTTTTTTTTTTAACTAGCAACTCACTTATGTGACTTATGCATAGTCGGCATATTAAAATCAGAGTGAAAATTATGCAGTGAATTATAAAATTCCTGCGACCGTCCACAGCACAGTAATGTCCCAGGGAAGCCTTGCATGTGCCCCGGTGAAGTGACCTATTTATGACTGGTTATGAATGCCTTCTGCTGCTGCGTTTTTTCCGTCTCCGTTTTGAGGGCTGATCTTAAAGAAGGAAAGAGTTGCTGTGGGATGCCTGGCAAATGCCCATACTCCCCAGCGACCCACAGCGTCCTACAACCAGCGACTGAGAATTATTTTTTAAATCATTCTAAAACTTTCTGTAAGTCTATGAGTCTTAGTTACAAGCCTACCAGCAATGAGCACATCAAACTATTTCATGATAAAACACTAAGAATCTGTCTCTATGTAAGGGAGAAAAAAGAGAAAAATAACTCAGAAAAGCCGGCCTGACTAAAGACGCGTCCACCCGAGTTTCCATCTGGATCCCTCTCTGTGGCACAGCCGCCTAAACAGGACAGAATCTCTGTGGCCTTCGTGACCAACATCGCTCTGATCTTGCCTCTTCCCGCCCCCACCCAGTCCACTGGTGCTGAGAACAAGCTGTGGGCAGGCTCACGGCCCAGGCTGGGTGGGTGCCTGTGCACTGCCACCCAGTGAGCAGCGGGCTGTGCCGCACACGTGCTGTGCCAGCTCCGGGAGCCACGCGTCCAGGATGAGAGGCATGGCACAAAGAGGTCCGCAGAGCTTTCCTCATGGAGCCATTACCACCTTGACTGAAGTAATTAAGAAATGCCTTTATTTAGCACAGGGAGTATGCTTTGACCCTGTGCAGCTCAGATCTGGGGTTAGCAGAGACAAGAATAGTACAGGTCACAGAGGGATGCTTTGGCGGGGGAGTCACACTGGGGTCACAGTGACCCTCAGCAGGGCACCCCCCACTGCCTGTGCCCTCTCAGTGAGCCTCAGCTCAGCACACCCTCTGCCCGAGGACAGCTGCCAGCACAGACCCGCGCTGTCCTGAGACCTGGGCACCTTTGTGTTGCTTAGCAGAGCTTTATTCATACAGAGCATCCCACTGCACCCAGCCCCGGCCTCTGAAAGATCTCCCAGGGCTGAAACATATCTGCGTGTTCAATTCCCCCTGATGCAAAAACAGTCTGAGCTGTTCCCCTGTGCACACACAAGCACACATTTGCACACACCGCCCTGGCACATCAATTCAGAAATGACTCGGAAGAAAGGTTTACCACTCAATGCATCACCAGCATCAGTCCCTGCCATGCCCTGATTCTCCTGGGAGGTCTTCCTTATAAATGCTGGCCCTGGCCTGGTCCTGCTTAGCTAATGAGATCATCTCCCAGGGCAGGACTGGATCCGCCCCACCAGGCTGCAACGCCAGACACCGGGAGCTCCTCCCTGCTCCCCGCCCACATCCTCTTTGACTCCGGCATCTGCTCTTGCTGTTCCTCAGCCTGGAACGTCCCTTCCCTTTCCCTCCACTGGTGAACTCCAGCCAATCCGGGACCTTCCACGCACTGCACCATCTCACACCTCACACCTGTGGTTGTCCTGTGGCCTCTGGCCGCTGTATCTGTCGTCCAAAGGTTGTAGGGTTCTTGAAGGCAGGGATGGACACTGTTCTGTGGAGTTCTGCCTCCATTTAGAGTTGACCCGAGGAGCTACTCAATTCCATCAACTCCGCTGTCTTCTTACGGAAAAAGCCGGGGAGACTGAGCTGTTTCAATCCACCCTAGCACACGCCAAACTCCCTTTTGAATAGGGAGAAGAAAAGAGAAACTTCCACCTTCCTAGTATCCAGCATATCAAAACTGTGATAATCTAAGCAGAGGCCTCTCTCAATGACAAATTTCATGTAAGTCTGCTCTGCACAAGCCACTGGACGGAGTGTCACATGGTCTTGATCAGGACACACATTGGGTGCTGTCCCTCCAAAGCAGGCAGGGACCTTGTGTGCCATGTAGAGCCCCTGCCCATGGGAGAGGGATGTGAGATTGCAGGGACGCACACATTCCTGCAGTCTGAGGGGAGGGATGTGAGATTGGAAGGACACACACGTTCCTGCAGTCTGGGGGGAGGGATGTGAGATTGGAGGGACGCACACGTTCCTGCAGTCTGGAGGGAGGGATGTGAGATTGCAGGGACGCACACGTTCCTGCAGTCTGAGGGGAGGGATGTGAGATTGGAGGGACACACACATTCCTGCAGTCTGGGGGGGAGGGATGTGAGATTGGAGGGACGCACACGTTCCTGCAGTCTGGGGGGAGGGATGTGAGATTGGAGGGACGCACACGTTCCTGCAGTCTGAGGGGAGGGATGTGAGATTGGAGGGACACACACGTTCCTGCAGTCTGGGGGGAGGGATGTGAGATTGGAAGGACACACACGTTCCTGCAGTCTGGGGGGAGGGATGTGAGATTGGAGGGACGCACACGTTCCTGCAGTCTGGGGGGAGGGATGTGAGATTGGAGGGAGGCACACGTTCCTGCCGTCTGGGGGGGATGTGAGAGTGCAGGGACGCACACGTTCCTGCAGTCTGGGGTGTGATTGTGCACCTGCTGGGTCACAGGCCCTGCCCTGACAGTGAAGGATACAGCAGAGCACAGAACAACAGCCCAATTCATGTCACTTATATTCTAGTTGGGGATAAGCAGGCAATAAGCAGACTATAGGCCGAGCACAGTGGCTCACACCTGTAATCCCAGCTCTTTGGGAGGCTGAGGTGGGTGGATCACCTGAGGTCAGGAGCTCGAGACCTGCCTGGCCAACATGGTGAAACCCCGTCTCTACTAAAAATACAAAAACTTAACTGGGCATAGTGGCACATGCCTATAATCCCAGCTACTCGGGAGGCTGAGAGAGGAGAAGCATTTGGACCCAGGAGATGGAGGCTGTAGTGAGCTGAGATTGCGCCACTGCACTCCAGCCTGGGGGATAGAGCGAGGCTTCATCTCAAAAAAAAAAAAGAAGAAGAAGAAGACCATAATTTCAGATAGGCACACATTCTGATGAGAAGGAGTGCAGGGAAGGGCATTGGCTGTGCCTAGAGGCAGAGGCTGTAGCTAGGGGTCAGGGGCATGCTCCTGACATCTGGCCAGTCATCTGAGTGACCTGCAGGAGTGAGCCCCACAGCAAGGGCAATTCCAAGCACAGGGGACAGCCACGCAACCTCCCAGGGCCAAATGAACTCTGTGAGTTCACAGCCGAAAGGCACGTCCCTGAAGCAGAGGAGCCAGGGAGGGGGTGTGCGGGAGGGTGCCCTGCCATCCCCTCCTCCCTGCCCCAAGGCTTCACAGCTCAGCCGGCCACACCCTTCCTTTCACTGAGCAGAGTCTGGGACGTCTCCTGCTTTGGGACGTCCAATCCTTATCTGCAAAACTGATATAAAACACTTTGAGCCTCCAATCCTTATCTGCAAAACTGATATAAAACAATTTCTTCTAAGCGGCTGAGCTGGAGTGTTGCAAAAGCCTCACATCCCCACTAAAGTCTGTCAAGCGTGTCTTTCTTCCTGCTCATCCAGCCTGAAGTTGCTGCTGAGCTACCATCACTGGGAAACAGAAGCTGAGCCGCCTGCCCGCTCCACCTGCCCGGCTCTGTAAGGCGGCAGAGGAACCCGGCTGCCTCTCAGCCCTTCCAGGAGGTTCCCAGGGCACTTTGGGATCCTTCTGGACTTGACGTGTTATGTAAATTTAAGTGCATTATCATTAATCTCAGCAGAGAGTTACCCTTCTTTTCAGGCGCCAGGTTAGTTGAATGATGCAGCTGCTGCGAGACAGGGAGAGAAACCATGAATATAAGGAAAACCACAGCCCCGGGGAGAAAGGAAACTTCCCCTGCTAGACCCCAGGCTGGCTCACGGGGCCCCAGGGAGTCGCGCTTCCAGGGCATCCCCAAGCCAAGATCAGCCTTCACTTAACAGGAAAAAATAGAGACTTCTTAAGTGCCCAGACCTCTTGGAATTTTTTCATATCTAAAATGCAACATGGAGGCACGGTGGCTCACATCTGTAGTGCCAGCACTTTGGGAGACTGAGGTGGGCGAATCATTTGAGTCAGGAGTTCGAGACCGACATCGTGAAACCCTATCTCTAAAAAAAAAAAAATGAATTAGTCACATGTTGTGGTGCATGCTTGTAGTCCCAGTTACTCAGGAGGCTAAGGCAGGAGAATGGCTTGAACCTGGCAGGCAGAGGTTGCAGTGAGCTGAGATCAGGCCACTGCACTCCAGCCTCGGCCACAGAGCAAGACTCCATCTCAAAAATAAAATAAAATGCAACTTGGGTAACTAGGTGATCACTAAGTTTCCTCTCTTAAGCACTATCTTACTTCCTGGCTTTTGTGTAAAAGTCCACTTAGGTTGGGATGAATATATATATATATACATGTGTGTATTTAATTCCTCAAGTCCTGGCATCCATATAGACCATTCTGTAGCCTGATCATACTTCTATCTGCCATCCACTCCCACCTCATCTACTCTGTACATACGCGTATACACACACACGCATGCACACGTGTACGGCACATACATGTACATGTGTGTGCGTGTGCTTGCATGCATGTGCATAGCACACATGCTTCCACGCCCCTCACAGATGCACACACACATGCTCATGCACACGTGCACACACATCGCTACCAGTAAGCACACTGAACGTTCCCAGGCAGGGGCCTGTTCACCGGCTCCTTCCCATCCCTATCCTTCCCCACCTAAATTTATCAGTCTCGTTTTCTCCGGCCTTTCTAGGCTAGGGTAACAGGATAAATTAATTTATGATAAAATGCTAATAATCTTATTTGTTTTGTATTCCAAATAAATTGAAAATCTGTGTGAATAGGTTCCTTGAAAGCCTGAACTTAAAGGCCTAAATAAAATGAGAATTTTAGGCCCAAAAGGAGGCATTTGGGAGCAGGGTGTCCTCAGACGGTCCTCGGGTCCTGATCACGCCGTGGAGGCGGCAGGAGGAGGTCCTGTGTCTGAGCCTTGCCCAGTCTGTGCCCCATAAAAATTAATCCACTCAACTTCTAGGGTGGAGAATGTGTGGAAATAACATGAAGCGGGAATCGTTCGGGCCTTTACTCCACCCAGGCTGGCACCCAGGGAGCGTGCGTGCTCAGCCTCCCAGTAATCCAGCTTTAGAGGAAAAAAAGAGGCTTCTCTCAGTGGAAAATCCTACCTGTGGCCATAATGATTTAGTAGGTGCCAGTCTAACCTGAAATAATAAATACCATTATGATGTCACTGTCTCGCTGCTCATTTTTAGAGACTCTGGACCTTTCTTCCAAAAACACGAGCTTATGAATAGGACTCTGTGGTGCCTGACGTGTCGTTCACGGGTCAGCGCAGGCGTGGTGGCTGGGCTGCAGGACAGGCTGAGGAGACCCTCCCAGCATGGGTCGCGATGGCTCGTGGGCGCTGCTGCCCCTGAACTAATCCGGCTCAGACTTCAAGTGCCGGATCTGAAACTCTGCCTTGCCTCAGCGAGCTGCAGAACGGCCTCCAGAGCCTGCCTGGACACAGTCTAGAAGGAAGAGTTCCCTCTGTCCCTGACTGCACGGCATGCCTTAAAATCCGTTCATTTTCCTCTCACCCCTCTTTTCCTGAAAGGCAAAACATTATGTGCATGTGTTTCGTGGAAAATAGCTGAGGATAAAATACAAAAGCCACTTTTTCCACTTTCAAAGAAATATATCTTTTGGGTCACAAAAACAGGAGGAGTGAAAAGTGCCGAAGAGAGAGGTGAAGACCAAAACATCGAGTCGCAAATAACACTCCCCACGTGTGTGTCCTTCGGGCACTGCTAACAGCTTATTAGAAGTACACAGTCAGCTCAGAGTGACTCAGCTGTGTCCACCACGGTGCGGTCCAGGGCTGCGGCCACACCTCTGTTCACCATCTCTAGGGAAGAGTGCCCACTGCAGAGCAGGGAGCATGGTGGCTACTCAATGCACATCTGCGGAACACTCCGTTCTTAACCAGCCCGGTTGAGAGTCTTCAAGGGGAAACCCCAGTGGACAGCTGACTCCCTGCCTCCTCTGCCAGCCTGAGCTGCCTAGGCACCCTGGGTGCTCTTTATAAAACCAGTATCAGCCTCCCTGCCCCTCTGACGATGCGTTCCTTCTTTCCAGCTTTATTGAGGTATAATTGAAAAATAAACATTGTATATATTTAAGGTATACAACCCAATGATTTGATATATTTCTGAAATGATTACCACAATCAAGCTAATTAACACATCCATCACCTCACATGGTTAGCTTGTGTGTGTGCAGTGAGAATAACTAAAGTCTACTCTCTCGGCGAATTTCAAGTTTACGATACGGTCTTGTTAATTATAGTCCCTTGATATCCATTAGATCCCCAGAGTTTATTCATCTTATAAGAGGACAAACGTTCTCTTCTTCCCATCTCCCCCACACCCCACCCCTGGTAACCACCATTATTATACTCTCTGTTTCTATTTTTCTGGATTTACATATAAGTGAGATTGTTCAGTGTTATGTTTTCTGGGTGGGGTTTATCTTACACAATGTCCTCCAGGATCATCCATGAGAATTTTCCTTTTTCACAGCTGAGTAATATTCCACTGTGTATATGTACCACATTTTTTTTATCCATTCATCCACTGATGGACATTCAGGTTGTTCCCATACCTTCACTATTGTGAATAGTGCTGTAATGAACATGGGAGTGAAGATATCTCTTCAACATATGGATTTCATTTCCTTTGGATGTATACCCAAAAGTGGGTTTGCCAGGTCATCTGGTAGTTCTATGTTTAATTTTTGAGGAAACGCCATATCATTTTCCATAATGGCTGTAACGATTTACATTCAGAGTTACATTTACATTCTCTTTTCTCGACATTCTTACCGGCACTTATAATCTCTTGTCTTTATCTCATTGTGGATTTGATTTGCATTTTCCTGTTGATGAGTGTTGCCAAGCACCTTTTCATATATCTGCAGGACATTTATATGTTTCTTTGGAGAAATGTCCATTTTTAATCAAATTATCTGGTTTTTGGCTACTGAGTGGTATGAATTTCTTATATATTTTAGATATTAACTGTTTATTACCTACATGGTTTGCAAACATTTCCTCCTGTTCTGTAAGTTGCCTTTTCATTTTGTTGGTTGTTTCCTTTGCAGTGCAAAAGCATTTATTTTGATGTAATTTTATTTTTGTTCTTTGTAGTCTGTGCTTTTTGTGTCACTTTCAAAAATTCTCTTTGCCAAGACCAATGTCACGGAGTTTTTCCCTACGTTTTCTTCTATGAGTTTGATGTTTCAGGTCCTACATTTAAGTCTTTTAATCCATTTTGAGTTATTTTTGTGTATGATACAAGATAAGCATCTAATTTCATTCTTCTGCATATCAATATCCAGTTTTCCCAACACCATTTATTGAAGAGACTATCCTTTATCCTTTCCCCATTGTGTCTTCATGGTGCCCTTGTCAAGGATTAGTTGACCATATGGGTGTGGATTTCTTTCTGGCCTCTATTCTGTTCCATTATTCTATGTGTCTGTTTTTATACCAGTACCATACTCTTTTGATTACTATAGCTTTGTAATATAGTTTGACATTAGGACATGTGATGCTCCCAGCCTTGTTCTTCTTACTCAAGATTGCTTTGGCTATTCAAGGTCTTTTGAGGTTTCATAAAAATTTTAGAATTGTTTTTTCCTATTTCTGTGAAATATGTCATTCGGAATCTATAGATTATTTTGGGTAGTATGAACATTTTAACAACATTAATTCTTCCATTCCATGAATATGTGATGTCTTTTCATTTATTTGTGCCTTCAATTTCTTTCATTAATGTCTTATAGTTTTTCATTATACAGATCTTTCATCTCCTTGGTTAAATTTATTCCTAAGTGCTTTATTCTTTTTGATGTTATTTTAAATGGGATTGTTTTCTACATTTCTTTTTGATTAGTCACTTTCAGTGTATAGAAATGCAACTGATTTTTGAACGTTGCTTTCGTATTGTGTAATTTTACTGAATCTGCTTATTAGTTCTAACAGTTTTTTGGTAGAGACTTCAGGATTTTTCCATAAAGAAGATTATGTCATCTGCAAACAGATACAGTATAGCTTATTCCTTTTCAATTTAGATGTCTTTTATTTATTTTTCTTAGCTAATTGCTCTAGCTAGGATTTCTGGTACTATCTTAAAAAGAAATGGGCCGGGTGTGGTGGCTCACACCTGTAACCCCAGCACTCTGGGAGGCCAAGGCAGGCGGATCATAAGGTCAGGAGTTCAAGACCAGCCTGACCAATATGGTAAAACTTCATCTCTACTACAAAAGTACAAACATTAGCCAGGATGTTGGTGTGTGCCTGTAGTCCTAGCTACTCAGGGGGCTGAGGCAGGAGAATTGCTGGGACCTGGGAGCCAGAGGTTGCAGTGAGGCAAGATGGCACCACTGCACTCCAGCCTAGCAACAGAGCAAGACTCTGTCTCAAAAAGAAAAAAAAAAGCAGTGGTGAGGGTGGGTATCCTTGCTCCTGATCTTACAGGAAAATCTTCAGGAAATGGTATTGCATATGTTGAACCATTCTTGCAACCCAGAGATAAATCTCACTTCTTCATGGTGTATGATTCTGGTAATATGCCTGAATTCAGTTAGGCAGTATTTTGTTGAGAATCTTTGTGTCTATGTCCATCAGGAATATTGGCCTGTAGTTTTCTTTTCTTGCTGTGTCCTTATCTGACTTCGGTATCAGGGTAGCACTGACTCCATTACGTGAGTCTGAAGATGTTCCATTTCTTCCTGATTCAGTCTTGGAAGCTTGTCTGTTTCTAGGAATTTATTCATTTCTTCTGGGCTTCCCCATTTGCTGGAGTATAATTGTTATCATAGTCTCCCATAATCCTGTGTATTTCTGTAGTGTCAACTGTCATGTCTTCTTTTTAATTTATTATTTTGAGCACTCTCTCTTTTTTTATTTGAGTCATCTCTCTGTTGTCTCTTCATCTAGCTAAAGGTCTGTCAGTTTTGTTGATCCTTTCAGGAAATATCAGCTCTTAGTTTGTCGATCTTTTCTTTGACTCTGAAGTTCAGGGTGCGTGTGGAGGACGTGCAGGTTCGTTGCCCAGGTGTTCAGTCGTCTTTCTTGTCTCTATTTCACTTACCTCTGCTTTAGTCTTTATCACGACCCTCCTTCTAAGTTTGGGTTTAGCTAGTGCTTCTTTTTCTAATTTCTCGAGGTGTAAAGTTGAGTTGCTTAATTGAGATCTTTCTTTTTTCTTCATGCAGGCATTTATTGCTATGAACTTCCCTCTTAGAACAGCATCTGCTGCAGCCCGCGAGTTTTGGTGTGTTGTATTTCCATTGCGCAGGTGAATGTGTCTCCCGCCAGGTCCCTCGGTAGACAGTGCTGGTCCCAGACCCCAGCTGAGGGGAGCTAGAACTGGGTCACCGTCTGCTTCACCGTCTGCTTCACCGTCCACGGCCTGGACTGAGCTGCATGGGCCTGCCACTGGAAGTACAGATGACGGTGGCTCTTCCCACGTCTCTGGCTTGGCAGACGGCACTCGTGGCAGGAGCAAGTCCAGACAAGCTATAGCCAAGTTCACAGGAGGGCAGGACTGTTCCCAGGTGTGCAGCTGGGACCACCATCAACAAACTGCCACCTGGGTGTGGTTCTGTCTTCCTAAAACGGCTTTGCTCAATCTTGGACTCCACTGGAGTTTTGCGACTCCCATCTAGATCCCAAAGTTCCCACAGAGGCACTTTTGACAGTGGGCGGCTGCTGTGGGGGGATACACACGGGGAGCACCGATCCTCCGTCCTGCTGACATCACACCTCTCCAATGGTTCATTCTCAGTTCTGCCCCCCGTTGAGCAGCCCAGGCATCTTCCTGGGGGCCACACAGCCCACTCCTTGGCTACACCATTGGCCAACTGCACCCCAGGTTTTGTAAAGTTCCTAGATTGAGACCAGACCCTCTCAAAGATCCTCCAATCTTATCTGTCCCGATTTCAGGGGTTGTCTTGCATAAATCAAGTAATAAACAATATGCAACCAGCTTCTCAACTGCCCTCCTTCACCAAATTGCATGTGCTGCAGAAGCGTCACAGGATACACTTGCAGTTAAAAATGGGTAAAGTATTCCTTTAAAAACTAGCCATTGACTCCTGCTTAGTAAAATAACCCTATAGTCATAGCATTGTTTGTATGGGAAAATTAGATTTGACTTACATCACTTCCTCTTACAAAGCTGCTTCCAAGAGCACAGACTGCCTTAAAGCCTTTTTCTTTTCCTTACCACACTTATTCTTCTACCATTTAGGTTTTCTGATGTATTTTTAAGCAAGATACCTATTCCAAGAAGCTTTCGTAAAAATTAAAACTAGTGATGAAATGAAAAACACACAAGTAAAGAGATCACGTTCTCAAATCCACCGAGTCATGTGGACAGGGCCGGGAGTTGTGGCTCACGCCTGTAATCCCAACACTTTGGGAGGCTGAGGCGGGCAGACCACTTGAGGTCAGGAGTTTGAGATCATCCTGGCCAACATGGTGAAACCCTGTCTCTACTAAAAATACAAAAAATTAGCCAGGCATGGTGGTGCGTACCTGTAATCCCAGCTACTTGGGAGGCTGAGGCACGAGAATTGCTTGAACCTGGGAGGTGGAGGTTGCAGTGAGCCAAGATCACACCACTGCACTCCAGCCTGGGCGACAGAGCAAGTCTCTGTCTCCAAGAGAAAAAAAAAAAAGCAAAAAGCCATTTGAAGGTGGAACAGCATGACTATCAGTACATGTAACTCTCAAGTTTGAAAATAAATTTCAATTTACATGTATGCGTCAGTAGCACAGATACTAAAATCGGAATGCATGGCCTCTGTGCAAGGATGACACACAAATTCATGCAGGGCTCCATATTAAAATAATAATAATACAACATTCAAATTACAACAGACATTATTAAATATTTTTCATTATTCCCATCTTATCACTAATAGTATTCAATTTGGTTTTTTACCGTGTGACAATCCTTAAAATGCAATATTGAATTATTGTTAAATTTCTTTCCTTTATATTAATGAATGTGCTTGATTTGTGCTTCCACAAAGAGGCAAATGAGTGATAGAAGCTTTATTTTATTTTATAAACAAGCAGGAGTCTTGCAGCCCGTCAAGTACTAATGCTGAGACTTGTTCAGGGAAGTTGGCCCAGCCTCAGGCAGGTGGTCAGCTCTGGCCTTGTCCGTCTGCACCTGAAATTGCGGTGCGTGAAAGTACAAACCCGAGGATGTTAAAGTGAAGTGCACAAGACCCGCCGCGCACTTCCTCAGGCGCTTGACTGACACACCATGTTTAAGCATAAGGAGCATCAGAGCATTTCCAAGGTAGACTTCCTTTCCGCTTTTATTTTTATTTTGCAATGACAGGGCCTCGCTATGTCGCCAAGGCCGAACTCGAACTCCTGGGCTCAAGCGATCCTCCCACGTCGGCCTCCTGAGTAGCTGAGATTACAGGCACACACCACACACCCAGCGGAGCACCTCATTCCTTAATCACATACATGGTGTAAACGAAAAAGAAAGTTCTAGAGTTCCAAAGACAAATATGTGATTATATTCAGGAGCTCTTCTTTCACAAGATCCAGTGCTAGAAACTGCAGAGTAATTCTTTATTTAGAAAATATTCCTTTCATCTGCTTTTAGGGTGGTAATGTACATCCCTAACTTCCTCCCACCTGGGAGGTCCCCTGGAAAATATAATAGTTTTACCTTCTATGCTCTGAAGCCCAAGTAAAGGATGCTACTATCGTGCCCTACATTTTTTCTGCGTGCTAACAGCATCGTGATAACTGTAAGTGGATTTTTCTGTGAGGTGTCTGGCATGCGTGAAGCAAGGAAAGCTTGCCTGCCTCCTGTTCATCAGCACGGGCTCCCTCTGCTGGTTAATGAAGATGCCGGGCGCCCACAAAGAATATCATAGGTGTGAATTCTTAACAAGGAAATGTTTATGAAAATAGATCAAGTACAACACAAAAGCACCAAAAATCTCAATACCTATGGAAAGTCTAGGATCTGCCTTATTCTCCGTGTAAGATAATAAGTTAGCCTGTTTCAGTTTCGTGGATGCTGGCAGAAGACATGAGACCACTGGATCAGAGACACGGGACTTTATTACTCAGGACATGGCACGCACATGGTATTCCTCCTTTTCCTAAACGTGCCTTGGGCTGGCACGGAGGGGCCTACACGGATGTTCTACATGCAGTGGGTTTGTGCCACATCTGACGAGCACCGGGCTTGGGAAACACACCACTGTCACAGCGAACAGTGAGCAAGCCCACTCTTTGTCTTGGAGGGAGACCTCACCCGGTTCCTCGAGGTTACTCACTGCAAACACAACCTGAGAAATGGCCACGCTAAAGAGCAGCCAGGGCCTTGCATTCTCGAGATACCAGCAAGACTTGCAGACGTGCAAGAAACCCCTGGCGCACTGTCCTTCTCGCTGAATACTAGATGGTTATCATTGCTAATAATTTAAACTTTCAACTTCATTAAAGTCGTGGCAGGTTTATTTCTTCTTATTTTTTGTCGATTTCTTTTACTAACTTCCCGCCACCCTGTGCCGTTGGTGAAAATTCTTTCTAAAACTAGAGGTGAAAATTGCACTCCCTTTTATCAAATACTAGTTGGTCCGTTTAGCTGAATTATAAATAAGGAAGAGTGAGGACTAATATTTCACAGAGTTTAGGTTTTTTTAACGCAGTTGTGATGACGTGAGGTTTGTCAGTTACATGCAAATACTTTCCAGAGTCCCTTTTGAAGTACTTACAGCAAAAGAATTTTAAATGGGATAGAGTATTATAGAATGGCAGAACTCCATAGATAAGCCCTTAAACTTATAGCATCACAGAATTTAAAGCCTTCGGGTTCGACAGAAACCAATTATAATATTTTGACAGCTGGCTCTCATGTTCTTGTTTTAGCGTTAGCCAAAAATCTTGTACCACCACAGCGTGACAGCTTTAAATCAGGAAGCGGTCGAGTTCCCACCATTGCTATAAACATTTCTCCCTTGCCGTTATGGAACACTTGACTGCCTGCAAAGCGTTTGCACCCACCTTCGCTCCTTTGGACCTCACCTTTACCATAAGGTTTAGGTAGAAGATTTTGATAACTCCCTCTCATTATGGAGGAAACTAAGAAGCAGAGCGGTCACATGAGAGCTGGGAGCTGGCGCGGCCCATTTCAAAGAGCTGGGCGGTATTTGCACCCCGGAGCTGTTCCCCGATGCCCCACACTGCCTCCTTCGCCACCAGCTCCCCACTCTATCAGCTGAGAGGCTGCAGACGGCCGGTCACAGAAAACCTTACTCATACTGACTTCAGCTGCAAGGAATTTACAGGCTCTCCTGACTGAGCAAGTCCAGGGGAGGGGCAGACTTCCAGGGAGGTTTGCTGTGGGCGCATCTATGGCCTGCGTCCTCAGGGCGTCTGCTCCCTCCCAGGCTGACTCGTCTCATTAAATTGCTCACAGCGGTTCCAGGTCCAACGCCCACCCACCATCACTCATTCAGATGCAAAGGGATGTTGTCCTCTCAGCATCAAAGAACACGCTTGAGCAGCCTTCCAAGTAGGCCAGCCTAAGCCAATCGTTTTGGCCGGGGGGTGTCACAGATGCAAGGCGGCCACTCTCACATCCACTCCACTGACGATTTTGAAAAGTGCTCACCATGCAACACTCAGCCTTCGAGCTGCTTTCTACAGATAACTTGCTAAGCGTGAACTGTCTCTGAGGTCATGGGATAAATGCAATGCTTCGTATGAATCGCCTCATTTATTTCCCACACCCTTACAGCAGCCTTATAGGGCAGGTGCTGCTGTTATTCTCCTTTTAGGGATGAGGAAACCGAAGTTCAGAGAGGTTGAATGACTTGTCCAATGCCGCACAGCTCAGAGGCGGGAGATCCCGGCTTCAAGCCGACGGGCTGACCCCAGAGCCCACGTGCTTACCCACAGCACCCAGCCACTGCCTGCGGGAGCGGGAAAAACAGGAGTCCCATGGCTACAGGAATCTGGGGAGTCCTGCACAACACATTCCCCTCTTGGAGACCCACAGTGCACATTAGGGTAAGAATATTCTGAGAAATCCTGCAGGAAAGAGATTTATTTAACTTGTTTAACTCAGCATTTCCCAAACTCACATTGCTACAGAGATTTCTTGTCTAACACCTCCAGGGAATAGCTTTCCACCCATTTAACTGTCTTCAGTTAGGTACTCTATCATACGATCATTAAAAAATTCATGATAAATCAGCTCCTTTTCCTTGGTGTTGGCAAGTTCAGCCGAGGCTCAGGGTCCTGCGGAGCTGCCGTCGTCTCTGCCCAGTTATACTGCCCTGACTGACAGTGCAGGGATGGTCTGTGGGGGGCTCTGCGTGGAGGGGAGGCTGCCACCTTGGCTGGCATCTCGTCTGTTTCTAGTACTTTTGTAAGTGAGAGTGTTTGGACACTGAACAAATGCGTATTGGTAAGACAAAAATAGAGCCGGACTAGCACTTCCAATCCCAACATTTTAAAGAATAATACACGAGTACTCACTTGGCTTTTAGTACACAGAGACAGTGTGTCCTTGCAGACCTTCCTCAGGAAGAGAGAGGAGGAGGCACTGCTACTACTGAGGTGGTTCTGAGCTGTTTTAGTCCATTTTCACATCACTATAAAAAATACCTGAGACTAGGTGAAAGAAAAAAAAAGAGGGTGAGTTGGCTCGCAGTTCTGCAGGCTGTACAGGAAGCACAATGCTGGCATCTGCTGGGCTTCCGTGGAGGCCTCAGGAAGCTTCCAGTCATGCAGAAGGGGAAGTGGGAGCAGGCGTCTCGCACGGCAGGAGCAGGAGCAAGAGGGAGGGGGGGAAGTGCCACACACTTTCAGATGACCAGATCTCATGAGCACTCACTCACTATCACAGGGACAGCGTCAAGGGGACGGACAGTGCTAATCCATTCATGAGAAATCCATCTCCATGAGCCAATCGCCTCCCGCCAGGCCCACCTCCAACACTGGGGATTGCAAGTCAACATGAGATTTGAGTAGGCAACATCCAAACTCTGTCATGGGCCCTTGGGATGGGAACGTGTGCAGAGTGCTCCCCACTGTTGCAAGATTATTTCACTTCTGTGGCCGGATGTGGCACACACAAAGCCTTCTCCCTCCAGGCTCCTGACTTGATGTCTGAGCATCTGACCTGTGAAGACCTGTCTTCATTTCCTCATGCTTATGTAATGTGTCTCTTGTCCACAGAGTCAACCCTCAGTCCATTGTCATTTGCTGCCCTGGTACAATTCCCTCAGGTCCCTTGTTTTTCAAAGCACACAATTGGGAAGAGATTGTTTCTGTTTGAGTCAAACAGAGTCACTCACTGCAAAGCTACTTCAGGCTGAGAGCAGGCACGTGTGCACGGCAGCTCTAGTCTGGGAGTCCGCCTTCAGCTTCACAGCCGTCTTGATGTTTATGCTCCCTGCTGGCTCTACATCTGCCCGTTGGCATCTCAACTCTGCTCTTCCGGAGACGCATTTGGAATCTCAGCATTTTGTCATCAGCTGAATGCAGGAAGTCAGTCTTGGCATTGTTGCCCATCAGCAACTTGTCACTGACCAGGAAGTTCTCAATCTCACAGCGATGCAGAAAATCATACTGGAGAATTAGGGCTCTCCATTAGTCACTGTCCTGGGAAAGTGATTATATATCCTACGGAAAACCTATTCTTTTCAGGATGTGTCAGCTTACATGGCTTACACATGTAAGCCGTGGCTCAACCCAGACAGGGTGCCAAGAACCGGGAACACCACTGGGTGAGTGCTGCTCTTCTAACTTCTTCTCTAGCAGAGCACAAATGATGCTCTCCACGCTGCCAAGGTCTCATCACTCTGAACTCAGCACTTCCAGATACCATAAATCCATCCTCATCCTGAGATACAGGCCTTGAGCTGGGGAGAAGGAGTGCAGGGACGGAGAACTCAGTGTGGAGCTGGGATTCTGGACAAACGTATCCTTCCACTCTGTGGCACAACCCTGGCTGAGATCTGTTGGGCATCCCGGGCGTTTGAAAGCCGGATTCATCTTTTTGCTTGTTTTCCCTGGAGACATCGGCAAATTTTGTGTTCTCACATTTCTCAAATTATCAAGACCCCGGGGTTGGCGACACTTGCAAAACGACGGAGGGGCCCAGGAGCCTCAGCAACCATGACTGGACACATCTGATGGTAACCAACTCACTTCCTACAACACAGCTACCCTCATCCATGACCTCATTCTCAAAGTCCGTGCTCTGCTCTCTGGGAGTCTCAGCCTGGCTGCAGTTGAGAAGTAACTGCTTGAATCTGTGTCCATGGCCTTTGCCATGATCACACCACCAACATCTGGGACAATCTGGGAGTATGTTTTCTGGGGACAGCCACAGAGAGAGACCCAGGACACCTGAGAGTTTAAATAGTGGTTGTCTGGACACTCAGAGCACAGCGATGTCCAGAAATGTTTGGTGCTGCCTCTGAAGAAGGCATGGAAGGCGAGAGGAGCAATCATGAATCTACGTTGTCTGCATTTCTCTAGTGAGCCATGCGCAGTTTATGACCCTTCCTGAAAGCCCTTTTAGATGGCTAGATTTCTCTATTGCTTTCTGGAATTTCTCTCTGTGATGGTGAAATTAACAAGTCGACTTTGATGTCTAGTTTTGATACCTAAAGTGAGGGAATAGGTAGGAGAAGAGATTCTAGAGAAAGAATGCTTGAATCCTAGTTCTGAATGATGTTCCTCAGCCCTACTAAGCTTCCATTTCCTCATGTATAAAATGGGTATAAGAGTGTATCACGCTGCCTCACAGGGCTCCTGGATTAGCAGCGTGAGGAAGATTTAAAACGGCCACACCTCCATCCCTCCCTATGTCAACCATGCCTTTGCAATGTGGTTCTGCAGCTCCTCCCGTCGAGAGGCAGAGTCTCCTCCTCGAGTCCGACCTGGCCCTGTGACGTTCTGCTGGTACAACTGGTGGAAGTAGCATCCTGCCATTTCTGAGTCAGCCTCAGGAGGCCGTGCATTCTCTACCCTCCCCTCTTGGGACTCCACTGCCACCCTGTGAACACAATGAAGCCAGGCTGCCAGGTGATGAGAGACAAATGCCCAGTTGCCCTATGACCCCTGCCATCTGATGGTTAATCACGAGAGAGCTGAGTGAAGCTCTCTAAGACAAGCCAGCTTCAGCCACACCACCCTCCAGCTGACTTCAGATAAAAGTGCAAGCCCAGAACACATGGACACAGGGAAGGGAATATCACACACCAGGGCCTGGGGGATGGAGGCAGGGGGAGGGATAGCAGGGGGTAGGGGGATAGGGGAGGGATAGCATTAGGAGAAATACCTAATGTAGATGACTGGGACGATGGATGCAGCAAACCACCATGGCACGTGCATACCTATGTAACAAACCTGCATGTTCTGCACATGCAACCCAGAACTTAAAGTATAATAAATAATAAAAATAAATAAAAGTGCAAGCCCAGACAAGATTGGCCAAGCTGAGCCCCATCCACCCAGAGATTCATGAGGAATGGTTCTTGTTTAAGCCACTGTCTTAGCTCAGGCTACTATACAAAATACCATAGACGGGGTGGGTTCATCAACACACACTTATTTTCCACAGCTACGGAGGCTGGGAAGTCCAAGTTCATGGTGCCAGCAGGCTCTGTCCTTGGTGACAGCACACTTCCTAGCTTGCAGGTGGATGCCTTCTCACTGTGTCCTCTCACAGCACGGACGGAGGCTGCAATTTCTTCCTCTTGTTATAAGGGCACGAACCCCATTGTCGGGGCCCCACCCTCATAACCTCATTTAAACCTAATCACCTCCTAATATACCATTGCTTCGGGGAGGAGGGCTTCAGCATATGAATTTGGTGGTGGGAGGCACAAATATTTCGTTCATAAAAGGCACCAAGTTCTGTAGTCATTTGCTAACTGACAAAAAAACCCTAACTGATATCACATGTAAAACCTTCAACGGGCGTGTATTAAGCACTCAAAAAATACAAGCCATTATTATTGTCCATCATAGCAACTTTAAAAGATAGATTCTCAGCCAATGTACAAACCTGAAATCTGTAGAATCAAGAATGGCCTTGTCTTCCCACACCTTAAACTTATGGAGAAGAGGTCACATTATTTTTTGTTTTCTTTTGTTTTGTTTTTTTGTTTTTTTGTTTTGAGACAGAGTTTCTCTCTTGTTACCCAGGCTGGAGTGCAATGGCACAATCTCGGCTCACCACAACCTCCACCTCCTGGGTTCAGGCAATTCTCCTGCCTCAGTCTCCCGAGTAGCTGGGACTACAGGCACGTGCCACCATGCCCAGCTAATTTTTGTATTTTTAGTAGAGACGGGGTTTCACCTTGTTGACCAGGATGGTCTCGATCTCTTGAGCTTGTGATCCACCCGCCTTAGCCTCCCAGAGTGCTGGGATTACAGGTGTGAGCCACGAGGTCACATTATTTTTAAAAATAAGCAGCTTCAACAAATGTTTTCAATTCATTAATTATAAAGGGTTTCAACTGTGGCAAGTTTTTTGTGCCATCTCCTTTCATATGGAAGATACAGTGGCTGAAAATGGACCGGTCAAGGAGAGAGAGTTAGTGAACAATAGCAGATGGTTGTTATTTTTCACGATGGAAGAACACAAGGCTAAAGGTCGATGGTAGCCGTGGAACTTCCACAGAGCTTTCTGAGACGGCGAATGGGACCACTTTCCTGGTATTTTCTGCTGTGGGTCTGAATGCCGTGGGGTGGTCTTTAGAAAAGAAGCCAAACGAAAGACATGAGAGAGGGATGAGAATACACAAAATCAAGAAAACATCAAGGGGTGAAGAAATCATTTTTATAGGTAGGAACCCCGCTCCTGAGCTCACCCCAGGTGAGTGATTAGAGATGGCCCATTTTCAAATGCATTTCCACAGTACGGGGATCATAGAATCCCAGAATTCTGTAACCAGCAAAGACTCCACAGCCCCTGCCCGAGCAGTGCAGTTCACTGACATCTGCCATCTCTTCCTGGGTAGGTTCATTGTTCCTGCTGTGAGTGGGAATGCTGTCTTTAACTTAGCATTCCCTATGTCTCTAAGAATATAAATTACTATAATTCTATTTTCAGTTCAATGTTGATACACAACTGTTCCAACAAATTAATGTTCTCAGCTTTAGTTGACTCATTTGGCCAGAAAACAAGTTCACAGATGTTCCATGCCATCCCTCCAAAGAAAAAAAATGTAAGTTTTTCATTGTGTTTTCATGCTAACAAGCATTAAAAAATTAATGCTTGGAGGCTTTCCGGCCCAGGGCAAATGAGTGGATGTAAACACATACTTCAGTAGTGTGTCAGAAAATACAGATTGTCAACTAAATAGTCATTCTCTTTTTATCTTTTTTTTTTTAATCAACATAATCCCAATTTTGTCTGGGGCAGCAACATTCCTGTTTAAAAAAAAAAAAAAAAAGAAAGAAAACTCTCGGCCAGGTGTTGTGGCTCACTCCTATAATCCCAGACCTCTGGGAGGCCGAGGTGGGTGGATCACCTGAGTTTGGGAGTTTGAGACCAGTCTGACCAAAATGAAGAGACCCTGTCTCCAATAAAAATACAAAACTAGCCCAGCATGGTGGTGCATGCCTGTAATCCCAGCTACTTGGGAGGCTGAGGCAGGTGAATCGCTTGAATCCAGTTGCGGTGAGCCAAGATCGCACCATTGCACTCCAGCCTGGGCAACAAGAGTGAAACGCTGTCTCAAAAAAAAAAAAAGAAAACTCTTCCAGGTTCTTTTGCAGCCAGGTGTACTCTATGACGCTGTTCACAACAAGTCTGGTAAAACCACTGAGGTTGAGTGACTCTCTTGAATCCAACAGGACCCAGTTGTAACTGACACGGACAAGCGGGGCCACTTGTCTCAACTCAACCTAAACCGTAAGACACTGTGACACAGGAAATGCTTAAGTATTACATAAAGCACCGTAATGGCCACCGCAAACAATGACACACACCTAGAAGTTGGGAGGGAAACGTGTGTGTGTGCTGGGGAGGCAGGGACTCCTGTTGTTAACAGTATCGTGTTCCTTGAAGACCAAGCCATCGAGTCCATACTAATTCATAGTTGTTTCTCAAGCTCAAGTCTTACGAGAAAAGTAGACCCAGGACCCTGAACTTGAATAAGCATCTTCACTCATCTGGGCCAAAGTGAAATTGACTCCAACCTTCCTTTTGCTTTGGGGCCACAGAGTCTGTATGTCCTCCGTAGCCCATGCATTCATTTGTTGAGCACCTACTCTGGGCCTGGCCCTGGAATACCAGAGTAAGTTGCATTCAGAAAACCAAATTCCGTGTCACACATGAGCAGGGCTAGCTTGGACTGAGGCATTTGGGATACTCGTGCAGCAGGCATAAGATTTTGGTTGCTGATGTGCAGTGGTGATGGTGATGGGGATCGGCTGGTGTGTTGGAGCGGCTGTAATTTGAAGCAGAGTATTTCGCTCTGTGTCAGGTGCATCAATAACTTCTAAAATAATCCCCATTTCCAAAGTCACTTTAGTCCATTCTTAGTCTTCCCTTTTATGAATTCTGAACTCCTAAATGTGTCTGGGGTTTGGATCCAAAGATAAATAGTTTCCATGTCTATCCTCGGTTAGAAACAACAGCCAAATGGAAAAGTTGGGTTCAAAGGCACATTCATCACTCATTACAAGAGCTGCCAATAGATGGCCGGGTCTTCACCACTTCTCCGTTTCACAGGAAACCTGGCAGCACTTCGTCATCGGCGGGCACTTATTAACCGCTTTTTTCTGTATATTTTGTAACAGTATTTGTCACTATAGTGATTCCCTGAAAACCGAGCTCGTCAGCCAGCAGGGACGCCTTCCCCCTTGGAGCAGGCTAAAATTAACTGCTCATTATGAAGTGCCACAGGAAAGCTACCAATGTGTCTTGTCCAGGAACAGTCACTTAAATTCATCACTGCTTAATGATGTGAGCCATGAAGTCTCCGTGTTCGGCACTCACACCCTGCCCCTCCTGAGAGCCGGGACGATCTGAGCTTCCCCCGCACCGGAAGCTCAGCCAGTGTTTGCAGGAGCACTTCGGTTCACTGTCCAGTGGTTGCTGCTAAGCAAGCTTACACTAGTCTGCTTGGCTGCTCTTGGGTGATTCAATGCAAGGGTCCTAGAATAAACCAACATAAAATAAGCTAGAGGAAATTAAATGATTCCTGTTTCAAGAAAATATTAACACCCACAGCACTGTAAGCAACAGGAGAGAAATTCAAAGTCCTCTCTTCAAATGGACATTAATGGATCATGATTATGAATGTGCATACAAAGTCTCAGACCTTCTGCTCGCCACTTGCTGTTTATGCTACTTGGCAGACACGTGAAAGCTAAGACAGGACTTCTGGGAAGACGAAGTAGGTGTGCTCTTTCTGACTCCTCCCACAAGTGCAACTCAGAATGCTGGACATTATGTAGACAGCACTGAAAGGTGTAGAGAAGAAGCCAGGCTGCCTAGAGACCTGAGGACCTACATGATACGGGTTTCTGGTGTTTTCTTTTTGTCTCGTATATCCAAGACTTGAAGCTGAAGAAGTTGGCAACCGGGAAGTGCCAACAGGAAGAGGCATAAAAAGCTGATCCTCCCCAGGCGAGGGACCAGGAAAGAGGCAGCCTATCAAGATGGAAAACTTTCACCACAAGACACCCTCCACCCTGCCCCAGGCAAACGCTATAGCACCCTCACACCATGTCAACAAAGGCCAGGTTGGGAGCCTGGATTCCCACTCTCTCTGGGCTAAAAGGAGGTGCCCCACACACTCTGCCCCCTACCCCGCTAGGGTGGTGTCAGTGGACACCACACGGGGAGGCTGGACTTGCACTCCCACTCAGCACTAATGAAATGCCCCTCCCTCTGCCAGCTGTGGTGGCATCAGAGAGCCCTAGAGGCAAGTCCAGAATGTCACCGTAGCTCACTATAATGAGACCGTCCCTGCCGTGGTGTCAGGCAAGGCCTCATGGGGAATGGTCTTCTTCTTCACAACCAGGTCATACTGACGGAACTCTCAACACCCCCACCCAGAGCAGTGAGGAGACACCCCCACTGTCAATGGAGACCGAGTGGAAAATCTGGGCTTCTTGCCAACCTCCAGGTAATGAGGCAGCAGCCTCTCCCCCCATCCCCAGTAGTGTCAGAGGAAGCTCACTAAAATCAAGGGTTTAAATAAGATCTTGAGTCTCATGACCTAATACTTAAGTGTTTGGGTTTCTATCTAAAATCACACATTATACCAAGGAAAAGGAAGATCTTAAATTGAATGATAAAAGAAAAGTATTGCATGCCTACACTGAGATGGCACAGATGTTAGAATTATCTGACAAAAATTTGAAAGCAGCCAACATAAAAATACTTCAATGAGCAGATACAAACATGCTTGAAACCAATGAGCAGCATAGTCTTAGCAAAGAAATAGAAAGTCCTCATAAGAAATAGAAGAAAAAACTAAATAAAAATTTTAGAACTGAAAAATATAACCAAAATAAAAACTCAATGGATGGTCTCAACAGCAGAATGGAAGGGACAGAGGAAAGAATCAGTGAAGAGGAGGACAAAACAGTAGAATGTACCCAATCTGAATGACCGAATCTGAATAACGTAGAAAGCAGACTGAAAAAACAGAAAACAGATTCTCAGAGACCTGTGGGACTGTAACAAAATGTCTAACGTTTGTGTCAACAGAGTCTCAGAAGGAGAGGAGAAAGCGGACGTGCCTGAAAAGTGCCCAAGGAATGATGGCTCAAAACTTTGTACATTTAACAAAAGAGAAGCCTTCGGATTAAAGAAGCAAAGTGAATCCCAAATAGGAGAAACCCAGAGGAATCAAACCATAATTAAACACATCACCATTAAACTTTCAAAACCAAAGACAAAGCAAAGCAAAATTTCTGAAAAAATCCAAAGAAAAACAATGCCTCATTTATAAGCAGAAAACAATTCAAGTGACAGATTTCTCATCAGTAGCCACGAAGGCCAGAGGAATGGCACAATGATTCAAGTGCTGAAAGAAGAAGATTGTTAGACTAAAAACCCACATCCAGTGAAAATATCCTTGAGAAATAGAAGAAAATTCAAAAGATCCTCAAATTAAGGAAAACCAAGAGGATTTGTCATCAACAGACCTACCCTAAAAGAATGGTTGCAAGTTCTCTAAATGGAAAGGAAAGAATAAAAGAAGAAATCTTGGTACATTCGGGAGGAAGAAAATACACAGTGAGCGAGAATATGGATAAAACAATAGACTTTCCTTCCCCTCGTAAGTCTTCTGTGTTCTTTCTAATTTCCTTTCCTCTGAAGGAAAAACAGAGAACAAACAGAAACCAAAAAATAAAACATACTTAACTCCTACTATATCAATACATACACTAACCACAAATAGTCTAACCATAACCTAACTATATGTTGTTTACAAGGAACTTGTTTCAAACATAATGATATAGTCAGGTGGAAGTTAAAAGGATGGAAGAAAATATATTACATAGATATTAATCAAAATAATGGAGGAATGACTGCATTAATATCTGACAAAGTAGGGTAAAGAGTTAAAAAAAATACCAGAGACTGAGAGGGACATTATATGATAATAAAAAAATCAATCCGTCAGACGACATAGTAATCCTAAATGTGTGTGCACCAAACAACAAAGCCACAAAATATGTGAAGCAAAAACCAACAGAACTGAAAGAAATGGACTAATTCATAACTGTAGTTGAAGACTTCAGCATCTGTCCTTCAACAATTGCTAGGATAAGCAGGCAGACGACCAGCAAGGATACAGAATAAAGCAACACCACCACAGGTTCCAATCAACACTTAGGGAATACTTCCCCTAATAAGCAGAATGGACTTGTTTTTTCAGAGATCCAGGAAAATACACCAAGATAAACCACATTCTGTGCCATTTTTTAAAATCTCAACAACTTTAAATGAATTGAAGTCATTCTCTGACCACATAGAAACAAACCAGAAATCAAAAATCAGAAAATATCCAGACATGTAGAAACTAAAAACTCTCTGAAACACCTCTGAAAGTCTATGAATCAAAGAGGAAATCTCAAGAGAAATTTAAGAAATACATTGAAGTCAATGAAAATGAAAATACGGCATATTAAAATTGTGGGAAACAGCTAAAGTTGTGCTGGAAGGCAAATTTATACCACTAAGTGTAGAGTTTCAAATTAATAATTTAATTTCCCACCCCAAGAAACTAGAAAAAGAAGAACAAAATTAACTAAAGTAAACAGAAAGAAGGAAATAACAAGAGCAGAAACCAGTGATGCTGAAAAGAGAAAACTAAGAAAGAGTATCCGTTTTTTAAAAGTTGGCACTTTGAAAAGATCAATAAACTTAGCAGACCTCTAGCAAAACTGACAAAGGATTAAGGGAGAAAACCCAAAACCTCGATATCAGGAAGGAAACTGGGGATATCCTTTTCCCTGCAGACATCAAAAGGATAAGAGGTCGGTGCATGCAGAGGACAGAACCCAAAAGGGCACACCCCTGGCTGGCTGGCTGGTGTACAAGCTGGAGGCTGCTCAGTGTTCTAGGACACACCTGACATTTTGTAACAATGCTTGAAATAAACATCAGCCATCTCTATGAGCAGCAGTTTCAGCTCTTGGCAGACATGTGTAACCTTATCGATGAAAATTACAACAAAACTCGTGCTGAGACCAAGAAGAATTGTCACCTGAATGAGAACACTGAAAAAGAATCATTGCATTGGGCTTTCAGTGTCTTCTTACGCGACACCAAAAATAAGCTCCCTCTAGAGGGAAGCTCAGATGCTAAGATCGCCTTTCCAGGTGGCCTCACCAGTGCTTGTTCTAGTCATCCAGTAGGTAATTCAGGCAAGCCTGAGGAGAGTGATGCCCTTGAAGTAAGGCAAGCGCACGGAAGCATCTGAAAGCTGATCAGGAATCCCCATGGAAGCAGTTCCTCCAGGAGAAATTATTTAACACGATTTCACTACGAGGCTCAGTCTGATGGTATCTGCGGTGAACATGAAATTGATTACAATTTATTTGTGAGGAAGAATGTCACTTTGAGTCTAGATCCTAATGAGATTAAAAACTATTGTCATATCTCAAAGGAAGAACTAGAAGAACTTCTGAAAACAGCAGCTACTTATAAAATTAAGAGAACACCATGGTTTCAAATTATCGTAGAGGCTTTTCTTGTTAAATGGTGGGATCACTTAAATCAGTGGAGTCAGTTTGCTTATCACAAGAAAATACGTAGATGTGAATGCAGAGATGAATGATTACTGAAAAAATCTCTACTTGGTAAATTTAAAATGATAGTTTTGTTTTAAATTTGGTCCCCTATGGGAACTCTCATATGATACATTGATAACTTTGCAACTTGTATGGAAAAAATAATTAACTTATAACATTGTATTACACACCCAGGATATATGCTCTGTTTGTAAAAGACATTTGTAAGGGAGATTATTGTAAAGTCAGAGAAAGCAAATAAAAATTAATTTAACCTGTTCAAAAAAAAAGGATAACAAGGAAATATAATGAACAATTCTATACACATAAATATGACAAATTAGATGATATGAAGTAATTCCTTAGAAAACTCAAACTACTACCATACTAATTATTTCAAAGATCATCGTATTAGCCCTAAAACTATTAAGACAATTGAATTCATAGCTAACAAACACCCAGAAAGGAAATCTCCAGGTCCAGGTGGTATCACTGGTTCTACCAAACGTTTAAAGAAGAATTGAGGCCAACTCTGTAGAATCATTTCAGAAAATAGAAGAGGAATGAACACGTCCCAGTTCGGAACTAGACAAACACAGCACAACAAAAGCAATAAAGCTTGGTGTCCCTCGTGAATATAGTATAAAAATCTTTAGCAAATATTAGCAAATAGAATCCTACAATATGTAAAAAGAATGACACTCAGTACCAACTGGATTTTATTTAAAAGATGCAATGCTGACTCAGCACTTGAAAAGGAATCATTGCAATCCATTATACAACGAGCTAAAAAAGATTTACAAGAAAAAAACAAACAAGCCCATTCAAAAGTGGGCGAAGGATATGAACAGATACTTCACAAAAGAAGACATACATGAGGCCAACAAGCATATGAAAAAATGCTCATCATCACTGGCCATTAGAGAAATGCAAATCAAAACTACATTGAGATACCATCTCACACCAGTTAGAATGGCGATCATTAAAAAATCTGGAGACAACAGATGCTGGAGAGGATGTGGAGAAATAGGAACACTTTTACACTGTTGGTGGGAGTGTAAATTAGTTCAACCATTGTGGAAAACAGTGTGGCGATTCCTCAAGGACCTAGAAATAGAAATTCCATTTGACCCAGCAATCCCATTACTGGGCATATATCCAAAGGATTATAAATCGTTCTACTATAAGGACACATGCACACGAATGTTCATAGCAGCACAGTTTACAATAGCAAAGACCTGGAACCAACCCAAATGCCCATCGATGATAGACTGGACAGGAAAAATGTGGCACATATATACCATGGAATATTATGCAGCCATTAAAAATGAGGAGTTCGCGTCCTTTGTAGGGACATGGATGAACCTGGAAACCATCATTCTCAGCAAACTGACACAAGAACACAAAATCAAACACCACATGTTCTCACTCATAGGCAGGTGTTGAACAAGGAGAACACATGGACACAGGGAGGGGAGCACTATACACGGGGGTCTGTTGTGGGGGAGTGGGGTGGACAGCGGGGGGGTGGGGAGTTGGGGAGGGATAGCATGGGGAGAAATGCCAGATATGGGTGAAGGGGAAGAAGGCAGCAAATCACACTGCCACGTATGCACCTATGCAACAACCTTGCATGTTTTTCACATGTACCCCAAAACCTAAAATGCAATAAAAAATAAAAATAAAAAAAAGAACTAAAAAAAAAAAAAGAAGAAAGAAAAATCACATGACTGTACAGTCAAATGCTCCACCCCTGAGCTATGCCCCTGAGAAAATCACAGTTGTATCGAACGATGCAGAAAAAGCAGTTAACAAGACTCAATACTCATGCATGATCTTTACAAACTCTCAAAAAATTAAGAATAGAAAGAAACATCCTCTACTTGATAAAGAATGTCTACAAACACCCTGAGGCTAACAGTACACTTAATAGTATAAATGAATGACCGAATGTTTGCTCCCTGAGGTTGAGAACAAAGTAAAGATGTCTACTCTAACATTCTCGTTCCACACAGTGCTGAAGCTCTGTCGAGTCAGTGCAAAAAGGCAAGAAAAGGAATCAAAGGGCCGTGGATCAGAAAAGAAACTCACAAATCAGTCTCCGTTTGCAGATGACACGTGGTCTACATATAAAACCACAAAGAATCTGAAGAGAAAAAACTCAGAGAGCTAGTAAGCGAGCTCAGCAAGGTCATGAATATAAAATAAACATAAAGAAACCAATTGTACTTCTGCATACCAGCAATAAACACATGGACATATGGCCTTTCAATGGAAAGTAAAAATGCAATGCCATTAAAATTGATCACAAAGAAAAGAGAGACAGATACAGTGCAAATGTAACAAAGCATACACAGGACTTGTAAGCCAGAAGTTACACAATGTTGACGAAAAAGGAGATAATTTAAATAAGCAGAGA
This sequence comes from Aotus nancymaae, assembly GCF_030222135.1. NCBI lineage: Eukaryota > Metazoa > Chordata > Mammalia > Primates > Aotidae > Aotus > Aotus nancymaae. Next base: position 1,014,826 of record NW_026988450.1, on the reverse strand, counting down.
AACATATGGTGTTGATGGACTGGAAGACTCAAATAGGAAGGATGCCAGTTCTCTCCAAAACCGATAAACAGGGTCAACGATTTCTACCATAATCTCAGCAAGAGTTTTTGTAGACATAAACAAGACTGTTCCAAAGGTGTATGAAGAGGCAAAGGAATGAAAATAGCTATAATTTTGAGAAAGAAGAATTATGTGGGATGAATCCGTGCCCAATTTCAAGACTTATATAACTACATTAATCAAGACTGTGTAGTATTGGCAGAGGGATGAACATGTATGTCACGGGACCAACCGAAGAACCAGAAGTCAGCCCACGCAAATACGTCCCACTGATTTTTAACAAAGTTGTGAAAGCAGTTTAATGGTGTGAAGATACCTTACGAGCAAACGGTGCTGCAGCAGTTGGGCGTTCAAAGGCAGAATAAAATCAGCCTCGACCTGAGTCTCAAGCGCTATACAAAAATCAACCCAAAATGTGTCATGGACTTAAACTTAACCAGTACAACCATGAAACTTTTAGGAAGTGCACAGGAGAAAATATATATATGTGATTTCGCTTTTGGCAAAGAGTGTTTAAACAGGTATCAAAAGCTCAATTGATAATTCATACACTGGACTGTATCAAAATTCAAAATGTTTTTCTCTGGAAAGATCCTATATTAAGACAAGATACAGATTAGGAGAAAATATTTGTAAGACACATATCTGACTAAGGACCCACCTAGAATATGTAAAAAAAAAAAAAACTGTCAAAACTCAACAGTAAAAAAGAAAAAAAAATCCTTTAGAAAACAGACAAAAGAGATGGAGAGACATTTCATTATAGAAGATACACAGACGTAAATGAGCACATGAAAAGATGCTCAACGTCGTTGGCCATAGAAATGCAAATTAAATAAGACGCGTAGCATGAGATGCCACCGCATTCCTATCACGACGGCTAAAATCCAAAACTAGTGATAACACCAAATGCCAGCACGGATGCTGAGAAATTGCACCACTCGTACACTGCTAGTGAGAATGCAAAATGGTATGGTCACTCTGGAACTCTGGAAAACAATCTGAAAATGAAAAGCTAAACATGCAATGGCAGTGTGACTTAGCGGTTGCTCTCTCAAGCATGTAGAGAAATGAAGATTTATGTTTACACAAAAATCTGTACAAGAATGTTCAATTTTATTTGTAATAACCAAACCCGGAGAATAATCCAGGTGTCCTTCACTGAGTGGAAGCTTAAATGAACGTGATACATGCATAACAATAGAAAGAAATGAACTATTGGTATACATAACATATATGGATCATCAGAAGATTATTCTCAGTGAAAAAATGTCATACGCCATAGGATTCATTTTTATATAACTTTTGTGAAATGGTGAAATCATGGAACTGTTGGCAAGTGGCAGAAATTTGTATAATGAATACGAAGTCATAGAAATGGAGAACAGATTGACGGTTGCCACGTTTCGGGTGGGTGCACAGGAGGAGGAGGAGGGTGTGGCTATGAAAGGACAAAGGGAGGTGTCCTCAGCGGGTGGAAAGGTTCTGTGCCTTGACTGCGTTGATTCCGTGCCCTAGGCATGGTATCGTTCTACAGATTTACAAGAGGCTGTCATGGGGAGAGACTGCATAAAAGTACAGGCAATCTCTCCGTATTGATCAGTATTGCTCACTCTGTATTTGTTTTCACAACTGTATACGAACTTATCATTACTTCAAAATTAAAAGTCAATTTTTTAAAAACTTAATAACAACTCTTTGGTGTCCAAAACCGAATAGGAATTAAAAAAAAAAAATTGGCATTTTTACTGCTTCCTGTCTACAATCTCCTGCAGCTGGAAAGTGTTCATCTTTCGTGAACATTTCGCAAAGACGCTGAACAAATTCCTGTACTTACTTGGGCGTTAAACACCATAGTTTTTCCTCTCAGCAGCATAATGAGTTCCTTGGTTTAAAGATCACAGAAAGTTTGAGTAAAGAGGGCAGTAGAGACAAGGGCCTAACACAGCCCACGTTTAGAGCTGCCTCCAGAATCCATGTCGCAAAACACACTTAGCCTCTCTGGTCTTAATTTCTCCGCCTACAAAATGGACCTGCGTGTTGCCATTGGATTATAAACCAAATTCTATGGAATTAACATTGTGCCGTGATGAAGACATATCATCCTGTTTCATGTCTCCTCCTTAATGAGCCTTTAGTCAAAGAAGCAATTGGTCAGGTTTTTTTTCCTTCTCCTTGTGTCAAAGGCTCCCTGTGAAGGTGAGCACCTCTGTCCCTCCACTGAGCCCCACTCCCCTGCCAACTGGAAGGACTCCCCCACATCCTCCACACAGCTCCGCATGGGACAGCAGTGGGGTGAATGGACTTCGGTGAGCAAGAATGTGCATGATCTAGGAACAAAATCAATAATGGCAATCATTTTAATAAGAAGGATGCTTATTACATAAGTTCTATTTTAATAACTTTATAGGGTTTAATTATTTTTATTTTATATATTTTTTTTTTGAGACAGAGTCTTGCTCTGTTGCCCAGGCTAGAGTGCACTGGCACCATCCCAGTTCACTGCAGCCTCTATCTCCTGGGTTCAAGTGATTCTCCTGCCTTGGCCTCCCAGGTAGCTGGAATTACAAGCACAAGCCACCACACTCAGCTAATTATTTTTTTTTTTAGTAGAGACGATACTTCACCATGTTGGACAGGCAGGTCTCGAACTCCTGACCTCAAGTGATCCACCTGCCTCAACCTCCCAAAGTGCTGGGATTACAGGCATAAGCCACTGCGCCCAGCCCAGAGTTTAATTTTTTAAAGCAGCTGAAGGCAATGAGCATTACTCTAGGTGTATGATACAGAGCGGCAGCCCCATGCCCAGCAGTAGGCTGTGCACACACAGATGCAGCGGCTCCAGGGAGCAGGGCACTCTCCAGGCCTGGCCAAGCCCACTGAAGGCTGCCTGCCGCAGACTGCACTCCAGTGGAGCCTGAGAAAGGTCAGCTCTCCGGGCCAGAGAAGCCCAGGGATGCAGAGGCAGCCCAGGAAGGACCCAGACTGCACCGGGAAGTTCTCCCACCGCCAGGGTCACCAGCCAGAGCCACTCTGGGTCCCACGACAGCTGCAGCTGATTCCAAAGACTCTCTTAGAATCCAAGCTCTCATTTAAAGGCAAAGATAGAATATTACATTTTATCTCTTTCCCTGACTCATAATAAGCAAAGGCTCAGTGTCCATATTCAAAGTCAACATGTCACCCTTTACTATGGAAGATTCTGGCCCTACTGCTCACTCTAGTCTGATGTTCGGTGACTCCGTGCCAGGAGGTTGCCAGTGCCCTTTGGGTGTTATTCCCTGGTAGCCAATAGAAGGCGTGACGAATCGTCGAACTCTTCATCTGCTGGTGTCTCCTTATCTGCAGTCACACCTCCTTGGATGAGGAACACCTGATTGCCCAGATGACATTTAAGGAGAGAAGATGACGAGGTTCTAAATTAAGGAAGACCAGTCCCATGCTGGGCCCTGGAAATACTACCCCGTGGGTTGACATGGTCCATGGAAGAGCAGGGGCATCCTCTGGGAGAGTTTCAACTCTCAGTGTGTCCAGGACTGAGGCTGCAGCTGACCAGCAGCAGCACACGTGCAAAAATAAACAACGAAATCAGCCATGGAGGAGCGAGACCGCAGGAGCCGGGCGCGGCAGATGCAGGCACAGCCGTCCTGTGCATTTACAGTCTGGGAGCTGCAAACGCTTAAGGCGAGCTTGTTTTATGGCTCTATAGGAGCCAAATATGACATTTAAATGATCCATTCCATTAATATTGTATCATTGTGTCAATCTGGAATGCATTTGAATCGAAAGCCCCCCTCGAAATGGTCTCTTTGTTGTATCTTCTTGTTGGCTCGTTTTATCAACATCTGCTGTGTTTAGACAATATGAATTAAAACTTAGGAATGCTGTTTGTACTCGGCTACTTTTGTTGAGAGTGTAACATCCCAAGATTGGCAGTGTTTATGTAAATCAGTGTGGCTGACACAGCCATCATAAACAATGGGGAAAATATAACAAACACGTTGTTCACGCAGGAAATGTTTGTTTTGAGACTTGGCTTCGGTCTCACCAGATTGATGAAGAGGTGCTGATACCACAGATCTGTGCTGCGCTGTGCACCAGGCCGCTTCCCCTGCCCCAGAGCCTGCAGAGGCAGACTAGAGCCCCAGTTCTCACCCCTGACCCGCCGAGGCAGCTGTTGAGGTTCTCCAGCTGAAGCTCGAGTAGCCTGATGGATTTTGCCGTGTGGTGCCACAGATAACTGGCGTACACACTGCAGTCACACTTGGGGGTCCCCCACCGCCAAGTGCACGCCATCACACGGCACGAGGAATGGGAAAGGCGTCCGCAAGGCCCCTCAGACCCCGGGTCTTCATTCATACTCAGAAAGAAGAGGTGATAGGGAAATAACCACGAGGGCACAAAGACGCGCACGTTCGATGATGCTCACAGCAGCACTGTCTACACAGACAGAAGGCCAGAAACAGCCTTCACTTCCACCGCGAGGGCACTGGCTAAGCGGACGGTGGTGCAGCCAAACCTCGGCACGCCACGTAGCTGTGAAGGAGCGTGACGCGTGAGCTACGGCCGAGAGTCTCCAGCTGTCATAGATGAGTGCACAAACAGCACGCAAGATGGCAGAAAACACGCTCCCGCTCACATTCATTAAGAGGGGCTTTGTATTTGCCTGTGTAGGTTTAGTATATTCTCTCCAGAAGGATCTCAAGCAACTAGTGGGTACCTGGAGGGAGTGGAGCTGGAGGACCATAAGTTTAAAAAATCTAACAAAGCCTTGCTTGTTATTTTTATGCTCCTTTATACTGTTAAATCTTTTTATTATGTGCATGCATTACATAAAATATTCCTTATAAAAATAAAGGAAAGACCCACAATGCCTATAATCAAAAAGACGGGTAATAACAAAGCCATGGCTGTAGAAACATTGGAATCCACATATGCTGCTGGTGGGAATAGAAGCTGCGGCAGCCGCTTTGAAAAACAGTCTTACAGTTCCTCAAAAGCTTCAGCACAGAATCACCATCTGACCCAGCAATTCCACTCCTATGTATATACCCACCAGAAAGGAAAACACACGTCCACAGAGACGCTTATGTGCGAATGTTCACAGCAGCACAGCTATGACAGCCAAGAAGTAGAAACGGCCTAAATGCCCCTCAACTGATGAATGGATAAATAAAACATGTTACATTCAGGCAATATATTCATGAATTAAAAAGAGTGAAGTACTGACTTCATCACGTGGATGAACCTAGGAAACATTATGCCAAGTCAAAGAAGTCACAAAAGGCCGCATGTTACAGGATTCCATGTATAGGAAACGTCCAGGACAGGTAAGTCCACGGAGACAGGAAACAGATGAGTACTCGCGAGGGTCTGGGAGGAATACGGAAAGGGCAGTGATTGCTTAATAGCTTCGGAGTTTCCCTCCGGGTGATGAAAATGCTCCAAAATTGACTGTGGTGACGGTGACGCAGTTACGTGAATACGCCGAAAGCCAGCAAACTGCACACTTTGAATAAGTGACTTTCATGGCATATTAATCCCATCTCAATAAAGCTGTTTTTAGTTTTTGTGTTTGTTTTGAAATTTTCACTTATTTATCTCTAACATATTAACTTTTATTTTAGGTTCAGAGGTACATGTGCATGTCTGTTATGTGGGTTAATTTGTGTCACGGGGGGTTTTGTACAGATTATTTTGTCACTGGAGTACTAACCATAGTGCCTGACAGTTTTTTATTTTTTTCTGAACCTTTTCCTCCTCTCAGCCTCCCGCCTCAAGTAGGCCCCGGTGTGCGCTGTTCCCCTCCATGTGTCCATGTGTTCTGATTATTTAGCTCCCACCTGTAAATGAGAACATGTGGTATTTGGTTTTTTGTTCCTGTATTACTTTGCTAAGGGTAAGGGCCTCCAGCTCCATCTGTGTTCCTGCAAAAGACATGATCTCATTCTTTTTTATGGCTGCATAGTATTCCATGAGGTATGGGTACCATGTTTTCTTTATCCAATCTATCATTGATGGGCATTTAGGTGGATTTCATGTCTGCTATTGTGAATACTGCTGCAGTGAACATACACATGCATATGTCTTTATGTTAGAATGATTTATATTCCCTTGGGTATATACCTAGTAATGGGACTGCTAGGTCAACTGGTAGTTCTCTTTTTAGGTCTTTGAGGAATCACCACACTGCTTTCCACAGTGGCTGAACTAATTTACATTCCCACCAGCGGAGTATAGCATTTTCCTTTCTCCACAACCTCATCAGCATCTGTTATTTTTTAGCCAAAAATAAGGCTAAAATATCTTAAATTTTAAAAAAAGAAAGAAATCAAATAGGTGTTTCCTCCCTCTCTACTCAAAGGCACAACCACCCTGCACCTAACTATACTGCACTATACTATCCTGTACCACACTGCACTATCCTGGGCCACACTGCACTATGCTGGACCACACTGCACTATCTTGGACCACATTGCACTATCCTGGACAACACTGCACTATCCTGGACCACACTGTACTATCCTGGACCACACTGCACTATCCTGGACCGCACTGCACTATCCTGGACCACACTGCACTATGCTGGACCACACTGCACCATCCTGGACCACACTGAACTATCCTGGACCACACTGCACTATCCTGGACCACACTGAACTATCCTGGACCACACTGCACTATCCTGGACCACACTGCACTATCCTGCACCACACTACACTATGCTGGACCACACTGCACTATCCTGGACCACACTGCACTATCCTGGACAACACTGCACTATCCTGGACCACACTGTACTATCCTGGACCACACTGCACTATCCTGTACCACACTGCACTATCCTGGACAACACTGCACTATCCTGGACCACACTGCACTATGCTGGACCACACTGCACTATCCTGGACCACACTGCACTATCCTGGACCACACTGCACTATGCTGGACCACACTGCACTATGCTGGACCACACTGCACTATCCTGGACCACACTGCACTATCCTGGACCACACTGCACTATCCTGGACCACACTGCACTATGCTGGACCACACTGCACTATCCTGGACCACACTGCACTATCCTGGACCACACTGCACTATCCTGGACCACACTGCACTATCCTGGACCACACTGCACTATGCTGGACCACACTGCACTATGCTGGACCACACTGCACTATCCTGCACCACACTGCACTATCCTGCACCACACTGCACTATCCTGCACCACACTGTACTAACCTGGACCACACTGCACTATCCTGGACCACACTGCACTATGCTGGACCACACTGCACTATCCTGTACCACACTGCACTATCCTGTACCACACTGCGCTATACTGTGGTCCATGTACAATACCATACTATGCCACACGAGACTGTGCTATACTGTGCTGACCTGCACTGCACCATACTAAATGCTGCCATACATTCCTGTTCTATGCTGTGGAGTACTGCGCTGTCCTGCACTGTGCCACACCGCTGTGTCATACAGCACTGAGCCATACAGCACTCTGGCATACAGCACCGAGCCATACAGCACTCTGGCATACAGCACTGAGCCATACAGCACTCTGGCATACAGCACTCTGGCATACAGCACTCTGGCATACAGCATTGTGCCTTACAGCACTCTGGCATACAGCATTGTGCCTTACAGCACTCTGGCATACAGCATTGTGCCTTACAGCACTCTGGCATACAGCACTGAGTCACACAGCACTCTGGCATACAGCACTGAGCCATACAGCACTCTGGCATACAGCACTGAGTCACACAGCACTCTGCATACAGCACTGAGTCACACAGCACTCTGGCATACAGCACTGAGTCACACAGCACTCTGCATACAGCACTGAGTCACACAGCACTCTGGCATACAGCACTGAGCCATACAGCACTCTGGCATACAGCACTGAGCCATACAGCACTCTGGCATACAGCACTGAGTCACACAGCACTCTGCATACAGCACTGAGTCACACAGCACTCTGCATACAGCACTGAGTCACACAACACTCTGCATACAGCACTGAGTCACGCAGCACTCTGCATACAGCACTGAGTCACGCAGCACTCTGCATACAGCAGTGTGTCATGCAGCGCCGTGTCATACTGCAGTGCGTCATAGAGCGGGCGCCGCATCACAGGGCGCCGTGTCGTGCTGCACCGCGCCATAGAGCAGTGTGCCAATCAACACCAGACTGTGCTGTCCTGCATTCGGCCATACTGTATTATCCTCCACTATGTACAGCTCAGCTTACCGTCGCCCAGTGGGCACCAAGCGGAACATGCCGCAGTTTGCATTAACCATTTACTCCGTGAACTTGGCCCTGGGCTGACGCCCCGTGCTCTGCTAGCACTGGGATGTCTAGGAGGACCCATGCGGCCCACTCATCCCATGAGCTGCAGGTTCACCTGCTCACTGGCCCACCCCTACCTCTCAACTGAGTCACAACCACGAGTCAGACGCTGCCAACCCTACGATGTGGAACTAAGTCTTTGACCTAAACTTACATTGCAGCAAATTTCTGCACCTCCACAATAGGATTTCATCCTTCTCCCGCAAACCCAGTCCCTCCTGCTTCTTCCTGCAGCGGGGCACGTAAGAGGCTGTGGTGCCGCAGAGGCGTGCAGAGCGCCTTTCAGCCCCAGCACAGCGACCCCGCCTGCTCTCCATGGAGTGGGATGTGGGGAATCCAGGGTGCTGGGTGAAAGGACCTCAGGGCAGGAGTGCTGCTTGCTCACTGGGGGCCCCGGTCCAGAAGTCAGGAACCTTGCGTTACCATCTCTCCCCGAATTTAGGAACGCCCCTTTCACCCTACGGCATCTCCAATTTATTATCCAAACAACAAATGAGATGGATTCGATGATTTCTGAGGCTCGTGGCAGCCCCTGAGTGACCATCTCCTTGCACAGTCCCTTGCACAGAGGACAAAGCTGTCCTTCCCTACACCACCCCAGTCACTGGGCCTCTCTAGCCAAGTAAGAGGCAACTATTCGCCCTGCAACTGCAAGCTTGTCATGTGAATGTCTCCATGGGCTCCAGGCAATGTGGCGGCAGACAGTCCGTGTGAAGAGCCTGGGCCCGTCCCCACACCACAGCAGGCAACATTGCCTAAGGCCCGCGAAGGCAGCTAGATGGTCAGCCTCTGCTAGACGCAGCCCTCCTCTCCTAATCGGCACAGGCCTGCTCCCTCCACTCCCTCCATCCACCCCTCCTCCAAACCTTGAACAGCAACGTGACACCTACATCCCAGGATTAACGAGCTGTAAGATTAAGGTGGCTCCACGCTAAAAAAAAATTTATTGGCCGGGCGCAGTGGCTCAAGCCTGTAATCCCAGCACTTTGGGAGGCCGAGGCGGGTGGATCACGAGGTCAAGAGATCGAGACCATCCTGGTCGACATGGTGAAACCCCGTCTCTACTAATACAAAAAATTAGCTGGGCATGGTGGCGCGTGCCTGTAATCCCAGCTACTCAGGAGGCTGAGGCAGGAGAATTGCCTAAACCCAGGAGGCGGAGGTTGCGGTGAGCCGAGATTGCGCCATTGCGCTCCAGCCTGGGTATCAAGAGCGAAACTCCGTCTCAAAAAAAATAAATAAATAAATAAATAAATAAAAATTTATTTTAGGCCGGGTACAGTGGCTCACACCTGTAATCCCTGTAAGGCCAAGGTGGGCAGATCATGAGGTCAGGAGTTTGAGACCAGCCTGACCCAAATGGTGGAACCCCTCTACTAAAAATACAAAAATTAGCTAGGTGTGGTGGCACATGACTGTAACTCCAGATACTCAGGAGGCTGAGGCAGGAAAACTGCTTGAACTTGGAAGGCAGAAGTTGCGGTGAGCCGAGATCAGGCCACTGCACTCCAGCCTGGGCAACAGAGCAATACTCCGTCTCCAAAAAAAAAAAAAAAATTATTTTAACCAAGAAGTGAACCAAAAGAAAGATGTCTAAGAAATGAATGTCTAATGGCAAAATTTCAGATATCTACTCTCTGGTTGGAGGAGGACACACAGAGGATCATTCTGAAACACCTGAAATCCTGCCAGGTGGGCAGTGAGCTGATCTGAAGCATCGGCCAGAGCCGCTACGAGACTGAGCCGGAACCACAGCCTGCCTCTGGGAATCCTGACTCTGAACGTCATGAGCGAGCGTGGCTCCAGTGCTGTGACCCATCAGGCTGTGGGCGCCAACACCTCCTGACAGGTTCCTGCAGGGCCGCATCACGTCGCACCTTAACCACTGTTCACCCTCCTCACTGTCTCTGTCCCTCCACATTTGCTCCTGGGGAGCCCAGTGCAGGACGGGGCTCAGAGCAGACACCCCGTGAGCATCTGGTCCACAGAGGACTGGAGGGATGGGTGGACGTGGAAGAGAAGTCCCAGAGTGGGAAGCAGCCATGGTAGCCAAGCAAAGGTGGGCGCGAGTCACGTGCTGGTTCTCAGATGCTCACGCTGGGAGGCACCCAAGGTCAAGTCACCCGAAGCACAAAGGCAGGAGACCCAGAGCGCGAGTCACAGTCACGGCCACGGCTCTGGGCCGGATGTTCTGGATGCCGCCCAGAGACACAGCCCTCGCGGGTTTAGAGTGAGGAGAGAGCACGCCCCTCACCCTCCTCACCCACCTTCCCAGGCTGTTGGCTTACTCTACTTACGTAGGAAGCCCCTGCCTTTGACCCAGAGTTCTGCCATCAGAACCAAGAGAGGGTGGCCTTTTCTCACAGACGGCAGAAGACGGAAGGGGAAGGCGGCAGTGAACTTCCCCGGGGTGCTCAGGTGAGGGCAGTGCAGAGCGGGCGCTTTGCTAGAAGGCAAGGCCACCCAGGACCGGTGCGTGCAGGGAAGGACATGCCTAATGGACTCAAGTGCTGCTGGGGACGGCAAGAGGGAAACGATACAGGGAAAAATGATGGCAGGGGAATTTCTGGGATTGTTAAAACCCCAGGTTGTAAATATCTGCCAAGGTCAATAACATGTCGTCGCATCCACTCCTTGATATTCCTGTAGACGTCCTGCAGAGAAAAGTGGTCCCAGTTTCATAAACAAGATCCCTGTTTACACACAAAGCCATTGTGTCAGCTCCATTCTCTTCCTCCTGGGGAGAGAAGGAACTTTCTACTGTGATTCTCAAAGGATACCGTGCTGTGCTTCACGGATCTGTGCAGCAATGCAGGAAATTAGAGCAGGGAAGTGGCTGAGCTCCTCAGAGTGTCATGATGACAGAGGTGGCCATTCGTATTGCCCTGTTTGACAGAAGGAAATAATTAGCTGCAGAACTCACTCTGATTTGCAGGAGAAATAACACCCACCTAGAGTGTGGAATTGTTCTCAGCACACTGTGGAGAAGACTGTGATGTTATCACATTTCTGGAAGACGGCATCTTTCTTCCCAGAAAACACTGCCTGCTGGGGCCAAGGGAGCACTAAGGGAATAAACAGGTCCCACTGCACCCAAAGCCCATTCGAAGTTACAGTATTCTGGCATTCATAAGACATGACCTTCTCTGTACCAAGCCCTAAAAAAGTAACAAAACAGTATCATGTTATTAAAGTTATAACATCACGATGGTGCAGTGGTGTCCCCTGAGCCATTTCACCTTGAATCCAAAACTCTGTTCACATTTATCCTCTCATGTGCAGACTCCTCCACAAATCAGCTTTACCACTCAATCAATTGATCAAATATTTATTGAGAATCCAGTATTCAAGCTGTAGGGCTAAGCATTGATCACTGGCAATAAGTTATTATGGACACTTGATCATTGTCAACATGATGAGACCTCAACAAAGAGTTCATAACCGAACCTCCCTAAAAATACCAACCAAGTCTGTTTTTAATGCTCACAATGTTTATCGACCCAGGTGTGTCTTTTAAAATAAACTACAGCATAAAACCCTCCTTATCTAGAACGCTGACGACCAGGCAGCACAGAAGAGTATTATTAGACTATCTCACCTGTATCAGGAGTTTTTGTACCTACAGAAAATTCAGCACTTTCTGTGCGGAATGGGTGGGCAGATGGATGGACGATGGATGGGTGAGTGAATGGGTACATGGGGCCTTTATATCTGTAATTTTAAGGGAGGGGGTGACTGTTAATGAGGAAAACAGTGACAGCTTAGAACTTTGCAGCTGTCCAGGAAAGGGAGAACATAAGCTGCCTGTTTTCTTAGGCAAACACATTCTCACCTGTGGTAGCTAAAGGACACGCAGGCTGGTGTCAGCACAATAAAAAAGACGTGTGCTGACAGTTCCATGTTCAACGACACTCGCTAAAAAGAACGGCGGCCTTCACCATTTCACCTTCAGTCTTGGCTCCTCCAGCCGGAGGAAAGGAGTCAACAAGTACTTCTCAGAGCTCAGGTGTTTGTGAAGCTAGGAGGATATACGTCTCCTTCCTCACTGACGCATCCTGATTTTTAAGCCACTCCAAATAAAGGTAGGAGCCACAGCTTAGCACTTAAGTTGATAAGGTCTTTGAAAATCAAATCTATTGAACATATTGTCACAGGAAATATGACACAGCTGAATGCTCTAGTGTTAAAAATTGGAGGGCATGCCCCTTATGTGTCACAGTGACGCCATGAATACACGTCAGTGACAGCATCTATAGGGTTACGGCAACAGACCAAGGCAAAATGACACACAACAGGAGCCTTCCTCACCTGTCGCCCAGCCCTGAAGGGGAGAAAGTGCTCAGAACACCATGATGTCATTAACCTGGAAACGGAGTTCAAAAGTGTTTGTACCCTTACCTTCTTAGGGTCACAGTGATAAATTCACTTACAACAATGTAAATGGACTTATCAGATCGCTTCCCAGGAAAGCAGACTTGGCCTAGGAAGGATGTGAACAGGGAGATGTTGGTTGATGGAGAGAAATGAAAATGTCTAGAGAGGGACAGGGACAGGAAAAGGGACGCAGAAGCCCAAAGATACTGTCACACCTTTGAGGTCTGCGTGGGACCAGTCCTCGCAACGAGCAAACGCGTTGTTATTTTCTCTGTCCGACAAGGCTACAGGCCCAGCCTGGTTTTGTTTTGCCGCCTGCACCCAGGCTCTGAGCTCCCCGTCATGCGGCCCCTCTAACCCATTGGGACATCGAGCAGAGGAGCGAGCTTCAAACTCCTGGGGCTGGATTTGCTGGATGAAGCTCCATCTTTGAGAAAAGATGCAGTGTGGCAAGATAACGCCAGGCAGAGAAAGACCATCAGTGAGACTGCTTTTCACAAAGGCGAACGATCGGGAACCACGAGGGACTCAGTGTCGACCGCAGAGGCCACCTCCGTGCTTTCAGGGTGAGGAAATGGGCACTCGGGTTGGCAATGAGGACCAGAGTCCTGCCAGGTCCAGACAATGTTGAGACACTGATTCAGACCTCTCGAGTCTCTGCTGACTAGATCCCCTCAATTACAGAAAAATCCCCTGGCCTGACGACAGCATCGAAAGAACATGTATTCCTTTACTGCAGATTAGAGAAGCAAACTGTAACTTTGCAAAAGGTTCCCAGAAAAGAGAGGGCACTTAATCAAACTCAGAGGCTTGGAGCTGGAGGCGAACTCGGAAGACCTGCTTCAGGCCCCTCTTTTACAAAAGGAGGAACATTTCAACACCCCGTCACAGTCACTGAATGGCAGAGTAAGGACATGACCAAGTCCCCCAGCCCTTCCACACCATGCCTCCTTCTCTGTGACCCAGAAATAGCATCTCTTTAACATGATAGATACTTAACGCCTTGTGCTATCGAACCACAGAAGACGAGCCCAAGACCACTGCTTTGCATAAGACTTTCTCCCATCCAGAGGTTGGAAACTCAGGTCTTGATCAACATCAAACTTGATGGCTTCTCAATCGACACTAGCCACAGTTTCCAGACGATGAATGACTCAGCAGATTAAAACCTTGGAAATTTCTAACAACTGTCTATCTTTTCTCTGGGAGAAGTTCCAGCTGTCCCAGGGCCATGCCAGGGATGCAGGAGATTGGGGCCGGCCAGTGACCATGAGGATGACACCAATCTGGAAAGGCCACCCTGGGACCGAGTCCTGTGGCGAGCATCGCAAGGCGCAATACCTCACCTACCCACCAAGGAGAGCTCCCATCTTCCCACAGCGTACCAAGATTTATTTCACCACACGATGGTTGACCCGTAGTGAAGAAATGCTCCCAGAAAGCTTTCAATTATCCTCCGTCTGGATTATCCACCCAAAACACCAGGCTGGAGGTCTAAGAGAACACGGCACACTCTGGAGGATTCCAGACCACATGAGTTCAGGCTGTGGGATGTGGCATCCCCCCACTCTGGGTCATGGCTGCACCCCTGAGACGAGTTCGGGCTGTGGGACGCGGCATCCCCCCCACTCCGGGTCATGGCTGCGCCCCTGAGACGAGTTCGGGCTGTGGGACGTGGCATCCCTCCCACTCCGGGTCATGGCTGCGCCCCTGAGAGAGGTCACTGGCTGCTGAAGCCAAGGACTGCACTTGTGCACAAGGAGTCATCATCTCTAGCAAGCGACATGTCATCTTATGCAAAGCAGCTGGTCACCGATCAAACCCAACAGCTAACACCCTACACGCATCTACTTCACAAGAAGAGATGAAATACTGAGTCCCAGAATTTCGCTTCTAGATATCTTTGCTAGAAAAGTACTCAAATATGGGCACAAAGGGACACAGGTTAGGATGTTCGTAGCAGCAGTATTTGTATTGTGACCAATCGGGAAATCCCAAATATGTGTCAATAGAGAAAATGGCCAAATTCACCGTGGTGCAATGCAGCTGCTAAACAGACGCACACAGAAAGGTCTTTCAGACGAAATATGCCAAGTACAGAAGCCAGTTTGCAGCCCATGTGTAGTGCACCACTCCACGCATGCTTTTATAGCTATACATTTTAATATGGACACGTAAGTGTATGCAGGTAACACCAAAAAAAAAAAAAGATAGTGCATGTCACACCAAACTGATAAAACAGTGTATTTCTGGGGTGAGGACAGGATTATAAAAGGGAGTGATAGGGATCTTTTGCTTTATTTGTATATAGATACTACAGATTTATGCATTTATTACACTGTTGAGATGTGTATATATCTCTCACCAGTGTAATTAAAAGAAAGGATAGAATGGTAGAATGAAAATAAACCAGGAACCGGATGGTGAAACCAAGGCCTGGGCACCAGGAGCCCACCTGGGGAGGGGCAGAGGTGTCCACTCAGGCGGGGCCCAGACCCACACAGAGAGAACCAGGCCTCGGGGACATTTGCTTCCCTGATCCAGTCCCTCACCATGCCTGGCCAGCTCCTCCTGGGCCTGCCCTCCTGGACTCTGCACCTCCACTCCTGGCCCGTGCTCTGACCATGCACTACACACACGTTTCTCCAGCTTGACCTCAGCATGTTCACTTGATTCCAAGAAGGCGCCTGCCCTCTGGTCCAGGACACACGCTGTGGCCAAAGGGCACCCCCTTTCTTTTTCACCCTGGCCCCGCAGAACCCTCCCAGACTTACTGAACAGAACCCGTCCGCTGACTTCAGAAGCCGGGGAAAGTCAGGCAGCTAAAAATGGTGCTCAGCACAAATTGCTTTTCAAGTCAGGAAGGGAGGAGTAAGATGCTCGTTCCTGACCCCGGAACGCACACAGGACAGCAAGGGCCAAGGGGCAAAACACTCTCATTCTGTCTCCTTTTGTCTCTTCCATCTTAGGCTCATGCATAACCCTCTTCAGTGTGCAAAAGGCAATTTGCAAATCAAGTCAAATGCGCCCAACTCACCTTGCCTGTGCATTGCTTCTCTCTGCATCCAGGCCTTCTGCCTTTCTGGTTCCGGGTTCCATTTTTTCGCTGCAACCTCCGCCTCCTGGATTCAAGCGATTCTCCTGCTCAGCCTCTGGAATAGCTAAAACTGTTTAACTGTCACAGTAGCCTGCAGCACACACCCAGCTAACTTTTTTATTTTTTGTTAGTACACACGGGGTTTCACCATGCTGGCCAGACTGCTATCACACTCCTAGCCTCAAGTGATCCACCTGCCTCAGCCCCCCCGAAGTGCTGGGATTACAGGTATGAGCCACCACACCTGGCCAAGCTGGCATTCTTTCTAAAAAACAAATACCGCATCGCCCCGCACCTGTTCAAAACCACCAAGTATACTCACACCCACACCTTAAGGACCAGGTACACCCCACAACCCAGCTTAGGTGCATTCCTCATGTGCCCTTTTCGGGGGGAGAGCTGCTGCCCCACAGCCTCTCTGGCCTCTTACTCAGTCTCTGGGCCCCGCAGAGCAGGGCCACGCAGCCATGGAGGGAGAAACCCCTCAGTGAAAGCGTAAAGAGCAGCTCAAAGAAGCCAGTCCACCTTCTTCCATCTGCCTTAGGCGGTGGTTGTCACTACATATCGTTTTAAAGGGCAGTTTTCATTGTTTCTTTTCATCAGATCTTGAATGCTGCGTGGCGGGGCTCCTGGGGCTCTCCTACTTAGGGACCTCCACCGACGCTTCACCCCAGCCCTGCGGAGCCCAGATGGCACGCAGCCCTGACGGTGCAGGGCAGGACGGTGCTGGCCGAGCGGGCACAGGTCTCGATGGGCACAAGCCCACGGTGCAGAGCCCGGGCTGGCTGCTGCCTCTCCTGCCCAGATGCACGGGGCGCCAGGCCACGTGCTTCAGCCATCCTCAGACGCCTGCATGAAGATCGCTATCCGTGATAGATAAGAAGGTAAACCTTTAACTACCACTAGACCTATCTCTTGGCCTCGAGTAAAAACTCAGAAAATGTCTGTTTAATCTTTTTTAAATCGAAAATGACACATTTCTTTCGAACACTAAAAACACCTTTGTACCCCATCCCCTCCCCGACGAATTCTTGTAAAGGAGGTGCCTGGATAACACTGAATAGTTTTAATAGTCTACTTGAAATAATTTATTTTATTATATATTTCTGCTTACAGCAGCCCTCACCCACCCCAGTCCAAATTGGCCAGACCTCTCATTGGAGGGCGATGCTTCCCAGAGGCAGCCATGGAGGGGTTCTCTCTACACTGATTTCTCTCCTAACAGAACTCAACAATAATAATACTAGTCTCAGCGGAGGGGGTGCTCACGGGGGCCGCTGTAATGCTGTGAGTGGGAACTGCAGTTGGGGATACTCACGGATTTGGTGTCCAGCCCTGTCACTTCAGCAAGCCTCTAGGGCTTTGAGACTCAGTGTCCCCACTCCAAAATAGAGCTGATGATAACACATCTCCGAGGGACACCGGGAGCACCGGGTCGGGTAAGGTGCGCACACGCTTGGCCACCGCCTGCAGATGGGACAGATCCATGCTGAATCCAGCTACGACCCAGCCACCACCGTGCAGGCCTGCCCTCCTGGCCGGCCAGTCGGCTCCATGGGAAAGGCTCTTCCCTGTCTCCATGCCTTTCTTGGCGCACCTGGCCTGGGTGTGCACCCCCTCCTGAAGGCACCCATTAATTAGACCCCATGCATAGGGTGAGACACGGTCTAAGCCCCCTATGTACTCCTCCGAGTCCCAGCCTGCGTGTGCCCCTCCTCTCCCCTATTCCACACTCACACCCTCACTCACCCACTCACACACATGTGCACTCACACGCTCATGCAGGTATATTCACACACACCCCAGACTTACTCCAAGCGCAGCGCCCGGAATGGCGCCTGTCCACTCTGCTCCTGGCCTACAGCGCAATAAGGGCAGAAATTGGGAGTCAAGGTTCAAAAACCATCACTGCAATTCATCAGAAGAATTTGATGGCTGTCGAATCTGAAAATAAACTATTGAACTTGTACTTTGTATGTCTTCTTTCTTATTTCATTTTTAGTAATTTGTTTTATCATAACATAAAAATATGTGTTATACATTGAAAATCAGAGATTTCTAAAAAGCTTCTCCTTCATCCCAGAGAGTCCAAGCGGTATGGGAGTACTGTCCCTCGTCCACCTACATCACCACCTCTGGCTTACTCCACACCCCTATTGCTGAGCCAGGGAGCTTTCCCAGGATTTGGGGAGGACTCTCTTTTTCTGTCCCCTGCAAGATCATTCTGCTTAAGGCAGCCCCTGAGACCCCTGCCTCCAGGACTCAGACCTCAGAGACTGCGCAGGGCTGACCCAGGTCTCTTCCAGGGCTTGGGGGAGGGCGAGGGTGAAGCACAGGCCAGGTTTCTCAAAAAGAGGGAAAAGGAAGCCTGCACCCTCACCCCCAGGCATCTGGAGCCTGGATTTGGCAGCTGGGAATTGATGGACCGCGCTTTGAGCTCCAGCCAGCAGAGTCGCTCGGGGCGGATTTGAAAGTGTGGGGGAAATCTGGCATGTTGGAAAAGAGGCCAGCACACAGCAGGAAGGAGGTGCCGACCTGCGGCTGATAAAGATCCAGACTCATACAACCTCGTGTCACGGAGCAGAAAGCCAAGCGTCTGTCTGGGGCGTCGGAGCGCCGAGAAGCTCTGCCCAGCGCCCTTTGATGTTGCTGCTTCCTCCAGCCCCTCCACCAGGCTCCCTCAGGCAGACCCAGGGGCTCCCTGCCACTCCTCCAGGCCCAGCAGGAAGTGCTGCACTGTGATTGCAGAGGCTGGAAGCGCTCACCCACTCTGCATTTGCATCTGGATGGACAGAACCCTGAAGTAGAACCCTTAAAGTCACAAACTGCACTTGAGGGCTGCCCAGCAAGGACAGCCCTGACAGGGACCCAGCCTGACAAGCAGCTCCAAGACACTCGCACTCAGGTAACGCAACCTCAGCCCGAACGCCTCCGCCAGTGTGCTCATCAGGAATGAAAAGGACCCGGCAGCATTTTCTTTTTCAGTCAGAAAAGTACATCAGTTTGAGGAAACTAGAAGTCCACGTGCTGGGGGTCTGATTGAGGAGCGGAGGAAGAGGGTTAGAAATATCAGCCTTTTTAATTTCCAAACTTAAGCAAATTCACTTAGGACATGAGTCATTCTTGGAAGATGATAGGGCCTGCAGTGAGCATCTTTTTTGTTTTAAAAGAAAAACGTATTGCCTATCTTTTAAAAAACGTATTTTTTGCATCTTAAGCTCCTGCTTGAAATATGTTCGAGGCAAAAAATCTAAATCAAATTGAGGTTGTTTTTTTTTTTAATTAGTCATTAAGCCGTTTCCCAGCGCGACAGGACTGTCTGTGTTTCCCTGGGTCCTGCTTCTTGCAGAACAGGTGCCTTAAGACAGGTGCAAGCAGGGTCAACAAGGCGCACGTGTGCCCCTGCTCCGGGCCACCTGCAGGGCACCCAGCCGCTTCACGTTTCCAGTCACCTTCCCGAAGGCAACTGCCTGACTGGTTTGAGGCCTTACCTCGGGTTCTGGCATTTACTCAACAACTTTTTGAAGGACCCAGCGACATGGGGAGACACTAAGCTGTTTTCTGCTCCGCTCTGCTGATGGCATCAGAAGGTCCTCATGCAGCCCGATGGGTGGCACACCTCACGGCGGGTCCTGCTCGCACAGGAACTTGGTGCTGCACGTGGCTCGTGGTGCCGCTGTGTGCAGAGAGGAAGACGCAGCACACTCAGCTCTTCTTTTTCTTCTTCCCAATCTAGCAGCAGGGTCACTGGGGTCGGTGCCGCCCCGGAGTGGTTCCACTGAGCACCGGCTGAGAATCACGAACCAACGTGAGGCGGCGACCCGGTCTACAGCGGTTATGCCCAGTCCTCACTCCCCTAAAACTGCTCATTGTTAAGACCCATCCAAACCTGCTGAGTCGGACCCACTGCAGGTGGAGCCCAGCATCCTGATTTTAACGTGTCCCAGTGATCGTCTTGCGCTGCCAGGCTTGAGAACCAGTGCGGCCGGCCTGGGACGTAGTGGACTGGTGTTCTTCAACAGCTAAAGCCCACGAGGCACCCCAGGCCCAGGCCTGAATGGGCCCCCGCAGGTAAGTACCCCACAGTGGTGACAAAGAGAGCACCCGCCGGGGTCTGAGCACGACACCCCAGCCCCTTGCCAGGATCATCCTAAGGCACCCCTCTGCCGCCAGCACCGCTCTTTGAAACATGCACAGGGTGATGGTCTCCCAGGCCGTGTCTAGCGTGGCTTCTCATCTCCTTGCACAAATGCAGCATGAAACGGTGCTTCTTTGGGGGCCCCAGAGCTGCTAGAGCAGAGGCCCCAGAGAGTGAGTCCTCACCGCCCTATGGGACCAGCTGGTCAACGACCTTGGCTGTGCCAGCCTGCAGACCACCACCACCTCAGGAAGCACCTGGAGGGACTGCGAGGAAACAGCCACCGTCCTGGCCACTCTAGCAGAGCCACCGAGTCTGCACCAGACTGCCCATCTTGCTAAGACTTTGAACAGGGACAAAGGGTTGTGAAATAAAACAAAAGCATACATTGTCCGCCCTCTGGGAGAGCTGTATTTCGTGCTGTTTGGCACCACTCAGGAGCCAGGCTGCAGGGTTTTTTTACTGACTAATGGCCCCAGTGGAAAAGTGTGAGCTGCCTGGAGCAGCCAGATCTGGGTCTGTTCGAAAGGGTCCTGCTGAGCTTCACAGGCCAAACGCTGGCAGGACCGCATCCTGCTCTTGGATTTCCTGCCTACAGCTGCCAGCAGCACCAGGCACAGGGAATGCAGCCCAGGAGGTAACACTCGGACCCTCTGGGCACTCTGATGGCAGAAACAGGTGAAGACCTGAAGCAGGCACGCCCACACGTGTCCTCCCCTCTCGGGGTGTCATCACACCCTCTAACAGTGCGCACGGCACGCAGCTCTCCTCCAGCACATACCTGCAACGCGTGAGGTTTCCACACTCTCAAAAGTTGTTACAACATCATGGAAAAAGTTATCACATTCTCTGGATGCCAGATCAAGTTCCTAAATCCGTAACACGTGGCAGATTGGCCTGCTTTCCTACGTGCTACATCCTTGAAGGAACAGGCCTCATGGACCAACACGGAACTTCACGGGACATGCCCAGCCTGGGCCTCCACTGGGCTTCGCCTGCCATGGAGGTGCACCTGCTGCAGCCCAGCTCAGCTGCAGCCCTCTCCCGACCGGTCTTCTGATCTGTAAGATGAGAGAATAAACTAGACGGCCTCTCCAGTTTCTGCAGATTGGGCCTCTACTCCTGCGTAGTGTTTCTCCACAGTCATGACCACACGAGGTACCATGCAAAGAACACCTGGCTCCTTCATTCACAAGCTTCCACTGCCCTTGGCCATCAGCGGTGCCAGAGGTAGTTCCTGCATGTGAAATCCATGCCCTTCCCAGGCCCCAGCTGCACTCCCAGCAGCGGCTGCCCAGAGCCGGAGTGCTCGACACAGACGCTCGCCACAGTAAGGGCTGCGGTGGCCACTCTGCCTCCACGTCCTCCAGACTTGCCTCCTAACACAGGAAGCACCCTGCATGGCTTAGGAGTCAATTCTGGAAGTCTGTCTTCCGGAACTACAGACGTCGGTGCATGTCCACTGTGTGCAGACACCCGCTGGGTGACTCGCTCTGCTGAGGAACAGGCGACAAAACCATGTTGGGGTTTGCAGAGGCCTCCCTGGGACCATCTGCCCCGAGCACACAGATTTCAAGGATAGCAAGGGCCAGAATTTACAGTGTTGGCCCCAGGTCCTGCGAGATGAAAAACTTACTAAGTTATGGTCCCTCTTTAAGAGACAGAATACACAATTACAAATACAAAATTACATACGAAATCAACATTTTGCCAGAATGAAAAAAGAAATTGCAACACATCTAGCGACCTTGGGGGATTCAGACCCTTTTTTCTGAAAGCTCTTTAATTTCCCAGAAATGATTGCGTTGGAAAGCTTGCTGACAGCAACCTGGCTTCCTCTCCTCACCAGGAACACTCTGTACCTCTCTGCGTCTCCCACCAAACCCGTGCAAGGGAGAGCCCTGAAGCTTTACAGGTATTCACTGCACAGTAAACCTGCCTCTGCTCCTGGCCGGGTCTGGGAGCGGTACCTTCACCCTTCGCTCCTGCTGGGCTCTTTCTGCCCAACCCTGACCCTTCCCCCAGAGCCTGCCCTGGCCTCTGTGAAATCTAACTCTGTTGTGCAGTGTTTATAGACTCCTAGCGATTTTTCAATCCACAAGAAAAACAGGGAACTGGAGCATGTAAATATCAGGGTCGCACAGCTCCATGTATGGCATTTGATGTCAGCCTGAAACAAACACAGAACGGAAGCCGGCCGTGAAGACGGTTCTCACGGTCCACTGCATTCCTCCAGTCTGTCCGCATGTGTCCCTCCCGACCTGACCGTGGGAGCTCCCGCCTCTCTAGCTGCCTGCCCGAGGCACCCCTGACTCACAGCCTCTGCTGCCCTGGAAACGCGGAGACACCGGCTCCTACCCATTGTTTTCGCCTCCGAAGGATGTTACCATGTGATACAGCTTTAAGTTTTCAACTCTGTCATATTTTCTAAACTCTGATCTCTTCCATTTACTTTAGGGGATGTGGCATTCCCCTCTGCTGGAGTGAAAGCTAAACAATGTGGTTTGGATTTAGTGTTCTCATGCATCACCATGAAAATGTTTGTCTCAGCAATGGTGTCATTACTGTTACTGGTAACAGCTGCTCTGCCCCATCCACCACCGCTGCACAGCTTACAAGTGGAAAGGGGGCTCTGTGCCACTGAGAAGAGACCGGCAACAGGACGGCTCAGGGTCTGGGGTGACCCACTCTCAAGTGAGCTGGTGACCCAGCCGAAGAAAAACTCGTGCCGAGCCAGTCGCAGGGCTGACTTGCCAGTGGGGCCAAAATTGGAATGGAACCCTGAAGCAGTAGGATGGGCAGTGCCTCACAGGGACGCTGTGGGGACTCTGCGAGCATGAAGGAAGTGCTGCGCCTTCTTCACACGAGGACCACGTCCTCGGCAGGGAGGAATCGCCTGCCCGAGAGCAGCTCACGATGCACCTGCGGTCTCTGGTCACAGGCAGGAGAACGACCTGCCCAGCGCATCACTTGTTCTCACGGAAACAGGCCCAGCCGCCTGCCCCTCAGTGCTCTCCACCCCGCTCCCATGAACACTGGCTGCAGCCGTGCCTTGCACAGCACACCAGGCCCCGTGCCAACTCCTTCCCCAGAGCACCCCGGCATGTCACCCGCCACCCATGGAGCTGGGCCAGCCCGGGTCACAGAGACCTGGCTCACCTCTCCTTGCTTTGCTAATTTTAAAGGAAAAAAATAGAAACCAATGTACGTGTCAATTAACAAGAGGCTGGTTACCTAAACTATGGTTCACATGTACAGTAGAATTCTACCAGCCGTTCAAAATAGAATGCAGAGTCAGCTTTGTTGGCAAGAATACAAGCCTATGACACACTGTTGCATGGAGACTTAGATAACAGGACCACATATAAACTATCATCCTACTTATGTAAAATGACAAATATTTATCTAGCTGTCTTTGCATATTTACACCCACACAGGAAGATTCTAGAGTGGCGTAAAACCGACAAATTGACAGAATCGCTACTTTTGAACACGGATCTTGTCTAATTTTTATTTCTTTATTTGGTCTTCTCTCTAGGTAGATAGGCATTAAAATGCACATAACAATGTATACAATTTACAATAAGCAGTGACCATTTTTAAAGCCAGCAATGTTTTTTCAAAAGGAATGAAGCAGGTACCGACACAGGCGGGTGGGAGAGTGAGGAGAGACCAGAGGGGCTCAGAGGCCGTGCCGGGGCAGGTCCTGCCTGGTGAGGACAAAACCCGTTACGCATGGGGGCCAGGCCACGCGGGGAGGGCCCGCCTCCTGCCAGGCACTGCTCCTGGGGCAAATGGTGAGGAGCAAAGAAATGTTATTCTTTTTGCCACTTTCTTTCTCAAAAATAAAATAAAATTTTCCAGAATATTTTCTAGAACTAATGTTCTAGACATCAAGAAATGTCTAGATTCTTGATCCTAAAGGATTAAACAGAGGTCAAGGACAAGGAGCGGTTCAGTAACACTGGGCGGCGACTGTCACGAATGTGGGGTGTGAGCTCAAGAGCCCACAGACCTGGGCTCAAAAACTGGCCACTGTGAGACCTAGGAATGGCAAAAACACTGGGACTCCCGGGCCTCGGTCTTCACATCCATCGAATAGACATATTCATGCAGTCTTGCCTGGCAAATTGTAAGATCAGGTAAGATCATCATCTAAAATCATAGAAATGATCATCTATATGTTTGTGTTAAAAGAAAAACCCATTATAGCTATGTTTGCATTTCTTAGAGCCTGAAAAATAATTCACCAGCCTCATATGGCCATGCCCACCTCCGTTTCTCATAGCCGCAGGCCGCCATCCCATCGGTCTCCATGCACGTTCACACCCACGCACTGAGTGTGCGTGGCGCTCTGCTTCCTTCCTCCCTAGGCAGAGGCCCTCCAAGTGACCCGCCAAGGTCTGGCAAAGGTTCCATCTCCAGCACTTAACAGAAGAGCCTCCTGGCCTGTTCAAGCCCCACTTTGATAGCACATCCTAAATAAGCTTCCTCATTTTTTTTTTTTTTTTTTTTGAGACGAAGTTTCCCTCTTGTTACCCAGGCTGGAGTGCAACGGCACGATCTCGGCTCACCGAAACCTCTGCCTCTTGGGTTCAGGCAATTCTCCTGCCTCAGCCTCCTGAGTAGCTGGGATTACAGGCACGCGCCACCATGCCCAGCTAATTTTTTGTATTTTTAGTAGAGACGGGGTTTCACCATGTTGACCGGGATGGTCTCAATCTCTTGACCTCGTGATCCACCCGCCTCGGCCTCTCAAAGTGCTGGGATTACAGGCGTGAGCCACCGCGCCCGGCCCTAAGCTTCCTCATTTAACGTGAGAACGTGCTGCATCCTGCTAGCATCCATCGCAGCATCTTCTCCCTTTCTTCCTTACTAACAGAAACAACTTTTGCAGCTGGGACAGCCGTGACCAGCCAACGAGATGAAATGGACTCTATTTGGTAGTGCTTCCAAGTCACCGTTTTCTTACCAAAGGAAGCCTCAGTGTGTGGACACCGCTGGCCCTTTGCTCCTGCTCTTTCTTCCCACCTGGGACGCGGACGTGATGTCCACCTATGGGGCAGGCGTCTTTGGGGTCAGAGGGAGACAAAAGCCAGCAACTGAGGAGGGCAGAGCAGGAAGCTGGAGGAAGCAAAGGACCCTGAGGCACCTGCACCAGCCCCAGGCTGCCTCCCTCTGGATGTTCTGAGAAGGGATAAAGAAGAGAGGCTATCCCACCATAATGGGCCCAATTTCTATTAATCACTTCAGTCAAATACAGTTCCAACTGATTGAGATAACTTGCCCTGTTCTGACACCTCATTAGTCAGACCCTGAAACCTACTTCAGTTGTGGAGGCTCAGTCTTGAGTTCTCAAGTGCTCAAGTTAAAATTTCATTGTCTGCATTCACCATTGGTCGCCAGGGATTTTATATTCGCCGTAGGAGACCAGCAATCTCTGCAAGGTGGTCATTCTGCTTGGGAATAGTCTTCATTCATTCCCAGGGGTCTCCAGTAGGTCCAGCTACCAGCTCAGCTTGCTTGGAAAGGCTGTCCCTAAACACCCAGGGTGAGTCCTATGTGAAAACCAAGTTACTTAACTCACCCCCTCCTTACAGCACCCATTGCTTCGCCGGAGAGACCGCATGCTTTGGTGAGATCGACAGCAGGCGTTGAAGTGCACGGCCTGACTATCCATGAGAGGTTGTCTGAAGCAGGCCGTGCTGAGCCCGCTCTGAACCCAGGGACCATGGCACCTGCCAGCCAAAGCCAGCCCCTTAGTTCCAAGCTGGAGCTTAGTCCTAAGGAGCCCCCGTGGCCAGGCGGGTGTGTGCACACGTACCTAAGAACGCTCTGCACACTTGTGGGCACAGGTGGACGTGGAAGTGCACACACGTGTGTTTTCCACATTTCCCCACAGAAAAGCAGACTAATGAGACAAACGGCAAAGTAAACGTAGCGCAAACGCCGCTCAGAAGGCACTCGGTTCAGACGTGTGGCTCGGGGCTCCCCCGGTGCTCCAGGCCCTGGGCTTGTGATTCGGCACCTCCCAGGACCGTTAATATGCTGGTATCAGCCCAGCATAGTGCCCCCAAAACCAAGCTGG
Source organism: Aotus nancymaae (assembly GCF_030222135.1). Lineage (NCBI taxonomy): Eukaryota > Metazoa > Chordata > Mammalia > Primates > Aotidae > Aotus > Aotus nancymaae. Next base: position 988,701 of record NW_026988450.1, on the reverse strand, counting down.
GGTGGCCAGGAGGAAGGAGATCAGAAAGGCCAAAGGACGGACGCCGAGTCTCGTCAGGAACGCGCAGAGAGGCTGGGGATCTGGAGAGCGGACAGCGACGGTGAAGTCCGAACCAAACCGCCTGCCGCAGCCACACCCCCCGACCACGTCTCACTGCTTCTCACTGCAGGGGGAGTCCAGACAACAGGCGTGTGACCAAGAGCTCCCTAAATAAGAGGCCCGGGTGCCTCAGGCTGGCTCCCACCATTCTGCCTCCTGAGGCCCAAGTGGCCAGAGCTGTGCCACAGAGGCCAGGGACCAAAACAAGGCCAGTAATCCTGGAAGCAGCCCTGGGTTTCCGGCCATGCGGAAGTCAGGCAGGACGCGGGGCGACTGGTGTGTTCCATGCCGTCGGCCGGAGCTGATGGCACAGCCTGCCCCGCACCCTGCTCTCCTCCTCCTGTTGTCCTTGGGGGCTGGCATGCTCCCAATGGCTCCCTCCCAGCCTGTCTGTCTGGGGGCTGGGTCAGGACACACGTACCAGCTGGGGGCCAGCAGCCAGGTGGCCTCGATGTGGCCTCTGCACAGGGCCAGCTGAGGCTTCCTCGGACCATGGGTATGGTTTTTTTTTTTCTTTTGAGATGGAGTCTCGCTCTGTCACCAAGGCTGAAGTGCAGTGGTGTGATCTCAGCTCACTGCAGCCTCCACCTCCCAGGTTCAAGCGATTCTATTGCCTCGGTCTCCTGAGTAGGTGGGATTACAGGTGGGCATCACCGGGCCCAGCTAATTTTTTAGTAGAGATGGGGTTTCACCATGTTGGTCAGACTAGTCTCAAACTCCTGACCTCCAGTGATCTACCCGCCTCAGCCTCCCAGAGTGCTGGGATTACAGGCATGAGCCACCACGCCTGGCCCCATGGCAGTGTTCTGAGAGATGAGGATGCTGCCTGCCTTAAGGGCTGGGTCAGAGCTTGCCCAGTTCCCGTTTGTCAGTGCTAGGAGTCAAAGGAGTCACACAGGTCAGCCCAGATTCCAGGGGGTGGAGGAGAGCCCCCTTGGGAAGGGAAAGAGCACGGGGAAGGCACTGAAGGCGCCACCCTGAGACCAGCTGCCCCACATGGAGGCCCGGGCTGCAGCGGCCGGAGTCGCCAGGTGGCCTTTAGATGACTCGGCTGCGTGACTCTGATGTTCAGAGCTCATCTTGCCAGCAACCCTTGCAGACTCGAATTGGTGAATCACTGTTTTTCTCTAATTCCAAACAGTCGCTGATGTCTTCTAACCCGTGGAGAGTTGAAGCAAACCATATTAATTACGGTGCTTTAGCAGATGTGAGCAACTTAATATCTAACAAATCCCAGGCTGCTGGCTCAGCAGTGTTTCAGGCTCTGCCACAAGCCGCTTTCCTTGCTATCAGCTGATCCCTACATCAGGATCCCCAAGTCTCTGTGTGACTTCCACACCAGGCAAAATAGCAATTTCATTTATGTGCTGTTAATCAAGAAGACATCAGCAGTTCACCGGTAAGTGTTCCCTTCTGTGTTCTCATTTAATCCTCGTAGCATCCTGTAACGGCAGCGTCTCTATTTCTGTTTCACAGGTGAGGAGGCAGAAGTTCATGGCAGTAGAGACACTTGCCCGAAATCCCACGGCTCCTCCGTGTGAAAGGCAGGGCTCAGGTCCACACGTCTGAGCCCCACGTGGGCGGCTCCCAGGACGGGGGAGGACAGCCCTGTCTGTGTCCACCAGGGGACTAGGAGAGTCAACGTAGACTTCGCCTCCCCCTGGATGTGGGTGTGTTACCATCACCGGCTCATGGCCACAGTGCAACCTCCACAGCCTTCTCTGGGTCTCTGACCACCTGACCTGGGAGTTAGAGGCTGAATCCATCTTCTTTCCCAGCAAAAAAAACACCATTTGGCTGAAGATGGGTGTGCGCAGTGTGCATCACGTAGGTCATGAGCAGGTAATTTTCAAAAAGGCAGTTTCATTTCTAAACAAACTCATAGAACCTTCTGAGGCCTCTACCAGAGGCAACATACAAGCCCAAACTAATACCAAAGGTGAGAAATGTCTTCCCTGTGGGTGGGCTCTCCAGGGGTTTAAGGCATTTTCATCAATGTCAACAGTTACACATAGAAGTCATGTAACATACATCTCAGACACGCTCTGTGCTCAGGGGTCGGTCCACCACCCTTGCCCCCTGCATGGCTGCAGCCCCGCCCCCTCGAGGAGAGGCCTCTCGCACTGGGATCAGCTCGGGCTCTAGGACTCAGCCTCAGTGGCGCTGTGGGAATCCGTGCACACACGAGGCTCCTGGGGCACAGAACACCCCAGGTTTAACCCCAGAGACACACAGCCGGGAGCCCAAGGTAACGTGAAAACGTGCAAACCCTCTGAGCCGGCATGTGATGCAGTTACAAAGTGTCAATAAATTACTGCAAGCTGAAAACCAATCCGCTTTCTTCATAAATTCTTTAAAACACTGACTAACAAAATTACTTTTCAGCCTCTGTGTATGTGGTATGTCCTCTCACGAACTTAGGCTAACAAGATACAAGAGAAATTCCACCAGGTGTGTGGCTCGGCCTCCCTACGTGGGTGTCACCACAGCCGGGAGTCAGCCCTCCTACACCCGCGTCTTCCCAGCCGCCGTCCTGCGGATTGGCCTGGGTTGCATGGCTGCTTTGCTAGGGGAGGAGCCAAACACGAAATGATTCTCAAACAGAAAAATCTCCCAGGAAGGCTGAAAGATTACCTATTCGGGTGATGGGTCACTAAAACGGCGCAGACCTCACCACACCGCAGTATAGCCACGAAAGGAAACTGCACGTGTACTCCTTCCATCTGTAAACATAAAAACCAATAAACCTCCCACTTCCTACTGGTCCCAACCTCTTCGCCTTCAGGGAATAGGGAAGTTATTGGGTTTTTTCAAATTATTTTATGGGAATCTGTAATTTCTCTTGTGTATATCTTTAAAAATGTTTAATTTCTTATTGGCTTTAGATAAATCACGTTTAATCACTTGAAATTCATCAGGTAAAACTCCTGGAACGTGGCAGTCATGCCTGTTTCTGAGTGATGGAACTTGGGATGGACTGAGGGGGCTCTCCAGGCATGCAGACATGAACCGGCCAGCCTCGGGCAGGAAGGCTCCTCCTACACAGCAAAAACGCAACTTCCACCCAGGATCCCGTCCAAACCACCGCCCCGAGTTAGCCTAGCTCACAGTCCACGCAGACACTGAGATCACATCATCTCTATTTCAACAAAATTTGAGAATTCCACTTTCCCAGATGCGGAGTAGGTGGCTTCGCTGTCAACTCTGACCTCGCTGAATCATCTCTGTCACCTCCACCAGCACTTCTGTCTTTATGGGTTTTAAACTAGATTCTTAACACACATCTCTGAAGCCTAGAAGCCACACTTCTGAGGCAAGGAAGAAGCCGTCACCAAAGATGGAAAGTGAGGAAGGCTTGGAGATGGAGTCAGAAGGCCTCACTCCACGAAGGGGAAGCCAAGCCCTGCGGGTTGTGCACAAATGGCACGGCCAATCCTCCTCTCCAGCCCCACGCGCTCTCCCGTGTGCCTCAGTGTTGGGCTGACGCTTCCTCGACACAAGTTCAAAGGGAGCCGCGTGTCCGTGGCGAGAATGACTACTTCTGCTTCGGCTGTGTCAACTAAAAATAGAATAGCCAGGTCTTAATTCTTTACTATCCATTTCTCTAAAAATTCTCGTCATGGAGGCAGAAAAAAAAGATATCACATAAGACCCACAGGGGGCAAAGCCCATGTGCACCTCACCTGCGGGCGACTGCACAGCTGCTGATCGGAAGCCCAGAATGAGATGAAAATCCGATACCTACGACTTTCAAGGGAAAAAAAACGCAACTGAGCGTTAACATTTAGCTCTTACTGCAGCAACTTTTGAGGTGTTTTTACAAAACACGAAACAAAACTTCTATTGTGTTTTCACCACCAGGAGATGTTTGTGTCCACCGCTGCTATTTGCCAGCCTGACTGCAATGCCCTGTGACAGCCGTTCCTCCCGTGGCACGGCCTGGTCCCGTCAGTAGAAGAACTGGCCTCTGCTCTGCGCTCAGGCTGCCTAACTCTCTGTGAAGTCCAAGAGCTTAAACAGACCCCGGAATGACAAAACCGAGGTTGTCACAGGTCACATTTTTCAAATTCTAGAAGCCTCAGGCCTATATAAGTGGGGGAGCTGGGACTGGATACCCTGCTGTTCTCCAAGGCCATCCCACGCTGGGGCTCTGCACCTCAGACGAGCCCTCTCCAGGGAAGCGTCCTTGGCTTTCTCTTCCTCTATCCGCTGACTTGCTGTGAACCTGTCTCTACCCCTGACTGGAATGGAACTCCATGGGGACAGAGCTTCCTGAGTTTCCCTCATTGCTGTCCCCAGAGCCTGAGCAATCTCTGGCATGGCAGGTACTCAACAGATATTTGTTGAATGAATGAATGGATGGATGAATGAATGAATGCATGGCAGGTACTCAACAGATATTTGTTGAATGAATGAATGAATGGATGGATGGATGAAGCGAGGTCCTTCATGAAAATGATAAGACTCATGGCACTTTGGCCAAGGTCTCCAGGCATATTAAGATATATACATGAGCAAATCAGACCAATTATTTTGTGATTACAATAACTGAAGTGTCAGCGTGCCCACCTGCGCCAGGCCCAGCTTCAGTGCTCCTCATGTGTGATTTCGCTGAATCTCCACAGCAACACCGTGAGACGCGCACCATGTTAATCTCCCTCTGGAATGAAACACCGCCCCGGGTCACCCCGCCGATGACTTCAGACCCAGGCGGTGCCGCCAGACCCTCCGATACAGGAAAGGCGGGGGCGCGGACACGGAACGGCCTGTGCGGCAGGGTCTCCGCGACGTTGCTACCGGAACCGTTTCGGAAGCTCCCAGCGCAAGGCGCTCCCGCGGGCGTGGCGGGCGTGGTGGGCGTGGCGGGCGTGGCGGGCGTGGCGGGCGTGGCGGGCGTGGCGGGCGTGGCGGGCGTGGCGGGCGTGGCGGGCGTGGCGGGCGTGGGCGCTGCCCCTCGGGTGCGGCCGGGGCGCGCGGCGCCTGCAGGACGTGGAGCCCCCGCTCCCGTTCCGGGCGCCCGTTCCCTGCGCCGAAACGCCCTGGGGGGAGCGGGGCTGCGGGTGCTCTCAGACCCTCCGAGCGGAGGCGGGCGGCTCCCCGCGGGCCCAGCCCCTGCCCCCCGCGCCTGCGGCGCCTGCCCGTTTCCCTGCCCCACAGCCGGCAACCGAGCACAGCGTGGGTGAGAGCTGGAGGCGCAGAAGGGGTGAAAGTGGCCACGGTCAGCTGAGCAGGAGTGGAAACGGAGCAGCGCCCTCTCGCCTCTGCCAGGGACGCGCGGACACCGCGGGGCCCCCCCCACCCTCCAAGGAACGCCGCCCACAGGGCGCTCGGGAACGGTCCGGGTCCCAGTTCACAGTCCTGGGACCGCGGTGGGCTCTGGGTGCGGGGCCAGAACCGGCCACTTCGGGCCGACTGGGCCTGGGCTCTGCGCAGTCCGCCCAGCCCAGCTAGTCCTTAAACACTTCAGTTTAGTTTCACTAAAAAAGTATTTCAGACTTGTAAAAGGCCCTTCCACCCGGTTTAAGGGAGAAAATTCTTGCACGTAGGGAGGGCAGAAGCCCCGGACGCCTCCTCCAAGATCCTCTCCCAAGGGTGCCCTCTCCTGCTTCAGGTGGCGACACTCGCAAGCGTGTTCTTTCACTTCGTAGATGACGTGTAGACAGACTGCTGGTGGGTGCAGAGAAGACGGACACATCACATAGATAGACAGATAGACAGATTAGATAGATAGACAGATAGATAGATAGATAGACAGACAGATAGATAGAGACAGACAGACAGACAGATAGACAGATAGATAGACAGATAGATAGACAGATAGATAGATAGACAGATAGATAGATAGACAGACAGATAGATAGACAGACAGATAGATAGACAGATAGACAGATAGACAGACACGTAGAGGAAACAGAAAGGCAGAAAGGGCTGGCATGTAGAATATGAATATGTATGTGCCCCAGACATTTATTTCATTGTTTCACGTTTGAAATGTATATAAGGGACACTGTGCTGTAAATACTCTGCACTTTTCTATTTGTGTGTCCAATATGTTTTTGAAAATTTTCCCTGTTATTGTGTACTCTTAGTCGATTCATTTTCTCTGCCCTATTTCATTCTATGGTCTGAATAGATCATGATTTATTTTAAAATAAGTAAAATATATATCTTTTACAGTCTTTTCTTTATGTATCTCAAAAATGCAGAAATTTAAATTTTTCATTTTTATAACCAACTGTTCCAGCGCCACCCCGATTTGTAATGTCCCCTATGTCACATATCAAGTGTCTTATTTCCACACATCTCTTTCTAGACTTGCTAGTCTTAGCCATCAGTTTGGTTGTTGATATCCATCTATAATGTCCTAATTATTAAAGCCCTATCACGAATCTTAATATCTGATAGGATGAGTCCCTCCATTTTGCTCTATTTTTTTTTTTTTTTTTTTGAGACAGAGTTTCGCTCGTTACCCAGGCTGGAGTGCAATGGCGCAATCTCGGCTCACCGCAACCTCCGCCTCCTGGGTTGAGGCAATTCTCCTGCCTCAGCCTCCTGAGTAGCTGGGATTACAGGCATGCGCCACCATGCCCAGCTAATTTTTTTGTATTTTTAGTAGAGACGGAGTTTCACCATGTTGACCAGGATGGTCTCAATCTCTTGACCTCGTGATCCACCCGCCTCGGCCTCCCAAAGTGCTGGGATTACAGGCTTGAGCCACTGCGTCCAGCCTGCTCTATTTTTTTTAAAAAAATTATATTGGCTATTGTATTAGTAAGCGATTGCTTCCTAACAAACCATCTGAAAACTTAGACAGTTAAGGCCCTAGGTATTTATTTTCTTCTCCAAGTCTGAGGTCAGCTGTTTGGGCTGAGCTCAGCTGGATGGTTCTTCTGATCTAACCTGAGCTGGCTCACATGTCTGCAGCTGGCTGGCCCTGGGGCACAGGGGAGAACTAGACCACATGTCTTTCATCGCCCAGTTGGCTTAGCCACAGCAAAGGCAAGGAGCAGGAGAGTGAACAAAACACACAAAGCCTCTTGAGCCACTCCCTACTGGCCAAGGCACATCATGAGGCCAGCCCAGACCCTACGGATAGGGAGGGGGCTTCCGTGGTGCAGGGAGCAGCCAGCTCACATTGTCAAGGGCGCAGAGGCAGGGAGCTTGAGGACTGAGCTCATGTGCGAAACCAACCTTTACTACTCCACGTAAATTTTAGAAGCAGACTTTTAAGATCACAAAAATAACCTCTGTGGGAATTTATCGCCAGATGCTTAAATATTTTTGTAATTTTTTCTAAAATGCCTTTTTATTTATTTTTTCTTTTTTAACCCCAGAATGTCTCACAAAACACCCAAATATACCTCTGTAAAGACAGAAGGTAAAATGACAGTTCTGTGAATTCTGTCTTCTCGTGCGAATCCATAAACTGCCATCGATTAAAGTGGCTTTTTAAAATTCATTCTTAAGTGTTTCTAACTGAGATATGGGAGTATAACAGAGTACTGTACGTCGGTCTGACATTCATTAACCTTGCTTAGCTAGTGTGACTTCTCATAATTTACCCACAGATTTTCTTGGACTTGTAGGAACTTCCTTGTAGGAAAGTACTTTCATTTAATGGCACTCTTGGGAGGATGCCTTTAAGTTTGCGTGCTCACATCAGAGCTGCGGCAAAGTGCCTGGTTTTATTGGGACCTTTTGCTTGCTAAAGACGCTTGGTAATCATCCTCCGCTCACGTGGTGATTCTGCCTCCAGGAGTAAGAGGCAGCAGTGGTCAGGATGAACGACTGCACTGCAGGCCGTTTTCAATTTGGGGGGAAGAATAGGTACAGATAATTCCGGAAAACCATGACCATAAAATAGTTTACATTTGGCATAAAACTTCCTCGCACACATGTAGGGAAAGGGCCTCTTGTTGGTGTGAGGAGCGTAGCTCACAGCTCTGCAGATCTTGGACGTGCACAAGATTTGTCTTCAGTCCCACCTGCCTGGCTTTCCCCTGGCACGTTCTCTCCCCGCGATTTCTTCCTCAGGCAGCTGCCATCGCCACGCATTTCCACGCCCAACCCTGCACCTGCTCCGGGATGCCCCAATCTTCAGTGCCCTCGCTCACAATCCACCATGATGAAAACCACCCGAGTCGCTGCACCTCTCCCCTGTGGTACTCAGTGAACTTAGTAATGTACATCACACTGATATCGCATGACAGATGCTGCACTCATGGTGGTTGGAACAGTTTGTAAGTTTATCCCCTCCAAATCTCATGTTGACATTTGATCCCCAGTATTGGAGGTGGGCCTAGTGGAAGGTGTCTGGATCATGGTGGTGGATCCCTCATGAATAGCTTGGTGCCATCCTGTCCCATGATAATGAGTGAGTTCTCACTCTATGAGTTCACAGGCGAGCTGGTTGTTTAAAAGAGGCTGACACTTCCTCCCCTCTCTCTGGCTCCCTTTCTCCCCAGGTGATACATCTGCTCCCCACCCCCTTCCACCATGATTCAAAGCTTCCTGAGTTCCCTCGCTAGGAGCAGATGCCAGTGCCAGGCTTCTTGTACAGGCTGCAGGACTGTGGACCAAATAAGCTTCTTATCTTTGTAAATTACTCATCGTCGGATATACCTTTCTAGCAATCCCAAAATGGACTAACACAAATGGCTTCCTCACTCCCTAGAACACTGCTGTGCTTACAAGTGAGTTAAGACAGGTGTCAGGGAGGAGGGTTTGCATTTTAAAATCTGCCCAGCTATTCTATTCCCTGGTTTGGGAACTGTGGATGTAAATTGGTTCCCCAAAGGAAGTTCTACAGAACCCTTGTGCCACAATATTTTGTAAAAATAAAGGTTCCTACTCAAATGAGTTTGGAGTGACAAATAGTATATGCCCCTCTTGAAGATCACAGTAATTTACATGCCACGGCTTTAGGCTTCCATGAGGAAACCCGCTTACCCTTCTACTTGGAGCACTTTCTAATTAGCACCTGGTGACTTCTCACTGTCTCGAGTCCCGCGGAACACCCATGGAGAAAACGTTCCTGGATTCATAGACTCTGCAATTTGCAAGACCCCTAAGTCACCTTAGAGTAAGCTCTTTGACATTATTCTTGACAGTTGGCCAACTGGCCTCTACTGGAATGGAGACCTGTCTGCCTCCTCTTGTATTTCTCAAAAGTTCTAATTTTTAGAAAGTTCTTCTTTGTGCTGAAGTAAAACCAGACTCATGTAACTTCCATGCACAAATCCTAGAGCTTCCTGCTGGACAAACACAAAATAAATCTATAATCATTCCCACATCTCAGGTTTTTGTATGTGCAAAAACATTCACTCATTCACTCATTCATTCATTCATTCATTTCAATACACCCACTGTAAGCAGGCTCAGTGTTAAAGGATGGGTTTACAGCAAAGAACAAGATGAGGGCCTTTTCATGGACCAGTGTAAGATAAACAAGTGAATGAGCCCGTGAGATAAATTCTATCACTAGGACGACACTGAGCTAAGGCAGTGTACAGGAGTGTCACCTAACCCTCTCTTACAGCATCACGAAAGCCTTCTTGGAGGAGTAGATAGCTACGCTGAAGGATGGTAAGAGTTAGTCAGAGAGGAGGGGATCATTTGCACAGAGCAGACAGAGTTTCCAAACATTCAGAGATAAGACAGAGCATAATGAATCTTCTTCCCTCTTCATCTAACATTCCCAGTTCCTTCAGCCATCCCCCAACTGCCATGGTTTCAGTATCCCTCACCATCTTGTTCCAGATTCCCAGGGCATCATCTCTAGTGTGATACTGTCCCTCATAAAACAGACTCAACTATAATGGTACACCTGGGCTCATCCAAAATAGATCTCAGTGGAGCACAGCCTGGCACAAACGTGGCTAAACAGGACTCGTTTAGCCTGTGTTATTTAGGGACTCTTTAGTGTTTAACACAAAACATGTGTCACAGAGCGAGAAGCAGAGCAAGGCCCCATTCAGTTTTCTGATTCTCACACCTAAGGCAGCCGAAGTGTTCATGACCAAATCCCTCAGAAACTGAGCACCACATACTGATTTTGTTTTATGAATTACAGTGTTCAAAGTAAACTACATGCAAAATAAAAATATATTTTTCTACAGGTATTTCCTATGCTTTCTACTGCAATTCCATAAACTCTTTTCTAATGTTTTTTTAAAAAGAAGACCTGGCATAAAAACATAATAAAACTAATATTTTAATATGACACAGTCTATGCATTTAACTCTCCTGATTTCAGGGCATAGGAATTGTTTAAGTGAAGGAAAAAAAATGTCCGTAGATCATTGTACGATCATTAGAAGTACCCACTAAGAAGCCCCCAGTTTGCTTCCACTTCCCCAGGAGCACTTGCTAACTCCCGTGATGACTGATAACCCCACTGTCGAGCAGAATAAAATATAAAAGTAGAAGAAGCAGCAAGACGAGCCCTGTAGGCACTCCTGGTCCCCATGGAAGCCATTTCTGACTTTACCTCACAGGGGTCCTCGGGGAGAGCAGCTAGAGGATTTGAGAAAGAGCCACAGGGAGAAGGAGACCTCCAGCTGAACTTTGTAATAATTTTGATCAAGTGCAAATTTTCCTGGGCAGAATCTAAGAAAGTGAACAGGAAATGCAGATACGAGCACAACAGCCTTGGCAGGCAGGGAGGGCAAGGCCTGGAATCCCTGCTTGCTTTCTCAGCAGGGAGGCTGATGCTTGCCTCAGGCAAGATCTCAGTCCTGCATAAATTTGGCTGTTGGCTGTTGCAGAAGTGTGGTGAGGGTGAGACTGGCCTTGCTGGGGCCCGTCACTGCCAGTTTTACCCCACTTCCCTGGCGACCTGTAAGAAGCAGCAGAGTCAACCATAATCCCCCTAGGAACGTAACTCCATTGGCCTGAGAGCCACTTCCCCACCTCCCACAGTGACTGCAGCAAGCCCTCCCCAAGAAGACTCTGAGCCCAGACACACTTAATACTGCCCCCACCTGGTGGTCTTTCTCTGCCTGCCCTGGTAGGCAACGACAAGACATGAACTCATGAGAGCTCTATGGTCCTGCCCATCACCTGAGAAACACAAATACTTATCTGGATGACCTTAGGGCAAGCTTGTATCCTCGGTACTACCATAGCTGATGCTCTCTTGAAAGCAGCATCTCCTTGCCGGACCAACCCGCTCAAGTCATTATGCAACTCATAATGAACAATCCTGCTCCAAGGAAGGAAAAAATAACAGCGAATTCTACTGCCTGTAACATCATGGCTAATCAGAGGTCCTAAGTCTGTCCACAGGGCAACTTCGCTGCTAGCATAACCAGCATTTGAGAAAACCAGCACACTGAACAAAACTACAAGCAGGGACTCTCACAGAGTCCACTTCACTCCCCTGCTGCCTCCACTGGAGCAGGTGCTGATATCCATGGCTGAGAGACCTGAGGATGGATCACATCACAGGACTCTTTGCAGGCATCCCCCAGTACCAGCCTAGAGTCCAGTAGCTCCGCTGTGTGGTTAGACCCAGAAGAGCAAAAACAATCACTGTAGTTTGGCTTTCAGGAAGCCCCACTCTTAGGAGAAGGGGGAGAACACCACATCAAGGGAGTACCCCGTGGGACAAAAGAATATGAACAGCAGTCTTTGAGTTCCAGATCTTCCCTCTGATGTAATCTACCCAAATGAAGAGGAAACAGAAAAAGAATTCTGGTATATGACAAAACAAGGTTCTACAATAACCCAAAAAGATCACACTAGCTCAACAGCAATGGGTCCAAACCAAAATGAAATCCCTGAATTGCCAAAAAAAATATTCAGAAGGTCAATTATTAGGCAAATCAAGGAGACACCAGAGGAAGGCGAAAACCAACTTAAATAAATCAAACAAAAAATACAGGATATAGATGAAAAAATCTCCAGGGAAATAAATATGATAAATTTTTTAAAAATCACAACTTCTGGAAATGAAAGACACACTTACAGAAATGCAAAATACACTGGAAAGTTTCAAGAATAGAATGGAATAAGTAGAAGAAAGAATTTCAGAGCTCAAAGACAAGCTTTCAAAGTAACCCAATCAGACAAAGAGAAAGAGAAAAGCATCAGAAAAATGAATGACGCCTCCGAGAACTTTAGGATTATGTTAAACAACCAATTCTAAGAGTAATTTATGCTCCTGAGGAAGAAGAGAAAGCTAAAAATTTGGAAAACTTATGTGAGGGAATAATCAAGGAGAACTTTGCTGGTCTTACTAGAGATCTAGACATCCAGATACAAGAAGCTCAAAGAACACCCAGGAAATACATCACAAAAAGATCATCGCCTAGGCATGTAGTCATCAGATTATCTAAAATCAAGACAAAGAAAGCTGTGAGGCAAAAGCATCAGGTGACCTATAAAGGAGAACCTATCAGATTAATAGCAGATTTCTCAGCAGAAACCCTACAAGCTAGAAATGACTGGGATCCTACCTTTAGCTTCCTTATACAAAAAAAAAAATTATCATCCAAGAACTTTGTATCCAGTAAAACTAAGCTTCATAAATGAAAGAAAGATAAAGTTTTTTTGAGACAAATGCTGAGAGAATTCATGACTACAAAGCCAGCAATACAAGAACTGCTAAAAGTTCTAAATATTGAAAAAAACCTTGAAATATACAAAAACTGAACCTCCTTTAAAGCATAAATCTCAGAGGGCCTATAAAACGATAACACAATGAAAAAAAAACAAGGTATTCAGGCATCAATTAGCATGATTAATAGAATAGTACCTCACATCTGAATACTAAACGTTGAATGTAAATGGCCTAAATGCTCCACTTAGAAGAGAATGGCAGAATGGATAACAATTCACCAACCGAGTATCTGCTGTCTTCAAGAGACTCACCTAAAGCATAAGGACCCACATAACCTTAAGGTAAAGGAGCGGAAAAGATAGTTGGTAACTATTACCCCCGTTACAAAGATAATGATTTAGCAAAATACTACAGCAATGGAAACTCTCTGTCCAATACTCCAGTTAGAAGGTGTGACCATGTATAGTTCTACTGCAAACACTACAGTGAGTATAGCAATTCCTGCAAGGGTGGGGTAGTAGATCACACACATCTAAAATATTTTATTTGCCAAGACATGGAATCTCCCTTTGGGAGTCTATGAAGTTGCTTGGCTTTTTCCCAAACCAAGAAACATCTGGGTCATGGGCAACCTGTTCACTTTCATTTCCTGGCAGAATTTGCAGGATAATTGCCCAGAAGTAACATATTGATTCCGATTTTTTACATTACCCATCCCTTTTTGTTTCTTCCCAGATCACCACTTGATTCACAGGAATAAGCAGGGTTCATCTAAAATGTAGGCAAAAATCTTAAAAACAATTAATAAGACTAGGACTTAATGACAAATGTATGATAAGCTTTGGAACATAATTTCTCTCTCCAGTCCTCATTTTTGGTAAATTATGATGGGACCATTTTGTTTGTAGAATAAACTTTAGCCTTATACTTGGCCTGATTATTTGCATAAAGTGCAGCAAGAATGTTTATTTCAACATAGGCCTTTTTGATTGGCTTGGAACTCCATTCCACAAGGAATCTCAAATAAGACCTTTTAAAGATGAGTTCAGCCATGGCTTTGTATCCTCAAATACCTGTGAGTTGGGTGATCCCTTTCTCTTAAGGTCCCAAGATGAACTGGGAGTTCCTAGGCCTGTTAGAAAGTGACATTCTTTACTGACCACAGGTTAGAAATCCTGGGCAGGGACTGTGTAGGCCAGGTATGAGGCCAGTCCACTCCACACGGCTTCTACTGGCTCTTCAAGTTGAGATTGACTCCTTAAATGGAAGCATACACTTCTACACTTCCAGTCAAAGCCTTGATGAAATAAGCAGCTTTTACAATTGTGTCCTGTTAGAAAAGAAATGGATTCCTAATACACTGATGCAAACAACTTTATTGCCGTAAGTTAAGCATATTCACAGATAGTTTCAAAATTCTAGAGAAACCAGGCAGAGAGAAACAAACATGCTCCAATCTATTCACAGGAGTATACCTTACTCAGTTATTAAAGGCCATACATAGTTCAAAATAAGTTTCCTCAACTCCGAAAAATGAAACAAGGATCAGCAGTGTTTCAAGCAAAAGTAAAAAAGGTTGCTTTAACTTGCTGAGTGCAGTTCATTTAGTTAACTCTTGTATTGCTTGACATGCATGAACATTTCAGTTCTTCATGTGTCTCATACATTCTTTCTTCATTCCAATGTTACAGTCTTCAAAGCTATTAAAAACCTGCATGTGAGAACACCTGCTAAAGTCCTTAATATAGCTTGATTGTAACCCATCTTTTGAGAAGGAACAAAGCCAGACAATTGTCTGTGAATGACAAAATTTCCCAGGAAGTTACAGTTAAAACACGACTTTAGCTATTGCTTGATAATTTTACCCTTAATTATAATTGATAGCATATATTCAGACATTAGAATTTTAGAAACCCCATATAATTTTGGAACATATGTTAGTATTATTTACCAAAATATCACCTAAAGAAGATTGGACATCATTTTGGTGATCCCATGTAACTAAACATGTCAAATAATCCTGTTCACCTCTTCTCTAGATGTTTCAGGGGCCCTCTGAGCCATCCAGAAAGCCAGGTATCAGGAAAGACAATTTTGAAACTTGGAGTTTGATTTTGGGATGATGAAATAGAATTCCAGATTGCCATAAATTATTTGTTTTGCCAAAATGATAACTCAAAAGCCAAAAACCTTTCATTAGCCTTCACTAACACATGAAAATCCTGTTCAAAGCCAAATTTTAGCCTTGCATTAATTTATTAATGTTAACTCCAATGTGTTTAAATGAAATCATATAGACAATTCTATCTAATCTTAGCCAATTTGATCATGAAGTGAAATCTTTACAAACACTTTATAACCTCTTTTTCTAAAGAGAAGATTAGCATCTTAAAACAACCTTGCTGTACTTTCATTTCAATGCTCACTTTATGGAAAAACCATAAATACACTTTTAAATTTAGTTCCTGTTTACACATTTCTTACAAGATTAATTTCTACAATCTTTCTATAACTTGTTTAAGCCTCTAGCTTTATCTCATCAAATCTAAGATAATCCTTTATCCCTGGGAAAAATTTATATTTTCATGCTGTCTTATAATCTTTTACTAAGAAACACATTTTACTGTTTTTATAAGCCTTGCATGTAAAACTTTAGTGATCTCAAGTACATGTTGCACTGTTAACTCTTAGCAACATTTACTTTTGGTGAAAAACATGGTTAGTAAGTTTTTTTTCTTTTTTTCTGAGACAAAGTCTCACTCTCTCTCCCAGGCTGGAGTGGAAAGGTGCAATCTTGGCTCACTGCAACCTCTGCCTCCTGGGTTCAAGCAATTCTCCTGCCTCAGCCTCCCAAATAGCTAGGATTACAGGGGCCTGCCACTATGCCCAGCTAATTTCTGTATTTTTAGAAGAGATGGGGTTTCACCATGTTGGCCATACTGATCTTGAACTCCTGACCTCAAGTGATCTGCCCAACTTGACCTCCCAAAGTGCTGGGATTACAGGCTTGAGCCACCATGCCCAGCCTAGTAAGCAATTTTAATTATGTACCAGGTGTGGCACCTGGGACCCAGGCAGAGTGCAGATAAAGTTTGACTCTTTCCAGCATCTAACTCCACGTGTCTCAGGCCTTACACATCCTAAAGCAGGCAGTATACAACCTTAGGACACTTGGCAAACCTAGTATCTAAGTTGTATGCTTTGGACCACCTATTTACATTATGATGACATTTGCATTTTACCAATAATTCTTAAGACTATTTTTGTTTCATAAAAATGAAAGTCATGTGAAATGAAAACCATTTGATTTAAGCCCTTATTTTTCTTTAATCTGATCAATTAGAGCTCTTTATAGACACTACACACAACACATATATAGTGACACAGACAGAAGATTCACCATGTGTAAGATATTTCATTTGCCAGTTTCTTAATTGGATGACTGGCTTCAGGGTGGAGCCCTTGGAGGAACAGGCCCAGGAATGCATGCATTTCTAAGGCATAATAAACAGGCACAGCTGAAGGCAAAGACAGATCCCCAGAATTAAGAGTGCCATTTCATACTGGATTTTGGATCCCCTAAAGGAGGGAGAAACTATGGGAGAAGAGAGTGCAGTGCTTCTATCGTGCTGTTTATTGCAAGGCAAGTTATGGTCAAAAACAAAGACGATAACAGCCCCTTCTTAAGATATACTTCCCATCACTTGGGGACCGGACCAAGAAACTGGCCACAAGATTAGAAACCATGGACTAGGAGTCACATGGCTGAAGAATACAATACTTTTGACCCTCTCTAAACTGCTCTCAAGACCCGTGCTTAAGATATTTTGTAAACCCTCCCCTTGATGGACCAGCTGGCACCACTCAGATTGCTAAACTGGTTTATCTGATTTTGTGACCCTCAGCCAGGAACTCACTTAGCACAAGAAGGCAGCCACCACTGTAAAATGGCAGAGACTAAAACAGAGTGTTGCCATACACTTACAGGTCATGTTCCCAAAGACACGAAACAAGATGGAGGCCTGTAACCATGTTCATTACTGACCATTTTGTTGGGCTGGCTTGAACAGCAGGCTTATGGGGTTTTTGGTCTGCATCCTAACCTAAAGTACCCCTTCTTTTGACAAAACCATACAGAAAGACACACAAAGCACATCAGATTGTCTGCAGCCTAAGAACAACCTCACAAATCCTTTTTCATTAATTAAATCTTTACAGAGAATATACAGTAATCCTTATCACTTTTTACCAGTTTGCACAGGGAGAGAGAAGCCAAGAGCTTGACTAGTAAAAGAAAAAAATACTTTTACCCTTTTGCTGGCATGTCCAGCTTCTGGATTCCCTTCTCCCTAGCTCAACTCTAAGCCAAGCATTTTAATGTTTGGGGAAATTAACTTGTCCTAGTTTGGAGGAACATTATAAAAGAAGAGATAGGAGCCATTTGAAACTGTCGAAGAAGGAAAAACACCATAGAAGAGTCTGGGAGTTCCAATTAGGGTTATCAAGAGGTGCTGCCTCTCTTCCTATTGCGAATGGGGTTTTCCCTATTCATTCATCTCCCCTATATTCTCTTTTCCCTTTTTGCCTATTATAGGAGGCATATTGCTCATCTCTGAATTTCTCTGCTGCCTACAGAGATGCCTGCTTCTCAGCTGTGGTTAAGGTTTGGCTTAAGAGCAGCATAACATCCCTGCATGAGGGGTCAAATACCTGAGTTAAATTTTGGAAGGCTTCTATATGCCTATCAGGGTCATCAGAAAATCAGTCTAAGTTTCCCTTTACTTGCCTAAGGTCCTGCAATGAAAACAGAACTTGAAGGGGCCCCAAATAAGGGGCATCCTCAGATGATTCCCCTGGAAATTGTTTCTCTCATTTTGGGGAATTATTCTCTTTGAGCCTTCCCAATATGATCGCTAAAAGGGATGGGTTGATTTTGTAATGCCTGCAAAAGGTCTAGTAAGAAGGCAAAATAAAATGAGCCACGTTTTCTTTAAACTCCCAGGGTCAAAAAAGTCCTGTGCTTCAGAATGCACTCCAGAGGAGTGCAGGCTGATGATGGTGCTCATCTAGAAAGAGAAGCGAGAAAAACACATGCCTTTAGCTCTTCTTCCTTTTGGTGTGATCCAGAGTGGAGAGGAAGACAGTGGGAGTGTTCCCCTGCTGTTTTCCCTCCCATGGCTCCTGGGTCCTGGCACCCCGTTGAACATACCACCATGTTTGCAGGTGTGACCTCCCAGCCATGGAGTCAGTGGAAAGAAGAAATTGGGACTAGTCACACTCGCCCAAGTGGCTCAGTCCTCTGCCTATGATTTACCTTTGATTTTCTAGACTTGTTTGACCTGTGTGGCTCCCCAAAAAATGGATTTCAAGAGAAACTATATAATAGTTGCACAAGGCTCCTTTAATGGAGGGGGTGTCCTAAATCGAACTCTATATCCTGCTATTATGGTCCCTCCTGAAGCATTTACCCTTAGATAATGGTTCCAGTTAACTTCCAAACTGAAAATCACCTTATTAATTAAGTACCACTCTAATTGGAGACATAATAGGTGCCTTAAAAGAATATAGGGATCAAATCGCTGTTTTTCTGCCAGTGGGACAGTACTGAGACTAAAATCTGGCTTTGGAGGATATTTTACCCCTAACTGTTGAAGGCAGAGTTTTCCCGTTTACAGAAGCAGCATGAAACCTGGTTTCTAGTAGAGAAGTGCAAAAGGTGGAGAGAATTGGGAAGTTACAGTGTTTCAGTGAGAGATGGCCAATATGCCTCATAAAGAGGATCCCTATTCCACTAGGTGGCACTGTTGACCTTGAAACGCCATGTGCTCTCTCGACCAAGGGCAGAATGATCTTGACCTGCCATGTGCTCTCCAGACCCAGGGTAGAGGGAGAGGCTCACCGTGGGGAGAAGGAAACCCTCTGTTCCTGGAAAATCATAAAGACACCTTCCCTTGAGTTATATCCCCAGCTACTACATTCCATGATCTTGCCAAACAAGATTACTTCCCTGAACTGTAAAACTTTCCACACATTGCATACACAAAGAGGATAAGAGATATAATGGTAACGGACAGGAAAGGAGGAAATTATGACAGGAAAGTTGGAGATCTTGTTGCCCAGGAAGATCTCGGACACCATGAGGGCAGTCGGAGGCTGGGGTCAGTCTAGAAACCTTTGGATAACACCAGGGGGTAGGCTCAGCCAGAAATCCTCAGTTGCCCCAGGACTTCTTCCAGCCCTACATGATGGCTAAGTCCTCTGTGAAAGGTCCAAAATGGAGGCCAAGAGCCTCAGAATGAAAGAACAGAGTTAGAGTCCACTCCTCTACTCACCATTTCAATGAATGCTCTACCTTGGTATCCCAGCCAAGCCTCCATGATGAAGCGGCTACACTGTCTGGGGTATATTCTCTGGCATTTGTCACGTGCCAAGAAAGAATTCAGGACATAGACACGTGTGGGTGGGGTAAGAAGTGGAAAGTTTGATAAACAGAAGAAAGGAGGAGAGCAGCTCCTTGCAAAAGAGAGACAGACATATGAAAAAGGGGGAAGGTGGTGGACTGATTCAGATTTTATAGGCAGGCTGGAGAAGTCAGTGTCTGATTTACATGGGGCTGACAGATTGTTTTGATCAGGTATGACATCTCCATAGCGTGTGGGGAAGGCTGGTCAGCTACTCTAATCTTCTTATACAAATGGCCTTTCCAGGTGATTGGCACCACCTTGTCTGCTTCTTTACAGTACACATGACTGACAGAGAAGGGAAAATGGAGCTGCCATTTTGAAAATGACTAGTCCTTAGTTCCTGCCACATTCACCCATGCAAGCTCCCAGTTTGCAGGCTGCTTTTTGTTAGAAAATGATTTGGGGCTGTTTTTCATTAAAAGGAAAAGCCTTACCAAGGACTCCCATGCCCTTGCTATCTGCCTAAGTAATTTCTTCTTAACTCCTATATCAGTATCACCCTAATACCAAAACAAAGAAAAGACATAACACAAAAAGAAATCTGCAGACTAATATCCCTGATGAATATGTATGCAAAAATCCTCAACAAAATGCTAACTAACCAGATCAAACAGCACTTCAAAAATATAATCCACCATGATCAAGTGGGTTTCATACCAGGAATGCAGGGATGGTTCAACACATGCAAGTCAATGACTGGGATACACAGCATAAACATAATTAAAAACAAAAATCACATGATCATCTCAATAGATGTAGAAAAAGTATCTGACTGATGGCCGATTAGGAGCAGCTCAGGATTGCAGCTGCCAGTGAAGGCGAAGAGGGTGAGTGGATGCTGCATTTCCAGATGGATTTTTATTGCCCACAGACCAGAAGATTCCCAGGTGGAGGAGACCCACGGGTCGCCAGCACAGCTGGTTTGGCTGACACAGTTGCTTTGCCGGCACCCTGGGGCAGTTCTCCGTACAAAATACACGGGTCTGAGCACCATTTTAGGTGGTGATTAGAGCTCCTGGAAGGCAGAGTCACCCATTCATCTGATTAAAAAGGGGCCTGAAACAGGGAGCCAGGCCAGGAGATTCCCAGGCAAAAAAACATCGTGAATCTCACTGCCACTGTTTCACCTGGCGTAGTGGGTCACCACAAGGAAAATCACACAGATCCCAGCACCTTTTCAACAGGCGACTGGAACACCTGGGAGACAGTCGACCTTTCAACTAAAAAAAAAAGGCTCTGAGGCAGGGAGCCAGGTGATCAGGCTCGGCTGGTCCCACCCCCACAAAAAAACAGCAATCGGAAATGCTCTGGATTGAGAGTTTCACAGCAAGCACAGCTGAACCCCAGACGGTCCAGCTCTGTGGGGGAGGGGCATCTGCCATTACCGAGGCAGCCCGCCATGACAGAGAGAGTCCACCATTACAGAGTTGGGCCACCATTGCCAAGGCAGTTCTAACTACACCCGTATAACAGGACTGCAGGGAAGTTCACACGGCAGCTGGGCAGAGCCCACAGCAGCTCAGCAAAGCCTCTGCAGGCAGACAGTGACTAGGCTGCCTCCTCGCTGGGCAGGGCAGCCCTGATAAAAAGGCAGCAGCACAACAGAAACTCATAAATAAAGCCCTAACTACCCGGGACAGAGCACCTCGGGAAAAAAAAGGGGTTGGTTTATGAGTTCTGCTGCAGCAGACTTAAATGTACCTGCCCAGCACCTCTAAATGAACAACAGTGATCACAGCTCAGTACTTGAGCTCCTGTAAAGGACAGACTGTCTCCTCAAGCAGCTCCCTGACCCCTGTATATCCAAAGAGTCACCTCATAAAGGAGAGCTCAGGCTGACATCTGGCACGTATCCTTCTGGGACAAAGATATCAGAAGAAGAAACTGGCAGCAACCCTTACTGTTCTGCAGCCATGGCAGGTGATTCCCAGGCAAGCAGGGCCTGGAGTGGACCTCAGCAGTCCTACAGCAGAGGGGCCAGACTGTTAGAATGAAAATAACCCAATGCAAAGAAACTAAGAACCTTGAAAAAAGATTAGTTGAAATGCTGAGGAGAATAGACAACTTAGAGAGGAATATAACTGAATTAATGGAGATGAAAAACACAACACGAGAACTTCGCGAAGCATGCACAAGTTTCAATAGCCAAATTGACCAAGAAAAAGAAAGGACGTCAGAGGTCGAAGATCAACTCAATGAAATAAAATGAGAAGCCAAGATGATTAGAGAAAACAGGGTAAAAAGGAATGAACAAAGTCAACAAGAAATATGGGACTATGTGAAAAAACCTAATCTACGTTTGATAGGTGTACCTGAATGTGATGGAGAGAATGACTCCAAGCTGGAAAATACTCTTCACGATATCATCCAGGAAAACTTCCCCAACCTAGCAAGGCAGGCCAATATTCAAGTCCGGGAAACACAGGGAACCTCACAAAGATATTCCTCAAGAAGAGCAACCCCAAGGCACATAATCGTCAGATTCACCAGGCTTGAAATGAAGGAGAAAATGCTAAGGGCAGCCAGAGAGAAAGGTCAGGTTACCCACAAGGGAAGCCCCTCAGACTCACAGCAGATCTCTCAGCAGAAACTCTACAAGCCAGAAGAGAGTGGCGGCCAATATTCAACATCCTTAAAGAAAAGAACTTTCAACCTAGAACTTCATGTCCAGCCAAACTAAGCTTCATAAGTGAAGGAAAAATAAAATCCTTTGTGAACGAGCAAGTACTCAGAGATTTCATCACCACCAGGCCTGCTTTACAAGAGATCCTGAAAGAGGCACTAAACATAGAAAGGAACAACCAGTACCAGCCACTCCAAAAACATAACAAATGATAAAGAGCATCAACACAATGAAGAAACTGCATCAACTGACGGGCAAAACAGCCAGCTAGCATGAAAATGGCAGTATCAAATTCGCACATAACAATATTAACCCTAAATGTAAATGGGCTAAATGTCACAATCAAAAGACACAGACTGGCAAATTGGATAAAAAGCCAAAACCCATCGGTGTGCTGTATCCAGGAAACCCATCTCACATGCAAGGATACACAAAGGCTCAAAATAAAGGAATGGAGGAAGATTTATCAAACAAATGGAGAGCAAAAAAAAGCAGGAGTTGCAATTCTCATCTCTGATAAAATAGACTTTAAAGCAACAAAGATCAAAAGAGACAAAGAAGGACATTACATAATGGTAAAAGGATCAATGCAACAAGAAGAGCTAACAATCCTAAATATATATGCACCCAATACAGAAGCACCCAGATACATAAGGCAAGTTCTTAATGACTTACAAAGAGACTTAGACTCCCACACAATAACAGTGGGAGACTTTGACACCCCATTGTCAATATTAGACAGATCAATGAGACAGAAAATTAACAAGGATATCTAGGACTTGAACTCAGACCTGGAACAAGCAAACCTAATAGACATTTACAGAACTCTTCCCCAAATCCACAGAATATACATTCTTCTCAGCACCACATCACACCTACTCTAAAATTGACCACATAATTGGAAGTAAATCACTCCTCAGCAAATGCAAAAGAACGAAAATCATAACAAACAGTCTCTCAGACCACAGTGCAATCAAGGTAGAACTCAGAATTCAGAAACTAACTCAGAACCTCACAGCTTCATGGAAACTGAACAACTGGCTCTTGAATGTTGACTGGATAAACAATGAAATGAAGACAGAAATAAAGATGTTCTTCGAAACCAATGAGAACGAAGGCACAACATACCAGAATCTCTGGGACACATTTAAAGCAGTCTCTAGAGGAAAATATATAGCAATAAATGCCCATATGAAAAGCAAGGAGAGATCTAAAATTGACACCCTATCGTCAAAATTGAAAGAGCTAGAGGAGCAAGATCAAAAAAACTCAAAACCTAGCAGAAGACAAGAAATAACTAAGATCAAAGCAGAACTGAAGGAGATAGAGACACGAAAAACCCTACAAAAAAATCCATAAATCCAGGAGCTGGTTTTTCGAAAAGATCAACAAAATAGACAGACCACTAGCCAGATTAATAAAAAAGAAAAGAGAGAATAAGCAAACAGATGCAATAAAAAACGATAAAGGGGATATCACCACAGATTCCACAGAAATTCAAACCATCATCAGAGATTATTACAAACTACTCTATGCACATAAACTAGGAAACCTGGAAGAAATGGATAAATTCCTGGACACTTGCATCCTCCCAAGCCTAAACCAGGAAGAAGTTGAAACCCTGAATAGACCAATAACAAGGTCTGAAGTTGAGACAGCAATTAAGAGCCTGCCACCCAAAAAAAGCCCAGGTCCAGATGGGTTCACAGCCGAATTCTACCAGACATACAAAGAGGAGCTGGTACCATTCCTTCAGAAACTATTCCAAACAATCCAAAAAGTGGGAATCCTTCTCAAATCATTTTATGAGACCAACATCATCCTGACACCAAAACCCGGCAGAGACTCAGCGAGAAAAGAAAACTTCAGGCCAATATCCGTGATGAACATAGATGCAAAAATCTTCAATAAAATACTGGCAAGCTGATTGCAACAGCACATCAAAAAGCTTCTCCACCGTGATCAAGTAGGATTCATCATGGGGATGCAAGGCTGGTTCAACATACGCAAGTCTATAAACATAATTCACCACATAAACAGAACCAAAGAAAAAAACCACACGATTATCTCAATTGATGCAGAGAAGGCCTTTGACAAAAACCCTCAATAAACTAGGTATTGATGGAACATCTCTCAAAATAATAAAAGCTATTTATGACAAACCAACAGCCAATATCATACTGAATGGGCAAAAACTGGAAGCATTCCCTTTGAAATCTGGCACTAGACAAGGATGCCCTCTCTCACCACTCCTGTTCAATATATTACTGGGAGTTCTAGTCAGAGCAATCAGGCAAGAATAAAGGGTATTCAGTTAGGAAAGGAGGAAGTCAAATTGTTTCTATTTGCTGACGACATGATTGTATATCTAGAAGACCCCATCATCTCAGTCCAAAATCTCCTGAAACTGATAAGAAACTTCAGCAAAGTCTCAGGATACAAAATCAATGTGCAAAAAGTCACAAGCATTCCTATACACCAATAACAGACTTAAAGAGAGCCAAATCAAGAACAAACTGCCATTCACAATTGCTACAAAGAGAATATAGTACCTAGGAACACAACTAACAAGGAACGTAAAGGACCTCTTCAAGGAGAACTACAAACCACTGCTCAACGAAATAAGAGAGGACAGAAACAGATGGAGAAACATTCCATGTTCATCGTTAGGAAGAATCAATATCATGAAAATGGCCATACTGCACAAAGTAATTTACAGGTTCAACGCTATCCCCATCACGCTACCAATGACCTTCTTCACGGAACTGGAAAAAACCACCTTAAACTTCATATGGGACCAAAAGAGAGCCCACATAGCCAAGTCAATTCTAAGCAAAAAGAACAAAGCAGGAGGCATCACACTACCGGACTTCAAACTATACTACAAGGCTACAGTAATCAAAACAGCATGGTACTGGTACCAAAACAGACATATAGACCAATGGAACAGAACAGAGGCCTTGGAGGCAACACAACATATCTACAACCATCCGATCTTTGACAAACCTGACAAAAACAAGCAATGGGGAAAGGATTCCCTATTTAATAAATGGTGTTGGGAAAACTGGCTAGTCATGTGCAGAAAGCAGAAACTCGACCCCTTCCTGACACCTTACACTAAAATTAACTCCAGATGGATTAAAGACTTAAACATAAGACCTAACACTATCAAAACCCTAGAAGAAAATCCAGGCAAAACCATTCATGACATAGGTGTAGGCAAGGACTTCATGACCAAAACACTAAAAGCATTGGCAACAAAAGCCAAAATAGACAAATGGGACCTAATCAAACTCCACAGCTTCTGCACGGCAAAAGAAACAGTCATTAGAGTGAATCAGCAACCAACAGAATGGGAAAAAATTTTTGCTGTCTACCCATCTGAGAAAGGGCTGATATCCAGAATTTACAAAGAACTAAAACAGATTTACAAGAAAAAAACAAATAAGCCCATTCAAAAGTGGGCGAAGGATATGAACAGACACTTTACAAAAGAAGACATACATGAGGCCAACAAACATATGAAAAAATGCTCATCATCACTGGTCATTAGAGAAATGCAAATCAAAACCACATTGAGATACCATCTCACTCCAGTTAGAATGGTGATCATTAAAAAATCTGGAGGCAACAGATGCTGGAGAGGATGTGGAGAAATAGGAACTCTTTTACATTGTTGGTGGGAGTGTAAATTAGTTCAACCATTGTGGAAGACAGTGTGGTGATTCCTCAAGGACCTAGAAATAGAAATTCCATTTGACCCATCAATCCCATTACTGGGTATATATCCAAAGGATTATAAATCGTTCTATTATAAGGACACATGCACACGAATGTTCATTGCAGCACTGTTTACAATAGCAAAGACCTGGAACCAACCAAAATGCCCATCGATGATAGACTGGACAGGGAAAATGTGGCACATATACACCATGGAATACTATGCAGCCATCAAAAACGGTGAGTTCGTGTCCTTTGTAGGGACATGGATGAACCTGGAAACCATCATTCTCAGCAAACTGACACAAGAACACAAAATCAAGCACCTCATGTTCTCACTCATAGGTGGGTGTTGAACATTGAGAACACATGGACACAGGGAGGGGAGTATCACACACTGGGGTCTGTTGGGGGGAAATAGGGGAGAGACAGCATGGGGAGAAATGCCAGATATAGGTGAAGGGGTGGAAGGCAGCAAATCATGCTGCCATGTGTGTACCTATGCAACAATGTTGCATGTTCTTCACATGTACCCCAAAACCTAAAATGCAATAAAAAAAAAGAAAAAGTATTTGACAATATCCAGCAAAATCAGCAAAGAAGAGACATATGTTAAGGTCATAAAAGCCATCTATGACAATCTCACAGCCAACTTTGTACTGAATGGGGAGAAGTTGAAAGCATTCTCCCTGAGAGATGGAACAAGACAAGGATGCCCACTTTCACCATTTCTATTCAATAGAGTACTGGAAGTCCTAGCCAGAGCAATCAGACAAGAGAAAGAAATAAAGGGCATCCAAATTGGTAAGGAGGAAGTCAAACTGTCACTGTTCACCAATAATATGATCATATACCTATGATCATATACCCAGAAAACTCTAAGGACTCATCCAAGAAACTCCTACATCTGATAAGTGAATTCAGTAAAGTTTCAGGATACAAAATCAGTGTACACAAAGCAATAGCCATGCTATACACCAACAACGACCAAGCTGAGAATCAACAACTCAACCCCTTTTACAGTAGCTGCAAAAAATAAAATACTTAGGAATATACCTACCAAGGAGGTGAAAAACCTCTACAAGAAAAAACTAAAACACTGCTGAAGGAAATCATAGAGGGCACAAACAATGAAAACACATCCCATGCTCATAGATGGGTACAATCAATATTGTGAAAATGACTACACTACCAAAAGCATCTACAAATTCTATGCAACTCCTATTAAAATATCATCATTATTCTTCACAAAACTAGAGAAAACAGTCCTAAAATTCATATAAAACTAAAAAAGATCCCACACAGCCAAAGCAATACTAAGCAAAAAGAACAAATCTGGAGGCATCACATTACGTGACTTCAAACTACACAAGGCTACAGTCACCAAAACAGCATGCTACTGGTATAAAAATAAGCACATAGACCAATGGAACAGAATAGAAAACCCAGAAATAAACCCAGATACTTACAGCCAACTGATCTTTGACAAAGCAAACAAAAACATAAAGTGGGGAAAGGATGCCCTATTCAACAAATGGTGCTGGGATAACTGGCTAGCCACATGTAGGAGAATGAAACAGGATCCTCATCTCTCACCGTACACAAAAATCAACACAAGACAGACCAAGGACTTAGATCTAAGACCTGAAACTATACAAATTTTACAAGATAACATTGGAAAAACTCTTCTGGACATTGGCTTACGCAAACGCTTTATGACTAAGAACACAAAAGTAAATGCAACAAAAACAAAACAAATAAATGGGACCTAATCAAACTAAAAAGCTTCTGCACAGCGAAAGAAATAATCAGCAGAGTAAACAGACAACCACAGAATGGGAGAAAATGTTTGCAAACTATGCATCTGACAAAGGACTAATACCCAGAATTTACAAGGAACTCAAACAAATCAGCAAAAGAGAAACAAATGATCCCATCAAAAAGCAGGCCAAGGACATGAATAGATAATTCTCAAAAGAATATACAAATGGCCAAAAAACATATGAAAAGATGCTCAACATCACTAATCAGGGAAATGCAAATCAAAACTACAATGCAATACCACCTTACTCCAACAAGAATAGCCGTGATTTTAAAATCAAAAAAATAATAGTTGATGGCAGGGATGTGGTAAAAAGGAAACACTTTTACCCTGTTGATGGGAATGTAAACTAGTAAAATCACTATGGAAAACAGTGTGAAGATTCCTTAAAGAACTAAAAGCAGTAGAACTATCATTTGATCCTACAATGCCACTATTGGATATCTACCCAGAGGAAAAAATGTCATTATAAGAAACACATATATACACACACGTTTATAGCAGCACAATTCACAATTGCAAAAACATGGAACCAGCCCAAACACCCATCAATGAATGGATAAAGACATTTTTTGGTGCGTGTGTGTGTGTATTATGTACACACACACATACACACACACCCATATATATATATGAGTAGTATATATATAGTGTGTGTATATATATATATGAGTAGTATTCCATGGTGTGTGTATAATACACAAACACACACCCCCACACACACACCCATATATGGGTGTGTGGGGGGGGATGTGTGTGTGTGGGTATTATACACACACCATGGAATACTACTCATCCATAAAAAGGAATGAAATAATGTCATTCACAGAGACCTGCATGGAACTGGAGATTATTATTCTAAGTAAAGTAACTCAGGAATGGAAAACCAAACATTGTATGCTCTCACTCATAAGTGGGAGCTAAGTTACAAGGATTCATAAGAATGATACAATGAATGGACTTTGAAGACTCAGGGGAAAGGGTGGGAGGCGAGTGAGAGATAGAAGACTACACACCAGGTACAGTGTACACCGCTCGGGTGATGGGTACAGCAAAAGCTCAGAAATCACCACTAAAAAATGTATCCATGTAACCAAACATCACCTGTTCCCTAAAAACTATTGAAATAAAAAATAATTCCAAAATAACATATGTTGTAGAAACGTGAGAAATATAGAACATATCAAAGATAACCAAGACAAAGTAAAACAAACAAACGAAAACAGGCCTCTGCCTCCCCTCCCACATCATCTGCACACGCCAGCTCCCCTCCCTTTCCATCATGTGTGGAAGCTTCTGAGGCTTTGACAGAAGCAGATGATGGTGCCACGCTTCCTGTGCAGCCTGAAGAACCATGAGCTAAATAAACCTCTTTTCTTTATAAATTACTCAGCCACAGGTATTCCTTTATAGCAATGCAAATGGACTAAGACAGGCACCAAACCACAGACCCATGAATCTCAGTGAAATCCAAGCAGGATAAAGAACAAAATGTCTATATCTAGGCATATCGTATTCAAACTACAAAAAAATTAAAGACAGATAATCTTGAAAGAAGCCACAGGAAAATATACCCTTCTATATAGAAGCAAGAATAAGAGTTATATTGGACTTCTATTCAAAAACCATGCAAGCAAGAAGAGAGTGGGGTGAAATATTTAGCACTGAAAGAAAAACAAAAACACCAAGCTGAAATTTTATATTCAGGAAAATTATCCTTCAAAACTGAAGGAGAATAAAGCTTTCTCTGACAAGAATTGAAGGAATTTGTCACCAGTAGATATGCCTGTCAAGAAATGTTAAAAGAAATGTTTCAGAAAGAAGGACCTGCATCTATGTAAAGAAAGAGAATGCATTAGTAAAGGAACAAATAAATGTTATTTTTAAAAAAATGTTGTTATAAACATTTGTATAGAAGTCTTTGTATGAACATATGCTTTTATTTTTCTTGGGTAAATATCTGTGAGTGAAATGGCTAAGTGTATCTTTAACTTTTTAAGAAACTGCCAAACTTTCTTCAAAATGGTTATGCCACTTTATATCTAACTAGCAGTGCGTGAGGGTTCCAGTTGCTCCATCTCATCACCAGCCCCCTTGGGTTGGTCATTTTCATTTTAGCCATTCAAGGAGGTATGTAGCGGCATCTCACTGTGGTTTTAATTTCCCTTTCCCTAATGACGAATGATGTTAAGCATCTTTTCATGCCCTTTTTATCCAATATGCCTTCTCCAGAGAAGTGTCTGTTCATGTTTTGCCTATTTTTATTGAGTTGCTTTCTTAGAAGATTCTGTCCCAATCTGTGCCTTATCATTTCATTCTCTTAAAAGTATCTTTAAGAAAGGAACACTCTTAATTTCAATGAAGTCAAATTTAACAATTTTGTTTTATGTTATGAACAATGCTTTTGGTGTTGTGTATCTCTGTATATCCCCACCTGATCCAAGGTCAGATAGGGATAGTAAATTGTTTCAGGACTATTTGCTTGGGAAAAAAAAACTTTAGTGTGTCCACTAAATTGCCTTTGTACTTTTTTCAAAAATCAATTGGCCATCTATATGTATGGCTCTTTCTGGATTCTTTGTCGTGTTTCATCAACCAACGTGTCTATCTTGACACTAGTGCCACTCTGTTTTGATTACTGTAGCTTTATAAGTTTTGAGATCAGGTGGCATAAGTCCCCCAATGTTCTTTCTTAATGAAGTTGTGGCTCCTCTAAGTGCTTTGCATTTCCTTATGAACTTTAGAATCAGTATGTCAATTTCTTTTTTTAAAACAAATAAAAATGGAGATATGGTCTTGCTAAGTTGCCCAGGCTGGTCTTGAACTCCTGGGCTCAAACGATCTTCCTGCCTTGGCCTCCCAAAGTGCTAGGATGACAGGTGTGAGCCACCATGCTAGGCTAGTGTGTAAATTTCTACCAAAAAAAAGCTGGCAGAAATTTTGATAGAGGTTGTATTTGAACCTAGAGGTCAATTTCAGAAGAAGTGACATCTTAACAATTTCAAGTCTTCCAATTCATGTTTTTCTTATTTATGTACTCCTTAATTTTTCTCAGGAATACTTTGTACTTTTCAGTACTATTCTTATACAACTTTTCTGATACTAGTATCTAAATATTTTCTATTTTATGCTATGTTAAGTGGTATTTTAATAACCATTTTTGTTAATTTTTATACAACTGATTTTTATATATTGATTTTGTATCCTGCACAGTTGTTAAACTTACTCATTAGCATTTTTGTCGATTTCATAAGATTTTCTATGTAGATGACCATGTTCTCTGTGAATAAAGAGAGTTTTTCTTTCTTCCCTATCTGATGATGGCTTTTTTTTTTCCTTGTCTGACTGTACTGGTTCCAGTTCAATGTGGAATAGAAATGGTAAAGCAAAAATCTTTACCTTATTCTTTATTTTGGAGGACAAGTATTCACTTTCAAATTAAGTGAATTAAGTGTAGTGCTATCTGTTAGTTTTTTGCCGGCCTTAATCTGGTTAAGGAAGCTCCTTACTATTCCCAGTTTGCTAAGAGTTTTTTTCCCTTCATCTACTGAGATTAAAGTACACGTGGGATTTTTTTCACTATTGTTTTGATGAATTGATATTGATTAATTTCCTAACATTAACACAAACTTGCATTTCAAGGAAAAACCCCATGTTTTATTGTCATTTTTTTTCATTATACTTTAAGTTCTGGGGTACATGTGCAGATCATGCAGGTTCGTTACACAGATATACACGTGCCATGGTGGTGGTTTGCTACATCCATCACCCATAATCTACATTAGGTATTTCTCCTAATGCTATCCCTCCCCAATCCCCCCACCCACCGCTATTCCTCCCCTAGCCTCCCACCCCCCAGACCCCAGTGTGTGATGTTCCCCTCCCTGTGTCTGTGTTTTCTTATTGTTCAGCACTCATTTATGAGTGAGAACATGTGGTGTTTGGTTTTCTGTTCTTGTGTCAGTTTGCTGAGAATGACGGTTTCCAGCTTCATCCATGTCCTTGCAAAAGACATGAACTCATCCTTTTTTATGGCTGCATAGTATTCCATGGTATATATGTGCCACATTTTCTTTATCCAGTCTGTCGTCGATGGGCATTTGGGTTAGTTCCAAGTCTTTGCTGTTGTGAACAGTGCTGCAGTAAACATACATGTGCATGTGTCTTTATAATAGATGATTTATAATCCTTTGAGTATATACCCAGTAATGGGATTGCTGGGTCAAATGGTATTTCTAGTTCTAGATCCTTGAAGAATCCCCACACTGTCTTCCACAATGGTTGAATTAATTCATACTCCCACCAACAGTGTAAAAGCATTCCTTTTCCTCCACATCCTCTCCAGCATCTGTTGTCTCCTGATTTTTTAATGATTGCCATTCTAACTGGTATGAGGTGATATCTCAATATAGTTTTGATGCGCATTTTTGTAATGACCAGTGATGAGGAGCTTTTTTCCTATGTTTTTTGGCTACTTAAATGTCTTCTTTTGGAAAGGGTCTGTTCATATCCTTTGCCCACTTTTTGATGGAGTTGTTTGTTTTTTTCTTGTAAGTTTGCTTAAGTTCTCTGTAGATGCTGGATATTAGCCCTTTGTCAGATGGGTAGATTGCAAAAAAAAATTTTTCCCATTCTGTTGGTTGCTGGTTCACTCTATTGATAGTTTCTTTTGCTGTGCAGAAGCTCTGGAGTTTAATTAGATCCCATTTGTCTATTTTGGCTTTTGTTGCCATTGCTTTTGGTGTTTTAGTCATGAAGTCCTTGCCTATGCCTATGTCCTGAATGGTTTTGCCTAGGTTTTCTTCTAGGGTTTTTATGGTGTTAGGTCTTATGTTTAAATCTTTAATCAATCGAGTTAATTTTTGTACCAGGTGTAAGGAAGGGATCCAGTTTCAGCTTTCTGCCAACACCATTTATTAAATAGGGAATACTTTCCTCATTGCTTGTTTTTGTCAGGTTTGTCAAAGATCAGATGGTTGTAATTGTGTGGTGTTCTTTCTGAGGCCTCTGTTCTGTTCCATTGATCTATATCTCTGTTTTGGTACCAGTACCATGCTGTTTTGATTACAGTAGGCTTGTAATATAGTTTGAAGTCAGGTAGCGTGATGCCTCCAGCTTTTTTTGTTTGTTTGTTTGTTTGTTTGTTTTTGCTTAGGATTGTCTTGGCTATGTGGGCTCTTTTTTGGTTCCATATGAATTTTAAGGTGGTTTTTTCCAATTCTGTGAAGAAAGTCATTGGTAGCTTATGGGGATAGTATTGAATCTATAAATTACTTTGGGCAGTATGGCCATTTTCACTATATTGATTCTTCCTAACCATGAGCATGGGATGTTTTTCCATCTGTTTGTGTCCTCTCATTTCCTTGAGCAGTGGTTTGTAGTTCTCCTTGAAGAGGTCCTTCACATCCCTTGTTAGTTGTATTCCTAGGTATTTTATTCTCTTTGTAGCAATTGTGACTAGGAGTTCACTCATGATTTGTCTCTCTGTTTGTCTATTATTGGTGTATAGGAATGCTTGCTATTTTTGCACATTGATTTTCATATCCTGAGACTTTGCTGAAGTTGCTTGTCAGCTTAAGGAGATTTGGGGCTGAAATGAAGGGGTTTTCTAAATATATAATCATGTCTTCTGCAAACAGGGGCAAATTGACATCTTCTCTTCCTATTCAAATACACTTTATTTCTTTCTCTTACCTGATGGCCCTAGCCAGAACTTCCAATACTATGTTGAATAGGAGAGGTGACAGAGGGCATCCTTGTCTTGTGCCAGTTTTCAAAGGGAATGCTTCCAGTTTTTGCCCATTCAGAAAGATATTGGCTGTGGGTTTGCCATAAATAGCTTTTATTATTTTGAGATATGATCCATCAATACCTAGTTTATTGAGAGTTTTTAGCATAAAGTGCTGTTGAATTTTGTCAAAGGCCTTCTCTGCATCTATTGAGATAATCATGTGGTTTTTGTCTTTTGTTCTGTTTATGTGATGGATTATGTTTATAGATTAGTGGATGTTAAACCAGTCTCGCATCCCTGGGATGAAGCCAACTTGATCATGATTTAAGCTTTTTGATGTCCTGTTGGATTTGGTTTGCCAGTATTTTACTGAAGATTTTTGCATCAATGTTCATCATCGATATTGGCCTCAAATTTTCTTTTATAGTTGCATCTCTGCCAGGCTTTGGTATTAGGATGATGTTGGTCTCATAAAATGAGTTAGAAAGGATTCCTTCTTTTGTATTGTTTGGAATAGTTTCAGAAGGAACGGTACCAGCTCCTCTTTGTATGTCTGGCAGAATTTGGCTGTGAACCTGTCTGGTTCTGGACTTTTTTTGGTTGTTAGGCTATTAATTGCCGCCTCAACTTCAGTCCTTGTTATTGGTCTATTCAGGAATTCAACTTCTTCCTGGTTTAGTCTTGGGAGGCTGTAAGTGTCCAGGAATTTATCCATTTCTTCTAGATTTACTGGTTTATGTGCATAGAGGTGTTTGTAGTAATCTCTGATGGTAGTTTATTTCTGTGCGATTGGTGGTGATATCTCTTTTATCATTTTTATTGCATCTATTTGAATCTTGTCTCTTTTCTTTTTTATTAGTCTGGCTAGCAGTCTATCTATTTTATTGATCTTTTCAAAAAAACAGCTTTTGGGTTTATTGATTTATTGAAGGGTTCTTTTGTGCCTCTATCTCTTTCAGTTCTGCTTTGATCTTAGCTGTTTCTTGTCTTCTACTGACTTGTTTGTTTGATCTTGCTCCTCTAGTTCTTTCAATTGTGACATTAGGGTGTCAATTTTATACCTTTCCTCATTTCTCTGGTGGGCATTTAGTGCTATAAATTTCCCTTTAGACACTGCTTTAAATGCATCCCTGTGATTCTGGTACATTGTAACTTCATTCTCATTGGTTTAGAAGAACATCTTTATTTCTGCCTTCATTTCATTATTTATCCAGCAGTCATTCCGGAGCAGATTGTTTAGTTTCCATGTAGTTATGCAGTTTTGAGTGAGTTTCTTAATCCTGAGTTCTGATTTGATTACACTGTGGTCTGAGAGACAGTTTGTTACAATTTCCATTCTTTTGCATTTGCTGAGGAGTGTTTTACTTCCAATTATGTGGTCAGTTTTAGAATAAGTGTGATGTGGTGCTGAGAAGAATGTATATTCTGTGGTTTTGGGGTGGAGAGTTCTGTAGATGTCTACTAGGTCTGCTTGGTCCAGATCTGAGTTCAAGTCCTGGATATCTTTGTTAATTTTCTGTCTTGTCTAGTATGGACAGTGGGGTGTTAAAATCTCCCACTATTATTGTGTGGCAATCTAAGTCTCTTTGTAGGTTATAAAGAACTTGCTTTATGTATCTGGATGCTCCTGTATTGGGTGCATATATATTCAGGATAGTTAGCTCTTCTTGTTGCATTGTTCCTTTACCATTATGTAATGCCCTTCTTTGTTTCTTTTGACCTTTGTTGGTTTAAAGTCTGTTTTATCAGAGACTAGGATTACAACCCCTGCTTTTTTTCTCTCTCTCTCCATTTGCTTGGTAAGTCTTCCTCCATCCCTTTATTTTAAGACTATGTGTGTTTTTGCACATTAGATGGGTTTCCTGAATATGCACACGGATGAGTCTTGACTTTTTATCCAATTTGCCAGTCTGTGTCTTTTGATTGGGGCATTTAGCCCTTTTTTTTTTTTTTTAATTGAATTTTAGGTTTTGGGGTACATGTGAAAAACATGCAAAGTTGTTGCATAGGTGCATTCATGGTAGTGTGATTTGCTGCCTCCCTCCCCCTCACCCATATCTGGCATTTCTCCCCATGCTATCCCTCCCCAACTCCCCCTCCCGCTGTCCCCCTCACTCCCCCGCAACAGACCCCCGTGTACAGTGCTCCCCTCCCTGTGTCCATGTGTTCTCCTTGTTCAACACCCTCCTATGAGTGAGAACATGTGGTGTTTGGTTTTGTGTTCTTGTGTCAGTTTGCTGAGAATGATGGTTTCCAGGTTCATCCATGTCCCTACAAAGGACGTGAACTCCTCATTTTTAATGGCTGCATAATATTCCATGGTGTATATG
Organism: Aotus nancymaae; assembly: GCF_030222135.1. Classification (NCBI taxonomy): domain Eukaryota; kingdom Metazoa; phylum Chordata; class Mammalia; order Primates; family Aotidae; genus Aotus; species Aotus nancymaae. The sequence goes on along the minus strand of NW_026988450.1, from coordinate 953,350 downwards.
TGCCACATTTTTCCTGTCCAGTCAATCATCGATGGGCATTTGGGTTGGTTCCAGGTCTTTGCTATTGTAAACTGTGCTGCAATGAACATTCGTGTGCATGTGTCCTTATAGTAGAACGATTTATAATCCTTTGGATATATGCCCAGTAATGGGATTGCTGGGTCAAATGGAATTTCTATTTCTAGGTCCTTGAGGAATCGCCACACTGTTTTCCACAGTGGTTGAACTAATTTACACTCCCACCAACAGTGTAAAAGTGTTCCTATTTCTCCACATCCTCTCCAGCATCGATTTTCTCCAGATTTTTTAATGATCACCATTCTAACTGGCGTGAGATGGTATCTCAATGTAGTTTTGATTTGCATTTCTCTAATGACCAGTGATGATGAGCATTTTTTCATATGTTTGTTGGCCTCTTGTATGTCTTCTTTTGTAAAGTATCTGTTCATATCCTTTGCCCACTTTTGAATGGGCTTGTTTGTTTTTTTCTTGTAAATCTTTTTTAGCTCGTTGTAAATTCTGGATATCAGCCCTTTGTCAGACGGGTAGGCTGCAAAAAATTTTTCCCATTCTGTTGGTTGCCGATTCACTCTATTGACTGTTTCTTTTGCCGTGCAGAAGCTGTGGAGTTTGATTAGGTCCCATTTGTCTATTTTGGCTTTTGTTGCCAATGCTTTTGGTGTTTTGGTCATAAAGTCCTTGCCTACGCCTATGTCCTGAATGGTTTTGCCTAGGTTTCCTTCTAGTGTTTTTATGGTGTTAGGCCTTATGTTTAAGTCTTTAATCCATCTGGAGTCAATTTTAGTGTAAGGTGTCAGGAAGGGGTCGAGTTTCTGCTTTCTGCATATGGTTAGCCAGTTTTCCCAACACCACTTATTGAACAGGGAATCCTTTCCCCATTGCTTGTTTTTATCAGGTTTGTCAAAGATCGGGTGGTTGTAGATATGTTGTGTCGCCTCCGACGCCTCTGTTCTGTTCCATTGGTCTATATGTCTGTTTTGGTACCAGTACCATGCTGTTTTGATTACCGTAGCCTTGTAGTAGAGTTTGAAGTCCGGTAGTGTGATGCCTCCTGCTTTGTTCTTTTTGCTTAGAATTGACTTGGCTATGCGGGCTCTCTTTTGGTTCCATATGAAGTTTAAGGTGGTTTTTTCCAGTTCTGTGAAGAAGGTCATTGGTAGCTTGATGGGGATAGCGTTGAATCTGTAAATTACTTTGGGCAGTATGGCCATTTTCACGATATTGATTCTTCCTAACCATGAACATGGAATGTTTCTCCATCTGTTTGTGTCCTCTCTTATTTCATTGAGCAGTGGTTTGTAGTTCTCCTTGAAGAGGTCCTTTACATTCCTTGTTAGTTGTATTCCTAGGTATTTTATTTAGCCCTTTACATTTAAGTTTAGTACATTTACAGTTAGGATAAAAAATTTGATCCTGCCATTTTGATGCTAGCTGGTTGTTTTGCCCATTAGTTGATGCAGTTTCTTCATAGTGTCGATGGTCTTTACAGTTTGGTATGTTTTTGCAGTGGCTGGTACTGCTCGTTCCTTTCCACATTCAGGGCTTCCTTCAGGAACTCTTGTAGGACAGGCCTGGTGGTGATGAAATCTCTCAGCAGTTGCTTGTCCATAAATGGTTTTATCTCTCCTTTGCTTATGAAGCTTACTTTGGCTGGATATGAAATTCTAGGTTGAAAGTTCTTTTCTTTAAGGATGTTGAACATTGGCCCCCACTCTCTTCTGGCTTGTAGGGTTTCTGCCGAGAGATCTGCTGTGAGTCTGATGGGCTTCCCTTTGTGGGCAACCCAACCTTTCTCTCTGGCTGCCCTTAGCATTTTTTCTGTCATTTCAACCGTGGCGAATCTGACAATTATATGCCTTGGGACTGGTCTTCTTGAGGAATATCTTTGTGGTGTTCTCTGTATTTCCTGGACTTGAATGTTGGCCTGCCTTGCTAGGTTGGGGAAGTTCTCTGGGATAATATCATGAATAGTGTTTTCCAGCTTGGATTCATTCTCTCTGTCCCATTCAGGTACACCTATCAAATGTAGATTAGGTCTTTTCATGTAATCCCATATTTCTTGGATGTTTTGTTCATTTCTTTTCACTCTTTTTTCTCTAATCTTGCTTTCTCATTTTATTTCATTGAGTTGATCTTCAATCTCTGATATCCTTTCTTCTGCTTGGTCGATTCAGCTATTGAAAGTTGTGCGTGCTTCATGAAGTTCTCTTGTTGTGTTTTTCAGCTCCATCAATTCATTTATATGCTTCTCTAAGCTGTTTATTCTCATTAGCATTTCATCTAACCTTTTTTCAATGTTCTTAGTTTCTTTGCATTGGGTTAGAACATGTTCTTTTAGCTCAGAGAAGTTTGTTATTACCCACCTTCTGAAGCCTGTTTCTGTCAATTCATCAGATTCATTCTCCATCCAGCTTGGTTCCCTTGCTAGTGAGGAACTGTGATTCCCTTGGAGGAGGAGAGGCGTTCTGGTGTTTGGTGTTTTCATCCCTTTTGTGCTGATTTCTTCCCATCTTCTTGTATTTATCTACCTGTGTTCTTTATAATTGGTGACTTTTAGATGGGATCTTTGAGTGGATGTCGTTTTTGTTGATGTTGAAGTTATTTCTGTTTTTTAGTTTTCCTTCTAACCGTCAGGTCCCTCTTCTACAGGTCTGCTAGAGTTTGCTGGAGGTCCACTCCAGACCTGCTTGCCTGGGAATCACCCATGAGGGCTGCAGAATAGCGAAGATTACTGCCTGTTCCTTCCTCTGGTAGCTTCGTCCCAAAATGGTACCTGCCAAATATTAGCCAGAGCTCTCCTGTATGATGTGTCTCCCAGTTAGGATACATTGGGGGTCAGGGAGCCACTTGAGAAGGCAGCCTGTCCCTTAGCAGAGCTCAAGCACTGTGCTGGGGGATCTGTTGCTCCCTTCATGGGTGCCAGGCCAGGACATGTAAGTCTGCTGAAGCGGAACCCACAACTGTCCCTTTTCCCAGGTGCTCTATCCCAGGGGCTTTGTAAGTCCCTGATGGGCTGCTGTCTTTTTTTTGCTAAGATGCCCTGCCCAGCAAGAAGGGAATCTATTTGACAGCCTGCCTGCAGAGGCCTTGCTGAGCTGCCATGGCGGGCTCCCCCAGCTGCCGTGTAGACTTCCCTGCAGCTTTGTTTACACAGGCAATGTTGAAACTGCCTACTAAAGCCTCAGCAATGGTGGGCGCCCTTCCCCCCACCAAGCTCTAACATCCCAGGTCACTCAGGATGCTGTGCCGGCTGTGAGGATTTCAAGTCAGTGGATTTTAGCTTGGCGTTGTAGGCGCCGGAGGGAGTCTCCTGGTCTACAGGTTGTGTAGACAGTGGGAAAGGCGCAGTATCTGAGCCAGAGTGCTGGAGCATCTGACAAAGTCCCTAATGACTTCCCTTGACTGGAAGAGTGAGTTCTCCAGTCCCTTGCCCCTCCCGGGTGAGGTAATGCCCCCACCCCTGCTTCGGCTTGCCCACCTCGGGCTATTCCCACCGCCTAACCAGTCCCAATGAGATGAACCTGGTACCTCAGTTGGAAATGCAGAGATCACTCATCTTCTGGCGCACTCTCACTGGGAACTGCAGGCGGGAGCTGTTCCTATTCGGCCATCTTGGTGGAAGTCCTTTATTGTCATTTTAATATGATACTGGATTCAGTTTGCCAACATGTTCTTAAGGATTTCTGCATCTATGTTCATGAGAAATATTAGTATAATGTTTTCTTTTCTTGTAATATTTTTCTCTGGTTTTAGTATCATAGCCATTCTGAATAATACAAAGTAGTACACAGAATGAGTTATAAATTTTCTTAAGAATTCTTGTGAAGTTAATGTACGTGGGGTTTTTTGTTTGTTTGTTTTGTTTTGTTTTGTTTTTTTGAGACAGAATCTCATGCTCTCACCCAGGCTGGAGTGCAGTGGTGCAATCTTGGCTCACTCCAACCTTCACCTCCTGGGTTCAAGTGATTCTTCTGCCTCAGCCTCCTGAGTAGCTGGGACTATGGGCAGGCACAACCATACCCAGCTAATTTTTGTATTCTTAGTACAGATGGGGTTTCACCATGTTAGCCAAGCTGGTGTTGAACTCCTGACCTCAAGTGATCCACCCGCCTCAGCCTCCCAAAGTGCTGGGATTACAGGCATGAGCCACTGCACGCAGACGGTTTCTTCTTTAAAGTCTTTCTCCATACCAAACATGCTCGGTTGTTTCAGCCGTTCCTGATACACATCCATTTCTAGACTCTTCACTCCTGGTCCCTCTCCCTGAATTCAGTGTGAGGTGCTTCTCCTCCCAGACTCCTGAATGGATACAGCATAGCCCCTGCTAACACGCCGTCCCATCACTCAATCTTCACTTGTCTCTCTTGCCCTCCAGTGCTTTCTCATTTGTAGGTCACTGATACCTTCAAGAATGGAGTGAAAGCTAGAAAGACCTCTACAGAAAAAAAAAAAAAAACTTTCACATACAACCACAGGAGATTGGCAAATACCCTGATGTCTATCTGTGGACTCTAAATTGAAAACCATACTCGGAACTGTAGCTTTATTTCAGGGACGTTTTTGTTCTTCTTATCCCACCACCTAGGACTATGGCCAGGGCAGATGCATGGTTGGGCAAAATGGATGCATTCATTAACTAATGAGTTAAATAATGAGTTGTGGGGTGGCCAGACCAGTGCGCCCTGGCTGAAGACACTGTCTAATATCACATTGTCCCCTCCCAACCTTGTTTTTATTGTGATAAAATGTATATATAATAAAATTTACCATTTTAATCATCTTAAGTATACAATTCAATAGCATTGAATAAATTTATAATGTTATGCGACACCACAACTGTTCACTTCTAGAACTTGTTTAACATCCCAGCCTGACCCTCTGTGGCCATTAAGCAATAAATCCCTATCCATCACCTCCCGCCAGCCCTTGGCAACCACCGTTTTACTTTCCGTCTCTATGACGTTCACTACTCTAAGTACACTGTACAAGAGGAGCCATGTAGTATTTGTTCTGTGTCTGGCTTATTTCACTTAGCATAATTTCTTTAAGGTTCATCCACATAATGGCATGTATTTGAATCTCATACTGAATAATACTTTACTGTATGTACATTCCACATTTTGTTTATCCATTCATCTGTTGTTTGCACCTTTCAGATATATTGTGTGAATAACGCCGCTATGAACGTTGATGCACAAATATTTCTCTAAGTCCCTACTCTCAGTTCTTTGGGGCATATATATCCAGAGGTGGAACTGCTGGACTATATAGTATATAGTAATTCTAGATTTAATTCTTTTTCAGAATCACCATACATTGTTTTCCACAGAAGTGGCGCATCCCCGCCAACAATGCAGAAAGATGCCAAATTCTCCGTATCTTTGCCAATAATTTTCTGGGTTGTCTTTTTCATAGCAATCCTAACGGGTATGAAGTGGTATCTCATGCTTTCAATTTGCATGTTTTAATTAGTGATGTTGAACACCTTTTCATGTACTTATTGGTCATTCATATATCTTCTTGGGGAAAATATCTATTCAAGTCCTTTGCTTATTTTTGAATTGGGTTGATGTTTTTCTGTTGTTGAGTTTTAGAATTGTTTTATGCATACCAAATATTAATCTCTTACCAGAACAATGATTTGCAAATGTTTCTCACATTCTGTATGATACCTTTTCACTCTGTTGACAGTGTCCTTTGATACACAAAGTTTTGATTTTGATAAAGTCCAATTTATTTATTTTCTCTTTTGTCACTAGTAAAACACTGGTGTCATATCCAAGAAATCGTTGCAAAATCCTGTGTCATGAAGTTTTTTCTCTATGTTTTCACCTAATAATTTTAAGTTTAGATTTTACATTTAGGTCTTTGAACAATTTTATAATATAGTATAGTGTAAGGATCAAAATTAACATTTGTATGTGGATATTCTGTTTCTGAATGTCATCTATTGAAAAGACTATCCTTTCCCTGCTGAATGGTCACTCTTGTCAAAAATCAATTGACCATGTATGTAAAGGTATATTTCTGGGCACTCTGTTCTATTCCATTGGCCTATATGTCTTTCTTTAAGCTATAATCACACTGGTGGTTTTTCTGGGTTTGTTGTTGTTCATTTTGGAGATAGAGTCTCATTCTGTCACCCAGGCTAGAGTGCAGTGGCGCCATCTTGGCTCACTGCAACCTCTGCCTCCTGGGTTCAAGTGATCCTCCCACCTCAGCATCTCAAGTAGCTGGGATTACAGGCACGTGCCATCACACCCAGCTAATTTTTGCATTTTTGGTAGACATGGGGTTTCACCATGTTGGCCAGACTGATCTCAAACTCCTGCCCTCAAGTGATCCACCTGCACTTGTTGGGAAAACAGCAAAGGAGAACGGACTTACAGATGCCTACATAAATTGGCTGTGAGTAACACATAAACAAGGAACAACAAACCGTGGAAGGCTGCAGGAGGCCTCTGAGGAGGAAGCCTCTCCGTTCCTCATGTTCTGGTGCAGAGCGACCTAGGCTCTGTTACTATAAACGTTGTGCTCAAGGACATAAACTCCTCATAGCACTATCACACAGCCAAAATCGTAGGCTCCTTGTAAGGTCCGTGTTCCATCAGCTGTACACAAATAATAAGCTAAAGGTAACCACACATTCTCGTTCATGAAACTCCCAAACTGCCACTGTTATCGATCCTTAGAATGATACACCAGTTCCGGCTCACTGATTCACTTCTGGTGTCAATGTAGTGCTGGCCTCATAGAATGAATCAGGAACTATTCCCTCCTCTTGATTTTTTTTTTGGAAGCATTTGAGAAATATTGATGCTAATTCTTTAAGTGTTTGGTGGACTCATCAAGATATCTGTATTTACCCATTTGTGCTGCTATATAGCAAAATATCTGAAACTGGGTAATTTATAAAGAAGATAAATTTATTTCTCACAGTTCTGGAGACTAGAAAGTTCAAGATCACGGTGCCAGAAAGTCTGGTGTCTAGCGAGGGTCTTGTCTCTGCTTCCAAGATGGTGTCTTGAATGCTGCATCCTCAAGAAGGGAGGAAAGTTTTGTATCTTTATATGACAGAAGACAAAAGGGTCAAAAGAGGTTAACTCCCTCCATCAAGGCCCTTTATAATAGCATTAATCTGCCCTCATGACTGAAATACATCACAAACGGCCCCCCTCCCAACACTGTTGCACTGGGGATTACGTTTCCAGGGGGAACACATTTACACTATAACAACTGATCCCGGAATTTTATTTGTTGGAAGATTTTTGATTACTGATAACTAATTCAGTCTTCTTACTATTTATAGGTCTACTCAAATTTTGTTTCTTAGTGAATCAGTCCTCGTAAGTTTTGTGTATCTAGAAATTTGTCTATTTCATTTAGGTTACCTCATTTGTTAGCATGCGATTGTGTATAATACTCCCCAATAATTCTTTTTATTTCTGTAAACCAGTTGTAATGTCCTCTCTTTCATTTCTAGTTTTAGTTATTTAAGTTTTCTGTCTTTTTTTCTTAGTCAGTATAGCTAAAGATGTATCAATTTTCTTGATCTTTTTGAGAATTAACTTTTGCTTTCATTAATTTTCTCTACTGTTTTTCTATTCTCTGTTTTCTCTCTGCTCTAAACTTTATTCCCCTCTTTATGTTACTTTTAGACTTAGTTTGTTCTTCTTTTTCTAGTTCCTTAAGGTATAAATGTGAGTCGTTAATTTTATCTTTTTTGATGCTTTTTTCTTTGTCTTTGATAATTTGAAAGCCTTGTCTTCAATCTCTGAAGTTCTTTCTTCTGCTTGTTTGATTCTATTGCTGAAACTTTCCATGCATTTTGCATGACTCTTCTTTCTTCCACCTGATCAAATCTCCTACTGAACCCTCAGGTAAACTTTTTGTTTTAGTTATTGTACTTTTTACCTCCAGTATTTCTGTTTAGTCCTTTTTATAATTTCTGTCTCTTGGTTGATATTCTCATTTTGTTGACATTCATTTTTCCTGATTTCCTTTAGTTCTTTGTCTATGTTTTCCTCTAGGACTTTGAGTACGTTTAGGACAGTTGCTTTAAAGTCTTTGTCTAGTAAGTCAAATGTTTTAGATTCCTCAGGGGCAGTTTCTGTCCACTTATTTTGTTTTTTGATGTCCCATATTGTCTTGTTTCTTTGCATGCTTTGTGACTTTTTTCTTGAAAATTGGGCTTTTCAGTATTATAGTGTGGATTATAGTGTGGGGTCTTTGAAAATCAGATTGTCCTCCTTCTTTAGGGGTTGCAAATTTGTTGGTTGGTTGGTTAGTTTATTGTTAAAGGCTATAATCATCCAGCAGTTTTGAGACTTGCCTAAACTATTTTTGCAAAGACTAGTCTTTTTCACATGTGATCACTGATATTTGTGTCCTTCTAGCTTGTGTTCAGCTAGTGTTTTGGCAGAGATTTCCCTGAATACCAAGATCTCCCCCAATTTTTGCAGGTTGGCTCTGTGCTGGGGAGCCTTTAACACTTACTTAGGCTTTCTCCTAGCCCAGGAATCAGCCCAGGGCAAAAGCTTAATGCCTTCTCAGGCCTTTTCTGAGTACGTGCCTTGACTGGATGTGTGTGGCTATCTAAATTCCCCCATATACAGGGCTGCTTTTGAATGTCCTAATTTCCAGCCTTGTCCCAGCTCTCCCCAAGGCTTTAAATTGTCTGCTATATGTCTGCATCCATAATCTCTTGCCCAGGAATCTGTGGATCAGCAGTTGCCTTACAGTGGTTATAAGCAGTGTCCACGGCTTTTCCCACCTGACTTCTGAGTTAGGAAAAACAGAGATGAAAGCTTTGCATTAGTCCTTCAGGTAGTCCCCCAGGCAGTTTGGAACAGACATATGCAATAGTTTACCAATAAAGTCTGCTCTGTTCCCTCCAGTTTAAAGGACAAAACTAGGAACTGGGCTGCTGCTGTTTCAAGACCAGGATTGCTACCACAGCAGGTGAAGAGTGAGGCGACACTGAGAAAAGCATCACAAAACTCTGACCACTTTCTTGATTGGGCATCTGTTTGGTTGATATAGACCTTTGACTCTTTTCCAAAGCTCCGACAAAGTTAGCTGAGGCAGTTTTGGCTTTTGACGGTTTCTGCAAGGGGATGAGCAGCTGGAGCTTCCTAGTCTATCACTTTGCTAACATCACCCCACCTCCAGTTCTTTTATGTTATTTCACTGCTTTTTATCATCAACAGCCCATTTGGAACTTCTATTGCAGTGGTCTTTTGAGCCTAAGTGCGGAAATCTACAAATGGACTCATATTAGTTAGCCTATTGGGTTTTCCTCACTGTAGCCTTCAGATGATCTCATCCAACATGTTCTATATCTCCACCAGCTTCCCATCAGCTACATCCAGGAAGCAAACCTTTCACTGTTCTCTACTACTCCAAGTTTTAAAAGAATAGCATAATCAAGTGTTAAGTCAGTCTTCTCTATCCTGTCTTCTTAAGGCTCTTACTAACATCTATTCCATAATCAAAACCCTGCATCATAGCTATTTTTGTTTTTAATGAATCATAAACTAAGGTTCCCAGCTATGAAGCCTCCTCGCAGAGCACAGCCAACAGATGTCTACCAGCCTGCCAGATCCCAGAATCACTAAGAGTCAAAGAAGGTCATTATTGATGGCTTTAAAGTGTCACAGGTTCATTCATTCCTCCAAATTTAATTACAAGAAAAAATTTGCCTCCCATTTGAACTTTTTTAAGTAAAATTTTGCTTGTGGCAGTGAAAACCAGGGAATGGCTTATCAGAAAGAGCAAAGGCTTTGAAATCAAGCAGTATTCAAACATTGATGTTAGCACTTACTTAATAGGCAAGTTACTTAAATTATAAAAGTCCATTTTCTCATCTGAAAAAAAAAATGGAGAAAACAGCCATTTCCTTGGAGGGTTACTGTGAAACTAAATAACACACATGAAGTCCTACTACCAAATAAAAAGTTCCCTTCACTAGGCAAGAAAGGAACATAACCTAAATTATGAAACTTTTTCCCAAAGCTATTAATTTTAGCAATTTATAATTAAAGTATTACATGGATGCCAAGCTGGCAGGTTCATAAGCTTTCCCATTTCCACACTCTGTAACATCATATAAATGTGATGGGGCCACACTAGGCAGGTCTAGGGGGTGAATGTCTAGGGTACTTTTGGAAGACAGATGGGGGATCCCACCTGGGGAATGTGTGCATGAAAGTTCAAGAAGCTTCCAAAGAAAGATTTCTTTTTAAGGGAAGAGACAGTCAAGGGCCACCGATGTAGCCGAATCCAGAGAGTACAAGTCAGAGCGCAAGGGTTTTCTTTGGGCACAGCACAGTGGGATATGCTGCTCCAGTGATCCTCCACCCAGCTTCCTGGACTCGTGCCTGAATCCTATGGAGAGAGGCGTGCAATAAACAGCAAGTAAAGGGCCAGGCTCGGTAGCTCACACCAGTAATCCTGGCACTTTGAGACACCAAGGCAGGTGGATCACCTGAGGTCAAGAGTTCAGGACCAGCCTGGCCAATATGGTGAAACCCTCTCTCTACTAAAAATACAAAAATTAGTCAGGCGTAGTGGCAGGCGCTGGTAATCCCAGCTACTTGGGAGGCTGAGGCAGAACTGGTTGAATCCAAGGGGTGGAGGTTGCAGTGAGCCGACATTGCGCCAGCCTGGACGAAGGACTGAGACTCCATCAAAAAAAAAAAGAAAACCCAGCAAGTAAAAATAAAACCATGGCGCCTGATTTTCTCAGGACATGGAGAACACAAGTCTGTCTCTTTTATACTCAAGGTAACAATGACGTAATTAAGTGAGAGTCAAGTAAAGAAATTCCTGTAGGATCCACAGCTCAGGACCCGGACTAGGCAAGAGGGGTCACTGCACTGGAGCCCCTCTCTCATCGCAAACAACAAGCCAAAAAAGGATGCCACCCCCAAAGACATGTCTTTCTCCTGAGGTCTGGTGTCACACTGGCACGGCCTGACCCAGCTTCAGTACGTGGCAACCCGTCCCAGGCACCAGAACGCATTCCTGCCCAACATCCTCAACACAAGAGGTGGCTCTGTCCAAACACCGTGAAAGTTTGCGGGTTGTACCACCACTAACCCACAAAGCTGGGGCCAACACTGCTTGTGCATGCAGGGAAGAACTGAGCAGGAGAATGCACGGTTGTGAGAAAGGACACAAAACACATGTAGATACTTTGAAAAGCTAATTTACCTTTTCAATCTTTCCTCAGCGTAAATGCAACAAATTCTTGCATAACAAAGTATCAGTTCCCAGCCGCCTCCACGTTGCCAAGAGTTCATTTTCTTGCTTTTCTTGATTTGCTGATTCATGGTTCCTGAGGGAGCCACACATCAGCGCAGTGTTCACCACGGTTGCTGAGGAATCACATGGTGACTGAGAAATATTTTGCAATACTAAACAATTTCTATTACTCTTAAATCTATATAAGTTGATCTAGACATCAAATGTAGAAAGCATAATATCAATTATTTAAACTGGCATCTAGATGAACATTAAATGCTAGAACCGTAAATTGTTTTATGCTTATTTTAAAACTAATAAAAAATACATAAAATATATAGTCTTGCACCTCATAACATTTTGGTCAACAATGGACTGGTCCCATATGATTTTAATGGCATATTTTTACTGTTCCTTTTCTGTGTTTAGATACACAAACACTTACCATCATATTACAAATTGCCCACATTACAATTGCCTGCAGTATTCAGTACAGTCACACACTGGGCAGGAGCCCAGCTGTGTAGGAGACTATGCCACCCACGTCTGTGTAAATGCACACAATAACGAAATCACCTGACAACACCTTCCTCAGTATATGTTCCATCATTAAGCAACACACACCTGTAATTATTTTTTTAAAAAATAAATTTAAATTTTGTTTAAATAATTTAAATAATTTTCTTTTTTTTTTTTTTTTTTTTTTTACAGGAGGAAGGTTTATTTGGCCGGGAGCAAGGTGGCATAGTTGCCTAACAGGTAAGCTCCCCTAACAAAGGAAGGTTCCTTCTTTATATAGGCTTATACTTCAGATGTTACACGTGGAAGAATCTTAGGTTTATAGCTTAACATATGAAAAGGGTCTCAGTTTACAGTTTCAGGAATTACATATGAAAAGGATCTCAGTTTACAATCTCAGGAATTGCATATGAAAAGGGCTTTGGTTTACAATCTTAGGAATGAAAAGAGGAAGTTGATCTGAGATGCTTGGGTCTCCCTCTTCACCCCCCACTTTGAGACCCTCACCACTTTATAATATCAGTGAGAGGTCTCACTTTCATTCTCACTTTCCAGATTTTCTGAAGAAACAGACTGACAATGTTTCATATAATACACTTGTGATGTCGTTTTTTTAGCTAACTACAGTAGTGATGAAGCCCCTAATCACCTGCAGGAACAGGGGCAGTAGACAAGGGAGCAGTAAACGAACACCTATTATTATTAGAACACTTATGATGAGGGTTTTGAACCCTCCCAAGGATGAGAACCAACCTCCAAATAAGGACTCAGGGTTAAATCCGTGCCACACCTGTACAGGCACGCGTGCTAGTTGGGTCACGTCTCACACAATACCTTCCACTGCTTGCCCCTGGTCATCTATGTGCAGACAGCAGTTGGTTAGATTGAATTTTCCACAGAGTTCCCCTTCGGCTGCTAGCAAATAATCCAGGGCCAGCCAGTTCTGATAAATCGCGTTTCTCATTTGAGTTCAAGACAGAGTTTCACTCATCACCCAGGCTGGAGTGCAGTGGTATGATCTCGGCTCACTGCAACCTCCACCTCCCAGGTACAAGCAATTCTCCTGCCTCAGTCTCCCAAGTAGCTGGGATTACAGGCCTGCACCATCACACTCAGCTAATTTTTGTATTTTTAGTAGAGACAGGGTTTTACCATATTGGCCAGGCTGGTCTCGAACTCTTGATCTCAGGTGATCCACCCACCTCAGCCTCCCAAATTACATAAATCTTTATTACATCCATATAATTAGTGATGTAACAGAAATGAATGCAAGAAAAATAAATTTTATCTGATGAATACACATGAGTTACATATATTTTGTTTTATTATCCATCCAAGAATCTACGGAACACACATGTAAAGTAATAAATCCATCTTTGGTATTTTGCTTTCAGTCATATAAAAGTCATGGTTTTACACATATTTTTGTCATTGTGAAGACATTTATCAAGACAGAAACATTGATTATGTCCATTTCTTAACTGTTTGATAGTTTGATTCATACCTTTAAATATTACACAGATGGTACGTGCGCCCTGTGTGTCAGGGAGGCCTGGATGGTGGTCCCAGAGACTCCCAAGCCCAGTGCACTGGGGCTCACACACCTCTGGCAGCCGGGGTAGAAATCACCCACAAAGCCAGAGCAGAAAACCAGGAAATGACAGACATCAGGTGGTTGAGAGAGTCAGTCCCCAAGGGCACATGAGACAGTCTCTAGAGACGCCCAGAAACAGGTGGGAGGCAGTTAAAGACGAACTAGAATTCCTCAGTTATGTGTGGAGACGTACACTGAGCAATATTGAGCTTCTCTCTTTTTGGCCTGGTTCCTACCCAGAGACCATGCGGTCTGAAAAACAACTTGGATTGCAAAAAGAAACAGAATACTTCCCTCATCTGAAACTCCCAAAATAACACGCTTTCCAAACATTTAAACATATCTTAATTCTGCTGTAACAAGTAAGTTAGTTTTCAGATAACCACAAAGTGAAACCCACTAGAAAACCAACTTAGCTGAGCTACACAAACTGCAAGAAAGGAGCTGTAAGAATAAGCCATGAGGAGCAAGAGAGGACTGAGGTTCTCGGGCTCTTCACAGCAAAAGTGACCAAATATAGGGTATCTACATAAGTGAATTACCTGTACATTCTCCGTCTACAGGTAATCAGTCATTTCAAATACAAAGCAAACTCAGAATGAACTCCTGAGAATTATTCATGTAAGACCCAATAGCTGCTAGGGTTAATAAAACGACAGTTTACAGGAAGCCCAAATAAAACTCAATACCATCCAAAGCAAGACATCCTGTGGATAGCAGTAGGCAAACATTCCCACTGCAAGAACTCTGGCTTCCATGGCTGCTACCAGACAAGGGCAAGCCCAGAGCCGAAGGCGAGCACTGGACCCCCCTGTGCCCATCCAGCACAATTTTTAAGAGCCCACAGCATCTGGAGGGCAGTACCCATATCATTAATCACAGTACACGCAGCCCCGCTCTTTGTGCCATATGCACGTCTATTAGTCTGAACTGTTTGGGGGCACAATGCTCTAAATGACCTGGACTGACCATGGAATATTCTGTTCAGGACAAAATGTCATCTAGGAATTGACTCTGTGAATAAGACCTAACTGAGCTGAAAGTGCTCTAAAACAGTCAAGAGACAAGATCGATAATACACACAGCATGGCTTTCTCAGTTACCCGATTCCTGCAGAGATGAACCCCCGTGAGCAGACTCTGCTGGGCCTTTTCTGCTCATGTGTTATCATTCCCTCTAGGGTCTGAGAAACATGGGCAACTGCAAATTATTAAGTGACTGTAATTCTACAGGAAATGATTTTGTCAAACCTGGCAGGATCAGTGCTCACAGTGAATTCAGGAAGTTGCTTCTTTATCACATCTCTGACTTCAGAACTCAGAGTGATTTTTAAAAGATATCTTTGAAGCTAAACAACCATAGAAACCACTCGTGGAGCATTTTCAGAGAGAAGTAGCTCAAAGCTTAAGGTTAAAAGGATGCCAAATTTATATGCAAAACTATGAACCAAAAAGAAGGGAGACAGGGAGGAGAGGGGAGAGGAAGGGACAGTGCTGGGGACTTAAGGAGGAAGGATTGTGATGTACAATGTGAAATAAAGCAAATTTTTCACAAGAATAAAAATTCCATTAAAATGGCATATAAAGTTACAGGTGACAGAATGTGGCAGGATTGGGGTTTTTTTTTTTTTAAGGCATTTTGAATAATAAAGACTTGAAAAGGATGGAGACACAGGACTACAGTAAATTAAAACAGAGTCCAGGCCTGTAGAATCCCTGAACAGACAAAGCCAGTTAGGTCTCATGAGTGACCCCAGCCGGGCTTCATTTGCAAACATAAGCAAAACTTTACTTGAGCTATTTCTTGTAAATGCTTGTACTAAAGAAATCTGCATCTGTGATGCAGATCTGAAGTTCAACCAGTCAGAGGCATTCAATAAACTTATATAACTAGGGGCTTTCCGGCAACTGGATGCTGCAACCAATCTAGTGTTTTCCCGGCTTTACGTCCGTGTTCATCCTACAGAAGCCTCCCTGCTTGCGTCCCCTCACTGGAGCTCCGAACCACTTCCAACTTGGAGGTTCCACTTCATGAATCACTGTTTGCTCAAATAAACTCTTTAAAAGTTGTGCTGTGCCTCAGTTTACCTTTTTAACAACAACTTTTAATAAAGTCACCATAATTTTTATAAACACGATTGTGGAGAGCAGGTTTCGGCTTTTCTGTACAGAGCCATTATAGCAAATGTGTGAGGCTGGTGGGCCATCTCTTCTCTGCAGCAAATATCCACCTCTGCCATCGCACTGTGAAGGCAACCAGAGACAATGCCTCAGTGAATGCGTGTGGCTGTGTTCCAGCAAAATTTTGATTCATGGACACTGAAATTATAATTTTATATAACATTCGTGTGTCAAAAATATTATTTTTCTTTTGTTTTTTCAAATATTTAAAAATGTAAAACCTATTTTTAGGCTGCACGCCACATAAAAGCAGGCGATGGGGGCCAGACATGACGCGTGGGCTGTAGGAGCAAAGTCCCTACGAGGCGGGAAAGAACCTAACTGTCCATTGTGGGAAGGGAGAAGCAGGTGCAAACTGGGCTGGGACAGTAGCTGGCCATGCCCCCAATCCCAGAGGTGCCGGTACGGTTGGAGACATGGGCAAAGGAAATTGGGCCTTACAGGCCGGTGTCGGCAGGCGAGGGCCACGCCTCTGAGTGGAGGGCAGCAGGCCTCTCCAGGGAGGAAATAGGTGAGGTGGAAATGAGAAGGGCCTTCTTTTTTAAATGGGAGCCCCAGGAGCTCGAAACACAGAGGCCGAGGCCTATGGGAGATGTGGGGAGGGGCTAACAGGGTGATGAGGATGCAGCCTGACAGGCTGGCACCACAGAGGAGTCAAGTTCAGCAGAGAAGATGCACTGCACAGTACCCAGGGAAGCAATTTGGTCATCAGGCATGCTCAGAGGCCATGCACCACCAAGTGCCCCATCCTAGTGACCTTGTGAGGCAAGACAACCCTGTCCCCAGCTTCTGGCAGGTGCATGCCCCTATGCCCCACCAGGGATTTAGATGAGACAGAGCATGGAACTGAGTGTGGCAATGAAAGCATAGATTGCTGAGTATCATTTGAGGGTGATTCCAGCAGAAAACAACTGATAGAGTGTGCACAGGAAAAACGGTCACCTTCAAGGGTACCTAACTTCATACTAGCTTTTTGGATCCTTAGGCAACTTGAACCTTTAAGACTCCCGAGTGCTGAGATAAATAATGCAAGCTGCTGCCAGATCCCTAATCTGACAACTCACTGAGTCCCAACAATACCCAGGAGGGGCTCTGCTCTGGAAGCAGAGGTTTCCATGGAAGGCCCATTTTGCCTGGAAGTTTCCAGAAAGCCACTGGAAGACTGCAATGGGAGGGACCTAGAAACTTTAAACATCTGAATGGATCTTGAGGTCTCCAAAAGCAACAGAGGGTTGAAACAGACCCCGTGTACCCTAGAAGCAAACTCATAGCCCAGGCTGGCTCAGAGTCTCATCTAGAGTTGAAAGAAGAAACCAATGGCCTCAAATACCGAAATCCCTTCTAATGCAACTCACCAGCTTACTGCCAACTGGTTCATCAGCAGGAGGCCCAGCACTTGGGAGGCGAAATGCCGAGATATGTACGTCAGCCCAGAAGGTGTGCATCGCTGTCAACTCCAGGGTATGGTCTTGACAGAACTAAGAGTTGTAGACGTTTATGAAGAGCAAAATCATCTGAACAAAGGGAGATACAGAATTGCCACTGAGAAGTAGCAAAAATGACTTACAGCTGACCAAAAGAAAATTTTCCAGTAATAGAATATTGCGTATCTATGGGAAAGCAAACAAGTATAAGGTCGGAAGGAAGTAGAAACAGACAAAAATGGAGATATGTTTGAGGGCCTATGTTCCAAAGAGTGTGTCTCTTTAGGTACCAACATTAAAGTTTCAAAATGACGGGGGAAAGGCCAAAAGGGAGAACATCCAAAACAGAGGCTTGCTAAAGGAGTAGTGTGAATTTAGAACACTTTGGGAAGAGCAGTGTGGTGTTGCCTAAGAAAGAGCTCTAGAAATGAATAAACATTGGGAAACCCGAGATGACACGTCCCTGCATGGGAGCCCCAGTGGGTAACTGCCATGATCGGACACCTCAATAGTGGTGTGGCCATTCAGTCCTGAGCCAGGGATGGCAGACGGAGCAGAGGCTGCCACTGAATCCCTGCCAGGCGCCTCTCCCATGTGGTCACTAGGACTTGAGACCTTTCCTCCTTTGTGTCCGCACCAGCCTCGAGGCACCTCACAGCTGCCTCCTAAACAGACCGGCGCCAGCACCTGGTTCTTTCCTAAGCATCTGATGACCCAGGTTTAGATGGCTGGAATAGTTGATAGCAGGGTTAGATATCCCACAGTTCAAAAAATAAGTTTACTTATCTCTATCTGAAAGTATTAACTTGGAAAAGTCAAATTAAGAAATTACTTATCTAAAATACCTGTACTAAATAAATATAAAATATACTTATAAAATTAGCGAGATGTTTTAAAAAGGCATTTAGATTCTCCAAGTTCTCTCAGGTCATTATGAGATAAGAAATGTTCTTTGCATAAATGTTGAGACTGGGCAAAGAGTTTCTTCTATGCCAAGCTAAGACGAAATCTAGGGACAAATCCAAAGTTCTGAACAACTTCTCAACAAACTTAGAAACCTCTCATATCAGTGCAAAAATCCTCCCATACAACAGGTCATAAGTCTTGCTTCCTTTTCTGTCGTAGGAGTTTGCTACATGCTGAGCAGAGACTAATTACTGAAGTGATAAATTATGAATGAATGAAGCATCCTACTTTCTAGGGATTTGATAAATGACAGCTGACTACATCGGAGTGACTTTTTTCAGAAAGTCTCACTAGATGTGATGTAAATGTGCAGAAGCTCAATGCTCCCCCTTGGTAATTGAGATCACTCACATTGGTGGGAAGATTTAGGCTTTCACACACAAGGTGGGTTGCAGGCAGGATGCATGAACAGGAACTCACTCTGGGGGGAAGAGTTGACCATGGCAACGTGGGGTTTCTTTTGTTCCTTTTTCACGCCGCAGCCTCTCGAGTAGCTAGGACTACATGTGTATGCCACCACGCCTGGCTAATTTTTTATTTTTAGTAGGGACGGGGTTTCACCATATTGGCCAGGCTGACCTCAGGTGATCCGCCCACCTCGGCCTCCCAAAGTGCTGGGATTACGGGCTTGAGCCACCGCTCCCGGCCTTCCCATGGGTTTTTAATTTTTAAGTAAAAATGCCTCTAAAACTAATTTTACTCAGAGCAGCAGCTGCAAGCCCAAGGGCATGAGTTGACTTCGAGTCTCACCTCAATCTTGTTTTTGAGAATGTTTAATGTAACCTTTAGAGAAGCTGCCTCAATTTCCTAGATGACGGAAAAGTAAGTTTAGGCCGCTACGGTGGCTCACGCCTGTGTAATCCCAGCATTCTGGGAGAGGCCAAGATTTCAAGAGCAGCCTGGGCAACGTGGTGAGACCTTGTCTGGACGAAATACACAAAAATCAGCCCGCCTCGGTGGCGCTCGTCCTGCGCGTGCGCGGGGCGCCCAGAACCCAGGCCTGTGAAGCCGGCGCGGCCCAGAGGTGCGTCCTGCGCGTGCGCGGGGCGCCCGGAACTCAGGCCTGTGCGGCCGGCGCGGCCCAGAGGTGCGTCCTGCGCGTGCTCGGGGCGCCCGGAACCCAGGCCTGTGAAGCCGGCGCGGCCCAGAGGCGCGTCCTGCGCGTGCGCGGGGCGCCCGGAACCCAGGCCTGTGAGGCCGGCGCGGCCCAGAGGCGCGTCCTGCGCGTGCGCGGGGCGCCCGGAACTCAGGCTTGTGCGGCCGGCGCAGCCCACGGAGGCGCCCCGGAGATGGCGCCACACACAGCGGGACAGCTCAGTTAAGCGACAGGGCCCGGGTCCAAAGAGGCGGCCAGACCTCCAGAGTAGAAAACTATCCACTCGACTGCCTCGGGGCCCACAGCGCGCCGCCACCTCGTGAAGGGGCGCCTCGGGCCGCGCTGCAGCCGCCTCTCCGGTCCCAGCCCTGGGGCTCGGTGGGCGCGCGGCCCTGGGCGTCCCCCTCCGGCCGGCATGGCCGCTCCCCGTCAGCGGCAGCACTCGGGAGCACGCGGGACGTGCGGTTCCCAGGGAGCGAAGCCACGACGGCGGCAGCCCTGGCGTCCGGGGCTGAGCGGCCCGGAGACGTTCGCTGGAGGGCAGCCAGCCACAGCCCCGCGCCGTGTTTTCAGCGACTGGGTTTCTGTCTAATAAAAACAGAATTGGCGCCAAACCAATCGGTTAAACGTTACAGAGATTATCCAGCATTTTGTTAAAAGCTTTTCTGGTCTGTTTTCTTAAAGAAATATTATTGAGTTTGGTCTACCTTTTACGACTTATTCTTGTATTTTTGATCACTGCATTGCTAAGTGGGCATTACCGTCTTTGGAGGGTGAACGCAGGGGTTGGGATAACTTCTTGAAGCTGGCTGTGAAAATTCACGTGATATGCAACTGAAAAGGAATTATTACTTTACCTGGAATCCCGACCACACTCAGCCCTCAGTTTGAACTCTATTAAGTTGGATATTTATGTGCCATTTACAGTAAACCATCCGGATTTGATCACCCAATATTCCAAATTTTGAACACCCACTGCATGCCCTCCCAGCCCACAGGAATTTCAAATGCCTTCAGTCTTTTGGTGCTGCCTTAATTAAAGAAAAGAAAAGAAAACTGGCCTAGCTTTGAGGTAACCATAAATATACCAGGTATTTCTTAAAGGGATTAAGGGTTGAGTATTAGCAAAGAAAAGCTCTTCCATTATACGTTCTGGTACTGGAAAGCAAAGGGAAGTCTGGGAATCAGAGAAAGGCACTGAGAATCAAGTCCCCCAAGCCCCACACAAGGCCGCCCTCCTTCTCATCTGCAGAGGCAGGTGCCCCTGAGGAAGGCCACTGCCATGTCCCCCTGCTCACTGCCCAGCTTGGAGACTCTTGTTTGCCTGAAATCCCACATAGGAGAAATCACAGGATTCTAGAATTTCCCAGCCCAACTCACTGGCTCCAAGATGGGGAAACTGAGGGCAGTGAGTGGAGAAGTTGCCCTGGGGCAGGGCTGGGTGGGCATGCCCCAGGGCAAGTCCCCATTTGTCAGGACACGAAGCCCCCACAGCACTCCCAAACCCCCACCACCTTCCTCCCTCCAGGCCCTGACCCCCAGACTCCCTCCCTAGCCTGGGTCTCCCCAGTTCCCCTACAGTGCCCCCACACACACAGTCTCCTCTCTGCCTTTCATTCTTCTGCCCTAGGCAAGTTCATTTTGTATGACAAGTAAGAGAAGTCTCTCTCAGATGGACGAGAGAGACTGGGGATGAATTGAGGCAGTCTTGGTATACTGGCTTAGCTCCCCCTGGGCACACCTGAAAAGCTGTTATAAGTAGAATTTTCGATGCTGCAAAAGATGTAGCACTCGAATATAAATTTCCTCAGCAAAGCAATTTACTTCTATAGAAGGGTGCGGCTCACAGATGGAACAATGGCAAGTGCACACCTGGACAAGGAGGGGAAGGGGTACTTATGCCTGACGGAGGTTGCCCCTACTGCTGTGTCGTTCCCCTATTGGCTAGGGTTAGACCACACAGTCTAGTCTAATTCTGATTGGCTATTTTAAAGGGAGTAGGGATACGAGCCAGAGTGGTGGGGTGGGTAGTTTGGCAGGAAGGACGGTTATGGGCAGGTAAGCGGGGCTCAAAGCAGGTGACCAGAGCAGGTGAATGGAGAAGGTGACCGGGATGAGCCAGGAAGGGGCAGGGGACGGGGGGAACAGATATGAACTACTGATTAGAACTGGTGGAAAGGTTGTTGACTGAAACTACAAGGAAGTTAAAACTTTAAAACAGAGAACTGAAGAATAAGAGAGTGGAACACACTGACCTACTGATTCTTTGAAAAGAAACTTGGGGTTCACTACATCTAACAAAGCTTTCTGCCTTGTACACGCTGGTGCCCAACCCCAGCCCAGGGCAGCCCGGGCTTGGGACGCCTTCCTCCTCACTGTGTCCGTCTCTTGCCCACTCTATCCGTTGACCTTGCTTTTATTCTCTTTCAAAGGGCTGGTCAAGGTGCTTTGTCACAAGACATTTTCACGTTCCCTCACAACACTGTCCTTCAAAGTTTTCTACAAGATCCAAAACGCTACTGCTGAGAACTGCAACTTCCTAGAAAACTCTTAACGTCCTGTTCAACATTCAAGGTAACTGCTGGCAGCAAAATCCAGTGAAGAAACACCACCTGTCCAGTGCCACCGAAGCAGTTCTCTGTCATGTGTGTTCCCTGCCTGCACAAACCTACATGCACATAGCATGGATTAGAGACTCTTGCAGGACTGAAAGGCTGCTCCGGTGAGGTGGCCTCTGTTTAAACCAGCCCCACATGAAGAGAACATCCCTTGAGACGAATTTGGAGGCTGGGATTAGAGCCTTTGGAGGTCGAAGCAAATTAAGAGTTTTATTTAAGAACATGAGTACTTTGATCATGAGACATAGGTATCTTGTCCCCCTCGCCAAGAAGCAGGAGTGTTGCGTGTGGGACCATGTGCTTCTGTGCAGTGTTTGACTCCGTACAAAGTCTAGTCCCAAAGAAGGAGCCAAAGTGCAAATGTGGGTGTCGGCTGTGACATTAAACTCATCTTCTCAACCCAGAGTGTCTGGTCCCCTGCTCTTTCAGCATGGTTGTGTCCCTCCTCCTAAGCTTTGGTTCTTTAGGGCGACTGTGGTAAGAAAGATATTTAATCCTGGCACACACAGACACACACATATTTAACTGAAACAGACGTTTCACCAAACAATATTTATGCGTGTGGTGCATTCTGGTATTTTCAAGTCCATTCTATTGTGTTCTGCTTCACCTAAAAAAAAAAAAAGCCAATCAAGAGAAAAAAAAAAAAAGGCAGTTTGAGGACCGCAAACTGTCTCTTGTTTCAACAGTGTTTGGACAGAACAGATCCCGGGGACTCTTTCTTCCAGCTTCTGATCACCCTCTGATTTCCTCTCCACTTGCAACCTCCAGGACTATTTTCTCGGCCATCTCCTGCTTCTAGGACCTGCCAACACCGTTTTTGTGGTTAACTCCTTCTTGCCGACCGTGAGCTCCCAGATTCGTCAGAATTATTCCACCGATGTGGAGGCAGCCATCTCCCGCCTGGTCCATGTGTACCTGCAGGACTCCTACACCTGCCTGTCTCTGGGCTTCCATTTCCTCCACGATGATGTGGCTCTGGAAGGCGTGAGCCACTTCTTCCGCGAATTGGCCGAGGAGAAGCGCGAGAGCTATGAGCGTCTCCTGAAGATGCAAAACCAGCGTGGAGGCCACGCTGTCTTCCAGGACATCAAGAAGCCGGCTCGAGATGAATGGGGTAAAACCCTGAATGCCATGGAAGCTGCCACGGCCCTGGAGAAAAATCTGAACCAGGCCCTTTTTGATCTTCATGCCTTGGGGTCTGCCCCGCACGGACCCCCATCTCTGTGACTTCCTGGAGAGTCAGTTCCTAGATGAGGAAGTGAAATTCATCAACAAGATGGGTGACCACCTGACCAACCTCTCCACAGGCTGGCCAGCCCAGAGGCGAGGCTGGGCTGGGTGAGTATCTCTTGGAAATGCTCAATCATGACTAGGAGCCTACTGAGCCCAGCGACTTCCGAAGGGGCCCTCGCAAAATAACAGGGCTTGTGCCTAAGCCTCGCCCTCCAGCCACCAGGCAGCTTTCTAACTACCCTAACAAGCCTGAGACCAAATGGAAATAAAGCTATCCGAAGAAGAAAAAAAAAAGCCATCTTCTGTAGCCATCTTCAAGTAATTTCACACACACACACCACTCAAACATACCCAGATATACAACTACTGCATTCCCATGCAATAGGAGAATCCCGGCCCAAAGTTACAAAACTGAGTTCTCTGTGGAATTCTCCCATGCATCCGTATCTCTAATAGAATTGTAAGAGCCTCCCGGGGTATTGTGCATGGATTCCAAGAGCCAGAGGATTTGAATAGGGAGCTGCAGCTTACTTAGGTCTTCAGCTTGTCTCGCTGTGTTGCAGTCACCTGCTGCTGATGTCAGAAGGGGTCCCTGGGCCAGGAGTTCAATATTTATGCACGTGACGTGTCTGTCCCCTCCCGCAGCCATCTTCTCTGCTTCCCGTCCCGCGTCCCAGCACAGCCCAGGACTCTGCACAGGCCGTGCTCTGCTTTGCACATTTGCCTGGGCAGTGTCCTCCCTCACCACCTCTTCCAGCGACTCTCCACCCGGTCTTCAACGTTCATCTCAGTAAAAACTCTTCCACGAAGCTTTCTTGATTCCCTTACCAGATTGTATTTCTTTCTCTTATAAATCTCAAAAATGCTTTCTCTCTCCTCTCAGGTATAATTGTGGTCTGCACTGTATTGCAGTATTTATGTATTTGTCTCTAGATACCATGAACTCTTTGAGGGCAGAGACTATATGTCACTCACCTCTGAATCCCAAAATGCCTCTAACTCAATATTTGTATGTAGAGAAAGCAATCATTAAGTGTCATTGATTGATTAGCAAGTAATCATTAATTGCCCTTCATCTCTGAAAACTTTGCAGACCATACTGTAGGCCTTTTTAAAAACGCCCAGTTGCATTTTTTAGGGTTTTAGGGTTGTCAATTGCATTAAAAGGGTTTAAAACCCCATGTCCCGTGCATCCTATGTTTTTTGGTTTTTTTTATTTTTTTAATCATAGCCCACTGCAGTGTCAAATTCCCAGGCTCAAGCCATCCTGCCACCTCAGCTGGGACTACAGGTGCATACCACCGTGCTCAGCTTATTTTTATAATTTTTTTTATCAATGGGGATCTTGCCATGTTGTCCAGGCTGGTCTTGAACTCCTGAGCTCAAGTGATCCTCCCACCTTGGTCTCCCAAAGTGCTGGGATTACAGGCAACAGCCACTGCGCCTGGTTCCTTTTTCTTATATATACACACATACATATGACAAAGTTTGAGGTGCAACACTAAATCTAACAGGTTTTTTTCCTTCTCAATTGCAAAGATAGTTTAGTTCTGTGAATGCTGAACATTTGAGACAGGTTTCGGTTAATTTAAAAAGTTTATTTTGCCAAGGTTGAGCACCCACCCTTGTGACACAGCCTTTGGAGGGCCTGCGAACATGTGCCCAAGGTGGTCAGAGCACAGCTTGGTTTTGTACATTTTAGGGAGACATGAGACATTAATTGACATATGTAAAGTGAACGCTGGTTTGGTCCAGAAAGGTGGGACAACTGGAAGCTGGGGGGGGGCTTCCAGGTCACAGGTAAGTGACAGACAAATGGTTGCGTTCTTTTGAGTTTCCGATTAGTCTTTCCAAAGGAGGCAATCAGATATGCGTCCACCTCAGTGAGCAGAAGGATGACTTTGAATAGAATTGAAGGCAGGTTTGCCCTAAGCAGTTTCCAGCTTGAATTTCCCCTTTACTTTAGTGATTTTGGGGTCCAAGGTATTTTCCTTTCGCACTTCTTACTATAGATCTTAGCAATCTCAGCATACAATTTTTTTCTTTTCTTATTAAGTAGAGAACTTTTACCATTCCAGTTAAAGAAAGCATTTGACAGCTTTTTTCTTTTTTCATATCCGAATTGCCAGCATCAACAATCTTGCACTTCAGGGCTGTCACTAAGTAAAATCACGCTTGTAATCCCAGCACTTTGGGAGGCTAGGCAGGCAGATCACCTGAGGTCAAGAGTTCAAGACCAGCCTGGCCAACATTGTGAAACCCCCATCTCTACTGAAAGTACAAAAATTAGCTGGGTGTGGTGCGGCATGCCTGTAGTCCCGGCTACTCAGGAGGCTGAGGCATGAGAATAGCTTGAACCCAGGAGGCACAGGATGCAGTGAGCTGAGATAGCACCACTACACTCACTGTATCACTATTACTGTGATACCACTGTAACCGGGTGACGGGACCCAGGAGCTCAGCTCCCTCCCTGTGCTCACCAAAGATGTAACTAGGTGTGTCCAGGTTCTTGGCATCACTTGCCCCAGGAATGGAGAAGGGGTCCTGGAAGTACTGTGAGCCTATCATTCAAATAAACATTGGACCCAAAGAGTTTAGCAGAGAGCAATTTATTAGGTAGAGAGAAAGAGAGAGAGAGGGAGAGACAGCCCCCACATTGTTGTGGGAGGGGATCCCAGAGAGGGAAATCCCTACAGGTAAGGGAGCAGGGGGATTTTAACTCTGGAGTTACTCCCACCTCATTCATGTTGTCATCCAACGAGAGGAGCTCCTTCAAACTTCCTCTGGAGTGACTGATCTTCGACTCTGATCCCAGATTGGTTGCTTGGGCCCACAATAGAGCCCGTCCTCCCAGGGCTTTTGGCAGGTTTTCTGAACAAAGGCGCTCACGTGGAATTTCCACCTAGCCGGCGTGGGAAAGTTAGACAAAGAACTTTACATATGAAACCCCTCTGGTCCCCAGATGGGGGCTTGAATGGAGCCATGGCGCAGGGAAATTCCTGCCTTTGAAACACAGGCAATTTTCCTTAGGACAGTCCCTCACCACCACAGTGGACCTGATAACCAAGTGGCTACTAAATGAAGAAGGTATACAGCGTGGATTCACAGGACAAGCGGAGCAGCCATGTTCCAGGGCAGACCGAGTGGGGATGATGCAAGATTTTATCACACTAAGAACAGCTCAAAATTTGAAACATAAATTATTTATTTCTGGAATTTTCCATTTAATATTTTTGGACCACAGTTGGCCACAGGTAACTGACACCTCAGAAAGCATAACTGTGGATGAGGGGGGACAACTTCTGATCTTATTCTCTCCACTCATATTTGTTTATTAGGAAATCCATAGAAATCCAAACAAATTAATGAACAGCCTGGGGCAGTGGCTCGCACCTGTAATCCCAGCACTTTGGGAGGCCAAAAAGGGAGGATCCCTTGAGCCCGGGAGGTTGTGGAGCCCAGGAGCCCAGAGCCAGTGACTTGCCAGGGGCCACACTGCGCAGCCGGATCCAGGAGCCTTGGAAAGCTCAAAGCAGCTCTCCAGCAGTCTCGCCCAAATCTGCAGCAGCCTACAGACCCACAGATGAGAAGCCAGCCTTCACAGATGCGCCTTCAGTGGGTACTCTGGGACCCCAAAGAGACCCTTTACTTGAGGCTCCTTGATGGTTGGAGTGTGAAGTTCCAGAGCTGGAAGTGATGTTCCCCTGGGGAATTCAGGAGGGGGAGATATATTGTCCCTGTACCACGTAGATACAGCTGTGCTGTCCATGCCTCCCATTCCAGGGGACCCCGACCACTGCCTGCTGCCTCCATGCACCGGAAGCTTGCTGTCACCCTCCCAGCTGACTTGTCCTCTTGCTCTCAGGGCAGCTGCCTTCTGCTTCTTGTAATCCAACCTCTTGTTAGCCCGACCCCACCTGCAACAGGGGTGACGTGGAAGAACCCCATGTTCTCAGGAAGACTGCCTGCTCGCCCTCCTCAGAGGGCATCCAGTGTTTCTACTCTATGTATGCCTGAGACTAGGAGGTTAGGGCTTGGAGAAGTGAGAGTTCTGGGCCCTGAGAGGGAACATCCAGAAAGTGGGGGACAGTGGACACGTAGGCCCAGGCAGCAGAGCAAGACGGGTCCAGTGACTACAGCAGCAGAACGGGCACCTCCCCTCCAATGCTACCTTCTCCTCCTCCTCCCTCCCCTCCTCCTCCTTCCTCTCTTCCTCCTCCTCCTCCTTCCTCCCTTTCTCTTCCTCCTGCTCCTTCTCCTTCCTCTTTTCCTCCTCTTCCTCCCTCACTTCCTCCTCCTCCTTCCTCTTCCTCCTCTTCCTTCCTCTCTTACTTCTCCTCCTCCTCCCTGTCCTTCTCCTCCTCCTCCTCCTCATCCTCCCCCCACCGCTGGGAAGAGCATTAAACGGAACTTGAGATCTTCCCCCCGCTATGCCCAGCACTTCTTTTCTAACTGCCTGTGGAACAGTGTTTTGTGTTCGCAGTATTTACCAAAGACTAAAAATTGGTTTGGAGGCAGCGTCTACCTTCTCTTCTACCTCTCTAGTTAGTGGTAATTTGGGTGCGGGAACTGCAGGGCGTAGATTAGTCTAGGGTTTTCAGTGGCAGGCACAGAGTAACCATCTCTATGCCATCATGGCCCAGCGGTCCCTGCCTGGTCTGTACACTCTGCAGACAGCACTTCTCTCTTCCAGGATTCATGTGGGTGACTCATCTGGTGGCCTCCTTCCACGTGTTTAGCCTGTACCCAGGGCGTGGGTTAGTTCCACGCAGTAGGCAGTGGGCCCCTCGTGCTCCAGCCAGCCTCCCTGCCCCAGAAAACCATGGGCTGTGCTCCAAGAACTTGAAAACTCGAGTGCTCACTCCCAGGCCTGGGGCACTCAGTTTTCTCACAAATGGCTTTTTGTTGTGTTTTGTATGATTTTCCTGCGTGACATTTCTAGTCATTCAGGTCTGCTGAAGTTGGATTCTTTTCAAGTTGCCTTCGTCTCCCTTTGCTGAGACTTCTGTACACATTGTTTTCCTGAGTAATGGTATTTATAAGTCAATTTCTTCTAATCAGAGCTACTGAAACGTACCTGCTCTCAACAAACTCTGATTTGCTTTTGTTTTTTAATAATTTTTTTTAAAAAGAGGTGATTAAATCATGAGGGTGACGTCCTTATGAATAGAATTCGTGCTCTTACTGATGGAAGGCCAGGCGTGGTGGCTCACTTCTATAATCCCAGCACTTTGGGAGGCCGAGGCCAGAAGATCACTTGAGGTCAGGAGTTCAACACCAGCCTGGCCAACGTGGTGAAACCCCATCTCTACTAAAAGTACAAAAATTAGCCAGGCATGGTGGCACATGCCTGTAGTCTCAGCTACTCAGGAGGCTGAGGCAGGAGAATTGCTTGAACCTGGGAGGCAGAGGTTGCAATGAGCCAAGATCACACATCACTCCAGCCTGAGAAACAAAGCGAGACTCTGTCTCGAAAAAAAATACAATATTATTCAGTGATTTTTTTTTTTTTTTGAGACGGAGTTTCGCTCTTGTTACCCAGGCTGGAGTGCAATGGTGCAATCTCGGCTCACCGCAACCTCCGCCTCCTGGGTTCAGGCAATTCTCCCGCCTCAGCCTCCTGAGTAGCTGGGATTACAGGCACGCGCCACCATGCCCAGCTAATTTTTTGTATTTTTAGTAGAGACGGGGTTTCACCATGTTGACCACGATGGTCTCGATCTCTTGACCTCATGATCCACCCGCCTCGGCCTCCCAAAGTGCTGGGATTACAGGCGTGAGCCACCGCGCCCGACTCCCTCAGTGAGTTTTTTTTTTTTGAGACAGTCGCACTCTGTCACCTAGGCTGGAGTACAGTGGCACTGCACAATCTCAGCTCACTGCAACCTCTACCTCCCAGGTTCAAATGAATCTCAGCCTCCCAAGTAAATGGGATTACAGGTGTGTGCCACCATGCCCAGCTAATGTTTTCGTGTTTTTAGTAGAATGGGGTTTCACCGTGTTGGCCAGGCTGGTGTTGAACTCCTGACCTCAAGTGATCCACCTACCTCAGGCTCCCAAAGTGTTGGGGTCCCAGGCGTGAGCCACTGTGTCTGGCCAAGTGATTCTTTAAAATGAGGTACTGATGCATGCCACGCTGTGGGTGACCCTCAAACACACCGTACTGCATGAAATAAACCAGCCACAAAAGACATCATAGTATATGATTCTATTTATACGAAATGCCCATTAATAGGCAATCCACAGAGACAGAAAGTAGACCTACTAATCACCGGCAGTGTAGTTGAGCTGCTCCCTCCTCTGTGAATCCTTTCCTGACGGAGGCAGGCAGCCTGGCAGTGTCTGACAGTGTCATTATTAACTAGAAAATAAGTTTCATAAAGGCAAGAACAAGAATTGCCTATTTTGTTCTCTCATCTACTATCAACACACCTAGAACAGTGCTTGATATATAATGGGCGTCAGCAAATACGTACTTCATGAACGAAGGACTAAAACCGTTTGCACGCCTCGCCTTCCCCATCAATAGGCAGTGGTCTTCAGGGAAAGAGAAGATTGTGTCCCATTCATACTCATGCCCCAGGATCCAGAGAAGTAGCATGCCTGCCACACAGTACAGATCCAGTAAGTATTGGTTGAATGAATCAATGAATGAATGAAAAGGAAATAGGGCTAAAACTAGTTTTGACCCACTACCCTGGAAAAGCGTAGTTCTTCTCAGATCCAGATATTCAGCACTTACTCCCTGCAGCCATCTTCAGACCCAGGCAAGCCTCCTGGAGCTTCTGAGCCCCTGCCTCTGCGAGTGGCTCTTGGACTTTCCTTTCACTCACACGTGGTCTGTCTCGGACATGTTTCCCTGTTGAAGTGTCACCTAGCATCTCAGCAGACCTGAGCAGTAGTTCAGATCAATGTCATTAGCGTACACACTCAGATCCAGTCATACAGATGATCAACATGGAAAACAAACCAGGACCAGTTGAAGACCTGGGAGAAGCAGTAGGTCCCAGGGCCGAAACTAGGAGGACCCGCTGCATCCACCGTGCTCCCAGAGAGCCAGCGCCAGTCCTCAACCAGAGAGAAACAAACGTACACAGCCTTTTATAAAGAGTGCTTGAAAAGTTAGACTCGTGCAGAACCTCTCAGCACCTTTCAGGAATTCATGGGAGAGATGGCCAGCTGATAGGCATTCATTTAAAAGGCATAGTTCCTTCTAAGATGTATCACGAGGAAAATAATTTTTAACCCAGTGCAAATGTGTATTACCCACTCTAACTAAAAGGCATGTATTAATTAAAATGGTATTGAGTGTAACGTGTGTTTCGTCGTTCCACTTAATGCAAACCTAACGAGACACCCAGACTTCAGCAAGAGGCTGCACGATGAATTTCATCAACAGTAAGAAGGAAACAACAAGAACTTCATCATTATCGTGTTGCCTTTTTACAGGGCTCCCTCTAAAACTCAGAAACAAACACGCTTGCACACACGCCCATATAATGAGCCGTCTATACACTCCAGCCAAAATTCTCGGCTCCCCAAGAGAACTTTATATGGAGTGTAATACAGAAATGCCCAGGAAACTCTGTAAGTCTTTTGACAAGGCTAATATTGGACGGGAACAAAACAAGACTACTGGCACCATCTCCTCTCAGCTCTTAAGTAAATTTGTCCCATTAAAAAGTAGCCTGTGGAAGAATTTTTTCTCCAGTGAATATGGAAGCTTACAGGCTGCCAAGCTGTCGACGTGTTCAAGCACTCTTTACCTTCATTAAATAGCATTCCCTGGCAACCAAAGACTCCAGCTGAACTTTACATGGGAGGATGGTGTTTATGGTGGTGTGAAGTAACGCTTGGAGCCACAGAGCACCCCAGGACCCTGCAGTGGACCCCACTGTGTGCTGAGCGTCATCTCAGGCAGGACAAACAAGCCAAGCTGAGCTGTGCTGTGAACCCACTGTTAGATCAGGAATAGTCCACGCCCCGGGGAAGAGTTGAGCCACACTTGGCCACAGAATGCAGACACCAAGCTCCATAGGCTAAGGAGAAATAGGGTCAGGGACAGAGCCACAGAGATGCACAGCATGGCATGGCCAGGAGCCAGGCCAGCGGGCCAGGGGTTACCTGGGCCAAGGCATGTGCTGGGACTCGGAAGGGAAAGAAAAGCAATGCACTCCCGGGACATCGCCCTGGAGTTGCAGTTGAGATGATTTCACCGTGCCTTAGACATAAGCAGATTTAGTCATTGGAGACTGGTCTTGCTGTCTCTAAAATATGCTTTCAAACCATGTGTGAAAAGAAATCTGGTAATGCACCTTTAATTCTTGTACCAAAAACACCAATCCCTAATCTCTTTGTATTCTTCCAAACCAACAGCATTTCATGTCTCATTCCTAAGCCCATTTGGGTCTCATTTAAAACAACGTTTCCAAAGAATTTAACTATATGTTGATCTATTTTTTTTTTCTTTGCAGATAACTATGTGACTTCTTGGTTGTTTTTAAGACTACCACGCCACCATTCCTACATTACTAACCTTGTTGTCCTCTTTCTTGTTTAAAATGCGTGTATTACTATGCAGTCCGGAGGCATTTTTCCCCAGAAAGACAGGAAAAGAGTGGGAGTAAAATAACTGGAACCTCACATTCCCTGTTGCTACTCAAAACATGTGGGCAGGTCACTTGAACTGGGAAATGGGAAAATCTGCTCACACGTCCATATCAAAAAAAATAAAGGGCTATAAATTTAGTTCTAGACCCTAAACTCCTTCTTTAAAGGAGTAGCTAGTTCTATTATCGTCATCTACAATTGACCCGACAGCACAGGTCACTGCCACTAGCCCTGCTACCTTTTTATGCCACTAACACTGGCCTGGCCACCATGCAGCCCCATTGACAAAACGCCAGACATTAGGAGCCAGGAGAGAAAAGTTCTGAGTGTGGCAGCCAAGGCTCTGGGTGATGGAATCAGAAATTGCAAGGCTTACAGTTTAAATGGGCTGCTCTTGTGGAAAAATGTGAAACACAGCTTTAAAATTTAACAATAACATAAAACCTTCCATTTTTTTTTGGAGACAGAGTCTCACTCTGTCACCCAGGCTGGAGTGCAGTGGTGCCATCTTGGCTCACTGCAACCTCCACCTCCCGGGTTCAAGCGATTCTCCTGCCTCAGCCTCCGAAGTAGCTGGGATTACAGGCACATGCCACCACACCCAGCTAATTTTTGTATTTTTGGTAGAGATGGGGTTTCACCATGTTAGCCAGACTAGTCTCGAACTCCTAACCTCAGGTGATGCACCCGCCTCGGCCTCCCAAAGTGCTGGGATTCCAGGTGTGAGCCACCGTGCCCAGCCACCTTCCACGTCTCACAACGGTTAGAACAAGTCTGGAGACAGTAAGAGCAACAACGTTCACAGAAACTTAGGTTGAGTTGATGACGTCCCTGACTACAGCGATGCAAAAAGACAGGAAAGAAAAGGAAAGCTGTGGTTTATTTCAAAGACTAAAGCAACAGATTCATCTGCTGGAGAATAAAAGACTGGAATGAACAGCACAGTTTCTAGGTTTTGACCAGGAATTCCTGGATGATCAACAGTATCACTGACAAATATAGGGAAATGGAAGGAGAACTCTTGTGTAAGGTGTAGCATAGAGGAACATGCACTGGACTGAGTTTTAAAGCCTTCATCTTAGTCATCCTAGTAGCCACTTTCACTATGTGGCCTTGGGAAGGTCAGATAATTGAGCTGAATTCATTTCTCTCATTTGTGAAATCCGTTAGTTTGGACTAAATAATATTCAAGGATGAGTTATGAAGCTCATGTGCTGTCATTCCACCTTCCTGTATCTTTAGAGGACAGTGCTAGCTAATCATGGTCTATTTCCACTAAGTCTAGACAAGGCCTTAGAATTCTTTTCCACCAGCATTACAGGAGGCCAAGGCCCGTCTATGGAGTTGCCATGAAAAGATAAATTCTATGCACCACGAGAAATCTCTAAGTCCCTTCCTTTTGATTTTGATAAAGAGGATGTGCTCAATTCCATACCTTTAAATTTTATTAGTAAGTGGAAATTCTATTCAGAAAAATTTAAAACCCAACACTGAAAACATAGTAGGCCTCCATTTCTGGTCTCATGAGTCGCTAGGTATGCTACGGAAAATTTCTATCCACAACTAGTCCACAGAAACAGGTATGACACTATTTGAGGTGTTTCTACTCTTCCAAAATGTGGAAGAGGTCTTCAAGAACAACTTAAAAACAACAACAACAACAAATGAGAGCTGGAGCCAGAGCCCGTTGTGAGGAAGAGTGGAGAGGGTGGCGCTGGAGTAGATAAGAGTTAAAGGATTTGGCAGGTGGAATTGTTGGAGCAAGAACACCAGGGAGCATGAGCAGAACAGCAGAGGGCAGAGTAAATGTGGGAATTAAGCAGCATGGACCCACAGTGGAGCTGAGCTACCTGAGTCCTTGGTTATAAGGCTGAACAGTTACAGGAATATTAACCTACGGAAGAGCATTGAGGAGGAAGCCCAGTTTCAAATATCCACTCTAACATGAAACCTTCAGGAAAGGCTGAAGTAGACCCCAAGTAGGGATGCCCCCAAGCTATTCATAGAAGTAGAAATAAATTCTCCTGGGCAGAAAGCTTCCCCAGGTCAGGCTTGTTGCTTCCCTGGAAACCCACTGATATGTTCAGTGTGTTACCAAACACACCAGAAGTCTACTCAGCAAGAGATACAACATGCTAAAGAAACTTACATGAAATATTTAAGGAAATGAAGGATGAAATTATAAAAATAAGTATATAAAAATAAACTATTAATAAGGCACAGACAGGATTTTTAAATACTAACCTCCAGGAATAAAATGTGTAATTGTTGGCTTTGAAATCTCAAATAATTGGGCTAAACTTTGAGGTTAGACACAGTTGACAAGAGAATTAATGAACTGGAAGACACATTCAAAGAATTTAGAATGTAGCAAAGAGAGAAAAAGAAATTAAAATATGAAAAGGAGCTAAAGACATATAGAAGATGAGAAGATCTAATACCTACTAAGTGACACCCAAAAGAGAAAATTGAGAGAATTTTGAGTGTATAATGGTTGACTGCAGATTTTCCAGAAATCACATTAACTGTGAATTCATGGACCCAAGAAGCGCTACACATCCTGAGAAAACTTAATAAAGAGATCGCTCACAGTGAAACTAGAGAGCACCAAAATTGAGAACAGCATGAATGTACAGAGCAAGAAGGGCTATATCACTTAAACGGAAGGGCAGCTGAAATTTTAAAAGGCAAACTTTTCAACAACAATGGAGACCAGGAGATAAGTGGAATAACTGCAATGTGTTAAGAGAAAATAATAGTCAACCAAGAATTACGTATATAGCCAAAAGTGAGAAAAAATAGGAAAAACAGGAGTGGGAATGGTGGCTAACACCTGTAATCCCAACACTTTGGGAGACCAAGGCAGAAGGATCACTTGAGCCCAGGAATTTGAGACCAGCCTGGACAATGTAGTGAGAGCCTTCCTACAGTAAAATTTTAAAATTAGCGAGGTGTGGTGGCATGTGCCTGCAGTCCTAGCTACTCAGGAGGCTGAGGCAAGAGAATTACTGAGCCCAAGAGTTTGCCGTTACAGTAAGCTATGATCATACCACTACACTCCAACCTGGGTAACAGAGCAAAACCCTGTCACTAGAAAATAATTTTTAATTTATTTAAAAATAGGAAAAACATAATGAACCCAAAGGAGTTTAAAAAAAAAAGGAGCAGAAAGCAACAAAATAGAAAGCAAAGTTACGGTAGAATCAACAAATACATAAGTTTGTTAAAAAAATTACATATCTCTTGACTTTAAGAAAAAAGACACAAATATGTAACATAAATGCAGATAGTTATAATTTGAGCAGAGATTTAAAAGATAAACATAACTTTTTTCTACTGCTGGTGAACAAATTAAGAAAAACATAATTCTAACAATAACTTTATACCAATAAATTTTAAAATAACAAAATGGACAAATTTCTGGAAAAATATAACCTATTGTTATGTTTCCCCATAAATCTCAGCCGAGTTTAATTACTTGCATATAATCATATAATTCATGGGAACTGATATTGTGCAACTTCCAAAGATAAACCGTAAAAGGTAGTGAAGCTTTTATTTTGTTCACTGGGACATTTGCTTTTGGAAATCTGAGCTACTTTTTAAGAAGTCTACTCTGAGGCCGGCCATGGTGGTTCACACCTGTAATCCCAGCACTTTGGAAGGTAAAGGCAGGTGGATCATGAGGTCAGGAGTTCAAGACCAGCCTAGCCAATGTGGTGAAACCTCATCTCTACTAAAAATATAAAAATTAACCAGGCGTAGTGGTGGATGCCTGTAATCCCAGCTACTCGGGAGGCTGAGGCGGGAGAATTGCTTGAACCTGGGAGAAAGAGGTTGCAGTGAGCCGAGACCATGCCATTGTACTCCAGCCTGGGTGACAGAGCGAGACTCTGTCTCAAAAAAAGAAGTGTACTCTGAGCCACCACGCTCTATAGAAGCCAAGGCTGAAATCTCAGCTGACAGCCAGCATCAATTATCAGATAAGTGAGTAAAGATGCCTTCAGATGACTCCAACCTCTGGCCATGGAGTCTGCCAAAAGAAAACTCCAGACATCATGAAACAGAAACAAACTATTTCCACAGTGCCTTGCCAGGATTCTGATTTACAGAATCAAGAAATACAATAAAAGTGACTATTGAAAGCGACTAAGTTTGAGAGTAATTTATT
The DNA here is from genome assembly GCF_030222135.1 of Aotus nancymaae. NCBI lineage: Eukaryota > Metazoa > Chordata > Mammalia > Primates > Aotidae > Aotus > Aotus nancymaae. The sequence continues at coordinate 917,671 of NW_026988450.1, read as the reverse complement.
TTGTAGGAAATGAAACATTTGCCAAAGCTGACTTAAGATGAAATAGAAATTCTGAACAGTCTTATGACTGTCAGTGAGATCACTTCATTGAGCTTGCTTTTGGTGTTGCATTTAAAAGGTCATTACCAAACCTAAGGTCACTTAAATTTTCTCCTGTGTTCTCTAATTTTATAGTTTTGCATGTTACGTTTAGGTTCATAATTCATTTGGAATTAGTTTTTGCAAAAGGTGTAAGACCTGTGTCTAGACTCATTTTCTGCATGTGGACGTCCAGTTGTTCTGACAACATTTTTTGAAAAGACTTATTGAATTGCCTTTGCCCCTTTGTCAGTGATCAGTTGACTAAACTTGTGTGGGTCTGATTGTGGGCTTTCTGTTCCATTCTGCTGTTGTATTTGTCTATTCCTTGGCCATACCACAGCTACTTGACTGCTATAGCTTTATAGTAAATCTTGAAATGGGGTAATATCAGTCCTCTGAATCTGCTCTTCTTCAACATTGTGTTAACTATCCCAGGTCTTTTACCTTTTCATATGAACTTTTTTTTTTTTTTTTTTTTTGAGACGGAGTCTCGCTCTTGTTACCCAGGCTGGAGTGCAATGGCGCGATCTCGGCTCACCGCAACCTCCACCTCCTGGGTTCAGGCAATTCTCCTGCCTCAGCCTCCTGAGTAGCTGCGATTACAGGCACATGCCACCATGCCCAGCTAATTTTTTGTATTTTTAGTAGAGACAGGGTTTCACCATGTTGACCAGGATGGTCTCGATCTCTCGACCTCGTGATCCACCCGCCTCGGCCTCCCAAAGTGCTGGGATTACAGGCTTGAGCCACCGCGCCCGGCCTCATATAAACTTTTGAGTGACTTTCTTGATGTCCACAAAATAACTTGTCAAGTGAGGTGTGTTTCTGCCTTGCCTGGAGTCCAGCTCTCATCTGCCTCACAGCCCTGGAGAGGAGCCTGCAGTCCCAGGATGAGTTTCTGTAGGGCCTCTGATTACGTCTAACTCTCTAATCGGGGGGAATGAGACATAACATTCACCTTACTCAGTAAACCCACCAGGATAGAATGGCTATTCTGGTTCAGAGGTGAGAAACCTCTGAACATCATAAGCACATATGTCATGTAAAATCCTGAGAAAGGAATAAATACCTAAAGGCTTTGAGCAAGCGTGTTTTACCTTTTGCACTTCTATTCATTGAAAGCCTAAGCAATACCATACGAGGGGGGCAGAATAATGTCCCTAAAGGTGGCCGGTACCCTGATTCCCAGAACCCGCAAATATGTGACATCATATGGCCATGGGGAATGAAGGTGGCAGATGGAATTAAGGGTGCGAATCAGCTGGCCTTAAGAAGGGAGATTATCCTGAACTACCGGGTTGTCCTATGTGATCACAGGTCGTTAAATGTGGGAAGGGGAGCAGAAGAGCCCATCTAGGTGATGCGATGAACCAAGAATTCGGACAGCCACAGAAGCTGGAAGAGCCCTGGGCTCTCCCCTCAAGCCTGTGGAGAGGAACTCAGTCTAGGCTACGTCTCCATTGTAGCCGAGTAACACCCACGCTGGCCTTCTGGTGCACAGAAATGTAAGCTAATAAACTTGTGCTGCTTTAAGCCACTAGGTGTGTGGTAATTTGTTACAATAGCAACGGGAAACTGATATCCCACGATAATTAAATCTATAAAGTAAAGCATATTTTGAGAAATATTTAAAAACAATAATTTTTCAGATCGTGGTATTTCAGACTGCTAGTGAAACTGTTTTGATAGCAAGAATTGCAAGAAAACGGTGGTGGTTGTTCTTAATTTATCCCCTTCTCCTCCTCCTCGCTCTCCCCAACTTTAGTCTCCGTGTTATTGTGAATTGTAATTTAAGGTTAAGTTAAAAGACCACAAAATGGAAAGCTGTTATAAGTGGTTCTCTCAGATTTCCTGGACCTTGGGAAGCAGAGCCATGTGACTGCTTTTCTGGTTTGACCTAGTTAATTCTCTGTTCATTGGTAGCCTTTGGATACTTTATTATGAACATACAGTGTAATAACCACTTTCTATTTTTAAAAAATTGTTAGTAGTTTCTTTGGATCAAAGCAAAACACAAACTCTTATGCATTAAAAGTTCTCTTTTAATGAAAAAGCTTTTTTCAAGCCTAATTAAAAAAAAAAAATAGTTTTCTTAGTCCTCTCCATCTTTGCAGTGCGATGTTTTTCAGTTTGCCTTTGGCTAAGGACTGAAACGTAAGTCAGTCAAATGTAAATAAAATAAGTCAAGGCTAATAAGATCTCATTAAACACATGTCACCAAAGGCAATTAGCAGATTTATTAATTGTTTTCTTTATGGTTTTTTATTCCGAGCATCAATCGTGCATGTAACTGAAGTCTTCTTGATTACATCCTTGAAAAATGTGTGTCTATTTCTCAAGGCTCACATGGCAAAGACCCAGACGGCCAGCTCTCATTAAGGCCTTTACTTAAAACAAACGTGTGGTACAAAAGAGAAAAATTAATTTGCCCACTTAGTCAAAATAAGAGATGCCAAGGCCTTCCTGAACAAAATGCATGTTTTTCTTTTTTTTTTTGATTCATACTCATAAAAATTTTATTTCTACATATAACCTTTGAAAAATCTTATTGGAACAACATTCGAGGGAGGAACAAAAAAGATATAAAACAATGTTCGTGTGCAGTAAAGAGTGTTTCCACGTAATACCAAAAATAAACAAGAAGAGTTTTGAATCGCATAAATTTTTATCACCGTGATACACAGAGTAGAAAAATAGCCAAGGTGATCACCAAAGAAAAAGCTGCAGGGCATCTCGCCTGTGATCACATTACAAAGAGAAGGACTCACTCTCGTGTGCTTAGAAACCTGATAAAGAGGCCGGGCGAGGCAACTCACGCCTGTAATCCCAGCACCTTGTGTTTTTTTGTTTTTTTTCAATGGCCAAGAAATGAACAATAGGTCCACAATCCCTTCCCAAGTGCAGACTGTGGTGCAGAGCGGGCCTGCGGCCTGGTGACAGAGCCTCCGAGCTGCACGCACTGCAGGGCAGCGGGTCCTCTACGGGAGTCCCGGGACCATCGGTGACCTGGTCCCTGCCCCTCCCATGGGCAGCACCTGGAGGTGAACACTGGCCAAGAGAAGGTGAAAGCTGGAGTGAGCCCGGGCCCAGAGCCCACCCAGCCGCTGCGTGCAGCGCCCAGGGGAAGCCACGGGAAGATCCTTCACACCCTGCAGCCCTAAAAGCTTGCAGGAGCGATGAAGTTAGAACTCAGACATGTCCAAGGTCGGGGCAGGGAAAAGAATTCCAGTAGAAGTGTTCAGTAGGCTCTTGTACAACAGGCACTGTGATGTCAACATGGAAACTGACATTGTACCAAGGACAATTGTGGATAAAACGGCCCTCCACAAGAAGGCGGTGGGGTCTGGCTTGGCTGCGGGAGCTCAGTCCCACCTACAGGGAGGCCATCAGAAGCGGCCAGGACAGAGCGACAGGCAGGGCGGAGCACAGGGCGAGGGTGGTTCTGGGAGAACAGCACACGTTTCTGTGGTGGTCTCAGGAATTCGTCCTGGTGTTCAGGCTTTGGAGGGTCCTAACCAGGAGCTGAAGCCTAACTATGGCCTCTTCCTTGAGGTTTCTGAGACGGCATAAGACTTCGTTTGCAAAATAGGACTGTGATGTCATAAGTCATAAGCAGAAGGTTGAAAGGGCCCCTGCCTCTCCTTTCATCCAAACCTGTCTTGTTCAGATGAATATTTTGCTTTCAGATGAAAGATCCTGCATTCATAGAAGTCAGTCTCCTATAGTGGCAGGGGACCACTTTGTGTAGAAAAAAGGAACAGCGAGATTAATAGCCCGAAGGTGTGGTGCTCGGCAGAGGCAGTGCAGAGACACGGGGAGGTCTGGGATGGGACCAGGAGCACCACAGTGTTTTTTAAAACTGCTTCTCCCACCCTCTTTCAAACCGTTGTTCTTCTCCTGAGTGCCTGTTCCGTAATTTTGAACTCTAGCTGTTTTCTTCTTGTTGACTGTTTATCTGTCCCAGACTTCCACTATATTGCAACATTTTACTCTCATGCATTTCGGTTCAGCTTTATTACGTGACAAATATTTAGACATTTTATTAACAACCTCCGTAAACATGACCCATCAAAGGGGCATGGCAACAACTCAAACATTAAATCACACACACACACACAGGCACACACACACAAATGTCAACATACACACACATAAATGTCAACATATACACACATGCACACCACACACACAAATGTCAACATACACACACATGCACACCACACACACACATGTCAACATACACACACATGTCAACATATACACACACGCACACCACACACACACGAATGTCAACATACACACACACAAATGTCAACATACACACACATAAATGTCAACATATACACACACACACCACACACACAAATGTCAACATACACAGACACGCACACCACACACACACAAATGTTAACATACACACACATAAATGTCAACATATACACACACACCACACACACAAATGTCAACATACACACACGCACACCCCACACACAAATGTCAACATACACACACACACCACACACACACAAATGTTAACATACACACACATAAATGTCAACATATACACACACACACCACACACACACGAATGTCAACATACACACACACAAATGTCGACATATGCACACACACACCACACACACACACACACACACACGCACACAGAGGTGACTGAGAATGCAGTTCAGGTCCTCATCTACATTACAGGCATCAGGTAATCTCAGTGGAAACTGCTAGGAGGAAATAATTTGTCTTTAGGCATTTTCTACTTTCATTCTCAACAGAAGAGAAAGAAGGAAAAGAAAGAAAACCAGAGTTTTATTTGTGATAAATGTCCAACAATGCTTGTTTATAGAATTTAAATATGAAAGCATCCCTCCTCACAGACACCCCATGAGAACACCAAGACTGAGAAGCTAAACCCAGGCCTCACACGTAGTAAGAGCGGGTGCTTCCGCTCTCCCTCCTCCTAACACCTTCTATAGAAGGTCCTGGCCACCCGGCGTTAGCGTTTCAGAGCCGGCGCCTTGAGGAAGCCGCCCCTGGAGCTGGCTTCACCGGCTGTCCGCTGTGCAGACCTGCACTGGCCCCGTCGTCTCTGCCCGTTCCACTGCTTCAGTCCTCCTTACTAGAAAACGGGGCTTGAAATGTCTTCCCCGTGGGAGTCAATGAGACTGCACACATCCATGTCACCATACATGTGCATGGCAGTTAGCACTCTGCCCAGAACACAGTGCCTGCAGAGGGTAGCTCATCCCAGTTCTGCTGGTAGCAAGAATAATAATGCCCTGAAACACCTTCTCAGCAATAGTGAAACACTCTGCATGTGAGGAGCAGACGGGTCTGCTTCGGTCACTACGCCTGGCCTTCCTTTGAGTCTCTGCCCCTCCAGAGAGCCCAGGCTCAGCAGCTTGGAAGGCTCTGAGGATTTCTCCTCCAAGAAATCCTCATGCAAACGCAGAAACCAGGCCCCTCAGGCAGCCCGGGCAGGGTTCTGTGGTCACACCAGCCCAGGGTCCCAGGTGAGCATGGGCCCCAGCTTTCTGCAAACACCGGTATTCCTCTGTCACCGCAACCCCGGCTCTCCAGCCCGCAGGCCCCCTCCAGAAGGTACACATCGCTCTGTCCCTCACTGCTGGGCCTCAGAGGTCTCCCTAGCACAGCAGGGCCTGGCTCTGTGGGGTCTCAGTTCCTCCACATTTGGTGAGAACCTCTCAGAAGTTTTCCTTCTGGTGTCCAGGGACTGGACATAGGAAAGCATGGAGCCACCCCACAGGGCGATTCCAGGATGGTGACGTACTCTCACACAGCCCCTAACCCCAGAAGGGATGAATGTGACAGACGCTACAGGTGGGCACCAGTGGAGAAAAGGAGCTCCTTTCAGTCCCGGAAGAAGCCAGCAGTAGCATTAAAACCTCAAAGGACTAGCTTCCTTGTCCCCTGCATACGATGCCTTCGAGAAATAAGCTGCCGGCCTGGCCTCAAGGATGTGTAATACCCCAAAATTTTAAAACTAAATAATGCATAATCACGCTGAATTATAAGTACTGGATGCTATCTTTAGACCCTTACAAACATTTTATTTTTCACAGCAATCCTAGGAGGCAGGGGTTAGGATTATTACCTTTACAGGTGAGAAAGCGAAGGCTCAGAGGAGCTGCCCGAGTCACACAGCCAGGAAGCCACCGAGTTAGAATTCAAAGCCAGGAGCATTAGATGCTCAAGCCCACGCTCTTACTCTACCAGAGTGTAGCATGACACCCTCTTCCCTGAAGTTTCCCCAGAGACTGACAAGGCTGTAGATTTCATGAGTAGAACAGCGTAGACGGCAGGAAGGTTAAGAAGGGAAGACGGCACACCACCGGCGAATTCCCGCAGCCCGTTCACACTCGCAAGCTCATCCAGCACAAACTACATCAAAAGGAGGCTGCTTGCTCCTTGGTTCTGGCCACAGTTTTGTTCTGGAGATTTTCTGACACAGCCAGAAATAAATGCCACTCCAGGACATGAAGAGAGAGGACGTCCCTGTGACCTGCTTCCAGCAGCAGGGCGTCCAGGGGTGACCTGCGCTGGCCACACTGGGTGAAACACGGGGAGAGCTGGCCTGTGACTTAACACAGCAAGAATCTGGAATTGGGTAGATGCATGCAGACCCACAGGCTGAAGGTCAACGTCCGCTTCCACTCGGCCATAACAAAGGCAAAGTTTTGAGTTGTTTAAAAATAAAAACACACCTACTTTGCTAACTCTACAGCCAACTAGAATTAAATCCATCTCCATTCAAAGCATAGTAAAACTTTTCAAAACCTTATCAAACTACTGCTTTATACAGACAGCATCAGCCGTGGAAGGGCGGGAGCCCTGACTGGGCGGGCCAAGTGCGAGTCCCAGCACTGCTGCTGCCCAAAGCTGCGACCCCTGGACCGGTGACTCGCCCTCAGCCTGCGGGGCCACACGGTCCAACGAGGAGAGAGTACTGGTAACTGCCGGTTACATCCGATTAAAGGAGACAGCATGTCTAGAACGCAGGACTTGGGACATGTGCCCCTTTCCTCCACTCAACCAGACCTGAAATCACATTAATCATTTCTTTGGCTCAAGTTCCCACATCCAAGGTCAACCCGAAGCCACAGAATCTCACATCAGAAAGCTCATCTCAGGCTCTGACCCCACCTAATTGCTCACAGTGTGGTGATGCCTCCTGGTTTCATGTGCTTGACTAAACCTACTCAGCCTGTAATACATCCTTAGTTATAATTTAAGAACCTGGCATTTAATAAGCACTGACACCAGCCACACTGTTATTCAGAGCGAATCACTAGAAACCTTTGTTTTCCACTATTTGGGTTCAGACGGGAAGGGACCAGCATAGAGATGCTTGGCACACAAGGCTTTAGCCCAGAAGGATTCTTTTTCCTCCGAAAATTGAGGGCAAACTATTTGGCTGTTTTAAAAGCTAAAAATAAATATAGCTAACTGGTTGCAAACACTGTGGCCGTACAGCTCCAAGACCATTTCAGTTTGGAAGCAAAGTTGTATTTGGCAAGCAATTAGGCCCCAAAAGGTTCTAATTGCTTCATCTATTTTCAATAACAAAATTAAAAACAAAGTATTTTGATTAAAAATTAACAGCTGCATAGGAAATTCTCACGCATTTTCATAAGGATATTAGTAACCTAGGTGGGGCCTCAGAGATGATCTTTTTGGCCACAGAAAATTATCCAACCAACCACAGTATTTTAGCGAACATTTCAGAAATCAGCTGCCTTTACCCAAATGAGTGCTCAAGTCGGGATGAAAAGGAGGCTGTGATCCTACACAGGGCCCTCCGTCACTGCTGCACAAAACCACGGGACAAATGGTTTCTGTCTGCTGGAAGCTTACCAGTGAAGAATCAAGAGATTTAGAACATGGATTAAACAAATATAAATTAAATAGTAGAGCAATGGAGTGATTTAAGTGTGTTTTGATAACACATCATTCTGAGCTGGGATATAACGTTTGCTTAACCTTGGAGTCAGGCGAGACCTCGTCCCCACGGCCTCGAGCATCCCACGTGTATAAGTCGGCAAGTTGGCCGCTGCCAAGCCCTTCCCCACTACAGCCAGCCTCGGTGGCCCCACACCACGCCTCGCCCTCCCAGTCCATCGGGCCCATACGTGTCCTCACACACTTCTCAGCAGCTCGCCACCGGCCCGCGGCAGGACTCACCTCAGCCACGCAGACACAGGCTCGCTCATGCTCTGCACACCGTCCGCGCTGTTCCACACGCCCTTCCAGCCGAGGAGCAGCCCCACCCACACTCCTGTCCACAGCCCAGCTCCTTCCTGACGCCCACAGAAAATGGGGCCGTCTTCCCTCGGGGCCACCCTGTGTTTACAGGACACCTAACACTGAATTGTGCTTAGTATACAACCAGTGTTGCCAAAGCAGTGTTAAGTCCAGTGGCCACAGAGGGCCTTGCTGCCGTGGCTGGGGTGACAGGGGCCTGGGCGTTATCAGAGCCCCTGCTGGTGGTGGAATCCAGGAGCCCAAGCCTTGAGGACCCTGTCCCCAGGAAACATACGATCATTTCCGCTGACACCACATGCTCACAGGACACCACACCATGCACCCATGCACACACATCACACTGTACCACACACCACCATACCACATCACACACACACCACACCAGACCACATCACACACACACCACACCATACCACATCACACACACACCACACCAGGCCATACCACATCACACACACACCACTCCAGGCCATACCACATCATACACACATCACATCACACACACATCACATCACACACATATACCACACACATCACACACCACACACTGCCATACCACATCACACACACACCACACCTGGCCACATCACACACATACCACACTAGGCCATACCACATCACACACACACCACATCACACACACACCACACCAGGCCATACTACATCACACACACATCATATCACACACAGATACCACATCACACACACACCACATCACACACACACCACACCAGACCATATCACACACACACCATACCATGCCATATCACACACACACATGTCCACATAACACATGACACACCACACCACACCCACACCACATACCACACCACACATACCACACCACACACACACCAGACCATATCACACACATACCACACAACACACACATACACACACCATACCATATCATACACACACTGCACATACACCACACATACCACACCACAGACACACCATATCACGCACAGATTACACACACCACACCACAGTCACACCACACATACACCACACCACACATACCACACCACAAACATACACCATACCATATTTCACACACACCACACCACACCCATAAATACACGTGCACACCACTCACATGCACCTTACGTGACACATACACACCCCAAAACCTTACCTTCCTCCCTCCCTTATCCTATCCAGCCCAGTAACTTCCACACTAAATTTCCAAATAATCCTCTAGCCCCTCGGGGTGTGGAGCTGACCCCCTCACTCTCTCCTTAGCACTGACACACTGATGCGTAATTCATTTCTTCACTGAAGCGACTTCCTAGCTTTGAAGAGGAGAGGAGGAAGCCACAAAATGAACAGACCCCTTTACCGACCCCTTAGTACACACGGAGAGGCATATCCAGGGTCGCCTAATGAGGAGAAGACAAAGGCAGGGGGACTGGGAAGTGGATGTGTTCTCTGACTGATAGCTTCCCGCCCCGGCCGTTGAAATAAAAAGCACGAAGGAAATCGAAGATGTAAACTGGGATGGGATGTTGCCAAGCGGTGACTAACGTTCAGATGCCGTTGGCAGCGTGTATAAACTACAGCTGCTTGTTTACATAGCACTTCCACACAGATCATCTTACTGATCTGCACAACTGTGCTGTGCTGGACACAGAACACGTGTTCTAATTTCCATTTTCAGATTTGCAAAGCTAACTCAAAAAGCAAGGGCTCTGAGAAGAACTAGGTCATGACCCACACACACACCACACCACAGACACCGCACTACGTCACACAGACACACACACCGCTTGGGCCACATTCAGCCCATGGCAACTCCCATCATAGGTGTTCACATCTTCCCTGTTCCTTAAAACAAAAAGATAATCTCTGTGAGAGGTGAAAGGCTAAAAAAATTCCAAAATAGTTCCAGAGGCCAATGTCCTGATTTACATCCAATTCACGGTGAAAGTGGATTTCTCCTTCACTTCAAAAAGTGAACGTCTGAATGAAAATTTGCCTAATTAATTCAATCATTAATCGTATTCATTAAGCTACTGTCAAAAGCTTGACACGAAAGTGCTTTTATGAGTAAAGGCAGGTGGAAAGCCCCCTGATTCATTGCCCGTGGGCTTCCCAAAACACTTCCAGGACTCGGTGGAGGGCGGGAGGACCCCAGCAACTCCGCCCCGGCCACCGTGTGCTTGCTTTATCAGAGTGAACTTTGCTGCCTGTTTACGCCCCAACGAAATCCATATGCCGAAACCCTCAGCCCCACTTAGGGTGATGGTGTTTGGAGGGGGCCTTTGGGAGGTGACGAGGTCCTGAGGGTGCAGTGCTCTCGGTGGCATTCGTGCCTCACAAGAAGCGAGACAGAGTTTGTTCTCTCTGCTCCCCGCCGTGTGCGGACAGACGCGTCTGCAGTCCGCCCTCCCCAGAACCCGGCACGAGGGCTGCACCCTCATCACTGCGAGAAGCCGACGTCTGCTGCTGCAGGCCCGCGCTGCGGTATTCTGTTAGAGCAGCCCGCCATGCCTAAGGCAAGCTCTGTCACCGCAGCGTTCCTGGACTGACTTCACACACGCGCGCGCGCGCGCACACACGCACACACGCGCACGCGCACGCGCACACACAGGCACACATACACGCGCACACACGCGCAAACACACACGCAAACACACACGCACACACGCGCAAACACACGCGCAAAACACACGCGCAAACACACACAGGCGCAAACACACACGCAAACACACACAGGCGCAAACACACACATGCAAACACACACGCACGCGCACACACGCACACGCACACGCGCGCACGCACACAAACGCACACACGCACACACGCACGGGCACACACACACTTCTGTGACTGCTCGACGTGGGTGCGCTGCAGGTGGGAGCAGAAAGGCCACTCGTCCCCTAAGCTGTCGCGTGGCCTCCCTGGCAAAGAAGAGGGGTGAGTCCGGCCCCGCGGACACCGCACACAGTCCCCTTACCCAGCAAGCCTTTACGGTGGAGATGGCAGGGCTCCCATCGCGGTGCTGCCAGAGCGTGGACCGGAGCCGGACCCTCGCAGAGACCCCGCGGGGAGGCGGCTCCAGAGCCTGAAACAGTCGCTCGGATTTAAACGCACCAACCAAGCATCTAATGAGCGAGCTGGGACCAGAAGGGGGTTTCAGGAATTGGGTGTCCCCCCCCAGGTGTGGTCCCCAGGTAACTTCTAGGACAGAGGACGTGGTGCTAGGCCGTGGCCCCGGCACTAAGGAAGGGGCGAGGATTCTGGAGCTGAATGCGGCCGGGGCGAAAAGGGCGGCCCACAGTGAAGAGGCGGGTGGACGTCTCGTGGGCCGGCCGCAAAGACAGAAGAAAGCATCTTACCAACCTGTGCACGGTCACGGGTGCTTCCTGATGGAAGGTGCCCTCAAATGCCCAGACAAACGTTCTGAATTCTTCGTGAGTCCTATCCGGCGGTATAGGAAAAGTCTCTGCGGTCTGTGAACTAGGGGACAAGCTTTTAACCGTGTTTGTGTTTTATCATATCGAGACCTTTGTTTCTTCTCAAAAATGAGTGTCCTTGAGCAGCGCGCCGTGGACTTTGGGTGGGAGTGAATGGAAGCCTGTCCCCGCGGAGCGCAGCAGCAGGTTCTGCCCTGACACCTAGCGGACTCCGGGCGCACTGCAGCGCCGGCTTAGCGGCTCTCCCAGGCGTTCTCATGGTTTGTCTTACAGCTGCTCAGGACTCATTTATTCCTCCCCAAGGGCCTCAAGCTCCTTTAGAAATTACTGAAATAAACAATATGCACAATGGCTACTGTTTCTATGTAGTCCTACTTTGCACTCTATCCCTGTTTCGCAGACCCCTTCTTCCTCCCCTCCTTGATTAGCAGCCACATACGGCCCCAAGACAGGTCTTGCCTCTGTCAGCGAGACCTGGGGCCATGCCTTTGATGCTGACAGATGTGGGCCTGACTCTAAAGAGAACCAAGCAGCCCAGTGTTTGACATTACGGGTAAAAAACAGGCAAATAGCTTTCAGAATATGGAGGTCAGAGTTCCTATAAGAACAGCATTCAAAATGAAAGAGAAACAAGCCAGGCATGGTGGCTCATGCCTGTAATTCCAGCAATTTGGGAGGCTGAGGTGGGCAGATCACTTGAGGTCAGGAGTTCGAGACCAGCCTGGCCAACATGGTGAAACCCCATCTCTATTAATAATATAAAAATTAGCAGGGCAAGGTGGCAGGTGCCTGTAATCCCAGCTACTTGGAAGGCTGAGGCAGGAGGATCATCTGAACCCAGAAGGCGGAGGTTGCAATGAGCCAAGATCACACCATTACACTCCAACCTGGGTGACAGAGTAAGATTCTGTCTCAAAAAAAAAAAAAGCATCAATAAACACGCAGGTCAATAACCTTCACGTATAAAGCCTCATATAAATAGACCAGAAAAATCCTTGGAACTCTATTCTTTTTGAGACAAGGTCTCACCCTGCTGCCCAGACTAGAGTGCAGTGGCACAGTCACAGCTCACTGCAGCCTCGTACTTCCAGGCCAAAGTGATCCTTTGTCTCAGCCTCCCAAGTAGCTGAGACCACAAACATGCTTGGCTAATTTTTTAACTTTTATTTTTGTAGAGATGGAAGTCTCACTGTGTTGCCCAGGCTGGTCTCAAACTCCTGTCCTAAAACAGTCCTCCCACCCTGGCCTCCCAAAGTGTTAGGATTACAGGTGTGAGCCACCGCACCAGGACGAACTCAGTTTTTCTAAGGTGGACAAAGCACAGCAGCTGACAATTAGCAAAAGCGTAAACACAAAGTATTCATGAACATTTGGAAGATGTTTTAATTAATGAAATACTTAAAATAAGAGGGTACTATATTTTATGCATCCAATTTGCACAAAATATTTTTAACTCCCAGTCCCCAATGCTAATGCTGTCCAGGAAGCAGAAAACAGAAGTAGCAGCAGGAGGACGTGCTGAGAAGCTGCTAGAGGGAGGAGGCATCAGGACCAACTGCAGGGATGCACCGAAAGCCTTTAAAGTATGTGCAGCCCTCACCCTAGGAGTACCACTTTTGTGAATCCATTCAAAAGAAGTAATCTAGGCTGGGTGTGGTGGCTCACGCCGGTAATCCCAACGCTTTGGGAGGCCAAGGCAGGTGGATTATCTGAAGTCAAGAGTTTGACACCAGCCTGGCCAACATGGTGAAACCCCATCTCTACTAAAAATACAAAAATCAGCCAGGCGATGTGGCACATGCCTGTAATCCCAACTACTCAGGAGGCTGAGGTAGGAGAATCACTTGAACCCGGGAGGCAAAGGTTGCAGTGAGCTGAGATTGCACCACTGTACTCCAGCCTGGGAGACAGAGCGAGACTCTGTCTCAAAAAAACAAACAAACAAAAAAGACATAATCTAAAATGTGGGAAGAGCAGGCAGCATCATACTGAATGGACAAAAGCTGGAAGCATTCCCCTTGAAAACTGGCACAAGACAAGGATGCCCTTTCTCACTACTCCTATTCAGCATAGTATCGGAAGTCCTGGCCAGGGCAATCCAGCAAGAGGAAGAAATAAAGGGCATCCAAATAGGAAGAGAGGAAGTCAAATGTCTGTTTGCAGATCACATGATCATCTATTTAGAAAACCCCATAGTCTCAGCCCAAGAGCTTCTTAAGCTGATAAACTTCAGCAAAGTCTCAGGATATAAATAAAATCAATGTGCAAAAATCTCCAGCATTCCTATACACCAACAACAGGCAAGCAGAGAAACAAAAAATGAATAAACTCCCTTTCATAATTGCTACAAAAAGAATAAAATACATAAGGAATACAGCTAGCAAAGGAAGCAAAGGACCTCTTCAAGGAGAACTAGAAACCACTGCTCAGAGAAGTCAGAGAGGACACAAACACATGGAGAAACATTCCATGCTCGTGGATAGGAAGAATCAATAATGGCCATACTGCCCAAAGTAATTTATGGATTCAATGTTATTCCCATTAAACTACCATTGACATTCTTCACAGAATTAGGAAAAACTGTTTTAGAATTCATATGGAAGGAAACAGAGCCCAAACAGGCAAGTCAATCCTGAGCTAAAAGAACAAAGCCGGGTGGTGGCTAGCAAGAAGGCCCAATAAGAGCAGCTCCAGTCCGCAGCTCCCAGTGAGATCAATGCAGAAGGCGGGCGATTTCTGCATTTCCAAATGAGGTGCTCAGCTCATCTCATTGGGACTGGTTAGACAGTAAGTGCAGCCCACGGAAGGTGAGCAGAAGCAGGGTGGGGTGTCGCCTCCCCGGGTAAGCACAAGCGGTCAGGGAACTCCCTCCCCTGCCAAGGGAAGCCATGAGGGACTGTGCCATGAGGGATGGTGCACTCCAGGCCAGGTACTATGCATTTCCCACGGTCTTTGTGGTCCCCAAATTCCCTTGAGTGCCTACACCACCAGGGCCCTGGGTTTCAAGCACAAAACCGAGCAGCCGTTTGGGCAGACACTGAGCTAGCTACAGGAGGGTTTTGTTTTTCATACCCCAGTGGCACCTGCATTCATTCCTCTGGAAAGGGGGATGGAGCCAGGGAGCCAAGTGGTCGAGCTCAGCAGATCCCACACCCATGGAGCCCAGCAAGATAAGATCCATAGGCTTGAAATTCTCATGGCAAGCACAGCAGGCTGAAGTTGACCTGGGTTGCTGGAGTTTGGTGGGGGGCATCCACCATTACTGAGGCTCGAGTAGACAATTTTCCCCTCACTGTGTAGACAAAGCTGCTGGGAAGTTTGAACTGGGCAGAGCCCACCACAGCACTGTCACGAAGCCGCTGTAGCCAGACTGCCTCTCTAGATTCCTCCTCTCTGGGCAGGGCATCTCAGAAAGAAATGCAGCAGCCCTAGTCAGGGGCTTATAGATAAAACTCCCATCTCCCCGGCACAGAGCACCTGGAGGAAGGGGCAGCTGTGGGTGCAGCTTGAGCAGAATTAAACACTCCTGCCTGCTGGCTCCAAAGAAAGCAATGGATCTCCCAGCACGGCGCTCAAGCTCTGCTAAGGGACGGACCGCCTCCTCAAGTGTTCCCTGACCCCTCTGCCTCCTGACCGGGAGACACCTCCCAGCAGGGGTCAACAGACACCTCATACAGGAGAGCTTTGGCTGGCATCTGGTGGGTGACCCTCTGGGACAAAGCTTCCAGAGGAAAGAACAGGCCACAATCTTTGCTGTTCTGCAGGCTCTGCTGCTGATGCCCAGGCAAACAGGGTCTGGAATGGACCTCCAGCAAACCCAGCAGACCTGCAGCAGAGGGCCCTGGCTGTTAGCAGGAAAACTGGCAAACAGAAAGCATTAACACCAACAACCACAAAAAGGACGTCCACACAGAAACCCCATCCAAAGTCACTGACAGCAAAGACCAGAGGTAGATAAATCCACAAAGATGAGGAAAAACCAGGGCAAAAATGAGAATGCTGCTTCTCCTTCAAAGGATCACAACTCCTTGCCAGCAAGAAAACAAAACTGGAAGGAAGATGAGTTTGACAAACTGACAGAAGTAGGTTTTAGAAGGTGGTTAATAACAAACTCCTCTGAGCTAAAGGAGCATGTTCTAACCCAATGCAAGAAGGCTGAGAACCTTGAAAAAAGGTTAGACAAATTGCTAACTAGAGTAATCAGTTTAGAGAAGAACATAAATGACCTGATGGAGCTGAAAAACACAGCAAGAGAACTTTGTGGAGCATACACAAGTATCAATAGCCAAATCGATCAAGTGGAAGAAAGGATATTGAGATTGACAATCAACTTAGTGAAATAAACCATAAAGACAAGATTAGAGAAAAAAGAATGAAAAGGAAGGAACAAAGCCTGCAAGAAATATGGGACTATGTGAAAACACCAGACTTACATTTAATTGGTGTACCTGAAAGTGATGGGGATAATGGAACCAAGTTGGAAAACACTCTTCAGGATATTATCCAGGAGAACTTCCCCAATGTAGCAAGACAGACCAACATTAAGGAAATACAGAGAATGCCACAAAAATATTCCTTGAGAAGATAAACCCCAAGACACACAATCATCAGAATCACCAAGTTGAAATGCAGGAAAAAATGTTAAGGGCAGCCAGAGAGAAAGGGAAGCCCATCAGACTAACAGCAGATCTATCTGCAGAAACCCTAAAAGCCAGAAGAGAGTGAGGGCCAATATTCAAAATTCTTAAAGAATTTTCAACCAAGAATTTCATATCCAGCCTAAGTTTCATAAATGAAAAAGAAATAAAATCCTTTACAGACAAGCAAATGCTGAGAGATTTTGTCACCACCAGGCCTGCCTTACAAGAGCTCCTGAAGGAAGCACTAAATATCGAAAGGAAAAACTGGTACCAGTCACTGCAAAAACATACCAAATTGTAAAGAACATCGGCACTATGAAGAAACTGCATCAACTAACGGGCAAAACAATCAGCTAGTATCAAAATGGCAGGATCAAATTCACACATAGCAATATTAACATTAAATGTAAATGGGTTAAATGCCCAAACTAAAAGACACAGACTGGCAAATTGGATAAAGAGTTAAGACCCATTGGTGCGCTGTATTCAGGAGACCCGTCTCATGGGCAAAGACACACATAGGCTCAAAATAAAGAAATGGAGGAATATTTAACAAGCAAATGGAGAGCAAAAACAAACGCAGGGGTTGCAATCCTAGTCTCTGATAAAACAGACTTTAAACCAACAAAAATTAAAAAAAAAAAAAAACAACAACAAAGAAAAGCATTACATAATTGTAAAGGGATCAATGCAACAAGAGGAGCTAACTATCCTAAACATATATGCACTTAATACAGGAGCACTTAGATACATAAAGCAAGTTCTTAGAGACCTACAAACAGACTTAGACTCCCACACAATAACAGTGGGAGACTTTAACACCCCACTGTCAATATCAGACAGAACAGCGAGACCAAAAATTAACAAGGATATCCAGGACTTGAACTCAGCTCTGGATCAAGCAGACCTAATAGACATCTACAGAACTCTTCACCCCAAATCAGCAGAATATACATTCTTCTCAGCATCACATCACAATTAGTCTAAAATGGACCACATAATTGGAAGTAAAACACTCCTCAGCAAATGCAAAAAAATGGAAATCATAACAAACAGTCTCTCAGACCACAGTGCAATCAAATTAGAACTCAAGATTAAGAAACTCACTCAAAACCACACAGCTACATAGAAACTGAACAACCTGCTCCTGAATGACTACTGGGTAAATAACAAAATTAAGGCAGAAATAAAAAGTTCTTTGAAACCAATGAGAACAAAGACGCAAGATACTAGAATCTCTAGAATACAGCTAAAATAGTGCTTAGAGGGAAATTTATAGCACTGAATGCCCACAGGAGAAAGTAGGAAAGATCTAAAATCGACACCCTAACATCACAACCAAAAGCTAGCAGAAAACAAGAAATAACTAAGATTAGAGCAGAACTGAATGAGATAGCGACATAAAAAACTTTTCAAAAAGTCAGTGAATCCAGGAGCTTATTTTTTGAAAAGATTAACAAAATAGACTGCTAGCTAGACTAATAAAGAAGAAAAGAAAGAAAAGTCAAATAGACACAATAAAAAATGATAAATGGGATATCACCACTGATCCCACAGAAATACAAACTACCATCAGAGAATACTATAAACACCTTCTATGCAAACAAACTAGAAAATCTAGAAGAAATGGATAAAATCCTGGACACATACACTCTCCCAAGACTAAACCAGAAAGAAGCTTAATACCTGAATAAACCAATAACAAGTTCTGAAATTGAGGCAGTAATTAATAGCCTATCAACCAAAATAAGCTCAGAACCAGACTGATTCACAGCCAAATTCTACCAGAGGTATAAAGAGGAGCTGATACCATTCCTTCTGAAACTATTCCAAACAATAGAAAAAGAGGGACTCCTCCCTAACTCTTTTCATGAGGTCAGCATCATACTGATACCAAAACCTGGCAGAGACACAACAAAAAAAGATTTCAGGCCAATATCCCTGATGAATATCAATGCAAAAATCCTCATTAAAATACTGGCCAACCAAATCCAGCAGCACATCAAAAAGTTTATCCACCATGATCAAGTTCCCTTCATCCCTGGGATGCAAGGCTGGTTCAATATATGCAAATCAATAAACATAATCCATCACATGAACAGAACCAATGACAAAAAACACGTGATTATCTCAATAGATGCAGAATAGTCCTTTGATAAAATTCAACAGCCCTTTATGCTAAAAAAACTCTCAATAAACTATGTATTGATAAGTATCTCAAAATAATAAGAGCTATTTATGATAAACCCACAGTCAATATCATACTGAATGGGCAAAGGCTGGAAGCATTCCCTTTGAAAACTGGCACAAGACAAGGATCCCCTCTCTCACCACTCCTATTCAACATAGTATTGGAAGTTCTAGTCAGGGCAATCAGGCAAGAGAAAGAAATAAAGGGTATTCAAATAGGACCAGAGGAAATCAGATTGTCTCTGTTTGTAGATGACATGATTGTATATTTAGAAAACCCCATCATCTCAGTCCAAAATCTCCATAAGCTGATAAGCAACTTCAGCAAAATCTCAGGATATAAAATCAATGTGCAAAAGTCACAAGCATTCCTGTACACCAATAATAGACAAACAGAGCCAAATCATGAGTGAACTCCTAGTCACGATTGCTACAAAGAGAATAAAATACCTAGGAATACAACTTACAAGGGATATGAAGGACTTCTTCAAGAAGAACTACAAACCACTGTTTAAGGAAGTAAGAGAGGACACAAACAAATGGAAAAATATTCCATGCTCAGGGATAGGAAGAATCAATATCATAAAAATGGCCATACTGCCCAAAGTAATTCATAGATTGAGTTTATTCACAGAATCAGAAAAAAAACTACTTTAAATTTCATATGGAACCAACCAAGAGCCTGAATAGCCAAGATAATTCTAAGCAAAAAGAACAAAGCTGGAGGCATCACACTACCTAACTTCAAACTACACTACAAGGCTACAGTAATTGAAACAGCATGGTACTGGTACTAAAACAGATATATAGACCAATGGAACAGAACAGAGGCCTAAGCAATAAAGCCACACATGTACAACCATCTGAACTTTGACAAACCTGAAGAAAACAAGCAATAGGGAAATAATTCCCTATGTAATAAATGATGTTGGGAAACTGGCTAGCCATGTGCAGAAAACTGACAGTGAACCCCTGCCTTATACCTTATACAAAAATTAACTCAAGATGGATTAAAGACTTAAATATAAGACCTAAAACCATAAAAACCTGAAAAGAAACCCTAGGCAATACCATGAAGGACATAGGCATGCACAAAGACTTCATGATTAAAACACCAAAAGTAATGGTACCGAAATTGACAAATGGGACCTAATTAAACTAAAGAGCCTCTGCACAGAAAAAGAAACTATCCTCAGAGTGAACAGGCAGCCTACAGAATGGGAGAACATTTTTGCAATCTATACATCCGACAAAGGACTAATATCCAGAATCTACAAATAACTTAAATTTACAAGAAAAAAATAAACAACCCCGTCAAAAAGTGGGCAAAGGATATAAACAGACACTTCTCAAAAGAAGACACTTATGCGGCCAAGAAACAAGAAAAAAAGCTCAACACCACTGGTCATTAGAGAAATGCAAATCAAAACCACAATGAGATACTATCTAACGGTAGTTAGACTGGCAATCATTAAAAAGTCAGGAGACAACAGATGCTGGAGAGAATGTGGAGAAACAGGAACACTTTTACACCATTGGTGGAAGTGTAAATTAGTTCAATCATTGTGGAAGACAGTGTGGCGATTCCTCAAGGATCTAGAACCAGAAATACCATTTGACCCAGCAATCCCATTACTGAGTATATACCCAAAGGATTATAAATCATTATACTATAAAGACACGTGCACATGTATGTTTACTGCAGCACTGTTCACAAAAGCAAAGACTTGGAACCAACCCAAATGCCCATTAATGACAGACTTGATAAAGAAAACATGGCACATATATGCCATAAAAAAGGATGAGTTCATGTCCTTTGCAGGGACATGGATGAAGCTGGAAACCATCATTCTCAGCAAACTAACCCAGGAACAGAAAACCAAACACTGCGTGTTCTCACTTATAAGTGGGAGTTGAACAGTAAGAACACGTGGACACAGGGAGGGGAACATCACACACCAGAGCCTCTCGAGCGTTGGGGGATAAGGGAGGGAAAGCATTAGGAGAAATACCCAATGTAGATGACGGGTTGATGGGTGCAGCACACCACCATGGCACGTGTATACCTACGTAACAAACCTCACAGGGCCCGGTGTATGTTGTTTACCCCCATGCGTCCATGTGTTCTCATCAATCAGCTCCCACTTATAAGTGAGAACATGCAGTGTTTGGTTTTTTGTTCCTGCGTTAGTTTCCTGAGGGTAATGGCTTCCAGCTCCATCCATGTCCCTGCAAAGGACATAATTTTGTTCCTTTTTATGACTGCATAGTATTCCATAGTGCATGTGTACCACATTTGCTGTAATCCAGTCTATCATTAGCGGGTGTTTGGGTTGATTCCATGTTTCATTATCGTGGATAGTGCTGCAGTGAACATATTAGTGCATGTATCTTTATAACAGAATGAATTATATTCCTTTAAGTGTATACCCAGTAATGGGGTTTCTGGGTCAAATGGTATTTCTGCCTCTAGGTCTTTGAGGAATCGCAACACTGTCTTCCACAATGTTGAACTAATTTATACTCCCACCAACAGCGTAAAAGTGTACCTTCTCACCACAACGGTGCCACCATCCTTTATTTTTTGACTTTTTAGTAATAGCCATTCTGACTAGTATGAGATAGCTCATTGTGGTTTTGATCTGCATTTCTCTAACGATCAGTGGTGTTGAGCTTTTTTCACACGTCTGTTGGCTGCGTGTATGTCTGTTCATGTTCTTTGCTCACTTAGAAGAAATGGAGAAATTTCTGGAAACATACAACCTACAAGACCGAATCATGAAGAAATAGGAAATCCGAACAGACCTATAACTAGTAAGGAGATTCAGTCAGTAATCAAAAACCCCTCAAAAAGAAAAGTCCAGGGCCTGATGCCTTCATGGGTGAATTCTACCAAACATTTAAAGCATGATTAGCTCCAACCCTTCCTAAACTTCCGAAAAATTGCACAGGAGGAAAGGAAATACTTCCAAACTCATTGTGTGAAGCTTACCCAGATACTAAAGCCAGACAAAGACACTGTCGGAAAACTATAGGATCTAGTGAACTTGGATGCAAAAGTCCTCAACAAAATACCAGCAAACTCAACTCAACCGCACATCAAAGGATCACACTGTATGATCAAGTTGGATTTATCCCTGGGGATGCAAAGATGTTTCAACATACAAAAATCAATTACTGTGACATACTACATTAATGGAAAGAAAGACAAAATCACACTTCACAAAATTCAACATCCTTTCCCGATAAAAACCGTCAATGAGATAGAAATAGGAGAAAATTACCTCAATATGATAAAGGCTATGAAGGAATAGTCCACAGCTATCGTGACGCTTAACGTTGAAAAACTGAGGGGGAGCGTGTGTGCACGTGTCCGGATCTCCTCACCGAGGCACCGACCGGCTCTCCCCGGCCAGCGTGCAGGCAGAGTCCTCGGGACGGCTGCATGGACACCGGGCAGCAAGGGGGCCCTTTAGTGAGGACGACTGTTAGAGCACAGCCACTTACCGAGGACGCCTACTCTCACCGCTTTTATTCAACGTGGTACTGGAAGTCCAAGCCAGGGCAATTAGGCAAGAGAAAAATAAAATACATCCAAACTGGAAACCAAAAAATACAATTACATCTGCACATGGCAGGATCTTCCATGTAGAAACCCTAGAGACTCCACTGAGAAACCGTTAGAACTAGTATATGAATTCAGCAAAGTTGCAGAACACAAAATCAATGCATAATAATCACTGGCACTCTTTTCTGTTGAGAGAGTCTCACTCTCTCAAGTCTGTGGGGCGTTGGGAAAATTATTAAACTCTTTGTGCCTCACTTTGGGACAAAATGGGGAGTAATAATCGTTCTGTTGTGATGATGAAATCAAGTGAATTAATATTTTAGAGGACTTAGCCTGAGATAGAGTACAGGCTATGTGTTTATTAAGTAAAACGACAACCTTTTCCCATGTTTTATGTAATTTTTTAATTTTTTTTTTCAACATTTAAGTTCAGGGATTCATGTGCAGGATGTGCAGGTTTGTTAAATAGGTAAACGTGTGCCATGGTGGTTTGCTGCACAGATCAACCCATCACCCAGGTATTAAGCCCAGCACCCATTAGCTATTCTGACAGGTACAGTGGCTCATGACTGTAATCCCAGCACTTCGGAGGCCAAGTTGGGCGGATCAAGAGGTCAGGAGTTCGAGATCAGCCTGGCCAATATGGTGAAACTCTGTCTCTACTAAAGACACAAAAACAGCTGTGGTGTGCACCTGTAATCCCAGCTACTCTGAAGGTTGAGGCAGGAGATTTGCTTGAACCCATTAGGCAGAGGTTGCAGTGAGCTGAGATTGTGCCACTGCACTCCAGCCTGGGCGACAGGGCCAGACTCTGTCTCAAAAAAGAAAATGTTTAAGTCACTGAAGAGACTGAACCATTCCAGGTTAGCAAGACTTGACCGTAATCAGGTTCAAAGTATCTACAAATAATACTTCATCCACTCCAAGGGGCTGGACAGTCTTGCAAGCCCGAATGTTGTCAGGGTCTCCAGGTGAAGGGTGGTCCGCCAGCTAAGCCTGCAGAGGGCCTGAGATTTCTCTCTCCAAGGTGGTCGATTGCTGGGCTTCCAGAGAGAAGCAAATTCTCCATGTGTCATGAAGTGGGCCCAAGGGGAAGGCGACAAGAGCTCAGCGACCACACGGCCTGGGAAATAGTGCATGTTACAGCCTTCCGTGGAGATTCGACCTGCAGATAAGACGTGAAGGCTCTGTGAATCCCTGCCACAAAGAAACCTGTGGAACAGGGGGTATTGTTTTGCTGCTAATAGAAGTAATACGGCCAGCCTGGCCAACATGGTGAAACCCCATCTCTACCAAAAAATGTATATATACACAAAAATTAGCAAGGTGTGGTGGTGCATGCCTGTAGTGCCGGCTACTCAGGGGGCTGAGGCAGAGGATCGCTTAAACCCAGGAGGCGGAGGCTGCAGTGAGCCAAGATCACACCACTGTACTGCAGCCTGAGCAACAGAGTGAGACTCTCTCAACAGAAAAGAGTGCCAGTGATTATTATGCATTGATTTTGTGTTCTGCAACTTTGCTGAATTCATATACTAGTTCTAACGGTTTCTCAGTGGAGTCTCTAGGGTTTCTACATGGAAGATCCTGCCATGTGCAGATGTAATTGTATTTTTTGGTTTCCAGTTTGGATGTATTTTATTTTTCTCTTGCCTAATTGCCCTGGCTTGGACTTCCAGTACCACGTTGAATAAAAGCGGTGAGAGTAGGCGTCCTCGGTAAGTGGCTGTGCTCTAACAGTCGTCCTCACTAAAGGGCCCCCTTGCTGCCCGGTGTCCATGCAGCCGTCCCGAGGACTCTGCCTGCACGCTGGCCGGGGAGAGCCGGTCGGTGCCTCGGTGAGGAGATCCGGACACGTGCACACACGCTCCCCCTCAGTTTTTCAACGTTAAGCGTCACGATAGCTGTGGACTATTCCTTCATAGCCTTTATCATATTGAGGTAATTTTCTCCTATTTCTATCTCATTGACGGTTTTTATCGGGAAAGGATGTTGAATTTTGTGAAGTGTGATTTTGTCTTTCTTTCCATTAATGTAGTATGTCACAGTAATTGATTTTTGTATGTTGAAACATCTTTGCATCCCCAGGGATAAATCCAACTTGATCATACAGTGTGATCCTTTGATGTGCGGTTGAGTTGAGTTTGCTGGGAAATACTGCACATTACAGTCTTCTGTGAAGATTCAACCTGCAGATAAGACATGAAGGCTCCGTATATTCCTGCCACAAAGAAACCTGTGGAACAGGGGATAATGTTTTGCTACTAATAGAAGTAATACGGCCAGCCTGGCCAACATGGTGAAACCCCGTGGTATGCAGGAGCCCCCTTATCCAGGAGGATACATTCCAAGACCCCCAAATTCCCTATATTGTTTTTTTCTGTACATACATACCTATGATAAAGTTTAATGAATAAATTAGACATGGTAAGAGATTAACAGTAACTAATAACAAAATAGAACTACTCTAACAAGACGGGCGCAGTGGCTCACGCCTATAATCCTAGCACTTTGGGAGGCCAAGGCAGGCGGATCACCTGAGGTCCGGAGTTCGAGCCAACGTAGCCAACATGGTGAAACCCTGTCTTGACTAAAAATTCAAAAATTAGCCAGGCATAGTGGCACGTGCCTGTAGTCCCAGCTACATGGGAGGCTGAGGCAAGAGAATCGCTTGAACCCAGGAGGTGGAGGTTACAGTGAGCCGAGATCACACCACTGCACTCCAGCCTGAGCAACACAGCAAGATTCCATGTAAAAAAAGGAGAACTCTAACAATATACTGTAATGAAAGTAAAGTGAATGTGGTTCTCTGCCTCTCGAATTATCTTCTTGTAGCGTGCTCCGCCCTCTTCTTGTGATGGCAAAATGCCTGTAAGGTGAGATGAAGCTCGGAGAATGGTGTGGGCTTCTTCTGACCTTCTGGACATCCGTGAGGAGACTCACCTGCTCCAGGCAATCCTGGGTCATCAAGCCATGATGATTGGCTGTCAAGGAGCAGATGAGATCAGTGACTGGGTAAAGAGATGATTCACATCCCAACCCAAGACAGTCTGAGATTTCATCACGCTACTCAGAATGACATGCAACTTAAAACGTGTAAGTTGTTTATTTCTGGAATTTTCCATTTAGTATTTTCAGACTGCAGGTAACTTAAACTGCAGAAGGCAAACCACAGATAAGGGGGACATACTTGGGGCTACGTCTTCCCTTTTGCCACAGGCCTGTCATGGAACTGTGAGATCCTCTCTTCGCCTAGAAGTTTGATATTTTGTTCATCCTGGATTTTTTGGCACTAATACTGATTTTTTTAAATATTGCATTGTTTATCTTGATTATTGAGTTTTGGGGACTCCTTAAATTTGTGCCTGAGGCAAGTCCATCACTCACCCCACCACAGTCCCAGCCCTGGCCAGTTCATTGGTTCCCCATGGTTCTTAACCACGCAAATGAGGCTCTGCTGCAGGGCCTGGCCTGCATGTCAGCCCCACCCCGATGCCGCTGCTGTCACACCGGCCTCCACTCCCCTCTGCGGTGGCCCTCCCAGTCCCCTGCCTCTGCACACGTCCCTTTCTCCTCCCAGCAGGCTCTCTCCCCGAAGCTCCTCCCACTCTCTCCCCGAACACATCCATCTCCCTGCTGAGTGATACTACAGAATAGTGTTCTAAGTCGTTCTCTCTGTTTCTAATTGTATATTTATTTTATCGGATTACTCACTGAATGCCCGCGAGCCCATGAGGGTACAGCTGCCCAGCGTGAGGCAGGGATTCCACCACTAGCTACAGACTAGCGGATGAATGGGAGAAACTGCATACCTAGGTTCTAGCACAGGAGATAAATCAGCCTCACCGTGTTTCCCAAAGCATCCTCCCCTCAGCACTAGTTGGGTGGAATAACAATAGATGTAGTGTGGAATGTGATCCTGTGCACAAACCTTCGGTATACCAATATACATCGTGCATTTCTAAATCGAAATCTGGTAGCTCTATTTCCCAAATTATTTGACCACAATACCATTTATTTTCATGGAATAGCCTGTGGCACTAGTTTCATAACTGAGTCTCATGGAAACAGACAAATCGATGAGCAGAAAGCGTATGTAGCCTGGGAGAAGCCAGAGCTGTCCTCAGGATTCACAGCCCAGGAATGGTGCGGTCAGGCATTAGTGCTAGAGGAGGAAACGCAACCCTCACCCTTTGGGTTTCATTTTACCTTTGTGGGGTTACACACCAACTACTTCCTGTCTTTAGAGACTCAAAACGCCAAAATATGTGAGGCACTAAAATGGGGCTCAGGAGACTGTGATTCTCCTTTTTAGCTCCACGACCTTGTGTAAGTCACATGGCCACGGCCACCAATAAAACAGAGCACCGCCACCTACCCTGCCTATCTGGCTATACAGGGAGGGGTCCAGAGATATAACGAATATAGTAACAACGACGGCTGGCATTAACCATTTCCTTATTCTGTGCTGGTCGACACTTCTAGGAACTTTCCAACTGTTATCTCATCCCATCCCTTGAAATAGACGCTATTTTTACCCTTGTTCAAATGACCTAATGGAGCTTCGGGAGTTCAGTAACCTTCCCAACACCACACAGCCAGGAAGCGGCCGAGTCAGGACTCAGGCTCAGAAAATCCGATTCTGGAGTCTGTGTTCTTCACTTCCACGCTCAGTATGAGAATTCCTGGCAATCCCCAAAGCGTGCAGCAAGGATATTATCCATCGCCACTGCTCAACTTTGTTTTCCCACATGGCCTTAGCACACCAGGAAGATGGCATTGTGTGAAGCCAACATTGGGTGCCTGGCGCCAGCCTGTCTTGCACCAATAGCTTGCGCCCGTGTGCAAGGCACTCAAAATTAACCACTGCCACTCACGGAGCGCTGGCCACAGTCAGGCCCTGTACTGTGTCTGCACTGATTCATTAAGCAACGTTGTCAACAGTTTACTTCCTAATCTGCCTTCCCCAGAGGCATGAACAACGAGAGGAAAGGGACAGTGACTTTCCTCCTTTGTTCCCAGCCCACACTTCGGGAAATTGCACAGAGCAACCCCAGAGAAGGTTTCCACAAGGACGGTGTCTCCACAACATCAGAACCTGGGCGGACTGGCCACGCCACCACCTCCTGCTTGCAGATGCTCACCGTGAAATCTCTGATTTCCACACTTAAACTACTTTGAAGTTGAAAGGGGCAACCATGGGGGAAAAAACTTTTGTTTGAGACAGGGTCTCATTCTGTCACCTAGGCTGGAATGCAGTGGTGCAATCACAGCTCACTGCAACCTCCGCCTCCTGGACTTAGGTGATCTTCCAACCTCAGCCCCCTGAGTAGCTGGGATGGATTACAGGTGTGCGCCACTACCCCCAGCTAATTCTTATTTTTCTGTCTTCTTTGTGGAGATAGGGTTTCACCATGTTGCCCAGGCTATGAAAAACTTTTAATTAAAACATTTCACTTTACTCTTTTATGAGGATATAAACAAAAGATTTTAAGTGCAGCAGACGAAATGGGAAAAGGTCAGGAGAGATGGTCTGTTCCTGAGTCTGCCATTGAGAGCTGTGCTGTTGGGCAAATCTCCTAAGCTCATCTAGGCTTTGCTGTGCTCAGCTTTCAAATAAAAGAATTGTGTAGATGGTGGTGCATGCACTTACTTCGGCCACCGGCAACTGTTAGGCCTTGCTCAGCATACGATCCCATTACTTCCTCGCCATAGCCACGTTTTGCATACAGCAGAACGGAGACTCCAGAGACTTGGAGGCTAAATGTTCTTACCCTCTGGTAGTGGTAAGGAAGCGCCCAGGAAGGTGGCCTCGGGGCTGCTCTTTTCCAAACATCCCTAAACTTCCATTTCAAAATTGCTGCATTACCCATATCCACAAGGAGTATGAAGCTGCTCCCAAGGCGGGGTCTGGGGTCGGTACACACCACCTGAACTGCCCCGCCTCCGTGTCAGGCGGCCTCCATCACTTCTGCCCCTGTACTCCACAATTCTGTCTAAAAGCAACGTGCAGCTCTGACATTCTAGGGTTCCTATGGCCCGTGAGTAATCCTTTCTGATCCTCCTCCATGCCCCTTCCCTGTCTATCTCCAAACCCTGGGATGTGGCTAACGAGATGCAATACTGGGGTGTGGCAATCTCTAGTTCCCAGAAATAGCACCTCTAAAACCAGCCTGAGCCAAGCTTGCCCAGGCGCCACCCAACAGAAGGAAAGCCTCCCCCACCGGCACAAAAGGCATCCTAAGCGCAGGGCGGGTGGCGGAGAGGAGTCTACGGAACAGTTCTCTTAGATCCGGATTACAATCAGCAATTGAAAGTGAAGGTACTGAGCCAGGCAGCAAGGACAAGTGTCTGAAACACTCCGAGTCTGCACACCGGCTCCCCATGCCGACCCTGGTGCAAGGAAACAGAGTCATAGCCAGGGAAATGAGCGTCTTGGCAGCCCCCACCACTGGTTTCTCAGAATCGCTCCGTCTTTTTCCAAATGAACCTCAGGAGAGCCACAATTTTAAAACTTACTTCATCAGGAAGAGTCGAAATTACTTTGGCAGTTCTCTGGAAGGGGAAAAAAGACAACTAATCCTTTTCCTGCTCCCTCCCCATGACAAAAAGAAAAGTTACAACATAAGGCACATTGGAGCCAGTTCCCAGTCACAGAAATACATCTGAAGATCTGCAATGTTGCACAATGTGCAAATTTGGAGAAGTAATTTTGAGGCTAAGCAAATGTCTGGAGACTTTATTAAAATGTCCCTTTGTCTTCGCTGGCCAAACTGGCACCTCAGGATCACAGAAGGGGCCTTTGCTTCCTCTGTGACATCAAGAAGCTCTGGAGGCAAAGGGCAGCCTTCAGAGAACCCTGGGAGCAGAGCTGTTCCTGCTTCAGGGAGGACGCACCGCTGCCACCTGCAGGGTCAGAGGGCTTCAGGCTGTGCCCTTACTAGCCTTGTTTAAACACACACACCAGGCATAACTGACTTACAAGCTACTGCTCTGACAGGTCTCTCCACGGTTTACCCAGAGCACAGACCTCGAAGCCGCACGAGAGCATTACACATTGGCAGCTCTGATGCCACAGCGTGTGCTGGCGCTTCACGCTGCAAAGGGCAGATCAAATGAGAAACCTTTGCCAAGGACATCAGTTAAAGTGTTGGGAGGGGCTTTCCACGAAAATAATTCACAAAGATGATGAAGGACCCAAAACATAGTATCACGAAGGATTTGAAGAAGCCAAGCGTGAATGTGCTCGCTGAGTCCCGGAATTTCTGATTCCTGGGAAGTAGGGCTCCATGAACATTAAGGGGTCATTTTAGCACAAGTGAAAGGAGCAGTGGGTGAGAACGCAGAGCCGGAGGTCCCGGCCTTATGCCACTGACTGCCCCTCCCTGCTACCCCATCAGAGCGCGTTCAGGGCCCTATTAATGAAGCCGCACGGTACCCGCCCTCCAGGAGCTCGGGAGGAAGCATCTGCGCCAATCCTACAAACATCTGGGGAGACTTCTAATCACGGGGAGCAGCGCCAATAGTGGTGGGGGCTGCTAAGACGCACAGGGCTCCCTGACCACACACAGGACCCATCAGCCAGGTGGAAGGAAGCACCGGAAAGTTCGAGAAAGGCTTCAGGGAGGTGTAGCACGAGTGGAATTTTAAAGGGAGATTAGAAAATGGGGCTGGGGGTTGTGGCTCATGCCTGTAATCCTAGCACTTTGGAAGGCTGAGGCCGGTGGATAACCTGAGGTCAGGAGTTTGAGAGCAGCCTGGCCAACATGGGGAAACCCTATCTCTACTAAAAATACAAAAAAATTAGCTGGGCATGGTGGCGGGTGCCTGTAATCCCAGCTACTCAGGAGGCTGAGCCAAGAGAATCGCTTGAGCCTAAGAAGAGGCTGTAGTGAGCTGAGATCGCACCATTGCACTCCAGCCTGGGTGACGGAGCGAGAGACTCCATCTCAAAAAACAAAGGAAGAAAGAAAACAGCCCAGTGGAGGGGCCAGGGAGGCGGAAACGTCACTGGTGGAATATTTCTCCTGAGGCGGAGGAAACAGCACCCCGACACCTCCACAGCCCACCCCAGCCCTGTGGCCTTGGTGAGACCGTGCTCATTTTCTGCCCACACTGCCACACGCCTTCCCCTCCTTACCCTCCTCCTGCCCTCCCTTCCCCTCTCTCCATCCACCCGCCCTCCCCTCCCCTCCCCACCCCGCAGCCTCCCTCCCACGGGCCCTCGCCTCCCGAGCCTCTCCACAGTTTTACAGAACACTCCCTGCCCCCACGACCTCACTCCACTCCACACACAGTGCTGCTGCTTCCTTGACTGAACCCCAACAAATTATGGCCAATCCCTCACCTCCCACTTTCTCCTCATTGCACTCCAGTAAGAATTCTGTCTCTATCTCTCCATGAAAAAGCTTTTTCAGGCCACCCATGTCCTCAAAATCCCCAACACAGCGGCCTATCCTTTGCTTTGTGAGCACCTGCTCTCTCAGCAGCATTTGAAACCACCAATGACTGCGCCCTTCCTGGGAGACTGTTTTCCTCACTCGCCTGACTGCTGAGCTCGTGCGTATTTGCTGGCCCCCTTCCTCTTCCTAGCCTTCAGATTCTTGTGTCCCAGGGCTTGGCTGTTTTTTGTTTTTTTTTTGGACAGGGACTGGCTCTGCCACCCAGGCTGGAGTGCAGTGGTAAGTGCGGTGCTGAGCGCGGTGGTGAGCGGGGTGCTGAGCGCGGTGGTGAGCGGGGTGCTGAGCGGGGTGGTGAGCGGGGTGCTGAGCGGGGTGCTGAGCGGGGTGCTGAGCGCGGTGCTGAGCGGGGTGCTGAGCGCGGTGCTGAGCGGGGTGCTGAGCGCGGTGCTGAGCACGGTGCTGAGCGGGGTGCTGAGCGGGGTGCTGAGCGTGGTGGTGAGCGGGGTGCTGAGCGCGGTGCTGAGCGGGGTGCTGAGCGGGGTGGTGAGCGGGGTGCTGAGCGCGGTGGTGAGCGCGGTGGTGAGCGGGGTGCTGAGCGCGGTTCTGAGCGGGGTGCTGAGTGGGGTGGTGAGCAGGGTGCTGAGCGCGGTGGTGAGCGGGGTGCTGAGCGCGGTGCTGAGCGGGGTGCTGAGCGGGGTGCTGAGCGCGGTGCTGAGCGGGGTGCTGAGCGGGGTGCTGAGCGCGGTGCTGAGCGGGGTGCTGAGCGCGGTGGTGAGCGGGGTGCTGAGCGGGGTGCTGAGCGCGGTGCTGAGCGGGGTGCTGAGTGCGGTGCTGAGCGGGGTGCTGAGCGCGGTGCTGAGCGGGGTGCTGAGCGGGGTGCTGAGTGCGGTGCTGAGCGGGGTGCTGAGCGGGGTGCTGAATGAAGTGGTAAGTGCAGTGCTGAGTGCGGTGCTGAGCGTGGTGCTGAGTGTGGTGCTGAGTGCAGCGCTGAATGAAGTGGTAAGTGCGGTGCTGAGCGTGGTGCTGAGCGCGGTGCTGAGTGCGGTGCTGAGCGGGGTGCTGAGCGCGGTGCTGAGTGCGGTGCTGAGCGGGGTGCTGAGCATGGTGCTGAGCGGGGTGCTGAGCGGGGTGCTGAGTGTGGTGCTGAGCGGGGTGCTGAGCATGGTGCTGAGCGGGGTGCTGAGCGGGGTGCTGAGTGCGGTGCTGAGCGGGGTGCTGAGCGCGGTGCTGAGCGGGGTGCTGAGCGTGGTGCTGAGCGGGGTGCTGAGCGGGGTGCTGAGTGCGGTGCTGAGCGTGGTGCTGAGCGCGGTGCTGAGTGCGGTGCTGAGCGTGGTGCTGTGTGGTGCTGAGTTCAGTGCTGAATGAAGTGGTAAGTGCGGTGCTGAGCGTGGTGCTGAGCGCGGTGCTGAGTGCGGTGCTGAGCGTGGTGCTGTGTGGTGCTGAGTTCAGCGCTGAATGAAGTGGTAAGTGCGGTGCTGAGCGTGGTGCTGAGCGCGGTGCTGAGTGCGGTGCTGAGCGTGGTGCTGTGTGGTGCTGAGTTCAGCGCTGAATGAAGTGGTAAGTGCGGTGCTGAGTGTGGTGCTGAGCGCGGTGCTGAGCGCAGTGGTGAGTGCAGTGGCACGATCACAGCCTGCTGCAGCCTCAACCTCCCAGGCTCAAGGGATCCTCCCTCCTCAGGCTCCTGTGTAGCTGGGGCCACAAGCACACACAGCACTGCGCCCGGCTAATTTTTGTTTCTGTTTTTTGTTTGTTTGTTTGTTTGTTAGAAACAGAGTGTATTGGGCTGCTCTTGCATTGCTATAAAGAAATACCTGAGCGTGAGCCACTGCGCCTGGCCTGCACACTTATTTTCTGCCTCCCCTGCTAGAATGTATGCCTCATGTGGCGAGAGAAACTGCAAAGAAACTGAGAAAAAGTAGCTCAGATGAAGAAAACACCAGAATTACATGATTTTATGGAAGTTAAGAGAATATTGCAAAGAGGAGCAGTCAAGTGATATGAGAACTAAAATATGCCCATTTGACTTGGTCGCTAGGAAGTTTTTGGTAATCTGAGCAAAACCATTTTGGGGACAGTGGGAGGAAAACCCAGACTGTTGTTGGTGGTGGAGTGAAGAGATGAGTGAGCGGGATTGACTCAGGTAAACCGCGTCCTTCCTGGGCGTTCAGCTGCAGCCAGCATTCCCCAGCCTTCCAGCTCTGAGGCTTCTTTCCCAAACACCAGGAAGGGAAACAACATTTGCTCTGAAGTCACCGGCACCAGTGAGAAAGGAGATCCTTAATCACCTTCAACCTTCTACATTGCATCTCAAAAGGAGAAGTTAGAAGTTAGCCAGAGGAGGGACTGGTTGGCACCACCAGCCGGGTTAAGGATAAGACCCCTACTACTAACCACAATCCCCTCTGTGGATCATGGATGTGGTATGGAGGAATCTTTCTGAAGGCATTATTCTTACTTAAACAGGATCAAACCCCCACCTAAGTCACGTACTGCACACCTACTTCATGGATCAAGACCCTTTCACATGTAATTTCTAGAGTTGTAAGCCTTTAAAAGGGCAGTGACTTTCTTTGTTGGGGAGCTCGGCTGTTAGGCAACTATGCCACTGCTGCTCCCGGCTGAATAAACACGCCTTCCTTCCCAGTTCGGTGTCCGAGAGGTTTATCGTGCGGCTCTTCCTGCTTTACCATGACCATCTTTACTGTGTAAACAACAGTGAAGTCACCTCCTGTTGGAAGGTTGCAACTTCCTTAAAACTGTCACAAAATTAAAATGCAAACAATAGAGAAATGCATGATGTCCAAGTCCTCTTCACTCTCTCCCAAATCCTGTCCCCTCTCTCTGGGTTACTGCTGAGGACACTTGGCTGCATGACCTTCCAGAACTTTTTCTATGCATTTACATAGATTTCATTCAACAAGCACATGCTGAGTGCCTGTAATCTGCTAGATCCTTTGTACATAGAGATTTTATCTTGTTGCTTTTGAGATAAATAAGAATTTCACCAAATATATATTGGAGAATACTGTACGTCTGTATCTATATATCTAACTTGTGTTTTGCAGTGCCCTGTAATATTTCACAAGATCCATATATGTACCAAAAATTGTTTACTATTCCCCTATTAATGAGCACAAAGTTTGCTTCCAATTTTCACTGTGTAATAATGCAAGATATATATTATTCTTTATTCATTTTGTGTCCATAGGCAAGTATTCCTATAAGACATATTCCAAAAATAGAATTACTGGGTCCAAAATGAACATTTTTAACTTTTCCAGATCCTGCCAAATTTTGATGGCCATTGCCAAAATGGCACCAAGCAGTCGCACTTGAATGCACGGAGAGTGTGAGAGGGCACCTTTCCCTGGGCCCCACCTCCTCAGATACAGGCTCAGCCTCCTGAACGTTGTCCAGTCTAACCAGTGAACCATGGCATCTCACAGATGTTTGTATTTACGTTCCCCTCATTTTTAGTGAGGGTGAACATCTTTGCAGTGTTGGTCATTAGGAGTAATTTTTTTTCCCCTTGGGCTTGACTTTGCTGCTACTTTCATCATTTATCTTCTTCTTTCATTGATGGGTGTGAACTCTTCAACTATTCCGGCTATGATCCTTTCTGTGGCACATGTGTGGCAGGTGTTTTCTCTGGCTCTTTGGCTTGTGCTTGAACTTTGCTTTCATTCAGTAATCAGAAGTGGTTTGGTTCAAGGAGGGAAAGGGAAGGAACATTTATTGATCACCAACAATTACACATGTTGTCTCTTACATAGCATCTCTATGACATAGGTATTATTATTTCTAATTTTTTAGAAGTAAAAATCTTAGGCATTAAAAGAGGTTACCTGCTCAAGATCACCCAGTGAGTAACTGAAACCTCACCTGGAATTCACATCTGTTGGTAAAATTCCAAAATCATGTTTTTCTCAAAGCACGTTTTCTAGATTTAGGATCTATTTCTGGGCAGATGTTTGAAGGGAATGATTAAATATAGGTTCTTGTAGATTATACTTTTATACAAAAGTGATAGATCCTTACTAAAAATTTAAAAATTAAAAAAAAGAAGTGGTTTGGGTTTCTGTTTTGCTTTGGTTTCGTTGGTCAACTCTATCATTTCCTCTATGGCTATTGGATTTTGAGTCTTGCCTAGTAAATCCTTTCTGACCCCAAAGTCATGAAAATATCCCCTTACATTTTCTTTTAGCATTTTTTCAAGTTTAGTTTTCCATTTTCAGAATGTATTTCGTCTAGAATTTACTCGTGTTATTTGGTGAAAGGCAGGACTCTAACATTTTCACCCCACTGAGGAGGCAACTTCCCACAGGCATTTACTGGATCGTTCATCCCTTTCCTACTCCTCATTACACACTCTCCCAGGCTCCAACTTCCCTATAGCCAAGGACAGGTGATGTGATGTGGTAGCCTTTGGACCACATCAATTTGGAAATGTAAATATATTTCCAAGTCTTACTGAGAGTCCAGCAATGGTTTCCAGGCTTTGCCAACTTCCTTGCAGCCTCAAAACTCTGTCTTCCCACCTAGGAAAAGCCACTTAGGGAGGCAGTTTCACTGCCTCTGAGGCTGTGCCCGCCACATGGAAAGGGCAGGGTGACTGCTGGCATGCCACCAAGAAAGCCCTCATCAAACAGCTGCACCTCCACCGATTTTCCTCCATGGCAGCTTCTCTGTGAAAAGCCTTTGTTCTTTTTTTTTCTTTTTTTTTTTTGAGGCGGAGTTTCACTCTTCTTGCCCAGGCTGGGGTAGAATGGCACCATCTCGGCTCACCACAACATCCACCTCCCCGGTTCAAGTGACTCTGCTGCCTCAGCCTCCTGAGTGACTGGGATACAGACATGCACCACCACGCCCAGCTAATTTTGTATTTTTAGTAGAGACGGGGTTTCGCCATGTTGGTCAGGCTGCTCTCAAACTCCTGACCTCGTGATCCACCCGCCTCAGCCTCCCAAA
Organism: Aotus nancymaae; assembly: GCF_030222135.1. NCBI lineage: Eukaryota > Metazoa > Chordata > Mammalia > Primates > Aotidae > Aotus > Aotus nancymaae. Next base: position 882,114 of record NW_026988450.1, on the reverse strand, counting down.
GTGCTGGGATTACAGTCATGCACCACCGTGCCCAGCTAAGGCCATTGTTCTTTCACTGACATTTGCAAGTTGTTAGGGCTTAAAGTAAGAAAGGGGCTATTTCAAGAGGAAAAGCTTTTCTTCCCAAGAATAGTCAAGAAAGTTGTAAGAGATTAGTGAAACAATAGATTCTACAGGTGACATGGTTTTCATGACTTTTTCAAAAGGAAAGGAAACACTTTATTACCACAAACTGATTTATTTGAGTGGATCAAAGAAACGTGCTGCAGCTTATTTCTGTTGTGCAATTGTCCTTAATGCATGACCGCCACCTGGCAGAGCTTCCTTCTCACGGTGAACAAGAGCAAATGGGCTTTCAGTTATATTTCTATTTATTTTTGTTGTATGTTTTTAATTCCTCAAATGCACAGGTTCATGTTGTCCAAGGTCTCTGGGTATCTATAAGCAACTTTTAATTATGCCATATATATATATATATATATATATATATATATTTTTTTTTTTTTTTTTTTTTTTTTTTTGAGACAGAGTTGCACTCTTGTTACCCAGGCTGGAGTGCAATGGCGCGATCTCGGCTCACCGCAACCTCCGCCTCCTGGGCTCAAGCAATTTGCCCACCTCAGCCTCCCAAAGTGCTGGGATTACAAGTGTGATCCCCTATGCCCAACCTAATTATATCATCTTTTAAAAAGTTCTACCACAGGCCAGGCATGGTGGCTCGTGCCTATAATACCAGCACTTTGGGAGGCTGAGGTGGGTGAATCACGAGGTCACGAGTTCAAGACCAGCCTGGCCAACGTGGTGAAACCCCGTCTCTACTAAAAATATAAAAATAAGTCATGTGTGGTGGTGCGCAAATGTAGTCCCAGCTACTCGGGAGGCTGAGGCAGGAGAATTGAGAATTGCTTGAACCCAGGAGGCGGAGGCTGCAGTGAGCTGAGATTACGCCATTGCACTCCAGCCTGGGTAATAGAGCAAGACTCTGTCACAAAACAAAACAAAAAAACTTATACTTCTGTTTATTTTTTACTGTATATTTTATTGTATTTTTTTAATTCCTCAAATGCGTGGTTCATGCTGTCCAAAGTCTCTACGTGTGTATAAGCAACTTTTTTTTAAAATTTTTTTTTTTTTGGTGGGTAAAACTTTATTTTTTACTTTTTGTCTTTCACATACCTTTATTATTTTTATTTTTTTTAATAGTATTTTAGGTTTTGGGGTACATGTGAAGAACATGCAAGATTGCTGCACAGGTGCATACGTGGCAGTGTGATTTGCTGCCTTCCTCCCCTTCACCTATGTCTGGCATTTCTCCCCATGCTATCTCTCCCCAACTTCCCACCCCCTGCTGTCCCTCTCCTATTTCCCCCCAACAGACCCCAGTGTGTAGTGCTCCCCTCCCTGTGTCCATGTGTTCTCATTGTTCAACACCCGCCTATGAGTGAGAACATGCAGTGTTTGATTTTCTGTTCTTGTGTCAGTTTGCTGAGAATGATGGTTTCCAGGTTCATCCATGTCCTTACAAAGGACGTAAACTCATCATTTTTGATGGCTGCATGATATTCCATGGTGTATATGTGCCACATTTTCCCTGTCCAGTCTATCATCGATGGGCATTTGGGCTGGTTCCAGGTCTTTGCTATTGTAAACTGTGCTGCAGTGAACATTCGTGTGCATGTGTCCTTATAGTAGAACGATTTATAATCCTTTGGATATATACCCAGTAATGGGATTGATGGGTCAAATGGAATTTCTATTTCTAGGTCCTTGAGGAATCGCCACACTGTTTTCCACAATGGTTGAACTAATTTACACTCCCACCAACAGTGTAAAGGTGTTCCTATTTCTCCACATCCTCTTCAGCATCTGTTTTCTCCAGATTTTTTAATGCTCGCCATTCTAACTGGCGTGAGATGGTATCTCAATGTAGTTTTGATTTGCATTTCTCTAATGAGCAGTGATGATGAGCATTTTTTCATACGTTTGTTGGCCTCATGTACGTCTTCTTTTGTAAAGTATCTGTTCATATCCTTCGCCCACTTTTGAATGGGCTTGTTTTTTTCTTGTAAATCTGTTTTAGTTTTTTGTATATTCTGGATATCAGCCATTTGTCAGATGGGTAAACTGCAAAAATTTTTTCCCATTCTGTTGGTTGCCAATTCACTCTAATGATTGTTTCTTTTGTTGTGCAGAAGCTGTGGAGTTTGATTAGGTCCCATTTGTCTATTTTGGCTTTTGTTACCAATGCTTTTGGTGTTTTGGTCATGAAGTCCTTGCCTACACCTATTTCCTGAATGGTTTTGCCTAGATTTTCTTCTAGGGTTTTGATAGTGTTAGGTCTTATGTTTAAGTCTTTAATCCATCTGGAGTTAATTTTAGTGTAAGGTGTCAGGAAGGGGTTGAGTTTCTGCTTTCTGCACATGGCTAGCCAGTTTTCCCAGCACCATTTATTAAACAGGGAATCCTTTCCCCATTGCTTGTTTTTGTCAGGTTTGTCAAAGATCAGATAGTTGTAGATATGTTGTGTTGCCTCTGAGGCCTCTGTTCTGTTCCATTGGTCTATATGTCTGTTTTGGTACCAGTACCATGCTGTTTTGATTACTGTAGCCTTGTAGTATAGTTTGAAGTCTGGTAGAGTGATGCCTCCAGCTTTGTTCTTTTTGCTTAGAATTGACTTGGCTATGTGGGCTCTCTTTTGGTTCCATATGAAGTTTAAGGTGGTTTTTTCCAGTTCTGTGAAGAAGGTCATTGGTAACTTGATGGGGATAGCGTTGAATCTGTAAATTACTTTGGGCAGTATGGCCATTTTCACGATATTGATTCTTCCTAACCATGAACATAGAATGTTTCTCCATCTGTTTGTGTCCTCTCTTATTTCGTTGAGCAGTGATTTGTAGTTCTCCTTGAAGAGGTCCTTTACGTTCCTTGTTAGTTGTATTCCTAGGTATTTTATTCTCTTTGTAGCAATTGTGAATGGCAGTTTGTTCTTGATTTGGCTCTCTTTAAGTCTGTTATTGGTGTATAGGAATGCTTGTGATTTTTACACATTGATTTTGTATCCTGAGACTTTGCTGAAGTTGCTTATGAGTTTCAGGAGATTTTGGGCTGAGACGATGGGGTCTTCTAGATATACAATCATGTCGTCTGCAAATAGAGACAATTTGACTTCCTCCTTCCCTATTTGAATACCCTTTATTTCTTTTTCTTGCCTGATTGCTCTGGCTAGAACTTCCAGTACTATATTGAATAGGAGTGGTGAGAGAGGGCATCCTTGTCTAGTGCCAGATTTCAAAGGGAATGCTTCCAGTTTTTGCCCATTCAGTATGATATTGGCTGTTGGTTTGTCATAAATAGCTTTATTATTTTGAGATACATTCCATCAATACCTAGTTTATTGAGAGTTTTTAGCATAAAGTGCCGTTGAATTTTGTTGAAGGCCTTCTCTGCATCTATTGAGATGATCATGTGGTTTTTGTCTTTGGTTCTGTTTATGTGGTGAATTACATTTATAGACTTGCGTATGTTGAACCAGCCTTGCATCCCCGGGATGAATCCTACTTGATCATGGTGGATAAGCTTTTTGATGTGCTGTTGCAATCGGCTTGCCAGTATTTTATTGAAGATTTTTGAATCTATGTTCATCATGGATATTGGCCTGTAGTTTTCTTTTCTTGTTGAATCTCTGCCGGGTTTTGGTATCAGGATGATGTTGGTCTCATAAAATGATTTGGGAAGGATTCCCTCTTTTTGGATTATTTGGAATAGTTTCTGAAGGAATGGTACCAGCTCCTCTTTGTATGTCTGGTAGAATTCGGCTGTGAACCCATCTGGACCTGGGCTTTTTTTGGGTGGTAGGCTCTTAATTGCTGCCTCGACCTCAGACCTTGTTATTGGTCTATTCAGGGTTTCGACTTCTTCCTGGTTTAGGGTTGGGAGGAGGCAAGTGTCCAGGAATTTATCCATGTCTTCCAGGTTTCCTAGTTTATGTCCATAGAGTAGTTTGTAATAATCTTTGATGATGGTTTGAATTTCTGTGGAATCTGTGGTGATATCCCCTTTATTGTTTTTTATTGCATCTATTTGGTTATTCTCTCTTTTCTTTTTTATTAATCTGGCTAGTGGTCTGTCTATTTTGTTGATCTTTTCAAAAAACCAGCTCTTGGATTTATTGATTTTTTTGAAGGATTTTTTGTGTCTCTATCTCCTTCAGTTTGCAACTTTTAATTATACCATCTTTTTTTGAGACAGAGCAAGACTCTGTCTCAAAGAAAGAGGAAGTTCTACCATCAATCAAGCAATACACAATAATTTGAACAAATGATTGAAAATGAGCACCAGCATTGCAGACCTTTAAAAGAGCACAGATTGCTAAATAGGTCACATGCATGAATAGCATAAACTCATATTGAGCCAAAAAAATTAGAAATGCTAAGTTCCAGGTTCTAACATATCCACCCACTGTCTGAAGAACACGCCTTTTTGAATTATTTTGTAGTAGCAATGAGTCCCTCATTCTCCATTGTGACCACACGTGACACATTCAGCTGAAATTGGAATTTGACTCTTCCCATGTGCAGGTGACTTGGCGCAACTTTCCATGAATAAAGGAGCTTTCTCTATTCCACTGAGTCAAGTAGCTCAGAGCTTCGTTGACACCAGAGCTCACGGGGAGACTAGTGTCAGTCCTATTTGGAAACTCAGGAAAAGTTACCATCATGCTATGGCATGGCGTGGCAACCCCACATGGCCCTGTCTAGGAGACTGAGGGCCTCGAATACACTCCAGGTGCCAGTTTCACAGCAGAGATTCTCCAGTCTAAAGGAGCAACAGCCACCATGTCCTTCAGGCTGCTGCCAGCCAAAAGAATAGCCATCTACGGTCATACCACCCTGAACGCACCTGCTCTCGGAAGCTAAGCAGGGTCGGGCCTGGTTAGTATCTTGGATGGGAGGCCACCTGGGAAAACTGGGTGCTGTAGGCTTAAAATATAAAATATATATATAATATAAATTTTTAAAAAAAAAGAATAGCCTCCACCCTCCTGAATTTGCCCTACATTTGTTTGCATAGCTTTTCTGGTCACCAGATCAGGCAGGGACACGTGACGAAATGGGAAACTTTCTCAGCTTACTGAAGCAGCGCGGTGCAGGGAATCTTCATTCTTTGAATCTCTCCAACTTCTGCCCACAGCCCTTTCTTGAGCTCCCTCCCAGCTGTTAGGGGCTCCTGCGATAACAGTAGCCACCCCGCCCAGGTAGCCCAGGCTGATCTCATTACTGCCTGTGCCACAGGACGTGAGATAACAAGGGGGTATTTCCTCCTGCTGAGCAGTTGCAGGGGGCGGAGTGGGGCATCTCTGAGGGTAATTTTAGAAATTCTGCTTACCACAGCTATGAACATGGCTACATGCCTCCTTGTAGGTGGCCTGTAGGATGTCATGAAGTTCCCAAATTGGCAGTTTTCTTTCCTATAATTTTGAGATAACAAGCCTTTTTCAGGACTCAGCACATCATAAGAATGATTGCAAATTCAAGTCAAACATTTGTTTGCAAATACATGATCGCTGCAGTGCAGCACATACCCTCAGCAGGCAGAACGTGCTGTGTTGACCCTTATTCCCACGATGCTCTCTAGCACCTGCCCTTCCCACTGAAGGGACCGGTTCTGAAGGTCCCTCCAGGAGCAGCGACCACGTGATGGGCTCATTCTCACTTGTTTCATCCACGCTGCAACAATCCCCAGGGTACCAGTCAGGTCTCAGGGAGTAATTGAGGGGTTTAATGAAGTGGTGAAGTTAAGGGAGATGAAGGTTTGACCTGATGAAGCGACAGCAGAAGGCCATTACCTCTGTGCCCGAGGGGCGAGGGGAGTGGTGCCTACCGGCTCACTGAGATCTCAGGGAGAGGAACACGGCCATCCCTAACCCACCACCTGGCAGGGAAAAGCCAGGGGATAAACACCCTGGGCACTCTCTCCTCCCTCTCCACTGTCCCACCGGGGCCACCCATTGGCTGAGCCTAACGAGAAGCCAGAAGGAAAGGAAGCCTCACAGATGCAGGCAACAGAGACCAGCCTTTCCATCACACGGAGCAGGATGAGCAAGGTGGAAATACAGCGACCTGGATATCAAGAAGGAAGCGGGCATTGGTCATGACCAACAACCCACGATAGCTTTTTCTAGCAGCCACACTCTCCAGCGCCAAGTGCAGCACTGCTCCATGACACCTTCCTCCAGAACAGGAGCCCAGAGCATCTCTATCCAAAGCACGTCCAGTCTTGTGGCCAAGAATAGAGGCCATCCCCATACCAGCTGCAAAAGCATCTGCCTGGAAATGGCTCACGTTCACTCTGTGCACACTTCATCGGCCCGGGGTACATCACCTGGATACTCAGAGTTTTAAAGTGTGGTGATGCATAACTTCCCACTGTGAGAGGTATCATAAGGAGGAAATCCAGAAAATCTGACCAACAGGCATGCAACATTACGTGAAAGGGAAGAATGGACGTCATGTTCAAAGCCAGCACCTGTGCGTCTTGCCACTCCTGCTTCCAGTCTCTCCTGACTCTTCTTCCATCTTGTCCACATGATTAGACTGGGCTCACCTAAGAAATAAAAACGCATGCAAATCAGAAAGGAAGAAATGAAACGGTCCTCGTTTGTAGATGTCATGATGGCCAACAGAAAATCCAAAGGAACTTTTTTTATTATTTTTTTTTAGACAGAGTCTTGCTCTGGAGTAGAGTGGTGAGACCTCGGCTCACCGCAGCCTCCACCAGCTTCAAGCAATTCTCCTGCCTCAGCCTCCCGAGTAGCTGGGACTACAGGCACGCATCACCACACCCAGCCCAGGAACTTATATTTTTAATCCTGGAACTAATTAAAGTGAGTTAAGCAAAATTGCAGATGGAAACTGAAATTTAACATACAACACCATTTACAATCACTCAAAAAAAAATAAATGCTTAGGGGGAAAAAAACTAACAAAGCATGTATAAAATTTGTATGCAAAAAGCTGCAAAACACTGACAAAAGAAATCAAAGATTTAAATAGACACATCATGTTCATAGATGAGATTCAACATCATCAAGATACCAATTCTTCCCACGATGACATATCGCTTCAACCCAAATCCTGTCGAAATCTTAGCAAATTTTTTTGTAGATATAGACAAGTTTATTCTAAAATTCATATGGAGAGGAAAGGAACTAGAATAGCAAAAAGAAAAAGATTCTGAAAAAGAAGAATAAAGTGGAAGGAATCCCTCCATGAAACTTTAGGACTTACTATCTCCGCTAACCAAGACCACGTGCTGTTGGTGGAGTGACAGGCACACAGATCAATGGAACAGAACAGAGGAGCTAGAAATAGATGCACAGAAGTACAGCTGGGCATTCGCGGCGGCTCATGCTTGTAATCCCAGCACTGTGGGACGCCAAGGCAGGCAGATCAGGAGGTCAAGAGATCAAGACCATCCTGGTCAACACGGTGAAACCCCATCTCTACTAAAAATACAAAAATTAGCTTAGTGTGGTGGTGCATGCCTGTAGTCCCAGCTACTCAGGAGGCTCAGGCAGAAGAATCACTTGAACCCAGGAGGTGGAGGTTGCAGTGAGCCAAGATCACGCCATTGCACTCCTGCCTGGAGACAGTAAGACTCTGTCTCAAAAAAAAAAAAAAGTACAGCCAAAGAATTTTTGACAAAGGTGCAAAAGTGACTCAATGGAGGAACAGTGGTTATTTCAACAAATTGGAAATCCACAAATTAACCTCAACCTCACACTTCATATAAAAGTTACCTCAAAATGGATCTCAGATTTAAACACAGCACTACAAAACTTTCAGAAGAAAAAAAAGAGAGAGAGAGAAAATCTTCAGAAACTAGGTAGGGCTTGGGAAGATTTCTTAGCCCTGACACCAAAGCACAATCCATAAAAGAAAAACAAATCAGTAGTGGGACTTCACCAAAAGTCAAATCTGGGCCGGGTGCGGTGGCTCACGCCTGTAATCCCAGCACTTTGGGAGGCCGAGGCGGATGGATCACGAGGTCAATAGATCGAGACCATCCTGGTCAACATGGTGAAACCCCATCTCTACTAAAAATACAAAAATTAGCTGGGCACGGTGGTGCGTGCCTGTAATCCCAGCTACTCAGGAGGCTGAGGCAGGAGAATTGCCTGAACCCAGGAGGCAAAGGTTGCGGTGAGCCGAGATCGCGCCATTGCACTTCAGCCTGGGTAACAAGAGTGAAACTCTGTCTCAAAAAAAAAAGTCAAATCTGCTGCTCTGCAAAAGACTGTTAAGAGGATGAGAAGACAAACTACAGACAGGGAGGCAGTATCTGCAGATTGCCTGTCTGACAAAGGTCTCCTATCTAGAATACATAAAGAACTCTCACAACTCAATGGTCATTTTAAAAAATCCAATTAAAACTGAGCAAAACATATGAAGAGACATTTCACTAAAAAGGACATATGGACGGTGAGCACGTGAAAAGATGCTCCACATCATTAGCAATTAGAGAAATGAACATTAAGAACACAATGAGGCCGGGCACAGTGGCTCATGCATGTAATCCCAGAACTCTGGGAGGCCAACGCAGGTGGATCGCTTGAGCTCAGGAGTACGAGACCAGCCTGAGCAACATGGCGAAACCCAAAAATACAAAAATTAGCCAGGCGTGGTAGCATGCATCTGTGGTTCCAGCTACTCAAGAGGCTGAGGCGAGAGAATCACTTGCACTCAGGAGGTCAGGGCTGTACTGAGCCATGTTCATGCCACTGCACTCCAGCCTGGGTGACAAAGTGAGACTGTCTCAAAACAAAGAAAAGAAAAAGAACACAATGAGAATCACCACACACCTATTATAGTAGCTAAAATTAGAAACAGTGACAATACCAAACACAGGTGAGGATGCATTAAAAACTGGATCTCTCATACACTGCTAGTGGAAATGTAAAAGGATAGTCACCAATGAAAGATACAGCCGGCCGGGCACGGTAGCTCACACCTGTAATCCCAGCACTTTGGGAGGATGAGGCAGGTGGATCACCTGAGGTCAGGAGTTCAAGATCAACCTGGCCAACATGGTAAAACCCCATCTCTACTAAAAATACAAAATTAGCCAAGCATGGTGGCATGTGCCTGTAATCCCAGCTACTCGGGAGGCTGAGTCAGGAGATTCACTTGAAACCCAGGAGGCAGAGGTTGCAATGAGTCAAGATCTCACCATTACACTCCAGCCTGGGCGACAAGAGTGAAACTCCATCTCAAAAAAAAAAAAGGAAGAAAGATACACCTATTATACAACCAGTCCTGAGCATTCATACCAGAGAAATGGAGATGTATACCCACACAAAAGCTTCTGCACAACTGTTGATGACGGCCTTATTTGTGATAGCCAAAAACTGGCAACAGCTCACATGTCCTACACAGGTGGATGTTTAGACAAGCTGAGATGCACTTGTACCGTGGCCCCTACTCAGCAGAAAAAAGAACTAACGCTTAATACCTGCAGCAGTTTGGGTGTGTCTCAAGGGCATTAGGCTGAGTGGAAAATGCCAATATCAAAAGTCACATGCTGTATGATTCCATTATATAAAGTCCTTGAAATGATGAAACTACAAAAATGAAGAAAAGATAAGCAACCAGGTGAGTGATGACGGGGGGCCGAGGTGGGAGGAGAACTGTGAAAAGGCAGGACAGGAGGATTGTCGTGGGGCTGGAGGAGTTCCAGCCTGGCTTTGGTGCTGCTTGTCCTAACCCGCCACGTGCTCAACAGAACTGCACACACCTCAAACCGGTGTCAAGCCCGGCTTTGATCCTGCACTATGTTTGCAAAGGCTGTACCCACCAGGGGAAACTGGAGGAAGCACTGAATCTACCTGTATTTTCACAGCTTCCTGTGAACCTATAATTATTTCAAATAGAAAGTTTTTTAAAATCTGAGCAGAATCTAGAAAATGTGAAGAATGCATATACTCTAAGACTCAGCAAAAATATCCCAGTGACAAACAGTTTGAAAATGTATTCTGGCCGGGCACAGTGGCTCATGCCTGTAATCCCAGCACTTTGGGAAGCCAAGGCGGGTGGATCACGAGGTCAGGAGTTCAAGACCAGCCTGGCCAAGATGATGAAACCCTGTCTCTACTAAAGATACAAAAACTACCCGGATGTGGTGGTGGCCACCGGTAGTCCCAGCTCCTAGGGAGGCTGAGGCAGAGAATTGTTTGAATCCGGGAGGTGGAGGTTGCAGTGCGTTGAGATCCTGCCATTGCACTCCAGCCCGGGTGACAGAGTGAGACTCCGTCTCAAAAAAAAAAAAGACAAAACAGCTAACACTAAATCTAACAAAAGATAAATAATATTTTTATGAGGAAAATACCTTTCTAAAGAATTTAAACAGAGAAATAGGCAATCATGTTTGTGTATTAAAATATATACTAAATATAACAGAGACATTATATTTAGCATAAAATACATAGTATATATAAACAGACTGGCAAAGATTTTAACGTCGACAGTAACAATGCTTTGGAAGGATGTGGAACTCTGTGCGCATGCCCAGTGGAGAGTAATTTGTTACAACTCATTTGGAAAGCAACTGGGCAGAGTCTGGAAAATGTGAAGAGGCCACGTGCTCTATGACCCCTCAACTCAAGCCCTGGGGAAATGAGGGCCGTGGGGACCTGCTGTGTCTGTGCGGGAAGAGATGGAAGAGCACGTGCACAGTGGCTCTTTCTGTAGTAGCAGAAAAGCCAGACGCCAACCCAATGTCCACAGCAAAAGGACGGTACACACCTTCAACGGAAATCCAGACGGCAGGAAAAGTAGATACATCACAGTTACACAACAAACACGGGTGATGAGTGAAACCGGAAATCACAGAAGAACATAAAGTATCATTTTGTTTGTTTTAAACTCAAAAATAAGACAAACCTAACTGCTATTGTCTAAAACAACAATGGTGTGGAATAAACGTGAAGAAAATCAAGGGAAAGATAAACATAAAATTTAGAATATAGTTACTTGGAAGGCACAGAAGAAGAGGATGGCTCCGGAGAGACCCAGAGACCTCAGACGGGATGGTGGCCGTTTACTTACAGTGGAAATGGGGTTTACCGGCATCACACACGTGGTGACGGGCACGTTATGCACATTTTCAAAACTGAAAGGAAACCGAGAGGCTCGGCGGGAAGCACGTGATGTTCACGGGCAGCGATGGAGGGGAAGGGGTGCCACGTCCCTGCCGTGCCCGGGCCCGCGCTCAGGCAGCTGCTTCCGGCCGGCGCCCCCGCCCGGGGCCACGCCCCATCATTTCCGGGAATCACCGGGAGAGGCGGCAGGGAAGGAGCCACAGCGACGTCTCCGTTCCTCCGCTCGCCAGCCGGTCCTACTGCGTGTCGCGGGGAAGCGGGAGGGGAGGCGGTTCTGACCCCCCTCGCCGCCCCTCTCTCCCTCCTCCTCCCTCACGTTCCTCCTCCAGGCCTGTCCCCCTCTCCCCGCACGCTCCTCCTCCAGGCCGGTCCTCCCCCCCCCCGCCCGCTCCTCTTCCAGGTCGGTCCTCCCTCACGCTCTCCTCCAGGCCGGTCCTCCCCCCCCCGCCCGCTCCTCCTCCAGGTCGGTCCTCCCGCACGCTCCTCCTCCAGGCCGGTCCCCCCCGCACGCTCCTCCTCCAGGTCGGTCCTCCCCCCCCCCGCCCGCTCCTCTTCCAGGTCGGTCCTCCCGCACGCTCCTCCTCCAGGCCGGTCACCCCGCACGCTCCTCCTCCAGGCCTGTCCCCCCCGCACGCTCCTCCTCCAGGCCGGTCCCCCCCCCCCGCCCGCTCCTCTTCCAGGTCGGTCCTCCCGCACGCTCCTCCTCCAGGCCGGTCCCCCCCCCCCGCCCGCTCCTCTTCCAGGTGGGTCCTCCCGCACGCTCCTCCTCCAGGCCGGTCCCCCCCGCACGCTCCTCCTCCAGGTCGGTCCTCCCCCCCCCGCCCGCTCCTCTTCCAGGTCGGTCCTCCCGCACGCTCCTCCTCCAGGCCAGTCCCCCCCCCGCCGCCCGCTCCTCTTCCAGGTCGGTCCTCCCTCACGCTCCTCCTCCAGGTCGGTCCCCCCCCCCGCCCACTCCTCCTCCAGGCCGGTCCCCCCACACGCTCCTCCTCCAGGCCGGTCCCCCCCCCCCCGCCCGCTCCTCCTCCAGGCCGGTCCCCCCCCCCGCCCGCTCCTCTTCCAGGTCGGTCCTCCCTCACGCTCTCCTCCAGGTCGGTCCCCCCCCCCGCCCGCTCCTCCTCCAGGTCGGTCCTCCCGCACGCTCCTCCTCCAGGCCGGTCCCCCCCGCACGCTCCTCCTCCAGGTCGGTCCTCCCCCCCCCCGCCCGCTCCTCTTCCAGGTCGGTCCTCCCGCACGCTCCTCCTCCAGGCCGGTCACCCCGCACGCTCCTCCTCCAGGCCTGTCCCCCCCGCACGCTCCTCCTCCAGGCCGGTCCCCCCCCCCCGCCCGCTCCTCTTCCAGGTCGGTCCTCCCGCACGCTCCTCCTCCAGGCCGGTCCCCCCCCCCCCGCCCGCTCCTCTTCCAGGTGGGTCCTCCCGCACGCTCCTCCTCCAGGCCGGTCCCCCCCGCACGCTCCTCCTCCAGGTCGGTCCTCCCCCCCCGCCCGCTCCTCTTCCAGGTCGGTCCTCCCGCACGCTCCTCCTCCAGGCCAGTCCCCCCCCCGCCGCCCGCTCCTCTTCCAGGTCGGTCCTCCCTCACGCTCCTCCTCCAGGTCGGTCCCCCCCCCCCGCCCACTCCTCCTCCAGGCCGGTCCCCCCACACGCTCCTCCTCCAGGCCGGTCCCCCCCCCCCGCCCGCTCCTCCTCCAGGCCGGTCCCCCCCCCCCGCCCGCTCCTCTTCCAGGTCGGTCCTCCCTCACGCTCCTCCTCCAGGCCGGTCCCTCCCTCACGCTCCTCCTCCAGGCCGGTCCCCCCCCCCCCGCCCGCTCCTCTTCCAGGGCGGTCCTCCCTCACGCTCCTCCTCCAGGCCGGTCCCCCCCCCCCGCCCGCTCCTCTTCCAGGTCGGTCCTCCCTCACGCTCCTCCTCCAGGCCGGTCCCTCCCTCACGCTCCTCCTCCAGGCCGGTCCCCCCCCCCGCCCGCTCCTCTTCCAGGCCGGTCCTCCCTCACGCTCCTCCTTCAGGTCGGTCCCCCCTGCACGCTCCTCCTCCAGGCCGGTCCCCCCCCCCCGCCCGCTCCTCTTCCAGGTCGGTCCTCCCTCACGCTCTCCTCCAGGTCGGTCCCTCCCTCACGCTCCTCCTCCAGGCCGGTCCCCCCCCCCGCCCGCTCCTCTTCCAGGTCGGTCCTCCCTCACGCTCCTCCTCCAGGCCGGTCCTCCCTCACGCTCCTCCTCGAGGCCGGCCGGCCGCCGCCGCCCTCAGATTCAGCGTCCGCCGTGAGCCTTCCCGTTTCCTCCCAGTGGAAGCTCTCGGGACCGCCCGCGAGGAGGAGGAAGGGGTGCTCTGGGACGGGGCCGGCCATGACGGGACGGTGGAGAGACCCTGCAGTCAGCTCGTGGCCTCCGCCCCGCCTCACGCCCGCGTCACGTCAGCTCCAGGGACTCGCTCCTCCACTGTGGGTCCCGGCGCCCGCGCCCCGCCAGCCCCCTCCGCACACGGGTCACCGCGCGAGGTCGCCCGCAGTCGCCCGTGCCTGTGGCCCCAGACCCCCGCCACGCCGTAGCGTCCCTGGTGCCGGGAATCGACGGCGGGAAACCCGAGGAGGCCTTCATCGCCTCGTGTGAGCACCAGGACTGCGGCGTCTGCTCGGGCAAGATGGCCCGTTTGCCCTCTGACCTTTGGGAAGATAACCGCTGGGCGCCCGAAATCACAGCATAGGCGCTTCCAAAGCAAAGGCTGTGAAACATTCTTCGCGGCTCCTTCAACTATTCAAAGCTCCGCATTTGAAGCTCTCCCCTGACAGAGTCCCGAGCTCTGCCTTGAGCGCTCTGTGCCTGTGGGGCCTGGGCGGCTGCTGCTTCCGTGCAAATGTGGCTGGGTCTCCAAGGAGCCGCAAGTGACTCCCGCCGGCACTTCCTCTTTCTCCTCTACCTCTCCCTAAAAAGAAAAAACAATCATGTTGGCAAAAGGGGGATGGAACAAGGCAAATCCAGTCTATACCAACGCATCACAGAGGTTTAGTGCTTTTCTCCTAAAAAATATTCACCCATAGGCCGGGCAAGGTGGCTCACGCCTGTAACCCCGCACTTTTGGAGGCTGAGTCGGGAGGATCAGGAGATCAAGAGATTGAGACTATCCTGGCCAACATGGTGAAACCCCGTCTCTACTAAAAATACAAAAATTAGCTGGGCTTGGTGGCGCGCACCTATAGTCCCAGCTATCGAAGAGGCTGAAGCACAAGAATCACTTGAACCTGGAAGGCGGAAGTTGCAGTGAGCCAAGATCCTGCCACTGCACTCCAGCCTGGGCGACAGAGCAAGACTCTGTCTCAAAAAAAAAAAAAAAAAAAAAATCACCCATAAATCTGTAAAAGGAAAGGCTTGTAACAAACAGCGGCATCTGTTTCTACCCCGTGTCCTCAAAGCTGACCACGCAGGATGCAAAGAGGCTTCCAAAGACTTGAGAAGGAAGTCTTCAGTGCTCAAACATCCATTATGTTTTTGAGCCACTTTTTTCATTATTTAGAAGGTCAATAAGGTCAAGTAACCAAAAGAAAGCAGGATGGAGGGGTCAAATCCAAAATGCATGTGACCTATGCATGTTTATAACACTCTGGCCAGGGCAAGGACAGCAACTAAACTTAGACAAACAGCATGGTGATTAAACAGTCTCAAGAATGATCAGAAATGTGTGGCATTTGGGCCAGGCATGCTGGCTCACACCTGTAATCTCAGCACTTTGGGAGGCCGAGGTGGGTGGATCACCTGAGGTCAGGAGTTCGCGCCCAGCCTGGCTAACATGGTGAAACCCCATATGTACTAAAATTACAAAAAAAAATTTAGCAGGGCATGGTGTTGCACACCTGTAATCCCAGCTACTCAGGAGGCTGAGGCAGGAGAATTGCTGGAACCTGGGAGGTGGAGGTTGCAATGAGCCAAGATCGTGCCACTGCACTCCAGACTGGGCAACAGAGTGAGACTCCGTCTCAAAAAAGAGAGAGAGAGGAGAAAGAGAGAGAGAGAGAGGAAGGAGGAAAGAAAGAAATGTGTGGCATTTGGGGAAAATATATCAATTAAGATTATCACTTCTATAAGAAAGCGAATCTTGGTAACCAGAAATATAAAAGGATCCTTCCTTCCAAGAAGGAGCCAGTGAAGCAGTGAGATTGAGGTGGAGACTGATAGGAGGGCAGGAAGAGGTGTGCACTGGGAGCAGTGGACTTTAAATCCATGGGCAATCCAATAGGCACACTTCACTACTCCTTCCTTTAGGGAACTTACTTTACAATTCCAATTCTAATACCAGAAGAAGTGAAAGCAGGCACTGAGGGCAAGACTTGTGCGCACATGTTTACAGCAGTATTATTCACAACAGCCAGGTGGAGGTGGCCCTCATGTTAGTCAATGGATGACTGGATAAACACAATGTGGGGGTGCAGGACAGAGCTGGGGGTGCAGCGGGGGCCACCAAGGGTGGGACCTGACAGCTAGGTTCTGGGCCGGGAGAGCGCTGCAGGCATTCCGGGAGAAATACCAGCACACAAAGACCTCATTGCGAATTACTGTTATGTCTAAGTACAATAAATAGCTCAAGCAGGTGAAGATTAAATTAATACAAGATAGGGCTGGAACGGTATTTGCAGGAGACAGTGGGAAATAACCAAGTTTGTAAAATGGTAATAAAAGGTTTTGACATATTTGGGCTTCAGATGAAAGACACAAATGCCCTCTCAGGGGAAAAAAAAAAAAAAAAAGAACATATCCTGGTAGATAATTATGTAACATGATTAACTCTATCCCTCTAGCCTTGCAGCTCACCCAACACAGGAGCCCAGGCCCTTCCTCTCCCCAGCTCCTGCAGAGGAACATGGAGTGGTGAACGTCTGTGTGGAAACTGAGCATCTTCCCACAGGCTCAGCCCGGAGTTTGTTTCAGACCCTGTCTTGGTTGTCCACAGAGAAGGCATGTGTCCTCTTCAGCTATTTCCTCCTATTGGTTATTGGGGCAAAAAGTGACTATTCCAGATTGCCATACTCATGAAAGCTACTAAACCGTGCAAGGGGGCCAGGCGCCGTGGCTCACGCCTGTAATCCCAGAACTTTGGGAGACCAAGGCAGGTGGATCGTCCGAGGTCAGGAATTCGAGACCAACCTGGCCAACATGCTGAAACCACGTCTCTACTAAAAATACAAAAAAAGATTAGCCAGCCATGGTGGCATGCACCCGTAGTCCCAGCTACACAGGTGGGAGAGGCGGGAGAATCGCTTGAAACCGAGAGGTGGACGTTGCAGTGAACCAAGATCACGCCACTGCACTCCAGCCTGGGCAACAGAGCAAGGCTTCCTCTCAAAAAAAATAATAGCAATTAATAAATAAACCATACAAGGGCAGATTCTGAACTTACCAAAAACATTTCTTATTTTCCAAAGAATGAGCATCTTTCAAATGTATAAAGCAAAGAAATGACAAGCCAAGTAGAGAACAGAATCGGAACAGCATTGCATTTCAAAGCCGGCAGAAGTCCAATGTCTAGCATGGATGGGGCGAGGGCGCGTCAGTGCTCACGAAGTCTGTGGACCACATACGGCTGGGGCCACACTCCATCTCTCCCTGCGGACGTCAGCACCTTGCCAAGACACAGGCACTAGGAGAGGAGGTTGTGCTCTGGACCTGAAACACGGATGGAGGAAGAAAGTAACACAATGCAGAACAGGCCAAAGCCCCTGGCGTGGCTCAGGCCTCCCAGCCATAGCTGTGCCCCCTACTTCTCCACTTTGATTCGAGAACAGACCCTCGACTATCAGCAGGGCCTGGGCGGGAAGCAGGCAGCAGGCAGCGAGGCTCTTTGCATGCCTGATTCACCCTTATCCATCACGTGCTCTTCCCTAACCAAGGAAATAAGACTCTGCACCTGCCGGAAACATACGGCCCCGCAAACCCTGCCTATTTTCCCTCAAGACTGTCTTCAGAAACACATGAATACACTTCCTCTGCTTTATTAACATTCACAGAGAGAAATAACGGTGACCTGCTAGAGATGCTAAATGGTGAGGAGAGGAAAGTCTGCCATGCCCACGTGTGTGAGTGATAAGTTCTGCACCAGAGAATAGGTTTTGAGAAGAACAAAGGAGAGATACACCCCAGCTCCATCCAGATGTGTCTGTGCTCACCTGGCATGGACTTCCTTTCATGGAGCACAGGGGCCTTCCCTCCTTTATGAGAACAGGCACTGCCTTCTGTTGATCACTAGGAAAATGGAAGGAGAAAAGATATTTGATCAAAGGGCAGAGGTCTCTCTCCCTCCCAACCAATTCCTGTTCCCAAGATGGAGGCCCAACAGGAGGCAGCGCCCTTTCTCTCTGGCCCTGGTCATGTCACAGCCCTACCCCACGCCATCCAACTCAAATCATGTCCTGTGGATGCCCAAGCCAGGCTGTTCTCCATCAGCCCTGGCTTCCAGCAAAGTTCAGAGAACAAAAGGGACACCTGCACAGAGAGGAGGAGGAGCCCCTGGCTACCCATGGGGGCAGGGGATGCAGAAGCATAGATGCCCTTCAGAGAGAGCCAGACTGTCTACTGCCTGGAGAGGATGGTACCACGTCACACACAAAGAATAAAGCACACGCGGAGCTCATGTGACGCAGCGCGTGCACTCCTCAACTGCCCCTGGTCAGGCCCCAGGGATGCTGAAAATGAACACAGCACAGCCCTCTTGGTCAGCGTGGCAACCGGGCCAGCACTGCAGCAGGCGCCTGAACCCAAAGCCCATCAGTAGGGTGACCGTGGCCAACAGCAACCCACTGTGCCTTTCAAAATAGCTAGAAAAGTCCCAATGTCTCCAGTGTAAAGAATTAACAAGCATTTGGGCTGGGCTCAGTGGCTCACGCCTGTAATCCAAGCACTTTGGGAGGCCGAGGCGGGAGGATCACCTGAGGTCAGGAGTTCGAGACCAGCCTGGCCAACATGGAGAAACCCCATCTCTACTAAAAATACAAAAATTGGCAGGGGGTGGTGGCACGTACCTGTGGTCCCAGCTCTTCGGGAGGCTGAGGCAGGAGAATAGCTTGAACCCAGGAGGCAGAGGTTGCAGCGAGCCGGGATGGTGCCACTGCACACCCCAGCCTGGGCAACAGAGCGAGAGTCCATCTCAAAAAAAATAAAAAATAAAAAGTTAAAAACAACAAAGCTGTCATGAGCATGAACCAAGGTTAAATCCAAAAGCTGCTCTTTAGTAAAAACAGCACGATAAACTTATCTATTGACTTCAACAAAGCAGAGAAGCAGTCCCTGATTTCATTAGTGTTAGAACAGCTTCTGGACTCTCCCTTTTCAGGAAACACCTTGAAGCTTTGTTTAAAAAAAGAAAGAAATGAGAGAATCCGAATGTTAAAATTAACCCATTGCTTAAACCAACAAAATAAACTCCATCGACTTCTAAGCACCTGGTTTTGTTTTACCTCGTTCCTTAGGAGAACCAAGGTGCCCAGGGCCAGGCAGGGCAGTGAATTCCTCCTCCAGTGACCTTAGACTCAACAGAGCAAAACTGAAGACAACAAATTCTTCTCCACCCACGAGCTTTCCATGTGCGTTTATGTCATAGACATACTTGATGAATGCCACAAAACAGGTAAGGCCTGGTGTTCCTAGAGTCTGACAGTCACTTCCGGTGACCCGGGCAGCTACATGTCGGACTCCAAAGAGCCCTGGACCTTAAGCTTGTTCACGGCACCTCTGCCGCGTTGTGTCTCTGAAGCAGTCCGGTAAAGCACGCATTCGAATGCCCTGACCCATGCGGCGCCTTTCACTGGGGAGTATTAGAACCCTTTGCAAACCTGAGCTCGTTCATCCACAGCACGTGGTGTGTTCAGCTGGGGAGGGCTCGGCCCGCTTCTGCCAGAAGGGCAGGGCTAAGTGTGTGTCCAGGAGCCCCCACCTCAGACCAGAAGCCCGGAGCCCAAATAAATCACCCACGTAATTCAAGCTAACGAGTGTCTTGGGGGTTGGCTCCCTTATCCAAAGAGCAGCCCAAACCTCCCCCTCTCCTTCTCCTGGGGCCGCAGCCCATAAATCTGGATGGCTTAGGAAGAGAAGGGGCCTCAGCTCTCCACAATTCCATCCAGCAAAAACTGGACCTCAGGCTCGTGGTTTCACAGCCAAAGCCCCTCAGCTACCCTCTCAGGCAGCAGAAGCCAGGGCAGGCCATCAAGCCTGCCAGCAGCACAGACCAAAGGGATGGATTTGTCAGACACGGGAAGATATTTCAAAGGCGTATTCACTGCAACAAGAAACAGATTCGTCAAAATCTAGGTAAGCACTCAAGGCATCTTCCAAAGCCCTCTGGTTTGGACTGGACTTGGTCTGGGAGGGGCCCACAAGAAGCCACTTCCTGGGGACTAAAAGTTGGCATTTATAGATGCACCGAGCCTCCTCTAACATGGCTACTGATTGTTGCACAGTCGAGATCTAGGGCAGACCACTGGGGCTAAAATGGGACTGCCAGGGGTCTGCAGGCACTTCCCAGCAGCGCCTGTGGCCGTGGGGGCCAAACCCACAGACCAGAAACTCTCCCAGGACACTCTGGGTCTGGAACGCACTTGCTCTTTGAGATTTGACTTTTTAATATCTTACTCTTCTGAAAAAGCTGTCTCTCTCCTAAACTCCTGGGGTTCACCACGACCATCTCGTGTGATCATAATGAGTCAGTAGATGGAAAATCAGATGGGATGCAGAGGCCTTAGAGATGAGCGACAGCAGAAATGAAAGGCGTATTTATGGAAGCAAAGATTTCTGCTCAAGACAGATGCGGCCGAGCAGGCCGTGGGAGCAGAGAGGGCAGGGCAGGGGCACATAGCTTCGTTTAATGGCAAAGAGACCACCTTAAGAAAAACATAACCTTTGTATCGCAGCCGACATTCACTACAGGGAACGAGTAATGTAAAACATGTTATCTGACCATCACAGAAACATTCTTCCCTCATCTAAGAGCTGAGAGCATTGTTTGTGGGCTCCAAACCACTTCTCATCAAGTCACAGGCCCCGTGATGAATTAACAGGATCTAGGCGCCTACTTGGTCGCTGCCGCCTGCCTCTGACGTCAACAGGGCTTTTGCGTTGAGCAGCCACAGTGATCTCCACTGGAGAGTTCAACGCTTAACTTCAGAAGAATTGCCTTTATTCCGTTCCACTTATGCTGCTCCCAGGAGAGCCTCCACTCTGGCCCAGGGCCTGGAGGGAAGAAGGAGCTCCCAAAGGGCTCATGGCCACCGACAGGTTCCCAAGAAATGACAAAAAACAGCCAAATCACAGCCTGGACTCACTTGCAGAGGACTCGCTTATGCCCAGGTTGTGGGGAATGGGGAGCTGTTCTACACAGTCTGTCCCTATCACCCCTTCCTCCAGGTGGGAGAAAGCTCCTCACTTCCGCTTGCTGTGGAACACTGATTTGAATACCCCACTTCCTTCTCCAGCCCATCCAGGAAAACAGAGCAAACCAGGCTGAATCCCTGTCCCAGGCAACAGGGTTCTATCCTGCTCCGAGACAGAAAAGTTTCCTGTCAGGGCTGGGCACGATGGCTCATGCCTGTAATCCCAGCACTTTGGGAGGCCAAGGCGGGCAGATCACGAGGTCAGAAGATCCAGACCATCCTGGCCAAAATGGTGAAACCCCGTCTCTACTACAAAAAATTAGCCAGGTGTGGTGGTACGCTCCTGTAGTCCCAGCTATTCAGGAGATTGAGGCAGGGAAATTGATTGAACCCGGAAAGCAGAGATTGCAGTGAGCTGAGATCACTCCACTGCACTCCAGCCTGGCGACAGAGCCACACTCTGTCTCAAAAAAAAAAAAAAGTTTCCTGTCGTGGTGTCAGAATCTACTGTCACGAAGAAAAGCTATTACTTTCAAGAATAAAACATTCTTAAAAACCATTCCTCTGCTATAAAAGTTTCTGTGCTCTTCCCCTTCCCACACATACTTAGCCACTGGGAATGGAAACATTTTAGTAAAAGCCTTTGGGAAAATCTGGATGTTTGCACAGGATGGAGAACGTTAAAATGTCTGAGTTTGTCAGGTACAGTAACATATTTCAGAGGAGCATTCACTTCAACAGAAAACAATACCTGTCACCCAGCACATAAAAGCAATCCCTGAAATCAGAAAGGTAGCATTGACTGAGTCCCACTGAATCACAGTGTTACTTTTTTCATTGTAATTTGGAAAATAATGAGTATGATTTTTGAAAGCACATATAAAGTACTTTAAAAGCATATTGTGAATATCAAAAATGAATGTGTAAGTTAAGGCAATGTCATACAAGACTCGAAAACATGTTTAAATACATAGTTAAAAATTATATCAATTGATTACATATTGCAATACAACACAACCTCATATTAAAAAACAAATAGGACTGGGCACAGTAGCTCACGCCTGCAATCCCAGCACTTTGGGAGGCCAAGGCAGGCAGATCCCTTCCACCCAGGAGACCAGCCTGGACAACATGGCAAAACCCAGGTTCTACCAAAAAATGCAAAAATTAGCCGGATGCAATGGTGCACTCCTATAGTCCCAGCAACTTGGGAGGCCGAGGTAGGAAGATTGCTTGAGCCGAGACGTCAAAGCTGCAGTGAGCTGTGTTTGTGCCAGTACACTCCAGCATGGGTGACAGAGCAAGATTGTCTCAAAACAAAAAAAAAGTAAAGTAAAGAAAAAAAGAAAGAAAAGAAAAAGCTGGCTGGGCACCATGGCTCACGCCTGTAATCCCAGCACTTTGGAAGGCCGAGGCGGGCAGATCACTAGGTCAAGAGATCGAGATCATCCTGGCCAACACGCGAAACCCAGTCTCTACTAAAAAAATACAAAAATTAGCTGGGCGTGGTGGGGTGCGCCTGTTGTCCCAGCTACTTGGGAGGCTGAGGCGGGAGAATTGCTTGAACCCGGGAGGCGGAGGTTGCGGTGAGCCGAGATCGTGTGACTGCACTCCAGCCTGGCGCCTGGTGACAGAGTGAGATTCTGTCTCAAAAAAAAAAAAAAAAGAAAAGAAAAGAAAAAGCTGCCAGGCACACAGTGGCTCACTCCTGTAATCCCAGCTCTTTGGGAGGCAGAGGCGGGTGGATCACCTGAGGTCAGGAGTTTGAGACCAGCCTGACCAACATAGAGAAACCCCATCTCTACTAAAAATACAAAATTAGCCGGGTGTGGTGGCACATGCCTGTAATCCCAGCTACTCGGCAGGCTGAGGCAGGAGAATCTCTTGAACCCAGGAGGTGGAGATTACAGTGAGCCGAGATCATGCCATTGCACTCCAGCCTGGGCAACAAGAGCAAAACTCCGTTCCCAAAAAAAAAAAGAAAGAAAGAAAAAGCTGCAGGATCCCCATGCAATTAAAGTGACATTCTCGTGTTTAGATATATTTTTGCTACTTATTAAATACAAATGTTACAGGCCACGTGGAGAACAGGGGCAGGGATGAGTCTCCCCAGGGCACACCAGGGAGGGAAGCCTGTCCAGCTCCACCTCCAGGAGAAACTGCTCCAGCAACAAGTTCATCCTGCAGCTGCATGACAGTGACCAGTGACAGGAACTCTCTCATAACAAACAACCAAAAGTAAAATCCACGTGCCGTACTAATTCCTCCCTACCTGACACAGCCAAGAAAAAGCACTTGATTTTAAAATTGAAGGAAAAAAAAACTCTCAAGTCATTAATATTGTTAGTATTGCCCTAACAAAACCATTCCAAAATTAATGAAAGTAGTTTATAGTAACTTCCTATCCCACCACCTTAAAAAGTCACTTTTAGGCCGGGCGCAGTGGCTCATGCCTGTAATCCCAGCACTTTGGGCGGCCAAGGTGGGCAGATCATGAGGTCAGCAAATTGAGACCATCCTGGCCAACATGGTGAAACCCTGTCTCTACTAAAAAATACAAAAATTAGCTGGGCAGGGTGGCAGTTGCCTGTAATCCCAGCTACTCGGGAGGCTGAGGCAGGAGAATCGCTTGAGTCAGGGAGTCGGAGGTTGCGGTGAGCTGAGATCACGACACCGCACTCCAGCCTGGTGACAGAGACTTTGTCTCAAAAAAAAAAGTCACTTTTATCTTCCACATTTTCAAAACATTTCAACCCTAAGATAATTCCATAAACTGCACACAGAAAAAAAGTCACTTCCAGATTTGATAAAACTCAGTTGAGAGAAAACAATCCCCCTAAATAAGAACTAGGAAAGTGATTGATCAAAACAAGGCATGCTTCCTACACACCGTATTTTGAAACCCAACACACCTACATTTCTCTCTCAGTTCCAAACATGCCCAGGAGGAGTTGCACAAATACCCCGGGTGTCGGGAACAGATGTGTAAAGAGCCCGAGGCTGCAACCCAAGTTACAATTAACTTTCAGTCAATTCCATCACTAGAGTAAGGCTGGCTCGTAAAGCAAATGCAAAACTTACAGCCTTCTTCTCTACGGTTTCTGCACCTTCTGTACCATAATCTCATCTAGTTCTTACAGCAAATGAAACCGTTTCTAAAACAGTCACCCATAGATGGGGAAACACTGGAGCTCAGAACTTACTCGACTTAATCTTAAAGTTTCCGAAATTCATCAGGATTTGCAAAGCAACACAGACTTGCTATGTGCATGCTCCTCCTAGTGACTAAACTGGGGAAAATAAAAAGAAGATTTTCCCAAGTCGCATCCGCTCCATGTTTGACTCTCGGTACTGGGAAGCACGGGTTCCCTAGTCCCTGGGGGAGACCACCCACCAGACCGTCTCGCCTGCGCGCGCTCCACGTCGTGCGGTGCGCTCGGCCCTGCCGTGGGTCTTCAGCTTATGAAAAGCTCCCCAGAGAAAGGCCTTTTCTGTTCTTGGTTGGGCAGATGACACTTCGGAAGGCCAGCGCTCACGTCCAGCACTTTACAAGTAACAGCTCGGCGCAGACCTCGGCGCATGTTTCCCTTCGATGTCCAGCCTCTGAGAGGGTGTCAGCATCTTCAGGCACTGCTATTTCTGTCACATTTCACCTTGTTTCACCCCATTTTTAAGCCAGATTTCTTGCGACTCCTATTAAAAGTTTTTAAAAAGAGACCAACATGGTGTTTTTGAGTTCTAAAAACTACACCAATGTTTTTATTAAAATGCACAGCATCCGGGGAGACGTGGGGGCTCCCAGGCAACATCAGCACTGTGCAGGCGGGGAGGGGCTGGGGCTGGAGGCCAGGCCTCAGCTGCATGACCTTGACAGGGACCCTTTCACAAAGCAGTCAAAAGTAAAATCCAGATGCTGTGCAAATTCATCTTCAGCTCAAAATACTGAAGAGACCATTTTGTCACAGCATAAATAAAAGTGACCTGTGAGTTTCCTGAGCCCGCTGGTGTTCCAGAGCCCTCCTCTGTTTATAGCATAGGGATGCTAGTTCTCAAGGAGATGAAACCCCACGCCAGACAGAAAGGTACAAGGCACAGGCGGGCCCACATCTGCAATGCGGGAAAAGGCGCTTGTCTGAGCGTCTCTCATTCCCCACACCCCAGCGCCTCTCCCTCCTCCACGAGCTGACTGTGCAGTCCTCCAGGGCCCTTTCTTGACCCTGGACAGTGCCACGAAGTGTGTCCACGTGTGTACCTCCTCAGCTCAGGACCAGCCCACATGCTCTGACCCCTCCCCCCACCCTGGCTGCTCCCCCTGCTCCTGGGCCTCCATCCTCACCTCCGCCAAGGCCAGCCTGGCCTCCTACTAGAAGGTGAGACCTGGAGCTGGGCGCGGTGGCTCACACCTGTAATCCCAGCACTTTGGGATGCCAAGGTGGGAGGATGGTTTGAGGCCAAGGAGTTTCCGACCAGCCTGGGCAATGCAGCGAGACCTTGTCCCCAAACAAGAATTTTTTTTTAAATTAGCCAGACACACTGTCATGACTGTAGTCCCAGCAAGTCAGGAGGCAAAAGTGGGAGCGTCACCTGATCCCAGGAGTTCAAGGCTGCAGGGAGTCGTGATTGGGCCACTGCACTCCAGCCTGGGTGAGAGTGAGACCCCGTCTCGAAAAAAAAAAGAAGTGAAACCTCTCGCCCACTCCCATGTCCTCGTGGTCATTCATCAGCTGAGGACTCAACAGAATGTTCTAGCTACTCGTCTACTGAGCTATTTCAAGCACAAAGAACATGGATAATAAGATAAATATTACTTTGTCATATTTGCTTCTTTTTTTTTGAAACAAGGTCTGTCAGCCAGGCTGGAGTGCAGTGGTATGATCTTGGCTCACTGCAGTCTCGGCCTCCCAGGCTCAAGTGATCCTCCCACCTCAGCCTCCTGAGTAGCTGGGTCTACAGGTGTGCACCACCACACCCAAATCATTTGGTACTTTTCATAGAAATGAGGATTTGCTATGCTGGTCTTGACCTCCTGGGCTCAAGCAATCCACCTGCTTCGGCCTCCAGGCGTGAGCCAAGGAACCCAGCCTTTACTTTCTTTTCTGGTGAACATAGCTTCACGGATGACGTTGAAGCCCATGTGCCACAGAGAGAATGCATTTCCATCATCCCCACGTGTACTCGGACGCTCCCACTACCATGTGCAGTGTCTTAGGGATCTGCATCCAGATTTCCCCATTTCATAAGGACCACAGTCCGTATTGGATTAGGATGCACCATGATGACCTCATCTTAACTTGACTTTCCCCAACAAGGCCCCATTCTGAGATGCTGGGAGTTAGGACTTTAGGAGTTCTTCTTGGAGGGACATAAATCAACTCAGAAGAGTCTGCTATGTTTTTTCTCTCAGTGTTAGAGTTTCGCTTTTCACATGTAGGCCTGCATTTATCTAGAACTGGTTTTTGGGTGTGGTGGGAAATCTCATTCATTTCCTGTCTCCATAACCTCTCCCTCCTCCTGGCACCTTACATGGAAGAGTCTGTTCTTCCCCAGAAGTTTCCAAAGACTCCTCTGCCTTGGATCTAGTTTCCATACACGTGTGAGTCTGTCTCTGAGCTTTTTCTCCTCTGCTTAATTGAGCTATTTTCTATTCCTGTCTCTTAATTACATAATTGTATAAAGGACTTGCTATCTGGTAGAAATAACACTCCCTCTGTACTTCCTCTCCAGACTGGGCTTTTACTGATTGTAGCTGTTACAGTCTCCGGGGGAATCTTCAGATCAACATCTCAGACTTTAACAAAAGTCGGTTGATATTTGATTGGTATTGTACTAATCAACCAGGGAGGAGTGACATTTCTTACCTCAAGCCTTCCCAACAATGCACGCAGTCTCTCTTCCTGTTCCATCATACATTCGGTGAAGTGTTACAAACCTATCTGCACAAGCTTGTCTCATCTGTTATAACCTACAAGTTGCTAAGTTCTGTTTCTCGGGAGAACCCAGATTAATACAATGCAAAACAGTTTTCTGTAACTACTTCAAATTACCCTGTGACTACCTCCCTTACCCTCCTCATATTAATGAAGACAAGAAAATTTGGTGTCAACAAGGCACTGGAGGTAAGGGCTGTGAAAGCTCCTAACTTCAATAGCCAGTGCTGGCCGGGCGCGGTGGCTTATGCCTGTCACCCCAGCACTTCGGGAGACGAAGGGGGGAAGATCACTTGAGCCCGGGAGTTTGAGACCAGCCTGGCCAACATGGTGAAACCCTGTCTCTATGAAAAATACAAAAATTAGCCAGGCATGATGGCGCACTCCTGTAGTTCCAGCTACTCGGGAGGGCGAGGCAGGGGGCTGGCTGGAGCCTGGAAGGTCACGGCTGTAGTGAGCTGGGCCAGTGGCCATTCATTCCAGCCTGGGCAACAGAGCGAGACCCTGTCTTAAAAAAAAAAAAGGCCAATGCTGGCATCTCCCATTCCAGTGCAACACCAAAGATGCCATTCCTCAATTACGTGTTACATCTCCCACCCACTAAGATTATAGAAAACACAGCCAACGTAGTCCCAGGATTTGTAGTGGGGGGAAAAAATGGTGGCAAAGTTTTACACACTTGCCTTGCCCTTTTGATTTCCTGAGCTGTGATTCACACGGCTGCATGACGCTCCTTGCTCTCGAGGGAGGGGAACACAGGCAGGAGGGGCTGTTCCACACACTGCTGGACAGACCCAGGGCTGCTGGGCCCCGGCAGCCGCGGAAGAACAGGGCAGGCAGCCTCGGCACGCACAGGGACATTCTCTAAGGAGCAGTGGGGCTGGGATCATAGGCACGCTTGTGAGCACATGTAAGCTGGCTCTCTGGGGACTTGCAGAAACAGTAGGAAATGGGGTGCTCTGCAGGAGGGGACGAGAACTTCTCAGTGGGTCTGGGAGGCCAGGAGCCTGGGTTGTCGACATGGTTGTCAGTAGGAAGGAGACTGTCATGAATGCCTGTCGTGTTTGCCTGCCCCACACAGCAGCGTCCTTGGAAAGATTCCTCTACCCCACCTCAGTCCCTGTGATCTGGGTGTGGCCCATCCCATCCCCCAGCTACAATGTTTTCGCTGGAGGCCAGAGGGCTTCCATTCATCCAGGCCAGAGGGCCTAGCCAATGAGGACCACGAGTGTTTGGGCTCCAGCACTTTGGGAGGCCGAGGCAGGTATATCGCTTGAGGTCAGGAGTTCAAGACCAGCCTGGTCAACATGGTGAAACCTCGTCTCTACTAAAAATACAAAATAGCTTGGCTTGGTGGCAGAAGCCTGTAATCCCAGCTACTCAGGAGGCTGAGGCAGGAAAATCCCTTGAACCCAGGAGGTGGAGGTTGCAGTGAGCTGAGATCGCACCACTACTGCACTGCAGTCTAGCTGACAGAATTAGATTCTGTCTCAAAAAAAAAAAAAAAAAGGAAAAAAAGATACTTCCCCCCTCAAAAAAGAAATTCCCAGAAGAAATGCAAGTGGGCGATAAACATCTGAAAAGGAGCTCGATAGTGTCAGTTATTTTGGACCTACAGATTGAATCTTAATGAGATACAAACTTTTACACACAGGATCTCTCCTCTAGAAATATTCACACATGTGCACAAAGAGGTTCATACGAATTATTCATTGTAGCATCATCAGTAATGGTGAAAACTAAAAAAATGACCTGAATTTGGACCAATTGTGTGCAGGGGTCCAAGTGTGTACTGCCAGGGAAAGGCTGATAAAACACAGTGTTAGATTTAAAAAAAAAAAAAAAAAAGCAAGCCATGGAGAATTACATGTAGAATAAATCCATTTATGTTGTTTTTAAAATAGGTGAACACGAGAATAATGGACCTTCTCCAAGACTGTAAGAAACGCACATTTTATTTTTGTTTTTTAAGTGTACAGTGGTATTGAGAAACTATCTACTAACATTTTATAAATGGATTTGTTAAGATGAGTCTAATACCTAATGAGTGGGTTGAACTGGGATTTCAGAACATGATTATATTATTATGAATATTTTTCCTTGGGAAAAAAATAGTACCAAAAAACCTCTCTTATTTCATTTAAATCCCCTTCAGCTGTAGTACTTAATAGATGCAGCAATGCTTGCTCTGAATTTAATTATCTGGATCCCACTGACTCCCACACCCAAATTGTTTACTTTAGGGCCTTAGTGTTTGCCCCTATTTGGAAGAAATAAAACTTCTCAGCAAGCAGCCTGGGAAAAATATCAGTTGAGGAAGCATTTCAAGATCTTTAGGTCAGACAAGGATGGAAACAAGCCCCAGGGCATGACTGGTCCCTCTCGAACTGTTTTATGTCTAAGCTGGTGGCAGCCTACATTGAAAAGAAAATGGTGTCCCTGGGCTATCTGCTTAAATTCTATAGACTGACCTTGATCAGCTGCACCCCAAACTTCAGATCACAGGTATCCAAGGGGGGGCTCAACCGGCTGACCTTGGTTCCGTCTGACAGCTCTTCCTAGAACTGGAGCTTTGACTAGAGCCCTGATGTGGGCCTACACCTTCTGGCCTGTGCCTGCACCGACTGTCCAGTGAGTCCAGCGAAGAATCCACAACAGGGTATGCCCAAGACCTTACAGTGGCCTGGCCTGCCCCACCGTCTCCTCCCTGACCACCTCACCTCCCACGGTCCCTCACTACTCACTCTGCCCTCAAGTGAATAGCCATGCACAATTAATTTTTATTGAACTCATTTATTTGCCCTAATTGTGTGTGTGTGTTGTGTGTGTGTGCTTAGGATGTTCTATATACAAGATCACATCAACTGTGAATAAAGATTATTTTACTTCTGCTTTTCCAATTTGAATGCCTTTTATTTCATTTTCTTGCCTAATTACTGTGGCTAGAATCTCCAGGAAAATAATAAATAGAAATGGTAAGAGCAACACCCTACATTTGTTCCAGATCTTTGAGGGAACGCTTGTGTCAGTCTTTCACTATTAAGTTTGATGTCCGTTGTGGGGTTTGTTTTCATAAATGTCCATTATTAGGCTGAGATAGTTCCCTTCTCTTTCTAGTTTGTTGAGTGCTTTTGTCTAACAGGATGTTGGATTTCACCAAATGCTTTTTGTGTGTCTATTGAAATGACCTCTGAGTTTTGTCCTCTGATGTATTACTTTTTTTTTTTTTAAGACAAAGTCTCACTCAGTCACCCAGGCTGGGGTGCAGTGGCACAATCTGCTCAGCACAACCTCCGCCTCCCAGGTTGAAGCAATTCTCATGCCTCAGCCTCCCAAGTAGCATGGACTACAGGTGTGTGCCACTCCACCCAGCTAATTTTTCGTATTTTTAGTTGAGACAGGGTTTGACCATCGAAACCAAGCTGGTCTGAAACTCCTGACCTCAAGGGATCTACCCACCTCGGCATCCCAAAGTGCTGGGATTACAGGCACGAGCCACCATGCCCAGTCTGGTGTATTACTTTGATTGATTTTGTGCATTAAACCAGCTTCACATGTCTGGGATAATTCCCACTAGATTATTTTGTAAGCGGCAGATTGGGTTTCTCAGCATTTCCTTGGGATCTCCACATCCATATTCACAAGATGTTACTCTATCGTTTTCTTTTCTCATGGTGTCTTCATGTGGTTTTGGTATCAGAGTAACGACGGCCTCATACAATGAGTTGGGAAGTGCTCGCTCTGCTTCTGTTTCCTGAAACAGTTTGTATTCAAAGTTACCGTGAATTCTGTAAATGTTTGGTAGTGTTCAGCAGCAAAGCCATTAGGGCCTGAGCTTTTCTTTGTGGTTAGTGTTTTTGTTGTTGTTGTTGTTGTTTGAGACGGAGTTTCGCTCTTGTTACCCAGGCTGGAGTGCAATGGCGCGATCTCGGCTCACCGCAACCTCTGCCTCCTGGCTTCAGGCAATTCTCCTGCCTCAGCCTCCTGAGTAGCTGGGATTACAGGCACGCCACCACGCCCAGCTAATTTTTTGTATTTTTAGTAGAGACGGGGTTTCACCATGTTGACCAGGATGGTCTCAGTTAAAGGCTTGTCAATTTGGCCCGTGCACTGACTCAGCAGAACTCAAGGTGTCAAGAGACCTCCCACGCCATGTGGGTCCCACTTGCGTGTGTAGTGGTGGGTCGTGTAGCGTGTGCCATGTGGGTCCCGCTTGCGTGTGTAGTGGTGGGTCGGCGAGTGCTCATCCCTTCATGCATGCTCCAGAACCACACTCTCTTCCCTTCCCCTCAGTGACATTCAAGTAGCACTCAAATTGGCCCTGTGTCACTATTTTGGAAAACTTTATTTATACAAAGGTAAAGGCTAACATAACCTCAGCGAATGTTGAGTGCCAGTTTCACATTTTGACTCCATCTAAAAAATTAAAACAGGCAGAATGACCAAACAACGACACATAATATCATTAGAAAATATATGTAGCTTCCTGACCAGGCACAGTGGCTCATGCCTGTAATCCCAACACTTTGGGAAACCAAGGTAGATGGACCACTTGAGGTTAGGAGTTCGAGACCAGCCTGGCCAACATGGGGAAACCCCGTCTCTACTACAAATATAAAGGATGTGGAGAAATAGGAACACTTTTACACTGTTGGTGGGAGTGTAAATTAGTTCAACCATTGTGGAAAACAGTGTGGCGATTCCTCAAGCACCTAGAAATAGAAATTCCATTTGACCCAGCAATCCCATTACTGGGTATATATCCAAAGGATTATAAATCATTCTACTATAAGGACACATGCACACGAATGTTCATTGCAGCACTGTTTACAATAGCAAAGACCTGGAACCAACCCAAATGCCCATCGATGATAGACTGGACAGGGAAAATGTGGCACATATACACCATGGAATATTATGCAGCCATCAAAAACGATGAGTTCGTGTCCTTCGTAGGGACATGGATGAACCCGGAAACCATCATTCTCAGCAAACTGACACAAGAACACAAAATCAAACACCGCATGTTCTCACTCATAGGTGGTTGTTGAACAATGAGAACACATGGACACAGGGAGGGGAGCACTATACACTGGGGTCTGTTGGGGGGATATAGGGGAGGGACAGTGGGGGGTGGGGAGTTGGGGAGAGATAGCATGGGGAGAAATGCCAGACATAGGTGAAGGGGAGGAAGGCAGCAAATCACACTGCCACGTATGCACCTATGCAGCAATCTTGCATGTTCTTCACATGTACCCCAAAACCTAAAATGCAATAAAAAATAAATAAATAAATAAAGGAAAAAAGTAAAAATTAAAATTAAAGGGCGAGGGTTTTGTCAGGGAGCTCGGTTGTCAGGCATCTATGCCTGCCGCAGCTCCAGGCCGAATAAAATTACTACTTCCTTCCCTGAAGAAAGAAAAAATTAGCGGGGCACGGTGGTTGCCTGTAGTCCCAGCTACTCGGGAGGCTGAGGCAGGAGAATCACTTGAATCTGGGAGGTGGAGGTTACAGTGAGCCGAGAGCGTGCTACTGCACTCCAGCCTGGGCAACAGAGCAAGACTCCATCTCAAAAAAAAAAAAAAAAAAAGGAAAGAAAGAAAATACACGTAGCATTCATGATCAACTTACTTTGAAGTCATTTTCCCTAAATTAACTAACATTACTTAACCAGCCTCCAAACTGGATGACCTAAGTACTAAAATGTTAGAACCTGAAACCGGAACAGTCCCATAATTTTCAGAAGGACAAAAGGGTCCTTGTACCTGCCTTACTGCTATGGCTCCCTGAAGTCACTGCCTGGGCAAGGAAGGGGAGTCTCGTGTGCTGTGCACTTACAGGGTATGGGCCAGTGGCTGTTCATTTCTTCTCTGTAATAAAGACGTGATAAGAGTTGGATTTAAGTCCTAACATCGGTGGTGGCCTGGACAAGACTAGATAATAACTTGAGAGTAGCGGCTTTCACAGCAACCTTTCCTTGAAACTCACATCTGTGTCCTGCACAGTGTGCAA
Source organism: Aotus nancymaae (assembly GCF_030222135.1). Lineage (NCBI taxonomy): Eukaryota > Metazoa > Chordata > Mammalia > Primates > Aotidae > Aotus > Aotus nancymaae. The sequence goes on along the minus strand of NW_026988450.1, from coordinate 849,683 downwards.
GTGTACACACACACACACACACACACCCCTGAACTAACCCCAAGAGGGAGACAGAAAGAGAGAGGGAGAGAGATCCGAGCAGAACTGAAAGTCTGATGCACAGCTCCAGCTGCAGCATGAACTCTAATCAGGCTTATCCAAGTGGTAATAGTTTGTTCCAGAAAAGAACGAGGTTTGACTACAGCTATTCACGTTCTCTACAGCCTCTCCCTCAGCTTCCGAGCTCATTTTGTCCATCAATTTTGATGGTAAAAACGTTGAGAAGCAAGATGGCACTATGCATGCACTCTCGAGCCAGCCGCGATCCTGTAAGGAGCGGGGGAATGACACAGAAGAGCAGTGGACATTTTCTACGCCACGTGGAGAACTGAGGCTTGCTCTGCTAATTACAGGTGAGGAATCTAGCAGATTGACTCTCAGATTTAAACAGTAACCAAACAGCCAAAAACCTAAATAAAAGAGTAACTGTGGCTGGATCAAGGCAACATCAGCAGCTCCTCCTGACCCATCAGAGCTGAACAAATGAGTGAAGCACGGTGCTATGGACTGAACTGTATCTCCCACAAATTCGTATGGCGAAGCCCTAATCCCAAATATCATCGTAGCATTGGCAATGGGCCTTTGGGAAGGGCTAGGGTTAGATGCGGTCATGAGAGTAGGCCCCTCACGATGGGGTTGGTGGCCTTATTAGGAGAGAAAGAGGGCAGTCTCTCCTCCAGGGGAGGACTCAGTGCAGTGGCTGACTGCAAGCTAGGAAGGGGCTTGCCAGATAGCAAATCACCCACCACCTTGATGTTGAACTTCTCAGCTTCCAGAACTGTAAGAAAGAAATTCCCATTGTTTAAGTCACTCAAACTATGCTATTTTGTTATTGACACAAGAAGCAATCACAGAGCTGGGTCTGAACCGAGCCCTATGCGTCTGTTCCTACAGATCCACAGAGGAATGATGGGAGCATTGTCAATTTCACGGGCCTATACCATGTGTGCGTGTGTGTGTGCGTGTGTGTGTGTGTGTAAATATATATAACAGCTCTGAATTTTAAAAGGTCAGGACTCCAGCCTGAGCAACATAACAAGCCTCCAGTTCTACAAACAATTTAAAAATTAGCGGTCAGGCGTGGTGGCTTATGCCTGCAATCCCAGCACTTTGGGAGGCCAAGATGACCAGATCACAAGGTCAGGAGTTCAAGACCAGCCTAATCAATATGGTAAAATCTCATCTCTACTAAGAATACAAAAATTAGCCAGATGTGGTGGCTGGCGCCTGTAATCCCAGCTACCTGGGAGGCTGAAGCAGGAGAATCCCTTGAACCCAGGAGGCAGACGTTGCAGTGAGCCAAGGTCGCGCCATCGCACTGCAGCCTGGCTGACAGAGCGAGACTCTGTCTCAAAAAAAAAAATTTTTTTTTAATTAGCACAATGATGCACAGCTGTAGTCCCAGCTCTTCAGGAGGCTGAGGCAGGAGGATCACTTGAGTCCAGGAGGCTGAGGCCGTAGTGAGCTATGATTGTATCACTACACTCCAGCCTGGGCAACAGAGCGAGACCCTGTCTCAAAAAAGAAAAAAAAAAAAAGGTTGGAACACGGCAAAGAAGGATGTCAGTATAAAATGAGAGTATTACCCTATCTTCCGTTCTCTGTCATTGCAGATGCTAAGACACATGCAATAATCACACAATCCATCAGGAAATACCTGCAAACCTATAGCTATCTTACTGATAGGACATGCTAACCTCACAAAAATTTCCCAGATGCATTTTTACAGCACCTATATTCTCACAGCAGCACTTCCTAGTGGGTAACACTATTGTCTAGTCAATCTTATTGACATTTTGGAAGAGAAATGTAACATTGATCATGGGAGTCTATAAATTACACTCTCGTTGGAAGAACATCAATCTAGTGAAGAAAAGAGAGTCCCAAGATATCCGATTAGCGTTTTAGACCAGCAGTTTTCAAATCAGTTGCTGCAGAATTCCTCACTGCTTCAGGGAGATGGAGCACTGGGGTGGGAGGTCAGGGGAAGGGCTCCATGCTCCTCCAGCACCACTCCTCACTCACAGCTCAGCCACTTTTATCTGGTTCATTTACTGTACACAAAAATTGTGGGGTGTATATGTATCATGTTGTACATACTTTATGTTCTCATGTTACATATTTATATACTTACATCTCTACTAGAACTCAAAAATTGACATAAAATACTATTTACAATAGGATACAAAACTAAAAGGTCGGGGGTACACTGAAACTACTAAATATTGTTGACAGAAATCAAGTAAGACAAAAGCAAACGGAAGGCCAGGAGCAGTGGCTCACACCTGTAACCACAGCACTTTGGGAGGCTGAGGCGGGCAGATCACTTGAGGTCAGGAGTTCGAGACCAGCCTGGCCAACATGGTGAAACCCTGTCTCTACTAAGAATACAAAAAAAAAAAAAAAAATTAGCCAGTCATGGTGGTGCATGCCTGTAATCTGAGCTACTCAGGAGGCTGAGGTGAGAGGATTGCTTGAACCCAAGAGGCAGAGGTTGCAGTGAGCCGAGATCAAACCACTGCACACTCCAGCACGGATGACAGAGTGAGACTCTGTCTCAAATAAATAAATGGAGAGATACTGTATTAGTCAGCATTCTCCAGAGAAACAGAATATGTATATTCTGAGAAAGAGAGAGAGAGCTTTATTATAAGGATTTAACTGAGCCAGGCATGATGGCTCATACCTGTAATCTCAGCACTTTGGGAGGTGGGAGGACTGCTTGAGTCTTGGGCAACATAGCGAGACCCCGTCTCTACTCCCACAAAAAAAAAAAAAAAAAAGCCATTGGCCCATGTGATTCTGGAGGCCAACCAGTCTGTAGACCTTCAGGGTGAGCCAGCAGGAAGGAGAGCTGGGAGACTGAGGGCTTCAGTTTGAGTCTGAAGGAAGGAAAGGGCCGATGTCCCAGCTCGAAGGCAGGTAGGAGGAACCTGCTCTTACTTAAGGAGCACTTCTGTGAGTCGTTTTTCTCTTTGTGTTTTCTAGTGGCTGCTTTCTATTGTTATGTCGTGATGTTCACCTCCTTCCTCTGCCGTGTCTAATCTCTGAATCCCAGTCCTACTCCCATCCATCCTACTTTTCATCTCAGACGGTGTGGGTTTTACTTCTAAAAGTTCAATTTGGCCGGGCGCGGTGGCTCAAGCCTGTAATCCCAGCACTTTGGGAGGCCGAGACGGGTGGATCACGAGGTCAAGAGATCGAGACCGTTCTGGTCAACATGGTGAAACCCCGTCTCTACTAATACAAAAAATTAGCTGGGCATGGTGGCGCGTGCCTGTAATCCCAGCTACTCAGGAGGCTGAGGCAGGAGAATTGCCTGAACCCAGGAGGCGGAGGTTGCGGTGAGCCGTGATCGCGCCATTGCACTCCAGCCTGGGTAACGAGCGAAACTTCGCCTCAAAAAAAAAAAAAAAAAAAAAAAAAAAAAGTTCAATTTGAGTCCTTTTTCTGTTTTCTGTGTCACTACTTAACATGATCAGTCTTTCCTGTGGCTTCTTGAATATATCAAATGCAGTTATAACGGTTTTAATGTTCTCGTTTGATCATTCTCTATGTTATTTCTGGGTCAGTTTTGATGGTTCTTCTCTGCATCGTGGATCTTCTTTTCCTCCTCCTTTGCACACTAGGCAGTTTTTTATTCCCAGTGTTATTGTCGGGTGCTGGACCTTTTTGTATTCCTAAAATAATCTTGAGTTTTAGACACAGTTCATTTCTGAAAAACAGTTTGATCCTTTTAGATCTTGCTTTTAAACTTTGCCAGGCAGGACCAGGTCAGCATTTGGTCTCTGGTCAATTTATCCTCATAACCAACTGCCTTTTGTCCGTTTACCCAGCTGTCTTTCAAGAATAAAAGTTGGGGTTTTCAAGGGAAAAAATTATCTTCACGACTGAGGCGAACCCATTCTGGGTGTTCTGCCTGACTGCTGGGGAACAGGCTCTGTCTCAGGTCCCAGGTGACCTCTGATCACACTTGTGCTAATCTGTACTGAGCTGGATACTCAATGGGGACCTCTGTAGACCTTCAGAGCTCGCTCTGGCAGTGCAGCTCTCTCCTCTCCAGCACTCTGCCCTGCAAAATCCAGCCATCTTGGCTTCCCAGAATCCTGGCTCTGCCTCCCAAGTCGGGGAGGCTGTGGGCTCCCCCTGGTTCCCCTCACGTGCCACGGCCTGGAAACTCCCTGCATGCAACAAGCTGGGGCGGTCGCAGGACTCAGCACCCTTGTTTCATGTCTTCGTTTCTTGATATCCGTGGTTTCATAGCTTCTGTCTGGATTCTGGTTGCTTCAGCTAAGAGAATCTATTTGGTCCCTGTTAAAGAAATATCTATCCTTATCTGTGCAAGTATCCTGTATCGAAACAAGTGGAAATCATGAACGAGAATTTCACCATGAACTTATTCCTGTTGTTGAAGCAACTGCCCATATGGTCCAGGAGATTCAAACCACTGCAAAGAGGAAACACGATATTGGCAAGGAAATGGCGTATTTTTTTAATGACTGGCAGACCTTGGAAAAGAAGTAGAAGGAAAGAGAATCACAAAAATGAAAGAAAAATTGGAAGTAACATGAGGGAAAGTATGCATGGCCAACAACGCAGGCAGAGCCGGAGAGGAAAGAAACGGAAAAGCAGGAAAAAGGAAATGGAGGCAAATAACTTTTTTAAAAAGTCAGAGAGAAACTAACTGCTATGGAGAAATGGCAATGGGACCCAATTTACGTGTAAGATGAAACTAAATGTTTAAACGGATAATTCAATGAAGTGTTCCAGAACCAGAAGACGTAACTGTACCATGTCCAATAAAAAACTGACACAAAGCATTCAACACTGAGGCATATTCCAAAAAGCCTGTGTAGGCTGGGCACAGTGGCTCATGCCTGTAACCCCAGCACTTTGGAGGCCGAGGCAGGCGGATCACCTGAGGTCAGGAGTTCAAGACCAGACTTGCCAAAATGGTGAAACCCCATCACACCATTGTACTCCAGCCTGGGCAACAAAGCAAGACTCTGTCGAAAGAAAGAGAGAGAGAGAGAGAGAGAGAAGGGAAGGAGGGAGGGAGGGAGTGAAAGAATGAAAGAAAGAGAAAGAAAGAGAGAGGAAGGAAGGAAGGAGGGAGGGAAAGAATGAAAGAAAGAAAGAGAAAGAAAGAGAGAGGAAGGAGGGAGGGAGGGAGGGAACAAGAAGCCTGTGTACATCAAGGTAAACAGCTCCAGCCCGTAAGTAGAGGCAGCGGGGAGTGGATGAGGCCGACCTCCAGGCTCAGCAGTGTTCAGTTCCGGAAGACAGTGGAGCAAGGCAAAATATGTGCTCAAGGAAAGAACACGTGGCCTGAGAACTCTATATACAGCCAAGCTGTCATTCAAGAACTAAGGCAACAAATCAAAAAGCCTCAGGCTCCTATTTTCCATGAGTTTGTCTTTAGAAACCACCAAGGACGAATGTCAGCCAACCAAACATAAAAGGAAAAACTACTGCAGAAAGGAAGCCCATTGTGATGGCTCACACCTACAATCCCAGCTCTCTGGGAGGCTGAGGGCAAAAGGATCACTCGGGCCCAGGAGTCCAAGACCAGCCTGGGCAACACAGTGAGACTCTATCTCTACAAAAAAAATACAAAAATTAGCCAGATGTGGTGGCACACCCTTGTAGTCCCAGCTACTTAAGAGGCTTGGGTGGGAGGATCAATTGAGCCCAGGAGGTTGAGGCTGCAGTGAGCCATGATCAAGCCACTGCACTTCGGACTGGGCAACATAGCGAGACCGTCTCCAAAAAAAGTGGGGGTGGCAAAAATAAGACTAACTCAAAAACAAATATGATTACAGAATAATCCAAATATTATAAATACTGGCAAGGAAAACATAATAATCAAAAATTGGAAAGGGAAGGGAGCGAAGAAGTTGGCAGCTGACAGCTGTCACAGGAGCTCCCCCACGTGCAACGATGGTCCGTGCACGGGTGCGAGGGCCCAGTGCCCTCCCCGGACCCGTGGCACTCTCTAGGGCCTCCCCAGCTTCAGCACGCCTCAGGGACTGGCTGCGGCCTCTACTGTGACCACCTCACAGCTCAACCCACCTAGGGTGCAGAGGCCCCGCCACGTGGGCCACACAGCTCAGGAAGGCCATGATATCAGCAGTATGTGGGGTAAAGAAAGGCGGTGGAGCAGTGCCTTACGGCAGCGACACGGAAGCAGACAGCCAGGCCTTACGGCAGCGACGCCCTGGTGGGGATAGCAGACAGCCAGGCCTTACGGCAGCGACGCCCTGGTGGCGGGAGCAGACAGCCAGGCCTTACGGCAGCGACGCCCTGGTGGCGGGAGCAGACAGCCAGGCCTTACGGCAGCGACGCCCTGGTGGCGGGAGCAGACAGCCAGGCCTTACGGCAGCGACGCGGAAGCAGACAGCCAGGCCTTACGGCAGCGACGCCCTGGTGAGTGGAGCAGCCAGCCAGGCCTTACGGCAGCGACGCCCTGGTGGGGGGAGCAGAGAGCCAGGCCTTACGGCAGCGACGCCCTGGTGGTGGGAGCAGACAGCCAGGCCTTACGGCAGCGACGCCCTGGTGGCGGGAGCAGACAGCCAGGCCTTACGGCAGCGACGCCCTGGTCGGGGGGAGCAGCCAGCCAGGCCTTACGGCAGCGACGCCCTGGTGGGGGGAGCAGACAGCCAGGCCTTACGGCAGCGACGCCCTGGTGGGGGGGGTGGGCAGACAGCCAGGCCTTACGGCAGCGACGCCCTGGTGGGGGGAGCAGACAGCCAGGCCTTACGGCAGCGACGCCCTGGTGGGGGGGGGGCAGACAGCCAGGCCTTACGGCAGCGACGCCCTGGTGGGGGGAGCAGACAGCCAGGCCTTACGGCAGCGACGCCCTGGTCGGGGGGAGCAGCCAGCCAGGCCTTACGGCAGCGACGCCCTGGTGGCGGGAGCAGACAGCCAGGCCTTACGGCAGCGACGCGGGAGCAGACAGCCAGGCCTTACGGCAGCGACGCCCTGGTGAGTGGAGCAGCCAGCCAGGCCTTACGGCAGCGACGCCCTGGTGGGGGGAGCAGAGAGCCAGGCCTTACGGCAGCGACGCCCTGGTGGGGGGAGCAGACAGCCAGGCCTTACGGCAGCGACGCCCTGGTGGGGGGAGCAGCCAGCCAGGCCTTACGGCAGCGACGCCCTGGTGGGGGGAGCAGCCAGCCAGGCCCTACGGCAGCGACGCCCTGGTGGGGGGAGCAGACAGCCAGGCCTTACGGCAGCGACGCCCTGGTGAGTGGAGCAGACAGCCAGGCCTTACAGCCAGGCCTTAGGGCAGCGACGCCTTGGTGAGTGGAGCAGACAGCCAGGCCTTACGGCAGCGACGCCCTGGTGGGGGGAGCAGACAGCCAGGCCTTACGGCAGCGACGCTCTGGTAGCGGGGAGCAGACAGCCAGGCCTTACGGCAGCGACGCCCTGGTGGCGGGAGCAGACAGCCAGGCCTTACGGCAGCGACGCCCTGGTAGGGGGGAGCAGACAGCCAGGCCTTACGGCAGCGACGCCCTGGTCGGGGGGAGCAGACAGCCAGGCCTTACGGCAGCGACGGCCTGGTCGGGGGGAGCAGACAGCCAGGCCTTACGGCAGCGACGCCCTGGTGGCGGGAGCAGACAGCTGCACCTTTGAGAATGGCTCTTGGTGCACTATTGGCCCTGGGAGAGACAGTGTGCAGATCGTAGCCAGCCAGGTGGCTGACCAGCCAGGGCTGCCACGATGGCGGGCTCTGTCAGATCCAGCAAGCCGCGTGTCCGGTGGGCCCATCCCCGCACCTTGCAGGGAGCAGGCCACTGGGAAGGGAAGGGGTGCTTGGGGTCAGGCACGATCCGGACCAGCAGGGGCGACAAGCCCACAAGCCAGCACTCTGACCATCATGCCACCCCCACCGTTGCCTCAGCGTCCTCCCCGGCTCACACCTGGGGACACGCTGAGAGGCGGGACGTCTCTGAGGCCAGCTCAGCAAGGAAGAGCAAGGCCTGCACAGCCCCAGTGCTGGGCCCTGGCAAGTCATGCATCACAGCCCCACCGAGGATGCCCCTGCGAGTGGCAGCGAGGGGCATCTGCCCAGGACGGAGCCCCTGGCCCACACCCACCGTCGCCGCGGCCTGAGGTTGGAACACAGGGGGACTGGAAGAAGCAGCCGGCTTGGCTGGCTGGGAGGGACCTGAAGGAACACAGGAGGCCAGAGACAAGGAGGACGAAGGGAGGGGCACAGGGCGTGGGCACCACGCCCACCACAAAAGAGACTCCAACACCCAGGCGGGCAGAGCAGCTCAGCAGCTGAATCAGCGGGTCTGTCGTCAGCCACCTTGGGGCAGGCACAGCAGGCGCATACAAAGAGTGTCAACAGCGGAAGGAAGGTTGGAGGTCTCAGGGCGACCTGGGCTTCCACTCCCCAAGGCCACTCTTCCAACCACTGCTGCTCAGTGTCCCACCCACTCGTGACAGCGACCGACTCAGGGCCCTATACACCACCACGCCAGAGATGGTCAACCAGACAGAGGGTCCGCCAGAGCCCTCCTCCTGGGAAGGGTGGCTTCAAGTCACCTGAAACAGACATCCCCTCCTAATGGGTCAGCCCTTCCTGCCTCATGCCCTGTTCCTAGGGGCAGCCAGGACCAGGACTGTCTGACAGACACAAAGGCCCAGCCCCCTAAATTTGGACAGTTCTGAAGGGCCGTCCCTCCGTTGTGACCACATCACAGCTCACATTCTCCATCTACCCAATCCTGATCTTTCTACTTTCAGGACTGTTGCCCCCAGGAGCAATTCTCGACAGCCTCCCTGCATGAAAAGCTCCATCTCACGGCCTGCGTCCTGGAGAACGACTTGCAACGGGGGCCAGACTAGAGAAAGAAAGACCAGCCGAGGCCGGTGTGTGCGGGCACCTCTCCACACGCCCCGTTGTTGGTCCAGACCAGATGGCTAGGAATGGTCTAGCATGAGATTCTCAAAGACAAAGCAGTTGATTCTGACCTCTGAGTTTCCATCAAAGGATCCAGGCAGCGGCTCACAGCCCTGAAGGTGCAGCCGGGATCTGGGCCTCTGGATTAGACGATCAGGATTCCAAAACAGAACAAGGAGAATGCTGTTGAACTGGCAAATACGCCTAATAACAACAAGGGCCCCGTTTGCCGCCACTGGCTGTGACGTCACTTGCAGTAAGTAAATAAAAATCATAAAATATGCCATAAATACAAAATAATACAACCAAAACAGAAAAATGACAAAAAGTTATCAACTATGACCACCTTAATTGTTAGCGATGAAATTACAACTGGATGGGCACAGTGGCTCACACTTGTAATCCCAGAACTTTGGGAGGCCAAGTCAGGCAGATCAACTGAGGTCAGGAGTTCAAAACCAGTCTGGCTAACATGGTGAAACCCCGTCTCTACTAAAAATATATAACTTAGCCGGGTATGGTGGCAGATGCCTGTAATCCCAGCTACTGGGGAGACTGAGGCAGGAGAATCACTTGAACCCAGGAGGTAGAGGTTGCAGTGAGCTGAGATCATACCACTGCACTCCAGCCTGAGCAACAGAGCAAGTCTCTGTCTCAAAAAAAGAAAAAACAGAACAGCTTGGCTTGAACATGACAGTAAGGATGAGAACACTGGTCTTCTGACTTGGAAGATGGGTTGTATCTGGAGGAGAGCTTATTACTAAACTGGATTAAACCACACTAAAATAATGTCTCTGCAGTCAGCTAGGTGCTCCCGATCAACGCCCTTCAGTGAGTCAATCCTTATGTAACACAAGGCAAGGTGCTATTCTTAATGCCCGTGAAGCATGAGAACAGGCAGTCACACAGATCCTGAAGTGACTTAAATATGGCTAATATGGCTCCCTAGGAGAACTGCCATCTCTGCCAAGTCAAGGAGAAACAGAAATTCGGTTACTGTTTCCCCGTTTCCATTCCACTTTCCCTCCTCTTTTTTTTTTTTTTTTGAGACAGACTCTTGCTCTGTCGCCCAGGCTGGAGTGCAATGGCATGATCTCGGCTCACTGCAACCTCTGCCTCCCAGGTTCAAGTGATTCTCCCACCTCAGTCTCCCAAGTAGCTGGGATTACAGGCACCCGTCATCATGCCTGGCTAATTTTTGTATTTTTGCAGAGACGGTGTTTTACCATGTTGACCAGGCTGGTCTTGAACTCCTGACCTCAGGTGATCTGCCCACCTCGGCCTCCCAAAGTGCTGGGATTACAGGCATGAGCCACCGCGCCCAGCCTCTTTCCTCTTTTCTCAGAGGTCTCTTTTCCTGCCACAAAAGCCAGAAATTACCAAATAAAAGCAAGCCTTTAAAATCATATAAGGCTATTTGCAGGGCCTGACGCAAAAAGATGATTCCAATATCTGTCTTCCTAGAACTTTAATTTTTATAGCTGCCATACTTATAAACTTCATATCAATTCTAATTCTCTATTCAGTTTATCACGTGACTATAGCAGGATGTCTAAGCAATTCTATATCGCAAATTCTCTTATCATTGTATCACACTTTATTAAATGATCTTTAATATAGTAAAATAAGATAAACCCTGAGATATAAAGACTAGAGCTAAATCCCTTTTGAGACATAACCAAATAAGTCACCAAAAGTGATAAAATAATAATTTCCGGCCCTAGAGAAAATATGGGTTCTAATTCAATACTGGAAATACTAGAAATTCAATCAGAAAGCAGGTAACAGCCCTCCTGGTGTTTGGTTTTCTCAACCAATATTCTGATGTTGATCAACAGTTTCATGTCCCTCAGTAGCTCTCGTACATTCCGTTTGCTTATCTAAGACCGGTCTCTGTTAACAATCAGTTTTGCTGTTTTAAAACTGCCAGCTGCCAGGGTCCAGCACGGTGGCTCATGCATATAATCCTAGCACTTTGGGAGGCCAAGGCAGGCAGATCGCTTGAGGTCAGGAGTCTGAGACCAGCCTGACCAACTTGGTGAAACCCTGTCTCTACTAAAAGTACAAAAATTAACCAGGTGTGGTGGCAGGCGCCTGTAATCCCAACTACTCAGGAGGCTGAGGCAGGAGAATCACTTGAACCTGAGAGGCAGAGGTTGCAGTGAGCTGAGATGGCACCACTTCACTCCAGCCTGGGCAACAGAGCAAGCCTCCATCTCAATCTCAATCAATCAATCAATCAGTCAATCAATAAAAATAAAACTGCCAGGATCATTTGAGGAAACTGTATCCACAGTTTCTCTGAACGTGGTTGCCACATAGTGAAATGGCACACAGCATTTCATGAAAGGACGCGTGAGTGTTCTCCCCTCACAGATTCTGAACCCTCATCCTTGCCTCCCACAGCCAGGCTGGCTCCACCTCGCCATGTGTCTTCCTCCAGCAGACTCAGAACTAGAAGGGGAGGGAGTCGAACTCAAGGTAACCTACTTTTTTAAAAGCAACGGAGAAAGAGAAAGGGCTTCAGAACTATCTAGGTTTCACTTATGTGTTCACAGCATGATATAAAAAGTGAATCTTCAGGAGAATCAGAAAGCAAAAGCACCTGCCTGCCCTACGGACACGCATTTTGTTTCTGATGAGCCTCTCTAGAGACCCGTGTTTTACGCACACACTCCTCTCACTCAAGCTGGACTCCCTCCACATACACAGTGCCAAATGCTGTGGTCGGCTCTGATTTCTGTTGTGTCACATGAAAAGCAATTGCAATAAAACATGTATGCACATTTTTACATCTTCAAAGTGCCTGATACTAAACAAGTCTGGTCTTTGCAAAATTTCAGTTTCTATTTAGCAAAACCAAAAGTAAAACAAACAAATGTCCTATTTCTCTTAGGAACTGCCGACTGGCAAAACAGTTCTGGTCAAACACAGGAATTTTTGCTCCCCGAAGGTCAAGATAACACATGTGCCTATAACTAGCAAAGAAGCAGTTCTGGAAAGTAATACATGAAAATGGGCAATGTCAAGCTCCTTTCTCCCTGAGTCTTGCATCAGCCCCAGTGAGTTTCCTCCAAAGGCTGCCTTGCTGAGCCTGCTTATTGTCAACCCAGTCTGGTCACCTCCAGCTATTACATTCACTACCAGCTCAGAAAAAACAGAGACGGGCTTTTTGCAGGTAATCCTTTATCCATAGCACTGCCAAATGACCCCATTACTCACCCATATGCTGTTTTTCTCTGAATCGTCAGGACTGTTAACCATAGCAATAGCGCAGAAAGCACCATGGTATTCAGATGTTCTTTATCTAGCTCTTACGTCTTAGGTCTCCACTACTTCCCAGTTCAACTGGATGGCAATCGACAACTTACTTGGTGAGCTGGTATTTCAGAATTCAGTCAGCTCCACTTTTAGCAGTATTCCACCCCTCTCCTTGCATCCCGCCAACCAGGAAAATCGGTCCTGGAAAATCCTAGGCGGCAGAGCAAGATGGTAGAAGAGATGGCTCCAGCAACCATCCTTCCCCTGTGGGGACACCAGTTTAACAACCATCTACACACAAAAAAGCCACCTTCATGAGAACCAGAAATCAGGTGGACACTCACAGTACCTGGCTGTAACTTCGTATCACTGAAAGAAGCACCGAAGAGTTAAGAAAAACAGTCCTAAATCGCCAACACCACCCCTCCCCAACCCCTGGCAATGGCTGTGTGGTGCCCAGAGCATCTCTGTGTGCTGGGGAGAGGGGGAACGCAGCAATCGTGAGGCCTTGAATTCAATACTTCCCTGTTATAGCAGAAAAGAAAGCCAGATCAAACTCAGCTGATGCCCACCCAGGAAGGGAGCATTTAAACCAGCCCTGGCCAGGGGGAAACGCCCATCCCCTCCATCTGAACCGGAGTTCCTGCAAGCCTTGCCACCACAAGCTGTGGTGCTCTAGGGCCCTACATAAACTAGAAAGGTCACAAGGACGGCAACTTCTGGGAGACTCCTAGTGCTCAACTGGGCCCAGAGCCGGAGAACTGGGGAGCACGTGACATACTGAGACACCAGCCAGGGCAGCTAAGGGGGTGCCGGCGTCACTCCCCCCTTACCCCAGGCTGCATGGCTCGGGCTATACTGAGACACCAGCCAGGGCGGCTAAGGGGGTGCCGGCGTCACTGTCCCCTGACCCCAGGCTGCGTGGCTCGGGCTATACTGAGACACCAGCCAGGGCAGCTAAGGGGGTGCCGGCGTCACTCCCCTCTTACCCCAGGCTGCGTGGCTCAGGGCTATACTGAGACACCAGCCAGGGCGGCTAAGGGGGTGCCGGCGTCACTCCCCCCTTACCCCAGGCTGCGTGGCTCAGGGCTATACTGAGACACCAGCCAGGGCGGCTAAGGGGGTGCCGGCGTCACTCCCCTCTTACCCCAGGCTGCGTGGCTCAGGGCTATACTGAGACACCAGCCAGGGCGGCTAAGGGGGTGCCGGCGTCACTCCCCCCTTGCCCCAGGCTGCGTGGCCCAGGGCTCCAAACGAGACCCCTTCGTATGCTTGAGCAGAGGAGACAGATGAGTGGGGAGGATTTTGTCTTGTATCTTGGATCTCGGCTCAGCCATAGCAGGAAAGGGCACTGGGCAGAGTCATGAGGCCCCTTTCCAGGCCCTAGTGCCTAATGATATTTCTAGATACATCCTGGGCCAAAAGCAAACATGCTGCCTTGAAGGGAAGGACCCGGTCCTGGCAGAATCCATCACTTGCTAACAGAAGAGCCTTTGAGCCCTGAATAACCAGCAGCGACACCCAGGTACTGCATCAGGGCCTTGGCTGAGACTCAGACTCAACACATTCCCAGCTGTGGTGCCATGGGGTGAGACTCCTTCTGCATGAGAAAAGCAGAGGAAAAAGAAAAAGGGACTTGGTCTTGCACCTTAGGTGCCAGCTAGGCCACAGGGGATGGAGCACCCTGTGGGGTCTACTGTTTCCAGGACTTGGCTCTTGGACAGCATTTCTGGACCTGCCTTGGGCCAGCAGGCTGCCTGCTGCCCTGAAGGGTGAGTCCCCAGCCAGGCAGCACTCACCACACGCTGAATGAAGCGCACCTGGGACTCAAGGACACGTGACCGTAGTCTGCCGGTACTCCCGTGGGCCAGCGGAGGCGTGGCCGTGGGGTGAGGCTCTGCTGCCTTGGAAAGGGGACGGAAGAAGCATTGCATCCTGTGGTTTCAGTGCCAGCTCAGCCCAGTTCAACAGAACACGAGGTAGACATCTAAGGCTTTTTAGTGTAGTTCCTGGTTCCCAGATGGCACCTCTAGACCTGTTCAGGGCCTGGGAGAAGTCGCCACCCTGAAGGGAAGGTCAGAGGCCTGGCTGGCTTTGCTACCAGCTAACTGTAAAGTCATGGGACCTTCAGCACACAAAGGCAGTAACCAGGCAGTGGCTACGGCAGGCCTTGAGCAACACCCCGTTATGTGCTGCCTTCCGGTCTGACCCAGCACAGTCCTAGTGGTGGTGGCCACAGGGGTACTTGTATCACTCATCCCCAGGTCCATGTAGCTCAGAACGGAGAGAGTTTTCATTTGTTTGGAAGACAGTAAGGAAACAGAACAACAGTTTCTGCCTGGTAATCTGGAGAATTCTTCCAGATCTTGTCCAAGACCATCAAGGCCAAACCTCTACAAGTCTACAAGAACCGGAAGCTTGGGATGACCCCTAATGCAGTACATCTTAGATAAAAATACCTAGGTCCTTTTGAATATCTGGAACAGATTCAAACAAGCCTAGACTGAGAAAACTATAATAAATACCTAACTCTTGAATGCCCAGACATAAATGAGTATCTGCAAGTATCAAGACCATCCAGGAAGACACAACCTCACCAAATGAACTCAGTAAGTCACCAGAGATGAATCCTGGAGAAACAGAGAATTTCAAATGGAGAATTCTGTCTTTCAGACAAAGAATTCAAAATAGCTGTCTTGAGGAAACTCAAATTCATAATAACACAGAGAAGGAATTCAGAATTCCATCACATAAACTTAACAAAGAGATTGAAATAATTTAAATGAATCAAGCCAGGTGCCATGGCTCACACCTGTAATCCCAGCACTTTGGGAGGCTGAAGCAGGTGGATCACGAGGTCAGGAGTTTGAGACCAGCCTGACCAACATGGTGAAACCCCATCTCTACTAAAAAATACAAAACTTAGCCAGGCGTGGTGGCACACACCTGTAGTCCCAGCTACTTGGGAGGCCGAAGCAGGAGAATCACTTGAACCCAGGAGGCGGAGGTTGCAGTGAATTGAGACTGTGCCACTGCACTCCAGCCTGGGTGATAGAGTAAGAGTCCATCTTAAAAAAAAAAAAAAAATCAAGCAGAAATTCTGGAGCTGAAAAATGCAATTGGCATACTAAATGCATCAGAGTCTTTTAAAAGCAGAACTGATCAAGCAGAAGAATTAGTGAGCTTGAAGACAGGCTATTTTAAAATTCACAGAGAAGGCTGGGCACGGTGGCTCACAGCTATAATCCCAGCACTTTGGGTGGCCAAGGCGGGTGGATCAACTCAGGTCAGGAGTTCAAGACCAGCCTGGCCAACATGACGAAATCCATCTCTACTAAAGATACAAAAATTAGCTGGGCGTGGGATGGGTGCCTGTAATCCCAGCTACTCAGGAGCCTGAGGCAGGAGAATTGCTTGAACCTGAGAGGCAGAGGGAGCAATGAGCTGAGATTGCACCACTGCACTCAAACCTGGGTGACAGAACAAGACACCATCTTAAAAAAATAAAAATAAGAAAAGAAAATGCACAAAGGAAACAAAAGATAAAAGAATTTTTTAAAAAAATGAAGCACACCTAAAGGATTTAGAAAATAGCCTCAAAAGGGCCGGGCGCAGTGGCTCACACTTGTAATCCCAGCACTTTGGGAGGCCGAGGCGGGTGGATCACAAGGTCAAGAGATCGAGACCATCCTGGTCAACATGATGAAACCTTGTCTCTACTAAAAAAATACAAAAATTAGCTGGGCATGGTGGCACGTGCCTGTAGCAGGAGGTTGCAGTCTCCTGCTACTCAGGAGGCTGAGGCAGGAGAATTGCCTGAACCCGGGAGGCGGAGGTTGCGGTGAGCCAAGATCACGCCATTGCACTCCAGCCTGGGTAACAAGAGCGAAACTCGATCTCAAAAAAAAAAGAAAGAAATCATCTGAATGTTCAAAACTCGCTGGTAATAAGTACTCAGAAAAACATGGAATATTATAACACTGTAGCTGCAGTGTTTAAACTACTCTTAAGTAGAATGACCAAATAATGAACCAATCAAAAATAATAACCACAAGAAGAAAAATTATAACTACAACAACTTTTGAGACATCTACAGTACAATAAAATATAAATCGAAACAACAAAAAGTTTAAAAGTGAGGAGATAAAGTTAAGGCATAGAGTCTTTATTAGTTTTCTTTTTGCTAATTTGTTTGTTTATGCAAACAGTGTTAAGTTGTTATCAGTTTAAAATAAATTAAAAGATAGTATTTGTAAGCTTCCTACTAACCTCCAATAAAAAAAATACGATGGATACACAAAAAATAAAAAGCAAGAAACTAAATCATATCACCTGAGAAAATCACCTTCGCTAAAAGGAAGACAGAAGAGAAAGAAGGAAGAGGACATGAAACAACCAGAAAGCAAGTAACAAAACGGCAGGAGTGAGTTCTTACGTATCAGTCGTAATATTGAAAGCGAAAGGACTAAGCTCTCCAATCAAAAGATACAGAGTGAATTAATGGGTTTTAAAAAATGATCTGTTGCCCACAAGAAACACACTTTACCTATAAAGACACACACAGACTGAAAGGATGGAAAAAGATAAAACTCCATGCCCATGGAAACCAAAAGAGGACAGAAGTAGCTGGACTTACAGCAGAAAAAAAAATAGATTTCAAGGCAACTATAAGAGACAAAGAAGTCACTATATGATAAAGGGATCAACAAGAGGATATAACGATTTTAAATATATAGGCACCCAACACTAGAGCACCCAGATATATAAAGCAAGTATTATTAGAGCTAAAGAAAATCATAGGCCCCAACACAATAATCCCTGGAGACTTTAACACGTCACTTTTAGCACTAGACAGATCTTTCAGACAGAAAATCAACAAAGGAACGTCGGACTTAATCTGCACTATAGACCAAATGGACCTAATTGATATTTACAGAACATTTCATCCAATGGCTGCACAATACACATTCTTTTTTTATTTTTTATTTGTTTATTTGTTTATTGAGATGGAGTCTATCTCTATTGTCCAGGCTGGAGTGCAGTGACGCGATCTCGGCTCACTGCAACCTCCGCCTCCCAGGTTCAAGCAATCGTGCCTTAGCCTCCCAAGTAACTGGAATTACAGGAATGCACCAACATACCTGGCTAACTTTTGTATCTTTAGTAGAGACTGGGTTTCACCATGTTGCCCAGGCTGGTCTGGAACTCCTGAGCTCAGGTGATCCAGCCGCCTCAGCCTCCCAAGGTGCTGGGATTACAGGCATGAGCCACTGCTCCTGGGCCAAATGCACATTATTTTCCTTAGCACCTACATTATTCTCAAAAACAGGCCACGTGTTAGGTCACAAAACAAATCTAAAAACATTCAAAAAAATGAAATAATATCAAGCATCTTCTCTGAAATGGATTAAAATTAGGAACTAATGACAAGAAGAATTTTGGAAACTATACAAACACATGGAAATTAAACAATATGCTCCTGAATGATCAGTAAGTCAAGGAAGAAATTAAGAAGGAAATTGAAAAATTTCTGGCAACAAATAACTGAAACACAGCATGCCAAAATCTTAGTACTGTAAAAGCAGGACTAAGAGGAAAGTTGATAGCTATAAGTGCCTACATGAAAAAAGAAGGAAAACTTCAAATAAACAACCAAATAATACATCCTAAAAAATTAGAAAAGTAGGCCAGGCGCCGTGGGGCATGCCTGTAGTCACAGCACTTTGGGAGGCCGAGGCGGGCACATCACAAGATCAGGAATTCGAGACCAGCCTGGCCAACACAGTGAAACCCCATCTCTTAGCAGAGACAAAAATTAGCTGGGTGTGGTGGCACGTGCCTGTAGTCCCAGCTCCTCGGGAGGCTGAGGCAGGAGAATCACTTGAACCTGTGAGGCAGAGATTATAGTGAGCTGAGACCACACCATTGCACTGCATTCTAGGGGACAGAGTGAGACTCTGTCTCAAAAAAAAAAAAAGAATTAGAAAAGCAAGTGAGGGCCAGGCGCAGTGGCTCAAGCCTGTAATCCCAGCACTTTGGGAGGCTGAGGCGGGCGGATCACCAGGTCAAGAGATTGAGACCATCCTGGTCAACATGGTGAAACCCCGTCTCTACTAAAAATGCAAAAACTAGCCAGGCGTGGAGGCGTGCACCTGTAATCCCAGCTACTCAGGAGGCTGAGGCAGGAGAATTGTTTGAACCCGGGGGTCGGAGGTTGCAGTGAGCCAAGATTGTGCCACTACACTCCAGCCTAGCGCCTGGCGACGGAGTAACACTCTGTCTCAAAAAAAAAAAAGAAAGAAAAGAAAAGCAAGTGAATGCAATCATGGCATCAGCGGTGCTGGCACGGAAGACCCAGACAGTGGTTACATCCTTGCTGAGCCCCCCTCCGACTACAGCTCTTGCTGTCAGCTGTGCATCCAAGCAGATAGGTGGTAGCTCCAAAAACCTCAGTGGAAAGTCATCAGGCAGACTTTAAAGCCAAGGCATTAAGACAACGGCAGGTCACTATGTTCATGCCGGGAGCATCCTTGTAACACAGCACCATTTCCACTGGCACCCAGGTGCCTATATTGGACACTGAGAAGGACCAGATTATTGAGATAGTCTGTCTGATAACTGACTCTGATCTCAACATTTTGGCTGAAGGTCCTAACCCGATTATAAAACAACCAGATGAGTTGCTGGACAGCACGTGAGATTGGTGTAAGGAGCATCATGGGAAGTCTGGTCTTACCAAGGCAGTGAGGGAGAATCCAATTACATTGCAGCAGGCAGAGTATGAATTTCTATCCTTTGTGTGACAGCAGACTCCTCTGGGGCTCTGTCCACTTGCAGGAAATTCAGTCCATGCAGATAAGAAGTATCTTGAAAAATACATGCCCCAGTTCATGAAACATCTTCATTGTAGAATAATTTATGTGAGCACCTTTAAAGAACTGTCCAGACGCTGGTATCCAGAAGAATAGGAATTTGCACCAAAGAAGGCTGCTTTTCATAGGGCTCTTGATGACATTAGTGAAAGCATCAAAGAACTTCAGTTTTACTGAAATAACATCTTCAAGGAAAAAAAAAACAGATGAAAAGAAGAGAAAAATTACAGAAAATGAGGAGAATGAGAAGACCGTGCGTTGATGCCCATTACCAACCTGGAGACAACCTTGGGCGGGTTTTGTCCTGTTTCTTCATGCTTACACCCTGGCAGATCACCTTCTTCCAGTTAACTCGCATCTCCAGATTGATTGCTCAAGCAGACAGCACACGAAATACATTTCTCTTAATATGCTGTTTCCATCATGACACAGCAGCTCCTTTGTACGTACGAGGTCATGTCACTCCCTCAGTACATATATGCATTTGCTTTGAGATTATTTCTTTTGTTTAAACAAATAAATAAGTGAATGAATAAAGCTAGTTCTATTGAAATGCAAAAAACAAAGAATTAGAAAAGCAAGAGCAAACTGAAGCCAAAATTAATAGAAGAAAAGAAATAATAAAAATCAGAGAATAAATAAATGAAATTGAAATGAAGAAAATGATATAAAATATCAGTGAAACAAAAAGTTGGCTTTTCGGGGAAGTAAAACAAAACTGACAAAGCTTTAGCCAGACTAAGAAAAAAAGAGAGAAGATCCAAACAAATAAAATCACAAATGCAAAAGGAGACATTACAGCTGATACCACAGAAATTCAAAGGATCATTAGGAGCTCCTATGAGCAACTATATACCAAAAACTTGCAAAATCTAGAAGAAATGGACAAATTCCTAACACATACAACCTAGCAAGACTGAACCATGATGAAAACCACAATCTGAACAGATCAGTAACAAGTAATAAAAAGTCTTCCCCTAAGAAAAGCCTGTCACTTTGGGAGGCCAAGGCAGATGGATCACCTGAAGTCAAGAGTTCAAGACCAGCCTGGTCAACAGGTGGGAGTGGTGGCGCATGCCTGTAGTCCCAGCTTCTTCCAAGGCTGAGGCAGGAGAATCGCTTGAACCAGCAGTGAGCTGAGATTGCACCACTGCACCCCAGCCTAGGCGACAGAGTGAGACTCCATCTCAAAAAAAAAAAAAAAGAAGAAGAAGAAAGAAAAAGAAAAGCCTAGGACCCAATGGCTTCACTGCTGAACTCTACCAAACATTTAAAGAACTAATAACAATCCTACTCAAACTATCCCAAAAAAACAGAGTAGTTAGGAATACCTCCAAACTCATTCTACAAGGCCAGCATTACCCTGATACCAAAAGCAGAAAAAGACACATTAAAACGAAAAGAAAAGAAAACTACAGGCCAATATCTCATGATGAATATTGATGCAAAAATCCTCAACAAAATACAAGCAAACTGAATTCAACGATACATTAAAAAGATCATTCATCATGACCAATGGGATTTATCTCTGGGATGCAAGGATGGTTCAACATATATGAACCAATCAATATGATACATCATATCAACAGAATGAAAAATAAAAACCATATGATCATTTCAATTGATGATGAAAAAGCATTTGATAAAATTCAACATCTCATCATGATAAAAACTCTCAAAAGTGGGGTATAAAAGGAACATACCTTAACATATTAAAAGCCATGTAAAACGACCCCCAGTTAGTATCATATTACGAGAGGAAAAACTAAAAGCCTTTCCTCTAATATCTGGAACATGACAAGGATGTCACTTTTCCCATTGTTATACAAGATAGTACTGGAAGTGCGAGCTAGAACAATCAGAAAAGAGAAAGAAAGAAAGGCCATCCAAATCAGAAAGGAAAAAGTCAAATTATGTTTGTTTGCAGATGATATGATCTTATATTTGGAAAAACCTAAAGACGCCACAAAAAAACTATTATAACTGATAAATTCAGTAAATTTGCAGGATACAAAATCAGTATACAAAATCGGTAGCATTTCTATATGCAAACAGTGAACAATCTAAAAAAGAAATTTAGGCCGGGCGCGGTGGCTCATGCCTGTAATCCCAGCACTTTGGGAGGCTGAGGCGGGCGGATCACAAGGTCAAGAGTTCGAGACTATGTTGAAACCCCGTCTCTACTAAAAAATACAAAAATTACCTGGGCGTGATAGTGCACGCCTGTAGTCCCAGCTACTTGGGAGGCTGAGGCAGGAGAATTGCTTGAACCCATGAGGAGAAGGTTGCAGTGAGCCGAGACTGCACCACTGCACTCCAGCCTGGGGCCTGGCAACACAGCAAGACTCTGTCTCAAAAAAAAAAAAAAAGAAAAGAAAGAAATTTAAAAAGTAATCAATTTACAATAGTCACAAATAAAATTAAATACCTAGGAATTAACCAATGAAAGATTGCTATAATGAAAACTATAAAATACTGATGAAAGAAATTTAAAAATTAAAAAAAAAAAATCCATGTTCATGAATTGGAAGAATCAATATTGTTAAAATATCCATACTACCCAAAGCAGTCCACAGATTCAATGCAATCTCTATCAAAATACCAATGACATTCTTCACAGAAATAGGAAAAAGAATCCTACAGTTTATATGGAACCACAAAAGACTCAGAATAGTCAAGGCTATTCTAAGCAAAAAGTACAAAACTAGAGGAATCACATTACCTGACTTCAAATTATACTACAGAGCCATAGTAACCAAAACAACATGGTACTGGCATAAAAACATTCACATAGGCCAATAGAACCAAATACAAAACCCACAAACAAATTCACACACCTACAGTGAGTGAACTCATTTTCAACAGAGGAGCCAAGGAAAAGACACTGAGGAGAGGACAACTTCTTCAATAAATGGTGCTGGGAAAACTAGATATCCATATGCAGAAAAAGAAAGTAGACCTCTATCTCTCACCACATACAAAAACCAAATCAAATGGATTCAGGACTTAAATCTAAAAACTCAAACTATGAAACTACTACAAGAAGACATCAGAGAAACTCTCCAGACATTGGTCTGAGCAAAAATTTCTTGAGAAATACTCCACAAGCACAGGTAACCAGAGCAAAAGTGGACAAACAGGATCACATCAAGTTAAAGTTTCTGCACAGCAAAGGAAGCTATCAACAAAGCCAAGAGACACAGAATGGGAGAACATATTTGCAAACGACCCATCTGACAAGGGATTAATAACCAGAATATGTAAGGAGCTCAAACAAGTCTATAGGAAAAAATCTAATAATCCAATTTAAAATGGGCCAAATATTTGAATAGCCATTTCTCAAAAGAAGATACACAAGGCCAGGTGCATGGGATTACTCATGCCTGTAATCCCAACACTACAGGAGGCCGAGGCGGGAGGATCACTTGAGCCCAGAAGTTCAATGCCAGCCTGGACAACATGGAGAAACCCTGTCTCTACAAAAAATACAAAAATTTGCCAAGCATGGTGGTGTATGCCCATAGTCCCAGCTACTCAGGAGGCTGAGGTGAGAGGACTGCTTGAGCCTGAGAAGCAGAAGTTGCAGTGAGCCAACTCTGGCAGTGACACTATTGGTGTGAACCCTCATTTTCAGGCCTCTCATTTGTAAATATGACCGTGTTCCCTTCTCTCTATTTCTTCCATTCACAGGACATCTCACTCTCTCCATTTCTGCCTCCATTCAAATAGTTACTCATTCTTTTTCCCTTTTCACTATGTCTGCCCCAGTCTCAATGTGGACGCCCTAGATGAGATTCACCTGATTAAGGTAATGGATTGAATGGCTTTTAGTATATTCATAATTGTGCACAATTTTAATTCACAATCGATTTTATAACATTTTCTCACCACCACCCCCACTCCCCCACCCCTGCCAAGGAAACCCTGTAAACAGTAGTCATTCCTCATGCTGTCTCCAAGCCCCACCCCAGCCACAACCTGGGCCCTAGGTAACAGCCTCATAGAGAGCTCTACCCTAGCTCCATAGATTTGCCCATTCTGGATATTTCCTGTAAACAGAAGAACACAATATGTGAGCCTTTTTTTTTAGCTCAACTGCCTTTTTACTTAGGATAACGTTTTCAAGCTTCATCCACATGGTAGCATTGCCTACAGCTTCATTCATTTTATGGCCAAATAATGCTCAATTGCATAAATATGCTCCTGGGGATGCTAGCGAGTTGATGGGTATAAGGTAGTTTCTACCTTTTTGCTTTTGTGAATAATGCTGCTCCGCACACTCCTGTATGCTATTTGGTGTGGATATCTTTTCTCTTGGTGCATACCCAGAGAATTCCTGTGTCATATGAAGACTTACATGACATTTAACATGTTGAGGAACTCCCAGATTAGTTTCCAGCATGGCTGTAGCATTTGACAGTCCTACCAGCAGTGTAGGAATGTTACAGCTTCCTTGCATCCTCATCTGCGTTTGTCATTATCTAGCTTTTCCATCCTGGCCATTCTGGTGAATGTGAAGTGGCACCATTTTTTTGACTTGAGCATTCCTGAGGACTGAGGATGCAGGAAATCATTTCATGCGTTTTGTGGGAAGTAGAAAATTCCTTTTTAAAGTTTCCTTTCTTGTTAAATCATAAGTGTGCTAATAACCCTTTGTTAAGCCCTATCCTATGTAGCTGTTAGACGTGCCATGCTTATAGGCACGTAGTACATTCTATGTCCTTGTACTTTAACCAAGATATCTGTGCTGGAGGTACTCGCAGGCTTGTCCCAGCTCTCCATTGATTTTACCTGTTTAGAAAAGTTTTAAGTTATTAGCCAATCAGGTTTTAGTTTAGATTGTGAGGTCCGGCTCCAGCCAAAGGAGATCAGACACAGCAGTAAGGATGACCCCAAATGCGTAAGGAATAACTTTGTATGCATTCCCTTTGCTTTGTACTCTCAGGGCATGATGGCTACCGGAAGTACCCTTCCTGTAGTCCAGGAAGTAAAAATTGTGTTGCTGAAAAATCCTTTGCCTCAGTGCTAATTTTTCTTTGCGGCACCAAGCATCTATTTCCAACATGTTTCTTGTCTATTTGTGTGTCTTCTTTGGAGAAATATCTACTGAAATCCTTTGCCTATTTAAAAATTGAATTACTGTTCTTCTTTTTATTGACTAGAAAGAATTCTTTTTGTAATCTAAATACAAGTTCCCTATCAGGTATATGATTGCAAATATTTTCTCCTGTGTTGTGGTTGTCTTTTCACTTTTGAAACACAAAATGTTTTACTTTTTACAAAGTACAATTCTTGTATTTTCTTTTGCCACTTTGTGATTTTGATGCCACATCTTAAAAGCCTTCATCTCAGCTGTAGTGGTATTTTTTTCTGAGATTTTATCTGTCATTGGTTTGTTTTGTTATTTTTTAAGATTTTATCTTTTTATTTATTTATTTATTTTATTTTATTGTGAGACAGAGTTTCGCTCTGTTGCCCAGGCTGGAGTGCAATGGCGTGATCTCAGCTTGCTGCAATCTCTGCCTTCTGGTTTAAGCAATTCTCCTGCCACAGCCTTCTGAATACTTGAGGTTACAGGCATGTGCCACCATGCCCAGCTAATGTTTATATGTTTTAAAATAGAGACAGAGTTTTGCCATGTTGGCCAGGCTGGTCTGGAACTCCTGACCTCAGATAATCTGCCTGACTCAGCCTCCCAAAGTGCTGGGATTACAGGTATGAGCCACTACACCAGCCAGATTTTATCTTTTTAGCTCTTAAATTTAGATCCATAGTCACTTTGGAGTTAATTTTTGTGTGTGGAATGAGGAAGGTATCCAACGTTATTCTTTTGTATGAAGGTATCCCATTGTGCCAGCACTATTTGTTAAAAAGGGGATTCCTGGCTGGCCATGGGGGCTCATGCCTGTAATCTCAGTACTTTGGGAGGCTGAGGCAGGCAGATAGTCTGAGGTCAGGAGTTCTAGACCAGCCTAGCCAACATAGCGAAATGAAACCCCATCTCTAGTAAAAATACAAAAATTAGTCAGTCGTGGTGGTGCACGCCTGTAGTCCCAGCTACTAGGGAGGCTGAGGCAGGAGAATCATTTGAACCTGAGAGGCAGAGGTTGCAGTGAGCCAAGATCACACCACTGTACTCCATCCTGGGTGACACAGTGAGACTCTGTCTTAAAAAAAAAAAAAAGATTCTGACCCCCATTGAATTTTCTCAGCACACTCTGAAAATCAGTTGGCTGTAAATGTTATTCCCTTCATCTATATCTCTGTGTCTGCATCCCAGGACTATATAGCCATGATTACTGCATCTTGCAGGATGCTTTAACATAGGGAAGAGTCTTCCAATTCTGTTTTTTTCTTTGAAGATTATTTTAGTTATTCTGGGTCCTTGGCATTTCCTGTATGAGTTTTAGGATCAGCTTATCAGTTTCTGCAAACTTGCCAACTAGGCTTTTGATGGGAAGCATGTGGAATTGAAACAGGAATTATCTGTTACTTTGCCAATTGTGACCTCTGGCTGGTGATGCCCCCCCGCCCCGATTCCCAGGCCTCACTCAGCCCCGGGGCCTGCCACTGGAGGTGCTCCAGCCTGCCTGTATTATAGCTTATACCTGTGTCTGGTGGTTCCTGAGTTCTTGTCCTATGTCCAAGAAGAATGAGGTTACACATACAGTTGAAGGGTGAAGATGGGCAGAGAGGGGATGCAGAAGGGTGTGGCGGGGATCCCCTACCTCCACAGTTGGGTGGTTTTATTCTCTCAGTGTGGCTGGGCCCTGGGATTTTTGTGAATTCAGAATGGGGAGTGTGTGCTGATTGATCCATGAGTATGCAAAAAAGCTTAAAGCAAGGACACCACTCATAGGTGGACATGACAGTGTAGAAAATCAATTAGGAAAGGGTATGTATACATAAAATAGGTGAAGGATGGGGATCAGTAAGAGGAAAGAATGCCAAACAGGAAGACAGGTTCTCAATCCTGTCCAAAGATTTAATTTGTAGCTTCGATTTCGGGCTTTAAACTGCCTTCAGCTTGGAGGTGTGGTTTCACCAGAGACTCGCCCCTATCTGCCTGGGCATTTGGCTGCCTCCCATCACTACCAGAATGTGTAGAGCACTCTGGGAATTATTACCACCCCAGCAATATGAAGTCTTTCCATCCATGAACATTTTTTGTCTTTCCGTTTATTTATGCCATCTATAATGTCAACAATATTCTGTGGTTTTCAAGATACATGTTTTGTATTTTTTTGGTCAGGTTTATTGCAAGTATTTTATTCTTTTTGATGCTATTGTAAATGGAATTGTTAAATTTCATTTTCAGACTGTTCAATGCTATTGTGTGGAAATGTAATTGATATTTGTATATTGATCCTGTATCCTGAAACCTTGCTGTACTCATTTCTTAGTTCTGGTAGTTGTTTTAATGGTTTCCTTAACATATTCTATATGTAGGATAATGTTTGCAGGGAATAGAGATTGTTTTTCTTCTTCCTTTCTAATCCGGATGCGTTTTATTGCCCAATTTCCCTGTCTAGAAACTCTGGTACACTCTTGAAGTGGCAAAAGTGGACATCTTTGTCTTATTCATGATGTGAAAGGAAGGCATTCAGCATTTTGCCATTAAACATTGGTTTTTTCTGTAGGTTTTTTTTTTTTTTTTTTTTTGAGCTAATCTTCAACAGGTTAAGGAAGCTCCCTTCCATTTACAGTTTGTTTTTGTTTCGTTTTGTTTTGAGACTGAGTCTCACTCTGTCGCTCTAGGCTGGAGTGCAGTGCTGCGATCTCGGCTCACTGCAACCTTCGCCTCCCAGGTTCTAGCAATTCTCCTGCCTCAGTCTCCTAAGTAGCTGGGACTACAGGCACACACCTCTACACCTGACTAATTTTTTTTGTATTTTAGTAGAGATGGAGTTTCACCATGTTGCCCAGGCTGGTCTCGAACCCCTAAGCTCAGGCAATTCACCCACCTCGGCCTCCCAAAGTGCTAGGATTACAGGCATGAGCCACCACGCCTGGCCCCAGTTTTTTAAGTGTTTGTATTGTGAAGCGTGTTGTATTTTTTCAAATGCACTTTTTGTGTCGATTGAGATTGCCATGTGGTTTTTGCTTTTATTGATATTGTGTACTGTATTTCTTTTAGTTCTCCAGGAACTCCCCTTCAGCACTCATATTTCTAGTATGATGGAAACATCTTTGTGTTTTTACTGTTTTGAGATATTTCTTCTATTCGACATTCAAGTCCATGTAAGGTTTGTTCTCGCCGAGTTTAAAGTGAAGAAACTGAGGCCAGCACAAGAAGATCCAATGAGAAGGGTTTATTCAGGCTCCCGGGTGAGGTTCTACGGTCCGACAGGAGGGGCCGGAGAGGTCGCACGGACTCATCTCAGGCACGGGGTTTTATAGGGAGTGAAGGAGCTCGATTGTTTGTGGGAGAGCAGGGTGTGGGAAAAGCAGGACTACTATTGGGTAGGGTTATAAGCCTTGGTTTGCATACAGGACTTGGCTGCTATTGGTTAGAATTACAAGACTTCATTTGCATGCTGGGCTCGGCTGCTATTGGCTAGAATTACAAGACCTCGTTTGCATACTGGGCTCTTTAAGGGAAGGCCAGGCTGTGAGAGAAGGGGAGAAGGGAGCATGCCCGAGCTTGTCCAAGCTTGTCCGAGCTTTCAGAAAGAGAAAGGCGGGGGCAGGGGGTGTGCGTCCGTGCTCCCGGCGAGGCAACCGGCCTTACGGTCCACACTATAGTTGAAATACACCAAAATTTCCCTTTTTATCTCCTATTTCAAATATTTACATTTGAGAAACTGATTAGTTTCTGCTTTTAGTACGGCCCAGCGTTCCCCTTCCTCCCTTTCTCACTACCCCCATTTCCTTCCTTTACTTTCTTCCCTCCTTCCCTTCCTTCCCACATGTTCCCGTGTCAGATCCTTGAGAATTCTCAGGACAATTTCATTGTTGTTATGTACCAATGTCTCTCTTCCAGGATTCCCCATCAATTGCAAACATCTTCTGGTTTCTCTCAAGTCACTTAGTATACTGGAATTAGTTACACCTTTTTTGCCTTATACAGCTACTCCTGGATTTTTGATGGTGTTATGTACTGATCGACCCATCATAACTCGAAAATGCATTTACTATCCCTATAAACCAATTGTAAAGCTGGGGGGGAAAGATAATGGAAGAGCAATTAGACAAGAAAAAGAAATCAAAAGTATTCAGATTGGAAAAGGAGAAATAATATTTGTAGATGACAGGATTTTATATATAGAAAAGTCTAGGCCGGGCGTGGTGGCTCACGCCTGTAATCTCAGCACTTTGGGAGGCCAAGGCAAATGGATCACCTGAGGTTGGGAGTTTGAGACCAGCCTAACCAACATGAAAATAAATAAATTTATTTATTTATAAAAAATAAATAAATACATAAAATAAAAAATAAAAAATCTCTATAAAAAATAAATACATAAAATAAAATAAAAGTCTAAATAGTTTATGCAGAAAAACTATTAGAGTCAATAAACTGTTGCAGCAAAATTGTAGGATACAAGACCAATATATAAAAACCAGTCACAGCAATAATCCAGAACTCCAATTAGGAAAACAGTTCCATGTATAATAGCATCAAAAAGAGCAACATATGTAGGGATCAACTAAAATCGAAGTGCAAAGTTATATGCTGAAAACCACACAATATTGTTAGAAGATATAAGTAAATAAAAAGTCATCCCATGTCCATGGCCTGGAAGATGGAATATTATTAAGATGGCAATACTCCCCAAAGCAGTCTACAGCTTCACTGCAATCTCTACCAAAACTTCAACAGCTTTTTTTTTTTTTTTTTTTGGCATGAATGGACAAGCTGATCCTAAAATTTATACAAAAATGCAAGGAACCCAGAATAGCCAAAATAGTCTTGAAACATAACAAAATTGGGCCTGAACAGAACAAAAAGTGGAGAACAGCAGAACTTGTTCCTTCTGCCTGCCTGTTCCAGCTGGGACATCAATCTTTACCTGCCCTTGAACTGAGACTTACAACATCAGCTCTCCTGGTTCTCGGTCCTTTGAACTCAGACTTCCCTGCATCTCCAGCTTACAGACAGCAGACGGTAAGAGTTCTCCACCTCCATAATCATGTGATGCAGGTCCTCAAAATAAATTTCTGTCTATCAGTTGATCAGTTGATCAATCATCTATCGGTTCTGCTTCTCTGGAGAACCCTCTACAGTGACTTTGGACTAGGAAACAGTTTCTTAGATAAACTCCCAAAAGTACAGTTACTAAAAAAAAAATAGAAAACTTGGGCTGCATCACAATTTAAAACTTTTTTGCATCAAAGGATAATATTAAGAAAGTAAAGAGACAATACAAAGAATGGAAAAAATTATTCACAAGCTATATATTTGATAAGATCTAGTATCCAGAATACATATATAAAGACTCTTACAAATCAACCAAAAATGGTCCAGGCATGGTGGCTCATGCTTGTAATCCCAGCACTTTGGGAGGTCATGGCAGGTTGATCACCTGAGGTCAGGAGTTCAAAACTAGCCTGGCCAATATGGTGAAACCCCTTCTGTACTAAAAACACAAAAATTAGCTGGGCGTGGTGGCATGTGCCTGTAATCCCAACTACTTGGGAGGCTGAGGCAGAAGAATCACTTGAACCCCAGAGGTGGAGGTTGCAGTGAACCGAGATCGTGCCACTGTACTCCAGCCTGAGAGACAGAGCAAGACTCTCTCTCTCTTTTTTTTTTTTTTTTTTTTTTGAGACGGAGTTTCGCTCTTGTTACCCAGGCTGGAGTGCAATGGCGTGATCTCGGCTCACCGCAACCTTCGCCTCCTAGGTTCAGGCAATTCTCCTGCCTCAGCCTCCTGAGTAGCTGGGATTACAGGCACGCGCCACTGTGCCCAGCTGATTTTTTTGTATTTTTTAGTAGAGAAGGGGTTTCACTATGTTGACCAGGATGGTCTGGATCTCTCGACCTTGTGATCCACCCGCCTCGGCCTCCCAAAGTGCTGGGATTACAGGAGTGAGCCACCGTGCCCGGCCAAGACTCTGTCTGACAAAAAAAAAAAAAAAAAATTTAGCCAGGCATGGTGGCAGGTGCCTATAGCCCAGCTACTTGGGAAGCTGAAGCAGCTGGATCATTTGAGGTCAGGAGTTCAAGACCAGCCTGGCTAACATGGTAAAACCCTGTCTCTACTAAAATACGAAAATTAGCTGGGCATGGTAGCTCAAGCCTGTAATCCCAGCTACTTAGGAGGCTGAGGCAGGAGACTCGCTTGAATCCAGGAGGCAGAGGTTGCAGTGAACTGATATTGCGCCACTGCACTCCAGTCTGAGCGACAGAGGGAGAAACTCTGTCTCAAAAAATAAAATTAAAAAATTTTTAAATGGGACTGGCACAGAGGCTCACATCTGTAATCCCAGCACTTTGGGAGGCTGAGGTGTGTGGATCACCTGAGGAGTGTGTGGAACACCTGTGGAACACCACAGGTGTTCAAGACCAGCCTGACCAACATGAAGAAACCCTGTCTCTACTAAAAATACAAAATTAGACAGGCATGGTGGTGCATGCCTGTAATCTCAGCTACTCGGGAGACTGAGGCAGGAGAATCGCTTGAACATGGGAGGCAGAGATTGTGGTGAGCCAAGATCGTGCCATTGCACTCCAGCCTGAGCAATGAGAGCAAAACTCCATCTCAAAAAAAACAAATTTTTTTTAATTAAATGAGCAAAGGAGTTGGACAGGATTGCTCCAAAGACATACAAATAACCAGTACGCACATGAAAAGATGTTCTACAGCCCTAGCAATTAAGGAAAACCACAGGCCGGGCGCGGTGGCTCACGCCTGTAATCCCAGCACTTTGGGAGGCTGAGGCGGGTGGATCACGAGGTGGAAATCGAGACCATCCTGGTCAACATGGTGAAACCCTGTCTCTACTAAAAATACAAAAAAATTAGCTGGGCATGGTGGTGCGTGCCTGTAATCCCAGCTACTCAAGAGGCTGAGGCAGGAGAATTGCTTGAACCCAGGAGGCGGAGGTTGCGTTGAGCCGAGATCGCACCATTGCACTCCAGCCTGGGTAACAAGAGCAAAACTCCATCTCGAAAAACAAAAAGAAAAACCACAATGAAATACCACTTCACACTCACCAGGAAGGCTAGAATTTAAAAGAGGAGCAATAACAAGTGTTGGTGAGGACAGGGAGAAATTGAAACCCTCATCCACTGCTGGTGGGGATGTTAAATGGTACAGCCACCTTGGAAAACATGGTAGCAGTTCCTCAAATGGTGAAACATTGCATCCGTATGGCTCGGCAATTCCACCCCCACCCAACGGAAATGAATACATCCATAATAGCAATATTATTTATAGTAGCCAAAAGGTACAAACAGCCCAAACGTCCATCATTCTGGAATGTTCTGGAATTAGTGGTAATGGTTACACAATGAACAACACTGTATTGTACACTTTAAAATGGTGCATTTTATGGAATGTAGTTTATATCTCAGATAAAAAATAGAAACAAAAAGCCCATGGAAATAGAGGCATGACAAAACCTCACCTCCCAGGCATTCCTGTCCTCAGGGCTCAGCACCACCAAGGTTAGAACTGAGTGGGCCTCATGGATCTGCAGGGCCACATTCCCATTCCCGCACTGTCCAACATGCCTTCCCTGGGCACACGAGTCATTCACGCTTAGGAGAGGAGGTCTCGCGTGGCTGTTGGTCGCCCCCTACTGGGCAGTGTTTCATATGAAGCTAACGCAAAGGTGAACTGGCTTCCTGTACGTGCTCTACCTCTACATGTCCAGGGTGCATCTGACACATCCGAAAAGTACCTGTCTAGCCCCTACATGGTTACCTTGGAGACTGAAAGGTCAATATTCCTGGTGGGGTTGCACCAGCCAGCAGGGCATGCGCTGATACCTGGTGTTGTTCAATTACACCATGAACGACACTTCCAGATTCCATCTGCAGCTTGTATTATTCAGGACAGAAAAGCAAGGCATGGAGCTGGGCTTCAGAAACCACAGGACCCGGCCCTGAGTCACAGCACTTTCCCCTCCGTCCCGCCCCACGTCTGTCTCTGTCGGCCAGCTTGTCCTCTCAGGCTGCTTTCACCGTCACTGGGGGGATTCCAGCAAGCCCTCTCTCCCTTATCACACACATCTGCCCTCAGAGGACACTAATCAATGTCCACCTCTCAGACGAAAGCAAAGAGGCCGACAATGGGTATCTCTCACACTGGTTTGCAAAGTGTTTCAAATTATATAGAACTCATGAAAATTTCATTCCAGGCCAGAACACGTATATCTAGAACCTGAGCTGACAAAAATGTCATGAGTCATCATGGGGAGTTATTTGTACCTTTACTGTTTGCTTAGAGAAAACAATTCCAAAAAGCAGTACATCTGTTGACAAAACCAGGCATAATTCTCAGTGATTAAAAAAAAATTTTTTTCTTTTTTTTGAGACAGAGTCTTGCTCTGTCACTCAGGCTGGAGGGCAGTGGCATGATCTCGGCTCACTGCAACCTCCAAATCCTAGGTTCAAGTGATTCTCCTGCCTCAGCCTCCCGAGTAGCTGGGATTACAGGCACACAACACCATGGCCGGCTAATTTTTGTATTTTTTAGTAGAGACAGGGTTTCACCATCTTTACCAGGCTGGTCTTGAACTCCTGACCTCGTGATCCACCCGCCTCGGCCTCCCAAAGTGCTGGGATTACAGGCGTGAGCCACCGCACACAACCTTTCTTTCCTTTTTCTTTTTTCTTTTTTTTTTTTCGAGCAGAGTTTCGCTCTTGTTGTCCAGGCTGGAGTGCAATGGCGCAATCTCGGCTCACTGTAACCTCCAAATCCCAGGTTCAAGTGATTCTCCTGCCTCAGCCTCCCGAGTAGCTGGGATTACATGGGTGCACCACCACGCCCAGCTAATTTCATATTTTTAGTAGAGACAGGGTTTCTCTATATTGGCCAGGCTGGTCTTGAGCTCCTGACCTCAAGTGATCTGCCCCCCTCAGCCTCCCAAAGTGCTGCGATTACAGACATGAACCACCTCACCTGGCCGAAAGTATTTTCAACACAAAGGCTGTTTGTGATGTCACTATTTCCAACTTTGGTTCCAGCAGGATCCACCTATAACATAGCTGATCCTTGACAAGAAGCTGACTTCTTCCTTGCCCAATGAACACATCTTGAAACTCAGTGGTAACCAAATAGTTAGAGCCACCATTCAATGAGAAATGTTCTCAAAAGAAATTATCTCAAAATTAGAGAAGAGTCATATTCAACCAGAAGTACTGACAGAGGCCTTACATAAATAACAACATAACCTCAGAAAGAGAAAGGTTTGTAGTGCTGGCAACACACTCCAAGGCTTTCTACCTCACAAACTGACAGATATCTACTATGTATCTATTTGTATCTATGTGTCATAGATCTGCTGGCCCTCGTCATTTAAAAATGTTTCAGGAGTATATCCTGAGTTAAAGCCCCTCCGCGGTTCTGCCGTGCTGAGACCTGAGCAGGAGGCGGCGATCTTCCGCTGTACACTGGCGTTTCGACCTCACCCTGCAGCTTGTTTCTTCCCGCCCTGACCCTCGAAGCCAGTTGCTCTGCCAGCAGCGGGCAGGGTGGCTGGCGCTGGTGAGGGCGGCACACACACCACCACAAGCACTTCGTCGCCTCCATCTCGTGATTTCCCTTAGTTGAAAAGGTAATATTTAAACTTGGCCTTAACAGATGGAAGGACACTTTTGGGGTGTAAAACCAACTTATGGTTTTCCCTGAAAGAAATTTCATTCATTCTGCAAAAGGAAGCAGTCATGTGCCTGGAACAGGGACGAGGAGGAGGAGCTTCCCAGCCCTAGGGAAAGGGCGAATATGCCTGGAGACAAAGGTTAGAACCTGCAAGGTGGCATCAGGAAATGCCCACCCGGTGGGGCCCTGCCAGTACAGCCCAATACAGCCCAGAAGACGCGGTGACGTAGGTGTGCACCCACAGGTCATCTACAAGGCGCCCGAGCTCAGCAAGGGGATGTGCCAGACACATCATAAAGATTACTGAACACACAGCCCAAATGGGAACGTTTACATGGGAACCGGTTTCCGTGATGTGGCAATGTTAAAATTTAAACATTTGTGGTGAAATTGCCCTCTATTCCCATCCCTAAAAAACACACACAAATACACCCAACACACACGCCCTGAGAGTCAGGAGGTCTCACGTCAAAAGTCTGGGGCTGGAGAAGAACACAAGAGGAAGTTCCAGCAGAGACCCATGAAAAGTGAGTGAGGAGAGAGTTCTGGGAGACAAAACCAGAACAGCCGAGGACGCCGTGGTGAGACCGTCCCTGCTCCTCTCTAGAGGAAAGAGAACTGAGTATGTGCACCTCAAACACAGAACACGTCTCCTACTCCACAGCGCCCGGTATATGCTGGACGCACCTCCGCTAAGCCTCCTCCCAAGCCACTGGTTATTAGGCCCTTTGCTCCTCAAAGTGTGGTCTACCAACCAGTGGCCATCATGGGAAGCCTGTCAGGAACAGAACCGCAGGCCCCACCATGGACCTACTGAATTAGAATCTGCACTTTAGGCCGGGCGCGGTGGCTCACGCCTGTAATCCCAGCATTTTGGGAGGCCGAGGTGGGTGGATCACGAGGTCAAGAGATCGAGACCATCCTGGTCAACATGGTGAAACCCCGTCTCTACTAATACAAAAAATTAGCTGGGCATGGTGGCGCGTGCCTGTAATCCCAGCTACTCAGGAGGCTGAGGCAGGAGAATTGCCTGAACCCAGGAGGCGGAGGTTGCGGTGAGCCGAGATCGCGCCATTGCGCTCCAGCCTGGGTAACAAGAGCGAAACTCCGTCTCAAAAAAAAAAAAAAAAAAAGAATCTGCACTTTAACAAACCCTCAGGAATGCCATTAAAATCGAGAAGCACTGGTCTATACCAAAATTATGTCCTTTCAAAAGACAGACTGTACACTACATGTGAATAAAACTATCATTCTGTGTGCCTCCCACAGGACCAGCAAGGTTCAATACACAGTAAAGCATTCTATGCTCTTAGAAAACGCACCATAGGCCAGGCACAGTGACTCATGCCTTATACCCCGCACTTTGGGAGGCCAAGAAGGGTGGATTGCTTAAGCTCAGGAGTTCAAGGCCAACCTGGACAACATGGCAAGACCCCATCTCTGCAAAAAATGCAAAAATTATCCGGGCACAGTGGCTCATGCCTGTAATCCCAGCACTCTGGGAGGCCAAGAAAAGTGGATCACTTGAGCTCAGGAGTTCACGACCAAACTGAGCAAGACGGCAAGACCCCGTCTCTACAGAAATGCAAAAATTATCCGGGCACAGTGGCTCATGCCTGTAATCCCAACACTTTAGGAGGCCAAGGCAGGTGGATCATTTAAGCTCAGGAGTTCACGACCAGCCTGGGCGACATGGCAAAACCCTGTCTCTACAAAAAATGCAAAAATTAGCTGGTCGTGGTGGCCTATACCTGTAGTCCAGCTATTCAGGAAGCTGAAGTGGGAGGATCACTTGAGCCCAGGTGGCAGGGGTTGCAGTGAACTGAGATCCCACCACTGCACTCCAGCCTGGGTGACATTGCAAGATCCTGTCTCAAAACACGCACACACACACACACACACACACACACACACACACACACCCCACAGTAAATGAGAAATTAAAGAAGTTAGCACCAAAGGTTTCTGAAATTGACTACTCCAGTTTCCATTTTGTCAAGACTAAACCATCATGAGACTGTGTGGGCTATCCAGAGTCTAGAGATAAAGCTCAGTATCATTAGAGAAAAAAAACTACCATAAGATTCCATCTCACACCAGTCAGAATGGCTATTATTAAAAAGCTAAAAAACAGATGTTGGCGAGGTTATGGAGAAAAGGGAACACTTACACGCTGTTGATGAGTGTGTAAATTAGTTCAACCATTGTAGAAAGCAGCATAGTGATTCCTCAAGGAGGTAAAAGCAGAACTACCATCTGACCCAGCAATCCCATTACTGGGTGTATATTCAGAGGAAAATAAATCATTCTACCATTAAGACACACGTGTGCAAATGTTCGCTGCAGCACTGTTCACAACAGCAAAGACATAGAATCAACCTAAATGCCCATCAGTGACATACTGGATATAGAAAATGTGGTACA
The DNA here is from genome assembly GCF_030222135.1 of Aotus nancymaae. NCBI lineage: Eukaryota > Metazoa > Chordata > Mammalia > Primates > Aotidae > Aotus > Aotus nancymaae. Next base: position 813,411 of record NW_026988450.1, on the reverse strand, counting down.
TATATACCATAGAATACTATGCAGCCATAAAAAAGGATGAGATCGTGTCTTTTGTGGGAACATAAATGGAGCTGGAGTGCAAGGTGCAAATGGAGCTGGAGGCTACCATCCTTAGCAAACTAACAGGAATGGAATACCAAATATCACATGTTCTCACTTATAAATGGGGTTAAATGATAAGAACCTGTGAACAGAAAGAGGGAAGCAACAGACGCTGGAGTCTGGTGGTGGGAGGGTGGGAGGAGGGCGAGGAGCGGAAAAGGTAACTGTGGGTACCAGGCTTAATATCTGGGTGATGGTATAGTATGCACAACAAACCCCCATGACACACACGTTTACTTATGTAACAAACTCACATGTACCCCCAAACCCAAAAGTTTAAAAAAAGCTTTTTTCTTTTTTTTGAGACAGGGTTTCACTTTGTCACCCAGTCTGGAGTGTCTGGAGTGCAGTTATACGATCATAGCTCATTGCAGCCTAAATGATCTCCTGGGCTCAAGTGATCTTCCCACCCCAGCCTCCCAAGGAGCTGGGACATGCCCAGCTATTTTTGTATTTTGTGTAAAGACAGGGTTTTGCCATTGTTGCCCAGGCTGTCTCAAACTCCTGGACTCAAGTGATCCACCCACCTCGGCTGGGATCGTACAGGCGTGAGCCACTGCATCCAGCCAACAATATAACTCTTTAGTAAATAATTACAGTTACCAAACACCCGGATGAGGAGCAAACTCGCTATATTTAAGTATAGTTTTCATTCTCCTTAAAAGACAAGCTACCACCGGGTGCAGTGGCTCACACTCATAACCCCAGCACTTTGGGAGGCGGAGGCGGGTGGATCACAAGGTCAGGAGTTCAAGACCATCCTGGCCAACATGGTGAAACTCCGTCTCTACTAAAAATACAAAAAATTAGCTGGGTGTGGTGGTGCGCTCCCGTAGTCCCAGCTACTCGGGAGCTGAGGCAGAATGACTTGAACCAGGGAGGTAGAGGTTGCAGTGAGCCAAGATTGCATCACTGCACTCCACCCTGGGTGACAGAGCAAGACTCCATCCAAAAAAAAAAAAAAAAGACAAGCTATCGATAACACTTGTTGTAGCGCTATTCAACAACCTTAGAAATTTAGTCCTGGCTGGGCATGATGGTTCACATCTGCAATCCCAGCTCTTTGGGAGACCAAGGAGGGAGGTTCACTTGAGCCCAGGAGTTCCAGACCAGCTTGGGCAACAAGGCAAAACGCCATCTCTACCAAAAATACAAAAATTTAGCCAGCCGTGGTGGGGCATGCCTGTAGTCCCAGCTACGCAGTTGGCTGAGGCATGAGAATCGCTTGAACCCAGAAGGCAGAAGTTACAGTGAGCTGAGATGGTACCACTGCACTCCAGCCTGGGCGACAGTACAAGACTTCATCTTAAATAAACAGCCTGCCTCTAAGTTCCATCACACTGTATGCGTGAGAAGAGGCGGTGTATCTTCAACATCTAACAGTGCCTGCCGGAAGGCAAGGATTAATAAGACAAAAGTCCTACTCTCAAGATTTGCTGGAAGCACCACCCACTGATGCTTATTAGAAGTAGAAATCGGCCGGGCACGGTGACTCACGCCTGTAATCCCAACACTTTGGGAGGCTGAGGCGGGCAGATCACGAGGTCAGGAGATCAAGACCATCTTGGCCAACACAGTAAAACCCCGTCTCTACTAAAATACAATAAAATTTGCCAGGCGTGGTGGCACGCGCCTGTAGTCCCAGCTACTCAGGAGGCTGAGGCAGGGGAATCGCTTGAACCCGGGAGGTGGACGTGGCAGTGACCCAAGATCTAGCCACTGCACTCCAGACCGGTGACAGAGCAAGACTCCATCTCAAAAAAAAAAAAAAGTACTAATCGACTTTTTTGTTTCACAATTCATATGACTTCACTGTGATTACATTCACAAGTGACTAGTGGAAGATAAGCTTAAAACGTAATCTCCCTTTTCTAATTAATCGTGTTTCTTAGTACGTGTGTTTACTTTACCTAGGTTGCATATATAAATGCAAATTTTATTTATTTATTTATTTAGAGACGGAGTCTCACTCTGTCGCCAGGCTGGAATGCAGTGGTGCGATCTCGGCTCACTGTAACCTCCGCCTCCCGGGTTCAAGTGATTCTGCCTCAGCCTCCCGAGTAGCTGGGATTACAGGCACCCGCCACCATACCCAGCTAATTTTTTTATTTTTAGTAGAGACGGGGTTTCACCATGTTGACCAGGATGGTCTCCATTTCTTGACCTCGTGATCCACCCGCCTCGGCCTCCCAAAGTGCTGGGATTACAGGCGTGAGCCACCGCGCCCGGGCCGCAAGTGCAAATTTTAACATAGACTAAGCGCTCTTAGATTAATAACATTAAGAAATGTTACCATTTATTGATCAATCACTCTGCACCAGACTCTGATTAAACCCATTCATGTTATTTCATTAAACGACAACTCAGAGGCAAACGCAGTCTTTAGAGAATAAACTGAAGGTTACGGGGCTAACTGCCACAGTCACAGGGCAGAGGCAAAATAGGTGTTTTCCCTAGGATTCGCATCTGGACTGCCCTTCAGTTAGCAGTATCACTACCCAGTCCAGCTTAGAACATTATACTCATTGGTAGACTCTACCAGAGAGGAGGTGCCAGATGAGGCACCGGCAGACTGGATCATCATCTCTTTAACCAAGAGTTGACAATGATGTACATATATTTACCTATGAACTCAGTATTCTTCACGTACAAGTACCTTTTATAGGGACTTAACATGGGGAGGGTTTAATAGCAAGCATGCCCAACATGTTTGATAAACAGAACTCGTTTTCATTTCATAAAAAATTACCTAGTTTTTAGCAATAAAGATTTCATTTTTTAACCAAAACACTATTCTAACATTTTCTGTAACCAAATACAGTGTATTCAAAAAGGTATTTTTAAAATTCTTTTGAAAAATCTCAAGCCAGGAGCAGTGGCTCACACCTGTTATACCAGCACTTTGGGAGGCTGAGGCAGGCAGATCACCTGAGGTCAGGAGTTTTGAGACCAACCTGGCCAACATGGTGAAACCGTCTCCACTAAAAATACAAAGATTAGCCGGGCATGGTGGTGGGCACCTGTAATCCCAGCTACTCAGCAGGCTGAGGCATGAGAATTATTTGAACCCGGGACGCAGAGTTTGCAGTGAGCCAAGATCACACCATTGCACTCCAGCTTGAATGACAAGGACGAAACTACGTCTGTCTCAGAAAAAAATAATAAGGTCCCACTATCTCTCAGCCCACAGTGCAATGCCACGATTATAGTTTAGCGTAAGCTCAGACTCCTAAGATTCAGGCAAACCTCCCACCTCAACTGGGATTGGCACGCGCCACCGCACCTGGCTAATTTTTATTTTTTGGAGAGATGGGCTCTACAAGTGATCCTCCTGCCTCAGCCTCCCAAAGTGCTGGGATTGTAGGGTTGACCTCCCATGCCCAGACTGTAATTTACTTTATTATTATTCTATTTATTTATTTTTGAGACAGTCTCGCTCTGTCGCCCAGGCTGGAGTGCAGTGGCACAATCTCAGCTCACTGCAACCTCCATCTCCCAGGTTCAAGCGATTCTCATGCCTCAGCCTTCCAAGTAGCTGGGACTACAGGCATGTGCCTCCATGCCTGGCTAATTTTTATTTTTTTTAGCAGAGATGGGGTTTCACCATGTTGGCCAGGCTGGTTTCAAACTCCTGGCCTCAGGTGATCTGCCTGCCTTGGCCTCCCAAAGTGCTAGGATTACAGGCATGAACCACTGCATCCAGCCTACTTTATAATTTTAAAAGATATTGCAATTTTATTACAGGTCTAAAGAAGAAAAAAAAAAGATCTAAGACCCTAAGTTCACACAATGTATGCATTAAACACTAGTTTAACAGAAGTAATTCAAGACAATACTAAGTCCACAAGAATTTTTCTTCTCAAAGGGATCCATGTTACTAAAATTTTTTAAAAACCCATGCAATTAATTTACTCTTCTTGTGAACTCAATTATTTTCACTTGAGTATTAGGATAACTGAAAACATGCCCATCACCCACTTAACATTTGTCTGAATAATCATTGCAATTATCCAGAATTTTTACATTATAGTAACAAAAAGACAATTTATAATAATGGATGTAATCAGAACATCTGATTGCCATTACTTAACTGGCTAATATGGCTTGATAAGGAATGAAACAATGTATTTCTCTTTATCAATTATCGACTGTGGAGAAAATCTGTTCTTCAAGTCGAAGGCTGACAAGCCTCAAGGGCTATCGAATGTAATAAAGCACTTGCCAAGTATCATGTTTATTAATTATAAATGGATATCAGTATCTCAATTAAAAAAGCCATTCAGTATTAAAACAAATTTTACTACATGTTAATATGAGGATGCCCTGTTAAAATCTCATTTCACAATAATGTGAATTTTTGAGATTACTTCGTAATCTATTATTAAAAGGAAAAAAAAAACTGAGCTGGGCAAGGTGACTTGTGCCTGTAATCCCAGCACTTTGGGAGGCCAAGGGAGGAGGACGGCTTGAGGCCAGGAGTTTGACACCAGCCTGGACAACACAGCAAGACCGTCTCTACAAAAACAATTTTTTTAATTAGCTGAGTGTGGTGGTGTGTGCCTGTGGTTTACCTGCTCTGGAGGCTGAGGCAGGAGGAATGCTTGTCAAAAGAAAAAAAAAAAAACAAACACAAAGGCCTCCCGGTCATTTTTGAACAACGTTTTTCTTTCTTACTCAACCACTGTACTGAACAAGCAACGGAAAGTATTCACTATGGATAAGGCCAACAAGCTGCTTTTCTATTGACCACAGGTTTCTTACGACTACGGGCTTCCTAGTGCCAACTAAGAATAACAACTCTGCTTTTGTATAATAAGAATTCACACATTAAGTCCATATATTTGGCAGCAAATGGATCACTGCACACCGCTTTCATGGTATTTGGTCAGTTCAACATTTGAGAAAGGGTAATAGGAATCTTTCTAATAAAACAAGATCTATCAGCCTTTATCACTTATTTCACCAATTAACCTGTAGCAAAAACTTTGAGATGGTCTTATAGACTACACAGAAATATGAGATGCTGGCCAGGCATGGTGGCTCATGCCTGTAATCCCAGCATTTGGGAGGCTAAGGCAGGAAGATCACTTGAGGCCAAGGGTTTGAGACTAGCCTGTATCATCTAGTGAGACCCCGTCTCTATCAAAAACAAAAACCAACAACAACAAAACAGACATGGTGGCACGCACCTGTAGGCCCAGCTACTCAGGAAGCAGAGGCAGGAGGATCACTGCAGCCCAGGACATCAAGGCTGCAGTAAGTCATCATCACACCAATGCACTCCAGCGGCATGACAGAGCAAGACCCTGTCTCTTAAAAAAAAAATTCTTTTTTAAACATGAGATGGAGCAGACTCTTAGAAATTTTCTAGATGAAAATATCCTACTAAGGATATAAACACCATAGCAACACCTCCTCACATCCAATGATTTTTTTTTCAATCATGTAACTCACTCCTTGAGTTTGCAAAACTCCTTTATTTCAACAAAATGACTTTAGCTTGTCACTTATTTCCTATATCATTAAATATCTTAATTTTCTCTTCAGAAAATACTTACAGTGTATCTTTATTTTCAACACTCCACAATACTTTTAAATAGACAACATTTTCAGTATGAATTATGGTAAGATTTCATCCATCCTATAAGGCATATTATTTTAGTGGAAGAGGCATTCCTTCCTATGCATTTCCTACTTCATAGTAAACTCAGTATCGGGTAAAAACTGCTAATGTTCCTATCAATCCTATAATACAATTCATCCATTACTTGTTATGACGCTTTTATTTTACATACAAAAAAAATACACACTTTTCCCAAGCCTTGAGGAGTTGAATTTCGTGTTTGTGTGTGTGACAATAATTAAAAGCCAGGCAAGCTGGTACAGAAAATGATTTTGATACTTATCAGAAAAGCAAAACCAGTGCCTTTCGATCCATCCCAGCAATAAATGATACTATGACATTACACATCACAGCAATAAATGATACCACGACATTACAGATACCTAAAAAGCATACTTACAAAATTCCTGAAATACCTCCAAAATCCTGTTATGCATGATACTAGACTTTATCATCAGTACGTATATTCTTCAAAATGTACCTAAGAATACAGTCACATGCTCATTAAAAGAGTGGATAGTTCTGACGGCGGGCTGCAGCTCACTGCTGTCTTCCCAGATGTACCAGCAGAACCATCCAAAGCCACACACACCAAACCTATTAAGAAAAAAGCATTCACAATTCCCACCTGTGTCCTCTACATTTTCAAAACAGTACTAATTTCCTATGTGTCAATATTACATATTTAGTGGGAATTGACATTAAAATCAACCTATTGTTAAGTAATCTTGACTAATAAACCATGAGTCCAATCCACTCTGCAAAAACCTTAAACTCTTAAGTGTGATAAATTATTAACATAAAACTATAAATTTTCTATTTTTACATTCAAGACTAAATACCATTGACTATCTTTCAAAATGTGGTGTTTTTTTTTTTAAGATGGGGTTTCACCATGATGGCCGGGCTGGTCTTGAACTCCTGACCTCAGGTGATCCACCCACCTCAGCCTCCCAAAGTGCTAGGATTACAGGCGTGAGCCACCACACCCGGCCTCCTTCAAAATGTTTATGTACCAAATTGCTGTAGTTCCAAAACCCATAAACCTACAACAAATGACATTAGAATGCTAGAAAACTTTTTTTTAAATTATCAATTCTTAAAATTAAGTAATTTAAATCATCAAATCGTAACATTGACCTAATAGGACAAGAAGTTTCTTTTGGTAATCTTTATTATGATCACCCTCAAGGGTCTCACTTGCTAGCCTTTTAAACAGATTTCTAAGGCAATTTTACAGTTCATTTAAAAGGTAATACCACACACTCCTACAACCTTAGCCACTTTACAAAACAAAGGCAAAATTTCTTCCAAATGTTACTATAATTTAGTGTGTTTCTGTATTAACTCCTCTTACAGTCTCGCAGTGTGTCTCAGATTGCCATGTACATCTAGACTGTGACATGCAAAATGGGTTCCGCTTTAGAATGGGCTAATTGGCATGCAGGTTTCTGCAGAGATCCATAATCCCACAAACAAGGGGGGAAATGAACATTTTAGGGCTGACTCTGACAACATGTACTTGGCAGGGGAAGGGGAAGCGGGGCTGGCAACTTCACAACGGTGGATATGGGGAAAAGAAAGAGGACAAGAGACTGAGGTGCCCAATCATCATCCTGCCAACAGCATTCAGGTACTTACTAGCTTCCATGTACGACAAGACACGTTTTCAAAGTGGAAAGAAAGTTATCAGAGTTGGATTCAGATCATCAGTTACCATTAGACTACAGTGTCAGTATAATTCAATTTAATCTTCAACCATTAAAAAATTTTTAAGACTGTATTTCAAGGTAATAGTTCATTTCAAATTTAACGAATTACATATGCACTAACTTGTACGTGTATGTTCTCTATGTGTCATCTTAAAGCATTTTAAACATTTTTGATAATTAAAATAGAGCAGCCATGTTGAAATTAATGTCTACATAAAATGTCAGTGACTTTAATGTACTACTGGCCAAGAAAAGGTGGCTCAAAGCTTTAACTTTGAATGAGCTTGATAAAGGCTTTCAGGGCATGTTTGAGAAGCTTGTTCTACTATAAAAGGAATTATTATTATTTTTCCTTTTTTTTTTTTAGACGGAGTCTCGCTCTGTCACTAGGCTGGAGTGCAGTGGCGTGATCTTGGCTCACTGCAACCTCCGATTCTCAGGTCCAAGCAATTCTCCTGCCTCAGCCTCCTGGGTAGCTGGGACTACAGCCACCCGCCACCGTCACCATGTTGGCCAGGCTCAAGCTCCTGACCTCAAGTGATCTGCCCGCCTCAACATCCCAAAGTGCTGGGATTACAGGTGTGAGCCACCGTGTGGCCAATACTTTACTTTATAAGCAAAGCTTGAAGATCTAATTTAAAATTTGATAATCAAGGTTTTGGTTGGCCTATATATAGCAGGATAATGTATGAGACAAATTATTAAGCTTGACAAAATAAAAGGAGACTTTACCTGACCACCTTTCTATATTCTTCAGTGAATTAATCAAACAGCATTTTCAACAAAGCTTTGTATCTCGTACACTGAAGTAAAAGTTACCTAAAAGCCTCACGTCACTTTGGTAAAAGCAGAACATAAATGAATTTTCAACTTCAGAGTTACATAAAGTGGAGAGTACATGGAATGAATAAAGTTATCCTTATTAGTGTTAAAAGCACTAATTGGAAGAGAAAATGTCTCGAAATTAGTTCACCCTATTTATTAACCAAAAGCTTCACAGAAAAATAACTAAAAAAGGTGTTAAAAAAAAGTATGAGGTGTATATTTAGATAATTTGCAACCTATAATTCTAAAAGAATTGCCAGAATGCAAAGATCTTTTCTTTTTTTTTTTTAATTTGAGACAGAGTTTCGCTCTTGTTACCCAGGCTGGAGCGCAATGGCGCGATCTCGGCTCACTGCAACCTCCGCCTCCTGGGTTCAGGCAATTCTCCTGCCTCAGCCCCCTGAGTAGCTGGGATTACAGGCACGCGCCACCATGCCCAGCTAATTTTTTGTATTTTTAGTAGAGACGGGGTTTCACCATGTTGACCGGGATGGTCTCGATTTCTTGACCTTGTGATCCACCTGCCTCGGCCTCCCAAAGTGCTGGGATTACAGGCGTGAGCCACCGCGCCCGGCCACAAAGATCTTTTTAATATTAATTCTGGTGAAATCAAGTTCAAAATATAATACCTAGGATTCTTCCTTATCCAAAGAAGAAATTAAACTAGGTAATTTCTTTTCTGAAATAGTCTGCAAATTCTAATTCAAAAGAAGTACACAAAATAGGATAAATAATAAAGGGTGTGTATAAAAGAAAAGCTACAATAATTCCAATTTTTGCTCCCTTAGTACTGTACAAACACTACATCAACATAATAGAAATGGCACAGCCTCTGAGGACACGTTCCACATTTTATTTACATTTTAAGACTAACTTTAATCTCAAAATCACATATCCATATACCTATTTCCTTTTTGTTGACTTCACTTAAACTTAAATGCATGGTTTATTAAACAAAGACTGTAAACAAATATTTGCCATGTCTGTTACATGTAACACACAAGAACAGCTTTTAACAGAAATTCATCAACTCCCCCCAACATTTTTTATTATAAATACAGGTATCAAAACAATCCTGAACATATTTTTGATACTACTAGTAGTCAGCTCCCACACCGCTTCAAAAATTAACACATTTGTGACAATATTCATTGTACCTGCTATGTTTTAAACAATTTCAACTGCAGCTCTTTCACTAAGCAAGATGGATAAAGCATGCCATTTCTGTTTTCTTTCTTGAGATTTTTACTTTTTAGAAACACACATGCTTCCACTGCCATCTGACACTTCTCCACACGCCTTCATCTTGTAAACCTGAATTCTATTTCGAGTACTCCAGGTTTGTTTAAATGACAGTGCCTTAACAAGAGAAAAAAAATTGTGCTGCATTTTTCCTCCTGTTACCTGAAAACATAATGGGTGTACATATATTAAATATATTCTTACAAATGTCCAGGTCATGTTTACCAGCTGGAATTCTTTTACTTAATGTGTGGGTATTTTGCATTGTGATATTTAATCAAGACACTAACATGAGTAGAAGGTTGTTGATTTAAGACAAGTTTGAGATCCACTAAAATTAATTGTTGTATGTTTGTCCTTCTGGTGGCTGTGGAAGCTTCATATTTTCTTTGGACATCATTAGACGTCTTAGCTCTTGAAGTACAACTTTAATGCTATATGAATTTTGCCATTTTGCTAACACTGGTATGCTCCGGGCATCCACCTGAAAGAGGAGGAAAGAGCACAGTTAACTAGCAAGTTTAAAGTACTATGGCACGATCTGTCAAGCATATTCTAATCAGAATGATTCTGTACAGTTAACTAGCGAGTTTAAAGTACTATGGCACGATCTGTCAAGCATATTCTAATCAGAATGATTCTGTACAGTTAACTAGCGAGTTTAAAGTACTATGGCACGATCTGTCAAGCATATTCTAATCAGAATGATTCTGTACAGTTAACTAGCGAGTTTAAAGTACTATGGCACGATCTGTCAAGCATATTCTAATCAGAATGATTCTGTACAGTTAACTAGCGAGTTTAAAGTACTATGGCACAATTTGTTAAGCATATTCTAATAAGAATGATTTTGAAAATTCATAGCTTGCCTCTATTTTCACAAGTACACTATTAAATTACTAATACCATAATTAGTATACTTTATCATAATTAGTTTAATATTTAGGGAAAATATAAACATATAAAACATATAGTGAACTTTGGTCATCAGAAATAAACGTTATATTAAGTAACTACTTTGTAAATAAATAGACCAATTCCTTCTTAATGGAGTAAGGCCAAAAGGTTCCTCTCCATTTCCAACGTCACTACCCAAAATCTGGGGAATTACCTCACACTGAGATTTAGACGAAAGCTACTAATCTGATCTCTTCTTTCAGATTTTAATTTCCAGTGTATTCTATGCACTATTCCAAATAAGTCTTTTTTTTTTGAGACAGAGTCTCACTTTGTCACCAGGCTGGAGTGCAGTGGCACAATCTCAGCTCACCGCAACCTCCGCCTCTTAGTTTCAAGAGGTTCTCCTGCCTCAGCTTCCTGAGTAGCTGGGACTACAGGCATGCCCCATGCCCAGCTAATTTTTGTATTTTTAATAGAGACAGGGTTTCACCATCTTGGCCAGGATGGTCTCAATCTCTTGACCTCATGATCCACCCTCCTTGGCCTCCCAAAGTACTGGGAATTTTTGTTTTGTTTTTTGTTTTCTGAGAAATTCTAGCTCTGTCACCCAGGCTGGAGTGCAGTGGTAAGATCCTGGCTCACTGCCCTCCCAAGTTCAAGCAATTCTCTTCCCTCAGCCTCCCAAGTAGCTAGGATTACAGGCACCCACCACCACGCCCAGCTAATTTTTTTGTATTTTTCATACAGACAGGGTTTTGCATAGTTGCCCAGGCTGGTCTCGAACTCCTGAGCTCAAGTGATCTACCTGCCTCAGCCTTCCAAAGTGTTGGGATTACAGGCATGAGCCACCGCACCCGGCCCAAATTAATCTTTTGTGAAAGAGTAACAGAATGCGGACGGACCTCCTTCCAAGCCCATTCCCAGTTAACTGTCAGCATTTGACATGTCCTGCAGTTCCCTGGAAAACTCCACTCACAGAGCTTTCCTTTATCTGACCTCAGAGCTCACCTATCTTCACTTACCTCCTACCTTGGGCATTTGTCAAAAAAAGTTGGGTCAAACAGGAAGATGGGTTGGGTGTGGTGGCTCAGGCCTGTAATCCCAGCACTTTGGGAGACTGAGGTGGGTGGACCACGAGGTCAGGAGTTTGAGACCAGCATGGCCAACATAGATAGTGAAACCCTGTCTCTACTAAAATTAGCCAGGCGTGGTGGCATACGCCTGTAGTCCCAGCTACTTGGGAGGATGAGACAGGAGAATTGCTTGAATCTGGGAGGCAGACGTTGCAGTGAGTCGAGATCGCGCCACTGCACTCCAGCCTGGGCGACAGAGTGAGACTCGGTCTAAAAAATATAATAATAAATAAAAATTCAAAAAAATAAAAATCAGTGTAATATATCACATTAACAGAAGAGAGGACAAAACCATCATCATCTCAATGGATGCAAAAAAATCATTTGACAAAATCCAACAACCTTTCATGATATAATTACTCAATAAATTAGGAACAGAAGGAATTACCTCAACCTAAGAGTGAGTCTACAAAAAACTTACAGCTAACATCATACTTAATAAAGATCAAATGCTTCCCCTCAAGATGAGGAACAAGAAAAGGGTGATTATTCTCATCACTTCTTTTTATATTTTCTTTTTGAGTCTGCTGCCCAGGCTAGAGTGCAGTGATACAACTTGGCTCACTGCAGCCTCAACCTCCCTGGGCTCAGGTGATCCTCCAACCTCAGCCTCCTAAATTGCTGGGACTACAGGTATGCACCACCAGAGGCCTGGCTAATTTTTTTTTTTTGAGACGGAGTCTTATTCTGTCACCAGGCTGGAGTGCAGTGGCGTGATCTCGGCTCACTGCAACCTCTGCCTCCTGGGTTCAAGCAATTCCCCTGCCTCAGCCTTCCAAGTAGCTGGGACTACAGGAGTGAGCCACCACACCCAGCTAATTTTTTGTAGTTTAGTAGAGACGGGGGGTTTCACCATGCTGGCCAGGATGCTCTTGATCTCCTGACCTTGTGGTCTGCCTGCCTCAGCCTCCCAAAGTGCTGGGATTACAGGCGTGAGCTACCACGCCCAGCCCCGGCTAATTTTTTTTTTTTTAAATGGAGTCTCACACTGTTACCTGGGCTGGTGTGTAGTGGCGCGATTTTGCTTCACTGCAACCTCCACCTCCCAGGTTCAAGCAATTCTCCTGCCTCAGCCTCCTAAGGAGCTAGGATTATAGGCGCCCGCCACCACGCCCAGCTAATTTTTTCTATTTTTAGTAGAGAAAGGGTTTCACTGTGTTGGCCAGGCTGGTCTCAAACTCCTGACCTCATGATCTGCCTGCCTCAGACTCCCAAAGTGCTGGAATTACAGGCATGAGCCACTGTGCCCGACCAATTTTTTGTATTTTTTATAGAGACAGGGTTTTGTCATCTTGGCCAGGCTGGTCTCAAACTCCTGTGCATCTGCATGCCTCGGCCTCCCAAAGTGCGGGGATTATAGGCACGAGCCACCACCACCCGGCCCCATTCTCATCACCTCCTTCCAATTCAACATTGTACCGGAGGTTCTAGCCAGGACAATTAAGAAAGAAGGTGAGCTAAAAGGCACCTTGATTAGAAAGAAAGAAGTAAAACTACTTCTATTTGCAGAAGAAATAATCTGGTATATAGATAATTCTTAGGAATCCACTAAAGAAATTATTAGAGCTAATCAACAAGTTCATCAAGGCAACAGGATACAGGATCCACATACAAAAATTAGTTTTTCTTTACACTTGCAACTAACAATCTGAAATAAAAATTAATAAAATACCCAAGTATAAATTTTTTAAAACTGCAAAACTTGTGCATTGAAAATTAAGTAGCTCCCTTCCCTCCTTCCTACCACCCTCCTACCTCCTCCTTTCCCTCCCTCTCCCCCTAAGAAAAAAAGAGGAAAAAAACTTTTAAATAAAAATAATTTAAAGGCCGGGTGCAGTAGCTCATGCCTGTAATCCCAGCACTTTGCGAGAGCGAGGCAGGCAGATCACTTGAGGTCGGGAGTTTGAGACCAGTCTGGCCAACATGGTGAAAAAACCTCATCTCTACTAAAAATACAAAAATTAGCTGGGCATGGTGACGCATGCCTGTGATCCCAGCTACTTGGGGAGGCTGAGGCACAAGAATTGCTTGAGCCCGGGAGGCAGAGGTTGCAGTGAGCTGAGATCACACCACTGCACTCCAGCCTGGGTGTCAGAGCTAGACTCCATCTCAAAAAAATAAATAAATAAAAATAATAATTAAAAGAAAACTGTAAAATACAGTTGACAGAAATTAAAGACATAAACAAATATACAGGGGTCTGAAGACTTATTACTGTGAATATGACAGTATTCAAGTTAATTTAGAGTCAGTATAACTCCTATTAAAATTTCAACTGCTTTCTTCTTTCTTGCAGAAATGAACAGCCTGATTCTAAAATCCGTATGTGAACGCAAGAAACCCAGAATAGCCAAAAAAAAAAACACTAAAAAAAGAAGAACAACGTTAATGATTTCAAAATACTACAGGCCAGGTGCGGTAGCTCACACCTGTAACCCCAGCACTTTGGGAGGTCAAGGTGGGCAGATCAACTTGAGGCTAGGAATTCAAGACCAGCTTGGCCAACATGGTGAAACCCCGTCTCTACGGAAAACACGAAAACTTAGCCAGGTGTGGTGACGCATATACTACTGGTAGCAATGTAAAATGGCATATTCACTTTGGAAAACAGTCTTGACAGTTCCTCAAAAAGTAAAACAGAGTTACCATATGACCCAACAATTCCACTCCTAAAATTATATACCAAAGAGATGAAAATATTTGCCCATTCAAAAACTTGTATACAAATATTCATAGCAACAATATTCATAACAGACAAAAGTAGAAAAACACAAATATCCACCAGGTGATGAGTGGATAAAATGGGATATCCATACAGTGGAACATAATTCAACAATAAAAAGGAATAAAGTACAAACATGAATACATCCTGAAAACATTACACTAAGTCACAGAAGAACACATACGGTATTAAACTACCTACATAACATCCAGAATGAACAAATCTATACAGACAAAAGGGGGATTAATGGTTGTTTAGGGGTGAGGGAGGTGGGATGGGAAATGATAACTAATGGGCACAGATTCGCTTTAGGAAGAAAAAAACGTTCCAAAACTGGGTCATGGCAGCGATTCTACAATGTTGTGAATACTAAAAAACACTGGGCCGGGCACGGTGGCTCACACCTGTAATCCAGCACTTTAGGAGGCCAAGGCAGGCGGATCACGAGATCAGGAGATCGAGACCATCCTGGCTAACACGTTGAAACCCCATCCCTACTAAAAACAGAAAACATTAGCCAGGCATGGCGGCACGTGCCTGTAGTCCCAGCCACTCGTGAGGCCGAGGCAGGAGAATCACTTGAACCTGGGAGGCGGAGGATACAGTGAGCTCAGATCACGCCATTGCACTCCAGCCTGGGCAACAGAGCAAGACTCCGTCTCAAAAACAAAACAAAAACCATTGAATTGTACACTTTAAATGGGTGAATTGTATGGTATGTGAATTATATCACCATAAAAGTGTTTACAAATAGAAAAGAAAAATAATTTTAGAGTGATATTTATCTTAGAAACCAATGTCAGGGGCCGGGCGCGGTGGCTCACGCCTGTAATCCCAGAACTTCGGGAGGCCAAGGCGAGTGGATCACGAGGTCAAGAGATCGAGACCATCCCGGTAAACATGGTGAAACCCCGTCTCTACTAAAAATACAAAAAATTAGCTGGGCATGGTGGCGCGTGCCTGTAATCCCAGCTAGTCAGGAGGCTGAGGTAGGAGAATTGCCTGAACCCAGGAGGCGGAGGTTGCGGTGAGCCGAGATCGCGCCATTGCACTCCAGCCTGAGTAACAAGAGCGAAACTCCGTCTCAAATAAAAAAAAAAAAAAGAAGAAGAAGAAGAAACCAATATCAGGTGCGGTAGCTCACACTGTAATCCCAGCACTTTGGGAGGCTGAGGTGGGTGGATCGCCTGAGGTCAGGAGTTCAAGACCAGCCTGGCCAACACAGTAAAACTCCATCTCTACTAAAAACAGAAAAAATTAGCTGGGTGTCGTGGCGGGTGCCTGTAATCCCAGCTACTAGGGAGGCTAAGGCAGGAAAATCTCTTGAACCCAGGAGGCGCAGGTTGCAGTGAGCAGAAATCACGCCACTGTACTCCAGGCTAGGTAACAAAAGCAAAACTCTGTCTCAAAAATAAAAAAGGGCCGGGCGCAGTGGCTCACGCCTGTAATCCCAGCACTTTGGGAGGCCGAGGCGGGTGGATCACGAGGTCAAGAGATCGAGACCATCCTTGTCAACAAGGCGAAACCCCATCTCTATCAAAAATACAAAAATTAGCTGGGCATGGTGGCTCATGCCTGTAATCCCAGCTACTCAAGAGGCTGAGGCAGGAGAATTGCCTGAACCCAGGAGGCAGAGGTTGTGGTGAGCTGAGATCGCGCCATTGTACTCCAGCCTGGGTAACAAGAGCGAAACTCCGTCTCCAAAAAAAATAAATAAATAAAAATAAAAATAAATAAAAAATAAAAAAAAGAGAAACCAAGAAACCAACCAAAAGAATAAGAAAAATGTTACAATGGTAAGGTACATTTATAATACTTCCTCTAACGATTTCACTTTAAAGAGTGGCAACCTCCTTAGCCTATTTTAAATAGACTCCATAACTGAACAGTTTTTAAAAATAAGTAGAGAGAATACCATGCTATTTCCAAAGCAGAAACAAACACTTACAGCTGTAAATGGTAGTTAAATAAATTTAAGTGATTGCAAATCCTGTGAAATACCAACAGGGTGCAAAAAAAAGAAAAACAAAAAAGATGGAGAGAGAGAAGGCAGTAAAGAGCATGGGAAAATAAATATCATGTCAGAACAAAATCTGCATCTTATCAGTGTACAATATACAATGACTTCCACAAACAATATACAATGAGATATGAGATCTCAGTGCATAAAACAATGACATTTACACTTCAGAGTCCTAACCGCCCACAAGGAATAATTTTGCCTTGTTGTATTAAATAAATATAAACCAAAATTACTAAAGTGACACCCACTATCACTGCCTGTGAACTACAATTCATGAGATACTTACAGCCTCAAAATATATAAAACTATCCTGGCACAATAACCAGTGTGAAATTCTACACCATTTACTAGTTATAAAAGTAACAATCCAAACTCTCAGATGTAAACGAAAACAGATGTCCAATACATGCACCCTACCCACAACCCTCTATACACACATCTACACTCCAATAATGATTAAAATCAATATTTAATTTTTCTATTTCCTAGTCCCCATTCCAGGCTGACAGTAAGAAGCGTTGGTGAGAATACACATTCGCAGGGTCCTGTTATACACCACTGGTGGGGCTGGCACTGGCCCAGCCCTGAGGAGAGCAGCTTGGCCACATTCAAGCTGAAGCCAGGCCCCAGGCCACAGCACACTTCCAGAGGTATTCCCGAGAGCAGCACTACTCAAGGTATGTCCACGGAACGGGGCAGGCCACGAACAGAATTCTATTGGTCCTTGACAAGATAAACATTGCAATGAGAGTAAGAATTTAGAAAGTTTTACAGAAATTTGATGGAGAACATTTTAATTTAAAAATTTTAAACTTGGCTGGGTGCAATGGCTCATGCCTGAAATCCCAGCATGTAGGGAGGCTGAGCTCAGGAGTTTGAGACCAGCCTGGCCAACGTGGTGAAACCCTGTCTCTACTAAATATACAAAAATTAGGCGGGCGTGGTGGCGGACACCTGTAATCCCAGAGAGGCTGAGGCAGGAAAATCATTTGAACCTGGGAGGCAGAGGTTGCAGTGAGCTGAGATCCTGCCATTGCACTCCAGCTTAGTCGACAAGAGTGAAACTGTCTCAAAAAAAAAAAAAAAAAAAAAAAAAGCCACACACAGAATTAACTCTACTTATAATGTAGTCTTTGTCCTAGTAAGAAAAAAATCTGTTAGAAATAAGACAAACATTAAGATTTGACAAAGCCAGGTGGAGAACACAAAGATGTTGGTTGTATCATTGTCTAATTAGCTAGGTGTGGTGGCACACACCTGTAGTCCCAGCTACTTGGGAGGCTGAGGCAGGAGAATCACTTAAACCCGGGAGATAGAAGTCGTAGTGAGCCAAGATCGTGCCACTGCACTCCAGCCTGATTGACAGGGTGAGACTGTCTCAATAAAAAAGGAAGTGGGATCTGCAGGGAGAAGTGAAGGACCCACAGGAATTAAGCCAGACTGAAGCGGAAGGAGGAAGAGGAGAAGTGCAAAGGTCTTGAGGCCAAACGAAAGGCATGTAAGCCAGTGTGCAGCTTGAGTGCTCCCAGTGAGCCACGGCAAGAAGCATGCATACTGAGGCCGACGTCCCGAGAGGAGTTTGAAGTGCAGAAATGACATGACACAATCCGTCTCTTAGAAGGATCCCTCTGGCTGCTGGCTTTGGAAGGATTAGAAGGGATTTTAAAAAGCAGATCAGAGATGTTGTTGCAAGAGTCCAGACAACAAATGATGGCAATATGCACTTGGTGGCAATGTAAATAGAAAAATAAGACCTAAATCAAGTTACACTTGGAACATAAAACTGACAAGGCTTAATGATAGATGGGTTGGGGGAAGGGAGGTAGAGAGGGAGGCAGAATATCAACTAATGGACCAGAAGCTCAAGAGATCAGATAAGCTTATTAGAGGTAGTTCTGAAATTTAATCCGAATTTCCTAACTCCCATGGCAATGTAAACACACCATTAGTTACTTAATTTACAGGAGCTATAATGTAAAAACAAACTAGTAATGAAGAAAAACAGATACATCTAGTAGCAAAATCTAACAAAGATCTTCTTCATAGAGGCAATGCTGTGTGTCACACAGGAAATTCCCTAAATAATATCCTTTCTGTACAGTCATATGCTTTATAATCCTGCTTCCATCAAACTTCTTAAAAATAGATGTGTATAAAAAACAAACAAAAAAAAAGATGTGTACTTAATTTCTAGAATAAGCACTGAAAGAACACAAACAGAATGAAAGAGGCTGAGAACAACCATTCCAAAGTAGGTAAGAAACACGCAGAAAAATAGAAACCACCAACTAAGATGATCTATTTAACCCTGAACGTGTCAGTAATTATGGATATTAAATGTAAATGGACTATATGCTCCCAGCAAATCATAAAGACTAACAAACTGAGGGCTGGAGAGACTCTCAGGTCCCAGCTCTGAGCTGGCAAGGGGCCGGGGGTTGGGAGGCTTGTGGGAGTGCTGATGGCCCAGCAGGTGCAGGGCTGCGGTTTCCAATGACCCTTCCCACCTTCTTCCTTTCTCAGGGTCATGCTTTATTTGGCCTGGTGCCTCCCTGCTGGATGCACTAGCCAAGCTGGGGCCCCGCCTCAGACCTACCTATTAGGCTGGGGTTAAGGCGGGGAGCTGACTTTGAATCCAGGAGTCAACTTGTTGCCAGAAGTACAGTTACATGCAGAGGAAACTGAGAAATAAGTAAATGCACTGGGAATCATGGAAGCCAGGTTTCTCAGTGCTGGAAGAGAGAATTACAGATATGGAAAGGAAGAATCATAGAATAAACCCCATAGTTTTAGAATAAAGTTGGCAGGAGTTGTTAATATAAACTTGTGATTTTTAACAGATGGTAAATAGATGGGAAGGAAAGAGAGAGGGAGAGAGGAAAGGGGAATGAATTTGTGTACAGGTGAGAAACATCTGTGGTACAAAACAGGTTACTAGACAGAGGGAACACAGGGATACGATGAGAAGTCGAGAATACTGAGGTCTTATTTCCTAAGATGGATGATACTCATTTTATGATGATGATATGTTATTTTACCTCCTAAAAGGTATTTTGTGTGTGGTGTGCTCTCAACATGGCACCAAGAGAGCCTGGGCTTCAAAGTCTTATCATGAACCTAACAATCTACTCATACTGGAAATTCAGCTATTTCTTGTGTGGGTCAAGCAGGGCATGCCATTTTGTTTAAAGGGACAATGGGCTGGACACAATGCCTCACGCCTGTAATCTCAGTACTTTGGGAGGCCAAGGCAGGTGGATCACTTGAGGTCAGGAGTTTGAGACCAGCCTGGCCAACATGGCGAAACCCCATCTCTACCAAAAAATACAAAAATCAGCCAGGCATGGTGGCGTGTGCCTTGTAGTCTCACCTACTCGGGAGGCTGAGGTGGGAGAATCACTTGAGGCCGGGGGAAGGAGGGGAGCCACTGTAGTCTGGCCTGGGGGACAGAGTGAAACCCAAAAGTCAATAGATGACGATGCTCAGCCATGACTTGTTTCTCAAAGAAGATAATCCTTCATAAATATTCATCCTTTTCATCTCAGGAAATGTACCTTAACCCTAACATTCAAAGAGAAATAATGGTTTTTTTGTTTTGTTTTGTTTTGTTTTTTTTGATACGGAGTTTTGCTCTTTCCCCCAGGTTGGAGTGCAGTGGCACAATCTTGGCTCACTGCAACCTCCACCTTCTGGTTTCAAGTGATGCTCCTGCCTCAGCCTCTGGAGTAGCTGGGATTACAGGCGACTGCCACCTCGTCCCACTAAGTTTTGTACTTTTAGTAGAGTCGAGGTTTCACCACGTTGGCCAGACGGGTCTCAAACTCCTGACCTCATGATCCTCTTGCCTCAGTCTCCCAAAGTGCTGGGATTACAAGCATGAGCCACCATGCCCGGCCCAATAATGGTCATATTTTTACCAAATAAGGATCAACTGAATATGACTACTGAGACAATTCAAACCCTAAGAAAAGTTTTGGCCAAGCACAGTGGCCCACACCTGTAATCCCAGTACTTCCGGAGGCCCAGGCGGGAGGATAACCTGAGGTCAGGAGTTCAAGACCAGCCTGGCCAACACTGTGAAACCCAATCTCTACAAAAATACAAAAATCAGCCAGGCATGATGGCGGGCGCCTGTTATCCCAGATACTCAGGAGGCTGAGATAGAAGAATCGCTTGAACCTGGGAGCTGGAGTTTACAGTGAGCCGAGATCACACCATTACACTCCAGCCTGGGCGACACAGTAAGACTCTATATCAAAAAAAAAAGTTCTAACCACAACATACATCTATTCTAGGCAAGTACATTAAGGTTTTTAAGGATGGTCTAATTTATACTAATAAAAGTAAAATAACATAATGCAACCTTCCTTAGACTTTTGGCTTAATAAAGTTCCTCTTTTAAAAACATTTTCCTAACTACATATTCATATCTTACATATATTATGTGTGTACAATTATATATAACTCTTTATATTATGTTCTATAAAAACAAAGTGACTATATTAACTTACCAGCCCACTGGAATTATTTACTCCATTCATATTAATTTTTGTTACAAATCTAACTGACGGAGGAGCTTCGGGGTATTTAGGTCCACATTCTACTTTCAGGCTATATATTCTGTTTTCATAATTTGTCTGGAAGGCAATAAAACAAAAGGACAATCAAAATAATATCTAAAAAATTAATGTCTAAGTGCTAAAAAAAATGAAAAGTACAATATGAATATACTTGATAAGGCAGTGCTTATGATTAAGAATTTACTTTTCTACATTCAAATTTATTTGACCTATATGGTGAGAAAATACACAGTAGGCAAACTTTTAAAACTGAGATTTTACAAAATTAATTCCACAAAGTATTATCAGTATGATCACAACTTGCTTTTATGATAAAAATGATACCTGTAAACAAATTAGAAAGAAAAAAAAGAAAACCACTTAAATTTAGATTTTGCTAAAATGTTTACTGGTAGAAGGAGGGGCTACTTGAGGCTTGTGTCAAACATCTATGAAGGTTTCTGTTTTCCAGAGCAGCTCTGCTTACTCCTGCTGTCCCATAATTAACTATGAGCAGTGCCTCTTTTCATTCTCAAAAGGGTCTTGTTGGATAACAAATTATATGATTACCCTACTTAATATGACAAGCACAACTTCTCGCAAAAGGGAAAACACCACATTACACCATTTTGTAACAATAAAACATAATTATTTTATGTCTCCTATTAGTTATACTTACGCTACTGCTTCATTAATTTTGAGATTCATTAAATCCCATTATCTGAATTCAGAGATACAATAGCAAACTTTATGTTTATACATCATTTTCAAATAGGGTTTCTGAAGCATGAAGTTTAATTAACATTAATACCCTATAACAGTCATTTTAAAGCTATCACACTTAAAGCTTCTAGATTATCCAAGGCTTATTTTCATGCTTATAAATTAACTCTTCTTTCTCCTACGGCTTTTGTTCACGTGGTTAACTTATTAGCGTACCATTAAAACAGGAAGGTAGGCCGGCGCGGTGGCTCGCACCTATAATAAAAGCACTTTGGGAGGCCGAGGCGGGTGGATCATGAGGTCAAGAGATTGAGACTGTCCTAGCCAATATGGTAAAACCCTGTCTCTACTAAAAATACAAAAATTAGCTGGGTGTGGTGGCGCATACCTGTAGTCCCAGCTACTCAGGAGGCTGAGGCAGGAGAATCACTTGAACTCAGGAGGCGGAGGCTGCAGTGAGCTGAGATCATGCCACTGCACTGCAGCCTGGCGACAGAGTGAGACTCCGTCTCAAAAAAAAAAAAAAAAAAAAAAAACCACAGCAAAGTAAAAAATAAATGAATTCTCACCTGGACTCAGGAGATTAAAAAGAAAAAAAAATGTTTAAGATAATTATAATTATTGAAATGTTAATACATTTTCTAAATTATAATTAAAATAATATAAAAATAAATGCATAAATAAATGAAAGTGACAAATTTAATACCTGCTGGCTGCTGTGTAAGACCAGAGAGGGAGGAAGCTAATCAACCATCTGTAGAGCTCACCTACTCAAACGGATCCTGTCCCCATCCAAGGGCTATCCAAATGGAGGTCATATTTGCAGCGTTAACTACTCTAACGTAAAGCCTGTGCAACGATCTTACATGTACGTCATTAAATATTTCAATGCTTCAAGGGAAAAAGAGAGCAATATAAAGCTCATCTGACGTTAATAGCGAGCAAATATTAATATGCCCAATGCTTTCAATATATAAAAATGACTAAAATCAGATGTATCTCAAGATATCTTGGCTGTGGTTCCCCAATCTGGATGTATATCAGACTCCCCTATGATACAGCAATTCTATACCTTGGCATTTACCCAAGCAAAATGGAAACAAACATGTTCACAAAAAGACTTCTACAAGAATGCCCAGAGCAGCTTTATTTGTAACAGCAGGAAAGTAGATTAAGTCCAAATGACCAGAAAAAGAATTGATAAACATATTGTGGTATGTCCATACAGTAAAATACTATTCAACGATAAAAAGAAACACATTCCTACTACCTGAGATAACACAAGTGAATTGCTCAGACTTCATGCTGAGTAAAGATAACAACCGTGAGTATACACACCGTATGACTCTACTTACCAAAGCTCTACAACTTGCAAATCTCTCAGGTGCAGGAAGCAGGGGTGGGAGTGAGAAAGGACGCAGGGAGGTTTCCAGAATGATGGGAATGTTCTGTATCTCAGTATGGGGTAGGTAACAAGCTACCTCATGGCAAACTCATGGCACATCTGCGCATTTCACTACATGTAAATTCTACATCAATTCCTTTAAAAAAAAAAAAAAAACCCAAAGCTCTTTTCTGAAAGATTTTACGTAAAGAAAAAAAAAAATTTAATCCCAAAGCTAACCTAGTAATCTAATCCAATGACTACAGTAAGTATCGCCCTAACTTCTGAAACCTTTGATTAATTTTATTACCTCTAAATTTTAAATTAACAGGCCGAGTGTCGTGGCTCACACCTGTAATCCTAGCACTTTGAGAGGACAGACTGCCCAAGGTCAGGAGTTTGAGACCAGCCTAGCCAACATAATGAAACCCCGTCTCTACTAAAAATACAAAAATTAGCAGGGCATGGTAGTGCACCTGTAATCCCAGCTACTCGAGAGGCTGAGGCAGGAGAACTGCTTGAACCCAAGAGACAGAGGTTGCAGTGAGCCAAGATCGCGCCATTGCACTCCAGCCTGGCACCTAGCAACAGAGCGAGACTCTGTCTCAAAAAAAAAAAAAGGAGAAAAACAAACTAATATTTACTAAGCCAGGTAGTCAGCTACTCTCCTATTAGCTAATCATTATTTCACTTAACTCTCACACTGTTTCTATTTTAAAGATGGGGACAGTACCCTTCATTTGCATATGAGAAAACTTAAAAAGTACTAAACTAGTGACAACAAATAGTGCTTCAGAAAACTGAACACAAAAACATAGAAAAACAAAACTGCTAATCATATAAATCCAAATAAGTACCCGAACAACATAAAAACTAGGGATATTAGTCAATAAAGTACAAAAAATAAAAAACAACTGGCCAGGCACAGCAGTTCACATCTATAATCCTAGCACTTTCGGAGGCTAAGGCAGGAGGGTCATTTAAACCCAGGAGTTTGAGACCAGTCTGGGCAACATAGTGAGACCCCTGTCTCTACACTCACACAAAAATTAGCCAGGTGTGGTGGTGTAACCCTACAGTCCCAGCTACTCAGAAGGCTGAGGTGGGAGGATTGCTTGAGCCCAGGGGTCCAGGCTGTGAGCTGTGATTGTGCCAGTACACTCCAACCTGGGTGACAGAGTGAAACTATCTAAAACAAAATTACAAAATAAAAATTAAAAAATAACCAACCACGTAAAGTCTTCTTCCTCTCCTGGCTATAGATATTCTACCCTGGGGACAAAATTGCTCTCAACATCATACCTTCTAAAGAGAAAACAACTGTGGTAAGACACCAACTCCTGCCTATTTTATGAAAAGGCAGCTGAATATACCCACCGTGATCTCCTGCCCTCAAGAGAACTGGAGAGAGGGCAATGCAAAGAAGATCATCAGGTGGTAAGCAGAGGCCAGCTCCAGAAGAAGCCTGTGCCTTCGCAGGGCACACCCTCACACCTCTGCCTGGCACTAAAAGGAAGTAAGGGCGGGGTCTCTGATGAGGTTCAGGACATACTATCCCAAAATACGGCACCTTGGCACTTGAGAAAACAGCAGAAGCAAGGCTACTTTTACCTTACCTTTGCACCCTTCTCCCCTGAAGCAGACCCTAAAATCGAGCTGACCTCTCCATGAAATACGTCATGACAACCACTCCAAAGGGGTCTTGTCTTATGCCAAGAAAGGAATAAAATGCAAAGACACAGGAAGAATCTGAACAACAGGCCTTGGTAAGTTCCCCCAGTTTATTACCTAGTATGTTACCAACAGATCCAATTACACTGTTGTACCACCATCCACTCTTCATCGATGTTAGCATTAAAAAAAGGTTTGATGGCCAGGAGCAATGGCTCATGCCTGTATCCCAGCACTTTGGGAGGCCGAGGCAGGCAGGTTACCTGAGGTTGGGAACTCGAGACCAGCCTGACCAACATGGAGAAACACTGTCTCTACTAAAAATACAAAAAAATGAGCTGGGTGTGGTAGTGCGTGCCTGTAATACCAGCTACTTGGGAGGCTGAGGCAGGAAAATCGCTTGAACATGGGAGGCAGAGGTTGTGGTGAGCCGAGATCACACCATTGCACTACAGCCTGGGTAACAAGATCAAAATTCCATCTCAAAAAAAAAAAAATACGTTCCCCTTTTTCCTTGGGTCTTCTTTTCTGAATGTTCCCATGTCATGTAAAACTTAAATAAGTTTGTATGCTTTTCTCTGCCTTTTATTATAAGTGCCTCAGCCATGAAGCGTGAGACAGGTGAGGAAAAGTCATTATTACCTTTTCTCCCCTGCAGCATCAAAACCACTACCCATAGAGTAGAGGACCACAGTAGCATCTTGCCTGTGTGCCCTGTGCCCCTTGAGAGAGGAGAGCTGCAGAGAAGCAGCCTTCACCCCACCCCAGTGGATGGAGTTTCCTGAGGTTTAGTGACACCAGGAATGGCAAATAGTTGGGGCAACCTGGTGGGGAACTCAACCAGGTGAAAGACCAAGCAGGAGCCAGTCCACCACAGCTGGCAACTGTGTTAGCCTACAAGACCACTGATGAACTCATCAGAAACTCCAAAACATTCATAAAGAATAAGGTCTGCAGGCCGGGTGTGATGGCTCACACCTGTAATCCCAGCACTTTGGGAGGCCGAGGTGGATGGATCACAAGGTCAGGAGTTCAAGACCAGACTGGCCAACATGGTGAAACCCCTAAACTAAACCTCTACTAAAAATACAAAAAATTAGCTGGGCATGATGGCTGTAATCCCAGCTACTCAGGAGGCTGAGGCAGGAGAATCGCTTGAACCCCAGGTGGCAGAGGTTGCAGTAAGCCAAGAATGGGCCACTGCACTCCAGCCTGGGTGACAGAGCAAGTCTCTATCTCAAAAAATAAATAAATAAATAAATAAAAATAAGTCTCTGTCTCAAAAATAAAGTCTGCTGCAGGCAGTGGCTGGAGAAAAAACAAATCTAAATAATTTCAAATTTATATTCCACCAAGTTCTGACTGTTAAATCTTCCAATCAGTAAGTCAGAATGTTCATCAATTATAAGCACTTTTTAAACCAAACAAACCATGGTAATAATGTTCACAGGCAGTGAAACTCAAGGCCTTCATTACACACCGAGTTATAAGGAATTCTATTATCAATAGTATATTTCCTCCCTCAAATGTCTTTAGGAAAAAACAGAGCAAGGGAGGAAACAGGAAGCCTATCACTTTGGGAGCGTGCATGAATTTTGCAAAGGAACACCAGAAAACAATGTAAAACACACAGTAATTCATTCTCTACCATTAATGTTGCTAATTACCTAATACATTTTTCTTTTATAATAATCAGGAGGGGCTGAGTACAGTGGTTCACACCTATAACCCCAGCACTCTGGGAAGCCAAGGCAGGTGGATCCCTTGAGGCCAGGAGTTCGAGACCAGCCTGGCTACATGGTAAAACCCCATCTCTACAAAAACTACAAATATTAGCCAGAAGTGGTGGCACACACCTGTAGTCGCAGCTCCTTAGGAGGCTAAAGTGGAAGAATCGCTTGAGCCCAGGAGGCTGAGGTTGCAGTGAGCCAAGATTGCACCACTGCACTCCAGCCAGGGCGAATGAACAAGACACTGTCTCAAAAATAATAATAAATAATAACAATCAGGAGGAACTCTATATTCTACCCAAGAGCAAAACAGCTGAAATGCTCTCATCATAAGGTAGCAACCAGTATGCAAAACCAAAGACTTAACCCTTCAAATGTATGCTCTTTCCAACAAGCCAAAAACAGTACAGAACATACATTTCAAAGACTCACTGCAGGGAGTGCAGTGGATGGGACCATTATGTAAGGAATTCAGTGTTTAAAAAAAAAAATCCCAAGCTAGAAAAAAAGATTTTGAGTAAAAATAAAACTTCATAAACCCAAGAAAGACCTAAGGACAAAGCACAACGGGCCGGCTGCCAACCACACTAGAAAAAAACGTACGAATCACAGACTTCTTATCGAGGAAGAAAGTGAGGCCTGCGGCATTCCTACTGTATGTGGAGTGTCAGAGGGCAAACAGCAACGTGCACTCGATGCAAACCACTCTAGAAACCCTCAGTCACACACAAGAGGTTAGCAACACGTTACATCAAAAGGACTGCTCTCCCCCAAACCCCTCCATTTCCTCACCTTTTCTCCTCTCTATCTGGAATGTTCTCCACCCCCATCACCACCTTCTGAAATCCTACCAGTCAGTCCTTTAGGGCTCACTCCAAAGGCAACTTCCTCCACTGTTCAGCCTTCCTCAATTATTCCAGCTAGAAGAAACATGTTCTAAAGTCCCGTAGTGAACTTGCTCTTTCATATTGAGAATCCGTCATTTGTACTGATTTTTCTCCTTTACTAAACTGCAAAACTTTGATGACAATGACCGTATCAACCTTCCTCCCCCCAGTCCTCTAGGTAATCAAGCATTACACCCTGCACATAGGAAGCATCAATAAATGTAAACAAAATAAATAAAAAGAACCATTTTAGAAGTTACCATAATTGTTTTTTTTGTTGTTTTTTTTTTTTTTTGCGACGGAGTTTCGCTCGTTACCCAGGCTGGAGTGCAATGGCGCGATCTCGGCTCACCGCAACCTCCGCCTCCTGGGTTCAGGCAATTCTCCTGCCTCAGCCTCCTGAGTAGCTGGGACTACAGGCAAGCGCCACTATGCCCAGCTAATTTTTTGTATTTTTAGTAGAGACAGAGTTTCACCATGTTGACCGGGATGGTCTCGATCTCTTGACCTTGTGATCCACCCGCCTCGGCCTCCCAAAGTGCTGGGATTACAGGCGTGAGCCACCGCGCCCGGCCACCATAATTGTTTAATATCGACAGTATAAAATTAAATACTTACTCTAAAGTAACAATAAATATTAATAGAAAAAATGTAATTTATAGCACTGACCCTTGGTGGCCCAATAATCATGCCTGTCCACCTCGTAAGCGTCATGTCTTCGTCATCCTCTAGGCCCCAGCTCACCGTGCCGTCGCCCACTCCTTTCTGTCCTTCTTCAAGTTCTTCCAACAAGCGAAAATTACGGGGAACTTTAACTCCTGTACAAAAGAACGTCAGTGTCAATGTAAACAGTTCATAATTGTAAGAGCTACACATATTTAAATTGTTTTTTCCGAATTAACCTTTATAAATTATTTTCCAAAAAGACAAAATCCCCTTTAAAAAGCATTCTGCTCTATACAAAAAAATTAATTAAAAAAAAAGCATTCTGCTCCAGAAAATGCTGAATCTAACAACCCCTCAAAATGAAAACGCTAAAGAAAGCACTGTAGGAACACTAACAGCAGTACAGAACGTGTATATAAATTCCTCATCAATTTGATGCTGACATAAGTCAATCAATCATAAGGAAATCATTACAAGTGAACATTTTCCCTTCTTGAGGTTTGTGTTCCAGCAAGGACTCTGCATCAAATAAACAGGCATGACCAGAAAGTTCATAAAAGCCAAAGGTCATTAACGTATACTCTCTAATGGCTTTTAAAGAGTAGAATTCCGTTCCCTCCTAGAAAGTGCACCAGAAGGTACTGCCGTTTAGAATGCTGAGGCAGTCCCACCCACGGTCCCCAATCTGCCTCTTTCCTCCTGTCCCTAACCGATGAGGCCCTACTTCCGCCAAGTCAGCACCATCAGTTAAGGAACACTTGGGGAGTTACTAGACTCGAGGACAAATCTCCTGATATTCCAGACAGTTTCCTAGGGTATCAGCCTTCACCTCCTTGCTGACCTAGCAAATTTTTTGTGATCCACTAACCCTCCTCACATCTCCACTCCATGCCATACATGTTTCTACCCTTTCAGACTTTATCACTCATTTTATTTCTAAAATCTTTTTTTTTTTTTTTTTTTGAGATGGAGTTTCACTCTTGTTGCCCAAGCTGGAGTGCAACGGCATGATCTCGGCTCACTGCAACCTCTGCCTCCCAAGTTCAAGCAATTCTCCTGTCTCAGCCTCCTGAGTAGCTAGGATTACAAGCACTACAGGCGTGCGCCACAATGCCTGGCTAATTTTTTGTATTTTTAGTAGAAACAGGGTTTCATCATGTTAGCCAGGCTGGTCTCAAACTCCTGACCTCGGGTGATCCACCCGCCTCGGCCTCCCAAAGTGCTGGGATTACAGGTGTGAGCCACCATGCCCGGCTATTTCTAAAATCTTAACACAGAAATCTCTCTGCCTAGAATGGTTCCCACTCCTTCACTTGCACTGAACCTGGTCTTTGCCATCATTCCAACTTTCAATCCCTGGAATCCAACCACAATTCCCCCAATTTTCCACAACCTGTCCTAGGATTACTGGCCTGGCCTCTCTACCAAAGGATGAACACTGTGGTCTTCCATGCCCTCCACAGCATCTAACATAAAACATCCTCTAACTTCATCACACAAGTTTGTAAAAAATATGGAAATGCCCTCAGAATCCTCTCTCCCCCTCTCATATACACACAATTATAAGGCAGAAAAAAAATATCTCCTTAAAAGTAAATGTAATTTTGTGCAGCTTCTCTCTCCCACTGAAAAAGTCGTTACAATTACTGTAATTGTTAATAGTCATTTGTTTAACAAATATTATGTGCGATTTTAAATAAATTTTCCCATTTAGTTCTAAAAGTACCTGAAACTGAAAAAGTGATGTGACCTCCTCAAGGTCACATAGCTATAAATGGCAGATCCAGCATTAAAATCCAGTTTCTAGACCACAGCAACCCTTCTCACCACTAAGTGGCACAGCACTACAAGCCACACTGACAGCACAGCCCGGTAGTCTGAGCACGCATATCAGACTGCCTGAGTTCAGCTCCAGCTCTGCTGCCCACCTGACCTGTGACCCCAGCACAGTTTTCTCATCTGTAGAAGTGGGATAACAATAATCCCTACCTCACTGGATCACTGTGAAAATTAGACAAGGTAACCCATCTCAAATGCTTACAATGTTGACTATGATCATTTCGGTGTCCACATTAAATAGAATGTTATAAAACTTCTATGTACCTCCATCTAAGTTGTTGAAAATAAAAGTTCTTTATAAATTCCTCTAGGGTGGCCCCTGGAAACTTTATCCTAAGGTCTAAGTTTCTATTTATATAACACCGGGACAACTACTTTTTTATTTTACTGTACTGTGTAGTTATGACCGCCAATACACTCTCTTGAATAGCTTTTTAAAATAACTTTAAACGAGCTTGGTCACCCTTGCCATTATTAAGTCATTCCCCCAACAATAATTTTAAATTTGTGTTGAATTTCTTTGCTTCCTTTTTATACCAATTCAGTGAGGTGACTTTTATGGGCGTCCAGAACCACAGAGTAAACAACGTAAAACTAACGTTTCCTTTTACGTAAGTGCCATAAAAGTGACAAGTCTAGTTCCTGCTAAACTTGGGGAGAATCGTTCTAAGATTAACAGATAAATTATTGGCAATACTAATATTTAAAGAGCTATTGCCGCTTTTTGTTTTGAAAGTATGAGACTAACATCAGGCATGCTGGCTCACAGCCGTAATCCCAGCACCCTGGGAGACCAAGGCAGGATTACTTTAGGCCGGGAGTTTGAGACCAGCCTAGGCAACATAGCAAGACCCTGTCTCTACAAAAATTTTTAAAAT
Organism: Aotus nancymaae; assembly: GCF_030222135.1. NCBI lineage: Eukaryota > Metazoa > Chordata > Mammalia > Primates > Aotidae > Aotus > Aotus nancymaae. The sequence continues at coordinate 782,792 of NW_026988450.1, read as the reverse complement.
TAGCCAAGCATAGCGATGCATGCTTGTAGTCTCAGCTACTCGAGAGACCGAGGTGGGAGGATCCCTTGAGGCCAGGAGTTCGAGACCAGCCTGGGCAACATGGCGAAACTCCGTCTCTACAAAAAATACAAAAATTAGGGCCGGGTGCGGTGGCTCAAGCCTGTAATCCCAGCACTTTGGGAGGCCGAGGCGGGTGGATCACGAGGTCAAGAGATCGAGACCATCCTGGTCAACACGGTGAAACCCCGTCTCTACTAAAAATACAAAAAATTAGCTGGGCGTGGTGGCGTGTGCCTGTAATCCCAGCTACTTGGGAGGCTGAGGCAAGAGAATTGCCTGAACCCAGGAGGCGGAGGTTGCGGTGAGCCGAGATCGCGCCATTGCACTCCAGCCTGGGTAACAAGAGCGAAACTCCGTCTCAAAAAAAACAAAAAACAAACAAACAAAAAAATTAGCCAGATGTGGTGATGCTCAACTGTAGGCCCAGCTACTGGGGAGGCAGAGGTGGGAGGATCACTTAAACCTGAGAGGTTGATGTGTAGTGAGCTGAGATCACACCACTGCACTCCAGCCCAGGTGACAGAGTAAGACTCTGTCTCAAAAAAAAAAAAAAAAAAAAAAGTTTAAAATTCAAAAAAGCATTGAGACTCAAAAACAAAACAGTGAGCTGTTTTCAAATTCTGGGCTAGGGCACTGTGGTCTCATTTTACCAAACCACTAATGCCTGTCAAGAGAAAAAAATGTCACGAGGTGGGGCTGTCGCTCCACAAAAGTCGCAGCACGCACGCGCCGCCCTCGGATCTCTTGCTTTAGGCAATAACCTAAAACTTACAGAACCACTAGTGAGCTGCCAAAACAAGCTGAGAATCCAAGTCTCCAGGCTTCCCACTAATCCACTCTCCTAGTTAGTACATCACAATGAACCTCCACTCATGAGAGATATGGCCAAAATTAGTAGTGATTTCCAGAAACAAAACCCTGCATGCAAACATACTGGAAAACATGCTTCCAGTTTTTAATCTGAAAGTTATGATACCGAGTTACTTGCCTTCAAATGCGCCATGATACCCAAAACATGGCACAAAGACTGCCAAATACTAGGAGAATGAGTCTTGCCATGCTGTGCTTACCAGAAACACAGATTTTCCTAATTTGTAAACCTTTGACCTTTTTTAAGTTAACAGGGAAAAAGCAAAAATAGAACTTTAGATATTTTAAAATATTAGTCTTGCTAGTGGACAGGAGCAGAGATTTTGCCACCTTTTTTTTTTTTTTTTTTGAGAAAGAGTCTCCCTCTGTTGCCCAGGCTGGAGTATGCAGTGGTGCGATCTCAGCTCACTGCAACCTCCAACTCCCGGGTTCAAGCGATTCTCCTGCCTCAGCCTCCCAAGTAGCTGGGACTACAGGCACATGCCACCACACCCAGCTAAACTTGGTATTTTTAGTAGAGTTGGGGTTTCACCACATTGGTTGGCTGGTCTCAAACTCCTGAGCTCAGGCAATCTGCCTGCCTCAGCCTCCCAAAGTGCTAGGATTACAGGTGTGAGCCACCACACCCAGCCAGCCACACACTCTTTTACACTACTTGACCAGATGACTGATCACGCTACTCAAAAATTAAAGTAAAACACCTGCAGGAACAGAAGAACTGCTTTCCACCTTATTTATTTTCTAACCCCACAGCTGGTTCACATAAACATCCAGGTGTGTCAAAGGTCCCGTCCCCTTCCCCGCTGCCCAGAGTATCTGTGGGATAAAGGAAGAGGGTGTCTGGGGGCACACAGCAGTGAGATGACTGGCACCTGCGGGGATCCACACCCAGCTTGTGGGGCGCTGATGCTGCTCACCTGACCTCTGCAGAATGCTCTCAGATGCATGGCTCAGTCTCTCTGAAGACAGTGTTCACATTTTGTAGTCCCTGAGGGTACATCTTGTTAAGGTGGAACTCATTACAAGTCCACCTGTAATTGTAGCTCTCTGGTTCCCTCCTCACTGGGGGAGTTCTGAGTTTCCCTCAAACCCGCTGAGTTGGTTAAAAATAAGGTATTTATTGAGCACTTCCTACATGACAGACATTTGCTACAAACTTTAGAGGCAGAAGTTTCTCATTGTCTCACCTTGTCAACATGACCATTATACTATCAGAAAACTGAGGAATATATTATGTTAACCCTTATGAAACTGCTGATATGCAGGCATCTTTTTAAACAACAGAAATAGCAATTTCATAAGGCTCAATCTAACAACATGTAGAGTGAGTGGGAGGGTCAGGGCTGAAATTTGGTTTTCAAAGCCAAAGCCTGTGGCCGTTATCCTTCCAGCCTCCACAGGGGACCTGGTGAGGCCTGCATGGCACTCATTTGACTATCTTCCGGCACCACTGCTCGTAATTCCTGCAGATCTCATAAGGAACACGCCCTAACCAACTGTGGGAGGAATTTTGACAAAACATACCCTGAGCTGATCTTTTTTATTTCTTTTACAAGACAGGGTCTCACTCTATCGCCCAGAGTGCAGACGTGGAATCATAGCTCAATACAGCCTCAACTTCCTGGGATCATGCGATCCTCCCTCCTCAACCTCCTGAATAGCTAGGACTAAAGGCGCTCATTCTGCTCACTGCAACCTCTGCCTCCAGGGTTCAAGCTATTCTTCTGCCTCAGCCTCCCCAGTAGCTGGAACTACAGGCACGCACCATCACGCCTAACTAATTTTTGTATTTTTGGTAGAGACAGGAGTTCACTATGTTGGCTGAGCTGGTCTCGAACTCCTGACCTCAGATGATCCACCCACTTCGGCCTCCCAAAGTGCTGGAATTACAGCTGTGAGCCACCACAGCCAGCTTTTTGGTTTTTTTTGAGGCAGAGTCTTGCTCTGTCACCCAGGCTGGAGTGCAGTGGGGTATTCTCAGCTCACTGCAGTCTCTGCCTCCCAGGTTCAAGTGACTCTCGTGCCTCAGTCTCCCAAGTAGCTGGGATTACAGGTGTGCACCACCACACCTGGCTAATTTTTGTATCTTTAGTAGAGATGGGGTTTTGCCACGTGGCCCAGACTGATCTCGAACTCCTGGCCTCAAGTGACCTGCCCGCCTCAGCAATCCAAAGTGCTAGGATTACAGGTGTGAGCCACTGCACCCAGCCAAAAGCTCTCCATGATATTTTCCAATTTTTCAGAAATTTGAAACTGAAATATGTATTTGATTTTAACTTATTTTCCTTAAAGGAACAATAAAATTATGAAAACACCATGTAGAAAAAAACACATCAGGCAGCAAAATATCAAATGACCTATTATTATTATTCTGTCATCCATTCCCTTTTACATTATTCATTCCTTCACTCAATAAACATTTTTTTTTTGAGACGGAGTTTCGCTCTTGTTGCCCAAGCTGGGGTGCAATGGCACCATCTTGGTTCATCGTAACCTCCGCCTCCCAGGTCCAAGCGATTCTCCTGCCTCAGCTTCCCAAACAGCTGTGATTACAGGTATGTGCCACCACACCTGGCTAATTTTTTGTATTTTTAGTAGAGAAGGGGGTTTCTCCATGCCAGCTAATTTTTGTATTCTTTGTGGAGAGAAGCTTTTGCCGTGTTGCCCAGGCTGGCCTTGATCTCCTGAGCTCAAGTGATCTGCCTGCCCCAGCCTCCCAAAGCGCTAGGATTACAGATATGAGCCAGCACCCAGCCATGAGAAGTGTTGGTAAGGGCTTGCTATAGTCAGGATTTTTGCTCTTGCCACAGGGAGGAAAAACAGGTAACTCTAAGATGATTTACTATAGTAACCATTTTACTATATATATACACATATACCCTAACATCATCTATACATCTTAAATGAGCACAATAAATGTTATTTTAAAAAACAAAAAACGAGCCAGGTGCAGTGGCTCACACCTGTAGCACTTTGGAGGGTCAAGGCAGGAGGATCAATTGAGTCCAGGAGTTCAAGACCAGCCTGGCCAACATCGTGAAACCCCATCTGTACTAAAAATACAAAAATTAGCTGGGCGTGGTGATGAAAGCCTATAATCCCAGTTACTCGGGTGGTGGAGGCACGACAATCACTTGAACCCGGAGGCAGAGGTTGCAGTGGGCTGAGATGGCACCACTGCACTCCAGCCTGGGCAACAGAGAGAAACCCCGTCTCAGAAACAAACCAAAATCAATGAGGCTTTTTGCCTTGTAATGTTGTTAGAATATCTGAGGACACTAAAAAAAAGCCAAGTCTTTTCAAATGCATGAGTCCCTCACGTGATAACTTCCCTCTGCCCCGTGCTCTGGATGGCATGCTCCCGCTCCCTTCGAGGCATCCTCAGTGGAAGTCCCTGTTGAGTGGGTCTGCCATCCTACTGGTTTTTAACAAAATGAATATGAATCATAAGCCCCATCACAGTTCCACGCTAAGGAAAACTGTTCCAGAATCACCCCCACTGGCTGTTTCAAAAACATCAGTTACAACCGCACTCTCAAGAACACTATTTGTTGACATCAATAATGTCAACAATGTCAAGAACACACAATTATTGATATCAAAGCATATGCTGGGGTGTGTGTGCATGTGTGTCTGTGTGTGTATTTATTTGTTTTGAGACAGGGACCCTGTTGCCATGGCTGAAGTGCAGTGGTGCGATCATGGCTCACTATCGACTCAAACTCCTGGGCTCAAGAGATCCTTCCCCCTCAGCCTCCAGAGTAGCTGGGACTGCAAGCATGCACTGCCACATCCAGCTAATTTTTTGTAGAGACAAGGTCTTGCCAGGTTGCCCAGGCTGGTCTCAAACTCCCGGGCTCAAAGGGTCCTCCTGCCTCAGCCTCCCAAAGTGCTGAGATTACAAGTGTGAGCCACCAGGCCCAGCTACAATTTTTTCTGAACTTTAAAACTAAAATACATCCATCATTTATACCTGTGAATTTATACAAATAGATTTAATATTAAAAACTATATTTACATAATTCACCAAAAAATCAGAAGGCAATATTATTTTGCTGAAATGAAGGTTTACCAGAAAAGCAATTTTCAACTTTAGCCACTAAAATATTTCAAAAAACTGTATGAGATTAAATATATTTCAAATAGAAGACATTTAAGTTTAAATTGATCACAACTGCTTAGTATTCAGGTAATAAAGGAGAACACATGTCAATATGTTTGTAGAATACAGTATTTTGAATCTATTATATATATCTACCTCAATGTGCGTGTCTTTACAGATTTTTAAGTACTGTCTTTCATCAAATCTAAGATGGCACAACCAACTACATGATGCCATAATTTTAAAAAATTTAAAAACTCTACCAATTAAACTACAACACATATACCCATTTTGGATATTTAAATGTGTTTCAGAATTGATGAAATATAGTAGTTAAAAATGTAACTTATAGGGCCGGGCGCGGTGGCTCACGCCTATAATCCCAGCACTTTGGGAGGCCGAGGCAGGCGGATCACGAGGTCAAGAGATCTAGACCGTCCCGGTCAACATGGTGAAACCCCGTCTCTACTAAAAATACAAAAAATTAGCTGGGCATGGTGGCGCGTGCCTGTAATCCCAGCTACTCAGGAGGCTGAGGCAGGAGAATTGCGTGAATCCAGGAGGCGGAGGTTGCGGTGAACCGAGATCGCAGCATTGCACTCCAGCCTGGGTAACAAGAGCGAAACTCCATCTCAAAAAAAAAAAAACATAACTTATAAAAACAAAATTCAAGTCAAACTTCATACACCTGAAGCATCTGTACTACATTTTCAAACACAAAGAGAAAAGCCTCTGGATTAGAGGATTTGCAAAGTATCTCAACGCTGTGGTGTAGAGAATACATTACACACAAGAGAGTATTAACGACACTACCGTTACTCTTTAGGCTGTAACCAACACCACCCTGCCCCCGCCACTGAAAAAAAATCAGCACCTACATGGAGACTTCATTTAGAATCTATTTGTTAGATACTAATTCAGCTAGATAAGGGGAAAATAAGCAGCTTCATGATTTTAGATTTAATAAATACATATTAACTAAAATCTTCTTTTAGTAGTTTCCCTTCAGAAAAGCAAACTAAAAATAAGAGTGAAATATTACAATATACAAAAAGGAAAAGCTATGTTTTGGGGGTTTTGTTTCTGAGACGGAATCTTGCTCTGTCACCCAGGCTGGAGGGCAGTGGTACAATCTCGGCCCACTGCAACCTCCGCCTCCCAGGTTCAAGCCATTCTCCTGGCTCAGCCTCCCAAGCAGCTGGGAGTACAGGTGTCCACCACCACACCTGGCTCATTTTTGTTTTTGTGCTTTGTTTTGTTTTGAGACAGAGCCTTGCTCTGTCACCCAGACTGGAGGGCAATGGTGTGATCTCGGCTCACTGCAACCCATTTCCCGGGTTCAACTGATTCTCCCACTTCAACCTCCCAAGTAGCTGCGACTACAGACATGTGCCACCACACCCAGTTAATTTTTGTATTTTTAGTAGAGACGGGGGTTTCACCATGTTGGCCAGGGCGGTCTCAAACTCCTGACTTCAAGTGATCCACCCACCTCAGCCTCCCAAAGTGCTGGGATTACAGGAGTGAGCCACCATGCCCAGAGGTTTTTGTTTTGTTTTTGGTTTTTGAGACAGGGTCTCACTCTGTTGCCCAGGCTGGAAAGCAGTGGCATAACCTCAGCTCGCTGCAACCTCCACCTCCCAGGCTTAAGCAATTCTCCCACCTCAGTTTCCCAAGCAGCTGGGACCACAGGCATGTACGACCACAATCAACTAATTTTTGTATTTTCAGTAGAGACGAGGTTTCGCCATGCTGCCCAGGCTGGTCTCGAACTCCTGGGCTCAAGTGATCGGCCCGCCTGGGCCTCCCAGTCTGCTGAGATTAGAGGCGTGAGCCACCTCGCCAGGCCTAAAAAGCTAGGTTTTACTTGAGCCATTTATTTTCTCATTATTAAATCCCTGACACAGAAACTGTACCACAGAAAGTGATGACACAACAGGCACTCAATAAACACTTGGTAAATTTGGCAAATGCTTACTTTTAATCTTTTGATATGTATGAACTGACAGCAGATGGTGCTGATACTGAACGCAGAATCCTTTCCTCAGGACACTACTATCTAGTGAGGAAGACAACCACACAAGTGAATACATCCAAATATAATGCAGTAAGTTACTGCAGGAGATTTCACCTGGACACACTACAAATATCCCAATGAGATAAGCCGAGGAGTGTAGCAGTTACTTCACATTCTCCAATAAGGGCAGCTAAGAGTGTTCACTGTAGAGCTATCAAGGGAGACTTCCCTTAGACTACACTAGGAGTGAAAGAAAGTTAAGTAAGCTAATATATTCTAGTTCCTCTCTAGTTTTAATTTCTAAGTAAAATTAGAATGCCATGCACTTTAAAAGATGGGAGTCCTTCTAACAGACCATTAAACAGGCGTAACTGCTCACCTGTGAGTCCAGAAAGCTGTAAGTGGCTTCCAGTCAGAAAAGCTTATTAAGCAAAATAAACAGGTACAGTTACCTCTCCAAATCACTGTTTATGAGGTGACAACTTTAGAAAATTAAAGACTTCTCAATAACAAAAGTATTTCCTCTGAGGGCATAACCACTTACATGAGTACTGTTTAGTAAACAACCAATAATTTAGGTAGAACATGACACTGGTATGAAGAGCAGTACACCAAGCAATGCACTGTCTGTACTTTTCAAGAACATTCCAATCCATAAACAGTGGCTCACACCTGTAATCCCAGCACTTTGGGAGGCCGAGGCAGGTGGATTACCTGAGGTCAGGAGTTCGAGACCAGCCTGACCAATATGGAGAAACCCCGTCTTTACTAAAAATACAAAATAAGCCAGTTGTGGTGGCACATGCCTGTAATTCCAGCTACTCGGGAGGCTAAGGCAGGAGAATCGCTTGAAGTGGGGAGGCAGAGGTTGCACTGAGCCAAGATCATGCCATTGCACTCCAGCCTGGGCAACAAAAGCAAAACTCCTTCTCAAAAAAAAGAAAGAAACATGGTTCTGGTGTGTGTGTGTTCGTTTTAGAGAGAGGGTCTTACTCTGTTGCTCAGGCTGGAAGGCAGTGGTACAATCATGTCTCACTGCAGCCTCGAAATCCTGGACACAAGTGATCCTCCTGCTGTAGCCTCTTGAACACACCTGCAATCCTAGCTACTCTGGCAGCTGAGGTGGGAGGATTACTTGAACCTGGGAGGTAGAAGTTGCAGTGAGCCAAGATCACAACATTGCACTCCAGACCAGGTGACAGAGTGAAACTCCAGCCCCAAAATAAATAAATAAATAGGCCAGCCGCAGTGGCTCACGCCTGTAATCCCAGCACTTTGGGAGGCCAAGGCAAGTGGATTACGAGGTCAGGAGACCAAGACCCTCCTGGCTAACACAGTGAAACCCCATCTCTACTAAAAATACAAACAATTAGCCAGGCATAGTGGCACATGCCTGTAGTCCCAGCTACTCAGGAGGCTGAGGCAGGGAAATTGCTTGAACCTGGGAGGCAGAGGCTGGAGTGAGCTGAGATTCTGCCGCTGCACTCCAGCCTGGACGACAGAGCAAGACTGTCTCAAGCAAAAAAAAAAAAAAAGTAAGTACTGATACATGCTACAACATGGATGGTCCTTAAAAACATTATACTATTAATGCCATTTCTTACAGTTTGTACAAACAAGAAAAAACATTATGCTAAGTGAAAGAAGCCAGTCACAAAAGGCCACATAATTATGACTCTACACATACACAAGTACAGAATGGGTAAATCCATTGAGACAGATTAGTAGTAGCCAGGAGTTGAGGTCTGGGGTTACAGGGCAGTGAGAACTACAGGGTTTCTTTCTGAGACGATAAAAATGTTCTACAATGATGCTAAGAATATGATGGCCGCCTGTGGGGAGAAAAAAAAAAAGGTCTAAAATGACCACAATTGCATATATCTGTGAACATGCCAGAAGTCAGTGAATTGTACACTTTAAATAGAAAACTGTACGGTTGGTGAATTATATCTCAGTAAAACTGTTTTGAAAAAATAGCTCCCTGAAACCAAACTCGATATTCATTTACAACTCCGTCCACCAGAAGTTCAGCGTTCTTACGAAGCATCCCTCAAAGGTATAGTCAAATACGAGAGGAAACCGGCTCTTTTCCACAGAACTTTAGATTTTGGTAACCACTTCATAACCCCTAGAGAGAAGAAGCCTGGGATACAAGGCTGTTGTCCAGTCTTCTCAGTCCCAAAACTCCTAGAACCAAGTTCTTCCTACCTGATAGTATGGTCTTATCTAGAGGTACCCTAGTTGGAGAAGTAGGTAAGAGGAAGAATAAAAGGAAGGAAGGAAGGGAGGGAGGGAGGGAGGAAGGGAGAGAGGGAGAGAGGGAGAGAGGGAGGGAGGGAGGGAGGGAGGGAGGGAGGGAGGGAGGGAACGAAAGAAAAGTTCTAAAAGGTCACCTTAGGAATAACAGCTGCAATACTGAGATGTTTAGTATAACTCATCAGGTTATAAATTCTACCTCCTGTACAAAGATAAGTTTCTATCAAACACAACACTCCCAAAAACCTCCCTCTCCCTCCACTCCCTTAGATAAACCTCAGATAGAAAACCACAGACAGACCAGGCACAGTGACCCACACCTGGAATTCCAGCACTTTGGGAGGCAGAGGCAGGCAGCGGATCACTTGAGGTCAGGAGTTTGAGACCAGCCTGGCCAACATGGTGAAACCCAGTCTCTACTAAAATACAAAAAAATTAAGGATCTCTTCGAGGAGAACTACAAACCACTGCTCAACGAAATAAGAGAGGACACAAACAGATGGAGAAACATTCCATGTTCATGGTTAGGAAGAATTAATATCGTGAAAATGGCCATACTGCCCAAAGTAATTTACAGATTCAACGCTATCCCCATCAAGCTACCAATGACCTTCTTCACAGAACTGGAAAAAAAACACCTTAAACTTCGTATGGAACCAAAAGAGAGCCCGCATAGCCAAGTGAATTCTAAGCAAAAAGAACAAAGTGGGAGGCATCACTCTACCAGACTTCAAACTATACTACAAGGCTACTGTAATCAAAACAGCATGGTACTGGTACCAAAACAGAGATATAGACCTATGGAACAGAACAGAGGCCTTGGAAGCAACACAACATATCTACAACCATCGGATCTTTGACAAACCTGACAAAAACAAGCAATGGGGAAAGGATTCCCTGTTTAATAAATAGTGCTGGGAAAACTGGCTAGCCATGTGCAGAAAGCAGAAACTGGACCCCTTCCTGACACCTTTCACTAAAATTAATTCCAGATGGATTAAAGACTTAAACATAAGACCTAACACCATAAAAACCCTAGAAGAAATCTAGGCAAAACCATTCAGGACACAGGCGTAGGCAAGGACTTCAGGACCAAAATACCAAAAGCACTGGCAACAAAAGCCAAAATAGACAAATGGGACCTAACCAAACTCCACAGCTTCTGCACGGCAAAAAAAACAGTCATTAGAGTGAATCGGCAACCAACAGAATGGGAAAAAATTTTTGCAGTTTACCCATCTGACAAAGGGCTGATATCCAGAATTGACAAAGAACTAAAACAGATTTAAAAGAAAAAAACAAGCCCATTCAAAAGGGGGCAAAGGATATGAACAGACACTTTACAAAAGAAGACATACATGAGGCCAACAAACATATGAAAAAATGCTCATCATCACTGGTCATTAGAGAAATGCAAATCGAAACTACATTGAGATATCATCTCACGCCAGTTAAAATGGCGATTATTAAAAAATCTGGAGACAACAGATGCTGGAGAGGATGTGGAGAAATAGGAACACCTTTACACTGTTGGTGGGAGTGTAAATTAGTTCAATCATTGTGGAAGACAGTGTGGCGATTCCTCAAGGACCTAGAAATAGAAATTCCATTTGACTCAGCAATCCCATTACTGGGTATACATCCAAAGGATTATAAATCGTTCTACTATAAGGACACATGCACACGAATGTTCATTGCAGCACAGTTTACAATAGCAAAGACCTGGAACCAACCCAAATGCCCACTGATGATAGACTGGACAGGGAAAATGTGGCATATACACCATGGAATATTATGCAGCCATCAAAAACGATGAGTTCGTGTCCTTTGTAGGGACATGGATGAAACTGGAAACCATCATGCTCAGCAAACTGACACAAGAACACAAAATCAAACACCGCATGTTCTCACTCATAGACGGGTGTTGAACAATGAGAACACACGGACACAGGGAGGGGAGCACTACACACTGGGGTCTGTTGGGGGGAAATAGGGGAGGGACAGTGGGGGGTGGGGAGTTGGGGAGAGATAGCATGGGGAGAAATGCCAGATATAGGTGAAGGGATGGAAGGCAGCAAATCACACTGCCACATGTGTACCTATGCAACAATCTTGCATGTTCTTCACATGTACCCCAAAACCTAAAATGCAATTAAAAAAAAAATTAGCTGGGTGTGGTGGCTCGAGGCTGTAATTCAGTACTCAGGAGGCTGAGGCAGGATAACTGCTTGAATGAAGAAGCAGAAGTTGCAGTGAGCCAAGACTGCGCCAGTGCACTCTGGCCTGGGCAACAGAGTGAGACTCCATCTCAAAAAAAAAAAAAAAATCACAGATTTATAAGAATCACTAAGGGAACAATTAATATATATGTATTTACCTACAACATCAAATATGTGCTTACAAAGAAGATTTATGTGAATATTGACCAGCATTTAGCCACTAAAATCTTCCTCTTTTTTTTTTCCTTTTTCTCTTGTTTGTAGCTTTTGGCCACAATATTAGCCACTAAAACCTTTCCCCAAATTTTTGTAACTCATTTCAACATAATCCTTCACACCTTAAAAGAATATGGAATTTTAATAATCTATTGATACCTTTAGACTCTCTCTAGGTTTTTGTTTTGCTTTGCTTTGTTTTAAAGATGGGGTTTCACCATGTTGGCCAGGCTGGTCTCAAACTCCTGACCTCAAATGATCTGCCCACCTCGGCCTCCCAAAGTGCTGGGATTACAGGTGTAAGCCATCATGCCCGGCAAGTATTTTGTCTTGATCCTTAACAGCATTTATCTGTTTTGTTTTTGGTTTTAATTTTTCTTTTTTTGAGGTGGAGTCTCGCTCTGTCACCCAGGCTGGAGGGCAGTGGCATGATCTCGGCTCACTGCAACCTTTGCCTCGTCGGTTCAAGCAATTTCTCCTGCCTCAGCCTCCTGAGTTGGGATTACAGGCATGCGCCACCATATCCAGCTAATTTTTGTATTTTTAGTAGAAACAGGGTTTCACCATGTTGGTCAGGCTGATCTCAAACTCTTGACCTCATGATCTGCCTGCCTTGGCCTCCCAAAGTGCTGGGATTACAGACGTGAGCCACCGCGCACAGCCCACAACGGCATTTACCCATAAAATAACATCACTGGGTTTCCAGGAAATAAAAGCAACCAATGCATACATAAGATACGGTGTGATACAAGGGCAGTATTAAAAACTTTTAAGGGGCTGGGTGCAGTGGCTCACGCCTATAATCCCAGCACTTTGGGAGGCCGAGGCAGGTGGATCACGAGGTCAAGAGATCGAGACCATCCTGGTCAACATGGTGAAACCCCGTCTCTACTAAAAATACAAAAAATTAGCTGTGCATGGTGGCACACGCCTGTAGTCCCAGCTACTTGGGAGGCTGAGGCAGGAGAATTGCCTGAACCCAGGAGGTGGAGGTTGCGGTGAGCCGAGATCACGCCATTGCACTTCAGCCTGGGTAACAAGAGCGAAACTCCGTCGCAAAAAAAAAAAAAAAAAAAAAAGGAAAAACAAAAACTTTTAAGACATCAACTCTAGACTCAACATCTAGCTAAAAAAAATCCTGCAAAAGCTATTTCATAATGTGTATTTCCACTGCTCATCTATAAAATGAACTTGGTCTACAGTCCAGGCAATCCATAATATATGTTGTATTAAACTGTTTTTTCTGTTTCTATTTATCTATACAAGGCCACAGGGATTTATCTCCTAAGATTTGAAACTTCTGCTGAGTTCCAACTTACTGAAAATACTATCTGCCCTCATTCAAATCAGCTAAGACTTAATAAACAAGAATAAAGCACTCCCAGCCAGGCGTGGTGGCTCACGCCTATAATCCCAACACTTTGGGAGGCGCCAAGGTGGGCAGATTACCTGAGATCAGGAGTTCGAGACCAGCCTGACCAACGTGGAGAAACCCTGTCTCTCCTAAAAATACAAAAAATTAGCAGGGCATGGTGGCGCGTGCCTGTAATCCCACCTACTTGGAAGGCTGAGGCAGGAGAATCGCTTGAACCCAGGAGGCGGAGGCTGCAGTGAGCCAAGATCATGCCATTGCACTCCAGCCTGGGCAACAAGATCAAAACTGTGTCTCAAAAAAAAAAAAAAAGAATAAAGCACTCCCAAATTCAGTCCTTAAGTTCCATCTTACATGTCACAGACTTATTTCAATCAGCTCTTTGAAAAAGAGAAATCTTTTGAAACAAACTTTCAAACATTGAATTTTTTTTTTTTTTTTTGACAGGATCTCATTCTGTCACCCAGGCTGGAGTACAGTGGCATAATTTTGGCTCAATGCAACCTCTGCCTCCTGGGTTCAAGTGATTCTCCCACTTCAGCCTCCCAAGTAACTGGGACTATAGGCAAGCCACACCATGCCTGGCTAATTTATTTTTAGTAGAGACGGGGTTTCGCCATGTTGGCTAGGCTGGTCTCAAACGCCTGACCTCAAGTGATCCTCCTGCCTTGGCCTCCTAAAGTGCTGGGATTACAGGCGTGAGCCACCACGCCCGGCCTGAACACTGAACGTTATTGTTTATTCTACTTTGCAATGCTCCTATCCATATCTATAAAGTGTTATGTTAGGCCAGGAGTGGTGGCTAATACCTGCAATCCCAGCACTTTGGGAGGCCGAGATGGGTGGATCACCTGAAGACAGGAGTTGGAGACCAGCCTAGCCAACATGGCGAAATCCCATCTATACTAAAAATACAAAATTTAGCAGACATGGTGGTGGGCACCTGTAATCCCGGCTACTCAGGAAACTGAGGCAGAAGAATCGCTTGAATCCAGGAGGCAGAGGTTGCAGTGAGCCAAGATGCCAAGATCGCACCACTGCACTCCAGCCTGGGTGACAGAGAAAGACTCGGTCTCAAAAAAAAAAAAAAAAAGCTTTATGTTAAACAGCTCCCAAAACAATGACTAAGCGGATGCTGGTTCCATATACAGGCAATCGTTACTGTGTATGGTTACCACATGCATGAATTTCAGTTACCATGGTTTAAATAACAAGAGTCTTCCAACAGTACAGTCCAAACTTCAGTTACCACAGTCTATTAACCATAAGTAATCACATAAAGTACAAACTTTGCTGCTAGCTCTTTAGTCCACAAGTCACTATGTAAATAACGGATACATATCTCATCAGGAATCAATCATATGGCATGATTCAAAGGCAGCTGATGACAGGTAATTACTCACCTGCTGTCAGTTCACGGACAATGTAACTGCTGCCTCCTTGTCTACTCGTAGTAAACCCATGCAACACTTTACAATTCATACTCAAAAAGGAAATTAATCAACTAAGATGAAAGTGCAGCAAAGTAACAAAAACCGTAAGCAGAGAACGGTGGCATGATCCCAGCACTTCGGGAGGCCAAGGCGGGAGGATCACAAGGTCAGGAGTTTGAGACCAGCCTGGTCAACATGGTGAAACCCCGCCTCTACTAAAAATACAAAAATTAGCCGGGTTATGGTGGTGCATGCCTGTAGTCCCAGCTACTCAGGAGGCCGAGTCAGGAGAATTGCTTGAACACAGGAGGCGGAGGTTGAGGTGAGCCGAGATTGTGCCACTGCACTCCCACCTGGGCGACAGAGCGAGACTCCATCTCAAAACAAAACAAAAAAACAATGCTGGAAGAGAAATTTGAATAAAATATAAAAAGTTATAGGACAGCTGACCATAGGAATGTTGACACTGCTGCCATCAAGAGACTCCAGACGCACAGCCAGAAAACCTTTGTCAAGGTGAGGTTGTCAATAGAAATAAGAAAACTGGTTGTGAGCAAAGGAGGATGTCCAATAGGAGTGAAAAACTTCACAAAAAGGAACTCACAGAGAAAGTTTCTAACATTGAAAGCACAAAGGATAAAATATTGAAAAGTGGTTCACATTTATTATAGGACTATGAGGATTCACCAAAGTTTACAAAAACGGCTTCCTCTGGAAGAGAGTGGTGCAAGATGGCAGCGCAGGACTTTCCAGCAATTGTCCTTTGCAGAAACATCAATCTGAACTATCCACACACAAAAATAACTTCATGAGAGCTATGGAAACCAGGTGAGACATCACAGTACCAGTATAATAAGGCACACAGAGGAAGGCAGAAGAACAGTTTTACATTACTCACAGCACCCTTCCCCCAAACCCAAACAGCTAGCACAAAAAGCGATACTGTCTGCTCAGGGGAAAGGAGGGGAAGCAAACACCAGACCCCAACTGTCCTGTGCTTAGACCAGGGTCAGCTGGCTAGGACCCTAATACCAGGCCTACCAAAAGTAAAATCCAGCACTGAACAGACTTGCACAGCCCAACTACAGATGGGTACTCAAAAACTGAGTCTTCAGACTTGCCCCAGCACCAGGCAGGAATGCACAGACTCATTCTGCAGTCTGCATCAGCACCGGCTAACGACTAGAACTGTGGGTTCTGGAAACACCTTAGCAGGCAGGCCTCAGTGACCACGGGCTTCAAACACAACCCCAGTGCTGTGCTAGCCTTACCAGCTGTGGGCTGTGGGTAGACCCCAACACTATGCCAACCTCAGTTGGTCACAGGATTCCAACCTGGCACTGCACTAGCTAGCTGCTGCAATCCTGGGTTTAGGGCACCCCCTAGCCCAGCGACATTTGCAGCAGTCACAGGCTTAGAGACTATTTGATTTGCCCAGAATTTCTGGACAAGCTTAAGGATGCTCCCAGACAAAGCCAGACAGCAAAGACTTCAAATAAATAACTACTTCTTCAATGTGCAGATATCGACACATGACCAAAAAGTTCAAGAACATTCAGGGAAACATGGCATCACCAAACAAATAAGGTACGATGCCAGTGACTGACACTGAAGAGATGGAGATGTGGCTGCGCACAGTGGCTCATGCCTGTAATCCCAGTACTTTGGGAGACCAAGATGGGTGGATTGCCTGAGGTCAGGAGTTCAAGACCAGCCCGGTCAACGTGGCACAACCCCATCTCTACTAAAAAATACAAAAATTAGCCGGGTGTGGTGGTGTGCACCTGCAATCCCGGCTACTGGGGAGGAAGAGGCAGGAGAATCACTTGAACCCAGGAGGTAGAGTTTGCAGTGAGCTGAAATCGCGCCACTGCACTCCAGCCTAGGCGAAAGAGTGAGACTCAGTCTCAAAAAAAAAAAAAAAAGAGAGATGAAGATGTATGAACCGCCTGCTAAAATATTCAAAAGAATCGTTTTAAAGGAGCTCAGTGAGAGTGAATAAAATAGAGGAACAGGCCGGGCGGG
The DNA here is from genome assembly GCF_030222135.1 of Aotus nancymaae. Lineage (NCBI taxonomy): Eukaryota > Metazoa > Chordata > Mammalia > Primates > Aotidae > Aotus > Aotus nancymaae. Next base: position 766,222 of record NW_026988450.1, on the reverse strand, counting down.
TGGCTCACGCCTGTAATCCCAGCACTTTGGGAGGCCAAGGCAGGTGGATCGTCTGAGGCTGGGAGCTCGAGACCAGCCTGACCAACATGGAGAAACCCTGTCTCTACTAAAAATACAAAAAATTAGCTGGGCGTGGTGGCACACGCTTGTCATCCCAGCTACTTGGGAGGCTGAGGCAGGAGAATCGCTTGAACCCAGGAGGCAGAGGTTGCGATGAGCCAAGATCACACCATTGCGCTCCAGCCTGGGCAACAAGAGCAAAACTCTCAAAAAAAAAAAAAAAAAAATAGAAGAATAATTCAACAAAATAAAAATAGTAACTGACCAGAAGGAGAAATTTAACAAGAGACTGAAATATTAATTTTTAACAATCAAACATATCCTGGAGCTGAAAAAATACAATAAACAAAATAAGTGTAATACAGAACACCGACAACAAAATCAAACGGAAAAATCTATGAACTCAAAGACAGGTTATTTCAAAATACACAGGCAGAAAAAAAAAAAAGAAGGTCAGGCACAGTGGCTCACATCTGTAATCCAGCACTTTGGGAGGCCAAAGCGGGCAGATCATGAGGTCAGGAGATCAAGACCATCTTGGCTAACACAGTGAAAACCCCGTCTCTACTAAAGATATAAAAAATGAGCCGGGCGTGGCGACACGCACCTGTAGTCCCAGCTACTTGGAAGACTGTGGCAGGAGAATCACTCGGACTGGGGAGGCAGAGGTTGCAATGAGCCGAGATCGTGCTACTGCATTCCAGCCTGGTGACGAGAGCTTGACTTCATCTTAAAAAAAAAAAAAATGTGACCAGGAAAAAAACTGTCCTTCTGACAAAGTTGTCTGTCCCAGGACAAAGCTATTCTTCAGAAAAAAAGGATAAAGACTTTCTCAGACAAACAAAAGCAGAAGGAGTCAATCATCAAAAGACCTGTCTTTCAAGAAATGCTATGGGAAGTTTTTCAAGCTGAAAGAAAAGGATGCTAATGAGTACACAAAAACATCTGAAACATAAAACTCAGCCGGGCACTTTGGAAGGCCAAGGTGGGAGGATCACAAGGTCAGGAGTTCAAGATCAGCCTGGTCAAGATGATGAAACCCTGTTTCTACTAAAAATACAAAAATTAGCCAGGCGTGGTAGAGGGCACCTGTAACCCCAGCTACTCGGGAGGCTGAGGCAGAGGTTGCAATGAGCCAAGATCGCACCACTGCATTCCAGCCTGAGCAAAAGAGTAAGACTCTGTCTCAAAAAAAAAAAAGTATAAAACTCACTGGAAAAAGTAAACACAAGCTCAAAGTCAGTATACACTAATACTGTAATGGTGGTGTGTAAATTACATATATCCTTAGTAGGAAGGTTAAAAGACAAAACTATTAAAGTAACTACAATAGTTTATAAAGGAATATGCAATATAAAAAGATGCAGCCCGGGCGCAGTGACTCACGCCTGTATAATCCCAGCACTTTGGGAGGCCAAGGCGGGTGGATTACCTGAGGTAAGGAGTTCCAGAAAAGCCTGGTCAACATGGTGAAACCTCATCTCTACTAAAAATACAAAAATCAGTGGAGTGTGGTGGTGGCCACCTGTAATCCCAGCTACTCAGGAGGCTGAGGCAGGAGAATCACTTGAACCCAGGAGGCAGAGGTTGCAGTGAGCCAAGATCACGCCATTGCACTCCAGCCTGAGTGACAAAAATGACACCGTCTCAGAAAAGAAAAAAAAGATGCCAGCTGTGACATCGAAAATTCAAAATGGGGCAGTAGGGTAAAAGTATAAAGGATTTTTAGGCAGTCAAGGCTCAGTTGTTATTAGCTTAAAAGACCTTTCGTAACTGTAAGAACTTTTCTGTAAGCCTCATGGTAATGACAAAGCAAAAGCCTGTAATAGAGAAACAAAAAATAAAAATCAAGGAACAACCCAGCAAAGGGGATCATGCCTGAAACAGCAGTGCTTTGGGAGCCCAAGGTAGGAGGAGCACTTGAGGCCAGTAGTTCAAAGCTGGCCTGGACAATATAGCAAGACTTCGTCTCTACGAAAATAAAAAATAAAAAAATTAGCTAGGCATGGTGGCACATGCCTGCATTTCTAGTCGCTCAAGAGGCTGAGGCAGGGGGATCGCTGCAGCCCAGGAGTTCAAGACCAGCTTGCGCAACATGGCAAGACCCTGTATCTACAGGAAAAAAAAAATTAGCCCAGTTTGATGGCACACACCTATACTCCTAGCTACTCCAGAGTGTGAGGCGAGAAGACTGCTTCGGCCCAGGAGCTGGAGGTTAGAGTGAGCTATGATCATGTCAGAGCAACACCCTATCTCAAAAAAAAAAAAAAAAAAAGGCAAAGAATCAAAACATGCTAGAGAAAATCAATCACCAAATAAGACCGTAAGAGAAGAGGAAAGGCGCTACAAAACAAATAGAAAACAACACCTCACCTATCAATAACGACTGAACGTAAATGAACTAAATTATCTAATCAAGGCCGGGCGCGGTGGCTCAAGCCTGTAATCCCAGCACTTTGGGAGGCCGAGGCGGGTGGATCACGAGGTCAAGAGATCGAGACCATCCTGGTCAACATGGTGAAACCCCGTCTCTACTAATACAAAAAATTAGCTGGGCATGGTGGTGCATGCCTGTAATCCCAGCTACTCAGGAGGCTGAGGCAGGAGAATTGCCTGAACCCAGGAGGCGGAGGTTGCGGTGAGCCGAGATCGCGCCATTGCACTCTAGCCTGGGTAACAAGAGCGAAACTCCGCCTCAAAAAAAAAAAAAAAAAAAAAAATTATCTAATCAAGACACAGAGCGGCTGAAGACCCAACTATATGCTGCCAACAAGAGATTCACCTCACCTGTATGGACACACGGAGACTGAAAGTGAAGGAACGGAAAAAGATACTCCACGCAAATGGAAATCGAAAGAGAGCAAGAGCCTGTATCCCCAGCACTCTGAGGCACCAAGGTATTTGAGCCCGGGAATTTGAAAATATCCTGAGCAACATGTTGAGGTCCCATCTCTAGATAAAATATAAAAAATTAGCAAGGCATGGGGGCACGCGCCTGTGGTCAACTACACGGGAGGCTGAGGTGGGAAAATCACTAAGCTCAAGAGTTTAAGGCTAGAGTGAGCCATATTCATGCCACCGCACTCTAGTCTAGACAGGGAGACCCTGTCTTAAAGAAAAAAAGAAAGAGAGAGAGCAAGAACCGCTTCACTGGTATCAGGTAAAATCCTTTTTGTTTTTATTTTCAGACACAGTCTCATTCACTCTGTTGCCCGGCTGGAGTACAGTGGCAGGATCATGGCTCACTGTAACCTCCACCTCCTGAGTTCAAGCAATTGTCCTGCCTCAGCCTCCCAAGTAACTGGAATTATAGGTGTGTGCCAGCACGCCTGGATAATTTTTGTAGTATTAATACAGATGGGATTTCACCATGTTGGCCAGGTTGGTCTTGAACTCCTGATCTCAAGTGATCCACCCATCTCAGCCTCCCAAAGTGCTGGGATTACAGGCATAAGCCACCGCACCCAGCTCCCAATAAAATGGATTTTTAAATCAAAAACTGTAAAAAGATATGTTTCTCACTGTATACAGAAAAAAAAAACTGTAAAAAGGGATAAAGACGGTCATTATATAATGATAAAGGATTCAATTTAGCGAGAACAATTATAAATATATATGCACCCAACATCAAAGCACCTAAATATATAAAACCAATTTTTTTTTTTTTTTTTTTTTTTTTTGAGACAGAGTCTTGCTCTGTCACCAGGCTGGATTGCAGTGGCACAATCTCGGCTCACTGCAACCTCCACCTCCTGATTCAAGAGATTCTTCCGCCTCAGCCTCCCGAGTAGGTGGGACCACAGGCACGTGCCACCGTGCCCGGCTAATTTTTCTATTTTTTAATAGAGACGGGGTTTCACCATGTTGGCCAGGATGGTCTCGATCTCTTGACCTCGTGATCCGCCCACCTAGGACTCCCAAAGTGCTAGGATTACAGGCGTGAGCCACCGCGCCCGGCCTATAAAACCAGTATTAACAGAGCTGAAGACAGACTGTAATACAGTAACAGTAGGAGACCTTCACGCCTCACATTTAGCAATGCACAGATCATGCAAACAGAAAACCAACACGGAAACATGAGACTTAGGTGACACTACAGAACAAATGGACCTAACAGACATCTACAGAACATTCCATCCAACAGTGGCATAATATACATTATTTTAAGCTGCATATGGAACACTCTCAAGGATAGATTATACGACAAGCCACAAAATAAGGTCTTAACACATTTAAGAAGATGGAAATCGTATCAGATATCTTTTACGACCACAATGGTATAAACTAGAAATCATTAACAGGAGGATCTTCAGAAAATTCACAAAAACATGGAAATTAAACACATGCTCTTGAACAGCCAATAGGTCAATGAATACATCAAAAGACAAATTAGGAAATTTCTTGAAACAAATGAAAATTGAAACATAGCATACATAACCTATGGGATACAGCAAAAAAGCAGTTTATAGCAGTAAACACTGACATCATATATCTTATACAAACAGGAACAATTTAACTTCTTCCTTTAGGCCAGGTGTGGTGGCTTATGCCTGTAATCCCAGCATTTTGGGAGGCTGAGGCATGTGAATCACCTAAAGTCAGGAGTTCAAGACCAGCCTAGCCAACATAGCGAAGCCCTGTCTCTACTAAAAATACGGAACATGAGCCGGGTGTGGTGGCACACACCTGTAGTCGCAGCTACTCAGGAGGCTGAGGTGGTAGAATCACCTGAGCCCAGAAAGTTGAGGCTGCAGCAAGCCATGACTATGCCACTGCACTCCAGCCTGGGTGACAGGTTGAGACTGTCTCAGGAAAAAAAAAAAGGCAATCTATGAAACTACTAGAAAGCAGGAAGAAAGGTCAATGGCAATGGTCCAGGCAATGATTTTTGGAGGATATGACCTCAAAAACACAGTCAACAAAAGTAAAACCAGACAATTTGGATTACATAAAACTAAAAAGCTCCTGCACAGCAAGGGAAACAGTAAAGAGAGAACCTACAGAATGGTTCGCTAGACTTGCAAACTATACATCTGATAAGGGGTTAATATCCAAAATACATAAGGAACTCAACTCAATAACCAAGAAAATAACCCCATGTAAAAATGGATAAAAGATCTGAACAGACATTTCTCAAAAGACATACAAATGGCCAAGAGGTATATGAAAAAAATTCCAAACATCGTTAATCATCAAGGAAATGCAAAACAAAACCACATGAGATATCACCTCGCTCCCATTAAGATGGCTATGATTGGGGGCCGGGCGCGGTGGCTCACGAGGTCAAGAGATCGAGACCATCCTGGTCAACATGGTGAAACCCCGTTTCTACTAAAAATACAAAAATTAGCTGGGCATGGTGGCGCGTGCCTGTAATCCCAGCTACTCAGGAGGCTGAGGCAGGAGAATTGCCTGAACCCAGGAGGCAGAGGTTGCGGTGAGCCGAGATCGCGCCATTGCACTCCAGCCTGGGTAACAAGAACGAAACTCCGTCTCAAAAAAAAAAAAAAATCTAAGCACACTGTTGGTGGGAATGTGAATCACAACCACATGGAGAAAGAACAGTATGGAAGTTCTTCAAAATTTTAAAAATAGAACTACCATATGATCTAGCAATGCTGCTACTAAATATATAGCCAAAGAAAATAAAATCAGCCTGTGAAACAGAGCTATGCACTCCCATTTTACTGCAGCACTACTCAAAATATCCAAGATATAGAATCAACCCAAGTATCCATCAGCAGACGAATGGATGGGCCAGGCGCGGTGGCTCATGCCTGTAATCCCAGCATTTGGGAGGCCAAGGCAGGTGGATTGCTTGAGGTCAGGAATTTGAGACCAACCTGGTCAACATGATGAAACCTTGTCTCTACTAAAATACAAAAATTAGCTGAGTGTGGTGGCAGGTGCCTGTAATCCCAGCTACGAGGGAGGATAAGGCAGGAGGATTGCTTCAACCCAGGAGGCAGAAGTTGAAGTGAGCTGAGAACACATCACTGCACTCCAGCCTGGGCAACAGAGTAAGACTCCATCTCAAAAAAAAAAAAAAAAAAAAAACAGACAAATGGATAAAGAACATGTGGTATAAATATACAATGGGATGCTAGTTCCACCATAAAGAAGAAGGAAATCCTTTCATTTGCAACGACATGGATGAACCTGGAGGACATTATGTTAAGCGAAGTAAGCCAGGCGCAGAAAGACAAATACGTATTATCTCACTCATATATGGAGTCAAAGCTGATTTCACAGAAGTAGACAGGAGAATGGCAGCTATCGGAGGCTAGGGTGCTTGCAGTTATGGCGGCAGGGGGGCGAGGGGGACTGAGAAGATGTTAGACAAAGGATACATCATCACAGTCGGAAAAGTAAGTTCAAGAGAACTCCTGCATAGCATGGTGACTAGACCACGACATACTGTATTATCGAAAAATACTGAGTAGATATTAAGTATTCTCACCACAAAAATGGTAACTATGTGAGGTAATAAATTTGCTAATTAGCTAGATTTAACCATTCCACAATGTACACATGGTGTACTTCAAAACATTAGTAGCCGGGCACGGTGGCTCACAACACTGTAATCCCAGCACTTTGGGAGGCCGAGGCGGATCACAACGTCAGGAGTTTGAGGCTAGCCTGGCTAACAGAGTGAAACCCCGTCTTTAATAAAAAAATATATAAAATTAGCCATGCGGACCAGCCACAGTGGCTCAAGCCTGTAATCCCAGCACTTTGGGAGGGTGAGGTAGGGAGATCACCTGAGGTAAGGAGTTCAAGACCAGCCTGACCAACATGGAGAAACCCCATCTCCACTAAAAATACAAAATTAGCCAGGCGTGGTGGTGGGCTATCTCCAGCTATCAGGAGGCTGAGGCAGGAGAATCACTTGAACCCAGGAGGCCGAGGTTGCAGTGAGCCACGATCATGCCACTGCACTCCAGCCTGGGCAACAAGAGCAAGAGCAAAACTCCATCTTAAAAAAAAAAAATTAGCAGGCCGGGCACGGTGGCTCACGCCTGTAATCCCAGCACTTTGGGAGGCCGAGGCGGGTGGATCATGAGGTAAAGAGATCCAGACCATCCTGGTCAACATGGTGAAACCCCCCCGTCTCTACTTAAAATACAAAAATTAGCTGGGCACGGTGGCGCGCGCCTGTAATCCCAGCTACTCAGGAGGCTGAGGCAGGAGAATTGCCTGAACCCAGGAGGCGGAGGTTGCGGTGAGCCGAGATCGCGCCATTGCACTCCAGCCTGGATAACAAGAGCGAAACTCCGTCTCAAAAAAAAAAAAAAAAAAAAATTAGGCAGGCAAGGTGGTGTATGCCTGTAGTCCCAGCTACTCGGGAGGTTGACGGAGGAGAATAGCTTGAAACCAGGAGGTAGAGTTGGTGGTGAGCCAAAATCATGCCACTACACTCCAGCCTGGGCAATAGAGCGAGACACTGTCTCAAATAAATAAATTAGCAAGCATTGTTCTAATTAGTTTTGAATATTTTTTCTTTGACAGTGTCTCGCTCTGTTGCCCAGGCAGGAGTGCAGTGGCACAATCACAGCTCACTGCAGCCTGAACCTCTCTAGCTCAAGCAATACTCCACCACAGCCTCCTGAATAGCTGGGACTGCAGGTGAACATCACCACGCCTGGCTACTTTTTCTATGGATTTTTTTATATTGCCCAGGCTAGTCTTGAACTCCTGGGTGCAAGTAATCCACCCACCTCGACCTCCCAAGTGCTGGGACTGCAGGTGGAAAGGTGGAGGCCACTGCACCCAGCCTCAAGCTACTCTTGACAAGTTTTTTTTTTTTTTTTTTTTTTTTTTAAAGACAAGGTTTCACCATGTTGGTCAGGCTGGTCTTAAACTCTCGACCTCAGGTGATCCACCCGCCTTGGCCTCCAAAGTGCTTGGATTACAGGTGTGAGCCACCACACCCGGCTGACAAGCTTTTTTTTTTTTTGAGACGGAGTCTCACTCTCTCACCTAGGCTAGAGTGCAGTGGTGTGATCTCAGCTCACTGTAACCTCTGCCTGCTAGGTTCAAGCGATTCTCCTGCCTCAGCCTCCTGAGTAGCTGGGATTACAGGCACGCACCACTATGCCAGGTTCATTTTTGTATTTTTAGTAGAGACGAGGTTTCACCATGTTGGTCAGGCTGTTCTTGAACTCCTGACCTCGTGATCCGCCCACCTTGGCCTCCCAAAGTGCTGAAATTACAGGTATGAGGCAATGCGCCCAGCCGACCAGTTTTTTTTAAATAAAATAAAACACTTTAATTCTTAATATCTGATACTTTAAATACAACATACTAAATATTAACTATTTTCATTTTCCTGCATATTTTTTTTTTTAAGATGGGGTTTCACCATGATGTCCAGGCTGGTCTTGAACTCCTGACCTCAGGTGATCCACCCACCTCAGCCTCCCAAAGTGCTAGGATTACAGGCGTGAGCCACCGCGCCCGGCATCCTGCACATTTGTAAACAACAGGGAGAGTTCTTAATGTTATGACATTTTCAAAGATCTCAGAATAACTGTAATTTTCCCAATTATTAAGATTGCTTTGAGCAGTTTTTTGCATGGCAATTTTTACCTCTGCAAACTGCTGTTCAAAGCAAGGAATGCCTGTACAGTGAGGTATCATATTATCAAAAGTGTTTTACATTTATCAATGCCATCCAGGCTCCCAAATGACCTAGAAAAATCAACCAGGGCTGGATGTGGTGGCTCCCGCCTGTAATCCCAGCACTTTGGGAGGCTGAGGTGGGTGGATCACAAGGTCAGGAGATCGAGACCATCATGGACATGGTGAAACCTCATCTCTACTAAAAATACAAAAATTAGCCAGGCATGGTGGCACGCACCTGTAGTCCCAACTACCCGGGAGGCTCAGGCAGGAGAATCGCTTGAACACGGGAGGCAGAGGTTGCAGTGAGCCGAGGTTGCAGTGAGCCGAGATCGCACCACTGTACTCCAGCCTGGGGACAGAGTGAGACTCTGTCTCCCAAAAAAAAAAAAAGAAGAAGAGAAAAGAAAAAAGAAAAAGAAAAATCAACCAAGCCAGTTACGGAAGCCTCATGAGGGAAATGCACTAGATTACCATAGTTCAGCTCTTCTACTGCTTAGCTCTGGGCTCTAGGTTACGATTTAAACCATGTAATTCTCTTCTATTACTACACCCAAGTTCTGTCCATATCCAATTAACTTCATCTAAAGAAGAGAAAAACAAGTTCATGTTGTCCAATCTTTTCACAGATGCGATGGGAAAAGCAACGTTTAATGATTAAGTGACACACCCATGGTGGCACAGTAGTCTGTCAGGGCTGCAGGGAACTCAGAACACTGCTCAACAAGCTCTTCCTCCAGTACACACATGCTGCCGACTTCTGAATAAGGCAGTTAGTAGGTTTGACTGTGGTCTGGGTTTCTGCCCACATAGCACACACAAATCTTCTTTTTTAATCCATTTTTTCTGAGTCTCTCACTACTCAAAGACATTTTCCAAGCATCTACAGTCAAAGGGACTAGAGCCTCATTGAACCACTATCATCTAAGTGATAATTTTTATTTTTTGAGATGGAGTCTCACTCTGTCACCAGGCTGGAGTGCAATGGCGCGATCTCGGCTCACCGCAAACTCCGTCTCCTGGGTTCAAGCGATTCTCCTGCCTCAGCCTCCTGAGTAGCTGGGATTACAGGCACGCGCCACCAGGCCCAGCTAATTTTTCTATTTTTAGTAGAGATAGGGTTTCACCATGTTAGTCAGGCTGGACTCAAACTCCTGACCTTGCAATCCACCTGCCTCGGCCTCCCAAAGTGCTGGGATTATAGACATGAGTCACTGCGCCCACCCTAAGTGATTAATGTAAAACATTTCATGTTACAATGTAATGTGGCATCCTGGATGAGGTCCTGGGACAGCAAAAGGACATTAGGGAAAAACTAAGAAAATCTGAACTTTAGTTAATAAAGTGTTAGTACTGCTTCCTTGTGACAAATGTACAATACTAATATAAAAATTAATAGGGAAAACTGAATGTGAGGTATATGGAAACTTTCTATACTATTTCACAACTTTTCTGTAAAACTAAAACTACTGCTGGGCGCAGTGGCTCACGCCTGTAATCCCAGCACTTTGGGACACCGAGGCAGGTGGATCACTTGAGGTCCGGAGTTCAAGACCAGCCTGGCCAACATGGTGAAACCCTGTCTCTAATAAAAAATGCCAAAGTTAGGGCCTGGCGTGGTGGCTCACGCCTATAATCCAAGCACTTTGGAGGCCAAGGCAGGCGGATCACCTGAGGTCAGAAGTTCAAGACCAGCCTGACTAACATGGTGAAACCCTGTCTTAAAAAAAAAAAAAGAAAAGAAAAGAAAAAAAATGCCAAAGTTAGCTGGGTGTGTTGGTGGACACCTGTAATCTCAGCTACTCAGGAGGCTGAGGCAGGAGAACTGCTGGAATACAGGAGGTGGAGGTTGCAGTGAGCCAAGATCACGCCACTGCCCTTCAGCCCAGGCCAACAACAGCAAGACTCAGTCTCCAAAAAAAACTAAAACAGTTTTATCGTGATTTTTTTTTTAAACTATTGTACATACTTTTCTATCTAATTATTATTTATGGTGAAATCTAATAAGGTTTTGAATCATGAGTACTAAACAATATTAAATTTCTATTCCCAAGAGCAGCTTCTTAAGCTTTGTCCTGTGAAACCCTCTGGAATCCCAGGGGTGCAACCTGGATGAGGGCTACTTTCCCCTTTCATCCATGAGAAGGGTCTAACAGTCTGAAACAACTGTGCCAGGAAAGGAAGTGTGAAAGGGAGTAACTAAGTTTCACGTTCTGAGAATATTCCAAATTCAGGGTTCCTCATAATGGAGAGACCATCAGACTGAGGGTAAAAGACCTGGATTCTAATCTTGCCTGTACTAATAACCACCTATATATAGCCTTTTATTTCTGTAAGCTTCAGTTTTCTCATCTACAAAATAAGAATACCAGATGGCGTGGGCAAAAATCTTTCTGCTTAAAAGTCTCAGTCTGGACAGGCACAGTGGCTCAAGCCTGTAATCCTAGTACCTTGGGAGGCAGAAGCAGGATGATCACCTGAGTCCAGTCCAGACTGGGTAACATATGAAGACCCTGTCCCTACAAATAATTTAAAAGATTATCAGGCTGGGCACAGTGGCTCACACCTATAACCCCAGCACTTTGGGAGACCGAGGCCAGCGGATCACTTTAGGTCAGGAGTTCCAAGACCAGCCTGACCAACATGGCAAAACTCCATCTCTACTAAAAATACAAAAATTAGCTGGGAGTGGTGGCAAGCGCCTGTAATCCCAGCTACTTGGGAGACTGAGGCAGGAGAATAGGTTCAATCCGGGAGGTGGAGGTTGCAGTGAGCCAAGATCACGCCACTGTCCTCCACCCTGGGTGACAGAGTGAGACTGTCTCAAAAAAAAAAAAATTAGCCAGGTGTGGCAGTGCATGCCTGTGTTCCCAGCTTCTCAGGAGGCTGAGGTAGAAGGATCACCCAAGCCCAGCAGGTCGAGGCTGCAGTGAGCCATGATCACATGCCACTGCATTCCAGCCTGGGCAACAGAGCAAGACTGCCTCAAAAATAGAAAAAATAACTGGGTGCAGTGGCTCACACCTGTAATCTCAGCACTTTGGGAGGCCAAGGCAGGCAGATCACCAGGTCAGAAGTTCGAGACCATCCTGGCCAATATGGTGAAACCCTGTCTCTACTAAAAATACAAAAATTGGCCAGGCGTGGTGATGCACCTATAGTCCCAGCTACTCAGGAGGCTGAGGCGGGAGAATCGCTTGAACCCAGGAAGCAGAAGTTGAGTGAGCTGAGATCACGCTACTGCACTCCAGCCTGGGCAACAGAGTAAGACTTCGTCTCAAAAAAAAAAAAGTCTCAGTCTAATTCGAATTTTTTTCCTCCCAAAATTCTCTTCCAGTAAAAGGAAGGGTTGAAGGGGTTAAAGTATATGATGTACACTAAACTAAAGATCAAAACATATTTGTCAGGGTTTTTCTTTTTGGCCTCTTAACCGTTATCAAGATACTTTGACTTAAACAAAAAACACAGGCCAGACGCGGTGGCTCATGCCTATAACCCCAGCACTTTGGGAGGCCGAGGCGGGTGGATCACAAGGTCAAGAGATCAAGACCATCCTGGTCAACATGGTGAAACCCCATCTCTACCAAAAATACAAAAATTAGCTGGGCATGGTGGCGCGCACCTGTAGTCCCAGCTACTCGGGAGGCTGAGGCAGAATTGCTTGAACCCAGGAGGCAGAGGTTGCCGTGAGCTGAGATCGCGCCACTGCACTCCAGCCTGGGTAACAAGAGCGAAACTCTGTCTCAAAAAAAAAAAAAAAAAAAAACACCTGCATTAGGCCAGGCTCAGTGGCTCATGCCTGCAAACCCAGCACTTTGGGAGGCTGGGGCAGGTGGATCACCTGAGGTTAGGAGTTCAAGAAACACCTGGCCAACATGATGAAACCCTATCTCTACTACAAAACTATATACAATAAATTAGCTGAGCATGGTGGTGCATGCCTGTAATCCCAGGTACCCAGAAGGCTGAGGTAGGAGAATTGCTTAAACTTGGGAGGCAAAGGTTGTCGTCAGCTGAGATCGCGCCATTGCACTCCAGCCTGAGCAACAGAGAGAGACTCAGTCTCAAAAAAAAAAAAAAGGTGCATTACACGCGCCCGGCCCGAAAACTATTACATTAAAATGCATTATTTTAGCAGGGCAAGGTGGCTCACGCCTGTAATCCTAACACTTTGAGAGGCTGAGGTGGGCGGATCACGAGGTTAGATCGAGACCATCCTGGCCAACATAGTGAAACCCCGTCTCTACTAAAATACAAAAATTAGCTGGGCGTCGTGGTGTCCGCCTGTAGTCCCAGCTACTCCACACGCTGAGGCAGGAGAATTGCCTGAACCCGGGAGGCGGAGGTTACAGTGAGCCGAGATCGCACCACTGCACTCCAGCCTGGCACCTGGCGATAGAGCAAGACTTTGTCTCAAAAAAAAAAAAAAAAAAAAAAAAAAAAGGCAAATTTATTACTAAATTCTCAAAAATCTCTAAGAGGTCCTAAGCACAACTCTTAAAAATATATGACCCCATTAACGAACACAGATTTCAAACAGCAAGCACAGTAAAGTTGTAACACTAAAATTCCTTTTTTTTTTTTTTTGGACAGAATTTCACTCTTGTTGCCCAGGCTGGAGTGCAATGGCACAATCTCTGCTCACTCAACTTCCGCCTCCCGGGTTCAAGCAATTCTCCTGCCTCAGCCTCCCAGGTAGCTGGGATTACAGGCATGTGCCACCATGCCGGGCTAATTTGGTATTTTTAGTAGAGACGGGGTTTCTCCATGTTGGTCAGGCTGGTCTCGAACTCCAGACCTCAAATGATCCACCCGCCTCGCCCTCCCAAAGTACTGGGATTACAGGCATAAGCGACCTCGGGAGGCTGAGGCAGGAGAATAGCTTGAACCCAGGAGGTGGAGGTTGTGGTGAGCTGAGCTCACGCCATTGCACTCCAGCCCAGGCAACAAGAGCGAAATTCCGCCTCAAAGAAAAAAAAACAAAAAACAAAAAAACATGCAGAATGTATCCTGAGGTATTACTCTAAAATAACAATTACAATATACATTCGAAGCCTTCCATTTCAGTAAATACAGATTTGAAAATTCACTTTATTATGCAATGACGGCATGAACTATTAAATCACACTGCTCTATAATCTAGTTTCAATGAAGTCTAGGAAAAGGCAGATCGTATGTGTTAACATTTTTAAATGTGTAGTAAAATTTAACATTTTTAACATTTTCGAAATGGTCTAAAACCTCAGCGTTAATACTTAGTTATGTGCTCACAGGAAACCAAACATTGTATTCAGTAGTAAAGAGGAGTTGGACAGCTTATCTAAGAAACCACTTGTTCTTCAAGTAGCTTTCATCTTGCTGTGCTTTTATTTTGTTTGCACTGCAGTTTTTCACTTAAATAAAAAAAAATACGTATTCTGTCAGGTAAGAATGATCCTCTAGCCCTCTCTTATTTTAAGGAGCAACTGATCTCTACTCCGACACCCACGTCAAGGAGAGTCCAGAGGAATGGGACCCCCGCTATGATCCAGAACACCTCTCGGCCTGACCCCTCTCCGGTGTCGGAGGTTGACACCCGCCCACCTTGGGCCTCCTCGCCTCTCTCCCGTAGAGCCTTCAGCCCACAACTAGGACCGGCACCCGCCGGACCCTGCGGGTGCACCCGCGCGGGAGACACCCCGCCCCCAGCCTGCTGGCGCGCGGCCGACGTGCAAGCACAACCCGCCACCCCGACGGCCGCCGGGGCCCTCGGCGCCGGTCCCACCCGGCCCCAGGCTTCGCTCCGCGGAGAGCGCAGCATCCGAGACAGCGCTCTAGAGCTTCTCCCGCAAGGTCAGAGCTCGGCCGCCAGCAGCAAGCGGAGAGGCAGAGCCGGGTTGGAGCGGAAAAGCAGGCAGCCCGGCCCGGGAACAGACCTGTGGAGACCGCCATCTTCTCCTGCAGCCCGACGCAGCCGCCCGCACGCACGCACGCACGAGCCGTGGCGCGTCACTTCCGGGAGAGCGCGCCGCCCTGCATGCGTCACGACGGGCTCCGCCCCCAGCCGGCGCGGGGCTCCCCGAGCCGTGAGAGCGCGCACGCGGGCCGAGGTGTCTCGGGTCTTGCTGCTGCTTCCGCAATTCCTTGTGACTCTGATCTGAAAATGAAACACTAAAGAATAAGTTCGTGAGGGCCAGGCGCGGTGCCTCACGCCCTTTGCACTCTGGGAGGCCGAGGCGGGCGGATCACTTGAGGTCATGAGTTCGAAACCAACCTGGCCAACATGGCGAAACCCTCTCCGCTAAAAAATACAAACATTAGCCGCACGTAGTGGCGCGCTCCGATAATCTCAGCTACTTGGGAGGCTGAGGCACAAGAAATCGCTTGAACCGGGGAGGCGGAGGTTGCAGTGAGCCGAGATCTCGCCACTGGACTCCAGCCTGGGCGACAGAGCGAGACGCCGTCTCAAAAAACAAAAATAAAATAAGTGGGCATTGACGCATTTGCGTTGATAAATGATTCAAAAGAGTTGGACAAAGTTAAGGAGCAAAGGAGACTGAGATGGGAGGATCGCTTGAGCCCAAGAGGTGCGCTGTAGTGAGCAGAGATCTCTGCACTCCAGCCTGGGTAACAGAGGGACACTCTGTCTCAAAGAGAAAAAAAGAAAGAAAGAAAAGTAATACAGGCTGGGGACCGCAGCTCACTACTTCTACTACTAATTTCTTCTTCTTTTTCTTTTTTTTTTTTTTTTGAGACAGAGTCTTGCTCCGTCACCAGGCTGGAGTGCAATGGTGCAATCTCGGCTCACTGCAGCCTCCGCCTCCTGGGTTCAAACAATTCTCCTGCCTCAGCCTCCCGAGTAGCTGGGACTACAGGCGTGCGCCACCACACCCAGCTAATTTTTGTATTTTTAGTAGAGACGGGGTTTCACCATGTTGCCCAGGATAGTCTCGATCTCTTGACCTCGTGATCCACCCGCCTCGGCCTCCCAAAGTGCTGGGATTACAGGCGTGAGCCACCGCGCCCGGCCTCTTTCTTTCTTTCCTTCTTCTTCTTTGAGACAGTCTTTGTCACCCAGGCTGAAGTGCAGTGGCACGATCTTGGCTCACTGCAATGTCTGCCTCCCGGGTTCAAGCGATTCTCCCGCCTCAGCCTCCCGAGTAGCTGGGACTACAGGCATGCGCCACCATGCACGGTTAAGTTTTGTATGTATTTGTTTTTAATTAGAGATGGGGTTTCGCCATGTTGGTCAGGCCAGTCTCAAACTCCTGACTTCGTGATCCGCCTCGGCCTCCCACAGTGCTGGGATTACAGGCGTGAGCCACCACGCCCAGCCAATTTTTGTATTTTTAGTATAGATGAGATTTCACAATGTTGGCCAGGCTGGTTTTGAACTCATGACCTCAGGTCATCCGTCCACCGCAACCTCCCAAAGAGCTGGGATTACAGCTGTGAGCCACCGCATCCGGCCCACAGCTCACTTCTGTAATCCTAACACTTTAGGAGGCTGAGGCAGGAGGATTGCTTAAGCCCAAGAGTTTGAGACCAGCCTGGACAACACAGTGGTGCCCTGTGTCTACATAAAATTGAAAAAAAAAAAAAAAACACCTGGCATGGATTGGTGGTTCATGCCTGTAGCCTCAGCTACTCAGGAGGTTGAGATGGGAGGATCACTTGAGCCAGAAGGTTAAGAAGTTAAGGTTGCCGGGCGCGGTGGCTCACGCCTGTAATCCCAGCACTTTGGGAGGCCGAAGCGGGTGGATCCCAAGGTCAAGAGATCGAGACCATCCTGGTCAACAAGGTGAAACCCCATCTCTACTAAAAATAGAAAAAAATTAGCTGGGCATGGTGGCGCGTGCCTGTAGTCCCAGCTACTCGGGAGGCTGAGGCAGGAGAATTGCTTGAACCCAGGAGGCAGAGGTTGCGGTGAGCCAAGATTGCGCCATTGCACTCCAGCGTGGGTAACAAGAGTGAAACTCCGTCTCAAAAAAAAAAAAAAGAAGTTAAGGTTACAATGAGCTATGGTGGCACCACTGTAATACAGCTTGGGCAAAAGAATGAGACCCTATCTTAAAAAAAAAAAGAGGCCGGGCGCGGTGACTCACGCCTGTAATCCCAACTTTGGGAGGCCGAGGCGGGTGGATCACGAGGTCAAGAGATCGAGACCATCCTGGTCAACACGATGAAACCCCATCTCTACTAAAAATACAAAAAATTAGCTGGGCATGGTGGCACGTGCCTGTAATCCCAGCTACTCAGGAGGCTGAGGCAGGAGAATTGCCTGAACCCAGGAGGCGGAGGTTGCGGTGAGCCGAGATCACGCCATTGCACTCCAGCCTGGGTAACAAGAGCGAAACTCCGTCTCAAAAAAAAAGAAAAGAAAGAAAAATAATACAGTATCCTTACAGTAAGCCACTCTAACTTGACAAGCCAAAATGAGACTTTTTCTCACAAAGGAACCTGATATAATAACCTAACTGAGGGCCGGGCGCGGTGGCTCACGCCTGTAATCCCAGCACTTTGGGAGGCCAAGGCGGGTGGATCACGAGGTCAAGAGATCGAGACCATCCTGGTCAACATGGTGAAACCCCGTCTCTACTAAAAATACAAAAAAATTAGCTGGGCATGGTGGCGCGTGCCTGTAATCCCAGCTACTCAGGAGGCTGAGGCAGGAGAATTGCCTGAACCCAGGAGGCGGAGGTTGTGGTGAGCCGAGATCGCGCCATTGCACTCCAGCCTGGGTAACAAGAGCGAAACTCCGTCTCAAAAAAAAAAAAAAAAATGCTTGATCTAAAGCCTACTCTTCTCCACTTCCGTTATCTTTTCCCTGTTTAGGATGCCATCCAATTATGGAATCTGATGGTTAACTCCCAGTGTTCATCCCATTTGACCTGCCAGCAGCTTCTAGAACAATCAGCTATTTTGTTATCTGAGAACTAAATTATCTCTCTCCCTTTTTTTTTTTGAGATGGAGTCTTGCTCTGTCATCAGGCTGGAGTGCAGTGGCACAATCTCGGCTCACTGCAACCTCCACCTCCCGGATTCAAGCAAATCTCCTGCCTCAGCCTCCCGAGTAGCTGGGACTACAGGTGTGCGCCACCACACCCAGCTAAGTTTTGTATTTTTACTAGAGAAGAGGTTTCACCATGTTGGCCAGGGATGGTTTCAATCTCTTGACCTCATGATCCACCTGCCTCAGCTTCCCAAAGTGCTGGGATTAGAGGTGTGAGACACTGCACCTGGCCAATTCTCTTTTTTTAAAAACAACATGTTATTTTGAAATATGTGTACATTATGGAATGGCTAAATCAAACTAATTAACATATGCATTATCATACACATCCTATTCTGGTAAGAACACTTAAAATCTATTCTCAGCAATTTGCAAGAATATAGTACGGTCTTAGTAACTATCCATCTCCTGAATTTATTCCTCCTGTCTAACTGAAATTTTGTATCCTTTGACCAGCATCTCCCCAGTCCCTCCCATACCCTGTAACCACTGTCTGGCCTTTCCTTTTCCCTTTCCCCTTTCCTTTCCTATTTTTTTTTTTTTTTTAATATTCACTCAGGTGTTGGTGGGCTGAGTCTGAAAAGAGAGTCAGCCTCCTCTTTTTTTTTTTGAGGCAGAGTCTTGCTCTGTCGCCAGGCGCCAGGTTGGAGTGCAGTGGCACAGTCTTGGCTCACTGCAACCTCCGCCTCCTGGGCTCAAGCAATTCTCCTGCCTCAGTCTCCCGAGTAGGCGCGTACCAGCACGCCCAGACAATTTTTGTATTTTTTTAGTGGAGACAGGGTTTCACCATGTTGGCCAGGATGGTCTCGACCTCTTGACCTCGTGATCCACCCGCCTCGGCCTCCCAAAGTGCTGGGATTACAGGCGTGAGCCACCACATCCGGCTCATTTGTATTTTTAATAGAGATGGGGTTTCACCATGTTGGTGAGGCTGGTCTTGAACTCCTGACCTCAAGTGATCCACTTGCCTCGGCTTCCCAAAGTGCTGAGATTACAGGCACGAGCCACTGTGCCTGGCCTGTTGCCCATTTTTTAATCAGGTTATTTGGTTATTTGTTTTCTTGCTTTTGAGTTGTTAGAGTTCCTTGTATATTTTTGATACTAAGCTCTTTTCAGATGTATGTTTGCAAATACTTTCTCCCATTCTGTGAGTTGTTTCTTCTTGAGAATCAGTTTTTCACCTGGCTTCAAAGCTTTCCTCCTGCTGTTCTGTTGTTTTGTTTGGACAGGTCTGACTGCGTTGTCCAGCCTGGAGTGCACTGGCACCATCACAGCTCAGTGCAGCCCTGACCTCCCGAGCTCAAGTGATCCTTCACCTCTGTCTCCCGAGTAGCTGGGACTGCAGGCACATGCCACCACACCTGGCTAATTTCTTTTATTTTTTGTGGAAGTGGGGTTTTGCCATGTTACCCAGGCTCATCTTAAACTCCGGGGCTTAAGCCATCCGCCCACCTTGGCCTCCCAAAGTGCTGGGATTACAGGCATGTCCTAGTGTTTTAAAGGTATTTCACATTTGTTTTAGACAGGTATGGAAAGGTATACAGACATGGAAATGATTGTCATGAAGAGATAATTTTCCACTCACAGATCCCTAGAAAGAGGAGGCACAGCAGGCCACACAGGGCCACATGGCACTAGGTTTGGTCAGGAGGCGGAAGGAGTAAGGAAAACGTGGGTAACAGCCCTAATTGTATCTTCCATGGGAAGGACCAGGAAAGGGATGATAAGCTTAGCAGCCGATGCTGAGCAGGCTCGGAGGCATCCAGGCTGTTCCTAGTTGTCAGTTACCTTGTCCTTGAATGATTAAGGCAGACAAACAGTGACCAGAGTGTGAGAGCTCAGTAAAGGTGGTGGGGGAGCGCTTCTGTTGGTTTGTATTTGAGAGCCATAATCCCCAAAGAGCTGTTTACCATCTCTAGGAATTAGCTAACACTGAAAGGAGCCATCCTCAAGGGTCCACAAGGCCCAAGTAGTCAATGCATCAGAACACAGATAGACGCCCGCTCCTTCTGCTACTTCACTTGCCATTTATTCTGTCTCCTTTTCTGAGTCTTCCTCTTCTCCGTGAAGTCACAGTATTGAGGACTGGTTCTTATTGGGCCTTATCAGAGCCCCAGCAGCAGAGTGGTTGGCTTGCAGGTGGGAAAAGAATTTACCAACAACAGTATAGGAATGTTCTAACAGACCGCACGCTGCAGCAGAGTGCAGCAGGGCACCTCAGCGAGAGCGGACTGAGCAGCACCGTGGATTTCCTTAGGCGTATTTGTGGCCCTTAAAGTGGGAGCCTAAGGGTCATTTGGACCATCTTAGCCACATATGTGGTGATAAATGATTGCGCCTGTAGGCATTTTGGTGCCATGATGTCAGCAACGGTTGCATAATTAGTTCCGACATGTGTGCATTCCGAAGATGTATAGAAATTCTAGTTACTTGTAAGCTTTTTGGAAAGAAGCCTGGTACCAGATGCTGGCCTTAGATAACAGGGCAGTCTAATTGCTTCTGACTTCCTCAGATGAGGACTGTTGACTCCGGACGGTCTGCTTGATGCCACCAGGTGAGCTTTGCTCTCCTCAGCTCTCAGTCCTTGTACATACATCTTTTTATCTCTTCTCTACATTCACTTGGTGATCACACGATTAGCCTCATCATTTTAAGTGGCATCCATATATATATATGTGTTTGTGTGTGTGTGTGTGTATATTTTGTTTGTTTGTTTGTTTGAGACAGAGGCTGGAATGCAATGGTGCGTCTTGGCTCACTGCAACCTCTGCCTCCCAGGTTCAAGGAATTCTCTGGCCTCAGCCTCCCAAGTAGCTGAAATTACAGGCATGCACCACCATGCCTGGCTAATTTTTGTATTTTTAGCACAGATGGCGTTTTACCATGTTGGCCAGGCTGGTCTCAAACTCCAGACTTCAGGTGATTATCTGCCTGGGTTGGCCTCCCAAAGCGCAGGGATTTCAGGTGTGAGCCACTGTGCCCCGCCAGAAGCCTTTTCTTTCTTAGTAAACAACAAATCCATTCTTGCTGAGGCCAAAATCCTTGGAGTCATCTGATTTTAATTTGCTTTCCCATATACCAGCAATAATCAAGTAGAATCTGAAATTTAAAACACAATACTGAAACTGCCTTTGCAAGAACCGTAACAGAAAAATATTACAATGAAAGAGATCTGACCTAACGGAAACCATCTTGCTTCTAAGCCCCAGGCTGTCGTTGTTCATTCCTGGGCGTAGGCTGAACTAACTTTGTTCTGTAAACAGGAACTTAGTTTACAGTTTAGCTTTGAAACAAAGACAATAATAGCCCTTTCCCAAAACAAGCCCCCTTCCTGCCTGCAGACTAGCCTGCCTTTGCAGGACTAAGCACTTAGCCACAAGATTAGAAATTATGGTTTAGGAGTCATACAGCTGGAGGCTGCAGGAGACTAAACCTCTCCAAATTGCTCCTGGGAATAACATCACTATTGCAAAAACTACGATCAGTGCTTGAGATATTTTGCAGACACGGCACTTGATGCATCAGCTGGTACCACCCAGATCGATAAACTGGCTCATCTGGCCTTGTGGTCCCCACCCAGGAACTGACTTAGCTTGGACAAGAAGACAGCTTTGACGCCCATCTCTGACTTGACCCAACAGAACTCCCAACTCACTGGCCTGCTACTCAGCAAATTATTCTTAAAAACTCCAGTCCCCAAATTCTTGGGGAGACTGATTTGAGTAATAATAAAACTCTGGGCCGGACACGGTGGCTCATGCCTGTAATCACAGCACTTTTGGAGGCCAAGGCAGGCGGATCACCGGAGGTCAGGAGTTCAAGACCAGCCTGGCCAACATGAAGAAACCCTGTCTCTACTAAAAATACAAAAAATTAGCTGGGTGTGGTGCTGGGCGCCTGTAATCCCAGCTACTTGGGAGGCTGAGGCAGAACAATTTTGTTTCATTTTTTTTTTGAGACAGAGTCTCCTTCTGTTGCCAGGCGCCAGGCTGGAGTGCAGTGGTGAGATCTCGGCTCACTGCAACCTCTGCCTCCCAGGTTCAAGCAATTCTCCTGCCTCAGCCTCCCGAGTAGCTGGGACTACAGGCGCACACCACCATGCCCAGCTAATTTTTGTATTTTAGCAGAGACGGGGTTTCACTATATTGGCCAGGATGGTCTCAATCTCTTGACCTCATGATCTGCCTGCCTTGGCCTTCCAAAGTGCTGGGATTACAGGCGTAGGCCACCGCGCCCGGCAGAATTGTTTGAACCTAGGAGATGAGGTTGCAATGAGCTGAGATCATGCCACTGCACTACAGCTTGGGCAACAGAAGGAGACTCTCTCTCAAAACAAAAACAAAAACACTCATGCCTGTAATCCCAGCACTTTGGGAGGCAGAGGCAGGCAGATCACGAGGTCAGGGGTTTGAGACCAGCCTGTCCAACATGGTGAAACCCTGTCTCTACTAAAAATACAGAAATTAGCTGGGTGTGGTGGCACGTGCCTGTAGTCCCAACTACTTGGCAGGCTGAGGCAGGAGAATCACTTGAACCCCGGAGGCGGAGGTTGCAGTAAGCCTAAACTGCACCACTGCACTCCAGCCTGGATGACAGAGCAAGACTCCATCTCAAACAAAACAAAACAAAACAGAAACTGGTGTGACACAAAGAGACTCAGGAGTCCAAAAGCTAGGGTTGGATTGGGATTCATAGTGGATTTTTAGGTGCCTGGCTAAAGTGTGGTCAAGGAGAGACTCTGTAACAATGTATATGTGAACCTCCTAACCACCTTGCATCATGGATTAGAACAAGTATCTTTAATATTCCTGTTTGAGGAATGAGGATACAGAGGTTTGGCGAGATTAAGCTGGAAAGTGAGTTCAGGCCTTCTGACCTCTTATTATTGCTCTTTTTATGAGGCTTAAAAGCTGGGGAGGAAACAGGATACATTTTTGCAGGTAAATGATAATCGCTACTACTAAGTTGAGGGCTTCCCCTGTACCAGTCACTGTGCTCAATTATTACCATTATTTTTATTTTTTTGAGACATGGTCTTGCCCTGTTGCCCAGACTGGAGTACAGTGGTGCAGTCTCTGCTCAGTGCAACCTCTGCC
This sequence comes from Aotus nancymaae, assembly GCF_030222135.1. Taxonomy (NCBI): domain Eukaryota; kingdom Metazoa; phylum Chordata; class Mammalia; order Primates; family Aotidae; genus Aotus; species Aotus nancymaae. The sequence goes on along the minus strand of NW_026988450.1, from coordinate 743,452 downwards.
TTCCAGGTTCAAGTGATTCTCCTGACTCAGTTTTCCACGTAGCTGGGATTACAGGCAATCGCCACCATCCTCGGCTAATTTTTGTGTTTTTAGTAGAGACGGGGTTTCACCATATTGGCCAGGCTGGTCTTGATCTCCTGACCTCAGATGATCCTCCTGACTCAGCCTCCCAAAGTGCTGGGATTACAGGCGTGAGCCGCTGTGCCTGGCCTCTATTGTTATTATTATTTGAGATGGAGTCTGGCTCTGTCATCCAGGATGAGTGCAGTGGCGTGGCCTTACGAGCACTTCCCCACGTCCAGCACTGTGAGGAATAAATTCTATTCTTTATGAATTACCCAGTCTCAGATACTTTGTTACAGCAGCACAAATACTTAATAAAAAAGTAATTACGCTTTTACCTTGTTGTACTCCTGAGAGCAAGATGGGTCAGCAGCAGTACTGGAGCCACCCGTGAAAATTCGGCCAGGGTTCTCGCTCTTGTCATGTCTGTTCAAACCAGCAGGTCTGATCCGGAAATATGGCCTCAATATGTGCCACCAGAGTTTCCGTCAGTACTCGAAGGATACTGTTTTCATTAAGTTGGACTAAATGATCTCCCTTCAAAGGACTATCCAAGGCATCTACCATGAAACACCGTAATAGTTGGCCGGGCACGGTGGCTCACGCCTGTAATCCTAGCACTTTGGGAGGCCGAGGCGGGAGGATCACCTGAGGTCAGGAGTTCGTGACCAGCCTGACCAACACAGTGAAACCCCCGTCTCAAAAAAAAATACTAATAATAAACATTTTTTTAAAGTAATTAATTAATTTTTAAAATGTCTCTCCACCTTAGGAAGCCTAGCCACGGTCCTGCTTTCCCATGGGTTTAAGTGACTTCCCCTCTTCTTGAGATCCCCAAAATGTCCTGAGGTTCCTGGTGTGAGGTATATTGCCGAGTCAAAATGAGGAAACTGAGGCCAGTGTCAGAAAATGAGAATCCAATTTATTCAGCTCCTGGGTGAGGTTCTGTGGTCCGGGAAGGGGCCAGAGAAGTTGCACTGGGCTTCTCAGGGTGCGGGGTTTTATAGGGAGTGGAGGTAATTGATTGGTCTTTTTTTTTTTTTTTTTTTTTTGAGACGGAGTCTCGCTCTTGTTACCCAGGCTAGAGTGCAATGGCGCAATCTCGGCTCACCGCAACCTCCACCTCCTGGGTTCAGGCAATTCTCCTGCCTCAGCCTCCTGAGTAGCTGGGATTACAGGCACGTGCCACAGTGCCCAGCTAATTTTTTGTATTTTTAGTAGAGACGGGGTTTCACCATGTTGACCAGGATGGTCCCGATCTCTTGACCTCATGATCCACCTGCCTCGGCCTCCCAAAGTGCTGGGATTACAGGCGTGAGCCACCGCACCCGGCCTTGATTGGTCTTTAGGGAACCAAAGAGCAGACAGTTTCATTGGTGAGGAGGGTTGATTGATCATTAGGGAAACAAAGAGCAGACAGTTTCATTGGTGAGTTTCATTGGTGAGGGGGTTTGATTGATCATTAGGGAAACAAAGAGCAGAGAGTTTCATTGGTGAGGGAAAGTCAAGGTGCTGATGGGGCGAGCTGCCATTGGTTGCCAGGCGGGACTACTGGTGGGCTGACCGGCTGGGGAGGTCAATGTGAAGCTGCCGTTGGACAAATCTTTGGTGGGCTTTTTAAATTTTGAAGGGGTTGAGTGAGGAATGCAGGAGTGGGTGTGTGGAGCCTGCATAGAGAGAACAGATAGGAGTGGGTGTGGGGAGCGAGCATAGAGAGGCCAGCACGGGGAGAGATAAGTGTGTCCATTTAACTCCCAGTGAGGCAGCCGGCCTTACACCTGGTCCTGTGGAAAGTGACCGTGCCTTCCTCATTGTAAGGGAACCATGTGAGGGAATCTTGTGTACAAGGTACAAGGCCAGCTTTTTCCTTCAAGGGGCCTTATTGGCTCCATGGAGTCAACCTTAGTACCTAAAAATTGTCTGATTATATCTGAAAATATGACATTTCAGTCAAAGCCTTGGTAATATGACTATTGTTTCCAATTGTGTCTTGGTACAAACAGAACAGATTCTTACCGAACTTATGCAAATAATTATATTGCCATGAAAATAAAAATACTAATAGTTTCTAAATTCTGCAGGTATCATGTAGGAAGAAAGGATAAATGTGTACATTCTTGTACAAAATTATAATTTACCAAATTACTGTAAGCAATAGATAGTTTTGGAAAAAAGAAAATGGTATTCATATTTTAATGATACTGACAAGGAAATTTTGTCATTTCTTTTTACTTTTTATATTTTTTTCTTTTATATTTCTTTCCTTGAATTAAGAAATTTTGCTCAGTGGGCCGGGCGCGGTGGCTTACGCCTGTAATCCCAGCACTTTGGGAGGCCAAGGCGGGTGGATCACTAGGTCAAGAGATCGAGACCATGCTGGTCAACATGGTGAAACCCCGTCTCTACTAAAAATACAAAAAATTAGCTGGGCATGGTGGCGTGTGCCTGTAATCCCAGCTAGTCAGGAGGCTGAGGCAGGAGAATTGCCTGAACCCAGGAGGCGGAGGTTGCAGTGAGCCGAGATCGCGCCATTGCACTCTAGCCTGGGTAACAAGAGCGAAACTCCGTCTCAAAAAAAAAAAAAAAAGAAATTTTGCTCAGTGGCTCACGCCTGTAATCCTAGCACTTTGGGAGGCTGAGGCAGGTGGATCACCTGAGGTCAGGAGTTTAAGACCAGCCTGGCCATCATGGTGAAACCCTATCTTTTAAAAAAAAAAAAAGAGAAACTTTGCTATTTCAAGACATACAATTTTTTTTCTTTTTCGGTAGGTCAGTTGTTACACACTCCTTAGCGGATTCCAACTTCCATGGCCACCATCCTGCTGACATACAATATTTTAAGATAATAACTAGAATTATGACTAATACTATGGTATCAGGACTATCAGAATTCTAGGAACTTTATATAATTTCTTTTTTTTTTTTTTGAGATGGATTTTCACTCTTGTTGCCCAGGCTGCAGTGCAATGGCACGATCTTGGCTCACTGCAACCTCCACCTCCCAGGTTCAATCGATTCTCCTGCCTCAGCCTCCTGAGTCGCTGGGTTTATAGGCACTCGCCACCATGCCCAGCTAATTTTTTGTATTTTTAGTAGAGATGGGGTTTCACCATGTTGGCCAGGCTGGTTGAGAACTCCTGACTTCAGGTGATCTACCTGCCTGAGCTTCCCAAAGTGCTGAAATTACAGGCGTGAGCCACCCTGCCTGGCCACTTTATATAATTTCTTGAACACTAGTACTAAATATACCCAAAAATGTATAACTTAAAGAAGGCAAAATATAACTTTTCACTTGATAATACTTCCCGTGCAAATTTAGCACATCGAATAATCGTAATTATTTTAATATCTCTCTTTTCATAAAGAGGGAAAAGACTTCTTTTGAGATATTATAGGGGCCCTCAGAACATTCCAAAGTTATTTCAAGTTCAGAATAACTTAATTGAGGGGGCAGGGAAGGGAAAATAACCTTAATTTAGAAGTTGATTTTGGGGCTAGGCACAGTGGCTTATGCCTGTAATCCCACAACTTTGAGGGGCCAAGGTGGGCAGATCACCTGAGGTCAAGAGTTTGAGACCAGTGCCAATGTGATGAAACCTTGTCTCTACTAAAAATACAAAAATTAGGCCAGGCACGGTGGCTCACACCTGTAATCCCAGGACTTTGGGAGGCTGAGGTGGGGGATCACAAGGTCAGGAGTTCAAGATCAGCCTGACCAGGACTGTGAAACCTGTCTTTACTAAAAACACAAAAATAAGCCGGGTGTGGTAGCAGGCACCTGTAATCCCAGCTATTCTGGAGGCTGAGGCAGGACAATCACTTCAACCTGGGGGATGGAGGTTGCAGTAAGCCGAGATCACGACTGCACTCCACCCTGGGTGACAGAATGAGACTCTATGTCAAAAAAAAAAAAAAAAAATTAGCCAGGTGTGGTGAGTGTGGTGTCTGTAATTTCAGCTACTCAGGAGACTGAGGCAGGAGAATTGCTTGAATTCGAGAGGCAGAGGCTGCAGTGAGCCAAGTGCAGTGAGCTGAGATCACACCACTGCACTCCAACCTGGGCAACAGAGCGAGACTCCATCTCATTTTTTTTTTTTGATACGGAGTTTTGCTCTTGTTACCCAGGCTGGAGTACAATGGCACTATCTCGGCTCACCGCAGCCTCTGCCTCCAGGGTTCAGGCAATTCTCCTGCCTCAGCCTCCCGAGTAGCTGGGACTACAGGCACGCGCCACCATGCCCAGCTAATTTTTTGTATTTTTAGTAGAGACGGGGTTTCACCATGTTGACCAGGATGGTCTCGATCTCTTGACCTCGTGATCCACCCGCCTCGGCCTCCCAAAGTGCTGGGATTACACGCGTGAGCCACCACGCCCAGCCGGAGCGAGACTCCATCTCAAAAAAAAAAGTTGATTTTGGGAAGTTGTAAAAAATGTCAAAAGGTTTAAAATATTCAATTAAGGCCTGGTGTAGTGGCTCATGGCTATAATCCCAGCACTTTGGGAGGCCAAAGTGGGCAGATCATGAAGTCAAGAGATCAAGACCATCCTGGCCAACATAGTGAAGCCCCGTCTCTAAAAATAAAAATAATAAAAAAAGAAAAAGTAATTTTCGTCAACCCTTTTGAGTTCCAAATTGGGATGGACTCCTGTAACAAGAGCGATTAACAAGAGAAAACAAGTGTAAGAACACATACAGTACATACCATGCAGGAGAAATCTCAATAAAAAGTAACTGAAAATAGTGGCTTAGAACTCTGGCTTAGGGCCAGGGGCGGTGGCTCACCCCTGTAATCCCAGCACATTGGGAGGCTGAGGCAGGCAGATCACAAGGTCAGGAGTTCGAGACCAGCCTGGCCAACATGGTGAAACCCCATCTCTTTAATTTACTTTTTTTATTTTAAAATTTTAAATAATTTTAAAAGATGGGGTTTCACCATGATGGTCAGGCTGGTCTCGAACTCCTGACCTCAGGTGATCCACCCACCTTGGCCTCCCAAAGTGCTAGGATTACAGGCGTGAGCCACCGCACCCGGCCAGTGAAACCCCATCTGTACTAAAAATGCAAAAATTAGCCAGGCGTGGTGGCAGGCGCCTGCAATCCTAGCTTTTTGGGAGGCTGAGGCAGGAGAATCACTTGAACCCAGGAGACGGAGGTTGCAGTGAGTTAAGATCACACCACTGCACTCCAGCATGGGCAAGAGAGCAAGACCATGCCTTTAAAAAAAAAAAAAAAAAGAATAAAAGCAAACTTTTATGATATCATTAAAGGAATGTCTGAGTGAAGGGTATATGGAAATTACACTGTTCTTTTTTTTTTTTTTTTTTTGAAGACGGGGTTTCACCATGATGGCCAGGCTGGTCTTGAACTCCTGACCTCAGGTGATCCACCCACCTCAGCCTCCCTAAGCGCTAGGATTACAGGCATGAGCCACCATGCCCGGCCGGAAATTATACTGTTCTTGCAATTTTTTTTTTTTTGAGCCAGAGTTTCGCTCTTGTTAACCAGGCTGGAGTCCAGTGGTGTGATCTCAGCTCACCGCAACCTCCGCCTCCTGGGTTCAAGCAATTCTCCTGCCTCAGCCTGCTGAGTAGCTGGGACTACAGGCACGCGCCACCACGCCCAGCTAATTTTTGTATTTTTAGTAGAGACGGGGTTTCACCATGTTGACCAGGATGGTCTCGATCTCTTGACCTTGGGATCCACCCGCCTCGGCCTCCCAAAGTGCTGGGATTACAGGCGTGAGCCACCGCGCCCGGCCTTGTTCTTGCAACTTTTGTGTAAGTTTGAAATTACGGTGGCATTTTAAGGCTTCTTAGATTTAGTAAGCAACAGCAGTTTATTTATTTATTTATTTTATAAAAACCAGTCAAATTTAGCAGTGGGGAGTTGTATACCAACTTTAGTGACACTAATGTTAATAAGTTCTGATAACCCACTACCATCGGACCAGCCGCCAGCAGTTTTTTTTTTTTTTTTTGAGACGGAGTTTCGCTCTTGTTATCCAGGCTGGAGTGCAATGGCGCGATCTGGGCTCACCGCAAACTCCGCCTCCTGGGTTCAGGCAATTCTCCTGCCTCAGCCTCCTGAGTAGCTGGGACTACAGGCACGCGCCACCGTGCCCAGCTAATTTTTGTATTTTTAGTAGAGACGGGGGGGTTTCACCAACTTGACCAGGATGGTCTGGATCTCTTTACCTCATGATCCAGCCGCCTCGGCCTCCCAAAGTGCTGGGATTACAGGCATGAGCCACCGCGCCCGGCCAGCAGTTTTAAAAAGTATTTCCTAACTGATGTGCTGAGAGTCATTACATTCTAGGCTTCCTCATGCCTCTTCTTAGCCTGCACTCCTTTAGATGGAGAGATGGTTTTATCTATGATGGATGCTGAAGGAGAATGGCACATGGATTCTCCAATTAAATAAAGCAAGCCATTCTAATTAGCAAGACTAGATATCTTCCAGAGTCAATGTCTGAGGAAAAATTTCAAATGGAATGACATATTGTAGTCTAAAAATTGAAGAGAATTAAGCTGAGATTACATCATCTTAGTATGACTAATCCACACTGTCCTGACTTTTCACAGTAACAACTAAGATTTTTTGAGCATTTGTTGTGTTCCATCCACTGTTCAAAGCATTCCACGTTTTAGGCAAATGGTGAGTGGGATTTGAACCTGGGCAGTTTTGCTCCTGCACTCGGTATTTATAGTATCTTCCACCCAAAGCAGTGCTGTCAATCTTTTCTGACAGCAGTGATGTCAGGCATACCTGATGTGTGTGTTGGCTTCCACGAAATCATGAGGCATACCCTCTGGAAGGAACATTTATCAGAATTTATGGGGTATAACTGTTGTTCCTCTTATTCCTCCACTCCCCAGACTGATACTTCACTGTTTTCAAAAATGCCTTCTGACAACTTTTACACCTTCACCCTCCTTTTTTTTTTTGAGAGTCTCACTGTGTCATGCAGGCTGGAGTGTAGTGGTGTGATCTCTGCTTACTGCAACCTTTGCCTCCCAGGTTCAAGCAATTCTCCTGCCTCACCCTCTCAAGTAGCTGGGATTACAGGCACCTGCCACTGAGACGGGGTCATTTTTTTTGTATTTCTCTCTTTTTTTTATTATACTTTAAGTTCTGGGGTACATGTGCAGATCATGCAGGTTACACAGGTATACATGTGCCATGGTGGTGTGCTACATCCATCCCCCAACGTCATCTACATGAGGTGTTTCTCCTGTTCTCTCTCCCCAACATCCCCACACCCTGCTATCCCTCCCCTAGCTCCCCCACCCCCCCACAGGCCCCAGTGTGTGATGTTCCCCTCCCTGTGTCTGTGTTCTCATTGTTCAACATCCATTTATGAGAACATGCGGTGTTTGGTTTTCTGCTCGTGTCAGTTTGCCGAGAACGACAGTTTCCAGCTTCATCCATGACCCTGCAAAGAACATGAACTCACTTTTTTATGGCTGCATAGTATTCCATGGTGTATATGTTCCACATTCTCTTTATCCAGTCTATTATTGTGGGGCATTTGGATTGGTCCTAAGTCTTTGCTATTCTAAGTGTTTTTATAATGGAATGTTTTATAATCCTTTATATACCCAGTAATGGGATTGCTGGGTCAAATGGAATTCCTATTTCTAGACCCTTGAGGAATCGCCACACTGTCTTCCACAATGGTTGAACTAATTTACACTCCCAGCAACAGTGTAAAAGCGTTCCTATTTCTCCAGTCTCTCCAGCATGTTGTCTCCTGATTTTTTAATGATCGCCATTCTAACTGGTGTGAGATGGTATCTCGATGCGGTTTTGATTTGCATTTCTCTAATGACCAGTGAGGATGAGTCTTTTTCGTTTGTTTTCTGCATAAATGTCTTTTGACAAGTGTCTGTTCATAACCTTCGCCCGCTTTTTGATAGGGTTTTTTCTTTTCTTTGTAGATTCTGAATATTAGCCCTTTGTCAGATGGTTAGCTTGCAAAATTTTTTCCCATTCTGTTGGTTGGTGGTTCACTCTAATGATAGTTTCTTTTGCTGTGCAGAAGCTCTTTGGTTTAATTAGATCCCATGCCTATTTTGGCTTTTGTTGCCATTGTTTTTGGTGTTTGTTTCAGTAATGAAGTCCTTGCCTGCGCCTATGTCCTGAATGCTATTGCCTAGGTTTTCTTCTAGGCTTTTTATGGTGTTAGGTCTTATGTTTAAATCTTTAATCCATCTGGAGTTAATTTTTGTATAGGTGTAAGGAAGGGATCCAGTTTCTGCTTTCTGCATATGGCTAGCCAGTTCTCCCAGCACCACTTATTAAATAGGGGAATTCTTTCCCCACTCTTTTTTTGTATTTTTTTTTTTTTTTTTTTTTTAGTGGAGACAGGGTTTCACATCTTGGCCAGGCTGATCTTGAACTCCTGACCTCGTGATCCACTGCACCAGGCCCCCACCCTCCTTTCATGAGTTAATTAATTCTTTCTACCAACACGTTATAAGCATCTAGTGCCAAGCATGAGGCACTGCACTGACGGATATGACCATTTCTTCTCAAGAAACTTATGACCAGACTGGGTTTGGTGGCTCACGCCTGTAATCCCAGCACTTTGGGAGGCCGAGGCGGGCGAATCACGAGGTCCAGAAATTGAGACCATCCTGGCCAACATGGTGAAACCCCATCTCTACTAAAAATACAAATAGTCCCAGCTACTTGGCAGGCTGAGACAGGAGAATCGCTTGAACCCAGAAGGCAGAGGCTGCAGTGAGCCGAGATCACATCATGGCACTCCAGCCTGGGCAACAGATGGAGACTCTGTCAAAAAAAAAGGAAACTTATGACCAGTGGGCAGGCTATAGAGTTTACTAAATAACTATGCATTTTTAAGGCTGGGCGCAGTGGCTCATGCCTGTAATCTCAGCACTTTGGGAGGCTGAGGTGGGAGGATCATGAAGTCAGGAGTTCAAGATGAGCCTGACTAACATAGTGAAACCCCGTCTCTACTAAAAATACAAAAATTAGCTAGCCATGGTGGCTCGCATGTGTAATCCCAGCTACTCGGGAGGCTGAGACAGGAGAATTACTTGAACCTGGGAGGCGGAGGTTGTAGTGAGCTGAGATGTACCGCTGCACTCTAGCCTGAATGCCAGAGCGAGACTCCATCTCAAAAAACAAACAAATAAACAAAAAAAAAAAAAGAAAAAGAAAAGAGCAGCAACAAAAAAAACCTTACAATTTTTTTTTTTTTTTAGCTTTTAAGATATTTAATTCAGCATTCCACTACTTTATTATTATTTTTTTTGAGACGGAGTTTCACTCGTTACCCAGGCTGGAGTGCAATGGCGTGATCTCGGCTCACCGCAACCTCCGCCTCCTGGGTTCAAGCAATTCTCCTGCCTCAGCCTCCCGCCACTAACATTTTAATGCTATTTAAATATTCAATTAGAACTATCATTTTTTATAGCTACTTTATGAACAAATGTTGATTCTAAGTTATAAAAAAGGCCCAACACCTAAGATGTAAAGGTTTCAGGAATTCTTTACTGTAGTAGTATTTACACATAAGATTTCAGCCTATCATCATTTTATAAAGATGACTGCTCGGATTTAATTAATATTTAAAAAAAACAAGATCCATTATATTATGGTGAGTTTTTATTACCTATAAAATACTCATCACTACACATTTCCATAAATGTAGTGGTTAGTAAACCTTTTTCTTTCTTTTTTTTTTTTGTATTTTCAGTAGCGACGGGGTTTCACCATGTTGACCAGGATGGTCTCGATCTCTTGACCTCATGATCTACCTGCCTCAGCCTCCCAAAGTGCTGGGATTACAGGCTTGAGCCACCGTGTCCGGCACAGCTTTTTTCTTAATGAAAAATAATGCCAGATACCAAAATAAAAATAAAATGGCACTTGAAGAAAATAATTTCTACAGTATTTTTGAAAATTGGCATAGTATTTTTTTTTTTCCAAGATGGAGTCTCACTCTGTTACCCAGGCTGGAGTGCAGTGGCACAATCTCAGCTCATTTCAACCTCTGTCACCTGAGTTCAAGCGATTCTCCTGCCTCAGCCTTCCGAGTAGCTGGGATTACAGGCACCTGCCACCAAGCCTGGCTAATTTTTGTAGTTTTAGTAGAGACAGGGTTTCACCATGTTGGCCAGACTGGTCTTGAACTCCTGACCTCATGATCTACCTGCCTTGGCCTCCCAAAGTGCTGGGATTACAGGCATGAGCCACCATGCCTGGCCAGCATAGTTTTATTTATAATGTAAAAAATAAAATAAAACACAAGCTTCACTACAAATATTGAACCTAAGTTAGAAAATTTTTATGTAGCCAAACCATGACTTTAAACTCCATTTACACCGATGGCAGGTAACTGGGCTGCAGGCCGCACCCACGTGTGCAGCAAGCAGGACATGCAGGCAGCCTCGCTCACCAGGCTTCAGAGCAAGCGCACAGTCTTCCCAGTCACCGTCAGGAAGTCCTCATCTGCCAGGGCACGAAGTGCTTCTTCAAACATATCTTTGGTAATTGCCTGTGGAGAAGAGAAAGAAAATAAGTATTTCACACATTAAGTCCCTCCTTCACCTGTTAAGAGACATGGTAATTTTAAACTACCACCCAGAGTCTTCTCTTCTTATGGGTATCCACATGCCTTATACTCTAAAGCAGGAGTGGAGTGGTCAGTCAGATAGTCCGTATGGTACAGTTGGCATCTGTACAGTCCACGTTGTAACTATCAACTCTGCCCTCTCAGTGACAACACAGCCACGGAAAGTGAACTGGTGCTGAAAGCCTGCAGAGTTCTTCTCACTAAATAACTCACCTTACTTATTTACAAAAGGACACCTGAGTATTTCATACCTAAAACAAACTTATATTTGTAACAACTATGAAAAGGGCATAACAATTTTTTTTTTTAAGACAGAGCCTCGCTCTATCACCCAGGCTGGAGTGCAGTGGCGTGATCTCAGCTCACTGCAACCTCCACCTCCCGGGTTCAAGCAATTCTCCTGCCTCAGCCTCCTGAGTAGCTGGGGTAACAGGTGCCCGCCATCACGCCTGGCTAATTTTTGTATTTTTAGTAGAGACGGGGTTTCACCATATTGGTCAGGCTGGTCTCAAACTCCAGACCCCGTGATCTGCCCGCCTTGGCCTCCCAAAGTGCTGGGACTACAAGTGTGAGTCACCACGGCTGACCAACAATTTTTTTTTTTTTTTGGGGACAGAGTTTTGCTCTGTCGCCCAGGCTGGAGTGCAGTGGCGGGATCTTGGCTCACTGCAACCTCTGCCTCCCAGGTTCAAGCAATTCTCCTGCCTCAGCCACCTGAGTAGCTGGGATTTCAGGTGTGCACCACCATACCCAGCTAATTTTTGTATTTTTAGTAGAGATGGGTTTCACCATATTGGTCAGGCTGGTCTCAAACTCCTGGCTTCAAGTGATCCACCTGTTTCCGCTTCCAAAAGTGTTGGGATTACAGGTGTGAGCCACTGCGCCTGGCCGAAAAATTTAATTGTGATTATTTTTTGATGATGGGCTTATGGTTCATCTTCCTTTTCTTTATTCTTATCTATATTTATTTTTTAATAAATAAATAAAGGAAAAAAACCAAAAGCACAAGGAAAAAGAGAAAGCTCTATCAAACAAAAAATACATATAAACACTTACTATGTCAGATTGCCCCCGAATGTCTTCAAAAAGTTGCTGGTATTTTAGAGCTGGTATTTTGCCCTTAGATAAAATAAGCTTTTTCAATGCTTCTGCTAATTCTTCTTTCCGTTTACGAGAGGTGGCACTCATCCCTGATTTGAAAAGAAATCAATGAAAATATTATTGCTATGTTTCAAATTCTCAAAAATACTCCTTTGGTAGTATTGCCTGGAATGGTAAGGGGACAGGGCTGAGTACATTTGAAAGGAATGAGTTGTGACTGATTCCAAATGTTCTCTAAGCCACTAGTTGCCGCCTTCCAGGGAAACAGTCTACGTATTTATGCAGCGAGCAGATGCTGCTGATTAGGAAACACACAACTTCTCTAAAATGGGTTAACACAACTGGCCAGACAGCCAAGGGGACAATCTCCTTAAAACTATACACAGAACTCGGTATTAGTGAATATTTTTATTAAGAGATGATTAAGGGGCAACTTTCATCAGATTCTCAAAGGGGTCCTAATCCAAAGAAGGTTAAGAACTTTTGTTTCAAATGATTTAACTGTTAGCTTAAATCTAACATATGAACTACTCACATATTGAAATTATTTTCAAAAGCTTTTCCGTTCACTGAGAATAACGAACCTGTAGTAAGAATAGATATGTCCACGATGCCAGTCCGGGGGTCAGTTGCAGACTGCTTCAGAGCTTCCCGATGGAGGCGTTTGGCCTCTTCCACATCAATGGCTTCAACTTTGTTAGAAAATCTTACTTTAGCATGGGCTTCTGCTAAGCGGATTAATGATTCTAGCTGTCGAGGGTATGCAGAAACCATTCCACGGCTACTGCCAATCTTCCTCATATCTACATAAGCCTATTGTAGGTAGAAAAAGAAAAGCAAACGTCCTTGGTGATAACTTTAGTTTTGTGATTGAATTTTGAACACTCAGGCTTCCGTTAAATAAACTAAACTCGGATCTGGTCCTGGGCCCCAGAGCGCATCAGATGGTAAGTCTACAGAAATTTCTACAGAAATCCCATGTCCAGCGTGCAGTGGTGGGTGCACATATTCCAACTGGGAGACACTCGGGAAGACTTCTTGCAGAGGGTGGCATCTAACATAGCTTTAAAGAAGAGAAACGGGCATGGTGTGACAGAGGAAAGGGATGTGGCGTGTGGGGAGAGGAGCAGGCTCTGAGGACTCATAGGGCCAATCGGGGCCTGTCTGAGAAAAGTGCTCAGGGACGGTTATCCTGATCTACACCCCTGGCTAGGGGTACACTTGATGGGACACAAAAGTTGCTGGGAGAATGTTGCAAAGGTAAGTTGGATCAACTTCACATACAGGTGACACAGTCTTATTTCTTCATGAACCACCCCAAGACTATGACACAAAAAGTTACATAATGTCTGCAACTTTCATCTTAGCATTTTTGGGAGCTCAGTTAGGATATAAAGTTCATCAAAGCGCCAGGAACCTGTCTCTACTAAAAATACAAAAATTAGCTGGGAGTCACGGTGGGCACTTGTAATCCCAGCTACTTGGGAGGCTGAGGTAAGAGAATCGGTTGAACCCAGGAGGTGCAGGCTGCAGTGAGCCAAGATTGCGCCACTGCACTCCAGCCTGGGCAAAAGAGCCAGACTCTGTCTCAAAAACGAACAAACAAAAAACAGTATGTTATTAACAAAATAATTAATGTTTTCATAATTTTGTTTTTTTACCCATCAGCAGGAAAATAATTAATGTTTTAAAGGAGATGGCTGGGCAGTCATATTAATGCTGTGGGCTACAGGCACAGTAAGCCTTTTCTCAGCTGGGTTACCTCGATGAGAGCTTGGCTGGCTTCCTCACTTAGCCGTGGCATGATGGTGCTGTGCGCATAGGCAATGTAGTCCTTCAGGACCGCCATGTCCAGGAGCTCCTCCTCTGCCTGCTCCTCGCTCTGGTAGTACAGTGCGACCAGGTGGTGAGCCAGACGCCTGTCGTAGGCTTCGTCCTGAGGGTCCAGCATGAGGAAGATCAAGTCAAACCTAAGAAAACAAAGTAAAAATACTATTTTTTCAGCACTGGGAGGCCGAGGCGGGTGGATCACCTGAGGTCAGGAGTTCAAGACCAACCTGGCCAACATGGTGAAACCCTGTCTCTACTAAAAACACAAAAATTAGCAGTGTGCCTATAATCCCAGCTTTTCAGGAGGCTGAAGCAGGAGAATCACTTAAACTTGAGAGGTGGAGGTTGCAGTGAGCCAAGATTGCGTCACTGCACTCTAGCCTGGGCGACAGAGGGAGTCTGTCTCAAAAAAACAAAACAAAACAAAAAAAACTGTTTTCCTAGTTGAGACACCAATACACCAACAAACAATGTATTAAAAGACCGCTCGAGCAGCGCAGACGTGCAGTGAACGTGGACCCCGCGAGTGCCCCCAGGGAGAAGCGCCTTTGCCTGGTGCGGAAAGAGCCTTTGTGTCCATCCATTCAACCCACTCACCCTGTGCTGTCCCTTAGGTCTGCCCAGGGAACGACTAGGGACCAATCAGATGAGTCAAGGGAAGACTTACTTTCCTTAGGGAAAGGTTACTATAATTTTGACGATGGAGTTTTTTTTTTCTTTTTTTTTTTGAGACGAAGTCTCACTCTGTAGCCCAAGCTAGACTGCAGTGGAGTCCTCTCAGCTCACCGCAACCTCTGTCCCCTGGGCCCAAACAATTCTTGGGCTTCCTCAGCCTCCTGAGTAGCTGGGACCACAGGTGCCTGCCACCACACTTGGCTCATTTTTTTTTTTCAAATGGACCATACTGCCCAGGGTGGACTCAAACTCCTGAGCTCAGACGATCCACCCACCTCGGCCTCCCAAAGTGCTGGGATTACAGGCGTGAGCTCCCGCACCTGAACGACGATGAAAAGATTTGAACGAAAGCACATTCGACTATTTTTTTTGGGAAAAAAACTATTAAAAATACAAAAATTAGCCAGGTGTGGTGGTGCACACCTATAATCCCAGCTAGTTGGAAGGCTGAGGCGGGAGAATTGCTTGAACCCAGGAGGTGGAGGTTGCATGAGCCCAGCGCGTGTACTCCAGCCTGGGCGACAGAGAGACTCCGTCTCAAAAAAAAAAAGCAAGTAATTAAAACCTAAAATCCACTTATGAGATATGTCCAATATTTGCAGTGGGGCTGAAAGTGAAGATTATGTGACTACTCTTTAATGAATCTAACTTTTCAGAGCCTCATCTACTGTACAGAGTTGTTCTCTGTCGATTCTCAGCGGTGGCTTTAGGACTAAGGGTGGTGAGTGACAGCCATGTGAAAACGGCATGGGATTGAGATACCCCAACTGGTTCAAAAACAAATGAGAGCACACATCATCCTTGCCTCGAAAACCCTTGACCAACCAAATTTGAAACATCTTGATAAGAGTGAAGAGTTTTCATTAGCAGTTGCCAAATCTTAGTAGCTCCTTTTCAATCTCATCCTGAATATTACACAAATGAACAAAATAAAAATGTTTTAATACCTTGATAATAAAGTGTGAGGTAGCTGGATGTTTTCAATGGTTGTTTTTTTAGGATTCCACTGAGACTCAATGGGATTTGCTGCTGCCAGGACAGAGGTGCGTGCATTGAGCTGACAGATGATCCCAGCCTATCAGAGAAAACAGTGCAGTTAGAAGCCTCTCTCTGACACCAGCAAGAACAAGCACTGCCTTTGCCTGACCACCTATTAAACCCATATTCCCTCCGCTGTGTTTCTATGGCCTGAGCCAAGTTGCCTTCACTGACTTCAGCAGTTCACCTGGATAAGCCCTGTCCTCAGGTTGATGTCAAGGACTGAGTTTAGATGAGTGCGTGCTATGCCCACGTTTTTCTCAGAAAGCAAGCCCCTTGCAAGAGCTTTGGGACAAACTCAAGTTCTTTGAACATGACATCAGTGGGTTAGTAGAGTAAAAAAGACAAAACTTGATACCCTGTAGAAGATATGTAGAGATTTAGCTGAAATATGATGTGAAAAGCACTTATCGATCTCCCCAAGTTAGAACCAAAGTAGCACAGCACAGTTCCAGACACCGTCTTTCAAGGATCCACACATTTAAAACATGTCCGCGTTGACAGTGGAGAAGGCGACTTACCTTCGCAATGGACAGAGTCTGCTGTTCCATGACTTCATGCAATACGGATCTTGTACTTTCATTCATCTTGTCGAACTCATCGATACAGCAGATGCCGTTGTCACTCAGGACAAGGGCGCCTGTCTGCAGGACCAGCTGCCTCGTCTCAGGGTCTTTCATTACGTACGCAGTGAGGCCAACTGCACTGGAGCCCTTCCCAGACGTGTACTGGCCCCTGGGGACCAGGTTGAACACGTACTGCAGCAACTGGGACTTGCTGGTACCAGGGTCGCCACACAGCAAGATGTTGATCTCAGCCCGAAATTTGCCCCTTCCTGTGTGACTAAAATCCTTCCTTGTCCCACCAAAGAGCTGAAGCAAGATTCCCTAAAAAATTCAAACACACAGACATGTCTGAACATTCATGTTCTGCACAGTAACTGGGATGTAGTTTAAACTTTACAGATACTTTTCTCTTACAAAGAACTACGATTGAGAAGTCATCGGAAAGCATAAAAAGGCTTGTGAAAGTGCTTGATACGCTCTAAGTGATCACAGACCAATTTATTCATCAGCACCTATCAGTGCGCCAGAATGGTGGCCACGCAAGTCCCTACTCTGACACTGTGTGGCCTCTTCTGTTTAGAAACCTAAGCTCAGAGCAGAGATGAGGACAGACAGTGCTGTGATTCTCTTCAACCAATGGCACGTCAGGATGCCTGCACCTGCTCTAACAGGCCATAACTCATGTCCTTTATGGAGGAAGGCTCAAGGGGTAGAATGGATGTATATACTATTTGATCCCAAGGAACTGTAAATCCCAACGCCTTGTTTAAAATCCAGTTACCTTCTTTATGTCTTCATGTTCATAAATGCTTGGAGCCAAGGCTGAAGCAAGCCTCTCATAAATGTCTGGTTTCCTGGAAAGTTCCTTCAGCAATTCCACACGTTTCTCTGAAAAAAGTTTCTGTTCTGCTTCTTCATCGAGGCCATGCAGACGTTTTGCATCCGTTTTCCGATAATGAATGACATCAATGTGGGTTTTGTAGACAGACTTCACATTACTCACTCTCGGATTGACTCGAATAGGCACTGCTCGATAGATGCCTGAGGGCACAACCAGGAGATGCACTTTTACCTTCCCATGTCTTCCTCCGCGTGGCTCAGCAACCAGCGTAGGCAACAGATGCACTAGGGTGAAGCACTGCACTGCGCTGGCCCTGGAGGAGGTGAGCTCCACCATCTCCTCCATGACCCTCCCAAGCCCAGGACTCAGTCCCACATTGCAAAGCTCCCGCCCCCTCTGAGCAAGTTGGGAAAGGGCAGCAAGAAAGGGACAAACTCGAAAGAACCCAGATTGGCTGGGCGTGGTGGCTCACGCCTGTAATCCCAACACTTTGGGAGGCTGAGGTGGGTGGATCACCTGAGGTCGGGAGATTGAGACCAGCCTGGCCAACATGGTGAAATCCCGTCTCTGCTAAAAATACAAAATTAGCCTGGTGTGGTGGCACATGCCTGCAATCCCAGCTACTTGGGAGGCTAAGGCAGGAGAATCACTTGAGCCCGGGAGGCGGAGGTTGTGGTGAGCTGAGATCACACCATTGTACTTCAGCCTGGGCAATAAGAGCAAAACTCCATCTTAAAAAAAAAAAAAAGGAGACTTTGGGAGGCCGAGGTGGCTGGATCACGAGGTCAAGAGATCGAGACCATCCCGGTTAACATGGTGAAACCCCGTCTCTACTAAAAATACAAAAAATTAGCTGGGCATGGTGGCGCGTGCCTGCGATCCCAGCTACTCAGGAGGCTGAGGCAGGAGAATTGCCTGAACCCAGGAGGCGGAGGTTGCGGTGAGCTGAGATTGCGCCATTGCACTCCAGCCTGGGTAACAAGAGCAAACCTCCGTCTCAAAAAAAAAAAAAAAAAAGAACCCAGGTTTCTGCAAATGATAGACCCGAGGTTGTGTTCATCTTGGTCTACTCGTCAGCAGTGTTCTGGGGCAGCTGCAGCTCTGTGAGCACGCCCGCAGGCACACAGTCGCTCTCAGGGTGAAATGGACCTGCTGTGCTTCTAGCTCCATGCTGGGTTCATTGTGTGTTCAATAAGCAGTATTTTTACTTCCCTAAATTGAGTGTACAGAATCTGCCTAGCACTTACCTGACTGCAACAAAATGCTAAAATCCTCCAGCCACTGAGACTAGACTAGGTCCCCGCCTCCTGCCCCACAAAAGCATGCCAATCACATCCTCCTAGAAGCCAGGCTCCCCACACGGAAAAGTCTCATCTGATCTTCATCTTTTCTGGATTTCAAATCAGAAGGCTTGGACTTCAGGATGATTCCGGCAGCTTTTGGAGAAAGTCTGACCCTTCCCCCTTACAGCTATCTCAACGCAATGGCACCGAGTGCTGTCCTTTTTTATTTAGTGGGTCAGCGTAATTCTTGTTTAACACAACACACCAGTTTACACACATTCTTAGAACACACACTACTCTTCACTCCAATACAGGCTAGGGATGGACGATTATGTTTAAAGAGGCCCGTGATGATCTCACAGAACAGCATCGATACTTACATCTACACAGCACTTTCCACAGCCCCTTGGCCCCAGACAACTCGCACACGTGTATCATCACATTAACTCCACTTTGTAGGTTAGAACACTAAAATATTGGACTAAATACTCTTCTGAAGGTTACAGCGTGGCAGGACTGGAAATGGCGCATGTCATTTACTAAAGACTACACATTCTTTCAAATTCTCCATGACTACAAGTACTTTTACAACTGGATTGCTAGTGACAACCGCAGGACTTTACACTGGGGAAGAAACGGGGAGCACTGCCTCATTGAAAACAAGAGCTGATGTATGGCGTGCCCCAAGCCCTCTGCTCAGGACCAGATCCAGGCACTCCCTGCCCATCAATGAAGAGCTATGCTGCCATCAACACTCCCTTGCCCCCAGCCAAAATCCATTGTTCCTCTACAGAATCAGAAAGATTGCCACACTCAGGTGGTGGTGTGCTAACAGCACTCTCATGGCAGCAAGAAGGGACCCGGGTCCTGGGTCATCATTTACTGTGGCGTCTGAGCTACCGCACCAGCCTGTGTGCCCCTGAACCTCATGTGCTTTTGCACATGGAAACAAGGTGCTCTGACCTGTTCTTCTCCGTAATAAACAAATGTTAACCCTTGGCTGTACGTTTGGGAAACAAGTAAAAATTGCTTAAAACTCCAGCCTGTGGGCCGGGCGTGGTGGCTCACGCCTGTAATCCCAGCACTTAGGGAGGCCAAGGTGGGTGGATCATGAGGTCAGGAGTTGAAGACCGCCCTGGCTAACACGGTGAAACCCTGCCTCTACTAAAAATACAAAAAATTAGCCGGCCGTGGTGGTGTGCACCTGTAGTCCCAGCTACTCTGGGAAGCTGATGTAGGAGAATCTCCTGAATCCAGGAGGCAGAGGTTGCAGTGAGCCAAGATTGCACCACTGCACTCCAGCCTGGCAACAGAACAAGATTCAGTCTCAAAAAAATGAAAAAACAAACCAGCCCACCTCCAAGAGCACACGACTGCACTCCAGCCCGGTGGCAAAGTGAGACTCTGTCTCGAAAAAACAAATAAAAACTCCAGCACTGGTGATACTTCTCTGAGCTGCTGGCATAACTCAAAACTCTACCCATTCCAGCCATCTGAGGCTGCTCTCTCATGATGTGAACAGTATGGACTGAAGACACACACAACTCCAGGACACTGAGATAGCAAGAGGCGAGTGACCTCACGAACCACGAGCTCCAACATTCAAGTTCAGGAAGAACTGAACAATTTCATACTGCTGGGCCGTGGGACTCAGTTAAAAAGGTGGCAGATGAAGTGGGGATGTATCCCACAGTCTCAAAGACATGTAGTGACAACAGGAGGCAGAACTTGCCCATCCCAATGAAGCTGGGATTGAACCCAGTGACTCACTGAAGTGCAGCACTGAAAGCAAGACACGTGCTCACATGCTGGCAGAAACCTACACTCTTACCTGTAACATTCACTCTGTCCCCAGGCTGAACCTTGTCAACGAGATCATTGTGAGCAAACAGGATGACGGTGTGTGGTGTCTGCCCTGCAGGCATGTCTTCCGGAGACTCCTGAAGCTTGATCTGAAGAGCAAGAGAACATGTGGGCCACAGAGAGTGCAGGGGGACAAAATCTGCGTGTGTTTGTACTGCTTTGTACTATATTTGCCACACCTTCTCTTGCAATCCCTGTTTTTGCCATGTAAGTCTACAACGTGTATCTCTGCATGAATGTTTGTGCATGTTTCTCGTTATTTAAGAAGTTACTTCTAGATCTCCTGGGTGAAGCGGCACACTTTTTTTCTATTTTATCTCAGCTTACTGCAACCTCCGCCTCCTGGGTTCAAGCGACTCTCTTGCCTCCGCCTCCCGAGTAGCTGGGATTATAGGAATGTGCCACCACACCCAGCTAATTTTGTATTTTTAGTAGAGACAGGTTTTTTCCATGTTGGTCAGGCTGGTCTTGAACCCCTGACCTCAGATGATCCGCCTGCCTCAGCCTCCCAAGGTGCTGGGATTACAGGTATGAGCCACCACGCCCAGCCACTGCACACACTCTTAAGACTCACTGTCAGATTCACCTGTGCACCTCACAAACCCTGCCTGTGTCCACTCAGCTAACAGGTGTCTGTGGTGCACCTGGCTTGTGCCAGAGCCCATTCTATGTGTCAGGAACTCCAAAGTGAACAAAGTTCCCTCCCTCATGGAGTGGAGGGGCGGGGCCGGCGGTACAGATAACACACAGAAAAGTGAGCACATAACATCTGACCGTGGCAAATACAGCAAACAGCACAAAACAGGAAGGAATGCAGGGAGCTGCAGTGGGGGTGGAGGAAGGCCTTCACAAACCAGGTGCCCCTGGAGAGGCCTAAGGATGCTGGGCTTTTCTCTAAGCCACTTTGGGGGCCTTGCAGGATTCTGAGAATAGGAGGCCATGTGCCTGCCCTTCTGTGTCCAGTTCTCTGTACCATGCAACATTAAGGCAACTGTGCACACATCGTCACTGAAAACTCAAATCCTGTCCTCCCACATCAACTTTACAGTTACAATCAGGATAAATATGCAATTTTCTACCTTCCCCTCACTTATTTCTGTATCATTTTAATAACTTCATCTTAAATTTCATGAACAGAGAGGAAAAAGATCAAACTTTTTTTTTTTTAAGACGGAGTTTCGCTTGTTACCCAGGCTGGAGTGCAATGGCATGATCTGGGCTCACCGCAACCTCCGCCTCCTGGGTTCAGGCAATTCTCCTGCCTCAGCCTCCTGAGTAGCTGGGATTACAGGCACGCGCCACCATGCCCAGCTAATTTTTTGTATTTTTAGTAGAGACGGGGTTTCACCATGTTGACCAGGATGGTCTTGATCTCTTGACCTCGTGATCCATCCAACCTCGGCCTCCCAAAGTGCTGGGATTACAGGCGTGAGCCACCGCGCCCGGCCAAACTTCTTTTTTTTTTTTTTAAGACAGGGTTTCCCCATATCGGTCAGGGGGGTCTTGAACTCCCGACCTCAGGTGATCCGCCCGCCTTGGCCTCCAAAGTGCTTGGATTATAGGCATGAGCCACCACGCCCGGCCAAGATCAAACTTCTTAGACAACAAAATTTGTGAAAAAAATTCAGAAAAATTCCTCCATCCTTCACTGATGGAAAAGCTGCAGAATGACATCTAACCAAGTCTTCTGATCTCAAATGTTTAACGTTTACAGTAGAAAGAGGTTTTCTTTCATGAAAATATGGCGTTTCTGACAATGGACATGCTACTAGCAACAGCACAGGGACAGTGCCCCGAAGCAGGGGCTTTGTGTGCTCTGTGTATTCAGCCCACAGGCCACCAACAAAACCCACATGACCAGAGAGGGATGGAGCTGGATGACATTCGGGAAGCAAGGCTCAGGGTCCAAGTGACAAGTTAAAGTGGCCTTTTGAGCATACAGACAGAGGAAGAACAGAGGGAAAGCATAGCCCGGGGGGCCAGCGTGGCTGCGCACCATCTGCTTGTCGGAGAAGAGGGAGCGGTTGTGGATGAGTGCCATGCTGTGAGTGGTGTGGCAGCGCCCGCACACACTGGGCTCTGCAATGCGGCCGCGGTCCATCTCCACCCGTGTCGTGTGGGCGCACACTTGGCACTGGAAGAAGGCCTCCTGCATCTCGGGAATCAGCTGGGATGTCCTGATCACCATGCCACTGATGGTGATGAGCTGGTCAATATCTGTGAGGGGAGAGAGATCAGCACACAGGACCTGAGGTGAAGAGGTCCAGGAATGGCTGGGATCACAGGCAGGCACTAGGTGCCCGTAAGTCTGCCTAGGGTGCCCTTTCTGTGTCGTCTTCTTCAGGGTACATCTTCAGGAGACTCTCAAGCCCAGCGGATCTCTGGCTCTTTCTTCCTCAGGGCCCCTGTCCAGCACGCATCCCCTGCTCCCTTCTCGTCTGCCTACCCTGCTCTCTGCCTCCCGCCTCACTTACCCAGCACCCTGTATGTCATCCTGCTGTCTCAGGGAAAAAGTCAGATGGTATGGACTGAGTCCTGACCCTAACTTCTCTATGTACATCGTCTCCTCTATAGAATAGGGTGATATCAGCACCTACCTCAGAGCTGAGGACTGAATGAGTCAGTGTACCTCAAGCCTAGTAAGAGCACCTGGCAGAGAAAAAGCCTTCTGTACTTCATAATCATGACTGTCCACACAGGAGGACCCCTTAGATGGTGTGATCTTTCACTCTTGCTTGTTCCCTTTATGATTTGAACCTTCCCTGACCTACAACTTTTCCCCTTTGAAGGTCGTACTGCCCCAACCAATTTCCCCTGCTGGTTTCAGACGAGCTACCCTGTATTGGTCTGTGGTTAGCCATTGTTAGCCATAAACATCACCCTATCCTTCCACTGATTCATGAGACCTCTACAATTTGGTTGTTTTTGAGATGGGGTCTTAACCTGCTGCCCAGGCTGGAGTGCAGTGGTACAATCATGGCTCACTGCAGGCTCAAGCAAGCCTGTCACCTCAGCCTCCCAAAGTGCTAGTATTACATGCGTGAGCCACTGTGCTTGGCTAATTTCTTCTTAATTTTCATTTTTTTAAAGAGATGGAGTCTATGTCACACAAGGTGACCTCAAACTCCTGGCCTCAAGTGATCCTCAAGTCTTTAAAATCTATTTTTTTTTTGGAGACACTCTGTCACCCAGGCTGAAGTGCAATTGTGATCTTGGCTCACTGCAACCTCCGCCTCCCAGATTTAAGCACTTCTCTTGCCTCAGCCTCCCAAGAGTAGCTGGGACTCTAGGGGCATGCCACCATGCCCTGCTAATTTTTGTATTTTTGGTAAAGGGGTTTCACCATGTTGGCCAGGCTGGTCTCAAACTCCTGATCTCAAGTGATCCACCTCCCTCAGCCTCCCAAAGTGCTAGGATTACAAGTGTCAGCCACTGAGTCTGGCCTTAGAATCGAATTCTATCTTCCTTCCACATATTTACAATTCCTTCCTGCCTCCCTCACCACTAATCTTTTACTTTAAAATGCAATTTGGTAACTTTTGAAATCAGTTGAATACTTGGCAATTTCTTGACTTCTACACTACGATAATCTCCAATCTCACTCAGGCAATCTTTGTGTAACAATGCCTTGCCTCTGAAAGTTTAAACGCACCCCTCTTACCCAACCAAACAGCGCTCTACCTCCTCCCATGTTCCCAGCATCAAGATGTCAGGAGCCAGTTTCTTAAGAGAAAAAAACTATTCCTCCTCATGTTCACTGGCTATATCACCATGTTACTGACTTTTTGTGCCCTTAGCACATTTTATTTAGAGATATTTATTACTTTTTAACAGCTTTCATAGTTCAATCTTCATATGTGGCAAATCTATTTGTCCTGTACTTTCACTCCTATGGCCACTAAATAGGTTACAGCTTAATGCCCCATGTTTCAGCTATTGTCCAAGTATACTAGCAGAACTTCAATATGCCTTGCACATTAGAACCCCCACAAACTTCAACAGTGGCAAAATCTTTTGCCTCTAAAGGAACTAACAGCTCCTTATTTACTATGGAATAAAAACCTAGATTCTTTTTGTTTTTATGAGACAGGGTCTCGCTCTATTGCCCAGGTTGGTCTTGAATTCCTGGCCTCAAGTGATCCTCCTGCCTTGGCCTCCCAAAGTGCTACGATTACAGGCATGAGCCCCCATGCCCAGCCAAGTCCTCTCTCTTATAGGAGAAACTTCAGTTAAATTTAAAAAGTATAGCAGATTCATAAGTATATAGGATAACTGAATCTGCATTATTTTGTCAATTTATAATCCGTCACCTTGACTACCACCACCAATGACTTCTTTCATAGTTTCTTGATAAAACAAGGCTATTTTCATGCAAGGCATTTTCCTTCCACAAAAGTAATCCTATGAAATAGATTACCTTCTGGATTCAGGTTTCTCATATTCTTAGTCTTCAATGCGTTGAACGGTCTTACTTGAATCTGATGTTCTAAGATTGAGTCAGGGTAACGGTCAAAGAAGATCTCATTGACAGCCATGTCAAAAGTTGGAATAACTTCCTGTAAAATAAATTATCAAGATGCCAGGATGTATTTTTATTCATATTTCAGTGTCAAATACAATATGTTAGAGTAGCAAAGCATAAAAACAAGACAACATGGCATGCCCCCAAATGCTACCCTACAGAATCATTCACATGCTGTTTTCAAATTTAGGTATACTCAACTATCTACCTCTGCACACTCTCATTTGGTTTAATTTGACAATTTACACAAAAGTGCCTTCTCAACCAGGCATGGTGGCTCACACCTGTAATCCCAACACTTCGGGAGGCCAAGGCAAGTAGATCATTTTTTTTTTTCCTTTTGAGACAGAGTTTCGCTCTTGTTACCCAGGCTGGAGTGCAATGGTGTGATCTCGGCTCACTGCAACCTCCGCCTCCTGGGTTCAAGCAATTCTCCTGCCTCAGCCTCCTGAGTAGCTGGGATTACAGGCACGCGCCATCATGCCCAGCTAATTTTTGTATTTTTAGTAGAGACGGGGTTTCACCTTGTTGACCAGGATGGTCTCGATCTCTTGACCTCGTGATCCACCCGCCTCGGCCTCCCAAAGTGCTGGGATTATAGGCGTGAACCACCGCGCCCGGCGCAAGTAGATCATTTGAGGTCAGGAGTTTGTGACCAGCCTGGCCAACGTGGTAAAACCCCATCTCTACTAAAAATACAAAAATTAGCTGAGCGTGGTAGTGTGTCTGTAATCCCAGCTACTCAGGAGGCTGAGGCAGGAGAATCACTTGAACCTGGGAGGCGAAGGTTACAGTGAGCCAAGATCACGCTACCACACTCCAGTTTGTGCGACAGAGTAAGACCCTGTCTTTAAAAAAAGAAAAAGAAAAGTGCCTTCTTGATGTACATTGGCATATTTTAAGCTTTCTATTAGAAGAAAATATTTTTATGTCATATTTTCATTATCTTTCCCCCATAATGAAATGATACCAAAGTAAGCTAAATCCTATTTATTCAAATTTAACATACACTTCCCATTTTACAGATGAGGAAACAGCTTTTGGTTGGCTAAGGAACTCGGCCAAGGTTATGCAGCTAGTAATCAGCAAAACTGGGACTAAAAAACCAAGTCTGCTTTCCTCCAAAGCCTACACCCAGAGTCAACAGAGCTGATATTTCATTAATAAAAACGAATCCGAGGGTTAGAAGTAAGTCTACAGTACAATAAATATATTTTAAAGCAGGAAGTATGCAATGCGCTTAAAATATTTCCACTTAAGACAACTTACTTCATGAAACCCAAGAAGCTATCAGTTGTAAGCTTCACAATTTTTCTAGAGAAACGCTGCCAGTTAAACCATAACCTGTCATTGATAATAATACAAAATTCACTTTCAGAAGCATTAAAATGTGGGAAAAAAAAAAAAAGTTCATCTTAAAAGGAAATGATGGTTTTCTTTTTCTTTTTTTTTTTTTTGAGACAGTCTCACTTTATTGCCCAGGCTGGAGAACAGTGGTGCCGTCTCAGCTCACTGCAACCTTCACCTCCTGGGTTCAAGTGATTCTTCTGCTTCAGCCTCTCGAGTAGCTGGGACTACAGGCACCCAGCACCATGCCCCGCTAATTTCTGTATTTTCAGTAGAGATAGGGTTTCACTATGTTTGTCAGGCTGGTCTGTAACTCCCAACCTCAAGTGATCCACTTGTCTCGGCCCCCCAGAGCGCTGGAATTATAAGTGTAAGCCACTCTACCCGGCCAAAGGAGGTGATATGTGGTTTTTCTTACAGTGTTTGTGCATACTTTCTTCATTACTGAGGAATTTCTGTTATCTGGAAACATTATTTCTAGACAGTTACTAAAATTCATCAAGGTCAAAGTCAAATTCTTACCTGTGGGTAAGAGATGAGCTGTCTGTACATATTTTTGTCAAATGATTTGATGTGTTCACAGTTTACATTTAAAAATGGCTCGCCAATAACATTAATCTGTAAGATAAAAATGAACAAGTTATATTTTGCTAATGTAATCATTTTAAAACACATAACTGGAATTTAAAGAGCATTTGATTACCTCCCCAAGTCGTTGCATATATATAGGTTCAGTAATATCTATGCCAACATTTTCTTCTTCTTTAGCCAGAGGATCAATAAAACGCCGAAGAAATCTCTTCAAGTGAAGAGAAAAAATATTAGGCATATAGCATTTGGGAACAAGCAACTATTAAAAACACACAAAGTTATGAGTATGTCACTATCAGGAGACACTAATAAGTAACATTTTTTCTTCCTTTTTCTTTTTTAAATTTTAATTTAGAGATGAAGTCTCACTATACCAGTCAGGCCGCTATCAAAAACTCCTGGCTTCAAGTGATCCTCCCACCTTGGCCTCCCAAAGTGCTGGGATTATAGGTGTGAGCCACGACAGTAGCTCTTCTTAAACATCAGAAAGACATTAGTAATTCTAGGCCGCCTACAAACCTGCCCCTGGTCATATGGCTACTTAGACATAGGTTACAAACACCACTGTCTCCGAACATTTTCAGAGCCCAAACAAGAATTTCAATACATACAGCTCACCTGAAAATTTTCTTTGCATGCTGCCACATTTACATCTGTTCCCCAAATCACAAGCTTTTGGCCTAAAGACTGCTCACTTGCCACCATATCTTCTGCTGCTGCCTACACAAAAAACATGACAGAACCATGACAATGAAGTTACCCACGTGATATCTGCCATAAGATGGTTTCAGGAGACTGCATACCTACCCCGTCAGACTGCAGATCCACTTGCAGGCCCTTCTGTGCAGAGCCCAAGTCAGGCCTCTGTCTCACAGGTGTGCCTCTAACACCACTTCTTGGGGTTCCC
This sequence comes from Aotus nancymaae, assembly GCF_030222135.1. NCBI lineage: Eukaryota > Metazoa > Chordata > Mammalia > Primates > Aotidae > Aotus > Aotus nancymaae. Next base: position 716,220 of record NW_026988450.1, on the reverse strand, counting down.
TCTACCCGCGAGCTGGGAGTGCCATATGTTAGTGGCGAACTAACATCAAAGTCAAGAGGGATAGCTATAAAAACAAAATTAGGAGGTTTACAAGGAAATTCTGGTGGCATGTTAAACCTTCAACTTACAGAATGTTGTCTGTTGATCTTTATCATCTAATCTCATCGCAACAGCAAACTGAATTATTTATTGCAACCTGCGGTGGTTGAAATTCTGAGCACTATTAAATGTCATAGTAAAAAAAGCACAAGAAAAGCTGCTTCCTCTACTCACTAAGCCCTAAAACTACTATTCCCTGAGCTTTGTTCTCCAGGTCCTGTGGTTCAGAACATGCTCAGGCAGGTGCAGAGGGGATGCTTTAGGTATCATGACAACCACTGTTACCAAACTAGTAAACCTGAGCAGGTGAAGCATCAGCTGTGCATCAGGCACCCAGCATAACCTAGATCTTCAGACACGCACCTGAAGAATGCATTTGGGGAGGGCTGGAAAATAACGGGTCCTGCGCGGCAGGGCTCTGCAGGTCTGCTCCAGGCGAGGTAGGCATCGGCTGCAGCTCCCCAGTGGAGGTGGAATCCTCGCCTCTGCGTCTCTGAGAGGGAGATGACCTGGCATCCTCACTTCGAGCTTGTGTCACACAAAACAGAAAAGACGGTCATGAGCTTTCAGATCCGGCCTTCCTGGATTTGTCGGTCCTTTGGGGCACTACGGACCCACCACTGAACCAAACCAAACAGGGACACATGGGTCATCAGCACCCAGGCCAGGACTGCTGTGTCTGTGCGCACCACGGGGCAGCGCCCGGCCCGCGCACCCACCCAGCGCTGCCAGCTGCGGCGGGAAGGGCGGAGGGGCCGCGCCAGGGGCCGTGGAGGGCCGGGCTAGAGGGACTCACGCGTCTGAGCGGGGGTGGCTCTGCCACGCCGGCTGCCGCGGCGGCTCGGGGTCGACGCAGGGGATGACATGGTGCTCGGGGTACCTGCACGATAAGGATAAGGTCGCGCCGCGCCAGCCGCCCGGCTTCCCCGCCCGGCCCCGCCGCGCGGACGGCTCTGCCGGCCCCGCGCCACGCCCTCCCCGCCGGCGCGCGGTTACCGGTAAAAAGCGGCCGCTTGCAGATGCTCGGAGGGCTCCGGGAACACCTGGAGGGTCGAGCTCCCAAACCGCGAGACCGAGTTCCCGCCGGCGGCAAGATTTTCTCCGCCCCTGGCGGCGCCTCACCAATCACAGCGACGCTGGTGCGTGGCTCCGCCTCCGGGAGGCGCCACTGCACACCGGTAGGGGGGACACTGTAGCTTCCTTTGGCGCCCGTGCGGAAGCCAGATGCAGGCCTCGCTCAGGTCCCCCTCGGTCCAGATGGTCTGACCCCCGCGCTGCGGCGTTTTCGCGGGAAATCTGGGTCCGACAGCACCAGTTCTCGGGGGTGTGTTCCTCTAGTGTTGGCTGGGGAGCATGTGCCTCTTTATCCCTTAAGCGTTTTTGACTAATAAGGACATTACAGATGCATTTGTCACTTTTAAAAAATTAAAAAAAAAAAACCAACTAAGGACGGGGGGGATGGTCTCATTATGTTGCCCAGGCTGGCCTCGAACTCCAGCGATCCTTCCGCCTCAGCTTCCTAAAGTGTTGGGACTGCAGGCGGGCACCACCGCGGCCGGACGCGTTTGTCACATTTTATCGAGGAATAAACTTGGAGTTCTTGACCCAGGCCCCTTGCTTGTTTTATCTGCCTCTGGTATTTATTTAGTCAACTCCAACACCAAGTAGCCACCCCATCTACTTCCGCAGGTCACACCGATGGACGGCGTTTCTCCTGAGGTTTCGTGGTTGATACGGACCAAAGAGACGTAGCTCCAGGCCGGGGCCCTCCCGCAGGGGTCCCTGGGAAAGTTCCTGCCGCCGCACTCCATAGCCCCGCCCCCGCGCAGGGGCATTTCCGGGTCCGGGCTGAGCGGGCGCACGCGCGGGAGCGGGACTCGGCGTCATGGCGGGCTCCGGAGCCGGTGTGCGTTGCTCCCTGCTGCGGCTGCAGGAGACCTTGACCGCCGCGGACCGCTGCGGTGCTGCCCTTGCCGGTCATCAGCTGATCCGCGGCCTGGGGCAGGAATGCGTGCTGAGCGGCAGCCCCGCGTTGCTGGGTGGGTACCGGCCAGAGCTGGGCCGCGGGTGGGTCCTGGCTTCACGAGTCGTTCTGGGGCTGGGCAGCCCGGCGCTTCTTTCTGCTTAGATGACGGTATTTTGAAGTACAGCGTTTAGGTTCTTGGGGGAATTTCTGTGTATAAAAAGTGATTTGTCATACTGCTTTTTTCCCACTATTATTAGAGGAAAGATATTTTAAAACCAGAGTAGGTGAAAACGACTCGTAATTTGGCAATCATTGCTATGCAGAGTGGGGGGAGGGCCAGAGTAAGAGTGTGTGTGTGTGTGTGTGTGTTTGTGCGTGCGTGCGCGCGCGTGTGTGTGATGGAGTCTAGCTCTGTCGCCAGGCTGGAGTGCAATGGCGCGATTTCAATTCACTGCAACCTCCGCCTCCTGAGTAGTTGGGATTATAGGCGCGCGCCACCACCCCCGGCTAATTTTTTTGTATTTTTAGTAGAGATGTGGTTTCACCATGCTGGTCAGGCGGTCTCGAACTCCTGATCTCGTGATCCAACAGCCTCTACCTCCCAAAGTGCTGGGATTACAGGCGTGAGCCACCGCGCCCGGCCAAGAGAAAGTATTTGCTTTCACCTGAATCTCGACTAATTCCCAACAGTACCTTTTCCAAACCCTTATATTTGCTTTTCCTACTTTGAGAATAATTGAAAAAATATCATTGAAGTCTTTTAATTTAGCAATGCCTGGGTGGGAACTTTTTCCCCTTTGTAGTAAAAGTGCCTCTTTTCGGCATTTTAAAAATTCAGGTATTTCATTGTGTAGAAACTCCTATAATTCCTTCTTTAAAACACGAGTGTGCAGACCTCTTCTGGATGTTGTGCCCAGAACACCATCTCACCAAAAGTTAGGTGAGATTTTCTGCCGGAGAGGCTAGTACTGAATATGGTGTGGGAATCACATAAGCAGTTTAAACAAGATAGTGTATGTGCCCGGGTGCTGTGGCTTATGCTGTAATCCTAGCACTTTGGGAGGCCGAGGCGGGCGAATCACCTGAGGTCAGGAGTTTGAGACCAGCCTGACCAGTATGGTGAAACCTCGTTTCTATTAAAAATCCAAAACTTAGCCGGGCACGGTGGCGTGAGCCTGTAGTTCTAGCTACTCGAGAGGCTGAGACAGGAAAATGGCTTGAACCCAGGTGATGGAGGTTGCAGTGAGTCCATATCGTGCCACTGCACTCCAGCCTGGGCGGCAAGACTGTCTCAAAAAGATGCTATATATATGTATCTTACATATTCTATGTGTTGTCAAGAATATGTTAACAATGGGGAAATATCAAACAAAAAACTAACATTGTATAATTACTTTCTCTTCTCAGGGTTTCAAATTTATAATTCATTTTTGTTTGTTTAGCAACTTGTTTTTAAAGCACTTCCAAGCATACCTTCCATTTATGACATCTTCTTTCTTTTTTATTTTTTTATTTTTTGAGTTGGAGTTTTGATCTTGTTGCCCAGGCTGGAGTGCAATAGCGCGATCTTGGCTTGCCGCAACCTCCGCCTCCTGGGTTCAAGCGATGCTCCTGCCTCAGCCTCCCAAGTAACTGGAATTACAGGCATGTGCCACCACGCTTGGCAAATTTTCTATTTTTAGTAGAGACGGGTTTCTCCGTGTTGGTCAGGCTGATCTGGAACTCCCGACCTCAGGTGATCCACCCACCTCAGCCTCCCAAAGTACTGGGATTCCAGGCACTGCACCCGGCTAACGTATCTCCTTTTGAGAAATTCCAGGGGAAGTGTATTAGTTCCTTATTGCTGCTGTAACAATTACCACAGACTTAGTGGTTTAAAACAGCATAGATCTGTTACTCACATTTCCCATTGTAAGAGGGATTCTGTAAGTCAGAATTCCACACAGGTCTCAGGAAGCTAGAACCAAAGTACCACCAGGCAGGGCTGCTTTCTTTCTGAAGGCTCCTGGGAGGATCTGTTGCCTTATTCATTCAGGTTGTAGGATTGAGGTCCCTGACATTCCATACTTTTTGAAGCTGTCCCTTTCCTTGGATCACAGCTCCCTTCCCTCCATCTTCAAAGCCAGCAACAGCATGTCAAGTACCCCTAACCAGAGGTTTGGAATCTTCTGATTTCCCACCTTCTTGTCTCTGTGACCCACTCTTCTTTATCTTCTTACCTTTTTTTTTCCTTACGACTAAGCAGGTTCTCATTATCTTCTTACTTTTAAGGGCCTGTGTGATTACATTGGACCCTCTGGATAATCCACTATGATTTCCCCATTTTAAGGTCAGCTGATTAGCTACCTTAATTCCGTCTGCAAGCTTAATTTCCTTTTGCCATGCACAGTTAACATATTCACAAGGTGTGACCCCAGGAATTGGGATGCAGGGCCATTATTCTGCCTACTGTATGCCTGTAGAACATTGTCTAGAATTTTTTGCTTTCCTTGTTTTTTTTTTGTTTTGTTTTTGATATGGAGTTTCGCTCTTGTTACCCAGGCTGGAGTGCAATGGCGTGATCTCGGCTCACTGCAGCCTCCGCCTCCTGGGTTCAGGCAATTCTCCTGCCTCAGCCTCCTGAGTAGCTGGGATTACAGGCACGCGCCACCATGCCTAACTAATTTTTTGTATTAGTAGAGACGGGGTTTCACTGCTTTCCTTGTTTTAATACAGCAACCTTGGGTAAGTGTTTTATATTTTTAAGGCTGTGCCCTGAAAATCTGTGCAACCCCCTTAGGAGTAGTTTTACATGATGCTCTTGGCACTCTCTTAACTTAATTACTTGTTTTTTTGAACAGCATTACAGACATCTTTAGTTTTTTCCAGAGATTTTGGTTTGCTTGTATTTGTCCGAAAGTCACTCAACAGTATTGAAGTAAGTTGACAGTTTTTGTTTTGATTTTCTTGTGTATTCCTGAAATGACTCCTCTTACCCAGATTTACAATGTGTATCTCTTTCATTACAGTTTCGTGAATGTAGAGAAGAAATCCTAAAGTTTTTATGTATTTTCTTAGAAAAAATGGGCCAGAAGATGGCGCCTTACTGTCTTGAAATTAAGGTAAGAAGTAAAAAATATAACTCATTACATTATATATCAACTTATATTTAACTTACGGTGTGAGGAACTTGGATTATTATTTTAAAGATAAAAAATTCTCCTTTCTCAATGGGGAATTTGCTTATTTCTGCTTCATTGTATTACAAATGTAGGCTCTTCATTATTTTTTAGATTTAGTAAGCAAAGGCCTTTGTCAGGGAAACTACTTTGATAATTTTTTTGGTAACTACCTTAGTTTTTTTCCTGAGGAGACGGCAGTGCACCCCAGGCTCCCTGGCCCCCGACGGTATTTTACACATGAGATAAATAATACCTTTCACAAAAAGTCATCACAGGTAGTATTTTTTGAATTGTGGAGAGATTCTGGAACTTTTTTTGTTGTTGTCATTAAGATGAGGTTTCACCATCTTGGCCAGGCTAGTCTTGAACTCCTGACCTCCTGATTCACCCGCCTCAGCCTCCCAAAGTGCTGGAAATACAGGCGTGAGCCACCACGCCCGGCCGATTATGGAACATTTTAAAATACAATTTAAAAAAAGCCTTTTACTGGGTAAGATCGTGTTCCCTGTAGTTCGTGTATTCCCTTTGACAACAGTCGGAAAAGTTTGGCTCTCTTGGGTCTCTCATTCTCCAACCTGCTGTCCCCAGGTTTCCTCTTCATATGCTAGGAACTAGCAGTCATAAATGAGGTTGTTTCTTACTTGTACTGTCAAGTACCACATATCATGCATGGTAAGTTTTTATTGGTCCTGAATTTGCTTCTGGTTCTTTTGTGCTAATAGTTAATGAAGGATGAAGGAGGTATTCAATTGGAGGTCATTTCTAAGATGTTTTGTAAATTTTAACTAGTTAAAATATAAAAAATATTACTTATTTTTTTTTGAGACAAGAGTCTTGCTATGTTGCCCAGGCTGGAGTCCAGTGGTGTGATCTCAGCTCACTGCAACCTCCGCTTCCCGACTTCAAGTGATTCCCAAGTTCAAGTGATTCCCCTGCCTCAGCCTTCCGAGTAGCTGGGACTACAGGCGTGTGCCACCATGCCCAGCTAATTTGTTTATATTTTCAGTAGAGACGGGGTTTCACCGTGTTGGTCAGGATGGTCTCAATTTCCTGACCTTGTGATCTGCTGGCCTTAACCTCCCAAAGTGGTGGGATTACAGGTGTGAGCCACCATGCCTGGCCTAAAATATTACTTTTAATGGTTATCAGTCATTTTTGTTTTTGGAGACAGGGTTTCACTTTGTCTCCCAGGCTGGAGTGCAGTAGTGCTGTTGTAGCTCCCTGCAGCCTTTAACTCCTAGGCTCGGTGGATTCTCCTGCCTTAGCCTCCCTAGGGCCTGGCTAATTTTATTTCTTTGAGACAAAGTCTTGCTCTGTTTCCCAGGATGGAGTATAGTGGTGCGATCACGGCTCACTGGAGCCTCAAACCCCTGGGCTCAAGGGATCCTTCTGTGTCAACCTCCTACGTACCTGGGACTATAGGCACAAGCCATTATGCCTGGCTAAATTTTTTTTAATTTGCAGAGATGGAGTTTCACTATGCTGCCCAGGATGGTTTCCAACTCCTGGCTTCAAGCAATACTCCTGCCTCAGCCTCCCAAAGCTGTGGGATTACAGACATGAGCCACTGCATTCTTCCTGTTGTCAGTCTTTTTTAATAGGTGTTTTAAATTTTATTCCCTTTTGACTTCTAGATTATCTTGATTGGAATCTTAATGTTTTTAGTAATTGTCTCAGTAGTAGGAGTAGCTAATACTTTTTGTAGAGTGCTTTACAGTTCACAAAGTTCTTTAATTTATAGTTTGTCTTACTTAATGTTACCAAAACTCTGTGAGGTAGTTACTCCTAATCTCACTAGCTTGTGAATGAAACTTAGAAGGAACGACACTCACCTGTCTTTTGGAGCCAGGGCCTCAGTCCAGAACACATGTTGTTTAGTTACACTGTGCTCTTTTCCTGTAGAGTCCCAGCCATTCTTCTCTGAATGTCTTTTGTTTGTTTGTTTGTTTTTTCTGTAGCTGTGCCACAGAACTCTGAATATCTTTTTTATTTTTATTTTTATTTTTTTTTGAGACAGAGTTTTGCTCTTGTTACCCAGGCTGGAGTGCAATGGTGCGATCTCAGCTCACCGCAACCTCCGCCTCCTGGGTTCAGGCAATTCTCCTGCCTCAGCTTCCTGAGTAGCTGGGATTACAGGCACGCGCCACCATGCCCAGCTAATTTTTGTATTTTTAGTAGAGGCGGGGTTTCACCATGTTGACCAGGATGGTCTCGATCTCTTGACCTCGTGATCCACCCGCCTCGGCCTCCCAAAGTTCTGGGATTAAAGGCGTGAGCCACTGCGCCCGGCCTAGAACTCTGAATATCTTTAGTCACCCTTTTTATATTTCATTTCTTTCTCTTGATACATGGCAATAGGTACTATGAGAAGTATATAAGGAAGAGTGACTTTAAAAAAAATTCCACTGAGGTATCTGTTTAATTTGTATTTTTTTTTTTTTTGTTCTTGCTGATACCATTACCACAGCATATTGCATCAGTGCTTTTGATTATTTTTATTTTTTGGCTGGGCGCAGTGGCTCACACCTCTAATCCCAGCACTTTGGGCGGCTGAGGCAAGTGGATCACTTGAGGTTAAGAGTTCAAGATCAGCCTGGCCAACATGGCGAAACCCCATCTCTACTAAAAATACAAAAATTAGCAGGCATGGTGGTAGGTGCCTGTAATCCCAGCTACTTGGGAGGCTGAGGCAGGAGAAACCCTTGATCCTGGGAGGTGGAGGTTGCAGTAAGCTGAGATAGCTCCATTGCACTCCAGCCTGGGTGACGAGTGATACTCCATCTCAAAATAATAATAATAATAATTTTTATTTTCATTGTTTATTTTTATTTTGTGAGACAGGGTTTTGCTCTGTCATCCAGGCTGAAGTGCAGTGTGCGATCGTGGCTCACTGCAGCCTCCATCTCCTGGGCTCAGGTGATTACCCATCCCACCTTAGCCTCTGATGTTGCTGGGACCGCAGGTGTGTGCCACTATGCCCAGATAATTTTTGTATCTCTTTTTTTTTTTTTTTTTTTTTTGTATAGACAGGGTTTTGCCTTGTTGCCCAGGCTGATCTTGAACTCCTGAGCTAAAGTGATCTTCCCATCTCTGCCTCCCAAAGTGCTAGGATTACAGGCATGAAGCACAGCGTCGGGTCAATAATATTTAATCTTTACATTTACATACTCTTATTTATTTATTTATTTGTTTATTTTGTGAGACGGGAGTCTCACTCTGTTGCCCAGGCTGGAGTGCAGTGGCACAGTCTTGGCTCACTGCAACCTCTGCCTCCCAGGTTTAAGCAATTCTCCTGCTTCAGCCTCCTGAGTAGGTAGGCTTACAGGTGCATGTCACCATGCCCAGCTAATTTTTGTATTTTTATTAGAGATGGGGTTTCACCATGCTGGCCAGGCTGGTTTTGACCTCCTGACCTTGTGATCCACCCGCCTTGGCCTCCCAGAGTGCTGGGATTACAGGCATGAGCCACTGCGCCCGGCCTAATGTTACATTTTTGACAGCTAAATACTAAATTTTGGTATTGTTCCTCTTGGAGATGTAGTTTTAGATATTGCTGAGTCTTTTATAGCTTATTGATGATTTTGATTATGTCTTTTTTAAAACCTAGAATACTTGTACCAGTGTGTATACAAAAGATAGAGCTGCTAAATGTAAAATTCCAGCCCTGGACCTTCTTATTAAGGTAATTATGTTTCTAAGTACATGTATTTTATATTAAACATACAACTTTTGAAAGAAAGTCAGAATTTTGAGTTTTGTTTTGGGTGAGAGTTTTGGGGAAGGATAGAATCTAATCACATTGATGTATGGGTAAGATGCATATTTTCCGATGGTCACTTGACAATACCCTGGCTTTTTGTTCCCAGACTCTTCTGTGTAGTAAAAGAAGAATTTTGAGTTGTGAGGAGAATGAAGGAGGAAAATGACTAAGGAATTTATTGCTCTTTCATTTATTGCCCTTACTGGCTTTGGCGAAACCCAATGCTATCAGGAATTGCTGAAAGATTACCTCGTATCTCTGATGTTTTTCCTAAAACCTTAGCATTTAAGTTGCGTTTAAGTGGTTGTTGGGGTCACTGTGACCTCTTTCTGGTTTTTTTTTGTATCCGTATGTTAGAGTTCCTTTGTTTCTTGTTCGTCCTTGGTTTTGAGAGAATGGTTCTAGTCATCTCGGTTCTTTGGGAAGGTAACAAGCCTAAAGCACTCTTCCCCTGTGTTCTTCCACCACCCACCTCCCCAGATAAGCCGGGCTGGATGTGAATCCCGAGAGACCAAGTGTAAATCTTTGAGACATACCTGATTCTGAACCTTCGCTGTGTACAGACGCACTGAGAGAGAGGAATCCGTTTATTTTCCTCTTTAGAGAGAGTGCTAATTTTTATTTTTTTTCTTGATTCCTGCACTATACTGATGTACGAATTTTTATTCTTTTAGTTACTTCAGACTTTTAGAAGTTCTAGACTCATGGATGAATTGAAAATTGGAGAATTGTTTAGTAAATTCTATGGAGAACTTGCATTGAAAAAAAAAATACCAGATACAGGTGAGATGCATTTACATGTTATTTTCCAATAGTTTAGTAAATTAATATTAACAAATTATTAGTGTAAAATTTAGGTTTTCTGTACTAAGGTCTTACATGTTTTGCACATGAATCCTTTATTTTATTTTATTTTATTTTTTTTATTTTTATTTATTTTTTTTGAGACGGAGTTTCGCTCTTGTTACCCAGGCTGGAGTGCAATGGCACGATCTTGGCTCACCGCAACCTCCGCCTCCTGGGTTCAGGCAATTCTCCTGCCTCAGCCTCCTGAGTAGCTGGGATTACAGGCACGCGCCACCATGCCCAGCTAATTTTTGTATTTTTAGTAGAGGCGGGGTTTCACCATGTTGACCAGGATGGTCTCGATCTCTTGACCTCGTGATCCACCCGCCTCGGCCTCCCAAAGTGCTGGGATTACAGGCTTGAGCCACCGCGCCCGGCCTTATTTTATTTTTTTATTTGAGACAGAGTTTCGCTCTTGTTACCCAGGCTGGAGTGCAATGGCACGATCTCGGCTCACCGCAACCTCCGCCTCCTGGGTTCAGGCAATTCTCCTGCCTCAGCCTCCTGAGTAGCTGGGATTACAGGCACGCGCCACCATGCCCAGCTAATTTTTGTATTTTTAGTAGAGATGGGGTTTCACCATGTTGACCAGGATGGTCTCGATCTCTTGACCTCGTGATCCACCCGCCTCGGCCTCCCAAAGTGCTGGGATTACAAGCGTGAGCCACTGTGCCCGACCTGCACATGAATCCTTTTTGCTGAAAAGAAACCAAAATGGAACCAAACAAAAACAACGTGTGAAGATTTCCTTTCATAAAAACGTTAATTTTTGTTTTTTTTTGGAGACGCAATTTTGGTCGTTGCCTAGTCTGGAGTGCAATGGTGCAATCTCTGGTCACCGCAACCTCTGCCTCCTCAGTTCAAGCGATTCTCCTACCTCAGCCTCCCGAGTAGCTGGGATTACAAGCATGCTCCACCATGCCTGGCTAATGTTTTGTATTTTTAGTAGAGATGGGTTTTCTCCATGTTGGTCAGGATGATCTCGAACTCCCGACCACAGGTGATCCGCCCACCTCATCCTCCAAAAGTGCTGGGATTACAGGCGTGAGCCACTGCGCCTGGCCAAAAATGTTACATTTTTACAAAATGATTCCTTTAAAAAGAAAACTCATAAGACATGTCAAATATGATTAATACATTTGCATAGAACTTATCAGGAAAGAATGCAGTCCTAAAAGCTATGTGTTTTATGTGTCCTAAAAATTTATTTTGAACTTAACATAGTTTTATTTTGGTTATACATTTTGGTTTAACTTATTTAAATGTAATTTGAGGCCTTCACTTTTCTAAATTTTTTTTTTCAGTTTTAGAAAAAGTATATGAGCTCTTGGGATTATTGGGTGAAGTTCATCCTAGTGAGATGATAAACAATGCAGAAAACCTGTTCCGTGCTTTTCTGGGTGAACTTAAGACCCAGGTATGATGAACTTTCTGATGTTCTGCTTCCATAGACGTGGTTGTATTTTTCTCTTATAGTGACAACTTCTTAAATCTTTCCTTTTAGATGACATCAGCAGTAAGAGAGCCCAAGCTACCTGTTGTGGCAGGCTGTCTGAAGGGGTTGTCCTCGCTTCTGTGCAACTTCACTAAGTCCATGGAAGAAGGTATTGCTTGGCTTCACTTGATTTTCTTTATTCAAAATCTATAAGTCTAACGACAAATGCCTGGTCATTTCTTTGAACTCTTAAGCCAATAGTGAATTCATATACAATAGTGGGAAATAATCCAGAGGGGCCTGTGTGCCTCCCCATTTCCCCCAGCGATGACGTCTTTCCCAGCCACAGCACAGCAGCATGGTGGGTGTTAACATTGCTGTTGTCCACGGAGCTTTGTCGGATCCCATCAGTTTAACATCCACACATTTGTGTATGTGTATTTAGTTCCGTGCAATTAAACAAAATTAAAAAAATTTTTTTTGAGACAGTCTTGTTCTGTGACCTGGGCTGGAGTGCAGTGACACTTTTTCGGCTCACTGCAACCTCCACTTCGCAGATTCAAGCAGTTCTTCACCTCAGCCTCCTGAGTAGCTGGTGTTTACAGGCACACACCGCCACCCGGTTAATTTTTGTGTTTTGTTTTGTTTTATTTTTTAGAGATGGAGTCTCGCTCTGTTGCTCAGGCTGGAGTGCAGTGGCTCGATCTTGGCTCACTGAAGCCTCTGCCTCCCAGGTTTAAGCGATCCTCCTGCCTCAGCCTCCCGAGTAGCTGGGATTACAGGCACCCGCCACCTTGCCTGTTTAGTTTTTTGTATTTTTAGTAGAGACAAAGTTTCACCATGCTGGTCCGGCTGGTCTTGAACTCCTGACCTCATGATCCGCCTGCCTTGGCCTCGTAAAGTGCTGGTATTAACAGGTGTGAGCCACCGCACCCGACCAATTTTTGTATTTTTAGTAGAGATGGGGTTTCGCTGTGTTGGCCAGTTGGTGTGAAACTCTTGGGCTCAAGTGATCTGCTCAGATTCACCCGCCTAGGCCTCCCAAAGTTCTGGGATTACACATGTGAGCCACTGCTCCTGGCCCCTTTTTATTGCTTTTCTTTTTTTTTTTTTTTTGAGACGGAGTCTTGCTCTGTTGCCCAGGCTGGAGTACAGTGGTGCAATCTCCGCTCACTGCAACCTCCACCTCCTAGGTTCAAGCAGTTCTCCTGCCTCAGCTTCCCGAGTAGCTGGGATTACAGGCATACACCAACACGCCTGGCTAATTTTTTGTATTTTTAGTAGAGAATGGATTTCACCATGTTAGCCAGGATGGTCTTGAACTCCTAATCTTGTGATCTGCTCGCCTCAGCCTTTTTTTAATAATTGAGACAGGGTCTCACTATGTTGCCCAGGCTGGTCTTGAACTCCTGGGCTCAAGTAATCTGCCCACCTCAAAGTGCCGGGATTATAGGCACAATCCACCACACCCAGCGAGTTCTGTGTAATTCTGTCACATGTGTATGTGCCATTGCAGTCAAGGTATTGAACAGATTTATCAGCACAGATGTCCCATGTGCTACTACGTTAACAGCCATAGTTACGTCTTCTGCTGCTTCGAACCCCTAATCGCCACTCATATGTCTCCATTTGTGGTTTTGTCATTTCAAAAATATTACAAAGATGGACTCATAGTATGTAGCTTTTTCTGTGTGGCTTATTTCACTTAGCATAGTGTCTTTCAGGTTCGACCATATCCTGACGTGTCAGCATTGTCTTCTTTTTGAAGGCTGAATCATATTCCTGTGTGTATATGCTACATTTTGTTGATTCATTCATCTGCGTATGGACACTCGGTTTGCCTCTACTTTTTGGTTATTCTCAGTGGTGTTGCCATGATCATGGTTGTACAGATGTCTGTTAGCAATCCCTGCTTTTGATTCTGTTGGTTATATACTTAGAATTGTGATTGTTGGATTACATGGTAACCGTAGCTTTAATTTGCTGAGGAATCGAACCATTCTTTCACAGTGGCTGCAGTATTTTACATTCCCACCAGCAGTGCACAAGGGTTGCAGCTTCTCTGCATCCTCACTGGCTTGTCGTTTTCTGTTCTTTTGGTAATAGCCATCCTAATGCCTAATGGTTGTGAAGGGATGTCTCACGGTTTTGATTTGCATTTCCCTGATGAATGATGTTGATTGTGCAACTTTTCATGTACTTACTCGCTATTTGTGTGTCTTTGGCGAAACGTCTGTTCAGGTCTTTTGCCCAATTTTTAGGTTAATTGGTTTTCTTTCTTCTTTTGTTTCTTTTTTTTTTCTTTCTTCTTTTATTTATTACTATTTTTTGAGACAGGTTCTTGCTCTGTCACCCAGGCTCAGTGCAGTAGGCTCAGACATGGCTCACTGCAGCCTTAACTTCTTGGGCTCAAGAGATCCTCCCACATTAGCCTTCTGGGTAGCTGGGACCACAGGTGCACAACATCACACCCAGCTAATATTAAAAAACGTTTTGTAAAGACAAGGTCTTGCCATGTTGCCCAGGCTGGTTTCCAACTCCTGGGCTCAAGTGATCCTCCTGTCTTGGCCCCTGCAACGTACTAGGAGGATAGGTGTCAGCCACTGTGCCTGGCCAGATACCAGTTTCTTATCAGATACATGATGTATGATTTGCAAATATTTTCTCTCTCTCGCTCTTTTTTTTCCCCCCCAAGACAGGGTCTCACTCTGTTCCCTGGGCTGGAGCACAGTGATGGCTCTCTGCTTACCTCCAGCTCCTGGGCTCAGGTGATCCTCCCACCTCAGCCTCTCAAGTAGCTGGGACCACAGGCATATGCCACCAAAGATGGCTAAGTTTTGTACTTTTTGAAGAGATGGGGTTTCCCCATGTTGCCCAGGCTGGTCTCCAAGTGATCCACCCACCTTGGCCTCCCAAAGTGCTGGGCTTACAGGTGTGAGCCGCTGCACCCGGCCCTTCTCTCATTTTTTGAGTTGCCTTTTCACTGTGTTGTGTCCTTTGGTACACAAAAAGCCCTTATTTTGCTGAAGTTCAGTTTTTTTTCCTTTTTTTTTTTTTTTTTGAGATGGAGTCTCGCTCTGTTGCCCAGGCTGGAATGCTATGGCACGATGTCAGCTCACCACAACCTCTGCCTCCCAGGTTCAAGCGATTCTCTTGCCTCAGTTTCCCAAGTAGCTGGGATTACAGGTGCACGCCACCACACCCAGCTAATTTTTGTATTTTTAGTAGAGCCGGGGTTTCACCATGTTGATCAGGCTGGTCTTGAACTCCTGACCTTGTGATCTGCCCGCCCTGGCCTCCTGAAGTGCTGGGATTATAGGCGTGAGCCACCGCACCTGGCCCTTTTCTTATTTTTTTTAAGAGATGGGGTCTCACCACGTCTCCCAGACTGGAGTACAGTGGCTACTCACAGACACAGTCATCGCTCACTACAGTCTTGAACGCCCAGACTCAAGTAATTCTCCTGCCTCAGCCTCCAAAGTAGCTGAGACTATAGGCGCCACCATGCCTGGCTCCTTTTATTTTTTGTAGAGATGGCCTCTCACTGTATTGCCCAGGCTGATACTGAACTCTTCTCATCTAGTGATCTTCCCACTTCAGTCTCTCAAAGCATTGGGATTGCAGGCGTGAGCCGCCATACCTGGCCAATGAAATTCATTTCTTCTTGAAAAGACAAATATAATTTTTAATCCTAAAAGAATTTTAAGGGGTAGGAGGGGGAACTGCTTTGCTTCTCATCACTTTTTGTTTTTTTCTGAGACAGAGGTTTGCTCTTGTCATCCAGGCTGGAGTGCAACGGTACAATCTTGGCTCACTGCAACCTTTGCCTCCCGGGGTTGAAGTGATTCTTCTGCCTCAGCCTCCTGAGTAGCTGGGATTACAGGCATGTGCCACCATGCCCAGCTAATTTTTATATTTTTAGTAGAGATGGGGTTTCACCATGTTGGCTAGGCTGGTCTCGAACTCCTGACCTCAGGTAATCCAACTACTTTGGCCTCCCAAAGTGCTGGGATTAGAGGTGTGACCCACCACTACTGGCCTCTTTACCTAACTTTATCTTCAAGTAATTACCAAATGTTTTTACCTACTCTGTTTTTCTTCCATTAGGTTGAACTTACAAAATTGCTTATATCCAATAATTTTTTACCTGCAAAAACAGCGGTTTTGTTTTAAGCTAATGTTTCTACTCAAGCCTTCTTTGTTGCTTGTCAAGATTGATAAGAGTAGCCCTGTGTGATTTTTCTTCCTGTCTTCTTTCTCCTCTCTCCTGTGGCTCCCACTTCCTCTTCTATTTTTTTTTTTTTTTTTTTGAGACGGAGTTTTGCTCTTGTTACCCAGGCTGGAGTGCAATGGCGCGATCTCGGCTCACCGCAACCTCCGCCTCCTGGGTTCAGGCAATTCTCCTGCCTCAGCCTCCTGAGTAGCTGGGATTACAGGCACGCACCACCGTACCCAGCTAATTTTTTGTATTTTTAGTAGAGATGGGGTTTCACCATGTTGACCAGGATGGTCTCGATCTCTTGACCTCGTGATCCACCCGCCTAGGCCTCCCAAAGTGTTGGGAATACAGGTGTGAGCCACTGTGCCCAGCCCCAAATCTGTATTGTTTTAAGCTATTAAATTTGTGGTAAGTTGTTAATGACAACACTAGAAAATGAATTTGGCTAACAAGTGGCAAATCTGGGATTTAAGCCTTGGACTGAGGCTAAAATTGATATATTTTTTTGATGCCATGATCATGTGACTTCTAGCACTAAATACTAATCCTAATAATTCATTCATACACATATAGAAGGCACCCAGGAAATACAGAGTGTAAGTATGAGTTATAAAAATAATTATAAGGCCAGGCCTGGTGGCTCACGCCTGTAATCCCAGCACTTTGGGAGGCCGAGGCGTCCCAGAGACACTTAGGAAGCATCCTTAGGGTGGATCACAAGGTCAAGAGATTGAGACCATCCTGGCCAACATGGTGAAACCCCATCTCTACTAAATACAAAATATCAGCTGGGTGTGGTGGTGCGTGCCTGTAGTCCCAGCTACTCGGGAGGCTGAGGCAGGAGAATCACTTGAATACAAGAGGCGAAGGTCGCAGTGAGTGAAGATCATGCCACTGCACTCCAGCCTGGTGACAGAGCAAGTCTCTGTCTGAAAAAAATAGACAAACAAATTTAAAATTTTTATGTATATATAAAAATATATGTATTTATGTATATATATATTTTTTTCCTTTTTTTTTTTTTCTGAGATAGAATCTCACTTTGTTATCCAGGCTATAGTGCAGTGCTGTGATCTCAGCTCACTGATCCTCAGCCTCCTGGGCTCAAAACGATCCTCCCATTGTAGCTCTCCCCAAGTAGCTGGGGTCTAAAGGCGCATGCCACCATGCCCTGCTATTTTTTTTTTTTTTCTTTTTTGAGACTGAGTCTTGCTCTGTCACCTAGGCTAGAGTGTGGTGGTGCAATCTTGGCTCACTGCCACCTCTGCCTCTTGTGTGATTCTCATACCTCAGCCTCCCAAGTAGCTGGGCTTATGCCAGGCTGGTTTTTGTGTTTTTAGTAGAGACAGGGTTTCACCATGTTGCCCAGGCTGGTAAACTATTGGGCTCAAGCGATTTACCTGCCTGAGTCTCCCAAAGTGCTGGAATTGCAGGTATGACCCAGTGCACTTGGCCCCAGCTAGCTGTTTTATTTTTTGTAGAGACGGGGTTTCGCAGTGTCGGTTAACTCCTGGGCTGAAGCAGTCCACCTGCCTCACCCTCCCAAAGGTGCTAGGATTACGGACTTGAGGCACTGTGCCTGGCAATGGGTGCCATCTATCTAAACAGTGAAGAACCTGATGTTAAACCAGTGACTGAAATCACCGAATTCCTAAAATCATGAGCTCAGTCTAGTGGAGGAAACAGACGAACAAATAAACCAGCTCTGCTGATGTTGGGGTTCAGCAATGCCCAGAGGTGGGGTACAGTGAAGGGGAATGCCAGAATTTGGAAAGGTGGAGCACACGGCCTGCTGGTGCTTTCTGAGGTTGTAATGCAGAAACTGTGGTCAGTAGGAAGAGAGGGAGACAGCTGGGGAAGTACTGAAAAAGCGGTCATTCTAGGCAGTGGTTGCTCAGCGCCCAGCCCCATGCTTGGCCAGCCTCTGACCCTGTGCTTAGCCTGCGTGTTATAGTCTGAGAGTCTATAAGAGCTGGCGTGTCTGGAGTGTGAAGGCCAGGTGAGGTGGGCCAGGGTGAGATGGGAAGGACAAAGGGTTGGTGTGTGAGGGGCTTCTGAGCTGGGATCTCATTCCAGGTGGAGTGGGAGCCAGGACTTTTCAAAAAGGAGTCGATGTGGGCCAAGAGATATTTCACAGGGCTCTACCTGACTGCTGTGGGGTATGGGCTATGAGTTAGTGTAGGAATGAGAGACTGTTCCTTAGTGAGGGACTGAGGGCTGTTCACTGACTCCTAAGCTGAATGGGATTCAGAAAGGTAGAAACCTGGCCTTTGTGTTGGATGTGTTTAACTGGAGACACTTAGGAAGCATCCAGGCTTAGATGTCTTGTGTGTGGTTGCATGTGTAACACGGGATCTTGCAGCAGAAGTCAGACCTCAGACTATGCATTTGGAGGTCTTCAGCACATAGGTAGTATTTAAAGCTAGGAGTGTGAGCAAGATAAGCAGGGGGCAAGAGTGCAGGACCAGGCAGAGGGTCGCGGGAGAGTGCTGGGGAGGTGGTGCAGGGCTGCCTTGCCTCTGGTGGGGTCTGGGGAGGAGGCACCTGCAGTAAGTGGTGGGTTCAGCTCTACGAGAGCAGCATCCATTGAGCATTGGAGAAATGGGACCTCTAGGGTGAAGAGCAGGAGGAAGTAGAGGCCATTTGTAGAAAACACTGGTTAGACAAATCTGTTTTTTTTTTTTTTTTTTTTTGAGACAGAGTTTCACTCTTGTTGCCCATGCTGGAGTGCAGTGGCGTGATCTTGGCTCACTGCAACCTCCACTTCCCGGGTTCAAGCGATTTTCCTGCCTCAGCCTCCCAAATAGCTGGGATTACAGATGCTTGCCACTACGGCCAGCTAATTTTTTGTGTTTTTAGTAGAGATGGGGTTTCACCATGTTGGCCAGGCTGCTCTTGAACTTCTCACCTCAGGTGATCCACCTGCCTTAGCCTCCCAGAGGGCTGGGATTACAGATGTGAGCCACCATGCTCGGCCAACGCTAGGCAAATCTTATAATGGAAGAGAGCAAAGAAATGGGCTGTGGCTGACGGGAGATGTGGGTGTAAGAGAGGGTTTTTTGTTGTTGTTTTTGAGACAGTCTTGCTGGAGTACAGTGGCATGATCTTGTCTCACTGCAGCCTCCCCCTCCTGGGTTCAAGCAATTCTCATGCCTCCTGAGTAGCTGGGATTACAGGCATGCACTACCACACCCAGCTAATTTTTAAAATTTTTAGTAGAGATGGGGTTTCACTGTGTTGGCCAGGCTGGCTTCGAACTCTTGACCTCAGGCAATCTGCCTGCCTCAGCCTCCCAAAGTGTTGAGATTACAGGCATGAGTCACTGCACCTGGCCAAGAGAAGGTTTAAAAAAATAGCATTTGCACACCCATGTTCCTAGCAGCAAATCCACAGTAAGTCAAAGGACAAGAACCACCCAAGTATTCATTAAGGGATGAATGCATAAACAAGATGGGGCACATACACACATTGGAACGTTAATTCAGACATAAAAAGCCATGGAAGTCTGACGCATGCTGCCACTTGGATGAACCTTGCGGATGGGATGCTAAGTAGAATACGGCAGCCACGAGAAGCAAGCAATCTATGATTCTGCTCATACTAGGTACTTAGAGTAGCCAGATTCACACAGAAAAAGTAGAATAGTGGTTACTGGGCCTGGGGTGGGGAAATGGGAGTTAGTGTTTGAGGGGCACAGCCCTTCTGTTATTGATGGTGAAAACATTTTGGTTATAGACAGTAGTGATGGTTACACAACAGTGTGAATATATTTAGCGCCAATGAATTGTATCTGTACATATTGTTTAAATGATAAATATGTCTATTTTACCACATTGAAAACAACAGATAAAAGACCATGCTTGTACAGGGAGTGGGTTACTAGAGGGAGGGGCTGCAGGAGAGTGGATTGTGGAGGGCAGAGCCTAGGGAAGCCGGTCCTCGCTGAGTCCCCACACCCCAGACCCACTGTGCACTGTCGAGCGCCCGGTGCGCTTGTGTATGCACATTTGTGTTTATTAACATGATTACTTTCTATTTGAATGACCTTTTCCCCAACCAGTACCTATTCTTTGAGTCTCAGAACAAATGCTACCATGTCTGGAAAGCCTTAATAGAATACTCACAGTCAGAAGAAATCTGCTTGTCATGAATTCCAAAGTAGCTTTTTAAATGTCTTTTTTATTCCCCCATCCTGCAACCATGTTGATGTTTCTCTGCTTTAAGTCCTCTCTGGCCACATTCTTTATCCAGCTCCTGTCACATCATCATCAGGGCTCTGTCTCAAATATGTCAGTCCTTGCAATAAAAGCAAACAGTTCTTGGGTCTCTGCTGACTGATTACAAGTCACTGTTAGAAGGGTAGAGAAATTAGTGACGAATAAAGCATGATTCTTCATAGCTACAATGAATAATCTGATGTGAGACAGTTATACAGATAACTGTGATGTCTGTCAGGCCAGGAGTAGAGCCACATGCTATAGTTGTGTGCCTGTTTTTTTTTTTTTTTTTTTTTTCCGAGACGGAGTTTCGCTGTTGTTACCCAGACTGGAGTGCAATGGCGCGATCTCGGCTCACCACAACCTCCGCCTCCTGGGTTCAGGCAATTCTCCTGCCTCAGCCTCCCGAGTAGCTGGGATTACAGGCACGCACCACCATGCCCAGCTAATTTTTGTATTTTTAGTAGAGACGGGGTTTCACCTTGTTGACCAGGATGGTCTCGATCTCTTGACCTCGTGATCCACCCGCCTCGGCCTCCCAAAGTGCTGGGATTATAGGCGTGAGCCACCGCGCCCGGCCGAGTGCCTGTTTTTATCTTAACTTTTAGTTAATAAGTTTGCTGAGGTCAAAAGTCATATTTTATTTGTATTTGTAATTCTCATAATATCTTGGCAAGTACCTTTTTTTCTTTTTTCTTTTTTTTCTCTCTTACATGTACTGTGTGTTGAATAAGTGCCTGGGTGTATTGGGGAGAGACGGTATGTTTGGCCATGAGTAAGTTATTTTATTTAATCCTCTGAACGATCCTAAAAGAAAGGCATATACTGTCTCTGACGCAAATAAGAAAATGGAGGCTCTGAGAGATTATTTAACAGAGCTTGTAAGTGATGAGTTGATGTTTAAACCATGTCTTTGTTATCCCAGATTTCTTTGTTTTCTTGCAGTCATAACTGTGCAGCAGTAATAACTTGGAACTTTCTAGCTGGATGGAATGATGAAAGATGTTACTCTTGAATTCACAAGAGACTAATAGGGTTAATATAGGTGTCAAGCTATCTGTAAAGCGTGTCACGTGATACTGTTATTACTGTTTGTAACAGAGGCTTCTTGGTATTTCCCCAGATCCCCAGACTTCAAAGGAGATTTTTAATTTTGTTCTGAAGGCAATTCGTCCTCAGGTAGGATTAATATTACTATTAATATTACTCTAATGCCTTTGCAGTGCAGACTTTCGAATACTGATGGTGAATTTTTGTTTTCTAAAATAGATTGATCTGAAGAGATATGCCGTGCCCTCAGGTAGGATTCTGTATTTAATGAGGTATATTATCTTAGATTACTAAATTAACATCTCAGGTAAAGTTTTGCTTAAACTTTGAATGAAAGCAAATGTGATAACATCTGTGATGTTTCACACACAGTTATTTACAGGGAGACTTTTGGTGACTTAGTAAGCTCTGGTTGAAATGGTGATACTCAGGTTATATGGTTGAAAGCATTTTATTTTAGGGTATCTTTCAGGGGATCCAGGCTGTTCGATTCTGCCTTTGTCTCAGTGGATCCTGATTCCACTTCTGATTCTTGTTTTGGAATTTGTCGGCTAAGTTGTGGGCCTGTTGATTGTTGGCGTTAAGAGCGCTGACAGGGATCCCTGGGATACTGTAGTGTAACGGTACCGGATCTCCCTGAGCACAGTCTTGACTTTGACATATCCCTGCAGCTTTTTTGGTTTTCTGTTCTGTCTTATGTCCTCTGATTTTAAATATAACGGCTTTTGCATTTGCAGCTGGCTTGCGCTTATTTGCCCTGCACGCATCTCAGTTTAGCACCTGCCTTCTGGACAAGTACGTGTCTCTATTTGAAGTCCTGTTAAAGTGGTGTGCCCACACAAATGTAGAATTGAAAAAAGCTGCACAATCAGCCCTGGAATCCTTTCTGAAACAGGTACCACAAATTCAGATGTCATTTAACAATATTTCTTTCACACACAGAATTAAATTCCAATTGTATGCATGCATGTTTGAGAATAAATACAAGTTGATCCATTAGCTCTGTAGTAATGAAAGCAGAAAACTGTTGATCAGCCAGCCTCATGGGAGGCAGATAGGCTGAAGGAGAGCTAGGGAGATACCAGATTTGATTAGGGCCTCAGACCCCAGAATAAGACAGGTCTAATGGAGCAAAGACATGGTGGTAAGGAGGTGGTGGGAAGGGCTGGAGAGTGGGTGGAGGGCTGAGGGGAGCCCCGTCTCCTGGGAGCTGTCACCAGCGGATAGAGAGATGCTTGTGTGTCAGCTTGAAAACTGGGAGTTCCCCTTTGCCCTTGTGGATTTTCCTCCTGGTTAGGAGGTGGTTACAGAATCTGCACCTGCGTGCATGGCAGCTCATCTGGTCAGCTGAGGAGACTGTGATTGTCGTTCTGAGCGCTGGTCTCCAGGATGTCCTGGACGTCCAGAGGTGTCCACAGGGGCTTGGCCGCCAAGGAAGTAGACTTCTAGGGTTGCTCTGAGGGAAAGGACTGGAGATTCACAACAAATGTTTTCTTTGGGGCAGTTCCATACCTGGATAAACAGTAGCTGAATTCACAGGCTATCCATATAAACTGTGTGAACAGTGTTGCAGTTGTGTTAGCCTTAGAGTCACAGCTGGAATGTGCAGAAGGTGAAGAGAGAGAGCACTGCCATCCTTTTTTCAGGTCTGGGCCCACCTCCCAAGAAAACTTGGCCCCTGGCTCTGCTGCCTGTCCCTTTCGCCTCCTTAGCCTCCCTGCAGTACTTGGCCTTCCCATCCGGCTTGTGTTCTCCTTGAAGTGTTGGCTTTGAGGTTGCCTCTTCTTGGTCCTCATAAAACTACTGTTCTGCTTAACTTGCCTGGCCTTACTTGCTAAGGGAAATAAAAATTTGAGGAATTATTTTTTACTGATTCATATAATATGTTTGGATTTCAGTAAGCATTTGCTGAAATAAACATCTTGAGAGAGAGAATTTCATGCTTTGTTAGCAAGGAGGCGTGTCCGAGATGTGTACAGAGTGGTCATCATCCCTGGTGGCACCCTTGGAGCCTTGTTCCCTAGCAGTGCCTGCCTTTCCTGGTGCAGGGCTGGGCGGGGCGTGGGCCTGCAGAGAAACCCGTCAGCCCTCCCTGCACTGCGCTGGTTGTCTTTAACGAGCCACGCTAATCTGTATTTCACATCCTTGCCAGAGACTTTTCAGTCTCCTACTGCCCTTCTTCACAAAAACTACATTGAGTACACATTAGAGTTTCATTGAGGAAATATATTCTACCTGCTAATCTCTACCCTCTTGAGAAAGTCATTCGAGCTTAGGGGAGAAGTTCAAGAGAACAGTCCTCAGTGCTGCCCTCAAGGGCTGATGTCTGTGCAAGTTTGGGAGTTTCCAAGATACCCTCACATTGATACTCACAGCTATGGTTTATTACAGCTAAAGGGCTCAGATAAAAATCAGCCAAAGGTAGCAGCAGCACATAGTGCAGAAACTAAGAAAGTATTGAACGTTGCGCTTTCCTGGTCCTCTCCCTGTGGAATCAGGGCAGTGTGTGTGCAACAGCACGTGTGGAGAATTGACTGAGTGCTCCCCCGAACCTCTGTGTTTGGGGTTTCCCTTGGGGCCCCAGCATATAGGCATAGTAGGTTATTGGAGCTCAGTTTCCAGGGATGTCATGTGACCCAAAGCCCCCATTCTGAATCACATTGTTACCAGGTATGACCAGCCCCACCCTGAGTCCCATTGTTAGATTATCCCGTGTGACCTGAGGCCCTAAGCAAGGAGAGATACCTTCTTTCCCTCCTTATTCAGAAGAGGGAGTGAGGAGAGGAAGAAAGAGGACTTTACATAAAGGATGTGTAATTTTTTGGCCTTAAGATTTTCCACTATGTTGAATATATTTTCCTCACAGTGACATCTATATATATATATATATTTTTTTTTTGAGATGGAGTCTGCTCTGTTATCAGGCTGGAGTGCAGTAGGGCGATCTTGGCTCACTGCAGCCTCTGTCTCCTGCATTCAAGTGATTCTCTTTCCTTAGCCTCCTGAGTAGCTGGGATTACAGGCGCCTGTCACAGCTCCTGGATAATTTTTGTATTTTTAATAGAGACAGGGTTTTACCATGTTGGCCAGGATTAACTTAGGTGATCCACCTGCCTCGGCCTCCCAAAGTGCTGGGATAACAGGCATGAGCTTCTGTGCCCGGATATTACAGATGATAACATCTGTAATCATACAGATGATAACATCTGTAATCATACAGATGATAACATCTGTAATCATACAGATGATAACATCTGTAATCATACAGATGATAACATCTGTAATCATACAGATGTTATATTAATTCATAACATCTGTATGATTATCAATGGCAATGTAATATACATATATATATACACACACATATATATATGAAATTTTTTTTTTTTTTCAAGACAGTCTTACTCTGTCTCCAGGTGCCAGGCTGGAGTGCAGTGGCACAATCTTGGCTCACTGCAGCCTCCGCCTCTCGGGTTCAAGCAATTCTCCTGCCTCAGCCTCCCGAGTAGTTGGGACTACAGGCGTGCACCACCATGCCCAGCTAATTTTTGTAGTGTTTTAGTAGAGATGGGGTTTCACCATGTTGGCTGGTATGGTCTCGATCTCTTGACCTCATGATCCGCCCACCTAGGCCTCCCAAAGTGCTGGAATTACAGGCGTGAGCCACCGAGCCCGGCCTGTAATATATATATTTATGAGCCATAATGTTTTAATCTGTACTCAGTCTGCTGTTGAATAATTATTTTCAAGTCTTTAAATATTATATACAGAAAATCGTTGAATATAGATGCACTAGAAACATGTTTTCTGAGAATACAATAATAGAAAATTAGCAGTGTTTAAGTGGTTACACATTATAGTATATAATATTCCCTATTCTGTAATTAAGTAAAATGACGTTGTTTACTTGCTGAAAAACATTTGTGATGTGTTTTATGAAGAAGGAAATTATGAAAGAGTACGTACGATGTTTTATTCAAACACAAACAGGGAGCAAAGTTCCCAGAAGGTCACACGCTAAGACCTGTTGGCTTTAGGGGCACTGTGAAGTGTATGAGTAATTTGGCAATGGAAGGTGGATTTTTTTTTCTTCCTTTGATGACTGTCTGGATTCCTTCCATTCTTATCCTGGACAGTCTTTGTGCTGAAATGGGGAATGCTCTTTGAATACCTGTGTTAGTTCCTGCATTTGGGCTCCTGCCTCTTGATTTGGTAAATAATGATCTCTTTGCTTCTCAGATGACATTTTCCCCTTGCGTCACTTAATTTAAGCTTTATAGTTTGTAGCCTATATTTTTGGAAACTGAGATGCGTTGTCTTTCTGATTGTTCTGAACTCTATTTATTGATGATGTCTGAAGTCACTGATCCCCTGACAGTTCTCTTTCACCCTGTGGGTGACAGGTGAGTTCTAAAGACTGCTCTTTGCTTCATCAGAGAGCCTTAATTCAAAACCTGTTTTTTTTTTTTTTGGTCAGACTTAGGTGTATCCTTGGTCTCTTAGTCCCTTTCTCTAGGAAAAACATGTCACTTCGCCTTATTTAAGACACTTTTCTGAACCTGATAGAGACTAAGGAAAATGGAAGAAAGGGTCTTTATGGTTAAAAGCAATTGTGTGTAACTGTAACAGTACATTAGTAGCCTCTAAACAGTTCTAGTTTTTCCATGTTTGTATAGATTCCATTGTTATTAAATATTTCCAAAAAAATAAATATTATATATTTGCAGGTTTCTTATATGGTGGCGAAAAATGCAGAAATGCATAAGGGTAAGCTGCGGTACTTTATGGAGCAGTTTTATGGAATCATCAGAAACATGGATTCAAACAACAAGGAGTTATCCATTGCTATCCGTGGATATGGACTTTTTGCAGGAGTATGTCTCATTAACTTATTTTGTTTTGTCTTGGTTTCATGTGATTGTTTAAAGGAACCTAATTCATTTCATTTTGAGTAATATCTAATACTTGTAACAATACAGCAGGCCCTCTGAACTGCGCAGGTACACTTATATGCAGATTTTTTTCAACCATACATGGATCAAAAATACAGTGTGTGGCCAGGTGGGGTGGCTCACACCTGTAATCCCAGCACTTTGGGAGGCCAAGGCAGGTAGATTAAGAGGTCAGGAGTTTAAGACCAGCCTGGCCAAGATGGTGAAACCCCATCTCTACTAAAAATAGAAAAGATTATCTGGGCATGGTGGCACATGCCTGTAATCTCAGCTACTCGGGAGGCTGAGGTGGAGAATTGCTTAAACCCGAGAGGCAGAGGTTGCGGTGAGCCAAGATCGCTCCAGTGTACTCCAGCCAGGGAAACAGAGTGAGACTCTGTCTCAAGAAAACAAAAATACAGTGTGTGCTGGATAGGAAACGTATATAGAAGGCTGACGTTTTGTATTTGAGACTTCCATAGGGTAACTGTGGGACTTGAGTGCATGGATTTAGGTACACTGAGGAGGTCCAGAACCAGTCCCTTCACCACATATCCTGAGAGTCATTGTATTAGTGTGTTTATTGTCTACTGTGTACTAGAATTCTTTAGCTGTGTTATCTCAAGTTTTCCTAACTCTCTTAGGAGCTGAGTATTACTGTTTTACAGATTAGCAAACTGAGACCCAGAGAAATTAGGAAACTTGTCAAGAGACTCAGAATTGACAGAACCACGGCATAAGTCCAAGTCTGAAGAATAGAAACACCATGTTTCCCCTCTGTGTTATGCTGCTCCTTATTCTTAAAGTAAAATTGTAGTTGATTTCACTCAGTTTTAGAAAGAATTAAAAAAAAAAAAAAAAAAAGAAGTTTATATGATGGGAAGAGATATATTTAAGAATATTAGCTAGGTGTGGTGGCCCATACCTGTAATCACACCAGTTGGGGAGGCCAAAGCAGGCACATTGCCTGAGGTCAGGGATTTGAAACCACCCTAGTCAACGTGGTAAAACCCTGTCTCTACTAAAAAGACAAAAATTGGCCGGGCATGATGGCACACACCTGTAATCCCAGCTACCAGGATTACAGGTGTGCGCCACCATGCCTGGCTAATTTTTGTGGGCTTTTCTTGTTTAGTAGAGACAAAGCTTCATCATGTTGGCCAGACTGGTACTTGAATTTGTGACCTCATGATCTTCCTGCCTAGGCCTCCCAAAATGCTGGGATTATAGGCACGAGCCACCGCACCTAGCTGGATACTGTATTTTATATCTGTATGTCTTCTTAAATAAAAAGCTTATTAAACTTGTGTTTATAATCACATGGCTTAACACATACCTTATTAAATATCATTATTTTGATCTTGATAAGATTGCTGAGGACTTCTGTTTTACCTTTTCTAAAGCCTTGCAAGGTTATAAATGCAAAGGATGTTGACATCATGTACATTGAGCTCATTCAGCGCTGCAAGCAGATGTTCCTCACTCAGACAGACATTGGTGATGACCGTGTTTATCAGATGCCAAGCTTCCTC
This sequence comes from Aotus nancymaae, assembly GCF_030222135.1. NCBI lineage: Eukaryota > Metazoa > Chordata > Mammalia > Primates > Aotidae > Aotus > Aotus nancymaae. The sequence continues at coordinate 689,004 of NW_026988450.1, read as the reverse complement.
CAGTCTATTGCAAGTGTCTTGCTGTACCTTGACACGGTAAGTGAAATAGTGAAACTGAGCACAGTTTTAAGTATTTAATCTTCATTTCTTCAAATCATTTGATGGAGTCATATGATGCATTTAGTGTAGGCATCGTTGTGAACGACATAACATATTTAGTTAGTGTAAGGTTTGAATGAAGCAACTGAGATTTAATTGAGGCAACTGAGGCCAGTTACTGGAATAAAGAAATTTAATCAGCTCCTGGGCGAGGTTCTATGGTCCGACAGGAAGGGCCGGAGAAGTCGCGTTTCTCTTTTTGGGGCGTGGGGTTTTATAGGGAGTAGAAGTAGCTGATTGACTATGGGGGAAACAAAGACAAGGTAGTTCTATTGGGTGTTAAAAGACTGGGGACGGGCGAGGTGAACAAAGTGGGGGCATTTCCATTGGGTATGAAGGGAGTGAGCACGGACGAGGGGCTGGCCGAGGACGTACGGGGGAGCTACCATAGGGCAGGTTCTTGGCAGGCCTTTTCAGAATTTCTGGCGGGTGCAGGGCTGAGATTGGAATGCGGAAATGGGCAAGGGGGAGCCCGCGTGGAGAGGGCAAATGCTGAGCAATGCGCTCAGAATGATGACATAGTTTTTAGGCGCGGAGAGAGGAGGGCGTGTCCGTTCGGCTCCCAAGGAGGCACCGGCCTTACAGTTAGCATTTTGTGGCAATAGAATTATTGTCATGAAACTTGATTTTTTTATTATCCAGAGCAAGAAAAAAATTTGTTTCTCTTTCCATCTTTCTGAAAGATTCGGAATTGTTGCTTGGGATAGAATTGTACCTCAAGACAATTTTTACTCTGTGTGTATGTTTTTTATTAAGGCAATCACAGTAATAAATGTTAAACTTAGCAGGTTAGATGACAAACCATGTTTTTCTTTTAATAAGTATCTAATTCAGTTGTAATTACTTTCTTTTTTTTTTTTTGAGATGGAGTTTCGCTCTTGTTACCCAGGCTGGAGTGCAATGGCGCGATCTCGGCTCACCGCAACCTCTGCCTCCTGGGTTCAGGCAATTCTCCTGCCTCAGCCTCCTGAGTAGCTGGGATTACAGGCACGCACCACCATGCCCAGCTAATTTTTTGTAATTTTAGTAGAGACGGGGTTTCACCATGTTGACCAGGATGGTCTCGATCTCTTGACCTCGTGATCCACCCGCCTCGGCCTCCCAAAGTGCTGGGATTACAGGCGTGAGCCACCGCGCCCGGCCAATTACTTTCAATATTTGTATTATTCCTGTATTCCGTGATTCCCTCCTCTAACTCACCGTTTGCTATTTATTTCTGGTAGGTTCCTGAGGTATATACTCCAGTTCTGGAGCACCTCGTGGTGATGCAGATAGACAGTTTCCCACAGTACAGTCCGAAAATGCAGTTGGTGTGTTGCAGAGCCATAGTGAAGGTGTTTCTAGCCTTGGCAGCAAAAGGACCAGTTCTCAGGAATTGCATTAGTACTGTGGGTAAGTTTGCAATTTACTGTTTTTATGAGTAATGATGGATAATTAACACATTATTTGATATAGGTAACGAGAATCTGGTCACCAAATTATTTTGTATCTTTGATACAACTTCTGATGAACTAAATTTTGGTAGACCAAAATCTTTTCCTTTTTTCATCCTATTATCTCTGAATCTTAATAGTTTTAAGTTTTAAAATTAAAGTTATTAATGAACTTAGAAAATAAATTGAGAGGTAAAGTTGGGTTCCAAAATATAATGACTGTTGACTTTTTTTTTTTTTTTTAGTGTTTCATTGTATATTTTTCAGCATTTCCTTCATTTTTGTTTTTTTGTTTTTTCCCTTTTCAGTGCATCAGGGGTTAATCAGAATATGTTCTAAACCAGTGGTCCTTCCAAAGGTAAATTCTGAATTTTAATGTTTGGAAAATTAATCTGTTATCACAGGAAGTTAGGAATGTTGCTGAGTTTTTTCAATATAATTTTGCAAGTGGCTGTTCTTTTCTTTTAGCCATGCCTTACGTTTTGAAAAGGACATAATACCTCTATAATATTTTATTAGGTGCGCAGACACTTCTAAGGTATGAAACATCTTTAAGCATAGCTTTAGGTTTTATACATTTTTTTAAAACAGAAATGTTTTCTCTCTTGAAACTCTAGGACAATATGCTAAGGGAGGCATATCTTAGTTCCCAGAAGTTACAGGACACACAATGAGACGAAAGTTTGAAATATATAAGAAAGAGAGATTAAGGATCATAGCACATTCAGTGGATATTGTATTCAAATACCTTGTTGGTGTATCACAATTTTAGTCACAGAAGAATCACATTGTTTTCAGCTTTTTATCTATTTATTTATGTTTTGAGACAGAGTCTTGCTGTGTTATCATCCAGGCTGGAGTGCAGTGGTGCGATCTCAGCTCACTGCAGCCTTCGCCTCCGATGTTCAAGTGATTCTCCTGCCTCAGTCTCCTGAATAGCTGGGATTACAAGTGCCCGTCACCACGCTCAGCTAATTTTTGTGTTTTCAGTGCAGATGTTTTGCCATGTTGGCCAGGCTGGTCTCAAACTTTTGACCTCAGGTGATCTGCCCACTTGACTCCCAGAGTGCTGGGATTATAGGTGTGAGCCACCACACCTGGCCTCAGCTTTTTAAATTATGATTTTATAATACTATGTCTTCCTTAATTATATGGTCTCCTATGAGTGACAGTTTAATCTAGAAAATTCTGAAAACTGGCATGTTCTGTCAGCAGTGCTGCTTCTGAGAATCTGTCACTAAATGTTGTCATGCTGTCTTCCTGGCCAGGGCGCTGAGTCTGAATCTGAAGACCACCGTGCTTCAGGGGAAGTCAGAACTGGCAAATGGAAGGTGCCCACATACAAAGACTATGTGGATCTCTTCAGACATCTCCTGAGCTCTGACCAGATGACGGTAACATTTACCATTTGAAAGCCTTAAATGTACCCTACTTTCTCGATTAGTCTCTGTAGTTTAGACACAAGAATTGTTTATTTCAGAATTATATTTTACTAACTTTCAGAAGTTTAAAACTGTACTTCAAATAATAAAAAATTAAAACTATGGATCGGGAAGTTAGAATGAGAGTAGAAAAAAATGAAACAAACAAAAATATAGAACTCCTTTAACATGCATTAGTTACTGTAGCTGAGTCCTTATTTTAGCTTCAAGTAGCAGGATGGTACAGCTCGTGCTAAGCTGTTCTTCCTCACAGGTCCAGCCTCCTAGGTAACAAACAGTATTGTCACCGTGGAAGAGCTAGTCTCTTTTTTATTTGTTTAAGGTGAAGATAAATCCGATAAATGTAGTAGGCATGAAGAGGATTGGTGCCTGGCTATTCTGTACGTCACTTTGGATTAGAATAAGGCCTCTTGCTTAATACATTTCTCACAGACATTGCTTCAGTGTCTGCTTTAAGGCAGGTAGTGGCTAGTATTGTAGTGCAGTTTGACTAAGCGTTAATAGCCTACGACAAGCAATTTTTGTCAATATGTGATTCCTGTCTTGTGAAAAATCTTAGGTGGTTTTAGTTTTTTTCTTACTGAAATAAAATACCAGTTGTTAGTAAGTTTACCAGTATTTGTTTTTTACATGTGATGTTAGATAACTGTAAGTACCATAAAATATGAGACTAAATGTAGGCAGAGTAATTGGCCTATTAATTTTGGAATGGTAGAATGGCTTCACTTTTAAAGAAATGACAGATTATACTTTTAAATCGATTCTGAGGATGGATTTATATATTTGTATGTATGTATATATGTACATGTTTATTTTTATTCTTTTTATTTTTATATTAAGATGGGGTTTCATCATTTTGGCCAGGCTGGTCTTGAACTCCTGACCTCAGGTGATCCACCCACCTCGGCCTCCCAAAGTGCTAGGATTATAGGCGTGAGCCACCACACCCGGCCCATGTACATGTTTATATATGTGTTCATATGTAGTTGTATATACACATAGCCATATGGGCATGTACATATATGTTCACAGACTTATATGAAAGACATAGTGTCTATATATGCTTATTATACATATTTGTGTTTATACATACACATCTACAAATTAATTGGGGTAAATGCTTTGACAAGGATTGGCCTAAACCTTCTCAGTTACCACTGTGTACGTAAGTATTTGTTACATGATTAGATAAATGATATCTGACTGAAATGATGCTGTCATAATAGTTTAGGAAGGTGTCTTGCAGCTTGAAAACCTCCAGGTAAATCTGCTACGGTTTATAATCACTGTTGCCATAATACCCAAATCTGCACGTACATCGGTATATGTGTTTTAATGCTTATAAAATGCTCATACTGTTTTGCACAAGATTTTGAAGTTTATTGTTTTTCTTTATTTAAAGGATTCTATTTTAGCAGATGAAGCATTTTTCTCTGTGGATTCCTCCCATCAAAGCCTGAATCATTTACTTTATGATGAATTTGTAAAATCTGTTTTGAAGATTGTTGAGAGATTGGATCTTACACTAGAAACACAGACTGTTGGGGAACAAGAGGTTAGAAATTTTTATCAATAGTACTTTTTCATCATCTTTGTACCAACTGTCTTTGCATATAAATATTCAGGGCCTAGTAGCACATTTGTAGAGGACTGGAGAAAATTGATTTCTTCAGGATTATTATGTGCCATTGATGCTTTTTTGTTGGATGTAACCTATTATATAGAAAATGTTATTACTAGATGGCTCAAGAAGTAATTTATATATAAATACGTTAATTGTTTTGGAAAAAGTTATTTACTAGGCTCGTTTATTTCTTATTCCTTAGCAATAGTAAAGAGTGACAGAAGTCTTATTTTGTGTAGAAATGACTTTGTGTAGGATAGGGAAACCTGGGGTTGCTCTTGTTTATAGTTAAGGAAATTCCAAATTGTGGTACAAGGTGTTAAATATGTTCCTGAGATAGTAGAATGTAGACAATAGGCAGAGAAACAAGAAAATGCCCTCCCTTTCTTTTACACCCAATTTCCTAGCCTGGGTTAAAGATAAGTCATGGCTTAAGGCTGCCAGCCTGGAGTTGCCCTGCTCTTGCCTGAGGCAACTGGACTCCATAGTAATTAGGCTGGTGAGAGAGAGCTGAGATCCCGAGAAGGCCTCTTGCTTGCTTTCTGCTGCAGTGAGTGTTTCAGACTTGTGCTGATTAGCGTTCATGCATCAGTACCTCCACTGCAGTCCTGAGATAGACAAGAGGTAATGGAGAGGATGCGCGTAGGAAACGTGAAGGTAAACAGTACAAGTCTGTGGCAACCTCAGCTTTGTTGCACTTGCGGTATTCTATTTTCGTGTCGGGTGATAGGTAACAACATCAATGTGTACTTTATTGCTGTCTGTGCTTTGCATATGTCTAAAATAGTTTTATTTAAAAAAAAAAAAACTTGGCGAAAGGGACTTCTGGGACTGTGTCAGCTGACAGACCTGTGTTTTAGAACACGTGTGTATGTTCATTGCTGTCTTAAGTGGCTTCTCTTTCTCCTCTGTTCCCTGCCCTTCCAGTTTCATTCCAACAGATCTATGACCACCGCTTAACACTTTCCAAATACCTCTGGTCTCCAGCCTCCTCCTCCCTTGTTGGTTCCTGTTCTCTATTTCTAACTACTTGTTTAACATTTGAATTTGAATACACAGTTGTGTTCGGTAACGCAATTTGGTGACACAAACTTAACGTGTTTAAAACTGATCTTCCTGCACTCCCAAAATATCATATTTTTCATTTATCTTAATACTGTTCATAATTTCTGTATTTCGCTGTTTCTTCACTTGAAATCTCCAAGTCACCTATGAAAATTCTGTCTCTGTCACGGCGTTACTGCTAGCTCCTCAGCGGTGCTGCCCTCCTGGCATGTTTGTGTTTGACCCATTCTTTCATCACTTCCCGTGCGTCCTTTTGGTTAGTGCCTTCTGCAAGTCCTGCCCTTCTCATCAGACTGTAGCTCTTGAACGCCCATCTTGGTCTTTCTTGCTGTTGCATTCTTTCTTCATAGCATGAGTCCTAGACTATGAAGTCAGTTGGAAAGTTATTTGTTGAGTGATTTGTGATTGAATGGTACAGTGTTTCTTTACTACAATTACTCTTTAAGAACGGAGATGAGGCGCCTGGTGTTTGGGTGATCCCGACTTCAGATCCAGCGGCTAACTTGCATCCAGCTAAACCTAAAGATTTTTCGGCTTTCATTAACCTGGTGGAATTTTGCAGGTATTTTGTAAAATTTTAATTATTTAAGAATGAAAATGATCATTAGTTATTGGCTATACGTTCCTTATATAGATATAAGAAAGGAAATAATAAAAGACTTAAAATCTTTCGTTGATTATATAGATCTTTAAAACATATCTAAGTATACCAACTTACAGTTTTCATTATTTATTTATATATTTTTTGAGATGGAGTCTCGCTTTGTCAGCAGACTGGAGTGCAGTGGCCTGGTCTCGACTCACCTTAACCACTGCCTCCCAGGTTTAAGTGATTGATTCTCCTGCCTCAGCCTCCAGAGTAGCTGGGACTACCGGCACGCACCACCATGCCCAGCTAATTTTTTTTTTTTTTTGTATTTTTAGTGGAGATAGGGTTTCGTCATGTTGGCCAGGATGGTCTCGATCTCTTGACCTTGTGATCCACCCGCCTCGGCCTCCCAAAGTGCTGGGATTACAGGCATGAGCTACCGCACCCAGCCCAGTTTTCATTTTTTTTTATATTTAAAAGATCCTCAGATAGAGAAAAATGGGTTGTAGATATATCTAAACATTTTATATGTATCTAAAATTGTTGTGATGGAGTTGTAGCTTACAGTTGTTTATGTTCCTTATACTTTTAAAGCTAAATACAGATTAGTATGATAACAATTTCTACCTTCAATTTCTAATTTGTTTTTGCAGAGAGATTCTCCCTGAGAAACAAGTTGAATTTTTTGAACCGTGGGTGTACTCATTTTCACATGAGTTAATTTTACAGTCGACAAGGTTGCCCCTCATCAGTGGTTTCTACAAATTGCTTTCTATTACAGTAAGAAATGCCAAGAAAATAAAATATTTTGAGGTGAGTCTTTTTTGCAGGACATTGAATCTTCTTGTGTTTTTTTTTAGGTCATGAGTCATAAAATATGTGATTATGGCCCATGCCGTTTTAAAGTCTACTAATTTTATTATATGTATTTAACAAAATGATATGTGAGTAGCAGTTGGATGGCACTCTAAAAACTTAGTGTTTTTTCCCTGATGCTCAAGCACCTGGCTAATTGTATAAGATTAACAAGGCCTCTTAAAGTGTGGTCCTGGGACCAGCAGCCTTGAGCATTGCTTTCTGCGTCAGAAGCCCTGGGGGGAGGTCTCTGCCGCTTGTGCTAGGAGCCGCCAGGTGATTCTGGCACCTAGTGAAGTTTGAGAACAGCTGGATTAGCATTCTGGAGGCTCCAGTCAGTAACTTGTGGAGCCCACCTGGGTTATTACAGGGTGAGACGGGGAAGAGGGAATGGATTTAGCTGTATCCATGGCTTCTGACTAGCTTCCACCTTCCCTCTTCTTGATCTGACTTCTTGGCCTGTGACTTGAAATGTCTGCAGAGCTGATTCTCCCTCTGGTCTGCACTAGATGTTGGTAACTTGAAATGGATTTGTGCCTTTGAAGACAAGCTGGGAAGTACTGAATTAGGATACAGTCTCCGGATTCTTGTGCAGTGTACTAACTTGCTGTTCTATTTGACAGGGAGTTAGTCCAAAGAGTTTGCAACACTCTCCTGAAGACCCAGAAAAGTATTCTTGCTTTGCTTTATTTATGAAATTTGGCAAAGAGGTAATTTTTAAATAATTTATCTTAGTGTTATCATGAGCTATTGTTAAATGAATATCTATTGAAAAAATCCTAGTGATCATAAATCTAATTATTTTAAGAATTGAGGCCGGGCACGGTAGCTCACGCCTGTAATCCTAGCACTTTGGGAGGCCGAGGTGAGTGGATCAGGAGGTCAGGTGTTTGAGACCAACCTGACCAACATGGTGAAACCCTGTCTCTACTAAAAATATAAAAATTAGCTGGGTGTGGTGGCGTGAGCCTGTAATCCCAGCTACTCAGGAGGCTGAAGCAGGAAAATAATTTGGGAGGCGGAGGTTGCAGTGAGCCAAGATGTTACCATTGCACTGCTTCCTGGGTGGTGGTGAGACTCCCTCTCAAAAAAAAAAAATAAACAAATTGGGCTGGATTGGGAGGCTGCGGGAGGAGAATTGCTTGAATCGGGAGACAGAAGTTGCAGTGAGGTAAGATGGTGCCACTGCACTACAGGTTGGGCAACAGAGCAAGACTCTGTCTCAAAAAAATATAAAAACAAAAATTGATTTGCTAAATCTAGAGTGGGAGTATGGTCTTAAAAAAATGAATAGAGGAAATTATTGTGCTTCAAAAGTTCTCAGCCAGGTGCAGAGGCTCATGCTTGTAGTACCAGCACTTTGGGAGGCCAAGATGGGCAGATCACTTGAGGGTAAGAGTTCAAGACCAGCCTGACCAACGTGATGAAATCCCATCTCTACTAAAAATACGGAAAAGTAGCTGGATGTGATACTATGCGCCTGTAATTCTAGCTCCACCGGAGGCTGAGGCAGGAGAGTCACTTGAAGGGAGGTGGAGATTGCAGTGAGCCAAGATTGAGCCACTGCACTCCATCCTGGGTGACAGAGCACGACTCTACCTTAAAAAAAAAAGTTCCTCAGGCTCTTTTAACATAATTCTGTTGAGTAATGGCAGCTCAAAATGAACTAGATTCTTGCTTTTCCATGTGTAGGAATTATGCATTTCAACAGATTAACTTTCCTGGAGGTTAGTGCGTAATTTGTAAGTGAATGTGGTCTTGTCAATAAAGGCTACAAGCCCATTTTTTGTATTTGAGAATAGGGCAAGTATTTTTTAGTTGATTTTCAAAAGTAAGCTCTATTCAGATACACAGCACTGTCTTCCTCCTTGTTTAGGTGGCAGTTAAAATGAAGCAATACAAAGATGAACTTTTGGCCTCCTGTTTGACCTTTCTTCTGTCCCTCCCACATGACATCATTGAACTCGATATTAGAGCCTACGTTCCTGTGCTGCAGGTAGGTGTTATCTTGGAGAGCGCCACGTCTGCATCACTGTTGTGAGTCCCAGAGCACATGGAAACATTGTGCTCCTGCCCTGGCAGTCCCAGCAGGTGCTTCCCAGCAGGCACAGCTGGGTCAGGGTCTGCTTCTGCCACTTACTGGCTTTGGGACATCGACCCTTGTTGACTTCTAAGCTGCACTTGGAGGTCGATGTGAGAGTTAAACCTGTGTGTCTTGAAAGTTCTGTGGTGTACCACAGTCACAGACAGCTGCTGTGCTTGCTTTCCTCCTAATTGCCTGGACTACACCCACTTACCTCCAGCAGTGTCTGGTGTCCGGCATTAAAAGGAGTATTCATTAGAAACCACAATTAATGAGTCTATTTTTTCTTTAAATCTTATATTTCCTGCGTTTCAGTTTAACTCGTTTGTATTAACATACAGATGGCTTTCAAATTGGGCCTGAGCTATGCCCCCTTGGCAGAAGTAGGCCTGAATGCTCTAGAAGAATGGTCAGTTTACATCCAGAAAAATGAAATGCAGCCTTATTACAAAGATATTCTCCCCTGCCTGGATGGATACCTGAAGACTTCAGCCTTGTCAGGTAAGATTTAGAAGAATTGCTCTGTGTACTGTAATTAAAATGGAAATGGAATAACTATAATAGGTAGGGCTGTATTTTTGTAACTTCTGAAATTTAAACCCAGCATGTTCAAAGTATGTTTGATTGCTATTTTTGTAATTTCTCTAATTTATCTGAACATAATTGGGATGACTAAGAAATATAGTTGAGATATTAAAAATATTTTTCATTTATTTATAGCTTACTAATATTTATAAAATCTTCAATAATAAGCACTGTCTTAAATACCTTGGGACTTTTTATGGCTCCTAATATACTGCTTTGCAAAAAAACTTGTTGAATAAATCAGTCAGGAATAAAACCTTCAGAAAATTCAATACTAATTTTGTATTTTTACTTAATTTCACTAGATTTTTATTGCTTTTTAGAACTGATGAAGCACACTAATTGTAGCTAATTAAAAATTAGGGCAAAAATGTCATCATAGAAAAACTAGGTTTGGGAAAAGAGTCAAAGAAACAAGTTATCTGGCCAGGTAGAAATATTACTAGTCAAGAGAAGAAAAAGTAGGACTTCAGAGTCAGGGTGGGGGCACAGACTTACTTAAACTGGAATGAAAAGAGGCATTGTCATCTGATGGAAGCAAAAAGAAAGATTCCGTTGGGAGAAAGACTGAAGTATTTCTAAGAATTTCAACTTTACTGTCGTCAAAGTAGAAGTCAATTGTTAATTTGTAAGGTTTTTTTTCTTCATGAGGCCAAGAAAAGAAATACAGAAAAAAAGTTACCAGGTTTTACTTATGTAAAGCATTATTTTATTGTTAAATCTTATTGGCTTGGAAATACTCTATGAAAGTTGTGACAGGTTTCATTCACCATATCTGGTTTTTGTGACATCCTCAGTAAATATGCAGAGTTCATGAAGAGAGAGTCACATTTTTTTTTTTTTTTTCGAGACGGAGTTTCGCTCTTGTTACCCAGGCTGGAGTGCAGTGGTGCGATCTCGTCTCACTGCAACCTCCGCCTCCTGGGTTCAGGCAATTCTCCTGCCTCAGCCTCCTGAGTAGCTGGGATTACAGGCATGCGCCACCATGCCCAGCTAATTTTTTTGTATTTTTAGGAGAGACGGGGTTTCACCATGTTGACCGGGATGGTCTCGATCTCTTGACCTCGTGATCCACCCACCTCGGCCTCCCAAAGTGCTGGGATTACAGACGTGAGCCACCGCACCCGGCCCCAAGAGTCACAATTTTTAAAGATTATAATAACAAGTATATTTTGGAGACCAAAACTACAAACTAGTTAACCTTTATAGCTTTTAAAATTCACATTTATATAAGGAGTGCCATTATTTGAGTATTCATGACAAATATATCACTTAAATGAATATATCTGGTAACACATATCTTTGTGGTATTTTCTTTCTTGAGTTGTTAATTAACTCATTGAAAAGATTTGTTTTAGATTAATAAAGGAAGTTACTGTTATTTTAAAGGATTTGCGTGTTAAACATACGTACTCTCAAGGTGATTTGATAATTGAGAAAAGCAGAAAGTAAGCAAAATTAGGTGACAAAAGTTACTATTTTAAACTTTTTTTGACATATGAAACTTTCAGAACAATTGCCTGAACAGTAAGAAGAACTCCATGTGTTCCATGTAGATTCACCAGTTACTAAGATTTTGTACCATTTATGTTATTCCCCGTACTTTCTCCGCTGTATGCGTGTGTGTTTTTATATTTACATGGGACATTTTTTTAGGAACTGATTGTGAATAAGCCGAAGATATTATAGATCTTGAATATGTCATTGTATATTTCTTAAGAGTAAGGATGTTCTTTTACATAACTACAGTATCATTATCAAAATCAGGAAAAATAACATGGGTACATACTCTTCCAAATTATAGTCCATGTGTAGATTTTTCACTTGTCCCATTAATTTCTTTTTTAGTGACACATGTAGGCTCATGTGTTACTTTTAGTTGTAACTCTTCAGCCTTCTTTCATGTGGGATAGTTCTTCAAGCTTTCTTAGTTCTCATGTCCTGACATTTTTGAAGGCTGCAGGCCAGTTATTTTGTACAGTGTCCTTCCATGTAGGTTTGTCTGAAGTTTCCTCTTGGTGAGTTTTGGGCTGATGCTGCGTCCTTTTAGGACAGTTGGTGCCTTTGCTGGCTGTTTTCACCCTAACCAGTTGGCCAGTGTTTGCATCATCTTTTTGTGGTTGTCAAGTTACTATTTCTCCCTCTGTGTGAGTTAGTAACTTGAGGCCTTCCTAGAGTGATCAGTCCTGAGGTCTTTAGGTGGTACAGAGGAAGGTAGATGCTGGGCAGGGGGAGGTCCCAGGTGCTCTCGAGGATGTGAGGAGGGCATGCCTTAAGTGGCGGCCTGGCGTGGAGTCCACCAAGCAAGATGAGGCACCCACATGTTCGGACAGCTGTCTGGGGTGTCGGGGTGCAGGCTGGGCGAGGAGGGTATGGAGGTAGTAGTTTGGTTACATATAGGGGATTGAATAAATACATAAATTCATTGAGAATAAAAAAAACTAGGTTTCTCATGTTGAAGTGAGCTACAAATACAGAAAGACAGGAAACTGGAATGGACACGGTGGAGTCCACACTGATAGTCCTCCCTCTCTCTCTGCCCCTCCCCAGTTACATATGTACATTCACATATGGATGCATCTAAATAAATGTGGAAATAGAACTGAGAGGGAGAGAGAGATAGAGTGTGCGTGTGTGTGTGTGTGTGTGTGTGAGAGAGAGAGAGAGAGAGAGAGAGACAGAGAGAGAGAGAGAGAGAGAGAGAGAGAGAGAGACGTACTCTGGCCACTGAAGGGGCCTTCCTGGGAATGTGGTACTTGAATAGAAACAAGCAAACCTGGCATCTGGGTCATGGCCTCCAAATTGCATTTTCTTTTTTAATTTTTTTTTTTTTTTTTGATACAGAGTCTTACTCTGTTACCCAGACTGGAGTGCAGTGGTGCAGTCTTGGCTCACTGCAACCTCTGCCTGCTGGGCTCAATTGATCCTTCCATGTCAGCCTCCCAGGTAGTTGAGATTACAGGCATGCACCATCATGCCTGGCTAATTTTTGTATTTTTAGTAGAGATGGAGTCTTACTATGTTGAACAGACTGGTCTCCACCTCCTGACCTCGAGTGATCTGCCCAGTTTGGCCTCCCAGAGTGGTGGGGTTCCAGGCAGAAGCCATCATGCCCAGCACTACAGCGCATTTCACATTAATGGAACCCGGACTCCTTGGTTCCAGCCTGGGGCCAGGAAAATGTATTATGAACCTAGAATACTATATCTTATAGAACATCCAGAAAGTAAGGACTTGTTCAAAGAATCATGGGGGAAATGTCACAGGCAAAATAAGTGATGATTTGAGCATCAAAGTAAATACTTTGGAAACATTATAATCCATGGAATAGGAAGCAGTGAGCAGGTACAGATAGAAGTAAGTAAAATGAGCACGTTAAAGTTTCCTAGTGGAGTTTTTTTGTTTTTTGCTTTTTGGCTTGTTTGTTTGGGTAGGTAGTAAGTTCTTGTAAACTTAGCTTAAAATAGCACCTGTGAATTATTTCATAGATTTGTAGGACACAAGTCCAGATGGGCTGAGGCATATGGCTGAAATCGAAGTGTTGGCTAGGCCAGGCTTGTTCACTCCCCATCCAGGTTGTTACCAGGATTCAGTTTCATGTGATTGGAGGACTGAGGTTCCTGTCTCCTTGCTGACTGATGGCTGGAGCGTGATTCTCAGTTTGTGGAGGCCTCTGAGTGTCCTAGGTGGCCCCTGCACCTTCACAGCCAGCATGGCACTTTCAATTCCTCGTATGCTCCAAGTCTGACTTCCTTTTCTAATACTTGCTGCAGAAAACTGCTTTGAAGGGGCTTGTGTGATTAGCTTAGGAGCACCTGGATGCTCTCTCTTTTGCCATTGACACAATAGTTATGGGAGGAACTCCAGAAGCAGGTCATGAAGCGGTCTTAAAATTCAGTCTACCACACTTGGTTTTAAAGTACCTCACCCAAACACGTACTAATGATTGAGAGTGAAAATAGTGACTTTACAGCAGAGACACCCGGTAGAGCCCTTCTTAGCCCACTGACTAGCAGTCAGACTTGTGGGCCACACATGCGTCCTGATGTGGCTTGCTGGGGGGATCTCATTGCCACTCTGGGCCTCTCCTGCTAAGGACACATGGCCTGAGTCTCCTTTTTCAGACAGTTAAGTCAGCATAAAGCTCAGAAGTTTTTTTGGTAAGTCAGTGAATCTTTTGCTACCTCGGCAGATTACATAGAAAGAATGCCTTCTTGGCTGAGCACAGGGGCTCACGCCTGTAATCCCAGAACACCAGAAGGCAGAGGCGGGTGGATCACCTGAGGTCAGGAGTTTGAGACCAGCCCGGCCAGCAAGATGAAACCCCACTTCTACTAAAAAGACAAAAAATTAGCTGGGCATGGTGGTGCACACCTGTAATCCCAGCTACTCAGGAGGCTGAGACAGGAGAATTGCTTAAACCCGGGAGGTGGAGGTTGCAGTGAGCAGAGATTGGGCCACTGCACTCCAGCCTGGGCCACAGAGAGTAGAGATTGGGCCACTGCACTCCAGCCTGGGCCACAGAGAGTAGAGATTGGGCCATTGCACTCCAGCCTGGGCCACAGAGATAGATATCGTCTCAAAAAAAAAAAAGAAGAAGAAAAACTTCTCATGGTATAGGCGAAGACCTTAATCATTAAGCCAAAGAAGCAAACTTTTCGAGGTTGAGTGACCTTTGCTAGAAATTTAACTCATTTCAAATTATGTTTTCAGACTCATATAGTTACTTTCCGAGATTTGTCCTGTGTTATATCCCTTCATATTCTGAAACCAGTTGGCATAACTGTCAAACATCAGTTTCCAGGGAATCTGGGAGATCAGAACTATTCTCATGGAAATACTGAGATGTTATGCAATGTTAACATGATCTCCAGATTAGTCAATAAGTCTTTAAAACATTGTTTCTGTTTCCAATATGGTAACTTCTACTAGTTTTAACCCACAAAACAAAGATCTGTGGGGTAACTCCCAATTCTGGAAAGAGATCCAGATCCCAAAAAGCCTGAGACTCACTGTTTTGTGAGAAACTATCCTCCTTCCTTAAAAATAAAAAGTAGGCTAGGTGCGGTGGCTCACACCTGAAATCCTAGGTACTATTTTGAGTGACCAAGGGTGGAGGATCGCTTAAGACTAGGAGTTTGAGACCAGCCTGGGCGACATAAGGAGACCTCATCTTTACAAAAATTTAAAAATTAGCTGGATGTGATAGTACATGCCTGTGGTTTCAGCTACTTGGGAGGGTGAGGTGTGAGGATTGCTTGAGTCTGGAGGTTAAGGCTGCACTGATTCATGATTGTACCACTGCACCGTAGCCTAGGTAACAGAGTGAGACCCTGTCCCAAGAAAGGAAAAAGAAAAATCAGACTGGGTGCTGTGGCTCATGCCTGTTATCCAAGAAAAAAGAAAAACCAGGTCGAGTGTAGTGGCTTAGACCTGTAATCCCAGCACTTTGGGAGGCCAAGGTGGGCAGATCACCTGAGGTCAGGAGTTTGAGACCAACCTGGCCAACATTACGAAACGCTGGCTCTACTAAAAATACCAAAATTATCTAGATTTGGTGGCATGCACCTGTAATCCCACCTACTCAGGAGTCTGAGGCAGAATTGCTTGAACCTGGGAGGCAGAGATTGCAGTGAGGGCAGATCATGCCATTCCACTCCAGCCTGGGCGATAGAGCAAAAGATACCATCTTGAAAAAGAAAAATGAAAAAATAAAAAAACCCCAAAAGCATGCATGCAATTGTATTTTTGTACTATTCTTCTAATATAACCACACAACCACTTGTTAATTTTGCAGCTTACTAAACTCATGTTTCACCTAGAAAACTGCGGTGGGTGATTGATAAGAGCCTCACACACCAGCAGTATGAGACTCATGGAGCTCACAAATACCACTGTCTGCGGCCCCTCCAAGAGACAGCGCACACGCCTGTTAGCATGACCCAAGGCTCCCGTCTCCAAGGACCTATAAAAGCAAGAAGGAAAAGCACAGAAACACAAAACTGTGCCTTTTCATCAGTATTTAAATATTTTATTAAGATTTTGCTTAGAAATTATCAGAGTACCCAACTATCCAAAGTATCCATTAGTTCAGTCAGTCCAAGCTTGGAAATTAGCTAAAGATATTTGAGATTATCTTCCAGTTAATTGCTGGGGAAATAAAAAGTTTAACTAGATAATGATTCACTTTAGTTGACCATAGACTTATATTTTTCATAATCTTAAAAGTTGTATAGGACTGTTTCAGATGTTTTAAAAGGTCTAGAGATGGAGGTAGTGACGGTTGTACAACATTGTGAACGTAATTAATGCCACTCAATTAGACACCTAAAAATGGTTAAAAAGTACATTTCATGTTACGTATATTATACCACAATTTAAAAAAAGTTATGAGAAGTAATGTTAGCTTACTAGACTAAATGACTGTAGAGAAAACAAAGCCAAGTAGAATAAAGTATATGTTCATATTATATTTAATACTGATACATAAAATATATTTATTTAAACCAAAATATTAAACTTGTCTGTTTTCTATAGATGTGCCTTAATTATGTGAATATGGATTCCTAAATCATCCTGAGTTGGGAAAACTTAAAAGATTTTTAAAGTCCAGCACATTTAAAACACTGTTCAACTTCTTTATTTTTGGAGAATTTTAGAAATACGTAATTTACATATCTGTATAAATCAGAACAGAGCTCTTTTAATTTCAGAAACTTTATGATCTAATTTTTCAATACCCTCCAAATACAGGAGAACATTATACACAAAATTAGGTATAGGCCTTTATTAACCGTAGACACATAGATGCAAAGATACATAGAGAACTTAGAAATAGTTTCAGTTCTGCAATTTGAGCCGAAAGCCAGGAGATACAGACATAGAAAATACTGAATAGTCCAGGTATCAAAGATCTGTTTTTCCCAGTGGAATAAAGATTCTTAACTGGAGTTAAAAAAAAAAAAAAAAAAAGAACCCACCAAAAACTAGATTCTCTTATCATCTCTGGCCCATTAGAGAGTGGAACTCTAACATCTACCATAGAAGGTCACCAAACGAACCACCCAATTATAGAAAGGAGAAGAACTAGCTAGAGAGACAAAATCCCACTGCCAGGGATTCATTCTGGAACCAAGAGAAGAGTTGCTGGGGTTAAACCACCGGGAGGTGCCCTCCCACAGCGCAGCTCATCTGGCCGTGTCAGCGAATGCTCCGGACAACTCAGAACTGTTGGAAATTACTTTATAGTTGTAGAACTGTGACCCTGCAGAGAGAAAATGAACGTGTCAAAGTTTATTTAATTCAGCAGTTAATAAGGGAACTAGTAAAATGTTACAACTGGTTCCCATAACCTGAGTCTAATCATGAGAAAACATTAGACAAATGCAAATGGAGGGACCCTGTATAAAATTACTGGCATATAATTTTTTAAATGTCCAAATTGTGAAATGCAAGGAAATACTGAAGAACAGCTTCAGTCTGAAAGAGACTAAAGAGATAGGTCAACTACGTGCAATATGCTGTCCTGATTAAAAACATTCTTAGGCGAGCTCTGAGTGGGGCTGAGGAGGGAATGTTGGTAATCTGGTTTGGATGGCTGTGGGGCCGCTGTGTGGGAGAATGTCCTGTTGGAAAACACACACTGAGGCGTTGTGGGCAGTGAGGTCTTGAGTCGGAGTCAGTGCCCTCAGTGCTCCAGGAAAGAAGTTATGTACTCTCTGTCCTCTGTAAGTTTATGATTGCTTAAAAAAAAAAAAGGAATTTATAGGGGGGTACTTTAACACTGTAAATATTCTTCTTCCTCCTCGAGCTCACCATGATAGTTTAGTATTCACTGACAGTTCTTCCTGAATCAGTTCTTACGGCGGTAGTTACAAAATGGTGATTTCCTACCCCTATCGTTTCTTTCATCCTGGTTGACATTCTATTGCAATAAATAACTTTCCCTGTTATTTATCTATGTTAGTAAGATTTGTAGATTCTTATTTTTTCAGTGAGTCTAATCTTTTGCCATCATGATTGGTTTTGATGCTCGGATTGTCTGAGATTTGGCCCAGGCGTGATGCATGGGAGCCACTCCTGTGCCACAAGATAATTCAGGTTCTTCTCGACCCTGGAGGTAGCCGCTTCCTCAGGGAGGCATGTTCCTTTTGGCAGACAGTGATGTTTAAAAACAACCACCATTTTGTATTTTTTGTTCTGGAAACATACTTTTTAAAAATCATAATTAAAATTAGGAATTTAATGTTTCTATTTGACAATATAATGTGTTCTCTCTAATGTGCATTAAATGAACGAATGAATGAATGCTACTTTAAATGGATTTTTGTTTACTATTGACAGATGAGACCAAGAGTAACTGGGAAGTGTCTGCTCTTTCTCGTGCTGCCCAGAAGGGATTTAATAAAGCCGCATTAAAGCATCTGAAGAAGGCAAAGAACCTTTCATCAGTAAGAAGTCCTTTGTATTTTCTGTGCCTTACATAATACGGAGATCAGAGTCTAAACTTGTGAAAGTAAAAATCTTCATTTAAAATGTTAGTTGTTTTTGTATACAACGTAGAGCACAATATAGAAATAATTTTAATATATTGGCCAGGCATGGTGGCTCACACCTGTAATCCCAGCACTTTAGGAGGCTGAGGTCAGCAGATCGCTCGGTCCAAGCCTGGTGCAACTTAGGAATACCCTGTCTCCACTAAAAAATATAAAAATTAGCTGGGTGTGGTGGCACATGCCTGTGGCCTTAGCTGCTCTGGGGGCTGAGGAGGGAGAATCACCTGTGTCTGGGGAAGCTGAGGCTGTAGTGAGCAATATCACACCACTGCACTCCAGCCTGGAATGGCAGTGGCCTGACTCAAAAAAAATTAATATATTTTTAGCCATGAAAATATAAACTATATTGACTATTTTGTTTATTTTTTTGGTCTTGTTTTTCTGTTTATCCCTGCCCTCAAATGTATTTAGTGGATAATCAGAGGTAAACTGGTTCATATTAAATAAGCAAGTCACAATACTGATACCAGGGATACGTAAGACTTTCATTTGTGGCTAGATCTTAAATAATGTCATTTTATCAAGTTTAGTTCATTCCAGTTTTCTTTTTTGTTCTTTCGGGGTTTTTCTTTTTTTTTTTGTGATAATTTCTTGAGGCCAGTTTTATTGGAATGAGCCATATGATATGATAGTCAAAATGATGTAAATAGAGAAAATTGAGTTAGAATATTTTGGAATGAACTAAATTAAAATTTGAAAAACTTTTAACATCTAAAAGTGATAATGCAAACTCTGGGGTCAGTTCTTCCTACATCATCATTTTGGGCACCTTTTGATTGAGAAACTAGAATGAAACTAGAAACGGCAGCATAAAATTTTTTATAATTTTATCACAGCAGGATAAAACAACTTGACTATATCTCTAGTTTTACAAATAAAATTTCTTTTATTCTTATTGCTTTAATTTTGTTTTTGAGGCAGGGTCTCACATTGTCACCCAGGCTGGAGTGAAGTGGTGTGATTTCAGCTCACTGCAGCCTCAACCTCCCAGACGCAAGTGATCCTCCTGTCTCAGCCTCCTGAGTAGCTAGAACCACAGGCATGTGCCACGATACCTAGCTAATTTTTGTATTTTTTGCAGAGACAGGCTTTGTCATGTTGCCCAGGCTGGTCTTGAACTCCTGGGCTCAAGCAATCTGCCCAACTCGGCCTCCCAAATGCAGGGATTACAGGCTTGTGCCACTGTGCTTTGCCAAAATTTTTGTGCGGATATACAGTGCCAATTCCTTGGGACCGTGGTTCTCTAAGTATAGCTAGACCCTGGGCGATCCAGGGTGCAAGGCCAAAGCTATTTTTACTCTGTCTATTTGCACCATGGTATTATGCTAATCAACCACTGTTGATTCCCTAGCATTGACTCTGAGCACAGATTTTTAAGAATATTCTGTGTGTGAAGCAGTAGGTGCGCATGAAGCAGGCCTGCATAGTGAGATGTGACAGCTATATGGAGAAAAAGCACTGTATGGTGCTTTGAACTGGGAGTGAAGTAGCCACTGTTTTGTGGACACAATTTTTATTGAAAGGACAACTGACGATTAACCTGGAGAGATCCAAGATGGCTGATCACTAGCAGCTCGGGCTCATAATTCCTAGTGAAAGCACAGAGAATGAGAGGACGCCACACTTTCAGACGAGTATTTGTTGCTCACGGACTAGGAGATTCCCAGCAGAGGAGCCCCACGGGTCGCCAGCGTGACTCTTGTGGCCGGCGTGGCGGTTTTGCTGGCGCCTTAACGCGCCAGTTCTTGGTGCAGAGTCCGGAGAATCCCGGGCAGAAAAGCACCATCAATCTTAACACCGCTGTCTTGGCCGGCGCAGTGGATTGCTCAGATTTCGGCGCTGGGAATCAACAAGTTGGACGTCAGCTCAGAGACCTAGTTAGAAAGTCGGTAATTACAAAGACGACAGACGGATAAATATATAATGAAGGGAAGAAACCAACCTAAAAAGGCAGAGAACACTCAAAATCAGAGTGCCTCTCCCTCTACAGGGGATCACAATTCCTCATCAGTAACGGAACAAGGCTTAATAGATTACACCTGTGTTCCAGTAACAGAAGCAGGTTTCAAAACGTGGGTGATAAGAAACTTCTGTGAATTAAAAGAACTTGTTCTAACCCAATGCAAAGAAACTAAGAACCTTGAGAAAAGGTTTGACGAAATGTTAACGAGAATGGACAATTTAGAGAAGAATATAAGTGAATTCATGGAGCTGAAAAATACAACACGAGAACTTCGCGAAGTATGCACAAGTTTAAACAGTCGAATTGATCAAGCAGAAGAAAGGATATCAGAAGTCGAGGACCAGCTCAGTGAAATGAAACGAGAAGACAAGAATGGAGAAAAAAGGATGAAAAGGAATGAGCAAAGTCTCCAGGAAATATGAGACTATGTGAAAAGACCTAATTTACGTTTGATAGGTGTACCTGAATGTGATGAAGAGAATGAATCCAAGTTGGAAAATACTCTTCAGGATATCATTCAGGAAAACTTTCCCAACCTAGCAAGGCAGGGTAATATTCAACTCCAGGTAATACAGAGAACACCACAAAGATATTCTTCAAGAAGACCAACCCCAAGGCACATAATGGCCAGATTTATTAGGGTTGAAATGAAGGAGAAAATACTAAGGGCAGCCAGAGAGAAAGGTCAGGTTACCCATAAAGGGAAACCTATCAGACTTACAGCAGATCTCTCAGCAGAAACCCTACAAGCCAGAAAAGAGTGGGGACCAATATTTAACATCCTTAAAGAAAAGAACTTTCAACCCAGAATTTCCTGTCCAGCCAAACTAAGCTTTATAATCGAAGGAAAAATTAAATCTTTTGCGAACAAACAAGTACTTAGAGAGTTCACCACCGCCAGGCCTGCTTTACAAGAGCTTCTGAAAGAAACACTATACATATAAAGGAACAACCAATATCAGCCTTTCCAAAAATATATCAATAAGCAAAGAGTGTTAACACAATGAAAAATTTACACTAACTAATGGGGAAAACAGCCAGCTAGCATCAAACGCCGGTATTAAACCTATATATATATTCTAATCGGATAAAAAGCCAAAACCCATCGGTATGCTGTATCCAGACCCATGTCACATGCAACGATACACAAAGACTCAAAACAAAGAGAAGGAGGAAGATTTATCAACCAATCAGAGAGTAAAAATAAACAAATAAACAAAAAGCAGGAGATGCAATTCTCGCCTCTGATAAAGTAGACTTTAAAGCAACAAAGATCAAAAGAGGCAAAGAAGGACATTACATAATGGCAAAAGGATCAATGTATCAAGAAGAGCTAACGATTCTATAGATCAACGAGACAGAAAATTAACAAGGACATCTAGGACTTGAACTCAGACCCGGAACAAGTAAACTTAATAAACATTTACAGAACTCTCCACTTCAAATACACAAATCATACATTACCACCTCACACTTATTCCAAAAGTGACTACACAATTGGAAGTAAATCACTCCTCAGTAATCGCAGAGCATTTCATAGGTTTAAATGAAATATTGGTTGGCTGCTTGTTTGTTATTTTCTTCCCTTATTCCTTCCCGTCTACATCAAGTATAATTATTGGTATAAAAGAGGTTTTCAATACCCATTACTAAACTGCATTCTAGCCTGGGCAAGAAAGCAATACTCCCATTTTCTCTCTCTCTTTCTCTTCCTTTTTCTTCCTCTTCTTCATTTTTTTTCTTTCTTTCTCTTTTTCTTTCAAAAAAAAAAAAAAAAAGAAATGGCAACTGACACACGCACACTGAGGTTATTCAGAGGTGGATGTGTGGCAGACATTTTCTCTAAAATGAACAGAGCGTGCCACTTCAAGGAAAACTTTTGAAAATCTGTTGCCAGTGATAAAATTCAAGCTTTTAAGTGAACTGTAAAATTTGGGAAAACTTGTAGCTATTGCAAGTAAGTTTGATAGCTTCTTATTACTTAAAGATTTTTTCTTTTTTTCTTTTTTTTTTTTTGAGACGGAGTCTCACTCTGTCGCTCAGGCTGGAGTGCAGTGGTAGCCTCTGCCTCCCAGGTTCAAGCGATTCTTCTACCTCACACTCCTGAGGAGCTGAGATTGTAGGCGCGCAGCACCATGCCCAGCTAATTTTTGTAGTTTTAGTAGAGACGGGATTTCACTATGTTGGTCAGGCTGGTCTCGAACTCCTGACCTCATGATCCACCCACCTTGGACTCGGAAAGTGCTGGAATTACAGGTGTGAGCCACCGCGCCTGGCCTAAGATTTTTTCTGTAAGATTGGTGATGATACTTGCTGATGTTATTTTTTGCGTATATGATGAAATGTGTCAACATGTGGGATACAATCCACTGAACCAGTATTTTCAGATGAGGAATACATAATGTTTCCAAATTATACGTGGATGAAAAATCCACTCAAAGTGCAAGATCAGCCACTGGATTTTAAAGTAGTAGAGTACATAGAGTTCATGATAGCAATTCAGATTCCACGTTGTAACTAACCTTTAAGACACTACTGATGGTTCAGTTTTGCTACTATCAAATAAGAATAACCACAGTTACCTAAAAAGACTATTTATAATTTCCTGCCTGGTTTTCCAACTACACGTTGCTGTGAGGCTCAGACTGTCCCCCAGTGAGCTAGCCTGTGAAGGGGTCTGCACTACTGTGAAACAGGATCACTTTGCCCATAGTTTTTGTTTCTTTGAAAAATAGTTACTTTTTATAAAAGTGTGTCATTTGTTAACATGTAATGGGTTTAGTAGTTTTAATTAAATATTTACATAATTTCTAAGTTTCAAGTTCTAATGTCATTAATACTGATAAACAGGACCTACATAAAACAAGGCTCTTCGGGGGTCCTTGATATTTCTTAAGAACGGAAAGGATCCTGTCAAAAAGCTTGGAACTGCTGGTCTAGGAAATGGACATCTAATTGGTGTCAAAGAGTTTCTTCCTTTCGACTTCTGTTTAATCTTTAACCCGTTTGTAGTCATACATATACAATTGTTCAAATTTACAGAGTGAAGCAATATCCTTAGAAGAAATAAGAATTAGAGTAGTACAAATGCTTGGATCTCTGGGAGGACAAATAAACAAAAATCTTCTGACAGGTAAACTTTCTTTTAAAATAACCTCCGTAGATATATTTGTGCTTTTATTTAGTTATATCCAGGTTATAATATATTCTGACTGTTTACTTCTATATATATGAGTTACATATTTTAAAATAAGATTATATTATAAAGAATAATATCTTGCCTAATGAAATTCTTTGACTGTATCCATAGTAATTCACTGTACTAATAGAGCAAATGTTCTAGCTTGTTAAGCATGTTATCTAGTTTGAAACAATGTAATTTGTTACTCTTTGCTATATTAAAGCGTCAAGAATTCCAAGTTAATCTCTTTGAGATCAATATTGTTAATATTTTGATATTTTTAGAAATTTTAAAAAATGAGAATTATCATATTTGATTAGTAGGTTGGGTGTGATGGCTGATGCCTGTAATCCCAGCACTTTGGTTGGCTGAGGTGGGAGGATACTGCCTGAGCTCAGGAGGCTAGCCTGGGCAACATCATAGCAAGAGGCTGTCTCTATTTTAATTTTTTAAAAATCCACTTTTTGGTGGGGGTTGGGGATGGAGTCTTGCTCTGTCACCAAGGCAGGAGAGCAGTGGCACAATCTTGGGTCACTGCAACCTCTACCTCCCGGGTCAAGGGATTCTCCTGCCTCAGGCTCCTTAGTTGGGATTACAGGCAGATGCCACCACTCCTGGCTAATGTTTTGTATTTTTAGTAGAGATTCGGTTTTACCATGTTGGCCAGGCTGGTCTTCAACTCCTGACCTCAGGTGATCCACCAGCCTTGGCCTACCAATATGCTGGGATTATTGACCTGAGCCACCACGCTCTGCCAGAAATCCACATTTTGATTAGTAAAAATTCATCTGTATTTTTACTTTTGAAATTTGGTGGTAAATATACTAGTGACTTTTGGTCATTTTGGGAGTTAGAGCCTGTATCTGTAAAGTGTTTTAATGAGTTTTTTTTTTTTTAAAGAAAAATACTGTTCATTGACCTTTTTTTCACAAAATACCATAAGTAACTCACTGAATTTGGATATTAAACATTCAAGACTATTAGGCTTGTTTTAAAGTAATTTTATGAGGCCAGGCACAGTGACTCAACACCTGTAATCCCAAAACTTTGGGAGGCCAAGGCCAGTGGATCACGAGGTCAAGAGATAGAGACCATTCTGGCCAACATGATGAAACCCTGTCTCTACTAAAAATACAAAAATTAGCTGGGCGTGGTGGTGCTTGCATGTAGACCCAGCTACTTGTGAGGCTGAGGCAGGAGAATTGCTTGAACCCATAGGCGGAGGTTGCAGTAAGCTGATACTGCGCCACTGCAATCTAGCCTGGTGAAAGAGCAAGACTCATCTGAAAAAAAAAAAAATAATTTTACTCTAAATTAAATAGACTGATTTATAATGTTTTAATTACGTATCTGAGGCAAAAGAAAAGGGAAAGATGAATAATGTGTTTCGCTTTAACGGAATGTAGAACAGCTGGCCTTAGAAATGTTTCATTTTGTAAATAATTATGACACTATTCTAGTGCTAATAAAATGAAAAATGTTTCGAGTGGAAAAACCCTCTTCTTAAATCTTTCTAACAGTTACCTCCTCAGATGAGATGATGAAGAGTTATGTGGCCTGGGACAGAGAGAAGCGGCTGAGCTTTGCAGTGCCCTTTAGAGAGATGAAGCCTGTCATTTTCCTGGATGTGTTCCTTCCTCGGGTCACAGAATTGGCGCTGACAGCCAGTGACAGACAAACTAAAGTACTTCTGTTTTTCATTTCACCCATTATGTAGAGCCTATTGCTTTAAAATTACATATTGGTTAGGAAATA
This sequence comes from Aotus nancymaae, assembly GCF_030222135.1. Taxonomy (NCBI): domain Eukaryota; kingdom Metazoa; phylum Chordata; class Mammalia; order Primates; family Aotidae; genus Aotus; species Aotus nancymaae. The sequence goes on along the minus strand of NW_026988450.1, from coordinate 663,775 downwards.
GAGAACACACTTCAGCCATTCCAATATTAGAAGTTTTGTATTTTCTGTAATATAGTATTAGAAAACTACTTATTAGAAGTCAGTGTCATTGATAAATGGAAGTTAAGCATAAATCATCTTGATGGATAATTGGGCTGGGTGCAGCGGCTCACGCCTGTGATCCCAGCATTTGGGAGGATGAGGCGGGCAGATCACTTGAGGTTAGGAGTTTGAGACCAGCCTGGCCAAGATGGTGAAACCTCGTTTACTAAAAATACAAAAATAAGGCGTGGTGGCGTGCGACTCTAGTCTCAGCTGCTCGAGAGGTTGAGGCAGGAGAATCCGTTTGAACCTGGGAGGCTGTGGTTGCAGATCGAGCTGAGATTGTGCCTTCCAGCCTGGGCCACAGAGTGAGATGCTGTCTCAAAAAAAAAAAAAAAAGCCTTTCAAAACGTTAATATACCAAAAGCTCTTCAATATATGAAATGCAATATTGAGGGCATTTACGAGTGATAATCAGTCTATGCTTGGTTATCCCCTTAACTTTGGGAGATTAGAAACATACTCAAATTTTCTTGCTGGCGTAGCATACTTTGGTGGTACTGCAGGTTCAGCTCCAGACCACAGCAATAGAGTTAGTGTCTCTTCAGCCATAAAAAAGAATGAGTTCATGTCTTTTGCAGGGACATGAATGAAGTTGGAAATCATCACATCATTCTCAGCAAACTAACAGAGGAACAGAAAACCAGACACCACATGTTCTTACTCATAAGTGGGAGTTGAACAATGAGATCACATGGACACAGGGAGGGGAACATCACACACTAGGGAGTGTCGGGGTAGGGGGCTATGTGAGGGATAGCATTCGGTGAAATACCTAAGGTACATGACCGATTGATTGGTGCTGCAAACCACCATGGTGCATGCATAGCTATGTAACAAACCTGCACGTTCTGCACATGTATCCCAGAACTAAAAGTATAATAAAAAATGAATGAATTAATTTAAAAAATATATCTTGGCCAGGCGTGGTGGCTCACACCTATAATCCCAGCATTTGGGCAGGCAGAGGCAGGCAGATTACCTGAGGTCAGGAGTTTGAGACCAGCCTGGCCAATGTGGTGAAACCCTACGTCTACTAAAAATGCAAAAATTAGCTGGACCTGGTGGTGCATGCCTGTAATCTCAGCTACTTTGGAGGCTGAGGTAGGAGAATTGCTTGAACCTGGGAGGCAGAGGTTGCAGTGAGCCGAGATCATGCCATTGTTCTCAAGCCTGGGTGACAGAGCGACACTCTGTCTCAAAATACATATATATATCTCAATGTAGCAAATCACATCAGTTTTTTGGTATTTCAGTACACATGAAAGCTATGTTTACACTATACTGTGGTCTATTTAGTGTGTAGTGGCATTGGGACTTAAAAAATACATACTTCAATTTACATGCTTCAATTTAAAATACTTTGTTGCTTAGAAATGCTAACAAAGCGAGCACATGATGTTGGAAGAATTTTGCCAATAGACTTTTTCAATGCAGCGTTGCCACAGACCTACAATTTGTTACAAAACACATTGTGTCCAAAGCGTCATAAAATGAGGTGTGCAAGTATTTATCTGTACATTTTCTATAGTGCTTCAAAAGTATTTTTACTAAAAGTAATGGTTGAAAACGTGCTAACAGATGAAGCAAAGTTATATAGTTCTTTAATATGACAGCAGTGAAATATACTTCTCAAGAACGTATTGGTGTCAATTTCTAAAGCTCTTAAATTTTAATTCTTAGTTCTTAGTTAACAAAGTGAATAGAATCATTAGTTTTATACAACAAGAAATGCTTATTCTAGTTAATTTATATTGGGGTTAATGATAGTTATCTGCATTGAAATTTTTCTTCTTAAAGGGCTAAATTGAGTGACATTTCAAATATTCTCTTGTCATCAACATGATTACTTAGACTTTGCTGTCCTTCTGGTCTGTTTTAGGTTGCAGCCTGTGAACTTTTACATAGCATGGTTATGTTTATGTTGGGCAAAGCCACTCAGATGCCAGAAGGGGGACAGGGAGTCCCACCCATGTACCAGCTCTATAAGCGGACGTTTCCTGTGCTACTTCGACTTGCGTGTGATGTTGATCAGGTAAGGGCTTTGAATCCGAAACAGTTGTAAAACTTTAAAAGTTTGGTTTGTTTGGTTCAATGGTTAGCAAGGCATGCTGCATATTGGAATTACTTGGAGATCATTAACAATACTGCTGCCTGGCTGCTACCCCAGGTGCTCTGGTTTAATCGGGCATGTTCATGACCTGGGCACAACCTGGGCACCAGGAGTCCTAAAACTCTCCCCTCCACTTTTAGTGTGTCTCAGAGTTTGGGAATTGTTGTTGTAGTTAAAAGTTACTGAGAGCCTTCCCAGGCATCTAACGGTGAATCATCTCTCACTCCTCTCATGGACAAACGTAGTCTTTCACAGGTGGAAGAACAGAGAAATAACCATGGGCCGGGAGCGGTGGCTTGCACCTGTAATCCCAGCACTTTGGGAGGCCGAGGTGGGTAGATCACCTGAGGTCAGGAGTTCAAGACCAGCCTGGCAAACATGGTAAAACCCCCATCTCTACTAAAAATACAAAAATTAGCTAGGTGTGGTAGTGTACACCTGTATTCCCAGGTACTAGAGAGGCTGAGGCAGGAGAATCACTTGAATCCAGGAGGTGGACGTTGCAGTGAGCTGAGATCACGCCACTGCACTCTAGCTTGGGCTACAGAGGGAGATGAGACTCATTCTCAAAATAAATAAAAAAAAATGGCCATGGCTTATAGTCATGGAGAAGGTTGGAAATGCTGGCAAGTGACCTATATCTGATGACTTTATGGACAAATCCTTCACTGCTGCCATAACGCAGAAAAAGATAAGAAATAGAGTACACACATGAAACTGAAACGCAAGATCACCTGAGGTTGGGAGTTCCAGATCAGCCTGACCAACATGGAGAAACCTTGTCTTTATGAAAAATTAGCTAGGCATGGTGGCGCATACCTGTAATCCCAGCTACTCGTGAGGCTGAGGCACAAGAATCACTTGAACCTAGGAGGCGGAGGCTGCAGTGAGCTGAGATTACGCTACTGCACTCCAACCCAGGCAGCAGTGCAAGACTGTCTCAAAAAAAAATAAATAAATGAAATAAATGAAAATAAAACACAAAACTCATTTATAATGCAGTTGGAAAATTCTGCAGTATACATGAGTGGGTATAGTCTAGCAGTATGTTCAGATGTACTGTGGTTAAGTAGAGTTCATGGTGAAAACTGGTAACTTATGACAGAAGTAGATTTAACGTAGCAGTGAACCTCTCCACGGAAGCCTGGAAGGCATTTGGCAGCTCCTGATGAACTAGTAGTTTCACATGATCTTTAATCTGTTAGAACGTCAGCCTGAATCTCGAGCAGCCAAGTCATCCTCTGTGTGAAGTACCGATACTCCTTTGTGCTTCTACCCAGCACAGGAACACTGCCTATTTCTGGGAAGGGTCAGTGCTTCACTTGCAAGTAGTTATTTCCATGTTTAGCATCCGACCCTCTCAAGGTCTGTGAGTCCTCTGAGAGCATGGACAGAGCCTGGTGTTCCTTGCTCTCTCTCTCTCTCTCTGCAGCATCTGCTTCAGCAGTTGGCTCTTGGCAATCAAAAGATGATTGTTACTGGGCTAGTAAGGCTAGGACATCAGCCCTACTATTTGGGAAATTCCAGTCAATAATGTAAGATAAGAAAATCATAGAAGGAATATTAGGAAGGAGAGAAGTTTATTATTTTGAATATAATTATTTTCAGAAATCTGGAAGGCCAGGCTTAAGCTTATCAGCTGAGAAACTGATAAAGGAAAACACTGATAAATTATACACACAGAATTTTCATATATCAGCTATTTTCTTAAATTAGTCTCATATAATTGATATATCAGTATTGACCACTTGAAAAATATGTCTATAACATCTTGTTGATAGCAGCATCAAACAACAGATGCAAGAATAAACTTCAGTGAGCCAGGCAAAAGTATTTTACAACTATAGAGATGAGTAGCCTATATACTTGAGCTAGAAGACTCATTACTGAAAAAAAAGTCAGTTTTCCCAAATTAATTGATAACTCTGGTGTAATTTCAGTAAAAAATATCCAGAATTAATTTTATTTTTTCACTTAAAAAAATTATCACTCTGAAGGAATAATTGCTTGAGCCTAAGCAAGACCCATTTTGAAAGGTAGCATGGTGGAGGGAGTCTTGTGTAGCAGGTGTTAAAAAGGAGCCTTATGGAGTTTAAGAGGTTGAACCAGTGCACAGATGGCTCGGTAAGAGAGCTAGGTGCTGGGAAGTGGCCCCTTGGGTGTATGTGAAAATTGCGTGTATGGTAGGAGGTCATTTAAGTGGGAAATGGGTCATTTAATAAATGGTGTTAGGTCAGTTACTAACAATGTTAAAGAAAAAAATGTGACATTCATTAAAGATGTTAAGGCAAACTATTAAAGCGCCTACTCCAGTGGGCTTTTCCACTACCGGAGAGGGATTGGGCTCTACTCTAAATGCTCATTGACCAGGGAGATTGATAGCCAAGGAGTAGGGTCAGGGTCAGTGGTTGGAAAATCACGAAGAGGAAGCGTCAGGCGTCGAGAGGATTTTGGCCGAACCAATCTAACAGTGTTACTGCAAAAACAACACAAAACAAAAAATGTACATAAATAAACTATTTTGAAAGTTAATGGTGATTACCTTTGGGATGTAGGATTGAGAGGGATGGTTTTCTATAAAGGGATATCTGTATATTATATATATATTTAGCTATGTATACATGTATTTAAAAACTTCTGTACTAAGAATAAAATAGTATGATACCTTTGTGGGGAAAAAAAAGTGATGTTTTAAGACCAGGTTAAACTTTTAAACTGAAAGTTAAAACCCTTTTATATTGATTAATCTTAAAAATTGCTTCATAGAGGCCAGTGAAGGTATTGGGGGAAATATAGCTTAAAAGGCTAAAAAAAAAAACTCTTTGGAAGAGTCTCTGTGTTATTTAGCCTGAGCCCTGGGACATTTTGCCTGGTTTTTGAGGTGTTATTAACTACAGTAGGGACCTCTAATAGCAAAGTACTTCATTGTCGAGCTCAGTAACTGGGGAATAAAGCTCTCTTGGATGGCTCAGTGCTCCTATAAAAGCCATGGCCTCTGAAGCGGAAATGTACAGGATATCAGCTTAGGAAGTGTTTGCCTTAACTTCCACCACAAGCATTTCACTCTTTGTTTTTCTTTTCTTTTTTTTTTTTTTTGATATGGAGTCTCACTCTGTCTGGAGTGCAGTGGCGCAACCTTAGCTCACTGCAACCTCTACCTCCCAGTGCAAGCCATTCTTCTGCATCAGCCTCCGGAGCAGCTGGGATTACAGGTGCCCACCACCACACCCAGCTAATTTTTGGATTTTTAGTAGAGATGGGGTTTCATTATTTTGGCCAGGCTGGTCACAAATTCCTGACCTCAAGTGATCCGCCCTCCTTGGCCTCCAGAAGTGCTGGGGTTACAGGCACGAGCCACTGAGCCTGACCATTTTTATCTTATTTAAACACCGTGTCCCTCTGTCACCCATGCTGGAGTGCAGTGGCACAATCATAGCTCCCTGCAGCCTCCATCTCCTGGACCCAAACCATCCACTCGTCTCAGCCTCATGAGTAGCTGGGACTACAGGCACTCACCATCATGCCCAGCTAATTAAAAAATAATTTTTTTAGAGACAGGGTCTTGCTATGTTGCCCAGGTTGGTCTTGAACTGGCTTCAAACAACCTTCCTGACTTGGCCTCTCAAAATGCTGGGATTAGGGGCGTGAGCCCCTGTGCCTGGCCAGCATTTTACTCTCGTGTATAATGAGGATTAGATCTGAAGCAGTTTGTCTAGTTATAATTGCTCTGATCCAATTCTCTTACTGTCCCAAGATGGGCACACCTTGACCAGGCCACTAGGTTACACTTCCAAGCTTCCAGGAAGACAGGAGCTCTGCTCCCTTGGGTATGGGTTTACTTTTCAGAAGGAAGGAGTTCAGGCCTGGAGACGTCTTGGTTTTACAAAGCCAGAGAGCATGGGGCTGTCTGGCTCCTGGAGAGGCTTTATTTGTGTTCCAGAAGATTAGACCTAGGATCCTTTTCATCCCATCTCTGTAGAGGTTTTTTCCCCTTCTTTTGGCAGCAGTGGGAGAGGCAGTTTCCTCTTTGTTCTGAACATAAGCAGATTAAATCTGTTTTTCTGTGTTCTTCCCCTGTGGTACAGGCTTTAAATTTGTATATATAGGACATTGATTGGGCTTTCGTTTTGTCACCACAAGGGGGACAGTTAAGCTGTTAGGGAACCACGGGATTATTTCCTTTATATAATAGTTGAATAATGATTATCTGTTGGTAATCTAGAATATCCCGTGTGCATATTGAAGCTCAAATTACTAAGATGAGTTAAAAACCCAACAATATGTACCCTAAATTGCCGTTGCATCAAAGGAACAATGAGCTTTAGTATGCGTATTTTTCTTTGATGGACCTTCATCATGGAATTAAACAACAAAAGGAAACTAATGGGACTGAGGATGGGGGCTCATACCTGTAATCCCTGCACTTTGGGAGGCTGAGGTGGGAGGATCACTTGAGGCCAGGAGTTCAAGGCCAGCCTGAGCAACATAGTAGGACTCTGTCTCTCAAAAAAAAAAAAAAAAAAAAAAAAAGTAAGTTAGCTGGGCGTGGTGGGACATGCCTGTAGTCCTAGCTATTCTGGAGGCTGAGGTGGGAGGATCACTTGAGCCTGAACTAAAAAAGGAAACTAATACAATCATGGTGGTAGTGTTGGTTAATTTTACCCCACTGCAAATGCCATTTAAATGGGACTCTTACAGTGTAGAATTTCTTCAGCATGAAGGGAATGAACGCTAATGATATTCTTTCTTCAGGTGACGAGGCAACTATACGAGCCACTGGTTATGCAGCTGATTCACTGGTTCACTAACAATAAGAAATTTGAAAGTCAGGATACTGTCGCCTTACTAGAAGCTATATTGGTAAGTAATAGTTAATTCTTTTCCTTGTATTCCCATTGATAAGTTGTATTTGATATTTGTTTATTTATTTATGTTTTTGAGACACAGTCTCACTCTGTTGCCCAGGCTAGAATGCAATGGCACGATCTCGGCTCACTGCAAACTCCTCCTCCTAGGATCAAGCAATTCTCCTGTCTCAGCCTTCTGAATAGCTGAGACTACAGGCGTGCCCCACCATACCTGCCTAATTTTCTGTATTTTAAGTAGAGACGAGGTTTCACCTTGTTGGCCAGTCTGGTCTTACTCCAGACCTCAAGTGATCCACCCACCTTGGCCTCCCAGAGTGGTGAGATTATAGGTGTGAGCCACTGCACTAGGCTGGCTGATGTATATTCAGAAGTTTAACAAAAGTTACCTTTCAGAATCCCAAAATATTGCATGTAGCTCGATTCTTTTCTTCTTTTCTATTTGTGAAATGATGTTGTAGTGGACATGGTGCCATATGTACTTTCTTGAGTGTTACTTTTAAATATCTGCAACTAAATGCTAGTTCTTACGTTTTGTTCTGTTTCTGGTAGGATGGTTATAAGACCTAACAAGTTTCATCTACATTAATGGTGTGAGTGTGTGTGCGTGTGCATGTGTATGGAGGGTGTGAGGAGTAAGAATGTTCTTAGACTTCATCAGTTGTGGTAGCTCTTAAAAAAAGAAATACCCAGCTGATCACAGTGGCTCATGCCTGTAATCCCAATACTTTGGGAGGTTGAGTCAGGCAGATTGCTTGATCCCAGGAGTTGGAGACCAACCTGGCCAACATGGAGAAATCCTGTCTCTATTAAAAATACAAAAATTAGCTGGGCATAGTGGTATATACCTGTAGTCCCAGCTCCCCAGGTGGATTAGGCATGAGAATAGCTTCAAACTGGGAGGCAGAGGTTGCAGTGAGCTGAGATCGCACTACTGCACTCCAGCCTGGATGGCCGAGCAAGACTCCATCTCAAAAATAAAAAATGAGAGGAATTTGTGATCATATCAGATTTTCTCCTATACTCAGATTCATTAACTAAAGGGCCGTGGAAACGGCAGTTAGCCTTTTACGCAGAGCTCTACTGACACAGATAAGCCGTGTCTTAGAATTTGGTCACCAGCTCACTGAGGGCAGAGGCAGTGAGGCCAGCTAAACTGTAGGGTCTTTTGATGATTATTTTACTATAATTTTTGAACGTGTGCAAATAAGTTTACATTGCCACACAGTCCTGGTTATGCTGCTGGTAGTGTACTCTGAGTGTGACCCTTCTTTGTGGTCACTTTATGGGTAGGAGGGAGTGACTGAACGTCCGTTAGGGTGGTGACGTGTTTATACCTGTAATTTAATTCCCTGCCGTGTCTACCAGTGAATCTTACCTATAATAAATACAGTTAATTAAAGTTAATTTATGGCTTATTTGCCTTCAGATAATTTCATTATAATGTTTCTGTTACCAAGTTTTTATTTTAGTTGTTTCTGTTTCTTTTCTCCCTTTTGATCCTTGAAGGTAGATTAAGTAATAGCTTCAGAAAGAAATCTGCTAAGTAGAATGAGATAGTCGAGGAAAGAGAAGCGGGGTGAACTCGGTAGCACAGCAGTCAAGTGAAGGGGGGCCATGCGTTCCCTGACGGCAGCACACGGAGCTGGTGACCTCTATCTGAGAAGCAGGAAGCACCCCTCCTCACATGCTCATGGCTTGTGTTACCTTTTTGAGTTCTAATTACTCCTGCAGGAAAGGATTTTGTATGTAGCAAATAACTGGACGTGTTCGGCAAAACTCCCTCATTTCAATTTTGAGTGCACATTTTTCAAGTTAAACTTTTCTTTATAGATCTGAGAGAACATCATGTATAGAAGGAAACAAAGCATTAAGCAGAATATATCTCTGTGTGGTCACTGGCCAAATGGCCATAACTCTTTTCAGCAGGTATTCAGTGCCTTTATGGGGGCTGCTCTTCATGCCTCCATAGGATTTTCCTTTATGGAACAGTATGGTTTCTTTCGAACTTCCAAGGGGCTTATTCTCTTTAACTTCAATATGCAAAGTGTCTCAGATGCTGTTACGGAGTAAAATCAAACCAGAATTCCTCAGAAATTCTTAGATGTAGCTATTTTTTTTTTAGGGAAGGGAAAGATTGTTTTAATTAAAGTTTTCTCTCCCTTCTTCATGGATTTTCAGTTTATTTATTTGTTTAAAAGAAAATGTTTTGATTATGTCTGAAGGAAATGGTTATTCAAGCCTAGATTCTGGATAAACTGTGGAGATTGGTCTTACTAGTGTTTATTTTTTTCTTGACTAGAGGTATAAATTAATTTTAACATACTTTAGTTAGATAGATCAAGGGTATTCAGTTGTCAGTGGTTACAAGAATGGATACAGTCAAGGTCTCTTTGTTTTGTTTCAGGATGGAATCGTGGACTCTGTTGACAGTACGTTAAGAGATTTCTGTGGTAGGTGTATTCGAGAATTCCTTAAGTGGTCCATTAAACAAACAACACCACAGCAGCAGGAGAAGAGTCCAGTAAACACCAAATCACTTTTCAAGCGACTGTACAGCCTCGCACTTCACCCAAATGCTTTCAAGAGGCTGGGAGCATCACTCGCCTTTAATAATATCTACAGGGAATTCAGGTTTGTAAGCTACACAACAAGGAAGCCTGTCCAAGGTGCTCTTTAAACTTGTGGTTTTGAAAAGTGACTTAGAGTTTCACTCTGTGTATCTGTGTATTCATATATCCTGCATTTAGTAAATAATTATGTACCGGATACTGTGCTGTCTTCTGGGAATTACAAGAGTTAAAATTCAGTTTGTACTCAAGAAGCTTGGAAACTGCTGAGAAATGTTTATAAACATTATCTCAGCAGTATTGGAGATGTAACAAAAGACATATATACAAGGGCTTTGGGTGCACAGATGAGGAGCAGCTAATTCGGAGTGAGCAGGTTAGCTGAGGCCTCTTGCTAGGGTTTATATCGGAGATGAGACTTGAAGGATGAATGGAAGTCGGCCAAGGCATTTTGGTGAGGGCTAGAGATAAGAAACAGGAAGGTGTCTGAGGCGATAAAGGCCTTTGAGGTTTGAGGTTTGGAGGCAGGTGTTGTGAGGCTGGTGAGGAGGGCTCTGCCTGCTGTAGCGGGGAGCATAGGTCACCGCTAGTGACAGGGGATCTGTGGAGAAGTGGGTGCAGGGAGAGATGTCTTCAGATTTCCTTCTAAAATGCACTTGCTGGTAGCTGCGTGGAGAGCGAGTCTGAGTAGACTGAAGACTGGGACACCAGTGAAGAGGCCATTTGCGAGGTCCAAGAAAAAACACCAATGGTCACTGACCTAAGGCAGTGGTGTTCATTCATTGATTCAGCATTCCTCATTAGAAATATGTGCCACATTTACCAGTGTAACAAACCTCACATCCTGCACCTGTACCCCTGAACTTAAAAGCTGGAAAAAAAAAAAAAGAATATGATGTGCCGGGCATTGAGCCCATGTTGGAGGTATGATGATAACAGCCCTTTACGCAGGTTACATTTCAGAAGGACACATAGATAATAATCACATAGATAAATGAGCATTTATGCAGACTCAAGGGACGGAGTCACTTGTGTGTGGAAACAGAGTGAGTGCTGCCTCTGATTCGTGTAGCCTTTTTCTAGTCTGTGATTGAAGAAGTATCTTTGAGAAGTATTTTAGGTTGTTTAATGTTTTGTTTTGTGGGGTTTTTTTTGTTTGTTTGTTTTTGTTTTTTGTTTTTTTTTGAGAAAGAGTTTCACTCTGTCTCCCAGGCTGGAGTTCAGTGGCATGATCTTGGCTCACTGCAACCTGGCCTCCTGGGGTCAAGCAACTCTCTCTGCCTTAGCCTCCTGAGTAGCTAGGACTATAGGAGCCCACCGCCACACCCGGCTGATTTTTGTATTTTTAGTAGAGACGGGGTTTCACCATGTTAGGCTGGTCTTGAACTCCTGACCTTATGATCCACTCACCTCGGCCTGTTGCTCAGACAAGAGTGGGGTGACGCTGTCATGGCTCACTGCAGCCTCAGCCTTCTGAGCTCAAGTGGGCCTCCTGCCTCAGCCTCCCATGTAGCTGAGACCACAGGGGTGCATCATCTCACCTAGCTAATTTTTTAATTTTTTAAAATTTTTGTAGAGACAAGGTGTCATTTTGTTGCCCAGGCTACTCTCAAACTCCTGGGCTCAAGTGATCCTTGTAGGCATGAGCCACCGCACTCGGCTGAGCCTCTGAAAAAAAAAAACAAACATTTAATTAATGCGTACCTTCTTTAATTCCATTCCTTCTTCTCTTTGTCCTTCCTGCCTTATTGTTTTCTTAGGTCAGTTTTCCTCTCTTTATTTTGCAGGGAAGAAGAGTCTCTGGTGGATCAATTTGTGTTCGAAGCCTTGGTGATATACATGGAAAGTCTGGCCTTAGCACATGCAGATGAGAAGTGCTTAGGTATGTTTTGCCCCAGTGGTCTGTCTGCCTTATGGGTCTGAAGAGTTTCCTGAGTCAGGAGTTAAGACTCCTGTGATTCTCTCCTAAGGTTTTTTTTTTCCCAAGTGTTCCATAAATCAATAAATGTGAAGGGAAGAGAAACCCCTCCAGTGCCTCAAATCCAGCTTGTTAGTGATTTTTTTATGCCTTCATTCTCTTTGACTCACCATATACTCCTGGTGGCCAATGAGCTTGACCCTGGTTGGTTGCAGATCCTGCTGAGGGCAGTGGGACAAGGAAGCCAGTCAGACACTATGATGCTGGATGACAGAACATGAAAATGTGTAGGTGTGCTGCTGAAGAAGCTGGTATCACTGAGATGTAGTCAGTATCTCTGCACTCACTCACGGTTACTTAGAAATTGGGTCTCATTACAGGACTGCAATAAAGCGATTTCATCCATGATGAAGGAATATTATAAAGATATTAAGTCAGAAGTAGGCTAAGGTAGCTGAGAGAGTAATAAGTGATTATAATTAAATTCTATGCGAGAAGCTATTAGGAACTGCATAGAGTTGTTGAGCCAGAAGACTTCTTAACTCCCCATCGGTCCCAGCAGATGAGGCCCAGGCTTGTCAGTGACTGAGAGGGCCACATAGCTGTGGCAGGACTCTGTCGCTGATACAGGTCTTGACTTTGTTTATTTTATTTTATTGATTTATTTTTGAGGCAGAGTTTGCTCTAGTTCCCCAGGCTGGAGTGCATTGGTGCGATCTCGGCTCACTGCAGCCTCCGCCTACTGGGTTTAAGCGATTGTCCTGTCTCATCCTTCCTAGTAGCTGGGATTATAGGCACCCACCACCACGCCCAACTAAGTTTTTGTATTTCTAGTAGAGACGGGGCTTCACCACGTTGGCCATGCTGGTCTTGAACTCCTGACTTTACGATCTTTCCACCCTCGCCTCCCAACGTGCTGGGATTACAGGCGTGAGCCACCAGGCCTGACCCTAGGTGAATTGTTTCAACAAGTGAAACTTTACTCTTTCTGTCATTACTGACATATTTAAAAAACATAGAAAACTTTTTCCTAGTGACACAGTTCAAAATAAGATGTATAAGCCTTCCTTCCTAAATAATTCCAGACTTCTGTGGGTGACTTCACCATCTTACCTCTGTGTCCTTCTACAGAGGTTGTATTACCAAATGATACCATAGTTTATTCTGCATAGGAAGGGAGATCAAGAGACTTACACCGCTTTAAAATAGCCTCAAATTGAAGTCCACAGGTTCTGGCCTGGTATGTGGGTTTTCTAATATCTGCAAGTTCTCTTCCATCTCAGGTCCATTAGGAGAGGCTGTGCTTTGGGTGACTGAGATGTTGGTGGTACAGTTTTTAGTTAGGTGTGGCATTGTGTTGTGTGTGTGCCTGTGCCTGTGTGTATGTGCATGTACCATGCCATCCTGCAGTCTTAAATACGAGTTTGTGTTCAGTTTCGCATATGCAGTATAAATCATTTATCTAAATTTTTTATTCTTAGGGATGAAAACATTAAATCTATAGTAAAATTACCTTTTCAATTAAAAATGAGGCCAACAAATTTGTAAAAAAAAAATCAGCTGTATATACCTTCTTTGGAAATATGTCTTTGTACGATTGAACAGGTACAATTCAACAGTGTTGTGATGCCATTGATCACCTGTGCCGCGTCATTGAAAAGAAGCATGTTTCTTTAAACAAAGCAAAAAAACGACGTTTGCCTCGGTAGGTGATCTTGCTTCCTTTTCCGCTTTTCCCCCCAACATAAAACTAAGTCTTAGCTAATAAAGGACAACCTGGGATGAATGTGTGAAAGTGTAAGTAATTAGTCTAAACCAGGAATGTGTGGAAGTGTGAAGAGTGCATTTTCCAAAAAAGTTAAAAAGCTTTATGTTTGAAAATACTTGGTTTACGGGATAAGGTATACGGTATTTGATCTGGATTGAGTTAGTAGATGCAAATTGAAAATTAGCTGTGTAACTGAGTCATTTCATTTAAGGTACACTGATTTTGAATATGATTTTATGTGGATGATTTGACCAGAATATGCGTAAACCATTATTGAGTAAATTTTGAAGTATATGCACTGAATATTCAAATAGTAATGTTTTGACAGACATGGAATTATAAAATTAGGAAATAAAACTGCTTAGAGCCAAGGCTCGGGTATTGGCCAGTGCTTCCCAGTTTTTGCCCTTATTTCATCCCAGTGGTGTTGCTTTCTCCAGTAGGGTGAGTGCTCTCCATCAGCCCCTCCTGATCTCTGCAGGGTGTCTGGGGAACGTCTGTTGTCCGTGCTAGTGGCCACCACTCTGGAGAAGCACAGTCCCACGTAGACTGGATGTTAATATTTTCTCTGTTTTTTTTTTTTTTTTTGAGACGGAGTTTCGCTCTTGTTACCCAGGCTGGAGTGCAATGGCGCGATCTCGGCTCACCGCAACTTCTGCCTCCTGGGTTCAGGGAATTCTCCTCCCTCAGCCTCCTGAGTAGCTGGGATTACAGGCACGCGCCACCATGCCCAGCTAATTTTTTGTATTTTTAGTAGAGACGGGATTTCACCATGTTGACCAGGATGGTCTCGATCTCTTGAGAGATCTCGTGATCCACCCGCCTCGGCCTTCCAAAGTGCTGGGATTACAGGCGTGAGCCACCGCGCCCCGGCCTTCTCTGTTGTTTTAAAGTTGATTCTTCCAGATGCTGTTAACTTACAGTATCACTTTAGCTCATTGGTTGTAACCTTAGCATGCATTAGAATTGCCTGGAGATCTAGTTAAATCACAGATTGCTGGGCTGACCTCACCCTCAATTTCTGTGTACGTCTGGGGTAGGGTCAGATAACTTACATTTATAACAAGTACAGAGGCAATGGTGGAACATCTGTCCAGGGAACACACTTTGAGAAGCACTGCTTTGCAAGGTACATTGCAAAGGAAACATGAAAATACTTAGTGCCGTTCTTTTAGGAAGTGCTTTTTTTTCCTTCTTTTTTTTTTTTTTTTTTTTTTTTAAGTTGGAGTCTCACCCTGTTGCCCAAGCTGGAGTGGAGTGGCCTGATCTCAGCCCACTGCCACTTCCACCTCCTAGGTTCAAGCAATTCTCCTGCCTCAGCCTGCAGAGTAGGTGGGACTACAGGCATAACGCCATCATGCCCGGCTAATTTTTGTATTTTTAGTAGAGACGGGGTTTCACCATATTGGCCAGGCTGGTCTTGAACTCCTGACTTTGTTGTGATCCACCCACCTCGGCCTCCCAAAGTGCTAGGATTACAGGTGTTAGCCACCGCGCCTGGCCAAGAAGTGCTTTAAAATTTTTGGCCACATGAGAAAATGAACATGAGCAGCATTTAGGACCCATTTAACCTGTCTTATTTTGATTGTACTCTATTGATAATATATTAAAAATGAACCGAATGCCTTTTATGAGGTTTCTACGTGTATATGTGTACTGAAGAAGAGTTTATGAATTCTAGAGCCTTGGTAACTGAATGTTGTATGTTGGAGAGGGACTAATAACAGTATGTTGTCTCTGTGCAGAGGATTTCCACCGTCAGCATCATTGTGTCTATTGGATCTGGTCAAGTGGCTTTTAGCTCATTGTGGGAGGCCCCAGACAGAATGTCGACACAAATCCATTGAACTCTTTTATAAATTTGTTCCTTTATTGCCAGGTATGGTGATCTGTATATTTTTTATTTCACTACAGTTGGCTTTATTATCCCATTTAAAAGAAGTAAAGGAGGATTGAGTAATTGGGTGATCACTGCAGTTAACATGATAGTTAAGATTCAGAATATTAACAGTAGTTGAGGTAATACAGTTCTATTTCACTGTGTCGTTAATAAGAAATTGCTAGCATCTCAAGTCTGAATGATCTCAAATCATTACGATGTTAAAGGAAAGCAGTGAACCTGTGCTTCTCAGTAATTACTGAAGCATTAAACTGCTTATGGACTAAATAATTACGAGTTTCTTAGAAATGAATGTATTGTTCAATTTAGTCCATTAAGTCCAAACCCAGGTTTGATAGCTTGGGGGTGGGGAAGCTGTGCTCGGGACAGAACAGGCCCTGACTTCCCCCATTGTGTGCTGTGTGGCAGTCCACAGCCCCATGCAGTGCTTGGACACCGCGTCAGGCTAGATGGGCGCACTGGCTCCTTGGCAGAAGTTGGGGTGGAGTTCTGTCTGGGCTTTTTCTTCACGGAACAAGAGGGAAAACGTTACTTTATGTATTTCCGGGCTTCTAAAACTTAGAAGGACTCTAAATTTTGTTATATTATAGGGCATATGATAATATTATATACTCTAAAATATATACACATACGTACTATAATTGAATTCAATTATTTGGTACATGCTATATGAATAATATGGTATAAATTTACTGTACTGTATTATTTTACATATATAAATGTATATCTATATTTTAATTTAGATAATTGTTTAAAAAACATTAGCATTTAAAAATTTTTTATTATTATAATTTTTTTTGTACTGAGATGGAGTCTTGCTCTGTCACCCAGGCTGGAGTGCAATGGCACAATCTCGGCTCACTGCAACCTCTGCCTCCTGGGTTCAAGCAATTCTCCTGCCTCAGACTCTGGAGTAGCTGGAATTATAGGAGCATGCTACCACACCCAGCTAATTTTTGTATTTTTAGTAGAGATGGGGTTTCACCGTGTTGGACAGGCTGGTCTTGAAGTTGTAACCTCGTGATCTGCCCGCCTCGGCCTCCCACAGTACTGGGTGTGAGCCAGGCAGGTGTGAGCTACAATGCCTGGCTTAGCATTTTAAATTTGCTTAATGTGTTTAGCTAACAATTTTTTTTTTTTTTTTGAGACGGAGTCTCGCTCTTGTCACCCCGGCTGGAGTGCAGTGGCGCAATCTTGACTCACTGCAACCTTTGCCTCCTAGGTTGAAGCAGTTCTCTGCCTCAGCCTCCCGAGTAGCTGGGATTACAGGCCCCGCCACCATGCCTGGCTAATTTTTGTATTTTTAGTGGAGACAGGGTTTTACCATCTGGGCCAGGCTGGTCTTGAACTCCTGACCTCGTGATTGCTTGCCTCCCAAAGTGTGGAATTACAGGCATGAGCCACTGCGCCTGGCCCACAATTTTTTTTTTTTAATGCGTTAAGTCATTCTCACAGTAACCCTGTGAAATTAGTCATTCAAAAGTGGGCCAGTAGCTATGGAAGGGGTGGAGGACAGTGGGTGGCATTTTTTCCTTATATTTAGTAGAAACTGAGACCCTGATATTATGTTGGTAGAGCTACTTATCAGCAGACCACTGTCTCACATTGAGTCTGTGACTGATGCACACAGGATTTCCTGTGGCGTCAGCTGTACTAATCTCAGGCATTTCTAGTGCTATTCTCTTCTCAGTTGCCTCTGGTACAGACCTCATGTATTCTGAACTAAATAGAGGTCCGTCTCTTGAAATTGTTTCATTGGACAAAGGCTGCTAGGTAGTAGGTGAGCCTTGCCCTTCTCCCAGCATGCAATTTATATAACATTAAGGAGCCTTCCTTGATTTATCTCTTCTGTGGCCTTCCAGGGTGTAGCCACCTTTTTCCTTTGGTATCTTAACCCACTAGTGGGTATTTTTGTTTTCTTTTTTTCCTTTTCAGTTTTAGAGGCAATAATCTCACTATGTTGTCCAGGCTGGACACAAACTCCTCGGCTCACGCGGTCCTCCTGCCTCAACCTCCTTAATAGCTGGGACTACAGGTGTGCAGCACCTGTTTATTTTTAAGAGACAAGGACTCACTTGTTGCCCGGGCTAGCTTGCAGTGACATGATTATAGTTCACTGCAGCCATAAACTAAGCTCAAGTGATCTTCCTGCCTCAGCCCCCTGAGTAGCTGGAAACACAGGCATATGCCACCGGGCCTGGCTAATTTTTAAATTTTTTTGTAGAGATGGAGTCTTGCTATTAATATGTTGCACAGGCTCGTCTTGAATCCTGGCTTCAAGCAGTCCTCATGCCTTGGCTTTCCAAAGTGCTGGGATTACAGTACGAGCCATGGCATCCATGTTCCTTCAGTGGTATTGAAGTGACTGTGTCAGGTGTCTCTTTAGGTCACTGTGTAGTGTCAGTGTTGGGTACATGAACACCCAGATCAGTAGTATTTGACAACAGGTGCGGGGTTGTCCCTCTGACGTGTGTCCAAGAGAGGCATCTCCTGATGGCTTCTGAATACTGAGACTCAGTGTGGCCCAGGCCCAGAAACAGACAGCAGGTCTTCAGTGGAGACGAAGGAAGAAGCAAGGCTGGGCGGGCTCCCCGACCCCATGCACGCTTGTCTACATCTTCAGCTTCTCTCTCTTCCTGTGTTGTTCCCTTGTCTGCTCTCTCTCCATCTGCCTTTCTATCATTTTTCTTCTGTCACTCTTGATGTAGAATTTAAATATCTTACTATTTGTATTTTTGCTCATCGTTATAGATTTGTCTCTTAGTGGAAGTAACAGAATATTTCCTCCTCTTAATATATAAAATGTTCTCTCTCATTCTGTTTTGTTGTTGTTTTTTTGAGACGGAGTCTCGCTCTGTAGCCTAGGTTGGAGTGCAGTGGTGTGATCTTGGCTCACTGCAGCCTCCCCCTGGTTTACGCAATTCTCCTGCCTCAGCCTCCTGAGTAGCTGGGACAGCAGGTGTGTGCCACCACGCCTGGCTGATTTTTGTATTTTTAGTAGAGATGGGGTTTCGCCATGTTGGTCAGGCTGGTCTTGAACTCCTGACCTCAAGTGATCCATCCATCTCGGCCTCCACTGAGCCACCATCCCCGGCTGAGTGTTCTCTTCTTAATATATCAGAGATACCTGTTTTGAATTCTTCATTAGAATCAGAATGCTTTGATCTTTTCAGTGCTACTGATTTCAGAGCATAAAAAATGTAATTTTATTTATTTGTTTTTTGATTTAGAAGAAGTTTAATATGTAAAAGAAAATTTCCTGGAAAAACCAGCTGCACTTACTGTGTGGTAGATGTTATTCTAAGCACCTATTCAAATGTTAACTACTTTAATTCATCTAATCTTTGTAACAGCCCAAGAGGTGGATATTATTGTTCTTATTTGCACATGCTGTTTTGTTTCTTAAAGGAATAATAATTTTTAAATAAAAAGGCAGGGGAAAGATTATTAGTATGCTGCTATTTCAAATCGTGTCCAACTATTTTTATAATGTTGAAGGAACCTGAAGAGAATGGCTGTGGTGGAAATACCTTCTCGGAAGTGATTACAGTGAGACAAGTTGAATGCATAATAAAATGAAACAAGATTGTCCCATATTATTTTGAAAACTTAGGTACAAAGATTAGACTAAAGAAATGTAGGTATGTGGGAGTCATTTAGGTGTCTGTATTTTAATCTTGTTTCTTTGTCCTGCCTGTAGGCAATAGATCCCCTAATTTATGGCTGAAAGATGTTCTCAAGGAAGAAGGTGTCTCTTTTCTCATCAACATCTTTGAGGGAGGTGGCTGTTGCCAGCCCTCAGGTATCCTGGCTCAGCCCACCCTCCTGCACCTGCAGGGGCCGTTCAGCCTTAGGGCCACGCTTTGCTGGCTGGACCTGCTTCTGGCCGCACTGGAATGCTACAACACGTTCATCGGGGAGAGAACCGTGGGGGTGCTCCAGGTGCTAGGTAGGTTGCCCTTGCCCTCATGCCTGTGTGTGTGGTGCTGCCAGGGTCACCCTGGACGGCAGCTCTGCCAGGTCAGAATCCCAGTGACTTGATGACAGGTGCTGTGTGGCTGCCTTGCCTGCTCTGTCATGTCACCTCACTGTGAGGGTTCCTTCCTTCACACTTCAAAGATGAGAAATACAGTTTTTCTCGTAGCTTTATATAAGTGAAAAAGTTATACTTTTTTGGTGTGTTGTAAATGTTGACATTTTAAATATACAAAACTGTTCATTTTACTTGAAAAATATATTCTTTGGACAGTAAATACTGTAGCAATTTTATATTCAACTCATTGGCTTGAAAATACAGCTGCTTTATTGGAAATTATGTAGCGTGCCTGAATTCCTATTTCCATTCCACACCCTTCAAATGATTTTATCCTAAAGTATTAAGTTTTATGCTTAAGATTTTACTATATCCCTATCTATGTCTTTTTAATGAAAGGGTATACATATTTAAAGATTCCTTGGCTGGGTGCAGTGGCTCACACCTATAATCCCAGCACTTTAGGAAGCCGAGGCAGGAGGATCACTTGAGCCCAGGAGTTTGAGACCAGCCTAGGCAACATGGCAAGACACTATCTCTACAAAAAGTACAAAAGTTAGCCGGTTGTGGTGATGCATACTTGTGGTCCCAGCTCCTAGGGAGTCTGAGGTGGGAGGATCACTTGAGCCTGGAAGGCTGAGGTTACACTGAGCTGTGATTGCACTCCTGCACTCCAGCCTGGGCGACAGAGTGAGGCCTGTCTCAAAAAAATTTTTCGGCCGGTCGTGGTGGCTCACGCCTGTAATCCAAGCACTTTGGAGGCCAAGGTGGGCGGATCACCTGAGGTCGGGAGTTCAAGACCAGTCTGACCAACATGGTGAAACCCCGTCTTAGAAAAAAAAAATTAAAAAAAAAAGAAATTTTTTTTCTTCTGTGTTATTATTACTTTGTTATTAGTGCATATTACATTTTTTACTGCCAGAATCACATAAATATAGCAGTTTTGATCATTATTACATATAAAATATAAAATTATGTGGTTGGAATTCTACTTTTGTTTGTATAGATTTTCATATTTAAAAAAAAACTTGTTCATGGTCAGACACGGTGGCTCTTGCCTGCAATCCCAGTACTTTGGCCGTACCCACCTCGGGTGCAGCACCTGAGATCAGAAGTTCGAAACCAGCCTGGCCAACAAGACAAAACCTTGTCTCTATTAAAAATACAAAAATTAGGCATGGTGGCAGGTGCTAGGCGTGGTGGCAGGTGCCTGTATTCCCAGCTACTCGGGAGGGTGAGGCACGAGAATTGTTTGAATCTAGGAGGCAGAGGTTGTAATGAGCCAAGATCAAACCACTGCACTCCAGCTGGAGTGACAGAGTGAGACTCCATCTCAAAAAAAAAAAACTTGTTCACATAAATAAATGCCATATTTGATTTATTCTAAAATGCACATTGTCCCACATTTAGCAGATCTGTGGTTGCAGTGTGTCTTACAATCCAATATTCTGTTGGATTCAAGGATATTTGGTTTTTGAGAATATGTTTTTTTTTAAATTATACTTTCTGGGGTACATGTGCAGAACGTGCGGTTTGTTACATAGGTATACACGTGCCATGGTGGTTTGCTGCATCTCACACTCCTTCATCTACATTAAGTATTTCTCCTAATGCTATCCCTCCCCTAGCCCCCAACCCTTCGACAGGCCCTGGTGTGTGATATTTCTTAATATAAGTTCTCTTAATTCTTGGGATACATCAAAATACATGTTATCAAAATGACTTTTAATGCTTTCAGTTGACAATTTGATTTACTTTCCTTAAATTATATTGGAAACAAAGAATTAGAAATAGTGAGACTTATAAAAAAGGCTTTCCTACTCAATCATTGCCTTTACTCACTCTTTCAACATTATAAAAGTATTTTAAATTGTCCCTCAGGGCTCTGAAGGGCTATGGACCTTGGAGTAATAAACTACAGTTAGAGTGGAGAGAGGTGAGGATGGATCTACCTTTGCTTAAGCAGGAGAGTCCTGATGAACAGGCTGAGATGGGAGAGGAGAACCAGCTCCTCCAGGGTGTTTTCAGACAAACGAGTTTTATGAAAAAGCCTATTGGAGAATGGATCTGAAAGCTGATTCAGTAAGATGACTGGTGCCTGTCCACACCTGCTTAAAGACTGCTCCGTAATTTGTTCCTGTCCTTTGAAGGACAGTTAGGATTTTTAATTTTTTCATTATTAAAAATAATGCTAAAAGGAACATTCTTAGAAACTGTCTTTGCAATTCTGTAGTCATTTTATTCGGTTAAATTTTCAGTGCTAGATAAAGCATAATGAATTTTTAAACATTTGATAGAAATTGGCATGCATATTTTTAAACACTTGGTATGAATTGCCAAAATGTCGTTTAAAATGATCATAATAATTTATCTTCTCACATGTAATGTTTGAGAATCAAGACTTGATCTTCCGTAAATGTGTCCTTACGGGATGAGTCTGTAGTTAATTCTGTTTAGGTTGTGTTAATTTTCAAATGAGAAAAAATAACTGCCACTTTTATTCAGCTGTTATTAAGCTGTTTGTTTCTTTTGAAAAGTTGTGAATTTTTACTGAGCGAATGTCATACCTATACATAGAGAACCAATTTTATATTAATCTTAGTGGAGTTGAAAGGAAGCATAAATTAATGTTTTAATATAATTGCTTCTAGGTATTGAAGCACAGTCTTCACTTTTGAAAGCAGTGGCTTTCTTTTTAGAAAGCCTTGCTCTGCATGACATTACAGCAGCAGCAAAGTGCTTTGGCACTGGGGTGGCAGGTGCCACAGCAAGCCCACAGGAGGAAGAAAGGTACAGCTATAGCAAGTGCACCGCTGTCGTTCGGATTATGGAGCTCAGCACAACCCTCCTGAACACCGCCCCCGAAGCATGGAAGGTAGGCTGTCCTGCTGCTCTGTTCATTCGAGCTCAATATTTGGTACTGGAAAAATACTTAAAGGTTCCTGTTAGAAGGGGTTTTGACTTTTTTAAAAAAAATCATTATTATATTTCATCCTCTCAATCCAACTTTTCCTGACTCTGGGAAGAACCAGGAAGAGAAGCCCAGGTTTTGGCTTTTCGAAAACTTTTCATTGTCAGAAGAGTTATCTGTCAAAATAAATTTGTCAATTTATTTTAGTTGTCAAAAACTGTATTTATGGTATACAGCATGATGTTTTGATATGGTTTGCCTTGTGGAATTGCTGAGTTAAGCTAATTAATGTATCTGTTACCTCACATATGTAACATTTTTTGTGATGAGAACATATAAAATCTGTTTTCTTTGCAGTTTTCAAAATGACAATGCATTGTTACTAACTGAGGTCATGATGATGAACAATGTACTCTTGAAACACGAAACTTTGCATGTCCTTCAGAGTTTCATTGTGTAAATAAAATACAAAATAGTTTTTTCTAAGTGTTTTATTGGATAGTGTATTTTGTACTATGATCAAACATCCGCCTTAGGAAGCACACATGAGCAAGTATTTATACATGTATCCGTGAGCTTTATTGTGTAAGCAAGCTCCAGTCAGTTCCTACATGAATCTCTACCATGCGCCTGTGGCGTGCCAGGCCCTGGGATGCAGCAGTCCCCTAAGTCACAGGTTGGGAAACTGTGTCCATGGGCACAACCCCACCTTTCGCCTGCTCTGCAAATAAAACTATATAGCAGCATGGTTACCTGTTGTCCGTGCTGCTTTCTAATCCGATGCATAAGGGATTGCAGCAGAGACCACCTAGCCCACAACCCTCAAGTGTTTACCGTGCTGCTATTTTACAGAGAAACTCTGCCCACTCTTTCCCTAGTCAGGCAGAAATTCCCAGCCTCATGGGCCCTACACTCTGGTGAAAATAGAAATGCTGGCTGACGAAGTATGTTTATCAAACCATCTGTTACAGCTCCTGAAGAAGGACTTGTGTAACACACACCTGATGAGAGTCCTGGTGCAGACGCTTTGTGAGCCCGCGAGCGTAGGGTTCAACATCGGAGACGTCCAGGTTATGAATCATCTTCCTGATGTTTGTGTGAACCTGATGAGAGCGCTAAAGATGTTCCCATACGAAGATATCCTAGAGACCCACCTGAGAGAGAAAATAACAGCACAGAGGTGGGCACTTGGGTCACATTCAGGGATGTGTTGTCTTGGAATTTCAGGTCCTAGTATGTTCCCGTGTAACTGCAGCTGCTCCTGCTTCCTCAGGTAAGGCTCATATCAGTGGGATGTTTGCTGCCAGTGACCTCAGCAGTTGTTTAGAAATTACATTTAACCAGTGCCTTCCCTGCACCAAGCTTCAGCAAACTTCAGACGTGGTTAGCACCGTGTTTGATCTCCACACTAGCTTGGGGTGTGTGGATTCTGTTAGGTGTTGCCTCTGTTTGATTTCATAACAGTGCAGACATTTTTCTCAGAGTATCTTGATAATTTAATGAGATCAGAGCTCACCTAGTTTACTGTTTTTCTCGAATGGCCAGGATTGAGGAGCTTTGTGCCGTCAACTTGTATGGCCCTGATGCACAAGTGCACAGGAGCAGGCTGGCTGCTGTTGTGTCTGCCTGCAAGCAGCTTCACCGAGCTGGGCTTCTGCATGGTGTGTTACCATCTCAGGTAATTATAACCTGTTTGTTTTACATGTCTTTGAGCTTTAGTGTGATAATTAGTGTATTTATTTATATTCTTAGTTAAATATCTTTTATGTATTGAGTGTGATGAAATGAGAGTTACAGAAATACTTGCTCTATTATCAGTATAAATATGAAAGCAAATGTAAAAATTTATAAACATAAATGAAAGCAAAATAAAGAACATTTGGATACTTCCAGGGCAGCTTTCTGAAAACCTTTAAGAACTGCTGTTGTGCCTTTGTGGCAAGACAACACAAACGAAGAATCTAGCATAGAAAGCAAGGGTCAGCCAGATACAGTGGCTCATACCTGTAATCCCAGCACTTTGGGCGGCTCAGATGGGAGGATCGCTTGAGGCCAAAGTTTGAGACCAGCCTGGGCAACATGGCAAGAATTCATTTCTATAAAAAATTAAATTAAAATACAAAAAACCCCACAAAATCCAGGAATGGGTGGCGTGGACCTCTAGTCCCAGCTACTCAGGAAGCTGAGGTGGAAGCTGGAGGCTGTGGTGAGCCACAATTGTGCCCCTGCACTCCAGCCTGGGCGATAGAGTGAGACCCTATCTCAAAACAGCAAGAACAACAAAAACAAAATTGAATTAAAATTTTTCTGAATATTGGAAGGTAATTGTCAGTGCTATCAAAAGTGGGATTTTTATTTAATGAGAGGAGTGAAATTGTCTTTTTTCTATGAAATATCTTTTTGCTAGGCATTTCAGTGTTGGCTTTGTTTTAGTCCACAGATCTGCATCATTCTCTTGGCACAGAACTTCTTACCCTGGTTTATAAAAGCATTGCTCCTGGAGATGAGAGACAGTGTCTGCCTTCTTTAGACCCCAGTTGTAAGCAGCTGGCCACCGGACTTCTGGAGTTAGCCTTTGCTTTTGGAGGACTGGTAGGAAAGACCCCAACATGCTGCACTCTCCTAATAACGGAAATACGTGTCTCACTTGGAGGTGTCGCTAGATACTGGCATTTGGGTAGTAAGGTCTTAGCTGGACAAGTACTGAATGATTAACATGAGCTGACTTTCTTTCTAAAAGATTATTTTTTCAGTAGTTTAAAGAAAAAAAACACAGAATATAATAACATTCTTTTAATATTGAGGTTTTGTCTGTCCCACTTTGTTTCCAAAAGGAATTAGCTACAGAACGTTTTTTGACTATGAACCTGAGCCATGTTGACATGTGGCCTCTACTCTCCTTGGTGGTCCTTCACATGGATGATTGGGAGGGCCACTGAAGGATAATCCCAGAGGCTCCAAACAAAATATTCTCATGACTCTTTGAACCGTACTGGGCTGGCCTTAAATAGTCACTGCTGTAGCTGAGATATGCAGCCAGCCCTCTGTGTTCACTCCATCCCAACTTCCTTTCTTCTGTAGCAGAAACCCCCTTTTCACCCCTTTGTCTGGTTAATGTAGACAATTAACATATTTAAATTGTGTAAAAATACTCACCCTTACTAGACTTTACCCTCAAAGGAACAACACTAGGTGGGCATATGGCTTGAGCCCAGGAGTTTCAGAATAGCCTGGACAACATAGTGAGACCCTGTCTCTACAAAAAATTAAAAAAAAAAAAAATTCGCCAGGTGCGGTAGCATATGCTTGTAGTCCCAGCTACTCAGGAAGCTGAGGTGGGAAGATAGCTTGAGCCCAGAAAGTAAAGGCTGTAGTGAGTCATGATCATGCCTCTGCACTCCAGCCTGGGCAACAGAGTGAGACCCTGTTTTTAAAAAACGATAAGGCTGGACATGGTGGCTGATGCCTATCATCCTAGCACTTTGGGAGGCCAAGGCAGGTGAATTGCTTGGTCAGGAGTTTGAGACCAGCCCGAACAACATGGTGAAATCCCATCTCTACTAAAAATACAAAAAATTAGCTGGGCATGGTGGCGCATGCCTGTAATCCCAGCTACTCAGGAGGCTGAGGCAGGAGAATTGCCCGAACCCAGGAGACGGAGGTTGCAGTGAGCTGAGATCGCGCCATTGCACTCCAGCCTGGGTAACAAGAGTGAAACTCCGTCTCAAAAAAAAAAAAAAAAAATTAGCTGAGTGTGGTGGTATGCGCCTGTAATCCTAGCTACTTGGGAGGCTGAGGCAGGAGAATTGCTTGAACTCAGGAGGTAGAGGTTGCAGTGAGCCAAGATCATGTCATGGTTCTCCAGCCTGGCAATGGAGCGAGACCCTGTCTCAAAAAATAAAATAAAAAACAAGATTTTTTGGGCTTTCACAAGAAATATGGGTCAAGGAAGATTTCTTTCCCAAAACGAAACCTAGAAAATGGAGGCTAGTTGAAATATATACAATTTCAACTTGAATCCAGGCTTCACATATCAGTCTCTTTTTAGACTTTACCACGTCATTTTCCAATTTCAAAGTTACCAATTGCCCAAGGGTCTTTCTGTGCCATGCAAAGATGTGCCCCCGTCATGGTACCTCTCCTTTCTTCTTTCCAGTGTGAGCGCCTTGTGAGTCTTCTCCTGAACCCAGCACTGCTGTCCACGCCATCCTTGGGCAGCTCACAGAGCGGCGTCATCCACTTCTCCCATGGGGAGTATTTCTATGGCTTGTTCTCAGAAACTATCAACACGGAATTGTTGAAAAATATGGATCTTGCTGTATTGGAGCTCATGCAGTCATCAATGGACAATCCCAAAATGGTAACAAAATTTTCCTTTAAGTAAATATTTTCTTTTCTTTCTTTCTTTTTTTTTTGAGACGGAGTCTTGCACTGTCACCCATGCTGGAGTGCAGTGATGCAATCTTGGCTGACTGCAGCCACGTCTGCCTCCTGGGTTGAAGTGATTCTCCTGCCTCAGCCTCCCAAGTAGCTGGGATTGCAGGCACCCGCCACCATGCCTGGTTAGTTTTTGTGTTTTTAGTAGAGATGGGGTTTCCCTATGTTGGCCATGCTGGTCTTGACCTCCTGACCTCCTGATCTGCCCACCTTAGCCTCCCGAAGTGCTGGGATTACAGGTGTGAGCCACCGTGCCTGGCCAATATTTTCTTACGTAATGCTTGTAAAAAGGTTGCTGTATTCCTGAAATATTTCATTAAAATATGACAAGATTCTTTTCTAGAAGGTTAAAAGCTCTTTCTTTTAACAAACTCAGAAAAAACCCAAACCACACCTTTTATCAATAGTTAATGAATGTTAGGCCAGGCGTGATGACTCACCCCTGTAATCTCAGCACTTTGGGAGGACAGGGTGGGCAGATCACCTGAGGTCAGAAATTCGAGACCAGCCTGGCCAACATGGTGAAACCTTGTCTCTATTAAAAATACAAAAAGTGCACCTGTAATCTCAGCTACTCAGCAGGCTGAGGCAGGAGAATTGCTTGAACCCAGGAGGCGGAGGTTGCAGTGAGCTGAGATCATGCCACTGCACTCCAGCCTGGGTGACATAGGGAAAGTTTGTCTTATAAAATAAAAAATAGTTAATGTTATTATCAGATGCTGAAACATTTTTCTGTTCCCTCATGCTTTGCAAATTTCTGAGCCTAAATATTACGAAGCAGAGCTATGCAGGATATTGATGTTTGCCAAAATATGGCCTTGGAGCTTATAAACCCGTCCTGGGGCCCAGAGGTGGCTTTGCATTCATACCAGCTGCAGGCGGGTCTCTGCGCCGCGGTAGACCTCTTCTATTCTCAGCTCTCTCGTGGCATTGATGCTGAGTTACCATTTTCTGCATGTCCCTGCTGTGTCCCCCTTCCCCCTCACATCAGCTTTCTGGAGATCAGTATTTAATATACAGTTGACTTTTCATTTGCTAAACTTCCGGGATTTTGAAATCTAACCTGCTCTGTGGACAAAAACTGTTAACTGTTGGTATGTCCAGTTTAAGGGAGAGTACATGATTTCCTAAGTTGAGCTTTTATTGCAAACAGTGCTTGTCTCTTGTAGGGGAATCTTTGGTGATAGATTGCTAGGAATTTGTATTTTTTTTTAAGATAGAAATAACATCATAGTAGATGACATTCAGATTTAACATTCTGATTTTGTAAACTATAACTTCTGATGGAAATGATAGAAAAATTATAGGCCGGGCGCGGTGGCTCACGCCTATAATCCCAGCACTTTGGGCGGCTGAGACGGACGAGGTCAAGAGATCGAGACCATCCTGGTCAACATGGTGAAACCCCGTCTCTACTAAAAATACAAAAAATTAGCTGGGCATGGTGGCGCATGCCTGTAGTCCCAGCTACTCGGGAGGCTGAGGCAGGAGAATTGCTTGAACCCAGGAGGCGGAGGTTGCGGTGAGCCGAGATCGCGCCATTGCACTTCAGCCTGGGTAACGAGCGAAACTCCATCTCAAAAGAAAAAAAAAAATTATAAACATTTACCTCTATTCTTTTCCCAAATTTCTGTAAAGTAACAGAATGGGATTTTGAAAAAGCACCACTATAATCTCAAAGGACATGGAGAAAAGGATTTCCAAGAGTGACAAGAGCTGTAAATCAAAAAGACAGGTGTGGCAGGCTGCATGCAGAGTCCGAGATAGCTGTGGGGTGATACAGCCTTTGGAAGATGGGGTCCGCACTGGCTGAACCCCAGCAGGGCAGGCAGTGGAGCAGGGGTGGGCAGAGGCTGAGAAGAGAGGATTGGGGGAAGGCCAGCTCTCTTGCAGGGCAGCCTCCTGCTGTTGGGGGTCTGATCCTCCCCACTTGAGGAGAAGAGGAGGGGGCAGTGACTCTCTGGAAAGGATAGAGACCTCTAGACTGGAGGTTTCTGGCATGTCTGAATATATGGATCCCATCAGGAAAAGGGGGAAGTTAAGTGCAGGCCTACCGAAATTCTAGACTTCGAGGCTCTCTGCCCTTTCCCTCCAAATACTTTCAGTTCAGCATCAAGAATATCCTGACAGGCCCTAAGAGAAAATAAATATGCAGGCATCATAGCCACCTGGGTCAGCGACAGTGATCCTCCCCACCAGCAAGCCCTGCACGCTGCAGAGTGCTTCCAGCCGGGTCCTACCTGTGAGCCAACAGACCAGCGGGCCAGGCACCCGAGGAAAGGAATGCCAGAGGGCACGGCAGGACACAGGCAACCGTGGCAAGGCCTGTTCAGTGAGATGGACATGTTAGGTGGAGAAAAAAACTGAAAGATGAGAGACTGTACTGTACCTGTGAAATAAGAATTGCTATCAAGAATGAACATGAGAACAGAAAAGGTCTCTTGGGAATTAAGCATAGGCATCAGAAATTAAAAGTGGAATGGGTTGAGAGTGAAAAGACAAAACAGAAAACACGAGAGAAATGAGGAGGAGCCAGGTTTCATGCACAAGGTGGAACAGCAAGGCCTTGGCTCCAGAGAGCCGGGGCCAGGAAAGCCATTTGCTGAGGACACAGCTCCAGAGGAGCCCAGAAGCACAGGCCTTGAGTGTCCAGGGGGAAGAAGGCCATGAGGTGTCCAGCATGGTGCATAGAAACAGCTCCACGTGGAACACATTTCTTGAGAATTCAGAACCCTGGGGTTTTACCACAAGAAAAAATTCTCAGGTTTCCACTGGAGAAAAAGCAGTTATGTGTGAAGGATCTAGAAATTGAATGACATATGTCTTCTTAGCAGCAGTGTGGACACTGCAAGGCTTGAACCAAATTTCTTCCACAATTCATGAAATAAATCTCCAGCCTAGAGTTCTGAATCCAGCTCGATTATCTATTATGTGAGAGTAGAATGCAGATGTTTTAGACATGCCAGATCTCCAAGAGGTCCCTTTGCACTCTCATCAGGATGCTGCCGGGTGGAGAGTGATCAGGCAGTGAGCCAAGAGAGGGGAGGGTGCTGGATGCCGGACGTCGGCCCCGCACAGAGGCATGTGTGGCCCAGCACCAGCATTGCAGATCAGGGGCTGAGTCGCCACAGAGATGGGGCAGATAGACCTGATAGGCTTAGAGGGCTTTCAGCAATTTCATTACTTGGGAGAGTTTGATGATGAATTAATGACAGACACACTGAAAACAATGAGAGCAAACAAAATTAACTTCAGGAAGTACAAAATGTGCAAAAAGGGAAAACCATTGTTTCTGCTTGAAACGTTGTGAAAAATGTTTATATAGTCAGAATGACAGGAATAGTGAATGTTAATCTGATCAAAATTAGCCTGTCACTCTGTCACAGGAGTGGTGGAGAGACGGAAATGTTTGCGCGCGTGTATAATCGTAGTTGAACAGGAAGTGTGTGTTTGTGCATTTTTGCTTGTGTGTGTATAGTGTGTGCCTGTACCGTGGTGGTGGGACCGGAAGTATGCACTTGTGTGCATGTTTGCTTGTGTGTGTGCTTATGCGTGCATGTATCGTGGCAGTGGGACAGAAGTGTGTATATGTGCATATTTATGTGCTTGTGCGTGTACACTTGTGTGTGCATGTACAGTGCTCTTGGTGGTGACAGAAGAGAGCTGACTCCTTTTGCAAATGGAGTTCTATCAAGACTGTCCAGACTAGGAAAGGCAGGAGCAGCTCGGTGAGCCTGATGACATAGCTAAGGCCATCCTGTACTTTCTATGGAAAAACTGTGGTCAAAGTGCACCTCAAATCAAACTTGAGCAGCTTTGAAGTAAACATCTATTATAGAAATAGATTCTTTATTTTGCAAGAATAGCTTTGAAATGAAAGTAAATTTTGTTTTCTCTCTGTTATTCTCAAAATTAAAAATTTTCCTTCACTCTCACCATCAAATTGTCTCAGGTGAGTGCCGTTTTGAACGGCATGCTAGACCAGAGCTTCAGGGAGCGAGCAAGCCAGAAACACCAAGGACTGAAACTTGCGACTGTCATTCTGCAGCACTGGAAGAAGTGTGATTCGTGGTGGGCCAAGGAGGCCCCTCTCGAAAGTAAAATGGCAGTGCTGACCTTACTGGCAAAAATTTTACAGGTATTTTGAGATTCCTTAAAAAAGCAGTTATGTTTGTTCTTTGAACTCTGTAACTTTTGTCTTTAAAATTTGATGGAGGTTGCTCCAAAAGCTCATTGGTTTGACAAATAAGAAAATATTTTGACAGGATAGTTGTTTATATTTACCTTACTTTTTAAAGTTTTTCCATTATTATTTATTAGACTTATTGTTTCTTCTGCTTTATCTTTTTAAAGCACCTTTGCATGTATTGTCTTAAAAGTATTAAAATATTTTACAATAAGCTTGTGAAAATATATTGAAGCCCAAAATTAAATTTACAGTTCATTTCTAGAATTTAAACATTTGAACAATGGGTTAAAGAAACAGAGATGTAATATACAAATGTGTCCTGTTTTTCTTTTCCCTCTTGTAGATTGATTCATCTGTATCTTTTAATACAAGTCATGGCTCATTCCCTGAAGTCTTTACGACATATCTTAGTCTACTTGCTGACACAAAGCTGGATCTACATTTAAAGGTAAATAGTGAAATATTTATTTTTTGGATTACATTCTCTTTCCTGTTTTTTTATTTTTGCATATTTGTGATGTTTTCTGTTTTTTATTTTGGAAAATTTCAAGCATGCTGAAAAAGAGACTAGCACAGTAATCCTCCTGTACTGATGAGCCAGTCTCGAGAACCAGCCTGTGTGGGCCTGTTTGTTTCACCTGTGCAGCCACCCCACCTGTCAGCTGGCCAGGAAGGCCAAGCGGGCCGGGCGTGTTATCTGACCTGTACCTGCTTCAGTTCAGTGTGTCTTTCCAGGACATAAGAACATTTCATTCTTTCTTTCTTTTCTTTCTTTCTTTCTTCTTTTTTTTTTGGAGACAAGGGTCTCACTCTGTTGCCCAGGCTGAAGTGCAGTAGCGCAATCTTGGCTCAGTGCAACCTGCACCTCCTGGGTTCAAGTGAGTCTCATGCCTCAGTCTCCTGAGTAGCTGGGATCACAGACATGTGCCACCAGGCCAGGCCAATTTTTGCATTTTTAGTGTATTTCACCCTAGTGGCCAGGCTGGTCTCAAACTCCTGACCTCAAGTAATCCACCTGCCTCAGCCTCCCAAAGTGCTGCGATTACAGATGTGAGATGCCACGGCCCGAGAACATTTCTTTTAAAGTATAAGATTGTCATATTTGTATGAATTAACATTTGTGTTTGCATACGTATGATTTAAATTGGCTTTTTGGGATTGCTATAATGACTATTACTCAATTATTTATTAAATAATATAAAATTTTTTGGTGATTTTTAGGGTCAAGAATTAATAAATATTGTCATTCAAAGGTTACTAAATTTAAAGTCCTAGAACAATTAGATTTTAAATCCTATTGAAATGTGGCCTTAATGCAAAAGACCTTATTACTGGATAAAGGGGATAATTCTTTGGAATTTTCAGCTGTGTGATTAATCAAGTTTCCCATTTCTCCATAAACAGTCTTGGAATTTATCTGCCATGCAAGGGAGATAGGAATCAACTCCTAATTAAGCTCAGTATGAAGTTCTCAGGTAGTTCTGCAATGTGTAGTTGTTAACCACCCCATCTACACAAAGCTTGTCCGGTACATTTTTACTAGGGTCATTATTTGTAGAAGAGGAAACACCATGTCGTATTTATTTATGTGTCTACAGCCTGGGTCAACTGACCAGCCTGGTTAAAGGTCAAAGCTGAGGTGTCTAGGCTGGGTGCAGTGGCTCATGCCTGTAATCCCAGCAATTTGGGAGGCTGAGGTAGGTGAATAGCTTGAGGTGAGGAGTTTGAGACCAGCCTGCCCAACATGGTCAACGCTGTATCTTCTAAAAATGCAAAATAAATTAGCCAGGCGTGGTGGCAGGCGCCTGTAATCCCAGCTACACTGAAAGCTGAGGCAGTGAGAATCACTTGAACCCAGGAGGTAGATGTTGCAGTGACCCTAGATCGTGCCACTGCACTCCAGCTTGGGCGACAGAGTGAGACTCCATCTCAAAAAAAAAGAGATGAGGTATAGAATTGTGTTCAGGTTGGTTTTTAATATAATTTAGAAATTATGTTGAAGTCATTGATTGATTCCAAATAGTGCTTTATTTGCAACGTCTTTAGAAAACAGTAATTTTATTTATTCTGTAGGATCTGTAAGCCACAATTAGTGCAGTTTCTTACGTCTGCCTTGCTCCACAGGGTCAAGCTGTCACTCTTCTTCCATTCTTCACCAGCCTCACTGGAGGTAGTCTGGAGGAACTTAGGCGTGTTCTGGAGCAGCTCATCGTTGCTCACTTCCCCATGCAGTCCAGGGAATTTCCCCCAGGAACTCCGCGGTACAATAATTACGTGGACTGCATGAAAAAGGTTAGTTTCTAGTAGTATCAAGTAAGATTAAAACACTGATTTTTTTTTTCTTGTTACATATCTTGATGAAAAGAAGTGTGTGGAATATGCAGAATCAGAGAAGTGCTCTAACTTTAAGAATTCATTTGATTGACTTGGAGAGCAGTGACAGGAGTATATGTGAAATCACTGGAATTTTTCTCTCCCATTTTTAAATTGTGAAATACTTTATGCATAAAATGGAATATATAAAGTGTATATAAGTTATGAACAATGATACCAAAAGAAGCCAAGAAATAGAATATTACCAATAATTTCCAGTTTCTAAAATTTAATAATGATTATTAGAGAAGCATTTCATGATTATCCCTGATACCATACGTTGAGCATCTCTTTGCTGAAATGCTTGGAACCAGAAGCATTTCAGATTTTGGAATGTTTGTATATACATTATGACATATCTCGGGGTTAGGACCCCAGTCTGTATATAGACGTGAAATTCATTTGTGGGGTTTGTGTGTGTGTGTGTGTGTTTTGTTGTTTATTTTGAGACGGAGTCTCGCTCTTTCACCAGGCTTGAGTGCCGTGACACTCTCTTGGCTCACTACAACCTCCCGACTCCCTGGTTCAAGCTATTCTCGTGCCTCAGCCTCCCGAATAGCTGGGATAACAAGCACGCGCCACCACATCTAGCTAATTTTTTTGTATTTTTAATAGAGACGGGGTTTCATCATGTTGGCCAGGTTGATTTCAGTTGCCTGACCTTGTGATCCACCCACCCTGGCCTCCCAAAGTCCTGGGATTACAGGCATGAGCCACCATGCCTGGCCTTTTTTTTGTTTTTTGTTTTGTTTTGTTTTTGAGACAGTGTTTCTCTGTTACCCAGGCTCAAGTGCAGTGGAAGCTGCACAGAATAGTTTCAGAGATGAAAGAAGGTATTATGTCCATGACATAGGATAAGGATCCTTGGAAATTAAATATGCAGAAGCAAAATTTAAATAAAAACATACCTGTTCTATTCTGAAGGTAAAATTAAGGATATCTCCTAGAAAGTAGAACAGACAGTGAGACAGGTAAGGGGAGAGTTAGGATGAGAACATTGAGGGAGCGGCCTGCGTTGTTGCCTCCATAGCAAGGACAGTGTGGAAAAGATGCACATGACCAGAATCGGAGGAAGGGCAAGAGTCTCTGGTGTGGTGAAGGGGGGGCCTGTGGAAGGCACATCACCATGACCTCTCAGAACCTGAGATAGAGAGAAGAGTAACGTTTGCAAAACCTAAAAAGAATACAGGCCCAGTATATAGTGAACACTGGTATATACCAGCCACCCACAATATCTGTAAAAATGACAGAAATATTAGTATTTGTTAAGTCTGTGAAATTCTGGTATTTTTTTATGTGTTATATATTTTTACTATACAAGAAACTTTTTAGATGTTTACATTTTTTACTATATAGTTAAACTATTGAAGCAAAAGTAAAACCCAACAAAATTTTGATGATGTGTTTCTTCCAGTTTCTAGATGCATTGGAATTATCTCAGAGTCCTATGTTGTTGGAATTGATGACAGAAGTTCTTTGTCGGGAACAGCATCATGTCATGGAAGAATTATTTCAATCCAGTTTCAAGAGGATTGCCAGAAGGTAACTCATTCTAGCCTGGGGTCCCAGGAACCATAAGCATTTCATTTTTGTCGGAAATTATCTTCTCTGTTTCAAAAAAAGCTTAGCTGCAATTGCACTCTTGCTACTAGACTTTATTTGGTTTTTGTCTTTAAAACAAAACTTTTATTATAATATTTTTCAAACATATGCAGAGCTAGAGGAAGAGTATAAATAAGGCCCTATATTGAACAAAGCTCAACATTTTCCCAGCTTCATCTTGGCCTTTTGCTTTTTTTTCTTTTTTGCTGCTTCTATTATAATTTAAAGCAAATCTGATACCATGTTATTTCACCTCTAAATCCTTCTGTATATATCTATAAAAAATGCAGTTTTCTTGAATAGCTACAGTACCATTATCAACTGAATAAAATTATTAGTAATTCCATAGTCGCATTTCCTCAGTAGTCTCAAACATACTCACAGTGTTGGGTTATTTGAAATTTGATCCAAACAAGGTTCATATGTGGCATTTCACTGTTGTGAAAATGTCTCTTCAGTCTGTCTTCATCTAGAACAGTCCCCTCCTGTTTTAATATTTTGTTGTTGAAGAAACTTGGACACTTGTTGTGTACAATTTCTTATACTCTGGATTTAACTGATTCTTTTGTTTTCATTTAACTTCTTCCTCCAGCCCTTGGATTTCTGTAAATGGAAAGTTATATCTAAAAGCACAGTTAGATTCAGGTTGAAATTTTGGCCAGACTATTTAATACTTGATGCCTTACACTGACTCATGGCATCAGGAGGTGCGTAATATCTGGTGGTCCTGCTTTTAGTGGCGCTGGGCTTGACAGCCACGTGCGTCACTGTGTTTCCCTCATGATTTAGCTCCATGTATGACACTTGCCCTAAGTGGGCAACTTATTTGAATCACTTATTTCATTAAGAGTTACAAATGGCCGTTTTTCTGACCCTTTTATTTCTTCTAAATTTAGTGTTTGGAATTACAGTGTAATGAAGGTCTCATCACTAGGAATTTTTGGTTACCAAAAATGCAATTTAATATTTTCATAAATATACAGTGGGAAAGATAAGACATATTTGATCATTGATTTTTTTTTTTTTTTTTAATTGAGATGGAGTCTGTCTGTGTCACCTAGACTGGAGTGTGGTGGCATGATCTCTGATGACTGTAGCCTCTATCTTCCGGGTTCAAGTGATTCTCCTGTCTTAGCCTCCCAAGTGACTGTAGTGAAGTGGGTGAAGTTTATGATCTGTGAAATATATAAGTCTGGGATTACAGGCGTGTGCCATCACACCGGGCAAATTTTTGTATCTTTAGTAGAGGCAGGATCTTACCATATTGGCCAGGCAGGTCTCGAACTTCTGACCTCAAATGATCTGTCTGCCTCAGTCTCCCAAAGTGCTGGGATTACAGGCATGAGCCACTGCACCTGGCATTGATTATTGATTTTTGAAATAAGGGTTTGATGCCACGGCTACTTCTTATAGTAAACTTCCAATAAATTTTTAAAATTGGCATTTATCTATATTGAATTTGTAAATATCCATGTAAATTTCTTGTGAGTTATATTTTACAGATCATAAACTTCACCCATTGTAAGTATATAGTTCCATGATTTTTAGGAACTTTATTGAGTATACAGCCAGCACCATACAACATTTTTGTTCTCTGGTAGGACCCCACAGGACCATTTACAACTGTCTCCTTGCTCATTTCAGCTCCAGGCACACACTCATCAACTTTCTGTCTTTATGAACCTGCCTTTTCTGGACATTTTATATAAGTGGAATCACATAATACGTGATCTCTTACTCCTGGCTTCTTTGTTCAGCATAATGCTTTTGATGTTCATCCGTGACATAGTTCATTCCTTTCTACTGTTATGTTAAAAAATATCACAGTTGACCAACTATAAAACAGAATGTTGCACAGCAGAACACATATTCTTTTAGAGCATTTCTTAGAACAGGCTGTATACTAGGCCATAAGACAAGTCTTGCTAAATTTAAAAAGATTGAAATCCTACAAAAGTATGTTCTCTGTCCACAGCAAAGTTAAATTAGAATTCAACAACACAAGGAAATTTAGGGAATCTGAAAATATTTGTAAATAATCCACTAATTAATAATAACATTTCTAAATGGCCCTTGGGGCAAATAAGAAATTACAAAGGAGGTCAGATCGTATTTTGATCTGAGTAAAAGAAGAACACAGTATATCCAGATGTGATGCAACTAAGATGCTCAGAGGGAAATTTATATCTTTTAATGCATATGTTTGAAAATAGGAAAGATTTAAATCAGTAATCTAACCTCTCTACCTTAAAATCTAGAAATAGAAAAAAACAAACCAAAGGTAATACAAAAAAAGGGAATAGGAAACAGAAAAATGGTGGGGAAAAATCAGTTTTTCTTTTCACAATCAAAGGTAAAGGTGTTGGTAAAACAGTAGGTAGGCTAACCAAAAATAAAGTTTGTGAAAATTAAGACTAAAAAGAGGTGGATGTTACCACTGACCTCTCAGAAACTGTAAGAAGATTATAAGAGAGTATTATGAACAATAGTAGGCCAGCAAATTCAGCAACTTAAGTGAAATGGACAAATTCATAGAAAGTTATAAATCACCAGACGGACTCAAGAAAAAGTAAAAAGTATGAGTACACCTCTAGCAAGTAATTAAATTGAATTAATAATTAAAAATCTTCCTGTAAAGGAAATCCCAGACCTAGATAGCTTTTTTGTTTTGTTTTGTTTTTTGAATTCATGGCCTCACTCTGTCATTGAGGCTGGAGTGCAGTGGTCAAGGCTCACTGCAGCCTTGACCTCCTGGGCTCAAGTAATCCTCCCACTACAGCCTCCTGAGTAGTTGGGACTACAGGGATGTACCACCACACCTGGATAGTTCTGTATTTTTTGTAAACACAGGGTTTTACCATACTTCCAAGGCTGGTCTCGAACTCCTGGGCTCAAGTGATCTGCCTGCCCTGACCTTCCAAAGTGCTGGGATTACAGGTGTGAGCCACTGTGCCTGGCTTCCAGATAGCTTTACTCGTAAATTTTATCAAATATACATATACGTACATACATGAGAGAGAGAGAGATTATATCTATATCTATCTATATATCTGTTTTTTTTTTTTTTTTTTTTGAGGCAGTGTCTGTCTCCCAGGCTGGAGTGCAGTGCCTCACTGCAACCTCTGCCTCCTGGGTTCAAGTGACTCTTGTGCCTCTCAGCCTCTTGAGTAGCTGAGACTACAGGCACACACTACTCCACCACCCTAATTTTTTGTGTTTTTAGTAGAGACAGGGTTTTGCTGTGTTGCCCAGGCTGGTCTACAAGTCCTGAGCTCAGGCAGTCCTCCTGCTTTGGTCTCCCAAAGTGCCAGGATTACAGGTGTGAAGCACCATGATTGGCCCAAATATGTATATTTCTGTTTTTGTTGGTACATAGGTGTATATATTTATGAGGGGTACATGGGATGTTTTGATACAGGTGTATAATGTGTAATCACGCCAGGGTGACTGAAGTATTCGTCGCCGCAAATGTTTATCCTTTCTTTGTGTTAGAAATAATTCCGTTATACTTAAAAATGTTGCTGACTTTAGTCACCCTATTGTGCTGTCTACCTAACCGTGTTTGTGTACCCATCAGCGACTCCCACTTCTCCAGCCTCTGGTAACCATCTTTCTGTTTTCTATCTCCATGTATGTGTTCAATTGTTTCAGTGTTTTTTAGCTCCCACAAATAAGTGAGAACGTGCAAAGATTGTCTTTCTGTGCCTTACTTATGTCACATAACATACTGATTTCCAGTTCCATTCACGTTGTTGCAAATGACAGTATCTCATTCCTTTTTTATGGCTGCATGGTACTCCACTGTTTCCTTTATACATTTGTCTGTTGATGGATACATATGTTGTTTCCAAATTTTGGCTCTTGTGAAACAGTGCTGCAGTAGACGTCGAAGTGCAAATACCTCTTCCGTATATTGATTTCCTTTCTTTTGTGTATATACCTTGCAGTGAGATTGCTGGATCATACAGAAGTTCTATTTTTGGTTTTTCAATAACCTCCATACTGTTCTTCATACTGACTCTACCAATTTACATCCTTTGTCCACCTTATTTCAGTTTTTTGGGACGTTTTAAGACTTGCTTTGTGGTTTAACATATGCTCTGTCCTTGAGAGTGCGCCGTGTGCCTGAGTGTGTATCCTGCAGCTGTTGAGTGAAATGTTCTGTAAACGTCTGTAAGGTTCATTTAGTCTGTAGTGCCAGTTAAGTATGATGTTTCTTTGTTCCTTGACATTTCTGTCTGGAAGTTCTGTCCGATCCTACAAGCAGGGTGTTGAAATCTCCAGCTGTTGTTACATCGTGGTCCGTCTCTCTCTTTAGCTGTAATATTTGCTTTATATATCCGGGTGCTGCCGTGACAGGTGTAATTTGCAGTTGTTATATCGTCTTGCTGAATTGACCCCTTAATCATTGTATAATGACTTAAAAAAATCGCTTTTTATAATTTTTGTCTTAAATCTGGTTTGTCTGTTGTAAGTATAGGTTCTGCTCTGTTGTGGTTTCCATTGGCATGGAATATCTTTTTCCATCCCTGTGTTTTCAGTCTACCTGTGTCTTTATAGGTGAAGTGTGTTTCTTGTAGGCAACAGATCATTTGGTCTTTTTTTTTTCTTAATTCATTTAGCCAGTTTAGTCCATTTACATTCGGTGCTGTTGCTGATACGCGAGGGCTTACTTCTACCATTTGTTATTTGCCTTCCCGTTGATTTGTTGTCTTTTCTTCCTTCTTCCCTTCCTGTCTTCCTTTTAATGAAGGTGATTTTCTCGGGTTGTGTGTTTTAATTTCTTGCTTTTTATTTGTTGTATTTGTTGTATCTTGTTTTTGATTTATGGTAACTGTGAGGCTTGCAAATAATACCTTATAATCCGTTATTTTAAACCACTGACGGCTGAACGCTGAGAGAGAAAACTAATAAAAATTCTGTACTTTAACCTCATCTTCCACTTTTTAATCTTTTTGCTGTTTCAAATTATACCTTATTATGCTATGTCTGGAAAAGTTATCATTTTTGATAAATTTATCTCTTTAGTCTTTCTACTCAAAATATAAGTGGTTTACATCCCACAATTACAGTGTTACACTATTCTGTGGTTTTCTTTGTACTTATTAGTGCGTTTTATCCCTTTAGGTGATTGCTTATCACTCATTAATGTCCTTTTATTTCATATTAAAGACCTTGTGGCCAGGAGTGGTGGTGGCTCATGTCTGTAATCCCAGCACTTTGGGAGGCTGAGGCAGGTAGATACCCTGAGGTCAGGGGTTCGAGACCAGCCTGGCCAACATGATGCAACCCTGTCTCTACTAAAAATAAAAAAATTAGCCAGACGTGGTACTGGGCACCTGTAGTCCTAGCTCCTTAGGAGGTTGGGACAGGAGAATCGCTTGAACATGGGAGGTGAGGTTGCAGTGAGCGGAGATTGTGCCACTGCACTCCAGCCTGGGCAACGAGAGCGAAATGCTGTCTCAAAACAAACAAAAAACAACTCCTTTCATAATTTCTTGTAGTATTTCTTTTCTGTTGTTGATAAATTCCTTTAGTTTTTGTTTTCGAGGAAAGTCTTCATGCTTGAAGT
Source organism: Aotus nancymaae (assembly GCF_030222135.1). Taxonomy (NCBI): domain Eukaryota; kingdom Metazoa; phylum Chordata; class Mammalia; order Primates; family Aotidae; genus Aotus; species Aotus nancymaae. Next base: position 623,443 of record NW_026988450.1, on the reverse strand, counting down.
ATATTTTTATAGGATATACTGTTCTAGGAGTAAAGGGTTATTTTCCTTCAACATCTTAAGTATGTTGTGCCACTCTGTCCTGGCCTACAAAGTTTCCACCCAGAAGTCTGCTGCCGGACCAGACGTATTGGTACTCCTTTGTGTGTGACTCATTTCTTTCCCCGTACTTCTTTTAGGATTCTTTATTTTTGACTTCTGGATGATTGGTTGTTAAATGCCTTGAGGTAGTTTTATTTGGGTTAAATGTGCTTGGTGTTCTATAACCTTCTTTTACTTGAATATTGATATCTTTCTCAACAAGGTTTGGAAAGTTCTCTTGTTGTTATACCTTTGAAAATACTTTCTACCCCTGTCTCCCTCTACCTTCTATTTAAGGCCAATGAGTCTTAGATTTGACCTTTCGAGGCTATTATCTAGATCTTGTTGGTGTGCTTCATTGTTTTATATTCTTTATTCTTTTTTCTTTTGTTCCCTCCATGTATTTTCAAATAGCCTGTCTTCCTGTTCACTAATTCTTCTGCTTGATCTGTTCTGCTTTTTTCTTTTTTTGAGACCGGGTCTCGCTCAGTCACCCATACTGGAGTGCAGTGGCTCAGTGTTGGCTCACTGCAGCCTCTGCCTCCTGGGTTCAAGTGATTCTCCTGTCTCAGCCTCTTGAGTAGCTGGAACTACAGGCGCGCGGCACGACACCCAGCTAATTTTTGTACTTTTAGTAGAGATGGAGCTTCATATTGGCCAGGCTGGTCTTGATCTCTTGACCTTGTGTTCTGTCTGCCTTGGCCTCCCAAACTTCTAGGATTACAGGCATGAGTCACCGTGCCTGGTTCTTTTTTTTTTTTTTTTTTGAGGTGGAGTCTCGCTCTGTCTCCCAGACTGGATTCCAGTGGCACTATCTCTGCTCACTGCAACCTCTACCTCTGGAGTTAAAGCAATTCTCATGCCTCAGCCTCCGGAGTAGCTGGGATTACAGGCATGAGCCACCATGCCCAGCTAATTTTTGTATTTTTAGTAGAGATGGGGTTTCACCATGCCCGCTTCAGCCTCCCAAAGTGCTGGGATTACAGGCGTGAGCCACCGCGCCCAGTCCCATCAGTTCTGCTTTTAGGAGACTCCAGTGCATTCTCCAGAATGTCATTTGCATTTTTCAGATTCAGAATTTCTGCTTGATTCTTTTTAATTTTTTCATTCTCTTTGTTAAATTTATCTGATAGGATTCTGAATTCCTTGTCTGTGTCACCTTGAATTTTGTTGGCCTTCGTCAAAACAGCTATCTTGAATTCTCCATCTGAAAGGCCACAGATCTCTGTCTCTCTTGGACTGGTCTTGATGCCTTATTTAGTTCATTTGGTGTAGTCATGTTTTCTTGGCTGGTTTTGGTGCTTGTGGATGTTCACTGATGTCAGGGCATTTAAGATTTAGGTATTTATTGTAGTCTTCTGGGCTTGTTTATATGCTTCCTTCTTGGGAAGGCTTTCTAGGTGTTTGAAGGGACTTGTGGGTGTGATCTAAGTCTTTGGTCACTGCAGCCATAACTGCTTTAGAGGCCACCCTATGTCATAATCTGCTGTAGGAGGCACCCCACGCCCACACTGTGGTTCTTATAGACACAGACGTACCACCTTGGTGGTCTTGGTTAAGACCTTGGAAAATTCCCTGGATTACCAGGCAGAGACTCTTGTTCCCTTTACTTAATTTTCTCAAACAGAGTCTTTCTGTGCTGAGCTACCTGTAGCTGGGGGAAGGGTGATATGAGCACCTCTGTAGCCACCACCTCTGGGACTGCGTGGAGTCAGACCTGAAGCACAGCACAGCACTGGCTCTGCACTGCACTGCACTGGGTCTCACTAAAGGCCTGCAGTGACCAGTGCCTGGCTACTGCGTATGTTCATTCAAGGCCCAGTGGCTCTACAAGGAGCAGCAGGCAAATCTAGCCAGTCTTGTGTCCTTTCCTTCAAGATGGTGATTTCCGCCTGCCTCCAGGTGGGTCCAGAGATGCCTTCTATGGGCCAGGCTTAGAGTCGGAAACCGTAGGAATCTCCCTGGTGCTCTATTGCACTGTAGTTGAGCTGGGAGGGACCCAAGCTGCAAAACAAAGTCGTTTTCATTCTTCCCTCCCCTTTCCTTAAATAGGGAAGTCTCTCCCTATGGTCACCGTTGCCCCCGGCCTGCAGTGAGTACTGCCTGGCTGCTGCTGATTTTCACGCAAGGCTCCACGGCTCTGTAGTCAGCTTTCGTGAATGCTGCCAGTCCTAAGTCTCTCCCTTCACGGCAGTGGGTTCCCTTGTGGCTCAGGGCATGTCTAGAAATCCCGTCTAAGAGCCAAGGCCTGGAACTGGGGATCCCAGGAGCCCGCTTGGTACGTTACCCTACCTGTGGCCAAGCTTGTGCCCGGGTTGCAAGACATGAAGAGTAATGCCAGTCTCCTTTACTCTTCTTTTTTTCTCAAGCAGTAGAAGGGGTTTCTCCCTGTGGCCACTACAGCTGGGAATGTGCTAGATCACACAGGAAGCTGCATGGCCCCGGGTGTTACCAAGCTCCATGGCAAGTACTACCTGGTTATCACTGATACTTCATCACCCAGAGACCCTTTAGTCAGTAGGTGATGAATCCCATCAGACTGAGTCCTTCCCTTCACGGCATGGGTTCCCGTCTGGCCCAGAGTGCATCTAAAATAATTGCCTGGAAGCCAGAACCTGGAGTGAGTGAGGGCCTCAGAATTCTTTCTGGTACCCTGTGCTACTGTGGCTCAGCTGGTGTCCCAGTTGCAAGACAAAGCCATCTTTGCTCTCTTCCTCCTCTCCTCAAGCAGAGGAAAGGAGTCACTTTCATTCTTGCAGGCTTCACTACTTGGGGTTGGGGTAGGCAGGGCCAAGCACTCCCATGGTGGCCACAGCTGGTATCTCAGGTCATGTGCCCCCTAGGTCCACTGGTTCTGAGCCCAGCCCAGCACTAGGACTTGCCCAAGAATTGCAGATTTTGTCATCTTAGTTGCCTTTCAGGTTTATTTGGGACCTCAAAGCACTTTAGTCCATGGTAGCAGGGCTTGCCAGAATGTAGGTTCTCTTATAGTGCTGGTCTAAATGTTCTCTCGGTGAGTGCTGGCTAATTCTGCCCTGGGTTGGTTTCTGCTGTGACAGGACAGCACTGAATTCCAATGCAAAGCACCCAGTCACTGTGCTTTTCGTCCCCCAGGTGCAAAGCTTGTGTGTCCTGCGTGTGACTGCTGCCGGGGGATGGGGAAGGAGTGATGTAGCTGATTGAAGACTATCTTTCTTAGTGTCTTCAGTGCCTCTTTCCTTAATAGGAAGTTAAAACCAGTACTGTGATCACTCACCTGATTTTTGGTTCTTAACGAAGGTGCTTTTTTGTGTAGATAGTTGTTTATTTTGGGATTCTGGAGGGGAGACAATCACTGGAGACTTGTCACTAGCCTTCTTGGTCCACTGCTACCACTGAATTTTATCATTCATCCATTCATTATTTTTGAGATAGGGTCTTGTTCTGTTGCCCATACTGGAGTGCAGTGACATAATCATTGCTCACTGCAGCCTTGACTTCCTGGGCTCAGATGGTCTTCTCTCAGCCTTCCTGATATCTGGAACTACAGGCATGTTACCATGCCCAGCCTGGTTTTTTTTGTTTGTTTGTTTTTGTTTTTGTTTTTTTACGTTTGAGAGGTTATTCTTAAGTTGCCTGGGCTGGTCTTGAACTCCTGAGCTAAGGTGATTCTTCTTCCTCAGCCTCCCAAAGTGCTGAGATTACAAGTGTGAGCCACCATACCTGGAATTCAAATATTTAAAAAAGAAATCATACCAGCAGTTCATAAACCCTTCAGGATATAGAAGAGGAACACTTCCCAACTCCTTTTGTGAGGCCAGTAGCGAGACCATCATAAGAGAAAGCACAGGAAAACTATAGACCAGGAAGTATCCTTCGTGAATATAGACACAAAAAATTTTAAAGATACATTAACTTACTCAGCAACACTTACAAACAGGATATGCTATAACCTATTGGTGTTTATTATAAGAATGCAAATTTTCTTTTTTTTTTTTTTAAATTGTACTTTAGGTTCTGGGGTACACCTGCAGATCATGCAGGATCATTGCATAGGTACATACATGGCAAGGTGGTTCGCTGCCTCCATCCCCCTGTCACCTGTATCTGGCATTTCTCCCCGTGTTCTCTCTCTCCAACCTCTCCACCCTGCTCTGACCCTCCCCAACCTCCTCCCCCAGTCAGACCCCAGTGTGTGATGCTCCCCTCCCTATGTCCATGTGCTTTTCTATCTGGGAATCAGTTAGTCTTAGATACCATATTAATAGAATAAAGGACAAAAACATTATAATTTTAGTAGATACAGGCACACACTTGACAAAGTACAACACTCGTTCATGATGAAAGTGACAAAGGCTGTCTATGGAAAACCAATAGCCAACAAAATATGTAATAGTGAAGGGCTGCGTGCTTCCTCCTGAGACTGGGAACGAGACCAGGGCGCCTGGAAAATAAACAGAAATAAAAGACAACCAAATTTTTTACTATTAAGTTTATTTTCTTATTCTTTTTGTTTGTTTGTTTTATAGGATTTTAATATAACTTCTTTTCTTGTTCCTTTACACTGTGCATCTTATTCTCTTTTCCTTTCTAATGTTGTTTCCATTGATACTCTGTAGTTACTCAATGGCTTTACACTTTACACTTTAAAAAATGACAGTACCAGTTTTATTACATAGAATAGTGACATCCTGATGAAGTTTAAATTTTTCATTTTAGCTATAATTTTCTTAGAACATGCCATCTAAGGACCTACAGTAAAATTTTGTGTTCTGAACCATTTGATGTAGTTTTTTGTGCTTTTTACACCAATTAGTAATGCTAATTTAATTAATTTTCAAAGTTTAGAGATTTTGTTTTTTCTTGACTCTAGTTTCTTCTTGAAGATGTAAGATATTTACATGTCTAAAATCAAAGCTGTATGATGAGCTGCACTGCAGAGGGTCTTTCTTCTGTCTCTGGCCCTTCTCTCATTCCTCTTTTGCCTCTTCACCTTCCTATCTCTTCCACCTTTGTCTTGTACAGATCATTCCCTATCAGCACATAGAGAGCCTCCTCATTCTTTTTTATTAAAAATTAGTGTTTCTTTGTTGTAAAGAAGTATTATAGTATTTTAAGGCAACCTTTTACCAGTGGACTTCCGGGTTCGATCTTCTGCTGTTAAACATAATGCCACAGGGAAGCCAGATGCGGTGGCTGATGCCTGTAATATCAGTGCTTTGGGAGGCGGAGATAGGCAGATCAGTTGAACCCAGGAATTTGAGACCAGCCTGGGCAACGTAGCAGAACGCCATTGTTACAAAAATATTTCTTAAAAATAGTAATAATGCCACAGTGAATAGCTGTTTACTTATATCGTCTTGTATTTGTCCATATATCTCTGGGGCAGATTCCTAAATGCAGATGAAAAGGCAAGTGCATTTGTAATTTGCCAGGTTATCTCTGTATTGCTTCTTTTGGGGCTGTATTATTTGAATTCCCTCCTTATTTGTAATGTACTAGAGTATCTGTTTCACCACTGTCTTGCCAACATTGTGAAATATTTGGATTTTTTCCAATTTATAGGTGAGAAAGGGTCTCTCCCCTTCTTACTTTCTTTTATTATGAGTGAAGAAAATAAAATAAAATTTTTCTTTAGTATGAGTGAAGTCGGACATATTTTTACATATTTAATTTGCATTTATTTTTCACTAACCCATCTACGGGCCCATTTATAAAATTAGGTCTTTGCTCTTTTTATATAGCTTCTTTTTACCATCTTAGCTTTTTATGTAAGAGATGTTTTAAGACTAGAACCCATGTGCATCTCTACTGTGCTTGCTATTGGAAAGCTCCTCTAGAGAAAACGAGGCTGCGATGGCGCCTGTGTTATTCCTTAAAGCACAGAGTGGGTTTCCTATAAACAACAGAAATGCATTTCTCATGGTTCTGGAGGCTGGTAAGTCCAAGAATGTACTGCCAGTAGACATGGTGTCTAATGACAGCCCACTTCCTGATTCATACGCAGCACCTTCTCTCTGAGTCATTCATGGTAGAAGGGGCAAGGAATTCTCTGTGGCCTCTTTTTTTGAGACGGAGTTTGTCTCTTGTTGCCCACACTGGAGTGCCATAGTGTCATCTCAGCCCATTGCAACCTCCGCCTCCTGGATTCAAGCAATTCAAGCAATTCTCCTGCCTCAGCCTCCCAAGTAGCTGGGATTACAGGCATGAGCCACCACGCCTGGCCTGTGGTACCTCTTATATAAGGGTACTGATAACTTCTCAGCAGCCTTATCTCCTAATAAATCACATTAGGGGTCAGGGTTTCCACATAGGAATGTGGGGAGTCATAAGCATTCAGTCCATTATAGTGCCTGCGTGAACTTTGCAAAGCCTGTGTGGCATCCAGTAGTGTCCTGCAGTCTTTTTATGACTGAGTTACTTCTGAATCTAATATTTTTGCCCTGGTTATCTAACTTCATGGCATCAGGATTTTAATGGTTACTTAGTCTTAACCCTCTTACTTTTATAGATGAGGATACTAACTCCATTCTTAATTTGTAGATTTATAGACAGAACTTTATAGACGATTATTCAAATATGTTATTTTTCAGGTGAGTAAATAAAGGACCAGTTAGGTATATTTCTGTTTGGGAAATAGCAATGGTGGTTCATTGGTAGGGAGAAATTAGAATTTTAAAATCATAACTGCTGAGTTTTATATCCTGGAAATGTGACCATTTTTAGGCTTGAGACTCTTCCAGAGAGTTCCAGATGTTCTTTAAGCAAGACCAAATTTGAAAGTAAATGAAAACAACCTTATTTTCAATGGCCACATTTGATTTGAAGATTTTGGGGAGTGAATAAAAACAATATGGTTCATGTACAAATGTTTCTTGTATTTTGTGGATTTTACATATACATAATCCTTAAAGTTATTTTTGTAATTTGTAATTATTGTTGTTTATTTTGCCTGTTATGTAGTAGGTACTGAAAGTTCCTCTTCAAAGCAGGAATGTTCATGTAATTTTATCTTGTTTTCTTAGGGGTTCATGCGTTACACAAGTAGGCCTTCTGGAAAGTGTGTACGAAATGTTCAGGAAGGACGACCCCCGCCTCAGTTTCACACGCCAATCCTTTGTGGATCGTTCCCTTCTCACTCTGTTGTCTCACTGTAGCCTGGATGCTTTGAGGGAATTCTTCAGCAGAATTGTGGTGGATGCCATTGATGTGTTGAAGTCCAGGTTTACAAAGGTATCATATGCCGTAATCAGTTAAATAGTCATAAGACATGAGCAGCCTGCTTGACTTGTGTGCTCAGACACTGCTGTGTGCTCGGTCACACGGCCTCTGCTGCTTGAGGGGTGTGCCACACAATAGACCGCATGGCATCTGCATTGACTTCCTGTGGCTTCTGTAACAACTTCAGGCAGATTTGGTGTTGGGAACAACAGAGATGTATTCTCTTATACTTCTGGCTGCCAGAGGTCTGGAATCAGTTTCACTGGGATGACATCACAGTGTTGTCAGGGCGCTGCTTGCTCTGGGAACTCAGGGAAGAGCTGTTCCCGGCCTCTTCCAGGTTCTGGGGGCTACAGCATTGCTTTGCTTGTGCTGCATCACTCTGCTGTCTTCCTCCCCGGTCACATTACCTTTTCCTGTGCATTTAATCTCCCTACACATCCTTCTTACGAGGTTGCCTGTGATCTTATTTAGCATCTATCCACCTGAACAATCCAAAATAATCTCATCACAAGGCCCTTAACTAAATTTTGTCTACGAAGTCCCTTTTTTGCCACATGAGGAGGTTGTATTCAAAAGATTCAGGGATGAGGACATCTTTTGGATACCTTTCGTAGCGCGAGGGTGGGATGTATCATTCAGCCTCCCTTGGAATTCTGTTGGGAAATACTGTGAATACCCAGATGCCACGTTGTTAAAGCAGACTTCAAAATAGCTGAGAATTTTGTGTCTTAATATGCTGAATTTTCACCTGCTGTTCCCATATCTTCAGTAAGATTTTCTGCAAACATTTTCTACCCTTGGCTCACTATCTGGATGTCATGCATTATTTCCTGCTTCACCCAGTGTAACATATTAATGTTTCTGTGTTCTAGACCCTGGACAATTGCACACTCTCTTATTGAAGTGATTTAGCATTTTTTGACTGTTAAATTCTGTCTAGAGGATATTAAGTATTAAATTTGATATGTTTAATATTTCATGCTTAATAAGACCAAAGATAATTATTTGTTACCTTTTCTAAGCTGAATGAATCTACCTTTGATACTCAAATCACCAAGAAGATGGGCTACTATAAGATGCTAGATGTGATGTATTCTCGTCTTCCCAAAGATGATGTTCACGCTAAGGACTCTAAAATTAATCAAGCTTTCCATGGCTCATGTATTACAGAAGGAAATGAACTTACAAAGACACTGATTAAGTAAGATTTTACTTAATTTTGGATTCTATTGTATTTCTCAGTGCTTTGGGTAAATATATTTTTGTGTGTGTATATAATGTGAATAAATATTTAGATACTGACCTTTCATAGTTTTCTTATGTATAAACTTAGGTGAACTTTAATTTAGAGTATTATTGAGTAACAGTTGTTTTATCTTGTACTAATCTTTTACATCTTTTACAAAGAATAAAACTTCTTCTTTTACTGTTTCTTTTCCTGCTATTTTTCCCCTTGAATAGCTTGATATATTTTTGGTGATTTTCAGTAAGAAAAGATGTAGAATTTTTTTTTTTTTTTTGTCATTTGAAATTAAAGGAATACTAAATTTTTTTTAACAGGCATTCCAAAAAACACAAAAGTAATCAAATGTATTTTCTCTAAAACTTGGTTTTACTGAAGTTTTCCTCCTAGTAAATGTTGAACACAGACGTTGCCATGTCTCATTGTGCGTCTCCAAACAAACTCATCATGACCCTCCTCTCACCTGGTGCTGTAGTACCTTGTCAGTGAGTGATGTCAGTCGTGACCGAGCTGTTATCTGTACTCCTTGCTTCCTTATCTCTTTACTTATGCACTTGATGCTGTTGCCTCACTGACCACTGTGTGATGAGATCCATGTATGTATGCCGTCCTTGCTATGAGATGGGTGACATGCTCCTTTTCATAGTCTCAGTGCCCAGTACTCTGCCTGGCACAAGCGTGATAAGAGAGGCTGAACGGCATTAGGTCCTGTTGTCTGGCATTGTTGGGGTGGAGCAGTGATTGCCTTGTTGTGGTGAATTGATTTGTCACCTGGATCTACTCTGCAGGTTGTGCTATGACGCATTTACAGAGAACATGGCAGGAGAGAATCAGCTGCTGGAGAGGAGAAGACTTTACCATTGTGCAGCATACAACTGCACCATATCTGTCATCTGCTGCGTCTTCAATGAGTTAAAATTTTACCAAGGGTTTCTGTTTAGTGAAAAACCAGAAAAGGTAGGCCTCTCCTAAGGTGTGCACTATTGTAGGAGTTCAAAAGGTAGATTATATCAGTTAAAGTTATATCATCATTTGCAGCATCTTATATTAAAGATGTGACTCTTTTAGTTCTGCATAGGTATATTTAAAGCTGGAGTGCTTTTCCATGAACTATTAAATAGCATTAATTCTAAAGTAACATCAGTTATGAGGATCTTCACCATTCAGATATTTTTACATTCTTCTTTGTATCCACAGAACTTGCTTATTTTTGAAAATCTGATTGACCTGAAGCACCGCTACAATTTTCCTGTAGAAGTTGAGGTGAGTGAAATTTTCCATGTTCTAGGTTAAAAAAAGCTTTATCAAGTGCTCACAAAGAAAAACATACTATGTCAAACATGTTAAATTGCCAATATTTGAGTCGGCTTTTAACAAGAACTGGTGGTTTCAGGTAGTTTCTACAAAAATTGGCAATTTTAGCTGGAGGTACAATCTCAGGCAATTACAAAATTTGTCAGAACTTGATTTTTTCATCTCTTGACATGGGAAGGAATGACAGTCCCAGGAAAAGGAACTGTTAGGACGTATCCCAGAAGTTTTTCTTAGTGAATTACTGCAGCCAAAGAAGTTGAGATCCTTACTGTGGCCTTGCTTGGGCAACATGGTAGGATCACAGGAAAGTCATGGGTTAACTGGAATGCTGTATAGGACAAGGCTTGTTTTAGCCAAGCTCAGATTGACATGCCAGCCTCAGCAATTGGACAGTTGGTGAGAATGTTGTGGCTGCTGCCGTCACCAGCCATTTTAAATGGGAAGGTGGGCAGAGAGCTGAGCTCATCCACCGTGGCGTGCACTGTCACCACAGCTGCTGACCTCCACCGTGTCTTAGTGCTTCATTACTACATGTGAGTGGTGACTTCCTGCCTTGTACGCCTTTGGAACAAGACTGGGATTGTTTTCTAGCCATATGTTCAAAGAAACAAAGTTAGCCAGTTTATTAAGCGTGTAGACACATGCTATATGTTACAACAATATAAGGTGTTATGATACATCATAACTGTAGGCTTGAAGAAATTGAGGGTCAGATAAATTTGTCAGCAATCAGGCATAAGAGCTTAGTACACACTGTGCAGTGAGCTATACCAGAGCTGAGATGGAGGGCAAGTACCCGGGCTGAGTTCTTTGGGAGTTTACAGGAAGGGCTTTTCTTAAGGGACGCTCAGTGGTCTTATTTTGAGGTTATTTTTGAGTGCTTTTAAATATGTTTTGTTTTAAATTTTTTTGTTTTGTTTAAAAATGTACAGTCTTTTTTTTGCCAGGTTGCTACTAAAACATAAAAAGTATGAGTGATTATAAAATGTTGTACGTTTTATAATGTTGTACATTGCTTATTTGTGCTGCCTAACAGATTCCTATGGAGAGAAGGAAAAAGTACATTGAAATTAGAAAAGAAGCCAGAGCAGCAGCAAGTGGGGATTCAGGTAGGATGTTTTCAAAATCATGAGGAAGGATTCAAATGGATGGATTCTTTTGTTGTTTTGTTTTGTTTTGTTCTAAGACACATAGAGGAGTAAGGTATTTTTTATGTAAACAGAAAATAAGTACTCTAAAACATTGAAACTGAGTTTGAAAAATATTTTAAGTGGCAAATTGAATTATATTAAAAGAAATGTACTTAGCTAAACTTAACTGCATAAAAAGATCTCAGAGTGGCCAGATGGACTCAGATACGTTAGACTTTTTTAAAAGTACAAAATTAGTTTGGTGTCTTATTGTTTGCATATGGATTTTATTTATATGTTATTTAGATACATTCAGAAATGTATATTAGAATACAAGTCCTTTCCAGCCACTCTTCTGTTCCCCACCTCACAGTGGCTTCCCATCTCCCTCAGGACAGAGCTGCTCACAGCCCCTCACCTGCCAACGCCCTCCCCTGGTGCCTTCCTTCCTGTTGACTCCAGCAGATGACCCCTGCCTGTGCCTTGTGGTTGCCAGGCTTGCTTTTGCCCCAGGTCTTTCCACTTGCTGTTTCCTCTAATACCCTCAACGCCAGCTATCAGCAAACCTCATGACATTTTGTTTAATGTCAACCCCTGAAGTAGACTCTTCCTGGCCTCCCTATTTAAAATTAACCCTCTATCCCTCTGTATTCTCCTTGTGTTTTTGTTTCTCGCTTAATTTTTCTTCGTTGCTTTTACCACCATTTCTTGACATGAGAATAACATTTGAACTAGTTTTCTAAATCCTTTAGATACTTTGGATCAGCTACTTTTCAGTAATATTTCTTCCCACATTTATGTTAGATTTAATGGGCAAAATGTACATCATCACAGTTTTAAATGCAAAGAAAATTTGTTAATCATATGCCAAATTGGATCAGTATAACAATTTTCTTGTCTGTGACAGAATAACTGCTTGATAACAACAAAAACAAAATGAAATCTCTTCCCCATTTCCTTTTTGCTTTGTTAATCTGGATAATGGGTTAATAATCACAGGGTTGATGAAAACCTTAGATTAAAATACCCTTGAATTTTAGTATCATTTGAGCTTAGAGAAGTACATTTCTTGCTGATTATGTTTGAATACATGTAATTTTCTTCTTATTTATATTTCAGATGGTCCTTCCTATATGTCTTCTCTGTCATATTTGGCAGATAGTACCCTGAGTGAGGAAATGAGTCAGTTTGATTTCTCAACTGGAGTTCAGAGCTATTCATACAGCTCCCAAGACCCTAGACCTACCACTGGTCGTTTTCGGAGACGGATGATCACATTTCACGTACTGAAAGAATATTGTTGTTGTTTGTGAAGAAAGGGGGTCACAGCTATGCCTTGCTTTTACTGCAGGAAGCCAGTTCTCTGTCCACTGACAGCCCTCAGAGTATAGAGTTAATCTGGAGAATTTTCCACAATCGAATTCCTAGCCTTTTATTCTGTAGATTCAACAGTCAGATCATCAGCACAGAAGGAAGTCAGAGGTCAGGGGTCAACATAGCAAAGTTGCTCTGGTCTGAGGTGCACCCCTGGGGAGTGACCATACAGACAGGTCAGGGATCAACATAGCAGAGACATCTGACCTGAGGAGCCATCCTGGGGAGTGACCATAGATGGGGGCCAGGGGTCAGTTTAGCAGAGACATCTGACCTCAGGAGCCACCCTGTGGAGTGACTGGGCAGACGGGGCAAGGGGACTATGTACCTGGGATGTAAGGAAGACCTGAGATCCTTTCTATGTATTAATTGTATAGTGAGTGTATTTGATATTTCTACCAAATTATCATTATTACCTAAGTGTTACATGCTGTTGCCCCAGGAAGAGCCTCCCATATCCACTACCACGTCCGCTGAATGTTAACCATACTCTCTGCTCTTCTGGGCTCTCCCTTTCGCAGGAGCAGCAGGACCCTGCAGTGCATGCTGATGTGCTGGAGCTGGAGATGGACGAGCTCAATCGGCACGAGTGCATGGCGCCCCTGACTGCCCTGGTGAAGCACATGCACAGAAGCGTGGGCCCACCTCCAGGAGAAGAGGTGCTGTTTCTGCTATTCATTGGTGTCATATTGAGAGCGAACTGTTAATATTGAAGATCAAACCAAACTGCTCATCAAATATACAAAATTTTTTGTTGTTCATGTCTTATTTTGTCGTTGTTTTCTCATAATATCAAAATGTAAGGTTATTTCATTCCACTTTTTAAGGTAATTTTGAGTGTTTTATTTCAGGAGTCAGTGCTGAGAGATCTTCCTCCTTGGATGAAATTTCTCCATGGCAAACTGGGAAATCCAATAGTACCATTAAATATCCGTCTCTTCTTAGCCAAGCTTATTGTTAATACAGAAGAGGTAAGTGATTGATTATTTTATTCTTTGAAGAGATTCTATAAGTCTGTTTATTCAGTTCTGTGAATGAAGCAGTTTGAATTCTATGAATCTACTTAAAAATATACGAAAAAAGGGAACTATAAAGGGACAAAGCACGACGTTTTTGTTACATGATTAGCTGTCCAATATTTATCTACTTGTTCATCACCATTCTTTTATCATTTTTAACACGAATAAATTCAACTCTCGAGTTAGAAGTGGGAGCATTTTTGAGTCGATTTTGGAAAGACCTTTGAGCTAGACATGGTGAAGTGCAGTAAGAGTCTGCACTCCGCAGGGTAGGAGCAGCGTAGCTGGGGTGGCCCCTGGGTGAGCTGAGCAGATCTGCACTGACTGCACAGGCTGTGGGAGTGTGGTCTGGACCAGGGCCAGGCCAGGCCCTCCAGGGCTATGCAGAGGGTTGGGATCATTCACTGAGCGGTCGGGAACCACTGAAGGGCACTAAGTGGCGCTCTGACACCATCCACTCGGCTCCATAGAAAGTCATTCTGGGCAGCTCTGCAGACGTGGTGAGGTCGTCAGGAGGCCCCCGACAGGCGGCTCCAGGGATACAGCAGGACCTGCTTTCCTCAGAGCTAACTTGATTCTTTTCCCACCGTGGGTATGTGGTCCCAGGTACTATACTGGGGGGACTCAGCTGTGGCCTGAGATCAAGCTGCTGGCAGGGTTGGTTCCTTCAAGGGCTGAGAGAGAGATTCTGGTCCAGGCTGCTCCCAGGTCTGGCAGCTTCGAGCGCCGTGTGGTATGTCAGAGGCATTCTTCCTGTGTCTTCACCGCGTCTTCCCCCTTGGATCTGTCTCTGTGTCCTAATGTTCTCTTTTTCATAAGGACGCCAGTCGTATTGGATTAGGGCCCACGCAGACGACTTCACTTTAACATGCTTACCTCCATTTTGAATTTAGGTTCAGTCATAGTGTAAAATTTTAGCTGATGGAAGATACAGTCTTGTTTTAATATTTTGGCTACTCAGGACCATTCTTTGACGTTTGACTTTTAAATGTTCTTGTAGGTCTTTCGCCCGTATGCGAAGCACTGGCTTAGCCCCTTGCTGCAGCTGGCTGTTTCTGAAAACAATGGAGGAGAAGGAATTCACTACATGGTGGTTGAGATAGTGGCCACTGTTCTTTCATGGACAGGCTTGGCCACTCCAACAGTAAGCACTGATGCATCTTTTATGTGCATATATTATCCTTCGCCTGTATCCATAGAGCCTATGACACATACTGCAGGTCCCCGGCACTGACTCGTGCTGCGGTTTTCAGCGTTAGTTGCTGCATTGCTGGTGTGCTCCTGAACTCAGTGGCCTCAGCCCGCTTCGCCTGTGTTCTGTTATCTTTGGCTGTGGTAGTTCCTCTGACCTCGCTTTTATTATGAAGCTGGCAGGTGTTTGTTTTATTTGCTGCCTTTACTTGCCTTGGAAATTAGATTTATTAAAAGTATGTGTAAACTGAATGTCAGCCAACCCTGAATGGGAGGCTTTGAAGACTTCTGACTTCAGTCCCTGGATATTGGCATTTGTGCCAGCACCTTGACCCTCAGAGTACTGCCTCATGTTGGTAATGGGAGGTTAGGGCTAAAGCAGCAGCTGCCAGATGGTGACACCATGTTATATTGAGGCAAATGTGGTACCCACCAGTGTAGACGTGTGTGTTGGAGCTTTGCCTATTCATTGAAAACTGTGGACACTGACAGCATACAAAAGTTTTCATGTGAGGAGATGGTAGGTACCGTCCATATTAAATATAATACACACACATGGGCCTGTAATCCCAGCACTTTGGGAGGCTGAGGCGGGAAGATGACTTGAGGTCAGGAGTTTGAGACCAGCCAGGCTAACATGGTAAAACCCAATGTCTACTTTAAAAAAAAAATTCTGTGAGGTGGAAGCAGAAAAAAAAAAAATTAGCTGGGTGTGGTGGTGCATGCCTATAATCCTAGCTACTCGGGAGGCTGAGGCAGGAGAATTGCTTAAATCCGGGAGGCTGAGGTTGCAGTAAGCAGAGATCGTGCCATTGCACTCCAGCCTGAGTGACAGAGTGAGACTCCATCCCCACCTTTCCCCGCAAAAAAGTACATGGCGCTTTCTCATGCGCTTGTCTCTGGATGTGCCTATTTCATTTTTTTTCACAGTAAACCAAATTTAGATTTCTTTGTATTCTGCTTAATAAAATGAAAAAATAGGGGATATAGTTTAACTTAGGATCCGTTGGGAGAGATTGATGTAGCTGTCAGAACTCAGCTGAAAAGAGAGCAAAACTGCTGGGCTCAGGGTAGCTGATTATAGCAACAGCAAGCCAGAAAGAAGGTTGCAGTGAAGACTTGACTCACTCTGGAGTCATGGAAATGAGAGGCTAACACTGGAGGGGGACTCCCCCTTTTCTGTGTGTCCCTAGAGGGAGAAACAGCCAGGTGGATTAGCAGAGACACGGACTGTCTCACTGTTGAGGTGTCCTGAACAAGAGGCTCTGCAGTTTTATGGGGGAAGAGCCGAGTCAGAAAGCACTGACTGGGTGCTGAGTCGGAGTGCGGAAAGCACCTTCATGCCAGTCCCGTGCCCTGCAGGTAGCCCCTGTTCAGAGCCTCACATAAAGGGTCCTAGGCATGGAGGCTCCAGGGAGGGATGCAGAGGTGCTTGCACGGGGGATGGTGGCTGGCACCCTGCGCCCTGGATGACGTCTCTGAGACTGCAGCGCTGGCGGTGCCCAGTCCCCTTTGCTGTTGCCTTTTTCTGAGAAATCACAGAAAGGGCTTTGAAAAGGAGCCAGATTCCTCTGGATGCCAGATTTCTTTTATAAATAGACTTGAGTTAAGAAATGCTTTTCCAGGCTCACGTCTGTAATCCCAGCACTTTGAGAGGCCGAGGCGAACTGATCACGAGGTCAGGAGTTCAAGATCAGACTGGCCAACGTGGTGAAACCCCATCTCTCTAAAAACTACAAAAATTAGCTGGGCATAGTGGCTCGTGCCTGTAATCCCAGCTACTTGGGAGGCTGAGGTAGGAGAATTGCTTGAACTGGGACCCGGGAGGCGGAAGTTGCACTGAGCCAAGATCACGCCACTGCACTCCAGCCTGGGCTACAGAGCGAGACTCCACCTCAAAAAAAAAAAAAAAAAAAAAGCTTTTCCAGAATGGAATGCCGCATATTAATATAGAATTTCTGTGCCTTTTTCAGGGGGTCCCTAAAGATGAAGTGTTAGCAAATCGATTGCTTAATTTCCTAATGAAAAATGTCTTTCATCCAAAAAGAGCTGTGTATAGACACAACCTTGAAATTATAAAGACCCTTGTCGAGTGCTGGAAGGATTGCTTATCCATCCCTTATAGGTATGTTTACTGGTTTTTGCAGTATTGTTTAGAAATTTAGCTTAAAACGTAGTGTGTGGTAAATGGTTATTACAGTGAAATTTAATTACATGAAACGATAGGAGGAAGAAAATAATTTATTGCTACTAATAATACAGTAGTACCACAGCCTCCAGAGTGTAGCAGCAGGCGTGTGTCTCGTGCTCTCCAGTGGCCCTGCCTTCCCCCTTAGCTGACCTCTGCTGTCCACACGCTGGGGCGGCCACCACCCTGCACTGGCCCATGGGGTAGAGGGTGGTGGGGGGTCGGGTAGGACTGTGAGTAATTCCTTTTAGTGTAGCCTGAGGCAAGCTGCAACTTTCAAAAAGTTTTGCTGTCAACTAAGGGAGAATTTAGGTAAATAATTAAAATATGAGAGCAGTAAAATTGCCAATGTTACAAAGCTGGAATGACCTGTGCGCAGGGGGCTGTTAGCAAGCAGGGATGTTGGATATGGGAAAAGAAAACGAAGGCATTTCTATAAAGTCAAAGCTGGACCTGGGGAAGCAACAGAAATAAAGAAAAAGCGTTTCTTACCCTGAAGATTAGCTTTAGAAAATTCTTTATCTGTCCAAAAATTAACTGGGCATGACAGCTCACAGCTGTAATCCCAGCTATTAGGGAGGCGGAGTGAAGCAGGAGAATTGCTTGAACCCAGTGGATGGAGGTTGCAGTGAGTCGAGATTCTGCCACTGCACTCCAGCCTGGGTGACAGAACAAGACTTCGTCTCAAAAAAAAAAAAAAATTCTGTATTTGTCTTCCTGCTTCTTACTTGATTATGTGACAGTCTCAATTTTCTTTTTTGTGCTTATGTTTCAGGTTAATATTTGAAAAGTTTTCCGGTAAAGATCCTAATTCTAAAGACAACTCAGTAGGGATTCAATTGCTAGGCATCGTGATGGCCAACGACCTGCCTCCCTACGACCCACAGTGTGGCATCCAGAGTAGCGAGTATGTGTTTGCTTGATGCATTTTTAGGTCACATCTACCCAAGCTGGATTGACGGACTGCAATATGGTGCAGTTTTGATAAATTTAAGGACAGACCCACATTACAAATGTTTCTGGGCCAGGCACAGTGGCTCACGCCTGTAATTCTAACACGTTGAGAGCGGGAGGATTGCTTGAGTCCAGGAGTTCGAGACCACCCTGGACAGCATAGCAAGACCCCATCTGTACCAAAAAAAAATTTAGGGAGCTGGATTTAGATTTTTTTTGGAAGAAAAAATATGTTTGGAGTAAATGAGAAATGTAGGTGTTTAAAATTAGTGTAATTTTTTCGTGTACATGCTGGCAGATGAGAGGTGTTAAGTATTTCTTATATCTAAACTGATATCTGAACATTTACCCCCGAAAGTAACATAGGTTCCCCAGGAGGCTTTGTTCTGGGCTCTCTGACCATGAGGGTTGGTGGACACTGGGCTGCACCGTCCCGCCTGGGAGCTAGGGCAGCTGGGCATGAGATGCCAAGACAAGGGGCCATCAGAAAGATGGTTTCCAGACATCACAAAAGGGTATTGCTTTGTCCTGCGCCGAACGGTTGTGAAGTCAGTGTTGAGTCCTGGCTACTCCCTGGCTTTCCGCCTGCCCTATCTGAGCCTCCCATCCCTGTGCGGGTTTCACTTTCTCTGTTTGGTCCTCCGTGTGGCCCCCCAGCACTGTCATACCATTTACCCATGCCAGAGACAATGCGTGACCCCAGGGCCGAGACAGCCAGTATTGCAGCAGCCTTCATGGGAACTTGGCTCCTTTTAGACAGTCACTGGCTGGAGCTTTGGCTTCTACAGCAGGACAGCCTTGCAGAGTTCCCTGAGTGCTGACAGTGGATGCGTGGCTCCCTGGGAAGCCTCCTCGCATAGCATGGCACTGGGAGTATGGTCTTGCTCTTTCTCATTTTATTGTCCTTGTCCTGGTATACTAGGTGGCTTTTGAAAGTGAGTCAGTGCCCCGTGATCTTGGATAGTAGCTCTTACTTTCACTGTAGCTTTCTGTCTGTCTAGCCTTGTGGGTGGGTTCAGCTGCAGTGGTTCTGCATGATGGAACAGAAGACTGCCCTGCTCCTTTCTGGTTGTGACATTAGTGCCCTCACATACATGCTTATTTGTGCATTTGTACACAGAATTTGCATCATGTTCTGTATTTAGATTTTCTCAACTTATGCTGTCAGTACGACGTGAGAAGGAAAATTGTCATTTATATTCTTGGAACAACAGAATGGATTATTTGATGCATATGTCTTTTTTTTATTTGTTATAGATACTTTCAAGCTTTGGTGAATAATATGTCCTTTGTAAAATATAAAGAAGTGTATGCTGCTGCAGCAGAAGTTCTAGGACTTATACTTCGATATGTTATGGAGAGAAAAAACGTGAGTGTGCTATGCAATTTTCAATGAATACCTCTTACTCTATTTTGATTTGTTATCCCCCTCGATACTTATATATGTATTTCCTGTATGGTATTAGAAACAAAATACCTCTGCATTTATTAATATTTTACTGTTTATTACTATGATATACCAAATACGACACTTACTTTTTTTAGATAGGACACATGATTTTTAAACACCTTGGACACTTGGTGAACATTGAGAGATCAGCGACTAACTTTGTAATGTAAAATCAGGATGAGAGTATTTAACCAGCTGTTATTACCGTGAACTTGTTTCTGAGGAGTTCCTTGTGGAGGAAATTGTCCTGGTAGAGAGGTGCCGTGGTGAGCACTGAATTCTCTCAGTCTAGTCCTCCACTTGTAGTTTTTGGTGTAGCTACTGAACAGGAGCAGGGACTTCCCAGGAGATCCTCTCAGTACTGCTGCCTTGCCCACTGCACGGGACTGTGAGACAGCCTAACTGAACGTTTGGGTGCAGTGCATGTTCGGATCAGAAGACTGAGTGAAGAAGTCTAATATTCTTTATTGCTTTAAATTTTTTTTAGAGCTGGGGATCTTGCTCTGTCACCTGGACTGGAGTCCAGTGCTGTGATCATAGCAGCCTCCCACTCCTGGGCTCAAGCCATCCTCCCACCTCAGCCTCCCGAGTAGTTGGGACTATAGGCATATACCACCATGCTTGGCTAATTTTTGGAAGTTTTGTAGAAACAAGGTTTCGCCGTGTTGCCCAAGCAGGGTCGTGGGTTTCGGGGTCTTCATTGCTGGCGTAATCACTAGGATAAGGTACTGTGTGAGACCCTGGGGATCTTGCTGCTGCAGAGCCTGTCTGGGTGGCCTAGCTGGTCACACCCCGAGGACACTCTTGGCTCTCATCGTCCTCCTGTAGCGGCCTCTCCTCCCTTTCCTCAGCTGCATTTCCCTGACCACCTCCGTAGCTCTGCTTTGGCCTCAGTCGCCGCTCCCCTGCCCACCTCATCCAGCTTCGCAGCTTTACAGACTGCTTTTATGTTGGCAATTCTCCAGTTTGTACCCCCGGCTCAGTTACTCTCCTGAAAGAAAGGACAGAGTAGATTCCAGGCCCCAGTCACTGTTGTGCTGGGTGATGAGAGGCTCAGGAGAAGCTGGGTGGTCCTGAGCAGGCACCAGCGGGCCCAACGCTGTGATTTTACCCTTGTCCATGGCACCAAGTATGGACTTGTTTGGATTTAAAATAAAATTAAGCTGCAAGGAAATAGACCCCTTTGGGAAGATCAAACACTACTTTGAATTTATCTTAGGGATTATCAGCTATTTTTGTAAATAAACAAATTTTTAAAATTCAGTAGAACCTTTTTATAAGGTGATTGTAACATCCCTAAATATGAGATTTAAATCTGTGTGATATGCTTCATTTCCACCATAAATGGAGTAAGTTACAGCAGATCCCCAGGTTTAATCTCTCATGACTTAAATTTCAACTTAACAATAAGAAACACTTTGTTTTATATATTTTTTTCTAAATATAAAAGTGATGAAGACTTATCATAGAAATTTGGAAAGCAGAGTAAACATAAAGAAGTCAGTAAGAGGCCGGGCACTGTGGCTCCTGCCTATAACCCCAGCACTCTGGGAGGCCAAGGCAGGTGGATCCCTTGAGGTCAGGCGTTCCAGACCAGCCCGGCCAACATGGTGAAACCCCGTCTCTACTAAAAATACAGAAGTTAGCTGAGCGTGGTGGCAGGCACATGTAATCCCAGCTACTCGGGAGGCTGAGGCGGGAGAATCCCTTGAACCCGGGAGGTGGAGGTTGCAGTGAGCCGAGATCACGCCATTGCACTGCAGCCTGGGCGACAGAGTGCGGCCTGGGCAACAGAGTGAGACTCCACTCAAAAAATGTAAACTGAAAAGAATACAGTAAGATAGGCTCACACTCTTCCCACATAATGGTTGCCAGCACCTGGGGCACACAGCTTCACTGTCCTTGGTCTCTCTTCATACTGTTTTTACAACTTGCTTTCTTTACTTGCTAGATTGTGACCATTTCATTGTGTTGTCATATTAAATACTTTTAATAAAAAGAATCGGTAGTGCAATTCCAGCTACCTCGGTAGTGCAGTACCAACTACCATATTCCATATGGGGTTCAGCCCATTGAAATTTGTGGTTTTGTGTTAAAGATTTTTCTTAAACATAATTTAAAAATAGTCTCATACTGTTTTGGAAAAGTATCTCTTTTCCAAAATGCTTGGAACCAGGATTGTTTCCAGTTTCTGGTTTTGCACTATTTGCATTATAGTTCCTGTTTGAACATCCCTAATTCGAAAATCCAAAATTCACATCCTCCAGTGAACGTTTGTTGCTGATGCTCAAAAAGTTTCACATTTTGGAGGCTTCTGGGTTTTCAGATTTGGGGTGCCCAGTCTGCGGTGAGTTTGCTTTGAAAACCTGTTCAGGCTTCGTGTCTTTGAAAAGGTTGCCTATGTCGCCTTCTGATGTCTGTGAGGAAGGAGGTGAACCGTGAAGGACAGCAGTGTTTTCTGTTGCCTCCTTCCAGGAGACGCTGCTGAGTGCTTCTCTGTGTGGAGCACATTTGAGGACATTCTGGTTCTAGGTTCTAGGGTTGCAGTAGGGAACGGGACAGGTCACATCCCTGCCCTTTGGGAGGCAGCATTTGGGGAGGGGAAACAGACGATATACAGATGAGTATGTAACAGTAGATAGGAACACTTGGTGAAGAGAGGTGGGACGTGAGCAGTGATGACTGCTTTGTGAATAGAATTGGTTGAAAATTCTAGTCCATGTGAATATTTTTCATCAGAAACCTGAACATCATAAAATATGTCTCAAACAATAGTTAGCTTAGCTTCTCAAAGAACTTACGGGGAGTGTTTTGGTGTTAGTAGGAAACACTAATCTTCATTGGTCTGACATCTGACACGAGCCAGACACCTGGGTGCTCACAGAGCACAGCCATGTGGACTGGTTCGCTGAGGTGTAGGAACTCAAGGATCCAGAGCCTGAGGGTGTGCGATGGTCAGTGCAGATCAGCAGACATCCCCAGCACCTACTGTCCCATCATCTGCCTTGTTGTAGGTGATAACATTGAACACCTTCCTTGGGCTCACTTAAATACTCAAGATAAACCTTACTTAGGTGCTTGACCTATGTTACTTTTGTATATTTGAAAATAAACTTAATTTTTCAGATATTGGAGGAGTCTCTGTGTGAACTGGTTGCGAAACAATTGAAACAACATCAGAATACTATGGAGGACAAGTTTATTGTGTGCTTGAACAAAGTGACCAAGAGCTTCCCTCCTCTTGCAGACAGGTATGGGCTGTCCAGGGAGCCTGTTGGGGCAGGAGGGTCCTTGGCCCTCCTCTCACCAGTCCTCTTGCTCCCCAGGTTCATGAATGCTGTGTTCTTTCTGCTACCAAAATTTCATGGAGTGTTGAAAACACTCTGTCTGGAGGTGGTACTTTGTCGTGTGGAGGCAATGACAGAGCTCTACTTCCAGTTAAAGAGCAAGGACTTCGTTCAAATCATGAGACATAGGTGAGTGGACACTAGCCCTGCTCTCACGTCCCATTGGCTCATAAAGTGTTAATTTGTTCAGATGTCTCCACCTCAAGAAGAACCTGTGGGTTTCCAAGAAATGAACATTTATGAAGTTGGAATCTCTGAAGAAAATGTGAAAGCAGCGTAAGAATAGGACGTGTGCTGAGTTGGGCCTGCTCCCTGCTCCCTTGGCCTGGCATCTTGGGAGCCACATCCCGGGGTTTGTGTTTCACCACTAAATGAAGGAGGTGGCCTGTGGGGTTGCCTTGACTCTCTTTAGATTTAAAATGTATGCTTTTGAATTCTGTACCTATTTTGCCAGGTGAGAGGCTTCTGTTAATGTGTTTCAGTTGTTGATTTATTTTCAAAATTGCAACGTAGCATAAAAGTATATGTTACAAGAGAAAGCTGCTGATCACTTACATTGTATTATTTCCCTGTACTCTTTTCCAATTCCAGTCTATATACCTTTTTTTTTTTTTTCATTATTTTGAATCAGGAGGTGCAAGTGCAGGTTTGTTACAAAGGCGTATTGCGTCATGCTGACATTTGGAGTAAAGGTGAATCTGTCACTCAGGTCCTGACCATAGTACTTAGTAGGGAGTTTTTCAGCTCTTGCCTCATTTCCTCCGTTCCCCTTCTTCTGCTCCCCAGTGTCTGCTCTTCCTGACTTTACGTCTATATGTACTCAGCGTTTAGCTCCCACATATGAGCGAGTACATGCAGTATTTGCTTTTCTGTTTTTGTATTAGTTCACTTGGAATAATGGCCTCCAGCTGAATCCATGTTGCTGCAAAGGACATTATCTCATTCTTTTTTTTATGTCTGCCTAACACTCTATGGTGTATATGCACCATTTTCTTTATCCGGTGCGTCGTTGATGGGTACCTGCGTTGATTCCATGTCTTTGCTGTTGTATATGGTGCTGTGGTGAACATACGGTGCACGTGTCCCTTTGATAGAATGAGTTATTTTCCTTTGCATGTATACCCAGGAATGGGATTGCTGGGTCAAATGATAGTTGAACTCTCACTTCCTTGAGAAGTCTCCAGACTGCTCTCCACAGCGGCTGAACTAATTTACATTCCCACCAAAAATGTATAAGTGTTCCCTTTTCTCTACAACCTTCGCAATAACTGTTATTTTTTAAGTTTTTAACAAAACCATTGTGACTGGTGTGAGACGGTATCTCATTTGCATTTCTCTGATGATTTGCTGTGATGACCCTTTTGTATATATATTTGTTGGCCGCTTATATGTCTTTCGAAAAGTATCCATGTCTTTTGCTCATTTTTTAATGGGGTTGCTTTTTACCTATTGTTTACATTTTTTATGGATTCTGGATATCAGACCTTTGTTAGGTGCATAGTTTGTGAATATTTTGAATATTGTCTCCCATCCTATAGGCTGTCTGTTTATCTTCTTGATAGTGTCTCTTGCTGCACAGAAGCTCTTTAACTAGGTCCTGCTGATCAATTTCTGTTTTCATTGCAATTTCTTTTTAGAACTTAGTCATAAATTCTTTGCCAGGGTGATATTGAGAAGGGTATTTCCTATATTTTGGATTTTTATAATTTGAAGTCTTACATTGAAGTCTATAATCCATCCTAATTTTTGTATATGGTGATAGGTAGGGGTCTAGTTTCATTCTTGGTTGCAATTTCTTCTTAGAACTTAGTCATAAATTCTTTGCCAAGGCTGATATTGAGAAAGGTATTTCCTAGATTTTGGATTTTTATAATTTGAAATCTTACATTGAAGTCTGTAATCCATCCTAATTTTTGTATATGGTGATAGGTAGGGGTGTAGTTTCATTCTTTTGCATATGATTACCCAGTTATCTCAGTACCATTTATTCAATGACACATCTTTTCGCTACAGTTTATTTTTGTTGACTTTGTTGAAGACCAGAGGGTGATAGGTGTGCGGCTTTATTTCTGGGTTCTCCATTCTATTCCATTGGCCTTTGTGCCTGCCTGCCTCCCTCCCTCCCTCCCCTTTTCTCTCCTTTCTTTCTTCCTTTCTCCCTTTTCTTTCCTTTTCTTCTTTCTTTCTTTTTACCACTACCATGCTGTAGCCTTGTAGTTTTAGTGAAGTTGGGTAATACGATGTTCTGGCTTTGTTCTTTTTGCTTAGAATTGTTTTGCCTATTTGGGATCTTTGGTTTCATATGAATTTTATAATACTTTTTTTCCAATTTTGTGAAAAGTGAGATAAGTAGTTTGATAGGAATGGCATTGAGTCTATAGATTGCTTTGGACAGTATGGCCATTCTAACAATATCGATTCTTCCAATCCGTGAGCATAGAATGTTTTTTCATTTATTTTTGTTATCTTTTATTTCTTCTCAGCAGTGTTTTGTAGTTCTCCTTGCAGAGATCTTTCACCTCCGTGGTTAGCTGTATTCCTAGGTATTTTATTCTTTCTTTGCTATTGTACGTGGGCTTACATTCTCGATTGGCTCTCAGCTATAATGTTATTGGTGTATAGAAATGTTACTGATTTTTGTACATTGATTGTGTATCCCGAAACTTTACTGAAGTCATTTATCAGGTCTAGTAGCCTTTTGGCAGAGTGTTTAGGATTTTCTAGGTATAGAATCATACCATCAGAGAAGAGGAATGGTTTGATTTCTTCTTTTCCTATTTGGATATGTTTTATTTCTTTCTCTTGCTTGATTGCACTCCATAGGACTTCGAGTGCTATGTTGAATAGGAGCGATGAGAGTGGGAACCCTTGTCTTTTCCAGTTCTTACGGGGAATGCTTCCAGTCTTTGCTGTCATTCAGTAGGTTATTGGCTGTGGGTTTGTCATAGATGTCTCTTATTATTTTGACAAATGTTCCTTTGATGCCTAGTTTGCTGAGGGTTTATATCATGCAGGGATATTGGAGATTTTTTGATTTTTTGATTTTTTTTTTTTTTTTTAGGAGACCAAGTCTCCCTCTGTTACCCAGGCTGGAGTGCAGGGGTGCGACCTCAGCTCACTGCAACCTCTGCCTCCCAGTTTTAACTGATTCTCTTGCCTCAGCCTCCTGAGTAGCTGGGATTACAGGCAGACACCACCAGGCCTGGCTAATTTTTATATTTTTAGTAGAGACAGAGTTTTACCATGCTGACCAGGTTGGTCTTGAACTCCTGACCTTAGATGATCTTCCCCCTCAGCCTCCCAAAGTGGGATTACAGACGTGAGCCACTGCACCCAGCCTTGGTTTGTTCTTGTTTTTCTAGTTTATATGCGATGTTTGATTGTTGATTTGAGGTCTTTCTAATGTTTTGATGTAGGCATTTAGTGCTATAAGCTTGCCTTTTAATACTACTCTAGCTGCATCCCAAAGACTTTGATATGTTGTGTCCCTGTTTTCCTTAACTGAAAAATAATTTTTTATTTCTGCCTTAATTTTGCTGTTTATTCAACAATCATTTAGGAGTAAGTTGTTTAATTTTTGTGAAATTGTGTGGTTTTGAGAGATCTTCATATTGATTTCTATTTTTATTGTACTGTGGTCTGAGTATGGGTTTGATTCTGATTTAATTGAGCTTGTGTTAGGATTGAGCATATGGTTGATCTTAGAGTATGTTACATGTGCAGATGAGAAGAATGTATATTCTGTGGTTGTCAGGTGGAGTGTTCTGTAGATGCATTGGGTTGGATTGTTCAAGTGTCGAGTTTAAGTCCAGAATTTCTGTTAGTTTTCTGCCTTCCTGATCTATCTAACAGTATCAGTATAGTGTTAGTTTTCCACTATTACTGTGTGGCTGTATAAGTCTCTTCATAGGTCTAGAAGAACTTTTTTTATGAATCTGTGTGCTCCAAAGTTAGGTGCTTATATATGTAATATAGTTAAGTCTTCTTGTTGAGTTGAACTTTTTGTCATTGTGTAATGCCCTTTTTTATCCTTTGTAACTGTCGTTGGTTTAAAGTTGTTTTTTCTAATAAAAGAATAGTGACCCCTGCATTTTTTTTTGTTTTCTGTTTTTGTGATAGATCTTTCTCCATCCTTTTACTTTGAGCCTGTGAGTAGTGTTACATGTGAGATGGGTGTGTTGAAGAGAGAAGATAGTTGAGTCTTTATTTTTAAATCCAAATTGCCACTGTGTGGCTTTTAAAAGGGTCCTTTAGACCATTTACATTCGGGGTTGATATTGATATGTGAGGTTTGTCTCATTGTCAGCTGGTTGTTTTGTAGACTTAACTGTGTAGTTGCTTTATAGTGTCTGTGGGCTGTGCATTTTGGTGTGTTTTTGTGGTAGCTGGTATTGTTCTTTTGCTTCATGTTAAGCACTCCCTTAAGGAACTCTTATAAGGCAGGTCTAGTGGTAACAAATTCCCTTAGTGCTTCTTTGTCTGAAAAGGACTTTATTTTTCCTGTCCTTATGAAGCTTAGTTTGGCAGCATATGAAATTCTTGGTTGGAATTTGTTTTCTTCAAGGATGCTGAAGATAGGTTCCCCGTCTCTTCTGGTTTTTAAGGTTTCTGCTGAGAGGCCTGTTGGTACCCTGATGGGGTTGGTTCTCTCAGTAAATGACCTGACCCTTCTCTTTAGCTACCTTTAAATTTTTTCTTTCACGTTGACATTGGAAAATCTGATGACTGTGTCTTGGAGATGGTCTTGTATAGTGTCTTACAGGGGTTCTCCGAATTTCTTGAAATTGCATGTCCACCTCTCTCGTGAGATAGGGAACATTTTCATGGACTATATCTCAAATATATTTTCCAAGTTGTCTCTCCTCTTTCCGGAATGCCCATACGTCACAGGTTTGGTTCTTTTTACATAATCCATTATTTCTCAGAGATTTTGTTCATTTTTTAGAATTCTTTTTTCTTTATTTTTGTCTGACTGGGTTGATTTGAAGGACTGGTCTTCAAGCTCTGAGATTGTTTCCTTAGCTTGGTCTTTTCTGTTGTTAATGTTTCCAACTGTATTGTGAAATTTCTGTAGTGAATCTTTCAATTCCAGAAGTTCATTTTGGCCCTCCCTTCTTCCCTCCTTCCGTCCTTTTTTTTTTTTTTTTTTTTTTTTGAGACAGGGTCTCACTGTGTCACCCAGGTCAGAGTACAGTGGTGTGATCATGATTCGCGGCTGCAGCTTCTCCCTCCCGGGCTCAGTTGATCCTCACACCCCAGTCTCCCTTGGAGCTGAGACCATAGGCGTGCACCACTATGCCCAGCTAATTTTTTGTATTTTTTGTAGTGACGGAGTTTTATCGTGTTGCCCAGGCTGGCCCCAGACTCCTCAACTGAAGCAACTACCTGCCTCAGGCTCCCAAAGTGCTGGGAATACAGATGGGGCCCTAGCGCCTGGCTTGTGCGTTCTTAAAATGGCTGTGTTGCCTTCTGACTTTTGAATCATTTTACTGGATTCCTTGGATTGGATTTCAGCCTTCTCTTGGATCTTGAGTTTTCTTGACATCTGGATTCTGAATTCTGTTTCTGTCGTTTCAGCCGTTTCAGTCTGGCTCAAAACCATTGCTGAGAAGGTAGTGCAGTTGTTTGGAGGCCAGGAGGTACTTTGACCTGCTGGAGCTCTCGCACTAATTCTTTGTTACCTGCGAGGATGCTGTTCCTTTATCTTTTTGGAGTTGCTGCAGCTTGGATGGGGCCTTTTGTTTTCATATTCGTCATTTTCCATGAGGGTTTGATTGTGGTGTATGCTGAGTATAATCGATTGGCTTCCTTTTTGGGTGCTTTCAGGGGCCTGAGGCTCTGTGTAGGGTCTTTCTTTATGCTAGGTTCTTGCATTGGGTTTCACAGGTGATGTATACTAGAAGAATTTTTTTTAGTGATTTAATTCAGACTATGATCCAGTATATGGCACTTAAGGGTAAGGCCTAGCACATAGGCTCTTAGATTGGAGTCCGTTCAGCACAGTGCTCTGTTCTGGGGGATAGGGGGAAGGAGACAACCCCTCTCACCAGGGTCATTCTCAGGCCCTAGAGCAGCGCCCTACAGTCACTGGTGCCATACTCACATTTCCTGAACCCCAAGGTGGGGGTCCCTGGCTGGCTGTGCTCCCCACCCCTTAGCAGTGGCCTGAGCTGAAGGTTAGGTCACCAGGAGACCGGCAGCATTTTGGAGGCCCGCTGGTCCTCTGTGCTTGGCAGAGTCAGAGTGGGTTGTGGAGTATGTCTGCGGGTGGTCTGTTGGTGTAGTAAGTCAAGGGTGGGGGATCTCAGGGCAGGGTGATGTCATGGTTGTGCAGCTCTATGTTGCCTGCAGTCTGTTGCCCGCAGCCTGGGGTTTTTGCCCAACTGACAGTTGTGGGGACTGCCCAGCTCATGCTCCCTCAGCCAAGTCTGCTGGTGTCTGCCCCTGTAGCTGGCCTGACCAGCTAGCGTAAGCCATGCCTTCTGCGCCAAGATTGCTGGGCTGTTACGTGTTTCATGCCACAGGATTCCTTAGGCAGATGCAAAGCTGGCAAACAGGCCTCACTCTTCACAGACCAGCCTTGTGGAAGGGGCTCACCCAGCATTCATGCTGGAACACGAACCCACATCTCACTCTGCTCAATGTTCTAAGCAGAGCTTGAGCTCTGACCCCAGATCTTGACTCTATATTCGTTGCATGCTGGGGGCTGAGACCAGGCCCACAACTTTGTCCTCTGTCCCTTCGGAATCAAGCAACGTCTGTGCTGGGGTGGTTGAAGTGTTCCCAGGCCACTGGCAAAGCACTCAGGCTGGGTAGTGGAGGCTATGCTGTGTGTATGTTCTTGTGGAAGCAGCCAGGGTTAGGGGAGGGGCTGGGAAATGGACAGATAGGCGCGCAGATCAGACTCGCCCCAGACCCACAGGAAGGACAGCTCTGCTCTTTCCCAGCCCAGCATTCAGCAGGGACTAGAGCAACTCAGAGCAAGGTGAGAGCCTGGAGCCATGGGTCCCTGGGGTCACTTTTTACTGGAGCTGCCCCACACTGAGTAAGACCCGCTGGGCTCCATGTAGGCTCGTGCTCTACCTGCGCCTTCACTCTGACGTATCCCTGCCAATTCAAATGTCTGTGGGGGTTGTGGGATCTCTTGTGACTAGTATCCCAGAGCTCAGCAGCAAGTGTGGGTGGCTTTATAGTCACTCCACTCACCCCTTCCTTAGGACCAGATCAAGGCCAGGAGCAGGTCCTGGCACCTGGAGACTCCGTGCAGGCTTCGCAGCTTCCTCCCTCTTCAGCCTCAGTGTCTGCGTTGCCTCTCTATCGATGCTGTGTTTTCTTTCCAAAGATCTCTTCAAAGCATGTGGTCTACTCACTATTTTGCTCTGTTTTGATGGGAGAGGCCCTCCTGACTACGTCTAGTCAGCCATCTTGTCTCCCTCCTATGGACGTATTTTTACATAGTGATGTTATTGGTAAACATGCACTGTGTCAGTAACAAAGAATGTATGTCACTGTCCTAATATCCTTACATTCACTGAGTATCTACTGTGTGAGGCATTCAGCTGGGTGCTGTAAGGAGTCAAAACAAGGAAATAGCTATTTGCCTCATTTAGGGCTCACATTGCACTTAACTTCACTATACAATATGCCACGTAGCACTGGAAGTCATTTTAAAAAATAATTTGTGAGATCCAAGATGGCTGATCACTAGCAGCTCGGGCTCGTAATTCCCAGTGAAAGCGCAGAGAACGAGAGGATGCCACACTTTCAGATGAATATTTGTTGCTCACGGACCAGAAGATTCCCAGCGGAGGAGCCCCACGTGTCGCCAGGGCGACTCTTGTGGCTGGCGCGGCGGTTTTGCTGGCACCTTAGCGCCGCAGTTCTTGGTGCAGAGTCCGGAGATTCCCGGGCAGAAAAGCATCATCAATCTTAACACCGCTGTTTTGGCCGGCGCAGTGGATTGCTCAGATTTCGGCGTTGGGAATCAACAAGTTGGACGTCAGCTCATAGACCTAGTTAGAAAGTTGGTAATTACAAAGACGACAGACGGATAAATATATAATGAAGGGAAGAAACCAGCATTAAAAGGCAGAGAATACTCAAAATCAGAATGCCTCTCCCTCTACAGGGGATCGCAATTCCTCATCAGTAACGGAACAAGGCTTCATAGATTACGAGTGTGTTCCAATAACAGAAGCAGGTTTTAAAACGTGGGTGATAAGAAACTTCTGTGAATTAAAAGAACTTGTTCTACCCAATGCAAAGAAACTAAGAACCTTGAGAAAAGGTTTGACGAAATGTTAACGAGAATGGACAATTTAGAGAGGAATATAAGTGAATTGATGGAGCTGAAAAACACAACACGAGAACTTGGCGAAGCATGCACAAGTTTAAACAGTCGAATTGATCAAGCAGAAGAAAGGATATCAGAAGTCGAGGACCAGCTCAGTGAAATGAAACGAGAAGACAAGAATGGAGAAAAAAGGATGAAAAGGAATGAGCAAAGTCTCCAGGAAATATGAGACTATGTGAAAAGACCTAATCTACGTTTGATAGGTGTACCTGAATGTGATGAAGAGAATGAATCCAAGTTGGAAAATACTCTTCAGGATATCATTCAGGAAAATTTTCCCAACCTGGCAAGGCAGGATAATACTCAACTCCAGGTAATACAGAGAACACCACAAAGATATTCTTCAAGAAGACCAACCCCAAGGCACATAATTGCCAGATTTATTAGGGTTGAAATGAAGGAGAAAATACTAAGGGCAGCCAGAGAGAAAGGTCAGGTTACCCATAAAGGGAAATCTATCAGACTTACAGCAGATCTCTCAGCAGAAACCCTACAAGCCAGAAAAGAGTGGGGACCAATATTTAACATCCTTAAAGAAAATTCAACCCAGAATTTCCTATCCAGCCAAACTAAGCTTTATAATCGAAGGAAAAATTAAATCTTTTGCCAACAAACAAGTACTTAGAGACTTCACCACCACCAGGCCTGCTTTACAAGAGCTTCTGAAAGAAACACTATACATATAAAGGAACAACCAATATCAGCCTTTCCAAAAATATATCAATAAGCAAAGAGCATTAACACAATGAAAAATTTACACTAACTAATGGGGAAAACAGCCAGCTAGCATCAAACGCCAGTATTAAACCTATATATATATTCTAATCGGATAAAAAGCCAAAACCCATTGGTATGCTGTATCCAGACCCATGTCACATGCAACGATACACAAAGACTCAAAACAAAGAGAAGGAGGAAGATTTATCAACCAATCAGAGAGTAAAAATAAACAAATAAACAAAAAGCAGGAGATGCAATTCTCACCTCTGATAAAGTAGACTTTAAAGCAACAAAGATCAAAAGAGGCAAAGACGGACATTACATAATGGCAAAAGGATCAATGTAACAAGAAGAGCTAACGATTCTATAGATCAACGAGACAGAAAATTAACAAGGACATTCAGGACTTGAACTCAGACCCAGAACAAGTAAACTTAATAAACATTTATAGAACTCTCCACTTCAAATACACAAAACATACATTACCACCTCACACCTATTCCAAAAGTGACTACATAATTGGAAGTAAATCACTCCTCAGTAATCGCATAGCATTTCATAGGTTTAAATGAAATATTGGTTGGCTGCTTGTTTGTTATTTTCTTCCCTTATTCCTTCCTGTCTACATCAAGTATAATTATTGGTATAAAAGAGGTTTTCAATACCCATTACTAAACTGCATTCTAGCCTGGGCAAGAAAGCAATACTCCCATTCTCTCTCTCTCTTTCTCTTCCTTTTTCTTCCTCTTCTTCATTTTTTTTCTTTCTTTCTTTCTTTCAAAAAAAAAAATAATAATTTGTTTGCCATTGTTAGGTTTTTCTAAAAATAAGCTCTTTTTTTTTTTGAGACAGAGTTTCGCTCGTTACCCAGACTGGAGTGCAATGGCGCAATCTCAGCTCACTGCAACCTCCGCCTCATGGGTTCAAGCGAGTCTCCTGCCTCAGCCTCCCAAGTAGCTGGGATTACAGGCGTACGCCACCACACCCGGCTAATTTTTTTGTCTTTTAAATAGAGATGAGGTTTCACCATGTAGGTCAGACTGGTCTGGAACTCCTGACTTCAGATGATCCGCCCGCCTCGGTCTCCCAAAGTGTTGGGATTTCAGGCATGAGCCACCACGCCGGGGCTAAAAATAAGCCTTTTCTCTTGAAGTAATTTTGTATTTACAGAAAAATTGAACAATAATACACATAATTTCAATATAAGCCCTTTACTCAACTTTCCTCTCTTACATAATCTTGGTAAATTTGTCAAAAGTAAGAAATTAACATTAGAACATTACTATTTACCAAACTAGACTTTACTTCCATTTTGCCAATTTCCTTCTAATATCCTTTTTCTATTTCAGTATCCAATGTAGGATAGCACATTGAAGTAATTTGTCTTATATTTAATAATCTGGCCCATGATTATTTTAAGAATGTAAGTTTTATATAAGTGTATTATCTATTATAACAAATTTTGAAATGACTGAATGGCACAAAGAAGCAAAACTTGTCTTTCATGCTTTGAAAGTACAATAATAAAAATAGTTAAATTTGTGTGTTCTTAAAACCTCTCCCATAGAGATGATGAAAGACAAAAAGTATGTTTGGACATAGTTTATAAGGTGATGCCAAAGTTAAGACCAGTTGAACTCCGAGAACTTCTGAACCCGGTTGTGGAATTCATTTCCCATCCTTCTACAACATGTAGGGAACAGATGTATAATATTCTCATGTGGATTCATGACAATTACAGGTAAGCTATACATTGACTATTTTTTTTAATATATATTTTGAATCACAGGTCACTG
This sequence comes from Aotus nancymaae, assembly GCF_030222135.1. Lineage (NCBI taxonomy): Eukaryota > Metazoa > Chordata > Mammalia > Primates > Aotidae > Aotus > Aotus nancymaae. Next base: position 590,083 of record NW_026988450.1, on the reverse strand, counting down.
CAGCCTTGACCTCCTGGGCTCAGTTTATCCTCCCATCTCAACCTCCTGAGTAGCTGGGTCTATGGGTGTGTGCCACCATACCGGGCTAATTTTGTTTATTTTTTGTAGAGAGCAGGTTTTGCCTTGTTGCCCTGGCACCATTGACATTTTATATTACCTTTTTAGGGATCATTTGGGTCCAGTCTGGCATTCTGGAACATAATGCATTTTTTTAAATCATTTGATTCATAATTAAAACACATTTATTTTATTATATTGTATCCTTTTAAGAACTCATTTCACATACCTGTGTGAAATAATCAGTGAAAAAGTGTAGTGTTGTGCGAATAAAACCTATTTTCATAGTCGTCCTTTTAAAATCTGGCAAGACTAAGGAGATGAACTCTGCCAGGACCCTTATCCTCTGGGAGCACCGGGCACTACCGCACCACCACAGCTGAGTGTCACAAGACCACCTGGCCTCCTGTGGGCCCATCCCCCTGTTCCACTCTCCCCCTGCTGGGAGCAAGGATGGGTTCTCAAGGCTTGTGCACACACCCATGATGGGGGCAAGCTGTGATTTGAGGATCTAAAGTCTAACGGGAAAAGCCAGCCTTTTAAAATTTAATTCTAGACAGTGTTATTGTAGTTGAACAAAAGGGCAAGAATTGAGCATTAATGTTTTGTCATTTTGTTGTTTCCTCAAACAGAGATTCAGAAAGTCAGACAGATAATGACTCCCAGGAAATATTTAAGTTGACAAAAGATGTGCTGATTCAAGGACTGATCGATGAGAACCCTGGACTTCAGTACGTGCTCCCCTCAATAACTGGGTTGGAACAATTAAATGTTAAGGGTACTGCTTTCTAAGGTAGTATAGAGCATTTTTCAGGAATTTTAGAAATATGTTTGCAGTATTAGCAGTTTTTCTGCTTTCTGCATTTCCTAATGTTTAGTAAAAGTGTATTTTAAAGCACATTATGAAGACTTTAAAATCCTGACAACTTAAAAACACTCTTGAAACAGTGGTATGGACCAAATGCCGTATGCTACGGCAGTGAGATAAAGTGTTTCAAAATGAATAGAAAGTCTATAATGACAGTTCCTCTGTTTCCCATTTAACACACGCACTTAAGATTGTGCTACAAGTGTTAATATTGAAAATGAAGTGTTTGAAACCTTAGAAATGAGAAGAAACCATTATTGTTAGTTATATACGAAAGTGTAAATGGTAATTGTTACCCTCTAAAATGCTTGCCCTGAGTAAGTCAGTTATATGTGTTTCTTACCAGATACTGACTATATAAGAAGGGCATAAATGTTTTTTTATTACTATAGTTTTTAGAGATGAGGTCTTGCTCTGGCACCCAGGCTGGAGTGCAAGAGTGTACAGTTGTAGCTCACTGCAGCCTCTGACTCCTGGGCTCAGGTGATCCTCCTTCCTCAGCCTCCTGAGTAGCTGGGAATACAGGCTCGGCTGATTGTTTATTTTTTGTAAAGATAGGATCTTACTATGTTGCCCAAGCTAGTCGTCAGTGCCTGGCCTCAATCCTCCTGCCTTGGTTTCCCAAATTACTGGGATCGTAAGTGTGAGCACTGCGCCCAGCCGCAATGTAAGAAGACACACGCTCTTTATATGTTTCTATGTATCACTTATTTTTCTATTCCGTTACAATTTTAAATTCATGGAGCTTCTTAAAATTGTATTTGGATTTCATATGAATTCATAAATTATAGGACCGAATTATTTATTTGAGATGAAGTCTCACTCTGTCACCCAGACTGGAGTGGAATAGCACGATTTCAGCTCATTGCAACCTCCACCTCCCAGGTTCAAGTGATTCTCCTGCCTCAGCCTTCCAAATAGCTGGGACTACAGGTGCATTCCACCACACCCGGCTGATTTTTGTTACTTTTAGTAGAGATGAGGTTTCACTTTGTTGACCAGGCTGGTCTTGAACTCCTGACCTCAGATGATCCACCCACCTCGGCCTCCCAAAGTGCTGGTATTATAGGTCTGCGCTACCATGCCTGGCCCTGATTTGGTATTCAATTAATATAAGTTTTGGGTATTTTATGGCAATAATTTTTATAGTGAATTGTTTTGGCAAGGCAGTGAAGGATTTCATGTAATTTCTTAAATGGTTTTTTTTTTTTTTTTTTGGTTTCAAATAGTTAATATTATGTACTCATCATTGAAAACTTCCCAGGGAATGGAGATAAGAGAATAAAATCACCCAGTTTCTCCCCTCTTGTTAATTATGCTACGTTTTTTGTAATATTCCCATCCTTTGCTCCTTCAGTGGATATGCTTCATAACTCAGACTATCCTTTTTTTTGTTTTGTTTTTTGTTTTTTGAGAAGTTGTCTCACTCTTGCCCCCCAGGCTGGAGTGCAGTGGCACGATCTCGGCTCACTGCCACCTCCCCGGCCTGGGTTCAAGCGATTCCCCTGCTTCAGCTTCCCAAATAGCTGAGATTACAGGCACCTGCCACCACGCCTGGCTAATTTTTGTATTTTTGGTAGAGATGGGGTTTCACCGTGTTGAACAGGCTGGTCTTGAACTCCTGACCTCAGGTGATCCGCCCACCTAAGCCTCCCAAAGTGCTGGGATTACAGGCGTGAGCCACTGTGCCTGGTGCCAGGATATACTTTAGATATTGTGAATGTGGTTTCCCTCTTTGTTAAGCTTCATGTGGGTGAAGAGCTGTGCCCTCTCCACGGGACACCCTGTACAGCACATCCTTTCCCTTTTTCCATTGTCTGAGCAGTATGCTTTTTCCTCTTTGGTTTTCAGGTTAATTATTCGAAATTTCTGGAGCCATGAAACTAGGTTACCTTCAAATACCTTGGACCGGTTGCTGGCACTGAATTCCTTATACTCTCCTAAGATAGAAGTGCACTTCTTAAGTCTAGCAACAAATTTTCTGCTTGAAATGACCAGCATGAGCCCAGATTATCCAAACCCCATGTTCGAGCATCCTCTGTCAGAATGCGAATTTCAGGTAATGTGGTCTTCTCTCTCCTGGTAGTGAGTATTATAAGGTTTTCCTGTTGATGAACATTTTTAATAGCTTTGACTGGCTCTTAGCCTTCTCAAATACTCACACATCCTTTTCTGAAGCTCGTGCCTCTGCTCTTCCCACCTGAAGGTCTCCTGGCCTCACCCTCTTGGCCTCCCCTAGAGTTCTCTTCTCAGGATGGCCGTGGCTGTCGCTCCCCTCCCTCCTCCCAACCCACAGTAGATGCTGAGTTTGTGCTGTCTCGCAGCAGCCTTAATGGTGGGCATGATGGGCAGGTGTCAGAGAGCTCCTGGGGCAGGGCCCCTCTGTCCCACCCACACACTCAGGATCTGTCCCAGTGTCATGTGCACGTGTGAGTGAGTTGGGGCACTTGACTTGGGTTGTTGTGCTGAGCATGATATCAAGCCTTTTTATGCAAACATTAAGAAAGTTGGATTTTCTCCCTCAATAGTTAACTAGTTTTTCTAATTGGCAAATCACTTAGTTAAAAGTTTTAAATTACAGAAGGTTCTTCAGCTCATATGAAGTTATGGTACAGATATGCTGATGGTACCACTGGATTTTAAATAGAAATATATCAGTGTTCCTACAAAAAGAGCATCACTTCACTGGAAACTTCCTTATATACAGGAATACACCATTGATTCTGACTGGCGTTTCCGAAGTACTGTTCTCACTCCGATGTTTGTGGAGACCCAGGCCTCTCAGGGCACTCTCCAAACCCGTACCCAGGAAGGGTCCCTCTCAGCTCGCTGGTCGTCGGCGGGGCAGATAAGGGCCACCCAGCAGCACTATGACTTCACACCGACACAGACTGCAGGTAACAGTAACCCGGTCCTCCGGCCACTTATACAGCACTCTGACCTGTGGGCAGCCTCTGTCACAGAGCATTGGCCTTTTGCGAGAGAAGTAAGGGATAATAGCATAAAGCAATAAGCACTCAGGGTAGATGTCAGTCACAGGAGGGGTTCCTAGGACAGTCAGCCTCATGGAAACAGAAAGTAGAGTGCTAGGTGCCAGGGGCTGGGAAGGGGGGAAGGGGATCTATAGTTTAATGGGCATAAAATTTCAGTTTTGCAAGAGGAAAAGCGCTGTGGAGGCAGGGTGCAGTGACTCACTCCTGTTACCCCAGCTGGGGCAGGAGGGTCACTTGAGCCCAGGGGTTCTCCACCAGCCTGGGCAACATGGAAAGACCCCATCTCTACAAAACGATTTTAAAAATTTAGCTGGGCATGGTGACACACGCCTGTGGTTATTCCAGCTATCTGGAATGCAATGGTGCAATCTTGGCTCACTGCAACCTCCGCCTCTCAGGTTCAAGCAACTCCCCTGCCTCAGCCTCCCAAGTAGCTGGGACTACAGGTGTGTACCACTACACCCAGCTAATCTTTTGTGTTTTAGTAGAGATGGAGTTTCACCAGTTTGCCAGCATGGTCTCAATCTTCTGACCTTGTGATCTGCCTGCCTTGGCTTCCCAAAGTGCTGGGATTGCAGGCGTGAGCCACTGCACCTGGCCCATTTTGCTATAATTTTTCTAAGAAATGGATTACTTCTGACCAGAAAAACCAGAGAAAGTTTCAGTATATGTATGTTTTGGTTTTGGTTTGGTACAGAAAAACGTGGTGCAGCAAATTTAAGTCATCTTATCCCCAAAGCAGAGCAGCATTGACTAGATTTATAGTTTATTAAACTGTTCTTTCTCAGATGTTTAACTGCTTCCTTTGATGAGCAAAGTGCAAATTGTAGAGTAAAATATCTTAATGATTTTTATAAACCCTTTAACATTTTTCCTTTACGTAATTTTTTTCACATTTTGTTGGTTCTGGAAGTGGGACTAATTTGAATAGTCACAGTGCAAATACTATGACACTAATATTAGAAGTCAGGGGCTCTTAGCACCTTTTAGTAGATACAAAATGTTATTCCTGTGGTCAGAGAACGTGGCGTGCTTCTTACTTAACAAATGGGGACGCTGAGGTCCACGAACCCGGTTTTCCTTGGACCATACCCTGGGACCTGACAGAGCCTCTGCCCAGAGTTGGAGGTGAGCATGGAGGCCTAGGGTGCCACCAGGTGTGTCCTGGTAGGTGGCCCTGCCCCATTTGCAGAGCTGGGTGGTGCTGAGTGCCTGGCCACTCTGATTACATGTTGCAGATGGAAGAAGCTCATTCGATTGGCTGACCGGGAGCAGCACTGACCCGTTGGCCGACCACACCGGCCCCTCCTCTGACTCCTTGCTGTTTGCCCACAAGAGGAGTGAAAGGTCACAGAGAGTACCCTTGAAGTCAGTGGGGCCTGATTTTGGGAAGAAAAGGCTGGGCCTTCCCGGGGACGAGGTGGATAACAAAGTGAAAGGTAAGCTGCGTTGCTAAAGTGTGCTTAAAATAGCCTCCCCACTAAATTCCTGCAGAGCTCAGGTCTGGAGACATTTCTGACTATATCTATGTTTCCTTGTAATTCATAATCAAGCCTATTAAAATTTAATTCAGTTAATGTTGTCTAGGCACTTACCATGCTGCAGATGTTGGTTTTTGGGAGTTCCAGAAGAATCCTTCAGTAGATTATCCCCGATCCATTGTTGAGTGACCTTCAGAGCATTTAGGGGTGGGTGAGGCATTTATAAAGGGGTGATTGTAAGATGAGGTAGAATTAGCAAGCGCATTCTAGGGAGAGAAGGCTTAATCCTGGTGGAGAATGGGGAGAGTGTCCGGAGAGACTGGGTAATGGAGGGGCCTTTGAGAGGAGCCTTGGAGCTGGGGGTGCGGGGAGGGAGAGTGTGAAAAGGACAGGGACTGAGAACTGTTGGGGTGAGCAGGCTCAGAGCAGTTCTGCAGTCCAGGTGAAGGGATGCTTTGGGCCATGCTAGAGTAACGGCAAGGCTACTGCGAGGACAGGCTTGTGGGTGTGGGGGTTTGCGTCAAACCCCAGCTTCAGGAAGCAGCCTCGTAATGCATCGAGCAGAGGAAGGCCTGGGACTGAATGGCTTTCCCTGAGAGGTTTGTGTGGGGCAGAAGTGGAGTGACAGGGACTGGGAGGCAGAGGCCACAGGCACCAGGACCTGCTCTTGGCTGACTGGTGACCAGAGGCGGACAGTGCCGAGAGGCTGGAAGCAACTCTTCATGAGAAGTGCAGCTCTGGGAGGGAGCAAGGGCTCAGAGGAAGGACATGTGCAAAGAGGTGAGGGCCCACGACAGAACCCTGGGAGAGCACCAGCAGGGAAGCTCGGCTCTGTGGAAGTAAACTGAGAAGAACTTAGAAGCAAGGCTTGCTGCCTTCTTATCTACTCGTAGGAACTGAGACACATGCAACATAACTTGCTTTACTCCACCACTTCCATACTTTTCAGTCGCAAACCTGTGGCCCACCTTTTGGCACGTGCTGTGAGGTGAAGGCGCGCTGGTGGTGGTCATTCAGGTGGAGCTGCCTGGGTGCTGAAAATGGGGTCAGCAGCAGGGAACTTTCTGGGAGCTGATGGCTCAGTGGCCTGGCGGGGGTGCTGCTGTGGAGCTCCAGGCCTGGTGCCATACTCCAATGGGGATACTTTGTGAGAATGTAGGTCTTTTCTCTGTGGATACTCCCTTTTAAACCAGTGTTCTGACGTTGCACACAAGTGTCCTTGGGCGTTGGTCTGTTTCATTCTGTTTTTCTGGGCATATGGTGGGAGCTTCCAAGCTGCTGACTCTCACCTTCCAGTTCTGGAGCATCATCATGGGTGACTTGTTGAGTTCTTCACATCAGTTTGCTGTTTTCTCTTTTTGGAGTCCTAGTGCTTGGATGTCACACCTGCCCGAGTGTCCTTCTGACATGTCACATGTTTTGCTTCGCCTCTTCTAGGAAATCCCTTCAACCTTATCTTGCAACCTGTGCTTTTAAGTTATGACATATTTTAGTTTCCATGAGCTTTTTTTTCATGCTCCAAACATTTATTTAGTTCTTGATTCTCTGCTGTAATGTCTACTCTCTTCTTTCGGATAAATGATAATATTTTGAAATTTTTTCCTTTATGACCTGCTTTTAACAATTGCTGTTTCCTTTTGCTTACTTTGGCTTCTATCATTGATATTTCAAGCCTTCCTTAGAACGTGTGGTGATTTTGGGATTGTGGCTGGTATCTCTAGGTGGGGTACTAAACAGGCATTTGGATTGCTGCGGTCACAAGGGAGTCTGGTCTGCACGGTAACCGTTAAAGCCCCTGAGGCAGCTCCTCTCTTGTTCAGTTACCCAGAGGCAAAGCACTCGCGGGCGAGGCGGGGTGGAGTTTCAGAAGGTGACTGCGTGCCCTCCCCGGGGGCCACCTCTGCTAGCAGCGCTCATCCACTGCTGAGCAGTTCAGTTGCAGCTGCACTCCCGCTCCCGGTTGCTGCCTCTGCGGCACTTTTAGGTTTTGTCTTTGAGGAAGCCCGAGATGAAAATGGACGAGCGGAGCCAAGTGTCTGGGCAGCCGGGAGTAACTGGGCCTCCTTTCCCTCTCCAGGTGTGGCTGGCCGGGTGGACCTGCTGAGGCTGCGCAGACGGTTTCTGAGGGACCAGGAGAGGCTCAATTTGATTTATGCCAGAAAAGGCCTTGCTGAGCAAAAACGAGAGAAGGTTTGTATTGTCAAGAATTTGGTCAGAACGATGCAGTTTCTGTCATAGGATACGGATGAAGTGAACAGGCTTCTGCCAAACACTGGCTCCCGAGTTTGCCTGCAAACCAGGTGGTGGAGCTGCTCCAGGCCAGCCTCCTGGGGCTCCCCCGTGGGAATGCACCCACTGTGGCTCCCCGGTGAGGGTGCGGGAGTGCTGCTCCATAGTCTCCTTGGGTGGAAGCGGGGTCCGCAGCCATTCCTGGAATCAGACCGGCCCTACCTCAAGGCCCACGCCCTGGCAGGGCTTCACTGGGCCTTGTTTCAGGCGCCGGGACCCACAGTAGCCGCAGTGTCCATTCCTTCTAGAAGTATGTCAATAGGATGCATTTGTAAGAAGGGTAGGACGGGTCTTGAAGAAAAATCCCTGGAGGTGCTCCAGTTCAGCACCAGCTGCTGCCACGGGAGTTGCTCTGTCCATATCTGGGTGTGAAGGCTCGAAGGGCGGTGCTATGCCGGCCCTTTCCCCCAGCCCTGCTGCCCAGTCATCCTTGGGGAGCCTGGGGTCTCCTGGACTGCGCCCCCTGGGCTCTGCAGCTGCGCAGGGGCAGAGGTGGCCCGAGGGCAGGACCTGAGGGGGAGCAGGCACTAGCTGCCAGCTGGCCCTGCATTAAATCAAATTTTCTGATTTTATAAATATTCAGATTACTCTATAGTGAATATTTAGATAGTCTTTCCACTGCTTGTTGTGTAGTGATTTTTTTTTTTTTTTTGGGATGCAGCATCTGCCGTAGTCAGTAAAGCGGAGCGACTGAGCCTCAGTGAGCAGCAGTTCCCACCGCTTGCCCTTATGGTTCAGGGGATCCTGGCAGCCTCATAGTTCATGCAAGACTGGTTTCCTTCATTGAGAAAGCTCATCATCATCTTTGGTTCTGGTACTTATAGGAAATCAAGAGCGAGTTAAAAATGAAGCAGGACGCCCAGGTCGTTCTGTACAGAAGCTACCGGCACGGAGACCTTCCTGACATTCAGATCAAGCACAGCAGCCTCATCACCCCCTTGCAGGCAGTAGCCCAGGTCAGTCTTTGCCACTTTGTTTTCTGTTGACAGGTTAAAATCTCTGTTTACAGTTTAGGGGTCTGTCTATGTGAGGAAACATGGGTTAGACTGCCCTGCGACATAGATGAGGTGTTTGTTTGTCCTCCACAGTGGACTTGGTGTAAAGACCTTGCTCCACGTCCTGGCTCTGCCATTTCCTAGTTCTATGACTTCTTTACACGTGCTGAGATTCAGACTGAGATCATCAGTGCTGAAGACGTTGTCTGTTGATTACCACTGCATTTGTCTGAACAGAGGGATCATAAATGAACAAATTTGTTCCTAGCTCTCAGGAATCAATGGATGGTAGACATGGAAACCTGTCCACCACGTGCTGCATAAAAACAGCAGGTTACCAAACATTTACTGTGAATGAAAGACACGTGCCAGTGACTAATCTCTTTATGGTATAATTATGGGTGATACTCGTTTTCTTTTATCCTAAACCACATTTTCTGGGTGCTCTGTTCTGTTCAATTGGTCTGTGTGTCTGTTTTTGTACCAGTACCATGCTGTTTTGGTTACTGCAGCCTTGTAGTATAGTTTGAAGTTGGGTAGTGCAGTGCTTCCAGTTTTGTTCTTTTTGCTTAGGATTGCTTTGGCTATTCAGGCTCTTTTTTGGTTCTATATGAATTTTAGAATAGTTTTTTCTAATTCTGTGATAAATGATGTTGGTAGTTTGATAGAATTAGCATTGACCCTGTAGATTGCCTTGAGCAGAAGGGCCATTTTAACGATACTGATTCTTTTAATCCATGAATATGGAATATGTTTCCATTTATTTGTGGCATCTCTGATTTCTTGCGTCAGTGTTTTTTAGTTCTCCTTGTAGAGATCTTTCACCTTCTTGGTTAAGCATATTCCTAGGTATTTTATTCTTTCTGTGGCTGTTGTAAATGAGATTGTTTCTGATTTAGCCATATTTTCTAAAATCTTACATAGTAATCACTAGAACTTCTTATAACAACATAAATATATTACTTAAACAATAGGGAATAAACCAAATTTGTATGTTTTAGTCACACATAGTTTTTATCAAGTAATTTTTTTGCATTTGATCGATTGATTTTTTTAAAAATATTAAGTATAATCTTAAATCAGTAGAATTTCACAGTAAACTTTTCAAGTATTTAATTCTTGGCTGTGGTAACTAAGTGTAAACTGTTGCTTTTAGTGTTCTTTTCAGCAATATGCAGAAATCACACTAGAACATTCATTTAATGTAATTTGTTCATAAAACATCAAAACTGGATTACTATTATATCGTAAACATAATTAAAATAGATCTTAGACATGAAAAAAGAACACAATTCCAAAAAGCAGCACAAGTCTCACCTCCTTTAGAGGCAAACATGTAGTAAAATTATAGTAAAATTAACAAAAAGATATTAACAGAATTGATCTGTCAATTATAATATGATAGAAAACATTTTAACAGGGAAGATCTCTGGAAGATTACGCAAAGTAATTTTTAAACTTTATTTATCCATGCGTACATGCCTCCATTTAGCAAAGATAGACACTATATGCCAGGAACTGTTCTTGGTACTGATGTCACAGCGTGAATCCGTAAAGGGTAGTATCCTGTGGCTGTGAAGTGTGTGAGGGTTAGGGCCGTAAGTGCTGTTTGAGGGAGCTGATGCGCAGAAGCAGCCTCTAATGGTTTCAACAGTTTTAAATGGTCAGGAGGTGGGACCTTGAAAATTAACACTGGCATTTTATTTAAGCTTATCAGTTATTTTAAGCTTTACCATGATGTTGATAGGAGGAAAATACCTAAACATTTAACCTTTCTCTGAGATTTAATGGAGTGCTGCACTAAGCACTGGCGGTGCATCATCTGGGCTAATCTTCCGCACAGCCCACTGTGGTGTGCTCTGGTACCTCCCATTTAAAGATTGGAGGCCAGGGCCAGGCGCGGAGGCTCACGCCTGTAATCCCAGCACTTTGGGAGGCCGAGGCGGGTGAATCATGAGGTCAAGAGATCGAGACCATCCTGGTCAACATGGTGAAACCCCGTCTCTACTAATACAAAAAAAAAATTTAGCTGGGCACGGTGGTGCGCGCCTGTAGTCCCAGCTACTCGGGAGGCTGAGGCAGGAGAATTGCCTGAACCCAGGAGGCAGAAGTTGCGGTGAGCCGAGATCGCGCCATTGCATTCCAGCCTGGGTAACAAGAGCGAAACTCCGTCTCAAAAAAAAAAAAAAAAGACTGGAGACCAGACTCAACTCAGGAGAGAAGCTGTGTCATTATTCTGTATTGATTAAGCCAGCTTTTAAATTTTTAAATTCAGTTCTCTGGACCAAAAGTTCATGTTTCCATAACATACATCAAATATATATTTGGTTAAATCCCAAATGCTCCCCTTGTCAATGCCTGTTAAATCTTTTTAAATAGAGTTGAGAGGTATAATAGATGTGTTTGTAACAGTTTGTATTTTCCAAGCTCTGATAATATTGGTGATTTATAGCATTTTTGCTTCAGATCCTAATTTGTCTTTGTTTTGATTTTTTTACAGAGAGACCCAATAATTGCAAAACTGCTTTTTAGCAGCTTGTTTTCTGGAATTTTGAAAGAGATGGATAAATTTAAGACGCTGTCTGAAAAAAATATCATCACTCAAAAGTTGCTCCAAGACTTCAATCGTTTTCTTAGTGCCACCTTCTCTTTCTTTCCACCCTTTGTCTCTTGTATCCAGGTAAAGTCTGCACAAACTTCATCGAATATACATTGTCTGCTGTGGCTTCACGTGGTCGTTTCGTCATCACTGTGTTTCCAGTGCTGAAAATCTTGATAACCTGGTGTTTAACAGAGTCGATATACTGTTTGGGTTACTGCTTCCCAAATGAGTAGATGTCATTTATGTCCCTTCCCCCCCCAGAAAAAACGATATGTGACAGAATAACCAGAAATCAAACTTGTCATGTTTTATTTTGTAGTAAGCCAGTCCCCTCGGTGTTTTTGATGAAACCCTTCATTTGTTTGGTTGTTTTTCCTTATGTAGTATTTCACCAAATTCTTTCCTGCCTTCTGACTGCTGTCAAAAGGTGTTAACTGAGAACACGCCTGGCTTTACCTACAACGAAAAGGCAAAAATTCCTGCCCTCCTGACCTTACGTTCTATTAACAGAGAGGTGCCAGGCAGCCCACGGGGAGGTGTAGAACTGAACATTGGGTATAGTAAGGATCCTAGTACTTGAGTAATAGGGAATTATTAAAGCAGTGTACGGTAGTAATGAAGCAGGTAAGCAGGTGCCTCTTGATGGGGTGGGGTGTGTGTGCCTAGATGCAGTGGTCAAAGAAGTCCTTTCGAGAGGAACACAGTCTGATCAGAAAATTTAATGTAACATTCAGTTACTACTTAAATATATTTGTCAGAAGATTATTTTTCATGTAAGAAATGTTTTCTTTGCCAAAGTATGGATTATATCAAATTCCCTCATAGAAAATCTTTTTGATTCATTTTAGTATTTTTGTATCTATTGACATTTTCGGAAATAATTACTAATTTATATAATATTGTTTATTGGTAGTATTGGTTTACAAAGTAATTGGGTAATGCTTTGCTGAGATGAAATAATTTTCCTGTTTTATTCTTTTTGATATAACATGAAACTGTCAGTATAAATTTCTTTTATACATTAGCTCTGTTTTTTATTGGTTTCTAGTTTGTGTGGGTGTGGGTGTGTAAAATCTTCCTATTTTGTAGTGCTCTTCTTGCTTTAAGTTGATCCCTGCATTGGAAGTGTAAGATTAAAACGTCATTTCCTCCTTTGAACAAATTGAATATTGCGGGAAAATTTGTTAATAGAGTCACACAGCAAAACTTCTGGTGATATCACTACTTATATTGGTGCCTTTTATGTTTAGTAAAGTGTGTTTCTCCTTATGAAGACACGGTCCAAGTACCATAGGCTAAACAACTGCTTATGTGTGTGGTTTCACAGGACATCAGCTGCCAGCATGCAGCCCTGCTGAGCCTTGACCCTGCAGCCGTGAGTGCCAGCTGCCTGGCCAGCCTACAGCAGCCTGTGGGCATTCGCCTGTTGGAGGAGGCTCTGCTCCGCCTGCTGCCCTCTGAGCTGCCTGCCAAGCGAGTCCGCGGGAAGGCCCGCCTTCCTCCTGATGTCCTGAGATGGGTGGAGCTTGCTAAGTAAGTTTGAGGTTGAGCACTCTTGGGAGCACACTAGATTTGACCAAAGGAATACAGAAAACACTTGGCTTCATTTGGCAAAAAATGAGCTAATACAGTTGATAGTATCATTAATGTGAAATTAAAAAAAAAACGTCTTTCAGGCTGATTACCATTCTCAAAATCAAGAACAGTTGCCACAACAAGCAACGTCTTGCTCAAGGAAAGAGGATGTTGTTTAAACCTCCCGATTTCTTTCAGTATACAATCTTTTGGACTCAGTCTTATTCACCAAGTTTAGTTTCCTATAAAATGTGGCTGTGAATCATAGTTCCTGATATTTTATGTTTTTTCCTGCTTCACTACACTGAATAGAGGATGATTTCATATTTTCAGCAGGACTGAAGATTTTAGAAAGATAGTAATTCAGTTACTTTATTTCGGAAAAACAAATTTCATTTTCTAGTTACGCCATTTTGCATTATGTGTGATTCTTCCCTTCCTGTGATCTCATAACCTCCTTCTGAGGAGGTTGTTCGGGCAAGGTTGAAGTTTAACGTGAACTTCATTTTGTAGTGCAGACTTTTAGAGCTTTAAGTTCTAGGAGAAAAGATAGTAGAAGTAGGGCAGGGGAATCGTTGTGCTTTCCTGCTGTTTTGTAGCTGTTCACGGCGTTCTTGACTGAGCACTGAGTGTATATGGTGCCGTACCAGGCACTGAAAGAGACACGAAACCGGATTAGAGACACTGACCACAGACTCACAAAACTAGCGATCTAGTAGGAAGTGTGTGTGCTTCACACAGAACTAATCATAATTGAAGTAGGAGGTGGTGAGCACTGAGAGAGACGAGATAAAATGCAGGGCCATTCGGGGGGGCCTCTGAGCTATGCTGATTTTACCCAGGAGCCAGTTTTCTTTTATTGCTTCAGATATGTATGTGAACGGGAAGTTACACCTCGTATGTTTACTGTTTCCAGGAGTGGTAAACACATAGAATGTGTATTTGCTAGGTAAATGGAGCAAACAACTTTTAAGGGCCTAAATTTTAAACCTTTTTTTCTAACTGTATTAAATACATTTTCATACTTCTGTGGTATTTTTGCATTCCTTGCAGAGCATTGTGAACCTAGTCTGCCTTTTTTTTTTTCCCTGATATGTCATGGCCATTGTTTTGACCATGTTATAGTGAACATAATCCAGGGACCTGGGAACCAGTATGGGGGTACATAGGTGATCTCTTTCCTGAGTCTGCAGAACGTAGCTCTCCGTCTTCCCTGACGCTGGCCATGAGCTGCTACTCCACCACCTGTCTACCCACCCACCTTTGCTACTGATTTATTACCCCTAACCCTCTGTAATCACGATAATAAGAGAGCCACATCTAGTAGATTTTATCGAATTCAGAATCCATAAGCTCTAGGAGAGAGCCTGTATGGCTCTTTTGATGTAAATACAAGAGACTTAGTAGCCAGATGGGAACTGAAGAGCAGGAGAACTAAGGAGGGAGCAGTTCTTGACTGACTGGTTTAGGAAGAGATAACATTTGGGGTGAGACTGCAAGATGCAAATAAATTACCTGGAGGAAGAGAACAAACCTGATGGACACTCTGAGAGTATCAGTGGATTGGGAAGCTTCATTGAAAGGGTCAAGCCAGAGTTGTTAAAGTAAAGAGATGAATGAAGCTCTAACAAATTGAGATGGTCCGTGGAACATGGATTAAACATAGCCTCAGAGTCAGGATTATTTTTTATTTGCTTCTGGGTTCTATGGGCTGGACAAGGATTCAGAATGCGTCACCTGCAGATACTATAATGGATTAATACTAGAGAAGCTTACGTAATAAAACATTTTATACACTGTGAACCTTTGATATTTTCACATTCTACTTAAATGCACATGAGAATAATTTCTATCTTACGTATGACTAAATTATAAAACCTAAGAGTTACTTCACAGTTTCTTAAATTTTATATTTTTAGCAGAATTAAAGTAACATTTTATGTCTCTTGTTTTGTTCATTATAATGTGTGGCAACTTGATTTACTGTCATTTCATTAGAATAAATAATTTCAAAATACTGGGGTGTTCATTGATTTGGCCTTTTTGATTTGTTTCGTAGGCTTTATAGATCAATTGGAGAATACGATGTCCTCCGGGGTATTTTTAGCAGTGAGATAGGAACAAAGGAAATCACTCAGAACGCATTATTAGCAGAAGCCAGAAGTGATTATTCTGAAGCTGCTAAGCAGTATGATGAGGTGAGATTGATCTCTGGCATATACGGCACTTAATTCAACACTTTTATTCTCTCTGCTCAACTATGACTTGAAGCAAAACGAGGTACAGCAGATCTGCGAATAACGTTGTTTGGTTCAATGTCTTTTCATTATAATGTTGATGAGGGAGAAAATTGGTTTCATTGTAGGTTCACTTAAGTGAGGACCTGCTGTACTATGAAATTGTATGATATTATTTCTCTGTCTACTCTTACACGGTTTCTCTTTGAATAGGTTGTTTTCTTTCAATTAGTTACACAAAGATTATAAAGAAGTTGCATTAGGCTGTTCTTGCATTTCTATAGAGAAATGCCTGACACTGGGTAATTTATAAAGAAAAGAGGTTGAATTGGCTCACAGTTCCACAGGCTGCACAGGAAGTATGGTGCTGGCATCCGCTTGGCTTCAGGGGAGACTTGGGGGGTTTTACTCATTGGTAGAAGGCGAAGCAGAGCAGGCACTTCACATGGTGAAAGGCAGTAGCAAGAGAGAGACAGTTGCTGGGGGGTGCCACGTACTTTTATTTATTTAGAGACAGGGCCTCATTCTGTCACCCAGGCTGGAGTGCCGTGGCACGATCATGGCTCACTGCAGCCTTGATCTCCTCCCGGGCTCCAGCGATCCTCCCATCTCAGCTACCTGAGTAGCTGGGACTAGCAGGCATGCACCAGTGTGCCCGGCTAATTTTAATTGTGTGTGTGTGTATGTGTGTGTGTGTGTTAGAGAGAGAGAGAGAGAGAGAGAGACAGACAGACAGACAGACAGACAGAGTCTCACTCTGTTGCCCAGGCTAGAGTGCAATGGCGCAATCTTGGCTCACTGCAACCTCTGCCTTCCAGTTTCAAGTGATTGTCCTGCCTCGTCCTCCTGTGTAGCTGGGATTACAGGGGCGTGCCACCATGCCTGGCTAATTTTTTGTATTTTTAGTAGAGACAGGGTTTCACCATACTGGTCAGGCTGGTCTCCAACTCCTGGCCTGGTGATCCACCCATCTCAACCTCCCAAAATGCTGGAATTAAGACCTGAGCCACCACACCCAGCCTTAAAATTTTTTTGTAGAGTCAAGGTGTCACTATGTTGCCCAGGCTGGTTGGGAACTCCTGAGTTCAAGCCATCATGCCTGAACCTCCCAAAGTGCTACAGCCACTCATCACCATGGGAATGGCTCACTGCATTCATGAGGAATCTGTCCCCATTGATCCAAACACCTCTCAACAGACCCTACCTCTGACATTGAGGATTACATTTCAACATGAGATTTAGGTGGGGTCACGTATCCAAACTGTATCAGAGGTAAAGAAGAATTTGGGAAGATGACTGTAAGTTCAATTTCAAGTGTAGGTATTGAAGTTCAGAATCTGTGACCTGTGAGACTCTACAGTGAGCAGTTCAGGTTTTAAAATCCTCTACAATTTTCTACAAATGTCCTCTATTCTAATTTTATGTTCTAAGAACTTGTCTTCAGTCTTGCTGATTGGTTCGATTGATAACTTTCTCACAGAAATGACTTCCTCCGAGTTAGGATTGTTTCGTTTTGTTTTGGTTTTTTTCTCCCAAGACAGGATCTCACTCTCACTCAGGCTGCAGTGCAGTGGCATGATCTCAGCTCACTGCAGCCTCACCCTCCTGGGCCAGGTGATCCTCCCACCTCAGCCTCCCAAGTAGCTGGGACAGTAGGTGCGTGCCATCAAACCTGGTTTATTTTTGTATTTTTTTGTAGAGACAGGGTTAGACAGTGTTGCCCAGGCTGGTCTCAAACTCCTGGACTCAGGTAATCTACCTGCCTCAGCCTCCCACAGTGCTGGGAACACAGGCGTGAGCGCACCTAGCTGGGTTTTTCTAGTCATTCAGTACTGTAGGATTCCTTTTGGTTATTTTTCCATTCAGTGTTACTCTGAATAGCTTCTCTGAAAAGGATTGTTTTTAATGTGATTGTTACATTCTCCCGTTTTACATGTTTTCATTGGTATTCTTTCCAAATTTGTAAAATTTTATTAACTTTTATATACCAGGCTCTCAATAAACAAGACTGGGTAGATGGTGAGCCCACAGAAGCCGAGAAGGATTTTTGGGAACTTGCATCCCTTGACTGTTACAACCATCTTGCTGAGTGGAAATCACTTGAATACTGTTCTACAGCCAGTGTAGACAGTGAGAACCCTCCAGACCTAAATAAAATCTGGAGTGAACCATTTTATCAGGTGGGTAAAATTATTTTTAAGTCACTGAAGTAAATATTTTAGATAGGTGCTTTCTAGTTAACAAAGTTATTTAAAACGTTTCAAAAACAAGGTAGTTGTTGTGAAGCATTAGGGTAGTTACATGACCGGACACCACCTACAAACCTCAGAGTCTTGTCAAATCTCTTATCACTTTTAGCTAATAATCTTTTCCAAATGAATGCGATTCATTTTAAAGTAAGTATTAACATTCCTGGTATGACTACATGGTAGAATATTTCCTGTTGTCTCTTATATTACAAGAAGTTGCGCTGGGTCCCTGGCTACACACAGCTCCTGGGACAGGCTGCTCTCCTGGTTTTTCCACACCAAACCTATCCTGACTGTGCTTGTAAATTCCTCAGTTTGTGTGTAACATCCAAATCATCTTCCAGCTAAAAGTAGTTCCCATTTCGTGTAGATGTTCCTGTATGTTGTTTGATTATGAAACAACCTAATTTTAGATGAATTTGTTTTAAAAGTTGGAGTTTACTGTTTCAGGCATCAAACGTCGTCATCCCTTTGACTCTAAGTCTTGATCTATAAAAGTGCAGGAAAGAATATTATAGAAATAAAATAATTAGACATACTCAGATTGGCTTTCTGAAGTTACAAGTATCTTGTTATGTTCCTCAGGAGACGTATCTGCCTTACATGGTCCGCAGCAAGCTGAAGCTGCTGCTCCAAGGGGAAGCTGACCAGTCCCTGCTGACATTTATTGACAGAGCTATGCATGGGGAGCTCCAGAAGGTGATTCTAGAGCTTCATTACGGTCAGGAGATGAGTCTGCTCTACCTCTTGCAAGATGATGTTGACAGAGCCAAATATTACATTCAAAATGGCATTCAGAGTTTTATGCAGGTAATGCTATATATTATGTATATTATTATAGTAATGTAGATCTTTCTGAAATATACCATTTTTAGGATGTATTTAAAACTCAGTAAACTCATGGGAAAAAAAAAACAAAAATTTTCAAGTCCTTTTCTTGATACTGAATTTTGCTCTTGTTGCCTAGGCTGGAGTGCAGTGCTGCAATTTGGGCTCATTGCAACCTCTGCTTCCCGGGTTCAAGTGATCCTCCTACCTCAGCCTCCCAGGTAGCTCGGATTACAGGCGCCCAGCTAATTTTCGTATTTTTAGCAGAGATGGGGTTTTACCATGTTGGCTAGGCTGGTCTTGAACTCCTGACCTCAGGTGATTCGCCCACCTCAGTTTTCCAGGGTGCTGGGATTGCAGACATGAGCCACCGCTCCTGGCTGAGAGTAGACTTTTTCATTTAGGGTAGTGGAATCGAAGATTGGTTGCTTTGTTTAGAAGAGCAGGGGTTGATCTTCCCTGATTGTTTTCTGCCACTCTCTCATTCCTTTTTGCTTTTCTGAGGCACTTGTTTGTAAGTCAATGTCTTGTATAGGGTTTATTAATAACATTTAGCATAGGTTAATGACATTAAGCATAGAAGCTTACTCATTCGTTGTTTTCATTTTTGTTTATTGTGTTGAAGTTGATTAGCACACTCGAGGAAATTTATGAAAAAGAGAATCGTCTTCTGTAGTCAGGAGTCTTACATGATAGGATGTTGGGATTATTAAAACTTGGTGGCAAGTCGAGGCAGTGATAACCTGATGATGTCAGTTTTATTCATTACATTTTCCCAAAATGTGATTGAAACCTTAAATTATTTTTTAAAAATTTAAACTGTTTGTTAACTGTATCTGTGACCTAATTATTAACCATTCTGAGGCACATTGAGTAATCGTCATATTTATAGAATAATTGCTATATTTCATATATTAGAGGACTGCTAAAAATTTAAAGTCACAACTTGATTTATAACATGGCATTTGCTTTTTTTTCTTTTAGAATTATTCTAGCATTGATGTCCTCTTACACCGAAGTAGACTCACCAAATTGCAGTCCGTACAGGCTTTAACAGAAATTCAGGAGTTCATTAGCTTTATAAGCAAACAAGGTAATTTTTTAAATCTGTCATTTTTTTCATTTCTAAATGTGGAAGAGTTTTAGCGTGTAAATTTTTTTCTGCTTGGTGAAAGTGCTTGTTTCTTAATGTATGGGTTGTAAATACCATTGAATTTCCTCTACAAATATCTATTTTCAGATCATTGAAATAAATGTTTAAAATGGTCAGCAGTGGTCTAGGCACCAGGGATACAAAGTGAAAGAAAGCATGCTCCCTACATTAATGAAGCTTTTGCAGTAGCTGGGGGACCCCAGAGGATACCTGCCCACAAGGGTGGTGGGGCCTGCCCTAACCTGAGGGCTTGCAGGACTCCTGGAGGAGGGTCCTGAGCAGTGGGAAAGAGGCAGGGGCTTGCAGACAGAAAGCTGTGGTGCCCCTGAAGTGCATACTGAGGGCACTGGGTGCCCAGCTGGAAGGGAGAGCAGGGAGGCTGCAGGCAGCAGGGCCCACATCAAGAAGGCCTTTGTGTCACTGATGAGGGGGTTTTATCCCAGTGCCTATGGGAGGCCAAGAATCTAAGGGGAGGAGTACATCTTTGCAACGCTAAAGTGTTTTATTTGTTCATCTGAGTTTCATTTTGTCGTAAATAATTAAAAATAACTACAAAAGGTGCTTTTCAGAATACTAATAAAAACTGGTATTTATAGCTACCTAGTTATTTTCTATTTTAATTTTGGAAAATTATTTTTCAAGTACATATTAATGATGTGTCATTTATTAACTGCTTTCTACTTTCAGGAGCTACTTTAATCTCTTTATCAATATTACCTAGTCTTTATAACAGCCTTAGGAGATGTATTTTTTTCCTCCTCATTTTTTAGAGGCTTGTAGAGATTAAATGACTTGCCTAAGCTATTAAGTCAAACATTAAAATTCTGAACCCAGGACTGTCTCATCTAAGCTTGGGTTCCTGACTGCTGTTTTCCCCTAATAGAAAGAAAACACATGACCAGTGTGAACTTTCAGCTTCATGAAGATTATTATGAGTCTCTTTTCTGAGACCCTTGAGGCCAGAATGTTTTAGTCATTAGAGATATAACCTGTGTACACGCCAGGGGCTGGGACAGTATTCTGTAACTCTCCAGCTTAAGTTATGAATATTCACATTGATGGCATAAACAAAAACTAAGTAGCCCTATACCAATGAAGATCAGATTTTATTTTTATTTTTATTTTTTGCCAAGAAAATTTGCTGCAACTCTATGAAAATCTTTTTAGTTGTGAATGCTTTTTAGATTTTGATATTGGAGATGAAGGACCGTAGACCTGTAATAAATGTAGAAAGAATTTGTGCAAGTGTATTTCTCCATGTTTATTCTCTGTCTTTAAGAAATTGAGTTTAAATGTCAGAATATATTAGGTTTAGTATGGTAACTTTGTGTTCCTTTTGTGAAAGAAAAGATGATTTTTAAAAAAAATTTGGGCAGGGCCGGGCGCGGTGGCTCACGCCTGTAATCCCAGCACTCTGGGAGGCTGAGGTGGGTGGATCACGAGGTCAAGAGATCGAGACCATCCTGGCTAACATGGTGAAACCCCGTCTCTACTAAAAATACAAAAATTAGCTGAGCGCGGTGGCGCACGCCTATATTCCAGCTACCTGGGAGGCTGAGGTTGCAGCGAGCCAAGCTGGCGACACTCTACTCCAGCCTGGCACCTGGTGACAGAGCAAGACTGTCTCCAAAAAAAAAAAAAAAAATTTGGGCAGGAAGTTTGAATGTCCTATTTACTAATAGTGGCCTCACTTTATCATTTGGTTGAGCTGTGGGTATAGTCACCCTCTAATACTATTCTTAGGCAATTTATCATCTCAAGTTAACCTTAAGAGACTTCTGAACACCTGGACAAACAGATATCCAGATGCTAAAATGGACCCAATGAACATCTGGGATGACATCATCACAAATCGGTAAGATGTAGTCCCTTTGAGTCAAATGTGGATTGTTTTTTGAAATTGTTGGAATTTTTTTTTCCAAACCACGGTTTAGAGAAATGTGGGATTTGAGTCTAGGGAAGCTGTTTTCCATCCTGCCTGTTTCCCATGTAAGTAGTTCTGACAGAGCCCTCCATCTCTGCGGTGGCCTCTTTCTCACTTGCCCTGTGGGGACGCTGCTGTCAGGAGGTGCTGGTGGCTGATCCTAAACCTGCTACTCCAAGAGGGGAGACAGAGTCAGTGTGCGTTTGCTCTTCCCTTAAGACGGAATGTTAAGCAGTCAGGTGACTACAAAGAAGATGACTACATAACGATTTTTATTATCATCTTTTATAACTTGGATTTTTGACACTCATGCCTCCTACCTCCCAACTTCATTATGCAGTCGTGTGTCACTTTCCTAGGTCTCAGGTCATTTTCATATCCTTATCTTCTCCCACCCCGTAACTACCCTGTGGAATCCATAGGGCGGTAGTAACCATGTAATAAGAGCAGAGAGGTTGTGATTTATCGCACACAGATGTGCACAGGAAGTAGGACTCAGCGACGCTGACCCCAAGTGTGGGGTTCTCCCATCGTTTCCTCCACCACTACTGTGTTTTTTTAAACGTTTTATTTTGAGATGAGTTCTTGTGGAAACGTTGCAAGCAAAGTAGTGCTCTCCAGGGTGCCTTTAACCCAGATTCACTGACTTTTTAAATAACATTTTAAACGTTTTTCCATGTTAGTGTTTGCATTTGTTTCTTTTCTGCCAGACCCTACATATTATTTATTTTCTGAAACAGTTGTGAGTTTAAGCTGGATACATCCCTTTGCCTAGCTATAGATCAGTGTTCATTTCCTAAGAAAAAAGAGTATTCTTTTATGTAACTACAGTTCAGTGATGTACCTTGGTGCTTTCAGTTTTCCTCTAGAGCCCAGTTTCCATTTTGTCAGTTGTCCCTGTAATGTCCTTTGCGGCATTTTCTCCATCTGTACGATGGGTTCAGTACAGAATGAGGGACTGTATTTAGTTATTGTGTCAATTTTTAGTCTCCCAAAAGGCTTTGTGTATCATAATATTGACACTTCTGAGGACTGTTCCTCTGTTTGGGTTTCTCTTACGTTTCCTCATGGTGGGCCTCAGGTGATCTGCCTCTGGCCAGAATACTCCTTAGGGTAGCAAATCACACGTGGGGGACAGTGTCCTTCTGCCTTTTACTGGTGATGATTTATTTATTTAGATACAGAGTCTTTTTGCCCAGGGCTGGAGTGCAGTGGTGCAATCTCAGCCCACTGTAACCTCCGCCTCCCGGGTTCAAGTGATTCTCCTGCCTCAGTCCCCCAGGTAGCTGGGATTACAGGCACGCACCACCATGCTTGGCTAATTTTTGTATTTTCAGTAGAGACAGGGTTTCACCATGTTGGCCAAGCTAGTCTTGAACTCCTGACCTCAAGTGATCCACCCACCTTGGCCTCCCAAAGTGCTGGGATTACAGAAGTTACCTACCACGCCTGGCCTGGTGATAATTCTGATTGTTTGGTTAAAATATTGTTTAGTCTCTCCACTGTATGATGCCATTTTTTTTCTTTGCAATAAACAAATAACTGTGGGAACTGCTTTGAGACATATAAATGTCCTGCTTCTCCTAAGACTTACCCCTCCATATTTCGCACTTGTGGATGGCTCCTGGCCCAAACTGGCCTTGACAATAACGGCTGCAAATCATAATCACTAACTCCACCGTTCGCTCCATGTTCATTAGTCCACATCTTACTGTAAGGAGGCACCCTCCCTTCTCTGTTTATTTACTTATTTACTGTTTAAAGATTATCAGTACAGACTCAGAGATTCCTGTTCTATTTAATGGGATATAACCTACCACTGTTCTTATTTACTTTGTGTTCAATTATCTCAGGTTTGGCCAGCAGGCTCCCCTTTAAGCTGACAAACCAGGTTCATCTTGCCTATCCTGTTTTCTTTTAGAAATGTTAAAGTTTTAGCTCGTACATTTAGGTCTTTGATGTATTAGAAGATAATTTTTGTAAATGGTGTGGAGTAGGGGTAGGTGTTTACTTTTTCCGTGTGGATATCTGTCTAGCCCCATTTGTTCAGAAAGCCTTTCATAATTGAGTTGCCTTGGCAATTTTTTTGGAAAATCAATTGACCATGTATATGTGGGTTTATTTCTGGTTGCTACTGTAGCCCTTGTTTTGTATTTTTTCACAATAGCAAACTGTCTTCATTTATATCGCTTTATAGTATGTTTTGAAGTAAGATAGGTTGAGTTATTGAACTTTTCTGTTTTGAGACAGGGTCTTACTCTGTCACCCAGTGATGGCCTACGGCAGTCTCAACCTCCCAGGCTCAAGCAGTCCTCCCACTTCAGCCTCCTAAGTAGCTGTGACCACAGGCGTGTGCCACCATGCCTGACTAATTTTTTTGTCTTTTTTTGTGGAATCAGGATGTCACCATGTTGCCCAGGCTGGTCTGGAACTCCTGGGCTCAAGTGACCCACCCACCTCAGCCTCCCAATGTGCTGGGATTACAGGCATGAACCGTGACACCCAGCTCTACTTTGCTTTTCTTTATGAAAACTAATTTATTTTAGTTTATTTGCATTTATTTTGCATTTTAGAATCTGTTTGTCAATATGTATAAAGAAAAACTGCTGAGATTTTGATTGGGACTGTATTGACTCTAGTTCCCTTTGGGAGAGTTGTCATCTTAACAATACAGAGTTATCCAGTTCATTAACAGGGCATATCTCTTAATTCAGATCTCTTTAATTTCATTGATTTGTATTTTTTCAGTATAGAGATCGTGGATGTCTTTTGTGAGATTTATTCCTAAATGGTTTATTCCTTTATGGTTTTTGGCACTGTTATAAATGGATATTTTCCTCAAAATTGTTTTATATTTTCCAATTATTTGCTGCTAGTATAAATTGCTTTTTATATATTAACTTTGTATCTTTGCTAACTTATTAGTTTCAGTTCACGTTTTGTAGATTCTCTGGGATTTTCTGTCATCTCATTTGCAGATAGGGTCATTTTACTTCTTTCTGAACTTTATGCCATGTATTCCTTTTTCCTGCTTTGTTAAAACCACGAGGACATCAAGTACAGATTGAATATAAGTGCTAAAGTGGACATCTTAGTCTTATTTCTGATGTTAGAGAAGACAACTCACTCATTCAGCTTTAAAAAGTGATTTTTTTTTTATAAATGCCTTTTATCAGATTGAGGAAATTCCCTTTTGTTCCTGGTTTTCTGAGAGTTATGTTTTATCATGAATGGGTGTTGAATGTTACCACTTTTTCTGCATCCCAGCTATAGGCTGAGGCAGGAGAATTGCTTGAACCCAGGAGGTGGAGGTTGCAGTGAGCAGAGATCGTGCCATTGCACTCCAGCCCAGGAGACAGAGTGCGAGACTCCATCGCGTCCCCCGCCGCCCCCAATTTTTTTTCAATTTCTTTTTGTGTCATTTTTGTTAAATTGTAATTTTCAATCACTTTGTCCATTTCTTTTTTAATTTCTGCCTTCATTATTTGTTTTCTAAAATCAATTTGTCCATTTCATTAAAGTCATCAAATTATTGGTTTAAAATTGTTCACATTATTCTCTTATCCTTTTTATTATTTGTAGTATCTGTGGCGGGAACCCCTTTTTCATTCCAGATATTGGTGATTTGTGTTGTCTTTTTTAATCCTTGATTCATCTGGGTAAAGGTTTGTCAGTTTTGTTGATCTTTCCAAAGGACCAGTTTTTGACTTTATAAGTTTTTTTTATTATCTGTCTGTTTTCTATTTAATTGACTTCTGGTGTCATCTTTACTATTTTTTTCTTTCTACTTTAGATTTACTTTGCTTTTCTTTTTGTAGTTTCTTTAGGTGGAAACTGTTGATCTTATACCTTTTCTTCCCTTTAATAATAAGCATTTAAAGTTACATGTGTCCTTCTACTGCTTTATCTGCATTCTGCAAATTTTGGTACGTCATTCAGTTCAGCATATTTTCCTAATTCTCATGTGACTCGATCCATTAAATATTTTCAAGTGTTTTAATTTCCAGATACCTTGGTTTTCTGGCCGTCTTACTGATTTCTAAGTTCCCCTGTGGTCACAAAACACCCTCGATATGGTTTCAGTCCTTTTAAATTTACTGAGACTTGTTTCATGTGCCACCATATGGTCTATTTTAGTAAATACCCCGTGTAAATTTGAAAAATGTGTCTATTCTGTAGTTGTTGGGTATCGTGTTTTATACATGTCAGTGAGAGCGAGGTGATCAGCAGTGCTTTTCAGACCCTCCATGTCTTTTCTGTTCATGTCGTTCCGTCACTGCTGAGACAGGAATCTCAGAATCTCCTGTGGTTGCAGAATTGTCTGTTTCTCCCTTTAATTCTGTGTGTTTTTACACACTATATTTTGCTTCCGTTATTAGGTACACATGCATGGATAACTGCTGTCTTTCTGAAGAAATTCTTTTTTGTTGTTGCTCTTGAGTCAGAGTTTCCCTCTTGTTGCCCAGACTGGAGTGCAAAGGTGCGATCTCAGCTCACTGCAACCTCCGCCTCCCAGTTTCAGGCCATTCTCCTGCCTCAGCCTCCCGAGTAGCTGGGATTACAGGCGTGCACCACCACGCCCAGCTAATTTTGTGTTTTTAGTAGAGACGGGGTTTTTCCATTGTTGGTCAGACTGGTTTCAAACTCCTTACCTCAGGTGATCCACCTGCCTTGGCCTCCCAAAATGCTCAGTTACATGTGTGAGCCACCGTACCCTTCTGAAATACTCCTTTTATCATTATGAAGTAATGATATATTGATGTGTGTGTGGATGGATTTCAGGTATGTTTATATATGAAGTAACATGACACCCTAGATAATACTGTACTTTTAACAGTCATACATATTCGAAAGAACATACACACTTTCCCTCACATACTCTTTAGAACATAAGTGTGTCTTCTATGTTCTTTATATGTTAATATGTTTTTTATATGTTCTTTATATGTTCTCTAGAACATAAGTATATGTCTTTTATTATACTTGCCACTCTGTATTCATCATTTATTCCTAAGGCCCAACTTTTCCTCTTGTGTCATTTTCCTTTAGCCTGAGAAATCCTCCTTCAGCAATTCTTGTAATGCAGGTCTACTTGTGATGAAGGCTGTTAGTTTTTTCTTACTCTGAAGTTATCTTTATTTATGTCATTCTTGAAGGACACTTTCTTAGGATGTAGAATCTGGGTTGATTCTCCCTGCCCCTTGCAGTATCTTTTGGCTGCTGTGTCTCTGAAGATAGAGTCCTGGTTATTCCCGTTGTTGTGTTATATGTAAATATGTAATGTGTCATATTTTTCTGGCTGATTTCAAGGTTTTTTTTTTAATCATGGGTTATCAGCAGTTTGATTATGATGTGTCTAGGCATAGTTCTCTTTGAATTTATCTTGCCTGAAGTTCACTGACCTTCTTGAATCTGTACCTCACCAAATTTGGGGGGTTTTCAGTCATTCTGTTTTTCCAAATACTTTTTGTCCGAATTTCTCTTGGTCTGTTTGTGGGAATCCAGTTACGCATACACTGTGCCTTTGGATGTTGTTCCACAGGTCCCTGGCTCTGTCCATTTTTATTCCATTTTTTGGGGGGGTGCGTTATTCATCATATTAGATCATGTCTGTTGATTTATCTTCGATCTTACTTTTACTTTCCTTTGTCTTACTTGTTCTTCTAGTAAGTCTGCGTAGTAACTATTTTATCTTAGGTATTATATTTTCCAGTTGTAATATGGTGGCTCATGCCTGTAATCCCAGCACTTTGGGAGGCCGAGGTGGGCAAATCATGAGGTCAGGAGATCGAGACCATCCTGGCCAACATGGTGAAACCCCATCTCTACTAAAATACAAAAAATTAGCCGAGCGTGGTGGCACATGCCTGTAGTCCAGCAACTCGGGAGGCTGAGGCAGGGGAATAGCTTGAACTTGGGAGGCGGAGGTTGCAGTGAGCCGAGATTGTGCCACTGTACTCCAGCCTGGCGACAGAGCAAGACTCTATCTCAACAACAACAACAACAACAACAAAAATTTTCTCTTTTTCTGCTGAGATACCTTTTCATTTATTGCATGTGTTTTTTTCTTGACCCCCTGGAACGTAGTTAAAATAGCTGCTTTAAGGTCCTTATGTGATCATTCCAGCATATGGGTCAGGATACAGTTAGCATCTGTTTTCTGTTGAGATGAATACATTCTCCTGGTTGTTTTTATCAGTTAATTTTGGAATGTAACTTGTGAATATAGTAGTCCCTTGTCTGTAGGAGATACATTCAAAGATGCCCGGTGGAATCTTGAAACCATGGATAATACCAAACCTTTTGTGTCCTGCTTTTTCCTGTACAAACACACCTGTGATAAAGTTTAATTTATAAATTAGGCACAGTAAGAGTAACAACAATAACAGTAATAAGATAGAATAATTCAAACAGTAAACTAGAATAAAAGTTATGTGGTGACATGCGCCTATAGTCCCAAATTCTGGAAAGGCTGGGGTAGGAGGTTGGCTTGAGCCTGGGAGACCGAAGTTGCACTGAGTTGAGATCTTAACACTGCACTCCAGCCTGGGCAACAGAGACATGCTCTGTCATTAAAAAAAAAAAAAGAAAGAAAGAAAAGAAAATTCTGAGCCTGAGTTTTTATTTTGTGGAAGTGGAAGCACTAAGTGATGTCTGGAAAGTACAAGAGCTGGTGTATTAAAATGGGGAGTCAGTGTCATATGTGGAGTGTATATTTATGGTTTAAATGTGAACAAAGGCCAGGTGCGGTGGCTCATGCCTGTAATCCTAGCACTTTGGGAGATTGAGGCATGTGGATCACCTGAGGTTAGGAATTCGAGACCAGCCTGGCCAACATGGAGAAACCCCATCTCTACTAAAAATACAAAAATTAGCCGGTGTGGTGGTGCACGCCTGTAGTCCCAGCTATTCAGGAGGCTGAGGCAGGAGAATCACTTGAACGGGGAGGTGGAGGTTGCAGTGAGTCGAGATTGCACCGCTGCATTCCAGTGCAGGTGATTGAGCAAGACTCTGTCTCCAAAAAAAAAAAAAAAAAAGTGAACATTTGCTAAGTGTACAATTTCTGCCTGTAATTGCTATCCAGCAGTTTCCTATTCCTGAGTCTGTGACACTGTCTCATTTTTCTTTATGTAGATGTTTCTTTCTCAGCAAAATAGAGGAGAAGCTTACCCCTCCTCCAGAAGATACCAGTATGAATGTGGATGAAGATGGAGACCCAGGTGACAGGGGGGAAATGCAAGAGCAGGAAGAAGACTTGAGCTCCCTGATCAGGAGCTGCAAGTTTTCCATGAAAATGAAGATGATGGACAGCGCCCGGGAGCAGGTGGGTGCTCGTGTCTGTGCTCCCTGCTGTGTCACGGGATTTTGCTAAATTAGTTCTTCTCTAATTTTAGCTTTTCTTTAAAATCTGAACCTTAAAATAATTGAGTAGATGTTATTTTTTTCTGTCTCTCTTTATAAGAAAGTAGACTTGGCCAGGTAGAGTGACTCACACCTACAATCTCAGCACTTTGAGAGGCCAAGGCAGGCGGATGACTTGAGCCCAGGAGTTATAGACCAGCCTGGGCAACAGAGTGAGAGCCCGTCTCAGAAAAAAAGAAAGAAAGGAAACTTGAAGGAGCACTTATTCAAAACTCTCCAGAAAGCCCCTAGAGTTTATTATATTCCTATTAAATGTTTTAAAATGATTATTATGTGTTACTTGAAAAGCAGATAAACCTACTATCACGTTTGATCTCCTTTAACAAAATGAATTCTTACCAGTTAGTTACAAATTATTTTTAGGTTTAGTTTATAGGAATTATTATTTAATAATAGGACCCTTTCTTGATATTAACTATACATTGCTTAAAAATTGCATGTAACGTATTTAAACATATTACCATCTTTGAATATACTAGTGAAGCTTGCTATGTTAAGGACCCTATATCAGTTGCTATTGCAAGGCAAAGGATGTTGTCCTAGTGAAAATAATACTTCTTTTTTGTAGATTTAAATGCTCATTTATAGATTTTTCTTTGGATGAGTGCAATATCAATTATGAATTTTTATATTGCAAATGACAGAAAATCCAGTTAGAGGTAGGCAGAGCAGGAGCTGAGTGAGAGAAGAGCAGGGTGTGGCTGGAAGGGGCAATCCGAACCGAAGGTCTTATTGGTAAGGCAGTTGGGGTCGTGGGTAGATGACCCCAGTGTAGTTAGGAAACTGCCTGGCACGATGAGGGAAAAGACACATTTCCTGCCGTCATTGTTACTGTCTAGTGAGAGTGGGGGCAGCATGCATGATGATGGCAGCACTGGTGGGCTAAGAAGAGAGATGTCAGCAAAGCCAGAAGGGCATAGGGAAGAGAAGAGCTTCCGCCTTGGACAGGGGAAAGGGGATAATGGTCTAAGGTAGACTTTGTGAGCATGGAAGGATTCGGACATGGAGAGGAGAAAGGTATTCCAGGTGTTAGGAGACACGCACACAGAAACATGAAGGTGAGAAACAGAATGCAGAGTCTTAATGCTGGGTTCGTGGAGGGCTCGAGGCTGCATCCTTGCATGGATCAGGAGGCCAGTGAAGGTTCCATGCATGCTGGCCAGTTGTAAGCTGGCTGGGAGATTGACAGCTCTGGGGAAAGCAAAGGCAGAGAAAGACCAGGAATCCCCCCATTGGGGAGTAGGGTGGGAGCGAGCGGGGAAGAGATGTGCTGTAAGGAAATCAAGAAGGACCTGAGGTAACAGAAATGATAAGTGTGTGTGGCTGGAAGTAACTCAGATTTCTAGCCTGGGTGCTTAAAAGGGCACTAATTAGGAAGACCCACTTCTAATGAAAATGTCTTTTGAAGCTTGAGAGAGAGTTAGAGGTGTAGATTTAAAAAGACATCCATATAAGCAACTAAATTAAAAAATGGATTAGTGGTATTCAGAAGAAAAACTGTTGTGCCTTGCCTGAAAAGCTAAAGAATATGAAAAGATAGCCAGTGCGGTGGCTCATGCCTGTATTCCCAGCACTTTGGAAGGCTGAGGTGGGCGGATCATGAGGTCAGGAGATCGAGACCATCCTGGCCATGGTGAAACCCCGTCTCTACTAAAATACAAAAAAATTAGCCGGGTGTGGTGGCATGTGCCTGTAGTCCCAGCTACTCAAGAGACTGAGGCAGGGGAATCGCTTAAATCTGGGAGACAGAGGTTGCAGTGAGCCGAGATAGTGCCACTGCACTCCAGCCGGGCGAAAGAGCAAGTCATAAAGAACACTTCACAACTGAACAGAAAGTCAGACAACCCAACTAAGAAATGGGCATGAAGTATTTGATAAGACATTTCTCCAAAGAAGATAGGCAAATGGCCAACCAGCTCATATGAAGATGCTCAGTAGCACTAGGTTTGAGGGAAATGCAAATCAAAACCACAGTGAGAGACCACTTCATAGCCATTGGGATGGCTGGAAGCATACACACAGATAACAAGCGTTGGTGAGGATGTGGGAAACTGGAACCCTCCTGCACTGCTGCTGGGCATGGAAAACGGTGCATCTGCCGTGGAAAACAGCCTGGCAGTTCTTATAAAAGTTGAACATAGAGTCTGATCCAAGTGCAGTGGTTTTTACAACTACTTGATCACAACCAGTTACAGATTTCTTTGTTGATTCTCCACTTCACTGCTTCAGTTGACTAGCTTAAAAAATAATAATAATTTGAGGCCTGGCACGATGGCTCACTCGTGTAATTCCAGCATTTTGGGAGGCTGAGGCGGGCGGATCACCTGAGGTCAGGTCACGAGTTCAAGGTCAGGTTACCAGGCCAACGTGGTGAAACCCTGTCTCTGCTAAAAATATAAAAATTAGCTGGACGTGGTGGCATGCGCCTGTCATGCCAGCTACTTGGGAAGCTGGGGCAGAAGAATCTCTTGAACCCGGGAGGTGGAGGTTGAAGTGAGCCAGGATTGTGCCACTGCGCTCCAGGCTGGGCAACAAGAGGGAAATTCTGCCTTAAAAAAAAAAAAAAAAAAAAGTTGAACCTAGAGTAACCATATGACCCAGGATTTCTACTCTCAGACCCAAGAGAACCGAAAGCATAAGCACACATGGAAATTCATGCACAAATGTTCGCAAGAGCATTACTCAAAACAACTGGGAAGGTGGAAACAACCCAGATAAGACGTGGCATGTCCAGCCGGGTGCGGTGGCTCACGCCTGTAATTCCAGCACTTCGGGAGGCCGAGGTGGGCAGATCACTTGAGGTCAGGAGTTTGAGACCAGTCCGGCCAACATGGCGAAACCCCCTCTACTAAAAATATAAAAATTAGCCAGGTGTGGTAGCACACACCGGTAATCCCAGCTACTCGGAGGCTGAGGCAGGAGAATCACTTGAACCTGGGAGTCACAGGTTTCAGTGAGCCAAGATAATGCCATCACACTCCAGCCTGGGCAACAAGAGTGAAACTCCGTCTCAAAAAAAAAGATGTGGCACGTCCATGCAATGGAATATTATTCAGCCATAAAGAGGAAAGAGGTGCCGACAGGTACTACAACATGCACGAACCTGGCAGACATCATGCTAAGTAAAAGCTGCCAGACACAGAGTCACCACTTACTTTCTCATACCAGTGTTACAGAACGTTTGGTGCAGGCAAATCCATAGAGACAGGAGGGGAATTTATGGTTGCCAGTGGCTGGGCACTGTGAACGGACGTTGAGCTTCATTTTGGGGTGATGAAAATGTTCTGGAATTAGGGGCGGTGGTTGCCCAACTTTGTAAAAAATACCGAATTGTACCTTTTTTTTTTTTTGAGACAGAATTTCGCTTTGTTACCCAGGCTGGTGTACAGTGGTACAATCACAGCTCACTGTAGCCTCAACCTCCCAGGTTCAAGTGATCCTACTACCTTACTGTCCAGAGTAGCTGGGACTACAGGCACATGCCATGATGCCCAGCCCATCTTTGAATGTTTTGTAGAGACTGGGTCTCACTATGTTGCCTGATCTGGTTTCAAACTCCAAAACTCTAGTAATCCTCTTACCTTGGCCTTCCAAAGTGCTGAGATTACAGTCCTGAGCCACAATACCTGGCCTGAATTGTACTCTTAAAATGTGAACGGTGTCTCAGTGATAAATTAAAAGACATAACTGAAGTGAAGGAAATGGCTTCGCTGCTCTGTGTTGGATTGTGTCGTACAAAGGGGGAAGTAGGCCACTTAGAAACTGGTATCACTTGTGTATCCTCATACCACCTTCTCTCTTTTTCTTCTATTCGTACAGAACAACTTCTCACTTGCCATGAAACTGCTGAAGGAGCTGCATAAAGAGTCGAAAACCAGAGATGATTGGCTGGTGAGCTGGGTGCAGAGCTACTGCCGCCTGAGCCACTGCCGGAGCCGGGCCCAGTGCTGCTCTGAGCAGGTTCTCACTGTGCTGAAAACAGTCTCTCTGTTAGGTAAGGTGACTGCTTGTATCCATATAAATCTCAGAGGCCTGTTTTATATTGTCTTATGTATATTCTCCTTTGTGCTGCATCCTGTGACATTTGAGAGGTAAATCTTTGCAGTAATTTTAGTGAATGTAGCAAAGTGAGCCAGAGAATGATAGTTAGAATGATAGTTTATTATGAGAACTATATGTTTGCATATAAGATGTAAACAGACATGAAAAGCCATTTCCGGATGGGCATAGTGGCTCATGCCTGTAATCTCAGCACTTTGGGAGGCCGAGGCAGGCAGATCATGAGATCAAGAGATCAAGAATATTGTGGCCAACATGGTGAAACCCGTCTCTACTACAAATACAAAAATTAGCCGGGTGTGGTGGCAGGCACCTGTAGTCCCAGCTACTCTGGTGGCTGAGGCAGGAGAATCGCTTGAACCCAGGAGGTGGAAGTTGCAGTGAGCTGAGATTGTGCCACTGCACTCCAGCCTGGGCAACAAGAGTGAAACTTCATCCCCCCCGCAAAAAAAAAAAAACACCATTTCCTCCTTAGTTTTCTTTTCAAAACAGTGTAGTCTTTAGGACTACATTAAAGGAAAAACCTTCCCCCAACCCCGTTGCCCCATGTCCAAGGATGTGTGCTAGCAGTGCAGTCAGTCGCGATCCAGCTGGGTTCCGAGACCGGCTCTTCAGCATCAGCCTCAACAAAGGGTCTAGAGGAGAAGCACTCTTTATACCCTGATCCCAGGAGCAGACGATCATCCTAACTGAGCATGGTGGCACCACCCTTTGTCCCAGCTACTGGGGAGGCTGAGGTGGGAGGATGGCTTGAGATCAGGAGATCGAGGTTGCAGTGAGCCATGATTGCACCTGTGAATAGCCACTGTATTCTGGCCTGGGCAACATACTGAGATCCTGTATCAAAAAAAAGAAGAAGAAAAGCATCCTGATGATTTTTTGAGGGGAGGAGGAAGAGTTCGCTGATGTTAACATTGGTATCCATATACTTATATAATAACAATTACACAGTTAGGGTATGCTTATAGTTCGTAACAGCCTTGCGTGATAAGCAGGGCCAGTAGTTGTGATCCTGTATCTGAGACAACTCTGGCAGAGAATTGTCAGACCATGGGCGAGGAGGGCATGTGGTTGACCAGGCCTCCTAGTTTCAACACCATTATTGCACCTCTGGACCTTGCAGACTTAACCAGCACTGGTTCAGCTCCTTGCCCAGAACCACACAGTAGAAGCAGAACTGGAACTTTCAATGCAGCGATGTCTGTTGCTTCATTAGCCATGGGCCACAGTGTCAATTTTAAGATCCACTCTGTATTGTTAATATAGGTACAAACACATTAGTAGCCATTTTCTATTCTTTTTAATAGAATTAGGAATTTTGAAAAAGTACAGAATGATGATGCTTAAACAAAAAGTTATTCATAAAAGTTTCCAGGTTGGGCACAGTGGTTGACGCCTGTGATCCCAGCACTTTGGGAGGCCGAGGCAGGTGGATCATGAGGTCAGGAGATCAAGACCATCCTGGCCAACATGGTGAAACCCCGTCTCTACTAAAATGCAAAAAAATTAGCCAGGCGTGGTGGCGCGCACCTATAGTCCCAGCTACTCGGGAGGCTGAGGCAGGAGAATGCTTGAACCTGGGAGGCGGAGGTTGCAGTGAGCCAAGATTGAGCCACTGCACTATAGCCTAGCGACAGACCAAGACGCTGTCTCAAAAAAAAAGAAAAGTTTCCATTGTTTATCCTCTGTGAAGTTTGATACAGTTACTTCTAACAAAGAATATTTTTCATTAATATGTGAGTTCAAGAAATTCCCTAGCCAGTATTTGAGGTCAGTTTCTTGTACTTGCAACATTTATTTTTATTAACTTCTTAATAGAAGACAACTTTTAGGCCAAGCACAGTGGCTCACACCTGTAATCTCAACACTTTGGAAGACTGAGGTGGGCAAATTGCTAGGGCTCAGGAGTTTGAGACCAGCGTGGGCAACATGGCAAAACCCATCTCGAACAAAAATACAAAAAATTAGCCGGGAATGGTGGTGCAAGCCTGTAGTCCCCGCTAATTGGGAGGCTGAGGTGGGAGGATTGCTTGAGCTCAGAAGGCAGAGGTTGTAGTGACCCAAGATCGTGTCACTCCACTCGAGCCTGGGTAACAGAGCAAGACTCTGTCTCAAAAACAAAAGAGAACTTTTGTAGATAATGAATTTCTTCTTCTTAATTTCACTCACACAAACAAAGTGTTGTTTTTTGTCTTTTAATCCAACAGATGAGAACGACGTATCAAGCTACTTAAGCAAAAATATTCTGGCTTTCCGTGATCAGAACATTCTCTTGGGTACAACTTATAGGATCATAGCTAATGCTCTCAGCAGTGAGCCAGCCTGCCTTGCTGAAATCGAGGAGGACAAGGCTAGGACAATCTTAGAGCTTTCTGGATCCAGTTCAGAGGATTCAGAGAAGGTAATGCTGGATGCTAGTGTGCTGTGTGTGTCTTCAGTGTGCAGTCTTCAGGCTACAGGAAAGTCATAGTAAGGGTATTGCTTTGTGTTTTTTAAACATATTTGACAGTTATGCACAGCCAATTTTCTTATGTGGAAAATTGACATACTCTGTACTTCCTGTTTCTTTGAATGATACAGAGTTTTAATATTAAAACATGAATTTTAAATTTTTGTTGGATTGATTGGACAGTTCTCTTATGACTTTTGTTAATGAAATTTCCCCACCCATCACCATTCAGACATCCCACCAGCTTATGGAACAAATCAGCCTTTTCTGTTTTTTTTGTTTAATGCCTGCTTTGCTTGGCTTCTGGCCAGTTATTTTGTTTTTTTCAGTAACTGTTGTCCTGCCTCACTT
This sequence comes from Aotus nancymaae, assembly GCF_030222135.1. Classification (NCBI taxonomy): domain Eukaryota; kingdom Metazoa; phylum Chordata; class Mammalia; order Primates; family Aotidae; genus Aotus; species Aotus nancymaae. Next base: position 554,551 of record NW_026988450.1, on the reverse strand, counting down.
AAGTTGTGTGGCCTTGTCTTCTCCCTCGGTGTTGCTCATGCACCGCCTGGCCTGCACTGGGCTTGCTTTTTGGTTTGGCTGTTTGTTACATGCTAAGGATCTTACTGGAATTGCTTGCTCCTTCAGAGCCAGGGCAGACTCTTGTTTTTTCCAGTTTCAGTGTTATTTTGGAGCTGTTGATCCATTTATGTGTCATGAATCATAAATAGAAAGCAGAGTTATTTGAGAGTTTAAGTCATGCTGATGTGTTGAGGTCTCTGAATTCCAGGTGATTGCAGGTCTGTACCAGAGAGCATTCCAGCACCTCTCTGAGGCTGTGCGGGCGGCTGAGGAGGAGGCCCAGCCTTCCTCCCGGAGCTGTGAGCCTGCAGCTGGGGTGATTGATGCTTACATGACGCTGGCAGATTTCTGTGACCAACAGCTGCGGAAGGAGGAAGAGAACGCAACAGGTGAATCGCAAAATTTAAAAAAAGCTAGTGTTCCATTGTGTCAGCATAAAGTCTTAGGAATTTTGTACATACTTTTGGTCTCCTATTTTTTTGTTTTCAAATTGCAAATGTTTTGAAAATCCTGTTGTCTTTTTTCTTTTTTTGAGATGTAGTCTTCCTGTAGCCCAGGCTGGAGTGCAGGGGTACGATCTCGACTCGCTCCAGCCTCCGCCTCCCTGGTCCCAGTTCAAGCAATTCTCCTACCTCAGCCTCTCAAGTAGCTAGGATTATAGGCACAAGCCACCATGTCCAGCTAATTTTTGTATTTTTTAGTAGAGACGGGGTTTCACCATGTTGACCAGGATGGTCTTGATCTCTTGACCTCGTGATCCACCCGTCTCGGCCTCCCAAAGTGCTGGGCTTATAGGCGTGAGCCACTGCGCCCGGCCCATATTGTCTTTTTAAGAGACAATAGCAGCTGGGTATAGTGGATCAGTTGAGGCTAGGAGTTCAAGACCAGCCTGGCCAACATTGTGAAACCCCATCTCTACTAAAAATACAAAAAAGTTAGCTGGGCGTGGTGGTGCATGCCTGTAGTCCCAGCTACTCAGGAGGCTGAGGCAGGAGAATTGCTTTAACCCAGGAGGCAGAGGTTGCAGTGAGCCGATGTCACACCACTGCACTGTAGCCTGGGCAACAGCGTGAGACTTTGTCTCAAAAATAAAGAAAAAAGAGGGTCGGGTAAGGTGGCTCACACCTGTCATCTCAGCACTTTGGAAGGCCAAGGTGGGCGAATCATCTGAGGTTGGGAGTTCAAGACCAGCCTGACCAACACAGAGAAACCCTATCTCTACTGAAAATACAAAATTAGCCAGGCATGGTGGCGCATGCCTGTAATCCCAGCCACTCAGGAAGCGGAGGTTGTAATAAGCTGAGATCAGGCCATTGCACTCCAGCCTGGGCAGCAAGAGCAAAGCTCCATCTCAAAAAAAAAAAAAAAAGAAAAGAAAAAGAGAGACAGTGGCCTAAGCAACATGATATACATTTAAATGGAGTTAAGCAGTCTCCTCTTTGCATTTCCTTAATTTATACTTCGGTATTTAGCTTGCAGCTTCAATATTACTGGCTCTTGTGGCCTGCTTCATGCTCCTGGAATGAATTCAGTAACTACCAACTGCCCCTTATGTACTGAGCCCAGGATGCAAACTACTTTGTGCCGAATGGGCACTCTAATGGAAGGATTTGGCTTCAGGATAGATACAAAACTGTACCTGGTATTTGTTGGTCTAAAGTAGTTCAGAAGAGAACAATGACACTACAAAATACAAGCCAAAAAGGGAACATGTTACCATTCGTTAAGTTCATGGTGTATGGAGAAGTGAATATCGTAACCGTTGCTTTCTTCTCTGCTATCCTTGGTAGTTATTGATTCTGCAGAGCTGCAGGCGTATCCAGCACTTGTGGTGGAGAAAATGTTGAAAGCTTTAAAATTAAATTCCAATGAAGCCAGATTGCGGTTTCCTAGATTACTTCAGATTATAGAACGGTATCCAGAGGAGACCTTGAGCCTCATGACAAAAGAGGTTGGTGTCTTTATTCTACTTAGCGGTAAGGAACTTTACGGAACTTAAAGATACGCTTGTTTATATCTAAACGTGTTAGTGTGTGCAGTGCCTTCATTACAGCTTTTCCCAGCCAGCAGTGAATTCTGCTACGGTCTGATGACACAGATAATTTAAAGCTACATAAATGAGTTTTCACATTTACCCGTTTTCCTCTGTGGGTGTTGATAAGAACACTGTGTCTCTGAACAGGGACCCAGAGAAATGGAGGCAGGGTGTGTGGGATGGTGATGGAATCTTGTGTGGAAGTCTTGTTACCCATGCAGATGAGGCTGTGGTCAGTCACATCTGCTGTGCCCAATGCTCACCTGTCATTTAGCCCAGAGGGAGTGAGCACGGTTCAGCTTGCATCCCACCTCCCGGGAGCACAGCATGTGCCAGCAGCACAGTATCCAGATGGGTCTGGGGCATGTGAGCATGAGTGAGGGGTCAGTCTGTAGGTGTGGGAGGAACCCGTACCCCTCCATGTGACCTGCCCCTTGGCCCTGCCCAGGGCTGCACTGGCAGCTGCAGTTCTGTCCTTTGGGCTCTGCCTGTGTGCAGGAGGGCTCCACTGACTTCATCTGCAAAGTGTAGGGCCTCTGAAAGACTTCATAGTTGGCTTTTATAGACGTGTAGCTGGAAGATAGGGCCAAGTTTGAGTTGAAATGTAATAGTCCAGAAAGGGTTACATGGTTTGCTCTTAATTAGCTTTGCATGGTGAGTTTTTAAATAATGTTGGTCTCTGGGCTGTGGGGACCCAGCTTGACTTTTAGGGCCCTAACAACTCCCTCCACATTTTTGTGGATTCTGAATAGTAGACTTTCTCAGTAAATTCAGAAATGCAACATGTCTCAGTTTTTATTCAAGATAAGTGAGCAGATAATTAAATGACTTTATTATGATTTTGTTTTTTTCCAAAATAATATAATATTTATATATAATAAAAGCAGCATTTGAATTTGTGAGGACATAAACTATTCACGCTGTGTTGTCAAGACACCCAGTAGACATGTGCAGTGGAGATGGTAGCCTTTCTCGTGAGCTTATATGAGCTGTGTGGACTGAGCCGTCCTCACACGCCACGCCATCCTCAGCGCGCACATGCAGTCAGGAAGCCTCCCCACACTTCACACCTCATACCTTATGCCAGCATTCCAAACACGTCAAGTTTTAGCTACAGAATGACACCTTAAAAGTATCAGAGGAAAATGTGAACAGGTTTTTAAAATGGTCTTGGAACGAAGAGACGAAAACCAGAATCCATGTAGGAAAATAGTTCAACACTTCCATACAGAAAAAGAAAATACTGTATACGCAATTTAAAAAAATAAATAAAGGGCCAGGTGCAGTGGCTCAGGCCTGTAATGTCAGCACTTTGGGAGTCTGAGGCAGGCGGATCATGAGGTCAGGAGATCACCAGCCTGGCCAAACGTGGTTAAACCCCATCTCTACTACAAATTCAGAAATTAGCTGGACATGGTGGGTGCCTGTAATCTCAGCTACTTGGGAGGCTGAGGCAGGAGAACTGCTTGAACCTGGGAGGCGGAGGTTGCAATGAGCCAAGATTGTGCCACTGCACTCCAGCCTGGGAGACAGAGTGAGACTCCATCTCAAAAAAATACAAAGAAAAAGAAAAATATTTGCAACACATCAAGAAACAGAAAGCTGCAATTGGCAGTCTACAAAATAAATGGTCACAATAGACCAGTAGAAAATGGTGAGAGGAAATGCATGCACGATTAAAGGATGTGAGGCAAATAAACATGGAGTATTGAGCTTCACTAATAATGAACTGTGAAAATTGAAATTAGATGTTTTTCACTTCTCAGATTGACAGTGATTTTTAAAGTTGATTATGTCCCGTGTTAGTAAAGACTTTGGAAAGTAGTCGATCTAATATTTTCAGAAATGAAAATTTGAAAAATCTTTTACCAATGTTTATTACGATTTTTAAGGTTCACGCTGTAATTTTAGTTCTAGGAATTTATTCTACAGATATATAGCACAAAGAGTTGTGTATGCAGGGATGTCTACTGCAACATTACCTGTGATAGCAAAACAGTGGGAAAATCCTAAATATCCATTATAGAGCAGTAGTTAACCAACATGGAATACAGCTGGCGAGAGGAACAAGGTAAAAGACTTTTCTCTACATCTGTCTGAGAACAGCCAGCAGCAACTGTCTCATGTGATTCCATTCTTGAACAAAAGGCTGTGCGCTCACCTACGCAGAAAGTGCCTGGGAGAGTTCAGTGGTTGCGCAGCAGAAGACAGCTGAGGGATGGAAGACTGGTGTTATACTTCTGCTTTTATACTTCTGAGATTTCTTTATGTTGGACGTATGTTACTTTTATAACAGACGATGTGAGATGTTTTAATCAGCGTTAAGTTTCAGCTCTCTATTTTAGATGTCTTCCGTTCCCTGCTGGCAGTTTATTGGCTGGATCAGCCACATGGTGGCCTTACTGGACAAAGACCAAGCCATTGCTGTTCAGCACACCGTGGAAGAAATCACCGATAACTACCCGCAGGCTATCGTTTATCCCTTCATCATAAGCAGCGAAAGCTATTCCTTCAAGGATACTTCTACTGGTCATAAGAACAAGGAGTTTGTGGCAAGGTAATATTACAGAAAGATGTATCAAATACTATAGGTTATAAAAGTGTGATTAAACCAAACACGTGGACACTTATGTTTGTTTTCAAATTAATTACAGTTGTCATTGAAGAATAGAAAAATCTTAGCCGTCCCTTTGTTGAATATATCTACTCTGGGTATGTTACTTGTTACAGGATATAGCTCGTTTCTAAAATATTTTCATCTTACGCTGCTAACAGAACATCCTACCCATATGCTTATCTGTTGCTTGGGATAGACTAGTTGAGGTGCTTTTTGAAATCAGCTCCTGAAATTGTCCTGTAATCTAAAATACACAGAAAGACTCCTCCTTTTAATTAGGACTCAGTAGACAGCCTGAAGTGTCCTCCTGTCCTCTCCTAAGTAGATTTATGAGTTGAGACTGATAAGTGAGCAGTAGTGCCTATTGCAGGGATGCTTTGTAAATGTGTAGTATTTTAGTAACAGTCTCTGTCATGAGGTTATTTTATTTTTAATTATGAGCAGATCTGCCTCATTACTTTGAATGTTTTGATTTCAACAGATGAAGAAGAGTGCCAGCTTTTTAAAAATATATATATTTATTTTTACTTATTTACATATTTATTTTTTGAGACAGAATATTGCTCTGTCAGCCAGGCTGGAGTGCAGTGGTGCAATCTTGGCTCACTGCAACTTCCGCCGCCTGGGTTTAAGTAATTCTCCCTGCCTCAGCCTCCTGAGTAGCTGATTTTTGTATGTTTAGTAGAGACAGAGTTTTGCCACATTGGCCAGGCTGGTCTCGAACTCCCGACCTCAGGTGATCTGCCTACCTTGGCCTCCCAAAATGTTGGGATTACAGGTGTGAGCCACCACGCCCAGTCAAGGCCCAGCTTCTGTTGCTTTTGCTGGGTGGTTTGTCTGTGAACACATCCCTGCCTGCCCACCATACCATTTCTCTGAACAGACAACTATTATCTTAAAAAACGAAAGAAGAGAAAAAGATGTGAAAGACAGTGTGTCAAGAAAGTCACTTTGCTGGGCATGGTGGCTTATGCCTGTAATACCAACTACTTGGGAGGCCAAGGCAGGAGAATCGCTTGAGACCGAGAGTTCATCTCTTAGTGAGACCTCATCTCTAAAAAATTAAAATAAAAATAAGCCGGGCATGGTGGCGCATGACGTACTTCCAACTATTTAGGAATGTGAGGTGGGAGGATTGCTTGAGTCCAGGAATTCAAGGCTGCCATGAGCTATGACTGAACTTGTAAGCTGCCACTGCACTCTAACCTGGGCAACATAGTGAGACCCCATTTTTAAAAAAGTGACCTTTTCTTTCATAACATAACTTCAGAAACTATATTAAGTTATATCAAAATGTCAACATCAGTTGCAAGATTTGCTGTTATCTAAGAACATCTTTTTCATTTTAACTTTTATGAGTACATAGTAGGTGTCTGTGTTTATGGGATATTTTGATACAGGTATACAATGTGTAACAATCGTATCAGGGTAAGTGGAGTATCCATCACTTCGAGCATTTATCATTTCTTTGTGTTATAAATATTCTAGTTATACTCTTTTAGTTATTTTTAAATGTACAATAAGCCAGGTGCAGTGGCTCACGCCTGTAATCCTAGCACTTTGGGAGGCCAAAGCGGGTGGATCATGAGGTCAAGAGATGGAGACCATCCTGGTCAACATGGTGAAACCCCGTCTCTACTAATACAAAAAATTAGCTGGGCATGGTGGCGCGTGCCTGTAATCCCAGCTACTCAGGAGGCTGAGGCAGGAGAATTGCCTGAACCCAGGAGGCGGAGGTTGCGGTGAGCCGAGATCGCGCCATTGCACTGCAGCCTGGGTAACAAGAGCGAAACTCCGTCTCCAAAAAAAAAAAGAAGAAACGTCCAATAAAAATTATTTACTGTAGTCACCCTGTTGTACCACCAAATACTAGATCGTTTGTCCTAACAATATTTTTGTACCCATTAATCATCCCCACTTTCCACCTCACCTCCCCATGAGTTCAGTTGTTCTCATTTTTAGCTTCCACAAATGAGTAAGAACATGTCAAGTTTGTCTTTTTGTGTCTGACTTATTTCACATAACATAATGTCCTTCAGTTCCATCCATTTTGTTGCAAGTGACAGGATCTCATTCTTTTTTATGGCTGAATAGTACTCCATTGATGTATGTACTTCATTTTCTTTATCCATTTGCTGTTGTGAATAGTGCTTCAGTAAACGTGGGAGTGCAGCTATCTCTGACATACTGATTTCCTTTCTTTTGGGTATGTACCCAGCAGTGGGATTTCTGGATCATATGACAGTTCTAGTTTTAGTTTTTTTTAGGAATCTCCATATTGTTCTTCGTAGTGCTTGTATTAGTTTACATTTCTACCAACAGTATACAAGGGTTTCTCTCTCCACATCCTTGCCAGCGTTCGTTATTGCTGGGGGTGAGAAGATACCTCGTTGCGGTTTTGATTGGCATTTCTCTGATGATAATTGATGTGGAACATGTTTTTATAAACCTGTTTGCTATTTGTATGTTTTCTTTTAAATGTCTATTCAGATCTTTTGCCCCAATTTCAAATGAGATTAGATTTTTTTTCCTATTGAGTTTTTTGAGCTTGTTACATATTTTTGTTATTAATCCCTTGTCAGATAGGTAGTGGTTTTCAAATGTTTTCTCCCATTCTGTGGGTTGTCTCTTCACTTTATTGATTGTTTCCTTTGCTGTGTAGAAGCTTTTTGACTTGATGTGATCCCCTTTGTCCATTTTTGCTTTGGTTGCATGTGCCTGTGGGGTATTACTCTGGAAATCTTTGTGCCCAGACCAATGTCCTGGCGAGTTTCCTGTTGTTGTTTTTGTAGTTTCATAGCTTGAGATCTTAGATTTAAGTCTTTAATACACTGTGATTTGACTTTTGTATGTGGCAAGAGATAGGGGCCTAGTTTCATTCTTCTGCATATGGATACCCAGTTTTCCCAAGATCATTTATTGAAGAAGACTGCCCTTTCCTTTATGTATGTTCTTGGCACCTTTGTCAAAAAATGGGTTCACTGTAGTTGTGTGAATTTATTTCTGGGTTCTCTATTCTATTCCATTGGCTTACATGTCAGTTTTTATGCCAGTGCCATGCTGTTTGGGTTACTATAGCTCTGTAATATAGTTTAAAGTTAGATAATGTTATTGTGCCAAGTTTATTCTTTTTGCTCAGGGTGGCTTTGGCCATTCTGGGTTTTTTGTGGTTCCATAGAAATTTTGGGATTATTTTTTCTATGTCTGTGAAGAATGTCATTGGTATTTTGGTAAGGATTGTGTTGAATCTGTGGATTGCCTTGGGTAGTATGGACATATTAACAGTATTGATTCTTCCCATCCATGAACATGAAGTTACTTTACATATTTTTGAGTCCTTCAGTTTCTTTCATCAATGTTTTACAGTTTTCATTGTAGAGATCTTTCACTTCTTTGGCTAAGTTTATTCCTGAGTATTTTTATTTTATTTGTTGCTATTGTAAATAGAATTATTATTATTTTTTTTGCGATGGATTCTTGCTTTGTTGCCAGGCTGGAGTACAGTAGCGCAATCTTGGCTCACCGCAACCTCCATCTCCCAGGTTCAAGCGATTCCCCTGCCTCAGCATCCTGAGTAGCTGGGACTACAGGCATGTGCCACCATGCCCGGCTAATTTTTTTTATTTTGGTAGAGACGAGGTTTCACCATGGCCAGGATGATCTCGATCTCCTGACCTCATGATCCACCCGCCTCAGCCTCCCAAAGTGCTGGTATTACAGGCATGAGCCAATGTGCCCGGCCAATAGAATTAATTTTATGATTTTTTTTTTTTCAGGCTGTTCACTGTTGGCATATAGAAATACTACTGATTTTTGTATGTTAATTTTTGTATTCTGCAACTTTACTGAATTTATCAGTTCTGATGGTGTTTTTGGTGGAGTCTTTAGGTGTCTCCAAATAAGAGATCGTGTCATTTGCAAGCAAGGATAATTTGACTTCTTCCTTTCTAATACAGATACCCTTTATTTCTTTCTCTTGTCAGCTTGCTCTAGCTAAGACTCCCAGTAGTATGTGGAATAAAAGTGGGCATCCTTGTCATGTTCCAGATCTTAGAGAAAAGGCTTTCTTTTTTTTTTTGAGACGAAGTCTCCCTTTGTCGCCTAGGCTAGAGGGCAGGGGTGCAATCTCTGCCCACTGCAAGCTCCGCCTCCTGGGTTCAAGCAATTTTCCTGCCTCAGCCTCCTGAGAGGCTGGGACTACAGGCATGCGCCACCACACCCAGCTAATTTTATGCTTTTGGTAGAGACGGGGTTTCACCATGTTGGCCAGGATGGTCTCAATCTCTTGACCTAATGATCTGCCCATCTCAGCCTCCCAAAGTGCTGGGATCACAGGCGTGAGCCACTGTGTCCGGCTGGCTTTCAGTTTCTCACTGTTGGGTATGATACTAACTGTGAGTATGTCGTATGTGGGCTTTTATTGTGTTGAGGTATGTTCCTTCTATACCTAGTTTTTTTGAGAGTTTTTATCATGAAGGGATATTGAATTTTGTCGAGTGTTTTTTTCAACATCGGTTAAAATGATCAATGGTTTCTGTCCTTTATTCTGTTGATAAAGTATATCACATTGATTGATTTGTGTATTTTGATCCATCCTTGCATCTAGAATAGATCCCACTTGGTCATGATGAATAATCTTTTTAATATCTTGTTGAATTTGGTTTGCGAGTATTTTGTTGAGGATTTTTGCATTAATGTTCATCAGGGATATTGGCCTGTAGTCTGTCCGCCCTCCCTCCCTCCCTCCCTCCCTCCCTCCCTTCCTTTTTTTTTTCAAAAAGATGTGTCTTTGTCTGGTTTTGGTATCAGGATAATACTGGCCTTGTAGAATGAGTTTGGAAATACTCCGTCGCCCCCCCATTTTTTGGAATAATGTGAGTAGGATTGGTATTAATTCTGTTTTAAGAACCTCATCTTGATACAATAGATGCTTCTCGCTTCATTTAACATTGGCTGGAATTTTAAATTACTGTGTAGTTGGTTTTTTATATCTATATATACAAGAGATACGTATGAACAAACTATAATTGTATTTAGTTATATAATTATGTAAAGCATACATTATTTTATAGATGTATAATAGGTCCTGATTTTTGAAAGATATTTGAGTACCTAAACTTTGTAAATTTTTTTTTTAATAGGATTAGAAGTAAGTTGGATCACGGAGGAGTGATTCAAGGTTTTATTGATGCCTTAGATCAGCTCTCTAATCCTGAACTGCTCTTTAAGGTAAAATAGAACAGTTTCTGGCACATAAAACATACAACTTGGGTAAAACTTAATTTCAATCTACCTTGACTTTTTTTTTTTTTTCCTGCACACACAGGACTGGAGCAATGATGTAAGAGCTGAACTAGCAAAAACCCCTGTAAATAAAAAAAACATTGAAAAAATGTATGAAAGAATGTATGCAACCTTGGGTGACCCAAAGGCTCCAGGCCTGGGGGCCTTTAGAAGGAAGTTTATTCAGGTATGGACTGGCACAGCCTGCCTTTGTGACGGTGGAATCGTTATGACAGTCAAATTTTACATTTTAATGATTTAACAGTTCTGGATTTAATATATCTGTTGAATGTTTGAGATGTCATGATTTCTATGATACATTGAAAACATATTTTTAGGTCTGCAGGTAGCAGGTTGGTCAGTAGATAAAACCTCAGTGTTTCATTACATGTTCTTTATGCTCACATTTTTAGATCTGAAAATTACATGTAGTTTGGTATTTTCAATTCTTCAAATGGCTTGAATACAAGAAGATATTTGTATGTTAAGTAAGCTGATAAATATTTTCAAGCACTTAGTTTGGGGCACAGTTCTGGGTGCTCAGGAGACACATGGAGAAGACAGATCCAGTCCCCAAATACCAAGGGGTTGTGTGACAAAACTGCTCACCAAGAGCTGCGCCCAGGACAAACGTGGTAATCGTGAGACTTTTCAGGAATGTGCTGGAGTTGGAAGGAAAACACACTATCATTTGATGGAAATGATGGAGCAAGTGGACTGCAGTCCGCCCAGCTCCCACAGCTTTGCCCACTTGGGTGCTTCTCTCCCTCCTCCATCTGGAGACTTGCCCTTAGGGCTTGGCGTTAGCATCATTTCTCCTTTGAGCCTTTCCCGACCTTCCCCGACAGTGATCTTCAGAAGAGTCAGGTCTTCTTCCTCTCTCTCCTAAAACACCTTGCTTTAGAATCTCTCTCTTTAGCATGCATCATACTGATTTTTCCTTCTAATTTTTATCAAATTACCTTTATTCATTAAACCTTAAGAAATTTAAGGGCATAGATAAGTCTTGGAACTCCTGTTGCCAGAGTTCTCAGGTTCCACTGTGTACAGTGCAAAAGAAGAGCTTTATCGTTTTTAAATAACTACGTTATTAAGACATAAGTCACTGGCCCATAGGTCATCGATTTAAAGTATACAGTTCAGTAGTTTTTAGTACATTCACAGAGTCATGAAACCATCACCACAAAAAGAACCCATACCCATTAGCTGCACCGCCTCCGCACAGCTTCCAGCCTAGCCTGTCCCAGCACGCTGCTGCCTCGACCAGTCTGCACGTAGGCTTGGAATTCATGGCCACTTTGCTGCTGGAAGCCCTGAGACTGCCTTGCAGCCTCTCCATAGGGAGTGCAGTTCTTCCCCCTCCAGTGGCACCTGGTCCTGCCGAGGCCTGTAGGGTACCGAAAGGCCTCCTGTATTCTTTCCAGGCAGGAGATGTGTTTGGAGTTTAATTTCTAGTACATTAGAAAATCTATCCAGAATTTTCTACCTTGTACAGAATCAGAAATAACTTGGATTTATTCAAATAAAAATCTACCGAAACAAAGTGCCTCAAATTTCACTTTAGAGTATGCTTAAGGGCATTAGACCTTTCAGATAGGATGATGCTGGTTACGTTTGGAGAAGAACTAATCTTTCCATGTATTCCAAGAAATGCAGATTGCTTCTACGTTTTCATCAACTTAGAGATCAGAGAAGAAATCTGTTTTATATATGTCAATTTTCCTGTAGTGGATTGTCTTAAAATAGAGCACATTTCATTTATACCAGATTTATGTTGTGGCATTACTTATAAATTTGGTAAAAACATTTCTAATTAGAGATGATCAGGTAAATCTTGACTATTGAGTAATTGCTACTAATGCTTTTGAGATTAATTTTTTATTTGATACCAGAATTATAATTCAAATAAATATCTGAGTAGACGCCAATGCAAAGAGATAATTAATATATTCCAAGATAAAGTACTTATAATAATTGCTTTTAGAAATAAACACTATTGGCTGGGTGCAGTGGCTCACGCCTGTAATCCCAGCACTTTGGGAGGCTGAGGCAGGTGGATCATGAGGTCAGGAATTCAAGACCAGTCTGGCCAACATGGTAAAACCCCATCACTACTAAAAATACAAAAATTAGCCAGGCACGGTGGCGCATGACTGTAATCCCAGCTACTTGGGAGGCTGAGTCAGGAGAATCGCTTGAACCGGAGAAGCAGAGGTTGCAGTGAGCTGAGATTACGCCACCGCACTCCAGCCTGGGTGACAGAGCGAGACTCCATCTCAAAAAAAAAGAGAGAGAGAGAAATAAACATTATCTAAATAATATTTGTATTGGTTTATAACCCAGAATAATAGCTTGAAAGACTCTTACTGAAGAAAGTAGCATTCCTTTGTTTTTTTCATCAGCTGGTATCAAAAATTGCGAGCCATTTATTTCTGTTGAATTGTTCCCTTTATTTTGTTGTTTTTAACTCTGTCCCTAGTTACTTGTGTCATAATGATGGAGACCACTAACTAGACAGTGAGTGCACAGAGGTTAAATGACTTCAGGTTTTTAAAGCTCTTATTAGGATTTATAACTAAAAGTCACTACTAACCATGCTTGGTTTTTGTTTTTGTTTTTGAGACAGAGTCTCGCTCTGTTGCCCGGGCTGGAGTGCAGTGGCACAATCTCGGTTCACTGCAACCTCCACCTCCTAGGTTCAAGCGATTCTCTTGCTCAGCCTCCCATGTAGCTGGGATTACAGGCATGAGCCACCACATCCAGCTAATTTTTTGTATTTAAAGTGGAAATGGGGTTTCACCATGTTGGCCAGACTGATCTCGAACTCCTGAGCTCAAGTGATCTGCCTGCCTCGGCCTCCCAAAGTGCTGGGATTACAGGCGTGAGCCAGCACACGCCACCAAAGTATACATCTTAAAAGCAGAGAAGAAGCCGATATCGTCGCTCACTCCATTTATTACACTTACAAGCTTAAGCCTTTTCCAAAGTCCAAACTAAACGTCAGTCTTTATAGTAAGTTCTTGTTAATTTCAGACCTTTGGAAAAGAATTTGATAGACATTTTGGGAAAGGAGGGTCTAAGCTACCGAGAATGAAGCTCAGTGACTTCAACGACGTTGCCAACATGCTGCTTTTAAAAATGAACAAAGACTCAAAGCCCCCTGGGAATCTGAAAGAATGGTCACCTTGGATGAGCGACTTCAAAGTGGAGTTCCTGAGAAATGAGCTGGAGATTCCTGGTGAGTTCACCTCCAGGGGTGACAAACCTGTACTCTGAGGAGCACAGCACTCAAGTAAGAACTCTTGGTTTCTGGAATGGTGCGACTAGGATACTGACAGTTACCTCTTTTTTAAAGAATTTTAAAATTCACCAGATTTTTCATCATTAAAAAATTCATGATTGCTATGAGTACACATTACTAAATGTTTAATGAAGTTATAGTTTTTATATTCCTGATCCTGACAAATGTTCAGATTTTCATTTGGTAATAATGGTAACCAGCAATCATAGATTTCCTCTGAACATATTCATGCTTTGCTCCTGAATGACTTTTCTTCAGAAACATAATACTGGTATAGATGCAGATTGCTTCCTGGGATGTGTACACAGTTCCACTTAAAGTGGAAAAAAAAAAGTTGTTGTTTTTTTTTTTTAATGACATATTAATGATAAGTCACTTACCTGCAGGAAAAAAGATTGTGATATCAAGGGTAGAGATGCACAGAAAATTGGCCAGAATTCAAGGCATGACTTTTTCAGAGGAAACCTGTGTGCATTTCATTTTCTTCACCCCAAATTTGCCAGAGGAAAAAATGTTTTAATCTGGTTATTCTTGTTCTCGTTCCAGTGGGTATAAGAAAAAACGTATTTGGAGAAACATTTTTCTTTGTTATTAATAATGACTATGCAGTTGCATACAGTCCATTTCAAGAACAATATTTAAATGTAAGCCTTGTCATATGCAGCTTGAGTTTCCTTGAGATATGCAGTGTTCTAGTCGGTGTATTATTTTTTTCTATTTAGGATTTGTCCATGCTATTGAAATAGAGAGCTAACTTTCATTAATCAGTCAAACTGAGAAATAACATTTTTTAATGTCAGTTTCCTCTAAATGAGAACTTTCATTAAAAAGTTTTATCATGTTAAATTGACTTTTTAAAAAGTAGATCAGGAGGCATGTTTTATAATACAGATGGTTGTCTAACAAGTTGTTCCTAAGCAAGGCTCTGGTTTGTTTCAGGTCAATATGACGGTAGGGGAAAGCCGTTGCCAGAGTACCACGTGCGAATCGCCGGGTTTGATGAGCGGGTAGGTGTGAGGGTGTGCGACCCAGTCCCCACCCTGATGATTGTCCTTCAGATACGAGAATGATCTGTTTGCCTTTCGTAAAAAAGAAACAACGGCGCATGTTGATCTCAAATATATGGGGTTTACCATATTTACTGAGTACCTTTGTGTGTGTGTGAGAGAGAGAGAGGTAAGAGTCTCACTCTGTCACCCAGGCTGAGTGCAGTGGCGCAGTCTCAGCTTACTGCCTCCACATCCTGGGTTCAGGAGAGTCTTCGTGTCTCAACTGGGATTAGGGGTGTGTGCCACCACGCCTGGCTAATTTTTGTATTTTTATTAGAGACGGGTTTCACCATGTTGGCCAGTGGCAAGGCTGGTCTGGGACTCCTGCCTGCCACTGATCGACCCGCCTCAGCCTCCCAAGGTACTGGGATTAACAGGCATGAGCCACCATGTCCAGCCCCGAATTTCTTTTTTCTTTCATATATATCTATTTTATTGCATTTTAGGTTCTGGGGTGCATGTAAAGAACATTTCTTAATATAATGTCTCCAGTGTTTGAACAGTAGTCCTATTTAAGATATCATAAATCCAAAGAGTAGGCTGTGTGTGAGTGTCCACTATACAATGTGTGTAGCATTAGCTTACTATAGACAGTTTGCATGCTGGCTGTTGCTGGTTGCTAAGGATATCCACATTCATAAGTATTTATAACCAGGAACGTGACATTTCTGTGGGCACAGCAGTCAGGCACGTGCAGGTAGCAGAAGTTAGTTGCTGGCCTCAGTGCCGTGCTCTTCTCTGGCACTGTGTTCAGAAGGCAGCCCCTCGGAGGAATGCTTGCAGCCAGCCTGGCTTTTCCCTCTGAGTTTGACAAACAGCTAGCCTGTGCCCCGAGGTGACGTTCTGATTTTTCAAGGTGACAGTCATGGCGTCCATGAGAAGGCCCAAGCGCATCATCATCCGTGGCCATGATGAGACGGAGCACCCTTTCTTGGTGAAGGGCGGCGAGGACCTGCGGCAGGACCAGCGCGTGGAGCAGCTCTTCCAGGTCATGAACGGGATCCTAGCTGGAGACTCCGCCTGCAGCCAGAGGGCCCTGCAGCTGAGGACCTACAGCGTGGTGCCCCTGACCTCCAGGTGACTGCCGGGCTGCTCCCAGCCAGGAGGCTGCTGCACGCTGCTGGGTGTCCACGGGACTGTTTTTCTAGTGAAGAAAGAGCAGTTTGGGTTTACTCGTTAACTTTTTATTCTCCCTTTCAGGTTAGGATTAATTGAGTGGCTTGAAAATACTGTTACCTTGAAGGACCTTCTTTTGAACACCATGTCACAAGAGGAGAAGGCGGCTTACCTGAGGTAAGGGCGGCCACACGCCCTGCTCCCCCAGCAGTCGCCTCCCCTCACTTCTCCAGTGGCAGGTCGGGGCCATGACAGGCGCGGTCGAGAGCCCACGCTGCCTGCCCCGAAGTCTGCTGGCTGGGTCAGTAAACCGAATGGAGTGCAGGCTGCTAACCAGTGGTTGCAGATATTTTGCCATAATACAAAATATATATTGACTTTGGGGGGCGGGGGAAACGTTGTTGAAGGAAATAATAATGAGATGAGCAGATAATGTAGTAAAACGTGTTCTGTGGGCCAGGTGCTGTTGTCAGTTTTTAACGTGTATGAACTAATTCTCATCAACGGCCTACAAGGTAAGTGTTATTACCACTTCTGTACAGATGAGTACCCTGAGGCTCAGAAAGGTCAAGTGACTTGTCCTGTGTCACCCAGCCTGTAAAGTGGGGTAGCTGGGATTATTAGTAATTAATTCTAGGTTATGATATGGATGCTTTTTAATTTTTCTTTATCCTTTTCTCAGTTTTCCAAGTTTTCTACAATTAACCTACATTTTTTAAACAGAAGTTTTTTTATTTGCCTTTTATTTATGTAAATAAAAATAAGGGCCGGGTGCAGTGGCTCACGCCTGTAATCCCAGCACTTTGGGAGGCCGAGACGGGTGGATCACGAGGTCAAGAGATCGAGATCATCCTGGTCAACATGGTGAAACCCCGTCTCTACTAAAAATACAGAAAATTAGCTGGGCATGGTAGAACGCACGCCTGCAGTCCCAGCTACTCGGGAGGCTGAGGCAGGAGAATTGCTTGAACCCAGGAGGCGGAGGTTGCGGTGAGCCAAGATCGCGGCATTGCACTCCAGCCTGAGTAATGAGTGGAACTCCGTCTCAAAAAAATAAAATAATTAAAAAAAAAAAGGAAAAATAAGGACAACATGAAAAACATTTTGAGTGTTGACAGGTTTTGATAACCAGAGTTGACAGATTTTGGTGACGAGCTATGAGATGAAGGAAGACCACATGGTCAGAAACAGCTTCGGGGCTTCTTTCTCTTTGATATCCTCTCATTCTTTCCTGAAAGTATTTAAATAAGCATTTGAGTATTTGCTTAGCATTGTTTCTGCTTTCCCTGGAAGAAAGGGGGAACTGATGAGCGCTGCTTCCTGGAGTCTCACAAGTTCCAGATCTGGTCCTGGCACTGAGGCTCTGCCTGGCAGTGGAGATGCTGAGCAGGTGCTGCCTTTCTCGTGGTACCTGCCTGCATTTGTGGGACGGGGTGGTAGCGTGGAACTGCACAGGGTCAACGTAGGTACTGGAAGAGCTGAAAGCACCTTTCAGATACGGAATTATGTAAGCAACTTCCAACTGCCTTTTTACAGGGCACTTCCAGTACTCATTATTAAAATCCTTGGTATTTTTTTCTTAATTCAGCATGTTTCAGTTTTATGACCTAAGAATTTTCATCTCAGTTTAGGAGGAGAGAATTTTAAGATGGAGTGGGCTACTTATGAAATTAACGTCTATAGCAACTCAGAAAAGGTTTCACCTGAAGTGACTGGATTGCTAAGTCACATGTGAAACTGTTCTGTCTTTAGACTTTATTGGGAAAACTTGTTAAAGCTGTCCACACGAGAGTACCCAAACATACCCAAATCACACTGTTTCCCACTGCCCGGGAACCACCTTTTTTCTAGGAAACATCGAAAACAGCTTTTCAATTCACTTTAAGCATCCATTGTCATTTAAGAAAATACTTTTGGCTGGGCGAGGCGGCTCACGCCTATAATCCCAGCACTTTGGCAGGCCGAGCAGGGTGGTCAAGAGATCGGGACCATCCTGGTCAACATGGTGAAACCCCGTCTCTACTAAAAACACAAAAATTAACTGAGCATGGTGGTGCGCGCCTGTAGTCCCAGCTACTTGGGAGCCTGAGGCAGGAGAATTGCTTGAACCCAGGAGGCAGAGGTTGCGGTGAGCTGAGATCGCGCCATTGCACTCCAGCCTGGGAAACAAAAGCGAAACTCCATCTCAAAAAAAAAAAAAAAAACTTTCTCATAGGAGAGCAGAAGGCTTATTGGAAGAAAAAAGAAAAAAATATTTTCTCATACTTACTATGTGGTTTGTGTGTCTATCTACATATTGGAAGTGTGAAGAAAGTTGTGGCACTGGCTGTTGTGGTGGCTCACGACTACAATCCCAGCACTTTGGGAGGCTGAGGTCGGCTGATCACCTGAGGTCAAGAATTTGAGACCAGTTTGGCCAACATAGTGAAACTCAGTCTCTACTTAAAATACAAAAGTTAGCTGGGCATGGTGGCAGGCGCTTACAATCCTAGCTGCTTAGGAGGCTGGAGGCTTGAGAATTGCTTAAACCCAGGAGGTGGAGGTTGCAGTGAGCCGAGATCACTCCACTGCAGTCGAGCTTGAGCAACAGAGTAAGTCTCTGTCTCTAAAAGAAAAGAAAAAGATGTGGCAGTGGTCTAAATAAGGATCAAAACAGACATAATCCATCTTCAGCAAAACTGCCGGGTTTGTTTGTTTGTTTTTGAGATGGAGTCTCACTCTGTCACCAGACTGGAATGCAGTGGTGTGATCTCAGCTCACTGCAACCTCCAGCTCCCAGATTCTAGCAGTTCTGCCTCAGCCTCCCAAGTAGTCGGGACTACAGGCGTGTGCCACCACGCAGGCTAATTTTTTGTATTTTTAGTAGAGGGTTTCACCGAGTTAGCCCGGATGGTCTCCTATCTCCTGACCTTGTGATCTGCCCGTCGTGGCCTCCCAAAGTGCTTGGATTACAGGCGTGAGCACCGTGCCCGGCCTGTGTGGGCTTTTTGGCTGTGGTGGTTACACGGTCTGATGTGTCCTGCGGCTTCCAGCAGCCACCTGTGTGGGCTGTTGCCCTCTTGCTTCTTTCTAGGTCAGAGTTTCAGAATTGCATGTCTGGTTAATAACTAGTTATGTTTAGTTCATCTTATTGTCTATATGAAGTGGGAAATTTATTGGATCTGATGGTTTTGTACCTAAATTTTTCATAGGAAATAGCTTGGATTTCTTTAGGAATAATTAAGAATGAATAATGGTACACTGAAATCCAAGATCCAGAGTAATACGGGTTCGGTGTTAATATTGAATATGATTAAAAGTCATATTTCTTCCTGCCTCTTCGCTATTTTTCAATGAATTCTTGGTGAGCTTTGCCTTTGAAATCACGTAATGCTAAAATCTTCCTAATTCCAATTTCTCTTCTCACTCATTAGTGATCCCAAGGCACCACCATGTGAATATAGAGACTGGCTGACAAAAATTTCCGGAAAACAAGATGTTGGAGCTTACGTGCTAATGTATAAGTAAGTTTGGTTTTGATTTTCCTTTGTTTTATTTACTTATTTATTTTTATTTGAGGGTATTAATCTGCCATTTTTTTCTTTTTGTTTGTGTATTAGTTATTTCATTCTTCTCCAAGATGCATGTTTTCTTTCGATTCTTAGAAAGCTTTGCCTCAGAGAGATCATCAAGATCTAGTTATTTGATATTTGACTCTCAAAAAAAGTTTTAAAATTTAAATTTCAAGTCACGAGAAAATTTTTCTAATTAGATGTTTCTATTATTAAATCATAGGGGAGCTAATCGTACTGAAACAGTCACGTCTTTTAGAAAACGAGAAAGTAAAGTGCCTGCCGATCTCTTAAAGTAAGTACCTTTCTGCCCTCACCCTTAGCGGGGTCACAGCAGCCACACAGCCGTGTCTCTCTTGCAGGCGGGCCTTCGTGAGGATGAGTACAAGCCCCGAGGCCTTCCTGGCACTCCGCTCCCACTTCGCCAGCTCTCACGCTCTCATATGCATCAGCCACTGGATCCTCGGCATCGGAGACAGACACCTGAACAACTTTATGGTGGCCATGGAGACCGGCGGCATGATCGGGATAGACTTCGGGCATGCGTTTGGATCCGCTACGCAGGTGCGCTCGCCGTGCTCTCATGGTCCTGGGCTAGGCGAGAGTCATTATAGGACTTTCAACACCCTCCAGAAATAGACCGTTTTTAAAGAAAAACAGCATGTTAGCTTGGTTTTGTCATGGCCATTGAATGCAGAAAGGGATAATCCCTGCATTTCAGCCTCATTCAGACAGGTCACAGAAGTCATGGTGATCAGTGACATCATCACAGCCGGGAGTAAAACGTGTTCCCAGATCAAAGAAAGACTCTAAGGAAGTTTTATGAGGCCCCACAATAAAAATGTCTTAGACAAAATATGATACAGATCCTGTCTCTGGTTAACCTCCGAATGTTTTGGATCGTCCTTCTCAATCTCTGTGGCTTCGTGTCCTGCGCATGTGGGTTCTGCAGTGAGGGATGATGCAAGCCGAGGTGGTTGCTGTGGAGCACAAGAACTCACATCTGTGTGTCTGATTTAAACGGAAGCGGAGTCTATATTGTTACTAAATGTGAACGGTAACTGTGAGGATGCTGTTTTGTGCTCGGTACTTTGAGAGTTCCGGCTTACATATCGTGCTGCTTGCTTTTTTTCTTGTTTAGTTTCTGCCGGTTCCCGAGTTGATGCCTTTTCGGCTAACTCGCCAGTTTATCAATCTGATGTTACCAATGAAAGAAATGGGCCTTATGTACAGCGTCATGGTCCACGCGCTCCGGGCCTTCCGCTCAGACCCTGGCCTGCTCACCAACACCATGGATGTGTTTGTCAAGGATCCCTCCTTTGACTGGAAGGTAGGTTTTGTTTCTTGTGCACTTTACACTTTCATGACAGTGTCCCCGTGATCAAACTGCTGTCTCCCGCGCATGATAGAAATGCATTGAGTTGTGTTAATGAAAATATTTACATTATTTTGTACAGGATATCTCAGCGTTAGTATTTAGCATTGTCTGGGCACAGTGGCTCACACCTGCAATCCCAAAACTTAGGGAGGCAGAGGCAGGAGGATCACCTGAGGTCAGGAGGTGGAGACCAGCCTGGCCAATGTGGTGAAAGCCCGTCTCTACTAAAAATACAGAAATCAGCTGGTGGTGTGCACCTGTAATCCCAGCAACTTGAAAAGCTGAGGCAGGAGAATGGCTTGAAACCAGGAGGCAGAGGTTGCAGTGAACCAAGGTCATGCCACTGCACCCCAGTCTGGGCGACAAAAGTGAGACTCCGCCTCAAAAAAAAAGGAAAAGGAAAAATAAAAACAGTTAAGAGACAAAAACTTTTATTTGGAAAAATAAGGGCCCCACTGAGGCCTCTCTTCTCAAGATGCGTGCACTATGCAGTCTGTATGAACAGCTTTGTAGCTGTAGACAGGAAAGCAGGGCTGCTCCTGGTTATAGATGTTCGTTTGTGTTAAGATCATTACTAGATTTAATCGTTTGGACGTGAGTGTATGTACCATTATAATAAGCAGGGAAAATCATATTCTTTTCTTTTAGAATTTTGAACAAAAAATGCTGAAAAAAGGAGGATCATGGATTCAAGAAATAAACGTTGCTGAAAAAAATTGGTATCCCCGACAGAAAATATGTTACGCTAAGAGAAAGTTAGCAGGTGCCAATCCAGCGGTCATTACTTGGTAAGATTTTTATATGTGGAAAAAACTAACGGCTACCGACATGCTACTGTTTCTCGAAGAACCAACATAGGTACAAACTGCTGCGCACTTGATATCGTTTGCATGACTTCTCTCCTGTCAACGAGGAGCAGAGCAGTGCTTAGAGAGGCTGACTTCCCCAGAGCAGGGCGAGGCCTGCAGCTCCTCTGTACGTGACCCCTGCACCGTCTTCAGGCACACTCAGTCCCTGGAACAGTGGTGCCAACAGAAGCAGCAGAAGGTGCACTCTTACACAGCTGTCATAATACTGTTACATACATGAGGAGACTTAGGTTTTCAATTTGCTTTTGTACTTTTTAGGGCATCTGACCCTGATGGACATAGTACCTAGGTGTGAAAAGCACGTTGTGGGCTTGTTAGATGAGAATCCAATTTGGGTTGGCTTTTAGGTTAGCTTTTAAATTCTTTCTTGTTGAGGTCTAAAGCAAATAGAAATTTGTGGAGATGATTCACAGGAAGGAAAAAAGTTGGACTTTAGAATTAAGTAATAGTAAGTGGCAATCTATTGTCAACTTATTTTTGACAAGGGTGCCATTCAGTGACCTTTCCAACAAATAGCACAGGCAAAACAACGAAGTTGGGCTTCTATTTCACACCATATGCAGAAATTAATTCAAAATGGATCAAAGAGCTAAATGTCAAAACTATAAAACACTTAGAAAAAAGAGTAAATTGGCCAGGTGTGGTGGATCACTTGAAGTCAAGAGGTCGAGACCACTCTGGCCATCATGGTGAAACCCCATCTCTATTAAAAACACAAAAATGAGCTGGGCATGGTGGCGCATGCCTGTAATCCCAGCTAGTAGGGAGGTGGAGGTTGCAGTGAGCCGCGATTGTGCCACTGCACTCCAGCCTGGGCAACAAAGCAAGACTCTGTCTCAAAAAAAAGAAAATAGGAGTAAATCATCCTGACCTCGGGTTTTGTTGTGATACTTGCTCTTTTTTAGGTATGTATGACACCAAAAGCACAAGCAAGAAACAAATACTACATACATTGGACTTCAGCGAGATTAAACGATTCTGTGCTTCACAGAGTGCTATCAAGAAAGCGTTTCAGTCTTCAGAATGGGATAAAATATTTGCAAGTCATATATCTGATAAGGGACTTGTATCTAGGGTACATTAAAAAACTCTTACAGCCCAATAATAGATAGAGAGGTAACCCAATTAAAAATGGTCAGGGCCAGGCACGGTGGCTCATGCTATAATCCCAGCTACTATATAATCCCAGGCTGAGGCAGGAGGATTGCTTGAACCCAGGAGATAGAGGTTGTAGTAAGCCAAGATCACACCATTGCACTCCATTCCAGCCTGGGCAACAGAGCAAGACCCTGTCTCCAAAAAAAAAAAACAACTGGTCAAAAGACTTGAACTGACATTTCTCTAATGAAAATATACAAATAGCCAATAGGCACATCAAAAAACGCACAACATCACTAGTCATCAGGGAAATCCAGGTGAAGTGCTACCATACAACTGCCAGGATGGCTTTTGTTAGTTAATTTTTATTTTATTTATTTGTTGGTTTTGAGTCGAAGTCATGCTCTGTCACCCAGGATGTAGTGCAGTGGCGTGATCTCGGCTCACTGCAGCCTCTACCTTCTGGGTTCAAACGATTCTCCTGTCTCAGTCTCCCAAGTAGCTGGGATTACAGGTGCATGCTACCACGCCTGGCTGATTTTTGTATTTTTAGTAGAGATGGGGTTTCACCAAGTTGGCCAGGCTGGTCTCAAACTCTTGACCTCAGGTGATCCACCCACCTTGGCTTCCCAAAGTGCTGGGATTACAGGTGTGAGCCACCCTGCCTGGCCAGATGGCTATAATTTTAAAATGGGGCTGGATGCAAAGGCTCACACCTGTAATCCCAAGCACCTGGGAGGCCAAGACAGGAGGATTGCTAGAGCCCAGGAGTTCAAGTTTAGCCTGGGCAACATAGCAAGACCCTGTCTCTACCAAAAATTATTAAAACTTTCAAATTTTTTTTAAAAAGGAATCTAACGAAGTGTTGAGGTTGTAGAGAAGCTGGACTCCTCAAACTCTGCTGGTGGGAATGGAAAAGGGTGCAGCTGCTGTGGGAAAGTGGCAGTTCTTCACAAAGTGAGACATAGAGTTACCGTGGGACCCAGCAGTGTCGCTGCTAGGTGAATCCTAGGAATTCATCCATGAGAAGTGAGGCTGTACGTTCACACACAAACTTGAGCAGCATAATTCATGTTCTGTTTTCCTACAAATCCAGTCTTTGACTTCAAGGTTATAAGCCACAGAAAATACTCTGTGAGTGATGAGGTGGAGAATGGGTTTATATGCTGACTGGGAATATAGGCAGCAGAGGAAAATAACACATGGTTGGTGTATTTGTGTTTGTTCCACCTTTTTCCAGTGACGAGCTGCTTCTAGGCCACGAGAAGTCACCTGCCTTCAGAGACTATGTGGCTGTGGCACGAGGAAGCAAAGATCACAATGTTCGTGCCCGAGAACCAGAGGGTGGGCTTTCAGAAGAGACTCAAGTGAAGTGCTTGATGGACCAAGCAACAGACCCCAACATCCTTGGCAGAACCTGGGAAGGATGGGAGCCCTGGATGTGAGGTTTGTGGGAGTCCACACATAGAAAGCGTTACATTGTTTAAAGAATCTCCTATACTTTCGTTGGCAGCAGTCCATGAGCTGATTTTCCTGAAGCACTAAAGAGAAGAAATCTCTTTTTGTGCTACAGTTTTGTAGCGTGAGTTTAAACAAGATTACGATGAGTAAATGTATATGGGTAAAATCAAAGATAAGGTTACAGTAACATCAGGGATTAGGTGAGGGTTATAGAGAGGTACGTATCCAGGCTCACCAAAGTATTAAGTCAAGAATATAGCGTATGATCTGCTTTGAGAGCGTTTACAAGTGCTGAACGAACGTAGGAGCATGGGGAAGCCGCGGAATGCCCTTCTGGGTCTGGCACATTGAACGCACACCCAGAAGGCTTCATCACCAAGATTTTGGGAGAGTACAGGTAACAGTATAGTTGGTGTAACATTGTAGAAGCAGTGTAGGAACAGTAAGAACAATAGGTAAAGCTATGCTTATGGCTTATTGTATTTAGAAATGACTGCATTTGATATTTTAGGATATTTTTCTAGGTTTTCTCCTTTGATTTTATTCTCTTCTAGTTTTGACATTTTATGATAGATTTGCTGTCTAGAAGGGAATGTCTTTGTTTAGGAGGGTAAAAACTTTGTTCTTAGCATTCACTTTTGCTATTCCGATCTGCAACTGGAAGATACATAAAAGTACTTTGTATTGCAAATTCTGGATAACTTCAGAAATCCCAAGGTTGGTGTTAGGGAGAGCACTAAGCGTTTCAGTTCCAGGAGAATAAAAGAAATCCCTATTTGAAATGAGTTCCTCATTTGGAGAAAAGCAAGCATGCATTCTGGCACAACAAGAGCAAATTATGAAGTCCAAAAGTGGCTCCTTCCACGTGCTGCCGTGTCCCTCCTCCAGGCCTGTACTCCCAGACGTTTCGGATCGGCTTCTAGCTTTCCGTTGTTGTTTTTCCCTTCTAACACTTGTGTTTGGAAACCCTTCTGTGATTTTGAGAAGTAATAATCTTGAGTGTTTAATAAAGTTTTTTTCCAAAAGTAATGTGTATCTCTTTTCTGTAGTTTCAAGAGCAAAATATTCATCTTACAAACTAGTTCATTATATTACTTGCCTAGTTTATTTTGATAAATGCAGGTTAGGTACATCATGGCATTTAAAATAAACATCTATGGCCAGGCACAATGGCTCACGCCTGTAATCCAAGCGCTTTGGAAGGCCAAGCGGGAGGATTGCTCGAATTCCTTGAGCGCAGGAGTTAAAGACCAACGGGAGCAACGTAGATCCCATGTCTGTTTTCAAACATAAAATAACAAATTTGTCTTCTCAACAGATGACACCTATTGAACCAGAGAAACTTCATCTGCAGGAAAAATAAGTAATCGTGTATGTGAAAAATCTAGTACACGGGGTTCAGTAAATACTTTTGCACCAAAATGACCAGAGTAAACCTACTTTGGAGTAGAGTTGATAATATATTGTTTTCTATAACAACTAATTAGCTATAATTCTTGCTTAAGTCCTAATAATTCTGGCTACATCATTAAATGGATCCACCTACATTATGGGAAACCTTGTTTTTTTAATGACTACTTTTCATATCAATAAAAGTTGATTGTTACAAGTTGTGTGTATGGGTCAAGTCTCAGCTGTGTGCATGAAAAGTTCATCCTTGCTCATGAGCGTGCAGTAAGAAGAAACTCTTGCTGTGCACAGCATTCAGAAGACATTCATGAAATTACACTAGATCTTAAATGGCCATTACACAGTGTAGGAACTGAATGGCACATCTGAGTCATCCCTGGGGCTCAGACTTCAACTTGTGATTCTTGCTGAATAAGAATATTTGATTTGGAAACCAAGAAACAAAAAAAACACTTCTACTGACTACAGTTTTTGAGTCGAAGTCTTGCTCTGTCACCCAGGATGTAGTGCAGTGGTGCGATCTCGGCTCACTGCAACCTCCACCTTGTGGGTGGAGGAAATATGAGTGACATTAGTATTTTCATTAAGCTTTTTATTAAGCATTTTAATGTTTAATAAAAGATAGGGCCAGGTGCGGTGGCTCATGCCTGTAATCCCAGCACTTTGGGAGGCAGAGGCGGGTGGATCTCCTGAGGTCAGGAGTTCGAGACTAGCCTGACCAACATAGTGAAACCCCGTCTCTACTAAAAATATAAAAAATTAGCCGGGCGTGGCAGCGGGCACCTGTAATCCCAGCTACTCGGAAGGCTGAGGCAGGAGAATCACTTGAACCTGGGAGGCAGAGGTTGTGATGAGCCAAGATTGCTCCATTGCACTCCAGCCAGGGCTATAAGAGCGAGACTGTCTCAAAGTTAAAAAAAAAAAAAAAAAGCCATATACATTTTCAGAAATGTAACAAAGACAAGCAGAGTTTTTTTTTCCCAGAAGTAGGGCGGAATGAGCCATTTTCTTCACGCTTACTCTTAGGGAGGCATAGCAGTGTGGCTTTATTTTTGAGACGGAGTTGTCCCCTGGGCTGGAGTGCAATGGTGTGGTCCCGGCTCACTGCAAACGTCGCCTCCTGGGTTCCAGCAGTTCTCCTGCCTTAGCCTCCAGAATAGCTGAAATTATAGGTGCCCACCACCACACCTGGCTAATTTTTGTATTTTAGTAGAGACGGGGTTTCACCATGTTGGTCAAGCTGGTCTCGAACTCCTGACCTCAGGTGATCCACCCACTTCAGCCTCCCAGAGTGCAGGGATTATATGCGTGAGCCACCAGCTCGGCTTTGTTGCATTTTGGTCAGAAAAGACCCTGAGATTTCAATCTTTTTAAATGTATTGAGACTTGATATGTGTTCCTTAGGTTTAGATGGTTGATAGTGTTGTTCAAGTCTGCTATTTCCTTATGTGTAGATGTTCTATCCATTATTGACTGGGGTATTGAGGTCTCCAACTATTATTTTAATTTGTTTGAGACAGAGTCTCTGTTGCTCAGGCTGGAGTGCAATGGTGTGATCTCAGCCCACTGTAACCTCCACCTCCCGGGTTCAAGCAGTTCCCCTGCTTGAGCCTCCCAAGTAGCTGGGACTACAGGCACCTGCCACCTTGTCCAGCTGATTTTTGTTTGCTTGTTTGTTTTAGTAGAGACGGGGTTTCACCATGTTGGCCAGGCCAGTCCCAAACTCCTGACCTCAAGTGATCCACCCGCCTTAGCCTCCCAAAGTGTTGGGATTACAGGCGTGAGCCACCGTGCCCAGCCTCCAACTATTCTTCCCTTCACTTCAATGTTTGCTTTATATGTTTTGGAGATCTGCTGTTTGAGTCTTTATAATGTTTTTCATGGATTGACCTTTTATCAATATATAATGTTCTTTTTTTGTCTCTTATAACAAGTTTTGACTTAAAGTTTTATTTTCTCTAATTAGTGGCCATGCCAACTTTTTTTTTTTTTTTAACTGAGTTTTGCTCTTGACACCCAGACTGGAGTGCAATGGCACAATCTCAGCTGTACCAGCTTTTTGTTGGTTACTAATGCATGGAAAATATTTTTCCATCCCTTCACTGTAAATCTCGTTGTGTCAGGATTTAAGTCACTTAAGTCATTTAAGATAGCATATAGTTAGGTCATGTTTTACTTATTTTTTTAATTTTTAATAAAGACGGGGTTTCACCATGTTGGTCAGGCTGGTCTTGAACTCCCGACCTCAGGTGATCCGCCTGCCTTGGCTTCCAAAGTGCTTGGATTACAAGCGTGAGCCACCACGCCCGGCCAGGTCATGTTTTAAAAACCCATTCTGCCAATCTCGCAGTTGGTGAGTTAAATACATTTACATTCAAAATGATTTCTGATTAGGAACCACTTCTGGCCAGGCGCGGTGGCTCACGCCTGTAATCCCAGCACTTTGGGAGGCCGAGGCGGGTGGATCACGAGGTCAAGAGATCGAGACCATCCTGGTCAACATGGTGAAACCCCGTCTCTACTAAAAATACAAAAAATTAGCTGGGCATGGTGGCGCGTGCCTGTAATCCCAGCTACTCAGGGGGCTGAGGCAGGAGAATTGCCTGAACCCAGGAGGCGGAGGTTGCGGTGAGCCGAGATCGCGCCATTGCACTCCAGCCTGGGTAACAAGAGCGAAACTCCGTCTCAAAAAAAAAAAAAAGAAAAAAGGTTACCACTTCTGTCATTTTGCTATTTGTTTTTTATTTTCTATCTTTTCCCCCTGAATTCCTCCAATAGTGTTTTATATTTTATTGATTTTGCTAGTGTTCCAGTTGAATTTTTCATTTTCTTTTCTGTATGTTTCAAAGTTTTTTTTAGTGGTTATGTTGGTGATTATAATTAATAGCTTAAGTTTCTAAGAATATAGTTTGAATTGATAGAACTGAGTTTCCGTAGCATACAAAAGCTCTGCTTCTCTAAAGCTCTTCCTTCTCCCACTTTATGTTGCTTTTGTCACAGATTGCATCTTCTGTATTGCGTGCCCAGTAACAGATTTATAATTTATAAACGCTCAATGCATTTGTCATTTAAGTCATACAGTAAAACAGCAGTTGCAAACCAAAAATATGATATGCTAGTTTTTAAAAAAATTTTGAGGTAAAATATACATATTTAACTTATCACTTTAAACATATTTAAGTCCACAGTTCAGTAGTATTAAATAAATACATTTATATTATTTTTTCCCTTCATACCGTCTCTGTCATCCCCTGCCTGGCCTTTGGTAACCACCAGTCTACTCTCTGTCTTAATGAGATCCACTTGTTTTAGCTCTTAATTTATGAGTGAGAACAGGTGATACTTGTTTTTCTGTGCCTGGCTTATTTCACTTAATGCCCTTCATTTCCACCCGTGCTGCTGCAGGTGACTGGATCTTACTCTCTGTGTGCACCTGACTCATCCGTTGTGTGTGTACCACAGTTTATTTGTCCACACAGCTCTTGATTCCGTGTCTTGGCTGCTGTGAACGGTGCTGCAACCAGCATGGGAATGCAGATACCTCTTTGATAAACTAATGTTTTTCTTTTTGGTGTATACCTAACGCATTGCTGGATCCTATGGTAGCTCTATTTTTAGTTTTTAAAGGAACCTCCGAATGGTTCTCCATCATGGTTGTATGTATTTACATTCCCACCAGCAGTGTACAAGGGTTCCCTAGTCACATCCTCACCAGCATCAGCTACTGCTTCACTTTTGGTTATGAGCCATTTTAACTGGGGGATGATACCTCATTGTGGTTTTGATTTGCGTTTCTCTGATGACCAGTGATGTTGGGCATTTTTTTATGTACCTGTTGGCCATGTGTTTGTCTTCTTTTGAGAAATTCCTGTTCGTATTCGTGTGTCTTGCCCATTTTTAGTCAGATTTTATTGCTATTGAGTTGAGCTCCTTATATATTCAAGTGATGACCCTTATCAAATGGAGAGTTTGCAAATATTTTTTCCCATTCTACGAGCCGTCTTTTTACTACGTTATTTTGCTGTGCAGCTTTTCAGCTTGGTGTAATCCCAACTGTCCATGTGGGTTGCCTGCACTTTTGAGGCCTCATGCAAAACATTTTTGCCCAGACCCGTGTCCTGGAGTTTCCCCAACGTTTTCTTCTGGCAATTTTGCAGTTTCAGGTCTTGAACACGCCTTTAATCCATTTCATGTGATTTTTGTATAAAGTGGGAGTTAGGGGTCTCCACATTCTGCATGTGGATATCCAGTTTTCCCAGCACCATTTATTGAAGACTGTCATTTCCTGCATTGTAAATTCTTGGCACCTTTGTGGAAGATGAGTTGGTGTAAGTGTGTGGATCGATACCTGGATTTTCTGTTCTGTCTCACTGCCAGTTCCATGGTACTTTGGTTGTAGCTTTGTAACAAGCTCTGCAGAGAGGTGCTGCGATGCCGGCTCTTGTTGTTTTTGCTCAGGATCGCTTTGGCTACTTGACATCTTTTTTAGTTCATGCCAATTTTAGGATTTGTTTCTCCAATTCTGTGAAGCATGTCATTGCTAGGGATGGATAGAGATTGCATTGAATGTGTAAATTGTTTGGGGTAGAATCTTCATTTTAACAGTATTCGTTCTTCACGTCCGTAAGCGTGGGTTATCTTTCGTGTTTTCTTTGTCCTCTTCTGTTGTTTTTGAGGCAGGTCTCAGTTTGTTGCCCAGGCTGGAGTGCAGTGGTGCTATCATGGGCACTGCAGCCTTGACCTGGGCTCAGGTCATTCTCCCACCTCAGCCTCCTGCGTGGCTGAGACTACAGGCTCGCAACACCACACCTAGCTGATGTTTTGTATTTTTAGTAGAGATGGGTTTTCACCATATTGCCCAGCCTGGTCTCGAACTCCTGGACTCAAGCAATCTGCCCACCTCGGCCTCCCCAAGTGCTGGGAATACAGGTGTAAGCCACCGTGCCTGGCCCACACATTAACTTTATAACAATAAACAAGAGTCCTCTGAACTCTACTAATACACACAGGAGTGAATGTTAAATGCTTTTATGCTTAGCTAAGATAAAGGAGAAAAAAAATTGGTCAAGTTGATAGAAAAATGAAACCTTACATACACAGTCTCTGGGGACCACAGAAGTCAAAAGGATCAAGCGGCCTGGGCTTTCCAGTGGAGTTTAAGGGGACCCAAAAGCAGTAGCGGGAAGTGGGGCCACTGGACCCAGCTTCTGAAGGCATGGCCATCAGTCACGGCAGATCTGGTCAATCCAGTGCGTCTCGTGAATGCACCACTGCGAGCACCTCCTTGGCGCCTTGCGCGGCGCTCAGGGGAGTGCATTCGAGGGGAGCAGGCCCGAGAGAGACCAGGGGAGGGTGTGGGTACTGGGGGAGCCGCCGTCCCGCGTGTCCCGTGCAAGGGCGGCCCTGCCCCCGGCGCCCACTCGCCTGCACTCCTGCCTCCGAGAGGGGCCCCAGGGGCAGGGGAGAGCCCATCCCTCCTGGCTGCGCCCCAGCCCCGGCGGTGCAGCCGGGACGTCCGAGCCTCAGGGTGCAGCGCCGGGCTGGGAGCCCCGGAGCCCCGGACCCACTCCCCTCTTGTTCTGGGAAAACGGAATAAAACCCTGGAAAACGGGACCAGGAGACGGCGCCCGGGACCTGATGGGGACGCAGTTTCCCCGGCGACGGCCGGACGGACTTGGTGCTGCGCAGTCGTCAGGGCTGCTGGGTCCCCCGGGCCTGCAGGTGTCCGCCACGCCCTGGATGGTGTGGAGGGTGCCTGGGCGCGCGGTCCTGGGGTCTCTTGGGGTCGGCGCGGGCTGCGGGGTGGAGAAGGCCTTGCCCGACCGCTCTGCACTCTAGGGGAAGGGAGGCGTCGGGTCCAGCTCCCGGGCTGGAGGGCGAGAGACAACGTTTCCAGCGCTGCAGAGCTGCAGGGTCCAGGCCCAGAGCAGGCAGCAGGAAGGGAGAAGGGCGCACACAACATACACAACCACACCACACCCCATCACACAACACGCCATCACACACCACACACCCCATCACACCCCACTCCACACAACCTCACACACCACACACTCCACACACCATCACACACAGCCACACCGCACACATCCCATCACACGCACACCACAGGTACACTCCATCACACACCACACGCCCCATCACACAGCACACACAACCACATCACACACATCCTGTCACACACGATACCACAATACACACATCCCATCACACACCACAACACACTCCATCACACACCACAACAACCACACCACACACTCCATCACACACCACATACCCCATCACATCCCACTCCACACAACCTCACACACCACACACACTCCACACTCCACACACCCCACACCCCACACAACCATACCACACACATCCTATCACACACCATGATACAACCACAATACACACACTCCATCACACCACACACCCCATCACACACACAACACAACCACACCACACATGCCCCATCACACACACCACACCACAATCACACCACCACACAACACGTAACCACACCACACACACCCTATAAACACAACCACACCTCACACCCCATCACACACACACCACACAATCACCCCTGCCACACACATCACACCACACCATACACCCCTACACACACCCCACAGTCACATACCACACACGCACAAACACCACACAGACACACACACAGTAGGAGGTTCGCTGCAAGAACTGTCTTGGGAGACTGGCCTGGCCCGGCCGGGCTGAATCCTCTAGGGCGAGTGTGAGCCGCCGCCGTCCCAGGCCGACGCTTGCTCCGGGACTCGGCTGCGGCCCCGAGCTCTGTCGCCTGCCTGGATCCTGCCCACGCAGGAGGTCCAGGGGCGTCTCGTCGGCCGGTGCCGATGCTGGTCGCGCAGTGAGCAGACGACAGTCGCCCACGCACGGACACCACGTGTTGGGTTACAACCCGCTGCTGCGCTGTCCTGTTGACAGCTTCGCTGTCACACGTCCTGTCACTGCAGGATGCCGAGCCCTGGACCCAGCCAGACAGCCCGGGGCGCTGGTCCTGGGACCACAGAATGGGGCTGGAAACCCGGGGCTGGTCCCGCGCGTGCTGTCACTGGTTGGCACTGGGAAACCCCGCTTTGTAGCTGAACGGACTAAAACGCTAATCCCGCCTCGTGTGCACGTTGGAGGAAGCGTCCCTAAGGGGTCGGGCACAGGCTTCTCTGCAGGGAAAGGGCGCAGCCTCGTGGCTTCCTGGCTCAGGCAGCACAGACCTGACCACCCACCCCTGCACTTCTTTTACATGACAGAGAAAACCTTTAGACCTGTGAAGTCAGATATTTGGACTGCCTGTTACCCCAAATGAAACCGAATACACAGGAGCATGCTTTTTAGCAAGGCTAAAGTCCCACAGCATTCACGCAGTGAAAGCCACATATAGCAAAGAGGCTCACACAACTAAATGCGTCTGCAGTTGAGATTCCACGTTTCAGCTCACTTGAGAGGTGCCTGACTCTAAGATGCACCCAGACTTTATGTGCCACGAAGAAAGAAAAATGCTTCCCTTTAAACAGTGACCCAGGTCAGGCCCGGTGGCTCATGCCTGTAATCTCAACACTTTGGGAGGTGGGTGGATCACCTGAAGCCAGGAGTTACCAGTGTGGCCAGTGTGCTGAAACCCCTTCTCTACTAAAAATACAAAAATTAGCCGGGTGTGGTGGCCAGCGCCTGTAATCTCAGGTACTCGGGAGACTGAGGCAGGAGAATCGCTTGAACCTGGGAGGCGGAGGTTGCAGTGAGCTGAGATCGCACACTGCACTCCAGCCTGAGCGATAGAGCTAGACTCCATCTCAAAAATAAAATTAAAAGAAAAATTTTTTTAAGCAATGACCCAAAGTTTCTATCTATCTATCTATCTAATCTATC
Organism: Aotus nancymaae; assembly: GCF_030222135.1. NCBI lineage: Eukaryota > Metazoa > Chordata > Mammalia > Primates > Aotidae > Aotus > Aotus nancymaae. The sequence goes on along the minus strand of NW_026988450.1, from coordinate 521,433 downwards.
TATCTATCTATCATCTATCTATCATCTATCTGTCTATCTACCTATCATCTATCTATCTAATCTAATCTATCATCTATCTATCTAATCTAATCTATCATCTATCTGTCTGTCTAATCTATCATCTATCTGTCTGTCTATATCTATCTAATCTATCTATCATCTATCATCTATGTATATCTATCTAATCTATCTGTCTATCATCTGTCTGTCTATCTGTCTATATCTAATCTATCTTCTATCTATCTATATCTAATCTATCTATCTAATCTATCATCTATCTGTCTATTATCTATCATCTATCATCTATCTATCTGTCTGTCTATCTATCTAATCTATTGAGATGGAGTTTCCACTCTTGTTGCCCAGGCTTGAGTGCAATGGGACATCTTGGCTCACTGCGGTCTCTGCCTCCCAGGTTCAAGCAATTCTCCTGCCTCAGCCTCCCAAGTAGCTGGGATCACAGGTACTTGCCACCACAACCTGCTAATTTTGTATTTTCAGCAGAGATGCGGTTTCACAGTGTTGGCCAGTGTGGTCTCGAACTCTTGACTTCAGGTGATCCGCCCACCTCCGTCTCCCAAAGTGCTGAGATTAAAGGTGTGAGCCACGGCACCCGGCCCATGTATCATTTTAAAAATAGACTATATAGGCTGGGTGCGGTGGCTCACGTCTGTAATCCCAGCACTTTGAAAGGTTGAGGCGGGCGGATCACCTTAGGTTAGGAGTTCGAGACCAGCCTGACCAACATGGAGAAACCCCATCTCTACTAAAAATACAAAAAATCAGCTGGACACGGTGGCACGTGCCTGTAATCCCAGCTACTCAGGAGGCTGAGGCAGGAGAATTGCTTAAACTTGGGAGGCGGAGGTTGCAGTGAGCTGAGATCTCGCCATTGCACTCCAGCCTGGGCAACCAGAGTGAAACTCAGTCTCAAAAATATAAAAAAAACCAACAACTGTATATTGCCTAAAGACTTTTATTCCCTGTTGTTATATTAATGGGTAAATTATAAGCCTCCTACATATGTATGTATATTTATGTTTTTATTGAAATAAAATTCACAACATATCATTCTCCATTTAAATAATTTCAGTGGCCAGGTGTGGTGGCTCACACCTGTAATCCCAGCACTTTGGGAGGCTGAGGCAGGCGGATCACTTCAGGTCAGGAGTCTGAGACCAGCCTGGCCAACATGGTGAAATCCCCTCTCTACTGAAAAAAAAAAAATAGCCAGGTGTGGTGGTGGGCACCTGTAATCCCAGCTATTCAGGAGGCTGAGGTAGGAGAATTGCTTGAACTCGGGAGGCGGAGTTTGCAGTGAACCGAGATCATGCCACTGCACTCCAGCCTGGGTAACAGAGTGAGACTCCATCTCAATAAATAAATAAATAAATTTAAAGTGTATAATCCAGTGGCATTCAGTACTTTTACAATGTTGGGCATACATTATTTAAATCTAGTTCTAATTTTCAACACATCCAAAGGAAACCCCTTTCCATTAGGCAGTCACTCCCTACCCCTGCCATCAGGTCCTGGCAGCCAAAATGTGCTTCTTGTCCCTATAGACTGGCCTCATCTGGATATTTATACAAACAGAATAATGTGCCATGTGGCCCTTAGGGTCTGGCTTTTTTCGTTTGGTGAATGTTTTTGAGCTCCTCTGTGTGGTGGCGTGCATCAGTACATGCTCCTTTTCATGACTGAATAAGATTCCATGTTATTGACACATCACATTTTGTCTGTTCATCTGTTGCTTGACAGTTGTGTTCCACCTTTTGGCTACTGTGAATAATGAATATTTATATACAAATTGGTGTGTGAATGAATGCCTGTTCAGTTCTTCAGAGGTATATAACCAGTAGCAGAATTGGTTGGTCATAAGATAGTTCTGTGTTTAACTTTTTGAAACTTCCTAACTTATCTACAGCAGCTGCACCACTTTACATTCCTACCAGCAATGTGTGAGGACTCCAGTTTCTCCACATCCTTGAAAAACACCTTTTATTGGGTTGCTGGCAAGATGGCCGAATAGGAACAGCTCTAGTCTGCAGCTTCTAGTGAGATCAGCGCAGAAGGTGCGTGATTTCTGGGCTGGTTAGGCGGTGGGTGCGGCCCATGAAGGGTGAGCCGAAGCAGGGTGGGGCGGGTGTCCTTTCTGTTTGTTCCTTCCTTACGCTCACTCTGGAAGCACCAGGGGTCGGGGAACTCTCTCCCCTGCCAAGGGAAGCCATGAGGGGCGGTACCGTGAGGAAGGGCGCTCTGCAGGCCAGGTCCTCTGCTTTTCCCACGGTCTTCACAACCCACAGACCGGGAGATTCCCTCGGGTGCCTGCGCCACCGGGGCCCTGGGTTTCAAGCACAAAGCCGGGCAGCTGTTTGGGCAGACACCTAGCTAACTGCAGGAGTTTTTTTTTTTTCCCATACCCCAGTGGCACCTGGAATGCCAGCAAGACAGCCTTGTTCACTCCCCTAACAAGGGGCTGAAGCCCTTGAGCCAAGTGGTCTAGCTCAGCAGACTGCACCCCACGGAGCCCAGCATGCCACGATCCACTGGCTTGAAATTCTCGCTGCCAGCACAGCAGTCTGAAGTCAAACTGGGACTCTTGAGCTTGGTGGGGGGCGTCTGCCACTACTGAGGCTTGAGTAGGCAGTTTACCCCTCACTGTGTAAACAAAGCCACCGGGAATTTTGAACTGGGTGGAATCCACGGCAGCATGGCAAAGCCACTGTAGCCAGACTGCCTCTCTAGATTCTTCCTCTCTGGGAAGGGCACCTCTGAAAGAAAGGCAGCAGCCCCGGTCAGGAGCTTATAGATAAAACTCCCATCTTCCTGGGACAGGGCACCTGGGAGAAGGGGCAGCTGTGGGCGCAGCTTCAGGAGACTTAGACGTTCCTGCCTGCTGACTCTGAAGAGAGCAGAGAATCTCCCAGCACAGCTCTCAAGCTCTGCTAAGGAACAGACTGCCCCCTCAAGTGGGTCCCTGTCCTGGGTGCCTCCTGACTTTGAGACACGTTCCAGCAGGGGTTGGCAGACACCTCATACAGGAGAGCTTTGGCTGGCATCTGGTGGGTGACCTTCTGGGACGAAGCTTCCAGAGAAGGAACAGGCCGCAGTCTTTGCTGTTCTGCAGCCTCCACTGGTGATACCCAGGCAAACAGGATCTGGAGTGGACCTCCAGCCAACTCCAGCAGACCTGCAGCAGAGGGGCCTGACTGTCAGAAGGAAAATTAACAAACAGAAAGGAACAGCATCAACATCAACAAAAAAGATGCCCACACAGAAATCTCATCCAAAAGTCACCGAAATCAAAGACCAAAGGTAGATAAATCCATGAAGAGGAAAAAACAGTGCAAAAAGGCTGAAAATTTCAAAAAACGGAATGCCTCTTCTCCAAAGGATCACAACTCCTCACCAGCAGGTGAACAAAACTGGATGGAGAATGACAACTAAAAACGCGTGTAACGCAAGATGCCGCCACACGATGGCACCGCTTCCGTAGACCTGGAAGAAACGCGGGCGCCGGAGCTGGCAGGGGGCGCCGGGCTCTGTGGGGTCCGGGAGCTGCGTCCGGCCGGGGCGCCCGCACCTCGAGGGGCCGGCGGAGGACGGAAGGTCGTGAGCGCGTCTCCCCCATCTGCTCTGCTCTTAGCGAGGGGGACGCAGCAGCTGCCTCGCTGGGCCGGACTGGGGACCTCCGAGGAAAGCAGCGAGAACCCGCCCAGATTCCCCGAGGCGCCCGCATGCGGTGCGGGCAACACTCCCCGCCCGCCAGGCCGCCGCCCGGAGACCCCGCGATGAGGCTGTGTTTGTCCCCACGTCCCGACCCCATGTCCGGCCCCCCGCACGCCTTGCCGCGTCTGGTTCCGCAGTGGAGGCGCCGGGCGAGGGTCTCAGGCGCGTGGTCACGGTCGGGGGAGTCCTTGGACGCGCGGGTTCCCTCCCACGGGTTCCCACCCCCGCCCTCCGGCGACGGGAGCCGGCCCGGGACGCGCGAGCCGCGGCCAAGTCCTGGTTTTGATTTCGCTCCCAGCCCCGAGGAACGAGGAGGTTCCAAGCCCACAAACAGGAAGAAGAGAAGGCCCTGGAGTGCGGGCAGAGGGAGTGTCATTCCCAGCGGCGCGGGCCGGGCGGGGGCAGCAGCGCGCACCCCCTCCCGCAGCGCGGGCTTGGGGGGTCCCCAGGGCCGGGGAGGGGGCCCCGGGGAGGAGCAGAGAGAGGGCGCGCCCCGGGGGCTCCCAGGGCGCCCCCGCCCCTTCCCCCGCGGCCACGGGGCGGGGCGTGCGCGTCAGCCCGGGCTAGAAAAGGCGGCGGGGCTGGGCCCGGCGAGGTGACAGCCGCGCCTGGACGCAGAGCCCGGCCCGACGCCGCCATGAGCGCCGCGCTCTTCAGCCTGGACGGCCCGGCGCGCGGCGCGCCCTGGCCAGCGGAGCCCGCGCCCTTCTATGAGCCGGGCCGGGCGGGCAAGCCGGGCCGCGGGGCCGAGCCGGGGACTCTCGGCGAGCCGGGCGCTGCCGCCCCCGCCATGTACGACGACGAGAGCGCCATCGACTTCAGCGCCTACATCGACTCCATGGCCGCCGTGCCCACCCTGGAGCTGTGCCACGACGAGCTCTTCGCCGACCTCTTCAACAGCAATCACAAGGCGGGCGGCGCAGGCCCTCTGGAGCTGCTGCCCGGCGGCCCCGCGCGCCCCCTGGGCCCGGGCCCCGCCGTTCCGCGTCCACTCAAGCGCGAGCCCGACTGGGGCGACGGCGACGCGCCCGGCTCGCTGCTGCCCGCTCAGGTGGCCGCCTGCGCGCAGACCGTGGTGAGCCTGGCCACCGCCGGACAGCCCACCCCGCCCACGTCGCCGGAGCCGCCGCGCAGCAGCCCCGGGCCGACCCCCGCGCCCGGCCCCGCCCGGGAGAAGAGCACTGGCAAGAGGGGCCCGGACCGCGGCAGCCCGGAGTACCGGCAGCGGCGCGAGCGCAACAACATCGCGGTGCGCAAGAGCCGCGACAAGGCTAAGCGGCGGAACCAGGAGATGCAGCAGAAGCTCGTGGAGCTGTCGGCCGAGAACGAGAAGCTGCACCAGCGCGTGGAGCAGCTCACGCGGGACCTGGCCGGCCTCCGGCAGTTCTTCAAGCAGCTGCCCAGCCCGCCCTTCCTGCCGGCCGCCGGGGCCGCCGACTGCCGGTAACGCGCGGCCGGGGCGAGAGAGACTCAGCAACGACCCATACCTCAGACCCGACGGCCCGGAGCGGAGCGCGCCCTGCCCCGGCGCAGCCAGAGCCGCCGGGCGCTCGCTGCAGTTTCTTGGGATAGAGGAGCGCAAAGAAGCCACAGCCTGGACTTAGCACCACTGAACTGCGAGAGAAGCTGAACGTGTTTATTTTCCCTTAAGTTATTTTTGTAATGGTAGCTTTTTCTACATCTTACTCCTGTTGATGCAGCTAAGGTACATTTGTAAAAAAGACTTCTCAAACCCTTTGTATTGTAGATATAAGAGGAGAAGACTGAGCATGCTCACTTTTTTATATCAATTTTTACATTATTCGTAAGAATAAAGCAGCATTTGAAATCGCCCCTGCTTCCTATGTTCACAGCGACTCCTGCACGCCCGCCAGTGGCGCAGGACCCGGCTGGGGAAGGGTGCGTTCCGGACCCGCAGCCAGCAAGCACGCACCTGGAGCCCGGGCGCCGGGGGTGGGTGTGTGTGTGTGCGCGTGTGTGTGTGTGTGTGTGTGTGTGTGTGTCCGAAGCGCTCAGGAGAGAGGGTCTGCGTCGCTTTTGAAACGCGCCAAAGGCTCCCTCCTGGCTTTAACTTGCCTAAGTTCAGTGGAGCACGAGCTCAGGTAAGCTAGCAGCTTTCCAGCACAAGGTGCTCCCCAAAGAACTCAGACCTGGGGAAGGGTTGGCTGTTCGGGGGCCTTGCTGAGAACAGCCCAAGAGCTCCGTAACTATAGAGGCTGCTGGACGGGCGAGGGGCTGTAGGAGGGCTCAGGCCAACTAGAAGCTTGGCCGAATCATCTCCCGCTTTCCCGGGAGTTTGCTTTCACTTTCCTCAGTCATGTGGACGAGTCAAGTAGGTTTTCTACGTGCGCCAGAAAAGACAAATAGTCACGTAGTGGATGAAAAGGGCAGTCACACAACTGCTGAAGACCGGCTATCTTGCCAGTAATTTGCAATGTTTTAAGGTTTAATGCTCCCCAAAAAGGCCCTCTGCTTTTACCCCAAGAACACTTGGTATCAGGCACCACTTCCTGGTCGTGGGCTGCTACGTGTATATTATGTAATTAACCATGGCATGTCATGATTATATTGCTATAAGGAGGGGAACAAAATCTTTAGTGTCCAAAGATAATTCTTGGTTTAAATCTCTGCCAACAAAGCAAATGATAACCGACTGCTCCTTAGTCTGTGATCTTTGCTCTCCTGCACGTTACCCAGCCTGATTAAACAGGCGTGTGGTGGAGCCGGCTATCCCCACCTCCCTTCCGCAGAGCCGCAATCACACCGGTTCAGACAGCTACACTTTATGGGTAACGATTTCACCTCTGATACAGTTCCCTGGAAAATTTTCCCGAAGAAGAAGTAGTGAATTGCAAAATACTTAGGTCTGACATTTATTGTAGCAGAACAGTAATATCACAACATGGGGCAAACGTTTACACTCTGCAGGGTACTCTTTGGGGGAATGTTAAAATAAACATACTGTAAGAAAAACATGCTCAATCATGGTGAAATGTTAGTGTTAAGATTACAAATGAACAGAATATCTTTCTGATCTATTATTGCATAAAATACTAAATGAGCTCAACGTGAAAACGAGTCAATACGTCCATAAATTTGTAGAAAACAAAAAACAAAAACTACATTAAAGGGTATTTTGATTTATAAGTTTACAAAACTTACATCTCATTAACATTTCCTCAGAAAAATCTAAGTTTCAAGATTGTAAACTATGTTCACTATGTCCATAGTTAACAAATAACTGCCCCAAAGGACCAGCAGCCGCACCCTCGCGGCCACACTGCAGAGTTCACAGAGCCTGCGGCCTCAGCTGCTGTCCTGCAGAGGCCCCTCCGGCACTCAGAAGCTCGATTTCCTCCAATCCGATGCAGCTCGTGGGGTGGGTGGTTACGGACTGGACAAAACAATTTAACAACCCCACCTCCTTTCCGAGGACACTCTTGACTTCGTAGCTCTGCAGTGATAAAGGCACACTGGTTAAAGCAAACAGCCTGGAACGTTCTGTTCCCAACAACACAGAAAACCAGAGAGCCAGAGTGGAAGGCCCTTTCCCCAGTCCACGACCTTCCACTCCTCAAACGGCTGAGAACAGTGGTAGGAAGGAGAAACAAATGAAGAGCTGTCATTTAAAAAAACCCATTTATTTTGGCAAGTGAAGGAACTACCTACCCTGTTCTGGGAACTGAATTCTGTTTTTACTTGGGACAAGATGCGCACAGGCTCTGCTGGGAAGGCAGGGGCTGGGCGTGCAGTGCCCACAGCTGTCTCCCACTTCCTTTGGGACACTTCCCCAATCTAGCAACACTTCCGGTCAAGGGATTTCCTGGTGCCTTGCCCCAAACTTCCTTCCTTAATAGGATCCCATTTCTTCTAGAGTTACACTGGGCTAAAATCCTCTGTGTTTTTGTCATGAGACTTAGCTTTTTCTTTGCATTCTTTTTTTTTTTTTTTTTTGAGACAGTCTCACTATCATCAGGCTGGAGTGCAGTGGTGCAATCCCGGCTCACTGCAACTTCGGTCTTCGGGTTTCAAGCAATTCTCCTGCCTCAGCCTCCCGAGTAGCTGGGACTACAGGCACGCACCACCACGCCCGGCTAATTTTTTGTATTTTTAGTACAGACGGGGGTTTCACCATGTTGGCCAGGATGGTCTTGATCTCTTGACCTCGTGATCCACCTGCCTCGGCCTCCCAAAGTGCCGGTGCATTCTTTTCATTAGTCCCAGATGAGTTTCATCTCCAGATGAGACAAGTACAGGGAGCCCTGGCCCCTTTCCCTGATGAGGCCGAGAGGGTGTGGTGCACCCCATTATAGATCAAGCTGCAGAGTGTTTGCCGTTGGAGGTAGGGCTGAAAATAAAGGCTCAAAAGCACTGCAGTATTCCATATCTGGCCTTCTGGGAGGTTAAAGCTCTAGAAGGCAGTGCTACTTGCAGAGTAATATCATGTTGGCCCCAAACCCCTCCTCTGTGCAAGGCACTTGGCAGTTGCTACAACAGTTCTATTCGGTATCTATTAACTCACCCCTCCCATCATTATGGTGTTATAGCCAAAGAGACTGAGGCTGGAGCAGCCAGACAACGTGGCCAAAGCAGGCCGAGGGCGGCTCCTTGGTGCCCTTCCCTTCGAAGGTGTGTGTCTCACCACCTTTCCCCAAGTCTGAGCTGGCCTCGGTGTCTGGCTTCTCATGAACACAGTGCAGTGGAAAGGACACCAAGTGACGTTCCACGGTTGGTTAGGAAAGATGCCCAGCTTCCAGCTGGCCCTTGGGATCCACTCACATACTGTGAGGGGGTCTGGCCAGAGCTGCGGCCTGGACATAGGAACCTTCTGCGACCCCTGCCAGCCTTGGGGACACCCGCTAACGCCCGGTAGAGCCAAGGGGAGCTGTCCTGATGGAACCCTGTCCAAACAAGAGTTCTGTGCACAGAATGAATATTGATGCCCCCAAGTTTTGAAATGGCTCGTAACAATAAATGTCAAGATCAGTCTGGGATGTGAACACTACTAATGCCAACTTGTGGGGGGACTTTCATTTTCCTGTTTGCAAGACAGGCATGGCGCCTATTTACTGTGCTTCGTCAAGTGTTTTGGCTTCCTTGGTGAAAAAGAATGAGGTCAACAGGATGGTTTAATGTAGTGATGGGGGCAGTGGGAATTACTGGTCAGACAGGCAAAGAGACAGAACTTGGCAGTGGAAGCTGAGCCCTTCCCGAGGGTTCTGAGGTGGTACGGACAGCGAGTGCAGGTGCTCACTTACGCGTGGGGGTTTGTCACAAGCCCGTGTGGGACTGTCGCTGAAGAGACGGCAGCGAGCAAGACAGAGCCTCCAGGTTGCTGGTCTGGAGGAGACACGAGGGTGTGCAGAAGCAGGGGGTCACCGCACGGGGAGGGAGGGTGGAGGCAGCGTGCGGGACACCCTTCTGCTCTTTTTTTTTTGAGACGAAGTTTCACTCTTGTTACCCAGGCTGGAGTGCAATGGCGCGATCTCGGCTCACCGCAACCTCCGCCTCCTGGGTTCAGGCAATTCTCCTGCCTCAGCCTCCTGAGTAGCTGGGACTACAGGCACGCACCACCATGCCCAGCTAATTTTTTGTATTTTTAGTAGAGACGAGGTTTCACCATGTTCACTGGGATGGTCTTGATCTCTTGACCTCGTGATCCACCCGCCTCGGCCTCCCAAAGTGCTGGGATTACAGGCGTGAGCCACCGCACCCGGCCCTTTTTTTTTTTTTTTTTGAGACAGAGTTTCACTCTTGTTGCCCAGGCTGGAATACAGTGGTGCCATCTTGGCTTACTGCAACCTCCGCCTCCTGGATTCAAGTGATTTTCCTGCCTCAGCCTCCTGAGTAGCTGGGATTACAGGTGTGTGCCACCACGCCTGTCTAATTTTGTATTTTTAGATGGGGTTTCTCCATGTTGGTCAAGCTGATCTCAAACTCCCGACCTCAGGTGATCCGCCCGCCTCGGCCTCCCAAAGTGCTGGGATTACAGGTGTGAGCCACCGCGCCCGGCCGCTGGTCTCTTACAGTTTCAGTTGTCTTGCATGTTTGTGCAAGTGTGAAACAGATGACCCTGTGGTCTTCTGGAGTAAAAGTACGTGATTCTGACTTGGGAAAAGTCAGCAGAAAATCATTTATCTGTAAAATGTTAGGTTTGGCTATATCATCTGTAAATGGAGTTTAAATTATATATATATATATATATATATTTTTTTTTTTTTGAGACCGAGTCTCACTCTGTCACCAGGCTGGAGTACAGTGGTACAAACTCATCTCACTGCAACCTCTGCCTCCTGGGTTCAAGGGATTCTCCTGCCTTGCCTCCCAAGTAGCTGGGATTACAGGTGCACACCAACATGCCTGGCTAATTTTTGTGTTTTTAATAGAGAGAGGTTTCTGCCATGTTGGCCAGGTGAACTCCTGACCTCAGGTGATCCGCCCGACTGGGCCTCCCAAAGTGTTGGGATTACAGGCATCAGCCACTGTGCCCAAATAATAAATCTTTTATGTGTGGGAGAAATTAACATGAAGAGGTTAAAACAACCATATCAGCAAACTCCCAAGCACTATTCATATGAATGTGGGTCTGCACGTGTATAAAATGTGTCTCTCTTTTAAAAAATCACTATATATGTTCTTTTAACTTTTCCTTTTCTAAAAGCTAAGGAAACACACTTCAAGTTCCATGTCACAGTAATGTTACTATTGAGAAATGAGATGTACAACTACAGACAATCCTATTTTTACATCTGCAGCGTGACCACATTACAGGTAAAGGCATAAAACTTAACACTCGTGCATCTTAACTGAAACAGTATGCTTGCCCCAGGGAATGGAGTCACGGTTCTTGTGGAAAGCCCCAGTTTGATTCTCTGAATTTTGGTGAATGTGGAGGCTCACCCAGAAAACTGACAGAATCCACACTGGGTATCTCTCAGCTCATGTCTCCACCCAGTCCCCTCTGGCACCCATCTTCTTTCCAGATCGGTGGTAAAGACCTGATCACCCACTGGGAGTAGAGCTGGGCATGGGGTAAAGAGCCTCCTAAATTGTCTGCTTCCAGACCTGGAACTTACCCACAGCCCACTGGTGTTGGCCCTGAAGCCAGAGCACCCAAGAAGGTGATACTGGGGCTGCTGCCACCCTCTGGCCCTCAACCAACGCATGCACATACACACATGCACACATGTACACGTGTCAAGCATATGTACATAACAGCACACAAGTGGACACACATACACATGCACATGGGCATGGGCAAAGGTGCTCTGATGCACACAGACTTCACAAACATGTACATACACGTGCTCTCATGTACACACACATTTGAGGGCTTTTATCTATGGGAATATTCTAGTTGACAAGCTAAATCTGTAGGAGGAACAAGCGCCTTAGCCAGAAGGAAACCAAGTGAAGAAAGGATTTCTACCAGGGTTCCTGGTCTCTGCATCTCTAAAGAGCGGGGAGGATCAGCAGGGGTGTCAAGCGCTGTCCATTGCTGGAGGCTTCCCGGATGGCAACCAGGGTGCCCTCCTGAAGAGCCTGCAGGGACCAGTAGGCAGCTGCTGCCACAGCACCGCCCCACCCTTCTGGGCAGCATGGGGTAGCTGGGAGCTGTGTGCCATGGCCAAGGGTTGTTGGTTGAATGTGTTGAGGTTGTGGGTTGCGGTTCATTCTGTTACGTGTTCTCAAACAGGCGTGTTTCTAATGCTTTCTCCCAATATCCTCCATGAAGATGTGTTCCCGGAAAACCCAGATCTGCCACCTTTACCACCTGCTCAAACCCCCCTAGTTGGAAACTTCTACCCGGTCCGCAGTGGGCAACTACCCCCTTTCTGGGCACTGTCTCCTCCTTTCTTCCTCCCTCCCTCCAGGGCTCAGACAAGGAGACAAGGAATTGGCTGACGGGCACTGCAGGTGGTCACTCTGCGGGGTAACAATGACTTTCCCTCTGTGGGATGTCTCTGCCCTTGGTGCTGCAGGGAAGTATGAACTCCACCTTGTTGGAACATTGGAAGGGTGAACGGGGAAACGTGAGAACGAGGCAGGCTCAGTTCCTGGCCCGTGCTGAGGACTCGACTTTTGCACCACTGGGGGACGCCTGCTGCTGGGCCTCCACAGCCCCGCCTCAGCATCAATCCCTGTGCGCAGCAGTTCAGGGGACGGGTCCGAGCTGGAGCTCAGGGTCACTGAAGAGCTTTGAAACTGGTGGGCATTATGCCAGGAGGGAGCGGAAACTTTTTTTTTTTTTTTGAGATGGAGTCCTGCTCTGTCGTCCAGGCCAGGGTGTGGTATGGTCTCGGCTCACTGCAACCTCTGCCTCCTGGGTTCCAGTGATTCTCAGCCTCTGAGTAGCTGGAGTTACAGGTGTGTGCCACTATACCTGGCTAATTTTTTTCTATTTTTAGTAGAGATGGGGTTTCACCATGTTGGCCAGGCTGGTCTCGAGCTCCTGACCTCAGGTGATCCACTTGCCTCGGCCTCCCAAAGTGCTGGGATTACAGGAGTGAGCCGCCGCGCCTGGCCAAGAGCAGAAGCTCTTTTGAGCTTGCAGGTGATTCTACTGTGCAGTCACCTGTGATCCCCAAAGATCCTCATCACAGACTTGTCCATGTTCCAATTTAATCCAGCTCTGACAGGCATGCTTTCCATGAGAGGACAAACTGCTGCTCTGCCTCGCAGGGTTGCTGGCCCCTCCTGAGGTGCAGTGGGGGAGAGGGTGGCAGGGGTCATGAGGCAGGGAGGAGTCTCCATAGGATGGGGCAAGTCACCATAAATTCGGGCTGGATACTTGGAAGGCTGAGGCGGGAGAATAGTTTGAACCCAGGAGTACAAGGCTGTAGTGAGCTTATGGTTGAGCCACTGTATGCCAGCCTGGACAACAGAGTAAGACACTGTCTAAAAGAAAATTTAAAAAATTCTGGCTAGAGTCTGGCCATGGGGACCCATCAGACAAAGACCCCTTATCTGACTGACCACAGAGCTCCAGGCATGATGGCCTCCCCAGTCACCACACTCCTGTCCAGTGTGGCCCAAGTCAGCTCCCTGGGTATGGAGCCCACCTGGGTTCCAGGTGCCTCTTGTGGACTTGGGCTGTGCCCAGGGGCCACTGAGCGGCTGGTCCCCAGCGCCCTTCTGTGGCTATTCCATGAGCCACTTGTGGTGTTTTTAAATGGCTTTGACAAGACAGAGGTGGCATCTCCAGGAGAGATGCTTCATTTATGAGGGTCAATTTTCACACAGCAGAAACTCTTTGGCCCATCAATTATATATTTAGGTGACTTTTCTTGGAGGAGCCACCCCGCTTTACTAAGTGTCACCACAGTGACTCTCGGGGCTGGACAGTCACATTACCAGTTATCTAGAGTCTGGAATAGCCAGTGTTTAAAAAAAGAGAAAAAAAAAAGCATCTCAGGGAATTCCATCCTATTAACATGACACCTTGGCACTCCAACCTCAAGACTGTGTTGCTGTAATCAAAGCAGGGGACAGGCTGGGCGCAGTGGCTCACGCCTGTAATCTCATCACTTTGGGAGGCTGATGCGGGAGGATCACCTGAGGTCAAGAGTTCAAGACCAGCCTGGCCAACATGGTGAAACCCTGTCTTTACTAAAAATAAAAAATTAGCCAGGAGTGGTGGCTTGTACCTGTAGTCTCAGCTATTTGGGACACTGAGGCAGAAGAATCGCTTGAACCTGGGAGGTGGACGTTTTAGTGAGCTGAGATCAAGCCACTGCACTCCAGCCTGGTCACAGAGTGAGACTCTGTCAAAAAAAAAAAAAAAAAAAAAAAAAAAAAAGCCAGGGGACAGATTCCTGTATCTGCCTCACAGCTGGTGTAAAATAACCTCATTTCCACAGAGGAAAGGCTCCCATTGGCCTGAATGGCAGTGGGGAGACATATCTGCGTTTCTCTCTCGAGCATCTACACCACTTCCTAGTGGGATCTGTTGTAACAAAACACATTTGGGAGTGGGGGGTTCCTCTGGGGGTGAGTTGCTCACGTAGGCTACCCAGTGTGGGGCCCCCTGGACTTACCCCATCCTCGCCGGCGGCAAACCTCAGCAGGGAAGAAATGCTGCGCTGTGACAGCTGCAATAGCGGAAGCGGGGCCGGGTCAGACTCCCTCCAACACAGTCCCTGCTCCAGTGAAATCACTCTCTCCCGAGTATCAACACGCCACATCCAAACCACCCGTCTTCAGAGCTTCAGTCTCACGGCCTTAGGTCAAACATGTTTTAACACGGAGAGACTGTGTTCAAACAGGGTGCATCCTCCCACCTTTCCCAGGGAAGCTCCTAGGACCTAGACGGAGATCCAGATGCAGCCCATCCTAGCCAAGTCCCAGCACCTCTGCAGGTGTGCAGGAGGACATGCACCTGCTCCAGCTCAGCCTCACCCTCCTTATGCTGGAGTGCGTGTGCGCTCTGGCCTGACTCCTACCTTGACCTTCACTCTGCACTGGGGTCTTGAGCGGCAGTCCAGGAAGACCTGCAGGTGCCTCTTGAGAACAGGAGATGTGACCACCCGGGAGCAGTCCCCACAGGAAAAGGCGCCTCTGGTATATGAAAAGCCAAGGGAAGACAAGGCCCCGGGAAGCATAAGTCAGGAAAGCTCCAGTGGGAGACATTTTCCTAAACATGAGTGTCTGCTGAGATAGAAAACGGGGCTTTACTCTCAGAATCAAGTTTCTGAGAGGCTTGCAGCTGCCTGGACTCAGCCTGTCCAAGGGATGAACATCATCTTTGAGTAGCACTGGCTGGAAGCCAAGGAGGGGAGCAGAGGAGGGACAGGGAGCCTCCCGGGAAGGGAGGCCAGGGGTCAGGCTGCCCCCCGGATGGGGAGGGAAAGCCTGCTCTCAGATGCTGGCATGGCCACGGCTCTGTGCTCCCGTGCACGCCTGCACACGTGCTCCCTCATCTCTTCCACGTGGTCTAGCGACGGCTTTTGTAAGGCCACCAGCATAGGTGCGTCAAGGAAACATTTGCTCTTTGCTGTGGTTTTTTTTTTTGAGATGGAGTCTTGCTCTCGCTCTGTCACCCAGGTTGGAGTGCAGTGGCGTGATCTCGGCTCACTGCAACCTCCCCCTCCCCCTGGTTCAAGCAATTCTCCTACTTCAGCCTCCTGAGTAGCTGGGACTATAGGTGTGTGCCACCATGCCTAGCTAATTTTTGTATTTTTAAAATTAATAGTAGAGATGGGGTTTCATGGTGTTGGTCAGGCTGGTCTCGAACTCCTGACCTTAAGAGATCTGCCTGCCTCAGTCTCTGACAGTGCTGGGATTACAGGTGTGAGCCACTGCACTTGGGAGGCCGGAGCACTGACTCCACAGGGGCGAACTGCACTGACACCGGCCCAGACCCTGAGGGAGGGCGGCACAGTGGGGTGGGGAGGGACATCTGTCCAGTAGCTGCTCACTGTCAACGTGGTCTCTGTAAACGCCTGCACATTTCACAAAGGCCAAGCTGTACAGTTACCAAGTTGGTCTCACTCATTCATGTTTGTCCTATTTATCTTTATTCTCCTGACTGATAATAAAGGAGGTGGGGACAAAAACTAGCACTTTTATCTCGTAAGAGGAGCCGTGCAAGAAACAGCAGAAATCTCAGTGAGGAAAACCCACCAGGCTCCAGGAGCCTCTTCCCTTGCCGCTCAGCAGAGGCGGGGGCTGCCCCTTGAGCTCTCGGGGGAGTCACCCGAGGCAGCAAGGCCCAGGCTCTGGGGCTGGGTTGCTGCTGTGCCCTTTGGGTTCCAGAGTTTTCAGGACAGCCCCGTCCCTTTACCTGTCTTCCGGCCTCTGTTCCAATCTCCCGTTGCCACACCGGTCACACACAGGCCATGAGAAAGCAGTGCTCTCGTCCACGCCAACCACAGTGCCTAGACCCCAGGGAAGAAAAGCCCACTCAGAGGTGCTTCTGCCCCTCCGGCTCCTCTGCTCCTCCACGTGCAGATGACAACGTGAGGGGCCTTGTGATTTTTTCCTTACTTGTGAGTTTATATAAATGCTCCTAAGTTTTTATAATTTCCATTTATTGTACAAAGAAAAATTATGCCAATAAGACGTAGGATTTAAAACTTGCCCGCGTATCACCACCTAACCGAAGTCTTTTCACTGGGACCCTGCCCCAGATGCACAGGTGGTTGGATCGCCACAGTGGAGCCGCCTGTGTGCCGTCTCGTCCTTTCTGGCTGCTGGAAGACTGTGCTCTCTCACTGATGCTCCTCCGAGGTGCCCCGTCACAGTCCCTCGAACATTCCCCATATGGCATACTTAGGTCTGTGCTTGTTCTTAACACAGTAATGAGTGTCTGAGCTGTGACTGTGCCACTGCACTCCAGCCTGGGAGACAGGGAAGACCCTGTCCCCCACCTCCTCCCCCGCAAAAAAAAAATGAAATAAATTGACAAATGAAAGACATCTGAGACGTGTGTCAGAGACACCCCTGGGCTTCCCAGAGGGTCACGGAAGGCTTCCTGAGGAAGGGGGTGAGGGGGTCCACCAGCCAGCCAGTGCAGGCCACATGGGGCCTTGGCCGACTGTGCACACCACGGCCAGGGTGAGGCCGGGTGAGCTTGCTCGGTGCTTGCTGGGGATTGAGATGGTTTGATTTTCCTGGATGTGAAGCATTGTACTATCATCTAGAGAGAGCGGCGAATCACAGACATCCTTGTTGAAAAGTGGTGAAATTAGATGTTTGAAGAAAAAGTAAAAGGAAGTTTCTAGAACAATAGAAGGGTCTTCCTTTCCACTCTTGGAGCAAAAAAATTTCATTCCGCACTAGAATAAGCGTTAGGAGAAATGTATCTTTAGAGGATAAAGCACAGGAATGAGAATGAGTAGGCTTGGTTTATTAAAGTGCATTCACGCAACACATACTTGACTGACGTTTAAAAAATGAAAATAATAGATCTTGATTTTGAAAAGGCCAATGACACTGTCAAAGCGAGTCAAAGCGATGAAAAGCAAAGTCAATCAAGGCTCATAATGGGGCGGGAACACGGTGTCGACTAATTCACGACAGGCAGGCGCATGAGGAGGCACAAAGGGAAAACAGTGGCCGCGTCCGCACGTCCCGTGCCACCCGGCTCCCGCCCAGGGCCTGCGGGCCCAGCACTCCCTGCTTTACCCGGTGCCTGGTCAATGACTGCGACCTTAATTAATAAAAAGTAGACTGCTACAAGTTCCTTTTTATCCTCGGATATCCATGGGTGTTAACAGCATTTATGTTATGTGGGATTAAGCAGTTTCCTTCCAATTGGAGAACAAGGCAGGAGTTGAGGAAATGCATTTCATCTGAGGTCCGTAAGCCACTGGAAATCTTTTCTGGCAGCCCTAAATACATTTCAAGAGATGGCTGGGAAGTGTGAGATTAAACAGTCGTTGAAATGAGCATCAGAAAGAAGAAGACAGTTCACATCAGGGTTGAGGACACCACAATCATGAGCTTGCCAGCAGTTTGCTATTAAGTTGCTGCTTGTCTTATGTGCAGAAATGTCTTGTAATTAGGTTTGGGAACGCGGTATCGCTCAGTTACAAACATATCTTTTTAAAAAGGTCCTTTCAAAGGGTCCTCAGGATGGTGGGCCTGGCGTTCACCCCAAGCTGGTGCACACATTTCTTCAGTAACTTGACCTCTGCGATGCCCTCTTCCTCCCTATCTCCAGATGGAAAGAAGTCAGGGCTCACAAGTCTCTCTTCAGAGGCTGGAACCTGGTTTTAGACAGGACTTCGCCTCGCTTTCTGCATCCCTTCCCGCAGCCCTGCGCCAGGTCCCATGGCTACTGAGTGGTGGATAGAGAGGTGGTGAGCAGTGTGAGGGAGGGAAAAGCCGTGCTACAAAATGATTTCAGCCCAGAAGACACAGCAGAAAGACGTTTCCACACATCCCAGAGCTGCCATTCAGGGAGCACAGAGATGAGGAGGCTTGTGATGCCAGCAAGGAGTGAGCACCTCCCGTTCACCCTGTCACTGAGGCTTGGATGGACAGAGGGATGCTGCCAGCTCTCAGTGAGTGAGTGCTCCATGCTCAGAATATGTCAGGGTCTTTTTAAGCTCTGCTCAGAGAGAATATTCAGTATTTAGCCATCTGAGACCCAGAAGCTCAGCTGGTTCAGCTGCTGATGAGAGCTGCCCAAGCCCTAGCACCAGCTCTCTGCAGATGTGAAGGAGTCCCCTTGGAGCCATGCAGGGGACATGTCATCACTGAGACCTTCCGGGCCAGGGCAGGGAGGAGCAGATCAAGGCTGAGGTGCTGAGATGGGGGCAGCTGCTATTGTCAAAGAGCAGTGAGGGCTCCAGCCCTGGATGGATCTGATGGAGTTGGGCAGGCCTGTGGCTGGCTGGCGTGCAAGCTGAGGACTGGTAAGTGCAGGTCACTGCCCAGCTGCTACCTCGCTATGGACATTCCTGTACAGGAGGCTTGGATAATTTCTGCGGTTTTGCAGCTGGGGCTTTGTTCTCTCTTAATGCCCAGTTGACTGGTTCTCATTAGAGGATCTGGCAGCACTTGGCGCTGCCTCTGTGATAAGTCTGATTACAAATCTTGAGCCCTACGTGTGGGCCTGCAGCGCAGCTGTGGAGCAGGCCTGGCAGCAGAAGAGGCCCACAGGGAATGCTACGTGAAAATGGCAACATATGAGGAAAATGAAATGTTAAAAATGTGGATCTATGTAAAGAAAGGAAGAATATTAGAGAAGGAATAAATGAAGGCGAAATAAAGTTACTTATCGAATTCTAAATCGATAGAAAAGATAATCGTTTATTTAAATAATAATAATGTAATCAGTGATTACACCTTTCGAGTGAGTGAGGTGCCTAACAGCAGTGTTACGTGGAGTGGGAAGGAATAAAGGACCTGGGAACACTCTCGAGACGAGACACCCGCATCACCTGTGAAGCAGGACGGTGTTATCTGAAAGTGGACTTGACTGGCTATAAAGTGTATTGCAAACTCCAGGGCAACCACTAGAAAAACTTAAAAATAAGTAAAATTGATATTTTGAAAGAAAAGTGAAAACAGAATCACAATATTCAATAAAAATGAGAATAGGCAGAAAGAGAGTGGAAGACAAAAAAAAAAAAAAAAAGAAATGAGGGGGGCAATGAATAGAAACCAGTTATAAACACAGTTGACATTATCTCAGTCTCAAGGCTGCAGTAAGCTATGATCACACCTATGCGCTCCAACCTGGACAATCCTGTCTCAAAAAAATTAAAACCAAAATATGATCAGGCATTTGAGAGCAGCCTGGACAACATAACAAGACCCCGTCTCAAAAATAAAAATAAAAAATCCAAGACACTTCTGGTTCCACGCATTTCAGACATGAGATTCTCAACTTGTATAATCATAATAATTAAATACCATTTACTGATTTTCATCTTTCAGACTCAACCCGTAGACGATGCGTGCAAAGCTTTATTATAGTCATAGAACAGAATGTTATCAACTTTAATAATATAAAGTGCAGATGCAAAGGAAGAGTGGAATAGAAGAAGGGGAGGAGAGCTAACATTCTTTTGTTCTGAAGTGACACTACCTCTAGCAAACGGAGCAACAAACCCCTCTGGCTAACAGTATAGTCAATGGTGAGAAGCTAACCCTTAAGATTAAGAACAGGGCAAGGATGTCTCCACTGTGGCTATTCTACATGGTACCGATAATCCCAGCTAATGCAGCAAGACAAGAAAATAAAAGAAAAGGTCCACAGACTGAGAAGACAGAAAGAAAACTGTTCACAGATGACCTAGTTTTCAATGTAGAAAATCCCAAAGAAACGACAAAAACTACTGGAAACTAAGTGATTACAGCCAAGTTGCAGGGTTAATACCAAACAGTTACTATATATATAAAGATGTCAGTTTTTCCCAACCTGATCTGTAGACTCAACACAATCCCCAATCAAAATCCCATCAAGTTATTTTGTGGATATCAACAAGTTGATTCTGAAGTTTATCTGGAGAGGCAAAATGACCTAGAATAGCCAAAACATACTGAAGAACAAGAACAAAGTAGGAAAACTGACAGCACCCGACTCTGAGACTTAAAAGTTGCAATAATTGAGACAGGTACCGGTACGAAAAGAACAAACAGATCAAGGGACACAGTATAGACCCTCATAAATACAGTCACCTGATTTTTGACAAAGGAACAAAGACAGGCCAGGCGTGGTGGCTCATGCCTGTAATCCCAGCACTTTGGGAGGCCGAGGCGGGTGGATTACCTGAGGTCAGGGGTTCAAGACCAGCCTGGCCAACATAGCGAAACCCTGTGTCTACTAAAAATACAAAAATTAGCCTGGTGTGGTGGTGAGTGCCTGTAATCCCAGCTACTTGAGAGGCTAAGGCAGGAGAATCGCTTGCACACCACTACACTCCAGCCTGGGTGACCGAGTGAGACACCATCTCAAGAAAAAAAAAAAGTATGAAAAGACAAGCCATGAGCTGGGAAAAATATTTTCAAAAGATACATCTGATCGAGGACTATTAACTTTTAAAACTCAACAATAAGAAAATGAACAACCCAGTTAAAAAATAGGCAAATGATTTGAACAGACAAATCATCAAAGAGGAACCACATGAAAAGATGCTCAATGTCATACGTCATCAAGGAACTGCAAATTGAAGCCACAATGTACATGCCTATGAGAACGGCCACAATCCAAAACAGTGGTAACACCAAATGCTGGTGAGGATGTGGATCAAGAGGAGCTCTTATTCGTTGCCGGCGGGGACGCAAAACGATACAGCCAACTTTGGAAGACAGTTTAGCAGTTACTTCCAAAACCAAACATGATCCAGCAATCATACTTCTTGGTATTTACCCACATGAGTTGAAAACGCATGTTCACACAAAAACCTGCCCACACATGTTTATAGCAGCCTTATTCATAATTGCCAAAACTTGGAAGCAGACCAGAAAACTGTGGCACATCCATGCGACGGAATACTACTCAGTGCTAAAAAGAAATGAGACATCAAGCAATGACAAGATGTGGAGGACCCTTAAACGCGTATTGCTAAGTGAAATAAGCTGATCTGAGAAGGCTGCAAACCGTATGATTCCAACTATATGACATTCCGGAGAAGGCCAGACTACAGGGTTGCCGGTGCCACGTTGGTGGGGAGGGAGGGATGAAGAGCCAGGCACAGGATTCTTAGGGTGTGAAGTTGTTCTGAATGATACAGTAATGGTAATGGTAGCACACGGTCTCATACATCTGTCAAAACCAACAGAACTGTACAACACAAACAGAGAATGCTGGCCCCCCTGGGTGTCGGGGTGCACGGGAGCCCTGGCTCCCCTAAATGTAGAGCATCAGGTTCCTTGAGTGTGGGTTGACTCTGGGAGATCTGGGGTCCCTGGCTTCCCCGGGTGTGAGGAGCATTGAGGCCCTGGCTCCTACGGCACCCTCCCCATGTTAGCCCAGCGCCTGGGCCAGCTGTAGCTGCTTGGAGAAGGCAAATCCCCTGCTGCTGGCAATGCTGGCTGTAATGAGACTGCCCGGATATAACACCTGGTGCTTACATCCTTTCCATGAAGCTTAGGACGGCAGGGATGCCTCCTCCCTCCTCAGGCCACTAAAGTGACTTTGGTTCCCTAGGACATTTAGTAACTGATGTGAGAGGCCTAGAACTTCTCACTGGCAAACCAATGGTGCCTGTGTTCAGTGCTGTCTCTGTGCCCTGTGGGCCAACTCCCCCAAAACCCACTGCCTTCCTTCTCACTACCTCACCTCAGCCTTCACCCACAGCTCTCTCACAAGGAGGACCTGTGAGGGTTTCCAACTTTTCTTTATTAAAAAGGAGCCCTGGGTCGGGGAAGGGAGAGCACCAAGAAGAACAGCTAATGGGTGCTGGGCCTAATACCTGGGTGATGGGTTCATCTGTGGAGAAACCACTATGGCACATGTTTACCTATTTAACAAGCCTGCACATGTACCAGAACTGAAAAGGTGAGGGAGAACAAAGAATCCCGCCACTGCCTGGCCAAGACCATATTTCTATTCTTCAGTATTTCCCTAGAAGAAAACAAAGTTTATCGGGAATGTTTGAATGTCCTACTGTGGTTTACACTTTATAGAATAAAATTTTAGCAATGTACAATGAAAAAAAGAAAGGGGACTTAAACCGTGAGGATAGCAATTCATCTCCTGACTAGTGCCCATGTTAAACAAATGAAATAAAAAGACTCTTTCCTCTAATGAGGTACAGAAAAAAGAAAAAAGAGCCAAAGATAAGCAGTTTAAGCGTATTTCTTAAGTGAATCTGAGAAAGGTAAAAGTGTCACATACAACTGGCTTAGTCAGAAATGTTGATCCCACCAACTTACAAAATTAGAGCACAGAAAATAAAACGCCCCTTTTCATCTTAATACCTGCAAAATACATGAACTCACCGGACTGTGTTTTCCTCCCCTGTTTAGAAATCTTGCTTCTTTGCTTAGGGTTGGGAAGAGTGCTGAGTGAGCAGAGGACACGTGCACGTGAGGGTCTCTGTATGTGACTGATACGATGCCCTCTCTACTGCACACGGAGGCAATCACGCACTTTAATAGAGCACGCCTCCGCTCTTACTGTCCATTCACACCTTGGAATAAAAACGCAGATCCCGGCTGCAAGCTTTGCAATGTGGCTTGGGTGGACTGGACACGGGGAAGCCAGCCTCTGGAGTCCTTCAGTGTGTCCGTACGTGGACACGGGGCTTGGGCCTGTGCAGCTGTTTTTGATGAAGGAGGGCAGCAGAGCCTCTCTCATTTTAGAAAGGTTTACAGTCAGCGAAGCCCACAGAGATCTGAAGGCAGCAGCCAAGTGTTAGGAATGGTACCTTGTGCTGCTCTCCTGCCAGTGCTTAGGTGCTTAAGGCTCTCAACTGCGGATCTCTGGAACACCTAAATTCGCTATCAGGAACAGAGCTTTATGTGCCTATTGATTACATTACACATACTTAGTTCTTACCACCCATATGAAGGTTCAGTTTGAGTGAGGTGGGGCCTAAGGATGGCTGAGCCTCATCAGTGTTCCCAGCTGCTGTCACCACAGCTAATGCCCAACAGGGAGGTCGCTGCACTAAGTCACACGAGGCTGCATCTGGCCACCTAGAGCAAAGTTCCCTCAGCATACCAACGGCCAGGCAAAAGAGAGGAGTGTCGGCCTCTGTGTGCACCCCTGTGGCGCTCACTGGCTGTAGTTAGGAATGCGTCAGGGACACCCTCCTTGGGGTTCTTCAGGCACATAATTACTCATGAGACACTGCTGTGGGCGGTGGCAATTCTTATGGTCATAGAATAACAGGGTCCCATTCGGCCTAACTGGGGTGTGGCATGGCAGTGACTTTCAGACCCGGAGCTGAGACCTCCACTGTGGGATGTTCTCTCTCTGTGCCCCTGGCCCATCCTGGGTGGGAGAACAGGTAGCAACCAATGAAGAGAAGGAAGGTGGAAGGGGTGTCCTTATAGAAGCCCTGGAGACCAAACAGCTCTGGAAGCAGGTGACGGGTCACTGCCAAAGGCACACAAATAGCGCATGCGCCCCAGGGAGCAGACTGCACCCCTCGGCGCCATGTGCCCTGTCCTTGTAGTCCGCTCAGGGCTGCACTGCTGCCCTACACCAAGGGGCAGCTCCATGCTGGCTCCCATGGGCCAGGCAGTCTGCGCTACCCCTGCAGACCCTTTGCCCTCTACCTCTTCCTGCCAATCATCTCTTGCTGCTTTGCATCATAGTCTATGGGGCTGCAGAATTTCTTCATTAAAAAATCCAACCATATAATCTCCTCCACATGACCAGGGAAAGCAGAGCGATACACAAACAACTGGGTCCCCTGCCGCCCTTCTTGGTCCCTGCCCCTCTCCCAGAACTGGAAAGGGTTTATAACTGCTCCCAGCACTTCTGTGGGTTTTCCATGTGCCCTTCTACCAGCTCTTACGGCCTTATCCAACTCTGCTTGACAAATTCTGATGGTCCTAAGGCCACCCACCCACTGCAGTCGCTGGCTGCAGCCCTCAGACCTCCCTCTGACATCCCTCCCTCCCTTCCTGACTCCTGGTACCAGTACTGAGATGCCTCAGAGCTTCAAAGCCCCTGAAGCCTCCTGCACTTTATCTCATTTAATTCTCAACTGTGGTTTGAGGCTGATTCCATGAGCCGTATTTAACAGATGAGAAAATGGAGGACCCATATGAGCCATCACCCCATAACTGCAGTTATGCGTGAGCATTAGCCCCAAAAGGAGATGCACGGAAGAGAAAATCCAAATGGCCTCAACACAGTGAAAAGAAGGTGGAAGCAACAATGGAATCATAGGAGTTTCTGTTCATCAACAATTACAAAACATCAGGAACTAGTTACAGGGAGGGGTGAGGAAAACCAGCCATCTTAGACATTAGGAAGTCTGAATTTTGATATGCTTTCTGTTAACTAATTTACCAAAATCTTTTACTGTTAAAGATGTATGAACCAGCTGGGTACGGTGGCTCACACCTGTAATCCCGGCACTTTGGGAGGCCGAGGTGGGTGGATCACCTGAGGTCAGGAGTTCGAGACCAGCCTGGCCAACATAGCAAAACCCTGTTTCTATTAAAAATACAAAAAGTAGCCAGGTGTGGTGGTGCGCGCCTGTAATCCCAGCTACTTGGGGAAGCTGAGGCAGGAGACTCTCTTGAACCTAGTAGGCAGAGGCTGCAGTGAGTTGAGATCACGACACTGCATTCCGGCCAGGGTGCTACAGTGAGACTCTGTCTCAGAAAAACACAATAACAACAACAAAAAAAGAAGATGCACAAACCCCTAGTGTAGCTGCTTTGGAGCATCCTGGTGATCTTCAAAAAGGTTAAATGCAGGGTTACCGTATGACTGGGCAATCCCAGCCCTGGATTCATACCCCAAATTTCAAAACAGGTGCTCAAACAAAATCTCGTCCATGAGTGTTCACAGCAGCCAAAAGGTAGAAACAACCTAAGTAAGGCAAGAATAAGACGTGGCGTATCTGGACAATGAAATGCCATTCTGCCATAACAGGAATGCACGGGGCATTGTGGGTGAACCTTGAAACCGTTACGCTGAGTGCAAGACGCCAATCATGAACCACTACACAGTATATTAGGTTTGTGAAAAAGCACGCTCAGCTCTTTCCCTTACTTTTAATGGCAAAAACCGCAATTACTTTTGCACCAGCCGAAATATTATTCCAGTTAACATGAAATGTCCAGAACAGGCTGGGCGTGGTGGCTCATGTCTGTAATCCCAGCACTTTGGGAGGCTGAGGTGGGCGGGTCACCTGAGGTCAGGAGTTCAAGACCAGTCTTGCCAATATGATGAAACCCTGTCTCCACTAAAAATACAAAAATTAGCTGGGCATGGTGGTATGTGCCTATAATCCCAGCTCCTTGGGAGGCTGAAGCAGGAGAATTGCTTGAACCGGGGAGGCGGAGGTTTCAGTGAGAAAAGATTACACCACTACACTCCAGCCCGGGTGACAGAGTGAGACTCCATCTCAAAAAAAAAAAAAAAGTTCAGAATAGGCAAATTCATAGACTCGAACAGTAGAGTGGTGGTTTCCTAAGACCAGTATGTGGGAGGGTGGTTGGTAACGGGGCATGACTGATAATGGGTTTGAGTTTTTGTTCTAAAATTAGACTGTAGTGATGTTTGCATAATTCTGTGAATACTAAAAACACTTTAAATGAGTGAATTATAGGGTATTACTGAGTTATAGCTCAATAAAATTGTTTAAAGAGTCCACGAACCCCAACCTGCTGAAATCCTCCTTTACAGAAATCGGTAGGGACTGATATCCAAGAATGTTTTTACAGCCTTGTTTAATAATTGCAAAAACGTGAGAAATTCTGGGTGTCCACGACTGGAGGGAGAGTCTGTCCATATGAAGGGATGCTATGTGACAATTAAACTCTTGAGTTAGGTCTCTCTCCCTACCTGGACACACATCCCTGCTAGAGGGAAGCAAGTGAGTATCTGACTAGCTGTGTCTCCTGGGTGCACCAACGCAGCAGGAAGCTGGGGATGGAGGGTGGGCTGTTACCTTTATCGTCATTTATTTTTCACTAGTTCCACTAGACATGTATGACTTTTATTACTAAGTTTTATAAAGTAAAAAAAGAGAATATTAATGCTATTTTCAGCTCCAGACTCACATATCCCATCAGCTGCTGAACATCTCAGATGTATACAAAACACAGAAACTCTCCAGATAGAACTGAGCGGGTCCCCTCAAAGCTGACCTCGCCTGCCACATCCTACTTAATGAGCAGCACCACAGTCACCTCGTCTGAGCCCGGAGCTCAGAGATAGTCAGCTATGTCTTTTGCCTCCATCTATGCCCAATTCATTGCTCAACCTTCTGATTTCCCTAAGTCCACCCCAGATTTCCTTTTCTACCTCTGCCTCCATTGCCACCTAGCCCCTCCACTCTGCTCTGCAGGGAGGACATCAGACCAGGCCGCCTGTGCCAGTGACAGAGCGCACTCCTGACACCACCGGCCTGAGCTTGCGCTCGGCTCCATCTGGCTGCCTGTCCTGCCTCTTCCTGGGCACCCCTGCTCACCAGCTCTCTCATGCCAGTGGCCTTCTGAAGTCCCGCTCTCTTCCCAGGAATGTTCCTCCTGCTCTATCCCTGACCTAAGTAGTCCCTCTATGCTTCAGATCTCAGCTTGAGACTCCGGTCTTTGGGACGCCTTCCCTGACCTCCCCGACAAGACACGGGCCCAGGTATCAGTGGCTGGAGCACTCGGGGCCTGAGGGCTAGGCCTGTCTGTGCTCACCTGATTCACATCCTTCTGACTCGAGTCTGATACCAAGAACAACTTCTGCTTTTGTTCCTTATGTATCCAGTGTCTGGAACTTAGCGGGTGCTCCACAATCCTTGTTGAACAAATGAGTAAATGCAAATGAGTTAACAAAGTATAAACACCATTTCCTGTGAGACGGCTGCCTACCTTGAACACTGCAGATGGAGTTGACAGGTGTGGCAGAGTCCAGGCTGTCGAGCGTCACCGGGCCAGGCAGCTCACAGGAGCTTACGCCAGAGCCCACACTCAAAAGGGGCTTCTGAAGCAAGAGGACAGTCCTTTCAGCACAAACGATCCGACCTGCCGACACAGACACTTCAGGTTATTGAGGCCTTGACGAAAAACGTGAATTGTGCCAATAATGGCAGTCTCCTTTGCCACCACTAGAGTCATGTAGGTGAGGGTGCAGGTACGAGACTGTCCAGCAGCACGATGCACTGTGTGTGCACACTCCAAACCCCGTGTGCAAAGCTAAAAAAGCACTCAGATGTGAGATTCAAGTCACCCCAGAAAGGGTAAATTACGTGGAATGTGAATTATGTCTCAATAAAAATGTAAAAAGATAGCTTAGGCAGGATTTTAGTTTGATCCCTGGAAAAAGGGGTTGGCTGATCTAAGTATACGCATTTATCATATTCTAGCTTTTGGTTTGTTTGTGGATTCTGCAGCAGCACGGGAGGCCACCAGCAGACAGTTCTGGAGTGAGAATAGCATCTCCACAGAGCTGGTTCTGCCCAGGTGGCTGCCACAGGGTCAGTGAAGGCTGGTACACGAGCCATGTCTGTGATGGGCTCCCTGAAACGCCGGCAGTGTCCAAGCAACATGGAGGCATCCAGAGGCCACAAGAGCTATTCTATGGGCACCTAACAGCCGCCCCTGCACCCGAGCTGTGGAGAAGCAAGCATACCCTGGTCTCGGAGAGCATCTTTGAAGAGAATGCTGTGAGGGGCAGTCCCAGCCAGTGCCTCCAAGACTTCCGGGTCCAGCACACACAAGGGGGTCACATAGACCAGCAGGGTTTTGGGGAGCCTGGGGTCACTCTCCTCCTTCGTTTGCAGGGTGACATCGGTCACCAGTAGCCAGATCTCCCTTTGCTCCAGAAAAAGCAGAGTCTTTAGCTACAATTTGAAGACACAATAAAGATTAACTATCATACCAAAAAGGTTTTAAAGGCATTTAAAAGCAAAAGTTATATATACACTACAATTTAAGATGTTATTTTAAATACACTTTAGAACATACACTAGACTTTGCACATCTTGGTCACTAGCCCCACGTGCCCTAGGGTCCTAGACCTTCCACCTGCTTAAAGGCCTCCTTCGTTGGGAACAGGCCACACTTCCCTGGCAGCATTCCATTCGTCCGCCAACCTCCTCAGGCAGAATCCATTGTTCTTTTCCTCCTGGTCCTGTGTTTATATACTTGAGTGTTAATTACAACGTTGTTTCCTATCTAGTACATACATATTATTCTTTCCAGGCAGTTTAAAGTTTCCCGAGGGTTAGGAATAGATCTTACTTGCCCTCAGACTTTGTACAGGGCCTTGGTATAAAGCAGGTGTTGCAAATTTGTTGTACCTGCAACAGGCTTTATTATTTTCTTTTCTTCTTCTATATTTTTTCTTTTTCATTTTTTTCTTATCTGCAAAACTTGTAATGCCTTTTCGAGTTCCATTAAGCTGGTATTCTGCCCCTTCCTCTTGGTCAGGGCTTAGGATTCAGTAGATGCAAATGGGGCCAAGGATGGTAAGCAGGGGCAGGGCCCGAGGACATGGCTACTTGGAGGTTCAGCTGGTGTTGCTGGCACAGATGGTGTGGTCAGGCTGAGGGTTCCACATGGGTGGTTAACAGGACTGGGCAGAGAAGGTCACTTGCGTGGTCTGTAGCTGAGGGTTGGGGTGAAGGAGGTGGTCTACACTGTCGGGAGGTTGATTACACACAGGAAGTATGAATGTAATATTGAAGAAAATGAAGCCAAGCTTCTCACTGTTGGAAAAGGGAGTTATACATATAGAAACAGGGAAACTTAGAATAAATTGGAAGTACTGGTATGAAATCATGATTTTAGATAAACAGAAATACACAAGTAGATATGGTTATGTATGTGTGTATGTGGAAGAATGGACACACACGTTTCCTTCCTCTGTCCACTGAGAGGGCATAAAGGCAATGACATGCCAATAGCAGCAAGCCCACCTAGAACCCAGATCTTGGCTTCTAAATATCATTCTTAACCAGGCACAGTGGCACAAGCTACTCAGGAGCAATCTCAGCTATTTGGGAGGCTGAGGTGGGAGAATCGCTTGAGCTCAGGAGTTTGAGGCTGTGGTGCACCAAGATCGTGCCTATGAATGGCCACTGCATTCCAGCCTAGTAAACATAGCAAGACGCCATCTCTGAAAAACTAACAAACAAACAAACACTATTCTCCATTAAAATCAACCAGAGCTTCTTGAAAAGATGGCTGATTCCAGAGCACAGAAAGCAAAAGATGAGTGTGACACATCTTACTGTGTCAGAAAATAAGGAGGTACTCAAAGAATGATGGGGATGTGTCCAAAGGACACAGGAGAAAGCTTAAATATGGTAAAACTGAGCATCAAAATGAATACAGTAATAATAGATGCAACTTGCTGAATAAAAGATGAATCCACTGGTCCACACTGATATAAATAAATAAGTGGGCTGGATGCAGTGGCTTATGCCTGTAATCCCAGCAATTTGGGAGGCTGAGGTGGGAGGATTACTTGAGCCCAGGAGTTTGAGACCAGCTGGGGCAACAGAGTGAGACCCCATCTCTACAAAAAAATAAAATAAAGCTGGGTGTGGTGGCAAGTGCCTGTAGTCCCAGCTACTTGGGAGGATGGGGTGGAGAATCGCTTGGGCCCAAGAGGTCAACGTTGCAGTCAGCTGTGACTGTACCACTGCACTACAGCCTAGACGACAGAGCAAGACCCTCCTCTCAAAGAAAAAAAAAAAAGAAAGAAATTTTAAAAAATTGGTGAATATTTCAGGAGGGGCAAAGATTTCTATAAGGTTATCTGAGGTTGGGAGTTCTGAAAGTCTCCAAAGATTTTAGGTGCTCTTTGTAAATAATCTGGATTTGGCCAGTGGCCTCTCTTTCAATCTATTAATGAACCCAAATGTTCTAATCTCCTTTGAATTAACTATGAAATTATCTCTACCATTGGGGTTATGAACATAGTAACAATAAAATCATCTATAAAACGACGTCAATAACTAAAGCAGTACCAGCACTACACTGTGAACATTTAATTAAAAATAGATTTCTTCTCTGGTCAGGCGCGGTGGCTCACGCCTGTAATCCCAGCACTTTGGGAGGCCGAGGCGGGTGGATCACGAGGTCAAGAGATCGAGACCATCCCGGTCAACATGGTGAAATCCCATCTCTACTAAAAATACAAAAAATTAGCTGGGCACGGTGGCGCGTGCCTGTAATCCTGGCTACTCGGGAGGCTGAGGCGGGAGAATTGCCTGAACCCAGGAGGCGGAGGCTGCGGTGAGCTGAGATCGCGCCATTGCAGTCCAGCCTAGGTAACAAAGAGTGAAACTCCGTCTCAAAAAAAAAAAAAAAAAAATTAGCTGGGTGTGATGGTGAACACCTGTAATCCCAGTTACTCTGGAGGCTGAGGCATGAGAATTGCTTGAACCCAGTAGGTGGAGGTTGCAGTGAACTGAGATCATACCTCTGCACTCCAGTCTGGGTGACAGAGCATCTCAAAAAAAAAAAAAAAAAAAAAATTGGTGAATATTTCAGGAAGAGCAAAGATTTCTATGAGATTATCTGAGATTGGAAGTTTTGACAGTCTCCAAAGATTTTAGATGCTCTTTGTAAATACTCTGCATTTGGCCAGTGGTCTCTCTTTCAATCTATTAATGAACCCAAATGTTCTAATCTCCTTTGAAATTAACTATGAAATTATCTCTAGCTGGGCACGGTGGCTCATGCTTATAATCCCAGCACTTTTTTGGAAGTCCGAGATGAGCAGATCACCTGAGGTCAGGAGCTCAAGAACAGCCTGACCAACATGGAGAAACCTCATCTCTACTAAAAATACAAAATTAGCTGGGCATGGTGGTGCATGCCTGCAATCCCAGCTACTCAGGAGGCTGAGGCAGGAGTTGCTTGAACCTGGGAGGCAGAGGTTGCATTGAGCTGAGATTGTGACAATGCTCTCCAGCCTGGGCAACAGAGTGAAATTCTGTCTCAAAAAAAAAAAAAAAGTTTTCTTATTCATAATTGCCAAAACCTGGAAGCAAGCAAAATGTCCTTCAGTAGGTAAATGAGTAACTAAACTGAACTATGTGGTACATCCAGACAATGGAATATTATTCAGTGCTCAAAAGGAAATGAGCTATCTAGCCATGAAAAGTCATGGAAACTTAAATGCATATTATTAAGTGAAAGAAGTCCATCTGAAAGGCTACAGACTGTGAACTTCCAATTTTATACAACATTCTGAAAAGTCAAAACTATGAAGATGGTAAAAATAATGTTTGCCAAGGATTTGTGGGAGGGGAATAGACAGGTGGAGTACAGGCTTTCAGGGGACTGAAACTCCTCCGTGGGACACTATGGTGGTAGATACACGTCATTACATATTTGTGCAAACCCATAAAATTACACCACCAAGAGTGAACCCTCATGTAAACTGTGGACTCTGGGTGAGTATGGTGTGTCAATGTAGGTTCATGAATTGTAAGCAATGTGCCGTCCTGGTAGGGATGTTTGTAATGGAGAGGCCATGCATGAGTGGGAGTAGACAGTGTGTGGAAAATCTCTGTACCTTCCTCTCAATTTTGCTGTGAACCTAAAACTGCTCTAAAAGAAAAAAGTCTAATAAAAATTTTTTTATATCAGGAAAAGTTTTTTTTTTTTTTTTTTTTTGAGATGGAGTCTTGCTCTGTCGCCCAGGCTGGAGTGCAGTGACACAATCTCGCCTCACTGCAACCTCCACCTCCTGGGTTCAAGTGATTTTCCCGCCTCAGCTTCCCGAGTAGCTGGGATTACAGGCACCTGCCATCCATCATGTCCAACTAATTTGTGTATTTTTGGAGAGATGGGGTTTCATGATGTTGGCCAGGCTGGTCTTGAACTCATGACCTCAGGTGATCTACCCACCTTGGCCCCCCAAAGTGCTGGGATTACAGGTGTGAGCCACCACACCCGGCCCAGGAAAAGTATTTCAGCATAGATGATATAGACACCTATAATGCTAGTAATTACACAAAAGTATTACCAAGGTAAATTTATCAGGAAACAATAGCTCTCTCCCATACAAATCTGCCCAGTTAATATCTGACAGAGGCACAACAGCAATTTAATAGAGGAAGGATGATCTATCCACAGATGGTGACGGAATGAATAGATACCCAAAGGTGAAAAAATTAACCTTGACTTACACCACGCACCTCATACAAAACCCAACTCCACACGCATCATGGGCTCGAAGGTAAAGTGTAAAATTAAATATGCTAGAAAAGAACACGAGAGAATAACTCTGGGACGACGACTAGGCAAAGAGACTCGACTTCTCTTAGACTTGACAGCAAAATTGTGATCTGTGAGAGGAAAATTTGGTAAATCTGACCATATCAAAATTAAAAACTTCTACTATGTAAAAAAACCATTAAAAGGATGAAAATATAATTTACAGATCCTCAGAAAATATTGGCAAACCCTGTATCTGACAAAGGATTTGTATTTAGAAAATAGAACTTGAAAGACTCAACAGTAAACTAACAAGGAATCCAATCAGACAATGGTCAAAAGACGTGAACAGGCATTTTACCAAAGAGGACGTATGGATGGAAGTAAACACACGAAAAGTGTTTGGCACTGTTAGTCCTTTGGATGAATCTCCAGATAATACTGTTAGCTGACACCTTATATTTCTTTAATTATTACTATTATTTTTTGAGACAGAGTCTTGCTCTGTCGCCTAGGCTGGAGTGCAGTACAGCGATCTTGGCTCACTTCAACCTCTGCCTCCTGGGTTCAAGTGATTCTCCTACCTCAGCCTCCCGAGTAGCTGGAACTACAGGTGTGCACCACCATGCCCAGTTAATTTTTTGTAGCTTTAGTAGAGATGGCGTTTCACCATGTTGGCCAGGCTGATCTCCAACTCCTGACCTCAGATGATCTGCCCAGCCTAATTTAAAAACATTTTAAATAGAGGCAGAGCCTCACTATGTTGACCAAGGTGGTCTTGGGCTCCCCTGGCCTCAAGTGATCCTTCTGTCTCAGCGTCCGAAAGTGCTGAGATTACAGGTGTGAGCCACCATGCCCGGCCACTGCTAACACCTTGATTTCAGACTTCTGGCCTCTGGAAGTGTGAGAGAAGACATTTCTGTTGTTTTAAGCTACCTGGTATTTGGAACTTTGTATGGTAATCCTAGGAAACTAATACAGATACGTATTGCATGTAACGACTTTAAGATAACATAATTATAATGACAGAGAACGTGTGAGTGGTCGCCGGGGCTAGGGACAGAAAAAGGATGGACATGGCTATGACAGGGAACACAGGAGTCGGTGGTGATGGCACAGCAGAGGATTCTGACTGCAGGGACGGCGATGCAAGGCTGAGCACACGGCACAGCTGCGCAGAAGCTGCATGCACACACACACGCAGGGCACGCACGGCTGCTGAAACCTGAATGGGCTCCACGGAGTGTGACCATGTCGGTTTGTTTGTTTTGGTTTTTACTGTGGTCACTGTGGGTGTGGGACACTGGCATGGGGGTGGAGGGGTGCACTAGACCCCCCTGCATATTTCTTTGCAACCTACTGTGAAACTATAATTATTATAAAATAAAAGTTAAATAAGAAAACTATCTTTTTCACCTTCACGACTTAGTCATTAGTTTAAAAGAAATACAACTGGATTTTTTTTTTTTGAGACAAGGTCTTACTCTGTCACCCAGGTCGGAGTGCAGTGGTGCAATCACAGCTCACTGGAGCAACTTCCTGGGCTCAAGGCATCCTCTCATGCCAGCCTCCCAAGTAGCTGGAACGATAGGGATGCAGCGCCATGCCTGGCTAATTTTTTATTTTTTGTAGAGATGGGGTGCTGCTATGTTGCCCAGGCTGGTCTGGAACTCCTGACCTCAAGAGATCCTCTTGCCTCAGCCTCCCAAAGTGCTAGGATGACAGGTGAGAGCCACCACACCTGGTCTGGGTCTGCTTTTATGACTCAAGTTCCAGCAATGACTCATGGTGCCATCCTGAAAGTCAATCTTCACTGCCAAGGATGCAGGCTACTGGCTTAACCATGGACTGGCCCCAGGACTCCGCTTATTTCAATTCATTCTTGAGACAGCTGGTTTCTGGTGATTCTCTTACACAGAAAAGCAGACTACTAGAGACAGACAGAATTTCAGTGGATCATGGAACTTGTTCCACTGGGTTCCAGGTCTTTGACTGTTTCGTGGATATAGGACCACTGATTCCTAGGCACACATACTCGCTGGAAGCCATGCTTGCTGAAAGCTGCACCTGCACTGGCCTGTTTCTTGGACAGGAGGAGATTAACGTATCTTCTCTACCTCCCTGCGGGTGGCCCCTTCACAGGGCAAGGGGATGACCTGCTTTACCCTTGGTCTCTCTCTGCCGCAGAGTTCCCCTCCAACTGGCTTTGGTGCAAGCATTTTGACACTTGCTTTCTTTACTTTCAACCTCAGTCTCAGAGGGCCATGGGCAGGAGTGTGGGCTGCAGCTGCCACGTGACTGTTCTGAGGAGAGCATTCCCCCTGTGGGTGAATGGCACCTGCACGGCGATCCACTGCCTGGCCTATGATCCAGAATAGCAGAAGCGCCAGAGGCCAAGGGCATCTCCACACACACCGAGTCTTCTAAAGGTGGGCAGAGGAGCGTGAAATCAATCTTAGGTCTCCATGGGCTTGGAAAGTATGAGACATAGCACGTGCCCTGCCTAGTCCTTGCTGGGAGCCCTGTCCTCCTATCTGCTGAGCCAGACACTGGGGTGCTCACAGGGAGCACCACCGAAGGACCCATGTCAGTCATTCTGTAATTCTTCACGAGAGGAACTGATCAGTTGTCAAATGATGAAAAGGGGAACAGAGGAAGAGAAACAAAGGAAAAACAGTATTTCAAAACTCCTAAATTCATCCTAGAATAATGTCATGCTCATTTGACAGACAAGGGCACGAGGCAAGGTGGCGAAGCACCTGCACAAGCTCAGCCAGTGTGTGGCTGGGGGTGGGGCGTGTTGCATCCCTGCCCCACCCCCAGGGCTCCAGGTAACTGAGGGACCGCGGAGCCAGGAGGCACCATGGGACACTGGGCTGAGTAAGAGTTAGGAAACTCACACCAGGCTCCACCAGGTTTGGTCGTGTGTATCAAAGACAGCAGGTAACCAGGCCTAGGCTTGGTCTTCTGCACTTGGAATTAGGAACAGTGACGCTAATGTTGCTGAGATGAAATGATCTATACATGATAATGGCTTGAAAATCTGAAAAATCCCTCACAGAAATGAAAGGTGGTAAGGTATTGATAATAAAAACTAAAGCGCTAAATGTGGTTTATTTATCTTCATAACTCAGCCCTCTGATTCCTCTGTCTGTGAGCCACACCCTACGTGCTGGTGAACAGCTAATCCACAGGTTAAGCTGCAGAGAAGGAAAGGAAACACCACTGCCAGTTACTAGTGTATCATCTAAAGCACACTCCTTGCATCTGAAACGCTAATATCAAATGGAGATAAAGCCTTGAAGCACTTCCATACAATGATCATATGGATCAGTGCTGTGCTCTTGCACAGCGCCTATGGCATCCTCAGGGAACAAGCTTGCACCCTACTCAGTGGCTGTCAAGAGATGGCCCTCCCCGTCTCCTCTCTCTGACACACCTTGCACTGCACATTCAGTACAAACTTCGGGACACCAGGAGACACTCAGGTTATCTTTTTTTATTTCAATTTTTTGAGGTGGAGTCTCGCTCTGTCGCCTAGGCTGGAGTGCAGTGGTGCAATCTCAGCTCACTGCAACCTCTGCCCCCCGGGTTCAAGCAATTCTCTGCCTCAGCCTCTTGAGTAGCTGGGATTACAGGCACTTGCCACCACGCCAGGCTAATTTTTTATTTTTAGTAGAGATGAGGTTTCACCATCTTGGCCAGGCTGGTCTTGAACTACTGACCTCAGGTGATCCACCCACCTCAGCCACTCAAAGTGCTGGGATTATAGGCATGAGCCACCGCGCCCGGCCAGGTTGTGTTTCTGTGTCACAGCTCCTGTGTCCTGTAGCCATGCTCAGCACCTGAAGAACATCAGTAAACCATGGCCTGTGGGCTAATCCAGCCTGACCCCTGCTTATTTGTGGCCTGCAAGCTAAGTATGGTGTTTACATTTATTTAAGGTTCTTACATTTTCAAATGGTTAATAAGAATATTTTGTGATAAGTAAAAATTATGTTAAATTTAAATTTTGGTGTCTGTAAATACAGGTTTCTGAAAACAGCCCTGGTTCATTTGTGGATGACAACATAGCTGCTTTTGCACTGCAAGGTGGAGCTGGGTAGTTGCTATGCAAACCATACCACCCAAGAAGCCTAAAATATTGACTATCTAGTCCTTTACAGAAAGAGCTTTCCTACTTATTCCTGATGCAGATGAGAGAGAAATAGATTTAACATGCTTGTAATAACAACGATTTAATGACACTCGTATATATGCAACTCATCCAGAACTTGACTAGACGTTAAGAAACATATTCTTGGGAGAAGATCCAAGATGGCCGCTTAGGAGGAAGTCGGGATTGCAGCTCCGAGAGAAGGCGCAGAGGGTGAGTGGACGCCGCATTTCCAGACGGACTTTTACTGCCCACAGACCAGGAGATTCACAGGAGGAGAAGCCCCACGGGTCGCCAGCACCGCTGGTTTGAGTGGCGTGGCCGCTCAGCCTACGCCCTGGGGCGGGGGGCAGTGGCTTCTTATGCAGAGGGAGAGAGACAGAGTTCCCTCTGAGCCAGCAAGGGGAGCTGAAGCAGGGAGCCAAGCCAGGAGACCCCGGGCAAGGGAGCGCCAGGAATCTCAGAGCCGCTGCTTCGGCTGACGCAGCGGCACACAGGGCAGTGGATTTTAACTGCCCACAGACCAGGAGATTCACAGGTGGAGAAGCTCCACGGGTTCCCAGCGCCGCTGGTTGGATCAGAGCAGCCGCTCGGCCTGCACCGGGGGCGGGGAGCAGCAGCTCCTTGAGCAAAGTGAACGAGACTGTGTCCCCTCTGGGCCAGCAAGGGGAGCTGTGGCAAGGAGGCAAGCCAAGAGATTACCGGGCAAAGAGGGCCCCTCTGGAAACACGGCTGAACCCGGGACGGTCCAGCTCTGTGGGGGAGGGGCGTCCTCCATTGGGAAACACCCTGCAGTTCCTGGGGCAATTTTCCGTAACCAAGACAACCCGCCACTACAGAGACTCCGTCACTACAGGGGCGGGCCAGCATAGCGGAAGCAGTTCTAACTACACCCACAGGACTGCAGGGAAGCTCACACGGCAGCTGGGCGGAGCCCACAGCAGCTCAGCGAAGCCTCTGCAGGCTGAGTGTGACTAGACTGCCACCTTGTGGGCAGGGAAAACGGTAGCAACACAGCTGAAAAGCATAAAGCCCTAACCCCCTGGGCCAGAACACCTGGGGGGAAGAAAAGGGGGTTTATGAGTTCAGCTGCTGCAGACTTAAAATTACCAAAATCAGAAAGACAGCAACTACAAAGTCAATAGGCGGATAAATCCACAAAGATGGGAAGAAACCAGCGCAAAAAGGATGAAAACACCCAAAACCAGAACACCTCTCCCCCTACAAGGCAGCATAACTCCTCACCAGCAAGGGAACAAGACTGGACGGAGAATGAGTGTGATGAAATGACAGAATCAGCTTTCAGAAAGTGGATAATAAGAAACTTCTGTGAGCTAAAAGAACATGTTCTAACCCAATGCAAAGAAACTAAGAACCTTGAAAAAAGACTTGATGAAATGCTAACGAGAATGGACAACTTAAGAGAGGAATATGAGTGAATTTATGGAGCTGAAAAACACAACACGAGAACTTCGCAAAGCATGCACAAGTTTCAACAGCAGAATTGACCAAGCAGAAGAAAGGATATCAGAAGTCGAAGATCAACTCAATGAAATAAAACGAGAAGGGAAGATTAGAGAAAACAAGGTAAAAAGGAATGAACAGAGTCAACAAGAAATATGGGACTACGTGAAAAGACCTAACCTACGTTTGATAGGTGTACCTGAATGTGACGAAGAGAATGCATCCAAGCTGGAAAATACTCTTCAGGATATTATCCAGGAAAACTTCCCCAACCTAGCAAGGCAGGGTAATATTCAAGTCCAGGAAATACAGGGAACACCACAAAGATACTCCTTTAGAAGAGCAACCCCAAGGCACATAATCATCAGATTCACCAGGGTTGAAATGAAGGAGAAAATACTAAGGGCAGCCAGAGAGAAAGGTCGGGTTACCCACAAAGGGAAACCCATCAGACTCACAGCAGATCTCTCAGCAGAAACCCTACAGGCCAGAAGAGAGTGGGGGCCGATATTCAACATCCTTAAAGAAAAGAACTTTCAACCCAGAATTTCATATCCAGCCAAACTAAGCTTCATAAGTGAAGGAAAAATAAAATCCTTTGTGAACAAGCAAGTACTCACAGATTTCATCACCACCAGACCAGCTTTACAAGAGCTCCTGAAGGAGACACTACACATAGAAAAAAACAACCAGCACCAGCCACTACAAAAATGCACGAAATGGTAAAGAGCAGCAACACAATGAAGAATCTGCATCAACCAATGGGCAAAACAGCCAGCTAGCATCAAAATGACAGGATCAAATTCACACATAACAATATTAACCCTAAATGTAAACGGACTAAATGCCCCAATCAAAAGACACAGACTGGCAAATTGGATAAAAAGCCAAAACCCATCAGTGTGCTGTATCCAGGAAACCCACCTCACATGCAAGGATACACAAAGGCTCAAAATAAAGGGATGGAGGAAGATTTACCAAGCAAATGGAGAGCAAAAAAAAGCAGGAGTTGCAATTCTCATCTCTGATAAAATAGACTTTAAAGCAACAAAGATCAAAAGAGACAAAGAAGGACAGTACATAATGGTAAAAGGATCAATGCAACAAGAAGAGCTAACGATCCTAAATATATATGCACCTAATACAGGAGCACCCAGATACATAAGGCAAGTTCTTAAAGACTTGCAAAGAGACTTAGACTCCCACACATTAATAGTGGGAGACTTTGACACACCATTGTCAATATTAGACAGATCAACGAGACAGAAAATTAATAAGGATATCCAGGACTTGAACTCAGACCTGGAACAAGCAAACCTAATAGACATTTACAGAACTCTCCAGCCCAAATCCACAGAATATACATTCTTCTCAGCACCGCATCAC
Organism: Aotus nancymaae; assembly: GCF_030222135.1. Classification (NCBI taxonomy): domain Eukaryota; kingdom Metazoa; phylum Chordata; class Mammalia; order Primates; family Aotidae; genus Aotus; species Aotus nancymaae. The sequence continues at coordinate 482,444 of NW_026988450.1, read as the reverse complement.
ACCTACTCTAAAATTGACCACATAATTGGAAGTAAATCACTCCTCAGCAAATGCAAAAGAACGGAAACCATAACAAACAGTCTCTCAGACCACAGTGCAATCAAGTTAGAACTCAGAATTCAGAAGCCAACCCAGAACCGCACAGCCTCATGGAAATTGAACAACTTTCTCCTGAATGTTGACTGGATAAACACTGAAATGAAGGCAGAAATAAAGATGTTCTTCGAAACCAACGAGAACGAAGACACCACATACCAGAATCTCTGGGACATATTTAAAGCAGTCTCTAGAGGAAAATATATAGCAATAAGTGCCCACATGAAAAGAAAGGAGAGATCGAAAATTGACACCCTATCATCAAAATTGAAAGAGCTAGAGGAGCAAGATCAAAAAAACTCAAAACCTAGAAGAAGACAAGAAATAACTAAGATCAAAGCAGAATTGAAGGAGATAGAGACACGAAAAACCCTACAAAAAATCAATAAATCCAGGAGCTGGTTTTTTGAAAAGATCAACAAAATAGACCACTATCCAGACTAATAAAAAAGAAAAGAGAGAATAACCAAATAGATGCAATAAAAAATGATAAAGGGGATATTACCACAGATGCCACAGAAATTCAAACCATCATCAGAGATTATTACAAACAACTCTATGCACATAAATTAGAAAACCTGGAAGAAATGGATAAATTCCTGGACAGTAGCCTCCTCCCATGCCTAAACCAGGAAGAAGTCGAAACCCTGAATAGACCAATAACAAGGTCTGAAGTCGAGGCAGCAATTAAGAGCCTACCACCCAAAAAAAGCCCAGGCCCAGATGGTTTCACAGCCGAATTGTACCAGACATACAGAGAGGAACTGGTACCATTCCTACTGAAACTATTCCAAATAATCCAAAAAGAGGGAATCCTTCCCAAATCATTTTATGAGACCAACATCATCCTAATACCAAAACCCAGCAGAGACTCAACAAGAAAAGAAAACTACAGGCCAATATCCATGATGAACATAGATGCAAAAATCTTCAATAAAATACTGGCAAGCCAATTGCAACAGCACATCAACAAGCTTATCCATCGTGATCAAGTAGGATTCATCCCGGGGATGCAAGGCTGGTTCAATATACGCAAGTCTATAAATGTAATTCACCACATAAACAGAACCAAAAACAAAAACCACATGATTATCTCAATTGATGCAGAGAAGGCCTTCGACAAAATTCAACAGCCCTTTATGCTAAAAACCCTCAATAAACTAGGTATCGACGGAACGTATCTCAAAATAATAAAAGCTATTTATGACAAACCGACAGCCAATATCATACTGAATGGGCAAAAACTGGAAGCATTCCCTTTGAAATCTGGCACTAGACAAGGATGCCCTGTCTCACCACTCCTATTCAATATAGTACTGGAAGTTCTAGCCAGAGCAATCAGGCAAGAAAAAGAAATAAAGGGTATTCGATTAGAAAAGGAGGAAGTCAAATTGTCTCTATTTGCAGATGACATGATTGTATATCTAGAAGACCCTATCACCTCAGCCCAAAATCTCCTGAAACTGATAAGCAACTTCAGCAAAGTCTCAGGATACACAATCAATGTGCAAAAATCACAAACATTCCTATACACCAATAACAGACTTAAAGAGAGCCAAATCAGGAACGAACTGCCATTCACAATTGCTACAAAGAGAATAAAATACCTAGGAATACAACTAACAAGGAACGTAAAGGACCTCTTCAAGGAGAACTACAAACCACTGCTCAACGAAATAAGAGAGGACACAAACAGATGGAGAAACATTCCATGTTCATGGTTAGGAAGAATTAATATCGTGAAAATGGCCATACTGCCCAAAGTAATTTACAGATTCAACGCTATCCCCATCAAGCTACCAATGACCTTCCTCACAGAACTGGAAAAAACCACCTTAAACTTCATATGGAACCAAAAGAGAGCCCACATAGCCAAGTCAATTCTAAGCAAAAAGAACAAAGCGGGAGGCATCACACTATCGGACATCAAACTCTACTACAAGGCTACAGTAATCAAAACAGCATGGTACTGGTACCAAAACAGAGATATAGACCAATGGAACAGAACAGAGGCGTCGGAGGCGACACAACATATCTACAACCATCCAATCTTTGACAAACCTGACAAAAACAAGCAATGGGGAAAGGATTTCCTGTTCAATAAGTGGTGTTGGGAAAACTGGCTAGCCATGTGCAGAAAGCAGAAACTCGACCCCTTCCTGACACCTTACACTAAAATTGACTCCAGATGGATTAAAGATTTAAACATAAGACCTAACACCATAAAAACACTAGAAGAAATCTAGGCAAAACCATTCAGGACACAGGCGTAGGCAAGGACTTTATGACCAAAACACCAAAAGCATTGGCAACAAAAGCCAAAATAGACAAATGGGACCTAATCAAACTCCAGAGCTTCTGCACGGCAAAAGAAACAGTCAATAGAGTGAATCGGCAACCAACAGAATGGGAAAAAATTTTTGCAGCCTACCCATCTGACAAAGGGCTGATATCCAGAATTTACAATGAACTAAAAAAGATTTACAAGAGGCCGGGCGCGGTGGCTCAAGCCTGTAATCCCAGCACTTTGGGAGGCCGAGGCGGGTGGATCAGGAGGTCGAGACATCGAGACCATCCTGGTCAACATTGTGAAACTCCGTCTCTATTAATACAAAAAAACTAGCTGGGCACGGTGGCGCGTGCCTGTAATCCCAGCTACTCAGGAGGCTGAGGCAGGAGAATTGCCTGAACCCAGGAGGCGGAGGTTGCGGTGAGCCGAGATCGCGCCATTGCACTCCAGCCTGGGTAACAAGAGCGAGACTCCGTCTCAAAAAAAAAAAAAAAAAAAAAAAAAAGATTTACAAGAAAAAAACAAACAAGCCCATTCAAAAATGGGCGAAGGATATGAACAGATACTTTACAAAAGAAGACATACATGAGGCCAACAAACATATGAAAAAATGCTCATCATCACTGGTCATTAGAGAAATGCAAATCAAAACTACATTGAGATACCATCTCACGCCAGTTAGAATGGCGATCATTAAAAAATCTGGAGAAAACAGATGCTGGAGAGGATGTGGAGAAATAGGAACACTTTTACACTGTTGGTGGGAGTGTAAATTAGTTCAACCACTGTGGAAAACAGTGTGGCGATTCCTCAAGGACCTAGAAATAGAAATTCCATTTGACCCAGCAATCCCATTACTGGGTATATATCCAAAGGATTATAAATCGTTCTACTATAAGGACACATGCACACGAATGTTCATTGCAGCACAGTTTACAATAGCAAAGACCTGGAACCAGCCCAAATGCCCATCGATGATAGACTGGACAGGGAAAATGTGGCACATATACACCATGGAATATTATGCAGCCATTAAAAATGAGGAGTTCGCGTCCTTTGTAGGGACATGGATGAACCTGGAAACCATCATTCTCAGCAAACTGACACAAGAACACAAAATCAAACACCACATGTTCTCACTCATAGGCACGTGTTGAACAAGGAGAACACATGGACACAGGGAGGGGAGCACTATACACGGGGGTCTGTTGGGGGGGAGGGGGGATAGCGGGGGGGCGGCGAGTTGGGGAGAGATAGCATGGGGAGAAATGCCAGATATAGGTGAAGGGGAGGGAGGCAGCAAATCACACTGCCACGTGTGCACCTATGCAACAACCTTGCATGTTTTTCATATGTACCCCAAAACCTAAAATGCAATTAAAAAAAAAAAAAAAGAAACATATTCTTTTAGTCACTCTCTTGTTCTACCACTGCCTAAGAGTAATCAGAGAAACGCAAAGAATTTGTTCAAAATAAATGCACAACAGAAAATAACTCTGGATAACTTAAGGAGAAGAGAAAGGCTCCAAAACCAGGCAGCTGAATTGGGTTGTGTGCAAGCACGAATGCTTTGTAGAGATTCGCAGCAAGTATGTTGGGGGGAAACGGCACAAGGTCTGGGCGTACCTTAGCATACTTCAGCAACGAAAAGAAAAGTGAGGGGTGTGAGTGTCAGATCTTGATAACCAGGCACGGTATGGTTAGAAGACAGCCCCTGGTGCCACCCCCACCACTGTGCCCTGACTTGAGGTGCACTGGGGCGTCAGTCTCCTGCCCTGCTCGAGACTCCTTGCTGGGCAATCCCTGGGTATTCTGGCCTGGCTGGTAGCTGGTGATCCACTGAGAGTCCACGTGAGTGCAGACACCAGGGGCCTGGTTTGCTCCACTCACACACACCCTCGAGGAGGCAATGCGTGGGGCACTTGCTCTCTCTTGCACCAAGGCAGACGCACCTGGTGCACATCGCCCACTACTGGACAAGAGTTTAACAAACGGGATGTTCTCAATGCCTCTTGGGTGATTAGACCTACACAGATGTCTCTGTAGGAGGTAAGGGCCAGCAGAGGTTTCTTGCAGAACATAGTTCATGCATTCAAACCGGCAAGCACATCGCCTTCCCTCCTCTACTCCTAGCTGATTGACAGCAAGCTCCTCTAGGCCACTGCTCTCTAGAGTAGCCCAAGGCCTCACAGGGACCATGGGGTGGGATGGGGTGCTTTCAGTTTCGAAGGCTGTCAAAGTTCCCAGAAGTAGCCGAGCTCAATCCCGAGATTCCCACTTCCACCCCATAAATGGGGTTTCTGTGTCTCTTTCCTTTCTTCAACCTGCCTAAGTGTCAGAAAAGAATGAACATTATTGAGCTGGGAAGCTTTGGGGACACGGTTGTCTGGGTCTTACACCCCAGTGCTTAGCACAGTGGCTGGTAGTTTCCACCTGTAAATGGAATGGGTTTACTGCCACTTCAGTATATGGGGCATGCTTAACTGGACTTTTTCTGTTTTGGCAAGCCATTAATTTCTGAGGGAGATGACCCTTTAATAAACCTCTAACACCGTGTGCGTGTGTGTGTGTGTGTGTGTGTGTGAGAGACAGAGAGAGAGAGAGACAGAGACAGAGAGACAGAAAGAGAGTCTGAGAGATTGAGAGAGCTTACCTGTGGTCTTTGATAAATCACCCTGGCATAGAAACTGCAACGGGGGGTACCAAGTTCATTCATCTGGAAAGGAATTAGAAAAGGTTGGCAGCATTACAGGAGGCACACAGACACGGCCGATACCTAAAGAACTTGTCAGAAACAAAGGCACTACCTGGAGAATGTCTCTTAAGCAGCGAGTAACTGGAGGCTGGTAAAGGTTAGAAATGGGGTCTCCGTCAATTACATCAATTTGTCCCACACTCGGTTGAGCTGTGAGGATATAACACAAGGCTGGAGGAGGTAGATGAGTTTTTATCTGTTTAAATGAGGCAAAGGTAGAAGGTGAATGTATTGTTAAAAGACTCAACACACGATTAAAATATCCTCTTTAATATAGACAGACTTGCTTACAGATGTGTCCTCTCTCTGGAATGCTACAGAATGAATGGGTTACACTGTTTACTTCCGGACCAAGTGTAAGAACTTCTATACTTATGAACCTATTGACAATTCAAGGTATCATTTCAGAAATCTTTCAGGATATACTGAAAATATCACCTAGAAATTACTTCTTCTTAAGGAATCTAGAAATGGGCTTTTTTTTTTTTTTTTTTGAGATGGAGTTTCATTCTTGTTGCCTGGGTTAAAGTGCAATGGCATGATCTTGGCTCACCACAAACTCTGCCTCCCGGGTTCAAGGGATTCTCCTGCCTCAGCCTTGCAAGTAGCTGGGATAACAGGCATGTGCCACTATGCCTGACTAATTTTGTGTGTGTGTGTGTGTTTTTTCCGTAATAAAATTCCTCTTGGCAGGCTAATAATTTTGTGTTTTTAGTAAAGATGGGGTTTCTCCATGTTGGCCAGGCTGGTCTCGAACTCCCGACTTCAGATGATCGGCCCACCTTGGCCTCCCAAAGTGCTGGGATTACAGGCATGAGCCACCACGCGTTTTGACAACTATTATGCTGTTTGACACAGTACGGAGTCACAGACTTAGAAGCTGTAAGTCTAAGGAAGATGTTTTGTTTTGGGAGCTCTGGCCCAAAGCAGCAGTTGTCTAGCCTGTGGGGAAAAGGCTCAGGAGGGAGAGGAGGGAACATTTTTAATCCATTTTGCTTCTTCTTAGACACTATCATAAACAAGCAGGACAATGGAAGTTTCTGGCTACCCAGGAGGTTGTACGAATGTCTATGGATTATATTGAGTTCCTGCTCTAATTGGTAACTGAGTGTTGGTTCTGTGAGTGACTAGAAGTTCGTGGGAAAAATTCTATGTCTACTTTAGTATGAGGCTGAGACCCCAATTGTTCCAACAGCATGTGAGGGTTGTGGTTTAAGCATTCATCACAAGTTAACTTCAAGAAAATGTGGTGCAGCACAGTAGGGAAGGCAGCCAGAGCTTGGTCTCCAGGGACCTGAATTCCAATCCTGGCTCATATCCATGGGTCACCACAAAGGAACTGGCTGCACGGACGGGGGTTCCTCGTTGCCACTGGAGCGGGGGGCATAGACCGTATGGGTGGCAGTGATGATGACTGGCTTGGCACCTGGCATGGAGCAGCCCACAACTGGGGAAGTTTTCCCAATGCCGGGCTTACCTCTTCACAGGGCTGGTCACGGCCAGGTGTTTTCAGAGTTACCGCTGGGGGCCACAGGGTATCAATCAGACTGAAGATCCCTGCTGTCCTGGAACAAGAAAAGTCAAAGGTATTCATCATCAAACATCCCTTCCTAAGTATTTGGTCAGTGAGCTGGTAGAATGCTTAAGAGACTCTAACGTCTAATGCCACGGAGCTACAATTCGAGATGTGTGGTGATTCAGATGGGGAAGAAAGGAGGCAGACAAATGGACAGACACCGCGGGAAGCCAACTGCACGAGAGTAAGAAGCTGCTCCCTCAGTTAGGATCCATCCACACAGTGAAATATTATACAGTCACTGAAACGGTTACACGGAAAATATTTACGGACATGGAAACATGTTTTTAATACCCTGCTAAGAAGAAAGCAGGCAACAAATTAACTCTCTCTCTCTCTCTCTCTCTCTGCATGCATGCATTTATGTATATTAACCCAAAGAAAAAGACTGAAGCCCGTAAGAATGTTTTTAGTGGTTATCTGAGTAGAGCTTGGAGGTGCTATTTACTTTCTTACTTTGCAGTGGGTATTTTATATATTTTTCCCAAACAGCTAAGTGTTACTTCTGTAAGAAAAGTTATGTGGGCTGGATAAGGTGGCTCATGCTTGTAATCCCAGCCCTTTGGGAGGCCGAGTCCGGTGGATCACCTGAGGTCAGCAGTTCGAGACCAGCCTGGCCAACATGGTGATACCCCATCTCTACTAAAAATACAAAAATTAGCTGGGTGTGGTGGCAGGTGCCTAAAATTCCAGTTACTTGGGAGGCTGAGGAGGAGAATCGCTGCAACCTGGGAGGCGGAGGTTGCAATGAGTTAAGATCGCATTGCCCTCCAGCTGGGCAAGAGGGAAACTCCATCTCAAAAAAAAAACAAACAAACAAACAAAAGAAAAGTTATCTGAAGTAAAAAATACAGAGTTTTGTCTTTTGCACAAAAAGACAAAACACTGTTATGATTTCCCTTATATGGCTCTCACCTTAGATCTGACTGCACTTCTGAGACCTGGCTCTAACCTTTACCTGAGCCCCTTGTTAACAGAGATGGGGAATAGCAGGGCCCTGGAATCAAGAAACTCATCTAGTGTAAGCTCTGCCTTTCATATACTGTGAGACCTTGAGAAAATGCTAAGACCCTGTGTCAGCCCTTCTGGGAAACCGGGGGGATGCTGCTGGCATTACTGCAAGGGGCGAAGGAAGCAGAGCATGTATGTGCAGCACCTACTAGGGTTTCTGTGCTCAGAGTGAGTGCCCACACATTAGCCACTGGACGTTACTCTAGTTATCAGTATTGTCATTGCTAAAGCCATAAACTTTTATGCTGCTTTTTGCTCAAAAATCTGCCCAGTTTAAGACAGGATTTTAATCCTAGTGTTACTTTGTGAAGAAACAGAGTAAAATTAAGATAAAATTAAGTAAAATTTATTCATGATAAAAGATGAATGTAAAAAAATGGTCTTCTCTGTACGGTATAGAAAAATAAACAACTTTTTCAGACAGTGACAGAGTACTTATCAATTTCACTAAAATTTTGGAGTTTCCCGAAAACTGTTCTGTGGAGTGTAACCTATGAGACCAGAACTCTGTGGCCAGCACTGCTGTGCGGCGCATCTGCAGCTGGCAGGACACTCACGTCCTACGGTGGGACCGGACGTGGTGGAGGCCCAGACAGCCTCGTGTAAAAGGTGCCTGTGGCATACTGTTTTAAACCAAAGCTGCTCCCGTTTTTAACCATGAAACCCTTTTGGTGTCATCACTAATCATGTCCTGAGACACTAGTGTTCTCTTGGAATTCTCTTTGATAAATGCTGTTCTGGAAGCACACAGCCATAGGAAAGTTCTATTTAAATTTAATGACTTCTGTTTACTTAGAGGATGCTACCAGCTAATTCAAAGACTTTAGACATATTATACATTTATATTTAATGCAAGATGCTTAGCTGAAGAATGGCTATGAGTTAAATAAAATGCCTAGTGTCATAAAAAACCAGCTTCTCTACTGTTTTTAAAAACTATTTTTAAAAAGAGATAATGGTTTGGATGGCTGCTATTGCCTTGTGAAGCAGAATCATCTGGGGGCAGCTCACACACTCACTTAAACGACTCCAGCCTGTGCTGGAAACAGACTTGGTGCAGAAGCTCACTGTTGGCACAAAGTGTATCGTTCCTCTCACTGCAATTCATTCTTTACTATTAATTTTGCATAAGGATTCATTTTGTTACATAGGAAACATTCTTTTAAAAAAGTGATCCTTTAAAAATATGTTTAAGCAACAAACAAGCTGTGTGACAGGGGAGTGGCTACCATAAGTCTGTCTTTTCAAAAATTAATAAACGTTTTCATTTAAAAATTTTAAAATATGGGCCGGGCGCAGTGGCTCAGGCCTGTAATCCCAGCACTTTGGGAGGCCGAGGTAGGCAGATCATGAGGTCAAGAGATGGAGACCAGCCTGGCCAACATGGTGAAACCCCACCTATACTAAAAAATACAAAAATTAGCTGGGCGTGGTGGTGCACACCTGTAGTCCCAGCTACTCAGGAGGCTGAGGCGGGAGAATTGCTTGAACCCAGGGGGCGGAGACTGCAGTGAGCCGAGATTGCGCCACTGCACTCCAGCCTGGCGCCTGGTGACAGAGCAAGACTCTGTCTCAAAAAAAAAAAAAAATTTAAAATATAAAGTAAATGTTTAATTACAGAAAAAAGGAACATACAGATTACCTCATTGTGCTTATGACTTGATAATATCATCATGTTGGAACAAATTTCTTCAGGTATGCCTTAATTTATAGATTGCATAAAATGAGTCTGCAGACAAGTTTGGGTCATTAATCTGTGACAACAAAAGTTTGTGGAGCAGACAAGGAGAGAAACAGGGCCAGCTGTCCTACCCTCCAGGTCCGCAGTTTGGCAGGCTCTGCCGCAGTCAGCAGCTCTCCCAGCGGCTCCCACAGGACTCCCTTCCAGAGAGCATGGGTGGAGGTCACGTCAGCTGCCCATTGCTGAAGGGAGAACCACGTTTCCCGCCACTCTCAGTCACAGTTCATCCAACCTCTAAAACTCAGCTGCATCTGAAGAGCGGCAAGAAGGGGGCTGGGGGTGGTGCAGGACACACGGAGAAGGAAGGAGGCAGCAGGGTACAGGCAGGCAACGGGGACAGGCTGGGAGCCTCCTCTGTGCACCCACTTGGGGGCTGCGGCAGATCCGCCTGCACGCACAGGCTGTAGGACGCGCAGCTGCTCCTGGAGGTGGGAGGTGGGAGGCGGGAGGCGGGAGGCCTGGCGGGAGCCCACACAAGGTTTCCTAAAGTCACGCTCAGGAAGCTGAAAGACTTTCAGTGCCATGTTTTTATTACAGTAGCCAGTGTACTTTTTAAGTAGAAAGATATCAAGATCTATACACATGTTAAAATCATATCTACCAAATTATACTTAAAATGGTTAAAATTGTACATTTTATGTTATTTTACCACAATAAAAATTATATTTACCATAAAAATAAATACTAAGTGTTTCTTCTTCTTCTTCTTCTTCTTCTTCTTTTCCAACAGGGTCTCTCACTCTGTCACTCAGGCTGGAGTGGCGCAATCATGGCTCCCTGAGGCCAACCCTGAGACTATTTTCAAGTCTTCCACACTCTTTAAAGCAAGGCTACTCCGACATGTGACTAGTCACTGAAGTGTAAGAGGCACTTTCTGAGAACATGTTCTCACTTATAAAATAGCCCTTGGAGACACCCCTCAAGAGAGAGAAAATAAGGACGGGGTACCACATCACGTACATGTCATGAGGGCCCGTGGAGAGACTGAGACTGGGCTGCACTGGAGATAAGGGCCATGTGGAAGGGGGTCCTCCCAACTCACGTCCTCCAGGCTGGGCCTGCACACTCCAAACCCATGACGCTGCGGGTGATGTGCATTTGCTTGGAGGAATGCTGGCCACAGAACTGAGGATAGAGTGGACAAGGTCCACCTTCCATCCACTGTGGAAGTTCCAAATCTCTCTTGGCCTCGTTTTCCTCCCTCGTAAGATTCTGTGATTCTCTAATTCCTAATGCTGCTGCTGTTCCTCACTGACACGTGCCTCTGTTTGAGGGGGAAAGATGGTTCCAAAGTCTCCAATGCTAGATGTGGGTGGTGAAGTCGACACCCTTCTCTGCAAGCGTGGCAGCATGGGGCGCTAGAAACAGCCAGCCATCTGCGGTAAGTGCCTTCTGCAGGCTGACAGGTGAGCTTGGTTGACTGAAGGCTTTCTGTGTTGCAAAGGGCTCTCTGGTGCAAAACAGAATTGCACCTGAACATTTCCAACCTATTTGTAATGAAAAATTTACAAAGACAGAATAGCTAACTTTAACTTTAAAAAGCATTTTCAAATTTGTTGTTTTAGTAATTACCAGATCCTTGAGAGAGAGAAAAAGTACTCTAAACAATACAAGGGTTAGGAATAAACCAATGGGGATATTTATATGGAGCAAAGTCAATTTCTTAGAATGAAAAAAATCAATTTTCTTGCCTGAATTTTGTTGTTGGTAAGATATTTCGGGAGCTGTCAAAATCTAAGTAGAAAACACACAAATCACGAAGGAAGAGAACCAACTTGAGACCATCTCCAGAACAAATTTACAAATTCAGTTCAAGAGTTGGCAGTGACGTCAATGCACAGATGCTTCTCCTGAGTAAACTAGAGCCGAGAGGTTTCCCAGCGTGCAACAAGAAAGGTGAACGGAACAGAGTAAGCTACCCAGGTGCAGAGAACCTCAACTGGGTGCCTCCATTTCCTGAATTCCTAAAAAGGCAGCCCCCGTATCACCCACGAGCTCAGAAGTGAGGATGGGGCAAGTTCTGGGGCAATGGAAGTCGGCTGCAGACCAAGAAGAGAGCGCGAGTGGGTACCACACCCAAGCGGAGTCTCAGAAACACACAACAGGCGAGGGAAGCAGGGCTTCTGCCTCACTGCCACTGAAACAATGCTACGTTTACGTATTTCTACACATATTTTACGGGTATTTTGGTGCAGCAAATGATCTGCTTCCTCTGGCCTCATTATAGCTGGTGTTATTTACCTTGACCGGTAGAGGACAAATGTCATTTGGAAAACCAACCATTCAAAGTAAGGGCAACCAAGGTCTCCACATTCCAGCCCACTGGAAGAAAGTAAACACGGAAAGTCTTTGCACACTGGAACACAAGCTAATATTACCAGCTTGCTTGACTATTCTGTTAGTTATTTCAGGGTTTATTTTTTCCATCTGATACTGTCTCATGCAACTACTCTCAAATCTTCACAGGGCAACTTAAAACTGCCGGAATCACTTTCTTTTGGGTGTGGATAGAGTGGGAACTGCTCTGGGAGGTTTAAGCCGTAATGGCGCTGTGGACAACAGGAAATGGGAAGATAACAGGTAAGGAAGCACCGCCCCTCGACAGACTCATCCTCAGAGAGCTTGGAATCATTTTTTTTTAACCAAGCGTATGTTTTGCGTATAGAATATTCTTAAAATTTGTCATGTTGCTGCTAATTTCTCTGTACCTATTACTATGGTAGGACTCACATCTCTCCAAGATAGTTCACTTAGGTAGTGGAATACTTCAGACCAGTCATTCATTAAGTGGAGTCTGGGGTTCGCTCGAGGTTCTGGGAGCCTTCAGGCAGCCTACAAGGCCAAAACTATTTTCTGCTAAGCCTTCATTTTTCTTTCTCACTTCCATTCTTTCACGAGTGTACAGTGGTGTTTTCCAGAGGCTCATATGTGATATTACAACAGACTGAAGGTGGGGCACAGATGATAACCCATCATCTCCCGTTCAACCAGTGAAGAGACCCGCAAAACACAGGGCAATGCCACTCCCATCACTAAATACTTGTTTTTGTGTTTTAGGAAATATTTTTCATAAAAAATGTTATTTAGGTTGTCATGTAATGTGTTTATTACAGACACTTTTAGGTAAATTAATGCGTTAAATCTTTTTCAGTTTTAATTTTTAATACAGTAAACATTGACTAATTCACATTTTTTAAAAAAAACCTCTTTGGGCCCTCATTATTCTTTTATATTACACACACACACACACACACACACCCTTCCCCAGATACGTTTTGGAGACAGAGTCTTGCTCTGTCACCCAGACTGGAGGGCAGTGGTGTGACCTTCGGGGCTCAAGCAATCCTCTGGCCTTAGCCTTCCAAATAGCTGGGACTACAGGTGTGCACCACTATTCCTGGCTAATTTTTTTGACTTTTTTGTACAGATGAGGTTTCGCTATGCTGCCCGGCCTGTCTCAAAGCTCTAGGCCTCAAGTGATCCTCCTGCCTTGGCCTCCCAAAGTGCTAGGATTATAGGTGTGAGCCACCGTGCCTGGCCAGTCCTCGTCACTTTTTATTTTTTTCCTTCTTCCCTCTTTGTCTTCTACCTGGACGTGTTCTTTAGATGTCTGTCTCCCTCTCCTGCCCAATGCTGGCCACACACTACACATCTTCCCTCACACAGCAGGGTCTCTACATGCCAGAAACAACGACTTCAGGCATTTCTGGTAGCTGGTATTTTAACATATAACCTCAATGCAGTCTAAGAAACAATTTCCTATCTGCTGCTGAATCATTATTGTGTCCAATAAACTTAGATAGGAATCCTATTTTGAGTCGCAAAGGTAACTTCCCATTCATTGTTTGTAAATAATGTAACCCTTCCTGTAACTCCATTCTTTCCTGTGGCTCCATACTCAACATGAAAATAGTAGTTTTAGGAGCAGGCCAACCTGCAACATTGAGAAAGACCTGTGGAGACTCTGAGGAAGTCTCTCTGGGCCAGGAGGGAGCTCTTCATGTGGCCCCTGGCTTTGCTGGGGCTCCCACTACATGAGTGCATCAGTGCCAAAGAGAACAGCAAAGGGCAAGCAGTCTTGAAGAGGCAATTCCTGCAAGAATCACTGTTGGCTTTTGTACAAGGACACAGGTGAGAAGAGGCAAGAAGGTCACCTCTGATGCCACTCTGAGGCGTCTCTGCCCCACCACGCCCTGTGTTCAGGGCTTGTCACCAAACTAAGATCCTCTTGCTTAGTTAGTGCTGCCTGTTTTGTGTCCTCATAAGAACGTGAGCCTTCTGAGATTCAGGATTCTCTGTGGAATCCTGGGCCCCAGATGAGAGTCTGGTGCCTGGGAGGCGCATAACACTGGCATGGCACGAGGTCATGAATCTGGGGTGCCGGCTAGCAGGGCCAGCAAGCCTCTCCAATCCCACCGGCCGGTATTGCATAGTGAGGACACATGGCATTTCAGCAACACTGGCACCTGTCACACGTCACAAGTGTCCCTCAACGCTTCAGTTTGATAACTTTTCATGAGCCCTGATTTCTCTTGTAAGAAATCCATGGCTTCTGATACATTTCTTTAACCTAAATTCACTTGTTCATTTCATTCATTTAATGTTAAACTCTAGGCTAGTTGGAGATACAGTTTAGGTATATAATTAAGAAGTAAAAATAATGCCTTCAAAAAGATAGCTTATCTCCTTTTATGTCACCCTTAAACACACAAAAAACCACCTCAAGTGAATTACACAAACTCTTGCCCCGTACTGAAATGATTTTCTCCAACAAGTTTTGTTCTACTAGAGCAGCAGCAAAAAATGGCCCAAGAGATGATGAACAACTGGTAGGAGCCATGGAAACCTTGAGATTCTACCAAGATTACACTAGCTGTGATTCCAATGTACCATCAGGCTGGTGGGACAGTGAAATGAGGCCATCACTGAAAAACCACATGGCAGCAGTCCCGCCATTCACCTCCTGGCTGTCTATAAAGAGAACTGAGAACGTACATCTTCACTTGTATACGAATGTTTGCAGCAGGATTGTTCAACATACCCAGAAAGTCGAAACAACACAAATGTGCGTCAACTGTTGAAGGATAAATTTGATGTACCTATGTCATGAAATAGTATCCAGCCAAAAAAAGAATAAAATTCTGGTTGGGCGCAGTGGCTCACACCTGTAATCCCAGCACTTTGAGAGGACAAGGCAGGTGGATCACCAGAGATCAGGAGTTTGAGACAAGCCTGGCGAACATGGTGAAACCCTGTCTCTACTAAAAACACAAAAATTAGCTGGGCGTGTTGACGTGCACCTGTAGTCCCAGCTACTCTGGAGGCTGAGGCAGGAAAACTGCTTGAACCCAGGAGGTGGAGGTTGCAGTGAGCTGAGATCACGCCATTGGACTCCAGCCTGGGCAACAAGCAAGAAACTTGATCTCAAAAAACAAACAAACAAAAAAATAGAAGGAAATTCTGATAACATGTTACATCATGGATGGACCTTAAAACATTCTGCTAAAGTGAAAGACAGCAGACATCAAAGGTCACATCTGTATGGTTCCATTGACAGGAAATGTCCAGAACAGGGAAATCCACAGAGACAGAAAGCAGAGGAGTGGCCACCGGGGGAGGGGACACGTGGAGCTCTTGCTGAAGGTACAAGGTTTCTTTCTGGTGTGATGAAAACGTGCTGGACTTAGGATGCTGGTTGCACAACCTTGTGAGTAAAATAAAAATCAATGATTTTTATACTTTAAAAAGGGTAACATTTTATGGTATGTAAATTACGCCTCAGTCAAGCTGTTACTTAAAAAGCGTCATTAAGACAGGGGCCTGCAATCTGAAGACTGCTAACCCTGACCTGAAATACGTCCATCGTTAGACTTTCTTCAACTCTGCTTAATGATTTTACTACAAACATTATCTCTTCCGTTCCTCAAAGCCCCCATCCAAACTAATCTCAAGCTTCCAGGAAACGAAAAGCTGGGGACTTCTGCAATAACAGAGTAGTGCTGTTAATCTTCGCGGGAACGCTGACACAGAGCCCAGGAGCAGTACAGGGCTGGGAGTGAGCCCAGTGGCTTCAGCACTCTACTTTTGGAGCGGCTGAGCTTCCTTCTCCTGAGTGGTGATAATGGGTGGTGGAACACTAGCTCCATGTAACTGCTGGTGTGCCCCTCAGCCCTGCCAAGCCACAGGAGCAGGTCTTGAGCACCAGACAGCACAGCCCTGCTCTGTGGCTCTTCACAGGACAGAGACGGTACCCAGGCTGGGCCCTGGGTTGTGGCAGCACAGGAGAACGTGGCTTAGAATACAAAGAAAAATACTTCCTTGGGTTTCCACATCTATATAAAACTGTGGCCGTGTGAAGTTCATACTTAAACCCTCTTCTATGACATAAGGTATTGCAGAACGGTAAAATGCACAGTGTAAAGCAGGATTTCAGGAATACTTCTGGTATGTTCTGGAGCGGCCCTTCAAGCACCGTGGTGGGACAGCCAGGAAGCGCATCTGATCAGGCATTCTGACTCCGGAGACGGCTCTCTGCTAAGAAAATGCTATGAATACCACATAGATGTGGGAACTTACGAAACATTTCCAAAGCAAGTTCATTTATTGAGATGGAATCTCGCTTTGTCACCCAGGCTGGAGTGTAGTGGCATGATCTTGGCTCACTGCAACCTCCACCTTCTGGGTTCAAGTGATTGTGCGGCCTTAGCCTCCAAAGTAGCTGCAAGTACAGGTGCGTGCCATCACGCCTGGCTAATTTTTGTATTTTTGGTAGAGATGCAGTTTCTCCATGTTGGCCAGGCTAGTCTCAAACTTCTGGCTTCAAGTGATCTGCCCATCTCAGACTCCCCAAGTGCTGGGATTCCAGGCGTGAGCCACTGTGCTTGGCCTGCTATTACATTTAAAAATGTCTTCTGTTAAAGACGCGGAATTAAAAATAATACATAGAACAAAAGAAAAAATCTCCTCCTAATCAACTCCTGACTCAAGATTGGGGACATAAAATTATTCAGTAGTATAATGTAGTAACTTTGTAAAAAACACGTTCTTTACACACTTCTGTTCTCCCTCATCAGGAAATGACACACGCACCCTGCACAGGAAACGAAGCGCTCCTGAAACGTGTTGCTCTCTGCACCTCTGCAAACGGTTCTGTCTTCCGTCCTGGCGGGTGGTACTTACTATTCCGAAAGCCTCACATATCTACCTGCCCACCAGTACGGAGGTGAAAAACCCAGACTTTCACAAGAAATCTGTCAGCCCACAGCTCTTATATACACATAGGTTTTTTTTTTTCAAGCCAAATATTACAAGTGTGCTCTGATACTTAAAAAAAAAAAAAAAAACAAAACCCTTGTCTCCTTACAATTCATCCTATTATACTGAATTCACACATCAAGTAGCCTCCCCTCATATGATGCTTCAAAGACAGAAACTGTGAGTCCCATTAAAATAATTTACATTGACATGCCAAATAATGAAGAGGAAAACAACAAAATACCCTTTATCAAGCGACCAGGCTCAACCTAATCAGTAAGCAGCCTGCACTGTGCCACGGCTGGCCTTGGGGAGGGAAGTGATGCTGGCACTGGAGTGTGCCTCATCAGAGCTCCCACACAGCCCCCAGTCACGGAGAGCTGCAGAGAGAGTTGCGGACGGGAGGGGCCTGGGATTGTGTCAGAGTCAGACATCTGGTGTGGACTCTGTCTCACCGCTGGTCCACACCATGGACAGAGTCTGTGGTGTGGACTCTGTCCCCGACAAGATGCCTGGTGCCATGAAGCCAGGCTACACTTCAAGCTGCCAGGATAGATGCGGAATTCTCTTGGGAGCCGTGTCAAAGAAAGCTTTAACCCTACCTTCCCACTTTCCAGTTGTGAAGTCTTTATTACTGATGAGCTTCAAGATCCTCATCTGTGAAGTGGGTAAAATAGTATCTGCTTCTGAGACCTTTTTTTTGGATCACAAAAACAGGCCTAATCGGCCTATGATAAACAGTAGCTCTAGTTCTCACACACATGCATCTGACTTTTGCACTTCACTGTTTCCCTTGGTGCTCAAGTTAATCTCATTTTACCTGAAGGAGACGCAGACTACAGCCTCTGCTGGAAATATTCTGATTAAAGGTAACCCGACCAACTCAGGAGAGTTATGAGTCCAGAAGCCATTTCAAAAACACTTAATGTTTCCTGGGGCCCTGCCTGTGGGTCATGAAAACAAGCCTAGTTACATACTCTGGCCAGGCAGTCCCACTTTGGGAATGCTTTCGCCCTCCTCCACATAAATTGGTACTTCTGTTGATAAAAAGACAAGCCACCCACAACACACAAATTATATACAACCAGAGATGGACTCGGAATATATAAAGCTCAACACCCCAAGAGAAAAACAAACGAAAGACTTGAGCAGCACTTCACCCAAGCGGAAAGGCGAATGGCAGCGCAGTGCGAAAGCCTCTCAGCCTCAGCAGTCATCGGGGACTGGAATCTAAACCACAGTGAATTCCACTACAGAGGAAGCAGGCTGAAAAAAATGCAGTCTAGAAAAAAGATAAGAAAAAAGACACGTAAGTGTAGCAACTAATGGGCAGAGGGCAGAGCAGCAGGAGCTCCACAATGCTAACAGGAACAGCGACGGGACTCTGCTCTTGGAAGACAGTCCAGCGTCATCCACTGAAGGTGAGGAACACCCTACCCCCATGGTGTGCACACCTGTGCCCTAGGGGATACACGGCAGGGGCTCATGCCGCTGCCAGCAGTGCCCGGAAATGCCTAGAACAATTGCATGAAGAGATGGTGGCAAATAAATAAAATGGAATGAAAACAAATAAACTGGAGGTACCGGCAACAGACGGATGGATCTTACAAGGGTTACTGGATCAGCACTGTGCTGTCCCCAGCCCTCTTCCATACGAGGCCCCCACATCAGAGTCCTCTTGTGTGCAGGTGGGGCTGCAGCATCTCTGGTGAGCAAAGAAAGCAACACACAATGTGCAAGCATGATGCTGTTTCCATAAAGTTCAAAAACAGTTAAACACACACACACACCACACATGGACACTCGCATGTGTGCACATTTAGTACACAAATATAGAGCAAAAAAAGCAAAACACAAAGAATGCACAAGCATGATGCTGTTTCCACAAAGTTCAAAAACAGGTGAACCTACACACACACACTTTTTTTTTTTGAGAGCCAGGTCTCTCTGTCACCCAGTGATTCTCCCATCTCAGCCTCCCAAGTAGCTAGACTACAAGTGTGCACCACCACACTTGGCTAATTTTTTATTTTTTGTAAAGACAGGGTCTTACTATGTTGCCCAGGCTGGTCTCGAACTCCTGGCCTCAGGTGATCCTTCTGTCTTGGCCTCCTGAAGGGCTGGAATTACAGCATAAGCCACCATGCTCAGCCTAAATGTATTTTTAAAGCCGTACAAAAAGTAGTACGACTGTAAAGAAACACATGGAAGAGATCCCAAAAGTGTGAAGATCTTGAGGATCAGGGTGAGGGCAGCAGGCGGCTCCTGAATACCAGCCGTGTTTACTGAATTCAGCGGTAGCTTCATGAGTGAGCTTCATTTACTCACTCGCTATTTGTCACAATCTACAGTTATGCGCTCTTTCATGTGCTTGTTATATCTCACGGTAAAGAAGCTTAAAATACAAGCTCAGTAAATAACGGGACAGAGACAGAGACACACAAGGGGGCGTGACAGAGACACACAAGGGGGCGTGACAGAGACACACAAGGGGGCGTGACAGAGACACACAAGGAGGCGTGACAGAGACACACAAGGAGGCGTGACAGAGACACACAAGGAGGCGTGACAGAGACACACAAGGGGGCGTGACAGAGACACACAAGGGGGCGTGACAGACACACAAGGAGGCGTGACAGAGACACACAAGGAGGCGTGACAGAGACACACAAGGAGGTGTGCTGCGATGCTGCTCTGAAGTCGTACAAACCAGAAACAACCTGAACGACTCTCAGAAGAGGGACATCCTGGTGAAATGAAGTGAAAGAGGCAAGCCACACCTTTTGTTTTGAGATATGTCAACATTCGTGGAGAAAGGTGTGTGATTACTCATTGGGGTAAATATCCGGTGGGTGAAAGGGAGATTATTAAACTGTTTTCATAATTTATGTTAATTATTTGAACAGCAACAACCAGCAAAAGCAGTGGCTGTGTCATTATCACATTTACAGATCGTTACCAAAAGTCCTGATCCGAAGCCTTTCACACATGGACGGTCTCGGTTCAACGGGCTCATGACAACCTGCCCCACTGTTGGTGGCTTTATTTAACAGTAATGACACTGAAAAGCAATGGCAAAAACTGCAATTACTTTTGCACCAACCTTTCCTTAAAGCTAATTATTTTTGTTAATAAGTATCTAAGTAAACTGGGGAAAGAAAACCCTAAGTAAACCAAAAGCAGGCAGTGTAATTATTGACTATGGATTTAACACTCTTCCTGGTTACTCAAGACAATCCTAGTATAGTTATTACTGTTGTTTAACAAAAACAGTGGAAAATGCTAAGAATTTAAATTAATATCGACATTACTGACAAGAAATAATCAGATTTTTGTTCTGAGGCCCAGGGGTTATAACAACAAAACAAATGAGAAATTTACAGAAATGAATTCTCCTAAAGTTGAAAGTAATTAAATGTCAGACGTAGTACTGAGTATCAGACTTTGGAATTCGGTGGAACTGTCTTGAGACCCAGCTCACACACAGGGAGCCAAACTGCTTAATGTCAGTGAGCTTCAGGGTCTTTATGTAGAAAATAAACACCATGACCTAACGTGTTCGCTAGTTTGAGAGTAAAATGGAAGAAACAGAGTGACTCCAGGGATGCTCAAGCTTTCTCTTCTTTCCACTTTCAACATCCCATATTAACAGAGAGAGATTTTCTTGGCAAATTATAAAGATTTAAGTGTTTTTTCCGAAATTCAAATCTGTTAGATTTTCTGAATTTGATAATTCAGCTAATAATAGCATATTTAAAATAAGTATTTGGATTTTTAAATTTGAGATTCATACAGGAATTTCCATTCTGCGTCTGAATCACACTGCTACCCAGTGTCCCCATGACAGCAACTACTACCACAAGCTATTAACCTGAAAGGAAGAAAGAGGAAGAACTAAGGAATATGTGAAATGTTTATATGATCAATTAATCCACAATAGGTGCTTTCAGACTATGTTGCTGGACTCTTAAGGAGCTGGGTGACGAGCCATGTTGGCCCAACTCATCCACCTTCCAGAACAAACAACTTCACATGATTTGTTTTGCAAACTTTTTCTTTAGATTTCCTTCCTTCCTTCCCTCCCCCTCCCCGCCTCCCTCCCTCTCTTTTCTTTCTTCCTTTCTTCCTTCCTTCCCTCCTCCCTCCCTCCCCTCTGTTCCCTCCCTCTTTCCCTCCTTCCTCTTTTCCTTCCCTCCCTCCCTTTCCATGTGTAGAGACAGGTCTCGCTCTATTTCCCAAAGTGCTGGGATTACAGGCATGAGCTATCAGGCCTGAACAGATTTCTATTAAAGAAAAATAAAAAGGAAAGTTTTAAAACTACTGACCTCCTACTGGTAGATAATTATGATTTATGTGGAAAGAAGGATAGTGAGGGGTGGGGTGGGGGAAATCTTTCTAAGAGAAGAAATGAATAAAAAGGAAAAAACAAAACCCTGCCCATTTACTGAATTCTAGATTTACCATGCTGCAAGGTAAGTTAACTAGTTAAATTACTAACCTGGAGGGATAAGTGGTATTTGTTTTTATGCTGTCACATTAGCTGACCTTCCATTTGGTTTCTTGTTTTTTTTTTGAGATGGAGTTTCGCTCTTGTTGCCCAGGCTGGAGTGCAACAGCACAATCTCGGCTCACTGTAATCTCTGCCTCCCAGATTCAATCGATTCTCCTGCCTCAGCCTCTGGAGTAGCTGGGATTACAGGCACCTGCCACCATGCTCAGCTAATTTTTTGTATTTTTAGTAGAGATGGCATCTCACTACATTGGCCAGGCTGGTCTCAAACTCTTGACCTCAGGTTATCCACCTGCCTCGGTCTCCCAAAGTGCTGGGATTACAGGCGTGAGACACTGCGCCCAGCCCGTTTGGTTTCTTTTATTCCTGTTTTAACTAAATCTCTCTGTATTAATCCCGCTGGCTTCATTATATATTATTTCCCATTATCAGGTAATTGACGATGCCTAGCAATGTCCAACTGGATGATTTATATTCTTCCTTGGGAAAAATATCGAACACTTTCAAACTCTATCATTCTTCTCATTACTCTTGATTTCCTTTCTCTATCCATTTTGTTTGTAAAAACAAGATAACAAAGTCTTGGGTCAGTGCTAGCTGGATTTCTACTTTTTCAGTTAAGTAGAAA
Organism: Aotus nancymaae; assembly: GCF_030222135.1. Taxonomy (NCBI): domain Eukaryota; kingdom Metazoa; phylum Chordata; class Mammalia; order Primates; family Aotidae; genus Aotus; species Aotus nancymaae. The sequence continues at coordinate 460,583 of NW_026988450.1, read as the reverse complement.
GAAAAAAAAGTCTGACGAAGAAGGGAAGAGCCACTTCTTACATGGTGGTTTACATTGCACAAGGCAATTCTATGAATGTGGTCTCATTAAATTATCCTAACAACTTTGGGATATAGATTCACTACTTTGGGAACAAGATGCAGTTGTGCAATCTTGGCTCACTGCAACCTCAGCCTCCTGGGTTCAAGCAATTCTCCCTGCCTCGGCCTCTCGAGTAGCTGAGATTACAGGTGCCTGCCACCATACCTGGCTAATTTTTGTATTTTTTTAGTAGAAACAAGATTTCGCCATGTTGGCCAGGAGAGTCTTGAACTCCTGACCTCAGGTGATCTGCCCGCCTTGGCCTCCCAAAGTGCTGGAATTACTGGTGTGAGCTACTGCACCTGGCCAAATTGGGTTTTTTTTTTTTTTTTTTGAGATGGAGTTTCGCTCTTGTTACCCAGGCTGGAGTGCAATGGCGCGATCTCGGCTCACCGCAACCTCCGCCTCCTGGGTTCAGGCAATTCTCCTGCCTCAGCCTCCTGAGTAGCTGGGATTACAGGCACGTGCCAGCATGCCCAGCTAATTTTTTGTATTTTTAGTAGAGACGGGGTTTCACCATGTTGACCAGGATGGTCTCGATCTCTTGACCTCATGATCCACCCGCCTCGGCCTCCCAAAGTGCTGGGATTACAGGCGTGAGGCACCACGCCCAGCCACATTGGGTTTTTACTGAATACTGTGCTAACTGCTACACAGGACAAAAAATAACACTTGGCCGTGAACAACAACCTGTTTTTGGGTGAAAAGATAGAAGTTGAGTATCCCTAATCTGAAATCCAAAGCTTTCTGGGAATTGACGTGACACTCAAAGGAAATACTCTTCTGTATTTCATACATTTTTGGATTTCATCGTTTCCAATTAGGGATGCTCAACCAGTAAGTATAATGCAAATATTTCAAAATTCATAAAAATCAGAAATTTGAAACACTCCTGGTCCTAAGCATTTCAGATAAGGGATGCTCAACCTATACTGGGAAAGTAAGTCTATGGGTAGAGGGTAAGATCATTTTACCCTGAGTGCTTCCCCACGGGCCTCTGCCTAGAAAATAGATGAACTTATGAGTCCCAGCCAAAGGGCTCCTCCCCTGCTGACCAAAGCAGATGAGGGGTACATTCACCCACCCCAGCAAAAGTCTTACTAACCTGCTGCCCTCTGGAGTGTAGATGCCTTGAGGGCAGGAGCAATGACTTCACATGCCCATGCTAAGGTGCTGTTTGCTGAATGAGTAGGTGAAGCCATAGCGACATACAGAAGGCTGGAGTCAAAGCAGAACTTTTATCTAATTGACAATAACGTGAACTAATTTTTTTGAGTAGTGGGGTAAGTATAGTCTAAAAGTTTTAAATAGTTTTAGCTTCAGGAGCAGAAGGGTAGGTACGCAGGGCATGAATGCTGGCGATGGTTAAGGCTTAGCCTATACAGTTCACATAGAATCTCTCAGATGGTTGGTGGTTCTCATTCATCCTCCTTCCTGTGATCAAACAGGTGGGTGTTCCAAGCCTGATCACAGTCCCTCGTCTTCCCTTCGCAGGCTTTAATCACGTTTGATTTTCACTCTCATTGATAGTGAAAGTAGATTACATACAGCAGATATAAAGTCGGGTTTCTTATGTTAAAGAGAAGAGATCTTCCACTGAAAGACAAAACCGATGGCTGATTTAGAGGGTTGCCCATTTTAATAAACAAATCCATGTCCTTATTTCCCCAAAATAGCCTTACTGGCCAAGGGTAATAATAACTGGCATTTCCTTTTTAAGCCCCTATTTCTTATGTGTATCTTTTTGATATATGTGGAATTATGCCCAGAAGTTTCATTGAGAAACTATTCTTTTCCAACTGAACTTATGAAATATTTGTAGTTATTTTCATAACAGTATAAGTACCTTCTAGACAATCAATTCATTTTTCTTTTTTAAACTTGGGGTAAAATTAATATAACATAAAATTATAGTAAGAAAATAACTAAAGGAAATTAAAACTTCAAAAAATTAGTCATTTTAAAGTATGCAATTCACAATGCTGTACACACACTACCTCTATCTACAGAATATTTCCATTATCCCGAAGTAGACCCCATCCCCATTAGCAGTCACCCCCATTTCCTTTCCTCCCAGACCCTGGCAGCCAATCTGCCAGGTCTAGATTTGCCGGGTCTGGTCATTTCACATAAAGGGAGTCAGTCACAGGACATGAGACCTTTTGTGTCTGTTTTTCTTTTTTTTTGATTTGGCATCATGTTTTGAGGTCCATCCATGTTGTAGCATGCTCCTTTTAGCTAGTTCACTTTAGACTTCATAAAACCTCTTTTATGGTCCATTTTATGTCTTCTCTTAAAGATGTTTCCTTTACTTCCGGTTCTATTTCTGTGTTTGCACTAGAGTAATGTTTCAGGACAACGACCAGGTTGGTTTAATTGTATCCCTTTGCATTTTATTATTGGTGCTATAGCCCATATTCTTCTAGCCTCCTTTTTCCCTCTTTAATTAAATCACTGAGGATGCATGACTGTTTAGCTCTAATAAAAACGAAGAAACTAAAACTTGGAAGTATAATATTGCTCAGGTTACTTCCTTATTCTAATGAGAAAATAAGTCCTTGTAAATTAAAGATTCAACTTTTCAACTGCTCCTGATTTTCTTGATTGTTTTTACATAAAATACGCAATATCAAAATTATTGTAAGCAGATTCAGTTATTAAGATAAAGACTCCTTGTATAAGAATAAATTAATGAGTTCAAAGTAAAGCAAACACATAGGAAATGAAGAAACAGTTGAAGTCTTAGAGAGTTATAAATTCTAATCATGATTTGTGTGACTTGGGACTAAGACCTCAGATTTAAAAGATAGCTTTCCTTTAAAATAAATCATGATCTCTTAATCTTTGATTAGACTCACTAGTAAAAATAATTGTCAGTTTACAGAAACAACAAAGACACTGAGAAACAAAGCGATTAAATAAAAATTAGGAAAACAGACTTCATCTTCCTAAAATGTAACCAATCCAAAGAAAGTTTTTGTATAGCTTATTTCACCTTCTAAAATGTTCTATGTTAAAAAAGAAATCACAATCCAGATGCTTAGAATGCATTATTTTAGGCTAGGCGCAGTGGCTCACCTGTAATCCCAGTACTTTGGGAGGCCGAGGTGGGCAGATCACAAGGTCAGCAGTTCAAGAGCAGCCTGACCAACATGGTGAAACCCTGTCTCTACTAAAAATATTTTAAAAATTAGCTGGACGTGGTGTAGCGCGCCTGTAATTCCAGCTACTCAGGAGCCTGAGGCAGGAGAATCGCTTGAACCTGGGAGGTCGAAGTTGCAGTGAGCCAAGATCGCACCACTGCACTCCAGCCTGGGCAACAAGAGTGAAATTCCATCTCAAAAACAAACAAACAAACAAACAGAAACAAAACAAAAAACCCCACGTTATTTTAGCAGAAGACCTTACAAAGAGATACTTCAATTATTTTTATTCTGCTTAATCAGAGATGCATGTTACACATCTGGCACATAGATGGCAAGTTTTTGAGTGTATCTGTTAAAAAAATGTCTAGGTTCAACCTCTCCTTTAAAGACAGGCATTCAAATGAAAAAAATGTTTATTTGTACAAAGGTAAAAGAAAGCCCAATCCTACTGACCGTGAAAGAGAAAAGTCACCTCAAACTCTCAAGAAGCTTAAAGGTCATTTGGTCCAGTCCTTTCATTTTCTGACAAATTGGGGCCACCTCTATTGGTACTGGGAACAGAGCCAGGAATACATGCCAGGTCTCCTGATACCAAGTTTAGAGCCCTTTATGATATGTGCAGAGTGCCCACATGCCCCCCAAATTAGAGAACACCATGGCCATAAAATAAGGGGTGTGAACAGAACAAATACACAAGAAAGTCTAAGAGAGAATGTCTAGAGAAAAGTACATCAGAACACAAAACCAAGACATCCACAGTGTTAACAGCCAGGAAATGATGATGCCCAAGTACTGATTATCAGAAGAGGGGATACGATCTTGAAAACAGTTGGTAACGTGGATTTCTATTCACTGTTTTACCGTTATTTATCCTTCCCCGAACAGTAGTTAAATATTGGCCAAAATATCCAGTCTTAAAGGACAATAAAAAGATTTAATTTTGACTTAAAAATACTAGTGGGAGGTAATATTTGGCAGAAAGAAAAAAAAACTATAAAGAAAACACAAAACATACCTCTAAATTGAGGAAGGGCTTGAAGTAACAGCATGCTGCTCAGGTAGGAGATGTCTACTGCTGCTCTGAGCAGCCCTGGTCTCGAGATTCAGCAATCTTTTTTTTTTTTTTTTTTTTTGAGACAGTCTTGCTGTGTTGCCCAGACTGGAGCGTAATGGTGTGATCTCAGCTCACTGCAACCTCCACCTCCTGGGTTTAAGTGATTCTCCTACCTCAGCCTCCTGAGTAGCTGGGATTACAGGTGCACACCACCATGCCTGACTAATTTTTTAAAAATTTTTAGTAGAAACAGGGTTTCGCCACATTGGCCAGACTGATCGCCAACGCCTGACCTCAGGTGATGCGCCCGCCTTGGCCTCCCAAAGTGCTGGGATTATAGGTGTGAGCCACTGCGCGGGGCCCAGCATTCTCTCTTAAGTGCTACTTCATTCTCCTTTCAGGAACTTCAGTGAAGTCACCAGGAACAATTTTATTTTTCAAAATCATGAAAGAATTCTTAGAAATGTCCCTTGAAGCAGGGTTTCTAAGCACAGCAATTAAGAAAGAGAGTCTGGACCTCAAACCCCAAGGGAAGTGTGTGGCTTTTTAAAAGATCGGCCTTTTTGAAGAAGGAAAATCAAAGAAGGGAAATTACTATTGAAGTTTCTTACCCGACGAGAGCTCCTACCGCTACATATTTCCTGTTAAAGGAGGCTCTGAAATGACTCTCCACTAAATAACCCAGTCCAGTAAACTCGTGTAGGATGATTCCCGAGGGTTCCCTCTCCAGCACGTTGGCGTATGCCAGTCTCACTCAGCTGGATGGAACGTGATGGGCTCTGTGGGAGACTAAAGGCCCTCGCATCCTGCCCAATCACAGCTGGGCTGGCTGGCGGACCCTGGGCCAGTCACCCCACCTCTGTCTCAGGCCCTCCTCTGTAAGACTGGGTGGATACAGAGCCTCCTCCTCTGTAACTGACTTTCGTGAAGACTAAAAGGAAAAAGGAAAGCACAATGTATACAACATTTTTTTCCTGTGAAAATTAATAATGAACACTCACACTCCTGCCATCCGTGATAAAGTGCTTTCCCCGCATGCCCATGTTAACTTCCCCTTCGATTAGTGAAGACACCAAGGCTCTGTGTCCAGAGGCACACAGCTAGCGTGGTTTGTCAACTGCCCTGCACACAGACCCTGGCACCAAACAGGTCTCTACCCTTATTGCCAAAATTGAGCTCCTATAATTATGCTTATGAAGTATAAAAATACACATTTAAATCTTGCTGAGAAAAATTCTAAGATTAACCCAAGAAAATACCTAATGTGCATCCCACAAACACAAATTATTTGCTTATCATGTATCAGAAATTCTGCTCTCTACAGGAAATATAATGGTGAATGAGAAACAGTACCTGCCCGGAGGGAGCCTACCAACCAGCAGGCAAATGTGAAATACGGTGAACTGACTGTCTACGTGTCAGACACCCTACAGTTGATGACAAAGCCATCATAGGTCCGTTAGACTCAGAGCCCAGACAGCGCATGGCACAGGTCAGCACTGCAGGGGGTGGTGGGAGGTGGGCATGTGGCACAGGCCAGCACTGGAGGGGATGGAGGCAGGTGGGCACATGGCACGGGCCGGCACTGGAGGGGATGGGGGGAGGCGGGCACATGGCATAGGCCAGCACTGGAGGGGATGGGGGGAGGCGGGCACCTAGCATAGGCCAGCACTGGAGGGTATGGGGGGAGGCGGGCATCTAGCATAGGCCAGCACTGGAGGGGATGGGGGGAGGCGGGCACCTAGCATAGGCCAGCACTGGAGGGCAGCCCCTGTATGATGCATCTATGATGCATGGGAGGGCTCCTCATACGAATGTCATGATGTTCTCATATTATTAATCAAAAAAAGGGACACACTCAAACCCATACCTGTGACATCATTCACTGACATTAAAACGTGTGTGTGTGTTGGGCCACAGGTCAGCAGACATCCCACACGGCCCTGGGCACAGGCACCAGAGTGAGCTGCAGCTGACCTCCACGGTGCTTGCAGTGGAGAGGAACGGGGACCTGGTGGTAGCTGCAGAAGCAGATGAGGGAGGCAGTGCCGAGCCCTTAATGAGGGTGCAGCATGAGACTGGCCTATGAGGGAAAAGGGGCTTAAATAAAGCCCAGGAAACTGGTGCAGAGGCTATAGCAGAGCAGCGGGCTGGGAATCCCACCGGGGGCTTCAAAGGAGCTTTCTATCCTGACTCAGATTGGTTAATTTCTGAGCATACTGACTGAGTGTGGCTTCTGGTATAAAGCTTATCACCACTTAATCTGCTGCCATAAAAATGACAGCCGGTATTTAGACAATAGCTTCTCAATTGGCTAATTCTCTGAAATGCACTTCCTCCACGAACCCTGTCATGGAGGCTGACCAGGGCAGCGGTCCTCACCTTGTCTTCACTCCCCATGGGATGAAATGGCTGTGTGAGCCTGGGAGCTTTTCCTCCCTTCCATTCCAGTCCTTAGCCCATGCCTTTCCCGGTCTCTCCAGAGCGCCTACATTTCACCCCGCCCTCTGCACCCCCTCCAAGGTGGCTGCTCGGGGCCTCTGCTCTCTGGGTGGATGCTTGCCAGGTGGTGCCGTGTCACCAGCTATCCTTCTGCGCTCCCCCCGGCTCCCATGCTGCTCTGGGTGCGGGGGAAGTGGGCTGTTTTGTGTTCCTGACATGTGCCACAGCTCCTGAGAGCTCCCTAGGTACCAGTTTTCTGTTCTCCTTCCTTCAACCGTGGGAATTTCCCAGCCTTGAGCCCTGTCCCAATCTCTCCCTCCATTTCCCATCTATTATAGGTACAGGAGTAAAGACAGTCTTATACTCCATTTTCATGTGTATGGCCTCTTCTATTCTTCACTCAAAAACTCATGTTGACCCTTATTTCTCTGGAATCAATGCAAAATCCCTAATAGGATTTAGGCTTTATCTAACAGACGTGATACCTCGGTATATGCCAGCGTGGCATAAATCCCCCAAATCTGGCATACAGCTCAACGCCATGGCAACTAGTTAGAAGCACAGTACAAAGAGGAACTAAATAATATTTACTGAATAAGTGAGTGAATTATCTTTTCTTTTCTTTCTTTCTTTTCCTTTTTTTTTTTCTTTTTTGAGATGGAGGTCTCACTATGTTGCCCTGGTTGGTCTTAAACTCCTGAGCTCAGGTGATCTGCCCGCCTTGGCCTCCCAAAGTGCTGGGTTACAGGCGTGAGCCGCTGCACCCGGCCATATTGTCTTTTCAATAACCCGTCTTGCTTCCCCCTTCGCATCTCTCTTTCTCTCTCAGTCCTACATTTGTCTTCACAGATGACATCTCACCAATTTGGAGACATTTTTCTTTCTGCTAGATCAAGGTGTTTAAAGCGTTTGTTCTCACTTCTTTCATGAAACCTTCTGAGATCAGTCAGCTAAGATCTACTAGATTTTTGAACTGAATCATCAACTGTTCTAATACTTCTGCCTGTCCTGTTTTGGGTTGAAAGAGACGCAATTCAAGGTCAAAGACCATGTCAGTTGCTTCCTTTGTCATTCCCATACTTGGACAGCACCCTCTGTGTTGGACGAACGAAATGCCCTTCAATATGAGCTTCTCCAGTACATTACTGTAAAAGGGACCTTCAGGAGGTCTACAGAAAATAGTACCTATAAATTAATAATACATTTTGGACTCAGTGGTTGTTTTAACAAGTTGGGAAATAAATGCCAGTAGATTTTTGAACTGAAAGAGGTCCCCTTTCCCCACTCCCCACAAAAGAATTTGCTAGCTACAGTCTCCATACCTATGACAGGTTAACATCTTTCAGGGAATTTCTTCTTTTTTTTTCTGAGTATTGCCCTGGCAAATAAAAACGAAAGCATATAATAAACAGCAATAAAAAAATAAAGTTCGCACACAGAATTATGCCACCAAAGCCATGTGACTTCTCAGCTTGTTTGGCCTGCTAAAGTGCCGCACAGAACACTTGGGAGGACAGAGGTTGGGGGTCCCTTAGCACAGAGTCACGGAGGAATAAATAGCAGGAGTGCCCTGGAGAGGAAGGACGCACAGGCTGCAGTGCACGTCCTGCGGTGAGCATACGTCACGTTGCCACTGTTGTGAAAACTGTACGGTTTTCAAACTGAAGCTCAGGCTGTTTTTCTAACTCTACTTCCTCTCATCAGTTGACAGACACTCAAATCCAAAAAATCAGTCTGTCGGAGAAACAAAAGCTATGTCGCTGTTTTCCTGCAAGCCTCTGGATCAAAGCAGGTGGCAGGAATGGTGCTCCCTGCATAGGTGTCTGGCAGCATGTATGTCTGGCTGGTGGCTCTGTGGGCATGAGTCCCCTGCAACACAGCCTTTCAACAGCAGGTAGGGCTGAGTGATGTTCCATCACCAGAACTGTGGATCAGATGAAATTGGTAGGCTAAATCCAAACGGCTCTGTGACTTAGCTGAAACATACAACTATCTTCCAATTGGGAAAAGGGTATTTTCTGTCTTAGATACTGCAATTATAAAATTAATCATTTTAGCTTGAATTTTGGGAAGTAAGCGTATTTTGTTAAGGTTTATAAGAAGTGTATTTTGTTAAAGTTTACAAGAGTTGCTATGAAACATGATAATTTGTTAATAAAAGGGAAAAAAAAGAGAGACAATGTTGTGTTTACTGGGCCATGGATAGATGAATGATGTCACTAATAGGCAATTATAACTTTCTGCATTCCAAAATGATTTAATAATTTGTTTTGAAGAAGTATAGCTTCCAAAAGAACAAAAACACAATCTAAACATTTACTTGGATGCTTGCATGGAAAAATAAAAATAAATACATAAAATAAAGAAATTAATCCCAACCTAAAAAAGCACCAAATATTTAGTCACCAATGTTAACGTGGAAGGAGGTTCAAACGTTTATCAGTAAATGAATTGGTTGGAATACTCAATGCATTTCCCATGGAAAAAAACATGTCCCACGTAAATGTTATAGGTGGTGGTTAGGCTTCTAGTGACAGCCACAAAAACTAGGTTAAATGTTAGGTATATGTTTGGCTATGAAGAAGAATGGTGAAAAAACCGGAACTTTAGGGAGTCAAAGATTCCTGGGTCCTGTCTGGCTGTGTCCTTCCCCAGCAGTATTTCCGTAAGATGCTATGTCCTGCAGTCTCCAGCCAGAACAGCTGCCTCTGGCCTGGAGCACACCAGGACGCCTGACAGCTGGAACATCCTGTGGCGGGAGCCCCATCGTGTCCTCGCTAGGCTCAGGTGGGTGGGAGCCAAGTCAAAGAGCCCTCCCCTCTAAACGGTACTGATGGTTACCATAACTACGCTTAGTCCTCGGATGACTGTGAATCTGAAATGTTTACAATGAATATTCTTTTCTTTTTGAGACAGAGTCTCACTCTGTCTCCCAGGCTGGAGTGCAGTGGTGCAATCTCAGCTCACTGCAACCTCCGCCTCCAGGGTTCAAGCAATTCTTGTGCCTCAGGCTAAGTAGCTGGGACTATAGGCATGTGCCACTATGGCCAGCTAATTTTTTTTTTTTTTTTAGTAGAGACGGGGTTTCACCATGTTGGCTAGGCTGGTCTCAAACTCCTGGCCTCAAGTGATCAAGTGATCAGCCTGCCTCAGCTTCTCAAAGTGCTGGGATTATAAGGGTGAACCACCACACCTGGCCTACAATGAATATTCTAATGAGGACTAAAATGAGGTTCAGTGTTAGTAAGGGTAAGATGCATGTGACCCAATCAAGCTTTTCTCATACCTAGACATGCTTTCCAAATATCTGGACAAACAGCGCTCCCCAAATACATAATGCAATTAAGTTACAATACAGCTGCCTGTTTATAAACAAGAGGAAGCATCTATTATAAAACATACCTGGCCGGGCGTGGTGGCTCACGCCTGTAATCCCAGCACTTTGGGAGGCTGAGGTCGGTGGATCACCTGAGTTCAGGAGTTGGAGACCAGCTTGATCAACATGGTGAAACCCCATCTCTACTAAATACAAAAAAATGGCCGGGTGTGGTGGCGCATACCTGTAATCCCAGCTACTGGGCAGGCTGAGGCAGGAGAACTGCTGGAACCCAAGGGGTGGAGGTTGCAGTGAGCTGAGATTGCACTATTGCACTCCAGCCTGGGCAACAAGAGCAAAAGTCCATCTCAAAACAAAACAAAACAAAAAACCATAGTTATACAGATCAATCAAAATGTGCTTTTATCTTCTCAGGGCTTACAGGGAATATGTCTATGAATATGTCTCCCAGGAAAATAAGCTCTTAGGAAGAGCTGTCACTCACCAGTATGGTGCCACAGGAAAGACAGACAGCACGCAAAGTCAAGGCCTGTGGGAGAGCTAAATGCCTACTGAGGTCAGTCAAAGAAATGCTCACTAAACATTTCATTTAGAATGGCCACAGCCAGAGTGGTTATGATGCAAACTGCTGGCGGACGCTATCAATAAATGCTCCAAAAGCAGAATATCGTACACGCAGAATGGGAGTTTTTCCCTCAGATACTGTTACAGCTCAGATGTTACTATGATTCAATAAAACATCAACAAGAAGGAAACGTAACAAGAAGATTGAGAAAACCCCCAATTCACTATACGACTGGATAGTTCCATTAAAAATGTTTCTTTTCTCCCCTAATTCATAGATTAGGATTATTACTAGAAATTTAACAGGCACAGATAGGCCAGATCTTTGTAACACTCCACCTCTGCCTATCAAAAACAACGTTTTAGGGTGAGGTGCCATGAAACCTGGCAGGGAACAAAACTTGCTTACTATGGAAAGTGCAAAGACATGACAACTGAAGAATTTTGCTTAAAGCTCACAAAATGTCTTTTCACTAAATTAGATTTTCATTTATACAACCTACTACCCAAAGATGCTGTATTGTTACAGCGAGGAAAACACGGAAAAGACAAATCTTCATAATTAAAACACACGTATAACATTTTAATCTTATTTTAAATAAAATTATGAATCATGAAATCTGCCTAATTCTTTTTGTTGTCAATTATAATTCTTCCCCTAAAAGTACTTTATAGGTTCCACCCAACTTCTGGCCTTGTTTTACAGGCAAACTCCAGGATCCTGATTTATTACCTTTAAAAACAGAATGAGAGGGGAGTCGATTCAAGACGGCTGAATAGATACAACCCCAGCGCACAGCTCCCAGCGAGGGAGACGCAGAAATCCAGAGATCTCCTAGCTCCGACCAAGGTACCAGGTGCATTTCAACAGGTCTGGCCCGACGGAGAGCAAAGCCCACTCAGGGCAGACCGAGGTGGGGAGGGGTGCTGCTTCACCCAGAAAGTGCATCTGACTGGCAAGTCAGAGGCTGTTACCCTAACACTAAAATTAACTCCAGATGGATTAAAGACTTAAACATAAAATCGAATACCATAAAAACACTAGAAGAAAACGTAGGCAAAACCATCCAGGACATAGGCATAGGCAAGGACTTCATAACTAAAACACCAAAAGCAATGGCAATAAAAGCCAAGAGAGACAAATGGGATCTAATTAAAATTCAGAGCTTCTGTACAGCAAAAGAAACCATCATTAGAGCAAACTGGCAACCAACAGAATGGGAAAAAATTTTTGCAATCTACCTATCTGACAAAGGGATAATAACCAGAATCTACAAAGAACCAAAACAGATATACAAGAAAAAAAACAAATAACCCCATTCAAAAGTGGGCAAAGGATATGAACAGACACTTTTCAAAAGACGACATATATGAGGCCAACGAACATGAAAAAATGCTCATCATCACTGGTCATTAGAGAAATGCAAATCAAAACTACACTGAGATATCATCTCACGCCAGTTAGAATGGTGATCATTAAAAAATCTGGAGACAACAGATGCTGGAGAGGATGTGGAGAAATAGGAACACTTTTACACTGTTGGTGGGAATGTAAATTAGTTCAACCATTGTGGAAAACAGTGTGGCGATTTCTCAAGGATCTAGAAATAGAAATTCCATTTGACCTAGCAATCCCATTACTGGGCATATACCCAAATAACTATAAATTGTTCTACCATAAAGACACATGCACACGTATGTTCATTGTGGCACTGTTTACAATAGCAAAGACCTGGAACCAACCCAAATGCCCATCCATGATAGACTGGACAAAGAAAATGTGGTACATATACACCATGGAATACTATGCATCCATAAAAAACAATTAGTTCGTGTCCTTGGTAGGGACTTGGATGAATCTGGAAACCATTATTCTCAGCAAACTGACACAAGAACAGAAAGCCAAACACCGCATGTTCTCACTCATAGGCAGGTGCTGAACAATGAGAACACGTGGTCTCAGGGAGAGAAGCATCACACACTGGGGGCAGTTGGGGTGGGTAGGGGAGAGACAGCAGGGGGTGGGAAGGCAAAACATGGGGAGAAATGCCAGATATAGCATGCACCTGAAGTCAAATAAATTAAAAAAAAATAGACTTAGAGAGAAAAGACTAATAAAAAGAACAAGCACTGTAGCAAACTGGATGCACATTCTCACCTTCCTCTGGTGGCTTTCTGTAGAACCTTCATTCCCACCAGGCTGCAACACTGCCCTTCCAACTGTCTTGCCTTCGACATGGTGAACTCCAAGTGTACTTCACCGAACATTCCACAGGCATCTTGTACTAGAAGGCAGATTCTGTAAAAAAGCGTTCACATTTGTTCTTTGAGGAGGCAGCTTGGATTAATACAGAGATCAAGACTTCCCTCTTCTTCATTAGAAAACCACTATATACTGTGCTGACTGGTCAATATAATTTAAATAAATTAAAGAAAAACCAAGAAAAAAAAAAGATATTCATTGTAGTGATCTTCCTAAGTGGGTTAGTCAGGATAAAAAAAGTCGGATTCAAGACATGCTTTCTGCACGTGTGCATGCAGGTGTTTGAACCACCATTCACAGGCATGAAACGAAAACCTAAGTCAAATATAGCTGAAAAATACATCAAGATGATAATTTTTTTAAACCAACTCTATTACCTAGATACAGAGTGTCCTTTTCTCATTTTTTACCCTGTTTCCCATGAAAGAAATATTTGTTTTGTGTGGATTCTCAATACTGAGAAAAGCTGCAGGATGACATTACGATGAGAACAACAATAAGAGGCTTTCTCTGAGACACCACACAGTTAGAGACATGCCTATCACAGCAGGATAAAACCTGGTGTCCCAGCTTGCAGCAACACCGCCATGATGGACAGGCCAGTGACATGATGGGATTCCCTCTAGTTTTTAAGTTCAGAAGATGGTTTACATAAAAGCCTATTTATGACTGAATTTCCAATCCTCTCATTTCATAACTGAAGTAAATGAAGTCTTATCACAAAATGACACATTCTCAGAAAACATTTCATGGAGCCTGAAGAAATCATAGTCAGTAAATAACATCACAAAACGGACATGAAAACTATTCTGAAGATAAGAATGTAAAGGAAAGTACATGTTAGAAGAGAAGGATGAAGCCAGGAGCCTTAAGTGCTACCTCGGCAAAAGGGTCAAGAATTGTAGACTCCTTGATGACGTCTTCCAGGCCCACAGGGCCTGCTGGGTTGCAAAAGAAGCAAAAATATATCCCGTCTGAAAGAAAGCATCTTTGCTTGGATTGCTAGTTCACCATGGAGTAAGGCCAAACAAAGATATGCTCAAATAAAATCAAACACAAAGAAACAAACTGTCATGTGGGAACAGTCCAAAGAAATAAGAACCAACCTGCTGGGGACTTGAGATATTAGAATTAACGGATAGAAAATATAGAATAACTGTTTTAAAAAGGTAAAAAGTCCCCAAAATATGGATAGGAGACAAGAAACTACATAAAATGACTTGATAGATTTGAAGAACGATGAAATTACATTTTCAAAAATGAAAGCTACATTTGTTGAAACAAAAATATTCCTTGAGTAGGTGTAACAAATGGCCATGTGCATCTGAAGAGTGTACATGTGGTATCTGAGGTATAAATCTAAATAAATTACCTAGAATATAGCTTGAGAGAGAGAAGGTGCAGAAACAGCGTAAAGTGAGAAGGTCTAACATACGTCTAACAGGAACTTTAGAAAAACAAGACAGAGGAAGGGAAGTAACAATACGCAGATAGAGTAACTGAGAAATTTTCCCAACTGATCTAAGATACAGGAAGAAAAACAAATACCAAGCAGGGCTGGCCATAGTGGCTCACACCTGTAATCCCAGCCCTTTTGGAGGCCAAGGTGGGTGGATCACTTGAACTGAGGGGTTCAAGACCAGCCTGGACAATGTAGTGAGATTTTGTCTCTAGGAAAAATAAAAAAAGTTAGCTGGGTGTGGTGGTGCATGCCCATAGTCCCAAATACTTCAGGGGCTGAGGTGGGAGGATTACTTGAGCCCAGGAGGTCGAAGCTGCAGTGAGCTGTGATCACGTCACTGCACTCTAGCCTGGGCAACAGACCAAGAACCTGTCTCAAAAACAAAAACAAAGGGAGAAAAAACAAAGAAACAAAGAAACAAACAAACAAATACCAAGCAGAACAACTACATGGAAATCCAACTAACACACTCACTGTAATGAAACTACAGAATATAAAAGACTATGAGTTGTTAAAAGCAAGAAGCACACAAATAAGATTTTAAAAGCACGCACAACGAGAAGATTTAGAAGACAGCACATCTACAAAGGAATACAAATTTGACTTAAATCAACCTTAGAGCAATGAATGAAGCCAGAAGACTGGATTATTTTCAGAATTCTGAAAGCCATTTCAGAACGATATCAGCAAAACTCCTGTCAAGAATGATGGCAAATTAAGGACATTTTTATTTTTTAATATTTATTTATTTATTTATGAGATGGAGTCTCACTCTGCCACCCAGGCTGGAGTGCAGTGGTGCAATCTCGGCTCACTGCAACCTCCACCTTCCGGGTTCAAGCGATTCTCCTGCCTCAGCCTCCTGAATAGCTGGGATTACAGGTGCCCCCCACCATAGCTGGCTAATTTTTGTATTTTTAGTAGAGACGGGGTTTCTCCATGTTGGCCAGACTGGTTTCGAACTCCTGGCCTAAAGTGATCCACCCACCTCAGCCTCTCAAAGTGTCAGGATTACAGGTGTGAGCCATCAGCACTGGCCTGGGACATTTTTAGACAAAGAAAAACTAGGAGGATTTTCTACCTACAGAACCTGAAGTATTTACTAATTACTAAAATGATTTCTAGACCAGGTACAGTGGTTGACACCTGTAATCCCAGCACTTTGGGAGGCTGAGGCAGGAGGATCACTTGAGCCCAGGAGGAGTTTGAGATCAGCCTGGGCAACAAAGTGAGACCCTGTCTTTACAAAAAATAAAAAATTTAGTCAGGTGTGGTAGTGCGTTCCTGTCATCTCAGCTACTCACAAGGCTGAGATGGGAGGATCCCTTGAGCTCAAAAGTTTGGGGGTTGCAGTGAGCTATGATTGTGCCACTGCACTCCAGCCTGGGTGGCAGAGTGAGACTCTGTCTCAAAAAACAAAATGATTTCTAAATTAAGTACTTTAGGAATAAGGAAATTATTGTGTAATAAAGGTCTGAGATACAGGAAGAACTAATCAGCAAAAATACAAACAACCCAAAATAAGTACAGTGGGACAGAATAACAACATAATCAGTGATATTAAATGTGTAGAGAGCTGAAAAACTGAAAATGGATAGCAAGAAAATCAAACGGGGGGTGACTGGAGCTCAAGTGTCCCCAAGTCCTTATATCACTCTAAGCCTGGAGTTAAGATATTAACTTAAGAATAGTATATGTGATACCATTTCAAGGATAATCACCAAAGAACAGAAACAGGGAATATAACCTTCTAATCACTAGAGGAAAAAAATAGAATGAGAAATATAGGAAAACAAACAAAAAAGGAAAACATAAAGAAAAAACATTTAATAGTCAAAAAAAAAAATAAGGTGATGAGTGAAAAGGTAAACAAAAGTCCTTGCATATCAGAAATGGAACGAAAATGATTTAAACATGTCAAAGACAGAATCTGTCATGTTGCTTGAAGGAAATAAAAATGTCTTCCAATAAACTGGTAACAGAAGTACAGAAAGATTCAAAGTAAAAAGACAGGAAAAAATGTTTCTGACAAATTTTTTTTAGTTTTAATTAAGTTCTAAGATACATGTGCAGAATGTGCAGGTTTGTTACATAGGTACACGTGTGCCATGGTGGTTTGCCGCACACATCAACCCATCATCTACATTAGTCATTTCTGCTAATGCTGCCCCTCCCTTAGCCCCTAGGTCCCAGCGTGTGATGTTCCCCTTCCTGTGTCCATGTGTTCTCATTGTTCAACTCCCACTTATGAGTGAGAACATGCGGTGTTTGGTTTTCTGTTCTTGTGTCAGTTTGCTGAGAATGACGGTTTCCAGCTTTATCTATGTCCCTGCAAAGGAAATAAACTCATCTCTTTTATGGCTGCAGAGTATTCCATGGTGTGTATGTGCCACATTTTCTTTATCTAGTCTATCATTGATGGGCATTTGGGTTCGTTCCAAGTCTTTGCTATTGTGAACAGTGCCACAATAAACATAAATGTCCATGTGTCTTTATAGTAGAATGATTTATAATCCTTTGGGTATGTACCCCGTAATGGGATTGCTGGGTCAAATGGCATTTCTGGTTCTAGATCCTTGAGGAATTGCCACAATGTCTTCCACAATGGTTGAACTAATTTACACTCCCATGAACAGTGTAAAAGCGTTCCTGTTTCTCCATATCCTCTCCAGCATCTGTTGTTTCCTGACTTTTTTTTTTTTTTTTTTTTTTTTGGAGACAGAGTCTTGCTCTGTCGCCAGGTGCCAGGCTGGAGTGCAGTGGCGAGATCTTGGCTCACTGCAACCTCCACCTCCTGGGTTCAAACAATTCTCCTGCCTCTGCCTCCTGAGTAGCTGGGACTACAGACGTGCACCACCATGCCCAGCTAATTTTTATATTCTAGTAGAGACGAGGTTTCACTATGTTGGCCAGGATGGTCTCGATCTCTTGACCTCGTGATCCGCCTGCCTGGGTCTCCCAGTTTTCTGACTTTTTAATCATCACTATTCTAACTGGTGTGAGATGGTATCTCATTGTGGTTTTGATTTGCATTTATCTGATGACCATTGATGACGAGCTTTTTTTCCTATGTTTGTTGGCCGCATGAATGTCTTCTTTTCAGAAGTGTCTGTTCATATCCTTTGCCCACTTTTTGATGGGGTTGTTTTTTCTTGTAAATTTGTTTAAATTCTTTGTAGATTCTGGATACTAGCCCTTTGTCAGATGGATAGGTTGTAAAAGTGTTCTCCCATTCTGTAGGTTGCCTGTCCACTCTGGTGATAGTTCCTTTTGCTGTGCAGAAGCTCTTTAGTTTAATTAAGTCCCATTTGTCAATTTTGGTTTTTGTTACCATTGCTTTTGGTCTTGTAGCCATGAAGTATTTGCCCATGCCTATGTCCTGAATGGTATTGCCTAGGTTTTCTTCTAGGGTTTTTATGGTTTTAGGTCTTATGTTTCAGTCTTTAATCCATCTTGAGTTAATTTTTGTATAAGGTGTAAGGAAGGTGTCCAGTTGCAGTTTTCTGCACATGGCTAGCCTGTTTTCCGAATACTTTCCCCATTGCTTGTTTTTGTCAGGTCAAAGATCAGAAGGTTGTAGATGTGTGATGTTACTTCTGAGGCCTCTGTTCTGTTCCGTTGGTCTATATCTCTGTTTTGGTACCAGTACCAGGCTGGTTTGGTTACTGTCAAAATAAAGCTGAAAAGGTGGTTTTGAGAGTAAGCAAAATAGATTTTGAGAAAGTATTATTAAGGACAGAGAGGTCACTAATATAGATAAGAAGGTTTAATTTACCAGGAAGACACACAATCATAAACTTTTATGCTCTTACTGGCCTCAAAATATATAAAGCGTAAACTAATAAGACTACACGGAGAAACGAGCAAACCCACCACCACTGTGGGAACCTCAGCACACCTCCGCCAATCATTGATAAGTCAACAGATGAAAAGGTTAGTAAAAATTTAGAAAACCTGCATATACCTAGTTTGATTTCTTGGATAAACAATTAGAAAAATCGCCCGTAATTAGAAAAAAACGTATTCTCAAGCATACATGGAAAATTTACAAGAGGTGACTAGAGGCTGGATGTGGTGGCTCAGATCTGTAATCTCAGCACTTTGGGAGGCCGAGTTGGGAAGACTGCTCAAAGCCAGAAGTTCAAGACCAGCCTGGTCAACAAAGCGAGACCTCATATCTATAAAAAATAAAATAAAATAAAATAGCCAGGCACAGTGGCAGGTGCCTGTAGTCTCCCCTATTCAGGAGGCTGAGGCAGGAGGATAGCCTGAGCCCAGAAGTTGGGGGCTGCAGTAAGCTATGATCTGGCCACTGCACCCCAGCCTGCGTGACACCAGATTCTCTCTCATTAATTAATTAATTAATTAATTATCACTACACACTTGCTATAAACCAAGTCTCAGTGAATTTCAGATAATCTTATCATATAGGACATACTCTTTGGCTAAAATATCATTAAATGAGAAACCCAGCCAAAAATATATATTTTAAAAATCTTCTTATATTTGGAAAATTCACAAGCTTTTTTAAACTCATAGGTCAAATAGGAAATCACAGAGAAAAGGGACAATACTTTGACCTAGTTGATAATCAAAATACCACGTCAAAATGTATGGATTACATCAATACATAAGGAAATTCATAGGCTGTAGTATAATAAAACGTAATTACTTTACTTTTCTGATATACATTTATGTATGTATGTATGTACGTACATATGTAGAGACAGGGTCTTGCTATGTTGCCCAGGCTGGTGTTAAACTCTTGGCCTCAAGCAATCCTCCCACCTTGGCTCCCAAAGCCCTGGGATTACACACACAAGCCACCACACCTTGCTCCCTATATTGATTCTAAAATTAGTTTTTTATGTACTTATCACAAAATCTACCCTAAACCTCAGTCCATTACCAAGATCTTCTCTCAGGATGCTTACTCTCACAGGTATTGTACCCTGAAAAGCTCTTCTGGAGCCTTCTGCTGTCCTCCAATCTCGACGGGTCAGCATCTATATACCTGGGCACAGTATCATCCCAGGATCTACTGGCACAAAATCTGGGGGTTCCCCTTGTTGCTCTACTATGTTGGAGCTGCTATTTCTTACACCTGTATCTTTCGACTTCGATTCAGTAGTTCCTGTCTTCTAGTTCCCTGAAAAAACAGAGTGTAAGGTAAAATTTTAAAACCATTCATAAAGTAGTTGGTAATCAATCCACAAACTTTATGGGCAGTGTAGCTGGGTATAGATTTCTAGACAGGAACGAATTTTTCCATTCATAGTCCAATCATGTTTTGTTTCCCTCCCTTCTCTCCAAGTGCTGAGGTCTTTTTTAGTTTCCAGTATGCTACCTGAGAGCAGGTATAAAAGCATACATTTTGATGTTGAATTTATAATGTCTTTTTTTTGTTTATACATCCATTTAAAGGCCTCCTTACCTCCTAGTTACCTCTTCACATGACTCACTTCTCTGTTCCATATCTAAATAGGGAAGTCCAGGCCAAGCCTCGGGGACCAGGACATGGAGGGGAACTGGAGGTAGGATCAGGCTGCATTTCCTAGGAGAAATCTCCAGGCTCTCCTGATAGAGAACAACCATGGTGGCCCTTGACCCTTCACATGTGGTTACGTTAAGGCCTGCTCATCTCCTCCTGATATGCCCAAGACTTTGCTTTAAATGTTATTTTTTAACCTATACAAAAGTCAAGACAAATACAAATCCCCACAGAGCCACATACAAGGTTTCTTCTATTTTTGATTGTGTTGAGAAGGCAGAGGTGTAGAGCTGGCTACTACCTTTGCCTTTAAGTTTGCCCTGACATTTTCCTTTGTCTCAAATGACAAGGAAGGGTGCTTCTGTCTATTCTTTTGCTCTAGAGATGAGTTATCATTATTCTTTTCCTGGTGTTCACACCCACCACACACACTCTCCCACTCTGTTCTGCTCACACAGCTGCAGCTTAGAGGCAGGCTGGCTCAGGCCCGAGGTAGAGTCATCACCCCCCTGGTTCAACCGGATTAGAACTGTGGCATTCCACAGACCGCCCAGACCAGCGTGAGCTTATCAGCAGCCCGCGTGGAATTCCACCCACTTGTCAATGCTTCCTGTCCAGTGAAACACTATCTCCTAAAATCTGTGCTAGTGTGACGGGTCTGAGCAGCAAAGTGTCCCCGTGATTGACTTGTTTTTCTTGAACCACCAGGTATTTATCATAAATTTTATCATATTCAGTGGAACACAACGGCTTCCCGGGGGGGCAGCATCATGTCAATAACTTTGGATTTGCAAAAGTTACTTATCTGTATGAGCTTGAATTTATTCATTTTTAACACAAAATAAGAAAATCTAATTTAGAGAGACGTTGTAAGCATTAAAGTCATTCACATGATATAGTGATACAGGACATGGTACAGTGACTGGTAGATAAATCTTCTTCTTCTTAGTGGGGTACTTAGGTCAACTTTTATAATAAAATTTTATAATTTTCTCTATAGCTCTTGTACATGTTTTGTTAGATCTACGTCTAGATTGTCTACGGTTTTGTGTTCTATTTTAGGTGGTGTTTTTGTTTGTTGTTGTGTGTTGCTGGTGTGTAAGAATACAATGGCCTTGTACACTGAACTTCTGTAATAATCCATCAACTTACTAAACTTTATTAATATTCATAATCCTTTTAATATACTTTTATGCAATCATTTCATAATTCCAATTTTGCTTCTCATTTTCTTTTCTGACTGCCTTTTAGGACCTTCAGGGCAATGCTGAAGAGAAGCCAGTGACTGGGCATCCTTGTTTTGTTCCGACTTTAAAGAAAAAGTCTTCAATGTTTTACAGTCACTAATGTTTGCTTTATTGTTGGTGGTTTTTCGTTTTTTTTTTTTTTTTTTTTTTTGTAGATATCCTTCACCCAGGTAGGGATTCCTAGTTTGCTAAGGAATCTTTTTTTTTAAAATAATGAATGAGTGTTGGATTTTATCAAATGCATTATCTGTACTAATTGAACTAATTGTTTTTCCCCTTTAACATATTAACATGGCAAATGACCAATTACAAATCCTTTCCAAGTATTAAAGTAATTTTTCACTCCTGATGTAAAGTCAAGATCCTATTTGCTATGTTTTATTTAGAATTTTTGTCTCTAGGTCCATTAATGATATTGATCTTTAATTTTATTTTTATACTAAATTTGGTATCAAGATCATTATATCAGCTTCACAGAATGAGTTGATGATTATTTTTTTTTCTTTTGAAAATTTTAGATACAAAGTTTAAGTCTCAAATAAACTGTTTTGACGGTTTGAAATAATTAGGTAATAAAATCATTCAGCTTTGGTTTTTTGTCTTTTTGTTTTTTTTTCCTGAGAAGATTCTAAACCACCAGCTCAACATCTCTAATGATAATCGGACTATTTGAACTTTTTAATTTTTTTCTTAAGATATTTGGGTAATACATTTTTCTAGGGATTTTTCTATCTTGTCTATTTTCAAACTTAATAGCAATATTCTTACTTTTTTTCAAGTTTTGTTAATATTACTAAACAAGGAGAGATCCAAGATGGCTGATGATTAGCAGCTCGGGCACGTACCTCCCAGTGAAAGCGCAAAGAACGAGAGGACGCCACACTTTCAGACGAATATTAGTTGCTCACGGACCACGAGATTCCCAGTGGAGGAGCTCCACGGGTCGCCAGGGCGACTCTTGTGGCCGGCGTGGCGGTTTTGCTGGTGCCTTAGCACGCCAGTTCTTGGTGCAGAGTCCGGAGATTCCCGGGCAGAAAAGCACCATCAATCTTAACACCGCTCTTTTGGCGGGCGCAGTGGATTGCTCAGATTTCGGCGCAGGGAATCAACAAGTCGGACGTCAGAGACCCAGTTAGAAAGTCGGTAATTATAAAGACGACAGACGGACAAATATATAATGAAGGGAAGAAACCAGCGTAAAAAGGTAGAGAATACTCAAAATCAGAATGCCTCTCCCTCTACAGGGGATTGCAATTCCTCATCAGTAACGGAACAAGGCTTAATAGATTACACGGGTGTTCCAATAACAGAAGCAGGTTTCAAAACGTGGGTGATAAGAAACTTCTGTGAATTAAAAGAACTTGTTCTAACCCAATGCAAAGAAACTAAGAACCTTGAAAAAAGGTTTAACGAAATGTTAATGAGAATGGACAATTTAGAGAAGAATATAAGTGAATTGATGGAGCTGAAAAACACAACACGAGAACTTCGCGAAGCATGCACAAGTTTAAACAGTCGAATTGATCAAGCGGAAGGAAGGATATCAGAAGTCGAGGACCAGCTCAGTGAAATGAAACGAGAAGACAAGAATGCAGAAAAAAGGATGAAAAGGAATGAGCAAAGTCTCCAGGAAATACGCGACTATGTGAAAAGACCTAATTTACGTTTGATAGGCGTACCTGAATGTGATGAAGAGAATGAATCCAAGTTGGAAAATACTCTTCAGGATATCATTCAGGAAAATTTTCCCAACCTGGCAAGGCAGGGTAATATTCAACTCCAGGTAATACAAAGAACACCACAAAGATATTCTTCAAGAAGACCAACCCCAAGGCACATAATCGCCAGATTTCTTAGGGTTGAAATGAAGGAGAAAATACTAAGGGCAGCTAGAGAGAAAGTTCAGGTTACCCATAAAGGGAAACCTATCAGACTTACAGCAGATCTCTCAGCAGAAACCCTACAAGTCAGAAAAGAGTGGGGACCAATATTTAACATCCTTAAAGAAAAGAACTTTCAACCCAGAATTTCCTATCCAGCCAAACTAAGCTTTATGAGCGAAGGAAAAATTAAATCTTTTGCGAACAAACAAGTACTTAGAGAGTTCACCACCACCAGGCCTGCTTTACAAGAGCTTCTGAAAGAAGCACTATACATATAAAGGAACAACCAATATCAGCCTTTCCAAAAATATATCAAAAAGCAAAGAACTTTAACACAATAAAAAATTCACATCAACTAATGGGTAAAACAGCCAGCTAGCATCAAATGCTGGTATTAAACTTACATATATTTTAATTGGATAAAAAGCCAAAACCCATCGGTATGCTGCATCCGGGCCCATCTTACATGAAACAACACACAAAGACTCAGAGAGAAGGAGGAAGATTTACCAATTGAACAGAGAGTAAAAAATAAACTAATAAACAAAAAGCAGGAGATGCAATTCTCACCTCTGATAAAGTAGACTTTAAAGCAACAAAGATCAAAAGAGGCGAGGAATGACATTACATAATGGCAAAAGGATCAATGCAACAAGAAGAGTTAACGATTCTATAGATCAACGAGATAGAAAATTAGGCCGGGCGCGGTGGCTCAAGCCTGTAATCCCAGCACTTTGGGAGGCCGAGGCGGGTGGATCACGAGGTCAAGAGATCGAGACCATCCTGGTCAACGTGGTGAAACCCCGTCTCTACTAATACAAAAAATTAGCTGGGCATGGTGGCGCGTGCCTGTAATCCCAGCTACTCAGGAGGCTGAGGCAGGAGAATTGCCTGAACCCAGGAGGCGGAGATTGCGGTGAGCCGAGATCGCGCCATTGCGCTCCAGCCTGGGTAACAAGAGCGAAACTCCGTCTCAAAAAAAAAAAAAAAAAAAAAAAAAAAAAAAAAAAAAAAAAAGAAAATTAACAAGGATATTCAGAACTTGAACTCAGACCCGGAACAAGTAAACTTAATAAATATTTATAGTACTCTCCACTTCAAATACACAAAACATACATTACCACCTCACACCTATTCCAAAGGTGACTATATAATTGGAAGTAAATCACTCCTCAGTAATCGCATAGCATTTCATAGGTTTAAATTAAATATTGGTTGGCTGTTTGTTTGTTATCTTCTTCCCTTATTCCTTCCTGACTACATCATTAAGTATAATTATCAGTATAAAAGAGGTTTTCAATACCCATTACTAAATTGCATTCTAGCCTGGGCAAGAAAGCAATACTCCCATTCTCTCTCCCTCTTTCTCTTCCTTCTCCCTCCTCCCCATTCTCTCTCTCTCTTTCTCTTCCTTTTTTCTCCTTCCTATTCTCTCTCTCTCTAAAAAAAAAAAAAAGAAAAAAGAAAATCTGCTCTTGGCTGGGTGCAGTGGCTCACGCTTGTAATCCCAGCCAGCACTTTGGGAGGCCAAGGTGGGAAAAAAAAAAAAAAAAAAAAAAAAATATTACTAAACAATATGCTTCATGAACGTGCATGGCATCCTTGCCCATGCCAATCTTCTCTGTATCTTTCCAGTTACAGAGCATATGTGCTGCCGTCTGTTTCTAATCCCTAATGGAACTGATATCCCTAATTCTCGTTTTTACTATTGTTTATCTTTTCTTTATCAGTTTTACCATAGGGTTGTTATTATTTCCTGCTTTTGTTTAGTCACTGTTTATGTCATTAATTTCTACTCTTATAATTTTTTTTCCATTTTCTTCGGACTAATTCTATTATTCTTTTCCTATTTCTTATGTTGGAGGCTTAGCTCATTAATTTGCAGGCTTTCTCTCAAGCTATCCTCCTACCTCAGCCTCCTGAGTAGTTGGGACCACAAACACATGCCACCACGCCTGGCTTTTCCTTTTTTTTTCCTCTTTTCATTTTAAAGAGATGAGGTCATGCTATGCTGCTCAGGCTGGTCTCTCACAATCCGGCTGCCTCGGACTCTTAAAATGCTGGGATTACAGATATGAGCCACCGTGTCCAGTCCTTTCTTCTTTTTATTTTTATTTATCTATTTGAGACTGAGTCTCCTTCTGTTGCCCAGGTTGGAGTGCAATGGCATGATCCTGGGTCACTGCAACCTCTGCCTCCCAGATTCAAGCGAGTCTCATGCCTCAGCCTCCCGAGTAGCTGGGACTACAGGCATGTGCCACCATGCCTGGCTAATTTTTGTATTTTTAATACAGATGGGGTTTCACCATGTTGGCCAGGCTGGTCTCGAACTCCTGACCTCAGGTGATCTGCCTGCCTGGGCCTCCAAAAGTACTGGGATTACAGGCATGAGCCACTGCACCTGTCCTCTTTCTTCTTTTAAAAGTTGAGCTAATTTGACTAAAATTTATTCTAAATATGAAGTTAATGACATCACATAAATTTTAATATTTAGTATTTTTATTTTTTTATCAGTTGTAGATATTTTAAAATTGTCATTATTTCTTTTTTGATCCAATGGTTATTTGGAAGTATTTTTCAAATTTCCTAGTGGTTTTAAAATATATTATTTTTGTTATTAACTTTCACTGCATTCATTGTATGTTGCTATATAATACAATACTCCAACAAATTTGAAGCGTAAAATATAAACATTAATTTTTTTCATAGTGTATGTGGGTTAGAGGTTCATCATCTTGACAGCTGTCAGTCAGTGCCAGATCCTGTTCTATTTGCATTCTTCTCCTCAAAAGGCCCTTAGGAGCTAGGCCACTATTATCCCTACTGAACACACAGAAGACTGAACATCAGAAAGATTTACGATCTTGCCCAAAACCATACAACATTAAATAAGCAAACTAACAATAAAATGAAATGAATATATAAGCATATTTGATGTAAATATCTCTTTAAATTTACAAAAGTGGAGAATTACCAGCTTAATTTCCAGAGCTAAACCTCCATTGGAATTCAAGTGCGGGTGGAACGAGTGTCCTATGTCTATGCTGTCCAATGACGACCCTCTGCAAGGGTGGAACGAGTGTCCTATGTCTATGCTGTCCAATGACGACCCTCTGCAAGGGTGGAACGAGTGTCCTATGTCTCTGCTGTCCAGTGACGACCCTCTGCAAGGGTGGAATGAGTGTTCTATGTCTATGTTGTCCAGTGTGGTAACCACTAGTCATACATGGCTACTGAGCACTTGAGATATGGCTGATAAACCTGAGGAACTAGATTTTAAATTTTATTTAATTTTAATTAGTTTAAATATAAATAATCAAATGTGGCTAGTGGCCACCCTATTGGAAAGCTCAGTTTAAAGGCCTACAGAACTGGAAGAACCAAAAACTATGAATACTTAAAATTTGGCTAATCAACCTTTCAAACACAGTAATTAAAAAGTGATGAATTTTTGGCAGGGCGTGGTGGCTCACGCCTGTAATCCCAGCACTTTGGGAGGCCGAGGCGGGTGGATCATGAGGTCAAGAGATCAAGACCATCCTGGTCAACCTGGTGAAACCCCGTCTCTACTAAAAATACAAAAAAATTAGCTGGGCATGGTGGCGTGTGCCTGTAATCCCAGCTACTCAGGAGGCTGAGGCAGGAGAATTGCCTGAACCCAGGAGGTAGAGGTTGCGGTGAGCTGAGATTGCACCATTGCGCTCCAGCCTGGGTAACAAGAGCAAAACTCTGTCTCAAAAAAAAAAAAAAAAAAATTAAAAGGTGAGCTGTCTAAGATGAAACAATTAATGTTCACTCCTACTGACCTAGCCTCAGGAATTAAAGGCCAGAAAGAAAGTATGGTGTAAGTAATTTCTTTCAGCATTTTGAAGATATTATCCCAGTGCCTTCTGGCCTCCATTGTTTCTGATGAGAAGTCAGCTGGACGGTCACTGGGATTCCCTTGTATTACTATATGATGAGTCATATTTCTTTTGTTGTTTTCAAGATTTTTCTCTTTATCTCTGGTTTTCAACATTTTGACTATGAGTTGTCTGGGTGTAGATCTCTTTGACTGTATCGTCCTTTGAGTTCACTGACCTTCCTGGATATGCATATTAAAATTTTTCATCGAATTTGACAAGTGTTCAGCCATTATTTCTTCAAATATTTTATGCATCATCCTCTCTCTTTCTGACATTCGCATTACACATATTTTGGTGAACTTAATCATGTCCAACATTTTTATGAGGTTCTCTTTTGTATCCTACATTCTTTTCTCTCTCAGATTGCACAATCTTAGCTTCATTTCTTTCTCGTTCTCTTTTTTTGAGGCAGTGTCTCACTCTGTCACCCAGGCTGGAGTGCAGTGGCACAATCATGGCTCACTGCAGCCTCGACCTCCCAGGCTCAAGTGATCCTCCCATCACAGCCTCCCAAGTCTACCACACCAGGCTAATTTTTGTATTTTTTGTAGAGATGGGGTTTCTCCATGTTGCCCAGGCTGGTCTCAAACTCCTGAGTTGAAGTGATCCACCAGCCTCAGCCTCCTAAAATGCTGGGATTATAGGTGTGAGCTACCACACCCAGCCTGATTATCTTAATTTCAAGTCCACGAATTCTTTTTTCTACCTTCTCAAATCTATGGTTGAGCCCCTCTGGTGAATTTTTCACTTTGATTGTTGTTCTTTTCAACACCAGAATTTCCATTTGGTTCTTTTCATAGTTTGCATCTTTTAATTGATACTCCATTTGATAAGACAGTGTTAACATATGTTCCTTTAATTCTTTAGACACGGTTTCCTTCAGTTCTTTAGACATAGTTATAATGGCTGCTTTGAAATCTTCGTCTGCTAAATCAAGCATCTGGACCTCTCCAAATGCAGTTTCTATTGCCTGCTTTACCCCTCCACCACTATTCTTCTGGGTTGGCTTCTCTAGCATGAAGCCTCTAACCTATCGGGGATCTGGGATGGGACAATCAGGTCTTGGCCTGACTCATCTGGTAGGTGATGAGAGATGCTGAAAGCTGGCCATGAAGGGTGAAATGTACCCTACACTGGGGATTGGGGGTAGAGAGGACCATCTTCTTGACTGGACCCCCGAAGTAGAACCCCAGGTTAGTCTCTATAAAATGAGTTTGGATGGTGGGGGAGTGGGTCATGGCTCGCAGGCCCCAGACTTGATATTCTCCCTGAGATTTAGTAGTTATTTTTGATTCCATTCATAGAATGTTTATCCATTTGCTGTATGCCCTTAGGACAATTTCTAGAATTTTTAAATGCTTGTCTTTCATAATTTTCTCTAGCTAAATGTTTGTTAGAGAGAGAATCTACTGGGACTCCATGTTTGAGTCCCCTTCCATGAACACTCCCTTCGTGGAAGCCTGTCTTCCCTCCTAAACTCCATCTCTCTCTGTTCCCTTCCACTCGGTGTGGAAGCTGCTTTCCTCTCCTGGATTCCATCTTTCTGGATTCTCCCACTCAGTGTGAGAGTCAGCTATTTCTTTCTCTCTCCTTCTCCTGTTTCTCTCTAAATAAATCACTTTCTACAAAAAATAAAATTAAAAAAAAAAGAATCTACTGTGTCCTCACTCTGCTACTCTGCAAGTTGGTTTGTTTATTTCCATTGGAAGTAAAGATTCTCTAGATGATTAGCATGTGTCATGTGAGAAAACAAAACGGCTCTTTAGCCCTTATTTATAAGTCTTGAGAGTATTTGGAAAGTATCCATTCTGAATTGGTAGACTTAAGTGTGAGTTGCTATTTCTTAAGAGACATCTTGATTCGCTTGAACACCAGAAATGAGCCAAGTACAAAAGTGCCAAGCCAGATGACGGGAGTGTAACAGACGCAGGGAGACATGAAGGGCGGCAGAGCCGCGAAGTAAGCGTCACAAGATTTTTAATAACAAAAGCACTTGGGGGTTTGTCGCTGTGCTCCAAGACAGTGTCTTGGCCTTCTGGGGGTGTCTAGTAAATCAATGATCCCTCCATTTATGTGCTAAATACAGCAGGACTGCAGCCTGGATAGGCCCTGTGAGGTGCTGGGTACAGGGTGGCAGGCAAATAGTCCCTGCCCTCTTTGCTCCTTGGCAAGAGAGACCAATCACACACAACAGGGCAACCACAGATTGTGTGAGTGTTAGGAAAGAAAGAAAGAGTGCTATGAGAGACAGCCCTGGGGTGCGGGGTCAGTCTAGCCAGGTCGTCTTAAAGGAAGTGATCTTTACGCTAAGCCGAAAGTGAGGGAAACAACCAGTCATGCAAAGGCTGCGAGAAGAACAATGACCACAGAGAGCACTGCACACACGAAACCCGAGGATGGGAAAGAGGTTTTCCACGTCTGAGAAACTGCAAGGAGGCTAGAAGACAGTAAGGGAGAAAGACACAAGACAGGTGTTTTAGTCCATTTGAGCTGCGCTAACAAAAATACCACAGATGAGGAGGCTTGTTAACAACAGAAATGTATTGCTCATAGTTCTAGAGGCCGGGAAGTTCTAGATGAAGGCACCAGCAGGTTTGGCATCTGGTGAGGGCCTGCTGCCTCGTCGACAGCTGCCTTTTAGAAGTAACCTCCTACGGTGGAAGGGTCAAGGACTCTCTCATGGGCCTCTTTTATAAGGATGTTAATCCCAAAGGCCCCAGGCCCTAATATCTTGGGGGTGAAGATTTCAACATATAAATTTTGGGGAAGATACAAACATTCAGACCATAGCAATAGGGGAAAGCAGAGATAAGAGGAAAGACTATTACTTATTTATTATTATTGTTGTTGCATTATTCTTAATTAAAAATTAAACTTATATTTATGAAAAAATCAAAAATTTGAGAAGAATTCTTTTCTTCTCAATTGTCCTTTTCCCCCTCCGACGGAGAGGCCCCTCCCATGGCTGGGTGCAGCGGGCACCTTCCGACGTCCAGAGGAGGATAGAGTCTGTCTGAGGGCTGTGTAAGGAGGCTGACCTAACTGGGAGACTTAGGGGTTACGTGTGTCAGCATATCTGGCTCCTGTCATCAATGAGTAAATGAGGAGTGCCACTCAGAAGTGTTAGATAAAAAGAATATACTGATACAATGTTTGTTTCAGAAATGTAACTCTTGGGCAGGGTGGAAGATGGCTTGAAGAGGGAACTTTAAGATAGTCTCCTTAGACCCAGTGGGAGTCCACTGCCCTAATCAATGACAAATGGCTGACAGGAAGGAGTGAAGGTGCAAAGTAGTGCTCATTGGCTGGTATGTTTTCTTTTGTTTATACAGCGTTAAAGTTTTCAGAAACTAGTAACTAAAATTAAAAACTGGAAGACTTTACATAAAATTCAACTTTCTAGTTATCTTGAGAAACCTGCAACTCCGGTAGCACCAGGTCAGCACCCACGTGGCTGCCTCAGGATGAAGCATGGGCTCACGAGTCCATCCTGGTGTCCTCCCCTCCACACCTGGTCTCAGCCCTCTGATGCTGCCACTGTCTTTCCCTCTTCGGCTTCTGTCAGCATGTGAGAATGCCTTCAAGACATTCAAGAAACATTTCAAGGTAGAGACCAGAGAGCACAGTTGTGGGTAAGGGATGGAGCACCTGCACTGGCCTGAGGTTCAGAGGAGGGGAGCAGGTGTGAGAGTGAAGAGCAGCTTCCACGTCGGGCATGGGATAGGCCTCATTTCAGAGAACAGGGAGCTGTGAAAGAACCCAGAGGCTGCTCTAGTGACTCGAGACAGGATGCAAGCGAGAACAGGGCTGATTCACACAGAACTGGGAAGGCCAGACTGCTCTGTGGAGAATGTGACTCAAAACAGGAGAGCAGGGGCATTGGGGTCCTGGCTCTGCTGCTACTGACAAGGCACAGAAGCTCTCTGGGCTGACAGTCCTTTTATAAGACAAGGAGCTATTCTCTGGAACTCCTTTTCAGTTATTTTAGTTTAAGGAGGGTTAAATGGATGTGTATCTATAGAGAAGGCTGCGGCTGCAGCTCAGACACCAGCACCCAAGTTGAGGAGCAGATGCTCACTGCGTGTGGCTGTGCTCTGCATGACAACCAGCAGACACCAGCACCATCCTTAGGAAGCTCTGAAATACTGGGTACCGGTGGCTAGTCAGGCTGCAGCAGGAGATCTGACACCTTAAAGTTACGCGATTAATGTTCATAAAACAGAGCTTCCGCTTTGCGAAGCACCTGAGTACATTCCTTTGCCATCCTGCCGTGGCAAATCCACTGCGCAAGGCAAAGGTATGCATCCAGTACACCATACTCTCCGCTGCTAGCAATGTTGAGCTAAGGCCGTGGCTGCAGGTGACTTCTATGCCCCATGCTATCTTTAGGAGTGATTAACTAGGAAGAGCGCTTAGAACAGCCATGATAAAATATCTCACAGAGAAGAAGTAGGGCACATGTGTTTAGAATGACAGTCTCAGAACTGCACTAATTCCATCAGCCAGAGAGCCATTCAAAAGTTCTTGGAATAAGAGTCTGGCAAGTGAATTCCACTTATTTAATGTTTAAGATCAATGCTTCTCCCATAGACATTCGCCCAATTAACCCCCACTTTCATGACTACAAGACTGCATTGTAGGGGAGCAGGCACCACAGGGTATGAATGGACACAGGCACGAGGAGTTCCGGTACCTGCATCACATAGATTATGTGAATTTGTTTCACACTCAGCTAAGTGCCTGCATCTCTTCTGTGCTCAAAATCTTAGTTTCCTTTACCTATCAGACAAATTCTCATTGTTAGAGATGTAGTTAACTGACAAGAAAATAGGATTCTCTCTCGTTAAGTGGCAGCTCTCCCAAGTCCTGAAGCAGGTGTCTGCCTCTTTAGAAAAGGACTAATCTTATGGGAAGGGGCTCACAGGAAGGTGCCTGAGAGCGGCACAGGGCACACTATCTCACACAGACGTGAACTTTTCCCATGGGAACCCAACGTGTGATCGGCCTTAGGATGCTGACATCATCGTTTAGCTACTGCAGTTTTGCTTTGTAAGGTAAAGCTCCATTCCTGGTAAAGCAATGCATAACCATTAAAATACCATGTCTACAGCTGGTCCCTGACCCTAGCCAGCCACACTCCACCCCTCTCAACTGGGAAAACAAGGCAGCAGTCAGAAAGTGGTTCCAGGGGAGCAGGGGAGCAGCAGAATCGCCTGTTCCAGCCATCAGCAGCCATTCTGCAGGACTTTGATTCTGTGCGTTTCTGAGCCATAGGGTGAGGCCTGGACCATGTTGGAAGAGCTGATTAAAACTGGTGCCAAATGAAACCACATTCCACCGCGCATTCCCAGCAACATAAAATAATACAGATAAGAGGTTCCTTGTTCACGACGGAAGTATAAAAGTCCATTATGAAGTTAATATTTGTCTTTAAGATTTTTTCCCTTCTCTTACCAACTTAATGTCCATTATGCCAATTAAAGAATATTTTAAAACTCTAAAAATACATGTCTTGTTTATCTGTAAAGGCAACAGAACAAATCACAAGTAATAAAAACAAAAAACCCCTCCTGATTTGTAGGGAAGCTGTAGGAGTACAATTTAACTGCTCTAAGTTTCAATTGCCCCTTTTCCCCTTTCTAAAACTACGTGTTTCCCTTTCTTTCCTTCGCTGGCTCAGTTTCACAGCCACACCAGTGAGGGCCAGCGAGAGCCCCGCAAACGTGTGCGCCTGTGCACGCATGCGCTGCGGGCAGACGCAGCGGCCACGTGGGATGTTCACGTGGGTTATGGGAGCAGTTCTCCGCAGTCCACCAAGAATTCCCGGAATCGGAGTCAGGCCCGGCTGTTTCATTCTAGGTCACTGTCAACTTAAGCGGCCTCAAAGATCAACAAAGACCTGCCCTCCACTTTATAATCTCTTATGAAGCCTCGACTCAAGGAGAAAACAGAAGAAACTGGAGGATGAAGTGATAAAAAGAGAGAAAGAGGAAAAAAAGGGAGCACAGAGAGAGGAAAAGAGGGCTGGAACCTAAGCGCTAGGGAGCCACTGGGAAAGGGCGGGGGCGAGCGGGGGGGGCGGGGCGGAGACGCACGGGGGGCGGGGCGGGAGCGCGGGCGGGGCGGGGACGAGCGGGGGGGCGGGGCGGGGACGCACGGGGTGGTGGCGGGAGCGCGGGCGGGGCGGGGACGCGCGGGGGGCGGGGCGGGGACGAGCGGGGCGGGGACGCACGGGGTGGGGGCGGGAGCGCGGGCGGGGCGGGGACGAGCGCGGGGGCGGGGCGGGGACGCACGGGGGGCGGGAGCGCGGGCGGGGCGGGGACGAGCGGGGGGGCGGGGCGGGGACGAGCGGGGGGCGGGGACGAGCGGGGGGGCGGGGCGGGGACGAGTCGGGGGCGGGGCTCGCCCACTCCTGCAGCCGCCTCCAGGACGGCCGGGAAACCAGAGGCAGCAGGACATTGTGTTCTTCTTCTCAAAAACAACCAGCCTCTGCACTCCCAAAGTAAACAGTTAATCCTGATGTTTATCTTTTTAACATGAGATATTAGCACGACTTCTACGGCACAGAAATGTGTTTTTTATCCAGTTACAAATCGTATTTTCTCTTCGTTGAAATAAAAGTGTGACACGTAAACTTTTCAATGAAGCGAAAGGAGTAACAATCTTACTTTGTTAAAAGTGATTTAGCCAAAAGAAGAGGATAAAAAAAAAACCCTCAGCCTTTTTTCTCTTCTTTTTGAGACAGTGCCTCCCTCTGTCTCCCAGGCTGGAGGGCAGTGCTGTCATCTCCGCTCCCCGCAACCGCCGCCTCCTGGAGCAGCTGGGGCCGCAGGCGCGCTCACCAACAGGCTGGCTAATAGATGTAGTTTTGGTAGAGACGGGTGTAGGTCATGTTTCCCAGGCTGGTCTAAAACTCCTGGGCTCAAGGATCTGCCGGCCTCAGCCTCCCAAAGTGCTGGGATTACGGGTGTGAGCCCCTGTGCCTGGCTGAGAAAGGCCTTTTCTATACTCACATATCATCTTTATTCTAGGAAAATACTGTGTTACTGAAATTAACAACAAAACGCTGCTGCAAGCTTGGCCTCTAAGAAAGACACAAATAAAACCGCTGACGCAACTGGTGCCAGTCTGGACTTTGATTTGGTGACTGCCAGTGAATAGAAGACGTTTCATAATTTGATAGACATTTACCGATGGAACAAGTTTTCAAAGATACTTACCTCTTTTGCCTTTAAAAAAAAAAGAGAGAGAGAGACGGGGTCTCAATCTGTTGCCCAGGCTGGAGTGCAGTGGCATGATCATGGCTCAGTGTAGCATTGACCTCCTGGGCTCAAGTGATCATTCCACCGCAGCTTCCCTAATAGCCGGGATTAAGACCTGTGCTACCATGCCCAGCTAATTTTTAAATTTTTTGTAGAGATGAGGTCTTGCTATATTGCTCAGGCTGGTCTGGAACTCCTGGGCTCAAGGATCTTCCCGCCTTGGTTTCCCAAAGTGCTGGGCTTACAGGCAAGAGCCATTGCTTCCAGTCTGCCTTTTCGTTAATTGAAATTTTTATTGAGTTAATTGTAGAGTCACATGTAGTTCTAAGGAATACCACAGGCTGCCAGAAGTGGCTCACGCCTGTAATCTCAGCACTTTGGGAGGCCGAGGCAGGTGGATCACTTGAGGTCAGGAGTTTGAGACCAGCCTGGCCAACATGGTGAAACCCCATCTCTAATAAAATATAAAAATTAGCTGGGTGTGGTGACAGGCACCTGTAATCTTAGCTACTCGGGAGGCTGAGGCACGAGAATCACTTGAACCTGGGAGGCGGAGCTTGCAATGAGCCAAGATTGTACCACTGCACTCCAGCTTGGGCAACAGAGCAAGACTCTGTCTCAAAAAAAAAAGAAAGAAAGAAAGAAAGAAAGAAAGAAAGACCACAGAGGGAACCCCTGTACCCTTTGCCCATTGCCCAGTTACCCCAACAGTATAAACTATACGTACTAGTAAACAGTGTCACAACTAGGATATTCACGTTGATAAACCCCCATTCTTTTACTTGTATGTGTGTCACCTATTTAGTTTGATTAACTGTATAGGTCCTGTACCTTTAACCACAGTGAAAATACTGAACAGTTTCATCACCGTAAGGGTCCTTCAGGCTGCCCTTAAAGAACCCACCTCCTTCCATCTCCCCACCCTCATCTCTCACATCAGAAAAACATTCACCTGTCCTTTTTTCTAAAAATTTACCATTTCAAAAATGGTATAAAATGGAATCATCCAGTATACAATTTTGGGGATTGGATTTGTTTTCCCTCAGCACAATTCCCTGGTAATTAAAACAAGCTATTATGCCTCTTATTTTTATAACAGCTTTACTGAGGCGTAAGTCACATACCATGGAATGTACCTGTTTATATGGTGGCAAAAGGCACATAAGATAAAATTTACCATTTTAATCCTTTTTTTTTTGAAACGGAGTCTTGCTCTGTCACCCAGGTTGGAGTACAGTGGCGTGATCTCAGCTCACTGCAACCTCCGCCTCCCAGGTTCAAGCGATTCTTCTGCCTCAGCCTCCTAAGTAGCTGAGACTACAGGCACCCACCACCATGCCCGGCTAATTTTTGTTTAGTAGAGATGGGGTTTTACCATATTGGCCAGGCTGGTCCCAAACTCCTCACCTTGTGATTTGCCTGCCTCAGCCTCCCAAAGTGCTAGGATTACAGGCATGAGCCACTGTGCCCAGCCCATTTTAATTCTTTTAAAGTGTACCACAGTGGCATTAAGTACATTTGCAATGTTCTGCAACCATCAGCACTAACTAATTCCAAGATACTTTTATCATCCCCAAAGGAAACCTCCATTCATCAGTCACTCCTATTCTCCCCTCCCCTGAGTCCCTGGCAACGACTGATCAGATTTCTACCTCTATGGATTTGCCTTTTCTAGTTATTTCACATAAATGGACTCCTATGATATGTGGTCTTCTAGCCCAACTTCTTTTCACTTAGCATAATGTGTTCCAGGTTCACTCATGTTATAGCAAGGATCAGTATTTCATTCCTTTTTGTTGCTGAATAATATTCTATTACATGGATATATCACATTTATTTATCTTCCATCAGCTGACAGACATTGCAGTTATTTTGACATTTTTGCATTATGAGTAATGTTGCCACGGAGTGACTGTGTAGAAGTTATGTGAACATATGTTTTCAATTCTCAAGAGTATATACCTAGGAGTGGACATTCTGGGTCATATGGTAATTCCATGTTTAACTTTCTGGGGAACTGGCAGATTGTTTTTCAAAATGGCTGCAACATTTTACATTCTCACCAGTAGTGTGCAAAGGTTCCAACTTCTCCACATCTGGATTCATGCACACTTGGCACTGTCCCTGTCCTTTTCTATTATTGCCGTCCTGCTGACTTGCTACCCCAGTGACTGTGAAGTAGTGTCTCACTGCGGTTTTTGTCTGCATTGCCCCAGTGTCTAATGATGTTGATCATCATGTGCTTATTGGCCATTTGCATATC
Organism: Aotus nancymaae; assembly: GCF_030222135.1. Lineage (NCBI taxonomy): Eukaryota > Metazoa > Chordata > Mammalia > Primates > Aotidae > Aotus > Aotus nancymaae. The sequence goes on along the minus strand of NW_026988450.1, from coordinate 424,183 downwards.
TTTGAAGAAATGTCTATTCAAATCTTTTAACCATCTTTTATTGGGGTTATCTTTTTATTGTTGAGTTGTAAGTGTTCTTTACATATTCTGGATACAAGTCCCCTATAAATATTAGTTATTTGTGGCTGGGCATGGTGGCTCATGCCTGTAATTCCAGCACTTTGGGAGGCCGAGGTAGGTGGATCACCTGAGGTCAGGAGTTTGAGACCAGCCTGCCAACATGATGAAACCCTGTCTCTACTAAAAACACAAAAATTAGCCGGGTGTGGTGGCAGAGGCCTGTAATCCTAGCTACTCGGGAGACTGAGGCAGGAGACTCGCTTGAACCTGGGAGGTGGAGCTTGCAGTGAGCTAAGATCATGGCACTGCACTCCAGCCTAGGCGAGACAGTGAGACTTTGTCTCAAAAAAACCAAAAAACACAAAAACTAGTGATTTACAAATTTGTTTTTTGAGGCATTAAAGTTTTTAATTTTGATAAAGTCCCATTTATGAATTTTTTCTTTTGTCATTTATGATTTTGGGGTCACATCCAAGAAACCACTGCCTAATACGTAAGGTTAGGAAAATACAGTCCTATATTCTCTTCCGAGAAATTTAATTCTTTCATTAATTTTGCAGTAATTTTTGTATAAGGCGTGAGGCAGGGGTCCACCTTAATTCTTTTACAGGTAGATACTAGTCACCCCAGAGCCATTGATTGGAATGACTCTTCTTTCTCCATTGAACTGTCTGACATTCGTGCCAAAAATCAATGGATGAAAAATGTAAGGTATTGTACCTTTTTAAGAACATATACATGATGTCAATGGTATTAAAAGATAATGTCTTATATGAGTATACGTCTTTAAGAAAGAAAAGAATCTAAACCCTCTCGAGAGGATCAACCAGAGTTTTAGTTTATCACTGGCAAAGAGTTGTATGAGTGCATCTATATTTCCTAGGATACACAGAATAAAATCAATGCTGTATTTAGGCTAATGAATATACAACTAATGTAACTGGCCAGCATCTCTCTCTCTTTCTCTAGTTCTCTTACTTGACCATCATTATGCCGAGCTCCCTCTTGAAGAATGCCCCCCCATTCTCCCAGTCACTCAGTCTCAAAACCTTTCGCATCCAGTTGCTGTAACCTGTCCATCTTCCTTCCACGTTACCTTTTTAATATTCTCCTCCTCATCCCTGTTGTCACGGTCTCGTCCTGCTTGTGGCCCTTGCTGCCACCTATATGGATTAGGCAGGTGCTTCCCAACCTGTCTCTCAACCCCCGTTCTTTCCTTTCTTCTAACCCCTCCTGCAGATTGCTGCTACAGTGCTCTTTCTTATTGAATAGAGTCAATCATGTCACTCACCTAGCCTGGGAACTCTGGGGTATCCCAGTGGCTCCTGCATGTTTCTTGGTACACACATGTTGGGGTCTAAGAAGATCAACATGCTGCTACCATGCCCCCCATCTGTCTTGGCTCCTGCCTGTTCCCCTCACGGAATCTGATAGTCCTTGCGACTCCCACTCATCTAAGTATGCTCATTTTTCAAAGTCAGACTGAAACTCCATGTGTCGTATGAAGACTTCTCTTATTACCACAGTGTAAACAATTATTTTTCTTTTGCGTTTAAAGCGGTTTATTTTTTGTCTTTTAGTTCTCATCACATTTACTATGTATTATAATAATTTGAGAAGGTATTTTCTCTCTCCTGGAAGTTTCTTGAAGGCAGGAATCTTATTTCTTATATACCCTATATACCTGTCAGAGCCCTTAGCTCAGAGACTTATGCATTACAGAAAATCAATATATGCTTGTGACGCCAAGTTGAGTCAATCAACAGGCATTTATTCAGCCTTCATGGGGAAAAGGGACATAAGACACAGAGGTAGGTCACAAAGCAAAACACATATTGCTACAAAGTGTACAAGTAGGAAAGGAAGAATTAGGGAAATTGTAAATCAGGAGAAGAACAACGAAGGAAAAGACGGAGGGAGGAAGGAGAGATCTACGCCAAGCAAGTTCAATGTGCCGCCAGGTCAGCATCCCCGGGCACACTTCTCTGCTCTCATGCATTCCCCAACTGAGTGTCAAATGAAAGGCCGTTTGGTATTCCCACTTCCCCGTGCCTATTCATCAGTGAAACCTGAGAGGACAAGGGTTTATAACTGGGTATAGAGTGAGGAACAAGATACTGGCCCGGGGATGCAGGTCTTGGTGGTGCCATGGGTGATTTAGTGGCCCACAGCTTCGGGCCCAAACAAGAGTCATCACAGGCTTTCAGAGGCCTGGTTCTTGGAGGCAATAAGCCTATAAACCCTGAGACTCCACTCCATGGAATGGATTAGCATCCCTCCTGTGCATGGTACAGTCATCGGCAGTCTAAGGAGAATGCGAGGACAGTTGTTCGTGTCGTCTTCAGGCTCTGCAGTTCCAGAGAGTCTAATGAACTGGGCGAGGTGAGGGTAAACCACTAGAATCATGGGCCTACTGGCCGAACAGGAAACACACTGTTGAATCATCCTTAGGTGATTCGCTTCTGAATCAGGGTTTCACGTTCTAAGCTGACTGACTGGCTTGGAAACCAGTCCTGTCTAACGCAAAGACTTATAAAGCACTTGTTTTTGTGATATATGCATACATATTCTACCTGCTCTGACCCTACCAAATAAAAAACAAACTGCCTCGGCAAATGCACAAATACGAGGCTTTACCTGTACTAATTTACATTCCCACCAGAAGTGTTTAAGAGTTCCCTTTTCACCATATCCGTTTCAACATCTATTGTTTTTTTAACCTGCAAAATAATGTCCATTCCTGAGGGGGTAAGGTGCTATCTCACTATGGCTTTAATTTGCATTTCCCTGATAATTAGTGATGCTGAGCGTTTTTTTCATATGTTTGTTGGCCACTTGTAAATCGTCTTTTGAGAAATGTCTATTCATGTCATTTGCCTACTTTTTGATGGGATTTTCTCTTCTTTCCTTGCGGATCTGCTTGAATTCTTTGTAGATTCTAGATATTAGTCCTTTGTCACATGCACAGCTTGCAAATATTTTCTCCCGTTCTGTGAGTTGTCTGTTTACTCTGATGATCATTTCTGTTGCTCTGCAGAAGCTTCTTAATTAGGTACCATTTATTTATTTTTGTCTTTGTTGTAATTGCTTTTGGGATCTTAGTCATGAATTTTTTGCTTAGGCAATGTCCAGAAGAGGTTTTCCTACATTATCTTCTAGAATTTTTATGGTTTCAGGTCTTAGATTTAAGCCTTTGATCCATCTTGAGTTGATTTTGTATAAGGTGAGAGCTAGGGATCCAGCTTCATTCTTCTACACGTGGCTTTTCAGCTGTCCCATCACCACTGATTAAATACGGTGTCTTTCCCCTAATTTACGTTTTTATATGCTTTGTTGAAGATCCATTGCTGTAAGTATTTGGCCTTATTTCTTGAGCTTTCTATTCTTTTCCAGTGTGTATCTACTTTTATATCAGCACCATGCTGTTTTGGTAACTACAGCCTTACAGTATAGTTTGAAGTCAGGTAATGTGACGCCTCCAGATTTATTCTTTTTGCTTAGGATTGCTTTGGCTATTCAGGCTCTTTTCTGGTGCCATGTGAATGTTAGGATTAGTTTTTTTAATTCTGTGAAAAATGATGTTGGTATTTTGACAGGAATTGCATTAAATCTGTAGGTTGCTTTGAAAAGCATAACCATTTTCATGATGTTGATTCTTCCTACCCATGAGCATGGGATGTGTTTCCATTTGTTTCTGTCATCTACGATTTCTTTCAGCAGTGTTTTGTGATTCTCTTTATCTTTCACCTCCTTGGTTAAGTATATTCCTAGGTATTTTATTTTTTGCAGTTATTGTAAGAAAGACTGAGTTCTTGATTTGATTCCCAACTTGGTCACTGTTGGTGTACAGCAGTGCCACTGATTTTTGTACATTGATTTTGTACTCCAAGACTCTGCTGAATTTGCTTATCAAATCTAGATGTCTTCTGGAGGAGCCTTTAGAGTTTTCTAGGTATACAATCATATCACTGGCAAACATTAATAGTTTGACTTCCTCTTTTCCAATCTGGGTGCCCTTTAATTCTTTCTGTTGCCTGACTGTTCTGGCTAGCACTTCCAGTACTATGTTGAATAGAAGTGGTGATGGTGGGTATCCTTGTCTTGTTCCAGTTATCAAGGGAAATGCTGTCAGCTTTTCCACATTCAGTATGATGCTGGCTGTGAGTTTGTCATATATGGTTTTTATTACTGTGAGGTATGTCCCTTCTATGCCAGGTTTTTGGAGGGTTTATCATGAAGATGCTGGATTTTATCAAATGCTTTTTCTGCATCTATTAAGATGATCATATGATTTTTGTTTTTTTAAAATTTTTTTTATGTGATGTATCACATTTATTGACTTGTATATGTTAAACCATCCCTTTAAAAAGTTTTAAAATAATCTGAAATTTACTAAAAAGTTCTAAATACAGTACAAATCATGTTTTTTCCCCCTGAATTATTTGAGAGTAACTTGCTGACCCCTTCATTCTCAAATGCTTTTGTGTGTTTTTCCTACAAATAAGGACTTTTTCCCACATAATCACTCTACAGCCATCAAGAGGAGGACATGAACACTGATCTTCCCTCTACCTAATTTTTCTGCCCACTCGCATTTTATCCATTGCCCTAGTAATGCCAAAAAAAAGATAGTTCAGAATCAGGTTGCATTTAGTTGTCACGTCTCTTAATACTCGGCAATCTGGAAGGGTTCTTCAGCCTTTCCTGGACTTTCATAACCCTGACATTTTGGAAGGAAACAGGTCAGGTATTCTGCAGAGTTTGAACCCTCATTTTGGGTTTGTCTGATATCTTCTAATTATGAGATTCAGGTGATGTATTATTGGTAAAAACAACACAGACGTGACGCTGTGTGCCTTTTTTGTTGGCATTCTTTCCCATTTGTCTTAGGACAAGCTCCCTCTCTGCTGCCGAGGCTCGAGTACAGTGGCTATTCACAGGCGCGGTCGTTGTGCGCCACCATCTCAGACTCCTGGGCCCCAGTGATCCTCTCACCTCAGCGTGCTGAGTGGCTGGGACTACAGGCAGGCATCCCGTGCTGGCTTCTAGTTACATACTGTGAGTCTGTGAGTTGGCACGTTATTTTGATTTGTCCCATTACTGATGATGTTCACTTTTTAAAACTTGATTAAGGTGATGGCTGTCAGGCTTCTCAACCATAAGTTACTTTTTCCTTTTGAAGTTAAAAAACATTGTGCGGGAGATACTGTGAAACCATCTAATATCCTATTCCTTACCAAATTTCCAATTCATTCATTTAAAATTTTTTTTTAATTTTTATTTTTCATTCATTTTTATATCAGTGTGACTCATGGACTCTTACGGAATGAGTTATACTCCATAACTATCCCTTATTTTCTTTTTATTGCATTTTAGGTTTTGGGGTACAAGTGAAGAACATACAAGATCCTTGTATAGGTACACACCTGGCAGTGTGATTGCTGCCTTCCTCCCCATCACCTATATCTGGCATTTCTCCCCATGCTCTCTCTCCCATTTTGATGCTCGAATTGTCCCAGATTTGGCTAGTTGGGGACTCTTTCAAGTTAGCTTCTGTGTCCTTTTGCTTTTTGATGTCCCCATCATTCTTTGAGAATGTTCTTACTGTCTGATATAACAAGATTTCAAGGCTCATCTTGTATTTTCTCTCAGCAAACTTGGAATCAGTCACTTTGCCAATTCCCTTCAAGTATTTAGAAGTTAATATCTGGCACTGGGTGTGCTCATTGCTACTGATGTATCACTGTCCTAGGGCCTCTAAGTAGACAGCTGGGAGCTGTGTGCACACATACACCCTCTCACACACACAAACACACACTGTCTTCTGTTTATTCATCCATCCATCTTGAAAATCGTGAGTTTATACTACCCTAATTTTGATAAACATGACAGGATTCATTTTACTTTTCTTCCTTTCAATATTTGCGACTCACATGTCTCTCAAACTCAACATGTTTAAAACAAAACACATCATTTCAGCTCTCTCCAACTCTGTTCCCTCTCCTGAATTTTCTGTCTAATTTAGTGGTACCACCATTCATCTTGTTGCCCAAACCTTAGAACCCTTCTGGATCCCTCCCTTTTCTCCACCGCCCACATCCAATCATTCAGAGTGCTAAGCTGAATTACCTTTCTACCTCTTGGATATCTCTAGTTCTGCACCATGTCTTTATCCACCAGCTTGCCCTAATGGAGGATACAGACTCTCTTGCTTCTCACCCAGTCATTCAGAATCACTTCTGCAAGGGTTCTAGAATTTCTAATGGCTTTGTATCACACATGGAATAAAATCCAAAGGCCTTATTACCATGGCTTTCTAGACCTCCTCGTGATCAGAATCCCAACCCTACCCTTTCTACCTCTCCAACCTTCATGCATGTGATTGACAGAAATACTGGCCTCCTTGTCATTCCACAAACATACCAAGTACATCCCTTCTTGCATCTTCAAGTACCAGGTCTCCCTGCTGGGGTGCTCTCTCTGCACTTTTGCATGGCATACTCACCCATCTCCACTCGAGTATGACCTTCTTGGTGAGGCTTTCCTTGAGTCTTAAGTAAAAACAGCAACCCTCCTTCCTTTGTCCTTCATCTTGCTTTATTTGAAGTTGTAACCACTATTACTTTTTTTTTTTGAGACGGAGTCTCACTATGTTGCCCAGGCTGGAGTGCAGTGGTGCGATCTCAGCTCACTGCAACCTCTGCTGCCTGAGTTCAAGTGATTCTCCTGCCTCAGCCTCCTGAGTAGCTAGGATTACAGGTGCATGCCACCGTGTCTGGCTTATTTTTGTATTTTTAGTAGAGCTGGGGTTTCACCATGTTGGCCAAGCTGGTCTCGAACTCCTGAACTCAGGTGATCCACCCACCTTGGCCTCTCAAAGTGCTGGGATTATACGCATGAGCCACTGTGCCTGGCCTTAATTTCTTACATCATATCTATTGGTCTGTGGCTATTCTTCCCCCAAATAATGACAGTTCCAATGGTGTATGGATTTTATGGGTTTTTTTGCTCTTATTTATTGCTGTATCCCTAATACCTAGAACAATCCTTGATACATAGCAGGCACATAATAAATATTTGTTAAATGGATAAATGTTTCAGCACGGTCTTCTTAATTATATTACATGGTGGCTTAATATTATATCATGCTATATGTATGTCATATTCAATTAAATAATACCCCTACACCGACATTTAGGTTGCTTCTGTTTTTCTCATTATTATGGGTATTGTTACCATGAAGAGGAATAGTGTTTACGTTTAGTTTTTGTTTGTTTTTAATGAATTAAATTTCTAGGAAATACTGGGTCAAAGAGTATAACATTATTGCTATATATACTGCTTTCCTCTCTCTCTATAGATACAATGTCTAAAAATCTCAAGATCAATAATTATATATAAAGTCCTTTCATTTTTCTGAATAATATATATAATTCAAAATTTGAAGGTATATGGTGACAAGTTTCCCTCGCTCCAGCTCCCATCCTCCATTCTCTAGTTCCCAGCTACCCCTCATAGATAATCAGTTGTTTCTCACATATGCTTCTAAAGTTTCTCTCTATATATTCAAGAAATATAGCCCATTTCAAGCATCCCACTTGCTTTTTCAATGTAACAAATTTTTGTGTCAGTCCATTGAGTGTTTTCTCATTCTTCTTGCAGCCACATGGAGAGCTGCATAGTATTCCGCTATAAGCATATGCCATAATTTAATTTTAATTTCCTAGTGCTGACCTTTAGGCCATTTTCCTTGCTATCACAAAGAATGGGGCAAGGAATAAGCTTGTATCTCATATATACACAAGCATATCTGTTGGATAAACTTTAAGAAGTGGAAGTGCTTGGTCAAAGAGCTGTGTGTAAACTTGGCACACACACCGCTGCACACATGCCAAGGTGCTCTCTGGGGCGATGACGACGGACCCTCCCTCCTCCTTTGCTTTATTTCCCCTTAGCCTCACCAGGCAAAAGTTACAAATCACTAAAATTTCAGATTTCTGCAAAATTGGTAGGGGAAAAATAATAGTGTCTAGTTTATATGTTTTATCATGAGACGCTGAACGTATTTTCCTTCTGTGAGCTGTGCATTCATACCTTTTGCCCATTTTTATACTGGGTGGTCAGTCTTCCCTACTAATTTCTATGAGTACCTCATGTACTAGAAAGAGTGGCTCTCTGTAATACAAATTACACATATATATTCTAAATTTGCCATTTTAACTTGCAGCTTTGTCATGTAGGCTTAATTAATCAGTATTTTCTTTTGGATCTACGGATGTTGAATCACAGAAAAAACTTCCACCTCAAGATACTTCTCCCAAGGTTTCTTCTAGAACTTTTACGATTTCAGTTTTTATGTTTAAATCTTTGATTCATTTGGAATCTATCTTGGTGTAAGATTAAAGTATAGATGCAATTCATTTTTCTCCAGATGGCTAACCTATTGTCCTTACTCATTTACTGAATGGTTTAACTTTCCTTATTGATTTGAAATATATGTATTATTAACTAAATTCCTGTATATATTTGGGACTATCTATTCCACTGTCTATTACATTAAGGGGGAAAAAAATCCTTTAACTTAAAATTAACCTTAAAAAGTGGCTTTCATTAATTTCTCTTCCCATAGCTAGATGTTATTTATCCTACGGTGTTTTTATAAAGACTAGAGAAGGTAATTCCTGCCTGGGTCTGGTAGTTGGCCTTCACGTGCTTACCTCTCTACTCCACGGTAAGCGCAAATCCAATTTGACTTCTTCAGCTTGGTGTCTTACATGTATTTCCACCTCAACAAGGCCATCACTAGAACTCTGGCCTCCCCACCAGATAACTACCCACCTCAATAACTACCACCCTACTTCCAGTCCAACAACCCCACAGTTGCCCTTGGGTCCTACTTCCTATCATCCCACATCTGATTTTTAGCTAGCACTGTAAACCATATCTCTAAAACCTACCCTGAATCTTTCTGCTTTTCACCATGAGCACTCTGGTCCAGGCGGTCAGTCTGACCTGGCTAGAGTTCTGAAATGGCCTAACTTGTTTCCTGTTCCTACCCTTGTACCTCCACATTCCATTTGATATGGAGCAGCCTAAGTGATCTTTTCAAGGCACAGATTGGATTGCATGTATCTTATGCTGAAAACCTTAAAGGCTTCTCACTGTCCTTAACAAAGTCTAAACTTCTGGCACCTTGCTCTTCTCTGTGCTAATCTTCCGTCTCAGTCCCTGGGTTCTCTATGTCCCAGGCACACTGGCCTCCCTTCTGCTCCTAGAATACACCAAGTCCATCCTTTTCTTTGCAATAGCTGGTGCCTTTGCCAGCAAAGTGTGTCTCCCAGAGCTTTCCATGGCTGACTCTACTTCGTCTTTTAGGGTTCACCTTGAAGCACTCCCTCTTAGGCTTCCCCTCACTGCTCATTCCAAGGTGACCTTGATGCTCCTACCCAGGTTACTCCGTATCATGGCACAGTGTTATTTCTCATAATAATTGGGAGTGCTTTTTGAGCACCAGGACCTGTTCTAAGTGCCTTGTGAGTGTTATCTCATTAACATATCCATCACATAAGGAGATACAATCATAATCTCCATTTTACAAATGAGAAAAGTAAAGCATAAGGTAATCTGTCCAAAGTTACATGGCTGCAAACCAACCGAAAATCTTATTTACTTTGTTCTAGAGAGCTGGTCCCTCGTCTGTTTTGTTCATTGCTTTATATTCCTAAACCCCACATGAAGAGGTGCTTCATAATTTCGTAATGCCTAACAAGCACTCAGTAAATGAACACGATCACCTCATCATCACAGAACGTGCCACGTGAAACACCCTGCGTGACGGTGGAGCACTGGGGATGCCGAGAAAGGAGAGAGACCTGGCATCAGCTTGCATTCAGATTTATACTGCGCTTGGCCGTCCCACCTAACCCTCCCTGCCAGGTAGGCAAGTGAGGGGATGGCTGGGGAGTCAGACAGTGGAGCCTGCAATCCCCAGGGCCCTTCTTCCTCGATAAACACCACAGGACTGGCTTGGGCATGTGGCTAAGCTTGGGCGTGAGCTGGAGTGACTGCTGAGGGCCAGCCACCAGCACTCCATCTTCACAGCAGCCAGGACAGACTGAGGGTGGCATGCAGAAGTTCTAGGATGAGGGTACAGCCCGTAGGTTCTAGAAATGTGAATACCACACACTGAGCCTCTGTGGGACACTGTTTAAACAGTGTAGTTAAATAGCATCTATATGTCACTAACTATATGAATGACCTCAAAAAGTGTATGTAGCTGAACAAAATATAACATGAAAAAACCCAATCTCTAGTAATATTCTACAAAGTCATAATCAAATATAGTTGATTTCTATCTCATGAGGGAAGGAATGACAGTCTTTCCATTTTGAATAATACTGTTCCTATTAAAGCTTTTGAATATACAGTTCAGGTTTTCCATGGCAAATGCTTTTTCTGTGTATATAACAAACATAGTAAATCACTCATTATTGAGTTGCTGTTTTCTCTAACAGAGAAGTTGGAGGCAGGCACAGTGGCTCACGCCTGTAATCCCAGCACTTTGGGAGGTCAAGGTGGGAGGATCTCTTGAGCCTAGGAGTTTGAGATTAGGGTTGGCAAGATGATGAAACCCCGTCTCTATAGCACAACAACAGCACTAGCCAGGTGTGGTGATACGTGCCTTTAGTCCCAGCTACTCCAGAGGTTGAGGCCGGAGGACTGCTTGAGCCTGGTAGACAAAGCTTGCAGTGAGTTGTGACCGTACCACTGCACAGCAGCCTGGACAGAAGAGCAAGACTCTGTCTCAGAACAAACAAACAAATAAAAAATTTAAAATAAAAACAGAAGTTGCAGTTATAGAAGTATGGAGAATACTACAGAATGCAGACTAGAAGGTAAAGTCTTATACCTATTAATCATCTGAATATTAAAATTTTCAGATTTTAGATACGGAATGAATGACTTAAAAACACATTCAGTTAAAAGAAAGCATCCCACTGTTATGTAGGTATTGTTCATGTTTTAAGGCCTTTATAAACCTTCATAGTTATCTAGGTATAAGATGTTAGCTAAGAAGACTAAATATACTAACAATGATTTTCAGTGGAGTAGAACAAAGCAGAATCAGTCAAAATGATCCAGAGTTAATCCCTAAGAGTCCATATGCTAGAATCCATATGTATGATTAAGATCTTTATAATTTCCCAAATTTGCAAATACTTGGCAATATTTGTACATGTTCCTGCCTTCTATCAAATCCCATTTTCCCCTTTATTTATTTATTTAGAGACAGGGTCTCACTCTGTTGCCAATCTTGGCTCACTGCAGCCTTGTGTTCGTGGCCTCAAATGATCCTCCTGCTTCAGCCTCTCAAGTAGCTAAGACTATAGGCGTGTGCCATCACACCTGGCTAATTTTTAAATTTTTAGTAGAGATAGGGTCTCACTTTGTTGCCCAGGCTGGTCTCAAACTCTTGGCTTCAAGCAACACTCCTGACTCCCAAAGTCCTGGGATAAAAGGCATAAGCCTCTATGGCCGGGCCACAGTTGCTTTTCAACCTTCCCTAAAGTTTCCTCTTTATTGATGAGCTTTTCTGAATATGATAAACATTAATACTTTATAAGAAATTATGACAGGTCCCAAATAAGTCAGCGGGGCTGTCTTAACCTATAAATGCTGGGCCTCGGAATGCAGGTTCACTCACTGGCCTCAACATAGCAATCACATATCAAATTCTTGACCCACAAAGTTGCTGCTCCACACACATAGCGCCTGCCTTCACAGCATCCTCAACCAAGGCCTTGAATGCAAATCCTTGCATTCCAGGGCCGTTCCCACATGTGAGTGGAGTCCACTCTGGCTGGAACGCCATGCCAGGTCGCCAGGTCCTCTGCATAGCTCTGCTGCAGCTGTTAGCCCCCATCGGGCTGTAAGGAGGTGAAGCCTAGCTTTCCAGAGTGCTGGCCTTTTTCCCTCCGCCCAGCTGCTGGCAGGTATTCAATCTCAGTTCACCACAGAGCGTGTAGCAGTTTAGGGAATTTGATGTTGTCACAACCAGCTCGCTGGGCTGCGTAAGCTACAGGAGGCAGCTGGGCTTCTGTGTCAGACAGTGAGTGGCCAAGTTCCCCAATTTCACTTGGTCCATCCCTCTTGTGTTCATCCTCCTCCCTTGAGAGGCTGCAGGGATGTCCAGCAGCACTCCAGCCACATGTGGCATTCGTTCATGCTTGTGTTAGAACCACTAACTTTTACTTAAGTTTCAAGAACTATTTTTTTTTTTTTTGAGACAGAGTTTCGCTCTTGTTACCCAGGCTGGAGTGCAACGGTGCGATCTCGGCTCACCGCAACCTCCGTCTCCTGGGTTCAGGCAATTCTGCCTCAGCCTCCTGAGTAGCTGGGATTACAGGCATGCGCCACCATGCCCAGCTAATTTTTGTATTTTTAGTAGAGACGGGGTTTCACCATGTTGACCAGGATGGTCTTGATCTCTTGACCTTGTGATCCACCCGCCTCGGCCTCCCAAAGTGCTGGGATTACAGGCGTGAGCCACCGCGCCCAGCTCAAGAACTGTTAAGGCCTCAGCATTATGACTTTAAGCACTTACTATTTGTAATGGCTGTACTGTTTTAAAAGTCTCACCTATAGTAGACACTCAAGTAAATGCACTGAACTGAATCTTGTTTGAGAAGTAAAGCAGGAATGACTCTATAACAAATCTTACATTACAGAAATAAAAAATATTTAAAAGTAACACAAGTTCATGCTTGGATATAGCAAGTAGTACACAGAAAAGTCAAAATTGATTAGTCTGGCTGGGCACAGTGGCTCACACCTGTAATACCAGTGCTTTGGGAGGCCAAGGTGGGAGGATGGCTTGAGGACAGGGGCTGGAGGGCGCCTGAGCTATGATCATTTCACTGCACTCCAGTCTGGGTGACAGTGAGATCTTGTCTCTAAATAAAATTAAATTAAAAATTAACTAGTCTTATTTATTTCTTAGTGTTTGCAATGTCTATTTGCATTAAGATTTGCTTATTTAAAAATATTTTAAAGTGTACCTCAAATATGCATGCCCCTTTTCAGCATCTAATTAAAAATTTCCTTTTAAAAATCACAGCTCGGCCAGGTGCGGTAGCTCATGCCTGTAATCCTAGGACTTTGGAAGGATGAAGTGGGTGGATTGCCTGAGCTCAGGAGTTTGAGACCAGCCTGTGCAGCACGGTGAAACCCCGTCTCTGCTAAAATACAAAAAAAAAGCTGGGTGTGGCAGCGTGTGCCTGTAGTCCCAGCTACTCGGGAGGCTGAGGCAGGAGAATTGCTTGAACCTGGGAGGCAGAGGTTCCAGTGAGCCAAAATCACATCTCTACACTCTAGCCTGGGTGAGAGAGCAAGACTCCATCTCAAAAAAAAAAGAAAAAAAAATCACAGCTCAATGGATGTAGTCCATAGCATAAAATTTCATACTTTTAATACTTATTACGAAGTAATAGATATAAAAATATTTGGACTTTGGATTCTTTTAAAAAGATAAAACATTAAGTTAAAGGACAAAACATTTTTTTCCTCACCTTGCCCTCGATCTTTTTATAGTCTACATTCCACAGCTAATGGCATTCTAAAGTGAGATTTTAGGACTGGAGGACTTTGTTGTTATTCTCTGCTTTGTTCACATGTTTTTACTTCTGTCTTCCTAAGAGTTCCTTCTAACTCTTTCGGTGAATACAAAGGAGTCCGATGCCTTCTATGGGCCTTCCTAACTCCAGGGCCTGGACAGCAAACTCCACCCGTCTTGGGTTCCCCTGTGACCTGTCAGTTAGAGCAGAGAGCCTGACTGTACTACTTCTGCCAGCAGGCATAACATGAACAAAGATCTCGGGGTGTTGGCCAACAGCTCTGCAGCATTAAAAGGCATGAACGGGGCATGCAGTGTACTGATTCAGCTTGCAGCCCACACTAAGTCGTTTGAAAGCTGGAAGGCAACAGCTTCGGGGTCATGCAGTTCCCTGCTGTCGGCTGTGGCTCTGGGGATGCAGGTGAGCTGGCTTGCCATATTTCTGGTTGTATTAATAGGAGAGGCAGCAGCTCCCACGGCAGTCTGACCCTTCAGTGTTGCTTAAAGCCACTTAAAATCCATTAATAAATCAATCTCTCTCTCTCTCTCTCTCTCTCTCTCTCTCTCTTTCTTTCTTCACCCAGGCTGCAGTGCAATGGCATGAGCTTGTCTCACTGCAACCTCTGCCTCCCGGGTTTAAGCAATTCTCCTGCCTCAGCCTCCTGAGTAGCTGGGACTACAGGCGTGCAACAACAGGCCTGGCCAGTTTTTGTATTTTTAGTAGAGATGGGGTTTCACCATATTGGCCAGGCTGGTCTTGAACTCCTGACCTCAAGTGATCCACCCATCTCAGCCTCCCAAAGTGCTGGGCTAACAGGTGTTAGCCCCTGTGCCTGGTCAATACATCTCCTGTTGAAGTTGGACAGAACAGATTCGTCACTGAGCCTGACGCATTCAACGTGTAGTCAAACATGAAGATTCCACATCCAATATCTGATATGTGGAAGTGAAGTTACAGGGTAAAGGAACACCACACACTCTTCCCTAGATAAATAAATCAACAACTACAACTAAAAGTCAAAAACAAAATCATGAACAAATCTTACAGTTTGGTGTCCATTTTTGTCTGGAAGTAATGTATCTCTTTAAGAGACAAGTGAAATTAGGAGTGAACCATTTCACTTACCTAGTCTCGAAATCTCTAGAGAACAGACTTAATTAATTTGCAGCACTGAGGTCTTTTAATATATATTCATTGTTATGACTTATGCAACAAAACTTCATTTATGCTGTGTGAAGAACTACAGAACTTCTCTATGGGAGCCACACACGACAAAGGAGCACACTGGATGATACCATCTTCCCTCCCGTGTACTGTTAGTGCCATTTCACCAAAGACAACCATAAATAGAACACTTCTTAGCTAGCATACCAAACTTTTATAAAAACAGAAATTCTAAGGCTAAAAGAAAGCTTTTACTATTTGACAACCAGTAGTTAGAACACCTAGTTTCTATCTAGCCAAACAATATTTTAAGAAGTATTTGAGATTGTACATTCTTTCAATACCATCATCACAGATCATAGAAACCATGGCATCTAGGCACCAGAGACTCATAAAAAGAATGGTAAAGCATTTAGAGAGCCTCATTTTGAATAGAAACCTTTCATGCAGATGATATCCTGAAGTGATTTAGAGTATGTGATCATGCTGGCGTGTAGTTAAGAAGCCTGCAGAGGAGATAAAGGAAGAGAGAGGCCCACCGGCAATCCGGAGTGGCCCAGGGAGTTACTGAGGCTGACAGACAGACGTCCTCACACTGTCTCCTCCAGAAATACTTCACGAAGGCAGTAGATGATAAAAGGTGTTGTCGATGGAGAGTTAGGGTGTTAGTGATACTGAAAACCAAGCAACAGGAAAGAAAAAACAACTAAATAAAGCTTATCTATAGATGAGTTTTGAGAAAAGGACCCTTTCCTGGGGCTATAGAAGCTCTCCCAGTGGCAAGAGCTACATATCAAACATTCCACAACAGAGCATTCATACTTCTAAAGCCTCTATCTGGCCATGACTACCAATGCTAGTATCAACTCTGTGCTTTAAAATGCGTCTGGGCTGGGTGTGGTGGCTTGTGCCTGTAATCCCCGAACTTTGGGAGGCTGAGGCAAGAGAATCCCTTGAGTTCAGAAGTTTGAGACCAGCCTGGGCAACAGTAAGACCCCGCCTCTTTTTAAAAGAAATAAATAAATAGGCAAAATGCACTTGTATTCTCTTCATCTTCTTGTACCTCTTGGAATCTAACACCATTCTTCAAAAACAGTAGCCAGGATAAGGGCAGAAAATATATAAGATGAGCCTAGAACATCTTACAGTGCCAGAAAGTAAGGAAGTACTCAAAACAAAACAGAACACTCACAATTATGGGAGTTTATCAAAGGGATACGACATCAATTGAAAGAACTCCGAGGGAAAAAAGCTGGAGCAATCTGAGCAATAAAATAAATAAAACAGTATTGGATTATAACTCAAAGTATAAAGTAAATAGGTACAAGTCCATAGTGATATAAATAATTAAAATAAAAAGTAGAAGAGAAGAGATGAATCTCCCATGCAGAGGAATTCCAAATAACTGCTCCACCCTCACAGAAGGGGAGCAGAGCTCTCTGTTCCTTAGGTGTGCATTGTGCATGATGGCTTCCTTCCAAAGACTTCAGGATGGAAAGGAGGAAAAAGTACAGTAACTTCACAGCGCAGAAACCTGACAAATGCTACCTTAGCCAGGTGATCAAGGTCAGCATCAACGGCAGGAACTCGTGTTGACAGTGTGTACACTGGATATGACATGATGAAAACTGTACTTTATCCTGTGGTCTTCTTCCTGAGAACACACAACTCACGTAACTCTAGTCTCATCATGTATAATAAATCAGACAAATTCCAGTTAAGGAGATTTTTTTCTTTTTTGAGACAAACTCTTGCTCTGTGGCCCAGGCTGGAGTGCAGTGGCAGGACCTCAGCTCCGCCTCCTGGGTTCAAGCAATTCTCCCTCCTCAGTCTCCCGAGTAGCTGGGACTACAGGTGTGCACCACCACGCCCAGCTGATTTTTGTATTATAGAAATGGGATTTCACCATGTTGGCCAGGATGGTCTTGAACTCTGGGCCTCAAGTGATCCGTCTGCCTCAACCTCCCAAAGTGCTGGGATTGTAGGTGTGAGCCACTGTACCCGGCCCAGTTAAGGAGATTCTAACAAAATACCTTACATTCCTCAAAACTGTTAAGGTCATAAAAGAGAAGTCTGAAAAGCTGTCACAGCCAAGGGGAGACTAAGGAGACGTGGCAACTGAGTGTAATGTGGTGTCCTGAATGGGATCCTGGAACAGAATTAGGTAACACTAGGTAAACACTAAGGAAATGTGAATAAAGTACATACTTCAGTTAAATTTAAAAAATCACAACTATGTGCTTACAAAAGTAGAGCATATTTGCATTAGACATATTATTTAAGTCTATGTAAACAGTGGTGAATGCCTGTCAATTCCAGGGTCCCTCACCCTACGGCGGAGGCCCCTGGTTGAGTGTTGGTAATCAATACCCTTGAAGGAACAGTACTCTCGTGACAGGCATAATTATCTTACTGTTATGTCACTGTGAATATTTCCAAATAGCTGCAATTTTAGATAATCTATTTTTAGACAGGGTGTTGCTCTGTTGCTTAGGCTGGAGTGCAGTGGTGCGATCATGGCTCACTGCAGCCTTGACCTCCCAGGCTCAAGTGATCCTTCCACCTCAGCCCCCAATTAGCAGAGACTACAGGCTCATGCCACCGTACCCGGCTAATTATTTTTTACTTAGAGATGTGGTCTCCCTATGTTGCCCACACTGGTCTTGAATTCCTGGGCTCAAGTGATCCTCCAGCCTTGGTCTCCCAAAGTGTTGGGATTACAGGCACGCGCCGCCTTGCTAAGCCAGAAATCTCAATTCTTAGTACAGGTATACCTTGGGGATAGTGTGCATTTGGTTCCAGACCACTGCAATAAAGCAAGTATCACAAATAGGTAAATCGCACACATTTTTTGCTTTCCCAGTGCATATAAAAGTTATGTTTACACTATACTACAGTCTACTAAGTGTGCAATAACATGTCTTAAAAGAGTGCATACCATAAGAAACACTTTATTGCTAAAAAATGCCAACAACCATCTGAGCCTTCAGTGACTCATCATCTTTTTACTCATGGAAGGTCTTGCCTCAATGTTGATGGCTGCTGACTGGTCAGGGGGTGGTTGCTGAAGTCTGAGGTGGCAGTCGCAATTTCTTAAAATAAGACAACAGTGACATTTGCTGACATGACTAACTCTCTTTCATGAAGGATTTTTCTATAGCACGTGATACTGTTTGATAACATTTTAACCACAGAACTACTTTCAAAATGGGACTCAATCCTCTCCAACCCTGCCTCTGCTTTATCACCGATGTTTGTAGAATGTTCTAAACCCTGTATTGTAATTTCAACAATGTTCACAGTATTTTCACCAGGAGTAGATTCCATCTTAATAAATCACTTTTTTTGCTCATCCATAAGAAGTAACTCCTCATCGCATTCGAATTTTATCATGAGATTGCAGCAATTTAGTCACATCTTAGGCTCTACTTCTAGTTTTCTTGCTATTCTACCACATTACTTCCTCCACTGAAGTCCAGAACCCCTCAAAGTCATTCATGAAGGTTGGAATCAACTTACAAACTCCTATTAACATTGAGATTTTGACCTCCTCCCATTAATCATAAACGTGTTTTTTAAACTACATTTATTAATTTGTTTAGGATAATGTCCTCCAGCTGCATTCATGTTACTGCAAAGGATACTATTTTGTTCTTTTTTTATGGTTGCAATGAATGTTTCTAATAGCATTGAGAATGGTGAATTCTTTCTGGAGGTTTTCAATTTACTTTGCCCAGATCCATCAGAAGACTCATTACCTATAGCAGTTATAGCCTTACAAAATACATTTCTTCAATTACTCCTTAATCCATGGGCTGCAGAATGAATACTGTGTTAACAGGCATGAAACAACATTCATCTCTCTGGACATCTCCATCAAAACTCTTGAGTGACCAGGTACATTGTCAGTGAGCAGTAACATTTTGAAAGGAATCTTTTTTTTTCTTTTTTTCTGAGCAGTAGGTCTCAACAGTTGGCTTAAAATAGTCAGAAAAGCACGCTATGAAAAGGTGTGATGGCATCCAGGCTTTGTTCTTCTGTTTATAGAGCACAGGCTGAGAAGACTTAAGATCATCATTATTGTTGCTTTTTTAGAGACAGGGTCTTACTCTGTCACTGAGGCTGGAGTGTAGTGGCACAATCACAGCTCACTGACCCAAACTCATAGGCTCAAGTGATTCCCTTGCCTTAGCCTTCTGAACAGCTGGGACTACAGGTACACAACATGAGGCCTGGCCAGTTATAAAAATTTTTTGTGGAGATGGAGTCTCACTATGTGGCCCAGGCTGCTCTTGAACTCCTGGCCTCAAGAGAGTCTCCTTCCTCAGCCTCCCAAAGTTCTGGGATTACAGGCATGAGCCATCTATGCCCAGCTCAATTTAACATAATTCTTAAGGTCCTTAGGATTTTTGGAAGAGTAAATGGGTATTAGCTTCAACTTACAGTCACCAGCTCTATTAGCTACTAACAAAGGAGTCAGCCTGTCCTTGGAAGCTTTGATGCCAGGTATTGACTTCTCCTCTCTAGCTATGCAAGTTCTAGGTGACATTTTCTTCCAACAGAAGGCCGCTTCATCTACACTGAAAATCTTTTGTTAAGTGTGGCCATCCTCATCAAATATCTCAGCTCGGTCTTCCGGATAAGTTGTTCCTGCTTCTCTGTCAGCACTTGCCGCTTTATCCTGCATTTTAATGTCATGGAGACGGCTTCTTTGCTTAAACGTCATGAACCAACTTCTGCTGGCTTCATACTTTTCTTCTAAAGTGTCCTTACCTCTCTTAACCTTCGCAGAATTGAAGACAGTCAGGGTCTTGCTCTGGATTAGGCTTTGGCTTAGGGGAACGTTATCGCGGGTTTTATCTTCCATCCAGACCACTAACACTCTTTTCGTACCAGCAATAGAGCTGTTCTGCTTTCTCATCATTTATGCATTCACTGGAGAAGCACTTTTAATTTCCTTCAAGAACTTTTGCTTTGCAGTCACGACGTGGCTGTTTAGTGCAGAGGCGCAGCTTTTGATCTGTCCTGGCTTTTGACAGGCCTTCCTCACTGAGCTTAATAACTCCCAGTTTTTTATGTATAGTGAGAGATGTGCAACTCTTCCTTTCACTTGAACACTTTGAGGCCACTGGAGGCTTACTGACTTATCTGATTTCAATACTGTTGTGTCTCAGGGAATAGGGAGGCCACAAAAGAGCGAGAGAGATGGAGGAACAGCCAGTTGGTAGAAGAATCGGAACATACACATTTGCTGATTAAATTTGCCATCTAATATAGGTGTGGTTGGTGGTGCCCTGAAACAATTACAATAGCAACATAAAAGATTACAGACCACAGATCATCATAATAGATAATAATAATGAAGAGATTTGAAATATTGTCAGAATTACCAAAATGTGATAGAGACATGTTGGAAAAATGACAGTGATAGAATTGCTTGATGCAGGGTTGCCATGAACCTTCAAGTAGTAAAAAGAGCTCTATTTGCAAGTGCAGTAAAGTGAAGCACAATAAAGTGAGCCATGACTGTAAAGTATTCGTGAATGACTAGAAAGCTTCTCTGACTAAAGTTCTCTGCATATAAGGAAATAGTTACCTTTGTGGGTGGGTTTTCTTATCCAAGGCTACACAGAAAGCCAACAGGTATGTCTGCCCAATTTTCACCCACTGGGAAGCAGGTAAGCACATCAGCTTTCTCCTTCCTCCCAGAGGTCAGAAGCACTTTCACACAAATATCCTCTTCTTGGGGTAATTTGTTCTCTTCTATTTCTTCTTAGAGACAGCGTCTTGCTATATTGCCCTAGCGGAGTGCACGGCCTATTCATAGGCACGATCATCGCGAACCGCAGACTGAAACTCCTGCTTCGAGTCATTCCCTGACCTCAGCCTCCTGATACATGGGACTACAGGTGCCACTGCGCCTGGCCAGGGTAATCTGTTTCTTGATGGTTGATTATAGTTCTTCCACAGTTCTTTTATTGATGTTTAAACTTTTTTTATTTATGGGGGTACATGAGATATTTTGATACAGGCATACAATGCTTAATAATCACATCAGGGCAAATGGGGTGTCCATCTCCTCAAGCATTTATCCCTTCTTTGTGTTACAAACAAGACAATTTACTCTTTTGGTTATTTTTTTGTTTCTTTTTTTGAGACAGAGTCTTCCTCTGTCACCTAGACTGGAGTGCAGTGGCGCGATCTCAGCTCACTGCAACCTCTGCCTCCCAGGTTCAAGTGATTATCGTGCCTCAGCCTCCCAAGTACCTGGAATTACAGGTGTGGGCCAGCACACTTGGCTAATTTTTATATTTTTAGTAGAGACAGGGTTTCACCATGTTGGATAGGCTGATCTTGAACTCCTGACCTCAAATGATCCGCCCACCTTGGCCTCCCAAAGTGTTGGGATTACAGGCAAGAGCCACCACGCTCAGCCTCAAGGTTAATTTTAACTTATTAAATTCATTATGTTTTTTTCAAGCCATAATACTGCCCTGTACTTTAAGTATATTATTTTTTATAGTACATAATGAAAATGCCTAATAAACATTAACTGAAGGTGATGAGGAATGCAGTCATTAAACAGTATCTCCCACCCCACTTCCTGAGTGTCTGCCCAGGTTGGTCTTGAACTCCTTAACTCAAGCAATCCTCCTGCCCTGGCCTCCCAAAGCCACCATGCTGTTTTTTTTTCCCCCTCAATCATTTCTATATCTAGTCTTCAAAAAGAAAAAGCTCGAATCTTTCTATATCCTCTCATACGCATCAGGTGACACGGCCTGGAGACGCAACGGCAGCAGGTAAGAACACTGTCCTTGGTTCAGGGCCCTGGTGCTTCTGTTGCCATCCTCCTATGCAGAAGACTGTAGTCCTTTCCTGGCTACCCACACAGTCAACAAAAGCAGGAGGTGACATTTTCATTGACTTCCTTCCTTCATCAGAGTCTCAGATCACTGGCTTTTTGTTTATAAATATTTTCTAGACATCAATAAATAATATGCAAATAATATTAATTTTCCTAACTCCTGATTACAGACACAGCCAGGTTCCTTACAAGTGAGGATGACAGATAAATGCTCATGTCTCAAATGAAAATATTACTTGTATTTTTCAATTCTCTGTACTAGTGTGGTTTCCATTAGAGTGAATGAGGATAATTGTTTTTATGCTGTTACCAGTGTTTCTAAATGATCACTGTTCTACTGAGCACAGAATGTGAAATAACTTGGACGCTATGTTTATAAAGGCAAATTGCCCTATGCCCTTGTTGGCTTGAAGGCGCAGAGGCAGCCAGACCTGGTTTCAAGTTCCAGCTTAGCCTGGGAGCTTCCGTCGCAGGCCCATCGCTCATTCCTCCGAGCAACGGGGAACTCACCCCCCCCCGGAGAGACTGTATTCTCCACAACTGCTGTGCAGCATGCCCCTGAAAGCCAGCTACTGCGCGGGGATTTTGTGTGCTTTATTCATTAGTTCCTCAAAAAAAAAAAAAGAGACTAAACAAAAGACAAAAACCAGGAACTTGGGATATGTAGTTTCTCAACCAAGCTGCCTTCTTTTCCTCTGAGTATGTAACGTGAAATTCAAATGCTGCCCAGTGGGAGTAAGGACCTTTAGAGCTTCCTGACATTCTTTGGCTAAGAATAAAAAAAAGTTGTTTCATGATTTCAACTTAAAATAAATATTACAAAACAGACTAGAAGATAATATGCAAAATAATTATATGGGAAGTAGAATTAGAATAATTTTTCTACTTTTGCAAATTTTGAAACCTATAATGGTCCTATATTGATTTTATCATTTAAAATTACATGAAAAATACGAATGAGCCCGGCTGTCACATTATTTTATACACAAGATGGGCTGTGACTGCGGTGAAAGGGTGTGATGTTGAGCAATGTTGCTCGTGTTTTGAGTTTTGCCAAGCCTAGCCCAGGCCTGGGTACCACGTGTTAACTCTCAAATTTCAGAGTAGGCGAAACTTTGCAGTTTGTTTGAAGTAGACGGAATGGTAGTTCAACTCAGTATTTCACTTCCAGCAGAGTGAACCACAGTATAGCACAAGTCGTGATTAAATTAAAATGTAAATTTATTTTTTTGTGGTACATAATGAAAAAGGTTGTGAAGAACGTTTCCTAGCCACCCCTCCCCCGCACCATTTCTCTAAAAATAGTCCATTCCAGAGGGTTTAACTGAAAATACGGTCCGTTTGGGTGCTGGGGAGGGGGATGCATGTGCAGAATTCTCTTTTACATCTGTGACTCCTGCAAAAATATCTGGCAGTACATTCCGTTCTATGTCTTCAAGCCTCACAGGGCCAATTTAAAAATATTATTATAAATGCTCATGGTTATCATCACCTAACTGATCTAAAGCAATAAAACAGTTGGCCTTTTGGTTTTCTCAGACCATCCGGAGATAAGGGCTGCATTCTCAATGCTGGTCTCATTAGAAAGACTTAGCTTATTACAAAGTAAATTTCATTATAAGTTAAGGAGCCAGATCTCACTGGCCTTCCAGGAAATAAGCTACAATGATAATTTGTATGTTGATTCTCTGAATTTCTGGTGAATAGTGAACTCTTTGAAGAGGCAAATAAGAGTTCTTTATCAACTCTTCATTCCTTTTTAATATGTCCCAACTAAACAACATCCAAATCTGTTTTAGAGACACAAATTTCTTCTTTCATCATTTTCTGACATATTTATTGTGATGATTCATGAATCCAGTACATTTCCGTGTTGCTTTTCAGTTTGAACATATTCAGTAATATTTGTGTGGTATTAGAGTTCATTTATTAATGCATGCCATATGCAACCACCAGGAGGTAAGACCCACTTGACTGAACAAAAGCCTCAGTTCTTACTTTGAAGAACTGTAAATTGACCCTAAGACAGATTTTTCTAAAAATCTATTGTTATAACTGAGGGCATAGAGAATGCTCAGTCTAAAACTAAAGACTGTGGTCTTTCTTCTCCCCATTGTTACAAAGCCTTGGGGTAGTCACAAGTCTGGGTCTAGGGTGCCCCTCTGCCCACTTCAGAGTCAGAGAACCACTGGGTTGCCTGAGGCAGGGCAGACTTGGAAAGAGAAAGGGCTTACTTCCTGCCTCTACCATCCAGTTCCTATGTGACCTCTGGGAGTGGTCGGAGATGAAAGCCTCAGCCTCTTCACCGCTGTCTCCCTCTGTCCTTCCCTCCAAAGCCCTCATCCTGGCCTCTGCCTGCCCTCAGGGTGCTGGGGGCTATTGTTGAGTTCTTGCTCTCGTAGTCTATATAGGTCACCCTTTAAAAAGGCCTGGAATTCAGTGTGACGGGGTACTGTGACTTCCGTCTAGTGATTGTAACTTTTACTTTTTTGAGTCAACAGGTGCATTGGAAGATCATAGGGGGCTATAGGCAGCATGTCATTTTCTGAGTAAGGAGTTAGAACATTTGACCTATGCACACCTGTAAAGGCTGGGATGACAGCCAAGACCAACGTGTGGATAACTGAGAGAAGCTACAGGTCCTCTTAAATCCCGCTGCCCCGGAAAGGCCAACTACACTTCCCAGAAGGCAGCTTCAGATTGCCCAGGATGGATGTAGGGAAGTGCATCTGCTACAGCAGTAAACAGTCGTAGTTACAGCAATGGAAAGTTTGAGGGCAAAGCGCTACACACATCTCTTTAACACTCTAAAACACCATGTATACAGTATATTATTCTGTCCACTCAGTACTAGGAAAACGAAAGCTCAGAGCAAGTGGCCCCCCGGTCACAAACCTGTGGAGACGGAGCTGGCACTGGAATTTAGAACCTTTGATGACAACTCCTGGATGCTTTTCCACTCCCCTCTGTCGCTCTTTTTTCAGCATTTACACTAAATACTGCTTTCATCATAGTCTACATGTTTTTCCTCCTCAGGCTATTCTATTTTCCCCGGGGTTCCTTCTTTCACTTGTGAACAATAATTCTGGTACAAGGGTCTTAATTTTTATCTTGGTTCAAATATTCAATCTGCTACCTATATTATTTTGTAATGTAACATACTTGAGACAAAGTATGCTGAGAAAACTTGACATTTCAAAATGTCACATAATTTTACCTCATGTGATAGAAGCTATTTTATCTAAAAATTAACATATGAATACATTCAGCACTATAATTTTATATACTTTTTTGCATGTAGTTCAAAATACATAAGCACATATTTATACCTTCAAGTATTATTTTGATGTGCAGTGTGGGAGCTTGGAACTGGAGTAAAACAGTGGCTGAAAATTCCCTTTTATCCCTTGATGAAAGGCCAAGGGAAATACCAGACATAACAAAATTTACCTATTTGTATGGATCAGAGGTTGGCAAATTATGGCCTGTGGGCCAAATTGTACCTATCCCTTATTTCTGTACATAGTTTCTTTTTTCGAGACAGAGACTCGCTCTGTCACCCAGGATGGAGTGCAGTAGCGTGACCTCAGCTCACTGCAACCTCCATCTTCCTGGGTTCAAGTGATTCTCCTGCCTCAGCCTCCCAGGTAGCTGGGATTACAGGTTTGCGTTGCCACACCCAGCTAACTTTTGTATCTTTAGTAGAGAGGGGTTTCCCTATGTTGGCCAGGCTGGTCTCAAACTCCTGACATCAGGTGATCCACCTGCCTCGGTCTCCTAAAGTGCTGGGATTACAGGCGTGAGCCACGGCACCCGGCCCTTTGTACATGAAGGTTTACCGGCACACAGCCACATTCATCTATCTGGGTATCATTGTCTGCGGCTGCTTTCAATGTTTCAGACTGATGCTTTCAGACTATGGTATGGCCCCCCCAAGCCTAAAATAATATGTTTGCCAATACCTGCTATGTATAAACAAAATAAAACCCCCAAAATCCAGACCTACTGGGTGTCCAGCACCTCACTGGGTGTACCTTTGTTATCTCAATCTGCCAAACAATCCGTGCTACCATCCTAACACGCATAGTCACTAAATCCCTAACACTGTCTACCCTATTCTGGGGGAGAAGAAAGCATCAGGAAGAATCCAACAGGACTCTTCCTTACGTGATCTAGCTGAATTGCGAGAGATGCCTGTTCTCTTCTAATAGCTGCTGTGACCCTTAAGGAAAGAATCTCAGCCCTTACCTTTTTACAACTTAATCATTTAGCACTTTTCAAAGGCCCTAAACTCATTTTTGCAAATAAATTAAGTTTAAATGGAGAATATATTTTCTAATTTCCAATGAGACGGATCCAGAAAGTAACTGAGTCCTACAGATTTTTAGCTACTTCAGAATATTGGCTAAATTGGTTTATACTTTAATCCCAAAACAAGCCACACCAAACCCAACACACGTTCTCCATTGAATGTTTTTTATCTCTCATTTCCATTTTGTTAGACAAAAGTGAGATATGTGTGCACTCATGACACATACAGGTTGGTTATCTCTTACCCAAACTGCTTGGGATTGGATTTTTTTTTTTCTGATTTTAACGTATCTGCATAGACATAATAAGATATCTTATGAACCCGAGTCTATGTTTCGTATACACTTTATACATATAGCCCAAAGGTAATTTTATACATTTTATTTATATTTTAAATAATTTTGTACATGAAACAAAGGTTTTGTACACTGACTCATCAGAAAGCAGAGGTGCCACTATTTCAGCCACTCATGCTGGTACTCAAGAAGTTCTGGATTTTAGATTAGGAATGCTCAATTTATATCAATGTATCCTAAACTAATGATTCTTAAAATGGTTAATTTTTGCCTTTAGTCAGAGTTCTACCCATGAAAACATGAACAATTCTGTTCAACTTTGCCAGAAACGGTTGGCTAAATTATTCTCTACCCCCATAAGATGATGATTCCTTGCTGTGGCTGGAGGAAAAACAACCTTCTCTACCCAATTTTTAAAACACTATGGGGAAAATATCCTGAGTGGCCAAAATCTAGCTTTCTTTAAAAGTATCATCTCAGGAAGCATGTTCTGTGGAAGGATGGCTACTTTAATAGGGAAAGCCATCTATTTTTTTGAGTCTTTGTTTTGCTTTTAAGGATGGATCTGAATAGCACCCAGGGAGCTCCTGTATTTTAATGGAGCCATTCTAAATCACATCCCATGACAGAATGAGTGAGTTCATGTAAACACAGTCAGTGGTATCATGAGTAACAAAATCTGTTTTCATCAGAAGCCCTTCATCCTGCGTAAGAGACCTGTACACTACTAGGCAGTCCAGGCTAGCGTTAACCAGCTCCAGCTGGTCCACTGCTATAAAAAGAACTAATGAAAACACAAACGCTAGCTTCTCGTTTCCACTCCGGCCAGTACGTCAAGGCTACACAAAGACAGCCCTTTCCAAATGCGCTCAGTGAATGAACCGGCGGGTCTGGTTCTCTAAAGTTGTTTACTGAACAGAGTGTGCAGGGGACTTGCTGAGCACTGATGGGGGTGCTGGGGGCTGGGAGAGGAATCACATGATCTGTCAGTGCACAAAGCCAATTTTTCCAGTCTAGATTTAGTTCTATAACACACAGAAGGCAGAGAAAGTTTTCAAAAGCAGAGACAGAGTACCCTGAGCAATTTCTTAAACACATATACACACTTAGAGCACTCTGGTTTTTCTTATGAAAATACATAATTATATCTGAGATAAATTAATGCTTTATTAAATATTCAAAATTCTTAGGTAAAGGTAAATCATTTCTTTTGTGACGTCAGAAATTCCTGGCTGGGCACAGTGGCTCACGCCTGTAATCCCAGCACTTTGGGAGGCTGAGGTGGGTGGATCATGAAGTCAGGAGTTCCAGAGCAGCCTGACCAACATGGTGAAACACTGTCTCTACTAAAAATACAAAAATCAGCAGGGGGTGGTGGCACACACCTGTAGTCCCAGCTACTCAGGAGGCTGAGGCAGGAGAATCGCTTGAACCCAGGAGGCAGAGGTTGCAGTGAGCCGAGATCGCGCCACTGCATTCCAGCCTGGGTGACAGAGTGAGACCCCATCTCAAAAAAAAAAAAAAGAGAAAGAGAAAGAGAAAGATACCTGAATTGAACCTTTGACTGGAGGTGTAAAAGAAAGAAAGAAACAAAAAAGAAATTCCTACTAAAGGTAAATTATTTCTTATTCAGTGACTTAGTTTATAAGAGGAGGCAATGATAAAGAGATGATCCTATTTTAATTCTTTATATGGCTAATAAACTCCAGACTGTTAGTTCTAGAAGGTCCTGTGGAGATTTCTCTTACCTTCATCTCACAGATGGACAGGCCAGGAGGGCTTTGTGGCCCAGACTGCTTGGTGGCAAAAAGAACATGGGTGTCTTGGCACCTACAACCGTTTTTCTACTCCATTTCATTCTAGATGTGGCTAAGTGAATATGGCCAAGAATAAAGCGAACAGGGTGCCTGGATAATTCTGTAATATTATAGATTTGGCCTAACCTAGCCTTTAATGTATGAGGTTACTTGCAACGTCAACTGAAAATTTAGGGAGCTGACCTGACATTTTTTTATTTTTTTGAAGAGGCTGAAAGTGTGATTCAATTAGTTATCCTGCTAGATGAAAAGGTTTTTGCCTCATTCACGCAGGGCCAAATCTTCAGTACAGATGCTAACTCTAGAGTCACCCCCATCTTCCTGGGACCAGCCCCTGCTTCCCATGACACGCTGTCATTGCCTCCGCCTTCTGTGGACCCCCCAGCTGTGAGGCTGCAGCAGGCGAGGCAAGCACCGAAGGAGAGCTGCGTCAGGTTAGCAGGGCCTGAGTACAGGCCTGAGTCAGGCCCACGCTTACCTCTAACCAGCCATTGGACGGTTATGCCTCCTATGGCCAAGAGGCTGGCAGCTTAGGGAACGTCCCAGGCTATACAGCTCTGACTTCAAGTCTAACCCTTCTCATGCCCTCTCCCTAGGCCTATGATTTTCCAAGTTATTGAGGTTGAAAACTTCAAAGCCATCTATAGACATCTTTCTTTTCCTTACTCCTTAAATCCTAACCATCACTAAGTCCAAATTTTTCCGCCACTCAAGAAGCCCTTCTCTTGCATTCATGCCTCTGCTGGCCTCCCTGCGGGGCTGACAGTGCTGAGCGCCTCCCCCAGACATTCAAGCTCTCAACTCTGCTTCCTGCTTGGATCAGATCAAATGCCTCAGTAGTTTGCCCATAAGACAACTCTCAAACCCTCTGCAACATGATCTCGATCTACCTTCCCAGTCTTACCTCGCAATGACTTCCCTCCGTCTCACTCTGCCACCCAGGCCGGAGTGCAATGGCGCGATCTCGGCTCACTGCAACCTCTGCCTCCCAGGTTCAAGTGATTGTCCTGTCTCAGCCTCCTGGGTAGCTGGGACTACAGGCACCCACCATCATGCCCAGCTAATTTTTGTATTTTTGTAGAGATGGGGTTTTACCATCTTGGCCAGGCTGGTCTTGAACTCTTGTCCTCAGGTGATCTGCCCGCCTCAGACTCCCATACTTGAACTTTTAAAGTCTGAAAATCTGACTGTGGTCTAGGCACTCAACTTAGAACTGAGCACACCTTTGATTTCTCTAATAAACATTTATGGGGGCCCTGTATTCACACAGCTCTGTGCCACACGGCACTGAGAGGCCTGAGGCAAATGAATATGTGCACACACAGGCAAGAAAGGGCACAGCCCCTTTCCTCAAAGACGCTCAGGCCATCGAGAGAGGCGCACACTATCAAATAAGACAGAAGCAAGGACAGAGATGAGAGGATGAAGAGATCACATAACCCAAATCTACAATCTACATATGAGGCAGCCCAGGCAGGGAGAGACTACACGACATACCCAGATGATTCATCTGGGCTTGATTTTCTATTCAAGATGATTCACGTAAGGAATTATTAAAAAACCAAATGATCCAGGCATTTGGAACTAGATAGTGGTGATGGTCACAATAATATTGTGAACACACTAAACCCAATGAATTGGGCCGGGCACAGTGGCTCATGCCTGTAATCCCAGCACTTTGGGAGGTCGAGGTGGGTGGATAACCTGGGGTCAGGAGTTCAAGACCAGCCTAGCCAACATGGCGAAGCCTCATCTCTACTAAAAATACAAAACTTAGCTGTGTGTGGTGGGGGGTACCTGTAATTCCAGCTACTTGGGAGGCTGAAGCAGGAAAATTGCTTGAATCCAGGATGTGGAGGTTGTAGTGAGCCAAGATCACACCATTGCACTCCAGCCTGGGTGACAAAGTGAGACTCAGTCTCAAAAATAAATAAATAAAATGGTTTAAATGGTGAGTTTCATCTCATAACCAAAACAAAACCAAACGATCCCGTGTTACCATCACAGAGAGATCTACCTGGTCCTTCTCAACACCGGCTGAACTCCCTGTCTTTCAAAATGTCTTCCTTGACTCCTCCTGGCAACTGCTGTAATTCTCTGCTCTGTATCCTGCTAGTACACTTTCTATTAATAGCTTGCATTCCATTAGAATAGAACACACGCATGTGTGTGAATACATCCTCTCTGTCTTCCTGAAGAGACAGCGTGTTCCTTCCGCACAGACGTGATATCACAGAATTTTCTGGTCAATCTTCCGTGTAAATTTTCTTCTCTTCCTTCCTCCTTTCTCCCTTCCCCTTCCTTATTCCGTTTTTCATTTGACAACTGCACCTTAAAGGCAGCACGGTGGGGGAAAGCGAATACACGTGCTGAGCAGGTGGCAACGTGATTTTGTAACTAATAAAATGTTAATGGAGTTGCTCTTGAAGACGTTAAAGAATTACAGAAGAAAAGAGTGTGAAGCTCAGCACTATAAAGACTTCGCACTTCTACTCGAGAGGCTGAGCAGGAAGATCATTTGAGCCCAGGAGGTTGAGGCTGCAGTAAGCCATGACTGGGCCTAGGCAACAGAGTGAGACTCTATCCCTCAAAAAAAAAGAGTGTAAGATACAGATATGCATATTCAGAATATCATGTAGAAAAAGCAAACAGACTGATCCTACATGACCCTACGTGACCCTGAGAGGAAGTGTCGCTTCCCAGGGGCAGAAGATCCAGGGAGAGGGGTTCAGGCTGAAGACGGGACAGATGCTTCTAGGAAAGGGAGCTGCACAGGGGCTGCAGCAGAGCCACGTGCGCCACGGGAGGTGCCCAAACGTGCAGCTGGGATCAAAGAGTAAAGTAACAATTTGTAACTGGTATTTAAGGGCCAATTGAATGCTAAGGTTCCATGACTCCATAACACCAAAAAGACATTTAAACTAAAACCCCAAACACACAAACATCTAAATTATTTTAAGCTGAATAATCCTACTACCTAAAAAGACATATGCAGAGATTCATTGTGCAGAATTATACCTCAGAGCACACAAGATCGACTCCATGACTAAAACCAATTTAATCATTAACAAACCTTAAAGCTGGCTAGGACTCCTTTAGATTATTCATTACAAAAGGCTTTTTAACACAAGTAACCCATTCACATGGTTCAAAATTCAAACTTCTCCCTTCTACTCCTAACTGCCTTACTCTCCCATGGGGCAACTAACGTCACTAGCTTGTGTCTCTTCCAAGGGTATTTCACGCATAGAAAGAACATTAGTGCCCATGGCGCCCCTTTGTTTTAACCAAATGGTGACACACTTTGTGCCTGTTTTGGACCTTGTTCATTTGTTATAATAATACTGGTGATCATTACATAGTAACGTAGAAAGACTGTTCACATTCCTTATTGTTAGATGACAGCACAGTATCCTGTTTTTGACATTTATATTGTTTCTAAACTAAGTTGTAAGTTCTCATAAATGAAGCTAAAGACCAATAAAACTAAAAAATGATTACTTTAAAAGTTGGTTGCTCAGCTGTTCTTACCTCGAAGTACACATATGCACAAACCAGCTTAATTATATAAAACGATACATGTGGGTTTTAAAAACAAGGCCTTGCCCAACATACTAAACCTCTGCAGCTCACTTATTGACACTAAAGGTATTTTTTGGCCTAAAGGAAATCTATTAGGACATAGTGTACCCAAAGCTGTGGCAAGTCTTGATGACATGATTGTCACTGCCCTGAAGACTGGGGCTTGTCTCTGGCACACCCCAAGAACTGGGCAGCAGCTGAGCACCGACAATGTGGCTCAGAGAAGCAACATTCACTTTAAGTTAGTACTTCCCATTCCCAAAACGGCATAAAGTAATCTAAGGCCAGTGTTTTGGAAACATTAGCTCAAATCATCCAGGACAAGACTTACTATTATGACAATACTACTTAATTGATTGTCAGGTATGTGGCATACTAATGTAAGATGTAACAACAGGGGAAACTGGGTATGTAATACGTGGAAACCCTCTGTATTATCTTCGCAACATTTTAAAAGCTAAAACTATTTTAAAATGAGAAGCATATTAAAAGTAATTAAGTAAAAAAACTAATGATATGTACATATTTGTGAATTCCCATTACAGAGAATATCATTGTAAAGAAGGATCCAGTAGAATGGAACTGGTTCTATATCCTGATGACTCAAAGCAATTATTTTAGTAATTTGGTTATAAACAAATTCTCTACTAAGAATCATTATATGTAAGAAACTTCTACGATTCCTAACTAAATAGTATATAAAATTTAACAAGTCTGATTATACTATGCAGAAAAAGCATTTGACAAAATCCAACATTCTTTCATGACAAAAAAGACTCAACAAAGTAGGAAAAGAAGGAATTTCCTCAACCTGGAACAGGGCATTGATGAAAATTCCACAGCTAACACACTCAATGGTGAAAGAATGAGAGCTCTCCCCAAGACCAGAAACAAAACGATTCCCGCTTTTGCTACTTCCCTTCAACGCTGTACTGGAAATTGTAGCTACAGCAATTAAGTAAGAAAAAGAAAGAAATAACAAAAAAATTGGAAAGGAAGAAATAAAACTGTCTTTACTTGCAGATGATATAATTTTTTACATAGAAAAATTTTTTAAAAATCCACAAAAATCTGTTCCAGTTAAAAAACTTAGCAAAGTTGCAGGATACAAGATCAACAAACAAAAATAAGTTCTCGGTTTTTTTTTTTTTTTTTTTGGAGAGGGAGTCTTGCTCTGCCACCAGGCTAGAGTGCAGTGGTGTGATCTCAGCTCACTGCAACCTCTGCCTCCTGGGTTCAAGCTATTCTCCTGCTCAGCCTCCCAAGTAGCTGGGACTACAGGCACGTGCCACCACGCCCAGCTAATTTTTGTATTTTTAGTAGAGATGGGGATTCACCATGTCGGCCAGGATAGTCTTGATCTCTTGACCTTGTGATCTGCCTGCCTCAGTCTCCCAAAGTGCTGGGATTACAGGCATGAGCCACGAAGCCCAGCCTATAAGTTGTATTTTTATATACTAGCAATGAACAATCTGAAAAGAAAATTAATAAACAAACTGGTTTATAATAGCATCAAAATAATATAACAGAAACAAATATAAACAAGAGACTATAAGACTTGTATAATGAAAACGACAAAATATTTCTGAAAGAAATTAAAGAAGACCTAAATAAATGGAAAGGCATCTTGTCTTCATGAACTGGAAAACTTATTAACATAAAATACTGCCATATAGTGATTCAATGCAATCCCTATCAAAAACCAATGGCTGGCCAGGCCAGTCGTGGTGGCCCACGCCTATAATCCGAGCACTATGGGAGGCCAAGAGAGGGGATCACCTGAGATCAGGAGTTTAAGACCAGCCTGGTCAACTTGGCTAAACCCCTTATCTACTAAAAATACAAGAATTAGCTGGGCATGGTGGTGCGTGCCAGTATCCCAGCTACTTGGAAGACTGAGGCAGGAAGATTGCTGGAACCAGAGAGGTGGAGGTTGCAGTGAGCCAGGACGGTGCCACTGCATTCCAACCTGGGCAACAGAGAGAGACTGGCTTTAAAAAAAAAAAAAAAAAAAGGCTATTTTTGCAGAAATGGAAATGTCAATCCTAAAATTAAGGTGGAATTGCAGTGAATTAGCCAAATTAATTTAAAATGTGCCAAATCGGGTGTTGAACAATGAGAACACATGGACACAGGGAGGGGAGCATCGCACACTGAGGTCTGTTGAGGGGTGGACTAGGGAAGGGACAGTGGGGGGTAGGGAGTTGGGGAGGGATAACATGGGGAGTAATGCCAGATATAGGTGATGCGGATGGAGGCAGCAAACCACATTGCTATGTATGTACCTATGCAACAATCCTGCATGTTCTTCACATGTACCCCAGAACCTAAAGTGAAATAAAAAATATATATATAAATAAAATAAAATGTGCCAAATACCTAAATGCACACAGAGGCTAAAACTGTAAAATTCTTGAACAAAAACACAGGAGTAAATCTTCATGACTGTGGATTTGATAATAGTTCAGATACCAAAAGCACAAGCAACAAAATAAAAAATAGATAATTTGAGTGTTATCAAACCAAAAACTTAGCTGGGCACAGTAACTAACCCCTACAATCCCAGCACTTTGAGAAATTCTCATGGGCCCAAGAGTTTGAGGCTGCAGTGAGCTATGATCACACCACTGCACTCCAGCCTGGGTGACAGAGCAAGACCCTGTATCTTAAAAAAAAAAAACTTAAAACTTTTGTGTATCAAAGGACACTATCAAGAAAGTGAAAAGACAACTTATAGGATGGGAGGAAAATGTCTCAGATCATGTATCTGACGGGGTCTTATATCTAGAATACATAAAAAGAGAACTCTTACACGAATGTGAATCAAAACCACAATGGGATACTATCTCACGGCAGTCAGAATGGCGATTATTAAAAAGTCAAGAAACAACAGATGCTGGTGAGGCTGTGGAGAAATAGGAATGCTTGTAACAGCTGTTGGTGGGAATATAAATTAGTTCAACCATTGTGGAAGACAGGGTGGTGATTCCTCAAAGACCTAGAACCAGAAATATCATTTGACTCGGCAGTCTCATTTCTGGGTATATACCCAGAAGAATATAAATCATCCTATTATGAAGATACATGCATGTGTACGTTCATTGCAACAATATCCACAATAGCAGAGACATAAAATCAACTCAAATGCCCACCAATGATAGACTGGATAAAGCAAATGTGGTACCTATACACCATGGAATACTATGTAGCCATAAAAAAGGAACGAGAAAACGTCCTTTACAGGAACAAGGATGGAGCTGGGAACCATTATCTCCATCAGAGTAACACAGGAACAGAAAACCAAACACCACAGGTTCTCACTTATAAGTGAGAGCTTAACAAGGAGAACATATGGACACTGGGAAGGGAACGACACACACTGGGGCCTGTCTGGGGTGGAGAGTGGGGAAAGGGAGAGCCTCAGGATAAACAGCTAACGTTTGTGGGGCTGAATACCTAGGTGATGGGTTGATAGGTGCAGCAGATCACCATGGCAGATGTTGACCCATGTGACAAAGCTGCACATCTTTCACATGTGACCTGGAATTTAAAATTAAAGAAACAAAACAAAAAACCTCTTACAACTCAACAGAATTTAAAAAAGTACAACACAATATTAAGAAGAGTAAAAGACTTGAAAGGTCATTTCTCCATAGTAGATATGCAAATGGACAACAAGCACATGAAATGAAGGTCATCATCAGTCCTTAGAGAGACGTGAATCGAAGCCACAGTGAGAGACACTTCACATCCATTAGGATGGTTACTGTCACAAAAAGAAAGCGGCACGTGCCGGCGAGGACGTGGGTAAGTTCTAACATTCATGCACTGCTGGTGAAATTTAAATGATGTTGCCACTGTGGAAAACAATACGGTGGTTTCTCAAAAAGTTAAACATGGAATTACCCAGCAACTTACTCCTAGGCATATAGATAACCAAGAGAAATGAAAACAGATGTCCACAGGAAAACTTCTGTGCAGACGTTCATAGTAACATGATCCATAATAGCCAAAAAGTGAAAACAACACAAATGTCTGTAAACTGATGAACGGATAAAATGATACATATCTATTCAATAGAATATTATTCAGCCATAAAAAGAAATGAAGTACTGGTACATGCTACAGTATGATTGAGCCTTGAAAACTAAGCTAAAGATGCCAGACACAAAAGGTCAGATGTTGTATGATTCCATTTACATGAAATATTCAGAATAAAAAAATACACAGAAACAGAAAGCAGACTGGTGGGTGCCATGGGCTGGGGCAGGGGTTAGTGGGGAGGGACTGCTTAGTACGTACGGGGTTTCCTTTGGTGTGAGTAAACTGTTTTAGAATATACAGAGTTGGTAGTTGTACAACATTGTGAATGTGCTACCACTGAATTACACACTTTAAAATGGCCAATATTGTGTTAATTTTATCTTAATAAACAAATAAAAACAAGCTGATGCATACATACACATAAATTCATATGGTTCTGCCAGGCATTCAGGGAGCCTGCCCCATAGCAACCATCTCCTCCGTGGGGCAGTGACTGGAAACATTCTCTTACGGAAGCTTCCGGGTAGTCTATAAGGGGGACATATATGAATGCATCTATGTAAATGTGCACACTTGGTACTGCCTTGACCATGACGTTAACAGAGCATGCTCTGTCCAGGCAGAGGTGACAGATGAGTCATGGCTCCCAAAGGCCTAGAAGTCACAGTGGTACGTAGCTTCGTTTCCCCTCGGCTCCTTGGGCTACACTTTCCTCAACTTCCCACCCAAACATAAAACAGAGACCAGATATTCCTATTTAGGAAGCACCTGGAAGAAGTTCAAAATTGAAACATAAAAGTAAATTGCCAGATAGTGCCTTCATGGTCTGCCATTAGGAACGACACTTTCCCCCAAGTATATGGTAGCTCTTGAACAAAGTATATTATTTCAGGAAATCTCGTTCTAGCCTTTTCTGGAGAGAGGATGATGCATCCATGAGCTGAGTATAAGCTAGAATTACATTAAAATTTTAAAGACAAGGTTCCCTGGTATCCTTGCTGTCACTGCAGTTACCCACTTTTCCACAGCTCTGAGGAGATGGGTCCTCAGAGATGTTAAGCTTCTCCCCATTCAATGTCTGTGGGATTCCTGGATAGCCAGGGTTCTATTTAATTAATCTGTGTGCAAAGACTCGAGGTACAAAGCTGAATAAGCCACTTCTGAAGATCCAAAAGTCTGATTTCACTGGGAGGCATCAAGATTTTGACATTTATCTCACTCTTCTTCCCACTCCATAACATGCAAATATAATCTAGTCCTCTCTTGTTCCCTCCTCTGGGAGCTGTCAACAACCTGTGCTGGGTTTCCACACCAAAGAAAGGCAGGGTGGTCCTGTGCTTATGGGAAGCCAGGTAGGAGGCCAGGTATGTATGGAGGGCCTCACACAGCTGCCCTGAGGTAGAGCTGCCTGTCAAAGGCCAGAGGCCTGAAGAGTCTCTCCCCACAAGCTACCTCTGGATGGCTCAGTTCTCCTTTTTTGTTTAATTCAAATGATGAGTTCCTTCCTCTCAGGTAATTTTATTTCATTGAATGTTAAATGCCATAGCTTAATTCTTCTATCATCTCCCTATCTTTGCTTAATTTTTGCTTGAACTTTCTTAGTTCTATATTAATTGCAATGGATGCTTTAAAACCCTTACGTCATTAGCGACTGAATTCTCTATTTTATTTATAAACATCTTCACGCAAGAGCTGCCCTTGTTCCTCCGTTGCCACTTTCCTAAGCGTCCCTCCCTGTGCTGTTCCCTGTTTGTTTACACTGACTGAACATTTTTCAGGGACTTTGGTTCCCAATGTCTCATCCTCTATCTGATTGGAACAGACTAGACTTCACCTCTGTCCTAAAGGCGAGTATTCCTGGCAATTTCTACCTCACTGGCCTCCTGAGCAATCTCC
Organism: Aotus nancymaae; assembly: GCF_030222135.1. NCBI lineage: Eukaryota > Metazoa > Chordata > Mammalia > Primates > Aotidae > Aotus > Aotus nancymaae. The sequence goes on along the minus strand of NW_026988450.1, from coordinate 386,535 downwards.
TTGGACAAACAACAGCATTTGTAGTGCAACTCCATGGACTGGTCCATCCTGAGAAGAGAAGGAGCCACAACCTCACCCCACCCCTCAGCTGCTCAGTCAGCCATGGCTGTTTCCCATCAACGCACACTTGCTGGGTGTCTACTGCATTCATGGTCCTGTACCAAAACCAGATGATTGGCAGCCCCTGACCTCTGAGGGCTGATTTATGGTTAAATGAGAGAACTGAAGTAAAGAAAACACGTAGAGTTTATTCTGAAGGCACTGACAAGTATCAGTGCAATGTTTAATACTCGGTCGTTCAGTCTCACCATATAATCAAGCATCTGTCACTCTCTTGTATCTGTAAATAAATATGAAAGTTCAGACCATTTATAATACCAGTGCCAGGGCAGCAAGTGAGGAAGAAACCAGGGCCCCTGTTCATTTATAATCCTCTCTCCTGGGAAGGGGGTGTCCATCCCAAGAATTGCTCTGCAGGATTTTTGCTCCAGTTCCCTGTGGAGAAGGAGTTGAGCTGGCTCAAGCCATTGAGAACTGTGGAGCCAAGAAATAAGCACAACAAGGGTGAGCCTGCCAAACCCGCCAGCTGGCTGCACCAAGCGCTCTGGGTCTAGCAGCTGCTGGGAGACGGCAAAAAGGCAGAGGGGCAGCAAGGTGCAGCAGCTCGGCTGGAGGAGGAAGTCAAGTCGGGTCAGGCTTGATCTCACCCTGTCTGTGCTTCCTGCCACCCACAGAGGCACGTGGCACTGTGTGCTTGCCTCTGGCCACCCCTGAAGACTCTGCCAGGCTGTGTACTTTGTCTCCCATGGCTCTTCCCTGTGCTGTCATCTCAGCAAAGCACATTCCAGGGCTGCCGTCTGACTCACAGGAAAGCTCTAGCGTGATCACAGTGCTGCTCCAGATCGCAGCTGCAGGAATGGGGTGGGGGTGTGGTGGGAAGAGTCAGGGAGACTGTGCCAGGTCTGCCGCCTCTTTCAGGAACAAGTTTCCAGAGAAAGGAGGTCAGAAACAGGGAGGAAAAAATTCCACGCCTTTCATATAGGGCCACCTTGAAATCCTTCTTGATCTTGATGGAGGACAGGTGCTGGAAAATCACCATGGCCAGGTTAAGATGCGAACTTAGAATGGTGGTTACACATACCATGACTGGATATGAATCTGGAAAATTACTCTTGCTATTTTCATCCTATTATCAACACTTCATGGTTGTCTGTGCTCACATCCCCAGGCCGCTGCCATTCCATTTCATTTTTTCCTTCAAGTCTATCACTGGTTTAATATATAGAAGAAAATGAACATGGAAACTTTCACTGCAGTTTTCATATTATCTCTAAGTTCACCAAGAAAGTTATTTAATGTGTGCAGCTATAAATGAGAACATGGGTCAAATGACACAGGCTGGCGTTTATGGAGCGTTTAAAAGAGCATGAACATCGTACCTTCATATTATTTATTCTCTAACTCCACTCTGAAACTTTTACTGTTTCCGTCAGATAGCTGTGATGCGGCACTGGATCGTTAAAATGATAAAAACTAAAAGAAACAAAGGGTGGAGAAATGAATGCATGTTCTGCCACCTGCAAGGGAAGAAATGCTATGCAAAGACATAGCACAGCGCAAACTGTAGCAAACGCTGAAAGTAAGATACACTTTTAAATAAAATATAAAGACTACTACTACTAAACACAATCTTTAATCAAAAGGAGGGTCCAACCTTCATTGTTGAACCACGCACACAAATTAACTCAAAATGGATCACACACCAAAATATAAGGGCAAAAAACTATAAAATTCTTAGAAGAGAACATAGAAGTATGTTTGCATAACTTTGGATTCACCAACGGTTTCTTAGATAATGATACTGAAAACATAAGCAACAATAATAACAAAATGATAAATTAGGCATTAAAATTATAAATCTATGTGTTTCAAACGACAGTATCAAAAAAGTGAAAAACTCCACAGAATGGGAAAAAATATTTGCAAATGATAAAGGACTTATACAGAGAACTCTTACAAGTCAACAACAACAACAAAATAACCCAACTTTAAATAGGCAAAAGACTTGAAAGACATTTCTCTAAACAACATATACCAATGACCAATAGCCTATGAAAAGATGCTCAACATTGCTAGCCAACAAGAAATGCAAATCAAAGCCACAATGAGATACCTACTTCAAACCAGTGTGGATGGCTACAGTAAAAAAAGATGACGATAACCAATTTTGAGTGGCTGTGGAGAAACTGAAACCCTGGTATATTCTACATTGTTGATGGGAATGTAAAACCGTGTAGCCACTTTGGAAAACAGTGTGACAGTCCCTCAGAAAATCAAACATAGACTTACCTTGTGACTCAGCAATTCCACGTGTAGGTATATACTCAAGAGAGCTGAAAACATATCCACACAAAAAACCTGAATGCAGATATTCATAGTAGCACTATTCATATTAATCATAGAGAGGAAACAACTCAGGTGTGCATCGACTCGAAAGAGAAATAAAATATGGTATGGCCACATATAACGGATTATTATTCATCCATAAAAAGGAAAGAAGAACTGAAACACGTCGCAACATGGACAAATCTTAAAGTATTGTGCTAAGTAAGAGAAGCCAGTCACAAAAGACTCCAGGTGTATGATTCTATGTATATGAAATATCCAGAGTAAGTAAATCTGTAGAGATGAAAAGTAGATGAGAGGTTGCCAGGGGCTGGGAAGAATGGGGTGTTGGCAGTCAACTGATGTGGGGTCTATTTTTGAGGTTGCAGAAAGTTCTAACATATTACAGTTATGATTACACAAGTCTGTAAATAAAATAAACACAATTGAATTATACATTTTAAATAAATGAATTTTATGGTACGTGAATTATGTATCAATAAAGCTCTTTAAAAATGTGATAGAGATAAGACAGGCTCCTTCAGGTCCCCATCAGTCAGGTTCCAATTCTTAGATCTGTCTGTGTACACATGACAGAATCATAAACATTAGACTGTAATCCCATGGGTTCTGATGTGTCTTTATTCTTACAGTAAGTTGGCATGTGGACAGGAAGAATGGCAAAGAACATAAAGGGCCTGGATGTCAATTAGTAGAATAAGCAGTAGTAAGACTAACACTGCCAGAATTAGCCTTTTTGTGTGTGAGATATTCTTGACTCTGTCTCCTTTTCTATCTCCTTGTCTATCCCCACAGTGGATAAAGACTCTTGGGTCAAGCTCACTAGATTCCTTTTGAAAAGGTGGTCGGACCTTTTCAAAAGGAATTCAAAATGGTTGACCACCTTTTCAAAAGGAATTTAGTTAAGCTTGATTCAAGAGTCTTTTTCCAATGTCCAAACACACAAAGGCTAAGGCCCTTAATCATCACATCCATGATCTACCAGTGCATGTTCCTTACTTGGCTTTAATATTGAGCCAGGGCTGGGAAGAAACAATGTCAATGGCCTTGGGTATCATCAAGATCACCAATGACTGTTCTAGAGAGGAAGTAAGCAAAGGTTGAAAAGAGGTGGGCAGCTGAAATTAAAAGGTTTATTTAAGACTCATGGACACAGAACTAACAATTAAGGGATAATTTAAATTTATTGAAGAAGCACAGGTAAGAACAAACCTAAGGAATGGGCTATGGTATCAATTGTGAGGACATGCAGAAAAATGATACTCTCCACTTACAGTATCGCTCACATTACAATAGGTAAATACTCGAATCATTGAAAAGGAACAATTCCAATTTTTCTACAACAGGAAGAAGCAAAGAGACTTCAGGAACAAAGAAATAAAGTATGAGTGACAACAACCACCTTATGAAAATGTGACGCTGAGCAGATGGATGAATAAGGTCATTCCACCAACTCTGGCGCACGTGGTGGCAGATAAAAGAGCGGGTTAAATGGTCCCGTGTGACGAGGGAGCTGCCTTCCCTTCAGGCTTTTTAACCGTAGACAGGGACATGCCACTGTTACAGAGAAGGAGTGTATGCTACCCTATCTCAAAACAGAAAAAAGGAGACAGAGTCAAGAACATCTCTGTTCAGTGGGAAGAAAAGTCAAGGTTCACAAGCAGAAAGAAGAGCTGTATTCACTCAGGGGGACACAGCAGGTGGGCACACAGCTGGGGCATCAACGTGCCACCGCTGACCAGCTGTTCAAAAGGGATCCAGTAAGCTTGATCCAAGAGTCTTTCCCCACTGTCCTAACACAGGCAAAGGTAATGCCCCCAGTCATCACGCCCACAGTCTACTAGTGCATGTTCCTTGTTTGGCTTTACTACCGAACCATTCTCACCGTCAGGAGTTTGGGCTCTTTATTTGTCTAATGCTCTGGACAAAGTAAGAAATTTTCCAGCCACAATACCAGCACCATCTAACACCGGCCTCGGCATCAGGGCAGTTTTCTGCAACATGTTTATTACAGAGGAACTTCCATCATTTAGACAGCAGTGGTCATATTTCACATATAAATTTACACCAATGTTTCTTTTCCAAAGTAAATGGGCATCAACTCATTGTTGATGGGAGTAGTAGAGGCAGAGGTGGGGAATGAGGTGGTCAAAAGCACAGAAGTAAAAATCAGCTTCCAGTAAGCTTCCTCAGCAGCCGGACGGCAGACTCAGTACCAACACTGAGTGCTGATTTGTAATGCCATGGCTTGTCTTGCTTCGTTCAGATTTCTGTTATTGTAGCCGTGCTGTTTACCACTATTTTTTTTTAAGCATCTATGCTTGCTGTTAAAGAGTGAGCGAGCTGCTCTTTACTGAGTGCTGTCACATGGGAAGCATCTTGCTGAGTACTTCACATACATCATCCCGATGAGTCCTCACCGCCAGTCTGGATTATAGTAAGTACTATAATGCCAATTTCACAGACAAGGAAACGTAATTTGCCCCAGTCTCCTTGCTAAATGTCCCATCACCAGTGAACCCACAGCAGTCTGATTCTAGACTTTGTTCTTTCCAGTAAACCACCAGCCTCTATGCATTTTAAAAAGAAAAACAGTACCTATATGTACATTAGGGAACAAGACAGAATGCCCTTATTGCAGCTCTGTTGTTCTATTTAAATTTGGACACTGTCATCCCCTGATGCGTCAACAAAATATTCGTTATCCAAGACTCTTCCTCCTCCGGCCTCCCACCCACGCTACTCTGCTAGGTGAGCCTCTGTGCTCCCCACGCCCTACACCTCCTGCGCATGAAGTGACCCAGCAACTCCTCCCAAATCCGGGGCACAGGCTGTTGGTGCTCACTTTATATTAGACTTTGCAGTACTGTGGGTTCCCTGCCACATGGAAGCGCCACCCTGAGCGCTTGCTTCACCAGTCCAGCCTCCTCTGTCTCCTCAGCAGGCTCTTCGTGTGTGTGTGTGTGTGTGTGTGTGTGTGTGTGTAGGTAAGTTTTTATTTTTATCAGCTGCATACTTAGTAGTAGAAATGCAAGAGGACCCTGGAGCTCGGCGCCTGCATTTCTTCTTTACTCTGTCTCGACTGTTTCCCTAAAGTGACCTCCTCCACAGCCCAGGCTGTAGACTTGGCTCTGACAGGACACTGCTGCCTGGTACCCACACCCGCTAGTGCCTTTGGAGCTTGGCACCATGGACAGACATAACGGGCTGACATCCAACATACAAAGATAAATACTGACCAGACGTACGCTGAGAGCCTACAAACATTTATGTCCAATCTAAAACCCTGTGGATGTAAGATATGTGTTGTATGTCCAGCTTTCTCACAGGACACCTCTTCTTGGACGCCTCACAGGAATCTCAAACTTAGTAGGTCGAGACTGCATTTTCAATCTTTCTTCCAGACCTGTTCTCACTCTGGTTTTTCTCATCTTGGCAAATGGGACCATCCTTCCACTAAACAACTCAAACTGAGGCTGTGAACATTTCCTTCTACTTTACTCCTCCCTCAACCAATCCATTTATGAAGCCATCACACACATCTAGAACACGGACCTTTTCTGCAGCTCTGACAGGGTCACAGGAGACTCAGGAACCAACCAGTCCTCTCTGACTTGGACTATGGTAGTGACTGCTTCCTGGGTCTCTCTGCTTTCACTGGGGCCCTCCCCGACGTGCCCATCTTCCCAAACCCCTGATTCTTGGTCAGTGAGCAGCCACAGCAGACACTGTAGCTCCTGCTCATGGTCCACCAGGCTGTGGCCAGTTGCCCGACTGGGAGCTCTTGCTTCACCCTCCTGTCCAGGAGCTTTTCAAAGGTATTCTCTCTTCTGTGAGCAATTTTCTTTATCTTCTCTTTCCCTAGTACTGCCCTAGAGCACCCTTCTTTGAAACTTATGTCCCTTCTCCATTGTGTCCTACTTTTTCTCACCAGGACACTTATTGCAACTTACAATCATAAATGCACTTGTTGTAAATTATTTTGTGTGAGATCTCCCACTAGGACTGCTCCAGGAGCACAGAGATAATGTCTAGTTTTGTTAACCACTACAGACCCAGGACCTGGTGGATTTTTTTTTTCTTAGTGAAAAGAAGGAATAAATATACAACATGAGAATAAAACAAAGCCCAAAAGACCAAAAAGAGGAATAAAATATCAAGGTATGGAAAAAGGAAAATGTGCTTTTTTCCTGAGTTCAGCTCAGTGAATTTCTCCAGCTTTTTGGCTGATGACATGACTATGTAGCAAGTTCTGTCCTCTTGCAAAGGACTAACTCTCCACTTTAAAATATTTCTGCAATAAAGGGCAAGAAAGAATTTGGGTCTCTAAGGGATGGGAATTAAATTACTTGGCCAGGTATGGTGGCTTACGCCTGTAGTCCTAGTACTTTGGAAAGCCAAGGCAGGAGGATTACTTGAGGTTACAAGTTCGAGATCAGCCTGAACAACACAGTGAGAGCCTGTCTCTATAAAACAAAAACAAAAACTTAGGTGGGGCTGGGCACAGTGGCTCACGCCTGTAACCCAGCAATTTGGGAGGCCAAGGTGGGTGGATCACGAGGTCAGGAAATTGAGACCATCCTGGCTAACACGGTGAAATCCTGTCTCTACTAAAAATACAAAAAATTAGCCAGGCGTGGTGGCACACGCCGGTAGTCTGAGCTACTCAGGAGGCTGAGGCAGGAGAATTGTTTGAACCCTGGAGGCAGAGGTTGCAGTGAGCCAAGATCTCGCCACTGCACTGCAGCCTGGGAGACAGAACGAGACTCTGTCTCAAAAAACAGAAACAAAAACAAAAACACCACAAAACTTAGCTGGGTGTGGTGGCACAGGCCTGTGGTTTCAACTACTTGGAGGCTGAGGTGGAAGGACTGCCTGAGACCAGGAGATTGAGGCTGCAGTGAGCCATGACTGCGCCACTGCACTCCAGCCTAGGCAACAGAGCAAGACCATCTTCCAATAACTAACTAACTAACTAACTAACTAACTAACTAACTAACTAACTAAGTAACTGGTCCCTAGGTTAAATATCTCAAGGAGAAAGGAAGATAACGTTTTAGAAAGGGAGAAAGAAAGGTGCTGTCTGCTGGCAATCACCATGGGCTGGGAGTGAGGTAATATGGTCTGCACCAGCTACACCAGGATATAGAGACTCACTAAGGAATCAACACTTCCCCTCTTTACCTCAGGTTTCATTATAAATTACCTCCAAGGCTAGTGCTCTCTTTCTGTTTAAAAAAAAAAAAAAGCTGCCCTCTTCAGCCAAGATGGCCAAATAAAACAGCTCCAGAGTGCAGTTCCTAGCAAGAGCCATGCAGAAGGGGCGTGATCTCTACATTTCCAGCTGAGATACAAGGTTCATCGCAATGGGACTGGCTGGAGAGTAGGTGTAACCCAAGGAGGGCAAACCAAGGCAGGGTGGGGCATTGCCTCACCCAGGAAGTACAATGGGCCAGAGGACCCCCCCGCCCACCCAACGGAGGCCATCGGGGACTTCTCTGGCCACTCCGGTTTAGATACGGTGCTTCTCCTCCCACGGTCTTTACAGCCTACAGTCCAGGAGATTCCTGCCCAGCCAACAAGCGCCACGAGTTTCCAGCACAGAACTGGGCAGTCGTTTTAGCCAGAGCCACAAGTTTCCACCACGAATCTGGGCAGCTGTTTTAGCTGGTGCCTGGAACGCCTGTGAGACAGAGCCACCCCTTCCCCTGTAAAAAAGGGGGCTGAAGGCAGTGAACCAAGTGATCTGGCTTGGCAGGTCCCACCCCGACAAAGACCAGCAAACTGAAACCTGTTGGCTTGAGAGTTTCACAGTCAGCAGAACAGTCTGAACTCCACCTGGGATGGTGGAGCTCGGTGGAGGACAGGGTGTCTGCCATTGTCGAGGCAGCTCTAACCTTACCTGTGTAAACAAAAGCACAGAGAAGTTTACACAGCAGCTGGGCAGTGCCTCTGCAGGCAGACTGCGACTAGACTCCCTCTTTGCTGGGCAGGGCATCTCTGAAAAAAGGCAGCAGCACGCAGGGACTTATAAATAAAGCCCCACCTTCCTGGGACAGAGCACCTGGGAAAAGGGGCGGTTGTGAGTTCTGCTGCAGAGACTTAAACATCCCTGCCTAGCAGCTCTGAAGGGAGCAACAGAGCTCCCAGCACAGCACCTGAGCTCTGACAAGGGACAGAATGCTTCCTCAAGCGGCTCCCTGACCCAACCTAGCAAGGCAGGCCAACATTTAAATCCAGAAAATACAGAGAACACCACAAAGGCCTGCCTTACAAGAGCTTCTGAAGGAAGCACTAAACATGGAAAGGAACAACCAGTACCAGCCACTCCAAAAACGTACCAAGTGGTAAAGGCCATCGACACAATGAAGAAACTGCGTCAACTAATGGGCAAAACAACCAGCTGGTATCAAAATGGCAGGATCAAATTCACACATAACAATATTAACCTTAAATGTAAATGGGCTAAATGCCCCAGTCAAAAGACACAGACTGGCAAACTGGATGAAAAATCAAGGCCCATCAGTGTGCTGTATTCAGGAAACCCATCTCACGAGCAAAGACACACACAGACTCAAAATAAAGGGATGGAGGAAGATTTACCAAGCAAATGGACAGCAAAAAAAAGAAGGGGTTGCAATCCTAGTCTCTGATAAAATGGACTTTAAACCAACAAAGATCAAAAGAGACAAAGAAGAGTATTACATAATGGTAAAGGGATCAATGCAACAAGAAGAGCTAACGATCCTAAATATATACACACCCAATACAGGAGCACCCAGATACATAAAGCAAGTACTTAACGACCTACAAAGAGACTTAGACTCCCACACAATAATAGTGGAAGACTTTAACACTCCACTGTCAATATTAGACAGATCAATGAAACAGAAAATTAACAAGGATTTCCAGGACTTGAACTCAGATCTGGACCAAGCGGACCTCAAAGCCATCTACAGAACTGTCTACTACAAATCCACAGAATATACAGTCTTCTCAGCACCACACTGTACTTACTCTAAAATTAACCACATAATTGGAAGTAAATCATTCCTTAGCAAATGCAAAAGAACAGAAATCATAACAACCAGTCTCTTAGACTACAGTGAAATCAAATTAGAACTCAGGATTAAGAAACTCACTCAAAACCACACAACTACATGGAAAATGAACAACCTGCTCCTGAATGACTACTGGATAAATAATGAAATGAAGGCAGAAATAAAGATGTTCTTTGAAACCAATGAGAATGAAGACACAACGTACCAGAATCTCTGGGACACATTTAAAGCAGTGTCTGGAGGGAAATTTACAGCACTAAATGCCCATATGAGAAGCGAGCAAAGATCTAAAATTGAAACCCTATTGTCACAATTAAAAAACTAGAGGAGCAAGATCAAACAAACTCAAAAGCCAGCAGAAGACAAGAAATCACTAAGATCAGAGCAGAGCTGAAGGAGACAGAGACACAAAAAACCCTTAAAAATAATCAATAAATCTAGGAGCTGGTTTTTTGAAAAGATAAACTAAACAGATCACTAGCCAGACTAAGGAAAAAGAAAAGAGAGAAGAATCAAATAGATGCAATAAACAATGATAAAGGGGATATCACCACCGATCCCACAGAAATACAAACTACCGTCAGAGATTACTACAAACACCTCTATGCACATAAACCAGTAAATCTAGAAGAAATGGATAAATTCCTGGACACTTACACTCTCCCAAGACTAAACCAGGAAGAAGTTGAATCCTTGAATAGAGCAATAACAAGGTCGAAGTTGAGGCAGCAATTAATGGGCTACCAACCAAAAACAGTCCAGGTCTAGATGGGTTCACAGCAAATTCTACCAGGCGTACAAAGAGGAGCTGGTACCGTTCCTTCTGAAACTATTCCAAACAATACAAAAAGGGGGAATCCTCCCTAACTCATTTATGAGACTAACATCATCCTGATACCAAAACCTGGCAGAGACACAACTAAAAGAGAAAATTTCAAGCCAATATCCATGATGAACATTGATGCAAAAATATTCAATAAAATACTGGCAAACTGCATGCAACAGCACATCAAAAAGCTTATCCATCTTGATTAAGTAGGCTTCATCAAAGGGAGCCAAGGCTGGTTCAACACACGCAAGTCTATAAACGTAATCCATCACATAAACAGAACCAAAGACAAAACCACATGATAATCTCAATAGATGCAGAGAAGGCCTTCGACAAAATTCAACAGCCCTTTATGCTAAAAACTCTCAAAAAACTAGGTATCGATGGAACGTATCACAAAATAATAAAAGCTATTTTGTGACAAACCCACAGCCAAAATCATACTGAATGGGCAAAAACTGGAAGCATTCCCTTTGAAAACTGGCATTAGATAAGGGTGCCGTCTCTCACCACTCCTATTCAACATAGTATTGGAAGTTTTAGCCAGAGCAATCAAGCAAGAAAAAGAGATCAAGAGTATTCAGTTAGGAAAACAGGAAGTCAAATTGTCTCTATTGACAGACGACATGATTGTATATTTAGAATACAACTAACAAAGGACGTGAAGGACCTCTTCAAGGAGAACTTCAAAGCATTGCTCAAGGAAATAAGAGAGGACACAAACAGATGGAAAAACATTCCAGGCTCATGGTTAGGAAGAATCAATATTGTGAAAATGGCCATACTGCCCAAAGTAATTTATAGATTCAATGCTATCCCCATCAAATTACCATGGACCTTCTTCACAGAACTGGAAAAAACCACCTTCAACTTCATATGGAACCAAAAAAAGAGCCCAGATAGCCATGACAGTCCTAAGCAAAAAGAACAAAGCTGGAGGCATCACACTAACTGCCTTCAAACTGTGCTAAAAGGTTACGGTAATCAAAACAGCATGGTACTGGTACCAAAACAGAGATATAGACCAATGGAACAGAAGAGAGGCCTCAGAAGTAACGTCACACAGCTATAACCATCTGATCTTTGACAAACCTGACAAAAACAAGCAATGGGGAAAGGATTCCCTGTTTAATAAATGGTGTTGGGAAAACTGGCTAGCCATGTGCAGAAAGCTGAAACTGGAACCCTTTCTTTCACCTTATACAAAAATTAACTCTAGATGGATTAAAGATTTAAACATAAGACTAACACCATAAAAACCCTAGAAGAAAACTTGGCAATACCATTCAGGACATAGGCATAGGCAAGGACTTCATTACTAAAACACTAAAAGCAATGGCAACAAAAGCAAAAATAGACAAATGGGATCTAATTAAACTTAGGAGCTTCTGCACAGCAAAGAAACTATCATTACAGTGAACCGGCAACCAACAGAATGGGAAAAAATTTTTGCAAGCTACCTTTCTGACAAAGGGCTAATATCCAGAATCTACAAAGAACTAAAAGAGATTTACAAGAAAAAAAAAAAAAACCCATTCAAAAGTGGGTGAAGGATATGAACAGACACTTTACAAAAGAAGACATACATGAGGCCAACAAACATATGAAAAAATGCTCATCATCACTGGTCATTAGAGAAATGCAAATCAAAACCACACTGAGATACCATCTCACACCAGTTAGAATGGCGATCATTAAAAAATCTGGAGATAACAGATGCTGGAGAGGATGTGGAGAAATAGGAACACTTTTACACTGTTGGTGGGAGTGTAAATTATGCAACCAAAGTGGAAGACAGTGTGGCAATTCCTCAAGGATCTAGAAATAGAAATACGATTTGACCCAGCAATCCGATTACTGAGTATATACCCAGAGGATTATAAATCATTCTGTTATAAAGACACATGCACAGGTATGTTCACTGCAGCACTGCTTACAATAGCAAAGACTTGGTACCAACCCAAATGCCCATCAAGGACAGATTGGATAAAGAAAATGTGGCACATATATACCATGGAATACTATGCAGCCATAAAAAAGGATGAGTTCATGTCCTTTGCAGTGACATTGATGAACTTGGAAACCATCACTCTCAGGAAACTGACACAAGAACAGAAAACCAAACTCTACATGTTCTCACTCATAAATGGGTGTTGAACAATGAGAACACATGGACACAGGGAGGGGAACATCACACCCTGGGGTCTGTGTGGGGCTAGGGGAGGGATAGTAGAGGGTGGGGAGATTGGGGAGGGATACGTAATGTATACAGGTTACAGGGGAACGGAGGCAGCAAACCACCATGGCATGTGTGTACCTATGTAACAGTCCTGAACAACCTGCACATGTACCCCAGAACTTAAAGTATATTTTTAAAAAGGGCCTACGGTTTTTATTAATCATGCATTTATCTAATGATCATTCAACATGCAGTGTATCTATAAAAAAGCCGTGTTTACAGGTTCTGAACAGACTGCCTACCCTGTGGTTAGGGAGTGCCTTTTGCATTAGTTTTCTGTTACCTTTGATTTTAGTGATTTATAAAACTTGTTTGTGTTGGTTACTCTGACCTACAACACCTTGAGAAATCTCACAGAAATGTCTTCATTAATAGCTCGAGTTAAAGGAAGTCATCAGAAGAACAATGGACAGGGAACTCTCACATATTATATTTCTGAAATGTAAAGGATATTTCTGATAATGTTTCACAGCGCAGAGCACAGGAACCTTTTGATAGAATCTATCTGACCCTGAACAGGACTAGTTGCTTCAAACATTTTCTTTTAATTTTGAAGTGGGCACTAATTGAGCTGTCAGCCATCAGAAGATAAGCTGTTACTGATATCAGAAAAACGACACTGCCCGAGCACTGGGAACAGACTGAGGTTGACACCTACGATCAAGGTGCCAAGTCAAGTGAGACAGAAATTTACCGCAGGGTTTCATCAGCAACCACCTGACCTGGGCTGGGTGGGGCAGGGGGAACTACTGAGGCAAACGAATCTGCCATAAGACACTGGTTTCTTTTCACCCAGGCTTAATTTCTTCTGACATGGTAATTTCTGGACTTCACAGAAAACACACAGTGAGCAAGGTTGTTTTTAAGTTCAATGATAGTGTGAAAGATCTCTGGGGTAGAGCAGATAACGACAAGAGCTTAAGAAAAGCCATTCCAAAAAACAAGGAAACCAGACTTAGAGCTGCCTTTGGTTGGAAGGGGTCATTGCTTATGCAACTTTCCTCCTTCTGTGCGTGCCGTGCTGATGAGTCTCTATCAGCCGAGCCTAAATTTGTCCACCCTGTGGTACCCACACTGCATCCCATACGTCATCTATGACCAGGAACCTGCAGGCAGAAATCACAGGTAGAAAACCTTCCAGGCCACACATCCACATCCTCTAGTGATGTTTGTACTACATGTACATGTATAAAAAACTGCCTCAGAATGCATACTGCTAAATGTGTCTCAAAGGCAGATACATTCTCTAAGTTTTTCTTTCTAAATATATTAGCAAAGAATTAGTGGTGAATAAAGTACAATTTTACTTCTATATTAATTTGATATGTAAACTAGAGAGGCTGATCATTATCACAGCAAAAGAATCTAAAAAATATTAATGATCAGATCTTGTACCCAAAAGACATCTCCAGCAGCTCTGTCCTCAAACTCAAGGCCAACACTATGGCCCTCAGTTCAAAAGTTTATTTTTGTACACAGTCCAACCAAGTATACCCAGGGCAAGGCACTTGGCACTTCTGCCCTGGACAACTTGATCCTGGGTCAGCCTTAATCTAAACATGGCTTGGTTCTAACTCAATTTTATCCCTTTTCTTTTAAATTCTACCACTCTACAACCATGCCATCTGGGATTGTATATCCCATTACATTTTTCTTTGTGTTTACCTGTATAACCATCCGCAGTGAGATTCTCCTTGAGGCTCAGTTTCATCTGCAAAATGGGAATAATGTCGTCTAGCCTTGGTGTTGTGCAATCTCAGATGTGCCACAGAAAATGCATCACACAGAATGCACGTTCAATACCTCTGAATAACTGGATGTTGTTTTCTTGTTTTTGAAGTTCACTCCTGGCCTTCTTCCACCCTACTACAAGTATATTCTCATTGGATATGTCACCACATGTATTCCAAAGCACACCTCCAAAGCATTCACAATGCCATTCACACTGATAGCAATTCACCATATTTCGGCTTCTAATTTTCCTCTCTTTGCTCAACAAGTAAAATAAGGGCCACAGAAGGGCCTAGAGAGACAGGCTTCAGAACGTGCGCTGCTTGTGACCAGTCACAGGAAGCCACTGCACTGTCAGCTTCATCGCCCCTTCTCATCAGGGTGACTCAGTCCCCTATTATCCCTGTCTCCTTGTCCCCTTGGAGTGTGTGTTCTGTGTCCCGAGAAGAAGAAGCTCTACCAAGTTCCTCACTGCCAAGGTAACCAGTATTCCCTTCTTCAAAACCTAACACTGAATAGGTGTCATTAAAAAAGCCAAGCAAAATAAAACCACAAAACAAAAACCTATGTCTGATGTATAGCTGTCTCGGAAAAGTCTATATAAATTTACCACAGATTTAGGGCAAAGGGTACGAGACTGGTCCACATCTACAAGTCATGATAAAGACCTCAAAACTGACTTAATGGATTTTATAAACATATAAATTCCAAAAAAGAATCATTTGTTTTTTCTGTAACTCCAAAAGAAACATTCTCCAACTCTAGACCTCAAGGAGACTTTCTGAAATTCATAGTATTTTCAAATAAAGTGCCTTCACTCGAAGATGATTCATAATTCACACAGGAGTGTATCCTGTTTCTCTCTCTGGCATCAGAAGGCAGCGTAATGTTAGGATGATTGCTTTTATCTTTATATCAGAGAAGGGGTCTTGCCATCTTGCCTAGGCTTTTCTAATATTCCTGGGCTCAAGTGACCTGCCTGCCTAGAACTCCTCCCACAGTGCTGGGATTACAGGTGTGAACAACCATGCCCGGCCAGGATGATCGTTAATTACTGTTTCTTCACTATGTGCTTTCTTATTAATAGTTAAAAAAAATGATGAAGTGGCATCTATACTTTTAGTTTCTATTCTGCTGCAAATCTATCTTACTTCTTTGAAGACAATTAACATTGCTAGAGATAAATGCCATGCCAGACTGGGTGTGGCGGCTCACGCCTGTAATCCCAGCACTTTGGGAGGCCAAGGCAGGTCGATCACTTGAGGCCAGGAGTTTGAGATCAGCCTGGCCAACATAGCAAAACCTTGTCTCTACTAAAAATACAAAATCAGCCAGGCATGGTGCATGCTGGTAATCCCAGTTACTTGGGAGTGAGGCATGAGAATCTCTTGAACCCCAGAGGCGGAGGTTGCAAAAAACAAAAAAGCCTATGCCAAGGCTCTGAATGTAAACAAACAAACCTCTCTGTCAATCATGCATCTACAGCCATCTGTAAAAACCAACACCAAGAAGGGGCTAAATCTGAGCAGAGACATCACTTCTACTACATCTGTCTGCACTTACTGCATTGGATGGTGCAGACAGACAGCACTGACATCACTGCAGAAGGCAGTGCAGACGGCTGATACAGTACTCTCTGAAAGCCAAAGGTTTACCAATTGCTGTTATTTACTCTGATTTTCAAGACATATGAAACTGGGTCTTATGAGGTATGACAACCACATGTCTTGGCTTTTCCAGAACAATATCAATATTTCTTGTATGTTATTACTTTCAAAAATACGGACCATTAAAGTAAAAGAAAATGCAGCAAGTTTAATTTTTGATAGGACTTTAAAATTAAGTAGATAGATAAAATCCTTTGTCATACTACGTATCCCGAATTTTGATGCAAGGAAAAACAAAAACAACCCATGTATATGGCGAATGCAGCTAAGAAGGTGCTCTGGGAAGAGTCTCCAGTTCCTGGGGCGCTCTGTCTAAGTGACTGTTCCTCCCCACTCCACACCAGCATCTTGGCACTCACCGAGTTCCAGTTGACTCTGTGTGTCCTGGGCTGGCCCCCTGCTGACACCTGTCTCTGCTGGGAAGAGAGTACACTCTTTGCACCACCACTCGGACCCCAGCTCCCGACCACGAGGCAGCTCCCTGGCTTTCCACCACGTCCAAGAGAGAATCCCTCAGGGGAGCACCAATCGGGATACGTTGTTTTGCTTCTTTATGCCCGTGGGTCCAGGCTGTCCCCGTGGTGGCTATACCACTACACACAACCTGGCCAAGACACACAAAGGGAACAGTTTCAAGACTCACAAAGGTTCAGTGTAGCTAACAGCAAGCAGCATGCTGCACATCAAATAATAACATCCTTAAGCAGCCCCCACAATGGATCTGCACCACACTGAAGTGATGACGAAGCCGAAAGTAAAGGAACTTGTGGCGTGGGTCTCTAGGCCTGCCAGGTGGCTAGGACTGCAAGCTGAAGGTCAGTGAAAGAACAAGGACCACAGTAGGATGTTTGCTACACCAGGCAGGTCTTTGAAAACAGACAGAAGGTTCTGCTAATAAAATAATTCATGATAATTCAAGAAATTACAACAGAACAAACTAAAAATGAAGATAAAACCGTGACTCGGAGTGAATACAAATGCTTCATTTTATTAAACGCTTGTATGTGCAATCTCCCAGGCTAACCATTTTACATGCTTATATATTCTCCCAGCAACCCTTATGTAATATCAGCTGTCATAATAAAACAACACTTGGAGAGTGCTTCCTATATTCCAGGCTTTTAAATTTGCATATTAAACATGCTTATCCTCATAAAACCACCCAAGAAGACAGACAATATCACTACCTCCATTGTACAGGTAAGAAAACTGAGACACAGAGACCACACATCTTGCCCAAGGTGACCTAGCAGGAAGTGGCTGAGGCAAGATCTGGACCAGGTCATCTGGTTGTAAAGTCCATACATTTGATCATTATCACTGTCAAGATACAAAAGTGTATCTCATGGCATTAATATTACATAGCTGTTTAAAAACTATACGTTAAAACAGTAATGTGCTTTGAGCCATATTTTTAATCTGTTATACTTAAATTGATTCGAGAGCTCTCCTTTTCACATAATCCTCTCCAGATACTTCTCTTGATAATCCAAAGAGATTCTGCTTGACCGGCTGGTACAAAACAGCCTGAAAGTTTGTCTACTTTTCTTTCATATTCCTCCTCCCTTGTTCTGTCAGTCTCAGAAAGCATCCTTCTGTTCAGTGACAATTTATATAACCCAGAGACCTTGAGGCCAGTGCACTGGGAGCCACATGAACATTCAGAGCTTAGGGTGGTCCCAGGGGCCATTCATGCCCACAGCGAGTGTATTTTAGTGGTTCCCTAAATTCATGTTGGTACATGACCATGGTTTAGGACCAAGAAAATTCCAAAAAACAACTCCAGCATATAATCTCAAGCTTACACAGTTCTTTTTATCCCAAGGGATAATAGATACTGTGGAAAAGAAAAATGAGAGTTTTTAAATAAACAAAAGAGGGCTTAAAAAAAATTCTTAGACAATTACAAGAATAGAGAAAATGAATGTTGTCAAATACCAGCATGCGTATAATGATGCTTCTGTCAACAACGGACAGCATGTGTAATGGTGGTCTCATAAGACTGTGATGGGGCTGAAGGTTTCCTGTTTCCTAGTGATGTATTCACATTTCTGGTGACGCTGGTGTAAACAGAAGTAGTGCACTGCCAGCTGCATGAAAGTCTAGCACATCCTGTTATGTCTAGTACCTGATATTTGATAATAATAAACAACATTACTGGTTTATGTATTTACTGTACTATACTTTTTATTGTTATTTTAGAGTATTCTGCTTGTTAAAAAAAACCAGTTATCTGCAAAACATCCTCAAGCAGGTCCTTCAGGAGGTATCCAGAAGAAGGCATAGTTGTCCAAGGAGATGACGGTTTCATGCACGTTATTATCCCTCAACACATTCCAGCGGGACAAGATATGGAGGTGGAAGATGGTGATGCTGACGGTCCTGACCCTGTGAAGGCCTAGGCTAATGTGTGCATGCCTTAGTTTACAACAAAAAAGTTTTAAAAGTTACATTAAAAAAATTAAAAATAGAAAAACTAGTTTTGTACAGCCGTACAATCTATCTGTGTTGTCAGCTAAGTGTTGCTACAAAATAAAAAAGTTAATACAAAATATAAAGTTTATAAAGTTGGAAAGTTACAGTAAGTCAAGGTTAACTTACTACTGAAGAAAGAGAAAAAATTTTAAATTTAAATTTAGTGTAGTGCAAATGCTCAGGGTTATAAAGTCTATAGCAGTGTACAGTACTGTCTGAGGCCTTCACACTCAACTGCCAGTCCCATGGGCTCTATTTGTGGTAAATGCCCTATACAGGTGTACCATTTTTTACCTTTTAGACTGTGTTTCTTACTCTCCTTTTTCTGTGTTCAGGTATGTTTACATACACAAGTACTTACCACTGTGTTACAATTACCCACAGTATTCAGCACAGTAACATGCTGTGCAGCTTTGTAGCCTAGGAACAACCAGCCGTACCACATAGCCTAGGTGTGTAGTGGGCTGGACCATCTAGGTTTGTGTAAGTGCACTCCGTGATGGCCACAAAATGATGAAATCACCTAATGACAACTTTCTCAGAACATGTTCCTGTTGTTAAGTGATGCATGACTCTATTTTAATAAATTAGAATAAAGATTAAAGATATACAATTAGAAACATGAAATACTGTAAAAAGAGCACCACTAAATGCTAAACTGAACTATAATATATTCAGGCATAACAGTAAGTTTCTCCAGCACATACACTTGTGGTGGGTTTTTTGGAGGGAGACAAAAGGTGAACATCTTTACTTATACTAAAGCTCTTCCAAATCCAGTCGCTAATATTATTACAAGCATAAAACCTTTAAGCCAATGAGAGTTTACCTGAATTTCAGGTGAATTATTTGTTAGACCCTTAACTAAAAACATCTGGGCCAAAGAGATGCTTCTTCTCGGAAACGGTATGTCCAGACAGTACGCTTCACAAGTTTTCTCTGAATCTTCTTTGGCAACAACTTTCTCACAAAAGTAAGTATTTAGAATAACAGGGCAACTTCCATTTGGAATAATTAGTTTTTGCCTGGAAAAGAGAAAGACATGCAACAGTTTTTTACAATACTGGAGTCCCCTCATATTGTTGCTAAATCAGGAATGCCAAGAGCAATGACTTGCCTGCTACGGACAGCGAGAGCCAAGCCCGCCCACAGAAGGACAGCAGTCCGTCACGCTCCAGCATGACCGCCAGTGAGTCTGACTTCACTGTTCTACTGAGAGCCCCGTGTCAGGAAGGGATGGAAGAAGCCTAAGTCCTTGGGCTTGCGCTCCCTTGTGCCCTCCCAGTATGGCTTCAAGACTCCTCAGGGGGAAATACAGAGGATGACCAAAAACCGCCAACAGCCTCAAAAAAGTGCCCAAACAATGAAATAAAATGTACAAATAAAAACTTCAGACATTTCCACAGCTCTAATCTTTCAAAGAACTTACCATTAAATGCCAAAGGAGCATCTACCTTTGCTATCAAACTGACTATAGTTGCTCAGTGCCTCACATTTGAGTATTAACAGAAAAGGAGTCAGGAAATAGAGCAGACAAAATTCTCCTGGTTCTTCTCAGTCCTTGGACAGGAGAAAGTACTTTAATGCCTATTCCTTATAACCGGGTACTGCTTAACATTAAGAAAAATTTGGGGCCGGGAGTGGTGGTTCACACTTGCAATCCCAGCACGTTAGGAGGCTGAGTGGGTGGATCACGAGGTCAAGAGATGGAGACCACTCTGGCTAACATGGTGAAACCCTGTCTCTACTAAAAATACAAAAATTAGCTGGGCACGGCACGGTGGTGGGTGCCTGTAGTCCCAGCTACTTGGGAGGCTGAGGCAGAATTGCTTGAACCCGGGAGGCAGAGGTGGCAGTGAGCCAAAATCATGCCACTGCACTTCAGCCTGTGTGACAGAGTGAGACTCTGTCTCCAAAAAAAAAAAAAAAGAGAAAATGTTGTGACTTCTGATTCTGAGGATGGTGTACCACACGTTCCCCCATTCCTCTCATTAAGTACGATTAAAATGCTTGACAATATATGTAAAGTAAACCTAAGAAGACACTGAGAAGCGGAGAGGAGCCAGACAGGCTAGAACCCAGAGACCTCAGGACCTCAGGAATGACACACTGGCAAATTCCTGGGTTTTTTCTTTTTTTGAGACAGGGTCTTGCTCTGTCACCCAGGCTGGAGTGCAGTGGCATGGTCTCAGCTCACTGAAACTTCTGCCTCCCTGGTTCACACGATTCTCATGCCTCCCAGCCTCCTGAGCTGGAATAACAGGCATGCACCACCACGCCTGGTTAATTTTCATCTTTTTTTAGTAGAGACAGGGTTTTGCCATGCTGGCCAGGTTGGTCTCAAACTCCTGACCTCAAGTGATCCACCCACCTCGGCCTTCCAAAGTGCTAGGATTATAGGTGTGAGCCACTGTGCCCGGCCCTGAGTGTTCTTTTTGCCTCTTATATCTCAGGTTTTGAGTTGAAGGAGCCAGCAACTTGGAAACAGCAACAGGTGCTGACCAAAAAGCCCTACCAAAGCCTACTCTCTTTCACCAAGGACCAAGGAAGAGGCAGCCTAGCAAGGCAGAAAACTCTTAGATGGTAACTGCTCTACTCTAGGTAAACGTCATGGAAAACCTATGACTTGTCCCCATGTGTGCTAGCATAGGCCAAGGGAGGACCTGGACTCCCCCCTCACTGGGCTGTAATGAGAGCTCCCAGTATTCCAGCTGGCTTATGAGAGAAGGTGGGCCAAGGAGCTGACATCCTTTTCTTTTCTTTCTTTTTTTTTGACATGGAATCTCGCTCTGTCACTCAGGCTGGAGTGAGTGCAATGGCATGATCCGAGCTCACTGCAACCTCTGCCTCCAGGGTTCAAGCGATTCTCCCACCTCAGCCTCCCGAGTAGCTGGGACTACAGGCACCCACCATCATGCACCGCTAATTTTTGTATTTTTGTAGAGACGGGGTTTCACCGTGTTGGCCAGGCTGGTCTCGAACTCCTGACCTCAGATGATCTGCTGCTTTGGCCTCCCAAAGTGCTGGGATTATAGGCGTGAGCCACCACGCCTGGTGGAGCTGAGACTTTCATCCCCCACAGGCCTGCAGTGAGTATCCCCCTCGTGACAGTGGAGAGACTACCTGGGGGCCTGGACTTCACCTTCACTTGACAGCAGTAACCCTAACCCTTCCCTGCCTCTCTGAGGTGTTGCCAGAGGAAGTGTGGCAGAGAATCAGGATTTCTACCCTCTACGCTCCTATCCTTCCAGTGTTGTCAGCAGAAGGCATGTGAGGAATGGCTGTGGTGTCTGCCAGCAGAGACTTAGCAGGGAGCTTCAGGAGCAAGGAAACTCTCCTTCTCTGAAGTGTCAACTGAGGAACCTGGACTTCCCTGTCCACCTGGCAGTAACGACCCCACTCCACTCCTCACTTTTTCCTACCAGAGCAGTGTCAGATGAAGCTACCTAAAAGAGGTTTAAATAAGATCCAGAGTCTAAAAATACAATACTCCAAATGTCCATGTTTCTATCAAAATCACTTGTTATACCAAGAACATGAAAAATCTCAATTTGAATGAATAAAGACAATTAATAGATACCAATGCTGAGAAAGCATAAATGTCAGAGTTACCTGGCACAGATTCGAAAGCAGCCATTTTAAAATGCTTTCATAAGCAATCCCGATGCACTTGAGACAAATGAAAACAATAGAAAGTCTCAGCAAAAAATAACATAATAAATACTTCTTAAAAATGGAAGTTTAAGAACTGAAAAAACAGTGAAAATAAAAAACTCAGTGAATAGTTTCAACAGCAGAAGGGAAGAGAAAGAGAACAGAATCAATGAACTCCAAGACAGAAACAGCAAAAAATTACCCAATATAAATAACGAAGGGAAAACAGACTTAGGAAAAAAACCCAAATGGAACCAAGAACCTGCGGGAAGAAAAGAATAGATAAAGTAACACAGGTAAACCCAACATGCTTTCCTACTCCTCCCGACTTTCCAAGTTTTTATTATAATAAAAAATATAACACTGCCTGAGGTGGTTCTAAATGTATGCAGAGAAAACATGAAAGATAATCACAAATAAGGAGGGAAAGGGAATATAAAGGGATAAGGTTTCTATAATTCACAGAAACTGGTAAAATGTTGATCCAGTAGACTGTGCTAAGTTACATACATGTAATATCCAGAGCATGCATTAAAATATCTATAAAAAGAGATACACACCAAAACATTATAAATAAAATTCTAAAAAATTTAATGTACAAGTAACCCATATGAAACAGGAAAAAGAAAACAAATAAAACCAGAGAACAAAGAAAACAAAAAGTAAAAAGGTACACTTAAGTCCTAATGTATCAACAATTACACTGAATATAAATGGTCTAAATAAACCAATCAGAAGACAGAGATTGGCAGAGTAAATTTATGATCCATCTACATGCTGTCTACAAGAAACTAACTTCAAATATAGAAATATGGGTAGGATAAAAATAAAAAATGGATAAAGATACATCATGTAAACATTGATTAAAATATAGTGGGGGTGTTATATTAATATCATATGAAGCAGATTCTGGAGTACAGAAAACTCCAGCTACAGAAGGCAGATGGAACTAGAGAGAGTATCAGAAAGAATACAGAAGAGCACACCACCACCATCAATAAACAGGTTCTAGCTGACATTATAGAACACTCCACCAAACAACTTTTCAGGTGCCCACAAAATGCATGTTAGGAGAGACCATATTATGGGCCATAAGACATATCTAAACAAATTTAAAATAACTGAAATCATATATAGTATATTCTCTGATCACAGTGGAGTCAAAATAAAAACCAGTAACTGAAAGATAGCATGAAATTCTCCAAACACTTGGAAATTAAACAACATATTTCTAAGTAATCCAAGAGTCAAAGAGGAAGTCTCAATGAAAATGTAAAAACAAACACTGAACTAAATGAAAATAAAAATTTAACCTATTAAAACTTGTGAGAAACAGCTAAAGTAATAGAGGAAATTTTATGGAACTGAAAGCTTATATCAAAAAAGAAAGAAGTAGGCCGGGAGCAGTGGCTAATGCCTATAATCTCACTTTGGGAGTCTGAGATGGGTGGATCACGAGGTCAGGAGATCAAGACCATCTGGCCAACATGGTGAAACCCCATGTCTACTAAAAATGCAAAAATTAGCTGGGTGTGGCGGTGCGTGCCTGTAATCTCAGCTACTTGGGAGGCTGAGGCACGAGAATCGCTTGAACCCAGGAGGCAGAGATTGCAGTGACCGGAGATCATGCCACTGCATTCCAGCCTGGGCAACAGAGTATCAAAAGAAAAAACAAAACAAAACAAAACAAAGAAAAAAGTCTCAAATCAATATTCTAAGTTCTCACCTCAAAAACCTAGAAAAAAGCAGAGCAAAATAAACTCAGAGCAAGTAAAAGGAAATAATTTTTTTTTTTTTGAGACAGATTCTTGCTCTGTCGCCCAGGCTGGAGTGCAGTGGCATGATCTTGGCTCACTGCAACCTCTGCTGCCAGTGTTCAAGTGATTCTCCTGCCTCAGCCTCTTGAGTAGCTGGGATTACAGGTGCACACCACCATGCTCTGCTAATTTTTATATTTTTCAAGTAGAGACCAGGTTTCATTCACCATGTTGGCCAGGATCGTCTCAAACTCCTGATCTTAGGTGATCCACCTACGTCAGCCTCTCAAAGTGCTGGAATTATAGACGTAAGTCACCATATCCAGCCAGAAATAAATATTATTAAAGAGTAGAAATAAATAAAATTGAACAGAAAAACAACAGAGGAAAAAGCAATGCAATAGAGTTATTTTGAAAAGATCAATGAATTGACTAAAAAATGAAAAAACAGAGAACATACAAAATACCTATATCAAGCATAGACAGAAACTGTCACTATAGGCTCTGTACACATCACTAGGCTAGGTGTAGGACCACTATGGGCAAGTCTACATACATACATTCTAACAACTTAGATGAGATGGCCAAATTCGTCAAAAAGAAACAAAAATAACTACCACAACTCATGCAATATGAAACAGATGATTTGAATAGCCTATAACTATTAAGGAAAATAAATTTGTAATTTTAAAACTCCCAAAAGTGGTATCTCCAGGTCCAGATACTTTCACTGGAGAAATCTAACAAATGAGAAAAGAGCTAGCACCAATTCTACACACTGTCTTCCAGAAAACAGAAGAGGAGGAAATACTTCCAATCCCTTTTATAAAGCAAGTATTACTCTGATACTAAAACCAAAGACAGTACAAAAAATAAAAAAGAAAACTACAAACCAATATACCTCAATAACATAGATACAAATTCTTTAACAATATGTTAGCAAACAGAATTCAGCAATATATCAAAAAGTTATGGAATATGAGCAAGTGGTGTTAATTCCAGGCAAGATGGCCTTGTTTGATATTTGAAAATCATCTTCACCAGATTGAAGGCTGAGGGAGAAAAATCATGTGATTATAATAATCAACTCAGAAAAACCACTTGACATAATTCAATGCCCATCCTTAATAACAATTTTAAGGCTCAGTGCAGTGGCTCACACCTGTAATCCCAGCATTTTGGGAGGCCAAGGCAGGTGGATCACAAGGTCAAGAGATTGAGACCATCTGGCCAACATAGTGAACCCCATTTCTATAAAAAATACAAAAAATTAGCTGGGTGTGGTGGTATGCACCTGTAGTCCCAGCTACTTGGGAGGCTGAGACAGGAGAAATGCTTGAACCTGAAAGGCGGAGGTCGCAGTGACCCGAGATCGTGCCACTGCACTCTAGCCAGGCAACAGAGTGAGACTCCATCTCAAAATAACAATTTTTAAAAACCTCCGAAAATTAGAAAGAGAACTTCCTCAACTTAATAAAGAAATTCCACAGCTAGCATTACAATTAATGATGAAGAAGGAGGTGTTTGCCATCCAAGATGGAAAACGAAGCAAAATTTTCCTTTCCCACAACTTGGATTCAACATAGTACCAGAAGGTCCAGCTAGTGCAATAAATAGTACAAGAAAGGGGAAAAAGGCACACTGATTAAAAAGAAGAAATGAAATGTCCTGATTTGCAGGTGACATAATTGCTTATACAGGAAATGGCAAGGAATCTACAAAATAACTCCTAAAACTAGTAAGCGAGGTGGCAGGAACCAACAAATACAAAAATTGGGTGTATTTCTACAATTATCAATGAATTCATGGACACCAAAATGAAAAATATACCATTTAAAATTGTAAAACTAAAAAAAAAAAAGACCAAAATAACCCATGTCAGTGTAAATCTCAAAAAACACGCAATGACATACATGTTGAAGCTGCAAAACACTGATAAATCAAAGAATATCTTAACAAATGGGGAGACATCTTTATGGACCGAAAAACTCAAAATCATAAAGATGCCAAAATCATAGGGAGCTCCCCAAATGGATTTATAGGCTTAAATCAATTCCCATCAATTCCAGCAAGATTTTGTTTGCAGATCTCTCTCTCTCTCTCTCTCTCTCTCTCTCTCTCTCTATATATATATATATATATGTGTGTGTGTGTTTATATATATATGCTGATTTTAAAAGTTATATGGAAAGGCAAAGGAACTAAAAGAGCTAAAATAATTTTGAAAAATAATAGAAGGAATCACTTTCCCCAATTTAAAGAATTATTATAAAGCTACAGTCATCGATATTATATGGTGTTGTTGGACAGACACATAGATCGATGAAACAGAATAAAGACCCCAGAAATATACCACACAAATATGCTCGACTGATATTTAAAAAAAAAAAATTGATCTATCTCCACAGTGTAATGTTTTTGTTTGTTTTTGTTTTAGAGATAGGGCCTCACTATATTGCCCAGGCTAGCCTCAAACTCCTGGGATCAGGGGGTCTTCCTGTTTTAAGCTTCTTGAGTAGCTGGGACCATAGGTGTGTGGACTACCATGCTCAGCACGAGCTGATTTTTTGTTTGTTTTGAGATGGAGTCTAGCTCTGTTGCCAGGCTGGAGTGCAGTGGTGAGATCACAGCTCACTTTAACCTCCGCCTCCCGGGTTCAAATGATTCTCCTGCCTCAGCCTCCTGAGTAGCTGATACCACAGGTGCGTGCTGCCACACCCAGCTAATTTTTTTTGTATTTTTAGTACAGATGGGGTTTCACCATGTTGGCCAAGATGGTCTCGATCTCTTGACTTCGTGATCCACCCGCCTCAGCCTCCCAAAGTGCTGGGATTACACAGCACTTGGCCTTTTCTTTTCTTTTTTTATTTTTTGAGACAGGGTCTTGCTCTGTCGCCCAGGCTGGAGTGCAATGGCAAAATCTCAGCTTACTGCAACCTTCGCCTGCCTTCTGGGTTCAAGAGATTGCCCCACCTCAGCTTCCCAGGTAGCTGGGACTACAGGTACACCATCACGTCCTGCTAATTTTTTTTTTTTTTTTGGTAGAGATGCGGTTTCACCATGTTGGCCAGACTGGTCTTGAACTCCTGACTGCATAATCTGTGCATCCCAGCCTCCCAAAGCACTTTGCTGGAAAAATAGGTTACTGCTCCCAGACTACCAACTGATTTTTGACAAAAGTGTCAAAGTAATTCAACTAAGGAAGAATAAACTTTGGAAAATCATAGGCAGAATTACCTTTAACTTAGTTCTCACAACTTATGTACTATTTAACTCAAAATGATAATGAATATAAATGTAAACTATAAAACTAGAAAAATGTTAGGGAAAAAATTAAGAGAAAATCTTTAGAATCTATGACTAGGGAAAGAGTACTTAGACTTAAGATTAAAAAAAAAAAAACTTGATCTGTTTAAAAAGAACTTGAGGCCAGGCGCGGTGGCTGATGCCTGTAATCCCAGCACTCTGGGAGGCCGAGGCTGGCAGATCATCTGTGGTTGGGAGTTCGAGACTAGCCTGGCCAACATGGTGAAACCTCATCTCTACTAAAAATACAAAAATCAGCCAGGTGTGGTGGCACGTGCCTGTAATTCCAGCTACTTGGAAGGCTGAGGCAGGAGAATCGTTTGAACCTGGGAGGTGGAGGTTGCAGTGAGCTGTAATCTTGCCACTGCACTCCATATCCAGCCTGGTTGACAGAGTGAAACTCCATCTCAAAAACAAACAAAAAACTTGATAAACTAGAACTTATCAAAACTGAAAACTTCTACTCTGAGAAAGGCCCTGTTAGGAAGACGGAAAGACAAGCTAGAGACACAGGAAAAATAATTTCAATTTCAAGCCACATACCCAATGAAGGGCTAGTATTTACAACATATAAAGAATTCTTAAAAACACAGTATAAAAAATGAACAATCCAATTAAGAAACAAGTAACAGGCATGAACAGATATTTCATTGAAAAGCTATATAAATGGCACATTAGCACAAGGAAAGATGTCCTACATCATTAGCCATTAAGAAAATGCACATTAAAATCACAGTGAGGCAAAATGGCTAAAACAAAACATGACATCGACATTGGATGCTGGCCAGGATGTGGAGAAACTACACTGCGCATATACTGCTGGTAGAAACGTAAAATTGTATCACTGCTCTGGAGAAGGATGCAACTTAGATGCATAACTACTCTAAGCATGCAACACCATACAACCTAGCATTTGTACTCCTGGGCATTTGTCTCAGAGAAAGGAAGACTTATGTGCATGTGAAGACCTGCACGTGAATGTTAGCAGCTTCACTAATAACAGTCTCAAAATGGAAATAACCTAAATGTCTATCAGTGGGTGAACGGTTAAAACAAACTGTTAAATTGGTATCATGGAATACTATTCAGCAATAAAAATAAACAAACTATTGATATAGACAATGACTTGGATGAATCTCCAGAGAATTATGCTGAGTGAAAAAAGCCAATACCTAAAAAAGTGGAGAGCATTATTCTGGTTGCTATGGTTTGAATATGCGCCCCCTCTAAAACTCATGTTGAAGCCTTAAAGAGATGACTGGGTAATGAGGGCTACACTCTCATGAATGGATTAAATCACTCATGAATTAATGGACTAATGGGTTATCATGGGAGTGGGTTGGTGGTTTTGTAAGAAGCAGCACAGAGACCTGAGCCAGCATGCGCAGCTCTGTTTAATGCTGGTGCCATCTCAAGACTCTGCAGAGTCTCCATCATCAAGAAGGCCCTCACCAGACACAAACCCTTGAACTCCGTAAGTGTAAGAAATAAACTCAGGCTCCACAAGTGTTAAGAAATAAATTCCTCTTATGTATAAGTTACCCAGTTTCAGGCATTCTGTTAAAAGCAACCGAAAATAAAACAGAGGTTGCCAGGGGTTTAGGTTGTGGGGTGGGGGTGGGGAGAGGAGAAAGAAGGAAGCTGATCTGTCTGTATTATTTCATACAACTAAATGTAAATCTACAATTATTTAAACATAAAAAGTTTAATAAAAAATGGAAATTGTGTAATAGTAATGGATTTAAGACGACATTCCTCTCAATCATCCCACTGGTCATTTTATGTTCATGAGGTTTCCAGTCTCTAAGACTTCCTATATAGAGGAAAAACACCAATTAACAATGGTTAGTATCTAATTTCTGTCCAATTATCAGTACTAGTTACACAAATATAAGTTTGGGCTTTATATAAAATTTCTAGTACTCAAATTTCCCTGATCAAAGATAAAAATGCTTATTTTTAACTTCATGTACCATGTTCTGGGATCGACTTGCCTGTCTAACACAGAGTGCCTGTGATGAATTACACATAAAGCTTATACTCCCATGATTTCTTTTCAAATAGATTGTTATTTATCCTAATCTAGAGACATGTTTCTTAGTATCTAATATCTAATAAATTTCCCTATGTTTTCAATATAAACTTGCCATAGGAATATTTTAAGCCAACAGCCTATAGGCATGTAACCCACAAATAAGGAAAAAAGTTGTGAGAATAGAGAAAGGAGGGGCAGGGGCAGAGGGGAGGGGAGGAGGAAAGGCAGAGGAGGCCACAGGAAAGTAAAAGGGTACAGTGGGTGCAGGGTCTGGCACTGTCTGGGGCTGAATGCAGATCTGCTGCACACCGTCAGATGGATGAAAGGTGTTATAAACTTCCAGCTTTTTAATTCTTTCAAGTTAATTTTTTAAAGATATGAATAAGAAATACTATTTTAACAGCTAAGAAGAAGAAAGCACTAGGTAAAATATACGTGTGTGTATATAGAACCTGCCAGTTTACGGATAAACGTACCAACATTAGAACTATGGATGTTCTGCCCAATCCAAGGTGTTAAGGCCATTTTCCTCCCAACTCAAATTACTCGAATTGAATTAGTTTAGAACAGAAATGATTTGTAAGGAAATTTAGTTTGTTGCTTTAAATCACATTAAGTAACAAAATGATGGTCCTTAGGATACAGAAAATATGGTAAGCCTTCTTAAACAGAAACAAATGATTTCTGATTAGCATATTACCTGTTTCTGCACAAAAGTTATTGAAAATACTTAATTTCCAGCTGGGTGCGGTGGTTCGTGCCTGTAATCCATTACAGCACTTTGGGAGGCCAAGACGGGCAGATCACCTGAGGTCAGGAGTTTGAGACCAGCCTGGTAAACGTGGTGAAACCCCTCTCTACTAAAAATACAAAGATCAGCAGGGCATGCTGGCACATGTAGTAGTCCCAGCTACTAGAGAGGCTGAGGCAGGAGAACTGCTTGAACCTGAGAGGTGGAGGTTGCAGTCACCGAGATGGCGCCATTGCACTCCAGCCTGGGTGACAACAGCAAAACTCTTGTCTCAAAACCAAAAACAAGCAAAAAAACCCCTTAATTCTCTAATTTAAGGTAAATATACCTTTGAAATCTTGTCCATTCTTCTCATATACTCACAAGTCCTCTTTATCCCCAAAGATAACTACATAGGTAAGCATTAGTCTAACTAGGTCCAAAGGATCGGTTTCTGAATTAGGGAATCTGAATGAGGTTTAAAGTATGATTCAGTCTAATGTGGGAAGCCTGAAATTTTAGTCACGAATATAATGTTTTACACCCATATGATCTGGGAAATTAAGTCACATAATAGCATACATCAAACAGATTTATGAGGCAAATGGATATGGGAAAGATCTTAAAATCCCTATCTAGGTCCACTTCTTTCATTCTACTCTCCTTTGAATGACCACTTGTGACATGGTGGACACAGGGACAGGGGACTGGGAATCCAGTCGAGGAGAACAAAGCTGCTGAGAGGATAGTTTCCGTGCAAAGGAAAAGGTTGTGACTCGGACGTGATGCTCCAAGGGCTGCCACACTGGGAGCTGCTAGGAGGCTTCGCAGGAGAGGCAGGACAATGGGTGCTATGGGTGTGTGAAGGCAGAGGAAGGGAGCACATGGGCACTGCCCAGGAACAAGGACTGCACTTTGGAGTCAAATGCCACACTACCACATCATCGAGTTTCTGCAGAAAAAAATTCATGTTCTGTTTCCTTTATTAGCAGGCAGAGGAATTCCATCTTTTAAACATTCATATCTATGGTACCCGTGTTATCCTTCTAGATAGCATGACCTTTCCGTTTCTTTTTATGCTGCAATCAATCCAGCACTCAGTGGTGTGGCCTTTACGATCTCTCTATGATCTCACTGTTACAAATGCTACGTGACAACCAGAAGCACACTGATGTTGTATGTATGGATTGAGACTGAACACTTAGCATGTTCAGCTTTTGTGAAGACTGAACTGAAAACAAATCTAAAGTGTTAAACCTCCCTTGGTAAGTCACACATATACCCAGCCCTACCAATGAACATTATCACGACGCTGGATGATGCCGATTCTTTCTTACAAGGAACTTTTAAGGATATGCATTTACTTTCCAGTAAGTTCTCAGAGCATACTTGAGAAGTTGGTGGCCATGGTAGTAAGACAGGCTAAAACTGGAAGAGTTACACACACAAATAAACTACACAAAAAAACTAGAGATAACAGTCTTCGGTGAAGTCTAAGTGCTAGAGTTTCTGGTGGAAATCTTTTTAATACGTATATTTATACATATATATATATGTATATAAAATTTGCTGCTGCTGTTTTCTAGAGATGGAGTCTCGCTATGTTGTTCAAGCAACCAGTGACCCTTCAGCCTCTGACTCGGACAGCGTTGGAATTACAGGAATATGTCACCACACCTAGCTGCTTTTTTCAAAAAAAATAGAGAATACTGTGTGATCAATCAAAATTACAATTTGTCAAAATGTTTTCTAATTATTTCTCAGAAATGGTTTCCCAAACACATGCTTTGCATTCAGAACTATTTCAACTTCTTACCCGAGAATGTTACACACATAGAACTCAACAGAGAACAATTTAATAGACTTAAGAAAACGTAATTGAGGCCAGAGAAGGAAAACCATGTGAAATAGCTTTTCATTTTCTGTCACTATCAGCACTGTCAACATATGAAATACCCTCCTGGCAACTTGTTTCAGGAAGTCCCAGTTTCATGAGAGAGGTTTACTTTTATTTTCCTGCTAGTTAGGTTTTCTCGATTTTTTTGCTGTGTTTAGCAACAAATTAAGAATACATTCTACGCTGAATATGTACCTAGGAACAATGTAACTAAAATGTAGATTACTATAACTACCTTAAAAAACAAGCAGTATTTTTTTTTTTGAGATGGAGTCTCACTCTTGTCACCCAGGCTGGAGCACAATGGCGCAATCTTGGTGGCTCACTACAACCTCCGCCCCTTGGTTCAAGCAATTCTCCTGCCTCAGCCTCCTGAGTAGCTGGGATTACAGGCGCGCACCACCACACCTCACTAATTTTTGTAGTTTTAGTAGAGATAGGTTTTACCATGTTGGCCAGACTGGTCTCGAACTCCTGACCTCAGGTGATCCCCCTACCTTGGCCTCCCAAAGTGCTGGGATTATAGGCCGAGCCACCATGCCCAGTCACAGTATTCATTCCAAATCATAAATTAGGATTGATTTGCTTGTTTACTGTCGAGGAATAATGTGTGTTCGTCTGTGGAGAGTGGCAAAAAGGATTTGTGGATTAAGTGGGATTAATGCAGTGACAGAAAACAAAGGCAAATAGAATTTTTTTTCTTCCTTCCTTCCCCTCCCTTTTTTCCTTCCTTTTTTAATTGCTATCTAAAGGAGGATAGATGGAGAACTGAGTTGTCAGAAAATATAATCTACATTTTTCTTTTCATGGAAGGCATGCTTTGGGATAATTTGTTCAATGTTGTTTACAATTCAGTTTCAACTCTGGGACCCAGTGGCCGAGGGCTGAAGCTGGATGGTGTATGCATCTTCTGCCTGTCCAGCAGGGCTACTATGCTGGACCTTATACAGGGAGAGACACTGTGGTGATCATACTATATATAGGCATATATTTTTTAATTGACTCATTAATTTAGGGGAGAAAACTCAGTCTTTTACTCAAAAACATGACCCCACTTACAACTGTGGAATCAAAGACAGCCCTTAGGTTTAATTCTAGCTTTGCAAACTTATAATATTTACTTAGGAAAACATTATTTTTCAATTTAGGCTATGAGTTAAAATCACTTTGAAAATGAAAGTGACTGTGTTTCTCACTAGATTTACTGAGAATAAAACTAGAATCTCTGGGTGGGGGCTAGCTGAGAGGGCTTCAAGTTCACAGAGAGACATAGACCAAGAAACAACAAAATGCAGTGAAGTATTACTGGTGCTGCAACAGGGAGAATATGGGCTTCCACATGGGAGACAGAAGACGGACTTCTTCATGTTAAGCGTCCCTTCTCGAATGTTGCCTCTGTGAGAGAAGGGGCTTTGGCTTGCTGGTTCACCAATGCCTGGAAAGTCAGTGCTTTTTGGAATGAATGTCATTCCTTCTTCCACTTTCCTGGGAAAAGTTGCTCTTTTCTCTGTGCTCTGATAGTGCTTTTCACACTGTCACGTTCAAGGGTCTGCCTCTACAGCTAGAAACTGAACTTCTAGAATACAACAGCTGTTTCTTTTTTTTTAACCTTTCTTTTTTGTTAGGTGCTTAACAGTATTTGACATGTGCAAGGGACTCAACAGATGTTTGCTAAATTAATGGATATATATATATAGTCCTATTCACAGAAAATAGATAAAGGCATGAGAGTACATTTTAAACAAATAAACCAGACCTTGTAACAACAGAGTCCCGTGTGCTTTAATGTAGGCATCTAAGAATGGCATAAACTTAAAATAAAGGCTTAGAATAAAAACACTGGGTGGCAAGTGTCTAAGCACATGAGTATCTGATGCACAGCACATGACGACATGGGAGGAAGGAGAGAATATAGGTTTTAGATCTAAAAAGTCTGGAATTAAATCCTGGCTTTG
Source organism: Aotus nancymaae (assembly GCF_030222135.1). NCBI lineage: Eukaryota > Metazoa > Chordata > Mammalia > Primates > Aotidae > Aotus > Aotus nancymaae. The sequence continues at coordinate 352,793 of NW_026988450.1, read as the reverse complement.
TCACTTAAAAGCTATGTGACTGTGCACAAATTTAAAGTCTTTGTGACTTGATGTTTACACATTGGGAGTATTCAGAGTAGATGCAAGCACTACACATATTTCTTGTGAAAATGAAATGAGTGAATTGATGCAGTTTCTAGAAGAGCTTCCCCCCATGCAAGGGCTCAGTGGGAAGGATGTCGGCTGTCAGTATTGTCAATTATCCTTCAGCAATTTCAAATTAGTTGTTGCCTGTTGTTTAGCAAAAACTGGGGTTAGTGTTACTTACTCAAAACCTATTATGTTTATCCTCCTAAACATTAAAAAGAATCACAATCATTAGCGGCGAACATCCCTTTTCCATCACCTGCTCATACGCACGTTTGCACTGAGCCTTCTCTGCTCCCCACCCCAGCCGGTTAGACTCTGACGGCTTTACTGTGCTTGCTGCGCTCTTCACAACAACCCCACAGGGGAAACATGACTATTCCGACTTTCAGAGGAGGTTAAATGACAACCAATTAATTGCACACGGCTGGTCCATGACAGAGCGATAATACAAACCAACTGGCTTCAAAGTCAGTCTGTTCTCTTTCCAAGATACCAGGCCATCGCCCAGGAGGGACAGCAGGACTCCCTACTTGGATACGGATAAGGAAGATCCTGCCACCATCAACCCTGGAGGAACCAATGTATAAGAAAGGGAAGGAATGCAAACTGATGGGGGCAGCTGGCCAGCCAGGTACACGGGATTAGATGGGGCTCACAAGAAGGCATGAAATTTGGTGGGGGTGGGGATGGTGAAGTAGAGGAAACTGCTTCTCTCTCTCTTTGCAGTTATCCAGTGTTAAGCACTCCGGCAAGCTGTGGTGGAAAGACTTGTATTCGCTGTATAAGGGTCTCTGCGGTGACAGAACCTTGAAAGCCACCTTCTACACTGTGTTGGCCAGTAAGGTAGCCACTGGCCCACATAGCTAATCAAATTTAAATGAAATAAAGTGAAATGAAATAAGATATTTTAAAATGCATTTCCTGGGTTGCATGACCCGTATTTCTGGTATTCAGTGTGTCTAGTGACTACCATAGCGGACAGCACAAAAATAGAACATTTCCAGCAATGCAGAAAATTCTGTGAAGCTATCAGAATTCTGGTTCTCAAGACAGACAATAAATCACATTCTAGTTACTCAGTAAATTCCTTTTGATTGACTGGATTTGAAAAGGGCTACCACATCTCCGTGACTTTCAGAGCTACCTTCACAGGCTTTGACATCACCTCTGTTCCTGACTTTGGACACCTGGATCACTATGCCAGCAGGAAACATGACTCAGTCATAGGGCAGTGTCAACAGTGATTTCTTAAAATAGCAAAATATCCTGCGTACCTTCCCAGCCATTTAGTGACCAGGCACCACTGCTCCTCACCACAAATCAGATTTACTCTTTACAAGTCTTAGGAAATGACTCTAAACTGAAGTATAAAGATAATTTCAGAAGTAAGTTTAAGGCTCATATTCCTTTTATTTTCAGGTTCTTATTTGAGAAGATTTTATTCAAATGTGTTTCTCTGCCTTCCTACCCAAGTCAGACAGTTACATATAACTAAGAAACTGATAAAAAATATTGACTAAAAAAGCCTGGCATTTATGACTGTGTGTGCTACTTTAAAATTCCTGGAGTGCACTTGCCTAATTCCCTTTTTATTCGAATAAATACAACATTGAGGAACAGACCACCTTTTATATGATTTATTCCTATATGAAAGTGAACAGTGTAATAAATAAATGTATATATTTTTCTAATTTAGATTCGTACTGTGGCCGTCGTCTACAGGGCTTGGTTTATGAGTCCAGCACTTAAAAGTAACATATTTCAGACACTCGGCTTCATTGAAGCAACCTGTTACTAGGTCAGTAGCAGCACAGTGTTAAGGCTAGGTTTTCCATAGATACCATTTCTGGGTAAAGAATTATACTTGTTCTATTTGATTATGTTTTTTGAAAATCACAAGCAGCAACCTTTATAATGAGATTCAAATATACATATGAACAAGTGAAGTGCACAGTGCAGTCCTGAATACAAATCTAAACACCTTCCCACTCCTGCCAGCCGTACATCTTTATCTGACAGCCTCATAGCTCCCAGGGTGACTCTAGAGCAGATATTTTCAAATGTTCGCATGAATCAGAATCACAGCCTTGTTGAAACAGGCTGCTGGACCCCACCCCCAGAGTTTCTGATTCAGCAGGTCTGAGGTGGGGCCCCCTAATGTGCGTTTTTGACAAGTTCCAAGGTTATGTTGATACTTTTGGTCCCACAACCACATTTTGTGTATTACTACATAAAAAAAAAAAAAGCTCACACAAGATCATTTACCTCTACCTAATTTTACTTAAGTAGAGTTGTTCCTAGTATCTAAAGGCGATTGCTTCCAGGACCCCTGAGGATACAAAAATCTGCACATACTTGAATTGGTCCTCCATACACACAGGATGCCTGTGAATACTGTATTTTGATCTGCATTTGGTTGCGGATGCAGAACCCACCAGTACGGTGGGTCACCTTTATTGAAAAAAACCTGTGTACAAGTGGACCTACACAGTTCAAACCCATGTGTTCAAGACGCAACTGTACCTAGCACACATCTCAAGCTTATCCTTTTCAGCTGAACTCTCAGGACGTAGCCGCTCAACTCTCAGGATGTAGGGTAAATGAAAAGAAACCTTTCTATGGAGCCTGTCCACTTCGCCAGTCCTGGCGGGGACTGCTTGACGCTCTATGACGTCAGGTCGATTTCTGTACTCAGGACAGCTATAGGGTTTTCTTTTTGAGATGGAGTTCCACTCTGTTGCCAGGCTGGAGTGCAATGGCGTGATTTCAGCTCACTGCAATCTCTGCCTCCTGGGTCCAAGTGATTCTCCTGCCTTAGCCTCCTGAGTTGCTGGGACTACAGGCATGTTCTACCACGCCCAGCTAATTTTCGTATTTTTAGTAGAGATGGGGTTTTGGCCATGTTGGCCAGGATGGTCTTGATCTCTTGACCTCATGATCCGCAGGCCTCGGCCTCCCAGAGTTCTGGGATTACAGGCATGAGCCACGGCGCCTGGCCTAGGATTTTAATGCATTAACTTGTTGACATCAACAGTTTCTAGCTTTCTAGCTAACAATGAAGATCTCCATGCAATAGAAGAAAATGTAAAAATCATAACTTAAGTCTCTAGGCCCACAGTTCAATTGCTGCAGAGAAAATTACAGTTTGAAGAACACCTTTCTTCACATGACTGACTTGACAAAGGCTCCTAAGGATCTCATCTGTGGCATCAACAAGTCATGCCAATAATACACACTGTTTAATAAACATCCAACTCACCATTACACATTTTTCTCCAGGTGCAAACTATTTGGAGCAGTAGTGTAGTATGCCAGGTTAAATAAAGAACATTAATTCTTTTTTTTTTAAATTGTACTTTAGGTTCTGGGGTACATGTGCAGAACGTGCAGGACTGTCACACAGGTAAATACAAGGCAAGGTGGTTTGCTGCTTCCATCCCCTAGTCTCCTATATCTGGCATTTCTCCCCATGTTATCCCTCCTTAACCTCCCCACCCCACACTGTCCCTCCCCAGCCCCCTCAACAGACCCTAGAGTGTGATGCTCCCCTCCCTGTGTCCATGTGTTCTCATCGAAAAAACATGAATTCTAAAGACATGAATTCAAGTCCCAGTGTTGTCACATACAAGCCATATTACCTAAACTAACAGAATCCATTTTATTTTGTATACAGGTATAATGACATTTATATTAGAGCATTTAAGGCAATAATAAGTATGAAGGTATTTGATCCCTTAGATTGCTTTATAAAAATGATGTTTATGGCCAGGTGCAGTGGCTCGTGCCTGTAATCCCAGCACTTTGGGAGGACGAGGTGGGCAGATCACCTGAGGTCAGGAGTTCAAGACCAGCCTGGTCAATATGGTGAAATCCTGTCTCTACTAAAAATATAAAAATTAGCCAGGTATGCTGGCCCACACCTGTAATCCCACCTACTTGGAAGGCTGAGGCATGAGAACAGTTTGAACCTGGGAGGCAGAGGTTGCAATGAGTCAAGATCATACCACTGCACTCCAGCCTTGGCAATACAGTAAGACCCTGTCTCAGGCCGGGCACAATGGCTCATGCCTCTAATCCCAGCACTTTGGGAGGCAGAGGCAGGCAGATCTCCTGAGGTCAGGAGATCGAGATTGGCCTGACCAACATGTTGAAACCCCATCTCTACTAAAAATACAAAAATTAGCTGGGTGTGGTGGTGTGTGTCTGTAATCCTAGTTGTTATGGAGGCTGAGGCAGGAGAATTGTTTGAACCTGGGAGGTGGAGGCTGGAGTGAGCTGAAATTGTGCCACTGCACTCCTCCTGGGCAACAGAGTAAGATTCTGTCTCAAAAAAAAAAAAAAAAAAAAAAAAAGACCGTGTATTAAAAAAAATGCTTATTAATCTTCAAAGATCTTAGATTTATCAAAATATGTCTACTGCGGAAAATTTTCAAAATAGTACTTCTCCTACAACAAATCATTTAAAACTATCATTTAACTACAAATTAAAGTTATTTAAAGAAAAAAAAGAAGATTTTTTTTTTTTTTTTTTGAGACAGAGTCTCGCTCTGTCGGTCGCCCAGGCTGTAGTGTAGTGGTGCGAACTTGGCTCACCACAACCTCCGCCTCCTGGTTCAAGTGATTCTCCTGTCTCAGCCTCAAAAATTAGCCATCCATGGTGGCACACACCTGTAATCCCAGCCTAGTAGCTGGGATTAATAAACATCCAACTCACCATTACACATTTTTGTAGCTGGGATTACAGGCATGTGCCACCATGGATGGCTAAGTTTTGTATTTTTAGTAGAAACAGGGTTTCACCCTGTTGGTCAGGCTGGTCTCGAACTCCTGACCTTGTGACCCGCCTGCCTCGGCCTCCAAAAGTGCTGGTATTACAGGTGTGAGACACTGTGTTGGGCCAAAGGTTTTCTTTTTTTAAGACGAAGTCTCACTCTGTGGCCCAGGCTGGAATGCAGTGGTATGATCTAAGTTCACTGCAACCTCTGCCTTCTAGGTTCAAGTGATTCTCCTGCCTCTGCTTCCTGAGAAGTGGGGATTACAAGCGCCTGCCACAACACCCAGCTAATTTTTGTATTTTCAGTAGTGATGGGGTTTTATCGTGTTAGTCAGGCTGGTCTTGAACTCCTGACCTCAGGTAATCCGCCCACCTTGGCCTCCCAATGTGCTGGGCTTACAGGTGTGAGCCACTGGGCCTGGCCAGATTTTTTTATTTTTAACTACAGAAGTTATGAAATATTTAGTGTATCCTTTTAAACCAGAAATACATAAATTTCCAAACACACAGGTAACAAAGCCAACTTCAATTCTAGGATGTCAATAACCACAAACCTCAACTGTGGGGACCACCTTCAAAGAAAATAGAAACTTAGACACAAAAAGATGCAGTGGCTCAATTTCTATTTAGGCTAATTAAAGAGTTCTGGGAAGGGCTCAGGAGAGGATGAAGAATCAATCACTTCAGCAATAACAGCTCAGGGGTTCTGTTTGTTTTATTTTCTGGTTTTAAAATTGTAGTTGAAATGAAAATGCTAACACAAATAAAAAAAATCAGTCAAGAAACATCATAGTAACTATTCACATATGAGTAACAATCTGCAAATAGATTCAGATCATTAAAAATCAACAAGGGCAGAAAGGCAATAGTGTACTCTAAAAGGTATAAAAAGGAATTCTAGCAATGGTCATCATAATACAGATTGCCTTGATAAAAGCTGACACTGTTCGTATGTAAAACATGTTTTCTTTTCTTTTCTTTTCTTTTTTTTTTTTTGAGACAGAGTCTTGCTCTCTCACCCCGGCTGGAGTGCAGTGGCACGATCTCGGCTCACTCCAACGTCTGGCTCACTGCAACGTCCGCCTCCCAGGTTCAAGCAATTCTCCTGACTCGGCCTCCTGAGTAGCTGCGATTACAGGTGGCTGCCACTGTGCCTGGCTAAAAATTTTTTTTGTGTTTATATAGTAGAGATAGGGTTTCACCATGTTGGCCTGGCTGGTCTTGAACTCCTGACCTCAAGTGATCTACCTGCCTCAGCCTCCAAAAGTGCTAGGATTATAGGTGTGAGCCACCACACCCGGCCTGTAAAACGTGTTTTAGTGGTTGGATGTTTTGCTGTCACAAGACTGTAGAGGCAGAAGTAAAACTGGAGATGGCACAAGATAAGAACAGATTATAGTATTTGAATAGTGCAATTGAGAATAAAAAGAGAAAAAACCAAATCAAATGCATTGAAAATGTTTTTCCAAAATCCACAAAATACCCTAAATTGAACTTCCAGTCAAGAATTTATGTAGAAATTCAGAACAAAAGGATTTACACTGACTGGCAATAAAAGGAGTTCTGGAAGACAATGACCACAAGGGAGATGAAACTGACACTACAAACATAAAAGACTCAGTAAAATAAGACCAAGAACTATTGTCCTCAGAAATCACAAAGCCCAACTTTAATTATTACCACATAGAGACAAGTACTAAGCTTAGTTTAGCTTCAAACAGAACAAACCTCAGTTAAACTAGATAAATGTGCAAGACTCGTTAACAGACAATGCTTTGAATTCTTAAAGCAGTAAGAACATTCTTGGATAAAAATTGTGTTTTACAGAGGAAGCACAACTTCTCTTGAATGGCGCCGCTTATTTTCACAGACAAAGAAATTAGGGCAACAAGGACAGCAAAAGCCTTAGAACGTCACACGGTAACCAAAGCACAGCAGAACTACTGCAGGGTGTGTAGCATATGCTAACATCAAAATAATACCCTGAGGTGAGATTCAACTACCTGCCTGTGAGAAATACTACAATAAGCACAGTCAGAAACCATGTACAATTTTTGGCCTTCCAAAAGTGAGACTGTGCCTTGAGAAGGAAAACCGTGACTCTGCAGCTACCAGAGGCTGCAGTTCGAAGAGGATAACCCACCAGGGGAGGGAGTGAAGCCGCCAGACTGCACTTCTCCTCCACTTTCTCCTGTCATTTCCTCCAAGCTGGCGAGGATGGAACACAGACCTGGCCCCCGTCTCAGATATCATGTTGCCCCCCCCAAATGCAGTGGCTCAGCAGGGAGGTGTCTGGCAGGGTCTGAGGGCTGCTGGGCAGCTACTGCGCTCACGACAGACCCCTCAATACACTCTGACCCTCCTGCCTTATCACAGAGGACTCCTGAGTGTGCCCTGCCTGAAGGGGAAGTGTGTGGCTACAGAGAAGTCAGTACTAAGTCATTATACTTTCAACTCTTAATCCTCCAAGTTTAGTGACACTAACTTGAAACATAAACTTTTAATTAGTCATTTACTGTGCCCACACACCCTTCCCAGTTTCCTCAGGGGGCTGCCGTCCTAAGCCTGCTGGGAAACAATCAGCACAAACACCAAACGGACGCTGCACTCAAAACTTCACTGTGTCGACTTTCTGATTTATAATTTACACCACTTATGTTAAATAGAACTTCAAGACATTTTATACTTTAGGTGTATTTGTCTTAGATTTATTACCTGAAAAATTAATGTAAATGGGTTTACACTTAAACCCAAAATGCTGTTTGTTAAAATAAAGACAAAAACAAAAAGACTTGTTTTTATCAACGACGTCCTTCTCTTGTCTGTAGAGTATGCTACTCAGCACTCCTCTCTTCCTGCACTGGGCTTAGGGGCTTCCCTGGGGACAGGCAGTAGCACCTGCTCCATCAGAGATGCTGTGTCAGTGCGTGGGAGACCTCGACAGGGAAACGGACTCATCCGATGGAAGCCTTTTTCATCTTTCATTTCTGTCTCAAAAATGTTTCTCATTTGCAAAGCACATCTTAAAAGGAAACAATACATGAATCGTACAACCTTTTAATGCCTTCTTTGACCAGTTTATTACTGATAATATCTATCAACTGAATTCTTGGCCTCCTAAAATTTATGGTTAAAGATAGATGTATGGTAAGATTGTAAACTACCACTCTGGTGGGCTATAAATACAACGGTAGTAAGAATTATCCAAATTACCTTTATCCAAATAAACAAGTTATTGACATTACATTCAAAACAGTCTGTGGTACCCTCTCAGGAAAACAAAATACTATCTAAATATTTTATATTATTTCAAATACACTATTTCAGTTAAATTTTTCTCTAGTACGTTTATTGAGCATTCACTACATACAAGAGACTACTTGGACACCAATGAATAGAAATGACAATGGAATCAACTTAATAGGAAGTTTAATCTATTAGAAGAGGGAAAGCATAACAATAATGTCATTATATTTATTTGATACAGTAGTTCCCTCATCCACGGTTTTGCTTCATGTGGTTTCAGTGCCCTTGGAACAGCAACGTCTGAAAATAGGCGAGTGCAGCACAGCAAGATGTTTTAGGAGAGAGACCACAGTCACATAACTTTTATCACAGTATGTTGTTATAATTGTTCTGTTTTATTATTGTTGCTGCTAATCTTTACTCTGCCTAACTTGTAAATTAACATTTATCACAGGCATGTAGGCACAGGGAAAAGTCGTTTATATAAGTTTGGGTACTACGTGAGGTTTCAGGTACCCACTGGAGGTCTTGGAATGTATCCCGCTTGGATAAGGGGGCACTAGTATAATGTTTAATAATGTCAAATATGCTTATTGCTACAATGTTTGTATTTTATATATTAATTAAATTTGCATTTTATAAGTTACTTTCCTTAAGTTACCTCATTTGATTCTTGTAACGATTACGGGAAGGAAGTAGAATATACAGATTCTGTTTTTCATTTTATTTCATTATTATTTTATTTCCTCCTCCTCCGTAGCTTTATTGAAATAAAGTTGGTAAATAAAAGTTGAACATATATAAGGGCGCACAATGTGATGTCTGAAGTACGTAGAGAGTGTGAAATGATTGCCACGACATTAACATGTCCATCTCCTCACATGTTCTTTCTATGTGTGTGCTTAGAACACTTTAGATCCACTCCATCAGCAAATGTCAAGTATACCTTATTATTACAGTTGGACACCAGGCTGTCCATCAGGTCTCCAGAACTTACTCATCTTATAAATGAAAGTCTGGACTCCTTGACCAACATCTCTCCATTTCTCCCACCCCCAAGCCCTGGTACCACCCTCCTACTCTGTTTCTATGAGGTCAACTGTTTTTTTTTGTTGTTGTTTTTTGAGACAGAATCTTGCTATGTTACCCAGGCTGGGGTGCAGTGGTGCAATCTCAGCTTACTGCAACCTCCATCTCCCAGGTTCAAGTGATTTTCCTGCCTCAGCCTCCTGAGTAGCTGGGATTACCAGCAGGTGCCACCACGTCCAGCTAATTTTTGTACTTTTTAGTAGAGATGGGGTTTTCCCATGTTGGCCAGGTTGGTCTCAAACTCCTAACCTCAGGTGATTTGCCACCTTGGCCTTCCAAAGTGCTGTGATTATAGGCATGAGCCACCACACCCAGCCAGAATTTAAAAATTTTAACAAAGTTCAACTTACAAAACTTTTCTCTCATAGATAGTGCCTTTGGTCATTGCCAAACCTAAAGTCATCTAGATTCTCTTCTGTCCTATATTCTAGTTTTAGAGTTTCACACTTTACATTTAGGTCTATGACCCATTTGAGTTACTTTTTGGTGTAAGATCTATGTCTAGATTCATTCTTTTTTATGTACATGTTCAGGTGTTCCAGCACAATTTCTTGAAAAGATTATTTTTCCATTAAGTTTCCTTTACTTCTTTGTCAAAGATCAATTGACTGTATTTGTGTGTGTCGACTTCTTGTTCTATAGTCTGTTCTACTCCCTATTTGGCTATATCACTGCCTTGATCACTTAGAATAATTCTTGCAGTTGGATAATGTTAGTTCTCTTTGTTCTTTCAATATTGAGTTGGCTATTATAGATATTTTGCATTTCTACAGAAACTTTAGAATCAGTTTGTTGATAACCATGAAGTAACTTACAGGTAGTTTGATTGGAATTACACTGAATGTAGAGATCAAGTTGGGAAGAACTGACATCTTAGTATTGAGTCTTCTTATCTATGAACATAGAATATCTCTGTTTAGCTCTTCTTCGATTTCTTCATCAGAATTTCATACATTTCTTCATGGAGATCTTTTATATATATTTTTAGATTTATACCTAAGTGTTTGATTTTTTTAATGCAAATGTCAATGATACTGTGTTTTTATTCTCCAGCTGTAAATTTCTAGTATATAAGTAACTATTACATGCTAACATATTCTGCAACTTTGCTATAATCACTTCTTAGGTTCAGGAAGATTTTGGTGATTGTCTGGGATTTCTACATATATAATCACGTTATCTGCAAATAAGAACAGCTTTATTTCATCCCTCACAATCTGTGAGTGGTGAAAGGGGCATCCTTCCTTGTCTTGCTCTGATCTTAACGGGAAAGCATCTACTGTCTCACCATTAAGTACGACGTCAGCTGGAGGTTTCTTTGCAGAGGTTCTTTAACACGTTGAGGATGTGTCTTTTATTGTTACTTTGCTGACTTTTTTTTTTTAAACATCAAAAATGGGTGTTGGATTTTGTCAAATCCTTTTCCTCCATCTATTCATAACATCATATGATTTTTCTTCTTTAGCCTGTTGGTGTGATGGATTACATTAATTGTTTTTCGAAAGGTAAACTTGATGGTCAGGGTAGATAATTCTTGTTATATGTGTTATATTTGATTTGTCAACATGTCGTTAAAGATTTATGTATCTACATTCATGAGAGACACTGGTCCTTAGTTTTCCTTCCTTATAATAATGACTTCAATTGATTTTTAATACTGGCTTCCTAGAATTAGTTAGTATTCCTTCTGTTTCCCTAAGTTTCTATTTTCTGGATGAGATGGTAGAAAACAGGTATAACTTCTGCCCTAAATGGTAGAATTTACCAGTGAAGCCATCTGGGTCTGGTGCTTTCTGCCTGGAAAGGTTATTACTGATTTTCCTTAATAAATGCGGGTGTATTCAGATGATCTGTTTCTCCTTGTGCGAGTTTCGGTAGATTGTGTCTTTTATGGAATTGGTCTATTTCATAAATAGACCAATAGGTTAATAAATTTGTGGGCAGAGAGTTTTCCAATACATTATTAACCTTTTCATATCTATGGGATCAGTAGTAATGGTCAGTCTTTCACATCTGATATTAGTAATTTGTCTTTTTTCCTTTTTTCTTAATCTGGCTCCATATTTATCAATTTTATTAATCTTTGAAAGAACCAGCTTTTTTTTTTTTTCTGTTGATTTTCTCTACTGATTTCTCTACTGATTTCCTCTATCAATTTAATTGATTTCTGCCTAATTTTTCTTTTAACTTTTATTTTAGGTTTGGGAGCACGTGTGAGGTTTTGTTACATAGGTAAACATGTGTCATGGGGGTTTGTTGTACATGGTGGTTATTTCACCACTGCAGTATTAAGCCCCGTACCCAACAGTTATCTTTTCTGCTCTTCTCCCTCCTCCCTCCCACCCTCCTCCTTCAAGTGTCTGTTGTTTCCTTCTTTGTGTTCTTAAGTTCTTATCATTTAGCTTCCACTTATCAAGTGAGAACATGTGGCATTTAGTTTTCTGCTCCTGTGTTACTTTGCTAAGGATAACAGCCTCCAGCGCCATCCATGTTCCTACAAAAGACATAATCTTGTTCATTTTTAGGGCTGCATAATATTCCATGGTGTATATGTACCACATTTCATTTGTCCAGTCTAATGTTGATGGGCATTTTGGTTGATTCCAGGTCTTTGCTATTGTTAACAGTGTGGCAACAAACATTCACATGCATGTGTCTTTATGGTAGCATGATTTATATTTCTCTGGGTATATACCTAGTGTATTAGTTTATTCTCATGCCACTATGAACAAACACCCAAGACTGGGTAATTTATAAAGAAAAAAGGTTTAGTTGACTCACAATTCTGCATGGCTGGGAGGCCTCAGGAAACTCACAATCATGGTGGAAGGCACCTCTTCAAAGGGCAGCAGGAGAGAGAATGAGTGCCAGCAGGGGAAATATGAGTCACTTATAAAACTATCAGGTCAGGCCGGGCGCGGTGGCTCACACCTGTAATCCCAGCACTTTGGGAGGCTGAGGCGGGTGGATCAAGAGGTCAAGAGATCGAGACCATCCTGGTCAACATGGTGAAACCCCGTCTCTACTAAAAATACAAAAAATTAGCTGGCATGGTGGCGCGTGCCTGTAGTCCCAGCTATTCAGGAGGCTGAGGCAGGAGAATTGCCTGAACCCAGGAGGTGGAGGTTGCGGTGAGCTGAGATCGTGCCATTGCACTCCAGCCTGGGTAACAAGAGCGAAACTCCGTCAAGAAAAAAAAAAAAAAAAAAAACTATCAGGTCTCATGAGAACTCACTATCTTAAGAACAGCATCAGAAAAACGGCCCCCATGATTCAGTCAGCTTCACCTGGTCCTGCCACTGACATGTGGAGATTGTTACAATTCTAGGCGAGATTTGGGTGGGACACAGAGCCGAACCATAACACCCAGTAATGGGCTCACCAGGTCGAATGGCAGTTCTGCTTTTAGCTCTGTGAGGAACCACCCTACTGCTTTCCACAATGGCTGACCTAATTTATACTCCCACCAACAGTGTATCAGGGTTCCCTTTTCTCTGAAACCTTGCCAGCATTCGCTATTTCTTGCCTTTTTAATAGCTATTCTGACTGGTGTGAGATGGTATGTAATTATGGTTTTGATTTGCATTTCTCTAATAATCAGTGACGTTGAGTTTTTTTTTCCCCCATATGCTTGTTGGCCACATGTATGTCTTCTTTTGGGAGTTATCTGTTGGTGTCCTTTGCCCACTTTTTGGTGTTTTCTCTTGTAAATTTGTTTAAGTTCCTTATAGATGCTGGATATTTGACCTTCGTTAGATGAATGGTTTGCAAATATCTTCTCCTATTCTGCAGACTGTTTACTCTCCTGACAGTTTCTTTTGCTGTGCAGAAGCTCTTTAGTTTAATTAGATCCCATTTGTCAATTTTTGCTTTTGTGGTGACTGCTTTTGGTGTCCTTGTCATGAAATCTTTGCTCATTCCTATGTTGAGGATGGTACGGCCTATGCTGTCCTCTAGGGTTTTTATAGTTTAGGGTTTTACATTTAAGTCTTTAATCCACTTTCAGTTGAGAATTTTTATTATTTTATTTATTTGTAAAAATTATTTTATTTCTATTTATTTTAGATTTAATTCACTCTTCTCTTGCTAGTTTCCTAAAGTGGAAGCTTAAATTTACTGATTTAAATCTTCTTTCTTCATTGTATACATTTAATGTACATAAATTTTCTTTACATTGCCTTCACTGCAACTTACAAATTTGGTTATGTTGCATTTTCATTTTCACTTTGTTAAAATATTTTAAATTTCTCTTGAGATTTTTTGATGTTTGTTCGAAGCATACTGTTTAACATTCAAGTATTTTGGAGGTTTCCAGCTATCTTTCTATTACTGAGTTCCAGTTTAATTCCATTATGGTCTAAAACATACTTTGGATGATCTTATCATTTAAATTTGTTAAGGTGTGTTTCATGGTCCAGAATTTCGTGTGCCTTGGTGAATGTTTTGCATGGGCTTGAGAAGAATGTATATTCTGCTGCTGTTGAATGAAATATTCTATAAATGTAAATTAGATTCTGTTGATTGTGTTGTTCATTTTAACAATGCCTTTATTGAGTTCTGTCTGCTGGATCTGTCAATTACTTATAAAAGAGCGTTGAAGTCTCCAACTATAATAGTGGTTTTGTCTATTTTTCTTCGCAGTTCTATCAATTTTTGCCTTATGTGTTTTAAATTTGTTGCTACATAAATACACATTTAAGGGCTATTATGCCATCTTGGAAATTGGCCTTTTTTATCATTATATAATGCTCTTTATCTTTGATCATTTTCCTTGCTGTAAAGCTGGCTTTGTTTGAAATTAATACAGGTACTCCAGCTTTCCTTTGATCAATATTAGCATTCCTATCTATGTCTTTATATTTAAAATGAGGCTTTTATAGGTATGTTGCAGTTGAGTTTTATTTTTGTTTAAACCCACTCTGACAATCTTTGTCTTTTAATTAGAGTTCAGACCACTGATCTTTAAAGTAATTACTGATATAGCAGGACTAATAATCTACTATTTGTTACTGTTTTCTGTTATTTGCCTTTGTCCTTTCTGTTACTGTATTCTACTCTTTCTGCCTATAGTGTTAATTGGCCATTTTACATGATACCGTTTTTTTCTCTTCTCTTAATGTAATAATTTTAGGTGTATGCCACATAATGGCGGTTCAGTCAATGGCAGACTGCATATATGACAGTGGTCCTGTAAGATGATCCTGGAGCCGAAAGATTCTCACCACCGAGTGACGGCCTGAGAAACTGACTAATAAGGCTTTCTTGGAACTGGAACAGAAATGCACACCTGAAGAAGAGGTACGAGAAAAGGAAACTGCAGGAGAAGAAACAGAAGTAGAATCCCCAAGAAAATTCCCAGTGAAGGGTTTAGCAAACGCTTTTACAGACCTCAACAGGCTCCTTAAAAAGTCTTCTGAAAACATAAACCCCAATATCAAAGGTCTGCATTAATGTTGAGGAATGTTCATGGTGTATTATCTGCTCACAAGCAAACCTATGATGATAAAGCAACACACCAAGAGACCCACCGTGGGGATAGTTCTAAACGGAACGACATCTCCTCAATAAGAGCCTCAGGCAGATCCTTCCGGAGTCTTCCAGAAGAAGGCATTGTCATCATAGCAAATGACAGCTCCATTCACGCTATTGCCCGTGAAGGCTGCCCAGTGGGACAAGATGTGGAGGTGGAAGATAGTGTGACATTGCATGATCCTGACCCTGTGCAGGCCTAGGCTAATGTTTGTGTATCTTGGTTTTTAGCAAAAAAGCTTTAAGAGTTTTTTAAAAAGGTTGGGCACAGTGGCTCATGCCTGTAACACCTTGGGGAGGCTGAGGTAGGAGGAACACTTGTGAGGAGTTTGGGACCAACCTGGGCAACAGAGCGAGATCTGATCTCTACAAAGACATTTTTAAAAAGTAGCTAGGCATGGTGGCACATGCCTGGAGTCCTAACTACCTGGAATGCTTAAGTGGGAGGATCACTTGTGCCCAGGAGTCTGAAGCTGCAGTAAGCCATGACTGCACCATTGCATTCCAGTCTGGGGGACGGAAGACCTTGCCTTAAAAAAAAAAAAGTTATAAAAATTTTTGTTTGAATAGAAGAAGACTTTTGGAATAAAAATATAAAGAAAATATTTTTGAAATAATTTTGTGCAACTGTACAATGTGTATAAGCTAAGTGTTTACAAAAGAATAAAAAAGTTTAAGAAAAATAAGTTTATAAATTTAAAAAGTTATAGAAAGCTAAGGTTAATTTATTATTAAAGAAAGAAATACCTTTTTATAAATTTAACGTGGCCTAGGTGTTCAGTGTTTATACAAAGTCTACAGTAGCACACAAGAATATTCCACACCCTCACATTCGCTCACTGCTCACTCACTGATGGCCCCGATCCCAGAACAACTTCCAGTCCTGCAAGCTCCATTCCAGGTAAGTGTCCTCTGCAGGGCACCACTTTTAACCTTTTATACCACAGTTTTACTACACGTTCTTCCACGCTTAGATACATTTTTTTTTTTTTTTCCTGACACATGGTCCTAAAGGTGTTTTTTTTTTTTTTTTTGACACAGAGTCTTGCTCTGTCACCCAGGCTGGAATGCAGAGGCCCAATCTCAGCTCACTGCAACCTCTACCTCCCAGGTTCAAGTGATTCTTGTGCCTCAGCCTCCTGAGCAGCTAGGATTACAGGGAAGTGTCACCACACCCAGCTGGGTGTCACCATGTTGGCCACACTGGTCTCGAACTTCTGGCCTCTAGTGATCTGCCTGCTCAGCCTCCCAAAGTGCTGGGATTATAGACATGAGCCACTGCATTTAAGACATGTTTAGGGCCCGGTGAGGTGGCTCATGCCTGTAATCCCAGCACTTTGGGAGGCTGAGGCGGGTGGATCACCTTAGGTCAGGAATTCGAAACTAGCCTGACCAACATAGAGAAACCCCATCTCTACTAAAAAATACAAAATTAGCGGGGCGTGGTGGCGCATGCCTATAATCCCAGCTACTTGGGAGGCTGAGGCAGGAGAATTGCTTGAACCTGGGAGGCAGAGGTTGGCTGCGATGTGCCGAGATCGTGCCATTGATTGCACTCCAGCCTGGACAACAAGAGCGAAACTCTGTTTCAAAAAAAAAAAAAAAAAAGGTGTGTTTAGATACACCACTATTTATCATTTTGTTACGATGTTCTATGGTATTCAGCATAGCTACATGTTGTACAGATGTGTAGCCTCGGCCAGTCGGCTGTATCATACAGCCTAGGTGTGTAGTAGGCTACATAAGTGCTCTTATGATGGAAATCACCTAATAATGCATTTCTCAGACCATATCCCCATCATTAAGTGATATAATTGTACTTCCTTTTTCACATGGCTCCTCTTGAGTTTGATATACATTTAAAAGTAATTCAAGCCCACTTCCAAATAACACTACGCCACTCCATGGTAGCACAAACACTTCATAACAAAATATTCCTAATTCCTCCTTGCATCTCTCATAATATTGCTGTCATTCATTTCACTTATATAGGAACTATGACCACTGAATACATTTTTGCTATTATTTTAAACAAAATATTATCTGTTAGATCAACTGAGATTTTATTTTACCTATAGTTATTCCTTCACTTATAATCCTCCTTTCTTTATGTAGATCTCAATTTCTGACCTATATTATTTTCCTTCCTTTTGAATAATTTCTTTTAACATTTCTTGCAAGGTAGCCTTAGTATTGACAAATTGTCTCAGTTTTTGTTTGGGCTACTATTTTATTTTTCTGTCACCTTTGAAGGATATTTTTACTAGATATGGGATTCTAAGTTGGTGAGTTTTTCCTTCAATACTTTAAATATTGTGCTACATCTTTTTGCTTGCAAGATTTCTTATGGGAAGTCTGATGTAATTCTTATTCTTCTTCCGCTGTAAGTGGTATGTTTCTGCCAGCTCCCCATCTGGTTTCTTCAAATGTTTTTTCTTTGCCTGTAATTTTCTGCAGTTTAAGTATGGCATGCCTAAGTGTAGATTTTGTTTTATTTATCCTGTTGCTGTTTAAGCTTCCTGCATCTGTGGTTTGGAACCTATCATTAATTTGGAAAAATTCTCAGTCATAATATTGCTCCAAATATTTCTTTTGTGATTTCCTGTCTTTTCTCTCCTCTGGTATTCCCACTATATGTATGTTCTACCTTTTGCAAATGTCCCACAGTTCTTGAATATTATGTTCTGTTTTTTTTTCTTCATTCTTTTTTCTTTTTGTATTTTAGTTTTGGAAGTTTTGGTTGACATTTCTTCAAGCTCACTAATTCTTTCAGTGTCCATGTCCAGTCTGCTGATGAGCCGGCCCACTGAGGGCATTCCTCACTTCTGTTACGGTGCCTTTGGTTTCTAGCATTTCCTTTTGGTTTTTCCTCAGGTTTCCATGTCTCTGCTTTACCCACCTGTTCTTGGCTGTTGTCCAATTTTCTCCTTTAGAGCTCCTTACGTATTAATCTTAGGAATTAAAAAAATACCTAGTCTGATTAATTCTAACACCTCAGCAAAATCTGAGTCTGGTTCTAATGCTTGCTCTGTTTCTTCAAACTGTGATTTATTTGTCTTTTAGAATACCTAGTAATTTTTTGTTACTGAAAGGCAGACATGATATATTGGGTGAAACAGACTGCAGTATGAAGATCTTTAGTGTAAGGTTTTAAAATTTCACTTTAAAAATTTATTTAATCTTTTCCATTTTACATGAGATATGTATTTAAACAAGCAGATGCTTGACTTGAAGGGGAAAGTATCAAGGATTCCTTTTCTCCCTTTTTTTGTAAAGACAGATTGACCCCATGTGAAGTTATACAGAAAAAAGTAATGAAACTGCCCCTGGTGTAACAATGATTTATTTTTTAAAAATTACAATTACCCCATGGAAAAACATATGTGAGGACTGTTATTATCATGTTGTTGCTGTTGTTGAAACAGGGAGAGCGTTGGAATAGAAAGATCAGAGCTGTGAGCAAGCCACCAATGGAGGGAGTCTTTCCACAGAACCAGTATTGCCCCCATCCACTTCTCCGAGATGTCAATCAAGACACACCATTGGTTATCTCCAAGTAGAAAGTTTAAAAAAAAAAAAGGATATACCACTGGTAAAAGTAATTTAGGAAAGCAAAAAAATAAAAATAAAATAAAAATAAAAGACAGCAATATGTTTGTGTGCCTTCACCATTTCATGTCCAATAAAGAATGGTAGCTCTCTGCCCAAAGATGGAAATAGAAAAATAAAACAGTAGCCCACAGGTGATATCTGGTGAACCCAACCAAGACTGGCACCAGTGGGGGCCATCTGGCAAACCATACTGATCCCAAGCTGGTAGCCAAGGCCAACACCTGCAGAGGACATCTGGTTGACCTGGCAACTTGATGATGGGGCTGTCTTTATTGTTTGCTATCGTGTTTTCAGAAGCTAAAATTTTCTCTGGTGTCCACATTTTTGTCTGCCCTGTTGTCTTTGGGTTTCTTTAGAGCCTTCTGAGATGCTCAGTTTTTTCCATTTTATTCCTGTTACTACACAGGAACCTTGCTATTGTGGTGGGAAGTTGTCAAGGCATGGGAAGTGTCCTATAGTCCTGTGATGAAGTCTAGGTCTTTGGTAAGCCTGTGCCTCTGGGCTGTGACCTTGACAGGTGCTTCTGAGCTTTTTTCCTCCCCTTAGGAGAAACAGAAAATCTGGAGTTGGTGCTGGTGTTTTTCCTCCCCCCTCAAGTTAGCTGGGGTCTGATAAATCCCCAACTGGGTAGACTCTGGTAAAATAGTTGCTCTTGCGGGCTGAATGCTCCCGTACACTGTTAAACGGCTACCTTTCCCTTCCACTGTTACAAGCACAATGGGTTGTTCCCTGATCTTCGTGGTTAGAACCTGGCAGGGTTCCTAGACATAGAAAATAAAACAAAACAAAAGTGTGCCTCCTTCTCCCCAAGACAGGACCCCTGGAGTGTAACTGGCAAGTTTCTCCACACTGAGCCTCTGGCAATGTGTCAATTAATTGAAGCTTTCTTAGGCTGGTTCTGGGTTCTGCTGGATACTTCTGCTCCTGGTCTTTTGCTCTGGGAAGCTGTGATTCTCTGTTTACTTGACTGTTGTTTGCTTCAATTTTGGGGGCAGCTGTTTGTTCTGTGACAATTCTCTGATGAAGCTATAAAGCATTGATTTTTAGTTTGTGCAGCTTTTTTCTTATTGTAAATACAGGAATGACAACTTCTACCCCACTTCCATGCCAGACTAGAAACCAGAAGTCAGAACTCCTGCTTTGGACTGCTTCATTTTGACCTGTTTAAACATTGTCTTATTCGAGTTCCTTGATGTTCAGTTGCCACATCCCTGCAGCACCCTGCAGTTAGCTCTGGGAATCTCTTCAATGGTTTCATTTCTGTATATTTGGTTCCTCTTAACACCAGGCAGCTGAAAGTACCATCTCCAAAAACAGCCAAGAAACAGGGTTCACTTTTTTTCTTTTCGCCTGAGGTCTGCAACTATGTGACAGTTACGTGGTTTTTAAGGCTTCTTAGTCAATAAAGACTAGATTTTGCTCCCTGTGACCAAAATCCATGCCTTAAATTTTCTGATTTCTCTCTTAGCACCTAGCAAAGTAACAGTAAGTGGCAGCACTCTGCTCTTTCTTAATAGTAAAACTCAAAATTCACTGATGTTTAATCTGGCTCTAATCCAACAGACCAGACCAGAATTAAATAACTAAGAACAGTGAGAAATGCACATGTTGTGATGTCACCAAGGCCACGTGGTGACCCCAGGCATCACTGCAATGTTCCTTATTTCAGTACGGGAAGCACTGCCTCAGTGTGAAGAAGCCGAGCCTGGGAACAGCCCCACAACAGAACATCGTTCCTTTCTGTCCTTTCCACAAATTCAGAGGCTCTAAGTTTAACTCAGGGGAATACAAGATTCCTAAGGGCACACAGGCTAGAACCACTGAATCTTTCTGGATTCCTTCTGGTCCATACTCTGCTCAGTTTTGCCAGGTATCTCAATGGGGTGGCCAGAACTACACTAAGTAGACTGCTTCACATTTTCTACAACTGCAGGAAAAACGGGTGAGCCCTCACACTTCCCACAAATCCAGACGGCATATACACCACCTTGTGTTTTCCCAGGACAACTCAGTAGGCATAGCCAGGTCCAACCTGCCAGGAGTGCTACCACCCTGCCTTGTGACTTTTTTTTATTTTTGAGGCAGAGTCTCACTCTGTCACCCAGGCTGGAGTGCAGCGGTTCCTGGGCTCAAGAGATTCTCCTGCCTCAGCCACCTGAGTAGCTGAGAAAACAGGTGTACTCCACCACATCCAGCTAACTTTTGTAGTTTCAGTAGAGACAGGGTTTTACATGTTGGCCAGGCTGGTCTCGAACTCCTGACTTCAAGTGATCCACCCACCCTGGACTCCCCAAGTGCTGGGTTTACAGGCATGAGCCACCGTGCCTGGCCATGATGTCTTTTTATAAGTTCTTTCTTCATACGGAAAACTTTGGGAAGAGGGAGAACATAAAATCTTCAAAATTTTCACCTATGTTTGTTAAAGAAAAAGTAAGTAGGTTATTCAGTTAGTACTGCCAAAGCTAGAACCATAAAAAGAAAGAGACTCTTATTTTTCCAGGCTGTCTCCTATTCTGGTAAATGGAATATCAGGATTCTCCACAGAATCCTGAGACGACAAGGCAGCAAGCAGCTGCCCTTTGGCACGGCATGTAAATGAACTCAGTCACCCCCTGGGTTTTCCCCTCTTCTTTCCCTGCTCTTTAGGAGGACACAGAATCATAGGCAGTAACTAGCTGAAGTTTGCTCTGTACTTTAATAGCAGGCAGGATGCCAAACTGCAAATACAATGACCAGATTCAGTTTTACAAGCAAACACTGGAACTGAATTCACCCTAGTCCGGGAAGAATGCCTCGGAACAGAACTAGCAGGAAATCCAATTCAAAACAGGGTGTGTCATCCCTAATTCACAGTGTGGCCCTTACACCTTTCATGAAGTCCTTTGGAAATAAAAGTTTCCTTCTGTAAAAGTTCTCCGCAAAAAACTACATTTTACTAAATTGTATCAGAAATATTTTGCAGGAGATATCCGAATTCCCACAACCAGCACCCTTGGTACAAAGTGTTAGCTAGCTCCTCACTTTCTTCTTTGGATACTGATTATTAAAGTCTTAGAATTTACTAATAATTACTTAATTCTCCCAATTCTCTTCCAACCTCTGAGTGCTCTCTGACATCATGTAGCACCAACTCCTTTCTTGTTCTCTGGGTCACTTGAATAACTTAATATGAAAATGCTTTGAGACCTTCAGAGAATTAGGACAGTCACATACTTAGGCCCACACACCCCCAAGAAGTGCCAGGAGGTTTACGTGCCTGCGTCTCTGCCTCCTGCTGGCCGGTGTTGTCCCAGGGCTCTAAGGAGAAACACATGCAAATGCTGAGAGCCAGCGGTTCCTCAGGGTGGGCAGGAGAGGTCAGGACCTGCTGCCCATGGTTGACCTACCAAAATGGTGCTGCGACTGTAGGATCCCAGAGGGGCTGTGGTTAGGCATGTGAAACAGTGAGCCGCATGCCAGATACACACACTTTAATCTGGATGTACATGGGAGGAGATTATACAAGAAATGATGAAGCACAGGCTTCCTAAACTGGTTCAGGAGAAGAGGAGGAGGAGGAGATTTCTCATCCACACAAGAACAGTGCTTTCTATGTAAATTCTTATTTTGCATAATCTAGTTTCAGGTGGAGAGTTGCCTGATTTACCTAATAAAATACAGGATGCTCAGGTAAATGTAAATTTCAGATAAACAATGAATAATTTTGTTTTAGTATACACATGCCCGGTAGTTTATCTAAAATTCACATTTACCTGGCACCCTTTATTTGATTTGGTAACCCAACTCAGGTGTCAATTCTAATTAAGTCAGCTCTAAAATAACTGTCAGTGGTATGTGAGAAGCTACCAAACCACACATCCTTCCGACACTTCGGGACACTTCATCTGTCATTGTGTTTTTCCATGGGGGTGTGTGGACAAAGCTGCCACCTCCTCACCTCATACAGGAAAACAGAGAAGCCTGCATTTCTGTGGGAAGACTTCAAAACAGCTCTCAAAAACTAAAATCATATCACCAGAGAAATTGGGTTATGTAATGGTGCATACCACACTTGTGTTTACTTGAGGAAGTTAGCACTTCTTATTGAGAAGGATGCGGCCTGATCGTGCTGTTATCACCACTGAAAAAAAATCTGTGATGCCCCCAGAGGCTTCCTAGTACATGTAACAGAGAAGGGAGGGCAGACCCGGGTGCAGGGCGGTCACATCCGTGATCCAGCCTAACCATCCCCCATCGCCAGCAGGCAGGGAGACAGACTCGCACGGAGATAAAGCCCAGCTGCTGTATTGGCTGGACCTGACGTGGGTTATTTAAGTCGGCAGCTACACTGAAGGACTTCTAAAAAGCTCAAGTGATAGTTTCACCTTTGCACTTTCCACATTCAGCTGGCCTTTTCCCTTAAAACATGCACAATCTTCAAACCTCCTTGAACAGGTGGAAATGCATCTTTCTTCCAAGCCAAGTTCTCAGTCCACATTAGTCCATACTTGGCTACAGATTTGACATTTGTGGCCAAAATCCTACTAGAAACCACCTTTGGGTATTCCATATCTTGCTGATCTGGTTAGGGTCAAGTAAAACTAAATAGATTTTCAGTCGAATACTAAGAAGCTCACAAAATGAAATTTAGGTACAAATACATCAAGTAGTATTAAAGTTCAAATTCCAAAAGTAAAACTTACATTAACAAAGAAAAGCCAGGCATGGTGAGAGATGGGAGGATAGCCTGAGTCTGGGAAGTCGAGGCTGCAGTGAGCAGCGATTGTGCCGCTGTACTCCAGCCTGGGAGACAGGGTGAGACCCTGACTCAAAAAAAAAAAAAAAAAAAGAAAGAAAGAAGGAAGAATACCACACAACAACAAAAACAACAAAAAATCACTTTAAATCTTTAAACTATTCCTTTTAAAACAATGTGATAGAAACATCATCAGGTTACTGGAGATTTCACAAATAATGCATAATGAAGAGCTTTCTCAGAAACAGAATACTAACATCTGAAGAAAAAAAAAGGCCTATCCAAAACCAAGAATCTTCAGTAAATAAAATGCTTTTTAGGATTCAAAATAATAAAGATAGGTTTAAAATCCACGTTTTAAAAAACTGCAACAAATACTTCTTAAACTGTCTTTTTTTAACAGAGCAAAGCAACAGAGCATTCTGCATCCCCAGACAGTGACATTGTGTGATTTTGGGTAGGAACACATTTGAACCCTAAGGGGAGTCATTCAGCCTAGGGTCATGCTGGCAGCCAGGACACAGAGACTTCCTCTTTCCCTCTGAGCTCACGGGCCCTTCCCATTTCCACGCTGGCTCGGATCCTTCAGCAGCCTTTCCTGCTGCTGACAACCAAGTGGAGAAAATAAATGAACTTTAAAACAGTTATTTTCCTCACAGATTTAGGGAAAGAAATGATGTGAGGGAAAACACATGTGAGTCAACACAAAACACAGTCCTATATGCATCATGGAGGCTGCAGAAACCCCGGAGTCAAAGCACACGTTCAGGAGAGGCCAATCCCTTCAGTATCACAGTTCTTTTTCTCCTGATCATTCATATATTTCTTTCTTTTTTTTTTTTTTGAGTTGAACTCTGGCTTTATTGCCCAGGCTAGAGGGCAGTGGTACAATCTTGGCTCACTGCAACCTCCACCTCCTGGGTACAGGCAATTCCCTGTCTCAGCTTCCCGAGCAGCTGGGATTACAGATGCCTGCCACCATGCCTGGCTAATTTTTGTATTTTTAGTAGAGCAGGAGTTTCAGCATATTGGTCAGGCCACTCTTGAACTCCTGACCTCGTGATCCACCTGCCTCAGCCTCCCAAAGTGCTGGGATTACAGGCGTGAGCCACGACCCCCCAGCCCAAGACAGACTCTCACTCTTGTCACCTAGGCTGCCAGGCTGGAGTACAGTGGTGCGATATCAGCTCACTGTAATCTGTGTCTTGGGTTTAAGCAATTCTCCTGCTTCAGGCTCCCTGGTAGCTGGGATTACAGGCACCCGCCACCACGCCTAGCTAATTTTCATATTTTTAGTAGAGAGGGGGTTTCACCAAGTGGCCACTCTGGTCTCGAACTCCTGACCTTAAGTGATCGGCCCGCCTTGGCCTCTCAAAGTGCTGGGATTACAGGCGTGAGCCAGGCTCCTGGCCTCATTCATATATTTCTAACAACTAGGAACATACTTCATCAACACAAAATTCTCCCCAATCTTGCTGATTAGACTTCAAAACTAACTGGAAGAATTTCAAATGCAAAATGGATCTCTCTTCTAAGCTGTCTTGAGTAGAGGAAAATAAAAAATAAAGAGTGGCCGGGTGCGGTGGCTCACACCTGTAATCCCAGCACTTTGGGAGGCTGAGGTGGGCAGATCATGAGGTCAGGAGTTTAAGACCAGCATGGCCAACATGGTAAAACCCCATCTCTACTAAAAATACAAAAGTTAGCTGGGCATGGTGGTGCATGCCTGTAATCCCAGCTACTCTGGAGGCTGAGGCAGGAGAATTGCTTGAACCCAGGAGGCGGAGGTTGCAGTGAGCTGAGATTGCACCACTGTACTCCAGCCTGGGCTACAGAGCGAGATTCCGTCACAAAAAAAAAAAAAAAAAAAGAAAGAAAGAAAGAAAGAAAAAAAGAATCACAACAAAACGGTTAGGAATTGTTTCTGATATCTTCCGTGTAGGTTCTGCAATTTCTTCACTTATAGCCACACACATCCCATAATGGCCAACACAGAAATTTCTGGTTTTAATTATTTGCTCTCAAGGAGAAAGCAGTAAGGAAAGGAAGAAATGTGAAATATAGTTATTACTATTTGATTAACCAAAGTGTGCCCAATTAAATCCCTGGTAAAACTGAATGAGGTTGACCTCAATTTTGCATTGGAACAAGGAAGGACTCAGAGGCATACATGGATCCTGTCCAATCTGTGTGATCTAAAACCCCATTCTTTGAAGCCTCTCTATTGTCAGATGACTTGGATCCAACATTCATTCTCAAAATGCTACACATGCATTTTCTGCTAAAGAAATGAAGCCTTTTTACTTTTCTTCAGAGCAAGGCCATGTCCATACTTATATCGAATTCATACTGGGCAGCAGGACAAGGTCATGCAGCACCCACAAAGGGAAGTTCTGGAGCCATATCCCTGGAAAGTTCTTTGAGGCTCATCCAGTTTGTTAAGATTTTCTCAGGGCCATCAGCAAACCCTACTTTCTTGATCTGCAGTCAAATGCTCTACCCCTGAGCTATACCCCCTCCCAAGCAAACCCTACTTTCACCTACAAATTGCAGGATGGCAAGAAAGGATTCTTTTCAGAAGTCATGCCCAGTGTCACACAGTTTTGTGATCCACTGGTGGTAGGAATTCAGCAAGTTATTTAACCTCAGTTTCCCCATCTGCAAATTTACTATAATAATGCCTCCCTTCCATTTGTGTTAAGGATGAAAAGAAAGCCTACACAAAGCATTAAATATAGCTAGCTTCTTTTTTGAAAGGAGTAAGTTAAGAATTTTCATGCTACCTGCAGCATACCATCTTGGGCTGCCAAAGCTTAGACTGAAAGGGGTGGGACTGGCTCCAGGGCTGAGAGAAAAATACTCACAGTACAAAGATTCTCAAGGCTAGATTTTTTAATGAACAAACTACTCTTTAGCCAGCCTTCTGGGAGCTTGCTTGATACAAGCATAAAATTAAACAATTCAAGTTTTGTTCAATTCATACCAGACACTCAACATGTACCAGTTCCAAAAGGAAGAAAAAAGATTAATGGAACAGGTCCCTGCCATCCATGGGGTCTACACATGTTCAACTCATCATTAACAAGCTGGGGGATCATTAACGAGCCGGCTGATCAATGTTGGAATGTGTACAGTGCTTATAAAATATTTGCCTCTCCATGTTACAAGAGGCCTATCCCTAAAATTCCCTATAATTTTTCAGGAAAACTAAAGATAACTAAGCGAGAATCAAGCAATATATACTGTACATTCAAATACAATGATATTATCTATAGTCAAGTTCAGGTTATAAGGTTCTTGGTAACTAACCCCTTTTCCTCCCATAGGATTCAGGATGAATCTGTGCTATACTGACTGGTGTTTAAGGGCTTAATATAATGACTAGAGGTAGAAACTTTAAAATCTGTCACACTTTATGCTCACTGACTAATTCAGTTGCCTTTGATCATATACCTTGTTTAAAAATTTTTAAAGATCATGTCCCCAATCAAGCATATGTATTTATAAATTAATGCCTTATTTTTTGCAAACTTACTATCACATATAATCAAAGTCTCTTTTTCATTTGTTTGTTTTCTTGAGGCAGGGTCTTGCTCTGTTACTCAGGCTAGAGTGCAGTGGTGCAATCACAGCTCAGTGCAGTCTTGACCTCCTGGGCTCAAACAATCCTGCCACCTCAGCCTCCCACATAGTTGGGACCACCATGCCTGGCTAATTTTTAAACTTTTTACTACAGACAGGGTCTCGCCATATTACCCAGACTAGTCTTGAACTCCTGGTCTCAAGTGATCTTCCCACCTTACTTTGGCCTCCCCAAAGTGCTGGGATTACAGGCATGAGCCCCTGTGCCCAACCAAAGCATCTTTTTAAAAACTTTGTCATGGGGCTTAAAAAGAACACATAGTGGCCGAGTGCAGTGGCTAATGCCCCAGCACTTTGGGAGACTGAGGTGGGGGGAGGGGTCACCTGAGGTCAGGAGTTCGAGACCAGCCTGGCTAACAAGGTGAAATCCAGTCTCTACTAAAAAGACAAAAATTAGCCAGGCGTCGTCATGTGCCTGTAATCCCAGCTACTCGAGAGGCTGATGCAGGAGAATTGCTTGAACCCGGGAGGCAGAGGTTGCAGTGAGCCAAGATCGTACCACTGCACTCCACCTTGGGCAACAAGAGT
Source organism: Aotus nancymaae (assembly GCF_030222135.1). Lineage (NCBI taxonomy): Eukaryota > Metazoa > Chordata > Mammalia > Primates > Aotidae > Aotus > Aotus nancymaae. The sequence continues at coordinate 325,548 of NW_026988450.1, read as the reverse complement.
GAAACTGTCTCAAAAAAAAAAAAAAAAAGGACACATAGCCAGGTCAGAGAACTGTCCACTCTATCATCTTCTTGATCATATGTACTTGGCATTATTAAATTATTTCCAACCTATAGTTCCTTACAGGAATCTTAGAGCTTGGTTTTCAAAGGTTTCACCAATTATTCACATTTCTTCACTTTGCTAACATAAGACTTTAAAAGTAGCATAAATCTTGAGTGATGTAACAACATGCCCTATCACCCCAGTTCTAGCGAGTGGCTGTCACCAGACGTGAGGCTCTGGTGCGAGTGTGCTCCTGCCTTCCCAATGCCTTCAGCACAGTGTCTAGACCCATAATGGAACCATCATAACATTTCTTGGTCAAATAAAGAGAAAAACATTGTAAATCAAATAAAAATATTGGTTTCAAGTATTTCAAAAAGGAAATGCTATTAACATTTGTACTCTTCTAACAGGGATGATTAGGTGAAGCCCATGGCAAAATAGTTACCATTGCAAGAATGCTGCGGCCAACTAGATGGAGCAGCAGGCGCTACAATTTAATTTCTATTAATAAGTTCCTGAATTTCATAATAAGTAGATCATAAGAATACCCCTGATCTTTTAGGGTTCCTGCATGTCTAGCATGAGGTGAAACCGGAACTAACAAAGCTGCCCGGCTGCCACGCCAGACCAATGTGTATATGAATCGCTACCAGTGCACTTTTTCACATGGAGAGTATCTGTGATGCTCACTGAATAGCCTACAATTACTTTAACTATATTTTTTAAAGTATTAGCAACCTTAGAGTTTAAAGTTAAAAACTCTGCAGAATGAATACTAGCTTAGCGAAAGACATTACAATGAAAAAGAAAAGCTATTAACACAAGGAAATAGAATATAGAGGCACGAAATAAATCTTATGATGTATAGGAATATAATATACGATAGAAGCACTTAAAATCAGTAAGGGAAAATTATTCAGAAAGTAGTGCTGATAAAATTGTTTGGAAAAAAATTAAAATTAAACTCTACCCTTAAATCATACACCAAAATAAATTTCAGATGGAATAAAGAGTTAAATGTGAATAATGAAGCCATGAAAATTAGTAAATTTTTCATTGGTTTCATTATTACAAGATGTCCTTACTGTGAATAATTTCACAAACTTCCTAGCTTTAGGTTAAAAGTATGTTTTTTTTCTGAGAAAGCTACAATCAGGATAAGTGAACATAATCATTTTGGATACCTAATGAATTTGATACAAATTTATCAACAGAATACTGCGTAGACAGACTAGCTAATGGGGGAGGAGGCCGCTCTCTTCTGAGCCCTCAAGGATCAGTGGCTCCCGGGACATCTGTGGTCATGAATATACACCTCATATCAAGCACTCAGTGTCTGAGGGCAAGGGGAGAGCTGGTATTAGAGTATACAGGATTGATGAGGAACTCTTTATCTTAGGAGCAGACTTTTATTTTGCAGGTAATAGTAATAATTATTTTTTAAGTGGGGGTATTTCAGAATTTAAAGGTGTATCTGCCAGGCATGGTGGCTCACATCTGTAATCCCAGCATTTTGGGAGGCTGAGGTGGGTGGATCACTTAGGGTCAAAAGTTCAAGACCAGACTGGTCAACATGGTGAAACTCTGTCTCTACAAAAAACACAAAAAATTAGCTGGGCGTGGTGGCAGGTGCCTGTAATCTCAGCTACTTGGGAGGCAGGAGAATCACTTGGACCTTGGAGGCAGAGGTTGCACTGAGCTGAGATCGAGCCACTGCACTCCAGCCTGGGTGACAAGTCATTACAGAAATGCAAATCAAAGCCACAATTAAATACTACTTTCACACTCATTAGAATTGCAATTATCAAAAAAAGAAAATAACAAGTGTTGGTGAGAAGGTGGAGAGACTGAAACTCCCAGGCATTGCTGGTGGAAATATAAAACGATGCAACTTCTATGAAAAACAATATGGTGGTTCCTTAAGAAGTCAAAGCAGGACTTCCGCCAAGATGGCCGAATAGGAACAGCTCCAGAGCGCAGTCCCCAGCGAGAGCCACGCAGAAGGTGAGCGATCTCCGCATTTCCAACTGAGATATCAGGTTCATCTCAATGGGAATGGTTGGATGGTGGGTGTAGCCCAAGGAGGGCAAACCGAGGCAGGGAGGGGTGCTGCCTCACCTGGGAAGTGCAGTAAGCTGGAGGGCCCTCCCTCAGACCCAACGGAGGCCATCGTGGACATTTCCGGCCATTCCGGAGCTCTGGTTTGGCTGCTATGTTTCTCCCTCAGTCTTTGCAGCCCACAGACCAGGAGATCCCCGTGTGCAAACAGGTGCCACGGGTTTCCAGGGCAAATCTTGGCAGCCAATTCAGCAGTGCCACAAGTTCCCAGCACAAATCTGAGCAGCCCTTTTGACTGGCACCTGGAGTGCCTGTGAGAGAGTCGCCCATACCCCTGAGAGAAAGAGGGCTGAGGGTGGGGAGCCAGGTGATCTGGCTGAAGGGGGCTGAAGGCGGGGTTCCACCCCCACGGAGACTAGCAAACTGAATTCCATCGGCTTGGGATTTCTGCAGCCAGCACAGCAGTTTGAGCTCGACCCTGGACAGTAGAGCTCCGTGGAGGGAGGGGCGCCCACCATTACCGAGGCAGCTCTAACCTTACCTGTGTAAACAAAAGCACAGAGAAGTTTACACAGCAGCTGGGGGGAGCCTGCAGCAGCTCAGCAATGCCTCTGCAGGCAGACTGTGACTTGACCCCCTTCCTTGCTGGGCAGGGCATCTCTGAAAAAAGCCGCAGCCTATCAGGGACTTATAAATAAAGCCACACCTTCCTGAAACAGAGCACCTGGGAAAAGGGGCGGTTGTGAGTTCCACTGCAGTAGACTTAAACATCCTTGCCCAGCAGCTCTGAAGGGAGCAACAGAGCTCCCAGCACAGCACTTGAGCTCTGACAAGGGACAGACTGCCTCCTCAAGCAGTTCCCCGACCCCCGTATATCCAGAGCCACCTAATACAGGAGAGCTCTGGCTGACACCTGGCAGGTTACTTCTGGGACAAAGCTACTACAGGAGGCGACAGGCAGCAATCACTGATGTTCTGCAGCCCCCGCAGGTGATTCTCAGGCAAGCAGGGTCTGGAGTGGACCTCCAGCAGTCCTGCAGCAGTGGGGCCTGACTGTTAGAAAGAAAACAAACAAACAAAAGAAATAGCTTCAACATCAACAAAAAGGACGTTCACTCAGAGACCCTATCAGGAAGTCACCAACTTCAAAGACCAAAGGCAGATAAATCCATGAAGATGAAAAGAAACCAGCACAAAAAGGATGAAAACACCAAAAACCAGAATGCCTCTCCTCCAAGGGATGACAGCTTCTCACCAGCAAGGTGAGAAAACTGGATGGAGAATGAGTTTGACGAACTGACAGAAGCAGGCTTCAGAAGGTGGGTAATAAATTGCTCTGAGCTAAAGGAACATGTTCTAACTCAATGCAAAGAAACTAAGAACTTGGAAAAAGGTTAGATGAAATGCTAACTAGAATAACCAGCTTAAAGAAGAACATAAACAACTTGATGGAGCTGAAAAACACAGCATGAGAACTTGGCAAAGCACACACAAATTTCAATAGCTGAATTGATCAAGCAGAAGAAAGGGTATCAGAGATTGAAGATCAACACAATGAAATAAAACAAGAAGGCAAGAAAAGAGAAAAAAGAGTGAAAAGAAATGAACAAAGCCTCCAAGAAATATGGAATTATGTGAAAAAACCTAATCTATGCTTGATCGGTGTACTTGAAGAGGACGGGAGAATGGATGCAAGTTGGAAAACACTCTTCAGGATATTATCCAGGAGAATTTCCCCAACCTAGCAAAGCAGGCCAACATTCAAATAAAGGAAATATAAAGAACACCATAGAGATATTCCGCAAGAAGAGCAACCCCAAGGCACATAATCATCAGATTCACCAGTGTTGAAATGAAGGAAAAAATGCTAAGGCAGCCAGAGAGAAAGGTCGGGCCACCCACAGAGGGAAGCCCATCAGACTCATAGCGGATCTCTTGGCAGAAACCCTACAAGCCAGAGGAGAGTGGAGGCCAATATTCAACATCCTTAAAGAAAAGAGCTTTCAACCCAAAATTCCATATCCAGCCAAACTAAGTTTCATCAGGGAAGGAGAAATAAAATCCTTTACGGACAAGCAATTCCTGAGAGATTTCGTCACCACCAGACCTACCTAACAAGAGCTCCTGAAGGCAGCACTAAACATAGAAAAGAACAACCAGTACCAGCCACTCCAAAAACACACCAAATGGTAAAGACCATCAACACAATGAAAAATTGCATCAACAAATGGGCAAAACAACCAGCCAGTACCAAAATGGCAGGATCAAATTCATACATAACAATATTAACCTTAAATGTAAATGGGCTAAATGCCCCAATCAAAAGACACAGACTGGCAAATTGGATGAAAAGTCAAGAACCATTGGTGTGCTATACTCAGGAGACCCACCTCACCTGCAAAGACACACACAGACTCAAAATAAAGGGATGGAGGAAGATTTACCAAGCAAATGGACAGCAAAAACAGAAGGGGTTGCAATCATAGTCTCTGATAAAATGGACTTTAAACCAACAAAGATCAAAAGAGACAACAAAGGGCATTACATAATGGTAAAGGGATCAATGCAACAAGAAGAGCTAACTATCCTAAATATATATGCACCCAATACAGGAGCACCCAGATACATAAAGCAAGTTCTTAACGACCTACAGAGAGACTTAGACTCCCACACAACAACAGTGGGAGACTTAAATACTCCACTGCCAATATTAGACAGATCAACGAGACAGAAAATAAACAAGGATATCCAGGACTTGAACTCAGCTCTGGACCAGGCAGACCTAACAGACATCTACAGAACTTTCCATCCCAAATCCACAGAATATACATTCTTCTCGGCACCACATAGCACTTACTCTAAAACTGACCACATAATTGGAAGTAAATTACTCCTCAGCAAATGTAAAAGAACAGAAATCATAACAACCAATTTCTCAGACCACAGTGCAATCAAATTAGAACTCAGGACTATGAAACTCATGCAAAACCACACAACTACATGGAAACTGAACAACCTGCTCCTGAATGACTATTGGATAAATAATGAAATGAAGGCAGAAGTAAAGATGTTCTTCAAAACCAATGAGAATGAAGACACAATGTACCAGAATCTCTGGGACACATTTAAAGCAGTGTCTAGAGAGAAATTTACAGCACTAAATGCCCACATGAGAAGCGAGGAAAGATGTAAAATAGACACTCTATCGTCAAAATTAAAAGAAAACAACTAGAGGAGCAAGATAAAACAAATTCAAAAGCTAGCAGAAGACAAGAAATAACTAAGATCGGGGCAGAACTGAGGGAGATAGAGACACAACCCCTCAAAAAATTTAATAAATCCAGGAGCTGGTTTTTGAAAAGTTCAACAAAATAGATAGACCGCTAGCCAGACTAATAAAAAAGAAAAGAGAAGAATCGAATAGATGCAATAAAAAATGATAAAGGGGATATCACCACCGATTCCACAGAGGCTATGAACACCTCTATGCACATAAACCAGTAAATCTAGAAGAAATAGATACATTCCTGGACACTTACACCCCCCCAAAACTAAACCAGGAAGAAGTTGAATCCCTGAATAAACCAGTAACAAGGTCAGAAGTTGAGGCAGCAATTAATAGCCTACCAACCAAAAACACTCCAGGTCCAGACAGGTTCACAGCTGAATTCTACCAGCTACAAAGAGGAGCTGGTACCATTACTTCTGAAACTATTCATAACAACAAAAAAAAGAGGGAATCCTCCCTAATTCATTTTATGAGACCAGCATCATCCTCATACCAAAACCTGGCAGAGATACAACTAAAAAAGAAAATTTCAGGGCAATATCCATGATGAACATTGATGTGAAAATCTTCAATAAAATACTGCAAACCAAATGCGACAGCATATCAAAAACCTTATCCATCATGATCAAGCAGGCTTCATCCCGGGGATGCAAGGCTGGTTCAACATACACAAATCCAAAAAGGAAATCTATCACATAAACAGAACCAAAGACAGAAACCACCTGATTATCTCAATAGATGCAGAGAAGGCCTTTGACAAAATTCAACAGCCTTTATGCCAAAAACTGTCAATAAACTAGGTATTGATGGAATGTATCTCAAAATAATAAAAGCTATCTACGACAAACTCACAGCCAATACCATACTGAATGGGCAAAAACTGGAAGCATTCCCTTTGAAAACTGGCACTAGACAATGGTGCCCTCTCTCACCATTCCTATTAAACATAGTATTGGAAGTTCTAGCTAGACCAATCAGGCAAGAAAAAGAAATAAAGGGTATTTAATTAGGAAAAGAGGAAGTCAAATTGTCTCTATTTGTAGATGACATGACTGTATATTTAGAAAACCCCATCGTCCAAGTCCCAAATCTCCTTAAGATGATAAGCAACTTCAGCAAAGTCTCAGGATACAAAATCAATGTGCAAAAATCACAAGCATTCCTACACACCAATAACAGACAAACAGAGAGCTAAATCATGAGTGAACTCCCATTCACAAATTCTACAAAGAGAATAAAATACCTAGGAATACAGCTAACAAAGGACATGAAAGACCTCTTCAAGGAGAACTACAAAGCACTGCTCAAGGAACTAAGAAAGGACACAAACAGATGGAAAAACATTCCAGGCTCATGGTTAGGAAGAATCAAAATTGTGAAAATGGCCATACTGCCCAAAGTAATTTATAGATGCAATGCTATCACCATCAAGCTACCATGGACCTTCTTCACAGAACTGGAAAAAACCACCTTAAACTTCATAGGGAATCAAAAAAGAGCCTGCATAGCCAAGACAAGCAAAAAGAATAAAGCTGAAGGAATCACACTACCTGACTTCAAACTATACTATAAGGCTACAGTAATCAAAACAGCACGGTACTGGTACCAAAACAAAGATAAGCTCAATGGAACACAACAGAGGCCTTGGAAGGATCGCCATATATCTACAACCATCTGATCTTTGATGAACTGGAAAAAAAACAAGCAATGAGGAAAGGATTCCTTATTTAACAAATGATGTTGGAAAAACTGGCTAACCATGTGCAGAAAGCTGAAACTGGACTCCTTCCTTACACCTCATACAAAAATTACCTCCAGATGGATTACAGAGTTAAGCATAAGACCTAATAACATAAAAACCCTAGAAGAAAATCTAGGTAATACCATTCAGGACATAGGCAATACCATTCACAGGCATGGGCAAGGACTTCATGACTAAAACACGAAAAACAATGGCAACAAAAGCCAAAATAGACAAATGGGATGTAATTAAACATAAGAGCTTCTACACAGCAAAAGAAACTATCATTACAGTGAACTGGCAACCAACAGAATGGGAAAATATTTTTGCAATCTACCCATCTGACAAAGGGCTAATATCCAGAATCTACACAGAACTAAAACAAATTTACAAGAAAAAACCCAACCCCGTTAAAAAGTGGGCAAAGGATACAAACAGGCACTTTTCAAAAGAAGGCTTTTATGTGGCCAACAAACATATGAAAAAATACTCATCAACACCAGTCATTAGAGAAATGTAAATCAAAACCACACTGAGATACCATCTCACGCCAGTTAGAATGGCGATCATTAAAAAATCTGGAGACAACAAATGCTGGAGAGGATGTGGAGAAACAGGAACGCTTTTACACTGCTGGTGGGAGTGAAAATTAGTGCAATCATTGTGGAAGACAGCGTGGCGATTCCTCAAGCATCTAGAAATAGAAATACCATTTAACCCAGCAATCTCATTACTGGGTATATACCCAAAGGATTATAAATTGTTCTATTATAAAGACACATGTACATGTATGTTCATTGGGGCACTGTTTACAATAGTAAAGACTTGGAAGCAACCCAAAGGCCCATCAAGGATAGCCTAGATAAAGAAAACGTGGGACACATACACCATGGAATACTATGCAGCCACAAAAAAGGATGAGTTCATGTCCTTTGCAAGGACGTGGATAAATGTGGAAATCATCATTCTCAGCAAACTGCCACAAGAACAGAAAATCAAACACCACATGTTCTCACTCATAAGTGGGTGTTGAACAATGAGAACACATGGACACAGGGACAGGAACACCACACAGTGGGGTCTGTTGGGGAGTAGGGGGCTAGGGGACTGATAATGGCGTGGGGGGAGTTTGGGGAGTGATAACCTTGGAAAAATAACTAATGTAGGTAATGGGGGATGGAGGCTGCAAACCACCGTGGCATGTGTATACCTATGTAACAATCCTGCAAGATCTGCACATGTACCCCAGAAGTATATATATAAAAAATAAGAAGTCAAAACATTAGATCCAGCAATTCCACTTCCAGATCTATAGCCGAAAAAAAATTCAGAGCAGAAACTAAATAGATACATGTATACTTATGTTCACAGAAGCATTATTCACACAGTAGCCCAGAGGTGAAAACAAAGCAAATGTCTATGGACAGATGAATGGATAAACAAAATGTGGCATAAACATACAACAGAATATTATTTAGCCGTAAAAAAGGAAACTCTGACACATGATGTGGATGAACTTTGAAAACATTATGCTAAGTAAAATAAGCCAGACACAAAATAACAAATATTGTATAATTCCACTTAAGAGTTACCTAGAATAGGCAACTTCATACAGGCAGAAAGTAGAATATAGATTACCAGGGGCTTGTGGGAAGGAGTTAGTGTTTAATGGCACCAGAGTTCACGTTGGGGGATGATGACAAGTTCTGGAAATGGAGAGCGGTATAGGTTGCACCATGTTATGACTGTAGTTAATACCACTGAAAATACATCTAAAAATAGTTAAAATGGTAATTTTTATGTTATGTATATTTTACCACATTTATTTTTTTTAAAGCATTTCATGAGGCTGGGTACGATGGCTTATGCCTGCCATCCCAGTACTTTGGGAAGCCAAGCCAATGAACTGCTTTAGCCCAGAAGTTCAAGACAAGTCTAGACAACAAAGGAAGACCTTTTGTCTTAAAAAAAAAAAAAAAAAAAAAAAAAGGCATTGGCTGGGTGCAGGGGCTCACATCTGTAATCTTAGCACTTTGGGAGGCAGAGGCGGGCAAATCATGAGGTCAGGAGATCAAGACCATCCTGGATAACACAGTGAAACCCGTCTCTACTATAAATACAAAAAATTAGCGGGGCATGGTGGTGCGTGCCTGTAGCCCCAGTTACTCAGGAGGCTGAGGCAGGAGAATCACTTGAACACAGGAGCAGAGGTTGTAGTGAGCCGAGATCGTACTATTGCACTCTAGCCTGGGCGACAGAGCGAGACTCCATTTTGGGGGTGGGGGTAGGAGTGGGGGGAAGGCATTTCATGGACTATATGTGTATACACACAAAAGCTTACAGAGGAAATGTATTTCTGCCTCAAAGAAGAGTAATTTCATTTATTCAGTCAAATGTATTAAATATCTATACATTTATGAGATATGCATAGAAACACAGTTCAGACAATTTAGACCTAGAATTTCATACGGTATTGGGAATGAAAGACAAAATACGATAAAGTCGTGAAAGTGCTATTATAGAGCCATATATGTCACTATTCTGGTCCTAAGATTTGTAGATTAACCTCTCAAGGGGATTGGGACACTTCCCAAGGATCCTTGGGGACAGTGACAGGCCCTAAGTGTTCCTACCTTCATCACTTTCAGTTTTTTCTATACCATAGGACATCAAAGCTAAGGACAACCACGTATCAGTACTCAGTTGATTCTCAGACAGAATATTAGGCAGATGTTGACAAGGTTCTTCTTTGCTAAGTGTTTGGAGAACTTAAAAAAGCAGAGAACAATCCCTCATATTTTGAACTATGAGCTTAATTCTGTGCGTAATTCCTCATAAGCACCAAAATAGGTCACTGGTTTATGATCTTTAGCAGAAGAAACTGGCAGACAGAAAATTTAAGTAATGGGCTATTGTCAGAGAGCACACTGGAATCCGTTGAAGACTATCGGGGATCAGATGTGCAGGTTAAGCCTCCACAGCACAGTGTGGCCCAGCCCCCCACTTCCACTCCCTGCCCTACCCTGGGACCTCTGTTCAAAAGGAGGATATGTGCTCTTCCATTTGTTGAACTTTAAAGAAAACAGGAAACAGTTTTAAAATAATGTTCTATGATTTTGTGAATCCTTATGATTAACAAATAGCCATTCAAATTTTTCAGGAATGATGAGAAATATAAACCTCAGAAAGATAAGGGCAGACTGTTTGAAAAGCATGGTCTTTTTCAGCCTTTGAAAGCAGTCAGAGGTGGTAGTGAAACCTTGTGTGCTGTTTTGCGTGGTGGCCTCAAAGCACATACAAATATAATTTGTAGTATATTGTTTATTTGTTTTTCCTTTTAAGATGTCTGAATATTGGTCACCTACATATTTATATTTCCCTTATCTCCCTCATCAGATTCTAGTTTCTATTTTTTATGTCTCTCCTAACACTACCTATTCAAATTACTTTCACTCAGTAACTCTGACAGCCTCAGAATCACATCCAAAAAACCCACTCCCACAGACACTAGCACAGATTTGAGTACACGCCTCTTTCATGCCTCACTGTTTGCTTAGATTTCTGCCGTATTAACTGTAAACAACACTATACATATTTCTGTAGACACAGCCCCTGGTCTCCCAGTGCCTCCCTCCCCTCAAACAAGGTAACAAGGAACACACCTTCCTCTTTTCTATGTCATCAGCGCTAACACAGAGCAGTGAGTGCATGTTTGTAGAGCTGACAGATGAGTGTATTTGGGATATATTAACTTTATGAGACCAGGGATGGGTTTAGAAGGTGAGTTTTTGTTTTAGAAATCCCTGTTCCAAACCCAATCTAGCAGTCATTTCTATACCAAATGAACAAAAAAGAAATCTCAATCAGTAACTTCAGAATCAGACAATTTAACGAATGTGAAATATACAGGACAGAAGCAGGCATATTAAAGTCAACAAATCCTAGTTTTTCTCTGTACTCCTGTCAGCTAATATTTAAGTTGTTATTATTACATTCAGGCACTTCCGATCACAGACACAAAAGGCACAATGCCATGGAGCTTCTCCTGCAGCACTCTCCTGAACGCAAGCACTATGTGACTTTCACATTATAGAGCCCGTGGTGAGTCACCACGCCAGCCCAAGAAGCCACGTGGTTCACCTGTGGGCAAGAGGCAGAGAGCACAACAGTAGGGTAACTACAGCAAAAACAACCTGTTTTCCAAATTCTAATAATAGACTGTAGGAAAACACACATTTAGACACACATCTAACGCTAGAACTTGCCGCCATTTTAAAGCTATTAACATGGATCCCATGCCAAGCAACAGTCTCTCCTCCACCCTTACCCTTAACCTAAAAATAAAATGAAACATTACAGCCACATATTTTGCTTGCCTCAGCCAAGAGCTCAAAAAACCCCCTCAAGTCCTACTGTTGCTGGATCCGTCCACTGTATACTATGAGTCAGCACTTCTCCTCATTTCTGGAAATTCCTCACCAGCAACATGACCTACAAGAGGAAGCCAACTTTCCATTTCAATGTATAACAGGAAGTATTCAAACAGATTTCGCCTAAACTGGAGAACTGTTGTGAATGTAACCGCTGTTACATCAGAATTAGTGCACATCTACTGAAAGACATCAAGTTTTTTTTTAAATAGTGTAGTATTTTAAAATACGGACATATAGATTGTGATGAGCTAAACCAGTATAGTGAATTTGAACAGAGGTACTTCAGTGGCTGGAAGAGAAGAAAAACACAAACCTTAAATTTAAGTCAATTACTGTCCATTTTTCTATTGCACATATTATTGCAGAGTTGTAAGACTTGGGCAAAACCTGCTTGTTATGTTAAGAATCTGCTAAGTTTTGTTTTGAATATCTGGTTTGAGCAGTAATGTATAGAAATAACATGGGAAGTGTAAATATTTTGAGAAAAGACATTCTGCAGCAGATACTAACATAAGAGTTTACCTCTCTCCTCAATAACTGGTTTAAATTTGTTTGAACAGCACAAACTATGTTAATAGATTACAGAGACTTTAAGTTTCAGAAGTCACTTTTCGGAATATTAACAGACCTTAAAACAGCCTGTAGGTTAACTAGAGGGTCATTTCATCGGGGTCCTTGCTTTTACACTCAGAAAGTTGCTTTCGTAGTTAAAATGTCAACTATAACAAGTCGTTTTTCCATCATTCTTACAGAGTTTCAAGACTTAAGTTCAGTAAAAGCCAAACAGCTCAGTTATTACAGCCATTAATAAATGTACTTAACATTCATGCAGCATCGGAATGTAGGACATCTGGTTCTCATTTCAATCTTGGCTCAGAATAAAAGTGCCTCCCCCACAATACTTTGATTACAAACTGTCCTTTTCCTCCTCTCTTTTTTTCTTCTTTGGAACTGTTGTCCTTCATTCTTGCTGGAAGCCACCTGACCACTGCCAGGAAGAGGAATGCAAAACATTCCCAGGAGCGGCCCTGACGTCAGCACCACATTCCACCTCTCCGTGGTCAGGGCTGTCGGGAAGCTCCAGCCTCCAGCAAAACCACTGGGAGAGATAGCAGCTGAGGCCTGCACTGAATCATATTATACTAAAAACTGCTTCATGTTATGCTTTAAAAATGCACAATATCTTCCCCCGGAACAGAGAGAAAGAGAGTGGGAACAGAGCTGGCTTTCAAGCCACATTTACTCTGTTTATCTTCAAAACACCTTTTGGTTGCGGGGAGGAGAAAAGTAAAAAGTGATTAACAATAATCCTCAGCAGACCAATCACCACAGGTAACAGTGTGTCGACAAAGTGAGAAGAACAACAGAAGAGTTTGGGTCTCAGCTAGCACATCGCCCTCTATTACACCATCCCCAACAACCCGGTCGCTAAGCTCCGTCTCCAGAGAAAGAGACAGAAGTCCCATTCGAGGATGCTTTAGAAACCCTAAGAAAGCAGTGAAAGTGGGGAGGAGCATGGGACGAAGATGGCGGCTGAACAACAGGAGGTGCTGAGGGAGTCTGTGGTGGCGACAGGGGCGAGGAGGACTGGCCCGCTTCTTCCTCGAGTCGGTTGGCTGGGACTTGCAGATGGCGCTAGTGAGCTTTTACGAGGATGGAGGGGATGAAGACATCACAACCATTTCGCAGGCAACCCCCAGTTCAGTGTGCAGAGGCACAGCCCCCAGTGATAATAAAGTGACATCCTTCAGAGACCTCATTCATGACCAAGATGAGGAAGAGGAGGAAGGCCAGAGGTTTTATGCTGGGGGCTCAGAGAGAAGTGGACAACAGATTGTCGGCCCTCCCAGAAGAAAAGTCCCAATGAGCTGGTGGATGATCTCTTTAAATGTGCCAAAGAGCATGGAGCTGTGGAGTGAATGACCAACAGCCCTGGAGAGATCAGTAAACTGAGAGCATTTGCAGGAGGTGGCTACAGCCTTGGAGCAGCCAGAGGAAGAGTCTGCCTGTGTGGCAGGAAAAAAGAGGCAGCATTCCAGCCAAGATGTTCATGCAGTATGTGGAAACTCTGGAAGAGTGGATTCAGTCTGGATAATGGGGAACTCAGAAGCTGCCAAGACCCATCCAGTGCCCAGTTTCTGGGGTCTATCCACAGAGGGGAGGTGCCAGCAGAGGTGAGGAGGTGAGCTCACGGTGGACAGGTGAACTTGGATATGGAGGACCATTGGGACAAGGACTCTGTGAAGTCCAAAGGAGCCTTCAAAGCCTTCACTGGCGAGGGTCAGAAAGTGTGCAGCCCTGCCCCGTAGGGGTTGAGTACCAGCTCTCCAGACCAACCAGCAGAAAACAAAGCCAAAGCCAGCTCTTCCGTCTTAATTGTCCAATCAGAGCCTACCACAAACATCCAAATTTGGCTTGCAGATGGTGGGAGGCTGGTGCAGAAACTGAACCATAGCCACAAGATCAGCGACATCCGACTCTTCATCATGGATGCCAGCCATGGCTGCCACCAGCTTTATCTTCAGGACTACTTTCCTTAACAAAGAGCTGGTTGATGAGAGCCAGACCCTGAAGGAAGCCACCCTGGTCAATGCTGTCATCATGCACCAGTGAACACAACTGCCCAGCCAGCTGCCTGGACCCCCTCCTGTGTTTCCCATGACCGGTGGTCATGCCCCATGGGGATCGCCCCTCCTGCTGCCTTGTGCACACCAGCAGTCCAGTGCAACGTCTCCTCCGTAGCTCTGGGTTCTTAGATGTTGTCCGAACATTTGCTTTCTTCTTAGTTGGATTTCCTGGGTTTTTGTGACGATTAATGGACTTTAATGAAAAGAAATAACCAAAAATACATCCAAACGGATGTATTTTTCACTAAAAGAAATATATAGACATAGAAACTGAAGATTGTAATTATTGCAAAAAACTCCAAACATACACATAATTCTCTTATATACAGTTTTTCATTTGTAACTTCCTAGACTCTATTAATAAGTATATTTGTTAACTATATGTACAAATACATTACTTTTTTTTGCAAATACTATACTGAATATTTCCCCATTCTATTTAATATATTATGATCTTTCATACTTTATGAAACTCTAAAACTATAAAATTTTTTCTGGGAAAAAGAGAAGTGTTCTACTGCAAAAAAATGCTTTATATACATAATTTTTTTATGCTAAACAATTTCCTTGGAGTAAACTTTCAGGCATGGATATCTAGATTAAGTATGCAATTTCTTTTGACATTTGCTACATATTGGTATATTGAATTCCAAAAGAACTGTACTCAGTAAGGCAATCACACATTTCAGCGCACCCACTGTAACTTTGCCAGCATGTGTGTGTGCACACTTAATTACACATAGAGTTGACATATACATTTTGCCAAGATACTTTAATTTAAAATTTCTTTGATAAATAATGAGACTGAGAATTCCTTCATGAGTTGGGTTTTGGGCAACTTCTGAGGTGAGAAATTTTAGAAAAAAAATCACATTGCAAGTAATGACTGCAACTGAAATCAAAATGCAGACTTTACCTAATCCAAACAATAGAAATTGCTGTACTGGAGTTTCTTAATAATATATGCTGCGTTTAGGAGCATCAGCATTTGACATGACACAAACTGTAATTTCTAGATAGAGGGTATGTGGTGTACAGATGTGTGTGCCACGTGTGTGGTATGTGCATAAGTGGTATGTGACGTGTGGTGTGTGTGTCGCGTATGTGTGAGTGTACCATATTATACGTATACACACATCCACATGCCACTACAGTATCATGCTGTAACAAAAGAGGACAAGAAGTTAAGGGATGTATGTTGTAGACCCAGCTCTGCCTCCAGAAAAGTTAGTTACGGTTTTTGAATCTGCTTCCTCATCTGTAAGAATCTAGTTTTATGAATACTATACAGTTATCTTAACAGGAAGTAAGAAAATAAATGTGAAAGGAGGGTGAAAAGTTATCTGACCTGCTTTTTTGTCTGTTAGATGCTATGTTACTAGAGAAAGATATTCAAGGTATAAAACTGGGAGTTTGTCATACTTGCCAACATGACAGTTTATAAGTGGCACTCTCCTGGGCCCTAAAACCAAGTACCTTAAAACTTCTACCTTCTGCATAGAATAACAGCCCCCTGGAATCGAAATCAGAATGCCTAGATGCCAGGAATGTCTTGATAAAATGCAGATGTAGAAATATAGACTTAGGGGGATCTATCATATCTCCTGCTCACTCACCTCCTAACTACACTCCCAGGAGGCCGCAGACAGGAAGGCCAGCATTGCAGATGCTGCCTCAAGGGCCTCCTGATTTCTGCAAGAACAGGAATGGCTGAGGCAGCAGAGCCAAGCATCCAGAGGCAAGAGGGTCCTGAGAACATAACAAGCCGGAGGGCCAAAGTATTGGTGTGAGCTGGCCGGGTATTTGGAAGTGGACAGTTAATGAGAGGGTTCGTAGGGCCACAACAGTGGGAAGGCCTCAGACACTGATCTGATCTGTAGGCACGTGACAGAGGCCTGAGGGATGAAGCACGACAGCGTCAAATAGTCACTCTTCTGTCCTCCAACAGCCTCTCACTGAAGGAGCAGCTGGTTCTTTAAGGAAGAACATCTCCATAATATGGGAATCATATAAGAAATCTTTCTTCTACCCATTCCCAAAGGATGTGCAGTTACTTCTGAGGAGAAAAAGAAATAACTGGACTTCTCAGCACTTGATGGACGTTGTCCCCGAGGACTCAACACCTTTGTGTCCTGATGGTGGGAGGAAGCTGCGCGGGAGTCTGTGGTATTACTACCTGCCTAGAAGCTGGCTTTACAGAGGGGGTCTACACTCACACACAAAGGCAGAGTTTCCACATGCACCTTGACCTATGCAGTGAGCATTGTTAGAATTCAAAGGGCTAAAGAGAAGCTTCTGAACTTCTCTTCCCTGCCACAAAAGCAACCAAAAGCAATACTGCATCTTTTTGAGGAATTGCAAACATTAATGCCACTGTCAGAGACTTGAAGGCTTCAGGGTGGGGACTCCTATCACATCTCTTTTATTGTGTGTAGGCCCGTGCAGATGACACACAGGTCTTTGAGAATGACAGTGGATTATAACAAACTTTATCAAGGAGCAACTCCAGTTGATCAAGCCCATTAGATCACATCAACGCATTCCCTTATCTGACGTGCAGCTTCTGATATGACGAACATGGTGTGTGTGTTTTCCTATCCCAATGGCAGGAAAAATGAAAGCTACTTGCTTTCACCATCTCATCTGAGTACCATGTCAACTCTGGTTCTGTGCCATAACTCAGTCTATTTACTGAGTAACCTATAAAGCTTCCAGTATTGAATGGGCCAAGAAAAAGCTCTCCATATGGGCTAGAAGGCAAGCCCCTGTGGCCAATGAACTGGGATACTCAAAGTTAAAACAGAATAGTGGAAAGTCCCAAGGTTTTCGGGTCATGTCATACTCTATACAGCAAGTAACTATTTTCCTTTTGGTAAACAGATTGGCTTCATACTGTCTCCTAGTGGACAATGAACAGCTGACATTTCACAGTAGATAACGGTGAAACCATGCTCATGGGACCCACATGTACTGGGTATTGAGGCTCCAGAGAAGGACATGTCTAGGACATTGTGTCCTCAGGTGAAAGTCATATATGTAGGATATTTAGGTGTGAATAGCATCTGAAACTCAGTTCCGTCAACAGGAAGCTTATATTCCTGATGTGCCTACTCTTGCATCTGCCATCCTTCCCTCAGCCCACACTAGGGCACTGGGAAGGTCTGCATGACCAGCTGTCGGAGGAGCTGGTATCCCGATAGAGCAACACCACATGGGCAGCAACTGAAGTCGGCTGTTACAGCTTTGCAGCTCCCTTCAGAGAAGGCCCTGACGGAGGAGCAGAGCTTCCTATGGCATGTCTTGGGTCCAGTCTGCCCAGAAGAGATGGCAATGGATCACAATGATTCATGAGCAGCAGGAACCGCTGAGCTAAGCTTTAGGGGCACATCTCACGGACCATCTGACCCAAGCGAAAAGACAGCTTGCACTGCAAACCTCTACTCACAAAGAATCAGAGCTTACACTGACCAGCACAGACAAAGGAGGAAGAAGGCTGAGGAGATAGCAGCAGGTGGCTGGGAAGAAGCATGTGGGTGGATTTCTTGAACTAGGAATAAGAAAGAGGCCGGGCGCCGTGGCTCAAGCCTGTAATCCCAGCACTTTGGGAGGCCGAGGCGGGTGGATCACGAGGTCAAGAGATCGAGACCATCCTGGTCAACATGGTGAAACCCCGTCTCTACTAATACAAAAAATTAGCTGGGCACGGTGGCGCGTGCCTGTAATCCCAGCTACTCAGGAGGCTGAGGCAGGAGAATTGCCTGAACCCAGGAGGCGGAGATTGTGGTGAGCCGAGATCGCGCCATTGCGCTCCAGCCTGGGTATCAAGAGTGAAACTCCGTCTCAAAAAAAAAAAAAAAAAAAAAAAAAAAAGAAAGAATACGGTGTCCATATGAACGCTTACTAGAGAAGAGACTCTCAGAAACCAGGCGGACATGATAAACCACCCTATGAATGCTTGTCTCACTCTCTCCACAGTAGCCCAGAGCCTGTTTAGTGGGCTCATCAGCAAAGTGACCGCAGTAGTAAAAGTACAACAGGGACAGCCTCCCTGCACAGAGCTCAGCTGTTTCCCAAATGAGTGGAGTGTCAACTTGACAGGAGCAACAATCTGGAGCGACCGCCTGCTACAAAGTAGCCGATTCATTGCACTGACCCGTTCCATCAGGACAGGATACTGTTTTATCCTTACGAGAATACACACCCACTCAGGTTTGGTTTTGTCTTCACTTTCTGCCAGTAACACTGCATATGTCTTCCAACCCACCAGGTGACACATTTGGATACTTTAGGACATGTAGACCATGAAATGGGTAGTAACCACTTGTAGACATGAGAACTCTAATAATTATGCATACTTCTTCCTTTCTTCGTGTGGCAAGTATATATTTATACATGTGAACTCATTTCCTTTCTCCTTTTCCCCAGTTTTAGATAGGGTGTTTTGGTGATATTAGTCTTGCAATTCATTCCATAGGTTACAGGATCCCAGAGTTCTAAGATAGAACACTGCCTAAATTAGAGAAAGAAAGATCACACTGAGAACCTGCGCTGGTGGAGCTGACTGCAGAAATGAAGGAGATTTGCGGACTGCCCTCTAGGGAGAGAGAGACCCTCATTATTTCTACAAGGGAGAGCTGTATGATAGGTGTAAATAATGTAAGGGAGGTTTATGTTGACACCGAACAGCCAAACAGGCAGCTGCAGTAGCAGCATTTGTGCTGAACCGCCTGGCAGCTTCCCTCTTCCCTGTGTTACTTCCAGGTGAGTGGACAGCAGCCAAACGTGCTCAGCTTAGAAAGCCTGGCCTGGATTCTGTCCTGTGCAACTGAGCTCTCAACTCTTGTAGCATTACTACAAGAAACAAAGGAGGTACTATACATGCAGAAATAATTTGAGAAAGTATAGAAACATCTACAGAAGGCATAATTTTCCATTTTATAGTTTAAGACTGAGAAAATGATGAGTCAGAAGATATATTCAATGTGCCAGGAGGGCAATACTCAAAAATAACAGAATTACATATACTGAAATCATGTACAAGATATAGGCTAAGTATACATACGATTGAGACGTTAGTAAACAAAAATTCACAAAAGTTAAAGATTTGGAGAGAGTGAATACTAATATTCTGGGCGGCTCTGCTAGTTTTGTCACTAGATGACCACAGATTTGTGCATTTGAAACACTGCTATTTCATTTGACAGTGTCTATGTCTTTTTTTGTTTTCCTTTTCTTTTCTTTTTTTTTTTGAGATGGAGTCTCGCTCTGTCACCAGGCTGGAGTGCAGTGGCGTGATCTCGGCTCACTGCAGTCTCCACCTCCAGGGCTCAAGTGACTCTCCTGCCTCAGCCTCCCAAGTAGCTGTGACTACAGGCACGCATCACCATGCCCAGCTAATTTTTGTATTTTTTTAGTAGAGCCCGGGTTTCACCATGCTGGTCAGGATGGTCTTGATCTCTTGACTTCGTAATCTGCCCGCCTTGGCCTCCCAAAATGCTGGGATTATAGGTGTGATTGGCTGATGGTGTCTATTTCTGAAAGTCATGGTGTTCAATTGTCCACAAGTAGTTCGAATGTTTAATGAAGCCAGAGTAGTTCTAGAGCCATTTCAGGGATTCGAGTCTGCCTGATGGGAGAGAGAGAGCCTAGGGTGAAACTATATTTTAGAGGCAACCCCAAAGCTCTAAGAGACTTTTTGAGCCAAACTAGTGCAAACATACATCCTGTTATTTGGATAATATCAGTCTGTATTCTAAAAGTCTGACAGTCATAGACTTTGCATAAACTTCTGTCCTTAGTTACATGCCAGTGTAGTGCAGTCAAGAGTCATACATCAAGCAATTTGTTATGTACTCTTCATATTTTCTGTGCTTAGTTTTACCAAAGTGATTTTCCAACAGTCAACAGGCATTTGTTGAGCTCCTTCTAGGCAGACAGCAGTAAATGCTCACTGATCCAAATAAATGGTTTTTTAGGTTTCTTTTGCTAAACAGCTAGAATTTCTGATACTGAAAGACCATAGAGGACTCTGCTTCTAGATGGTAATGAAAAACCTAGTGATAGTGATTACAAACATTTTCTTAAATAAACAAAACAGGTACACATTGTGACACTGTTTATTCAGTACATCATCAAAAAGCTAAATGAAGAAACACTGAATTTGGGATCCAAATGAACCACTGAGGTAAGGGCACAGCAATTACTCAATATAGATATAAAAGATATTCTTAACATTATGCCTTTCTCTCATTGCAAAGACTATGGAGTACATCACATATTATGGACGGGTTGAACATAAATACAAACATGTTAGGTCTAAGTCAGTGTGGCACATGTACAAGTCTTGACCTGGTAGATGTGCTCCCTTTGGCAGCAAAGGAAAAGCCCAGAAAATAGCACAGAATATCTAGGATATACAGTAGTAACAGTCAAAAAAACTTGGTCCTATTTTTATAGTCAGAATATAGACAATCTTCCTACAGACTATCTGGGAGGGTTATAAACAATGAAAGTATTCACTCAAACCCGTAACTTAAGCGTTGTTTTGCATTACTGCTTTATTTTAAAACAAAAAAGCTATTTTTCAGTAATGTTCTGGGCTGCTTTTAAAAATCGTGATTTGAATATTACAGTGTGTTAGATCATAGAAGAGAGCATATTTGATCTGGGTTGCTTTGATAGAGAAACTGCTGACCCCAGTTATACAAGATGGAACATACGCCAATGAGTGTCCTTATTGCTCATTACCAGAATGATGATGCAAAGGAACTTTTAGATCAATTGGCCAATAATGTGCTTCCCTTTGGCCTATCACTGCCAAAACAAGAGAGAGACAGACAGATAGACAGACAGACAGAGACAGAGAGAGAGAGAGAGAGAGAGAGAGAGAGAGAGAGAGAGAGAGAGAGAGAGAGAGAGATGGAGGTATCATCTGACCTCCAGTCTTAACAGAAACAGACACTGGTCTTTTTGTTTCAACACTGAAAGTTACAGTTAATTCTTGACATTCTCTTTGTATTGATGCCATAGTCAATTCAGAAAAGAAAGCAGTACTCACCTTGCTTATTCGCTCCTCTTTGGGTACCTCTAAATCACTCTGCTGTGCAAATGCATGCCTTCTTCCAGCATCAAAGCACTGTATGTAACTACCACAATTTCCTTTGTTAAACTAACATAATGAACAGGTTCTCCACATGAAGACTGTGCCTTGTGCCTTATATAGTTCCCTTGCTAGCCTGTCTTTAGAGTGACGCCTGACAACAGCTGTCTAATGACCAGATAGACTATATAGACAGTTACTCCAAGCCCTATAAAACACTGTATTTACATGCAATGTCAATTTAAACTAAATCCTTTACCCTTGGAGAACTAATACTTCCACCAAGCCTTACCAAAAAATCAGGCAAAATTAAAAGTTGTGGTTATGCTAAACGAAAAACTGTAAAAAGCTTATTTTTTCTAAGTGCACAGAGCCTGTCTCCCAAACAGACCATATGCTCAGTAAATACAAAATGACTGAAGTCATACAAGGTATCTTCTTTGACCACAGTGAAATGAAATTTGAAATCAACAGCGCTATGAAATGTGGAAACTTGACAAAGATGTGGAACTTAAACAACACACTCCTAAATAACCAATGGGCCAGTGAAGAAGTCAGAGACGAGGGAAAACACTTTGAGATGAATGAGTGAAAAGGAAAACACAGCAAAGCACAACTTACGACATCAGCTAAAGCCATGCCCAGAAGGATATTTATAGTTATATTTGCCTATATTAAAAAAGGCAGACCTCAAATCAATCCTAACTTTCATCTTAAGAAACCAGAAAAATGAGAACAAACAAAACCCAAAGCAAGCAGAGGAAGAAAATGACAAAGATTAGGCAGAAATACATGAAATAGAGAATAGAGAAACAATAAAGGAAACAAACGAAGCCCAAAGATGGCTGCTTGAAAAGATCAACAAAAGTAACAAACTGTTAGCTAGATTGACCAAGAAAAAATGAGAGGTGGCTCAAACTGTGAAAATCAGAATTAAAAGAGGGGAAGCACTACGAAGCTTACAGAAAGCAAAGAGAGTCTATAGCACACTCAAAGAAAGTAACCTGAGAAACTGTACACCAGGAAGTTAGAAAATGGAAATAAAATGGACAAATTTCTAGAAAGACACAAACTCCCAAAACTGATAGGCAGAAATAAAAAAATCTGAATAAATCTATAACAAATAAAGAAATTCAGTCAGTAACTTAAAACTTCTGACAAAACAACAACAACAAAAAAAAACTTAGGGCCAGATAGCTTCAGTGGTGAATTCTACCAAATGTTTAAAGAGAAATTCAGAACAATCTTTTACAAACTCTTTCAAAACAAATAAGAGAGGAGGGAACTCATTCTATGAGGTCAGTATTACTCTTATGCCAAAATAAAAGACATCACAAGGATATTACAGACCAATATCTCTTATGAATATATATGCAAAAACTCTGACAAAATGCTACCTAATCAAATCTAGCAACACATAAAAGGGATTATACAACACAACTAAATGAGATTTATACCACGACTGTTAGGTCGCTTTACCACTTGAAACTCAATTAACGTAATAGAATCGTCTCAAAAGAATAAAGAACAAGTCACATCTAAACAGACACAGAAACCACATTTTCATGATAAAAACACTCAAGAACTTAGAAATACAAGACAACTTCCTCAATCTGACAAACAGCATCCACAGAAGCCCTGCAGCTATCATCAGACTTAATGGTGAGTGCTTTCCCTGAACAGTTTCCCACTAAGATCCAGAAAAGGACAAAGATGTCTGCTCTCGACACTTCTATTCAACTTTGTACTAGAGGTTCGAGTCAGGGAAATGAGGTGAGGGAGGGAAGAAATGAAGGCATCCTGATTGAAAAGCAAGAAGCAAAACTCTCTATTAGCGGATGACATAATCTTGTATATAAAAAAGAATCTTAAAAAAATTATTATCAGTAATAAATGAGTTTAACAAAGTTTATAGGATATAAGATCAATATACAAAATTCAAATGTATCTACTTAAAAAATTTAAATTATATTTCTATGAAAATGAAATTTAAAACAAACATTTCATTTATGATAGTATCAAAAAATGAAATACTTTAACAAAGAAAGTATAAAACTTGTGTTCTGAAAATTATAAATCATCATCGACAGATATTAAAGAATACTTAAGTAGAATGACATTCATATTCGTGGATTAGAAGACAATATTGTCAAGATAGCAATGTGCTCTACATTGATCTCAAGATTCAACACAACCCTATCAAAAACTCATCTGGGGCCGGGCGCGGTGGCTCAAGCCTGTAATCCCAGCACTTTGGGAGGCCGAGGCGGGTGGATCACGAGGTCGAGAGATCGAGACCATCCTGGTCAACATTGTGAAACCCCGTCTCTATTAATACAAAAAAATTAGCTGGGCACGGTGGCGCGTGCCTGTAATCCCAGCTACTCAGGAGGCTGAGGCAGGAGAATTGCCTGAACCCAGGAGGCGGAGGTTGCAGTGAGCCGAGATCGCGCCATTGCACTCCAGCCTGGGTAACAAGAGCGAGACTCCGTCTCAAAAAAAAAAAAAAAAAAAAAAACTCATCTGGCCTTTTTGCAGAAATTGACAAGCTGATTTTAAAATTCATATGAAAATTCAAGGGACCTATAATAACAAGAACAATATGGAAAATGAAGCCTCATACTTTTTAATTTCAAAACGTACTATAAAGCTATGCTAATCAAGACGGGATGGTACAGAGACCTAAAATTAATAGTGGCAAAATGAGAGAAATATAAATCAATGGGAAAGAATTGACGCTTGAACTTACAGTGAACTGATTTTCAATAAGGGTGTCAGGAAAATTCAGTAAGAAAAAATATTTTCAAAAATGGTGCTAGAACTGGATATTCACAGGCAAAAGAATGAATCTGAACCCCTTTTTACACCATACACAAAAATTAACTCAAAACAGATTGCAGATTTAAAAGTAAGAGATAAAACTATAACATTTTTGAAAGAAAAAATCAGAGCAAATATTTGCAATCTTGGACCAGGCCATGGTTCCTTAGATATAATACCAAAAGGACTATATGACAATAATAAAAAAAATAGACAAGCTGGAATGAAAAGTAACAGTGAATGGGTACAGGGTTTCTATTCAGGGTAACCAAAATGTTCTCAGATTTACTGTAGTGTGGTTGTACAACTCTGTGAGTATATGAAAAACATTTAACTATATGTTTTTAAATGAAGAATTGTATACTACGTTAATTACATCTTTTTTGCGGGGAGTGGGTAAGGCAGCTCTCATATACCTGCTTTACTTACGTCCCTTTAGATGATACTTGTCCCATCTCAGAGGACAAGGAATGAAAGACAGGTGAGTTTCCCAATGTGCCCACAGTCCCAACTGATCTGGACACAGGTGAACAAAACATCCATTTAGTGAAAGGAGCTCAATTCCTGGACATGTGCACTATGCAACAGAAGGGTGCTGTGGTTAAAAATGCATGTGCTTGTTGGCAGTATTGTTGCCATGTTACTTCCATCAGATCCTTGATCTATGCAATATACATACAAGATAGCAAGATAAGATTCCAAACAGTAACTTTACAAAAATACTGTCACTAAAATAGACTTGGTTACAACTCCAAAGATTCACTGGGGTGGCTCTGTCTCATCAATGGAGAACATTACAAGAGTCACCCATAGTCCCCATACCACTTCCCTTTCATTGTCACCAGATGGAACGTTTGCAAGTCCTATGACAGAATGAGAAAAAACAGTAAGATTTTCTCATCCTCTAAACTCTGATTGGGCCCCCTGCTGCTACCACCCCAGGCTGCTGGGCCTCTCCCAGGCTCCAGATCTCTGCTCTGATCACCAGCACAATGGCAGCCATGAGGGTTTGCAACTCTTCTTTCACAGTGTTACTGAAAAATAAGTAGGCTTTAAAAATGAAAGAATTGGTCTACATTTTAACATTTTCCTATTGAATCTTGAAGTGTTAAAAAAACAAAGCACAATACTTGAAAGACACCCTATTTTTCTATTTTTCTTTTCTTTTCTTAAATGTTTTAAGAAATTTAAAGCATTAATTTCTTTTCTTAAATGTTTTCTGGAAAGTAAATTTTAAAACCTGTTTAAATAATATATTAAAATAGTAACGGCATCTGTGGCATTAACTCTGGGTTTCTTATTGGTCGCAGGTTTAAAGACAATAAACACTGTCAAACTTATATGGAATAGATGAATTTTTCTACAATGTCATTCCAAATTATAGCAAATTCTGTTACTGGAGATCTAGCCTATGTATGGCACTGTGTCATATCCACCGTTTCTGCTCTTAAGCAGCTAGCAATCTCCAAAGTAGGAAGACAGAATAAACCTATGTATAACTCTTGCATTAAGCAGAATATGCAAGTGCTATATGCAAAGTACTAGTTACACACACACACATGCACGCGCACACACACACATACTCCAATGGTTCAAACACTAGAGAAAGCCCATCCAGCTGGAAAGAATCAGTACAGACTTCATCAGGAAGTAGAATTTGAGATGTCTCAAATCAAGAGTCAAGACATTCCAGGCAAAATGAGGGTGGAAATACCAGGAACATTGAGTTAGTTCATTAATTGGGCCAAAGAATGAATGGCACAGCAACAGAAAATGCACTTGGAAAAGCTGCATTAGGGAAAACTTGTACACTGAGAAGCAGGCTGTAATGTACATCTCAAGGAACCATCTAAGATTTCTGAACAGATGAGCAGTAAAGCTAGATCTATGATTCCTAAATTTACATCACAGCTGTGACAACACCCAAATGAGCACCTGTAATGGCTTGAGGGAAGAAAGGCCCAGAAGTAGACAGGTAACCAGCTAAAGGCCATTGCAATGATTTAGAGAAGAGGTAAAAGGGCAGCAGTGAAAATGGAAAAGAGAAGGAACCAAAAAGCCCGTCTGGAGGAACAGCCTATGAAGACCGAGGTACTCATTTGTCACTAAGCACTGATTTACAATCAGCAGGGTGCAAGAAGTGAATTCATTAGGGCTGAAATGCACCACAGTTTATCTGTTTCTTAGGGATGAGAGACCTGGCTGATTTTCAAAACCAACCTCCCTGCAGAGGAAATGGCCTTTGTGAGAAGTCTGCCTACTTGGCCAGACATTGGTTTTATATCTTGGGAAGAATAAAATTATGTGTGGGTGGAGTCCAGGCCATGACTGCCTCTGGTAGATGGAAAAGGAAATCAGGGAGGGACAAACCATGCACTGAAGACATGGCATGTAGGTTGGGAGTTTGCTGCTAGAGAGCAGCGTGGGCCATTCTTGCCACATCATGTCCAGCTTCTTCACATGTAGCACAGGGAAGGGGTGAAGCTGATGCACAGGGGTCTAGTTATGCAGACTCTCTTTTCAGGCCGGAGAGTGAGAGACCTGGCCGCTATCCAGGGGTGCTGTCACATGGTTAACCACATGACAGCGTCACCTTGGTCCTCCTATGCTGCCTGGCCTCCTGAGGTCTGGCTCCTTATCACATCTTTGTAGGCTGCTGTGTGGTTAGAGATCTCAGCATAGAACCACTATAAAAACAAACGGTTCAATATTGGCCTTTTTTCCTTTTCTTTTTAAGAGACAGGGTCTCACTATGTTGCCCAGACTGGAGTGCTGTCGCAGGATCCTACTTTACTACAGCCTTCAACCCATGGGCTCAAGCCATCTTCCTGCTCTAGCCTCTGGAGCAGGTGAGAATACAGGTGTGTGCCACCATGCTGGGCTGATGCTGGGGCCACACCCTTCTGGGACATCAAAGCAAACATCAGAGAACAGCAGCTCTGAACAGCTGCCCCGGCCCTCGGTGATTTCACTGCATTCGTGTTCTTCCTCCCTGCACCTAAGTTCTGTGGCGACCTAAGATAGCCACTCTGCCTCAACATTTTTTTTTTTAATTCTTTCAGATTTATAGAAAACATTCAAAAACTCTGATATTCTTGACCTAGATTCATGAATGGTGAGCAGATTAGACAGACAGATAGATAGACAGACAGATAATTTGTGGTGGTCATTGTGGCTACTAATATTATTATTTTGCTGAACCATAGAGAATAAAGTGCAGACATCATGGCCATTTAATTCTAAATAGGTCCGGATATGTTTCTAAGAACAAAGCCATTCCCTTGGAATGCTACGGTGTGGTGAACACATTCAGGAAATGTGACACTGATACAATACTATAATCCAAGATGCAATTCATGTTCAAATATTAACAATTGTCCCAATGATATCTTTTATAACAAATCTTTTCTAATCTAGGATCACAACTGTGTCTGGTATCAGCTACCTGGTTTTTACTGTTGCTTTTCTATGTCCACAACTATGAGACCATCTCTGCCAAATACATCCATCCGTAGCAACTGAGCCTC
This sequence comes from Aotus nancymaae, assembly GCF_030222135.1. Lineage (NCBI taxonomy): Eukaryota > Metazoa > Chordata > Mammalia > Primates > Aotidae > Aotus > Aotus nancymaae. The sequence goes on along the minus strand of NW_026988450.1, from coordinate 297,906 downwards.
AGGAAACTTAACAGCATGAGCTACTTACTTCATGAGGAGGGTAAGGGGCCAGTGTCACTAAGCCTCACCCACCATGTTCTGCTCTGGAGGACAGATTTACCTTCAAGGAGGCGCTGCACACAGGACTATGAGGTTTACCAGGACCTCAGGAGCAGGACCAGGCAAGGAACAGCTGAGCCCTCCCTAAGGGAGATGACCCATCATGCCAGGCCTTACCAACAAATTCCCAGCAGCTTCAAAGAGCACTGAGCCCATACTGGGTGCTGCGGGGGGACTGACCCATCTGCCCTCAATGTGTTGATATGTATAAAGCCCTTAAAAGACAAGAGAGCTCTCATCGAAAGTTACTACTTTCATTGCTATGACTGCTTCTATTGGGTTCCTGACTTTGGTGAAGAAAACTATAACGGCAACTTCCCTTCACTCATTCCACACTTTATTAAGTAACTTCTTTGGGTCAGGTCACGTGTTAAGCACTCAGTCTATCTTCCCTTGTAGAGAATACTCCTACAACCCTAGCTATGGCAATCTGAGAACCAGTTCAATCAAATTACTCTGGAAATAGACAATCACAGAAATAGTTTGCTAACTTGATAAAGACGCACCGACATTTTTTTTTAACATAAAGTTGTACTTGATAATTTTCCAGGTTTCAAGGTGGGTATCAAAATTTGAGAGCTTTCACTAGTAAAACTCGAACTCCATCCTATCCTCTCTCACACTCACATCTAAGACTGCACAGGCGCCACTTGACTGAAATAGCTAGAATCCAATGACACATATCACAGAGGTGACCAGGGTTTTCGGATCACGAACATAATGAACCTCAAAGGTCATATAGCTGAGACCGATGATTTTACTCTGGGCCACAGATTCCCATGAACAATCAAATACAAAGGGATCCTCTCCCTAGAAAAAAAGAGCACATACTAACCTTCACAGAATCCCTATCCCAGAGCTCAGACAATGATACTGTTCATCAATTCCTCTGTCTTGTCTTTGGAGTTCAGCTTCTTAGTCACCTCCCCCAGAGAACCTGTGCAACCACCTATCCTAAATGGGCCATCCATTCCTCTACACTGACTACTTTCGGGACAGCAGTCACCCCAAAGGGGCAGCAGAAGGAAATTATTGGTGCTACAGGGAGTATCTTTTCAGGACTTATTAGAACCAGAAAAGGCATTTAGCCTGCTCTGTCTGGAGTGCGGACAGGCTGCATATCTGACCTCTTGGGCTGCCATTTTCTACTAACTTTGTTGAATGGCAGGAAATAAAAATAAAAAGTTGATAGAAGCTGGATGACACAGGCTATAAAGTTGTTTTCTTTTCGTTTTTTTTTTTTTTTTTTTGAGACAGAGTCTCACTCTTGTTGCCCAGGCTGGAGTGCAGTGGCATGATCTCGGCTCACTGTAGCCTCTGCCTCCTGGGTCTAAGTGGTTCCTTTGCCTCAGCCTCCTGAGTAGCTGGGACTGCAGGCATGTGCCACCATGCCCAGCTAATTTTTTGTATGTTTAGTAGAGACAGAGTTTCACGGTGTTAGCCAGGATGGTCTCAGTCTTCTGACCTTGTGATCCATCCACCTCAGCTTCCCAAAGTGCTGGGATTACAGGCGTGAGCCACCGTGCCCAGCCAGCTATAAAGATTTTTAACAGATAAAACAAGGCTTACTTTAAAATAAGTAATTATCCCAAGATATAAGAATAAAAGAAAGTTTAAAAAAAAAGGACAACCCCAAGAGTAAAATCACACACACACACACACACACACACACACACACACACACACACACACACAACCAAGTAGCTATGACTCCCTGAATGAGAAAGAGCAGGGTCTCTACAGCTGAGTCAGCAAGAATAGGGAAGCTTAGACCTGCCCCTGACTCTGGGCACCACCTACCGTGGAGGAGCTGAGGGGCCTTTCCTTAGGGAGGGGGCAGCCAGCAAGTGAAAATTTTATAGGGTCAGGATTGAGTAACAAAAGGAGTAGAAAAGTTTCTTAAAAACACAGCTGCTGCCCATGAGGATTCAGTTGGGGAGGGGGTATCAAACCCACAATGCAAAGGTCAGAGGAATCAGGGGCTACGCCCTCTTCCCTCATAACTTGCCAACGTCTCTTCATTTTTCAAGAAGCATCTCTGAAGTCTATGCCTGGGCTCGGTGCAGACTGGAGCCCTACAGAAGCCTCTCTCCAAACACTTCTCTCCTGTAGTTGCCTTAATTTCTCCCTGTCACTAGGCAGTAGGATGAGAAAGGATCTGTGCCCCAGCTCTTACAGCCTCAGAGAACAGCTGTTCCATCAGTGCCTGCTGGCCCTGCACATGAGAATGCAAGCAAAGGCACCAGCTGAAGATGGTCTCATTCATGTAGAGGAGACAAAGTCATGAGACTTCTTTTTTTTTTTTTTTTTTTTGTGACAGAGTCTCGCTCTATAACCCAGGCTGGAATGCAGTGGCATGATCTTGGCTCACTGCAACCTCCAGCTCCTGGGCTCAAGTGATCCTCCTGCGTCAGCCTCCTGAGTAGCTGGGACTGTATGTACACACCACCATGCTCGGCTCAGCCTCCCAAAGTGTTAGGATTAGGCCAGAAATGGAAAGATGTACATGAGTTTAAGGAGTCACAAAGGATTTAAAAAAAAAGGAATGAGTAGTGTGTGAGAGAAGATTTTAAAGCGCAGATGTAAACACTGAGGGTAGAACTGCTCATGACAGTATCAGCAACAGAAGGGAAGTACGTACTTTAGGGATAAGTACCCACTGACCACGCTCAACATGTGCTGTACGTAACCTGTAAACTAAGTCCTCACATGAAAACTGACAGATGCTAGGACAAGAAGAACCATGCCAAAATGTTTGTTATTTACTCTGAGTAGAACAATGTATGAAAAATATTGATTTTGGTCTACATTAAAAACGACAATATCATCTATATGCAATTGAAGGAACATCACTATCTTGCCTAAAATGTGGCTGAATATTTTAAGAACAAAGAGCAAAGACTAAGAACTCTACTATCTCCAGAGAGTTCCTCTTCAAAAACTTCCAGTGGTCCTTTCTAGTCTTTTCTTAAACTCAATTATGTGGAGTCAACCTTGGCAATCATATAATCAGCCTGGTCTCCCACAACTGTTTTCCTACCTCCAAATTCCTTTTTTCCCTTTATATTCATTCTGTTCGTAGTCATTCAATACACACTGAACACAAACACTGAAGTGGCCAGAAATACAGTGGGAAGCAAAACAGACAGTGCCCTGAGGAGCCTCCCAGGTTCAGGCGATTCTCCTGCCTCAGCCTCCTGAGTAGCTGCGATTACAGGCATGTGCCACCATGACTGGCTAGTTTTTGTATTTTTTTAGTAGAAATGGAGTTTCTCCATATTGGCCAGGCTGGTCTCGAACTCCTGGCCTCGAGTGATCTGCCCATCTTGGCCTCCCAAAGTGCTGGGGGTTGCAGGCATGAGCCACCACACCTGGCCAACCATCCATCTTGAGCTACATTACAATTCTTAGTTTTTCATGTACCATCATACATACAAATGTTCGATTATATTCCTCTTTCCACAGATCTCTCTCATATACTACAAAACCTAAATGGAATGGAATGACCAGAAAAGACCATTACACATTATAGCTGCCGTAAGATTGTGACAGTGACCAAGAAGTCAGTCAGAAGATAGCAGCACCTCACATACATTCAACAGTAATATCACAAAGATAGCATTAGAGCGGCGATGCTTGTGCTTCAAGAAAGAGCTTTCACCTTTTCTGCCATTACTACCATCACTATTCAACAGTTTCATGATGGCAGCTGGGTTTGCCAATTATCTTGAATTAACTTTCTAACATCTCTACTTTTGCTTTCATAACAAAGAGTGTTTTTTTGTTTTTGTTTTTTTCTGAGACAGAGTCTTACTCTCTTGCCCAGGCTGGAGTGCAGTGGCATCATCTTGGCTCACTGTAGCCTCTACCTCCTGGGTTCCGGTGATTCTGCCTCAGCGTCCCGAATAGCTGGGACTGAAGACACGTGTCACTATGCCTGGCTAATTTTTTTTTTTTCTTAGTAGAGATGGGATTTCACCATCTTGGCCAGGCTGGTCTCGAACTCCTGACCTTGTGATCCACCCACCGCGGCCTCCCAAAGTGCTGGGATTACCGGCATGAGCCACTGCACCCGGCCAAGTGGTTGCTTTTATCAACATTCTATCAGAAAGATCTAGCAAGGTTAACAAAATTAGTATTAAAGCCTCTAAAGTTTGGACAATGAGAAATCAAACCCATTCCCAATGAAGGGATTAATCATTATAAAGGAATGAAGAGCCCTCTCATAGGGCCCCAGGAACAGATGCTGAGACCCTTCCTGCTGACTCAGCTCATCTGGACAGGAAGGAGAAGATGTTGTGCATTTTCCAGACTCTCAGCTGTGCCTCACAGAAACTCTGAAATCCAAGTCAGGCTACATGGGAGCACACAGGTTGCGCACCGTCCCCTGAGAGCAGTGAGAACACTTGATCCCAGATTGTACACTTTCAGGTTATATGAACGAAGCTGTTCACCATTCTGACATCTGACATCATCCACCAACTACCCACTAACACTATCTGTTACTGCAGAATGTTTGGAATTTCCTTGTTTTTAAGAGCTGGAAAGTTTCAAGTACAGATCTTACATTTTAACAAAGTAGTACATGCTATTACTTTTAGGGATTTATGACCTTTCCTCCTAGATTACTCAATTAGGACATACTCATCTAATTAAATACTTAACCCACACACTAAGAGACAAACATGTTTGTGTCTAAGATACAGTTTTTAAACAATTCCATGAACACTGCAGGATAATATTTTAAATCAGGTAACTGCTTAATTGATTTCCTCCCAATCTTCTATTTTAGACACTAAATCCATCTTGTCTTTTCCTTATATTTACTTCTAAGTCTTCAGTGTTCAACACAGTATTCGACTGTGGCCGGGCAAGTCTTAAACTCAGGCAGGCTCTCGTGAGTAGTAGATGGATACATTTTCCTTCATTAGGTAGATTTTAAACAGGAAAATACTGGTAAAATAAGGGAAGAAGTTCTCCAAGATAATATTTTACTTTTTCTTTTGCCCTGAGCCTCAGATGAGATGTATTCACCTTTTTTGGCTGGTGGTCAAATCTTTTTACTGTGATTCATTTAAAGCTCAAAGCATCATGAGGCACAAACTAAGAGAAACTGGACGGTAAACACTGAAGAAGCTACCGTAGCTCTCACGGCATGATGGACTTGAACTGTCAGTGCTCCTAAGGGCTGTTCAGTTCTTGAGCACAAACTATTCTGTTTTCTAAAATTGATAAGCCTTACTTCCCCAGACTTACAGTTCTATTAGTCTACAGAACTTTCCACTACAGTGTAAAACTAATTCCTTTCTGACAAGCTGCCCTGGCCCGTCTGGGAAGAACAGGTTAGCTTCAGGCCAATCCCCAGCTCCTGCTGATGGCTGCTTTACCACCTGAAGGAGAACCTCAGCCACAGGATCAGCTGCAGCTCTCCCTGCATTTCCCCCCCACCACCCCACTTTACTTGAGGCGTGGAACTCAGCTGTGGGCTGTGCTGCCGACCTAGCTCAGCACAGGAGCCTGTTAATGACCTTAGGACAGAAGTTGTACCCGCTATGGGAGTCAGAGCAGGGAAACCGTCTCTTATCAGATAAGATACTTCCCAGCAAAGACAGAATTGTGCTCCACACCTCTTTCTTTTCTTCTTCTTTTTTTTTTTTTTTTTTGAGAGAGTCTCACTCTGTTGTCCAGGCTGAAGTGCAGTGGCATGATCTCAGCTCACTGCAGCTTTTGCCTCCCGGGTTCAAGCGATTCTCCTGCTTCAGCCTCCTGTGTGGCTGGGATTACAGGTGCCCACTACCATGCCCAGCTAATTTTTTGTATTTTTAGTAGAGATGAGGTTTTACCATGTTGGGCAGGCTGATCTCAAACTCCTGGTCTCAAGTGATCCACCTGCTCAGTCTCTCAAAGTGCTAGAATTACAGGCGTGAGACACTGCACCCAGATCCATGTCCCTTTCTTTAAATTTTTTTTTCGCTGACTTTATACCACTTTTGCAAGAGATGAAAACCTTCCTAACCAAAACAAAGAACACATGGAAAAAACTGTTCAAAAGCAAATCATCTATTATTAAGAAGCTAAGAATGGCCTGGATGAGCAAGCGCCTCTGCTAATTAAACATGGCTTCCGATTAATTCCTCAGAAATCAAAGTTATCTTTTGTGGTGAACACTTCTCTACCTTCAACAGGTTTAGAACTGCTAATCTAGGTAAAGCATTCAGTCACACATTTTATAGCCAGTTTAGGAAACTGCACCTCTTGTCTCACTGCAATTATACTTTAGGAGCATTTTACTGGATTTCGTTTTTTTTTTTTTTTTTTTTGAGATGGAGTCTCACTCAGTTGCCCAGGCTGGAGTGCAGTGGCGCGATCTTGGCTTACTGCAACTTCTGCCTCCTGGGTTCAAGCAATTCTCCTGCCTCAGCCTCCCAACAGAACCCAATTCTCCTGCCTCAGCCCCCCAATAACTGGGATTACAGGCACTCGCCACCATGCCCGGTTATTTTTTTTGAATTTTTAGTAGAGACAGGGTCTCACCATGTTGGCCAGGCTGGTCTCAAACCCCTGACCTCAAATGATTCACCCATCTTAGCCTCCCAAAGTGCTGGGATTACAGGCATGAGCCACCATGCCCGGCCTGGGATCTCCTTTTTAATGGAGAGATGAGTATCTGTTAACACTGAGAAATGCTGCTACTTTATGGAGGAGAACGTTGAAGACTTAAACCACAGTGACCATGTGTTCATATGAACCCAAACTGTCCTTGCTAGGATGAATGTGGCTCTGCAGCAGGGGCTCCCCAGTGCTCTATTTGGGCACATGCTGCTCTTAGGCTCCTCACTGACTGCAACCTCAGCTGACTTTTAAAGCAGTTAGTTCATCTGCACTCAATCAAGAAATGAAAAGTGATCGAGGCCTGTCCTTCCTGCTTCTTCCGTCTCTGTGAAGGTGCCATCGCACATCCCCAGTCCTCACCCTGGAACTCTGAGAAGCCTGTTCCTTCTGGCTGCGGGTTAATCCTTCCCATCGCACGGTCTCTGCTCTACTGGCTGCTCCCCTTCTCGCTGCCTTCTGACTCCTCAGAGGTGTGTTTGTTGCCAGGCTGGAACCCCAGCCCGCTCTCAATTCATTATTCACATTATTTGTTGGATTTTCTAAACAAGGCCTGATGCGTGACCTCTGCTACCCCTTATGCTTTCCATACTGCATCCTTTCCTCACACAAAGTGCCAGCCCTTCACGCCCAGGGTGCTGCTGGCACCGTAGCTTCAATCTCAGCCATACCAGTTCCCTGTCACATGTTCCACTTGGGCAATTTACCCTGCCCCTTGCTGCCCCTAATCCTGCAGCCAGCTCCTCCAATTTCTCCTTCCCAGCTGAACACAGCTCTCTTTCCTGGGGGTGCCTTCCCTAGGGCTCTGCCTCCCCATGCTCCCCTCTGAGCCCTGGCAGGCTCCCCCAGTACCCTGCGTGGTAACTACTTATAGGACTGTCAATTCCACCAAGGCCCTGAAATGGCTGCATCCTCAGCTCTCCACACTAAAAATATTTGTTGAATGAAACAAAGGATGAAAGTATGCCAGCGGTATAACTTTAAACTCACTGTCATTTTAATACTTATTGAGGGACAATCTACAAGAAGCCATCATTTATTGAGTATTGGCTTAAAAGTTCTGCTCTTTCATTTTGTTTTTTAGATAGCTTAAGGAATACTCCAGGACTAGATTTCTAAAATTACCTCTACTATAGAAAACATTACAAATTACTATGAACAATAAAATAGTTAAAGTTAACTGAGCATCGGCCAGGTGCTGTGGCTCATGCCTGTAATCCCAGCACTTTGAGAGGCCAAGGCAGGCAGATCGGTTGAGGCCAGGAGATCGAGAACAGCTTAGGCAGCAGGGTGAAACTCTGGGTCTACTAAAAATACAAAAATTAGCTGGGCGTGGTCATGGGCACTTGTAATCCAAGCTACTCAGGAGGCTGAAGAAGGAGAGTTGCTTGGACCTGGGAGGCGGAGGTTACAGTGAGCGTAGGTTACAGTGAGCCGAGATCGCACCACTGTACTCTAGCCTGTGCAACAGAGCGAGACTCCATCTCACCAAAAAAAAAAAAAAAAAAATTGAGCATCTACTACATCTAATATATACAGAATTTGGTACCAGATACTATGTTTCATTAAGCTTTTCATACCCCTTGAAGCATTTTTAATCTCCATTTTACTCATTGGAAACCAAGCTCAGAGATGCTTAAAAGTTTCACATGGTAAGAGGGCCAATAAATATTACATAATCTACAATCTCACTGAGCTGTTATGCTGGCAGCTTGCATCAACAGATATTAACAGAAATTGTTCTCATTAAATAGGTAATTATATTTGTTCTCCTGTATTATTTTATTTTCGTGTTATAGCTTCCTACTTATAAGGAAATTTTTCTAAGGTATTACTACCAGATACTGCTGTGCTTTTCTTGTTAACAGATCTGTTCTTGGGCAGAGACCTGCTTCCTGGTGTTAACCTACTCTCCTACTTTACCACAGCCTGCTGCTTCTCTTGCATACAGATTTGTGCACTCTGTGAATACTGGTATTTTTGTAAGCCAATTAAAATAAATTTTTACACAAGATAGATGCAAAACAAACAAGCAAATAAATAAGAACTGGCGACTTAGACACAACCCTGGTTCAGTGAAGAATCAGAATGACAGGGTTGGGATGGTCTAGGCAGGGGTGAAGTGAGTCTCGGAGGCAGTGAGGTGGAAAAGGGGCAAGGTGAGTCTCAGAGAGGAGGAAAGGAAGGCTACCTGTGGGGAAATGTGTGACTCACAATGCCACGACTGTGTCTTGCAACGTAACTGTAGTCAATCTGGGCTACCATTTATCGAACTGCTCCTGCTTATTGGCCGTGTGCTGGGTGCTTTCACATGGTATTTTCCTATCTCTTCGTCACCCTGATGAGGCAGTTGTAAACGCTATGTCACAGCTGTGGAAAAGGGGATTCACGGCCATCAAGGAACCTGTTCAACCTCCACCACAAACTCAAGAGCCATCACTTCAATGCCAGTGCTCTCACAACTCTGTCCTCCAGTAGCTGGAACACCTGTTACTTCACGGCAGTCCCCTGGAGTGTAGACACAACAGACCATCCCTCAAACAATGCCTAAACTCACAACTCTAAGAACACCGTCACACTTTGACACTAACACAACAGCTACCCAATTTAAGGGATACACAAAGAGCTTTAACTTTTGTGTTACAATAGCTACCCTTAAATTGGTTCTGCCTGATATTCACAGATCACAGGACGTTAGAAACAATTTCTGGAAGAAAAAACCTCAAAGAGGTAAACCTAACAACTTGCATTTCCTCTTAAATGATCTATAAATACTTTTTAAAATGCTATATCTTTTATTAAAATGAAACAGTCAACAAGAAAATAGACTTTTCTTTTTCCAGTTATAATATTGTATCAAACCTCCCACAACTTTTCCACTGCTAAATTTGACTGGCTTTACAAAGTGGGGGTGGGAATGTTGTATTGGTTTAGATAAAGAAATCTTAACCATTTACTTCTTACCTTTTTGGGTCATTTTATGTGTGTATTCTTGGCTCTGGTATCAATACACTTATTACTTCCTCTTCTCTCCATAGTTAAAACTAGATGAAAAGTCAGCCTTGCAGTCTCCAAGTGATACAAAAGGCAAGAAACATGTAGCCTTTTATTATAATTTTTCTTTCACAGAAAAGAGTTACATTCAAATGTTTTGCTACCAATTACCTAAAGAGTATCAAAGTGATATTTTACTTGCAACTTTATTGTAATAGAAATTATACTTTAAATTAGCACATGGCTTTAAAGATCACTGCATGATCTTTGGATTATTTTAATTACAAAATAATGGTCTGACGAACACACATCTATTCCTCAATACCTGTTTCTTTACATGAAAGGTAGGAAAGAAGTTAAAAATAAAGTAAGTCTGAGACAACAGACCAGATGTCTTTGCTCTCTTTCATGACTACACTCTAATCTGAGGGCGCTCTGAGCCCAGCAGGGCATGCCTTGGGAGAACCGTGAATTGAGGGCAGGGTATGCTACCAGCCTGTCTTCCTAGCAGATCTGCTAATCCAGGAGAGAAGAGACCAGCAGGGATACTAACTCAGCTACACTCATCTTCTAAGCTGCAGGTCAGGACAATACTGCTGTTTCAAGTAGTGCAAATAAAAAGCTTCATTTCCCAGAACACTCTCTTATTTGTCCACTGTCATCTTAGCAGCTGAAGAGAATCTATGAAACACTTCCAGAACATCAAGCTGCTCTCCCAGAGGTCTAAAGGAGCTTAAAGCAATGTAACAGAATTGGCTTTCCATAACTTTGTGTCTATGAAACTACTGGGAAACAAGACAATAGATAACTCAAGCTGACCAAAAAGCCAAAGAAGTAAATGTTAATTATGACTTAGCCACAGACATAACTGCTTCTAGCAAATCAACTATACTTCAACTGTGTAAACTCTGGACTCGTATCTACAATGTGGAAAATAACAAATTCTACTGACATCCTACAAAAGAACAGGTAATAAATTAACTCTCTGTTGGACTGGATTCTCATTTCTTAAATCAATTCTTAAGAAAACCCTTCGGATTCTCGATGTTGGAATAAAACCAAAGAAGTGTTTTATCTTTTTTGTTGACACAGAAAAATCTCTGAAGTCAACTTTGAAAACGGAAGAGATTGAGAATTCCATTTTAATATTACTGACTTGTCTAAAAGAGAAAATATGCCAGACAGCAGCCTGACCGGTTCACAGATCTCCCAAAGGCAAAGAGCTGCCCTTCACTCCCACCAGAAAGATAACCAACATTCGGAACTACTCCTGAGTGTCAGGTGTTGTGACTGGGGCTAGAATAACAGGCACTGGCATTCCCACATTTTCACCCTTTGGATTATTATTCGAGACTGTATTTTTCAAACAGCTAAAGAAGGCATATTTATTGAGAAAAATTATTAAGTAAGCTCAAAATAAATAAGACATTCATTTTCAAAATACTTTTGAATGTTCAGAATACACAAGGGCATTCTACACAGAATTAAAAGACCTATTTTATGAGAACTGTACTCCATAATATGCTGAGGACTCAGGGTCAAGTAGACAGAAAGACAGGACCTCCACTTAGGAATCATTCATCAGACAGGTTTGATATTTTTCCTTTTGGTCAGTTTTTTTCACTCAATAAGGAATGCTGAAGGGATTCCAGACAGCATGACCACACAGGTTGGGAAGAGAACTAACCCACGTGAGAACAATTGGAAGCCCAGTGATCATGCCTGCTTGTGTTCTCCTTGTCTGCTTGGCACTAATGCAGCAAGAGAGCACTACTGCTGAGTGAACACCACCCACCTCTCCTACTGTAAGCCCTCTGGTCTGTAAGGTGTAGATGAGAATGAAAACTTTCCAACCATTTGTATCTTAGCTGGTGTAGAAAGATCCACTGAACCATGTATTTTCATAGCTGCAAATACTAGCATACAAATTCCCATCCTCCTTCTGGTTTCTCACAAATCAGTTGGGATCTAATTTCCAGATCCTGTGAGAAAACATGAATACTCTATGGCCAAACTGGTCGTGCAAGACCAAGATTTCCACTTAAGCCACAAATCATACTTGCCTGCACTCCAGAAGCTCACAGCATAGAAAGGAAGGCAGAAATGCAACCACAGATCCTACTGAATGTGCTATAACAGATGTGTGTGGAAGGCACCACGGTGCTATGCAGAAGAGAGGGACCAAGTATGTCCAATGTTGGGAAAAAGATGGCAGTGAAAGTACAAAGAAAAGGAGCAGGAGAATTATGAGTGAACTTTTCAGGCAGACCAGGGGTGGGAAAGGGTACTCCAGGAAGAAACAACAGAGCCCACAAAGTGGGGAGACATGATAGGAACCCTCAGTGGTCACAATAAGCCCCTATCAATTTGACAATAAGCCAAGTCAAAGGCCACTTCTATCCTGATCCTTTCCCTTTAGCTTATAGTTTATATAAGCTTAAAAAAAAAATTAAAAAAGAAAATAAGCTAGAAAAAGTAAGGAAAACCTTCATTCTAGCTGGGACCTGTGTGGGTGTAGCATGTTATGCTTCTATGCTGTGAAATCACAGAAGACAGAGAATATGCTCGCTTCCAAAACCTTTTAAGCTAGAATAAATCTGTATTAAATTATAAAATATTTTGTTCATATATATAATTAACCTGATGGGTGTGTTATGTGTCCAAAATCATGAGTGTGCTAAGTGGTGGCAGTACCGGAGAGAGTGCAGGGGCTGGTACAGCCTGGCCGTCCAGGCAATTGCAGGTTGAATTGAGGCCAGTAACTCGGGGTTGTGCTGGTTAACACCACACCCCCAGAAAACCATGGCCAGAAAGGAAGGATTTAAGCAGTGAAACTTTGTTTGCTTTTCCAGTCTTTACTTTTGTGATAAAGAATACAAATGGACCTATTGAGAGGCTGTATTAGATATGAAGCATTCCATTCATTCAATAATGTTTAATATTTAACCATCAGTTTATTGCTTTAACTGTAAAGTTCTGAACAGGGCTTCAAAGCTGGACCAAAACTGTCTTAGATCCCTGACAAGTAATCACTTGGGTTGTTGCATCAAAATTACTTATTTTGAGGTCAGTGATGTCTAGCTTCTCTGAAGTAAATAAACTGTGTTCTAACTAGAAAAAGTACAGTGTCCTCTCAAGAACCCACATTCTTTCAGAAACAAAATAGCACATCTCATCTCTATGAATTCACGTAGTTTACACTGTATGTGGATATCAGCAAGCAGTGTTCTACTTGACCCTTTCATACCTATAATACTCTGCAAAATGATGTTACAATTCTCTGTAGAATTTCTCCTGGTCCCCACTGGCCCCTCCACCCAGAACATTCTCCTGGAATGTTGGTCATCACTCCTCCCTCTGTGGCCACCTCATCAGTGTCTCAACAGAGGGTCTACCCTTCAGGTAACTCAGACACAAACTCTCCACCAAGCCTTCTTGAGTTACATGATCAGATCTTGCAGGGTGACAGCCGTCATCCCAGACTCTCCTGGGAGAGAGTAAGAAAGAGGGGTTAGCCCCATAGCAGCAGACTTGCACATGGTTGTCTGCAACAGGCTGCAGCTTTGTTCCACACAGCAAGCCCTGACTGCAGCCTTCCTGTGCAGCATTCACTACTTTCAGGAAGACTGTATAGAAAATGGGGAAGATACAGAATAACTCTGAGGGCTACTGCAAAGTTAAAGGAGACTCAGGAATTGGGCACTGTACTGGCATATAGTGAACATGCAGGTAAAAGTTTGCAATCAGCACTCTTGTACTATAAGTCTAATGATTAATTAGTTAGGGCATAACTAGAATTTTGGAACCTTCTGAGTTCACAGAAAAAAATTATTCCCCTTCCAATACACCCATTTCGAAAATGAGAACTAAGTTTTACTAAATGTTTTACTGTAAATGGATGGATACATCTACAGATACAATGTACCTCCACATCCATGTGCCCTACACAGGTATGAACTTGGGTTAGAAAACTAATTTATGAACTGAAACAAACACCAGGGAAGTAGCCAATAATAACTTTTAATTGCTTCCTTCTTTTTATATTCATTTTTACTATGATAAAACAGACGTAAATGTTGTTTTGACCATTTTAAGTGGATAATTCTGAGGCATTAAGGACATACATGATGTTGTATAACCTGCAACATTATCTATTTCTGGAACACATTCATTTCCAGGACTGTTTTCCTTAGTAACTGTGCCTTTTAAAATTTCTAGCAGCAGTGCTAAAGAGTTCCAATTTCTTTGCATCTTTGCCAACAATTATTACTCTCAGTGATCTTTGATCAAAAAATGGTATTTCATTGTGGTTTTGATTTGCGTTACCCTAATGACTAATGATGTGGAGTGTTTTTTCATGTGTTTATTGGCAATTTGTTTATCTTTTTTGGATAAATGTCCATTATAGTCCTTTGCTCATTTTTGATTTGAGCTGGATTTTCTATTTTTCTATTTTTATTTGACACTGATTTATAGGAGCTCCCTATATATTCTGGATAGTAATCCATTAGCAGACAGACAATTTGAAAATCTTTTCTCACACTGTATGGGTTGTCTTTTCATTCTTTTGACAGTGTTCTTTGATGCAGGAAACTTTCAGATTTTGATAAAGTTCAACTTACCTATTTTTTTCCTTTGTTGCCTGTGCTTTTAGTGTCATGTCCAATAAATCACTGCCAAATCCATTGTCATCAAGACATTCCCCTATATTTTCATCTAATGGTTTTATAGTTCTGGCTCTTAAGTTTCAGTCTTTAATCTATTTTAAGGTGATTTTTGTGTATGGGGTAAAATAAGGGCCCAATGTCATTAATTTGCACAGGGATTTCCAACTTTCCCATTTGTTGAAAAAGACTGTTCTTCCTATTGAATGATCATAGTGCCCTTGTGAAAACTCACTTCACGGCCAGGTGTGGTGGCTCAGGTCTGTAATATAAGCACTTTGGAAGGCTGAGGTGGGCAGATCACCTGAGGTCAGGCGTTAGAGACCAGGCTGGGCAACATGGTGAAACCCTGTCTCTACTAAAAATACAAGAATTAGCCAGGCATGGTGGCAGGCGCCTCAGGAGGCTAAGGCAAGAGAATTGCTTGAATCTGGGAGGTGGAGGTTGCGGTGACCCAAGATCACGTCACTGCATTCCAGCCTGGACGACAGAGCAAGATTCCATCTCAAAAAAAACCCCTAAAAAACAGAACTCACTCCATCATATACATAAGACTGCTTATTTGTGGGGCCTCTATTCCATCCCACTGATCTCTACCTCTCTCCTTATACTAGTACACTACTGTTTTAATTACTGTAGATTTGTATTAATATTTGAAATCAGAAATTGTGAGTCTTCCATATTTGTTCTTCCTTTTACAATTGTTTTGGCTATTTGAGGTCTGTCGATAGTCTATATGAATATTCAAATAGATATTCTCTTTCTACAAAAAAATGCTGTTGGAATTTTGATAGGGAAGGGGAGGGGATGGGAGGGGAGGGCAGGAGAGGGCAGGGAAAGAGGAGCGGGAGGGGAGGGGAGTGGGAAGAGAGGGAAGGGAAAAAGGGGTCTCTGCCTCCTGGTATTCCAGAGGCTTGTGGTGAGAGCAGGTTGCTCATTGTCAGTTCAACTCAGCCATGCCCCTTGAGTCACTGGGAGCTAGGAGGGAGTCCCAGTATGCAGTAGCCCTGTGCTGGGTTCCCAGCTTCCTACCCTTTCAGCCCAGCTTCTGTTTCTTCCCTCCATCCACTGTTAGTGCCTTCCTTCTGAAGATCTGTTAGGAATGCACCAGGTCTTCCTGGTTCCTTCGTGACAGCTGTTCCACCTAGCTACATCTAGTTGGTCATCTTGCCCAAATTTGTTTTGTAGTTTTTATTGTAAAAGTCTGAGATCTACTGGGTTAAATTTGTTTTCCTAAGTGGTTTTTAAAAAATCCTGTTATAGTTGATACTGTTGACTTAAATTTCTTTTTTAGATTATTCATTGCTAATAAAAATCCAACTAATTTTTGTATATTAATCTGCATCGTGCAAGTTTGCTCAATTTATTAGCACGTGCTCGCTCGCTCTCTCTCTCTCTGTAATCTTTAGGGTTTTCTACATATAAGATCATGTCATCTCTGAACAGAGGTAATTTTCTTTCTTTCCAATCTAGATCTTTTCTTTTTCTTGCCTAAGTGCTTTGGCCAGAACTTCTAGTACTATCTTAAACGAAAGTGGTGAAAACAAGCATCTTTGTCTTGTTTCTGATTTTAGAGGAAAAGCTTAAAGGCTGTCATTATTTGGTATGTTAGCTATGGATTTTTCATAAATGGTCTACGTTAGGTTGAGGAAGTAACCTTATATTCCTAGTTTGTTGGAGTGTTTTTTATCATAAAGTGTTTGGGTCTGTCAAATACTTCTGCATCAGTTAGAACAACTGTATGGTTTTTCTCCTTCATTCCATTAATGTGGTATATTACATGGATTGGTTTTTGTGAACTATCCTTGTATTCAGGAAAATCCCATTCTTAATATGCTGCACAATCCAATTTGCTACAATGTTGTTGATTTTTTCATCAATACTCATCAGGGATACTGGTCTCTAGTTTTCTTGTAAAATCTTTGTCTAGTTTGTCACCAGGGTAATCAGGAAGTGTTCCTTTCCCTCCAATTTTTGGGAAGAATTTGAGAACAACTGGTGTGAATTCTTCTTTAAATGCTTGGTAGAATTTTTACTCATGGATCCATTTGATCATGGATCTTTCTTCATTAGAAGGTTTTCATTACTGATTTAATCTCCTTACTAGTTATAGGTCTATTCAGATGTTTTATTTCTTCATGACTCAGTTCTGACAGACTGCTTTTTGTAGAAAATTATCCGTTTCATCTAGGTTGCCCAATTTGTTGGTGTTCAGTTGTCTATAGGATTCTCATATAATCCTTTTCATTTTTGTGAAATCATAACAGTCTCTTCTTTACTTCTGATTCTAGTAATCTGACCAGTTTTTTTCCCTAGTCAATCTAGCTTAAGTTTGGTCTATTTTGCTGACTTCTGCAAAGATGCGATGTTTTTAAAAATGTTCTTTGATTTTTCTCTAAAGTTTGTACTCTTTCATCTCCACTCTAATCCTTATTATTTCCATCCTTCTGCTAGCATTGCATCTAGTTTGCTCTTCTTTTTTCCTAGTACCTTAACATGTGCAGAGAGTTTACTGATTTAATATCATTCTCTTCTTCAATATATATATTTATATCCATAAATTTCCAACTTTTCATACTGCTTTCACATCATCCCATAGTTTTGGTACATTATGTTTTTGTTTTCATTCATCTCAATAATTTCTTCTTGGAGATTTGGCGGGGAGGGGGGAAATGATGGACAGGAGGCAGGAATAGACTGCAGCCCCCACGCAGACTGACAGAGCAGCTCACAGAGATTCGTATCACGAACTTTTGCTCCAGTGCTACTGCAGGAATGTACCAGGAAAGCCAAGAGAATCAGAAGACCCTCTGAAGGAAGCAGACTGCTCCTGCAAGACCCAAGAGACACCTTAAATACTGTGTTGGTATCCGTGGTGCAGAGACCTCAAGAAGGTTCACATCACAGGACTCTATGCAGACAATCCCCAGTAATAACTCAGGGCTTGTAAGCCCTGCTAAATGGCTAGATCCAGAAGAGAAATAATAGTCACGACAGCTTGGCACTCAGGAAGCCACATCCCTAGGAAAAGGCAGAGAGTACTACATCAAGGGAACACCCTGTGGGACAAAAGAGTCTGAACAAGAGCCTTGAGTCCCTGATCTCCCCTCTGACAAAGCCCACCCAAATAAGAAGAAACCAGAAAAACAATTCTGGTAATATAACAAAACAAGGTGCTTTAATATCTCCCCAAAATCACACTAGCTCAGCAGGAAGGGATCCAAACCAAGAAGAAATCTCTGATCTACCTGAAAAAGAATTCAGAAGATCGATTATGAAGCTAATCAAGGAGGCGGCAGAGAAAGATAAAGTCCAATTTAAGGAAAGCAAAGAAATAATACAAGAAATGAGGGGAGAAATCTTCAGTCAAACAGATAGCAAAAATGAAAAAAAAAATCACAACGTCAGGAAATAAAGAACACAGAGAAATGCTAAACGTTCTGGGAAGTCTCAGCAATAGAATTGAACAAGCAGAAGAAAGAACTTCAGAGCTTGAAGACAAGTTTTCATATTAACCCAATCCATCAAAAGATGAAGTAAAAATAATTAAAAAAAAAAAAAAAAAAAAAAAGGCCAGGTACGGTGCTCACGCCTGTAATCCCAGCACTTTGGGAAGCCAAGGTGGGCAGATCATGAAGTCAAGAGATTGAGACCATCCTGGCCAACATGGCAAAACCCCTTCTCTACTAAAAATACAAAAATTAGCTGGGCATGGTGGAGCACGCTTTCAGTCCCAGCTACTTAGGAGGCTGAGAGCCAAAAGCACCAGGTAACCTAAAAATGAAAACTGATCAGATTAACAGATTTTTCAGCAGAAACGCTACAAGCTAGAAGGGATTCGGGCCCTATCTTCAGCTTCTTTAAACAAAACAATTATCAACCAAGAATTTTACATGGAGGGGGAGGGATCCAAGACGGCCAATTAGGAGCAGCTCAGGATTGCAGTTCCCAGTGAAAGCACGGAGGGTGAGTGGACACCACATTTCCAGACAGATTTTTATTGCCCACAGAAAAGGAGATTCCCAGGCGGAGAAGCCCCACGGGTTGCCAGTGTGGCTGGTTTGGCTGTTGGCTGCTTCCGCCAGCGCGGCTGTTTTGCCGGCACCCCAGTGTAGCGGTTCTCCATACAAAATACACGGGTCCAGGTGCTGTTTCAGCTGGGGATTGGAGTCCCGGGAAGGCAAAGTCACCCATTCATCTGATTAAAAAGGGGACTGAAACAGGGAGCCAGGCCAGCAGATTCCTGGGCAAAAAGCGCCACGAATCTCAGCACCACTGTTTCAGCCGGCGCAGTGGGTCGCCACACGGGAAATCACACAGATCCCGGCGCCTTTTCAACAGGCAACTGGAACACCTGGGAGACAGTCGACCGTTCAACTGGAAAAAAAAAAAAAGGCTCTGAGGCAGGGAGCCAGGTGATCAGGCTCGGCTGGTCCCACCCCCACAAAAAAACAGCAATCGGAAATGCTCTGGATTGAGAGTTTCACAGCAAGCACAGCTGAACCCCGGATGGTCCAGCTCTGTGGAGGAGGGGCATCTGCCATTGCCGAGGCAGCCCGCCATGACAGAGAGAGTCCGCCATTATAGAGGTGGGCCACCATTGCCAAGGCAGTTCTAACTACACCTGTATAAGAGGACTGCAGGGAAGTTCACACGGCAGCTGGGCGGAGCCCACAGCAGCTCAGCAAAGCCTCTGCAGGCAGACAGTGACTAGGCTACCTCCTCGCTGGGCAGGGCAGCCCTCAAAAAAGGCAGCAGCACAACAGAAACTCATAAATAAAGCCCTAACTCCCCGGGACAGAGCACCTAGGGGAAAAAAGGGTGTGGGGGGTGTTTATGAGTTCTGCTGCAGCAGACTTAAAAGTACCTGCCCAGCAGCTCTGAAAGAACAAGGGCGCTCACAGCTCAGCACTTGAGAGCTCCTATAAAGGACAGACTGTCTCCTCAAGCAGCTCCCTGACCCCTGTATATCCAAAGAGTCACCTCATAAAGGAGAGCTCAGACTGACACCTGGCAGGTATCCTTCTGGGACAAAGATAGCAGAAGAAGAAACTGGCAGCAACCCTTACTGTTCTGCAGCCACTGCAGGTGATCCCCAGGCAAGCAGGGCCTGGAGTGGACCTCAGCAGTCCTACAGCACAGGGGCCAGACTGTTAGAAGGAAAACTAAGAAACAGAAAGAAATAACTTCATCATCAACAAACTGGACACCCACTCAGAGACCCAATCTGAAAGTCAACAACTACAAAGATGACAGATGGATAAATCCACAAAGATGGGAAGAAACTAGCGCAAAAAGGATGAAAACACCCAAAACCAGAACGCCTCTCCTCCTACAAGGGATCACAATCCCTCACCAGCAAGGGAACAAGGCTGGATGGAAAATGAGTGTGATGAATTGACAGAATCAGGCTTCAGAAGGTGGGTAATAAGAAACTTGTGTGAGCTAAAAGAACATGTTCTAACCCAATGCAAAGAAACTAAGAACCTTGAAAAAAGATTTGATGAAATGCTAACGAGAATAAACAACTTAGACAGGAATATAAGTGAATTGATGGAGCTGAAAAACACAACACAAGAACATCGTGAAGCATACACAAGTTTCGACAGCCGAATTGACCAAGCAGAAGAAAGGATATCAGAGGTCAAAGATCAACTCAATGAAATAAAACGAGAAGGCAAGATTACAGAAAAAAGGGTAAAAAGGAATGAACAAAGTCAACAAGAAATATGGGACTATGTGAAAAGACCTAATCTACGTTTGATGGGTGTACCTGAATGTGACGAAGAGAATGAATCCAAGCTGGAAAATACTCTTCAGGATACTATCCAGGAAAACTTCCCCAACCTAGCAAGGCAGGGTAATATTCAAGTCCAGGAAATAAAGAGAATACCACAAAGATATTCCTCAAGAAAAGCAACCCCAAGGCACATAATCGTCAGATTCACCAAGGTTGAAATGAAGGAGAAAATGCTAAGGGCAGCCAGAGAGAAAGGTCAGGTTACCCACAAAGGGAAGCCCATCAGACTCACAGTAGATCTCTCAGCAGAAACTCTACAAGCCAGAAGAGAGTGGGGGCCAATATTCAACATCCTTAAAGAAAAGAACCTTCAACCCAAAATTTCATATTCAGCCAAACTAAGCTTCATAAGTGAAGGAAAAATAAAATCCTTTGCTAACAAGCAAGTACTCAGAGATTTCATCACCACCAGGCCTGCTTTACAAGAGCTCCTCAAAGAGGCACTAAACATAGAAAGGAACAACCAGCACCAGCCACTCCAAAAACATAGCAAATGGTAAAGAGCATCAACACAATGAAGAAACTGCATCAACTGATGGGCAAAACAGCCAGCTAGCGTCAAAATGGCAGGATCAAATTCACACATAACAATATTAACCCTAAATGTAAATGGGCTAAATGCCCCAATCAAAAGACACAGACTGGCAAATTGGATAAAAAGCCAAAACCCATCGGTGTGCTGTATCCAGGAAACCCATCTCACATGCAAGGATACACAAAGGCTCAAAATAAAGGGATGGAGGAAGATTTACCAAGCAAAGCGAGAGCAAAAAAAAAAAAAAAAAAAAAAGCAGGAGCTGCAATTCTCATCTCTGATAAAATAGACTTTAAACCAACAAAGATATAAAAGAGACAAAGAAGGACATTACATAATGGTAAAAGGATCAATGCAACAAGAAGAGCTAACGATCTTAAAATATATACGCACCCAATACAGGAGCACCCAGATACATAAGACAAGTTCTTAATGACTTACAAAGAGACTCAGACTCCCACACAATAATAGTGGGAGACTTTAACACCCTATTGTCAATATTAGACAGATTAACGAGACAGAAAATTAACAAGGATATCCAGAACTTGAACTGAGACCTGGGCCAAGCAAACCTAATAGACACTGACAGAACTCTCCAGCCCAAATCCACAGAATATACATTCTTCTCAGCACCACATCACACCTACTCTAAAACTGACCACATAATTGGAAGTAAATCACTCCTCAGCAAATGCAAAAGAACGGAAACCATAACAAACAGTCTCTCAGACCACAGTGCAATCAAGTTAGAATTCAGAAACTAACTCAGAACCACACAGCTTCATGGAAACTGAACAACTGGCTCTTGAATGTTGACTGGATAAACAATGAAATGAAGGCAGAAATAAAGATGTTTTTCGAAACCAATGAGAACGAAGACACAACATACCAGAATCTCTGGGACACATTTAAAGCAATGTCTAGAGGAAAATATATAGCAATAAATGCCCACATGAGAAACAAGGAAAGATCTAAAATCGACACCCTATCATCAAAATTGAAAGAGCTAGAGGAGCAAGATCAAAAAAACTCAAAACCTAGCGGAAGACAAGAAATAACTAAGACCAGAGCAGAACAGAAGGAGATAGAGACACAAAAAAACCCTTCAAAAAATCAATAAATCCAGGAGCTGGTTTTTCGAAAAGACAACAAAATAGACAGACCACCAGCCAGATTAATAAAAAAGAGAGAATAACCAAATAGATGCAATAAAAAACAATAAAGGGGATATCACCACAGATGCCACAGAAATACAAACCATCATCAGAGATTACTACAAAGAACTCTATGCACATAAACTAGTAAACCTGGAAGACATGGATAAATTCCTGGACACTTGCATCCTCCCATGCCTAAACCAGGAAGAAGCCGAAACCCTGAATAGACCAATAACAAGGTCTGAAGTTGAGGCAACAATTAATAGCCTACCACCCAAAAAAAGCCCAGGACCAGATGGGTTCACAGCCAAATTCTACCAGACATACAAAGAGGAGCCGGTACTATTTCTTCTGAAACTATTCCAAACAATCCAAAAAGAGGGAATTCTTCCCAAATCATTTTATGAGACCAACATCATCCTGATATCAAAACCCGGCAGAGACTCAGCAAGAAAAGAAAACTTCAGGCCAATATCCGTGATGAACACAGATGCAAAAATCTTCAATAAAATACTGGCAAGCCGATTGCAACAGCACATCAAAAAGCTTATCCACCATGATCAAGTAGGATTCATCCCGGGGATGCAAGGCTGGTTCAACATATGCAAGTCTATAAACATAATTCACCACATAAACAGAACCAAAGATAAAAACCACATGATTATCACAATTGATGCAGAGAAGGCCTTTGACAAAATTCAACAGCCCTTTATGCTAAAAACCCTCAATAAACTAAGTATTGATGGAATGTATCTCAAAATAATAAAAGCTATTTATGACAAACCAACAGCCAATAACATACTGAATGGGCAAAAATTGTAAGCATTCCCTTTGAAATCTGGCACTAGACAAAGATGCCCTCTCTCACCAGTCCTATTCAATACAGTACTGGAAGTTCTAGCCAGAGCAATCAGGCAAGAAAAAGAAATAAAGGGTATTCGATTAGGAAAGGAGGAAGTCAAATTGTCTCTATTTGCAGACGACATGATTGTGTATTTTAGAAGACCCCATTGTCTCAGCCCAAAATCTCCTGAAACTGATAAGCAACTTCAGCAAAGTCTCAGGATACAAAATCAATGTGCAAAAATCACAAGCATTCCTATACACCAGTAACAAACTTAAAGAGAGCCAAATCAAGAACAAACTGCCATTCACAATTGCTACAAAGAGAATAAAATACCTAGGAGTACACCTAACAAAGAACGTAAAGGACCTCTTCAAGGAGAACTACAAATCGCTGCTCAATGAAATAAGAGAGGACACAAACAGATGGAGAAACATTCCATGTTCATGGTTAGGAAGAATTAATATGGGGAAAATGGCCATACTGCCCAAAGTAATTTACAGATTCAACACTACCCCCATCAAGCTACCAATGACCTTCTTCACAGAACTGGAAAAAACCACCTTAAACTTCATATGGAACCAAAAGAGAGCCCACATAGCCAAGTCAATTCTAAGCAAAAAGAACAAAGCGGGAGGCATCACTCTACCAGACTTCAAACTATACTACAAGGCTACTGTAATCAAAACAGCATGGTACTGGTACCAAAACAGAGATACAGACCAATGGAACAGAACAGAGGCCTTGGAGGCAACACAACATATCTACAACCACCCGATCTTTGACAAACCTGACATAAACAAGCAATGGGGAAAGGATTCCCTGTTTAATAAATGGTGTTGGGAAAACCGGTTAGCCATGTGCAGAAAGCAGAAACTAGACCCCTTCCTGACACCTTACACTAAAATTAACTCCAGATGGATTAAAGACTTAAACATAAGACCTAACACCACCAAAACCCTAGAAGAAAACCTAGGCAAAACCATTCAGGACACAGGCGTAGGCAAGGACTTCATGACTAAAACACCAAAAGCATTGGCAACAAAAGCCAAAATAGACAAATGGGACCTAACCAAACTCCACAGCTTTTGCACGGCAAAAGAAACAGTCATTAGAGTGAATCAGCAACCAACAGAATGGGAAAAAATTTTTGCAGCCTACCCGTCTGA
Source organism: Aotus nancymaae (assembly GCF_030222135.1). Taxonomy (NCBI): domain Eukaryota; kingdom Metazoa; phylum Chordata; class Mammalia; order Primates; family Aotidae; genus Aotus; species Aotus nancymaae. The sequence continues at coordinate 274,035 of NW_026988450.1, read as the reverse complement.
CAAAGGGCTGATATCCAGAATTTACAAGGAACTGAAACAGATTTACAAGAAAAAAACAAACAAGCCCATTCAAAAGTGGGCGAAGGATATGAACAGATACTTTACAAAAGAAGACATACATGAGGCCAACAAACATATGAAAAAATGCTCATCATCACTGGTCATTAGAGAAATGCAAATCAAAACTACATTGAGATACCATCTCACGCCACTTAGAATGGTGATTATTAAAAAATCTGGAGACAACAGATGCTGGAGAGGATGTGGAGAAATAGGAACACTTTTACACTGTTGGTGGGAGTGTAAATTAGTTCAACCATTGTGGAAGACAGTGTGGTGATTCCTCAAGGACCTAGAAATAGAAATTCCATTTGACTCAGCAATCCCATTACTGGGCATATATCCAAAGGATTATAAATCATTCTACTATAAGGACACATGCACATGAATGTTCACTGCAGTACAGTTTACAATAGCAAAGACCTGGAACCAACCCAAATGCCCATCGATGATAGACTGGACAGGGAAAATGTGGCACATATACACCATGGAATATTATGCAGCCATCAAAAACGATGAGTTTGTGTCCTTTGTAGGGACATGGATGAACCTGGAAACCATCATTCTCAGCAAACCGACACAAGAACAGAAAATCAAACACCGCATGTTCTCACTCCTAGGTGAGTGTTGAACAATGAGAACACATGGACGCAGGGAGGGGAGCATCACACACTGGGGTCTGTTGGGGGAAATAGGGGAGGGACAGCAGGCAGTGGGGAGTTGGGGAGAGATAGCATGGGGAGAAATGCCATATATAGATGATGGGGAGGAAGGCAGCAAATCACACTGCCATGTGTGTACCTATGCAACAATCTTGCATGTTCTTCACATGTACCCCAAAACCTAAAATGCAATAAAAAAAATTAAATTAAGAAAAAGAATTTTACATTGAGAAAAACTAAGCTTCATAAATGAAAGAAAGATACAGTCTTTTTCAGACAAACAAACGCTGAGAGAATTCATACGTCTCACAGGACCTATAAAACAAAAATGCAGTAATTTAAAAAACCACCAAGGTATACAGCCAACAAATAGCACAATGAATGAAATAGTACCTCACATCGCAATACTAATGTTGGCTGTAAATGGCCTAAATGCTCCACTTAAAAGAAACAAAATAGCAGAATGGATAAGAATTCACCAACCAAGTAAGTATCTGCTGCTTTCAAGAGATTTACCTAACACTCAAGGAGTCATAGAAACTTAAGGTAAAGGGTAGAAAAAGACACTCGATGCAAATGAATACCAAAAGTGAGCAGGAGTAGCTTTTTTATAACAGATAAACTTTAAAGTAACAGCAGTTAAAAAAGACGGAAAAAAATACCAAAAACCACAATTACTTTTGCACCAACCTAATACAATGATAAAAGGCCTTGTCTAACAGGAAAATATCACAATCCTATATATATATGCACCTAACACTGGAGCTCCCAAATTTATAAAACAATTACTACTAGACTGAAGTAATGAGATAGCAACACAATACTAGAGGAGGACTTCGATACTTCCACTGACAGCAGTAAGCAGGTCATCAATAACAAGACAGAAAGTCAACAACAACAACAACAACAAACAATGGATTTAAACTATGCACTTGAACAAATGGACTTCACATATTTACAAAATATTCTACCCAGCAACCACAGAATACACATTCTATTCATCAGCACATGGAACTTTCTCCAAGATAGACCATGTGACAGGCCACAAAACAAGTCTCAATAAATTTAAGAAAATCGAAATTATATCGAGTACTCTTTCAGACCACAGTGGAATAAAACTGGAAATCAACTCCAAGAGGAACCGTCAAAACCATGCAAATACATGGACGTTAATAACCTGCTCCTGAGTGATTACTGGGTCAACAATGAAATCAAAATGAAAATTAAAAAAACTATTCAAACTGAACACTAATAATGACAGAATCTATCAAAACCTATGGGATATAGCAAAGGTGGTGCTAAGAGGAAACTTCATAGCCTTAAAGGCCCACATGAAAAGTCTGGAAGAGCAGAAATAGACAATCTAAGGTCACATCTCAAGGAACTAGAGAAACGAGAACAAACCAAACTCAAACCCAGCAGAAGAAAGGAAATAACCAAGATCAAAGCGGAACTAAATGAAAATGAAGCAAAACAAAACAAAAGATAAACGAAACAAAAAGCTGGTTCTTTGAAAAGATAAATAAAATTGACAGACCATTGGCAAGACTAACCAAGAGAGAAGATTCAAGTAAGCTCAATTAGAAATGAAATGGAAGACATTACAACTGATACCACAGAAATACAAAAATTATCCAAGGGTACTATAAACACCTTTACGCATATAAACTAGAAAACCTAGAGGATGATGGATAAATTCCTGGAAAGATACAACCCTCCTAGCTTAAATCAAGAAGAATTAGAAACCCTAACCAGACCAATAAAAAGCAGTGAGATGGAAATGGTAATAAAAGAATTACCAATAATACAATTCCAGGACTAGACAGATTCATTCCAGGACCAGACAGATTCACAGCTGAATTCTACCAGACATTCAAAGAATTGGTACCAGTCCTTTTGACACTATTATACAAGATAGAGGAAGAGATAATCCTCCCTAAATTATTCTATGAAGCCAGTATCACCCTAATACCAAAACCAGGAAAGGACGTAAGACACACACAAAAACGCTACAGACCGATAACCCTGATGAAAACAGATGCAAAAATCCTTAACAAAATACTAGCTAACCACATCCAACAGTATATCAAAAAGACAATCCATCATGATCAAGTGGGTTTCATACCAGGGATGCAAGGGCAGTTTAATATAAGCAAATCAATAAATGTGATTCACCACATAAACAGAATTTTTAAAAAAAATCACATGACCATCTCAACAGATGTTGAAAATGCATCTCACAAAATCTAAACCCTCAGCAAAATCAGCATACAAGGACATATCTCATTGTAATAAAAGCCATTTATGATAAACCCACGGCCAACACAATACTGAACAGGGAAAAGTTGAAAGCATTCCGTCTGATAACTGGAATAAGACAAGGAAGCCCACTTCCACTATTTCTATTCAACACAGTAATAGAAGGCCTAGCCAGAGCAATCAGACAAGAGAAAGATATTAAGGGCATCCAGATCAGTAAAGAGGAAATCAGATTGTCACTGTTTGCTGATGGTATGATTGTATACTTAGAAAACCCAAAAGACTCCTCCAGAACGCTCCTAGAATGGATAAATGAATTCAGCAAAGTTTCAGGATATGAAATTAATGTACACAAATCAGCAGCTCTGTTATACACCATCATCAACCAAGCTGAGAATCAAATTAAGAACTCAACCCCTTTTACAATAGCTGCAAAATAAATAAAATACTTAGTAATATGCCTAACCAAGGAGGTAAAAGGCCTCTACAAAGAAAACTACAAAACATTGCTGAGAGAAATCACAGACAACACAAACAAATGGAAATATATCCCATGCTGATGGATGGGTAGAATCAATATTGTGGAAATGATCATATTGCCAAAAGCCATCTACAAATGCAATGTAATTCCCATCAAAATACCACCATCATTCATCATAGAACTAGAAAAAAGCAATCTTAAAATTTATATGGAACCAAGAAAGAGCCCACTGAGTGACCTAGCCAAAATTTATTTTCCCACGTTTCTGGATGCTGGAGGTACAAGATCAAGATGTAAGTAGGCGTGGTTTCCCCTGAGGCCTGTCTCCCCGGCTTGTCTCTCGCACTGTGCCCCACATGGCACTCTCTCTGTGTGCACACATCTCCCTCTTGGTATAAGCACACCAGTCATACTAAATTAGAACCCACTCTACTTAACCACAATTACTTCTTTAAAAGCTCTATCTCCATATAGCCACATTCTGAGATGTAATGGGAGTTAGGACTGCAGCATATGAATTTCAGGGGAACACAATCAATTCATACCAATTTGCTTTGTTGTTTAACATATGGTCTAATCTGGAGAAGGTTATGTACGCACTTAAAAACGGGTGTTACATTTCTGGATGCAGTGTTTTACATATGTTTATCAGGTCTAATTGGTTTATACAGCTGTTGAATCCTTTACTTCCTTACGGATTTCCTATATGATTGTTCTGACCGTTACTGAAAGTGGGTACATGTCTTCAACAGTGATTGCAGATCTATTTCTCCCTTCAATTCTGTCCATTTTTACTTCATCTATTTTGGGGCTCCTTTGTTCAGTATGTATATATTTAGAATTGTTTTATGTTTTTGCTGTGTTAAACCTTTTATCAATTTAAAGTCCTCGCAAGTCTTGTAAACTTTTTTAGATTTAACAAGTCAGTTTTGTCTGATAATAATATAGTCACTCGTTCTTTTTTAGTATTTTCATTATTTTGCTATCAACCATTTTGTGTGCTTATGTTTAATTTGATTCTCTTGTAGACAGCTTACAGATGGAGTCTTGTTTTGTTTAATCTTGTCTACCAACCGCTACCTTTTAACAGTCGTGTTTCATTCATTTATGTGATTATCAATAAAGAAGGAATTCACTTTTTCCATCAATTGTTTCCTATATGCCTTACATACTTTTTTGCTTTTTAATTATTTCATTACTAGTTATTTTTCTGTTTTTCTTTATTTTGTTGTGTTTCATTTTAATTCCCTTCTTTCTCCCATTATCTATATTAGTTATTTTCTTAATAATTTTCTTGGAAATTACAATCAATATCTTAAATAACATCCTTTGAATAATATCAACTAAGTTTCAGTAGTCTACAGCACTCTGTTCCTCTACATCTCTACCTCTCTCCCTTTTTATTCTTATTGTCAAAGACTGTATCTTTTTTTTTTTTTTTTTTTTGAGACGGAGTCTCACTCTGTCGCCAGGCTGCAGTGCAGTGGTGCAATCCTGGCTCACTGCAACCTCTGACTCTCTGGTTCAAGAGATTCTACTGCCTCAGCCTTGCCAGTAGCTGGGATTACAGGCATGTGCCACCACGCCCAGCTAATTTTTGTGTATTTAGTAGAGACGGGGTTTCACCAGGTTGGCCAGGATGGTTTGATCTCCTGACTTTGTGATCCACCTGCCTTGACCTCCCAAAGGGCTGGGATTACAGGTGTGAGCTACTGCGCCCGGCCACAGACTATATCTTTATATATTACATGCATCCTAATATAGATTTCTAAGTATTATTAAATGTATTTGCCCATTACATTATATAGGAAAAAGAGAAATAACAAACGATTTCAAAAGCACAGTAACAATGGCTGTTACATTTACCTATGTAACTACCTTGACCAACAGTCTTTATTTTTTCTTTTGGCTTCAAACTGCTATTTAGTATCTCTTCCTCTCAGCCTGAAGGACTTGCCTTAGCATTTCTTGTCTATCAGTAATGAACTACTTTGGCTTTTATAATATTTGGAAATGTCTAAATTTCTCCTTTATTCTGAAAAAAAAAATTTTTTTTTTAGAGACAGCATCTTGCTTTGTTGCCTAGGCTGGAAGGAGTGCAGTGGCTATTCACACACATGCTCACAGCACACTGCAGCCTCAAGTTCCTGGGTTCCAGCAATCTTCCTCCCTCAGTCTCCCAAGTCACTGAGGCTATAGATGCATGCCACCATGCCCAGCTTCATCTCCTTTATTCTTAAAGATATTGGCCGGGCGTGGTGGCTCATGCCTGTAATCCCAGCACTTCGGGAGGCTGAGGTGGGCGGATCACTTGAGGTCAGGAGTTTGAGACCAGCCTGGCCAACATGGTGAAACCCCATCTCTACTAAAAATAAAAAAATTAGCTGGGTATGGTGGCACGCACCAGTAGCCCCCGCTACTCGAGAGGCTAAGATAGGAGAATGGCTTGAACCCAGGAGGTGGAGGTTGCAGTGAGCTGAGATCGTGCCACTGCAGTCCAGCATGGGAGATAAAGTGAGACTCTGTCTCAAAAAAAAAAACAAACAAAAAAAAACCAGATACTGTTGCCAGATAGACAATCTTGGTTGATAGTTTCTTTATTTCAGGTCTTTAAATATGTCATCCCACTGCTTTCTGGCCCCCATAGTTTCTTTTTTGTTTGTTTCTTCTTTTTGATTGGTTGATTTTGGACCTTGTAGTTTCTGATGAGAAATAAACGGTTAATATTATTGAGGAGCCCTTATACGTGGCAAGTTGCCTCCCTCTTGCTGCTTTCAGTATACCATCTTTGTTTTTGGGTTTCAGCAATTTCACTATAACGTGCCTTGGTGTAAATCTTTGATGTTTTATGCTTGAAGTATGCTGGTCTTCTTGGGCATGTACATTAAAAATTTTTCAAAAATAAAAAAATTTCATCAAATATGACGAATTTTATTATTCTTCAAGTATTTCAAATTAGCATTTCAAGTGGTAGCAATTACCATTCCCTAGCCCCACAATCCTGGTTTAGATTAATGGGCCCAGGGCGGATTATGTGTTCTGATGGCTAGCTGCTGCTTTTGATCACTGAGGAGCTGGCACAGAAACTAGAAGATATTGTTCCTCAGCCATTAGTCTTCACATATTTCTTTCTGGTGCTTTCTCTCTCTCTTCTCCTTCTGGTAATCCTGTAATACAAAGGGTTCTATGTTTGATAATGTCCCACAGGTCCTTTGGGCTCTGTTCATTTTTTTCATTCTGATTCTCAGACAGAAAGAGTTCAGTTTTCTTTTCTTCAGGTTCAATGAGTTTGTGTTCTACCTCCTCAAATCGGCTGTGGAACCTCTCTAGTGTGTGTGGGTGTTTCTTTTTTCTTTCTCTTTTTGTGGCAGGATCTGAATCTGTTGCTAGGTTGGAGTGCAGTGGCACAACCTCAACTCACTGCAACCTCCGCCTCCCAGATTCAAGCCATTCTTGTGCCTCAGCCGCCCAAGTAGCTGGACTTCAAGCATGCATCACCACATCCAGCTAATTTTTGCATTTTTTGTAGAGATGGGGTTTCTTCATGGTGCCCAGGCTGGTCTTAAACTCCTGGACTCAAGTGATCCACCCACCTCAGCCTTCCAAAGTGCAGGGATGAAAGGCGTATGTCACCATGCTCAGTCTCTAGTGTGTTTTTAAAATTTAAATTACTGTATTTTCACTTCAGAATTTCTCTTTGCTTTTTAAATAATTTCAATATCTTTATTGATATTTTCATTTTTTGATATTTTCCTGATTTCCTTTAGTTCTTTATCTATGGGTTCCTTTAACTCATTGAACATGCTTAAGACAACTGATCTCACATTTTTGACTAATAATTCCAATATCTGAATTTCCTTGGGGACGCCTCATGTAAAATTATGTTTTTCCTGTACTGGGCCATACTTTTCCTGTTTCTTTGTGTGTTCTGTCATTTTTTGTTGAGAATTGGACATTTGCGTAGTATTTTATAAAAACTCTGTAATCTAATTATCCCACACCTTAGGGATTGCAGAACCTTACTTGCTGAAGACTGAAACTGTCCATCTGTGACTTTTCCAAATTATACTTTAATATTTGCCGTAAGTGTTCAACTGGACTGTAGAATTCCACAACAGGCACTTCATACGGTTCCTTTCAGGTCAGTAGTTATTTAGATAAAGGGATGGATTTCTGGAACTTCCTAATCTATCATTTTCATAACATTGCTCCTCTCAGTTGCTCTCTTTACTCAGTATCTTAGACTAGCAAGAGGATGGTAATTTGTTTGCTAATATTTTGTTCAAATGTTCCCATTTCTGCTTCCCTCTACTGGAAATAACAATGTACATTTGCGTATGAGAGACTCTGAGCAGTCCCACAATACAACTGGGACACATTTCAGCAGCCTTTTCCAAGCTTATTTGAGCAGAAAACACTTTAATCAAATTTCTGTGAACACCCTGCTACAGTCTGAATGTGTTTCCCAAAGTCTCAGCGTTGGAACCTTAACTTGGACTCATGCCATTACCATGGGAGTGGGCTAGCTGTCACAAGAATGGCCTCATTACGAAAGCAAGTTTGGCTCCCTCTTGCTTTTGTGCTTTCTTGCCCTTTCACCTTCTGCCATGGAAAGATGAAGCATGAAGGCCCTCAACAAATACTGGTGCTATGCTCTTGGACTTCCCAGCTTCTAGAACCATAAGACAAATGAATTTTTTTCTTTTTTTGAGACAGGATCTCACTCTGTTACAGAGGCTGAAGTGCAGTAGTGTGATCATGGCTCACTTCAGCCTTGACCTCCCTTGGCACAGGTGATTCTCCCACCTCAGTCTCTCAAGGAGCTGGGGCTACATGCATGCACCATCGTGCCTGGCTAATTTTTTTATTTTTTGTAGAGATGAGGTTTTCCCAGGCTGCTCACGAACTCCTGGACTCAAGCAATTCACTGCTAGCCTCGGCCTCCCAAAGTGTCAGGATGATAGACATGGGCCATTGCACCTGGCTGATAAATTTCTATTGCTTATAAATTACGCAGTGTCAGGTTTTCTGTTATAGCATCACAAAAGAGACTGAGACACACCCCACTGAAAAGTGTCATCTACTTCACTTCCTCCTCATGTAGAATAAATGACTGCCCTCCTTCCGGTTTTTCAGATTATCCAGATTACCCTCACAGTCTTTATCTTTTCCCTTTTTGTACGGCACTAATTTTCTTTCCTACTTATTTCCTCTCAAGACGCCCCGTAATTTTGGTGAAAAGACTGAGTTCCTGGTTGTCCCAACAGGAAGATAATCTCACTCAATAAACAACCCTTCTGTCTTTAGCAATAGTAGCCAGCAATTTATTTATTTCAAAGAATCTGACGTGGCAAATGTAACACAGGAACCAAGTCAGCTGTGAATAGGCCCATGGGCTCTACTTCTCTCCTCTGCCAATTACCACACATGGGTTATAATGAAAACCCAGATGAGCTGACAAAGTTTCTCTTTTGGCATCACAATCTTTCTTGTGTTTACTCTGGGCTCTAATTACTGCTGGCACCAAAAAAAAAAAAAAAAAAAAACCAACTACAGTTGTCTGGGCCCCACAAATCCATCCCAAGTCTCCCATTTCAGTACACGTATGATCATTAACTTGTTTGCTCAAGCCAAAAACTTAGTTGTTTTCCTACCTTTCCTTCAAATACCACATCAAACCCATCAGCAAATCCTGTTGCCTCTAACTCCAAAATATATTCTGAATCCACTATTCACCATCATAGTCCAAATCACCACCTTCTTTCATACTTGAGCTACTCCCACAGCCTCCCAGATGCATTTATTCTGCCCTTCTACCCCAAGTAACCCTCCACAGACTTTAAAAGGTGAATAAGACCATCATGACTCTCCTACAAATCTTAGCTCTTTAACGATGCACATAGCGTGGTTCACCAGACTCACTCTCTGCTGCTACTGCCTTGAAATTTCCACTTCATACACAAAGCACTACATATACCCCTGCATATGTCTCACGCTAGGCCATTCTGACTTTTTGGTCTTTACTCACGTGGTCTCCTCTACTCCAAATGCCCTCACAGTCCCTCCCCTGGTTCTTTCTAATATAGCCCTTTTAGCTGAGATAGGGCATCATCAACTTCAGGAAGCCACCCCTGTCACCACGTCTCTCAGTCTATACTCTCCCCAGCATACACACATATAAACAAGGTACACACAACACACTCACATAACCACCCACCCCTACTGACCTACCTACCTAATGGTTGCGCTTACCTCCCCAGTGCTCTCATATCCTCTGCACAGATACCTATTACTATGCCTACAAGGGTCTTTTAGAACTTGTTTATATTACTTTTCTCTTCTAGTACACTGTGAGCTCCTTAAGGGCAGAAATAATTTGACATTTATGTTGAATGTTGTATTCCCAGGAATTCTAGTACAAGGCTTATTAAAGAATAAGTAAGTAAACATTCAGTAAATTTTTTTTAATGAATGTACAAATCAGCAAAGTCTTCCCATTCAATTAGGGAGGATAAACAAGGCTGACAACATGTTCACAATGATATAATACAGTAATCATACAGTTACTGAGTGCCTACGACGTTTCAAGCAGTATCCCAGGCACTGGGAATACAGTAGTAAAACAATTTTGATTTGAATGTTTTAGCCAAAGTGACAAGACATTAGTCAGATAAAGAAGCATGAATACTGGGAAGGAAATATCAAAATTATTATTCTAAGTGATATAACTATAAAAAGAAAAGCTGTCACCAGTAAATAAATATAAGAAAAAGTACAGGCATATCTTGGAGATATTGCAGGTACAGCTGCAGACCACTCCAATAAAGTTATTATCAGAACAAAGCAAGTCACATGAATTTTTGTTTCCCATTGTATATAAAAGTTATGTTTATACTATATTATAGCCTATAAGGTGTGCAACAGCATTATATCTAAAAAAATGCGCATACCTTAATCAAAAACGCGTTACTGATTTTAAAAAATGCAGCCTCGGTGAGTCATAGTCTTTTTGTGGAGAAAGGGTCTTGCCTTGATGTTAATGGCTACTGACTGATTGGGGTGGTGGTTGGTGAAGGCTGGCGTGGCTGAGGCAATTTCTTAAAGAGAACAATAAAGTTTGTTGCAGCAATTGACTCTTCCTTTCCAGAAAGATTTCTCTGTAGCATGAGATACTGTCTGATGGCATTTACCCACACTGGAATTTCTTTCAGAATTATAGTAAACCCTCTAAAACCTGCTGCTGCTTTATCAAATAAGTTTTTGGAATATTCTAAATTATTTGTTGCCATTTCAACAATGTTCACAGCATTGTCATGAGAAATAAATTCCATCTAAAGAAACCAGTTTCTTTGCTCATTCATAAGAAGAACTCCTCATCCATTAAAGTGAGGAGATTTTAGCATTCAATCCAAATCTTCAGGCTTTATTTCTAATTTGAGGTCTCTTGCTTTTTCCACCACATCTGCAGTTACTTCCTCCACTGAAGTCTTAAACCCCTCAAAGTCAGTGATGAGGGCTAGAATCAACCTCTTCCATATTCCTGACAATGTTGATATTTTGACCTCCTCCCATGAATTATGAATGTTCTTAATGGGAGGTAGAATGGTGAGTCCTTTCAGGAAGGTTTTCAATTTACTTTGCGCAGATCCTTCAAAGGAATCATTATCCATGGCAGCTATAGCAAGAGCTGAAAGTCAGAATTAACCCTTGATCCACAGGCTGCAGAATGGATGCTGTGTTAGCAGTCATGAAAATAATGGTAATCTCCGTGTACCTCTCCATGAGAGCTCTTGGCTGACCAGGTGCACTGTCAATGAGGGGTAGTATTTTAAAAGAATCTTTTTTTCCCCCTGAGCAGTAGGTCTCTAGTATTTAGTAAACCATGCTATAAACAGATGTGCTGTCATCCAGGCTTTATTATTCCGTTTATAGAACACAAGCAAAGTAGATTTAACATAATTCTTAAAGGCCCTACAATTTTCAGAATGATAAATGAACACTGGCTTCAACTTAAAGTCACCAGCTGCATTAGCCCCTAATAAGAGAGTCAGCCTGTCCTTGGAAGCTGTGAAGCCAGGCATTGACTTTTCCTCACCAGCTATGAAAGTCCTAGGTAGTATCTTCTTCAAATACAAGGCTGTTTCACCTACATTGAAAATCTGTTGTTTGGTGTAGCCACTTTTATCAACGATCTTAGCTGTATCTTCTGGATAATCTGCTGCAGTTTCTCTGTCAACACTTGCTACTTTATCTTGTACTTTTATGTTATGGGAGAGTTTCTTAAATCTCATGAATCAACGTCTGCTAACTTCAAATTTTTCTTCTGAAGCTTCCTCACCTCTCTCAGCCTTCTAAGAATTGTAGAGGGTTAGGGTCTTGCTCTGGATTAGGCTTTGGTTTAAGGAAATGTCATGGCTTTTTGATCTTACATCCAGACAACTCAAACTTTTCCCATATTAGCAAAAAGGCAAGGCAGCTTTGCTTTCTCAGTGTTTGTGTGCTCACTGGAGTAGCACGTTTAATTTCCTTCAATAACTTTTCCTCTTCATTTATAACTTGTCTAACTGCTTGGCGCAAGAGGCCTAGCTTTCAGCCTACTTTGCCTTTTGACATGCTTTCCTCACTAAGCTTAATCACTTCTAGCTTTTGGTTTAAAGTAAAAGATGTGAAATTCTTCCTTTCATGTGAACACTTAGAAGGCATATTAGGGTTATTAATTGGGCTAATTTCAATACTGTTGTGTCTCATGGGATGCGGGGCCTGAGGAGAGAAAGTGAGAAGGGGAAACATCCGATTGATGGAGCAGTCAGAGCACACATAGTATTCATCAATTAAGTCTGCCATCTTATATGGGCACGGTTCGTGGCACCTCAAAATAATTAAAATAGTAACACCAAATATCACTTATCACAGATAACCATAATAGATAATACGAAACTTTGAAATTTTGGGATAATTATTTAAATGTGATATAGAGACACAAGGTGAGCACACGCTGTTGGAAAAATGGCACTGATAAAAAGTACAACATGTGTGAAGTGCTATAAAAGCAAAGAAGCAAAGCACAGTAAAGTGAAGGGTGCCGTATTCGATGTGATCGGCTGCAGCGACTCTGCCAGGAGGTTTACAGATGACTTAACAATATCAAGGAGTCACAGCAGCAACAGCAAAAACAAAACACATACCCTATACTAAAACAGTTCCTAAAACCTACTTAGAAACAACATCTGAAGTACAAAGCACACTACACATAAAACAGTATCTACCACACAGCTGTTTATGATAGTAAAAGAACCAATATGCACCATATCCTGAGAAAGTGTTTTTAAAACTGTATCACATTGTGCAGCCATAAAAAATGCTGAATGTGGTGTGATGAGACTGGCAGCAGCAAAGACACCTTCAACTTTTACAGGTTACTATGGAAATAATATATGAAAAGGCTCAAAAGCCACTGGTATTCTAAGACCAAGAATTTCTACTTCTAGAAATATTCTATGAACTAAATCAGAAGGAAAGTGTAAGTATAAATACTTCAACCAAGCAGTGATTAAAACAGCTCAAAATAGAAAGAAACCTTAAAAATCCTAAATAAGAGGATGTTTAAATTACCACATAATCATATAGAGGAATATTAAAAAGATGATACGAATGGACCAATGGAGGGGTATGCTCCTGACAATGGGGAAGGTCAGACTTCACTCTTCCAGCATACTGGGATGTGTATTATGAGAAGCAAACTATCTGGTACAGGGGATACCAATAAATACTTCTGAATGAATAAGAGGTGTCCTGATTGTCCCTGGATATACTCTCACACACTCAACCGCTTACCTGTCCTCCTTCTGGCATTAAGAGCTCATGGCAGGATGTAATCAGGCAGATGGTTTCTACCTTCCTCTCTCCCCAATATCATTACAGTAAATTCCTTCATTTGCTTTTTCTGGTGTATCTGCATTCAAGTGGTGAGATGTTTCTTTGGAATCATTATAAAGCTTTCAGTTTGCTTGAGAAGTAAAAGCTATTTATTCATTAGTTAATAAATGTTGAAACTATGAGACATGGGATTCATTATACTAGTTTATTTTTATATGTCTGAAATTGTATAGATTAATACATTTTTAATAAGTTGGTTACTGTTATATAATCCTGTGATTATTTCATAATGCAATTAATTGGAGGCAAGGCATTTTACTTCTCTCTTTATTTTCAGACTGCCAGAGGCAAAGCTGCATTACCTCTCATTGGAATCCAATAAGAATTTACTAGGCAATATCTACAGAGGGCTCTAAGCTCCTTGGGGTAAGCAGCCATTGTACCTAAACTCATATTTATTACTATAGGACAAATAGGAGCATCTAAAGTTTATTGATTCTTTTAAAAAAACTGTGCCCATGTTAAAAAACACTTTAAATGAACACAGAAGAGTGCTAGTGGGAAAAGGATAGCCAGCCCACAAGGAAAAATATATTCACTATGACTTGTTAAGTTTCCTTAAAAAAAAATTATATATACATATATATATTTTTTTTTTCGGGGGGGTGGGGGATGGAATTTTGCTCTCATTGCACAGGCACAATCTTGGCTCACCGCAACCTCTGCCTCCCAGGTTCAAGCGATTCTCCTGCCTCAGCCTCCTGAGTAGCTGGGATTACAGGCATGTGCCACCACGACTGGCTAATTTTTTATATTTTTAGTAGAGACAGGGTTTCTCCATGTTGGTCAGGCTGGACTTGAACTCCTGACCTCATGTGATCCGCCCGCCTCAGCCTCCCAAAGTGCTGGGATTACAGGTGTGAGCCACCATGTCCAGCCAAGACTAGTCCTTCAAAAATTTATTTTGGTTTTCTTTCATTAAGTATGAGAGTTTTTTTTTGAGACAGGGTCTTGCTCTGTCGCCCAGACTGGAGTGCAGTGGTGCAATCTTGGCTCCCTGCAATCTCCACCTCCCGGGCTCAAGCGATTCTTTCACGTTAGCCTGCCGAGCAGCTGGGACCACAGGCACATGCTACCCATACCCAGCTAATTTTTGTAGTTTTAGTAGAGATGAAATTTTGCCATGTTGGGCAGGCTGGTCTCAAACTCCTGACCTCAACTGATCTGCCCGTCTTGGCCTCTGAAACTGCTGGGATTATTACAGGCATGAGCCAACGCGAATGGCCTCTTCTATCTTCTTAAGTATTATATGCTGAACATACAGAAATAATCTCTCGACAGCCTGCAGGAATTCCTGGGGAGAGCAACACCCAAGGGTTGTTTGGTAAGACCCAGACTTACAAACATTCCAAAGTCCAATGATAATAACTCATTTACTTGTAAAGTCTAAGGAGCCAGTGGGATTTAGAAATTCTTGGTCATATAAATCTTTGGAGATAAACTTGATCTAATTTTACTTCTCATAAGCCCAAGAAAATGTCCTACATTTAAAGCCTCTAAAACATCTTCCCTGAAGAAAAATAATCATATTTAGATATTTTAAAAAAACTAGGCCATTTAATAAATGCATTTAAAAACATATAAGAGCGTGCAAAAAAAAAAAAAAAAAAAATCAGAAGTTGAGAAGGAGCCAGGCCTGATGGCTCAGGCCTATAATCCCAGCACTCTGGGAGGCCAATGTGGGACGACTGCTTGAGGGCAGGAGTTTGAGACCAGCCTGGGCAACACAGTAAGACTCTGTCTCTACAAAAAAAAAAAAAAAAAGAAAAAAGAATTTAAAAAGTTGAGGGGAGAAGAGATTTTTAAAAAATAATAACAATAAAAGGCTCTGCTACCACAAATAAACTTAGATGCTAATAAGAGAACTAAATTCTACAAGGGAGTAAAATTAAGGTGGGAACCAAGAAGATCTGAATGAGGACAGATTTCTGAAGGAGGGAAGACAGTTTCAAGGTAAGAGAGGAGATGCTGATAGAAGTTCTGTGCTGCTGTGTGCTCCGTGAACACGGAGAGGGGAGCATCAAATCAGAACCCTGCCAGCGACTGCCTTGAAAGCCCTACTCCATTAATGTAGATTAACCTATACCAATAAACCTAACGATCCGTTCTTAATCCAGTAAATTAAAACTAAAGTTATTATAGAAAAATAGGCAGAATTACATAACTTACATAAAGATTATATATAGTCATTGGGATGTGTTAAATACATTATAACTGAATATTTAACAATTAAAAAAAATGGTGGAAGATTATACTCCAAATCGTTAACAGTGGTCATCTAGAATGAGTGTGATTAATTGAAGAGGTGTGGGTAAGAGGATTCACTCTCTTTTTTTTTTCTTTTTATTTATTATACTTTATGTTCTGGGGTACATGTGCAGAACGTGCAGGTTTGTTACATAGGTATACACATGCCATGGTGGTTTGCTGCATCCATCACCCCGTCATCTACATCAGGTATTTCTCTTAATGCTATTCCTCCCCAATTCCTCCAATCCCTGCTACCCTCCCCTATCTCCCTACCCCCCGACAGGCCCCGGTGTGTGATGTTCCCCTCCTTGTTCTTTCTAAGGTATATATTTCTAAATTGTTTTAACTTTTACAATGCATATTTGAAAATAAACGTTTAAGGCAAATATTTAAAGCAAAAAAGAAAGAAAACAATTATTAGGAGGAAAGTTCTAAAAAATAAGCTTAATGAGATGTGAGCAGTCCTAGCAGTTATTGAAACACCACACAAAACTATAGTAATTGAAATAGTGTAATACTAGCATGTGCAAATACAGTTACATTAAAAGAGCTAAAAGCCCAAAAATATATGTAGGTATTTAGTACATGATAAAGGCAGCATTGAAATCGTATGAAGAAAAGACACAATGTTCAATAAATAATGCTGAGATTCCTGGTGACCATTTGGAAAAAAATAAAATTGCATTTACTACCTCACATATTACACATAAAGATAAATTCCAGGAGTGTCAAAGACTTAAACGTAAAATTTTAAAAAATCCAGGAAAGTATTAGAAAACATAGAATAATTTTTACGCCTCATAGTAAGAAAAACCTTTCTGTCTATGATACAAAACCCAGAAGCCATAAAAGATGGGTAAAATCAACCACAGAAAAAGAGAAAATTTCTGCTCATCAAAAACAAAGCAACAAAACAAATCCCTCCCCTAAAATGTCGAAAGTCAAATGACAAACGAGGAATGAACTAAGTGCAACATATATGACTGACAAGGTGTTTTTTTAAAAAAAGTAATTTATAAAAAAGTTGGTAGAAATCACTTGGACAAATAGTCTAAGAGAAGAAAGGTCAAAAATTATCAATGGACATAAAATGAAATACAAGTGATTCTTAAACATGGAGAAAAATGCCTAGGCCTATTTTATATAAGAGAGATACAAATTAAAAAGATAAACACCATATTTCCAATTTTTAACTGGTCAAGATCAACAGGGTAGGTTTGTAAAGGGAAAGAAAACAGCACTTCATGCATTGCTGGTGGGAACGTAAAATGGTGCCATTTGACAAAGTCTGCTAAAATTAAGGAGGCACCTTATCCTCTGATCCAGCAATAATAATACTGATAAAAATTTATCCTATAGCCCTTCCTCATACATAAACAAAATGAAAACTTATAAAAAATTACCAACAAATTAATAATTGGCTCTTAAAACACGGGTGCTCAAACATTCCCTCAAAAGCAGTACAATTTTCTTCTATTCATGGTAAAAATCAATATATTGCAAAAGAAAACATAGTATCTTTTAAAATAATTTCTGATCCAATAATGATCATTTTTGCTCCTGCAATTCAAACCCTAGTATATCTCAGTTCATGCTTTTTATCCTCCCCTCTCAAGTGACTAAGAAATATTTAATTAATGTGTGTTATCCTATTGTCACATAATGCCTCTTAATAAAATTATTTTTCCAAGAAATATAAAAACAAAAAAACAGCCAGATCTTATAACACATCACTTGGGCAAGAATCTTAATATGGTTGTTTCCTCAACCCTCTCACCCCAAATTATCAGAAATCTGCTGACAGAAGTAGAAACAAACCATCAGAGACAATCCAGCGCTTCTCTGACAGAAAACCCACGTCCAATCCTGGCTCTCTTCCTCTGACAATGCTCTACAATAAAGTGACAAAAATGTTCCTGATAAAAATGTCTTTTCTTATGAGGCTGACTCACAGTTGGCGACTGCTGGATTCAGTTCTGCACACTCACCAGGGAGGGAAGATCCGGACAATGTCCTGGGGACGGCCCCTGAGGTAGCCTGCAGTCTCCTTGGTGAAGAGAATTTTCAGGCCAGCTCCAGGCCTGGAGGCCACACCGCGGGAGGGGCTGGTGGCTGGTGGCCCCAGTAACTGCTCACACATGGCAACTTGCATGGCACATTCCTCGTGCAGCTCTAAAATTTTTACAGTTAATACACCGGATTTTCTACCTAGAAGTTGAAGAAAAGAATAAAGCAAAAATGAAGTCAAAAGACAGATAATTCAAGGGTGAATAAAGTGTCATGAAAAAAAGATCCACATACAGATAGCACTCTTTGCCTGGAGAAAATGGTCTCCACATTTTGCAAAGTAAAACAGAGATATTACCATGCTCACTATAACAGTGTTCTTTAATCAAAATAGGCTTGCATGTTGCATTTAATATATGCATTTTAAGCAACATAAACAGTCTCTGTCATGAAGAAATAGTTTCGTATAAATAGAAACCTTAGACCCATCATCTTAAGGAGCATGCTTTTTACTCCAAGTCTCAAATCCTTTGATAACCACAAGGAGAATATGGCCACTGTGGATTTTTCTCCTTCTTAAGGATGGACCTCCTCATGATCTGTTTTTATTCTCTGCTTTGAAATCATGTATGTTACTAGCTAGCTGCAACTGTTCCAATGATCAGAAAGGTTAACAGTTGAAGAGTTATGTGGACTGCTGGGTATTAGAGCTCTAGACTGAAATGGGTGGATTTGATCTGGATTCAAGTACCGGTTTCCCTGTTAAGTTGGCCAAGTTCTACAGCATTCAACACTTCAATTTTCTCATGTGTAAAATGGAGATCCTGCCACCTGACCCAGGGAACATTTGTTGAGATTAAGTGAGATAACTGAAGTTTAGAGTGTGCATATAGCCTCTACCCCAGAAATCCCAGGTAGGTACCCAGAAACTGTCAGATGCACCAGGAGACCTAAACAAGAATACACATCTCAGTGTTGTTTATACGAGTAGAAAACTGCACCCAGCATAAATCAGTAGGATGGGCAAACCACGGTGTGTTCACATAACAGAACACTGTATGGCACTTAAAATGAGGTGAACCAGACGTCTAAGTTATCAGATAGAGAGGTCTTAAGAAAACAAAGGGGATAAACAGGATATATGGAGTATGACATCTATAATGTAATTTTAAAAAACAGAGAAATCAATGCAATATTGTTTATGAATACAAGTATAAAAATATAAACAGAAGGATTCACAGAAAAGTCATGAAAGCCACTGTCTCTAAGGAGAGAGAAAGAGGAGTATGACTGAGTAGGGGAATCCAGAGGGTTTCACATTTGTGTGTCATATTGTTTCTATTATAAAAGTATGAGAAACAAAAAAAATGAAGCATTAACATGTGTTACTAATTCTAGGTTGTGAGTATGCTTATGTGTGTCTGTTACTCTCTGTGCTTTTTAATTAAAAAAAAATGAAAAAATATACAAATTGAGAACAGCGAAAATGAAGGGTACAACATACCATCTTGTTAAGAACAGACACTCACCAATATGAGTTTCTCTAACACTTCAGCCAACTGGTTAACAGTGACTAATAAAAATTAGTATTTAAATGGTGCTAAGATTTTAGTTGTACAGTTTAATTATGTTTCTATTTCTTTCTCTCTCTCATTTATTCTTCATTCATTTCTCATTCAACCTCAAATTTTCCATCCCTTCCTTTATCTAGGAGTCCATGGCACATGCCCACACATTGGGCCCTGGGCCACACTGCCTCCCCTGAGCACTGTCTTGGACAACTATTACTTAAGGCAAGAAAACAAATGAGGGAAGGATGTGAACAAGCATAATGTACAAGCAGCATATGAACGAGTTTCTGCGGGTCACTCTAGGGGAGGGAACAAAGGAATGAAACCAACTTGTAAAGAAAGGCACTAAGAAGTGAACACACAGACGCTCTGCCACAACAGGTGTTTTGTTAATGAAAAGTAGCTCATCTTTAATTGATAAATTGGAGAAAAAATCAGGATAATATGGAGGTCACTTCAGCCCATAAAATTTTTCCTCAGCAGGGCAGCCAGAGCAGTGTGTGCAGAATTAGTCTCCAGAAGCAAAGGGAAAAGCCCTAGATTTAGGAGCTACAGTGGCTGCAGGAGCATTCTGAGACATAATTTAAGAATTGTTGAACTTGTACCTATACTCAACTCAGGGATCATCCCCAACATGCACAGGTCTGAAGCCTCCTCTGTAACCCACTAACAGCAGCAGCTGTCAGGGGTCCATGGCCACTTCCGCTCTCAAGCACCCAGTGGTCTGCTCAAGTTCACGCGTGCCAGCTGAGTACAGGCGTTTGGTTCTGCGCACTGCAGTATCTGCCATGGAAGCCCCCAGCCATGCTCAGCTGCCTGCCCAAGCGGTACCAATTCTCTTCAGAAACTAATTCTTGTCATGGGCAGCTCCACAGACCCTGACAGATTTTATAAATGCAAGCTATTATAGAAATACATAAATAGTATTATAGAAGAAATACTTACATACCTAAGATGTATCATACTGCCTGACTACAGTTTCTTTGAAGATTTCCATGATAAATCCTGACAATATTCCAGAAACTATGAATTGTGATTAAGATCTACAGCACCAAATAACTTGTAGAATAACATTTTATGATGTTAGCTATCACCGCAGCGCTGCACAGGACAGCTCATATGGTGACTATTTAAATAGGCCTTGGAAGCAATACTGAGCGGTGCTCCTATGACTGTGCCACCAGGTCGGGGACAGGGCTACCGTCTCCACTGAGCATTCTAAAGCTCTTCCTACAAAACACCCTCTAAGGTCTTCCTTACCAGGAGAAAATAAAGCAGGGTAAGCTCCTCCTTCTCTGAGAGAGAAAAAAGCAAGGGCAATTTACACTAAAAATGTGCTTGAGGCAAGCTTTTATTTTATTTTTAGAGATAAGATCTTGCTCTGTCGCCCAGGCTGGAGTACAGTGGTATGACCTTGGCTCACTGCAGCCTCAATAACCTGGGCTCAAGGGATCATCCCACCTCAGCCTCTCAAGTATCTGGGATGACAGGCTTGCACCACCAAAACATCCAGCTAATTTTCATATTTTTTTTGGAGGGATGGGGTCTCACTTTGTTGCCCAGGCTGGTCTTGAAGTCCTAGGCTCAAGTGATCTTCCTGTCTCATCCTCTCAAAGTGCTGCGATTACAGGTGTGAGCCATCATGCCTGGCAGAAGCAAGCTTTTAATCTAAGCAGGGGATATACTCATTTTACAAACAAAGAACAATGTGTTGCAATTAGATGACTAGTACATAAAAGGCCATTTTGGTGCTACCAGGCAACATTTTCTGTAACTGCTACAACACAGCCAAAATATCACCTTGTCCAGGAAGATTTTTCTGATTCCCAGCCAGAAGAAACTATTCCTTCCTTTGAAAATCCCCAAATACTTTATCTATGTCTCTCTTACAAGAGCGTCCTCAGTTTTAAATAGAGACAGTAGTAGCTACCCCAAGAGCACTAAAATCACAGATGCAATGCAGCAGATGTACCACAAGGTGCCTGGCCTGGCACACATGCAAGGATGGCAGCCACTGTCACTGCCATCAGCTCTTCAAGGCATTTTCAAGGCCAGTCTCTTACTTGATCCACAACAACCCTATGAAATAGGCAAGGAACATATCAATCTCCCTTTTTGGCAGATGAGAAAACTGAAAAATAAAGCTAAGTTGCTCACGTGACTTTGTTAAGAACAGAGAGGACGACTGGCATGTCTAATCCGAGTAATCAAGTATCCTTACAAGCCAAGGACCAAAATATCTCTCAGATACATGCCAGTTAAGAATAAGAAATTGTGAGTGATCGGTTTTTTTCCCCCTACTTCATTATGCTAAGACATAGGGCTTGTTTAAAATGCAAAGACAGACAATGCTTCAGGTTGAGAAATGGACTCTGTGAGACCTATTGCTGTGGCCGGACACAGTGAGGGTTTCAACAGAACTTGTACTGAAAAAGAGGATACCCTAGTCAAGTGCTAATCACCAAAGAGAAAGTGCCACAAAGAGACCACAGATACTAATATAAAATAGCAAAGCCATTAAATGATTAAGAAACAGGAACAGAAAGATTTAATAAAGAAGACACACCAAGAGATCTAGTAATTTCTATCAATGCATATGCCTAGCAGATGGAACAGAGTTCTTAAAGATGGATAGTATTTAACTTAAAGGACAACATTTGCTGAACAAATGCATGAATGAGTTATTTAATCAGCTAACTGCTCTTTGAAAAGTCTTTGGTTTTAAATAACAAAGAGGCCACACATAAAAAAAATCTAAGCACATGACTAAGCACGGTGGCTCACACACGTAACCCCAGCACTTTGGGAGGCCAGGGCAGAAGGACAGCTTGAGGCCAGGAGTTTGAGACCAGCCTGAACAGCACAGTGAGACCCCCAACTTTACAAAAATAAAAATAAAAAAATTAACCAGGCAGTGGAGTATACTGTAGTTTCAGCTACTTGAGAGGCTAAGGCAGGAGGGTCTCTTGAGCTCAGGAATTTGAGGATATAGTAAGCTATGATCACATTACTGCACTAACTGGCCTCCCTATTCAAATACCGGACTCACAGAGTGAGACCCTGTCTTTCAAACAAAACAGAAAAAAACAAAACAAAAAAAACGCCCCACATCGCACTTACTCTAAAACTGACCAGATAATTGGAAGTAAATCACTCCTCAGCAAATGCAAAAGAATGAAAATCATAACAAATAGACTCTAAGACCACAGTGCAATCAAGTTAGAACTCAGGATTAAGAAACTCACTCAAGGCTGGGTGTGGTGGCTCACGCCTGTAATCCCAGCACTTTGGGAGGCCTAGGCGGGTGGATCACTTGAGGTCAGGAGTTCAAGACCAGCCTGGCCAGCATGATGAAACTCCTTCTCTACTAAAAATACAAAAAATTAGCTGGGCGTGGTGGCCCATGCCTGTATTCCCAGTGACCGGGAAGGCTGAGGTAGGAGAATTGCTTGAAACCGGGAGTAGAAGGTTGCAGTGAGCTGAGATTGCACCACTGTACTCAAGCCTGGGCAACGAGAGTGAAACTCCATCTTAAAAAAAAAAGAAACACATTCAAAACGGCACAACTACATGGAAACTGAACAACCTGATCCTGAATGACTGCTGGATAAATAATGAAATTAAGGCTGAATTAAAGATGTTCTTTGAAACCAGTAAGAACGAAGACGCAACGTACCAGAATCTCTGGGATACATTTAAAACAGGGTCTATAGGGAAATTTATAGCACTAAGTGTCCACAAGAGAAGCAAGGGAAGATCTAAAATCGACACCCTAATGTCACAATTAAAAGAACTAGAGGAGCAAGACCAAATTCAAAAGCTAGCAGAAGACAAGAAATAACTAAGATCAGAGCAGAACTGAAGGAGATGGAGACACAAAAAAAACCCTTTAAAGAATCAATAAATCCAGGAGCTGTTTTTTTTTTTTTTTTTTTTCAAAAGATCAACAAAGTAGATAGACTGCTGGCCAGACTAATAAAAAAGAAGAGAGAGAAGAATCAAATAGATGCAATAAAAAATGATAAAGGGGATATCACCACCGATCCCACAGAAATACAAACTACCATCACAGATTACTACAAACACCTCTATGCACATAAACCAGTAAATCTAGAAGAAATGGATAAATTCCTGGACACTTAGGCTCTCCCAAAACTAAACCAGGAAGAAGCTGAATCCCTGAATAAACCAATAACAAGGTCTGAAATTAGGGTTCACAGTCAAATTCTACCAGAGGTACAAAGAGGACCTGGTACCATTCCTTCTGAAAGTATTCCAAACAATACAAAAAGAGGGAATCCTCCCTAACTCATTGTATGAGACCAACATCATCCTGATACCAAAACCTGGCAGAGACACAACTAAAAAAGAAAATGAACACTGATACAAAAATCTGCCATAAAATACTGGCAAACCGAATCCAACAGCACATCAAGAAGCTTATCCAACACGATCAAGTCGGCTTCATCCCTGGAATACAAAGGTGGTTCAACATATGCAAGTCTATAAATGTAAACCACCACATGAATGGAACCAAAGACAAAAACCACATGATTATCTCAATAGATGCAGAGAAGGCCTTTGACAAAATCCAACAGCCCTTAACGCTAAAAATTCTCAATAAACTAGGTATTCACGGAATGTATCTCAAACTAATAAGGGCTATTTATGACAAAGCCACAGCAAACACAGGACTGAATGGGCAAAAACCGGAAGCATTTTCTTTGAAAACTGGCACAAGAAAAGGATGCCCTCTCTCATCACTCCTATTCAACGTAGTATTGGAAGTTCTGGCCAGGGGAATCAGGCAAGATAAATAAAGCGTATTCGATTAGGAAAAGAAGAAGTCAAATTGTCTCTATTCGCAGACAACATGATTGTATATTTAGAAGACCCCATCGTCTCAGCCCAAAATCTCTTTAAGATGATTAGCAACTTCAGCAAAGTCTCAGGAAATAAAATCAATGTGCAAAAATTACAAGCCTTCCTATACACTAATAACAGATAGCCAAATTATGAGTTAACTCCCATTCACAATTGCTACAAAAAGAAAATACCTAACAAATTGAATAAAATACAACTAACAAGAGACGTGAAAGACCTCTTCAAGGAGAACTACAAACCATTGCTCAAGGAAATAAGAGAGGACACAAACAGATGGTAAAACATTCCATGCTCATGGTTAGGAAGAATCAACACTGTGAAAATGGCCATACTGCCCAAAGTAATTTATAGATTCAATGCTATCCCCATCAAGCTACCACTGCCTTTCTTCACAGATTTGGAAAAATACCACCTTAAACTTCATATGGAATCATAAAAAAGCCCACATAGCCAAGACAATCCTAAGCAAATAAAAACAAAACTGGAGGCATCACGCTACCTGACTTCAAATTGTACTACAAGGCCACAGTAATCAAAACAGCATGGTACTGGTACCAAAACAGAGATACAGACCAAAGGAATAGAACAGAGGACTCGGAAGTAACGCCACACATCTACAATCATCTGATCTTTGACAAATCTGACAAAAACAAGCAATGGGGAAAGAATTCCCCTATTTAATAAGTGGTGCTGGGAGAACTGGCTAGCCATATGCAGACAGCTGAAACTGGATCCCTTCCTTACACCTTATACAAAAATTAACTCCAGATGGATTAAAGATTTAAACATAAGACCTAACACCATAAATATCCTAGAAGAAAACCTAGGCAATACCATTCAGGACATTTGCATAGGCAAGGACTTCATTACTACAACACCAAAAGCAATGGCAACAAAAGCCAAAATAGACAAATGGGATCTAATTAAACTTAAGAGCTTCTGCACAGCAAAGAAACTATCATTAACTATCATTACAGTAAACCGGCAAACAACAGAATGGGAAAAAATTTTTGCAATCTCTCATCTGACACAGGGTTAATATCCAGAATCTACAAAGAACTAAAACAAATTTACAAGAAAAAAGCAAACAACCCATCAAAAAGTGGGTGAAGGACATGAACAACACTTTTCAAAAGAAGACATTTATGCAGCCAACAAACATATGAAAAAAAGTTCATCATCACTGGTCATTAGAGAAATGCAAATGAAAACCACATTGAGATACCACTTCACGCCAGTTAGAATGATAATCATAAAAAAATCTGGAGACAACAGATGCTGGAGAGGATGTGGAGAAACAGGAACGCTTTTACACTGTTGGTGGGAGTGTAAATTAGTGTAACCATTGTGGAAAACAGTGTGGTGATTCCTCAAGGATCTAGAAGTAGAAATACCATTTGACCCAGCAATCCCATTACTGGGTATATACCCAAAGAATTATAAATCGTTCTATTATAAAGACACATCCATGTGTATGTTTCCTGTGTCACAGTTTACAATAGAAAAGACTTGGAATCACCCCAATTGCCCATCAATGGCAGACTGGATAAAGAAAACGTGGCACATATACACCATGGAATACTATGCAGCCATAAAAAAGGATGAGTTCATGTCCTTTGCAGGGATATGGAATAAGGTGGAAATCATCATTCTCAGCAAACTGACACAAGAACAGAAAACCAAACACTGCATGTTCTCACTCATAAGTGGGTGCTGAACAATGAGAACACATGGACACAGGGAGGGGAACATCACACACTGGGGCCTGTTGGCGGAGGTGGGGAGGCTAGGGAAGGGATACCAGGGAGTGGGGGAATTGGGGAGAGGTAACAATAGGAGAAATACCTAATGTAGATGATGGGGTGATGGATGTAGCAAATCACCATGGCATCTGTATACTGATGTAAGAAACATGCACATTCTGCACATGTACCCCAGAACTTAAAGTATAATAAAAAAATAAAAATAATACGAAATTGAGTAAATGACAGAATAACAAAATATGTCTGTGACTACTGAGTTCAATGCGATTTTTGTTGTTGTTGAAATACACAGGTAGCCAGGGTCCAATCACACTCATGTCAACTGTCAAGTCTTCCTAAGTAGGTTATCTTTAATTAATATCTATTATGAGGATAACAAATAACTATACAAGAAAAGACACAGTGAAGCAAGTTAGTATAAGGGGAGAGATACTGAAATTATTCTCTGACAGAGGACAGTAAGTCTTTCTAACAGAAATACTTTTCATAACATAATTGTTGCCACTAATGTTAAGTTGTCCATTTTCCAAACACTGACCACATGGTAATTTGGAATTTTCCTCCTACATTATTGTTCTGCCTCTCTTGATCTTCAGAGATATCCCAGAAGGCTAGCCTACCCAGTTTCCTGCTCTAAAACGTATGTTGCAGTATTCCCAGAAATTGATACTTTTTGTCTTCTTCAGGTCAATTCATCAAGTGTCCACCGTTTTATTCCCTGTCACTATCACCCAGCATGTATGTAAGTGTGCAGACACACACACACACAATCATGAGCAAACACTAGTGGTCAGCGATGGACATGAGGGGGTTTTAAAGTCCTTCTGCTTCCTATGTGTACATGATTCTGTCTTTAGTACACACTCTGACGCTGGCTATCACAAGCTGTGATGATTGTGATTCATCTTGCTGCGCACACTCCAAACTACTGTGCTATGCAATCAGTGTACATTTTTCTCTTTTAAAAAGTGTTTTATGTCTTTCCCCCCAAAATAATCCATGTATCAATTACTAAAATGGTTTTAGTTGGGGTGCTTCTGTTAGTTACTTGTGAAGTTTTAAACAATATATTTAACAAACTCTACTCACTATTTTACTCACTTGGCATAGCGTTTTGGGGTTCCCAGCGCTGTAAAATGAAGACGGGCATACACCCTGCTCTACGCTTTCCCTCCCCAACATGCTACACAATTTTAATTCTACCTAATTCCACTTTCACTGTCAAGGTTAATGTTCACAGTGTATCCTATAACCTATGCCAAATCTCTGTGCTCTGGCCATAGTCTGACTCCAAGAGTTAACAAATAATCAACAAATTTACATTAGCACAATAATATAAACAGAATTTAATACCCGACTAGGATCTTAGGATTGCATTTAAATGAGAATAGCTCAGACTTAGGTCAAATGATTTGACTTTAATAATTCTTATGATCATTTAGGCCTTCCAAATGCCAAAAGAAAAAGGACTATATTCCGGTGGCCCAGCATACTGATTACTGGTCTTAGCTTTCCCCAAAAGTTCACTCCAGCTTTTTAGAGTGTTCTGCCTGGGACTAAATGTGGTCAGCTGGAGCCTGGGCAGGAAAAAAGAAGATCAAATCAGTTTGAAATGATCAAGCAGGGAAGAAACAGGCCTTCTGTCTTCAGATGTGTGAACCTGGGTATTTCCTTTGGATGTGATAAGAAGCCAGTAAATGATGAGCTGTGTTCAGATCAGACTGGAGGGGACAAGGGATAAAGCAGGGAGGCTAGTTAGGAGAGTCTGCAGCAATCCAGGACAGATGATGGTGTCTGGGACCTAGGGAGTGATAGGAGAGGTAAGAAATGGTCAGATTCTAGATATTCTTTGAAGGTAGAGTCAATAGGACTTGTTTATGGACAAGGAGTGAAAATGAGAGTACAAGAATGACTCCAGCGTATTTGGCCTGAGCAAGAATAAGAACAGAATTAACATTTACTGAGACAGTAAAGATTTCTAGACAGTGGCTCACGCCTGTAATCCCAGCACTTTGGGAGGCTGAGGCGGGTGGATCACGAGGTCAAGAGATCGAGACCACCCTGGGCAACATGGTGAAACCCCGTCTCTACTAAAAATACAAAAAATCAGCTGGGCATGGTGGCGCGTGCCTGTAATCCCAGCTACTCGGGAGTCTGAGGCAGGAGAATTGCCTGAACCCAGGAGGCGGAGGTTGCGGTGAGCCGAGATCACGCCATTGCACTCCAGCCTGGGTAACAAGAGCGAAACTCCGTCTCCAAAAAAAAAAAAAAAAAAAAGATTTCTAGACAACAAATGCATTTCTTTTCTGGGAAGTGCAGGTAGTATGAGAATACTGGTAACAAGACATATATTAATATTGAGATGTCTCTTAGTTATTATAATAGTCTAGTACCTGATTCTTCCAACCTACTGTTCATAAGGCCCACCTGAATGACCTTCGCAAATGTAGGTGTAATGACAGCCACCGTGTACTTGCACCCATCCATGGCTATCCACTCAATGAAATCCAAACTACTTGCCCTCGTATGGAAAGTCCTCGGTTAGCTGTTACTTCTTACTGCTCTAGTCTCAAATTCCATAGTTTCATTCAAGCAATTTAAAATTATTTCTATGACAAGGTGAAACTTAAACAATTGTGCATTAAGACAGTTCCATCAGTGCCTCCCTGGTGAGCTTCTCCCTGGGCATAACTCTCCTTTCCACTCTGCAGTTTATCATTTCCCTTTACGTTATCACTGTACATCTTGTTTATACCTCTGATTTAACACAGAAAGTAAATGGTTTCATCTATTAAACCATGAACTCTGTGTTGCACCTGAATCAGTACCAATACATATGTAAGAAAAATGAATCCTAATACAAACTGATGTGAAGCATGTGGGGGACTGTGTTTCCAGTCTCCATTTCACTGCTAACCAGGATGCTCCTGACCTGTCTCTACCTCACCTCAACTGCACTTTGTGTGTACTCAGGGAACGCAAGCTAAACTACGACTCAGATGATGCTTCAAAGAGAAGAATAAATAATACATTCCAAAATCAAATCCAAATGACATTTAATCTATTCATTCTATTGTATCATGTTTTCATTAACATGCACTAAAAGCTTCATTGTATTTACTTGTTTATACTGTCTTTTCTTTTGAGAAGTTACAACAAACAGCAATTTTACCACTGACTCTCAAACACATAACAATATGTTCCCATAAGGATTCGGTAAGTAAATATCTGTTAAATTATTGATTGTATTATTAATGTTTAGTAAATCAAAATTTTAATTTCTGAGTAAATCTGATAAGATGGCATCAGATTCATTTCATAGATAGCTTCAGGATATAATTCATAAAGCTGCAAGCAGGAGATCCTGATTATAATGCCTAAAAAACAAATTCTGGAGAAATTCACATATTTATCCTATAAACAGCACAATTCATTTTTGCTTAAAATTTATGCTCCCCCATAAAATTTGAAGTCATCTGGCAATGATGAATAGACACATTTCTTTACCACAACTGCTTACTGAACTGTAAACAATTGTGCTTTCACTTCTTGATTCCACATTTTTTGCCTTTTCACCCAGTTTAAAATATTCTTCTCCGAAAGCCACAATTATTCTAAGCATGAAACAGAAATCTGAAACCCAACTCTTAAAAAAAAAACAAAAACCCAAAACAAAAAAGTAGACAAGACTGACCAGGCAATCAGACTGTTTTCACAATCCCCAGTGATGAGAGCAGTCAAAGCCTAGCTGAGTACCTCGGCCTCCAGGGTCACAGTGACCCCACCTCCCACTGTGACTCATTCTGTAGGAATAGTCTATACTGTCCTGTAGAAAGTGAGTGGGCAATGAGAATGAAATATCCAATTTTAAAAGAAATTCAAAGTCAGGCGCCGTGGCTCATGCCTGTAATCCCACCACTCTGGGAGGCCAAGGCAGGCAGATCGCAAGGTCAGGAGATTGAGACCAGGCTGACCGACATGGTGAAACCCCTTCTCTACTAAAAATGCAAAAATCAGCCAGGCATGGTGGTGCGTGTCTATAATCCCAGCTACTCAGGAGGCTGAGGAAGGAGAATCGCTTGAACCCAGGAGGCGGAGGTTGCAGTGAGCCGAGATCGTGCCACTGCACTCCAGCCTGGGGGACAGAGTGAGACTCTGTCTCAAAAAAAAAAAAAAAAAAAGAATAAAGCAAACAAAGGCTCTAGAAAAGCAACAGATCCCCAAATCAAGTTGAGCCAGACAAGAGGGGTGTGTTATAGATTGAATGTTAGTGCCCCCTCAAAATTCCTATGTTGAACCCCTAATCCTCAGTCTGGCTGTATTTGGAGATGGGGCCACCAAGGAAGTAACTGAGGTTAAATGAGGTCCTAAGGGTAGGACCCTGATCTGACAGGCTTAGTCTCCTCATAAGAGGCAGCACTGGAGGACTTGTTTTTTTCCCTGCACACACATGGGAAAGGCCCTGTGAGCACACAGTGAGAAGGCCGCTGCCTAAGACCAGTAGGAGGGCCCTCACCAGGACCCCACCACGCTGTGCCCTGGCTACCAGCCTCCAGCATTGTGAGAAAGAACTGTCTGTTCTTTATGTTACAGTCTATGGGATTCTGTGATGGCAGCCTGAGCTGAGATGGGACAATGCCGTACACACAGGACTGCCCAGAACAAACACTGACACCGATGACCAGCCATGCCTTCCACTCTTGAGTATCCAGAATGGGGGTTCTTTATTGAAAACATTTTCATTTAAAACACCTTATTTCATACAACTATAGATGATAATTTTGGCTCACAAAATAGAACTAAAATGGTGTCTAGTAATCACACTGAAAACTTTTAAAAGGTCATATGGCTAATGACAAAGTACAGAAACAGATATTTAGGTATTTGCATTTTTATAAATGTGGCATCAACTGAGAAACAAATGTGTTGGGAAAAACTGCAAGAACCTAATGTTAAAATAGTAAGTTACTAATTATGGGTAGTCACTATAGTCCTCACAAATCTACCTTTAAACCATCCCGAGGAACACTAGGAGCACCTGGGCATCGGGCCTCTCCAGCATGAGGCCAACACACTGAATCTCTGTAGCAGGGAGAGTTGAAAATACACTTACTGATGAACTGACAGAGTCCGGGGCATCCTTCTGCCCCGTTATCCTTGATTTTTAAACTCCAACATCAATCCGGCCCCTGGCATAATGACTAACTAACAATAAAGGACATTCTAATGAACAACTTCTAATTCATCTTAATTTGGGTGGAAACAGGCAAACCGTGTAATAAGCCAGAATAGGGCATGTCCAAGTGGAGTATGGGAAATTCACAATTCCTAGACACAAGAAGGTGTTTGTGTCTTGCTGCCATCTTCTTCCTATGGCATTTCAACAAATAGGTAGGGACAAGAAGAAAAAGGAGAAGAGAAATTAGCTTAAGGATTAAATTGAGATAATGTAGTGACAAAAACACAGAGCGACCATTACCATGAAGTGCCTCTCCTGAAAGGTGTGCACAAGATCAGACTGTACTGGTGCTGGGAAGGCTCATGGGCATCAGACACAAAAGTTAAAAGACACAAAGTTAAAAGCACTCTGAGAGAGACTTTCACACGGGGATAACAGACAAGACGGGGAAAACAACAATACCGACTTTAAAAAGTGGAAATAACCCACGGTTTAACAAAGTCACCCTTTCTCAGTTAAAAAAACTGCAGCACAGATGAAGTAACCCATATAGGCCTTCAGCCCCGGCCAGGTTGGGACCAGAGCCAACACCGCCCGATGAGGGCCATTTCTGCACTCTGATGCCATGCCGTGACATTCTTCAATTACCAGGCACGGCTCAGGGATGCCCTATACATCTCTGTAGCACTTTCTGCAGTTCTTATTTGCTTACATTTTGGGGAATTAACTGTATTAACTACAGGATACTGGAAGTATAATTACAAACAAAGCATTAAGAGATAAAAGTGCATGTATCAGGCCTGCTGCCCAGCTTATCCCATGAAAGCCACAGCTTTGACTCATGGAAATATTGCATTCTGTGCACATGGAGGTTGGGGGCCACAGAAAGGGGGCAGTGAAAAACGACACCAAGGCAGCTGGGCTGAGTGTATGATGAAGAATGTCACCCCAAAGAGCCTTCAGGTAATGAAGCTTTGTCCCATGGACACCAGGCAGTCAATGAAAATGTCTTAAAACAGGAGGGTAATAGTATCAGATTTGCCTCTTAGGATGATAATCCTGACAGGCTGAAAACAAAGAAAGGTCGATGGCAGCGAGACGACCAGGTAGAGCCTAACACAGCAATCCTGGCACAAGAGAATAGGGGCCTGAGCAGAGGTTGCAGTGGATGTAGTAAATGAGGAGATATGCTTGAGAGACAACTCTGAAGTGGAATCATCATCTGAATCTGGGGATGAGACAGATTGAAAACATGTCAGAGAGGCCGGAAGCAGTGGCTCACACCTGTACTTCCTGCACTTTGGGACGCTGAAGAAGGTGGATCACCTGAGGTCAGGAGTTTGAGACCAGCCTGATGAAACCTTGTCTCTACTAAAAATACAAAAAATTAGCCGGGCTTGGTGGTTGGCACCTATAATCCCAGCTACTCGGGAGGCTGAGGCGGAAGAACTGCTTAAACCCGGGAGGCAGAGGTTGCGGTGAGCCAAGATCATGCTACTAAACTCCAGCCTGAGTGACAGAGTGAGACTTCATCTCAAAAAAAAAAAACCCAAAAAACAAAAAATAGAAAACATGTCAGAGAAAGCCCAATCAAAGACTGCTGAGTTAACAGGCCAGGGGAGGAAAAGGTGGGGCATGCTGCGTCTGAGGTGTGCAGGACGCTCAAGCGCAGGTGGACTGGGGTGGGGCCGTGAGATTCGGCAGAACAGAGGCTGGGCAGAAGCAGCCATGAAGGTCACTGAATACCAAGGAGGGGCACATGGAACAAGAATGAAAGAGGTGCTGGCACAAGTCTGAGGAGCCCATGTTGAAGTAGCACATGGAGAAATGAGAGCAGAAGGCAGAAAACCAAGAAGGAGCACTGTCCTTGAAGCTGAGGAAGACAGGTGACAGGCCATGTGTGTGCTGCAATGAGGCGGCACTCAGGAAGGTGATGTTTTCTGCACACTGATGGAAAAGAGACTGTGCAGTACTAGGAAGGAAAGAGAGTGAACATGGGCTACAGGCTACTCTTTCAAATCACTCTCCCAATACAAAAGCATAGTTTCCATTTTTTTCCAACTTCACAAGGAATTTTACTAATTCAAGAACTTGTTTATTCCATCTGCCAGCTGAAAAGTTCCCTATATTAAAACAGAAAAACAAATTTACCATCTGGTCAGAAAAATAACAAGTGCTGAATGATAAGCAGTGATCCATTCTAGGATCACCTTCCCAGAAGATCTTCAACCAGGGCTGGGCAGAGCACGGATACCTGCCTTGCGACCCATGCCCCCTGCAGCAAGCTCCATGAACGGTAAGGAGAAATCCAGTCTGGGCTTGTGCATTCCAACAGGCTTCTCAAGGCAACAGGATCCCAACGGAAAACCTAGAACCCTTTTGAAAATAAAAGTGAGCTAAAGAAGTTTGGAAAACTAGATTAGTGGAAAGGTTAAGATGGTATGCACAAAATTTCACAGCATAGACAAATGCCAGCATGATTCCCAGGCTGGAGAGTAAAAGTGAGTATTTGTTGAGCAAGCCAAAGAAAATGCTCCCTCGCCAAAATCAATACTTTTCCTTAAGGCCAAGAACAGGGTTTTCAATGTATAGATAATTTTCACCATAAACAATGTCCCAATTTAACCCTATGAATGAATATTTATTTATCAAGCCACATACGGAAATCAACAAGTTTCAACAGGAAGGAAACATGTTTTACACACTATATACTTAGAATAGACTAACTTTGCAGTCTTATTTTTGGATCATTTACAACACAGTAGAAAGAATCTCTTAAACTTCAGGTCTATGAGAAACTAACCTTAAAACTATATGAAAAATGAAAACATTTTTCTGTTCATGGAAAAAGAAATGGAGAAAGTACAGATGAAATAAATACACTGGGAATCTAAAAGCATCATTTAATTCCATGGTACCACGGAATCTCACTTCATAGTTCTTTGGGTATGAAAATGTACAAGAAATAATGTATTTCTAGGAACAAAGGCATAAATGGAGGCAGCTATGGAGTGACAGCTCGGGAACTGAATTTGGTATTAAGTACCCCTTCCTCTATTTCTTAGGTCTCACCATTATTTTTAATAAAATTATCAAATAACTTGGTATTATTAAATTCTAATAAGAACTCTTTACTCTTCTGTTAATACACAAAATGACCACTGGAAATTAGGATACGTTGTGACATGGAGTCATAGCTCTAACTTGTATCACAGTTTGTTTCCTCACGAGAATAGTTCAGCCTCAGTATTTACACAAACTCTTCTGGCCCATGACTGCAAAGAATAATATTAAATATCACCGCTGCACTGAAACATGGCTAAGGATATAGCAGGGGGAAAAATAAAAGTCTGAACACTGTAGTTGGCATTCTGGTTTTACTGGCCAGAGGGAAGCGGGAGATAATCCAGAGTCAGCTCCCCTGACCCCAGAGGAAAGGGGAAGTAAGACAAGAAATGAAGCAAAACTTCTCTGGCCAAATCAGAGCTGACCTACGCCAAGTGGGCGATGGCTTCAACTGAAGCACAGAGACGGAGAAGACAACCCAGCAAGGAAGTTTAAGAAAAAATTTTAAACGACTTTTTAAAAGATGTTGACCTACAACATTAACAACCCTTCTTTAATCCGTGTTATTCTCATTTCTTAAATCTAAAAAAACAAATTGTTTTTAAAAATGTTTGATATTTCATAAAAAAATCCCCACAGAAACTAAAGACTTTAAAGGCATAAACTATTGCCAAGAATTGGCTAAATGAAATAAGCAGCTCGTCATACACCTACCTTTTCTGGGTTTAAATATACAATACTAGGATACTTAGATTAAATATGTATTTTCTAACACTTATTTTTCAATTAAATAAAAGGGATCTTATTTTACCAACTGACTTGTCTTGGGAGAAATGACCAGTCTACCATTTTCTACACCAAGTTAGGCTTTAATTATTAGAAAATACTGCATCAAGGAAATTAGTGAAATCTTATAGACACCCATGTATCTACACAGAATTCCTTGTTCAGCCTCCTGCTCACACCATTTCTGTATAGAAATCGCTGACCCTGGGCTGGGCATGGTAGTTCACGTGTATATTCCCAACACTTTGGGAGGCCAAGGCCAGGTAGATCACTTGAGGTCAGGAGCTTGAGACCACCAGCCTGGTCAACATGGTGAAACCCCATCTCTACCCAAAAATACAAAAATCAGCTGGGTGTGGCGGCAGGCACCTGTAATCCCAACTACTCAGGAGGCTGAGGTGGCAGAATCATTTGAGCCTAGGAGGTGGAGGTTACAGTGAGCTGAGATTATGCCACCGCACCCCAGCCTGGATGACAGAGTGAGACTGTCTCAAAAAAAAAGAAAAGAAAAGAAAAGAAAAGAAATTGCCAACCTCAACATTCCTTCTTCCCTCCCAGCCACTCAAGTGGTGACCCTAGACCACAACCCATCTCAGGGGCTTTGGAGGAGTTCCTGGAAGCAGTAAGAAACAGGTGGGGGGCCAGATTTCTGGCTACACACTTGCGATGAGACTGAGGAAACCCCACTCTGTGGGCTGGACTGTGGGAGCACCACATCCACTGCTCCTGAGGTTACCTGAGGGTCAGGGCTGTCCCAGCCTCCTTGTTCCCCTGCATCTGGTACACAGAGACACTCACCTAAGGTTCACACAGTAACAAGGAGGGTGTGGAGGTATTGGAGATAACACACCAAGCCTGTCAGGCTGTTGACAACTAATCTTGTCCAAGGACAAAGACCACTACACTCTTCGTTCTGGAAAACTACCGTATTATAGAAACTAGTCTTGTTATTGAATTTTTCATTTCTTGACATAGAAGTATAATGTTTTATACTTCATAAGTAAAATTCGGGGTGGAGTTGTCTATCACTTCACATTTACCTCCCTACAATGGTAAAAACCATATTTGATTTTGATGGATTTTTCTTTTATAAAAGGCATATTAAAAAAAAAAAAAAAAACCCTGTCCCAACCCCTTTTCCAGTGGAATTCTTAACTGCTTCTGACAATTTATTTTTTGTTATTAAAAATATTTTATATTTTATAAATATTTATAATGTTTACAAATATTTCCAAACCATTATATGATGTGAAGAAAGTCTAAAAGCATTAGAAGCATCCAGGAGTGTTATCCTGTATGAGTATTTTATCATAATCATCAGAAAATGGAAATAGTATATGATTTTAGTTTCTCTTGAAATTATATAAACACAATATTCTTCAAGCAGTAACTCATCACAGTTTTTCTCCTTTACAAATCCTAAGAAATACTTTATTCTCTTAGGCTTTCTTCCTTTCTTCTGATTCTTCAAAACGTACTTCAATAAATGGAAAGTTATAGATGTTATTGCTATGGTCTGAATGTGTCTCCCAAAGTTCATGTGTTGGAAGCTTAATCTCCAATGCAACAGTGTTGAAAGGTGATCTTTAGGAGGTGCTGAGGCTCTGCCCTCAGGGATTAATGTCATTATCATGGGAGTGGGTTCTTCATTAAAGGATAAATTCTACCACCTTCCCCTCCCTCTCTCAGGCTTGTGTTCTTCCAGTGAGGCAGGTATTAGATTTCCCAGCCTCTAGACATGTGAGAAATAAATTTCTTTATCAATTATCTAGTCTGTGGTGTTATATTATGGCAACACAAAACAGACTAAGATATTAAAACATCTTCAAGTGTGAAATACTGTTTTGTTTCCTTCTAAAGAATAAAGTTTTAATATCTTAAAAAAGAAAGCAAGGAAAAATGAATTATAATGTTATGATGAAATCAGACAGTTCTGTCAATGACGGACATCTACTTGTTGCTTAATAAATGTTGAATGAAAGTAGCAGGAAACAAAGTATAAAAGAATAGACAATTTTTTTTTTGAGATGGAGTCTCGCTTCATCACCAGACTGGAGTGCAGTGGCGTGATCTTGGCTCACTGCAACCTTTGCCTCCTGGATTCAAGCAATTCCCCTGCCTCAGCCTCCAGAGTACTTGGGTCTACAGGCATGCGCCACCATGCCTTGCTAGTTTTTTGTATTTTAGTAGAGATGGGATGTTGGCCAGGATGGTCTTGATCTCCTCACCTCCTGATCCACCCATCTCAGCCTCCCAAAGTGCCGAGATTACAGGTATGAGCCACTGCACTTGGCTGATTAGCCAAAATATTACAGTCATTTGCCAAGAAAAAATAAAAAGGCACAAGGCATCAATTTACACTATCGCTGTAGTGAGTAAAAAAATACTGAATGGAAAACCATCTATTTCTATTCCTTTTTTTCTTTTTTAAGACAGAGTCTTGCCCTGCCGCCCATGTTGGAGTGCAATGGTGAGATCTCAGCTCACTGCAAACTCCACTTCCAGGATTCAAGTGATTCTCCTGCCTCAGTCTTCCATGTAGCTGGGATTACAGGTGACGCCACCAGGCCCGGCTTTTGTTGTTGTTGTTGTATCTTTAGTAGAGACGGGGTTTCATAATGTTGGCCAGGCTGGTCTCGAACTCCTGACCTTGTGATCTGCCTGCCTCGGCCTCCCAAAGTGCTGGAATTACAGGTGTGAGCCACCACGCCTGGCCTATTTCTATTCTTTACGTAGTAGTAGTTACAGGGGCACTTGCTATATAATACTTGTTAAGTTGTATATCTGTGTTTTCTGTAGTTTCTTATATTTCAACACAAAATAGTAATTCAATAAAAGCAAATATTCACATGGCAAAGGTAATCCTAAACCAAAATTTTGTTCCACCCTACTGGGCGAACATAACGTACACTAAATAAACTGCTTCTTATCGAACTTCAATAATAACCTAAAGAAATCTTTCAAATATAATAATTTTATGCAAGAAAAAATATTTAAAATATGGGCTATTTCAAATCTGTTACATAAAATATAATTTTTCTAGCAAAAACAAATAAATAACAGAACTCCCACTATCCCAAAACTGTTTAGGCAACTCACATTGATATTCTGGCTCAGAAAGTAGACAGAAGTTGTAGTTACACAGTGTAAACATGAAGCTCGCTTCCATAGCCTGTCCTGCACAGCTCCCACCACACCCACACAGACTTTCCTAACCTGTCCCGATTTTCTCTCTCTGCTTGTCATCCATCTAGCCCACTAAAAGAGAAGGTCTAAGGGTGCAGTGACCAGATCTTGCTTATTCACAGTGTGTCTTTAGGGCCCAGCAAGGAGCCTAGCACACTGGAGGCCCCTGCTGAGCAACTGCTGAGTAAGTAAATGAATGTGACCTGCCGGCTTGGTATCTGTGACTCTCACTTCCCAGTATCCAATCCCCACCACCAGATACAGGGGCCAGTAAAGCATTTACTTCATACAAGATTAAACACAGAAATATGAGCACACGCAAAATTTTCCTCTGTATGACTGAAAAATACGGAGAATATTACTTGGTTACTTACCCTCTATAATAAATTTAAATGAGAATCATTGTTTTTAAATTAGCTAATGGAAGTGATCTTAAATTTTAAAAAAGTGCCTTGCTTAATAGGCAGCCAAAAGCTGGGTGTGGTGGTTAATGCCTGCAATCCTAGCACTTTGGGAGGCTGAGGTGGGCTCTACTAAAAATACAAAAACTAGCTGGGCATGGTGGTGGGTGCCTGTAATCCCAGCTACTCAGGAAGCTGAAGCATAAGAATCATCTAGACTCAAGAGGCGGAGGTTACAGTGAGCCACAGCTGCACCACTGCACTCCAGCCTGGGCAACAGAGCAAGATTCTAGCTCAAAAAAAAAAAAAGGCAGCTAAAAATTTAAAATTTAAAAGAGTAGAGGTCCTGCCTCCCTGATCCCCAAATCAGTCTTCTTCCTTTAACAAATAATCTGTAACTCTATGGGCTAGAGTGTGGAATATGTGAACACTGTTAGGGTTTGGAAGGCACAC
Source organism: Aotus nancymaae (assembly GCF_030222135.1). Classification (NCBI taxonomy): domain Eukaryota; kingdom Metazoa; phylum Chordata; class Mammalia; order Primates; family Aotidae; genus Aotus; species Aotus nancymaae. The sequence continues at coordinate 235,091 of NW_026988450.1, read as the reverse complement.
TCTACCCTGCTGGGCGACCCTGAGGACAGCCATGTGAAGGCTGTGAGTGCAACGTGCTTAGTGTCTAGCCTGGAGGACAGCCTTACTTGCGTTATCTGCATCAATCTGAAGTCTATTCACTTCATAGTCTTCGAAAAACTTTCAAGTCTAGTATTGCAGAAATCCAAGGAGGAATACAGAGTGTCAGGAGATTTTTTTGCCCTCCAGCCTACGCTCTGGAGGCAAACACAACTCAAACAACCCACCAAGCAACAACAAAAACTTTGACTAGGATAATGTGTAACAAAATGTGGCACTGGAAAAATAATAAGGCAGTGAATTTTTGCAAAAGTCACAGTAGGAAGAATAAGGAAATAATTATTCTCAACACAAAGATTTTACGAAATTAAAATTTTTGAATGGACAAAAAAGTAAACAAGAATTCTTGAAATCGAAACTTATCCAACAGCTCACTGTGTATGCATTTCTTTTTTTTTCTTTTTCTTTTTAAATTTTTTTGAGACAGGGTCTCACTATGTTACCCAGGCTGGAGTGCAGTGGTGCAATCACAGCTCACTGCGGCTTTGAACTCCTGGGCTCAGGTGATCCTCCTGCCTCAGCTGGGAGCACAGGCATGTCCCACCATGCCTGGCTAATTTTTCGTAGAAATGGGGTCTCATTTTGTTGCCCAGGCTACTCTCAAACTCCTGGGCTCAAGCAACCCTTTCGCTTGACTGTTGCAAAGTGCTGAGATTACAGGTGTGAGCCACTGTGCCCGGCCTAAATTTATTTCTTAAAGAGACTCAGTACCTAATCTAGGTAAGCTGGGGTGGGCTGCCCACAAACTACGTGGCAAGGGGTACCCATGTATTGGCTAGTGCTGTAAAATGAACGCAAGGCTCCCTGGTGGCAGCATCAAGATGCTGTTGAGAAGTAGACAAAAGACATTGACACAAGTTATGGTATTTTGTGACCTATGAAAGTTTCAGCTGAATATGTTTTTTTAGCAAAAAGCTAAAAAACAAAACAAATCCTAACACAAAAGCTACAACTGCAATACTGATACGAAGAGCTAAGTTCATTCTTTGCTTCTTAGGATACTGAATTCAGTATGACATATTTAATACTCTTTGAAGACATACACGTTCCCACATACACACATAGAAAACCCGCAGCAGTTCCACCTTTACAGGCACATCGGAGGGTGTTCTGAAGCGAGCACTCAGACACACACACACACCCTCACACATACGGTAACATATCCGACAGAGATTACGTTGAAGGAAAAACAATTCAGGGGGAATCCTGCTCTCGACAGCAGTAACGGCTATTGAACTTCATTGATTTTGTTTGTATTTTTATTTTTTCCTACACCCTTTTCCCTGAAGTTTAAAGGGAACTTTCAGGAACAAAAATCTCATGTTGAGACCAGGTGTAGTGGCTGAGGCCTATAATTCCAGCACTTTGGGAGCCTGAGGCAGGAGGATCACTTGAGCCCCGTAGCTCAAGACCAGTCTGGGGAACATAGTGAGAAGCTGTCTCAATGAAGAAAATTTAAAAATTGTCTGGGTCTGGTGGTGTATGCCTGTGGTCCCAGCTACTCAGGAAGCTGAGGTGGGAGGACTGCTCAAGCCCAGGAAGTAGAGGCTTCAGTGAGCCATGATGGTGACACTGCACTTCCAGCCTGTGCAACAGAGCAAGACCCTCCTACTTCCCCCAAAATATCTCATTATGAAAAATCATTCATCTGAAGCCCATCAATTTCTTTGGTATCACCTGTTCTTTTTTTACATTCTTCCTGTATAATACAAGAAGTTTTTCTGCATTTAAGAACATCTAAGGTCCGGGTGTGGTGGCTAATGCCTGTAATTCCAATGCATTGGGAGACTGCGGAGGGAGGTTCCCATGAGGCCAAGAGTTCAAGAACAGCCTGGAAATCATACAAGGCTCCATTTATATAGAAAAAAAAAAATTTTTTTTTTAAACAGCTGGATGTGGTGGCATGTGCCTGTAGTCCCAGCCACTCTGGAGGTTTTGAGGTGGGAGGAGTTCTTTGAGCCCAGGTGGTTGAGGCTGCAGTGAGCTGTGATGGTGCCACTATACTCCAGCCTGGGCAACAGAGGGAGCCCCTACTCAAAAAAATAAAAGAACATCTGTAACTTTTTAGTTTTTAAAACTATGGTATCAAACATATTGTGAAAATATTTGTCACAGAGATCAGACAAGGGAGCCAGGGTGCAACCACTGCTGCACTCACATCTCCTGAACTCAGTTCTGCGCAGACCCGCCCCCAAGACGAGTGGGCCACGAACATGGGCCACCAACTTAGGCTGCCCAGTGTAAATCTGGCTCCACCACCCACTGGTAGGGACACAGGGTTATACCCATTCATACTCTCCTGCGTCTGCACTGTCCTCATCTCCAAAGTAAGGAGAGCAGGACGTAACTGAAACGGTAATTGCGGGGGCTAAATTAGTTGACATACATGTAAAATGCTTTGAGTATCACTGCTCACCATCATGCAGGTAAAGAGCAAAGTGATGTCGGGAAACTGTTTCCTCTTTAAAAAAAGTTTTTGAAAAATACAATGATTTCTGAAGATAAACAGAACACAACTTCCCCTTGCCTCTATAGTTGTCCATTCTCTATGCCATAGCTACATTTTAAAATGCAAGTTTCCATGACATGGCCTTGGAAGTAAAATCTAGCCAAGGCCTCCAGGCCCTGCATGATCCGGGCTCCCCTGCCCTGTCATCAAACCACATTCTCTGCAAGGCCTTTGTGTGCAACACCTGTGCTTCTTGCTGCTCTTTCATTTTTTTCAGACAGTGTCTTGCTCTATTGCCCATATTGGAGTGCAGTGGCACCATCTCGGCTCGTGGCAACCTCCGCCTCCTGAGTTCAAGTGACTCTCATGCCTTAGCTTCCAGAGTAGCTGGGATTGTAGGCACGCGCCACCACACCTGGCTAATTTTTTTGTATTTTTAGTAGAGATGGCATTTCACCATGTCGTCTAGGCTGGTCTCGAACTCCTGACCTCATGATCCACCTGCCTCGGCCTCTCAAAGTGCTGGGATTACAGGCGTGAGCCACCGTGCCTGGCTTCTTGCTGCTCTTTTCAAGCCAAGCTCAATACCTTCTCAGTGTATCACAAAGAATCTTGATATGTATGTCTTTTATACTGAAATGTACTAGAAGGCACCAACAAGGAAGATAACATCGATTGTTAAAAGGTATAAGCAGGAGTTATAAAACAGCCCAGCAAAGTCAGCTATCCAGGAGGAAAGAAAGGAAAAATTGACACCCACATACCAAAGATGTTAAAAATAAAATTTCTTAAGCCTAGAAAGATGTATTAGAGAAATTCACTGAAATATTTGATATTCATATGCATTTTTTAATAAAGCAAAACATGTCCTTATCATAACACCTGACAAAAGCACTCTTGATCATTTATTCCAGAAAAATAAAAACATATGTTCCCCCTCAAAAACTGGTACACAAATGTTTATGGCACCTTTTATTTGTAATGACCCAATATGGAAACAACCCAAAAGCCCTTCAGTCAACGAAGAGTTCAACAAACTGTGGCACATTGGTCCCATGGAATACTACCCAGCACTATAAGGGAGTGAGATATTGACATACACAACAACTTGGATAAATCTCCAGGGAATTATACTGAGTGAAAAAAGCCAATCCCAAAAGGTTATAAACTATATTATTGTATTTCTGTAACATTTTTTAGATGACAAACTATGGAAATGTTAAACAGATTAGTGGCTGCAAGGGGTGAGGAAGGAGAGTGGGTAAGAGGTGGCTATGGGTATAAAGGGTGGCACAAGGATCTTTGTGGTGATGGATCCTTCTGTGTCTGGACTATGTGACAGTCACATGAATCTACCCAAGTATTTTAATCCATCTTGGCTGCTATAACAACAAACCAGAGCTGTGTGGATTTGAAGCAACAGGAATTTGTTTCTCACAGTTCTGCAGGTTGGGAAGTCCAAGATCAATGCTCTGGCAGTTTCTGTGTTTGGTGAGGACCTATGTTCTCACAGATGGATTCTTCTTGATGTATCCTCACATGGTGGAAGGACCAGCTAGCTCTTAAGGGTCTCTTCTAATTCCTTTCGTGAGGGCTCCATCTCGTAACCTAATCACTTTCCAAAAGCCTTACTTACCTCCTAATACCATCTAATTGGTGATTAGGTTTCAACATATGAATTTTTAGGATACAAAAATTCAGATCATAGTAACAGGTGACAAGATTACATAAAACAAAAATACACACACACACACACATAAATGCATGTACTATTGGTGAAATCTGAACAGGGTCAATGGACTGTATCTGAGTTCACCATCCTGGTTGTCCTGACATTCTACAGTTATAAAAGATGCCATTACTGGGGTAAACCATGGGCATGGTACAAGGGACCCCTCAGTATTATTTCTAACTGCATATGAATCTGTAATTATTTTTAAATACAAAGTGTTTTAAAAGGGCAAAAAGAAGTGTTAGAGACATTCAAACATTTTAAATCAATATACAGGAAAAAACATGCCTCTTAACCATGGGGTAATTAAATAATACTCGCCAAATGGAAGACAAGTGGAAAGAAAGACCTCAAGCTAAATCATTATAATCTACAGATCAATTTTGTAAACCAAAATTTCTCATCTCTTAAGGAGATAAATAAGGAGAACCTCAGTTTGACATGCTACACTTAATGTCTAGAACAAAACTTAAGAAGTGATATTGTAAGGAACATTCCAAATAAGCTATGTTTTGGTTATGAGCCAAACAAAAAAAAAAATCACCTTTTCCTCCCTTCATTCTGGACCACCAGTCATACATGTTTAACTTGGTATTTTTCTATCCAGACCTGCAGAAGACATTCTGTCAACTACATACTTGACAATTTGATCAATTCACTATAATGAGTAACCAGGATGATAATGCCTAGTGATTTCTAACTTACATTAATATCAATAATTAAGAAGACAATCTGCCACTTCCCATCAAAATCATAATATTTTAGGACATCCTATACAGTTCCACAATTTACACAGTCTCTGCAATCTTCAAACCTATGTCCTATGCTTCTCCAATTAGTACTGTCTCAAGAATGTGATAAAGACCTACATTTTGAAAGATTTTTTTCAAAAGAAAAACATCTGTATCAGTATTTCTAATTTTGCTGATTCCTTAATCCCTTGTCTTCTGAAGCCTAACTTTCTCTAGCCCAAACAGATTAACTAATGAAGCTCTGTAGAGATTAGCGAATAAGAACTTGGACTTCAGAGTACAAATCTAGGCTTAGTTATCTGTAGCATATACTCAACCTACAGTTTTTTCATCTGGAAAGTAAGGAAAGCAAACTCTTTCAGAAGATTACTTTGCATACTCAATGATTTATATACTATAAGCCTTTGGCATTGTACCCATAGATATCAAACCTCCAAATGTGATGCAACAACGAGGATGAGATTGAAGGAAAGAGGACAGACAGAACCCAAACTATTCCTTAAGAATTTATGATCCAGTTCAAAGTTTGCTCCTACTTGGAAGATATTTACAATTTTTTGAGACTATAATAACATCAGCAAAATTCAAGACACTACCTGACTAAACACACAAAGTCCAATTCAGACTACCTGGTTATTCCCCACTAGTGATCTCAACAGGAAACTGGCAGAGGAGTAAAATGATTATTTTCATATGGCAGAAGTGTGGCAGGGTTTGAAAGCATGGCACCGGGAACCAGGAGGCCTGGTTTTGGCCCTGTCTCTTCCTTGGCTAGATAATCAGAGCAAGTCACTTCCCTCCTCTAGGCAATCTGCCAAAGAGGAGCTTAGACTGGAAGGTCTCTAAGAGTCCTCACAGAATTAACATTCTATCTCCTCATGCAGAAAAAGGAAACAAAAGTGCTGCATAAATGCCAAAGAAGTAAGCAAATGATATCTTCAGGTTCTAGTCCTTGAGACCTTCAGTAGCCAGAGGGCTGTGTGCCAGGCTCCTCTTTTCCAACCGATAGCTCGCCATCCACCCCAACCCAACACAAAGCTCATGCTACAGCTAAGAACTGAAAGCAGCCTTCCTGAGACAGAATAATGCAAACATTTATATCCAGCTGAAAGAAACCCAAGCTTACCATTCTCTCATGTCATTATTTCAAAAGAAGGGAGGCAAAAGGAGGACAGAAGGAGGAGCAATTTGAGAATTTAAGTGGCAAGGAAAAATATTTTTCTGGTTCAAGCAGAACAAAAGAAGTTTATAATGATAGAATCCCAAAGTGATGAGTGACACAAAGATTAAACAGAAACTATTTAGAGGTGGAGGTAGGTAGATTGTAAAAGAAAGTTCCAGTTCAAGGTCATTCACATTCGAGAGGTTAAATATACACATGCAAATACTTATAATAAATACAAGAACATGAAGAATCACTGAATGACTAAAATGAGACAACATACTATAGAATTATAAATGGTTCCTGCTGATTTTTATCAAATAACTCTGTAAATAAAATAATCATGAGTTAAGCATATGGCTGGTAGAGTGTAACTGACTGTAGTCCACGCTGGCCAGTCATTAGGATGACTTCCATCAGGGACTCCTGTCTCTACCAGATCAATGAAAGTCATTTTGGGCATTTCTGGTAAAATACTGGAAAGAAAGCATTCTTTTTATTGGACTTGAAGCTGAGAGTTACCACATAGAAGATGACTGCCAGCCTTTTCAAAACCAGTATGTCTGAAGCATGAAGTCTTTTCCCTGTGGCATTCAATTACAAGTACCATTAAATTCTTTTTTGTGCTTAAGCCAATGAGCTATTAAGACTTCCTTAAATAATAAGACAAGGCAACCTTTATGTCTGCCTGGGCTTCAAGGTGATCAAATGAATTGCAAAGATTATTATTTAATGTCCTAATAATTGATATTAAAAAAAAAACAAGAAACAAAGTCATAAGTATAACAATGAATCGACCCACAGATATGTATAAAAGAAAAAGTGACCAGGTACAGTGGTTCAAGCTTGTAATCCCAACACTTTGGGAGGCCCAGGCGGGCAGATCACCTGAGGTCAGGAGTTCGGGACTAACCTGGCCAACATGGTGAAACCCCATCTCAACTAAAAACACAAAAATTAGCCAGGCGTGGTGGCTGGTGCTTGTAGTTCCAGCTACTTGGTGGACTGAGGAGGAGAATCGCTTGAACCCAGGATATGGAGGTTGCAGTAAGCCAGGATCGTGCCACTAAACTCAAGCCTCAGCAACAGAGTGAGACTCTGTCTCAAAAAAAAGTATTCTTGTGTCATATGTATTAGGTCATCCTGACACACATATATATGTATTTCATATTACAGTACTTTAATACAAGAATGTGAGAGAAGACAATTGCTAAGTGACAGCTGGGAAAGGATTTTATTATATTTTTTTTAGAGACAGGGTTTTGCTCTGTCACAAAGGCTGGCATGCAGAGGTGCAACCACAGCTCACTGCAACCTAGAACTCCTAGGCTAAAGCAAGTCTCCCACCTCAGCCTCTCAAGTAGTTAGGACTATAGATGGTGCCACCACTGTACAGCTGATTTTTAATTTTTTTTGTAGAGAATGAGTTTCACTACATTGCCCAAGTTGGTCTTGAACTCTTAGCCTCAAGTGATCCTTCTGCCTTGGCCTCCCAAAGCATGGGGAATACAGGCATGAGCCACCGCACCTGGCCTCAGAAAGGATTTTAGAAAGAATAAATGAGATGAGAATTGAAAAGTCTTCTAAAGAAATGTGTAATATAATAGTTGAGAACATAACAATTGAGTGCTCTATTTAGTAGAATATATTGTTCTATTTAGTAGAATATATTATTGGGAATGGGGGGATCAACTCTAAGAATAATGTTTCTTAAATCCTAGCATGTGCAAAAATCACCTGGAAGCCTATTAAAACGTATATCCCAACGATCCCCCATGAAAGACTAATAATTGTTGGTTTGGAATACGTGACTGTGCCTACCCACCCATCCCCGCAATCCAGATGGAGGAAACACACAGAAAAAAAAACCACTAAATCAGCACTGTTTAGGAGGAGAGAAGGCTTTTCTAGACATGTGGAATCTTTTCAATATCAAACAATTTGTTAAGAAACAAGAGTTTTCAGTGATCAGACCTTGGAAGAAAAGACTCATCTCCTGGAATAATTTCTGAGACCTATATGACACATGAATAAAACAATCAGTTTTGAGAGTACAGGTCCTTAACATCCATGATTAAGTTTATTCAAGTATTTCATTCTTTTTGATGTTATTGTAAATGAGATTGCTTTCTTAATTTTCCAATAGAAAATATTTCGTAGTTAATATACAGAAATTTCATTGTCAATATATAGAAATGCAATTGATTTCTGTATGCTGATTTTTAATCCTGTGGCTATGCTGAATTCACTTACTAGTTCTAACCTTTTTTGGCAGGGGCAGGGTGTCTTACAGGCTTTTCTAGATATTAGATCATGTCATCTGCAAACAGAGATAACTTTACCTCTTGCTTTCCAACTTGGATATCTTTTATTTCTTTTGCTTGACTACGTGCTATGACTACAGAAGCAGAACCTGCAACAGTGGCTGCCAACAGGGAGGTAGATATTCATCAAAGGGTACAAAGTTTTGATTATATAAGATAAATAAGTTCTAGAGATCTGCTGAACAGTATCCTGCCTATAGTTAACATACTACATTGTATACTTAAAATTTTGCTAAGAGGAGCTGGGCATGGTGTCACAAGCCTGTGGTCTTAGCCACTCGGGAGGCTGGAGTGACAGGATTTGCTTGAACCCAAGAGTTTGAGGCTACAGTACACCATGATTATGTCACTACACTCCAGCCTGGGCAACACAGTGAGAACCTGTCTCTAAATAATGAAATAAAATAAAATAAACTTTGCTAAGAGGGTAGAGTGCTCTTAATGATAAGAACAGATCAAAACTTTTGGAGGTGAAGGGTAGATTTGCAGCACAGATCGTGGTGATGGTTTCACAAGGGTATACTTATCTTTAAACTCATCAAGTTGTAGATATTAATTATGTATCACTTTTGTATGTCAAAATTATAATGTTGGAAAAACAAACATTGTTTTTAAAAGTTATGAAAATAGCAATAATCAACTTCATATATTTTAATGGAAAAATTCCTGGCATATGTATAACCAGATAACAAACCTGCACGTTCTGCACGTGTACCACAGAACTTAAAATATAATTTAAAAAAAGAAATATTAATAAAGTGAAGAAAAAAATTCTTTTAACTAAAATTGCTTTTACACATTGTCTCAGGTGCCTGTACAAGCCTTACCTGAAAGTGTCTTTTGGTAAGAAATACATTGATGTCGCCACAAAGAAATGGAAGATCTCTCTCGATTCTGCAGTCCATTTAATCTTTCTGCTAGTCCACCTCTGTTTAATGAATTATAATGTATTAAGTTTAGTTAGAAAGAAAACTTCAGAATCACTCAAACAGTTACTGTATTGTATACCCACAACCAGAGACAGATAAAACATGCAAAATTTTAAAGTATATTTGTTACCACATTCTCTTCCTAGAGGCCATATCGTCATAAGTCAGTTTTTGTTTTCTCGGAAGCTTGGTTTTCTGATTCTTAGAAATATGAGCCAATATTATGTCCTAAAAATATCATATTGTTGGAAATATGACAGCTAAATATCAGCTTACCTCCTTTTCTATTCTTTCTTAGTTCATTTTATTCAATCCTAAAACAAGTACTGCTTACTTACCACCTGCTATACGCTGGCACCTAACACTCTGCTAGGTACCAGGGACACAAGGACAGCTATGAGTGCTGCTGCGGAGGTGGGAAAGCTCCCAATGAGCTCAGCAGATGGGTGCAAATGGAGAAATATAAAGTGGGCTCAGAGTTCCAGTCAAGAATAACCTTGCCAACTGCTGACAGAACACTCAAATAAGAGCACTTGGGTATGAGTCCCTTATTTGGACTCTAGAGTTATTTGAGTATCAATCACAAACACACAGTAAGGATACCAATGTTATGAAAAAGAAAACTTCCATGTATAATAGAAAGACAATTTATAATGAGAGACATACAGGCACTGCAGAAGAACATTAACCTATCAATGAACATACATACTCACTGAGATATATTTATGCTTATAAATATATAATCATACGTAAATTATCAATGTAAGTAAATAAATACATACATATGTAGAGAGAAAGAGAAGTTATCAACTCCTAACATTAACTATAATTTCAAGAAAAATCAAGACCACTTGTTAATCATCACTATAGCTACATGCTCTATAGGTTATCCATGTATTATCTCAAAAGTTTATTATCTTATTATCAATTCATTAATATTTCGCTATATTATATTTATTCAAATAATATCATTTTGAGGTAGAAATAATAGATATCAGTACCCACTGGATAGATGATAAAACCAGAATTTAGAGAGAGATTAAGGAACTTCTCCAATATTACATAACTAGCCAGATGAGGAACTAGCTATTAAAACCAGAATGGACTTAGCACAGCATGTGGCATTTAGTAAACCTTCAAACAATGCCCATGATTGGTGCAACTGTTTTTGTTATGTATTTCACTTGTGCCCTATATAGCTCTTTCCACTATGATGGTAATATTTTAATAAATATATAATATTGCTCGTATTAATACCCATAGAAAAACCTAGTATTTTTTCCTACAGGTATTATTTCTGAATGTATTTGTTTATAGTATACATACCAGAAAAAATTTAAAAACCTCTTATACTCAGAAATATGCCATAGCCCCTCTACATGTCAATCTCAATTTACTATTAAGCCCTTCTTCATATAATTCTATTTGCATGAAGTAATTCATTTATGCTTCCCCTTTACACAATACTGTGAAGTAGGTACAATTATGACTCCACTTTACAGATTACAAACTGGGGCACCAAGATGTTAAACATCTGTCCACGGTGGGATGTCTCATGAGTGGCGTAGCTGGATGCACGCCCAGGCAGTCCAGCTCCAGAGTCCACACTCTTAGTCTTGATCATATATCTATCACCTCTTGAACAGTACTATTTAAAATGATATGCATATAAATACAAGAAGCAAATGCTGTATTCTTTGTCCAGTTATGTAGGTAATTATTCCCCCAATATTGCTTTTCAATGCTGTGACCTTACAGAAAAAAAAAAAGGCAAAATGAACTCTGAAAATAGTATCTGGTTAAATTCAAGCCTAGAACCCTGCAAGAAAACTGTAGGGAGTACAGGACGAAAGGTAAAAGCAACAGTAAACATATGCAAAGCAGTTCTCTACACATGGCAGTACCTGGAGCCCTCAGATAAAAACTGTGTCTCCACTGGTACCATTCCTTCTGAAACTATGCCAAACAACACAAAAAGAGAGAATACTCCCTAACTCATTTTATGAGACCAACGTCATCCTGATACCAAAACCTGGCAGAGACACAACTAAAAAAGAAAATTTCAGGCCAATATTCATGATGAACATCAATGCAAAAATCTTCAATAAAATACTGTCAAACCGAATCCAACAGCACATTAAAAAGCTTATCCATCACAATCAAGTCAGCTTCATCCCAGCGATGCAAGGCTGGTTCAACATACACAAATCTATAAATGTAATCCACCACATAAACAGAACCAAAGACAACACCATATTATTATCTCAACAGATGCAGAGAAGGCCTTTGACAAAATTCAAGTCCTTTATGCTAAAAACTCTCAATAAACTAGGTATTGATGGAACATATCTCAAAATGATAAAAGCTATTTATGACAAATTTACAGTCAATATCATACTGAATGGGCAAAAACTGGAAGCAGTCTCTTTGAAGACTAGCACTTGACAAGGGTGCCGTCTCTCATCATTCCTATTCAACGTAGTATTAAAAGTTTTAGTCAGTGCAATCAGGCAAGAAAAAGAAATAAAGGGTATTCAATTAGGAAAAGAGGAATTCAAATTGTCTCTATTTGCAGATGACATGACTGTATATTTAGAAGACCCCACATCTCAGCCCAAAATCTCCTTAAGATGGTAAGCAACTTCAGCGAAGTCTCCAGATACAAAATCAATGTGCAAAAATCACATGCATTCGCATACACCAAAATCGGACAGACAGCCAAATCACGAGTGAACTCCCATTCACAAATTCTACAAAGAGAATAAAATACCTAGGAATACAACTAACAAAAGATGCGAAAGACCTCTTCAAGGAGAACTACAAACCACTGCTCAATGAAATAAGAGAGGACACAAACAGATGGAAAAATATTCCATGCTCATGGTTAGGAAGAATCAATATCGTGAAAATGGCCATACTGCCCAAAGTAATTTACAGATTCAACGCTATTCCCAACAAGCTACCATTGATCTTCCTCACAGAACTGGAAAAAACCACCTTAAACTTCATATGGAACCAAAAAAGAGCCCACACAGCTCAATCCTTGCTACCTGGCCTTTATCAGGTAAAAAAGATATTTTTAATCACCACAAACCACCATCCCTTCACCAAAGGCAGTGATTGTCTTCACCAAAGACAATCCTAAGTAAAAAGAACAAAGCTGGAGGCATCACGCTACCTGACTTCAAACTATACTACAAGATTACAGTATCAGAGATAGAGACCAAAGGAACAGAACAGAGGCCTCCAAGTACGACCACATGTCTAAAACCATCTGATCTTTGACAAACCTGACAAAAACAAGCAATGGGGAAAAGATTTCCTGTTTAATAAACGGTGTTGGGAAAACTGGCTAGCTATATGCAAAAAGCTGAAACTGGACCCCTTCCTGACACCTTACACTCAAATTAACTCCAGATGGATTAAAGATTTAAACATAAGACCTAACACCATAAAAACCCTAGAAGAAAACCTAGGCAAAACCATTCAGGACATAGGCATAGGCAAGGACTTCATAACTCAAACACCAAAAGCAATGGCAACAAAAGCCAAAACAGACAAATAGGATCTAATTAAACTCCAGAACTTCTGCACAGGAAAAGAACAATCATTACAGCAAACTGGCAACCAACAGAATGGGAAAAAATTTTTGCAATCTACCCATCTGACAAAAAGGCTAATATCCAGAATGTACAAAGAACTAAAGCAGATTTACAGAAAAAAACAAATAAACCCATTCAAAAGTGGGCAAAGGATATGAACAGACACTTTTCAAAAGAAGACATTTATGCGCCAACAAACATTAAGAAAAAAGGCTCATCATCACTGGTCATTAGGGAAATGCAAATCAAACCACACTGAGATACCATCTCATGCCAGTTAGAATGGCGATCACTAAAAAATCTGGAGACAACAGATGCTGGAGAGGATGTGGAGAAATAGGAACACTTTTACACTGTTGGTGGGAGTGTAAATTAGTTCAACCATTGTGGAAGACAGTGAGGTGATTCCTCAAGCACCTAGAAACAGAAATACTATTTGACCCAGCAATCCCATTACTGGGTATATACCCAAAGGATTATAAATTGTTTTATTATGAAGATATATGTACATATATGTTCACTGTGGCACTGTTTACAATAGCAAAGATCTGGAACCAACCAAAATGCCCATCGATGATAGACTGGACCAGGAAAATGTGGCACATATACACCATGGAATACTATGCAGCCATAAAAAAGGATGAGTTCATGTCCTTTGCAGGGACATGCATGAATCTGGAAACCATCATTCTTAGCAAACTGACATAAGACCAGAAAACCAAACACCACATGTTCTTACTCATAAGTGGGTGCTGAACAATGAGAACATACAGACACAGAGAGGGGAACGTCACAGACTGGGGTCTGTTGGGGGGTGGGGGGCTAGGGGATGGATAGCAGGGGGTGGGGGATTGGGGAGGGATAACATTAGGAGAAATACCTAATGTAAGTTAAGGGGAGATGGAGGCAGCAAACCAACATGACATGTATATACCTATGTAACAATCCTGCAAGATCTGCACATGTACCCCAAAACTTAAAGTATAATAATAAAAAAATTTAAAAAAATAAAAACAGGAGGAGGAAAAAAAACAAACAAACTGTGTCTCCAGCTGAGTTTGGCCATTAGGGCCTGTCCTGCAGGGAATTCGGATCACATGCACTTGAACTTAAGAACAGAAACACCATGTCCTCTAATCAACAATCCTATTTCTAGTAAAAACCTATCCAACGTTAAAAAAATCAAGTCATACCAAAAGTTCAGGAAGGCCATCTATATCCAAATTAACTCTTTTGAATGTAGCCAGACAAGTTATTAATAAAAGCCAAACCTCCAATGGAACAAAAATATGATGAATTCACTGAGCAAGTTAAGACATCCTAATTATCTTTTCTATAGAACTAACAGATTCGTAACCTATCTCCAAAGATTACTGGTATCAATTCAACACTGCTAAACATTTCTATAAAATCAACAAGGAGAAGTAAAGGAGAATAAAGATTCAAAAATATTACAATTCATTTCTAGTCTGCTTTTTCTCCATCAAGTTTCTCTCCTCTGACTTGACATCTAAAGGAGCTGACTTCGAAGCTCCTTTTTAGCCTCCCCTTGACACGGGCGGGGCTCCCTTAGCCTTTGCTCTTTGTTATGAGCAACCATTCCACTTTGCTTGCTCCTGTGCATGAACAGTGCTTGGCAAGCAGCAGGCCTTCAGCAAGGCTGGGGACATGACTTTCTGTAATTGCATGGCATCACCTTCATCAACAAAGACGTGGTAATCCCTTTAATGGGCTTCCTTTTCCTTTCTCCCCAGAGACTATTACAAATCACATTCTATTACAAATTACATCCTATTACTATTACAAATTACTTTCTCTTTTGAGGCCACAACTTTGTTACTTTGGGCATAAAGCCTTCTGTCTCACGGTGAGTAGGCTCGAACGGATCTCTGTGCCCTGGCCACCCCACTAGACTTGGCCATATTCTCATGCTCTTTCCTCCACTGGTGTCCTCAGGCTGGGGCTCCCCTCTCCACCTTCCTTCCCTACCTCCTCTCTAGGATGCTGACAGAACCATGGTGCAAGCTCTCTGTCTACTGGGACCCCCGCTGTTTTCAAAATCTGTCTATCCTATTCCCTGCACTCTTTCTAGAGGCTCGATCTTTTCCATGTGATTGGCAATCCCAAAGAGAAGAGTCAAAGCCCTCCTGCCTGGTCCCCAGCTCCCACACAGGAGCCACAACCCCATCCTCACTCCCTGAACCATGTGCTACTTCAGCCACAGGCCCTGGTCTCCCTGGGTGCACGCCAGGCTTGTCTTCTCATGATGTGACAATATATCCGTGGCTCCAACACCTACACTCTTCATGATCACATTTACTCTTTCTACTGAAACTCCTTTGCCTTGAAATGCTCTACTACTTTTGCATTTGTGGCAATGCTTCCTACAGGTTCTCTTTCTTATTTTCACTGGGTCTCTGCTTGGCATTGTCTGGGTTTTTTTACATGTATATATTTTTTATTGTACTTTAGGTTCTCGGGTACATGTGCAGATCATGCAGGATTGTTGCATAGGTACATACATGACAATGTGGTTTGCTGCCTCCATCCCCCCATCACCTATATCTGGCATTTCTCCCCATATTATCCCTCCCCAACCTCCCTACCCCCCACTGTGCCTCCCCTAGTCCCCACCAACAGACCTCAGTGTGTGACGCTCCCCTCCCTGTGTCCATATGTCCTCACTGTTCAACACCTGCCTATGAGTGAGAACATGCGGTGTTTGATTTTCTGTTCTTGTGTCAGTTTGCTGAGAATAATGGTTTCCAGATTCATGCATGTCCCTACAAAGGACATGAACTCATCATTTTTTATGGCTGCATAGTATTCCATGGTGTATATGTGCCACAAATTTCCTTGTCCAGTCTATCATCGATGGGCATTTGGGTTGGTTCTAAGTCTTTGCTATTGTAAATAGCACTGCAACGAACATATGTGTGCATGTGTCTTTACAACAGAACAATTTATAATCCTTTGGATATATACCCAGTAATGGGATTGCTGGGTCAAATGATATTTCTATTTCTAGGTGCTTGAGGATTCACCACACTGTCTTCCACAATGGTTGAACTAATTTACACTCCCACCAACAATGTCAAAGTGTTCCTATTTCTCCACATCCTCTCCAGCATCTGTTGTCTCCAGATTTTTTAATGATCACATTCTAACTGGCGTGAGATGGTATCTCAGTGTGGTTTTGATTTGCATTTCTCTAATGACCAGTGACGATGAGCATTTTTTCATGTTTGTTGGCCTCATATATGTCTTCTTTTGAAAAGTGTCTGTTCATATCCTTTGCCTGCTTTTGAATGGGTTTGTTTTTTTTCTTATAAATCTGTTTTAGTTCTTTGTAGATCCTGGATATTAGCCCTTTGTCAGATGGGTAGATTGCAAAAATTTTTTCCCATTCTGTTGGTTGCCACTTCACTCTAATGATTGTTTCTTTTGCTGGACCGAAGCTCTGGAGTTTAGTTAGATCCCATTTGTCTATTTTGGCTTTTGTTGCCAATGCTTTTGATTTAAACAACAAAGAGACCTTGTATCACACACGGTTGGGGAGGTCCCTACAGGCCCCTTCACATATCTTTCCTGATTTGCTCACCATGGCCACAGCACAGCCCCTGCATGACACTCTAGTTCATGGCACACCAGACACATCTCGTCTGTAGGTCTCTGCTCTCTCACACTTTTTTGCACTTGCAAGTGTTGTCCTGGCAGATCTCCCTCATAAAAGTAGTCTGACATGATTTATACATATTTCCGTTACCCTTTTTAGATTATAAATTACTGAAGATTAGAACAATTATTCACTTGTATTCACTTGTCTGCAAGGTACCTAGAGCACTGACTCTCAATAAAATTTGTTAGGCCAAACAATAAATCTCCATTAAAAAATGCAGTCACATCTACTGGCCATGACTGAACCCACGACCCTCAAATTGGATGAACGTTCCATTAATCAGCTCCAGAACTTAGGATTTCATATGCAAGTATCTTAAAATTAACATTTTAGATATTTCTGTTTTTAAAGAAAGAGAAGAAAAAAAGAGTATTTAAAAAGGTATAATTTAACCTTAAAAACTTCTTCTTTGCTGAATTTTCTGGAGTCCTGGGAAACTTAGTTGTGGGTTTCTGGGGTGTATGCAAGATGGTCTCTGTTGATTTTGTCCTAGGGTCTATCAGTCCCTCCATAATCTGTCTTGCGTCCGATGCAAACTCCACGTGGTATTTGTGAGGGGATTCTGAATCAATGCGTAGGACATTTTCCAAGTCATCTTCTTTTTCACTATCTGATGAATACTCTAAAATTTCTATAGAACTTGGCTGAAAAAGATTAAGAGAAAGGCATATTTTTAAATACAAAGAGCATTTTATTCAAGTCCACATTTATTTACATCATTCCATTCCCTTACAGTTACATTTCTTGAAGGAGCTTTTTGAATACAGGATCTGCAGCTTAAACCTCTGTTCTGACAAAATCCCAAAGTAACCAAGACAAAGACAAGAAGAGGTTAAATCAACTGTAAGTCAGATTTTATCTCATAGAACCCACAAAGGTAAGTACAAATACTTCAATCTTCTTTCAGCAAACTACAAGACAGTACAATCTCCAAAACTGAACTAATTTTAACATGAAGCTAAATTGCCTCTTCAGGTGTAAATCATTTAATTTGCCAAAGGAATCCCCAAGAATAAAGATAAAGACTTGACTTTCTTAGTAAAATTATGTAATATTTTCCAGAGACTAGTTTGAAATTGCAAATATCAACAGGAACTATTTAAGAATATGAGTCACCGTCTCCTTTTCCTAACATTTCCTAAAGTGTTTCTTCTTTCTCCGACTGAGATTTCTAAATTTCCAAAATAATTTTTTGAAAACTGAATTATAAAACAAGAATTCATATCATATGGCCTACAAAAAAGAAAAAAAACACATATCATATGGCCAATTCTGGAGGAAAGAATCAAAACTTTTTTGACGTTTTCTGTCTTTACCGAGACACATGCTAAAACTTTAAAGCACAAGATCTTACTTTCCTATACGTGATTGTATAGGTCAATCCCATGTTATTCTGTGTTAGCAACAATTCATCCTTCAATTTCCTAACTTCCAGTTAGGATGCACTAGCAGTCCCATCTAATTTACTACCTAAATATTGGGGGTGGTACTAGAGTTTACTTCATTAACTAATCTACATAAAGTGAAAGGCCTTTTTTTCCTGAGGATTACATTTTTTTTTTTTTTGAGATCGAGTCTCACTCTGTCACCCAGGCTGTAGTGCAATGGTGTGATCTCAGCTCACTGCTACCTCTGCTTCCCCAGTTCAAGTGATTCTCCTGCCTCAGCCTCCCAAGTAGCTGGGATTACAGGTACCCACCACCATGCCCAGCTAATTTTTGTATATTTAGTAGGGACGAGGTTTTACCATGTTAGCCAGGGCTGGTCTCAAACTCCTGACCTCAAGTGTACCACCCACCTCAGCCTCCCAAAGTGCTAACAGGCGTGAACCACCACACCCAGCCAAATTCTTTCTAAGAGTCAAAAAAAAAAGAACCATCCATCTCCATACCTCGTCAAAAAACTGCTTGAGTAGTCACCTTCTATCAGATGCACTGAAAATAAGAAACAGTAAATGGCTATATTTCTAAAATAAATGCAGAGCTTCGCTCTACTGTCCTCACCATTTCAGTTTTGTGCCTAACTCACTCTAGGTACCTGTTAATCCAACACTGGGACACAGGTCTGCCTCACATGAGAGCTTCTGAATAAACATTAAAAATGGGGTCACCAAAAGATCCAGAGCAGTTCAGATTCAGAAAGAAGCTCTCTGACACTAAATCCTTTACACATTACTTAAGCACTCCACATTTAAATAATTTCATTTTTTCTGTTATGAGAAGTCTTAAGTGCCCTAAAGTTTTGCCCTTTGTCCTAGAGCATTGTCTCTTAACCTTGGCACTCTCGCCATTTGGGTCTTGACCATGAGCTGGGCCATCCTGTGCACGATGGGGTGCCTGGTAGCACCCCTGGCCTCTACCCACTAGATGACAGGAGCACCGCCTCACCAGTCAGGACAATAAAAAAGGTCTCCAGGAGTTGCCAAATGTCCTCTGGGGACAAAATCACCCCCAGTTGAGAACCACCATCCTAGAAATAAGTCAACAAATAACCAACCACAGGTGGCTTGGGCTGGGGACTCACATGCAACCATGAAGAGGATTCATGCTGCTTGTAAGGATGGGGGAGGCCAAACCCAGACAGTTATAAAACACTGTGGTAGGGATGCTGCCATGGAGGTACTGCTTGGGCTCCAAGGAGAACACATAAGAAGGGTAACAAAGCCATGGGGGGGCACAGGCAAAGAGAAGAGTTAAGTGTCAGAAAAGGTCTGTTTCTGGCTGGGTGGGTGTAACCCCAGCACTTTGGAGGCTGAAGCAGGCAGATCACTTGAGGCCAGGAGTTTGAAAGCAGGCTGGCTAACATGGCGAAACCCCATCTCTATTAAAAACGCAAAAATTAGCTGGGTGTGGTGGTGCACGCCTGTAATCCCAGCTACTAGGGAGGCTGAGGCAGGAGAATAACTTGAGACCCTGGGAGGCAGAGGTTGCAATGAGCCAAGATCACGCCACTGCATTCCAGCCTGGGCAACAGAGTGAGACTGTCTCAAAGAAAGAAAAGGTTTGCTTCCCAGAATCTGCAACCTGAAGTTCAATGCTAACTGTGGATTAGACAGAGAGAGGAGGGAAGGACAATCTAGGGAGAAGAAAGAAGAAGACCAAGATTCTGAGGCAGGAGACAGCCACTGGCAGCTTCACACAGGAGCTAACAACCTCCGACAGTAATGGGGAATGACCATTTGAACAACATTGGAATGGTGATACAGAGAGGGAGGAAACCACACTGGCAGGGGGAGAGCAGCTAGCTGGAAGGCTCTTCCATAGGCAGAGCAAGAGATAGAGAGGATCTGAGTGGTAGTGGGAATAGAGAGGTGGACTGAAAAGAAATGAGGAAAAGGATGCAATAACACTTGAGGACCAAATTCAGTATCAGGAAATACATTTGGGCAGGAGTTGCTGATACTCAAGCTGGTTTGGATGTGTGAATGTTGTGGTGCCTATGGGATACCCAGGGAAAAACTGGTCAACAGGCAGTGGCTCTGCAGGCCTGGAGTTCTAGGAGTGATGTGGGATGGAAATACAACTTCAGAAATCATGCGAAACAGGATGTGAAGCCATGAGGGCTGGAGAAGACTATGGAAAGTATGTGAAAGGAAGAAGAGAAAGTCCAGGTTGGAACCTTGGAGACATCAATAACATTCATGCTGCCTTCAGGTGAGAAGAGACTGAAAAGTGTTTTGCATTTGACGAAAGAGAAATTGTACAGAGATAAGAAATCCATGGGACCTTGGTAAGAATGTGCCTTAAAGAATAAATGGAAGATAAAATGAAAATAGCAAACCTGATAATTTGTTTTAGAAAGTTTAGATAGGCATATTTTATTCTCTTTCCCAGAAAGAATGGCATAAAAACATACATTTGGTCAGCTTTGAACAACGTGACACAATGATGCTTAAGTTAAAAATCATGAAAACCATGAAATCCAAATGAATTTCCTCACTGAAGAACTGAACATCAGTAAGACTGGTGAGACTTAATAGTAACTCACGTAGTACTTCGAAATTCTCAGCATCAATCTATAACAAATTTTAGGACCATTTGGCTTAAGCTGTTGCTTCCTCCGTGAGAACTAGCTAATATCTAAGAATATACTGAATGCCAACTACTCACATGCTACGTTAGCTGCTACAGTAGCATAAAAAAAATTAAGTCCATTCATATTCCTGCATCCTTACACCCAATTTAAAACTGAAGGAAAAACTAAACATACAAAGTAATTTATGGACAATTCCAAATGCACCCTGCATGCAGCAGATGTAGATATGGAGATCACTTGGAGTGGTAGCAGCCTAGAAGGTCTTTCCCAATAAAGGTGCCGTTTGACTCGAACACTGTCGCGGTCTCAGCCCTACTCCCTACTAGTGGGCTACCTCGGAATTATTTAACTTCCTTATACCTTTGTTTCCTCATCTTCAAATTGGAGATGCAGTAATAAATGCCAACGTATTAAGCATTTAGCAAATGTTAGCTATTCTTTTTAGCCCCTATAGTTTATATGTCTTTTGGTTTCAAATTTAATATTTTAAAATTTGTATTTATTTTTCTATTGCAACCTTTTTCTTGGTTTCTAAGAGGATTTCTATGTAAAAGACAATGTGGAACACAAAGAATGTCTTCTGTAGACAACCAAGAAGACAAATAGTGTCTTAACCCACAGAGGAAATCCTGGATCCTTTGTGTAGTCATTTTTAAATTAATTATTTACTTGGTTTGTTTTTTATTTTTTTGAGATAGGATCTCACTCTGATGCACAGGCTGAAGTGTGGTGGCATGAACACAGCTCACTGCAGCCTCAGCTCTCCTGGGACTGAGTGATGCTCCCACCTCAGCCTCTCAAATAGCTGAGACTACAGATGGGTGCCACCATGCCTGGCTAATTGTTTAAATTTTTTAGTAGAGACAAGGTTTCATTTTGTTGCCCAGGCTGGTCTCAAATTCCTGAGTTCAAGCCATCCTTCCACCTCGGCCTCCCAAAGTGCTGGGATCACAAGTGTGAGCCACTGTGCCCAGCCCACGTAGTCATTTCTAACAGGAGCCAAGCTAGAAGGAACACATTTAGGAAAAGATAACTATAAGTCACCATTTTAGCAAATTGTATTGTAGAACATCCCCCTATGCCCATAATCCCAGATGAACATGGAGGAACTCTCCTACCACAGAGAGGACCTAGAGGACCTACTTGCTCACTGGACACCAGCTGCCTTGGCCTGGGCCTGACTATGAGGAACACATGATCTTTCAGAAAGGGATGGTATGTGCAGGTGCACACGTGCACACAGACATGTGTGTGCCAGGGAGGGTGGAAAAGAGAGGGAATAGTAAGAGATAGGTCAAAGGTAACTGCAGGTTCACAGGTTCACGCTTACATTTCCTCTCTACTTTGTAGAATCAGATTAATGAGAAAGAAGGGCCATGAGTTTTGGAACAAGACAGACTTGTTTTTGATCTCAGCTCAACTATTTAATTACTTTGTTACTTTGGACAAGCTGACTCCCCCATTCCCAGTGTAATCATCCAAAAATGGAAAAATTCTTTGAGAAATATTTTAAGAATTAGAGATAATGACTATTTATTATGAAATATTTAAAGGCACAGAAAGGTAGGGGAAAAAAATAACAAGTAGATGTACCCATCACCTTTTGTCAAATTTTAACTTGATGCAATTTTTTTTTAGGTTTTTTTTTTAATGGCACAGTTGAAATGTCCTGTATTTTTCTTCCCGTGCCTGTTCTCCTTAGAGGCAATTCTCTACTGAATTTGACATTTCATTATCATCTGTTTTCATTTTTTTTTAATTGCACACATACAAACGTACTATTTTACAAGGACGCAGCAGCTGTAACTCATTAATTTTCATTGCAATGAAGCATTCCAGAGTCTGGCTATACCACTTTTTACTTATCTGTTTCAATACTGGTAGACACTTAAGAGTTTTGTAAATTTTCACATTACAACAAAACTGTAACATGCATGTACTGGACTTGTTTCACTGGGCACATACATGCTGATTTCTCAGTGGTAGACACTACCCAGTGGATTCTTGGACAGTCCATTCTCATCTACACTGGCAATTGTGAGATGGCTCTGTAGAGACACTGTGCCGACAGCAATGCCCATCAGCAGTGTTTGAAAGCTGTGGCACATCATCAGCATCATTGAGTAATTTTAAACTTCTAAATTTTCGCCTATCTGATTGGTGTGAAATGTTCTATCTCTCCTGTTTAAGTGTGCACATCCCTGATCATTCACAGGATTGAGCACCTTTGTACTTGTTGAATGGCTCTTCACATTTCTTCCTGTTTGTTCATATCCTTTACCCACTTCTCTAGTAGGAGAGAAAATGAATTTTTCAATCATCTGGATCTATGTATTCCACAGAGAGAAGGTGGTTAGAAAACTGTTAACAAATTTTAAAGTGACAGAAGAAGGACCTGGTATATACCACTGACATCCTTTCCCATACCTTAAAAAAAATCAATCACATTTCTTAACCACAGTTATTCCTGATAGGTAGCCTACTGCTGCTACACGGTGACCCACTGTACTTGGGTGAAATTTCTGTTCCATGGAAATTTTTATCCTTTACCAAATCATGTTTACAAAAAATAATTACTTTGAATAAATGGTAAGTTTCAAGAACAAAGTAAAGATTTAAATTTGTTTTTGCAAACTTAACCAACTGATGCCCTCTTGAAACTTTCACAGAAGGTTACTTCTTCCAGAGACATAGCCCAGTTACAGAAATAATACAGATGAATGAATAAGGATCTTCTATAGGAGTACAACAACTGCAATGGTCAAAGGCACAGAGCAAAGAATGACTGTGTGGCTATTACCATAATCTGCTGATGCTTAAATGCAATAAAATTATTACCATAAGGACTTTTTTTCCTCCTGACGTAAGAAAGTTTGGAAGGAGGAGTCTTCTGATTTAATGAGTAAATATCACAAACAGCAAGACTGATATGAGGCAAGGAATTGTTCTTATGAAGCCAGTCAACAAAGACAATAGTCTGGTCCAATTTCCATTGCAATATACTAACATGACCTTGGTTAAAGCCATCTACAATTTCTCAAAATCATAAAGTATTCAATATTGACTCAGTTTCCAAAGTTAGCAATACTGCTGTAGTACACATCTGTCACAATTTATTTCTGACTCCTTGTTTCAGATAGCAAATGTTTCTATCCACAGACGGAAATCCTTCAACCTCTGGCAGCCATGGGGTTAGGGACATCTCACATTGCAGCAGCCATGTGTCTAGGATAAGCCTGTTTCAGGGGTCAAAGCTGATTGGCCTCAGGTAGACAACTGACCAATGCTTAGCCAATCAGATTCTTTTCCTCCAGATTTTGAATTGAGTCTGGAAAGTGGAAGTTAAGCTACACTGATGACACACCTCTAGATGAAAGTCCATGAGCGTCTGCTGGTGAGGTTCCCAGGGCTGCCCCGAGGCTCAGTTCATCCTTCAACTTTATCTTGTTACTCAAGATATGCGGTACTGTTCTAGTGAATTTTCTCTTCTTTAAAAAACAGCTACACTTGGTTCCTTTTACTTGCAACTAAGAGGCTAATTACCCGAAAAATATCTCCAAATAAAGAAAACATTAAATAAGTATTTATTCAGTACAGACCATGTATAAGGTGTTATGGAATAGAGAAAATGTGATGAGGCACACTTCCATAAAGAGCTTGAAATAAAATAAAGCAGATACAAGCAGGGTTCATACTAATTCTCCAAATGGACAAAAAAATGGAACCCTTACTTCCGGTTGATCTAAAACCAGTAGACACAGTGGAAGAGGTAAAACCTGTGCCCTGTACTAGGCCTCAGAGGATTGGAAAATTCTCAACTGATAAAGATGCAAAAAGAGAGAAGAAACCACATAAGGCAGGAAAGTACAGTGACTTTCATGATCTATAGACAAGTTTAGACCACTGAGAGTTTAGAGTTCATACTGAGAGGCAAGAGACAGTAACAAGAAAAACATAATCCTATGGGTTGGATGAGGAGCAAGCTGTGGAGGATCTTGAATGTCAGGTTTAAGAGTCTGGATATCCCTGAAGAAAGCAGAAAGCTTTTGAGTAGGCAAGGAGGATGAACTTAAAAGGCATGCTGATAAGACTGCTGTGGAGACTGCATATGGGATGTATTTAAAGAAGGGAAATGCTAATGCAAGAAGTTACTGTAAATATCCCGGCCAACTTCTCTCCATTTCAGAGCTGTCCATCTTCTCTTAAAGGCTTCAGTTCACATATTCACAAATATCTCAATACAACAAGTTCAAAATCAAACTCCTAATATATTCCTCAAAACCAGTTGTTCGGCCCAGTATCACCTGTATCAATAATACCACACGCTACCCAGGTGCACGTCAGAAATCCCCTGATCTTCAATTCATGAGTAAGTTTTACCTCTAAAACTAGCCAGGATGTGCTCCTTTCTCTCCATCCACTCCCACCTGGCACCACAATGGCTGCAACTCAGAGCTAGTCTCTCGCTCTGCTCCTGCCCTCCTGCCGGGGTCTGCCCTCCACACAACAATCAGAACAACCTAAGTCAGAGCATTCCACACCCTTCCTTTAGATCCTATAAACGACTTCCCAGCACATCTAGGATGCCATTCAATGCCCCCCACCTGCCCTGTGGTTTCTAAAGCCTCAGGTGGCCTCTGGACCCACCAGGCCTCTACTGGTAGCTGTCTGCCTCATCACTGCTCCCCAGCCCTTCTGACCTGCTTTTAGGTTTCCACACCATGTTCTTTCCTGCCTGTGGACACCACAGCCCTTCCTGCCCTAGAATATGCTTCCTCATTCCCACCCCAAATCTTTCCCTAAGTCTTCCTCATGTTTCAAAGTTTCAGCTTACATATCCGCTCATCATACAGGTCTGCCTTCAGCACTCGGGCAGAAATTGGTGGGTGAGGAGGCTGGGGCAACAGCAACAAACTCAACATTCTCTCTCTCTGTCTCTCTGTCTCTCTGTCTCTCTCACTTCCTCTTTATTTTCTGGAACATGAGAAAAAATTAGGCTCCCTTCAACTAAAGTAAAACAGGAAAAATAACTACATCATCATCATCACTTTCTTATACTAAGCTCTACCGGTTTTGAAGTACTTACACATGTATTAATTCATTAATTCCTCACAACAGCTGAATCAAATATAGTGATGGAAAACTACTCACTGTATCTAAATATGAGTAACTATGCTGGGAGAGGCTGTCCATGTATATATGGAAACACATGAGGGACACTTTGGTGACTTGCTCAAGCCCCCATAGCAATCTAGTAACAGGGGCAAGAGGCAGCCCACTTCCCACCGCTCCTGACTCCACTCTTCCAAAACACTGTCCTGCCTCTCCAGGCCTACACACCTGATGCCCTCAGTGAATCTCAAAGCAACGGTTAATAACTAGGAGCCTCAGGATAACCAAAAAATTTTAAAGTATACATGAGTACTTATGTCAAGTAGAATTACCCCATTAAATTTAAAGAATTTCCTTCAAGCTTTTTTTATTCAAGCAAGGAAAATTCTAAAAAAGAAAATAAATGAAGGGCAACACTTACCAAATAATAAATCACACTGTAGAACTATAGTTATTAAAAGCTTGGTACCAACACAGGAACAGACAATCCAATGAAACAGAAGTGATATTCCAGCAGTATACCCAAATAGAAATAAGATTGCATGTAAAAATAATAAAAATAAGAGTCCAAATCACTGAGCAAAATAAACTTACTTGGCAACAACTGACTACCTTTCTGGAGAGAGAAGAAAACTGGATCCCTCTCTATTTACACCAACGGCTCAAAAAAATCAAAATATTTTTATAAAGAATTAAAACAAAATATGGATGAATTTTTTAAATAATTGTAAACTGGAGAAAGGTTTTTCTAGTATGACACAAAGTCCACAGAAGAAATGACTGACCACATAAAAATTTAAAACTGTGTCCAAAAATTTCCCTAAGTAGAAACATTTAAAAAACAGCAAACTGGTAAAACAACAACAAAAGAGGACCAAAAAAAAAAAAAAAAGAAACCTGCCACAATTAACAAGCAGTTGGTTTTCTTCAATGTACAAAAGACTGCCATGAATCAATAAGAAATGGAAGCCAACCCAATGGAAAAAATGAGCAAAATATGCAAACAGGCATTCCAACGAAATGTGATACAAATGACCAATATAAGATGATCGGTCTCCCTGGGAACCACACGCCGGCAGAAGCACTTGGCCAATGAGAGAGAAAGAGTGAATTCATGTGACTGTACTGGGAGACTAAAAGCAATATACATTAAAACTTAAAATGTAAATACTTTAAACCTCTCAATCCTCTTACAGGGTCTATTCACTCAACTGTCCATACACCTATGTACATGGAAGCACACCACAGCATAATACACGTAAAGAAAACCCCAAACCAAAAAACCTGGAATCATCCATTAATCAAGTGCTGGTTATGGTATTTATACAAGAAAATATTATGCAACCATTAGAAACAATGTGATAGATCTGTAAGTCTTGATAAGAACACAGAAAGTGATAAAACTAATGTATACACATATGGGAAGACATTATGGGTGGAAAAAACAAAAAAATACAGAACAACACATACAAATATTCTTGAAGGCTACTTAAGAAACTTAATGATTACTTCTGGGAGCTGAGATTATTATTCTTCACTTTAACCACTGTTCTAATTGAAATTTTTTCAGTAAGTATGTATTTTTTATTTAAAAATATTTTAAATTTAGTAAATTAAAAGTAGAGAGTATAAAAGTCATCTAGAGGATTCAGACACTCAGTGGCCAAAACAGGAAACAAAACATAACGAAATGGAGGGAGAAGGAACAAAAGAGAGAGCCTGGCAGGAAGCCATCTCATGGGTAGGAGAAGACACAATATTTCAATCTGTTAAGTCACTAGGGATGTTTGTTCTCCAAAATGAGCAGAACAAGAAATACAGAAATCTTTCTTAGGCCATCTAGATAAACAAAAATATATCACTGGTCACTGACTTGGGTCGCCAATGGAATTTTTTAGCAAAGGGTCTGAGTTCATGGCCTCCAGCCCCAGAGGGTGAGAGAGACAAGAAGGAGAGGATGGCAGGGGTGTGAGGGAAGTCCCACATCGGTCTAAACTGGCAGCTGCTGCTCAGAGCGAATTGCTTCCCGCAACATGGGCAATCTGCCCAATAACAAGCAGAGTTTCTTCAAGGGAAGATAAAAGAAATCCGAAACCTAAGTGAATTCTCCTAATTTTAAAATATTTGCCACTAACCGAAAAAAAAATATTTTTAAACACGGTATAAGGGCACTACAGCCTGCAGATACCAGTTTCTATACAAATTACACTGAAGTACTAAAAAAAGAAAAAGTGATTTCTAAAAATATTTCCAACTTTTCTTTAACGCCAGATTTGTTTTGTTAGTCTTAAGTAACACAAAAGCTTTATTTTAGTATTTTGAAAGTAAATAGAAACCAAAGTATCAGTAAAGCTCTGCTTTTTCAAAGGCTAACAAAAAGGATATATATACAACTATATAAGAACAAAGATTTGAGAGTAGTTTCACTAGAAACACTGATGGTTTCGCTTTATTGAGGGGGCTGGGTGGGCTTAAAAATGAGTGGTGAACTCTTATTCACTAATTAATTCAACAAACCAATACATGCTAATGTCATTAAGAACTCAGTGGGGAAAAATGGAATCCTTAATAAACTTCAGTTGTCATTTTTGTTCAGGAAATTCTCTTTCCAGTTTTAGAGCTTCGTGTATGTTGAGAGAACTAGATACCATATATCAAAACATGAACATTGTACACTAATAATACCTGGTGGTATTCAGGTCTACCAAGTTCACTGAGACACTGCACTGCAAAAGATGAACAGACTACCTGGAATTTCTGTCCTTCAGTCAAAAAGATAAAAGCAAATAATCAAAATGGCAAGCCCAAGCCTCCTATTAATTATAAAGATTATAATTAAAAAACACAAATATATAGTTTTACTTATAAAAATAATGTTCTAAAGCATAATTAAATACAAGCGTGTGCCTGCAGGTGCAGCGCACAGGTTCTCTTGCAAATAAATCTAGACAAATAAATCAACAGAACCTTCAGGAGTGGGGACAATGCTCTAAGTGTTTTTCTTAGAATAATGATGAACTTGGGCAAATTTACCCACACTCATTAAATAGGGCTTTGAGACATTGGGGTCTGGGGGTCAGTGGTAGTCTGTGCAATTCTGACTTGTCTGCATCCCCAACTCCACTGGTGAAATGCTCTGACAAATTAAGTTAATAAAACATTTTAATACACTGAAAGCAATTCAGCACACTGGTAAGTGCTGATTCATTTCCGTCCCATTACTTTAATAACTATTATTCTAAAACAGTTCAGTAACCAAATATTATTAATGAAAACACTTCAGAGAAAGAGTCAGTTGGTTCAAGTGATGTACTAGAAGAGGCCAAAGTTCACGCCAGCCAAGATAATGGTGTTAATTGAAACAGATAAAGTATTAGGGAGCAAAGAAAGGAGAAAGAAAATACTACTTGGAGTTTTAAATGTTCATAGGACCAACACAGAGACACAGAGCACCTGGCAGGAGGCTGGAAATGCAGCTGTTTAGCAAGGAGACCATGGAGAAGAAAAGATCCCAGTAAGATGCCCCTGTGGTGGGTAGGGTGGGGTAGAGTGAGGCCGCAGCGGCACCCTAACTCCTGGGCTCCCGACAGTTCAGGTGCATTTCTGCAGCTTCACCTCACCACAGGCGGTGTCCCACAGGCTGTATGCTAAGAGTTACAGTGACTCCACAATTTCATTCCTTTTGGGGATTCTTTGACATTCTATAATACTGGGCAGTCAAAACAATAAGAAAAAGATCTCTTGTTTCTCTAACTTGAAATCTGACAGTTTTTTGGTAATGTATGCAATGGGGAGAAGGGGTGTGTAAATTGAGAAGTACAGGCATATATTTAAGGGAGCTGACCAGAAAAAGCAATTTTAAAATCCTACAATTCTCTAAACAGGTGGATATTCAACAATATCATTTTTTCTTTAAAAAATAAACTTTACACCAGGTGCAGTGGCTCACACCTGTAATCCCAGCACTTTGGGAGGCTGAGGCGGGCAGATCACGAGGTCAAGAGATCAAGACCATCCCGGCCAACGTGGTGAAACCCCATCTCTACTAAAAATACAAAAATTAGCTGGGTGTGGTGGTGCACGCCTGTAGTCCAAGCTACTCAGGAGGCTGAGGCAGGAGAACCTCTTGAACCCGGAAGGTGAAGGTTGCAGTAAGCCGAGATCATGCCACTGCACTCCAGCCTGGCGACAGAGTAAGACTCTGTCTCAAAAACAAAAACCAACCAACCAAACTTTAAATTTAAAAAGTAATTAGCACAATGCTTTATACAATTCAGTTGCTACCCTTTATGCTAAGGTTACTTCCTGTAATCCTACCTACACATTTCTTTATGAAATGTTCAGAAAAGCTTCTCGTGATTGCCCTGAATACCTGAAGAGCTACCCTTGAATTGCAGTGTCCCAGTTCCTATCAACCAAATCTTAATCTAAATCCATGTATGATAGTCTACATGTGTAGGGTCCTCCTAGATGAAAAACTGTGCCTGCTTTCAAGTGAGGAAGACATTAAAGTCTAATTTCAAGATGAAGCAGTCCCTCTGTAGTATGAAATAAATCAGCCAGATGAAACACTGTTCTTTAATGTTCAGAAATTAAAGCTCTTAATTCTAGAATTTATAGAAAGATCACATCAAGGGCAATGATGGAACATCACTAATAAATGATCACTTCCTTATTTTAAAATTACACCTTTATAGCTAAATGCTACCCAGCTGGTAGAACAAAGGAAGGATGGTAACTAAACTCATCATTCTTCAAGATAACCAATCATAAGACAGAAAACTTCTCACTTGGCTCATATTTCACGCAAAAACAAAAGTCTCAAGTCTGGTCTCAGCCAACATGCAAAGGCGTGCCACAGGGCGGCTCTTCGAGGACAGTTTGTGCGCGTGGTACCATGTGGGGCAGGTCTGGCTGAGCCCAGACTCGCAGGCCGGATGAGCTCCCCATGCCACTTCCTGCCAATCTCTGGCTTCTGTTCTCTGAGGCCTCCCACCCAATTACTGACCAGGCCCAGACCTGCCTGAGTAGGATCTTCTCAGAACACCCAGAGCAGTGTTATGCCAGGTTCACCCTGCCTATCCCGAGTTCAGCCTCCCTTTCTTAAAGTCACACTACAAACGAGCACAGTCAGTAGCACCATAAGGAAAGAACAAGAGTTAGAAGGCCCTGCCTGCCTAGAAGCTTTTAAATCCCATACAAACCACTGTTTTAAGGAGGTTGGATGGTAAGGGCAACCACGAAAATGCTACAGAAGATACACTATGGCAAGTAAAATCATCAAAACCAAGACTGCTCTTCACACACTGAGGGGAATGAAAGAGTACCGGTAGCTGATAGGCCAATAGATTTAGTTATAACACGCCTGTGTTTCCACTCCCACTTCTAAAATGAAATTTATTCATGTAACACATTAACTGAGTGCCTACTGTGCATCAGGAATCATTCTGGGTACAATGGGTACAGAGGAAGGGAGGGACCCGAATCCACATGGTCCTCTATTATCCCAGTGCGGTCATGGTGCGTGCATGCACGCGCACACACGCACACACACACACACACACATTATTTCACGTGGAATGCTCTCTGGCTATGCAATAAGAACTTCACTGGTTGTGTGGAAAAGAACAGCAAAACAACCCGAAATAAAGAGTATATTGGACTCCCACTTGCTAACAAAATTTTATTTTCTATTGAATTAAAACCAATAAAGCAACACCAATTTCAACAATAGAAAGGCTTAAACCACCGATAAGAGATCTACTTTCACTGTTTACATGGTGTGCTTTTTGTGACTGAAACTTTATCCATGAAAATCAGCCAGCTAGTGAGAGGCAAAACAAAAGCTACAGGTTTTCTCACACAGTCAAGGAAAAAAATCTTTTCTGAGGTAAACAGGTTTAACAAGCTACACCCACAGTTACACCTCTGTGAAAACCACCTGGCTTGCCTTCCTCAAACCAAATACGTGTTTCCAGCCTCAGCTGCAGCCCAGCAAGAGGGAAAGAACTTTACTCAAGTCCCACGGACTGGCTTACGGAAGCCCCTCCACCTATCACCAGGCCCCGCACCCACTCTGTGGAGCCCAAGAGGGCAAGTGGGGAGGGGAATCATGAAGCTCAAGAAAGGCACCTGCCAGATCGGTCAAAGTTCACCAAGCAGTAGCTGGGGGTGGAGAAGATGGCAGCGCCCAAGACCAGGGGGCTCCACAGCAAACAGCAGGCCCCACCCAACAACACGGTCCTCAGAGGTTTTCATACATTTTGTCTGCAGTGATCACAGAAGAAAAGTACCCCCTTCTCCAACAAAATAGCATACACCTGTGGAGTTCTGATACGATCTGTGATATGACCTGTCCGGCCATTCTGTGTGTTTTAAAACCTGCTCAGTGAGTGTCAGTCCTGAGCTGCTGCAAGGGTGCCTTCTGCCAGTCCCAGGCAGGGGCAGCACGTGTTGCTGTGGTACAGGCTGA
Organism: Aotus nancymaae; assembly: GCF_030222135.1. Taxonomy (NCBI): domain Eukaryota; kingdom Metazoa; phylum Chordata; class Mammalia; order Primates; family Aotidae; genus Aotus; species Aotus nancymaae. Next base: position 202,765 of record NW_026988450.1, on the reverse strand, counting down.
GGGGTCATTGACTCAGACCTACACTCAAAACCTGGGCCTCAAAATTAGTAGAAACAAACATGATGGCATGTTTTAAAAATAAACCTGTTCATTTATGCAGTTGGACCCAAGGCAACCCAGGTTGCTTCTCGTTATGAGCTAAGCTTTGTTTTCATTCAAGGCAAAGAATTAAAATGCTACATAATAGAGGACCGAGGAAGGTGAAAATTAAAGAAATGGAGAGAGAAGCCCTGAGAAGGTAGAAGACTTCAGAGGAGTCAAGCCAGGTGGGTGTCCTAGGAGAACAAAACCAAGAAAGAGAAGCAAAAGCAGTGACCGGGGAGTGGACAGCCATGAGCTGTGGGCCCAGGGGGTGTTCCTCACCCGGGAGCTCCACAAGGAGCGAAGGCAACAGGGATCAAGGGAACAAGGAGCTTCGCTGGTACATGGGCTTAAACACACTCAGGTGAATAAAGTTAAACACACCTTGCACAGGAAGCTCCTTGAACCGTGAATACGCTTGTGTGCACTCTGCCCTCTCCAAGGAGTCTGCAATAAGTAGTCTTTCCTGAACTCCTTTAGCCTCAATTTAACCAGTGTTTCACCGCACATCTCATGGAGCTGAATAGTCTAAAATCTTATATTTTAATCATTTTAATGAAAAGCTCTTGCAAGTAAAGTTTTCCATCATTTCTTCCTTCACCCAGGTCACCCAGGCTGGAGTGCAGTGGTGCTATCTTGGCTCGCTACAACCTCAGCCTCCCAAGTGGCTGGGACTGTAGGCTTGCACCACCACACCTGGCTAATTTTTGTATTTTTTATAGAAATGGGGTTTCATCATGTTGCCCAGGCTGGTCTCAAATTACTGAACTCAAGCTATCCACCTACCTCAGCCTCCCAAAGTGCTGGGATTACAGGCGTAAGCCACCAAGCCCAGCCTCTTTATGTTGAATATAGGCAAATAATCTCATGACAGCTCACAGGCATTCCTGTGCAGAGCCATTATTTTGGACTCTGAGGTAGTGCAGTTCTGCATGCCAGCTGGGCTTCCTTCCTTCTGCTACAGGCTGCTCTGCTCGCTGACCCCACTCCTAGGGTGCCGGAGTCTGCTCTAACAGCCTTTTCTGACTGACTGCCTAAGCCACGAGCCCCTTTCAGTTTGCCTTGGGTTTTAAGGGCCTATAGCAAGACTCAATGTGGGACACCTGGAGGACTCTAAAGATGAATAAAATATAGATTTTGCTCTTTAGAGATTTACATTTGGCTACTTGTTCACAATTAAGTTGAGCCACTGAGAGCTCAAAACACTCAACTGTAAAGCAAACCTAAGAGCAATTATTTCAGAGTCGCAGGGCCCCGTTCAAGATCCAAGGTTAACTCCAAAGGCACTGGCTGAGGTTTTGGCAAGTGCCATCTTGCCATCTTAGGTGTACATAATGATGCTTCTTTGAAATAATCAAACTTGAGCAAAATAATCCTTATGAGATTACTTTGGGGTGAAAGAAGACAAATGAATTAAATGCAGTTGTCCACAGTCACACAAGAGAAAAATCTCAGGACTGCTACTGTCCACACAGCATCTTACACACAATGTACCAGGCTCTGTCTAGAAAATAATAGAGGCCAGAAGAATTAAGAGAGGAAAATCTATACATATGTAGATACATTTAACTTTGATAGCTGCAATTATGAGTAAAGGCAAAATGAATTATCTTTAAAGAACAAATTTGTCCCTATGTATTTTTCCATAACCATGAAGTTCAACAAACATGATTTCCTAAGGACTTTAGAAATAAAAAAATTAAAAAGTAGTTCATGTTTCATAATGCTTGTTTCATCATTATTTCAATAGTGAAAAGATAATGTTTAATATACTGTTGGGAATTTTATTGGCCACAATGAGCTAAAACAATATTATGGACATAAGTCATCTCTGAAAATAATTACTGTCTGATATTCATGCAAGAACATGAACTATGGGGGAAAGTGCCAGGTTCTCTCAGTCCCTAAAAAAACTAGAAATGTCAAAGGTAGTGCTGGAAACCCCACTCTTGGGAAGACACTTGGTTTATGAATTAAATTATAACAAAACAATGTTTATCTCGGTGTAACTTTAAATACCCATAACTTTAAGTACTATAAAGTTATCCTGGGTTTGATTTATGAAGTCATATAAGTGTTTCTTAAATGAAAATAAGATTCTGCTGAATAAAAATAAGGCACTAAAAGGACATTTTGTAATGTAATTATAACTAGCAAAACATGTTGTGTTTCTGAAATATATGCCACTAGAGATTCTTATTATGGAGAGTTTGGGAATGAATTAACTCAGCAGGCCGAGTTGCTCCAACCTGTTCAGGTGACTGGCCCTTGACCCAGCCACTTGGGAACTGAGTTCTTGGAATATTCTGATAGAAATGTTTGCATGCTTGAAACCTTGACCACACTGTACCACTCTGTCTACGTAGTCTGTGCAAACAACATAATTTATGGTGAAACCTGCTGTTTCCTCCTGGGCGACAGTTTCAGTAGCTGTGGTCAGTCACACAGGCACTGTGAATCTACAAAACTGAATCAGAATAAAAATCCTAAACTGTTAGGACCAAGAGAGCTTCCCTGATAGACAATATGTGCAAATAATGAACTGCCATAATTCATTGCTAGAGGAATTAAGCGTGTCCTGTTCAACTCCCATGGAACAGGACACTTGGAGGCTTGTGCGTGGTCTCCTCCAGACTGCTCCCAGTACACCTTTCCCACTTGCTTCCTTTGCTGTAATAAACTGCAATCATGAGTATACTTACTTCTAAGTCCTGGGGCTCCTTCTAACAAATCACTGAACTTAGAAATAATCTTAGGGACCCCAAACACACACAGTTTATAAGATTTTATTAATTTTATCATATTTCCTATCATTTCAGTAGACTGAAATGTAAAAACCAGTCTATACAACCCTGATAATCAGGTACGGCTGACTACATTAAAAATAATAACTTAAAGGAATATCAGTCCCCATAGATGGAAGCCAATTAGGGTTAAATGAATATGGCTAGAAAGCAAATCACCATCGAGAACAGAGGTCAGCGAACTTTTCTATCAAGGAAAATATTTCAGGCTTTATATATAGTAAATATATATATATATAGTAAATATTTTAGGCTTTGTGGGCCATGCAGTGTCTGTCACAAATACCCAACTCTGCCATTGTAGTGCGAGAGCAGCCAGAGATAACACGTGAACTAATGAGTATGGCTGTGCTCCAATAAAACTTCATTGTGGAGACAGGTGATGGGCCAGATTTAAACTGTAAGCTATAGTTTGCCAACTCCAATCCAGAACAAGTGAGCTTCAATAAAAATGATGTTTCTCTATTGCTTTTCTAGGTTAAAAAAATTTTTTTTAAACAAAAAGGAAAATCCCAAGATGTTTTTGCTCATCACTCAATATACCTTGACATGCTACAATAAAACTCTGAAATTCAAATAACCTATATTAGAAGTATAGTGATTTTGCAAATTCAACTTACTACTTATTGGCATCTACTATGACCTTAGTACAACATCAAATGTTCTGAAGAGGAATCTATGTAAGAGATCCTGCCACTGGCACTGGGATATTACAGACTGGTTGATGTTGCCCTGTATGGGTTTTCCAGTGCTTCACAACAAATTATCACAAACTTATCAACTTAAAACATCACCCATTTATTAGCTCATAGCTCTGTTCAAACTTTATCTGGGTAAACAAAAGGTTGGGCATGACAAGATCAGGTTCTCTACACAGGGCTTCCCAAGGCCAAAATCAAGGTCCTGGCAGGGTTCCCTTGTCACCTGGAGCTCAGGATCCTCTTCGAATCACATCTGCTTGGGGTGTGATTCAGTTCCTTGCACAATAGGGTCCCTGTTTCCTTGAAAGCAGTCGAGGCTGCTCTCAGCTTCAAGAGGCTTTTCACATTATTTGGCACATGATCTCCTCCATGTTTTTGTTTTGTTTTGTTTTTGAGATGGAGCTTTGCTCTTGTTGTCCAGGTTAGAGTGCAATGGCGCAATCTCGGCTCACCACAACCTCTGTCTCCTGGGTTCAAGTGACTCTCCTGCATCAGCCTCCCGAGTAGCTGGGATTACAGGCATGCGCCACTACGCCAAGCTAATTTTTATATTTTTAATAAAGACGGGGTTTCTCCATGTTGGTCAGGCTGGTCTCTAACTCCCGACCTCAGGTGATCTGCCCGCCTCGGCCTCCCAAAGTGCTGGGATTACAGGCAAGAGCCACCACACCTGGCCAGTCTCCTCCATGTTTAAAGCCAGCCAGAAATAAATAATCTTTCTGCTCTTTAATTCCTGATCAGTTCCTGTAACTGGCTCTTACAACAAAAAAGTTTAATTTACCTAGATTCACTGTTGCTCAAAGACCTCAAAGTGTGTCTGACACTGATCAAAGTCCCTAAAAAGGCACAGTGAGAGATGATTCTGAAATGATTTTTTTGTTAGAAATAATTCTATCTTAAGGTCATGTAAAGTGATGGATTTCCTGGGACTGATAACAAACTTCCTGGGAATACTGAGTGTTAACATAATCCTAAGCATTCAGGTAATGTAGAGCTTTGAATTAAGACAAACTAAAAAGCTTTTCTATCGTGCTAGATTCTTTTCTCTTTTCTTTTCTTTTCTTTGAGATAGAGTCTTGCTCTGTCACTGGGCTGGAATGCAATGGTGAGATCTCAGTTCACTACAACCTCCACTTCCCGGGCTCAAGCAATTCTCCTGCCTCAGCCTCCTGAGAAGCTGGGACTACAGGGGAGTGCTACCACGCCCAGCTAATTTTTGTATTTTTAGCAGTGACAGGGTTTCACCATGTTGGTCAGGATGGTCTCGATCTCTTGACCTCATGATCTGCCCGCCTCAGCCTCCAAAAGTGCTGGGATTATAGGCATAAGCCTCCGTGCCCAGCCCAAATTCTTAATAATACTTGTTAAGAGCCCCTAATATATTCGAATTCCTTTCTTCATCATCTACAACTTACTGATTTAATGACAACTATCTTAAAAGAAACTTAACAAAATGAGAAATTTCTGGGCACAGTGGTGCACAACTGTAGTGTCTGCTACTCAGGGAGATCCCTTGAGCCCAGGAGTTCAAGACCAGCCTGTACAACACAGCAAGACACTGTCTCTTAAAAAAAAAAAAAATTCTGGTAGCTTGAGAATATGGAACAATTAAACCTATTTCTTTGAAGGCTGTGCTTTAGAAAACAATTATTTTTCTTTTTTTAATAGCTATTAATTTGTTCTTCACTGCCCTTCAAAAGAATACAACTTTAAAATCAGACAAAGCAAAATAAGAAAATCACATGCTTTGAAAACTGTCTACCAACTTTGGCTACACATCTCTCTGGCCTTGTCTGTTATAATTAAATGTCTGGGTTTTTGCGGGGAGCAGGGGAACCAAGTCTTGCTCTGTCTCCCAGGCTGGAGAGTACAGTGGCACGATCTCCGCTCACTGCAACCTCTACCTCCTGAGTTCAAGTGATTCTCCTGCCTCAGCCTCCTGAGTAGCTGGGATTACAGGCACCTGCCACCACGCCCAAATAATTTTTGTATTTTCAGTAGAGACAGGGTTCACCACATTGGTCCGGTTGGGCTCAAACTCCTGGCCTGAAGTGATCCATCCACCTTGGCCTCCCAAAGTGTTGGGATTACAGGCATGAGCCACCATGCCCAGCCAAAAAAACTCACCATTTATAAGCATAAATAAAAAGCAAATAGTCTGGCATTCAGGACGCTTATGATCTTAATTCTGTAATCTCATTTCCTGCTGCTCTTCCACAAAAAAATGCCTAACTTGGAGAGAGATCCAAGATGGCTGATCACTAGCAGCTCGGGCATGTAGCTCCCAGTGAAAGCACACAGAATGAGAGGACACCACACTTTCAGACGAATATTTGTTGCTCACGGACCAAGAGATTCCCAGCAGTGGAGCCCCACAGGTCGCCAGAGCGACTCTTGTGGCCGGCGCAGCGGTTTTGCTGGCGCCTTAGAGCGGCAGTTCTTCGTGCAGAGTCCGGAGATTCCCAGGCAGAAAAGCACCATCAATCTTAACACCGCTGTTTTGGCCGGCTCAGTGGATTGCTCAGATTTTGGCGCTGGGAATCAAAAAGTTGGACGTCAGCTCAGAGACCTAGTTAGAAAGTCGGTGATTACAAAGACGACAGAGGGATAAACATATAATGAAGGGAAGAAACCAGCCTAAAAAGGCAGAGAATACTCAAAATCAGAATGCCTCTCCCTCTACAGGGGATCGCAATTCCTCATCAGTAACAGAACAAGGCTTAATGGAGAACGAGTGTGTTCCACTAACAGAAGCAGGTTTCAAAACGTGGGTGATAAGAAACTTCTGTGAATTAAAAGAACTTGTTCTAACCCAATGCAAAGAAACTAAGAACCTTGAAAAAAGGTTTGACGAAATGCTAACGAGAATGGACAATTTAGAGAGGAATATAAGTGAATTGATGGAGCTGAAAAACACAACACGAGAACTTCGCGAAGCATGCACAAGTTTAAACAGTCGAATTGATCAAGCAGAAGAAAGGATATCAGAAGTCGAGGACCAGCTCAGTGAAATGAAATGAGAAGACAAGATTGGAGAAAAAAGATAAAAAGGAATCAGCAAAGTCTCCAGGAAATATGGGACTATGTGAAAAGACCTAATTTACGTTTGATAGGTGTACCTGAATGTGACGAAGAGAATGAATCCAAGTTGGAAAATACTCTTCAGGATATCATTCAGGAAAACTTTCCCAACCTGGCAAGGCAGGGTAATATTCAACTCCAGGTAATACAGAGAACACCACAAAGATATTCTTCAAGAAGACCAACCCCAAGGCACATAATTGCCAGATTTATTAGGGTTGAAATGAAGGAGAAAATACTAAGGGCAGCCAGAGAGAAAGGTCAGGTTACCCATAAAGGGAAACCTATCAGACTTACAGCAGATCTCTCAGCAGAAACCCTACAAGCCAGAAGAGAGTGGGGACCAATATTTAACATCCTTAAAGAAAAGAACTTTCAACCCAGAATTTCCTGTCCAGCCAAACTAAGCTTTATGAGCGAAGGAAAAATTAAATATTTTGTGAACAAACAAGTACTTAGAGACTTCACCACCACCAGGCCTGCTTTACAAGAGCTTCTGAAAGAAACACTGTACATATAAAGGAACAACCAATATCAGCCTTTCCAAAAATATATCAAAAAGCAAAAAGCGTTAACACAATGAAAAATTTACACCAACTAATGGGCAAAACAGCCAGCTAGCATCAAACGCCAGTATTAAACTTATATATATTCTAATTGGATAAAAAGCCAAAACCCATTGGTATGCTGCATCCAGACCCATCTCACATGCAACAATACACAAAGACTCAAAACAAAGAGAAGGAGGAAGATTTACCAACCAAACAGAGAGTAAAAATAAGCAAATAAACAAAAAGCAGGAGATGCAATTCTCGCCTCTGATAAAGTAGACTTTAAAGCAACAAAGATCAAAAGAGGCAAAGAAGGACATTACATAATGGCAAAAGGATCAATGTAACAAGAAGAGCTAACGATTCTATAGATCAACCAGACAGAAAATTAATAAGGACATCCAGGACTTGAACTCAGACCCGGAACAAGTAAAGTTAATAAACATTTATAGAACTCTCCACTTCAAATACACAAAACATACATTACCACCTCACACCTATTCCAAAAGTGACTACATAATTGGAAGTAAATCACTCCTCAGTAATCGCATAGCATTTCATAGTTTAAATGAAATATTGGTTGGCTGTTTGTTTGTTATTTTCTTCCCTTATTCCTTCCTGTCTACATCATTAAGTATAATTATTCGTATAAAAGCGGTTTTCAATACCCATTACTAAATTGCATTCTTGCCTGGGCAAGAAAGCAATACTCCCATTCTCTCTCTCTCTTTCTCTTCCTTTTTCCTCCTCTTCTTCATTCTTTCTTTTTCTTTCTTTAAAAAAAAAAATGCCTAACTCAGCTACACCAAATTACTGAACTTTCTCCAAGAAAACTAGATAATGTGTTGGTTTTTTTTTTTTTTTTTTTTCATATTTCTAACGTACTGTTCCTTTTACCTGGAATGCCCTTCCTCTTCCCTCCTGGCAAACTACTACTCAGTACAGAAGACTTTACTAAAACATCTTTCACATGTGAAGCCTTTCTCCTACCCCGACAGTCTATGATGAGTGAATCTGACAGCCCATCTAGGTTCTTTTTTTTTTTTTGGAGACAGACAGAGTCTGGCTCTTGCATAGGCTGGAGTGCAGTGGGGCGATCTCGGCTCACTGCAACCTCCACCTCCTGCCTCAGCATCCCAAGTAACTGGGATTACAGACACACGCCACCACTCCCGGCTAATTTTTGTGTATTTTTAGGGGACATTCACCTTAAGTTCTACCATTTGTCTTACTGTATACCTCCTTTAGCATCATCCACTACCGGGTCCTTCTGAAGCCACAGAGGCTGTCACTACCACATATCATACCATCTCTATTACTTAATTTCTGTGTATTACAGTAATTTGTATAGATGTCTGTCCCTTCTTTGAGACTGTGAGCTTTAAAACCTGGCTGGGTTTTTATAGGCTTGGCTCCAAGAATATAGACAGGCATAGAAAATCTACGTGAGAGAATATAAAATAAATAAATCTTGACCACTTCACTTACTGAAAGCCTCTGCTTATCTGATTTCTAAATAACAACAGCAGAAAAGTATTTTTTGTGATGTACTATTTCTTTATGTTGGGAGCCCCAGAGGCAACTGCTCTACATGAATAGCAACACAGAGGAAATCAACATTGCGCCTCCCATGCAGCTGATACAGAGGGCAACTAGAGAGGTTCCTTCTGCCTTCTGAGGAGAGAGAGAGATTTCTTTCTACGTAAGATGTCACACACAGGAAAAGACACTCCCTCGAGTCCACGACCACATTTATAATCCCCACTCGCTTCGTAAGTTAATTACTGTTGACATATTGCTGTGCCTACAAAAACCATCTTTTTAGGAGACAATCATGAAGCCAGGTCCTGAACAGAAAGATGAAACTAACAGTATACACGAGACTTGCAGTGCAGAAAATAAAGAGAATGGAAGACAGAAAAAATAGAGTGTGGGAGAGAGAGATTTATTTGCATTGTGTTAAAGGAAAAGAAGACTCTCCCTTACAATGGGGGATAGAGACACTTTAAAAAAAACATAGACAAACTAACAACGTCACTATTGGAAATTAATGTATTTAATATGACTATAAGGGAAAACAGCACTGGACCATAAGATCTTTTTTAGACTATGGTTAAAATATTTCTTTTACGTATGTATTTTGTTCTCCAAATGATCAGACTCTTAAATGTATCTCTAGAAATGAAGTCCTTTCTATAAACTATCCTCTTCACAACTGCCACTCAGAACACCAACTGCCTATTATGACACAGCAACCAAGAAACACTTGGGCTTGTATTGGGGACAATCAACTTGTGACTTCCTGCTAGACTTTCTCAATTCACACGATGATGAAATGGCTAGTGTTGCAATGCACTTATGGCTTTAGATAAAAACATAGGCACTCAAGACAGAAGTGGCCAAAGAGAGCATCGCCCAGCAGGAAGTTGTTCCTACAAAGGAAATTGCAGGTTCTAAGATGAAGAGGAAGTCAAGTGGGAGAATTAAGTGTCTTAAGGGCTTGAGAAAATACTGAAGAAATACTTGCGGTCTCAAATACAGTTGAAACACTAAGCAGTCCAGGCTATCACTAATTATATATTCAAAACTTTAACAATGCAATGTGGAGTAAAGCTAGTCCACAAAAGGTAAATCGTGTCTGTGTAACCTTTGTTCTTACACACCTGCTCCTGCACAATGTGGGAATCTTAGTCACATTTCTCTTCATTTTATGATATCCTGCAATGTCCTCTTCATATACAAACCTACTCCCCAATAAGCTTCCAGTTTCTATATAATAAATGGCTACCTTCTGAAGTTTGTTCATTCCCACGTGCCTCGGAAACATATCCTGGACACAGAGAACACATTACCAGTCATTTATCTAGCATTACGGCGGTTTACTTTACCACAACTCTCATAAGTTCTAAGAAACCTCTGATAGAAGCTGTTTCAGCCCTTTCATCTCTAGACATTTCAACCATATGGGAGCTTCATATCTCACCTACTTATTTCCCTTTTCAGTTTTTAAAAATCATGCCCAGAATTCTTTGATGCTGATAAATATTCACAGAACAGACTTTTTCCATCATTAAACAGGAAACTGAATATTGCACATCTATGTTTTATAGTCAATAGGCTGTATAGAGTTATTAGTGGTATTAACAAGGAGACTACTGATAATTTTTCATAAAAGGCCACACATGACCTTCTTTTCCGTAGGTTAATCATATGTTAACCACTTCTGCACAGAAAAGACATGCACATAGAAGGCAAGCATGAAGAACACGCCCACATACAGCAATTTTCCTGTCTCATTAAGACCACAGCATGTTTGCCAAGACGGCTGGCAAGATGACACCAGGCTCCAAGGATCCGCTTTTTATTCTAATTACTGAAATCTTGTCTTAGTTTTCAGTATTTCATAGAAAGCCATCTACACTCAGCAGTGGGATCTCCCTAGCGAAATATTTTTTTTTTTTTGACTTCTCAACTCTTTCTGACTCCGTTAACAACCACCGACACACGCTACGAACTGAACGTTGTGTCCTCCCTAAAACTTGTACATTGAAACTAATTGCCAATGTGGTAGTATGAGAAGGTGGGACTTTTGGGAGGTAATTAGGTTAAGGGGGTGGTTATGAATGGGATTAGTGCCCTTATAAAAAAGGTCCCAGAGAGCTGCCTTGTCCCTTCCACTATGTGAAGTTACAGCAAAACGATGGCTACCTATGAACCAGGAAGTGGCCCCCACCAGACAGCAAATCTGCTGACGCCCTAACCTTGGACTTCCCAGCCTCCAGAACTGTGAGAAATGTATTTTCTCTGTTTATATGCCACTCTATCTGTAGTACTTTATTAGAGCAGCCCCAATGGACTAGGACAAGTATCATCCTATGATTTCCAGTTTGGCTTTGAATCACCATGTTCTTAGGATCTCCAGCATCCCTTCTTTCCTCCAGCTGCTTATTTTCTCCAACTAGCATTTCACAATTCCTTCCCACCTTCGTTCAGTGAACACATACAGGCTGAAAACCAAGTATCTGCTACATGCTGCTGCTACGACACTGAGCAAGACTCGGGCAGGTTATGGACACACTCCACTAAACGCTATCAAAGGAGTGGAGTGGGCTGGCCGGGGGAAGGGCAGCAATGGGGGCTAGTGGGAGAACTTCTTGCCAACCATTTAACTTTCTTCTATTCCCATATTCCCACTGTCTTAAATGTGTGGGTTTATATAATGGTCCACACTACCTGCAACCTTCAACTATTCTTCAAAAACTTTATGTTAGTTTCCTATTGCTGAGTTACAAATTGCCACAAACTTAGTGGCTTAAAGTAACACTCATTTGTTAGCTCCCAGCTCCAGAAGCCAGAAGTTTGGCCATGTTTTAACTGGGTCCCCTGCTCAGAGTATCATGAAGCTAAAATCAAGGTGGTGGTGGAGCTTAGTTCTCCTCTGGTAGCTCGAGAAAAATCCAATTCCAAACTCATGCTTTGTACTAGCAGAATTCAGCTCCTGTGGTGACAGGACTGAGGTCTCTGTTTCCTTGTTGGCGATCAACTGGGGTTTGCTCTGGGCTCCTGGCTCATGGCTATGGCTGCATTCCTTGCCTGGTGGTACTCTCCATTTCTGAGCCAGCAATAGCACTTAAACCACTCTCCTGCTTCAAATCTGTCTCATCTCCTCAGCTTCTGACCTCTAAATACAAATGTAAAGGGCTCTGGGGATTGGGTCAAGCCCACTGAGGACAATTTCCCTTCTCGAAGTCAACTGTGCCATATATTAAACCTAATCACAGGAGTATAACCCATCCTAGTCACAGTCTCAGGGAGGTATAGCGGGAGTGGGTATACTGGAGGTCATTCAGAATTCTATTTATCACAGTTTATTAAAAAAACACAAAAATTTGGCATCAATAAAGAATTTTATGGCACTGATAAGAAATATAGTACTGAGATTTAGTTTTCAATCCTAGGAGCAGAATAACCAAAAAAAATCATGGGTAACTCAAAAATCCATTCCTCCAGCCCTTTTAGCCTTAATCTATATATTTTTGCAAATACCCAAGAGGTACTTACATTTGAATATTTCATTCAACCTTACCTGATAAAACTGATTTAATAACCTCCCCCTTTCTCAGATTTCCATTATACCAACCACGCTGCCAGCACTCCAAGATCTCCACCTTTGAGGGATTATCATTTAGTCTATTTTCTCTTTAACATCAAACTGCAACTAATTCAATACCCAATCTTAACAACCTGCCCTTCCTCTCCATTCTCAAACGCAGAATCATTAGAAACACTGGTCTCCTACCCTTACCTCTCTGCCCTTTCCTGTTCTTTCTGTCTGTGCACAGCCTTGCCCTATCCTACACACAGCTCCCAAGAAAGTCCCTAACGCTGTGCTCCATGCTCTCCTCTTCAGGAACCACAGCCCCCTCAAACTAGTCAGAGCTATCAAAGCTCTTCATCCCAGCACTTAAGGTCAACAGTGTCCTCTAGACCCCAAACACTTACTCCAGACCCCACCATCCACTGCCACACCACACCCTCAGTCCCTGGGACACCTCATCTTCTGACCCCACCTTCAGCCTCTGCTCAGCTGCTCTCTCAGGCAGACATGCCCTAGCAGGGAAGGGTCAGCTTCACAAAGATGTCTCATCCACAACCTGCTTGCTGTCCTCTGACCTAGACCACCTGGTATTATCTTTGCCTTGCTTTGGCTTCATGTCATTTTTTAATAGATACATTTTACCTTTCTCACTATATCAGGAACTTTGTGTGTGTGTGTGTGTGCGTGCACACGCACGCTTGTGCATTTATGTGTAAACATGAATATTCTTTTTCTTATCCCATAGCATTTATGCAGCACACACAAGAAATTAAACAAATATTGCTTTTTTTCTCACAATCCAATCTGCATTTACTGTACTGATCTTTCACTTATTTTTATAATCTCTTTACTTGCCTGGAGGAACCAAGTCTTTAGAATAGAGGTTAATAAAATAGGTCATCCACCCTTGTCTCTGCATGAATGAAGTAATGGCATAAATAACAGCCCAGAGTTACAGAAAAGGACATTTATTTAATGTTTCAATTAAATAAAATATAAAACTCTTAAAACAGGAATAATAGAAAAATTCTAGGAAAAAGGTCAAAAAGCTTTAAAGGAGGAAAAGGAACAGAACTTGGAAAATGTGCATTTTCAAATGCAAAAGATGGGAAACAATCTGAAAGTCCACCTACAGAGAACAGCTAAACAGATGAGGGTACTGCCAGGCAATGCAAGGCTGCACACCATGGGGGTAAATAAAGAAACTTTCCCATGTTGCTCAGAAAGACCCACTGCATGCTAAAATGTGCATGGGTCTCCTGAGCAGTTGTGGAACATGCTGCCATGTGTCTCTAATGGGCGGGCAACAGATCATCAAAAACATTTATTTAAGTCTCTGGAAGAACTCAATAATGGTGTCTGCCTATAGGGGAAGGGGACTCTAGGTACATGGGGACAAGTGTGAGGAGGCTTCCATCCTTTCTCATGCCACCGGACCATGTGAATGTGGAAAAAGGCCAGGTAGATCCCTCCCTGCAAGTGCAGGAACAGGGCAGAATCAGCCACAGATTGCTATAAAGTTCAGTGTCCAGGAAGGAGCTTGATGCCTTCAGAGGAAAAATAAATGTATGTCTTTGCCTGTTCTAGGTTCTCTAGCAGAAGGAAACAAGCCATGCAGGTCCTACTCTCCGAAATACTTGCCGACTCCTCCTTTTGCTACAGATGTGCTGTACACGGCATAGAGAAGCACAAGCTGTACAGGTCGCAGGCTTGCTGTGGGGAAGACGGAGGCCACAGTGGGGCTCTGCCGGGGCGCCTGCACGTGATGGGACATAAAGGCCCATTCGCTACCTGTGTCAGTGCATGCAGGGAAAGCCTGGAAAATCACCTGAGACTCCACAGGATTTACATATTCAAGACAAGCTCTGACTACAAACTCAGAAAAAAGGTAATGATTACAGGCAAATCTGCTTTTTAACAGACTTTTTTTGGATTATGATGCCAGCATTACCAGAAAATGCCACTGAAAAGACTTCCTGAAAAACATATGGTATTTTAAAAACTCAAATCATAGTCTGAGATTTGCTGCAACTGAGAGAAACCAAATGAACATTGGATATATTCCAAGTGAGAATTCTATTTGTGAACTGAAGAAAAACTGGGGCCTGCCAAACTGATAATTAAACTGAGCACTCTGAACCAACTAGTGGAATGACTCCCTCTTCCTGGGACAGGTTTGCCATACCTTACATACTGAAAAACAAAATTTGCATTGAAGCTCTGTACAATCAAAAACACTTCTTGGAATGAGTCAAAGTTCTTCTGATTGCTTTTGATTCAGATTAGGCCAACACAATGGCAGTAACTTTCCCCAGGTGACCTTCAGCTGGTAGCTACCAGGAGGCTCCAGCTGTAGAATACAGGTCAAGGACACAGGAGGTACCAAAGGCATGCCAACTCATAGTAACCCTGGCTTGCTGTCCAAGGGGGCAGGAGCCCTGTGAGAGTTTGGAAGAGGCTGAGGTCAGTTTCAAGCCTATACAGGATTAAATGTGACCAGTTACTGTTCTAGGCAAAATGTACAAATATTTTCATCAAGAACCAAATGTTTTATTTCCTATTTAGCTTAAGAATAACACTTTTATAGAAGCCTTAGCTGAGCACAAAGAGCTTATTTCCCCCTTTTCCACGTTCTCTCCTGAAACAATGATCCCAGTGTACTTACAACAAAGATTCTTACCTTCAAATGAGTGTAGGTCCTCTACAGGGACATCCACCACCTTTCTTGATGTCCCCAAAATATCTCATAGATCTTGCTATAAAAGAGTGATGTGATTTTTCTTACCCATCACCAAAACAGAGAGAAAAAACCCCTGCAAAACAGAAAAACCACGTAGATACCACTCTGGTAGCTGGCCACCACACCCTCCTAACTAGAATGTGAGCTCAGGGTTCCCAAACCGAACTGTAGCATAGAGAACAGTTCAGTTCTATAGACAGCAAAATCAGAAAGGGAGTGTTTTAATTTAAAATATATCATTTTAACAATATGAATAACTGTTCACTACGGTTCCAAACATAAGCATTGTGGAAAGTAGCCATCCAACAAGCTTCCTTCTAAGAGATCACTGCCAGAGGCCGGGTCAGGAAGAGAAACCAAGAGATTGAAGAGTTTAAAATACTTTTTGACCTAATTTAAAAAAAAAAAAAACAGCTTTAATTTCTATGCCTTTTAATTCTCTCAGAGATGCTTTTGCCACATGAACTTGCCTAGGGGACTCTGTGGAGCTTACTGTAACACAAGCCCTGACAAACTCACTGCCCTGTCAGTTTACTAGGTAGAGATGACACATTTGGGCTGACTACCTGCAGGTGGAATAGGATTTGGTAAGAACAGGTATGTTGTCTAATGGACCATGTTGGCCAGAAAAAAGAGCACTGGCCAGGTGTGGTGGCTCATGCCTGTAATCCCAGCACTTTGGAGGCTGAGGTGGACAGATTACTTGAGGTTAGGAGGTCAAGACCAGCCTGGCCAACATGGTGAAATCCTGTCTCTACTAAAAATACATAAAAAATTAGCTGGGCATGGTGGCACGTGCCTATAATACCAGCTACTCAGGAGGCTGAGGCAGGAGAATCGCTTGAAACTGGGAGGCGGAGGTTACAGTGAGCCAAGATTGTGCCATTGCACTCCAGCCTGGGTGACAGAGTGAGACTCCATCTCAAAAAAAAGAGCACCACATGAGTGGTTGATTACTTCTCTTTACATTTTTATGTTTTTTCTCTTTACACTTTTGTATGCCTGATCTATTTCATTCAAAACAAAGACAGAGGAAAACACAATCAAAATACATTCTAAAACTGGCAGAGACCTGACATGGCTGACATGTAGTGATGTGTGGTCAAAGAGCAAGGGGAGGAAATGCTGGAGATGAAGCTGGGTCCAGGCTTCATCTTGAATACCAGGGGAGATGTGCTCAAGGCAGCCTTCCAGGCCACAGAATGCAGAGGAGGACTTGTCAGTCCTGACTCCCAGTAGTAAGCAATACCACTTACGGAGTTTTCAACCCCACGGCTAATCACAATCATTACAGGTCTTTAAAAGCGATACAAGGGGTTCTGTCGGCACCATAAAAGGCAGTCACTCTCAGCAGAATCTCTCAAGCTGCAGCACCACGGGTCATGTCTAGGATAGCACAGCTGGCCTCCACTAAGCTGACCTCAAAGGATTATGCCACACTTGTGTGCAAAGGTACATGTGGCATACCCACTGCTGCAGCAACCAGCTCCACACATGCCAGGCTTCAGCACCTGTGCTCACACTTCTACTCTGGCCACCAGTACACTGTGCTGGGCCCAGTCTGCATATTCTAAAGTCTACCTATGACTATCAAGGCATGAAAAAAATGTGCAGCACGTGAAGCCTCTGGGCTGGACAGTTACACCGAAGGGCAGTCCAGGAGCACATGTGGTGTCCCTGATAACTAAGGGTCCCTGCATCCCTGACTTTCATCATGAAGCGCCTACTCTCTTAATCACATGGAGCCAACTAAAACAAAGCCTGGCCTCAGACTGGTGTTCCTGCTCTTGCCTGCCCTCATCCATCTTACATTCTTCTCATCTTCCCTAAATTGTAGTCCTCTCACCTACAAGCCTGCTGCTCAGCATGGCCCTCTATCTCAGTGACTCTCAAACCACAGAATCACCCGTAGAGCTGTTAGAACAAAAGAGTGGAGCCCCACCCCAGAGTTTGATTCAGTGGTGGCTGGAGGGTCTGAGAATTTGCATTGCTGACAGATTTTCAGCTGCTGTTGTCAGCGGCTGGAGGACCATCCTTTGAGAGCCACAACTCTGACTAGCACTTACATGTGAACATTTGGTTTGGGTTCCTACTTGCCTAACCCAGCCTCATCCAACCCAAGCTCATTAGCTCTGGCACTGTGGACTGCCCAATTCACAACGGGGATGCCCATCCCCACCTAGGCCCTTCCTGGGAGCCACAGTGTGCCACAGATTCACAAACCAGCAGCACTGCATGCTCATCCTGTCTCCTCCTAACCAATGGTCAGATGGATGGAAGGCTGAACTGAATTCTTAATAAAAATTAATGATTTATTCCCATGATAAATTCATGTAGTGCCCTGTAGCTGACAATGCACTTTCCTTCTCCTGTTGCTCCATTTGAACATCAACACAAGTTCTAGAAGTAGATATCACCATTCCCAATTTACAGATAATAAAACTGAGGTCAGAGGTACATAAGATCACAGCACTGGGACTTTAGTTACCTTCTTTTAAGTAACTGTGGTCATGTAACCCATTTATCAGTTGAACATTTTTTATACTTTTAACAGCATCACTCATTTATTTTTATTTTATTATTATTTTTTTTTTTTGAGACAGAGTTTCGCTCTTGTTACCCAGGCTGGAGTGCAATGGCGGGATCTCGGCTCACCGCAACCTCCGCCTCCTGGGTTCAGGCAATTCTCCCGCCTCAGCCTCCTGAGTAGCTGGGATTACAGGCACGCGCCACTATGCCCAGCTAATTTTTTGTATTTTTAGTAGAGACGGGTTTTCACCATGTTGACCAGGATGGTTTCGATCTCTTGACCTCGTGATCCACCCGCCTCGGCCTCCCAAAGTGCTGGGATTACAGGTGTGAGCCACTGCGCCCGGCCAAGTATTTATTTTTAATATTAAAAAGTCCATCAGCGTTTTTTGTAAGCATGAAATAATATGTGAATGCTCACCATACACTCCAGAAGTATTGGCTGAATCAGAGTTTCATCCTACCATGAACACAAACAACACCGAAGCAATGTTTGTGGCGCAGCACATCCGAGAAGGCTGAAAATGTCACTAATACCTTCAAGAACTGGACACAAACTGGTGACCAGTGGACAAATTTTTGCCCCACAGACTTTCACTTCTGGTTGTTTTTTTGTTTTGTTTTTCATTTGAACTAGCTGCCAACATGTAGAAAGTGGGAGATTTGATAAACATATCTGGATAGCCAGCTCTCTTAAAATTGAGAAGCCTGACATTCTTTCAAGGCACACATAGCTGGCTAGAGTTTACCACCAACCCTGGTGCTCAGCCATGGCAACCTCTCCAGCCAAACAGAGCCCTCTGGGTCTATGGGTTTTCACCGCCCGCCTGGTCTACAGGCATTCTTAGGCTCCTGCCCTGGAGCTTATTCTATAATACAGTTAAAACAGATGAATGACAAACAAATTGAGCAAAACTAATTTCTCCTGGCTCACCAAATTAAAACTGAAGAGTGATATGGTTTGGCTGCTTACGGATTACTGAGAAATAATAGAAAAATCACTAACTACACAGCAATTAGATGAAGAGCCTGATTCTTGTTGCCTCTCTCCAGGGAAAGCCAGTCCCTCCATTTCAGTGAGAGTGATAAATTGTTCCGGGCTCTCTCAAACACTTTGATATACATGCATACATATGTACAATACATCATGGAAGCCAGCACTCACCACAGTATCATAGCTTGTTCTTACAGAGGATCCCTTTTCTAGAGAAGGAGGCTGTTAGCACATTTCAAATTGAAAACCACTACTTATGATATACTCTTGAGTTAAAAAACACGCGCAACACACAGAAAGAAGAACTATACTTTCTTTGGAGACAGGATGCTCTCTACCTATTACAGAATAATCACAAACTCTATAGGGCACGATACTGAGCAATCAAAACTTTATTTAATGTCTACCTGTAGTAGTTTATTTTCTAGAAATATGGGAAAAAGAATTCAAACAAATTCATCCTCTACCCATGCATGTCACTGCAGAAAAGGTGAGTCATAAAATCACTATCTTGCATTCATCAGCTCTTTTTTCCTTTTTGCCCCTTTGAGGACAGCCCAGAAGAAAGGCTGTCCCAGGTTCCTTTACATGCTGTGACAAAGGGGACCTAGGACTCCCAAACAAACAGAGCCCTTGACCCATGGTGCTTTCTAAAAAAGAGAAGTTCAAAGTTTGAGACTTTCATCGAATGTGCCAAAGTGGGTATTATAAAACAGAACTACATATAATTTAAAAAAAAAGTAGGGGGGATGGGTGGGAGAGAATCTGAGATCTCTGTGCTCAATCCTATAATCAGATGTCTCTGAAATCCTACTCATGCCAGAGTTAGTGTCTTAACATGAAAACAAACTACAAAAATGTTAACTCCAATTGCCTCCACTTGGAGACTACCAGAAATTTTTGTGATCATGTGTTGTTTTATTAAGAGAGCGTAAACTCAATGAGATTTATTTGTGCTGAAATACATGGGGGAAATATGCCTGTATATAAGTATGCTACGTCCTAACTTCCTAAATGCAAATACCTATGCATAGTACTAAAGCCCATAAAAGCAGAAAATGGACAATTCCATGAAAATAATAAAATGTTTAAAATTCTCCTGAAGTAATATAGGGATCACATAATGCAACTGACCTGCAAAACAAATTCTAATGAGATAATCTAAGCCAATGCCATGCCATGTTTAGCAACAGCAACAGGGAGAAATAACATGGCTCGATTTCATAATTTCTTCTTCACGATATTGTTGTAGGAAAGCTACAGAGATCTTAGCCCCAAACCCTAATCTTAAAATCTAGTGTTAGAGCCTGTCTCCTGACACCTCAGGAAAACAGGCCAAACTCAGTAGTGAGTATACATTGTAAATTTATCATTTCTAACATAAGGTATTTGTGAAAAAGTAAGATAATCTCTCAATATTTCTTTAAAAATTAGGCGGGGCGTGGTGGCTCACACCTGCAATCCCAGTACTTTGGGAAGCTGACGCAGGCAGAACACGAGGTCAGGCAGTCAAGACTAGCCTGGCAAACATAGTGAAACTCTGTCTTTACTAAAAATTCAAAAAATTAGCTCGGTGCAGTGGTGGGTGCCCATAGTCCCAGCTACTCAGGAGGCTAAGGCAGGAGAATCGCTTGAACCTGGGAGGCGGAGGTTGCAGCGAGCCAAGATTGTGTCACTGCACTCCAGCCTGAGCGACATTGCAAAATTCCGTCTCAAAAAAAAAAAAAAAGAAAAAAAGGGTCATGGTGGCTCATGTCCTAATCCTAGCACTTTGGGAGGGTGGATCACAAGGTCAGGAGATCGAGACCATCCTGGTTAACACAGTGAAACTCTGTCTCTATTAAAAATACAAAAAATTAGCTGGGCATGGTTGCACATGACTATAATCCCAGATACTTGGGAGGCTGAGGCAGGAGAATTGCTTGAACCTGGGAGGTGGAGGTTGTAGTGAGCCAAGATCACGCCACTGCATTTCAGGCTGGGTGATAGAGCAAGACTCCATCTCAAAAATTAAAATTAAAATTAAAAAATTAAAGAAAAATAAAATGACTAGGCAAGGTGTCTCATACCTGTGATCCCAGCAACTCAGTAGGCTGAGGTGGTAGGATCATTTGTGCCCAGGAGTTTGAGACCAGCCGGGGCAACACAGTGAGACCCCCATCTCTATAAAAATTTTTATAAAAATCAGCTGCTGTGGTGTGCCATGTCTGTAGTCTGATAGTGAAATGATAAGTAGTCTCGGCTACTCAGGAGGCTGAGGCTAGAGGATTCCTTGAGCCCAGGATTCTTACAGTGGATCCTTTTTTTAGAGAAGGAGGCTGGTAGCACACTTCAAAATGATCACACCCGTGAACTCCAGTGTGGGCAACAATGCAAGACCTAAAACGAACAAACAAACAAGCAAACAAGAATAAAAAATAAAATGGTCTGCCAAACAGTCATTTACTGGTTAACAGATACGGAAAACAAAGATGCGAATTCTCATCAGGTTGGAGAAGAAAGACTGCCAGAGTGAACGTACACCACACATATTTCCCTGACTACAAGCAAGCCTGCTGAAATCAAAGGTGAGTACTTCTTATTTAATGGTCTCTAGTAACATTTACTGACCTTCATGTGGCCTTAAACACTAGATGATCAACATGTATGAAATCTCTTTTCCTTTCTCCTTATTTCCTCTCCATTTTCCTCCCTAATTTTTTTTCAGAATCCCAAATTCCAGACTTCAAATTTCTTTCTTAAAAGTTAAAAACTAAACAAAAGCACACATTTATGGAAATGAGTATGAGGCTCATTGTGCTTGCCTTCTTAGAAGTTCAATTAAAACGACTGAACCAAAAATTATATACTGAGGAAAATAAATGCTATCTTCCTCCATCATACCACTGAAAGAATGTAACCCATGACCAGAGTAAAACGATGGATGAAAAATAAGATAAAGTTTGATTTGAACAAATTTCTTTCTTCTCTTGGCCATCTAAGCTCTTCCACCCCATCTTTTCTTCAGGCAGATATCCTAGAGCTAAGCCTAGTGGACGTCTCAAGTAACCATCAGACATACACCGAGCAGGGCAGAGCGCTGCTATCTCCCACACAGGCCAGATAAGCACAGCGAGTTCTGACAGGTAGCTATGGCGTGGGTGTCGGGACATGGGAACCGGGTGGAATGATTTTCCCTCCTTCGTATCCAAATACCAAAGGGCGCCAAGGTCCGGAAATTTGGATGCCAGACTCTTAGTGAAAGATGAACAAGAAACAGGCTAGCATAGAAAGCTTAGCTGTTCTCTTATGAGCAAGTGTTGGATCGTAAATGTAAAGACAGAGAGGTCAAGGCCTCTTTTTACCAGCCCTGAGGCGATGTCTCATGCCTAGCCGACAAATTCACACTCTTTCCCCTAATTTCCTACCTATTTAAGAAACTATGTTACACAAGCACTCAACTTAAACTGACTAGTAGAACACAAGGGGATTCTTCTCTTATGATCTGAATCAAAGATCCCCTTGGTTGTCCTCACTCTGCTCCTTCCTGGCAACTAATGCTAGGCAAGTTTTTAATTTATTTGAGACACAGCCAAGTTATCCCATATGTAAAATAAACCCCATTTCAACAGGGTCATTGAGGAAACTGAGTGAGAAAATACGTGTAAAACAGATTCTGCAGCACCCCACAGAGTAGGTAGGTGCCTACAGAACGGCAGCTGTCATGACTACAGGCATTTTAAAAACCAAAGTTCAGTATCCAATTTTTTCTAGGACTTTATGTTCATATTAGCCTTATTTTAGGTAACAGATGCAAACCACCCCCTACCCCCTGCTACTACCCACTGCAAATATGCTGTCTGTGCAGTCATGTTTTCCACTAAAATTTCTTCTGGACATGTAAGTTATACAATCACAGCCATATATTCAACCCATGGGATACTTCAGCTTTGTTAATGAGCAGTCTACTTAAAATTTAATTATCATATAAAATCCTGGTAGTAGGTTTTCAAATGACCAAGCCATGTGATCATTACACACTCCTTTCTTTAACTATTTTTCCTAATTAAGTGCAGAATCTTTCTCCACTTAATTCTTCTCATAGTTGAAAATTCTGATTATATCAGGAAACATATTTCGTTAAATATTCTCAACTCCCATAGGAATGCACAGATATAATGAATACTCTGAGGGAGCCCTCACTGAATGAGAAATTACGCTCCCATGACAGTGACTCTGATCCCTTAACTTTATCCCATCACTTTCAAGAGTAAAACTGTTTGATAAAAGTAGAGAAATTTAAGGGAATAAGTATAAATCAAAAAGTGTAATATCACCAATCTATTTTCACAAGGACTAAATGTTTAAACAGTTGTACCTATTATGCTTTTATCACAGATACAGGTATTTCAATCATTAGCTCATGAGCATATGAGACTTTGCCACTGGTTTCAGTCCCTGCCATTACTTGTCCACATGTGCTGTGTCTACTACATTCAGTGATTCATTCACTCACTCATTCATGATGATCCTGGCCCTCAAGAAACCTGCAGCCTATTAGGCAAGCAAGGTAAATAAGGCAATAATTACCAAGAGCTATGCCGAAGCTCTTGGCACTACTGTGATGTGATACGCAGGCCTAGCTCTTAACATCTGCAACAGAGCCACCAGAGGGGAAGTGGGAGGAAGCAGTAAACTCCTTCCAGAGTTTAATAGGAAAAGGTTTTCTGAGAAATCCATGCAAATACAATCTACATTTAAAAAATATTTAGTAGTGTTTGGAGTCCTTGGAAGAACAATGAATAAACAGGAGAAATACCTCCTGTAAATGATGGGGTGATGGATGCTGCAAACCACCATGGCACACGTATGTCTATAAACAAAAGTGCACACTCTGCACATGTACCCCAGAACTTAAAGTATAGTAATAATAAAGTACTTCTGCCAAAGAAAGATTTAATGAGAAAATATGTAACTTCCATTTGAACTTCACTGGACTCTGATTTTAAGTAGCCCAGCCAATGTAACTCACACAGAAAAATGTCCCAAAGGAATGGTTATAATATAGCTTTCTGATAATATGTTTGGTTTTAAACACTTGATCTATGTCTGTAAAAACATATAGTTGTGATTGCTTTGCTTCATTTGTTTTTCACATATGTATGATATCAAATAGGTTCCCAGACATTAATGCTCCGTTACTGCAAATCTGAGCAGTGGTTGTTACCCGTTCACTGGTTAGGTTTTGGATACCTGGAGAACAACTGTGGGCCAAGCATTCTATCAGATTCTAGAAAGGCATTAATGAATAAGGACATAATGATTAATCACAAACATGCTAATTATC
Organism: Aotus nancymaae; assembly: GCF_030222135.1. Classification (NCBI taxonomy): domain Eukaryota; kingdom Metazoa; phylum Chordata; class Mammalia; order Primates; family Aotidae; genus Aotus; species Aotus nancymaae. The sequence goes on along the minus strand of NW_026988450.1, from coordinate 178,860 downwards.
AGACATTAGCAAAAAAAAAAAAAAAAAATCACACATTCAAACAGACACTATGGCAGTATTTTTTTTTACAAAAAATCTTCATCAGCTGGATGCCGCGGCTCACACCTGTAATCCCAACACTTTGGGAGGCCGAGGTAGGTGGATCACCTGAGGCCAGGAGTGCGAGACCAGCCTGGCCAATGTAGTGAAAGCCTATCTCTAGTCAAAATACAAAAATTATTTGGGCGTGGTAGCGGGTAACTGTAATCCCAGCTACTCAGGAGGCTGAGGCAGGAGAATTACTTGAACCCAGGAAGCAGAGATTGCAGTGAGCCTAGATTGTACCATTGCACTCCAGCCTGGGCAACAACAGCAAAACTCTGTCTCAAAAAGAAAAAAAAACAAAAACAACCTTCATCAGGGCTCAGTGTGGTAGCTCATGCCTGTAATCCCAACACTCTAGGAGGCCGAGAAAGGAGGATCATTTGAGTCCAGGAGTTTGAGACCAGCCTGGCAACATAGCAAGACCACCATCTCTACAAAAATTTACAAAATTAGCCAGGCATGGTAGTGCATGCCTATAGTCCCAGCTACTCAAGAGGCTGAGGCAGGAGGATCACCTGTGCCCAGGAATTCAAGACTGCAGAGAGCTATGATCGTACCACTGCACTTCAGCCTGGGCAACAGAGTGAGACCCTGTTTCTAAAAAAAAATAAAAAATTTAAAATAATAAAATGAAAACAGTCATCAGTATCAACATAAATTTATTACCTTGGTTAAATACTACAATGAATAGAAAAAAAACCATTAGCATCTGAAGGTCTAGTGAGCTAGTTGTAAGGCAGAATGTTCACTCAGAAATCAGTATTTATGCATAATTTCCAGACAAAACTGCTATGTGCCAAATGAGTGATCAATTAGCTCCAATTCTTAGCTTTTTGTATACTGGTTGCATTTTTAATCCAAAAGAGTCAATGTACTTCTCTGGCTGGAAACAAAAAAAAAAAAGATGGCAGATGAAATAAAGAAAACTGAGGAAGAACTGAGTAAAGGAATTAATAAAATATATAAAGATGAATGTATCTTCATAGGTAGATACTCCTTATCAAACACTGTATTTTTGTAGCTTCTGAGCCACCGTTTCCAATTTTTTAATTCACATATATCTTTTCTTCCTAAGTATAAAATAATACCTCAAAATGATACAGCAGAGTCAATATGTTATACAGCAGATTCTAATCTGGTATGGTTAGGAGAGCTGTTATCTTACCAAATGAGGCATGGAAAGTCAGTAAGTAGACAAGAATGTGATACTAGTATCAAAGCACTGTCTGTATAAGGAATCTTAAAAGCAAAAAATCCGTAACCCTGAAAAAACAAAAGTATAAGCTTGTTTTAAAACAACTAATTTCCCAGACCCATCTAACATGCAAAGACAAGAGGAACATTCCTCACTCAGTCAGAATCTACACTGAAACTTATGTGAATGAACTTGACCCAGGCTGGCAGGATGCCAGCAATCTTCGTCACTGAATGACTTAACAGAACACTGTGTTCTTGGCAAAAGCACAAAAAAAGTGTTGAAATCCACACTAAAAAAATCTCAGTATAGATTTTAAATCAATTTTAAAATACAACGATAAAGGATACTAAAATACAATAAGGGATTTTCAGTGTTTGGTACATATTTAATTCAGGTAAGGTTTTTATACTCACTCAATTTGGTCACGTTCAACGTTTCCCTTGAACAATCACTCCAACCCTCTCCCCACCAAACTAAACCCATGCTCTGGCCTCCTCCTGTGTTATAACTTCTCCAACACTGTACCTGGAAAATTCCAAAGTACCCTAAGCTGGCATATTAGGGAGGGACGGCAAGTAAAGCCAGAAACAATGTGTTGACTCACTTCCGTGGAAAGCCTTAGAGAAAAATCTAGGCCACAGATCAGTCCTCTCACGCGATGCAGCTGCAGCAGGTAAGAGGTGGTGAAGTTATGTCACTCCCACAGAGGTCCTGCTAACTTAGCCACAGAGGTAAGATGCAAATGAGAAGGCAAGTAAAATATAATCTGACATACACATATATATACAGTTACAGAAAAAATATGATTTTAATTCTTCTGACTCCCCCCATGTTGGATGTTATCTAGAACTTAACTTTTGAACATAAATTGAACAAAATTAAGTTAAACGAAACTGTGTAATTTTGAAAGAGTGACTTTTCAAGTTACTTTACCAACTTTAGTTTTTGCCATCCTCCTTTTCCCCTACTTTAAATTTCTCCCAAAATGCCATCCTTGTTATAACATTATGATAATTCACTCTCACCATTAGCAAAAGCAGTTCACAACCACCTCATACTCTGGGGAAAACCTGCACAAGTCCTAAAATGTTAGAGTGAACAAGATCCAAACCACAAACATTCAGCGGTCTACACTGGCAGAATCCACTGCAATTAAAAATGTTTAGTCCTTCCTTTCACCTCTCAACCCTGCAGTTTTCAGTCTTAATTTTTTACCACATTTACTGCTAGTGGCTAAAATAAATCAAATCTCTCATCCTATAGCAATACATAGCCAATATCTAGGCTAAGACAAATAGACATATAAAGCCTTTAACTGTAATGCTTACATTTTATAGCCTGGACTCTAGATGAAAACAAGTAGTACATGGTTAAATTATTTTCTAATACAATAAAATGTTTAAAGGATTCTGAACATCTGTTCTTTCAAAATTATAATATAGTTGTCCCTCAGTATGCACGGGGGATTGGTTCTAGTACTTCCTCACCCTGAGGACAACAAAATCCAAGGATGCTCAAGTTCCTGATATAAAATGGTGTAGTATTTGCATATAACATTGTGTACATCCTCCTGTATACTTTAAACCATCTCTACATTAGTTATAATACCTAACACAACACCTACGCGTCACTTCATTCAGTGTAGTACTCACTGTGGCAAAATCAAGTTTTGTTTTTTGGAACTTTGTAGAATTTGTCTTTCCAAATATTTTTGATCCATGGTTGGTTGAATCCACATAACCGATCCCGCGGATATGGAGGGCCAACTGTACTTTAAAAGTTACTCTTTCAAAATTATGATACCATTTTGTTCAACTTGTGTTCAAAAAGTTAAATTCTAGGTAACGTCAAATACGGGGAGGGAGGTCAAAGAAAAAGAATTAAAATATAATATATATGGTTTACCCTCAAATACAAGCTATTTTTTTTTTCTAAGCAGATTTATTTTTCCAAATATAGTTTACTTAGATGAATGTTAAAAGTAATCAAAATATATTGATACCAAGTGATGCCTATGGGACATATGAACCAAAATTGTGTTTAGAAGTCAGCTTGGGCTTAAAATTTTTCTGTAATTAAAAAGTCATCTCTACTATATATTTATATGCCATGACTATCTAACCAATAAATAAAAACACTTTGTACACTATGTTAATTTTTATATAAAACCATTATTTATATATTTGCTAGGATATCCTCTCATATAGCATTTCACAGTATAAAACAGAAGCACTTCAACAATTCAGGGAGTCTTGGCACTAGGATTGTGCCAAGGTGCAAAGACCATCTGGATCATCCTTACAGAAACAATACCACCTACACAGAGTGATAAAGAAATGAGACTACCTACTTTTGTACACATCCTCATCTGTGCATATAAGAAGGCAGTGCTTATTCAATATACATGAGCATTACGGGACTGGCTACCTCAAAGAAGAGAAAAACGTTTTAACTTTTTGTCCTGGTAAGATTTTAGACATACAGAAGATTTACAAAGATAGTATAGAGAATTTCCACATAGTCTTCATCTACCTTCCCTTAATGTTAACATCTTACATAACAATAGTATAATCAGGAAAACTAACAAATTAACATCAATTCAATACTACTAATTAAATTAAAGGCTTCAATCAGTAGACTTCAGCTTTTCTGTTTCAGGATCCAACCCAGGTTTCCACGTGGCAGTTAGCTGGAAGGCCTTGAGTCTCCTCCCACCTATGACAGTTCTTCTGCTTACCCCTGTCTTTCAGGAACTTGGCACATTAGAGAGTATTGTTCAGGTATTCTGTAGAATGCCTCTCAGTCTGGGTTTGTCTAATACTTTCTCATGGTCAGATTGTGGTTATGGATTTTATGATAGTGTGTCCTCAGTTCATGATAACAGAGAGTACACAATATCAATATGTAATAATTTTTAACATTCATCACGTGGTTAAGAGGACATCAGCCAGGATTTAACACATAAAGTTACTATTGTTCCCTGTTTAAGAAATGTTTGGGGGCTGGGCACAGTGGCTCATACCTGTAATCCCAATATTTTGGGAGGCCGAGGTGAGAGGATCATTTGAGACCAGGAGTTCAAGACCGACTTAGGCAACACAATGAGACCCCTTCTCCACAGAAAATATAGAAATGAACCAGGCATGACAGCTAAAAGAAACCAGGCGAGGTTACAGTAAGCTATGATTGTACCCTGCACTCCAGCTTGGGTGACACAGCAAGATTAACAATAACTAATTACATAATAAAATGGAATAATAACAACAATATGTCAAAAAAAGAAAAATATTTTGGGGAAAATGCTTTGAAGTCACACAAATACTCTGTTTCTCATTAAGTTTTACCCACCAATTTTAACACACTGATGGATCTTGCCTTCAGCAGTTACTACTGTGAGGGAGGTCTAAAGATGATTTTCTGTTTCCCTCAATTCTTCATTTTTATTTATTTATTTATTTATTTATTTATTTATTTATTTATTTATTTTTTGAGACAGAGTCTCACTGTGTTGCCCAGGCGGGAGTGTAGTGGTGCAATCTTGGCTCACTGCAACCTCTGCCTCCAGAGTTCAAGCAATTCTCCTGCCTCAGTCTCCCAAGCAGCTGGGATAACAGGCACGCACCAACAAGTGTGGCTAATTTTTTTGTATTTTTAGTAGAGACAGAGTTTCACCATGTTGGCCAGGCTGGTCTCAAACTCCTGACCTCAACTGAGCTGCCCACTTCAACCTCCCAAAGTGCTGGGATTACAGGCGTTAGTCACCACACTCAGCCAATCCTTTTTTATTTTTAAATTCTCCTGAAAAGTTGTTCTCTATTATGTATGTATTTATTAATATATCTATATTCTATTATGTATGTATTTATTAATATATCTATATAAGTATGAACTTGTAGGCATTTGATTCTTTGAGCTATAATCTAATGTTCTTTATCTCGCTGCTCAAGTTGTTTCCGCTTTGGCCAGGCACAACGCTGACTGGATGTGTCCTTTGGACATTCCCCACCTGCTTTGTTTAGAACTCTTCCTTATTTTCTGACAATACACGATCCTCAAAGTTCATCCTGTATTTTCTCTGCCTTGGGCATAGAGTCAGCCATTTTTCTAAGGAGCCCTGGTTCCTCTTACAGGAGAATGGTACTAGAAACCAAGATGGAGGTGCTAGGTATGGTTGTTTCTCACTGCTTTTAGGACCTCTCAGTGGACAGAGATAGGAAGTGATACACACACACACACACACACACGTTTATTGCTACATTTATTTCTTGAATCTGTGTATGTGTGTCTGTGTGTTTTACAGAAAACACCTGAGTTCCTAATGACAGATTAGCTCCAATCCAGCACTACAAGGTTCATTCCAGCATTCCCATGGCTTATTTGCAACTTCCTTCTCTCCTCGTTTTAAGCATCTACAACATGAAATATATTTACTTATTCAATTACAGTATATATATAAAGTAGTTTTAAAACTGCTAAGTCACACAGCTGTGAAAAATGAATTTATCAACTCAAATACGTTTGTATATAGTTCTTTTTGTCTTCAGCATTATAAATTACAAACACTGTATTCCAAAGTTGCTTGGGTCAGCTCCCTTTTCCTTACCTCCTTCAGTGAGGTTATATTATTGGTCTACACTCTATCTTGGGTTCCCTTGACACCTGGTTGATTTATTTAAATGTGCACAGAGTAAAATTCACTGTTTGGCATTTATAAATATACAGGTTGTGACAAATTTATAGAGTTGTGTATCCACTCCCATAGTACAAGAAGGACTGTTTCCTCATCCCCAAAACCCGCCCCTCCCCCATTCCACAGCAAACGGATTGCCCTTTGGTACTCAATCCCTTACCCTAACCCCTTTAACCACTGATCTGTTTTCCATCATGAGAATATTGCAGTATACTTGATTCTGCCTTCTTTCACTTAGCAAAATGCATTTAAGATTCATTCACATTTTGCACCGATTAAACCTATTGCTTCTTACTGCTGTGAGTAACCTACTGTACGGATGCATCCATTCACCTACTTAAGGACATCTGGGTTTCCAGTTTGGGGTGACTATAAACAAAGCTGCTATCAACTTTCATGTTCAGGCTTTTGTGAGAACATAAGTTTTTAGTTCACCCAGGTAAATACCTAAAATTGGGATTGTTGGGTTGTATGGTAAATTTATTCTTAACTTCGTAAGTACCAAAATGTTTTCAAAGCAATGTATGACAGTTCCAGTTACTCCCCATTCTCACAGCACTCAGTTTTGTCAAGATTTGGGGTTTTATTGTTTTGTTTAGCCATTCTCTTTTTTTTTTTTTTTTTTTGAGACGGAGTTTCGCTCTCGTTACCCAGGCTGGAGTGCAATGGCGCGATCTCGGCTCACCGCAACCTCCGCCTCCTGGGTTCAGGCAATTCTCCTGCCTCAGCCTCCTGAGTAGGTGGGATTACAGGCACGCGCCACCATGCCCAGCTAATTTTTTGTATTAGTAGAGACGGGGTTTCACCATGTTGACCAGGATGGTCTCGATCTCTTGACCTCGTGATCCACCCGCCTCGGCCTCCCAAAGTGCTGGAATTACAGGCTTGAGCCACCACACCCGGCCCGACAGGCTAGTCTTGAACTTCTGACCTCGAGTGATCCGTCTGCTTCGGCCTCCGAAAGTGCTGGGATTACACGTGTGAGCCACCATGCCCAGCCAGAAAAGTTTTTAAAATAAATTTAGTGTAGTCTAAGTGTACCATGTTTATAAAGTTGATAGTAATGTATGGTAATGTCTTAGGTCTTCACAGTCACTCACTACTCACTCAATGACTCACCCAGAGCGCCTTCCAGTCCTATAAGCTCCATTCATGGTAAGTGCCCTATACAGGTATACCATTGTTTATCTTTTATACCATATTATAATGTACCTTACCTTTTCTATACTTAGATACACAAATAATTACCATTGTGTTCCAATTGGTTACAGTATCCAGTACAGTAAGATGCTATACAGGTTTGCGGCCTAGGAGCTATAGGCTATACCATATAGCCTAAGTGTGTAATAGGCCAGACCACCTAGGTTTGTGTAAGAACATTATAACGTTCGCAGAAGGACAAAATCATCTAACGATGACACATTTCTCAGGATGTATTCTGATCACTAAGTGACACAGGACTGCATTAAAAAAGAAAAATGATCTAAAATCAATAATCTAAGCCTCTGCCTTAGGAATTAAAAATTGGCCAAAGCCTTAGCAGATACCTCACCAAAGAAGATGTAGACACAGACGGCAAGTAAGTGTAAGAAAAGTTGCTCCACATCATATGTTACCAGAGAAATGCTGTAAACATGTAAACAATGAGATATCATGACATACTTACTAGAATGGCTAAAATTCAAAACACTGACACCACCAAATGCTGACAAGAATATGGAGCATCAGGAACGCTTTTGCTGGTAGGAATGCAAAATGTTACAATCACTTTGTAAGACACTTTGGCAGTTTCTTATAAAACTAAAAGTACTCTTACTGATGCAATCCAACAATTGCTTTGCTTGGTATCTACTCAAAGAAGTTGCAAACGTCTGTCCACATGGAAACTTGCACATGTAAATTTATAGCACGTTTAATCATAATTGCCAAAACTCATAAGCAACCTAGATGTCTCTCAGTGAATGAATGGACAAAATGTTATATATCCAGACAATGAAACATAATTCAGTGCTGAAAAAAAATAAGTTATCATGCTATGAAAAGACATGGAGGAAAGTTAAATGCATATTACTAAGTGAAAGAAGGCAACCTAAAAAAGCTACATACTATATGATTCCAACTGTATGACATTCTGGAAAAGGCAAAACTACGGAAACAGTAAAAAGATCACTGGTTGCCAGGGATTAGGGTGTAGACAGTGATTACTGTCTACACAGCAGAGCAAAGAGAATTTTTAGTGCAGTGTCAGTACTCTGTATGTCATTACAATGGTGGATATATAGCTTTATACATTTGTTCAGACTCACAGAATACAAAATGCCAAGAATTAACCCTGATAGAAACTAGTGATAAAGATGCATACATACAGGCTCATCAACTGTAACAAATATGCCATGCCGGTGGGGGATATCGATTATAGGAAAGCTATGCATATGTGGGGGAAGAAGGGATATCTCCATACCTTCCTTTCAATTTTTCTGTAAAACTAAAACCTCTCTAAAAAAAAACTTAAGAAAAACACCACCAACAACAAAATGAAGGCATAATAAATACATTTTCAGATAAACAAAAACTGATCATTGCTTGCAGACCCACTTAATGAAACACACATACAGAATTTCTTAAGGCTAAAGGCAAGTGGCCTAAGAATCCACACAAGTCAACATGAAAAATCTGGGTGTCAAGAAAAGTAATTATCTAATTAAAACTCACCATATGTGTGTATTTGTTCTCCTAGCTGATTTTAAAAAACAACTGCATAATATATATATATAATTGTACTGCTGTACCTATAACATACAGAAATGTCATTATCTGTGAGTAACAGAAGAGTGGTGGGTGGGAACAAAGCTTTATCAAACTAAGGAAACGACACCAGATGGTAACATGATTCCTTCGGAACCAATGAAGAGAACACAAATGGTAAATAAGGAGGTCAGTTTGGCCAGGTGCAGTGGCTCATGTCTATAATCCCAGAACTTTGGGAAGTGGAGGCAGGCTGATAACGAGGTCAGGAGATCAAGACCATCCCGGCCAACATGGTGAAACCCTATCTCTACTAGAAATACAAAAAATTAGGCAGGCATGGCAGCACTGTGCCTGTAGTCCCAGCTACTCAGGCGCTTGAGGCAAGAGAATCACTTGAACCTGTGAGGCAGAGGTTGCAGTGTGCCAAGATTGTGCCACAGCACTCCAGCCTGGGTGACAAGGCAAGACTCTGTCTCAAAAAATATATGAGTCATCTAACACTATAAATGTATACTTGCTCTCCTTTCTTTTCACTTCTATAAAAGACAAAATTATGTTAATTAAAAATTATAACAGATATAATTGTTACATCTATTAACAAAGCAATAAAAGATATAAAATGTGTAACAATAGCATAAAGGGGAGGATGAGAAAATAGAGCCATATAGTGGTAATGTTTCTGTGCCTCACTGGAATAAAACTAGTAACAAATATGAGAGAAATCCAGTTGAGAGGTATATGATAAGCACTAAAGCAACCCATAAAATCTCACTCAAAAACATATTGTGCGCTGGGCGATGTGGCTCATGCCTGTAACACAGCACGTTGGGAGGCCAAGACAGGCAGACCACTCGTGGCCAGGAGTTTAACACCAGCCTGGCCAACATGGTGAAACCCTGTCTCTACTAAAAATACAAAAATTAGCTGGGCGTGGTGGTACATGCCAGCAATCCCAGCTACTCGGGAGACTAAAGCACCAGAATTGCTTGAACCCGGGAGGTGGAGTTTGCCATGAGCCAACATTCTGCAACTGCTCTCCAGCCTGAGCAACACAGTGAGACACTGTCTGCCCAAAAAAAAATGGTGAAAATGACATAGGAAGAACTAAATGTTACCAAAGAAAATACTGCTTTAAAGTAAAAGAAATGAGGAAAGAGCAGAGAAAAAACCCTGAAACATTTGGAGAAAGTAAACTGGTGTACATAAATGCAACTATATCAATAATAACATCAAATGAACATAAATTAATCCAGCGAAAGGCAGAGACTGTCATACGGGATAAAAAAAGTAAAGATTCCACTGTATGTTCTGTATAAGAGATACAATACATATTCAACAAGGGTGTCATGACCTGCCAGTAAGGAAAGAATAATCTTTTCAACAAATGGTGCTTGGACAACCAGATTTGCATATTCAAAAAAATGAAGTTGGAGCCCAGCATGGTAGCTAACGCCTGTTATCCCAACACTTTGGGAGGCTGAGGTGGGAGGATCCCTTGAGGCAAGGAGTTTGAGAACAGCTTGGGTAACACAGCAAGACCCAATCTCTAAAAAAAAATTAAAAATTAGCCTACCTTGGTGGCATGCACCTGAAGTCTTAGCTATTTGAGAGGCTGAGGTGGGAGGATCATTTGAGGCCAGGGGTTCAAGGCTGAAGTAAGCCATGAACATGCCACTATACTCCAGCCTGAGTGACAGAGCAAGACTTCATCTCTTTAAAAAAAAAAAAAAAAAAAAGTAGTTGGATCCCCTGCCTCACACCATACACAAAAATTAACTCAAAATGGATGAATGACCTAAATGTAAGAGATAAAACTGTAAAAGCTTAAGAAAACATAGAAAATAAATCTTCATGATCATGGACCTGGCAATGGTTTCTTAGATATGACACCAAAAATATGAGCAACAGAAGAAAAAATAGATAAACAACTTTTTCAAAACTAAAAACCACTGTGCATCCAAGAATACTGTCAAGAAAGTGGAAAAAAAAAAAACCCAGCTAGGTATTGTGGCTTACACCTGTAATTCCAGCACTTTGGGAGGCTGAGGTGGGTGGATCGCTTGAGCTCAGGAGTTCAAGACAAGCCTGGGCAATATAGCGAAATGCCATCTCTATAAAACAGAAAAATCAGGCCAGGTGTAGTAGCTTATGCTGTATTATCAGCACTTTGGGAAGGTCAAGGCGGGTGGATCACCTGGGGTCAGGAGTTTGAAACCAGCCTGGCCAACATGGTGAAACCACGTCTCTACCAAAAATACAAAAATTAGCTAGGCGTGGTGGCATGCACTTTAATCCCAGCTACTCAGGAGGCGAGACAAGAGAATCACTTGAACCCAGGAGGTGGAGGTTGCAGTGAGCTGAGATCATGCCACTGCACTCCAACCTGGGCGACAAAGGGAGATTCCGTTTCAAAAAATAACAACAACAACAACAACAAAAAAAAAACAAAGAGAAACAAAAATGAGCCAAGTGTGCTAGTGCACACCTGTAGTCCCAGCTACTCAGAAGGCTGAGGCGGGAGAACTACTTGAGCCTGGGGAAGTCGAGGCTGCAGTGTTGCATTGAGCCATGATTGCACCACTGCACTCTAGCCTGAGCAACAGAATGAAACCCTGTCTCAAAAAAAAAAAAAAAAAAAAAAGTGAAAAAACCACCTACTAAATATGAGAAAACATTTGCCAATCATGTATTTGACAAGGGTCTAAGTATCCAGAATATATAGATCATTCTCTTATAACTCAACAAGAAGAAAAAACAAATAAAACTCAACAAAAAACTTGAATAGGTATTTTTTTCAAAGAAGATATTCAGATCACTAACCAGGACACGAGACACTCCTCATTATTAGCCATTAGAGAATTGCAAACTAAAAGCATAATAAGGTATCACTTCACACCCACTAGAAATTTTTTTTTAAGTAGGTAGAAGAGACCATAACGTAAGTGTTGGCAAGGCTGTGGAGAAATTGAAACCTCTGTGCATTGCTGGCGGGAATGTAAAGTAGTTCAGTCGGTGCGGAAAACAGGTAGGTTTTCCAAAAAGTTACATACAATTACCACATAGTCCAGCAATTCCACTCCTTCATATATATCCAAGAGAACTGAGAACAGGTACTCCCGTATGCGTATACCAAGGTACTAGCGGCTCTATTCACAAGAGCCAAAGGAAGGAAATAAACAGACATCAGTGGATGAATGGATAAACAATGTGTGGTATATACATACAATGGAACATTATCCTGCCACAGAAAGGAATGAAGTACTGATACATGCTACTATGTGGAGGAAGCTCAAAAACATTTTGTTAAGAAGCCAGACACAAAAGGTCAAATGCTGTATGGTTTCCATTTATGTGAAGTAACCAGAACAGGTAAATCCATAGAGACAGAAAGCAGATTGGAATTACCAGGGGACTGAGATGAGGTGGGGAATATGGAATGGATACTTAATGGTATAGCATCTCCTTCTAGGGTGATGAAATGTTTCACAATGAGACAGGTATTAGTTGCAAAACACAGTGAACCCACCAAGTGCCACTGAATTATTCACTTTTGAATATTAATTTGATGCTATGTGAATTTCAGCTCAACAAAATAAAATTTTAAAAAAGTAAACTGGGAGACCTAGTAACAAACTGGATGCTGCTAAAGATGTGCATGTATGTGGCAAAGCTGGAAGCAAATATTCTGTAAGGAAAAGAGTTGCACTTTCCATTATTATATAAAAGAAATTATGTGTGGTAGCTCATGCCTGAAATCCCAGCACTTTGGGAAGCTGAGGCAGGCAGATAGCTTGAGCTCAATAATTTGAGACCAGTCTGGGCAACACTTGAAACCTTGTCTCTACCAAAAAAAAAGAAAAAAGAAAAAGAAAAGAAACTAGCAGGGCATGGTGGCATACACCACTAGTCTCAGCTACCTGGAAGGCTGAGGTGGGAGCAATCACCTGAGCCAGGGAAGTGGTGGTTGCAGTGAGCTGTGATCACACCACCGTACTTCAGTGTGAGAAACAAAACCGGAGACCCTGTCTTAAAAAAGAAAAAAAAAATTGTGTGGATGTAAGCTTGATTATTTGTAAAACGACACATAGATGGTCAAAAGGAAGGACAGTCAAGATGCGTGACCATTATCTTCCTATCAACTTTAGGTATGCTAGAAGCCTTCTTTCTTCCTTTTAGATCCCCTAAAGTAGTGCTTAGGGCCAGGAAAACTTCAACAACCTAGACGTCACATAGGCATTTGAGGAAAACAGAAAGGGGAGGCCATGATCCCACCTCAGGACATCAGGCACCCTTGCCGGGACAAGTCCTCCACTCTCAAGGAAAGAGCACAAGTCTCACATACTTCTGTTACTAATGTTGAAGCTACAGCTGCCAGGGACAGAAAAGGGGACAGATTGCCTGGAGCACCATAGAATGTCTCCATGGCTTTGGAACTCAAGATGTCAGTTAGATCAGTAACTTGTTTTAGGTAAATCCCTTCCAAAATATTTTTAATCTGAAAACCATTTTCATTACAATTGATGCTTTAAAATTGCTGGCATTTGAAAAAAGGACAATAAACTGACCAAATCAATTCAAATAAATTCATGAGAAACAAATCTTATTCTTCAAATTTCTCTGTGGGCTCCTTTCTTCATACTTTCTAAGAATTTTCACAATTACTTATACTATCTTTCTCTCTTGTCCCAGAAATGTGGAGAAAAATCAATTTCCTTATGTTGCTCTAATTCTAATATACTACCTCTAAGCAAATGCTTTCCAAATCAAGCAACCAACCTTGTGTTCTCTTCCAAATCCCAAGTGACAACATCAACTATCTACTGTACATTCCCAATTTAACACTCTAAAAGCAAACTTATTTTCTTCCTTAAAAAACAAAATATTTGGGCTGGGCGCAGTGGCTCATGCCTGTAACCCCAGTACTTTGGGAGACCGAGGCAGGTGGATCACCTGAGGTCAGGAGTTCGAGACCAGTCTCACCAGTATGATGAAACCCCATCTCTACTATAAATACAAAAATTTGCCAGGTATGGTGGCATGTGCCTGTAATCCAAGCTACTCAGGAGGCTGATGCAGGAGAATTGCTTGAACCCAGGAGGCGGAGGTTGCAGTGAGCCCAGATCCTGCCATTGCACTCTAGCCTGGGTGACAAGAGTGAAATTCCATCTCAAAAAAAAAAAAAAATGAAAAAGAATAAAATCTCCATCTTCATTTATGAACTTCTCTTTATAGCACTGTTACAGTCTAAATTGTGTCCCCCACAAATTCATAGGCTGAAGTCTCAGGTTGGCAGAATGTAATATACTTGGAATAAGGTCTTTAAATAGGTGATTAAGTTAAAATGGGGCCCTTAGGGTGGGCCCTAATCCAATATGACTGACATCCTCATAAGAAGAGGGAGAGACAAGAGAAGAGGCCACGTAAAGACACAGCAGGTCAGGCGCAGTGGTTCACACCTATAATCCCAGCACTTTGGGAGGCTGAGGCAGGCGGATCATGAGGTCAAGAGATCAAGACCATCCTGGCCAACATGGTGAATCCCTGTCTCTACTAAAAATACAAAATTACCCAGGTGTGGTGGTGCGCGCCTGTAGTCCCAGCTACTGAGGCTGAGGCAGGAGATTCACTTGAACCCAGAAGGCGGAGGTTGCAGTGAGATCATGTCACTGCACTCCAGCCAGGCGACAGAGTGAGACTCCATCTCAAAAAAAAAAAAAAAAAAAAAGACACAGTCATCCTGCAAGCCACAGAGAAAGGCCCCAGGAGAAACCAACTCTGCCAGCACCTGGATCTTGTCCCAGAGACTATTCCAGCCTCTAGGACTGTGAGAAAATAAATTTCTGTTGTTGAAGCTACCCAGTATGTGGTATTTTATTATCACAGCACTACCAAACTAATAGAAGTGCTACTTTCTCAGATATTCTAACTCGAAGCAATATAATCAACCTAAACTTCCTCTTCCAAATAATTGGTGAACTGGCCAAAAATGTCCTTTAAGGAAAACATTTTAACCATTTAACCATAACCAAAGCACCCATACTACTCGAAAGATTATTAGTAATATAGATGTTAATTGCTCTAACTTGTAATTAAGGACTTTTAAAAAAGATAAAACATCTTATAAGGTTTTGATGTTGAATTCAAGAGATCTCATTTCACTTCACAGCACAGATGATGACATACTTGCCCATTTGTCTTGAGTATGGGAGCAGCAGGGTTAAAGATCCTGTTTGTTTAAATGTAGACATCTGGTCTATTTGTACATAAGAAGAGAGAGCTAGTAGAGAATGACAACATGCACATACATGAAAATAGGGGATAAGGAAAAGAAGGAAAGGCCATTCAGCAAAATGGTTAAGATAACCAGGTTAAGAATCACACAGAGTTGTATTCAAATGACAACTTTCTACTTTCCAGCTGTGTGATTTCAGACAAGATACTGAATATATAACATAAAATGTATTTTATTAATAGAATGGTAAGAATTAAATGAGATCTATAAAGACAATTTCCCAAGATATATTTTTATATTATCATTTACAGAATAAGGTCTCTAGAAAAGAACATGTGTTTCAGTTAATGTCACCAGAGTACACAGTTGGATTATAACTTTTTGGCACTGTAAAGGTTACAGTATTAACTAAGAACAATAAACTAAAATTAAAAAAAAAAAATTTCAGCTTAAACAAAAGCTGCAGTATTATTTCTTATAAATTTTTAACTAATAGTTTCCGATCAAAATACAACCGGGCCTTAGAGACCAGAAACACAGTATTTAGTGACTACAGGTGAGTGTCTATGGGTTCTGTAGTCACTCAGACTTCAAAGGAGATCTCAAGAAGTAAAAGACTAATTGTGCTTCTAAATCTATTATAAACCTAGGAACGTCTACCTGCATCCTAAACGAATCTGGCATTGCTTGAATGTCTTCTATGTTCTAGGTGTTCACTGTGTCATGACTCACCAATTTTCACAGTAACTATGTGAGGAATACATTATTGAAGCCATCTGACAGACAAACCAGTTGGGTCAAAAAAAAGGTAAATACTCGCGTGAGTACAGTGGCTCACACCTATAATCCCAGCACTTTGGGAGGCCGAGGTGGCGGGAATCACAAGGTCATGAGTTCGAGACCAGCCTGGCCAATACGGTGAAACCCTGTCTCTACTAAAAATACAAAAATTACCTGGGAGTAGTGGCGTGAGCCTGTAGTTCCAGCTACTCCAGAGGCTGAGGCAGAAGAATTACTTGAACCTAAGAGGTAGAGGCTGCAGTGAGCCGAGATCATGCCACTGCACTCCAGCCTGGGCAACACAGCAAGACTCCATCTCAAAAAGAAAAGTTAAATACCTTGCTTAGGGCCAAGCATTGTGTGAGAGGTAGAATGGAGATCTGAGCGTAGGACAGCTGACACAACACCAATGCTCAGGGTCTTTCTCTGTCTCCCAAAAAGTAAAAGCTAGAGCACTATACGTTTCATGTCTAGGACAAAACTATAAAAAAACTTCATTATCAATTGTACTGTTTTATAGCAACTGGAAATAGGTGGTGGTGAAAGGAGATACTGTACACCCACATTAGAAATTTAAGATTCTCTAATATCAAAGAATTATTATGACAATTACCTACAGAAATACAAAAACACAGTTCCATGTTCCCTGAAAAGATTTTTTTAAATTTTCACACAGAATATTATGCAAACTTCAACCAGAAATTTTTTAGAGATACTATAGTAAAAACCAATATATATATCACCAAGACTTTACAACTGTTATTATTTAGCTATGACTAGTTTATCACATTTCTCTATCCATTAATCCATCTTACTGTTTGATGCACTTCAAAGTTGCAGATGACAGTACACATCATCCCATTAACCCTCAGCATGAACATCAGTAGCAAGAATTCAATGTATATTTCTATTAATATGTATTTACTTTTTTCAGTAAGTTTTATATACGATAAAAGACATACCGTTTGATAAGTTTTCACACACACACACACACACACACACACACACACACATATATATATACAGCATTTAACTCAAATTCCTAACAAGAAATAAAGCATTTCCTATCACCCAGCAAGTTCCTCTGACTTTTCGCAAATAATCCTTATCCCACTATCGAAGGCAACACTGCTTTTTCTTCCATTATATATCAATTTTGCCTGTTCTAGAACAAGAGGTGAATGGAATACAGAATGTACTCTTTTGTGTAAGCTTTCTTTCCCCTACCATGTATTTGAAATGCATTATGTTGCTGATGTTCCAAGACAGTGTTCCTTTTCAATGCTAAGTTGTATTTCATTTATGATTATACCTATTTGTTGATCCAGTCTCCAACTGAGGCATATGTGATATGTTCCCAGTTTCAGCCTATTATAAACACTTTTGAACAAACCTTGTAGATGTGTTTTTATTTTCTATTAAGTAAATAACTAGGAGTAGAATTGCTAAATCATGGGTCAGGGTATAAAAACTCTTAGTTTTATAAGAGTTATCATTGCTCTACATGTGGTAGTATTACTCTTTAATTTAAGCTAATGAGACAAAGTAGTATTTCCTTAATAATTGATGCTGTTGGGTAATATTTTCATGTGTTCACTGGTTTTTCAATATAGCATCATTTATGAAGTGGTTGTACTAATTCTTCTCCAATTAATCAAGCTGTATTTTCATTGTTCAGTTGAAGGGTTTCTTTATATGGTCTTATTACAAATCCTTTACAGATACAGGTTTTGCTATTATTTTCTTCATGTCTTAATAATGCCTTTTGACGAGTAGAAGTTTTTTATTTTGAAGAAGTTTAATTTAGAGTGTTAGGTGTTTTTATTTTTTTAAAACAGTTGCTGCTTTCTGTATCCTCTCAAGGAAACCTTTGCCTATTCTCTACTTGTTTCTTCTAAAAGCTTTATACTTTCAGCTTCTACATTTAGATCTATGATCCATCTTGATTTATCTTTTGTGTACCACATGAGGGTAGGGAGTCAAGGTGAACTTTCACCCACACAGATGTCTAGTTGTTCCAGTACTTTTTGTTTAAAAGCCTTTCTTTTCCCTCACTGGATAGCTTTCTTTGTTAAAAATAACTTAACAGTTCTCTGTTCTGCTCCATTTATATACCTGTATATACTTATGCTGATATCACAGTCTTAACTACTGTATCATTAGACTAAATCTTGAAATACGGAAATTTAAATTTTCCACCTTGTAAATCTCTAAGATTGCTGTGTATAATATAGGTCATTTCTATCTTCATATAAATATTATAATCAGCTTGTCAATTACTAACAAAAGAGAAAAGTGCAGCTAAGATAATGATTTGAACCATATTAAATTCACAGATCAACTAGGGAAAATTATGTTGTTTAATTTCCAAATATTCAGTTTTTCCTGGTTATCTTAATGCTATTGATGTCCATTTTAAATTCTACTGTAGTTACAGAACATACTCTTTTTTTTTTTTTTTTTTTTTTTTGAGACGGAGTTTCGCTCTTGTTACCCAGACTGGAGTGCAATGGCGCGATCTCAGCTCACCGCAACCTCCGCCTCCTGGGTTCAGGCAATTCTCCTGCCTCAGCCTCCCGAGTAGCTGGGATTACAGGCACGCGCCACCATGCCCAGCTAAATTTTTGTATTTTTAGAAGAGACGGGGTTTCACCATGTTGACCAGGATGGTCTCAATCTCTTGACCTCGTGATCCACCCGCCTCGGCCTCCCAAAGTGCTGGGATTACAGGCGTGAGCCACCGCGCCCGGCCAGAACATACTCTTTAGGATTTCAACCTTTTGAAATATACTGAGACATGTTTTAGGACCCATACATTATTTATCTCGGTATGCATATGGCATAAACGTGAATAGAATGCACACTCTATTTTAGTTGCACACGATGTTCTACAAATGCCAGTTAGGTCAAGGTGGTTGAAATATTTTACAGATCTTCTATGTTCTGATTTTTCGTCTAGGTTTTCTATAAATTACAGAGTAGTGTTAAAATTTCCACCTATGACTATAGATCTTATTAGGTGTATACAAATTTATGATTACTATGTATTTCTAATGAGTTTTATCACTATAAAATGCCCTTATTTATCTTCAATAATACTGTCTTGAAGTCTACTTTATCTAATATTAATATAACGACTCCATCTTACACTTACTATTTAGATGCTACATCTTTTCTCATACATTTACTTTCAATCTCTCTGTGTCATATATAAAATGCATCTCTAGTAGACACAATATACGGAGGTCTTGCTTTCTATCCAATGTGTGAATCTCTACCCCAAAACACTTAATCTATTTTCACTTAATATAATTATTGATAGAACTGACCTAGGTTTGGAATTTTGCATTTGTTTTCTTTTCATCCTGATATGGTTTGGCTGTGTCCCCACCCAAATCTCATCTTGAAGTGTACTTCCCATAATCCTCACATGTCGTGGGAGGGACCTGGTTGGAGGTAACTGAATCATGGGAGCGGTTACCCTCATGCTGTTCTCATGATAGTGAGTGAGTTCTAATGAGATCTGATGATTGTATAAGGGGCTTTTCCCCCACTTTGCTCTCATTCTGTTCCTTGTTGCCACCATGTGAAGAAGGACATGTTTGCTTCCCCTTCTGCCATGACTGTAAGTTTCCTGAGGCCTCCCCAGCCATGCTGAACTGTGAGTCAATTAAACCTCTTTCCATTATAAATTACCCAGTTTCAGGTATGTCTTTATTAGAGCACGAGAACAGACTGATACACACCTCATTTGTTTTATATTCCGCTGTTCCTTCCTTTACATCTTTTTTCATATTCTCCAAATATATTTTAGAATTCCATTTTGACTTCTCTTGTTTTTTAGCTATCACCTTTGCATCTTTTTCTTTTTTAGTGTTTCTTTTAGGAATTATAACGTATATTTTTAACTTTGCACAGTGGACTTAAAGCTAATTCTACCACTTCACATAAAATAAGAACCCAGTAAGCACATAGCTCCATCTACCTAGACTCATTATTCTTAATGCTCAGCAGTCACATATATGTATATACGTCTATATATATATATATATATATGTCTGTATGTATATGTCTATTTGTAGATATATAATGTCATAAATGCCATATCATAACATTATAATTTCTGCTTTAAACAGTCAGAATTACATATTTCTTAATGGAGTGGAGAAGAATTACATTTTTACAAATTTCAGTGCTCTTCATTCCTGAAGATCTGAGTCTTCAACTGGTATCACTTTCCTTCAGCTTGAAGTATCTCCTTAAACATTTCTTGTAAAGATTTTCTTAGTTAGAAAATATAGAATTTGGCTATAGAATTCTGAGTTGACTTTTATTTTACCAGCACTTTAAAGGTGTTTATAGCCTGCTGGCCTGCATTACTTCTGATAAGAAGTCAGCTACCATTCATTAGCATTTCTCAGGGTGCTTACCAAATTTTTTTCTTTTGGTAGAGATGAAGTCTCATTTCATTTCCCAAGCTGGTCTCAAACTCCTTAGCTCAAGCAATACCCCCGCCTTGGCCTCCCAAAGTGCTGGTATTACAGGCATAAGCCACTGCACCTAGTCAAGATTTTTTGTCTATCATTTTTAACAGCTTTACTATAACGTGCTTACGTGCTATTTTATTGCATTTATCTTGTTGGGAGTTCACTAAACTTCTTCAATATGTAAATTCATGTTTTTTACCAATTTAGGGACATTTCCAGCCATAATTTCTCCAGAATTTTTTGACTCGATTTCCCCTGACCTCTATTTCTAGGACTCCAAGTGTTAGATGTTTTGATATTGCCCTACCAGTCACTGAGGCTAGCTTCATTTTTTGAAATCTCTTTTTCACCTTTTGTTTTTTTTTTTTTTTTTGAGACGGAGTTTCACTCTTATGACCCAGGCTGGAGTGCAATGGTGCAATCTCGGCTCACCGCAACCTCTGCCTCCTGAGCTCAAGCAATTCTCCTGCCTCAGCCTCCTGAGTAGCTGGGACTACAGGCATGCACCACCATGCCCAGCTAATTTTTGTATTTTTAGTAGAGACAGAGTTTCACCATGTTGACCAGGATGGTCTCAATCTCTTGACCTCATGATCCACCCGTCTCGGCCTCTTTTTCACTGTTTAAGAAAAAATAACTTCTATGAATCTATCAAGTTCAATAGCTCCCTGATCTTTTTCCTAGCCTTTTGTAATCTCTAATCAGTTTTTATTTCAAATATTGTACTTTTTACTTATAGAATTTTCATTTAGTCCTTTTATCTAGTTTCCATTTTTCAGCTGAGGTTTCTTATTTGTTCATTCATGGTGTATATATTTCTTTATATATCCTTAAGAAGAGTTATAACAGCTGCTAATTCTAACATAGGAGTCATGTCAAGGCCAGTCTCAATTAATTGGCTTTTCACTTAAGTACAGGTCACACTTTTCTGTTTGTACATGTGTCTACTGAATATGGATTGCATTCTGGACCCTGTGCATGGTACATTTTTAGAAACTCTGGATTTGATTATGTTCTTCTGAGGAGTATTGCTTTATAAGTAGTTAATCTGGCCATACTCCTCTCTAAACTCTGTCTCTCTTGTGCAAATGAAATATCTTTAGTTATTTTAGCCTAAGAGTTTTATGTAGAATTTGGGACACCTTACTCTATGAAAGACTACTTTACAGTCACTAACTTTCTAGCTGCTAGAGTCACCCTAACTCTGTCTTGTGGTTTCTATTCAAGCTGCTGCCACCTACACAACCAATGACTGAGTCCTGTCCTCTGGGAAACATTCACAAAAATGGAAACGTTCACCTTATACCATTCTATCTGCCAAATGTCAATATCCTTCAGTTTCTTCCTACTTTCTGTCCTCCTACTGTGCCTTCACATACATTTCTTTTTAATATTTTGTCCAAAAGTTGTCATTGTTATTTTCAGGAAAGGTAGTCCAACATGTACAACTCTGTCATTAAAAGTAGAACTCCTAAGAATTGTTTATAATACTAGAAGACTATAAAAGTCACGCCCATAGTGACATTACTTTTTAACATTACATAGTTGTAACAATTTTCCTAAAACAATCCTTTTCTGTTCTAGTCCTTCATATATCAGAAAAAAAGGAATTATTTGGGAAATGAAAAGATAAGGAAGAGAGGAATGAAGGGAAATGAGATGACCTGGTGCTAGTGAAAGGGGAAGAGGTTCATGGAAAGAAAAAGAACAAACTGACAAACTCCTTGTCCTGACATGTTATAAGCTAAAGTTCAGTTCTACAAGACAGGAAATGATGAAAAGATAAAACATAATTTCTGGCACAGATGCAACAACTGATATTGGTATATACAGTTACTTACTTCCATAGAGACAATAAAAGCCCAAAAATGCTATACCATTGTAATGAACAGATACATCACATAATACGAGTTACAATATAAAATAATAGCAAAAAAAAAAAACCAGACTCCTCAACACAATCTCCAACCTTCTTCTCTTTTTACCATGAGAACACACTGGAATATAGACTTCAGTACAATGTTCCTATATTTAAATCTTTAAAATATAATCATACAAAAAGCATGACTAGGAACTCTGGAATTCCCTTTACAAGCACTAAATTTTATCAGTTTTTATATAAACATAGTCATATGAGAGGTTTCTAAAATGCATGATCATCAGAATTAAACTCTTTCAACTGTGTATGTAAATTATATGCAATCAGACGATTCTGGGAAGATGGTGGAGTAGGAAGCACCATGAATGTGTTGCTCCACCTAGAAGATCATTGCACCCTGGCAGAATCTGCCCTATGTAACTATTTTGAAACTCTGGAATCTATTGAAGGCTTATAACATCCAGGGAAAGGCCTGGACATAATTTTAACTGCTTGCAGGTATTAGCACAGTAACAGCTATCCATTTGCCACTCTCAGCCCTGTGGCAGGCAGTTGTGCATGCATTCCAAGGAGCAGCTTGCGCACAGCTTACAGAAACCAAGGACAGACAAAAAGGACCCTCGCCTCCAAATATAGGGTATGTGTGCCCTGATTACTGAAAGCTACTTGATTAGAAGTGGGAGGCAGAGGTAGGCGGATCTCTTGAGGTCATGTGTTTGAGACCAGCCTGTGAAACATGGCGAAACCTCATCTCTACTAAAAAAACACAAAAATTAGCCTGGCATGGTGGCAGGCACCTGTAATCCCAGCTACTCGGGAGGCTGAGGCAGGAGAATTGGTTGAACCCAGAAGGCAAAGGTTGCAGTGAGCTGATACTGCGCCACTCCACTCCAGCCTAGATGAAGGAGTGAGACTCTCTCAATAATAATAATAGCAATAATAATAATAGTAGTAGTAAACAGCAAATGGTGGGAAAGAGGGAGACTCTAATTTCCAGACTTACCACATCATTATATTCAATTGATGTTTTTGATGCTTGTTTTCAACAAAAATGACAAGATATACAGGAAAGTATGACACATTCAAAAGAAAAAAAACAAAACAACGTAACTGTCCCTGAAAAAGACCTGATGGCAGATCTTCCAAAGACATTATGACAATTGTTTTAAAGTTGTTCAAAGAACTAAAGGAAGATATAGAGAACAGCAAGAAAATATTACATGAATATCAATATCAATAAAGAGAAAATCTAAAAAAAAAGACCAAAAAGAAATTCTGGAGCTGAAAAGTACAATAACGGAAATGAAACATCAGCTGGACCAACGTATGCATTCTGGGAGTATCAGAAGGAACAGAAAGAGAGAAAGAAACAGTATATTTGAAGAAAAAATGGCTGAAAACTTCCCAAACCTGATGAAAGATCTGAATAAAAACATCCAAGAAGCTCAATAAATTCCAAGAAAGATGAACTCAAAGAAATATACATGGAAACATATTATAATCAAATATACTTCCAAGAGAATCTTGAAGCAGCATGATAAGCAACCTGTCACATATAAGGGATCATCAATGAGATTATCAGCATATTTCTCATCAACAACTTTAAGGCCAGAAGGCAGCAGGATAACATATTAAGAGTACTAAAAGAAAAAAAAAAGAAGAAAAAAAAACACAGGCTAAGCACAGTGACTCACACCTGTAATGCAAGCACTCTGGGAGGCTGGGGTGAAAGGATTGTTTGAGGCCAGGAGTTCAAGACCATCCTGGGCAACATACTGTGACCTCGTCTCTACCAAAAAAAAAAATATATATATATATATGTATTTTTTCAAATCATCTGGTCATGGTGGTGCACATCTGTAGTCCCAGCTACTTGAGAGGCTGAGGCAGGAGGATCACTTGAACCCAGGACTCAGAGACTGCAGTGATCCATGAACACACAACTGCACTCCAGCTTGAGTGATAGGGTCAGAATCTGTCTCAAAAAAAAAAAAAAACTGTCAACCCCAAATATTACATTTGGCAAAACTCGTTCAAAAGTAAGGGAGAAATTAAGACATTCCCACATAACCAAAAACTGAGGGAATTCATTACCACTAGACCTGCCATGCAAAAATGCTCAAGGGAGTCTCGCAGGTTGAAATGAAAGGATACTAGCCAGTAACTAGAAGCCATATGAAGAAATGATTATCTTAATAAAGGTAAATACATGGGAAATTATAAAAGCCAGTATTATTGTCACTTACTGTTTTCTACATAATTTCACAGAGTTATACATGTTTTGAAATGATTAGTCAATAAGATATTATTATTGTAACTTTTGAACTCTACATTGTTTTCTATATACTTTAAACAATTTAAAAGAATTATTCATTTATGTTTTGAGACACACAATGTAAAATGATGTAATTCTGTGACATCAACAACGAAAACGAGTGGCAACAGAGCTGTAAAAAGGCAGAATTTTTGTATGTTATTGAATTTAAGCTGGTATAAAATCAATTTAGAATGTTATAGGGTTAGGATATTAAATGTAATCCCCATGATAACACGAAGAAGAAAACAGCTATAGACTCTGCACAAAAAGAAATGAGAGCCAAGTGTGATGGCTCACACCTGTAATCTCAGCACTTTGGGAGGCTGAGACAGGTGAATCACTCAAGTTCAGGAGTTCAAAATCAGCCTGGCCAACATGGTGAAACCCCATCTCTACTAAAAATGCAAAAATCAGCCAGGCATAATGGCACGCGCACCTGTAATCTCAGCTATTAGGGAGGCTGAGGCATGAGAATCGCTTGAACCTGGGAGGCGGAGGTTGCAGTGAGCTGAGACTGTGCTACTGCACTCCAGCCTGGGTGACAGAGTGAGACTCTGTCTCAAAAAAAAAAAAAAAAGAAAGAAAGAAAGAAAATGAGAAAGGAAGGAGGCAGGGTACAGTGGCTCACACCTGTAATCTCAGCACTTTGGGAGGCCAAGGTGGGTGGATCACCTGAAGTCAGGAGTTCAAGTCCAGCCTGGCCAACATGGTGAAACCCCATCTCTACTACAAATACAAAATTTAGCTGGGTATGGTGGCACATGCCTGTAATCCCTGCTACTCAGGAGGCTGAGCCAGGAGAATCGCTTGAACCTGGGAGGCAAAGGCTGCAGTGAGCCAAGATCACGCCACTGCACTCCAGCCTGGGCAACAGAATGAGACTCCAATAAAAAAAAAAAAAAAAAAGGAGAGAGAGAGAGAAATGAATTTAAACATTTCATGAAAAAAATCAACTAAACACAAAAGAAGACAGCATTACAAGAAATGAGGGCCCCCATAAAAAGCAGTCATTATATGAACAACAAACAACAAAATGACAGAAATCCTTCTGTACAAATAATTTAAATTCAAATGGATTAAACTCTCCAATCAAAAGACAGAGATTGACAACATGGAGAAACAGGATTCAGCCATATGTTGACTACACTAGACTCACTTTAGATCCATAGACACAAACAGTTTGAAAATTAAAAGATGGAAAAAGATATTCATGCAAATAGTAACCACAACAGAGTAGATGTGGCTATACTAACTAATATCAGAGAAAACAGACTTAAAACAAAAAAGGTTACAAGAAAAAAGGACATTATATATTAATAGATTATTTGATACAGCAAGAAGACATACAAATTATAAACATTTATGCAGCAATTAAAAGACCTCAAAAATATATGAGACAAAATCAGACAGAATTGAAGGGAGAAACAAATTATTCTAAATAAGAGATGATTAAATCAATACCTTACTCTCAATAGTGGATAGAATAACCAGATGAAAGATAAGTAAGTAAACAGAGGACCTCAGACAATAACCAATTAGATCTAACAGACATACACACAACACTGTACCCAACAGCATACAGTCTTCTCAAGTGAATACAGGACATTTTCCAGGATAGACCATACGTTAGGTCACAAGTTAGGTAAAACTATGGTATAAACGTACGATGGAAAACTATTCAGCCTTTAAAAAGAAGAAAATTCTAGTTGGGTGTGGTGGCTATGCCTGTAATCCCAGCACTTTGCGAGGTTCAGGTGGGCAGATCACTTGAGGTCAGGAGTTCAAGACCAGCCTGGCCAACATGGTGAAGCCCCGTCTCCACTCAAAATACAAAAATTAGCTGGGTGTGGTGGCATGTGCCTATAATTCCAGCTACTGGGAAGCCAAGGCATGAGAATCATTTGAACCTGAGAGGTGGAGGTTGCAGTAAGCCAAGACTGCACCACTGCTTTCCAGCCTGGGTGGAAATTCTAACAAGGATTAACCTTAAGGATATTATGCTAAGTGAAACAAACCAGTCACAAAAAGACAAATACTATATGATTCTATTCATATGAGGTAATTACAGCAGTCAAAATAATACATAGAGACAAAGTAGAATAGTGGTTGCCCGGAGCTGGGGGAAAGACAAAAGGAGGGATTACTGTTTAATGAGTACAAAGTTTAGTTTTACAAGATAAAAAGAGTTCTGGAGATAGATGGTGGTAATGGTAGTTAAGCAACATTATGAATATATTCAATACCACTGAACTGCACATTTAAAAATGGTCAAAATAGTAAACTGTATGTTATGTGCATTTTACACTGTAAAAAAGATGAAAACAATGGGCGGTTCTTAGGCATTAACAATTAGCACACATCCACTCATATCATTTTATTCTAATTCACTATTAAAAGCAAAACTGAATTATTACTTTCAAAAATGTATATAAATAAGTAAAAATAGGTTAGGAACGGTGGCTCACACCTGTAATCCCAGCATTTTGGGAGGCCGAGGCAGGCAAATCACAAGGTCAAGAGATCAAGAACACCCTGGCCAACGTGGTGAAACCCCATCTCTACTAAAATTACAAAAAAATTAGCTGAGTGTGGTGGTGTGTGCCTGTGGTCCCAGCTACTAGGGAGGCTAAGGCAGGAGAATCGCTTGAACCCAAAAGGTGGAGGTTGCAGTGAGCCGAGATCACGTCACTGCATTCCAGCCTGACAACAGAGCAAGACTCTGTCTGCAAAAAAAAAAAAAAAAAGTGAAAATAAAGAAAATTATATATATGTTCATTAAATTTAGAATTTTTTTTTGAGATGGAATCTCACTCTGTTGCCCAGGCTGGAGTGTATGGGCGCGATCTTGGCTTACTACAACCTCCGCCTCCCAGGTTCAAGCGATTCTCCTGCCTCAGCCTCCTGAGTAGCTGGGACTACAGGCACATGCCACCACACCCAGCTAATTTTTGTATTTTTAGTAGAGACAGGGTTTCACCATATTAATCAGGCTGGTATTGAACTCCTGACCTCGTGATCCACTCACCTCACCCTCCGAAAGTGCTGGGATTACAGGGATGAGCCACTGTGCCTGGCCGGAAAGATTTTTAAAGGTGTGTCAGATCACTTTCTACAAGGTTATAACATACTCCCATGTAACACAAAATTCTGTTTATTCCTGTGGTTTTTTTTTTTTTTTTTTGAGATGGAATCTCGCTCTGTTGCCCAGGCTGGAGCACAATGGTGTGGTCTCGGCTCAATGCAACCCCACCTTCCAGGTTCAAGCAATTCTCCTGCCTCCGCCCCCTGAGTAGCTGGGATTACTGCATGCGCCACCATGCCCAGCTAATTTTTGGACTTTTAGTAGAGATGGAGTTTCACCATGATGGCCAGGCTCCTCTCAAGCTCCTGACCTCGTGATGTGCCCACCTCATCCTCCCAAAGTGCTGGGATTACAGGCGTAAGCCACCGCGTCCAGCCTATTCCTGTTTTGTTTTGGTTTTTGTTTTTTTTAACTTTTCCATAATTCCATCTTTTAAGAGTCACTGAATCATTTCTCCTACCCCTACTGGTAAGAATACGAACAAAACATGTGTTTCATAAAAATGAATCCATATTTCAAATTTGAAAGCCACATTTACTTTCCCTTTAAAACTACATGAACTACTTTCAGATCTCTTATCTGTGCCAGCCAGCAGCTTTCTGCTGTTCACCTTCTTACAAAAGTGCCGGAATCTCACTCACATTACTTAATATTCATTATGTCTATTAGCCTGTATTTGCATAGGGGTCACTATATAATGTCTATGAGAATTACATAACAAAGTTCACCTAAATCCAATTTCCTTCACACTTCCTGAAAAATGTAGGTTATGAGAATTCACTGCTATGTCTCTGCTGCCCTCTATAGGTATGGTGTCTTAGTCCACTTTGCTTTGCTATAACAGAATACCACAGGGTGGGTAACTTATAAAGAAAAGAAATTTATTTCTCAGTTATGGAGGCTAAAAATTCCAGTATCAAGGTATTGGTGCCTGTTAAGAACCTCTGTCCTGCACTTTCCCATGGCAGAAGGCAGAAGGACAAGTGAGGGTGAGAGCAAGGGACAGAAAGTGTTGTTACAACAATACATTCTTGTGGTAACAAAGTCACCAACTACTGTGATAATGACATTTATCTATTCATGAGGGCGAGGCTCTCACGGCCTAATCACCTCTTAATGGTCCCTGTATTAGGCCATTCTTGCATCGCTATAAAGACACACCTGAGACTGGGTAATTTATAAAAGAAGAGGTTTAACTGGCTCACAGTCCTGCAGGCTGTACAGAAAGCATGGTGGCATCTGCTTCTGGGGATGCCTCAGGGAGCTTTTACTCATGGTAGAAGGCGGAATGGGTGCAAGCACTTCACATGGTAAAAGCAGGGGGAGGGGGGGAGCAGACACTTCACATGGTGAAAGCAAAAGAGAAAGGGGGCAGTCCTACACACTTTTATGTATTTATTTTAATGTTTTTTAATAGAGATGAGTCTTGCCATGTTGCCCAGGTTGGTCTCTAACTCCCAGGCTCAACTGATCCTCCCATCTTGGCTTCCCAAAGTGCTGGAATCACAGGCGTGAGCCATGGGGCCCAGCCACTACACACTTTTAAATGACCAGCTCTTGCAAGAACTCACTCACTATTGTGAAGACAGTACCAAGAGGGGATGGTGCAAAACCATTCATGAGAAATTCACTCCCATGATCCAATCACCTCCCACCAGGCCCCACTTCCAACAGTGGAGATTACAATTCAACATGGGATTTGAGCAGGACACAGATCCAAACTTTATCAGTTTGGAAGTTTAATATTGTCACCACTGTAATCAATTTCAACAGGAGTTTGGAAATTTAATATTGTCACCATTGTAATAAATTTCAACAGGAGTTTGGATGTTTAATATTGTCACCATTGTAATTAAATTTCAACAGGAGTTTTGGAGGGAACATTTAAACCACAGCAAATGGTTCTTGGAAGGCACCAATAAAATAAATTATAAACACCCAGACAATAATATCAAAGCACTATCAACTTAACAATATGGAAAGTCCTATCAGTATCAAATACATCTGTTAAATGTCCTAAAAGACAATACTGCAGGCGGACATGGGGGCTCACGCCTGTAATCCCAGAACTTTTGGGAAGCCGAGGCGGGTGGATCACCTGATGTCAGGAGTTCGAGACCAGCCTGGCCAACATGGTGAAACCTTGCTTCTATTAAAAATACAAAAATTTGCTAATGGGCATGGTTATGGGCGCCTGTAATCCCAGCTACCATATCATCCTTGATGAACAAAGATGCAAAAATCACCAACAAAATATTAGCAAATTGAATTCAATAGCACATTAAAAGGATCATTTACCAAGATCAAGTGGGATTTACCCTTGGGATGCAAGGATAGTTCAACATATGCAAATAAATAAATGTGATACACCACGTTAATAGAATGAAAGACAAAATCCATATGATAATCTCGATAGATATGGAAAAAGCATGTGATAAAATTCAAAACTATTTCATGATAAAAACTGTCAACACATTAGGTACAGAAAGACTATACATCAATACAACAAAGGCCATAAGTAACAAGCCCACAGCTGCCATGCTCCGTAGTAAAAAGGTAAAAGCTTTTCCTCTATAATCAGAAACAAGATACGAACGCTCACTCTTGCCACTACTATTCAACATAGGTAGAAGTCCTGGCCAGAGTGATGAGGCAAGAGGAAGAAATAAAGGCATCCATATCAAGAGGAAGAAGAGAAATCATCTGTTTGCTGATGTCATGGTCCCACATATAGAAAATGCTGAAAACTCCACCAAAAAACCATTTGGACTGATAAACAAATTCAGCAAAGTTGCAGGATACAAAATCAACAGCGCTTCTTTATGCTAACAATGAAGTACCTGAAAAAAAAATTAAGAACTCAAATCCATTTACAGTAGCATGGGAAAAAAAAAAAACTCCTCAGAAGTAAATTTAAGGAGGCAGTAGATCTATATACTAGAAAACACAAACACTGATGAAAGAAATAGCAGATGATACAAACAAATGGAAGGATATCCATATTCATGGAATGGAAGGACATTGTTAAACTATTCATACTACCCAAAGTGATATACAGATTCAATGCAATGCCTATCAAAATTCCAGTGTCATTCTTCAAAGAACAAAACAAACAATCCTAAAACTTATATGGAACCACAGAAAAAAACAAATAGTCAAAGCAAAAAGAACAAACCTAGAGGCATCACACTACTTGATTTTAAAATCTACTACAAAACTATTGTAACCAAAACAGCATAGCATAAAAACTCACCAACTAACCAATCACACAAGATAGAGAGCCCAAAAGTAAACCCACTCATTTATGGTCAAATGATTTACAACAAAGGTGCCAAGAATTTACAATGGGAAGAAGACAATCTTCAATAATGGTGTTGGCAAACAGGTTAACCACATGTAAAAGAAGGAAATTAGACCCTTATCTCACATCATACACAAAAATCAACTAAAAATGGATTAAAGATTTAAACATAAAACCTGAAACTCTAAAGCTACTGAACTAAAACACAGAGAAAAGGCTCCACAACATTGGTCTGGGCAAAGATTTCTTAAAATATTACCCCAAAAGCACTGATAACAAAAGCAAAAAACAAATGAGATTGTATCTAACTAAAAAGATTATACAAAGCAAAGGAAAAATAGATCGAGAGATGACCCACAGGTTGAGAGAAAATATTTGCAAACCATACATCTGATAAGGAGCTAATATCTAAAATATATAAAGAACTCAAACAACTCAATAGCAAGAGAACAAGAACCCACTTTAAAAATGGGCAGAGGACCTAAATAGACATTGCTCGAAAGAAGATGTATACATGGCCAATAGATACAGATTAAAATGCTCATCATCACTACTCATCAGGGAAATGCAGATTAAAGTCACAATGAGATATCATCTCACACCTGTTAGAAAGGTTATTATCAAAAAGATGAAAGATAACAACTGTTGGTGAGAATGTAGCAAAAAGAGAACCCTTGTACACTGTTGGTGGGAATGTAAATCAACACAGCTATTACGGAGAACAGTATGAATGTCTCTCAAAAAACTAAAAACAGAACTACCATATAATCTAGCAATTCCACTTCTGGGCCAAAGAACTGAAATCAGTATGCTAAAAAAAATCTGGACTCCCGTGTTCACTGCAGTGCTATTCACAATAGCTAAGATTTGAAAGCAATCTAGGTGTCTAGATGAATGGATAAAGAAAATGTAGTTCATATACACAATGGAATACTATCCAGTCTTAATAAAGAAGGAAATTCTATCATTTATGACATGAATGAACCTGGAGGACATTATGTTAACTCAGATAAGCCAGGCACACAAAGACAAATACAGCATGATCTAACTTACATGTGGAATCTAAAACGGCAGAACTCATAGAATTGGGGTAGAATGTTGCTTAACAGAGGCTGGAAGAGAAAGGTGAATGGGGAAAGGGAAGATGCTGATTAAAGGATACAAAATTTCATTTAGACAGAAGGAATATGCTTTAGCAATCTAATACACAGAATGATGACTATAATAAATAATAGTGCATTGTATTTTATAATTTTTAAAATGTATAGGCATGCAAAAAAGCAGAAAAATACAACCCATAAGGAGGAGAAACATGACACAGACAGATTTACCAAAATAGCCATTAAAAACAGCGATTATAAATATACTCTATATGTTCAAAATATAGACGAAAGTATGACATGTTAAGGGAAGACATGGATAATGTAAAAAGACTGCTATCAAACTTCCAAAAATGAAAAATACAACATCAGAGATGACTAATACACTTGATAGTATTAGCTGCAGAATATACTGAATTTTTTTAAAGTTATTAAAGTTGAAGATGTAGCAAAAGAAACCACCCAAAATGAAATGAAGAGAAAAAAATGACTGAAAAAATGAAACATGACACATCATTAAGCAGCTTAATTAATATACATATAATTGGAGTCACAGGAGGAAAAGAAAAGGGGAGTCAGAAAGAAATTTTCTTAAGAAATAAAAGTCAAACATTTACCAAATGTGATGAAAACTACAAACTCACATATACGCAGAAAACAGTTAACATAGTTGGCCTGAAGTGGCTTTCCTTAGAAAACCCTGCTTGCAAAGCTGGTCCTTGCCTAGCTTCTGAAAACAGATTTCAGGAGAATCTTCATCATTCCATAAATGATAAGAAGGGTGGGTCAATGTGCCTAAACTGTATAAACAATATGGTTTATACTGAATGCCCATTTTCTTTCTGAAGTCTGGAATTTCAGTAGATTCTAGGGAGAGTGACTATGTTACCAGTCCCCAAAAAAAACCCTGGGCACTGAGTCTCTAATGAGCTCCCTGGTACATAACACTTTACACATATTGTCAAAACACTTTGTTGGGAAGAGTTAAGCACATCCTGTGTGACTCCACTGGAAAAGGACTCATGGAAGACTGCTGATTTAAATTTGTATCCTTTTGGCCAGGCATGGTGGCCGACACATGCAATTCCAGCACTTTGGGAGACCAAGGTGGATGGATCCCTTGAACACAAGGGTTCGAGGCCAGCCTGGGCAAGATAGCAAAACCCCATTTCTACAAAAAATTAGCCGAGCGTGGTGGCACATGCTTGTAGTACCAGCTACTCTGGAGGCTGAGGTGAGAGGATCACTTGAGCTCAGGAGATCAAGGCTGCAGTGAGCTATGATTACGCCACTACGCTTGAGCCTGGGGGACACAGGAAGACCATGTCTCTAAATAAATAAATAAAAATATATTTGTATCCTTTCAGTGTAATTAACGATAGCCGTAAGTATGACTATATGCCAAGTCCTGTGTATCATCCTTGTCAACTGCTGAACCTGAAGGTGGTCTTGGGAAACTCCCAAAACACCACAGATTCAAAAAGCTTGAAAAACACCAACGGAAAAATCATACCAAGGCATATCACAATCGAACTGCTTAAAAACAGTAGTAAAGAGAAAATCTTAAAAGATCAAGAATGAGATAGCTTCAAGCTTACTGACAGCAACTCAAGCTATGAGAAAGAAGCAATGCCTTCAAAACTTTGAAGGAAAATTATTTTCAACCTAAAAGTTAAATACAAAATTTCAATCACACATCAAAATATGACAAAAACATCTTCAGACATGCCAAATCATTCCTCAGGAAGTTACTGGAAGATGTGTTTAACCAAAATAGGGTGAAAACCAAGAAAGAAGAAAGTATGAAGTCTCGGATAATGGAGCTCCATCCAGGAGAGAAGTTAATAAATTCCCAGAATGACAGCAAAGTGTGAGTGACAATGTACACAAAAGCAGAGAGGATGCTGAGTTCAAACTGGAGCAGCAAGGATGTTGTAGGAAAGAGTTCTCCAAAAAAATGAAACTCATGGAATGCCTGCTGTCTGAAGATCTTAACAAAGAGAGCTAGGCAATGGTGAAAAAGTATTTTTTCCATCAGTAAATAAAACCAGATGAACAAAAACCAAAATAGTTATTAAGTCTAGGGAAAGCAAATGGCTGCAAAGGATAATAATGATAATTAGTATTTCCCTTGGTTATCAATACTATTTATTCACAATTGTATAAATGCTGAATATAATCTCATCAAGCTATATATCTGTACTGGGAGAATGGTAGGATAAGAAAAAGCTCAGTGTGCAGTGAGGGAGGGAAGTGAATGAGAAGAAAGCTCAATATTTATCCATGTTGGGAAGTACAGCACAAGCATGTTATTTAGAGATAAGCAGGTAAAGAACGAAAGAATCCCGAGTCAAAAGTGGTTGTTCTTGAGGAAGGATGGAAAAAAAACAAAACAAAACACAAGACGACTATGATTAGCAAATGTTATAAAGAGAATAAAAGTTCTGAAATAATTCATTCTTACCTTGGGAAGCTCAGATAGCTTCTCATCACTTGTCAAAGACCGACTACTGGCACAAGAAGCACAGTCTGAGATTTCCACGGCACCCTCGCCATCTTCAAATTCCTTACAGTCACTAGCATCTGCCCTGTCACTGTCCATCTCCCAGTCGATAAACTGTAATTCATCTAAAAAAATACAATTTTTTAACTTGCTTAATTATATATCTCCACAGTCTTTCACTTTTAAATCTTTTATTCTTAGTAGTTAATATATCCATGTCACTCAGTAATTTTTAAAAACATATTTAGGACCAGGCACAGTGGCTCATCCCTGTAATCCTAGTGTTTCGAGAGGCTGAGGTGGGTGGAATGCCAAAGCTCAGGAGTTCAAGATCAGTTTGGCCAACAAGGTAAAATGCTGTGTCTATTAAAAACAGAAAATACAAAAAATTAGCTGGGCATGGTGGCACACACCTGTAGTCCTAGCCACTCAGGTGGCTGAGGCACCAGAATTACTTGAACCTGGGAGGTGGAGGTTGCAGTGACCCGAGATCATGCCACTGAACTCCAGCCTGGGCAACAGAGTGAGACTCTGTCTCAAGAAAAACAAACAAACAAATTTAGACAGTGAAAAGTACATTTCTACTCTTATCTCAAATCACTGATTCTTCCAAATCTTACTCCAACCCCAGTTTTAACTACTTTTAGGAGGTGTTTCTGTATCCTTGTATAGTTTCCCTAGCATGTTTAAGCAAATAAACTATGTATTATTATTTTTTCCTCCTTTCTTACACAGTTAAACTTTCACTAAACATAATTAAGAAGACTTATATTATATGAATAAGCAGGATGCATCCTCATTCTTTTCTACAAATAGTATTCCATATTACATAGTTGAACCATAGTTTATTTAGCCAGTCTTCTATTAGAAAATATGTTTTCAAACATTTTCACCTAATGATTTTTTCGATAGATTTCTTCTATCAGTAAAGAAACAACGATAGTAAAATGCAAATTTAAGTGTAATAGTAGTCTTTCCGCCTTTAGTTTACTTCATACACATTATCTAAATGCTGCTTTTACAAAATTTTAAGTCAAACTCAAATTATTTTTGTAAACTAAGTAACCAAATGTACTGATTCTAATCTGCTATGCTTAAACAAATAAAAGTAGTAATTAAAGATAAATTAGTCTCTGAGGTAGGATAACATAAACCTTCCCTATAATACAAAGCACAAGTATTTCCTAGGAATTACTTCAGCAACTCAGAAAGCTAATTAGATATCTTGGTCCTATTTGGAGATGTGATAGCAACAATCTCACTTCTAATGAAGTGAGCTTATATACATTTTTTGAGACAGTGTCTTGCTCTGTCACCCAGGCTGGAGGGCAATGGCACAATCTCGGCTCACTGCAACCTCACCTCCCAGGTTCAACCTTTTCTCCTGCCTCAGCCTCCTGAGTAGCTAGCTGGGATTACAGGCATGCACCTACATGCCTGGCTAATTTTTGTATTTTTAGTAGAGACAGAGTTTCACCATGTTGGTCAGGCTGGTCTCAAACTCCTGACCTTGTGATCCACCTGCCTCAGCCTCCCAAAGTGCTGGTATTATAGGCTCCCAGCTGGTAACATATTTTTTTAAATGCTAGCTTTAATACCTGAAGGGAACTTAAAATTTAAAAAGAAAAAAATAAGCTAAAGTTAAAAGTATGGAATGAAATAAACAAACAAACAAACAAAAAGTATTCATACTTTTCAGTGGCTCATGTCTGTAATCCCAGCACTTTGGGAGGCTGAAGCAGGCAGATCACGAGGTCAAGAGATCAAGACCATCCTGGCCGACATGGTGATACCATGTCTCTACTAAAAATACAACAGTTAGCTGGGCGTGGTGATGCACGCCTGTAGTCCCAGCTATGTGGGAGGCTGAGGCAGGAGAACTGCTTGAACCCGGACGGAGGAGGTTGCAGTGAGCCATGATCATGCCACTGCACTCTAGCCTGGAGACAGAGCAAGACTCTGTCTCAAAAAAAAAAAAAAAAAAAAGTTATTGTTGTTCCAGAAGATGCAGTCAAAGTCCACTGTAAGTTGGGAATGGTGGCAAGTGCCTGTAGTCTCAGTTACTCAGGAGGCTGAGGCAGGAGGATCACTTGAACCCAGGAGTTTGAGGCTGCAGTGAGCTATGATCCACTGCACTCCAGCCTGCATTACAGAGCAAGACCTCATCTCTTAAAAAAACAGCCACTATAATGATCATAACAGACTGAAGGTCAGACCACTATTGAGAGAAGCAGATGCATAATGGCAACTACTTCCCACACTAACATCATATTTAGTCATGGAAGCCAGACAGGAGAACATATTAGAGATTCTCTAGGTTGCTGAACCTTCCCAACAGGAAGCCAGGGAGAGACAAGGGAAAAACACAAGTGCCCTCAGAGCTGCTGCCAGCATCACACATCTGTGAAGCACTCATTCATTCATTAGACAAAGCAAGTGCCTAAAAAGAGCCCATCACACCATTCAAGATACTCACAATACAAAATAAACAAATACAAGAGAGAAAACAGCACTATTCCTAGCCTGGTGTAGTCTACAGATTAATACATATTGCAATGTGATACATGCTAGGAAATAACTGGGACTTTCATGACAAAACTTTTGTAGTCACAAAACTTTTAAAAAGCAGGAATACTACTATTACACTTAAATTTGCATTTTACAGATAAGGAAATTGGGTCTCTCTCCAATAAGTTAAGAGATTTTCCCAAAGTTATATTAACTTTTAGATAATTGGTAAAAACCATATGGAAGGGAGGCCAGGCACAGCAACTTACATCTGTAATTCCAGCACTTTGGGAGGCCGAAGCAGGCAGATTACTTGAGGTCAGGAGTTTGAGACCAGCCTGGCCAACATGGTGAAACCCTGTCTCCACTAAAAATACAAAAATTAGCCGGGTGTGGTGGTGCACGCCTGTAACACCAGCTACTCAGGAGGCTGAGGCAGGAGAATCACTTGAATCCAAGAGGCAGAAGCTGGAGTGAGCAGAGAATGCGCCATTGCACTTCAGCCTGAGTGACTGGGTGACACAGTGAGACTTCGTTTCCAAAAAAAAAAAAAGGAAGGGAAAGTATTTTTAAGAGAAAAATATTTTGAAATTTTAAGTCAGGACTCTTCCTTCTCAAGCCCAATTCCAGGCCTTAAGGCCCAGAGACTAATCCAGCAGAACTGCAAAAAGGTCTAGGAATATTGTTTTGCTTTTTTTAAATTTCCATTTTAATTTCTGTTAATCTTTTATATAATTCTAAATATCTTACACATTTTGTATTTTAGATCTAACATTTTATTTTTGTTATATTAATGTAAATAACATTTTTTAAAACTGTACTATAATTTGTTACTTATATAAAATTTAAATGGATTTTTATATATTGAGCTTGTATTCAGCATTAAGAATATTGTTTTTAAAGCTCACAAGGTAATTCTGATATGAGGCCAGCTTTGGTGACCACCACAACAGTGCTGAGGTACACGGCATCGAAGTTAGACAAACATGGTTCTGGTTACCAGCTGGCACACTTATTCATTATGTGACTCTGGGCAAGTGACTTGACTTCTCCAAGTCCCATATTTCTTCTTAAATGAGGATACTACTTAGCTCACAAGATACAGCAGACATCAAAGGAAGTAAGCATATCTGACACCCAGCCAAACGTCTGAGTCAAACAAAAACTTGATAAATGTTAACAGTTGTTATCCAGTAAATGTGAAAAGGGAGGAAGAAGTGGGGGCAGGAAGGAGACGAGCAGAGGATGGGGAGTGGGGGGAGAGAAAGATAAACCAAAAGCTGTATACAGGATTACACAAACCCCAAGGGATCACCTGCTTGTCACCTAGTGCTCAACTTTTTAAGATAAGTCAACAATTTTAAAGTACTATAAACTCATTCTTAAGTAATTAGCCCAAAGCATCTTTCCACTGTTAAGTTTTAGAAAGTACTGAATGTTCCTATTCACGGAAGATAAACTTTTTTAAAAAAATACCAGCTCTATTGAGATGTAATTTGCAAACCATACTATGTATCCACAAAAAGCACAAAGTTGTACTACTGAAATTGTATTCTGAAACGTATGAAGACAAACCAAGGGTGACGTAACAATAAATTTCATTTAATGTGTCTGAATTAATAATACAGGTGCTATCAGCTTATACATAATCTTAAAACACCACTTCACCTGGTAACTACTAAAATGTCAAGGGTATTGAATTACTAAAATGAGATACAAAGTGGTCAAAAGAATTTAACTACCCTCTGGAGAAGCTGTCTGTACAAACCTAACCCTAAGTAACTACCATGAACTGTCAGAGTTAAAAGTCATAAACTTATTTTGAAAACATTAAGATCTTTAAATACTCCAGATGATTTGTATATTTTAAAATTTCGAAAAGGACATGATTTCCATAATTCTACATATGTGGTTATCAACTAGGGGTGATTTTTGTACTTCAGGAGACCCCTGACAACATCTGGAGACATCTTTGTTTATCATCCCTGTGGCTGGGATGCTACCATGACCCAGCAGGTAGGAGCCAGGGACACAGAATATCCTACAGAGCATAGGAAGGTGCTTCTCCCCATAGCAAAGAATCATCTGACCCAAAATGTCAAGAGTGTCAAGGATAAGAAACTTTGCTTTAAATTATCTAACACATGACACAATATAAAACACCATCTGAATAGAAATTTGTCAGTATGTTACACCTCTATCACACATCGGTTGTCACAGTATTTACTCAACAATAACAGGTTGGCAAGAAGGCAGTGTGGGTGTAGCACTGTATAAAAGTTGAAGGAACTGGCTATGGAGTGAAAGAGACCTAAAATGGAATCCCAATCCATTCTTGTAAGCCCAAGCTTAAGTTGTTAACTGTAAAAATAATACCAATCTCTTACAGTTACTGTGAGAAATATTAAGTAAGAAAATGTTTCCGAAGTGTTTAGCACAGAGGGTGGGACTCAGTAAAATCCTATTAGAAAGGAATTTAATTTTCATTCTCTGGGACAAATGTCTAAGGGTGCAGTTGCTGGGTTACATGGTAACTGCATAGTTAGTCTTTAAGAAACTGCCAGACTGTTTTCCAAAGTGGCTGTACCATTTTACTGTGTACCTGCAGTGTATTGGTGATCCTGTCTCTCCACAACTTCATCAGCATTTGGTATTGTCACTATTTTTTATTGTAGCCATTCTGATAGGTGGAATGTTAATGATAAATACTAGAAAGGAATGTAAGTTTCTCCCAATATTAAATCCAATATTTAACAGAAACTGGATTTCTAACAAAATTATCAATTTACCTTCACTGGCCCCATCTTCTGGACACAAGATGTTCCTGTTACAAAATCTGTCTATTCTAGAGCCATGTCCATTATTTCTCTGTAATTTAGAAAGTGTCTTATCTTCATCTGACAAATCACTTCCACTGGAACTCCATGTAATGTCTGTAAGCTCATTGGTGCTCTTAGATGTGGTGGTTTCTGCTGAAGAAAAAGAAAGCACATAAACATGATCCTCTTATATGGCTATTTATCAGAATACAATTTTATGCATGCAATTTTGCCAAAGTCACAAATACACAAAACTCTGTGATAGGAAAAGGAATGTCTACATCAAATCTTCCTGCCTAAAGTGCTATGTACAATCTCACTAACATTCTCTGAGTTGAAGCGAAGTTCCAAGAAGAAAAAGAGGTAGAACTGGTTAAGTTATACAAGAAAAGGAAAATGACTGGAGCACAAAAGAAAACTGGAAAAGTAAGACTTGAAATAACATTTATAAAAGTATAACTTCCTGGGATATTTGATGAAACAAAAAAATCTTTTTAAATGCAAACCACAAACTCAAACTTATGAATAACAGGAATGCTTCTGTGTGCTTCCTTTGCTGTGTTAAGAGCTCTGGGAGCAGGGTGCATAGAACACTTGACAGCAAACCTTGTATTTAATTAAACTTTTTATTTTAAGATACTAGTAGATTCACATATAACTATATGTAAGAAATAACAGAGAAAATCCTTGTATCCCTTCACCCAGTCCCTCCAATGGTAACATCTTGCAAAACTGTAGTACAACATAACCAGGATACTAACATTGATCCAGTC
Organism: Aotus nancymaae; assembly: GCF_030222135.1. Classification (NCBI taxonomy): domain Eukaryota; kingdom Metazoa; phylum Chordata; class Mammalia; order Primates; family Aotidae; genus Aotus; species Aotus nancymaae. Next base: position 138,359 of record NW_026988450.1, on the reverse strand, counting down.
AAGCTACAGATCAATTCTATCACCACAGGATGCCCTGTATTACCTTTTTATTGCCACATCATCTCCTGGCCCCATATCAATCCTTGAACTCTGTCAACCACTACTCAGTTTTGCATTTCTGTAATTTTTTCATTTTAAGAATGTTATATGATCGAGACCAGCCTGGCCAACATGGTGAAACCCCGTCTCTACTAAAAATATAAAAAATTAGCTGGGCACGGTTGCAGCATCTGTAATCCCAGCTACTCGGGAGGCTGAAGCAGGAGAATCGCTTGAACCCAGCAGGCAGAGGTTACAGTGAGCCAAGATCAAGTCACTGAACTCCAGCCTGGGCAACAAGAGTGAAACTCAGTCTCAAAGAAAAAAAAAAATGTTACATAAATGAAATCAGTATGTAACCTTTTAGGATTGGCTTTTTTTTCCACTCAGCATCATTTCCTAGATAGTCATCTCAGTTGTGTATATCAACATTTATCTTCTTTTTATTACTGAATAGTACACCATGGTACTATGCACCATAGTTTGTTTCATCATTCACTTGCTGAAGGACATCTGTGTTGTTTCTAGTTTGGGGCTATTATGAACAAAGCTGCTTATGAACATCTGTGTACAGGATTTTATGTGAATTTAATTTTCATTCTCTAGGACAAATGCCTAAGGGTGCAGCTGTTGAGTTATATGGTAATTGCATGCTTAGTCTTTAAGAAATGGCCAGACTGTTTTCCAGAGTGGCTGTACCATTTTACCGTATGCTTGCAATGTACTGGTGATCCAGTTTCTCCACAACCTCACCAGTATTTGGTGTTGTTACTATTTTTTATTGTAGCCATTCTGATACGCGGAAAACCTAGACAGAATGGGGCTATTTCATCTTGGCAGAATCAAAAGTCAACAGCAAATTTTTCTGATACTGATCAGAAAAAGAATATATACCTAATAAAAATCAGTTATTCTGTTCACATTCATAATTGTAAATATAATGCTAAAATGTATGTACATATATATATATACACATATATATATATATCTTATCCTATGTGGTATGGTATTTGACATATTTCAAAGCACATCTCAAAACACTATGAAATTAAGAAATGAGATATTTACAAAATTCATGTTTTACAGAAAATAAACTTAGGCTTCATTAGATATATATTTACAGAACCCCTCTGATACAGTAAGCCATGAAGAAACAAAGAAAACTCCAGCCTAGGCAACACAGTGAGATCCCTTATACTATAAGAAATTTAAAGATTAGCTGGGCATGGTGGTACATCCCTGTAGTCCCAGCTAGTCGGGAGTCTGAAACAAGAAGACAAGTTTAAGTGAAAAAGTTTGAAGTTGTAGTGAACTATGATTGTGCCACTGCATTCCAGCCTGAGTAACAGAGTAAGAACCTATCTTTAAAAAAGAAAAGAAAACTCCTTCTCACAAGGAATATGTGTGGTCTGGAAGGAAACAATAATCATGAAAAAAAATTAACACTATACCAGATGTATGTCATAGAATAATGGTGGCACAAAAAACTGAATGTTCTACTTTGCACTGACCAGGAAAAGAGGATTCACTGACAAGATGATGTCTGAAAAAACCGTACTTACAAAGGCACAAAAACACAGAATAGTCAACATTTACTGAACACTTACTTTGTGCCACAAACATCTAGAATTACTGAAGTGGCCTATTGTTCATGTTATAAAAGGAAAAATAAACTATTCAGAATATCCTTAAGAATCTACATCTATCTAAATAGCTAATAAAACTAAGCTGAGTACTTGCTTGCAAGAGACATTATCAATCTCTATCAGTTATGCATCTGAAAAATAAGTTGAAAAGAAAATTATCACTATTTGCAAATTATAAAATTAATTCATGGAAAAGTCAAGAAATCAACCAAAAAGCTACTACCATTAATAAGAAAGTCCAATAAAGGTAGCAAGGTACAAACTGCAATTCAGAAATCAAATTTAAAGCAGTAGCAAAAAAAATAAACCTATAAGAAACTTAGAAGATATGTAAAACCAAAGTACATGTTTTTAAAAGACTTCAAAAGAACATAAAAGAACAGACATATGCTAAGATTTTGGATGAACTGATCAGAAAAAAATGATCTCTCAGTGCCCTTGAGGCTGAGCATCTTTTCATATGTTTGAAAATCATTTATGTTTCCTGAAAACAGTCCCTTCATAATCATTATTTTTGCAATAGTTATCTTTTTTCCCCTAGATTAACTTCTGATAGTTCTTTATTAAAAAGATCAGCCTTGGTCTGTGACGTGAGCCACAAATGTTTTCCCTGGTTTTTCTGAATTTTAAATTTTGTGTATACACGTGTAATTTTTTTGTAAGAGATGTGGTCTTGCTATGTTGCCCAGGATGGAGTGCAGCTGCTATACACAGGGATGATCACAGCACACTGCAGCCTCAAACTCCTGGGCTCAAGTGATCTTCCCGCCACAGCCTCCCCAAGTAGCTGGGACTACAGACGTGTGCCACCCTACCAGACTTATGTGTGTCATTTTGGCCATGCTGTTTTTCCCTTTATATTTAGGTGAATTTACCAGCTTTATTCATACAGTTTCTAGGTTATGAGTCATTCATTGGAAATGACTTCTCAAATGTAATGCCTCTTTTCCGCCAGCAGCTGTGGTGCCTGAGAGATTCACCGAAGCAGTTTAGCTTCCGAGTCCATGTTCTTAACCATTATGCGAAGCTCCCAAGTCAAGACAGACCTGCAATTGCTTTCACCATTAGTTAGGTGTGAGTAGCTAAGGAAATATGTAATAGGTGCTTTTGCACCATCTAATTTAAAAGACAGGATAATCATTAGTTATGTCATTCAAAACCTCAGAGAACAGGACTCTAGATTTATAAACCCATGAATTATAGGCACCTGACTGGACAACTAGATAGTTAAAACCACTACCAGGAATTGATTAGAAACTCATTTTACTTGCTGAAAAGAGAGTATCCTTGAGATCAAGGCTCATTCCAATGGAACCGTAGGATGAATATTAGCCGGACTGAACATTTCAGGGTGCCCACTGTGTGCCAGGCACTGTCCTAGCACCTGGTGTTATGAGCTGAACGGTGTCCCCCCCAAAATTCATATGTTGAAGTCCTAACCTTCTGTACCGCAGAATGTGACTTTATTTGGAAATGAGGTGATCACAGAGGTAATGAAATTCAAGTGAGATCATTAGGGTGGGCCCCAATCCAAGATGACTGGTATCCTTATAAGAGGAAATCTGGACACAAAGACAGACATGCACTGAGAAGACAATGTGAAGAGACCTGGCAAAGAGACAGAAGGAGAAGGCAGTCATCTACAAGCCAAGGAGAGCGGTCTAGAACAGATTCTTCCCCTACAGCCCTCAGAAGGAACCAACCCTGCCAACAGCTTCATTTTGGAGTTCTGGCCTACAGAACTGTGAGACAGTTTCTGCTGATTAAGCCACCCAGTTTGTGGTACTTCCAAAGGCTGTGATCCAACCTTTGGGAACTAGTTCAGCTGGGATATAAAGATGAGCAACAGATGGGGTCTGCCCTTAAGGAGCCAGTGGTCCAGTGGGGAAAAAGGGAGGTCCAGAAATAGTAAGAAAGTTAGTAATTTTTTATTAGCCAGCTAATTTTAATTTTTTCCTTTTCTCATAGTGCCAAATGCTGTAATATTCAAAGATCAAGTTAATTTGGTTTCTAAACCTTTATAGTATATGGGGAGGAAAAATATTTTTCTTTAAACAGCTATGGTTTGAATCTTTTCTGGAGATTTAAAATATGTATAGTAAATTCAACTTTGAGAAAGAAATATTAAATAAGTTGTTACCTTGTCTTTAATAACAAAATGATATTTTGGATGATTTTCCCATGCCAGTACTTATTTGACCAATACTCTGATGTACTCTCTACTCTGCAGAATGATCAATATATTCTGAAAGGTTATAAGAGCTTGTATGAATGTATAGTTACTTTATTTATAATATACGCAGCTTGTTAAGCAAAAAAAAGTATTGTTAATAACTTAATAAAGGCTTGCTATTTGTAGTAGAGACTGATAGAAAAAGGGACTTGAGGGATTTCCTAGAACTGGTTCATTTTTAACAGTAGCTTCTAAAGTATTAGTTTAAGAAATCCTATTAAGAAATATTCCAAGATAAAAATTCTGTACTATATTTTGGGTGAGGCGGTAGTATTTTTAAGACAGCTGGGAAGCAGAGTAGGGGAACATGCTTCTGTAATGTGTGCATAAGGTCAGAGGCTTGTCTCTGCCAACAGCTTCTGCAGTTCTATCAAAAGACTATAGTATTTAAAAGTAGTATTTAAAAGATGTGTACCAGTTTATTCCATAATACACTATTTTATGAATTTTAAAGAAACACTTTGGCAAATTTTGTTTTTCATTTGCATAGAAAAGAACCCCCTTCTATGTCAGTGAAATAATAATATGGTTTAGAATGTCGCAGAAAGTCAGTTCACTCTGTAGAACTCTGAAGAGGCTTTCACACAGCTCTTTCTGCCATCAGACATGTAAGCAACTGCTGTCCTCAATCAAGCACCTTTTAACTAAGCATTTTATCTACTTTTCTTAGCTCACTTAATGCTCATAATAACCCAATGATTACGTCCATTCTCCAGATACAAAACTGAGACTGAGAATGTTTAGTTTAGTTTTTAAAGATGATAGAGCCAGGACAGAGCAAGATCCAGTAAGTCACAAGTCCTCACTCTTCCTACACACTCACAGCAGGGCTGACTGACTGTGGCAGCAGAACCAGCGGCCTACCTGATATCCACCCCTTCTTCATTACTAGTAACCCCAATTTTCTTTAGCAGCAACATACCAATCTACAAAGCCTTAATTTCACTCAAGTATCTTTAGTGGAGGTGACTCTGTGTAATAGCTTCTAGCCAAAGGTAGAGACACTGGGAAGGACATTCCTTCCCAAAGGAAAGGCAGAGCAGATTTGGCGAAAATCCTCAGCACCTACACTCTTCCAAGAATTCAGCTTAAAGAATTCAGCCACTACCTCCTGACCATGAGAACCAATTCCACACTCAGGCTACAGAATTCAGAGTCTAGCCCTCTGGATGTCCTGCTGCAGGACACAAATGCAACCTCATTTGTCAAACACTCTAGTGTTTGAACAGAATTTTCTCCTTCTTATAGCTTGAAAGTTTCCTAGCCTGAAGCAGTCTAGTTCTTATGCTATAGGTCACATTTCTTTCCCAAATCAGATTAAAATAATAAAAAGAGAAACCCTGACGCTATGAGCATCAGCTAACCTACTGGGCTCTGTGATAAAAATGAACTCAGGAAGGACACACAAAAAATGTTAATTATCTGTAGGTGGGCAGGAGAAATGCAGTAGATGGTGACAGCAATGAAAGAGTTCTCGGCCGGGCGCGGTGGCTCACGCCTGTAATCCCAGCACTTTGGGAGGCCGAGGCGGGTGGATCACGAGGTCAAGAGATCGAGACCATCCTGGTCAACATGGTGAAATCCCGTCTCTACTAAAAATACAAAAAATTAGCTGGGCATGGTGGCGCGTGCCTGTAATCCCAGCTACTCAGGAGGCTGAGGCAGGAGATTGCCTGAACCCAGGAGGCGGAGGTTGCGGTGAGCCAAGATTGTGCCATTGCACTCCAGCCTGGGTAACAAGAGTGAAACTCTGTCTCCAAAAAAAAAAAAAAGAGTTCTCAAAAATCTTTTTACATTGTCTTGATGTTTTTTAACTATGATATAATCTACCCAAACCACATAACTTTTTTAGAAAGCAAATTTTTAAAATAATCACAGAAGAATGTAATCTTATATCTTCTCTATCAAGAAATCAACAAAATAGTATTACCTTGCTTGGGTCTAGGTGATAATTCAAGGTGATTTTCTGTAGTCGTCTTCTCTTCAGCTGATAATGACTACAGGCAAAATAATGATGAAATTTATGTGGCAAATGCTAAAAAGAACCAATATTTTACAAAATATCAAAATCTTAAACTACACTCTTCTTAACATTTTCTTCTCTGATATCCTTTACCAATTCACTAATTTCAGTATTCCCAGAGCATATACTCCTCATGTATTTATAAACTTGTTATATTTTTCCAGAATCTGAAGAGATCTGCCTGACCAAAACGTTTCACATTAACATTCAGTGTTACTGTCTGCTCATACATATGACTCTGACCACCTATGAGGTACTTATTACTACTCAGACCCAAATTATCTTGAGTTTATAACATCATTCCTCTATAAGTTACCACATACATACAAAAATTATCCAGAATATCTCATTGCCAAAAGATTCTGAATACACAGGCATACGTCATTTTAGTGTGCTTCACTTTACTGTGCTTTGCAGATATAGCATTTTTTTACAAACTGAAAATTTCTGGCAATCCTGTGCCCAATTCTATGGGCGCCATTTTTCTGACCACATGTGCTCACCTATAAACTTGTGCTTCTGTGTCATATTTGGATAAGTCTTCCAAGATTTCAAACTTCATCATTATTAAATCTGTTATGATAGTATGAGATCAGTGATCTGTTATTACTACTGTAACTGATTTGAGGTGCCACAGTCAAAACCAAAATAAGACAGCAAAATTAATAAATGTTGTGTGTGCTCTGACTGCTCCACCAACCAACTGCTCCTCCATCTCTCACCTTCTCCTTAGGCCTCCTATTCCCTGCAACACAACAATATTAAAATTAAGCCAATTAATAACCTTACAATGGCATCTAAGTGCTCAAGTGAAGAACAGCTGAATGTCTCACACCTTAAATCAAAAGTTTGAAATGGCTGTGCACAGTGGCTCACACCTATGATCCTAGCACTTTGGGAGGCCGAGGCCTGACCAACCTGGTGAAACCTGGTCTCTACTAAAAATACAAAAATTAGCTGAGCCTAGTGGCAGGTGCCTGTAATCCCAGTTACTCGGGAGGCTGAGACGGGAGAATCGTTTGAACCCAGGAGGCAGAGTTTGCAGTGAGCCAAGAGTGCACCACTGCACTCCAGCCTGGGCAACAGAGCAAGACTCCATCTCAAAAAGAAAAAGAAAAGAAAACAACAACAAAAAAACTGGAAATAACTAAGCTATAGGAAGGCATGACAAAAACCAAGATAGGCTAAAAGCTAGACCTCTTGAACCAAACCATTAAGCCAGTTGAGAATGCAAAGGAAAGTTCTTGAAGGAAATTAAAAGTACTACTCCAGTGAACATACAAATGATAAGTAAGTAAAACAGCATTATTGTTAATACAGAGTTTTAGTGATCTGGATAGATCTAACCAGATGAAGAGTTAATTCTTATGGATGAACAAGGAAAGTGGTTCCTGGAAATAAAATCTACTCCTGGTGAAAATGCTGTGAACACTGTTGAAGTGATAACAAAGAATTCAGAATATCCTATAAACTTAGTTGATAAAGCAGTGGCAGGCTTTGGGAGGATTGAGTCTAATTTTGAAAGAAGTGCTATTACAGGTCAAATGTTATGAGCATCACATGCTACTCAGAAATCTTTCATGAAAGGAACAGTAAATAGATGTGACAAACTTCACTTTTGCCTTATTTTAAGAAACTGCCACAGCCACCCCAACCTTCAACCACCAACAACCTGATCAGTCAGCAGCCATCAGCATCAAGGCAAGACTCTCCCCTAGCAAAAAGATTACACTTTGGTGAAGGTTCCTATGATTGTTAGCATTTTTTTTTTTAGCAATAAAGTATTTTTAAATTAAGATAAGTACATTGCTTTTTTAGACATAATGCTATTGCATACTTAATAGCCTACACTACAATATAAATGTAACTTTTATATGCACTGGGAAACCAAAGAATTCATGTGATCACTTTATTGCCTTGGTCCTGAAGCAAACCTACAACATCTCCAGAATATGCCACTATAAGCACTTCATGAATACGTTTCTTGTGAAGAGTGGTATACTCAATGGTTTCATCTTCTGAGAACATTCTTAGTAAATATCCTTCATTTACAAACAAAGAAGCAGAAAGGTTCTGCATGAATTAAAAAAGTGAGTATAGCCAGGAACAGTAGCTCACACCCGTAATCCCAGCACTCTGGGAAGTGGAGGTGGGAGGATCTCTTGCAGCCAGGAGTTAGAGAGCAGCCTAGGCAACATAACAAGACCCTGTCTCTACAGAAAGTTTTTGAAAAATTAGCCAGGCAGATGGGCACAGTGGCTCATGCCTGTAATCCCAACACTCTGGGAGGCCGAGGTGGGTGGATTACCTGAGGTCAGGAGTTCCAAACCAGCCTGGTCAACACGGTGAAACCTGGTCTCTACTGAAAATACAAAAATCAGCCGGGTGTGGTGGCATGTACCTGTAATCCCAGCTACTCAAGAGGCTGAGGCAGGAGAATTGCTTGAACTCGGGAAGCGGAGGTTGCAGTGAGCCAAGACAGTGCCACTGCACTGTAGCCTGGGCGACAAAGTGAGACTCCATCTCAAAAAAAATAATAATAATTAGCTAGGCATGGTGGCATATAACTGTAGTCTTAGCTATTCAAGAGGCTGAGGCAAGATAACCTGAGCCCGAGAGTTCAAGATTGGAGTGAGCTATGATTATGTCACTGTACTCCAGTCTGGGCAACAAAGTAAGACTCTGTTTCCAAAAAAAAAAAAAAAAAAAGTGAATATTAACTTGCCACGATTATTCAAGGAATGAAAGGGAAGTAAAAGGGGTGCATCAATTACAGTGACCTGAAAGAATAAGAAAGGGAGTTCAATGAAATGTAATTACAATGTTTTGAACACTCAGATAGGATTTCCTCTTTGGCATTCAGGGAAAACAATTCTACAGATACTTTACCAGAGTCCCAGAAGTGTCCTGAAATCCTTCTCCACACCTAAGCCATGCTTCAGAGAGGGAGGCAGCTGCCCCAGGTGTCCTGAGTCCTGCTCTTCTCAACTGCAGTGGTCCTTCTCCTGGAAAGGATGGGCATTCTATATCCCAACTCCTTTTTCTCTGTGGAGATGATTATTAAAAGAAAAAAGAAAACAAACAAAATCAACTTCATTAAATAGACATTAAGTTTACAATTTACAATTTGAAAACCTAGGAGTGGCATTAGAAAAGGCAGTTTTTGAATGTCTCTAAATCGTCACATAAAGAGCAATTAGACAACAAAGTCAAAAACACAGAAACAGAATTAATCAGCAAACTCCAAGACACAAGTGGGTAAAGACAAACCACCAAGTCTCCAAAGTCTGGCATGGATCAGTATCTGAGAGGAAAGACGCCAAGGGAAGTAAGAGAGTCAAGGAGGCCGTGAGAACCTAGACATCAGTGCTCCCTAGGAAGCAGAGCGGATGGCAGATCTGAGAAGAGTGAATGACAGAACTGAGAACGGCACCTGAATCTAGGTGAGAGCAGGGGCTCCACCGTAAGAAGATGTGAAGAGATGGGAGCAGCCTGGGCCACCCGAAACTGGTCACCCAAAACTGGTCTCCCTTCTGGGCCCCTCACTGAAAGTGTTGGGAGTGGAATCTACTAAGCAGCACAAGGGTGGCAGACACACAGAAAAGGTCCAGATGGAGCAAAGTCGGGAAGAATCTGTAAGACAAATACACAAGTGGCCCTATTTTTATAAGCCATATGAAAATAACACAAGTTACAAAAGCTATGCTTCACTGGGTGCCATGGCTCACACTTGTAATCCCAACACTTTTAGTGGCCAAGGCAGGAGGATTTCATGAGCCCAGGAGTTCAAGACCAGCCCAGGCAACATAGCAAGACCCCATCTCTTAAAAAAAAACTTTTTTAGTGAGCTGGGGATTTCATGAGCCCAGGAGTTCAAGACCAGTCCAGGCAACATAGCAAGACTCCATCTCTTAAAAAAAAACTTTTTAGTGAGCTGGGCATGGTGGCACACAAGTGTGGTTCCAGCTACACAGCAGGCTGAACCAGGAGGATCACCTGAGCCCAGGAGTTTGAGGCTGCAGTGAGCTATGATCGCACCATTGCACTTCAACCTGGGCAACACAGTGAGAGCCCACATTCTTTAAAAAAAAAAAAAGTATCCTAAATCCTGCTTCCTTCTAACATTTCAGAAGACTGTGACATAAAAATAAGCAACAGGGCCGGGCGCGGTGGCTCAAGCCTGTAATCCCAGCACTTTGGGAGGCCGAGGCGGGTGGATCACGAGGTCAAGAGATCGAGACCATCCTGGTCAACACAGTGAAACCCCGTCTCTACTAAAAATACAAAAAATTAGCTGGGCACAGTGGTGCGTGCCTGTAATCCCAGCTACTCAGGAGGCTGAGGCAGGAGAACTGCCTGAACCCGGGAGGCGGAGGTTGCGGTGAGCCGAGATTGCGCCATTGCACTCCAGCCTGGGTAACAAGAGCGAAACTCCGTCTCAAAAAAAAAAAAAAAAAAAAAAAAGCAACAGAAAGGTATCAAAGCTAAATCCCATAAAATCATTACTAGGGAAAAACTAAGGAGAATAACATCCTAACATACAAAAAAAAAAAGTACATCAAAGACACACAAAACAGATAAAATGGTAAACTACAATTTCATAACAAGAGAAAACATTCAGAATAAAAACTCAGAAATGAGGTGAAAAAACTTAAGTAGAATAAAATTTAAAATGTACTAAACCAAAGGAAATCCAAGAACAAATAGGTATTACAGATAATATCTTAAGTCTTCACTGTAAAAGGAGTAAAAATTTAAACATAACGCTATCTTACAAACTAGCCGCTTTACTTCTAGCAATTTACATAAAGAAATAAAACTATATGTCTACAAATATTTTTACATGTATTTTATAAGCATTTTATTTCTAACAGCCAAAATCTAAAAACAACCCTGAAGTCCATTGCAGTAGCTTTAAAATATTACAACAAATTCTTTGATACTGCTCCCTTCAAAAGCAGTCCCTAATTCTTTACTCTTTGAGTGTGGGCTGGATATAGTGACTTATTTCTAGCAAATAATATGAGGAAAGTGACAATGTGTGACTTCCGAGACCCGGTCATAGTAGGCATTGAGGCTTCCAACTAGGAGCAGTAGCTCAAGCCTGTAATCCCAATACTTTGAGAGACCAGGGTGGGCAGATCGCTTGAGGCCAAGAATTAGACAAGCCTTGCCAACATGGTGAAACCACATCTCCACTAAAAATACAAAAATCAGCTGGGTGTGGTGGCGTACATCTGTAATCCCAGCTACTCAAAAGGCTGAGGCACAAGAATCACTTGAACACGGGAGACGGAGGTTGCAGTGAGCTGAGACCATGCCACCGCACTCCAGCCTGGGCAACACAGTGAAACTGTCTCAAAAAAAAAAAAAAAAAGCATTGTAGCTTCCTCTTCGCCCATGCTGTTCTTAGATCACTTGTTTTAGTAGTAACCAGATTCTATGTAATAAGAACACTTGGCCAGGCATGGTGGCTCACATCTGTAATCCCAGCATTCTGGGAGGCCTACGTAGGCAGATCACTTGAGGTCAGGAGTTCGAGACCAGCCTGTCCAACATGATGAAACTCCATCTTTACTAAAAATACAAAAATTAGTCAGGTGTGGTGGCAGGCGCCTGTACTCCCAGCTACTCGGGAGGCTGAGCCAGGAGAATCGCTTAAACCTGGGAGGCGGAGGTTTCAGTGAGCCAAGATTGCACCACTACACTCCAGCCTGGGCAGCATAGTGAGACACCATCTCAAAAAAAAATCAAAACAAAACAAAGAAAGAACACTCAAGCATTCCGGCAAAGAGGATCCTTGGTCAGAAGACCAGAGGTTGAGGCCTCTGGCCAATAGCCATAGAAGTATCTTTGAATTGGATACTGCAGTGAAGCCTTCAAATGGCTTCAAGGCATCCAACATCTTGACAGCAATCTTATGAAAAACCCTGAGCCAGTCACCCAACTAAGCCACTCCCAAATTCCTGGCCGAGCAACTGTCAGGTAATAAATGCATGTTATATCACAATAGATAGCTAATATAGCCATCAACACGTGGATGGATTTTAAAACTTGTGATATATCCATACAATGCAATCATATTGAATAATAAAAAAGAATGAAGTACTGAAACATGCAATAATATAATTGGATTTCAAAGTGACATTGAAGGAAAGAAACTAGACCACAAAAATCCATTTACATACAATTCTAGAAAATGCAAACAAACCAATAATAACAGAAAGCAGGTTCATGATAGACTAGGAATGTGAGGAAAGGGGAGAGAAATAGGAATTACAAGGTGACAAAGAAAACCCTGGGGCATGATTATTATACTCCCTAAATTATTTGTACTGATGGTTTCATGGAGATACGTGGATCTCAAAAGTCATCAAACTGTATGCTGTAACTATGCAGTTTATGTCAATTATTCTTTTAATAAAGCTGTTAAAAAATCAGTATATTCCGGCCAGACACAGTGGCTAATGCCTGTAATCCCACTACTCTGAGATTCCTAGGTGGGCAGATCATGAGGTCAAGAGATCAGGACCATCCTGGGCAAAATGGTGAAACCCCCATCTCTACTAAAAATACAACAATTAGCTGGGCATGGTGGTGTACACCTGTAATCCCAGCTACTCGGGACGCTGTAGCAGAAGTGCTTGAACCTGGGAGGCGGGGGTTGCAGTGAACCAATACCGCACCACAGCACTCCAGCCTGGCGAAAGAGACTCCATCTCAAAAAAAAAAAAAAACAGTATATTGCAACAACAAAAAAAAGAGAGACAAACAGAAGATGAAAAATGAAATTTTTTGTGTTTTTTTTTTAATTTTTTAAGTTCTGGGGTACATGTGCAGATCATGCAGGATTGTTACATAGGTATACACATGCCACGGTGGTTAGCTGCATCCATGCCCCTTTCATCAACATTGGGTATTTCTACTAATGTTGTCCCTCCCCAATCCCCCCACCCACTGCTATCTCTCCCCGCTAGCACCTACCCACCAACAGACCCCAGTGTGTGATGTTTCCCTGCCTGTGTCCATGTGTTCTCATTGTTCAACACCCATTTATGAGTGAGAACATGCAGTGTGTGGTTTTCTGTTCTTCTGTCAGTTTGCTGAGAATGATGGTTTCCAGCTTCATCCATGCCCCTGCAGAGGACATGAACTCATCCTTTTTTATGGCTGCATAGTATTCTATAGTGTGTATGTGCCACATTTTCTTTATCCAGTCTATCCTTGATGGGCATTTGGGTTGGTTCCAGGTTTCTGCTATTGTAAAGAGTGCCACAATGAACATACGTGTGCATGTGTCTTTAAATAGAACGATTTATAATCCTCTGGGTATATGCCCAGTATTGGGATTGCTGGGTCAAATGATATTTCTATTTCTAGATCCTTGAGGAATCGCCACAATGTCTTCCACAATGGTTGAACTAATTTACATTCACACGAACAGTATAAAAGCATTCGTATTTCTCCACATTCTCTCCAGCATCTGTCTCCTGAGTTTTTAATGATCATCATTCTAACTGATGTGAGATGGTATCTCAATGTATCCTTTGTGGTTGCTGGTCCACTATAATGATAGTTTCTTTTGCTGTGCAGAAGCTCTTAAGTTTAATTAGATCCCATTTGTCTATTTTGGCTTTTGTTGCCATTGCTTTTAGTGTTGTAGTAATGAAGTCCTTGCCTATGCCTATATCCTGAATGGTATTGCCTAGGTTTTCTTCTAGGATATTTGTGGTGTTAGGTCTTATGTTTAAATCTTTTAAATCCATCTGGGGTTAATTTTTGTATAAGTTGTAAAGAACGGATCCAGTTTCAGCTGTCTGCATATGGCTAGCCAGTTTTCCCAACACCATTTATTAAACAGGGAATCCTTTCCCCATTGCTTGTTTTTGTCGGACTTGTCAAAGATCAGATGGTTGTAGATGTATGGCATTACTTCCGAGGCCTCTGTTCTGTTCCTTTAGTCTGTATCTCTGTTTTGCTACCAGTACCATGCTGTTTTGATTACTGTAGCCTTGTAGTATAGTTTGAAGTCAGGTAGCATGATACCTCCAGCTTTGTTCTTTTTGCTTAGGATTGTCTTGACTATGTGGGCTCCTTTTTGATTCCATATGAAGTTTAAGTTGTTTTTTTCCAGTTCTGTGAAGAAGGTTAATGGAAGCTTGGTGGGATAGCATTGAATCTATATATTAATTTCGGCAGTATGGCCATTTTCACGATATTGATTCTTCCTAATCACAAGCATGGAATGTTTTTCCATCTGTTTGTGTCCTCTCTTATTTCATTGAGCAGTCGTTTGTAGTTCTCCTTGAAGAGGTCCTTCACATTCCTTGTTAGTTGTATTCCTAGGTATTTCATTCTCTTTGTAGCAATTGTGAATGGGAGTTCACTCATGATTTGGCTCTCTGTTATTGGTGTATAGGAATGCTTGTGATTTTTGCATGTTGATTTTGCATCCTGAGACTTTGCTCAAGTTGCTTACCATCTTAAGGAGATTTGGGGCTGAGATGATGGGGTCTTCTACATATAGAATCATGTCATTTGCAAATAGAGACAATTTGATTTCCTCTTCTCTTAACTGAATATCCTTTATTTCTTTTTCTTGCCTGATTGCTCTAGCCAGAACTTCCAATACTATGTTGAACAGGAGTGGCGGGAGAAGGCACACTTGTCTTGTCCCAGTTTTCAAAGGGAATACTTCCAGTTTTTGCCCATTCAATATTATATTGACTGTGGGTTTGTCATAAATAACTTTTGTTATTTTGAGATACATTCCATCAATACCTAGTTTATCGAGAGTTTTTAGCATAAAAGGCTGCTGAATTTTGTCAAAGGCCTTCTCTGCATCTATTGAGATAATCAGGTGGTTTCTGTCTTTGGTTCTGTGTATATGATGGCTTACGTTTACAGATTTGCGTATATTAAACCAGCCTTGCATCCCAGGGATGACGCCTACTTGATCATAAGGGATAAGCTTTTTGATGTGTGTGCTGTTCGATTTGGTTTGCCAGTATTTTATTGAAGATTTTCACATCAATGTTCATCATGGATATTGACCTGAAATTTTCTTTTTTAGTTGTGTCTCTGCCAGGTTTTGGTATCAGGATGATGTTGGTCTCATAAAATGAGTTAGGGAGGATTCCCTCTTTTTGTATTGTTTGGAATAGTTTCAGAAGAAATGGTACCAGCTCCTCCTTGTATCTCTGGTAGAATTCAGTTGTGAACCTGTCTGGTCCTGGACTTTTTTTGGTTGGTAGGCTATTAATTGCTGCCTCAACTTCAGACCTTGTTATTGATCTATTCAGGGATTCACCTTCCTCCTGGTTTAGTCTTAGGAGGATGTAAGGGAGGATGTAAGTGTCCAGAAATTTATCCATTTCTTCTAAATGTACTGGTTTATGTACACAGAAGCGTTTGTAGTAATCTCTGATGGTAGTTTGTATTTCTGTGGATTCGGTGGTGATATCCCCTTTATCATTTTTTATTGCATCTATTTGATTCTTCTCTCTTTTCTTTTTTATTAGTCTGGCTAGTGGTCTGTTTTGTTGATTTTTTCAAAAAACCAGCTCCTGGATTCATTGATTTTTTTGAAGGTTTTTTCGTGTGTCTCTATCTCCTTCAGTTCTGCCCTGATCTTAGTTATTTCTTGTCTTCTGCTAGCTTTTGAATTTGCTTGATCTTGCTCCTTTAGTTCTTTTAATTGTGGCATTAGGGTGTTGATTTTAGATCTTTCCTTGCTTCTCATGTGAGCATTTAGTGCCATAAATTTCCCTCCAGACACTGCTTTAAATGTGTCCCAGAGATTCTGGTACGTTGTGTGTTCGTTCTCATTGGTTTCAAAGAACATCTTTATTTCTGCCTTCATTTCATTATTTATCCAGTAGTCATTCAGGAGCAGGTTGTTCAGTTTCCATGTAGTTGTGTGGTTTTGAGTGAGTTTCTTAATCCTTATTTCTAATTTGATTGCTCTGTGGTCTGAGAGACTGTTACGATTTCTGTTCTTTTGCATTTGCCGAGGAGTGATTTACTTCCAATTATACGGTCAATTTTAAAGTACAATGTGGTGCTGAAAAGAATGTATATTCTGTGGCTTTGGGGTGGAGAGTTCTGTAGATGTCTATTAGGTTTGCTTGGTCCAGATCTGAGTTCAAGTCCTGGATATCCTCGTTAATTTTCTGTCTCATTGATCTAATATTGACAGTGGAGTATTTAAGTCTCCTACTATTATTGTGTGGGAGTCTCGTCTCTTTATAGGTTATTAAGAACTTATGTAAATTTTATTCCTCATGTAAACTTGTCTAAGAAAAAAAAGGAAACTTAAAAGTTCCACCATCCAGCTCCAATGAAGAAAGAGAAAAAGTATTCAAGAGAAATAATCTGATTAAGTCTCTTTCAGAATCCAACATAAAAGGTACAGGAATTCCTGAAGAAGAAAATCAGTGCAACTGGACAGATACTAAAAACTACAATTCCAGAAAACTTGACTGAATTTTTTTTTTGAGACGGAGTTTTTCTCTTGTTGCCCAGGCTGGAGTGCAATGGCACCATCTCAGCTCACTGCAACCTCTGCCTCCCAGGTTCAAGCAATTCTCCTGCCTCAGCCTCCTGAGTAGCTGGGATTACAGGCATGTGCCACAACACCCAGTGAATTTTGGATTTTTAGTAGAGATGGGGTTTTTCCATGTTGGTCAGGCTGGTCTTGAACTCCCGACATCAGGTGATCCACCTGCCTCAGCCTCTCAAAGTGCTAGGATTACAGGTATGAGCCACCATGCCCGGTGAACTTTACTAAATTTTTAAAAAGAATGTAAGCTGTCTGGGCGCGGTGGCTCACGCCTGTAATCCCAGCATTTTGGGAGGCCGAGGCGGGTGGATCACCAGGACAAGAGATCGAGACCATTCTGGTCAACATGGTGAAACCCCGTCTCTACTGAAAATACAAAAAATTAGCTGGGCATGGTGGTGCGTGCCTGTAATCCCAGCTACTCAGGAGGCTGAGGCAGGAGAATTGCCTGAACCCAGGAGGCGGAGGTTGCGGTGAGCCGAGATCGCGCCATTGCACTCCAGCCTGGGTAACAAGAGCGAAACTCCGTCTCAAAAAAAAAAAAAAAATGTAAGCCAAGGAGATTATATGTAGTGATAACAATGATATTTTCTCTAGATTTGTTTGCCCTTTTTTCCTTTTTTAAAACAAATGTCTGCAACAGACATATCTTCATTTCATAATATTTTAAATTTGCATTTTAAGGAAAATTTTAGGTTTGTGTTGGGAATTAAATTAAGGTCAACTATTATAACTTGATCACCTGTACAGAAATATGTCTCCACATCAATACCATTGTAGTTTAAGCAATAATAATAATTCATTAAAATTAAAATTAAAGCTTCCTTAACTAGTGCTACAGTCTGAATGCTGCTGTCTCCTAGAATTCATATGTTGACATCCTAACCCCCAATGTGATGCTAGTAAGCGATGTGGCCTTCGGAGGTGATACCACAGCCCCGCAAATGGGATTACTGTTAAAACTGGTCAGCACCCTAGGCAACACTGTGAGACTTCATCTCTCCTATTTTTTTTCTTTTTTTTAGAATTAACCACGCAGGGTGGCACGTGCCTATAGTTCCAGCTACTTGGGAGGCTGTGGTAGGAGGATTGCTTGAGCCCAGGAGGTCAAGGCTGCAGTGAGCCATGATTGCACCACTGCACTCCAGCCTGGGTGACAGAGCAAGATCCTGTCTCAAAAAAAAAAAAAAGCTGGGTGTGGTGGCATGTGCCTGCTATAGTCCCAGCTACTGGAGAGGCTTGGGTGGGAGGATCACTTGAGTCTGGGAGGTCAAGGCTGGATCACTGATTATGCCACTGCATTCCAGCCTGGATGGCAGAGTGGGATCCTGTATCCAAAAAAAAGGCAAAAAACTACAATGATATGCCACTTCACACCCATCAGAATGGCTATTAAAAAATAAAACAGCATTGCCAAGGATGTGTAGCAATTATAACTTCTGCGCACTGCTAATGGAAAAGTAAAATGTTGCAGTTGTTGAAAATGATCTGATAGAGTTTCAAAACTTAAACACAGGGTAGGGCACAATGGGTCACACCTGTAATTCCAACACTTTAGGAGACCAAGGCATGAGGATTACTTGAGCCCAGGAGTTCAATACCAGCCTAGGAAACATAGCAATTCTCTACAAAAAATAAATTAGCAGGCATGGGAATGTGCATCTGTAGCCCCAGCTACTCAGGAGGCTGAAGCGGGAGAATGGCTTGTCCCCAGGAATTTGAGGATGCACTAAGCTATAATCACGCCACAGTTCTGAAGCCTGAGCAAAAGAACAAGACTCTGTCTCTAAAATAAAATAAAGTAAAATTAAGTTAAATTAAATTAAAATGTTAAATAACCATGATCTATCAATGCCACTGCTCAGTATATACCCAAAACTCAAACAGATACTTGCATACCAATGTTCATAGCAGCAATATTCACAATAGCCAAAAGGCGGAAAGAACACAAATGTCCAACAATGAATGAATGGATGAACAAAATGTGGAGCATATATAATGATATATTATTCAGCCTTAAAAAGGAATGAATTTCTGATACATTTTACAATATAGTTGAACCTTGAAAACATTATGCTCAGTAAAATACATCAGACACAAAGGGGCAAACATTACATGATTCCACTTATATGAGGTCAATTATAATTGAGCCATATTATGAAACAAATTCACAAAGACAAAGTAGAATGGTTGCTAGGGGCTGGGGAGGGAAGAATGAGGAGTCATAGTTTAATGAGTACAGAATTTCCATTTTGATGATGAAAAGGTTCTAAAGATAGATGGTGGTGATGACTGAACAACGTTATCTTAGTTTGTTCTGGGAGCTATAACAAAATACCATAAACAGAGTGGCAAAGAAACAACTGAAATTTATTTCTCATAGGTCTAGAGGCTGTGAAGTTCAAGATCAAGGCACCAGCAGATTCAGCGTCTGGTTGAGAGCCTGCTTCCCAGTTCATAGATGGCTTCCTGGTTCTTCTCGCTATATCCCCATGTGACAGAAGGAAGAGGAGAGTCTCTGGGAATTTTTTTTTTTTTCAAGGGCACCAATCTCATTCACGAAGGTACCCTCATGACTTAATCTCCTCCCAAAGGCCCCACCTCTAAATATCATCACTTTGGAAAGCAGGTTTCAACATGTGAATATTGGAGAGACAGAAACATTCAATCTGCAACAAATGTGAATGTATTTAATATATAGGACTACACACCTAAAAATGGTTAAAACAGTAAACTTCACAGTGTGTATATACACACACACACACACACACAGTGTTAATATTTTGGTAAACATATTGTGTAAATATATTGAGGTAAATATATACATATATTTTACCACACACAAAAAAATGCAATCCAAGGAACATGCACATCAGAGCAGGGAAGCTTTAACAGATACCTAGGTACCCAAATCACAAGTTAGAATTTTGAGAGAGGAAAGGCTCAGGAATCTGCATTTTAACAACCAACTCTGCTGATTCTTATTCCATAAATGTTTGAGACCACTGCTAAGCATGTTGGATTAGAATTCAATCTGTCATAGGCAAATCAAACACAAAATTTAAATCCTCAGGATCTAATTCAAAACCACAAGTTTCTCTATGCACACCTGAAATTTTTTATTGGAGTATATAATGTTGGGTAAAACAGTAAAAATATCACAAACTTGGCTGGGCGTGGTGGCTCACACCTGTAATCCCAGCACTTTGGAAGGCTGAGGCGGGTGCACTGCCTGAGCTCAGGAGTTCACAACCAACCTGGGCAACATGGTGAAACCCCGTCTCTTCTCATATACAAAAAATTAGCCGGGCATGGCAGTGTGTGCCTGTAGTCCCAGCTACTCGGAAGGCTGAGGCAGGAGAATTGTTTGAACCTGGGAGGTGGAGGTTGCAGTGAGCCAAGATCATGCCACTGCACTCCAGCCTGGGCAACAGAGTGAGATTCCGTCTCAAAAAAAAAAAAAAATCACAAACTATGTTAAATTAAAAAAAAAAAAGCTGAGGAAGACACTCATAATACCTTACATTCCAGTGGTTTGAGACTATAAAAAGGAAATCCTTAACAGAAAAACAGGGTGCTCATGATGAGACACAGCAATCAGGATTCAATCCCCTCCACTTTAACCGGTTCCATCACTCAGTCCACCATTCAATCATGTTCAAGTCTCTAACACTAACCACCATAAAAATCCCTCCCTCACCTTTAAACCATCTAGCTTGCTCATTCCCTTCCCCAGCAACCTTAGAGAGTTACCCACCTGAATATCTTATTTATTTTTCCAACCATTGCAAATTATTTTTTTTTTATTTTTTTTTTTTAGACGGAGTCTCGCTCTGTTGCCAGGCTGAAGTACAGTGGCACGATCTTGGCTTACTGCAACCTCTGCCTCCCAGCTTCAAGTGATTCTCCTGCCTCGGCCTCCTGAGTAGCTGGGATTACAGGTGCGTGCCACCACACCCAGCTGATTTTTGTATTTTTAGTAGAGATGGGGTTTCACCATGTTGTCCAGGCTGGTCTCGAACTCCTGACCTTAGGTAGTCCACCTGCCTCAGTCTCCCAAAGTGCTGAGATTACAGGTGTGAGCCACCGTGCCCAGTCCATTGCAAATTCTTTACTAGCCTTTCCATCAAAATTGTCTTCCTTTTGGTTATCTTCTTCAGTTTTTTATTTTGTTTTCCCCTAGTTACTTCATTTCTCTACATTATGGATATGCAAGTATATTTGTTACCTATATTTTATTAATGGGTAAATGACAAAGAACTAAACATGAAATTCAATAAACTCATTTGAAATAAGAAAGGTCTTATAGGGTAATGTACAGGGAAATATTTTCAAGATCTTGGTAAAACTACATACAAAACTCAGGTACAAAATAGGTTTCGCTTTTTTCCATAAATAAACTAGCATGTGGACAGACGACATTATATACTGCTTTTCTTTGGTCATAGCATTTAACAAGTACAGAATATAATTTAGAGCTATACAAACTGGAAAGGTAACTTTTTTTTTTTTTTTTTTGAGATGGAGTCTTGCTCCGTCACCAGGCTGGAGTGCAGTGGCATGATCTCGGCTCACTGCAACCGCCTCCCAGGTTCAAGCTATTCTCCTGCCTCAGCCTCCAGAGTACTGGGATCACAGGCATGTACCACCAGGCCTAGCTAATTTTCTTATTTTTAGTAGAGACAGGGTTTCACCAGTGTTGGCCAGGATGGTCTCAATCTCCTCACCTCATGATCAGCCCGCCTTGGCCTGCCAAAGTGCTAGGATTACAGGTGTAAGCCACTGTGATTGGCCCTGGACAGGTAACTTTCAAAGAAATTATTCATGTGTGTCTAAATCTTTACAGAAATTATACCTTCTTTATTTATTCTCTTAACATTATAACAGGCCAGGCACAGTGGCTCAGGCCTGTAATCCCAGCACTTTGGGACACCAAAGCAGGTAGATCACTTGAGCCCCGGAGTTTAAGACCAGCCTGGGCAACGTGGCAAAACTCCAGGTGTCCAAAAAAGAAATACAAAAATTAGCCAGGCATGGTGGCATGTTCCTGTAACCCCAGCTACTCAGGAAGCTGAGCCAGGAGGATTGCTTGAGCACAGGAGACCCAGGCTGCAGTGAGCCATGATCATGCCATTGCACTCCAGCGAGGGCAACAGAAATAAGATCCAGTCTCAAAAAAATAAACACACACACACAGAAAATAAAAAATAAACAGAAAAAAGTAGTCATGGTCTCACTATTCATCCATTCCAAAAATATTTACTGAATACAAAATTAGGTACCGGGCATCAATCTACCAAACTGACATAACTATTTTAATGTTTTCCTATCTTCTGATTAGATATATTTTCCAGTTATAACTGTAAAATAGACAATGTTGTATTCTGCTCCTTTTATTTAAAATAATGAAACATTTTCTTTATACAGAGGTTCTACTCATTATAAGAATGGAAACTAAAACTTACAAACATATGAGAAGCCAATGGAAATCTTATTTACACATAAGAATACATACTCTGCTTTTATCAGAATGGAAAATATTATTCTTACCTAGTTTTCAAACAACACATCCATGTAAAACTAATGACACTAAATTTTAAAATAATATACAAATTTTTAATATGTATGATAAGCATTTGTATAAAAACACGGGCAGGAAACAGATCAAAATGCTTATATTATCTGACTATAAGCTTATGGGGGATATTTTCTATTGTATTCTTTATCTTCTAGCAGCTCCACAATATAATTAGTAAAGAGAACAATCATTAAAACTATTCTAACTGGCACATACTGAATTCTATTTCTCTGGCTTGAGTCCCTGTTCCAAAAGAACATCCATGCACGCTCCCTCTGCTGGTTACGTGAAAACATTAAACACCTATAATGGAGAGCTGCTAGTTTCCAAAAAGTATGAGCAGTAGTCAGAAGCAAATGAGCATTTCAAATGAAATCATGCAGAAAGGCAATGATACTTATCTATACATTTCAGAGTAAATGAAGATATCTGAAAACAAACTAACTACTAACTTGATAGGCTTTCTTCCCTAACTTTCTCTACATCCTATTTCTTCCACACATCCATACATTTTCCTCCCTCCACCTTAACCCATGACATTGTCTGATCGTTACTTATATACTACAACAGGGTTTTCTATGTAATAGGAGTATTAAAATAAGTTTTAACTTAATTTTCCCCAGTATATCTGTGGGCCTTGAATATCCCCAGCTCCAATCTCATCCCCACTTATATTTTGATTGAGTCATTTGAAACAAAATGGACGTTAGAAGATAGCAGAGCCATGCCTTAAATATTCTGAGGAAAACTGATTTCCAATTTAGACTTCTATTCCCAGGCAAACTATTAATCAAGGGAAAAAAATAAAGTTCTTTTTAAAACATGCAAGATCTTTACAGTTTTACTTATCATGATTCCTTTAATGGGAAGATACTGGAGAATATATCTCAACAAGAGAAGGAAAGAAGACATATTATCTGACTAGTAATGGGCATAGAATTTAAAATTTTAAAGTACAGGGAAATGAAGAACAATGTAAAGGAAAATACGTAGCAATTATTTACTCTTGTGCAACTAAAATGTTCCGCATGAACTATATAAATCATAATCAATGATTGAAGCAAAAACTGTAAAACGATTTGATACTCAATACAGTATTTTTAAATAGGGAAGGTAAAGATACTGTGCCATACCATGAAATATATCTGATCGTTATCCCAGGTTTCTGCCATAGAACTCCTACAACTCTTGGAATTTCCTAAGTGATAGGAATGTCTTTTGTTATTTATAAAGAGCCCCTGTGATAACTCCTGAGTTTACCCTACTGAGGTTACTTAGGGTGGGGCCCCTAGATAGCCTCAGAATGGGGCCACTCAGCAAGAAGACCAAGTGATTAGAGGATTAATGGTTTGATATTTTCAGCTCTACTCAGCTTCCTCTGGGAAAGGGGAAGCCCAAGATCAAGCTTTATAAAAATACTTTAACAGCCAGCACCACAGCTTACTCCTATAATCACAACACTTAGGGAGGCCAAGGCAGGAGGATCTCTTGAGCCTGAGTTTGAGACCAGCCTGTGCAACACAGCAAGACCCCATCTCTACAAAAAATACGAAAATTAGCCAGATATAGTGGCATGCACCTGTGGTCCCAGCCGCTCAGGAAGCTGAGGCAGCAGGATAACTAGAGCCTGGGAGGTCGAAGCTGCATTGAGTCAAGGTCATGCTACTACACTGCGGCCTGGGTGACAGAGTGAGACTGTATCTCAAAAAAACAAACAAACAAACAAACAAATGAACAATTTAAAAAAAACACTCTTTAACAACATTCAATGAGCTTCTGGGTTGCTAGACATACAGAGGTACCAGGAGGGTGGTTTGCCTGAAGAAGGCATGGAAGCTTCAAGCACACCACTCGCCCCCACCCTGTCCATGTCTTGCTCTATCCATCTCTTCATCTGGCTGTTCATCTACTTCTACTGAATACCTACATCAGTAAATATAAGTATTTCTCTCACTTATGTGAGCCAACATAGCAAACTAATTGAACCTAAAGAGGAAGGAAGGAAGGAAGGTTTAGGAATCCTAATTTATATCCAGTTGGTCAGAAATACGGGTGACAACCTACTACTTGTGATTGGCCTCTGCAGTGAGCCAGTCTTGTGGGACTAAGCCCTCAACTTGTGTGATCTCACATCATCTCCAGGTAGAGAGGATCAAAACTAGATTAAATTACAGGATACCCAGTTGGTGTCTGCTGGATGCTTGGCGTCAGGATAAAACACCCCACACATCTGGGCATAGAAATGTACTGTGTTAAGTATGAGAGAAGAGGGGAAAACAGTTTGTTTTTTCTTTTTATAGGTACCTAAGTGAAAAGTGAAGTTTCTACAACTCATTTGAACTGGTAAAATGTTGCATATGTAGACTGTGGTAAGTTACATATGTATATTATAATATCTAAAGAAGTCATTAAGAAAACTAAAACAGGGCGGGCGTGGTAGCTCACGCCTGCAATCCCAGCACTTTCGGAGGCCGAGATGGGCAGATTACCTGAGGTCAGGAGGTTGAGAGCAGCCTGGCCCAAGTGGTGAAACCTCATCTCTACTAAAAATGCAAAAATTACCCAGCCATGGTGGTGCCTGTGATCCCAGCTAGTTGGCAGGGTAAGACAAGAGAACTGCTTGAACCCGGAAGGCGGAGGTTGCAGTGAGCTGAGATCACGCCACTGTACTCCAGCCTGGACGACAGAGTGAGACTCCATCTCAAAAAAAAGTGAAGAGGTCAGGCATAGTGGCTCACACCTATTATCCCAGAATGTTGGGAAGCCAAGGCTGGCAAACTGCTTGAGCCTAGGAATTTTGACACCAGGATGGGCAACATGGCAAAACCCTATCTCTACAAAAATGACAAAAATTAGCCAGGTGTGGTGGCATGTGCCTCTGGTCCCAACTACTCAGGAGGCTGGGGTGGGAGGACTCCTTCAACCCGGGAGATCAAGGCTGCAATGAGCTGTGACTGTGCCACTGAACTCCAGCATGGGCAATAGAGAGAGACCCTGTCTCAAAAACAAAAAAGGAATAAAGATGGAATCCTAAACTTATGTAAGTAACCCCAGGAAGGCAAAAAAAAAAAACAAAAAAAAAAAAACAGGAAACAGCTCAGAGGGGTAAAAATAAGATGGCAGACCTGAACACTAACAATACCAATAATTATCTTAAACAGGCCAGGCGCAGTGGCTCATGTCTTATATCCCAGCACTTTGGGGGGCCAAGCTGGGTGGATTGCTAGAGTTCACCAGTTCCAGACCAGCCTCAGCAACATGGTAAAACCTCATGTCTACCAAAAGTACAAAAATTATCTGGGTGTGGTGGTGCACATCTGTGGTCCCAGCTACTCAGGAGGTCGAAGTGGGAGGATGGTTTGAGCCCGGGAGGCAGAGGTTGCAGTGAGCTGAGATCACACCACTACACTCTAGCCTGGGCGACAGAGCCATATCTTGTCTCCATTAAAAAAAAAAAAAAAAAAGATCTTAAATATAAATAATCTAAATACATCCATCAAATACAGAGATTGGCAGTATAAATAAACAATCATAAACCAATCATACACTGTTTGGAAGAAGCTAACTTCAAATTCAACATTATAGGGAGGCCTGAAAGTAGAAGATTGGAAAAAATTATACCAGGCAAACATTGATCAAAAAAGCAGGAGTGACTGTATTAACATCTAATAAAGTAGACTTCAGAGCAAAGGTAATTACTATAAAGAGGGAGAATGCATAATGACAAGAGGATCAATTCACTAGGAAAACATGATATTAATTATGACAGGAGACAGCCAAATGCCACCTAGGTCATTGCGCATGAGGGCTTGCCTAAACATGCCCATGGTGAAAAATTCCAGCCCTTAACACATGTGCAATAAGGGAAATGTGAAGTAAGGGAAAGAAATCAATGTGGAGTGGTTCAGACTAAGGGCCTGCCTGTGCTCCAGGAGAATGGGGTGGAGCCACCAGGAATTCTCGCCTTAAGGAGGGGCATAGGGTAGGGAGGAGCCTGGCCTCTTCAGCTTATGTGGGGTGGCCTGGTATTCAATCTGCGAGGTGGGAGCCTGTTGGCAGGACCCCCTTTCTTCCACTGAGAGCTTTCTTTTAATAAATACTGCTCTCCTCACCTGGCAATGTGCCCGTGTGCCTAGTTTTTCCTGGTCGTGAGACAAGAAGCCAGATTTTAGCTGAACTAAGGAGCAAAAAATCCTGCATCACTATGCACATGCCTAGGAAAAAAACTGAGAAGGCCAAATTTTGTGAACTCTGGATCACCTCAAGGCTCTGCACAAGGAGGCAGTGAAGGTTAAAATGGGGTCACAAATTGCCAGAGTACATGTCTGAACAGAGTCCCTCAGTAAAAGATGACAGACTTCTTGGCCCAAAGCATTTAAGGTAATCTCTATCCAATAATCCACAGACAACTAAACTAACCACATAACATCTTCATTAGCAACACACAACAGGCAATACGGACTTTACAAAATTCATCCAGGAAAATCATTTAACGAACAAAATTATAGCACAAACAACAAACAAAAACCCTGGGGAGGGGATGGGAGAATTTAATATCCAGGGTTGTCACATCATATTATTTAAAACATCCAGTTATAAAGCCAAAATTATAAGACATATGAAGAAACAGAAAAACATGACAAGAAAAAATGTCGTCAAGAGAAAATGTCCCTATGAGGAGCCAGAAGTTGGACTCACTAGATAAAGATTTTAAATCACTTATTATAAGCATATGCAAAGAAATAAAGGAAACTATATTCAAAAAATGAAGAAAATTATAAAAATGCCTCACCAAATAGAGAATATCAATAAAGACACAGAAATAATAAAAAGACAGAACCAAATAGAAATTCAGAAGTTGAAAAGTACAAGAACTGAAATGAAGAATTCACTAGAGGAGCTCAGCAGCAGATCTGGCCTGGCAAAAGAAGGAATCCAGAAACTTTAAATCTGACAAATTAGATTATCCAAGCTGAGGAACAGGAAAAAAGGAGCATAAAGAAAAATGAACAGTGCCTCACAGAACTGTGGGATACCATCAGACACACAAATATACACATAATAAGAGTCTCAGAAGGAAAGAGAGGCAGAAGTAGAAAGAATATTTGAAGAAACAAAGCCCAAAAGGCTTCCTCGATTTAATGAAATGTTATACAACCAAGAAGCTTAAAAACTCCAAATAGCCTAAGATCTAAAGAGATCCAACCTAAACATACCAAGTCAACTGGTGAAAAACAAAAAACTATGAAAGCAGCAAAAGAAAATGACTCATCACATATAAAGGATCCTCAATAAAAGTAACAGCTGCATTCTCGACAGAAACCATGAAGATACCCTCTAACACCAAGGAACAGCAGAATGTTGTCCATCCTCTCATGTAAGCATAAAACATTCTCCATGACAGACCATATGTCAGGCCATAAAACAAGTTTCGATAATACTGTTCTTAGACAGTAATAGAAAGAAATTTAAACTTTACAATAAAAATAAAAAATGAACATTCACAAATATGCAAAAATTAAACACAATCCTAAACAGCCAATAGATCAAAAAATCATGAGAAAATTACAAGATAACTTTAAAAAGAATGAAAACAAAATACACCAAAACTTATAGATGCAACTAAAGCAGTACTTACTGGGAAATCTGTAGCTGTAAATGACTACATTTAAATAGAAAAAAGATCTTAAGTCAGTAACTTAAACTTCCATCTTGCAGAAATAAATGAAATAGAGAACAGAAAACAAGAAAGAATATTTTTTAAAACCCTAAAAGTTAGTTCCTTGAAAAGATCAACAAAATTGTCAAGCTAGGCTAAGTAGGGGGTTAAAAAGAGAAGACACAAATCACAAAACTCAGGAATAAAACAGAGGAAGCACTACCAATTCTGCAAAAACCTAAAAGATTACAGAGAACATAATAAAGAAATAATATGAACTATATACCAACAAATTAAATAACTAAAACAAAATGAACAAATTCCTAGAAAGACAAACTAGCAAAACTGACTCAGAAATAAAAAACTAATCAGACAGCTATAACAATAGAGATTGAGTCAGTAACTTTAAAACCTCCTACAAAGAAAAGCTGAGGCTCAGATGGCTACAATGGTGATTTATACCAAACATTTTAAGAAACAGTATCTGTCCTTCACAAATTCTTCCAAAATACAGAAGAGGTAATGCTTCCTAATTCACACCATGAAACCAGTATTACCCTGATAAAACTAAAACATCACAAGGAAGCACAGAGCAAAATTGTTTATGAATATAGAAGCAAAATCCTCAACCAAATACTAGGAAACTGAATCTAGCAACATATACAAAGAATTATACACAATAACCAACAGAAATTTTTCCCAAGAATACAAAGTTGATGTAATATTCAAAATTCAATCAATGTCATATATTAACAAAACAAAGGATAAAAACCACAGGATCATCTCAATTAGATATAGGAGAAGCAACTGACAAAGGCCAACAATTATTCCAAAGTAAAAACTCAACATACTGGCAATAGAAGATTCCCTCAACCTGATAAAAATGTATCTACAAACAGCGAACCCACAGCTAACATCATACAGAATAGTGAAACACTGAATTTATCCCTGAAAGAAGGGGGAAAAAAAGAATGTCATCTCTTGCCACTTAAACTCAATATCTGACTGGAGGTTCTGGCCATGGCAATGAGAAGAAATAAAAGATGTCTAACTGAGAAAAATTAAAATTACCTCTACTGACATACAGCATGATATTTTTTGTTTGTTTTCTTTTTTTATTTTTTTAAGAGACACGGTCGGCCAGGTACAGTGGCTCACGCCTATAATCCCAGCACTTTGGGAGGCCAAGGAGGACAGATCATGAGGTCAGGAGTTCGAGACCAGCCTGGCCAATATGGTGAGCCCTGTCTCTACTAAAAATACAAAAATTAGTCTGGCATGGTGGCACACGCCTCTAATCCCAGCTACTCAGGACTCTGAGGCAGAAGAATTGCCTGAACCCAGGAAGCGGAGGTTGCAGTGAGCTGAGATTGCGCCGCTGCACTCCAGCCTGAGTGACAGAACAAGACTCTGTCTCAAGGAAATAAAAAAAAAAAAAAAAAAAGGAGAGAGAGAGACCACGGTCTTACTCTGTTGCCAAGATGGCCTACAGTAGCATAATCATGGCTCACTGCAGCTTCTACCTCCTTGGCTCAACCAATCCTCTTGTTTCAGCCTCTCGAGTAGCTGGGACCACAGGCATGAGCCACCACATCCTGCTAATTTTTGTACTTTTTGTAGAGAAGCAATTTCACCATATTGCCCAGGCTAGTCTCGAACTCCTAGGCTCAAGTGATCCACCCGCCTCGGCCTCCCAAAGTGCTGGGATTACAGGTGTAAGCCACCACACCCAGCTGCATGATCTTATACATGGGAAATCCTAAGGAATCCACACCCCAGAAACCCCAAACAATTATTAGAACCAATATATGAGTTCAGCAGAATTCCAGGATACAATCTCAGTCTTAAAAAAAAAATCAACTGAGCTAAGTGCAGTTGGCTCATACCTATAATCCCAGAACTTTGGGAGGCCAAAACAGAAGCATCCCTTGAGCCCAGGAATTTGAAACCAGCCTGAGCAACAGAGTGAGACCCCATCTCTGCAAAATATTTTTTTAAAAAAGTTAGCCAGGCACAGTGGCATGTGCCAGTAGAACTGCATTCAAAATAGCATGAAAAAGAATAAACTCTCAGAAATAAATTTAACCAAAGAAGTGCAGGACTTTTTCATTGAGAACTATAAAACACAGATAGAAATTAAAGATCTAAATAAAAGGAAAGACAACCCATGTTCATGGGAAGTAATATTGTTAAAATGATAATACTCTCCAATTTGTCTACATATTCAACCCAATCAAAATCCCAGATGGCTTTTTGCAAAAATTGACAAGCTGCTATTATTCATATGGAAATGCAACAAACCCAAAACAGTTAAAACAATCACAAAGCGGAAAACAAGTCAGAAACTCACACTTCTAATTTCAACACTGCCAAGTTACAGTAATTAAGACAGTAATGGTACTAGAATAAAGGCAGACACAGAGACCAGTGGAATAGGATTCACAGGCCAAAACAAACCTTTACTTTTATGGTCAACTGACTTTCCATTAAAACAAAAAAGTGCCAAGACAATTCAAGGAGAAAGAACAACTTTTTGAACAAATAGTGTTGAGGCAACTGGATATCCACATGCAAACAAATGAAGCTGTACCCCACCTCACAGTGTGTAGAAAAATTAACTCCAAATGAATCACAGACCTAAACGTGAGAGCTAAAACTGTAACTCTTGGAAGAAAACATAGGAATAAATCTTTGTGACCTTGGTTTAGGCAATGATTTCTTAGACATGACACCAATAAGCACAAGCAACAAAAGAAAAAACAAATTGGACTTCATCAAAATTTTTAAAAACTTTTTTACTTCAATAAGAAAATTAAAACCAAAGGATGGGAGAAAATATTTGCAAATCATACACCTTACAGGGGAACAGTATACAGAATTTTAAAAGACTCGTGATTCAACAATAAAACAGCAAATAACCCAACTAAAATGCGGCCAAATAAGCTGAATAAACATTTCTTCAAGAAGATACAGAAATGCCCAATAAGTACATGAAAAGATGCTCAACCTCATTAGAGAACTGCAAACCAAACCACAGTGAGGTAACACTTCATAACCATCAGGATGACTAAAATCAAAAGACAGGCAATGGCAAGTGTTAGCAAGAATATGGTGAGATCAGAATATTCATTCTTTGCTGCTGAGACTGTAAAAGGTGCAACCACTTTGAAAAAGTTTAGCAGTTATCCAAAATGTAAACATATAGTTATTATGTGACCCAAAATTTCCACTGCTAGAAAAAGAAAAACTTAGGTCTACATTAAGATGCATGCACAAGGCCAGGCTTGGTGGCTCGTGCCTGTTATTCCAGCACTTTGGGAGGCCGAGGTGGGCAGATCATGAGGTCAAGAGATTGAGACCATCCTGGCAAACATAGTGAAACCCTTTCTCTACTAAAAAACAAAAAATTACCTGAGTGTGGTGGTATGTGCCTGTAGTCCCAGCTACTCAGGAGGCTGAGGCAGGAGAATTGCTTGAACTCGGGAGGTGGAGGTTGCAGTGAGCTGAGATCATGCCACTGCACTCCAGCCTGGTGACAGAGCAAGACTCCGTCTCAAAAAAATAATAGTAATAATAATACATACACAAATGTTCAATGCAGGCCAGGCACGGTGGCTCACACCTGTAATCCCAGCACCTTGAGAGGCTAAGGTGGGAGGATCTCTTGAGCCCCTGAGTTTGAGACCAGCCTAGGCAATATAGTGAGAACTCATCTCAATTTAAAAAAAATGTTCAAAGCAGCATTATTCTTAAGAGCCCAATAGTGGAAATAATCCAAATGTCTATCAACCGACAGATGGATTTTTAAAATGCAGTGTATTCATACAATGAAAACTTTATTCAAAATAAAGAGGAATGAAGTACTGATACATGCAACATGTATAAACCTGGAAAACATTATGCTTAATGAAAGAAGCCAGTAACCAAACAACCACACACTCCATGATTCCCTTAATATGAAATGTCCAGAATAGGCAAATCCATACACACAGCAAGTAGCTTAGTGGTTATCAATGGATGAGGGAAGAGAGAATGGGGAGTGACTAAGTAATAGCTATGGGGTTTCTTTTTGGGGTCATGAAAATATTCTACAATTAGGAACACTTGTACAACTCTGTAAATATACTAAACACCACTGGATTTTATACTTTAAAAAGATAAACTTTATTATCTATAAAACTGAATCATAACATTGCCAATATGACTGTAAAATTATACAGATACAGCTCACGCCTGTAATCCCAGCACTTTGGGAGGCCAAGGTAGGCGGATCACGAGGTCAGGAGATCAAGACCTTCCGGGCCAACATAGTGAAACCCCGTCTCTACTAAAAATACAAAAAAAAATTAGCTGGGTGTGGCGGCACATACCTGTAGTCCCAGCTACTTGGGAGGCCGAGGCAGGAGAATTGCGTGAACACAGGAGGAGGAGATTGCAGTGAGCTGAGATTGCGCCTGTGCAACAGTGCGAGACTCCGTGTCAAAAAAAAAAAAATTATACAGATACAGCCGCTTTGGAAAAGTCCATCAGTTTCTTGGAAAATTAAATATCAAATTACCATAGGATCTGGCAATTACACACTTAGGCATTTATCTCAGAGAAATGAAAACTTATGTTCACACAAAAACTTGTACACAAATGTTCATAGCAGTTTTATCTGCAATAACCAAAACCTGGAAACAGCTTAGAGATCCTTCAATGGTAAATGTTAATTCAAGCTCTGGTATATCCGTTATATGAAACACTACTCAGCAATTAAAACAAAGAAACTACTGATACGCACAACAACTTGGATAAATCATGACAGTTTTATGTTGTATTTTTTTAAAAAAACCTCAAAAGGTTACATATTACATTATTCCATTTATGTAACATGTTTGAAATGTCAAAATTTTTTCCAGTAATTAGGCAAGGGAGCTACTGGAAGTAAGTGACTGTGATTATACGAGATCCTTGTGCTAACGGAGAGTGTCTTGACTATGGTGGTGGGTACATGAACCTACAGAACCCACACATGTGACAGAACTGCACAGAATTGCTATGGCTCAATGTTTGTGTCTCCTAAAATATATTTGTTGAAATCGTAACCCCTGAGGTGATGATGTTAGGAGGTGGGGCCTTTGGTAGGTGATGAGAAGTTATAGAATGGATGCCCTTATAAAAAAGATCTTGGGAGAGCTCCTTTACTCCTTCCACCATGCAAAGACATGGTGAGAAGATGGCTGTCTACGAACAAGGAAGCATGCCATCACCAGACATGAAATCTGTCAACACTTTGATCTAGCAAGGTCCAGCCTCCAGAATTAGTTTATAAAACAACTATTCTCTGTATTACTCACAACTGTCTATGAATTTACAATTATCTCAATAAAAATAAATGGAATGAGATGTGCAAGGGATTGCTGGATTTTACAAGAAACTTTTTTGTACTATTTTACCTTATCTATGAAAATATATTATTTTGACTAAAAAGAAAACACAAGTGAGATACGCTATGCAAAGTGCTTGACATATAGAATATTTTCAATAAAAGTTCTCTTTCCCTTTGGTTTGAGGAATAACACAACCTCTAGGCCAGTCACAGTGGTTCACGCTGTAATCCCAGCACTTTGGGAGGCCAAGGAAGAAGAATGACTTGAGGCCAGGAATTTGAGACCCGCCTGGGCAACAGAGTAAGACTATCTCAACAAAACAAAACAAAACAAAAAAGACAACTGAGATGTCCATACTAAGCAGTCTAATTCTGAGATGTAGGGCCACCAGTAAATGATTCAATGAGATTATCAAGGCCTTAAATTGGAACCATGAGGTACTCCTACCAAGATAACTATGAGAATTTCCTGCCATCACCGAAAAACTCTAAAATAAGCCTTTTTCCTATTTCTTGTTCAACAAGCTGAAAAGACAGCAATTCAGGGAAATCCAGAGACAAAATAGCAGAAGATGAACAATATCTTTGTCCTCATACAATTTCTTTAATTATCACGGTGTTTCATTAATTAATTGCTTTCATTATCACCAACAGTCATCGAGTGCTTATATGCTCAGTATATCATCCCACGCATTCTCATCATTTAATCCTCACATCAACCCAGCAATGTAAGTATTAACCCCATTTCATAAAGAAACCACAACTCAAAAATGTTTGCCCTATTCAGAGCTAAGAAGCAATGTGTCAAGATTTTCTTCCATGTACATCTAATTCCAAAACTAAAGATTCTAGCCCCTGGTTCTCCATTACCTCACATTAATAAAAGTGTCTACCAACAACTATACATGCACCTCCCACACATAGGCACCACAAGTGAGTTTCTGACTGGGCTCTAAGTATCTGAAAATTCACTGGGACTTGTAAGTCCTACTCACTTTATCAGAGTCACTCCCTCCTAATCATGACGCCTCCCATGCCATTCTGCACTCTATGGCCTACTACTTCAGTGCAGCCTTTCAAGCACTAAGACCCCTACCCTTCTACCAACCCACGGGGTTACCAATCACCAACCATGGGGCCACTGGAAAAAGGCCCGAAAATGAGAGCAGCTCCCTCCAGTTATTCTTACGTGTCTTGTCTACTGCTGAATACTTACTTCCTAGTTTTCTACTATAAACCTACACAGAATCACACACATACATGTGAGTTCCATACCCACACTTCTCTTGACATCTCCACATCAGCCTCATAGCTCATGCTGTCACATCTTCCTCAGGAAAAAAGAATTAGCCATTGTAAAAATCAACTAACTTCCCATCTACTGGGCTCCTTCTTCCCTAGAGTCTCAGAGGGAAATGTTCCTATTCTCTAAAACTAACCCTGCTCTGTAATGAAATCCAAACCTTCTAGGATACTAAAAGGTCCTGACTCTCCCCATTGGCTTCTTCTCTCCTACTTCAAATAGGCAAAATGTTTCCCTTTCTTGACAAAGAAAACCCTTTTTAACCTGCAGCCTTGAGTACTCTTCAAGCTCATGTGTACACTGTATTTAATCAATACCCACCATCTGCTTGGCCTAGTGCAAGAAGCACCAGAAATAAAGTAAATTGGCTGGGGGCCACGGCTCACGCCTGTAATCCCAGCACTTTGGGAGGCCAAGGCAGGGACGACTGCTTGAGGCCAGGAGTTCGAGACTAATCTGGACAATATAGCAAGACTCCATCTCCACAAAAAAATTAAAACAAGCCGGGTGTTACGGCGCACACCTGTGGTCCTACCTACTCGGGAGGCTGAGGTGGGAGGATCGCTTAAGTCTGAGAGATCGAGGCTCCAGTGAGCCACATCACACCACTGCACTCCAGCTTAGGCGACAGACTGAGACCCTGTCTCAAAGAAAAGAAAAGAAGTTTTGCTGATGAGGGAGACCCAAAGGATTAGAGAAAGAAAGTGTCATAAGGAAGATGTAGTCTCTCTTTCATAATCTTGCCAAGATACAGTTTTTCTTTCAGTGGAAAAGAGTGAGCAGAAGGTGGGGTGGGGAGAAGCCAGAAACTAGAATTCAGTCTAAGGAGGTGAAAGGAGCTGTGAGAGTGTAACAGCTGGGGAGGATCAGAATATCTCAAAAGGCAAGGTGCTGGCCAAGAACAGTAGTATATGTGGTCATCCTTGGCTACTTCTTAAGGAAAGGAAGAACACAAGGCATAAAGGGAAGAAAGAATCACAGCATGTTAAGGGATAGTGAGGGGCTAGGGCAGGAGAGGCCCATGGAAGAGATGTGAGTGAGAAAGGAGCTAAGATATCCCCAGCCTTTGAGCAACTGACTGCCCTAATCTCCCTAGGGCTTATATTCCACATATCTGTATATCCTAACATTAGTTAAGAGTCAGGCAACCAACTTTCCCACTTCTCATAGGTTCAGCTTTGAGTCACCATGGGTTCCCTCCTCTTCCTCTTTCAATTGCGGTTACCTAAATCTCACCTTCCATTTGTAGTCTATCAACTCAGTCCCTTCCATTCTATTCCTAATTCCATCACTTTAGTCCATGACAGAACAACCTTTCATCTTAAGAGTCCTAAAATATCTGCGTGGATATTTAGTCCTAAAATATCTTGTTCAAAATTGCAAACTCAGTCAGCTGTACTGCTGACGCTGATATCCAAGACTTCAGACTAAGGTATTTCCTCATATTTCTTCACACCTGGAATACTTGCAAATCTTCTAAACTGTTTCCCTTTCATTAATTTATCAGATGTTTCTTAGGTATCTAGCATGTACAAGGGATATGACAGGTACTCTGGGGAATATGGGCTGAAGACATAGTCCCTAATCTTAAATGTCTAGACTATACGGAAATAAAAGTGTAGACACAAATAAACATAATACATGAAATAGTAAGAGTTATTTATGTAAAATTCCACAGACTACAGAAGAAAGTTCATATATAGCTCAGATAATTTGGGAGAAGGTGGGACTTGAGGTGGGCCTCAATGGATGATTAAGATTTCAATAAGCAGAAATGAGAGAACTGGCATTATTCCAAACCAAGAACATTTCAATTACCACCAAAGGGCAAAAAAGTACGGTGACAGTAGTCTAGTTTACCTAGAAGATAAATAATGAACAAAGCTGTAAAATTAAGGAATAAGATACAGATGTATTACGGAAGCTGTGAATAACAGGTTGAAAGCCTGAACAAAAGCAAGGTCTGGAGCAGACTACCTGGATATAAATCCTAGCTTCTTCCTGTAACTGCTGTGTGACCCTGGGCAAATTACCTAACCTCTCTGCTGAGCCTCAGTTTCCTCATCCATAAAATGAGACTAATGGTATCTACCTCACATAATTGTTAAAATAATTACATAGTTAATACATATAAAGTACTAAACATAGGGTAAGTCTGCAATAAATTATGATGTACCCAATAAGAAGTAAAATGAGATTTAGGTAGAGGACTAACAATATAATCAAAGTGGTGTCTAAGGGAAAGTCACCGCTGAAGACGAGTGGGAGCATGCTAGCCGGCACCACACATCAACACTCTAACCATTAAGTACTGACCTAGGGAGACAGAAACAAAAAATAAATCCCTGGGGCAAAACTACTGTGGAAGCCAGCCTCCAAGGTGGGCCCTGTGATCCCCACCTCCTGGGTCCTTGACACCCTCCTCATTCAGTGTACCAGATTGGTCCATGTAATGAATAGACAAGAGGTGGGATGTAACTCCTGAAATTAGGCTATAAAAGACACGGGGGCCAATATCTTGTTGCTCTCTCTCTCTCTTGCTCTTGGAATAGCCAGGACCCTGCTGTGAGCTGTCCTAGAGAGCTGTCAAGGAACAATCTGTAAGTGAGCTTGGAACCGGATCCTCCAGCTCCAACGACCCTTTATTTAACTGCAGCCTTGTGGGAGATCCTGACCTACAACCACATAGTTGAGCCGTTCTCAGATTGCTGAATCTCAGAAACTATGATATAATAAACATTTGTTATGAACTGCTTCAGTTTTCAGCAATTTATTACACAACAGACAACTAACACAACTGCTGAAAAGAAAAACTGATAGAGTCTTGAAAAATGACAGGATGAAGAGACTAGACTCTTCTTCATTCTTTTTTTTCTTTCTTTCTTTCTTCCTTTTCTTTAAAAGAAAAAAATG
Source organism: Aotus nancymaae (assembly GCF_030222135.1). Taxonomy (NCBI): domain Eukaryota; kingdom Metazoa; phylum Chordata; class Mammalia; order Primates; family Aotidae; genus Aotus; species Aotus nancymaae. Next base: position 101,033 of record NW_026988450.1, on the reverse strand, counting down.
CAAAAAAAAAAAAAAAAATTAAAGGATACAAGCCAATAAAAAAAAAAAACCAAAACCAGAGAAATTCATTTGATTACATAGTTCCTCCCTAAGATTGATTTCTAAATTTCTATTCCTATCTACTCCTTTCTATTTCCAGTATCACCACTATTCTCAGGGTTGATTTCAATCTTCCAGCTGGTTTTATCTAAAATATTCCTTATTATAAAAAAAAAAAAAAAATGACAGCATGAAGAGACTAGAGGTGAATGTCAATCCAAAAATACTAAGATTTCTAAGTCAAGGGAAACGGTGAGGGCCTGGCGGACTAAGGGTGAAATGACGATGATTTTGTGATGCACTAAGTTTGAGCTCAAGGAAAAGAGCTAACGTAGATCTGAAAGTCATCTATACAGCCGTGACAGTTAACTTCCATGTATGTTTCCACTGCCCAGAGCAAATGTGGAAAGTGAGAAAAAGCACAAGGTCAAAAATTAGAACACAGCACGAACACAATAAAGAGAAGAAAATGAGCAGTTGCAAGACAGGAAGACAATCAGCGTAGCAACTTCAGGGATGTTCCAAAAGAAATAAAAGCAGGTGGCGAATGTGTCCAATGCTGCATGACCAAGTAAACACCTTATACTGGGTTTAACAAATTTATATACTTCCTAGCTTTTCTCACACATTAATACTCCTGAAATCAGGCTGCGTCTTATAATCAACAGAGGTGCCTGAAATGTTTTATTCCCTAAAGCCAGTCACAAAATTGAGAGTGTGGTCTGAGAGTCAATGGTATTTGAGAAGCGAGAAAGCATAGTAGTGCTAAAGTTGAACCAGTATATGTGGACTATTTCTTCAGGAAGTTTTCGAGTAAAGAGAAGAGTCAAGAATGGAGGTCCTGTCTTTGCTTTTTTAAAACTGTTTATGAGCAAACGTATTTGAAAGCAAGGAAGTTATAAGGAACTTTAAAAAGATAAAGGACACACGCCAGGACAAGCACAATTAGCAGAAGAAAAAAGGATGCACTCTCGGATGCAGGTGCAATTAAACACCACTCACGCAGTGCTTCCACCCGCTCCCCGCCTGGACCCTGACGCAGCGGTCCGCCGCAGAGTCCCCTCCCAGCGCGGCAGGGAGAGAGAGAGAGTTGACAGTGGACTCTCCGGGGAGACGGGCAAAGCCGCCAGGATGCCCTGCTGTTTGGTGCATTACACCGGAGTCAAAAAGAGACAAGCAAAAGCATCGCCCAGGACCCCCGAGGCGGACATAGGCTCCTGCCCACTCCGGACTCCAGTCCCAGCGGCCAGCTCCGTCCCTCCCGTAGCTCCACCCCTCACCTCTCGGACAGCCGCTGAGGGCTCGGACAGCACACCGGGACCGGAGCCGGACCTGGGGGCCGCTCCACGCGCGCAGACGGAACTCGCCGCCACCTCGCCCTTCAACCCCCATGCCCACCCCCTCTTACCCCAGCAGCCCGGGGCCGGCCCAACACCGGCCCGCCGCTCCCCCGCGAAGCCTGAAACGGCGTGGCGCCCGCTCCCGCCACAAAGCCTACCTTAGGGCCCCGAGCGCAACTACCGCGGGGCATCTCCACAGAGCAACCTCGGCGCGCCGCCTCGGCGCACCTCCTCCTCAGCGCGTCGCCGGCGTCCCACCTCGGCGCGCCGCACCGCGCGCTGCCATTGGCGGGTGCTCGGGCGGGGGGCGGGGCTTCGCCAGGGCCGGGGTTTCTCCGCGCCCAGGCGCTTCAGGGCCTCCCAGACCGCCCGGCGGGGGAGCCCGGAAGAGGTGTGGCGCGGCGGGTCGAGCTTTCTTGCCCGGGCGGGGGTCGTTGCTCGCCCCTGGGTTCCTGGGGGGTTCGGGAAAGCTGCTGGGCTGGCGCCTGGAGCGGGGGCCGCCTCGAAGTGTGGTCTTTCGAATGAAGTTAATGTCTGTGTTGTCAGGCCACAGCTGACCTTAAATAAACATGAAAACCTGAAGTAGGGTACACGGGCAACAGCGGATACTTCAGGAACGGGAGTGGCTGCTGGTGACCGGAGCAGAGAGAGTGTGGTTTCCCCACGTTCGGCGTCCGGCGAGGAAGGAGTAACGTGTAAATATCCAGAGCCGAGACTGCACGTCGGACGTCACATCCCCGAGAGAACTTGCGGAGGCTGAGGAAAGGCTGCGGGGCGCCGGCGTTCCTACCACGTTCGCCCGGGCGCGCAGGGGCTCCGCGGGGCCGCAGCTCCTCGGGGCGCCGGAGGAGTGGGCCTGAGACCGCGCGGCGGCGAGCACAGCCGGCCGGCAGAAGCCGGAGGAGGCGGCCGCGAGTCCGACTGGGACGCGAGGACTGTGGAGAAGGCGCCTCCCGTGGAGAAAGCTACCGGGTAATTTAACAAGGTGAGAAAGCGTCAGCCTGAGGAGCGGGGAGGGATGCTCGGAAAGGTGCCTCCTAAGGACGCAGCAGTGCAGGTGAATCTTACGCTTCGGGGGCGCTTTTTGTGCCTCTGTGAGAATCCATTGCTTTCTGGTTGATCCATCTTCGGGTTTTCTCTCCGTCCTAGTCCCTGTTCTGCCACCATCCCGTTTTGAATCTGGTACCTAAGCCCACAGGTACTTGGTGTATAGTCGCTGTCCACTCTGCAGTGACTGAAAACGCGGAAGAAAAACCGTCTTCGCCTGGGGAGGACATTATTGCCAGTGCCATCACGGTCAACAGTTGGAACAAGATAAACGGCACGCCCAGTCTGGTTGCGGATTTTGGACACGGGGACTCCGACTGGGACCCCACCTAGAAACCAGATCTGCCATTTTCGCCTCGGCGGGGCCTCGCTGTCTCACTGAGCACAGTAAGTGCACCCGACCTCGCCGGGGTCCCCATTTCACACCTGCAGCCAGACCTCTCGTGAGGTTCCCGCCTGTCATCGGCACCAGGAGGTGCTCTCCTGCCGAAATGTTGGGGGTTTTCTCCAGACTTCCTCCTGTTCCGAATTCCCTAGGTCAGTAGTGGCACGGACATCCACCTGGCGGTAGCTCACCCAGAAACCTGCGAGTTTTTATGAACACTTCTGTGTCTCTTACCAATCTGTCCACATTCTCCACTGCCACCACTGTTTCCCTGGCCACTGGTGTCTTTTTGGCCCAGACTGCTAGTAGCTCCTAACCCATGTCCCCTAATCCACTCTTGCCCCTCACGCACCACACACATACAATGCTTTCTCCACACAGACACCGCAGTGATGTTGCTGTCTGTATTGGCCTTCCTTTCGGTGGTCAAATGTGCCTAGCTCCTGCAACCTTAGGGTCTAATAAGCATTTGCTCTTCCTTTTGCTTAAAAGGCTCTGGCGCCTCTCTGCCGTGCCAATTCCTATGGGCCTATCAAACCTGAGCCTGGTAGCCTAGCTTCCCTAAACTAGCAAGCCTGAACCTCCCTGCTCTTCTTGTCCACAGGACCCCATGCTCTGTTGAAGATGTTATGACAAGCAGAATCTAAATAATTATGATAGTTATTTGTTTACCATCTGGCTCCGCCCCCATGCTGTAAGATAGTACCATTTCTATCTTCTCTATTTTTATATCTCCAGCACTTAACACAGTGTCTTCCACACACAAAGCACTCAGTTATTTGCTGTGGGTGAACTACTAATTATGAAACAAATGAATTGCCAGAGGTTGCACAGCTAGTAAGTGTTCAGGATGAGAACTCACATGTGACACCAAGGTCCGCGCACTCTCCACTTCACCAGTCAGAGCATAGTAGAATCATGAGGAATTTTCAATTGAACGTATGAATTCAGTAAAAGGGAACTGTTGATAAGAAAGATGAGCCCTGCAGAAAGAGACTCTTGAGTCCTTTCCAGGCTTTTCTTATTTCCTCCTCAACAAACACTCAGTGGCAAACACCAAGACAAACCAGAAAGTCCTTCCTTTAATGTTTTTCTCATCAAACTTTTTGGCCTAGTTGTTGTTCTGCAGATATTTGTGGTGTTCACTCTGCTTACAGCCATCCTAAAGATTCCATGGAGAACCATGGAGTCTGTGGGGAGGGTGTGACCCACAAGAGGGTCTCTGCTGCACCTTCAGGGCAGCTCTCCTTCCATCTGTCTTACATATGGGGCAAGATTGTATTTAAAGAAAGATCTAATATAGGGAAAAATGTTTAGAATCTACTCATCCATATTCTTTTTTAGTCTGGTAGGTGACAGTGCTCTAGGCTACAAATCCAAGATTTAAACGTGAAAAAATGTCAAGGTATTAGAATAAAACATGACCAGATTTCTTTATAATCTTAGAGTGGGGGAAAGGGAAGAAAGTCTTTTCAACTATGACTCAAAATGCACTGGTCGCAATAGGAAAGATTGATCAATTCAACTACATAAAAACCCTAATTTATGCATGGCAAAAAACACAATAAGCAAAGACAAATAGCAAAATTGAAAAATAGTTAATAATGATGTCATATAGAAACAACCCCCTAAAGTATAAATTACTCCCGGAGGAGTAACCAAGAGTACTCCTTGGGGGAAAGAACCAAAAACCCAGTAGAAAATGGGCAAAGGACAAGGGCAGTTCACAGAAAGAGAAACACAAATGGCCTTTATACATATGAAGAATGTACTATCTCATAACGAGACAAATGCAAATTTAAACTGCACACCTATCATATTGGCTAAAATCCAAGTCATGGACAACATATATCGGGGTGAGGGCATGTTGCTAACAAAAGTACAGAATTATACAACTCATCAATGGGACTTTGGAAATATGTTTCAAAATTATAAACGTATTTACTCTTTAAGCTAGCAGTCCCACTTCTGGGAATTAATCCTATACATACACCTGCACACATATTGTCTTAGTCTGTTTTGTGCTGCTATAACAGAATACCTGAGACTAGGTAGTTTACAAAGAACAGACATTTACTTTCTCACACTGAGAAATCTGAGATCAAGGAACTGGCATTTGGGGTCGGGTATGGGCCTTCTTGCTGCATCTTCATATGGCAGAAGATAGAAGGGTGAGGGAACAAGCTAGCCAAATGCTGCATGAATCCTCTTTTATAAGGGGCCTTAATTCTATTAATGATGGAGGAGCCTTCAGGGCCTAGTCAGTTCTTAAAGGTGCCTCCTCTTAGTACTAGCACATTGGCAACACCTGAATTTTGGAGGAGACGCATTCAAACCATAATACATGTGAAATGATATGTATATAAGGGTTTTTATTGCAGCATAGTGTGCAATAGCAAAAGACTAGAAACAATTGAGATATTTGTTTACTTGAAAGAGACTGTTAAATATACCATGGTAATATGTTCATAATGATCTCCAGCTTTAATAAATGAATAAAACAATGGCAGAATATGATTCATAGTGCGCTGCCTCTCTAGTACAAGAAAACAGGGAAGGACCACATGTTCCTTGTATCTGCATGAAGAAATGCTATATAGAAATAGATATATAGAAAAATAAATAAAAGTGGCTACCTAGTGGAGGGGAGGAACCAAGTGATTGGGATGAGGGGAGGAAGACTTCTTCTCTACTTTTCTGCGTCGTTTTGTATACCTATTTTAAAAGCAGATTAAAAAATTAAGAAAAATGTGTACTTTATTCTAGAGTGATGATGGTTGTACAACTCTGTGAATTTTGTAACAAATCACTGAATGGTATACTTAAAGGGTGATTTTATGGTATTTGAATTATATTTCAATAAATCATTATTTTAAAAATGTTTGGTCAGGGGCTGGTAGCATCAGCAGCATCTGAAAAATGGTCAGAAATGCAAATTCTTGGACTCCATACTAGACCAATTGAACAGAAACCTGGTAAACAAGACCTGGCAATCTTTTTTGACAAGCTCTCCAACTGACTCTGATGCATGCTCACCTATGAGAAGAACAACTGGATTGGATGCACTTGCATGGAGTAACAAGCTCTTGCACAGCGGTCACCCACAAAACACCCACTCTGGGTGGGAGGAAAAGGCCTTGTCAGCCTTTTCTTTAATCATTGACTACAATAATGTTAATAATGATATGACATTTATGTACGCAGGCAATGTTAATCCCTTTATATGAAACAAAGATAGGGCCTCACCTGATGGGTTAGAACACAGCAGATACAAAGTAAGTGCCCAGGAAGTGTTAGCAATTATTATCATCATTTATCTCAGAAAAACTCTATGACAATTGTGTGAAATACGATTATGATTATGTATGAGATAATTACATCATAGACATGTTATGTAACTTGCAAAAGGCCACAAACCCAATAAGTAGTAAAGCCCAAAACACAGAGGTTTTCAACTTCCGTTAATCTCTCTCTCTTTGTCCTGATCACACTTAGAGAACCATGGATCTAGGTTTTCAAAGGCTTACAAATGGTTTTTATACATATGAAAAGTAGGAGTGTCAGCTGGGTGGCTGGGTGTGGTGGCTCACACCTGTAATCCCAACACTTTGGGAGGCCGAGGTGGGTGGATCACAAGGTCGGAAGATTGAGACCACCCTGGACAACATGGTGAAACCTCGTCTCTACTGAAAATACACAAAAAGAATTGACTGGGTGTGGTGGCACTTGCCTGTAATCCCAGCTACTTGGAAGGCTGAGGCAGTAGAATAGGTTGAACCAGGGAGGCAGAGGTTACAGTGAGCTGAGATCACACCACTGCACTCCAGCCTGGGTGACAGAGCAAGACTCCATCTCAAAAAACAAAAAAGAAAAGAAAAAATAATAGAAGTGGAAACTAGAGTAAAACGCAAATTATTCAAGGAATGTGCATTCATTCATTCAACAAACAAATATTGAAGTTTACTATGTACCAGGCCTATCTTAGGCCTTGGTTGGTTTTCTTAGTCCATTTGGATTGCTATAACAACCCATCAACTAATAACTCATAACTGCATAGCTTATAAAGAATAGAAATTTATTTCTCAAAGTTCTGGAGGCTAAGAAGTCCGAGATCAAGGCACTGGCAGATACAGTGTCTGGTGAGGGCTGATTCTTCATAGATGGCACCTTCTAGCATGTTCTGACATGGTGGAAGGGGCAAGTTATCTCTCTGGGGTCTCTTTAAAGGCATTCACCCTATTCATGAGGGATCTGCCCTCATTACCTATTCACTGCTAAAAATCCCACTTCCTTTTTTTTTAACTCATTTTTTAATTGACAAAAATTGTATATATTTATGGTGTATAACATGATGTTTTGAGATATGTATACATTGTGGAATGTCTAAATCAAGCTAATTAAAATGTATGCATTACCTCACATAGGTAACTTTTTTGTGGTGAGAACACTAAAATCTACTCTTAGCAATTTCCAAGTATATGATACATTTTGTTTGTTTGAGACGGGGTCTCACTCTGTTGTCCAGGCTGGAGTGCAACAGTGCTGTCACGGCTCACTGTATTTTCAACCTCCTGGGCTCAAAAGATTCTCTGCCTCAGTCTTCCAAGTAGCTGAAACCACAAGCACACACCAACACACTTCACTTTTTTTTTTTTTTAATTTTTGTAGAGACAGGGTTTCACCACGTTGCCCAGGCTGGTCTCAAACTCCTGGCCTCAAGCGATCCTGCTGCCTTGGCCTCCTAACGTGTTAGGGTTACAGGCATGAACCAGTGTGCCCACCCAATACGTTGTTACTAACTGTAGTCACCATGTTGTGTAATAGATAGATCTCTTGAACTTATTTCTCCATCTAACTGAAATTTGACCAACATCTCTCCAGTCCTATCACTTCTCCCCTGAGCCCCTGGTAACCATCATTCTCCTCTCTGCTTCTATGAGTTTGACTTTTTTAGATTCCACATATGAGATCAGCAGTATTTGTGTTTCTGTGTCTGGCTTATTTTGCTTAACATAATGTCTTCCAGGTTCATACATGCGGCAAATGACAGGATTTCCTTTTTTTACATACTGAATGGTATTCCATTGTGTATATATGCCACATTTTCTTTATCCATTCACATGTTGATGGACACAGGTTGATTCCATGTCTTGGTCATTATGAATAATTGGTGCCGTGAACATGGTAGCGCAGATGTCTCTTTGACACATAGATTTCAGATCCTTTGGGTATATACTCAGCAGTGAGATTGCGGGATCACATAGTAGTTTTATTTTTTAGTTTTTTAAGGAACGTCCATACTGTTTTTCCTTAATGGCTATACCAATTTACATTCCTTTTTAATGGCTGCATAATATTCCATTGGATGGATTACCATTTTGTTTATCCATTAATCGGACCTTTGGGTTATTTCCACATTTTGCTTATTATAAATAATGCCACTCTGAACATTTGTGTACAAGTATTGTTTGAACACCTGTTTTCAATACTTGGGGGTATATACCTAGGAGCGAAATGATTAGATTATATTTACAATTTTATATTTAACTTTCTGAGGAACTACAAAACTGTTTTCCACAGAAGCTGCACCATTTTATATTCCCTATAGCCATGTTAGAGGGTTCTAATTTTTCCACATCATTGCCAATACTTATACTTTTCCCCTTTGAAAAATATTTTAACCATGCTAGTGGTTATGAAATGGTATCTTACTGAGTTTGACTTGTATTTCCATAATGATTAATGATGTTGAGCAGCTTTTCATGTGCTTTTTGGCCATTTCTCTATCTTCTTTGAAGAACTGTCTATTCAAATCAGTTGCCCATTTTTAAAATGGGTTGCTTTTCCTTTTGTTGGGGAGTTTAAGAGTTTTTATATGTTCTGCCTGGAGTTCTTACTGGCTAACCAGTATCAGGGGTATACCAAGCTTGCTTTATTGAGGCAAAGTTGTACAACAAATTTTTTTTTAATTTCTAAAATGATCTTTTAAATGAAAATCACTCACCACAACTTTACAGCACATTATCATCTGCTTTAGTGACACAAAATTAGGCTTAAATTGCTGGAAATTGACAAATGCACTTAAGAGACCCTATTAGCAAGAATTCTCAACAAAGGAAAATTCAGGACCGAGTGACCACTGGTAAAGTCTACTAAACATTTAAGAAGAATTAACACCCTGTAATCCCAGCACTTTGAGAAACCGAGGCAGGAGGATTGCTTGAGCTTAGGAGCTTGAGACTAGCTTGGGCAACATAGTGAGACCGAATGTCCACAAAAAAAATGTTTTAAAAAATTAGCTAGGCATAGTGACACACGCCTGTAGTCCCAGCTACTTTGGAAGTTTAAGGTGGGAGGATTGCTTGAGGTGAGGAGTTTCAGGCTGCACTGAGCCATGATTGCACCAATTCACTCCAGCCTGGGTGACAGAGTGAGACCCTCTTTAAAAAACTTAAAATTAAAAATAGGAGAAATTAACACCATTTATTCTCAATCTTTCAAAAAATAAAATATGAAGGAACACTTCCCAACTCATTCTATGAGGCTAGCATTACCCTGATACCAAAGCCAGGCAAAGATATCGCACAAAATGAAAACTAGAAAGTAATTCCTGGAGTCAGGTATGATGGCTCACGCCTGTAATCCCAGCACTTGGGGAGGCTGAGGTGGGTGGATCACAAGTTCAAGAGTTCAAGACCAGCCTGACCAACATGGCGAAACCTCTGTCTATACTAAAAATACAAAAAAAAATTAGCCAGGCTTGGCAGCATGTGCCCATAATCCCAGCTACTCAGGAGGCTGAGGCAGGAGAATCACTTGAACCCAGGAAGTGGAGGTTGCAGTGAGCCCAGATTGTGCCACTGCACTCCACCTGGGCAACAGAGTGAGACTCCATCTCAAAAAAAGAAAAAAAGGGAATTATTGGATGTCACAAGATGGCTGACTGGAAGCTCCTAGCTCTTCCCCCACTCCAACATAAAATATAGTGAAGTAACAACTATATTTCAATCAAAACAACTAAAGGAGAACTCTGGAGAACAAAAAAGAAGCAGCAGAAATTCTGTAGAGTACGGAAACCTGGGATGGTGGCACAGGATAGGAAAGAATAATCTGCCACCCTATCCACTCAGGATCAGTGTGGAACCAGGAGAGACTTCTTCCTGCAGGGAAAAGGTAAGCAGAACCCCAGCAACCCGCATCACCACCATTGACACATGCAATCTTCATTACCAGAGGTTCCCACATCCCTCACAGGCTCTGAGCGCAACTGATGGAGCTCCCCAGAGTTCACGTGTTGAGCTATCCGAGAGAAAGAGCTGATACTTTGCCATCTCCCATCATCTGTGCGGCTACTGCACTGCACCATCTTGGAACCAGCCACTGCTTGAGTGTGTTGTGATCTAGGAGTGAGAAAGTATGCACCTCTTCATCCTGTGGCTTTGCCAACACTGAATCCATCCTACCCAGTAGCACATCATCCCAAAAACAAGCTGCTCCAAGCTCTATCCCCTAGGGCCAAACTGCCATGGACCTTCACCTACATGTGAGGCACTGGGGCATCCTCCCTTATGGCTGAGCTGAAGCGACTCCCCACCTCCTGGGGACTTCAGGTATCCTACAAACAATAGCAGACACAATCCTGGTGCCACAGCAGACGCAATGCCCTTCTCCCTAGGGACCTCATGTCTTTGGCACTCCAGAGCCACTGCAGGTGAGGCAGCACTTTGCCCCAGGGCTCTGAACCTGTGGCACATTGGAGCAGTTGCACCCACCAGTGCCACAGCTGATACGGTACCATGCCCTAGGGAGCTGGATCCTCCACTGACCCATGTAGCCATGCTTTCTGGGACTTAGCTGCACCTTACATCCCAGGGAATCAGGGGCTTGCCTGAGCTGGGTCATAGCAACCTCCAGGCTAAACATCCACAGTGCCCCACCTATCTCAAACTGGACTAGTCCCTCGAACTCTGAGCTGCTGAGGTGTTCTACCTCTCTGGAGAGTGAAGTCATTGCTGTGCTCCTCTATTCCCCCCAGGTCCCAAGCACAGGGGCATCTTTCCATGTGTCCAGGTCCTTGATGTTGCTGCCCCTAGACTCAGAGTCTTGGCTACTGTCATGTCCCACCATCCCAGTGTCCAGAGTGACTACTGTGTGCTACCGCATCTCCCAGAGCCTGGACTGTTTCTGTACCCTGTTGGTTCTGAGTCCCAAATTGCGACCGTGTCCTGCTCCCCAGAACCTGAGCCTCCAGAGTAGCTCTTTACACTAGAGCTGTGTCAGGGCTTTACCTTGGTCCTCTGTGTCAGAACTACAGCTACATCCCAGGCCCTGGGACCTCTCAGTGAACCTCATCATGACATTGGCCATGACCTTCACGCTCACCTTCATCTGGCTGTTAACCTGAACCTATATTTCACCTGGCCCTTGGCCTTGACCTAAGCCCTCATCTTTACCTTGACACTACCCTAAGGCTGGCCATGAAACCTGACCTTGTCTCTGACTCCGCTGTATCTGACCTTGACTCTGCACTGGGTTAAATAGTGACTCCAAAAAGGTATGTCCATGTCTTAACCCTTGATCTCTGTGAATGTGATTTGGTTATTGAGTCTTTGTGGAAGTGATTAAGAACCTTGAGATGGGATGTGTGAAACACTGCTTCATAGTGGATTGAATGTGTACATTTGTTTAGCAATATGTGTTGCAATACAGAGAGGGAGGAGACTGACTCTGAGGAGATGCATAGGAAGATGGCCATGTGGAGACAGAGGCAGAGACTGGAGTGATGTTCACAAGGAAAGGCACTCTAGGAGCCTGCAGAAGCCTCAGAGATAAGGAAGGATCCTCCCCTAGAGCTTCCCGAGGGCTGGATTCTAGCCCGCGCATACAATCACAAGATAATAATTTCCATTGCCTTAAGTCATACTGTTAGTGTTAATTTGTTACTCAACCCTACGAAATGAATAGACACCTTGACCCTCACTATGACAGGGTGTCTGACATTTCTCATGTCCTTAGCCTGACACTGACCCTCCTCCTGGCCCCAGCCCTGACACGGCCACTCACCCAGAGCTAGACTTTATCCTGGCCCTCACTGTGACCCTGAGCCTGGCCCTCACAATTATCCTGAACATTCTGTGTCCCTCACCCTGACCGTCTTCTAGCCCGTGCCCTCACATTCGCTTAGAGCTAGACCTTGACCATCCCCTGCCCTGACAATCACCCTGATATTGAATATAACCTTCTTCATAACTTTGACCCTGACTCTGACCTTGACGTTCATCCTGATATAAACCCTGACATAAATTCTTTCATTTATTTTCATCATGAAGATCCCATGACCCTGAATCACGCTGAACATTGTCCTAACCCTGACCCTTAGCCTGACTCAACCTCACCATGATCCTGAACCTGTCCTGGCCCTGACCCGACCTTTTTAATGATATATGTTGAAACAGTGTGTTTAATAGTGTTAGGTGAGCATGCTACCCTGTATTTAGATATGTGTTAGAAACACTGCATTGAAACCAAGTGTAGAATGATGGACAGGAGACTTGAAGTGGGAGTGAGAGGGGGTTGAGTGATGGGAAGTTGCTTGGTGGGTGCAATGTGTGTTACTCCAGTGATGGATGCTCTGACTTTACCACAGTGCAATGTAGCAATGTAGCAAAATTGCACTTGTACCCAACGTATATGTACAAAACAAACAAAAACCTTGTGTTTATATGTGTGTATATTACTTTGTTAAATGATATGCCATAATATATTTAACAGTGGTGGGTAAGTGTATTATTATGTATGTTTGAAACATCCTGTTTAGCAGTGTGCAGTACATGTGCTGTTATCTGTGATATATATTGAAACACTGTTTACAGAGCCTGATGTTACTGAATATAATGATACATATGAGAAACAGTTGAGTTCACACTCTGTGGGGCACGCAGGACTTTGTGTTTAACAAAGATAGTGTTGTGTGTTCCTATATGTAGTGATCTATGTGTGAAACATTGTGCTAGCAGTGTGAGGTGCATGTACTATTTTGTTTAGTGGCATTTTAAAACTGCATTTAGGAGAAGTGCATATGTTACCTGTGTATAGTGATATAAGGGATTTATGAAATGTGGGATAAGTTAGTAGCACCTACTAAATGTACTGCTTTTTTAAAAGGGAGATGTGTGTGGTTCAGGTACTGCTTTGTTTTGGGAAATATTGGAACACTGCTTACAGGACTAGGTGTATACCATCTTGAGGATTAGGATATACACAGGAAACCACTGAACCACTGCTAAGCTAGGTATGTGTGTGTGTATGTGTGTATTTTTTCTGTTTTTTTGAGACGGAGTCTCACTCTCACCAGGCTGGAGTGCACTAGGACGATCTTGGCTAACTTTAACCTCTGCCTCCCAGGTTCAAGCAATTCTCCTGCCTCAGTCTCCTGGGTAGATGGAACTACAGGCATGCACCACCATGTCCAGCTAATTTTCGTATTTTTATTAGAGATGGGGTTTCACCATGTTGGCCAGGATGGTCTCGATCTCTTGACCTTGTGATCTGCCCACCTTGGCCTCCCAAAGGAGGCCAAGGCGTGAGCCACCACGCCCGGTTGTATGTGTGTGTATTTTTATGGGATAAAAAGTGTGCTTAGCACTGTTTGCATGCTCGCTCTTTGAGTTCGTGTGCTTGTACTATTTTCGTTGGGAAAATATTTTGAAACATGCTAGGTGTATCCGTTACCGAGTGTAGTGATATGTGTGTGAAACACTGTATTAAGTGTGTAGTGCATGTATTACTTTGTTTAGTGATTTCTTTTTTGCTTTTTTTTTTTCCTAATAGACCTCAGTTTTTAGAACAGTTTTAGGATCACAGCAAAACTGAGTGAAGGTACAGAGATTTCCCATGTACCCAATCCCCACACATGCGTAGCCTCCCCATTATCAACATCATCAATAGAATAATACCTTTGACTATTACAATTGATGAACCTATATTAACATACCCTTATCACCCAGAGTCCATAGTTTACATTAGGGTTCACTCTTAGTGTTATGTATTCCATTGGTTTTAACAAATGTATAATGACATGTATCCACCATTATAGTATCACATAGTAGTTTCAGTGCCACCAGATCTTCTGTGTTCCACCTGCTCATCCTTCCCTCTCCCTTAACCACTGGTAACCACTGATCTTTTTACTGTCCCTATGGTTTTGCCTTTTCCAGAATTTCATATAGTTGGATTCATACAGTATGCAGACCTTTTCAGATTGGATTCTTTCACTTTGTAATATGCATTTTTTTCTCCATGTCTTTTCATGGATTGATGCCCATTTCCTTTTAGTACTGATAATATTCCGTTGCCTGGATGAACCACAGTTTATTCATTCACTATTGAAGGACATGTTGGTTGCTTTCAACTTTTGGCAAAGGCTGCTAAAAATATCTGTATGCAAGTTTTGTGTGGACATAAGTTTTCAACTTCTCTGGGTAAATACCAAGAGACACAGTTGCTGGATCACATGGTATGAGTATATTTAATTTCATAAGAAACTACCAAACTGTCTTCCAAAGTAGCTGCAACATTTTGCATCCCCACCAGCAAGTAATGAGAGTTCCTGTTGCTCCACATCCTCACCAGCATTTGGTGCTGTCAGTGTTCTCATTTGGGTCATTCTAATTCACATGTAGTGATATCTCATTGTTGTTTAAATTTGCATTTTCTTCATGATACATGATGTGGAGTATCTTTCATATACTTGTCTGCCATCTGCGTATCTTCTTTAATGAGATATCTGTTAAGGTTTTCTAATTTTAAATGGGGTAATTTTCCTATTGTTGAATTTTAAGACTTTTTTGTATATTTTCAATAACAGTTCTTTAGCAGATATGGTCTTTGGCAAATATTTTCTCCCAGTCTGTGGCTTGTTTTTTAATTCTCTTGATAGTGTCTTTCACAAAGTAGATGTTTCTAATTGTATCCATTCTTCTTTCATGGATCATGCCATTAGTGTTCTATTTAAAAGGTCATCACCAAACCTAAAGTCATCTACATTTTCCCCTATGTTATATTCTAGGAGTCTTTTTTTTTTTTTTTTTTTTTTACAGGAAGTTTAACTATTACACATTGGCCAAATCAACTTATTCCACCCACCCTGGTGGAGGGGGGAAAAACCCATACCTATAAAACTACTTCACTCGACAGGATGTGTCTACCAACAATCAGTAGCTTAAACAACTTTCACCAATAAGATGTCTAGTTTAGATTTTAAAATGGGAAAGTCACGCATTTAAAAAGTTAATATAGTTGAAAATGTAATTCAGTTATAATTTGAACCTAATGAGCCATGCAAGGAGCAAGGGTTAATAAACCAATGTGCTTTGAATTTGTTCAAGTACTGATATTTCTGTATATAAAGATTTAGCATATATATGTAACAGCTATCGTGAGAAGTGAAAAAAGGTTTTTCCCCCAAAATGAAAATATTAAAACTAAGTTAAAATACATATTGTTAGTGTTCCACACAGCATAAAATTTGATAAATCAAAGTTTAACATGTCCCAGTTGACCATGTGTGAAAATGCAAAGCAGGTGTTAAAACCAATATGTCCAATATTTAAAACCAGTTTGTATTGGGGGAACTTCTAAATCCTTAATTAAAAAACACAAATGAAGTGAAAGCTTTAAACTGGTACACATTGTTCACACCTAGATTTCAAGTTTGGAAATGCATATTTGCAAGCAGCAATACAGAAGTATTCATGAAGAATGCATAATCTCTGAAAATTATGAAAAAACATCCCTGCTACCAATACATTTCTAAATACAAAACTGACTACCATATTTGTTACTTCTGTGTAGCGAGAGAAGTTCATTTTTAAAACAGATAAAATTCAGTCTTTAGGTCTGAATGGTATGAATGACAGTGTTTTTTTTTTTTAAATTTCTGAGTCATTTGGAATCCTTAAGCATGCAAAAGCTTTGAACAGAAGGGTTCACAAAGGAACCAGGGTTGTCTTATGGCGTCCAGTTAAGCCAGAGCTGGGAATGCCTCTGGGTCATCCACATCAGGAGCAGAAGCGCTTGACTTGTCAGTCCTGCTGCCACAGTTTGGGCGCCCACCATGCCCACGTCCACCTCGTCCCCCCCTGCCGCCACGTCCTGGGCGGCCAAGGTCTCCAAAATTGATCTCTAGCTGAGACGTTGTATCATTTGCTGGCTTCCGGAAATGATGGTCCATAACCGAATCTTCAGCATGAGCCTCTTCACTCTTTGAGTTGTGAAGAACGAATCCCTTCTTCCACTGCCCATCTGCACCTTCATCTGGTTTTCGGATATTAAACTCTACTTTTGCCCGGTCCTTGTTTTGAATAGCCTTCCACTCATCCAAGGTCATCTCTTTTGGACCCTCCTCTTTTACCTCTTCAACTTCATTCTGCTTATTTTCAGTGTCTGCCACTGGACGACGTTCTTCACCTTCAGGTGTTTCCTCAGTCACATTTGATTGATCCAAGTCAGTGACTTCGCCTTGGACAGTTCCGCAGTCGTGAGATCCGCTACCTCCACGTTAGTCCTCGTGCTTCAGGCCACTGTAATGTGAAAAAGAAGATCTATCACTTCCACTATGCCTATCAAATTCACGTTTGCCACGAGAACCAAATCCATCTCCTCGGCCCATTCCACGTCCACGGCCCCCTCGACCTCTCCCAAGACCACCGCGACCTCGAATAGGTCGGCCAATAATCGGTCTGTCAACTGAAAACGCGCCCCCTTCACCCTTTTCTTCAAGTGGCTTTTCACATCTTCGTTCACGACGTGGTCGCCTTTCTGGTCTCCTATCGATTACTTTCCCTTCACCCTGAAGTTGTCGATCAGGTCTTCTTCCAGCTCGTCTTATTCCTTCTTCCTTAAGCGCCGCGCGCGGCCGCGTCTCCTGTCCCTGTCGCCGCGCCGGCGCTGGGGGCAGCGGGGTCTTTCCGGGGCCCCTCGCGCAGCCGCTCGCCCGCCGCCTCGGAGCTGGTCTGCGCCCCAGGGCCCCAGCGCCGCCCCTGCCGGCTTCTTTTTTCTTGTTCTCCGCTGCCTTCCACACCTCGAAGGGGTCCGATTCGTCGTCAAATCACTGGTCGACTCGGTTGGTGACCTCGCCGCCGAAGCCCTCCTGTGGGTGCCCTGGCACGATGGTGGCTCCGCGGCGCGTTGCTCCGCGGATTGCAGCGGCCTCGCCGAGCCAAGAGCTCCTGCTTCAGCTCTTCCCACAAGATGGCCGGGCCGAGACTATTCTAGGAGCCTTCTACTTCTGGCTTTTAGATTTACGTCCATCATGCGTTTTGAGTTAATTCCTATGAAATGAATAAGGTCTATGTCTATTCACTTTTCTTTGGCAGGTGGATATCCAATTGTCTCACCATCATTTGTCAAAAAGACCAACTTGCTACATTGTATTGCCTTTGCTTCTTTGTGAAAGGTCAGTTGACTATATATATAGGTGGATCTATTTCTGAGCTTGCTTTCTGTCCCTTTAATCTATTTGTCTATTCTTTTGCCACTACCGCATCATCTTGATTATGAAAGGGTTATTATAGTAAGACTCAGAGTCTGGTAATGTCAGTCCCCCAGAGTTTTTCTCATCAATATTGTATTGGCTATTCCGGGTCTTTTGGCATTCAGTATAAACTATAGAATCAGTCTGTCAATATTGACAAAGTAACTTGTTAAGATTTTCATTGGAATTTTATTGAATCTATGTGGTGCAGTCATGGCTCTGCAGCTTCACTCTCCCAAGCTCAAGTGATCCTCCTTACCTCAGCCTCCAAGTACCTGGGACTGCAGGTGCATGCCACCAGATGTGTCTAACTTTTTATGTTTTTGGAGAGATGGGGTTTTGTCATGTTGTTCAAACTAGTCTTGAACTGCTGGGTTCAAGCGATTCCCCCACCTCAGTCTCCAGAAGTGCTGAGATTACAGGTGTAAACCATCATGCCTGGCCATTATTGTGTTTTTAATTTCAAATTTGACTTGTTCATTGCTGGCATATATGAAAGTAATTGAATTTTGTACATTAACCTTTTATCCTGCAACCATGTTATAAGTGCTTATTATTTCAGAAATGTTTTTGTCATTTTTTTGGTTGTTCTACCTAGACAACCATGTTATCTGTGAATAAAGAGTTTTTTTCTTCCTAATCAGCATATCTTTTATTTCCTTTTCTTAGCTTGTTGCATTAGCTAAAACTGCCAGTATGTGATTGAAAGGCAGTGGTGAGAGGGTACATACTTGCTATGTTCCTGATCTTAGTGGGAATGTTTCTACTTTCTCATCATTAAGTATAATGTTAGCTGTAGGATTTTGTTGTTGGTGTTGCTGTTGTTGTTATTCTTTAGCAGTCTGAGGAAGTTTCTCCCCATTCCTAGTTTAGTGGGACTTTTGATCATGATTAAGTGCTGAATTTTGTCAAATGCTGTTTCTGCATTTGTTGATATGATGTTATTTTTCTTCTTTAGCTTGTTGATGTGATGGGTTATGTTAATTGATTTTCAAATAATGAGCCAGCCTCGCATACCTGGGATAAATCCCACTTGATTGTGGTATATAATTATTTTTATACATAGTTGGATTTGATTTGCTAAATTTTGTTGAGGTTTTATATCTATGTTCATTAGAGATATTAGTCTTTAGTTTTTCCTTGTAAGGTCCTTTTCTTGCCTTGGCATTAAGATAATACCAGCCTCATAGAATGAGTTAGGAAGTATTCCCTCTTCTATCATCTGAAAGAGTTGTGGAGAATTTATATAATTTTTTCTTTATGTTCGATAGATATCATCTGTGAACACATCTGGGATTGGTTCTTTCTGTGTTGGAAAGTTTAAGTATTGATCTGATTTTGTTAATAGATATAGGCCTATTCAAATTGTATATTTCTTCTTGGGTGATTTGTGGCATATTGTGTCTTTCAATGAATTTGTCCATTTTCACTAGGTTATCAAATTAGTGGGCATAGAGATATTGATAGTATTCCTTTATTATCCTTTCAATGTCCATGGGAGCTATAGTAATGGCCCCCTTTCTCTTTCTCTCTTCTTTCTTGAGGGAGTCTCACTCTGCCACCCAGGCTGGAGTGCAGTGGTGTGATTTCGGCTCACTGCAACCTCTGACTCCAAGGCTCAAGCAATTCTCATGTCTCAGCCTCCTGAGTAGCTGGGATTACAGGCACATGTCACCATGCCTGGCTAATTTTTGTATTTTTAATAGAGATGGGGATTCTCCATGTTGGCCAAGCTGGTCTCGAACTCCAAACCTCAAGTGATCCACCCACCTCAGCCTCCCAAAGTGCTGGGATTACAGGCATGAGCCACTGCACCTGGCTCCCTCTTTTATTCCTGATATTAATAATTAGTGTCTTTTCTCTTTTTGTCTTAGCCCAACTAGAGGCTTATCAATGTATTGAGCTCTTTTTTTCAAAGAACCAGGTTTTATTTTTGTTGATTTTCTTCTTTCAATTTCATTGCCTTCTGCTTAATAAAACCTTTAATTATTAATATTTTTTCTTTTATTAGTAATAGTTTAGGGCCCGATGTAATGGCTGATGCCTGTAATTCCATCCCTTTGGGAGGCCAAGGTGGGAGGATGCCTTGAGTCCAGGAGTTTGAGACCAGCTTGGGCAACAGAGAGACCCTGTCTCATGAATGATTATTATTGTTTCATTTTCTTCTTCTCCTTTTTTTTTTGAGACAGAATCTCACTCTGTTGCCCAGGCTGGAGCGCAATGGTGCAATCTTGGCTCACTGCAACCTCCGCCTTCCAGTTTCAAGTGATTCTCCTGCCTCAGCCTTCTGAATAGCTGGGATTACAGGCACATGCCATGACACCTGGCTAATTTTTGTATTTTTAGTAGAGACAGGGTTTTGCCATGTTGGCTAGGCTGGTCTCAAACTCTTGACCTCAAGTGATCTGCCTGCCATGGCCTCCCAAAGTGCTGGGATTACAGATGTGAGCCACCGCACGCATGCCCAACTTCTTTAATGTATTTTGAAATGGCTAAGCAAAGCTGTCTTTTGTGGGAGAAATTTTCATCTGTAGAGAATCTCCATTCATAAAGCCAGGCCTCCCTCTCTAGGCCTTTCCCAAATCTAGGTGAGATTAACTGAGACCCTGACACCTCTAAGATCTCAAAAAAGACATTCACCATCTATTCTCTCAGGCTGCTCCCTCTGAGACTTCACCTGTGTAACAATAACCTAGACCCCACAACCCCCTTATTTTAACGCAAGCATTCCTTCCTACTGACTTCAAGTCTTCAGAGGAAGCTTAAGTCTTTCAACCAACTGCCAATGAGAAAAATCTTTAAATCCACCCTGTAGGCCCTCCCACTTCAAGATTTCTCACCTTTTCAGGTTGAACCAATGGCCACTTTCCACATTTTCTTTTATGATATTACCTACAGTCCTGTCACCCTGAAATGTATAAAGTCAAACTGTAACCCAATTGCCTTGGGCACATTTTCTCAGGATCTCTTGAGACTATACCTTGGGCCGTGGTCACTCACCCTGGCTCAAGATAAACCTCTTTAAAATATTTTACAGAGTTTGTTTTTTCCATTAACAGGGATGAAGATCCCATCTCCATCTGATCATTTCAGTCTTTCATGTCTTTATCTCTACCCACTAAGAAGCAAAGAAAAAAATCCTACATCATGATAATTGTAATTTAGTATACACTTTAAAAGGTGATAATTTATATGAAATAAATGTTCTATGAAGCTACATATTAACATGATAAAAGTGGTGAGAGAAGTGGGCTTATTGGAAAAAATTTATTCTATTTGATAACTAAATTTTTTATATTTTAGGAATGAGGATGTATATTTCTTATAATAACCACAAAATGAAATGCTTGGGGGGAAATCCAATGCAAAGTAAATAAACACAGGAAAGAGTTCAGGGCCCCCACGGGCTAAATGATTCTCATGGGAGTGACATGAAAGCCCCGTTCTTCTGTGTCTGTTGGCTGAGTTCCAAGGCTAAGAGCAAAATCTGAAAGATGTGGGGATTGGGGAGGGCCTTAGAGAGTGAGAGAGGACCTTGATGACTGTTCTATATCTTCCTCCCCAACCTGCCCTGACCCCAGCAAACCAAGAGAGTTGTTTCTGTGCAGCACTGACATTCCCAGGGCCACCACCTGCCCACCCACCCTGAGCATCCCTCTGCTCAGCCTGCTGAAGCCAGGCTTTCCAGGCCATGCAGTCTTGGACAGGTCAAGTGGGGCAAAGGCAATGCCAAGGAAGATGCTATGTCCCTTCTGACAGGTGAGAAAAGGGCTTCAGAAAGTTGCATGGCAAGAAAAGTCAGCCCCAGGCCTGAGGCAACCAGAAGGTGTCAGCAGCTCTTGTTCCTTCCAGGTCCTGGAGACAGAGAGCCCCACAGCTCCAGGCATCCCACTGCAAAGAGTCCACAGAGACCCCTGGAGAAGGAGGTGCCTGGATACCTCCCCTGGGGACTCCCATATTCTGTCCTCTTTTAATCTCCTTGAGAGGGCATCACTATGTCAGTTTGAACAATCAAAGCAGGGAGAGACAGAATGAGATCCTGTCTATTGGGAGAATCAGGAAATGGCTCAGCTTGGGGTTCTGACTTTCCTTTGCAGCTTTTGCTTTTTGTTTTTACTTCTATTTATTTGTTTATTTTCCAAACAGAGTAGGATTCTAGGCACTATCGCGTGACTTGCAAATTTTGGGGAAGTGGGAAGTGGAGCAGGTCTCAGCTCAGACCTACTTGGGGTCATCCACCACTAGCCTCACGGAAACACTGGCCTGGGGCTTTGAAATGACACTCTGACATCTTAGAACTCACCGTGAAAAGGAGTTCAGCCAGACTGGTTTCTCCTGATACAGGTCACAAAGACCTCACTGGTAAAACAGGTAAAGAAGCTGGCCATAATCTTCCAAAACAAAGATGGTGATGGAAGTGACCTCTGGTCGTCCTTACTGTTCATTATACACTAAGTATAATATATTAGTATGCTAAGAGACACTCCCACTAGCACCATGACAGTTTACAAATGTCATGGCAATGCCTGGAAGCTACGCCATTTGGTCTGGAAGTGGAAAGAACCCTCAGTTCTGGGAATTCCCCACCCCTGGAATTTCCTGGGAATTCCAGGAAAATTCATGAATAATCCACCCCTTATTTACCATATGATCAAGAAATGACCATAAAATAGCCAACTATCAGTGCTTGAGGCTACTCTGCCTATGAAGCAGCCGCCCTGTTATGACTTTGCTTTCTTAATAAGCCTCTGCTTTCACTTTACTCTGTCTGCTCACTTTTGAATTCCTTCCTGTGTGAAGCCAAGAACCCACCATGTGGCCTCCCAGGCTGTGCCTCAAATTTGGGATTCACCCTGTAATATCTTTTCTGGTGATTATTAAGGGATGATGGAGACCTCTCTGGACCTCAAATTAAGACTGATCAGCACCATTTGGACCTGACAGCTGGGTGAGTCTCCTCTGTCCTGATTCAATTCCCTACCTTTCTTCCCCCTTCAATTTTGGCTTCTCTGTTCTTTCATATATTCTTTATTTTGTAAAGTTGGAGAAGTGGCCACGAGACCTCTGCTGGGGCAGCCTGACTGCAGTCTCCCATTGTCTGGTGCCCTGGACAGGAGCCTGCCTGGCTGGCCACATCTTTTGTAACCCACCTGGTTGCCCCTTCTCTTCACCCCGATCAGTTGTTTTACTTTTCTGCTTTTAGAGCTGAAATGCATGTGTGTGTTTATTCCATTTTTGCATTTGTAGTCTGTGGTTTGGCCATTTGGGCAGTTGTCTCTACTCTATCTAAGGCAGGGCACGTTCCTTGATTTTTTTTTTTTTTTTTTTTTTTTTGAGACGGAGTCTCGCTCTTGTTACCCAGGCTGGAGTGCAATGGCGCGATCTCGGCTCACCGCAACCTCCGCCTCCTGGGTTCAGGCAATTCTCCTGCCTCAGCCTCCTGAGTAGCTGGGATTACAGGCACGCGCCACCGTGCCCAGCTAATTTTTTTGTATTAATAGAGACGGGGTTTCACCATGTTGACCAGGATGGTCTCGATCTCTCGACCTCGTGATCCACCCGCCTCGGCCTCCCAATCCTTGATTTTTTGATTTTTTTTTTTTTTTTTTTTTGGTCTTTGTCATTTTGAGAGATCGCCCGTTGTGCTGACTCTGGGATTCTAGGGTCACTTTATTTTGTGGTCCAAAATATGTTTGGTCTCCTGCCTTCCCTACATTCCAGCCTTTCTGTACCCAGTCCCCACCCCCTGCTTTTTCTTTTTTAACTCTGGTCCTAAACATTTGTGTAGTTTGACTGCTTAACCTAACCACATCTCATTCCGTTTGTCTTTTCTCTGTATCCTCAGTTCATTAATCAACAATACTGATTATTAATTATATCGATAGACCATCTTTACAGATTGTAAACACTAAAGTTGTTTTCTCCATAGAGGGATGTATTGTATTTGAACTATTCATCATTCAAGAAA
Source organism: Aotus nancymaae (assembly GCF_030222135.1). NCBI lineage: Eukaryota > Metazoa > Chordata > Mammalia > Primates > Aotidae > Aotus > Aotus nancymaae. Next base: position 77,721 of record NW_026988450.1, on the reverse strand, counting down.
AATCCTTCTGTGTGAAGTGAGCTTTTTTATGATAGGGGAAAATTAATGCGATTGTAAAAACAATTATTTTTCCTCTTTTTTTTTTTTTTTGGAGATGTGTTAAGTTTTGCAGCCTGTCTGGAAACTGACTTGAATATAATAAACTGCCTTGCTGCTGCTGGTCATGTAGGCAGTCTCAGGTTCTGAAGGGGAGAAGGCAAAGGCATTGGGGTTCACTGTTAAACACCCTCTGGATGCTGTGGGGTTTTTCAGTATTTTGGGTGAAGACTCTCGTTGGCTGATACCTGGGTTCTCAGTATTCTTTTTTTAGCATTTGGTACTGTTGGCCACCCCCTGGATGCTTTGGGGTGTTGAGCATTGACATTCCTCCTAGGATTGTGGCAGAGAGTCCTATCCTAGGGGAATCATGGTCTTTCCTTTTATATTGTACTCTAAAGTTACCACTTTCTCAAAAGTATTTTCTTTGCTTAATGTCACTTAAACACTTTGGTACAGGAGATGAGAATTTGCAGGGGAAAATAACTGGGCTCTTGCTACACTGAGAAAACTTTTGCGTCTAGTAGAGATCCATGTTAGACAATGGCACATCTTTGTTGATGTATGTGTATACATGTCTAGATGTGTTTATGTGTATGTACATTTATCATATTATATATTGTGTGTATGGAGTGCCAAACTGGCTTATTAATAAAAGAGCACTCGTAAGTTCAATAAATAAATCTAAGCATTTTTCAAGTTCATGTGACTTACGTTCACTAAAATTTAGTGAAATTCATATGCAATTCTGTAAATAAAATGTGCCAAAGAAGATATCCTCTTATTGAAAAAAAATTTGACCAATTCAAACTTATTTAAAGTGGGGGTTTTAAATGTGGATTTAAGAAGATGATGTGAAGACAGTTATAAATATGAAGATGTATTTTGGGTAATAAAGAAAAGAAATTTTATGTGAGAAAGAATCTTACATAGTATGTTCTTGTCCTAGAGTAGAATGATTGATTATTTAGGAAAGAGGGAACTATAGAGCAAAGTCCACACGTTATAGATGGTCTGTGTAAGTCATGATAAGGTTCATAGAAGGAAATTTATTAACAATTTTGTAAATAAATTAACCATAACCAAAAGAAAGTTTATTTATAATTGTCTATGTAAATGTTGGTTCCCTATATTTAAAAAGTTGTTTCTTGTAAGTATAGGTTTGCTTTCAGTAAAATTGCAAGAAATACTGACTTTTAGTTATAAAATCTATTTCCTTTTAAGACTTCTCATATTTATATCTGTTCCTTTCCCCTTGAAAAGTTACATCTTTTGCACGCTCAAAAATGACTACTCTAGATTCCTCCTGGGAAAACAATATGGTGCTCACTTCCTGCTGTAACTGAGTATCTAAGGCTTTGATCTTCCATGGTGGTGGCTAGAGTTCACTTCCTGGCTTAGGGAATGAGTTATTTCTGGTTTGATACTTGTGGGACTTCTGCCATTTATTTATTCTTTTTCCTCCCATGGCCAGCTTATTGCAAGGGCATTCCCTCAAGGATGCTGGGCAACACAAAACCAATTAGCTTGATTAACCAAGTCTGATTTCCTGACTGCAATTTTCTTTGAGCTACTATAGGGATGATTCTAGATACTATAAAAATCACTCACCATCTCTTTGGAGGAAACTTATGTGTCCATGATTAAGTTGTAACCTTAGTTAAGGTTTATCGGTTTCATTTGAGAAAATACCTTTGCAGGAAGAAAAAGGTTTAAAAGCTAGAGGTTTTAGCTCTGTCCTGGATAGAGTCTGGCATTAAGATATTTAAAATAATTTTTTAAAAAAGCTCTATGGTTAAAAGTCAGCTTAATTAAAAATGAAGATCCAAGCTATGTATATTTATTTATTTATTTATTTTTTATTTTTTTGAGACAGAGTCTCACTCTGTCACCAGGCACCAGGCTGGAGTGCAGTGGCACAATCTCAGCTCACCGCAACCTCCACCTCCTGGGTTCAAGTAATTCTCCTGCCTCAGCCTCCCGAGTAGCTGGGACTACAGGCGCGTGCCACCACACCCAGCTAATTTTTTTGTATTTTCAGTAGAGATGGGGTTTCACCATGTTGGCCAGGATGGTCTCGATCTCTTGACCTCATGATCAGCCTCCCAAAGTGCTGGGATTACAGGCTTGAGCCACCGCACCCGGCCGCCAAGCTACGTATATTTAAAAGGCTATATGCTTTTTCTATTTTGGGATCTTGGGTTCTTTGAAGAAAAAGTGGGTTTCTTTGGGTGTTTCTTCTAAGTTTACTATATGATTTCTCCAGTCTCTTTTCTTGCCACCCTAATGTCTATATGAAAGGATCTTACGTAATTTCTGAGAGTCTGGGATTCTTTGAGAAAAACATAGGCGGAACCACAGACCCTATTTGGAGAAAAAAACCTCTGTTTTCCTCATGGAAACTCAGAAATTGTAAGCAGCTAGATCCTTCTCAAAATCTAAGTCTTTGATCTATTTTGTATTGTGTTATATGACGTTTTGCCTTTTAGGGGTATCACAAATTACCTTATGAAAAAATTTTAGCCTTAGTATATAATCGATATCTAGAAAATATACCTTTGGGGGTGGCTAGTACCAGTTATGAGGGTGGAATGCTCTGCTCTTTGCATGTTTATATAAGAAAGGAATACCTTCCACCTGGAAGGTATGGAAGCATTCCCAATCACACTGAGAGGTGAGATTCCCATGGGGGGTGAGCTAATTACTGACTGGGTTGATTGGTTTTGAGTTGCTCACCAGCCTTGGGGAAATGCTGTTGCAATAAAATGTACAGTAGAAGCATTTACAGTCTCATCCCATGGTGTTTCCTTTTTTGGGAGGACTCAAGATAAGGTATAAAAATGGGATTTTTTTTTTACTTGTGGGGATCTATTTTGCCTTCCAGCTGTACCCATCTATTAGGCCCTAAAAGCTGCATACTTTCTTTACTTTGTTCCTGAAAACACTTCACACTAAAGTCAATAACCAATTAAGAAATTTACGTATTATAAGAAGATCTCCACATGTAAGTATATCTGCTTTTCCTAGCCGTCTTGATTAAACTTTCAGTGACACCATTTTTTCACCAAAAATTATTCCTTTAAAGATGTAAATTTGAACTACCTGGCTGACAATTGTTTAGGGAAAGGGAGCAAGTAATCAATTGTTTAGGGAAAGGGAGACTTGGTTTAAAATTAAAAAGGAAAACTTAAAAATCGGCAAATAGAAAGCGTTATCACCCTACCAGGTCTACATCTGTCTGTTTGTGAATTTATATGTGTGGTGTGTGTAATGTTTCACTACCAAAACATATAAAAGAGCTGTAATTAATTGGCTTTAAAAAAGCACTTAAATCAAATATTTTGTCAGAAAGAGTTTTTTAAAAATGCCTTTTAGTTCACATGATTCATAAGCTTTTTTAAGAAAAGACATTTTAAATTGCTGGTAAAATATGAAAATATCTTCAAAATTTGGATATTTGGTCTAAATTAGGCACATATTGGGTTTGCTAAATGCTTGAAGGTCAGAAACTGTTTTTATGACTTTTTATTTTTTTGAGATGAAGTTTTGCTCCTGTCACCCAGGCTGGAGTGCAGTGGCATGATCTCTGCTCACTGCAACCTCCCCCTCCTGGGTTCAAGCAATTCTCCTGCCTCAGCCTCTCCAGTAGCTGCGATTACAGGCACCCACCACCATGCCTGGCTAATTTTTGTATTTTTAATAGAGACAGGGTTTCACCATGTTGGCCAGGCTGGTCTCAACCTCCTCATCTCAGGTGATCTGCCTGCCTCAGCCTTTCAAAGTGCTGAGATTACAGGTGTGAACCACCACACCTGGCTTTCTATGACTTTTGATAATTGTTCCACTGGCCTGCTTAAGAGTCATTAGGTTGTAGATAAGGCCTGGGGATGTTTGGAATTAGCCATGCCCCATGGCTATGCTGGAAAGCATCAGGCTATCTGCAGTTCTGTGCTGTATCCTAGGCTTTTCACTTGATATATAATTACAATTGCTCACACACAAAAAATAAAAATTATGTGATCTTGGTAAAAAGGCATCATAATGTGGTTTTAAAAATAATTTTGCCTAATTTAGATGGTTTAAGAATCATTTTAAGTTAAAAATAGGATAAACTGAAGGTTTAAGTCAGTTGTAGAAGATTTGTGAAAATTTAACTTTGTAAAGAATTCTATGTGTCAGCAACTTGACTAAAATTAAAAGGGTATTACGTAGTTTTCTCATAAATTGGATGTTAAAATAAAAGTGCACTGATTTAGGGCCAGAATCTGAGCCCATATGTCAGAATAATGGGGTTATTTTGAACATTAATTTGCTCATTAACATAAAATTATAAAGAGCTGTTTATGGAAATCTCAGCATATGGTCAAACCAATTAAAATCAGATTTGTCTGCCATGTGTGTACCTACACAACCATCTTACATGTTCTTCACATGTACCGCAAAACCCAAAATGCAATAAAAAAAGATTTTATTTAAAATTAGTTTTAGCATTAATGAGGCACTAATGCAAAGGTGGAATTTGATTTTCTCTTCTGAACAAGATTGCTATATAATACTAAGAGATGGCTGGGTGCAGTGGCTCATGCCTGTAATCCCAGCACTTTGGGAGGTGGGGGCAGGTGGATCACCTGAGGTCAGGAGGTCGAGACCAGCCTGGCCAACATGGTAAAACCCCATCTCTACTAAAAACACAAAAAAATTAGATTGGCATGGTGGTAGTCACCTGCAATCCCAGCTACTCAGGAGGCTGAGGCAGGAGAATTGCTTGAACCTGGGTGGTGGAGGTTACAGTGAACCAAAATCATGCCACTGCACTCCAACCTGGGTGACAGATAGAGACTCCGTCTCAAAATATATATATATACTGAGCGACAATAAAAGTTATTTTGCCTTTTAAATGAACTACCAAAAAAATGAAGTGAAACAGGACAGATTCAGATAGGTTCATGCTATCTTTATTGTATCCTGTTGCTAGGAAAACTGAGTCTCTCCTCTATCAGTAAGTAAAGGTTTTTGTCTTTTTGAAATCTTTGTGTTATCATTTTGGCTAAATAAATGACTTATAGTGACTTGGGATTTTATTTTATAATATCAAATGTTTTGAACCATTGATATTTGCCAAACTTTTCAAAATCAAATTCTAAATTAAGTTTTTTTGACCTGATTAATCACTTTAAGATGTTAGGTTTTCCAATGTCCAAAAAAGACATATTCATCTTATTTGATACATTAAAATTTTGCAGGAAGCACTGTCAAATATAAAATGGTATTTAACTTTTTTTTTTTTTTTTTTTTTTGAGACGGAGTTTCGCTCGTTACCCATGCTGGAGTGCAATGGCGCGATCTCGGCTCACCGCAACCTCCGCCTCCTGGGTTCAGGCAATTCTCCTGCCTCAGCCTCCTGAGTAGCTGGGATTACAGGCACGCGCCACCATGCCCAGCTAGTTTTTTGTATTAGTAGAGACGGGGTTTCACCATGTTGACCAGGATGGTCTCGATCTCTTGACCTCGTGATCCACCCGCCTCGGCCTCCCAAAGTGCTGGGATTACAGGCTTGAGCCACCGCGCCCGGCCGGTATTTAACTTTTTTGAGTTATATTCAGATAAATATATTTTAGTATGTTACAAAATTACACAAAATTTCTATAATTCTGAAATGTCTCAGTATGTATTAGCAGTAATAATTATAATTGTTAAGTTAAATTGTGTAGCACAAAAATGACCAAATTTCCTTATCAATTGTATCTTTAACTGTGGCTGTCCTACAACTTTTGTCATCCACAGAAAATTGTTGTCTTGTTGTAATCCTTTTCAAAAGGTGGTTTACAATCAGCTATAGGACTCTGATGAGTATTGTTAAATGCAGGTCTCTGATAGCTTTAAAAATTGTGCCATTGAGCCAGGTGTGGTGGCTCATGCCTGGATTCTCAGCATTTTGAAAGGCCAAGGCAGGCAGATCACTTGAGCTTAGGAGTGCCAGACCAGCCTTGGCAACGTGCGGAAACCCTGTCTCCACAAAAAAATACAAAAATTAATCAGGTGTGGTGGCATGTGCCTGTAGTCCCAACTACTCAGGAGGATGAGGTGGGAGGATCACTTGAGCCTGGAATGCAGAAGTTGCAGTGAGCTGAGATTACACCACTGCACTTGAGCCTGGGCAACACAAGTGAGACCCTGTCTCCAGCAAAAAAAGAAAAAGAAAGAAAAAATTAAATTAAATTAAAAAACGGTACTGTTAAAACAGAAGAAAAAACTTCCAAGATTGTTTTAGAAAGCTAATATATTCATAGACTACTGGTTCAATATCCATGCTATAAAGAGTTAATAGACTAAACTAATAAAAATGTAATCTTTTTGTGATTTTTTGCTTTGAACGTTTCTGATTCCTTCTGTTGTTTTTCAGAGTCAAGAAAACTTGTTTTTCTTCTGAGCTATTTACAGCTTTTAGCAATTGAATAAAGTATAGTCCTGTAAGCAAAATTTGGAGCATATTTCTTTCTGTCTACCTGATTTATTTAGAATTTGGAAACTGTTTGTGAGTACTCTTAACTTAAGGCAATATAGTTATTTGCACAAGTGCAATAGAAATCTGTTTTCTTTTGTAATAGAACACAATTAGAGACATTGGTTATTTTACCAAGGCTTTGACTGGAATGGCATGGTTTTGACTATGAACAGATTGCTTTATGCAATCAAAGTTGACATCTAAGGCCAATAAAAAAGCCATTTAGAAAAACTGGCCATATGATTTATCTATTCAGTACCTGTACAGGGTTCCTTACCTGTGGTAAATAAAGAATGTCACTTTCTGACAGGCCCAGGAGCCTCCAGTTATCTTGGGACCTCAAGGGGAGAGGAATTCACCCAACTCATGCAGATACTTCCAAGCACAGATAAATCTGAGGCTTCTACAGGACAGATTTTCATACTGTCACAGAGTAGCTACAAAGATAGGAAAACATGCCAAAATTATTAGAGCAGGTAGCAAGAGATTATCTATGCCTCTGAGTAGCTGAGCTCAAGGAAAAAAGCAATTTCTGTCAAAATACATTTAAAGAGGTTTATCCTTAGCCAATGTGAGTGACTGCAGCCTGGGGTTACACAATCTCAAGAGGTCCTGAGAAAGCATGCCTAAAATGGTGAGGTTACAGTTTGCTTTATACATTTCATGGAGTCAGGAATTGTATGTAAAGTCATACATGAATACATGGATGGTATACATTGGTTCATTTTTAAAAGGCAGAACATCTACTGGGGGAGAGGGGCAGTGCTTTCAAGTCATAGGTGGGTTTTGAGGATTTTTAAATTTTTTTTTTTTAGATGGAGTCTCGCACTGTCACCTGGGCTGGAGTCCATTGGTGCAGTCTCAGCTCACTGCAACCTCTGCCTCCCAAGTTCAAGTGATTCTCCTGCCTCAGCCTCCTGAGTAGCTGGGATTACAGGTGCCTGCCACCATGCCCAGCTAGTTTTTTGTATTTTTAGTAGAGACAGGGTTTCACTATGTTGACCAGGCTGGTCTTGAACTCCTGACCTTGTGTTCTGCCCACCTTGGCCTCCCAAAGTGCTGGGGTTACAGGCATGAGCCACCGTGCCAGCCAGAGTATTCTTTAGTGGACAGTTGGTTGAGAGAGTTAAGCTATTATCTAAAGACTTGAAGTCACTAGAAAGGAATACCTGAGTTAAGGTAAGTGGGCTATGGGGCCAAGGTTCTTGTTATGTAGATGAAGCCTCATAGGTGGCATCTCTCATAGAGGATAAATGGTGAATGTCTCTTTTGAGACCTTAAAATATGTCGGGCTCTCTTAAATCTAGGAAAGGCCTAGAAAGGGAAGGCCTGGCAGCATGAATGGAGATTCTCTACAGGTGCAAAGTTCCCACAAAAGATGGTGTGCAGGGCCACTTCAAAATATAGAGAAAAATTTATTTTTGGGTTAAATACTTTTATTTCCTTCAGGGTCTGCTCTCTGTCATGTGATGCTATACCAGAGTCAGTTTGGAAAGTAAGTCACATTGTACCAGATTAATACAAATCTGCCTAACTAGATGTTATGGTTTGTAGGGCATGACTCCTTAGGTCCCTTAGATAAGAATTTGGGCAAGAAAAAAAAGAGTTTACTCCTGTTCATGAAAAGAGTCAAGCTCTGTAAAGTATTTAAAGAATTTATTCTGAGCCAAATATGAGTGACCAATGGTCTGTGACACAGCGCCAGGAGATCCTGAGAACATGCGTCCAAGGTGGTTGGGATGCAGTGTGGTATTTTATTTATTTAATTTGTAAATTTTATTATTTATTTATTTTGAGATGGAGTTTCACTCTTGTCGCCCAGACTGGAGTGCAGTGGCTCCATCTCAGCTCACTGCAGCCTCTGCCTCCTGAGTTCACACGATTCTCCCACCTCAGCTTGCCAAGTAGCTGGCATTACAGGCAGTTTTAAGCTTACAGAAATTGAGCAGAGAGCATACAGAGGTTCTAGGAATTCTCAGACTGTGGTCACCCAGTTTTCTTACTGTTAACATCTTGCGTTGGAGTGGTATGTTCATTATAATCGACAAATGGAGGAACTGCTGAGGGATTCACTGCATCAGGTGTTTTAAGGGGCTCCATGATGCTCACACTAACTTGTTCACACACAGTGCCATTTCTATTTTTGATTTTGGGATAAATCCCATAATATCATGGTAAATTTATTATCTTCTCCTCAAAATCTGCAGTTCCAGTGGAAGTCCTTTTTACCACTGTTGTCCTCTTAATGAAGGAGAGAGTCCACCCCCAGCCTGGCAGTGCTGCTCTGGGTGTTGGCTTTCTCAGCCCTGGGACCCACTGAGGTTACTGAAGACAGCGCCCAGGACTGAGTTGGGGAGACCCTGCCTTGGGACGTAGTTAGAGAGCCCACCCCAGACACAACTCTGTGGAGTCCCAGTAGGCCCTCTGCTGGAGGAAGGAGGCCCTGCTACTCACTCACAAAGAAAGCAGCAATCATTTCACCGGGAAGGGAAGAAAATGCTCCATGGGTGGGGTTAGATTTGCCATAAACAAGATTATGTGGCAGGAAGGAGAAAACACCCATCTCCTCCTTCAGCCCTCCAGTCTGCCAGAGAAGGAAAGTTGGACTGAGGTCATGAGAGGCTTGGAAGAGGCATCAAAACTCATTCCTCAGCATCTCAGCCCTTTGTGGTCAGGGTCTGTGAGGTCTCAGCATCTGCCTCTCTCAAGGTCTCTCTTAAGGGACAGCAGGGTGAAAAGTGCCGCAGGAAGGAAAGGGAAGCTGATTTGCAGAAAGAACTTTTTCCCCTGTTGGGTCTGGAGAGACATGAAAAGGTCCTGAGGACAACAAACCCCAGTGGAGAACCCTGAGGCCACCTAGCCCTTGTGACTGTCCCCACCGTGGCCTGCATGATGCTCCTCCTTGGGCTCCTTGCTTATGGGTCAGGTCAGGGGAAGGGACTCTGCATCCCTGGAGGGACCACACAAGCAGGGTCCAGGTTACCCTCATCCCTGTGACCATAACTCTGTCTCTCCTGTTGGTTTTAGGAGTGGATTCTCAGTCTGTGGTGACCTAGGAGCCATCACTCTCAGGGTCTCCTGGAGGGATGGTCACACTCACCTGTGGCCTGAGTTCTGGCTCAGTCTCTATCAGTCACTACCCCAGCTGGTACCAGCAGACCCCAGGCCAGGCTCCACACTTGCTGATCTGCAGCCCAAATACCTGCCATTCTGGGATCCCTGGTCACCCTTCTGGCTCCATTCTTGGGAACAAAGTTGACCTCCATCACGGGGGCTCAGTAGATGGTGACTCTGATCATTACTGTGTGCTGCACATGGGTAGTAGCAACTCCACAGTGATTTAAACCCATGAGCAGGTGCAACTAAAACCTCTTTACAAGTGAGAATGATTCAGCCCTTAGAGGCAGGAGAGAAGGTGAGAGGGTGGGAATATCAACACCATGAGCGGGGTGCCTCCTTGCCGCAGTCTTCTGTGCAGGGGTTCACTGTCAGGTGCTTCATCCAGTCTCTCCCAGGATGTGTCCACCTCCCCAGTGTGATGCTTCCATGAATACATAAACTCACAGTGAGTCACAGAGACCCCTGTGCTCCAGGAAGACCCTTCTTATTCAAAAAGAACCAACAGGCATATGCTCATTCATTAATTTGTCCATGGAGACCAATTTAGTATTTTTATTGCTGAAGTAAGGGCATGGCCAAGTGCCTTGTGAAAAATGCAATTCACCAACCTCGATCTGCTGAATCAGAAACTTGTGTTGGTGCCTAATACTTTGTATTTAACAAGATGCACATGAGATTTTTGTTAACATTAATATTTGGGAAGGACTTACTTTTATTATTATAAAACTATTCCTGGGAAATCTGTTTAAAATGATCTCAGGTAATAGTCCATGACCCCACTCTCCTAAATTCCCATTCAAAACCTCCAGAATGCTCAGAACAGATTTAAAATCTCAAGCCATGGCCAGTATTTGTAACTTTATTTCTGCAGACAGAGATGGGAGGAATTTCCAAAAATATACATTCTTAGGTGCCAGGTGTGGTGATTCATGCCTATAATACCCAATACTTTGGGAGGCTGAGGCATGAGGATTGCTTGAGGCCAAGAGTTTGAGACCAGCCTCTTCCACATAGTGAGATTGCATCATTACAAAAAAAAAAAAAAAAAAAAAAAAATCGACATATGTCCCTTTAGGAATTTCCAAAACCAAAAGTTTTCTTTGGGTACATTTCGTGGCTCACATGAATATTTCTGTTATTGGAGACCATCCCCTGTAAGATTGGCTCCAGAATGTCTTCTCCCTCCCACTGAGCTGACCTACCTGCAGCTCTGGTTTTTAGGATCTTTGTAAGACATGGTGATCAGCCTTCCCCATCCTCTGCCTCTTATCACAGATTGTCCCACAAGATCACAGTTTTACTGAGATCTCCTCAGAACATATATGTACTTGTCCTGAACAGTGTCTCTTAACATGATGCCAGCAAGATGAGGAGGACTGAGTGGTGACAGAGTCTTGGAGCCACCTGGGGATGACCTGTGTCTGCATGGCTTTGCTTTGCTGAGCTGACCTCACTGGCCTCAGGCTTCCTCCCTGCTCCCCTCCCCTGAGTCTGTCTCCTGGCCACCCTGGGTCCAGGAGCTGCCTCCACTTGACCTGGGTTCTGGGGTCACCTTAGAGACCCCCTCAGTGAGATAAAGGAGGTGCTGTGGGGGATCTAACATGTGTCAGGGCAGATTTTAAGACTGTCCCTGCACAGGAAGCCCTGTGAAAAGAAACAAAGCAGCCCTACCTCTGTCTGGCACCCGAGTTTTTAGTCCTGTCTCCCTGATCTCGTGGCTGGGTTGAGATTGCAAATGTGTGGTTTATTATCCAGGTCAGGAGAAATCCATGACAATTTATGAGGACAAAGACAACTACCCCGTGTATTTATCACACAGTTAAGATACTGGCCTACTTTAGGAGGTCAGGAGTTCAAGACCAGCTTGACCAACGTGATGAAACCTCATCTCTACTAAAATTACAAAAAATTAGCCTGGCATTGTGGCAGGCGCCTGTAAAATCCCAGCTACTTGGAAGGCTGAAGCAGGATAATCGCTTGAACCTGGGAGGTGGAGGTTGCAGTGAGATGAGATTGCACCACTGGCTTCAGTGTTGGTGACTGCAATGTACTGTTTCTAGCAGAGGCCAGGAAGTCCTCTCAGGTTTCTCCTGAGATACTCCTCAAACTCTAGTAAGCAGCAGGACTCTGGGGTCCCAGCTGCTTCTCTGGATCCAAAGATGTCTCAGCCAATGCAGGGATTCTGCACATCTCTGGGCTGCAGGCTGAGGACAAAGCTTACTATTACTGTTGTAGCAGCTGGCAGGCTTACACAGTGGGCCAGACCCATGGGAAAGTGAGGTGCTAGCCCACTCTCTGTTACCCTGGCCTGGTACAGTCACCCTGCTAGTGTCTCTGACCAAGTCCAGCTCAGAGAGTGACTTCTGTTATCAGATCTTTAACTAGCAACTGATTTTCCTTAGGCAAATAGATCTGATGATGTGGTATAATTTTCTTCAGTGTAACTTTTAGGTCAATTCACTTCTCATTTCTTTTCATTCTGTTCATGTTTTTTCTGGCAGAAATGTTTTGCTTCAAGCTAAAAATCTCTCATTGAAGACTTTGGAGGAGGCACAAAGATGCTGGTTCAGGCAGGCCATGCCCAGCTCAGGATCCAGGAGCGATACAGAGATGCTTCTGGTCAGAGGGCGTCAATCTGGGCCCTGGATACAGCACCAGCATGCAGGAGAGAACTCTATTCTTTATACTAGTAATGAACCATCACTCATTTTAAAATAATCTTCCTGGAGGAACACAAAATCATGGGGTGAGGCTGCTCTAAGAGTCACAGAAATAAACTTGGTGGGAGGGCAGAGAGGGGAGCTGGGTGCCAGTTGATCCAGTCCTTAGCGCTGCTCCTGACCATGTGAGATTGCCAATGTGTAGGGTAAATGTAAGACACTTTCGGAGGGAAAATATGACAACCGTCCTCATTTCTTCATCACTCAGTGAAGGCACCAGCCTTGGCTCTGTGGGTTTCCTGGAAGATGCTGGAAATGGGGGAGTATGTCATGCTCCCTAGCATGTAATGGGGCTCAAACATGAGGATCAGTGATAAAAATAAATTAACAGGGCCGGGCATGGTGGCTCATGCCTGTAATCCTAGCACTTTGGGAGTCTGGGTGGACAGATCACCTGAGGTCGGGAGTTTGAGACCAGCCTGACCAACATGGAAAAACCGCGTCTCTATTAAAAATAGAAAATTAGCCAGGTGTGGTGGCACATGCCTGTAATTTTAGCTACTCGGGCAGCTGAGGCAGGAGAATCACTTGAACCTGGGAAGTGGAGTTTGCAGTGAGCCAAGATAGCACCATTGCACTCCAGCCTGGGCAACAAGACCGAATTTCCATCTCAAAAAAAATAAATAAAGCAAAAATAAATAAAATTAAATGTTTATAATGAGTTTTTATAAAGATAAGATAAGTCATAAGGGTGAGGGGAAACAGTGGATTTACCTCAAGGTTTGTATTTAAATTTTGAGATTTGAGTCTTGCTCTGTCACCCAGGCTGGAGTGCAGTGGTGCGATCTCAGCTCACTGCAACTTCTGCCTCCTGGGTTCAAGTGATTCTCCTGCCTCAGCCTCCTGAGTAGCTGGGGTTACAGGTGCCCACGACCATGCCCAGCTAATTTTTGTATTTTTAGTAGGGATCAGGTTTCACCATGTTGGCCAGGCTGGTCTTGAACTCCTGTTCTCATTTAATCTGCCTGCCTTGGCCTCCCAAAGTGCTGGGATTACAGGTGTGAGCCACCACACCTGGCCACCTCAAGGCCTTTTTATTAACCCTTTCCCATTGCATTTTTTCCCTTATTTTTTAGAGTTGGGATATTGCTTCATTGCTCAGGCTAGAGAGCAGTGTGGGGACGAGGTCACGGCTCACTGAAGCATGGACCTCAACTGCAAAACATTCAAATAGAAAAATATTTAGTAAGTTTTTCAATAAATGCTCAAGAAACATCCCATTATTTCAGTCACTGTCTTCATAAAAATAAATATAAAAATAATGAAACAGATGATACTTCCTTAGTGTCTTAATGTTAGTGCATCTTTAAACTAGATGGGGTGCCCCATTCCTGGATCAGCCTCCTGGGTTAGCCCCGCCCAGCCAGGCCCTGCACTCTGTCCCCTGTCTTATGCCTTCATCTACAGCCATGTGGGCCACTGGAAAGGAGGTGTCCAGCAGCCTTTTTTTCTTGTCTGCAATGGTGCTCAAATTGGGGAAGGAGGCATCCAGAACCGTGAGCCATTAAAAAAAATAAGGAATAAATAAAAGCATTAGTCCTCAAGGTGAGATAATAGGACTGTTTCTATGTTAATCTAGAACCACCCATGATGGCTACTGACAAAGCCGTTGAGAACAAATTTAACCTGGAATACTGTCAAATCAATAGCAGAATCGACAAAAAGAATAAGGATATTTTGAAATGAATATTGATTTGTTTAATTTAAGAATGTCACATATTCTACCTAGAAAATAAAATATTTTACTGCAAATTCATTAGAAGTCCCCTTCATGGCATGGACCACTGGTGTCCCTGCACCTAACCTTTGCCTTCCTGGGTGGGGTGAAATTACAGGTTGGGGCAGCATCCATGGCCCACACTCCTAGGGGTGGACGTGGGGAGCAGATGCCAGAACATGAGACTGTGGCCTTGGCTGGGCCAAGGATGACATTACCAAGGCTTCCTGCTTGTCAGCCATGCTCACATGCAGGTGGTCTGGCAGCAGCACTGTGAAACCCAGGCATAGACGGGATAAAGTGAAGTCAGCAGCAGATGCATTCTCTAAGGGACTTGCAGAGATGCAGAAAAGACAAACTGCGAGTCTCACACCTTTAAGGTCTTAAGCTATATGTACTATTTTCTCTGAGGACTGCCTACCTGTGAGGTTTCAACTATACAACCAGACACCTCTTCCAGACATGCCTTCTCTTTATGTATTCCCATTAACCTGTCCTGCCAACATACTTATTTTTGGCCATGCTCCGAGCCCCCATTCTTTCTGTATGCTCAAAATGGTATAAAGGCCCCAACCATCTGTCCATTTTATATGACTTCTGCGCATGTATGCGCACATGATAAAGTTTGTCTGCATTTTTTTTTCTGTTACTATATCTCAAATTATCAGACCTTCAGGGGAAAATTCAAACTTTTCTACAAAGGAGTAGAAATGTAGAGAAATGAATGATGGATATGGGAGAGGCTGGGAGTTTGGCAGCACGTCAGTTTGGAGAAAAGGAAGGGGTTCAGTAACTATGAGGTAGGAAGAGACCAGATCTGGAAGGCACCGGGAGGAGTGTCCTGCCAGGGTGTTCGAGAGGCCAGTGGTCAGCATTCAGTGTCTTCTCTGTCTAAACAGCCACATCCAGGGCATGCTGACCCAGCGACCAGACAGCCTCGGCCCCCGAGACCCACACAAGGGCTGTGCTACTTTCAGTGCAGAGGAGGCCGTGTCCGTGCCTTGGCACAGAGCCCAGCCCATCTTCTGCTCAGGACCTCTGTTCAGCCGCTCCTACGCCCTCTCTACAGGGTGCTCAGCGTCTCCAGGCCAGGTGGGGGGTCACTGCCCAGGGCCTGACACCAGCCCTGCCAAACACAATCTCACACCTACTTTCTTATTTCACGGGCACAGCAAACCAGCAATGAAAATTAGACCTATTCAGTGTTACAATGACCTTATCATTTGATGTCTTTTTTGCTTTCAGTAAAATTGAGTGTGGAATGCAAACCAAAAATAAAATTCTAAGACTCCCCAATTATCTGAATTGAATTCCTTCTAAGCCAGGGCACTCTTAAAATTTAACCTGAGAGACTGGTTCAGGCCATGATGGGAAGTGGGGGTCGGACATGCCTCATTACACCCTGAAGCAGTAACATCAACACAGACCTTAAGTTTGATAGGAAACATTTGCAATCGATTCTCTCTGCAGCATAGTATCTGAAGGCTTCCTCTGCATAATAAGAACTCTGATCTCCATAATTCTTTATCTTAGAATTGGCCAGGATGGTCTCGAACTCCTGACCTCCAGTGATCCCCCTGCCTTGGGCTCCCAAAGTGCTAGGATTACAGGCATGAGCCACCATGCCTGGCCTTTTTTTTTTTTTTTTGAGATGGGGGTCACCCTATGTTTCCCAGGTAGGCCCTCAGGTGATCCTCCCACCTCAGCCTTCTGAGTTGCTGAGATTACAGGTGAGTGTCACTTTGCCCAGCACTAGAAGCATGATTTTGTCACCACAGACCCCTCTCATTCCCTGTCATAGAAAGTTACTAAGCACCAGAGAAGCTTGAGCCAAGAACTAGGGAAACTGATATTTGAACTCATTTCTGTTGGGTGCCAAACCTCTCTGTGCCTCCTTCTGTGAAAATTGGAGGTGGCCAGGTGTGGCTCACACCTATAATCCCATCACTTTGGGAGGCCTAGGCAGGTGGATCACCTAAGGCCATTGCACTCCAGCCTAGGCAACAAGAGTGAAACTCCGTTTCAAAAAAAGAAAGAAAAAGGAAGGAAGGAGGAAGGAAGGAAGGAAGAAAGAGAAAGAAAGAAGAAAGAAAGAAAGAAAGAAAGAGAAAAAGAAAGAAAGAAGAAGAAAGAGAAAGAAAGAAGAAAAAGAAAGAAAGGAAGGAAGGAAAGAAAGAAAGAAAGAAAGAAGGAAAGAAAGAAAGAAAAGAAAGAGAAAAGAAAGATCAGAGGCTTTGGTCCCTTTGTCTGCCACACTCTGGAGTAATTCTGTCCCTGCTTGAACGTGATCTCCTCGAGGCAAAGTCTGGGTCTCCTTCCTCTTGTGTGGCCACCCTGGCCTGTCAGTCCCACACTAGCTGCTCAATGAAGGCTTGTCCATGTAGAGTATGGGTCTGAGGCATCCCAAGACTTGGAGTTGTAGAAGATGTGAGTGAGAAGCCTTGGGAATGCTCTGCCCATCGGGAAATGGGTCTATCCCAGAGTTCAGCCGAGAAGCTGTGCTCCCTCCGATGCCAGTGCTCACAGCTCCCCTACCCAGGGTGGAACCTTGGATGGCCAAGTACGTTGGCTCAATATTTGCCTTGAGTAGCTGGGTGCAGTGGCTCCAGCCACTGTCGGATCTGTAATCCCAGCACTTTGAGAGGCTGAGGCAGGAGAATAGTTTGAGGCCAGAAGTTCAAGACCAGCCGGAGCAACATAGAGACCCCATCGCTACAAAATATTTAAAAAGTAGCCAAGAAGCTGAGGTGGGAGGATTGCTTGAGTCCAGGAGTTTGGGGCTACAGTTTGCTGGTATCGTGCCACTGCACTACAGCCTGAGTGGCACAACAAGACTCTATCTCAAAAAAAAAAAAAAAAAAAAAAAAAAAATTTGCCTAGAAACTGAAGCCTAAGGAGAAGGAGGTGCCCATTTTGACAAATGAAAAAACTGAGCTCAGGGTAGAAACAGACCAAGAAATTGACTCGTGAAAAAGACAAAGCTATTAATGCAGTGTATATTCACTCCTTCATTCATTCATCACTTAGTCCCCAGCATAGACTGATTATGTCCTCGGGGCTAGCCCTGTGATGGGGGAACAGCAGGGAATCAGGCCCAGCTCCTGCCTCAGGGAGCTCACGGTGGGCTGGAGGGAAAGGCCTGAAAGCACTGAGGGACATGGGGATATGCCCAGGGCAGCGGCACTAGGGTGTGGGAGCCCAGAATGAGGCCTCATGGCCTGAACCTGGATGCCCCCTACCACCCTTAAAAGCAGGACCTGGGGTCAGGCCTTTTGAGCAGGGGGATTCTTTGGGGAAGTGGATCCAGGGAGCCAATCGAGGGACTGGGAGGGTAAAGGAGAAGAAAGAAAAGCAAGAACAGGGCGCTACTGTAACTGCTCAACAGGTTCACCTTGCCTGCTGCCTAGACAGAGCCGACTCATCAGGATGCAGGACTTGCAATGGAGGAGTAATTCATGCAGAGTCAGTTACATGGGAGACCGGAGTTTGTTTGTTTGTTTTGAGTTTAAGTTGTACTTTGTCACCCAGGCTGGTGTGCAGCGGCATGATCTCCGCTCAGTGCAACCTCTGCCTCCCGGGTTCAAGAGATTCTCCTGCCTCAGCCTCCTGAGTAGCTAGGATTACAGGTGGGCACCACCATGCCCAGCTAATTTTTGTATTTTGTGTTTTTTTTTCGAGATGGAGTTTCACTTTTGTTGCCCAGGCTGGAGTGCAATGGCACGATCTCCGCTTACTGGAAACTCTGCCTCCCGGGTTCAAGCGATTCTCCTGCCTCAGTCTCCTGAGTAGCTGGATTACAAGCATGTGCCACCACGCCTGGCTAATTTTGTATTTTTAGTAGAGACAAGATTTCTCCATGTTGGTCAGGGTAGTCTTGAACTCCTGATAGCAGGTGATCCACTCTCCTCAGTCTCCCTAAATGCTGGGATTATAGGTGTGAGCCACTGTGCCAGCCTCGAGTTTTAGTATTACTCAAGTCAGTCTTCTAGAGCAGAAGATTCAGGGATGAGTTTTAAAAGATGATTTGGTGAGTGGAGGGGGCCAGTGAGTTGGGAGTGCTGATGTTAGGTAGGAGATGAAGTCATAGGGAATGGAAGCTGTCCTCTTGCACTGAGTCAGTTCCTTTCCTGGCACGAGGCCCAAGCTCTGAGCTCTTGCACTTTTCTAGGGTGCCATCCTGCTCCTCCACATCAGCCGGGGGCAATGGACATGGGCTTTTCCTCCGGCTGCTGGGGGCTTGGGCCACCCGGGTTAGTGTGGCGGGGCCAACAGCGCTGTTCCCTCCCCAGTGTGGTGCCGGCAGGTGCAGCCCGGTAGGCTGGTGTGGGTGCCGCCTGGAGGTTGGTGTGGCGCCCCCTGGGGGCTGGTGTGGGTGCCCCCTGGAGGTTGGTGTGGTGCCCCCTGGAGGCTGGTGTGGGTGCCCCCTGGAGGTTGGTGCGGCGCCCCCTGGAGGCTGGTGTGGGTGCCCCCTGGAGGTTGGTGCGGCGCCCCCTGGGGGCTGGTGTGGGTGCCCCCTGGAGGTTGGTGCGGCGCCCCCTGGGGGCTGGTGTGGGTGCCCCCTGGAGGTTGGTGCGGCGCCCCCTGGGGGCTGGTGTGGGTGCCCCCTGGAGGTTGGTGCGGCGCCCCCTGGGGGCTGGTGTGGGTGCCCCCTGGAGGTTGGTGCGGCGCCCCCTGGGGGCTGGTGTGGGTGCCCCCTGGAGGTTGGTGCGGCGCCCCCTGGGGGCTGGTGTGGGTGCCCCCTGGAGGTTGGTGCGGCGCCCCCTGGGGGCTGGTGTGGGTGCCCCCTGGAGGTTGGTGCGGCGCCCCCTGGGGGCTGGTGTGGGTGCCCCCTGGAGGTTGGTGCGGCGCCCCCTGGGGGCTGGTGTGGGTGCCCCCTGGAGGTTGGTGCGGCGCCCCCTGGGGGCTGGTGTGGGTGCCCCCTGGAGGTTGGTGCGGCGCCCCCTGGGGGCTGGTGTGGGTGCCCCCTGGAGGTTGGTGCGGCGCCCCCTGGGGGCTGGTGTGGGTGCCCCCTGGAGGTTGGTGCGGCGCCCCCTGGGGGCTGGTGTGGGTGCCCCCTGGAGGTTGGTGCGGCGCCCCCTGGGGGCTGGTGTGGGTGCCCCCTGGAGGTTGGTGCGGCGCCCCCTGGGGGCTGGTGTGGGTGCCCCCTGGAGGTTGGTGCGGCGCCCCCTGGGGGCTGGTGTGGGTGCCCCCTGGAGGTTGGTGCGGCGCCCCCTGGGGGCTGGTGTGGGTGCCCCCTGGAGGTTGGTGCGGCGCCCCCTGGGGGCTGGTGTGGGTGCCCCCTGGAGGTTGGTGCGGCGCCCCCTGGGGGCTGGTGTGGGTGCCCCCTGGAGGTTGGTGCGGCGCCCCCTGGGGGCTGGTGCGGGTGCCCCCTGGAGGTTGGTGCGGCGCCCCCTGGGGGCTGGTGCGGGTGCCCCCTGGAGGTTGGTGCGGCGCCCCCTGGGGGCTGGTGTGGCAGTTGCTGGTGCCCAGTGCCCTGCCCAGGGCTTCCTGGCTGCGTCGCTGCTCCCCGCTCCCGGGGCTGTGGGGCGTGTTCCACTGGCTGCATCTTCTCGGGAGGCGCCTTTGCTCCTCCGGAAGTTAGTGGAGCAGCCGCCGAGGCTTCTGCTGCTCAGGTCGCCATATTCCCCGCGGGGGTCCTCTAGGCTCCGGCCTCAGGCCGCCCACCTCGCTCCAGCCGCCGCAGCCTCTCCCTTCCCGTGGCGGGAGGAGGCCATGGAGCACCTTCTAGGCACGGGGCAGCCGCCGCTCCCCCAGCAGCCGGCGGGCGGAGGAGAAAGACGCCAGGAAGCAAAGGTCCCAGCCGGCAGGAGGGTTGCCCCCGGGGCTGCGCCCGTTTCCTGCCTGCGAGCAGCTGCCGGCCCCTCCCTGCCATGTTGCTCCCCGGAAAGCTCTAAGGCTCTCGGGCCTGCTGGGAGGGACACTTTCCTCCTCACTGTGAGTCTGCAAACTCGGGGCCGGGCATTTTCCGCATATTCTTAAACAGGAGGCTTCAGTCAAAGGTTGATGACAGAACCACTCTTACTGATTATCGCCTGCTGATAATCAGAATATATGAACAGAAAACAAGAATATTTATGAATAGTTTCCAAACTTTGGAAGGATCAAGTAGGGAGGAAAAACAAATGCTTCCATCCACCTCTGTTCACAAGAGTGGGCTTTACCCAATCTGTGTAAATTATAGATAACTTATGAAAAAACGTTTCTTAGGCCGGGCGCGGTGGCTCACGCCTGTAATCCCAGCACTTTGGGAGGCCGAGGCGGGTGGATCACGAGGTCAAGAGATCCAGACCATCCTGGTCAACATGGCGAAACCCTGTCTCTACTAAAAATACAAAATAAAAAAATTAGCTGGGCACGGTGGTGCGTGCCTGTAATCCCAGCTACTCAGGAGGCTGAGGCAGGAGAATTGCCTGAACCCAGGAGGTGGAGGTTGCGGTGAGCCGAGATCGCGCCATTGCACTCCAGCCTGGGTAACAAGAGCGAAACTCCGTCTCAAAAAAAAAAAAAAAAGAAAAGAAAAAGGAAAAAACGTTTCTTAAATCTAGAAAACAAAACAAGGGCGGGCGCCGTGGCTCACGCCTGTGATCCCAGCACTATGGGAGTCCCCAGCGTGGGGAAGGAGGGAGGGAGGGGTGGGGATCACTTGAAATCAGGAGCTTGCGACCATCCTGGCCAACAAGGTGAAACCCCATCTCTACTAGAAATACAAAAATTAGCTGGCCGTGATGGGGAGCACCTGCAGTCCCAGCTACTTGGAACTACAAGTACACCCTCTTTCCTGAGGTAGGAGAATCGGTTTATCTCAGGAGGTGGAGGTTGCAATGAGCTGAGATCACACCACTGCACTCCAGCCTGGGCAACAGAGTGAGACTCCATCTCAAAAAAAAAAAAAAAGTAGTCGACAATGTTTTAACTACATGTTATAAAGACATTGTCTTGATTTTATGGATTTTTTGTTTTGCTTCATCTCACTTAGCAGTTTTTTAAACACTTAAGTTTCCTTATTAGAGTTCTAGAAATTGTTTTTTAGTTTATTGATTTTTATTTTTGAGATAGTGTCTCACTTTGTCGCCCAGGCTGGAGTGCAATGGCACAATTTTGGCTCACTGCAACCCCTGGCTCCCAGGTTCAAGCAATTGTCATGCCTTGGCCTCCCTAGTAGCTGGGATTACAGGCATGCACCACCACACCTGGCTAATTTTTGTATTTTTTTTTTTTTTTTTTTGAGACGGAGTTTCGCTCTTGTTACCCAGGCTGGAGTGCAATGGCGCGATCTCGGCTCACCGCAACCTCCGCCTCCTGGGTTCAGGCAATTCTCCTGCCTCAGCCTCCTGAGTAGCTGGGATTACAGGCACGCGCCACCATGCCCAGCTAATTTTCTGTATTTTTAGTATAGATGGGGTTTCACCATGTTGACCAGGATGGTCTCGATCTCTTGACCTCGTGATCCCCCGCCTAGGTCTCCCAAAGTGCTGGGATTAGAGGCGTGAACCACCATGCCCAGCAAAACCCTAACCCTTTTAGAGCTCAGTTTTGCTAAGTAATCAAAAAGGGTACTTGAATTTCATCAGACAAAGGAAGAGTGTGTACAGCTTATGGGTGTACACACATGATGACATTGGTCATATCTCCATTGCCACATGATTACACATTAGAATGGCATCTTTAGTGACCAGAAGGCCAGTGCTATAGAAGGTATAGGAGGCACTCTTGGACTTGAGACAAGAACATTGTTGTGTAGAAATGTCATTGATTGTGTTAAAATTATTCTCCATGGGCCAGAGAATACATAGCATGGCCTTTAGAATGAGGTGGGCTTTGATTGGATGCAAGAATCTCAACACTTACTAGCTGAGTCACATTGGACAAAGTGCTTCATCTTTCTGAGACTCAGTTTTTTTGTTTTGTTTTGTTTTTGAGACAGAGTCTCACTCCATCACCAGGCGCCAGGCTGGAGTGCAGTGGCGTGATCTCAGCTTACTGCAACCTCCGCCTCCTGGATTCAAGCAATTCTCCTGCCTCAGCCTCTCTAGTAGCTGGAACTACAGGCGGGTGCCACCACACCCGGCTAATTTTTTTGTATTTTTAGTAGCGACAGGGTTTCACCATGTTGGCCAGGATGGTCTCGATCTCTTGACTTCGTGATCTGCCTGCCTCGGCCTCCCAAAGTGCTGGGATTACAGGCATGAGCCACCGTGCCCGGCCGTTTGTTTGTTTTTTGAAATGGAGTTTTGCTCTTGTTGCCCAGTCTGGAGTGCAATGGCGTGATCTCAGCTCACTGTAACCTCCGCCTCCCAGGTTTAAGTGATTCTCCTGCCTCAGCCTCTTGAGTAGCTGGAATTATAGTGATCTGCCACCATGCCTGGCCAATTTTGTATTTTTAGTAGAGACAGGGTTTCTCCTTGTTGGTCAGGCTGGTCTCTTAACTCCTGACCGCAGGTGATCCGCCCACCTCAGCCTCCCAAAGTGCTGAGATTACAGGCATGAGCCACCATGCCTGGCCTAAATAACGTATTCTTAAAAGTCGCATTGTCCTACAATATCCATTTCCCTTGCATATTTAGGAAATTGAGGATTTTTTAACTAAAATATGCTGACATCTGGGAAATAGGATGCAATATGTGCAGAAATGTTTTAGACACAGTTGGAGGTTTCCAAAAGATTTTGTGCTGGGGAGGCTGCTTGCTACAAGCTCCCAAAGCTCTGGGAGGACATAGTATTCATCCTCCCTCAGCAGAGGCTGTGAGACGAGAAGCCCTGGGGAACACCCGAGCTTTGGGCTTTTAGCGTAGAGTGTTCAGGTCTTTAAAGTTTGAACCTGTGGCACAGAGAGATCACAGGTCTTTGGCTTCCTGTGACCTTTGCCTTCCTTGCCAAATGAAAGTATGACCCTCCAAAGCAAGAAACTTGAGGGCATGGGTTACCCTAGCCCTGGCATCTACCCAGAACATGAGAAGGAAGGAACAGCGGTCCTCCTCCAGTGACATCACAGGACTGGCACAGGCGGTCACTGCCCTGTGTGGATCACCCTCTGTGTTGGGCAACCTGAACCCCATCTGCGGGAATGCGAGGAGGAAAATACAAAAGTCTTTACGTGAGCGCTGAGAAGGCAGATGCAGCAGAAACCTCCAGGAGGTAACTACCCAGTCTTGGACGTATGGTGGAGACAGAGCATATTAGTGATCGTGTGTACTTACACGCTAGGGTCACCAGGTGGCACTATGACCTCATCTGTGGCTCTGCAAAGGAAGATTTGGAAGGAGTTCATAACAGCTAATGTTTAACAAGCCCCTACTATTTGCCAAATCACTCACCCCTGGCAACACCCTTAGGAGCTGGGGATTCTTATTATATATCTTTTATAGAGAAGGACACGGAGACATAAAGACGTGAATTATCTTGCTCACATCACTCAGCTAATAAGTGGTGGAGGCCAAATAGAACCTAACAGTGTGGCTGCAGAGCCCACATGCTTTGATCGAACAAGTGTTTATTAAGCACCTGCCATGCTCAAGGCCTTGTGGATTAAATACAGTTATGATTAATGATATAACAATGACAAATCACTGACACATTTTAGATGTAAGATTTTCTTTTTTGTAGGTTCGAGGCACAGAACTGTGTATCCAATAATAGTGAAATTGGTCCCACTATACAGAAATGACGATACATTTAAATGAGTTGGGTGTTTTAGAATCCTTGACAGAAACTGAATGAGGAATGAAATTGTTTCCATGTCACACAAGGTGAAACTGAGGTGAAGAGGGGTAAATTAATTTTGCATGGCATGAAGTAGAAGTACAGGAATTTGAACTTGGTTCTGACCTTTTCTGAGGCCCCCATGCTCTTGACTGCTATAGACTCAATAATCACCTTGTTTTTCCACTTGTTCAAGAATTTTTTTTTTTTTTTTTTTTTTTTTTTTTTTTTTTATTTGAGACGGAGTTTCGCTCTTGTTACCCAGGCTGGAGTGCAATGGTGCAATCTCGGCTCACCGCAACCTCCGCCTCCTGGGTTCAGGCAATTCTCCTGCCTCAGCCTCCTGAATAGCTGGGATTACAGGCACATACCACCATGCCCAGCTAAGTTTTTGTATTTTTAGTAGAGATGGGGTTTCACCATGTTGACCAGGATGGTCTCAATCTCTTGACCTCGTGATCCACCTGCCTCGGCCTCCCAAACTGCTGGGATTACAGGTGTGAGCCACCGTGCCCAGCCATCCAAGAAACTTTTAAAAAATTTAATTATCTAATAGGTTGGCCCTCATCATGAGCTTCTGTTCCCGTTCTGCAGGTGAAGCCCTCTATTGTCCTGACCCCACAGTTCCTGTCCCATGACCAGGGCCAGCTCACCAAGGAGCCTCAGCAGCACATAAAGTCAGTGCCATCCCTCATGCAAGTACCTGAGGAAGGTGAGTGAGCGCAGACAGATGGGGCCTGGTGCCCTTGAACAATTCCTGGTCTCTGCTGCCCCATGTCTCACAGGGGGCCATGCTGGGGGAAGCATAGGCAGTCACAGTACTGGCTTTTTCTTCCTTTTTCCTTCCATGCAAGTGGCTTAGGGATGGAGTAGAGTAGTTGAATTATTTGATAAAAACTGCTATCTTGGTCAGAAAGTCAAAAAGAATCATTGCTGGCATGTTAACCTAAAGAAAAACAACCAGACAAGTGCCCAGTGGTACTTCAAAAGGCTATTTATTATCCTGCAAAATTTAGGCAGGGGGTTGTGACTCATGCCTGTAATCCCAGCACTTTGGGAGGCTGAGTCGAGAGGATCACCTGAGGTCAGGAGTTCAAGACCAGCCCGACCAACATGGAGAAATCTTGTCTCTACTAAAAACACAAAATTAGCCAGGCATGGTGGCACATGGCCATAGTCTCAGCTACTCAGGACACTGAGGCAGGAGAATTACTTGGACATGGGAGTCAGAGGTTGAAGTGATCCGAGATTGCACCACAGCACTCCAGCCTGGGTGACAGAGGGGGAGTCTGTCTTTAAAAAAAAAAAAAAAAAAAAAATTATTTTGCAAAATTTGAAAGAGAAATCAAAATCAGCAGCTTCTAAATTATTTTTAACATGATTCATAATTAGAAATAGATTTTATGTTACATATATAGTTCTACATTTTTGAATAAAATAATCATTTATTTTACAAGTAATACTTTTTTATTCTCCTTCATTTGTTTTGAATGCTTTGTGCAATCTACAAAAAGTCCAATAGTAATAATTAAATCATTTACTATATTAAACATTATCTTTTCATTTAAAATGATTTCATAAGTGATCTTTTGTTTTTGAGATTATATATGTGTATATATGTATATTTTTTTATTGCATTTTTTTTTCTTTTTGAAAGAGTGTCTCACTCTGTTGCCCAGGCTGGAGTGCAGTGGCACAGTCTTGGCTCACTGCAGCCCCCGCCTCCCAGGTTCAAGCGATTCTTCTGCCTCAGCCTCCCAAGTAGCTGGGACAACAGGTGTATGCCACCACACAGGTGTATGCCACCACAACAGGTGTATACCACCACACCTGGCTAATTTTTGTATTTTTAGTAGAGACGAGGGTTTCACCATATTGACCAGGCTGGTCTCGAACTCCTGATTTCATGATCCACCCACCTTGGCCTCCCAAAGTTCTTGGAGTACAGGCATGAGCCATTGTGATGGGCCTGAGATAAAAAATTTTTAGCAATGTGCTATTAAGAGAAAAACACTGGATATGAAAGAATATTCATAGTTTTATCCTATCTGCTTAAAAATAATGATTGAAAGAATACATATGCAAGTAAGTTGACATTATTTTGGTAATACTTTGCTGCATTTTCTGAATATTGACAATCAATATGCATTATGAAGTTACATGGCTAATATAAAGTACTCACTGTGTGCGCCAGACCCTGGGCTCAATGCTCTACATGCATTTTTACTTCATTTCATTCTCTCCATAACATCAAGTAGTATAACCAAGCCATTTTACAGAATTGAAACTGACGCTCAGAGCCTGAAAGTTAAATGCCTGAGGTTGCAGTTAATAAGAGGCGGAGCTGGAACTGAAACCTATATGTGTCTCACAACCAGTTTATGTTCTGATGGTAGGCTAGTCTGCTTCACAGAGAGTGGAATAGATGGTGTGCGCCTGCTAGGATGGACCAGGTATCATTGTAGGTAATAAGCAGCCCCCAAAAATGGAAATTTACAACACTGAAGGCTCTTTTCCCACTCGTGCTGCACATCCTCCATGGCTCTCCTGGACCCTGTGCTCCACATCCCCTCATCTGCCACCAAAATAAAGGAGCAGCCTCTATATGGGATCTATCAGTGGCTCTAAGAGATGAAGGAAAGGGTGGCCAGTCTGAATGACTTCCAACTCTTTTGCCCCAAGTTGACACACTTCACTTCCACTCACATCTCCTGAGTCAAAGCAAATCCCACAACTACATCCACCTTTAAGAGGGCCAGAGTAGACCCTGAAATACTTAGTGGACTCCATTAGGGCCACCATACGGTGTCAGCCTGTGTGGGAGACTGTGGAGGGGCAGAGGAGGAGATGGGGAATTGATGGGAAATCACAGCATTACTGAGTCACCTCAGATTTGCTTTATCCTCAACCAGGTGGAGTTTGCCCCAGAGCTGCACAAAATCAGCAGCAGCATGATCAAAGAGGGTAAACCTCAGAAAAAGGAGTTTGTTCAGCTGTGATCAGCAGTGAACTCAGAATCAACTGAGTGGCATTGAGTCAGTAAATCTCTGAATGCCTCAGTTACCCCATATGATAGTGGTGAAGATGGGAGCATTGTGAGAGTTGATTTGGAAGGATATCAGGAGTGTGAACATTCAGCATTTTAGTTCCTTTAAGTTAAATCAGGCACTATCTTTCCTGCAAGTCCCCTGTTTCTTTCAGATTGCACAGGTGAGAGTGCTCAGTTTAGGGCTGGAGGTCATGAAATATTGGCTCCCACACCAACAGTTCCCCTGTGTCGTGCATGCATTCTGTGCACTTTCCTGTGCTAAGCACTGTCCCAAAACATTGTGGGGCCTGATTCTTCCTCCTTGTTCCAGTGGCCCTGTGTGATTCAAGTGCCCATTCAATGACCAGGACACAAAGGTCTTAGAGGGATGCTCTGTGAGGCCACAGGTGCTAGCCACTGCCAAAGTGTGAGGCAAGGGACAGGGCATCATCTGTGGGGGGCAGTGGTCAGCCAGGCCTGGTGACTCTACTTGGTGGACAGATGATCCTACACCTGCCACCTCTGATGGATCCACTGCCTCTGTGCCTGTTTGTCCTGCCAATGCTCCAGTGACTGCCCCAGCATCCCAGCCTAGGCCCAATGCTGCTGAAGACAGACCTGGCCCCTGGGGACCCAGGAGACCTACAGGACTCACTCAGCTGTCCCCAGGAGTCCCCATACCCTCATTCTTATCAAGGACCTGGGAGCCCTAACCCGTGGCCCTCTGTCATCAGCAATAAATGATGATTTGCTGCTGTTATGATCATCACTGCCTTTAGTGGCCAAGGACCTTCCAAGGTGCCAGCTCTGGAAGGAAAGATGTCCTTGGGAGGTGATGACACTCGGTACATGGGTGTTCAACAGGTTGCTTCCTCCTATCCTCAGACAGCCTTTGACACAGCCATTGACACTCCTGTTGTTTGGAAGGAAACCAGCCTAGGGTCACACAGCTGGTCTCAAATCTAAGGTGCCTGGCTCTGCTTCCACGAGGGACCTGCCTGCAAGGGAGGTTGACCCTGGCTTTGGGGAGCCTTTCCTGGGCTACATGAATCACCTCCCCTGTTTGAGGCCCCAAACTCTGCTCATATATCTGCCTTGCCCTGTCTCTGCTTGGGCTATAATCAAGGTGACCCCAGTGACACTTCATGGACATCATGGTACTCTCTGCCATTCACTTTTGGGCTAATCTGACTTCCACACTCACTTACTTGTTCTCTCCTTTCACAACCAAGACAACCCAAATCTGGGGCTCTTTATGCAGGTGACAGCATATGAATAGAATTGAATGCCATAGTTGTGTTATCCCTGTTTCATTTTGCCTGTGTCTCAGGGTTGCTTTTCTATTTATGATAAAGGCATTTGTAGCATGAATAGAATATTTGCAGTTTACAATAACTTTACATCATAGTAAATGGTAAAGACACTGAAAGCAGTGATTTTCAGCTGTGAGAGGCCTGAGTGAGTTTGAGCACACTCTGTGTGATCAGGCAGCAGCAGGCCTTTGGGAAGTTTAGCTGAGGATGGGGCCAGGAAAGATGATGGACAGTGGGGATCTGATCTGCTCAACAGAACCCTGGGTCCTGCCCACCTGCCTGGCACTCCCCACCCATCACTCGTGGTCTGCCAAATCCTCTGGGTATTGTGACCAAATCCCCCAGGAGAGAAGCTGATGAACTTTGTCTCTTGAAATGCACAGATTCCTTGGCCACCCCTGGGAAGTCAACCATGAGAGTCAACATGGTTTTCTCCCCCTCATTAGAGTTCAGAATTAAAAGTTCACCTTCGCAGGCAGTAAGATAATATAGATGAGTGACAACATCACCCTATTTCAGATGTTAACATGGCTAGGTGGGTTAGGGGTGATTTGAGACCACACAACCTTGTGCCACAAAGTGGAATTCCTGGGCCAGAAGGAGACATTTGATTGTTATGTTATGATCTTATCACTGAGTATAAAAGCAGTCTTGTTTCATTTTGGATTCTTTCTTATGTTTATAAGAAAGAATGTTTATGTTTATCTTTCTTATGTTTATATGCTTTGAATTTCCAAGCATATAATATTTTTTGGATAGCTTTTAATCATTGACTTCTAGCACAATTCTATGATCAGAAACATGCTGAGTGATTGGACTTCTCTGAAATATGCTGAGATTTGCTTGATGAACAAGATAATTGAGTTTAATTTTTGTAAATGTACCATGCATACTTAAAATGAATGTTGTTCCACATCCCCTCATCTGCCATCATCAGAGATAAAGGATGATGGATGCTGGCTCCGTGGATGTGATGGAGATGCTTTACTATTGGGACCTTCTGCATCCTTCTGATGTTTTGTTGCTTAGAATATGAATGGATGAGAGGGGCTGTGGAGCCTCCCACTCTGCTTGTGTTTGAGGTTCTTCCTGCCATCCTGCCATCATTTGTTTCTTATGTTTTGCAGCCAAGACTGACTGTGAGAAACCCTGGGAACTCAGGAAGGAAGGAGCCGCTCAGAAGCAGGGACAGGGAGCTGGTGGGAAAGACCAGAAGTCAGGTCTGTGATGGTTCCAGAGAGGACCTGTCCTTAGGAGTCAAGTAGGGGGCCTGAGATGGGGCAGGGGCATTGGAGGACACAGGTGCTCCATGGAATGTCCACTGTGAGGTACCATGTTCCGGGGCCAGGGATTGGTGGAGAGGGAGTATAAAGCCCCAGGGTTGCTTAGGCAGTGCCCAGACAGAAGAAGGTTTGGTGGAAACCAGAGCTCTGGTCTCCATCTAATTGCTCCTGAGCCTCCTTCTTTCTTGACCCACATATCCTGTAGCTTCCCTGATAGACTTTCTCCCTGACTTGTAGCTGAACCTCCCACTCTCACTTGAAGACTTAGTTTAAACCAGATCCTTTCCCAGATTGCTTTCTCCTCCCCCTCCACCGTGTGCCCAACAGTCCCCTTCCCCTCCCTCCCCTTCCCTCCCATGCCCCTCTCCAACTCAGATCCCACCCCATCCCCATCCCCTTCCTTCCCCCAGCCCTAAGCCATGGCCATGTGTCCTGGCCACCTCAGGGCACCCTGAGAAGACCAGGAGATGCAGGTGCGGTGGCTGCTCTTTTGGCTCCTCCTGTTGGAGTTTCCCACCCATCAATCCACCCTGGTGAGTAGATACTGGACACTTAGGATTTCTTCCTTGTTATTGGGCTATGTCATGTGGCACATTACACAGTGCAGGCCTGTAATTTCAGTGCTTTGGGGGGTTAAGGTGGGCAGATTACCTGAGTCCAGAAGTTCAAGACTAGCTTGGGCATCATAGCCAAACCCCATCTCTACAAAAGATTCCAAAAAAGATGAGTAAGGCCTGGTGGCTTATGGCTGTAGTCTCAGCTACTGGAGAGGCACAGGTGGGAGGATTGCTTGGGCCCAGGAGTCGGAGGTTGCAGTGAGCCGAGATCGCCCACTGCACTTTTGTCTCAAACAAAGTGAAATTTCATTTGAGTTTTGTGTCATCTGGTTTGATGACTTTTTAGGAAATTCCATGTCATCCCTGTCTTCTGCTCTTGGGGGCTGCCTCTAGGGAGTCTGTGTCCAGTCAGTGCAATGGGAGCTGAGAAGCCCATCAGATAGAGAGGAAAGGGCTGCACCTGCTGGGAGATTTGCAATGTGGGAGTCACTAGGAGTGACAGGACCAGGATGTGAATGACTGTATTGTCCTTTGTTTTGTAAAGTGTGTATGGTGTAAGTCATTGATTGACCCAAAGAAGTAAGGGTCTACAAGTCCTTATGTTATCCAAATATAAAGAAATAACAGGCCTGGTGTAGTGGCTCACTCCTGTAATTGGGAGGCTGAGGTCAGGAGCTCCAGACCAGCCTAACCAAGATGGTGAAACCCTGTCTCTACTAAAAATATAGAAATCAGCTGGGCATAGTGGCAGGCACCTGTAATCCCAGCTACTCTAAAGGCCGAGGCAGGAGAATGGCTTGAATCCAAGTGTCAGAGGTTGCAGAGAGCCGAGATTGTGCCATTGCACTCCAGCCTGGGCAACTGAGACGGACACGGTCTCAAAAAAAAAATTTTTTTTTTTTTTGTCTCGTAATTTTTCTTTTTTTGAGAGAAAGTTTCCCTCTCATCTCCCGGGCTGGAGTGCAATGGTGCGATCTCAGCTCACTGAGACATCTGCCTCCCTAGCTCAAGTGATTCTGCTACATCAGCCTCCTGAGGAGCTGGGATTCCGGGCCTTCACCACCACACCAGGCTAATTTTTGTATTCTTAGTCGAGACAAGGTTTCACCATGTTGGCCAGGCTGGTCTGGAAATCCTGAACTCAGGTGATCCACCGGTTTCAGCATTCTCACAGTGCTAGGATTGCAGGCATGGGCCACTGTGCCTGAACTTTTTGTGATTTTCTTTTTTTAGATGATCAGCTATTATTAGTGTTAATGTATTTTATGTGTGGCCTAAGACAACTTTTCTGCTTTTAATGTTGCCCAAGGAAGTCATAAAATTGGATATCCCAGCTTTACATCAAGAAAAAAACACACTCTACATTTGGAATGGCTAAAAACACTACCAGCCATGCAAAAACCATGAGACTGGTAACTTCCAATGTGTTTTGGAACAGTGGAATCCCCTGGTGATATCTGAGGGATGTGGTTTCCTCTTGGAGGAGGTTGATGGTTTCTAAAGATTTTTATTATTGATTGAAATATTATAAATGTCATTGACCTTTTCATTACTCTGACTATTATTATTCCAGGCGGTCAGGTTTCTACTTGATCATTTGTATCTTGGGCATGACTTTCCTCGTGTTCTGTGGAGGTTGATCGCTACTGTGTTCCTGGGAGTTTCTACAGTTGGCCTTTACCTCCGAAGAATTATCTTCCGTGTGAGTATACTAACTTCCTGTGGAGGTATACTTGTAATCACAAAGAAGAAATTATTTAAAACAATTCATGGTTCTTGACTTTATTATGAATATTCCGGTTTAACAAAAACATCAGGGAAATGATTTATTAGTGTAAGAATTATTAAAATATCTGCCCTTTACATTATGAAAATTAAATAAGTTGTTGTTTGTTTAATAGAATGTCAGCAGAGCT
Organism: Aotus nancymaae; assembly: GCF_030222135.1. Taxonomy (NCBI): domain Eukaryota; kingdom Metazoa; phylum Chordata; class Mammalia; order Primates; family Aotidae; genus Aotus; species Aotus nancymaae. Next base: position 45,827 of record NW_026988450.1, on the reverse strand, counting down.
TTGGGTCAAAATAGGTTTTTTCTTTTTAAACCTTTGTGCTCTTTATCAGAAGTGGAGTATGAAGTTTTGGCACTTAAATAGGAAATTCTGTCTAAACCTTTCTGCTTTCTAATTCTATTGTATGGCTGGAAGGAAAGCTTTCAGTGTCCTCTCTAATGGTTCACTGCAGCAATGAACTAACAACAGACAGCTTAAGAGGAGAAGAAAAGCATAGAACAGGCACAAACATGGGAGCCAGGCCAAAAATGAGACTGCAAGAAGGGTCAGATGGTTAAAGAACACCCTTTTTTCAGGGGCGAGGGAGATAGATGGAGATGGAGGCAATTTATTGGGACAGCAAATGAATTTTAAAGGAAATGAAAGAGTCCAAGGAACAAACGGTTGGCCTGAGACAAAGTTCCTCTGAGATCATAGGGACAAGGTGACAAACTGCAGGAAGGTGAAGGGCAGAGCTGCACTGCATCTCATGATGCAGAGAAAGCCCCAGAAAATCTGTTGGAACTGCCCTTCAGATAATCAGTGAAAAGTGTGTCTGGGCAGGGTAATTTTGAATGATATCATCCAAGTGCATGTTCCCAGTTGCAGGTAGAGAGGGATCAGTATGTCCTAAGTCTGTACTTGATAGGAATTTGGCTGCTACGTTGTGCCATCATTTGCACTTTTCTGTCCATTGGGTAAATTGAGCTCTACATTTTCTCTTACCTTTCATGATCAGTGGAGTTCAGGAGTTCCAGAGCAGCCTGACCAACATGGTGAAACCCTGTCTCTACTAAAAATATAGAAATCAGCTGGGCATAGTGGCAGGCACCTGTAATTCCAGGTACTCTAAAGGCTGAGGCAGGAGAATGGCTTGAATCCAAGTGTCAGAGGTTGCAGAGAGCCGAGATTGTGCCATTGCACTCCAGCGCAGGCAACTGAGTGGGACACTGTCTCAAAAAAAAAAAAAAAAAAAAAAAAAAAATTTTTTTCTTTTTTTTTGTCTGGTAATTTTTCTTTTTTTGAGAGAAAGTTTCCCTCTCATCTCCCGGGCTGGAGTGCAATGGTGCGATCTCAGCTCAATGAGACCTCTGCCTCCCTAGTTCAAGTGATTCTGCTGCCTCAGCCTCCTGAGTAGCTGGGATTCCAGGTCCTCGCCACCACACCTGGCTAATTTTTGTATTTTTAGTCGAGACAAGGTTTCACCATGTTGGCCAGGCTGGTCTGGAACTCCTGAACTCAGGTGGTCCACCAGTTTCAGCATTCTCACAGTGCTAGGATTACAGGCATGAGCCACTGTGCCTGGCCTTTTTGTGATTTTTTTTTATATCATCAGCTATTATTGGTGTTAATGTATTTTATGTGTGGCCTAAGACAACTTTTCTGCTTTTAATATTGCCCAAGGAAGCCATAAAATTGGATATCCCTGCTATACATCAAGAAAAAAAACACACTCTACATTTGGAATGGCTAAAAACACTACCAGCCATGCAAAAACCATGAGACTGGTAACTTCCAATGTGTTTTGAAAGAGTGGAATCCCCTGGTGATATCTGAGGGATGTGGTTTCCTCTTGGAGGAGGTTGATGGTTTCTAAAGATTGTTATTATTGACTGAAATATTATAAATGTCATTGACATTTTCATTATTTTGACTATTATTATTCCAGGTGGTCAGGTTTCTACTTGATCATTTGTATCTTGGGCATGACTTTCCTCATGTTCTGTGGAGGTTGATCGCTACTGTGTTCCTGGGAGTTTCTACAGTTGGCCTTTTCCTCCGAAGAATTATCTTCCATGTGAGTATACTAACTTCCTGTGGAGGTATACTTGTAATCAGAAAGGAGAAATTATTTAAAACAATTCATGGTTCTTGCCTTTTTTATGAATATTCCAGTTTACCAAAAACATCAGGGAAATGATTTATTAGCGTAAGAATTATAAAAATATCTGCCCTTTACATTATGAAAATTAAATAGGTTGATGTTTGTTTAATAGAATGTCAGCAGAGCTTTGGGTCAAAATAGGTTTTTTCTTTTTAAACCTTTGTGCTCTTTATCAGAAGTGGAGTATGAAGTTTTGGCACTTAAATAGGAAATTCTGTCTAAACCTTTCTGCTTTCTAATTCTATTGTATGGCTGGAAGGAAAGCTTTCAGTGTCCTCTCTAATGGTTCACTGCAGCAATGAGCTAACAACAGACAGCTTAACAGGAGAAGAAAAGCATAGAACAGGCACAAACATGGGAGCCAGGCCAAAAATGAGACTGCAAGAAGGGTCAGATGGTTAAAGAGCACCCTTTTTTCAGGGGCAAGGGAGATAGATGGAGATGGAGGCAATTTATTGGGACAGCAAATGAATTTTAAAGGAAATGAAAGAGTCCAAGGAACAAACGGTTGGCCTGAGACAAAGTTCCTCTGAGATCATAGGGACAAGGTGACAAACTGCAGGAAGGTGAAGGGCAGAGCTGCACTGCATCTCATGATGCAGAGAAAGCCCCAGAAAATCTGTTGGAACTGCCCTTCAGATAATCAGTGAAAAGTGTGTCTGGGCAGGGTAATTTTGAATGATATCATCCAAGTGCATGTTCCCAGTTGCAGGTAGAGAGGGATCAGTATGTCCTAAGTCTGTACTTGATAGGAATTTGGCTGCTACGTTGTGCCATCATTTGCACTTTTCTGTCCATTGGGTAAATTGAGCCCTACATTTTCTCTTGCCTTTCATGATCAGTGGAGTTCAGGAGTTCCAGAGCAGCCTGACCAACATGGTGAAACCCTGTCTCTACTAAAAATATAGAAATCAGCTGGGCATAGTGGCAGGCACCTGTAATTCCAGGTACTCTAAAGGCTGAGGCAGGAGAATGGCTTGAATCCAAGTGTCAGAGGTTGCAGCGAGCCGAGATTGTGCCATTGCTCACCAGCCCGTGCAACTGAGTGGGACACTGTCTCAAAAAAAAAAAAAAAAAATTTTTTTTTTTTGTCTGGTAATTTTTCTTTTTTTGAGAGAAAGTTTCCCTCTTGTCTGTTGGGCTTGAGTGCAGTGGTGGGATCTCAGCTCACTGAGACCTCTGCCTCCCTAGTTCAAGTGATTCTGCTGCCTCAGCCTCCTGAGTAGCTGGGAGTCCGGGCCCTCACCACCACACCTGGCTAATTTTTGTATTTTTAGTCGAGACAAGGTTTCACCATGTTGGCCAGGCTGGTCTGGAACTCCTGAACTCAGGTGATCCACCCGTTTCAACATTCTCACTGTACTAGCCTAACAAGGATGGGCCACTGTGCCTGGCCTTTTTGTGATTTTTTTTTTTTTATATCATCAGCTATTATTGGTGTTAATGTATTTTATGTGTGGCCTAAGACAGCCTTTCTGTTTTTAATGTTGCCGAAGGAAGCCATAAAATTGGATATCCCTGCTTTACATCAAGAAAAAAACACACTCTACATTTGGAATGCCTAAAAGCACTACCAGCCATGCGAAAACCATGAAACTGGTATCTTCCAATCTGTTTTGAAACAGTGGAATCCCCTGGTGATATCTGAGGGATGTGGTTTTCTCTTGGAGGAGGTTGATGGTTTCTAAAGATTTTTATTATTGACTGAAATAGTATAAATTTCATTGACCTTTTCATTATTTTGTCTATTATTATTCCAGGTGGTTATGATTCTACTTGATCATTTGTATCTTGGGCGTGACTTTCCTCGTGTTCTCTGGAGGTTGATCGCTACTGTGTTTCTGGGAGTTTCTACAGTTGGCCTTTTCCTCCGAAGAATTATCTTCCATGTGAGTATACTAACTTTCTGTGGAGGTATACTTGTAATCACAAATAAGAAATTATTTAAAACAATTCATGGTTCTTGACTTTATTATGAATATTCCGGTTTAACAAAAACATCAGGGAAATGATTTATTAGCGTAAGTATTATAAAAATATCTGGAGGAGGATCTAAGATGGCCGCTTAGGAGGAACTCGGGATTGCAGCTCCGAGAGAAGGCGCAGAGGGTGAGTGGACGCTGCATTTCCAGACAGAGTTTTACTGCCAACAGACCAGGAGATTCACAGGAGGAGAAGCCCCACGGGTCACCAGCACCGCTGGTTTGAGCGGTGCGGCCACTCAGCCTATGCCCTGGGGTGGGAGGGCAGTGGCTCCTTATGCAGAGTGAGAAAGAGTCCCCTCTGTGCCAGCAAGGTGAGTTGAAGCAGGGAGTCAAGCCAGGAGACTCCCGGGCAAGGGTGCCCCACGAATCTCAGAGCCGCTGCTTCGGCTGATGCAGCGGCACACAGGGCAGTGGATTTTTACTGCTCACAGACCAGGAGATTCACAGGCAGAGAAACTCCATGGATTGCCCGCGCTGCTGGTTGGACCAGAGCGGCTGCTCGGCCTGCACCGGGGGAAGGGAGCAGCGGCTTCTTGAGCAAAGTGAACGAGACTGGGTCCCCTGTGGGCCAGCAAGGTGAGCTGAGGCAAGGATTCAAGCCAAGAGATTCCTTGGCAAAGAGGGAGCCACTGGAAACATGGCTGAACCTGGGATGATCCAGCACTGTGGGGGAGGGGCATCCTCCATCGGGAAACACCCTGCAGTTCCCAGGGCAATTTGCCGTAACGAAGACAACCCATCACTACAGAGACTCTGTCACTACAGGGGCAGGCCAGCATAGCGGAAGCAGTTCTAACTACACCTATATAAACAGGACTGCACGGACGCTCACGTGGAAGCTGGGCAGAGCCCACAGCAGCTCAGCAAAGCCTCTGCAGGCTGAGTGTGACTAGACTGCCACCTTGTGGGCAGGGAAAATGGTAGCAACACAGCTGGAAATCATAAAGCCCTAACTCCCTGTGCCAGAACACCTGGGGGGAAGAAAAGGGGGTTTATGAGTTCAGCTGCTGCAGACTTAAAATTACCAAAATCAGAAAGACAGCAACTACAAAGTCGATAGGTGGATAAATCCACAAAGATGGGAAGAAACCAGTGCAAAAAGGATGAAAACACCCAATACCAGAACACCTCTCCTCCTACAAGGGAGCACAGCTCCTCACCAGCACGGGAACAAGACTGGACGGAGAATGAGTGTGATGAAATGACAGAATCAGCCTTCAGAAAGTGGATAATAAGAAACTTCCGTGAGCCAAAAGGACATGTTCTAACCCAATGCAAAGAAACTAAGAACCTTGAAAAAAGACTTGATGAAATATTAATGAGAACGGACAACTTAGGAATATAAGTGAATTGATGGAGCTGAAAAACACAACACGAGAACTTCACGAAGCATGCACAAGTTTCAACAGCCGAATTGACCAAGCAGAAGAAAGGATATCAGAGGTCAAAGATCAACTCAATGAAATAAAACGAGAAGGCAAGATTAGAGAAAACAAGGTAAAAAGGAATGAAAAGAGTCAACAAGAAATATGGGACTACGTGAAAAGACCTAATCTATGTCTGATAGGTGTACCTGAATGTGATGAGAATACATCCAAGCTGGAAAATACTTTTCAGGACATTATCCAGGAAAACTTCCCCAACCTAGCAAGGCAGGCCAATATTCAAGTCCAGGAAATACAGAGAACACCACAAAGATATTCCTCTAGAAGAGCAACCCCAAGGCACATAATCATCAGATTCACCAGGGTTGAAATGAAGGAGAAAATACTAAGGGCAGCCAGAGAGAAAGGTTGGGTTACCCACAAACGGAAACCCATCAGACTCACAGCAGATATCTCAGCAGAAACCCTACAGGCCAGAAGAGAGTGGGGGCCGATATTCAACATCCTTAAAGAAAAAAACTTTCAACCCAGAATTTCATATCCCGTCAACATAAGCTTCATAAGTGAAGGAAAAATAAAATCCTTTGTGAACAAGCAAGTACTCACAGATTTCATCACCACCAGACCAGCTTTACAAGAGCTCCTGAAGGAGACACTACACATAGAAAAAACAACCAGTACCAGCCACTCCAAAAATGCACAAAATGGTAAAGAGCATCAACACAATGAAGAATCTGCATCAACCAATGGGCAAAACAGCCAGCTAGCATCAAAATGACAGGATCAAATTCACACATAACAATATTAACCCTAAATGTAAATGGACTAAATGCCCCAATCAAAAGACACAGACTGGCAAATTGGATAAAAAGCCAAAACCCATCAGTGTGCTGCATCCAGGAAACCCACCTCACATGCAAGGATACACAAAGGTTCAAAATAAAGGGATGGAGGAAGATTTACCAAGCAAATGGAGAGCAAAAAAAAAGCAGGAGTTGCAATTCTCATCTCTGATAAAATAGACTTTAAAGCAACAAAGATCAAAAGAGACAAAGAAGGACATTACATAATGGTAAAAGGATCAATGCAACAAGAAGAGCTAACGATCCTAAATACATATGCACCTAATACAGGAGCACTCAGATACATAAGGCAAGTTCTAAAAGACTTGCAAAGAGACCTAGACTCCCACACAATAATAGTGGGAGACTTCAACACACCATTGTCAATATTAGATCAACGAGACAGAAAATTAATAAGGATATCCAGGACTTGAACTCAGACCTGGAACAAGCAAACCTAATAGACATTTACAGAACTCTCCAGCCCAAATCCACAGAATATACATTCTTCTCAGCACCACATCACACCTACTCTAAAATTGACCACATAATTGGAAGTAAATCACTCCTCAGCAAATGCAAAAGAACGGAAACCATAACAAACAGTCTCTCAGACCACAGTGCAATCAAGTTAGAACTCAGAATTCAGAAGCCAACCCAGAACCGCACAGCCTCATGGAAAATGAACAACTTTCTCCTGAATGTTGACTGGATAAACACTGAAATGAAGGCAGAAATAAAGATGTTCTTTGAAACCAACGAGAATGAAGACACCACATACCAGAATCTCTGGGACACATTTAAAGCAGTCTCTAGAGGAAAATATATAGCAATAGGTGCCCACATGAGAAGAAAGGAGAGATATAAAATTGACACCCTATCATCAAAATTGAAAGAGCTAGAGGAGCAAGATCAAAAAAACTCAAAACCTAGCAGAAGACAAGAAATAACCAAGATCAAAGCAGAATTGAAGGAGATAGAGACACGAAAAACCCTACAAAAAAAATCAATAAATCCAGGAGCTGGTTTTTTGAAAAGATCAACAAAATAGACAGACCACTAGCCAGATTAATAAAAAAGAAAAGAGAGAATAACCAAATAGATGCAATAAAAAATGATAAAGGGGATAACACCACAGATGCCACAGAAATTCAAACCATCATCAGAGATTATTACAAACAACTCTATGCACATAAATTAGAAAACCTGGAAGAAATGGATAAATTCCTGGACAGTAGCCTCCTCCCATGCCTAAACCAGGAAGAAGTCAAAACCCTGAATAGACCAATAACAAGGTCTGAAGTCGAGGCAGGAATTAAGAGCCTACCACCCAAAAAAAGCCCAGGCCCAGATGGTTTCACAGCCGAATTCTACCAGCCATACAAAGAGGAACTGGTACCATTCCTACTGAAACTATTCCAAATAATCCAAAAAGAGGGAATCCTTCCCAAATCATTTTATGAGACCAACATCATCCTAATACCAAAACCCGGCAGGGACTCAACAAAAAAAGAAAACTACAGGCCAATATCCATGATGAACATAGATGCAGAAATCTTCAATAAAATACTGGCAAGCCAATTGCAACAGCACATCAACAAGCTTATCCACCATGATCAAGTAGGATTCATCCCGGGGATGCAAGGCTGGTTCAATATATGCAAGTCTATAAATGTAATTCACCACATAAACAGAATCAAAGACAAAAACCCATGATTATCTCAATTGATGCAGAGAAGGCCTTCGACAAAATTCAGCAGCCCTTTATGCTAAAAACTCTCAATAAACTAGGTATCGACGGAACGTATCTCAAAATAATAAAAGCTCTTTATGACAAACCGACAGCCAATATCATACTGAATGGGCAAAAACTGGAAGCATTCCCTTTGAAATCTGGCACTAGACAAGGATGCCCTCTCTCACCACTCCTATTCAATATAGTACTGGAAGTTCTAGCCAGAGCAATCAGGCAAGAAAAATAAATAAAGGGTATTCGATTAGGAAAGGAGGAAGTCAAATTGTCTCTATTTGCAGATGACATGATTGTATATCTAGAAGACCCTATCACCTCAGCCCAAAATCTCCTTAAACTGATAAGCAACTTCAGCAAAGTCTCAGGATACAAAATCAATGTGCAAAAATCACAAGGATTCCTATACACCAATAACAGACTTAAAGAGAGCCAAATCAAGAATGAACTGCCATTCACTATTGCTACAAAGAGAATAAAATACCTAGGAATACAACTAACAAGGAACGTAAAGGACCTCTTCAAGGAGAACTACAAATCACTGCTCAACAAAATAAGAGAGGACACAAACAGATGGAGAAACATTCCATGTTCATGGTTAGGAATAATTAATATGGTGAAAATGGCCATACTGCCCAAAGTAATTTACAGATTCAATGCTATCCCCATCAAGCTACCAATAACCTTACTCACAGAATTGGAAAAAACCACCTTAAACTTCATATGGAACCAAAAGAGAGCCCGCATAGCCAAGTCAATTCAAGCAAAAAGAACAAAGCGGGAGGCATCACACTACCGGACATCAAACTCTACTACAAGGCTACAGTAATCAAAACAGCATGGTACTGGTACCAAAACAGAGATATAGACCAATGGAACAGAACTGAGGCGTCAGAGGTGGCCCAACATATCTACAACCACCCAATCTATGACAAACCTGAAAAAAACAAGCAATGGGGAAAGGATTCCCTGTTCAATAAGTGGTGCTGGGAAAACTGGCTAGCCATATGCAGAAAGCAGAAACTCGACCCCTTCCTGACACATTACACTAAAATTGACTCCAGATGGATTAAAGACTTAAACATAAGACCTAACACCATAAAAACACTAGAAGGAAACCTAGGGAAAACCATTCAGGACATAGGCGTAGGCAAGGACTTTATGACCAAAACACCAAAAGCATTGGCAACAAAAGCCAAAATAGACAAATGGGACCTAATCAAACTCCACAGCTTCTGCACGGCAAAAGAAACAGTCAATAGAGTGAATCGGCAACCAACAGAATGGGAAAAAATTTTTACAGCCTACCTGTCTGACAAAGGGCTGATATCCAGAATTTATGAGCTAAAACAGATTTACAAGAAAAAAACAAACAAGCCCATTCAAAAATGGGCGAAGGATATGAACAGATACTTTACAAAAGAAGACATACATGAGGCCAACAAACATATGAAAAAGTGTTCATCATCACTTGTCATTAAAGAAATGCAAATCAAAAGTACATTGAGATACCATCTCACGCCAGTTAGAATGGTGATCATTAAAAAATCTGGAGAAAACAGATGCTGGAGAGCATGTGGAGAAATAGGAACACTTTTACACTGTTGGTGGGAGTGTAAATTAGTTCAACCATTGTGGAATACAGTGTGGCGATTCCTCAAGGACCTAGAAATAGGAATTCCATTTGACCCAGCAATCCCATTACTGGGCATATATCCAAAGGATTATAAATCGTTCTACTATAAGGACACATGCACACGAATGCTCATTGCAGCACAGTTTACAATAGCAAAGACCTGGAACCAACCCAAATGCCCATCGGTGATAGACTGCACAGGAAAAATGTGGTACATATACACCATGGAATATTATGCAGCAATAAAAAATGATGAGTTCGCGTCCTTTGTAGGGACATGGATGAACCTGGAAACCATCATTCTCAGCAAACTGACACAAGAACACAAAATCAAACATCACATGTTCTCACTCATAGGCGGGTGTTGAACAAGAACACATGGACACAGGGAGAGGAGCACTATACACTGGGGTCTGTTGGGGGGGAGTGGGTTGGACAGCAGGGGGGTGGGGAGTTGAGGAGGGATAGCATGGGGAGAAATGCCAGATATAGGTGACGGGGAGGAAGGCAGCAAACCACACTGCCACGTGTTCACCTACGCAACAAACTTTTATGTTTTTCACATGTATCCCAAAACCTAAAATGCAATAATAAAAAAAAAAATATATATATATCGGCCATTTACATTATGAAAATTAAATAGGTTGATGTTTGTTTAATAGAATGTCAGCAGAGCTTTGGGTCAAAAATAGTTTTTTTTTCTTTTTTTAAACCTTTGTGCTCTTTATCAGAAGTGGAGTATGAAGTTTTGGCACTTAAATAGGAAATTCTGTCTAAACCTTTCTGCTTTCTAATTCTATTGTATGGCTGGAGGGAAAGCTTTCAGTGTCCTCTCTAATGGTTCACTGCAGCAATGAACTAACAACAGACAGCTTAACAGGAGAAGAAAAGCATAGAACAGGCACAAACATGGGAGCCAGGCCAAAAATGAGACTGCAAGAAGGGTCAGATGATTAAAGAGCACACTTTTTTCAGGGGCGAGGGAGATAGATGGAGATGGAGGCAATTTATTGGGACAGCAAATGAATTTTAAAGGAAATGAAAGAGTCCAAGGAACAAACGGTTGGCCTGAGACAAAGTTCCTCTGAGATCATAGGGACAAGGTGACAAACTGCAGGAAGGTGAAGGGCAGAGCTGCACTGCATCTCATGATGCAGAGAAAGCCCCAGAAAATCTGTTGGAACTGCCCTTCAGATAATCAGTGAAAAGTGTGTCTGGGCAGGGTAATTTTGAATGATATCATCCAAGTGCATGTTCCCAGTTGCAGGTAGAGAGGGATCAGTATGTCCAAAGTCTGTACTTGATAGGGATTTGGCTGCTACGTTGTGCCGTCATTTGCGCTTTTCTGTCCATTGGGTAAATTGAGCTCTACATTTTCTCTTACCTTTCATGATCAGTTGAGGTCAGGAGTTCCAGAGCAGCCTGACCAACATGGTGAAACCCTGTCTCTACTAAAAATATAGAAATCAGCTGGGCATAGTGGCAGGCACCTGTAATCCCAGTTACTCTAAAGGCTGAGGCAGGAGAATGGCTTGAATCCAAGTGTCAGAGGTTGCAGCAAGCCGAGATTGTGCCATTGCACTCCAGCCCGTGCAACTGAGTGCGACGCTGTCTCGAAAAAAAAATTTTTTTGCTTTTTTGGTTGGTAATTTTTCTTTTTTTGAGACAAGGTTTCCCTCTCATCTCCCGGGCTGGAGTGCAATGGTGCGATCTCAGCTCACTGAGACCTCTGCCTCCCTAGCTCAAGTGATTCTGCTGCCTCAGCCTCCTGAGGAGCTGGGATTCCAGGCCCTCGCCACCACACCTGGCTAATTTTTGTATTCTTAGTCGAGACAAGGTTTCACCATGTTGGCCAGGCTGGTCTGGAACTCCTGAACTCAGGTGATCCACCGGTTTCAGCATTCTCACAGTGCTAGGATTACAGGCATGGGCCACTGTGCCTGGCCTTTTTGTGATTTTTTTTTTTTAGATCATGAGCTATTATTAGTGTTAATGTATTTTATGTGTGGCCTAAGACAACTTTTCTGCTTTTAATGTTGCCCAAGGAAGCCATAAAATTGGATATCCCTGCTTTACATCAAGAAAAAAATTCACTCTACATTTGGAATGGCTAAAAACACTATCAGCCATGCAAAAACCATGAGACTGGTAACTTCCAATCTGTTTTGAAACAGTGGAATCCCCTGGTGATATCTGAGGGATGTGGTTTCCTCTTGGAGGAGGTTGATGGTTTCTAAAGATTGTTATTATTGACTGAAATAGTATAAATGTCATTGACCTTTTCATTATTTTGACTATTATTATTCCAGGCGATCAGGTTTCTACTTTATCATTTGTATCTTGGGCATGACTTTCCTCGTGTTCTGTGGAGGTTGATCGCTACTGTGTTCCTGGGAGTTTCTACAGTTGGCCTTTACCTCCGAAGAATTATCTTCCGTGTGAGTATACTAACTTCCTGTGGAGGTATACTTGTAATCACAAAGAAGAAATTATTTAAAACAATTCATGGTTCTTGACTTTATTATGAATATTCCGGTTTAACAAAAACATCAGGGAAATGATTTATTAGTGTAAGAATTATTAAAATATCTGCCCTTTACATTATGAAAATTAAATAAGTTGTTGTTTGTTTAATAGAATGTCAGCAGAGCTTTGGGTCAAAATAGGTTTTTTCTTTTTAAACCTTTGTGCTCTTTATCAGAAGTGGAGTATGAAGTTTTGGCACTTAAATAGGAAATTCTGTCTAAACCTTTCTGCTTTCTAATTCTATTGTATGGCTGGAAGGAAAGCTTTCAGTGTCCTCTCTAATGGTTCACTGCAGCAATGAACTAACAACAGACAGCTTAAGAGGAGAAGAAAAGCATAGAACAGGCACAAACATGGGAGCCAGGCCAAAAATGAGACTGCAAGAAGGGTCAGATGGTTAAAGAACACCCTTTTTTCAGGGGCGAGGGAGATAGATGGAGATGGAGGCAATTTATTGGGACAGCAAATGAATTTTAAAGGAAATGAAAGAGTCCAAGGAACAAACGGTTGGCCTGAGACAAAGTTCCTCTGAGATCATAGGGACAAGGTGACAAACTGCAGGAAGGTGAGGGCCAGAGCTGCACTGCATCTCATGATGCAGAGAAAGCCCCAGAAAATCTGTTGGAACTGCCCTTCAGATAATCAGTGAAAAGTGTGTCTGGGCAGGGTAATTTTGAATGATATCATCCAAGTGCATGTTCCCAGTTGCAGGTAGAGAGGGATCAGTATGTCCTAAGTCTGTACTTGATAGGAACTTGGCTGCTACGTTGTGCCATCATTTGCGCTTTTCTGTCCATTGGGTAAATTGAGCTCTACATTTTCTCTTGCCTTTCATAGCAGTAAAAACGTGAATGTCTGGGGGCTGACCCTCCTTCTGAACAGTGATCCAAGAAAAAAGCACTAATCCCACAATGCTGTTTTATATTCCTGGGAAGAGGAAGTATGTTTTATTTTTACAACCTAGGTAATTACCCACCCTTCAGTACTGCCTTTCAAGATACATAGAAAACAGAAAATAGATGAATTTTGAAGATATCTAGGCACATTTAACAGTCTGTCCTTTTTTTTTTTTTGAAATGATGTCTCACTCTCTGGCCAAGGCTAGAGTGCAGTGACATAATCTCAGCTCACTGCAACCTCTGCCTTCCAGGTTCCAGTGAGTTTCTTGCCCCAGCCTCTCAAGTATCTGGAATTACATGCATGCACCACCATTCCTGGTGAATTTTTGTATTTTTGGTATAGATGGGATTTCATCATTTTTTCCAGGCATGTCTTGAACTGTGAACTCAGGTGATCCACCTGCCTCAGTCTCCAAAAGTGCTGGGATTACACATGTGAGCCACCATGCCCTGCCACATTTATCAGTCTTTACCCCACTTAGTCCTGAACAGAGAATTGTCAATGTAAATTGGGGGAAGTTTTCTTTTTTTGACAGAATCTGGCTCTGTCACCCATACTGGAGTATAATGGTGTGATCTTGGCTTACTGCAACCTCTACCTCCTGGCTTTAAGTGATTCTCCTGCCTCAGCACCCCTGAGCAGCTAGAACTACAGGCAGTTGCCACCACACCCAGCTAATTTTTTTATTTTTAGTATAGATGGGGTTTCACCATGTTTGCCAGGCTGGTCTGAAACTCCCAATCTCAAGTGATCCACCCACCTCGACCTCTCAAAGTGCTGGCATTACAAGCCTGTGCCACCATGCCTGGGGAGGTGATGTTTTTTAATGTGTCAGTTCTGATTTTAACTCCCATGTAATACAAATTTCTGGAAGTTAAAATCAGAAAAAACAAATTCTACAAAGAACTTGAAAGATGTTCTTTCAGGCTGGGCATGGTGGCTTTTTCAGATCATCCCTCTGCAAGAAAGGGTAAGTTTGGCAACTGAGTAAGTTTTGTTTGTTTGTTTTCCTTGCTTTTGGGCATAGTCTGCCAGGTCAGGACGTGGATGTCTTTTTCTCTCCACAGCGCTGTGCTCAAGCCTTGGAGAGGGAGATGGCCGAGAGGAAGCCTGCCTACAAGCAGCACAGGTAGGTCATTGTGATGGATTTTTGTTTTGCTTTTTGAGTCAGAATCTCACTCTTCTCTCAGACTGGAGTGCAGTGGTGCAGTCTCAGCTCACTGCAACCTCCAATTCCCAGGTTCAAGCAATTCTCTGCCTCAGGTTCCCGAGTAGCTGGGATTACAAGCATGCACCACTACACCTGACTAATTTTGTAATTTTAGTAGAGACAGAGTTTCTACATGTTGGTCAGGCTGGTCTCAAACTCCCAACCTCAGGCGATCTGCCCACTTCAGCCTCCCAAAGTGCTGGGATTGCAGGCATGAGCCACCATGCCCAGTTGTGATGGTCACTTTTAAGGATGTTTTTGGGTTAAGATGAAGCTTTGAGTGTCTAGTAAAGAACGTGGTGTTTTAATTCTTCAAATTAATTTCTCTGTTTTCTATATGGGAAAGGAGGAGAAAGCAGAAAGTGCCAGAGAGACACATGAGTGAGGAGCCAGCCCAGAGATGCCTGTGCCTAGAGAACGCTCTCTGGAGAGGTAGGAGCTCCCATGAAGGCAGCTGCTTAATTTCTGCTGCACAATCCACACCCTCCTTCTCCTTTTGGGGGTGAGGGCTCAGGTGGGGTAATTGTCATATTTCCTGGAAAGAGTTCCAAGCACTTATGAAGAGAACAGTTGTCCCATTGGGTGCCCTAGCTGAATGGCTCTTGGCTGGTCCCCTGTGAATGGTGCAGTTCAGGCCCCTCCACTGACTGTGGACATTGCCCCACCCTGACATCTTGGTTACTTTTAACCGTGAGGATAAGCCTGCAAGGCAAATGGGCCAGCTCCCCTTCCCACCTTGAGTCAGTGTGAAGGCTTTATTTTTCTTTCATTTGAGAAAAGTCACAACAATAGCATTTTATTTATTTTCTTTTTTTTTTTGAGACAGAGTTTTGCTCTTGTTACCCAGGCTGGAGTGCAATGGCGCGATCTCGGCTCACTGCAACCTCCGCCTCCTGGGTTCAGGCAATTCTCCTGCCTCACCCTCCTGAGTAGCTGGGATTACAGGCATGTGCCACCATGCCCAGCTAATTTTTGTATTTTTAGTAGAGACGAGGTTTCACCTTGTTGACCAGGATGGTCTCGATCTCTTGACCTCGTGATACACCCACCTTGACCTCCCAAAGTGCTGGGATTATAGGCATAAGCCACCATGCCTGGCAACAATAGCATTTTAAATGGGAGCTTAAGTGCTGATGAGAGCAGAGATTATTGGGCAATGTCTTCATGGATCAATAAGGCAGTATCATGAGGTCTGTTTTAAGAAAAGAATCATTTGTTTGCACTTTTTGGAACTTCCTTCATTCTTTTTGCTTGTTTAAATTGTTTATTGTGAATTATATAACTCCTTTAGTAAGCTAAATATCTGTGTAATCTTACTCCTCTAACATTTGAAGTGTGACCCTAAAGCTTTCTGGTGACCCTAAAACTTTCTGGTTAATTTTTTTCTTTCTTTCTTGTCTTTTCTTCTTGAAACCCTTGCTCTGTCTCCCAGGCTAGGGTACACTGGTGCAATTTTTGCTCACTGCAACCACCACCTCCTAGGTTTAAGCAATTCTCCTGCCTCAGCCTCCCAAGTAGCTGGGACTACATGTGCCTGCCACCATGCCTGGCAAATTTTTTCATTTTGTATTTTTAGTAGAGACAGAGTTTTACCATGTTGGCCAGGCTTGCCTCTAACTCTTGACCTCAAGTCATCTGCCCGCCTTGGCCTTCTAAAGTGCTGGGATTACGAGTGTGAGCCACTGCACCCAGCCTTCATTTATTTTCTGTATCTCTGACCTTTTCTCATGAGTGTTAAGTCTCTTTATGTTCAGTTCTGTTCATAAATATTGACAATGCCTGGTGAGATATGGAGGATAGATTCACTACGAATCCACAGAATTTTAAATGCCCCTATAGCTTGAAGAAAAGTAGCAGTGCTGCTCCTGTCCTGGGCCTATAGATGTTCTTCCCATTTATGGCTGTTTCTATTTTAATTTGGAGTCTGTGATCACATGATGGGTGATTTCCTTTGATGTGTACTGGGAACCCCTGATTTCAAGCTCATTTCCACCTGGTTAGAGCCTGACCTGTCCACAGCCTATTGAGAGTTAAGAAAAGCCCTGGACCAGGAATCTGCAGTGTCTTCCTCAGGGCTGAGGCCCAGAAGGCTCCAGGGTCCTCTGAGGCATCTGGCCAATAAACCCTATGCCTCTCATAAGGGACATGAGGGTGGCAAAGAGAGTGAGATGGCAGTGGAAGGTGTGGAGGGCTTCTTATTTGGCACAGAATATGCAAGCCAGATTTAGCCCCATTTCCTTCTCTGGACCTTAGCAGGTTCAGGACCTCATTCGGTTCCTGTGAGGAACAGCAGCTGCATCCCAACTGAAAACACAGAGAAGACAAAGGTAAATGCTGGGGTCATTTTCACTCTGCCTGTATCAGGACACTGTAATCTTTTCCTCCATCATCCTCTCCTGGCCTGGCCTCTGCTCTATGGGTTCTGTGATATGTTTTCTCTCTGGACTTTTTCAAAAGCAACATCTTCCCCATAAGCTTTCTGGCTTCTCCATTCCCAGCTAGTCATCTTGGGTGGCACCTACAGAAGCCATAAATGCTTAGGGACTGAGGGCTGAAGGGCTTTTACTGTTCTGTTTCCAGAAATAACATGAGGAATGCCACCGACCTCCACCTCTGTAGGTCTCATGGCCCAGTGAACTCTGACTGATCTCTTTTACTCAAGGTGTTGTGGGATCTTATTTCAGAAATATGTGGGGTTTTATTTTGCTGTGATTTTGTTTGTTTTCTTCTATAAGGTAGGTGATTAACATTTGAAATATCTGCTGTATTCCCAGAAGTGACAAAAGTGAAAACTCATTAATCCAACATTAATATGTGCTTTGTGCAGTTTTGAATGCTCTTCAACAAGGTCAATTCCATCATTCATCACAGTCCCATTCCTGTTGTTAACTGTGTTGTGCAAAAACTCGCCTTCACCCCCCTTCAGTGGTGTCCTGATCTAATATTCTAAGTGTCAGAGTTTCTGTACTTGTAATAGAAAATATGTCTCGACTGTGAGTTAGTGAAGTGAATGTAACCTATTACCCACAGTGACGATTCCCAACTACATCAGAGGAAACAAATGGTCACTGATGTCCTTCACCTCGGAAGGCAACGGTGCCCAAGACAGAAATTTGGGAAAAACGAGCCAAAATGCACAAGACCACACCGATGTCATCTTTGTATTTGGATTCAGAACTCATTTTGGTGGTGGCAAGACAACCGGCTTTGGCATGATTTATGATTCCCTGGATTATGCAAAGAAAAATGAACCCAAACATAGACTTGCAAGACATGGCCTGTATGAGAAGAAAAATACCTCAAGAAAGCAATGAAAGGAACACAAGAACAGAATGAAGAAAGTCAGGGGGACTGCAAAGGCCAGTGTTGGTGCTGGCAAAAAGTGAGCTGGAGATTGGATCACAGCTGAAGGAGTAAAGGTGCTGCAATGATGTTATCTATGGCCACTGTGGACTTTTCACGAGAAGCTTAATAAACTAAGAACTTTCATGTGTGAAAAAAAAAAGAAAAAAAAAATCTCCTCATGACCTCTCAGCCCTCAGCCACCTCCTTCCCCTAGGTCTTCTCTAGTACTTCAGCCACCTCCTTCACTTGGCTGACCTGCTGTCTCAGCTGACACTCAGCCTTCACCTGACTTGGCCTCAGACTTCACCCCCTCCTCTAGTCACGTGGCCTCTGACACCTCGACCAACACGTCTAAATGTACCACTTGATGTATTGATTTGAATGGTATAAAGTAATTTGTGAAAAAAATTCATCTCTTCTTTTCTTGAGTGAATAGAAGAAATGTCGCAGATGGTACTGCAGGGCTTTGCAGTACAAGGCTAACACTGGCTGAGATCTTGGTCAGTTTTGTCAAGTTTCTGAGAGTACTCAGTCAGTTGCATTATTTCCTCATCATGAGTTTGGCAGCAGATATCTCTTGTAGATAATGACAGATTTTTTATTTTTTTGTGGGGACAGAGCCTCACTGCATCACCCAGGCTAGAGTGCAGTGGTGCAATCCTGGCTCAGTGCAACCTCCATCTCTAGGGTTCAGGTGATCCTCCCACCTTAACCTCCAGAGGAGCAGCCGGGACTACTGTCACACACCACCACATTTGACTCTTTTTTTATTTTTATCTTTATGTTTTTTGAGACAAAGTTTCACTCTGGCTGTAATGCAGTGGTGTCATCTCGGCTAACTGCAACCTCTGACTCTTAGGTTCAAGCAATTCTCCTGCCTCAGCCTCCCAAGTAGCTGGGACTACTGGCCCATATCACCATATCCAGCTAATTTTTTGTATTTTTAGTAGAGACACGGTTTCATCATGTTGTCCAGGACAGTCTTGATCTATTGATCTCATGATCTGCCCACCTTGGCCTCTGAAAGTGCTGGGATTACACACATAAGCCACACTGACCAACCTTTCTTTCTTTCTTTTTTCTTTTGAGATGGAGTCTTGATTTGTCACCCAGGCTGGAGTGCAGTGGTGTGATCTCAGATCTTAGCTAACTGCAACCTCTGCCTTCTGGATTCAAGTGATTCTTCTGCCTCAGCTTCCTGAGTAGCTGAGACTACAGGTGTATACCACCACACCTGGCTAATTTTGGTATTTTTAGTAGAGACAGGGTTTCACCACATTGGCCAGGCTGGTCTCGAACTCCCGACCTCAGGTGATCCACCCACCCTGGCCTCCCAAAGTGCTGGGATTACAAGTGTGAGCCACCGTGCCCATCTCTCTCTCTCTCTCTCTCTTTTTTTCTTTAACTTTTTGTAAAGACCATGTTTCACCATGTTGCCCAGGCTGGTCTCAAGCTCCCAGACTCATGTCATCTGCCAACTTAGGCCTTCCAAAGTGCTGCGATTACGGGCATGAGCCAGTAGCCCAGCCAGAGATTGTGCATAGAAGCCAGAAATAGCAGTTTTGCAGGTGTGTATAGAACCTCAGCTGTTTGGCCATCTCTGTGAAGGATGACACCCATCCCTGACTTGCAGGGTGTCCTGTGTCCTCCAGCAGAGAGATCCACACCAAAGGGCACAGAGCTTGTGACCACCCACAGTGGAAGCACAAGTGAAGGGACTCAGGGTGCAAAAGAAAGATACCAAATCTCCTGGTAATAAACAGGAGGCTGTGGAAGAGAAGGTTGGAGCGGGTTGGTGTCACTCAGGGGTTTGTGTAACTCGGGTGGAGCTGCAAGGCTCCTGGCTGGGCAAGAAGTGTGAGCAGGAGCATGGAGGCTGCATGAGGGCCCCACAGAGCCACTGTGGAAAAGCTCAGATGGCTGGGTATGCACAGGGAATTATGGCCTTAGTCCGTTATCTGTAGGAATGATGATTCTTTCCCTGGACATGTGAAGGCTCTGGATCAGGGTGAATGAATGCCTAGAGCTTTGGGAAATTTAACTTTGTTCTGTCAGGGGATGCTGTCTCCCCTATATTTTATGGCCCCAGGAGACTAACAATGAGGATGGATCTGGTTTATTGGAGCTGTGGCCTTGGTCTTCAGAATCAGGTCAACTCTGGTGGGGAACTCAAGGCCAATCCTGAGCTGTTCTGGCATCATCCTATCCCCAGCAACCTCTCTCTCTCCTGCAACTCCCAGCTTTGCATCTCCCAACCTTGACCTGCAAAATCCTCCCCCTTCGCTGTGTCCCTGCTGCCTGAGCCCAGACACCAATTCTCAGTGGGGCTCAGAGCCCCAGCTTTCTCAGAAATCAGCTGGGACTGGGACTGATGTGGTTATGAGGTCATGGTGAGGACAAGGAGACCAAGCCCATAAGGAAAACATCTTGCAAAATAGCTGCTAAAAAGGAGAACCTGATCCCTCCCACCAGTTACATGAAAATATTTACACTCAGAAGATCAGCATAAGATGTTCACTGTTGTTTACTAAGCTTAGGGTGTAACAGTTCAGAACCTGGGATTGCCAACCTCTGTTTCAAAAGATAAGGGATAGCCTCAGATTCTTGTGAGATGAAGAGATTATAGGAATGCATACACAGTTAAACTCTAAGAGCTATATCTGTGATCTGTAGATAATTATTCTTCATGACATATGCAGTCACACACAGAAGTATTCAGTAGGTGTACAGGTATTTTATAGAAGACAAAATATAGGCCGGGTGCAGTGGCTCACACCTGTAATTCCAGCACTTTGGGAGGCCGAGGCAGGTGGATCACAACGTCAAGAAATTGAGACCATCCTGGTCAAGATGGTGAAACCCCATCTCCACTAAAAATACAAAAAATCAGCTGGACACGGTGGCACGTGCCTGTAATCCCAGCTACTCAGGAGGCTGAGGCAGGAGAATTGCCTGAACCCAGGAAGTGGAGGTTGCAGTGAGCCGAGATCGCACCATTGCACTCCAGCCTGGGTAACAAGAGCGAAACTCCGTCTTAAAAAAAAAAAAAAAAAATACAAAATATATAATGGGCAAAAAAAGATCACATGGAAATAAACCAAAAGAAATTTGTTTTCACTATGAAAATGCTTTAATAATGTTGTCTGTACAGCATGGAATGTGGACAGGGAAAACAGCAAGTGCACACACAGAGGCACAGGCCAGAGGGCAGGCTGGGAGCGAATAAAGAGTTCACACCACTTCCCTGCTTTCTCCAGTGACTGGAGGCTCTAGGCCACCTCCTTCTTGAACTTGCCCTCCTCCTCCGCTGTGGTGTCCTGGTAGTATTGTTATTTGAACACCAAGTCATTCTTGTTGTTCTTGGCCTTGGTGAACTCCATCTAGTCCAGGCCCTCTCCCATGTAGCAGTGCAGGAAGGTCTTGTGTAGAAACATGGCTGTGAACTGCTCCGAGATGCACTAGGACAGCTCCTGCATGGCCCTGCTGTTGCCAATGAAGGTGGTAGACATTTTTAGCCCTCGGGGTGGGATGTCACAGACAATCGTTTTCTCATTGTTGGGGATCCACTCGACAAAGTAGCTGCTGTTCTTGTTTTGGACATTAAGCATTTGCGTCCACCTCCTTCATGCTCATGTGGCACCTGAACATGATGGCCACCATCAGGTAGCCATGGAGGAGCTCACAGGCTCTCATCATGTTCTTGGCATCCAACATCTGCTGGGTGAGCTTGGACACTGTCAGGCCCCAGGACTGCTGGCTTACCTGGCTGGTCAGCAGGGCAAAGCTGGGCATGGGGTTGGGGCCAGTGGGGGAATGGGACCATATTCACAGCCAGCTTCTGCAGGTCAGAATTGAGCTGGCCTGGGAAGCATAGGCAGGTAGTGACCCCACTAATGGTGGCAGACACCAGGTTGTTCAGGTCACCGTGGGTAGGCATAGCAGCTTTAGGGTTCTGAAGAAGATGTCATAGAGAGCTTCATTATTGATGTGGTAGGGCTCGTCTGTGTTTCCTATGAGCTGATAGATGGAGAGGGTGATATTGTAGGGCTCCACCACCATGTCTGACAACTTGGGTGAGGGCACCACAGTGAATGTGTTCATGACCCTGTCTGGGTACTCCTCCTGGATTTTGTTGATGAGGAAGGTACCCATTGGGCCTGGCCACTTTGCTGCTTTATTTTGTGTTTTTAAACATACTTCTGGATTCAATATGCTGTTTCTTAATTTTATGTTCAGGTACCTTTGTGTTAGCTACTATATACCTAACAAATGTTTTCTTTTATTTATTTAAAATGTTTAGATTAATAGAGGGCCGGGCGAGGTGGCCATGCCTGTAATCCCAACACTTTGGGAGGCCAAGGTGGGTTGATCATGAGGTCAGGAGTTCGAGACCAACCTGACCAACATGGTGAAACCACATCTCTACCAAAAATACAAAAATTGGCTGGATGTGGTGGCACACACCTGTAATCCCAGCTACTCAGGGGGCTGAGACAGGAGAATTGCTTCAATTGGGGAGGTGGAGGTTGCAGTGAGCAGAGATTGCACCTTCAGAGGTGTTGGGGTCAAATATAAACACTCTCTGGCTCCTCCTACACTCTGTTGGGCCTCACAAGTGGGTTAGGAAAGACTGTTTCAAGAGTGCGTGTGTCAAGCATTGATGAAAGGGAAGGGAAGGTAAAAGAAAAGTTGAACAAATTAAATCCTAGGTTAGTTTGGAGTTAGTCTGAGTTGTGTGAAGTCAGTTCAGGTTTCAGTAAGCAGTAACCCTCTTGACAAAAAAACAAAAAAAGACAAAGGAAAGAAATCATTCTGATTTCTGATGTTTGATGATTAAAGCATAACTATTTGCTTTTACCCTTTTCATGAAGCAATGGAACACTTTGGGAAGAATCCCAAGAGATTCAGGAAGAAGAAGGCAAGGTAAGTGCTGTGGTTTGAATACCTCCTCCAAAATTCATGTTGAAATTTGCCATTGTGATGGCATTAAGAGGTAAGACCTGGCCGGGCACATTGGCTCATGTCTGTAATTCCAGCACTTTGGAAGTTTGAGGTGGGTGGATCACCTGAGGTCAGGAATTCAAGAACAGCTGGCCAACATGGTGAAACCCTGTCTCTGCTGAAAACACAAAAAATAGCCAGGCATGGTCTCAGGCACCTGTAATCCCAGCTACTTGGGTGGCTGAGACAGCAAAATCACTTGAATCCTGGAGGTGGAGTTTGCAGTTAGCTGAGATTGCTCCATTGCACTCCAGCCTGGGCAACAAGAGTAAAACTCTGTCTAAAAGAAAAGAAAAGAAGGGGTAGGGCCTTTAAGAGTTTATTAGTTTATGAGGCCTTTGCCCTCATGAATGGATGAACGTTGGGTTATCCAGGGAGTGAGCTTCTGATAAAAGGATAAGTTCAGTTTCCGTCCCCTCTTGTGTCCTGTGCGTGCTTGCCCCTTTGCCATGGCATGGCACTGCAAGAAGGCTCTCACAAGTTGTGGCCCCTGATCTTAGACTCCTCAGCCTCCAGAACTGTGAGCCAAATAAAGTTATATTCTTTTTTCTCTTTTCCTTTTTTTTTGTTTTTGGACGAAGTCTTGCTCTGTCACTCAGGCTGGAGGGCAGTGGTGGGATCTTGGCTCACTGCAACCTCCGCCTCCTGGCTTCAAGCAGTTCTCCTGCCTCAGACTCCTGAGTAGCTGGGCTTACAGGTGTGCTCCAGCACACCCAGCTAATTATTGTATTTTTAATAGAGATAGGGTTTCACCGTGTTGGTCAGACTTTCTCAAACTTCTGACCTCATGGTCTGCCCACCTCCACCTCCCAAAGTGCTGGTATTACAGGATGAGCCACTGCTCTTGGCCTTAAACTTTTATTCTTTATAAATCACCCAGTGTGTGGGATCTGTTATAGCAGCAGAAAACAAAAAGGAGTTTAGATGTTTTACTCTTATTTAATAAAGATGACCTGAGTTACATGTAGAAGACATTCTTCCTTCTCAGGATCCTACAACTGCCCTATAACCAGTAGAAAAAAGGAGACGCAAGATTTTTGTTCCCACCTTTATTCAGGTTCCACCGAAGGACCTTCAGAGGGGTTGGGGTCAGATATAAACACTCTCTGGCTCCTCCTATGTTCTGTTGGGCCTCGCAAGTGGGTTAGGAAAGACTGTTCCAAGAGTGAGTGTGTCAAGCCACAGAAGCATGTCCTGGCCAGACACGGTGGCTGAAGCCTATAATCCCTGCACTCTGGGAGGCTGAGGTGGGCAGATCAGCTGAGTTCAGGAGTTCAAGACCAGCCTGGTCAACATGGTGAAACCCCATCTTTACTAAAATACAAATGTTAGCCAGGCATGGTAGCATGCACCTGTAATCCCAGCTACTCGGGAAACTGACACAGGGACTCATTTGAACCCAGGAGATGGAAGTTGCAGTGAGATGAGATCATATTGCTATACATCACTCCAGCCTGGGCAACAGAGTGAGACTCCATCTCAAAAAAAAAAAAAAAAGGAGGCCAGTCATGGTGGCTTGGCCAGGTGTGGTGGCTCACTCCTGTAATCCCAGCACTTTGGGAGGCAGAGGTGGGTGGATTGCTTGAAGTAAGGATTTCAAGACCAGCCTGGGAAAGCAACATGGTGAAACTCCATCTCTGCAAAAAAGACAAAAATTAGCTGGGCTTGGTGGCTTGTGACTGTAGTCTCTTCTACTTGGGAGGCTGAGGTGAGATGATCGGTTGAGATTGGGAGGCAGAGATTGCAGTGAGGTGAGATTGCCCCACTGCAATCCAGCCTGGGTGAGAGAAAGCATGTCTCAAAAAAAAAAAACCAAAAAAAAAAAAACCAGAAGAGAGAGTTCAGAAACAAACCCAAGAATATAAAGAGGAGTCTTTGGGGCGTGGGATATTCTGTATCTTGTATCTTGACTGCTGTGCTATTGTCACAATTACATACATTTGACAAAAACTCATTGTGCACTTCAAATGGGTGTATACTATTCTATGAATATTATACTGTAATAAATTGTTTTTCACTTTTAAAAAAGACTTCTTAAGAAACCAAAATAGTAGTAGGAAGTAATTACTTTCCTAAACCCGTGACGTATCACATAGAGAAAATTAGGTTCAGAAAGCAAAAATTAGCTCAGCGTGAGAAAGTGAAAAAATCTGCCCTGACATTCATCTGGCGGGAGTTTATAAGTCAATGTTTCATGATACCATTCTGCATTATGAATATTTTGGTGTGTTTTATCACACTGCCTTTTTTTGTTTGTTTGTGTGTGTGTTTGTTTTTGAGATCTAGTCTGTCTCTGTTGCCCAGGCTAGAGTACAGTATTGCAATATTGAATCACTGCAACCTCTGTCTCCTGAGTGGATGGGAATACAGGTGCCTGCCACCATGCCTGGCTAATTTTTTTATTTTTAGTAGAGATAGGGTTTCACCATGTTGGTCAGGCTGATCTCGAATTCCTGACCTCAAGCAATCCAAATGTCTGGCCTCCCAAAAATCTCATACTGAGATTACAGACATGAGCCACTGCACCTGGCTCATACTGCTTTTTCAGTGAATAGTGTTCCTCTTTTTTTTTTTTTTTAATCAACTTAATCATCTTTTTCAGATTTTCTTTATGAAATGACTTGCATAAAGAAAAATGCAGGCCAGGCATGGTGGCTCACGCTTATAATTCTAGTACTTTGGGAGATGGATCATTAGAGGTCAGGAGTTTGAGACTAGCCTGGCTAACATGGTGAAACCCTGTCTCTATTAAAAATACAAAAAAGCCAGGAGTGGTGGTGCATGCTGGTCATCCCAGCTACTCCAGAGGCTGAGGCAGGAGAATTGTTTGTATCTGGGAGGCAGAGGTTGCAGTGAGCCCAGATGGTGCCACTGCACTCCAGGCTGAGTGACAGAGCAAGACTTCATTTCAGGTTTCAGAGATAGACTCTCCCTTTGTCACCAGGCTGGAGTGCAGTGACCAGATCTCGGTTCACTGCAACCTCTGCTTCCTGGGTTCAAGCAATTCTCCTGCCTCAGCCTCCTGAGTAGCTGGGATTACAGGCACGTGTTACCCAACGGACTAATTTTTTGTGTTTTTAGTAGAGATGGGGTTTCACCATCTTAGCCAGGATGGTCTCTATCTCCTGGTCTTGTGATCTGCCCGTCTCGGCCTCCCAAAGTGCTGGGATTACAGGTACGAGCTATCACACCCAGCCCCTTATGTTTTTTAAAACAGCTTTATTGAGATAGAGTTTACATAGCATACAACTTCCCCATTTAAGGCATCCGATTCAATGGCTTTCAGTATATTCACAAATCCTTTCTTTTTCTGTGTATGTACCACATTTTCTTGTCCATTCATCTGTTGATGGATACTTAGGTTGATTTCGGATTTCGGCTGTTGTGAATAGCGCTGCAATAAACATGGGAGTGCAGAGATGTGTTTGATATACTGAGTTTCTTTCTCATGGGCGTGTACGCAGCAGAGTGATTGCTGAATCATATGGTAGTTCTATTTTCAGTTTCTTGAGGAGCCTCCATGTAGTTTTCCATAGTGGATAGACTATTTTACATTCTCATCAAGAGTGTTTGAGTGCTCCTGTTTCCCTGTGTCCCTGTCAGCATTCGCTGTTTTCTGACATTTTGATAATCGGCATGTTAATTGAGGTTAGGTGATATTTTATTGTGGTTTTGATGTGAATTTCTGTGATTATTAGCGATGTTAAACGTGTTTGCTTTTACCTGTTGTATATTATGTCTTGGAAAATATCTATTGAGATCTATTGTCTTTTTTTTTTCTTTACTTCCTCTAACGTGGATTATAGGAAACAATTTTTTCCCCAATGCTGTCGTTTATTGCCCAGAACGGGGGTGTGGGGTTAGTGGGGTGTGGGCGTCACAGTGGGGGCACTGCTACCTCGGCTGGACATTCATCACTGCGGCAGGACCCCAGCCTTGCCCCTGCACCCTGCACAGCCAGAACGGCCCGCCCCTGGGTGCCAGTGCTGGAGGGAGCCTGGGTGCTGCTCCTGGAGGTCACCACGGGACGCGTGGACTGGGGCTGAGCCAGTTATTGCCTGAGTGTGATGGGGGCAGCGGGAGGCCAGGAGGAGGCCAGTGGGCCAAGTATTGCACTTAGAAAACCATCCTCAACGGATCGCGGGCCACCTGGAGGGCGGAGGGGGGTTGGGCAGCTCCTCTGGGCTACTGGGCCGACCGGTCCTGTTTTACAGTTGGGGGAATTGAGGAATCGAGGTGAAGGGAGACCGCTGCTGTGGCCAGGGGTGACTGGGGTGGGCTCAGGGCTGGGACAGGGATGGCCGGGGACTCAGAGGGGCTGCCCTGCTGGCCAGGCTGGTCACCCTGACTAAGGTTACCTACCTCTCCTCTACGGCTTCTGGGTGGGCTGGTGGCCGCGGCAGCACAGTGGCATGGCTTTGGTCTAGATGATGGCCCCGTCCCCAGTCCACCTGGGCCCGAACAGTGGTTGGCGACGGTCACAAGTTGGGCTACAGCCGCCAGTGCGCAGAGCCCTGGGGTCCAGGCGGCTGGTGGGGCTGGGTGAGGCCCAGTCCCCGTGGTGCGGGCTGGGTGCAGTATGGCGCTGCTGGCTGGTGTGCGGAGGCCGTGGGTCCATGCGGCCATGGCTTTTGCTTATTTTTTACTGGGAGTATTTGGGATTTTTGTTTTTATATTCTATGTATTCTGGTTATTAATGCCTTGTTGGATGAATAGTTCGAAAAAATCTCTCATTCTGTGGGTTGTCTCTTCATTTTGTTTGTCTATTTGCTTGTTTGTTTATTTACTTGTTTATTCATTTTAGATGGAGTCTCATTCTGCCACCCAGGCTGGAGTGCAGTGGCATGATCTTGGCTCACTGCAACCTTCGCCTCCCAGGTTCAAGCGATTCTCCTGCCTCAGCCTCCCTAGTAGCTGGGGATTACAGGCACGTGCCACCATCCCTGGCTTAGTATTTGTATTTTAGTAGAGTCAGGGTTTCACTATGTTGACCAGGCTTGTCTAGAACTCTTGACCTCAAGTGATCTGCCCACCTTGGCCTCCCAAAGTGCTGGGATTATAGGCATGAGCGACCACACCTGGTCCACCTTGTTTATTTTTAGTTTTAATTAAAAAGCATTTTTTTTTTTTCTGTGCAGAAGTTCTTTAGCTTGATGTAACTCTATTTATCAATTTTTGCTTTGGTTGCCTGTGTTTTTGAGGTCTTACTAAACCAATCTTTGCCCAGACAAGTGTTCTAAAGCATTTCCCCAATGTTTTCTTCCAGTAGTTTAGTAATTTCCTTTTTTTTTTTTTTTTTTTTTAATGAGATGAAGTCTCACTTTATGTCCTAGGCTGGAGTGCAGTGGCCAGATCTCAGCTCACTGCCACTTACACCCTTGGGTTCAAACAATTATCCTTCCTCACTCCCACCTGGGCTGGGATTACAGGTTTCAGCCACCATGCCTGGCCTGTAGTTTTTTACATGTAAGTTTTTAATAAATTTTGATTTGATTTCTTTTTAAGACAAAGTCTTGCTCTGTTGCCCAGGTTAAAGTGCAGTGGTGTGGTCTTGGCTCACTGCAACCTCTGCCTCTCAGGTTCAAGAAATTCTCTTTCCTCAGCCTCCCAAGTACCTGGGATTACAAGTGCCTGCCAACACACCAGGCTAATTTTTTGTATTTTTAGTTGAAATGGGGTTTCACCATGTTGGCCAGACTGGTCTCGAATTCCTGACCTTGTGATCCACCCATCTTGGCCTCCCAAAGTGCTGGGATTACAGGGGTGAGTCACCGTGCTCGGGCTCCTTGGTTTTTATATATGGTGAAGGAGAGGGGTCTAGTTTTATTCATCACATGTAGATATCTCTCATTTTCCCAGCACCACTTATTCAAGACACCGTCTGTTCCCCAAGGCATGTTCTTGGTGCCTTGGCTGAAGAGCGAGTTGGCTATAAGTGCATGGATTCATTTCTGGGTTCTTTATTGTGTTTCTCTGGCCCATGGAATCTTTCCTTTTCAATATTATAGTCAATACTTTCTTGTTTCCATCCTGTCAACCTTGCTGTGTTTGGGCCAAGCAGGGCTGGTAGGACCCAGAACTTGATATGGACTGGTGAGGCCAGGACTCTGTAGGCTGCTTAAGAAATCTACACTCAGGTCTTTGGTCTTTGCTCTGCAGGGAGGACCAAATCCCCATCGATGACATCACAAAAACACTTTTAGGGAAACCACTGTGTGAAACAGCTTTAGAAATAGAATCTGTGTCAGATCCAACATTTCCTCACATTAATGATTGTACCACTGGGACGCCTGAGCAGGAGGAACCGCAAGAGCACCCTCTTCACCTGCGTGTCCAGGTCTCCTTTGGGTCACCGAGGACATGAGCCTGGAAGCAGGGGCATCTGGGATGGGGCAGGCTATGGTCAGGGGCAGTGGGTCTGATCAGTGCTGGGCAGTGTGTGTGGGGGGGGCGGTGGTGTTAGTGAAAGGTCTGGGGCAGGGCAGAGATCAGGAGGAACAGCATCCCAGCAGGGTTCAGAGACAGCTCAGTAGGTCAGCAGACACAGGAGCAGGTGGCCTGGGACTCAGAGGAGCAGTTGGAGTTAGAAGAGAAGGTCCCCGCTAGCTGCTGCTTTGCTGCCACAGTGGAGAGCAAGGGGAATAGAAGAGGCTCCCCTGCCTCCTGCCTTCTCTTAAGGGGCCTGCCCTGACTTTCACGCCCAGAGCTTTGCAGTGTTCCTGATTCACACCGAGAGGAAGGGAGTCCAGTCATCTGGAGTGCTGTTTGGGTACTGGCTTCTCTGCTTTGTCTTGCCAGCTACCAGCACCACCCAGCAGGCTTCTGGAGGGGTAAGTGGGGGCATGGGCCACCCCAGAAACCAAAATGCTGGCTCTGGCCTTGGGTCCCATCCTTCCTCCTCTCATTTCCACATGTGACTTACTCTCAACTCAGCGACACACACAAGCCAGTCACTTACATTCTAGAGACACAAAATCTACTCGTGCACCTGTAAGTTCCCGTCATCCCATACTTTACTTATCAACACAATTTCCTGTTGCTTTCACACCCACATCACACACTCCACTTGCACACGGGGCACACATTTAATGCACCAATTCATACATCATAAAAGCACATGCATGCATGAGCATAACACAACCTGGGCACAGACACTCCTGTGTGCACGCATTTCCCTACATGCACACCTCCCTCATCTCATGCACGCACCCTCCCCGCGTTCCTACACATCTATATGTACATGCTTATTCTGCACACCAACGTTTCTGTTGTCCAGTCTGGGAACCAGCTTTTTTTTTTTTTTTTTTTTTTTAGACAGAGTCTCGCTCGAGTGCGGTGGCATGATCTCGGCTCATTGCAACCTCTACCTCCTGGGTTCAAGCAATTCTCCTACCTCAGCCTCCTGTGTAGCTGGGGTTACAGGTGCTTGCCACCACACCTGGCTAATTTTTGTATTTTTAGTAGAGACAGGGTTTCACCATCTTGGGCAGGATGGTCTTGATCTCTTGACCTCGTGATCCACCTGCCTAAGCCTCCCGAAGTGCTGGGATTACAGGCATGTGCTACCACTCCTGGCCAACATTTTTCTTTCTTTCTTTTTTTTTGAGAGGCTCCCTCTGTCACCCAGGCTGGAGTGTCATGATCTCAGCTCACTGCAACCTCTGCCTACCTGATTCAAGCAATTCTCCTGCCTCAGCCTCCCATGTAGCTGGAATTACAGGCACGCACCACTACACGAGGCTGATTTTTGTATTTTTAGTAAGATGGGGTTTCACTATGTTGGCCAGGCTGGTCTCAAACTCCTGACCTCTGTTGATCTGCCCACCTTGGCCTCTCAAGGTGGTGGGATTAGAGGCATGAGCCACCATGCCCAGCCTAATGACACAATTTTAGAAATGGAGAACAGATTAACAGCTGCCAGAATCAGGGAGGGGAAGGGTCTAGGAGAGAGACAGGTCTGTGTGTAAAGGGGCAACACAGTCAGGCATGGTGGCTCTTGCCTGTAATCACAGCACTTTGAGAGGCTGAGATGGGGGGATGACTTGGGTCCAGGAGTTTGAGACCAGCATGGTCAACACAGCAAGACCCACCTCTCTAAGAAAAATTTAAAAGTTAGCTGGGCATGGGTGGCACAGTCCAGTGGTCCCAGCTACTTGGGAGGTTGAGGTGGGAGGATGAGGCCAGACTGGGTAGCTCAGTGAGATCCCATCTCTGAATAAATAAGTAAATAAAAGGGCAACTGAGCCCTGTTAGTGCCTCAACTGCGGTGATGAATCCACAAGCCTACATGGTGATAAACTCACAGAGAGCCTCGCACACTAACACACCAGTGAGTACAATACTGAATACCGCAGAACCCACGTGAGACTGGGGGAGGTGTGACTGGCTGCGATCCTGCCCACAGGATCCTGCTTTACCAAATATTACTACCAGGGACAGCTGGGGAATGACACAGAATTCCTCTACATTTTTTGTTAGCCCTGGATGTGACTCCACTGCAAACTCAACAGAAGTATCAATTTAAAAAAAATCCCTTTGACGCTGCCCAGCCTCCTTGGTTTCCAGCATATGTCCCGCCCCCACTTTTTGGGGGCAGAGAAGGCCCAATCTGTCTGCTCTGGGGACAGACCCACATGTGGCTGCTCAGGGCTCTGATTCCAGAAAGCTTCACAGCAGCCACGAAAGCTTAAAAGTACCTCAATCGCTCAGTGCTAAAGATACACACACACAGAGAACCAAAGGGCGGCCTCCCCTCCTGTTTTCCTTGGAAGGCCAGGGCGTCCTATTTAGCATCCACAGTCAGGAGTGTCCGCCCAGACCCTAGGCCCCCACTGCCCTGGGCAGCCACCAGCCCCTCTGCAATTTCCATGTGAGCATCAAGGCCTGAGTCTTGCTGGCTTTTCTGTTTTGGAGAAAATTCCCTGAGAGAGGCTCCCTTTGGGCTGGGGAATAACTCAGCCCTGCCAGAAAGGCCTGGGAGGGCTGTGCTCTGTGTGTGTGTGTGAACATGTTTGTCTATGTTTATGTATTTTCATGTATGTTAATGTGGATGTGACCGTACATGTATGTATGGCTGTGTGTGAGTACATGTGGTGTGCATTGCAGTGTGCACATGTGCGTTGACATGTGTGTGCACATGTGTATGTGTGTGTACCTTGCAGGTTCATGTGTGTGCATATGTGCACAGGCCCTTCAGGGAGGCAAGGCTCGAGGTATGACTCAAGGCGAGGCTCTCCAAAAATAAAACTTAAGAGGGATGCTGCCCAGCCCTGGGCTGGCCTCCTAGCAGAAGGCTCATAGCTACACCCACATCTAAACCTTCCTTGTGCAGAAAATCCACTCTCTACCAGGCACGGTGGCTCACGCCTGTAGTCTCAGCATTTTGGGAGGCTGAGGCAGGCATATCATGAGGTCAGGAGATCAAGACCAGCCTGATCAACATGGAGAAACCCTGTCTTTACTTAAAAAAAACAAAATTAGCCGGGCATGGTGGTGCATGCCTGTAATCCCAGCTACTCAGGAGGCTGAGGTAGGAGAATCGCTTGAACCTGGGAGGCAGAGGTTGTGTTGAGCCGAGATAGTGCCACTGTACTCCAGCCTGGGCAACAAGAGCAAAACTTTGTCTCGAAAAATAAAAGAAAAACAGCTGGTGAGAAGATGGCTTTGGAGAAGGCATACTGATTTCAGCTGTCGTGGCAGGCATGCAGATGTCTGATGAGGGTCTCAGTGTCAGCAGATGGAGTTACCTGAAAACCAGAATGGGGAACCCAGCAGGCTCCCTGGCAGCCTCAGTGCAGGCCCCAGGGGAGTGTTTTCTCTGTGTTTGCCCCACTTGGGGAAGGAAGGCGGCCTTTGAGGCTTTGCCATCCAAACCCTTTGCTGTAGAGGGGGACTGCCCAGGAGGCACCTGGCACCTTGCCCTGGGGCATCTGGTGTCCACCAGGACAACTCCTCCAGGTTCCTGGTCTCGTGACTCTGCAGATGACTCAAGCAGCACAGGGGTGCCTGCATCTGGGGACATGTGAGCCTGCACCCTGCCCCATCTCTGGATTACTGACCTGCATCATTTGAGGGTGCTGGGGAGTTGCACCGAGGCCATTCGTGTGCCTGTGGGGTCGCCCACCTGTAGAGACGACCTCTGTCATCCCACGGATGTGAAAAGCCCATCCCTCCAGCCTGCAGGCCTTGCAGTGCCCGGGCTCTGGGGATTTCATTTTTCCCAGGGGCAGATCCCATGTGGGTGGAAACTGCGGCATCAGATCTTACTCTTGTGTTTTGGCTTTTCTGCTCCTCAGACTTTTAGGTGTTGAAACCGACATGGCATGTTTCTGTGTCATGGGTGGCAGGGCTAACCTTTATGGTTTTTTTCCCCCTCCACCTTCCTTCCCATTTTGCTCAACCTTTTTATTTTCTCAAATACCATCTGATCTGATCTCCCTCCAAGAGCTGCGTCTCAGGTCCCAGGTGAACTTTCTGAATGGCATGGTCTGCATGCATGTGTGTGTGCATCTGGCTGCCTACCAGGAGGGAACCAGTTTTGCTGCCCCATGTCACTGTCACCTGAATGTATTGTGGTCCTGGGGGAACTGCTCCCTAGAAAGCCTCTGTGTGCCATGTGGGGAGTGAGCACTGCTGGTCCAAGCTGACACCACAGACCACTTCAGATCAGAGATGCCGCTGGCAGGTGATGGGGGGTGGGGGGTGTCCCAGTGTGGGGCTGAGCCTCACATGGGAGGAACTCACAGACGGGCTCCAAGTGGGCTTTCTATGTTGTTAAAATACATAACTGTGTAGTTTAGTTTGCCCCACCCTAACATGTATTTCTTTCTTTCTTTCTTTCATTTTTTTTTTTTTCTGAGATGGATTCTCATTCTGTTGCCCAGGCTGGAGTGCAGTGGCACAATCTCAGCTCACTGCAACCTCCACCTCCTGGGTTCAAGCAATTCTCCTGTCTCAGCCTCCCAAGTAGCTGGGATTACAGGTGCCCACCCCCACACCTGGCTCATTTTTTAAATTTTTAGTAGAGACTAAAAATTTTAGGATTTCATCATGTTGGCCAGGTGAACTCCAAACCTCAGGTGATCTGCCCGCCTCAGCCTCCCAAAGTGCTGGGATTACAAGGGCGAGCCATTGTGCCCGGACTTCTTTCTTTCATTCTTTCTTTTCTTTTTGGCACAGGGTCTTGCTCTATCACCCAGGCTGGAGTGCAGTGGTGCAATCACACCTCACCACAGCCTTGACCTCCTGGGCTCAAGTGATCCTCCCATCTAAGCTTCTTGAGTAGCTGGGACTACAGATACACACCACCATGCCCAGCTAATTTCTAATTTTTTCATAGAGACAGGGTCTCACTATGTTTCCCAGGCTGGTCTCAAACTCCTGGGCTCAAGTGATCCTCCCACTTCAGCCTCCCAAGGTGCTGGGATTACAGGTTTGAGCCACAGTGCCTGGCCCTTGTTTACTATTCAGATGTTGGCAACTCTATGGTGTTAATTACATGTATGTCATGTGCAAACACCAGCACTATCCATCTTGTTCCAGAAATTTTTCATCATTGGGAATGGGAACCTTCCCAGTTTAGTTTTGAAATGTCTTCCAAAGAGACTGCCCCACCCAAGGGTGTGGTTGGTCTTACTTGCCTTGGCTGCCTTCCTTCATCCTGACTTTTTATTTTTGATACAGGGTCTAACTCTGTCACGCAGGCTGGAGTGCAGTGGTGCCATCTCAGCTCACTGTAGCCTCCAACTCCTGTGCTCAGGCAATCCTCCCACCTTAGCCCCCCAAGGAGCTGGGACCACAGGCATGTGCCACCACATCCAGCTAATTTTTGTATTTTTTGTAGAGAAAGGGTCTCCCTATATTGCTCAGGCTGGTCTCAAACTCCTGGGCTCAAGCAATCCTCCCACCTCGGCCCCGCCAAGGAGCTGGGACTGCAGGCGCACCTCAGTATGCTGCCCAGGCTGGTTGGGAACTCCTGGGCTCAAGCCATCCTCCCACCTTGGCCTCCCAAAGTGTTGGGATTACAGGTGTGAGCCCCCCAGCTCTTCCTGACTCTTAAAAGCAGCTCGCTACTGGGCGCAGTGGCTTACACCTGTAATCCTAGCACTTTGGGAGGCTGAGGTGCATGGATTACAAGGTCAGGAGCTCAAGACCATCCTGGCTAACACCATGAAACCCCATTTCTACCAAAAATACAAAAAGAAATTAACTGGGCATGGTGGTGCACACCTTGGGAGGCTGAGGCAGGAGAATCGCTTGAACCTTGGAAGCGGAGGTTGCAGTGATCTGAGATCACACCATTGCACGCCAGCCTGGCAACAGAGCAAGACTCCATCTCCAAAAAATAATAACAATAAAAAGCGGCTTGCTGGTATGGAAGCTTCCTGGCCATTGTGCGTGGAGGCATTTCCTGTGAGCATCTACCTTTGCCCTGAAAAGAGACTTTGTGTGTGGTCTGAGTAATGCCCCAAGGATATATCGGCTCCTAAATTTGTGGAACCTGTGAATTTTCCCTTATATGGGAAAGAAGTTGCACAAGTGATTACAGGAAGCATCTTGAGATGGGAGGTCATCCCGGGTCTCCAGGTGGACCCTAAACATAATCACAAATGTCTTTATAAGAGAGAGTTTGCCAGCCCAGTGGCTCATGCCTGTAATCCCAGCACTTTGGAAGGCAGAGGAAGGAGGATGGCTTGAGGCCACGAGTTTGAGACCATTCTGGCCAACATGGTGAAACCCCATCTCTACTAATAATACAAAAATTAGCAGGGGTGTGGTGGTGGGTGCCTGTAATCCCAGCTACTCAGGAGGCTGAAGCAGGAGAATTGCTTGAACCCAGGAGGCAGAAATTGCAGTAAGTTGAGATGGCACCACTGCACTCCAGCCTGGGCAACGGAGAGAGACTCTGTCTCAAAAAAAAGAAAAGAAAAGAAAAACAAAAAAGGGTGGATGTGGTGGTTCACACATGCAATCCCAACACTTTGGAAGGCTATGACAGGCAGATCACGGGGTCAGGAGTTTGATACCAGCCTGGCCAACAGGGTGAAGCTCCGTGTCTACTAAAAATACAAAAATTAGTCAGGTGCAGTGGCACATGGCTGTAATCCCAGCTACTTGGGAGGCTGAGGCAGGAGAGTTGCTTGAACCAAGCAGGTGGAGGCTGTGATGAGCTGAGATCATGTCATTGCACTTCAGCCTGGCAATGAGAGTGAAACTAGACATCAAAAAAAAAAAAAAAAAAAAAAAGAAGGCAAGATTTGACAAATGGGGAAAGGCATGGGGAGATGGAGGCCGAGACTGGAGCCACACGGGCTCAAGCCAGGGGATTCCTGGAGCCCCAGAAGCTGGAGGAGGCAGGAGGAATCCTCCCCTGGAGCCTCCAGAGGGAGCACAGCCCCACCCACACCTTGCTTGCTAACCTCAAGGACCACAAAGACTCATTGCCACTGTTTTAAGCCACCAAATCTGTGTGACTTGTTACAGCAACCACAAGCCACTTATACTGATGGCCAAAAGGACTTGGATTCTAATGACGGAATCCATTCACCCCAGCATTTCAGTTGGTTTCTTGGGCCTAACACTTCTAAGACAGAAGAAACCACACCTGGATTTTGTCCTTCTCACCATTGCCCTGAGTCTCTGTCTGGGAAAAGCATTCACACAAACCACACTTCACTCTTGAACTTGGGGTAATCACACTGTAGGGCAGAAAGCTTTCTCTTTTCCCTCCTTCCTTTCCTCCCGTCTCCCTTCTCTCTCTCCCTCTCTCTCTGTCCTCCCCTCTCTCCCTCCCTCCCTTCCTTTCATTCATTCATTTTTTTTTTTTGACAGAATTTCGCTGTTGCTCAGGCTGGAGTTTGGTGGTGTGATCTTGGCTCACTGAAACCTCAAGTGATTCTCCCGCCTTAGCCTCCTGAGTAGCTGGGACTATAGGCGTGAGCCACCGTGCCTGGTTAATTTTTATATGTTTAGTGAGATGAGGTTTTACCATGTTGACCAGGCTGGTCTTGAATGCCTGACCTCATGATCTGCCCACTTCAGCCTCCCAAAGTACTGAGATTATAGGCATTAGCCATGGTGCCCGGCCTCTTTTTTTTTTTTTTTTTTTTGAACAGGGTCTTGCTCTGTTGCCCAGGCTGGAGTGCAGTGGTGCAATCATAGTCTGCAGCCTTGACCTCCTGGCTCAAGCAGTCCTCCTGCTTCAGCCTCTAGAATAGCTGAGATGACAGGCATATGCCACCACATTGAGCTAATTTATTTTTATTTTTTGTAGGGATGGGGTCTTGCTATGTTGCCCAGGCTGGTCTCAAACTCCTGCCCTCAAGCAATCCTCCTGTCTTGGCCTCCCAAAGTGCTGGAATACAGGCAAATTACAGTGCACCTGGCAAAGAAAACTTTCAGTGTATCAGAACAGGCGCTCCTCCCTTAAAGCCTTAGTTCCTCCATCTGTAAAATAAATCTAGGTGACACAAACTCTGAAGTTCTTTCCAGCTTGAACATGCTACAAAAACCTGGGAAATCTATGAACAGTGAATAAAAATGAGCCAAGATGATCCTTGTGGCTGCAGGGGATGCCCCAATCCCCGCGTTCTCCAGGTGGTTGGTCTCCTGAATTTAGCCTCCATCCTGCAAGGGAAAGCCCTGCAGAGTTTTGGTCAGTCTCCAGTTCAGGCTGTGAATACACAGCCCTGATTTGCATTTCTGAGCCTTCAAGGATGGCTGGATTCCTTGGGCTGTTCTGCTTGGAATTTTCAGCCCTAGAAGTCACAATGGTCCCACCCAATGCAGTCCCACCGATGCCATAAGCTCCAGGGTTTCCCCTTCATTCTGGCATCAGCTCCCTCTGCAACCAGTGGAACAGAAAGAACAGGCTTTAGAGCTAGGAGACTTGCTGCTGGACCCTGGCTCTGCCATGTGCCACAGGACACCTGGCAAAGCATTTAACCCCCCTCTTTCAAAATAAGAAAAGGGCCAGGCATGGTGGCTCACACCTGTAATCTCAGCTCTTTGGGAGGCTCAGGCAGGTGGATCACCTGAGGTAGGCAGTTCAAGACCAGCCTGACCAACATGAAGAAACCCTGTCTCTACTAAAAATACAAAGTCAGCTGAATAAAATAAAATAATAAAAGGGCAGGCAGTCAGGTGCCATAGCTCAGGCCTGTGATCCCAGCACTTTGGGAGGCTGAGGCGGGAGGATCACTTGAGTCCAGGAGTTCAAGACTAGCCTGGGCAATAAGGTAAGACTTTGTCTCTACAGATTAAAAAAAAAATTGGCCAGACATGGTAACTCATGCCTGTAATCCCAGCACTTTGGAGGTCTAGGCAAGCAGATCATGAGGTCAGGAGTTTGAGACCAGCCTGGCCAACGTGGTGAAACCTCATCTCTACTAAAGATACAAAAGATTAGCCAGGCATGGTGGCGGGTGCCTGTAATTGCAGTTACTCGAGAGGCTGAGGCAGGAGACTCAGTTGAACCTGGGAGGCGGAGGTTGCAATGAGCCAAGATTGTGCCATTGCACTCCAGTCTGGGCAACAGGGCAAGACTCTGTCTCAGAATAAAAAAAAAACAATTAGCCAGGCATGGTGGCATGTACCTATGTTCCCAGATACTCAGGAGGCTGAGGCAGGAGGATTGCTTGAGCCCAGGAATTGGAGGCTGCAGTGATCTGTGATTGTGCCACTGCACTCCAGCCTGGGTGACAGAGCCAGATCCTATCCCAAAATAATAATAATAATAATTTAAGACAAAGAAAAATGTGGGCAGCCTGGCACAATGGCTCATGCTTGCAATCCCAAAACTTTGGGAGGCTGAGGTGGGAGCATTGCTTGAGTTCAAAGGTCGAGACCAACCTGGGCAACACAGTGAGCCCTCCAACCTTTCATCTTTGCAAAAATAAAAAAAATATGGCTGGGTTTAGTGGCAGGTATCTGTTATCTCAGCTACTTGGGAGGCTGAAGTGGGAGGATTGCATGAACCCAGGCGATCAAGACTGCAGTGAGCTATGATGGCACCACTGCACTCCAGTCTGGGTGACAGAGCAAGACCCTGTCTCTTAAAAGAAAGAAAGAGGCCAGGCACTGTGGTTCACGCCTGTTATTCCAGCACTTTGGAAAGCTGAAGCAGCAGATGACCTGAGGTTGGGAGTTCAAGACTAGCCTGGCCAACATGGTTAAACCCCGTCTCTACTGAAAATACAAACATTAGCTGGGTGTGGTGGTGCATGCACCTGTAATCCCAGCTACTCGGGAGGCTGAGGCAGGAGAATCGCTTGAATCAGGGAGGTGGAGGTTTCAGTGAGTTGAGATTGCACCATTGTGCTCCAGTTGGGCAGAGAGAGTGAAAGTCTGCCTAAAAAAAAGAAAGAGAGAGAAGAGAGAGAGGAATGAAAGAAGGAAAGAGGGAGGGAGGGAAAGAAAGAAGAAAAGAAAGAAAGGAAGAGAGAGAGGCAGAAAGAGAGAGAGAAAGAGAAAAGGGTGGGGAAAGAAAAAGAGAGAAAGAGAAAGGAAGAAAGAAAGAGAAAGGAGGAAAGAAAGAAAAGGGTGAGCAGAGAATGAAAGAAAGAGAAAAGACTGAGCAGAGAAAGAAGGAAGGAAATAAAGAAATAATGGAAAGAGAAAAAAGGTGGGCAGTGCAAGAATGAGAAAGAGGGAAAGAAAGAAAGGAAGGAAGAAAGAAAAAGATGGAGAAAGAAAGGAAGGGAGAAAGGAAGGGAGGAAGGGAGGGAGGGAGTGAGGGAGGAAGGAAGGAAGGAAGGAAGGAAGGAGAGAGAGAGCAGGGTGGGCAGCACATCCTCCTTGTGGAGCGGAGTGAGCTGCACACATTTCTTACAGAAGTGCTTTCCCCGATGCCTGACCCGGGCCCCCCTTCCACCCTCGCAAAGCCCCTGGTCCTGGCCGTGGCCCCGTCTCTCCACTTCCCTGAACTGAGCACCTGCCCCAGAGCCCCGGGTTTTGAACTCAGCCCTCAACTTGTCTCTGCCCCTGCACCCAGTGTTTCTGGTGCTTCCCCCTCTCATCATTTGACCTCCCCACAGCTGTTAAACATCAACCTGCCTGTAAATGGCAATTCTGATGGAAGTCAAAGGCGGGGTGGTGGTGTGCAGGACCGCATGGCCCTTTGCCCAGCCGAAGACTGGCGTCTGCTTCTGGCTTGCTGTCCAGCATATGGGATTGACTTAGATTCATGTACTGGGACGACTGCACAGTGGCTCATGCTCCGGGGCCCGGCCCGGGATCCCTGCTGCCTATCTGTCCGTCTGTCTGTCAATCTGTGTGAGGCCACCGATCTGCGAGCATTTCCCCGCAGGCTCGGGAGGGGCCACAGCACCTGCTGCTCCTGCACAGCCCATTCCTGTCTGCTGGCAGCTTCTCCCTGCCACCCTGAATGGAGGGCTGTATTTGTCTGAAAACATGCAGGGGTGGGTAGAGCGGAGCTGGGCCTGCAGAGGATGCAGCCCGCAGTCCAGTCCACAGGGCTTCTTTCTCTGCTGTTGTTGTTTTGAGACAGAGTCTCACTCTGCTGCCCAGGCTGGAGTGCAGTGGCACTATCTCAGCTCACTACAACCTCCACCTCTTGAGTTCAAGCCATTCTCAATCCTCAGCTTCCTGAGTAGCTGTGATTACAGGTACCCACCACCAGGCCTAGCTAATTTTTGTATTTTTAGTAGAGACGGGGGTTTCGCCATGTGGCCCAAGCTGGTCTTGAACTGCTGACCTCAGGTAATCTGCCCACCTTGGCCTCCCAAAGTGCTGGGATTACAGGTGTGAGACACGGCCCCCAGCTCCTCAGGCTTCTTTTCCAGAACCTAGCAGACTTTCTTCCCCGGGGTGCCTCCAAAGTGTTGCTTGCAGATTCTGAAAGGAGCGCTAAGGATCATCTGGGATTCCACTGCCTTCTTTTCTCCTCTCCTCCCCTCTCCTCCCCTTCCCTCCTCTCCCCTCCTCTCTCCTCCCTTCCCTTCTCCACCTCTTTTCTTCTTTCTGAGATAGGACCTTGCTCTGTGGCCCAGGCTGGAGTGCAGTGATGCAATCACAATGCACTGCAACCTCAGCCTCTTTTTTTTTCTTTTTTCTTTTGCAACCTCAGCCTCTTTAAGTGAGCCTCCTGCCTCAGCCTCATGAGTTGCTGGGACTACAGCCTCACACCACCACACCTGGTTATTTTTTTCTTATTTTTTTATTTTTTGTAGAGACAGTATCTCGCTATGTTCCTGAGGCTGGTCTCGAACTCCTGGCTTAAGTGATCCTCCTGCCCTGGCCTCCCAGGGTGGTTGGGATTACAGGTGTGAGCCACCATGCCTGGCCTTCACTGCCTTTCTTTTCCTCAATAAAAATCTCACATCGGGGGACTGCACTGTTCTGTTACCATTTCTGCAGGTGCCTCTTTT